>NC_137845.1:26905000-36905000 GCF_948465745.1 Chenopodium album | reverse complement strand
GCTTTTACCAACGGTTGTAGGGCGTACGGGGTTTGGCTGGGCAGAAGTTGATTGGGAAGGATTCTTCTTCCCCGTCTTATCTGGGGTTTTCTTTAGCTCATCCCCAAGCCGTTTAAGCATTTTAGAGATGGAGCGGGGGATGGTTCTGCTGCCACTCTACAAATGAAACAAAAGGGTTATAGCCGGCAAATATCAATAGTTTGAATTAAGGCAAGAAACCATGTCAGGCGGGGTTAACCCCGTCATTTTTGGCGTCAAGAGCCGCCTTCCTCTTTTCAAGCTGCTCCTTCCTAAGTTGAGCAGCCGGCTTAGTAGGAATCTTGTCAAGATTCACCATTTTCAAAGCTTCTTCTGCAAAAGGAAGCCAATTGGTTAGATATATTATAACAAGTATGCTTAATACAAATATTAAAACAATGTCAGCGGGATAAACAACATACACCCCTCAAACATGTTGCTCATACCACAGGCAGAGAGAAACGCTTCATCCTTCAAAAAATTCGGATGGAGTACCCAATTTTTGGGCACAAATATTGGCGTTCCATCATCCGAGGGGGTGGTGGTCGTTTTGAAAAATTCCGGCTCTATTATTTACTCCCGGGCCCTAGATGGAAGGGCGCACTTCTTTCTAAGCAAATCCTGGTCTTTGTTGGACTGGCACAGAAACCGGTCGTGGCCTAAAGTACGAGAGGAGATTAAATAAAACTTCTCCTTCAAGCCGGCCCACTTAGATGGCTTGTCCAAAGTCATCATATATTCTGGGTGCGTGGTCAAAGTTTACCACACCCCCATCCGCCTGGAGCTCAGCTCATGTAATGCATGTGAGAAAAAGCCTCAAAACTTGGCTAATGATTTTGGAACTCACAAGCGGTAATGTAACTCAGTATATTTATCCACGAGTTGGGTGTGAGCTGCCAGACGCCTAGCTCGTACCCTTTTAATATCCTTTTGATCCCTCTGTGGAGGGGGAAGCAAAGTCTGGCATTGATCACCACCTCATAGTAGCCGAAATAGTTGTCAGCGTTCTCGACTTCATCCTCCCATACTACTACCGTCTCTACAGGCGGTACCCTTATTTCCCAGTTACTCCCAATGGGGTACTTGTCTTGAAACCCCTTGAAACTTAATTTCAAGGCAGCGACATCCCTGGTGGTCATGTGTGTTTCAGTAGGATTGGTCATAGATGGCCCTTTGGCCGGCTGCTCAACCTCATAGCCGGCCTCCACCTGACCAGACATAGAAGCCTCAGCTCCTAATCGTTGGGAGGCTACGTCGCCATCCCTTTAATCTGATTCACTATTGGTATAGGCAGAGATGGATCCTTCACTGTCTGAATCCTCCAATATCCCATCACTGGGAGTGGAAGAGGCACCGCCAGGCGGAGAATTTGTCTACTCATCTGATTCATCATACTCCCCGTCTGGGGTGACTTAATCAGTTGGCACTTCCATAGCGTGGCTTCTTCTCCCGGGCTTTCTAGCCGTCTACTTTACTCTTGCCATTGTGTCCTGCATAGACACAAAGACAGTGGGGTTCGGAGATGAGCAAAGCAGGTCCAAACATCCATAGGCGGCACCCCTAGTTCTAGACTCAGCCGTACCAGGAGACCGGCTGAGTGTCCTAGGATGTGCCGAGTGTGTCGATGGAGAATCCATTTTATTGAAAAACTATATACATAAACGCAAAAAGTTTGAAAAATTTGAGAAGAGGAGAGACGGTTACCTCAAACAAAGCTTGTAGAAAGTATCAAGTGTTGACCGGCTGTGTACAAGTAGAAAATCTCACAAAAGTCTTCGGCAGGCGTAATCAGAGTCTCTCTCTCTAAGAATTTTGTCTTTTTCTATCTCTAAATTTTTTAGTAAGTCAAAGATGAGAGAGAAGAGGGGGGGTAAGTTCCTATTTATAGGGGGTTAAAACGGGGGCATCCCCGTAATTCCCCCCCAAAGTAAAACGGTAAACCGTTAGCTACACCAGGTAACATCTGTCACAGGTGCCACGTTGCACGCCACATGGCCACTATGAGGGGCAAATGTTTTGGGTAAAAATACCCTAGACGCGTGGCCCAATCAGAGAGGGACACATGTCATCCCTAGACAGGTCCAACCTGGACCACTCACCAGCTGACATGTGTCACCCTTATATGGTAAGAGGAAATTGCGGCCTTCAAGGCCCAATTCCCAAAAAAGTCAAAAAACGGCGTAGCCCACCATATCTAGGTCAGAGTGAATTAATATAGGGCACTTTTTCCAACGACCCTATAAATAGGGAGATTTTCCCCAAGTTCTGGGACACGTTCATTTATCACATACCTACATTCTCTCACATCAGAGAAAACTCCTAGTCTTGGAATGTGAGAAGATCTCACTTTTACCTTTCCGCACCTTTTACTCTCTTCCGTACACGTTCTAACTTGATCGTCAGAGGCGGAGCTCTTACCACCAAAAGTCTCTATTATTTTGCAGGTATAGACAGAAGACTCCAGACTTAGTGACGTAACTCTCCCGAGAGACCAAAAAAACCCCAAAACAACTTATTTATGAATCAATTTTATTTCAAAAAATAAATAAATAAATAAATAATAAAAAAAACATGGATGAGACAACCCACCTAATTTATTTCAATTTTGTTGGCATATCTTCATCCTCGCTAAGTAAAACACTATTTCACCACCATCATTATCACTTTCCTGCACCACTGCAACTGTTCATATTTTCTCTCTCCTTAATCACACTCTTTTCTTCCTTTTCAATCAACATTGGCAACTTATTGATCCAAATTCCTTTATCAACCCCTTTGTAACATCATACCCAGTTCTCAAGTTTCAAGTGTATTATCGAGATGGCTTCATGGTTGTCCTTAAATGGGATATACTCACTCTTTCTACCAAAGTTCATCGCCAATATCCCGATGTCAATGATGGGCGAACACACTATTATTAAGATTTCAATTTGATTTTCTTAAAACATATATACTTTGAGTCGTATTAACATATGGGGGGAGTTAAGGGGTTTTATTTTTAAGGATTTTTTGGCAATTACCACCTAAAATTGTTGCTGTTTTAGCAATTATCACCTACTTTTTTTTTTACCACTTACTATTTTTTAAAACATCAAAACTTTCCACCTACTTGGCTTTGAGCCGAAGTGTGATGTCATGTGGGGTCCAATAACTACCTTCTCATCCTATTTACCTCTTTTTCTTTCATTCTCTCTCAATTTCTCTTTCCCCTATATTGTACTACTTAAAAAATTGGGGAAAAACTTCATATTAAATTACATATTTATGTTAATTATTTCACAAATTGATGTTTTTCCCTAATTTTAAGAGGAGTACAATACAAGAAAATAAGAAATTGAGTGAGAAAGAAAGAAAGGGAAAAAAGAGTGGGAAAGTAGTAAGTGGGCCCCACAATAACGTCACATTTGAGTTGAGAGCCAAGTAGGTAGGAAGCTAAGTTTTGATGTTTTAATAAAAATATTAGGTGATAAAATTCAAAAATAAAAAAAAAAAAAAGTGTAAAAAAAATAAAAAAAAAGTGTAAAAAAAATAAAAATAAAAACCTTGTAGGGGGTAATTGCTAAAATAGCTACAATTGTAGGTGGTAACTGTCAAAATTTCCTAGTTTTAACTATGTTACTGGGGAAACAAGCGTTGTACATTCCTTTTTGTTATTCTACGCAGGACGTCCGCCTCTCTTAAGTGACATTGGTGTCTAATCTATTAGCTTCCAATTAGTTTACCCTAATTCTTAGGGGTAGATATAATTGGAAACATGTTCGATACGTAATGAAATAAAAAAAAATGAATAATTGGCTTTTATTTTATATTGTTGGTTGTGTTTTAAACTCAGAGCTAAAGATAGGATGAATGATGCTAGGTTGTATGCATGTTAGTGTGTTTCCTTTTACACTTAAGTACTACCCATTGTTGATTTTTGTACTATGTGTGTTTAGGGTAAAAATACCCCCAACACGTGGTCCAATCCCATAGAAACACGTGGCCTAATTAAAGGGCAAAACGTGTCCCTATGTAAAGATGACGCGTGCAAAGGCACAAAGAGCACTCAAATCCCGAGAAAGTGATGAGTGACTTTTATGTCACTTTTAGGGGTCCTTTTAATGTTGTTTTCTAGTTATTTTCCAAATTATATCTCTCTTTTTAGTCTTTATTTCACTTATTTGCTCATTCTCGTCTTTTGTCTTTCAATTTGAGTATTTTGGTATTTTTTAGCGATTTTTAGTTTATTTTCGTAATTTATTTATTTTTCTTATTCTCCAATGTTTTAGGTCTTGGTTCTAGTTAATAATAATCTTCTCGTTTTCCTCCTTTTATTTTCTTTTATTTTCAAGGTTGTTTTCTTTATTTTATTTAATTTCATTTTATTTTATTATTTCTTTTAGCTTTAATATTTTATTTTACTTTAATTTTATCCTTATTTTATTTTAGTTTAACATTTTATTTTAATTTGTTTTACTTTATTTTTATTTTTATTTTATATGTCGATCCACCCTCATGTTTGGTTTTGTTTGTAGGAACGTTCGGGCCAAGGCTTGATTATAATCAAAGTCATATTCGAAAGTCCAAGGTCAAATGTTCTAACAAGCAATGTCGAACTCCCTCACTCCCTTGCCATATGCCAAGCTACTGCCAATTTGCTATCCCCTTCCTACACTCAACAATCACCTATCCTCCACCACACCAAACCTTCAACATTTCCCTACTCCGCACCACACTACTCCCCTACTCCATTTCCTTCCCTCCACTCACTATACCACAATCACACAACATCACAGCCTCAAGTTTACCACCAAACCACCTCCAATCATCACCAGCAATCACCACCGCATTCCCACACTCAAAATCACCACAGCGCACCACTATTTAGCCACCATTCGCAGCGTGGCAGCCGCTGCTCCCAGCCATCAACCCATTCACGACCACCACGCACCATTCTCCACCTTTTACACCCAGCAACAGCCACCAGTCCAACTTCAACAAAGCCCCAACAGCAGCCGCAATCAACAACACCCTTTTCTCACAAACTTAAAATTAATAACAGCAACGCAACAAACGCCTAACCCCCTTCCCCATCTTGATGAGTCTATTTTGCATGTTTGTGACCCTTCTATCCATGAGTCTTTGGACTACTTTGAGGTTATTTCTGTTATATTCATTGAAGGAGTAACCAAGCATTATAGCCTTTTGAGAGAGTTCATTGGCAATGCTTCATGAGAAAGGGATGATTTTGAGAGAAACGTTTATCCTTTCATGCATGGTTTAGAGACTGTAGGCTTTGAGGATATTGAGGGAGTTGTTGTTTATCGATGTGACAGAGAGGATATGAGGTTATTTCTCTTGGAGAGTTTTTGTTTGAGGGAGATGTGAGTCATGAGTGTTCTTTTGAGGATTCTATGATTGATTTTTATGCCCTCATTGGTGATGTGAGGCTTTGTGAGTCAATTGTTTCTCCTTCCCTTCCTCATGTCCCCTTTTCAAAGAAATTTGACCACATCCCTACTATCCTATGTTCCTCCCCTCTTTTGTCTTAGAGCCGATTGACGACCCTCTTCTTTGATGAGACTCTTTCTTCTCATCTTCTAATTATTGAGGAAATGGGTGATTGTGCCACCCAAAAAGATTTAGAGGAGGTTTTTCCTTTTTCTTCTTCTTCTTTTTCTTCTTCTTCTTCTTCTTCTTCCTCATCTTCTTACTTTCTTAATTTTTTTTTTCTTCTTTCTTTTGGCATCTTCCTCCTCACCTGCGTGCGATAGTCTTGTTGCACGTATTCCTCCCGTCATTTGCCTACCGCTCATCCTATGAAATGTGTAGTAGTGCATTTGACAAGATCTTGCGTTCGTTGTAATATTATTTACTAGAGCGGTCTCTCTTGGACGTTAAACAAGCCTTTCTCGGGAAGTAACCTAAGTTTTATTGCTTTCATTTTCCTTTCTTTTTAGATTAGATTTTCTCTAATGGAAATGTTTGTGTGCCTTTTTCTAGGTACATGACTTAATATACACTTATGCATTGGTTTGGATCAAGAATTAAGGAAGTTTGACGACTATTTTTGCTAGCATATGGAAACCAAGATTCAATTTCAGAGGAAATTCGCTTTGAAAGGTTAAATTGGGTCTTTTGCGGGTATTTACACCCACCAATACTCGGTAATATCTTTCCTAGCTCTTTCTCTAATGGTTGGTGACTTGGTAGACATGCGTTGGTTTGTTGGATTGATTTCTTTCTTTTCCCCTCCCTTGGACTATGTTTGAGCATGTTGTCTCATTCAAGCTTGGGGGAGGGTATTCTATCATGTTTGGTGGGATGTTGATTCATATATGCCATGCACTTGAGTATATGCATTTCCATGTCTTTTCTTATATTTCGGAAAAATCTAAAAAGATTTTATTTACTTTCAAGGTAATTTTGGCAAAATGTATTTTGTTTGTTCTTGTTTTGGACATTCTATTTTGGGACTTGTATTCTTGAATGTTTTGTTTCCTAAGTGGTAAATGTGTGCACGGTTTGAGAGTGTCATTGATTGATTCTAGGATATTATATACTAAGGTAGCCGGTTTAAGAACTTTTGGGTTCCTTAGTTCATTGCTTGTGGTAAGATGGAGTTGCTCTCTATAATGGATTTGAAGCCCTTTATTTAGTTGGTAATTGCTTAATATCCCTTGTGAGCTTCATTTGTTCTAGCCTTTATCATCTTGTTGAGTGGCAATTAAGGATCCTTAGCTATGCATGTCTTAATCCTTGTTTTGACCTCTTGCTCCCAAGATCGTGACCGAGCCGCTCTAAGGGAGGACAAGGGCATTATTCATTTTCTTTATCTTCTTTTTGTTTTGTTACATATTTTGTTTTTATTTTGCATTTTCCTATCTTGCTACCCCTTTGAGCCTATTCCTTTTCTTGATTATGAGCCACATTACAAGCCTTATGACCTTTTGTTTCCCTAACCTTTAGTTTTGTGAAGCATTTTGGTTTGAGAGTATGTTTTGTGTTGTGATGGTTTGAATGAAAATGAGAAAGCAATATGCTCTTTTAGACCAAGCAAGAAAGTAAATTGTATATATTGTGTTTAATAAAGCAATTGCATTCAAGAAAAAGTTGTCCATAGTTATATAAGCCAAGGACACCAATATTTCAATCATAAAAAAAAAAAAAAAGATAATCCATAAAAATTTGATTCGTTTTTCTTCCCTTGTTTAAGCATTAAGGACAATGCTTTGCTTAAGCTTATGGGGGAGCATTCCTTCATTTTTGTATATATTGTGTGTTGGTGTTGAATAATCTTGGGGGAGATGGCATTATTGGTATTTTTGTTTGATGTTTTGTGACTTCTTGAGTTTGTTTTTGAGAGTTGGCTGCTCTTTTGCTTCACTTAGGAATTATCACCAAATTTCTCAAATTTTTACCCCGCCTTAACCCTTAACCTTACGTTACAACCAATAAAATACCCTTAAACCCTTGAGGGTTGAGTCAATATCAGTGGAGGGAGATAGTTGTCAAGCCTTTGGAGAGAGTGTGCATGGTAAGATGTCGGGATTAACTTCTCAAAGTTCTTCATTTTCTTTATCTTTTTCCGGTTCCTTCAAGGAATCATGAGAAGCTAGCTTAAGGGTTGATTTGAAACTAGTGGAGAGAACGCGGACCAATTGGTTGGAGCGAGGGTGGATTGAGTCCTCATTAGCTCTCTATGCTTAGCATATGTTATGTTTCAATCAACCATTGACATCTTGGAACGCGCATACATTTGTCTATTTAGAAAAGGTTGCATTCATTGGTGCTTGTTCTTATCTCTTATCCAAATATGACCTCGTGTTTTCTTTTTCTTTTTATGTTTCTTTTTCTTTTCTTTTTATTGTCTTGCCTTGGTTTTTGTCAAGAGTTGTGGGTTAAACTCTTAGGAAACCCACACGAGAGCACACTCGTCCTCTAGGGCGATCTAGAGGTTTATAGGGCTTGTCTTTTGTTGCTAAAATTGACTGTGATTCCTACGAAAGTGAGTTAGTGTACATTCTTATCTCCTTTAGTGTCTTAGCTTTTCTTGAATAATTCACTCCTTTTCTCTCGTGTTTCGTGTTAATTTGCTCGAGGACGAGCAAAAGATTAGTTTGGGGGAATTTGGTAAGTGACTTTTATGTCACTTTTAGGAGTCCTTTTATTGTTGTTTTCTAGTTATTTTCCGAATTATTTCTCTCTTTTTAGTCTTTATTTCACTTATTTGCTCATTCTTATCTTTTGTCTTCTAATTTGAGTATTTTGGTAATTTTTAGCAATTTTTAGTTTATTTTCGTAATTTATTTATGTTTCTTATTCTGTAATGTTTTAGGTCTTGGTTCTAGTTAATAATAATCTTCTCGTTTTCCTCCTTCTTTTATTTTTATTTTTTTATTTTCAAGTTTGTTTTCTTTATTTTATTTAATTTCATTTGATTTTATTATTTCTTTTAGCTTTAATATTTTATTTTACTTTAATTTTATCTTTATTTTATTTTAGCTTTAATATTTTATTTTACTTTATTTTTATTTTTATTTTATATGTCGATCTACCTTCGTGTTTGGTTTTGTTTGTAGGAACGTTCGGGTCGAGGCTTGTTTATAATCAAAGTCATAGTCGAAAATCCAAGGTCAAGTGTTCTAACAAGCAAAGTCAAACTCCCTCACTCTCTTGCCATATGCCAAGCTGTTGCCAATTTGCTATCCCCTTATCCTACACTCCACAATCACCTATCCTCCACCACACCAAACCTTCAACATTTCCCTGCTCCGCACCACACTACTCCCCTACTCCATTTCCTTCCCTCCACTCACTATACCACAATCACCCAACATCACAGCCTCAAGTTTACCACCAAACCACCTCCAATCATCACCAGCAATCACCACCGCATTCCCACACTCAAAATCACCACAGCGCACCACTATTTAGCCACCATTCGCAGCGTGGCAGCCGCTGCTCCCAGCCACCAACCCATTCACGACCACCACGCACCATTCTCCACCTTTTACACCCAGCAACAGCCACCAGTCCAACTTCAACAAAGCCCCAGCAGCAGCCGCAATCAACAACACCTTTTTCTCACAAACTTAAAATTAATAACAGCAACGCAACAAACGCCCAATTGCGACCTATTCTGCCGCGGGCGCGGACAACCTATTTTAAACTCAGTATTTGAAACGGGAGATGCCAAGGAGATGCTTGGGAGAAGGCGCGGCTCAGGCCACCGCAGGCGCGGCCTATTCTTCCACAGGCGCGGTCTTCGAGGTGTGTAAAAACCGTATCACGAGCTCCTCATGTGATATTTATCAAGATCGAGCGGCCAAGATTATTTGCTTATAATTATTGATGGTGCTGATTTGATGATGGAAGATTCAATGGTGATTGATGATGGTGGAGAGCGGTTGTGATATAAAATGATTTAGAGCAGCCATATGTATCGGAGAAGAAGAATAGGGGGGGTCTGATTCTATTCGTGGGTTTTCGTTGTTTTTATTCCCCTTTTTAATTTCTTTTTCCTTTTTATTTTCATTTTTTATTTTTAGTTTTGTTATTTAATTATTTTGGTTAGTTTTATTTCTTCTTATTAACTTGTAATATAAATACCCTTTGGGGTTTATTACTTTCTTAAGAATTATTCTTATTAGATTAGTTTAGCCTCTCTTTTATTTTCTCTTTCATAGGGTTAGATTAGGATTCTCTCTCTCTAGTTTAGGAGTAGTTTTAGAGAGAGAAAGCTTGGATTTCTTGGAATTTTGAGAGGTTGAAGAAGCAATTTGTGAATTTTTTCTTCACATATATTCTATGAGTCTTTCTAACTTTCTCTCATCTTTATTGTTTTCCTTTAATTCTTGTTTGATCTTAATTCCTTGTGGATTAGAGTTGATTATTTAGTTTAGTTGTTTGATTCTTGCTTTATTTCTTATTTTACCTTGTTTTCTATGCTGTAGTTCATCATGTTAGCTTAGATTTTATTCTAGTGAAATGGATGAAGGTTATGTTGATGAATTGAATAATAGATTGTGATTAATATGTGATTGATTCTTGATTATTGTGTGTGGATGATGCTTATATGGATTAGAATATTTCTAGCTAATTGATTCTATGTTCTTAATCGTGCTTTTAATCAATTTTGCGGAAGTGAGTTGTTTGAGAGTCTAAATTCTTCCATACCTATGCTAGGCTAGTTACACGATAGTGAATTAGTTTAGTAGGATAATTAGCATGCTTAATTGCACGAGAGTGAGTTGAGTGTGTTGATTGTTCCTAATTGAGGTCATTTTCATCTAATTTCAATGTTGTTGTTGAATGCATTAATGTAATTGGACTCCACTTTCCCTAGTTTTAGTTGTTTGCTCTAACAAGTGGAGGAAAACTTCTGCTAGAATGGTAGAAGTTCCTACTGAAAAGGAATCTGTAAGGATGTTCATCAAGAACCTCCAAGAGAAGTATTTAAAGCATTTAAAATACCAACACAAGTTGAATACTTTCAAGGCCGTCTATAACATAGGCATTGACATTGAAGATGACCTCGCAAAACAAAAAGCTACTAACAATAGTAACAACAGTGGCTGGAAAGGAAAGAAGAACGACAATCCTTCTTCTTCCGAAAACACCTACTCTAGTAACAATATTAGTACCTTTGACCTTAATGATGTCTTAGCCATGGATAAACAAGGACCTAAAAAGAAACCCAAAAGAGAATTCACACCTATCAGAATGACCTACGATGTTGCTTTCGATCGTCTCTATGATTGAGGATTAATCAAACCTATTGGTCCCACTGAAGATCCAACACCAGAAAAGCGATCTTCAAGATGGAATCCCAACTCTTATTGTAAGTACCATCGAGGAAATGGTCATACCACGGATGTATGTTACAGATTTCAAAATCTCATTCAAGATCTCATAGATGCAAACAAGATTTCGTTGCCTCTAGCTGGAAAGAAGACCGGGTGATGATAAAGAAAAAGACACAAGACGAGTTTCAACGACAAGATTTCGTGACTTCTTTTCTTCTTTTTGATTTTCCCTTCCCCAATAAGTCTAAACCACCTATTGTTTTCCTTAGATTTATTCCATAGGTTTTTCTTTTTCCTTTAATAAAAATGAGCATTTTTTTCTTGCATATGATCATCGCATTGCATTAAAGAAATAAAAAAAAAATCCATGCTGGACTAAGCACAAGGTATACTAATGATTTGAGACACCCCTTGTAGCCATATCATATCACCTTTACCCCTTTCGAGTATACAATTCATTCTTGATACACCACTTTGAGCCTCGTCTAACGATTGACCTTCCTTTCTTCAACTCACATCTACCTGACCTTGGGATGGGTTGGTGTGCAATTTGTGTAATTTTCAAAAAGACAAAAGCTTGAGATATTCTACCTATATCTCAAAATTTCAAAATTTCAAAAAAGCAATAACAATATAAAAGTGTGCAAAAGGGCAAGTGTTCCAATGTCTTTGATATGAATATACCTTTGATAAGAACACGTCTCAGATTGCATCTCTTATCGAGTGCTCGGTACCGTGCCTGAGAAACATGAATGCCAAGTGAGTGATAGACCGCACGATCGGAATTGCCCACACTTATCAAAAAAATAAAAAAAAATGCAAAAGCAAAAAAGAAAGAGCAAAAATATAAACAAAAGAGAGTTCAAAAGTGAGAAACCTCAAGCATACAAATATAAAGATTCAAAAGCAAGGTTGCACACCTTGGGGGCTTATCTAGGGTCTTGAGCCTTTATCCCCTTCTTCTTCGACCTTTAGCCTAACCACGTTACAACCCTTAAAAGACCTCTTTGAGGTATACACACACTTGTGCGAGGTTCGGCTAGAGCTACGTTCGGCCTGATTCCTAAGGGATACGTAGGCCACCTCACATTGGGGTGCAACCGTAATAAAGATGCATTCATTCACATTCACATTCATACATGATCATATCAAGGGATCTCCAATGCTCATCCCTATCCACTTAGAGCTAGACTGGGGGGCTTGATCCCTACATCATTAACCTACCTAGCCTAAGAGTCACCATTATTTGGCTCTTCACAAATATATTTCCACACACTTAGCCTTTGCGGCCTAACTTTAGTGTCACTTTCACACACATCACGGATACATGACCAAATAATCCGTCCTTTAGGAACCCTTTGTCATGAAATCTTAACATAACTTTGAAGCACGCCTTGTCATATCAAAATCAATCATCATTGCATCACAAAGTATGAAGTACTTAGCCTATGTGCCTAAGTTATCCAAATACTTTCATCATCGAGTCATCAAATGAGATAGCCTAGGATGCTAAAATCCTTTCACCATGAGATACAACGATCACTTGATCGAGCTCATTCAACATGCACTACAAACACTCAAACACTTCACTTCTTTCTTTTCACGTCGGTACCCTCCATAAAAATGATGGAAAATTTTTGTTTTTCACAATCATAATACAATGCGTACATGATTCATGTACACTTTGAGTTATGTGGTGTCATCACATCGAGTTAAGTCTATGAACACGAGTCATGTACACTTTGAGTCATGTCGTGTTATCACATCGAGTCGATTTAAGTACGTCGAGTTACACATCGAGTCAAGCAAAATGTTAAGTCTTACACAATGAGTCAAGTAACACCAAACCTTGAGTCAACCTTAAGCAAATTAACTGTCAAGGTCGTTTGGCAAAATTTGATCTCTTTTGCAGGGCCAAGAACATCTTCTTCAAACGACAATTTTTCCAAGATTGGATTGTCATCTCAAACTGACAATGTTCCCAAGAGTGGATTGTCGAGCACCTTCTTCAACAATAATGTTTCCAAGATTGGATTGTCACCTTTGGCAATGTTTCCAAGCGTGGATTGTCGTACTCCTTCTCTATTTGGCAAGTTTTTCCAAGTTCGGATTGTCATACATTCATCAAATCTTCGACAATTTTTCCAAGATTGAGTTGTCATCTCAAACTGGCAATGTTTCCAAGTGTGGATTGTCATGCTCCTTCTTCGTTTGGAAAATTTTTTCAAAGTTCGGATTGTCATCAACTCCTTGGCAATTTTTCTGAGATTGGATTGTCATACACCAAGTTCCCTTTGGCAAAATTTCGGTTACCTCAAAGGCGTGTACTCGACGGTGCAAGATACGCGTTTCTAACTCTTTTATCTATTTAACTAACGCTAGTTTGCAGGTATCGGCATTTCAAAAATGATTTAGGATCGCAGAACTTTCTGAATCATTCTCCGTCCCTATCGCTACTTTAACTTTTGTTTTCGAAGCTTACGTTTCTCCAAACTCAGTCAAAGTGGGGGCTTCTGTAGACACCAAATTGTGTCTCCCCAAAAACCAAACCCAGTGATGAGTACCTTTCACGTCATTGAATATCAAGCAAGGTGAAATGTGAAGAGTCTCGTGAATTCCCCTGTTTTTAATAAAAATAATTCTTTATGTTTTCGAAAATCATTCATTTTGTATCTTATTTATGAAAAACGTCCAAAAAAATTTAGTATGGTCCATAATATGGGTCCAATAATTGTATAGTTGGATGGGGATTGAAAATACCTTTCCAACGATATATTATAAGCCCAGTTCCGAGTTATAACAAGGAAGTTATGGTCAAAATACTAAACTGGGCCTAAAATGAGTTTTATGTGCGACCCAATGATCACGTGGAGGGTCTACTAATCTTAATTATATTCCTAAAACAATTAGGATTTATTAGAAGCTTATACAAGTTTCTAAATGATCTTAATTATCCTTTTTGAAAACATAAAATGAGTTTTATGTGCGACCCAATGATCACGTGGAGGGTCTACTAATCTTAATTATATTCCTAAAACAATTAGGATTTATTAGAAGCTTATACAAGTTTCTAAATGATCTTAATTATCCTTTTTGAAAACATAAAATGAGTTTTATGTGCGACCCAATGATCACGTGGAGGGTCTACTAATCTTAATTATATTCCTAAAACAATTAGGATTTATTAGAAGCTTATATAAGTTTCTAAAATATCTTAATTATCCTTTTTGAAAACATAAGATTAAAGAGTTTGAAATTGAATAAAACTTTCCTTTTTTAAATCCTAATTCAATTCAAAATGAAAGACGTTCAAAGATGATCAGATATTATTTTCGTGCCTATTTTTATCCAAATATTTTATGGTTGGATATATATTGAAATTATCTTTCCAATGATATATTATAATATTAATTCCGAGCTATAACGAAAAAGATATGAAAGAAATATGAAACTCTATCCAAAATTAACACCCTTCCACTATTTCAGTCATATCTTTTATTTTGAAAAATATTTTTATCTGATTCTAATTGGGTTGGAAAGTATACTTCAAGATCTTTCCAACTACATATTATATTCCTTATTTGGACTTATGGATCAAAAGTTATGATAAAAACAAAATCTGCAAAAACTGTTGTCCGTCGAGTTTTATTTCGATTCGAATTCGGATTCTTTTCTATTCCTTCGACCTTCTTTTTTCCTTATAAATAGAGGTCATATCACCCCTTTTTCAATCATCAACAATAATCAATAATCATCTAATTCTATTCTTTTTTCTCTCTTAAGCTAGAAGCTTATTCTTTCTCCCTCTTTCTAAGCCTTTCCTTTTCAAATACAAAATTCCTCCTTCACGAGACTTAGACACACCTACCCAAGTTCGAAGTTGCCTTTGCCCTAGACGTGAAAGGTTGATAATTTCTGAGGGTTTGGTCCCAAATCCCTATTTCAATTATTTAAATTAATTGTTTGATTTAGTATTTTCATTGAAGTTACTAACGTGTGTATTGTTTTGTTAGAAAGAGATACGAGGAAACAAAGTAAGTTGTTCTATTGCTTTATTTCTATAGAAAGTATGCTTAGTTTATTTTAAGTCCTAGTATCATGTTAGGATGTTATTTATTGCTTTCTAGTATCATGCTTAGGTTGCTTCCTATTTCTTATATCATGTTAGTATCATGTTAGGGTTAAAGATTTGATTTTTATTGTTTAGTGACATGCTAGGATTTGTTATTTATCTTGTTAGTATCATGCCTAGGATCTTGCTAATAATATCATTATGCTTTGATGAGATTGAGATGATGATATAATATTTATTATGTTGCTTGATATTATTATTATTGCTTGATCACGCCCTCTCTTGTAGGATTAAAGGGAATTTGTACTTGAAATCACGCTTAATAAGATAATTAATAATTTTGTTTTGGCTAATGTGATTTTAATTCAAGTGATCGCCAATAACAGATTTGTTTGTGCATTAATATTCAACCAACATAGATTAAACATGTTTATGATTACTATATTGCTTGTATGTTAGTCAAAAAGCGCACATGAATATGAGAAGAATAAAGAAGAGACCTATTTTAGCACTACTACAAAACTTGGAAAAATGACCCCCAATAAAAGACCCGATATTTAACCAACGGGTCTGTTTGCTGTAAAAGATCCAATATTAATTATAACGGGTGTCTTATGTGTATTAAACAAAGATAGTGAGAAATGAGAGACCAGTTATAAATCCTAACGGGTCTCTTATTTTGTTAGGTCCTACACCTTTAATTAGAGAAGGGAATTGAAAGATCCGTTCACTAATATCACGGGTCTCTTAGCTTTGCTCTTACTCCTGGCCTCCTGCTAGTAGAATTGGAGCCCTGACCATTTCATTTTCATCATTACTTGGCATTCACCTATTCTCTCTCTACAAAACCTCCTCCCATGCCCAACCCATAATTAAAACCCTCGTCTTTTCCTTATGAATGTGCCGCCGTCAACTCTTCAATTCCCTTCTCCATTGAATCAATACTCTGTCATTTGTCTCCATTAAATCGAAATACTACATTTATTCTAAGAAGGGTAAAATGGGCTCTTTCTCTCCTCTTATACATGCTTGCTTTTTATCCTCTTTTTTTTCCCAAGTTTGAGAAAATCGCTATTTGCTAAGTTTCGATGACGGTTCAATAATAGATCTGCAAATTATGAAGAATTTTTGTCTAATTTATGACTGAAATTCCGATTAAAATTAAGGTAATCGATCTATAAACTGATTTTTCAGTTTAAATTGTCTCTATATTTGTGATTTGATTGTTATTAAACTTTTGAATTGTATTTTATATAAAGTTTCTTATCATTCATTCGTTTCAGAATTTTCTCAATTTAATTGAACAAATTTTATGAGTTGAATGTTATGAAAAGTACATACAAATTTTTTTTTTTTTTGTATTTTTTATGAATTACATATGATGCGGCTCTTAATTACACCTTATATTCAATTTAAGTTATAGTCCTATTTCGGGTCAGGTTTCCGGAGCTAATTGTTGTATTTTTTTGCTGGTGTTCTTCACCATTCAGTCTTATTATACTCAAGTGGGTAACTTACTAACTATGTTATAATTGTTTTGGATGTAGTATAATGTTTTGTTAGTGAATTTGTTTTGTTTTACTTCGTATATCAATTTCATTAATCTAGATTAATTTGTCTTTTTTTTTTTGTTTTGTCAGGGTTTGTATGATTTCGTCATGGTAAATTCTCAAACAGAGGAGATTGGAAATGGAGTATTCAAGCCTCGTTGTTGTATGGTTTTATTGTAATTGTAAAATTTTAGTAAATTCATAGTTTTTTTTTTTTCTAAATTTATGTTGGATTTTATTGTATCTCGCATCAATTTTAGTTTAATCCGTTGCTATTTTCTATGCTCTTAAAGTGTAATTTACAATTTATAATGAATTTGCCAATTTATAAATAGAATTTTCAAAAATCAAATGAAAAACCTCCAAAATCGTACCAAATAAAAAACAAAAATATTATATTTTTTTTAAAAAAAAAAACCAAGAGGACAAAGAGACCCGTTATTTGACACGGTAGGTCTGTTCGGTACCACTTAACAAACCCCCTATCTCTAATACCGGGTTTCTTTTTCTTCAAACTTATTAAATTTATACTCATGTAACAGACCTGACATCACTTACAACGGGTCTCTTTGTCATCAAAAACAGACCCCCACTAATGACGGGTCTCTTTAGCAAACAGACCCCTGAGATAGAGACCCGTTGTGAGGCGGTCTATCAGGCATATTTCAATGGGTCTCTTTGCCAATTTTTGTAGTAGTGTAGGGCAGGTTCAATCTCTTTTAGGTTGGATTTGTACCTTCATCCCCGAATATACAGTCATGGTTCAGGACCTCTATGGAGTTAGCGATCTCATGGATCGTGAAGGGGTGTAACCTTCACCCTGTGAACGGTTTACAAGTTCCTAAAACTTGTTGGCGACTCTTTTTCTATAGCTTCCTTCCCTTTGGACGCCACCATGCTTAAGTGTAAGATCACATTGGGGCTCAAGTGTGGGATGCTTGAAATATTCCCTACACTCTCTCTATATCTCGACCATCCTTCTAGTCTAATTAGCATAGATTTATACACTTAGTCTTCGTTGTTCGACCCCTTACTTGCCACTAACTAGTTTGGTGTAAGTTTAAGTATTATAAATTTTTAATTTGATTAGGGTTGTAGACCAATGACCTACTTTACCCTTCGATCAGAAAGCCGCAAAACAGCGCCCCCACTTGGACATGTGCCATCACATGATTGCGCCGCCAATCAGAGCACGGAATTTTAGGGCAATAACCCTAAAGGGGCACACTTCCCCACCCCTATAAATACCCCAATCATTTATGATGGGAGGGGTGGATTGGGACATAACATTAAAAAGAGCATTAAGAGCTACAACTTCTTTCTACTTTCTCTCTCTAGATTTTTCGTGTCCGATCACTAACTTGATCGTCGGAGGCAAATATTCCGGCGAACGAATTATTTGTTGTATTGCAAGTGTCCAGACTGTTCGGCTGGAGCACATGACCAGTATCCCGAGGGAATCACAAAAAACCCCAAAACAATGTGTGTGTTTTTTTGGCATTGTCATTATTTTGTCCCTACGATGACCCATTTCTTATGGTGAGTAATAGGAACAGTTTAAAAAGAAGTTTCCAGGTGATGCAACATATTATTGTTGGGGATTGAGCGAAATGAGAATCTTATTCTTTTTTCTGTTAGAATATGTGTTGGTTATTTGCTTTTGAATTATAAAAGTTTATATTATCTTATGGTGAGACTAACACATTGGTGTTAAATATTCATTTGGTTCTGAAAGGGCCTACAATGATACCAAGTTGTAGGTTTGACTTCGTTAGAATTTGGATTAAATTTACTTTCATTTGGTTTGATTATTGAACTTTCCTTTTTTTTGAAAGGTTTTGAAAATGTCGGTGTGTGTCTATGACAAAAATCTAGGACGTTATCATGGTGGCGGTAATGCCTTAGTTATTTTTTATTACGTACTTTAAAAGGGTAAATTAGGTATTAAAAAGGAGAAAATTTCTAGGGTTTTACAAGATAGGTCCTCGTGCCCGCGCTCTTATATACTGCCCAAGTTTAGGATGTCGCGCCTTGCCATTTTTAGGGCTATGTGCACACTATCGTGCTTGAGCAACAATTGGGGCAAAATGTGGCCAGTGTTGCATGTGCAGTAGAAGCAACGTACCCGTGGTAGGTTCATTTTGGCCAAGCCTAGAGGCTTTGCCATGTCCGTGATGCGTATTATTTATGCTCGCGGCTCTTTATTTTATCGTATGTTGCCGACTTTATCCCTTTATTCTAAGGTTTAATTTAGTTCTTATCTCATATTTTAGATTAGGTTGACAGCTTTTGTCTCTAGGTTAACTTAGATTAAGATTAGTTTTTGAGTGAGAATATGAGAAAATAAATGGAAAATTGTGAGATAGAAGAATAATGTGTGACTAGGGGTGTTAATGAGCCAAGCCTACTCATGAACTACTCGATACTCGGCTCGGTCAAAGTGTGGCTCGAGTGGGCTCAATTCTTGTTCAAGTTCAGCTCGTGATATTAACAGCCAAGTCTAAGTTAACCTTGGCTCGGCTCGAAAGCTAACAAACAAAGTCAAAGTTTTTTTAAAAAAAATTATATTTTAATGTAAGATAATTTGTAATCTCTTATTATCAAGAATTAATAAATAAAAAGATAATTTGTAACCTAAAGTTATTTATTATCATGAAATTCAATATTTAGAGAGTTATTTCCTACATTTGACATATACATTTACATTGGGTCTTATTCCCTTACAAAGGTGAATTGATAATTGATGATATGACTCCAAAACCCTAGCCTTTATTTCCTCAATCCTTTAGTTCTTTAATTCCCTTCAACAGCTATCGTACCCTCCTGTAAAAAAAATCAAAAAAAAGCTTACACACTCCTATAGAAGAACAATCTCCGATCCAATAGGTGGCGGCATCGACGAAGTGTATGACTCTAATTATTCAAGACTCGATCTTTACTAAAATGGGGAAATTTGGTGAAAAAAGCAAATTTGAGACAAGATAAGGCAAGCCCAAGCTCGAGCTCGAGCTCGAGTCCAATTCCAAGGGTTTCGAGTCAAGCTGAATATCTTAGGATTGACGAGCTTCAAGCTCGAGCTGAGTCCAAGCTCACCAATGTCATGCTCGAGCCGATCCTAGAGAGGCTCAGACTCGGCTCGGCTTGTTAACACCCCTCTGTGTGACAATTGCTTTGGAAATCTTCTCAACTATTCAATGAGCATTTCTTACTCTATCTCATCTTTATTGCTTTCTTTAATTTCATGCTTGATTTGGCTTTGTTGTTTATTGCTTTGATTAATGTATTATTCATGATTTTTTCAATTACTTGATTTAATTAGAAGATGATGATTAGTTAGTAGATCGTCTTGCTAGGGTTTGGTAAGCATGTTGGATTATTTTAAGTTTAATTTGGGAATTTATCATTAATTGTTTTGTAATTAATTGGATGGATATTGAGTTTAAATTGATTGAATTGACCTCCCTTGATTTTAAGCATGCATGAATGCATGGTTAAATAATTTGATTGACGCATGATTTGATATTGAATTCATCATAATTGGTTGAGAATTTTATTGCGATTTTCACTTATATATCTTCCAATGAGGGAACAAGATTTAAAATGAGGATAGCTATTAGATGCTCTCGGTTGCTCCAACTACTAGGACTTACATTGCTTGAACTATTTGATTGGAAAATTTGTCAATTGTAGCCATTTAAAGTTTGTATTTTGTAAATTGCAGCTATTTAAAAAAAAATTGCAAATTGTAGCCCAAAAATTCTTATAAGTTTTAAATTGCAGCCCGATTCAACTTTTTCATTGGTTTACGTGTCAAAAAATATTTGGTTAATGTTTTAGGGGCCATTTTAGTCCTTAAGGTTTCGAATTGAGGTCGGAATTAACAAAAAAATAACGTAAGTGCTTCGTTTCGCATAACAAAAATGTATCGATTTGTGAGACACTATTTTTTGCTGTAAAAACGAGGTACTTACGTTATTTTTTTGCTAATTCCGAGCGCAATTCGGTTCCTTAAAAGATAAAATGGCCCCTAAAACCTTTACCGAATATTTTTTGACACGTAAAACGATAGAAAAGGTTAAACGGGCTACAATTTACAATTTATAAGAACTTTTGGGTCTGTAATTTGCATTTTTTTTAAATGAGTACAATTTGCAAAGTACTAACTTTAAATGGCTGCAATTTGCAAATTATCCTATTTGATTCCCCAATTAGCTTTACTTTCATGAATGCATATGGATCCCCATTCCTTAGTGTTTTGTTTATTTGATTCTTTGAGTTGGTAGCTGATTACTGTTAGTATCTTATTTTCCCATCCTTTGACTTCGACATAGCTTAGGCTTTGTTTAAAACATTATAGCTTTATTGTTCCTAGTGGTTTAACTTGCCCCTATACTTGTATTAGGGTAGTTGAGTGATTATAAATTTTGTTTGACTTTAGGAGGTTAGTCTTTGACCTAATTTTTTAATGTTAGGGGTTTGGTCAGCGTTTAGAGAGGAGATATTTTTGTTAGCAGTAGGGAGGGTCGGCGGAGGGTGGGGAAGGTTGTTCAGATGTGGGGGAAGCAAAGGGACTAAGGTAGCGATAGCTTGTGGTGTAAAGGATGGCAGCGGGAGGCCAGGGAGAAAGAGCAAGGGGTTGATGATGGGGAAAGAGTTGCGGTGGGAGTAGTCGGCAGTTGACTAGCGGATTACTTGTACAGATGTGGGAGGTGGTGGGAAGGGCTTAAATTTTAAGTTTTTTTAACATTTCATTAGAATTATAAATTTTGATTTAAAATTATAAAAATGAACCAATCACATTATGACCCATTATGGGATAATTTACCCAAACAATTGGTCACCTCTAAGCCCTCTATGTTTTGACTCGTTTAGGGAAGATATCCTATAAAAGCTGACTTATTTTGAGTTAATCAAAAGTTTAACTTATTTTGAGAAGACCGGCTAAACTTGGTTTATTTTTCAAAATTTTTCTTAATTTTTAAGCTAAGGAGAATGACATGTAATTCGATTATTAATTTTCATTTAAATTTGATCTAGGGTGAAAATTACTTAATTGCTATATTTAATTTTATGAACTTAGAGCTTGGCATTTTGGTTGATTGATAAAGAAACAAGCCACTAAACTTGTTCAAATACATAATTTATCTGTTACATTCATGGACATTTGCCATACTTAATTTTAACTACCTCTATTAGTATTATTTGCAACAAAGGGATATTATTTGTGACGCTTAAAAAATTTATTTGTTGCAAATAATAAAAAATACAAGTATAAGTATAGAAAGAAAGATACAAGAGCACAATTAGTTCTCGCTCCAGACTAAGACATAATTATTCTCGATGTTAACTATTATTCAAACGACGACAATCCTTTCGAATTTCGCCTTGGTCACCCGTCAGAGGATTATTCTCGGACATTGCTATCATGGCCCGTGCAAACTTGTCATGAAAGTATGTATTATCACTTGCCATGATCTCAACATAAGGCAAAGTGGAGGGATCCGAGGCTAGCTGCTGATCTACTAGTAGTAAACCATTATGGTTCAATAAGAGTGCTTGTAGTACATGTTGTCTAAAATCATTGGAGTTTCAAGGTCGTTCCTTGCATATTCTACTGTTTTTGGATCTGGGTTTGGTGTTGGACATCTTCTCTTAAGATACTTTGCGTAATTAGGGTTTAATGTTGGATCAACACTTGGATAGATTCGATTTACGATGTTTACACAATGAACTCTTCCGACAGAATGAGCTCCTGATGAATACAATTTAACAACTATTAGTTTTACTTTACTTATGTTTTAAGTAAATAATGTATACTGTTAATAAATAATGCTTGCATTGTTGATCTAGAAATCAATTCATGTGGTTAACAAGCAAGTTAAAATCATAAAGGGAAAGTGGTAGTGCAAATTTCCTTTCCTATCCCACAACTTAATTCTCAGGGACAAAATGCCAATGGTCACCATACTCACTAATGTGGACAGGATGCTATAACAGTTAAACATTAAAGAGTTATAGTACTTCCTCTGTTTTTTTCCCTGCAATACACAAAATGTTACACTATTTATTTACTAAGCTTGACCAGGTTGAATTTGATGATTTATAATTAAGAAAATAATGTAATGGGAGAAATTATTAGCTTCGTATTGAGTTATACTTTCATAAGATAAATATTTTTATTATTTTTACATTACCAAGGTTTTCGACAAGCGCAATGTATGCGATGGGGCTATTTCTTTGGATATAGCTTTTGCAGTTGACTCTAATGTCCTACTTACTCCGTCTTTTTATACTTACGATACTTTTTTAAAATGGAAATGTCACAATACTTATAACATACTATAAATGAAAAGTTATTTACTGAAAAGATGTATTTCCCTTACTAAAAGCATACGACCCACTAAATTACACTCCTAACAACCACTCACCTCATTTTAAAGTGCATTATATCATGTGAACCCCACATTTCTTAAATACCGTGAAAAAATGTGAGTTGCGACTATTAAAAAACGGATTTATATCGTATTATTATTATGAATATATGCATATAAGCGATAAATATGTTGGATGTTGTGTAACCGTGAAATGTTCGAAAATTTTGTAATTTTTTATTTTTTTTTTATTTGGAACATAGTTATGGAATTAATTTGGATCTAGTGTGGATGGGGCATAAAATATCGCTAGTAATATATAAATGTTTGATATCCCTATATTATAACAAGTTCAAGCAAACTCTTATGATTTTATGAATAGTGTTTGAATATTTGTACCTCTTAAGATGTTGTTTATCTATTTGCCCTCTTTAATGTTAATTATACTTTTTTAGATTATTTCATAATAGTATATAGACATTTATACCCTTAAAATATCTCTTTGTTACAAATCAACTTATAAACAAGGCTTCACACTAAAACGGGGAGGGTAAAAGATATAAGGAATACCTTTTTGCATTTGTTTTACAAAAATCATAAACTAATAAAACTTAGTTAAGCTACCCTAATGGGCTAATTGGAGCAGCTTTGAATATGATTGAAATGAAAACATTATTTCATCTTAGAATAATTGAACTATTAAATTTTAATGGAAGTTACAATTTATTTTAATGTAATAACGAAAAAATGCTTGGCAAACTTTTAAATAAAGGCAAATATGTAAATAAAACACTTTTATGGGTATAAATATTTGCACAATAATTATAAGAGCTCTTTCAAATTCTTTTAAAGGTAGAGAAATGTATAAAATACATTATATAATGGTAAAATTGTTTGCGATAGAAATGATGTGCTCACAAACATGGAATTATAAGTGTTGCATGAAAGGAAAATAGATAATAATTAAACCCAATAAAATAAACATCAAATGTGAAATATTCCCTCCATCTCAAAATATTTGATATAGTCAACATTGCATATATGTCAATGCACTAGTTAGATTTTATTTTTTTATAATTAAATATTAAAGAAAATTATTTTTTTTAATTATATTATGAAACTTTATACTACCTCCGTTACATATTAGTTGCAACTTTTACCATTTAAGGCTCCTTCCATGATCGAACCCTGATTATCCTAACATTCGCTCTTAGATCTAACACACTAAATCCTCATAATCGCTATCAGATCTAACCCACAAAATCCTCAAATTCGCTGTCAAATTTAACCCACAAAATCCCCATGAAAATCCTCGCAAAACCCACAAAAATCCTCACAAAACCCATGAAATCCTCACGAATTCCTTACAAAACCCACGAATTCGTCACATTTCCTCACAAAACCCACGATTTTGCGTAAAGAGAGTGGTTGTTCGAGGTGGTTTGAGTTGAGAAAGGGTATTCATAAGGTGGTTCAAGCTAAGAGGGAGTGGTTTCGAGGTTGTTTGAGCCAAGAAGGGGTGATTTGGGTTTGTTCGAGCCAAGAGGGGGTGATTTCGGGGTTGTCCAGGTGGAGAGGGAGTGGTTTCATGGTGGTTCGGGTTGAGATGGGGTGGTTTCAAGGTGTGAGGTGCGTGGTTTTGAGGTGGTTGTTGTTGGCCGACAGTGGTGGAATGGCTATTGTTGGCTAACGGTGGTGATTAGGGTGCTGTTGATGGTGGTGGATTGGGAATTTATTAATTATTTACTTTCACTTTTTCTCTCCTACCTTGGTTAATTATCTACTCTTTAATTCATTAATCCACCATTATGAAATTTTGTCTTAGAATTGTGTCAAGCTGAAAGTTGCAACTAATATGTAACGGAGGTAATAATAATACCTATCTAATAACATATTTTATGTTAAATATGTTTTTATTATATTAGTAAAAAAAATTAATCAAAACTAATAATACATGAATAGTTAAAAAAATCCAACATCCTAGATATTTTGGGACGAAGACTATATTTTAAAAGTACACATGAAGTGTTGATAGTATACCTAAAAGAGCAACAGTGCCCTCGATATCAACGCCGATTGATCCAAAACGGGCTAAAACAAGAGAGAGAGAATCGTTATGGTTTGGAATGAAATCTTCAACAACTGCTGCATAACTTTCTAGGCTATCTTTTCTTCCTGTCTTCATTTCTATATACGGCCCTTCTAACTGCATAATTAAATCAAGAGAAGTTTATTAATTTATTTTCGGAAAAAGGAAATTAAAAATCTAACTTTGGCACTTTTTTCTCTAAAAAAAATCTAACCTTAAGTTTATTCCACAAAGATCCAACCTTTATACCCTATCTTCATCTAAAGATCCATTACCTTTTGGTGACAGTTTTTTATAATTTATATGTCACATGTTAGCTTTTTATAGCTCTATTATTTTTTAAATAATTAAAAAAACAAAAAAAATAATTAAAAGAAAAAAAATAAAGCCCCCAACCCCCTTTTACGACCTAATGACCACCACTTCGCCGACGTCCCAATCAAAACACCCCAACGCCTTCCCCTCCCCATCCCCACCTCTCCTTCCCCGGCAACCCTACAAACCTTCTCCCCGAAAGCACCATAATAATCAGCTCCAAGATAATTAGATATTTCCATTTTTTTTTCTTGGCTTCTTTGTGATCTTCATTACTCAACCATCATCATTATCACGAAATTGTGACAGTTAGATTAAGCAAATTAATCAAAATCGTCCAATTTCATTAATTTTGAACAATCTAAAGTCGTGGTTGTGGATGTGCACAACGCTGGGGTTGGTGGTGGGTGGTGAGGTTATTGTTTTGTGGGTGATGAACGGTTCTGGTGTTGACGGTAAGGTGGTTGAGATGCGAGGTGATTGTTGTAGTTGTGATTCTTGAATGTGGGTTAAAGTGGGCTGAATTGGTGATAGTAAGTTGGGTATGGGCAACAAGGAAAGGAAAGAGGAGTTGGTGATGCAGGGGCTTATGTGGGGCAGGGGCTAGGTGTTTCGGTGAGCGACAGGAAGGTAGGTTGGGGGTTTTAGGGCGGTAGGAGGGTGCTGCTATGTGTTTCGGAGCGACAAGGGAGTGGGTTGGGGGTTTCAGGGCAACAGGGGGTTGTGGCTAGGGATTTTAGGAGGGGGGCGGGAGGGTGGTAGCAAAGGGGGGAGGGGCAGCTTAGGTAGCAAGGTGTTTTTAGGGTGGTTATTATGGTGGGCATGGAAAGGGGATGGGGAGGTAGGAGGAGAGCGAATAATAAAAATTAATGAATAAAAAAATCCATTTTAACCTGTTTAACAGGTTTCGGGTCAAATGGATCTGTTGGTGAAGATAGGGTATAAAGCTTGGATTTTTGAGGAATAAATTTAAGGTTGGATTTTTTAGAGAAGAAAGTGCAAAGGTTAGATTTATTTTTTATTTCCAATTTTCCTTTATTTTAATTCTTTTCAGTCAAGTTGGCCAATACAAGTTATGGGTTTAGGCGTTTAGCTGTCAAAACTCAAAAGTTCAAAAGATTTGAGAAATTAATTTGAATAATAGGGTAAAATTATTAACCTATTCAAATCATCTTTATTATACTTGATAATGGGGTAAACTATTGACTTAGAACCCGATATTGTCAGGTCTCCATCGTACACCTAGACAAACACTTAGGAGCGCCAATTAAGTTTTCAACGGGGAAAAAGGCGGCCTTTAAATACCTGGTTGATAAGGTCTCAAAACAAATTTTATCTTGGGCATCTCTAAACTTGTCTCAATCGGCAAAACTGGTCTTAATCAACACTGTTTTGATTAGTATTTCATCTCATGTGATGAAATGTTTAAAGTTGCGTGTTCGATTACTAACAGGATTGATTCTTTGATCACTCGGTTTTGGTGGGGTAATAAAGGGGAAAAATGGTATGCATTGGGTGAAGCAGGAGGCTATTCAAATGCAAAAAGGTATGGGTGGTCTAGGTATTAGATCTATGGACTGTTTTAATGATGCTTTAATGTTTAAACAGGTTGTAAGAATTCACTGTAACCCACAATTGTTAGTGGCTCGCTCTTTAGAGCCGATTCATTCGTGCTCTTTGTATTCAGGGGATACAGTTCATTGCCTTTCATGGGAATGCTTCTTGGGGAAGGCATGGTTTGTATAATGTGGCAAATAAAATGGTGAAGGGTTATCAGTGGAAGATAGGCCGGGAATGGGGATAGAGGTAAGATTGCCAATATGAGGTGGGTGCAGGGCTCGGTTCTAGAATTTAAGTCTAACCAACTCCTAGGTGCGGTTGGTACGGGTAGGGTCAAAGATCTGATCTCAAATTCTTCTAGATCATGGAATGTGGCAATGATTAGGGACAGATTTGAATGGGATACAGCCTAGAAAATTTTGGAAATGGAGTTACCATCTTTTGAGGATAACTATGTTCTTTATTGGTGTGGGCATTCCTCGGGATTGTACATTGTGAAGTCAGGGTATGCTTTTCTAATGCGTGGTTTTTCTTTGAAATAGGGAGATTTATGTGACACTGCTTTTTACAGGCTTATTTGGAAGCTCAACATACTGCCAAAATGGAGCTTATTCCTATGGAAGCTTGTTATGAATGGTTTAACAGTTAAGTCAAACATGGGCCGGAGAGGTGTGGATGTAGAGGATAGGTGTGATTCTTGTGGTATGGCAATAGAAGATCTACAACATTTATTTAGGATGTGCTCTTTTGCGAGGTTTGCTTGGCAAAATTGTCCATTGCATATTTCGCCTAAAATTGATGATTCTACTCTTGTGCGACACTGGATTCAGAAATATATCCTACTTTTTAATAGTAAGGATGAAAAGAATAGTGAACAGATTAATACGTTCATTGGAGTGCTTTGGAGCCTTTGGCTAACAAGGATTGACATGGTTTTTAACAATGAAGGAGGGTATCTAATGTACTTATTAAGAAACTACAACTCTGCAATGCGGAATTTATGTGTCTGACAAAGAGTGGATGAAAGAAGCACTTTTACAGCTAGGGAAATAGGGGATAATGATGCACCGCCGGTGTTTGCTAGAGTTAATATTGGAAGCGAAGAAGATCTTATCACTGATCCTCGTGATGACAAATTAGAGGTGACCTTAATGGTAGATGGATCTTGACAAAAGAGTACAGGGAATGCAGGTATGGGTTGGGCTTACTCCTTTGACTAGACAAACTTTTTGGAAGGTGGAGGCACCTTTGGAAAAGCGCTTTCATCTCTTCATGTTGAACTTTTTGCTTGCTTAAAAGCTATCCAGTGGGCGAGACTGAAAGGATATCAACGACTTATTGTGATTACAGACTCGCTAGCTATTATACATCTGATACAAATTCCAAAACGAAGAGAAGTCACACTTCTTTGGACTATTCAAAATATGATACAGGCAAAGAAGCTGTTGAAGAATTATATCATTTGGAAAGTAGGAAGGGACCTGGTCACACAAGCCCACGATATTTCTAATATGCGTAGGGTTAGTTTACATAGCTTTTCGAATTAGTTTTTTGTTTAGTTGCGGTTGTCAAAAAAAAAATACTGATATTGAAAACAAACTGATTTGACCAAACACTTTACGTCCCAAACTTTAACCCGCACGTAACATGCGTGATATTTACCAAAAATAGATTTAACTACATCTTGAAATGATTAGAACTCAAGTTAGTGCTGGAACATTTATGGAATAGATGAAGCTTACGAATCATATATGAAGTCTATATTATGCTAGGAGTTAAGGAGAATTAGTATAATTAGGGGTGTTAACGAGCCAAGTCTGCTCGTGAACTGTTCGATGCTCGACTCGAGTTTGGGTTCGGTTCGGTATCTTAACAAGCCAAGCCTGAGCCATCCATGGCTCAGCTCGAAAGCTCATTAACAAGCTAAGCTCGAAATATAATTACATATTCATGTTAATTATATTCACGGATTGAAGTTTTTCCCCAATTTTGAGAGAATTACAATAATCTAGGGGAATGAGAAATTGAGTGAGAAAACACAAGAAGGGGAGGGAAAAAGGGTGGGAAGGTAGTTAGCGGGCCCATATGACATCACATTTAAGTTGAGAGCAAAGTAGGTGGGGTAGTTTTTATGTTTTAAAAAACAGTAGGTGGTAAATTTCAAAAAAAAAAAAAAAAATGTAGATGGTAATTGCTAAAATAGCAACAATTGTAGGTGATGATTAGCGGTGAGCAAAAAATCAGGGTATCCTGAATCGGATCCGGAACCTGTACAAGAGGTTTCGGTTCCGAGAAAACCTGTTGCAATAGGTTCTGGTTTAGGTTCTCAATTTTTTGGAACCGGAACGTGTAGAGTACCTTGTAACCTGATAAAAGAATCACTTTATTTCAAATTACACACCAATCAATTCTACCTTATTTTTTAAATAATAAATATCAAAATTACAATTATAAATATATGTATTAAATTTGATAAACAACTACTATTAGTTTGTTTTATTTGCGAGTAATAAACATTATAAATTAGTCACCAACCAACTTTTTTATTAAAAAATCTGCAAAAAGTAAGTAAGTACATAACAAGACAGGGTACCCTGTTCCGATTCCGGTTTCCATTTTCCAGGAACCTTTACAATAGGTTTCGGTTCCGGTTCCCATTTTGAGGAACCAGTTGCAACATGTTTCAGTTTCAGTTCTAGAAATTTTAACAGGTTACCCTGTTATGCTCACTCTTGTAATTGTAAAAATTTCTGATCTAAAAACCACTAATCTAAACTTGAAATTACTTATCAAAACCAATCTAAATATGATACATATATAATATGAATTTGAAATTGAACCAAATTAGAATTGGACTTGAGTCGAATTTGACATCTTGGTAGGTAAACAACTCAACATAATTTGAATAGAACATGACCCAATCGACGTGAACCAGAACCAGATTTAGAGGTTAAATTCAACAGACATGACCCAACTTGATTTAATAAAAAACATGAATTCAACCAAAGCCCCGATTTAATGTGAGTTGAGCTGAGTACCCGAATTGATAGCTATAGAAGCGGGGTTTGAACCATAACTTATCTTACATAGATTCTCACTCTGAATTAGTTGGCCAAGATCTCATGGCTAGACCGCTAGATCAAGAGAAGTTTATAAAAAATTATTTGATAGCTCTAGTGTTGGGGTTTGACTCCATAAAATGACCATATGTAAGATATGTTATTTACATTATTACTTTAATAAGTGTTACAATTTAATCAAATATGTATGTCGAGACACAACTTTGACTATTAATTTATCTTATCATATGTTAATAAAATTATAGGAAAATTAAAATTATGAAAATACACGTCATAACGAATTGAACAATGTATTATACAATAACATTTGTTTTTTATATGTTAGTAAATTAATCAAGTCAAACCCGTTATGTGAATAATGAAAAAATTCAAAATTTAACATGTATTAAAACACGAAGGGAGTACATGGGTTAACTTTTACTCCCTGTGTTTTCATCAAAGGGTATTTGCTTATTAACTAACTAGGTTAGGCTGGTGCGATGCGCGATTTTTACCATAATTTTTTGGCTTATTCGTGTGTAATAAGTAATCATAGTATAAATTAATTAAAATATAATAAATTGATCAATTAATAAATAGAGAAAACTCCAAATTCATACGATCTATATAAAATACACGGTGTATGAGGAAAGATAATGTTTATAGGAAAATGAAATAGTCCAACCACCCTTTTTTTTACTCCATTGGAAATTGTGTAGTTAGTCATCAATTTAAATATATATTTTGGAAAATGTATAATTAATAATGATGTCACTTATAGTTTTGACGAGAAAATATTGGAGGAGAGAATGACATGAGAATAGTAATTATGTCAGCGATAATTACTTTAATTATAACTATGTCAGCGGTAATTACTTTAATTGTAGTTATAGCTATAGATTTTTATTTTTATGTATTTAATTAGTGTTGCTTACTAATATTCTAAAAAATAAATTTTACTACTCTAAACATCTTATTTCAGAATATTTACACACACATTTTCTATATTTCTCTTTTAACTTCATTCTCCTTTATTAGTTAAACCTTAAGCTTTTTCTACATTATTGGTCTTACGCTGGCCATTATTTATTCATTACAATCACTTATCACTCATAAAACCAAGAGTATTGTAAAAGACTATAATCAATTGCCTCATCAGTTATTAGGTTATTTTTAAAAATTTTAAATTATGTTAAGACTCCTTAAAACTCGATCAGATTTACATCTTTATCCCTAAATTCACTTAAGAATTCTCATATCATATATTATTATTTTTTTTATTTTTATCTTTTATTCTTAGTAATAATAAAATAAATAAATAAATAAATAAAGCAGGGCCCACACTCAATTCTTAAGTTAAGTCTTGAATTTTCAAGACTCAACTTGAGACTTAGTTAAGACTTCTGAAGAAAAATGGGATCAAACAGAGACTCTTCTCTTAAAACTCGAGATGATGATGTCATGTGGAGTCTTAAGATTCAGGGCCAATCTTGCTCTTAGCCACGGACGGGGACTAAAAAACTAATTATTCATATTTAATTATTATTTGAGTATAAAATTGTTATTCAATATTAAGATCGATTTCTTTGGTATTCAACTGCAACGTATATTATCTTCCAAAATGTCAATAATGTTGCTAAGTTATTTGAATATCTAACGTGCGTGCCAATTCCAAATTAAAACATTCATGTTTCTCAACTCCTAGGACAGAATAACAAATAAACGTATTGTTAATCCATCAGATTGCACTTTAATTAGTAATGTCCCGTTTACTTCAACACTTCAACTTAAACAAAAATAATTTCAGTTCATTAAAAATAAGTTGACTTCAATTAAGATAATTTCAATTCTGTAAAAATAAGTTAAGTTCAGTAAAAATAAGCTCAACTCTGTGAAAATCAGTAAAGTCAAAGAAAAAATATATAATAGACAATCAGAATAAATAATTTCAGATCGGCAAAAATAATTAAGGTGAAGTGAACATGTCCTAAATATATATACCTGTTTCACACCGTCCCTTGCTGCAAGAGCCACAATATCAGCACAAGAGACTATTCCTGGACATTCATCCTCTAGGGCTTTCTTGATTATGTTTATATATTTAAAGTTTCTCATTCCAAAATTCCTCGACGAAGATTTTTCAGTGTGTATACCAAGTGCTCGATCCTCGTCCAATAAGATTGACGCATCACACGACTACGTGAACAATTTGATTGATCCACATAAAATCCAAATTTAATTAGCAACTAGCATTAATAAGTAACTTAAACAAATTGAATAAAATGATTTATGTCCAAATATATCAAAGAAAATTGTATACCTTAACCATGCAATCATGAAATAAGTTTCTGATCCATGAAATGGCTGTATTTCCATGCTTGTGGTATAGGTTGCTCACCTCTTCTTTGACTATAGCTTCAGCATTTGGACATGTTTTGGAGTAATAGTTAAGCTCTAGTTGACTTGATCCTGATCATTTTGTTTAATATTTTGTTAATATTTTTACATCATTTTTTTTTTTTTTGGGAGCACATCAAGTAAAATAAAAGGAAATTCCCTATTTATATTCGCCAAAATGCATTATCTACCCCGACCCTTTAGCCCCATTTATGGACAAAATAATGTCGGGATCGATTTATGTAGTCTATTAGTTTTCTATTGTAAAAATCAAATATGTGTTTTTGAAAACTTATCACTAATTTGTCCGGAATTACAATACTAATTGTAATTTATATTATTAATTAGTTTTTGGCCCAAATGATGTATAGGGTCTTTATAAGATGACATAACTATCATTATTAAGTATTTATTGTGAAATGGGTTGGAAAAATAGTAGTTTGATACTATCACAAGATTCACAACAACAAATTCTAGCTATTGCATCTAAAGAAATACTGCGTATATGGTTTGTTAGACAATAAAGCTATAAGAAATAACCTATTATACATGTAGGTGATGTAACGGATAATAAAGTATTAATGCATGTAGGTTTCAAAAAAAAAAAAAAAAAAAGTATTAATGCATGTAAGTTAATTATTTCTAAATAGCAAGGTAATTATTAATAAGGTGATTGAATACACATTATAATAAACTTTAATGATAGAGTTTGGAACCTAAGTTACTTTTTTTTTTTTTTTTTTTTTTTTTTTTTTTGAGACATAGTCACGTAGAGGGTATTTTACTTATGTTCGCCTACATTACTTACATATTGACAAACGTATTAGTCCTAAACAGAAAAAGTTTAAGTTTAAAGCTAATGATTTATTATTTACTCCATCCTATAACTTCTATTTTATCTTAAATAATTTTTGAGACTATCTTTAATCATCAATATCTTTAAGTTGTGTAATTACCAAAATTGTAAAAATTTAATTAGTCTTATAAAACTAGTTATTGAAACGAATCCAATTGTCACACGTACGACTATATTATTTCTTGTATTTAATGTAAAGAATATATCATAAAACTTTACAAATTTGACCGATAGACAATATGTTAAGAGCCAAAAAGACTACTTAATGTTTCAAAAAAATTATCAAACTTGTCGTTTGTGGAAAAGTTTGATAGACTTGGAATTCACCCGACACATATCGACAATGATTTATACAAGAATAGACCGAATCAAAATGAATTCACTTAAACAATCACAATATTAACCATAAACTTGATTTAAATCAAAACCTTTTATGTACACGCAAAACACATAGAGGTTGGTGTATCCAAAAATGATTTTTTGCTCAATTTAAAATTTTGAAATGTGAAAGAGTATATTAAATGGTCTGGTCAAAAAATACCCCCTAGTGCAAGAGGGTGTATATATTTTTTTTTACAAATATTAAAACTAGGAAGTATAAATTTGATAATCTATCGAAAATCACAAAGTATCGAAATAAAATTGAATGAAAAACTAACTTGAGCCAAATCAAAATCACACGATCTAAATCCAATCTAAATAATATTTTTACTGAGAAAAAAGTGTAAAGAAAGGTACCATGATAAAATTGATGTTGCAGTAGCAAGAGGAGAAACAAGCAAAAACAGTAGATGTTATAAAAAGACATCATATGTTGAGGCTCTCTTTTGTGTCCTTACTGTTTTTTTACATACTTTCTTAAAGTTGGCGTTTAATTTGCTTGCTTTAATTTAGATTAGAAGTGTTGACATTTATATAGGCAAAGTTTGCTTTAAAAAATTTACATGGTTAATATTATTTTACTTTTGTTTTCAAAAGTAGCAAGACTAGTGATTGTAGTTAATGTAGCACTGATATTTTTAGTTAATGTAGCACTAAAATTTTTTGTGGGATAATTATTTCATTGACTCATATGTATCATGAAAACTACTTCCACAACCACAATTACTTCCATGGTAATTGTATTGTGGGTGTAACACACACACACAAACAAACAAACAAACAAAAAAAAAAAAAAAAAAAAAACCAATTAAGTTTGAGAAAACTATCAACTTAAATTAAGTCACACTTCTCCATTACCTAATGGTGGGTTAGGAAGTGGCGCAACAACTTTGCCTTCAACATCAATATGATTAGAAGAAGCAAGAGAGCTAGAAGTCGAGAAAATCTAACTGTTGGAAATCTTTACGCGACTTAAATTAAGGTCCTATATGTTACATAAGCAAACTGTTTTGGACAAATTTCACAATAAAGTGCTCGATTTCTTTTTTTTTTTTTTTTTTTTTTTGACATCATGTAAACAAACAAGAAAAGAGAAAACAAACTAAATTACAGTTATATCTTCAAAGGATAAAGCCAACCCAATGGCTAACTGAGCTTTATTGTGAGCATCGACCACCATATTCCTGTCCACCTTCCGAATAGTACAAGTTGTAAACAACTTGCCCCTGTTGCGAATTTCCCGAAGCGTCCAGACAAGCCGAATATCTTGTGTGCTCGATTTGTTTACTATGGGTGTTTACAAATAATCTCTCCGTTTTATAATAATTGTAATATTTGGGAGGACATAAAGTGTCAAGAAAGTTATAGGGTAAGGATATATTATAATACTCCCTCCGTTTTTAAATATTTGCTCCGCTTTTCATTTGCGGCTGTTTTAAAACTTGCTCTATTTCCTTATTTGGAAAGCTTTTACAATATTTAATTCATTTCTCTCAACTGTGGGACCTAATTTAGATTCTCTCTTCTTCAATTTACCTTCCACTAATCCCACTACCTCCATATTTTATTACTTTTTTCAATTTCTCCAAAAACTCTACACATGGAGAAATGGAGCAAGTATTTAAAAATGGAGGGAGTATTAAATTATAGTTAGTGGGGTGTATTAAATTGATAGTAGGAGAGAGAATAGTTTATATATATATATATATATATATATATATATATATATATATATATATATATATATATATATATATATATATATATATATATATATATATATATATATATATATATATATATATATTAATTGGGGTGGCTAAAAGAAGGAAATAGGAAAAAAGTATTGGGTCCTTATCAAATAAGTGTTGCAATCATTCCGATATGTCGATATGGATGGAAAAAAAAAAGTGTAAGACTATTATGAAACTGAGCGAGTTAATGATTAGGGGTCATCTCAAGAAACTAAAATAGAATCGAAATAGAAAAAAAAAATTATTAATTTTAAGATTAATCCCTTTGTTTTTTTAGTAATAAGTGTCACGACCAAGTTTCTTTATACCTTGGTTAATACAAAATTTTGACTTATAAAAATTGGGTAATGCTATATGCAAAACCCTAAGGGTTGCATGTAAGCATTTAATATATTTCCTTTTTTAGTATTAAATTGGAAATTTATCGACAATTCACAGGTAAATCGATCTAATAAATATTTATTTATTGTCAATTCTTTCCACTTTTAACTTCTTATATAAGGGCTGCATATATCTTTTTCCATAATAATTTTATCTTAATAATATATACATACTTTATAAAAGACTGATATTTGAAAATTATATTAAGTCAATTATATTCCAACAAATACCTTGATGATTTTTTTTTTTCTACTGATGCATATGTAACTAAGGGCCTGTTCTAATTGACTGAACTGGACTTATTAGAGCTGAACTGAACTGAACTGAAAATAATCTGAAAGAACAAACCCTAACATTGACTGTATTAGGTTTCGAACCTGGTCTTAAAATTATCATAAAATAACATAACCATTGATCCATCAAGTGCTTTATTGATTATTAGTGAAACAAATTGTATATACACTAATTTTTGGGGCTCTAGCTTGTTTTTTGGGGGCTCTGAGCTGTCGCCCACCCTACACCGGCCCAGCCCGCCACTGCTGTTGAATTGTCTTGTCGTTGAAATGAGCTTTACTATCTCAATTAGCTTTAAAATTTTAATTATATTAAAATTTTAATCTCTAAAAATGTGGACACTATTTTCTCAAGCAAATTATATTTTTTAGCTCTAATAGTCAAACTAATAGATTGGAAATTTTGAAAATTCCAGGCAAGTCTCTAACTACAACCATTAGAGTTGCTCTTAGTGGAGATTTGCTCTTAAGAAATACATCTAGCGTGGCCCAAGACGTCATAACCGTTCGATACTGAATGAGTTGATGTAAACTCAGAATAAAAAAATAAATTGGAGAAAAAACATAAGAAAAGATTTGTAATATTATATGAAAAAGTTATAGAGTGAACAATTTCGACTATGTGTGATCGGATAGATAACATGCTGGCCAAAGTTCTTGTGGAGAACAAGTCGCTCTTCTAGGGGTCTTGCTTTAACTTCTTCTTCACTTATTCAACGACCTAGGGGTTGTAGTGTTGGTGGTATGTCTTCGTATTTGGGTTGCTTTAGCTTGTCCCTCCTTGCCTAGCAGACATGGAACCTTACTTATTCACTATCCCCAGCTCCTCTATCTTGTATTTAAGACCAAATATTTGTTGTTGGCAGTTTGAGCAGTGGATAGGATCCTCCGTCTTTCTTGTGGATGTCGCAGTTTGGTTGAGGACCTCACCACCCTTCGACAAGGTAATGCTTAGAATTCTGTTTCTAGGTCTTTGGTTCAAATCCTAGGTTATTCTTGGGTTCCTGACACTGAAGTTCTCTTTAGAAATTTCGGTTAATGATTCAACATTACTTACTCACATTTCTTTGTTACTTAATCTGCGTTCTCACATGCGATACTGCTATGGTTCACCGGTTGTTATTCTCTCAGTCTAACTTTTTGTAGTCTAGGTTTTGCATGACCGTGAAAAAAAAGTGGATGACTTCATTTACTGGAAATTAACCAAAGATGGGTCTTTCTCAACAAAATCAGTATACATTCATTTGGTTTATGTGTAAGGTGCTCGGTTGTTGTTTTCCTTTTATCCTTCGTCTCTCTAATGGAGAAAATTTTGGGGTATGTCGATCCTTCCTAAGTGGGAAGTTTTTGCCTAGAAGCTTCTTCATAATGCTCTACCTAGAGCGAGTTCCTTACACAATATGGTTATTCCTATTGGATCCTTTATATTGTTTTTGTCGTCATTAGTTTCTCGAGCTGATGTCTCATTTATTTGGACTGCCCATTTGTTAATCGTCTCTAGGTTTGTGGTCCGTTTGGGCTTCGCCAAGATTTTGCTTCCAATCCTTTCTTCAGAGCTTGATTTTTTGCGGTCTTTGTTTCGTTAAACTACTTGCATCTTCTAAAGACTATTTTGGTTTAATTCCTTTCTTAGTCTACTATGGGCAATTTTGCCGTCTCAGAATAACTTGCATTTCCGTAAAGAGGACGTTTTTCCGGAATATGTGTTTTTCTTAGCTACCAATTGGTTTGTTAGGAGATTCAAACCTCGCGCTAGTTGTTTATCTTTCTTGTCTTGCCATCTTCCTCGTGCTTTCACCTTTTTTTCATCTTCTCTATCACTTTGTTTGGATTGAAGGAAATAAAGGGAAAGGAAGGAAAGAGAAATTGAGGGATAAATAATCCCTCATTTGGATAGCAAATGAGGAAGGAAGAGAATTGGAGGGGAAAGAAATGAAGGGATAAAATTGCAAGAAATTGATCTCTCCAATAATGGGGAGATTTGAAAGGAAAACTCTTCATTCTTCCCTCCCCTCCCCTCCCCTTCCCCTCCCTCCTCTTCTTTACCTTTCCCCTAATCTATCCAAACACACTGTATGTCTGTAAGGAAGCATGTCGAATTCTTTGGATATTTGCTTTTCGTTCGACGAGGCCACTTTAGTGCAGGGACAAGCTTAAACTCGGATTTTAGAGGGTGGTGCTTGGGTATGTTTTACCAACTATGCTATACACTCTAAATTATTGGCTTGCTTGTTTACTTTGCGTTTGACGGTTTGGCCATCAAGAATCAGGGTTCCTTCATTAGTTAATCTACACAAACTGTGGTGTTCCAACAATGCGTTTTAGGTCAAACAAGCTAAGGGCTCGTCTAATATAACCGTACTCTTGATCAAACAAGACATTAGGAATGTTTTTTCGGGTTTCTTAGCATGCCAAGTTCAAACTGAGCCCCGAATTGTAGTATCTTCCGCCCATTAGTTTGGGCATAACTTCCGCATGTCGTTGTGCTATGTTTTCACTTCTACTTTGCTTATTTTCTAATTCATTGTTGTTTCGTTTTGTTGTTTTTATGGCATTGAAAAAAATATTCCATTTCAACCAAAAACTTGAGGCGATGCACATCCTAAACTACTATTGTTTATATTCATATATTCCTACAAACATATTTGAATACTCCCAAAAAAACAAATGTCAATTCCTCTATTTATTGTGCAATACTTTCATATACAACTATTTTTTAAGTGCAACAATTCTAAAAAACGGAACTCAAAGCTTTTATGCATTGTTAAAATACCTTTCTCCACCTAGAATTTCCACTTTTGCTTTTTTATAATTCAATTTTTCCCATTATTTTTGAATAAATTATTCATCGGCCACTATCTTCTTTTAATATATAATTTTTAATTTTCAAACAAACCACATATATATATATATATATATATATATATATTATTTTAAAGAGTTAAAACTATGTGCAAGTCAATAGATAGACGTAAAAATAAACGGATAGAGAACTAATCAGATTGCACAGTTGATGCAACAGTTCTAGCCCAAAGCTTAAGACATTCTCTCATCTCTTCTTCTCTAGAAACCCTTGCCATTCTCAACCTTAGCAACGGCGAGTCTGGTCTCTTTATCATCCATGCTTCGGACAAATATGGCTCCACAACTTTGTTCTTTTTCTCTTCGGTTTGAGGTTCTATATCATCAAACGTGCTTGTTCCATACTTTTCATCAACTCTTTGCAAGGCCGGAATTACTCTCACGGTTCGAGGGCTAAGTTGATCCATTTCAAATTGGAATCCTAAATCCATGAACCCTTTCAGCTCTTCTAGCTCAAGATCATGCAATTTGCTACAACTTAGGAATTTTTTCAATTTAGGGCCTGCATTCGTCGAAAGACTTGAACTCTTTCTTGGTCTTTCAATCCATGGAGAGGACGATTGTGACCTAACACTACAAGAAAAATGTCTTTTCGTAGCGATTATTTCGTAGCGATTGTATATTCGCTACAATATGCAAGCATGTTTGTGAAATAATTAAGGAACTCGTATCATTTTACAATCGTCATGGTTTTCCCATATAAAATCGATACGAAAAACATAATAATACATATCCACACTATTTTTACACATTTATATAATTTTGAGAAATCGTATCATTTACAATCGCCACTAAATCCCAAAAATCGATACGAAAAGCCTTTTCAACACTAGATATATAAATACTGTTTGAAATAGAATACATAAAATATGTCATACCTTATTGGTGAAACATTTACTATAAGAGTTTGAGGTTGCATGTTCCAATCTTATAAAGATCATATGCATGCTTTTTTTTTTTGAAGAAAATGAGTTCAACATTTATAGCGATTGTAATCGCTACAATAATCACCACGATTGGACGTAGTTTTTCGTATCGATTATTGAGGCCAATCCCAGCGATATTGAAAACCACTACTAAAGGCTAAGGCAACGAGGGATATTGTATCGAATGACCATTCGTTGGGAAAGCTTTTTGTTGCAATTACAATCGATACTAAAGGTTAAAATAATCGCTACGAAAAGGTTATTTTCTTGTAGTGTAATTTTATTGCTAATCAATTTTTTTCTTGATAATCTTTCCCTCCCAAGACGATTATCATCATCATCATCTTGTCTCTTGTCTTCTACTTCATTATTGCAATCGTTCTGTTCAATATGAAATATACAAATTAATTAATACTCTGTATATATATCATCTTGACATTGTACAAATTGACTCATAAATTAATTAATACTCCTAATTACATAAATATTTTTTTCCCACACTTTTAGTTACATAAATCTTGACATCTTGTGAAATTGATTACGGGCAAGTAAACCGGAACATATGGATAATTTTTTGGTTTATCTATATTGAGAACTTGAAATCTTGAAAAGTATGTTGTTGAAGTGGTAAAAGTGGCTCTAATCTAATTAGATATGATAAGCTTACCATGAGGCAATGATTTTGATTCCATTGGGTGATTTGCATGATTAAAATTAATGCAATAGCTAAGTCACTTTCTTCGGTTAAAGACCACACAACTACATAATTAAGTTACTTTCGCTAATTTCAATTGCAATCGTACATAAACTTAGTTATGTCAACAAAAAAACAAGTAGTGTCAACAAATCAAACCATATACAAAGTATATAATTAGGATTAAGGAGTTATTCTTTTAACTATTCACCACCTTATCCCAAATTTTCAAACCTCACTTTCCATACACAATCATCAGTAACTTAATAGTAAAACAGACACCAAAAGTAACACTTGTTACATCCTAATGCTATTTTTCCCTCTAAAACTCCCCTTTCCTAACAAATTAAACTCAATTCGTTAAAAAATAAATAAATAAAGTTGGGAAAGAATAAAAAATCCAAATAAAAAACCAACTTCATTCCAAGAGTAAAATATACTGTATAATTTTTCAGAAAAAAAAAAAAAAAAAAAAAAAAAAAAAAAAAAAAAAAAAAAAAAAAAAACTATATAAAACAAACTAATTTTTAACAAGGCTTATATCATTCTGTGTAAATACAATATCTTGTGCATTTAACCGGACACATTCTAGTATTAACTAAAACTAGCTAAAGTAAAATAGTTAAATAATCAATTAGTCAACCTTGTGTATAGAAAGAGGCATAAACTAAGATGTTTATTTATTTATTTATTTATTTATTATTATTATTATTATTGTTACTATTATTATTATTATTTAATTTTATTTTTTTTATTATTATTATTATTATTTTTTTATATCTGAGTGGAAGAAGTAACTTACTATGACTTATACGTTGAATCAATATAATGTATTATTGTATTACCTAAGTCATGTAAAAACCTCTATGATGAATAACAGCACCTCATCATCTCGTACAACTTGATTTATAATTGAACTATCGCATCTGTTGTTGTTACACAAATCATTAAATAATATAGTGTTTTTAATTTTACAACATCAATAATATGAGTGAAGCTTAATTTGATTTGCGCGCACACAATAAAAAAAAAAGAAAAAAAAGGAGTAATATGGAAACTAGAAACATTTTATATGATTTTAAAGATAGTTACGAGGCCATGTTCTTTTGATCTTCAGAGCATAACAGAGGAGATCACATTAGCTTAAAACAACAAGGCCTAACATTATTTTGTACATTAGAATAAGGGCATGTTCACTTCAACTTAATTCAATTCAATTCAGTTCAACTCCTAATTTCCTTCTCTCATAAAATATTCATTTCAGCTCTTTTCAGTTATGTTCAGTTCAATTAAGCTCCAATCAATTCAGTTCAGTTCAGCTCAGCAAATGTGAATAGGCCCTAAGTCATTTCTTTTGGGATTTGAAGAACAGATCCTTTTAAACACAATTTTGTTGAACCTCTTTCCTACTCAAAATATTTATTTTATGTAATTGGACGACAATAGCTAGCATGAATAAGTTGTGACAAGACTAATTCAAATTACATTATCAGGCTACTAATATGGAATAGAAGCATAAATTGAAGCTGTGAACATTACCTGAGAGAAAGAGCTTGATGATAAAACATCCCCCTCCCATTGACAAGATTCCGACGATGAACTAGTACATGATCGTAAGGCATTAGTCGAGCTAAGTACTGAAGTTGGTTCGGGCGACAAAATGATTTGGTGGAACCAAAGACGGTCCATGGCATCAAGAAGTTCAGAAGAGTAGCTTTCTGCCATGGATAAATGATAGATGCACAAGATAACTTTTGGTATATCCAATAAGTAATAGCAAACTAAAGGCATTCGTCAGCGGAGGAAGGCCAACCGAGCGTGCAGCAGTGCGGAATTGAGTTTCTCGTCCGGTGGATCTGATCTATAGTTAGGGGACAATACATACCAAAAGGTTCGAAGAAAGGTTGCGTCCCCCGGGCATTAGATTGCAGCTTAGCGTGAAGTATAGGTTATGCGTTATGTGGCAGAATCAGAATTAGAGTATCAAAATCTCGAGGGGAATCGTCGTAAAAATTGTGGTATTATTGTTGTAAGAAAATCTTATAAGTAAAAGCAAATATGAGGACCATCATATCGTCTAATCATATAACAAAGTGACAAATTTGGCAAATGTGATCACAAAAATGTGACCCTTGGGAGTAAAGTTCAATCCACATATTCTTTACAATGTAGGACAAAAGGCCAGAGAGAATGAGTGGAAAATATTATCACGGCTCTAATTTGGACCTTCAATATAACCTTAATTTATATAGTTCATGTGTAGGTTGTATGGAGCTTAATTACTCTGATTGCATTATATTTAAAACAAATGAAATACTAGGCCCATATAAATAGGCTTACATAATGAAACTAACAAGCAATAAAATAGCAACTAACAAAAGCTAAGAAGGGAAACATGGTCCCACGTTCTACACTACTAACCTACCAAATCAACATAGAGTTCTACTATTAATCAACTAACTTCACTACTGCTCTCCTACTTTTGGGGCACTAACTAACATCTCCAACATACTGTTGGGACTAGAACAGGGGAAGAGTAATCATGAACTATCACTATTTAATCTGAAGTACTGAGTGAAGACTTAGTGTCTTGTCAAGGTTGTAATTACTACTATATGTGAATGATGTAGCTTTTCCCTTTTATATGCAAGATAACTGAAAAGAATATGATTGTAAATATTAGGGTTGATTATCCAATGCTTTATCCTAGACAAGGAAGAAACCTGTTAACTCATAAAAAGCAGAGTAAGTCATATTAGAGCAGTTCTTAAGAGCTTATCTGATCAAAAAATTATAAGCAAAAATACGTGATTATAGAGTACGTAACTATTTATCAAACATTTACCGAAGGAAATTTAATGGGGATTAATCGCACTTACCCAAAGCCAAATTCATCACTTTAGTATGTTGACTTGATTTAGTTTATTACGGAGACAAAATGCAAGAATTAGGTAACCTTTAGAAGTATAAACGCTTACACATTGTATCTGAGCCTTATCAGCGAACATCATATTTTGTATTAACAGAGAAATGAATAATTTTTTTTAGACAAAAGAACATAAAATATACAGGAATTCCACTATCTATTGAATATACTTGCGATTTCTCAAATTGTTCTTGCTATCTTAAACAAATGCCTAATGCAGTTCCCCTCACCGTATGAACAACAATGTCATATGAGGTCTGTGACGCATCGAGACCACCATAGCACAAATGAGAAAAACCCTAACACAAAATGATTGCAAAGAATCAGAAGAAATCAATCTGGACATAATTACCTGATGGCAGCCTTGGGAATATAGATCAATCTTAGGATTGGGTTTCTTTGCTTTTTTGTGCCTGTTGAACGAGGTGAGAAACATGCAGCTGAATTATACAAGATTGTTCTATACAAGCAGGTTGAGCACAATATGCTGAGCTTTTGGACTCAAGGGTTGAGTTTGCTGATTTAACAAGAGTTGGGCAGACAACACATCTTAAACAAAGGTCAAAATTAGAAAGCATTCTATGTCCATTTTCTCTAACCAGGACATTCTCAGGCTTTAGATCCTGGTAGATTATACTAGACCTGGCAAACAGGTCGTTCGGGTCGGGTACGGGTCGGGTCATTACGGGTCAGGTCAATTTTGAGTCAATCAACATTCGGGTTGGGTCGGGTCAATTCAGGTTTCGGGTCAGTTTCAGATCAATGGTAATTCGAGTCGGGTCGGGTATCAGGTCAACACTTCGGGTTGAGTTTGGGTCGAGTCAGTCTTCGGGTCCAATTATCGGGTAAAATTCGGGTCGGGTTGAGTTCAGGTCGGGTCTATTCGAGTCGGGTAAATTTTCATCTATGTCGATGTAGAAATTTGACCAATAACATATTATAATTATCAATAAGTATAAAGTATAACAATTGAATATTAATACAATAGACAATAGACAATTCCAACAGTACTATATACACAAGATTGTATTGTTTCATATGTATGATTAGTATAACAATTTTTATTTTTTTTGACAAATGGTATAACAATTGAATATTAATAATATATTCAATAGACAATTCCAATAGTACTATATACAGGGGCGGAGCTAAAAAAAACATTCAAGTTAGTTTTTAGATAAATAGAATATAAAGTGCAAAATATTATCTTAGGGTCTGTTCACATTAACTGAAGTGGGCTGAACTGAAGTGGGTTGAACTGAATTGAACTGAACTAAACTAATTGGAGCCAAACTAAACTGATTGGAGCTGAATTGAACTGAATAAAGCTGAAATGAATATTCTATGAGAAAAGGAAATTAGGAGCTGAATTGAACTGAACTGAACAAAACCGATTGGAGCTGAACTGAACTGATTGAAGCTGAACTGAACTGAAATTAAGCTGAAGTGAACATGCCCTTAGCTTATCAACATCCTAGTGTTTAGAATACTAATTTTTCTATCAAAGGTCATGGGATCTATTCTCTTCCTCAACATCGTTTCTTTTTATTTTATTTTCTATTTTAAAATTTTTGTACTTAATGTTTTATTTACCCAGTACAAAAACTAAATAAAAAATTGAGCAAGATTACTTTTCCAATTAAGATAAATTGGTTTTAATATTTCTTTCAACATATGGACACTCAAATCATTAGTTTTAGTTACTATTTTTTAATTTTATCACAGGGGTATTGGGTGCGGCAAGCCGCACCCAATGTTTCGTAAGTCGAGACTCAAGAAAGTATAAACAAATTTTCACCCAATGACAAGTTGGTGGTGGTTATAGCGAAGGAGAAAAGTGAGGTCATCCATGGCGGAAGAGAAAGAAAGCTTGAGATTCTCGGATTTTTTCAAAAATGCCCAAAAAACAAATTGGGGCTTTCTTATGTGACGTATAATTGTTGAAATTGATTGTCCCATATGATTGTATGTTGAATTGTGAGCATTTTGATAACATATGCATGTATTTTGGTTGATAAATGAGCAAGTTATGGCATACTCATGACCTTTAGAACGAGCATTTCAATGGAGGTTCCACCATTGTTATACATATTATCAAACAAATTATACATATCCTCTAACAAGTTATGCATATCGTCCATTAGTTGGAAGATATTCTATATTGACTATATGATATCATGGTTAGATGATATCCTCTATTAGCTATATAATATCATTTATGATTGTGTTTATGATATCCTTTATTAGCTATATGATATCATGGCTGGATGATATCCTCTATTGGCTATATGATATCATCCAGCCATGATATCATATAGCCAATAATATCATATAGCCAATAGAGGATATCATCCAGCCAATAGAGGATATCATCCAGCCAATATAGAATATCATCTATCTTGTAGAAATATCATCCGGCCAATAGAAGATATCATCTAGTCAATAGAGGATATCATCCAGCCAATAGAAATATCATCCAGCCAATAAAGGATATCATATAATCAATAAAGGATATCATCCATTTAGTAGAGGATGTCATCCATCGAATAAAGGATATTTTCCAGCCAGTAGAAATATCATCCAGCCAGTAGAAATATCATCCAGCCAATAAAGGATATCATATAGCTAATAAAGGATATCATCCAGTTAGTAAAGGATATCATCTAGCCAATAAAGGATATCATCTAGCCAATAGAGGATATCATCTAGCCAATAGAGGATATCATCTAGCCAATGAGGATATCATCTAGCCAATTGAGGATATCAAAAATCTGCATTTTGTCAGTCCGGACTGACAAAATATTTCCTTAGTCCAGACTGATACAATACCTTCTCTTTTTATATATATCATGCTATTTGATACAAAGAAATTGTTTAGTGATTTTGAACCTATCGATAGCATTATTATTATTTTTTTTACATGGGTCATTTCTTACAATCTTAAATAGGTCGGGGTATCATTTGATGGATTTCGGAATACTCTATAATTGAGGTTTGACAAATACAATTGTTAAATAAATTTTAATCTTGATATTAAGAACATCCTTTCAAGATTATATTGTTATTCATTACGAAGTTGTATCTAGATTTTTTTGTTTTTTTTCTTTTCATTTCTTTTTTTTAGTAATTAAAAAAATTGAAGAGTCGAGTTTTAGGGCCTTGATATAAGAGGATTTCCTGATAGACAATGTCCTACCATTGTCAAAATTCTAGGTCCGCCACTGACTATATACACAAGATTGTATTGTTTCATATGTATGAGAACTATCATTGATTAATTGGCCAAAACTAGAGCTGTCAAAAATTGACCCGATCCGAGAACCCGACCTTAACCGATAATGGGGTGAAACTAGTGACCTGTAACTCGACCTGATCACAACCTGATGTTAACCGACAACCGATTTGATCCAATACTTTATGACCTGAACCCGAACCCGCACCCGACCCGATAGCAACTGTCAATCGATTTAATCTGACCTGACAACGATCCGAACCCGAACTAGTACCCGACCCTATTAGAACCTGAAAACGTTTATAACCCAATACAACCTGTTATTGAAGCAAGATGGACGGTTTAATAAATTTTTGTATACCTTTTGTTCAGCTTATATATTGGTATAATTCGTTCATCTTATATACATTTTGTTCTCTATTACTTCGTATATAGGTTTAATAAAATCTTGATAATGCTTGAACAAATTATGTAGGGTGTAATTATATAAATTCAACTTAGCCACATCGAATTTATTCGAATTGAACTTGAACCAAAACCAAGAATGATCCAACTTTAAGATTATCTGACCAAATAATTATCTGACCCAACCTTAACCCGAACCCGAATGTACCATCTATTAACCCGACCAAACTCGACTCAATACAACCCGAACCTGAAATTGAACCCGTTCTGAATTTGACTCGAATCGGACCCGACCTACACCCGAAAGGGTGAACGATCCGGAATAACCTGAACCAAAATTGACCCGCCCAAACCTGAATTTGACCTGAGACTAGATTGACCCGACATAACCTGATCCTGATTTGACCCGAGACCTGATTTGACCCGACCTGAACCCGACTTGAATACCTGAATTGACAGCTCTAGCCAAAACTTCAAATTAGATAAAGTGAATAGTGGAAAAAAATTCAATGTAATTAACATTTAAAAGAATAAGAGTAATAGTAATAATAACAATAACAAAAGCTAGTGTTCCTAATCAAATGGAACTCTTTATGAATTACGAGTAATAAAATACACGCACATTACAATAGTATTATACACACTATACTATATTGTTTAATTTAGGTTATTTTCGATAAGTGTTTATTTATTCGGGTAAAGTAATTAAGCCCTAATCAGTTACGTCATTTTGATGAGTATTTGTTAATTTTGGGTCAGGTCATTTCGGGTATAGTTCGGGTTGCTTCGGGTTTGGGGTCCGTTCGGGTCAATCAATTCGGGTTAAAATTGGGTCGGGTCACTTCGGGTTCTGGGTCACTTCGGGTTGGGTCGCTTCGGGTATCAGGTCAATTTCAGGTCGGTTAATTTCGGGTTGGGTTAATTCGGGTAGGGTCAATTTGGGTATTGGGTCAAGTTCGGATCAACTCCACTTTGGGTTGGGTATGGCTCGAGTCGAGTCAGCTTTGTGTTCGGGTCAATTTCGGGTTAACGTTTTCGGGTCACGATCCGGTCGTTTGGGTCGGGTAATGAATGCCAGCTCTAGATTATACCAAGCATATGTAGATAATCCAAGGCAAGGAGAATCTCTGCAACATTAAATCTGTTGAATAAAAAAGAAAAGAAAAAAAAAAAAAGTCAGACAAACAGAAGAAACTTTGCCAAAAATGGACACCATTCTCCATGTTAAATATGTATTCTCTCTATGGGGAGCTAACATGAGCAAAATTAATGACATTATTACACTAATTTGCAAGCAAGAATATCCTCAGCTGATATTATAGTAGCCTTAGTCAGGTGCTATCCATTTCTGAGACGACGAGCTCCCTGCACTCTTATCCATAGGATTACATTCATTTGCCTTCTCTACTTCACCCACCAAACAAACTACTTTACTAGTAACATCCTTAACATGAGCCCTGCAATTTTCAAAGACCCACATATTTCTATGCAACCAAATGGCCCAAAGTAAGAAATTTTAAAAGTAGATGCAAAACTTAACAGTGAAGCCAATAAAACCATTAAAATAACAACCAAAAAGAAAGAGAATATCCAAAAGGCAAAATCATAAAAGCTTGAAAAACAGGAAATCATAATTCTTAAATAGAAAGGCATAAATAAATTACCTTACGAATTAAAGATGAATAAAACCAAAATAAACCTAAGTTCCACTCAAAATCTTCAATTGAAGATGATTAGTATCAGTAGTAGTACGCAAAACCAGCTGTGAATATAATATTAGAACAATAATTAGTCATCCAATGAGTGAACAATTTGTTGGATTAAAGAGAGTAAAAACCATGCTTTTTGGTAGTTGATCAGTTTACTCTACAATGAGGTTGTGACCTACAACATTTGTCCACAGTGGGTTGTGGAGTAAACTTTTTATGTCTACTTTATAAGGAAAATTCAGCCTACTCCACAAGTAGGTTGTGGCCAACAACGATTGCCTACAAGTGGGTTGTGGAGTAGACTTTTCATGTCTACATACATTCAACTTTTGACATTCTTCCTTCATCTCTTAAATTCTCTTGTAGCCCCCATTGAATTGGATGTTTATTGTGATTTAATTATCCTTTGATGTCTAGCTTCATCTTCTTGTTCTTCATCTTTCATTATATATTTTCATGATTGAAAATAATAAGAAAACACAATTATCAAACACTTTAAGCTAAACACATTCTCTTTTTGGGCATAAGTTTATATGACTCCAACCTCACATCCAAAAGTGCCTTTGTATGAGAGTGGTGTATTAACCTCAGGGAACGTGCCGGCGAATACAATTGAGCACCACGGTTGCGCCGGAATTTCGTTTTCAAGTCAGTAATTTGCATCATGACACACCGTATTTGTTCCATTGATTATAAGATCAACTTTTCAATCTAATTGATTATTTCTTCTTGATAGCCTTGAAAATACAACTTATTTACAACAATTTGAAAACAGAATTATTATTTTCATGGCTACTAATTGGATATTGATAAGAAGATTAAATGTGCGAAGAGGAAAAAAAAATTTAAAGGAAAATTATGTTCACGTTTTTCTGGGAGCAGTCCCTGAAATGGCCCCCGATCGAAGGTCAATCGTTCTTCGTTTGGGCTGAAATTATGGGAGCTTGTTTGGGACATATGAGGCTTTATTTTCAACAGTCGGATCGTTGATATCTGCTTGCGTTTGGGAGTTATGACTTCAAAGTAGAGCTACTTTTTTTGGAGAGGATATTTGGGCGTACTACGGAAAATGCTCATTTCAACACTTGAATTAATTCAAGGGATGTCCTTTCTAAACTAATTTTGACTATGCTTAGCATGTTATTTTAATTCTAATAATCATATTGACAAATATATATGAGTTGTGATTTTTGGCGTTATAATGTTGGATGATTATTTTGTCCATAATGTATTATTTGTTACATGATTATTAGTTTATAGGCTAAAGCATAATCCATGTTATATGTGTGATATTACATTGTATGATTATTTCTATTTCTTTGTTCTATACTTGTGATTTGAACTTAGTACTTAGAAATATGTTAATTGGTTTTATTTACCGATTTGTTGGTTTTTGAACATATGAATTATTTTGTTCATATAGAAAGTATATATTAGGGCTATTGTTTTAGATTAATTTCTATTAGCAATTTGGTGAGTCCGTAATATTTACATGCCTATGTTCATAGAGAATTCATGGTTATTTAAGACTTGTTAAATTGTAGGTTTTATAAGTTTTACCATGATTTTTTGTTACAATGAGTAATATGTGGATTATGATGCAATGTCAAAGTCTATTACTTTCGGTACATATGTGTTGATATTCATATATATATATATATATATATACGTCTTGTTTGTGGGGACTTTGTTCATGCTCATAATAATGCTTTCTTCGCATATTTCTTTTCAAGAACTTGTGTTAATTCTATCAATTTATTAAGTATGAGAAGTTTTTGAATGATAATTATGTGATTATTTTGTGAAGAGTCATATGTGTATTTTTCTCCATAGGAGAATATCATCATGGTTGTTGTTTTTGTGACTCCTAGTTGTGCCATAATTTATAGTTCTTGTTAGGCAATACATGACTACTTCTATTAATTTTTCTCTTGAAATTTTTTTGGTGACTATTTTTATATTTTAGTGTGTTAACTAAGTTGTGCTAACCTTGTGATGAATTTTTGAAGGAAAATAATGATTGAATTATTTTTAATTTAATGGTTAGATTATTTTACTCCTGTATTAATCTACCTTAAGAGGGTTTTTTCAAGAGTTATTAATTCTTATTGCATGTTTTGCTCATTTTTGTTCTTACTTGGTTCGATTTGGTTTCATATTGGCATTTGTTTAAAGTATCATTATCGATTTCCTTATGTGTGGAAAGTAATTCTTAAGAATTTTATTTCTTTTGATGCCATGTCTAGTAAATCTCCACATGATGCCAATATGATTAAAGTAAAGAACATACATAGATCTAAGTGTGCTTCAAGAGCTCAAAATACTTAGTGGATGCACAATCACTACAAGTTGTGGTCATTCGGTTGTTCATAATTGATCGTTAAGGTAAATTATTAGTCCACATATTCCTTTCTTTATAATCAACTATGTTTTGTTTTTGGATTTAAGTTTGGCATGTAGGGGTTATGATTCTATGATTGTATAGAATTTTGTAGTAGGAATTTAGGTCTTTTATACCCCATGTGAAAGGAGTATAGTTTACAATGTCTAATTTCAATACTTAGTTGAAGACTTTTATCGTCCAATGTGGGGGAAAATTGTAATATGAGAATTAGTGTTGGACTCAAAGTCTTGGTTTGTTTGATGTTTTGTTTTGATTTTTAAGTAATTGATTGTATGCTCCATGACTTTGTATGTGAATTTTGGATTATTGGATTATCTCCATGCATCACAATATTGGATTAATTTATGTGATTATTGGATTACCTCCATGTACCACAATATTTGATCTCCTTTACTACAAATTTGTTTTTAGCAGTTTTATGCATTATGTCATGTTCAAGTGACAAGTGATTGGCACTACTACAAATACCGCTGTTTTTCGACACTTTTTCGCTGCATTTTCGACGTAAAAAAGCGTCGAAAAATAAATTCTCAACACTTTGGTAAAGCGTTGAGAATTTGGCCATCGAGAATTTTCGACACATACATAAAGCATCGAGAGCCTCGACGCTTTTTAACGTCCAGTATCACTGTGCGACGCTTTAAAGGGTCGAAAATCTTGACACATTATGGCGTCATTTTGGAGAATTTCGACACTTTATGGTGTCTGTATACTTTTTTGCGGTAGAAAAAATTTAGTTTGCGGGAATGCACATTGACATAGAAAAGCGTCGAGATTATTCTCTTTAAATTAAAAAAAATATATAAATAATTAAATAATTTTATATTAATATATAGGTATGTATACTAATAATAAGATAAAAGATGATAACATACATTAATAATATTTATAATCAAATTGTCTTAACATTGATGTTTTAACCACATACATAAGCAAATCAAAATTACAAATAATATACTGTATCTAATATAACATGTTTACTTTACAAAATTTTTTAAACAAAAAAATAAAAAAATTGAAGACTATCTTTTAAAGTAATACATTTTGCAGCTTTTCTCCAATGTGAGTTTGATGTCTTAGAGCTGATAAAACAACTTCCCTGTAACTTTGATGCATTATCTGCAAATAACAAATAATGATTTTTGTTAAAGCAAAAAATTCAGAATGTGACATATTTTTAGATATTAATGAATTTTTGCCAAATAGTGTATTGTAGTCTCAATTTCTTATCTATTCAAGTAAATATAGCGTGCAGCAAAGTTTATTAGCACCTAGGAACGCCAAGTGTATGTAACACTTTTCTCATTGATAGAGAATTAAAGATGAGGGAGTGGAGTTACCACATAAAAGCAGAGACAAATCAATCCCCTTATATGAACAATACAACATTAAAACATAATAGAGAACAGGTTTTGTACAGCCAACTAACAGCAACAATGCTCAATCAGCAAAACACAACATATATACAGTAACTCTTTCATAAATTTCAATATGCAAGAATTTTAAGTTTAATTTTATTTATTTACTTATTTATTTATTTATTTATTTATTGTATCATTAGTATAAAATGGTAGAGAAGATTGTACCTTGAGTTAATTGCTATTTAAAAACCTAGGATTTATAGAAATGAAGTCAATATACCAAACTCAAAACAACAAATTTACCAATTAACTATGTAATAATCTAGATTCAACACTATTTTGCCGATTTCAGATCAAGAAAGGGCAAATACTCTGCTAATAAGTTCCCTAAAAATGTGCTCAGGCTAGAAAATACATATGGACTATCATTTTTAAAATTTTGCAGAACCTTGCGCATAGTGAAGCTAGAGATATATGCAACTTGTTTATGAAAATGTAGTAGTAGGTACAACTAAAACACTACTAGAAAATGGGTCATTTCCGACGGAAAAATTCCGTCGAAACCACCCAAAAATCCGTCGGAAAACACCTTTCCGACGGAATTCCGTCGTAACCGGTTGTCGGAAAAGCCTTTGTAGGAAATTTGTCTTTTTCCGACGAAAATTCCGTTGGAAACACTTTTCCGACAGAATTTCCGACGGAATTTTCCGTCGAAAAAGATTTTTCAGCACCAGGAAAATCCGTCGGAAATTTCCGACGGAATTTATAATTCGGTCGGAAATTTCCAACGGAAATTCCGTCGGAAACGCTTTTTAAGAAATTAAAAAAAAAACGCCGCGCCACCACGGCACGGCGTATCAACCACCACCAACCACCAAATACACCCTTACCCAAACATCGAACCACCGCCGCTACCACGCACATCAAACAATCGCCACTACACCAGCCCTAACTCCCCACCACCAGCCTACACCACAAACCCCCTAACCCATATCCTTAGCCCCCCTAACTCGTCCTGTTCCACCACCCACACCACCAAAACCCCTATCCACCTAACCCTAACCCACACAAACGAGCCAGATCTACCACCCCACCTAAGAAACCACCCCACCACGCACCTAAAACCACCACCACCACCAAAACAAAGTATCACAACCCAAAAATTAAAAAAAAAAAAAAGTCAAAATCCCAACCCAACACCCAGAAACCCGAAAAAGATCCCAACCCAACACCCAGAAACCCGAAAAAAATCCCAACCCACCTCACCCTAAAATACGACCCACCCTCCTAACCGACCCGGATCTGACCAAATCACCATGGCACCAAGCCACCACAACCACACCGAAAAGCCAACAACCGAAAGTATTAAAAAAACCAAAAAAAAAAAATTCAAGACTCGAATAACATACCTTATTAGCTGAAATTTGCTTTGAATTCTTGAATTTGGTTTAAATAGGCCAAATTCGACCATGAAAAGTGTAGATCTACACTTTTCATGGTCGAATTTGACCATAAAACCATTAGTTTCGGCCATGGAAAACACCAATTAAGAGAATAGAAATGAGGAAATAGATGAAAGAAGGAGAAGATGGTGGAGAAAGAGATGGAGGATGAGAGAGGAGCAAAAGAGAAAGAGAAACTGGAGAAGAGAAAAGGCGGAGGAAGAGAGAGAAGGGGCGGAGGAAGAGAGAGAAAGACAGGGGCGGAAGAGAGAGAGGATGGAAATGAAATGAAGGAGGAGTTTAGGCCTTTAGGGTTTTAAAAAAGGGCTGAAATTTTTTATATATATATAATTTTATTCCAACGGAAAATTCCGTCGGAAATTTCCGACGGATTTTAATTCCGTCGGAAATTTAATTTCCGACGGAATTTTCCGTCGAAAAGCATATTTTTTCCGACGGATTTATTTTCCGTTGTAAATTTACGACGGAATAAAAATCCGTCGGAAATTCTGATATTTCCGACGGAATTTCATGTCCGTCGGAAGCATTCCGTCGGAAATGACCCTTTTTCTAGTAGTGAAAATAGGTATGGAGTAGAATACAATTTTTAGTCAGTAGCAATGCCAATCAGCAAAGCACAGCATATGTAACTCATTCATAAATTTCAAAATCTCAAAAATGAAATAAATTCTTCAAAACTCACAAACCTGAACTACTAAAACAAACAGCTGTAAAATCTTTCACAAAGAGTAAAAAATAATCATTCTTTTTTCCAACTAAGTTGATACGAAATATAAAATAACTAACGTATGGTTTAACGATTATATTCTTAGGCTAGCAAATCTACTTATTGTATATTGTTATTTTATTAGTAAATCTGTAGACCATGAAATAGACTACACCTATCTCTCCCACTCCATCTATCATTCCCACCTAGCCTCAACCAAATTTTGAAAGAAAATTCCACATCTTATTGACATTATTATCTTATCCTTCCCACTTAGTCATTTATTTATTAATTGTGATCTTGTGTTCCACACATTACCATCTTATTCACAAGAATGGATATTTAACGAGGTAAATGAATTTGAAATCTTCTGACCCCACCCCTCTAACCTTATACAAGAATACCAACAAAAAGATTATCTAGAGTATCCAACATGCATTGAACTACCAAATCATACTCCTTCTACCTTTATTTGTTTGATCCTTTTTTCATAAAAGGGTATCTCTTAAAGATTGCTCCATACCATATGTGCCGGACCACAACTTTACTCTCACACAATTACTTTAGACTCCACCACATTTCTCTCTCATCAATTTCATTCAACCAAGTGCTAGCAATGGATCCTTAGAAGCATGGTTTGCTTAGTTGCAGATTATGTAAACCAAAAACTCATGGTTGACAATATACATAAATATATACCTTAGAGTTATACAACTCTCTGTGACTTGAACAAAAGAAAAGGCAATTCAAGATGAGAAACGACATTATTCAAGCAACAAGAACTAGTAGAAAAGAAATTTTGAAATTAATTTATGCATTTTAATTGTTACGAGAGCATATTAAAAAGTTTGTATAGCGTAAATTGCAACTTAGTGGAATGCTGGAATTTTTTATTCTAAATGAAGTATTTTTTCTACAATGATACCATCATACTACTTTATTTGTTCTAAGTCCAAAAACAATACTCGTAAAAAATATCATCAGCTCAAGCCATTGCAACTTTTCTATTTGAAAATCTAATCACTAAGAGTACTCAAGAATTTATACATCGCAAATTACACACGATCTAGGGTTAATATCACAAATTGAACTAATAAATAATCAAATCCCAAATAAACATGATAATCGAACCATCATGAGGAAAAAAGTGCAAACCTGAGAGGAAAATTAAATCAGGGGCTTATTGGAAATCGTAATTTCAACATTAAGGATTAGATCTAATCGAAATTAGGGTCTCCTTTCATATTATGTAGCAAAAAACCCCCCACAAATTAAGAATTCAAAACAAATAGCCATAACAATAATACAATTGAATCAAAATCTGAAATAAACTAGAAGAAAATACCTTTATTTCTTTCAGATCTTGAAGAAATTGAAAATACAAGATCAAGTTTTTATTGCTGATAATAGATCTGGCAGAAAAATGGGATCTTTCGGTAGAGTTGTAGAGTAGTGAAATGTTTACAAATTACAAGACATGAAGTTAGGGTTTGAGAATGAACAGAAGAGAGCATAAAAGATTAGTGGAGGCGGTTTCTCATTTTCCCCTAAAAGTTGATATCGTGGGCACCACGTACGGGTCACGTGGCATTAAACTTATACCTGGACGCAATTTTTCGTCAAGGGATTATTTTGACGCGAGAAAGCATAGACAAAACACGCGGCCCAAATTTTCAGTCTGACGCTTGTTAATAGTGTCGAGATTCAACGCCTTTTGTAGTAGTGTGGCTATGCATATTGGAATTCTCATTGCTATATTTCCATCTATATATTTAATTTTTTTTATTAAGTAAACAAGTTGACTATAAGATCGAGGAGTAAAAGGCATTAATATTAGATCTCTCTATTATTGATGCAAAGCATGAAAGTGACTAGTTATGCTGAACACTATTATTTGTTTGCCTTGATTTGTTGATTTGATATCTCTATGTTTGTAGAATGTTTCCTTAACTTAATGAATTGATGATGTGAGTGATTGTTTACATTGGAAGAAACTATTAAGGATAAGTTAGATCATTTCTAACATGCTTAGAGTTCTCCTATCTTATTATGGAGTGTGTTTCCTAAAATTTCTTCTAAGTTTTTTCAATGTCAATTCACTAAGTGTTGTTGAAAGTGTTCAAGGCTAAACTTGTGAGTAAAGGTTATTTTATTTTTATTGTCTTAATGGAACAATGTAGGTCTCACTTAGATGAATTAATTATTTTGGATCTTGATCCTTGATGATAAGTTTCCCTCTAGTGGTTGAAGTATATATGTTAAGCCTTTTCAAGTGGTGACTTAAGTGAGTAGATTGGGGAGTTTCATGTCGAAGATAAGAAATGTGAGTTGAAAGTTCAAATGTGAGTTGAAAGTTCAAGTGTGAATTGAGTTGAGATTATTACCTAGGAAGTGGTACAAGAGTTTGGTTAGTACCTTATGAGAGTCTAATACTTGTAATTAAGTTTGCTTCTCACTCCTTGCTTCAAGGTAATATATATTTTTGTGTTATATCTACAATGTGAGTGTGGTGATGTTAAGATACACATGTGTAATTGTAGTTAATAACTTTCTTGAAATTCTTACTTTCCAGTTTGTTTTTCACGATATTGGATATGACATATGTTTTAAGAATAATAATTATTATTATGAGTTTTTGATTTTTTCCAAAGTGTCATACATGTTTCGTGATTGGAAAGATTTTTGTGATGATATGATATTTGTTATTCATGTCATCATTTGAGTAGAATATGTTTTAGCATGAATTATGTGTACTTTAAGGAGGTCTTAAAGTATGTCTTGAGTGGAGTATGCTAATACGTTTAGCAATGTGATAGTGACATGCATTGCATTTTATCTTAATATAGCATATATTTGTGAAATAGTTGAAGTGCAATATTTTACAAATTTAATAGTGACTAATGTTGTTTAGACTTGCTTCATCTTTTACTAAGTATCTTTTAGGTACGAAGGTTGTGAAATAATACACTAGCTTTCAAGAAAAGTTGTTAAAAAACTTCCAAAAGGCAATTGTTGGTGATTGATGGTTGATGAAGAATGTTTACTAATACGGCTATGTTATTTTCAAGGATTGGACTTGATTAAGTTTTTGAAATGTCAAGTTTTGGATTGTCTTGTTACTTTATTCATCTAATGGTGAATGAGACAAGTTTTCTAACCATTTATGCAAATTAAGTTGATGTTGGTAACATGATAGTTTTCCTTATTAGAAAAGTATTCTAGTAAAAATAATTTAGCACTATGGTAAGGAAATTTTGAACATGTAACAATCCTTGATAACTTGTGGAAATGTCGAGGGGGATAGGCCTTAAGCCCATGTGGAAAGATTAAAAGCATTACTTTCCTAACCCTATGGCATGTGTTGTAATGCTTGATTGAGGTTGAGCTCATTGAGTTCTTAATGGATTAATAAACTATTTAGGTTGGTACTTCTTGAGACACACTTGATTGATCTACCGTTTGAGGTTGAGTCCTTAGACTCTTAATGAATCCAAATATTTGAGTGGACACACTAAAACTTTAGAATCATCGTTGTTTATGATTGTTGTGAGGTTGAGCATTAACCTCTTAATGAATCCATGGTCTTGTGGGGGTTAATGACTACAATGTAGCATTTGTTGAGTTCTTATGAATACCTTAACTCCGTCGACTAAGTACTATTGAGAAGTGCTTGTGAATCACCTATGTGGTAGTAAAGACTAGCCATCTTCTATGAAAACCTTGTGCGGATTTCTTATAGCTTCCACTAGACCTAAGGTGAATGTTCTTGGCTATAAAATAAGTGCATCTCTTCGCAAAGTTCATATAAAATCTTGGAGTGATGTATGTGTTATGGGGGTCTTGCGCTAAATCTTGGAGTTTCAAGGTTAGTCCACTCTTTGATCAAGGGTGTAAGGGTTTCAAGGTTTGTCCACCCTTATGCTTGTAGCTCATTGCCTCATTTCACTAAGCACTAGATTTCAAATTACTAATGTAATAGCTAAGTGTTATGTACTACATGTCCTCTTATGCCCATATGTTGTTTCTTATTCTTTTAGCTTTGTTTTCCCTCCCTTTAGTGGGGGATTGTTGGATTAAAGAGAGTAAAAATCATGCTTTTTGGTAGTTGATCAGTTTACTCCACAATGAGGTTGTGGCCTACAACATTTGTCCACAGTGGGTTGTGAAGTAGACTTTTTATGTCTACTTTATAAGGAAAAATTAGCCTACTCCACAAGTAGGTTGTGGCCAACAACGATTGCCCACAAGTGGGTTGTAGAATAGACTTTTCATGTTTACATACATTTAACTTTTGGCATTCTTCCTTCAGCTCTTGGATTCTCTTGTAACCCCCCATTGAATTGGATGTTTATTGTGATTTAATCATCCTTTGATGCCTAGATTCATCCTCTTGTTCTTCATCTTTTATTATTTATTTTCATGATTGAAAATAATAAGAAAACACAATTATCAAAACACTTTAAGCTAAACACATCCTCTTTTTGGGCATAAGTTTATATGACTCCAACCTCTCATCCAAAAGTTCCTTTGTATGAGAGTGGTGTGTAAACCTTAGGGAACGTGCCGGCGAATACAATTGAGCCCACGATTGCGCCGGAATTTCGTTTTAAAGTCAGTGATTTGTATCATGACAAACCGTATTTATTCCATTGATTATAAGATCAACTTTTCAATCTAATTGATTATTTCTTCTTGATAGCCTTGAAAATACAACTTATTTTACAACACAATTATGTGATTTTAATTCATATGAAGGATTCTAAATTTAAAAGTTTATAATTTCCTAACATTAAAGGGTTTTGCAACCTAATTCACAACCAAACTTCAATCAAGTGCAGCACAAAAGTAGGGTTTCATCCTCTTTCATTTTCATTTCCAACAATGGAAGGCGGGTTCTTCTTCACTAGAAAATTTGAGCGAAAATGGAGGAGAGTAAGAAGTCGGGATAAGCGAAAAGGGAGGAGAGAAAAGCTGAGGATGGAGAAAGGGGGTCAATAATTCATTCAGCGCCAGAGAAGAAAAGAACATCAAAAAATAAAGGAAAAAGATATATGCAGCCCTTATAAAAAACTAAAAGTGAAAAGAATTGACAATAAATAAAAATTTATTACACTAATTTACTCGTGAATTGTCGATAAATTTCAAATTTAACACTAAAAGAGAAAGTATATTAAATGCTTATATGCAATCCATATAGCATTACCCATAAAAAATAAAAAATAAAAAAAAAACATTTTTCTTGTTTTAGTACTTTAGCAGCGGGCGATACTAATGTTAGTTACAAAGATTTTGATCAATTTTTATTTGACCTAGTATTAGCCGCGTACATTTCTAAGCCAGTTGCAAATGCCATAATATTTGTAACTAACATTAAATAGGCCAATTGTTGATATGAATTTTAACTTATACACACCAATTATTAGCAACGCTTATACCATAACAATGAACTAATTATTAGCTTGAGAATGGGGATAGCTAAAGTGGTTAGAGCTTCCCACCCGGTTATAAGAGATCTTGGGATCGATTCTCACCCCCGCTCTTGTGGCTCTCTTAACACCAAAAAAAAATAATAGCTTAACCGATACTCTAGTAGTAATGTACTCCATAATAAACCTGTGTGCATAATTAGATTTCATTTAAAATTCCTTTTAGTGTGATTTTAATTTTCCCTTTATAGTTCATACATTTAGATTAAGGGTCTGTTCACATGTACTGAACTGAGCTGAACTGAACTGAACTGATTGGAACTGAACTTAACTGAACTGAACTTAAGCTGAACTGAAAAGGCCCTAAGATGAAAAGGTTAATCCTAATGTGGTTACCAATTTATTAAAGTTAGCCTGCGGTTTGTAAACAGTTCGTTTTATAAGTGATCCGGTTAGTAAACGACTCGATTCGTAAACGGGTTATAGTTTGATACGTTTCGGGTTAAAAGGTTTTTAACCCATTTCAACGGTGTCGGGTTAAAAACTGTTTAGTTCTTTTTCAATTCGGTTCTAATTGTTTTTTATTTAGAATTGGTTTGGTTTGTTAACAGGTTTTGTTCTTATACGGTTTAACATTATTCGGATCGGTTTGATTTTAGGTTTACTTAAATACATTTTAGGTCTATTTTCTGTATCAAATAATCAATTTTTAATCGGTTCAATTCTTATTTGGGTCGCTTGGTTTCGGTTTGAAATTTGATAGTGATATGTGCGACAAATACAACTAAATTAATTTATTATTAGCCTTTGATTCTACAATTAAAACTCCAAATTATTCACAGTATTAATTAGTCTAGAACTCGTGTAACGAATATCACTAAATTCATTTATTGGTAGCCTCTAATTATTACAACATTTAAAAACTTCAAATTATTCGCAATACTAATTAGTTTAGAACTCGTGCAACGAATACAAATAAATTCTTTTAATATTAGCCTTTGATTACTACAACTAAAAACTCCAAGTTATTCGCAATATTAATTACCCCCTACATTTTGTTTTATCAGTTATGTTTGATTTTTTACACACACTATATATTCACTAGATGAGAGATTCTTCTAATCCCAATAAATAAGGCATAATGTATATAATCATGTGGGAGTTATGCTTGATTCGTCTCAACAAATACTTTATTAATAGGCAATCGTTATTATTTTTATAAGTATTCGATGAAAGATATTAATGGTCAAATAAGTAGTGATTTTCAAATGTGCAAAGTCAAAACGTAAGCAATAAAAAGGAACAGAGGGAGTAGTTTAGAACTAGTGCAATTGATACAACTAAATTCATTTGTTATTTTTAGCCTTTGATTGCTACATCAATTAAAAACTCCAACTTATTATTTAAATTAATTAGTTTATATAAATCTCATAATGTGTCTCCCAAAGTAGAGTCTAATGAAGAATTAACCTTCACTGGCTAACTTGGATCAACTTGTGTAATTGATCTAAAAATTACTAAAATAACTCCCTGTAGGGAATATTTCAAGCATCCCACACCTGAGCGCCACTGTGGTCATACACTTAAGCATGGTGGCGTCCAAAGGGAAGAAAGCTAGAGCAAAAGAGTCGCCAACAAGTTTTAGGAACTTGTAAACCGTTCATAGGGTGAAGGTTACACCCCTTCATGATCCATGAGATCGCTAACTCCATAGTGGTCCTGAACCATGACTGGGTATTCGGGGATGAAGGTAGAAATCCAACCTAAAAGAGATTGAACTTGCCCTAAAAAAAGGCCTCTACTTTATTCTTCTCATATTCATGTGCGCTTCTGACTAACATACAATCAATAGGTTAACCCTAAACCTGTTTAATCTATGTTGGTTGAATATTAATGCACAAACAAATCTATTATTGGCGACCACTTGAATTATAATCACATTAGCCTAAACAAGATTATTAACTATCTTATTAAGCGTGATTACAAGTACAAATTCCCTTTAATCCTGCAAGAGAGGGCGTGATCAAGCAATAACAATAATATATCAAGCAACAATAATAATAACAAATCATCATCATTATAATAATATTCTCATCAAAGCATAATAATAATAATAGCAAGATCTTAGGCATGATACTAACAAGATTAATAACATATCCTAGCATGTCACTAAACAATAAAGATCAAAGCTTTATCTGTAACATGATGCTAACATGATATAAGAAATAGGAAGCAACCTAAACATGATACTAGAAAGAAATAAAGACATCCTAACATTATACTAGGAATTAAAATAATCTAAGCATGCTTTCAAAAGATATAGAGCAATAAAACAACTTACGTTGTTGCCTCGTATCTCTTTCTAATAACAAAATACACACGTTAGTAACTTCAAGGAAAATATTAAATCAAACAAGTAATTTAAATAATTATAATAGGGATTTGGGACCAAACCCTCAGAAATTATCAACCTTTCCGTCTAGGGCAAAGGCAACTTCGAGCTCGGCTAGGTGTGTCTAGAACTCGTGAATGCGGTATTGTACTTGAAAAGGGAAAGCTTAGAAAAGGGAGAAAGAAAAGCTATTGCTTAAGAGAGAGTGAAAAAATATTGATGATTGTTAATGTTGTCCGTGAATAAAAACGGGGAAATACGACCCTATTTATAGAGAAAATAGTCCAGAAACGATCAGAAAAAGACCGAATCCTATTAGGCGTAAAACTGCCTCTGTTGCAGAACGACAGAGTCCATTGCGATGCGACAGACCTGTCGCTATGCGACAGGCTTGTCGTTTAGCGCCAGTTTTGTCGTTCCGCGCTGATTCACGCGTTTTCTAAAAACTTGTACGGAATCCTTAATCTAATAAAAATTCGATTAACAACGTCTGCACTTATCTTCTGAAAATCAGATTTAATCTCTTTAGAACAGTTGTTTTAATCCAAATAGAATTCTTATTTTCATAAAAGATATAATTATTATTCCTAATCTCATTAGAACTCAAAACAACCTCCTAGATTATTCTAGAAGATTAAAATCAATCCTAATAAATTTAGGAATATTAATTAATGGGCCCTCAACTAGATCATTGGGCCATAAAACCATTTCAGGCCCAATTTAGTATTTTGGCCATAACTTCCTCATTATTCATCGGAAATTGGGCTTATAATATATCGTTGGAAAGCTCTTTTCAAGGCTAACCCAAATACACTATTATTGGACCCTTATTATGGACCAAACTAAATTGGACTGGACGTTTTCCATAAAGTCCATTTTCAAAAACAGAAAGAAGAGTTATTTTATTAAAACAACCGCATCACAAGAATTTCCACACTTTCACCTCGTTCGAATAATCAAATGACATGAGAGGTACTCACCACTGGGTTTGGTTTTTAGGGAGACACAATTAGGTGTCTACACTCCCAAAGCCATTTTATTCTATCTTTCCCACTAACATTTCCAAAGCCATTTTAGTCCTTTTATTACCTCAAACACCTTTTACTAGCTCAAAATCCATAAGTAAACTTTAACCCAAGTATTTTGGATAAAATTACCCAGGCCACGTGGCCCTATCAGAAGGTGACACGTGTCACCCTACAAAAGGTCCAAATGGATCAATCGCCTTATGACACGTGTCCCTCCATACAATTGTGAAAAAGGCTGCCTTCATGGCCCAAATCCCGAGAAAGCCATAATACGGCGTAGCCCACCAAACGTATGTCAGAATGACCTAGGTAAGGGCACTTTTTCCAACGACCCTATAAATAGGGAGATTTACACCCATTTTTGGGACATGTTCATTTATTACATTAGATCTACATTCTCTCACATCAGAGAAAACACCTGATCTCGGAATCCGAGAATATCTCACATTTACCTTTTTCGCACCTTTTCGTACTCTTTGACCGATACTAACTTGATCGTCGGAGGCGGAGCAGCTACCAACCGGAGTCTCCGTGTTTTACAAGTATAGACCGCGTGGGACCAGTCTTAGTGATGTAACTCTCCCGAGGGACCAGAAAACACCTAAAACATTTGGCGCCGTCTGTGGGGAGAGTACTTCTAAGATGGTTCAAGAGTCTGTACCGCCACCTAGAGTCAATGGAGAGGTCTATTCAGACCAAGATACATACAACGATTGTGAAGTCAAAACCCATGTGGCCCATGATGGGTCACTCATCTCTAAGCACATCCGTCCAAGGGATAAACTGGAACGGGGCAAGAATGAAGCTAGTCCCAGTAAATCTACTAGACCACCGGCTAGGGAAACCCAGTCATCTAGAGGGTCTGCTCCCGTTACTAGGGATGAACTCATGAAATTCATAACTAGTTTCAAGGGGGAGATCAAGGACCTCATCAATAAAAGGACGGCTGGCTCTAGCCAGGGTCAGTCGGCCAAGAAGACTCCTAAAGCTGAGAGGAGAAAGCTAGTTAGGGACAGGAAGCCTACTCCACATCTAAAGGAGAAGGCCATACTTGCAATTGACTGGTCTAAAATCCTTTTGCCTCAGACGGGCACAAGGAATGTCATCCGGATAGTTCAGCCGGATGGCAGCAAGAAGACTTTCTCTGATGCTCGACACATCATCGAGCATAATAGGAGCCAATAGCTGTCTAAGTCAGCCCCTCTACATCGAGCTTCCCAAACAGCTTCAAAAACACCTCAACAAGGAATTCTCAGTCCTTGCACGAGAGTCATACAGGTAGGGCTGGCAAAAGTTGACTCGACCCGAAAACCCGACCCGAACTCGACCTGAAAATAGCGGGTTAGGGTTGAAGTTTTCGACCCGAAAACTTAAATGGGTCGACACGAACCCGACACGAAAATTAAATGGGTTAGGTTAAGGTTGAAACTTTCAACCCGAAAATGACCCACATAACCCGAACACATTTAAGTTTTAAAAAAAAAACCCTAAAGGAACCTTAGCCCAGCCCAAATTCAAAAAAAGCCTACCTTATAAACTAAAAAAACCCTAAAATCATTCTATTTTTTGTCATTTCTCACAACCGTTTTCAGTTTTCTGCCCTTCTCTCTCTCTCTCTCTCTCTTAAATTTTCTCTCTCTTTAATCCTTAAAATCTTCTCCATTGCTATTTTTAATTTTGAAGCTACTCTAAATTGCACTTCCGCATTATTGGTCCAACTTCAATTCATCATCGATCTAAAACCATTATGTTTCGTAACTTCGAATTATTTATTTATGTAATTTTGTTTGAGTTTGGTTTGTTTCTTTGTTACAGAAATAATTTTGCTAAAATTGTGTTTGGGGAATAGTTTAGATTTTTGGAATTTTACACATTATGCTGCATATATGTATATATTTCGTTTTATTTTGTGATTTAATTGGATGATGCATGCACAAGATTCAGATCAATACTCATGCTTCTTGTGCTCAAAAAGTCAGAAGCCCAACACTTTGGATGGAAATACACATGTAGTTGAAAAATAAACAACATACTTGTATTTTGTAATTTGTTATTTCTAATCCTATGTTATGAATTCCATTTTTGTGATTTTAGATACTCCGTATAGTGTTTATAGGCGTAAATATATATCTATATAAAACAAAAATTATCCTCTTACATTTTTTTTAAATAAATAATAAAATTGGTGGAAAAAATTAAGTTAAATCAGGTTGACCCGAAACTGACCCGAACCCGAACATATCAGGTTCGGGTCAAGCATTCTGACCCGAAAAACTAATCAGGTCAGGTTCAGGTTGATGTTCTTTGACCCGAAACCGAATTGACCCGAACACGAAAGTGACCCGACCTGATCTGTTTGCCACCCCTACATACAGGCGACAAGTCCGTCCACACCGACCCTCAAATAATTGGGTCAGCCCCTTATGTGTCTCAGATGCCATACGGGCAATATACCCCACCATTCATGCAGCCGGTCCACTTTGGAGGTCAGGCGACACACAACGTCCAACCCTTGGACTGGCACTTCTGTTTGCTCAAACTTGGTGAACAAACCTCTACGTTCACCAAGAAGATAACCGAGGCGGCACAACCGGCCAAGGTTAAGAATGTGTTGGTTGGTGCTTATGATGGTACTACTAACCCTGAAGATCACCTCATGGCGTACACCAACCTTATGCACATGCAGGGATTGGAGGATGCCATGTGGTACACATGCATCCCGGCTACATTGAAGGGCATAGCCCAACAATAGTTTGACAACTTGCTAGCCGGATGTATTGATAGCTTCAAAAGGCTCGCACGACGTATGACTGTCCGATTTTTTGTGGTTGAAGAGCTGACAACCTATAACCTTATTCTTGGTCGTCCTACTGTGAACGAGTGCAAGGCCATCATCATCCCACCTCTCATGCTACTTAAATATGAAAGGGATAATGGCTCTGTTGGCTCCCTGAACGGGGATCAGAAGACGGATAGGGAGTGTTACCTCTTAGACGTCAAACCCACGGCTGCAGCAGCCGGACAAGGGTTGGAGCCAATAGACCTTGACGATGTCAAGAATCCTGATCCAGCCCCATCAGCCGCCAAGAAAAGAAAACCTGCTCAGCTGGTGGATGTAAAGAAGGAGAAGAAATAGCAATCACTGACCGGAGAATGGTCAGGTGAACTCCGTCCCCAGCCGACCGGTGAGCACATTAATATTACTCTTGATGACAACCATCCAGAGCGTACTGTTAAGGTGGGGACGGTTGCTTTTGCAAAGTTGGGTGCAGACTTGCATCTTCTGCTGAAAGAATTCAAAGACATCTTTGCCTTTGAAGTGGATGAGATGCTAGGCATCAGCTCGAATCTCGCTGTCCACAAACTCGCCGTTGATCCGAAAAAGAAGCCCATCCGACAAAAGAAAATAAATCATGGCGAGGAGAGAAGTCAGGCGGCACCTGCCGAGGTTAAAAATCTATTAGACGCTGGGTTCATTCGACCATGTGACTTCCTTGATTGGGTTGTAAACGTTGTGCTTGTAAAGAAGCCGAATGGTACCTGGCGCATGTGCGTTGATTACACTGACTTGAACAAGGCATGTCCAAAGGACAATTACCCGCTTCCAAAGATCGACAATCCGATCAACTCTACAGCCAGGCATGCTTTGATGAGTTTTATGGATGCCTACTCAGGCTTCCACCAGATTCCCCTATGGAAAAAAGATCATGAAAAGACGGCATTCGTCACTGATCAGGGGATATTCTATTATACTGTGATGCCGTTTGGCTTGAAGAATACGCTTGCTACTTTCCAACGGATGATTAATATTGTCTTCATTAATCTGATTGGGAGGAATGTAGAGGCGTACATCGATGACATGATAGTCAAATCCAAGCAACAGACGGATCATCTTGCTGATCTCCGAGAAACTTTCACTACACTCAGGCGACACAAGGTCATGCTCAATCCCAAGAAGTGTGTATTTGGTGTTGAGTCTGGGAAATTTCTCGGGTTTTTAATTGATTAAAGGGGGATAAAGGCTAACCTAGAAAAGTTACAAGAGGTGATTGACATGAAGTCACCCCGCACTGTAAAGGAAGTTTAGAAACTTACTGGTTGTCTGGCGGCATTGGGGAGATTTGTTAGCCGGTCAGGTGACAAGTGCCTCTATTTCTTCCAAGCGATAAGGAAGAAGACAAGGTTTTAATGGGGGAATGATGCTGAGGCGGCCTTTTAGAAATTGAAAGAACATCTACACTCTTTGCCAAGGCTTGTTAGACCTCTACCCAAAGAGACGCTTTACATGTACTTAGCCGTTTTAGATCATGTCCTCAGTGTTGTTCTCCTTGCTGAGAGAGATGACATTCAGTTCCCGATCTATTTCATTAGCCATGTACTCAGAAATGCTGAACTACGGTACCCCATGGTTGAAAAATTCGGCCTTTTTTTTTACATGGCTGTCAAGAAGTTGAAACCCTACTTCCTGGCACATCCGATTGTGGTCTACACAGACCAACCTCTCAAGCGGCCAATGACAACCTTAGAGTTGTCAAGTAGGATGCTCAAATGGGCTATTGAAATGCAAAGTCTTGAAATCACTTTTGAACCAAGAAAGGCAGTGAAGGGGTCAGGCGTTTGCTGACTTCATTGTCGAAATGACAAGGCCGGTGGCACCGGATAATACTGATCAGGTTTGGAAAGTGTATGTAGACGGGAGCTCTACCATGAACGTCTGTGGTGCAGGTGTTATCTGTCAGTCATCTGAGGGGGAGAAGTATGAGTATGCACTACGGTTCAAGTTCCAAGCCTCAAACAATGAGGCGGAGTATGAAGCCTTGCTAGCCGGCATTCGTATGTGTAAGGCGGTAGGGGCAACCAAAATTGACGCCTGCTCTGACTCACAATTGGTCGTTAGCCAATACCATGGTGAATATGAGGCCACCCATCCGGCTATGATCAAATACCTTCAGGCGGTCAAAACTAAGGCTGGAACACTTGAAGAATTCCACCTGAGTCAAGTGCCTAGGTCTGAAAACATATAGGCGAATGCCTTGTCAAAACTGGCATCCTCCGCCTCTTATGATACGTCTCGGTCAGTCTTCTGGGAAGTTATGGAAAAACGAAGTATTATTGAAGAAGAGCCCATTGGAGTACTTGACCGAAGCTCTACCTGGATGGATGGCATCCGGGCATACTTGCAAGACGGCACGCTGCCTGATTCACCATAAGAAGCAGCCGTCATGAAAAACATGCGTCAAACTTCGAGATGAGAAACGGAGAACTCTTCAAAATAGGTTTTCTAAAGCCTCTACTGAAGTGTGTTACCCCAGAAAAAGGGGCATGAAGTTCTCGAAGAATTGCATGCGGGATACCGCGCCTCCCACATAGGCAGCAGATCCTTGGATGTCAGATCCAGACGACAGGGGTATTTCTGTCCCACTCTTGAGTCATACTCCACGGAGATGGTAAAAAAATGTGACAAGTGCCAAAGGTTTGGCAAGCTAATCCATCGTTCGGCCACCGACCTGACGAGAATCCACAGCCCAGTCCCGTTTGCTAAATGGGGCATGAACATTCTAGGTCCGTACACGCCTACTCCAGGTGGAAAGTTGTACATCTTGGTGCCTGTGGATTATTTGACCAAGTAGGTGGAGGCAAAGGCGGTCAAAAACATCAAGACAAAGGATGTCATCTCTTTCATTTGGAAGAACATAATCACCCGGCTTGGGGTACCTATGTCTATGGTTTTTGACAATGGCCCTCAGTTTAAGACGCCTCAGCTCAAGAATTGGTTGGGAGATCAAGGGATCTCACATTGTTTTGCATCATTTGGCCGACCCTAGGCAAATGACCAAGTTGAAGCCTTCAACAAACTCATCTAAGCGACATCAAAAAGAAAATTGAAAGGGCTAGTGGCTTATGGGCAGAAGAATTAATTCATGTCCTATGGGCCATCTGGACAATTAAAAAAGGGGGAACTAGTGAAACCCCGTTTTTCATGGTTTACGGTGCTGAAGCCGTCTTGCCCATCGAGCATTATGAACCGACTCTACAAGTCATGATATACGATGAAGAGGCAAACTGGGAGGCAATGCATCTAGCATTGGACTCACTCCCGGAGCGCAGGGGCAATGCCACCTTGTGTCTTGAGATTTACTGTCTGCGAATGACCTATGCCTACAACAAAAGAGTACACAAACGGCCTTTGAAAAAAGGGGACTTTGTGTTACTGAAAATGGAGAGAACCGGTAGGGCCAATGAGCAAGGCAAATCGACGCTCAATTGGGAAGGTCCCTACCGGATCTATGAAGAAGTAAGAAGCGGCACCTACTGCCTGGAAACTCCAGATGATATGTGGCTACCCAGAACTTGGAATGTAGACAACCTTAAAAAATACTACTTCTAAGACTTGTAAAGTTTTTGTAAATATTAAGCTATCAATGAGAAATTTGCTTTTTATATTCAATTGTGTATTCATTTCCTTTAGATACAGACTTCCCTTAATAAGAATCCCGCTTGTGCATACTACAGGTGTCCAACTTTAAAAACGAAACTAAGCTAAGAATCTTAGCGGCTAAACAATAAGAAGAGGCCAATGGTTGGATGACATTTATATTTATAAATTCGTCTGCTCCCACATGAGTATGGCGTCCGACAACGCCCATCTGGGTGAATTCGTCGCAGAGAGCATCTCCCATTTAGGTGGCACATTACTCTATAAACATATACAGACGGCAAAGATTGAACGACCTAATTGGTCAACTCATAGCTATATGACGTAAGTAATCTAAAAAGAACGCAGTCGAACTTGGAATGAAGCTGTGTCTAGAAACACAGCCGGAGTCCAAGTAAAGTTCTTACTTAGATTATGGCTTGAAATTATTAACCTCTAAAGAGTCTTCCCAATGGGAAAGACGGATGAGTATATGATTGGATTTCAAACACCCTAGACGGCGGGTAAAGATGGTTCATTAAAAGCTATTTGAGCCGCCTGGGGGTAAGCAGTTCACCCGCTTGTAATACATCCGGGTATCTTCGTCGCGGAGAGTAACATCCCAATTAAGATGACTCATTCCTCTTAATACATACAGACGACCAAGATTGATTGGCCTAATTGGCTCACCCATAGCCGTTTGGATTGAAAATTCTAGGTGGACAAGTAAGCCCTAAGAACCCGTTTGAAAGGGCCAAGTAGCCAACCATTCCCCTTAGAATAGCTTAGCGCTATAAGACCTCCTGTTATTGTGACAGAGTAAAGTAGGCGGGCGAAAGCAGATTATACATTCTGGTTCGCCTGCTCCTTTTGGGCAAAATGACTAGAATATAAGAGCTAAGGCTTGAATTAAACATTTAATAGCCATCCGGCTACCTAGAAGAGGTTAATGACCGCTTGTTTCCATCACCAGCTGCTCAGTGGCCGGCTACTTGCTTGGTTTGGGGCAATCACCATAGTGATTGATTGACTTAGAAATTAGTCATACTCTTTTAAGTATAAAAAATTTCCAAGTCAATCAACCCACTCTTAAACCCAAGCGTACAGTTGTCCAGGAGAAAAAACACTCGGTATACCGCTTGTATCAAATAGATGCAAGCATTCAAAAAAAAAAACAACTGTTAAAAACCGACCTAATGGCAGGATGATTCATCATTAAAAAGCTGACCCCTTGGCCAGCCAAAATAAATAAAAATTGTTAACCGGTTGTACAACCGGTGGAATAGTGACATTGTTGGATAAACCCGACTCCACAGTCGATAAATGAACAAGATATACTGGGCATGCAAGCCGGAAAATGTATTTGGAAGGCCATTCGGCCGCAAAAACTTAACTTAATTAGCTTTTGGGGAGGACTCCGCTTCATTCTCATCCGCCATATCTCCTTCATCGGCCGGATGGTCCTCGTTGAGCTCGTTGTCCTCGTTCCCACCATCATCATCCAAGACCTCCATTCCTTCGTACTCAGCCTCCTGCTCCGCCTTTTGCCGCTCCTCATCCAGGACCTTAGTGGCTTGCTCAAAGCGATACTCCCAGATGGAGTAATCGTCCTTGGGAAAGAGAGCCTTCCACGCCATCTTCATCCGGGTGGTGTAGTCGACTTCGTTCTCTTCAATGAGTAGCCGCTTCTCTTCTTCGGCACGGGTAGTAAACTTAGATTTGAGCTGCTCCTCCTGGTTGGCAAGCTTTTTCTACAAAGTCTCATTCTGGTGGCGGAGACTGTCTGTGTCCCTGCCAAACGTCTTGCGGCTTGCCAAGCTCCGTCCGGGCTGTCTTCAACTCCCCCTTAAGCTAAGTCACCCTCTTCTAGGCCGCTTCCAAATCTTTTTTGACTTGCAAATTTGCAGTCGCCTGCGAGTATAGGATATCCTGAGTCAGTGCCTCAGTTTTATTTACATCAAACATCGCCTGGTTAAGATTGGAAGCGGCCCTTTGGTTGGCAGCCTTACCTCTTTCTACTTGTAATTGAATGGCTTTTTAAGCCTATTAACCCTCAACATGGCCTGCATCCGGCCAAAAAATAAGACTGTTAATATACATTCGGCTAACAAAGACTTGAACAAATTTTCTAACTTTAGAGCGGGTTACCTCAGCAAGAAGCGCCAGTATGGCGTCGAAGTTGAGAGTGCCGACTCCCTTAATGAAGTCTCGCTGCTCAAAAGAGACGGCCTTGAGCATACTCTTAGCCAGCTGTTGTACATCCCGCGTTTAAGGGGCATCTGCACATGCAACATTTGGTGAGAGGTTGGCATAGATCCAGCCAATAGACCGGCTGGCTTCAGAATGGTTAGGCAATTGGTTATAAGTCTTAACCCTACAAGGGTAAGGCAAAGGGTCAAAGGCGTTGGTACCTGGGATCACAACCAGGTCCTGGACACGCTTATCCTTCCGCCTGCCAGAGAGACCACCAAGAGAGTCGCCAGCGCCAACTGATGGCCTATCTTTGGAGGCCTTTGATCCCTCTTCCTGCTTCAGAGCAGCCATAGCAGCCGGCGACTTTCCGCCTGTTAAGGGGTGAGAATCGGACTTGCTTGCAGATGGCTTATGAGCAATCGTCTTCCTCTGCTTCGAGGGCGTCTGCCCCTCCCTAGTAGATGGCCGCTTGGGGGGCCTCTCATTCAAAGCCGGCAGTAATGGCGGCTTGACTGATCCCTCCTACAAAAATCACAACACTTAGCAAAAAATTATGCAATTGAGTTGTGTCAAATTAATGGATGTTTGGGAACTTACATGCTCAAGCTGATCCTTTTTGAAGATTTAATTCTTCTGCCAAATCATCTGACGGTAGACGGATGCTGAGTTGCTGGGATTCTTGTTTGGATCTAGTTGAGACATAGCTTCCTCTACAAAAAGGCCGAGTGTATGGTTAGCAAAATAAACAAAATAATAAACGCTCAGCAAAACACTCATCCGGCCACCCACCTCTTCCTTTTTCTGAGCTAAGGCACAAGAAACTAGGAAAAAGGGGTCCCTAAGCCATTTGAACCTATGAATATAACTATTAGGGACAATCTCTCTCTCAATACCTCCTTTCATAGTCTTGATCTCCACTTTGAAAAGGCCAGGCGTTAGTATTTAATCCCAGCCTTCTTCGGGCATAGGCGGGAGGATTGACTTTTGGCCTAGAAGATATGGATCCCGGTTCCAAGTGTTGAACTTCTTGTTCCGAATGGTATCCGGAGAAGAGACGATATAGAATTTATTCCTTTAATCTTTCCACTTAGACTCTTTCCCAAGAGTCATCATCAATCCCTTATTACTTGTCAGAGTATACCAGTTAAGACCGGCTGACTTGGGAGCTTTGCTTAAATAATGCATGGAGGCAAACGCTTCAAATCCTGGTTTAACCCCTAGCAACCTACAGGCGGCCACATACCCCAGTATGTTCACCCAAGAATTGGGGGCTAGTTACCACACCCCCAAGCGGTACCCGTCCAAGATCCTTTCAACTGTAGGATCTAAAGGGAATCTCGGGCCCGGCTGTATGGCTACCTTGTAACATCCGAAACTTGAATCCTCATAGCGCTGGTTAGGCGGCCAGACGACTGTGTCGTCTAAAGAGGGGACATGTACTTCATAGCCGGCCCCCATAACATAGGTGGTCCGGAAGTCTTCCAAGTTCTTCCGCATGTTCCTTTCCGTGGCTGCGGAGATATGGGTGAAGTAGGGTGTGAACTGTTCTTGCAGAGAGAAGGACATCTCTTCTTGACCCTTTTCAGTAGAGGCGGCCTCTCCCTCATAACCGGCTGGGGAATCCGGACCCCAGGATTCCTCATTCGTCTCAGGCGATCTCTCTTCAGCATTTAAGCCGCCTGAGGAAGCATCCGTCTGGTATGACCCTTTCTTAGAGTCGGACGCACTATCATCAAAGCTCTCCTCTGATTCGTCTAGGATAGAGTCACCTAGCGTATTGAGGGTGCTGGGTGGATGGTCAAAGTCTTTGTTTCGGGGCACCCTAATTGGACCATCATCCTCCTCATCACTAGATGCCTGGGTTGTTCTTTTAGTTCTGGCCATAGTGTCCTGCACAAACATAGAGTCGGTCAGATTTGGGGACGTGTGGAGAATGGGGCAGGTGACACCCCTAGTCCTAGATTCAGCCATCCCAGGTGACCGGCTGACAGCTATCCTAGGTCGTGTCGTATGTGTTTGTGAAACCATTTATGTAAAGAAGGGAAAATCAAGCACAGGCGGAAAGCAAAAATGTAACGAGAAAGAAAGAGCATATGGTTACCTTGTGTGAAGGTACTGTTGGAGACTACTCGAGCCGGTGGTAACAAGCGAACTGAAAGCAAACGGTAGATGACAAGTTCTCTTAAAAAAAGTCAAAGATTCTCTCAGATTCTCTCAAGTGGTTTTTCGTGAATATGCGAAAAATGAGGGTCAAACTATATTTATTGAAGGTAAATTCCGGGGGAAATCCCGTAATTTTCCCAGATGGGTGAACAGTAAAACTGATACACCAAGAGTGAAAAATGTCACAGATGTCACGTGGCACGCCACGTCACATTTGTGATGGGCAAATGTTTTAGGTAAAATTACCCAGGCCACGTGGCCCTATCAGAAGGTAACACGTGTCACCCTACGAAAGGTCCAAATGGATCAATCTCCTTATGACACGTGTCCCTCCATACAACTAAGAAAAAAGGCTGCCTTCATAGCCTAAATCCCGAGAAAGCCGTAATATGGCGCAGCCCACCAAACGTAGGTCAGAATGACCTAGGTAAGGGCACTTTTTCTAACGACCCTATAAATAGGGAGATTTTCCCCCATTTTTGGGACACGTTCATTTATTACATCAGATCTACCACTACTAAAATTCGGCCGTTTTGCGACCGTTTTTCTACGACCGTCATGGAAACGGTCGCAAAATATGATATTTGCGACCGATTTTTACAGAGTGGTCGCAAATTTTGCGACCGTTTTTGGGTTATAAAACGGTCACAAAGGTATTAAAATATATTTTAAAAATAAAATACATGTGAAAAATAATTCAAAATTAAATTAATTTGGTTGCGACCATTAGTAGCAGTCGCAAAATGCGACAATTACGACCGTTTCTCAAACGGTCGCAAAATTACGACCGTTAATACCGATCGCAAAACTGCTTTTTTTTTATTTTAAAAAAAGGGTATAAAAGAGGTCCACTCCTAACCCTAATTAGTTGATAGCCGCTCACTCTTTCTTTCCTCTCTCTCTCCTCACGCCTCTCTCCTCTCTCTTTCCTCTTCTCTTCTTCTTCTCTTTCCTCTATCCTTTTCCTGATCTGTTTCCTCTTCTCCTTATTCTCTTCCTCTTATCCCCGATCTCTTTCCTCTTCTCCTTCTTCTTATTCTTATGTCTCTATGCTCCATTAACCAGCGTTTGCATCACCATTTCCTCCATTTTTGTTCTCTTTTTCTACATTATTTTTTCTTTATTTTCGATTTCGAATTTTTGCAACAAACAATTTGGGTGTTCGAATTTGGCTAACAACCAAATAATTATGGTGTTCATGGTCGAATTCGACCATGAAAATTCCAGATCTGAAGTTTTCATGGTCGAATTTGACCATATAAACCCAAAGAGGATGAAATATTTATAAAGGTATGTTGATTTTTTTGGAAATTTTTGGTTTTTTTTTTTTCGAATTTCCATGTTTGGTTTTGTTTGATTTTCGTTAATTTTAGTTAATATTCGTTTTTATGATTTTTATTTTGCTTCTGTTTGAATCGGTAGTTTAGTATGCTTTTCGTTAATTTTTGTTTGATTTATGATGATTAAGTTTTGTTCATTTTGGTTTTGATGTTCATGATAAATTTGTTTAATTTTTGTGATTTTAATTCATTCGGTTTTTTTTTTGTTTAATTTGTTAATTTTTTTATTATTTTATTTCGTTATTTTGTTTGTTTGTTTTTTTTTGTTTAATTTTTGTTTATTTTGACTTTTGAGTTTGATATTAATATTAATTTTTGGTTTCATGTTTAATTTTACAATTTTGTTGGTTTAGTTTCGTGGGTCTTTTTTGTTATAAATTTATTTTTGTGGGTAAATTAGGGTGGTTGGTGCCTGGTGGTGGTGGGTGGAGATTGTTTAAGGTGTGTGGTGTGGTGGGTGGAGTTAGTTCGTTTGGGTAGGAATTTTTGATGGGGGCTAGGATTTTGACAGTTGGTGGTGGTGGTGGGTGGAATTCGCTTGGGTGGGACCTGACAGTGGTGGAGTTGGTTTGGGGGTGAATGGTGGTGACGCTGCTGCCTGAGAAGTACAGGCAGTGATCGACTTTTTTTTTTGTTTTTTTAAAAACTTTTAGTGACCGCCATAAGCCGTCGCTAAATTCAAGATTTGCGACCGGTACATATGGCAGTCGCAATTCTGAATATTTGCGACCGTTTTTAGGTTGGTCGTTGAAAATAATGAAAACGGTCGCAATAAATCTGTGACCGTTATTCGGTCGCAAAAATCACTTTTTGCGACCAAGTGAATAACGACAACCCTATTACGACCGTTGACGGTCGCAATTATTAATTGCGACCGTTTTTGCTATTTTTAGCGACCGTTCGAGGCGGTCGCAAAAACCTTTATTTTTAGTAGTGTACATTCTCTCACATCAGAGAAAACACCTGATCTCGGAATCCGAGAAGATCTCACATTTACCTTTTCAGCACCTTTTCGTATTCTTCGACCGATACTAACTTTATCATCGGAGGCGGAGCTCCTAACAACCAGAGTTTCCGTGTTTTGCAGGTACAGACCGTGTGAGACCAGTCTTGGTGACGTAACTCTCCCGAGGGACCAGAAAACACCCAAAACACCAAGTTTCTATTCACATAATCGCATCTTGTAAACTAAGTTAATATGCTTTTATATGTAATACCCGAATATTTTATAATTTTATAAAATATACAATAGCTAAAATAAGTTATAAACTTTCAAAACCCTATTATTGTTTAATTGGGATTCTACTTTTTTTTGTTTTTAGTAAATATAAATTCTTTTAATCCTAAAAATAAAATTTCTGTTTTTTGTTAATAATAAAATCAATTCATTACATAAATCCATATGACTTTTTTTTTAAAAAAAATTGAATTCAACAAACACATAACATATTTAATCAAAACTATAATTTCTTCCTATAAACTGCGATCGTCAAGTACATTTTGTACTATTATGGAACATCTCCCGCCTGCATCACTAATATCAATAACCTTTTTAGAAAGAAAATCTAGCGATTTTTTGTAGCCTTGAGGATGATTTCACAACCATTTTGGAGAGGCAATCTAACGATCCTGCATGATTCTTCACCATTGAAACATTTTCACAGCAATCTATCTATCAAAATAAAAGGCAAATCCTCCCCCCCAAAAAAGAGAAGAAATACCTTGTCTTTTGAAAGAGAAAGATTCTCCTTACAGATGAAGTAAAACCTTGTCTTTCAAGGGAGAAAAGATTCTCCTAGAAGAAGGAGAGATTAATTATAAACCTTAAAATAAAGGGGAAATCCAAATAAAAACAAAGATTGGGCTGTCCTCCTGTAAAAACTTTTAAATCGATAAAAGTCTTTTCAAAGTTCAATAACGGAGGCCAGGGTTTTTGAGAGAGGAGAAAGGAGAAAGGCAGGTAGTATATACACATAAGGAACAAGCAACCTTGTAATCTTGTGTTTTCTGTTTTACTCTAAGCTTGCAGCTGTGTGACTATTGGCAGCGAACAAATGATCGATAATGATAAATTTTTTTTAATTCTTTTAGTTGTGTTCCCAAATCCAACAAAGTACATTACTCGTATATGTAATTTGGTGTTTCCAATATAATCAGACAATCTCAATTCTTTGGAGTTGTTTAATTTGATAATAATTTTTATTATATTATTTCTTATGTGTAATCTCATGCTTATCTCCTTGGAGTTTTTTGTATTGCGTAACACCGGACCCCCATAATTTTGAATTAAGGATTTACACTTTTATGCGCACTTTTTACTAATAACTTGATTCTGTTTAAATTTCATTTCTTATTAGTTTGCATCATGATTAAATTATTATTATTGATTATTATCGTTCTTATTACAGTTAATTTTGTATTGTTGTTGATAATATGAAATATTATTGTTAATATGTTATTTTATTTGTATTTTATTTGCCTCTTATTTCATTTCTTCTCCTTGATATTTGGGCCAAATAGGATTAGTTCGGGATAGAATTTGGACTAGCTAGTAATTAATCATCCAATTATGCTTAACCTTGTTTATTTGCTCTCTTTAAGCCCATAATAGTTCTTGGTTAATGAAATGTTTTGCCTACACTCTAGGCTAGGAACAGTACAATACGTGCACCCCTACAAATTTTTACCTACACCCCACGGCAGGGAACACTGCCTACACCCCCACACCCTCCGCGAGTGCCCCGCCCCCGCCCCTTTTCATTTATGAATTTTCTGTAAATTTTTATAACATGTTCATTTTTGTATTGGTAAATGTTCATTTATGATTCATTAGATGTTCATTTTTATAACAAGGAGTTTTTGTTCAAATTAATATATTTTTTGAATTGCATTTTAAGAATTTTTATAAATAAAAATGAGACAAAATTTATTTATAAGTTACTCCGTTCAAATCATTTTTATTATTAGAAGTATTGCATCATCTAGTGTTCATTTTTGTTTATTCGTGTTTCAATAGATATTCATTTTTGTACCATCAAATGTTCATTTCAAGAGTTATGTGCAAGTTTTATAGTAGGATGTATGCAAATAAGTATGTCTTAGAATTGTATCTATATAAATAAAACTTTGTTACAAAATAATTTCCAATATAAAATAAATTCAATTTAATTACAATAATAACGCATTTCCATACAGCTATACTACATGTAATTATTTCATAAACATGAAAGTGAACATTATTGTTTGGGCAGTCGAAAGACTAACAGAAGTCGGTTTGAACATTAAGGTATTTTCTTATGAACATATTGCTTTTCTAATGAGCATTGGATTTTGTATTATTGATCATTAACGACTTGTTTACTTTTCATAAAAAAGAAGAACAACCAATATTAGAAATATCATATGCATACTCAAGATGTTTGTATCATCTAGCTATCAATATTAGAAATGAAATTCATAAATTAGAAATAAGCATTTATTTAGCTTCCAAAATGTCAAAACTTGTCTACTAAAATGAACATCGTCTCTTATATTTTATGTGTAGTATTGTAGACATCTAAAAATGTCTCCCCGAAACCAAACCCGATGATGAACAACCTTTCACCGCCATTATTGGGCGAGTCGAGTATTTAATCCCGGGAGTGCTTAAAGTCCATGTTCAATCAAACCCATCTCACGAATCAATCCTAATGTTAAGTCAAAGCATAGTCCAATTTATATGTTGGCCCGAACCCTTTTTAATTCATTTCATATTATTTATTAATTAAGCCCGATTAATAAATAATAAAACCCTAAAACCTAAAATTAGCCCAGAAATCTGAAACGGCGCCTAAAATACCACGTGCTTAATCACTAAGAATTAGGTTAAAAATGAATCTGGATGTTTTTAGGGAAAACACAAATACTGCGTCACGGCACACACACCGTGACACGGTATCCAACGCTGCGTGGCGGTATTGCACGCCGTGACACGATACACATGCCGTGACGCGGTGCCCAATTAGGGTTTCTCCACGGCACCTCTTCATTTCTAGGGTTTCATGCATCCCCTGCTCATTTCTTCTATAAATACCCCCTCATTTCTGCAGTTTGGGGCATTAAATAATTCTCTATTCTCTCTTCAATGCTCTAGCCTAAACACTAGCCTATCCTATTCTCTCACAATACTTCTCCCAAGCACTCCAAGGAGTCCGTACTTTACCCGAGGTTCCGTTCTTAAATTGAGGTGTGAAAGGTAGAGTTGTTTGAGGGTTTGGCCCCAAATCAACCTTAATTTAATTTAATTTCCATTGTTGTTAATTGATTTCCTTGAAGTTACTAACGCGTTTATTATTTTGTAGTTGCAAGCAAACAAAATCAAAGTAAGGAATCATGTTCCTTTTATTTCTATTATTTTTCTAACGATTTTTATTATGTTTTTCATATATTAGTTGTTGGATTTATTGTTGAATTGCTTCCAATATTAATGTTAACTTTATTATATTTATTGATCACCATATTGCATGTTTAAAGGGAATATGTAATTGAAAATAACACCTAATAAGATAATTTGGACAACCGATTTAGGATCCTTTTTAATCTTGTTATTTAATTAAAGTGATCATAAATATTTAGAATTATGTGTGCATTAATATTCAGCCAATTTAGCATAATAGTAGTTTGGAGCGAATTGAATATTTTGTTTGTATGCCATTGAGATTGCAGGAATCACTTTTCACAATAAGAATCGAGTAGAGGCCAATACGGGCGAATGTGACTCCATGACTCACTTCGTACCATCATCCCCGGTCCTCCTTTCATGTTTCCGAACCATATGGAGTTAGTAATCTCATGGATTATGAATGGGGTGTAACCTTCATAGGTCAATCGTTGTTGCCTTTCGTTGTCCCTTAATCATGGTTGCCTTTAATGATCCATGAACAGTTTACAAGTTCCTTACAAACTTGTTGGCAGCTCCCTACTTTCCTTGTCCCTAATTGTATTATGTCAATTCCCACTTTCTATGAGTGCCAAACATATTCACACATGCTTTACGTAAGCGTGCTTCGAACAATGCCTACAGGTATTAATATTCAAAGAACATTTTACAATATAAAAAAATGAACAAGTGTTAAACTTGAATGAATATCTTTTAATGTGCAATATTTAAGTAAACATCTATCAAAATAATTATGTGCATATATATACATATATATATATATATATATATATATATATATATAGAAATGAACATATATTATTGTAAATATAAACATAACATCAAAATAAAAATGAACATCAATTACCATTTCTATATATACTAGTACACATATTAGTTTGTAATTACAAGTGAAAATCTTAAACTTCTGAGATGTACATATATGCATCTTACTAAATGATTGCCATTAAATACATTTCGTATAAATAAAATCATCTTCCTTGTTATGGTATATCCTTTTCTAGCATTACGATGGCTTGTGTGCTGTTTTTGATATATATCTTTTCTCAATATATACATCGATGTCTTCTACTTTCTTATATAATTATCCTGTGTAATAAGAGATCAAATTTTCAAAACATTAATAAACATTTACACATACAAATATGAACCCATTATTAGAAAATGATCATATACAGTTCAATATGAATAAACAATTATTAAAATATAAATAAACATCTTTCAATATGAACATGAACAAGTGTTAAAAGTCAAACGAGCATCAAAAATAGTTTTCAATATGAACTAAATTAATTATACCTATAGAAAATATGTGAGGAAATCGGCCAAAAATAGACATTATTAGAATTATGAAGATCGTCTATTGATATGTGAATGACCGGTTACTAATATATAAATGAACATTTATGTAAATGAAAATAAACATTTATAAAAAATAATTTTTACTACGAACTAACTTCACATTCATAATCCTACGAAATAGATTAAATTATCCATAAAATAAGGACAATTAAACTCCGTTTTCAAAAGTGTTATTCGAATGAACATTTTGTATGCTTAGATGAACAACCCATAAACATATATATGTATCAAAAGAATTTCAAGAATAAAAATGAACATATAGTCTATTATAAATGATCATTATACCTTGCAATTGTAGACATGTCTTTTTCAACAGAACCGAGCACTTGATGTTATTATAGCTTTTAAATGTTGAGGATCAACTACATGAGATTTAATTAATTAGCTTAGAGCTCTTTTAGTATCGTATCCAATCTTGATTTAATAAAAATATAATCGTCATCTTAGTTCATAAACATTTTTTTTAAAAAAAAATAATTCAATCAACAATTACATAACTCCATAATGTAAGTGACTAATCAAATAACCTCTTTCATATCAAGTAAATGACACTTACATGTCTCAAGAATCGTCATTTTTCATTGTTGTTTTGTAGATTCTAGCGGAATTTCATCTCTTATATCACACATTTTTCTTGATTATTGTACTGATTTTTTATCGTAAAAAAAATAAGCAAATAGACTTACGATTTTGATTTTGTTGAAGATTTTTCTTTCGCTAGCTTAGTGCAATTTCATCTCGTATATCACTCCTTGTTGTTGATACTGTAACAAATTTACAAATTTTTCTTCAGAATTGAGCAATTTCAAAAGAAAAAATGAAGAGAGAAAATGGCAGATGAAGAAAGAGAAAATGATGATTTTTTATTTTTTTGTTTTACAATTTTGTATTGGGGTACTGTAGTAGCAGTTACTCTTTATTATGTGGTTAATGAGTTTATTTATAAGGGTTATTATAGTAATTTAGGGGAGGGGTGTAGGCATTGTTACCTAGAGGGGGATGTAAGCATTAACAATTAGCACCCCCAACCTTCGTGCGTTCCTTGCCCTCCCCTTTTCATTTATGAATTTCCTGTAAATTTTTATAATATATTCATTTGTGTATTGATAAATGTTTGTTTTTGTATTATTAGATGTTCATTTTTTTTTAACAAGGAGCATTCTGTTCAAATTAATAAATTTTTTTAATTGTATTTTTAGAATTTTCTATAAATAAAAAAGAGAGCAAATTAATTTATAAGGATTTGCAATTATTGCAGTTTTATGTTGATGACTTGAATATTATCGCAACTCCAAATGAACATGAAAGAACTGTAAAATACTTGATGAAAGAATTAGAGATGAAAGACCTTGGACAAACTAAATTTTGTCTTGGTTTGTAAATTGAGCACTTGAGTAATAGTATTTTTGTCCACCAATCTAGCTAACTACACTGAAAGAGTGGTAACACAATTTTTCATGGACAAAGCGAACCCAATAAACACCCCAATAGTTGTTCGATCTTTAAACATGAAAAAATGATCCATTTAGATCTTAAGAAGAAAACGATAAAGTGCTTGGTCCTAAAGTACCATATCTAAGTGAAATTTGCGCTTTAATGAATTTAGCTAAGGACACTAGACCCGACATTGCTTTTTTATTTTGTGAACTTGTTAGGCAAGTATAGCAACTCACCGGCGCATGGACACTAGAATGAAATTAGACACTTATTTCAATACTTATGAGGAACGAAAGATCTTGGTTTGTTGTATCAATCAAGACAAGATGTCACTCTCATCGGATATGCAGATGATGGATACCTATTAGACCCACAAAATGCCAAGTCGCAAACTGGATATTTATTCACTTATGGTTGCATTATATTGAAATATCTTGAAAAACAACAAAGCAAACCTGGTCTTGACCATAACATCGTAAAATCATGCCGAGTTGATCACTGGCCTTGAAGTAAGACGCAAATGCGTATGGCTAAGGTCAGTGATCGACAATATCCAAGAAGAATGTGGGATGAAAGGAGTAACTGAAAATCCAACCATCGTTTACGAAGACAATATTGCATGCATCTCACAAGTTACCGAAAGATACATTAAAGGAGATTGGACTAAACACGTATCCCAAAATTGTTTTTTACACACGATTTAAAATAAGGGTAAGATGGTTTTTCCTGACAAGGTTTTTTATAATTAGGAAGTACACCAAAGCATATAACAAAAAGGAAATTTTTAATTTTAACACCACAAAAAAAAACAAAAAAAAATGGTTTTTAACACTACAAAAAAAATAAAATAAAAATAAATAAAATAAATAAATAAAACTTTTATTTTAACACCACAAAATTTTTTAAAAATTTGGCTTTTACCACCACTTAACAGTTGCCGTCCAAATTTCCGTTAAGTGGGGTCCATTGTGCCACGTGTCGCTATATTATTAGTTTAGAAAAAAAAGAAAAATAAAAAAATAAAAAAAAAAAACAAAATCCCTAAAACTAACCCAACCACCCCAGACCCACCACCGACGGCGCACAACCACCACATCCTCACCCTAACCCTCCCGTTTCCAACCCTAACTACCGGAAAAGCGCTGCCCTTCCTTTTCCACTCCCCAGATCTGATCGTCAGCTCCCAACGACCACCAAAAACGATCGTTCGTTTTTTCAAGCAACCCAAAAACGAACGGCCACAACCGTTACTATACTTATGGTTGAAATTGACCGGTTTAAGGTCAAAATCGACCATTTTGGCCCTAACAATCCGGCCAATTTCAACCACTAGTGGCCGTTTGTTGTGGCTGTTTTTAAGGGTTATGAAAAACGGCAGCAACGGTGGCTTGTTTTTTGTGGTCGTTAGGGAGGGTTGCCGGTTTTGGGGATGGGGAAAGGGAGGAACGAATTTTCCGGTTGTTTGGGCTGGGAAAGGGGTTGTTAAGGTGAGAGGATGGTGGCGGTGGGGCTGATGGTGGAGGTTGGGTGGTTAGGGTAGATTTAGTGTTTTTGTTTTTTTTTTTTAATTTTTTTTTAATATTTTGGACCAATTATATGCTGACACGTGGCATTGTAGGCAATGTTATTAAAATCGCGATTCGGATCGTAGAATCGTACGATTCTATGATCCTAATCCACCTAAACGATCACTACTACAAAAAATGGTTTAGAGAACGGTTTAAATAGGCTTTATAGAACGTCTCAGGACCGTTCTTCTGCTAAGCGATGTATAAAGCATAAAGAACGGTTCGAATAGGCGTTTTGTATACTCAATTATAGAGAACGGTTGTGTGTGATCACCGTCCTCTATTCCTTGCCTAAAATTAGAAAATAATGAAGGATTAAACAATGGTCATAATACTTAACCGTTTTGTTTTGCTATACCAAAGAGAACGGTTTGGTATGCCAATAGTTCTCTATTCCTCCTTTTTTTTATTAAAAAAAAAATCATTTGCGAGATATATTAGGCAGCTAATTGCAAATTGAAAAACTTACTCAAAGTAAATACGTAGAAGTGAGATGAAAATACTAGCCACCAAAGTACTCAAAACTTATTATTAAAATTGATAATATTTTCATACAACTCAATTGCAAATGAAAAAGGAATAACAAGATACGTAGTATCAAATAAAAAAAGTTTGCTACAAGGATCTCTTTTTTTTCAATGATGATGATCGACCGACAGCAAAGCATATACTTGTATGCAGTACTTGATCTTCTTTTTGAATAATCTGCATTAACATGAAATTAACATGTAAATTTTGAATTCACAAGACATGCATGTCCTGCAATTAAACAAATCTCCTAGACTAAAAATTCTTCCAAATCGAAAACAGACAATGAAAAAAAATAAATCAAGCAAAATTTATAACTCTAAGATTGTGAGGAATATATTTTCAAAATAGCATCAAAATTAAGATCTAATTAAGAATCAAGGAAAATAAAACAATAAAAATCGCCATCATAAAAACTGGGATACAACGATAATAACAAGACCTGCAAACTAAATTGAAACAAAATTAAACGAAATAAAAGAGGAATGATTTACCTTGAAATTGGATCTTATTGACTTCGTTTTGTTGATGTAGCTTTGAAATTATTCAAAAGGAATAGCTTATAATTATAAATCGTGGTCGTCGTCGTTGTCAAGCATCTCTAAGGTTGAAGCTTCTCTTTCCTTATTAATGACAAATCAGTTAGGGTCAAATTGATGGAGGAAGGAACTCTAAACTGGATCTAAGGAGAAGAGAAAAGGAAATCTATGGGAGGGATGAGAGTGAAAGAATAGAGCGGCAGTTGAAAAGTTAAGAGTAAAGAAATAGGATGGAGCGGCAGTCGTGCTAGGGTTAACAATACAATACTTTTTTTTTAAAAATGGTTTTCAGCGTGAATGTGTAAGTGAAAATGAATTTGGGTAAATTATTACTCCTTATTTTTTTTCCTCTTAATTTAAAAAAAAACAATTAATTAATACAATACAAAACGGTTGTCAAGATGACCGTTCTATATCATCTTTAATAATTAATTATTTTTTTTAATATTTGAGTGAAAATAAATAGAGAACGGTCAACTATGTTAACCGTTCCTTATGTATTAATTTACAAAACGCCTCTTATATAAACACGTTCTATATTCTTATGTAGAACGCCTACCTTTGGTAATCGTTCTATATTTTGCGATCTCTAATCTAGTTTTTGGTGTAGTGGATGTAAATCGCTGGTAAAATCGTTATGCTGTAGAATCGCTCATACAATCGGTAGAATCGGTTAGAATCGGTGAAATCGGTACCGATTCTACGATTCTATACCGATTCTACGAATCTATACTGATTTTACCGATTCTACTCTTGCAAAAAAATCTGATTTTTCGAAACCCATAACTTTTGATTCCGAAGTCGGAATTAAGCTTATAATATGTCATTAGAAAGCTCTTGTAGTCTACATTCTAATAGAATTGGTTTCGTACCTATATCATTTATTTATTTTATGTTATAGACTAAAGAGTGTAAGGTTGTCATAGTTGAACCTAACTTTAGTCAATGACTTACTTATTATTCAATCTAAATCATAATAAAGCTTATGAAACATCAATTTAAATAACTTTTAAGATTCTATCCAACCATTTAAATTTTATGGGTATAAGAATGTATTCATGAGTCTCATGCACTCAACTTTGGGCATATAAAAAATACTTTTATAACATGAGTTTGTTGTAGTTGTCATTCTTTAGCTATCTCGTTAAATGAACTAACTTGACACTTAGTTTTCTATCATTATTGATTTTTTTTTATTATTATGCATGGGTCTAGGGAAAACAACTTTACGAGTCAACAACGTTATTTTTTTTCATAATTTAACAAGAACTGTCGTGTACTCTCATGGTTAATAATGTGTACCAATAATCCGACTTTATAGTTTATATTGTATTGTTTGAGTTATGCGCGTGCGAAATTACTTGAAAAACTATTTTATGTTTGTATGTCAATATTATGTTACTAACAATATATATTATTATCATTCTCATTGCCATAAATATATGTTGAAGCCCAATTTTACATTTTGGTAGAATCGTACGATTCTACGATTCGATTTTACCGATTTGATTTTACCCCACTCATCGATTCAAAGTAGAATCCCGATTCTGATAACTTTGATTGTAGGTCCCACTAACGGATTTCATCCATAAATCGGTTAAGTGGTGGTAAAAGCCATTTTTTGGTTTTTTTTGTGCTGTTAAAATAAAAGCTTTTTTTTTTTTTTTTTTTTTTTTTTTTGTTTTTTGTAGCGTTTAAAACCATTTTTTGTTATTTTGTGGTGTTAAAATTCAAAAATTCCTTATAAAAATATTGTTGTATACTTTTCTCTTAATTATGGTTTTACCCCAAAGGGTTTTACCTAGCAAGGTTTTAATGAGGCCACTATTACCTTATTATTATATGGACATTCAATGGGGAGTGTTAAGAGCCAAGTAATTAAATTAGTCAATACAATGTCAATGGCCACACCTTAGTTTTCTTCATTGTAATTAATGTTTTCCACCCTTCTTGTCACCCCTTAACTTATTAGTAGCCCACAATGTAATAGTAAATTACCTTACTATAAATAGTCATGCAATTCATCACTTGCATGATGTATGTACACACAAATTACATAAGAGTAAAAGCGCACTAATAGTAATAATCTACATCTGTAATATTACTCTTACATTCTTCTCTTAATTTTCTATATTTTTCATAACAAAAAACACTTTCAATGTTTTTCTTTATGTACATCACTTTCTAAAAAGACATGTTTCAATAATTTAGATGCATCACTTACCTTTTTAATTAATAAACTCTTTCTATGTCTCTCCTAAGTCCTATCATACGAGTCTACTTTTTTCTTTCTCTTTATCTGTCTCTATCTCCAAATATTGCCTAAGAATTTGTATTTTTTAAGTTGAATTACTATTTGACGACAAAACCCTTATTTTAAATTGTTATTACTTCTTCATCCATACTCACCTTCAACCCATAAAATCAGACCATCTCACACCATCACCTAAACCACCACTACGAGTAATACCACGACCGCCGCCACCACCATCATCATTGCCACAATCGTGCCTCACCACCCTCTATTTTTTCGATTCTAATTGATGTAACAACGAAGTGCACTTATCTTGAAGGCATTGGCGTGGAAGACGAAGCGTCGGAGGTTAATTGAATAGCTGCTGAAAATAATAGGAAAAAATCACCAAAAAAAATTTATAGATGCTTGTCAAAGACGTCTACACCACGATATGAAAATTTCCTACAAGTTCATACCACGGTATGGACATCTCCTACTGCAAACGTCCACACCATGGAATGTACATGTGTAGGAGACGTCCATACCGTGTGGTGAAGATTTCTATTGGAGATGTCTCCGGCACGGGTATGACGTCTCCGATAGACGTTTTCATATTGTTGTTGACGTCTTCAAGAGACATCGATAAAGCAATTTTTTTATTAAAAAATACTTACTAGCCCTTTAGCTAGCAATTTCTCCCTTAGATACGGTGGCGACGTCATGCTCGCCTTGCTGGGTGGTACTTGGCCGGTTGCGGTCGTGAAGGTGGTAGTGTTGTGGAGGTTGGCTGCCATCGTGAGGGTAAGTAGTGTTGTGGAGGGTGTGAGAAGGTGGTAGTGTGGAGGGTGGGTATGGAGGTGTGGTGTTGTATGGAGTAAAGGGTTGATTGACCTGTTGAAAATTTTTAAAGGCATCACGGTCATTAAGATTGTCGTCATGAGTATATTTTTCGTCAAATAATAACTCCCTTTCAAACAAATGTAACTAAAAAGAAACTAAGGAAGTAAATAGATACTCTCTGTATTTTATTACTCCCTTCGTTTTTTTTTTTTTATTTGCATCACTTGTGTTTACATGGAATTTTAGGAGAATGAATTAGGTATAATATAAAAATGTGAGTGGATGAGTAATTTATTATGAAAAAGGTAATGTGGGGACCATGAAAGTGAAAGTATGTGAGAGAGAGTAGTGGGGACCATGAGAGAGAGAAAAATGATAAATTATTTGAGTGGTGTTTAAAGTAAGAAAGAGAGAGATAATAAAATATAGGACTTGTTCTCTTCAACTTATTTCAGATACTTATTGCTTATTCCTTAATAAATTCAGATCAGATCAGACCAGATTAGAAAGATTCAGATCAGACCAGATCAGAAATTTTGATTACCATTTACTTATTGTTAAATATTGTTAATTGTGTATTAAATTTTTTTTTTTATAAATTACATATTTAAAAGGTTCGTGATGAGACGAATCTAACAAGATCCATTTTAATAATGTTTTTCTTTATAGATTATTATTAAAATGCGGTCAAAGTTTAGTTAAATTGTTAAATCAAATCAAACCAGACCAGATCAGAAAAATTCAGATCAGACCAAAACAGACCTTAAAAAATTCAGACCAGATCTACTTGTTTTAGGTAAAGAGAACTATATATAGAAGTGATGCAATTAAAAAAAAACATTCTTAAAAAGGAAAGTGATGTAAATAAAAAAACGAAGGGAGTACTTACGATTTCTCCGAATATGGAGTTTTAGGAAAAATAATAGAACGTACTTGTATTATATTATGATTAAAGTGGGTTTCCCTCCGTCTTAATAGGAATGGGGATATCTCATGTTTATGGTTAGTTCAGGATATTCGTGTTTTTCTCTTGCATTTTTCGCCTCACTGGCTGGCTGTTCGAGCTCGTCGTAGGCATTTTCATTTTCTCAACTGCTATTTGTCGCTCCCATTTTACCAGGTAACGCTCCCTTTTTGACTTGAATGGACCACTATGCCCTTTATGCAATTTGGCTTATAAAAAGGACCTTGTTCCCCATTTGGACACAATGCATGAAACGGTCCCCTTACTTGACGACATTGTTGTCCCGAGCTTCCCAAAATCGGTCCCCACGACCTTGCAACCAAATCGGTCCCCACGACCACCTAAATTTTCTATTTTCAAAAAACGTTAAATTTGCCGACGGGTCTTGGGTCATGGACGGCGAGTGGAACATACGTACGCCGGAGAATGCGTCGGATCATTCTGTAAGTTTTTTTTTTTATTTTCGGTAATTAGGACATCCGCCTAAAATTTCCGGATGTCCTAGGTACATCCGCCTAAAATTTCCGGATGTACCAAGGAACATCCGAAAATTTCAAGCGGATGTACCTAGGGACATCCGGAAATTTTAGGCGGATGTCCCTATAATTTTTTTTTTTTTTTTTTTTTTTAAGTACGTTTATTAAGTTTTTTTTTTATGTATTTTTTTTTCGTGGTCTTGTGATTATTGTTGTGATTTAGTATTTGATAATTAATGTAATTTTGTTGTATTAATATGATTATTAGTAATATGTTTATTTTTTGTTTCATTATTATTATTATTATTATTATTATTATTATTATTATTACTATATGTTGATATTATTGTTGTTGTTGTAGTTGATATTATTATTGTTGTTGTTGCTGTTATTTTTATTGTTATTGTTGTTGTTGTTGTTGTTGTTGATATTGTTATTATTAATTAGTAGAAATATAATTTTAATATTAATATTAATATTATTAATATTGTTATTATTAATTAGTAGAAATATAATTTTAATATTAATATTAATATTATTAATATTATTATTATTATTATTGTTGTTGTTATTGTTATTATTATTATTATTTATTTATTAATTAACGCTATGGTCTTATAAATTGTTTTGTAGTTGTTGTTATAATTTTTTATTATCATTAATATTGTTATTGTTTTGTATTTGTTGTTATTATTATTAGTATTGTTATTAGTATTGTTATTATTATTATTATTATTAGTATTGTTTTTATTATTTTAATTATAATAATTATTATTATTATTGTTTTTATTATTATTATTTTGACATAAAGCATGTTTTGTTTAATTTGTATAGGATATGGAATCTGAGGAAGGCGGTGACGGTGTGAATTATAGTGGGAATTTTGTCACCGATACGTTTTTTCCTACATTTGACGATGTTGTTACATGGGCTGAAGGTGTTTCCATAAAATTGGGATTTATATTGGTGAAATCGTCTTATAACAAAACCAGATATGGTCGGCCGTATCGGTATTTGCGATGTGATCGGTCACGAAGGAGCAAGCCGAGAGATTTGGAGAACGCGATACGGAAGGACACCAAAACCAAAGCTAATGGTTGTCCATTCTACATCAAGATATATTATGATGTCAGCACCGAAAGTTGGAAGATCATTGCGAAAAATGATCACACCGGGACACATAACCACCCAATGATTGTGTACCCAGAGGGTCATCGTAAAGTGAGCGGATTGAGTCCGGGTGCAAAACAGGTTGTGCGGGACATGACAAAGTCCAAGGTTGCTCCCCGTAACATCATGTCCACTATTGCCGAGCAATTTCCTGATGATCATCCAAACATCCGACACATTTACAATTGCCGAAATGACTTCAGGATGGAGATGTCCGAAGGAAGAGGAGTTGTTCAGCAATTTCTTCATCTGGCGAGAGAGAGTAAATACATTTACTGGTTCACGAATGATGATCACAACGTTTTGCAACATGCATTTATGGTGCACCCGATCATGGTCAACATACTCCGCACATACCCACATGTCATAGGTATGGATTCTACTTACAAGACCAATCGATATAACATGCCTTTCTTTGAGATAGTAGGCGTGACACCGACAAACCAGAATTTTCTAGTTGGATATGTTTTCATGCGCGACGAGTGCACGGCTAGCTATCGGTGGGTGTTGCAGAGATTAAGGGAGTTGATTGGGTTTGATAAAGAGCCATCTGTATTTATTTCAGACCGTGATCTTGGGCTATGTGCGGCTTTGAGAGAAGTCTTTCCAGGGACGTCACATTTACTCTGTTATGGCACATCAACAGAGATGTGGAGGCTAAGGTGACGAAGATGTTTGGAAACAAGAAGGTTGGTGTCAGTTTTAGAGCTGGGAGATGGTTCAAAATCGTGAATGCAACAACACAGGTGGAGTATGATCGTGCTCTAACTGCCATGCAAGTGAGGTGGGGAAAATATCCGGAAGTGATTCAGTATGTTCAGAGAACTTGGCTTTGTCATAAGGAGAAATTTGTGAAATTTTGGACGAACCAGGTTCTTCATTTTGGTAACACCACCAACTGCAGAGTTGAGAGCCAACATTCAGCAGTGAAAACTTAGTTAGAATCATCCACAGGTTAGTTGTATTATTTTATTAGTTGTTCTCGTTGTTACGTAATTGTAATTGTATTAATTGTAATTGTATTTGAATTTACTAATTAGAATCATTGGCAGGTGCTTTGGATACCGTATGGGCCCGAGTCCATAGTCACATCGGTAATCGCATCATACAAATTCGTAATGACTTGGAGGCATCAAGGTCTAAAATTGGTCAGATGTACAAACAGTTGCCACTGTCACGTATAAATGGCAAAGTGTCTCAACATTGCTTGAAAGTTCTGGATAACGAGACGAAAAGGATGCGGGATTTAAGTTACCAGGTCCATGAACGGTGTGGATGTGCTATGCGTCTGACCCATGGTCTTCCATGTGCTTGCCAGATACATGAATCGATAGTTGCACAGACGGGATTGTATAGCAGCCAAATTCATTCTTTCTGGAAGACACTGGTTATTGGTTGTGATGGTGTTAACATTCCTGAAGTGGTAAATGATTCGACCGAGGAGGCTGCACATTTTCGGTCCCTGATCGACGAAGTCATGGAAAGTGACCCGGCCGTACGTCGAAATGTAACGCGAATCATTGAAGAGGAGCTACATCCAGATCTTTCACACCTTGAAGAACCACATATCAACCTTAACACTCGTGGTCGACCGAAAAAAAATAACACAAGGCGTGATCGTAGCTATTTCGAGCATGTGAACCGTCAACACACTCAACGTGGTGGTGACCAAGAACCAGGTAATACTAAAATTCTATATTTAATATAAAAATATGTAAAATTAATACTTGTAGCTTTACTAATAATTTATCTTTTAATTTTGTGTTGTAGATCCAAGTGACATTAGTCAATGCAGGTATTTGAACTTGCTTCCAGCCCCAATGTTGCCGTACATTTCGTCTTGGAAGGATGTCATTGGTGATGGGAACTGTGGCTTTCGTTGTGTCGCCGACTTCTTCTTTGGCGATCAAAATAAGTGGTATGACGCTCGGGAAACAATAGCGAACGAGGTCGCTGGTCATCCTGATTTGTACGAACGGATTTACGGGCTTGGGCGACTTTGGATGAACGTGGAGCGTATTCGATGGGATGGTGGGGCTGTCGGGGAGCGGCATTGGATGGTTACAATTCAAGATTTATTTCCTATTGCTACGTGGTTCAACGCAAGGGTGATTTGTCTCGGAGTAGGCCTAGTACCAACTTGCTACTACCCATGCATCACAGTATTACCGCTTAGGGCACGTAACGGGGTTCGGTCACCGACTCGAGAGTTTGTGATTGCTACAGTTGGTGGATCACATTTTATCCGTCTTGACCTTGTACCTGATTCACCACTCCCGCCGATCGCCGGTTGGTGGACGGAACACCACGAGGATAGTGTCAACGGATGGGATCAAGCATATCAATTGAGAAGGGACATGTGGGATGCATTAGTTAGGTAGTTTGTAATGTACATTCACTAACTTTGAACATTTGTACGAAAATTAGATTTATGAAATTAATTTTATATGTATTTGCTTTTAATCTAACATGATATTTGTACAAAACATCAAATATAAAATAAAATAAGTGTCCAGTTTATACATTACATTTTTAAAAATAAAATACAAATAAGTTCATAACATAATTAAAACCATCACTAACAGAACATCTAATCAAAATAATCTAAAGTCCCATTTTTGACTTCCAATCAAATACAAGTTGCTCAGTCATTGTTCGAGTCTCACTCGACATTTCAGGATACTCAGCTAGTGCTCTTTAGTGAATCTCCATGGACCGACCCATCCACTGCAAATAAAACAATAACATATTATAACACAAAAATTAATAGAAGTCATTGTTAATATAATATTAAGCATTAATACTTACGTAATCAGTGTTAGTCCGCTCAGGCAGGTTGCTTGTAACTCCTGGACCTGGAGATACCCGCGGGTGAGAAAACCTGTACAGCCACTGCATGTAACCGGGCGCAACCGAAGGAGCTGCAGCACTAAGCCTGGGTAGGGCACCTAAAACAACACTCTGAGATACCCCAGGGACAAACCTGTTCCACATCACAGCTGTCATCTCAGTCGGGAACTCTACCCGATACATCTTCAAGTTAGTCGGCCTCTTGGCCTTCTCTGGCCTGATGATCTCGCGGGGAATTCCTTGCACGAAACCAAGCTGGCGGACCACTCTATCAGGCATGTACGGCTCAATGATGTTACGGTACTGGATGCAGCCAATGAATAAAGTGGGGGGCACTCGTAATGCAGGATCAGCTCCGTACGGTAGCCAGTTCACCTCACGGTCGGTAAGCGCATCAATCCTAGTACGAAAAGCTAACAGGCGCTCCAGGTTCTTGCTAGGACATCCCGCTCCTACATCCCAAGCAGACGCACGAGGCATTTGAAGGTCCCGGGTCAAGGTACCCTGCTGTGGCCGAAAGCACGGAAAGTACTCGTAAATCCACGCTTGCAGAAGCGTGAGACAACCAGCAATCGAATCAGCACCTTTCCGTGATGCCGTGCCCAGTTGCCGATACAAGTAGGCCAGTGCAGCTGTTCCCCAAGCATACTCGTTAATAGGGACATCCGTGTGACATAGCTCGTGGAGGAAGGAAGGATGCGTACGATTACCACTCTTGTCTACAAACAGTGTACCTCCAAGCACTAACCACAAGTATGCATCAAGCTGCTCACTAAAATCCCGGTCGACCGCCAACGTCGACTCAAAAATCTTATCAGTCAACACCCCACTACCCTGCCAAATGGTCTTTGTGCCGCAAACCTCAGACAGATCATCTGGAGTCATATCCATGGTGACCGAGCACTCGTCCCGTAACACGTCCTTGCTAGGAGTAGTGGACACCATATTGCCTGCAACCCGTAACCCAAGTATGTTGTACACGTCGTGCAGCAAGATCGTAATCTCCCCAAATGGCATGTGAAAGGTGTTCGTATCTGGCTGCCACCTCTCAACAAAAGCAGAAATCAACGGCCAATCAAGTCTCTTAAACATCAGGTCGGGCAAGTGAGACAACCAACTAGCATCAATCTCCGCAATGGCCTCCACAGATTGACGGCCTCGCCAAGTACACAAGTCAGAACATAACTTTGTCCTACTCAAACAGCGCAAAACACTACGCTCCTGCTCCATCCAGATATACCGTGCCACGTGACCGCCAAAACTAGGGATAACTGACCCATCCTCAGGCCCACCCGGCATCGGTTCCTGCACTAACCATGCCTCTGCAGAGCTGGAAGTAGGCTGACTCGACCCACTACCAACAAATCTCCCAAACTGACCCCTATATACCATATGGAAATCCTGAGGGTCCTGTTCTTCATCCCGGTCACCAGCATGACTACCCGAACATTCGTCTTCCTCGTCAGATATGGGTGCTCCACTTGCAGAGTACAAGGGCCGACTACTACCAGACTGTTGGTCTCTCGACCAACCACTAGTAGACCCGTATTGCTGCTGCTCGGGCTGAACCGGTGAAGATCGAGATGTCTGTCTCCTAACAGACGCATTCAGACGTCGTGATATTGCATGTCGAGCACCAGAACCCTCGATCTACATAAAATTAAAAAATAATCCGATTTTAGTAATAACAATAACCATAATAACCACAATAATAATAACAACAACAATAATAACAACAACAAAAACAACAACAAATACAAATTAACAACAACAAATATAACCTTAACAACAACAATAACTAACAACAACAACAACAACAAATACAAATTAACAACAACAATAACCATAATAACAATAATAATAACACTAATATCAACAACTATAATACTAATCATAATTAAAAATATTAATAATAGTACTACTAATAACACTAATAATAATATTATTATAACAACAACAACAACAAAAAAAAAAATTAAACAACAACAATAACCATGAAAACCCTAATATCAAATTAGTTTAATAATAATACTAATCATATTTTTAAAAATAATAACACTAATAATAATTATAATAATAATAATAATGATAATAATAATAATAACAATAATAACAATAATAATAATAATAATAATAATAATAATAATAATAATAATAATAATAATAATATCAACAATAATAATAACAACAATAATAATAATACTAACCATAACACTTCAAAATAACAAAATCCAAAAAAAAAAAAAACAAATTAACAACAACAACAATAACCTTAACATTAATAATAAAAACCTAATATCAACAAAATAATAAAAATTATCATATTTTTTAAAATATAATAAGCACAATAATAACAACAACAATAATAATAATATCAATAATAATAATAATAATAATAATATCAACCAAAAACAAAAAAAAAACCAAAATCCGAAAAAAAAAAATCAACAATTTTATTAACGGGCCAAAAAAAAAAAAAAAAAAAAAAAATTGGAACTTCCGCCCAAAAATTCCGGAAGTTCCATGGAGGATCCGCCTGGAATTTCCGGGTCCTCCATGGAACATCCGGAAATTCTGGGCGGAAGTGTGACATCCGCCCAGAATTTCCGGATGTTCCATGGAGGACCCGGAAATTCCAGGCGGATCCTCCATGGAACTTCCGGAATTTTTGGGCGGAAGTTCCTGGATCCGAAAAAAAAAAAAAAACAAATACCTCGTCTCCACCATCGCCGCCGCCTACGCCCCTGCCACCAGCGCCGCCGAAGGTCCTCCCTCCGAATCTCAGCCTAATCCGCCTCGAATCACCCATTTTCTTTTGTGTTTATGATGATTGTTGTTTTTTTAAAAATTGAAGAACAATTTTGGAATTTTTTTTTTTTTTAAAAAAATTGTTTTAGAGAGTTAGAGAGTAAGAGAGTTTGAGAGTTTGAGAGTAAGAGAGTTAGAGAGAGAAGTAAAGAAGTGAGAAATGTTGGTCGGGAAGGAAAAACCGTATTTATATATTAGGGGTAAAATTGGAATTTCAAGAAAAAAGGGGAGCGTTACCCGGTAAAATGGGAGCGACAAATAACAACCCCCTTCATTTTTGGCCTTTTTAGTTTTTGTGTCGGTCCGTTCTTTTTCTTAGATCTTCTTGTCAAAAAGGAAAAAAAAAAGTGAATGCGTGGGTAGCACAGAGAATATGAAAGATATTAAATATGATATAATATGACTATTAATGGGAAGATAAATAATAAAATATTGTTATAGTAAAATATTTCAAAAAAGAAAAATAAAACAAGTAATAAAATGCAATTGCAAAACATATTTAGAGCAAATAATAACATACCGAGGGAGTAGAACGGTAGAACATGTTCTATTTCTTTGATTTTTATCAAAGAAAAAAAAAAATCCTCCCAAAATGCAGACAAAATAAAGGTAGGAAAGTGGACAAAAAGACAGTCGGTAGTAGGGATGAAGAAGATGCAACTAAGGAAAATGCGGTGGAATTTACAATACATTATTAAAAAAATATTAAAATGAAAAATTAAAAGAAAGCATTCATTCTCATTCTCATTCTCTCTCTTTCTGGTAAAGTGTCCCAGCTGGCCAGCTCACATCCACATCCAAGAGAAAGAGAGGAGAGTGATTATCACTACTATTATCTCTCCTCTCTCTCTTTCTCTCTCTTGCTGGTGAAATTAATTCACTAATTTACACATTAAATACCCTTTTCAAGAATCATGGAAACTCCCTGATTCTTTCTCTTTTTTCTTCCTGATTTCATTTTCTTCATTTCTTTCTAATTCTGCCATTACCCCTGATTCCAATGCCGCAGCAAATTCTTCTGTCTGATACCCGAATTTCTTCTGAATCCGTAAGTTCAAATGGGTCGGATCTTTTGTTTTTTTTTATAGCATTCAAATATTTCCTTTTTTGTACTTTCTTTTGTTTATCTAACTGTCAGTGTTTTTGGGTGGTAATTTGTCGTGTTTATCTGTTTTATTTTCTGACGTGGTTGAGTTTATTTATAGAAATAGTGTTTTATTATCTAGAAATTATGGGAGATTAATGTGTATCTTCAAAAATAAATTTTGAATTGTTCGAATATTTCTGAAATAACATAGGTTGGTTTTATTTTTTTTATAATGGGTTTTGAATTAGTAGTTGTTGATTCTTGTTATGCTGAATGTAATGTGTAATTTGTCTTGGATTTTGGGTGATTGTTGTTAAGTCAGTTGATTTCTTGATTAATTTGGTGATTATATTTATATTTGCTTATTATCTACATTGCTGATTAGCTTAGTTATTCATGTTATGCTTGAACGCCTTAGTCCCATAAGTAGGGTCCGCTACATGAACCTGAATCAAAAACACAAACTTGTTTTTATCTCGGGTTAGAGTCATGAAGAGCATCACATCCTTAATGGAACAAAGAAGTAGTTTAGATATCACTGAATCAAATTCTTTCCAAAAGTCTGTTCAATACACTTCAAAAAAAAGTGAAGGTAATATGGGCTAGTGTTTACTGTTAATTGTAACTTGACCTCCAATGTAGTTTCTGCCTCGTTTTGGATCTGCTATAAATTGGTACTATGCGGCATATTATGTAGCTCAAAACCCTGATGTAATTATTGCTGCAGGTCTGAATTACCATATCTGCTTATCTATAGTAATTCAGGTGGCTGCACATATTAAGTAGTCTCAAAATTCTTCATGACAGCCGTCAAATGCCCCTTTGGTATCTGTAAAATGGCTGCACTGGGTTTTATTTGGTTGTTGATGTGTTATTTCCTACTACTAGCCTTAACTATATGGTAGCTGTAACTAAAAATACGACTGGACTGATATGTGCATAAAGTAGAATAAAACAACCAAGGCGTGTACCCTGTCACCACTCTTAATCATGGTTTTTGTTAGGAAGAATCAGCTAAAGGATTTAGAGGGTATGGTCCAGCATCAACATTGTATAGTTGAGAACCAACTAAAATGCACCTGGCGTTGGACCAACTAGAAAACTTACTAGAATTGGTCTTCCAGAACTCAAGGAATCAACGTTACTGCATCATATTTAAGCTAACTTTACATTGAACTACTAGCTAATTAGTTATGCCTGTTCATTAAATTTTGGTCCTTTGGATTGGGGATCCGACCCCACTTATGGGATTAAGGCTTTGATTGATTGATTGATTGTATTGGACATGATCGATTTTTTCCTTATCTATAGGCAGTAAAGCTCACTAAAATGATCTTATGAAACTGAATATTTTAGAGTCTAGATTTCATAAAGTTAAATTTCATAATCTAGTACCGCCCTAAAGTAAAATGTAGCTCAAATTGTTTATTCAATGATTTGTACTTCAATAAATTGTCTTTCTTAGTAATTGAATATTTATTTAATGCTTTCTCTAAGGATCAGCAATATCTTCTAGTTAAAGGGAAAAGGATCGATCACATACTCAAACATATCTATGAATTGATGCTCATGGTTAAAAGCATCAACTGTGCAGCTGATAATGCATTTACCAAAAGGAGTGGGTATATATATATATATATATATATCTATCTATCTATCACATGTATAGTGCCAAGTACGAGTGAGGGTTTCTTTTGATGCTTAATTTAGACTATGATGGTAACATTAAGTTCTGTAAATGGTTTTCTTACATTCTTCTTTTAATAAATGCAGCTATGCCTCAAAATGGGAGCACTGGCCCTTGATGCTGATGATGTTGGATCAGATATTTATTTTAAATTGGGTCTGAAAGAGAATGGAAAAGGATCATTGAGAACACCGAGATTCTTGTCACTTCTCTCTTCTCTTCTCGACAATTCTGTCCAAAAGAATGAAACATTGTTGGAGACAGCACAAATTGATGATGTCCTTACTGTATTTCATGGTTTAAGAGCCCCACCTGTCAGCATACAACAGTATTTTGACCGAATGTTCAAGTATGCAGGGTGTAGTCCATCCTGTTTCATCGTGGCATACATTTATGTGGATAGATACCTCCAACAAACGAAGACTTACTTAACTTCTCTCAACATCCACCGGCTTCTAGTTACTAGTGTTATGGTGGCTGCAAAATTTGTTGACGACGCGTAAGTACTGCACCACTCTTATGAATTAATGTCTGTCATACACCCAAAACTTTGTGTTGCATCTTACGGAAATACATCCTAGCAAAGTGCATTATTGTGATCAGGACAACTCTCACTTCTGTACAGTAGGCTGGTAATATGGTCATGTAATGTGGACAATCAATTAAGAGAAAGTTAATCGCGTAGATATAGAGGTTTGGAGTAGTTGTTTCGGTTAAAAAAAGCAACTAACAAACACATTGAACCAAATCTTCCTTGTGACTGTTTAAGTGAAGGTCTCATTTCTGCGATCCTACTATTTATGGGTTCTCACATCACATAGATAATGGATCCCACAACAGCTCCAAAAGATTGTTAAAACCACGAAGGACCTTTGACCTTGATAGGAAATTCTAGCAGAGAACTTTTAACACAACCTAAAGTGGAAGGATGTATCTCTGACAGACTAGTTTTCGAAAACGCACATGGAAGGAATGTGATCTAAAGCCTCTAGATATAGCCACACAGCACACTTTTGTTGTGGGTACCACATTTGAAATTCTGCTAAAGTGGGTTAGGTTTTTGTGAATATTACTCGAGTAAGTTTAGCAGTATATAGTGAGACTGCCCTACTATAAGAGGAAATGATAATTTAAGTAACTGTCTTTTACGACTATTTTTTATATTTTCCTTAAGCACTCATAATTCTTTAGTATAGGATGATGTGTACTGAATTTGTCTGTAATTAGTTGTGGATCTATTTTTAGTTCATGTTTTAGAGACAAGCTCTCCTTTAAGGTAGATTTCTATTCTTTTCTTAAATGATTAGGCACTATCTTAAATTATGCATCCATGCAGAGCAATGTTTCAATTGTTTTCACTTTCTAATTGGATTAATCCAAATCCATATTCCTGTTCATGTCTCATCAGCTCTTGGCCTTCATGCCACACTCTTCTCAATTTATTTGTCTTAAAACATACCAAAGAACAAGAAGGGGGAAGTTTTAAAACATGACATTAAATCCTGCAATTTCTTTCAGGATGTGTCACGTGTGCCAATAGTATATCATCTTTATTTGCAGATAACTACCAGATAGCTACCTAGTACTATAGCTACCTAGTACTGCTCACAATACTCCATCCCTTGCTTATTATAGGGCTTTAGTTACAATACACACTTAAAATATTGAGAAGCAGATAATTGAGGTGACAGGAAAAAAAAAGTTCAACTACGTAATAGGAGTTGAGGGAGCAAAAATATCACACAACCTAATGACCTATATTCTTATCGATAAGACCTTTCCGAACCCTTTGATGTGCTCATACAGAAAGAAATGGTCTAAAAACTTATCATGGAAGGGGTCAAGGGGCAATGCAGCTTTACTAAAGCTTCCACCTGCCCATTCTCAAATAATTCTTTTTGATAAATGATGTGAGACATGTATTTAAATAATACTCCTCTTTTAAGTGTAGCATGATACTTTCTAACTTCTAATTCTTTCCACAGGCTACAGCATCCTAAATGCTTGCTTTGATATTTCTGTTTTCCAAATACTTCCTCCATTCTTTTATTACAGCAACAATGAATGTTGTACTATTCACACTCTTTTTACTATATGCTGTGATTTATATGTGAAGAAAAAAACAGTCATGTGGGAACAAGGATCTTATTAAATTTGTCTTGATGTTCAAAATATCAATTTGTGTACAGATTTAGAGATGTTTAAGATTAAAATTGTGCTTTGGGAAACATTATCTTCCCTTTGTTTCAATTATAAAAAGAACGGATGAAGTATAAGTTATCTATGGATAATACTTACGTAACTGCCTTACCATCACTTGTAGTTCAGGAAACTAACAGCCCATAATAATAATATAGGGGAGGAGTATATTCTGTCTGCTCCAGTTACCTTCTTATGGATCTAATCATGATTATGTAGGAGATATATATTTAATGAGATACTGATTTGATATAGTGCCTTTTTTTTAGCTTTACCCTGGTAAATGCGTCCGTGATCCATCTTCTGCTATAACAAGTTTAGTCAAAGCTGATCAAGCTCTCTATTAATTCTTGCGATTTTCAACTGCTCTATTAGAGTCACAGGTGATTCTCCAATGGTAATGTTAATGCAGATTGATGGGTTTCTCTTTTCCACCTGCTTTAGTTGGCAGGGGTGTGGGGTGGCTGTTAGGTTATGTACCCATATGAAAATGAAAATTACAAGTTCTCTAGTCATACAAGAAAGTTTTATGCTAGTTTCATCTCAATTATTCTTATAATGCACTGATTTTTTAATATAATTTCATTCAGATCTCATAATTATAATTCCATACTATATAATGTTGCCTACTATGATTTCATTCACTTCTCCTGCTGGATATGTCTTATCATAAGTATTGTCTTATAGATTGGTTATTGTGATTATATTTAACTTCTGAATATGATCATGATAACTATGGCTGAAATGAGAAACAATCTAGATATATTTTTGCGAGTTGCATTGCCTTTTTGATTAATACATTTTACCTTGATCTGCAGATCCTTTAACAATGCATACTATGCCAAAGTTGGAGGTATTAGCACTTCAGAAATAAACAGGTTGGAGATGAAATTACTCTTTAGCATAGATTTTAGGCTTCAAGTAAACGTAGATACATTCAGGAGATATTGTTTATTATTGGAAAAAGAAGGCGAAGGATGTCAAATTGATTGGTCAGTCAAAGCATGTTGTGTTAAAGATAGTTGGTCAAAAAAAGATGAATACCCACGCAAGATTCCAGTTGCTAGATGACCACTTGATCACTACGATTGTTTCAATAAGAAGTCTAGGAGTAGATGCCGTGTCACAACCTGTGTACAGTTATCCTGCATTGGCAGCAGAGAATTATTTTCGACCGATGCCCAGTTATATGGAACCTACATATGTGGGTTATGTTATCCTCTCTGGTTGTACAATCACATTTCATATTCATTTGTAATTGTTTTGTGAGCACCCCCTCCCCTCATATTCTTTCAGATGTAGAAGTGTCAAGAGGGCATGGGTTCGAGTTGTAGAAAAGGCATTCATGAATTTTCATTGTATTGATCATAATTCCCGAACTCTTTTGTATCTCTATGTACGTAGTAAGGGTGTTTGGAGAGCAATTTCAACATGAACTGATAGATTGGAGCGCGCTGGACCTCCAATTTTTCAGTTGGGAAGGCTCCTTCGATTAGAGGTCATGACCAAAACAAGTGGCCTCAAACTACAGAAGTCTACTTTCCAAATTAAATGGTATTGTAAAAATATATTTAATGAATTTTGAATTACATCACAAAGAGTGCAATTCTAGTATTTTGCTTACGTTTTCTTTATTACAAATTTGAATTGTGCTTATTACATAGCAATGAAAAGTTCTATAGAACGTATATCCATACATATAGCTCGTGAGTTAAGCAATGTCAACATTCAAGAAATATGATGGCAATGGTTACGTAACTACTGCCATTGAGCTCTACGATAGGGAGACACTATAGACACCTAATGTGTCCTCAAAAATAATTGATGAAATGATAAGTACAACTCCAAACTTTCCAAATTGAATCCAAATAAACTTCCATATAATTTGAACCTAATCCAAACCAAACTCATATCCCTTCGAAATACATTGTTAGGCACAACGTGAAGGAAATGTGTCCATAGGCTAAATGTATTATTTCAATAATTGGTTCAGATTATTATGGAGTTACTATTTAGTGAGACGTGTGATCAAGTAAGAAATATTAAATTGGTGACCAGTTCTGATCAACGAAAACTAGTCTCATAGTAAGCTCTTGATTGGACCTACTAGGTCACACATAATGCATGAAATCAGAACAATGCTTATAAGATGGATTGAGCCAAAATCCCAAATATGTTATTTAGTACTCCCTATGTTTCATATCAATCTTCTCACCAATCTTGTCTCACAAAATTGGTCAAAGTAGGAAGATAAATATGAAATAAAGGGAGTAACATTTGGATTAAACCGTAAATGTTATGCTTAGACGCTCCAAGACCAAGTGCCACGTCTCAATACGAGTCGAAAAATCATATGGCTTTACGACACAGGTACGTAACACACGAGCAAAGGCCTAAGGGCCCTGAATGTGGGCAATGTGCGAAGGGTAGGCCTCAAGCCCAATCAATGGAATACACTGAAGGATTTATGTCTTCGTCGTGTGCAATTACTAGATATATAAATGGATCAAATTATGGAGATAATTAAGTTTGGACATTTGGGTCGTCGTTTTATCATAACTAGAGGTACTAACGATCTTTGGGCTAGTAAAATAGCCCAAAGCCCAATTGGACGGATCCTATAAGGTCACACATAGGGTCTAGATCGGGCACGAGAGGACGAGGCCCAGGACGAGGCCCATGATGGCCTCATCCTCTAGTATGGCCGGCCACATGGAGTGGATTGAAGGGTTTTGGTCTTCCTAACCCTAGTCTAGTTATAAAATGATTATAAATAGACTAGGTGCCTAGGGTTTGATGTATGCAATTAACTGATCAGTGAGATCAAACCCTAATTAGCAAACACGAGACCAACCCCTCTCATACTCTTCTCTATATCACGACTCTCTCCTCCCTCGGCGCCAGTGTGGTGGTTCGTGGTGGTGGTGGATCGTGGTGGTCGGCTTAGTCCATTAAAGGTGGCGATCGCGGTTTTCCTCAATTACTCGACCAATCTAGAATTGGTGGACGACTCGTTCGAAGCTCGTGGACTAAGTAAAGGAGCAACGCTTGGGGCTCTATTCTCTCCCTGATTTGTCAATCAAATTGCTACATGGAATTCACGCTTCAAAGGTATGATTATGTGTCTTGTGTGTTATGCATGTGATCTTGGGATTAGGTACTTGATTGAACATGATTCATGTTTTTCCGCTGTGTAGTACCTATAAACACCTACAATGGTATCAGTTAGCCTCTTGCATGAACGCGCTTGATCATATTAATACGATTAATTTGAAGTCCATGTTAATTTTATAATCAATTAAGAAGGAGAAATTAATTTAATTATGGTTCAATTATTATATTTAATGTGATTAAACTTTTGGAATTGATTAAATGCGATTTAACTATGCTCAAAATAGCCATGAAGAGGACCGAATTAAGCGCTAAAGTATTCGAAAATTTCGAACCCTAGAACCCTAGTTTCGGATTTTCGAAAATCCCTAACCCTAGTTTTCGAATTTTTCGAAAATTCAAAGCCTAAAATATGATTTTGTGCTTGTTTTTTGATTTAATTCGATTTGTTTTATGTTTCATAACTTTAATCGGATTGATTTATGCATAAAATGTTTTATGTATGATCATTGATTTAATTTTAAGAGTTAGAATTAAATTGGGATTAATTTTATGATGAACCCTAATTTTAAAGTTGAATGATGATTTAATTTTAATCTTTGGACTGATTTGATTTAATTTTTATAAAAGTTATTTTAATTAAATTTATATAAAAAAAAAGTTTTAAGGTCGGCAGCCGCGGCTGGGTGGCGCAGCCACGACGGCTGCCGACCTGGTGGTCAGTCCAGAGGGAGGAAGGACAGGAGGTCCGTGGTGGCTGTGGGCAGCAGCGTGCAAGCGTTGCACGACTGCTGCCACGCTGCTGCCCTTGCGACAGTGGCTGCTGTTATGGCAGCCAGCCACCGTGGCTAGCTTCGGCTAGCCAACCACGGTAGCCGGCAGTGGTGGCTTGCGTTTTTCAAAAAAAAAAAAAAATTCTGTTTTTGAAAATTTATTTCAAGATAATTACAAAATTATTTTGGGATAAAATCGGTTTTATTTTGGATAAAATCTTTTGTTTTGGGATAAAATCAAATCTTGCAAAAGTTGTTATATTTGATATTATCCATATTTAAAGTTGTTAAATTGGTAATTATCCATAATTAAAGTGGTTAATTTTGGATAAGATTGATTAGGATATTTTGAGCATATTCCAAAAGGATAATAATTGATTTAAACAATGTGATTATCCCATAATTAGATTAGGATAATTGATTTTAAAATTATTTGATTGGCTAATAATTAGGATAGAATCTCCTAAATTTGTTAGGATAATCATGGAAGATTGAATATGATTTATCTTCTAGATTAAAATAAGATTTGATTCTATCTCATGCCTAAATTAAAATATATGATATTTTATGATTGGTCATGAATAATATGCGATATTATCTAATTATGATTAAAATATAAGATATTTTAGGAAATGCGTTGCCTTAATTATGAACATTCGATGTTGTAGTTTAGACAAGCATGTTGAGTGATTTATTATATGGCACTTTTATAATATATGATATTATGTTGCTATTATAGACTAGTGTGGCCCATAGATTCTAAAATACGATCTGCGCATCGTGATGTATTTATGTAACTAAATAAGGTCTGCATATCGTTAAGTATTTTTGTAACTTTTATTTAAAGTGAATAGATTAGTTATTTAAATAGTGTTAGTCCAAAGAAGCCCATGAAGTGAAGGCCCAAAGGAGCAAGGTGGATGGAGATCCATAATGATTCAAGTGGGAGCTTTTCATTTCTAGTTTTCTTAGGACTAAGGGGCCATGCTATGTCATGTTTTATTGCATTAGTAGATTATGTATGTTAGATTTTATTTATGTTGATTGATGATGCGCTAGAGTTCACTATATAATCACAACATAAATGAATCTAGGTCCCAGTAATATTGAGATTGCTTTTCCAATTAAAAACCGACAAACCCTTGATATTTATGATAGGTCATGCCAAAGCTGGGTGTCATTTTATATCTTGGGAGACTTGGGGTAAATCAAGTTTTACAATTTTAATTGGTTATGCTCAACAAGGTTACCTAAAGAGTTTAGAACCTTGAAGCTAAGGGAAATAATTAAACACGTGATGGTTAATTATTCAACCAAGAGTTACAAGAGTTGTAATAAGTAAAGAGTTTACTCACCTTGAAAATGTAATGGTTGATAGTAGGGCCATAGTCCGGTCAATTATTGCACGAATAAAGGGTCTTGGAATCACTTAAAATTCAATTGGGATCATTTAATTATTGAATAAAGTGTTTTAAAGTTACCTATATTATTCATTTAAGGTACTTTAAATTTTAAATTAAACATAATTATTAAACTTTGCCTTATTTTGACATAGATGGGTAGCCGTAATCATAATGACAACAATATTTACAATCTTCGACCATTCCTTGAGAAGGATAGGTAGACATGAGAAAACTTTCCCACTTGGAAAAGAATGCTAAGGCTTGTTCTGAAATCTGAAGGTAGAGAGGATGTCATTGACACCCCATTGCCAGGACCTCTGCCAGAAAATGCAACTACGGCAGAAGTCAAGAAGCACAAGGAAGCTCATGATAGAGCTGTGCCTATCACTTGCTTGATGATTGCTACCATGGAACCTAGTCTTCAAAAGCGTTTTGAGGATCAGGATGCGTACACAATCATGCAAGAACTCAAAGCCTTGTTTAAGAAACAAGCAAGAGTTGAGAGGTACGAGCTCCATCGTGAGATTCTGGATTGTAGGATGGAGAAGGGTGCCACAGTTCATGATCATGTTTTCAAAATGATCGGCCTTATTCAAAGTATGGAGAAACTGGGGCACCTATATAGTGATGAGATGGCAACAGACATCATTCTCCACTCACTTCCAGAAAGTTCAATCAGTTTATCAGGAATTTTAACATGACTGCGACTGCAAAGACTATGAATCAATTGCACGCAATGTTGGTTAGTGTTGAAAAGCAAATCCCTAAGGAACCTAAGAAGGAAGTTCTTATGATTCAAAAGGGAAAGGGGTTCAAGAAAAAGGGGCAAAAGGCTAGTGCCAAAAGCAAGGGCAAGCAAATTGCCAAGGCTCATGAGAAGCCTAAGGCGAATCCAAAACCCAAGGCTGCAAGTGAAAGTGAATGCTTTTACTGCAAGAAGAAGGGGCATTGGAAACGCAATTGTTAGAAATACCTTGACTTCCTCAAGAAGAATGTAGTATCAACCTCAGGTATTACGTTATAAATATTTTTAACTTTCACTTAGGTATGTGATACCAAGTTGCAGTGTTTAACATTATTAATGTTGGACAGGAACTGCAAAGAAGTAAGGCTAGCAAGGAAGTGAAGCTTGAAGGTACACTAGAAATGTTCGAGTGGCCAAAGATAGCTTCATAGTTTTAATTTCTGAATATTTATCATGATTTTAGAACAATTTCTAGTTTTTTATGAGACAATATTTCGATTTTCTTGTTTGAATACTGAATTGTTTTTACTTGGCTTGGACAAGTGTTGATCCATGACCAAGGTAATAAATTATTTTCATTTTGCTAGATACGAGTTAAATTTGTTTTATGACATTGATATAAGTAGATCACAAAAGCAAAATTAGATGATTCAAAGTAAACTTACTTATAACAAAGTAAGATTAGGTCACATAAACCATTTGCACATCCAAAGTTACATTAGATGGACTCTTATTCTTATATGATTATGAATCACTTGAGAATAAGAAGTCATGCTTGATAAGGTAAGATGACCAAGTTACCTTTTAGTTGAAAGGGTAAAGGAGCTAATGACCTTTTGGAACTCATACATATGATGTGTGTGGACCATAAGTTCAAGGATTAGCAAAGAGATTTAACTATTTCATTGCTTTTACTAACGATTTAAGTAAATATATCGATAATTACTTAATGAAGTAAAGCATGGAATCATTGAAATGTTCAAAATTCCAAAATGAAATGTAAAATCAATTTGACTTGAACAATTTAACACCACAATATGATTGTTGTGATAAATATTTAACTTAAAATCAATGATCATCTAAAAGGGAATTGTTGAATTAATTCACAATCCAGATACATTACAATTAAAATGTATGTTTATGAAGAAGGAATCAAACTTTGCTTGCCATGGTTTGATCCTAGATTAGCTTTAATGATTTACAAATATCGTTTTGAGGATATTCATTTACAACAACAATTGCAAATATACTAAACATGAAACTTAACCAAAGCAGTAGAAAAGATGTCATAAGAGTTATGATTTGGAAATGTTCCAAAAGTTATCTTTTCTAAACAAGATTAAGGTTTATGAAGTCAATGTAAAATGTTTACAAAGATGACATAATGCACCCTAAATCAAGAAAATAGTTCTTCATGGGTTTTCTCATGGAAACTAAGAGGTATTATTCCTACAATCGCGTAGAAAAACAAAATGTTTATTGCTCGCGATAATGTCTTTATAGAAAGAAATATCTTCCTACAAAGCCAAGTGGGAGTAAAGTTAGATCTCGATGAGATTCGAGACGAGCAAAAAATGGATGTGGATAACACTACATTAGAGATGAAGGCATATGAAATCATCTAATTTGATAAACCATGTGTCGAAGCAAGCTAATTCCACTAGTGAGGCTTTTATCGTCCTACTTGAATGAAAGGCTTCAAAGAGTTGAAGAGAATAATTCGATTGTTGCTCATACCTATTGTAGGTTACTTAGGATTAAAACAAACAGTTTGTTGAAATTCTGAGAAAAGGTGGATTCTAAAATTTTCCTATTGGAATGGTTAGAATCCATGCCCTACAAGAAAGCTTTGGATAAGTGCCAACTCAGTAAGTGGCTTAAGGCCAAGAAATCCAGTATGGACTCCATGTTTGTAAAGATGTGTTAGTCCATGATAGTCTTACAAATAGGGTCAAACCTATTAGATGTGTAAGCCTATTCGGATTCTTCTAGTGATTGCTAATTTCGATTACGAAGTTCAGCAATGGAGATCAAAAATCACCTTCATGAATGTTCTTGATGGATGACATGTATATGATACAACCTAAGAATTTTGAAATCCAAAAATCCTAGAAAGTTTTGCAAACTTCAAAAATTCATTTAATGGATTGAAGTAAGCATTAGGGAGTTGGAACATTCGCTTCGATTAGGCAATCAAACAGTTCGATTTCCTTAAAGAATGAAAAGGATTCTTGTAGAGACAAGAAGTTTAGTGGGAGAAATTTGTCTTCTTGGTCATGTATGTAGATGACATACAGTTCATATTAAATGACATATCAATGCTTGAGTAAGTCAAGCAGTGGTTAGAGAGTTGTTTCAATATGAAAGACTTAGAGATGTTGAGTACATATTGGGAATCATGATCCATGAAGTGAATCTTGAAGAATGATTGGAATGAATCAAGAGATTTATGTTGATAAGGTTCTTGACAAGTTCATGAAGCAAGACTCTAAGAGAGGATATCTTCCCATGTTTCATGGTATTACACTCAGTAAAACTCGGTGCCTTCAAAAGCTAGTAGAGTTGAGTTGTATGGATAATGTGCCTTATGCTTTTGCAAAAGGGTCCATTATATGTATCATGATATGTACAAAGGAAGATGTTACATATGAATTGTGCATGTGTAGCAAGTTTTCAAGTAAATTCAGAATAAGCATACTGAAAGTTGCAAAGAGCAAATCCTTGAGTACTTGAGAAGAACTAAAGGAATTTTTCTAGCTAATGGTGTTAAAAGTGAATAAGTTGTCAAAAGTGAATACGGATGCAAGTTTCCAAATAGACAAGATGGCTTTAGATGGTGATCTAAATACATTTTGTGTTTGAATGGAGAAGAATAGTAAGCTTGAAGAGTTCAAAGCAGAGCACTGTTGCATACCCAATATCAGGATATGTGTGTTTAGCTACAGTAAGAATAGTTAAGGAGGAAGTTTGGATCAAATTGTCCTGTGACTAAAAGGACACCTTTGCCATAACGAAGGAGTTGGGGTCACATCACAAATCCAAACAAATAGATATGAGATATCACCTCATTTATGAGATCAATGACAAGCAGGATGTCATGATCTCCAAAGTTTTACTATGAGTGAGAAATCACTAAACCCCTTCCATAGACTAAGATATGAGAGTCATATTAAAGACTTGGATTGAAGCAAGTCATGTAATTCAAGTAGTATATGTTTTGAGAAAACATATTACATAAGGAATGCATATACTTGCAGAATTATGTTTAAACAGAAATTATTATTTCTCTTATTTAATTATGGTTTTGGAAATTAAATAAAATGTCCAAAATAATTATGAATTGATTGGCTCATCTGGCTGAGGACCTAGTGAATGAAACCCCACAGGTGAACAAAATTCATATATTATTTAAGTTCCTAGTTCGAAATCATTAAAGTGGACATAAATGATTTCAATAAATGGACTAGCATGTAAGATTGATTGGATAGCGCAGTTTCATGGGCTATAGGGGCATAGTGATGCTCGGTCAATCACTTGGATATGCATGAATGATGCATGATCGAACTATTGACCTACTTTGAAGTTCAAGTATAGAGCTTCCGGATATATTAGTGGATTCCTTTGACATGAGTGGAACATTGATTTCATTCAATGATTGATTTAACTGTGGTACACTCAAACGTCTGCCCGTAACTGGAGATTATAAAGTGTGTTTCCCGGTTACTTCATGAGTTGAGTGGGAGCTTTGGTTGCCACAAGATTGGATTGAGTCTACCTATTAAATTAGGAAATGTGTCATGGCCGCTTGAAGAGGGAGAATTCAGAAAATACGTGGCCGCGTTCAAATGCATTTTTTCTCAGTAATAATTTGGTTTTGTAATTCTAACTTAGATTTCAAGAAACGATTTGTAGATTAATATGATCTCGACATGTGATGCAATCATATTATCAAATCGACACATATTGACTTAAGGAATTTGAATATTGCACACTTGTCTCAGACAAGTGGAAGATTGAAGGATTTATGTCTTCGTCGTGTGCAATTACTAGATATATAAATGGATCAAATTATGGAGATAATTAAGTTTGGACATTTGGGTCGTCGTTTTATCATAGCTAGAGGTATTAACGATCTTTGGGCTAGTAAAATAGCCCAAATCCCAATTGGACGGATCCTATAAGGTCACACAAAGGGTCTAGATCGGGCACGAGAGCACGAGGCCCATGATGGGCTTCATCCTCTAGTATGGTCGGCCATATGGAGTGGAATAAAGGGTTTTGGGCTTCCTAACCCTTGTCTAGTTATAATATGATTATAAATAGAATACGTGCCTAGGGTTTGATGTATGCAATTAACTGATCAGTGAGATCAAACCCTAATTAGCAAACACGAGACCAACCCCTCTCATACTCTTCTCTATCTCACGGCTCTCTCCTCCCTCGGCGCCAATGTGGTGGTTCGTGGTGGTGGTGGATCGTGGTGGTCGGCTTAGTCCATTAAAGGTGGTGATCACGGTTTTCCTCAATCACTCGACCAATCTAGTATTGGTGGACGGCTCGTTCGATGCTCGTGGACTAAGTAGAGGAGCAACGCTTGGGGCTCTATGCTCTCCCTGATTTGTCAGTCAAATTGCTACGTGGAATTCACGCTTCAAAGGTATGATTATGTGTCTTGTGTGTTATGCATGTGATCTTGGGATTAGGTACTTGATTGAATATAATTCATGCTTTTCCGTTCCGTAGTACTTATAAACTCCTACATACACAACATTAATGCCAAGGGACTTGGGCTTCGCATGTACGACGGTGCGCTAAGAAGCTAAGCCCACATATTATTGGAGTACCATCGGCCGGACATACCCAATAGCCTTGTTGGCATGCGCGCACATAGCTTGTTTTGCGTGGACTAGCTTGCAATGACATGAACCTTTAGATGGTTGACGTAGGGTGAACTAGGTCATTGACTAATCCTCCCTAAGGTCAAACAAAATTTATAATCACTTAACAAACCTAAATACAAGTATAGAGGTGTAGGCGTCGTTTGAAGTGCACCTACGTTAAGCATGTGTGAATATGCTTGGCACTCATAGGAAGTGGGAATTGACATATACGACTATGGACAAATAAAGTAGGGAGCCGCCAACAAGTTTTTAAGGAACTTGTAAACCGTTCACAGATCATAAAGGCAACCACGATAAAGGGACAATGAAAGGTAACAACGATTGACCCGTGAAGGTTATACCCCATTCATAATCCATGAGATTACTAACTCCATATGGTTCGGAACCACGAAAGGAGGATCGGGGATGATGGTACGAAGTGAGTCATGGAGTCACATTCGCCCGTATTGGCCTCTACTCGATTCTTATAGTGAAAAAGTGATTCCTGCGATCTCAAAGGCATACAAACAAAGATTCAATTTGCTCCAAACTATTATTATGCTAAAATGGTTGAATATTAATGCAACATATAATTCTAAAATATTTGTGATCACTTGATTAAACAACAAGATTAAAAAGGAACCTAAACTGATTGTCCAAATTATCTTATTAGGCGTGATATTCAATTACATATTCCCACTAACGTGCAATATGGTGATCATAAAAAAAATAATAAAATCAACATTAATATTGGAAGCAATTTAACAATAATATCGTTAGTCAAATCAAATCATAATAAACCTAATCATGATACTAGCAATAAAGAATAAAAATAAGAGTAATTAAGTGATTAATTACTCACTTTCCGCGTTTCCTAGAATTGCTACATCATGAATAAACTGTTAGTAACTTCAACAAAAATATAAATCAAATTGAAACAATTAAATTAAATAAAAAATAGAGTTGATTTGGTCCAAACCCTCAGTTAACTCTACCTTTCACGCCTTGGTTTAAGGACGGAATCTCGGGTCAAGTATCAAGAAATGATCCAAATTCGAATCGGAATAAAACTCTTGCGATAAGCAGCAGTTTTTGCGGTTTTTGTTTTTATCAAATCTTTTGATCCAGAAATTGGAATAAGATAAACAATATGTCGTTGGAAAGATCTTGAAGTCTAATTTCTAATCCAATTAGAATAAGATCAAAATAATTTGTAGAATAAAATATATAGCTGAAATAGTGGGACGGTATCGGTTTTGGATAGAGTTTCGTATTTCTTTTATATCTTTTTCGTTATACGTCGGAATTAATATTATAAATATCATTAAAAAGATAATTTCAAGAGCTACCCAACCATTTAAGATTTGGATAAAAAAAATTTGAGGCACGAAAATCATATCTGACTATCTTTGAACGTCTTTCAATTCGAATAGAATTAGGACTTTCAAAAAGAGGAGTTTCATTCAATTTCAAACTCTTTAATCTTATCTTTTCAAAAAGGATAATTAAGATCTTTTAGAAGCGTATAGAAGCTTCTAATTAATCCTAATTGGTTTAGGAATAGGATTAAAGCCTTTGGACCCTCCACATGATCATTGGGTCGTAGGTAAGGTGGGCTTCGGTTTGGGCTTAGTTTATTATTTTGGCCATAACTTATTCGTTATAACTCGGATTTGGGCTTATAATATATCGTTGGAAAGCACTTTTCAACCCTTATCCAAATATTCAATCATTGGACCCAGATTATGGACCAAAATAAACTGGTCTAAATGTTTTTATAAAAAAGACACGAAATGAATGGTTTTAAGGGACACGAAATGAATTATTTTGGGTTTAAAGGCACAAAAAGAGGAAAATAAGTTATGGTTTGGGGAAATGGGCTATGAATTGGGTTGGTTTATGAAATGTATTGGATTGAATATGGATTTAAGCACTCTAAGATTAAATACTCATCCCGATCAATAATGGCGGTGAAAGGTTGTTCATCATCGGGTTTGGTTTTGGGGAGACATTTTTACTTTTTTAGGTGTCTACAAGAGGTAAGTCAAGGGTCGAACCACTAGGAACGGTTATGCTCAAGTGTTTCCAATGTGCACCTAAGCTTGGTCGAAGTCAAAGGTGAAGAAGTAACACTAATCAACTACCAAAACAAAGATTCAAACAAATGAAACATTAGGGAATGGGGATCAACAAGTAATCATGACAGTTGCAACAACTTAGGAAGGTCATGTCAATAAATGGTTGTGAAGACTAATGAGCTATTTTCTAATTGTTAAGCTAGGTTTCTTCTATGAATAACAAACTAGGAGAATCACAATTCAAACCAATCAACAATTGCAAATCCTAAATCAAGTGGTCATGTCATTATGATCTCCAAGACTCCAATGCAATCTAGCATAGTTCTCAAGGCTTAATCAAACTAAGCACATGAAAACTTACATTAATCCCTTTAATCTCAACAATCAATCAACTTAATTCCAAAATTAATCATAATCAATCAATCATACAAATTTTATCCAAACCCTAGCAAAACAACTACTCACTAACAATTATCATCTAATCCAAACAAGTAATTGCAATCAAGACTCAACCAAACATCAATAACAACAAATCTAATCAAGGGTCAAGCAACAAAACTAAATTAAACGAACATGAATTTAAATAAAGCAATAAGATGAGATAGAGTAAGAAATGCTCATTGATTATTGAGAAGATCTTCAATACAATTGTCACCCTTGAATCTTCAATCTCTCAATCACCATTGAAATCCCTCACTTTCTGTCTCTAAAACTACTCCGAAAACTAACCCTAAAACTAGAGAGAGAAACCCTAAACTAAGCTATGAATTAATTGCTTAATTAAGAAATAATAGAGAAAAACTATTTATAGTATAACTAACTACAAAGGAAATAAGGCAAATATCCCGAAATAGACCCAGTCGGATGCACCTTCTCATGAGCTTGCGTGCCCACGATAATCAAGGTACGAAAATAGAGAACTCAAGTGGCGCGCCCGCGAAGTAAGTTTGGGCGCCTGCGCAAAGGTCGCGTCACCCTCGTGCAAACAACCTATTGAAATCAAACTTTCAACACAATTTGGAATCGCCGTGGCGCGGTGGGTTCTGTCGTTGCGCGGCGATCCCCGCCATTTTGCGGCGGTTCTTTCTTATACACCCATGCATCTTTCTAGCGTGCCTGCGCTCCTTGAGCAGCGGACTTTTCTTTGGTGCATGCGTGATATACATGGTGCGCTCCTCATGATCGTTACTAGGCATGACAAATTTGAAATAAAGTTTATAGTGGGTTCAACAACATGAATTATTAAGGGAGCAACATGAGAACGCAAGCATCAAGTTTTGGAGTAAGCCATCTCTTGCTTTGTGAGCCATAAGTAAGCTTCCCCTTTGCACTTGAGCCTCTTCCAACCCGAAAAATCATCGTGACGTGTCTCGAGTTTCACCTCAAACCTACAAACAAAGGAAAAGAACAAATAAAAGGGAAAAACACTAGAAAATCAACAATAGTGGACGAAAACACAAAATAAGCAAGAATAAGGAAACTAATGAACAAATGCACAACACTAAGCATTTACAAAAAAAACAAAAGCTATAAAAAGAAGGTAAAAACAACCTAAAAACTCATCAAATGAGTGTCATAATTGACACTCATCACTGGTCATCCTTTTACATGCGCTTGCGTGGTCATGGAATTTGGGTATATGTGGACAACTCTCCTAATCTTTATTGATTTTGAAGGAGGAGTGTATTGCTCTAAAACTTAGTCAATTAGATTGATAAAAGAATACAAGACATTGTATTAGCCTCCATTAAAGTAAGAACCTAAATCTTAAGATGGAAAATACACATATGTTTTTAAGATAGCACACTCAAGGAAAATTTGATCATTTTGGTGGACTAATGAGAGATGAATTGCACCTATGATTCTAGTTTGGCACAAATTGAACAAACAACCAAGCGTCAAAGATGTAATGTTTTTTTTTTTTTTTATTTTTTTTTTTTGTTGACAGTGAGAACAACGAAAGAAAAACAATCAAGTCAAAAAGACCAGAAAAGAAATTCTCTAGCACGAGCCTTCCTAGCTAACCAATGCGCAGGAGTCGCCCACTCTCTAGGAACCTTCAAGATCCTGCAAGCCTCAATTGTGGATAATAGTTTTCTGATATCCCGAAGTAACCAACATAAAGAGACATCATACCGTTGCTTTTGGGCCAAAATCATACACAGGGGATCACAATCTTAATAAATAAGGATCCTGCGAAAACCTCTAGAGTAGGCACTTTTTAATCCCCAAAAACAAGCCTGTAACTCGGAATGTAATGCTGAAGACGCAAGAGAAGCACGGGCACCTCCCCCACAAACTGAAGGCGAAACACAATCACGAAATATCCAACCAGCACCTGCCGTATTGTCAGAAGAAGACCAAGACCCATCACAAATTAGAGAAATATCAAAAATAGAAGTAAAAGATGTAATGTTTTAAATAATGCTTATTGTACATTTATTAATCTTTTGAAGTATACATGGACTTGGGCATGTTTGTTTTTGCACTAATTAGATTTTTATGTAAAATCCAATAGCTGCGTTTTTTTTTTAATTTTTTTTATTTAATTTTAACAGGAAGTAATCAATTAACCTATACTAAAAGCAAACCTAAAGTGACACTAGTCACGATTTTCTTAAAAAAAATTCCCACTTTTTTCTTTCCTTTTTTTTTCCTGACGAAATATAATCACTTTCATTTTATTACCTACAATAATACTTATTTTCATTTTGACAGCACATTTAACATATATTTTATATACTATGAATCTTTTAGTTACAAATATACTAACACAGATTTAAAATAAGGTACTAAAATACATCATTATCCAAGATTATTATAATATTATCAATTTTTTTCCTCCAACTTTTATCATTTGACAATAAAATTTATTTTAATTAAAAATAGAAAAATCATTTTGGTAGCATACTTTGTATAAATCTTAAAATTATACATAACGTTTATAAGAACAACTGAACAAAATCATTTTATTATATTATGCTCCCTCCTTTTTTATAAGCTAGAATTGGATTGCACATTTGTCGAGACACAACTTTGACCATCAATATTTTTAATTAGAGATTAATAAATATTATGATTTTTTTTTATTTTTTTTAAGAAAAAAAAAGAAGACATTATGACAATAATCCAACAACATATTATATGATCACATTTATATATTGTATATTGGTAAAAGAAAAAAAAAAGTCAATGATGACATATGAATAGTGTAAAATTTCAACTCTTGCTTATTAAAAAAAAAAGTACATAACATATATGAAAAATTCAATCTAATTACTCTACGCATTTATGCAATGTGATTATTAAAATTAAAATAAAAACGACTCACTAAAAATATATTTTAAAAAAGTTAATTATAGAATACTAATTATCCTAAAGCAAAGTAATATAAAATAAACTAAATTTTTATATTTTGCTGGTCAAAGTGTGTCAATAAAATATAAGGACAAATGTATATGAGTTTATATATGGGTACTAACCTAAGCTAATATTTTCATTTTCTTGTATAAAACCTTAATTATAGCTTCTAAATTTCTATTAATATATTATTATATCCCTACCTTATCCCTAGTAGAAGATAACTCTTAGGAATAGTGTGATACCAATTATACCTTCAAAATGTGTACAAAATTGTGTACAAAATGTGTATTTACTTTTTTTACCCTCAATAATATGTTTACTATCATTAATACATTTAATGTTTTTTTTTTCCATAGATAACTCTTAGGAATAGTGTGCTACCAATCTATACTTATTATTATATATTAAAAAGTATTCCTAAAGATATGTTCCACGTGTTACCTTTTTCAAGTTCGACATGTCAGCAATATGCGCCACGTGTGATTATAAACATGACATGTCACTTTCACATGTATTGGGTTTGCATCTAAAAAATGTTTATAACAAGATTTGAACTCAAGACCAACAAGTCTTAAGTTATGAGTCTTATTACCATCTTAGCCATTTATTAATTGTGTTTTTTTATCCAACAAAATTATAGTTAACTTAGATAAGTTAATTTATGTCTTATTATACTATTTGTTGTAATGATTGAGTTCGACAACTAAAAAATGTTTATAGCAAGACTTAAACTCAAAACCAACAAGTCTTACTATCTAAACAGTCGAATTTGATTAGCAAATTAAACAAGTACAAACTAGTAACCCGGGGCATCGCCCGGGCCACACACTAGTTATACCTTAAAAAATGTGTACAAAATTGTGTACAAAATGTGTATTTACTTTTTTACCCTCAATAATATGTTTAATATCATTAATACATTTAATATTATTTTTTTCATTAAACATAAATCATCAATTAATTTGATTTTTTTTAACAAAAAACATGTAATCCTTTTTTTTTTAATAAAAAAAATTCTAATGTTTTACACTTCATATGATATTATTATTATTAAAAAAAAAAAAAAAAAACTGTATGTACGAAGAGATGGTTTATACCAAGAGACTATTTATTTTTACTCTTTCATAGTTGCTCTTCTTATTTACTATCTTGTCGTCCTTTAATTGCAACTGTTGTTAAGGTTTATTAACTTTTGAAATATATGTACATATAAACAACGTTATAGAATTATAATGAGATTCATATTAAATAGTACAGTGATATTTCAGCAGACGTATGTTATCAAGAGGTATAAAGAACTTAAAAATCCTAAAATTAAGGGAAATGGATGTTAGGAAAAAAAAAGTTGGTATTAGTTATGGAGAGAATTTAAGAGGAAAAATATAATTAATTGGTTATAGCTTTAGTATGAGTGAGCCTAGACAATTATGCCCTTACTAATACCAGTGCAAATTACCAGCATGCCCTTTGAGTAACAAATCATGTTACTCAAAAATGAGTAACTTGAATTTCCTCCTTTAGTGTTGATATAAATATTAGATGGTAGTCGTAGAACATTAAAGAATTTAAAGTATAAAGTTTTTAGCTACAATATTTTACATATTATTACTCCGTATGACCAAAGCTCACAAAAAATTCATTTGAAAAAACATGCTAGAAATATTATACTAAGTATTATTGAAACATGCACATCAATTAAGAGTTCTAAACTAACCAATTGCCGCTTGAAATATGAAGGGATGCAAATCAATTAAATATTATTTAATAATAATTTTGAAATAACACTGTCAAACTTTTGAGGGTTTTAAAAAATAATTGTCTTAAAAGATTTTGGTGGCTTTCTTATACTTCTACAAATTCACCACATAGGCACATAAACCAAATAATACGTATTAAAATTAACAGGTCTAACACCCAAACTAAATGTGTAAATACATGCCAATACAACTTCTCCGCAAGAGCAAGCCCCTCCCCGCGTATCGCGCGCGTAGAACACCATAGTACTATCAATAAATAATTACCATGCGTCATCTACAATAATTAACTCAATATGATTAAAAGTTGATGCATAATTAAAATTGGAAATTACTTAAAGAGATTACTCCTCTATTTTTTAAGTGGTCACACTAGACCAAACAGGAACGCTAAAAAACGATATGACTATTAATTTCTCTAATTATATGCATGCTAGTAGAAATACAATAAAAATGATACTCTAAATTAAAGTATACATTGATTGTAACAATTCAGACAACATATTGTATAATAACATTTGTTTTTAACTACAAATGAGTCAAGTTACAACCATTATGTGAATAGTGAATAAATTAAAAGTGCAACACCAAAAAAAAAAAAAAAGGTTTTTCTACATTATAACCCTTTAACTTTTCGTTTTCTATGATGTGCCCCCCTTTTTGAGAAATCTACACTATAACCTCAAAATACATTTAGTTTCCACACAGTTACCTTGCCGTTAACAAATTCCGTTAGTGGGGCCCACTAACCACTAAATAGTATTTTTTATCGATTTACGTGTTGAAAATGATTCTATTAAAGGTTTTGGGGGCTATTTTGGCCCTAAAGGAACTAAATTGAGCTCGGATTTAGCAAAAAAATAACATAAATGCGTCGTTTTGCGTATTAAATACGTAAACACGCAAATCGAGACATTTCTTAATATGCAAAACGAGGCATTTATGTTATTTTTTTTTCCTAAATCTGAGCTTAATTTGGACCTTTAAGGCCAAAATAGCTCCCAAAACCTTTAACGAAACCATTTTCAACACGCAAATCGATAAAAAAAATATTATTTAGTGGTGAGTGGGCCCCATTAACGGAATTTGTTAACGGCAAGATAACAGCAAGGTTACCGTGTAGAAACTAAATGTATTTTGAGGTTATAGTGTAGATTTCTAAAAAAGGGGGGCATATCGTAGAAAACGAAAAGTTAGAGGATTATAGTGTAGAAAAACCCAAAAAAAAAGAGTGTAATCAAGTTTTCGTGCCTGTTTTAAATTTCGATGTTTCACACTAATTTGAGAACTTGTCAGAATCCCTAATAACCACGAAAAGATTAAGCTCAAACAAAATGTAATTGTGTTAAATAGTCCTTAGGAGAAGAATCATTTCGTGATCTAAAAAATCATATATTAGGAAAGCTGAATACTTTCCACATGCACTATATGCATCTCGTATAACGGAAAACATTCTTACATATTATTCTGTTTCAATTAATAGAACCAGAATAATATCTTGAGATATATTCGAAATAATTAATCTCTTAAATAGCCCATTATGGTCTCCTTTATTTAGAAAACATTCTCTTACGTACTTAAAATACATTAAGGAAAGAAACCCCAATCATCAATCTTCGAAAATATTGAATATTCGACAACTAATAGACCGTGTTTAGCATCAAGGGCGAAGGGATGGGAGGGGGGCTGGTGGAGGCCCGGCCTCCCCGGCCCAGATTTTTGGCCCATGAATCATATCTATTGGCCCCCTCTTAAAATTATTATATATAGTATTAAAGACATATTTATAATAGTAAATAAAGCTTGTCATGTTGGTTGCATAATGAAGCTTTTTCCTAAGGAAGCTAGGTTCACAAGTCTTCCTATTTCTAATTAATTAATATAATCTAAATTATTAAGTAACTAAGTAACTAAATTGTAGATATGATAAATTAAACTAAGGGAAATGAAAGTAGGGAGAAAATCAATTAATAAAAGCCCAGGGTATAGGTTCACCAATAAATAATATTTCAGGGTAAAACACAATAATCGATCATCAATGCAATAATTAATCAGATCATAAAGGGGTATCACTACGTATTACAATCACAGAATTAATCTACCGGTATTAAATCGCATCTGTTGAGTCTTGACTTAACCATTTATAAATTAACCTGCCTATTGAAACAAAGCCTAAACATCAATTTTCATCTGTCGAATCTCGAATCAATATTGCTAAACTCATACAATTAAACCAGGCCTAATCTAATTGCATAGCATTAAATCAATCAATAGGAAATTAATCAATCATTGACAATCAACAACAATAGATTACCCCTTTATATTATTTATGGATCCCCACAAACCCTAGAAAGAAAACTATTCACACATAATTAAATCTAAGCTAATCAAAGCAAATAAACAAGACATGATGAATTAAAGAAATTAAAATACTTAAAATAATAGAGAAGAAATCGTTACCAAGGTTAATGGATATTATGAATTGAATTAAAGAACAAAGTTGTAGAGAGAGAAACAAGAGAGAAGTTTAAGCTAGAAACTAAGTAGAGAGAGAAAAGCTAAGAGAAGAGATAATTGTGTCAAAACAACTAAAAATGTATTTATATAAAGCTCCTAGAAATCCTAATTAGAAACTAAGTAAATTGCTGGAAATAATCCTCCAAGACACGCGCCCTATTTGGCAAGGCACTGCCCGGCCGGGCCCGCCTTTTTTCGTTCATAGAGCATCTCTCGAGCCTAATTGGGCGCGAGACAGGGCGAAACATGCCCTTCTTCCTCTTCCGCCCCGCCCGGTCGGGCGCGCCTCAAGGCGAGGTGGCTGACCCGGGCGAGGCCACTTGGGGCGACTTGGACTTCTTGTTTGGGCTATTGAATTTGTAAATTTCCTCCTTGGGGCTTTAATCAGTCGGTCCAATGCCTCGGTATCATCAAAGTCGAGCCCTTAATCACCTGTTTGATGACTCTAACCGGCCTTGGGTTATGAAAGATGGTCGTGCTCTTCCAATGCTCGTAGTTGCTCCAAATAATCCCGGAAAAATGCTCCAAGTGTGCAATTTCCTACAAAACTCAACCAAAACTATGAAAACACTAGAAAACAAAAATTAGTAATAAAAGTGGCTCTAAAGAGCCAAAAACACTACTAATTATGACCAAGGGACGGGGGTAAATTACTATATAAAATAGACATATCAAACTCCCCCAACCCAAACCTTGGCTTGTCCCTATGCAAAGAGCTCATCAATGAATAAATAAAACATGCCTCACCCCAAATAATCAAAATCAAGAGCAACCAATTCAAGGCAAATCTAACAAACATGCTTCAACATCAACCAATCTCATCCATTCAATCACTCATCCTCCCTAACAATTGTCAAGTAGAGAAAACCACAAGAGCATATAGAATTCAAGACTAGTGCTCACACACTCAAGTCTCATTTATGTGGCGAGTAAAAGATGTACTCGATCGCTCTCCATCCCAACCCCTTTATATGTGAACAATGCCCTCCCAACTCACACTCTCGTTTGTTTAAAAGACATGCACTCAACCTAAATAGTCGGCTCGAAATATATCAAATCATCCTTTGCATTGATAAACAACTAATTTCACATTCACACAACTCTATGCACAAAGTTCGGAAGGTCTTTAAAGCTTGTAATGTAAGGCTAGGGTAGAGGGTAGGATAAATTTGGGAAAATATGAGACTAAACCATGCTTAAGGGAGCCATAATCCTAATAAAACCAAGGCCAAAAATAAATAATGACCATATCATCTCCAACAAAACTCAAATCCACCAAAAATTCACCAAACAATAATCCAATCTTAACAAACTTTCCAACACTTACAATCTCAATCATAAAAAAAAAAAAATAATAATATAGAGCTTGAGTGAACAAACTTTGAATCCTTTTTCCAAACTTGAACTTGAATTTTTTTTTTTTCCTTTTAATTTTCTTTTATTTTGAAACTTTTTTTTTCTTGAGCAACCTTCAAATAGAACACTTGAACATTGAAGTATTTTTTCCTTTTTTTTTATTATTTTATTTTTTTATTTTTTTTATCTATCATGCTTTATTTTTTTTCTCAAGAATTTCAACTTTCAAAACCATCAAAAACAAAATACGATCAAGAACAAAACAACTTCTCATAACCACCCAAATTGTGCAAATAACAAGCACACTACAAACTCCCTCACCTCACTCACTAATAGCTCCCCCAAGCCAAGCTTGAGACTAGTAACCAATGGGGCAAAAATCGGCTTGTAATGCGGCTAATAAATAGTCAAGGCAACAACATGGGTAGCAAGAAGGGAACAAATGTATCTAAATTCATCTGAAAGCTACCTAAAAGAACAAATGCCTTCGTCCTCCTCAATGTGCACAATAATGAGTCATACAAACATTACTCAAAGTTGCAAACCAATACTCAAATTCAATGACATACCAGGAACTAACACACAATTCCTTACCAAATCAACTAGTCAAGTACTATATTCACAAGTAGTTGGACAAAATTGACACATGTTACGGCATCCAAGCAATCAAATATCAAATCATGGCTAACCTATCCGCAATGTTCATCATCATATACCAAGTATGGGGCTCAGGGAAGCATGATTTATCATTTATTGGATCTTATTTATTTATTTATTTTTTATTTTTCTAATTTTTTTGTATTTATTTTTCAAAGCAATAAAATCTATACTAAAAAAAAAATAAACTATACTAAAAATACCAAAAATAAAAGAAAAAGAAGAAGAAAGATACCATACCTCAATCCAAAAACCCCCCAAGCCAAAATCAGACAATGTCCTCATTGACTCAGGGATTAGCCTAGTATGGCTAAGCGCCACTTGTTTTAGAAAGAGAAAAGGTAAAGAGGGAAAAAGATAAAAAGAAAGAAAAAGGAAAAGAAAGAAGAAAAACAAAACGCGGGGGGAGGAGGGCCACGCCCAGTCGAGCGAAAAACAATGACAAAATTGCTAACCTTGCGCCTGATAGGGTGGATCCTCGCCCGATCGGGCGATTTTGTGTCCTCGATATAGCTCCTTCACGTGCCCGGTCGGGTGAAATTTGACGTATACGGACCTCTCGTTGCGCCCGATCAGGTGGATGGTCGCCCGGTCGGGCGAGATTTAGGCCACAATTTTTCTTCCTCTTGCGCTCGGTCGGGCGCGACTTCGCCCGGTCGGGCGGATCCTCCGTGGTTTGAGTTGGGGATTCTTTACTACTACTTGCAAGGGGCACCTCCACGACCTTAATTAGCCTGGGTTCTCCACTTGACTAAGCCATTGCAACTCGATCAGGTGGAACTCTCACTACGGGCTCAGTTTTCACAACCTGCTCACTTTTCTCCACTTTCTCATCTTCAAAGCCAAGACCTTCACAATATAGAGCTCTCTCTATGGCATCTACTTCCTCTTTCCATGTATTGGTTTTTCCTGCAGAAGTTGCAACACAAGATACTCCCTCCAAGGGATCTTTAACAAGAGCTTAGGGCTTATTAGGACAATTATCAATCACATCAACACTAAAACACTTCTCCTCTGTCATGGGGATTTTAGGGGTATTATTCAAATTAAAAATATTATTATCATCCCCTACTGATAGTGTTAGTTTACCACTTTTCACATCTATAATTGCTCTTGCAGTATGAAGGAATGGTCTACCCAAAATAATTAGAGTTTGCAAATCTTCCTCCATGTCAAGAACAACAAAATCAACAGGTATATAAAATTTACCTACTCTAATAGGAACATCTTCTAAAATACCTAAAGGGTATTTAGAAGAATGGCCGGCCATTTGTGGAGTAATATTGGTAGCTTTTATATTACCCATATTTAGCTTAGAGCATACAGACGATGGCATAACACTAACACTAGCACCCAAATTACATAATGCATTATCAATCATCAGATTGCCAATATGACAAGGAATAGAGAAACTACTCGGATCTTTTAGTTTAGATGGAGATTTATTTTGTAGTACAGCACTACATTCTACAGTAAAAGAGACTGTCTCTACCTCACTAATAGATCATTTCCTAGTTAATATTTCTTTCATGAATTTAGCATACGCAGGAATTTGTGTAATTAACTCTGTGAAAGGAACTGTTACCTGCAAATCTTTCACCATCTCTAGAAACTTACCAAACTGCTTATCCAATTTAGTCTTCAAATGTCTATTGGGGAATGGTAGTTTGATAACTTATTTTTTAACATCGCCATTCTTATCTTGAGTTACAACCTTCCCTGGAGTTGTACCCTGCAATGTAGCATAAGAAATATTAGTACTACCCTGGAGCCCTTCAGGGCTAGTGTTAAAATCAATAGATATAACAGAATCAGGATTAGAAATTTTCATTAAAATAGGTTCATCATCTCTGGGCATAGGAGGACCATCATAGTGTGAACCACTCCTCAGGGTAATTGCAAAATCTTGATCTGTAGGTTGTACTGGCTGCGATGGTAGGGCTTCCTGTTGACGAGCTTGTAGAGTAGAGGAAATCTGCGCAATTTGATTATCCATGATTTTATTATGACCTAAGATCGAATCAATTTGAGCATTCCTACTCTCCATGTGCCTTTTCATATTTCCTAGCATTGCTCTAATTTCAGACAAGGCAAGGTCAGTAGGTGGAGGAGTATTTTTCTGGCTAGAGTTGGGGTGGTAATATTTCTACTGTGGTTATTGTAGTGCTTGTTGTTGTGATATTGTGGGGGTAGAGGGTTTTGCACATTGGTTCTCTGGTAAGAAAGATAAGGATGGTTTCAGAGCCCAGGATTATAGGTGTTGGAGTATGGGTCATTCTACCTATAGGTTTGAAAGGCATTAACTTGCTCCATGGAAATCCTATAATCTTGCTCCCAAGTCCTATAATTCCACAATTTTCACAAAAAGCATTATTAGAATTATTATTAATAGCATAAAAATTAGCTACATTAGCAGTACTAAGATTATCTAATTTCTAACAAATAGAGGTTAATTGAGCTTGCACAAAGGATACGGAATCAACACTATGTTTCCCCTTGTTAGCAAAACCTCTTGGATTCCCATATTGGGAATTGTGAATTTCCATATCTTCGATAACTTGACCTGCATCGTCAACATTAAGATTCATAAACCTCTCACTAGCTGTAGAATCTAAAATTGTTCTAGATGAATTTCCAATCCCATTGTAGAAAGCTTGGACCAACTGCCACTGTGCTAAATTATGGTGGGGGCACTCTCTTTGCAGATCCTTGAACCTTTCCCAAGCCTCATATAGAGTTTCATCTTGATCTTGGGCAAAGTTTTGAATTGCACTCCTTAGTAAAGCTATTCTTTCTGCAGGGTAATATTTATTGTAAAAATTTAAAGCAAGAGTTTCCCAGTTAGTAATACCAAGTGCAGTTCTATTCAAACATTAAACCACAGTTTAGCTTTTCCACATAATGAAAAGGGAAAAAGAATCTCCCTAATTTGGTCCTGTGTGACCCCAGTTTGCCTAATAGTATTGCAATACTGACAGAAATCGGCAGTATGAAGATTTGGGTCTTCACCCTTAGCTCCATGAAACTGCTTCCTTTCAATCATCGTTATGAATTGGGGTTTGATCTCGAATTGTACTTCCTCGAGATCTGGAGAAGGAGAAAGGTGGGGAAAATCCGTCAGGGACGGCTGCGAATAATCGCTGAGCTTTTTTGGTGGATTTCCTGTCATCTCTAATTCTAGTTCCGAAGAAACTTCCCAATCACTAAAATTAGATGGAGGGTCTCTAGGAATATCACCCCCAAAACTTGCCAGTATTTGCCTGTTTAAATTCTTTTGTCTATGAAAAGAACACTCAATCTCAAGATCGAACGGGATATAACCTGATCTGGAACACCTGGGCATAAACAAAGAACTAGACGACAAATATGAGAACTGTCCCAAAGAACTCACGTTCTCTGGGACGAAAGAGAATAATCTGGACAAAAACAATCAGAAATAAAAAAAAAAACCCTTTCCCTGGCAACGACGCCAACTTTGACAGGATATAGTCGTATTACCTAATCAAAAATAATTCCTAAGTCCTCTAACTAAATTAGAAAGGGAAATAGGGTCGAATCACAAAGAAACAAGTCTTCCTATTCCTAATTAATTAATATAATCTAAATTATTAAGTAACTAAGTAATTAAATTGTAGATATAATAAATTAAACTAAGGGAAATGAAAGTAGGGAGAAAATCAATTAATAAAAGCCTAGGGTATAGGTTCACCAATAAATAATATTCCAGGGTAAACCACAATAATCGATCATCAATGCAATAATTAATCAGATCATAAAGGGCTTTCGTTACGTATTGCAATCACAGAATTAATCTACCGGTATTAAATCGCACCTGTCGAATCTTGACTTAACCATTTATAAATTAACCTGCCTATTGAAACTAAGCCTCAACATCAATTCTCACTTGTCGAATCTCGAATCAATATTGCTAAACTCATACAATTAAACCAGGCCTAATCTAATTGCATAGCATTAAATCAATCAATAGGAAATTAATCAAGCATTGATAATCAACAACAATAAATTACCCCTTCATATTATTTATGGATCCCCACAAACCCTAGAAAGAAAACTAATCACACATAATTAAATATAAACTAATCAAAGCAAATAAACAAGACATGATGAACTAAAGAAATTAAAATACTTAAAATAATAGAGAAGAAATTGTTACCAAGGTTCACGGAAATTATGAATTGAATTAAAGAACAAAGTTGTAGAGAGAGAAACAAGAGAGGAGTTTAAGCTAGAAACTAAGTAGAGAGAGAAAAGCTAAGAGAAGAGTTAATTGTGTCAAAACAACTAAAAACGTATTATATAAAGCTCCTAGAAATCCTAATTAGAAACTAAGTAAATCGCTGGAAATATTCCTCCAAGAAACGCACCCGGTTGGGCGAGGCACCGCCTGGCCGGGCTCGCCTTTTTTTGTTTATAGAGCATCTCTCGCGCCCGGCCGGGCGCGAGATAGGGCGAAGCATGCCCTTCTTCCTCTTCCGCCCCGCCCGGTCGGGTGCGCCTCAGGGCGAGGTGGCTGACCCGGGTGAGGCCACTTGGGGCGACTTGGACTTCTTGTTTGGGCTATTAACTTCGGCCCAAACTAAATTTCCTCCTTAGGGCTTTAATCAGTCGGTCCAATGCCTCGGTATCATCAAAATCGAGCCCTTAACCACCGGTTTGATGACTCTAATCGGTCTTGGGCTATGAAAGATGGTCGTGCTCTTCCAATGCTCGTAGTTGCTCCAAATAATATAGGGAAAATGCTCTAAGTGTGCAATTTCCTACAAAACTTAACCAAAACTATGAGAACACTAGAAAACACAAATTAGTAATAAAAGTGGCTCTAAAGAGCCAAAAACACTACTAATTATGACCAAGGGACGGGTGTAAATCACTATATAAAATAGACATATCAATAAAGCCTAAAGACCGAAGCTCCAAATACACTTAATAACGTGAGGCCAAAGAGGGTTCCACTTCAAAGGCAAATTTGAATCCCGAAAGTAATTTGAGTGATGTTAATGAGCAAAACACAAGTTTTGAGGGGCAAAAATGGAGGATGATTTTTTTAGAGGAAAAATTGATTCTAATAATCCCACCTTTGCCTGGTTTGCTATTAATAATCCCACCTTTTGATTATTATTTAATAATCCCACCTTTATAGTGCATCTTCTTCTATTGGTCCCTTATGACCTATAATTTGTACATTAGGTAAACTCTTTTTTCTTTTTATTTAACTAACACATGTCACTAAGTAATCAGTCAAAAAAAAAATTAAAAAATAGAAAACCTAAATAAAATTGAAAAAAAAAAGTTCATCCTAATAGCCCCCATCCCCCGCGACCACCGCAAACCCACTCCTCCGGCAGCCCCCTTTCCCTTAAAAACCACCCCGATTTCCACCCCCACCCACGAAAACCACCCTCTATCCTTTTTCCTACCTCGAAAACCATCCACCTTCCCTTCCCCGATGTCGAACAGCTTCAGATGAATGAGAGTAGATTTTACATGGATTCGATTAACGCAATTGTTGAAACCGCCATTAATGGAGCTCAAAAAGCTCAATTGAAATCGTAATTCGAGTTGAAATTCAAAGATTCTTCTACTAATTTTCAGATTTTCGGGCTATATGTCTATATGAAATATATATACTTTTTTTTTTTTTTTTTGTTTTGAAGAAATGATATATGTATATATATATATATATATATGTATATATATATATAGTAGTACAACAAAATAATTGAAATTGGGTAGATTTAAGAGTTTGAATCTGGGTGAAAACAAATGAAGAACAACAAAATAAAAAAAACCAAATTATAACAACTAAATTGGAACTTTACAGTTTTTCGATTCAAAATTTTAGTATGAATCTAATTTTATTAAGGGAAAGGGGGGCTGATTTTCGCTGAGTGGTGATGGGGATGGGAATCCGGCGGTGTGGGTGGGGATGAGGGGCTGCCAGGAGGATTGGGGGTGGTGGCGTGGGGTATGTTTGTGGACCGGTTTTCTATTTTTATTTTTGTAGTTTTTTAAATTTTATTTTTATAAGAAATTCAACCAATCACAAAGTAATACATAACATCTTAACTATTAAAACAGGTTACCAACAGGTTAAGGACCAATAAAAGAAGATGCCTATAAAGGTGGGATTATTAGATAATAATCCAAAGTTGGGATTATTAATAGTGAACCGGTCAAAGGTGGGATTATTAGAATCAATTTTTCCTTTTTTAGAGATGTTTTGGTAGTATACATAAAAAAGAGATTGTTGTAGATTTTAGTGTTGAATTTTTGATTGATGATTTTGCTACTATGAAAAGTCGTAGAGTACGATTCAACTAATTTATTTTTGTAACAATAAAATATTAGTACATTTTAATTTTTCTATCAATCTGTTGTTTAACAAGTCCGGCCCCCAGGACTTGAAAATCCTGACTTCGCCCCTGTTTAGCAAGCAAACTTTTTGTTCAGTTTCCTAAACTAGTAGTGTCCTAAGTACTAGCTCAACTATTCCTAATACTCACAACACTCATGCCTCTATGTAAAGCACTGAGTCAATCTACAAAACTATTCATGCATACTTACAACAAGTAGACTTACTAATTAAGATAAAGTGCTATAATAGAGATATTCATGCTCTTCAAGTTTTAAAACTTCTCTTGATAAAAGAACTTTGATACACTTGTTCTTGAACTTTCTCAAGAGGGTTGAAATACTTCAGAGATCTCGATAGTTGTATTGCACCAAGGAAACAACTGCAAATACAAAGCATGCAACAACTAGCTAAGTTGTTTATTTGTCATCATTTCATAACCTAAAAAACCTAAACGCTTATTTTTGCTATAAGATAAAATTTGTTGAAACAAATAGACCGTTAGTGATCCCTAAACCGACCTCTTTTATAGTCACATCATAAATATTTAGTTGTTCAGCAAGGTGACATTAAGTAATAAGCAATAAAAGTGGGCTGCTATTGAAATTTTCATAGCCTTTTGTCTTTCAAATTTAAAGTGCAAACCTAAATACTTCCAATGAGCAATTTTCAATAGCTTATATAGCTTATTAACCAACGGGTGTAAATACGTATAAGCTATAAATTTATCCTAAAATGCTCAAAAGTCATCCAAAATGATTAAGAATTACCCATTATAAGTTAAAATCATCTAAGGGGCCGTTTGGTTGGGGTTAATAATCAAAGGGAAAGGGAATGAACATGCCTCATTTCCTTTGTTGCTGTTTGTTTGTAATTTTTTTCATTCCCTTTACCCAGTTTTATTTTTGAGTTTACTTAAAATCCTTCTATCTTGATTCCCCACCCTGTCTAGACTTTTCCATTCCCTTTCCCAAGCCACCACTACACACACCAGCCACTACCTTACCCACTTAGCCCCACCGCATAGCCACCTCGCCGGAGCTCGCCTAGTCCTTGTCGGATCTCACCGGAGCTCGCCTAGTCCTCGCGCGGCAGGTGCCGCACCTTCCCATCTCTAAATCGAAACCCGTCGCACCTCCTTTAGAAGAATTCTCCCCTCCCGGAATAACTTAACTCACGCGCGAAAAACCATCCTCATCCCCTTAAAACCGCCGGCCGTCACTTCCCTTACCCTCGAAACCCTAGCGGCTAGGGTTTCGAGGGTAAGGGAAGTGACAGCCATCGATTTTAAGGGGACGAGAATGGGTTTCTAGGGTTTTTTGTGGGCGGGGGAAGGTTTTCTGGGGGGAATGGAGGGGCGGCGAGTGGTGTGGAACGTGTGACGACGAACAACGATGGTGGGGGAGGTAAGACAACGAGTGGTGAGGTGGTGGCGGGGTGGTTGAGTGGTTGGAGAAGTGGGAAAGAGGGGTTGTGCAGTGGTGGTAGTGATTGCCTTTGATTTTTAAAAACAAACAACATTGTATATGGAAAGGGTTTCATTCCATTCTCTTTGATTCTCTTTGTTCATTCCATTTCGTTTACCCCGTGTGAACCAACGACCCCTAATTATTTTTATTAATGAATTCGCTATCACTAAAGATCGAGTAAAAATCAAATTTCAATGTGTAATACATTCATATTATCCTTACAAATATATATAATTACTTATTATCTACATTAAAATAATATATAAAGTTTAAAATTTCGCTAAAATAGGATTAAAAGTTACCTAAATTTTGATTGAAATGTACCTTAAATTTTTTTAATGTACACGAATATTATTGTATACCTGATGTACACAATTATTTGAACGTTATTTAAGTAAACTATAGCCACTAGCCTACTCATCCAACTCAAGTTCCAAACACCCCATTTTAGCCTGTATGATCAGACAAGCAATTAAATTTTATAAAATACAGTAGGGCAAGTTGGTTGTGAGTTGGGTGTGAAGGCAATTTATGGTAAATTAATTAGAAAGAAGATGAGGTTTCTCCTTTTAAGTCACCTCTTTGGTATGTACACTCCATAAATTAGAAGCTTGAAAACGGAAATTAAGGAAGTAATTAAATGCAAAAAGCAAACAAACTTTAATGCTTATGGCACAATTACAAAGTATGTGGGTCGTGTTGTATGGCACATTTGCACAAATTAAATGCTCCAACTCAATTCCTATTACACATCATTGCTTTGCTGTGCTTACCACCAATACAACGGTTTTGACAATGAAAAGCCATGATATTTCCTACTAATATTGCCTTTTTATCTCATCTTTTTCCTAGCTTTCTTCTCATGCTCTTCTTACATACCTAAAAACCAAAAATTTGTAAAATTATATATACTTTACTTCAATGGAGCTCAACAAGTATTCTAGAGTTTTTATAATTTTGATCTTTTGTCTTTTACTCAATCCTTACATCATTTCAGGTTTGTTACGGCTTGAATCTTTGTCATCAACTTTTTTTTTTTCAATTTTGATGCGAATGAGCTACAAAGACAGTTTTATCAAATACCTCACAGTCCCTCAGTCTTAACTAATAGACCAATGTCTCATTGACTTTGTCATCAACTATTTATTGATTAGTTCACAATAGGCGCAAACTAGATTAGTTGATAAATACAAGTACTTAAAAAGTGATATCAAAGAACAAATATGGTATATATATATATAGTCGCTTTCAATAAATTGTACATTAGTCGGTTTTTAAAATCTTCTAATTTTAACATATATAGTTTGCTAATGTTTGATACATTTGATTTGTAGGGGTGTCAAATGTAAAAGAAGAAGACGTATATGAGATTGATTATAGAGGTCCGGAGACACACTCACACATTCCACCTCCAGAGATATATAAAAGAAATCCTTACATACATCACAAAGTTGTGACAAATTCAAGGCGACCAGCTGCTATCAATATTAGGAAAATGGTAACATACACACTCTTTTTTCACACACTCAAATTGATTGTTTTTTAACTTTAAAGTGATTAAACTAGATCTTAACACATTTCTGAAATTGATCATAATTCTACCTGCGTTCCTCTAATTAATTACTCAATGTATATACTCATAATTCTAGTGTGCAAATTGGGTTTTTTTTTCCTTCTTGGTTAATAAAGAATAATGATAATTTTTCTATTAAGACCTATAAACATTAGTCAAATGATCTTTACTGAAATTCAAGGTATTGTGATAGTCTTTAGTAGAGTTGTCAAAAATCTACCCGACTACCTGATCCAAAATCGACCTGAAAAAAAAAATTAATTTTAGATATTGGCTTGATTGAACACAATAGTTTAACATATCTCAAAAAAAAAAAAAAAAAAAAAAAAAAAAAAACCAAACCCGACTCCATCCAACTTGATCTGAACACCTTAAATGACACCTCTACATTTTAGTATAAAAGTGTTCTGCTTAAGATGATTATGAGATAAGTCTAAATTACACTTATTGACATAAAATACGACTAACTTTACCTATTGACACGTACTTGTTTGCATAATAATTGGGCAGTTGGGCACTAGAAGTACTAGCTAACATGAACTTATTACTCCATGATAGATAACGTCAACAAAATAGTTTTAAAGACCAAATATACATGCCATTAAGTTTATTTAACACAATATTTATTAAAAAAAGCATGTTTAATGAACAAATTAATGTCAATAATGTAATTAAAAGGACAAATGCATGTCGATTCATTATACTAGGGGTCATATTTTCATGTAATTGAGAAAAATGTACCCATGTTTATTTAAACCCAAAGAGATTCATTTTAAAAATAAATAAATAAATAAAAATATAAAAAAAAAAAAAAATGAAAGTTGTCATTAAGTGAACAATGAAAGGAGTAACATATTTCGATTGTGATCCTTTTTCTTATTTTGCAGGGAAAGTAAGTTGCTCATTTTCATGCTAAGGGAAAGGAGTTATATATATATATATATATATATATATATATATATATATATATATATATATATATATATATATATATATATATATATATATATATTCAACTTTGGTTTTATAGTGTTCTTCAGTTTTATAAGAATAAAATGTGTTGCATCTAAAGTTAACTAATAATGTGATTCATACTAAAGGCAATTTATTATATAAAACTCTCGTTGTTACAACTATATATAATATAATGCTTTGGATTCAAATCTTGTAATCGTTCGTTGTTCTATCACTTCTATGTGTTTCAATTGTTTGTATATCCTTAATTAAAGGAAATTTAGAATTTTAAATGCATTGCTTAATTATAATATACTCCCTCAATTTTTAAATACTTGCTCCACTTTCCTTTTTCGGCCGTTTTTAAATACTTGCTTCATTTCCTTATTTGGAAATCTTTTACAATATTTAATTCATTTCTCTCACCTAGTGGACCCAACACAAATCATATTTTATTAATTTCATATTATTTCTCCTGTAATTTTCTCAACTACTTTTGCCTTTTATAATTTTTTATTCTTCCCCCTACCCCACTACCTCCATATTTTATTAATTTTTCGTAAAACTCCGCGCATGAAGAAATGGAACAAGTATTTAAAAACGGAGGAAGTACTAGCTTTTGGACCTGTTCGACGCACGAGTTATGGTTAAGTTATAAATTTATTTAAAACTTTACAAATTTCTTCCTCAGAAACTCTATGAGGTGCACCCCCACTCCAGGATCAATGTCCTTTCCGATTTTTACTGTTCTTGAAGGATCACCTTCTGTGAGCTCGACTGTAACATGCTCCCTGCTGGGAAGCGGTTTAGCCATCTCCTCCTTTGCGGGCTCAAAGTTTTCCGTGGCTAGCTTCTGTTTATCCTTTTCTCTGTGACATTCTTCGCGCTTCCTCTTTCTTGACTTTTTCTCAGCTTGTTCAATGGACCTTTGCTCTGAGATTGGCTGTTGTCTTATCCTAGCAGGCTGCTTTAGGGCAGTTATGTGACATTGTTGAGCTGTTTTCTAACTTCTTCTGAGCTTTCCTGACCGCCCTTCAATGGTTGTGTAAGCCATGGCAAGATGATAGGTGGAAACCACTCCGCCGATCTTATGGATGAGCGGCCTTCCCATGATCACATTGTAGGGTGAAGGAGAGTCTATCAACAGGAACTCTGCTCAAACATCACGTCTTTTTAACCTTTCTTCTACTCGAACTGAGAGCTCAATTATACCTTCCGGGGTCAGTCCAGACCCGTTAAACCCGATGACTTCATAACTCACCCTTTTTAGATCTTTCCTATCTAACTTCAGCTCTTTGAACGCGCTGATATATATGATGTTGGCTGAGCTGCCCCCATCTATCAGTATTCGGTCTACCTCCCAGTTTGCAATTCTCATCGTCACCATCAGAGGATCGCCATGAGGATAGATTATGCCCTTCTGGTCATACTCATCAAATGTGGCTCGTGGCTGTGGGGGAAGAGGTTGCCACCTGCGCTTCGCATTATAGTTTATCTGGTGTATCATTGCCCGCAGGTCTGCCCCCGCGCCTTGTTCACGGTTCCCCCATGTACTGGTCCTCCGCTGAGCACATACACCCTGCCTTCTGGCTTGCTATCTCTGTCACTATCCTCAGCGGGACCCCTGTGACCTCCTCTACGATCACGACCTATTCTGTCCTCCACTCTTCTTTTGGAGGGATCAGCATGCTGTTTGAATTAGTTCAAGTACCCCCTCCTGACTAGATCTTCTATGTTATCTTTTAGGTGTGTGCATTTATCGTTTGTGTAGCCATGATCCCTATGGAAGTCACACCACTTAATGGGATCACGGTTCCTATTAACCATCCTCGGGGGTCTCTGCCACTTGTCGTCAGCTTTGTTCACGCTGAAGATGTGGGATCTCGAGTGAGTGAGCGGGGTATATTGGTCGAACCTTCTAGGTCTTCCTCCCCTCTTCGGGTCTGACCTTCTTACCCCAACAGCTCGGTCCTCCTCCCTATGACCTTGTTCAGCTTTGCTGGGCTGGTCAGCCCTGGCCGTGTTTTCTGCCCTAGTGATTTCTGCCCGCTTAATTGGGTCGTTTGGCGCCTTCCTGCTCAGCATTGCTCTACCAATCTCGTCTGCTTTGATGAACTCGTGCGCTTTACCTAGCGCTTCAGCTAGCGTCTTGAGGCTCTTACGCCCCATATACACTCTGAATGGCGAGCCTGGTAGCAAACCGCTCTACATTTCCAGTAACGCTACCTCCTGGCTCATATTTGGGATGGTTGTTGCCTCTTTGTTGAATCTGGTGATAAACTCCCTCAGGGGTTCATCCTTCCCCTGAACTAGTGACATTAACTCAGTTGTCATCTTAGTTCGGTCTACCAAGGTGATGAAATGCTCCATAAACATCCTTTTCAGCTGAGTATACGAGTACACGGAACCTTTTGGAATAGCTCCATGCCACTCCGCTGCCAGCCCCTCCAAAGTTGGTGGGAATGCTTTACACCAGACTGAATCTGTCTTGGTGTAAAGCACCATGTGGTTCTCAAAAGCCGAGATATGATTCTTAGGTGTTGTAGTTCTGTTATACCTGTAGCTCGACATCTTTATCTTCTCCATCGGCTCCTCCAGAATCATCTGGAATAACCTGGATCCGTAATCGCTTCTCCCTATCAAGGCTCGGCCCCCGCTTAGAGGCTGGTGACCTGATGCGGGTGACTCATTTCTCCGGACTGCCCTTAGCCTGGGTTATTTCTTCCGCGCTCCATTCTCGGTTCAGATTCCGAGCTTCCTATTCCAACACCTTCTTCCTTAGCTGGATGAGCTCCTTCTGCTCTGGAGTGAGGGTTGTGGGTGTTGCCTTCTTCACCGCTGGTTCCGTAGTTGCTGCTACTGGTGACGAGCTTGTCCCCTTACCAAAGTTAGTAAGGATTGCTGTCAACGCTGCCAATTGCTCCTTACTGCACTTAGAGAGGTTCTGCAGAATGGCTGACATGTTTACGGGCTGCGGTTTTTAGCTTATGGGTGTTGAAATAATGGGTTCATTGTTCGCGCCTGTCAATGGCATACCGTACTTGAAAATGGAACTAGATCCTATCAGATCGACTGGTTTCGACGCTGCTTTAGCTGCGGCAGACGTCGATCCAATGGGATTGGAATTCTATGAAATGGTGGATTTGGGTTTCTCGGCAGATCCTCTAGGATCGATGGTTACTAGCGGTGTTTTTTGTGGTGTTTGGCTGGCGTCATTGGCCTTAGGTATGGGTGTTTGCACAACTTCCTCCCCGACAATGGTGGTTTGTCAACTAGTCCCTTACTTAGTTGGTGAACCTCAGATTTGATGATCCTTTCCCCTCCTTCTAACGCCAATTGTTCCATGTATGGATCCAAGGGTTCTGCTGGGTGAGCTGGGTCCCGTTAACAACCTACACAAGACAACACACGTAAACTGCCCTCGGGGGTGGCTCGAGGAATCCCCGTCCGATGCCTAAGTTAGAGAGTGTTTAGAGAGAGAAAGTGTACTTAGAGAGATGTATAGAGTGTAATAACTTGTGTGTCTAACCTCTTTTCCGTTGTACTTTGCCTTCTATTTATAGGTGTACGATCTCCTTTGTGGAGTGTTTAGCCTGGTCAGCTCTGCGGGCTGACTCTATCGGGTTGGTGAGCCCCTCTTAATTGTTTTCTCGGCAATGAGTGCGCACCCTGGGAGCTGGGCGGTAGTTCAGCGGGAGCTATCCTATACAACTAGCCCCTCATGGGGTAGTATGAGTTCACTCATGCCGACTCTTCTTTACGCGGTGGAGTCTTCGTAACTGAGCCCAGCTGGAAGGAATAGCTCAGCAGGAGCTATCCCCTACAATTAATATAATGATTGTATGTTAATTGGAAAGCGCACATGAATATGAGAAGAGTACATAAATAAAGGCCTATTTAGGGCGAGTTCCATCTCTTTTAGGTTAGATCGTACCATCATCCCCGAATATCCAATGATGGTTCAGGACCACTATGGAGTTAGCGATCTCTGTGATCGCGAATGGGGTGTAACCTTCACCTCGTGGGAGGTTTAAAAGTTCCTAAAACTTGTTAGTGACTCTTTTACTCTAGCTTCCTTCCCTTTTGACGCCACCATGCTTAAGTGCATGATCACAGTGGGGCTCAAAGTTGGGTGCTTGAAATATTCCCTACAGGTAGCAAATGTAGTCCTTGTGAAAAATTCAAATGGAACATGGAGAATGTATGTGGATTATATCGACCTCAATAAGGCATGTCTAAACGATAGCTTTCCCTTGCCTAAAATCGACTAGCCGGTTGATTCAATAGCTGGACATGCCTTTATGAGCTTTATGGACGCAAACTCCAGATTCCACCAGATCCCTTTATGGGTGGAATATCAAGAAAAAACAGCATTTGTCACCGAGAAGGGGCTATATTGCTGCCATTCGGCCTGAAGAATGCCCTTGTCACTTTTCATAGACTTGTAAATACGGTCTTTAGAGATCAGATCGGACAAAACATGGAATCTCATATTGATGATATGAATGTCAAGTCAAAATGGCCAGCCGGCCATCTTAATGATCATCGAGAAACGTTTACCGAACTCGGGCGGCATAAGATGATGTTAAATCCAAAGAAATATGTCTTTGGTGTTGAGTCCGGCAACTTTCTCGGATTTTTGATCGATCAGTGCGATATTAATGAGGCCAACCCTAAGAAGATCCAGGCGGTCTTAAACATGAAATCACCGAGAACTATCAAGGAAGTGCAAAGACTGACAAGCTGTTTAGTCGCACTCGGACGATTTCTGACAAGGTCAGGGGACAAGTGTCGATATTTCTTTCAGGCCATCAAAAGGAAAACCATGTTCGAATGGATAGAGGAGGCCGAGGAAGCCTTCGTACAATAGAAGAATTATTTGCATACCTTTCCTTGGCTCGTCAGTCCACTCAAGGACGAGAAATTAAACATGTACCTTGTGATCTCAGATCACTCTTTAAGTGTCGTCTCCTTGTTGGGAGGGACGACCATTAGATTCCCGTGTATTTCATAAGCCATGTCCTGCACAATGCCGAGCTGAGGTACCTACTCATCAAAAACTTTGGTCTGGTATTGTTCATGGCATCGAAAAAAATTAAGGCCAAACTTCCTTGCTCATTCAATTGTGGACTACACGGACTAACAGTTAAAGAAGTCGTTCACAACATTGGAGGCCAGTGGCCGAATGCTTAAATGGGCCTTAGGGTTGAGAGATTTCGATATCACATTCGAGCCTAGAAAAGCAATCAAGGGGCAAGCCTTCGCCAATTTTTTGGCTAAAATGACACGGCCGGACCTACAGCCGGCAGGGGATCAAATCTTAAAAGTTTTTATGAATGGAAGTGCAACAGTGTCCGGATGTGGCACTGGTATCATTTGTCTGTCTCCAAAAGGATACAAGTTTGAGTACGCATTGAGATTCTAGTTTCAAGCCTCCAATAATGAGGCCCAGTATGAAGCCCCTCTAGCCGGCCTTAGAATGTGTAAGGCGGCTGGAGCAACAAAAATTGATGCTAGTTAGGACTCCACCTGATAGTTAGCCAAGTGAATGGTGATTATGATGCCATGGAGCCGGCTATGATGAAATATCTGCAGATGGTGAAAGATGAGGCCGAGAGCATAGAACATTTCACGCTATAATAAGTCCCCCGATTGGAGAATCACCAGGCAGACGCACTCTCTAAACTAGATTCCTCGGCATCATGTGATACTCCCAAATTAGTGTTTTGGGAAGTCAAAGAAAAGAGGAGTATTAATGCTGAGCCAATGCAAATCATTGACAGAAGCTCTACCTGGATGGATAAAATAATCTCCTATTGGAATGATGGAATACTTCCGGACTACCCAAAAGAGAGTTGGCTAATGAAGAGGAGGGCGGCCTGGTTCGAAATAAAGGAAGGGGAGTTGTTCAAAAAAGCTTTTGTACAACCATACTTGAAATGCATTATGCCGAAAAGGGGGCATCATGTATAGGACGACCTTCATTAAGGACAATGCCAATCGCACATAGGCGAACGAGCCTTAGTTGAGAAAGTTACCTATCTGGGGTATTACTGGCCGAGTATGAATTCGGATGCCATGGAAATGGTGAAAAAATGTGATAAGTGCCAAAGATTTGCAACCCTCATCTACCGCTCGACAAATAGCTTGTTAACCATAAGTAGTTCTCTTCCCTTTGCAAAATAGGGAATGGACATCTTGTAGTCGTATACTTCTGCATCCGGACATATATGGTATTTGTTAGTAGTTGTAGAATATATCACAAAATGAGTTGAAGCTGAAGTCGTCCGAGGAATCAAATAGACAGATGTGTCAGCTTTTATTTGGAAAAACATCATCACTCGTTTCGGTGTCCCACAATATATTGGTGTTTAATAATGGACCTCAATTTGAAACTGGCCAACTCAAAAATTGGCTAAGTGACCAGGGCATGACACATTATTTTGCCTCAATCGAACGCCCACAGGCCAATGACCAAGTTGAACCTTATAACAAGCTGATCTCCAACGGTATTAAGCGCAAGCTTGAGAAACCATGTGACTTATGAGCAAATGAGTTGGTCAATGTACTATGGTCCATACGTACAACTGCAAAGAGTTCAATAGGGGAAACCCCATTATTTTTGGTTTATGGTGCCGAAGCCATCCTTCCAATTGAGATGTACGAGCCTACTCTCCGAGTAATACTATATGATGAAAGGAATAATTGGGAGGCCATGAAGACTGCTCTAGACTTCTTCCAGAAGCTAGGGGCAATAGGGCGCTTAGACATGAAATTTACCGTCTCAGAATGATGAGGGCATACAATCGCAAAGTATCAAAGCGACCGCTGAAGATGGGAGACTTAGTCTTAAGGAATATAGAAGCGGTAGGTCGAGCTAATGAGGATGGAAAATTAACCCCAAACTAGGAAGGACCCTATCGAATCAGAAAAAGAAGTGCGGGATGGTGCCTACCATCACTAAGCCTTAGACGGCTGTCCTATTCCTCGTACTTAGAATACGGACAACTAGAAAAAATATTATGTTTAAGATTTTTTACTTAGCCAAAAAGTTGTATATACAACTAGGTCTAGACGATCGAGCCTTGTAATTAAAGCCGTACGGCCCCGACAATGTAAATTTGACAAAATTAATGAAAAAGTCAAACATTGTTACTTAAATTCTTGACATTTATTTAGCATGTCTATTTTTTATTAAGCAGAAATGCCGAATGAAAATGACAACAATGTTGCTTGCAACATAATAGCTCGGCCTCAAAAAAGGCATAATAGATTTTCCAAGTAAATGTCTAGCAAGGGCATTCTTTAGCAAAACAACTCGGCCACAATAACCGAAAGGTCAATAAAACCATCCGGCCTAACCATGGTCATACGAATGAGCATTAGGTAGCCTTAATATTTCCCAAAGTACTTTTACCCAAAAGGAGGGAAAGGGCATGCCCAGGCGTACGAGCCCAACAAATACTTAGAAATTTTTAAGTTGAGATATTACTCAAAATTTCTTAAGTGCGTCCGAGCAATAGTGTCAAAGGAAAAGTCAAACAAAGCCAATAAAACGGTCGTATATCTAATATTGATTCGACATTCACCTAGTCCAAGAGTAGTCATTATTATGATTTGATTAACTTACTAGTCGTTATATTCTTTAAACCCTTGAAAATTTGGACTAGGTAAATGCCGAACAAAGGGGCATACCCCAGTAGTATTCGTACGAAGAAGCATAAAGCATGAAACATAAAAAAAATTGCTTAAAAATGCTAAGTATGAAAAGACTGAAAAAAACTTGCATAAAATCAAGCCACTCAAACAGGCGGCAAAATCAAAGTTATACAAGACCGCTTAAAACAGGCGGCCAAAAATTAAATTGTTCAACAGAAAAGCAAAAAGAAACTAAGTATTAAAAGCTTAGAAATTGCTGCTGGAGGAACTGAGCTCTTTACTCAACCAGTTTGTCACCTTTTGCAGGCTCCTCTTTGGCCGACTCTCCTTCGACAGCTGCAGCATCAGCAGACTTCCTCTCGGTCGGCCCATCCTCATTAGTCGGCTTCAGCTCCTTCTCCCCCTCCTCAGCATCATCTTCCTCCTCGTCTTCAGACTTGGAAAAAGTAACATCAAGTTCAGGAGGGGGTTGTCCTGCCCTCTTGGCCTCATGCTTAAGGCAGACGTACTTAAGGCATTTGGTGAAGCACTCCTGGTGATAGGCAGCTATCCCCGCCTCGCACATGAACTCGAAGGCCTCGAAGAAATGAATCTTCACTTTCTCCTTGGCCTTATGTTCAATCTGAACGATCTCCATTGGATTAAGCGGCCGAGGGGCCTTTAACTTTTCTTACAAGTCGATAATGGACTTGTTCAGTTCCTCCACCTTAAGCTTGAGGGATTCAACTTCATCTTGGGCCGAATTGAGAGCCTGCTGGGACGAGGATTTTTCCTCCTTTAGTTTCTTGGAGGCTTCAAAGCCTTCCTTCTACTGATCGTTGTTTGCGACCGCCTCATCCCGCTCCTTTTGGAACGCCTGCCTAGCCAGCTCTTCCCTTTCAAGAGCCCGACCCATCTTGACGAGGTCCTCTATTTTCCGAGCTGCCTTGTCGAACAAAGCCTTGAGGATCGTCTCGTATTGGATCTTCTGCAGGGCAACCGTGCCCGTGTTCTCGTCCTCCATACGTCTGATTTGGGCCTATGCCTTCTTAACCTTCTCATTTTCCTTTTCCTTCCATTCTAGGAAGGCGCCGAGTCTAAGGAAGAGCTGCGTTCGGACGGAGATAAGTTAGCCAAAGTAAAGTGAGAATAATATGTTAAGTATAAAAATAGAAGCGGTCAAGTAAGGCTAGAAAGAATTACCTCGGCACTACAAGTGATCATCGCTCCAAGGAAGCCGTCATTTATACCTCGGAACCTGTCCCGCTGCGCTTAAGGGACGGCTTGAAGCATGGCCTCACTCATGGCCTTCTGGTTGGTGCTTGTAATTGGCTGGTCGGGTAGTTTCATGTTCATCTCCTCGGCAATATCTGCACGCAGGAAAGAAGGGTGGTAGAGTGAACAAAAATGTTTGTAAAAACACAAGTAAAAGTTGCGTGAAAGTCCGACTCACTGTCCGAGAAATATGGTGGGGTGGAAAGGAAGGAGGGGGCAGTGGCTCATCCCCTTCCCCATCGTTGCGGTCGAGCTGCTGATAGGCCAACTGAGAGGCATCCGCCTGCCACTCAGATTTGTTCACTACCTCGACATGTAGAATCGAGATCGAGCCGCATGAATGGACTTTTCATGGACCGACTCTGCGTGCAAATCTACGGACTTGGAGGCCTCGCTAGGTGACAGTCAGGGTGGCTCTCCTTTAAATTGCTTTGAAGCAGTCCGCGACGTAGTCTTGGCTGCCTAAGGAGAAGACCTTGCCATAGAGGTGTTGGTCTTCCTGGTTTTGAACGACTTACTGTCCTTCAAAGCAGAAGCCGAATGCTTTCTCTTTGCTCTAGGGATAAGAGTGGCCAACTAAAAGAAAACAAGTTCAAAGTTAAGAAAAATCTAAATAAAGCGTCCGAGCGAGAGCAGGAACGAAACCCCTTCTAATACACCTACTCAGATAGAAGGAACAACGAAGTTTGTCCGAGTACCAGTTCGGTAGCAAAAAATAAATGTTAACATCGATCCTTGGTCTGCTTGTACAGCTGTTGTTGCGCCTTCTATCGAGCATGTCTAACTCGAACATGTCAACTTCCCCCTTCTTTTCTGGATCCAATATTGCAAGCGCTTTGTCTACATAAGAAAGAAGAAGAAAAGTTTTAGAATAATTTTGATACGATTTACATTTATACGGAAAAGTTACAAGGTTCCACCTTGAGTAAGGTTATGGTATAGGCCGCATGCCGACATAAATTCTGGGTTCCTAAGCTACGTGACCAAGGGAATCCAGTTCTTAGGCACGGCCACCGACTTATTGCCCCTAAAAACCTTTCTAACTCTAAAGTACTCAAGTTGGTGCGAATGGTCACGATGAACGGGTGGGTTATAAGGCCGGTGCTGCCCTCGGCCGAGTTGGATCGATTTAGCAACCAATCCATCCATAGATTGAAGTCTTCATTTTTTGTCTTAATATGGTAGAATAGGTTCTTCCAGCCTCGCCACTTGGATGGCCTGTCCATCACCACCATGTAATCCTTAGTGGTGCTCATAATGAACCAATCATCCGTCTTAGAGTCCAGACGGACCATGGAATGCATCTTACAAAAGACTTGGATGTCCGGGTTAAAGCCTTGCCAAAGACACGTCACCACATAGCCGAAGATGTTTAACTAGTTGTTCGGCATTAGCTGAAAGATTGCAATGTCATACTCATCCAGGAGTTCTTGGACGAATGGGTGAAGAAGGAAGCGAAGTCCCACTTCCAGGGCAACACGGTAGACGCTAAAAATTTTCTTCGCAGCCGCTCGCTCTTCCAGGCGCCTATTGAGTTAGAACGAGACGGTGCCACGAGTTCGTAGCCTTCTCTCAAAAAGAGGAATTTCTTGAACTCCTCCAGCCAATCATGGAGGAAGCCCAAGGCAGTGTCACCAACTGTACAGGCGTACGGATCCTTGAATGTCCATATTGGCCTTATCGGCCTCTTGTTCAGCTTATGGGTTTTCCGCCTCCTCTTCATCAAGATGAGGGGTTGATCTAAATTCAGAGGACATCACGACGTTCAATTCAGTAGCCTCGGGCGATCTCCTACTTTTGGAGCCTTGGCCGCCTCCAAAAATGACAACACCCTCATACTCCATGGGCCCCTTGCCCATGTCCTTTTTCTTTCTATCTGCCTAATTTCCCGAAGGAGGAGAACTCCGAGGGGGCAGGTTGATAAGAAAGGTGTCGTTCAAACAAGTGTATTATTCCAATAGAGGGTTCGGAATTATAAGGAAGCTAATTATTCAGTGAGCTCAAGTGATTGGAATGCCTAGTTAAAGGCCGCTTCCGATCAGTAATATTAATGTATAATTTATATTACAGCTTAATCTTGACTGAACCCTTCGGGTCACACCCAAGCAACTAACGATCCGACCCGACGAATTAATCCGGAAGGAATTAATGAGTCGCTCGAGTATTATGAACATAGACGTCGGAAATCGAACAAAGAGCGTCGAGACCGAGCATCACAAGTCAAGTCGAATAAATAAAAGACGAGACGGTAAAAATCAATTAAATAATCAACAATTACAAAAATACCCCTAGCATCGGAATGCCCCGAGCAAACCGAGTGCTAGGGGCAAGTGGTGCTAGCATGGCAGCTAGCATGCGCGTCGCACCAAGCGAGCCTGCTAACAGTGCTGGCTTGTGCGTGGCGCGGCATGCTAGCACGCAAAGCATGCTAGCGCGCGCAACATCTAGGAACGTGCTAGCGTGCTAGAACTGCTAGCAGCAGGCGTGACTTGCTAGGACGAGGCATCGAGAAGCCCGCAAGTGTGCGTGGTTTGCTAGGACGAGGCATCGAGCAGCTAGGACACATATGCACACGGGCAGGCCCAACCGAACAAAAGGCCGCCAGCTGGACGCGCCTTGGTGCCCAAGCCTGGGCGCCACGTGGCGCCGTGTGAGGGCTCCGGTTTGGGCATGTGTGAGGCGGTTTGGGGATGCTTGGGGGGAAAGGCTTTAGTCCCCCACTCCCTTTGGTCCTCACCTACCCTCTTCCTCCTTGTTGTCACTTGTTGATTAATTATTACTTTGCTATTTTTCTTTTGTTTTTGAATTAAAAATAAAATGAAAAATAATTTTTACCAACTCTCCCACATTGATGGGAGAGTAGAATGTTTTGTGAGAATTCTCTACAAATACCCATGTATTGGGATTTGAGAATTCCACTTGAGTTGGAACTCAAAAAGGCATCTCCATAATAGTGAGAAAACCTTTAAGTTCACATAAAACTCGAGTAGTTGTTTTTTGTCCAAACTTGGGTAAACTCCGAGTTAGAGACCATTCGAGTCGTTGTTGCGGGTGGACTATGGTTGGAGGTCTACGCGCTTGCGAGACTCAACTTTCGAAGTAAGAGCTCGTTAGAGCGAGCGAAGCACGCATCAAGGGTGTTGTTTCAATGAATACTATAAGAAGGGGGGGGGGTTGAATTGTAGTATGAGAGTTTAGCCAAACTTTTTGCGGAATTAAAATTAAGTTAGCTAAAGGAACTGAGAGATTAACTAAAGGAACTAAAGAAAGCAAGAGAGATTTTACGTGGAAAACTCCTTGGCCCTAACAAGGAGAAAAACCACGACCACTTGGGATTTTGGGAAAAGAATCTTCACTATAATAGGGCAAATGATCCTATTACAAGCTAAAGACTCAAACTCAAGTTCCTCTACGAACTTGAGACCCTGAGGAACAAGTCACCCAACTTGTTACTCTTCTCTTCTCTTTCTCTCTTCTCACTTCTCTGTTCTCTCTTCTCTCTCTCTCTTCTCTTTCTCATACACAAATGTTCACTCGAACTTCCCCATTCCCCAATTACAACTCGAAAGAAAAACAAACTCTAGTATAAGAACATTTAGAACACTCTAATGAACTTGTATGGAATTGGACTCTTAACTCGAACAAAAGATGAAAACTTATGTGAGCAAGGGTGAGTTTTTCCAACAGAAATCAAGAGCTATTTATAGATCACAAAACGCCTTGGAAAAACTTCATTGTGCTGCAAATCCATCACGCCACTACTCATACCCACTAAGAAGTTCATGTCCCTAAAATTAAGGAACCATGAACTCCTCAATGTGCAAGACCATGACTGTTTAAGGTCATGGGAGAGTGGAGCGCAAGTTTTGGAAAACGTGGGGATTTTATTTTGTCAAAAATATTTTCCGAAAATCAGAAAAAGAAAAGGAAATAAAATCTTTTTAATTTAAGAAAAAGATAAAATTTAAATTGCAACAGTTTTCCTAAAAACAAGCATGCAAAGTATTTTATCCTAAGACCAATTCCATACTGATTTTTCGAGTGTAACTAACTTCCCTATACTTACATAAATCCTAAAATATATAAAATATTTAGTCTTCATGTTTCTCTGACGAAGCTTCTACTCCGAGGCTTCTGTTCCTTACAAGGAACTTCTCTTCTCTGGTGATGCTTCTTCTCTGAAGCTTCTGTTCCCTGAGGGAACCTTCTATTCTCAAGTCTTCATTTTTGAAGCGCCAGTTCCTATGAGGGAACTCTTTTTTTTGGATAACTTTGTTTCTGGCCTTCCTGTTCCTCATGGTATCTTTGCTCGACACTTAATTCTCCTAGTCTTTGCACTGATCACACACTTAAACAATCAAGCCTTTATTAGTATGTAAGTAAGTAAGGTTGTGTCATCATCAAAATCATTAAGTCTAACAATATTCCCTCTTTTTGATGATGACAAACAATTCAAACTTACTTACAAGGAAACAAAGATAATCCATCCTAAGCTAAAGAAAGAAAATGCAAAAATATAATGCAATGCAGAAGGGAACTACTTATCAAAATTAAAGACAAAACAAAAAGAAGAAAATTTGCAAAAATTGAAAAACTTGTACTTACATATACCTGCCTGTAGAGAAGTAGGCTTGCTGAGAAGACTTCGAACAGAGACCATAGAATGATTAAGTTTCCTTGAGATAGTTTGCATCTTTTCCCCCTTTTGGCATTATCAAAAACCAACATACAAGTAATAGTATACCATAACACAGCACCATCAAGTGGTCTAGTGTTAAGACAAGAAGCATGCATATATAGAGAAAACATTCACAAAGCATATAGGCAAAAGATTTATAGACATTCATCATCCAAAACCGATTTAAAAACATCGGCCAATGTACCAAATTTGCAAGTTCACAAAAAAAAACAGAGTGCCCAAAATATTACAGACCAAATAAAAATTGTGTCCCAAAAACAAATAAAAGAAGTTTCATCAACATAAAAAGGCTGCAAGGAAAGAGAGGTTAGGAAGCAGTGCTCTGGTCATCATCAACAGCAAGATCCTCAATCTTCTTACTGATTTGAGACACGATGTCCTTCACTGTGGACTGTCTCCCCTATTCTGAGCTCTTGACCAGTTTCTTCAGATCAGCATCAAGAGTGAGCACACTCTTCTTCAGTTCCTCCATCTTCATCTTTGATTGCTCTTGTTCCTTCAGCACCCTCTGGAGCATCTCCTTCAACTCCTTCACATCCTCGCTAGGAACCTTAGGTGGGGAACTAAATGCTGCAAAACCTGAAGTAGATGCATACTTGCCCGAAGTAGGAGAGGTGGTAACTTTATGCAGTTCCTCCTGTACCCCAGTTATATCTATGCAGATAGGTGCTGGGGCCTCCTTTTTCTTCATCAACCTCAAACTATTTCTCTTCTTCTTTCCCCCTGTCTCAATAACCTCTTCCACCTGCCTTTCCTCTTCCTCCTCTTGTTCCTACAACTCCTGAACAACATTCCCTATGGCCTCTCCTGCCTGATCTTCTCCTACTTCCCCCTCAACTGGTCCACCTACTTCTTTTGGCCTCTTATCCTCCTGCACAACTTCAAAACACCCATCTACAACTTTCATCTTATGGTTTTCAAGGAAAATGGGTTGTATATATTTAGTGTTTTTGAAGGGCAGGGGTTCTTTGTCCGCAAAGGAAATGCCAAAACTTTCAAACACATAAGTAAGCAGGTTACCATATCCAACCTTCCAACCTTTAGGAACACAATGGGATAGGTGTTGGATAATGATAGAGGGGAAATTTATTTGGATCTTTTTGGCTAGACAGTAAATTAAGACAGAGTCAAGCTTGTTTGGCACTGTCTCTCTTTTGAGAACGAGGGATTATGTCATTGAATACAAATTTCAGTAGGATTTTGTCGAGAGGGGTTAGGTCATTGTGGTTTATGTAGGTTTCCTCCGGGTCTCCACCTAGAAACTCCACTATCTCATCAATATTTGCATCAGGAAGAGGGTTTCTTATCACATTACTCTTAAAATACAAGTCATATCCAGTATTAGGCACATCAAACAACTCAGCCAGATACATAGCATCAAACTCAATAGCCTTCCCATACACATAGCAGTGAATAGTACCCTTAGAGTACTTAAAGCTTTTGCAAAAATCTTTCATAGCATCAACATACAAACTTCGATTAAAACACTCACCCAACAAATTAACCCAATTTTGAGCTTCAAACAAATCCAACAATTCACAAAGCTTAACAGATCTACACCAAGGTAAATTAAGTGCCAAACCTATCACAAAGTGATCGCTGATTTTCTCCTGTTTCTTCATAGAAGCAGGCTTGTCTCGATAGTTGACACCCATCTCCAAAACGCTTTCCTCCTCTTCTTGCATGTCTTCTAATTTTCTTTTTCGGGAAGAGTTGGACTCGGTAGGAGATTCCTTCTTTTGAGGCTCAGGATTTTGAGTTTCGAGGATGATTTCCATGGTGATTTCTAGAATAGGGTTTGTGAATTCTTCGGCTTCAGTTTGGGTTTTTGGTGAGACAGACATTGGTGAAAAATTTTGATCGGAGTGATGAGAGAGAAGGTAATTTTTGAGTGGTGTAAATTTTGGTGAGGCTGATATGTTTTTATGGTGGAGGTAACTGGAGGGAGTGAATAAGTGAGGTGTCGTTTGGGAGGTGAGGTGAATTTAGTTGATTTGACACTCCTATTTAATGCTTAGGGAAACGTAAACCGTGTTTCAAGAGAGTAATGGATGTGGGCAACTTTTGAACAAAAGATAATGATGAATTTTGATATATTCATCCGAATTTAGTTTTTAGATAAAAAAAGATCAGATAAACACAACAATTTTATCTTTTGAATTCAATTAATGAAATCACTTGCAAATACAACTTGATACACGGAACAATTCAACAAGGCTCATGCAATCAATTTTGGACTTCTAATATCTATGACTTTCAAATTTACATGCCCATTAGTAAATGTTACTCCTGCTCACAACTTGCCTTAACTATGTAATTAAACATATAACATTTGTGCACAGTATACAATAGTTTAAGCATGTCAGTTTGAGTTTCATACCTGAGGGAACTTGATGCATTTTTCTTAGTATAACTTAATCATCCCAAGTTCCATTCTCATCTTCTCATGCCTTTCTCTATTCAAGGGCTTAGTTAATATATCTGCAATTTGATTGTCAGTTTGGCAGAAATCTAACTTAATTAAACCCTTTTCAACATTATCCTTAAGGAAATGATGCCTTATATGAATATGCTTGACTCTTGAATGATGGACTGGATCTTTAGATATGCAAATTGCACTAGTGTTATCACAATAGATAGTAATGCAATTAAATTTAATACCAAAGTCACGCAACTGTTGTTTGATCCAAAGGACTTGAGAGCAACAAGCAGCTGCTGCTACATACTCAGCCTCTGCAGTAAACAATGCAACAGTATTTTGTTTCTTGGAACCCCAAGAAACTAGACAAGAGCCAAGGAACTGAACCATACCTGAGGTGCTTTTCCTGTTGACTAAGTCACCAGCATAGTCAGCATCAGTAAATCCTCTAAGCATAAAGTCATCACTTCTAGGATAAAACAGACACATGTTATCTGTTCCTTTGAGGTATCTCAGAATTCTCTTAACAGCCGTTAGATGAGATTCCTTAGGGTTAGACTGAAATCTAGCACACAATCCCACACTAAAAGAGATGTCAGGCCTACTGGCACTAGTAGAAAAAATAAATTGGCAAGCGGTTCAAACCCCCCAATGGCAAGCGGTTTTGAACCGCTCCCTAATAGGGGGCTTGCCAATGACCATTTAAATGGCAAGCGGTTCAGAACCGCTTGCCTTTTGATGAGAATGGCAAGCGGTTTGGCGCCAAAACCGCTTGCCATTACACATGACATACTCTTATGTCAATTGTAATGGCAAGCGGTTTTGGCGCCAAACCGCTTGCCATTATCTTCAAATGGGAAGCGGTTCTGAACCTAAACCGCTTGCCATTCTTTTTTTTTTTTCCAAAATTATTATTAATTTGTAAATAATATAATTAGTGACCTGTTTTAATATAAATAGTCATGTCTTAATTATAATAGGAACCTGTCACAATAATATTAATATTAATAATAATAATAATAATATTATTATTATTATTATTAATATTAATATTATTAATAATAATACAATATAATATAACATGAAATAAAAATTACATATATATATATCATATCAAAAGTAACATCATTGTAATATTGAATTAACAATAATATGTAAGTACAACAAAATGTGTAAAGATATATAACACCATCAATAGCTACGTACTAATCATAATTAATGTTAATATAAAAAAAAAAACATATACTAACTAAAATAATGTTCATCATACTAATAACTAATAAACTCAAGCTCACTAATTAATTTGGTGTGTGTGCACCCACTCCGACAATACTAATAGATGCCATCAAATGTCACGAAATAAGCCCACATGTCGCGAATTTCATCAATTTCTTTGCTTGTTAACGGGCCTTCCCTTTGAATCGCGCAAACCTTTAGGAAAAAAAAACAAACATTATATATATAACACTTGACTATTATAAAAAAAAATTAAAATAATTAGCTAGCTAGGACTAATTGATGCCATTTACAAATCACATCAAAAGAGCATTATGCCATTTACAAATCACATCAAAAGAGCATTACGCATTTTACCCATTGATGCCCCACATAAGTCCTATATGATTTGTACTTTTCCCATTTTCTACATTTCATATCATATGCACTAATTCTCTATCAAAAAAAGTCAATATTCCCTAATCTTAGGTGTCTAAGGCTTGAAATCACATCAAAAGAACATTTTACTAAGTTTTAGGACGCAATTTATACAAGATGCCCCAAAAAAGGCCTATATGACTTATACTTTGTCCATTTTCTACATTTTTTATCAAATGCACTAATTCTTTATCATAACATGTCAATATTACCTAGGATTTAATTTCTAAGACTTGAAATCACATCAAAAGAACATTTTACTAAGTTTTAGGACACATTTTATCCATGGATGCCCTAAATAAGGCCTATATGACTTCTACTTTGCCCATTTTCTACATTTTTTATCAAATGCACTAACTGTTTATCATAACATGTCAATATTACCTGGCCTAGTACTTGGTGTCTAAGACTTGAAATCACATCAAAAAAACATTTTACTAAGTTTTAGGGCCTATTTTATCCAAGGATGCCCCAAATAAGGCCTATTGTACTTCTACTTTGCCCATTTTCTACTATTCTAGTCAAATGCACTAATTCTCTATCAAAACAAGTCAATATTACCTAGTCTTAGGTGTCTAAGGCTTGAAATCACATCAAAAGAACATTTTACTAAGTTTTAGGACGCATTTTATACAAGATGCCCCAAATAAGGCCTATATGACTTCTACTTTGCCCATTTTCTACATTTTTTATCAAATGCACTAATTCTTTATCATAACATGTCAATATTACCTAGGATTTGGTGTCTAAGACTTGAAATCACATCAAAAGAACATTTTACTAAGTTTTAGGACACATTTTATCCATGGATGCCCCAAATAAGGCCTATATGACTTCTACTTTGCCCATTTTCTACATTTTTTATCAAATGCACTAATTCTTTATCATAACATGTCAATATTACCTAGTACTTGGTGTCTAAGACTTGAAATCACATCAAAAAAACATTTTACTAAGTTTTAGGGCCTATTTTATCAAAGGATGCCCCAAATAAGGCCTATTGTACTTCTACTTTGCCCATTTTCTACTATTCTAGTCAAATGCACTAATTCTCTATCAAAACAAGTCAATATTACCTAGTATTAGGTGTCTAAGGCTTGAAATCACATCAAAAGAACATTTTACTAAAATTTAGGATGCATTTTATACAAGATGCCCCAAATAAGGCCTATATGACTTCTACTTTGCCCATTTTCTACATTTTTTATCAAATTCACTAATTCTTTATCATAACATGTCAATATTACCTAGGATTTGGTGTCTAAGACTTGAAATCACATCAAAAGAACATTTTACTAAGTTTTAGGACACATTTTATCCATGGATGCCCCAAATAAGGCCTATATGACTTCTACTTTGCCCATTTTCTACATTTTTTATCAAATGCACTAATTTTTTATCATAAAATGTCAATATTACCTATTATTTGGTGTCTAAGACTTGAAATCACATCAAAAAAACATTTTACTAAGTTTTAGGGCCTATTTTATCCAAGGATGCCCCAAATAAGGCCTATTGTACTTCTACTTTGCCCATTTTCTACTATTCTAGTCAAATGCACTAATTCTCTATCAAAACATGTCAATATTACCTAGTCTTAGGTGTCTCAGATTTGAAATCACATCAAAAGAACATTTTACTAAGTTTTAGGACGCATTTTATACAAGATGCCCCAAATAAGGCCTATATGACTTCTACTTTGCCCATTTTCTACATTTTTTATCAAATGCACTAATTCTTTATCATAAAATGTCAATATTACCTAGTTTTTGGTGTCTAAGACTTGAAATCACATCAAAAGAACATTTTCCTAAGTTTTAGGACACATTTTATACATGGATGCCCCAAATAAGGCCTATATGACTTCCACTTTGCCCATTTTCTACATTTCTTATAAAATGAATTAATTCTTTCTCATAACATGTCAATATTACCTAGTCTTAGGAGTTTAAGGCTTGAAATCCCATCAAAATGCATTTTACTAAGTTTTAGGACGGATTTCATCCAAATTGGCCCAAATAAGGCATATGTGACTACTACTTTGCCCAATTTCTACATTTTTTTATCAAATGGACTATTTCTTTCTCATAACATGTCACTATTACCTAGTCTTAGGTGTATAAGGTTTGAAATCACATCAAAATAACAATTTACTTAGTTTTAGGACGCAATTTACCCAAAATGGCCCAAATATGACATGTATGACTTCATTACCAAATTCACTATCAATTATGCAACAAGTTCAAAAAATTTTACCACAATGGCCAAATTCACTTTCATTTACGCACCAAGTTCATAAAATACTACCACATTCCCCGGGCTGCTACCAACGCTGCTGCCATATGGCTGCTGCAGCTAGCTGGGCTGCTGCCGTGGCTGCTGCAGCGGCCTGGGCACCTGCCTGGGCTGCTGCCGTGGCAGCTGCAGCTGCCTGGGCACCTGCTTGGGCTGCTGACGTGGCTGCTGCAGCTGCCTGGGCTGTTGACGTGGCTGCTGCAGCGGCCTGGGCACCTGCCTGGGCTGCTGCTGCTGCTGCCGTGGCTGCTGCAGCTGCCTGGTCTGCTGCCATGGCTGCAGCAGCTGCCTGGGCACCTGCCTGGGCTGCTGCTGCTGCTGCCGTGGCTGCTGCAGCTGCCATGGAAGCAATTATTGATCTGGAGAATAAAAAAAAATAAAAAACCCATACCTCCTCAACGTGTTGAACTTCCGTGCAACAATTGACTATGACAAACATAAACCTCATCACGTATAGGGCACAATCAACTCCGTTGTCTTGTTGCGCACACTTACATGACACAAAGGTAATCTAGTCATGCATAGCCATAATCGAAGCCAAGTTTACCAAACAAAGCACTGTTCAAAGCATTACCTTTGCATATTTCCACGTTGGACCCGCAACAGAACGACAATTTAGCTTCTTCATAACACTTTAGGAAAATAAGTTCAAAGTAAGAAACATAAATACTCAATAACTTAGGTGAGGATATTCAACAACATGAATCAATATTTACCCATTCAGTAGGTTCTGCACTAGCAACTTCCGTGGTGGCCAAGTACTAGCTGAATCAAAGTAGTAGATTGTGTTATTAGCAACACATACCACCATAAGGCTCCAATGAGAACTGCATATATATTTTCACCAAATAATAATCCATCAGTGTTAGACGTCAACATATATACTTAACAAAGAACTAAATTATGACATATTTAAACGTACTCCTCAAAGCATGGGGCTAATATGAACTTGTCTTCCGCATGCGTTGATTCTTTCAAACTCCGCGCAAGGTAATCTACCACCTCACGAGGGTTATGTAAGCATCTGGTTTCGGAGGTCTGCTCGGGGCATAACCACCCAACTGCAGCCTGAGAATTGGGTTTACTAAGAATGAGCACCTGTAGTGACCTTCATAAGAGTAATGTGGGAAAATTATTAGTATTTGCATTGTTTTCATTCAGAAATATCAAGAAAACAATATCATTAGGAATGGTAGCATTGCATTACCTCATGAACGCTTGAATAATGGAAATGTTAAGCTCTGAACCGGTGAGAAATTCCTTCACATCGACTCTTGAAATAAATGCGATCGCATCCTCATCATAGTGGAACAATGCCTTAGGTAAAAACACTTGAATTTGTTTGTCCATGGGTAACTCACTAACACGGTTGTGAAGAAAATAACAAGCTTTTGAGAACGACTTAAGGACATCGGCTTCTACGAGTGGAGTCGAAGGAGCTCTCGAACTCTTATTCGACAAGTGTTCACCCTTTGACCCTTGTCCTTGTTCCATGATCTTTGGAGGTTGGACATCCTTGGATTTTGGCTTCTCCACCTTCTTCCTTTTAGCGGGCTGATTTTCCTTTGTCACCTAGTAACATAAAAACACACGGTCATATTAGAAGTTATTGTTTATGTAGACTGTTTTAATTAAAAACAAGTAGTGTATACTTACCACTCCTAACAACCTCACCCAATCACGTGGGCATTGCACAAAGCTACCTTTCGCATCAATCAGGTTAAAGAAATCATATTCCTCTCTAGGCACCGGTAGTGGTAAGTCCTCAAACCCGACTACTATAGAATTGATCCCGACCGAGATATAGCGGGTACTAGTATTAGACTTGAAATGGACCTTGTCAAACGGTTGTGCGCTACCATACCCCACCAAAGGCAACTCTCCATCCTTGTTTTCCCCGGGGTGAAGAAGCTCACAAGGCGTCTCTTCCTACACAGTTGATAAGGACATTAGTTATGAACTAACCGACGAAAGTTTAATAGAAGCACATATGATTAGCTACTGAAGTTTACCTTAACATCAGGGAAAGGTTCTGGTGTTGGATTTGCAATCTTCATTAACTCTGCATGCGGAGGACTATGAATCTGCAATGGTAATAGTTACACCAAGTTCTTAAAGAGACCAATTAAGTTCATATTTTATATTTTGATTGTAATGAAATTACCTCGCTCTCAACAACTAGATCGTCCACGACGTGGTCTGGGTGAGTACTACATGAGTCCACCGGGGTAATCGAAGGTAACGACAAGTTTGGCAAGTTCATGTGCTTCAAAATGGCATTGAATTGACTTTGCATTTGTTCTTGCATCTCCGCGCGTATCTCCGCCTTAAGTGATTCCTTTTCCTTGTCATCCAAATGATAGGGTGAATTAACACTTGATCTACTTCTTCCCGATCTAGTGTATTCTGAACCCATCACCTTTTCCCACCCTAGTTGTTTCCCTCCTGAACCAATAACTCGCCCAGGGTGGTATGGTTTTCCCAAAGCCAAGGTAAAAGGATCATTCTCGATGCTTGGAGTGAGCTTGCCTTCAATTACTTCCGATGTATGATCAAGCTGTAACAAAACAAGAAGTTACAAATTCCAAGTAAGAAGTAGTTTATATGAAAATATTTAATAATCAGGGTGTAATAATAGCAAAAGTAGCTTAGGTTGCTTACAAGTGCATCCGCTACTGCTTTTGTATCCGGATGCATGACATACTTGCCTGTGTTCTTGTCAATCCCATGCATAGCACACCACCAGTCAATTGCACGACATACCAAAGTGGAGACTGTGGAAGAAAGCGGTTTATCAGATTTTGAAAATTTGTCTATGGGGTATAGACCCTCTTTGATCCACTTTGGTCTAGATTCCGCAAATGTCTTACAACCCATATGATGGCTATACAATTTCTTCTGAGCATTGGTTCTAGCTTTTTCACTTTTTTCCTACATATCAAGAAATGTTAGCATCCATATTTGTAGTAAACCAAAATCACATCAAACAACTACTCAAACTGATATATATATATAAACAAAACATACTCAAATCCTAGGTAATATTTATCATAACATGTCAATATCACATCGAGATAATGTCTAACATCGTGTTCTTTCCAGTACTCAAGCTTCCAAAAGATTGATTCCTTTTTAAAAAGAGCATGTGGGTCTGTTGGTTTCGTTGTTTTACCAAAAACACATGGTATACCCTTCACTCTAGCATAAACCTCTTTTCCACTCAATGCCCTAGATGCAACCCCCTCTTCCACTTTCCCATTGAAGGCCTTTTTCAGCCTACGATATGGGTGATCGCGCCTAAGCAATCTTCGGGTCCTCACGTACACATCTTTGCCCCATTTGTGAAGGTACACGCTTGGTGTGTCATCGATACATATGGGACATGCTTTCTTCCCTTTGTTCTTGTACCCGGACAAGTTTCCATATGCGGGAAAATCATTGATGGTCCACATAAGGGCAGCACGCAATATGAACATCTCGTTCTTATGGGCATCAAAAACGGAAACTCCTTCATCCCACATCTTTCTCAAATCATCAACAAGGGGCTCAAGGTAAACATCTATGTCGTTTCCAGGTTGCCTTGGCCCCGTTATCAAAAGTGAAAGCATTATGTACTTCCGTTTCATGCACAACCACGGAGGCAAGTTGTAGATCACTAAAAGTTTCGGCCATGTGCTATGTTTGGTACTAAGAGTGCCAAATGGATTCATACCGTCCGTGCACAACCCAAGCCTTAAATTTCTAACTTCATCACCAAATTCCCTAAATTTCATATCGATGTTCTTCCATTGTGGAGAATCAGCCGGATGCTTCAACAAACCATTTTTCTTTCTCCCCTCTGCATGCCATTTCAAGTTCTTAGCATCTTTTGGTATTGAGAATAGACGCTTTAACCTTGGAATAATGGGAAGATACCACAACACCTTGGCAGGAGGTCCATTCATACCAACATTGCAGCTTGTTTGCTTGTAGCGCGACTCACCGCAACGTGGACACTCCTCCAATTCTTCATATTCATTTCGATACAGAACACAATCATTAGGACATGCATGTATCTTCTTATATTCCAAACCACATGAGTTTCTTTGCATAATAGTAAGAATTAATAAGTTCATTCCCATCAGGCAACATGTCACATAACGCAGTCAACAAAGAAGTAAAACTAGTGTCGCTCCAGTTATGCTTCGACTTAATATTAAAAAGTGTTAGCACGGCTGAGAGTTTTGTGTATTTTTTGGACCCAGGATACAAAGGCTTTTTGGCAGCCTCTGATAATGAGTCAAATACATCAGATCGGTCACCAAATTCACCTTCAACATCACGCATCATCTCATCCAAGTAATCATAACCAACATCTTCGATCTCATCCCCATCCTCATCCCCATCTCCATCATCATCACTCCCATATTCCTCTTCCACACGAATCTCGACACTTTTACAATGCGTCTCATTCCCAACAACATTCTCTCTATACGATCCCTTTTCACCGTGCCAAACCCACACATGATATTGAGGCCTAAACCCATGACATTGTACATGAGCCATGATGGTATCAACACTATCGACCCTGTGACATTATTACAATTGACACAAGGACAATAAAGGTAATTTTCACCCGTACTGAGCTGATACTGTGAAGCACTCTTGCAAAAATCTTGAAGCCCATTAAAGAATTCGAATGTATCACGTCTACCATACATCCAACCGCGATCCATAGTCGTTTTAAATTGCCTTTAAATATACCGACACATTTCAAATAATGTATAAATGTAACATGAATTATGTTAATCAAAGTACATATATCATATAATTCATCCATATCGCGTAAAAATGAATGCTCCCAAAAGGTCCTTATCACTCCAACCTAACCCATCCTTGAACGTCTAATCTCACTAGTGAAGGTATGTCAACTTTTCAATTTTAAGGAAAATCCGGCAGCATTTCCCCCCAGTTCTCCAAGTACACAATGTAGGTAATTACTTACCTACATATGCACCCAGAGAACATGGCGAGAAAATGATAAGCCGAGATTTCCTTAAAATCGAAAAAGAGACATACATTCACTACCTAAGTGAGATTAAACGTCCAAGAACAGTCCCAACCGGGGACTATTCAAGACTTTCTCCTAATGAGAAAGACTCGAACGGGTATCTAGGCAAATGATGATGCAAGCATTCAATAATTTGCATTTATATGACATTCAACTAACAATACACAAGTTCATTCATTCATATATTGCTAATTAAATTACCTAAAATCAAACTAAGGTTTACATTCCATTCATTCATTCATAGCAATCCATTCAAACATTATAATTTACTAACCAAATTTAACAAACTAATTAACATGTTAACTAAATGTGTTCACTAAATTTAAACAATTAAAGTAACAATTAACATACTTTATGGAAAAAAATCACAATTAATAAAACAATTAAGATAAATGTGTTCACTAAATTTGAAACCCTAACTTTAAAGTTTGGAATAAACAAACAATTAATACATATTGAAGTAAAGTTTAGCAAGAGCTCACCCTAATTTGAGAGTGAGAGTTAATTGTTGTGCCTTTGAAAGAGGTAGTAGCTTCAATTAGGGCAGAGAGAGAGAGGTGTGGTGGTGGGGCGAAAAATCAGAACGCACACCACCAGGCACCAGCCACTGCACCGACGAACTGATGACACCCACACCCACGAAAACACCAGCAACCACCAGCAACACCTCCCCACGAGCGCAGCAACCCACACGAACGCAGCAACCCTCAGCTCGCACAGTCCATTCGCAGCTACTTACATACAAACCCGCGAAAAAAAAAAAGATAAGGGAGTGAAAGGAGTGGTGGCGGCGGAGGCGTGGTGGTGGAGGAGTATGGCTGAGAAAGAGAGGGGAGTGAAAGAGAGGAGAGAGCAGCTACTGCATGTATGTTTCAATTGGGGGGATTGAAATTTTGCCAAAAATTTCGACTAAGGAATTGAGCCCAATCTTTCCCACATTTTTTTTTTGAATTGGCAAGCGGTTCGGGGTTGAACCGCTTCCAGCTTACCATTATAACAAATGGGAAGCGGTTCAACCCCGAACCGCTTGCCAATACTTGTAATGGGAAGCGGTTCACGCCAAAACCGCTTGCCATTCTAAACAAGAGTTTTTTTTTTTAAAAAAATTGGGTCTTTCGAAACGGATTTGAAAAACCGCTTGCCAATTGGGGCTTCCCATTTAGTTTTTTCTACTAGTGTGGCTGTTTGATATAGCAATGAACCAATCATACCTCTATAAGTCGTTTGATCCACACTTGTTCCTTGTGGATCATCATCAAGTCTCGTTACTGTTCCCATAGGTGTGTGATTTGTCTTGGCATCCTCCATGTTGTACTTCTTCAGAAGTTCCTTGATATACTTCTGCTGGTGAATCATTATTCCTTCTTCTGTTTGCTTTATTTGGAGTCCAAGGAAAAAATTTAATTCACCCATCATGCTCATCTCAAATTCACCACCCATTAGCTCAGCAAAGTACTTGCACAAACCATTGTTAGTAGCACCAAATATAATATCATCAACATAAATCTGAACTACCAACACATCAGTTCCTCTAGATTTAAGAAAAAGAGTTTTATCAACCTTTCCCCTTTTAAAATCATTTTTCAGGAGGAACTTTGAGAGCCTTTCATACCAGGCTCTTGGTGCTTGCTTAAGCCCAAAAAGAGCATTATCAAGCTTGAAGACATGATTTGGAAATTTAGGATTTTCGAAACCTGGAGGTTGTTCTACAAACACCTCCTCATTTAAGAAACCATTTGGAAAAGCGCATTTCACATCCATTTGATAGAGTTTGAAACCCATAAAAGAAGCAAAAACTACTAGAATTCTAATAGCTTCTAATCTAGCTACTGGAGCAAAGGTTTCATCGAAATCAATACCTTCCCGTTGGTTATAGCCTTTCACAACCAACCTTGCCTTGTTTCTTACAATGGTACTATGCTCATCTAACTTGTTCCTGAACACCCACTTGAGCCCAATGATCTTCTTTTCCTTAGGCTTTGGCTCAAGGTGCAAGACTTTGTTCCTTTCGAACTCATTTAGTTCCTCTTGCATGGCTACTATCTAGTCAGCATCTCCCAAGGCTTCTTGATGATTTCGAGGCTCTAGGATGGATAGAAATGCTTGGAACGCACAGAAGTTCCTCATTTGCGATCTGGTTTGAGTTCCTTTCCCAATGTCACTGATTATGAGATCAATAGGATGGGAACCTTGATACCTGAACGGCTTGGGATGAAATTCCTTTGCTGGAACTCCAATTTGAGGAGCTTCTTGTCCTGTTCCTTCTGCTTCTTCCTCTTCAGTTTGTTCCTCATTCACCTGTTCATCTTGGTGAGGAACATCTTCATTCTCTTGAGGTTCTTCTTCTGCTGCAGGATGCTTTTCTTTGGCTTGTTTTTGATCTTCTTCTTCATCTTTGTCTCTGATTAATCCTATTTAAAATCATTATCTTCTTCCTGTTCCTGTACACTCACAAACTGGTTAACTTCATCAAATATTATGTGAATGCTTTCCTCAACACACATTGAGTTCTTATTGTAAACTCTATAAGCTTTGCTATCAGAGGCATATCCAAGAAATATAGCCTCTTCACTTCTTTCATCAAATTTGCCTAGATTTTTCTTACCATTATTATATACAAAGCACTTACAACCAAAGGCCCTAAGATGGGATATGTTTGGTTTCCTTCCCCTGAAAAGTTCATAGGGAGTCTTGTTGATGATGCTTCTGATTGTTACTTTGTTAAGAATGTAACATGCTGTATTCACGGCTTCAGCCCAGAAGTTCCTTGGCAATCCACTTGCAATCAGCATGGTTCTAGCCATTTCCTCAAGGGTTCGATTCTTCCTTTCCACAACCCCATTCTGTTGGGGAGTTCTTGGAGCTGAGAAATTATGGTTCATGCCATTTTCCCTGCAAAACTCATCAAATCTTGAGTTCTCAAATTCAGTTCCGTGATCTGATCTGAGATGGACTAGTGAGTGACCACTGATTTTCTGTATTTTCTTGGCAAAAGCAACAAACTCGTCAAAATTTTCATCTTTACTTACAAGAAAAATAACCCAAGTGAATCTGGAATAATCATCAACAATAACCAAAGCATATTTCTTGCCACTCCTGCTTTGAATTCTCATGGGACCACACAAGTCCATATGGATTAGTTGCAAAGGCTTTGTCGTGCTCACCATTTTCTTCAATTTAAAAGATGAACGAACATGCTTGCCTTTCACACATGCATCACAAACTTTATTCTGTAGGAACTTGATAATAGGAAGTCCCACAACCAAGTTCCTTGACCTTAGTTTGTCCAGTAATGAAAAGCTAGCATATCCAAAACGTTTATGCCATAGCAGGGGATCATCTTCAACAACACTCAGACATGTAAGGTTGTTCCTTGGGATTAAGTTGAGGTCTACATAATATGTATTCCCTCTTCTTGTTCCTTCTAGAACAACCTTTCCTGATTTGTTATTGATGATGTTGCAAGAATCAGAAGTAAAACTTACAGAGTTTCCCTTATCACAAAATTGTGATATACTGAGCAGATTGTGCATTAAGCCCTCGACCAGGAACACATTATCAATGGAATGAGATTTTGATCTTCCAATTTTTCCTTTTCCAATGATCTCTCCCTTCTTGTTATCCCCAAAGGTTACTGTTCCTCTAGGGTAGTCTTCTAGTGAGAGGAATTTTGATTTATCACCTGTCATATGCTTTGAACACCCGCTGTCGAGATACCACGAGTTGTTCCTCCTCACTAGAACCTGCAAGAAAACTAAGCATTAGAATCAGGAACCCAGGTTTCCTTGGGTTCCTTTGACGTGGATGCAATATCAGTTTTCTTGACCCACACTTGTTTTACATATTTTTTATTAGCTTCTTCTCTATTCCAACATTGATCATAGAGATGTCCAGTCTTACCACAAAAGGTACACATTTTCATGCTAGGAAGCTCAACATATTTCTTTTGTTTACCTTTTCTCTTGGTCATATAACCAAGTCCTTAAGTTCTTTTTCCTTGAGCTTCAGCAATCCATGTGGGTATAACTTTTGGGTCAATACTCCTATCCTTTCTAGCATTCAGTTCATTTTCAAGTTGATCCTTTTGATTTCTTAAAGTCAAAAGTTCATTTTTCAGATTTTCAAAATCAACATTAAATTTAAGCAACTGATCACTCGAGGAACTACTAGAACTGATATCAGAGTTCATGAGCTTATACTGAGTTAATTCAACATTCAGAAGAATACTTTCATTCTTGATTCTATCAGCTATCTCTTTTATGTGTTTATACTTAATGTTCAGCTCTTGCAATTTGCTTTGGGACTTGGCATAAGCTGTTTCCAACCAAGTGCCATGTTCCTTGCAAACCTTAAGAGCCTTCTCACACTTATTCAGTTTCACACAAGTTTCTTTAAAGAATTCTTCTTCTTCTAGACACAAATCTATTAAGACATCTTTAGGGAGAGTTTTAAGCTGTTTAGGATCAAGAATTACCTCTTTGTGGAGTTCCTCAAGGTAGGCCATTTCATCATCTGATTTGGCCATCAGACACAAATTGGCTGTCTCCTCTTCTGGTTGGTCATCCTCATCTTCTTCACTGTCAGAATCACCCCAAGCTGCTATCATGGCTTTTCTCATGTCCGACTTTTGAAAGTTTGCTTTGCTGAATTTTTCCTTTCCTTGCTCCTTGCCCTTTCCTTTTCCTTTATCATTTTCCCAGAGGGGACAATCCCTGATAAAGTGATCTTTTGGCATTGGAGTTCTTTTTCCCGAAGTTCCTTGAGGTGCGACCTTTCTTGAATATCCTTTTGAACCTTCGAACGATCATGTCAGCTTCATCCTCGTCCACTTCAGAGTCTTCCTCCTCTTCTGCTTTCAGAGCCAACCCCTTGTTCCTCATGGTTTTAGTGTTGACTCCAAGGTGTAGCTCATGGGTCATGAGAGAGCCAACAAGTTGCTCGATGTTGAACTTGGTGAAGTCCTTAGTTTCCTGTAGGGCTGTCACCTTAGCTCTCCATCTCTCGTCCTGTGGAAGACTTCTGAGAACCTTCCTAACCTGCTCATCTGTAGGAATCTGTCTACCAAGGGAAACCAGCTCATTAATGATGTTAGTAAAACGAGTTAACATCTCCTGGATGGTTTCCTTAGGTTGCATCTCAAATCTCTCATACTTAGACATAAGTAGATCGATTTTTGAGCGTTTAACCTCATTAGTTCCTTCATGAGTAATCTTGCACCCCATAACACGATTGTGCTCATGAGGTCCAAGCCCGCAATGGAGCAATTTCACAGCCATAGCATTGATTTCCATCTTGTCAAAATCCTCTTTCTCATATTCAGACATGGGCTTAGGGATTACCTCATTCTGAGCGTTTGTCTTGGTGACTTCGAAATCACCAACTTCAATGACCCTCCATACTTGGTAGTTCTCCGCCTTGACAAAGATCTCCATACGGTTCTTCTAGTAGGTATAGAACTTCCCGTTGAACATAGGAGGTCTCTGAGTTGAGTATCCTTCCTCAAGCTTTTCGTGAGTATTCATTTTCTCCAAGACCTTTCTTCTTCAGGGTTTCCTGATTCTCTTAGAAGTTAGGCTCTGATACCAATTGTTGTTTCAATGAATACTACAAGAAGGGGGGGTTGAATTGTAGTATGAGAGTTTAGCCAAACTTTTTGCGGAATTAAAATTAAGTTAGCTAAAGGAACTGAGAGATTAACTAAAGGAACTAAAGAATGCAAGAGAGATTTTACGTGGAAAACTCCTTGGCCCTAACAAGGAGAAAAACCACGACCACTTGGGATTTTGGGAAAAGAATCTTCACTATAATAGGGCAAATGATCCTATTACAAGCTAAAGACTCAAACTCAAGTTCCTCTACGAACTTGAGACCCTGAGGAACAAGTCACCCAACTTGTTACTATTCTCTTCTCTTTCTCTCTTCTCACTTCTCTATTCTCTCTTCTCTTTCTCTTCTCTTTCTCTTCTCTCTCTCTCTTCTCTTTCTCATACACAAATGTTCACTCGAACTTCCCCATTCCCCAATTACAACTCGAAAGAAAAACAAACTCTAGTATAAGAACATTTAGAACACTCTAATGAACTTGTATGGAATTGGACTCTTAACTCGAACAAAAGATAAAAACTTATGTGAGCAAGGGTGAGTTTTTCCAACAGAAATCAAGAGCTATTTATAGATCACAAAACGCCTTAGAAAAACTTCATTGTGCTGCAAATCCATCACGCCACTACTCATACCCACTAAGAAGTTCATGTCCCTAAAATTAAGGAACCATGAACTCCTCAATGTGTAAGACCATGACTGTTTAAGGTCATGGGAGAGTAGAGCGCAAGTTTTGGAAAACGTGGGGATTTTATTTTGTCAAAAATATTTTTCGAAAATCAGAAAAAGAAAAGGAAATAAAATCTTTTTAATTTAAGAAAAAGATAAAATTTAAATTGCAACAGTTTTCCTAAAAACAAGCATGCACAATATTTTATCCTAAGACCAATTCCATACTGATTTTTCGAGTGTAACTAACTTCCTTATACTTACATAAATCCTAAAATATATAAAATATTTAGTCTTCATGTTTCTCTGATGAAGCTTCTACTCCGAGGCTTCTGTTCCTTACAAGGAACTTCTCTTCTCTGGTGATGCTTCTTCTCTGAAGCTTTTGTTCCCTGAGGGAACCTTCTATTCTCAAGTCTTCATTTTTGAAGCGCCAGTTCCTATGAGGGAACTCTTCTTTTTGGATAACTTTGTTTCTGGCCTTCCTGTTCCTCATGGTATCTTTGCTCGACACTTAATTCTCCTAGTCTTTGCACTGATCACACGCTTAAACAATTAAGCCTTTATTAGTATGTAAGTAAGTAAGGTTGTGTCATCATCAAAATCATTAAGTCTAACAAAGGGTAACATTGTCTTTTCACTTTATCTTGTTATTTATGTCTTTTAGTTATATTTATTGTGAGTGGGTCTTGGGGTTGGGTTTGTTCCGTGGAAATTCGGACTTTCTGAAACCCAACAGCGGTATCGGAGCCTTCTCATTTATTTTTGTAACTAAAATTTTCAAGGTGTTTAAAATGGATTTAATTTCTGGTTGTTGTTGCTAATTAGATTAGTAGCTCGATTTTATTAATTTTAATCTCGTTTTATTTAGAATTTTGGCTCCTGAACCCAGATTTTCACCAAGACTAGTGAATTTTGGGTGGAATCGATGTTCTAGAAACATTCTGGCTTTTAGGGTTGCGAAAAAGCCAAATTCTGCCCAGAAATTCCTGTTTCGAGGGATTTTTCGTTTTGACGAAAAATTTTAAATCTTTTAAAACCTTGAATCTTAATGGCATATTAATTGTGATTATGCATTTGGTTCTTTCCTTTATGCTTCTGCAATTTTAGACCACTTTTGAGCATGATTACTTTGTAGTAATTGGTGCTTAATGGTTGGCTCAAATTTAAACGTAATTGCAAATAAATTGCTTTAAGTGTGAAAAGTTTGTGTTTTGAGGCTCTTAAGTACTAAAGATCCAATCTTTAATTATTTTAGTTGGTTGGAACTTTGTGTTACTAAATTCCATGTATGTTTATTGCACGTTCTTAATTTAATCATTTATTAAGTTGATTGGAATCATAAAGTTTCAAACTTGTGATTGAATTTTAATTAATCTTCATATTGGAAGATGTAATTTTTTAATGATTCACAAGTTAAAGTTGGAATTTTTTCATTGAATATTTCTGTTCATTATTATAACTCCCTTTTAATTTTGTCAAATTTTCATGATTAATTTATGTTGTTGCACCAAGTTATACCAAAATTATTAAAGATTGGTTCTTGGATTTAATTTTGGTTATGCACTTGAAATGGAATTTATTTGAGTTAGACGTATTTTATTTTTCATTTTTGGTTAAAATATTAATTCTAAAATTAATTTAGAACTAATGATAAATGTCACACGAAAAATCAGGAAATAATCCCGAGGCACTTGCACACAAACCGAGGCACAAGAGCACAAGCATCTCTCGGCCAGCCGGGCTGCACAGCAGCCCGCATGTGGCTGCCGATGATGCGTGTTGTGCGTATCGGTGCATGCAATGCCACGATGGTGCGCGCATGGCAGCAACTTGGTGCATGCGATCGTGTGCGAGCAAGCTGTTGTGCACAGCCGTAGCTTGGTGCGAAGGGAGGCAGCCAAGCGCGTGCTGCCTCGCACCTTGTAACCCGTAGCAAACACTGCTATGTTGCCCACGGGAGCACCTAGCAGTGCTACATTGGTGTGGTGTGGGCGCACGCACTATGCCGCATTGCCCGAGCTGCTAGGCAGCCGTGGCTAGCAATGGCGCGCTCTTAGCTAGTCTAGTTGCGCGTGCCACTTGCGTGCGTTCGGCTTTGTAATTTTGCGTTCTGCCGTTTGAATTATTTTATTTACTTTAATTAAGTTCTGGAGGCTAGGCCTCGGTTTTTTAGCAGCACTTGCAATTTTTTAATTTAGCAAAATATTGGGTTTAGCGACTTAATTAATTGGATTAATTAAGTTGGATGCGGAATTTAGTGGGAGCTTCATTATTTGAGCTACTTTAATTGCGCTTAATCACATAATCGGTTAACAACTTTGACTTGGTTTAATTTAGGCGCGTTAATCGGATTAACCACCTAAGTTAGTTACTAGTTGACGCGTATTTATGCATTGTTACTTTTTTTTTGTTGTAAAATGCATGGGCCATTCACATATAGTGAATGGATGAATGGAATGTATATTCTCTCATAGGTTTTAAGAAATGGAAACTAGTGGGGCTCGATTAGGATAGAAAATACGAACTGTGTTCCGTCATGTATTTTGTAAATCTAAATACTGTATGCGAACCGTTGCGTATTTTTGTACCTTAATATTGAGATTAGTCCTAATCGTAGATACTAGTAGTTGCATTATTTTGGTTTTGTCTTGAAGACGGTGTTTCTTGGAAGACGAAGCGATGAAGTTGCAAATCAAGACCCTTGAAGACTCAAGGGGTCATGCTAGTTTCCAAACGTATCATTTACTTATGTTTTCGATACATATTTATGTTTATATATATGAATGATATGTTAGATGCATGTTTAGGATTTCGAATTTTGTGATGATTAATTAAGTTCACTTTAATCAACCAACATAGAAACCCTAGGTCCCTTATATGTTGAGTAAAACTTGCTATTCCAAAACAACACTTACCGAACTTTTGAGAATAGTGATGGGCTTACGCCAAAGTGAGACATTTCTACTTTCCTAGGAACGTAAGGTATTTGATGGGTTTGCCAAAGAAAGACATTATAATACAGTTGGTTTTGGTTAGACTCAACGATATGAGTGATGGAGTCGTAACATGTCGTTGGAAAAGAGATAAATTGTTGAGAGAGCATCAGATGCGATGATATATCTGACCAAGAGTGGCTTGGAGCCATTAGCAAAGAGTTTCTTACCTTAGAGTAATAAGTGTTAAGACAAGCCAAAACATGCTTAACTACTCATTGATTCTTTGGATCTTGGAATCGACTTATTCTCACCAAATAGAGAAACATTTAATGTGTGAATAAGACGTTTAAATAAGTTTGATATATATACATGAATTCAATCTTATTTAAGTATTATGAATGGTTTTTCATTTCAAATTCTTTCAATTGTAGAACCATGTCTTCAACTAATACCGACAACAACTACATGTGCCCAGAACTCCGGGAGAAATTAGCATTTTGTCTCAATTTGACCAATGTCAAGGAATATGAAGAAGAACTCCGGAAAACTCTTCGGAATTATTCCATGGAGTAATTCTTAACACTCCCATTCCAAGCTTCTTTGCCAAGGGGATAATGAGAGATGAAATTCATGAGACTTGGTCCTTGGATTGTGACAAGGTCACATTTTTTATGAGGAATTCCCTTCCGGAGGATTAGAAGCAAAGATTCACCTCATACCTTCCAAACATGCTTCTTAACAGTCTTAAGGAGCTTGTCACTATGTCTTCTAAGACAAGGGACTTGAATGTTCATAACTTAACCAAGTCGTTTATGAACATGAAGATCAAGATCCCGGAGGAAGGTTGCCTTGCTAAGGAAAGGCTCGAAGTGTGGAACAAGGTCTACAATGCTAGGCTTAGACCTAGAATGCCTCTTCAACTTCATGTGCTTCGAATGACAAGGATTTTCAAGCACTTGGAGCTCATTGGGAAGCCAGTAAAGGATGAACAAGCGGCTCACATGCTACTAAGATCACTCCACTCAGGCTATGTTGCATTGAAAATGCATTTGACGGCCAATCGAGATAAACTCTCATTGATGGAGGTTGTTCAAGAGCTTTTTAGACCCAATTCTTGTAAGGGTACCAGGTTCTTTCTAAAGCCAAAGAAGAAGGAATTTAAAGACAAGGTAAACATGTGGTGCTTCTATTGTAATAGGTGAGGCCACTACAAAAAGGAATGCAACGAGTACCTAGAAGATGAAGCGAAAGGAAAAGTAGCTCTCACCTCAGGTATCTTCTTTATAAACCATCATTTGAATATGAGCAATTCATAAAGGTATTAGATGCCGTAAATGACTCACTATATGCTCCTATTTCAGGAACTAAGTGAGAAGAAGCTTCACAAGTGGATGTGCATGTACAAGAGGAAGAAGAAGACAATATATCCATTAAACTTGTAGTTGCATAGTTTGTCTTAAAATAGAACTTATTTTAGTTTTATTGTTGAACATATTGTGATCTTTTGGCGTCAGACGTCAGGCTGTAAGATCACAAGACTATAACTATGATTGTTTTAAGTCTTGTTTATATGTTTTATGGCATGACACGTTTATCCAAATGTGCTTTATTTAGACAAACAAGTTTATAATGTTAATGATACAACCAAAGAAGACTAAGATCATTGAGTCAAATGACACATACTTGTGGCAATGTCGTCTTGGCCACATTAAAATCAAATGCATCAAGAGACTTCTACAAGAAAGTGTTCTTGACTCATTCGATTTACAATCATTTGAAAATTGCGAAGGATGTCTATTAGGCAAGATGATATAACAGCTATTCTCCAAGTTAGGAGAAAGGGCAGTGACTTATTGGGATAATACACACTGATGTAACATCGATATTTTATCACCTTCACAGACGACTATAGTAGATATGGATATGTCTACCTTATGTCGTACAAATCTGAATCGTTTAAGAAATTCAAAGAATTTCAGAGTGAAGTTGAAAATCAGCTTGGAACGAAAATCAAAGCCCTTCGATCAGATCGAGGTGGTGAATACTTGAGCCAAGAATTCAATGACCATATGAAAGAACATGGTATACTTTCAGAATTGACACCTCCAGGAACTCCACAATGGAACGGAGTATCTGAAAGGAGGAATCGAACCTTGCTAGATATGGTACGATCAACAATAGGTCTTAGTGATCTTCCTATCTCTTTTTGGGGACACGCACTTCTAATCGCGTCACTAACACTGAACCGTGCTCCATCAAAAGCTGTAGAAAGGATTCCATATTAATTATGGACGAAGAAAACTCCCAGGTTGTCCTTTCTGAAGATCTAGAGATGCGAAGCATATGTCAAAAGATTAATTTCTGACAAACTTCGCCCCAAATCTGACAAGGTTTTCTTTGTAGGATACCCAAAAGAAACCAAGGGGTATTACTTCTACAACAAATCCGAGAACAAAGTGTTTGTTGCTCGCGATGGTGTCTTTTTAGAGAAGGAACACCTTTTTAAAATGGCAAGTGGGAGGAAAATCGAACTCGATGAAGTTCGAGAGGACGAGCAATAAAATCAAATTGACAGTCAAAGTGCTTAAACAGCATCTGTTTACGTTGGTCAAAATGTGCAAAGTCAAATCGACAATGTAAATGCTCAGTCCGTTACCCTACGTAAGTCACAAAGGCTAAGGTCTCAACCTGATAGGTATCTTGGTGTCATATTTACCGAGAATCAAGACATCCTAGTAGTGGATGGAGACAAACCGATAACCTACAAGCAAGTGATGACGAGCCCTGACTTTGCTAAATGGAAAGAAGCCATGAGACCTGAAATGGATTCCATGTTTGAAAATTAAGTATGGGACTTGGTTGACTTACCCGAAGGTTACACGCCTATCGGATGTAAGTAGATTTTCAAATTAAAAACCGACAAAGATGGAAATGTATTCACTTACAAAGCTAGACTGGTAGCAAAAGGTTACAGGAAAATTCACGGTGTTGATTATGATGAAACCTTTTCTCCTGTCGCAATGCTTAAATCCGTTCGGATCATCCTAGCGATTGCTGCATATTACAATTATAAAATATGGCAGATGGACGTCAAAACCGCCTTCCTAAATGGAATTTTGTCAGAAACTGTGTATATGACACAGCCTGAAGGTTTTGTCGACCAAAACAATACTGGGAAGGTGTGTAAGCTTAAAAAGTCCATTTATGGGATAAAGCAAGCTAGTAGAAGTGGGAATCTGCGATTCCATGAAGCCATCAGTAAGTTTGGTTTTTTCAAGAATCCAGATGATTCTTGTGTTTACAAGAAGTTCAGTGGGAGTGACATCGCCTTCCTAGTATTATATGTAGATGACATATTGCTCATTGGAAATAGCATCCCGATGCTAGAGTCTGTAAAGCCCTGTCTTGGAAAATGTTTTTCAATGAAAGACTTGGGAGAGGCTTAGTACATATTGGGCATCAAGATCTACAAGGATAGATCTAAAAGGATGATTGGATTGAGCCAAAGTACTTACATTGATAAGGTACTAGCACGATTCAATATGGAGGAGGCCAAGAGAGGTCACCTACCCATGTCACATGGCATAACCCTAAGCAAGAAGCAATGTCCAAAGACACCTGATGAGCGAGAAAGGATGAATTAGATTCCATATGCTTCGCTTATTGGATCGATCATGTATGCCATGATATGTACTAGGCCAGATGTATCGTATGCCTTGAGTGTTACGAGCTGATACCAATCAGACCCAGGAGAGGCGCATTGGACTACAACCAAGAATATCCTAAAGTACCTGAAAAGGAAAAGGATAAATTCTTGGTATATAGTGGCTCTAATGAATTACTTGTTGAAGGTTACACCGACGCAAGGTTCCAAATAGACAGATACGATTTCAAATCGCAGTCAGGATACGTAATCTGTTTAAATAGAGGAGCATTTAGTTGGAAGTGTGCTAAGTAAATCACAACTGCAGATTCTACAACTGAAGCCAAATACTTGGCAAATGCTGAAGCGACTAAGGAGGCAGTTTGGATTCGTAAGTTCGTTGGTGAACTTGATGTTGTACCCTCCATCAAGGCTCCAATAGCTCTCTATTGTGACAACAATAGAGCTATTGCTCAGGCCTTAGAGCCAAGGAAACATCAAAAGGTCAAACATGTCAAGCGGCGATTTCACATATAAGAGAATGGAAGTTAGAGGGTGAAATCAAAATTTGTAAAGTTGGAATGGACAATAATGTAGCCGATCCACTTACTAAACCTCTGTCTCATGTAAAGCACAACAAGCACGTTGAGACAATGGGAATCAGGCACATTGGTGATTGGCTTTGATTTCCTTGTTTAGTTTTTTAATTAATTTTAAACATTTTAATGTAAAATACTATGATGAACCATTCAAATTTCGAAGTAATTTAATTTCATGCAATTTTATCACTCCGTTTGATTCTAAGAATATTGAAAATAGGGTAGCAAGACCAGTATTGGATAAAGAAACACCTAATAAGTGAACATTGAATATTATAATCGAAAATTATCCCTAATCGAGGTCATTTAAATAATGGACGATTAATGACCACTTGAGATTAGTGTGTAGTTTGATTTATAGCACCGTTTCTTGTGCTACAAGGACATGATTGTCATAAATCATTTGCACGGGTATTGGTTTAGAACTATACACGATCAACCTATGAGAATACGTTATGAGATTTAAAAATCATCATAAGTACACCTTTCATTACTGCTATCGAAACCTCTTTCCTTGACCGTGAGAATTGTGAGTTCTCTTATTTAAGTACTAGTCCGCTTTGATGTTCGTCAAACGTCTGTCGTACATGGGGATTATGACGGTAACACTCGGGCGGCTAGGTCTTCTTAGTAAGAGAAGTTGATAGTACAAGACTGGGAATACCATAGGGAACATGTCTTTATTGTTTACAAGGCCTCTCGAAGAATGAGACTGTAAAGTGCATGACCGTGATTTTAGGAAATCATCTGCTTATCGACATTCGAACTCAGATTTTGAGAAACACTTCTAGACGTAATAAGGATGACGAATAATCTTACCTTATAGTTCATGAAGAGACATTAAGTGACATAGGAAATAGGCTATACACAAAAGCACACTTGTCCGGAAGGACAAGTGGGAGATTGATAGGAATGGTGTACTTCGAACAAGTGTATTATTCCGATAGAGGGTTTGAAATTATAAGAATGCTAATTATTCAGTGAGGTCAAGTAATCAGAATGCCTAGTTAGAGGCCGCTTCCGATTAATAACATTAATGTATAATTTATATTACAGCTTAAGCTTGACTGAACCCTTCGGGTCACACCCAAGCAACTGATGATCCGATACTACGAATTAATCCGGAAGGAATTAATGAGTCGCTCGAGTATTATGAACATAGATGTCGGAAATCGAACAAAGAGCGTCGAGACCGAGCGTCACAAGTCAAGTCGAATAAATAAAAGACGAGACGGTAAAAATCAATTAATTAATCAACAATTACGAAAATACCCCTAACATCGGAATGCCCAGAGAAAACCGAGTGCTAGGGGCAAATGGTGCTAGCATGGCAGCTAGCATGCGCGTCGCACCAAGCCGAGCCTGCTAGCAGTGCTGGCTGGTGCGTGGCGCGGCATGCTAGCACACCAATGATAGCAAGTATGTTAGCGCGCGCAACAGCTAGCAGCGCTAGCGAGCTAGGAACGTGCTAGCGTGCTAGAACTGCTAGCAGCAGGCGCACAAGAAGCCACGACCAGCAGCCCGCAAGTGTACCTGGCTTGCTAGCCGAGGAATCGAGCAGCCCACACACATATGCACACGGGCAAGCCCACTTGAGCACAAGGCCGCCAGCTAAGCGCGCCTGGGTGCCCAATCCTGGGCGCCACGTGGCGCCGTGTGAGGGGCTCCGGCTTGGGCATGTGTGAGGCGGTTTGGGGATGCTTGGGGGGCAAGGCTTTAGTTCCCCCCCACCCCCCGTGGTTCTCACCTACCCTCTCCGTCCTTGTTGTCACTTGTTGATTAATTATTGCTTTGCTATTTTTCTTTTGTGTTTGAATTAAAAATAAAATGAAAAATGATTTTTACCAACTCTCCCACATTGATGGGAGAGTATAATGTTTTGTGTAAATTCTCTATAAATACCCATGTATTGGGATTTGAGAATTCCACTTGAGTTGGAACTCAAAAAGGCATCTCCATAATAGTGAGAGAACCTTTAAGTTCACATAAAACTCGAGTAGTTGTTTTTGGTCCAAACTCAGCTAAACTCCGAGTTAGAGACCGTTCGGGTCGTTGTTGTGGGTGGACTATCATTGGAGGTCTACACGCTTGCGAGTCTCGGTTTTCGAAGTAAGAGCTCGTTGGAGTGAGCGAAGCACGCATCAAGGTTAATATTATCTTTTCACTTTATCTTGTTATTTCTGTCTTTTAGTTATATTAATTGTGAGCGGGTCTTGGGGTCGGGTTTTGTTCCGCAAAAAGTCGGACTTTCCGAAACCCTAAACAGGTAGACCTCTTTAGCAATTACAATGTCGTTCTAGACCCGGTAGTTTGTGATAGGGGTTGTTCATAAATTTGGACGGACGCCCCAACGTCCGCCTGAGAATAAAAGAGATGCCTTTTAGAAGATGGCAACTTGTTCGACATCATGATCGAGTTGGCGAATTAGGGAAAGCATAGTTCCGGAGTCTACCCAGATGCGTCCCTAGTAGAAAAGACGCCTTGCCTCCTTTGGTGCTCTTCGAATGAAACAGTCACTTCGACAACCAAACATTCGCTACTACTAGCTGTGGCGGTATTTGTAGCTGTGTTTGTTGTTTCCTCGTCCGTGTTATTCGGATCATGGGGAACTCAAGGATTTACTAGAATCCCTTCTGGATTTCTAGCGTATCGGTCGTACGTCTGAATGGTACGCGCCATTTTCGACTGCAGGGACAGAGAAAAATAGGTGGGGGTTGACAGGAGGAAAATCCTAGGTCGTTGAGTTCTAAGACTCCCCCAATTTATAACCAAACCCAACCCTAGTATAGGATTAAGTCCGGGTCGAACCCAAGGGAATGAGGTATAAGCTATGGTCTCAAGTTAAGCTATTCCGAAGTCTAGGTAAACGGTTTGATCTAAACAAACTAATCAATGCTACTAAATGAATATGAAGAATGATATTAAGGATTCTAGGGAATTAGGATCCACATGCATTCATGACAAACATGCTAATTGGGCAAGAATTCATTCAATCGAATAATGCGAGGGAAAGTAGCAAATGCAATCAAAATCACTTGTAAAGTTATTCCTTAGGGTCAAGCTAGTGGTCTCTACGAGTGACTACCAAAGGAAAATCACAAAACAAGATCAATCAATAAGAGTAGCTTTTAAATCAATGTGTCGTATCAATGAAAACTATAATGCAATCTAGCTTGATAGTTAAGGTTGATCACTCCTCAAGACATCAAACACATGCACAAATTATACCAACCAATTTAATCACAACATTAATCAATCAAAATCCCCCAATTAGCTATGAATTATCACTTATACATGCTTCACCACATCCCTAGCAAGCAATCTACTCCCTACACATTGCAAAATTAAATAGCAAAACTAAACTAATCACCAATTTCATCATCAACATTGTATTCTAATTATACTTCAAACTATCAAAAATCAAATCATTCAATCAGCTAGAAAAAATATCAAGAATCAAACACTAAAATTGCATTAAGGAGTAAAGAATTCTTACAAAACTTTGATCAAAATCAAAGAGGAAGAAGATTGAAAGTAGCAATCATCAAAATCACCAAGTTTCTCACTCTAGAATCTAAGAACAAAGGTTTCCCCAATTTTGAGCTTCTCACTCTAAAAATCCATTCTAAAACAAATACTAGTCTCCTCCCCTCTCTAAAAAGGAAGCAAAACTATATATAGTAAAACTAACAAAGGAGAAGTTAGTTAGACGTCCAAAAAGAACCCCTATAGGCGTGCCCTATCATCAATATGCGCGGCCACGGATAAATGGGTACGGAACGGCGAAGGCAGAGATGCGTGGCTGCGCCCCTACTCTACGCGCCCACGCCACCTTCGTGCACGCCCGCGCCTAGGAGTATGGCAACTCCTCTCATGCGACCATCGATGCCTCCGTGTGCTCCACTTGATGAACATTGGGGGTGGCAGTTTCCATGGTGGGCTCAACACCGTTTTTTATGCCTACGCAGCTTGAGAGCACGACCTAGAAGACTTGGACTTTGCACCCATTAACACTTGAGCTCCAAAGGGAGAGACCGGCTTGCATCTTGAGCCTTATAAATCCCGAGAAAAAGCCATTGAGGTCCTTAATTAAACATCACCAATCTCCTGAAATCAAAGAAAAGCAAACAAATAAAAGAGAAAAAGCAAAATAAACCTAAGAAATGCAAGAAAACGGGAAAACAACTAAGGAAAACACGAACTAGAAAATTAACAAGTAAAACTAAAGAAAAAGAGATAAAAGAGCTATAAAAGCGATTAAAATTCATCCTAAAAGAGGCTAAGTGAGTGCCATAAATGACACTTAAAAAATTCCTTTAATCTAAACTTTTGCTCGTCCTCGAGCAAAAAAAAAGCAAGTAAGAATAGGATGAAAATTTTATTCAAACAAGAAAAGGGAAAGAAAAGGGTAATAATGTACACTAAAACTCACTTTCGTAGGAATCACGGTTGTTTTTAGCTACAATAAGCCCTTTAAACCCCAAAGTCTCCAATGAGGACGAGTGAGGTCTCGTAAGGGTATCCAAAGAGTTTAACCCATAACTCTTGAAAGTAAAAATGAGGCAAAACATTAAAAAGAAAGTAAAATCAAAAAGGAAAAAGTAAAACAATAGCTTTTGAAATGGACTTTTACAAATGATCAAATGCAAGTGAATAAACAACTTTCTATAATATAAGGGTATGCACGTTCCAAGATATCCAAGGTTGATTGAAACATAAGATATGCTAATCATAGAGAACTAATGAGACACATCTCACCTTCATCCCAAACAATCTTACCGCATTCCCCCTACTAGTTTCAAATCCACCTTTAGTGAGCATCTCAATGATTCCTAGAAGGAACCGGAAAAGAAAATATTTTAGGGCTACTCGACATCTTGACTATGCACACTGCTCCATAGGCTTGACTCACATCTCCCTCCACCGACTTGTGACTTAATCCAAAAGGTCAAAAGGTCTGGGAAAGGGTTGTAATGTGAGGGCGAAAAGGGTAAAGGTAGGCTAAACTTTAAAATTTGGTCGTATACCTAAATTGTGAAGCAAAGATTAGCCAAATCTTAACACCAAAATCAAGTAATCACCAAACAAAAACACCAACACCCCCAAGCTTATTCAAAGCCATAATCACAAACATATATACAAAAGTGTAAGAACGCTTCCCTCCAAGCTTAAACACGGCATTGTCCCTAATGCTCAAAATAGGGAGAAAAAGGTTTACATAAAAATATTTTTGGACTTTTTCAAATTCTCATTTATTCAATTTTGCCAAAGCATTTGACATTGCTTTGCTTTTTTCTCATTTTATCATTTTTCTTTTTTTTCACTTTATTGCATTGTCCTCGCCTCTTTTAACTATAGACGGCTTTTTCAACTAGGAATTTACCTTTATTCACAAAATATACACAAAACAAACTTGCTTACATTATAAGAACCAATCTTCAAACTCATCCACCACAATCTCCAATAATGGAAACAAGAATGAAACAAAAGGCTCAAAATCTAAAGATATGGCTTGAAAAGAAGGTTTATGGCTCAAATGGTTAGCAAGTAGGCAAATGTAAACCCAAAACAAAGAATGAAAACTATCCTAGAAAAGTAAAAATCACCACCCCAAAAAGATGCCTTTGTCCTTCCTAAATGGCTCAGTCGCGATCTCAGGAGATGAGAGTCAAATTCTAGATAAGGCAAGCAATTGTCAAGGATCCATGTGCCACTAAATTAAGAAATGTTGAAAGCAAGAAGAATAAAAACCTCACACGGTTGTAGCAAAAACTCACTATTAGCTTCAAATCCACTATATAGAGCAACTCCTTCTTACCACAAACAAATAGAATCCGACTATAAGGTCCCAAAAGGTCTAAATCACTACCTTAGCATACCCTATCCTAGAATCACTAGTAGAAAAAAGTAAATGAGAAGCGGTTCAAACCCCCTATAGGGAAGAGGTTTTGAACCGCATACGCTTGGGGGGGTTCAACAATGGAGGCTAGGGTTTTGGAGAGAGGAAGGAGGAGAGACGAGAGGTTGTATTTAATTTTTTTTAACAGTATATTGAAAATCTTCTTGCTTCTCAAGTATTTATATTAAATCCTAATCTTAAGTAAAAATAAATAAGGAAATATAAATAACAAAGGTCGTCTTTAAATTGGTCTCTTGGAGAATCACAATCGACGGGAGACGAATGGCACAATATTCCGCATGCCAAATCCATCGCCCGATGGGTGGCCGTTGGTCGAGTGGTCGTGGGCTGCTACAAGGTCGATGTTCAACCATCGCCTAATGGATTTCCAGCGGGCCAGGAAGATTCGAAGGGTCGTGTGTGCGGAAGCTCCATCGCCTGATGGCTGGACACTTGATTGGCAGATTTGCAGGACTGACTTTGAGTGGATGTAACTTACAATCTAAGAATTTTATAAAGGCATGCGACCTATCATTAGAAAGTTCTTCAAGTCTAGTTTCCAAAACAACTTAATTAACCTCAATCCGATCTGTAGAACTCTACTTATGGCCAAAACAATGCACAAGGGTCCTTTTTCACCTCGTCGTTCATTAGTGTTTGCTTCGTTTTCACTCATATTCAATCTAGATTGGCACATAGTGACCTCTTGAGGATGCTATGTCCATTGTCCATGTACACACCAATCAAAATCGACGTCTACGAGCATAGAATCTTCAATCAACAACTTAATTTATCGGCTTCCGTCCAACTATCATCTCAACTCTAAATCCTTCGATAGCGTCCAAATGGCTATGAAATTACCTGAAACATTAAGAAATATACAAATGAAGCGTAATAGAGGGATAAATGATGACATATGCAAATATGACCCTATCAACCAAAAAGACTAAGAAAAAGGTATAAAAATTAGCATAAACGTGCCTAAAAATATTATATAAGAAAGATTCATCAAATTCCCCCAAGCTAAATCGTTGCTTATCCCCAAGAAACACTAGACTCAAGACGGAGAAACACGACAAACAAGACTTCCAGGGAACCAGAATAAGAACGACTCGACTCTCGGGCAAGTAATCAAACCAAAGTTAGCGATACTGAAATCTGACTCGGATACATATAGAACCACGTAGCATTCATAGTCCTGCAATTAACTCACCAATTTAGAGGCCACAAAAAATCTCTTTCCAAGCTAATCTTCGACGATTTCCTACATATATGCTGAAGTTGAGCACGAGAGGTGCCCTACCAACTTAGGGTTATAACAAACACTCAACCTATACCATGTCGACTCAGGATGAAACAAATACTCTTTAACATTGACTCAAAACTCAGTTCACTCAATCATAACTTATGCTTGAAGATCAAAAGGTCTTTATGAGGGTTGTAATGGAGCTAGGGTGAGGGTAGGATAAACATTTTGGGAAATGTGAGACTTGAGCTAGTTGGGAGAGTGGTAATGATAGTCCATAAGAACAACACAACCAAATGCATATCAAAGATAACCTCGTTTAGCATCTAGCCTCTCTATACACCATTAAAGCCAAAACAAAAATCAATATACACCAAAGTAATTTGATTTTCTCTTCTTCCCTTCGTTTTTCAAATTTTTTTTTCTTTGTATATATTTTATTTCTTTTCATTCCTTCACTCTCTCTTTTATTTTTCATACCCATTAATTCTACTTTTTATCTTTTTTTTTTCTTTTTTTTGGAATAATAACCTTGAACTTTCATTCAAAATCTCCTTTATTGCACCACAAATAAAATATTTAGCCAAAGAAAAATCACAAATCATAAGATAGACCACTCCCCCAACCTAGGCTTGGGAATAGTAACCAATTGAGGCCGAAGGCTTGTAATATGGCTAATTCAATAGGGTAAAGCTCAACATGGGTAACAATTAGGGAGCAAATGTACAAAAATAACATTTGGAGGCTCAAAATAAGAAAAAGAAAAGACCTTTATCATTTCGATCATGCACTCATCACAACCAAATTACTACGATTCTCAAGGCAAAATCAGGATCTAAGCTGCACCAGGAACTATCACACATACAAAAATATAAATTGTTATAAATGTGACAGTCAATCAATCAGGTTTCAGAAACTCACATGGCTTGAGGTCTACAAATATCTCAACTAGCTAGACTCAAAAAGATCAAAACATCTTGCCACAAACCAATTAATCGCAGGATACATTGCTACGCAGTTATCAACGTATAAAGCACACCGACTGAAATTCAAAATCATAACTATGATGAGAAGAAGCTCAAGAGAGTCTAATCTATCCGCACACAGTTCGAAGTCAAAATGTGGAAGATAAGCACAAGAATGCATTAGCAAAAACAAAACTAAACTAAGAAAGCAATTCTTTTTTTTTTGTTACATGTAAACTCCCATCCCTAATAAACAGTACAAACCATGCAACACTATAGACAACTAAAAATGTCTCCCCAAAACTAAACCCGATGATGAACAACCTTTCACCACCCGTACTGTTTGGGTTGAATATTTAATATTTGGAGTGCTTAAATCCATATTTCTATTCAATAAACCAATCCAATTTTTAGCCCATTTCCCCAAACCATAACTTACTTTTTACTTTTCGTATTCACATCACAAACCGAGCTGAACTGATTTTGTGACCCTATAATTTTGATACAAACATTATTTGGTTAAATAGGCCTTTTAATAAGCTTTCCAACGTTATATCATAAGCCCAATTTCAATTTAAAACGAAGGAGATATAAGCAAAACACTAAACTCGACCCAAAACCAACACCCTTTCACTAAAACAGCAATATCTTAAAATCTACAAAAGATTTTGACCTAATTCTAATTGGATTCGAAAGTAGGCTTCATAAGCTTTCCAACTTTATATTATATTCTTTATTCCGAGTTACAAATTAAAAGTTATCATGGTTTTAAAAACATGTAAAAAAAACTAGATTTGTCGTGTCACAGCATAAATGTCACGCCACGGTGTTTTGTGACGTGTCACGGCACTCTGTACCGTGTCACGGTATTTGCACCGTGTCACGGTATTTTACACCGTGACACGGTGTTTTCCTAGGATCTTTTCTTCGCAGCGCTTCACTTCTAGGGTTTCGTGCTTCACCCTACACATTTTCTCTATAAATACGAACCTAATTTCTTCAGTTTTGGGGCACCAAATCATTCTCTCTTCCTCTCTTATACATCAAAAACTTCTCTCTTCTCCCCCTCTTGCTTAAACCGAAGCTCTAGCCCTCCCTATTCTTCCACAATATTTCCCTTAAGCACTCCAAGGAGTCCATACAACACCCGAGGTTCTGTCCTTAAACCAAGGCGTGAAAGGTAGAATTAACTGAGAGTTTGGATCAAATCAACTCTACTTTCATTTAATTTAATTTCAATTTGATTTATATTTTTATTGAAGTTGCTAACAATTTATTCATGATGTAGCAATTTAAAGGAGCGCGTGAAATGCGAGTAATTGATTAATTTAATTACTTATTTTATTTTAATATTGTTAGTATCATGATTAGGTTTATTATTATTTGATTTGATTAACGATATTATGGTTAAATTGCTTCTAATATTAATGTTTATTCTATTAATATTATGATCACCATATTGCATGTTCAAGGGAATATGTAATCGAAAATCACGCCTAATAAGATAATTTGGATGACCGATTTAGGTTTCTTTTTAATCTTGTTGTTTAATCAAGTGATCACGAATATTTTAGAATTATATGTTGCATTAATATTCAACCAATTTAGCATAATAATAGTTTGAAGCGAATTGAATATTTGTTTGTATGCCTTTGAGATCGTTGGAATCACTTTTCACAATAAGAATCGAGTAGAGGCCAATACGAGCGAATGTGACTCCATAACTCACTTCGTACCATCATTCCTAATCCTCCTTTTGTGGTTCCGAACCATATGGAGTTAGTAATCTCATGGATTATGAATGGGGTGTAACCTTCACATGTCAATCGTTGTTGCCTTTCGTTGTCCCTTTATCGTGGTTGCCTTTTATGATCCGTAAACGATTTACAAGTTCCTTAAAAACTTGTTGGCGGCTCCCTACTTTTCTTGTCCGTAATCGTATATGTCAATTCCCACTTTCTAAGAGTGCTAAGCATATTCACACATGTTTAACGTAGGCGCGCTTCGAATGACGCCTACAATTTGGCGACTCCACTATGTATCTACAACGGTACAATTGGCAGAAATATTTACTAAAGCTTTGGGGAGAGCTAAGTTTGAATTCCTTCTTCACAAGTTGAGCATTTGAGATTTGAATGCTCCAACTTGAGGGGGGTATTTAGGAAATGTGATAATATTGTATATTGTGATATATTAGGAAATTAGAATATTTAGGAATATTAGGTTTTATATTCCTATCTCCTTATAAATATTGGAATGTGGCCGATTGTTATCAGTGAGAAATAGACAGTGAAATACTTTGAGACCTTGAGATTAATTTAACCGTATGTGCGGTTAAATAAAACTCAGGCTGAATTTGGTTCAATCATTTTGGGTAGTAATATTTTTTGTTCGGTTCATTTAGGGTATATGATAATTTTCGTTCAAAACACTTTATAATCGGGTTAATATTGAATCAAGTCACTTTATGATCAGTTATTTCGGGAAGGTCACCTTTTGGGAAGGTCACTTTATAATCGGGTTGACAACGAGCCGGGTAGAGTCGGGTCAGATTACTTCGAGTATATAGTCAAAAGCGGATCAAGTCCACTTTGGATCGGGTCGAGTTCACGTTGAGACCATTTTCGATCGGATTATTACTTCAAGTTCAAATCAAGTCTCACATTGGGTATTTAGGTCGGTATCCCGATCTTACTACTACTACGTATTTCATACACTTGTACAAAATTTTAATGAAGCTAAGGAAACAGCAACAGAGTCTAGCAACATCTAGGCATCTATAGATTATACTCCGTAGTTGCACACTTGCGTGGGGGTAAGCCACTTTGCCATGCTTTTCTGCTTTGGTTTTCTACTGAAGAAATCAAACATTATTGGATGGGATGTTTCCTTTGTCTAAAGATGAATGATTGGATACTTTACTTGCTCCATCAAATATGTTTTCTTTAGACTAAATTGCAAATATACATCTTTTCATAGCTATATATTGATTGGACTATTGAGTTTTATAGGAGAAATACCAAAGCAAAAAGTCAACCCATACACATTGAGTTACTAGTTAGAAAATTGCACCCACCATTTCATCGGATTAGTTAAATACATTAATAATAACTAGCTTACACAAACAACTAACTACGTATTTAAAATCTCATCTTCAAAAAATAAAATAAAATACATAGACTATTTAAGCTCTCAGTGTCAAATAAGGGAAAATATAATTTGATTAAAGTAAAATAAATTTATAATGAACCAGGACATCGCCTGAATCAATAACTAGTTTGTTTTTTAGTTGTTGTGTTTTCATTAAATTAAAATTATTTATATTAATTTACACTTTTTTTTATTCAATTTTCATTGTATTTACCATTTCTGGTCTCTTTTGTAGATGTTGTATGACTTCTTATTAATGAACTAGCTTTTGGACCCGTTCTACGCACAGGTTATGCTTAAGTTGTAAATTTATTTAGAACTTTACAAATTATCTTGTCACCAGGAGAAGAAAAAAAAACTTTACAAATTACTTGAATGAATTCATTTCATCGTCTTTTGACACATTATAACATTTTATGAATTAGTGGTAATAGTTGTAGAAAAAATGGCTTAAAATTGTAAAATCAAATCTCTATTTGCATGATATATTATCAACAATTTGTATAAAAAACTAAATACCAAACACCTATTATAATTTTACAATTTTTACATCAAATATGAAGGCATGATATTCTTCTTTAGTCTTTACCAATATATGTCTCTTATAGTGAGCTTAATATCTTGAAAATTAAAGGCCCATGACATCCAAGCAATGTCATCCTATGGAATTTCCATAGTATTCTTACATGAAACTCTCCACTTTTCTTGTCAAAAAGTCTTCATTCTTTGCCGCCTCAATATTTTCGTTTTCAATAATCATCTTCATTGCTGTAGATATTCTACATGGAATTTCGAGAGATGTTTCTCTAATTTTTTTTTATTTTTTTTTTTGGAACTTAAGTAGTGTGAAAACGCTTTATTGAAAATTTGTATTTTTATTAGAAAAGAGGGAAGATAAAGGGTCAAAGAATTGAATTATGAATGTGAATAAATTGAATTAAAAGATGGAATAATGAGAAGAGGAGAAGGTTTAGGAAATTTAATTTGTTACTGAATTAAAATAGAGATTACAAAATATAAAAGTTATTGAGAAATAAAAGGGCAGATGAAGAAAATTTCTTTGAAAACATAAGGAGAGAGAATGAATAAAGAAAGGTGAAAAAGAAAGAGGACATGTGTCAATTTTGGTTTATATTACAAAATATAAAAGTTATTGAGAAATAAAGGGGGAGATGAAGAGAATTTCTTTGAAAACATAAGGAGAGAGAATGAATAAAGAAAGGTGAAAAAGAATGAGGACATGTGTCAATTTTGGTTTGTGTTTTTAAATACTAAGGACTTGTTTGGTTCATCTTATTTTTGCTTATCTGATCTGGTCTGGTCTGGTCTGATCTGATTTGAATGACAGATTTGACCAAACTTTTACCTTAAATATACAATAATCTATACAGAAAAAATGTATCAAGTGAAGTCTTGTTAGATTCGTAATAATGTGTATTTTATTAATATGTGATTTTCATAATTTTTTTCATTACGAAATTAAAGATATTTAGCGATAAAAAACTGCACATAAAACGATGATCTGATCTGAACTTATTTTTTCTGATTTGATCTGATTTGAACTTATATTTTCTAAAATAAGTAAAAATAAGGTAAACTAAACAAGACCTAAGTATTGTTTCAAAAAAAAAAAAAAAAACAATGCCTAAGTATAGATGAGCTTTACATATTTTGAAAGCCCCATATATAATTCACTCCTAGTCAAATAACAATTAGTCAAAAGCAGCCGAAGATGATTATCTTAAAGGCATATCACCAGACTAAAGTAATTTAATTAGGAATATGTATGGAAAAGTAGGAGGTAATAAGAATGTTTAGTTCTCAAATCAACGGTCAACCCTATTTTGTAAAATATTAGTATACTACCCTTTAGTTTAACTACTATGATTTTTTACAATTTACTATTAGTTTTAATCTAGTCATTTACTTATATATATAAACTATTATAATTGTTTACTTACCAATATGCTGTTGAATTAGTAGCAGTGTATTCTTTTATAATAATCCATTTGTTACCTTTTGTTTGCTCCATAAGATAAACCGATAAAGTTGTCTTTTTAATTTATGGTCGGAAGAATGTGATAAAAGAGAAATTTGGCCGGACTAAAAGAGAAATTGTTGTTGGGCACACGTAGGCCTGGCCTTAAAGGTTGGGCGCGCGCAAGGCTTGGCTTATGGGTGCCTACCCTTGGCTCGACGTTGTGGCTAAACGCGTGCAAGGCCTTGGCTCAGCTTGGTCTTGTTTGCCTGGATCTATGGCCCATGCTTGTGTTTGGTTGATCCAATTCCTTTTTCTAATGATCATTGTGATCCATTTGACGTTATACAAATGAATTTGATGCATTTAAGCCCAGTTACCAATGCATTGACATAATATAAACTTTTACTTACACCCTACGTCAAGGAACACTGCCTACACCCCCGCCCTCTGTGCGTGCCTCGTCCCTGCACCTTTTCAATTATGAATTTCCTGTAAATTTTTCTAATAAGTTCATTTATGTATTTATAAATGTTTATTTATACATCATTACATGTTCATTTTTATAACAAGGCGTTTTTTGTTCAAATTAATATATTCCTGAGTTATACATTTAGAATTTTCTATAAATAAAAATGAGAGCAAAATTATTTATGAGGATTATTGCGTTCAAATCATTTTTATTATAATTTCTGTTTATTCATGTTTCAACAGATGTTCATTTTTGTATCATCAAATGTTCATTTCAAGATATTTGTGTAAGTATCATAGTAAAATGTATGCAAATATATACGTCTTAGAATTCTATTTATTTAAATAAAATATTGTTAAAAATTATTTCCAATATAAAATAAATTTAATTTAATTACAACAATAACACATTTCTATACTATTATATACAATTGTTTCATTCCCTAAAAAATTGTAATTATTCATAAACATGAAAGTGAACCATTAAATACTAAATGTACATATGTGGCTTAGCTTGTTAAATAAACATTCTTTACATTTAGTATGTTGAATCACTCTCCATGTTGTAAGTTTATACTTTATACTCTTTAATTTATACAGTCTTATCATGATTGTGTCCTGTTCTTTATACACATTTTTTCTCAATATGTACATCGTCGTCTTCACCTTTCTTATTGTGAACTGCTAAACGTCTCTCCCCTTTTACAAGGGAACGCTTCCTTTTTGACATGAATGGACAATTTTGCCCTTTTTGCAAGTTGGACTATAATGGTCCTTTATGGGTCATGGCCATTATTATATCATACCGACCCCTCTAATTTGTACCACGTGGTTATGAAAAATCCTGAGTTCACAACATCGGTCCCCACGACGTCCAACCCCACCTTTTCAATCCACCACCAAAAAGTCGGTTTTTTTTTTTAAAAAAAAAAGAAAAAAATTATCAAGCTATAGCGACGGGTTTGGGACGATGGACGACGACAACATTCGTACTCCGGGATATCGTCGGAGGATTCTGTAAGTGTAGGTAATATTTCAAGCCATTAACCCCAAGCTTGAACCCCACTGTGATCATACACTTAAGCATGGTGGCGTCCAAAGGGAAGGAGGCTAGAGCAAAAGAGTCGCAAACAAGTTTTAGGAACTTGTAAACCGTTCACAAGGTGAAGATTACACCCCTTAACGATCCAGGAGATCGTCAACTCCAAAAGGTCTTGAACCAAATAAGGTTCGGGGATGAAGGTACAAATCCAACCTAAAAGAGGTTGAACCTGCCCTAATAATAGGCCTCTACTTTATTCTTCTCGTATTCATGTGCGCTATCTGATTAACATGCAAACATTAGGTTAACCCTAAACCAGTTTATCTATGTTGGTTGAATATTAATGCACAAATAAAACTATTATTGGTGATCACTTGAATTATAATCATATTAGCCCTAAACAAAATTATTAATTATCTCATTAAGCGTGATTACAAGTAAAAATTCCCTTTAAACCTGCAAGAGAGGGCGTGATCAAGCAATAACAATAAATAATATATATAAAGCAACATAACAATCATAAATCATAATAATCATAATCATGATAACGATCATAATAATCATAATCATGATAACAATCATAATAATCATAATTCTCATAATCATGTTAAAGCATAATATTAATAGCAAGATCCTAGGCATGATACTAACAAGATTAATAACAAACCCTAGCATGTCACTAAGCAATAAAGATCAAAGCTTTAGCCCTAACATGATATTGAATATTAGAAAGCATAGGAAGCACCCTAAACATGATACTAGAAAGCAATAAAGACATCCTAACATGATACTAGGAATTAAACAAATTTAAACATGCTTTCCACAAGAATAGAGCAATAAGATTACATACTTTGATGCCTCGTATCTCTTTCTAATAACAAAATACACGCGTTAGTAACTTCAAGGAAAATATAAAATCAAACAATTAAATCAAATAATTGAAATAGAAATTAGGGACCAAACCCTCGGAAATTATAACCTTTCATGTCTAGGGCGAAGACAACTTCGAACTTGGCTAGGTGTTTCTAGATCTCGTGAATGCAGAATTTTGTTTATGAAAATCTAGAGAGATGAGAGCATAGAGAAAATATTTATTGATGATTGTGAATCGTTGATGAATAAAAACGGAGGTTTTAGGACCCTATTTATAAGAAAACAGTCCGAAAATAACTAGAATTTGATAAGGAATAAAACTCCACCCTGTCGCTGCAAAACCAACCTTGTCGCCAGGCGACAGGGTCTGTCGCGTGGCGATAGGCCTGTCGTCTGGTGACAGTCTGGATTTCTACGCGCTTTCAAACACGGAGTCCACATATAAATCAAAATCGATTTGTAAAGTCCGTATGAAAACTGAAATCGTATTTTTCATAAAATAATATTTTATTCCAAATAAAACTTATCAAAATATAATTATTAATTCTAATTCTATTAGGATTAAAGAGAACCTTCTAGAGAATTCTAGAAGACTATAATTAACTCTAATAACTTTAGGAATAATAATTAACATTGGGCCCTCCCCTAGATCATTGGCCCGCATGTAAAGATCCAACCGGACCGAGTTTAGTATTTTGGCCATAACTTCCTCATTATTCATCCGAATTGGGCATATAATATATCGTTGGAAAGCTCTTTGCAAGCCCCATCCAACTACACTATTATTGGACCCTTGTTGTGGACCAAACCAAACTGGATTGGCTGTTTTCATAAAATAGAGTTGTTTTCGAAAACAGAAAGAAAGAATTTTAATAAAAACCAACCGCAACACTTGACCTTTCACACTTTCACCTCGTTCAATAATCATTCGACGCAAAAGGTATTCATCACTGGGTTTGGTTTTGGGGAGACACATTTGGGTGTCTACAGAAGCCCCCACTTTAACTAAGTTTGGAGAAACACAAGTTTTGAAAACAAAAGTCAAAGTAGCGATAGGGACGGAGAATGATTCAGAATGTTCTGCGATCCTAAATCATTCTTGTAACGCCGATACCTGCAAACTAGTGTTAGTTAAACAGATAAAAGAGTTAAGAAACGCGTATCTTGCACTGTTGAGCACACGTCTCTGAAGGTAACCAATTTTTGAAAACCGCTCTGCTTGTAGTTGCCTCCTATTTCGAAGACGACTTTGCTTGTAGTCATTCTCCGCCGCTTGTGACCATCTTCCACATCCTAGGGAACACGATCGAAGATAACTCTGCTTGTAGCCATCTTCAGTTTCTTTGTGACCATTTTCCACATCCTAGGGAACACGATCGAAGATAACTCTGCTTGTAGCCATCTTCAGTTTTTGTTGCGACAATACTCCGAAGAATATCACCGAAGACCAATGCATGTTAATCTTTTAAAGCTCGCTTGAACTTTGCTTCCGCTATGCCACTACGTTGACATTTCTGCTTGCTTGCGAACCATTACGTCGGTGCTTTGCTGTTTATGAACCATTATGTCGGTGCGTTTGAGCCAATGTTTAGGCGCTTTAAGCTAAGTGAGACGATCTTTCATCAGGTCGATCACTTGATTTAATCGTAATTGAGCCGATCATTAAATCATGTCCAGTTGCTTATAGGGGCTAACTGGCGTACCAAGTAACCCGAAATTGATGCACAAGTTTCACATAACCATATTATGGAGCCTTGTACTCTGTCGCCACTCCAGCGCTAGCCGGAACTGCTTGTCGTTGCTTTTTCTGCTTGTCGCCAGGCGACAGGCTTTGTCGCCAGGCGAAAAACTTGTCGTTTGGCGACAGGGTCGGGTTTTTTAAATACCCTCCCTTTCTTCTTCATTATCCATTGCTGCTGTTCTATTTTTTCGCATTCGCTTAAAACTTTGATCTTCTTGTTCTCGCTCAATTCTCAACCGAATTCACTCAAACTTGTTGCAAATCAAAGCTTATTTCATCTATTCTCCCGATCCATGTAAGTTTTATTCAAACTCAACTCGGTTTTTGCTGAATTATGCGTTCTTTGTTCACGAATTTCCTGGAAATTCGAACATGTTTTTGCTTAGTTCGCTCCTTTTGCTTAGTTCGCTCCTTTTGCTGAATCTTATGCCTTGAACTTCCTTGATTACGCTTATGCATTGCCTTGGGAGTGTTTCGAGACTTATTTGACTCAATTTGGTGAAGAAATGAGCGATTCACCATTGTTGGTCCTCTTGAGGTCGTGAAGAACAATGTGATCCGTTCTTTGCGTTTTTACTAGTTCTTCTTGTACAATTTGTCACAATATTTATCATGGTATTGCAAGAAATTGTTTGGTTGCTTGAGAATGCTAATTATGCTCATATTGAAATTGTGCTCTGTTTTCGTACTACGTACTCCATTTTTGCGAATATAGTATCATGTGGCTAGGCGAACCTTAGATACCATAGAGCCTTATTCTTTATTATTTGCATAATATAGCATGGTTAGGCAACGCAGCTCTGGTTCTCAGTCGAGGGACGTATGCCAAGAGGACGAGCCCGTCGGCGAAAGTGAGGACCCTTCTATTAGACTTGGGTCCGATTGATGTTCGGGCCTATGCCGAGGCTCAGCCGGGACAGCTTAGTTCCCGGTGCATCCGTCGTTCCACCTTAGTAACGGCTTTTGAGGATGATGCGACGACTCGCGAGCAGCGGTGCGCATCTTTGTTCTTATTTTGCTTTTAGGGACTTTTTCTCTTGACAAGGGTAGTCGAGTGCTCCACTACTACCTGAGAGTTGTTCGCGACCTTCACCTAGTCGGGACGTATGACTGGGCCAGCTTGGCCTATGCTGACTTTCTTCTAGGCCTGCAACGTTCCTGCCGTCATAGGACCTCATCTAGAGAGGTCGCACTTTCCAGTTTTTGGAGGGTCGTAGAGGTATATTTCTATCCTTTTGAAATTAGCTCTAGACTCGTGCAAGCATTTGTTGATTTTTCCTAATCTATGTAGATTTGGTTCTACGAGTACTTCCCTTCGCTTGCGCTGGTGAGACCTTCACCTCGCGAGCTTTCCATTGGCGCTGGTTGGGAGGTCGTGCGGGCCAGGTCGAGACTGTACGTATTCGAGATCTGATACTCTCGGTAGGTTCTCGTGAACACTTATTTTTTGATACTACCCTTTTGAGTGCATTGATCTTACATAGATGTTTTGTAGGAGCATGACGTGGTATACCGGCCATGGCGGATTTAGCTATACCTATGTTGGCTACGCGGTAATCTACCGAGCGTCGTTATTTTCAGGGGACGTATGACGCTACAGTGTATCTTGGCGAGAGAGTAGCTATTCAGCACTCCTCGAATGCTTTTGTCGTCCCTACTTTCCCGCCTCAACATATGTTTTATGAGGCGTTGATGCGTGACTGCGCGATTCGGTCGTCTCCTGGCACTCCCTGGCGGTCTCATGTCCATTTAGGGCAGAGTTACGAGGATGACTTACTGCCTTTGCTAGCGCCGGCCCCTGTTTTGTCTGAGGATGCAGAGGTATGCTTTACTTTTTATTTTTCTTTTGGTATCCCCCTAAGCGAATTCTGATCATTTGAATTACATTTTATTTGGCTGGGCCTAGGGAGTTCGTCCCTCCAAGGATGTCTATCTATTACAAGGGTACGTTCGGACCGATCGAGGAGATGATTCCTCCAGCCCCCGAGGATCAACGTTTTGTGGAGCGCTCCATTCCTCGTCACCAGAATCGGGTGAGCTTATCTATTTTCTCGCTCTTGTATTTGAACTGTTATTATCACTGACTTTATTTTTTTGACAGTTTTCTTGCGAGGTGGTGACAGCTATGGCGAGGTGTATAGACGCCTTTCGCAGCCAGCTCGTGAGGTTACGGGACCGAGCTACCTGTCGGAGGAACGACGTTGAGGAGGTATCTCTCTTGTCTTTCTTTTGTATCACATTTCATTATATTCTTTCCTTGATGTCTGACTTGATTTACCTTTGCAGGACATCCTATTCCTTCACCCCGTACTCGGTCGAGACCCAAGGCTAGGAGAGAGCCGAGTAAATCTGGGTCAAGGCGTCGCCGCACTTCTGATAGCGGCCGAGGTGGCCGGTCTGAGGCTGCTCCGACCGAGGGTTCGGCTTCTTCACTTGAGGATGTCTTTGCTGGGCCGACGGGCCAAGGAGGTGCGACATCGGCTCCTTCGATGGGTGATGGGACGTACGAGGTCGGCTCGTCGTCGTAGCAACCCTTGCAGCCTCAGCCGTTGTCGATTGGTGAGCCTAGGTGGACTGGCCCTAAGCTGAGGTTTGCATAGCGCGTAATTGTCGCGTGCTCAGACGCGTTGTAGCCACGCGTATCCTTTTGTCGCCACGCGACAAGCTTTGTCGTCAGGCGACAATCTTGCCGTTTGGCGACAGACTTGGTTTTCCAAATCCTTACAGAATTCGAAATCTGCCAAAAAAATAATTTGTTTATAAATAGCCCCCAAATCTGACAATTTCTGTATAATTCGAACAGATTAACTCAAAAATTAATCATGGCTTTAATTAAAAAGAGTTTTTGTGATTTCACTCGTGAGTGGTGTCGTTCTTTAACTGCTAAGGAGAGAAAAGAACTTGACTTTTTCCACATGGGGGGTATTTATGGCATAAAGGGGGTAGATCTTGATATAGACTTCATTTATACTGCCTTAGAATATTGGGATCCTAATACTCATTGTTTTAGATTAGGCTATGATGAAATTTGCCCTTTACCAGAAAAGTTTGGTGCCATTCTAGGCTTTCCTCCATTAAATCTTGTGGTAATGCCTACGATGAGTGAGTATTATTACAAAGATTATGAGCGTTTCCTTGACCTTAGGGGTAAAGATCTAGAAAACATAGTGCATGGTAATAATGTTGATTTAAAAGAATTTGCACGTTTTTATTTTGATAGACCTCGCTCTGAATCTTTTCATATCTATAGGAGAAGAGCTTTCCTCTTTTGCATGCTTAGCCAATATTTTCTTACTAATGGTAAAAATAATGATGGTCAAGCAATTATAATATCTGTGCTAGAACAAATCGAATCTAGGAGAAATCCAATGCCATTAATCGTTGGAGAGTTTATGCTTAATCTTGATGAATTGAAAACGAATCCAGAAGCACCTATTCGAGGCTCTCCAATTTTATTACAGGTAGAAAAATAGTATTCTTAATTACAGAAATTAAAAATATATTTTTGTATAGAAATACTGATTATGTGCATTGATTTTACAGATGTGGCTCATGGAGAGACTAGAATTGATTAGTCCTCCTGATAATATTGACAAATATACCCCCAATTGCTTTGTTTGACGAAAGAAGCATTTCTCCTTGAAGATGGGTTGCCGTGAGTGGGGCAAAGTGTTTGCCTGTTGTGACTTCTCCATTAAATGGGTCGTTCCCTGGTGGAAGCTTGAAAAGATGATTGGTTGTAATACCCAACCCTTTTGCCGTCTTCCTAGTTTGTAAAAATTGACCTTTTATTATCCCTGCAGAGTAAAGAGGCAATATGGGATTGCTCAAACCATTCCTATGGGAGATCTTCGTCTCCCTTATGAATTCCCGGTTTCACAAGAAGTTGAACGTTTTGACGGGTATTGGTGTGCTAGGCCTTTATGGAAAGTGATTACCCAAAAGGTTCCACCTTCTTTGTCCAATGATGTGAAGCAATGGTTGACTTGTAGATCTCAAAAGGACCGAACCAAAATAGAGAAGACCAATGTGAAGACTCGCCTTGGTGACAAGAAAATGCCTGCTAAGGAACGCCTAGGTGAAAGAGTTGAGTTTAAGACTCCTGTGATACCTAAGAGGAAGAGTGCTAAAAAAGACAAAGGGAAAAGAAAGGTGGACTCTACATAAAAGAAGGTTTGGGTAGAGAAGAAGCATGGAGTTTTAGCTGTGGGAGGGACTATCCATACTAAAATCGAATGTAGAGCCTCTAATGGATGTCTCTTAGCAAAAGTGATGGATAAAGAAGAAGCTTCTGACAAAAATTGGAAAAGAATGAAGAAAGAAAAGAAAGATTAGAGTATTGCTTTTCCTTCGATTTATTAGACATGTTAAGTTAATTTTAATTCTTTAAGATTTATTTAAATTCCATCAATGATGTAATTCTTTTACTTATTAATGCAATTTCAGCTTTTTAATTGAATTTACGTTTTTTCATTTAAAGCAATGGAAACAACCCAAAATATTTATTTCCGGAAAATTTCTTCAAGTACGGAAGTCGAAAAAAAATTCCAGAATGCACCAAGGTTGTCCAGATGTCCGTAGAAAATTGGCGTCGCTTATACGAGTCTGTCGCCAGACTTTTTACCTTGTCGCCTAGAGACACGCTTGTCGTCTGGCGACAATTTTTTTTTTTTTTTTTTTTATTTTTATTTATTTATTTATTTATTTTACCGAGACACGGAATGTTTGATAATTAAAGTGGTCGCACCCTTTTAAAGGGTTGCCTACGTATCCTTTCTTAAGGAATCATGCCAAACGTAGCTCTCTTGAGTGTCCTACTCATGTAATTATGGGTAATACTTCTTAAGTTGGTCAAGATTGGTCATGTTTGAGAATTCATTGTCGTCCATGTCAGTTAACTGAGCTGCACCTCCTGACAAGTTTGTTTTGACAATGTATGGTCCGACCAATTGGGCCTGAATTTGCCTCCTAGATCTAGAACATTTTTCCTTAGTGCTTTTTGTATCAAGTCTCCAACCTTGATGTTTCTTGTCTTGACCTTCTTGTTGAAGTGTCTAGCCATACGAGTTTGATAGCATTGGGTATGATGTAGAGCTTCTAGTCGTTTTTCATCAAGTAGAATTAACTCTTCATACCGTGCTCTAGTCCATTCAACTTCATCGAGTTTACTTTCTAACGCAATGCGTAGATAAGGTATTTCTAGTTCTATGGGGTGTACGGCATCCATTCCATAGACTAGGGAGAATGGTTTGTTTCCTGTTGACGTTCGAATTGACGTGCGATAACCCCAAAGTGTAAAATGGAGTTTGTCAGGCCAATCCTTGTAATTTTCTGTCATTTTCTCGATGATAATCTTTAAATTTTTATTAGCCGCCTCAACTACTCCATTTGCTTGAGGTCTATAAGGGGAAGAGTGGTGATGTTGAATACCATACTTTTGTAACAATTCTTCACATTCGGCTAGAAAGTGAGTTCCATTGTCAGTTATCATCTCATGTGGGACTCCGTATCGACAAATTATGTTCCTTTCGATAAAGAGTGCTACATGTTTTGTAGTGAGTTTAGCATATGATTGTGCTTTAACCCACTTTGTTAAGTAATCGATTGCTACCAAGATGTACTCGTGACCTCCTGTTCCAGGAGGTGTGATTTTTCCGATTGTATCGATTATATCGATTCCCCATTTTCTTGAGGTCTATAAGGGGAAGAGTTTGCCTGAGGTTACTCCAAAAGTATACTTGGATGGATTCAACCTCATGTTGTATTTTCTTAGTGTAGGGAATATTTCAAGCATTACCCCAAACTTGAACCCCACTGTGATCATACACTAAGTATGGTGGCGTCCAAAGGGAAGGAAGCAAGAGCAAAAGAGTCGCCAACAAGTTTTAGGAACTTGTAAACCGTTTACAAGGTGAAGATTACACCCCTTAACTATCCAGGAGATCGTCAACTCCAAAACGTCTTGAACCAAATAGGGTTTAGGGGATGAGGGTACAAATCCAACCTAAAAGAGATTGAACCTGCCATAAATAGGCCTCTACTTTATTCTTCTCGTATTCATGTGCGCTTTCTGACTAGCATGCAAACAACAGATTAACCCTAAACCTGTTTATCTATGTTGGTTAAATTTTATGCACAAATAAAACTATTATTGGAGATCACTTGAATTATAATCATATTAGCCCTAAACAAGATTATTAATTATCTTATTAAGCATGATTACAAGTACAAATTCCCTTTAAACATGCATAAAAGGTGTGATCAAGCAATAACAATAATATATAATATAAGATCAAGCAACATAATAAAAATAATAATTATAAAAGCAATAATTATAACAATAATAATCATGTTAAAGCATAATAATAGCAAGATCCTAGGCATGATACTAACAAGATTAATAACAAATCCTAGCATGTCACAAAATAATAAAAATCAAAGCTTTAGCCCTAACATGATACTAACATGATATTGATATGATACTAGAAAGCATAGGAAGCACCCTAAACATGATACTAGAAAGCAATAAAGACATCCTAACATGATATTAAGAATTAAACAAATTTAAACATGCTTTCCACAAGAATAGAGCAATAAGATTACATACTTTGATGCCTCGTATCTCTTTCTAATAACAAAATACACGCGTTAGTAACTTAAAGGAAAATATAAATCAAAAAAATCAAATTAAATAATTGAACTCGAGATTTGGGACCAAACCCTCAGAAATTATAACCTTTCACGTCTAGGGCGAAGGCAACTTCGAACTTGGCTAGGTGTGTCTAGTGTTAATGTATGAGGAATTGTGTAAGAGGGAAGGTTTAGAAAAAGAATAGAGAGAAGGAAAGCTCCTAGCTTTAGAGAGAGAAAATTATTGTTGTAGATGATTGAAAAAAGGGGAGATATGACCTCTATTTATAGGAAAAAAGAGAGTCGAAGAATAAGAAAAGAATCCGAATTCGAATCGAAATAAAACTCGTCGGTCAGCAGTTTTTGCAGATTTTGTTTTTATCATAACTTTTGATCCAGAAGTCCAAATAAGTCACATAATACGTAGTTCGAAAGCTATTGAAGTCTAATTTCCAACCCAATTAGAATCAGATTAAAAGCTTTTGTAGATAAAAAATATGGCCGAAATAGTGAAACGGTGTTAGTTTTGGATAGAGTTTCGTATTCCTTTCATATCTTTTTCGCTATAGCTTGGAATTAATATTATAATATATCATTGGAAAGATAATTTCAAGATCTATCCAACCATATAAGATTTGGATAAAAATTATGAGGCAAGAAAATAATATCTGACTGTCTTTGAACATCTTTAAATTCGAATAGAATTAGGACTTAAAAAAGGAAAGCTTTAAAAAAGGAAAGTTTTTATTCAATTTAAAACTCTTTGATTTTATCTTTTCAAAAAAGGATAATTAAGATCTTTTAGAAACTTATGGAAACTTCTAATTAATCCTAATTAGTTTAGGAATAGGATTAAACCTTTGGACCCTCCACATGATCATTGGGCCGTAGGTAAAATCTGGTTTGAGCTCAGTTTAGTATTTTGGCCATAACTTCCTCATTATTCATCGGAATCGGGCTTATAATATATCGTTGGAAAGGTCTTTCCAAGCCCCATCCAACTAAACTATTATTGGACCCTTATCATGGACCAAACTAAACTGGATTGCATGTTTTCATAAAATAGGGTGAGAAAAGAAATATTTCCAAAAACAGAAAGAAGAGATATTTTAATAAAAACATCCTCATCACTAGACTTTTCACACTTTCACTTTGTTCGATAATCAAATGACGTGAAAGGTATTCATCACTGGGTATGGTTTTTGGGGAGACACAAATGGGTGTCTACAGATGCCCCCACTTTGACTGAGTTTGGAGAAACGCAAGTTTTGAAAACGAAAGTCAAAGTATCGATAGGGACGGAGAATGATTTAGAACGTTCTGCGATCCTAAATCATTCTTGTAACTCCGATACCTACAAACTAGCATTAGTTAAAACAGATAAAGAGTTAAAAAACGCGTATCTTGCACTGTTGAGCACACGTCTCTGAAGGTAACCAATTTTTGAAAACCGCTCTGCTTGTAGTTGCCTCCTATTTCGAAGACGACTTTGCTTGTAGTCATTCTCCGCCACTTAAGACCATCTTCCACATCCTAGGGAACACGATCGAAGATAACTCTGCTTGTAGCCATCTTCAGTTTCTTTGTGACCATTTTCCACATCCTAGGGAACACGATCGAAGATAACTCTGCTTGTAGCCATCTTCAGTTTTTGTTGCGACAATACTCCGAAGAATATCACCGAAGACCAATGCATGTTGATCTTTTAAAGCTCGCTTGAACTTTGCTTCCGCTATGCCACTACGTTGACATTTCTGCTTACTTGTGAACCATTACGTCGGTGCTTTGCTGTTTATGAACCATTATGTCGGTGCCTTTGAGCCAATGTTTAGGCGCTTTAAGCTAAGTGAGACGATCTTTCATCAGGTCGATCACTTGATTTAATCGTAATTGAGCCGATTATTAAATCATGTCAAGTTGCTTATAGGGGCTAACTGGCATACCAAGTAACCCGAAATTGCTGCACAACTTTCACATAACCATATTATGGAGGCCTATACTATGTCGCCGCTCCAGCGCTAGCCGGAACTGCTTGTCACTGCTTTTTCTGCTTGTCGCCAGGCGACAAACTTGTCGTTTGGCGACAGGGTCGGGTTTTTTTAAATACCCTCCCTTTCTTCTTCATTATCCATTGCTGCTGTTCTGTTTTTTCGCATTCTCTTAAAACTTCGATCTTCTTGTTCTCGCTCAATTCTCAACCGAATTCACTCAAACTTGTTGCAAATCAAAGCTTATTTCATCTATTCTCCCGATCCATGTAAGTTTTATTCAAACTCAACTCGGTTTTTGCTGAATTATGCGTTCTTTGTTCACGAATTTCCTGGAAATTCGAACATGTTTTTTCTTAGTTCGCTCCTTTTGCTTAGTTCGCTCCTTTTGCTGAATCTTATGCCTTGAACTTCCTTGATTACGCTTATGCATTGCCTTGGGAGTGTTTTGAGACTTGTTTGACTCAATTTGGTGAAGAAATGAGCGATTCACCATTGTTGGTCCTCTTGAGGTCGTGAAGAACAATGTGATCCGTTCTTTGCGTTTTTACTAGTTCTTCTTGTACAATTTGTCACAATATTTATCATGGTATTGCAAGAAATTCTTTGGTTGCTTGAGAATGCTAATTATGCTCATATTGAAATTGTGCTCTGTTTTCGTACTACGTACTCCATTTTTGCGAATATAGTATCATGCGGCTAGGCGAACCTTAGATACCATAGAGCCTTATTCTTTATTATTTGCATAATATAGCATGGTTAGGCAACGCGGCTCTGGTTCTCAGTCGAGGGACGTACGCCAGGAGGACGAGCCCGTCGGCGAGAGTGAGGACCCTTTTACTAGACTTGGGTCCGATTGCTGTTCGGGCCCGTGCCGAGGCTCAGCCAGGACAGCTTAGTTCCCAGTGCCTCCGTCGTTCCACCTTAGTAGCGGCTTTTGAGGATGATGCGACGACTCGCGAGCAGCGATGCGCATCTTTGTTCTTATTTTGCTTTCAGGGACTTTTCTCTTGACAAGGGTAGTCGAGTGCTCCTCTACTACCTGAGAGTTGTTCGCGACCTTCACCTGGTCGGGACGTATGACTGGGCCAGCTTGGCCTATGCTGACTTTCTTCTAGGCCTGCAACGTTCCTGCCGTCATAGGACCTTATCTAGAGAGGTCGCACTTTCCAGTTTCTGGAGGGTCGTAGAGGTATATTTCTATCCTTTTGAAATTAGCTCTAGACTCGTGCAAGCATTTGTTGATTTTTCCTTATCTATGTAGATTTGGTTCTACGAGTACTTCCCTTCGCTTGCGCTGGTGAGACCTTCACCTCGCGAGCTTTCCATTGGCGCTGGTTGGGAGGTCGTGCGGGCCAGGTCGAGACTGTACGTATTCGAGATCTGATCCTCTCGGTAGGTTCTCGTGAACACTTATCTTTTGATACTACCCTTTTGAGTGCATTGATCTTACATAGATGTTTTGTAGGAGCATGACGTGGTATACCAACCATGGGCTGATTTAGCTATACCTATGTTGGCTACGCGGTATTCTACCGAGCGTCGTTATTTTCAGGGAACGTATGACGCTACAGTGTATCTTGGCGAGAGAGTAGCTATTCAGCACTCCTCGGATGCTTTTGTCGTCCCTACTTTCCCGCCTCAACATATGTTTTACGAGGCGTTGATGCGTGACTGCGCGATTCGGTCGTCTCCTGGCACTCCCTGACGGTCTCATGTCCATTTAGGGCAGAGTTACGAGGATGACTTACTGCCTTTGCTAGCGCCGGCCCCTGTTTTGTCTGAGGAGGCAGAGGTATGCTTTACTTTTTATTTTTCTTTTGGTAGCCCCCTAAGCGAATTCTGATCATTTGAATTACATTTTATTTGGCTGGGCCTAGGGAGTTCGTCCCTCCAAGGATGTCTATCTATTACAAGGGTAGGTTCGGACCGATCGAGGAGATGATTCCTCCAGCCCCCGAGGATCAACGTTTTGTGGAGCGATCCATTCCTCGTCACCAGACTCGGGTGAGCTTATCTATTTTCTCGCTTTTGTATTTGTTCTGTTATTATCACTGACTTTATTTCTTTGACAGTTTTCTTGCGAGGTGGTGACAGCTATGGCGAGGTGTATAGACGCCTTTCGCAGCCAGCTCGTGAGGTTACGGGACCGAGCTACCTGTCGGAGGAACGACGTTGAGGAGGTATCTCTCTTGTCTTTCTTTTGTATCACATTTCATTATATTCTTTCCTTGATGTCTGACTTGATTTCCCTTTGCAGGGACAGCCTATTACTTCACCCCGTACTCGCTCGAGACCCAAGGCTAGGAGAGAGCCGAGTAGATCTAGGTCAAGGCGTCGCCGCACTTCTGATAGCGGCCGAGGTGGCCGGTCTGAGGCTGCTCTGACCGAGGGTTCGGCTTCTTCACTTGAGGATGTCTTTGCTGGGCTGACGGGCCAAGGAGGTGCGACATCGGCTCCTTCAATGGGTGATGGGACGTACGAGGTCGGCTCGTCGTCGCAGCAACCCTTGCAGCCTCAGCCGTTGTCGATTGGTGAGCCTAGGTGGACTGGCCCTGAGCTGAGGTTTCCAACGACTGACGGATCAGGGGATGGTGAGGGGCATACTCCTCGGATTACAGCGTTCTTTGATATGATGGGCGTACCTCATCATTTACGGCCTCCGGTGTCATAGTTTGTACCTGTGCTTATTTATTTGACTTCATAGGACTTTGTCTTTTGTAGATTAGACATATTGTATATACAAACTTTTCATATTAAGCCTATTTTATTTTATTATTCATTTTATGTGCGTGTGAGTGTATGCAATTGTGACTTAATTTTTTTGCGCAAAAATTTTCGTCATTTTTATTATCGATGGAGGGTATCCGACTTTCTTCCCCAAAAGAAAAAAATGAAAAATAAAATGATTTCGACTAAAAATAAGCCTAAGCTCAATTTAATCAAAGAGAAAAAGGCAATATGGAATGGATTTGTACGAGGGTATTGAATAACGGGGTGTAATGTGCAAAATCAAAGTCGAATCAAAGTCAGAAAAGCACGGTTTGCATAGCGCGTAATTGTCGCGTGCTCAGACGCGTTGTAGCCACGCGTATCCTTTTGTCGCCAGGCGACAAGCTTTGTCGCCAAGCGACAGACGTTGTCGTCAGGCGACAATCTTGCCGTTTGGCGACAGACTTGGTTTTCCAAATCCTTACAGAATTTGAAATCTGCCAAAAAAAAAAATTTGTTTATAAATAGCCCCCAAATCTGACAATTTCTGTATAATTCAAACATATTAAATCAAAAATTAATCATGGCTTTAATTAAAAAGAGTTTTTGTGATTTCACTCGTGAGTGGTGTCGTTCTTTAACTGCTAAGGAGAGAAAAGAACTTGACTTTTTCCACATGGGGGGTATTTATGGCATAAAGGGGGTAGATCTTGATATAGACTTCATTTATACTGCCTTAGAATATTGGGATCCTAATTCTCATTGTTTTAGATTAGGCTATGATGAAATTTGCCCTTTACCAGAAAAGTTTGGTGCCATTCTAGGCTTTCCTCCATTAAATCTTGTGGTAATGCCTACGATGAGTGAGTATTATTACAAAGATTATGAGCGTTTCCTTGACCTTAGGGGTAAAGATCTAGAAAACATAGTGCATGGTAATAATGTTGATTTAAAAGAATTTGCACGTTTTTATTTTGATAGACCTCGCTCTGAATCTTTTCATATCTATAGGAGAAGAGCTTTCCTCTTTTGCATGCTTAGCCAATATTTTCTTACTAATGGTAAAAATAATGATGGTCAAGCAATTATAATATCTGTGCTAGAACAAATCGAATCTGGGAGAAATCCAATGCCATTAATCGTTGGAGAGTTTATGCTTAGTCTTGATGAATTGAAAACGAATCCAGAAGCACCTATTCGAGGCTCTCCAATTTTATTACAGGTAGAAAAATAGTATTCTTAATTACAGAAATTAAAAATATATTATTGTATAGAAATACTGATTATGTGCATTGATTTTTACAGATGTGGCTCATGGAGAGACTAGAATTGATTAGTCCACCTGATAATATTGACAAATATACCCCCAATTGCTTTGTTTGACGAAAGAAGCATTTCTCCTTGAAGATGGGTTGCCGTGAGTGGGGCAAAGTGTTTGCCTGTTGTGACTTCTCCATTAAATGGGTCGTTCCCTGGTGGAAGCTTGAAAAGATGATTGGTTGTAATACCCAACCCTTTTGCCGTCTTCCTAGTTTGTAAAAATTGACCTTTTATTATCCCTGCAGAGTAAAGAGGCAATATGGGATTGCTCAAACCATTCCTATGGGAGATCTTCGTCGCCCTCATGAATTCCCGGTGTCACAAGAAGTTGAACGTTTTGCCGGGTATTGGTGTGCTAGGCCTTTATGGAAAGTGATTACCCAAAAGGTTCCATCTTCTTTGTCCAATGATGTGAAGCAATGGTTGACTTGTAGATACCAAAAGGACCGAACCAAAATAGAGAAGACCAATGTGAAGACTCGCCTTGGTGACAAGAAAATGCCTACTAAGGAACGCCTAGGTGAAAGAGTTGAGTTTAAGACTCCTGTGATACCTAAGAGGAAGAGTGCTAAAAAAGACAAAGGGAAAAGAAAGGTGGACTCTACATAAAAGAAGGTTTGGGTAGAGAAGAAGCATGGAGTTTTAGCTGTGGGAGGGACTATCCATACTAAAATTGAATGTAGAGCCTCTAATGGATGTCTCTTAGCAAAAGTGATGGATGAAGAAGAAGCTTCTGACAAAAATTGGAAAAGAATGAAGAAAGAAAAGAAAGATTAGAGTATTGCTTTTCCTTCGATTTATTAGACATGTTAAGTTAATTTTAATTCTTTAAGATTTGTTTAAATTCCATCAATGATGTAATTCTTTTACTTATTAATGCAATTTCAGCTTTTTAATTAAATTTACGTTTTTTCATTTAAAGCAATGAAAACAACCCAAAATATTTATTTCCGGAAAATTTCTTCAAGTACGGAAGTCGAAAAAAATTCCAGAATGCACCAAGGTTGTCCAGATGTCCGCAGAAAATTGGCGTCGCTTATACGAGTCTGTCGCCAGACTTTTTACCTTGTCGCCTAGCGACACGCTTGTCGTCTGGCGACAATTTTTTTTTATTTTTTATTTTTATTTTTATTTTTATTTATTTATTTATTTATTTTACTGAGACACGGAATGTTTGATAATTAAAGTGGCCGCACCCTTTTAAAGGGTTGCCTACGTATCCTTTCTTAAGGAATCAGGCCAAACGTAGCTCTCTTGAGTGTCCGACCAATTGGGCCTGAATTTGCCTCCTAGATCTAGAACATTTTTCCTTAGTGCTTTTTGTATCAAGTCTCCAACCTTGATGTTTCTTGTCTTGACCTTCTTGTTGAAGTGTCTAGCCATACGAGTTTGATAGCATTGGGTATGATGTAGAGCTTCTAGTCGTTTTTCATCAAGTAGAATTAACTCTTCATACCGTGCTCTAGTCCATTCAACTTCATCAAGTTTACTTTCTAACGCAATGCGTAGATAAGGTATTTCTAGTTCTATGGGGTGTACGGAATCCATTCCATAGACTAAGGAGAATGGTGTGTATCCTGTTGATGTTCGAATTGACGTGCGATAACCCCAAAGTGCAAAATGGAGTTTGTCAGGCCAATCCTTGTAATTTTCTGTCTTTTCCTCGATGATAATCTTTAAATTTTTATTAGCCGCCTCAACTGCTCCATTTTCTTGAGGTCTATAAGGGGACGAGTGGTGATGTTGAATACCATACTTTTGTAACAATTCTTCACATTCGGCTTGAAAGTGAGTTCCATTGTCAGTTATCATCTCATGTGGGACTCCGTATCGACAAATTATGTTCCTTTCGATAAAGAGTGCTACATGTTTTGTAGTGAGTTTAGCATATGATTGTGCTTTAACCCACTTTGTTAAGTAATCGATTGCTACCAAGATGTACTCATGACCTCCTGTTCCAGGAGATGTGATTTTTCCGATTGTATCGATTATATCGATTCCCCATTTGCTTGAGGTCTATAAGGGGAAGAGTTTGCCTGAGGTTACTCCAAAAGTACACTTGGATGGATTCAACCTCATGTTGTATTTTCTTAGTGTAGGGATTATTTCAAGCATTACCCAAAACTTGAACCCCACTGTGATCATACACTTAAGTATGGTACCGTCCAAAGGGAAGGAAGCTAGAGCAAAAGAGTCGCCAACAAGTTTTAGGAACTTGTAAATCGTTTACAAGGTGAAGATTACACCCGTTAACTATCCAGGAAATCGTCAACTCCAAAACGTCTTGAACCAAATAGGGTTCGGGGGTGAGGGTGCAAATCCAACCTAAAAGAGATTGAACCTGCCCTAAATAGACCTCTACTTTATTCTTCTCATATTCATGTGCGCTTTCTGACTAGCATGCAAACAACAGATTAACCCTAAACCTGTTTATCTATGTTGGTTAAATTTAATGCACAAATAAAACTATTATTGGTGATCACTTGAATTATAATCATATTAGCCCTAAACAAGATTATTAATTATCTTATTAAGCATGATTACAAGTACAAATTCCCTTTAAACATGCATAAAAGGTGTGATCAAGCAATAACAATAATATATAATATAAGATTAAGCAACATAATAAAAATAATAATTATAAAAGCAATAATTATAACAATAATAATCATGTTAAAGCATAATAATAGCAAGATCCTAGGCATGATACTAACAAGATTAATAACAAATCCTAGCATGTCACAAAATAATAAAAATCAAAGCTTTAGCCCTAACATGATACTAACATGATATTGATATGATATTAGAAAGCATAAGAAGCACCCTAAACATGATACTAGAAAGCAATAAAGACATCCTTACATGATATTAAGAATTAAACAAATTTAAACATGCTTTCCACAAGAATAGAGCAATAAGATTACATACTTTGATGCCTCGTATCTCTTTCTAATAACAAAATACACGCGTTAGTAACTTAAAGGAAAATATAAATCAAAACAATCAAATTAAATAATTGAACTCGAGATTTGGGACCAAACCCTCAGAAATTATAACCTTTCACGTCTAGGGCGAAGGCAACTTCGAACTTAGCTAGGTGTGTCTAGTGTTAATGTATGAGCAATTGTGTAAGAGGGAAGGTTTAGAAAAAGAATAGAGAGAAGGAAAGCTCCTAGATTTAGAGAGAGAAAATTATTGTTGTAGATGATTGAAAAAGGGGAGATATGACCTCTATTTATAGGAAAAAAGAGAGTCGAAGAATAAGAAAAGAATCCGAATTCGAATCGAAATAAAACTCGTCGGTCAGCAGTTTTTGCATATTTTGTTTTTATCATAACTTTTGATCCAGAAGTCCAAATAAGTCACATAATATGTATTTGGAAAGCTATTGAAGTCTAATTTCCATCCCAATTAGAATCAGATTAAAAGCTTTTGTAGATAAAAAAATATGGCCGAAATAGTGAAACGGTGTTAGTTTTGGATAGAGTTTCGTATTCCTTTCATATCTTTTTCGCTATAGCTTGGAATTAATATTATAATATATCATTGGAAAGATAATTTCAAGATCTATCCAACCATATAATATTTGGATAAAAATTATCAGGCACAAAAATAATATCTGACTGTCTTTGAACATCTTTAAATTCGAATAGAATTAGGACTTAAAAAAGGAAAGTTTTAAAAAAGGAAAGTTTTTATTCAATTTAAAAGTCTTTGATTTTATCTTTTCAAAAAAGGATAATTAAGATCTTTTAGAAACTTATGGAAACATCTAATTAATCCTAATTAGTTTAGGAATAGGATTAAACCTTTGGACCCTCCACATGATCATTGGGCCGTAGGTAAAATCCGGTTTGAGCTCAGTTTAGTATTTTGGCCATAACTTCCTCATTATTCATCAGAATCGGGCTTATAATATATCGTTGGAAAGGTCTTTCCAAGCCCCATCCAACTACACTATTATTGGACCCTTATCATTGACCAAACTAAACTGGATTGCATGTTTTCATAAAATAGGGTGAGAAAAGAAATATTTCCAAAAACAGAAAGAAGAGATATTTTAATAAAAACATCCTCATCACTAGACTTTTCACACTTTCACTTTGTTCGATAATCAAATGACGTGAAAGGTATTCATCACTGGGTTTGGTTTTTGGGGAGACACAAATGGGTGTCTACAGATGCCCCCACTTTGACTGAGTTTGGAGAAACGTAAGTTTCGAAAACGAAAGTCAAAGTATCCACAGGGACGGAGAATGATTTAGAACGTTCTGCGATCCTAAATCATTCTTGTAACTCCGATACCTGCAAACTAGCATTAGTTAAAACAGATAAAGAGTTATGAAACGCGTATCTTGCACCGTCGAGCACACGTCTCTGAAGTAACCGATTTGTTGCATTTTGTTTTGACGACCTTCCACAAGCTAGAGAACATCATCCCGCCTGAAGACTGCTACGCTTGTAACTGCCTCCAATTTCTGCTGTGATAATCTTTCGCAAGCCAGGGAACACTATCGAAGATTGCTTCGCTTGAAACGATCCGCTTCCGCTTTGTGACCGTTTTCCACATCTTAGGGAACACGATCGAAGATAACTCTGTTTGAAATCACCTTCAGTTGTCCTGATAATATTCCGAAGAAAATTTTCGAAGATCAACGCCTGTCGATCCTTAATGCTACTTGAATTTTGCTGTTGATGCTTTGGGTGATGACAATCCTCTTTTCTTCAGGAAAAGTTGTCAACACGACTCTTGTATGATGTATGACAATCCGATTTAGGGAAAATTTTCAATGCCACGTAACAATCCATCCTTGGAAATGTTGCCACGATGAAGCGGCAATCCGTATCTCATAAATTTTGCCAAAATCCAATTTTGAGAAAAGTTGCCAATGCCTCGTAACAATCTGTCATAAGAACCTTGCTACACTCTTGAAAGCAATCTACCTTGGAAATTTGCCAATATTATGCGACAATCCTTTTGGGAAAATATTTCCACAATTGACAATCCGCGTCTTGGAACATTTACGAAAAAGAGTCGACTGACAATCCACTTCGGGAAAATTTGCCACTTACTGAAATGAATGACAATCCACGTTGAGGAACCTTTGCCAAAATTTATGATGAGTAGAGAGACCTACGATAATTCTTTGGGAAATTTCGCCATAGGGAACTATGTGTATGACAATCCAATCTTGGAAAACATGCCAGAGATGACAATCCGAACTTGGAAAAAATTGCCAAACAGAGAAAGAGTACGACAATCCACGCTTGGAAACTTTGCCAGAGATGACAATCCAATCTTGGAAAAAATTATCGAAAATTTTATGAATGTATGACAATCTGAACTTGGAAAAACTTGCCAAATAGAGAAGGAGTACGAAAATCCACGCTTGGAAACTTTGCCAGAGATGACAATCCAATCTTGGAAAAATTGTAGTTTAAGAAGAATGCGCGACAATCCACTTTTGGAAATATTGTCAGTTGGGGATGACAATCCAATCTTGGAAAAATTATCATAGTTCTTGCTTTTGAACCGATGCCTTGGTGCTTGTAATAAGCCAATGTTTAGGCGTTTAAGCTAAGTGAGACGATTGTCGTCAAGTCAATCACTTACTGCGATTGTAATCGAGCCGACTACTAATCATGTCAATTTGCTTATAGGGGCTAACTGGCGTACCAAGGAACCCGAAATTGCTGTATGAAGTCCGCATAATCCAATATGGGACCACGCATCTCATTGCTGCTTCGGCGCACGCTAGAAACCGCTGTTGCCGCGTCCTCGCTCTGTCGTCAGGTGATAGATTTTGTCGCCAAGCGACAGCCTTGTCGTTTAACGCTGGAGTCAGGTTTTCATTCGCGGTTTTTCGAAAAAATCCGGGAATGTTCTTGCTCACTGAAATGTACCTGCATTTATATTTTGGACTATAGGACTTTGCTTATCTTTCTTTAAGGTTGACCTAAGACTTAATGTTGCTTGACTCATTGACTTGACATGACTCAAGGTATAAACTTGACTTAATGATGACTCACTTCGTGTGACTCATGTGTGCATAGTGTTGACTCATGAAGCTCGATATGACTCGAAATGCAGAAAAATAAAATTTCCGTCATTTTTGTGGAGGGTATCGACTTTCTCCCGAAAAAGAAAGACGCAAAAAGGAAGAATTTTTTGATGGTGCATGTTGAATGAGTTTGGCCAAGTATATGCGTTTGATGCTGTCTCTCAACTTGCAAGGGTTAATTCATCCTAGGCTATCCTAGTTGACTCAATAATGAAAGTATTTAGGTGACTTAGGCGCGGAGGCTAAGCACGTCATACTTCGTGATGCAATGATGAGTGATGAGTGATTTTGTTACGACAAAGTATGCTCTAACGTTGTGTTAAGATTTCATGACAAATGGTTCCTAAGGGAAAGACTATTTGGTCATGTATCTTTGCAGTGTGTGAAAGTGACACTAAATTTAGGCCGCAAAGGCTAAGTGTGTGGAAAAATATTTTAAAAAGAGTCAAATGATGGTGTCTCTTAAGCTAGGTAAGCTAATGATGTGAAGATCAAGCCCCCAAGTCTAGCTCTAAGTGGAAAAGGATGAGCATTGGAAATTCTTAGATATGATCAATTATGAACGTAAATAAGAATGCATTATTATTACGGCCGCACCCCAATGTGAGGTTTCCTACGTATCCGTTAGGAATCAAGCCGAACGTAGCTCTAGCCGAACCTCGCACAAGTATGTGTATACCTCAAAGAGGTCTTTTAAGGGTTGTAACGTGGTTAGGCTAAAGGTTGAAGAAGAAAGGGATAAAGGCTCAAGACCCTAGATAAGCCCCCAAGGTGTGCAACCTTGCTTTTGAATCTTTGTATTTGTATGCTTGAGGTTTTTCATTTTTGAGCTCTTTCTCTTTTTTTTTTTTTTTTTTTGCTCTCTTTTTTGCTTTTGCATTTTTTTTATTTTGAACCTTTTTTGATAAGTGTGCGCAATCCCGATCATGTGGTCTATCACTCACTTGGCATTCATGTTTCTCAGGCACGGTACCGAGCACTCGATAAGAGACGCAATCTGAGACGTGTTCATATCAGAGACATTGGAACACTTGCCCTTTCGCCACTTGTATTGTTTTTTCTATTTTAATTTTTTGATTCACTCAAGCTTTTAAATTTGCATAAGTTACACACCATCCCATCCCAAGGTTAGGTAGATGTGGGTTGAAGAAAGAAAGGTCTATCGTTAGACGAGGCTCAAAGCGGTTTATCAAAAAAAGGATTGCATATTTGAAGGGTGAAAGGTGATATGATGTGGCTACAAGAGGTGCCTCAAATCATTGGTATATCTTGTGCTTAGTTTGACGTGGATTTTTTTTTATGCGATGTAATGAAATGATCATATGCAAGAAAATAAATGCTTATTTTATTATAGGGAAAAAGGAAAAAACCTACAAAATAAATATAAGAAAGGTGCCTATGCTAGACTTATTGGGGAAAGGAGAAAATGAAAAAGAAATAGAAAAAGGGGTCATGAAATCTTATCGTTGACGTTCGCCTTTTGTCTTGTGTCATTTGCTTCAACATCGCCCAGTGTTCTCACTAGCTAGAGGCAATGGGATCTTGTTTGCATCTATGAGATCTTGAATGAGATTTTGAAACCTGTAGCATTCATCGGTGGTATGACCATTTCCTTGATGGTACTTGCAATAGGAATTGGGATCCCATCTTGAAGATCGCTTTTATGGCGTTGGATCCTCAGTAGGGCCAATGGGTTTGATTATCCTCGATCGTAGAGACGATCGAAAGCAGCATCGTAGGTCATTCCAATAGGTGTGAACTCTCTCCTGGGTTTCTTTTTATATCCAGAAGAAGAAGGATTGTCGTTCTTCTTTCCTTTCCATCCACTGTGGTTACTATCGTTAGTAGCTTTTTGCTTTGCGAGGTCATCTTCGATTTCAATACCGATATCATAGACGGCCTTGAAATTATTCAAATTATGTTGATACTTTAAATGTTTTGAATACTTCTCTTGGAGGTTCTTGATAAACATCCTCACAGATTCTTTTTCGGAGGGCACCTTAATCATCTTAGCGGAAGTTTCCCTCCACTTATTAAATAAAGAAGTAAAGCCTTCATTCTCTTTTTGTCTTAGCATCTCAAGTTGTCTATAATCGGTTTCGACTTGAATATTACATTTATATCTATCAATGAAGGCGTTTATAATAGCATCCTAAGTAAAGGTTTTCTCTTTATCAAGAGAAAAGTACCATTGCTGACAAACGGTTTCTAAATATAGAAAAAACACAGAATGAAAAGCTTTCTTATCTATTCCCTTAATATTCATTACAGTTTTAAAGACTCTTAAATGAAAATAAGGGTTATCCATTGCCTTGAATTTCGGGATGTCGTTGGCATTGAACTTCTGCGGAAGAAGATCCTTGTCCAGCGAGACCCCTTGTGAGCTAATGCCCTGCAATCTATAGTCATTGGACAATTTGCTCAAATTTTCTTGGATGAGCTCCATTTGTTGTTGCCTCACAGGGTCATTGATTTGGAGAGTCAGATTCTTCAAAATTTCAGCAATGTTAGCCACTTGTCCCTTGAGTTCGTTGACTTCTTCCTGATTTGCCATTATCTTCTTAGCTTTCCTTTTTCGACCGATTGGCTTATCAAAAAGTTGAATTTGAATAAAAGTGTTGTCTTTGATTAATCGTCCTTCTCTCCTTGACCAAGTACTGTGGAAAGGGAAATTAAGGGATATTCGTTGTTAATTATTTGACTCAACTCTATTCAACATGCAATAGATGGAAGAAGATAGGAAGAATGAATATTGTGATATGGGGAAAGCATGTAGAGAAAGGAAAGATGATGTAGATGGAGAGATATGAAAAAATTAGGAATAGAATGTACCCCCAACTCAAATGACGGAAAAAACCGACTCATGCATGAACCTAAGACATGGTCATGGCGACTATATAAAGTGTGTGCTAACACTAGTGAGTGTAGGTGACATATTAAGACTCGTGTCATGACCATGTGGCTAGACTATGTGACTAGACTCAAGCAAAGACTAAGTTAAGACCTCACATATATGCATTAAACTGGACAGGCTGTGGTATTTTAGTCATAACTTTTGATCTGTGACTTTGATTGGGATGACACCAACTCTAAATTAAAGATAAAACTCGGGGCTAAAGATCCACAGGTTGTACGACTCGTAACTCTTCCTAGAAATCCGGTTATGACCAAAACAAGTTGACGCTTGTGCAGTATACGGGAATAAAAATCCGGGTTGACTCAAAGGAACTATGACTCGATTTTAGACATATTTATTTGCTCAAATTAATTAATCAATTAATTAAGCAAAGTCCTTTAGTCATTGGTTAGTTTATTTAAGCATATTCATAATTACAAGTCAAACCAAACGGTTAGTTTAATCACATGTAAGTATGCACAAGCAAATAATGCACAAGTAGTCAAGTTGTCACAACATGATGCAATAATTTTGCAACCTAACCATGGCTCTAGTTCTCTAAAGTTCAGGATATGGGTTAGCCAAAGAGGCTCCATGGTTATGAGTCTGAATGCACCGCGCAGAAGCCTTACCTTTGGAAGGGTTGGTGCGAGTGGATGGGACCCTGCGAGTTAAACTCGCTTCCATGGTTTGGTGGATTCACAAACTAGGATGTACCCGTCGTTGCCAGGAGCATTCGATTGGGTAGATGGAGCGTGAATCCCCAAAGGGTTATGTCCATATGTAGAACACATATGGGTTTCAGAAAAGAGAGAAAAACTCAATCAGGAAGTAGAATCGAGCCAACAGTGCTAGAAATGGTCAAAACAAGAAGGCAAAGTTCTAGCTCGGTATTGGAAGAACTTGGCGCCAGACTACAGGGACTGTCGCCGCAAAAGTACCCTTGTCACCAAGTGACGGAACTGTCGCCAGGCGACAGAAGCACTTTACAGGAGACAAGCCCTGTTTTCTAGACGCTAGTTCCTACATGCCTCAGCAGGTATCTACGTTCTAAGAATTTTCTAGATTTCGCAGTATTATTTCAATTCTAGTTGTGAAAGATATTTCTCAAGTTCCCTACGTGTAAAAATCCTATGTTTTTGACTCATTTCAGATGGTTTATCCAATGAGGACCTTTTTTATGCATATGACAATAATGCTAATCAAAATTACGCACATGAAATACTTAGAACTTTTCGAGTCTCATCCGCTCATTCTAAATCATTGCCGAAATAAATTTCAGGAATTAAAATAGAAATCCTCCCAAGTGGAGTCGCCAAATAAATCTAGATCCCAGTAATATTGAGGCAGCTTTTCCAATTAAAAACCCGACGAAAACCTTTGACATTTATGATGGGTCATGCCAAAGCTGGGCATCATATTTTTCATTGGGGAAGTGGGGGTAGGACAAATTCTACACTTTTAATTGGTTATACTCAACAAGGTTACCTAAAGATAAAGTTTAGAACCTTGAAGCTAAGGGTAATAATTAAACATGTGATGGTTAATTATTCAACCAAGAATTACAAGAGTTGTAATCAGTAAAGAGTTTACTCACCTTGAAAATGTAATGGTTGATGGCAGGGCCAAAGTCCGGTTAATTATTGCACGAATAAAGGATCTTGGAATCATTTAATTCAATAGGGATCAATTTAAAATTGAATGAAATGCTTTAAAGTTACCAATTTAATTCGCTTATGGTACTTTAAATTTTAATAAACATAATTGAATTTTGCGTTTACTTATAAGTAACATATCGTTCTAATTTTATTATTATATATAATCTCCTCGATTGAAAATAAAGTTGAGAAACGTTCTCAAAAAGTTTAAAAGATAATCCATAAACCTATATTCCAATTTTGCTAAGATTGTTCTAAAAGGCAAGTTTTAGAAATTCATGTCACATGTCTAAGGTTGGTTTTATTCAAAATGTTTGAGTAAAATACCAACACATCTTCATTTTGAAAAATGTTTCAAGGGATATAATGAGATGGGAGGTACAAATCCTCCAAAAGACAAGTATAGAAATCCAATAAAATCTCTTATCTTCAATATGATTGAATATGAGAAAGTGATTGGAAATATCTATGATCAAAAGTTGATCAAATGACAATATTCTTCATCTATTTTATATAGAGTTTAATACTTGATTAAACTCAAATATAAATAATGATAGAATAGACTTAGCAAAATCATGAAAAATGCTTAAAGTAGTTAAGTAAAGTATCATTTTGAACCTAAGAGAAATGTTCTAAGTGGCTCAAAGGGAAAGGTTTAGGAATATATGAGGATTGCATTAAGAAGTTATAGGCCAAGAATTGCAAACAAGTTGCTACTTCTCAAACCTAGAACTACTTACATGCTAAAAGTTGTTATGAACAACAAATGCTTCAAATTAAATGGACCAATTGCAATTGACTAGAAACTACCTCATATAGTTGGAAGGTAAAAGAAGGGAAATGTTCCAATTTAAGAATTATATTATAGAAATTGATTTGGCATATTGCTACTTCTTGGACATATGATGTCTTGTTTAGATCACTCATTGCACAATGTGATTGAACTAAAGGAAGAAGTTATTGCTAAAGGAGAAATATATCTACAAGTTTAGAAGCAAATGTTGCTACTTCACAAGTAGAATCTACAAGTTTGGAAGCAAAAGTTGCAACTTTACAAGTAGAACCAGTATTTCACCACTAATAATTGGCTAGAGTTAAATAAATGTTATTTATTCTTGCCATTATCAAAATACCATTCAATGTTAGTAATGACTAAGCATCGAAGATTCAAAAAAAAAAAAAAAAAAAAACGTGGAATAAATGTTATTCCATGCTTCTTTGAGTTATAATGTGTTTTGAATTGCTAAATAGGTTTAAAGTTCTATATGATAGAAATAGTTAAACCATTTCTATATATATAAGTTGTCTCAAATATGTCAATTAATTCGAATGAAAATGAAAATTGCATGCGAAAGATCCAAAGGGATGGACTTTCAATATCATTAGATTATGAATCTATTGATATATGTAATTATCATTCAAATTTGAAACTTTGACAAAGTCACCATTTAGAGAAATGATGATGAGAACTCAAGGTCGAATACATATCGATGTAAGAAAACCAAAGGTTCAAAGGTTAGAGACGACAATGAAACTTCATTTGTGATATGATCACTACTTGTGCTTAGTTGAAACATAAGGGTGAAAATTTTGAAAAGTTCAAAATGTTCAGTATGAAGTTCAGTATCAACTTGACAAGATAATGATTACATTACAATATGATTGTGATTGTGAAAATTTAAGTCAAGACATGTACTTGGCAACACATTCAAAATATTGCGATATGATCGTAATAATGAGAATTTAAGCCAAGACCTTGATAAACATCCAAGAGTTGTGAAATTGTTTTACAACAAACTCGAAAGAAAACCTTGTGAAGTGTTTATGAAGGGAGCTATCAACCTATATGAGATATATTTTGATAATGGATGTAAATTACCTATCTTCCAACCATTATTCAAGGGATATACTTTTAAGAAAAGCTACAAAACTAAACAAACTACATACGTCAAATCAAATGTAGCAAAGGCTTCATATGTGATATGGATAAGAAAAGTTCTTATTAAGTCTTTCTACAAAGCAAGGAATAAAACATGTATTAAAACGTTTAATGCACGTTCTATTCCTATATAGAGCACGGGGTACTACTACACAACCATACTTAGCACAAAATGTTTGTTGCTTAAGTAGGTGCCCTTATGGAAATTGTTCCAAAAGGTCAAGTGGGAGTAGTGTAAATCTCGAAAGAGTTCGAGAAAAGCAACAAACAAACATGGTTCAAAACCATGGTTGGTTCACCCTATGCTAAATATGCCTCCCTAAAAGGCAAGTGGGAGTATAAGAATCTTGAAAAGTTCGAGAACCTTGAAAGAGTTCAAGAAAAGTGATTTCGAAAATCTTGAAGAAATTTGAGAAGTTATCGAATAACAGCAACAATATGAGCATGATTCACCTCATGATACAAATGACAACGCGTGGTCTCATTAAGTGTAATGGGATTAATAACCATGTGTCGAAGGTAGCACATTCTAAGTGCACATCCTCTATTGTCGTTTCTCATTGAAAACTAAACAAAGTTGTTGTATGAGTTTCAATTGTTGCATAAGAGCCCACAATGATGACTAGCATGCGTAAAACTTAGCCAAAGAAATATGATTTCACATTGACTAAGAGTTCTGAAATATTCATTTTGGAACATGTTGATTATGCAAGTAATAAGGATGATTTGACAAGTTATAACTCCAAGTGGTTAAAGCCAGGAAATCTGAAATAGATTCTAAATCTGTAAGCAAGTGTATGACACTTGAATAATTTGCCTAAATTGGGTGAAACCCATTGTAAGCAAAGCAGACAAGAAAGAAAAGTGTTTTCTAACTAAAGCAAAGACTTGTTAAGGGATTCAACAAATTCTTAGTATGACTATGACTGCGATGAAACCTTTACATTAGTCATGTTGCAAAGATCTATTAAAGATATTTTAGTGATTTCTACCCTATAAGATTTGGTAGATGGATTTCAAAACACTTTCTTGAAATTGTTCATGAAATAAGATTTGTATATGATACAATCAAAAGTTTGGAGATCCAATAATCCTAGGGATGCATCGAAGATCCATAATGGATTGAAGTTAGCATCAGGGAGTTAATGTTCTTAATTTTGTGAGTTAATCAAATCGTTTGATGTTCTCGTTAAAATGAAGAAAAGGTCTTGTGTGTACAAGATGTTTAGTGGGAGCTATGAAGTCTTCTTGGTCTAGTACAAAGAGCTATTATTTGTCGCTTGAATAGTCAAGTAATGGTTAATGCATTTTGTATGAAAAACTTGAAGAAGAAGATGAGTACATTTGGGATTCAAGATCTATATAGATAGGTCTCGAAGGATGTTTGAGTTTTGGTTAAGAAGCTTATATTGATAAGATTCTTATAAGGTTCAACATTATATTGAAAAGAGTTTCAATCCCATGTGACATGGCACGTTGCTTAATGATTCAATACCTTGAGAAAGGTTGATGAAATTAAGACTTTGAGTGATGATCCTTATGCAATTCGCAAAGGATGCATCATGCACATGCCATGGACTATACTCGTCCATTTGATTCGCGTGTTTTAAAGAACAAGTGATGATAGATTTCAATCGAAATCCAATGTAACGTTGGAATACAAATTAGAAATTCCTAAGTTCATTCCTTGCGAAAGGGCGAAGGAAAATTATTAGTGTATGGAGATGAAAATGATTATAAGATTTAGAAATTGCAAAATTCATGTTTATGAGAATGTCTCATGAACTCTACTTACTAAACCCCTTCCATGACCAAGGTATGAGAGTCATACTAAGGTTTTTGGATTGAAGTAAGTTATGTAATTTTAGTTGTGTATGTTTTGAGAAAGCATATTACAAAAGTAAATACATTAGCTTGCAGAATTATGTTTATCAATTGAAACAAAGTTTCAATCTTATTTAATTGTGGTTTCAAAATTAAATAAAATGTCCAAAAATAATTATGGATTGATGGGCTCATCAGGTTATCTATTCGATAGAGACCTGGTGTATGAAACCCCACAGGTGAACAAAATCCACATATTATTTAAGTTCCTAGTTCGAAATCATTAAAGTGGACATAAATGATTTCAATGAATGGACTAGCATGTAAGATTGATTGGATAGCTCGGTTTCATGGGCTATAGGAGCATAGTGATGAAGCTCGGTCAATCACATGGATATGCATGAATGATGCAGGATCGAACTATAGACCAACTTTGAAGTTCAAGTATAGAACTTCCGGATATATTAGTGGATTCCTTTGACATGAGTGGAACATTGGTTTCATTCAATGGATGATATAACTGTGGTACATTCAAACGTCTACCCGTAACTGGAGATTATAAAGGGTGTTTCCTGGTTATTTCAGAAGTTGAGTGGGAGCTTTGGTTGCCACAAGATTGGATAGAGTCTACCTATTAAATTAGGAATGTGTCATGTTTTGGCCTCTTGAAGAGGGAGAATTCAGAAAATGCATGGCCGTGCTCAAATGTGTTATATAGTAACCATTTGTTTTGTAATTCTAACTCGGATTTCAAGAAACGATTTGTAGATTAATATAGATCGCATAAGATGCAATCATATTATCAAATCGACACAAAATGACTTAAGGAATTTGAATATTGCGCACTTGTCTCAGACAAGTGGGAGATTGAAGGAATTGTGTCTTCGATAAGTGCAATTACTAGATATATCAAGGATCACTATTATGGAGATAATAAGTTCATTCTATAGGGTCGTCAATATCTGGTGCTAGATATGATCATTGATCTTTGGGTTAGTTGAATAGCCTAAAGCCTTATAGAATGGATCCTATGAGGTCACACAACAAGGGTATTGGGTTAAACAAGTAAGAGGCCCATTAATGGGCCTCATGAGATTATGACATACCATGTAGAGTATTGGGCTAGAGTAGTGTGTTTTGGATAAGGGTTTTGGGCTTTTGACATGGGCTCTTATTTAGAGATGTGATCTATAAATAAGATCCATGCCTAGGTTTTGGAAAAAGCAGTCATAATTCACACACTGTGAATTTTGACATCAAGGCAACCAATCCCAAAACCCTAAAACACTCTCCTCACTCACGGCCCTCTTCTCTCCCCTTCACGTCCGTACGTGCGGCGCCCCTCATGGTGGCTCGTGGTGTTCGTCGTGGTGGTTTGTGGTTAGCTCGTCTCTCTCTTCTCCGTTGAAGGTTGATTGAAGCGTTCAGTCACGACTAACTAGCATTAGTGGAGGTTTAATTTGTGCCCGTGGACCAAGTAGGGGAATCACGCTTGGGGTTCTTTATCTCCCTTTGTTCTTGCTCGATCGCACGTGGAATCACGCTTCAAAGGTACGATTATTTGTTCTTTATGTGTTATGCATTAGATCCTTGGATTAGGTACTGTATGAATATGATTCATGTTTATTTCCGCTGCGTAGTACCTTTAAATCCCTACACGGTTTACAAGTCCTAAAACTTGTTGGCGACTCTTTTGCTCTAGCTTCCTTCCCTTTGGACGCCACCATACTTAAGTGTATGATCATAGTGGGGTTCAAGTTTGGGGTAATGCTTGAAATATTCCCTACAGTTTTTGGCGACTCCACTTGGGAGGATTTATGTTGTGATTAAATAGTGAACTCTAGCGCATCATCACAAAACATCAATAAAATCTAACATGCATAAAATACTGAATGCATAAATAAGACATAGCATGGCCTCTAATCCTAAGAAAACTAATAAAGTAAATGCTCCCACTTGAATCATCATGGATCGCATCCATCTTGCTCCTTTGGGCCTTCACTTCATGGGCTTCTTGGATTAACTGCAACCTGTAATTCTACTCCATTCTATCTACTACTTAAATAAAATAAAATAAAATTACAAAATACTCAACGGTCCGCAGACCGTATTTAGATTACAAAAATACATCACGATGCGCAGATCGTATTTTAGAATCTATGGGCCATACTAGTCTATATATAGCAATAAATAATATCATATATTATAAAGTGCCATATAATAAATCACTCATCATGCTTTCCTAAACTACAACATCGAATGTCTATAATAAAGGAAACATGGCTATAAATATCTCATATTTTAATTAATTACTGTAATTAGATAATATCATATATTAATCATGACCAATTATAAAATATCATATATTTTAATTTAGGTATGAGATAGAATCAAATCTTATTTGAAAATTATGGAATATAAATCATATTTATATTCCATGATTATCCTAAATAATTTAGGAATTCTATCCTAATTACTTGCCAATCACAATATTTTAAATCAGTTATATCCAAAATAATTATGGGATAATCACATTATTTAAATCAATTATTATCCTTTTGGAATATGCTCAGAATATCCTAACAAATCTTATCCATAATTAACCACTTTAATTTAGGATAATTACCAATTTAACAACTTAAATATGGATAATATCAAATATAACAACTTTTGAATATTTGATTTTATCCTAAAATAAAAGATTTTATCCAAATAAAACCAATTTTATCTTTTTAAAATAAAAGATCATATTTTCAAAATATTTTAACTTATCCAAAATAAAACTGATTTTATCTCAAAATAATTCATAATTATCTTGAAATAAATTTTCAAAAACTGTTTTTTTTTTTTTTTGAAAAATCGCCAGCCACCGTGGTGTGGCCAGCCGAAGCCAGCCACGGTGGCCGTACACCGCAAGGTGTACGCTGCTGTGCAGCGGCGCAGGGCAGCAGCAGCAGCACCGTGCACCTGTGGTGCGGCACTGCTGTTGCTGCTGTTCTGATCCTTGCTGCTGCCCCTCCCCGCCCCTCCCTCCGGACCACCAGCAGCGGCACCACCGTGGCAGCGCCACCCAGCCGTGGTGCTGCTGCTGTAATTTCCTTTTTTTTTTTTTTCGATTTTAATTAATTAAAACAAAACAAATTTTGTAAAATCAATTAAACTTTATGTGGTCCTATTAATCCCAAAATTAAATCATATTCAATTTTGAAATTAGGGTTCTTGATGAAATTAATTCCCAATTTAATTTAACACTTAAATTAAATAATTTGATCATGAAAAATTCATAATTTTAACATGTAATCAAATAGATTAAATTCCTTAGACATATTACCATCGAAATAAATCAAAATCAAAACACAAATTTCACAAATTCGGGTTTATGGTTTCGAAATTTTCGAAAAAATAGGGTTAGGGTTCGAAAAATATTCGAGCATAATAGGGCAAAAATCGGATCACATCATGGCTATTTTGAGCATTATTAAATCACATTTAATCAATTCCAAGAGTTAAATCACATTTAATATAATAATTGACCCATAATTAAATATTCTCCCTCCTAATTGAATTAAAATTGTGGATTATCAAAGAATTATTGGCAATATGCGTAAATGCAATAGGCTAACTGATACCACTGTAGGGATTTAAAGGTACTACGCAGCGGAAATAAACATGAATCATATTCATACAGTACCTAATCCAAGGATCTAATGCATAACACATAAAGCACAAATAATCGTACCTTTGAAGCGTGATTCCACGTGCGATCGAGCAAGAACAAAGGGAGATAAAGAACCCCAAGCGTGATTCCTCTACTTGGTCCACGGGCACAAATTAAACCTCCACTAATGCTAGTTAGTCGTGACTGAACGCTTCAATCAACCTTCAACGGAGAAGAGAGAGACGAGCTAACCACAAACCACCACGACGAACACCACGAGCCACCATGAGGGGCGCCGCACGTACGGACGTGAAGGGGAGAGAAGAGGGCCGTGAGTGAGGAGAGTGTTTTAGGGTTTTGGGATTGGTTGCCTTGATGTCAAAATTCACAGTGTGTGAATTATGACTGCTTTTTCCAAAACCTAGGCATGGATCTTATTTATAGATCACATCTCTAAATAAGAGCCCATGTCAAAAGCCCAAAACCCTTATCCAAAACACACTACTCTAGCCCAATACTCTACATGGTATGTCATAATCTCATGAGGCCCATTAATGGGCCTCTTACTTGTTTAACCCAATACCCTTGTTGTGTGACCTCATAGGATCCATTCTATAAGGCTTTAGGCTATTCAACTAACCCAAAGATCAATGATCATATCTAGCACCAGATATTGACGACCCTATAGAATGAACTTATTATCTCCATAATAATGATCCTTGATATATCTAGTAATTGCACTTATCGAAAACACAATTCCTTCAAACCGTTCATAAGGTGAAGATTACACCCCTTAACGATCCAGGAGATCGTCAACTCCAAAAGGTCTTGAACCAAATAGGGTTCGGGGATGAGGGTACAAATCCAACCTAAAAGAGATTGAACCTGCACTAAATAAGCCTCTACTTTATTCTTCTCGTATTCATGTGCGCTTTCTGACTAACATGCAAACAACAGATTAACCCTAAAACTGTTTATCTGTGTTGGTTGAACTTAATGCACAAATAAAACTATTATTGGCGATCACTTGAATTATAATCATATTAGCCCTAAACAAGATTATTAATTATCTTATTAAGCATGATTACAAATTCAAATTCCCTTTAAACATGCATAAAAGGTGTGATAATGCAATAATAATAATATATAATATAAGATCAAGCAACATAATAAAAATAATAATTATAAAAACAATAATTATAACAATAATAATCATGTTAAAGCATAATAATAGCAAGATCCTAGGCATAATACTAACAAGATTAATAACAAATCCTAGCATGTCACAAAACAATAAAAATCAAAGCTTTAGCCCTAACATGATACTAACATGATATTGATATGATATTAGAAAGCATAGGAAGCACCCTAAACATGATACTAGAAAGCAATAAAGATATGCTAACATGATATTAGGAATTAAACAAATTTAAACATGCTTTCCACAAGAATAGAGCAATAAGATTACATACTTTGATGTCTCGTATCTCTTTCTAATAACAAAATACACGCGTTAGTAACTTCAAGGAAAATATAAATCAAAACAATCAAATTAAATAATTGAAATCGAGATTTGGGACCAAACCCTCAGAAATTATAACCTTTCACGTCTAGGGCGAAGGCAACTTCGAACTTGGCTAGGTGTGTCTAGTGCTAATGTATGAGGAATTGTGTAAGAGGGAAGGTTTAGAAAAAGAATAGAGAGAAGGAAAGCTTCTAGATTTAGAGAGAGAAAGATGATTATTGTAGATGATTGAAAAAAGGGGAGATATGACCTCTATTTATAGGAAAAAAGAGAGTCGAAGAATAAGAAAAGAATCCGAATTCGAATCGAAATAAAACTCGTCGGTCAGCAGTTTTTGCAGATTTTGTTTTTATCACAACTTTTGATCCAGAAGTCCAAATAAGTCACATAATATGTCGTTGGAAATATCTTGAAGTCTACTTTCCAACCAAATTAGAATCAGATTAAAATCTTTTGTAGATAAAAAAATATGGCCGAAATAGTGGAATGGTATCAGTTTTGGATAGAATTTCGTATTCCTTTCATATCTTTTTCGCTATAGCTTGGAATTAATATTATAATATATCATTGGAAAGATAATTTCAAGATCTATCCAACCATATAATATTTGGATAAAAATTATGAGGCACAAAAATAATATCTGACTGTCTTTGAACATCTTTAAATTCGAATAGAATTAGGACTTAAAAAAGGAAAGTTTTAAAAAAGGAAAGTTTTTATTCAATTTAAAACTCTTTGATTTTATCTTTTCAAAAAAGGATAATTAAGATCTTTTAGAAACTTATGAAAACTTCTAATTAATCCTAATTAGTTTAGGAATAGGATTAAACCTTTGGACCCTCCACATGATCATTGGGCCGTAGGTAAAATCCGGTTTGAGCTCAGTTTAGTATTTTGGCCATAACTTCCTCATTATTCATCAGAATCGGGCTTATAATATATCGTTGGAAAGGTCTTTTCAAGCCCCATCCAACTAAACTATTATTGGACCCTTATCATGGACCAAACTAAAATGAATGCACGTTTTCATAAAATAGGGTGAGAAAAGAAATATTTTCAAAAACAGAAAGAAGAGATATTTTAATAAAAACATCCTCATCACTAGACTTTTCACACATTTCATTTTGTTCGATAATAAAATGACGTGAAAGGTATTCATCACTAGGTTTGGTTTTTGGGGAGACACAAATGGGTGTCTACACTTAGCCTCTCGAAGAATTTTCTTAAGGCCTCTTGATGTCCTGGACGATCTCTAGATTTCACAATCATGTCGTCCACGTATACTTCAACTTCTTTGTGCATCATGTCATGGAGTAGGGCAGTTGCTGCTTGTTGGTAAGTGGCACCCGCGTTTTTTAACCCGAATGGCATTACCGTGTAACAGTAAGTACCCCAAGGTGTTATAAATGTTGTTTTCTCCAAGTCTTCCTCGGCCATGAGGATTTGGTTGTACCCTGCGTATCCATCCATAAATGAGAGAAGTGCGTGATTCGCTGTATTATCTACCAAAATATCGATGTGTGGTAAAGGGAAGTCGTCCTTTGGACTTGCCTTATTTAGATCTCAATAGTCGACACACATTCGAACCCTACCATCCTTTTTTGGAACTGGGACTACATTTGCAACCCATTCGGGGTATTTGGATACCCTGATAAAACCTGCAGTTATTTGCTTTTGTACTTCTTCTTTTATTTTAAGAGCTACGTCGGGTTTCATTCGATGCAACTTTTGTTTTACAGGTTTCATTCCTGGGATTAGTGGTATAGTGTGTTAAGCTATTTCTCTATTAATGCCTGGCATATCTTCATATGACCAAGCGAATACATCGATGAATTCTTTAAGTAGATTAATTAAATCGCTCTTTCATCTTTGTTTAGCGTGAGTCCGATTTTAACTTCTCTTTTGATGGTCGGATCTTTTGAGATATCAACCGTTTCAGTGTCCTCAATTATTGGTGTTTTATTTTCAAGTGTTTCCATTGCTTTAATGATTTCTTTGTCATTTTCATCGTTACTTAAGCAATACTCGTCATCTTGAGCTAAAGAGAAACATGAGGAATAAGGGGAAGAAGACATATTATTAAACTCAGAAATCATTACATCGAATAAAGAAATATCCGTTGGGACTTGATTGCTAACTATCCTAGGAGTAGGTGATAAAATAGAAGAATTAGAGGGAGGTGCTACAACTAGAGACTTAGAGAACTCGATAGGGGAAGACTCTGACTCAGACGATTCTTCGAACATTGGCCCTTGTCCTATAGTTATTGAGATCTTCTTTCCGTTTGCAGTAGTCACTTTCACTGTCTTGCGCCATCCTCGTACTAAATTCTCTGCTGGAGTGATGAGTTTGGAAGGATCAAAGTTCTCGCTTTGTAGGACTATTTGAATAAGTGAAGAGTTATCCTCTATATATCTTGGCTCATTCTTTTCTTGCCCAAAGAGAAGTCCCATGACGTTAAAGTCAAAGGATGGGGGTGCTTTTTCTTTATGTATAGGAGTTGGAATCTCATCTAGAAAGCAACAATCTAGAAATATTTCGAACCCAGGCTGTCTTATACCATTTACAACGAAGGGTTCTGGAAATTCGTAACATGGATAATCTTATCCTTCTCTTATGAATTGTCCATTTAAGGTAAGAGGGTATTGATCCATTGGTATTGCTTTCTTTTGTGCGCAAGAATTTCTACGTGCTTTGATTTTTCCTGGGCTCGCTTTAGATCTTCGAGAGTCGGTTCAAAACCAAGTCCGAAAGTATCTAATTTAGGGAGGCCAGGTAGTCCCATCTGTTTTGCTATCCCTTTCTTCTTTCCTAGAGTCATTACAGGGAAGTGTCCTTGTTTTCTCAGGATAGCATTGGTTATCATGTTGGAGTGGAGGTCATAGCAAAGAGGGGTCCTTTCATCTTCCTCGATCAAGAGACCTCTTCATTAAAGCCCCACAGATCTTTGTCATTCTCATCGTGCTCCACATTGATTAGTGGATTTTCTACTGTTTTGATCCTCATGGGTGAAGCATCAATTGTAATTGGTACTCCTCCAACTATGGCTTTCACTTGTTGGTGAAGAGACGAAGGGATGGCCTTGAGGTCATGAAGCCAAGGGCGTCCCAAAAGTAAGTTGAACGACGCTTTAATATCCACTACTTGGAATGTGGTGGCATGTTCAATTACTCCTGTCGTTATGTTCATGGTAATTGTGCCCAATGCTTGGCGACGTGAGTTATCGTAAGCTCTTATCCCTTGTGTTGATGGAGATAAATCTTCATCCCTTATCCTCCTCGCAGTTCTAAGTGGGAAAATGTTAATTGCCGATCCATTATCTACAAGAGTCATAGGGACGTTCATTCTCTTGAAAATTATTGTGAGGTTGAGAGCTTTCTTGTGTTTGTCACCTTCCAGCGGTAGATCTTTGTCGGAAAAAGTGACCAAATTAGTAGGACTTGGGAGAACACTCGTGAGGAAGTTAGCCAACCCCTCAGGAGTGGTGTCCGATTCTATCCCTACTTTAGCTAAGGCATCCATGACTGCGATTCTATGTTCTCGGGATGTAACTAGAAGTTTCCATACATTCATTTCGACCTTAGTCTTTTTTAATTGTTTGACAACATCGTTGTCTTCTATGATTGGTATGGGAACTTGCTGAGTAGTGGGAATAGGTTGTGTAGTAATGGGAGGTTGCATTCTCCTGGATCTTGTGAGGACATCTATAGGTGAATCCTCTTCATTCCAAATGTCACCTACTGGATATACTGTCGAGAGTGGAGTTTCTTCAACATCCTTAAGGTAGACATCCTCGTCATCACTATCCCAAACCCCATTAATGGTAGCATCTCGTTCTTGTGGGATTTGAACTAGCTTCTTGTTATCAATCAATCTTTGGACCAAGTCTTTGAACTAGAAACAATTTTCTATAATATGTCCTCCCGATTGATGATATGGATAGTAGTACCTATTTGTCCTTTTTAATGAATTAAATGGTCTCGATTCGAGAGGTTGAATTTTACCATTCTCAAAGAGCATTTTGAACATATTTGCGTAAGAAGTTTCAATTGGAGTGTATGGCTTATTGCTCCTTTTGGGTGTGTCAATTACTTGGAGGGAGAATGATTTCTTCTCTTTAGGTGGAGGTCTACTTTTGAGTAGTTCGTTTCGTTCTTTTACCACCTCCATGGCCTAGCGTAATAGTTCTCTTGCTTCCAGTACAACTTGAATAAGGATACACACTTCTTGTTTTGTCGCCGGTTCTTGTCCACAAGGAAAATGATCCTTGGCATCTTCGAAGACTTCCTCTTCTTCTTCAATAGCTTTGACAGGTTTGATGAGGTTCGAGGGGTCAACCTGATTTTCCTCATCGGAAATAGATAAGGAATTCGATAGTGGTGCATTATTGATACTTGGCTTCTTGCTTGCAGGTGGCAATGGAAGTTTGTTGTTATCAATTAAATCTTGGATCGCTTCCTTTAGCTTCCAACAATTTTCTGTGAGACGGCCCCTACCCTGATGATATTTGCAATGTGTATTGGGGTTCCAGCTAGCCGTTCTCTTCTCGACAGGTGGGTCCCCAAATGGTCCAATAGGAGTTATAAAACCTTTTGCATGTAAGCGATCGAATGCGGTGTCATAACTCATACCAATATGAGTAAAGTTCCTCCTAAGTGGTTTCTTTTGTCCCTGATTATTCATGGCGAGGACTTCACTCAAATTAAAGGTGCTAACATTATTTGAGTGGGTGGTTTTGGAAGAAGAAGGATTATCGTTCTTCTTGCCTTTCCAGCCACTATTAGAGTTACTGTTGTTAACAGCTTTCTGTTTAGCTAGGTCGTCTTCAATATTGATACCAATGTCATAGACGGCCTTGAAAGTGTGCAAGTTATTTTGGTATTTGAGATGCTAAGAATATTTTTCTTGGAGGTTCTTGATAAACATCCTTACAGATTCTTTTTCACTAGGCACCTCAACCATCTTTGCAGAAGTTTCCCTCCATTTATTAAAGAAGGAAGTAAAGCCTTCATTCTCTTTCTGCTTGAGTATTTCAAGTTCCCTATGATCAGTTTCGACTTGAATATTACATTTAAATCTATCAATGAAAGTGTTTACAATTGACTCCCAACTAGAGGTTTTCTCTTTATCAAGAGAAAAGTACCATTGCTGACAAACGGTTTCTAAAGATAGAGAAAAGTACCCTTCCATTGTCTTCTTAGCTTTCCTTCTTCGACTGATTGGCTTATCAAAAAGTGAGACTTGAACGAAAGTGTTATCCTTGATTAAACGTCGTTCCTTTCTTAACCACGCGCTGTAGATTAAACCATATTTGTTTTAATGACTTAACTCAAATTGATTTTGACTTTATGGTTAAAAAAACAAAAATAGGGTGTATATTTTTGGGAATGGAAGGGTGTATATTTTTGGGAATGGGTTCAAACAAGTGGGTTATTTGGAGGATTAATATCCGACTTACCCCCCTAAAAAAATGACGGAAAACACGCATTCAAGACTCTCTAGACATGGTCAAGGTGTGACATACATGTTAAGTGTGTGTTTTACAAGTGAGTGCAAGTGACATGCTTTGACCCTTGTGTATGACCATGGGACTAGGTGTCTAGACTCAATTAAGGACTTAACAAATTGATTAAACTGATTAGTAGATTGGTTAATTAGACTCGTCGTGATGACTCGAGTAAGAATCTGGACTGTCGCCGGAACAACAGAACAGTCGCCACAGTTTAAAGCTTGTCGCCAGACGACAAATCTGTCGCCAGGCGACAGGCAGTAAACTGTGGCACCACAGCCCAAAATCCTGCGCCATTCCTGGAACATTAATCTGGGACTGTTTCCAGTAAGCTTACTTTAAGGGGACATGCCTAAAGTCGTACTAAGTCAGATTAATTACTTTATTAGTCTTTAATTAGACAAAGTCCTTTTTAGTCATTAATTGGTTTATTTAGACACAAGTCAAACAAACGGTTAGCACATATAAGTTATGCACAAGTAGTTCAAATAGTCACGATATGATGCAATGAGTTTGCAACCTAACCATAGCTCTAGTTCTCTAAAGTTCAGGATATGGGTTAGTCAAAGAGGGTCCATGGTTATGAGTCCGGATGCACCGCGCGGAAGCCTTACCTTTGGAAGGGTTGGCGCGAGTGGATGGGACCCCCCGCAAGTTAAAAACTTGCTTCCATGGTTTGGTGGATTCACACACTCGGATGTACCCGTTGTTTCCAGAAGCGTTCGATTGGGTAGAAGAAGCGTGAACCCCCAGAGGGTTATGTCCATATGTAAAACACATATAGGTTTTAGAAAAGTGAGAAAAACTCAATCAGGAAGTAGAATCGAGCCAACAGTGCTAGAAATGGTCAAAACAAGAAGGCAGAGTTCTAGCTCGGTATTGGAAGAACTTGGCGCCAGACTACAGGGACTGTCGCCGCAAAAGTACCCCTATCGCCAAGCGACAAAACTGTCGCCAGGAGACAGAATCACTTTACAGGCGACAAGCCCTGTTTTCTAGGCGCTAGTTCCTACATGCCTCAGCAAGTATCTACGTTCTTAGAATTTTCCAGATTTCGCAGCATTATTTCGATTCTAGTTGTGAAAGATATTTCTCAAATTTCTTACGTGTAAAAATCCTATGTTTTTGACTCATTTCGGATGGTCTATCCAATGAGGACCTTTTTTATGCATATGACAATAATGCTAATCAAAGTTACGCACATGAAATACTTAGAACTTTTCGAGTCTCATCCACTCATTCTAAATCATTGCTGAAATAAATTTCAGGAATTAAAATAGAAATCCTCCCCAGTGGAGTCGCCAAAAACTGTAAGGAATATTTCAAGCCATTAACCCCAAGCTTGAACCCCACTGTGATCATACACTTAAGCATGGTGGCGTCCAAAGGGAAGGAAGCTAGAGCAAAAGAGTCGCCAACAAGTTTTAGGAACTTGTAAACCGTTCACAAGGTGAAGATTACACCCCTTAACGATCCAGGAGATCTTCAACTCCAAAAGGTCTTGAACCAAATAGGGTTCGGGGATGAAGGTACAAATCCAACCTAAAAGAGATTGAACCTGCCCTAATAATAGGCCTCTACTTTATTCTTCTCGTATTCATGTGCGCTTTCTGATTAACATGCAAACATTAGGTTAACCCTAAACCTGTTTATCTATGTTGGTTGAATATTAATGCACAAATAAAACTATTATTGGTGATGACTTGAATTATAATCATATTAGCCCTAAACAAAATTATTAATTATCTCTTTAAGCGTGATTACAAGTTCAAATTCCCTTTAAACCTGCAAGAGAGGGCGTGATCAAGCAATAACAATAAATAATATAAATCAAGCAACATAACAATCATAAATCATGATAATCATAATCATGATAACAATCATAATAATCATAATCATGATAACAATCATAATAATCATAATTATCATAATCATGTTAAAGCATAATATTAATAGCAAGATCCTAGGCATGATACTAACAAGATTAATAACAAACCCTAGCATGTCACTAAGCAATAAAGATCAAAGCTTTAACCCTGACATGATACTAACATGATATTGATATGATATTAGAAAGCATAGGAAGCACCCTAAACATGATACTAGAAAGCAATAAAGACATCCTAACATGATACTAGGAATTAAACAAATTTAAACATGTTTTCCAAAAGAATAGAGCAATAAGATTACATACTTTGATGCCTCGTATCTCTTTCTAATAACAAAATACACGCGTTAGTGACTTCAAGGAAAATATAAAATCAAACAATTAAATCAAATAATTGAAATAGAGATAGGGACCAAACCCTCGGAAATTATAACCTTTCACGTCTAGGGCGAAGGCAAATTCGAACTTGGCTAGGTGTTTCTAGATCCCGTGAATGCGGAATTTTGTTTATGAAAAGCTAGAGAGATGAGAGCATAGAGAAAATATTGATTGATGATTGTGAATTGTTGATGAATAAAAACGGAGGTTTTAGGACCTTATTTATAAGAAAACAGTCCGAAAATAAGTAGAATTTGATAAGGAATAAAACTTCACGCTGTCGCTGCAAAACCGACCTTGTCTCTAGGTGACAGGGTCTGTCGCGTGGCGACAAGGCTTGTCACGTGGCGACAGGCCTGTCGTCTAGCGACAGCCTGGATTTCTACGCCCTTTCAAACACGGAGTCCACATATGAATCAAAATCGATTTGTAAAGTCCGTATGAAAACTGAAATCGTATTTTTCATAAAATAATATTTTATTCCAAATAAAACTTATCAAAATATAATTTCTAATTCTAATTCTATTAGGATTAAAGAGAACCTTCTAGAGAATTCTAGAAGACTATAATTAATTCTAATAACTTTAGGAATAATAATTAACATTGGGCCCTCCCCTAGATCATTGGGCCGCATGTAAAGATCCAACCGGGCCCTGTTTAGTATTTTGGCCATAACTTCCTCATTATTCATCGGAATTGGGCTTATAATATATCGTTGGAAAGCTCTTTGCAAGCCCCATCAAACTACACTATTATTGGACCCTTGTTGTAGACCAAACTAAAATGCATTGACTATTTTCATAAAATAGAGTTGTTTTTGAAAACAGAAAGAAAGAATTTTAATAAAAACTAACCGCAACACTTGACCTTTCACACTTTCACACATTTGGGTGTCTATAGTAAGTCCTTGTGTTTTTTCTTTATTTTTTGAAAAGAAGACTTCCGCCTAAATATTCGGATCCACCTAGGTGTATCCGCCTAGAATTTCCGGATCTGCCTAGGTGGATCCGAATAATTTAGGCGGAAGTCCGATTCTTTTTTTTTCTTTCTTTCTTTTGTTTTTTTTTTTTTTTTTGCATTTTTGAACTAATTAAATTTATTAACGTAATAATAGTATTAGTATTATAAGTTTTACTATGGTTATTATTATATTTTTGATAATTTGAGTAATTAGTATTAATGTTATTATTGTTCTTGTAATTAGTATTAACGTTTTTTTTATTATTATTAGTATTAATGTTATTATTGTTAATATTACTAATATTTATTTTGAATTAATTAAATTTATCAACTCAATCTTCTTATTAGTATTATAATTTTTAATGTGTTTATTATATTATTGTTGTAATTAATATTAATGTTATTATTAGTATTATTGTTATTATTGTTGTTCTTATTATTATTATTTTGTGATTAGTGATATTATTAGTTCTATTATTGTTTTAAAAATATTTTTATTAATATTATAAAAAAGAACATAATGTTTGAGACCATTGTTTTGTTTATTTTATTTTTATAGGATTTGGAGTCTAAAGACGGTGGTGATGGTGTGAATTATAGTGTGAATTTTGTCACGGACACGTTATTTCCAACGTTTGATGATGCAATTAAATGGGCGGATGTTGTTTTCGTAAATATGGGATTTATTTTGTGTAAGGTGGCACTACTAGAAAAGCCGCTGTTTCTCGACGCTTATTTGACAAAATATCGATCCAAAAAGCATCGAGAAAAAATTTCTCGACACTTTTGTAAAGCGTCGAGATTTCTCGACGCTTTTTTTGTCGACAATGTCGATGCCTTTTGCTGTCGTTAGGTTTTTTCTAATGCTTAAAAGCGTCGAGAACCTCGACGTATTTAAGTGCCAACATATCTTTTCTAGACGCATTTAAGCATGGTTATTTTTCCTTCGCGGTTTGATATCAATGTTAGCGATATTTTTGGTAGACAATAAAAAGTGTCAAGAATTTGACTTTCTTTGTCGTTTTCCCCTGTATCTATAACTAAATAGCTATTTTAAATTACAAAATTAATATTAGATAAAAAATAAAATAAAAAATCAATACAGCTAACAATAATTCTCAAAGCTTAGATAGTAGATAGAGTATCCAAAAGATAATTTAAATTATCTACTAACATATTAACTTTATCATGTCAAAATTTTTATCTCCTAACCTAAACCATTCTAAGGCTGGTTACAAGTTTTATAATACAAGTCCAAAATTGAAGGAGATAATAAGTATTCATCTAATTTCTTCATATTCATTATAAACCCACACAACACCCTTTCATAAACACTTTAAACTCAACCCTTGTTATACAAGCATGCCAGCACAGATGTAGATGCTGCACAATATAGCAAACTTGATGCAATTGATGATCCTAGCTTGGTTCAATGATTATGATCATGTAAAGGTTGCCGCACATACCCCCACACAACACCAGCCACTCAAATCCATACATTGCAAGCCCATATACAATTCAAATCCAGCGAACTACAATAGCAATTTTGTATGCGCACAACAGTAATATCTACAACAACAGCTACTTAGTCATGCAATGGTGACAATGCATAAGCTACGTTCAGCATCACCCAGCAGCCCGCACACTTCCATATTTTTTTGTCACCAGCAATGAACATTACCAAATGATCCTATCATGTGATTCAATGCTTTTATTAAATCTTTTTTCCAATTTCATGATATGCTGCATAATAAAAACAGAAGATTTGAAAGTTATTACTCTAACAATAAATATAGCTACTTAGTCACGCAATGATAACATGAAATTAGTTTTGACTTATCAATCCCAATAAAAAGAACAAAGGAAATCACAGTCCATTCCTCTCAATACCATCTTAAAAAACCTCAAACACAAGGAAAAAAATGCAAAAAAATCAAGAGTGTTTAAGCATCGGAAGCAATGAGTGTACCTAAACTTTAGGTGTGATTCATTAGCAAAACCATAATCTTACAAATGATATTATATTGGGATAAGAGAAATAAAAGACCCTTAAGTATAAATTTACTTGGGAGGAACAAATAACAAGATCTATTAGATGCCATAATAAATAACTGCAGAAATTGACCACAATAAAATAATTCTAATCAATTAACAATATTCAGACCAATTTCATAGGATCAACAAAGTTACAAACTTATAAATGTGCTTAACCACACCCCAAGTGCAACAATGCCATGATATGCTATGTATATTTGGCTATCCTTTGACTAATCCAATCTTCCCTTGCTCTCATTGACTGACATAGTTCAAAACTAAGGAAATAAAAAGTGATTATGGATTGATTATCAACAAATTGTAGTACTGAAGTCATATAAGCATTTTAAAGTTGGTATTAGTGATGACCATAAGGAGAAAAAAATAATTTAAAACGTAATAGTGAGACCAAAAGAGAAATAGATATAACTTCAATTATAGAATGTTTCTTGATAGAGAAAATGTCACTTAAAATACAAAAAAGAAAATAATGACTTGTCTTAAGAATAATTTGAGCTACTTGACACTCTATATAGGAACATGGGTTTATCTGCTACATCAAATATGATCAAAATATAAGTAACATTATCAGTAGAAAAGCAAAATCATAATTAGCATAAAAAAAAAACCTTTACTCATGGATTATAGATTAGAAAGATTCTAATTCTATCTACTGGAGTAGTATACAACAAATTAGTGGAAGAATAAAAGCACTTAAAAATGATATAAAAGCAACACATGGACGATAAGCAATTTCTCATAGGCTTATAGAAATCAAAGGATACTTAATTCAATAACAACGGCCTAAAAGCTTCTGAAAATTAAAATTAAAAAAAAAAAGAACAAACTTTCAAAAAAATAAATAAATATCACAATTAAGACTTGAAAATCAATCTCTAACATGGTAGAAGGATCATATGGACCAAAAAGAACGGGAGCAAAAACAAACTTAAATTAATAAATCTAGGGTGTGCCCATCATAGGGGATCCTTCTCCTTTATGCCCATGACCCTTTTAAAGCCTAGGACTTTACACTTTTGAGGGCATATTAGGATTTGAATTCCTGACTGTTTGGGGGACCTTGAATTAGAGTTGATCCTATCATTACGCTTTTTTGTAAGAAACTAGTAAGCCTCGTTCATGCCTTTCTCCCAAGTAGAGTTCAAGGGATATTTAGCATGAATCATAAGTTTACCCATGCCCAAATTGGTCTACTTGTACCAAAAATGAGTTCGGGAGCGATTGTGCTAAAATAACATTCCCTTTAGGAGAGAATCGCTATTCTAGCCCTAGTGCGGCCTCTACTAGTTCTTCCTTTTTCACAATTTCATTACCAAACAATATTGCAATGTGATACCTAAAACTAAGTTAGTTGATTTTATTTACACGTATTAATCACATAGGAATTACATTGCAAAAGTCGTTATTCTTTATTTAATTCAAATTCGTGAAAAGAAAAAAAACAAGATTCACCTTGACTTAGTTAATAAAACAACAATTAATTATTCAAATTCTAGTCTTTAATTAATACAAGATACTATGTGAAATTAATTGATTAAAAGTTTATTTAATGTGATCAAATAACACTAATTAATTGGTTAAAGTTATTTAAACAATAAAAAAAGGTGATGTTTCTAAGTGCTCGGGAAACTAACACATTTCTTTGCTAGATCTTCGTTTGCGCAACACAGACTCCACTTTGCACAAACTCTTCTTCTCGGAGTTACTGCAGCAACATCGATACCTGCAACAAAGCAATCCATAAAAACACACGTCAAACAAACTGAAGAGAATAGCGATAAGAGATATAAGCAATACCTCCGTCGCGCCATCCGTAACGGATCCAGCTAGCTTCTTTGCCCAACGACTCCCTATATGTCAACAAACAGATAGCACGAGTTCCAGTCGCGGTCATTCACATTCCCCACTCACTCAACTAAGGCAGGATGCCCCCTCTTCAGCACTAAGGCATATCTATTTTTCTTAGTGATTTGCAATTTGTAAGCATAAACCAAGTCTGACAGATTATAGGGATCGCTCCAATCCTTAGTCACCTTTTCGAGGATGTGAGCTGATTTGGGTATTTCTACCCCGCCAAATGGCCCAATAAGAGCGCGACAGGTGTTGCCTGGAAAGGACCCCAAGTGGACCATCTAAGGACTGACACGTGTCAAGAAGATAGGCCCTCAGGAGTTGGCGGCTTTCGAGGCCCAATTCCCGAGGAAGCCATAAAACGGCGCAGCCCAAAGATCCTAGGTCACCAAACCCTATGACAGGGCACACCTTTCTAAGATCCTATAAATAGGGAGATTCCCCCATTTATTGGGGGACCTTACAATCATTACATCATTTATTATTCTCGAAAATAGAGAAAAATACCTGATCTCGGAATCCGAGAAGATATTTACTTTCCGCATGTTTTTACTCCTATCCCGTACTAACTTGACCGTCGGAGGCAGAACTTCGAACATTCGAAGCTTCCGTTATTTTGCAGGTACAGGCGGCTTGGATCCAGACTGCGAGTTGTACCTCTCCCGAGGGGCACAAACAACCCCCAAAACATGAGCGATCCTCCAAAATTGGGGCATCACTTGTCTTGGGCTCACATGTAGCACCTCCATCAAAGATATAGATAGATTACCAAATTAAAAGGAGTACCCTAGCTATGGATAATCGTACAACACAATGTGCCCAACAGGGCAATCCTATGGCCTTTCCTATTTCGAAGGTACCTGCACTAAAGCACACTCCGACATTGCTGCTAAAGCAATGAAAGACGACACATCTCCTTCACATAAGTCACTAGGAGGATCGTCACTATCCGCCCTATCGCCAACAACTTTACTCTCACCTCTTTCCAAAACCCTAAGTGAAAACCTAGTTCACTGAGGCAAATTTGGTCTACTAGACATACGCGAATAGTAAATTAAAGAGAAATTGAGTCAAGACACGTAAATAACTTGGAAAAATCAGCCGAAAATCGCCACCGAAGTCCGAAATGCCGGGAAAATCCAAGAAGATCAAGCGAATTTGGGGGAATTTTTAGAGAGAGAAAGTGTGGAGAAGTATGTAGAAGAGGGGCAAGGCGGGGTTATTTATGCAAGAGGCGGGTGGGAAGTTATTGAGATTGGAGTTAAGGTTTTAGTGGGGTAGTAGGAAGTTACAACTGTCCCCTTGAGTTACCAACGATCAAGTCAACAATTGGGGGAAAATTGTTATGGTCAATTTTCAAGCACGACCTGACTCACGACGCTGAGGGACGACGAACGTGCTTATAACTAATTCAGCAAGAGAAGCGGTTTTGACTGAGGCCCACGATTGTTTAGCAGCTATTTCCCAGCAATGAAATTGACCTAATATATTTTAAATTCATCCAGAGAAGATTTCCAGCGGAAAGATAAGTCCAAGACTTGGTCTGGCCAACGACCATCCTATTTTCTAGGAGAGTTGTTGATAGCTTCCAACGGCACTTTAGCCAGGTTAAAACATTCGTACTTAGCATTTTAAATAGGGTAACATTTGTAATTAGTAGATCACTCATCTCTACGCTCTCTACTCCTCTCTAAGAACTCTCATACTCATTGTAAATATTCATAGTGAAATAGTGGTCTTGCACCCACCCACAGAGTTTCCCGCATTTGGGTTTTCTGCGTCATCAAAACACCTTGTCTTTTATTGTTTTACTTCTAGTTTACTCAATTTCCATAGTTAATTCTCTAGCCGTCAAACGTCCCCGCCTTAGGTCGCCATTAGGCGAAATTTGGCATAAACATAAATAATGTTGTAGGCATGTTTTAAACTTGTAAGGTTTTCGTTAGTAAAGAGAAATATGTACAATCGGATAGAATCGTAAATGGAATCGTATGGCATACGTAAATTGTAAAATCATGAGATTCTAAGATTTAAATCGGGATTTTAATAACAATGGTTCAACACCCAACTTACCTTCTTTTTTAAAGGGACCTAACTTACCTCTTATTGTAGTTTTTTAATACTACTTCTATATCATATTATTAGCAACTATTTGACATAAAATAGAAAAAACATGGCTAATCATTGCAAATAATACTCTGTATGAAACGGAGTTAGTAGTTCAACACCTAACTTACCTCTTATTGTGTGTCTAAAATTATGTGTCAATCAAAGATTAAAATTTTAAAAAATAATGGGAGTAAGGGCCTGTTATCTTCAGCTTATTTTCATTTCATTTCAATTCTTAATTTCTTTTCTCATAAAATAATCCGTTCATTTTTGTTTAGTGCAATTCAATTCAATAAATCAGTACAGCCCTTAATACTTCATAGTGAGGGAGCACAACTGAAAGCGTACACCAGCGGGCAGCGCACAGTTGTCGAAGCAAACTGCACACGTTGAGGCAATCAGACCCTGTTTTGCAAGTCAATTTTTTTTGCACGAGTGGGGACACTCTATTTTGCTACTGCAATAAGTCACCAACTTACCATACGCATCTTCCTTGTTACCATGTAAATAGGTTCGGTAGTTTTTGCAATTCTTTAGTTTAGGAAGTAACTATAAAAGAAATTTATGATTTAAATTTACTGTAATTGATTTTAGCTAAACATTGGAATTGCTAAAATAATACGAAGAAGTACTCTACTACTCTGTACAAAGTAAAACCTTGAGTGGCTTCTCCCAAAAAAAAAAAAAAAATCAAACAGATTGACAGGGTAATATTTTAATCTACGAAAAAAAATAATAATAAAAAGAGTATCCAAGGATAAAATAAAATAGAAAAATACGGAGTAGCATTTGCAGTAGTATATTCGAACTATTAAATTAAGCAGAATCAATCAGCTGCATGTGAATGTATTGCACTAGATTCAATATTACCCGACCTTCGATGTCTCCAAAATTCAGCGCTTAACGGATCAAGTTCTCCCGAATCTCTTCTAGCTGGTTCTGACTTGCATCTCATTAGCATCATTGCTTTCGCAACAGCTTCGACTCCATCGTGTTTTTCACATTCTGGTAATGTTTTGTTGAATATATCAGTTACGGACTCAGTAGTAGGAGGTGTAGTAACACACTGATGTTGAACAAGGGCACAAATTTCGACCTCTTTATTTAAACTTGGTCTTCTTTCAGTATTATTGTCTCGATCTCCCCTCGATTGTGACGAAGTCGAATCTCTGCTCACTTCAATTCCCGAAACTCTGTTTTCTATTTCTGTTTCTGTGTCCTCTGACTCTCCTCTTAACGGCGACCCCCAAAAACGACACGCTAATGACGAAGTTCTGTATGGCGCAGATCTACACCTTGTCAACAACAAGGCATTTTTTGGTGGTATTGTTGTTTCTGTCATCGTTGTCGTTGTCGTTGTTATCTCCTCAATCGAAATGGATTTTCGTCTTTCCCTCCCTTCGTCAGGCTCAACAGCAGCACTACCCTCCTCTTGCTCGAACCGATTCGACCCGAACTTGGATGAATCCGTCCGCACCTTGACACTCCTACAATTGAAGAACGAAACCCATTTCGGAAACTTCGGCTTGCATAAATTCCATTTACAAAAACCTGGTTTTCGAAAACAATAACAACAACAACTCCTATTAGTATCCTTATTATTCTTCTTCTTATTATTATTTTCGCTGGGTTTTTTGTTGGGGTTTTGAGAAGTTGAACTTCTATTCTTACTCTTAGACCTTATGACCCTAACTTGACCCATGCAAGTAACCTTGGGTGAAGAAGGTTCTTGAGTTGTTTCAATGGCGGAAGAAGTAAGAACTTTCTTTCGACGCATAAACAATGGTGGTTTTCTTGTTCTTCTTCTGCTACTTCGGCTTCCAACATTGCTTCGCAGAAACCTCATTAATGGAGGTGGGAATTTCTCTGTCCTACCTGGACTTGATATGGGTTTTGAGCTAGAAGAAAACCTCATCCTCTTTTTTTTTCAAAAAAAATTAAATAAATTCAATTTATTTTTCTGATTTTTGTGGGAGTGAAGTGAGATTGAGACTTGGCGGAGAAAATTTGGGGGAAAATGGGTTGAAGATATTGGGTTTGTCCTTTTTATTTTGTGAAATCTTGATTTTTACTGTTTTTTTATTTTATTTTATTTTTATTTTGTTATTTTTGAAAATTTTATTTATGGTTGCGTTGTTGCTGTCACTGTAAGAGAGTATTTGAATAATGTGATTGTACTACATTATTATATTTTTGTCTTGAAAAATAAATTTTGGATTAACTATTACCAACAAAAAAAAAAAAAAAAAAAAAATGGTGCAGGGATGGGTGATTCAGATTGTGTAAACTTTTCTTTTTCAAAAGCTGTAAGGTTCTGTTTGTCTTACTAGAGAAGCCACAAGCCTACATGGCTACAAGTGATTGATTTCTAAAGTGAAGAAATTTGGCTATAGTATCATGTCAATTTTATTAATTACTCTATTTTTTTTAAAGTGTTGCATTTCAATTGTAAGACGGAGTACTAGTGTTATGCTCAAGCAATGCTCGGTAGTTTATTGTAAATTTTTTGTTCCAATTCCAACTCTTAACGGAAACTTCATTGATACAAATCTTTATAAGAAATATATTCCTTTTCGATTTACTATATTTTGTAGTTTTATTAGTATGATGATCTCTATATCATATCAATTATCTACTCATAATTCATGATCAATTAGTAATTATATCACTAAAATAAAAATTAAAAAAATATTACTACCGTTTCTAATTTTTTTTTAATGGTAAGGAGGACCTTAACCACTCCTCAACCTTTACGGTTCTTTTGTTCCGGTATTTGCAGACCAGGCACTTGGGAGTAAATAGGAGCGTAAAGGAATCCCTACCCCCAAGTACCCGCACATGGTAGGATTCGAACCTAAACCTCTAGAATATGAGGTAAGAACCTTAACTAGTGAGCCAACACTTTGTTGGTTACCGTTCCTAAAATTTGGTCGTTAGTTTAGAATATCACAAACTACTCCATACAAAAGTACAATATAACAACCATATTAGATTGTGAATTCGATTAAAGTATATTCTAAAATTTATCTCCTTTTAAATTACTTCCAAAACGAATTTTATGCTATAAAAATAACATAATTATAAGATTTTTATTTATATTAAAATTTTTATACAAAAAAATTGGAATTTATACATAATAAAACTCTATAATGACTTTTCAATCCTAAAAAAATCTAATTGAATCTTGCTTACTTACATCATATGTGCCCTACTTATACGTACATAATTGTTGTCGATAGTAACAAGATAATATCTATATTATTTTAACTTAGTTATGAATAGCAAAAAAACAAAAAATCTCATCAATAGCAATTTTAAAAATCACACATTTATAAGATATTTACCAAAAGTGATAATTTAATTTATACGATATCCATAGATATCGATAGTTGAGGTAAATATTGTTCTTTACGAACAAGTCAAATATCATATCTTGTTGTAGGTAATAGCGGATACAGCTTACTTTAGGGAATATTTCAAGCATCAACTTTGAGCCCCACTGTGATTATGCACTTAAGTATGGTGGCGTCTAAAGGGAAGGAAGCTAGAGCAAAGGAGTCGCCAATAAATTTTAGGAACTTGTAAACCATTCACGAGGTGAAGGTTACCCTCATTCATGATCACAGATATCGCTAACTCCATAGTGGTCCTGAACCATGATTGGATATTCGGGGATGATGGTATGAATCCAACCTAAAAGAGATTGAACCTGCCCTAAATAGGCTTTTACTTTGTTCTTCTCATATTCATGTATTAATCCTAAAACTGTTTAATCTATGTTGGTTAATTATTAATGCACAAATAAATCTATTATTGGCGATCACTTGAATTAAAATCATATTAGCCTAAATAAATTTATTAATTATCTTATTAAGCGTGATTTCAAGTACAAATTCCCTTTAATCTTGCAAAAGAGGGCGTGATCAAGAAATAACAATAATATATCAAACAACATAATAATATTGATAACATTAACTCCATAAATCATCATCATCATAACAATCTCATCAAAGCATAATAATATTAGCAAGACTCTAGGCATGATACTAACATGATTAATAACAAACCCTACCATGTTACTAAATAACAAAAATCAAAGTTTTATCCCTAACATGATACTAGAAAGCAATAAAAGCATCCTAACATGGTACTAAGAAACAATAAAAGCATCCTAACCTGATACTAGAAAATAATAAAAGCATCCTAACATGATACTAGGAATTATTTAAATAATCTAAACATGATTTCTATATCAAAAGAGTAATTAAATTTCTTATTTTGATGTCTCGTACCTCTTTCTATTAAAATAATATACGCATAACTTCAATGAAAATATTAAATCAAACAGATAAAATAATATTAATTGACATTTAGATTTGGGATCAAACCCTTAGAACTATCAACCTTTTACATCGAGGTCTAAGGCGACTTCGAGCTTGGCTAGGCGTATTTGAGTCTCGTCAAAGAGGAATTGTGATCAAATTAAAGAAGAATATAAAAGATGTATGATGTATTTAGGCTAGGCTTAGAAAAAGAATAGAGAGAGAAAGAATAAGCTTCAGCTTAGAGAGGTATAAGAGAAGATTGATGATGATTGTTGGTGATCAAACTTGTTGATAATTGAAAAAGGGGTGATATGACCTCTATTTATAAGGAAAAAAGAGGGTTGAAATATTAGAAAATATCCGAATTCGAATCGGAATAAAACTCTTGTGATAGGCAACAGTTTTTGCTATTTTTGTTTTTATCATGACTTTCGATCCAGAAATCGGAAATAGATAAATAATATATCGTTGAAAAGCTCTTGAAGTCTATCCAATTCAATTATAATCAGATTAAAATATTTTGTAGAATAAAAGATATGAACGAAATAGTAGAAGAGTGTCAGTTTTGGATAGAGTTTCATGTTTCTTTCATACCTTTTTCGTTATAGCTCGGAATTAGTATTATAATGTATCATTAGGAAGATAATTTCAAGGGCTATATAACCATCTAAGATTTGGATAAAATTATGAGGCACAAAAATAATATTTGATCGTCTTTATTTTGGGTGTTTTTGTCCCTTGAGAGAGTTACGTCACCAAGACTAGTCCGGCGCGATATGTACTTGCAAAACACGGAGCCTCTGATTGATAGGAGCTCCGCCTCCGACTATCAAGTTAGTATCGGTCGAAGAATATGAAAAAGGTGCAAAAAGGTAAAAGTGAGATCTTCTCGGATTCCGAGATTAGGTGTTTTCTCTAATGTGAGATAATGTAGGGTTGTTGTAATAAATGAATTGTGTCCTTGAAATGGGGGAAATATCTCTATTTATAGGGTCATTGGTAAAAGTGCCCTTCATTAGGTCAGGATGACCTAATGGGCTACGCCATTTTGCGACGCCCTTGGGAATTGGGCCCTCAAGGCCGCAATTCCATCTGTTATCTGAGGCTGACACGTGTTAGTTGTTGAGTGGTCCATATTAGACCTGTCCAGGGCTGACCACGTGTCTCTCTTTGATTGGGTCAGGTGTCTAGTGTATTTTTACCCTAAAAATTTTCCCCTCACAGGGGTGACGTGGCAGGCTACGTGGCCCCTGTGACAGGTGTCATCTGCTGACTAGCTAACGGTTATTACCGTTTTACTGTGAAGGAAATTACGAAAGTGCCCTTGTTTTAACCTTCTATAAATAGCAAGTTACCCCCCTTCCTCTCTCTCATCTAACTTCTTAAAAATCTAGAGAGAGAAGAGAAAAAGTTTTTAGAGAGAGACGATGTGCCCCGCTTGTAGCTGATTTCCAGAAAACTTCCCGGTTGTAGTTTCGTGGACTCAACCGGTCACCACCAGAGAAATGTTTTTTAAAATTCTATAAGGTAACCGTCTCTTCCCTTCTTAGCTCTTTCAAACTTTTGTCATTTGTATACAGCTTTTCAAAATAAAATGGATTCACCATCAACACACATGGCACAGCCTAGGACAGTAGTCACCCGGTCTCCTGGTACGGCTGAGTCTAGGACTGGGGGTGCCGTCTCTGGGTGCATGGACCTGCTTTACTCATCCCCGAATCCTACCGTCTATCTGTGTCTATGCAGGATACTATGGCAAGAGTGAAACAGACGGCTACTAAGCCAAAAAGGAGAAAGGGCACTTTGGAAGTGCCGACTGATGAAGTTACCCCAGACGGGGAGTATGGGGAATCAGGTGAGCAATCAGGTTCTTCACCTGGGGGTACCCCATCCACTCCCAGTGATGGGATTCTAAGGGAGTCAGATGGCGAAGGGTCTGTCTCCGCCTCCATGCATAGTGATCCCAATCAAGGGGACGACGACGAGGCATCCTAAAGATCGGGGGCCGAAGCTTCTGGGTCAGGTCAGGCGAAATCCGGGTACGAAGGTGAATGACCGACTAAGTCGCCGTCTATGCCTAACCCCACTAAAATTCATATGAACGCTAGGGACTTAGCTTCCTTGGAAAATAGTTTCAAGGCATTTCAGGATAGATACCTGGTTGGGTCGAATTGGGAAATAAGAGTCCCGCCTGTGGAGGTGACAGTAGTTTGGGAGGACAACCTTGATCATGTCGATAACTACTTCGGTTGCTATGAGTCGACAATCAAAGTCGGGCTCCGCTTCTCCCTTCATAGGGGAATTAGAAGGATCTTAAAGGGGTATGAGCTAGGCATTTAGCAGCTCACCTCTAACTCATGGATAAATATCCTGAGTTACATCGCCGCCTATGAGTTCCAAAACATTTAGCCTAGTTTTGAGGCCTTTGCTCACATGCATTACATGAGCCGGGCTCCAAGCGGCTGGGGAGCATGGTACACTTTAACCACGCATCCGGAGTACATGATGACCGGGGATAAGCCGTCTAAGTGGTCTAATTGGAAAGATAAGTTTTATCTAATCTCTTCCCCCACTTTGTCAATGAACCGGGCCTTACGGCGGTATAACCAGGATCCGACATTGCTCGAAAAGAAGTGTACCCTCCCCCACATTCCTCCCAAGGCCTGGGAACAAATAATGGAGTCGGAGTTCTTCAAGACTACCACTGCTCCCTTAGACAATAGGACCCAAATAATAGTGCCAAAGAACTGGGTGCCCCATCCGACTTCTTAAAAGACGAGGCGTTTTTCTCCGCCTGCGGCCTGAGCACTATGTTTCCAAAACGTATGCAGCTGCATTTTGTAAACGTCTCAATACTTGCACTTTTACTATTATTTCATTTTATATTATTATTATTTTTTTAACCAACCGGCTTTCTTCTACAGAGGACGCCCTAAAAATGGTGGATCCAAACAAAACGCCAGCTAAGTCTGCCGCCCTACTTAGAAAGGATCAGTTGGAGAAGAGAAAAAAGGCGTTGGACGCCAAGGATGATGGGGTAAGTCCGCCTGCCATTTGGAGGCTAACTTTCCTTTCTTTTTGCATTGTACCAATTATAACCCTTTTGTCTCATTTGCAGAGTGGGAGCAAGACTACCCCCGCTCTATCTCAAAGATGTTCAAACGGCCCCCATCTGGGGGTGAGCTGGGAAGAATCCCGGCCAAGGTAGGGAAGAAGAATACCTCCCAAACTATCTCTGCTGCTGCGCCTGACCAGCCAAGACCTATAACCGGAGGAAAAGGCCCGACTGCACTGAAGGCTATGAGCGAAAGCTTAGAGAAAGCAAGAAAAATGTCGAACGCCTCTACTGCGTCGAAGGGTGGCATACCACCCAATACTGTAGTTGGCACTACTGCAGTTGAAGAGGGTAGGGCCTCGCAACCCATGGACCAAGGTAAGGAAGGCTGCTTTCAACTCCCATGGTCGCTTGACTTTATGCGAGTCAAAACCCAAGCGAGCTCATTAGGAGAACTGCCCAGCAGCTGGCACAATATAGGTGCCGCCTATGCTGCTTCCTCACCACATCCTTCTTATAGTGCAAATGCCTCCTCCAGCCGGCCTGATGTTCAGCAATTTGCCAAGCGGATGCTAAGGACCATCACCAAATCTGAGAAAGCTCAAGCGTCGGGAATGCAAATGGTCAATTTTAACCAGATCCTTGCCCTGCTGGCTAAGGTAACTAAGCTTAACCCAAGTGTATTTTTAATCTTTATGCTTATTTTCTAACCTCACTTTTTACCGTCTATATTCCATAGGCGATGCTGAGAGTAAATGGGCTGAAGACCCCGTTTAGGAAGAAGCAGGAGAAGGTAAATGATGCTAATCAGAAGGCCGCAAATGCTCTCAACTCTGCGTAATATCAAAATACCATGAGTGAAATTGAGATTAAAGCTGCGGAGTTGAAACAGGAGGAGCTGATCAAGACGCTGACGGCTGTAGTGGAGGAAGCGAATACCAAAGCCACCAACTTAGAGTTGGCGCTCAAAAATGCCTAATCTGATCTAAAGGATTTGGAAGGGGCTGACCATAAGAACACCCATCTCAGGAACGAGAACAGCCGGCTCAAGCTTGACATCGTTAAAATGAGGAAAGCTCACCAAGAGGAGATCTCCAAGGAGTAGAACCAGCTGGTGGCAGAGAATGAGAGGGATACGGAGGTCCGCATGAAGTTGGCTTGGGATCTTGTCCACCCCAATGCCGACTGGGAGTTCTTTAACCTTCGGTACCAGTATGCCACCGAGGTGTACGATGCCAAACAGATGAATGTGAAATTTTGTGAGAGGGAAGGTTTAGAAAAAGAAGAGGGTGAGAAAGCTTCTAGACTTTGAGAGAAGAGAATAGATGATTGTAGTGAATTATTAATGGTTGAAAACGGGGATATACGACCCCTATTTATAGAAAAATAGTCCGAAAACGATAGAAAATACTTCAAGTTCTATACGGAATAAAACTGGCATCTGTTGCTAGGCGACATACATCAGCGCTAGGCGACAGGATTAGCACCAGGCGATAGACATTAACGCCAGGCGACACACTATGTCGTTTGGCGCTAATTAAAAGATAAAACGCGCTTTGTACGGAATGATTTTCTTAATATGATTAAGCAGCAAATTCCGTGTTTATCAAAATAAAATCAGGTTTATCATAAAACACTTATTTTATTCCAAATAAAACTCTTCAAAATATAATTATCAATCTGTAGGGAATATTTCAAGCATTACGATCCCAAACTTGAACCCCACTGTGATCATACACTAAAGTACGGTGGCGTTCCAAAGGGAAAGACAAAGAGCAAAAAGAGTCGCCAACAAGTTTTAGGAACTTGTAAACCCAAAAGACAATCCAAAAGGACCATCAACTCCATAAGGTCTTGAACCAAACAGGGTCCGGGGATGAGGGTACGAATCCAATCTACAAAAGAAAGGACCCGCCCTATAAAATAGGCCTCTACTTTGTTCTGCTCGTATTCATGTGCGCTTTTCGAATAACATACAAACATTATATTAAACCTACCCTGTTTAATCTATGTTGGTTGAATATTAATGCAAAAATAATACTATTATTGGAGATCACTTGAATTAAAATCACATTAGCCTAAACCAAATTAATAATTATCTTATTAAGCGTGATTTCAAGTACAAATTCCCTTTAACAATCATAAAAGGTGTGATCAAGCAATAACAATAAAATATATCAAGCAACATAATAATAAATCAATAACAATAATGATAATAGCATGATAAGGCATAATAAAGCTCAATAATAATAGCAAGATCCTAGGCATGATACTAACAAGATTAATAACAAACCCTAGCATGTCACTAAGCAATAAAGATCAAAGCTTCAAACCTAACATGGTACTAACATGATATTAGAAAGGATTAAAGGCACCCTAAACATGATACTAGAAAGCATAAAATAACATCCTAACATGATACTAGGAATCATAAACAATAATAAACATGCTTTCTACATTGAAAGAGAGTAATAAGATTACATACTTTGAAGCCTCGTACCTCTTTCTAATAACAAAATACACAAGTTAGTAAACTTCAATGAAAATAATAAAGAATAATTAAAGAATCAAGTTAGAAATCAAATTAAATAAAGTTTTGACTAGTTTTGGACCTAACCCTCAGAAAATATTAAACCTTGCACGTCTAGGGCGAAGGCAACTTCGAACTTGGCTAAGAGACTCTAAGTCTTGTGAATGCGGAATATTGCATTTTGTAAAAAGGCTGGTTTAGAAAGAGAGAGAGAGAATAAGAATTAAGTAATTCTTGATGAGAGAATAGAGAGAATTGATGATGAGAGTTGATAAAAGTTGATGAGAATTTATTGGGAGAATTGATGATTAAAAACAGAGGTTCGAGACCCTATTTATAAGGAAACAGTCTGGAAAATCATAGAATTTGATAAGGAATAAAACTACACGCTGTCGCTAACAAACCGACCTTGTCGCCAGAAATTTATCCTGTCGCGAGGCGACAAGCCTGTCGTTTGGCGACAGAGATAGTTTTTGCGGATTTTGTTTTTATCATATCTTTTGATCTAGAAGTCCAAATAAGTCATATAATATGTCGCTGGAAAGCTCTTGAAGTATAATTTCTAATGCAATTGGAATCATATTAAAATATTTTGTAGATAAAAAGATATGGCTGAAATAGTGAAAGGGTGTCAGTTTTGGATAGAGTTTCGTATATCTTTAATATCTTTTTCGTTATAGCTCGGATTTAATATTATAATATATCATTGGAAAGATAATTTCAAGATCTATCTAACCATAAAAAATTTGGATAAAAAATATGAGGCACGAAAATAATATCTGACTATCTTTGAACATTTTTAAATCCGAATAGAATTAGAAAAGTTTTAAAAAAGGAAAGTTTATATTCAAATCAAATTCCATGATCTTATCTTTTCAAAAAAGGATAATTAAGATATTTTAGAAACTTATAGAAGATTCTAATAAATCCTAATTAGTTTAGGAATAGGATTAAACCTTTGGACCCTCCACATGATCATCGGGTCGTAGGTAAAATCCGGTTTGGGCCCAGTTTAGTATTTTGGCCATAACTTCCTCATTATTCATCGGAATTGGGCTTATAATATATCGTTGGAAAGATCTTTTCAAGACCCATCCAACTACACCATTATTTGACCTTTATTATTGACCAAAATAAACTTAATTGGACGTTTTCATAAAATAGAGTGGGTTTTCGAAAACAGAAAGAAGGATTTTAATAAAAAACTAACCCGCAACACTTGACTTTTCACACTTTCACCTTATTCGATTATGGTTCGACGTGAAAGGTATTCATCACTGGGTTTGGTTTTGGGGAGACACAATTTGGTGTCTACACAATCCTAATACTATTAAAATTTAAAATAACCTTCTAAATATTCAAGAAGATTCAAATCAATCCTAATAACCTTAGGAATAATAATTAATAGGCCCTCCTCTAGATCATTGGGCCGCATATAAAAATTCATTTTGAGCCCAATTTAGTATTTTGACCATAACTTCCTCATTATTCATCGGAATTGGGCTTATAATATACTCTTTTCGGGCCCAATCCAACTACTCCATTATTAGACCCTTATCATGGACCAAACTAAATTGGAGTGGCTATTTTTATATATACAGCACATTTTCAAAAACAGAAAGAAAGAAATTTTAATAAAAACATCCACATCACTAGACTTTTCACACTTTTACTTCGTTCGATAATCAAGTGACATGAAAGATATTTATCACTGGTTTTGGTTTTGGGGAGACACATTTGGGTGTCTATAGAAGCCCCCACTTTGACTGAGTTTGGAGAAACACAAGTTTCGAAAACGAAAGTCAAAGTAGCGCTAGGGACGGAGAATGATTCAGAATGTTCTGCGATCCTAAATCATTCTTGTAACGCCGATACCTGCAAACTAGCGTTAGTTAAACAAATAAAAGAGTTAAGAAACACGTATCTTGCACCGTCAAGTACACGCCTCTGGAGTAACCGATTTTGTTGATGCGTTTTGTATGTGACGACCTCCACAGTGCCTCGTGAACGCCCTTTGAAGGTAACAGTGCCTCGCTATCTTCATTTGCTTGTGACAATCCTCTACAGTGCCTCTGGAACATCGTCGAAGGTGACTATGCCTCGCCATCTTCAGGGTTGTGGCAGTACCTCGCCACATCTGTGCCTCGCCGCTATAGACAATCTCCTCTTTGCTTCGGGACATCGTCAAAGACCGTTGCTTGTAGCTATCTTCAGTTGTGGCCGTACCTCGCCACGGCTGTACCTCGCCGCTGTAAACAATTTCCTCTCTACCTTGGGACTTTATCGAAGACCGCTGCTTGTAGCCATCTTCAATTTTATGATGATAACCTTCCCAGGAAAATTATCAAAGACCACCGCTTGTTGATCCTCAGTGCTTTACTTTATAGATTCTGATTTTGCTGTTGTGCCAGTACCTCGGCGCATTTTGTGAATGAGCCGGTACCTCGGCGCTTGTGCTTCTTTGTGAACCATCACTTCGGTGCTTGTGATGAGCCAATACTTAGACGCTTTAAGCTAAATGAGACGATCATTTGTCAGGTTGATCACTTACTGCGATTGTAATCGAGCCGACCACTTAATCATGTCAAATTGCTTATAAGGGCTAACTGGCGTACCAAGGAACCCGAAATTGTTGTATAAGGTCCGCATAATCATTTACGGGGGCCACGCATCCTGTCTCCACACCAACGCACGCTGATACACTCTGTCGCCAGGATTCAGCTCTATCGCCAGGCGTCAGGAATTAGCGCCTGGCCACAAACTTGTCGTCTGACGCTGATGTCGGGTTTTTCGAATAAAACCCCTTTCTTCTTCATTTTGCCGTTGCTGTTGCTCTTTGCTCGTGATTTCGCTCGGAAGTTCAACTTGCTCGTTCTCCTCCGTTTCTCAACCAAATTCGCTTAAATTTGTTGCAAATCAAAGTTTAAATCCATCTAGTTTCCCGATCTATGTATGTTTTTCTCAAAGTTATCTCGGTTTTTGCTGAATTTGCGCATGTTTATTCGCGGGTTTTCGAAAATTACGAACCCAATTATGGTTAATTTGCTTCGTTCATTGAATCTTATACCATGAAATTGCTTAATTATGTTTATATATTTCCTTTAGAGTATTTTGAGGCTCGTTTGACTCAATTTGGTGAAGAAATGATCGAATTGTCATTGTTGAGCCTCTTGAGTTCGTGAGAACAATGTGACTTGTTCATCGCATTTTTGCTAGCCATTATTGTCCAATTTGTCACAATATTTTCCATAGTATTACAAGAAATTGTTTGATTGCTGAAAAAATGCTATTTCTGCATGTATTGAAATTATGCTCTATTATAGTACTACGTACTCTATTTTTGGCGAACATAGTATCATGCGGCTAGGCGAACCTTAGATACTATAAAACCCCTAATTTACTGTTGCTTTGCATAATATAGCATGACTAGACGACGCGCTCTGGCTCTCGTTGTAGGGAATCTCATCGGGAGGACGATCCCGTTGATGCCGGCGCAGGGACCTCTTCTTCTCCAAGGGAGTTCCCAGAGTGGGACGAGCGCACTTTGTACTTTGCGCCGAGTTCCATATCTCGGAGCGCGTTCGGCGTGGGATTCATAGTGGGAGAGTTCATAACAATGGTTCTGGCAACGACGCTATCGGTTCCTTGTATGTTACTTACTTTCGCGACCACGATGGCTTGCGTCGCCTATGGGAGTCTTGTGGCTTGACTCCTCTGCTCCGAGCCACTCAGGCTCTATATTCTTTTGGGTCGAGCCATTACATGGTTCGAGCTTTGGTGGAGTTCTTTTGGGACACCACCAACACTTTCCATTTCCCCTGGGGTGAGATGACTGTTACCCCTACTGACTTCAGTCTCGTCACGGGGTTGGAGTTTTGTTCGGTCGCGCTTCCGTTCGATAGTGAGATCACAGTCTTTTCTCCAGTGGTACTGGAGCTGTTGGGCCCTATCATTGTTCGGGCTCGTAGTGAGGCTGAGCCGACACATCTGAGCTCTCGATGTATCCGCCGGTCCACGCTCGTGGCGGCTTTTCAGGATGGTGCGACCACCCCAGAGCAGCGGGTGCGCATCTTTGCTCTTATTTTGCTGTTAGGGACCTTTTCACCCGATAGAGGTAGTTGAGTCTTACTCTACTACTTGCCTGCTCTTCGCGACCTTCACATGGTCGGATCATATGATTGGGCCAGCTTGGCCTACGCGGACTTCCTAGTTGGATTGCGACTTTCCAGTCGTCATGGCTTTTTCGAGGGAGATATCATGCTTTCCAGATTTTAGAGACTCGTAGAGGTATAATTTATTTCCTTTACTAAATTTAGCTCTAGATTTTCATTAGCATTTATTGACACTTCTTTATTCTCGTAGATCTTGTTCTACGTCCGTCTCTTGCGCCGGCGAGACCTTCGCCTCGCGAGCTCCCCGTTGCTGCCTGTTGGGGAGGCCGTCTCAATGACCAGGCTACTACTGCTCGTGTCGAGAGTTGATCCTCTCGGTATGTTCCTTGAATATTTGTCTCTTAGTATCTTTTTGCAGGATCTTATCTCATGAATATGCGTTTTGTAGGAGCCTGCTGTAAAGTTTTTGTCATGGGCCGATTTGGACATTCCTGCGCTCTCTGCACAGTACACTGTTCAGCGTCGGTATTTTCAGGGGGCGTACGATGTTGTAGTGTACTAAGGTGAGAGAGTGGCTACTCAGCACTCCTCAAAGGCATTTGTCGTTCCTGCTCGCCCTCCTCGGCACATGTTTGACCAGACTAGATTGAGGACTTTGGCGAGTAGGTCACCACCAGGTACACCGTGGCGAACTCACGCCTGAGTGGAGCAGTGTTATGGGGAAACGCTGTTGCCACTTCTGGCTCCACCACCTTTTTTTCCAGAGGAAGGAGAGGTATTCCTCGTTTCCTTTGTTTGTCCTTTAGATAGCCCCCAAGTAGATACTAATAATTTGGATTTGTTTTTCCAGGATACGCGTGCAGAGTTCGTTCCTCTACTGGTATCTATCACCTACCAGGGGATGTATGGTCCAGTCGAGGAGATGATTCCTCTGGCTCCTCCAGAACATCTTTTTATCGAGCAGTCGATACCTCGGCATCAGACTTGGGTGAGTCATTTGTTCATTGTTTGCTTATATATCTTTGACTGTTACTGACTTTGTCTCTTGATAGTTTACTCTCGAGGTGGTAATGAGGATGGCGAGGGGTATGGACGCCTTTCGCTACCAGCTGGTGAGATTGAGGGACCGAGCCTCTTGTCGTCGTGACGACACTACTACAGAGGTATTTCTCTTATTCTTATCACATGTTTTATTTGTTTATTTTTGCAGGGGCAGCCTATTCCTCCGCCACATACTCGGACGAGACATGAGGCTAGCAGAGAGAGATCCGAGTCTGGCTTGAGACGTCGTCGTACTTCTGCTGGTGGCCAGGGTGGCCGGTCAGAGACAACTCCTACCGAGAGATTGGAGGGTTCAGGCTCTTCGTTTGAGGGTGCACATGTTAGGCCGACAAGCCAAGGAGGCGCATCATCAGCTTCTATAGGGGGTGGTGGGACGTACGAGTTTGGCTCGTCGTCGCAGCAGCCACAGCAGCCTCAGGCGTTAGTGATTCAGCGTCAGGGTGAGCCTGGAGCTAGTGAGGAGCATACCCCATGATCTACATTGCTCTTTGACACTTTGGGAGTTCCTCCCTATTTGCGTCCTCCGGCACCGTAGTTGTACTTGTTTTTTTTTATTTGACTTTGTAGGACTTTGCTAGTTTGTATTATATGACTCTATGTTAGACATACTGTATATGAAAACTTTTATCCATTTATGCTTATTTTATCTCTGCATTTTTATTTTTCATTTTATGTGCATGTGAGTGTGTGAAAAAATGTGATAACGTAAAAAATGTGATAATTTTTGCGCAAAAATTTCCGTCATTTTTATTATCAATGGAGGGTATCCGACTTTCTCCCCCCAAAAGAAAAAATCAAAAATAAAGTTTGACTAAAATAAACTTAAAATTGATTAAGCTCAAATTAATCGAAGAAAATGTTTGACATAATGTTGGATAAGGTTTTGAGAGAAGAGGTCAAAAATCGTAAAGTCAATGTACAAAATTGAGTCATGGTCGGAAAAACGTGATTTGCATAGCGCGCTGGCTTTTTGTCGCCAGACGATGGCTTTTGTCGCCAGGCGACAAGACTTGTCACCAGGCGCTGCACCTGTCACCTGGTGCTAATCTTTTTCTTCGAATCCTTTCGGGATTCAAACTGTACCAGTTTTGTGCATAAATAGCCCCCAAATCTGCCGATTTTTGTATATTTCGAACAAATAGTTATAGCTTTAATTCTCATCAAGCAATCATGTCTAAGAGTTTTAGTGATTTTACTCGTGAGTGGTGCCGGTCTTTGACTGCTAAGTAGAGAAAAGAGCTTGACTTTTTTCACTTGGGAGGTATTTATGGTATTAAGGGGGTAGACAAAGATATAAACTTTATTCATACTGCCTTAGAATATTGGGATCCAGACACCCATTGTTTTAGACTAGGCTATGATGAAATTAGTCCTTTACCGGAAGAATTTGGTGCCATTCTAGGCTTCCCTTCTTTAGATCTTGCGGTAATTCCTAATGTGAGTGAATATTATTATAAAGACTTTAAGCGTTTCTTTAATCTTAAGGACAGGGATCTAACAAATATTGTAGATGACAATGTAGTTAATCTGAAAGAATTTGCACGCCATTATTTTGATAGACCATATTCCGAATCTTTTCATGTTTATAGGAGGAGAGCTTTCCTCTTTTGCATGTTTAGCCAATATCTCCTCACTAGTGGTAATAATCGTGAGGGTCAAGCAATTTTAGTATCTGTTATGGAACAAATTGAATCAGGGAGGAATCCAATGCCATTAATTGTTGGAGAAACTATGCTTAGTTTGTATGAATTAAAGAAAAATCCAAAAGCACCTCTTCGTGGCTCTCCAATTTTATTACAGGTAGAAAAATAATATTTTTAATTACAGATTTAAAAAATATATATTTTTATATAGTAATACTAATTATTTGCATTGATTTTTTTTGCAGAAGTGGATAATGGAGAGGCTAGAATTAATTAGTCCTCTTGACAACATTGGCAAATATACGCCAAATTGCTTTGTAAGGCGAAAGAAAACGCTTTTCCATAAAGATGGGTCGCCGGGAGTGGAGCAAAATATTTGCCTCTTGTGATTTTGCCATCAAGTGGGTTATTCCTTGGTGGAAAATTGAGAAGATGGTTGGTGTCAACAAACAACCCTTTTGTCGTCTTCCTAGTTTATCAAAGTTGACCTTTTATTACCCCTGTAGGGTAAAAAGACAATATGGCCTTGCTCAAACTATTCCTTTTGGTGATCTTCGTCGCCCTTATGAATTTCCTGTTTCAAAAGACATGGAGAGGTTTGATAATTACTGGAGTGCTAGGCCTTTATGGGAAGTTATTACCCAAAGGTCCTCCTTCTTTGTCTAAAGATGTGAAGCAATGGATACTTGGTAGATCTAAAAAGGACCAGAACAAAGTTCAAAATAAGAGCAATGTGAAGAATCGTCTTGGAGACAAGATAGCTCCTGTTAAGGAACGCTTAGGTGAAAAGGTTGAATTCAAGACTCCTGTTATGCCTAAGAAGAAACATACTACTAAGAGCAAGGAGAAAAGAAAAGCTGACTCTGTAGAAAAGAAAGTGTGGGTAGAAAAGAAACATGGAGTGATGGCTAAAGGGGAAACTATCGACACCGAAATTGAATGCAGATCCTCTAAGGGATTCTTGCTAGCAAAATTGATGAATGACAAAGAAAATGGTGACAAGAATTGGAAGAGAGCTAGAAAAGAGAAGACAGATTAGAGCATTGCTTTACCTTCAATGTTTTATTTTTTAAACAATTTTTAATTTTTTTTTTAAGTTAATTTATTTTTAAGCTTCATTTAAATTCCATCAATAATGTAATTTTTTACTTTATTCCATTAATGCTATTTTTAGCTTTTAAAATTAATTCAACTTTTACATTTAATTTCTATTAAAGCAATGAAAACACTTTAATAATTTTTTGAAAAGTATTCGAGTACGGAAGTCGAAAATTTCCGAAATACACCGAAATTTGCCTAGATTATCGCAGAAAAATTGGCGTTGCAGTTTTAAGAACTTCTCTACACATGCCTATTGTTTTCATGTTTACTTTTTTCTCGCTTTGTGCGTTTAAGAACTTCTCTACACATGCCTATTGTTTTCTCCATTGTGTATATGAAGAGCAACACATCTTCTTTAGTGGCCGGTTGCTAAATTGGGCACCAATCACTCATGGCGTCAAAAAAGATTTCCTCTTCTTTTTCAAGGGCATGAGTTTCTTCGACTGGTTTGATTAAAGATGAGGGATCAACACAACTTTCCTTATTAGAAATAGCCAAGGAGTCAGAAAGTGGTGCACTGTTGATACTTGGCTTCTTGCTTGCAGGAGGCACTGGGAGTTTATTGCTTTCAATTAAGTCTTGGATAGCTTCCTTTAATTTCCAGCAATTCTCAGTAAGATGGCCCCTTCCTTGATGGTATTTACAGTGTGCATTGGGGTTCCAATTAGCCGTTCTCCTTTCGACTGGTGGATCGCCAAACGGTCCAATAGGAGTTATAAGACCTTTTGCATGAAGACGGTCAAATGCAGTGTCATAACTCATACCAATAGGAGTAAAATTTCTCCTAAATGGTTTCTTTTGTCCTTGATTGTTCACGGTGAGGACTTCATTCAGATTAAAGGTGCTAACATTATTTGAGTGGGTGGTTTTGGAAAGAAGAAGGATTGTCGTTCTTCTTTCCTTTCCAGCCACTATTAGAGTTAGTGTTAGCAGCTTTTTGCTTTGCAAGGTCATCTTCAATATTAATTCCAATGTCATAAATTGCCTTGAAAGTATTCAAGTTGCTTTGGAATTTGAGATGTTTGGAATATTTTTCCTAGAGATTCTTTATGAATAATCTCACAGACTCTTTTTCAGTAGGCACTTCAATCATCTTAGCAGAGGTTTCCTTCCACTTATTAAAGAAAGAAGTAAAACCTTCATTCTTTTTTTTTTTTTAAGTATCTTAAGTTCCCTATGATTAGTTTCAACTTGAATATTACATTTATATCTATCAATAAAAGCGTTTACAATAGCGTCCCAAGTAGAGGTTTTCACTTTATCAAGGAAAAAGAACCATTGTTGACAAACGGTTTCAAGAGATAGAGAAAACGATGAATGGAAGACTTTCCTATCAATTCCTTTAATATTCATTATGGTCTCGAAAGCCCTTAGGTGGAAATAAATATTGTCTGTTGCCTTGAACCTAGGGATGTCATTGGCATTGAACTTCTGCGGAAGAAGCTCCTTGTCCACTAGGGCCCCTTGTGAGCTAATGCCCTAGAATCTATAATCATTGGAGAGTTTTCTCAATCTTTCTTGCATGCGCTCCATTTGTTGTTGCTTCACAAGGTCATTGATTTGAAGAGCCATAGTCTTTATCAATTCAGTTGAGTTGGCCACGTCGCGGCGAGGTATTGCGTGGCAAGGTACTGCCACAACACTGCAGATGACGAGGTACAATCACCTTCGATGATGTTCCCGAGGTATTGTGGAAGATTGTCACAAACAAATGAAGATAGCGAGGCACTATTACCTTCAGATGGCGTTCACGAGGTATTGTGGAGGTCGTCACAACAACACGCAACAACAAAATCGGTTACCCCAAGAGACGTGTACTCCACGATGCAAGATACGTGTTTCTTAACTCTTTTATCTGTTTTAAACTAACGCTAGTTTGCATGTATCGGCGTTACAAGAGTGATTTAGGATCGCAGAACGTTCTGAATCATTCTCCGTCCCTATCGTTACTTTGAATTTTGTTTTCGAACCTTACGTTTCTCCAAACTCAGTCAAAGTGGGGGCTTCTGTAGACACCAAATTATGTATCCCCAAAAACCAAACCCAGTGATGAATATCTTTCACGTCATTTGATTATCGAGCGAGGTGAAATGTGAAAAAGTCTCGTGAATCTCTCTGTTTTTAATAAAAAAATACTTCTTTTGGATTTTGTAAATACTTCATTTCGTATCCTATTTATGAAAAATGTCCAAACCAGTTTATTACAGTCCATAATCAGGGTCCAATAATAGTGTAGTTGGATGGGGCTTTAAAAGAGCTTTCCAACGATATATTATAAGCCTAATTCTGATGAATAATGAAGAAGTTATGGCCAAAATACTAAATTGGGCCCAAACCGGATTTTACCTACGGCCTAATGATCATGTGGAGGGTCCAAAGGCTTAATTCCATTCCTAAACTAATTAGGATTTATTAGAAGCTTCTATAAATATCTAAAAGATCTTAATTATCCTTTTTTGAAAGAATAAAGATCAAATGAAGATGTTCCCGAGGTATTGTGGAAGATTGTCACAAACAAATGAAGAAAGCGAGGCACTATTACCTTCAGATGGCGTTCATGAGGTATTGTGGAGGTCGTCACAACAACACGCAACAACAAAATCGGTTACCCCAAGAGACGTGTACTCCACGATGCAAGATACGTGTTTCTTAACTCTTTTATCTGTTTTAAACTAACGCTAGTTTGCATGTATCGGCGTTACAAGAGTGATTTAGGATCGCAGAACGTTCTGAATCATTCTCCGTCCCTATCGTTACTTTGACTTTTGTTTTCGAAACTGACGTTTCTCTAAACTCAGTTAAAGTGGGGGCTTCTGTAGACACTAAATTATGTATCCCCAAAAACCAAACCCAGTGATGAATATCTTTCACGTCATTTGATTATCGAGCGAGTTGAAATGTGAAAGAGTCTCGTGAATCTCTCTGTTTTTAATAAAAAAAAATACTTCTTTTGGATTTTGTAAATACTTCATTTCGTATCCTATTTATGAAAAATGTCCAAACCAGTTTATTACAGTCCATAATCAGGGTCCAATAATAGTGTAGTTGGATGGGGCTTTAAAAGAGCTTTCCAACGATATATTATAAGCCTAATTCTGATGAATAATGAAAAAGTTATGGCCAAAATACTAAATTGGGCCCAAACCGGATTTTACCTACGGCCTAATGATCATGTGGAGGGTCCAAAGGCTTAATTCCATTCCTAAACTAATTAGGATTTATTAGAAGCTTCTATAAATATCTAAAAGATCTTAATTATCCTTTTTTGAAAGAATAAAGATCAAATGAAGATGTTCCCGAGGTATTGTGGAAGATTGTCACAAACAAATGAAGATAACGAGGCACTATTACCTTCAGATGGCGTTCACGAGGTATTGTGGAGGTCGTCACAACAACACGCAACAACAAAATCGGTTACCCCAAGAGACGTGTACTCCACGATGCAAGATACGTGTTTCTTAACTCTTTTATCTGTTTTAAACTAACGCTAGTTTGCATGTATCGGCGTTACAAGAGTGATTTAGGATCGCAGAAAGTTCTGAATCATTCTCCGTCCCTATCGTTACTTTGACTTTTGTTTTCGAACCTTACGTTTCTCCAAACTCAGTTAAAGTGGGGGCTTCTGTAGACACCAAATTGTGTATCCCCAAAAACCAAACCCAGTGATGAATATCTTTCACGTCATTTGATTATCGAGCGAGGTGAAATGTGAAAAAGTCTCGTGAATCTCTCTGTTTTTAATAAAAAAAATACTTCTTTTGGATTTTGTAAATACTTCATTTCGTATCCTATTTATGAAAAATGTCCAAACTAGTTTATTACAGTCCATAATCAGGGTCCAATAATAGTCTAGTTGGATGGGGCTTTAAAAGAGCTTTCCAACGATATATTATAAGCCTAATTCTGATGAATAATGAAGAAGTTATGGCCAAAATACTAAATTGGGCCCAAACCGGATTTTACCTACGGCCTAATGATCATGTGGAGGGTCCAAAGGCTTAATCCCATTCCTAAACTAATTAGGATTTATTAGAAGCTTCTATAAATATCTAAAAGATCTTATTTGTCCTTTTTTGAAAGAATAAAGATCAAAGAGTTTGAAATTGAATAAAAATTTCCTTTTTTAAGTCTTAATCCTAATCGAAATGAAAGACGTTTAAAGATGATCAGATATTGTTTTTGTGCCTTATAATTGTTATCGGAATATTATATGGTTGGATAGATCTTGAAATTACCTTTCCAATGATATATTATAATATTAATTCCAAGCTATAATGAAAAAGATATGAAAGAAATACGAAACTCTATTAAAATATGATACCCTTCAACTCTTTGGCTATATCTTTTAATCTACAGAAGATTTTAATATTTTTCTAATTGGGTCAGAAATTAGACTTCAAGATCTTTCCAACGAAATATTATATACCTTATTTGGACTTCTGGATCAAAAGATATGATAAAAACAAAATTTGCAAAAAACTGTTCCATCGAGAAACGATGGCCCCATCGCATCGCGATGGACCCTATCGCGCCGCGATGGCTCTGTAACAGAATCAATTTTATTCTGATTCCAATTCTAACTCTTTTCTATCGTTTTTGGTTGTTTTTCTCTATAAATAGGGTCGATTTCCCCCGTTTTCAATCATCGACATTCATCTAATTCTTCTCTCTTCAAGCTAGAAGCTTGTTCTTTCTCCCTCTTTCTAAGCCTTCCATTTTCAAAATACAATACCGCATTCACGAGACTTAGACACATATAGCCTAGCTCGAAGTTGCCTTCGCCCTAGACGTGAAAGGTTGATAATTTCTAAGGGTTTGGTCCCAAATCTTATTTCAATTCTTTGATTAGATTTATTGTTTAATATTTTCATTGAAGTTACTAACGTGTGTATTGTTTTGATAGAAAAAGATACGAGGCAACAAAGTAAGTAATTTTATTGCTATATCTTTATAGAGCATGTTTGGATTTAATTAATATTCCTAGTATCATGTTATGATGTTTTTATGATTCCTAGTACCATGTTAGGATGCTATTTATTAATTCCTAGTATCATGTTAGGATGTTATTTATTGCTTTCTAGTATCATGATTAGGTTGCTTCTTATTTCTTCTATCATGTTAGGGTTAAAGCTTTGATCTCTAATGTTTAGTGACATGCTAGGGTTTGTTATTAATCTTGTTAGTATCATGCCTAGGATTTTGCTAATATTATTATGCTTTGAGAATATTATTGTAATGATATGATGATTGTTGTGTCTAAAATTATTATTATTGTTGCTTGATATATCATTGTTATTGCTTGATCACGCCCCCTCTTGTAGGATTAAAGGGAATTTGTACTTGAAATCACGCTTAATAAGATAATTAATAATTTTATTTAGGCTAATATGATTTTAATTCAAGTGATCGCCAATAATAGCTTTGTTTGTGCATTAATATTCAACCAACATAGATTAAACAGGTTTAGGATTAATATATTGATTGTATGTTAGTCAGAAAACGCACATGAATATGAGAAGAATAAAGTAGAGGCCTGTTTAGGGCAGGTTCAATCTCTTTTAGGTTGGATTTGTACCTGCATCCCCGAATATCCAGTCATGGTTCAGGACCACTATGGAGTTAGTGATCTCATGGATCGTGAAGGGGTGTAACCTTCACCCTGTGAACGGTTTACAAGTTCCTAAAAGTTGTTGGCAACTCTTTTGCTCTAGCTTCCTTCCCTTTGGACGCCACCATACTTAAGTGTATGATCACAATGGGGCTCAAGTGTGGGATGCTTGAAATATTCCCTACATAATCTAAGTTAGAACTTCGGTCGGCAACCGGCTAATGTCCTTGGACATCTGGTTTTCGTAAACTTAGTCGTTCTTTAGATTATCCTGGTCAGACGGCTATGAGTTGACCAATTAGGTCGTTCAATCTTTTCCGTTTGTATGCGTTTGTAGAGCACTGTGTCACCCGGATGGGAGATACTCTCTGCGACAATTCCACCTGGATGGGCATCGCCGGACACCATACTCATGTTGGAGCAGACGAATTTATAAAATTAATTATCATCCGGCCATTAGCCTCGCGTCTCTTAGACATTTATTTAGGTACTAAGTTTTGTAACTTAGTTTAAATCTAGTTCGTGAAAGTTAACTGTCTATATATATCAGTCAGGCGGTGTTTAAAACATTGTGCATGTATATAAATAACATAATTGAAAATAAAAAGCAACCTTTTCATTGATAGACTTTTCATTTACAAAAATTTACAATTCTTAGAAGTAGTACTTTTTTTAAGTTGTCTACATTCCAAGTTCTGGGCAACCGTCTGCCGTCTGGGGTCTCCAGGCGATAGATGCCGTTTCTTACTTCCTCATAAATCTGGTAGGGGCCTTCCCAATTAGGGGTTAACTTTCCCTGCTCATTGGCCCTACCGGTTGCCTCCAGTTTTCGTAACATAAAGTTACCCTCTTTCAGGGTCCGTTTGTGCACCCTTTTAATGTAGGCCCGGGTCATTCTCAGACGGTAAATCTCATGACGCAAGGCGGCATTGCCCCTGCATTCAGGGAGTGAGTCCAATGCTAGTCGCATGGCCTCCCAGTTTGCCTCGTCATTGTATAGCATGACTCGTAGAGTCGGCTCATAATGTTCGATGGGCAAGACGGCTTCAGCACCGTATACCATGAGAAATGGGGTTTCACCGTTAGCCCCATTTTTAGTTGTCCGGATGGCCTATAGGACGTGAATTAATTCTTCAGCCCATAAACCACCGGCTCTTTCTATTTTCTTTTTGATGCCGTCTGAGATGAGTTTGTTAAAGGCTTCAACTTGGCCGTTTGCTTAGGGTCGGCCTACTGATGCAAACCAATGTGAGATCCCTTGATCTCCCAACCAAGTTTTGAGCTTAGGGCCATTGTCAAAAACCATAGACATAGGTACCCTAAACCGGGTGATGATGTTCTTCCAAATGAAAGAGATGACATCCTTAGTCTTGATATTTTTGACCGCCTCTGCCTTAACCCACTTGGTGAAGTAATCCACAGCCCCCAAAATGTACTGCTTTCCACCTAGTGCAGGCGTATATGGTCCCAGGATGTCCATGCCTTATTTAGCAAACGAGACTGGGATACGGATTGCTGTTAGGTCAGTAGCCGGTTGATGGATGAGCTTGCCAAACCTTTGGCACTTGTCACATTTTTTTACCATCTCCATGGCGTCTGACTCAAGAGTGGGCCTGAAATAACCCTGCCGCCTAGTCCTGACAGCCAAAGATCTGCCGCCTATGTGCGAGGCGTAGTATCTAGCTTGTAATTCTTCGAAAACTTCCTACCCCTTTTCTGGGATAACACACTTCAACAGAGGCTTTAAGAAACCTGCTTTGAAGAGTTCTCCATTTCTTATCTCGAAGTTTGCAGCTCATTTCTTCAGGACAACCGCTTCTTGTGCTGAGTCAAACAGCGTGTCGTCTTTCAGGTACGCTCGGATATCATCCATCTAGGTAGAGCTCCGGTTAAGTACTCCAATGGGTTCCTCTTCAGTAATACTTAGTTTTCCATAACTTTCCAGAAGACTGACCGAGGTATATCACAGGAGGCGAAGGAGGCTAATTTTGACAGTGCATCCGCCTGATTGTTTTCAGACCTGGGCACTTGACTCAGATGGAATTCTTCAAGTGTCCCAGCTCTAGCTTTGACCGCCTAAAGGTACTTGATCATAGCCGGATGGGTGGCTTCATAGTCACCATGATACTGGCTTACGACCAACTGTGAATCAGAGCAAGCGTTAATTTTGGTTGCCCCTGCGGCCTTACACATGCGAATGCCGGCTAGCAGGGCTTCATACTCTGCCTCATTATTTGAGGCCTGAAACTTGAACCGTAGTGCATACTCATATTTCTCCCCTTCAAGAGACTGACAGATTATGCCTGCACCAGAGCCGTTCATGGTAGAGCTCCCGTCTACATACACTTTCCAAACTTGATCAAGATTGTCCGATGCAACCGGCCTTGTCATTTCGACAATGAAGTCGGCAAACGCATGACCCTTTACTGCCTTTCTTGGTTCGAAAGTGATTTCAAGACTTTGCATTTCATTAGCCCATTTGAGCATCCTACCGGATAACTCCAAGGTTGTCATTGGCCGCTTGAGAGGTTAGTCTGTATAGACCACAACCGGATGTGCCAAGAAGTTTCAACTTCTTGACAGCCATGTAAAGAGCAAGTACAAATTTTTCAACCATGGGGTACTGTAGTTCAGCATTTCTGAGTACATGGCTAATGAAATAGACCGGGAACTGAATGCCGTCTCTCTCAGTAAGGAGACCGGCACTGAGGGCATGATCTGAAACGGCTAAGTACCTGTAAAGCGTCTTTATGGGCAGGGGGCTAACAAGCCTTTGTAAAGAGTGTAAATGTTCTTTCAATTTCTGAAAGGCCGTCTCAACATCATCCCCCATTCAAACCATGTCTTCTTCGTGATCGCCTAGAAGAAATAGAGGCACTTGTCACCTGACTGGCAGAGGAATCTCCCCAAAGCCGCCAGACAACTTGTTAGTTCCTGGATTTCCTTTACAGTACGAGGTGACTTCATGTCTATCACAGCCTGTATCTTCTCCGGGTTGGCCTTTATCCCCCTTTTATCAATCAGGAATCCGAGAAAATTCCCAAACTCAACACCAAAGACCCACTTCTTAGGATTGAGCATGACCTTTTGCCGCTTGAGTGTGGTGAAGGTTTCTCAGAGGTCAGCAAGATGATCCGTCTGTTGCTTGGATTTGACTATCATGTCGTTAATGTACGCCTCTACATTCCTCCCAATTTGATTAATGAAGACAGTATTAATCATCCGTTGGAAAGTAGCAGGCACATTCTTCAAGCCAAAAGGCATCACAGTATACAGAATAACCCCTAATCAAGTGACAAAAGTTGTCTTCTCTTGATCTTTTTTCCACATGGGTATCTAGTGGAAGCTTGAGTGGGCATCCATAAAACTCATCAAGGCATGCCCGGCGGTAGAGTTGACCAAGTTGTCGTTCTTTAGAAGCGGGTAATTGTCCTTTAGACATGCCTTGTTCAAGTCAGTGTAATCTACACACATGCCCTAGGTACCATTCGGCTTCTTTACAAGCACAATGTTTGCAACCCAATCAGGGAAGTTACATGGCCGAATGAACCCAACGTCTAACAACTTTTTGACCTCGGCAGCTGCCGCCTGACTTCTCTCATCACCGTGATTTATTTTCTTTTGCCAGATGGGCTTCTTTTTAGGATCAACGGCGAGTTTGTGGACAGCAAGATCCAGGCTGATGCCTAGCATCTCTTCCACTTCAAAGGCAAAGATGTCTTTGAATTCCTTTAGTAGAAGGTGCAAGCCTGCACCTTACTTTTCAAAAGCAGTTGTCCCCACCTTAACAGTTTGCTCTAGACGGCTGTCATCCAGAGGAATATCAACGTGATCGCTAGCCAGCTGGGGATGGATTTCATTTTACCGTTCCCCGGTCAGTGATTGCTATTTCTTCTCTTTCTTCACCTCCACCAGTTGATCAGCTTTTCTTTTCTTTCCGGCTACTGGTGGGCTGAGTCAAAGTCCTTGACATCGTCAAGGTCTATTGGCTCCTTCACATGGCCGGCTGCAGCAGCCGTTGGTTTGATGTCTGAGAGGCAGCATTCTCTAGCCAGCTTCTGATCCCAATTTAGGGAGCCAACAAAGCCATCATCCTTTTCATATTTTAGCAATATGAGAGTTGGGATGATGACGGCCTTGCACTCGTTCAGAGTGGGACGGCCCAGGATAATGTTGTAGGCGGTCAACTCCTCAACCACCAAAAACCGGACGATCATATGTCGCCCTTTTCCCTTCTCCCCAGCCGGACGGGTAAGTCAATTTGTCCGACTAGGTGCACGACCCCTCCCTCGAAACCAACAAGAGGGTAGGAGACGTCGCGCAGGTTGTCCAACTTGTATTTCAGCTTGGACAGACACTTGTAGCTGATGAGGTCTGAGGACCGAGTCGTCATGCGGCTGGCGGACTTTGCCCCGATCCTTCTCAGTGATGAGGACTTTTGGGAAGGTTCCGCTGGTAGACGCCTTTCCCTCATCAACAGCATGGATCATCTTTTTCATCCTTGGTGCCCCGGATGGTCGGACCATCGCTGGCAAAGCCACCTGCTATGGTGTAGACCGGCTCTTTTTTAGTGTCCGAGCTAATAGCAGGCTGGGCAGTCTTGGACGACTGTCCAGGATTCGTCTTGACAATCGCTTTGGACTTCAAGATGTAAGACTTCAGCACCCTTGTGAGCCAGACGGTACAACGTCCACTTGAGGATATACTAGTCGTTGGTGTCATGGCCGACTTCCTCATGAAAGTGGCAATATTTATTTTTGTTTCGTGACTGGACGAAACTTTTCATGGGACTCGGCTTCTCAATGGTCAGTCGGTCCTTTATCTTCATGAGGATGGAGTAGCAGTCTTTATTAAACTCGTACGTTGGGACGTATGGTTTGAATTCTTTCTTTTTCTTCTAGGTCGACTGATTAGATTCATCAACCGCCTAGACTTCTTTTCTCTTTTTGCTCTCTTTAGCTTTCTGAGCCGGCTGAGCAGACCGGCTCTCTTTTTGTTTGTCAGATTTTTTGGAGTCTGATTGATGGCTAGACGAGTAGAAGTCGGTGGCTTGAATAAATCTCTCTGCCTCTATCAACGCCTCTTGGAGGGTGAAGACCCTCTTTCGGGCGAGGTCAAACTTAAAGGTTGACCCATCCGTCAGACCCTTGAAGAAATCTGTATAAGCTACCTCTTAAGACAGCCCTTGTATCTAGATTCTCACCAGATTGAACCGTCTGACATAGGAGCGGAGTCCTTCTCTCTCTCCCTGCCGTATGGTGCTCAAGTCACTAGTAGAAAAACACAAATACGCACCGAGTTATTGGCACCGATTCTTAAAAACTGGTGGGAAAAAAATGGCACCGGTTCAAACCAAACTGGAGCCAAATTTGGGAAATAGCACCGGTTTGAACCGATGGGAATTAATTGTTAAAAAGAATCCCCGCCCCTCTTATTTCTCCCTCTTTCCCCTCTTCTTTCTTTCTCTTTCCTTCTAGTCCTCTCTCTCCCCTCTCTCCTCAATGGCGTAAAAAAAACCCAAATCAGACCACTACTCTCTTTCTTTGACGAATTTGACGACGATTTTCTATTCTCCAAATTCGAAGATGGCGAACCCCAAAAACCAAGTATATTCTATTATTTCCTTTTAATCGTGCACTTTTGATTAATCGATTTTGATTTTTCTTGTTTTCCCCTAATTTTATTGGTGTTATATGTTTTGATTCTATCAATCGAGATCTAGAATTTCTGGGTTTCTAATAAGATGGGTGATAGATATGGGTTAGTTGGGTGGTTTAAGGTGTTTGGGTTCGGATTAGGTGGGTTTAGGTGATAATCTGGGTTAGTTGGGTGGTTTTATGTGGGTTCGGGTTAGGTTGGTTAAGGTGTGTTCGGGTTAGGGTGGGTTAAGGTGGTCGGTCTAGTGTGTGGGTTCGGTTTAGGGTGGGTTAAGGTGGTCGGTCTGGTGTGTGGGTTCGGTTTAGGGTGGGTTAAGGTTGTGTGTTTGGGTTAAGGTGGTTAATGTGGTGGGTTAGGTGGTGCATGTGGTGGGTTAAGGGTTAGTTGGTTAAGCGTAATGACGGTGGGGGCTGCCAGCGGTCAACTTTATATTGACTTTAATTTGTTTAGACGATTAGGTTATTTAATTGTTGAAATTGGCTTCGTAAACATCGATTGATTAAGCTAAATATTAATGTGTTATATTGACTGTGGGTATATTGATTAATGTGTTCATTTGGTTGATTTTTTATCTATGTTTTATGTGAATCAATATCTCCATTCCTTGCCCTGTTCTGCCGTGACCTTGAATATCTAAATCGTGTTATGAATCACATAATTTAGTTTTTGCTCAAATTATAGGTTATGCCACTTCTTAGTAATCTAGAATTATGACCCTTTGATTTTATTTTGATGGGTGTGTTAGTTATGATTTTGGTTTCCATTTTTCCATGAGTTAGCTAGATTTTGATGTGTTGTATGTATCTTCTAAGTAGCAATGGTGATTGGTGAATGATATTAGTATTCAAGTGGGGAGGATTTTCTCTGTCCATAACAATGATTTGCGAGATTTGCTATTTAATTTCATTTGATACTTGAATCTTGAAATTTCAGTAGTTTGATTTGTGGATGTATTGTGAATATTGTATTGGTTGTCATTTAATTTGACTTTTTGGGTATATATTTGTTTAGGTATAGTATGATTGATTTCTTGATTGTGGTACGGGTATATTTTGATCGATTTTGGGTTTCTATTGATTGAATATGCAAATTAAATCTCATTTGGTAGTGGATAATGCTTGATTATTTCATTATATTTTGTTTCTAGTTTGATTGAATATGCTTGATTGAAGAGGGGGAGTAGTATTAGCTTTTAGTTTTGCCAATTTGTTTGTATTTGGCAAGCATTCAACTTTATTACAATTAGGAAGATAAATCTTCAATACCTTAATTAGGAAGCATGTATTTATTTGGTGTGTATAAATTTTTCAACAACCAATGTTGTTTCGTATAGCAATTTGCTGAAATAACTAAAGTTCTAAAAAGTAAACCCAGCCACATATGACTTTCGTACTTCATTGGTTAATAACCAGTTGTCGCATTTTATCTGCTACTGATTATTTGGACATCCAAGGCTTTTGTATGTAGTACGGAGTTTAAAGACAATCTTTATGCATTTATTCTGTGTGATGTCCAAGGCTGCTTTTGTTACACAATTTTGTCTCTTTGTATATGAAAAAAGAGTAAAAAGCAGTTTGACGGTTTTGGCTAGTTCAGTTACAGTTTGATTGGAGTATATGTTTTTTGGCTATTAACTTGATATTGCCCCGCCACTACTCTAACAGAAGAATTGTTGCTACGGAGTTAAGGAACTTGGATGAATGGTTTAGATGTGAATTTTGATGGAAAATATAACTGTCTAATTGGATTTTGAAATTCCCTATTCTTTGAATTTTGGATTGTATTACTAAATTGATATGTCTTGTCTTCTTATTTGACATGACAAGTAGAGGGTCATTGCATATGAACTTAGAGTTAATTTGAAACTACCTCTTTGCTTTTGTAGCAATGAGGTTGCATACTTGCTTGCATACATCCCCCCTCTACTGCCTAGGCTAGCAATCTTTCTAAAGGATTGTGCGTAATAATGTTGTGTATCAAGGTAGAAAAATATGTTAAAAAAGACCTTTTTTACTAAAAAAATAAAAATAAATCTGCAATGTGTATTTTCTTCTTGTGTAACTAGTTTGTAGCCGTGTTAAACCTCTTTAAAACTTTAATACTTGTGTAGAAAATCATATCTTGTTGCTGGTACAAATGGTGTTGGCACCAAATTAAAGCTTGCATTTGAAACAGGAATACATGACACTATAGGAATTGATTTGGTAACATTTAATTTTGATCTTTGGTCATGCATTTTGCTGTCTACAATTGGCACCTTACTCACTATATCTTCAGGTTGCCATGAGTGTTAATGGCATTGTTACTTTGCTAACATGCTTTTTATATTTGCTGAACACGCTGGTTTGTTTCTTTTCTCTTTGTTAGGGTTATTATATCTAATTTTTCTATTTAATTTGTTGCCAAAATTGGAAATTTATGTTTAATGTATGTGATGAGTTTTACTTGGTGTGATGATTTAATGTATATGATGAGTTTTTTTTTTTTTTTTTTTTTTATTTTTTGTGTGGGTACTCTAAATTTTTAGGGTAGGTGAAATTAATTTGAATTGAGTTGGCGGATTGATTGGTATAATAATTGGTTGCTCTTTGTTCTTAGTGTGTTAATTGAGGGTGGTGGAATGGGAATGGGATTGAGAGCTGGTCTGTTAGGAGGATCAATTGGTGGACTTGTTCTTGGAGAAGTGATGGATGATGCTTTTGATGTTGATTGTGATTTCTGATTGCGAATTGGGTTTTGATTGCTCGTTTGCTGATGATCTATCTTTATATGGTTTAGTTTCAATTTTGGTTTTTTTTCATTGTTAATTTAAGGTTCTCATAGATGTTCGAACCAACAATGTATGTAAAGAAGCTCAAGCTAGTATGGTAGGAATATAAATTCAAGTTTCCAAAGGGCTTCTTAACTTCAGATATTGTGTTTTCCCAGTGGGTATAAACATTAGCATTTAAGCAATGCTATGCAATAATCTCTCTTAACCATAATTTCATTTAAAGAGTTGTTTTTGTTACTCCAAGTTTATTAACCTTACATGTGAAATCTCCAGCCTATTTGACTTTCCGCGGACAGTTGATTTGTTTCCCAAACCTGACATTAATCAAGCTTATGGGTGACAGACTGACAGGATAATGATTTTTAAATTCACTTTTGATGTTTGTTTTATGCTTAAAATCACTTCATGAAATTTTTGATGTGTATCATCAACTTAAAACCTTGTTATTTATTCATCTTTTTGGTTATTTTCATGTAATAAACTTTTACAATTACAATTGTTTTAGTAATTGTGTGAATTGCTAGTTACTGTTGGTTTGTTAGCAGGGAAAAAAATTATCTTTGAAATAATAGGTGAAACAAAACTAAAGCGAAAGATGAAAGTTAAAAATAAACTATTTGCTTATAGATGATTTGATTTTAATGAAGATATGGAAGTGATTAATCCTCCGATTTAGGGGATTGGTAATTTTAGTCATTTTTTTATTGATAGAGAACCAAAAGTTAATGATAATTGCTTATAGTTTATTATTTTGAAGAGGGAGAATAATTGGTGAAGACCCATAGTGATGATCGTTTTGGTGAGTTTCTGAAGGGAGAATTGTCTTTTTTGCCACCGGTTTTGAACTAGAACCGGTGCCAAAAACCCCTTTTTGCCACCGGTTCTGAAAATCCCACTTTTTGGCATCCCTCAAATCTAAACTGGTTAAAAACCAGAGCGCAAAGCCGGTTTTAAACCGGTGCTCATTTGCATTTTTCTACTAGTGAGTCGAGACTTGTTTTCTTGTCAGGGATGTTCATCCAGAAATTGGAGGCAAACAGGAAGGCAAGCCTCCTGAAGATGTCAATCCGGCAGGCAGGTTGTCAAACCATTGTTGGGCTATACCCTTCAAAGTAGCCGGAAAGCATTGGCACCACATATCATCCTCCTGCATGTGCATAAGGTTGGTGTAGGCCATGAGGTGGTCCTCAAGGTTGGTGGTTCCATCATAGGCACCTACCAAGGCGTTCTTAACCTTGGTCGGCTGTGCCGCCTCGGTTATTTTCTTGGCGAATGTAGAGGTTTGTTCACCAAGTTTGAGCAGATGGAGCTGCTAGTCCAGGGGTTGGACATTGTGTGCCGCCTGACCTCTAAAAAGGGTCGGCTGCATGAATGGTGGGACATACTGCCCATATGGCATATGAGGCACATATGGGACTGCCCCAATCATCTGAGGGCCAGTATGGACGGACTTGCCGCCTGTATGGCTCTCATGCAAGGATTGATAATTCCTTACGGATGTATTTTTGAAGCTGTTTCGAAAGCTCGATGTAGAGGCTGACTCAGACAGCTGCTGGCTCTGGTTGTGCTCGATAATGTGTCAAGCATCGGAGAAGGTTTTCTTGTTGCCATCCAGCTGAACAGCTTGGATGACCTTCCTTTAGCCCGTCTGGGGCAGAAGGATCATGGACTAGTAAATGGCAGGCGTAGTCTTCTCCTTTGGATGTGGAGTAGGCTGCCTATCTCTGATTAACTTTCTCCTCTCAACTTGAGGAGTCTTTTTGGCAGACTGACCCTTGCTAGAGCCAGCCGTCCTCTTGTTGATCAAGTCCTTGATTTCACCCTTGAAGCTTGTCATGAATTTCATGAGTTCGTCTCGGGTGACTGGAGCCTGACCTCATGCCGCCTGGGTGTTCCCAGGCGGTGGTTTAGCAGACCTGCCGGTACAAGCTTCATTGTTGCCCCGTTCCAGTCTATCTCTGGGACGGAGGCGCTTTGAGATGAGTGACCCATCAGGGGCAACATAAGCTTCGACCTCGCAGTCGTTATCTAAATCATGGTCCGTGTGGACCTCCCCGTCGGCCTTAGACCGGTTGGGTTCAGGTGGCGGTATAGAATCTTGAACCATCTTAGAGGTACTCTCCCCACAAACGGCGCCAAATGTTTTGGGTGTTTTTGTCCCTTGGGAGAGTTACGTCACCAAGACTGGTCTAGCGCGATCTGTACCTGCAAAACACAGAGACTCCAATTGGTAGGAGCTCCACCTCCGAAGATCAGGTTAGTATCGGTCGAAGAATATGAAAAAGGTGCGGAAAAAGGTAAAAGTGAGATCTTCTCGGATTCCAAGATCAGGTGTTTTCTCTGATGTTAGAGAATGTAGTGTTATTGTAATAAATGAATTGTGTCCCCAAAATGGGGAAATCTCCCTATTTATAGGGTTATTGGAAAAAGTGCCCTTCATTAGATCAGGATGACCTAATACGCTGCTCCGTTTTGCGGCACCCTTGGGAATTGGGCCCTAAAGACCGCAATTCCATCTGTTATCTACGGTTGACACGTGTCAGCTGTTGTGTGGCCCATTTAGACCTATCCAGGGCTGACATGTGTCCCTCTCTGATTGGTTCATGTGTCTAGGGTATTTTTACCCTAAATAGTCTTTGAATGTCTTTTCGAATAGAATTAGGACTTTCAAAAAGAAAAATTTTATTCAATTACAAATTCTTTAATCTTATCTTTTCAAAAAAGGATAATTAAGATCTTTTAGAAACATATAGAAGCTTATATTAATTCTAATTAGTTTAGGAATATAATTAAGATTAATAGACCCTCCACATGATCATTGGGTCCGCATATAAAACCCGATTTTAGGCCTAGTTTAGTATTTTGGCCATAACTTCCTCGTTATAACTCAAAATTGGGCTTATAATGTATCGTTGAAAATCTCTTTTCAAGCCCCATCCAACTAAATAATTTTCGAACCCATATTATGAACCAAACTATACTGGATTGAACTTTTTTCTAAACAGGATACGAAATGAATGATTTTTGAAATACAAATGAATTATTTTTATTAAAACATTTTAGAAAACAGGAGAATTCACGAGACTCTTCAACATTTCACCTCACTTGATATTCAATGACGTGAAAGGTACTCATCACTAGGTTTGGTTTTTAGGGAGACACAATCAGGTGTCTACAAAAGCCTCCACTTTGACTGAGTTTGGAGAAACATAAGTTTCGAAAACAAAAGTCAAAGTAGCGATAGGGATAGAGAATGATTCAGAATGTTCTACGATCCTAAATCATTCTTGTAACGCCGATAACTGCAAACTAGCGTTAGTTATACAAATAAAGGAGTTAGAAATGCGTATCTTGCACTGTCAAGTACACGCTTTTGGAGTAACATCTTTTGCTACATTGGTTGTGATGACCTTCACAGTACCTCGTGAACGTCGTACCTCGCCTTTACTTCGACTGAAAACCTTCACACCCTAGTAAAAGCCGTCGAAGACTGCTACATCACTAGCAATTTTCTCAAATCACGGTGACAACCTCCATAAACTTAGCAAAAGCCATCGAAGACTGCTACATCACAAACCGCTCTTCTCAAATCTGGGTGACAACTTCCACAATCATAGCGAATGTCATCGAAGACCGCCCATCTCGTGCTATCTTCTCAAATCAAGTGATAACCCCCACAATCTTAGCAAAAGCTGTCAAAGATCGCCTATCTCATGCTATCTTCTGGAATCAAATGAAAACCCCCACAATCTTAGCGAAAGCCGTCGAAGATCGCCCATCTCTTGCTATCTTCTCGAATTAAGTGACAACCCCCAATATCTTAGCGAAAGCCATCGAAGATCGCCCATCTCGTGCCATCTTCTCAAATCAAATGATAACCTCCTCAACCATAGCGAAAGCTACCGAAGACCGCTTCGTCTCGAACCGTTCCTCTCAAATCAAATGATAACCTCCCCAATCATAGAGAATGCTATCGAAGACTGCTTCATCTTGTGCCTTCAAATTTTCTTGTCTTCACTCTGAGAAGTAATAGATCGTCCATCTTTGGAAAATCCACTACAAGAATCATAAATTAAGATTCTCTAAGCTTTATATTGATTTCCGTAGAAATCTTCCAATCCTAGGAATCCTTTGTGATCATAATCAATACTCAAATGTTTTTAATCAATAATGTGAACTTCATCAGGCCGATCATCAATCAAGTTGTAATCGGGCTGAATACTAATTAAAGGTGTAATTTCAATATGAAATCAAAATGTGATTGTCATCAGGTCGATCATCAATCAAAACTGTAATCGGGCCGATTACCAATCAAATATCTATCAATTGCTCAAAAATTCAAATGCTCATCAAGAGGCTCAAATGGATTAGTCATGGACCAACCAACCAAATTGTGAGACCATCAAAGTCTAATGCAGGCAAAATTAGAGCCATCGCGCAGCGAAAGGTCTATCGCGCTGCGTCACAGTGTATCACGCCGCGTCAGGACACATCGTGCTGCGTTGTTTATGTCGCACTGTGCTTGAATCCAAGTTAGAGTTTTTTTAAACTTTTTCTGCTCGTTTATCTTTGTTGTTTATGTCTTTTCGTTCACTTGTGCTCAATGAAATTGCCTCTAATACTTCGTAAAAATTGCTCATCTGCTAAGGACTTAGTGTACCCGCGTCTATATTCTTGGACTACAGGACTTTACTCATGTTTGTAATTATCTTGAGGTTGACCTAAGACTTGGTGTTACTCAAATTATCGTGTTATCTAACCAACTCGCCTCGATGTGTTTTGGCACGTGTGACTCGACATGACTTTAGGTGCAAACTCCACTCGATGTGATATGACATGACATGACTCAACGTACATGACTCTTGTGTACATTGTATTGTGATTGTGCTCGTGCAACTCGAAAATGCAGAAATTAAAAATTTTCCGTCATTTTTAATTTGTGGAGGGTACCGACTTTCTCCCGAAAAAGAAAGACGTGAAAATGAAGAAGTAAAGTTTTAGTGAAAACTGAAATTTTCGAACTTCCTCAAAAAGAAAAACATTAAAAGAATGAATCAAGTGATGGCGCATGTTGAATTAGCTTAATCAAGTGTATGCATTGGCATTGTAGCTTATGGTGCAAGGATTGTAGCATCCTAGACTCAATAATGAAAGTATTTGGGTAACTTAGGCGCGGAGGCTAAGTACTTCATACTTTGTGACGCAATGATGATATGAGTAATAATGAATGATCTACGATGACAAGGCATGCTTCAAAGTTGTGTCAAGACTTCATGACAAAAGGTTCCTAAGGGAAAGATTATTTAGCTATGTATTTATGACGTGTGTGACAGTGACATTAAGGTTAGGACGCAATGGTTAAAGTTATGGAAAATATTTTGAGAAGAGTTAAATGATGGTGACTCTTAGGCTGGGTAGGCTAATGATGTAGGGATCAAGCCCCCAAGTCTAGCTCTAATAGATAGGGATGAGCATTGGAGATCCCTTGATATGATCATGTATGAATGTGAATATGAATATGAATGCATTTTTATTACGGTCGCACCCCAACGTGATGTTGCCTACGTATCCATTAGGAATCAGGCCGAACGTAGCTCTAGTCGAACCTCGCACAAGTGTGTACACCTTAAAGAGGTCTTTTAAGGGTTGTAACGGGGTTAGGATAAAGGTTGAAGAAGACAGGGCTAAAGGCTCAAGACCCAAAATAAACCCCCCAAGGTGTGTAACCTTACATTTGAATCCTAATATTTGTATGCTTGAGGTTTCTCACTTTTGTACTCTCTGTCTTTTTATTATTTTTTCTCTTTTTTTGCTTTTGCATTTTTTCATATTCAAATCTTTTTTTTTATAAGTGTGGGCAATCCTGATCATGTGGTCTATCACTCACTTGGCATTCATGTTTCTCAGGCATGGTACCGAGCATTCGATAAGAGACGCAATCTGAGACGTGTTCATATCAAAGACATCTTCATATCAAAGACATTGGAACACTTGACCTTTTGCACACTTTTATTGCTATTTGCTTTTTGAACTTTTGACATTCTTGGTAAAATCACTCAAGAATTTATATTTGGAAATTGCATAAGTTGCACACCATCCCATCCCAAGGTTAGGCAGATATAGATTAAAAAGATTGGTATATCATTAGACAAGGCTCAAAGTGGTTTATCAAGAAAGGGATTGTAATTCAAAGGGTGAAGGTAATATGATGTGGCTACAAGAGGTGCCTTAAATCATTGGTATACCTTGTGCTTAGTCTAGCAATATTTTTTTTTAATGCAATGCAATGATCATATGGAAGGAGATAAATGCTCATTTTATTAAAATGGAAAAGGGTGAAAACAAACTTAAGAAATAAACCTAAGAAATGATGGAGGGTGCCTATGCTAGACTTATTAGGGAAGGGGAAACAAAAAAAGAAAAGAAATCTTCTCATCGAAACCCGCCTTGTGCTTTGTGCTTTTCATCACTCGGTCTTCTTGTTAGTTGGAGGAATGGGAAGCTTGTTATTGTCAGTCAAATATTGGATGGCCTCTTTTAGTTTCAAACAACTCTCGATAGTATGACCCCTACCTTGATGGTATTTGCAGTGTGCATTTCGATTCTAACTAGGCAACCTCTGTTCAGGTGCGGGATGTTGTATAGGTCCAATAGGAATGATAAGTCCCTTGGCATGAAGGCGATCAAAGGCAGTATCGTAGCTCATCCCAATAGGGGTGAATTCTTTCCTTAGTTGCTTTTTAGGTCCTTGATTTTCCATTGCTAAGACATCACTAAGGTCAAAGGTACTAACATTGTTACTAGAGTACGTGTTTTCGGAAGAAGAAGGATTGTCGTTCTTCTTTCTTCTCCAGCCACTATTATTACTAGTGTTAGCAGCTTTCTGTTTTGCAAGTCATCTTCAATGTCAATACCTATATTGTAAACGGCTTTGAAGGTATTTAATTGCATTGATATTTCAAGTGCTTTTGATATTTGTCTTGGAGATTCTTAATGAACATCCTTACAGATTCTTTCTCATTTGGAATTTCAATCATCCTAGCGGAAGTTTCTTTCCATCTATTGTGAAATTCGGTGAAACCTTCATTCTCTTTCCGTTTGAACATATCAAGTTCCCTATGATCAGTTTCAACTTGGATATTACACTTTTACCTATCTATGAAAGCATTTGTAATGGTTTCCCAAGAAGTGATCTTTTCCTTATCTAAGGAGAAAAACCATTGTTGAAAAACGGTGTCAAGAGACAGTGGGAAAAGTGAGGGGAAGACCCTCTTATCAATTACCTTAATGTTCATTATTGTCTCAAAAGCTCTTAAATGAAAATAAGGGTTGTCAATTGGTTTGAATTTAGGGATGTTATTGACATTGAACTTCTGCGGAAGAAGTTCCTTGTCCACTGAGACCCCTTGTGAGCTAATCCCATGAAACTTGTAGTTATTGGACATTTGGTTGAGGCTCTCCTTCATGCGCTTCATAGTATCAAGCTGTAGTTGTCTTCTAGGGTCATTGACTTGGAGAGCGAGATTCTTGATCATTTTAGTAAGTCCATTGATGTTTTGCTTAATTTCATCAACTTCTTGTTGGGTAGCCATTATCACGAACCTTTTTCTGCGCCGAATGGGTTTGTTAAAAAGTAACACTTGGACAAAAGTGTTGTCCTTGATTAGACGCCCTTGTCTCCTTGACGAATTGCTGTAAAAAGGGGAGTCATGGATACTTATTTGTTAATTATTTGACTCAAACACGATTCAACATGCATAGATGGGATAAGATTGTGGTGTATGAGGGGAATGATATGTATGGAGAAAGCATGAAAGATGAGACAATGTGAATGTGGAAAGTGTTTTAAGAAGGACACTGTGAGATATGTAATGTATGGAAAGATATGGAAGAATTCAGAAATAAAATGGTCCATCAACTCAAATGACGGAAAAGACGACTCATATCATGAATGAACCTAAGACATGGTCATGGTGTGAAAAAGTATGTACAAAGTGTGGGCAAAGACTAGTGACTGAAAGTGACATGCTTGAGACTTGTGTGATGACCATGGGACTATGTGACTAGACTCGATTATGACCAAAATATAACCTTGGTTATTAATTAATTAATAAATTAGACTTGACGCGAAGACCCGAGCAGAAAACTGGACCATCTATGCAGAATTAAACTAAGGAGATCAAAGTAAGGAGAAATCAATTAATAAAGACCAAGGGTGTAGGTTCACCAATAAATAATATTCCAGGGTAAAACATAATAATCAATCATCAATGCATCAATTAACTAGATTGTAAAGGGCTTTCGTTACGTATTACAATCATAGAGTTAATCTACCGGTATTAAATTGCATCTCTTGAATCTTGACTTAACCATTTATAAATTAATCTGCCTATTGAAACTAAGCCTAAACATCAATTCTCATCTCTCGAATCTCGAATCAATATTGAAAAACTCATACAATTAAACCAGGCCTAATCTAATTGCATAGAATTAAATCAATCAATAGGAAATTAATCAAGCATTGACAATCAACAATAATAAATTACCCCTTCATATTATTTTTAGATCCCCACAAACCCTAGAAAGAAAACTACTCACACATAATTAAATCTAAACTAATCAAAGCAAATAAACAAGACATGATGAATTAAATAAATTAAATTACTGAAAATAGTAGAGAAGAAATCGTTACCAAAGTTAATAAGAAATTATGAATTGAATTATTGAACAAAGTTGTAGAGAGAGAAAACAAGAGAGTAGTTTAAGCTTAAGAGAAGATTAAAACTAATGAAAGAGGGTGATTGTATCAAAAGTAACGTATTTATATAAACATCAAAAATCCTAATTAAAATCTAAGTAAAAATCACCGGAATTAACTTCAAGACACGCGCCCGATCGGGCGAAGCACCGCCGGCCGGGCCCGCCTTTTTCATCATGGACGCTTCTCTCGCGCCCGGTCGGGCGTGAGCTCAGGCGAAGGTCTGCTCATTCCTTCTTTCGCCCCGCCTGGTCGGGCGCGCCTCAGGGCGAGGATGCCTGACCGGGCAAGGCCCCCTGGGCACTTCTTTGGACTTCGATTGGGCCTTGATACTCAACCCAATCTGAATTTCCTCTAATGGGCTTTAATACTCGGTGTCCAATGCCTCGGTTTCTCAAATGTCGAGCCCTTAATCACCGGTTTGATGACTCTAACCGGCCTTGGGCTACGAAAGATGGTCGTGCTCTTCCAATGCTCGTAGTTGCTCCAAATAATCCCGGGAAAATGCTCCAAGTGTGCAATTTCCTACAAAACTCAACCAAAACTACAAAAACACTAGAAAACACAAATTAGTAATAAAAGTGGCTCTAAAAATCCAAAAACACTACTAATTATGACCAAGGGACGGGGGTAAATCACTATACAAAATAGACATATCAATGCTTCACGTCACAAGCCAAACCTCCTCGTCAATATGAAGCGTCTTTTTAAACTTGTTTCCAGTATTCTGCTAGGAAAGGGTGAGCCTATAGTCGTGCTAAGTCGAATATAACTGGACTTTAATGATCCAAATTAATTAATTAAGCAAAGTCCTTTAGTCATTTAATCAGTTTATTTAGACTCATTTTTTAATCACAAGTCAAACAAGCGGTTAATTGAAAAAACAAAAGATGCACAAGTAGTCAAGTAGTCACAATATGATGCAATGAGATTGCAAGCTAACCATGGCTCTAGTTCTCTAAAGTTCAACGATTATGGTAGTCAAAAGTGGGTCCATGGTTATGAGTCCAGATGTGATAGGAATGGTGTCCTTCGAACAAGTATCTTATTCCCATAGAGATTTCGGAATTATTAGAAAGCTAATTATTCAGTGAGGTCAAGTGATTGGAATGCCTAGCTGGAGGCTGATTTCGATCAGCAATATTAATGTATAATTAATATTACAGCTTAATCTTGACTGAACCCTTCGGGTCACACCCAAGCAAATAAACGATCCGTAAAGACAAATGTATCCAAATGATTAAATGAGTCTATAGAGTTATTACGAACAAAGACATCGGATTTCGAGCTTAGATCGTCAAAGCCAAGCATCTATCGTTAAGATGATTCTAGAAATCGATGACACGTAAAATAATCAAACGACACGACATATTAGGCTAGCACGCATTGCCGCAAGCACCAAGTAGCTAGGAAGGGCTTGCGTGCTTGCAAGGGCAGCTGTGGGCTGCTAGCAAGGCATGTTGGTCAGCCCGCATGGGTAGCCAAGCAGCGCACCATAGCCGCATGGGCTTGCGGTGTGTGCAGGCAGGCCGAGGCCCAACAGTGCACAAAGCAACCTCATGGGCTTGCGGTGCGTGCTGGTAGGCGAAGCCGAGCAACGCACTAGCAACCCACGTGGCTTTCGTGTAGCTGCGAGGCCCAACCAAGTCAAAAAGGGCCTTGACCGGTTTTCCTTGGTGCCTACGGAGGTTGACCAGTCATGCCCTCTTATGATTGATGGGTTTGGTGGCTTGGGGAACAAGGAGGCCATGTGGTCCTCCTTATGGTCCTCACCTAACCACTCCCATGTGTGTGCTAAGTGTAGTTTGATTATTTGTCTAGCAATTTAATTTAGAATTAAATTAATTACTTATTTTTCTCACTCTATCATTTTCTACCACTTGGAAAAATGATGGAAGTTTTTGGGAGCCTTTGCCTATAAACACCAACTTGAGGGTTTGGGAATTCTCACTTGAGTTGAACTCAATAAGGCATCTCCCATAAAGTGAGAAAACCTTTAAGTTCGTAATACTCGAGTAGTCTATTTTGGTCTAGCCCGGCTAAGCTCCGGGTAAGGGCCGGACGGGTCGTGTTTGCCGGTGGACTCCGTTGGAGGTTGTCGCACTTGTGAAAATCGCGTAGCTTTCGAAGTATGAGCTCTCTAAGGAGCGAAGCATGCTACAAGTGTAAAATAGTCTTTCTCTCTTTGTTATTTGTGTTGTTAATTATGCATGTATTAGTTATATTAATTGTGAGCGGGTCTTGGGGTCGGGTTTTGTATTCTGCGGAAAATCGGACTTTCTGAAACCCAACAGCAGTATCGGAGCCTTGCTCATTTATTTTGTAACTAATATTTTCAAGGTTTTTTTAAACGGTTTTAATTTCTGGTTTTGGTTGCTAATTAGATTAGTAGCTTGGTTTAATTAATTTTAATCTCGTTTTAATTAGAGTTTTGGCTCCCGAACCCAGATTTCCACCCCAAACAAGTGAATTTTGGGTGGAATTGATGTTCTGGAAAAGATTTCACCCCAAATTCTCCCCAGAAATGCCTTTTTCGAGGGTTTTTACGTTTTGACGAAAAATTTAAATCTTTTAAACCTTGAATCTTAATGGCATATTAATTATGATTATGTGTATGGTTCTTTCCCTTAAGCTTCTGTAATTATAAACCTTTTAAAGCATGATTATTGTGTTATAATTGGTGCTTGATTTGGTTGGCCCATTATTCACATAAACTTGAAAGTTTACAGTTTTGCGAATTAATTGCTTCAAGTGTGAATGTTTATGGTGATTTTGTTATTTTGAAGTCCTAAAAGTGTTAAAGATCCAATATTTAATTGTTTATTTTGTTGGATCTTGACTTTCTAGATTCCATGATTGAACTAATTTTTGATTTAATCATTTTAAGTTGATTAAAGTCGTAAAGTTTCAAACTTGTGATTGAAATTTAATTAATCTTCATATTGGAAGATGTAATTTTTTCAAAGATTCACAAGTTGATGTTGGAATTTTTCATTGAATATTTATGTTCATTATTTCAACTCCTTTTAATTTTGTCAAGTCTCATGAATAATATATGTAGGTTAAATTAATAGTGAGAATAGCCATTCAATTTTGTAGCATCAAGTTGAACCAAATATTATTTAAAGAATGATTCCTGAATTAATTTTGGTTTATTCACTAAATTGAATTTAATTAAGTTGGACTTATTTTATTTTCATTTTTCTCAAATTTTGATTCTAAAATAAATTTAGAATTAATTTTATGTCACACAAAAATCGGGACAAAAACCCAAAAAGCACGAGCACGCAAACCTGCATGTGGCTACCGAGGCTGCTGGCTGGTGCATCGCTATGCGAGTGTGTGCGTGTGTGCGAGTAGATGGCGCATTGCTTGGTGCGTGAAGGCAAGGCCTTGCAGGGAGCTGCGGCTTGTGGCTGCTACGCAGCACGAGCCCAGCACAGTAGCAAGCTAAGGGCTGTGCGGGCAGTAGCCACGCAACAACCCAAGGCTCGGTGCCTAGTAAAGCAAGCCTCGTTGCTTGGTGCTAGGCACTCGAGCTTGATGGGTCTATGTAATTTTGCGTATTTTTCCGATTTTAATTTTTTTTTATTTATTTTTATTAAATATTGGAGGCAAGGCCTCGGGTTTGAGTGGCACTTGCAAAATTTTATTTGGCAAAATTTTGGGTTTACCGGCTTAATTAATTTGATTAATTAAGTTGGATGTGGAATTTAGTGAGAGCTTCATTATTTATCTGAGCTATTTTATTGCGCTTAATCACATAATCGGTTAACAACTTTGACTAGTTTTAATTAGGTGCGTTAATCGGATTAACCACCTAAGTTAGTTATTGGTTTATGCGTGTTGATGCATTGTTACTTGTTTTATCGTTGTAAAATGCATGGTTCATTCACATATAGTGAATGGATGAATGGAATGTATATTTTTTTTTCATAGGTTTTATGAAATGGCAACTAGTGGGGCCTGATTAGGATAGAAAATACGGACTGCATTCCGTTATGTATTTTTGTAAATCTAAATATGGTCTACGAACCGTTGCGTATTTTTGTACCTTAATATTTAGATTAGTCCTAATCGTAATTACTAGTAGTAGCATATATAATGGTGAAATCTTGAAGACGGAGTTTCTTGGAATATTGAGTAAAACTTCCCATTCCAAAATAACACTTACCAAACTAATGTGCAATAGTGATGGGCTATGCCAAAGCAGGTATCACTATCTCCCTAGGAACATAAGGTATGTTGACGGGTTTGCCAAAGCAAGACATCATATACATGTTGATTTTGGTTAGACTCAACGATATCTGTAAGGAGTCCTTAAATATCGTGGAAAAAGAGATAAATCGTCACGAGAGCATTAGATGCGATGATTTATCAAACCAAGAATGGCATGGAGCCATTATCAAGGAAATGCTTACCTTAGAATAATAAGTGTTAAGACAAGCCAAAGCATGCTTAATCACTTGTTGATTCTTTGGATCTTGGAATCGCCTTATTCTCGCCAAATGGGGACAAATTTAATGTGTAATAAGACGTTAAATAAGATTGAAATTTGCAAGAATGCTTTAAATTTTGAACTTATTATGTTATTATCTTGATAAATGGTTATACTTTGCACTTATATTTGTATAATTCCAAATCAAATTATATTGTTTTCCTCGATTGGTAAAATAAATTCTTTTGAGAGTGTTTCTTAAAGAAAGGAAAAGCATCTCTAAAATACAATTCTCATAAATGACTTTTATAACTAAGTCTGAAAGGACGGTTGGACATCATGTATTCAAAATACTAGGTAGTTTTGATAAACATGAAGTATTGAGTTACAAACTCAAATTGTCAATATTTGACAACCAACATATCTTTTCGGTTCATACATAGATGAGTAGGACTCATTGATGGAGTAATTCAAGCATGAATTAAAGGAAAAGATGGAACGTTGTTATACGGAGAACTAGATGCTTAATCATGCCTAACAAAGTATAAAAGTCAAAACACTTGAAGAAACGGTTCTTAAAGGTTATGTGATGATGTATAAATAAGAAATATAGGAAACAAAGAACAAAGAAAAGGAATAAGATTCCATATATTTTTACCCATGAGTTCATGTTATTAATTTCGCAGCCAGCTCGTGAGGTTACGGAACCGAGCTACCTGTCGGGGGAACGACGTTGAGGAGGTATCTCTCTTGTCTTTCTTTTGTATCACCTTTCATTATATTCTTTACTTGGTATCTGACTTGATTTACCTTTGCAGGGACAGCTTATTCCTTCACCTCGCACTCGGTCGAGACCCGAGGCTAGGAGAGAGCCGACTAGATCTGGCTCAAGGCGTCACCGCACTTCTGATGACGGCCGAGGTGGCCGGTCTGAGGCTGCTCCAACCGAGGGCTCGGCTTCTTCACCTAAGGATGTCTTTGCTGGGCCGACAGGCCAAGGAGGCGTGACATCGGCTCCTTCGATGGGTGGTGGGACGTACGAGGTTGGCTCGTCGTCGCAGCAGCCCTTGCAGCCTCAGCCGTTGTCGATTGGTGAGCCTGGGTGGACTGGCCTTGAGCTGAGGTTTCCGCCGACTGGTGGATCAGGGGACGGTGAAGGGCATACTCCCCGGACTACAGCGTTCTTTGATATGATGGGCGTACCTCATCATCTACGGCCTCCGACACCATAGTTTGTACCTGTGCTTATTTATTTATTTTGACTTCATAGGACTTTGTCTTTTGTATTATATGACTCACATATTGTATATACAAACTTTTATATTAAGCCTATTTTATCTTTGCATTTTATTTTTCATTTTATGTGCATGTGAGTGTGTGTAATTGTGACTTAATTTTTGCGCAAAAATTCTGTCATTTTTATTATGAATGGAGGGTATCCGACTTTCTCCCCTAAATGAAAAAATGAAAAATAAAATGATTTCGACTACAAATAAGCCTTAGCTTAATTTAATCAAAAAGAAAAACGCAATATGGAATGGATTTGTATATAGGGGTATTGAATATCGGGGTGGAATGTGCAAAATCAAAGTCGAATCGAAGTCAGAAAAACGCGGTTTACATGACGCGTAATTGTCACTGGCTCAGACGCGTTGTTTCCACACGTTTTCTTTTGTCGCCACGCGACGAGATTTGTCGCCCTGCGACAGGCGTTGTCACTACGCGACAAATTTGTCGTTTGGCGACAAACTTATTTTTCCAAATCCTTTCAGAATTCAAAATCTACCAAAAAATTGTTCATAAATAGCCCCCAAATCTGACGATTTCTGTATAATTCGAACAGATTAACTCAAAAATTAACCATGGCTTTAATTAGAAGAGTTTTTGTGATTTCACTCGTGAGTGGTGTTGTTCTTTAACTACGAAGGAGAGAAAAGAACTTGACTTTTTTCATATGGGGGGTATTTATGGCATAAAGGGGGCAGATCTTGATATAGACTTCATTCATACCGCCTTGGAATATTGGGATCCTAATACTCATTGCTTTAGATTAGGCTATGATGAGATTTTCCCTTTGCCAGAAGAGTTTGGTGCCATTCTAGGCTTTCCTTCATTAAATCTTGTGGTAATGCCTAGGGTGAGTGAGTATTATTACAAAGATTATGAGCGTTTCCTCGACCTTAGGGGTAAAGATCTAAAAAACATAGTGCATGGTAATAATGTTGATTTAAAAGAATTTGCACGTTTTTATTTTGATAGACCACACTCTGAATCTTTTCATGTTTATAAGAGAAGAGCCTTCCTCTTTTGTATGCTTAGCCAATATTTTCTTACTAATGGTAAAAATAATGATGGTCAAGCAATTATAATATTTGTGCTAGAACAAATCGAATCTGGGAGAAATCCAATGCCATTAATCGTTGTAGAGACTATGCTTAGTCTTGATGAATTGAAAAAGAATCCAGAAGCACCTTTTCGAGGCTCCCCAATTTTATTACAGGTAGAAAAATAATATTCTTAATTACAGAAATTAAAAATATATTTTTGTATAGCAATACTGATTATGTGCATTGATTTTTACAGATGTGGCTCATGGAGAGACTAGAATTGATTAGTCCTCCTGATAATATACTCCCAATTGCTTTGTTCGATGAAAGAAACTCTTCTCCTTGAAGATGGGTCGCCGTGAATGGGGCAAAGTTTTTTCCTGTTGTGACTTCTCCATTAAATGGGTCGTTCCTTGGTAGAAGCTTGAAAAGATGATTAGTTGTAATACCCAACCCTTTTGTCGTCTTCCTAGTTTGTCAAAATTGACCTTTTATTATCCCTGTAGAGTAAAGAGGTAATATGGGATTGCGCAAACCATTTCTACGGGAGATCTTCGTCGTCCTTATGAATTCCCCGTTGCACAAGAAGTTGAACGATTTGACAAGTATTGGTGTGCTAGGCCTTTATGGAAAGTGATTACTCAAAGGTTCCACCTTCTTTGTCCAATGATGTGAAGCAATGGTTGACTGGTAGATCTCAAAAGGACCGAATCAAAGTAGAGAAGACCAATGTAAAGGCTCGTCTTGGTGACAAGAAAATTCCTACTAAGGAACGCCTAGGTGAAAGATTTGAGTTTAAGACCCCTGTGATACCTAAGAAGAAGAGTGCTAATAAAGACAAAGGGAAAAGAAAGGTGGACTCTACAGAAAAGAAGGTTTGGGTAGAGAAAAAGCATGGAGTTTTAGCTGTGGGAGAGACTATCCATACTAAAATTGAATGTAGAGCCTCTAATGGATGTCTCTTAGCAAAAGTAATGGATGAAGAGGAAGCTTCGGACAAGAATTGGAAAAGGAGTAAGAAAGAAAAGAAAGATTAGAGCATTGCTTTTCCTTCAATTTATTAGACAATTTTAAGTTAATTTTAATTTTTTAAGCATTATTTAAATTTCATTAAAGATGTAATTCTTTTTTTATTAATGAAATTTCAGCTTTTTAATTAAATTAACTTTACATTTGTTCGTTTAAAACAACTTAAAATATTTTTTCCGAAAAAATTTCTTCAAGTACGGAAGTCGAAAAAATTTCCAGAATGCACCAAAGTTGTCCAGATGTTCGCAAAAAATTGGCGTCGCTCATAGGAGTCTGTCGCCAGACTTTTCATCTTGTCGCCTGGCGACACACTTGTCGTTTGGCGACAACTCTTTTTTTCTTTTTTTTTTATGCATCTGTCGATGCTGGGACACGAAATGCTTGATAATTAAAGTGGCCGCACCCTTTAAAGGGTTACCTACGTATCCTTTCTTGAGGAATCAGGCCAAACGTAGCTCTCTTGAGTGTCCTACTCAAGTAGTTATGGGTAGTACTTCTTAAGTTGGTCAAGATTGGTCATGTTTGAGAATTTATTGCCGTCCATGTCAGTTAATTGAGCTGCACCTCCTGACAAGATTGTTTTGACAATGTATGGTCCGGACCAATTGGGCCTGAATTTGCCTCTTGGATCCAAAACATTTTTCCTTAGTGCTTTTAGTACCAAGTCTCCAACCTTGATGTTTCTTGTCTTGACCTTCTTGTTGAAGTGTCTAGCCATACGAGTTTGGTAGCATTGGGTATGATGTAGAGCTTATAGTCGTTTTTCATCAAGTAGAATTAACTCTTCATACCGTGCTCTAGTCCATTCAACTTCATCGAGTTTACTTTCTAACGCAATGCGTAGAGAAGGTATTTCTAGCTCTACAGGGTGTACGACATCCATTCCATAGACTAGGGCGAATGGCGTGTTTCCTGTTGACGTTCGAATTGACGTGCGATAACCCCAAAGTGCAAAATGGAGTTTGTCGGACCAATCCTTATAATTTTCTGTCATTTTCTCGATGATAATATTTAAATTTTTATTAGCTGCCTCAACTGCTCCATTTGCTTGAGGTCTATAAGGGGAAGAATGGTGATGTTGAATACCATACTTTTGTAACAATACTTCGCATTCGGCTTGAAAGTGAGTTCCATTATCAGTTATCATCTCATGTGGGACTCCGTATCGACAAATTATGTTCCTTTCGATAAAGAGTGCTACATGTTTTGCAGTGAGTTTAGCATATGATTGTGCTTCGACCCACTTTGTGAAGTAATCGATTGCTACCAAGATGTACTCGTGGCCTTCTATTCCAAAAGGTGTGATTTTTCCTATTATATCGATTCCCCATGTTGAGAATGGCCATGGTGAGGTGTAGGTGTAGAGAAGAGATGGAGGAATATGTTGCAAATTTTCATAAATTTGGCATTTAGGGCATCTTTTTACATATTGATGACAATCCCTATTCATGGTAGTCCAATAATATCCTTCTCGCATTATCTTTTGGACTAGCATTTTGCCATTAATATGTGTTCCACATACTCCTTCGTGGACTATTCTCATAGTTCTTTGAGCGTCTTTCTTGCCTACACATAATAGGGCTCGACCTTTAGGTACCCTTTTGTGTAACTCATCATTTATGAGTACGTATTGGGAAGCCAAAAGTCTTAAAGCTCGTTTTGCTCTTTTGTCAGCATGAGGAGGGTATTCTCCTTTGGTGACATAATTGAGTATGTCGGTATACCATGGTTCTTCTTCTTCTTCTTCTTGGATTGTTTCATCATCCTCTATAGCTTGAATGTATGCTGGTTTGTGTCTTTTCTCTATAGTTAGAGGCATTTGCTCAATTTCCTTAGGAATTCTAACCATTGAGGCTAGTCTTGCCAAGGCATCGGCAAATTGGTTTTCTTCTCTAGGTAGATATGTGTATTCTACCTTTTCCAGTTGATCGGTGAGAGTTTCGAGATAGGTTTGGTAACGGGCTAAGCTTTCACTCCTTACTTTCCATCTTTTGGAGATTTGGTTGATGATCAAAGAAGAATCTCCGAATATTCGAAGTTTCTTTACACCCAATGCTAAAGCTGTTTCGAGGCCTACCACGCATGCTTCATATTCTGCAGCGTTGTTGGTAACGTCAAAATCTAATTTTATTGAAATTGGAACATGCTCCTCTTTAGGCGATACTAATAGGACTCCTACGCCACATCCCTTTTGGTTCGAGGCTCCATCGAAGTATAAGGTCCAAGTATCATCTTCCGTGACCATCAAGTATTCATCTGGAAATTCATTATCGTGTATTGGTGTCGAATCTTCTATTGGAAAGTCCGCTAAGAAGTCCGAGACTATAGATCCTTTAATAGCCTTTTGAGGCATGAATCTTACATCAAACTGGGCTAGGTTGACTATCCACCTTGAGATGCGTCCGTTAAGCGTGGATTTCTCGAATAAGTACTTGAGAGGATCCATTCGTGATACTACAAAGACTGTGTGAACAAGCATGTAGTGTCTTAACTTGGTTGCGGCCCATACCAATGCGAGGCACAATTTCTCAAGTGGTGTATAGCGTGCTTCATATTCGAGCATCTTTTTGCTTAGGTAGTAAATGGCGTTTTCTTTTCCTTCTACCTCTTGTGCGAGCATGGCTCCCATTGTTTCTTTGGTGACTGTTAAGTACAACCTTAGAGGGATTCCTGGAAGCGCTGGGGCTAATACGGGAGGACTGGCGAGATAAGCTTTGATCTTCTCAAAGGCTTTTTGACACTCGTCGTCCCATATTACTGGCACGTTTTTCTTAAGCTTCTTGAATATCGGTTCACATATTGTTGTTAGCTTAGATATGAACCTACTTATATATTGCAACCGGCTAATAAATCCTCGAATTTGCTTCTCGGTTTTGGGCGGCGGCATTGACATGATTGCTTTGATCTTGGTTGGGTCTATCTCTATTCCTCTAGAGCTTATGACATATCCCAAGAGTTTGCCTGAGGTTACTCCAAAAGCACACTTGGATGGATTCAACCTCATGTTGTATTTTCTTAGACTCTCGAAGAATTTTCTTAAGGCCACTTGATGTTCTGGATGGTCTTTAGATTTCACAATCATGTCGTCCACATATACTTCGACTTCTTTGTGCATCATGTCATGGAGTAGGGCAGTTGCTGCTCGTTGGTAAGTGGCACCCGCGTTTTTCAACCCGAATGGCATTACCGTGTAACAGTAAGTACCCCAAGGTGTTATGAATGTTGTTTTCTCCATGTTTTCCTCGACCATGAGAATCTGGTTGTACCCTGTGTATCCATCCATGAATGAGAGAAGTGCGTGATTCGCTGTATTATCTACCAAAATATCGATGTGTGGTAAAGGGAAGTCGTCCTTTGGACTTGCCTTATTTAGATCTTGATAGTCGACACACATTCGAACCCTACCATCCTTTTTTGGAACTGGGACTACATTTGCAATCCATTCGGGGTATTTGGATACCCTGATAAAACCTGCGGTTATTTGTTTTTGTACTTCTTCTTTTATTTTAAGAGCTACGTCGGGTTTCATTCGACGTAACTTTTGCTTTACAGGTTTCATTCCTGGGATTAGTGGTATAGTGTGCTGAGCTATTTCTCTATTATTGCCTAGCATATCTTCATATGACCAAGCGAATACATCGATGAATTCTTTAAGTAGATTCATTAAATCGGTTCTTTCATCTTTGTTTAGCGTGAGTCCGATTTTAACTTCTCTTTTAATGGTTGGATCTTTTGAGATATCAACCGTTTCAGTGTCCTCAATTATTTGGTGTCTTATTTTCAAGTGTTTCCATTGCTTTAATAATTTCTTTGTCATTTTCATTGTTAGTTAAGCAATACTCGTCATCTTGAGTTAAAGAAAGACACGAGGAATAAGGGGAAGAAGACATATTATTAAACTCAAAAATCATTACATCGAATAAAGAAATGTCCATTGGGACTTGATTGCTAACTATCCTAGGAGTAGATGATGAAATAGAAGAATTAGAGGGAGGTGCTACAACTAGAGACTTAGAGGACTCGATAGGGGAAGACTCTGACTCAGACGATTCTTCGAACATTGGCCCTTGTCCTGTAGTTATTGAGATCTTCTTTCTGTTTGCAGTAGTCACCTTCACTGTCTTGCGCCATCCTCGCACTAAATCCTCTGCTGGAGTGATGAGCTTGGAAGGATCAAAGTTCTCGCTTTGTAGGACTGTTTGAATGAGTGAAGAGTTATCCTCTATATATCTTGGCTCATTCTCTTCTTGCCCAAAGAGAAGTCCCATGACATTAAAGTCAAAGCATGGGGGTGCTCTTTCTTTATGGATAGGAGTTGGGATCTCATCTAGAAAGCAACAATCCAGAAATATTTCGAACCCAGGTTGTCTTATGCCGTTTACAACAAAGGGTTCTGGAAATTCGTAACATGGATAATCTTCTCCCTCTCTTATGAATTGTCCATTTAAAGTAAGAGGGTATTGATACATTGGGATTGCTTTCTTTTGTGCGCGAGCATTTCTACGTGCTTTTGATCTTTCCTGGGCTCGCTTTAGATCTTCGAGAGTCGGTTTGAAACCAAGTCCAAAAGTATCTAATTTAGGGAGGCCCGGTAGTCCCATCGGTTTTGCTATCCCTTTCTTCTTTCCTAGAGTCATTCCAGGGAAGTGTCCTTATTTTCTCAGGATAGCATTGGTTATCATGTTGGAGTGGAGGTCATAGCGAAGAGGGGTCCTTTCATCTTCCTCGATTAAGGAGACCTCTTCATTAAAGCCCACAGATCTTCGTCATTCTCATCGTGCTCCACATTGATTAGTGGGTTTTCTACTGTTTTGATCCTCATGGGTGAAGCATCGATTGTAATTGGTACTCCTCCAACTATGGCTTTCACTTGTTGGTGAAGAGATGAAGGGATGGCCTTGAGGTCATGAAGCCAAGGGCGTCCCAACAGTAAGTTGAACGAGGCCTTAATATCTACCACTTGAAATGTGGTGGCATGTTCGATTACTCCCGTTGTTATGTTCAGAGTAATTGTGCCTAATGCTTGGCGACGTGAGTTATCGTAGGCTCTTATTCCTTGTGTTGACGGAGATAAATCTTTATCTCTTATCCCTAACATCCTCCCAGTTTTAAGTGGGCAAACGTTAATTGCTGATCCATTTTCTACAAGAGTCATGGGGACGTTCATTCTCTTGCAAATTACTGTGAGGTTGAGAGCTTTGTTGTGCTTGTCACCTTCTGGTGGTAGATCTTTGTCGGAAAAAGTGATCAAATTAATAGGACTTGGGAGATCACTCGTGAGGAAGTTAGCCAACCCCTCAGGAGTGGTGTCCGATTCTATCCCTACTTTAGCTAAGGCATCCATGACCGCAACTCTATGTTCTCGAGATGTAGCTAGAAGTTTCCATACGTTCATTTCAACCTTAGTCTTTTTTAATTGTTTGACAACATCGTTGTCTTCTATGATTGGTATGGGAACTTGCTGAGTAGTGGGAATAGGTTGGGTAGTGATGGGAGGTTGTATTCTCCCGGATCTGGTGAGGACATCTATAGGTGAATCCTCTTCATCCCAAATGTCACCTACTGGATATATTGTCGAGAGTAGAGTTTCTTCGACGTCTTTGAGGTAGACATCCTCGTCATCACTATCCCAAACCCCATTAATGGTAGCATCTCGTTCTTGTGGGATTTGAACTAGTTTCTTGTTATCAATCAATCTTTGGACCAAGTCTTTGAACTTGAAACAATTTTCTATAGTATGTCCTCCCGATTGATGATATGGACAGTAGTACCTATCTGTCCTTTTTAGTGATTCAAATGGTCTCGGTTCGAGAGGTTGAATTTTACCATTCTCGGAGAGCATTTTGAACATATTCGCGTAAGAAGTCCCAATTGGAGTGTATGGCCTATTGCTCCTTTTGGGTGTGTCAATTTCTTGGAGGGAGAACGATTTCTTCTCCTTAGGTAGAGGTCTACTTTTGAGTAGTTCGTTTCGTTCTTTTACAACCTCCATGGCCTCGCGTAATAATTCTCTTGCTTCCAATACAACCTGAATAAGAATACACACTTCTTGTTTAGTCGCAGGTTCTTGTCCACAAGGAAAATGATCTTCGGCATCCTCGAAGATTTCCTCCTCTTCTTCAATAGCTTCGACGGGTTTGATGAGGTTCGAGGGGTCAACCTGATTTTCCTCATCGGAAATAGCCAAGGAATCCGACAGTGGTGCATTATTGATACTTGGCTTCTTGCTTGCAGGGGGCAATGGGAGTTTGTTGTTATCAATTAAATCTTGGATTGCTTCCTTTAGCTTCCAACAATTTTCTATGAGATGGCCCCTACCCTGATGATACTTGCAATGTGCATTGGGGTTCCAGCTAGCCGTTCTCTTCTAGACAGGTGGGTCCCCAACGGTCCTATGGGAGTTATAAAACCTTTTGCATGTAAGCGATTGAATGCGGTGTCATAACTCATACCAATAGGAGTAAAGTTCCTCCTAAATGGTTTATTTTGTCCTTGATTATTCATGGAGAGGACTTCATTCAAATTAAAGGTGCTAACATTATTTGAGTGGGTGGTTTTGGAAGAAGAAGGATTGTCGTTCTTCTTGCCTTTCCAGCCACTATTAGAGTTACTGTTGTTAGCAGCTTTTTGTTTAGCTAGGTCGTCTTCAATGTTGATACCAATGTCATAAACGGCCTTGAAAGTGTGCAAGTTATTTTGGTATTTGAGATGCTTAGAATATTTTTCTTGGAGCTTCTTGATGAACATTCTTACAGATTCTTTCTCACTAGGCACCTCAACCATCTTTGTAGAAGTCTCCCTCCATTTATTAAAGAAAGAAGTAAATCCTTCATTCTCTTTCTGCTTGAGTATTTCAAGTTCCCTATGATCAGTTTCAACTTGAATATTGCATTTATATCTATCAATGAAAGCGTTTACAATTGACTCCCAACTAGAGGTTTTCTCTTTATCAAGAGAAAAGTACCATTGCTGACAAACGGTTTCTAAGGATAGAGAAAACACAGAATGAAAAGCTTTCTTGTCTATTCCCTTAATATTCATTAAAGTTTCAAAGGCTCTTAAATGAAAATAAGGGTTATCCATTGCTTTGAATTTCGAGATGTCGTTGGCATTGAACTTCTGCGGAAGAAGGTCCTTGTCCACCGAGACCCCTTGTGAGCTAATGCCTTGCAATCTATAGTCATTGGATAATCTGCTCAAACTTTCCTAGATGAGCTCCATCTGTTGTTGTCTCGCAGGGTCATTGATTTGGAGAGTTAGATTCTTCAACATTTCAGCCATGTTAGCCACCTGTCCCTTGAGTTCGTTGACTTCTTCCTGACTTGCCATTATCTTCTTAGCTTTCCTTTTTCAACCGATTGGCTTATAAAAAAGTGAGATTTGAACGAAAGTGTTGTCCTTGATTAACCGTCCTTCTCTCCTTGACCACACGCTGTAGATTAAACCATATTTGTTTTAATGACTTGACTCAAGTTGACTTTGATTTTTATGGTTTTTAAAAAAAGCGAAAATAGGGTGCATATTTTTGGAAATGGGTTCAAACAAGTGGTTTAATTGGAGCATTAATATCCGACTTACCCCCCTAAAAAAATGACGGAAAACACGCATTCAAGATTCTCTAGACATGGTCAAGGTGTGACATACATGTTAAGAGTGTGCTTTATAAGTGAGTGCAAGTGACATGCTTTGACTCTTATGTATGACCATGGGACTAAGTGCCAAGACTCAATTAAGGACTTAAACATGGCTAAAGCCATAAACAAATTGATTAAACTGATTAGCAGACTGGTTAATTAGACTCGTCGTGATGACTCGAGTAAGAATCTGGACTGTCGCCACAGTTTGAAGCTTGTCGCCAGACGACAAATCTGTCGCCAGGCGACAGATATTAAACTGCGGCGCCACAGCCCAAACTCCTGCGCCATTGTTGGAACATTAATCTGGGACTGTTTCCAGTAAGCTTACTTTAAGGGGACATGCCTACAGTCGTACTAAGTAAGATTAATTACTTTATTAGTCTTTAATTAGTCAAATTAATTAATTAATTACTTAGACAAAGTCCTATTTAGTCATTAATTGGTTTATTTAGACTTAAACACAAGTCAAACAAACGGTTAGCACATATAGGGTATGCACACGCAAAGAATGCACAAATAGTTCAAATAGTCACAATATGATGCAATGAGTTTGCAACCTAACCATGGCTCTAGTTCTCTAAAGTTCAGGATATGGGTTAGTCAAAGAGGGTCCATGGTTATGAGTCTAGATGCACCGCGCGGAAGCCTTACCTTTGGAAGGGTTGGAGCGAGTGGATGGGACCCCGCAAGTTAAAAACTTGCTTCCACGGTTTGGTGGATCCACAAACTCGGATGTACCCGTCGTTGTCAGGAGCGTTCGATTGGGTAGATGGAGCGTGAACCCTCAGAGGGTTATGTCCATATGTAGAACACATATGGGTTTCAGAAAAGTGAGAAAAACTCAATCAGGAAGTAGAATCGAGCCAATAGTGCTAGAAATGGTCAAAACAAGAAGGCAGAGTTCTGGCTCGGTATTGGAAGAACTTGGCGCCAGACTACAGGGACTGTCGCCGCAAAAGTGCCTCTGTCGCCAAGCGACAGAATTGTCGCCAGGCGACAGAAGCACTTTATAGGCGACAAGTCCTGTTTTCTAGGCGCTAGTTCCTACATGCCTCAGCAGGTATCTACGTTCTTAGAATTTTCCAGATTTCGCAGCATTATTTCGATTCTAGTTGTGAAAGATATTTCTCAAATTTCCTACGTGTAAAAATCCTATGTTTTTTACTCATTTCGGATAATCTATCCAATGAGGACCTTTTTTTATGCATATGACAATAATGTTAATCAAAATTACGCACATGAAATACTTAGAACTTTTCGAGTCTCATCCACTCATTCTAAATCATTGCCGAAATAAATTTCAGGAATTAAAATAGAAATCCTCCCCAGTGGAGTCGCCAAAAACTGTAGGGAATATTTCAAGCATTATCCCAAACTTGAACCCCACTGTGATCATACACTTAAGCATGGTGGCGTCCAAAGGTAAGGAAGCTAAAGCAAAAGAGTCGCCAACAAGTTTTAGGAACTTGTAAACCGTTCACAAGGTGAAGATTACACCCCTTAACGATCCATGAGATCGTCAACTCCAAAAGGTCTTGAACCAAATAGGGTTCGGGGATGAAGGTACAAATCCAACCTAAAAGAGATTGAACCTGCCCTAAAAATAGGCCTCTACTTCATTCTTCTCGTATTCATGTGCGCTTTCTGACTAACATGCAAACAATAGGTTTACCCTAAACCTGTTTATCTATGTTGGTTGAATTTAATGCACAAATAAAACCATTATTGGAGATCACTTGAATTATAATCATATTAGCCCTAAATAAGATTATTAATTATCTTATTAAGCGTGATTACAAGTACAAATTCCCTTTAAACATGCATAAACGGTGTGATCAGGCAATAACAAATATAAGCATCAAGCAATATAATAACAATCATCATAATAATCATAAAAACAATAATTATGAAAATAATCATGTTAAAGCATAATAATAATAGCAAGATCCTAGGCATGATACTAACAAGATTAATAACAAATCCTAGCATGTCACTAAACAATAAAGATCAAAGCTTTAAACTTAACATGGTACTAACATGATATTAGAAAAGTGTAAAAGGCACCCTAAACATGATACTAGAAAGCAATAAAAACATCCTAACATGATACTAGGAATTAAACAAATTTAAACATGCTTTCTACAAGAATAGAGCAATAAGATTACATACTATGATGCCTCGTATCTCTTTCTAATAACAAAATACACGCATTAGTAACTTCAAGGAAAAGTAATAAAATCAAACAATTAAACAAAATAATTGAAATAGAGATTAGGGACCAAACCCTTAGAAATTATAACCTTTCACGTCTAGGGCGAAGGCAACTTCAAACTCGGCTAGGTGTTTCTAGATCTTGTGATTGCGGAATTTTGTTTGTGAAAAGTTGGTTTAGAAAGAGAGAGAAAGAGAGAGATGATGATTGTTGATTGTAGATTGAGAATTGATGATTGTGGATTGTAGATGAAAACGGAGGTTTAGGACCCTATTTATAAGAAAATAGGTAGAATTTGATAAGGAATAAAACTCCACTCTGTCGCTGCAAAACCGACCTTGTCGCCAGGCGACAGGTTCTGTCGCGTGGCGACAAGGCTTGTCGCATGGCGACAGACCTGTCGTTTGGCGACAGCCTTGATTCCTACGCGCTTTTAAACACGGAGTCCACTTATGAATCAAAATCGATTTGTAAAGTCCGTATGGAAATCGAAATCGTATTTTTCATAAAATATTCTATTCCAAATAAAACTTATCAAAATATAATTATTAATTCTAATTCTATTAGGACTAAAGAGAACCTTCTAGAGAATTCTAGAAGACTATAATTAATTCTAATAACTCTAGGAATAATAATTAACATTGGGCCCTCCCCTAGATCATTGGGCCGCATGTAAAGATCAAACCGGGCCCAGTTTAGTATTTTGGCCACAACTTCCTTATTATTTATCGGAATTGGGCTTATAATATATCGTTGGAAAGATCTTTTCAAGCCCCATCCAACTACACTATTATTGGACCCTTGTCGTGGACCAAACTAAACTGGATTGGCTATTTTCATAAAATAGAGTTGTTTTTCGAAAACAGAAAGAAAGAATTTTTAATAAAAACCAACCGCAACACTTGACCTTTCACACTTTCACCTCATTCGATTATGATTCGATGCAAAAGGTATTCATCACTGGGTTTGGTTTTGGGGAGACACATTTGGGTGTCTACAGATGTATGAAACATTATGCTCTAAAAACATATTATGTAAATAAAAGGAAAAATTGTCAAAAATAATACAACCTTTCAGCAGTCCGCCTAAAACAAATCAACCTTTTGATTATTTCTAAATAATACAACCTTTTGAGGGTATCCGCTTTATACAAGATTATTTACCTGCAACCTTATTAACCGGTTATTTTTTTAATCTAATTAACTCTTAATTAAAACTTCAATTATGATTAATTAATAATTTAAATAATTAAAAAATTAAAAAAGAAAAAACCCTCTTCCACCACCAGCCACACTTTCCCCAGCGAATCGACAAACCAGCCCCCAGCATTGGCGCCGATCCTCATCCCCGCATGTCCCCCGTTCTCTCTAATCTCTTCCACGATCCCCACAAAACCATCGAAACCCTCCCTCCCCCAGAAAAGCTGCCTAAAACCACCGAAAACCACCTAAAACTTATCCCCAACCCTTGAAAAACCCTAAGTGAAATCTTAGGGAGGTCCGGTTAGGCTTTTTCAACAACGAGGGATAGGTTTTAGGTGGTTTTGTGCGGGAGGAGGGTTTCAGGGATGGTGGTTTTATGGGGCAGAGAGAAGAGAGAACGGGCGACATCGCTGACATGCTGCGTAGGGAGGCCGGCGCTAGAGGTCGGTTTTGCAGGTCCTCGGGGAAGGGGAATGGGGTTGGCTGGTGGTGGTGGTCACTACTACAAAAAAGGCCTAAGGAACCAGTCATAAGGCACCATATAAATCACTAATCCAGTTTCTTAGATAAAGAAACCATATATGAAAGATGTCCGGTTTCTTAGTTTAATAATAGGAAACCATATATCATTAAAACCTGGTTTCTTAGATCAAAGAAACCTTATTTGAGAAATGTAAGGTTTCTTAGAATCATTTAAAACCATTCTTAGATTTATTATAATATTTTAATATATATTTTTCAATAGTTAATATTAAAAAGTAAAAATAAAATAAAAACCCATAACAAAAACCCTACCTAGTATAACCGCTGCCCGCTACACTAACTCCTTATCCCCTCTAAACTCAAATTCTCTAACCTTCTCTCCTATCTCCTTTATGTACATATTTCCTCATCTATTCATTTTATGTCAAAAATCATTTATATAATTTCTTCTTTATTATCTTCATTGTCATCGTCTTCTCACCGGCCCTATCGTGAAACAGTGAGACCGTATTTGAATCTCTGAATTTTACGCAACCTCTAGGTAAAACTATTGTAACTTAACGAAATTGAAGCACAAACCAGGTCTAAAGTTTTCTTGAATAGTATTGTTTACAAAAATATGATTTCTTTATTTAAAATTAATTTAGCAATGGGTAAATGCTTAATTTTTGTATGTTGAAATTTGATTGATTTTGTACTTATTTTTGCAGTTAAACGGCGTGAATTTCACTAAGTCGCTATAAAAACGATATACAAAACATATGCAAGGGTAGGAATTACAAACAAATAACCTGTTTGATTGAATCCAAGAAGGATCAAATTAACGTTGGAGTTCTTGAATCGCGTAAATTTGATAGTTTGAGTTATTTTTTTATTTTATTTTTTTGACGAAAGATAGTTTGAGTTATTTTAATATGCAATTGTAATTTTATAGTAGCATTTTTGATATAGTAGATGTAATTTACACTATTGTTCATGTACATTTATTGCTTCTAATTATGAAATTTAGATTCTCGTATATTAGAAATTTAGAATGCTTTCACATGTATTAGACTAATGAGTGCTTTGATATTTTAAAGTTTTAGTAATTAAGGTTATTTGTAAGTAGTGTTTAACTGATTCATATGTTTAAAATTAGATAGATGCATAGATTTTATTCAAATTAAAAAAAATGCATAGACTTATGATAAATAGCTGATGATAAAAGTGTTCGTTGACCACTATTCCACTAATTGTGCGGCAAAGCAACAACTGAACAAGCACGATTTTTTTTTTTTTTTTTTTTTATTTTTTTTTTACAAAAATTAATTTTAAAAATGAATTAATTTTTTTTTTACATAAATAATCAAAGAGACCGGTTATCTTTTAACACTGGTTTCATACACTATGGGCATGTTTGGCAAAATATAGCTGTGAAGGTAGCAGTCAGCTATGAAGGTAGTTGTCAGCTATGTAGGTAGCTTTTAGCTGTCAACAAGTTGTTAGCTGTGAAGATAGATAATTAGATAATTTAGGTATGAGTGTTCGGTAAAGTAGCGGTTGGCTAGCTGTTACCTTTAAAAATCAATATTTTAGATTTAATACTATAGATTAAATTTTCAACAATTACCTCAACAGCTACCTCTAATTTCAAAAGCTAATATTTTTAACTTTTCATAAAAGCTACTTTCACCACTAAAATCTACCCTAACCACTCCTTTGCCACACACTTACATTTTTTGTTAAGTAGTGGTTTGACCAAATCAAACCACTAAAAGCTACTCAAACGCTAGCGCTGAACACGCCCTATATCTAGGAAACAGGTGATCCACAACATCTGGTGCCTTTGCCTTGGTTGTTTTATGGTCTTAGAAGAATCTAAGAAACCTGTTGTAAGGTAGAACTGGTCTCTTTGCTTAATCTAAGATACCAGAACAAATATTTGGTCTCTTAGGCTAAGAGACCTACTACCTAGACACCAGAAATTTTCCGGTTTCTAAGGCATATATTGCCCGGTCCCCTAGGCCATTTTTGTAGTAGTGGGTGGTGGAGGTGGGTGGTTTTTTTAATAAAATAAATAAATATAATAATAATAATATTAATTTGGAAACATCAAATTAAAAAAAAAAAAAAATTTAATTGTCAAACTTTATGATACGTGTCTCATTTAACCTGTTAATTAAATCACTAACCGGTCATAACTCGTTTAAAGCAGAACCCCTCAAAAGGTTATATTATTCAGAAATAATCAAAATGTTAACTTGTTTTAGGCGGACCTCTAAAAGGTTGTATTATTTTTGACAATTTTTCCTAAATAAAATTCTTCGTACAATTTAACCTATCTTACTCTTGTTACTTTTCCATATAATAATGTTTTATCTTACGCAATGGGTTTCACTCCATATGTTATCTCTTATTCCCTTTTATATGTATATTAAATTTGGTCACAACATACTACGTGTACTACCTGTTCACTTCACCTTAAAAAAATATTAAGTAAAAATAATTTCAGTTCGGTAAAAATAAGTTCAATTCAGTAAAATTCAGTTTTCTTAAACAAGAATTATAATAGAAAATCACTAAAAATAATTTCAGTTCAACAAAAATAATTTCAGTTTAGTAAAATTAATTTAAGTTCAGTAAAAATAATTTAAGTTCAGCAAATATAATTTTGTTTCAATTAAAATAATTTCAATTTAGCAAAAATAAGGTGAAATGAACGGGGCCGAACACTAATAACATAAATCATAACTGTATATAGTAAAAGGGATACCAAATTGTTGAGGACGTAAATGACGTATGATGCGAAGGTAAATAATATTACATATTGGTTCAAGGTTCAAAAGCATTTTTAAATACTATTAAAATAGAAAAAATTAATTTGTATGTTACTAAATATGGAAAGAATTTAGTTACATTTGTCTAAAATAAATCTCACTTTACTTCTATCCATGTATTCATTCTTGGGTAAGTCTCCTATGTTTTTTATATCTTCAAAAACATGTAATACATTAATTTCTTATTATAAAAGAAAAAATCAAAATAATAAGAAACGAACTAATTCTTCTTCCACTCTTTGTAGTTCTTATAAAATTAATCTCATAAAAAAATTTAATGGATTTTCATCCTAAAGATCGTCGTTGTTCTTTATGTAAAGCACATGATCTATTTTTAACTTAAAGATATAATTTTTAACTTTTTCTTTCTACTTAACTAATAAGATGATTATTTCTAATTGATTTTAAATATGCAGATTTCATTAACAACTACTGAGGCAGCATTTTTTTTCCTAGTTGGAGGTGTATTTGGAGGAACCTGTTCACTTCAGCTTTATTTCAGTTTAGTTCAGTTCAGTTTAGCTCTAATCAGTTCAGTTCAGTTCAATTCAGCTCCTAATTTCCTTCTCTCATAAAATATTCATTTAAACTCATTTCAGTTTAGTTTAGTTCAGTTCAGTTCAGCTCCAATTAGCTCATTTGAGTTCAATTCAGCTCATTTCATTAAATGCGAACAGGCCCTAAATTCAATTTGGTTTTACATATTGCACATTATTTAGCTTATAAGGTACAAATTTAATTCTAATAAAATTTAAGCTTATTTCAAAGTATATGCACCGTAGGTGATGAGTCTATTTTATATATATATTTATTCCCCGTCCCACAGTAATATTTGTGCTTATTGGAGCTTTGCGGAGCTATTTTTATTACTAATATACGTTTTCTAGTGTTTTTGTAAAGTTGATATTATTTTGTAGGAATTTGCACAATTATGACAATTTCAGAGCTTATTAGACCACTACGAAGAATTGGAGTTTGATCGTATGTTATGACCGTATTTTAATACCAAGACCTAGTTAATTTAATTCGGTGATTTAGGGCTTGTTTAAATGAAAGAGATACTGAGTTTTCGCAAGAAACACGGACTAATTAATTGAGAAATTGGAGCTTAAGTCAACAAGCTTCAAGTCCAAAACCCATTTCACGGGAAAGGAAGGAGCCCAGCTCGCTTCCAACTCATCGAGCCCGATCAGGCGAGAAGGCTTCTTGAGTGTTTGATGTTTGCGAAGTCAGTTTGTATAGTGGGCTATTATCTCTAACATAAAGGCCCAATTATATTCGCAGCCTTTAGATGGGATTTACCACATCTTTTTATTCAGCTTAATTGGGTTTGGTTTATTTTAGGAGTTTTAGTTTGGTTGGGAATCTTGGGATTAGTTTTTCCTAGGCTTTTTAATAAGATAAGTTTTTCTTATAAAAAGGGGAGCACTAGTTTTACGAGAGATTAGGTAGTTTTACTTTAGTTTTTAATTTGTAGTTTTTAGCTTGTTTCCGTAGCTTTTCGTTTTCTTCGTTTTTCGTTAGTTTTTTATTTTAAGCTTTTAATTTTTGTTACTTCTTTAATTAAGCTTATTAGTTTGTTAAAATATTTATTTCTTTTATAAATTTAGCTTTTCACTATAACTGCTTTACTTTAGTATTTTTACTGTTTTCATGAGTTTTTGTATTACTGTTTTTATTATGCTTAATTTAATTGTTTTAATTAGTTTAGTTTTAAATATGCACGAGTAGTTTAATTCTAGGATTGTGGGGATCCATGATTAATATGAAGGAATTATTTATTATTGTTGATTGTTAATGTTGTGGGTTAATCTCCTATTGATTGTTATAATGCTATGCAATTAGATTTGCACAAGTTTAATTGTATGAGTTATGTAATATTGGTTCGAGATTAGAGAGATGAAAATTGATGTTTAGGCTTAGTTTCAATAGGCAGGTTAATTTAAAAATGGTTAAGTCCAGATTTGAGAGATGTGATTTAATACCGCTAAGTTAATTATGTGATTATAATACGTAGCGAAAGCCCTTTATAATCTGGTTAATTTATGCATTAATAATTGATTGTTATGTTTTATCCCAGAGTATTATGTATTATGACCCTAGATCTTCTTATTATTGCTTATTCCTTAGTTTAATTGTTGTCGTAGTATAATTCTCACTTATTTCTTAATAATTTAGATTATAAGAATTAATTAGGAATAGAAAGACTTGTTTCCTTGTGGATTCGACCCTACTTCCCTATCTACTTTAGTTAGAAGACTTAGGTAATTCTTTTGATTAGGTGATACGACTTTAGCCTGTCAAATTTTGGCGCCGTTGCCGGGGAAGTGGTTTTATTTTTATTTGTAGTTGTTATTAGAGTCTAGATTATTAAATTTTTTTTCCCCTCTTTTCCTTATGAGTTGAAAATATCCATGCCTACGCCACTACAAGAATTATATTCATTTTATGAAGCACTTGACTACTGTTGTTGTCAATATCGTCTTTGTCACGAAAATCCTGAATGCCCTTATAGTGAGTTTTTCGTGCGTGCTTCGGATGATTTTAGAGTCTTTCCATATACATATGATCATATTCGGAAACAAGTAGTTTTAAATGAGAGTTATTGGAAGGCTCTTGATGAAAAAGTCTATAGACACTATAATAATAAGAGTGCTATTAAGGATGAAGAACCCGTTATAGAATTTGTGGTTGAAAAATCATTGGTTGACGAATCAGTGATTGAAAATCATTAGTTGTAGAAACGGTGGTTGAAAATTCCTTTGTTGATGATGAGGTTATTCATGAGGGTAAAATTTTCAAGTCATTATTGGATGATAAAGACAAATACTACCTCCATATTCATTCTATTAATTCTAAATTTTTAGCGGAGGAAGTAGAAGGTTGTGGTGTATTTTCACCTCTTTCTTTTGATTTTTCCTTTTACTTTAAGTTCTCTTTATCTACTCCTAATTTTTTTTTATATGTAAAGATAAGTGTGCTTACAATTAAGCCCGATCTAGTGCTTAATGAAATGTTTGCAGGAGCGTTTGATAAGTTACTCAAGGCGTTGAATTCCTCCGATTGAAAGAAAGAGTATGGTCGAGCGGGACCTTGATAAACTAGCGCTTGGAGGGAGGCAACCCGTATTTTATTGCTTTTTAGTTTAGTCTTTTTTTTGTGTTTGTTTTCTTTTTGTTTTGTTTTAATTAGAGAGGTAAGGAGAGTGTATCTTATGCTTATGGGAGTTTCTTTTTGTGTAGATTTTGATCTAGAAGGCTGATTTAAAAGGAGAAGAATAAGCTGAATTAGACTCGGGTTTGATCGGGCAGAGCTCGGCCCGATCGGGCGAGCGTATGCGTCAGCATAATTGGTCAACTTTGACAGGCCATAACTTTTGCATTTCCTATTCGATTTTGGCGTATGATCTATCATTGGAAAGCTCTTCAAGTCTCTTTCCAATGCAATTATTGCATTATCACTTATATATCAAAAGTTATGATCAGAATAGTGTACCTGACTCAATTTTTATCTTTTTCCCACTAACACTTTGTTTCTTACTTGTCCATATTTGTTCCAAAGAGATGCATTGCAATCCTCGAGGCTTTGGTGACATTGATGTGGTGATGATGAGGAGTAGTTACCTTGACTACTAGCTTCCCTTTAAGACAATGAGGACATTGTCTGATTTAGCTTGGGAGGAGGTTCTTGTGTACGCATGGTATATCTTTCACCCTCCCTCTTTTTATTTATTTATCTTTTTCTTTTGGTGTGTTTAGACTTTTTTTTTTTTTTTTGTTATTTGCTTTCTTAGGTTAGATTTAATGCTTTCAAAAAGATAAAAAAAATCCAAAAATACATTCCAATAAACTATGAATAATGCTTCTCTGTGCCCCTTGATAAAAAAAATCGAAATTGTTTTGATTCTTGGTTATCGATGATAAATATTGAGGATTTGTTGATCATGATTTGAAGTTTGGCTGCTTGGATGCCTTAAAATGCGTCAATTTTGCCCAACTACTTGTGAATATAGTGCTTGACTAGTTGATTTGGTGAGGAATGTGTGTTAGTTCCTGGTATGTCAATGAAGTTGAGTATTGATTTTTAACTTTGGAGTAATGTTTGTATAACTCATTATTATGCACAATGAGGAGGATGAAGGCGTTTGTTTTTTTTAGGTGGCCTTTAGACGATATTAGATACATTTGTTCTCTTCTTGCTACCCATGTTGTTTATTGTGCCCTTTTTATTGTTTATTTAGCCACATTACAAGCCTATTTAAGCCCATTGGTTACTAGTTCCAAGCTTGGCTTGGGGGAGCTATTAGTTAGTGAGGTGTGGGAGTTGTATTGTGCACATAATTTGCACAATGTGGGTGGATATGAGGAGTTATTTGTTCTTATATATTGATTAGAAAAAAAAAATAGAAAAATTGTTGTTCAAAGTTGAAAAAATTCCAATGTGAGATAAAAAGAAAAAAAAAAGAGCAAGAGAAAAAAATTATTTCAATGTTAAAGTGTTCTAATTGAAGGTTGCTCAAGAAAAAAAAATGTTTCAAGAAAGAAAAAAAATAAGTTGCACAGAAAAATTCAAGCTTAAAAGAAAAATAGTTCAAAGATTGTTTATTTCACTCAAGTTTTGTAATAGTATTATATTTTTATGAGTGAAGTTGTAAGTGTTGAAAAATTGTGAAATATTGGATTGGTTGTTTGGTGAATTTTTATAGTGTTGAGTTATGTTGGAGAAGATTGATCATTATTTATTTTTTACCTTGGTTTTATTAGGATTTGGCTCCCTTAAGCATGGTTTTACTCTCACATTTTCTCAAATATTTCCTACCCTTTACCTAAGCCTTACATTACAAGCTTTGAAGACCTTCCGACCTTTGTTCATAGAGTTGTGTGAATGTGAAAATAGTTGTTTATCAATGCGAAGAATGACTTGATATATTCCGAGTCGACTATTGGGTTGAGTGTATGTCTTTTTAAACACACGAAAGTTGTGAGTTGGGAGGGCATTGTTAACATATTAAGGGGTTGGGATGGAGAGCGATTGAGTACGTTATTTACTCACCACATAAATGAGAGTTGAGTGCGTGAGATTCTATATGCTCTTGTGGTTAGCTCTATTTGACAATTTTTAGGGAAGATTGGTAATTAGATGGATTTGATTGGTTGACTTTGATACATATTTTCCAGATTCACCTTTAGTTATATTTATTGATTTAAATTATTTTTAGGGTGAAGTATTGATTTATTTATTCATTGCTTTTCTTAGGGACAAAAAAAGGTTTAGCTTGGGGGAGATTGATGAGTCTATTTTATATATTTTTTTATTCCCCGTTCCACGGTCATATTGGTGCTTATTTGAGCTCTACAGAGCTATTTTTATTTCTAATATACCTTTTCTAGTGTTTTTGTAGAGTTGATATTATTTTGTAGGAATTTGCAGAATTGTGACAATTCCAGAGCTTATTAGACCACTACGAAGATATTAGAGTTCGATCGTGTTTTATGACCTTATTTTAATAGCCCAAGGCCTAGTTAAAGGAATTTATTTTGGTGATTAAGGGCTTATTTAAATGAAAAAGGTACGGAGTTTTCACAAGAAACACAAACTAATTATCACTGCCAACTAATACTCGCTTCACTGCTTGTTGGGTTTCGTGATTTCCAACACCACACGGAAACAAAACCCGACCTCAAGACCCGCACATAAATAAATGCAATCAAACATAAGCATATTAATTAACATAATTAATAACATAATTAACAAGAGAAAAGGAAAGATGATTTTACCCTTGTAGCGTGCTTCTCTCCTTAAAGAGCTCGTACTTGAAAAGCTAGTTTCGCAAATGCGAAAACCTCGTACGAAGTCCACCCTTAAGCACGACCCGTACGACCCCTACCTCGAAGCATAGTCGAGGCTAGACCAAAAAGAACTTGGAGTATTACAAAAGAAAGTGTTCACGCTTTTGGTGATCCTTTCAAGCTCACAACTAAAAGTGGGTTTTCTCAAATCCCAAAGCTTGGTATTTATAAAGAAATCCCATGAACATTCCTCTCTTCCATCAATGTGGGAGAATTGGTAAAATCCCCTTTTTCTATATTAATTTAACCAAAAAACAAAAGAAAAAGGCAATGCAATCAAGAATCAACAAGTGGCAAAGCAAGAGAGAAGAATTGAAGTAGGTGAGGACCACAAGCGGAGGGGACCATTTCCTTCCTCACCAAGGTTCCTCACAAACCGCCACACTCACGAGGCTCGGCCAATCCACACGCGCCAGCTGGCGCTGCCAGCCTTAGGCGCCAAGGCTGCTTGGCCCCTTGGCTGGGCCTGCCAACTGGTCACATGGGCCAGCAGCTCGCGCCAGCAAGCTGCGCATCAAGTAAGGCTGCTGGACGATACTGCTAGCTGCCATGCACGCCAGCCAAGCAAGCTTTGCTTGCTTGTGACGGGCTACTAGCAGCAACTAGCGAGGGCATGCTGGCCACGGACCTAGCCTGCATATGCGCGCAGCAAGCCATGCACTCAATGCGGGCTGCTGTTGCTTTTATGCGGCTGGTACGGCTAGCATTGCTAGCAATGCTAGCCTAGCCTTGCAGCCATGCGCGAGGCTTAGCACGCACATGTGTGCTGCTGGCCTTGCAATGGTGCGGTTAGGGCTGTGGCTTGCCTAGCATGCTTGGCCAGCCCGCCTAGCCTTGCGATGCACACAAGGCATCCTTGGCTAGACTTGTTGATTGCTTAATTCATCGTCTTGTCGATTCCTAAATTCGACTCGACTTGATACACTCGGTTTTGACGCTCCTAGCTCGATATCCTACGTTTATAGTCCTAATACTGTAATGACTCATTAATTCCTTTCGGATTAATTCGTTATCACGGATCGTTTACTTGATTGGGTGTGACCCGTAAGGTTCAATTAAGATTAAGCTGTAATATTAACTATCCATTAATATTAACTATCCATTAATATTACTGATCGGAAGCATCCTCTAGCTAGGCATTCCGATCACTTGATCTCTCTGAATAATTAACTTTCTAATTAATTCCAACCCTTTATCGGAATAATACACTTGTTCGAAGGACACCATTCCTATCAATCTCCCACTTGTCCTTCCGGACAAGTGCAGCTTTTGTGTATACCTTGAAGTGATAAAATTTGCATAAAATCTGATTACTCCAAAAACTGAATGGTTCAACATAGTGTTTTATATTAAAATATCCCAAATTAATTAAAACACAAAACTAGGGAAATCAAAGCCAATCTCCAACGTGCTTGATTCCTATTGCCTCAACGTGCTTGTTTTATTTCTCTTGAGGCAAAAGTTTAGTGAGAGGATCAGCTACATTGTCATCCGTTCCAATCTTCCAATCTTACAAATCCTAAACATACATCTAACATATCATTCATATATAATTAAGCATAAATATATATCGAAAACATAAAAGGATGCATTTGGCAAGCATGACCTCTTGAATCTTCAAGTCTTCGAGGGTCTTCATTGCACCTTTAAGGTTTCGTCTTCAAAGAAACGCCGTCTTCAAGACATCGCCATCATTTATGCAATTACTAGTAACTACGACTAGGACTAATCTAAATATTAAGGTACAAAAATACGCAACGGTTCGCAAACCGTATTTAGATCTACAAAAATACATGCATAATGGATCGCAATCCGTATTTTTTATCCTAATCGGGCCCCACTAGTTGCCATTTTAATAAAATCTATGAGAGAATATACATTCCATTTATTCATTCACTATATGTGAATGACCCATGCATTTTACAATGAAAAACAAGTAACAATGCAACATTCGCATAAACTAATAACTAATTAAGGTGGTTAATCCGATTAACGTACCTAATTAAAACTAGTCAAAGTTTTTAATCAATTATGTGATTATACACAATAAACAATGAAGCTCCCACTAAATTCCGCATCCATCTTAATTAATTTGATTAATTAAGTCGGTAAACCCATAATTTTGCCAAATAAAATATTTTGCAAATGCCGCTCATTACCCGAGGCCCAGCCTCCATTTTTAATTAAAATAATTTGAACACAATTAAAATAATTAAATCGGCAAAAAAACGCAAAACACATAACCCCTACAACGCCCAAGTGCCTAGCATCAAGCCTTTCGGCTTGGTGCGCTAGGCACCGAGGGTATTGGTGTCTTGTGAGGGCTCACGCACACAGCCATGGCCTGAGCCAAGTGTCACCCTGTAGCCTACAACATCGCAAAAGGCGTTATGCTGCCTACGAGGTGTGCTCGCGACACCATGGCCATGAGGGCCACTCAGGCTTGCTGTTGTGCGCGCCTTTGCTGCCTCGCAGCAGTATGCCGTACACAGGAGCCCTATTTTGCCGACCAAGATGCTGCCCCATGCACACCGAGTTTGATCGTATTTCAATAGCAAAAGACCTAGTTAAAGGAATTTATTTTGGTGATTAAGGGCTTGTTTAAATGAAAGAGGTACGGAGTTTTCGCAAGAAAACACGGACTAATTATCACTGCCAACTAATATTCGCTTCGCTGCTAGTTGGGTTTCGTGATGTCCAACACCACACAGAAACAAAACCCGACCTCAAGACCCACACATAAATAAATGCAACTAAACGAAGCATATTAATTAACATAATTAATAACATAATTAACAAGAGAAAAGGAAAGACGATTTTATCCTTGTAGCGTGCTTCGCTCCTTAAAGAGCTCGTACTTGAAAAGCTAGTTTCGCAAATGCGAGAACATCCTACGAAGTCCACCCTCAAGCACGACCCGTACGACCCCTACCCTGGAGCTTAGCCGGGGTAGACCAAAAATAACTTGGAGTATTACGAGCAAAAGTGTGCAGCTTTTGGTGATCCTTTCAAGGTCACAACTCAAAGTGGGTTTTCACAAATCCCAAAGCTTGGTAATTATAGAGAAATCCCATGAACATTCCTCTGTCCCATCAATGTGGGAGAGTTGGTAAAATCCCCTTTTTCTATTTTAATTTAAATCAAAACTCAAAAGAAAAAGGCAATGCAATCAAGAATCAACAAGTGGCATAGCAAGAGAGAAGGAGTAGGTGAGGACCACAAAGGGAGGGGACCATTTCCTTCCTCCCCAAGGATCCTCACAAAACCGCCACACTCACTAGCCTCGGCTAACCCACGCGCGCCAGCTGGCGTTGCCTACCCTGGGTGCCAAGGCTGCCCAGCTGGCCGCCTAGCCCCTTGGCTAGGCCTGCCAGCTGGTCGCATAGGCCAGCAGCTCGCGGCAGCAAGCCACACATCAATGCGGACTGCTAGGCGCTGCTGCTAGCTGCCATCCGCGCTAGCCCAGCAAGTTATGCTTGCTTGTGGCGGGCTGCTAGCAGCAGCTACCGAGGGAATGCTGGCCACGCACCCAGCCCGCATATCACGCACTCAATGCGGGCTGCTGCTGCTTGTGCGCGGCCGGTGCGGCTAGCATTGCTAGCAATGCCTGCCTAGCCTTGCAGCCATGTGCGAGGCCTAGCACGCACATGTGTGCTGTTGACCTTGCAATGGTGCGGCTAGGGTTGTGGCTTGCCTAGCAAGCTTGGCCAGCTTGCCTAGCCTTGCGATACACACAAGGCATCCTCGGCTAGACTTGTTGATTGCTTAATTCATCATCTTATCGATTCCTAATTTTGACTCGACTTGGTACGCTCGGCTTCAATGCTCCTAGCTCGATATCTGATGTCTATGCTCATAAAACTCTAATGACTCATTAATTCATTTCGGATTAATTCGTCGTCACAGATCGTTTACTTGATTGGGTATGACCCGTAGGGTTCAGTTAAGATTAAGCTGTAATATTAACAATACATTAATATTACTGATCGGAAGCGGCCTCCAGCTAGGCATTCCGATCACTTGACCTCACTGAATAATTAGCTTTCTAATTAATTCCGAACCCTCTATCAGAATAATACACTTGTTCGAAGGACACCATTCCTATCACTGCTCTCGACCCTTTCTTTCTCTAACCCAATACTTATCCTGCACCGCTTCCACCTCTTCCCTCTTTATAAGCCCCTGCTCGCCGGCGACTGGCGCGCTTCGCCTAGCCGTCGCCAGCTAGCTCAGTTCTTCTGTTGGTCTTCTTTTTTTCTGTTTAATTTTTGTTTTGTTGGTCGCTAAGTGAAGAGAACAGGGTAATTTTCAGAGCCAACTTTCTTCATCCTCTTCGGTGGTTTCAATTTCAATGTATTGTTAGGTGTTTGCAGCTCAACAAGGCTACTCTTAATGTCGCCGTCGAAATGAATTTCATTAATTAACTTCTCGGCGGTAAAGGTGATGTTACGGGTAGGGTTTCCTCTCGTTTCCAAAGTTAGGTTCGGTGAGGGGTTCCTTTTGCGTTGCCCTTGATGTTTGTTCTTGGTTGTGGTTTAGTTTCCGCCGGTGAGGTTTTCTATCGGGTTCTCGCTGCCTTCTGTTGTCTCACGTATGTGTGTGTTTATTTTCTTTTAGTTGTTCTTGGTTTATCTTAGTTTTCTCATGTTGTTGTTATATAAGTTTCTTGTTTTGTTGAGTTTGTTTGTTAATAATTCTCTTCCTCTGCTTGTTAATGAGTTAGAGATGCTAGTAGTACTAGTTTTGGAGGGTTTTGAAGTGTTGTTGTTGTTCTTGGAGCCATGTTGGTCGGTTTTAGGGGTTGTAAGGTTAAGCAATTCCTTGCGAGTTTGGTTGGGGGTCCTTTTAGTTGCTTTTTCGGGGTGGGATCGTGATATAGGGGGTTGTCATGTTGCATGTGTGGTTTCCCTCTTTGATAATTTAGGCGATGTCCTCTGTGTTTGTGTTGTTTTACAGAGGCTAGCAGTATTTATGTGAGCACAAAGTATTCCTTGCATTTGGAGTTTGCAGGAGGAGGTAAGTTTGAGGGGAGAGGTTTGTTTGATTGTCCTGTTGCTTCTTGGTTGCGGGATGATTTGGGTCTTCATTCACTGAATATCATCCCAGTGTCGGTGTTGGTGTTGATGATGACAAAGACAATCATCATTAAAAATTTCAATCTTGAAGGAGGCTCCCCATCTTTAATGTTTGGGTGAGCAAAGTCCTCCATTTTCTTGTATTCTATGTAGGTAGAATTGCAGGAAAGAAACCTGCATTTTGGTGTCAGGTTTCTCTTGGCAGAGTTGTAGAAAAATTCGACTCTCGCGGTTTAATCCCCAGGAGTGGAGTCGTGTGCTGGGTCTTTTTTTCGGCAACAGGGTGCTTTCGACTTTCAGGTGTATTGTCACTACACTGGTTCCACCAGGATTTTACATTGGTATTATGGCAAGTTTTGGTTCCCTTCTTTAGTTTTTGCTTGCATTATATGTCCTTCTCCAAGGTTTTCGCTCATTTGGAAACTTTTGGTCCAAGAAAAGATTTTGGTAAGAACCTTTTGGTTTTCCAGGCTCCGAGGTATTTGGTATGATACACAAGGGCGTAATCTTTCACTTCAATTTCCCTTTGCTGTTTTAGCTAAGTGGTTTTTGTTGTTGTTAGTGTCTTGTTTTAGATTTCTTAAGTTGTAATTTGCCCATTATTTATGAAGTTCTCACTGTCACAAAAAAAAAGGAAAAAAAAAACATGGACAAATTAATTGAGAATTAGAGCTTAAGTCAACAAGCTTCAAGTCCAAAACCCATTTCACGCTAAAGGAAGGAGCCCAGCTCACTGCCAACTCGTCGGGCCCGATCAGGCGAGAAGGCTTCTTGAGAGTTTGATGTAAATTTTTTCCTACACCCCGGGGTAGGCAAAGCTGCCTGCACCCCCACTCCTTCCTAATGACGTCATTTTGGTTGTTTTTCCAAAATTGAATCACCTATAAAATGTTCATTTTTATCACTGTAAATGTTCATTTATGTATTATTAAATGTTCATATCTATAGAATAATTAATAAATCTTTAATTATGCTAATACGACATGAAATATTCAAATTATTATATTTTTGTATTTGTGAGTCTAGATGATTATTTATAATAGTAGTACTTAAGGAAAATGAAAAAGTTCATTTCCTTCTTAATAAAATCAAATGAAATTGTATACCACCAAAAAATTGAACAATTGGATATTAAATTAATAAACAATACAATTCCACATATATTATAAAACACAATAAACTTCTCGATCCAAATTCGAAAAAATTCAAGCTTGTGATAATGGTTCATGCATGTTGCTTGGCGACTTCATGCCTTCTTCGTTTCCTTTTTTTTCCATCTTTTTTTTTACTTGCTATTGTGCGATCTAACTCACTATATGCACGATTCATTTTTAACTAATAAAAAAATATTGTATTAGATTTGAGCAAGAATAATATGAATATAAACATGGATGAGTGTAAAAATTGACATGATCAATATGAAACTTAACATATATTAATATATAAATGAACATATATTATTGTGGAAATGATCATTTGTTAATGTGAAAATGAACAACTATTAATATATAAATTACGTAATTCAATATGGATATAAACATCTATTAATATATAAATGAGTATATATTAGTTTGAAAATGACCATGAAAGATATTAAACGATGAACATATACATAAAATATACACGTAAATAAACACTCTTGAAGCTATCAATATGTGATTGACCATGTATCCATATGAGAAAAGACATATATTGAAATTCAAAATTGAAATGAATTTGAAATATTTGAAGATGATGACAAAAACATGAACATTAATCAAAATTTTAATAATGTGTGATAATATGTGAAATTGTGAATAACCATATACTATTATGTGATTGAACATCACCAAAATAAAATTAAACATTTATAAAAATATTCTCCACTCCAAACTATATGATAAAGAATGAACACTATTATTACTACGTGAATGACTATATACTAATATAAATGAACATTTATATTGTTCATCTATTAATATGTTAATGACTATATATACTAATTTATAAATGAACATTTATCAAAATGAAAATGAATATTTATTAAAATGAAAATGAACATTCATAAAAAAAAATTAAAAAAAAAATCACTACGAACTAAATTTAGTAATACTTACATTTCTCAAGAATCTTTGTTTTTCTTCTCTGAAACTGTTTCCTTTGTTCTGCCAAAAAAAATAATAATAATAATAATAAAAAGAATGTATTGGTTTAATTTACTAGTTTTTGAACAAAAATTACTAGAACTATAGTATTACACTTACATTGATACATTTTCCATGCTTGATGTTTCAACTATTTTCCTAAAATACAACCACAACAAAAATTAGTAAAACCTAGGGTTTATACTCTTTTTCATTCCAAGCTTGAATAAAACAACTTACATACTCTTTTCGAATTTCGCCTTTGTTTTAATGAATTTTGAAGTGATTAAACAAATTCTTGTGATAATTTGTGATTATTTTGTAACAATTTTGCTATTAAAGCTTTTGATGAGAAAGAAAATGGTTGAGAAATAGGTAAGGAGAGAGAAAATGGCTAAGAAATGGGCGAGGAGAGAGAAAATGACTTAGAAATGGTGAGGAGAGAGAAAATGCAAATGAAGGTTTTGAGTTTTTTTTTTTTTGGTATTTATTAGTGTGCAGTGGGTATGGAGGTAATGTTTGCGAAGCCAATTTGTATAGTGGGTCGTTATCTCTAACATAAAGGCCCAATTATATTGCCAATTGATGGGAATTATTTTTCTTTGATCTTCCATCTTCTTCAATTCCATCCTTCATTATAAATTGAAGGATGATTTTCTGATAACACACACTTACATAAAAACACAATAGTTTAAACACATTCTCTATTGGCCATAAGTTACTTGACTTCAACCTTCCACCCAAAAGTGTCTTTGTGTGGAAGTGGTGTGTTAACCTTAGGGAACGTGCCGGTGAATACAATTGAGCACCTTGGTTGTGCCGGAATTTCGTTTTTAAGTTATTGATTTGCATCATGACACACCAATCATGTTCCATTGTTATAAGATCAACTTTTCGATCTTATTGTTTACTTCTTTTTGTAGCCTTGAAATATTTCTTATATTACAACACAAATTACTTCGAGTATCGAGTCAAAAGCGGTCAAGTCCACTTTTGATCGGGTCAAGTTTAGGCCTGAGTCCATTTCAATTAGATTGTTACTTCAAGTCCAAATTAGGTCTCACATTCGGTATCCAGGCTGGTCGGTGATAAACTCAAGAATAATTGGAGAAAATGGCTTAGCCCTTGCATTGATTATAACGACAATAAATATATAGTACTATATAAAGAGAAAGGGCTTTTTGGGTGATAAATTTAGCTTTTCCCAAAATGCCCTTCTCAATCTTTTAAAATTACCTCAAAAATTGCACAACTGCTTTTGTAAAAAAAAAAAAAAAGAGCATACTGCTCTTTTACGTGAAACATGGAGTTTATCACTTAACTGTAATGGATGAACAAAATTGACGGAAAAAAAATATCATTAAGCATATCATTGCTAACTGGCTAACTGCTAATATATATGCATGTTTATCCTAATACGAGTAATAAAAAAATATAATGTACTATGTCATTTCTCACTAACTACTAAGCATTTGACGATTTTTTTTCCTCTGAACAAATCTCCAATACTCAAAATCTGTAACACCATAATTGCTCTTTAATTATACTTGCCTCATTAACCTTTCACAAAAAAAATTGATTAACCCCAAAAATTTATTATTTCGTCTAATAATAAACATTCAAGTCGATTGTCATATTTCAAGAAACTATCTTTTATTTAGAAACCATCTTTTAATTCAAGTATTCATCTATTTCGGATTAATTTGATTATTTTCATTATTTCGGATATATGATATTATTATTAGTTGAATTTGTAGGAATTGTTGATTGTTTGATTGGTTGATATCGGACTAAACAAAGAATACAAAATCATGTAAACATTCGTTTATTTTTGGATGAAGTGATATTATCTTCAAAAAGGTAAATAATTTTTTTTACTTTTAGTGTATGTAAAAAATAAATTTATCTGTCATTGATTCACGGATTCTATAGTTTGTTTGATGATTAAAAAAAAAAAAACGTGATTGCATGATATTAGATTTTGTGATTATAATTAGGATCATGTTTTAAGATAAACCCCATTCCTATATTTATGTAACCCAGTACAAAATTTTTATTTTTTATTGCAGAATATCAAATTCATCTTCTCCTTTCCATTATTTGAGCCCCGTTTCAAATGTCTAAATAATCATATTGTATGATATTCAACCTGTCATAAATGATAAAAGAAAATATGGGCGAAAATGGTTCTTCCTCAAACGGTATGTATAAATAATTTTCTATTCTCACTTTATACTACACAAGTTAAGAGGCACACGCTACGCGTATACATTAAAAAGAAAATTATATAGTACACGCGTAGCGTGTACCTCTTAGCTTGTATAAACAATACAAAAGGAAACTTAGCTTGCCTAAAATTCCTAACAAGATAAACCTGACATAAATACAATATTAACAAATATAACCAACGGACTTCTAATACTCCCCCCCAAGTTGGAGCATGCAAATCGCGATGCCCAACTTGCGTAACAAAAACTCAAATTGTTGTCGTTAAAAAAGACAATTAACATTAATGAAGGCACATAAGTAAATAAATGTTTTTAAAGGTATAATAATCCAAAAACTATTTATATAAGAGTTATTTTAAAAGGTAGATAAATATTTCAAAAGATAAATAAATATTTTAAAAGGTATAATTATCCAAAAACTACTCATAAATAGAATGGATGCGATTGTGAATTTTAGGGGACATGTTAGTATGAGATTCAATGATGGGTATGGGGGGGGGGGGGTAAGAACCCCTTGGGTATGAGATTCCATAGTTAAAAAACCAAACAAAAAAATGGAATGGAATATAACTCCATTCCAACCCATTCTAAATGATCGCTGGATCAACCCCTTAATGATTATGAATGGAATAACAGGGAAGAAAAGGAAAGGTCTTGTAAAAGAACCTTTTTTCCATTCCATTTACTTTCATCAATACTATAAGTCCATAATTATTTATATACTAAAAGACACAGCAGAAATGACATGTGTTATTTTCTGGTATGTGTAGACACCTAAAAATGTCTCCTTAAAACCAAACCTGATGATGAACAACCTTTCACCGCCATTATTGGTCAGGTTAAATATTTACTCCTTTGAGTACTTAAATCCATATTCAATCAAGTAAATTTAATAAACAAACCCAATTCTTAACCCATTTCCCCAAACCATAACTTATTTTCCACTTTTTGGTCCATATCACAAAATCGAGCTAAACTGATTTCTTATACCTATAAATGTGGTCCAAATATTATTTGGTTGGAAAATTCTTGAAATCAGCTTCCCAACGGTATATCATAAGCCCAATTCCGATTTAAAATGAAGAAAATATGTGTAAAACACTAAACTCGGCCCAAAAATGACACCTTTTCACTAAAACGGCCATATATTAAAATATACAAAAGATTTTCACCTAATTCCAATTGATTTGGAAATTAGACTGGAATATCTTTCCAACTATAAATTATATTCCTTATTCCAAGTTACGGATCAAAAATTTTCGAAGTTTTAAAAACACATAAAAATCGAAAATTACTGCGCCACGGTAAAAATATCGTGACACGGTAGACATTGTCGTGTCACGACAATTTGCGCCGTGACACGGAAATTTCTCGGGTTTATTTCTCCGCGGCGCTATAATTCTAGGGTTCCTTACTTCACCCCTCATATCTTCTACATAAATAAGAAGCTGATTTATCAGTTTCGGGACACCAAATAATTATCTCTTCCTCTCTTATGCACGAACATACATTCTCATCTCTCCCTCTCACATTCTAAGCCTTTCACCTATTTTCCTAATTACATCATTCCTTCTCTTAAGCACTCCAAGGAGTCCATACAACATCCAAAGTTTCATACTTAAACCAAGGCATGAAAGATAGAACCGATTGAGAGTTTGGACCACACAACTTTACTTTTACTTAATTTAATTTCAATTCCATTTTTATATTTATTGAAGTTACTAACAATTTATTCATGATGTAGCAATTTAAAGGAGCTTGCGGAACGTGAGTAATTAATTAATTTAATTACTTATTTTATTTTATATTGCTAGTATCATACTATCATGTTAGGGTTTATTATTATATTTTTGATTATTTAACTAACAATGTTACGGTTAAATTGCTTCCAATGTTGATATTTATTCTATTGTTATTGTTGATCACCACATTGCATGTTTATTGGGAATATGTAATTGAATATAACGCCTAATAAGATAATTTGGATGACTGGTTAAGATCCTTTTTAATCTTGATGTTAATTCAAGTGATCACGATACTTAGAATTATATGTTGCATTAATTAACATTCAACCAATTTAGCTTAATAATAGTTTGGAGCAAATTGTATCCTTGATTGTATGCCTTTGAGATCGCAGGAATTACTTTTCACTATAAGAATTGAGTAGAGGCTAATGAGCGAATGTGACTCCGTGCCTCACTTTGTACCATCATCCCCAATCCTCCTTTCGTGGTTTCGAACCATATGGAGGTAGCAATCTCATGGATTATGAATGGGGTATAACCTTCACGGGTCAATAGTTGTTGCCTATCATTGTCCCTTATCGTGGTTGCCTTAAATAACCGGTGAACGATTTACAAGTTCCTTAAAAACTTGTTGGTGGCTCCCTACTTTCCTTTTCCTTAATCGTATATGTCAAATCCCGCTTCGTAAGAGTGTCAAGCATATTCACTACATGTTTATGTAGGCGTTTCAAATGACGCCTACAATATGTCTCTTAGTGTTATTTTTTTTTTTTTTTTTTTTTTTTTTTTTTTTTTTTTTTTTTTTTAGAAACAAATCTTATACATAAATAAAAATATAGTAAACTAATACATAAATAAAAGATTTGATATACCCTTCCATAATATATACATTGTCAACTATATAAACTTAAGTAAAAAATAAATAATAAATTAGATTTTTAAAATAAATTTTGCCAAGGATTTTATTTTTTAATTTAATTATATGTACAAGGCTCCAAGAAAGTAATTTGAATATCAAATATTAAAAAAATACATAAATTAAAAGATTTGGTGTGTCCTACAAAAAAATATCAACAAAAATCAAATTTTTAACATAATTTGTGACATACATACGAACTACAAAGTATGATGTATAACATTTTAAGAAATTAATTTGGTTAAAAATAAGAAAATAGTATATCAAATGTGTTTTAAAATAGCTATCTAGATAATAGGCTCTTTTATAATACATGCATCATAGCATCTTTATAATAATTACTACTACCACCGGTTCTTGTTACTTGCAACTTTCAGAGACATTACGGACTCGTAGGCAAAAGATCCTAAGCATGTTTATTGAAAGATAAGAGTATATACTTAAGTATTAATCCAACTAAAAAAAAAAACAAATTCAACAAAATTTAAAATAAATAACCCACCACCACCAGCACCACCTAGTTGTACATAAACCACCCACAAGGCCACCACCACCACCTACGACCGAACCCAGCAAACCCAACACCGACGACCCCCGAACCCAGCAACCCAAGCACCGACGAACCCAGCAACCACCGAACCTAGCATCGTCGAACCCACTAACCTACTAACCCAGCAACCACCAAACCACGAACCCACCTAACTCATCGATCTCAGCCACGACCACACCAAACCCGTCGCAGGAACCCACTAAACCCACCAATCTAAAAACGGCGAACCAACCGATCTAATCCACAACCCACCAAACCCACCGATCTAAGCCACAACCCACCAAATCCTCCGCAGCAACCCACTGACCTCAGCTAACCAACGAACCCCGATGATTTGGAACACCAACGAACCCCGGCCCGATGATCTGGAATACAACAAACACCGACGATGACAAACCACCGACGATTTGGAACTACCAATGAACCCACACTTGGAACACTGACAAACCCACGGTCGGAACACCGACGAACCCACTTTGAGAATGGGGTTGGAGGAGGAGAGAGGAAAAAAATTGGGGATGAGAGTAATTTAATTAAGGTTGGGGTTTAATTTAATATAATCAGATTTGTAGTTTAATAAGGTTGATTAAAAAAAAAGTAAGGGTAAAATGGTAAATTTAACCCTAAAAACTTACCATACAAGGAAAGAAAAACAGAAGTTGCAAGTAATGTGAACCATCCAAAAATGGCAAAAGTTGCGAGTAACAAGAAACGGAGGTAGTATATACTAAAAGACACACCAACAATGACATGTGTCATTCTTGGTATGTCTCTTAGGTTTTTTTTTTTAAAAAAAGTTATCATAGGAAACAAATCTTATACATAAATAGAAATATAGTAAATTAATATATAAATAAAAGTTTGATATATCCTTCCAAAATATATACATTGACAACTATATAAATTTTAGTAAAAAATAAATAATAAATTGAATTTTTAACATAAGTTGTACCAAAATATTATGTAATGCAATTATTACAAGTATTTTTTTTAAATTAATTATATGTTAAAAGCTTCAAGAATGTAATTTGAATATCATATTTGTACAAGAATACATAAAATAAAAGATTCTTCTACAAAAAAAATTTAACAACAAATTTTAGGAAAAAAAAATCAAATTCTTAACATAACTTGTGACATACATACGAACTACAGAGTGTAATGTTTAACATTTGAAGAAATTCATTTGGTTAACAACAAGAAAATGGTACCAATTTATTGGTGAAATTAAATATATGAAAAAGAATACATATAGTCACACACGTTTTAAAAATAGCTATATGGCTAATAGGCTCTTTTATAGTACATGCATTATAAAATATTTATAATAATAACTACATAGAAAAAACACACTAGCAATGACATGTGTCATTTTCTGGTATGTTTCTTATTATTTTTTTTACAATTGTTATTAGAAAACAAATCTTATACATAAAAAAAATATATTAAACTAATACATAAATAAAAGATTTGATATATCCTTCCATAATATATACGTTGACGACTATATAAACTTAAGTAAAAAAAATAAATAATAAATCACATTTTTTACATAAATTGTGCCAGAATATTATATGATACAAATATTACAACAAGAATTTTATTTTATTATATGTTAAAAGCCCCAAGAAATTAATTTCAATATCAAATATTAAAAAAAATACTTAAAATAAAAATTTTGATGTATCCTTTAATAAAAAAAATATTATTAACAACTATAAATTTAAGGAAAAAAAATATAGTGTAACACTGGCAATTTTTTTTTTTTTTTTTTTGAAAAGTAACACTTTGGCAATTGTGTACAATGGATGCTTTTTGACTACAATATTTTAATGAGAAATTTTTTTATAGTTGTTACACTATAAATTTACAATAATGCCACAATTTTTCTTATTAAAATTAAAATATTACTTTATTAAAATATGGTCAAAGTTAAAAATAGTAACTATAAAACTAAGTAAGGGTTCTCATGATGTTTAATAAAAAGTATTTAGTATATTATAATTTAATATAAAATATAATTACAAGATAGCAAAGATGGTATAAACATTAATTTATTTCTTATTGTTTTGTGTTCTAACATTGTAATAAACATTTTTTGTTGCCAATAAAACATTCTTATAGTATAATGGATGATGTGGCATACAATACATATTCTCCCTCTGCTTTTAAATACTTGCTCCATGCACAAAAAATATAATTCTATTGGGTCCCACTAGTTGAGAGAAATGAATTAAATATTGTAAAAGTTTTTCAATTCAAATAAGGAAATGGAGCAAGTATTTAAAAATGGTCACAAATGGAAAGTGGAGCAAGTATTTCAAAACGGAAGGAGTATCACGTATCCACTTTTAGGCACGATTTTTAATACTTGTATATACTCCTTCCATTTTTAAATACTTCTTCCACTTTTCATTTCCGGCTATTTTTAAATACTTGCTTCATTTCCTTATTTGGAAAGCTTTTACAATATTTATTAATTTCTCTAATATAGTGGCCCCAACATAAATAATATTTATTAATTTCATATTCTCTCTCCTCCAATTCTCTCCACTACTTTTGTTTTTTTATAATTTTTTATTCTTCCACCAACCCCACTATCTCCATATTTTATTATTTTCTTCAATTTCTCCTAAAATTCCGAGTATGAAAAAATTGAGCAAGTATTTAAAAATGGAGGGAGTAAATAAATAATAAATTATAACTATACATACAAGTGATGCAAATAAAAGAAAAAAAACTATTAAAGGAATGTGATGCAAATAAAAAAAAATGGAGAGAGTACATGAGAAAGTGTAGAAGTAGTATATATCAATATATATTATTAAAGCTCATGGCAAGACATGCTATTTTGCCATGTGTCACTAATTTTGCTATTTGGTATATGATGTGACGTCATATCATACCAGTCCATTAATCATTGAAAAACTCCATGCATTAACCTTCATGTATTAATGTTTAATTTAATAGAAAAACTCTTCATATGCGTAACACCCTATTTAAATTTCCCTTGAAATGTATCTCCTTAATAATTATACAATAATAAATTTTAATCAATGTTACCAGATTTCACTCTTTTACCCCCAACTAAACTAGCGAAATGTCAATTTTGCCCTTTGAGTAACTTGGATGTTCTCAAGAAATTAATCACTACTTTATTTTTATTTATTTATTTATTTATTTTGCATTAATTTATAAAATTGTAATTATATATATATATATATATATATATATATATATATATATATATATATATATATATATATATATATATATATATATATATATATATTTGATATATAAATAATATTCTTATAATCAAACCAGCTCATACAAACAACAAACTATTTAAGCTATAATTTTTTTTTTTTTAAAAAAAAACCACCACTTAAACTCTCAATGACAAACAATCCAAAATATATATAGTTCGATTTAAAGTAATAAATTTATAATGACCCGGGGCATCGCCCGGGCCAATAACTAGTTTATACTTATATATTAAAAAGCGTTCCTAAAAATGTTTATGTGTAACATAAATCTGTACCACATTGCGTCACATCATTAGTTAACTATCATTATGCCAAAGGGAATCCAAATGGAGGGTTGTGCAACAATAAAGCTATATCTCACAAGAGCAATGTAGGTATTTCAGGCATCATTTTAGAGATGTTTCATTGAGCTGTCAAATAGTAACATTTGAGCTTCAGTGGTACAAAATACGCTCCTAGTAGTATAAAATATAGTCTCAATGGTACTCAAAAATTTCAAATCCCTGTAGTATAGTCTCAGCTGTCAAATAGTACCAATGGAGTTTCAATGGTACAAAAAATACTCCCATTAGTATAAAATATATTCTTCGTGGTACAAAATATACTCCCAGTAGTATAAAATATAGTCTCAGTGGTACTAAAAAAATAGAGTCAATGGTAGTAGTCCCTATAAATTTTTGTCTATTTTACACCTGAAGATATGTCTGAAAAGTATTAGTGAGGCCCACACACCCTTTTCACTCTTCCTATTTCTCTCTTCAATTCTTCATTGTACCTTTTTTAATTTTTTTAATAGTAGTGACTTGTGAGACATATCACCATGTCTCACAACACTCCATTTTTTTTAAACAACTCACAACACTCCTTTTATATTTCCTCCATTATGCCATGTCACTTTTAGCATTGCAATATTTATTCGTCCACGTCATTATTAATGAGAATAAAAACATCCCACAAGGTTTGGACATTGGATCTCATGGTTACAAGATCACACGTTACCATCTTAGCCAAAGACAATTTATTTTCTCTATGTACACATAAATATATATATGTATAAGTAAGCAAAAAAATATGGAGTAATAATTATGTAACCTAAAAAAATTGAATAAAAAGGAATAGTCTCAATAATACCAAGAGTCCAAGGCAATGGAGATATAATATCTTCAACAATGAGTGTGTAAAAAAAAAAAATTTGGGTTACATTTTGTATTAAAGTAGTATCCCACTGCAATGCCCGAAATACACACTTCGTTCTATTAGATTTTGAGTACCAAACAAAGGAATATGCAAGTTATATGAAGTTTCATGAGATGCAAAAAGAAATCTAGAGAGAGAAAGAGAAAGAGAAAGAAAAACCCAACCCCACCCAAAAGAAAACCCCAGAAATACCACGAAATACCTAGCCCCCTGCCGCTGCCGTTTCGCTTCCCCAAGACTCATACTTTTGCTCGATCTTCCCCCCTGCTTTTCCTAATTAGCACTAGCAATTATTATGCTATTAGCCCTTCAATTGGTTAACTATGGATCTCCTATATCCCCTTCACAAAAGATTATCTCACTACTACATTTTTTACCAAATGCAACGGCTAATGACAGGCTAATGCGACACCATTTGTATTGCCGTTGCAATAGATTAGGCTAATGCGACGGATCTTTCTTTTTAACTTCACTAAGTAGAGCTAATACAACGGCTGTTGAGAACCGTGGAGTTAGATCAGTTAATGCAGCGGGTAAATGGCTACTGCAACGACACACCCCAAAAAAAAATTAACGCGCTGAAAATTCCCTCTAATTTTTTTCCCAAAATTTAGAACGCCTTATACTCTGATCCAGCCCTTATACCCCTTTTATTACTATTCCTTTATTCTTTTCAGGTTCTTCCAAAAAAAAAAAAAAACCCAGAATTGCTCTCTGCCCCTCTCTCTCTCCCTCTCTCTCTCTCTCCTCAAAATCTTAGAAGAATGGCAATTCTATACAATTACGAAGAACTCTATCCTCAACAACCACCATAGAAGAATCGACTCTAAAACCGTAATCTTCAACTCTCGATCCTTTTAGTTTTCTAGGTTTCTTCAATCAGCCATTGATTTCATCGCCAAAGAGACGGATTTTTTCGGCAAAACTCTGAGAAAGGAGGTTGTTAGTTCACTTGAGAATGTGTGGGAGATGCTTCAGGTAAAGGTAGATGAGAAGGAGTACGTTTTTGTCGTAGTTGTTGCATCTGCTTTAAAAGCCAGACCTTAAAACCACCAACAATGACATCGGCTAATCTAGCAATGGTGCAACCACCACCTGCACCACCACCGTGGTCATACACCGACCTCTTCGGCGACCCAATCTACGATTTAACCCTCTATGGTTCAAGGGCGACCTCTTTCTCCCTCCTGATTTCGACTCCAAACCCTACATCTCTAACCTCCAAACCTTCAAAGTTCGTACCCTTCGACACTCTTCTCCAGGATTTCATTTTCTCTCTCTTCTGCCGTCTACATTCGTCGCAATGGTACTCCTCTCAATCTCTCTCTTTTCATTCATCGATGATAATCTAGTTTAGATTAATTTATTGTGTATGAATCTGATTTATTCGACATATGTTTAGATTTATTTGTTTGATTTTTTGTTGCTTGAAATGTTAGTTAATAATTTTGAGTTTATTGTGAAATTTGCATTTTAAAAACTCCAAATCAGTACTATTTTATGCGCTTTTTGTTTTTTTTGATCTGATGAGAAGTTAATTTTTTCATTTTAATGCTGATTATTAGCTTAGTTTGTTGGCTTTTAAGGTTGATATCAATTGTTATCTAGGGTTTATGAAACATCTGTTTGTAATATGTAAGATTTGCTAGCTTTTGAGGTTCATATTAATTGTTATCTAGGGTTTATGAAACATCTATTGGTAATCTGTAATCTTTGATAGTGATTTTAGTTTAGTATATTGGAATTGTTGCCGGCACACTCAGATTTATCAAAATTTGGGCATTGAAAGATTACTTAAGCGTATATAATAAAATTGTGAATTTGCTTTATTTACTAGTATAAGCAATTAGTGAATTGAATGCTTGGAACTTTGTATAGTGTCAAAATTTGAGGGTGTGAAAGTTGCTTTTTTTTTGTTTTAATTGTGGTATTTATTGGTCTAGAATGTGCGATGATTATGCTTAGCTTTTGCTTAACAAATTTGACTTATGCTTGTTTATGTAAACAGGCCAAGAGAACCAAGAAGGTTGGTATTGTCGGGAAATACGGTGAGTATTTTCAATTTTGTTTGAATGTAATCTTATTGTATTTCAATTATGTTACATTTCATGAAGTAATTCTTAGATTATGAATAGAAGGAATGACATGATTTTTAATGGAAAAGACACTTACCACCCTGTGATTATTGAGCGAGTTTTCAGACTTGCCTCTGATTGTGGCCTCTATGCACGAAAGATTTATGGTGGTGCCAAGACAGCTACCTATAGAAGCTTGAAGAAATGGGTTCCCCCACCGTAGGGAACGATTAAACTCAACTGTGATGCCTCGCTGAACGTTGAGGGGTGGGTGGGGCTTGGTGTTGTTGCAAGAGACTGGCAGGGGGAGGTGTTGTTCACTGCTTCCAGGCGCACCAGAGCTTACTGGCCTCCTGTTATGGCAGAAAGCAAAGCTGCTGCTATGGCAGTCAGATTAGCCAAACGCTTTAGCTTGAAGGATGTTATTCTAGAAGCAGGTTGTCAAGTCCTTATCTCTAGATTATCAAAGGCCTCGGTTTACCTCACTGATCTTGATGCTATTTTAGATGATATATTGTCTTCTTGTGTTGATTTTATTTCTGTTTTGTGGTGCCATGTTAAGCGAGATGGGAATATTGTTACCCATAACTTAGCTTGTTTTGCCTTACGGTTTTGAACAAGTTTGGGAGAACCTTTGTCCTTGTGAAGTTTCTCCTTATATTTTGATGGATAAGTTATCAATATAAGGCACCCATTACGGGTTTTTTTTTTTAAAAAAAAAGATTATGAATTATGACCATAATATGATTGATTTAGGTTGTTTAGTGCTTATTATGCTCATAGAAATCATTCTTGATGACTACATATGATAATCTTTGTTTTTGTATATGATTAGAGATGGGTAATTTGAAGTTCAATACATGTGGTATCAGCCATCAGGATTTTATTTTTGTTTGTTGTTATGTTGGGTTAGTAGATTGAAAGTGTATGTATGGGTGTATCTCAATTGATGCTTATTGTTGCATTGTTCATTGTTCAGGTACCCGTTATGGTGCTAGTCTGCGTAAGCAGATTAAGGAGATGGAAGTAAGTCAGCACAGCAAGTACTTCTACGAGTTCTGAATATGGGGAAGAAAGGAGCACAACCCCGAGCCTGGAAAGCAGAATACCTGAATTGATCGTATCACAACAAGACTTAATAAGACACAACACACAAATATTTAATTTTGATACCTTTTTTCATAGTTTAATTAGAGACATGCTGTATAATTTTGTAATTTCCCTAAGGGTAAAAAACTAACAATGTACAAGTCTACAATTTATATTAATAAAGTTTGGATTTGATTATTATTATTATTATTATTATTATTATTATTATTATTATTATTATTATTATTATTTCTTGTTGAAAATTATTATAATTATTGTTATAGCCATTGTGTTAGCATTTTGGCCGTTGTGTTAGCTACATATTGCCATCGCATTAGCTAAATATAGCACTGCAACGGCCATAAGGGTGTCGTGGCATTAGATGTTAGCTATTGCAACGGCTATAAGCTTGCCGTTGTGTTAGGTGATTTTACCGTTGCATTAGACCTACTGCAACGCCAGCAGATGCTACGGTACATGGCCGTTGCAATAGGCCTAATGCCACGGATTTTGACACCTAATGCAATGGATTTGAGGGTTACAATAGGTTAAAAATGTAGTAGTGTCTACTTTATGAGATAAATTACCCTATTAAGCTTTTTAATTATAAGATTGGTGAACCCAAAAGCCCTCTAAGAATCGAGATCTTGCAGATTTTGGTTAATACGCTACTCGTCTCCGTCTATGGAGTAGATGTGATGATTATTTTTCTGGGGAAATTTGCAAATATACAACAAGCAATCTCAAGCAATACTACCAAGAATAAAAAAAATTAGATCTCAGGGAAGTCTTTCTACCTTCTTTTACTAATTATGTGGCTTTACTTGCCTTTTTTTTTTATATTTTCTGAATTTTTTAATCGGACCTTTGCTCTTCCCAATTTCTGTTTCGGTTCTTCTCACTTTTTTTGAAAATATGTGTGATTTTCGTTTTGTTTTTTATTATTATTATTATCATGGTTTGTTATTGTCCCTTCATTTCTCTAGTGGTTTTGCTTGGGGAAAGGTTTTTTCGGTCTATTTATACCCTGGCTTGTGTTTAGTTGTAGCATCTCTCTTCAGTGTTTCTTATATCCTCTTTGTTTATTGTTTCTTTTGTGCTTTGTTTCTTCTTCACTTTCATCTTCCTACTACTTATAGTATAGCTTTCATGTCAAATGTTCCCCCTCCTCCTAGTTATGCCTCTATTCTTACAACACGACATCCTTCTCCTGCCATTTGCCCTTCCAAACCTCAACTTGTTGAATGTGGAATTAATAGTATGGATAGCCTTAATTGTGAAACTAGTCAATCCCACCCAGCCAGTGACACCCTCAACTCTCTAGGAGGTCACAGCCCTAGTATTCCTGCCCTTCCCTCTTCTTCAGACTGTGCACGTCCTCCTTCACCGCCAATTTCAAATACAGTTCACTCCAGTATAACTATCAATGCACCTACTCTTTCTGAAGCTACCATAGCTGATCACAAATAAAAAATCTTTTATGCTAAAATTTGGGGAGAGTTTGTGCCTTATGCTGCTGTCACCTCTAGGTTAGTTAGAGAGTGGAAATTCATTCTTGGGGAAGTTTCTATTAGGTACCTAGACAATGGTTGGTACATCATCAAATTCACTAACCCTATTGATAGAGATGAAGTTTGGTCCCGCAGACCTTGGTTTGTTCAGGGGCTTAATCTGGTACTCATTCCTTGGGAGCCAAACTTTTTTGCCTTCGATAATGAGATTACTTATGTTGATCAGTGGGTTAAAATCCCTTTTCTTCCCAATGAGTATTAAACTTGGGATCATTGTGTTTCTCTAACTTCTAGCATAGGTACTCTTATCAAGCTTGATGAGTATACTCTAAGAAATGATGATAAAGCTCAGTTAGCTAGGGTCTGTCTTAATATTGATATTTCTAAACCTGTCCCTTATACTCTCTCTATGCATATCGGTGAGCGAAACAAAATTTTTTTATCTTTTTTATAAGGGAGTTCATAAAGTCTGCCCCTTGTGTGGAAATAAAGACCACACCTTGAAGGCTTGTCCTAAAAAGCCTACTCCTTCTCTTGAGCTCATAGTGGCTCAGCTTGAGGCTAACAATCTGGACCACCAAGGTGAACAAGCCCCTCTGCCTCACTCTGACTGGATACATGTCAAGCCACAACGTCGTGCTAGATCTAAATTCTTCAACAGGGGTGGCAAAAGTGGGAGAGGTGCTTTTACTAGCCATTTTTCTAGGTTCAACAACATTGTCTACTCTCCTAATCCTACCAACTTCAATTAGTCCCCTTCTTCTTCTTCAAATCATGGGGAGGTAGCTATTGTTCCCATTAGAAATGCTTTTGCTTCTTTGGGTGAGTTTCAGGTTTCCACTGTGGAAAAATCACTCTTAATCCTCCTATTCCAGAAAAAGAGACTTTTGTTGATGATGAGGATGATCTAGATGAGGCTTTCTTCAATGCTTTAGGGGTTATCCACCATAGCCCGAAGATAAATTTCGATGCTGACATGACTGCTTCTCCTTCCTGTGACACTAACAAGTCCGAAAATTCTAAAAGGAGGAAACGTGATGATGGGGATGTGGGTTCCCCTACTTCTGTTATGAATTATGATTAAGTCTCTATGATATGTGTGTTGTCTTTTGGGTCTGAGATTCCAGCTTCTAGCTCTTTATTTTACTCTTTTTGTATGTAATTTATATTTTCTTTTCATTATCTATTTCCTGTTCAGGTTCAGCCTATGCTATCTTGCTAATTATCATGCTGATCCTTCCTTTTGTAATTGCTATATCTTTAAGCAAATGCAACTTTTCTATTTAGTTTACCCCCACTTGCATTACCGGTTTATATTCTCTGTGTAGGAGTTTATAGGTACTACGCAGCGGAAAATCATGAATCATATTCATAAAAGTACCTAATCCCAAGAACACATGCATAACACACAAGACACATAATCATACCTTTGAAGCGTGAATTCCACATAGCAAATTGATTGACAAATCAGGGAGAGAATAGATCCCCAAGCGTTGCTCCTCTACTTAGTCCACGAGCTTCGAACGAGCCGTCCACCAATACTAGATTGGTCGAGTGATTGAGGAAAATTGCGATCACCACCTTTTTTGGACTAAGCCAACCACCATGATCTACCACCACCACGAACCACCGCACTGGCGCCAGGGGAGGAGAGAGAGCCGTGAGATAGAGAGGAGTATGAGAGGGGTTGGTCTCGTGTTTGCTAATTAGAGTTTGATCACACTGATCAGATAATTACATACTTCTTAGCAAACCCTAGGCACCTAGTCTATTTATAATCATATTATAATTAGACTAGGGTTAGGAAGCCCAAACCCTTCAATCCACTCCATGTGGCCGGCCATACTAGAGGATGAGGCCCATCATGGGCCTCGTCCTCTCGTGCCCGATCTAGACCCTTTGTGTGACCTTATAGGATCCGTCCAATTGGGCTTTGGGATATTTTACTAGCCCAAAGATCGTTAGTACCTCTAGCTATGATAAAACGACGACCCAAATGTACGAACTTAATTATCTCCATAATTTGATCCATTTATATATCTAGTAATTGCACACGACGAAGACATAAATCCTTCAATCTCCCACTTGTCTGAGACAAGTGTGCAATATTCAAATTCCTTAAGTCAATATGTGTCGATTTGATAATATGATTGCATCACATGTCGAGATCATATTAATCTACAAATCGTTTCTTGAAATCTGAGTTAGAATTACAAAACCAAATGATTACTGAGTAATGCATTTGAACGCGGCCACGTATTTTCTGAATCCACTCTCTTCAAGCGGCCATGACACATTCTTTAATTTAATAGGTAGACTCAATCCAATCTTGTGGCAACAAGGCTCCCACTCAACTTTTGAAATAATCGGGAAACACACTTTATAATCTCCAGTTACGGGTAGACGTTTGAGTGTACCATAGTTAAATCAATCATTGAATGAAATCAATGTTCCACTCATGTCAAAGGAATCCACTAATATATCCGGAAGCTCTATACTTGAACTTCAAAGTAGGTCAATAGTTCGATCATACATCATTCATGCATATCCAAGTGATTGACCGAGCATCTCTATGCCCCTATAGCCCATGAAACTGCGCTATCCAATCAATCTTACATGCTAGTCCATTTATTGAAATCATTTATGTCCACTTTAATGATTTCGAACTAGGAACTTAAATAATATATGAATTTTGTTCACCTGTGGGGTTTCATTCACCGGGTTATTTAAATAAATTAACCTGATGAGCCCATCAATCCATAATTATTTTGGACATTTTATTTAATTTCCAAAACCATAATTAAATAAGAGAAATGAAATTTCTATTTTAAACATAATTCTGCAAGTATATGCATTCCTTATGTAATATGTTTTCTCAAAACATATACAACTTGAATTACATAACTTGATTCAATCCAAGTCTTTAATATGACTCTCAGATCTTAGTCTATGGAAGGGGTTTAGTGATTTCTCACTCATAATAAAACTTTGCAGATCACGACATTCAGCCTGTCTATTTTTTTGGATTTGTGATGTGACCCTGACTCCTTTGTTTTGGCAAAGATGTCCTTTTAGTCACAAGACAATTTGATCCAAACTTCCTCCTTAACTACTCTTATTGTAGCTAAAACACATATTCTGACAATGAGTATGCAACAGTATTCTGCTTTGAACTCTTTCAAGCTTACTGGCCTTCTTCATATAGACACGAATGTGCATCCGAATCAACATCTAGAGTCATCTTGCCTATTTGGTAAACTTGCATTCGTATTACCTTTTGACAACTTATTCACTTTTAACATCATTAGCTAGAAAAATTCCTTTAGTCCTTCTCAAGTACTTAAGGATATTCTCTTTACAACTTTCAGTATGCTTATTCTGAATTTACTTGAAACTTGCTACACATGTACTAGTCATATGTAACATTTTTCTTTGTACATATCATGACACATATAATGGACCTTTTTTCAAAATCATAAGGTACACTATCCATACAGCTCAACTCTATTAGCTTTTGAAGGCACTGAGTTTTACTGAGCGTACTACCATGAAACATGGGAAAACATCCTCTCTTAGAGTCTTGCTTCATGAACTTGTCAAGATCCTTATCAACATAAGTCTCTCGATGTTGTCCAATCATTCTTCAAGATTCACTTCATGGATCCTAATTCCCAATATGTACTCAACATCTCTTAGTCTTTCATATTGAAACAACTCTCTAACCACTGCTTGACTTACTCAAGCATTGATATGTCATTTTATATGAACTGTATGTCATCTACATACATGACTAAGAAGATCAATTGCTCCCACTAAACTTCTTGTCTCTATAAGATTCCTTTTCGTTCTTTGAAAAGAATGTTTCAACTCCCTTATGCTTACTTCAAACCATAAATGAATTTCTGAAGTTTGCAAAACTTTCTAGGATTTCTGGATTTCAAAACTCTTGGGTTGTATCATATACATACCATCCATCAAGAACATTTCAAGAAGGTGATTTTGATCTCCAATGCTAAACTTCGTAATCGAAATCAGCAATCACTAGAAAAATCCGAATAGGCTTACACATCTAATAGGTTTGATCCTATTTGTAAGACCATCATGGACTAACACATCTTTACAGACATGAAGTCCATACTGGATTTCTTGGCTTTAAGCCATTTCTTGAGTTGGCACTTATCCAAAGCTTGCTTGTAGGGCATGGGTTCTAACCATTCCAATAGGAAAATTTTAGGATCCACCTTTTTCTCAGAATTTCAACAAACTTTTTGTTTTGATCCTAAGTAACCTACAATAGGTATGAGCAACAATAAAATTATTCTCTTCAACTCTTTGAAGCCTTTCATTCAAGTTGGGACAATAGAAGCCTCGCTAGTGGAATTAGCTTGCTTCGACACATGGTTTATCAAATTAGCTGATTTCATATGCCTTCGTCTCTGATGTGGTGTTATCCACATCCATTGTTGCTCGTCTCGAATCTCATTGAGATCTAACTTTACTCCCACTTAGCTTTGTAGGAAGAGATTTCTTTCTATAAAGACATTATCGCGAGCAACAAACACTTTATTTTTACGCGATTGTAGGAATAATACCTCTTAGTTTCCTTGAGAAAACCCATGAAGAACTATTTTTCTAATTTAGGGTGTATTATGTCATCTTTGTAAACATTTTACATTGATTTCATAACCCTTAATCTTGTTTAGAAAAGATAACTTTGGAACATTTCCAGTCTATAACTCTTATGACATCTTTTCTACTGCTTTGGTTAAGTTTCTGTTTAGTATATTCGCAATTGTTGTTGTAATGCATATCCTCAAATGATCTTTGTAAATCATTAAAGCTAATCTAGGATCGAACCATGGCAAGCAAAGTTTGATTCCTTCTTCATAAACATACATTTTAATTGTAATGTTTCTGGATTGTGAATTAATTCAACAATTCCCTTTTAGATGATCATTGAATTTGAGTTAAATATTTATCTCAAATTGATTTTACATTTCATTTGGAATTCTTCAACATTTCAATGATTCCAAGCTTTACTTCATTAAGTAATTATCAATATATTTACTTAAATTGTTAGTAAAAGCAATGAAATAGTTAAATCTCTTTGTTAATTCTTGAACTTATGGTCCACACACATCATATGTATGAGTTCCAAAAGGTCATTTTAGCTCCTTTACCCTTTCAACTAAAAGGAAACTTGGTCATCTTACCTTATCAAGCATGAATTCTAATTCTCAAGTGATTCATAATCATATAAGAATAAGAGTCCACCCAATATAACTTTGGATGTGCAAAATGGTTTATGTGACCTAATCTTACTTTGTTATAAGTAAGTTTACTTTAAATCATCTAATTTTGCTTTTGTGATCTACTTATATTAATGTCATAAAGCAAAATAACTTATATCTAGCAAAATGAAAACAATTTATTACCTTGGCCATGGATCAACACTTGTCCAAGCCAAGTAAAAACAAATCAATATTCAAACAAGAAAAGCGAAATATTGTCTCATCATAACTGGAAATTGTTCTAAAATCATCATAAAAATTCAGAAATTAAAACTATGAAGCTATCTCTAGCCACTAGAACATTTCTAGTGCACCTTCAAGCTCCATTTCCATGCTAGCCTCACTTCTTTGCAGCTTCTGTACAACATTAATAATGTTAAGCACTGCAACTTGGTATCACATACCTAAGTGAAAGTTAAAATTTTTATAACATAATACCTGAGGTTGATGCTCCATTATTTTTGAGGAAGCCAAGGTATTTCTGGCAATTGCGTTTCCAATGCCCCTTCTTCTTGCAATAAAAGCATTCGCTTTCACTTGCAGCTTTGGGTTTTGGTTTCGCCTTAGGCTTCTCAAGAGCCTTGGCAACTTGCTTGCCCTTGCTCTTAGCATTAGCCTTTTGCCCCTTTTTCTTGAACCCCTTTCCCTTTTGAATCATAAGAACTTCCTTCTTAGGTTCCTTAGGGATTTGCTTTTCAGCACTAACCAGCATTGCGTGCAATTGATTCATAGTCTTTGCAGTCGTAGTCATGTTAAAGTTCATGATAAACTGGTTGAAACTTTCTGGAAGTGAGTGGAGAATGATGTTTGTTGCTATCTCATCACTGTATGGGTGCCCCAGTTTCTCCATACTTTGAATAAGGCCGATCATTTTGAAAACATGATCATGAACTGTGGCACCCTTCTCCATCCTAGAATCCAGAATCTCACGATGAAGCTCGTACCTTTCAACTCTAGCTTGTTTCTTAAACAAAGCTTTGAGTTCTTGCATGATTGTGTACGCATCCTGATCCTCAAAACGCTTTTGAAGACTAGGTTCCATGGTAGCAATCATCAAGCAAGTGATAGGCACAGCTCTATCATGAGCTTCCTTGTGCCTCTTGACTTCGGCCGTAGTTGCATTTTCTGGCAAAGGTCCTGGCAATGGGGTGTCAATGACATCCTCTCTACCTTCAAATTTCAGAACGAGTCTTATCATTCTTTCCCAAGTGGAAAAGTTTTCTCCTGTCAACCTATCCTTCTCAAGGAATGGTCGAAGATTGTAAATATTGTTGTCATTGTGATTACGGCTACCCATCTATGTCAAAATAAGGCAAAGTTTAATAATTATGTTTAATTTAACATTAAAGTACCATATACGAATCAATTTGGTAACTTTAAAGCACTTTATTCAACATTAATTGATCCCAATTGAATTTTAAGTGATTCCAAGATCCTTTATTTGTGCAATAATTGACCGGACTTTAGCCCTACCATCAACCATTACATTTTAAAGGTGAGTAAACTCTTTACTGATTACAACTCTTGTAACTCTTGGTTGAATAATTAACCATCACATGTTTAATTATTTCCCTTTGCTTCAAGGTTCTAAACTCTTTAGGTAACCTTGTTGAGCATAACCAATTAAAATTGTAAAATTTGATTTACCCCAACTTCCCAAAGATATAATATGACACCCAGCTTTGGCATGACCCATCATAAATATCGAAGGTTTCATTCGGTTTTTAATTGGAAAAGTAATCTCAATATTTCTGGGACCTAGATTCATTTATGTTGTGATTATTTAGTGAACTCTAGTGCATCATCAATCAACATAAATAAAATCTAACATGCATAATCTACTAATGCAATAAAATATGACATAGTATGACCCCTTAGTCCTAAGAAAACTAGAAATGAAAAGCTCCCACTTGAATCATCATGGATCTCCATCCACCTTGCTCCTTTGGGCCTTCACTTCATGGGCTTCTTTGAACTAATACTATTTAAATAACTAATCTATTTACTTTAAATAAAAGTTACAAAAATACTTAACGGTATGCAGACCGTATTTAGATTACCAAAATACATCACGATGCGCAGATCGTATTTTAGAATCTGTGGGCCATACTAGTTTATATATAGCAACCTAATATCATATTTTATAAAAGTGTCATATAATAAATCACTCAACATGCTTGTCTAAACTACAACATCGAATGGTTTATAATTAAGGCAACGCATTTCCTAAAACATCATATATTTTAAATCATAATTAGATAATATCATATATTATTCATGACCGATCATAAAATATCATATATTTTAATTTAGGCATGAGATAGAATCAAATCTTATTTTAATTAGAAAGATAAATCATATTTAATCTTCCATGATTATCCTAACAACTTTAGGAGATTCTATCCTAATTATTAGCCAATCAAATAATTTTAAAATCAATTATCTTAATCTAATTATGGGATAATCATATTATTTAAATCAATTATTATCCTTTTGGAATATGCTCAGAATATCCTAATCAATCTTATCCATAATTAACCACTTTAATTAGGATAATTACCAATTTAACAACTTTAAATATGGATAATATCAAATATAACAACTTTTGCAATATTTGATTTTATCCTAAAATAAAAGATTTTATCCAAAATAAAAGATCATATTTTCAAAATATTTTATTTTATCCCAAAATAAATCATATTTATCTTGAAATATTTTTATAATAAAATAATTTTAATTTTTTTTTTTGAAAAAGCCGTACTGTACGGATGCTGGCCACCGTGGTTGGCTAACCGGAGCTAGCCACGGTGGCTGGCTGCTTGCAGCCAGTAGCAGTGGCAGCCACGGCAGCAGCGTGCAACGCTTGCACAGCTGCTGCCCCAGCCACCAGGACCGCCGCCCTCCCCTTCCCCTCCGTCTTGGACCAGCACCAGGTCGGCAGCCGCGGCTGCTGGCCTTAAAACAGTTTTTTTTTTTTTTTTTTTTTGGTTTTTAATTTAATTAAAATAACTTTTATAAAAATTAAATCAAATCAGTCCAAAATTAAAATTAAATCATTATTCAATATTAAAATTAGGGTTCATCATAAAATTAATCCCAATTTAATTCTAACTCTTAAAATTAAATCGATGATCATACACAAAACATTTTTATGCATAAATCAATCCGATTAAAATTATGAAACATAAAAAAAATCGAATTAAATCAAAATCAAGCACAAAAATCATATTTTAGGGCTATAAATTTCGAAAAATTCGAAAATTAGGGTTAGGAGGTTCGAAAATTTCGAACATTTTAGGGCTTAATACGGTCCTCTTCATGGCTATTTGAGCATAATTAAATCTCATTTAATCAATTCCAAAAGTTTAATCACATTAAATATAATAATTGAAACATAATTAAATTAATTTCTCCCTCTTAATTGATTATAAAATTAACATGGACTTCAAATTAAACGTATTAATATGATCAAGCGCGTTCATGCAAGAGGCTAACTGATACCACTATAGGAGTTTATAGGTACTACGCAGCGGAAAATCATGAATCATATTCATAAAAGTACCTAATCCCAAGAACACATGCATAACACACAAGACACATAATCATACCTTTGAAGCGTGAATTCCACGTAGCAAATTGATTGACAAATCAGGGAGAGAATAGAGCCCCAAGCGTTGCTCCTCTACTTAGTCCACGAGCTTCGAACAAGCCGTCCACCAATACTAGATTGGTCGAGTGATTGAGGAAAACCGCGATCACCACCTTTATTGGACTAAGCCGACCACCACGATCTACCACCACCACGAACCACCACACTGGCGCCAAGGGAGGAGAGAGAGTCGTGAGATAGAGAGGAGTATGAGAGGGGTTGGTCTCGTGTTTGCTAATTAGAGTTTGATCACACTGATCAGATAATTGTATACTTCTTAGCAAACCCTAGGCACCTAGTCTATTTATAATCATATTATAATTAGACTAGGGTTAGGAAGCTCAAAAACCCTTCAATCCACTCCATGTGGCCGGCCATACTAGAGGATGAGGCCCATCATGGGCCTCGTCCTCTCGTGCCCGATCTAGACCCTTTGTGTGACCTTATAGGATCCGTCCAATTGGGCTTTGGGCTATTTTACTAGCCCAAAGATCGTTAGTACCTCTAGCTATGATAAAACGACGACCCAAATGTACGAACTTAATTATCTCCATAATTTGATCCATTTATATATCTAGTAATTGCACACGACGAAGACATAAATCCTACACTCTGTCCTTTTGCTATTTACTTTTACTGCTACTATGGCACTACTAAGTGTATTCCATTGGAATATTATTTATTTAGCATTATCTTTGCTCTTATTTCTTCTGTATAATAATGGGTTGTCCCTTTGGTATTTGTGGTTTTATAAATCTCAAGCCTTGCACCCTTCTTTAATATGTACAACTGGTCTTCTTATGTTGGGTTTGGTTACAGGTTGTGTAGGGAATATTTCAAGCCATTAACCCCAAGCTTGAACCCCACTGTGATCATACACTTAAGTATGGTGGCGTCCAAAGGGAAGGAAGCTAGAGCAAAAGAGTCGCCAAAAAGTTTTAGGAACTTGTAAACCGTTCACGAGGTGCAGATTACACCCCTTAACGATCCAGGAGATCGTCAACTCCAAAAGGTCTTGAACCAAATAGGGTTCGGGGATGAAGGTAAAAATCCAACCTAAAAGAGATTGACCCTGCCCTAATAATTGGCCTCTACTTTATTCTTCTCGTATTCATGTGCGCTTTCTGACTAACATGCAAACAATAGGTTAACCCTAAACCTATTTATCTATGTTGGTTGATTATTAATGCACAAATAAAACTATTATTGGCGATCACTTGAATTATAACCATATTATCCCTAAACAAGATTATTACTTATCTTATTAAGCGTGATTACAAGTACAAATTCCCTTTAGGCATGCATAAAAGGCGTGATCAAGCAATAACAATAATAATCATCAAGCAACATGATAATCACAATAATCATAACAATTATAATCCTGTTAATAATAAAGCTTAAATATAATAGCAAGATCCTAGGCATGATACTAACAAGATTAATAACAAACCCTAGCATGTCACTAAGCAATAAAGATCAAAGCTTTAAACCTAACATGGTACTAACATGATATTAGGAAAGAAAATAGAAAGCACCCTAAACATGATACTAGAAAGCAATAATAACATCCTAAGAATGATGCTAGGAATTAATAAATAATAAACATGCTTTCTACAAGAATAGAGCAATAAGATTACATACTTTGATGCCTCGTATCTCTTTCTAATAACAAAATACACACGTTAGTAACTTCAAGGAAAATATAAAATCAAACAATTAAATCAAATAATTGAAATAGAGATTAAGGACCAAACCCTCAGAAATTATAACCTTTCACGTCTAGGGCGAAGGCAACTTTGAAGTCGGCTAGGTGTTTCTAGATCTCGTGAATGCGGAATTTTGTAAGAGGGAAGGTTAGAGAGATGAGAGCATAGAGAGAATTTATGATTGATGATGAAAATTGATAATTGTATATGAATAAAAAACGGAGGTTTAGGACCCTATTTATAAGAAAACAGTCCGGAAATAGGTAGAATTTGATAAGGAATAAAACTCCACGCTGTTGCTGCAAAACCGACCTTGTCGCCAGGCGACAGGGGTTGTCGCGTGGCGACAAGCCTGTCGTTTGGCGATAGCCAAGATTCCTACGCGCTTTCAAACACGGAGTCCACTTATCAATTAAAATCGATTCGTAAAATCCGTATGAAAATCGAAATCGTATTTTTCATAAAATAATATTTTATTCCAAATAAAACTTATCAAAATATAATTATTAATTCTAATTCTATTAGGATTAAAGAGAACCTTCTAAAGAATTCTAGAAGACTATAATTAATTCTAATTATTCTAAGAATAATAATTAACATTGGGCCCTCCCCTAGGTCATTGGGCCGCACGTAAAGATCAAACCGGGCCCAGTTTAGTATTTTGGCCATAACTTCCTCATTATTCATCGGAATTGGGCTTATAATATATCGTTAGAAAGATCTTTGCAATCCCCTTCCAACTACACTATTATTGGACCCTTGTCGTGGACCAAACTAAACTGGATTATCTATTTTCATAAAATAGAGTTGTTTTTCGAAAACAGAAAGAAAGAATTTTTAATAAAAACTAACCGCAACACTTGACCTTTTACACTTTCACCTCATTCGATTATCATTCGACGCAAAAGGTATTCATCACTGGGTTTGTTTTTGGGGAGACACATTTGGGTGTCTACAGAAGCCCCTACTTTGACTGAGTTTGGAGAAACGCAAGTTTCGAAAACGATAGTCAAAGTATCGATAGGGACAGAGAATGATTCAGAACGTTCTGCAATCCCAAATCATTCTTGTAACGCCAATACCTGCAAACTAGCGATAGTTAAAACAGATAAAAGAGTTAAGAAACTCGTATCTTGCACCGTCGAGCACACGTCTCTAAAGGTAACCGATTTGTTACATTTTCTTGAAGACCGCTCTGCTTGTAGCTGCCTCCTATTTCATCGAAGATGACTCTGCTTGTAGTCATTCTCCATCGCTTATGACCATCTTCCACATCCTAGGGAACACGATCGAAGATAACTCTACTTGTAACCATCTTCAGTTGTTGCGACGATACTCCGAAGAATTTCACCGAAGACAAATACCTGTTGATCCTTTAAAGTTCGCTTGAACTTGCTGTTGATGCTTTGGGTGATGACAATCCTCTTTTCTTCAGGAACAGTTGTCAACACGACTTTTGTATGATGTATGACAATCCGATTTAGGGAAAGTTGTCAATGCCACGTAACAATCCATCCTTGGAAATATTGCTACGATGAAGCGACAATCCGTAACTCGAAAAATTTGCCAAAGTCCAATTTTGGGAAAAGTTTCCAATGCTTCGTAACAAGCTGTCATAAGAACTTTGCTACGATCGACAATCCACATCTTGGAATATTACTCTTGAAAGCAATCCACCTTGGAAATTTGCCAACGCTATGCAACAATCCTTTTAGGAAAATATTGCCACTATTGACAATCCGCGTCTTGGAAAATTTGCAAAAAAGAGTCGACCGACAATCCACTTCGGGAAAACTTGCCACTTATTGAAATGAATGACAATCCACGTTGAGGAACCTTTACCGAAATTTATGATGAGTAGAGACCTACGACAATCCTTTGGGAAATTTTTCCATAGGGAACTATGTGTATGACAATCCAATTTTGGAAAAATTGCCAAACAGAGCAGGAGCACGACAATCCACGCTTGGAAACTTTGCCAGAGATGACAATCCAATCTTGGAAAAAATTGTCGAAGATTTTATGAATGTATGACAATCCGAACTTGGAAAAACTTGCCAAATAGAGAAGGAGTACAACAATCCATGCTTGGAAACATTGCCAAAAGGATGACAATCCAATCTTAGAAAAATTGTCGTATAAGAAGATGCGCGATAATCCATATTTGGAAATATTGTCAGTTGGGGATGACAATCCAATCTTGGAAAAATTATCGTATAAGTGCTTGCTTTTGAACTAATGCCTTGGTTCTTGTAATGAGCCAATGCTTAGGCGCTTAAGCTAAGTGAGACGATCGTCGTTAGGTCAATCACTTACTGCGATTGTAATCGAGCCGACTACTAATCATGTCAATTTGCTTATAGGGGCTAACTGGCCTACCAAGGAACCCGAAATTGTTGTATGAGATCCACATAATTTAACATGGAGCCATGCATTGCGTCGCCGCACTGGCGCCTGCTGGACAGCCTTGTCGTCTGACGCTGGAGTCAGGTTTTCATTCGCGGTTTTTCGAAAAAATCCGAGAATGTTCTTGCTCACTGGAATGTAAAAAAATCCGTGAATGTTCTTGCTCACTAGAATGTACCTGTATTTATATTTCGGACTATAGGACTTTGCTTATTTTTCTTTAGGGTTGACCTAAGACTTAGTGTTACTTGACTCATTGACTTGACATGACTCAAGGTATAAACTTGACTTAATGATGACTCACTTCGTGTGACTCGTGTGTGCATAGTGTTGACTCCTGAAGCTCGATATGTACATGACTCGAAATGAGAAAACAAAAATTTCTGTCATTTTTGTGAACGGTACCGACTTTCTCCCGAAAATGAAAGACGCAAAAAGGAAGAAGTTTTTGATGGTGCATGTTGAATGAGTTTAGTCAAACGTTGCTTGATACTATCTCTCAAGGTGTAAGGATTAACTCATCCTAGGCTATCTCAATTGTTGACTCAATGATGAAAGTATTTGGGTAACTTAGGCGCGGAAGCTAAGTACTTCATACTTTGTGATGCAATGATGAATGATGAGTGATTTTGTTATGACAAGGTATGCTCCAACGTTGTGTTAAGATTTCATGACAAATGGTTCCTAAGGGAAAAACTATTTGGTCATGTATCGGTGATGTGTGTGAAAGTGATACTACAATTAGGCTGCAAAGGCTAAGTGTGTGGAAAAATATATTGAAAGGAGTCAAATGGTGGTGACTCTTAGGCTGGGTAGGCTAACAATGTAGGGATCAAGCCCCCAAGTCTAGCTTTAAGTGGATAGGGATGAGCATAGGGGATCCCTTGATATGATCATATATGAATTTAAATATGAATGCATTTTTTTACGGCCGCACCCCTTTGTGAGGTTGCCTACGCATCTGTTAGGAATCAGGCCGAACGTAGCTCTAGCCGAACCTCGCACAAGTGTGTGTATACCTCAAAAAGTTCTTTTAAGGGTTTTAACGTGGTTAGGCTAAAGGTTTGAAGAAGAAGGGGATAAAGGCTCAACACCCTAGGTAAGCCCCCAAGGTGTGCAACCTTGCTTTTGAATCTTTGTATTTTTATGCGTGAGTGTTTTAACTCTTTATATTTTGCTCTCTCTTTTTGCTTTATCATTTTTTCAAATTCAAATATCTTTTTTATAAGCGTGGGCAATCCCGATCATGCGGTCTATCACTCACTTGGCATTCATGTTTCTCAGGCACGGTACCGAGCACTCGATAAGAAACGCAATCTAAGATGTGTTCATATCAAAGAGATGTTCATGTCAAAGACATTGGAACACTTGCCCTTTTGTACACTTTTATTGTTTCTATCTTGCTATTTTAATCTTTTGAAGTCACTCAAGCTTTTTATGAAATTGAAAATTGCATAAGTTGCACACCATCCCATCCCAAGGTTAGGTAGATATGGGTTGAAAAATGAAAGGTCTATCGTTAAACGAGGCTCAAAGTGGTTTATCAAAAAAGGATTGAATATTTGAAGGGTGAAAGGTGATATGAGGTGGCTACAAGGGGTGCCTCAAATCATTGGTATATCTTGTGCTTGGTTTGACATTTTTTTTAATGCAATGCAATGCAATGATCATATGCAAGAAAAGAAATGCTCATTTTATTAAAGGGAGAAAAGAAACATACAAAATAAAAAAAAAAATCTAAGGAAAAAGGTGCCTATTGCTAGACTTATTGGGGAAAGGAAAAATGAAAAAAAGAAAAAGAAAAGAGGTCACGAAATCTTATCGTTGAAGCTCGCCTCTTGCCTTGTGCCTCATCACTCGGTCTTCTTGCCGACTGGAGGTATATGAAGCTTGTTATTGTCGATCAAATATTGGATTGCTTCCTTCAGCTTCCAACAGCTCTCGGTAGTATGACCCCTACTTTGATGGTACTTGCAGCGTACATTTGGGTTCCAACTAGGCAATCTCTTCTCAAGTGGGGGATCTTGAATGGGTCCAATAGGAGTAATGAGTTTTTTTGCGTGGAGTCGATCGAAAGCATCATCGTAGCTAATTCCAATAGGGGTGAAATCCTTTCTTAGTTGCTTTCTAAATCCTCGATTATCCATGGCTAAGATTTTATTAAGGTCGAAAGTACCAACACTGTTGCTAGAGTAGGTGTTTTCGGAAGAAGAAGGATAATCGTTATTCCTTCCTTTACAGCCACTGTTGTTATCGTTACTAATCCTAGCCTTCTTGTCGCGCGGAGGAACATGAAGGAGACTTGAATCAATGAGGTCTTGAACGCGATCTTTGAGGATGAAGCGTCCTTCGGTAGTGTGATCATGGCCCCTATGGTGTTGATAATGAGAACGCTGTTCGATAACCATTATCCAATCTCTTAGTCCTTCTATTGCACCCATAAGGGTGACAATGGTATTTCGTAGTTCCTGAACATCCTTTTCCAGGCTTGACGATCTTTCACTAATATTACTTAAGGAAATTTCTTTTTCGCCGGCCATTACTACAACCCTTTTGTTTTATAAAAAAGTGATGCTTTATCAAAAGTGTTGTCTTGGTTAAGTGCTCTTCTCTCTTTGGCCAAGTATTGTGGAAAGGGAAATTAAGGGATATTCATTGTTAATTATTTGACTCAACTCTATTCAATATGCAATGGATGGAAGAAAGTAGGAAGAATGAATATTGTGACATGGGGAAAGCATGTAGCGAATGGAAAGATGATATAGATGGAGAGATATGAAAAAATTAGGAATAGAATGTACCCCCAACTCAAATGACGGAAAAAATCGACTCATGCATGAACCTAAGACATGGTCATGGTGACTATATAAAGTGTGTGCTAAGACTAGTGAGTGTAGGTGACATGTTAAGACTCGTGTCATAACCATGTGGCTAGACTATATAACTAGACTCAAGCAAATACTAAGTTAAGACCTCACATATGTGCACTAAACTGGACAGGCTGTAGTATTTTAGTCATAACTTTTTATATGTGACTCTGAATTGGACGAAACCATTTCCAAATGAAAGATAAAACTCGGGGCTACAGATCCATAGTTTATACAACTCATAACTCTTCCTAGAACTCCATCTATGACCAAAACAAGTTGACGTTTGTGCAGTATACGGGAATAAAAAATCCGGGTTGACTCAAAGGAACTATGACTCGATTTTAGACATATTTATTTGCTCAAATTAATTAATCAATTAATTAAGCAAAGTCTTTTAGTCATTGGTTAGTTTATTTAAGCATATTCATAATTACAAGTCAAACCAAACGGTTAGTTTAATCACATGTAAGTATGCATAAGCAAATAATGCACAAGTAGTCAAGTAGTCACAACATGATGCAATAAGTTTGCAACCTAACCATGGCTCTAGTTCTCTAAAATTCAAGGATATGGGTTACTCAAAGAGGGTCCATGGTTATGAGTCCGGGTGCATCGCGCGGAAGTCTTACCTTTGGAAGGGTTGGCGCGTATGGATGGGACCCCACAAGTTAAAAACTTGCTTCCACGGTTTGGTGGATTCACAAACTCGGATGTACCTGTCGTTGCCAGGAGCGTTCGATTGGGTAGATGGAGCGTGAACCCCCAGAGGGTTATGTCCATATGTAGAACACATATGGGTTTCAGAAAAGAGAGAAAAACTCAATCAGGAAATAGAATCGAGCCAACAGTGCTAGAAATGGTCAAAACAAGAAGGCAGAGTTTTGGCTCGGTATTGGAAGAACTTGGCGCCAGACTACAGGGACCGTCGCCGCAAAAGTACCCCTGCCGCCAAGCGAAAGAAGCACTTTACAGGCGGCAAGCCCTGTTTTCTAGGCGCTAGTTCCTACATGCCTCAGCAAGTATCTACGTTCTTAGAATTTTCCAGATTTTGCAGTATTATTTCAATTCTAGTTGTGAAAGATATTTCTCAAGTTTCCTAGTGTAAAAATCCTATGTTTTTGACTCATTTCGGATGGTCTATCAATGAGGACCTTTTTTATGCATATGACAATAATGTTAATCAAAATTACGCACATGAAATACTTAGAACTTTTCGAGTCTCATCCACTCATTCTAAATCATTGCCGAAATAAATTTCAGGAATTAAAATAGAAATCTTCCCCAGTAGAGTCGCCAAAAACTGTAAGGAATATTTCAAGCCATTAACCCCAAGCTTGAACCCCACTGTCATCATACACTTAAGTATGGTGGCGTCCAAAGGGAAGGAAGCTAGAGCAAAAGAGTCGCCAACAAGTTTTAGGAACTTGTAAACCGTTCACGAGGTGAAGATTACACCCCTTAACGATCCAGGAGATCGTCAACTCCAAAAGGTCTTGAACCAAATAGGGTTCGGGGATGAAGGTACAAATCCAACCTAAAAGAGATTGAACCTGCCCTAATAATAGGCCTCTACTTTATTCTTCTCGTATTCATGTGCGCTTTCTGACTAACATGCAAACAATAGGTTAACCCTAAACCTGTTTATCTATGTTGGTTAATTATTAATGCACAAATAAAACTATTATTGGCGATCACTTGAATTATAACCATATTATCCCTAAACAAGATTATTAATTATCTTATTAAGCGTGATTACAAGTACAAATTCCCTTTAGGCATGCATAAAAGGCGTGATCAAGCAATAACAATAATAATCATCAAGCAACATGATAATCACAATAATCATAACAATTATAATCATGTTAATAATAAGGAAATTTTGATTTTTACCACCTTCAAATAACGACTTTATTAAATTTACCACCTCCAAAAAAAAAAAGATTTACTTTACCACCTCATAAAAAAAACATCAGTTTTACCACCTAAGCCTAACTCCGGTGACGAAAACCGCCAGTGGGGCCCACCATAACAGCTAGTTTTTGAAATTATCCCCAAATTCTCTCGATTTCCCTTTGATTGAAACTTAACTTCTTCATTTCTATATCTATTTCGTGAAGATTGAAGTTTTTTTTTGCCATTTTCTTTTCAAATTCTGATTTTGGGTGATCCTTAACAATCCCACATCCTCAAATTATCAAATTATTGAAGATTGTACTCGGCCCTGAATCAATTGAACTGTTCGACGACAAATAGCGAAAAGGTAAGCAATTTTCACGAATTCTGTTGTAATTTTTTGCAATTGTTTGCGTGATTATGTTGCAATTGCTAAGTATAATTGAAATTGCATGTTTTCTGTTATTAATTCAACCCCAATTTCATATCGTAAATAATTAAGGTTCATGTAAGTGTAAATTAATTTGGGGGTTTTTTATATTTCAATTGGGTAGTAAAATTAGGGTTAGATTATGGTAATTGTGTTCAAATACAATTAGTTTCAATGAAAAATTGGCAGTAGAAATGACAATACTACCTCTGAATTACGAGTACGATTTTTTTCCAGAAGTCGGATTTATTCTTCGTCGTCGTCTGTTTTCTGAAAACTCTGTCATATAACATTCAGGTTCAGGAAACAGAAATTGAAGCAGCTTAGGTACGAGTAATTGTTGTTGCTCATCCACGGATTCGGTATTTATAAGATCAAGCACGTTTTTGTTTGCAATCCTTAAGCCATTAAGGATACAAATCAAACCAAAAACCAAACTATAAGCAAATTATAACTTTATAAGATGAACTTTGGCTCATTTACTACCAAAATTAAGGATTTGTGAAGAAAATCGCAAACAAAAACATCAATCTTCAACAATTTGATGTAGAAATGAAGAAGGTTGGTTTAAATAGAAGGGAAATCGAGAGAATTTGGGGATAATTTCAAAAACTAGCTGTTATGGTGGGCCCAACTGGTGGTTTCCGTCACCGGAGTTAGGCTTAGGTGGTAAAACTGATGTTTTATTTTTTTATGAGGTGGTAAAGTAAGTCTTTTTTTTTTGGAGGTGGTAAATTCAATGATGTCATTATTTGAAGGTGGTAAAAATCAAAATTTCCTAATAATAAAGCTTAAATATAATAGCAAGATCCTAGGCACGATACTAACAAGATTAATAACAAACCCTAGCATGTCACTAAGCAATAAAGATCAAAGCTTTAAACCTAACATGGTACTAACATGATATTAGGAAAGAAAATAGAAAGCACCCTAAACATGATACTAGAAAGCAATAATAACATCCTAAGCATGATGCTAGGAATTAATAAATAATAAACATGTTTTCTACAAGAATAGAGCAATAAGATTACATACTTTGATGCCTCGCATCTCTTTCTAATAACAAAATACACGCGTTAGTAACTTCAAGGAAAATATAAAATCAAACAATTAAATCAAATAATTGAAATAGAGATTAGGGACCAACCCCTCAGAAATTATAACCTTTCACGTCTAGGGCGAAGGCAACTTCGAAGTCGGCTATGTGTTTCTAGATCTCGTGAATGCGGAATTTTTTAAGAGGGAAGGTTAGAGAGATGAGATCATAGAGAGAATTTATGATTGATGATGAAAATTGATAATTGTATATGAATAAAAAACGGAGGTTTAGGACCCTATTTATAAGAAAACAGTCCGGAAATAGGTAGAATTTGATAAGGAATAAAACTCCACGATGTCGCTGCAAAACTGACCTTATCGTGTGGCGACAGGCCTGTCGTTTGGCGACAGCCTGGATTCCTACGTGCTTTCAAACACGGAGTCCACTTATCAATCAAAATCGATACGTAAAATCCGTATGAAAATCGAAATCGTATTTTTCATAAAATAATATTTTATTCTAAATAAAACTTATCAAAATATAATTATTAATTCTAATTCAAGAGAACCTTCTAAAGAATTCTAGAAGACTATAATTAATTCTAATAACTCTAGGAATAATAATTAACATTGGTCCCTCCCCTAGATCATTGGGCCGCACGTAAAGATCAAACCGGGCCCAGTTTAGTATTTTGGCCATAACTTCCTCATTATTCATTGGAATTGGGCTTATAATATATCGTTAGAAAGCTCTTTGCAAGCCCCTTCCAACTACACTATTATTGAATCCTTGTCGTGGACCAAACTAAACTGGATTGGATGTTTTCATAAAATAAAGTTGTTTTTCAAAAACAGAAAGAAAGAATTTTTAATAAAAACCAACCGCACACTTGACCTTTCACACTTTCACCTCATTCGATTATCATTCGACGCAAAAGGTATTCATCACTGGGTTTGGTTTTGGGGAGACACATTTGGGTGTCTACAGTTTATATTAAGTTTTATTATTGCTATGCTATGCTTCCTTGCTGGCAGCGGCAAAGGACCCTTCTTCTCTTTACTCCCCTTCATTGTCACACCACGTTCTCTTGGTTTAGGTGACTGATTGCAGGAGTTTTGGGGGGAGCTGACCTTTGTTGTTACCCTTGAATGCCTTGGCCCAAGGATGAGATCTGGACTATTTTTTTCCATGGGACTGAGGGCCTGTCTTTATGTTGTGTCTCTTGTACTAACTATGATTATTCTAGTAATTTTTTATATGAATTATGTTTGCAGTGGTACACTTATGTATTTTGCTCTTTTTGGCACAGGTCATGCCAAATTATAGAGGTGGATTGTTGTAAATTCCTACTGGAAAGAAGCTTTCGACTTAATGTTTTCCTTTCTTCGCACTTCCTGAAAATTATTATTGTGTCTTATTTTATTTTCTCACGAAAATGTATATTTGTAATAGTTTATATTATAGAATCGGGGCTTCAAACCCCCAATGGAATCGAGTGCTTGACACTCGCAATGAATCTAATGCGGCAAAGGCCCTCTTACATGACCACACATTATCATTATGAAAATTCTATGCTGGAATATGCGAGGTGGGAAAAGACCCGAGGCTTTGGCCGAACTAATATTTTTAAAAAATAAACATAAGTCGGACATAATATTTGTTTTGGAAACAATGACGAATACTGCTAATAGTAAAAGAATATTAAAATCTCTACATTTTGATCACACGTTTGTTATTGAACCAAATGGTCATTCGGGTGGCATTTAGGTGTGTAGGAATGTTGATAAAATCAGTATTAATCATACTACTTTAACAGAAAGGTGTGCCCACTTAAATATTGTTTTTAAACTTCTAAACTGCGAATTGTTAATAAGTGGCATTTACAGTCCAACCCAAGAGTCTGATAAAAATGATTTTTGGAATTACCTTAATTTATTAGCTCAAATATTACTATGCCTTGGATTATTTTAGGATATTTTAATGAAATGTTGTGTGTAAATGATAAAATTGGTGGGAGACCATTTCTTCCTCACCAATTACAACGCCTACTTAATTTTATAGCAAATACCCATGCAATAGACATCTCTAGTACCCAAAACTCATTTTCATAGAAGCAATGTGTCAATAGTAGAGTTATATATGAAAAACTAGGTAGAGCAATTTGTAGTAATGATTTCCTTCGAATTTTTCCGCGGAGTCAGATAAAATTTAATGTCTTTACAATATCAGATCATGCTCCTCTAATTTATGATTCTCATTATAATGATCAAATTGTACCCCATCGACCCTTTCGATTCCAAAACCATTGGACTCTTGAGGCCGATGCTCTTGCAATCGTAAAAAAACATGGCCATCACCAATTCGGGGATCAAGATTCTACAGAGTTCAACAAAATTTATCCCGTACAAAGATCGAATTAAAACAATGGGCACAAAAAAGATATGGGAACAATAATAATAAGCTCATACTTAATTCAGAAAAAATAAAGGACCTCGAAAAAGCGTTACATATACAACCTTTTAACCTGATCTTAGTAAGTCATATGAATAGAATGTTGCGCCAAAGAGAGAAACTTCTACTTTTTGGCCAACGACATTGGGGTACCCTTTCTAGGAAAAATTGGCTTATGTAAGGTGATAGAAATACAAGATTCTTTCATAATAAAATGCGTAAAAGGATAGCTCTTAATACAATTTACAAATTAAAAAATACAGATGACACTTGGGTAGAATCTAGGGAGGAAATCCACAATCTTCTCCTAGAATCCTTCAAATATAGATTCAGCTCAAATTCACCGACTAGTCGACAAATTGAACTTTCGTTCATTGAACAAATTGTTTCACCAGATGATTGCAAAACCCTCCTAGGCCCAATCTCTAAAGAAGAAATAAAAAGAGCCTTTTTTTATATGAATCCAAATAAATCCCCCGGATCAGATAGCTTTGGGGCTAAATTTTTCCAAGCCTACTGGCCAATAGTTGAGAACGACATCAATATAGCGATTCAGAGTTTTTTCTCGCATGGGCAGCTTCCTCCCTTTGTGAACCACACTATTATTACCTTAATACCGAAGGTAAATATCCTAGAAACCCCAAATCATTTCCGGGCGATTAGCCTGGTAAACACAGTCTACAAAGCCATATCAAAAATCATGGTTAATCGTCTATGTCCCATCCTAAAGAAGTCGGTTAGCCCCTTACAAAATGCTTTTACCCCCAATCGCTCGATACATGACAACATCCTTATAGTGCAAGAAATACTTAACACCTTCCATAAATCAAAAAATAAGACGGGTCGGTGTGCACTAAAACTGGACATGGAAAAAGCATATGATAGGATTGAATGGGATTTTTTATGGGAAACTCTTAAATGTTTTGGATTCCCTTTAAAATGGATTCATTGGATCAAGGAATGTGTCACCAAAGTGTCATATTCTCTCAAAATCAATGGAGAAACTACAGAATGGTTTGGCCTTCAAGGGGGCTAAGACAAGGGGACCCCCTCTCTCCGTATCTATTTATCTTATGCATGGAAGTTCTAATTAGAAAATTATCCCTAGAAAGCCAAAACAATAAATCAAGGATCGAGTTCAAAATTGCTCTTCGCTCTTTTAATATTCCATGTCTCCTTTTTGCAGATGACAGCTTAGTTTTATGTAAAGCTACAACGTCGGCTTGTAATAATTTAAAGAGAATACTAGATGAATTCTGCTCCTCCTTTGGTCAACTAATTAATTTCCATAAATCGTCAATCATTTTTTCACGATAAATAACAAATAGTCGTCGCACTACCCTTGCAGCCCATTTCAACATGACTCCCAAGTCCTGTCTCGGAAGATATTTAGGGGTCTTTTTTTAGCTCTTATTACCCTATGAAAAATGATTTTAAGAGAGTGCTTGATAGCACCAAACAACGAATAAGCTTTTGGGAAGCAAATTACCTCTCTAAAGCAGGTCGCCATACTTTAATCCAAAGTAATCTAGAAGCCCTTCCGTCCTACATTTGCTCTTCATCTCTTCTTCCCACTGATATTGCAAAAAATCTAGACTCCCTCTCCATAGAAATTTCTTTTGGAGGTAGCAAAAAGAAAGAAATGGTACCCCTCTAATAGCATGAAATAAAGTTTGCAAACCCAAGAACCATGGCGGCCTAGGTTTAAGGGGAACTGTTCCCTTGAATCAAGCTTTCCTCGCTAAGTTAGGTTGGAAGATTCTTTCAGACCCTACTAATCTTTGGGTTAAACTTATAAAAAAGAAATATCTTCATAGCTCCTCCTTTTTTGACTATCATCTTCAACCTAAAGACTCACATATATGGAAAACCATTCTTGCGCAGAGGGAAATTTTGCGTAAAGGCATTCGTTGGAAAATTGGCAATGGCAATGACATTTATTTTTGGCTAGACAACTGAGTGACGAACAAGAGTCTTCTAGAAACCTTAGAGTTACCAGACCATCAAGTCAACATTAACTTAAAGGTTGCAGAATTTATTCTTCCCGATCGAAATTGGAATAAACACAAGCTTTGTTCTTTATTACCAAATTATATTGTACAACTAATCCTAGGCATCCCCTTACCTAACTCACAAATGAGTGACACACCAGTATGGGGCCCTACGCCTTCTGGAAATTTTTCAGTGAAGTCAGCTACATGGTTAGCACATGATTTAGAGCCAAATGCTGTAAAATCACTACTAAAAGTTGGCCAAATTGTGACCACCGCAAACGGTCGCAAAAAATAGTGAAAACGGTAGCAAAACATAATTGCGACCGTCAACGGTCGTAACATGGCGGTCGTTATTATTTTGGTCACAAAAAAAAAAAAAATTACGACCGTTTGACGGTCGCAGATTTTTAACGATTGTTTTAACTATTTTCAACGACCGTTAAAATAACGGTCGCAAATATTAAAAATTGCGACCGCCTTATGAAACGGTCGCAAATACTGAAATTAGCGACCGTCATAAGCGGTCGCTAAAAGTATTAAAAAAAAAAGAAAAAGACCCACCTACCCACCCTTAACCCATATCCCACCCAAACCACCACCACTGCCCACCCTAAGCAACCACTAGCCGCCTCCGCCGCCCTCTACCCACCATCACCTTCGCCCACCTTCAACCACCAATACCCACCACCACCCACCCACCCTTAACCCAAAAAAACAGTAAAAAAAGAAAAATCACCTACATAAACTCGAACAAAAAGCAAACAAAAACGAAACAAAACAACATCAAACAATCAAACAATTTCGAACAAAAATCAAAAAACGACATAATTCGAACAAATTTATCAAAACAATTTAACCCACAAATAAAATGCACAAAAATTAAACCAAAAAACAAACAAAAATTAAATAAAAAAATCGCCCAAAAATTCAACCCAATAATTATACCCAAAAAAAATAAACCCACAACAATTAAACCCACAAATTAGAACAAATAATTCGACAAAAAAATCAAACAAAAACGAAATAAAACCCTCATAAATCGAACCTAAATTCGACAATTAAACCCACAAATTCGAACCTAAATTTGACAAGTTCGAGCTCAAAATCAAACCAAAAATCTATGAAATTCGAACAAATAAAGAACAAATTCGAACAGAATTAACAAAAACTCGAAATAAAACCAAAATCAAAGGAATTCGAACAGAAACGCAAACAAAAATCGATAACAAAATCAAACAAACATGGAAATTCGAACGGAAAACGAAATTCAACCACAAAATTCGAAAATAAACAAAATTTTCAGAAAAATAAACATACCTTTCATAATATATCTTCCTCTTTAGGTTAATATGGTCAAATTCGACCAAGAAAACTCCAGATCTGGAATTTTTAAGGTCGAATTTGACCATAAACACCGAGCTTCGTGTGTTGCTTTTAACGGTGGGCTTTGCTTGTGACGGTGGCTGCTCTATTTCGGGTTGGTGAAGGGAGGAGATGCGAGAGAAAGAGAAAAAGGTGGAAAGAGGAAAGAGAAGAGAGAGAAAAAAGGGTGTGAGAAAAGAGAGAGGAGAAGATGCGTGAGGAGAGAGAGAGGATAGAGAGTAGATGTAGACGGCTGCTTCTAATACTAGGGTTTGGGTGATCTCCTTTTATACACTTCCTGGTACACTTCCACCCACAGATAACTACATTATCTACGATTCCGAAAAACAACTCCTCCCTCCGAAAATTTATCTTCCTTTAATAGAGTAATCTAGAAAGAACGAAACTCTATTATTTTCAAGAATGAGATGTTTAGCATCTCTAGAACCTTTCACCCGAGCGCAATTTGCGTTTACAGAGTGGAATTACCGCATTCTCATCAATACCTCTTTAAGCTCGAGGTCTCCAATGCAGAGATCCAAACCCATCATCTACCTCACCCAACCCACCCCAACCCACAGTTGGTTGCATGGTAGGCTCCTCCTCTCAATTCTTTCAAACTCAATTTCGACGGTTCGGTAAAAAACAACTCAACAGCAGCAGAAGTCATCATCAGAGACAGTGAAGGTACACCCATTGCAGCACAAGCTTTCAACTTGGGAACCACCAACGTCTTTGTAGCTGAACCTTTTGGTCTCCACAAGGGTATCATCCTCGCCCTCCAACAAGGAATACAAAATCTTCACATTGAAGGGGACAGCCTCCTAGTTGTCAACGCAGTAAACGGTATTTGGTCGACCCCATGGCAAATTGATCACATTATAGAAGATATCAAGATCCTACTTCGCAAATTCCCCCATTAGGAACTCTGGCATGTCTACAGAGAAGCAAATAGAGCAGCAGATTGGATTGCAAATGTTGGGCATCTTGTCACCGACAAATTAGATATTTCTTTTTGTACCTCTTCGACTTTATACCCCATTCTCAACTCAAATGCTTTAGGATCGCCCCTCGTGAGGAGGGGTCCTAATTATTTCCTTTTCCTTACCTTACAAAAAAAAAAAAAAAAAAAAAAAAAGGAATACGTAGTTTTCCTCCTACTACCTCCCAAGAGTCCCAACCAAATAAGGCCTAAAGAGGTCCTCTCGCAGTACTCTTTCAATCAAGTTCAAGAGCAGTTTTATGCAAAATGACAGATAGCAGTTTCGCTCCTCAGAAAAGGGACCCCATTTAATCTTCAGGCAAATTATATCCTCTTAAACCCTTCCATTATTTAAAATTTAATATATTTTGATTGTTAATTTATCATATTATTTGTCTTTTGCGTTTATCATCAATTACATAACTTTATTTTGTTGATATTGATTCAATTAGGTACAATGTTAAGGAATTTCGAACTTTTTGATTGATTAATTTCCTCCTACTGAAATTTTTAAAGGGTTTAACTATGATTTCAATGCCCCATAATTTATGTACCTAAATATTTTGGAGTTATTGTTACAAATTGTTATGGCTCAAAATTTCAATTATTTAAATTTTATTGGGTATTTTTAAAATTCAATTTATTCCCCACTTCAGTTGGAATGTTGATTCTTTGTTCTTGCTTTCATTAACCCAAAAAATTGTTAATCAGTATTATATAAAATTTGCTAATTTTGTGGTCTTTCTTTTAGTTGGGAATTTGGCTGCACAAAGAAGACGGCAGAATGCAGTTGCTGTTGCTAAACAAAGGAGGGAGGCACTTGTTAGAACGAAGCGGCTTTGCAGAGTGGCGGTTGGTGGTGATGATGATGGCAGCGAGCCGGATACCGAAATGATGCTTGATGAGGAGCAGTCAATTCTGGAAGCTCAGACTTCTGCAGCTGTTGAAGAATTGAAAACTGCTATTTCTTATCAGTATGTCTGTTTATACTGATGGTTTCTTTTCAATATAATTGTGATTATTGTGTATGTTTGTTGGATGAATTATTGTGACGTTGGTGTTGTTTGCCTATGTGTTTTGATTCAGTGTAGGATTTTACACTTCCAAAGGTATTGTATATGCAGGAACTGCATATCCTCGGTAGCTAGTTATCCTCATTTTGTGGATAATAGAGCTTCATGACAATGTCTTGTAGCATTCTTCTCAATCTATCAACTCCAGTCTTTGGTGTCCTGCACTTGTTTTCTTCAACCTTACAACTTCTTTTTTAAATTACATATTTTTTGCTAGATTTGTAGTGTCAATTCTACATATGAATAAGCTCAATTTGCAAAACCATTTTGTTACTGTTAAGATGTTTTTGTGCATTTTAGTTCATATTGGTGTATAATCTGAATTAACAAATTATTGCTTTCAAACATAAGTGGTTTGCAAAGTGTGAGCTGTTAGTTGGACCTACTATAATCTTCATTGGGATTATGTTGCACTACAGTCCAAATTCTTTGTTGGGAAGGAGCAGGGGGGGGGGGGGGGGAGGCACGACAAATCCATATATGTTCTATAGTGTTGCAACTTTATAACATATCACATTTGAAAATGAAAATTTAATGAATATGAATAGTCTTCATCATCTTTATTTGTGTGTGTGTGTGTGGGGGGGGGGGGGGAGTAAAAGGGAAACAACAAGGCTATCCATATTGCTGATATAGAGTGAAGGGTAAACATGACAAGGAGTATGTATGTCATTATGTGTACCTAGCTCACATAGGAGGGATTTAAAGGTGGGGTTTTAAAGTTTTGGCATGGGGAGAATTGGAGAGATTTTAATTATTAAATTCCATCCTCCATATTCAACTACTCAATGTATTAATCGGTGTCATTTGTCTAGTTTATGGTCCACATTGTTCCTTTACCCTTTAAACTAATTTTTCATATATAATTTAACAAGTGTTTCCCCTTCCGACCTCTTGCTTTATTGCATTTATCATTAGAATTTTGCTAACCCAAATGAACCTGACTAATTGATGGGTGAGTCAGGGTGACATTACCTTCCAATTACAGATGCTTATGCTACACCAAAACACATTGATGTATTGACTTTTCTGTGTTACCTTAGTTTCAAAGTTCTTAGCAATAAAATATTTTACAATAATTATTGGTCGCATTTGAGTTTTTTAGTCAAATTTTGCCATTTTGGATAATCAATATCTGTTTTTATATTTTGATTAAATAACTTACAAAGATTACTTTTGATATTAGTTTGACATCATCACTTAGGGCCTGTTCTCTTTAGCTTATTTTCAGTTCAGCTCAGCTTCAATAAGTTAAGTTAAGTTAAGTTCTTAATTTCCTTCTCTCATAAAATATTCAGTTCAACTCAACTAAGCTAAGTTTAGTTCAGCTTAGCTCAGTTCAGTAAATCAGAACAGACCCTTAAAAGTATAATTTAGTTAATCCGTGCAGAGAGTGAGCCTTAACTTCAAAAAAAAAGAAAAAAAAAGGCTGCCTTTGTTTTTGTAGTACAATGATGACTTTTTATACTTTCTGGGAAATATAAAAAAATTTCCGTCAAGTTTCCTGGTATTTTTTTATTTGTATATATGCATGTTCTGGATGAAGGGGCTTTTGTAAATAATTATTATCAATGATAAAATCTTTGTAAGCTGTCTGCTACAAATGTCTGGTTTATGGATTTATCTGTCCCTTCATTTTGGACAATTGAACACTCTCGAATTGTTTCTTTGTAAGCACCAAATTGATTGCTTCCGTGCTCTTGATGTTTTTCTTCCCTTGCATTGATGGAAGTTTTAGGTATTTTCATACTAAATAGTTTGTACTCGTTTGTCCTTAATATTAGGGGAAAGGGTGCACAAAAGAAGAGGGTCAGTGCTTTACGTGAGCTAAGACGTCTATTGTCTAAATCGGAGTTCCCCCCTGTTGATGTGGCGCTTCAAGCTGGAGCAATACCAGTTCTTGTGCAGTGCCTTTCATTTGGTTCTCCAGATGAGCAGGTCTGACTGATTTCTCTTTTGATTTGTGTTATTTGAATTCTTTGCCCCTGTTTACACGCAGAGTTACACACAATAGCATGCCCCTGGTTTTCCTACTTCTCATTCAAAGTTATTGTTACTTCTATCTCTTTGTCCCCCCCCCCCCCTCCCCCAAATCCCCCTCTTATACTTAACTGTGTGGAATATCTACCGCAATGGCCTTTTTTTTTTATCAAATAAACATATTCCATCTTAGGCACCTTGCCACCTCCTCCCTTGCACAATTTAGTTATTCTAGATCATAATATCTTGGTATATTATGCTATATATTAACATGCTATAAGTTGAATTACAATAATTAAACTTCACTTTTAAGCACATTACTTTTAATAAAACTAGTGGCCCACTATCTTAAGGCAAGATGGTGGTGAATAGTCTACTATAGATTAACTTGGTTCATAATTTTATTTTTGTAAAATTCTTATTCTTCTTCTTTAATTATTTATTTATTTATTTATTTATTTTTTAATTTTTTTAATTTTTTTTTTAGGGGTAGCACTTGCCCCCTAGCTCTAATGTAGATCCACTAGTGGTTAATAAGAGAATGGTTAAAATTACGTAAACCCCCCTAAATTAGCTTTTGCCTACTCGGATCATATTCTAATTCATTTATCAAAAAATTAAATAAATCTTATTCTAATTTAACGCATCCAAATACCAGATCAACATTCCATCTTTTTTGTGAAACCCGTCTTCCTTTATGAATACTAATCATGCGTTCATGCCCACTCTTTAATTATCCATCTCCTTTTCTCCAATTTTTCCTCTCTTTCCCTATCTTTCTCACTTAGCAAATCTCTTTGAAACTCATCCGTTTGCATGTACCTTAAGATCAGTCTCATTATCTTCAACTACCATGCAGCTACATTTTCAATACTGCCCTCTCAATATTTAAAGTTTAAGATCTGAGTTTTTGTGATCGAATCCGACCACTACTTCAGTTCATCGAGGAGTAATAGGGGGTTCTTCGGGAACTTGTGGCCGTTGTGGGTGGTGTTTGGACTTAGGCACACATGGGAGTGTTAGTGGATGCCTAGAAGGGGATGTGTAATTATGATAGTGTTTTTTGAAGCTTGCTTCGGGTTATGTTGATGGTGGTGGGTAGGAATGTAAAGGGTTTGAGAATGATGGTTGTCCACGGACCTCAGGTTGGATTAAGGGTTGGTTGTTTTTCGCGGGAGATTGATGGCTTATATGGAGGTATAGTGGTTGTGAGAATGACAATCAAAATTGTATGTGGTTTCGTCTCATTATTATTTTGGCTTTTAAATTATAATAAGGGAACCATTGTTAACCAAAAGGGCAACTTCCTAACAGAAATATTGACTAAAGTATTTTAAGAATGAGAAAATACAAGTTAATATCCTATATTAACATAACTTGTTAATATCAAGGGTTTTTTGGTAAATTCTTAAGCAAATGCCCCCCTCTCTCTCCTCTATCACCACTGAACCACCCACTGGCACCACCTTCTACTTCCGCACCACCACTTATACCATCATCCGACCATCGCACAACTACTAGCACAACCATTTGACCACAGTACGACCTTTAATTGTCCACTACCACCACCAATCGACCACTACCACCACCTGCACAACCATTAGTATCACTAGACGACTGTCACACCTCCGTGAGCACCACCCTTTCCCTAAGGGGTTAGTAAGGGCCCGCTTTACATATAACCTACTAGGGTATCTTTTTTTTGGCCGGCCGGCCGGTTTAGACTTGCGATGGTGGTCGGTCGACAAGGCTATGGGAGGGGAGGAGAGAGAAGGAATAGTGGCCATGGAAGGGTAGAAGAGACAAAATTGAGTGGCTGTGGGAGGGGAAAGCCATGGGAGTGGGGTGAGAGAGAAGTACTATTATTTACGAGAATGCCACTATATTAACAAACAATGTTAATATAGGATATTAATGGGGACAACCTCTTTTAGGAATACAAGGTCATATGTAATATTGACTTTTTTTCTCTCTATTTTTTATTTTTATTTTATTTTTTTAATTTTTAATTTTTTGTTTTACTACCAGTGAAAATTTCTCAAAAGAAGGAAACAAGAAAGACTAGAATACTACTATATGTATTTCATAGGGCATTAGGAATTGTAGTTGGTTGCTAGGTCTTACGTGAGTGACATGCACCTTCTAAATCAATGAATTTTTTGTTGTTGGTCTATTTGCAAACTGTTTGTGGTTCTGGAGAACATCTGAGAAAAACAAGGGATTAACTTTAAGAGTTAATGTTGCAGCATCTTGGTTTTATATATTAATTAAAGTTCTATGAAATTATCCATGTGTTAGAATGCATATGTTCAACATTTCTCCCGGTGAGGATATGAAATCCTTACTTGGCACTTTATCAATTCTCTAGGCACTTTATCAATTCTCTAGGCACTTTAAACATTATGACCTATATATTTGTAGTTGATTAAATGTACTCTAATAGAAAGAGACAAGGAGAAAATAATACAATGTATGCTCACAAATGTGTTTGAATTCAGAAATACAACAAGAACTAACTCACAAATCAATCCAAAATGTACACATGCAATTTTAATGTCAGACCTTCACTGTTAAAGTACCTTGCTATTTGGAATACGTTAGGAGAACAGCCTTTTTTGCCTTGTGTCTGAACTTTGTGACATTTGGACCGTTTCCTGACATACATTCAGTCATACTCGTGCAAGTTGCTCATAGTTGTACCTCTATCTAGCTTGAACATAGGTTTAGGGAGGGGGAATCAAGTGATTGAGTAATTAGGTAATCCCCGTCCATTTTTTTTGTTCTTCTTAAAGGGTAAGATTCCATTTCCATGTACAGAATTTTCTTTCTTTTTCAAAATTAATTTTTATTTGAAAATGAAGGATTATCAGTGGTGTACTTTGATAAGGATGGATTAATGAAAGGTTTTCTTATTTTTCTTATTCTCACCCAGTAGCTCATTTCTCAGTCAACGATGTTGAGGTTTTTCATCCTTGTTGTGTTACAGTTGCTTGAGGCAGCTTGGTGTCTCACAAACATTGCCGCAGGACTACCAGAAGAGATAAAATCTTTGCTTCCTGCACTCCCATTGCTTATTGCACATCTTGGAGGTTAGAAAATGAAACAAATGAATTTCAATTTCTTATTTAATTATTTATTCATTTATTTATTTGTGTTTATGAGTTAGGATTCTTTTACCTTTTGATAGTTAATGCCCAATAGCTGAAGTATTTTGAAATGGATTTGGTTGCTCCAAAGTTTAAGTATAAATTGCAAAATTGGCATACTGATGGAAAAGTAGAATTGTTTGTGTGCAGTTCTTAGTTATTGTTTAAAGAGCCCATGTACCTGCTTTACAGTTTGAAAGCGTCAGCAGAATATTTGCATTATAAATAATTAATTACACCATAACAGATGAAAGATGTATGTGAAAATAGTAACTAACACGAGTCTATGGGGCAAGCATGATGCTCTTAAGGTTACGTAACTTATAATAAGCAGTGACATATGTGGATCTGATCCCCTGAAGAGGAGGGAAAGGTGGAGGAGGGTGGGTTGTCTGGCCAAATGCCTAACTACTCTACAAAAGTCAATCTTTTTCTCTTTATGGCTCTTAAGTCTAATCGTAGGATTGCTATCACTTTTATGTCCTTCCATTTTCTAGCTTTTCATAAAAACTAGTATTTAGCCCAAGTGCACGGCTTAAACTTTTTGATCAGATGTTTTTTAGTGAAGGGTTGATTAAAGAATTATTGCATAAAAGTTAGCTTTCATATGAATTTTGAAAGAAGAAATTAATTGTTTGGGAAGAAATTTAAGAGGAAGTGTCATTTGGGAATAAAGTGAACATTAGGATGAAAAGGCATATATTAAAAAAAAAAAAATTGAAAAACAAAAATGACACTCGGCACTCTACATTTCCTTCGTATTTCTGTTATTAAATATTAGTATAAATTTTTTCTTGGTTGTGTGCAAGGCACCTTTTTAAGCTTTAGGAATTTATTGCTGGGGTTATGCATTCAAATCACCTAAACAAAGTCATTCATCAAGATAATTGTTGAGGACATATCGAGAATCTTTATAATAGTGAAGTTTATTCTCACTTCAATTTACCTAGAATGCCAAGGGTATGTTTGTTATCATTACAGATTTAGGGTTATTAGGTTTTTTTTTTTTTTTTTTTTTTTTTTTTTTTTTTTTTTTAAAAAAAAAAAACCCAAAATCAAAGTAAAAAGTGGTATTTAGATTTCTATTGTCCATTTCAAATTAACATGACTGATATTAGCATTACTATTATAAAGGTCATTGTAAAGTTTATATAATGCAACTTTTCTAATATCAAAACCAAAGATCAATAACCAAAAAGTCACATGATACCCAGTAGGCCCTAAGGGAAAAGTTTTTTTTTTTAGTTCGTGCGAATCAAAATTTCTGCTGCTTCTATTTCAAAATTTCATTTTTAAAGGAATTCTAAGCAGTTATGTTGTTGTGTTTGAGCCAATATAGGGGTTGAATCCTTGAATGACTCAGCTGCCTGATAGCAAATGTGGAGTTAGTATTACCTACTAATTACCTTTTTCTGCCTTTTGCTCTGAAGAGAAGAGCTCTTTGCCAGTAGCTGAGCAGTGTGCATGGGCATTAGGTAATGTTGCGGGTGAAGGAGAGGATCTTAGAAATGTTTTGCTCTCACAAGGAGCATTGTTACCTCTTGCCAGAATGATTCTTCTAGACAAGGGATCGACAGTAAGAACAGCAGCTTGGGCACTGTCAAATCTTATCAAGGTAATGTGTATTTCATGTTGAAGAATTCTATTATATCAATGTATTGTTTCTCCGAATAAGTTTGTGATTGTATTCTGCTCTTTAATTCTATTGCTGGCCTCGAAAAGGGACTGTACTGATTTAGATACCAATCAATTCTATTCTGCTCTTTGTTATTGTCAATTATTCCTTTCTTTCAAGCTGTATTGGCTGAATTGATTGTTTAAAGAAAATAAAAGTATATAACTAATACTAAAACAAGCCATTGCTGGCATGATGACATCATTGATAGACACGTATTGCTTAGGGATAAACTTGCAAACTGAAATAAGGGATAAAGTTAGAGCTTCCAGTTTCCTGGTTGTACTATCATGTATTGCTTTAAGTATATCTCTTGAAAAAGTTATACATTATTAGTTCTGATGTCATCTCAGCTGGTTTTAAGATCTGTAAAGACAAGAAAAGTAGAGATTTGTGCACTAAATGATCCCTATTCTTTTTTATGTGTACATATAATGTGCCTCTCTGACACATATATGGTTTCTATTTCTTGTCTTTGCATCTTTATCAATGTCCATGATTATTTAAAACTTGGGAAAAATGAAAATTTTCTATTGGATTTAAAGAAAGTTTTCAGACAAACACAGATCTCTTCTCCATGCATTGACCCTTCCATAGTACCTGACTTCCTGGCTCTCCTCATTCCCAGAACCTTGTCATCCTGTAATTAAATTGCGAATCAATCCAATCACCCCACTCCTCATATTTTTAAGTCTAGGCACCACAGTGCATGGCAACTCCTCACTTCCTTAACTATGCCATATGCTAATATTCATGCAATCCCCACCACTCTTCTTTTTTAGTCCATGGGACATCCATGCGACATCAATATAAATGGAGAGGTAGCTCGGCTTTCGAACCCCTGCTAAGGAAAAATTATCTCTTGAACTCTTAGTTTCATGAATTCCTACTAGAATGCCAATTGGTTTTGACTGGCAGTTCCTAGGTATCTTTTTGTTAACTCTTAGTTTCGTAAATTCCCCATAGAATGCCAATTGGTTTTGATTGGCAGTTCCAAGGTATCTTTTGTTAGCATGAAATCAAATTACTCTCAGAGTTAGCCGGACTCTTCCACCCTATTCTTATCAGTATAAAACCACCACCTACCACCAGTTTATCCTCTGGGCTTAAAGTTTAAGTGCATACCTGAGGCTGTGTACACTAAATATCAGAAACTCACAGTTACACCTAGGTTATGTGGAGGCATAGGCTTTGACTGAGGAGTGAGGCGAGAATGGTCCACCAATCTTTGCATAAAATCAATTTTTAGATTAAACAATAAAGCCGTTCTAGTAATGTAGTAACCCCCATGTTGCTCGATAGAGAATACCATCATCTTATTCTCGTAAGATATGTTAATAAGAATTGGATATCCAGTAATGTCAATTTCTAATTAAGTTTTATTCTCTCTCTCTTTTTTATCTATCCTGCTCTCTCTCTCTCCCCCGGTGTTTACTTCATTATATCTCACCTTCAATCATTCATCCTTGCGTTTCTTTTAGTTTCAAGTTTTCTTCTCTTCACTAGTCTGATTGTTTCCTTCTACCTTGATTAGAACAGAGTGGAAATTGGAACTTAAGACCTGAGGGTGCATTCTGACTGGTGACACTGGTTGAAACATAAGGTTAAGTCACATAACAAGTCAAACAAGATAGGGAATTGATGCAAATTATATCCTACACCTAGGTGCATGATGACTGATGAGTATCAATGCAAATAACATAACTCATCTTTATTTCTAAAAGAACATACTCCTGCAAAAAAATTAAAAGAACATACAATTCATAATTTAAAAAAAAAAAAACGTACAATAACATAATACACAATAAAAGTACATTTTAAATATAAAGAACATGAATTGTGAAAACAGAGTATGAAGGTGAAATGTAAAGAACAATTGGGAAATAAGCCTCTTTTTCTATGATCTTTACTTTGAATTTATCTATTTGTCTTGTTTTCTTTTTCTTTTTTTTTTTTTTTTTTTTTTTTTTTCAAATTTTATGTGCTTATTGGTTTAGGTCTTCTTTCCTTTTATATAGTGATAAGTAGACTGTTAAGAAAATGAAAGAGAATAAATAAAATATGAGTGAGATTGCAAAGTTAGTAAAATACTAGGATTTTGAAAGAAAAAGTAAGTATATGAAAAACGGCAAGTCATGTCATCACATATTATCTACTTCCAATTTGAATGACATGTTGTAAAAAAAAAAAAATAAATATATAAATAAAAAATTGAATGCCATATTTTCCTCAATTTTCGATAAACTCATATTACTCTCAATAACTTTCTTCTATTTTTCTTTGGTCTTCTTTTACCCCTCACAATTTCATCATTTTGCCATTCTTCAAGCCCTGTATCGGTGCATCTCCCGGTCTCCATCTTACACGACCAAACCAATTTAAGCAATTCTCTCTCATCTTATACTCAACAAGTGTTACACTATTATCTTCCTAAATTATATCATTCCTCCATCGAATTGTCTATCCTTTTTAGTATGACCACACATCTCCGCCCATACATCTTATGAATGTAAACGTGTTTCACAGCTAATACTCTATACCATATGATGGGGCAGATTTAATTGTCGTGCAGTAGAATCTCCCTTCAATTTATTGGGCATGCTAGAATCACATATGAATTCAATAGCATTCTTACACTTGATCCATCCCGCTTCAGTTTTATAATTAACATGTCCAGTCAATCTCCTATCTTTTTTAATTAAACGATCCTAGATAGCGGAATAATTCAGAACCTTGGTCAAAACTCCCATCCAAGGAGATCTTCCTAGTCTCTTGTACTTCTAAGTCCACTAAACTTACACTCCAAATATTCTGTCCTACTTCTGATAAGCTTAAAGCCTTGAGGCTCCAAAGTTTGTCTCCACAATTCTGACCTGCTTACCATGCCTTCTTTTGCCTCACCAATCAACACAATATCATTTGCAGACTGTAATGGATTCAAGCAATTACAGTCACACTCAAGCAAGCAAATCAATAAAACAGGAAATTTAGAGAGAAAAGATGGCAGCTTTCATTCACATAACAAGGTTTTTTATAATGATAGTTTTAGCCTATCAAGCTCCACAGTGAGTTTAGCTAACCGCACCCCAAGATTCCACTCAATACAATGCCCGCCTTCACTCATTTTCCTCCCCCTTTTTTTTTTTTTTTTTTTTTTTTTTTTTTTATATATATATATACAACCGAAGCAAAAAGATGCCAAAAGGATTCCCAAATTGGCTGCTGAGTTTGTCTCTTTCTCAAGCTGTTCATTCTCATCATTCTCTGGGTGATGATTACCCTCGTGACCTGCAGCCAGTGTGTTGTTGTGAGTGCCACTCACCTTAGTCTTCTTCTGGAGTAGATATGGACCACTGGGAGTTTGGCACGGTCTATTACACAAACATTATGCCCCATGGTATGAAGGGAGGAAGTATACTACAGTAAAATGAGATTGTGCCCTGAGGCTAGGATTGAAAACTGAATCATAAAACATTAAATTATAATGTCTAACGCTAGCCTCCTTATCTTGAACTTCAAGCTGTCTTTTGATCATCCAGTTATATATCTAAAGTTGAATGACTGTTTTATAAGAATGAAGTCAGTTAATTTATGAAGTTGATTTAGTTTATGGTGCCTATTGTAATTCCAATCAAAAAAGTTATTATTAGTTAGTTCAACTTTGTGAAAATATAAGATTATTTTTATAACAAACTTTATAGTGGTCCAAGTATCCGTAGGTGCATTGTGCGTTTACTTTTTGTGACTTTGAACTGAACTGAATATTTTATGAGAAAGAAATTAAGAACTGAACTGAACTGATTGGAGCTGAACTGAACTGAACTGAAAATAAGCTGAAGAGAACAAGCCCTTTGTACTCAATTTCCTATTATTATTCTAAAGCTAATTATGAATCAATAGTATTTCGCCTTTTCTGAATCATTAGATACAATGGTGGTTCACTTCTGACAGCTGTCCTGCTTTTGTCAGTTTTTCATCTGTTTTTCTTTAATTGCTTTGTTGGTATCAGTGTTAAGTTATTTACAGTTTGATAAAATGTAGGGTCCAAATCCCAGAGCTGCAGTGGAACTTATCAAGATGGATGGTGTACTTGATGCAATTATCCGGCACTTGAAAAAATCGTAAGGGATTTTCTTAATATATTCTTCTGTAGGAACTATACTGATATTCTACCTTATTCTCGAGGAGGTAAGGTGGTTGTAGTAATAAACCATTCAGATATATCAACAGCATAACATATTACTTGTAGGTTCTGGTTTCTTGGCCTTTCTGAAGTGCAAGGTCTCTTCCTCTTGGCCCTTGTATGCTGATAGGTTGATAGATGTAGTGTTTGGCTGTTAGCCGGTTTATATTATGCACTTGTTTTCTGCGTGGCTGATGCTATGGCATAGTATTCTCCTCCCATGATGAATACTGTACTCTCACGCACGTGGTTCCATTTTTGTCTGTTACTGATCAGTGGGATAAAGATTTATTGGATATTATGTTTGTGCTGATGCACCATGCTCTTTTTCTTGGAATGTTTGCACTGGCTATATTGATTTTAATAGGAGTCACTGGATGGATGTTCTATGGCAACAATTCATGGCGATACTTCAATTTTTGCAATATTAGCATATATTTATACTGATTCTTGCTTGTGAGGATCTTGCACAGTTTCATGAATGTATTTTCTTGTTACAAGTTATTAATGATCTGGACTGTAGTCCAATCTGCAAAATATTAGGTATAAGACAAAATTTTGCAGAATAATTCAGAACCTTGCACTGTAGTCTGTTGCTTTGACCAATCTGCAAAATATTTGGTATAAGACAAAATTGTATCTTCTCTCCTCAAACAGAGGGGTGGGAGGGTTGGGGATCCGTTGTTTTGCTACTAATATTATGTTGTGATATAAACTAGAGAACACTTTTCCTGCAGCGTATTTCATTGCATGCTACAGTGTTTTTTCCTTCCCAATATTATTCTTTTCTCCTTGGCTGTTCTTCATGTATTCTTTCCTTCCCTATGGCAGGGCTTTATAAATGTAATTAGTTTGTTTCACTGTATATAGGTTAACTTAGAAAACCTACTGCTAATTTGCTAAAAGATGCTGGAGCTTCTATTTAACATGATGGTCTTATTTCAAGGCAACCTTAGAGGTAAGAGATAGCATTTACATTGCACTGGGCTCATGTTCTTCAATCCCTTTGTGATTGACTTGCAGATTACTAATGGGGTAATTTGCAGAGCATATATACACAGAAATACGTAATCATGATGAGAAATGAATTTTTTGGGTTATCTGGAGGTTGGAATAAGGTCAATTAAATTAGGTTTTGGCCAAGTGCCCAAGTGTACCTCATCCTTATCCCAAGGCACTTTATTCTGTTTAGCCTGACATATCAGATGCACACTTTATTAGTAACAAGTAGAAGTAGAATCCCATAGCTAGTTGTGGAAGTTCAGAATTGAACGGCCATACCACGAACTAATGCAGATCTGTACCGAACAGGTTCATTTTGAAGACTTGCAACAATTTATCAATTTTTTCGAGGATCCTTGAAATTAATACTTCCTCTATCCCCCTCCTCTCCCCCACCCACACACACAGATACAAAAAACAAATATAATTCACACCTGCTTTATATAGGTGTCCGAAAAAATATCTTGTCTCTATTTCAATTCAACTCTCTCCTTCCATCCCATTTCTCATTCACCAGCCCCACACTCTCATGCTTTTATCTCTCTATTCACTATTCCTAATCTTCATGCACAATCAAAGTGTGCTCTTATTCTTTGGAATGGAGGGAGTGCCAAGTTGGACATAATGATAAAGTTGTTTTAGTATACATTAAGTTGTGATCTGGTCTTGTCAGGAGCAAAGGTAATAGAAGGTGTTTGGTTGTGGTTATACTACTAGTAGTGGTGTTAGGGTATTACTGATCAGTTGAAGTGCAAAATGTGGAGAGCTGGCACACCCATTTAAAACCTAGGGTTTAAGGCTAGAGCTGCAGTGGTATTTGTTTCAAGTGGGAAACCTCTATTTACATTTTTATACTGGTCAGCTTTTGCATGGTCTACATAAAATGTGTTCTTGTTCATATGATTGGAGGCCAAGACGGATGTAAAACCTAAAGAGTTTTGCATCTGGATTATGGTGGTCCAATTGCTTGCTTTTATAGTAGACGTGGATTGTAGCTCACCTATTTTATACTATTCTTAAATACTTCTTAAAAACACTGCTCGGGGATTTTCCCTTTTTTGTCTGCGTATCATTACTATTGTAAAGAAAACATTTGAAGAACAAGACTAGATTTTTTCTAGTACTGGTCCTAATATCTAAATTATATTTTGTACTCAGAGACGAGGAACTGGCAACTAAGTCGCTTGGGTGGCTGTGTATCTTACTGCCCTTACAGATGTTGCTTCGAGTATGATAGTGAAGAGCAGTCTTGTTCATCTTCTCGTGGAAAGATTGGCAACATCAAACAGTTTGCAATTGCTAATACCGGTATTTACATGATGATTCATTTTGGAATTAGCTAAATAAATTCTTAGTGTAGGGTAATTGGGTGTTTTATATATTATAATTAGTGGTCATCTTGTTAGAGATCCCCTAGGTGTATACTAATACAAATAATTTTTAGGTGTTGAGAAGTTTGGGTAATCTTGTTGCTGGTGATGCAACCATAGCCTCTACAGTTCTTATTTCTGGAAGTGAAGTTACAGGTTAGTATCATGTTAATTGACTTAGTTCCCATTAAAAAGAGCCCCCCTTCCCTACTTAGTCAACTCCTTTTTTAAAGTGAAGTACATGTTTATCTTTGAGCCTGTCTGCAGATAAAGTAATTGCTGCTCTTTCTAAATGCCTTGGGAGTGAACACCGCGTACTTAAAAAGGTTTGCATTTTACTTTTAAGTATTAGTCCCTCTTGTAGTGTTTTTTCTTTAAATTTTTTGTAGTTAGTATTCCTTTGGGAATTGTGGTGTTGTAATTGTTTTTTATTTTATTTAAAAATATTCTTTATATATGTTTATTTTGCCATTAATCATAATGGAAATGGGGCTTGGTGAATTTCTCTGTTCGATGGTCAGTTACACCCTTGGTCTCTAGAATTTCTTCATAGAATTGGGAATTTTTGTAGTTGCTATTCTTTTCTTGTGTTAGCTGGTTGGTATTATGATCAAGCTGGGTGTGATGACTGCCAGTGGTGGAGGGTTAAAGAAAAGGCAAACCTTTAATTAAACCAGGTGTGTAAGTGTGTAACTAGCATTTTAAATCAGCTGTAAAGTTACAATAAATTATCAAAAGTAGCCTGATATAATTAAAAAGTTACCTAATATTTATTTTGCTAGACGACGCATTTTTAAAGCGTCATAGAGAAGACATGCAACCACCTTTTAACACGAATATTTTCGCTAAACTAACCTCACTTCATTGGGGCAATCTCCTCATGCCTGCTGACCCCTATTACCCTAGGGCATGAAGCTTTCTTATGTTAGCTGTTGAAAATTTACATGCATGTCTGATATTGTCAAAGCAAACATTGCATCCAAAGGCTATTCTCTTGTCAATAAAGTGACTTTCTTGACAAATGCAGGCTTTCAGTATGTATTTATTTATTTTTGAAATCATACTGCTGGACCCATTTAATTCAAAGTACATCCGTCTTGCAACAAAGACAAAATGGCTTAGGGGGAAGCATTAGTCCACATATGAACATGAAAATAAGTTAGTTCAGGTGTTCTAGGCACAAAGGGTGTGACCAAGTGTTAGGGTGGGTGATGAGAATCGATCCTAGGATGGAACCGGGGATGAAGCTCTAACCAACTGAGCTACCCCTCACTCTCCGTTTAGATGGTTTACCTTATTGACAAATATACTTAAATATCTTTATAAAAATTTTCATGGAGTTTAAGGGGGCATTTTAGTTACCCCACTTCCCTCTACCATGATCCCCGCCCCCCCTCCCCAAAAGAAAAAAATGGAATCATCCTCACCCCCAAATGCCTCTTACTCAAGTAAGACAAAAATGGCTTAAAGGGAAGCATTAGTCCACATATGAACATGAAAATAAGTTCAGGTGTTCTAGGCACAAAGGGTGTGACCAAGTGTTTTTTTTTTTGGACACCTAAAGGGCGGGTGATGAGAATAATCCTAGGATGGAACCGGGAGGGAAGCTAATCAACTGAGCTTACTCTCCGTTTAGATGGTTTACCTCATTGACAAATTTACTTATGTATCTTTATAAAAATTTTCATAGAGTTTAGGGGGCGTTTAGTTACCCCACTTCCCTCAACCGTTATCCCCACCCCCCCCCCCCCCCCCCTCCCTACATCCCACCCCACCAAAAAAAGGAATAATCCTCACCCCCAAACTCCTCTTACTCAACTAACCCTAACTATCAATTTAACCAACCTTACCATCTCATTACACCACCTTGCTGCCTCACAACCACCAAGTATTGTCTCTCCAACCACCTTTGCTTTCTCTCCATCCGTCACAACCCCGCCTAACCACCCAACCTCCTTGATACCACCCACCCACCACCAAAGACCCACTCCGACCCCCACAATACCACCCCCCAACGTCCACTTGAACCCCACCTAACCACCGTAAACCACCCCACCACCGAAATCCACCACAAAGCCAACTTGAACTTTTTAAAACCATACCACTTATCACCTATCTTAAAACAACCCTAATCATTAAGAAAGTTACATAAAAACTGAATTAAAAAAGACAAAGATAATGGAGGAGAGAATGAGTGAATAAGGGGCACCAGCAAGAAGAGAGCGAAAGAGGGGGGAGAAGTAGAGCAGAGGTGGCGGCGACATGAGGAGGGGCAGTGGCAGCGGGAACAGCAACAACATGGGGGAAGGTGAGGGATGTTGATGGTGCTGACCATAGAGTGAAGCAAAGGGGAACAGAGTGGTGGGAGTTACATGGGTTTCCCTTTCTTTTTTATGTAAACCAAACAACATAAGATGATATAGGGATTTTTTCTCTATTCCATTCTCTATGTCATTCTCTTTTCCCTTTGTGAATCAAATGCCCCCTTTGTAATTTGACTGGATAGTTGAGAGATGACTCCATAGGAGATTAACATGGAGGACAATGTTATGAGCCAAGATTTTCTCAAATAAATGTCGACATTGAAACTACTTATTTTTAGAACATAAGGGTATTCCCAGTATTTTAAGGGGATGCTACCTTTTGAATAACCAAGGTTCTTCAATCTCTTTATTTTCTAGCCAAGTATAAAATCTGTATACCTAAGTCTGTGCATCCAATCAATATTTAGTTATATAAAACCAAATTTATATTTTTTTAGTAAAATAGTATCATTAAGTTTTTTGGTTTCTATATCTGCATACTCTCGGTCTCAAATAGGTTATCCCATTGAGGGGCCTTTTCAGGATCTGTTTTGTTAACTAGTTTGTAGTACTTGTAGGACTGCTGGTCCTCTATTATTTTATCTCTTCTCTTTCCATTTTTTAGGAGAAATGGAGAAACAAGAACCAGTCATGCTCCTTTTTACGAAGTGTTTTTCGTAGTAATCTTTCACTAAAAAGGTGGAAAGCCTAAAGAAATACTTTGTACTACCTCCATTTTAGAAAGATCACTTACTGTTTGCACACAACCTAGGATTACAGGAGAGAGAGTGATGATGTGGTGATTAGTTGTAAGAAACTGTTGGTATTAGTTGTAAGAAACTGTTGGGTATAATATATTAAGATTGACTTTCAGGAAAATTGATTTAATCACATAAGTGATTCTAATCAAGTTTTGTATTCTTGTAGGAGGCAGCATGGATGCTCTCTAATATTGCTGCAGGTTCCATTGAACACAAAAAATTAGTTTATAACAGTGAGGCAGTACCATTGCTATTGCGTCTTCTTTCAACTGCACCATTTGATGTAAGGAAAGAGGTAGCTTATGTCCTTGGTAATACATGTGTGGCCCCAACAGAAGGTTCTGGTAAACCGAGTCTGATTGTGGAGCACTTGGTTTCATTAGTTAGCAGAGGATGTCTTCCTGGTTTCATTGAGCTTGTCCGATCTGCCGATGTAGAGGCTGCGAGATTGGGTCTGCAATTTATAGAGCTGGTGAGCTCTCTAATTTGGTTATTGTCGGATTTATGTGACATGTGTTGCTGATTTTTACTTTCTTTTACATTTCATTCTATCACTAATTTATTATGTCTTGGAGAGTAATTAGTGGCATCAAGCAACAACTTAATTTTGTTTGGATGCCTCGCATTCTATATTGTCAGCTAAATGTGAATTCCAGCAATTCCTATATAATTTTAAGGGCTTGTTTGGCATCATTTTTGGTTTTCAGTTTTCTGTTTTTTTGAAAACCAAAAACCAAAAGCAGGAAATAAGAAAAAGGTGTTTCCACTTTTCTGTTGTCAGTTTTCAAAATATCATGATTTTAACAAGTTTAAATAATTTTTGATTCATTATGGGACATATATCATATACTTTTAAAAAACAAAAAAAACAAAAAACAGAAAAACACAGCAATGTCAAACGAACCCTAAAGTATTAGTTTCCTTGTGCATGACAATCATTTTGAAACTGCTTGACCTGATTCCAAGCCCCTGGGTTCAGAGCCCTGGTGTATTTATTTCCAATATCTGAATGTTTGAATTTCTGTTTTATAGGTTTTGAGAGGAACGCCCAATGGCCAGGGTCCGAAGCTTGTAGAAAGTGAAGATGGCATTGAAGCCATGGAACGATTCCAGTTTCATGAAAATGAAGACCTCAGAAATATGGCAAATGGATTAGTTGACACATATTTTGGTGAGGATTACGGGCTTGATGATGTTTAAGGACAAGAGCAAGGGTAAGGTATTAGCTGCTACTTTTAGTTTTAAGACTAAAAAAAAATCTTGCTACTCAGGGGAGTTTAAGAAATATGGAAAAGGAAAAAAAAAAAATGAAATCATATAAGTGAACGAGATTATGCAGGTATTGTATGATAGAACGTTTTAGAATAGACTGTAAGTTATGGTGATACTGATATGATTTAATTTTGTCTTGGATCGTCGAATTGTTGTAAGAGTCAACAATAGTGTTTGTGCCTCGTTAGCTTGCTACATGCTTAGAAATCGGGGGTTGGATCTAATGTTAAGACGAGGACTGATACATCTATCTCAAAGGTAACAAAATATGTCTATTTCCCTTCATTTATGCACTAAATTTAACACTAAGAAAGAATGATTCAAAATGGACCGTCGCACTATTATTCAAACAATTGGAGCTTAGAACAAATATCCAAAAGAACAGGACATGTTGGGTTTTTTTTATTTATTTATTATTTTTTTAACCATTATATGATCAAAGGGTGAAAGAAGGTGGTTTATTTCACGTTCCGCATTAAGCACTTTAAGATATAACTTAAGTAGTGTTGGGTGAAAAGCTTAAAGACGAATTTGATTGTGTTATCTGATTTTAACAAATTGATTGTATTAGCTAATTAAATAAAAGTGGTGGTTAAATAGTTAATTTCTTACATCAATTTGAGTATAAAAAATAACAAACAAGGACACTGACATATTTTAATTGTGGTGCGGTTTTGTTACATGAGGGCATATTCACCTTAAACTACTTGAATAAGCTAATAATAAAGCTCCTTCAAGTAACTTATTGAAAATGAGCTTATTTGGTGGAATAGGCATCAAATAAACCTTTTGAATCAGTTCATCACCAAACTCCCCACTTAACTTATCATAGTGTTCAATTAGCTAATATTGGTCAAATAATCTAATATTCTTCCAATAAACTCTACCAAATATGTCCTTAAGCTTTTCTTTAAGGGATGAAATGGGTTATAACAATGACTTTTAATGTCTTTAGCTTTGGGTTTGATAGGAATTGTTTATTGGTATTAGCTTCTATTGATTATACTACCTGAGTTTTTTTTAGTTGACACCTTTTTATTATCGCGCTCATCAACGCATATTTTTAACGCTTAATAATTTCAATTATCAATATTGTAAAATTATAAAAAGTAGATATTAATATAATATGCATCAGGAAGATTTAAACAAGATCCCACATGACTATATTTTATCATATCTATAAGTCATATAAGAGAGTCAAAATGTAGTGTGAGAATAGTGTAAAAGTTAAACGGTGTAAAATAAATAATAATAATAATAAAAATGGAGGTAGTACTCAATAGCACAATTTTATCAGGTGTTGATTGAATGTTTTAATTTTTGTAAAATACTAGGCAATTTTACTAGATGTTGAATTAAAACCTTGTTTTGCAGTAGCGTCTGGGTAATGATCAGTGTTTGGACCTAGCCAAAACAATAATTGGAAAAATAAAAGTATTTGGTAAATTAGTGATTTGGTTAGCAGTTAGTGGTTAAGGTAGTGTTTTAATAACTTTTTTCAAATATTAAAATTTTTATTGTTCATTTATTTTGTTCTCTTATTTTTTAAACACGGGAAAAACACAAATAGAAACTATAATATGGGACAGAGGGAGTAGGTGCTATTTGCCGAGAGTAGCACTGTCAAAACGGTTTGACAGTTCGGTTTCGATTCGGTTTGAAATCGGTTCGGTATTTAATCGGGTCGGTTTGGAATCGGTTTAATTGTCTCACGGGTCGGTTTTGGTTCGGTTTAAATGGTTATCGGTTCGATTCGGTTTCGGTTTATTTTTAAGCGGTTTTAATTCGGTTCGGGTTGTAAACAGTCCGGGTAGTAAATGGTTCGGTGCAAACGGGTTGCGGTTTGTTAACGGTGCGGTGTAAACGGTTTTTATCTCGGTTCAAACAGTTTCGGGTTGGAAACGGTTTCGGGTTAAAAACAGTTCGGTTCTTTTTTGGTTCAGTTTATAACTGGTTCGGTTCTTTTTCGGTTCAGTTTATAACTGGTTTGGTTCTTTTTCAGTTCAGTTTATAACTGGTTCGGTTCTTCGATGGTTTAACCACTTTAACGTTATTCATATCGGTTCCATTTCAAGTTTTCTAAATTACGGTTCGGGTCGGTTTTCAGTTTTAAAAAATAAATTGTTTATCGAGTTGTTTGGATTCGGGCAGTTAAATGGTTTTGGTTTGAAATTTGATAGTACTTGCTAACCTTTTGCGTTCACAAGTTTTATATAAAGTCGCGAATCATTTCATATTTAAGCATCATATTATAAACAAATTCTCATTGATTTTATAGATACATATTATGTTCTGTTTCAAGTTTAGTCATACTAATCTTACTAGTTATATTCCCGTCAAAAAAAAAAGTTTGTAAACGGTTCGATTTAATTATATTCCCGTCAAAAAAAAAATCCATTTAATTATATAAAAAGTTTGTAAACGGTTCGATTTAGAAGCGGTTTGGTTCATAAACGGTTCGGTTTATAACCAATTCGGTTTACAATCAGTTCGGTTTTTAAATGGTTCGGTGCAAACGGGTAGCAGTTTGCTAACAGTTCGGTGTAAGCGGTTTTTTTGCCAGTTTAAACGGTTTCGGGTTGGAACCGGTTTCGGGTTAGATACGGTTCGGTTCTTTTTCGGTTCGGTTTTCTTTCAATTCGGTTTATATTTGGTTCGGTTTGTTAACGGGTTTGGTTCTTATACAGTTTAACATTATTCGGGTCGATTCGGTTTCGGGTTTACTAAAATATGGTTCGGGTCGGTTTCCGGTTTCAAAAAAATCGGTTTTTAATCGGTTCGGTTCTCATCTGGGTCGGTCGGTTTCGGACAGTTAAACGGTTTCGATTTGAAATTTGACAGCCGAGAGTTATTCCAATTACTAGACCATTCAATTAAAATTTGTACAACTACTTTGTAAAAATAAATAAATAAAATTTGTACGAACCAGGAAGCAATGTCAAACAACTGAGTAAGACCATATTATTAATAGCAGTCCACGTGTGGCTGACTCCGTGGTTCATGTTGTTTTCCCATTTTCATGCCAATTCCACCATCAATCACAAATGGTTACTTCCTTCCAGAATCACTTTCAGACACGTTCTTAGAAATTTGCTACCATTACATATTTACATTGCATCACTCTCCCAAAAAGTCCCCGTTTTTAGATCCAATCGAATTTTCTACCGATTCAATCACCCCAAAATTCCCACTAATCTGCTCTCTTTCTCAATCAACCCCCCTATTTTTCTTCCTCAATTGATGGCTTGATGCCCAATTTCACTAATTCTGCAGCTCACTGAAATTGATCACAAACCCTAATTCCCAGAAATTGAATTTCAATTTGATCAACAATGTCGGCTTCGCCATTAAAGGCTGTAACTTTGACCCATGTTCGATACCCTAGAGGAGATAAAATTGGGCATTTTCTTGCTTGGATTTCTCTGGTGCCAGTTTTCATCAGTCTTGGAGGTTTCGTAGCTCATTTTTTCTTCCGCCGTGAATTGCAGGGTATGTGTTTTGCTCTTGGTTTGATTATTTCTCAATTTATCAGTGAATCTATCAAATCATGTGTGCAACAATCGCGCCCTGAAACCTGTGCATTGCTTGAAGTATGTGAATCCCATGGTTGGCCTTCAAGCCATTCGCAATATATGTTCTTTTTCGCTACGTATTTTACGCTGTTGAGTTATCGAAAAGCCGGGTTTTTTGGTGGGAATGAGAATAAGTGGATTGTGGAAGTGATTGCTTGGTTTATGGCAGTGTTAACTATGTTTTCAAGGGTTTATTTGGGGTATCATACCATTGCACAGGTTAGCGCCGGTGCGATTTTGGGGACGGTTCTTGCGTCGTCATGGTATTGGGTTGTTAATAATGTTTTAATCCATTATTTTCCATTGATTGAGGAGAGTTACATTGGGAGGACGTTTTATATCAAGGATACTTCTCATATATGCAATGTGTTGAAGTTTGAGTATGATAATGCAAGAGCCGTGAGGAAAAATATGACTGACAAAAGCAGCTAATTTTTCTGCTCCACGAAAACCCCGGGAGGAAAGGGTGAGTTGCTGTTCTTTCTATTGCTTTTGTTGAGTTGATGATGCTTTGAAATGATTCTTAACTATGCATCTTGTTCTATATCACTATGATATGGGTTGAAGAATTTTTTATGGTGTTATTGCATTCATCTTATTCAATAAGTGCTATTTTGTGTAATGTTGTGCGAATATAGAATTTTCCAAACTCTATGGCTAGGGTAGTTGAAGATTTAAAGGATTAAAGTAAAAATAGTTTCCTCTATCTCAGGCGAATCAAATTAATCTAGTTGGTTTTTATACCAAAAATTCAGCAATTACAATCTAAAAACCAATTCAGCATCTCTCTTTGGAGTAATAACAGTGCTAGGAATCAGGTTAGTTTTTCAGAAAAAATGTAAAGCATGCAGATCAATTGTGTAATTGAGCTGAAATTTAAGAAGAGATTTAGAAAATAAGAGTTTTAAGGAAAGCTTGATATAAGTTTGTACTTCCTCCATATCATTTTATATTGTTCACTTCTCATTTTTCATGAGAATTAATGAGAATGGAGGGAGTCGTAATGTTCCCAAATTGCATTAAATGAAGCACTTTATTGGTACAAATTGCTTTCACCGAAAAAATAAGGCAGCAGTATATGCATGGTTTGAATATGATTTTGGTTGCAATCGCAGTTGCAATTGAACTAATGATCACGATTTCTCGGCAATGAAAATGTTGCATTGATCGCACAGTGATTGTTGTGACGTGAAATATGTGAATTTGATTTCAAAGCCTTTTGGAATTTTATAATAGTTGTAAGCTATTAGAATAGTTAGACAAACCAATTAGAGGCTTAAAGCCTATATTAGGAGACAAGTAACTTTTGAGTAAAATGGGATGTGAGGTGGGGTTGGGACATTTGATTCGGATAAGATTTGTTGTTTTTAAAAAAGCAATGCACAAAATCGGACGATTTTGGTAAGAAAAATCCTGAACAATTTGGCCCAACCAAAACAATGTGGTTGTATTTTTACACCATGGTAGTTGGTTAAATACACATGTTTTAAGGAAGGATGTGCTTATTGTTTCAGCTAATAAAAATGAAGTAAACACAAATGTTTTGGGTATGAGTTATATTTTAATTTTTTAAAATTTTGGGTTACTAATGAGATTAATTTTCTGATAAAAAACAAAAAAATCGTGAAAACTTTATAGCTAACCCAACTTTGTGCAACTTAATAAACCCAATTTTCTATTTTAAACCTAGAAAAGAAGAGTAGTTGATCAACTTCTCTAATACTTTTTTCTTGATTTCATTTCTCCATCAATTAAATTAGATTTTTCCTCCCAATAACCCAAAATGTGTCAATATCACACTCAATTAAATCTTCAATACCTCAATAAATGGCAACAAGAGATCAAAAACACCTTTTTGAAAGCACAGAGATGCAAGCTTTTAGATGCCGGAATCGTCATTAATGGACCATGGAAGTGGTGGCGAAAGTGTAGGTTTGGTTATTGAAACTACTTAACTCCTTAACGGTGTAAGAGAAAAGGGAAAGAAAAGAAAGAGAGGGAGAGGAAGGAGTGGGAAGGGAATGAGAGAGGAGGGAAGAATGATGAATTTCCAAATCTCTCTATTGTTAGAGAGATCAATTTCTTACAATATAATCCCTCCATTTCTCTCCCCTCCTATCCCCTTCCATCACCATTTATTATCCAAATAAAATATATTACATCTCTCCATTTCCCTTTCCTTCCTTTCTTTCCATTTCCTTCAATCCAAACAAAGTGTAATTCTAACATGTCTTTATCCTCTTACGCTGCTCTCAACATTAATAATCCCGCTAATATCAAAATCCTCTATTTTCAACTTACTTCCTTTGATTTTGTTGACGAGAGAGAGCTTGAAGGATGAGGAGAGAATTGAATTATTAAGAGAGGATTTAAAGATTTGAGAAAATTCTTGAGGGTTGGTGCTTAATGGTCTTGATCAATCAAAAATCACAAAGCCTTTTTTTTTTTTTTTTAATTTTTTTTTTTTTTTCATGAAATTGAAGAGATATAGCACAGTTTTTTTAGTTTTTTTAGGGTCCTTGAGAAAATTGAAGAACAATGGAGATACATTGAGAGAGGGAGAGATAACGCTTAATATGTGGAGAGAGACTGAGAGTGATACCAGTCAGATGAAGTAACAGGTGAGATTTCAATCAAATATATTGAAAGAATCAATGCACTTATGATATTTATTTCAATAAAATATCATTGGGGCAGCATTTTGTAGACAAGTGGGGTATTTTGGATAGTTTATATAAATATTCAGGGTAGTTTTGTCCAAAAATTGTGATAATTAGGAAACAAATTAAAGATCCGAACTAGCATAATTTTGCAACAGCCAAAGAAGAATACAAGCACTTTCTTATGGCACTAATCAGTGTAAGCACTCCTAGTACAAACTACCCGGATACTCCCATTTTTGTTTTTCACTACAAATTAACACGAGTGTCAATACAAGCATGCTCTCTTTTTTAATACTTCGTTTCACTATAATTGCAACACTTTAACTTCTATATTTTTACATTGATTGACTTTTATGATTATTTAAGGAAAAATATTATCATATGTGATTTTTTTTTAGTTTTTTTTTACTTTATGCTTTCATAATATCAGTTTGTTATAATTTTTACATATTGATAACATTTCTCTTTTATTTATAGTTTTGACGAAAATTGGCCTCTTGGATCAACGTATTTAATTATTTAACCAAACCTTTTTGACTTATTTCCTTATTTTCTTATTATTAGGCCAAAATTTATCACCCAACTAATGCTTTGTAAATTAGTTCTATCACACTTTTCAATTTATGGCTGCAAAGTACGAGTGAGGAAAAGGAACCATTGGATGAATTGTTTAATTATCTTTTAAATTTTCTATCAACAAATTAAGGGATTTTGGGATCATCAAAGAGTAGCTTCATAGTATACTAACAAGTATAATTGTTAATGTGATTTTATACAATTGAATGCTATGCCATAGTAGTTAATACTAGATGATTTTTAGGATATTTTAGAAAATAACACCACAAAAAAAACCCAAAATTTGATTATAACACCAAAAAAAAAAAAAAAAAAAAATGTTTCACCACCACTTAACTTTGCCATCTAAAAAACCGTTAAGTTGGTCATACACTGTACATGTGTTAATCATTTATTGAATTTAAAAAAAGAAAAATTAAAAAAAAGAAAATAAAAAAAATATTTTTTTTTAAAAAAGAAAAACCCTAAAATGCTAACCCAGCCACCACCCCCACCACCGTTGTAACCCATATCCAGCCGAACTGCCAAATTGTTGACGAACCTCAAAAAACGTCGTCAACCCACCTTAACCCCAACCTAAACCAACCCACACCGTTGCCAAACCACCGTATCCCCAACCTAAACCTGCGAAATAGCAACATCACCCCCACCACCGTCGCCAAACTCCTATCCTTTTCCCTACCCAAATTTGTTGCCAAACCGCCGAAATCCCAACCCACACCCATACCCAAACCCACAAATTGCCTACTCCTCTCACCCTCACTGACCCAAACCCGTACCTAGAAACCAAATCGAGGCTGAGGTTGGGGTATGGCTTGGCTGGTTTCGATGGTCGAGGGTGGTAGGCTAGATTCGTCTAGTCGAGGGTGGTCGGCTGGGATTGGGTGGATTAGAGTGACGGCGGTGGGAACCGACACCGGTGGTAGCTGGGTTAAGATTTTAGGGTTTTCCTTTTTTAATTTTTTTTTTTCATTTTTTTCAACCCAATAAATAATTGACACGTGTACAATGTGGGACCCACTAACGGTTTTTTGGATGGCAAAGTTAAGTGGTGGTGAAATCAATTTTTTGGGGTTTGGTGGTGTTAATGTGCTATAATAAAAGTTTTAAAATTTGTGGTGTTATAATCAAATTTGTGTGATTTTTTTAGTGTTATTTTCTAAAATATCCTGATTTTTATAGCAAAGGGAATAAGATAAATCAAATAAATAAAAATTAAAAAAAGAATGAATCAACTTTTTGTATTCTAATTCTCATCATGATTCATGAACAAGTGCAAACATCTTGTCAAAACCAATGTTAGCCACTTAACAAAAAATGACAAATGACAAAAACACTTGTTTTAGGCCCATTTTTTTGCCTTTACTGGTCACCGAAACCGTGTTTATTTTCTAATATGTCGCCAGATATCTATTTTTATTGCTAATTGTCGCCTGAGAGATTCTCTTTGCTAAGTAGCAACTTACCCTCTATTGTTTTTTCCCCAATTTGGTCAGTTTTTCTTGGTCATGTCTTGCTTTGCTCCTTTCACCTTAACTTTAATGTTTTTAATCTCTGTTTGAAATTCTGCAAAGTTATCTCCATAACACTAATCAATCCGCTCAGTATCCTTGGAGACATAGAATTTCTTCAATTTCAGCCCCGATTTACACACACATGTATCCTCTCCTCTCTGTCAGCCAGCTTTAATGATATTCTAACATATTCAATTATTTTATTTTATTTTGCGATTTTCTGAAATGTGTTGGAAGAATATTTATATATGATATTCTAAGCGTGTTTACATAACTTCTGTTATGGTATATAGAAAAAACAAAAAATAATTTAGGAATTTACATGTTATCAACTGTAGATCAAATGTGAAATAACATTATATACAGAAGCTTCATTTTGGAACCAAGGTGGGTGAAAATTTCCTAAATTTCTTGTAGTTGTCATTGAGAATTCAGATATTAATGTGAATCTAAACTCTGTAATCAGCTTGAATTTGGATATTAGATGATGAATGGATAAGTTTACTCACATTGCATATTCAGAAGGATTTCCCTTTTATATGCAATGAAGTTCAAAACTTTCATGATTGTTTCGATGAGGGATGGACTAATGTGGCTGACCTATTCTTTTCAGTGTAAAGTTTATAACAGTTCCGTTTTCAGAGGTATAGATGAGTATTGGTTGTGCGTAATATTGGTGTTGATAGTTTCTTTTCTCTTGCAACAGTCTTGTGAGTCTTGTGAGAGTATGTGACAGCCCTTTTTTTATGCCGTCATATGTGATAACAGTGTTTATGCCTTCAGTCATATTGTTTAAAAAACAAAACAATGACTATATACTTGATATTAAATAACTACATTTTGCCGTCTGTACCAGGTAAATTGTTTGGTTGAATGGTTTCAGGACACCCACATTATGGAAGGTTGCATTATGCTTAATTTGGCTATGTGAAGCTGGAAACTGACTGGAGTTTTGCGTGTACGGCGATGGAGAGGGGCTATAAACACCATCATACTACTGGATAATATATTTATTTTCTGTTTTTGTTTTTGTGTAATGGAAGTTATAAATACACTATAGGATACTCAATTTGGCAGCTAACCAAGGCAAGATCATACTCAATACTCAACGATTTCCTAAGAGTTTAACCCATAACACTTGCAATGAAACTAAGCCAATCTAACCAAAGAAAAAACAAACAATAGAACTCCAATAGGACTTTTAAATGAAACCAATGCTTTTCCTCAAAAAATAAAGAAAAAATAATAAATAAATAAGTAAATAAACCAATGCTAGTAAAGCTATAAATGCTCAAGGATAATAAAGCTATAAATGCTCAAGGATATCCAAGCATAGGTCGAAAAGTAACCATGCTAAGCATAGGGAACTAAGAAGGCCATATCACTTTTTGCCCCAAACCGAATTTACTGCATTCTCTTCCCTAGCGTCAAATCCATCTTTTCAAGTTGGCATCTCAAAAAGAGGGATACAAGGTTCGCTCAATGTTTTGGCATGACACATAGGCTTAATAGGCTTGAGTTTATCTCCTCTACAGACTTTGAACCCTGACCCCTAAGGTCAAAAGGTCTTTCTAGGTTGCAATGTTTCGGCTATGGGTCAAGGGTGTGGAAAAATATGGGAATTTGTAGCCCTATTTGTGAAGCAAATGAGTGATACTTAATCCATGAACTAAAAAACATCAAAGTATAATATACCACATGGACACATTGTTAAGGAAAACTAAATATATCGTTTTCTTCTTTAAACAATACAAAACCATTGAGGCATAGTTTATTGAATAGCTTACAAAATACATTATTTAACATGATAATAGCTTGAAATTACAAAATGGAAAACGCAGAATAAAAAAAGTTCCAAAGGCCCCTTTAGATATTACATAAAGCAAAAGGATCAAATTCATAAAAAGAAAATAATAATAATAATAATAATAATAATAATAATAAATAATAATAATAATAATAATAATTTAAAAAAAAAAAAAAAAAAAAAAAGAGGAAGGAAGATCACTTAAATAACATACATATACATATATACTTCTTCGTTCAAATTCAAGTATCAATGTGACTATTAATACAAGATATAAAACGTATAATATTATGTCAATGACAGTCTCAAAATCAAGACTCGGAAGTAGTTTCACGAAGGATCACTCCATTAGAGCTTGCACCAAGCAAGGCCAGGTTGTCGCCTAGAAGCATAATTTCAGCAGATGAAAAAGCACCATACATGTGGTCCAAGTAGCTACTTTTGCTGCTAGATGCATCCAATTTTTGAACAATATCACTCCATTCCATCTTCATGAGCTTACTAAGTTTCCCAGCTTCCACATACACCTAAAAACAATTAAAAAAAAAAAATATACATAAAAGAACCATATATCAAACAGAAGTACATAAAAAGTAAAGTTTCAAAACAAAATTTGGCAAAATATTTGTGCCCTACTTTTTTAATTGAAATACTTTGACATTTGATACTCTTTATAAGCTCTACTTAAACAAAATGTAATGTGTGAAATTGTTAGAATCCTTCCTAATGAAATCTTACAGTATATTATTGTAACATCAACTTTTTATAATTTTTTATCTATTTCATCCGCTTTTTAAGTGTTGCACTATGACCGACACATAGTTTTAACTTAATTAATTGATTATCATAAAAAAATATGTAAGTGGGGAAGATAATGTATTAAAAAATTATAAGAATAGATTATAGAGTTAAATTTCTTATTGAAAAGTAAAGATTTGAGAAAAAATAATAGTATTAGGTTTGATTAGGGACCATGGAAGGAAAGTAATAAAGTATAATATTAAAATGGGAAAGTTTGTCAAGAAAAAAGTGTTAACACATAATTAAAAAAACGGCCGTGTAACAGTTAAAAAATCGGAGGAAATATTGATGACTAGAGAATAATTAGTCGCTAACTTATATGTTAACAAACTTAATAAAAGATATGTGTCAAGTAAAAAAAATGGTTGAAGGATTACTTTGTGTTCATCAGAACTCTCAGCCTTGAACCAAGCTAAGAGATATCCAAGTTGAAGAAGATCGTTATCAAAGGTGCCATATATCACCGCAGCCTTACAACCTATGATCACGGGGCCGGGTCCGCCTCCGCCGGGTACTGGAACATGAGGAAAACCCTGAGCCTTATGCATAAATGCACCAGTATCATTACTCCCACCAACATTCGTAGGTGGCTTCACTACAAAAACTCCAGAGCCATCAAGAATTTTATGAAGCATAATTGGTCGGCTTTGTGAATTTTTCATAGCACCTGCAACCGTAGAGCAAGTGGAATATCGATTGCGCCTTTGTTGTTGGTTTCTAACAAGGTCTGCGCCACCTTCATTACCTCATTGATTGTTGCTTTCTCTTCATCGGTTAATTGGGTTACATCATGGTCTACTGGTTCTGTTGAAGACATTGTTTCCTAGTTTATTGATACCTTCACAAGAGAAAACAGTATTAGAAGACCAACTCTATCAGATAAATCTTAAACTGATGGTTGAATTCCAAGATTAGTTTATATATTTAATCAATATTATATAAAGCAACGTGATGTAATATTATGAATCAAATATGATCAATTTGTCATCACAAACAGTTCTCCTCTAGATGACCACAACACATTAAAAAATAATGAGGTATTATTTAAGAGGTAGGAGAAGTAGAATATTAGACTTTGTTCTATTCATATTGGAAAATTTGTTCGGAAAGGATATATATGTTCACTATTTTGTTTGAAAGGACTTTATATGTTTAAAGTAGTCTAAAAGGACCTTATAAGTTTATATTATTGTTTGGGGGGACCTTGAGATCGGAATCCGGCAGTAGTTGGCTTTTTTCTCCAACGTTGACATCTCATATGACCTTAAAAATGACCCCTTTTTGTTTTTTTTTTTCCATGATTTACCTCAAATTCTTTTATTTTGTTTTGTGTCATTTGGGGATTAGAAAAGAAAGAAGGAGCAATTGGAGAAAAATCGTGGAAAAAAAGAATAAGGGGGTAATTTTTTAAGGTCATGTGAGAGGTCAACGTCGGAAAAAAAAAGTCAATTATTGCCGGATTTCGACCTCAAGGTCTCTCCAAACAACAAAATAAACTTATGAGGTTCTTTTAGACCACTTTAAACATATAAGGTATTTCATGACAAAATAGTGAACATATATGTTCTTTCCAGACAAATTTTCCATTCAAATTGTACGTATAAAAATTAACGCATATTTTATGAATGATTGGAATAATATTTAGCAATAATTAGATAAACACAATTGTAAATAAATTAATTAACATCAATTTTTTGGCAAGTCTTGTGTGTGGCTAGTCACATGGAGTGACCATATTCGTTATAAGAATAATTATTATTCATTTGTTTGGTAACCTTGTTTATTCATATGATTAACCCCATAAGTTCATAAAAGCAACATATATATATTTTAGGAGCGACATCAAATAATAATAAAAAAATATTAAGTAACTCCATGTTTCTTCGAGTAATCTCTTTTCTTTTATTTTGGCCAATGAAAAATTATCGAGGCTTTTATCAAATGGCAAATTTGTAATTAAATGAAATAAACACCGTTCATAGTAACATTGCTAGCATCATTAGTGGTTCTACCATCAATATTATAATGGTGTTAGCGGTTCTACCATGAGTAGCGCAAACAAAAAATAAAAATTTGTTTATGGTAAAACCGCTAACACTATTAGCCGTTTTTCCTTAAATATTACAAATTTGTCACCGTGATAAACAACTCATGTTTATCAAGGTGATAAACTTGTATTATTACAAAACTAAAATCACTTATTTATGAGAGTGATCCCAATTTTCCTTTGACTACGGTGGCCAACGCGCGCGTTGCGCGCGAGTAGCTAGCCCTTATTGGTAAGTTTTATCGGCTTGTTTATACTCTTGACGACAAGGCATGAATGTCTAAGGAAAATTCCGTATACTACGTATAATTGTTAGTTTTGTAGAAGTATTATATTGTCAAAGTTTGCAACTTTCCATTGCATTAATTTGCATCGTATTGTCAAGGAAGCCTTGTCAAATAAGGCCATAGAAATTTAGTGTTTTGCATCAACTAAAATAGTAAACGATTTTATTAAAAGCTTTAATGAGTTAGTGCAATATAAGCATAGATAAAGACGCTAACAAAAGGGTTGACTTTAGCAGCATAAATGGTCATTTGGTCGTACAAAGAAAGAGTTTAAACAACCATACGCGTTATTTAGGATTGTGTCGTGTAGGGACACATGGTGGAACTTATTGTTGTGGTGTAGCATCCTAGTTTAGCCTTAAGAGAATGGCTTTGAGAGACCATTTGAGAATTCGGGTGAGGGATGTTGACGGTCCAATATGAAAATACATGGGCTTGCTCCTCAAGCTAATAGCTATTGCTTCGCCAAGCGGCCCAAGCACCCTGAAGAGCAATGTTGATAGTGTGTTAGTGGAAACAACACTGTAAATTTTGGCCAAGAAAGTTAAAAATTATACGAAGTAGATGAAAATTAGAATCAAGGCACCAATTGAAGCATATAAAAGGCGTCTTACCTATCTGTGCAGCTAAGCCCTAGGTTTGAGCAAGCCAACAACTCTTGAAGAGTTAAATACTACGGAGTACTTCCTTCCATGATGACTTGGATGAGTAAGATAATTTCAAAATTACTAATGATGAAATCTGCAGTACATCTATAGTTGGAAAATACCATCCCATGCCGGAGTTAGAATTATTGTTTCTGTTATTGAACGAAGAGCTCGAACATAAGATTAAGTACCCTGAAGCCATGTCGCAATTAAGTAGACAGAAGCATAAGCAAGCAGCCAAGCAATTATTAGCAAGTTGACAAAAGTTGCAATTTTTATTTTTATTTTTTTTCCAAAGTAAGGAGCAAGGACCAGTGAATAATCAAGCAAGCTCATTAATTAAAGAAAGAGAAAAGGCTCATGGTTGTTAGTAGAGTCTTGTGTCCTTTTCCTATGGCTTCAACTTGCATCTTAAACTCCTTTTCTTCTTACCCCCTACATTTTGACTTAGTATATAATCATAATTACATTTACATACAAATTTATATAGGATTATGCGTACACATACACACATTTAATTTGATACTAAATTCTGTGTTGATAGTATATTTTGGGTGTTTTTTTGGCATTTAGTTAGTTGATGATAACCTTGGTTCCCAATCAAATGATAAGAGTAGATTGGGTTAATTTCATACAAAATGCCTTTAAATGGCCATGACTTAGCCAAGAAAGTATCTACAGAGTAGAGATGCATACTCAGATTGAAATCTATTCATAGGAACCAGCAAAGCTAACTCATAGAATGAAAAATCCTTGGGTATGATCATAGAAACCGAATATGCAAAAGTGCAAAACTCATACGTAGCAAGGTATGTAGAAAGTTTTAAATTTGCTAAACCACACCCTAAATGTACACACAAGTAATCATCTTATTTTAACTAATAAAGAAATGAGTTATTACAGAGAAATAGGGTCAGAGCCATAGAGGACTCAAAAAATAAAGAAACGTAAACAAGCAATTTCAATTTCAAAATGGCATTGTAAGAAAGCCAAGTCAGCTTAAGTTTTATGGAACTAATAGAACATATGTATACATCTAAAAATTTTAGGTCCTCTGATCACCAAAAAATAAATTACTACGTACGAAGTATTACAATAAATATACCACAGTTTTTTTTTTTTTTTTTATCAATAATGACTTGGCCTTTCACCAAAAAATATGATCATTTGAAATCAGTGCGGAAGAAGATGATATTCTGGCAAGATATAATGGATATCTGAAGAACTTCTATAAGGCATGTACAAATCATAACAGGAGGTGCATACCTTCACTGCAAGTTTCTCACAACATATTTGCATGCTTCCCTCATTGGAAGCTGAGAAAGAATAAGATCATAACAGACACATTATCTGAACATTGAATACGTAACATCTGCTCCTTGTGAGAATTTCTAAATTCAAGATTAATGCCCTAAAAGTGGTTCTTGTGAACACAACAATGAAGCCCCAAAAAATCATAATGAACTGAATGAATAATTTCAATTGCAAAATTAAACCCGGATAAAATAAACCCTTCCTCCAAATTGCAAAATTAAACCCAGATAAAATAAACAAATGAATTTCATAAAATTAGCCAGATGTGAGACAACAAATCAACCCTTCCTCCAAATTTTGTTTTTATAATCCAAACAATTAAAACAATAATAATTGCAATTGCAAAATTAAACCCAGATAAAATACCCACATAGATCTAACCCAAATCACACCTAAAAGATCGAGTACAAATTTACCAATCCATGTGTTTCTCTATAAACAAATCATAATTTTTCAGAACACACAGAGTAAATATCATAAAATTATAAACTAAAATCGAATAGAAAAATTACCTATTCCACCATCATCAACAAGAACAAGCTTGAAGGGTTAAACGTGAGGGGTCGGGTAATAAAAGAATAGAAAAGTGTTTGAGACTTGAGTGAAGAAGATAACCAGACAGCAAACAGTAACACATAAAGGAGAACGAAAGAAATTAAAAGGTTAGGCTAAAGTTATCAAAATATAGAATGAGGACAAAATTGTAAATAAACATTTTAAGGGGTATAATAGTATTCACACTGTTCATAAGAGTTTCTTTCCACTTTTTATAGGGTAGGGAAATAGCTAACCCCACATGCATTATGGTAACCCTTTTGCTTATCACCATAAACTTTAAGATTCAGTTAAATATTTTAAATCTAAAGTGACAACACTGCACGACTATTCATACATTAGAATTTATGCTTTAATTATATACGCACACAAATATAAATATTTGTTTTAACTTTATATACGCACACAAATATAAATATTTGTTTTAACTAAAGTAGACTCTATAATGAATCTAGTAACATTTCACTAATTAAGTATATTATTTCTTACTTCGTATGGAGTATAAATTAGCTTGAATTTATAGTCAAACTTTTCAATTGTATGATCCAAAAAGAGGGTATAATAAAAAGTAATGGATGGTAGTAATTACTAATTAGTGCTCAGCCCGACATTATGATCAACTAAAATGACTTACTATCATAAATAAAAAAAAAATAAAAAATTATGATAGAGTTTATACCTTGAATATAATAATGAAATTGGAGAATGTTGGAGTATGAATTACAATGTATGAAGATTGAATACATTTGAGTTTACCATTATGTATTTATAGAGGGTACAAACAAGATAAATTTTACAATGAAATAATTTTATATACGACCAATATTAAAAAAAGAAAAAGAAATTTGGTCAAAATTATTTTATAAGACGTGACGCCATGTAGGATATTATATGTCAACTTGCTATGAAGCTCATCATCTTATCCTAAAAAATATAGTATTGTATTTCCAAAAAATAAATAAATAAATAAATAAATAAATAGTATTGTAAAGAAGAACTTTCATAAAATAAGTTGAATTCTTTTATAAGAGAAATTAATACTGTTAAATAATCAAAATAAGTTGTCAATTGTATGGATTAAGTCAAATTATTTATTTAAGCGGAAGCGCCACTTTGGTTGTTTAATTAAGTAGATGACAAAAATTAATGATGTATTAATGATGCACGATTTTTAATTTTTATTATTTAAAAAAAAAAATTGGTACAATTTCTTGAGAAATACTCCCTCTGTTTTTTAATTTACCTCAGTTTGACCGGCACACCGAGCAGTGGGTTTTGGGTGCCCCCAACCACACGGTGCGGCAAGATGTCACATCAGTAACCCCTCTAGTAACCCCACTTAAGAAACCTCTCTAGTAACCCCACTTAAGAAACCTCTCAGTAACTCATTAAGTAATCCCTCTAGTAACCCCACTTAAAAAACCCCTCAAGTAACTCATCTAGTATTCCCTTAGGTAACCCCACTTAAGTAACCCCCTTAGTAACCCCCTAACCGACCTAGTAACCCCTGATTAAGTAACCCCGACTGGCCTAGTAACCCCTAATAACCCCTGATTAACTAAGCAAAATGAATCCTACACCACAAGTCTCTCTCAAGCTATTCAACTCCCAATTTTAGCAAAGATCAGCATCATATCTAGATTACCAATTTCTCAAGCTAAGTAAACCATACCCAAATTACTTGGACATAGAAAATCCCATCTGGACTCGCTTCAATAAGAAGGCCTTCATCACAAGTACCGCAGCTCTAACCCACAATATGAATGAAACATTGTCGGCCATGACTAGATCAAATTGCAAAATCTTATGTTTTTGACAACAACCAAATCTGAAATCCAATAGATCAATCGCAACTTCAAGCTACAAAGAACTACAAACACCCAGAAAACCCTTGATACATCAAAAATGAGAAGAAAACAAAAAACAGATAGTAAGTTCTTGACGGTGGTCGTGGCTTCCGCTCCGTAGTGACGGAATCACTGGCGCCATTTTTTCGACTCCTCAATTCTCGACCTAGCAGTAGCAGCAGCATTCTTACTAGTATTTCCTTGCTCTTTCTTTATTTTCACCATTGTTGCTAAAACCCTAGAATTCAGAATTTGAAAATCAGGTACTTTCCCAAAAATTTGATTGAGATTGAAGAAGATAGAACCCTAAAAAGGAGAAAATATGGAAATTGTGGAATTAATTGAAGAAGATGAATTGAAGAACAGAAGAAAAAAAGGCGAGAGAAAGAAGAGAAAGAAAATAGTGTTAAATTAAAAAAAAAAAACAAAAAAAAAATTGTGGCCAGCCACATATGAAAATTTGTGTTTGCTGAGACACAACTTTGACCAATAATATCTTTAATTGTTAATTAGTAAAAATTATAACAAAATGATATTATGAAACTAGACATTATGATGAATCTAATGATATATTATATAATAACATTTATTTATTTTATAGAGGTGAAAAAATTAAGCAACCATGGTATGCGAATAGTGCAAAAATCAAAGTGATGCATTTTAAAAAAAAACGGAGGGAGTATGTAGTTAAGTCAACAAACTTGAATTTGTGATGTCTTGAACTTAGTGAGAGTTACTTGAGTAGGAAGAAAGGGTGTGTCTCTATTGTTGAATGTTAGGTAGACAATGTTGTCTATCTCAATTTGTGTACTTGAGGGAATGATGGACCACTACCCGGTATAAGTCACCTCGCCCAATACCAAGTGACATCAGTTTTTTTTTTTTATAATATATTTAATTTAAGGTAAATAACAGTACTCAATAAATCAATAACAGTACTTGATAAATTAATAACAACACCTTGATTTAAAATAACAGTTTTTAATAATACACTGACTATTACTATAATTCGATTTGATAATTACTTATATGACTTTTGTTGGTACTAGTTATCACTACTTTACTACTTATATCGATATCTTAAACAGATTAACGTTTATATTTAATAGCCCACCATGCTTCGCAATATAAAATGTTTTACTTAGAGAGTTTTGAACAATACCTGAACTTAGTCGACAATGGAACCTCCAACATTCTGAGCTTTCGGCTTTACCATGGTAGCTAACCACAACCCCGTCTTCCTTAGATCAGGCACAACACAGATCTAATTCGTTTCCTACCTTACATCGTAGTCTCTACTTAAACAATCTCTATTGTATTTGTGATGGTACTTTTAAACATAAAAATAACTCATCTGTGACATAAGTTTTGAGAGGATAACGTTCCCTTTTAAAAGGAAAATTATTTATTTAATTTGAAAAGATTAAAACACTCATTTCTTACAAAATTAAAAACAGAAAGTCTAAACAGACATGACAAGGAATAGAGTTTTTCTCTACTTTAAGAGAGATGGAGAACCAATCTGTCTCTTAAGATGAGGATTTTTTCTAGAGAATTTTCTTGTTTTCAGAATTGCTCTAGCCAACTCACTTCAAGCCTGCCTTCACTTCTTTGCCTAATGCCCTTTATATAGGGGAAGACTCACAAAGGTCACCGACACTTTCTATGGTTTATAGAAAACCATGACTCAGCAAGTGAATATCGTTCACTGCTTTTCTAAAGATAAATAAAACATGCTACAACAGTAAAAGTAGAATACATTATTGCTGGTGTGGGCTCAAGACTCCATCATATCTTGTAGACCACTTTTACTGTCCTTACTATCTTTATAATGGACATACATTTGGTTGTCTTCTTCTATACCGATATCCACCACACATTTGGCAGCATATGATTCATCCCATGTGACAAAGATCTCCAATAAGTGCTCTTTTCCTTCTAAGGATAAATATCTCCCAGCTTCAACTTGTTCTAGATAATCATACACAGATTCGCCATGTAATACTCCTTCTTTAAAATAATTTCTTAACCATTATGGTGCTACTATTGTGGTATTTCCCACATGTGGTATTTCCCACATGTATTATGACTGGTGGTTCTTCCTTTATTTCTATGAACTGGTTAAGATACTGAGCAATATAAAAAAAAATCCATAAGCTCTTGCCTCCGTAGGATCTTTTACTCGTTTCTGCTGGATACAGATTGGATCTTTGACTTTGAGATGAACATTTTCGAATATGATCAGGAAATGTGGAGAGCTAACTTTTCCTTCAACCATTTCAATGTTTGCACTTTGCACTTGGACTTGTTCAACTCTTCCTTTGTATCTTGTCGCATCATAAATTCTCCTAAATGTATACCTCTGAAATTTTGTGAGCTTCTCAACGAAAATAGTAATATTATCAGGAAATGGTACAATGCTATGAACGATTACATTATCCCAAGCTTTGTAGTGCTCCGCAACATATGGTGCCCTCCATTCCAGAGAATGTGGATGAATTGACATAGTACCCATTATAGAATTGGTGTGGAACATTATTCTACTTCCCCATATATAATAGACATCATACAACTTGTATGACCTTGATACAACTAAATCGTACTAGAATCTAAAATCGTTATCGTTTATTTTATTTAGTATTATATTCTGAATATCTGGAATGAGTCGCAGGATGATGACCATTACTTCATACATTAGGAACCTTCGAACTGCTACATGACAACTCTTAATCAAACCATCTCGAGATCTCTTTTTTGATGAAACAATCATGGCAAGGCCCAAGTGGAGAGTGAAACCTGCTCCATTGCTTTATCTGTTTCTTCAATAAGAGTTTTTCTCTCTGCCTTCATCTTTTCTAGTTGATGGGCAGGAGGTTTTTCTGATGTCTTGTGCTTCTTCGTTATTGGCTAATTCTCTAGTCAGACTATCTGCCAAAGAATTCTTCGATCCTTGTATATGTTCAACAATAAAAGAGAAGAATTGGTTAAGCCATAATTGCCAACGCAGGAGTCTCCTTTGCGCTTGCATATTAAACAAATTCTTTTTAACAAAAACAAGTATGTCTTTGCAATCTGTTCTTATTAAGAACTATTTAGGGGCTAATAAGATTAAGAACTTCTCGATCCCTCTAATGACTGTAAGGATTTCCTTTTGCATGGTAGAAAAATTTAACCTAGCTTTATTAAAACTTCTACTACTATATCTACAAAGTCTTTCTCCTTCTTTGATTTTTAACATAGCACTCCAGTGCTCATTACTAGAATCTGTTTCAAGGATTAAATCATCTTCACTAGTAGGTAGTGTTAGTACAGGAAGATCTTTACACATAGCTTTTAGATCTTGAAAATTTTGGGAATCACCTTCCTTCCAGTTCCAAGTTATTTCTTTCTTGAGTTTTCGTTGTAATGGTTTTCTTAACAGAGCAAGATTTTCTATGAAATCAGAAGGATAAGTTGAACATCCTAGAAATCTTTCTAGTTGTTTTCTATCTTCAATTTTATTTGGGAATTTTTCAATGTTTTCCAGAAGATGTTTTTGCAATATAATTTGTCCTGCTTTAATCTCTAATCCTAGAAACTCAATTTCTTGTTTAGCATAAACACATTTATCTTTTCCAAGGATTATACCATGCTCAGCACATTTTTGGTTTACCTCCTTAAGATCATTCATATGTTGTTCTACATATTTTGAGAATATTAAAATATCATCTATGTAAACCAAACAACAATGATTAAGTTCTCTAAAAATATTATCCATTCTTCTTTGAAATATCTGTGTAGCATTTTTTAATCCAAAAGGCATTACTAACCATTCATAATGCCCTTGAGGGGTACTAAATGTAGTTAATGGAATTCTTTCTTCTTCCATTTTAATTTGCCAGTAGCCACTCTTACAATCCATCAAAGAAAACCATGTGGCTCCTTGTATTCTATTAAATAACACAGTTTTATTAGGAATGTAATAGCCATCAAAGACAGTATTGTCATTTAGCCGTTTATAATTAATGACTAGGGGTGAAACAAACTCGGTTTAAAACCGAATCGAATCGAAAACCGAACCGAATAACAAATATGGTTCGGTTTTTTTCGAAAGTGGTTTGGTTTCGATTTGTAAAATCAAGAAACCGAAATTATATGGTTCGGTTTCGGTTTCGAAAAATGAAAAACCGAACCAAAATTTTGGCCCAACCCCAAAAAACCCTAGTATATAAAGAAAAAAAAACCCTAATGTTTCTTCAACCACTTTCTGACCTTTCTTTCTCCTTTCCTCCTCTTCTTTGCTCTTTAATTTCTCTCTCTTCTTCGATCTCCTCTTTTCTTTTCCTCTTTCTTGTCTTCCTCCTCGCCTCTACACCTCTTTGTCTATCAAAATTAGACCGTCACAAATTTCATTTAATTTCACCATAACGAAGGTTTTCATATCAAAGCAAAGATTTTCATGGTCAAAACAAAGGTTTTCGTAACGAAATTCGCGAAATTTGGCCAAAACGAAGGGTTTAACAGTAAAATTCGACCATGAAACTCTAGATCTAGAGTTTTCATGGTCGAATTTGACCGTTTTAAACCAAATTCGAGTTGAAATTCAAGGCCATTATATTTTTGGTTTAAAGTATGTTTTCTTGTTTTTAATTTTCTTTCTTGTTTTTTTTTTTGAATTTTTAATAAATCCATTAATATGATAGGATTTTTGATAATTTTTGTGCTTGTTTTGGTAAAAATCTGGTGGTGGTGGACTGGTGGTTTCGGTTTGGTGTGGGTGGGGTTTTGTTGGGTTGGTTTCAGTTGTGGGTTGAGGTTATCGGTGGGGGTGGGGGTGGGTTGTTGGTTCGTTGTGGGTTTGGTTTGGTTTGGTTCGGTTTTGATTTGTGTGGTTTGGTTCGGTTCGGTTTTTTTTGTAAAATTTGATGTTTAGATGGTTGATAGGAAAATTCGGTGCGGTTTGTTTTTTTTCTTTTTTTTTTTTTTTTATGAAAACCGAAATTTAGGTGGTTTGGTTTGGTTTGGTTTCAAAGCTAAAGTGGTGCGGTGTGGTTTGCAAAATCAAGAAACCGAAATATGGTGGTTCGAGTTCGGTTTGGGCAAAAAACCAAACTGAAAACCGAAATTTTACCCCTATTAATGACCATTCTAGCTTTACCTCTTTTTTCTTCTGCATGATTCCTTACCATGAATGCTGGACTATTATGAGAACTTTTGCTATTCCTAATCAACTTTTTATTCAGCAATTCTTTTATTTGTTCATCAAATTCCAATATATCTTGGTAGGTATAAACCATTTGCCTTACTCTAATAATCTTATTAGGATTTGTTAGAGTTATCTTAGCAAATGCCTTATCCTTTTCCCAATGTTCTAATGGATTTGTTGAATATAGTTTTTCACATAATTTTTCTTGCTGCTTATTTATCTGATCTATTAATGATAAATCTCACTCAGAAATTCTAAGTACAACCTCTCGTTGTGTAGGTGTAACCCTATCACCACGCTGGCTGCGCGCAAATTCCATAGTCTGATGAGTATAAGCCTTTGTTATTTTTTGTATAGGAACAGAATGACCATTAATAGTAAAGATTATTTGATGAATGGTTTGAGTGCATGGAGAGTATAACCTTTGAAAGTTATTTCCTATTATCATATCATGACTAGGTTGATCGGTAGCCCATAAAATAGGAATAACACATTGAACTCCTCCAATTTCTATTGGTAATTATTCAATTATTTCCGTATGCATCACGACACTATTATTAGCAATTCTAATTTGCATAGGATTTTTAGCCTTTTTCCACAAGAATTCTGGGAATAATGACCTTTTTCCAAAACATGTAGAACAACCACTATTAGTATATGCACATAATTTATATTTATTATAATCTTTAATAGATATATCAATTAGAATATAAATGCTATTAGGATTAGTATTGGATATTTCATTACAGGCTTCCATTTTCATATTGACTTTATCTTCATATACTGGTTCACTCACAGTTTTGGTTTTATATCCTATTACCTTTATTTTATCAATAATAGAATTATTTGGATCTTCATGCATTTCTAAATTAGAACATGAACCAAAATCTATACTATGTCTTACTGGCTGCTTTAAGGCTTTCTTAGCTGCATATTTTTCATTTAACTTTTTTATTAAAGCCAATATTTCTTCTTCATCTTCTTCGGGTTTCTCATTGACTTGTTTTTTCATCCTTATTATAGTTGAATTTTGTCTACTTAGACTTGGTGTTCTAAGACTCATACTTCTCTGCATTTAAAGATTCGTAGTTATCCCAATATGAAGTAATCCTGCTTCATCAATTAACATTGATCTTACTTGACCTATTTTTTATTGCAGGATTCATGAAGAATTCTTCCCAAGTTTTTTCAATTTCAATCTCATTAGGATTTACTTTTATTAGTGTGATTTTGTTCTTAGGGCCTCCTCCTTGCTCATATTTCTGAGCATCTACTATTTGTTTCTTGAAAGATGAATATATAGTGTTAACTAACTTATAGACTACCTTCATCTTAGTTGTATAAGTCGAGTTCCTTTATGCATGTTTACTCCATCAGTTAATAACTTGATTGCTAGAAACTTTGGAGCATATGAATCTTCTAAGCTCACATAACATCTAGGTTCACATATATAACTTACAGTTCCTTGACTTAAGCTACAAGTGATAACACTAATAATTTGCTCATAGAACTCTTTATGTCTAATATCACAAATAAAGATTAAACATTTAACATTTTTACCAAAATCTTATAAAGGAGTTATGTATACGTGCACTGCACCAATACAAATATAACTATAATTTCCTTTTTCTTTATGGTTCTTAATGCTTTTCCAGTTTATGATATTAATTTCTGCTGCTTTCTTTTCACAATCCTCAATTACTATACTTCCTTCCATTTCTTCACATACGTATTTAATTCTAGTTTTACAGAAAGAAGTTTTAAATATTTTATCTTTAGTAATCCGGGGAAAATTCCAACTTTCTTTGTTCATTTGATCTAGGTCTTTATCGTCAATAGATTACTCAGCTCTTTTTAGTTGACGTATAGTCATTTTACTTTTATCCTCATCGTCTGATTTTGAGTTTTCTAACACTTCCCCTTCCATCAAGTTATTTATTTCTTCATAATTTTCATCTTCAAACTCACTGTCTTCAGGTTCTTCATTATACTCATTTTCTTCTTCTATTATTTCTACTATTCCTTTATTATTACTTAAAGTCAATTCTAAAGCTTCGTCTTCTGGTATTTCTATGTAGTCCCAACTACCTAAGGCTTCCATTAATTTGTGATTAGCTTTCTTACATTCATTAGTATAATGTCCTAATTCTCCACAAGACCAACACTTGCATGTTTTTTTTTCTCAGGACAATGTGTTGCTTTTCTGAAAAACCTACTTGGCTTTCTATATTTGTTTTTATAGTACTTCTTCTTATAGGTTTCTCCTCTTAATCTGTCAAATTTATTTTTCTTATAATTCCTTTTCTTGTTATAGTTTTTTCTTTCACATCTATACTTATTTGGAAAATCCCAACAAGTGAGAAATTGTCTCTTCATTTGTTGAGTTCCTGCAACCTCTCTACATTTCTTTTCAATCTATTTTCTTAGGAAAGCAATTTTATTTCCTAAAGCATCCCTAGCTAAGAACTTTTCTTTCCATTCTTGGTACTTTTCACTAATTTTTTCGTTAAGAGGACTTGGTATTTATTGTAGAACATTCCAAGACTTGTTTCATTTTCACCAATTTTATAGTAATATGGTTCAAATTCCGTAATATAGTTCTCTACATATTTCATATTACAGATGGATAAATTACTTAACTTTCTTTGATATTCCATTCGTTTTTCATTAGGATCAGCTCTAGGGCCAATAAATTCTAACTCAATGTATTAACATAACTGTCTAAACATTCTAGTCGGAGATTCACTAGCTCTTAATGTAGATTTGACTTCTTCATCTATACCATCATACCAGTCTTATACACAGCCATAAAAACTATGTTTAATATAGTATAAGAAATTTTTCTTTGTCCATTTAGTGTTTAAATTGAGTACACTACTCATGCTCTTTTTCCACTGATCTAAAACATTTTGTCTATCTCTTACACCATGTAACTTAAGCTTATAACCATTTTGACTTATAGGTTCAAGAGTTTTCATGTTTAGGTATTTGGTTAGGCATGACCTTGACACTAAACCGAGTAGTCTTCCCTGATATGTATCTTGGTCGTGTGCAACTTCCTTCTCCTTGATATCTAGGTTTTTGGATTGTTTACATTAATAATTTCTTCTCCAACATTATTATCAATTACTCTTTTATCGAGTTCATCTTTAATCTTTTGCTTAACCACTTCTATATGTAGAAAGTCTAGATCATCTAGTTTCATTAATCCCATTTGTTAGTATAAATCTTCCTCTAAAGTAGCATAGTTATTCTACTCAACTACATTATCAGCAGCAATCATTTTTTCAGAAATTAGTTTCATGATATCATTTAGCTTATCAGGGTCTTCTTCTTTATCAAACAAGATTTGCAGTTCTTCAATCGTTTTCTCCTAAAGTTGATGGCTCATCTTTAGTTTCTTTATTATTTTCTTGGTTACTAGTAGGTCTTTTAGGGAGTGACATCGTAAACTTCTTATTTTTATCTAGATTTTGAACAGAATATTTATATTTATACGGGATAATTTTTTCTTTACTAGGTGATACTTCTTTAATAGATTGATGTCTTATTTCGTTTGTTAAAGCAAGTTGTACTTGTTTAACTTGTCCTTTTAAATCACTTACTTTTTTTTTTATTAATATCGGTTGTGGTTATTGATATTTTGTTTTCAATATTAATACAACGAGCATGTATCACTAGTAGAAAATATCAAAAAGGCACCCCCTAATTGCCACCGGTTCAGTCCAAACCGGTGGCAAAAATGGCCTAAAAAATTGGTGGGAAGCTGAACTAGGATATGAGGCACCAGTTCACTTCAAACCGGTGGCAAAAACATAAAGGCCACCGGTTTGAACCGGTGCCATTGTGAACCGGCGCTTTTATTTATTAAAAAAAAAAACGTGGCCCTTTCTCTCTCCCTATTTCTTCTCAGCCCCAACCCTATTTCTTCTTCTAGCCGATTCTCTCGGTTTTTGTTTTAATTGGTTTTTTAATCGATTTTTTTTTATTTTAATTCGTTTTTTCTTTATTTTATGGGTTTTTTTTTTCTATTTTAATCGATGTTTTTTTTTTTATGTTAATCGATTTTATTTCGTTTTTGTTTTTTATTTTCTGGGTTTTTGTTTTAATCGATTTTTTATTTTATTTTATCGATTTTAATTCGTTTTTTTTATTTTCTGGGTTTTTTTTTATTTTAATCGAATTTTTTTTAATTTAATCGATTTTATTTCGTTTTTGTTTTTTATTTTCTGGGTTTTTGTTTTAATCGATTTTTTTTTATTTTAATCGATTTTAATTCATTTTTTTTATTTTCTGGATTTTTTCTTTATTTTACTCAATTTTTTTTTTATTTTTTGGATTTTAATTCGTTTTTGTTTTTTATTTTCTGGGTTATTTTAATTCGGAGCGAAGTCTATTTTCTTTTTTTAATTGATTTTTATTCGATTTTTTTTATTTTCTGGGTGTTTAACTGAATTTTTTTTTTATTTTTTATTTTCTGGGTGTTTACTGTAATTTCTTTTAATTGATTTTTTTTGTTTTAATTGGTGCAGGTATATTGATGCAAGAATCAAGATGCAAGTATGGGATTATTTTTTATTTAGATGTTGTATGGGTTTATTTTTTATTGTGATGTTGTAAATTTTTTTTTTGATTTATATTGTAATTTTTTTTTTTGATTTATATGTTGTAATTGATCTATTTTATTGATCTATATTGTAAAATTTTTTTGATTATATATTGTAGAGATTCGATTAAAATTGATTGATATTCGATTTACATTTTGTGTTCTTATTTATTTTAGTTTATTTAATTTTTAAGTGAAAAAGTACCAAAAAAAAATAATAATATTTTGGGCATTTTTGGCACCGATTAACCGGTGCCAATAACCATTTTTGCCACCGGTTAACCGGTGCCAATAACCATTTTTGCCACCGGTTTGAACCGGTGGCTTTTCATTTAAGTAATTGGCAGCCCCCACATTGGCACCGGTTCAAAACCAGTGGCATTGAGGGGTTTTGAACCGGTGCCAATTTCGTTTTTTCACTTAGTGTATGTTATCAACATCTGATCTTAATTCGCCAATTTGATCTACTATACAATTAAGGACTGGGCCAAAATTACTAGTATTTTCTGGAATATGATAATAATGCTTAAAATTAGGTTTTTTAAACTCAGTAGAAGGCCTAGTATTCTCCACCTTTATTAATTAAAAACTTAGTTAACTTTTAACCGTATGGCTTTGAAACCAATTTTCGCACCTTAACAGTTTCTAATTTATAATAACAATATTGTCTTCCTTAATAACAGATTTTACTTATGCAATAACAGTATGCAAATATAACACTTTATTTCTAATACAAACACTTAGCCTTTTAATATATAAGTACTACTGAAAAGAGCAAGATGACACCTTGAAAACAATATTGAAGAAACATATAACAGTATTAATTTTATTATAACAAGCTCAAACTTAAAATAACAGTATTAAAATAGCAAATGACGTTTTTCCAACATTTAGCGGAACTTTTTTTTTTCAACGTAGGTATGAACCTTTGTTGCCTCTACCTGGTAGTGGGCTATACTTACTGTGTGTACTTATCATAGTATCTATGGTTCTCTAGGTTGTTTCCAAGTTTTGAGGACGAAACTTTTATTAGGAGGGATGATTGTAACACCCCGTATTTTCGAACCCCTATTTTATATGCATTTAAACCTATTAAACCTAATTTCTTATTTAAATCCCAATTTCTAAATTGAAGTGTTAATTTATTCGTTAAAATCGTTATTTTGATTTAAGGGTCATTCCAAGCTTTTTAACCCCTAATTATAATATTTTAATAAAGCAATTGAAAGTTATTATTTAAATGGTTTTATATTTGAGTTTTAATCATTTCAAATATATTTGACTTGTCGAATTGATATTAGCCTAAAAGGGTGATTCCTTAAACTTAAACGTCAATTCAGTAAGTGTTACACTTAAATTATCCCATATATTAGTGTTTTGATCATGTTCAATTATATAAAAAAAATTGGCTTGAATGGAGTTGTTCTAGTCTCGATTTCTTTCGGTTGTAAGCACGGTTAATGTGCGTGCTTTGGTATGAACTTATGCTGCCACCTTCATTGGTTTATGCATGAGATGCTAGTCAATTTCAAGTGTATTTTTGTAGCCTTGTTGACATGTTTAGGTTCCCAAAGCATACATTGTTTGTCTTAATCTAGTTTAGTGCTAATCATGCTCCATTTTCACGTAAGTCTGAACTAATTTGCCCGCATACTATATCATTATTGCTGCTGAATTTTTGTATGGTTTATCATGATCTTATGACTAAGTTTTCATGTTTAGATTGATTAAATTCTTGTTTAGCTAATGGTGTGAACATTGGTAGTTGTAATTGAGCAAAAAATATTGTAGTTGTCATGTTGGTGGTGGCCAAAGACTTGTATTTCAATATTAAGTTGTTTGTCGTAAATTGTCATGTTTAAGTTCGTAATTGATTGAGGTGTGAAAATTATATTTTGGTTAACTCAATTTTATTATATTTTATAGTATTTTATCTTTTGTTTAATTTGTTGTGTAGAGTTGGATAATTTTCTATGTACTTAAATGAATTAGCATAGTGGTGAAAATTGTGACCAAGTAGCAATGTTAATTTAAATTTGTTGGTGTTTATGGGGTTGTAAAAATGATTTTAAAGTGTTAATTTAGTTGTCGACGTCGTTGTGCTTTAAAGTAGAATAACACTGTTTTTAGCCCCGCTTCACCAAGGGTTGTGTACAGAGTGTATTGTGATATCTTATTATAATTAGTTTTGTACCCAAATCCAGATAATAAGAGTGACACCTTGTTTGATATATAAATGATTTTGTATATTTTGAAGAATTTTGATGTTAAACTTTTTTGAAGTAAAGACCTACAGTACTTTAAATTGGGGTTGATGATCCCTAAATGCGTTTGGATGATTTTTAAGAATTATGTTTACAAATTTTAAATGATTTTTGTAAGTGTAAGACAACCATTGGGCTGCGGAATTCAATGGTTGGAACATGCAAACATCTTGGGCTGCAGAATTTGAGATGTAATTTCCTAGGTTAATTGTTGTCGTCCGGAACTACTCGGACTGCGAAATCCGAGTAGAAAAACTGGGAGTTTGGCCATTCTCAAACCCAGACGGCTGCGGAATCATATATAAGTTCACCTGACAACCTTTGGTGGTGGACCGCGGGATTCACCGACGTTCATATTTTATATGCTTGCCTCACTATCAATCTATTTTCAAAAAGTTAAAATTTGTTGTTTTTAAAGTATAGCTATTTTGGAAAGGTCTTCATATGCCAAGTCAAGAATTTTCTTAACTCTTTAAGGAACCTTTATGAATGTTAATTATTGTTTATTTGAGATACCGTTTCTATTTTTGGGTCTATTATATAATTATGTCATCTTGTGGTAATATTTGTTTACGTTGTTTCTTTTTCTACTTGGAGTTCGTCTTGTTATTCTTGATTGAGTAATGTGTTTCTTGATGTTAGGTTTTATGCTTGGGTCTAAGCTTTTCTTTACTTAGCGTTGTGTTTCTATAAGTACTGTGAGAACTGCTAGTTACTCCCCACTGATTGTGGAACCTAAATATTATTTGCAAGTGAAGTGTAGCGTATGTTGAGTTTGGGCAGAGAGCTGAGTGTTTAGTTTTTTCCTAGCAGTTTTATAGTATGTATTTTGTTATCACTAGACCTTCTCTTTTGGATAATCGAATTTGAGGTTGTTCTGCCTCGTTGAAAGTTTCTTTGTTCAAGTGAGATTTCTCTCACTTAAGTATCTTCATTTCAGTTATTTATTTATTCCCTTTAGATTTTAGTAACCTTTAGAGTGAAATTTCTGTCTCAATGTTATTTCTGATGACATCTCGCTTATTTTTTTGACGGGGTGTTACAGTAGAGCCCCCTCCCCGTAGTTTACCGTTAAAAAAATGAGCTCATCTAAGTTCATGATTTTTTTAGCTAAACATATAATGTGTTAGTTGATAGATTATTAATTTTGATAAATTAGATATGTCAATTCAGGTAATCAGATGGAGTATGAGTTGACCCATGGCTTGTCTTGTATGTTCGAATTGGGTATTTTCGTTCAAGGTTATCCTTTTAACCTAGCTGCCTCAAGTTGGGCCAAGTCACGTTCGGGTTGCACCAAGGTGTGTCGAGGGTTTGGATTCACCAACTTTATATCGATTTATATGCGGTTCGGAAAAATTTGAATTGGCGTCAAAACTGGTTTGATCGGGTTAATTTTGGGTTGGTTGACTTTAGGTTGTTGGGTTGATTCTAGATCAACTGATTTCAGTTCAATTAAATTTAGTTGGACTATTATATAAAATTATTATATACGACGTGACGATGTGTAGGATATTAGATGTCCACTAATGATCATCTAATCTTAAAAAAATGTAGTATTATACAGTAGAACTTCATATAATAAGTTAAATTCATTTTAGGAAAAATTGGCCTCAACACTCTGAATTATTGCATAAGTGCACCTAGCACCCTGTACTTTGCGTAGTAGCCAAAACACCATAAACTCATGACTTGGGTGCAAAGCGCACCTTTAGTGAGTTTTCTGGCCACCATTCTTGCCGGAGCCGGAAGAGTAAATTTTTATTTTTTGCTTTGTGTGCCAAAAATTTTCTCTTTAAGGTTTCAGGGGTCAGTTTAAGGATCGAAATTGAACTCGGAATAAGCAAAAAAACTAACGTAAATGACTCGTTTTGTGTATTATAAAATATCTCGATTTGCGTAAACTAACGTAAAAACTAACTAACGTAAATTAAGTCATTAGGATATTTTTTTTTTTGCTTATTCTGAGCTCAATTTGGAACCTTAAGGGCCAAAATGACCCCCGAAACCTTAATGGGACATTTTTCGGCACGCAAATCGAAAAACAAAATTTTAGTTCATGGCTCTAGCGAGAATGGTGGCCGGAAAACTCACTAAAGGTACGCTTTGCACCCAAGTCATTGTGGTGTTATGACTACTACACAAAGTATAAGGTGTTGGGTGCACCCAAGCCATAGTTCAGAGTGTTGAGGCTAATGTTGCCTTATTTTTATAAAGAAATAAATTGACTATTGTTTTTTTATTTTATTTTATTTTATTTTTTTTTATTTTATGAGTTAATAAATTGGCAATTGTTTGTAAAATTAAGTCAAATTATTTAATTAAGTTCAAGTGCCCTTTTGGTTGTTTGATTAAATAGATAAAAAAATAATGGATTGATGATGCACGATCTATTTAGGTTTTTTTTTTATTTTTTTTATATAATTAAATTATGCTAAATTATTGTATCCAAACAAGTCGATATCCGAATTTTTTTTTATTTTTTTTTCGGTTCGATATCAAATCAGGTTGGTCGGGTAAAGTTTATGACACCTCTTATCATAGCACTACGAAAGCCAAGTTGTCGAGGCTTAATTATCAATTTAGTACTTGCTTGGTTCTTGGAATTTTTTTAAAAAATGCTTATATCTCTTGTTGTTTATTTTTATTTATTTATTTTTAAAATAAAATGTTGTTGCTTAGGATCGAATTGGGACCTTTAAATGTGCATAAGATTAACATTTTTTTTTATACTTTGTATCCCTTGTTGTTTTGTTAAAGTAAAAGTTGCATAATGAAAGAATTACATCTTCCTAAGAGTCTTAAGTTCCCACATTTTATGGAAAGTTACTCCGTAATACCTAATCCTAACCTTTCACAATTCACATGAAATGCAAATTTCCTTATACCTATCAAACAAGTTTGACAAATTTCTTAAAATAGTGGTGGATCCAAGGGGTACACAAAGGTATAACTGTACCCCCATACCCCCAAAAAAAAAGAATAAAATAACAAAAGAGATCACCGGTATCTAATAGCTGGTCTCTTAGAGTCTTAGGTACTCCACGCGAGATCAATACTTTTCGATCAAATCAAAGAGACCTGATTTTACAAATAATAGGTCTCTTAGATATTTATTTATTTATTTATTTTTTACCCAGGAACATATTTAGTCACTAAATTATAAGCCTTGTTGCCGGGAGGGTGAATTGTATTATATACGTAAATACTAATACAATAGGGATTGAAATAGTTTATTATCTCGAAATTTAGTTAGGAAGTAATTGTTGCACTCCACATTTTATTTGTAATTTTTTTTTATTAAACTTAATTTTGCATCCTCACTCTCCGATTCCTAGTTTTGCCACTACCTAAAAAAACTACGTAAAGTTATTAAAGAGTATATCCCATACAATGTAAACTTGGATAAAATCTCGTGCGATGCACGATTGTCAAATATTTTTGACAATAATATTACAAAATATAAAGTATATAAAAGATATTAAAAAATATTTCATTTGTAAAAAAAAAGGAATATGATTGTCAAACTAAAAAGAAAATATCATAAGATATACATAGTTTCATTTAAGATTTTGCAATTAAAAAAAAAAAAAAAGAAAGAAAAGCTAAAAAGGCAGTAAATTTTTTTATAAGATAATGAGAAATGTCATTGAAGGATTTGCTTTTAGTATAGATTGCCAAAGGAATTTAATTCTTAGTATGACGAAACAAGCGGGATATACTAGTTATTCATCCTGAGTAACATCAAATGTAACTCAAGGGGCAGGGCCGTAAATTCCTGCTATTAAGTTGGGGGTAATAATGTCCACCTATTTTTTGATTAATGGCGGAGTAAATGTTAGGGTTTTGTTTATCGAAAGAATTCAAGTAAGAGAATGGAGATGCCGAGAAAGAGATTGGAATTCGAGTTTAAGAGTGAGAAATCGTTGAAGCGTACAGTGTAGACTTTAATTCTCGCTCAAATTCCAGGTTTGCGAAGTCAAAATGGTGGTGTTGAAGGTAATGTCATTCAGTTAGAATATACATGTGTTGGAGTTAATTGATGTGATAAAGTGTTCATATACCTGTGTTGGAGTTAATTGATTTGATTTGATAAAGTGTTCATTGATTTGATAAAGTGTTCATATACCTGTGTTGGAGTTAGTTGATTTGATAAAGTGTTCACTATTTTGATGAAGTGTTTATTGGTTGACATTGATTGTTTTCTATTGATGGAGTTAATTGATTTGATAAAGTACTAAAAAATTGCTAACACATAAAATGTTCATTGCCTGCCATTGAATGTTTTATTGAATTTGTGGATATTTTTGTAGTGATGATATTTAAAGTGTATTCAAAATTGTGGTGTTGAAGGTAAATTAATTAAGTTATACCTGTTTTGTAGTTAATTGATTTGATAAAGTGTTCATTGGTTGCTATTGATTGTTTGCCATTGATTTGATAAAGCGCTTAGTACTTATTCTAAAAAATTCATTGCCATTGAAGGAATATGCATCCCTGTACTGTGTTCATTTCCTGCAATTGAAGGAAACACATAAAGTGTTCATTGCCTATCATTAGTGATGATATTTTAAGTTAGATGAAGTAAAAGCTTGATTTTTGTATTGAATGTGTGTTGGTATAGGTTGTTGAATACCCTATGATGAAGGATCGACACCCATTGTTTCATGAAATGTTTAAGGTATCTAAAATGTTATGTGCGAAAACTTGGTAATCATTTCTGATACATTTGGAATCGAATCTGATACAAGCATGCATGAAGTGGATGATAATATGACAATTGGTGGAGGTGTAAAAGGTAGAGGCAAAGTTCTAAAGGAACTGACTAAGCCTGGGAGGAGGGTAAGAACGTTGTTTGTTCCCTTATTTTTTGTTATAATGAGTATGGTGATGCAACCTCAGGATGATGATTTATAAACAGGCACCCAATATCAATTGTCGAATTGAGAGTTTTAGATGGATATGTCAAACATTTGATGAGCAACGAAATTGTTGGGTTAGGAAAATGGGGTTTGGGAGTTTGTTAAATCTTGTTGAGATGTATCTACCTAGGCAGTTGGCATACTGGCTAATGACACAAATTGATCCGTTTGGTAAGGTACTAATTGCTTCTGATGGGATGCGTATGAAGTTGTCTCCTAATCAAGTTCATTGGGTTTTGGGGATTCCTAACGGTGGGAAGGAAATACCAACTTGGAAAACATTAAACAAAGAAATGAAGGACAAGGTGATGCAAATTTAGAAACAGTATGGGAAGACATGGGTAACTAAATCAACCCATGTTGGTAGGGTGTACACTTTAAATGGTATTCCAGTGACTTCAAGTAATGGATCAGTTAGAAGGGCGCTGGGAGGTACATAAGGAGGAAGAGTTTAAGACGTTATTTTTGTTAGCTACTTTGGAGATGATATTAACTCTAACACAGTCTCCCACGCTGGCTTCTGATCTTGTTCCTGCCCTTTGTTGTGCTCTACAAGCGGCTGAGTATGATTGGTGTGAGTTAGTGCTTGAAAAGCTGATGGTTAGTGTGGTGTCATTTGCACGTCGGTTTTACAGTGAAGGCTATGCTGGTGGATATGGCAGATGTGTAATATTTGTTGTGGTAATACCTTTGTAGACACCTGATTGTGTCTCCCCAAAAACCAAACCCAGTGATGAGTACTTTTCATGTCATTGAATATCGAACAAGGTGAAATGGTGAAGAGTCTCGTGATTTCTTCTGTTTTCTAAAATGTTATAATAAAAATAATTCATTTATGTTTTCGGAAATCATTCATTTCGTACCCTATTTATGAAAAACGTCCAATCCAGTTTCGTTGGGTCCATGATATGGGTCTAATAATTATGTAGTTTGATGGAGCTTGAAAAGAGCTTTCCAACGATATATTATTCGCCCAATTACGAGTTATAATGAGGAAGTTATGGCCAAAATACTAAAGTGGGTCCTAAATGGATTTTGTGGGCGGCCCAATGATCATGTGGAGGGACCATTAGTTTTAATTGTATTCCTAAAGTCATTAGGATTTATCCTAATCTTCTAAAATATTCTAGAAGGTCATTTTGAGTTCTAATGGGATTAGTGTAATACCTTAAATTTTCTGTTTTAAGTTTCGGGACGAAATTTGTTTTAAGGAGGGTAGATTGTAATACCCGAATGTTTAATGATTTTATATAATATATTTGATAAAAAATTATTTATTTATTAAATAACTTTCCTAATTTAATCTCATATTTTATTTTAGACTATGGAAAGTTTTAAACCCTATTAATATCTAGTAGGACTCTCTGTTTACGAAACTATAAATATTATTTATACCCGAATTATTTTCAGCTTTGCCTCCGTGTACTCTAGCTTTATCCTCTGTTGCTAATCGAATTTTCAAAAAACATATTCTTTTGTGAACTTTCTGCATGTTTTGTGAAGCAAATCATCAATCATATTATCTAAAATCAAAGTCAACTCCTATTTTTGTTATGCATGAGTATGCATCTCATATTCAAGAAATTGTATAGTACGAGTAAAGGGATTGGGCGGTGTGCTCCTCGGCAAACAAAATCTTGGGTTTTTATTGTTTGAGATTTCAAGTCCGTGAAAGGTAATCACACTTTGTTTGCTTATTCGTATTATTATATGTGATCACATCTTAATTTTTTGAGTTGTATGATAACTGTGTGTATTGATTATTCTCTGTATTGTTGTGTATAATAAATTTTTGATTTCTTATTTGTATGATCAAGACTTATATATGTGTAATTAGTGTGTTGTATTATTATATGATTAATTGTGTTGTTATTTCTAGGGTTTTTAGTGTTGTTGCTATAGGGAGTATTGTTTTATTGAGGTTTTATGGTTGCTAGTGCGGAATATTATTATTTGGGTTGAGATTTGATTATATTTGGGTTATTAGTATTATTTCCCTATGAGTTGAGATGTTTTTGAAACGAAGTGTTACATTATTTGGGAACATGTGCCATTATTGAGATATTATAAATTAGTTTGCGAATGATTATTATTTTGGTTTTGGTTTGAGGCTCGGTGTCATAAACCTTAGTCCTTGGCATGTTGGTAATGAGATAATGATCATGAATTAAGAATGAGGTACAATCTTTCTTTATATTTTTCTATGGTCCCCTACATTGGGATTTGACCCGTATGTGGTCTGGTTTAAAGTGTTTTTCTGGTTGTTGAGAGTATTCAAGTTTTTATACTTGTTGGTTTATTTATTCGAATTACTCATGTCCAATGCTAGGTATAAAACAAAGAGCAAGGCACAGTTATTGGTTATGAGTTAATTGAGTGGAGGATTGTATTATTATTCGAGGTTGAGTTGATAAAGGTTATTTCCAGAGTATTATGTGTAATGTAGTTCTAAACTACATTGTTTAAGTGAGCTAGTAATATTAATTATTATAATGAGTTTGTAAAGTTGTATAAATAGCTCACTTAGATTATTGGGTTGTATTATTAGGATTTTGTAAGCCTTAACACTTGACATGTTGTTGAGTGTGGCGGTAATACCTCCGATTTAAGTATATGTTTAGACACCCAAATGTGTCTCCCCAAAAACCAAACCTAGTGATGAGTACTTTTCACGTCGCTTGATTATCGAATACGGTGAAAGTGTGAAAGGTCTTGTGATGCGGTTGTTTTAATGAAAATATTTCTTTCTATTTTCGAAAATCTTCTCTATTTATGAAAATAGCTAGTCCAATTTAGCTTGGTCCATGGAGAGGGTCCAATAATAGTGTAGTTGGGTCGAGTTCACAAAGAGCTTTCCAATGATATATTATAAGCCCAATTCCGATGAATAATGAGGAAGTTATGGCCAAAGTACTGCATTAGGTCTGAAATGGTTTGATGGCCCAATGATCTAGTGGAGGGCCCATTAGTTATTATTTCTAAAATTATTAGGATTGATTCTAATTTTCTAGAGTAGTCTAGAAGGTTATTTTTGAGTTCTAATAGCGTTAGGATTAATAACTATCTTTTGAAAAATAATGAATTTGGTTTGAAATAAAACAAGTGTTTTATTTTGATAAAATCTGTTTTAAAATTGATAAAACACGGAGTTTAATTGCTTAATTATATTAAGAAGAGGATTCCGTACAAAAGCGCGTTTTATCTTTTAACTAGAGCCAAACGACAAGTCTGTCGCCATGCGTGACGCTTGTCGTTTCGCGCTAGGCTCTGTCGCTGGCGACAAGGGTCAGTTCATTCCGATTCAAATTCTGATTCTTTTTTATCGTTTCCGGACTATTTTCTTTATAAATAGGGTCGTATTTCCCGCTTTTTCATTCACTCAGAATCATCAAGATCAACAATCATCCTTAATTCTCTCAAGCAATAGCTTATTCTTCTCCCTCTTTCAAACCTTCCCTTTTACAAAATTCCTCATTCACAAGTTCTAGACACACCTAGCCAAGCTCGATGTTGCCTTCGTCCTAGACGTGAAAGGTTGATAATTTCTGAGGGTTTGGTCCCAAATCTTATTTCAATTATTTGAATTAATTGTTTGATTGAATATTTTCCTTGAAGTTACTAACGCATGTATTGTTTTGATAGAAAGAGATACGAGGCATCGAAGTAAGTAATTTAATTACTTAATTATTATTTTGTATAGAAATCGTGCTTAGATTATTTTAATCCCTAGTATCATGTTAGGATGTCTCTATTGCTTTCTAGTATCATGCTTAGGTTGCTTCCTATTTCTTCTATCATGTTAGTATCATGTTAGGGATAAAACTTTGATCTTTAATATTTAGTGACATGCTAGGATTTGTTATTAATCTTGTTAGTATCATACCTAGGGTCTTGCTAATATTATCATGCTTTATTGAGATTGAGATTGTTTTGAGGATGATTGTTGTTATTGTTGCTTGATATATATTATCGTTGTTATTTCTTGATCACGCCCTCTCTTGCAGGATTAAAGGGAATTTGTACTTGTAATCACGCTTAATAAGATAATTAATAATCTTGTGTAGGCTAATGTGATTTTAATTCAAGTGATCGCCAATAATAGTTTTGTTTGTGCATTAATATTCAACCAACATAGATAAACAGGTTTATAATTAATAATATTGATTGTATGTTAGTCAGAAAGCGTACATGAATATGAGAAGAATAAAGTAGAGGCCTATTTAGGGCGGGTTCAATCTCTTTTAGGTTGTACCTTCATCCCCGAATATCCAGTCATGGTTCCTGACCACTATAGAGTTAGAGATCTCATGGATCGTTAAGGGGTGTAACCTTCATCCTGTGAACGGTTTAAAAGTTCCTAAAACTTGTTGGCGACTCTTTTACTCTAGCTTCCTTCCCTTTGGACGCCACCATGGTTAAGTGTATGATCACAGTGGGGCTCAAGTGTGGGATGCTTGAAATATTCCCTACAGTTTTTTTAGCGACTCCACAGGGGAGGATTTCTATTTAAATTCCTAAAATTATTTTGGCAATGATTTAGAATGAGTGGATGAGACTCGAAACGTTCTAAATATTCATGTGCGTAATTTTTATTGACATTATTGGCATAAGCATAAAAAAGGTGTGCATTGGAAAGACCATTCGTAATGCGTAAAAAACATAGGATTTTTACACGTAGGAAATCTGAGGAATATCTTTCACAACTAGGATCGAAAAAACGCTACGAAAAATCGGAAAATTCAAAGAACAGAAAGCTGCTGAGGCATGTAGGAACTGGCGCCGAGAAAACAGTGCCATCGCTATGCGATGGCTCTATAGTCATGCGACAGCAATGTCATTTGGCGACAGGGCCATCATCTGGCAACAGGCCCTATTGTCTTGCGCCATGTTCTTCCAATACTGAGCTAGAAATCTTCCTTCTTTGTTTCAACCGATACTAGTACTGTTCACTCGATTCTACTTCCTGATTGAGTTTTTCTCATTTTTCTGAACCCATATGTGTTCTACATATGGCCATAACCCTCTGGGCATTCACGCTCCATCTACCCAATCGAACGCTCATGGCAACGAAGGGTACATTCGAGTTTGTTGAATTCACCAAACCGTGGAAGCGAGTTTAACTCGCGGGGTCCCATCCACACACGCCAACCCTTCCAAAGGTAAGGCTTCCTCGCGGTGCATCTGGACTCATAATCATGGACCCTTTTGACTAACCCTTATCCTTGAACTTTAGAGAACTAGAGCCATGGTTTGGTCGCAAACTCATTGCATCATATTGTGCTTACTTGACTACTTGTGCATTATTTGCTTGTGCATAACCTATGTGTGCTTACACTAACCGTTTATTTGACATGTGAATGAGTCTAAATAAACTAATTAATGGCTAAAGGACTTTGCTTAATTAATTAATTCATATGAGTCTAAATAAATTGATCAAACTTGACTTAGTACGACTATAGGCTTGTCCTTTTAGAGTAAAACACTGGAAATATACCTAGACTACTGCTTCAGTAATGGCGCATGAGTTTGGCCTGTAGCGCGACACGCTAGTGTCCAGCGTTATGCGACAGCATTGTCGCATCGCGCTAGTCCTAGCGTGTTGCGACAGTCCCGTTTCTTAAACGACGGTCCAGATTTTTGTTCGAGTCCTCACGTTGAGTCTAATTAATCAATTTATTAAACGGTAGAAGCTATATTTAGTCTTTAATTGAGTCTAAGAACATAGTCCATGGTCTTACACAAGTGCCAAAGCATGTCACTTTCACTCACTATTAAAAGCACACAATTTATCTGTATGTTTCACCTTGACCATGTCTAGAGAGTCTTGTGTGCTCGTGTTTTCCGTCATTTTTTTAGAGGGGAAAGTCGGATATTAATCCTCCAATTAAACCATACTTGTTTAAACCCTATACTTAATTCCCATTTGAACCCTATACACCGATTCCCAAAAATATACACCAAATATGTATGCACCCTATTTTTGTTTTGTTTTTTTTTTTTTTAAAAAAAACCAATAATATCAAAGTCAATTTGAGTCAAGTCATTAAAATAAATGGTTTAATTTACAGCGCTTGGTCAAGAAGAGAAGGGTGGCTAATCAAGGACAACGCTTTTGTTCAAATCTTACATTTTAATAAACCGATTCGTCAAAAGAAAAAAGCTAAGAGGATAATGGCAACTCAAGAAGAAGTCAATGAACTTAGGCAGAACTTGGCCAATGTAACTGAAATGATGAAGGCTATGGCTCTTCAAGTCAATGACCCTGTGAAACAGCAACAGATGCAACGAATGGAGGAAATCTTGAACAAGCTCTCCAATGACTACAAGTTCCAGGCCATTAGCTCGCAAGGGGTCTTAGTGGACAAGGAGCTTCTTCCACAGAAGTTCAATGCCAATGACATCCCTAGGTTCAAACCTACTGACAATCCTTATTTCCACTTAAGAGCTTTCGAAACCATAATGAACATTAAGGGGATTGATAGGAAAGTGTTTCACTCTTTATTCTCTTTATCTCTTAAAACCGTTTGCCAACAATGGTTCTTTTCCCTTGACAAAGTAAAGATCTCTACTTGGAACGGAATAGTAAACGCTTTCATTGATAGGTACAAGTGTAACATTCAAGTTGAACCTGATCATAGAGAACTTGAAATGTTAAAACAAAAAGAGAATGAAGGTTTTACTTCTTTCTTCAATAAGTGGAGGGAAACTTCTGCTAAAATGGTTGAGGTGCCGAGTGAGAAGGAATCTGTAAGGATGTTCATTAAGAACCTCCAAGAAAAATACTTTAAGCATTTCAAGTATCAAAGTAATTTGAATACTTTCAAGGCTGTTTATGACATAGGAATCAACATCGAGGACGACCTTGCAAAGCAAAAAGCTGCTAACAACTCCAACAGTGGCTAGAAAGGAAAGAAAAGCAACAATTCTTCTTCCTCCAAAACCACCCACTCAAACAACGTTAGTACCTTTAATTTGAATGAAGTCCTTGCTATGAATAATCAAGGACAAAAGAAGCCATTTAGGAAGAAATTTACTCCTATTGGCATGAGTTATGACACCGCATTTGATCGCCTTCATGCAAAAGGTCTTATAACTCCCATTGGACCATTTGGAGATCCACCAGTCGAAAGGAGGACGGCTATTTGGAACCCCAATGCACATTGTAAGTACCATCAAGGCAGGGGCCATCTTACTGAAAACTGCTAGAAGCTAAAGGAAGTTATTTAAGATCTGATTGATAGCAACAAACTTCCATTGCCCCTTGCAAGTAAGAAGCCAAGCATCAATAGCACCCCACTGTCAGATTCTTTGGCTATTTCTGATGAGGAAAGTGATATTGACCCATCGTCCATCATTAAACCAGTCAAAGAAACCCATGCTATCGAGGAAGAGAAGGAAACCTTTTGGGATGCCATGAGTGATCTTTCTACAGGTCAACAACTTGCTACAAAAGAGGAAGTATGGGTCCTCACGCAACTGGTAAAGGAAGCGATAGTCATATGTCGCGAGGCCCTTGATCATGTAAAGATGACTCAAAATAAGTGTGACATTAAAAAGGCGACACCTACAGAGACTGCTAAGAGGAGGCTATTTTCTTTCCAAGTAGTCGAACCACCCAAAAGGAGTGACAAGCCTTACACTCTAATTGGGACTTCTTACGCAAACATGTTCAAAATGCTCTTCGAGAGTGGGAAGATAAAACCTCTCGAGCCTAGACCATTTGAATCTTTGAAAAGGACAGATAGGTGTTACTGTCCATACCATCAAGCTGGAGGACATACCATAGAACACTATTTCAAATTCAAAAAGCTAATCCAAGGGTTGATTGACAGTAAAAAGTTGGTCCAAATCCCACGAGAAAGGGACGTTAGCATCAACGGAGTCTGGGAAAGTGATGATGAAGATGTCTACCTCAAAGATGTGGAAGAAACCCCACTTTCCACAATATACGTAGTAGACGACATTTGGGATGAAGAGGATTCACCCATAGTTGTTCTCACAAGATCAGGGAGAGTGCAACCTCCCATCACCGCATAACCCATTCCTACTACCCAACAAGTTCCCATACCAATCATAGAAGACAACGACGTTGTCAAACAACTTAAAAAGACTAAGGTCGAAATGAACGTATGGAAACTACTAGCCACATCCCGTGAACATAGAATGACATTAATGGATGCTTTAGCTAAAGTAGGGATAGATTCAGAAACCACTCTTGAGGGATTAGCTAATTTTCTCAGGAGTGATCTTTCGAGTCCCATCAATATAATCACCTTTTCCGACAAGGAATTACCTCTAGAAGGTGACAAACACAATAAGGCCTCAAACCTCACAATAACTGCAAGAGAATGAATATCCCAATGACTCTTTTAGACAATGGGTCATTAATCAATGTTTGCCCACTACGAATTGCGAGGATATTAGGAATAAGGGATGAAGACTTGTCTCCATCCACACAAGGAATAAGAGCTTATGACAACACTCGTCGCCAAGCTCTTGGGAGTATTACTATGAATGTCACCGCAGGAGTTATAGAACATGCTACAACTTTCCAAGTGGTTGATATCAAAGCTTCTTTCAACTTACTATTGGGACGCCCTTGGCTTCATGACCTTAAGGCCGTCCCTTCATCAACAAGTGAAGGCCATAGTTGGAGGAATTCCTATTACAATTAATGCTTCCCAAATAAGAATCAAGGAAATTGATAAGCCAATCATAAATGTGGAACACGATGACAATGATGAAGACCTATGGGGCTTTAACGCAGAAGAAATATCCTTAATCGAGGAAGATGAAAGGATCCCTCTTTGCTACGACCTCCATACAAATATGATATTTAATGGTATACTCCGAAAACAGGGACACTTTCTTGGAATGACTCTAGGAAAGAGGAAAGGAGTAGTTATGCAAACGAAATCGCCTGGCCTTCCTAAATTAGATACTTTTGGACTTGGTTTTGAACCGACTCTAAAAGACTATAAGCAAGCCCAAGAAAAGGCTAATGCGTGGAGAAATGCTCGTACTCAAAAGAAAGCAATTCCAATGGATCAATATCCCCTCACCCTAAATGGACAATTTATAAGAGAGGGTGAAGATTATCCATGCTATGAATTTTCCGAGCCCTTTGTCAAAGATGGAATAAGACAATCGGGGTTCGAATTCTTCCTAGATTGCCACTTCTTAGACGACATCCCGACTCCTATCCATAAGGAGAAAGCACCTCCGTGCTTCGACTTTAATGTCATGGGACTTCTTTTTGGGCACAAGAAGAATGAGCCAAAATATGTTGAAGATAACTCCTCGCTCATTCAAACGACACTACAAAGTGAGAGCTTTGACCCCTCAAAGCTTATAACTCCAGCAGAGGGATTAGTCCAAGGATGGCGAAAGACTTTAAAGGTGACTACACCAAGTGGACAGAAGATCTCCATAACAACAGGACAAGGACCTATGTTCGAAGAGTCATTTGAGTTAGAGTCTGAATCCGAGTCTTCCCCTATCGAGTCTTCAAAATCTTTAGCTATAGTACCCCTCCCTACTTCTTCTACTTTAGCACCTACTCCTAGGATAGTTAGTGGTCAAGTCTCAACGGACATTTCCTTACTTGATGTAATGGTTTCCGAATTTAATAATATGTCTTCTTTTTCTTACTCCTCGTGTCATTCCCTAACCCAAGATGACGAGCATTGCTTAACTGACAATGAAAGTGACAAAGAAATGATTAAAGCAATGGAAACAGTTGAGAATAAAACACCAGTAATTGAAGACACTGAAATAGTGGATATCTCAAAAGATCCAAACGTTAAAAGAGAAGTTAAAATCGGATTGACTCTTACTAAAGAAGAAAACCGGTTTAATTAATCTACTAAAGGAATTTATCGATGTATTTTCTTGGTCATATGAAGATATGCCAGGAATAAATAGAGAAATAACTTAACACACAATACCACTAATTCCAGGAATAAAACCTATAAAACAAAAGTTATGTCGAATGAAACCCGACATAGCTCTTAAAATTAAAGAAGAAGTTCAAAAACAAATTATTGCAGGTTTTATCAGGGTATCTAAATACCCCTAATGGATTGCAAATGTAGTGCCAGTTCCAAAGAAAGATAGAAGGGTAAGAATGTGTGTCGATTATAGAGATCTAAATAACGCAAGTCCAAAGGACGACTTCCCTTTACTACACATCAACATTTTGGTAGATAACACAACAAATCATGCACTTCTCTCATTTATGGATGGATACTCGGGATACAACCAGATTCTCATGGCCGAGGAAGATATGGAAAATACTACATTCATAATGCCATGGGGCACTTACTGTTACACGATAATGCCATTCGGTTTGAAAAACGCGGGTGCCACTTACCAAAGAGCAACGATTGCCTTATTACATGACATGATGCACAAAGAAGTTGAAGTCTACGTGGATGATATGATTGTAAAATCAAAAGATCATCCAGGACATCTAGTAGCCTTAAGAAAATTCTTCGAAAGGCTGAGGAAATACAACATGAGGTTAAACCCATCTAAGTGTGCCTTTAGAGTCACCTTAGGAAAACTCTTGGGATATGTCATTAGCTCTAGAGGAATAGAGATAGACCCAACCAAGATTAAAGCAATCATGTCAATGCCACCGCCCAAAATCGAGAAATAGATTCAAGGATTGATTGGCCGGTTACAATATATAAGTAGGTTCATATCCAAATTAACCGCGATATGTGAACCCATATTCAAGAAACTAAAGAATAACGTGCTAGTAATATGGGACGATGACTGTCAAAAAGCTTTTGAGAAAATCAAAGCCTATCTCGCTAATCCTCCCGTACTAGCACCTGTGCTCCCGGGAATCCCTCTTAGGTTGTATTTAACAGTCACCAAAGAGACAATAGGGGCTATGCTCGCACAAGAAGTAGAAGGAAAAGAAAATGCCATCTACTACTTAAGCAAAAAGATGCTCGAGTATGAAGTACGTTACACACCACTTGAGAAATTGTGGCTCGCATTAGTGTGGGCCACAACCAAGTTGAGACACTACATGCTCGTTCATACAGTCTTTAGGGTATCTTGGATGGATCCACTAAAGTATCTCTTCGAGAAATATACACTTAATGGGCGAATATCAAGATGGATAGTTAACTTAGCCCAATTTGATGTAAGGTTTATGCCTCAAAAGGCTATAAAAGAATCAGTGGTCTCGGATTTCCTAGCAGATTTCCCAATAGAAGATTCGACACCTATACATGAAAATGAGTTTCCAGATGAAGACTTAATGCTTACTGAAGATGATACTTGGACGTTATACTTCGATGGAGCATCAAACCAAAAGGGTTGTGGCATAGGAGTATTATTAGTGTCACCTAAAGAAGAACATGTCCCAATCTCCATAAAGTTAGAGTTTGACGTTACCAACAACGCTGCGGAATATGAAGCATGCGTGGTAGGCCTCGAAACATCTTTAGCATTGATAGTAAAGAAACTTCGAATATTCGGTAATTCTTCTTTAATCATTAACCAAATTTCCAAAAGGTGGAAAGTAAGGAGCGAACGCTTGGCTCCTTACCAAACATATCTGGAAACTCTCACTAATCAGTTAAAAAAGGTAGAATACACATATCTACCAAGAGAGGAAAATCAATTTGCCGATGCCTTGGCAAGACTAGGCTCGATGGTTAGAATTCCCACGGAAATCGAACAAATGCCTTTGACAATAGAAACGAGACGTAAACCGGCTTACATTCAAGCTATAGAAGACGATGAAGTAGTCCAAGGAGAAGAGGAAGAAGAAGAACCTTGGTATACAGACATCCTCAACTATGTCACCAAAGGAGAATATCCACTCCACGCTGACAAAAGAGAAAAGCGAGCCTTAAGACTTTTGGCTTCTCAATATGTACTCATAGACAATGAGTTACATAAAAGGGTACCTAAAGGTCGAGCTCTCTTGTGTGTAGGGAAAAAGGAAGCCCAAAGGGCAATGAGAATAGTCCACGAAGAAGTATGTGGAACTCATGTAAACGGCAAGATGCTAGTCCAAAAGATAATGCGCGGAGGATATTATTGGACTACCATAAATAAGGACTGTTATCACTATGTAAAAAGATGTCCTAAATGCCAAATATACGCCAACTTGCAGCACGTTCCTCCATCACTCCTTTACACCTACACTTCACCACGGGCATTCTCGACATGGGGAATAGATATCATTGGAAAGATTACTCCTCCCGGGACAGGAGGTCATGAATACATCCTAGTAGCAATCAAAACTTCACGAAGTGGGTCAAAGCAGCCTCATATGCAAAACTCACCGCAAAGCATGTGGCACTCTTTATCGAAAGAAACATTATATGTCAATATGGAGTCCCACATGAAATGATAAGTGACAATGAAACTCACTTTCAAGCAGAATGTGAGGAATTGCTACAAAAGTATGGCATTCAACATCATCACTCTTCCCCATATAGACCTCAAGCAAATGGTGCAGTAGAGGCAGCCAATAAGAATTTAAAGACCATCATCGAGAAAATGACAGAGAATTACAAGGATTGGCTTGACAAACTCCATTTTTCTCTTTGGGGTTATCGCACGTCAATTCACTCATCAACAGGAAATACGCCATTCTCCTAGGCTATGGAATGGATGCCGTACAACCTATAGAGCTAGAAATACCTTCCCTATGCATTACATTAGAAAGTAAACTCGATGAAGTCGAATGGACTAAAGCGAGATATGAGGAGCTAATACTACTTGATGAAAAACGATTAGAAGCTCTACATCATACACAATGCTACCAGACTCGTATGGCTAGACACTTTAACAAGAAGGTCAAGACAAGAAACATCAAGGTAGGAGACTTGGTGTTAAAAGCATTAAGGAAGAATGTTCTAGACCTAAGAGGCAAATATAGGCCTAATTGGTCCGGACCATACATTGTCAAAACTATCATATCAGGAGGTGATGCAAAACTAACTAATATGGATGGCAATGAATTTTCGAATATGAAAAATCTTGACCAACTTAAGAAGTATTACCCATAATTACTTGAGTATGACACTCAAGAGAGCTACGTTTGGCCTGATTCCTTAGGAAAGGATACGTAGGCAATCCTTTACAGGGTGCGGCCACTTTAATCTTCAAAGAAATCATTTCGTCAACAACACAGCAGCTAGCGCGCAAGAATTAAGTCCAGCGCGACACGCCGCAAATGTCACACAGCGACAGGAAGTAGCGCATCGTGACAATCGCTCCGAACGGCGACAAGTTCAAATTCGCAGCGCCAGAAGTTTTGCGTCAATCTGGGCAAATTTCGGTGTTTTTTGGAAATTTTCGACTTCCGTACTCGAATAATTCTCCGAAAATTCAAGACATTTTCATTGCTTTAATAGAATTTTAGTTTAATGTAAAAGCTAAAATTGCATTAATAAAGTAAAGTAAAAATTGCATTATTGAAGGAATTTTAAATAAAGCTTAAAAATAAAATTGACTTAAAATTAAATTTGTCTAATAAATTGAAAGTAAAGCAATGCTCTAATCTATGTTCTCTTTTCTAGCTCTTTTCCAATTCTTGTCCGCTTCTTCTTCATCATCCATCACTTTTGCTAGTAGGCATCCTTTGGAAGATCTACATTCGATCTTAGTGTCGATAGTTTCTCCAATAGCCATTACACCATGCTTCTTTTCAACCCATACTTTCTTTACTGTAGAGTCAGCTTTCCTTTTTTCTTTACCCTTAGTAGAACTTTTCCTCTTAGGCATAACAGGAGTCTTGAATTCAACTCTTTCACCCAAACGCTCCTTAGGAGGATTTTTCTTATCCCCTATGCGGTCCTTCACATTAGTCTTACTCAGTTTCCGAGCTTTGTTCTTGTCCTTTTGAGATCTATCAAGTAACCATTTCTTCATATCCATAGACAAGGAAGGCGAGACCTTTTGGGTAACAACTTCCCATAAGGGTCTAGCACACCAATAATCATCAAATCTCTCTACATCTTGTGAAATGGGAAATTCATAGAGACGATGAAGATCACCAGATGGGACAGTTTGGGCAAGACCATATTGTCTTCTTACCCTAGAAGGGTAATAAAATGTCAACTTTGACAAGCTAGGAAGACGACAAAAAGGTTGACTGTTAACACCAACCATCTTCTCAATTTTCCACCAAGGGACGACCCATTTGATGGTAAAGTCGCAAGTTTCGAAGATTCTCCTCCACTCCCGGCGACCCATCTTTATAAAAAAGCGTTTCTTTCGTCTTACAAAGCAATTTGGTGTATCTAGAGGGCTAATTAATTCAAGTCTCTCAATTAGCCACATCTGCAAAAATTCAATGCAAATAATTATTATTACTATACAAAGTTAGATATTTTTTATTTATGTAATTAAAAGTATTGATTTTCTACCTGTAATAATATTAGAGAACCTTGAAGAGGTGCCTTTGGGTTCTTCTTTAATTCATCTAAACCAAGCATGGTTTCTCCAAAAATCATAGGCATTGGATTTCTACCTGATTTAATTTGCTCCATGACAGATGCTAAAATAGCTTAATCCTTATGAATATTACCACTAGTAAGCAGATATTGGTTTAACATGCAAAAAAGGAAGGCTCTTCTCCTGTAAACATGAAAAGATTCGGAGCGTGGTCTGTCAAAATAAAAACGTTTAAATTCCTTCAGATTAACTACATTCCCATGCACTATATCATTCAAGTCCTTATCCTTAAGGTTGAAGAAACGCTCAAAATCTTTGTAATAATACTCGCTCACTTTAGGAATTACCGCAAGATTTAGGGAAGGGAAGCCTAGAATGGCACCAAATTCTTCCGGTAAAGGAAAAATTTCATCATAACCATGTCTAAAGCAATGAGTATCTGAATCCCAATACTCCAAGGCTGTATGAATAAAGTCTATGTCAAGATCTACCCTCTTTATACCATATATTCCCCCCAAGTGAAAAAAGTCAAGCTCTTTTCTCTCCTTAGGAGTAAGAGACCAGCACCACTCGCGAGTTAAATCGCTAAAACTCTTAGACATAATTGAGAGATAAATGCTAGAATAATTTTTAATCTGTTCGACTATACTGAATCGCCAGATTTGGGGGCTATTTATGCACAAAATTGGCGCAAATAAAATCCTGTTAGGATTCGGAAAAATAGGTCCAGCGCCATAAGTCACGCACCGCATGATGCCTGTCGCATCGCGACAGCTAGGTGTATGTCACGCCAGCCTAGCGCGCTACGTTAACCGATCTTTTTTCGACTTTGACTCAGTTTTGTACTACGATTTTACGGTTTCTACCCTTTTTTCAAAGCCTCATCCACTCAAATCTGACCTTATTCCATATTTGATTGTCTCGAGTTTAAATTTAAGCTTATTAAAGACAAACTCACTTTTATTTTTCATTTTTCTTTTTAGGGGAGAAAGTCGGATACCCTCCATTGATAATAAAAATGACGAAAATTTTTGAGCAAAAATTAGTCATAATTTTCACACGCTCACACAAAATAAAAAATAAAAAATGCAAGGCTAAATAATCATAGATATATATACAAAGTGTCTAGCACAAATGATGAGTCAAATGAACAAAGTCCTACAAAGTCAAAATAAATACAAGTACAGGTACATCTATGACGGCGGAGGACGTAGATGAAGAGGGACTCCGAATGTATCAAAAAGCTGTACAGTCCGTGGAGTATGATCCTCCCCTGCAGCTTGATCAGTAGTAGCCGGGATCGAGAGAGTAGGGCCAGCCAATCTAGGCTCACCCTACTTCTGGGCTCCCGAATGCTGAGGCTGCTGTGGCTGCTGCGACGACGAGCCAACCTCGCACGTCCCACCACCCGCTAAAGGAGCCGATGTCGTGATCCTTGGCCGGTCAGCCTCCTTGATGCACCCTCAGACGAAGAGCCAGAACCCTCTGGTCTGGCAGTACAGTCTGACTCTGCTCGACCGCCCTAACTCCCTGCCGAAGTACGACGACGCCTCGAATCAGACCCTGATCTTTCCCTCTAGCCTCGGGTCTAGTACGAGTCCGCGTTGGAGGAATAGGCTGAAATAGAAAAAGCAAACCAAGTCCAATACAGAAAGACAAATATAAACATAAAAGAAGGTCAAGAGAAATAACTCCATGCCGTCATCACCGCGACGACACATAGCTCGGTGGCTCAACCTCACGAGTTGATAAAGGAAGACGTCCATGCCTCTCGCCATCCTTGTTAGCACCTCACGTGAAAACTGTCAAAGTCACAAAGTCAGAGATAATCAAAACATATGTGCAAATAAGGTATCAAATAAAGTGACTTACCGAAGTCTGGTGTCGAGGGATGGACTCCTCTATGAAGCGCCATGGCTCAGGAGCCAGGGGAATCATCTCCTCAATAGGACCAAAAGTGCCCTGGTAGATGATGGATACCGGCGGAGGCACGAACTCTCTAGTCGAATCTTGCCAAAATAAAAATGGTTAGAATTTTCTAGGGGGCTACTAAAGGAATAAATAAAAGAATACAAAAGATACATCTGCCCTCTCTAGCAAGCAAGGTGGTGGGGCCAAATGTGGCAAAAGCTTATCCCCATAACTCCGGTTCGGATGGCTATGACTCTGCGAATCCATACCTGCTGGTGTCCTAGCTGCCTGAGCTCTCAGCCTCGTCTGATCAAACATATGGTGTAAGGGCGAGAAGGAACAACAAGGGACTCTGAAGAGTGCTGAATCGCAACTCTCTCACCAAGGTATACCACGGCGTCGTAGGTCCCCTGCAAATACCAACGCTGAGCAGGGTACTAGACGACCAGTGCAGGAAAAACGAAATCATCCCACACCCGAAACTGAACATCAGGCTCCTACAAAACGAACATCCATAAGCTCAAATCCTACTAAGGGTAATACAAACAAAAAATGTTAAGAAAACATACCAAGAGAATCAGATCTCGAACACGAGTAGTAGTAGTCTGGTCGTTATAACAACCTCCCCAACTGGCAGCAATGGGGAGCCCTCGAGGCAAAGGCCTCGCTGGTGAAAAAGTAGGGAAATACTCATAGAACCAAACCTATGAATAGGGAAGCGTCAGTGAGTGCTAGCACAAAACCTAAGATGAACTTCGGTTAATGGAAATAAAGTATACCTCTACGAGTCCCCAAAAACTGGAAAGTGTGATTTCCCTATCAAATCTGCGGTGGCGACATGCGAGTCGCAATCCAAGCAGGAAGTTAGCATAGGCCAAGCTGGCCCAATCATTTGATGCGACCATACGAAGGTCGTGAAAAGCAGGCAGATAGTAGAGTAGCACACGGCTACCCTTTCCAGGGGAGATGGTCCTCGACAAAAAAATCAAAGCAAAGATGCGTACCCGCTGCTCCAAGGTAGTCACACCATCCTGAAAGGCCTCCGTCAGCATGGTCCTACGAATGCACCGAGCACTGATCTGTGTCGGCTGAGCCTCGCTACGAGCTCGAACAGCTATAGGGCTGATCAGTTCCTCTACCTCCGGAGAGAAAATAGTAATGTCGCTACCGAATGGAACCGCAGCTGGTCGGAATTCCAGTCCGGTGATGAGAGAGAAGTCGAGGGGAGTGATAGTCATCTCTCCCCAAGGAAAGTGAAAAGTGTTGGTGGTGTCCCAAAAGAATTCCACCAAAGCTTGAACCAGAGAACGGCTCGACATGAAAGATTACATGGCCCGAGTAGCCTGAAGCAGAAGAGTTAGACCACAAGACTCCTACAACTCGAGCAACTCATTGTTGTTGTGAAAGTAAAGGTCGTATAGTTGACCAATCGCCTTGTTGCATGAGCCGTGACAACGAACCCGATCGCCGGTCATCCTGAGCCGCACCTGCTCCGAGATGTGAAACTCGGGCACGAAGTAAAGAGTGCGCTCATCCCACTTAGGGAACTTCCCTAGGCTAGTGGAAGCTCCCTCATCAACGGGCTCGTCCTCTCGGTGAGCCTCGCGAGAACGAGAGCCAGAGCCACGACACCGAGACATGCTAAATTATGCAAAACAACAGTATATCAATGGTTGTATAGTGTCTAAGGTTAAGGTTTGCCTAGCCGCATGATACTATGTTTGAACAAAAACATAGTACATAGTACTAGAATAGAGCATAATTTTGATTTGAGCAGAGATAGCATTTTCAAGCAATCAAATAATTTCTTGCAATATTATGACAAATATTGTGACAAATTATGCATGAATAGCTAGCAAGAACATCAAGAACGAGCAACATTGTTCTCACGAACTCAAAGGTTTCAACAATGGAAAAATGTTCATTTCTCCGCCAAATTGAGTCAAACAAGCCTCAAAACACTCCCAAGACAATATACAAGCATGATACAAGCATGCATGAACATGATGATAATATGACAATTGGTGGAGGTCAAAAAGGTAGAGGCAAAGTTCTAAAGGAACCGACTAAGCCTGGGAGGAGGATAAGAACGTTGTTTGTTCCCTTTTTTTTGTTATAATGAGTGTGGTGATGCAATCTCAGGATGATGTTTTATAAACAGGCACCCAATATCAATTGTCGACATTGTTGGGTTAGGAAAATGGGGTTTAGGAGCTTGTTAAATTATGTTGAGATGTATCTACCTAGGCAGTTGGCATACTGGCTAATGACACGAATTGATCCATTTGGTATGGTACTGACTCCTGATGGGATGCGTATGAAGTTGTCTCCTAATCAAGTTCATTGGGTTTTGGGGATTCCTAACGGTGGAAAGAAAATACCAACTTGGAAAACATTAAACAAAGAAATGAGGACAAGGTGATGCAAATTTAGAAACAGTATGGGAAGACATGGGTAACTAAATCAACCCATGCCGGTAGGGTGTATACTTTAAATGGTATTCCAGTGACTTCAAAAGTAATGGATCAGTTAGAAGGGCGTTGGGAGGTACATAAGGAGGAAGAGTTTAAGACGTTATATTTGTTAGCTGCTTTGGAGATAATATTAACTCTAACACAGTCTTCTAGGCTGGTTTCTGATCTTGTTCCTGCCCTTTGTTGTGCTCTGCAAGCGGCTGAGTATGATTGGAGTGAGTTAGTGCTTGAAAAGCTGATGTTTAGTGTGGTGTCATTTGCACGTCGGTTTTATAGTGAAGGTTATGCTGGCAGATATGGCAGATGTGTAATATTTGTTGTGGTAATACTTGTGTAGACACCTAATTGTGTCTCCCCCAAAACCAAACCCAGTGATTAGTACTTTTCATGTCATTGAATATCGAACAAGGTAAATGTTGAAGAGTCTCGTGATTTCTTTTGTTTTCTAAAATGTTTTAAGAAAAATAATTCATTTCTGTTTTCGGAAATCATTCATTTCGTACCCTACTTATGAAAAACGTCCAATCCAGTTTAGTTGGGTCCATGATATGGGTCTAATAATTATGTAGTTTGATGGAGCGTGAAAAAAGCTTTCCAACGATATATTATTAGCACAATTACGAGTTATAATGAGGAAGTTATGGTCAAAATATTAAAGTGGGTCCTAAATGGATTTTATGAGTGGTCCAATGATCATGTGGAGGGTCCATTAATTTTAATTACATTCCTAAAGTCATTAGGATTTATCCTAACCTTCTAAAATATTCTAGAAGGTCATTTTGAGTTCTAATGGGATTAGTGCAATACCTTAAATTTTCCGTTTTAAGTTTTGGGACGAAACTTGTTTTAAGGAGGGTAGATTGTAATACCCGAATATTTAATGATTTTATATGATATATTTGATAAAAAAACTATTTATTTATGAAATAACTTTTCTAATTTAATCTCATATTTTATTTTAGAGTATGGAAAGTTTTAAACCCTATTAATATCTAGTAGAACTCTCTGTTTACGAAACTATAAATATTATTTATACCCTAATTATTTTCAGCTTTGCCTCCATGTACTCTAGCTTTATCCTTAGGTTCTAATCGAATTTTCAATAAAAAAAATTCTTTCGTGAACTTTTTGCATGTTTTGTGAAGCAAATCATCAATCATATTATCTAAAATCAAAGTCAACTCCTATTTTTGTTATGCATGAGTATGCATCTCATATTCATGAAATTGTATAGTACGAGTAAAGGGATTGGACGGTGTGCTCCTTGGCAAACAAAATCTTGGGTTTTTATTGTTTGAGATTTTAAGTCCGTGAAAGGTAAACACACTTTGTTTGCCTATTCGTATTATTATATGTGATCACATCTTAATTCTTTGAGTTGCCTATTCATATTCTTTGAGTTGACAGTCATGTCTTTTTCTTATGGTGGCCTTGTGACGATCTATTTTGGAATTTGTGCTTAATGGTGAGCAGTCAAGATTGTTTAAGCAGGTTTGTCAAGTGATTGTAGCTAAAGGAGCTCAAGTGATCGATTAGTGTTTTTAAAATGAGTTTGTAAAGTTGTTTAAATAGCTCACTTAGATTATTGGGTTGTATAATTGGGATTTTGTAAGCCTTAAGACTTGACATGTTGTCAAGTGTGGCGGTAATACCCTCGATTGAAGTGTATGCTTTCGTTATTTTATTCAAAGGTTGTCTATTTTTCCTTTATTTATTGTTTATTTTTAATTAGTAAATCGGGTGTGTTACAAATTGGTATTCAGAGCCTACCCGCTCATGGGATTTACACAGGGATCTTCATACCCCTGCGTATATTGGTTTAGGAATGAACCTGTTAATAAAGAACTAGGATTAAAATTGACATAGGCTAAGCCGTTTCAGTTGTGTTCCTCAATTTGTGTTTGCTATGTGTTTCTTTTTATGTGACTAGTTTTGTCTTTTGAGTTTGAGGCCGAACTCATTTTTAAGGGGGATAGTATGTAATACCCCTATTATTTTAGTACTTTATCTATATATTTTATACAAAAAAGTTTAATTTACTTTTTACTTTCTTTCAAATTTACAAGTAAATTATATTTCCTCTACTTTAAGTTTCGGGACGAAACTTGTTTTAAGGAGGGTAAATTGTAATACCTTAAATTGTCTGTTTTAAGTTTCGGGACGAAACTTGTTTTAAAGAGGGTAGATTGTAATACCCGAATATTTAATGATTTTATATGATATATTTGATAAAAAAAATTATTTATTTATTAAATAACTTTCCTAATTTAATCTCATATATTATTTTAGAGTAGGGAAAGTTTTAAACCCTATTAATATCTAGTGGGACCCTCTGTTTACGAAACTATAAATATTATTTATACCCTAATTTTTTTCAGCTTTGCCTCCATGTACTCTAGCTTTATCCTCTGTTGCTAATCGAATTTTTTAAAAAAAATATTCTTTTGTGAACTTTCTGCATGTTTTGTGAAGCAAATCACCAACATATGATGAGTGGTATTTATACCACTCTTTTATCCTTTTCTTTTTAGAATTTTTCCCTTCATTTGGCACTTGTTTGAGCCTTTTTCAAGCACTTTGTTTTAGTTTGCTTTGCCTTGTTCCTTTTTGTGTTTTCCCCTCCTTTTCCTTTGTTTTTGGCCTTGCTTTGTCGCTTTCCCACTTCTCTATACTTATGTTTGTGTATGAGTGTTTGAGTAGGTTGAATGGAGTGCTCGTGTGATCCTGCTCGAGGCTTAGTCAACGTCTTTGAGTGCATTGGAATAGCGGAAGAGAGGAGCATAGATTTGGAGAAGAGTCCGGAGCTTTCAAGAGGAGCGGCCGCTCACCAGAGAGGAGCGCCCGCTCCATTTTCTCATCAGATCTCCTGTTTTCCAGACTTATGGAGCGCCCGCTCCACTAGAGAGGAGCGCCCGCTCCACACCTGGAGCGCCCACTCCTGTCTGAGAGAGCGCCCGCTCCAGTAAGGCGGCTGTTTTGATTAATACCCTCTAGAGCGTCCGCTCACCCTCGATGGAGCGGCCGCTCTCTTGGGTATTTCCGTGCATTTTAATCTTTCTTTAGAGTAATGTGAGGGGCATATAAAGACCCCTAGTTTTTGTAATGAGGATTATGCACATATTAACCCTAATCTTAGACAGAGAAAGTGTAGTATTACTCAAGTTATCTTCATGTATCTAACTTTGGTTCAAGTTTCATTTCAATCAATCAAGCAACTTTGCAAGTTTTAATCTTTCTACTATTGCCTATCTAGTAATCTCTATTCCTTTCTCTTAGCTTTGTTTATTTGCACTTTAGTTGTTTATTTCTATCTATTTTGTGGATTGATATCTTTTGGTATTTTCATTGTTTTTGATTATGTTTGCTTCCATGTCTATTTTGTTTTCATTTAGTTTTATCATCATGTTCAATCTCCCTTCTCTAGGCTAATTTCTTCGCTAGGGGAAGGGGTGGAAAATATGAGTTGAATGTTGGGTGAATGATGATGGTTGGATTGAATACATGCCTTAAATTGATGAAAGATATGATTTTTAATGGCTTGAGATTATTGTTGCACTTTATTTGATTGTCTTCTAGTTTAAGTGCATGAAAATGATTTGAACTTGATTAAGATCACCTCTATTTTGATGATTGCATGAAAATGAGTTGTTAAAATAGTGTTTTATGAATTGTGCCTCTTTATTCTCTTGATTTTGCTAGTGTCTAATAGGATGCATGAGAATGATTCTATTAGCATAGGGCTCTTTCATTGATTTGCCTAGACTATTGCATGAGAATGAATTGTTTAGGTAGGATCTTGTGTTCTTTGGCATGTTCTTCATGAAAACTATCATTATTCACCTCTTTCTAATCATGTTTGACACCTTCGTACCCCTAGCGTCGTTCTCTCTTGATTTTTAATCTTCTTTATATTTGCTTGTTTGTTGTCTTAGTGCTTTTTATCCAAAAACCAACAAAATTATCCTTTCCTTGACTCTTGCTTAGTGAATTTGATATTTAGCTTGCATGCTTCCTTTGGGTTCAACCCTATACTTACCCCTATATTTGTATTAGGGTACTTTAGGTTATAAGTAGTTAATTTGATTTGGGTTGGTAGTCCTAACGACCTACTCAATCCCGATCAAATTTTGGCGCCGTTGCCGGGGAGGCGGCTTGTTTGGTGTCTAATTTGCTTTTGTTAGAGTAATTTTAATTGCTTTCTTTTTTTTTGTTTTGTTCTATCATACTTGTCATTGCTAATTGTTTGCTTAGCTTTGGTGAATGCTTAGAAGATCTCAAGGACCACCTACCCATCAAATTGACCAAGAAATCAACCGAACTTTAAGACAAATCCGTAGGCTTTTTGAAGAAGAAGGGAGAGGACTTGGTGCTATAATTGATAGTGGGAGTGATTCTTACTCTTCTAGTTCGCAAAGTGAATCAATGGCGGGACAAGAAGATGATGTTTTGTTTCGTGAGTTTGGTAATCCGGAGGGTTATGAGCTCACGGGAGGGATTTTGTTACCCGTCACGGAGACTTACTTCACAATTCATCCCCAATATACAAGAATGGTTCAATCGGAGCAATTCTCGGGTTCTACAAGTGAAGATCCCATAGAGCACCTTGATAGATTCCTTGAGCTATGTGCCATGATTCAAACCAACCAAGTTTCTCAAGAGTACATCCGGATGCATTTATTTCTACAATCTCTTTCGGGTAGAGCAAAGAAGTGGTTGAAGCAAGTGAAGCCTAACTCACTCACATCTTGGAGGGAGGTAGTTAAGGCATTCTTGAAGAGGTTCATTTCCGAGGAGAAGACCGCCGAGATGAGAAGGAAGATTGCATCATTTAAACAAGAAGCGGATGAGAGTCTTAATGAAGCTTGGGAGAGGTTCAAAGAGTTGGTACAAGCATGTCCTCACCATGAATACAATCAAAGTTTGCTCATGAGGTTTTTCTACGATGGTTTGGAGCCCATGTCTAGAGCCAACTTGGATGCGGGGGCGGGCGGTCAACTAATCAAGATCCCTCAAAATCAAGTGGAAGCAACAATCAAGGAGGTAGCAAAGAACTACTCTTGGGGAGGTAGAAGAAGGAATGCACCGAAGAAAGGAGGGATGATGAATTGGAGAAGGTCGATCAATTGCAACATCAAATTGAGCAACTCACAAAAGGGCTTTCAAAGTTGAACACAAGTGTTAATGCAAGCTCAAGTGGTGGAGCAAGCTCTTCTCAAGTCAACTCTTTCTCATGTCAAAATTGTGGAGGAACGAACCATGATACATCTTATTGTGGAGGTTTGAGCCCCGAGCATGTGGCGGCATACAACACAAGACAAGACGGTTTTAGAGGAGGTGGTGGTGGAGTAGCTTGGAGACAACCACCACCCGGGTTTGCATCTTAACCTCAACAATGGGGCCAACAAGCTCAACCTTCTTACAATTCCAACCCCAAATACCAAAATCCACCTCCATCTCAAAATCAAAACCCAAGAGGAAGCTACCCTAGGAACAACCAATACAACAATCAAAACCAATACAACAATCAAACCCAAGGGCCCCAAAGAAATCAAGAACAAGCACCTCAAGCGGAGCCAACACCCACACAACTCCTTCAAGCCATGCATGCACAAATGCAAACTTTTGGGCAACAAATGCAAGAAATAAGGGCACACAACAAGATGGTCGATTCACAACTAGCTCAATTGGCTGAGAGGGCTCCTTTCAATTCACCATCAACTCTACCCGGACAACCACAACCTAACCCTTCTTATAACCAAAAACCCGATACATGCAAGGCAATCACTTTGAGGTCGGGAACTTCCTATGATGGTCCAAATGAGGGGGATAGTGAGGGAAAGAAGGGAGGAGAAGAGAGTGTGAATGAAGATAGGAGAGGTGAGGAAGAAGAAGGTGAAGAAGTCGAAGGAAGTTCGGAGAAGAAGAAGCTCAACAACGAGAAGACAACTTCAATTCCTAGTCAGACTAGGAACCTTGATGGACCGGTTCCTTTTCCAAGTAGGCTTGCGGAGAGGAAGTTGAATGACAAGTTTACAAAATTTCTAAGCGTGATGAAGAACTTGCACATCAATCTCCCTTTTCTTGAAGTAGTGACACAAATGCCATCTTACTCCAAATTTCTCAAGGACATCCTCACCAACAAAAGGAAGCTCAATGATGAGCTTATCACCCTTCCACACCAAGTGAGTGCTCTTGTTCAACATAAAATGCCCAAGAAGGAGAAAGATCCGGGGAGTTTCACTTTGCCGGTAAAAATTAGAAATATGGAAGCTAGAGGTGCATTGGCCGATCTTGGAGCAAGTGTTAGTCTAATCCCCTTATCCATTGCTCAAAAACTCAATATTGAGATGATCCCTACAAGGAAGACCATTCAACTAGCCAACCGCTCAGTGAAGTTACCATGTGGAGAACTTGAGGATGTTCCAATTCAAGTGGGACACATCTATGTGCCTTGTGACTTTGTAGTGATGGACATGGAGGAAGATGTGGATACACCTTTGATCTTAGGTCGGGAAGCTCTTAAGACTTTGGGAGCAGTCATCAATTGCAAAAACAACACCATCACATGTGAAGTGGCCGATGAGAAGATAGTTTTTGAGTTCTCCAAGTTGCTAAAGACCCTTATGGTTGAAAAGTGCTACCGTGTTGATGTTGTGAATGAGGAGTTGGACCGTTTGGGAAGGGTTATGATGAAGCCTCAAGATCCAATCGTGGAAGCTCTAACATGCAATGAAGAGTTCCACTCTCAAGAAGCCAAAGAATTTGTCATGGCAATGGAGGAATCCTCAAAGGAGGAAGTTGATGAACAAGGCACAATTGAGCTTGAATCAATGGAGGAGAAATCGGAGGAGAGTTCCAAGCCTCCTCCCAAGGTAGAACTCAAACCCCCCCCCCCCCTTCTTTGAAATATGCTTATCTTGATGAGGAGGAAAAATACCCTATTATTGTCAATGCTACCCTTGACGAATTTAATTTGAAAAAATTGCTTGATGTTTTGAGAAAATACAAGGATGTGATAGGGTATAGCATTGATGATATCAAGGGAATTAGTCCTTCTCTTTGCATGCATCGTATTCATCTTGAGGATGATCATTCCACCTCCATTGAACCTCAAAGGAGGTTGAACCCCAACCTCCAAGAGGTTGTCAAGAAAGAAATTTTGAAACTACGTGAGGCGGGCATCATCTATGCTATCTCCGATAGCAAGTGGGTGAGCCCGGTTCATGTGGTCCCCAAAAAGGGTGGAATGACCATTGTCAAGAATGAAAAGGGAGAGGAAATCTCCACCCGGACGATGACCGGGTGGAGAATGTGTATTGATTATAGGAGATTGAACAAAAACACCAAGAAAGATCATTTTCCTCTCCCTTTCATGGACCAAATGCTTGAAAGGCTTTCTCACCACGCTTTCTTTTGTTTCTTGGATGGATATTCCGGATTTTTCCAAATCCCTATCCATCCAAGCGATTAATAGAAAACTACTTTCACATGTCCATATGGGACATTTGCATACCGAAGAATGCCATTCGGATTATACAATGCTCCCTCTACTTTTCAACGATGCATGACTTCTATTTTCTCTGAAATGCTTGAGAAAGAAATTGAAGTTTTCATGGATGATTTTAGTGTTGGTGGCTCGTCTTTTGACACATGTCTTTTTAACCTTGAAAGAGTTTTGCAAAGGTGTCAAGAGACGAGTTTGGTGTTGAATTGGGAAAAATGTCATTTTATGGTCGAGGAGGGCATTGTCCTCGGTCATAAAGTTTCAAAAAATGGCATTGAGGTTGATCCGGCCAAAGTTTCGGTGATTGAGAGATTGCCCCCTCCTACTTCCGTCACGGGAGTACGTGCTTTTCTTGGGCATGCCGGTTTCTACCGGAGGTTTATAAAAGATTTCTCCTCAATCGCCAAACCTTTGACCGAATTACTCAAGAAAGATGTTGCTTTTAGCTTTGATGAGGCTTGCCTTGAGGCATTTCGTAAGCTCAAGGAAGCCCTCATCTCTTCTCCTGTTGTGCAAGCTCCGGATTGGAGCTTGCCTTTTGAGCTAATGTGCGATGCGAGTGTTTTTGCAGTAGGTGCCGTCCTTGGTCAAAAGAAGGAAGGAAGATCATGTGTCATCTACTATGCAAGTAGAACTCTTGATGAAGCTCAAAAGAACTATACAACAACGGAGAAGGAGATTCTAGCCGTGGTCTTTGCGTTTGACAAGTTCCGGTCCTACCTCATATGTTCCAAAGTCATCGTGTACACGGACCACATTGCGGTCCGATACCTCATGACTAAAAAGGAAGCGAAGCCTCGCTTGATCTGGTGGGTTCTCTCTCTTCAAGATTTTCACATGGAAATGAGAGATAAAAAGGGAGCGGAGAATTATATAGCGGATCATTTGTCAAGGCTTCCATTTGAAAACAAGGAGGTTGTTCCGATCAATTATGAGATAGGGATCGAAGCTCTAATGGCTATGGTAGCGTCTTCTACACCTTGGTATGCCGATATTGCCAACTACCTTGCTTGTGGAGTAGTGCCTCCGGAATTCTCTTCTCAACAAAGGAAAATGTTCTTCAAAGAAGTGAGGAGATATTTTTGGAATGATCCCTACCTTTTTAAGCAATGTGGTGACAGTCTATTTAGAAAATGTGTCCCCGACCATGAAATTGAGGGGGTCCTTGAGCATTGTCACTCACTACCATGTGGGGACATGGTGGTGTTGACAAGACGGTAGCAAAAATTTCCCAATCTCTACTTTGGTGGCCTTCTATACACAAGGATACTCACAAATTCATCATGCAATGTGACCGATGCCAAAGAAGTGGTGGCATCACTAAGAGGGATGAGATGCCTCAACAAGGAATTCTAGAGGTGGAGCCTTTCGATGTGTGGGGAGTGGATTTTATGGGTCCGTTCGTTTCTTCATGTGGGAACCTTTACATCTTGGTAGCGGTTGACTATGTGACGAAGTGGATAGAAGCTATACTCTTTCCTACCAATGACCACAAAGTTGTTCTCAAGCTTCTCAAGAAGATAATTTTTCCTAGGTTTGGGGTACCAAGGGTTCTAATCAGTGACGGAGGGTCTCATTTCGCCAAAAAGCAATTGGAAGCTTTCCTCCAGAAATATGGTGTTCATCACAAGGTTGGGTTACCCTACCATCCTCAAACGCAAGGGAAAGTGGAAGTGCTAAATCGAGAAATCAAGAATGTCCTCGAGAGGATGGTAAACAAATCAAGGAAAGATTGGTCCCTAAAGCTTGACGATACTCTTTGGGCTCTTCGAACGGCATACAAGACTCCCATTGGTACAACCCCCTGTAGGTTGGTGTATGGGAAGGCTTGCCACTTGCCGGTCGAGCTAAAATACAAAGCTTGGTGGGCCATCAAAGAGCTAAACATGGATTTGTCGTTGGCGGGTGAAAAGAGGTTGTTAAAGCTCAACGAGCTCGAGGAGCTTAGAGATGATGCCTATGAAAACTCAAGAGTCTACAAGGAGAAGACAAAAAAGTGGCACGACCAACATATCCGGAACAAGAGCTTCAAAGTTGGGGACAAAGTCTTACTCTTCAACTCAAGGCTTCGCTTGTTCCCGGGCAAACTCAAATCCAAGTAGTCGGGGCCTTTCGTTGTATCAAAGACCACTCCCTATGGTTATTTTGAGTTGGATGCCGACGGAAACAAATTCATGGTGAACGACTCTCGTTTGAAGCACTATTTTTGCAAGGAAGAAGTCGGTGTGATTGAGTGTCTAAGGCTTGACCCTTTAGGTCCTAAGCCTCTCATCTGAATGGATTTTCATCATGGTCAAGCTAATGACCTTATAAAGAAGCGCTTTCGGGAGGCAACCCGAGTTTCTCGTTATTTTCTTAGTCTTTGGATTTGTGGATTTGGATTAATTTGGATATTTGGTTACTTGGATTGTTGTTGTTTGATGTTGTAGGGTAGGAACGGAGTAGGAAATGCGGCTAAGTGAAGAAAAGGAGTTCATATTCCCAGGAATTAGAGGGCAAAACCAGTTGAATGGTGCGTCCGCTCCTCCCCTGGGGAGCGTTCGCACCATTCTTGCAGTTATCAGGTATGTTTCAGACTAATGGAGCATCCGCTCCACCAGAGAGGAGCGCCCGCTCCAAATATGTGGAGCGCCCGCTCCACATTGTGGAGCGTCCGCACCATTTTCCCCAATTCAGCCCAAATTCAGACTTATGGAGCGTCCGCTCCTTCCAGTGAGGAGCGCCCGCTCCCCCTCGTGGAGCGCCCGCTCCTATCGATTTCCAGAAAAAAAAAATTGAGCTTAAAGCTCGTTTTTTTCCTCTTTTCTTCTTCACTCTCCCCTCATTTCATACTCTCACTCAAACCCTAAGAAATCCACTTCCCTCATTCCTCACAATTTCTCACTTGAAATCACCCTCACACAATCAAAATCACAAATTTCACCCTAAATTTCACCTCAAAATCAACTCTTCATCTTTTGGTGTCGAGATCGGCGAATTTCATCCGATTTGGGTTTTTGCTCTTTGAGTTTGTTTGAAGCAATTTGGTATGAATTTCTTACTCTACTTCACTTAATTGTTGATTTTGTAAGTATAATTTGCCATTTTGTTTCTTAATTTGTGTTTTGAAGACTCAAATTTGATGGAATTTCATGACTACTAGTTATTGCATGTACTACTTGTTTATGGTGGTTGAATGGGTTGAATTTAAGTAGTATGTGTTTGAAATTGTCATGTTTGGGCTATAATGTTGTTTGGATGAAGTTTGTAGTTGATTTCACTTGCAAAACTGTTCATACTTGTATCATGGTTTGATTCTCGTTCATGCTAGCATAATACTTGTTCATGGTGTTTAATTCAAGTTAAACTACAATTATTCATGCTAGTATTGCTTGATTTGATATGAAATTGGTACTTGTAAGGTTCTTGCCAAGATGAATTGTTTTATTGAGGATTTTGCAATTGGATGACAACTCCTAATTCAACATGCCAAATTAAGCATTTAGATAGTGCTAATGCTTCCATCACCTTGTTTTGAATGTACAAATGTTTCAAAGTGATGATTGAACCCCCTCATATGTCCTAATTTTTCCTAATATTTGTTCATTGAGTGGTTTCCATTTCACTATTTAATGCCCTTTTTTTTTTTTGGCTAGTTGTCTTGATTGTGGGTGATTTATATTCATGAGATGAGTGTTTGAAGTTGGATTCTTGGTTGTTTGTAGGTACCTATCCTTTCCAAGTCCTTGTTGTTGCAAGCTCCTAAAATCAATCATGTCTCGCCGATTAAGAGATTTGTTGCCCGGGTCTTCCTCCCGAAAATCACAAAATGGGTCATCCTCTTAAGCCGCATCTAGCTCCGCGGCGGTGCCTAATGCACCCCCTCAACCCTATAAGGTAAGGTTTGCTTCACCTTATCAAGAAAAATGTTATAATGAGCTCTCCAAGTGGGCCGTTCGGTCCACCCGTTTCTATGACAAAGAATGTTGTCAGGCCTTGGGCATCGACGCCGATGTTCGAGACATGGCCGAGTCCTTTGGGTGGCAAACCTTCCTCAATATCAAGGTTCCATCAAAATTCACCCACAACTCGGAGACCGAGCCCAAGGCACCATTCACCTACCGGGAGCTCACCCTCAAATTCCTCTTCATTCAACCTTCAATCCATCGAGAGGCGAGGGGTGAAAGAACTTGAGCTTAACTTCCGTATGTTCAACAACCCACGGAAGGTGACAATGAGCGAGCTCAACCGGATGTTCGGGTGGGATCCCGAGAGCCCAGTGCACAGAGCTTATGATAATGAGAGGATGTGGCAAGGCTACGACGAGCAGGAGTGGTGGGGCACCATCACCCAAGGCAACACCAAATTCAAATCAAGATCTGCAAAGGCGTCGGAAATCATCCATCCGGCCCTCCGGTACTTTCATAGGCTAATGGTGTATGCCTTATTTTCCCGCCAAGAGCTAGGGAAAATCAACCAAGAAGAGCTCGTTCTACTGTGGTTGGCCACCGACGGGTACATCAACTACGACCATGGGATGAATTTCGGGGGCCTCCTCACAGACCGCTTCCATGAGACGCAACTTGGTGTCTCCCTCACTGGTGATATTCAATTGGGGGGGATGATTACATGGATAGCCTACAAGTTAGGCTATGGAGCGGAGCTAGCCAAGCTTACCCCAGTCGATGAGCAGCCCTACCTGAACCTAGGGGCCCTCAAGACGGCCGGGATGATTCGCGAGGTACCTACTCGCGTGGGAGGAGATGAGCGGGTTTGGATGGTCCGCGATTCTTCTTGGTGCCTCCTCCCGAATGACTACATCACCAACCCGCCAGAAGATGAAAATCAATGGCGCGTTCCCCGAGCTAACCTTGAGGAGGGTAGCTTGTCATTGAGGGAGAGAGCTCCCCGGGCCCCAAGGCAAAAGCGGCAACAAGTGCAGCATTTTGACCAACAAGAACAACAACAATTCCAAGAACAACAACAATTTTAACAACAACAACAAGGTTTTCAGCAACATTTCGAGCATCAATCCTTCCACTATGGGGAAGGGTCTCAACAAGTGAACGTCCCCCCCTTTAGTGGGGGAGGTATGGCTTCTTCTTCTTCTTCCTCATTTAACATCGAGTGCGCTTTTCAAAATTTGTCCATGCAAGTAAACCGGTTTACGGAAGTCGCCGATGGGCACTCGGTTTACAATGCCAACATTTATGATTGGCATGTAAACCAAGGGCATTTTGACCCACCGGTGAACTACCCGTATTTTCCGCCCCAAAGCCGGTTCCTTGTCACGAGGAACCGCATGCTGACGGGACTCCCCGTCGACCGGTTTGGCCCTATTGGTCCGGGCCTTCATCTCAAGGGGCCCCCCGTGTGAACTACCCCACCTCTGAGGGGTACGATTACAAGGCACCGGGGGGATGTGATTACCGTGGGGATCCTAACTACCCCATGTTTACATCCGAGCCTCTTGAGATGCCCCCTCCCTTTGACCCTCTTTTGGACTATCAACAAGAGTTGTACCGGAACCGTGGTTTTCCACCGGGCTACACCGGTGGATGGGATCCCCATGGCCCTCCTATCGACGTCGACTATGAGTGGCGTCCATATGGAGAGGGCTCTAGTTCTCACATGGAGGACTAGGGCCCTCAGGCCGAGTTTAGCCCTTCCTCCCACCTATTTCCCATTTTTTATCAAACCGAGGACGGTTTTTCGTTCAAGTGTGGGGGGTGCTTATTCATTGTTTCATTTAAGGGCTTTGTTCTACGGGGCATATTCATGGCCAATAGGTGTCTTTTGCATGCCTTTTTTTCTCGATGTTGGTTGATGCTCACCTTCTATGTTCTCCAAAAAAAAATTTTGATGATTTGATGATAACCTTGTGTTGTTTTTGCTCCCAATTTCAAAAATCCAAATTCCCCATTAATCCAAACCTTTTCTTCTTTTCTTTGTTCTTTTTCTTTAGTAGTTTCTTTTCTCTATTTTGCTTTCTTTTCATTTCATTTTATATATTTCTCTTGCTACTAACCAAATATTTGCCGAGTTGTGTTGGATTTTGACATTTTGTAGGGCTTATTGGCGCATTCCCCAAATTTTTCCAAGCAATGGAGCTTCATTGATAGTGGACTTGCGTTTTCTAAGCGTATTTGGGTGACAAATTCCCCTTCTCAACTCCTTAAATATTTGATTGGTTGCATAGTTTAGTTTAGATTAGGAAAGAGTTGAATGGTTCGAGGTTGTTGATTTGGTTCTAAGGAACCTGGGATCGTTGATGTTGTATTCAACGATCATTGTATGTCGATTGGGATTTATGTGATTTACATGCCTCTCTTATGAACCCTTTTGATTTCTTCCTTTTTCCTTTGTGTGTTGCTTTTCTTCTTTTCTTTATACGACATTCATAATCATGACAAGAGAAAAATTTTTGAAAATTGAGAATTTGCTCGTTCATTTGGAAATGTGGACCTATATGATTTTGTTATGACATATTTTTGAATGCTTACCTTCCTAGTTGAAGAGGGTCTTCACGGTTTGAGAGTGCTTAGGCTTGAACTAGACACATTTTAAGCTAAGGTAGCCCGGTTTAGAACTCTTGAGGACGTTTGAACCCCTAGTTCACGGGAAAGTGGTAAGATGGTGTTGCTCTCCGTAGTGAATAGGATTCCCTTGGTAATTGCTTATTTTCATATCCCATGTGAGCGTTTATTGTTCAAGCCTCCATCACTTTTGTTGAGCGGCAATTTGGATCCTTAACTATGCGTGTCTTAATCCTTGTGTTGGTATCTAGCTCCCAAGACCGTGATCATATAACTCTAGAGGAGGAAGAGGGCATCTCGTCTCATTTTTCTTTGTTTCCTTGTGTTTTGTTACAAATTTGGTTTTTATTTTACATATAACTTCTTGCTCGCCATGTTGAGCCTTATTTCCCCTTTCTTGGTTAAACCACATTAGAAACCTAGCGGCCTATGTTCTACCAACCCTTGTAGTTAGTGAAGCATCGGCTTGTGAGGTTCGATTTTGAGAGTCTTGATTTTAAGCAAGGAAGTTGTGCAATTTGGTTCGAATGAGGTCTTGAAAGTCTATTCATGAAAAAGTGTGCAAAAGGTTTGGCAAGGAAGTTGTAATTTATAAAAACCAAACACCATTCAAAAAAAAAAAAAAAAACAAAATGAAGAGGAAAGAAAGAAAGGAAAAAGAGAAGGAAAAATTGAGTTGAATGAAAAAAAAAAAGGTAGTATTGTCATGTAATTCGTATTGAAGGTTGTGATTTGAAATTTAGGTTAGATTCCTATGTTGTTATTGAGAGATGGCCACTCTTATGCTTCACTTAGGAGTTTTCACCAAAGTTTTCAAATTAACTCCCTACCTTAACCTTTAGCCATGACATTACAACCTTAACTAAGACCCTTGGACTTTAGAGGGGCGTGGTCAAGGAAACGGTGGAGGGAGATGGATTTCAACCCTATGGAGAGAGTATGCATAGTTGAGATGTCGGGATAGCCTCATTGTTCCACGTAGAATTATTTTTTTTGTCCAGTTCCCTCGCGGAATCATGAGGAGCCAACTAGGGGATGAATTGAAGCTAGCGGAGAGAACGTGGACCGTCTTGGATGGGGCTAGGGCGGAGGATGAAATCATTAGTTCTCTATGCTTAGCTTAGGTTTGTCTCTTTCAACCTTAAGCATCTTAAAGCGTGTTTTCCCTCTTGAATTGAGAAAGGTAGGTATTCTTTGATCAATGTCATTATATTTGAGTCTGAATTGAGCATTTCTCACCGTGGTACTTGATTGATTTTCATAAACCTTGTCATGTTATGTTTGTTGTGTTTGCTCGTTGTTTTAATTCTTCTTGCTTGGGGACAAGCAAGAGGCAAGTGTGGGGGATTTTTATGAGTGGTATTTATACCACTCTTTTATCCTTTTCTTTAAGGATTTTTTCCTTCATTTGGAACTTGTTTGAGCCTTTTTAAAGCACTTTGTTTTAGTTTGCTTTGCCTTGTTCCTTTTTGTGTTTTCCCCTCCTTTTCCTTTGTTTTTGGCCTTGCTTTGTCGCTTTCCCTCTTCTCTATACTTATGTTTGTGTATGAGTGTTTGAGTAGGTTGAATGGAGTGCTCGTGTGATCCTGCTCGAGGCTTAGTCAACCTCTTTGAGTGCATTGGAATAGCGGAAGAGAGGAGCATGGATTTGGAGAAGAGTCCGGAGCTTTTAAGAGGAGCGGCCGCTCACCAGAGAGGAGCGCCCGCTCCATTTTCTCATCAGATACCCTGTTTTCCAGACTTATGGAGCGCCCGCTCCACCAGAGAGGAGCGCCCGCTCCACCAGAGAGGAGCGCCCGCTCCACACCTTGAGCGCCCGCTCCTGTCTGAGAGACCGCCCGCTCCAGTAAGGCGACGGTTTTGATTAATACCCTCTAGAGCGTCCGCTCACCCTCGATGGAGCGGCCGCTCTCATGGGTATTTCCGTGCATTTTAATCTTTCTTTAGAGTAATGTGAGGGGCATATAAAGACCCCTAGTATTTGTAATGAGGATTATGCACATTTTAACCCTAATCTTAGAGAGAGAAAGTGTAGTATTACTCAAGTTATCTTCATGTATCTAACTTTGGTTCAAGTTTCATTTCAATCAATCAAGCAACTTTGCAAGTTTTAATCTTTCTACTATTGCCTATCTAGTAATCTCTATTCCTTTCTCTTAGCTTTGTTTATTTGCACTCTAGTTGTTTATTTCTATCTATTTTGTGGATTGATATCTTTTGGTATTTTCATTGTTTTTTATCATGTTTGCTTCCATGTCTATTTTGTTTTCATTTAGTTTTATCATCATGTTTAATCTCCCTTCTCTAGGCTAATTTCTTAGCTAGGGGAAGGGGGTGGAAAATATGAGTTGAATGTTGGGTGAATGATGATGGTTGGATTGAATACATTCCTTAAATTGATGAAATATATGATTTTTAATGGCTTGAGATTATTGTTGCACTTTATTTGATTGCCTTCTAGTTTAAGTGCATGAAAATGATTTGAACTTGATTAAGATCACCTCTATTTTGATGATTGCATGAAAATGAGTTGTTAAAAGAGTGTTTTATGAATTGTGCCTCTTTATTCTCTTGATTTTGCTAGTGTCTAATAGGATGCATGAGAATGATTCTATTAGCATAGGGCTCTTTCATTGATTTGCCTACACTATTGCATGAGAATGAATTGTTTAGGTAGGATCTTGTGTTCTTTGGCATGTTCTTCATGATAACTATCATTATTCACCTCTTTCTAATCATGTTTGACACCTTCGTACCCCTAGCGTCGTTCTCTCTTGATTTTTAATCTTCTTTATATTTGCTTGTTTGTAGTCTTAGTGCTTTTTATCCAAAAACCAACAAAATTATCCTTTCCTTGACTCTTGCTTAGTGAATTTGATATTTAGCTTGCATGCTTCCTTTGGGTTCGACCCTATACTTACCCCTATATTTGTATTAGGGTAGTTTAGGTTATAAGTAGTTAATTTGATTTGGGTTGGTAGTCCCAACGACCTACTCAATCCCGATCAACATATTATCTAAAATCAAAGTCAACTCCTATTTTTGTTATGCATGAGTATGCATCTCATATTCAAGAAATTGTATAGTACGAGTAAAGGGATTGGGCGGTGGGCTCCTCGGCAAACAAAATCTTGGGTTTTTATTGTTTGAAATTTCAAGTCCGTGAAAGGTAATCACACTTTGTTTGCCTATTCATATTATTATATGTGATCACATCTTAATTATTTGAGTTGTATGATAACTATGTGTATTGATTATTCTCTGTATTGTTGTGTATAATAAATTTTTGATTTCTTATTTGTATGATCAAGATTTATATATGTGTAATTAGTGTGTTGTATTATTATATGATTAATTATGTTATTATTTCTAGGGTTTTTAGTGTTGTTGCTCTAGGGAGTATTGTTTTATTGAGGTTTTATGGTTGCTAGTGCGGAGTATTATTTTTTGGGTTGAGATTTGATTATATTTGGGTTATTAGTATTATTTCCCTATGAGTTGAGATGTTTTTTAATCGAATTGTTACATTATTTGGGAACATGATATCTGCCATTATTGAGATATTATAAATTAGTTTGCAAATGATTATTTGATTGATGTATGAGATCAAAAGGTTGATATTATTATTTTGTTTTTGGTTTAAGGCTCAGTGTCATAAATCTTAGTCCTTGGCATGTTGGTAATGAGATAATGATCATGCATTAAGAATGAGGTACAATCTTTATTTATATTTTTCTATGGTCCCCTACATTGGGATTTGACCCGTATGTGGTCTGGTTCAAGGTGTTTTTCTGGTTATTGAGAGTATTCAAATTTTATACTTGTTGGTTTATTTATTCGAATTACTCATGTCCAAGGCTAGGTATAAAACAAAGAGCAAGGCACAGTTATTGGTTATGAGATAATTGAGTGGAGGTTGAGTTGATAAAGGTTATTTCCAGAGTATTATGTGTAATGTAGTTCTAAACTACATTGTTTAAGTGAGCTAGTAATATTAATTATTCTATTTTTCTCTGTATTCTGATATGTGATGATTACTCAGTTTTTTTGATGACGTGTGTGTTGTTTTGTTGTGCTATTTGTGTTTACGGTCATGTCTTTTTCTTATGGTGGCCCTACGACGATTTATTTTGGAATTTGTCCTTATTGGTGAGTAGTCAAGATTGTTTAAGCAGGTTGATCAAGTGATCGTAGCTAAAGGAGCTCAAGTGATCGATTAGTGTTTTTATAATGAGTTTGTAAGGTTGTATAAATAGCTCAATTAGATTATTGGGTTGTATTATTGGGATTTTGTAAGCCTTAACACTTGACATGTTGTCGAGTGTGGCGGTAATACCTCCGATTTAAGTGTATGTTTAGACACCCAAATGTGTCACCCCAAAAACCAAACCCAGTGATGAGTACTTTTCACGTCGCTTGTTATCGAATAAGGTGAAAGTGTGAAAGGTCTTGTGATGCGGTTTTAATGAAAATATTTCTTTTTGTTTTCGAAAATCTTCTCTATTTATGAAAATAGCTAGTCCAATTTAGCTTGGTCCATGACGAGGGTCCAATAATAGTGTAGTAGGGTCGAGTTCACAAAGAGCTTTCCAATGATATATTATAAGCCCAATTTCGATGAATAATGAGGAAGTTATGGCCAAAGTACTGAATTAGGTTTGAAATGGTTTGGTGGCCCAATGATCTAGTGAAGGGCCTATTAATTATTATTCCTAAAATTATTAGGATTGATTCTAATTTTCTAGAGTAGTCTAGAATGTTATTTTTGAGTTCTAATAGCGTTAGGATTAATAATTATCTTTTGAAAAATAATGAATTTGGTTTGAAATAAAACAAGTGTTTTATTTTGATAAAATCTGTTTTAAAATTGATAAAACACGGAGTTTAATTGCTTAATTATATTAAGAAGAGGATTCCGTGCAAAAGCGCGTTTTATCTTTTAACTAGAGCCAAATGACAAGTCTGTCGCCATGCGTGACGCTTGTCGTTTCGCGCTAGGCTTTGTCGCTGGCGACAAGGGTCAGTTTTATTCCGATTCGAATTCTGACTCTTTTCTAATATTTCCGGACTATTTTCTTTATAAATAGGGTCATATTTCCCCGTTTTTCATTCACTCAGAATCATCAAGATCAACAATCATCCTTAATTCTCTCAAGCAATAGCTTATTCTTCTCCCTCTTTCAAACCTTTCCTTTTACAAAATTCCTCACTCACAAATTCTAGACACACCTATCCAAACTCGAAGTTACCTTCGCCCTAGACGTGAAAGGTTGATAATTTCTGAGGGTTTGGTCCCAAATCTTATTTCAATTATTTAAATTAATTGTTTTATTGAATATTTTCTTTGAAGTTACTAACGCGTGTATTGTTTTGATAGAAAGAGATACGAGGCATCGAAGTAAGTAATTTAATTACTTAATTATTCTTTTGATATAGAAATCATGATTAGATTATTTTAATCCCTAGTATCATATTAGGATGTCTCTATTGCTTTCTAGTATCATGCTTAGGTTGCTTCCTATTTCTTCTATCATGATAGTATCATGTTAGGGATAAAGCTTTGATCTTTAATGTTTAGTGACATGCTAGGATTTGTTATTAATCTTGTTAGTATCATGCCTAGGATCTTGCTAATATTATTATGCTTTATTGAGATTGAGATTATTTTGACGATGATTGTTGTTATTGTTGCTTGATATATATTATCGTTGTTATTGCTTGATCATGCCCTCTCTTGCAGGATTAAAGGGAATTTGTACTAGTAATCATGCTTAATAAGATAATTAATAATCTTGTTTAGGCTAATGTGATTTAATTCAAGTGATTTCCAATAATAGTTTTGTTTGTGCATTAATATTCAACCAACATAGATAAACAGGTTTAGGATTAATATATTGATTGTATGTTAGTCAGAAAGCGCACATGAATATGAGAAGAATAAAGTAGAGGCCTATTTACGGCGGGTTCAATCTCTTTTAGGTTGTACCTTCATCCCCGAATATCTAGTCATGGTTCTAGACCACTATGGAATTAGCGATCTCATGGATCGTGGAGGGGTGTAACCTTCACCCTGTGTGGGATGCTTAAAATGTTCCCTACATTATGCTTCCGCTATTTTATTCAAAGGTTGTCTATTTTTCCTTTATTTATTGTTTATTTTTAATTAGTAAATCGGGAGTGTTACAATTAGGATTATTAATGATAATTATATTTGATTTTGAAAAGATAAAGAATTCTAATTGGAATAAAACAAGTGTTTTAAAAGATTAAAACCGGTTTAATTAAAGATAAGTATGGACTCCAAGTAACCTAATTTGATTAGGAGAAGGACTCCGTACGGAATTTTTTTCATAAGGCAACCATTGCGCTGCGATAGGTCCATCGCGCCATGATGGCCTTATCGTCACGCGATGGAGCTATCACGTCGCGATAACCCTGTCGCATCGCGATGGAGCCAGTTTTACTCCGAGTCAGATTCTAACTCTTTTCTATTGTTTACGGTCAATTTTTCTCTATAAATAGGGTCGATTTCCCCCGTTTTTAATCATCAACAATCATCTTCTCTTTCTCTCTCAAAGCTAGAAGCTTATTCTTTCTTTCTCTCTCAAAGCTAGAAGCTTATTCTTTCTTTCTCTCTCTAAGCCTTGCTATACTCTTTCTACAAAATACAACATTCCTCATTCACGAGACTTGGATACACCTAGCCAAGCTAGAAGTTTCCTTAGACCTCGACGTGAAAGGTTGACAGTTCTGAGCGTTTGGTCCCAAATCTAATTCCAATTAATATTATTTTTATTGTTTGATTTTTATATTTTCATTAAAGTTGCTAACATGTGTATTCTTTTGATAGAAAGAGGTACGAGGCTTTAAAGTGAGTAATTATATTGCTCTATTTTTATATAAATCATGCTTAGACTATTTTATTGATTTCTAGTATCATGTTAGGATGTCTTTATTGATTTCTAGTATCATGTTAGGAATAAATCTTTGATTTTTATTGTTTAGTGATATGCTAGGATTTGTCATTAATCATGTTAGTATCATGCCTAGGATCTTGCTAATATTATTATGCTTTGATGAAATTGATATTGTTCTTATTATGATGATGATTGTTGTATCAATGATATTATTATGTTGCTTGATATATTATTATTGTTATTGCTTGATCACGCCCTCTCTTGCAGGTTTAAAGGGAATTTGTAATTGAAATCACGCTATATAAGATGATTAATAATTTTGTTTAGGCTAATATGATTTTAATTCAAGTGATCGCCAATAATAAATTAGTTTGTGCATTAATATTCAACCAACATAGATTAAATAGGTTTAGGATTAATGTATTGATTGTATGTTGATCAGAAAGTGCACATGAATATGAGAAGAACAAAGTAGAGGCCTAGGGCAGGTCTAATCTTTTTTAGGTTGGATTTGTACCTTCATCCCTGAACATCCAGTCATGGTTTAGGACCACTACAGAGTTAGCGATCTCTGTGATTGTGAAGAGGTGTAAGATTCATCTCGTGAACAGTTTAGAAGCTCCTAAAACTTGTTGGCGACTCTTTTTCTCTAGCTTCCTTCCTTTTTGACGCCACCATACTTAAGTGTATGATCACAGTGGGGCTCAAGTGTAGGATGCTTGAAATATTTCCTATAGTTTGTAGCGACTCTACTGGGAAGGATTTCTATTTTATTTCCTAAATTTATTTTGGAAATAATTTAGAATGAGTACATGAGACTCGAAAAGTTCTAAGTATTTATGTGCGTAATTTTGATTGACATTATTGGCATAAGCATAAAAAAGGTCCTCATTGGAAAGAGCATCCATAATGCGTCAAAGTCATAGGATTTTACATGTAGAAAATTTGGGAAATATCTTTCACAACTAGAATCGAAAAAACTCTACGAAAAATCGAAAATCCCGAGAACACAGAAAGCTGCCGAGGCATGTAGGACCTGTGGCGAGACGACAGTATACATCGCAGTGCGATGACCTAATCGCGATGTGATAATCTTATTGCGGCGTGATAAGGCCATCTCCTTGCGATGGATCCTGTTTTCTCGCGCCGAGTTCTTCTAATACTAGGCCACTAATCTGTCTTCTTGTTTACCCGATTCGAGTATTGTTTGATCGATTTTACTTCCTGATTGAGTCTTTTCATTCTTTTCCAAAAAGCATATGCGTTCGACATGTGGCTTTTGCCCTCCAAAATTCACACTCCATCTACCCAATCGAACGCTCTGTGCCGAAGGGTACATCCGAGTTTGTGAATTCACCAAACCATGGAAACAAGTTTAACTTGTGGGGTCCCATCCATTTGCGCCAACCCATCCAAAGGTAAGACTTTCGCGCGATGCATCCGGACTCATAAACATGGACCCTCTTTGACTACCATAATTCTTGAACTTTAGATGACTAGAGCCATGGTTAGGTTGCAAACTCATTGCATCATATTGTGATTTTTTGACTAATTGTGCATTTTTTCTTGTGCATAGTCTATGTGTGATTAAGCTAACCGTTTGTTTGACTTGTGATTAATAATTATAAGTTTAAATAAATGAATTAATGACTAAAGGACTCTGCTTAATTAATTAATTTGGGTTATTAAAGTCTAAATACTTGACTTAGCACGACTTTAGGGTCACCCTTTTCGAGCAGAATATTGGAAACAAGTTCAAACTGATGTTTCACTCATGACGCCGAAGTTTGTCTTGTGGAGCGAACCGTCAGGGTTCATCGCGACGCGTAGCAATATCGCGCCGCGATGGCTCTGTCGTGTTGGGTTTCGAAAAGTCCGATTTTCCGTGGAAACAAAGCCCGACCCCAAGACCCGCTCATAATTAATTTAACTAATAAGCATAATTAACAAGATAAGGAGAAAGACTATATTACCCTTGATGCGCGCTTTGCTTGTTTTATGAGCTCTTACTTGGAAAGCTTCGAGTCTCGCAAGTGCATAGACCTTCAACGAAAATCCACCCGCAACACGACCGGTCCGGTCTCTACTCGGAGTTTAGCCGAGCTAGACCAAAAATAAACTTACTCGAGTTTTTATGAACTTAAAGGTTTGCTCTTTTTTGGAGATGCCTTATTGAGTTCAACTCAAGTGGGTTTCTCAAATCCCAATACATTGGTATTTATAGAGAATTCCCACTAACATTCCACTTTCCCATTAATGTGGGATAGTTGGTAAAAATCCTTTTTCCATTTTATTATTAAATCAAAAATTAAAAGAAAAAGCAATGCAATAATTAATCAACAAGTGTCAAGCAAGGAGGGAGAGAGTAGGTGAGGACCACAAGGGAGGAGGGGGGACCAAACCTTGCTCCCCAAGCTTCCCAAACCGCCCTCCTTTGTTCTCTCGGCTCCAACCAGCTGGCGGGCCTGGCCTTAGGCACCAAGACTGCCTTGCTGGCGCCTGGTGCCTTCGGTTGGGCCTAATAGCTGGGCGCCAGCTGCGCGGGCTTGTACTTTTTCCTCGGCCCAGCATGCTGCGCATGCTTACGGGCTACTGGCCAAGACTATTGCTAGCTGTGCGCGCGCGCCGGCATTCTTGCTAGCATTGGCGTGCGAGCATGCTAGCACCACTTGCGCCTAGAACTCGGTTTGCTCGGGGCATTCCAATGCTAGATGTATTTTGGTAATTGTTGATTAATTGATTTTTATCGTCTTGTCTTTTATTATTTCGACTTGACTTGCGACGCTCTGTCTCGACGCTCCTAGATCGATTTCCGACTTCTATGTTCATAATACTTGAGCGACTCATTAATTCCTTTCGGATTACACTACTAGAAAAATATTTATTTGCTGCTATTAATTTGCTGCATTTTTGTTAAAACGCTGCAAATTAAAATGGGTTTTAAATGTACATACTACAAAACTATTAATTTGCAGGGGTTTTTTATAGAATACGCAGCAAATCAATATTTTCCCCCTTACACTAAACCCTCTCATCCTTACCCGCCCTAACCCCCTAATTCATTTCACTTCTCCCTCCCTCTTTCAACATTTTGCTTAGCTTCTTCTGTGAAAAAAAAGCGTTCTTGCTTCAAACTCCACCACCACACTCTCCACCACCTCACTTTCCACAACCATCGCCGACCGTTCCTCCGCCTCAGTTTCTACAAACGGCCGCCGCAACCTCACCATCGAAGTGCAGGACGAAACCCTAAACAGGTAAATACTTTTTATTTATTTAATTTTTTTTTTTGTAAATCAACGAGTATCAATTTGAGTTACTCGTAGTATTCATCGACTGTCAATTTCACAATCGTTGGGTTTATTGAAGCTAGAAAAAACGGCTCATTGAAGCAAAAAAAAAGTCTAATTTTGGGTTTATTTTTTCGTGAATTGGCTTTCTACCTTGTTCCAAATTTTAATTTTATCAACTTGCTGCTTCTGGGTTGTTCAGATTTGTGGTAAATTTGCTCATTGAAGCTTATACTAGGTTCGACGGCTACAGCAACGGGAACCGGATTGTCTTCTCCGCCACTGACCACGGCTGTATCTGGGGCAGGGCAACCGTATCTGGCCCCAAATCAAAAGCCCGGTTTTTCGTTAAACTGAAAAGGCCTAATTGGAAAGCTCGCTTTGAAATGGCACCCGGACAAGCACAAGGACGATAGTGCTGTTACTGCCAAATTTCAAGATATTAACGAAGCTTACAGAGGTATTCTTTATGCTAATTACTTTAAACTAGCAAAGTAACAAGGTACTTGGAATTGAACATTTGAACCCACCAAGCTATTTATGCACTTGACTGTGACATTATCCCAATCATACTTTTTATGGGGAGGTGTATCCCTTATTCATTAATTATTTGATTCTCTTATAGTGCAACTTTTTTATGTTCTTGGAAGATAATTCATTTGCAATTAAGTTTGGCTGGGAAAAGCTGCAGTCTGTTATTATTATGTGATTTTATTGTCACTGGTAACTTCATTTTTTTTTTGTTTTTTTTTTGGTTTGAAAGAAGTAGTAACTTCATTTTATTGATATCATTGACTATTATTTTTTGTTATTTTTGTGCGAAGAAGAAAAATTTCCTTCAATCAATGCAGATTGAGTATTTTTCAGATTGTGATCATTCACTACTCCTTTCAAAACCAGTGACTGCTCTTGTTTGCTGTATTTTGGTCATTCTGTGGTTGTGCTTTTTTGAAACAATGCGTCCTGCTACTTCTTTCTAAAGTTCTTGAACTCGTGGTCATGATTGAGTATTTTTCACTAGCATCTCATGAATTCCAAGAAATTTTTCTCGATTAATTTTCCACCCTGCTTTCTAAATGTAATTTGAGTATGTTGGCTTTCTGCTAGATTCTCAATTCTCACGCTTTCTTTTGTTCATCTGCTTTGATTTGTCAGTTTTGAGTGATCCTACAAAAAGAAAAGGCCTAATTAATTAAGGTATAAAAATTGATTCCCTGTTTTAATGAATAAATGGATTAAGTGGTTCATTGGTAAGAGCTGTTTGTACTTCCTAGAATTTAATAGCGCTGTCTCCGTTCGATACTAATTAGCTAACTATTTTTGGCTTTCATATCTTCTCACACTATATTTTTGAGCATTTATGCATATGATACTTTCGTAATTTATATGACTTGAGCATTTATAAGTATGATAGATTGATAGTATATTAGACTGATAGTATGATACATTATACGGAGTATTTTTTAGCATTACTAAGTTATGATTTTTTTTTTTAATTTTTTTGGCTAAAAAGTTTTTAATATTAGCTTGTTCATGGTTTTAATTTTTGTCGATTTGCTGCTTATGTGAATTTGGTAATTTTTTGTTAGACAATTTTGATACCCATTTAAATCTGTTGATTCAATGAACTGGATTTGCGTGTGATTTTAGATTTGTTTAGTGAACTGTTGCATTGGTGATTGAGAATATAAGGAATCCATTTTATTGTTCCATTGATTTCATGAAATGAGTTTGATTATAATTAGGATGTATCTGGTGTATGTATTATAATAATGTATGAATAATGAAAGAGGGAAAAGAGTAAAGTCATTGCCTTCAAGGTCAGAATATTAGGCAGAATATTTATTTTAAATGATGATTTAGTGTAATTGGTTACATTTTTATGCTAATGCATTTTTTCACTAGAAAGTTTGTTCAACAAATGAGAAGTGAAGGCCAATCATCTGATCACTTTTGTCCTTGTTAGCTTGGCACCAACTACCTTTAATTGTGACTCTGGTACATTATCTTTCCTTTCATATTTTTCTTTATAGGTTTGTATTGGTCATGCGCATATTTATTATAATTCTTGGTGAGCTACTATTTCTATGACATGGTTATTGCAAGTGGCTATGTATTATGTATTAATTATATATATGCTTCTAAAAAATAAATGTTATGTTTGGTAAAAATTGCATAAGCTTATATGTCCATTGAAACTTACTTGTGGTTATGTTTGAAATATGATGAATTTGTTCCCATGTTTTAACATATTATTTCTACAAATATATTGTGTTTGTAGTGGTTGGACTGTAGAAATGGATCGAAGTTGGATGTATGGTCCACGAAATTCGATCGAGTTCTTGAGTGGGGTAGAGGAATTTTGCAAATGTGCTTTAGATCATCAATCTAGCATAGAGGATGATGAATTTTATTGTCCTTGCGTCGATTGCCAAAATGTTAAAAAGGTGCAAAATATCACCACACTTAGGGACCATATTATTCGACGTGGATTTCAGCAACAATATCATGATTGGTTATGGCACGGTGAGAGTGGAGTGTTCAGGGGAAATTCTACATTACATTCAATGCATGAGAGATATGTGCAATCTAATGCCGAACTGGAACTAGAACTTGAACATCCACATGTTCATGATGATGAGATTGTTGGGGTACGAGATAATGGGTCTGAACTAGATGAGGATAATGACTTTGATGAGGTTTATGTTGATGAGGAGTATGACATTGAGGAAGACAATATAAAAGAAATGATAAAGGGGCACAACATGAATTTGATGAACGGCCTCATTTATTTGAGAAATTGTCTGAAGCAGCTGAGAAGCAATTATACCCTGGATGTACAGCATATAGCAAGTTATCCGCCGTGCTAACCTTATTCAACTTGAAATCAAAGCATGGTTGGTCTGACACAAGCTTTACATCCTTGCTGGAAGCGATGCAAGATATGCTTCCGAAGGGTCATGAATTGCCTAAGTCGACCTACTACGCCAAGAAGTTGATGTGCCCGTTTGGTTTGGAGTATGAGAAAATAGATGCTTGTCCGAATGATTGTGTATTGTATCGAAACGAATTTGCACATTTGGATAATTGTCCTCGGTGCCATAAGTCTCGTTACAAGTTGCCCGATGGAGTTCAATCCGGGGAGGGAAGTAAAGGCCCTTCTGCTAAAGTGCTTTGGTATATGCCTATAATGCCAAGGTTTCGGCGATTGTTTTCAATAAAGAATGATGCAAAAAATTTAAGGTGGCATGCTGATCGTAGGAAGAAAGATGGACTTCTAAGACACCCGGCAGATTCTCCACCATGGGCTCTTATTGATAATCAATTTCCAGAATTTGGCAAAGAAGAAAGGAATCTTAGGCTTGCCCTATGTACGGATGGAATGAATCCATTTGGTAGTTTGAGCACACAACACAGCACATGGCTAGTTCTCTTGGTTATTTATAACCTTCCTCCTTTGTTGTGTATGAAGCGGAAATATATGATGATGTCGTTGCTGATATCAGGTCCCAAGCAGCCCGGAAACGATATTGATGTCTACCTTGCTCCACTCATCGATGATTTGAAAAAAATGTGGGACGAAGGAATCTCGGTTTTTGATGCTCATTGTAATGAATCTTTTACCTTGCGAGCTATGCTCTTTTGTACAATCAATGACTTTCCAGCTTATGGTAATCTATCAGGGTATAAGATCAAGGGAAAGAAGGCATGTCCAATATGTGAAGACAATACAGAATCTACCTATTTGCCAAATTCTGGGAAGTATGTATATAGAGCTACTTGAAAGTTCCTTGATAGGATGCATCCTTACCGAAAGAAAAAAGCTGCATTTAATGGTAAGGTAGAAGAGGGGATAGCTCGTAGGCCATTATTGGGAACAGAAGTTTATGATCGAGTTAGAGGCATTGAAACGGTGTTTGGGAAACCAAATAAAGCCACCGATCCCGAGGTCATTTGGAAGAAGGAGTCAGTGTTTTGGAAGCTTGAATATTGGCAACATTTACCTGTTAGACATTGTTTGGATGTCATGCATATAGAAAAGAATGTGTGTGATGCCATCCTCGGTACATTGTTTAACATTCCAAACAAGACAAAAGATGGGGTAAAGGTTCGCAAAGATATGATGGAAATGAAGATTCGACCAGAGTTATGGCCCGTGATTAAGGAAAATGCAAGGAAAGGAAAGGGCACCTCATCGTATTTGCCTCCCGCTTGTTATACATTGTCTCGAGAGGAGAAGAGGAAATTCTGTGAATGCCTTTATGACATAAAGGTTCCTAGTGGATATTCATCCAACATTAAAAGACTCATCTCTAAGACCGACTTGAAATTGGTTGGCATGAAATCCCATGATTGTCATGTCATGATGCAAGTGTTCTTGCCGATTGCTATTTGTGGGATATTGCCTAAGCATGTTAGAGATTCCATCACGAGACTTTGTTCATTTTTCAATACTATATGCAATAAGGTACTTGATCCGAAAAAGTTAGATAGTTTGCAATCAGAGGTCATCGTAACATTGTGTCAATTTTAAATGTATTTCCCGCCTTCCTTCTTTGACATAATGGTTCATTTGGTCATTCATCTAGTTCGAGAGATTAAGCTTTGTGGTCCGGTCTTTATGAGATGGGCTTACCCATTTGAAAGACATATGGGATCCATGCAACATAAGGTGAGGAATCCAGCTCGACCGGAAGCTTGTATTGTTCAAGGGACGGTGGCAGAGGAGGTTGGTAACTTCATTGCTGAGTTTGTGTCCAGAGCACAACCTATTGGACTCCCAAAATCTCGACATGAAGGGAGGCTTGATGTAAGGGTACAGTTGGCGGTAAAGATATATTCGCCCCTCCAGACAAGTATATGCAAGCTCACCTCTTTGTATTACATCATGTTACGGAGGTTCATCCTTACCTTGACAAGCATATGAGTGAGTTGAGATCAAAAAATCCTTCCAAAGGTGAAAGGGCCCTGATGTTAGAACATAATCGCCTTTTTGTTGATTGGTTTCGTGATGAAGTGATGCATGAGTTGTCTGAAACAGGAAACATCGTCTCTGAAACGATCAAATGGTTAGCATATGGTCCTCAAGAAACTATACGCTCTTATGAAGGGTATGACATCAATGGATATAGTTTCTATACTGAACGCCAAGATAAAAAGTCAAGGACCGTGCAAAATAGTGGCGTTACGGTTGTTACTTCTTCTAGAGAATTTTCAAGTGCCAAGGATAAGTCCCCAATTGATGCGACCTTATCATACTATGGAGTAATCCAGGAAATTTGGGAGCTTGATTACACAGAATTCAAAGTTCCACTATTTCAATGCAAGTGGTCTGATAAAGGGCGACGTGGTGTGAAAAAGGATGGACCATTACACTTTAGTGAACAAGAGTCGTTTCCGTGACACTGCAGAGCCATTTATATTAGCATCACAAGCTAAACAAGTGTTCTACGTAAGGGACATCGTTGACAATGAATGGTATGTTGTTGTTCAAGGGAAGAGATACATTCTTGGGATAGGTGATATAGATGATGAAGAAGAGTATGATAAGTTTGATGACACGCCACCATTCTCAATTCTAGATTGTCATGTACCAGAAGGACTAGATGTTGACACTAATTATATGCGCATAGATCACCAAGAAGGCATTACTGTCGAAGAACCTTAATGATCAGTTTCTGTTGATCATAGAGCATTATTACTTCAGTTGCTATTTTGTGTATTTTAGTGTCAGTGATAGTTCTTAATTTTCTGTAATGTAGTTATTAAGTACTTCAGATGCTATTTTGTGTATTTTAGTGTCGCTGACAGTTCTGCTTGTTTCTGTATTGTAGTTATTGTGTACTTCAGCTACTATGTATTTCAAATTGGTCTAGCAAACCTCTGCATTTGGATTATCTTACCTCTCTGCCAGTTTTAGTGCTTTTTAAAAAAAAATTGTATTCAAACACTAATCCTAATGAGTTAGTTTCAAGCACAAAATATGAATTTCACATCATATGTCTGACAGTAACATGGAATTGGAGGCTAATCTCAGCCACATACAATTCCTCAAAAATAACTTCTTTTGTATTTCAAGTTTCTTACCTATGATGTTGTGAGGTGTTTCTGATTATTTTTGTACACTCGTAGGTTAAGGATCATGGCTTGTAATGCTGAATTTGATGGTAATATGGAAGCTGATGATGACGAAGAATTGTCTGATAAATCTGAGAGTGATCCCGAGTATGATGTTGAAGTAGAGGTTGATAAGGGTAAACCAGAGGACATTGCTAATGATGAATTAGAGCAAATGTTTGATAATTATGAAAGGATGGTTGATGCGGCTTCTGTGTCTGATGTCGTTATGACAATTGCAACACCTTCTACTGCTGCAAATATGACCCATCAAGCTGTGAAAAATGCTAAGAAAGGGATGTGTACAGGAAGAGGTCGTGGCACTGGTAAAGGAAGATGTCCGACTAGAGTTTTAAGAGTGCATGAACCCATGCACCTTGAATTTCATCGTTTTTTGCGTCCAACTGGGAAATGGAGGTTTAAGTATGGTCAGCAGCTTGGCTTGTGTATACGCAAGATGAACATCAATTGGGAATGGGGTACTACTGTCAGTGAAGGTTTAAAGAATACTTTGTGGCAAGAGACACAGGTAACTCTAATTCAAAAGCTATCACCTTTTATTAACTAGTTATCTAAAATTTAATATTGTCACCTCTGAATTATGCAAATGGGGCTGCTGTTATACTGCAAATGTGAATAACTTAATGTAAATGATTAACTGATGTGTTTCTCCACTTATATTATTATTCCTAACAGGCCCAATTCCATATACATGATGATCCAGAGATAAAAAAGGTGTTTTTAAGTGCAGTAGCTAAGAGATTTGGAGATTTTAAAGCTAAACTAGTGTCTGGCTGGATAATTTTCACGCGAAAAAAGTCCAAACAAGAGGAAGGTCGCGAGCCATACCAACTTTACAGACACATAAACGAAGGAGATTGGAAATTATTTAAAAAAACAAAGATGTCCGATACAGCAAAGATAATATCATTATTTTAATTTATTGGCAATTCAATAAATAAAGTATTGAATTTAACCAAAACAAAATTCATGATTAGGCAAAGCGAGAGAAGGCCCAGAAGAGTGCGAGTATGAATATACATCATCATGGTATGGGGCAGAGAAACTACGAGGACAACAGAAAGATTTGGATTGAGGAGGGTTTTTATCCGTCTCGCAAATCCACATCGTCGAAATCATGCAAGGAAAAAACCAAAGAAATTACCATTGAAATCAATCGAGGTGATGATTGGTTATGTGCAATGCATAGGAAGGACAAGGCAACTGGTAAAAGATACATCTCGAACTCCAAAACTAAGGAAGTGGCTGATGCATATGTAAGTATAATTTTTACGTAATACTAAATGCAAGATCATTGTTCATGTTAAATTTTACTATGCTATAGACTAAGGATCGGAATCTTGCTGTAAATTAATAGAATAGTAAAATGAAAGAGAGGAAAGCTTGAGGATTTTTAATTTTTAATTTTCCGTGCCTGATATATTAATCAGACTATTGTCACCTATGTATAATGCAGCCGAGTAAAATTATTCAAGTTTTTTTATAAGTTTTATTAATGCTTTATAATTGATTTTTAATTTACACAGCTTGACTATCGAGAGAAGCAAGAAAAAGGAGAATTTACTCCACACCGAAACAAGGATGCATTATTCATGGCTTTTGGGCAGAAGCCTGATCATACGGGTCGTGCAAGAGGTTTTGGAGGTGTTAACGTCGGGATCAAGAAGGCATTTGGCAAGGAAGTAGGAAGGACCAAGTGTAGCCAAACTAGAACTTCAACTGAAGAACGAGAAGCTTTAAAAATTGAACTTCGTCAAGAGTTGAAAGAGGAGTTTGATGCAATCATGAGGGACAAAATGTCTTCATACTTACTTGACATGGGCTTCAAGTTGCCTAATGATACTACCTGTAAACCGGGGCAAGATACCAGTACCGGTGAGCATTCTACTTCACCATCAAAGCAGAACGAGCTTCTGCCACTTGACCTACAGGTAAATACTTTTGCAATGAACTTAATACTTAACATTCTTGGTTGTTGGTAGAAAATGACTAACTATGTTTAATTAAATTGTAGGGTAAGACTTTATGTAATTTACTTCTAAAGGATCCTGAAACGTTATCGATATATGACGTGGGGAATGCTACTTCTTATCCACCTGTTCAGAATGAATTGGTTCATCTTATGGCCATTTTACATAGTCATGTGAAGGTGGAAATTCATACTATACATGAGGAGTTTTATGGCCTACCACTGCCCGTTCCTATCTCGACGTTTGAGATCGAAGTGTTACAACATGGGATTAATACATTTGTACAAAGGCCGTTGTCATTGATAAAATGCCAGACTAAGGTAAGTTTTCATGTCTGACATACTTTTAATTTTTTTTTATCCAGACCCTTTTTAAATTAACTAACTAAAAGCTGAAATTACTTTAGTAAATCAACATTTTTAGACCCTTATTAAATTAAGTAACTTAATTACATTACACATTTTAGGAATCACTCCAACCAAAGAAACTCAAGCCTTTGTCACCAGAGATCGCAAGCAATGACTTACGCTCTGGAGAGGCAACCCAAAGAACCGTACTTGTTCCTCAAATGTTGATGGAATCTCTTACCCCGGATTGTCAGTGGCTGGCAACATTTTTTGACTCATTGCCAGATGGGGAACCCATTGCTGTAATATTAGATCACACTATATTTCATTTTGAAAAGGATGGGATTGCATGGGTAAATAAGGAGGATGCCTCTCAGTTCTTAAGAGGAGCGAAGCTGAACATATCAATTATTCAAGTATTCATGAGGTAATAAGCAAGCCATTGTGTCATAGTGATTACAAATTTTGCGTTTATATGCACCTCCCTGTTATCATAACATACATTAAGTTGATTTTGTATATCTAGGTTACTTCAACAAGATTTAAAATCAAAAGACAAAGCTTTTGTGGTTGGGTGGTTGTGTCCAGAGCAAACTTGTGAAACAAAAATCCGTAAGAGCTTGCATGAAATTCATGACTATGTCTTCAAAGCAGTAAGCAAATCAGTTGAAAATGGGGCAAAATTCATTATGGCACCAATTTTTCAAGAGTAAGTATGTAGTAACAAAGTTCCATATGGTTTACCCTTTAAGTATACATACATGTGATGAAGTTTACATTCTTACCTTTTGGCATAGGGAACATTGGATGCTTTTGGTAATATGTGTACCTACTTGCACTATTTATCAATTTGACTCTGCTCGATCAACCACGACAAGGAGAAATGTTAAAATGAAGACTATTGTGAGCTTGTAAGTCTATTTTATTGTTTCTTGTTTCTATATATACATTATATGTAAGACATATGCAACAAGTAATATACTTATAATTCTACCTTTGATCCGAAAATGAATAGTTTTTTCACGAGGTTTAAGCTAAATGGAAACCGTGTGAATAGAAAAGAACCTCTATGGAAACTTGTGAAGGTAAGTAAATAGTATGTTTTAGATGATATCGTATGAATGGAATCTATTTTGGTACCCTTAAAACAATTATACACCTTAATCTGTTTTTTTTTTATTGAATTTTACTTAGTGTGCTCAACAAAGAGGTGGTACCGAGTGTGGCTTTTACACAATGAGATACATGTATGACATACTCTCCAAATACAGTGAAGCAAATGATATTGATGAGGTATGAGTATGACCTTTCATTCTTATCATTACAAATGTCTTCAAAATGAATCTTTTATTTATATATAGCCTTATTTGAACCATATAAAGGTATCCAACAAATTAAAGGCGTTTTTTTTTTATTATTTTTTTTAGGGACAGTAGCTTCACAGTTGCATCATTTATTATATTTTTTTTTTTTGGTAAATCACAGTTGCATTATTTTGAATTTAGCCTGTTTTCAGGACAATGTGCTAACTAATTTATGTGCCCACTGAACCTTTGTTAAAGTAATAATCTATTTGATGCTTCAGTTGGTGTTTTGGATTATACTTAGTACACATATTAAGGAGGCATTAATCAACATATCCTTTGTTTTTGTGCATCAAAGCTAGCATGGCTCTCGGGTTAGAACACAACCTAGTTATATGATCGGGGGAGGGGGGAAACTCTCTACTATGTTATTATTATTGTTATTAAAATTACTTTGATGACTTACTATATATATTTTATCATGTTCATAGGTTTGCATGTCTTTAAATGAAGATCCTTACACTGATGATGATATTGAAGAAGTGCGGAACATATGGGCATCGTATTTCACTAATCATTGCGTGTGATCATAGTTTCGCGGCAACATTTTTTGACTTTTGTTTGGATTGATATTTTTTGTATGTAGAAAATTGAATCGTACAATACAATTTATTATATGTATTGTGGTAATCTAATTTTGGGCTAATTTAAAGTATTTTGTTCATAAAGTTCAGGAATACAGGTCCTTCATGGATATATTACCCGTAAAAACAGAGGAGGTGCTGTCGAAATTTTGATTTATTAATTATTTATTACCAAATAATGGATTTTTTTTTATAAAAAATACTATTAATTAGCAGCGGGTGTTACACATAAAGCGCAGCAAATAATTTATTATTCTATTAGTAGAATGCATTTATTTGCGGGGGTTAAAATAGAAATCCGCCGCAAATAAATGCATTTATTTGCAACGGATGTCGACCCAGCAAATCAATCAATTGATTTGCTGCCCTAGCGTTTGCTGCCATCCAAAAATCGCAGCAAATTAATGATTTTTTACCGCTGCAAATAAATGTTTTTCTACTAGTGTTAATTCGTCGGGATGAATCGTTAGTTTGCTTGGGTGTGACCCGAAGGGTTCAGTCAAGATTAAGCTGTAATATTGATTATATATTAATATTACTGATCGGAAGCGACCTCCAACTAGACATTCTAATCACTTGACCTCACTGAATAATTAGATTTCTAATAATATTGAGCCCTCTATCGGAATAATACACTTGTTCGAAGGACATCATTCCTATCAATCTCCCACTTGTCCTTCTGGGCAAGTGCGCTTTTTATGTATAGCCTATTTCCTATGTCACTTAATGTCTCTTCATGAACTATAAGGTAATACTATTCATCATCCTTATTACGTCTAGAAGTGTTTCTCGAAATCCGAGTTCGACTGCCAATAAGTAGATGATTTCTAAAAATCCATCTGAACACAGCTATGCATTTTCACAGTCTAGCTCTTTGAGAGGCCTTGTAAACAACAAAGACATGTTCCCTATTGGTAATAGTGGGACATTCCCAGTCTTGTACTGTCAGCTTCTCTTACTAAGACGACCTAGCCGCCCGAGTGTTGCCGTTATAATCCCCATGTACGGCAGACGTTTGACGAACAACAAAACGGACTAGTACTCAAACAAGAGAACTCACAATACTCATGGTTGAGGAAAGACGTTCCGATAGCCATAACGAGAGGTGTACTTATGACAATTTTTAAATCTCTTAAAGTATTCTCATAGGTCGATCCGGTATGGTTCTAAACCAATACCCGTGCAAATGATTTATGACAATCATGTCCTTGTAGCACAAGAAACAGTGCTATGAATCAAACTAAACACTAATCTTAAGTGGTCATTAATTGTCCATCATTTAAATGACCTCGATTAGGGATAATTTTCGATTAAAATATTCAATGTTCAATTAATAGGTGTTTTTTTTTTATTTTTTATTTATTTATTTTTTCATCCAAGACTGGTCTTGATACCCTATTTTGATTATTCTCAAAATCGAATGGACTCAATATTTAATCCTAAACCACAATTAAATAGAAATGGAGTGATAAAATTGCATGAATTAAATTACTCCAAAATTTGAATAGTTCATCATAGTGTTTTACATTAAAATGTTCAAAAATTATTTAAAATACACAACAAGGAAATCAAAGCAAATCACCAACGTGCCTGATTCCCATTGCCTCAACGTGCTTGTTGTGTTTCACTTGAGGCAAATGTTTAGTAAGTGGATCGGCTACATTTTCGTACGTTCCAACTTTACAATTTCTGATTTCACCCTCTGACTTCAATTCCCTTATCATGTGAAATCGCTGCTTGACATGTTTGACGTTCTGATGTTCCCTTGGCTCTCTGACTTGAGCAATAGCTCCATTGTTGTCATAGTAGAGGGCTATTGGACCCTTGATGGAGGGTACAACATCAAGTTCACCAACAAACTTACAAATCCAAACTGACTCCTTAGATACTTTAGCAGCTGCCAAGTATTAGGCTTCAGTTGTGCTTTGCTTAGCATTCTTCCAACTAAACGTTCTTCCATTTAGATAGAATACGTATCCTGACTGCAATTTGAAATCGTCTCTGTCTGTTTGGAAGCTTACGTCGGTGTAACCTTGAACAACTAATTCATCTAAGCCACCATACACCAGGAATTTATCCTTGTTCCTTTTTAGGTACTTTAGGATATTCTTGGCCGCAGTCCAATGCGCCTCTCCTGGGTCTGATTGGTATCGGCTCGTGGCACTCAATGCATACAATACATCTAGCCTAGTACAATATCATGGCATACATGATCGATCCAATAAGCGAAGCATATGAAATCTGATTCATCCTTTCTCGCTCACCAGGTGTCTTTGGACACTACTTCTTGCTTAGGGTTATGCCATGTGACATGGGTAGGTGACCTCTCTTGGCCTCCTCCATGTTGAATCGTACCAGTACCTTATCAATAAAAGTACTTTGGCTTAATCTAATCATTCTTTTAGATCTATCCCTTTAGATCTTGATGTCCAATATGTACTGTGCCTCTCCCAAGTCTTTCATTGAAAAACATTTTCCAAGCCAGACCTTTACAGACTCTAGCATTAGAATTCTATTTCCAATGAGCAATATGTCACTCCAACTGACCTTCTTGTAAATACAAGACTCATTTGGATTCTTGGCTTCATCGAATCGCAGATTCCAACTTATGCTTGCTTGCTTTAACCCATAAATGGACTTTTTAAGCTTGCATACCTTCCCAGCATTGTTTGGTCGACAAAACCTTCTGGCTATGTCATATACAAAGTTTCTTCCAAAATTCCATTGAGGAAGGCGGTTTTGATGTCAATCTGCCATATTTCATAATTGTAATATGCAGCAATCGCTAGGATAATCCGAGTGGACTTAAGCATTGCGACAAGAGAAAAGGTTTCATCATAATCAACACAGTGAACTTTCCTGTAACCTTTTGCTACTAGCCTAGCTTTGTAAATGAATACATTTCAATCTTTGTCGTTTTTCAATTTGAAAATCCATTTACATCCGATAGGTGTGTAACCTTCGGGTAAATCAACCAAGTCCCATACTTGATTTTCAAACATGGAGTCCATTTCAGATCTCATGGATTTTTTCCATTTAGCAGAGTCAGAGCTCGCCATAGCTTGCTTGTAGGTTGTCGGTTCGTCTCCATCCACTACTAGGATATCTATCAGGTTGAGACTTTGGCCTTTGCGACCTACGCAGGGTTTGGACTGAGCATTCGCATTGTCGGTTTAACTTTGCACTGTTTGACCAACGTCAACAGATGCTGTTTGAGCACTTTGACTGTCAATTTGATTTTGTTGCTCGTCCTCTTGAAGTTCATCGAGTTTGATTTACCTCCCACTTGTCATTTTAGAAAGGTGTTCCTTCTCCAAAAAGACACCATCGCGAGAAACAAAAACTTTGTTCTCGGATTTGTTGTAGAAGTAATACCCCTTGGTTTCTTTTGGGTAGCCCACAAAGAAAACCTTGTCAAATTTAGGGTAAAGTTTCTCAGAAATTAATCTTTTGACATATGCTTCGCAACCCCAGATCTTGAGAAAAGACAACTTAGGAGGTTTCTTCGTCCATAATTCATATGGAGTCTTTTCTACAGCTTTTGACGGAGCACGGTTCAGTGCTAGTGTCGCGGTTAGAAGTGCGTGTCCCTAAGAAGAGATAGGAAGATCACTAAGACCCATTGTTTATCGTACCATGTCTAGCAAGGTTCAATTTCTCCTTTCGGATACCCCGTTCCATTGCGGAGTTCTTGGACGTGTTAATTCTGAAAGTATACCATGTTCTTTCAGATGGTCATCGAATTCATGGCTCAAGTATTCACCACCTCGATCTGATCAAAGGGCTTTGATTTTCTTGCCAAGTTGATTTTCAACTTCACTCTGAAATTCTTTGAAAATTTCTCAAATGATTCAGATTTGTTCGACATAAGTAGACATATCCATATCTACTATAGTCGTCTGTGAAGGTGATAAAATATCGATGACCGTTCCTTGTGGTTGTGCTCATTGGTCCACATACATCAGTGTGTATTAGGCCCAATAAGTCACCTGCCCTTTCTCCCAACTTGCAGGATGGCTACTTTATCATCTTGCTTAATAGACATCCTTCGCAATTTTCAAACGATTGTAAATCAAATGAGTCAGGAATACCTTCTTGTAGAAGTTTCTTGATGCATTTGATGTTAATGTGGCCAAGATGACAATGCCACAAGTATGTCTCATTTGACTCAATGATCTTAGCCTTTTTACTGGTATTAGTAACATTATAAACTTCTTTGTCTAACGAAAGCCCATAAAGACCATTTTCAGAATGTGCAATACCATATAAAACATTGTCGAGAGAAAACGAACATTCATTGTCTTTTACTCAAATCTCAAATCCTTTGGCGTCTAACGCCGAAATTGAAATGATGTTTTTGGTAACATTAGGAATATGATAACAGTTTTCAAGTTCTAATACAAGCTCGGAGGGAAAAGACAAACTGAGAGTTCCCACGGATACGACTGCAATTTTGGCTCTATTGCCGACCCGGAGTTAAAACTCTTCCTTCTCTAGCCTTTAGTTTTCCTTAGTACCTGAGAATTAGAACAAAGGTGTGAGCCACATCCGGTATCTAATACCCATGATGTTGTGCTAGCGAAGTTTAAGTCTATAAAAAAAATACCTGATGTAGAAGCAACGATGTTGTTCTTCTTATCTTCCTTGAATTTGAGGCAATCTCTCGTCCAATGTCCCTTCATCTTGCAGTAGAAACATTCGAAATCAGATTTAGAAGAGCCTACCTATTTCTCCTTGTTGTCTTTGGTAGTTTTTGGCTTAGGCGGAAAGGTCTTCTTACCTTTCCCCTTATAGCCTTTCTTCTTCTTGCCTGTGCACTTGAATGGCTTGCCCTTCTTGACCATAAGCATGTCATGCTTTCCCTCATCCTTGAGCGTTTACTTGGCTTGCTTCAACATACCATGAAGCTCGGTGAAGGTTTTCTCCATGCTATGCATGTTATAGTTCATCTTGAACTGATCATAGCCTTTGTGCAGCGAATGGAGAATAATGTCAATTTCCATCTTAGTCGTATACCCCGCATCAAGCCTTTTCATGTTCTCAAATAAACCAATCATTTTGAGTACATGTGGGCTAATTAGCTCTCCTTTCTTGAGCTTGCTCTCAAGGATTTGCCTTTGAGTTTCGAACCTTTTAATTCGAGCCTGCTCTTGGAACATGTTCTGAAGTTCAGAAATGATCTCAAAAGCCGTCTCCTTCTCAAAGAAAGTCTTCTGAAGGTCGGGAGATATAGTGCGAACATGATGCATTTGACATCTCGACTGGCAGTTTGCCATCGGTTTTGGGCAGCTTGATTCCTTTCCTCATTGGGAGTCTCGGGCATTTACTCATCAAGGACTTATTCCTTTAGCTCTTGCATGAGAACTATATGCAAGTTTCTTTTCCAATCAAGAAAATTTGGCCCACTCAGTTTCTCCTTATTGAGAATTGAGCGTAACGAGAATTAGTTATTTGAGTTATTTGCAGACATGTTTCTACAATTGAAAGAATTTGAATTAAAAAACCATTCATAATACTAAATAAGATTGAATTCATGCAAATATTTCAAACTTATTTAAACGTCTTATCCACACATTAAATTTGTCCCTATTTAGTGAGAATAAGGCGATATCAATGAGTGATTAAGCATGCTTTGGCTTGTCTTAACACTTATTACTCTAAGGTTAGCAATTATTTGCTAATGGCTCCAAGCCACTCTTGGTTACATAAATTGTCGCATCTAATGCTCTCGTGACAATTTATCTCTTTTGCCACGACATGTTAGGACTCCGTCACTCATATTGTTGAGTCTAACCAAAACCAACATGTATTATGATTTCTAGCTTTGGCAAACCCATCAACATACCTTACGTTCCTAGGAAAGTAGTGGCGCTCCGCTTTAGCGTAGCCCATCACTATTCTCATTAGTTCGGTAAGTGTTGTTTTAGAATGACAAGTTTTACTCAATATTTTAGGGACCTAGGGTTTCTATGTTGGTTGATTTAAATGAACTTAATTAATCATCACAACATTCGAAATCCTAAACATGCATCTAACATATGATTCATATATATAAGCATAAATATATATCGAAAACATAAGTAAATGATGCATTTGGCAACTAACATGACCCCTTGAGTCTTCAAGGGTCTTGATTTGCAACTTCATGGCTTCGTCTTCCAAGAAACACCATCTTCAAGACATAACCAAAATAATACAACTACTAGTATCTACTATAAGGACATATCTAGGTATAAAAATACGCAACGGTTCGCATACTGTATTTAGATTTACAAAAATACATGACGGAACACAATCCATATTTTCTATCTTAATCGGGCCCCACTAGTTGCCAATTCATAAAACTTGTGATAGAATATACATTCCATTCACCCATTCACTATATGTGAATGGCCCAATGCATTTTAAAAATAAAAACAAGTAACAATGCATCAACACGCGTAAACTAGTAACTAATTTTGGTGGTTAATCCGATTAACGCGCCTAATTAAAACTAGTCAAAGTTGTTAGCTGATTATGTGATTAAGCGCAATTAAAATAGCTCAAATAAATAATGAAGCTCCCACTAAATTCCGCATTCAACTTAATTAAACCGATTAATTAAGCCGGTGTAGATACCCAAATGTGTCTCCCCAAAACCAAACCCGGTGATGAATACTTTTCACATCGAATCATAATCGAAAGAAGTGAAAGTGTGGAAAGTCTAGTGTTGTGGTTAGTTTTTATTCCTCTTCTATCTCTCTGTTTTTCAAAAACCTATTTTATGAAAATAGCCAATCCAGTTTAGTTTGGTCCATGGCAAGGGTCCAATAATAGTGTAGTTGGATTGGGCTTAAAAAGAGCTTTATAATAATATATTATAAGCCCAATTCCGATGAGTAATGATGAAGTTATGGTGAAAATACTAAACTAGGCCCGGTTTGACCTTCATATGCGTATTAAAAAGAAATGTTTTACAAAAATCACAGTTTTACCCCTCGTACGCTTAATTTTATAAAAAATATGAAAACCTGTGAAAAACTCCCTGCAGCGCCGCACCATAGGCGGTCGCCTGGCGACAGGCCTGTTGCGCGGCGACAGAGGTTTGTGTGGCGACAACGTCGTGTTTTATTCCTTTTCGAACTCTGATTCTTTTTTATCATATTCCGGCTGATTTTTGTTATAAATAGCTCCTTTGAACCTCCGTTTTTAGGAACCAACTCTCATCAAGAATTCTTGATATTCTCTCTCTCTTTCTAGCCTAGCCTTTTACAAACAAAATTCCGCATTCATAAGATCTGGATACACATAGCCAAGTTTGAAGTGGCCTTCACCCTAGACGTGAAAGGTTTGATATTTCTGAGGGTTTGGTCCCTAATCTCTACCTCAATTATTTAATTTAATTGTTTGTTTTATATTTTTCTTGAAGTTACTAACGCGTGTATTTTGTTATTAGAAAGAGATACAAGGCATCAAAGTATATAGTCTTATTGCTCTATTCCTGTAGAAATCATGTTTATTATTTATTAATTCCGAGCATCATGTTAGGATGTTATTTCTAGTATCATGTTTAGGGATAAATAAATTTCTAATATCATGTATATTATTATGATGCTTCATATTTTCTTTCCTAATATCATGTTAGTATCATGTTAGGGCTTTGATTTTTAATGCTTAGTGACATGCTAGGGTTTGTTATTAATCTTGTTAGTATCATGCCTAGGATCTTGCTAATATTATGCTTTAACATGATTATTTTAATTATGATCATTATGATGATTTATTATTATGTTGCTTGGTGTTTGTTATTATTGTTATTGCTTGATCACGCCTTTTATGCATTTTTAAAGGGAATTTGTACTTGTAATCACGCGTAATAAGATAATTAATAATCTTGTTTAGGGCTAATATGATTATAATTCAAGTGATCGCCAATAATAGTTTTGCTTGTGCATTAATATTCAACCAACACAGATAAACAAGTTTAGGGTTAACCTATTGATTGCATGTTAGTCAGAAAGCGCACATGAATACGAGAAAAATAAAGTAGAGGCCTATTATTAGGGCAGGTTCAATGTCTTTTAGGTTGGATTTGTACCCTCATCCCCGACCATCAGTCATGGTTCCAGACCTATTAGAGTTAACGATCTCTTAGATCGTTAAGGGGTGTAACCTTCACCTTATGAACGGTTTACAAGTTCCTAAAACTTGTTGGCGACTCTTTTGCTCTAGCTTCCTTCCCTTTGGACGCCACCATGCTTAAGTGTATGTTCACAGTGGGGTTCAAGTTTGGGGTAATGCTTGAAATATTCTCTACGGTTTTTGGCGACTCCGCTGGGGAGGATTTCTATTTTAATTCCTAAAATTTATTTTGGCAATGTTTTAGAATGAGTGGATGAGACTCGAAAAGTTCTAAGTATTTCATGTGCGTAATTTTGATTAACATTATTGTCATATTCATAAAAAAGGTTCTCATTGGAAAGACCATCCATATTGAGTAAAAAACATAGGATTTTTTTACACGTAGGAAATTTGTGGTATATCTTTCACAACTAGAACTGAAATAATGCTGCGAAAAAACTGGAAAATTTAAGAACACAGAAAGCTGCTGAGGCATGTAGGAACTGGCGTCTAGAAAATAGAGCTATATCGCGGCGACAGTCTCTATTGGCTGGCGCTACGTTCTTCTAATACTGTGCCAGAAATATGAGTTCTAATTTCGACCAGTTCTAGCACTGTTGGCTCGATTCTACTTCCTGATTGAGTTTTTCTCACTTTTCTAAAACCCATATGTGTTCTACATATGGACATAACCCTCTGGGAATTCATGCTCCATCTACCCGATTGAACGCTCTGAGCAACAAATGGTACATCCGATAATGTTGAATTCACCAAACCATGGAAGCGATTTTAACTCGTAGGGTCCCATCGACACGCGCCAACCCTTCCAAAGGTAAGGCTTCCGCGCGGTGCATCCGGACTCATAACCATGGACCCTCTTTGACTAACCCATATCCTGAACTTTAGAGAACTAGAGCCATGATTAGGTTGCAAACTCATTGCATCATATTGTGACTACTTGTGCATTCTTTGCTTGTGCATACTCTATGTATTTTTCCTAATCATTTGTTTAACTTGTGATTGAGTCTAAATAAACTAATTAATGACTAAAAGGACTTTGCCTAATTAATTAATTAATTTGACTAATTAAAGGCTAATAAATTAACCAAACTGACTTAGTACGACTTTAGGCCTATCCCTTTAGAGTAAAAATACTGAAATCAGTTCCAGATCAATGTTCCAGTAATGGCGCAAAAATCTAGGATGCAGCGCCAAACGTTACTGTGCAACACCTGGCGACAACCTTGTCATCTGGCGCTGCACTGCAGAGTGCGGCGACAGTCCTGTTGCTTTGGCGACAATTCAGTTTCTTGCTCGAGTCATCACGACGAGTCTAATTAAACAGTTTATTAATCAGTTTGGTCATTTTGTTAATAGCAGTAGTCATATTTAGTCCTTAATTGAGTATAAACACTTAGTCTCATGGTCATACACAAGAGTCAAAGCATGTCACCTACACCCACTAGTCTTAGCACACACTTTGTATAAGTCACCATGACCATGTCTTAGGTTCATGCATGAGTTGATTTCCGTCATTCGAGTGGGGGGTCCAATCTATTCCCATTATCTTCCACATTATCTTCCATGTTGAATAGAGCTTGAGTCAAAATAAATAATAAAAAACTTATCCCTAATTTCCCTTTCCACAGTACTTGGTCAAGGAGAGAACAACGATTAATCAAGGACAACACTTTAGTTCAAGTTCAACTTTTTGATAAACAAGTGAGTCGGAAAAGAAAAGCCAGGAAGATAATGGCAAGTTAAGAAGAAGTCAATGAGCTTAAGAAGGAAATTGCTAACGTGACTAAGGTGTTGAAGACTTTAACCCTCCAAATCAATGATCCTGTGAACCAACAACAAATGGAGCTCATGCAAGAAAGCTTGAGCAAAATATCCAATGACTATAGATTCCAGGGCATTAGCTCACAAGGGGTCTCAAGGGACAAGGAGCTTCTTCTGCAGAAATTCAATGCCAATGACATCCCTAAGTTTAAGTCAACTAACAATCCTTACTTTCATTTAAGGGCCTTTGAAACTATAATGAACATAAAAGGGATTGATAAGAATAATTTTCACTCTTTGTTCTCGCTATCTCTTGAAACCATTTGTCAACATTGGTTCTTCTCCCTTAATAAAGAGAAGACCTCTACCTGGGATTGGAATAAAAAATGCTTTCATTGATAGATATAAGTGTAATATTCAAATTGAAACCGACCATAGACAACTTGAGATACTAAAACAAAAAGAAAACGAAGGGTTCACCTCCTTCTTCAACAAGTGGAGGGAAACTTCCGCTAAAATGATCGAAGTCCCTACTGAAAAAGAATCCGTGAGGATGTTCATCAAAAGTTTACAAGAAAAGTATTCAAAGCACTTAAAATATCAACACAACTTGAATACTTTCAAGGCCGTCTATGACATAGGCATCGAGATCGAAGATGACCTCACAAAGCAAAAAGCTGCTAACAATAGTAACCACAGTGGCTGGAAAGGAAAGAAGAACGACAATCCTTCTTCTTTCGAAAACGCCCACTCTAGTAACAATGTTAGTACCTTTGATCTCAGTGAAGTCCTAGCCATGGATAACCAAGGACCTAAGAAACAACTAAGGAAAGACTTCACCCCCATTGGGATGAGCTACAATACTTCCTTCGATCGACTTCATACTAAGGGACTCATTACTCCCATTGGACCCATTTAAGATCCCGCACCTGAAAAGAGATTTCTTAGTTGGAATCCAGATGCACATTGCAAATACCATCAAGGCAGGAGTCATACTACTGAGAGCTGTTGGAAGCTAAAAGAGGTTATCCAACATTTGATCGGTAATAACAAGCTTCCCATACCTCCAGCTAGCAAGAAGAGCGAGTGATGACACAAGCCGAGCTTCAACATATGATTTCATGACCTGTTTTTTTTTTCTGTTTCTTTTTCATTCTTCCCTTCCCCAATAAGTCTAGCATAAACACTTTCTATTTTCCTTATATTTACTTTGTAAGAATTTTCTTTTTTCACTTTTTAAATAAAATGAGCATTTCTTCTTTTTTCATATGATCATTGCATTGCATTGCATTTAAAAAAAATGTCGAACTAAGCATAAGGTATACCAATGATTAGAGGCACCCCTTGTAGCTCATATCATCTTCACCCTTTCAAATATACAATCCTTTTTTTGATAAACCACTTTGAGCCTCGTCTAATGATAGACCTTTCTTTCTTCAACCCACATCTACCTAACCTTGGGATGGGACAGTGTGCAATTTATGCAATTTTAGAAAAGGCTTGAGTGATTTCAAAAGATCAAAATAAATGAAATAGCAAAAAACAATAAAAGTGTACAAAAGGGCAAGTGTTCTAATGTCTTTGATATGAACACGTCTCAGATTGCGTTTCTTATCAAGTGCTCGGTACCGTGCCTGAGAAACATGAATGCCAAGTGAGTGATAGACCGCATGATCGAGATTGCCCACACTTATCAAAAAGGTTCAAAATAAAAAATGCAAAAGCAAAAAAAAAAAACAAAAAACAAAAAACAAAAAAAGAAAAAAAAAAGAAGAGAGAAAGAGCAAAAATATAAAAGAAAGAGTTCAAAAGTGAAGAAACCTCAAGCATAATAATACAAAGATTCAAAAGCAAGGTTGCACACCTTGGGGGGCTTATCTAGGGTCTTGAGCTTTTATCCCTTTCTTCTTCAACCTTTAGCCTAACCACGTTACAACCCTTAAAAGACCTCTTTGAGGTATACACACACTTGTGCAAGGTTCGGCTAGAGCTACGTTCGGCCTGATTCTTAACGAATACGTAGGCAACCTCACATTGGGGTGCGGCCGTAATAAAATTGCATTCATAATTGATCATATCAAGGGATCTCCTATGCTCATCCCTATCTACTTAGAGCTAGACTTGGGGGCTTGATCCTTACATCATTAGCTTACCAGCCTAAGAGTCACCACTATTTGACTCTTCTAAAAATAATATTTTTCCATACACTTAGTCTTTACAGCCTAACCTTAGTGTCACTATCACACAAATCACAGTTACATGACCAAATAGTCCTTTCCTTAGGAACCCTTTGTCATGAAATCTTAACACAACATTGAAGCATACTTTGTCATAACAAAATCACTCATCACTCATCACTCATCACTCATCATTGCATCACAAAGTATGAAGTGCTTAGCCTCCGTGCCTAAGTTACTCAAATACTTTCATCATCGAGTCAACAATTGAGATAGCCTAGGATGAGTTAACCCTTGCACCTTGACAGATAGTATCAAACAACATTTGACTAAGCTCATTCAACATGCACCATCAAAAACTTCTTCCTTTTCGCGTCTTTCTTTTTTGGGAGAAAGTCGGTACCCTCCACAAAAATGACAGAAATTTTTGTTTTTCTGCATTTCGAGTCATGTACATATCGAGCTTCATGAGTCAACACTATGCACACACGAGTCACACGAAATGAGTCATCATTAAGTCAAGTTTATACCTTGAATCATGTCAAGTCAATGAGTCAAGCAACACTAAGTTTTAGGTCAACCCTAAAGAAAGATAAGCAAAGTCCTATAGTCCAAAATACAAATGCAGGTGCATCCCAGCAAGCAAGAACATTCCCGGATTTTTTCGAAAAACCGCAAATGTGACACATGAGATTCTTCCAAGATGAGAGGAGTTACATAGATCAGTAAATTAGAGATGAAGAGCTTTAATTTATAAAAGATTTAAGCGGATTTGGTTGAAAGGAAACGACCAAGTTTAAAGTTCGGAGCGAAACCGAGCAACGAACAGCAGCAACAAGAGCAAAATAAGGAAGACCCAACTCCAGCGCTAGACGACAAGGATGTCGCCTAGCGACAACATCTGTCGACCGGCGACAGAGCAGAATTATAGCGACAGTAATTTCCAGTGTGCGCCGGTGCGACGACAGGATACATGACCCTCAAAAGTGACTATCTCTCTAAAAATCCCATTTATTACAAATTCTAGTCTAATTCTTATTTCATTCTCTCTCTAAAAATGAAGAAATTCTATATATAGTAAAACTAACAAACGATAAGTTAGTTAGACGTCTAAAAAGAACCCCAATAGGCGCGCTCTCTCCTCTAAATGCGCGGCCGCAAAGAAGTGGGTACGGAACAGGGGGAGAGCAGCTGCGTGGCCGCACCTCAAACTTGCACAGCCGCGCAAAGGCCCTGTGCGCCCGCGCCTGGGAGCAACAGAGGGCTTCCTCATGCGTCCGTTGATGCTTCCGTGCGCTCCACTTGATACATGTTGGGGGTGGCAGTTTCCAAAGGCCTCCACGGTGGGTTCAACACAATTTTTGATGCCCACGCAGCTTGAGGTCGCGGCCTTGAAGAAGACTTGGACTTTGTACTCCTTAGCACTTGAGCTTCAAAGGGAGAGACCGGCTTGCATCTTGAGGTTTATAAATCCCAAGAAAAAGCTATTGAGCTCCTTAAACATCACCAATCTCCTGAAATAAAAAAGAAGCAAATAAGTAAAAAAGGAAAGGTAAAATAAACCACGAAATGCAAGAAAATGGGAAAATAACTAGGGAAAACACAAACTAGAGAAATAACAAGTAAAACTAAAGAAAAAGAGCTATAAAACCAATAAAAATTCATCCTAAAAGAATCTAAATGAATTCCATAAATGACACTCATCAAATTCCCCCAAGCTAGACTTTTGCTCGTCCTAGAGCAAAAGAAAAGCAAGTAGAAATAGGATGAAAAACTTATTCAAACAAGAAAAAGATAAGAATGTACACTAAAACTCACGTTCGTAGGAATCACGGTTGTTTTTAGCTCCAACAAGCCCTTTAAACCTCAAAGTCGTCAATGAGGACGAGTGATGTCTCGTAAGGGTATCCAAAGAGTTTGACCCATAACTCTTGAAGGTAAAAGTGAGGCAAATCATTAAAAAGAAAGTAAAATAAAAAATTCAAACAAATAGCTTTTGAAATGGACTTTTAGAACTGATCAAATGCAAGTGAATAAACAACTTTCTACACAATAAGGGTATGCACGTTTCGAGATATCCAAGGTTGATTGAAACATAGGATATGCTAAGCATAGAGAACTAATGAAACACAATTCACCTTCATCCGAAACAATTTTACCACGTTCTCCTAACTAGTTTCAAATCCACCTCTAGTGAGCATCTCAGTGATTCCTCAAAGGAACCGGAGAAGAAGAGATTTTAGGGCTACTCGACAACTTGACTATGCACAGTGCTCCATAGGCTTGACTCACATCTCCCTCCACCGACTTGTGACTCAACCACAAAGGTCAAAAGGTCTTGAGAGGGCTGTAATGTAAGGGCGAAAAGGGTGAAGGAAGGCTAAAATTTAAAATTTAGTGGTATACCTAAATTGTGAATAAAAGGGTGATCAATCCTCAACACCATAATCAAGCAATCACCAAACAAAAACACCAACATCCCCAAGCTTATTCAAAGCCAAAATCACAACATATATACAAAAAGCGTAAGAACGCTTCCCCCCAAGCTAAAATGAAGCATTGTCCTCAATGCTTAAAATAGGGAGAAATATAGTTACATCAAAATATTTTTTAACTTTTTCAATTTTCACAATATTTTCACTTTTGCCAAAGCGTTTCAATTTGCTTTGTTTTTTCTCATTTTTTCATTTTTTCAATTTTTCATTTTATTGCAATGTCCTCACCTCTTTTAATGTTAGACGGCTTTTTCAACTAGGCATTTACCTTTATTCACAAAATATACACAAAACAAACTTGCTTACATTATAAGAACCAATATTCACAAAATAGACTTTACATCAACGATGCCATAATTGAGAGGATATCATCCTCTTTACTCTTTTTTAAACCGATATCTTCTCATGACATGACATCACTTATGACAGCTTTACTTGTAAAAGCATTCTACATTTGCAAAGGATCAATCTAGATTCTTTAGCGCACTAAGTCTAGAAAATACTTTTTCTAGCCTTAGTAGCTACTTGTCTTGAACATTTAGCGAATCGAGGATAGTTTCAATATTTTCAAACACTACAGAAAGATTCCTTATAAAGAGTTAGAATAGCAATTCCTCCCTAAAAGGAACGTTAGTTTAGTACCCTCGCTCCCGAACTCATTTCTGGTACACGTAGACCAATTTTGGCATGGGTAAACCTACGATTCGTGCTAAATATCCCTTGAAATCTTCTTAGGAGAAAGGCATGAACGAGGTTTATGAGTTTTCCTAAAACTCATTAGCGACTCTTACTTGTTTCTTACAAAAAAGTGTAATGATAGGATCAATTCTAATTCAAGGTCCCCTAAACAGTCAGGAATTCAAATTCTAATACACCCTCACAAGTGTAAAGTCCTAGGCTTTTAAAGGGCCATGGGAATTTAAGTAGAAGGATCCCCTACGATGGGCACACCCTCCTTACAGTTGGTGACAAGGACTACCAAATTTCCTTTCAACTCTTTAATGTTGTGAGGACCGTGTCTTTTGCCGAATTCAATGCGTCCCTTGATTTTAATCCGAGAGCGGATATCCTTTTTCCCGAGCATGAGTATTTTGATGGGTTTTCCAAAAATGCATGGTGGCATGATATCTTGAGGTTGGATGAGTTCACCGCTTGCTACTCTCTTGCTAGTGATATTTTCCAACCGTGCCTTCGAGTGCTTCATCGACTATTGGGTTACCCGGTATTCCCAAAGCAAGAATTGGGAAAGATGTCGAGGAACGAGTTGGTTGTTCTTTGGATTTCGACTAGAGAGGAGTTGCGAGGAAGGGTCAACTTTGGGAACATCTTCTTGAAAAATTGCATGGACATGCATGGTAAGAAGTCGGGGGACATTCAATGTGGTAAATGGTGACTAGATTAGCTACCAAGCTTGGTTTTTCTAGATACCTTCCTTCTTGTACTCCAGTGGGGGAAGCCAACACTCTCTACCTCGACATTGCTCAGCTCAAACAAGTTCAATTCATAACAAAGAACAATGACGAAGAGGTATTTGATTGGTTGTTAAGGAATGCACATCATTATTACCTTCCTAACCCCTCTTTGACCTCCCTCCACCGATATGTCCCAAATGTTTGGTTTGTGCCCCAAAGCAACCGCATCCCTGGTAATGATGAAGACATGGAAGATGTCCTCAATGAAGAGCAACAAATCCAACAAAATTAACGTCAACATCAACAACAATTACAACAGCAACAACAACAAGAACATGAACAACAAGAGCCTCAACATCAACAACATCAATTCTCCAACCTCGACATGGAGGCTTTAAGTGGCTAAATGAAGGGCATGCAAATTAGAATGGAGGGGATGTACGATCAAGAGTTTGAGGCAATATACAACCAAATGAGAGGAATCTCCGAAATGCAACAAGGTATGTTTCTCCAACAACAACTCTATGATACGAGTGTTAACCATGGGGAAATCACCCCCGCGGTTAACTACCCATATTTCCCTCCTCAACTCGGTCTCGTACAATCATTAGGAGATGATGGGAGGGCTAGCTACCCATATTGACAAGGACCTCAAGGGTCCAACACCGAGACTCGCACCTTCCCAAATGAGTACGGTAATTATGATTACCATGTGCCCGGTGCGAGCGACTATAGGGGTGATCCTAACTACCCCTATGTCGATCCCACCCATCCTTTTCCACTAGAGCTACCCGAGCAATACACTCCCTTGGCCCCTTTGCAAAAAGATAATTTTAGGGGTCACTATGGTTGGCCACCCGATTACATCGGGGGATGGGATCCTTATGGTCCCCCATCCGGGTGCTAGGCCTAGTGGTAACTAGTTCCCCCTCTTTGTGCTTTTACCTCCATCCCTTTTATTATGTGATCTTTTGTTTTGTATTAATGGGATGTTGAGATGTATTTTTGTTTAGCTTGGGGGGACACTAGTCTTATGAAAGGGTCTCGGTGGCCAATTTTGTTGTTGTTGGATGTCCTTGATTTTTCATGCCTTGATGATTTGTGATTACTTGTCTTGATTGATATGTCTATATTATATAGTGATTTACCCCCGTCCCTTGGTTATAATTAGTAGTGCTTTTGGCTCTTTAGAGCCACTTTTATTACTAATTTGTGTCTCCTAGTGTTTTCGTAGTTTTGATTGAGTTTTGTAGGAAATTGCACACTTAGAGCTTTTTCCCGAGAGTATTTGGAGCAACTACGAGCATTGGAAAAGCACAACCATCTTTCGTAGCTCAAGGCCGTTTAAAGTCATCAAATCGGTGATTAATGGCTCTACTTTGAAGAAGCCGAGGCTATGGACCGAGTATTCAAGCCCCTTAGAGGAAATTTGGATTGGGCTAAGTGTCTAGACCCAATCATTAGTCCACCTGAAGCCCAAGGCATTCGCCAGTCCGGGTAGGGCCTCGCCCGAAGGCGCGCTCGACCGGGTAGGGCGGAAGAGGAAGAAGGGCATGATTCGCCCTGTTGGGCGCGGAAGATGCACACTTGATGAAAAAGGCGGGCCCAGCCGAGCGAGTCGGCGCCCGACCGGGCGCGTGTTTCTGGAAGGAGATTAGGCGTCGTTTTACTTTTTTTTTAACTTAGGATTTTCTAGCTTAGTATAAGTACGCTTTTGTTGACGAGTTTAACACTTCTTCTCACTCTTTTTCTCTCTCTAACTTTCTCTCTCTCCCCTTAATTAAACTCTTAGTATTATTTTCTCTCTCTACAACTCTTGGTTTAATTAAATCCTTTATTTTCGTTAACTTTGGTAACGATTTCTTCTCTATTACTTTCAGTATTCTAATTTCTCTAATTCATCATGTCTTGTTTATTTGCTTCAATTAGTTTAGATTTAATTATGTGTGAGTAGTTTTCTTGCTAGGGTTTGTGGGGATCCATAAATAATTTGAAGGGGTAATTTATTATTGTTGATTGTCAATGATTGATTGATTTCCTATTGATTGTTTTAAAGCTATGCAAGTAGATATGCGCAGATTTAATTTGTATAAGTTTAGCAATATTAATTCGAGATTCGAGAGATGAGAATTGATGTTAAGGCTCAGTTTCAATAGGCAGGTTAATTGATAAATGGTTAAGTCAAGATTCGAGAGATGCGATTTAATACCGATAGATTAATTCTGTGATTGTAATACGTAGCGAGAGCCCTTTATGATCTGGTTAATTGATGCATTGATGATTGATTATTATGTTTTACCATGGAATAATATTTATTGGTAAACCTATACCCTAGGTCTTTATTTATTGATTTCTCTTTACTTTCATCTCCTTTAGCTTAATTTATCATATCTATAATTTATTTACTCTATAATTTAGATTATATTAATTAGTTAGGAATAGGAAGACTTGTTTCCCTGTGGTTCGACCCTTCTTGCCTATATGCATAGTTAGAGGAACTTAGGAATTATTTTTACTAGGTGATACGACTTTAGCTTGTCAAACTTTGGTGCCGTTGCCGGGGAAACGGTTTAATTTTTATTTCTAATTGTTTTTGTACTTTAGATTATTCCCTTTTGCCCGGAGAACGTGAGTTCTTTGGGACAATTCTTATATTTGTTGTCTAGTTCTTTGTTTATGCCCAGGTGTTCCAGATCAGGTTACATCCCATTCGATCCTGAGATTGAGCGTTGTTTTCATAGATAAAAGAATTTAAAAATGAAAATACTGGAAGGTTCTAAGGGTGATATTCTTAGGGACCCTCCATCTGATTCTAGTGATTCGGAAGTTTCTTCAGAATCAGAATCAGAGATGATAGGAAATCCACCTAAAAACCTTAGCGATTATTCGCAACCGTCCCTGACGGATTTTCCACATCTTTCTCCTACCCCAGCTCTTGATGGGGTGCAATTCGAGATCAAACCCTAGTTTATCACGATGATTGAAAAAAAGAAATTCAGTGGAGCTAATGGTGAAGACTCTAATCTTCACATTGTAGATTTCTGTCAATATTGCAATACCATTAGGAAAGCTTGGGTCACACAAGACCAAACCAGGGAGATTCTTTTTCCCTTTTCTTTATGTGGAAAAGCTAGACTGTGGTTTAATGGTTTAGATAGAACTGCACTTGGTATTATTGACTGGGAAACTCTTGCTTTAAATTTTTATAATAAATATTACCTTGTAGAAAGAACAACTTTATTGAGAAGTGCAATTCAAAACTTTGCCCAAGAACCAGATAAAACTTTATATGAGGCTTGGGAATGATTCAAGTATCTATAGAGAGAGTGTCCCCACCATAATTAGTGGCAGTTGATCCAAGCTTTCTACAATAGGATTGGAAATTCATCTAGAATAATTCTAGATTCTGCAGCTAGTGGGAGGTTTATGAATCTTAATGTTGACGATGCAGGTCAAGTTATCGAAGATATGGCAATTCACAATTCCCAATATGGGAATCCAAGAGGTTTTGCTAACAAAGGGAAACATAGTGTTGATTCTGTATCCTTTGTGCAACCTCAATTAACCTCTATTTGTCAGAAATTAGATAATCTTAGTACTGCTAATGTAGCTAATGTTTATGCTATTAATAATAATTCTTTTTGTGAAAATTGTGGAATTGTAGGTCACTGGGAACAAGATTGTAGGAGTTCCGTGGAGCAAGTTAATGCCTTTCAAGCCTATAGGCAGAATGACCCATACTCCAACACCTATAATCCTAGGCTCCGGAACCATCCTTATCTTTCTTACCGGAGCACCAATGTGAAAAACCCTATACCCCCACAAAAATCACAACAACAAGCACCACAACAACTACAGCAGAAATATTACCATCCCAACTCTAGTAAGAAAAATACTCCTCCACCTACTGACCTTGCTTTGTTAGAAATTAGAGCAATGTTAGGATATATGCAAACGCACATGGAGAGTAGGGATGCTCAAATTGATTCAATAATAGCTCATAATAAAATCATGGATAATCAAATTGCACAACTATCCTCTACCCTACGAATCGCCAGCAAGGAGCCCTACCATCGCAGTTAGTGCAACCTATAGATCAAGCTTTTGTAATTACCCTGAGGAGTGGTTCACACTATGATGGGCCTCATATGCCCAGAGATGATGAACCTGTTTTAATGAAAATTGCTAATCCTGATTCTGTTATCCCTAATGACTCTAACACTAAACCTACAGGGCTCTAGGGTAGTACTAATATTTCTGATGCTACATTGCAAGGTACAACTCCAGGGAAGGTTGCAACTCAAGATAAGAGTGGCGATGTTCAAAAACCATTTATTAAACTACCATTCCCCAATAGACATTTGAAGACTAAATTGGATAAGTAGTTTGGCAAGTTTATGGAGATGGTGAAAAATTTGCAGGTAACAGTTCCTTTCACAAAATTAATTACACAAATTCCTGCGTATGCAAAGTTCATGAAAGAAATATTAACTAGGAAACGATCTATTAGTGAGGTAGAGACAGTCGCTTTTACTGCAGAATGTAGTGCCTTACTACAAAATAAATCTCCACCTAAACTAAAAGATCCGGGTAGTTTTTCTATCCCTTGTCATATTGGCAATCTGATGATTGATAATACATTATGTGATTTAGGTGCTAGTGTTATTGTTATGCCATCGTCTGTGTGCTCTAAGCTAAATATGGGTAAGATAAAAGCTACCAATATTACTCTACAAATGGTCGACTATTCTTTTAAATACCCTTTAGGTGTTTTAGAAGATGTTCCTGTTAGAGTAGGTAAATTTTGTATACCTATTGATTTTGTTATTCTTGATAGGAGGAAGATTTACAAACTCCAATTATTTTGGGTAGACCATTCCTTCATACTACAGGAGCAATTATAGATGTGAAAAGGGGTAAACTGACACTATCAGTAAGGGATGATAATATTACTTTTAATTTGAATAATGCCCTTAAAGGCCCCAAGATAGAGGAGAAGTTTTTTAGCATTAATGTGGTTGATAATAATTGTTCTAATAAGCCCCAAGCTCTTGATAAAGATTCCTTGGAGGCGGTATCTTGTGTTGCATCTTCTACAGGAAAAACTAATACATGGAAAGAGGAAGTGGATGCAATAGAAAGAGCTCTATATTATGGAGGGCTTGGTTTTGAAGATGAGAAAGTGGAGACAGGTGAGCAGGTTGCAACAACTGAGCTCATAATGAGAGTCACACCTGATCGAGTGACAATAGCTCAGCCAAGTGAAGAACCAAGGCAAATTAAGGCCACAGAGGTGTCCCTTGCGAGTAGTATTGACGAATCCCTAATTCAAACCGTGGAGGCTCTGCCCAACCGGGCGCGAGAGGAAAAAATATTATGGCCTTAATTTCGCCCGACCGAGCGCGAGAAGAGGTTCGTATACGACAAATTTCGCCCGACCGGGCGAGATGGCGCCCGACCAGGCGCGTAAAAGAGCTTTATCGAGGACACAAAATCGCCCAACTGGGCAAGGAACCGCCCGATCGGGCGCGAGGTTAGCGAGTTACAGTCCCACTAATTCGCCCGATCGGTCACGCCTCCTCCTTTCCCCCGTTCTGTTTTTCTTCTTTCTTTTCCTTTTTCTCTCTTTTTATTTTTTTTCTTCTTTCTTTTTATCTTTTTCCCTCTTTACCTTTTCTCTTTCTAAAACAGGTGGCGCTTAATCATACTAGGCTAATCCCTGAGTCAATGAGGACATTGTCTGATTTTGGCTTGGGGGAGTTTTTGGATGTTGGTATCTTTCTTCTATTTTTTGTGTGCTTTGGTATAGTTTTATTTCTTTCTTGTATAGTTTTTATTTCTTTGAAAAAATGAAAAAAATACAAAAAAAATTAAAAAATAAAAAAAATACAAAAATACGTTCTAATGAATTGTAAATCATGCTTCCCCGTGCCCCATACTTAAAAATTGTTTTGATTCTTGGTATATGCTGATGAATAGTGTGGATAGGTTACCCATGATTTGATATTTGATTGCTTGGATGCCCTAACATGCATCAATTTTGCCCAACTACTTGTTAATATAGTGTTTGACTAGTTGATTTGGTTAGGAATCGTGTTTTAGTTCCTGGTATGTTAATGAAATTGAGTACTAATTTTTTACTTTGTGTAATGTTTGTATTGCTCGTTATTATGCACATAGAGGAGGACGAAGGCATTTGTTTTTTTTAGGTAGCCTTCAGACGATTTAGATACATATGTTCCCTTCTTGCTATCCATGTTGTTGCCTTGACTTTTTATTATTTATTCAGCCATATTACAAGCCTATTGAAGCCCCACCGGTTCATAGTCCCAAGCTTGGCTTGGGGGAGCTAATAGTTAGTGAGGTGAGGGAGATGTAGTGTGCACATAATTTGCACAATTTGGGTGAATTTGAGAAGTTATTTGTTGTTCTTATTTTTGTGGATTGGAAAAAAATTGAAACGGTGTTCAAAAGTTAAAAAAATTCCAATGTGAGATATAAAGAAAAAAAAAGAGCAAAAAGAGAAAAAAATTATTTTAATGTTCAAGTGTTCTAATTGAAGATTACTCAAGGTAAAATTATTAGTTTCAAAGAGAAAAAAATATTCAAGTTCACAAGAAATAGTTCAAAGTTTGTTTATTCACTCAAGTTCTACATTGTTATATTTTTTTGAGTGAAATTGTAAGTGTTAGCAATATTGTTAATATTAGTTGGTTTGTTTGGTGAATTTTTGTAGAGTTGTGTTGGAGATGACTGGTCATTATTTATTTTTGGCCTTGGGTTTTATTAGGATTTGGCTCCCTTAAGCATGGCTTTACTCCCACATTTTCCCAAATTTATCCTACCTTTTACCCTAGCCTTACGTTACAAGCTTTAAAGACCTTCCGACCTTTGTGTATAGAGTTATGTGAATGTGAAATTATTAGTTTATCAATGCAAAGAATGATTTGACGTACTTTGATTCGACTATTAGGTTGAGGATATGTCTTTTTAAACACACGAGAGTGTGAGTTGGGAGGGCATTGTTCACATATAAAGGGGTTGGGATGGAGAGCGATTGAGTACATCTTTTACTCGCCACATAAATGAGAGTTGAGTGTGTGAGCACTAGTCTTGAATTCTATATGCTCTTGTGGTTTGCTCTACTTGACAATTGTTAGGGAGGATGAGTGATTGGATGGATGAGATTGGTTGATGTTGAAGCATGTTTGTTAGATTTGCCTTGAATTGGTTTTCTTGATTTTGATTATTTGGGGTGAGGCGTGTTTTATTTATTCATTGATGAGCTCTTTTCCTAGGGACAAGCAAAGGTTTGGCTTGGGGGAGTTTGATATGTCTATATTATATAGTGATTTACCTCCGTCCCATGGGAATAATTAGTAGTGCTTTTGGCTCTTTAAATCCACTTTTATTACTATTTTGTGTCTCCTAGTGTTTTCGTAGTTTTGGATGAGTTTTGTAGGAAATTGCACACTTGGAGCATTTTCCCGGGATTATTTGGAGCAACTACGAGCATTGGAAGAGCACGACCATCTTTCGTAGCCCAAGGCCGATTAGAGTCATCAAACCGGTGATTAAGGGCTCGACTTTGAAGAAGCCGAGGCTATGGACCGATTATTCAAGCCCCTTGGAGGAAATTTGGATTGGCTAAGTATCACGGCCCAATCATTAGTCCATTAGAAGCCCAAGGCATTCGCATAAAATAGGACTAGTTTAGGAAGAGTTGAACGGTTCGATAATGTTTGCTTTGTAACACCATAGGTGTATGGGGTCATTAGCGATGTTGTCGAATGAACACTTGGATTACGATTGGGATTTATATGACATGCATTCATATTTGCACTTTTCTTTATCATTTCCTTTCTTTTCCTTTTCTTCTCTTTTCTATTTTCCTTTTTCTTTTCATTCTTTTCAAAAATGCAAAAATACAAAAATATGATTTTGAGGCTTTCTTTCCGTTTTCTTTTCATGTTATGCTTATGTTTTAGAGATAATATCATCCGAACTTTTTGGGTGAGCATGGTTTGAGAGTATCTTTGGTTGATTCTAGGATAGAGTATGCTAAGTTAGTGGTTTTAGAACTTTTGGGACCTTGAAGCCGGATTCTAATTGTTTGTGGAAAGTTGGAGTTGCTCCCTTTGGTGAATTTGAAACTAATAGTTAGTTATTGCTACAACCATGTGAGGTTTCAGTCTTTTCAAGACTTCTACATATTTTGCATGAGCGGCACATGGATCCTTGACTATTGTATGCTTTATATAGAACTTGACTCTTGTCTCCCGAGATCGCAGCCGAGCCATTTAGGAAAGACAAAGGCATCATTTTGGGGTGGTAATTTTTCCTTTTCCAGGATAGTTTTCTTTTCTTTATTTTAGGTTTTCATTCGCCTACTTGCTAACCATTTGACCCATAAACTTTCTTTTCGAGCCATATCTTTAGATTTTGAGCTTTTGTTTCATTCTTGTTTCCATTCTAGGTTTTTGTGAAGCAATTGATCATTATTGTTGGAGATTATGGTGGATAATTTGAGTATTGGTTCTTATAATGTAAGTGCTCCCCAAAAACCAAACCCAGTGATGAATATCTTTCACGTCAATTTATTATCGAACAAGGTGAAATGTGAAAAGTCTTGTGATACGGTTGTTTTAATAAAAATACTTCTTTCTATTTTCGAAAATATTTCTTTTCTTACTCTATTTTTATGGAAAATGTCCAATCCAGTTTAGTTTGGTCCATGATGAGGGTCCAATAATAGTGTAGTTGGATTGGGCTCGAAAGCAGCTTTCCAACGATATATTATAATCCCAATTCCGATGAATAATGAGGAAGTTATGACCAAAATACTAAATTGGGCCTGAAAATGGTTTTATACGGCCCAATGATTGAGTAGAGGGCCCATTAATTAATTTTCCTAAAGTAATTATATCTTTTAGGAAAAATAAGGAATTTTAATTGGAATAAAACAAGTGTTTTGAAAGATTAAATCTGATTTTAAAATATAAGTACGGACGTTAATTAGTCTTAATTAATTAGATTACGGACTCCGTACGGCCTTGAATTAACGCGTGGACCATCGCGAAACAACAACTCCATTGCGCCGCGATCGAATTATCGCGTCGCGATAGACCATGTCGTGCCGCGATTGGAGTAGTGTTACTCCGAATCGAGCTCGATCTTTTCTGATCTTTTCGGGACCTTTTTCCTTATAAATAGGGTCGTATTTCCCCGTTTTTTAATCATTCACAATCATCAACAATTATCATCTCTTCTCTCTCTAAAAGCTAAAGCTTATTCTTTCCTTCTCCTTCTTTCTAAGTCTTCCCTTTTCAAATAAAATACCGCATTCACGAGTCTTAGACACACCTAGCCAAGCTCGAATTTGCCTTCGCCCTAGATGTGAAAGGTTGATAATTTCTGAGGGTTTGGTCCCAAATCCCTATTTTAATTATTTAAATTAATTGTTTGATTTAATATTTTCCTTGAAGTTACTAACGTGAGTATTGTTTTGATAGAAAGAGATACGAGGCAACAAAGTAAGTTGTTTCACTGCTTTATTTCTTTAAAAAAGCATGCTTAAATTAAATTAATTCCTAGTATCATGTTAGGAGGCTTTTATTGCTTTCTAGTATCATGCTTAGGTTGCTTCCTATTTTCTTCTATCATATTAGTATCATGTTAGGGCTAAAGCTTTGATCTTTATTTCTTAGTGACATGCTAGGATTTGTTATTAATCATGTTAGTATCATGCCTAGGATCTTGCTAATATTTTTGTGCTTTATTGAGATTATTATGATGATTTTTTGTTATTATTATTATGTTGCTTGATATATTATTGTTATTGCTTGGTCATGCCCTTTCTTTTAGGTTGGATTTGTACCTTCATCCCCAAATATCCAATCACGGTTCCAGACCACTATGGAGTTAGCGATCTTATAGATCGTGAAGAGTTGTAACCTTCACCTTGTGAACGGTTTACAAGTTCCTAAAACTTGTTGGCGACTCATTTGCTCTAGCTTCCTTCCCTTTGGAAGTCACCATGCTTAAGTGTATGATCACAGTGGGGCTCAAATGTGGGATGCTTGAAATATTCCCTACAGTAAGCAAGCTTGTTTTGTGTATATTTTGTGAATAAAGACAAATGCCTTGTTGAAAAAAGCTATCCATAGTTAAAAGAGGCAAGGACATTGCAATAAAGTGAAAAAATTGAAAAAAAAAATTTAAAAATGAGAAAATGCATAGAAAATTCAAATGCTTTGGCAAAAGTGAAAAATTGTGGAAAATGAAAAAGTTCAAAAATATTTTGATGTAAGTATATTTCTCCCTATTTTAAGCATTGAGTACAATGCTTCATTTTAGCTTGAGGGGAAGCGTACTTATGCTTTTTGTATATATGTTTGTGATTTTGGCTTTAAATAAGCTTGGGGGTATTGGTGTTTTGTTTTGGTGATTGCTTGATTATGGTGTTGAGGATTGATCACCCTTTCCTTCACAATTTAGGTATACCACCAAATTTTAAATTTTAGCCTACATTCACCCTTTCCGCCCTTACATTATAACACTTCTCAAGACCTTTTGACCTTTGTGGTTGAGTCACAAGTCGGTGGAGGGAGATGTGAGTCAAGCCTATGGAGCACTGTGCATAGTCAAGTTGTCGAGTAGCCCTAAAATCTCTTCTTCTCCGGTTCCTTTGAGGAATCACTGAGATGCTCACTAGAGGTGGATTTGAAGCTAGTTGGGAGAACGTCGTAAGATTGTTTGGGATGAAGGTGAATTGTGTTTCATTAGTTCTCTATGCTTAGCATATCCTATGTTTCAATCAACCTTGGATATCTTGGAACGTGCATACCCTTATTATATAGAAAGTTGTTTATTCACTTGCATTTGATCATTTGTAGAAGTCTATTTCAAAAGCTTTTTTGTTTGAATTTTTGATTTTACATTCTTTTATTGATTTGCCTCATTTTTACCTTCAAAAGTTATGGGTCAAACTCTTTGGATACCCTTACAAGACCTCACTCTTCCTTATTGGCGACTTTGGGGTTTAAAGGGCTTATTGTAGCTAAAATCAACCGTGATTCCTACGAAAGTGAGTTTTAGTGTACATTCTTATTTTTTTCTTTCCTTTTTCTTGTTTGAATAAGCTTTTCATCCTATTTCTACTTGCTTTTGTTTTGCTCGAAGACGAGCAAAAGTCTGGCTTGGGGGAGTTTGACGAGTGTCATTAACGGAACTCATTTAGCCTCTTTTAGGATGAATTTTGATTGCTTTTATACCTCTTTTATCTCTTTTTCTTTAGTTTTACTTGTTATTTCTCTAGTTTAAGTTTTCCTTAGTCGTTTTCCCATTTTCTTGCATTTCTTAGTTTATTATGCCTTTTCTCCTTTACTTGTTTGCTTCTCTTTTATTTCAGAAGATTGGTGATGTTCAAGAAGCTCAATGGCGTTTTCTCGGGGTTTATAAAGCTCAGTATGCAAGTTGTTTTCTCCCCTTGAAGCTCAAATGTGAAGTAGTGCAAAAACCAAGTCTTCAAGGCCTCGCTCTCAAGTTGCATGGGCATTAAAATCGGTGTTAAACCCACCGTGAAGACCTTTAGAGACTGCCACCCCCAACATGTATCAAATGGAGCGCACGGGAGAATTAACGACCACACGAGGAAGCTCTCCCCTGCTCCCAGGCGCGGGCACGCACGACTACGGCGCGGCCGCGCAGGTGGCAGGTGCAACCGTGAACCTATTTTTTCCCTGTTCCGTACCCATTTCTTTGCGGCCGCGCATTGAGAGGAGAGGGCGCGCCTTTTGGGGTTCTTTTTGGACGTCTAACTAACTTCTCCTTTGTTAGTTTTACTATATATAGAATTTCTTCATTTTTAGAGAAAGAATAAGCTTAGAATTTGAATGAGAATTAGATTTTTGATTGGAATTTTAGAGAGAGAAGCTCAAGACTGTGATGTTCTTGTATGCATTAATATTTAGGTTGTGATGTTTAATCATGTTTATGGACTACTTGTGAGCATGTATTTATGTGGTTAGAAATAAGAAAAATTGTTTGATTGAATATTGAACGTATTTCATGCAAGAACTGTATTATTTTGTTTTCGTAGGGAAAGGGAATTCTTTTCTAAGTCTTTTCCTTACAGGATGCCGAACCTTCCTAGCAGATACACCGAACTAGGCACTCTCACTAAGAAACCAAGTGAACATCCCTATGATTACATTCAAAAGATTCGCTTTTACTGTTCTTACAGGAGCAATGTTTTAAAGGACAGAGTTTTTGATAGCCCTGATCGTATTTCAGCTATGATTGTCCGTTGCTTGCCGGATGAGCCCCTGTATTATGCTGTCAAATCCAAATTTTCTGATTTTTATTTACCAGGGGACATCCCAAACTACTACAAATACGGGGACTATTATGGAAAATGGTACCCGGATTACAGATTTTTAATTTCCTACCTTGTTAGAGTCGAGAAGGCCCATTGCCGACAACTTCACCTTCCATACCATGATTACTATTTCGAAAACCCAGTGGGGCAAAATCCACCTTCTCCTAGTCATCCATCAGAAAGTTCTTCTTCTTCTTCTCATTCTTCAGGGGGAAATCAAGCGGAAAATGAGGAACAACAACAGGGAGATAGTTCACTCATGGAAATTTCTAATCCATATCCACCTCCAACTCCAGTCATTATAGAAGTTTCTTCTGATGAGGAGGAAGAGGGAGAGTGCGTACAGGTAGAACCTGAACCAGAGTCACCCGAGCCAATGGAGGAGGAAAATGATTCGGAGTTCGACCCTGGTAGCTACAAGCAGTCGGCCGACAAGAGAGACGATGTCTGAAAGGATTAGATTTTTAGCTTTCCTCGTCGTGAATTTTCGGTTTTTATTTAAGTTATTATTACTCTAGTTTTAAATTAATAAGTGGCATGACCACATAAGTTTTTAGAAAATAATTTTATTTTAGTAATTCCAGTTTATTTTAAATAATAAAATTTTATTTATTTCTTTATCGAAAATTTTACATGATTAATAAAGAAATTCAATTAATTTCCAAAATTTTCCATTTCACATCACTATTCCAATAGCCAAAATTCCAAGCAAATTAAACCCAATGAATTACTTCTCAGCCATGGGAATCTATGGGAATTATTTTTTCTCTATTTATGTGATGCTTTATTAAGTGTATGGTTGATTAGCAATCAATAATTGATTGACAAAGTTGCAAATTTAGGGAATTCTTACTTTTGTTATCCCAATTTGTTAGCTTCAAATATTATTGTGAATGTTTCAAAGGGTGTTAAGTGATAGATGAGTGTATGTCTTAAGAGTTGACCATAGCCATCCTCTAATATAGACCCTTGTTCTTAATTCATGAGAAGCAAAATGGCAGGGGGAAATAATTCTGGGAGTGAGTTGAATGAGGTTGTTAGGCAATTAGCAGTTGTAGCTCAGCAGTTGGCAAGGAATTCATCCACCAATGGGGATGCTCAAGGAGAACTTTTTAAGAAGGTAGCTTAAAGCAAACCACCCTGTGCTACTTACTACTTGAGAGGTGAAGCTGACCTTTGGTGGAAAAAAAATGAGACAACTATTAGAGCGCTGCCTGGATTCAATTGGACTAAGTTCCAAGAAAAGATGAGAGACAAGTTTAACCCTAGCTTCTTACAGAAGCAAAAGTCTGAGGAGTTCTCAAACCTCAAAATGGAGGGCATGTCAGTGACTGAATACTATGCGAAGTTTATAGAGCTGTCTTGTTTTGCTAAAGAGTCGGTTTCTATAGAAAAAGCAAAGGCTAGGAAGTTTGAGAGTGGGTTGACTACTGATTTACAGCTGAAGTTATGTGGTCAAGTGTTTGAAACCTTGGATGAAGTATATGGCAGAGTTGCACACTTGTATGCTTTGCAGTTGAAGAAAAAGAAGGAACTAGCGGATGTGGAAGTGAAAGAGAAGAGAAAAGAGATGGGATAAAGCTCTGGGAACCAACAAGGTAACCAGAATAGCTTCAAAAAGCAGAAATACTACCATAACAACAACTTTCACAACAACAACAATTCCCAAGGTAACAATCGTCAAGGAGGACGTAACTTAAATGGAGGGGTTAGGAATAATAACCAAGGGAATAACAGAAATGAGAGGCGCTATTTTTCAGGAGATGCAAGAATAACCATCCTGGAAAAGATTGTGAGGGCAACTTGGTTGTTTGTTGTGCTTGTAACAAGCTTGGACATCGAGAGTATGAGTGCTTCTCTAAGGGTTCTAATGGGAGTAAACAAAGCAATAATTCAGGAGGGTCCCAAAGAAACTTTCAGGGAAACAATAATAGCTTCAATGGGAATAAGGGAGCGCGGCAGAACGGAGCAAGGAATAATAACAACAACAGCAATGGGAACAATGAGCAGAAAAGTGGAGCTGTAGGAAAATTAAATGTGTTGAGTAGGCATGAGGCGGATTCCACGAAAGATGTTATCATTGGTAATTTTTCTATCCACTCTATTCCTGTTAAAGTTTTATTTGATTCTGGTGCAACTTTTTCTTTCATTTCGAAAAGAATTGCTTCGAAACTTAAAGACCGTTTGAAAACAGTAGAAGCAGTGGATTTACCAATAACCATTCCAACGGGAGGGGTGGTGAACTGTACCAAAATCTTTAAGAATGTACCTTTAGAGATCGAAGGGAAAGAGTTTCAGTCGGATCTGATTGAGTTTGGGTTAAAGGATTTTGATGTCATCCTAGGAATGGATTGGTTGAGCAAGTACAATGCAGAAATAGGTTGTCGATCGCAGAAAGTAAAAATGACCACGAGTGGGAATGAGGCAGTGACGTATTGGATGCATGGCAAAGTCAAATGCCCCAGATTGATTTCTGTATTGAAGTTGGAAAAGTACATGAGAAAGGGGCATCCAGTATACTTTTGTAGTGTGAGGAACATGGATTATGAGGAGGCAGTTAAGCAAGAAAATATAGAAGTAGTAAATGAATTTCTGGATGTATTTCCGGACGAGATCCTTGGGATGCCACCTAAGAGGGCAATCAATTTCACTATAGACTTAGTCCCAGGAACAACACTAATATCCAAGGCACCATATCGGATGGCACCGGCAGAAATGAGTGAGTTAAAGGAACAATTGCAGGATTTGTTGGACAAGGGGTACATTAGGCCGAGTGCGTCCCCTTAGGGAGCACCAGTTATGTTTTTTAAAAAGATAGACGGAAGCATGAGGTTATGTATCGATTACATGGAACTGAATAAGGTGACAATAAAGAACAAGTATCCACTTCAAAGGATTGATGATTTATTTGATCAATTGAAAGGCGCAACCGTGTTTTCTATGATTGACTTGAGGTCTGGATATCATCAATTGAGGATTGCAGATGAAGACATCCCTAAAACTGCTTTTAGGACAAGATACAGACACTATGAGTTTACGGTGATGCCATTTGGATTGACCGATGCTCCGACAATCTTTATGGATTTGATGAACAGGGTGTTTCATCAATTTATGGATAAGTTTGTTGTCGTATTCATAGATGACATATTGGTTTATTCTAAGACCAAAGAAGAACATGTGGAACACCTGAGAGCAATTCTGCAAACATTGAGAGAAAACAATCTTTATGCAAAGTTCTCTAAGTGTGAATTTTGGTTGGAAAAGGTAGCATTCTTAGGTCATTTCGTGTCTAAGGATGGCGTGGAAGTAGACCCAGCCAAGATCGAAGTTGTGAAGGGTTGGCTTACGCCAAAAACGGTGTCTGACGTTCAGAGTTTCTTAGGTCTAGCAGGATATTATAGGCGTTTTGTGAAGGATTTCTCGAAAATTGCTAAACCTATGACTACTCTAATGAAGAAAGACAAGAAGTTTGAGTGGGATGATAAGTGCGAAGAGGCATTCTAACTCTTGAAGCAGAAGCTGGTTACAGCATCAGTGCTTACCCTGCCAGACGACAGTGGTATCTATGATGTGTATAGCGATGCGTCAACGAATGGTCTGGGGTGTGTGCTTATGCAAAATGGGAAGGTAATCGCATACGCATCAAGGCAATTAAAGACTCATGAAGTGAATTACCCAACCCATGATTTGGAACTTGCTGCGATTATCTTTGCACTAAAGATCTGGCGTCATTACTTGTATGGAGTGAAATGTAGAATTTATACAGACCATAAGAGCTTAAAATACATTTTCACTTAAAAGGATTTGAACTCTCGACAGAGGACATGGTTGGAATATACGACAGATTACGACCTGGACATACAATACCACGAAGGGAAAGCAAACGTAGTTGCAGATGCTCTAAGTCGTAAGACCAGTCACGGATTAAGTACCTTGATAGTGGCTGATGAGTTATATAGGCAAATGAGAAAAATGAATTTACAAGTAGTAGAATGGGGAGTACCAGCTGGCATTCTAGCGAATCTAACTATCCAACCAACCATATTCGACGAGATAAAGGAAAACCAAGTAGGAGATTTGAAATTGGATAGGATTCGAGAGAACATAAAGCAAGGCAAAGCTACGGATTTCAAAATTCATGAGGATGGAAGTTTGAGGTATAAGGGTCGATGGTGCATACCTCAAAATTGCGAGGAAGTGAATAGAAAGCTAATGGAAGAGGGGCATAATACGCCCTATTCAGTACACCCAGGAGGGGATAAGCTGTATAAAGACTTGAAAAGGGTGTATTGGTGGCCTAGAATGAAGAATGAAGTTGCGAAATTCGTAGCAAAATGTCTGACTTGCCAAAAAGTGAAAATAGAGCACAAGAGGCCACAAGGAAAGGTGCAACCATTGAAAATTCCTGGATGGAAGTGGGATTGCATTTCGATGGATTTTGTGACTTGCCTTCCAAAATAGAAGAGTGGAAACGATACTATTTTGGTAGTGGTGGACAGACTGACAAAATCTGCGGTGTTTATACTAATGAAAGAGACTTGGAAGATGGAGCAACTTGCAAAGGCTTACATCAAAAATGTTGTGAGGTTACATGGAATTCCAAAGGATATTGTTTCTGATAGAGATTCCAGATTTCTCTCAAAATTTTGGAGAAGCGTACAGGAAAACTTTGGTACGACACTTAAGATGAGTACAGCGTTTCACCCTGCCACAGATGGGCAAACTGAGAGAACCATTCAAACCTTGGAGGACATGTTGCGAGCTTTCGTTATAGACTTCTAAAGAGGATGGGAGGATAGTTTGGATTTGATTGAATTTTCTTACAATAATAGTTATCACGCGAGCATAGGAATGGCTCCATTTGAGGCATTATATGGGAGAAAGTGTCGTAGTCCAATTTGTTGGAACGATATAAGCGAAACAATGATTCTAGGGCCTCAAATGATCGAGTATACAGTGAAGCAAGTAAAGGAAATTCAAGCCAAGATTCAAGCAGCCCAAGATTGCCAAAAGAGCTACGCGGATTTAAAGCGTAGAGAAGAGGAGTTTGATGTCGGTAATAAGGTGTTATTAAAAGTATCGCCAATGAAAGGAGTAATGCGATTTGGAAAGAAAGGGAAACTGAGCCCAAAGTACATTGGTCCATATGAGATATTGCAAAGAATAGGCAAAGTAGCTTATCGGTTAGCCTTACCTATGGAGCTAAGCAAAGTACACGATGTATTTCATGTGTCTCAATTAAGAAGGTATATACCTGATAAATCCCATGTACTGCAGCCTAAAACCATAGAGCTAGACCAAAATTTGACCTATGAAGAAAGACCTGTTAAAATACTTGATAGCAAAGTGCGTAGTATACGCAATAAGAATGTTAAGATTGTGAAAGTGTTATGGTCTAATCAAGAGTATGAGGAAGCCACTTGGGAGGCAGAGGATGAAATGAAAAAGAAATACCCGGAGTTGTTTCAGGTATGTTGAGTTACGGGGACGTAACTCGTTTTCTTTTAGGGGGGTAGAATGCGGTAGAATTTCGCGCTTTTTCTACATTTTCAGTTATTTTTGTGCTTTTTGCACAATTTTATCACCCATTTTGAGTTCTTGTGTTCTCAATGAGACGCAAAAAGGGCAAAGGTATGACAAAAAGTACAGCAGTATTATACTAACTAAGGAAAAATTTCGGATTTCATTCCCCAAGTTTCGGAACGAAACTTCTTTTAAGGAGGGTAGATTGTAATACCTCGTATTTTTATACGTATTTTATTTAAAATAAGCATTTTGAGAAGTATTTAATTGAATTTAAATGTTTTATTTAAAGTATTTTATTTATTTATTTTAATAAATTAGAAATATTTTATAAAAGGAAAGTTTATTTAACTAATTATTTTAATTAAGTTGGGGTTTAATTTAGGAAAGTTTATTTTAGTAAAGTTTTATTAAGGATGGGATTAGGAAAATTAAAAAGGGAAAGTCTAGGGAGAAAGGGTTTTAGAGAAGGGGTATAAATAACCCACATATGAGGCAAATCAAACTTTGCCAAGAGTGGAGAAAACCCAAGGTAAACTTCTCTCTCCTTTTCCTTATTCTTTTTTTTTCTTTTCCTTCTCCCCTTCCCCTTCTTTTTTTTCGTCCACCCCCACCACCACCGTTGCCAACCACCAGCAGCAGGTGGCTGCCTCCGCCAGCAGCACCAGCCGCCGCCAGCAGGCGGCCACCGGCGCCGGCAGCCGACTGGTGGTGGCTGCCACCTTCTTCCTCTCTCCTTTTTCGAATACAAAAAAAAAATTTGATTTTGTTTTAAAAATCAATTTAATCCTAGATCTAAATATTAATTATGGGTTTTGTGATTTGATTTTTTTGGTGTTTGATTAGAAGTATTATATTAATTAATTTTTTAGATTATGTTTTAATTAAAAAGCCCCATTTTTTGAAACCCTAGGTTCTTGATTTATAAATTATTAAAGGATTATGATATATAATGGTGTAAACCTTTGATTAAAGTGTTTTAAGACTAAATTACAGGAAGATTTAATTAAAATAAAGTGCTGGAATTTTTGGTAAAGCATTAGAAATCAAGTTTCTTTAAGGAATTTTAATTACCCATTAATTGAGATTTAATTATGAGGTTTTAAATATAATTTCAGCTTATTTAAAATAAATTATGAGGGGTTTTATAATAGTATATATTGCTGGATATTTGTGTAGAGTGGGTTTTAATATCCTTTTATGATTTTAAATTGTAGGAGACTTTGAAGTGAGTGATTTCTATTAATTGTGGCGATATTAAGATCGTATTCAAGGTACGTTCACGTACTTAGCATAATTATGTTGATGTAATAGCATGCTAAATGTGTTTAGTTGATTACAAGTAGTATCACGCTAGGTTTGGATTGGAAATTATGATTTGGATGATATTGGTGATTGGATTATGAAGCATGATTTATTTGTGATGGAATATTGGATGGAAAATAATAGTATGGAATATTAATTATGAACCACATATTTATTTATGGCATGATAGGGAGTATGTTTAATTAAACTAAATGTTTAATTTGGTTTGGAATATTGAAAAGGAATTTTATTATGGTTCATATAATTTTTATTGATGCTTTAAGCATGAGGAAGGAACTATATAAGTGTATATGTACACGAGGAATAAATTGTATGTTGGTGCCTTAGTGCACTTAAGGTTTTTTTAACACCGAGGGATAGGATTTGTGGCGCTTTATGTGTTTAAGGTGTCATTGGCACCGAAGTAGAATTAAAAAAGGGTTCAACGTTAAATATTACGTGATCACTAATTATTCAGGAATGAAATTGATGTATTTGATTTTTTGAATAATTATTATTGATTGAATGATTATGGTTTGAGAGTCATCCCCAATTTTAATAATTTGTAAATAACGTAAAGTGAAAGAGATTACGCACCAAAACTCTTGGAACGTATATACCTTGAGTATGAACATATGGGGGGAGTTATGGGGTTTTATATTTAACCACAACTTCTAATGGAGTACAGGACGCTCTATATCCCTTTTTATTATTATTATACACTGGAATTCCTCCACCTATGTGTGGTTTTTGATGCTGGCACGGTTAGCTCCCGTGTCAGTTACCTCAATATATTGGGGGAGGCTAGGGGGAAACCCGTTCGATGCGTAATCAATGCTAAATAAATTATTTAGTGTCTAGTGAGAATTTTTATTGAGTGTGGTATGCTTGAAAAACAGGTGTAACAAGGTAAGTAGTGTGTTGATAGGAAATTGTATGTTAGTGTGTTAATTACGCTTATGTACTTAGCTTTGCTGATTGTGTGTTTTGTGTGTTTATTAGCCTTGTCTTTATCTTGGCCTTATGATGCCCCATTTACAATGGAGAGTAGTGGAAATAGGTAGAGATAAGCTTTTCATGTATTGAAGCATATTCATGAATGGGCATGAGTGAATAGCGTATCATGCTAGTTTCCATAAGTTTATGATGTGTTATCGCTTTAATAATTTATGATAATATTATTATGCGTAACTAATAAAGAGGTTTTTTTAATTTGGTTTGGTTTTAATAAGGGCCTATACTGGTTTCAAGTTGTAGGTTAATTTTATTTTACTTCGTTTGACTTTGGTTTGACTTTATTTTCGTTGATTTACTTTTTAAGTTGACTTGTTTTGAAAGGGTTTGAAATTAGTCTTCCGCTGTGTGTCTTTGATAGTTGCCTTAGCCGTTATCACGGTGGCGGTAATATCTTAGATTTTCCTAATTAAAGTTTTAAAACAGAGCAAAATAGGTATTTTAAAAGAAAGGAATTTCTAGGGTGTTACAGTTATGGCATTAGATGGTCAGACACCTAACGCTGGTCCGGGTCCTGGTCAGGATGGACGTATAGAGACGTTGATCGCAACGACCAATTCTAGTGATTCTCTGACCGCATTTGATCACAATGATCAATTCCATGAGGTCGAGGATCCTCCGCTGACTACTGGTTCCCTCCAGCTCACTTGAGCAAGCTCCGAAAAGAGCTTGAGAGTAAGATGCCTTCCTCTTCTAGGCCGCCGCCCCGAAGAGCAAGGCGACCAACGCTGAAGATGATGAAAATACCCCTTTCCCCCGACACGAACATTCACCGAGGGTGCCACGGACGAACCTGTCTAGGCTCCTCAAGAAAACGCAGTCGGCTGTGGGGTAGACCAATCAGCCTCAGAAGGAAGTAACTGAGCCGTCTCGGCATTTGAAGGATGCAAGGGAGTACATTCGGCATAAGCAGCGTGAACGAATAGCCTATTCGGACACCGCCTCCACTCCAATTATGTCGGATGATTTCTCAAACCACAACCCATCCAAGCATACCAGCTCGGCCAGGACCAGCAGAAGTCAAGCTCACTGTACTTCAACTCCAATCCTAGTTGCTCAATCGTTAAGTACCAAATGCCTTAAAATTTTAATGCAATTTTGCAGCCTAACCCCCCTGTCTTCGGATAGTACGGGAATTATGGCCAACCGCTTTTTTGAGATGAAAGTGAATCGTGTCTTGATAGTTCTCTATGCTTAGCATATCCTAAGTTTCAATCAACTTTAGATATCTTGAAACGTGCACTCCCTCACTTGTTTAGGAAGAATTGCATCCATTTATGCTTGTTCATTTGCAAAAGTCCTTTCAAGAACATTTGTTTTCTTTCCTTTTCTTTTTGCTTCTTTTTCGTGCTTTGCCTTGTTTGTTTTGTTTGTGAGAGTTCTGGGTTAATCTCTTAGGAAACCCTTACGAGAGCATTACTCGTCCTCTAGGACGATCTAGGGGTTTAAATGGCTTGTCTTTAGTTGCTAAAATTGATCGTGATTCCTACGAAAGTGAGTTAGTGTATATTCTCATCCTCTTTAGTTTTCTTGTTTCCTTGTTTTCTTGAATAATGTCCTCATTTTCCTTTGGGTTGGATTTTGTTTTGCTCGAGAACGAGCAAAAGTTTAGCTTGGGGGAATTTGATGAGCGTCATTTATGGCGCTCAATAAAGTAGTTTTGGACTCCTTTTTCTATAATTTCTCGTTTTATTTTCTTATAATCTCTCTAGTTTTCTCTTATTTTCCGTCTTTATAGCTCATTGTGGTTTTTCGTTCACTTTTATGAGTTTTCCATGATTTTTGTTCTTAATTAGCTATTTTAGTTTAATTTCTATTCTTTTTGCTTTCTCTCTTACTTTTAATTGATTTCTTGCAAATGAAGTTTTGAAATCTTGTTTGCCGCTCTCTTACGGATGTTTTCTCAATTTTAGGTCCGGAGTGCGCAAATATTTGAAGATTAAAAGGCTGCCCTCCTCACGGACATCACCTCGAGAGCGTCGATGAGGAGCATGCTTGTGAGCGCTAGAACTAAAGCAAGAGGCCAAGTGCACGACCATCACTATGGTGCGTGAGCGTAGTAGTGTGCATGACTGGCACACCATATGGTGTGTGCGCGCACACCCTCCTGTGCATGCGTACCATAGGTTGGTGCGCGCGCGGACACCCTCTTGTGCGTGCGCACCGTGGCTCTCCGTCCCTTTTTTTTTCTTTGCAATATATACTTGCGATCTTTCTATTTTTTGAACAACTTAAGACTAGCTTAGAATTTCTCTCTCATATTTTAGCTTAGGTTGAGAGTTTCTCTCTCTAGATCTAGGGTTAGTTTAGGAGTAGTTTAGAGAGAGAAAGTGAGGAATTTCATTGGGGATTTGAGAGATTGAAGATTCAAGGTGACAATTGTATTGAAAATCTCCATAATCAACCAATGAGGATTTCTAACTCTATCTCATTTTATTGCTTTGTTTAAATTCATGTTTGTTTGGTTTTTGATGTTTGATTCTTGATTAGTGTAATTGTTCTTGATATTTTGTTGATTCTTGATTTCTTTAGTTGTTTGTTGGTAGATGATGATTCTTGAGTAGTTGTTTGGCTAGGAATTGGGTGAAACTTGTATGATTGATTTATTATGATTAATTTGGGAATTGTGTTGATTGATTGTTGAGATTAAAGTGATTGATGAAGGTTTACATGTGTGTAATTCGATTAGGCCTTGAGAATTATGCTAGATTGCATTGTAATTGATAATGACACGACCAATTGATTTAGGAATTGCAATTATCGATTGGTTTGGATTGTGATTCTCTTAGTTTGTTATTCATAGTGAACCCTAGCTTAACAATTAGGAGATAGCTCTTTGATTCCAATTAATAAATCTTATCATTAGTTTTCACAACCTTTGATTGGCATGTTCTTCCCAAGTATTTGCAATTGTCATGATTACTTGTTGATCCCCATTCCTAGTGTTTTATTTGTATGATTGTTTGTTTGTTAGTTGTTAGTGTTCCTTCTTCACCTTCGACTTCGACCTAGCTTAGGCGCGTAATTGAGAGTGCTTGAACATTACCGTTCCTTTGGGTTCGACCCTTGACTTACCTCTATACTTGTATTTAGGTTTGTTAACTGTTTATAAATTTGTTTGGCTCTAGGGAGGATTAGATAACGACCTACATTTTCCCTACGTCAGGGGAACCCAGAAGAGCATGTCATCTCGTACCGAAATTTGATGTATCTAAAAAGTGTGGATGATGCCACATGATGCAGATGCTTCTAGGCCACCCTTAAGGGCGTAGCGCAGGATTGGTTTAATAGCTTGTTGACCGGATGCATCAACTGTTTCACTACTCTCAGTTTGCTATTTGTTGGAAACTTCTCCTTTAACATACCTCCTCAAAAGACCAGTCTTAAATTGGCAACAATCGTCCAAGGAAAGAATGAAGGGTTGCATTTGTACGTCCAGAGGTTCAATCAAGAAAAAGCCCAAATTCATAATCTGCCGGATGAAATGGCCAATTCTGAATTTCTCCTAGGATTCAAGCATAATGGTTTCAAGTTTGACTTGGTCAGGAAAAAGGTTTGACATACACAAGTGTTTGCGAGAAGCCGAATCTTATATTGATGCATCTGATTTTTGTTCGCTTACAAAAGCAAAAGTACCGGCCAAGGGGGCTGAGAAGATAAAACCTACTTAACAAGACTCGGCCAGAAAAAAGAAAGAAGGAACAACAAGAGAAAAGAGGTTTGGGTGGCTGACTGTTAAGAGACCAAGTCAAAGAAAGCCAAGACATACAAACCCTAGTATGAATTCCACAAGGACAGTTATTTAATTTTGATGGAAATCAAGGACAAATTCGAGTTTGATAAGCCTCGGCCAATGAAAGGCTCGGCCTAGCATAGAAACATAAGCAAGTATTGTCATTACCACAAAGACGTGGGGCATGACACGAACGAATGCAACAATTTGAAGAGGTTGCTAGATAAGTTGGCCGAGAAGGGCAAGCTCAACTCGTACGTCATAAAGTTAAAGTTCACCTATACTCAGATAGACAAAAAGTCCAAGAAGAAGAAGAATGATAAAGAAATAGATGATGGAAACAGTACTGATTCAGGGTTCATGGCCGTTATATCAGGCGACTTTCCTGCAGGCGGCCCGACCATGAAAGGAATTAAGCAAGATGCTGGGAAGTTGGGGAATGTAATGCACACTGAAGGGGTGAAGGAAGAGCCTTTCCAAGAAGTGACGGTTTGTGAGTCAGACCGAGGCAAAATTAAAGCCCCTCACAACAATCCTATGGTATTCATCATGAAGGTTTCCAACTTGAAGGTCGGCCGAGTGTTGGTTGATACTGGCAGCTCGTCTGACATAATCAGCCTAAGATCTTTGAAAAAATTTGAAATTTCCAGAAGATGCCCTCTAGGATATTTCCCATCTGCTTATTGGATTTGGTGGGAGTATCATTCACCCAGTCAAACGAATAGACTTACTTAGCTGTCCGATTCGAGAAGAAGGGAGAGGAAAGGGACGTGGTTTTCCGCTTCATGGTAGTCACAAAGCTCACGAGCTATATTGTTATCCTCAGCCGCCCTACTTTAACAGCAGCCAAGGCAGTAATCGTCCCCTATCTGATGTTGTTGAAGATTGAGCGGACCAACGGAAAGATTGGTTCCATACATGGAAACCAAAAGATGGCAAAGGAATGTAATCGTGGGCAAGGAAAGTCGTCCGAGCTAATCTCAAATGAAGGATCAAAAGGAAGAAGGCAGGACACTTAATGACTGTCGGCCGACCAAAAGGGTTGAGGCCGCAGTCGGCCGACAACTGTAGACACCTAATTGTGTCTCCCCAAAACAAAACCTAATGATGAATATCTTTCACATCACTTGATTTTTCGCACGAAGTGAAAATGTGAAAACTCTTGTGATGCGGTTGTTTTAATTAATATGTTTTCTTCTTGTTTCGAAAATGTACTCTATTTATGAAAATGTCCTGTTCAATTTAGTTTGGTCCATGATAAGGGTCTAATAATGGTGTAGTTGGATTAGGCTCGATAAGAGCTTTCCAACGATATATTATAAGCCCAATTCCGATGAATAATGAGGAAGTTATGGCCAAAATACTAAATTGGGCCTAAAATGGTTTTATGGCCCAATGATCTAGTGGAGGGCCCACTAATTAATATTCCTAAAATTATTAGGATTGATTTTAATCCTCATGAATAATCTAGAAGGTTATTTTGAGTTCTAATGGAATTAGGATTAATAATTATATCTTTTATGAAAACAAAGAATTCTATTTGGATTAAAACAAGTGTTTTAAAGAGATTAAATCTGATTTTCAAAGATAAGAACGGATATTAATTAATCGAATTTAATTAGATTAAGGATTTCGTACGATTTTTATAAAACGCGTGAACCGTCGCAAAACAACGAAGCTGGCGCGCCACGACAAGTCTATCGCACAGCGACAGGGCTGTCGCGTCGCGCTAGACCCTGTCGTTCTGCGACAGACGAAGTTTTATTCTGGATAGGATTCGAACTTTTTCTGATTGTTTCCGGGCTATGTTTCTTATAAATAGGGTCGTATTTTCCCGTTTTTAAAAAAGGAAAAAATCATCAACATTTCTCTTTCTCTTCTCTCTACAAGCTAGAAGCTTATTCTTTCTTCCTCTTTCTAAGCCTTCCCTTTTCAAATACAACATTAATTTCTCACGAGTCTTAGACACACCTAGCCAAGTTCGAAGTTGCCTTTGCCCTAGACATGAAAGGTTGATAATTTCTGAGGGTTTTGTCCCAAATCACTATTTCAATTATTTAAATTAATTGTTTGATTTAATATTTTCCTTGAAGTTACTAACGTGTGTATTGTTTTGATAGAATGATATACGAGGCATCGAAGTAAGTAATTTAATTGCTTAATTATTCTTTTGATATAAAAATCATGCTTAGATCATATTAATTCCTTGTGTCATGTTAGGATGTTATTTATTGCTTTCTAGTATCATGTTTAGGCTGCTTTCTATTTCTTCTATCATGTTGGTATCATGTTAGGGCTAAAGCTTTGATCTTTTAGTGACATGCTAGGATTTGTTAGTAATCTTGTTAGTATCATGCCCAGGGTCTTGCTAATATTAATATGCTTTTAGGATATTATTTTGATGATGATTGTTGTTATTGTTGCTTGACATATTATTATTGTTATTGCTTGGTCATGCCCTCTCTTGCAGATTTAAAGGAATTTTGTATTTGTAATCACGCTTAATAAGATAATTAATAATCTTGTTTAGGCTAATGTGATTTTAATTGAAGTGATCGCCAATAATAGTTTGTTTGTGTATTAATATTCAACCAACATACATTAAACAGGTTTTAGGTTAACCTATTGATTGTATGTTACTCAAAAAGCGCACGTGAATATGAGAAAAATAAAGTAGAGACCTATTTTCAGGGCAGGTTCAATCTCTTTTAGGTTGGATTTGTACCTTCATCCCTGAATATCCAGTCATGGTTCAGGACCACTATGGAGTTAGCGATCTCATGGATCGTGAAGGGGTGTAACCCTCACCCTGTGAACGTTTTACAAGTTCTTAAAACTTGTTGGCGACTCTTTCGCTCTAGCTTCCTTCCCTTTGGACGTCACCATGCTTAAGTGTATGATCACGGTGGGGCTCAAGTGTGGGATGCTTGAAATATTCCCTACAGTTTTTTGGCGTCTCCACTGGGGAGGATTTCTATAATAATTCCTAAAATTTATTTTGGCAATAATTTAGAATGAGTGGATGAAACTCGAAAAGTTCTAGGTATTCATGTGCGTAATTTTGATTAACATTAATGGCATAAGCATAACAAGGTCCACATTGGATAGGCCATCTTTAGTGCGTCAAAAACATCTGATTTTTACACGTAGGAAATTTGGGAAATATCTTTCACAACTAGAATTGAAATAATGCTATGAAAAACTGGAAAATTCTAAGACAGACAGCTGCTGAGGCATGTAGGAATTGGCGCTAAGAAAACAGTGCATATCGCACTGCGATGGCACTGTCATTGTGCGACAGCAATGTCGCGTGGTGATAGGGTCATCGTCTCGCGACGGTCCCTGTTGTCTCGCACCATGTTCTTCCAATACCGAGCTAAAAATCTACCTTCTTGTTTCAACCATTTCTAGTATTGTTTACTAGATTCTACTTCCTGATTGAGTTTTTATCACTTTTCTAAATCCATATGTGTTCTACATATGGCTATAACCCTTTGCGAATTCACGCTCCATCTACCCAATTAAACGCTCATGGCAATGAAGGGTACATCCGAGTTTGTGAATTCACCAAACCATGGAAGCAAGTTTAACTTGCAGGGTCCCATCCATACGCGCCAACCCTTCCAAAGGTAAGGCTTCCGCGCCATGCATCCAGACTCATAACCATGGACCCTCTTTGACTAACCCTTATCCTTGAACTTTAGAGAACTAGACCCATGGTTAGGTTGCAAACTCATTGTATCATGTTGTGACTATTTGACTACTTGTGCATTATTTGCTTGTGCATACTTACATGTGAGTAAACTAACCGTTTGGTTTGACTTGTGATTATAAATATGCTTAAACAAACTAACCAATGACTAAAAAACTTTTCTTAATTAATTGATTAATTAATTTGAGCTAATAAATATGTCTAAGATCGAGTCATAGTTTCTTTGAGTCAACCCTGATTTTTTATTCCCATATACTGCACAAACGTCAACTTGTTTTGGTCATATCCGGAGTTCTAAGAATAGTTACGAGTCGTACAACCTATAGATCTGTAGCCCCGAGTTTTATCTTTCATTTGGCGTTGGTTTCGTCTAATTCGGAGTCACAGATAAAAAGTTATGACTAAAATACTACAACCTATCCAGTGTAGTGCACATACGTGAAGTCTTAACTTAGTCTTTGTTTGAGTCTAGTCACATAGTCTAGTCAATGGTCATGACACGAGTCTTGAACATATCACTTACACTCACAAGTATTCAAACACTTTGTACATACTCATTCCACACCATGACCACGTCTTAGGTCCATGCATGAGTCGCTCTTTCCGTCATTTGAGTTGGGGGTCCACTCTATTCCTAAATTCTTCCATATCTCTCCATCTACATCATCTTTCCACTCTCCACATGCTTTCTCTATACATGTCATTCCCCTCATTCTTCCATGATCTTTCTCCATCTATGCATGTTGAATCGAGTTTGAGTCGAATAATCAACAAAAAAGTATCCATAACTTCCTTTTCTACAATACTTGGTCAAGAAGAGAAGGGCGCTTAATTAAGGACAACACCTTCGTTCAAATTCTACTCTTCGATAAGCCCATCAGACATAGAAAAAAGTTTGTACTAATGGCTTCCCAACAAGAATTTGATGAGTTAAGGCAAAACATGAACAATCTGACTGAGATGGTGAAGACTCTCGTTCTTCAAGTTAACGATCCTAGCAAGCAACGATAGCTTGAGCGCATGGAAGAAAGCCTTAAGAAAGTTTCCAATGACTATAAGTTTCAAGAGATTAGCTCACAAGGGGTCTTAGTGGACAAGGAACTTTTTCCGCAGAAGTTCAATGCCAATGACATCCCTAAGTTCAAGCCAACTGATAACCCCTATTTCCATTTAAGAGCTTTTAAAACAATAATGAATATTAAAGGGATTGATAGGAAGGTTTTCCATTCACTATTTTCATTATTTTTAGAAGCCGTTTGTCAACAATGGTTCTTTTCCCTTGAAAAAGAGAATACCTCTTCTTGGGATGCCATAATAACCGCTTTCATAGATAGATACAAGTGCAATTTTCAGGTTGAAACTGATCATAAAGAACGTGAAATGTTTAAGCAAAAGGAGAACGAAGGATTTACTTCTTTCTTCAACAAGTGGAGGGAGACTTCCGCTAAGATGGTTGAAGTCCCTACTGAAAAGCAATCTGTAAGGATGTTCATCAAGAACCTCCAGGACAAGTACCAAAGGCACCTAAAATATCAATGCAATTTAAACACTTTCAAAGCTGTCTATGACATAGGTATTGATATAGAAGACGATCTCAAAAAACAGTAAGCTACTAACCATAGTAACAATAGTGGCTGGAAAGAAAAGAAGAACGACAATCCTTCTTCTTTCAAAAACACCTACTCTAGTAACAATGTTAGTACCTTTGACCTTAATAAAGTGTTAGCCATGGATAACCAAAAACCTAAGAAGAAACTAAGGAAAGAGTTCACCCCTATTGGGATGAACTACGATACCGCTTTCGATCGACTCCATGCCAAAGGACTCATCACTCCTATTGGACCTCTTCAAGGTCCAGCACCCGAAAACAGGTCACCCAATTGGGATTCTAACGCTCATTGCAAGTACCATCAAGGTAGACGGCATACTACCAAGAGTTGTTGGAAGCTAAAAGTGGCCATCCAACATTTGATTGATAATAACAAGCTTCCCATACCTTCAACTGGCAAGAAGGCCGAATGATCATAAAGCACAAGACACGAGGCGGGCTTCAACGACAAGATTTCGTGACCTCTTTTTTCTTTTCCTTATTCCTTCTTTCCCCAATAAGTCTAGCATAGGCACCTTTTATTTTCCATAGATTTTATTTTTTAGGTTTTTTCTTTTTTCTCTTAATAAAATAAGTATTTCTTTTCTTGCATATGATCATTGCATTGCATTCATAATTAAAAAAAAATAATAATAATAAAATAAAATAAAATATCCCATGCCGAACTAAGCACAAGGTATACTAATGATTTAAGGCACCCCTTGTAGCCATATCATATCATGTTTACCTTTTAAAAATATACAATCCTTTCTTAATAAACCACTTTGAGCCTCGTCTAACGATAGACCTTTCTTTTTTCAACCCACATCTACCTAACCTTGGGATGGGATGGTGTGCAACTTATGCAATTTCAAAAGCTTGAGTGATTTCAAAAGATTAAAATAGCAAAAACCAAATAATAATAAAAGTGTGCAAAAAGGCAAGTGTTCCAATATCATTGATATGAACATATCTTTAATATGAACACGTCTTAGATTGCGTCTCTTATCGAGTGCTCGGTACCGTGCCTGAGAAACATGAATGCCAAGTGAGTGATAGAACGCATGATCGGGATTGCCCACACTTATCAAAATATAAAAAAAAATGCAAAAGCAAAAAAGAAAGAGAGAAAAAATAATAATAATAAACAAAATAAAGAGAGTTCAAAAGTGAGGAAACCTCAAGCATACAAATACAAAGATTCAAAGAAAGGTTGTACACCTTGGGGGCTTATCTAGGGTCTTGAGCCTTTATCCCTTTCATCTTCGACCTTTAGCCTAACAACATTACAACCCTTTAAATACCTCTTTGAGGTATACACACACTTGGGCGAGGTTCAATTAGAGCTACATTCGGCCTGATTCCTAACGGATACATAGGCAACCTCACATTGTGGTGCGGCCGTAATAAAAATGCAGTAATTCACATTCACATTCATACATGATCATATCAAGGGATCTCCAATGTTCATCCCTATCCATTTAGAGCTAAACTTGGGGGCTTGATCCTTACTTTATTAGCCTACCCAGCCTAAGAGTCAACATTATTTGACTCTTTTCAAAATACTTTTCCACACCCTTAGCCTTTGTAGCATGACTTTAGTGTCACTTTCACACACATCACAGATACATGACCAAATAATCCTTCCTTTAGGAACCCTTTGTCATGAAATCTTAACACAACGTTGAAGCATGCATGTCTTGTCATATCAAGATCACTCATTATCATAAAACATCATTTCCTCACAAAGTATATAGTACTCAGCCTCCGCGCCTAAGTTACCCAAATACTTTCACCATCAATCGAGATAGTCTGGCATTATCAATCCTCGCACCATGAGATGCAACATTAATGCATATAGTTTATTAAGCTCATTCAACATGCACCCTCAAACACTTCACTTCTTCCTATTCACGTCTTTCTTTTTCGGGAGAAAGTCATTACCCTCCACAAAAATGATGAAAATTTTTTGCTTTTCTGCATTTTGAGTCAAGCACATTACAAAACAATGCACACACGAGTCATGTAAGTTAAGTCATGTCGTATCGTATCACATCGAGTGGAGTCTACACACACATGTAAAATCACATTGAGTCAACCTCATGTCAGTCAATCACTAAACCTTGAGTCAACCTTAAGTCAAAGCAATCATAATGTCAAGCACATCAAACCTTAGGTCAACCCTAAGAAAAACATAAGCAAAGTCCTATAGTCCAAAACATAGATGCAGGTGCTCTAAGTCCCAGACGGACAGGTGATCTTTACAAAGGTTTAAGTCAAAAGACGCAAGTTTTTTCAAGACATGACAAGCTATCACTTCCAAGGCGTGAAGATGAAAGAATTTGACAAGACGACTCAAGGTGTAGTGGTCTTTGACAATATCCCCTAAAGATATGGAAGATGTCATCTTAATTTGAGAAGACGGCTTAAGGCGTAGTGATCTTCGACAACAATCCCTAAGATGAGAAAGTTGTCACCCGATTTGAGAAGATAGCTCAAGGTGAAGCAATCTTGGAAGGCGTTCCCTAAGATGTGGAGGTTGTCGAACAAAACAACTTTGATTCAACAAAAATTGATTTTGTCCTAAGGCATGGACAACTCACACAGTAAGTTTCTCAAGGCAAAGAGACCCATAATTATCGGACAAGAGAAATTGTAGATTGATGCACACTTCCCAAGGCGTAGAAGTTGGCGATTGCATCCCAAGGCGTGGGTATGGAATTTTACTTGCGAGCTACTCAAGGCGTGAAAAATCAACATTCAGAAGACTGCCCAAGACGAAGGAGTCTACGACATGTTGCCCGAGGAGAGGAAATTTGTCATCATTCATTTGTGAGTTGCTCAAGGCGAAGAAGCTCATGATAAGAATTCCTAAGGCGTGGAAAACCATCGTCCAATGGATCACTTGAGACGTAGTGATTCACAATAAGAATTCCTAAGGCGTGGAAGACAGTCATTCAGTGAATCGCTCAAGACGTGGTGGTTCGCAAAAAGAATTCCCAAGGCGTGGAAGATTGTCGTCCAGTGGATCGCTCGAGGCGTGGTGGTTCACGATAGAATTCCCAAGACAAGGAAGGACGTCACAGGAAAACTGAAGATGACTACAAGCAGAGTCACCTTCCGCTATGTTCCCTAGCTTGCGGAAGATGGTCACAAAACAACAAAAGGTTGCTACAAGCAGGGCAATCTTCAGCGATGTTCCCTAGCTTGTGGAGGTCGTCACAACACAAATTTAACAACAAATTCGGTTACCCCAGAGACGTGTGCTCGACAGTGCAAGATACGCGTTTCTTAACTCTTTTATCTGTTTGACTAACGCTAGTTTGCAGGTATCGGCGTTACAAGAATGATATAAGATTGCAGAACGTTCTGAATCATTCTCCGTCCCTGTCATTACTTTGAATTTTGTTTTCGAAACATGCGTTTCTCCAAACTCAGTCAAAGTGGGGGCTTTTGTAGACACCTATTGTGTCTTCCTAAAACCAAACCCAGTGATGAATATCTTTCACGTCACTTTATTATCAAACGAAGTGAAAGTGTGAAAAGTTTGGTGATACAGTTATTTTAATTAATATGTTTTCTTCCTGTTTTAGAAAATGTACTCTATTTATGAAAATTTCCTGTCCAATTTAGTTTGGTACATGATAAGGGTCCAATAATGGTGTAGTTTTATTAGGATCGAAAAGAGCTTTCCAACGATATATTATAAGCCCAATTCCGATGAATAATGAGGAAGTTATGGCCAAAATACTAAATTGGGCCTGAAATGGTTTTATGGCCCAATGATCTAGTGGAGAGCCCACAAATTAATATTCCTAAAATTATTAGGATTGATTTTAATCCTCTAGAATAATCTAGAAGGTTATTTTGAGTTCTAACGGGATTAGGATTAATAATTATATCTTTTGTGAAAATAAAGAATTCTATTTAGATCAAAACAAGTGTTTTAAAGAGATTAAATCTGATTTTCAAAGATAAGAACGGACATTAATTAATTAAATTTAATTAGATTAAGGATTCCGTACGATTTTTATAAAACGCGTAAACCGTCGCGAAACAACGAAGCTGGAGCGCCACAACAAGTCTGTCGCACAGCAATAGGGTCATCGCGTAGCACTGGACCCTGTCGATTTGCGACAGAGGCAGTTTTATTCCAGATAGGATTCGGACTTTTTCGAATCGTTTCCGGGCTATTTTCTTATAAATAGGATCGTATTTTCCATTTTTAAAAAAGGAGAAAATCATCAACAATTCTTTTTCTCTTCTCTCTACAAGCTAGAAGCTTATTCTTTCTCCCTCTTTCTAAGCCTTCCCTTTTCAAATACAACATTACTCCCTCACAAGTCTTAGACACACCTAGCCAAGTTCGAAGTCGCTTTTGCCCTAGACGTGAAAGGTTGATAATTTCTGAGGGTTTGGTCCCAAATCCTTATTTCAATTATTTAAATTAATTGTTTGATTTAATATTTTCCTTGAAGTTACTAACGTGTGTATTGTTTTGATAGAAAGAGATACGAGACTTCGAATTAAGTAATTTAATTTCTTAATTATTCTTTTGATATAGAAATCATGCTTAGATCATATTAATTCCTATTGTCATGACTGGATGTTATTTATTGCTTTCTAGTATCATGTTTAGGTTGCTTTCTATTTCTTCTATCATGTTAGTATCATGTTAGGGCTAAAGCTTTGATCTTTAATGTTTAGTGACATGCTAGGATTTGTTATCAATCTTGTTACTATCATGCCTAGGGTCTTGCTAATATTATAATTCTTTTAGGATATTATTTTGATTTTGATTGTTGTTATTGTTGCTTGACATATTATTGTTATTGCTTGATCACGCCCTCTCTTGCAGGTTTAAAGGGAATTTGTATTTTTAATCACGCTTAATAAGATAATTAATAATCTTGTTTAGGCTAATGTGATTTAATTCAAGTGATCGCCAATAATAGATTTGTTTGTGCATTAATATTCAACCAACATACATTCAATAGGTTTTAGGTTATGTAGTACCCTTTTTTTTTACTAATTAAAATTAGAAGTCAAAATCCCACGTAAGTCGATAATTTGATTAAAAAAAGAAATTAGAGTCGCCACTCTATTTTTGCCCGAATAGAGACGGTCTTTTGTTTATGATCGTTTTCAAATAGAAAACGACTTTGACTCCATTAGGTGAGACACTATATAAGTATGGTCTTAGAAAAATTAGAGATCTAGGTACGGGGTATAAGTTAGGAAGATCGAACGTTTGGAACTCGTCTCTTCCTCTGTTCTAACGAACAGGCTCTTACTAGTACGTTGTTAATTGGTTATGGTTAATCACATACTTTTCCTTAAACTAAAGCATAAAAAAAAACGAAAATTTCCACATTTTCAATCACACTCAAATGTAAAATAAAAGTGAATTAAACCTTACGATATATGGTGGGTTTGAGAATTAAAGTTGCCCTACATACCGTTCATTGTGGGATTTGAATCCACTCTCGGATCAAAACCCCCTACGTACTTCTTACGAACGTCCATTATACCTGGTCAAAATTTCATACGAGGTTTCAAGAAGGTTTATATGCTGTTTTTTTTTTTTTTTGTTGGGGAGGTGGTCGATCCATATAGGGTCATTGGAATGAGGCTAAGCAATCATGCTTTCAAGATGGAGGTCAATTTATCAAGGTTGAGGAAGTCACTAGAATCAGCGACACCATAGGAGTTTCTTTGAGGAAAATGATTTTGTTTGTAAAATGCGTTTCAATTAACGACTTTATTTAGGGTTGACCAACTTCCAAAAAGATATTGTGTGGGCTTATTTTGAGTGTGCTAAAAAGGGGATTTTATTGGGTATGAATCGAGAAGAATACGAAGGAAATGTATTTGGATTGTATGAAATTGACTTATGCAGAATGGACATTCCATATGGCTTAAATCTAAATGATAGGTAGTTTATTGAAAACCTTAATCATGTTAGATTACGTAAGCGATCTATCAGAGATAATAAAACTTTAAAAGTATAATTCTCTGCGGCAAATAGATCATCTTATAACCTATCATGATTGAATATTCAATTTTACCCTCTTATTTAAATATCAGCCATAAACCATAACTCGAAAGATTTATTTTATTAATAAAATGTTACAAGCATGCAAAGCCATGTTTTGCTTAATTAAAAGTTAGTTGTCTCTTTAGTAAGAAATGCATAAGGAAATTTTTCTCTTCCGAATGGTGATGGAATTAAAATTTAAACAAGATTTATTTAAAAAGTATGAGACATTTTATTCCAAACTAAATGAATTATTTATAAAACTCCTTTCATATAGCCATAGGATGAAGAAGACTACTTAAAGAAGTGTTAGTCTTAAAGTGATACATATGTGTCTTTTTTATTATAAGGGATTAATATTAACTTGAGGCATGAGTAATTTATAGCTTTCTCAAATGACTTAATTTACAATATTTTTTTTAAAAAAAACCAGAGGTGTTTATAATAGGGTGACACAAATTATATAATAATGTTCATTCTTTCTTTCTTTGAAAAACTTAAGGATTTGAAGTTTCCTGAATATTTCGGACACCATAACTTATGTTTTAACGGTCGTATTTGAGCATATAATAGGTGTTTGGAAAGGTCTACAAGTCGTCTATAATATATCGAAAATTGGGAATCATCCAACGGTTGAATTAAAAGATAATGAATTTTCTTTAACATCACTCCAGTTTGGGACATTCATGGGGAATCGAGTGATAATTGTCAAAGTACTTCGAAATTGGAATGTTATTTTTAATGGTAGGTTAAGGACAAACATTTAGATGCTTTGTACCAAATTCTCCCTTTTTGGAAGTCATTTGATATGCCAAATAAAAAGAGTATGCTTGGTTGGGAAAAACAGCCTCTAATCAGTTTAACATTTTAATACCTAGTTTTGTAAAAATCATATAAAATAGAGTATTCATCCTATGAGGACGTGTGACCCTAATTTACAAAGCTTAAGGAATATACTTTCTAGGTAGTGAATTCAAATTTTATTATTAAAAAAGGATATTGATCGAAATTGGAAAATGGACAGACTTGTAGTAAGAAATTTGTGGTGTAACTATGTCTTAATGTCTGAGTTTTTGTGGGTTGGTTAAAATTTATTTTTATAAAATTCAAAGTCTCATGCACTCCTAAATACATAAGATTACTGTAAAAATTTTATTTCTAAATTTTATAATGAAAAACGATTTTTTACAATAAAAATAAGGGAAATTCTCTTTGGTAGACCTCTAATAATAAACATTCCCAGTGGTAAAATACAAAAAAAGTTAATATCCTTGGTAAACTATGTTTTAAAAAGTTAAGTCAATGGTAACCTTAATCAATGTAATTAGGCATTTCTTAACCATGGTTAACCATTCTAAGTAAAAAAAAGTTGTGATGCCTAAAATACCCCCATTCTAAAATTAATTAAAAAAATAAAAAATAAAATCACCACCCTGCCACCACCTTCCCCACCATCCTGCCACCATTCCCTCTCCCCCTCCCCCTCCCTTGCACGCAGCTCCCCTCCCCCAGCCAGAAACCCGACGGCCGGCGTTCAGTTCACCCCCTATTCCCCAACCAGGCCGAAACTCCCACACAGCCCCGATTCCACCCCTTCCCGACCACCGCAGCCTACCTCCACTACCCAAAACTCCCACAATTCGCAGCCAAAGAACCCCGACACCCAACCCCAATTACCAGAAAACCCCCAACCCCGATTACCCAACCCCACCCCGACACCCCAAGTACCCAACCCCGACACCCAACCCAGTTACCCAACCCCGACACCCCAAGTACCCAACCCCTTCGACCACCCTTCCCCATCTTCTCTCCTTTCTCGCACCTCACCACCATTGAAAACGATGACAAAAATCGAACTAAATTTGTGAATTTCTGGTAATCGAAACCCTAATTCCTCACAATTGAATAAGAAATTATGTGAATTACAGGTAATTGAAATTAATTTGATGTTTGTTGAAGCAAAAGGTGTCTCCAGTGGGGATTTAGGGTTGGGGGTTTATCGTTTCGGGAAAGGGTGTGGGTAGGGGCTGGTGGTGTCGAGGGTAGGGGAAAGGGGAGGGGAGGATGAAGTCGGCGGTAGGGGAGGAGGCTGTGTGCCGGTTGGTTAGAGGGAAAGGGACGCCGACAGTTTTCAGGCGGTGGGGGAGGGGGGTTGCGTGCAGGGGAGGGATAGAGGTGGTGGTGCCGGGGTGGTGGGGAGGTGGTTCTTAATCATGGTTAACCATAGTTACGCTTAAAATGCTAATTATCTTGCTAAATGTTACCATTGACTTAACTTTTTAAAACATAGTTTACCAAGTATATTAACTTTTTTTGCATTTTACCACTAAGAATGTTTATTATTAGAGGTCTACCAAAGAGAATTTCCCTAAAAATAAAGTGGTCGAAAATGTTATCTTGCTAGAATTCCATCATTCATTCTTTGGAGCTTCCTTATGCATTTTGTACAATTATCAATGTTTCCATTTCATACTCTACATAATGATAATACATACAAGAAAAAAAAAATCAACCAAACCATGTATACTCACTCTCAAACTCGCTCGCGGTCGGTCAAATTCTACTTGGTTTCCAAATTAGGAAACCGGCACGTATAGTGCCCTAGGAGGTTATGGAACACACAAAACTAGAAAAGTTAGTAAATGTATGTAAAAATAATATGAAATCGCAAATAAAAAGAAAGAAAATATTACCTTTGACTTTGAGTAGCTATCTTGGGGATTTAGTAAAATTAGTGTCGAATTGATCGATTTAATTTCAAGCCAAGTCTTTCTACAAATTTTTTTTTTATATATTTTTTTTACTGAAAATAAAATATTTTTGATTGTTTTTTTTTTTTAATCTAATTATAGTGCTGAAATAATATAGACTTCTTTTATTTATTTTTTTTTTAGCTGTTCTCTGCGAGATTTTTTTATTTTTTTTAGCTGTTCTCTTCGATATTTTTTTTTCTTTTTTATTTAGCTGTTCTCTTCGATATTTTTTTTTCTATTTCTCGTGAAGAGTGGATGGTATATATATGGGAGCAAATGGAAGCTAAAATACAAAATACAAAGAATATACTATTATACGAAATAAATACGTACAAATACAAGAGTTGGGTAAAAATTGTAACCAAAATTCATCTTAATGAAGTAGAGGACAAATAGAATTAGCTTACTACTTCATGCAAAACTTAATTAATTTGACTGAACAAATGACAATATTATTAATGAATAAAAATAATTAAAAGTACTAATATAATTTTAACACGATTGTTAATTAGTACTACTTTCCTTCGAAGAGTGTATTTACTCTTCGTATTTCAAACTTACCATAGCTAAACAAGATTATTACAAAACCCACTTATCAGAAAATAACAAGGAGAAAAAAAATGTTGCTTGCCATTGATTGTGGATGGTCATATCACCTTACCGTTTGGGAAGAAACACAGCTCAGTGATACAACGTATTATCATATCACACCATTTTCTAATTCTCGTTGCTAAATTACAACCATGACTTACCATTTTCTTCTTTTGCATGGATTTGACATATCAAATGAGTGGTAATGGCAGAGGTATCTTTACTCATAACCACTCTTTCACTGTTAAAAATTGTCGTCATTGCATTAATCGAGAAGAAAATAACATGCATACCTTACATTTGTTGTTTCTGAGTGTATAAAACAGAGAGAAAACAAAAAGGGTGAGTCATGAAGGCATTGTGGTAATGGTGTTTTGGTGGGAAGTTGAAAGGAAAGAAGAAGATGAAATAAGAAGTAGTAGTAAGTTATTAGCAAAGTAAAATGGTAGGATTAAAACAAGTTAAAATTAAATAAGTTGAACAAAAAAATAAAAAAAATAAAAAAATAAAAGAAAAAAGGGGAGCCGTGACTTTGGTAATTGATATGCATGCATATTTTCATGCATGTTGCATGATTTTGTACTTATCAATATATGCTATTTTGTTTTTTTATGATTTGTGTATTTTTTTTTAAATAAAAAATAAAGATGATTCAAAATATTAGAATAATAATAATAGCAATAGGATACATAAAATCAGTAGTACCAAACTGTTAATCGGGATTAGAAAGTGATACTGTAGAAACGGTCACGGTTTTAAAATTGTACAAATGAAAGGGTCAATATTTGATATTCTCGACCAGGATATGTCAAACAGAATAAATGTTACATATGTAAGTGGTAACACATTATTTTTATTTTATGTTATTTTTAAAAGATACACTTACTACTATTATTAGACTAAAAGATTACACAATTGGGATATGATAAAAATACGGATAAGATTTATCCCCTATAAAAGGGAGATTTCCCTTATCCGAAATCACCCTTTACCCAAAAAACACACCCCTTGCCTTTTCCTCTTCGGTTTCCATGGCTCCCGGCAACCAAAACCGTCAAGCTCCATCTCCGTTCGACGAGAATTTTCGAGTGCTAAATTTATATTTAGCTTTGATTATGGCGTTAGTGGTGCTACTAATGGCGTTAATGATTTTCATAATCACGAATAAATGACGATTTGAAGTTTCGGGCACAGAGTGTACAAGGTTCGAGTTATGCTACAAATTAGCCTCGTGTTTTGTTCATAAATTAGGAGTACAAATTGTAGGGGTTTTGTGTACTCCAAAATTATAAATAAACACTACTTGAATTTGTCTCTTATGTTTAATTATTGCGGTTGTCGTTAGCAAAATTAAATTTGTTATTATAATTATGAAATTACACAAAATTTATTAGTTAATTGAATGTAAAAAAAAAATTATGGAAAATAGGGGATCAAAATTTGGTGTCTACAGAATGCCCCTCATTGATCAAGTTTGGAACAAACGATGATCAATGATTAAAAAAAGATAGTAAATTTTGATCCATAAATAGAGTTTATAAATAAACTAGAGTAAAATAAAACAAAACGCTAATAATTATCAAGCATTTGCTTAAATGTGGCGTGAGAATATTTTCGGTCAAATACGACATATTGATTGTGGCTAAACTTAATCGTCAATTATTTGCAGTTGAAAGACAGCCTTAAAAAATTGATTAATTGATTAATGATCAGTTGTGGTTGAAAAACCAGCTTTGATAAATCTCGATTGTGGTTGAAAAACCGGCTTAAAAAGTCTTGGTCGATTAACCAATGATCAATTGTGGTTGAAAAACCAACTTTGGAAATCTTGGTTGCGGTTGAAAAACCGGCTTGAAAATTTTGATCTATTGATCAGTCGTGGTTGAAAAACCAGCTTTGGAAACTTCGATAAAGAACTTAATCGTTCATTACTTACGATTGAAGGACCGGCTTGAAAGACTCCTTATAGCATGGAAATAATAAACAGCTTGAGACATATCAAAGTGCAACTGTAAAATTGGCTAAAAAGACATTCTAAGGATTAAATTGATTTTGTTTGACCATCCTATTCATGTACAAAAAAGTAAGTTTCATGGGTACTTTAACCATGAGAATATGGAGTAAAAAAAACAATTGATTGTTGTCATAACACATGCATGTAAGTAAAGTTTGCATGAAGAAAGATGACAATGTTGTGGTGGGACTAAATGCATGAAAGCTTATAGGTGTTTCAATGTAAGATGGGGTTTTTCCTTGCCTATATAAGACATGAGTTTGGGTGATCATAATTATCCACTTCTATTCTCCTTTGAAACAAGAATACTTAGTTTTTCTTGTTTTCCTTTCCTCCTTTTCCTCAAATTTTCTTTCAAAATTATGAATATGAAAGGAAAAGAACCCAACTACTTGAATGAAATCAATGAAGTAGACTATAAAAACACTTTATTTTCCATGGGGGTAGAGGTTGCTTTAGGAGAGAAAAGTAATGCAAAAATCTTCTCTGATTCCCTTCTTCCTCTTCTCAAACTTCCACTTTGCTATGACCTCATTTATGCTTCTACTAAATATTGGGATGAGAAAAAGCATGTTTTTAGGTTTAAAGATGGGGAGATGGTGCCAATGGTAGAAGAAATTGAAGGCCTCTTGGGTTTTGCCATGAGTGGAACATTGGTTACAACAAGGAAGTGTACTTCTACTAGTGGTTATTTACATGAGGCTTTAGGCATATCTTATCATGTTGGAATGACTTTCCATCATGAATATTCCATCCTTATCAATTGTGTCCTCGAACCTTTTAAAGAAAAAGGTACCAATCTTAAACTTGATATTTCATATGGCTCGGCACGAAGTCGAGCATGCTTGATTGCCCTCATGGGTCTCTTGTTGTTCAAGGAAGATCTTGGGTTGTGTCATAACAATGTAGCTAGCTATGCACTACAAATAGTTTATGGGGGCCGATTAGGGCCATTGATATTGAGAGAATTGGTCCTTAGTCTTGATCATCAAAAGGAACATCCATACACCTTCATGAAGGGGAGCCCACTGGTTCTTCACTTGTGGCTGATGGAGAAGTTTAAATTGGTGAAAACTTTGAACGAAATCAAGTACCATCCTAAGATTATCCTTAGTAGGGGTTGTTCACCCTTATATCATAAGGTAAAGAAAAGCAATGCTTGGAGCTTTACCCTTGAAGGTGAAATCCAATGGGTAACCTCCCATTTGGGGATCAAAGAAGTCATATATAGTACTGCTAACAAAAGGGGTGTAGTGCTTCCAAGTATCAACAAGATCACTTTTTATTATCTGTGGAGGTGTCTTCGACAGCTCGGGCAGCGACAAACCTTCCTAAAGGATCTTCCCACTGATGAATATACTACTCATTGGATAGATACCAACATGTTGAGGGATCTGTTCAAAGTTTGGGAACGGGTTAGGCAAATTCCATTTCTCCCGGTCTTAAGAGATCCGACTATTGATGTTTATTATGAATGGTGGCTTCTCAAAGATGTGGGTTCTATTAAAAGGCCAAAGATAGAGGATGAACCCTCGATCAGCAATTCGAAGAGGATTAAGGAAGAGAAGTGATAAAGTCAAGAACGGAAAGATTCAAATGCCCTTTCTTTTATTTTTTTTTCACTCTTGAACTTTTCAAGTAATAAGTCTAGGGTTTCCTTAGAAATATGGGTATTTGAAGCGTTGAATTAGGATCGAATGTCATCTTATGAAACATTGTGTTTTTAAGGTTGGAATTTCTCATTGGAATGAAGTTTTTCTTTAAAAGTCAACTCAATTTTTGCCCTAAACTTTGACATTGTTACTTGAAATTTAAAGTTTATGATCATGAGATCATGATTTAGAATATTTCATTTTATGAGCCCAATCATGTATTTTAACCGTAAATGGAGGTCCAAAGTATAGACAATGACTCTAAAGCCTAAATATACAATCGATAAATCTAAAGGAGACGGGATTATAAAAATTGTAATTCGTAAGCAACCCTTAGAGTTGATCGAATGTCATATATTGACGAGTAATTTCCCTGTTTTATTGCCCAAAGTACGTACGAAGATCCCTTTTTTTTTTTTTTTTTTTTCACCCCTATTGACTTGGGTATGGATACTAAGCGTAATACTTTTTGAGCTGATCAAGATTGGTGAAGTGGAGGAAAGTATCACCATTCATATCGACTAACTTTATTGCCCCGGCAGGAGTGATATGTTTGACCAAGAATGGCCCTAACCAATTTGGTTTAAATTTGCCCCGAGGATCATGAAGAGGAGCGCTGTTTTCTTTTAGCACCAAATCACCCTCCTAGATGTCTCTATCTCGAACTTTTTTGTTGAAGGCTCGAGCAATGCATCGTTGGTAAAGTTGGGTATTGTGAAGAGCCTGTAACTTTCGTTCATTTGCTAAGGCAAGTTCATCATTCCGAAGTTTGAGCCATTGATCTTCAGAGATTTCACTTTCATTCATGACCCGTAAGGATTCAATTTCGATTTCTATGGGAAGGATGGGTTCCATCCCATACACCAAGGAGTAAGGAGTAGTTCCTGTTGGGGTTCGAATGGAAATTCTATACCCCCAAAGAGCATATGGCAACTTGTCAGGCCATTCCCTTGTCTTTTCAATCATTTTTGCGATTATTGTCCGAATGGTCTTATTGGCTGCTTCAACTGCTCCATTGGTTTAAGGGCGATAAGGAGAATATTGATGATGTCTAACTTTATACTTTTCAAGAGTTTCTTTCAATTGCCCCTCGAATTGCGACCCATTGTCCGAAATCATTTCAAAAGGTACTCCAAAGCGACAAATAATGTTGTTTATCACGAATTTCGAGACTTATTTTGCACCTAATTTGGAAAATGATGCTGCTTCAATCCATTTTGAAAAATAATCAATCGCTACTAAAATGTATTGATACCCATTTGAAGCTTTCGGATGAATTTGTCCAATGATGTCGATGCCCCAACTTGAGAATGGCCACGATGAAGTGAGATTATGTAGTGAGACGGGTGGCATATGGTTGAGATTTGCAAAGATTTGACACTTCTTACAAGTCCTTACAAAGTGTATGCAATCTGTCTCCAAGGTGGTCCAATAATACCCGGCTCGCAAAATCTTACGAGCCAACATTCGTCCGTTCATATGTGGTCCGCATTCTCCTCCATGGATTTCTCCCATGACCTTTCGGACTTGTTCACCATGAATACACAGTTGCAAGGTTCCATCAAAACCTTTATGATACAATTGGTCTTTTAATATCACAAAGTGAGCGGCTAGCCTTCGGATTGCAAGTTGATCTTTTTTATGACTTCCTTCGGGATATTCCCGAGTGGGCAAGAAATTTTTTATGTCACTATACCAAGTGTCCTCTTTGTCTCGTATAGTTAATGATGCGATCATCTCTTCATCCATGATCACTGGGGAACTTTTTTCTTCTACAGTTATAGACCAAACTTTAACGTTATCTTCCCAGGTTAAATTTACCGCCACATTTGCTAGTGCATCAGTGAAACTATTTTGTTCTCGAGGGAGATGTTTGAAATCGATTTCTTCAAAGTAGGGGATAATTTGTTAGAGATGGTCAGTATACATTTGCAACCTTTCATCTCGAACCCTCCACACTTCAATTGTCTGAGATATAATGAGGTTTGAATCACCGTACACTATAAGATTTCTTGCCCCTGCTGCTAAGGTTGCCTTTACACCGTAGATGCAAGCTTCATATTCAGCGGTGTTATTGGTTGTTGGAAAACTAAGTTTTATTGTAAAGGGAATTAGAACTCCATGAGGATCAATAAGTAACACACCTGCACCATTCCCCCTTTTATTAGATGCTCCATCAAAGTACATCTTCCATTGTGATGTATTGATATTGAATAAATGTTCATCCGGAAATTCATTATTGAATTCATCTCCTGATATAGGCCCATCAGATAACACTTCAGATATGGCTCTCCCTTTAACAGATTTTTGACTAACACATCGAATATCGAATTATGAGAGAATAGCATGCCATCTCGCAAATCTTTCACTCAGAATAGGTTTCTCAAAGATATATTTGATAGGGTCTAATCTTGAGATGAGGAATGTTGTATGAGCTTGTAGATAATGTCGGAGCTTTTTTGTCGCGTAGATTAGAGCGATGCATGCCCTTTCTAAGGGAGTATATCTAGTCTCATATTCTAAGAACTTTTTTCTTATATAATAAATAGCAATTTCTTTCTTTGGTACCTTCTTGATATTGAGCCAACAATCCACCCATGGCAGTTTCTGTCACCGTAAGGTACAAGAGCAAAGGTTCCCTAGGCTTAGGTGGCATCAAAACTGGAGTATTAGAAAGATAATTTTTCATTGAATCAAATGAAGCTTGACACTCATCATTCCACTTTTTTGGCACATTTTTTCGAAGAAGTTTGAAGATTGGTTCACATCTAGTTGTAAGTTGTGATATGAACCTGCTGATGTACTGAATTCTTCCCAAAAAACCTCTTATTTATTTTTCATTATTTGGAGGAGGCAATTCCTTAATGGCCTTAACCTTATCTGAATCAACCTTGATTCCTTCTCGACTCACGATAAATCCTAGAAGTTTTCCGGAAGTTACCCCAAACACACATTTCTGGGGGTTTAATCTTAAGTTGTATTTCCGAATTCTATCGAAGAAAGACTTCAATGCCGATATATGTTCCATACGGTCATGGCTTTTAACAATCATATCATCCACATACACTTCAAAAGTGTCATGAATGAGGTCGTGTAGGATGGTTGTTGCAGCACGTTGATAAGTAGCCCCAGCATTTTTTAGTCCGAAGGGCATCGCTTGGTAGCAAAATGTCCCCCATGGGGTAATAAACGAAGTTTTTGGTGTATCATCCATCGCCATTAGTATTTGATTATAGCCTGAAAAACCATCCATGAATGAGAACATTGCATGTCCCGCAGTACTATCCACCAAGACATCTATGTGGGGCAATGGGAAATAATCTTTTGGCGATGCTGGATTTAAATCTCTGAAGTCTATGCATACTCGAACCTTTCCTTCCTTATTGGGAACTATCACCACATTAGCCAACCACTTGGGGTGTTTAATTGGTCGAATGAATTTCGCATCAAGCTGCTTTTGGATCTCCTCTTTGACCTTAAGACTGACTTCTGGCTTCATTCTTCGCAACTTTTGTTGTTTTGGCTTGCTGTCAGGACAGAGAGGGATACGATGTTCAGCTATGTTACGGTCCACACCTGGCATATCGGCGTATGACCATGCAAACACATCTACATAGTCTTTAAGTAACGAAATGAATGCAACTTGTTCTTCAGGGGAGAGGGAAGATCCTAATTTGACCTCTCTTATGTCGCCTTTTATACCTATATCTATGACTATGGACTCTTCTATGGGTGTCATGCACGATTTAGGCTCATTGAAAGATTCATTGTCAGATAACTCATGATAATCAACATTAATTTCTTGCATACAAACATGTTTAGATTCTACAAGAGCTTCGATGTCTTCGTGATCAGAAAAGTCAGATTGTGTGTGAAGGGAAAATTAGCTAGATGAAGAACTATCTGTTGCATAACCATCTGAGTGGGAGAAATAAATCTCATTTGTTTTTGAAAAAAAATTAAGGGAAGGGTCTTTTAGGCAGGGTTGGTTTTGAGTCTTTTAGGTTTTCATTTGGAATTGAACGTCACCCCCAATTGGTATCATGAGTGATAATGGATCTATGTCTTCAATATCTCCAAATTTTGTAGAATTTAAATTTCTCAGAACACCATGCTTCAAGTACTCTATCCAATTAATGTATTCCTTTTGTTTAGGCTTCTCGTAAAACCACTTTTCTACCACATCCTCGTCTCTAGCCTCAGCGAAGAAGATTTCCAGTTCAGGGAGTATTTTTTGTGAGGTAAAGTCATACCACGGCTCAGGGAATTCATGGTATGGCTCGGTATCATTTTGCAAAACGAACTGTCCATTGAGTGTTAGAGATGATCTTTTGTGAATGTGAAAGTCGTGGCTAGGATCATATCCTAAACCATGGCGATTCTTCTTGTCAATGATGGGGATAGGGTCCCTCCTTCCTTCATTGTTTTGACCTAAACCTTGACCAGGTATATAACCCATTTTCATCATTAATTGTAGACCCTTAGTAAGTGGATGGGGCATCAAATGTTGGTTTTTTAGGATGGGATTTTCTAGTCAGCTTGAAAGGTTGGTTTGTTGAGAGAGATTGGTCATATTTGTAAAGATAAGGCTTCCAAATCATACGTCTTTTTATCCTGGGTGGTTACCTATACAAGGGGTATTAAAGTCAACCAAAGTTGGAAAGAAAAGATATGTATGAATCATGCAAATTCGTATGCCAAATAAGATTTTTTTTTTGAAAAAAAAAGGGAAACTTAAAAAAAATGCATATATATGAATTTTTTGTTTGGAAGAAAAAAGTAAATGATGTTTTGATAAAGGAAAGAAAAGGTCAGTAAGGGCCGTTGATTAAGGTGTTAGATTAGATGCTTCTTTACATACAAGGTACCCAAGATGTTAGAACTCGCTCTTTGTTTGACATTCAGCCATGCTACTGAAACCATTTGGGTATGTAAACACGGTGATTTATTATGATTAATCAATAAGGGGAAGTAACCTGAGTTAACAAAAGGGTTTATCGGTGTTCATCTCTCATGTTATACCAAGTTTGAAAAAATAAAATAAAGGACAGAGATATAGAACATGGACCTGTATCCCTTTAATAATTTTCTATGGCGGATGTCAAGAAATTCAACAATTTTCTCACGCGCTCGCATATCTCCTTGTCCCTTGTGCGAGTCCAAATTCTGCATAATCTCAATCTTGTTCGCGATACTCATACAAAGTGGAAGGTTGGTTTTGTGTTTAAGCAGCTGATCTCATGCCTGAGTTGCCTACGTACCCCTAATGGCGTGGTGAGAAAAGGAAGTAATGAAAGATATGGTAATCATAGGAGTTTTAGTGTTATAGTGTGCCATGGGGGATCAAGCTGCACGTAGTTCTTAGGGTAGTAAGAGGAGGCATTTTTGTGGATTTTTTTATTTTTTTGGTTTTTTTTGTGGTTTTTCTATTTTTTGGTTTTTTTTATGGGTTTTCTATCTTTTGATTTTTTTTGTGGGTTTTCTATTTTTGCATACAGAAGTTGCGTTTAAACGAGGTTTGCTAAAAAGAGGTTGGCTAAAAATGAACGGAAATGTGGATCATGATTTTTTCTTTGTTAATGTCCTGAACCTTTGCTAGGTTCTTCACCATAACCATCCTACTTCATTTTATACTACCATCTAGCCCATGATTTACATACTTGAGTACACGCCTTCTTGGTTTCGTTGTCGATCCGTCTCAGAAAGATATGTGGCTCCATGATTGATTGAATAGAAGCTACTTTTGTTGCGAGTGTATCTTCTCCGTCCGCAGTCACGACATATTCCTCATCATTCATCCAAAAGGGTTTTTCTTCACTAGATGATCCATCAGATTGCGGTGCTGGAGTTAAATGTTCATTCACATTCATCCGCCCCATTTCCTTACTTAGAGGATCGTATGTCATAAGATTCGTAGGGTCTTCTACATCATTAGAAATCGATGGGACAATAATGGATATCGACCTTTTACGACTCAAATGTGATATCTTGGTGATATGTTTGATGCGCAAGCGAAGAGCGTGACATACATCAGTGTCATGACCGTGAAGTTGGTGGTAATGACAGTATTTGTGGAGGTCTACTCTAATAGGGCTAGCTCCAGGTCGTCGAGGAAGTGGTTTGACAACACCTTCATCGAGTAATCCTCGAAAGATTGCAGATTGAGACGACCATTGTTGCGCTGAAAAACGTCGCACAAGATTTTGTCCAGACCTAGGCTTTATGTGGATTGGGTCGATTATCCTACGATCAATGAGGTCTTGGATAGAGCATCGTAGATCATAACATGAATCAGTTATGTGAACAAACTGACTGCAATAACTACAGTATCTCTCCATATTTACTTTAGGCGGCGGAATTGCACACACGTATCCCTTTGTTCTTATAAGGCCTTGCCTGTGTAAACGACGATACACCGCACTTAGAGGCTCATTAATTTCTGTAAATGATCTCCTGTTAGATGTTTCGGCACATGGATTGACCCTCGGCCTATGGTTTAGTAATTTATACGTGTCGATGTCAAACCCATGTTGTTCCATATGCGCAAGAATATTGTATCTCATTGTAACCATTTGTCGGTAATAGAAATCATTAAGGTTCTTAAGCATGATGAGCATAAACTCTTTATATGTGATAGGATTTTGGAGCTTGGATCGTACAACAGAACATCGAGAGCAGAAGTGAGAGAATGTTTCTTGATTTGTCTGTAATGTTGAGACTAAAACCAATTTCTGAGGGTCCGTTTGATTAAAATTATAAGCCCAATTAACAAAAGCTTGTTATATCTCCTTCCAAGTTGCTTCACCAATGCGTTCAAAACTATAATACCAAGATAACGCTGTGGCTTCCAAGCTACGATCAAATAATGTAGGGAGGTGTTCTTCCGGGACATCTAAGGGAGCAAGGGCATTAACGAACTTACAGAGATGGATCATTGGGTCACCTGTGCCATCAAATTTTTCTAACTTTGGTAGATGTTGATATCTTGGTTCATGTTTATAGCTCGGAAACAAAATTAATTTTTCCGGGCAAATTTCCACTCTAAACATTTTAACATCAAAATCTAAATTAAAGTCATCACGTGCGTCATTGCTATTTGCACGACTATCGCTGCTAGTCCACGACTCTCCTTCTCGTTCTTGTTGTTCATTGTTAATCCTATCCTCTGGGGTTCTAGGTTCTTCTTCCTTTTCTTGATACAGAGGTTCATCGCCTTCTTTTGGGATCTCAATTGGGTTCTCTAGTTCTTCATTACTATCCTCATCAGATACCTCTATCCACCCACCACTTTGAATTCAAAAGACATTAAAACCATCCAAGAGACTCCCTTCTTCTTCATCTAGGTGTAGCACAGATTTCTCGATAGGTGAGATGTTCATGATATCTGGATCTCCGGGGATGGTTATTGCTCCGTGATCGGTCATTAATTTCACTTTTTGATGTAACGTTGAGGGTATAGCCTTGTTTTCATGTAACCAAGGTCTTCCTAGCAAGAAGTTAAAGCATGCTTTGATGTCAATCACTGTGAATTCTACTTTCCTAGCCATTGGGCCATATTCTATAAGTAATTCGATGGAACCCAAAACTTCCCTGGTGGCGTTGTCATAGGCTCGAACCACTTGGCTTGATGGTGCCAAATCATCTTTTGAATGGCCAAGCTTAGTGAGCACTCGATAAGGACATACATTGATTGCAGATCCGTTATCCACTAGAACTCTAGGTATAGTCCATCCATTGCATCGAACAGTGATGTGTAATGAATTATTATGGTTTGAAACTTCAGGGAGATCTTCATCTGTAAACATGAGAGTACGGTCTACACCATGAATAAGGCCTAGAATCTGATCTGGAGTAATGGATGGGTCAACCGAAGCTTCATTCAAATGCTTAAGGACCGCGCTTCGATGAGGTTGCGAGTGCATAAGAAACTTCCATATAGAAACATTAGCATTGACCTCCTTCATTCGCTTAATAGCATCATCTTCTATGTTGACTTCATCTACCATTAGTTCTTTCCCTTTTTCTTTTCTTCGTAAAGCATCTAATGAATTATCTTCTTCAAGGTAACAGGGCTTGAAGTGTCGACCTGCTCGAGTTAAATAGGATACTTCCACTACTTCATCATCACTAAGGTCATCAAGGCATATGGGGTGCCTATAGTTGTTTGGAGTGGAGAAATAAGCTCCAGTGTTTCTTTCAACAATAGCCATTACAGATGCAGCATCTTCATCTTCCTCGCGGACCAATATAAAGTATGCATTGTCGTAAGCTATAGCCCCACACATCATACCAAAAGGATCCTTACAGAGGGTATAGTCGTGACCCCTTATCTTGATGATTCTATGGGAAGAAATTTCATTATCTAGACACTTGCCTATTTCAGTCACTGGTGCTTCACATTCACAAGATTCATTTCTGGTGATCAATTGGGTTGGGTCAAAATCATTTGTGTATGTAGAGATGGCATTTATGGAGGTAGGGGGTTTGTGATGTTGAAGGGGGTTATTTATGATGCTAGGTTGCGTGTTATTTGGTTTGTTGGATAAGGTTCCAACAGAGAGCCTTCCACCATCTATCAAGTCTTGTAGTCGTTGCTTGATTGTCGTACAACTTTCAATATCGTGCCCGGCTCCTTGGTGAAATTCACAATGTTTGTTTGGGTTGTAGGTTGGTGGAGGGTTCCTTGGTGGAGGTCTTGGGTTCAAAGGTTGGATAAGATTGGCCTTTTTTAGTTTGGAGAATGCCTGGGCATATGTCATATTTAAAGGAGTGAATTCTCTTTGGGGTCGGAGTTGAAATGCCGAGGTTGCCCCAATGTTGTATATCATGTTGGTAGGCTTTGAAGTAGATGCATCATTATTGGTGATTTTCTTGTTAGCCCCGAACCTTGAACTGTATGAGTTGCCATTGTTAAAGTCTTCCTTCTTGATCTCTCCCTTCTTTATGGCATCTTCAACCAATAAACCAGTTGAGATAAGAGCTTTAAAAGAGGGGAAGTATTGATATGCCATCTACTTTTGATATACAGGAAGGAGATTTTTCACAATCATCTGCAATTGCTCTTCTTCAGTTGGCCTATTTATCATTTTAGCTGCTTTATTTCTCCATCTAGTAATGCAGGAAGAAAATCTTTCATTAATATTCATTGCAGTTGTCTCCAAATCCCTTCTCGTGATATCAATTTCTTCATTGTATTTATATTGGTTGGAAAACTCTCTCACTATGTCGGCCCAAGTGGATTTCTTTGAATTTTCCAGATTCAAAAACCAATGTGAAGCAGCTCCATCAAGATATTGTTGAAATAACTGAGACATCAATGGTTCATCTACACCCCAAGGGTTTATAGCGCCAACATAGAGTTTTAAGAAGTTGGAAGGACTTCTTGTTCCGTCAAAGTGTGAAAGAACAGGCATTTTAAAACCATATGGGAGGCGCGCTTTAGGAAAGAGGGTTATCCCATGGATGTCCATCCATGGTTCGGCCTGAGCGATACCTTTCAAAACTTCTTTCATCCTGGTCATTTCCTCTTCAATCTTGGTGGGAATTTCCCTGTCGTTGTTTCCAACTTCCGGTGGGAATGGTGAGGCTACCTCCGATTCTTGCACATTAGGATGCATCTATGTGTTTTGTTTTATGAAATTCACCACAGTTTGCTCTACAGTATCTTGTCGTTCGATTATGGATTGCATCATCCCCTTAAGTTCCACGAAAGGATCTAAGCTGAAGCTCGAATTTTGTTGCTCATTGTTTGAAGTTCCAGCCATGCTACTACAGCTGGGGGAGGAGAATATGACTGATATCGGGCAAGGGGAGAACTCTGCAGAAAGGGATCTTCTACAATTAAAAGGGGCTTGGCGAACAAGTCTAGATCCAGCATGGGTCCATATAGAACTCTTGTAAACGAAAATGACATGATAATGTGATAAGAAAAGAAAAAAGGATAGATGTTAGTATTCATGATTGTAACAAATAAACATAAAAGAAATACGACTAATGAATATTTGACTGAGAGATGAACACCTAAATACCAATTGATATGATTATATAAACTTATTTGAAAAGATTCCCCTTTTCATAAAAAAAAAGTTTTGTCAGGATTCATAGGTTTGCCTCTAGCTTGTTTTAGAAGTTTGGAGATTTTGTTTGTTATCTCCTTGTGTCTTGAATTTCGTGACACGCTATCGGTAGGTCCACTATAAACTCTAGCCTATATATAAGTTCATCACTTATCCTAGAGATAATATAACCTTCCCTTCCTAAAATTACACAACAAAAGCAAGAACTCATACAAGTTTTTTTTTTATATAGGAGTATTTCCCATGGATCTTAATTTGCCTCCTCAAGGTTCTCATTCATCCCGTGTGAGGAGGTTGATCCAATTTTTTCTCAGAAGATCCTAATCCTTCTCTTAAAAACTTAAGGGATAGGGAACATGAAGCCGCTCTTGCTTCCATGTCGTTGGAGGACCGCTTAGTTGTTGATTCTCCTACAGGATTTTCTAACCAAATTCTCCCCACAACTACTTCTCCTACTCCGTTAGTGAGGCCTGTGTTGGTAGGTAATTTCTCTCAAACGTTTCGTATGAGTGATCCTTTAGAGTCCTTAGTTCTATTCGTGGCGGACACTATGGTTTTAGCCATGTCTCTAAGTCTACAATTCCCTTTAAGCTTGACTTATTCTATTTTGGCCATCATAAGTCACAAAACACTCCCTTTTCCTTATAACTCCGGAGAGAGTTCTAGCTTGACATCCCCATTACCTGTCAACCTTACAAGTCATAGGGCACTTAGGTTGTTGTTGTGGGACGTTCGAGATCAACCTATGACTCGACTTCCTAGTCATCTCCTCATGCTATTCAAAACATACCAACCTACTTGTTTTGTGCTTCTTCTTTCTGGCCCTAGAATAGGCGAAGAGGTAGCAAAGAGTTTCGGTATCCGAACATTTTCAGTCTTCCATGGGTCCGGCTCTCTCCTACCAATCTTATTTTTGTGGAGCGAAACATGTTTCTTTTCTTTGAATCAAGTAACTGCAGATTCAATAAGTTTATCTGCCTATGTTTCACATCGTAGGACTTCCTTAGAGGTTCCATTACGAGAAGGGAAGGGTTCGAGCCGAAGTTCTGCTAACCAAGCCTAGTTAAATTTATCAGATTTTACTTCACATGATCGCTTAAAGGCAGCAATGGGTGGGCCGTCGAGTTATTTGCGTTATAAAGAAAGTTTCCTTCAAAAAATACCTGAATCTAGAATTCCTTCATTCACAATTCCCGAAACATTGTGGACAATAGGCCAAAGGGGTCCGTTTTCTTTAATGGACATATTTTCAAAGGCGCAAATAACTGATCCTTGCGTGCACACAAAACCTCACACACTCTCCTTCGCAGCCATCTCCGATGGTGCGTTCAAAAGTAGGGGTGGGTTCACATTACGGAATGCTGAGGAAAACTGGGTGATCGGGTTTGGTTCTAAAGTTAAAGGGCCTGGCCTATCGCTCTTTGTCTTATCGTTACTACAACAAGGTTTAAAAAAGGCTCGATTGCTACGACTGAAGCATTTGGAAGTGCTGGTAGATGTTGGTATTTATAATCTAGCCTTGGCTAGTTTAGACATCTCCACCACGGAGGTTGAGTTAATGTTATGCGATATACTCCAAATGATGTGCTCACATAATTGGGGCTTTATTTCTTGCTGAGCACTGTCAAAGATTCCCCCGGGGTCATCATGAAGAGTTTAAAATTCCTCCATCCACTAAAATTTTAATTGGTCCTTATTAGCTTTGGTCCTTAGTAGCTTTTGTACTTTGTCCTTAATGCATGAATAAAAAAATTTTTTTTACGCAAATAAATTATATAAATTAAGAACAAGTACGGGTTTGGCCATCCTAAAGCTTTCTAAAATGGAGGATTGGTTCAACAATAGGGAACAATCGCGAATTACTTAATCATTGTCAAAAATTTCTTTCTACTTTTTCATTTCCCGCTTTACAAAAAGTACATATAAAGAGAGATAGAAATAGAAATAAGTCATGTGTTCCTGTTATATATGAAAACACTATTAGGATGGTAATGTCAATCATTAATTCTTTAGCACCGTGCATCCTGAAACAACAAAAAATAAATTCGATAAGTGCAAAAGCCGCGCCCGAAGGCTGCCTACGTATCCCGAAACAAAGGTGTTCTTCGAGAATCAGGCCCAAACGTAGCTCTTGGAAGCATGTTATTATTATTATTATTATTATTATTGTTATTGTTATTATTATTGTTATTATTATCCCTTTGCATCTTGTCATACAGATTGGGTTGCTTTCTTTCCATCAAAATGAAGATGTTGTCCATCCTATACCTTTGAGGATTGATCCATCCTCAATTATACGCTTCATTTGTAAGGTCTCCGGGAATGGTAATCACCCGAAGTGGCGTTACCAACTTTACTTTTTGATGGAGAGTCGATGCAACCCCTTTATACTCGTGTAGCCAAGGCCGTCCTAAGAGTAAGTTATATGAAGTCGGACAATTAATGACCATAAATCTGATAGAAAAAACCATGGTCTCGTAACTTAAGGGCAGAATGATGTACCCAGTTACTTCTCGTGGCGTATCATCAAAACCAAGAATTGTGTAAGACAGAGGATTGATATATGAATCGGTGTAACCCAAACTATAAAGGAATCCTCGAGAGCATATGTCTAATGCAAACCCATTGTCGACCAATATGTGATTTATGTAGCTACGTTCGTGTCTTAGCGTGATGTGTAGTTCTCGCGTATGCCATGGGTTTGGGGGTAAATCAGCTTTGGTGAATGTCCACTCTTGATGATTGGTTTGACGTTGCAGAATCATCGAAGATTCACTAAGCCTATTCCCATGACATAGAACACCAGCATAGGATCCATGTTCGGGTAGTATGGTGTCAACTAAATCAACCAATTGATCAGAATATGGTCGGTGGAGATCAAAATGGTTACGACTCATTCCTGAATTGCCAATAGTAGATACTTTAGGACAATCCTTCTCATATTTTGAAGTTTTTGCCTTTAGGAAAGCAAAATCTAGCTCAATTACCGGAAGAATGTATTCTCGATTGCATAGTATGTCCTTAGACATAAATGCTTTGATGATGATTGATTCCTCAAATAGATCGATGGTGGTTGTCTTTAGGTAACAAATGAGGGCATCTCGATGATTTTGCGAGCTAGAGATCAACTCCCATAATGACATCGCATTGCCCCTATTTCGAGATTTTAGCTGATTGTGTTGAAGTGTTGGGTTTTCTATTGACGTAACCACGTTGCAGTATATTGGGGGCACCTTTGCCGCTGGCATATCACCATGGATAATCATCACTCCTTTCGGTGTTGAGAATTTTACTTTTTGATGAAGAGTATAAGCAATAGCTTGAGTGTCGTGGAGCCATGGTTTTCCCAAGATAAGAGAGAAGTTGCTAGGAGCTTCAACCACTTAAAACTCTACATCACATATCCAATCTCCATGTCGTAGTTGCAGATTTATAGTCCCTATTGCCTTTCTTGGGATGTGATCATGTGTAATTACGATCACATTAGAAAATCCCAAAGGCGCACTTTTTCGCCCTAACTTGCTTAAAGACTCTTTGGAGCAAGTGTTGAAATTTGATCTGTTATCAACCAAAATGCCTGAAATCTGACGATAATTACACCCCAAAGTAACACACAAGGGTTGGCTAAAATTGATGACCCTCGGTAAATCGGCATTAGTGAAGGACAATATAGGTGGGATCCATCCTTTGGGAATCGGGATCTTTCCGTCATCAATTAGTTGTTGCACCACATGTCTCATATCGATGCAACCCTCTATATCATGTCCATAGTTGTGGCAATAAGAGCAATATTTCCCCGTGTTTACTTTGGGAGATGGCAAAATACAATTATGATGTTTTGCTTCAATGAACCCTTGTGCCTTGAGACGACAGTACATATCCTTCATAGATTCACATTTTTCAAAGCAAATGGGGTTAACTGATGTCCATCGCCCTCTATTATTTCCATGCTTGTTCCTTGGTGCATTGAATCCCATATTGTTTGAAATGCAAATATATATCTGTCATTTCATATAAGAACATTATCAGTATCAATAGTTTGAGTGGTGATAAACATAAAATGAAAATTAGCGGGAAATGAAAAAGCATCTCTTACATAAAAATAATTGCCCTTTTTTTATTAGTGGAAAGAGAGGAAAACAATGAAAGACTTTTCCATGATTACAGAAATTCGCGATTAATTGAAGGCGGGTGGCGCTAAGAAGGATCATAAGGGTTTGCAAAATTGTCGAATCGGGAATTATTGAAATCATTCTTCTTTTACCTCTGCGGTTTAGGGACTTGAAAGACTTATCTTCTAAGGTTTCATAGCCTAGGTCAAGCACTAGGGATTTTAGTGATTTTCCAGTTAGAATAAGTTAATCTTATTATAGTTTTAATAGGAAAAATGAGAAGAAAAATAAAATGGTCAGATTAAAAAAGAAAGAAAATGACTAAAAGAAAAAAAAAACTTGAGCATAGGATGCTTTTAAAGAGAGCACATAATGCTTTTAAAGAGATGGTACAATCAAAGTTGGAGGTGAAAACTTGTGCACATAAAAAAAAAACTTTATGTAAGGAAGATTAAAATATTAGACATGCATGAATCATAATAATCACAAACGAAGGAACATGTAATGAAATCAAGCATGCATTTGTCCATGTGTCCTAACACACAATTTAAGAGGATTAATCATTTAAGGTAATAATTAACCAGATGGCCTCTTTCAAGGTTGAACGTTCCTGCATAGCCGATTGTAATTAACGCACGGATATAGGTTTACATCCTTAATTCATTATAAGTTGTCTAAACTCTCTGAACACCGCAAATTAGCAGCTCAGAGCCTAGGTTACGACAAAATCGATGCTCGTGTGCGGACACAGATCACGTAAGCATACCCAAAGACACATATTTTCACATAAATCATGATATCAAAAAAGAAACACTTCATGTGAATAACCATAATCAATAACATTATATAACATATAAGTTTATACATATATGCTTTCTTATTTAGGCAACGTATTTTCAAGTTTATACCTCTTAGAATTTAAAAAAAATCCCCAGTGGAGTCGCCAGCCTGTAGTGCCCTTTTTTTTTACTATTTAAAATTAGAAGTCAAAATCCCACGTAAAGTCGATAATTTGACTAAAAAAATAAATTAGAGTCGCCGCTCTATTTTTGCTTGAATAGAGACGGTCTTTTGTTTATGATCGTCTTCAAATAAAAAACGACATTGACTCCATTAGGTGAGACACTATATAAGTATTGTCTTAGGAAAATTAGAGATCTAGGTACGGGGTATAAGTTAGGAAGATCGAACGTTTGGAACTCGTCTCTTCCTCTGTTCTAACGAATAGGCTCTTACTAGTACGTTGTTAATTGGTTATGGTTATTCAAATATTTTTCCTTAAACTAAAGCATAAAAAAAAACGAAAATTTCCACATTGTCAATCACACTCAAAAGTAAAATAAAAGTGAATTAAACCTTACGATATATGGTGGGTTTGAGCATTAAAGTTGCCCTACGTACCGTTCATTGTGGGATTTGAATCCACTCCCGGATAAAAACCCCTACGTAGTTCTTACGAACGTCCATTTATACCTGGTCAAAATTTCATACGAGGTTTCAAGAAGTATATGCTGTTTTTTTTAGGGGGTGGGGGGGGAGGTGGTCGATCCATATAGGGTCATTGGAATGAGGCTGAGCAATCATGCTTTCAAGATGGAGGTCAATTTATCAAGGTTGAGGAAGTCCCTAGAATCAGCGACACCATAGGAGTTTCTTTGAGGAGAATGATTTTGTTTGTAAAATGCGTTTCAATTAACGACTTTATTTAGGGTTGACCAACTTCCAAAAAGAGATTCTGTGGGCTTATTTGAGTGTGCTAAAAAGGGGATTTTATTGGGTATGAATCGAGAAGAACACGAAGGAAATGTATTTGGATTGTATGAAATTGACTTATGCAGAATGGACATTCCATATGGCTTAAATCTAAATGATAGGTAGTTTATTGAAAACCTTAATCATGTTAGATTACGTAAGCGATCTATCAGAGATAATAAAACTTTAAAATTATAATTCTCTGTGACAAATAGATCATCTTATAACCTATCATGATTGAATATTCAATTTTACCCTCTTATTTAAATATAAGCCATAAACCATAACTCGAAAGATTTATTTTATTAATAAAATGTTACAATCATGAAAAGCCATGTTTTGCTTAATTAAAAGTTAGTTATCTCTTTATTAAGAAATGCATAAGGAAATTTTGCTCTTCCGAATGGTGATGGAATTAAAATTTAAACAAGATTTATTTAAAAAGTATAAGACATTATATTCCAAAATAAATGAATTATTTATGAAGCTCCTTTCATATAGCCATAGGATGAAGAAGACTACTTAAAAGAAGTGTTAGTCTTAAAGTGATACATATGTGTCTTTTTATTATATGGGATTAATATTAACTTGAGGCATGAGTAATTTATACCTTTCTCAAATGACTTAATTTACAATATTTTTTTTAAAAAAAAAAACCAGAGGTGTATATAATAGGGTGACACAAATTATATAATAATGTTCATTCTTTCTTTCTTTTAAAAACTTAAGGATTTAAAGTTTCCTTAATATTTCGGACGCCATAACTTATGTTTTAACAGTCGGATTTGATCATATGATAGGTTTTTAGAAAGTTCTACAAGTCTTTTATAATATTTCAAAAATTGGGAATCATCCAACAGTTAAATTGAAAGATAATGAATTTTCTTTAACATCACTCCAGTTTGCGACGTTCATCGGGAATTGAGTGATAATAGTCAAAATACTTCGAAATTGGCATGTTATTTTAAATGGTAAGTTAAGGAAAAACATTTATATTCTCTGTACAAAATTCTCCCTTTTTGGAAGTTATTTGATATGCCAAATAAAAAGAGTATGCTTAGTTGGGAAAAACAGCCTCTAATCAGTTTAACATTTTAATACCTAGTTTTGTTAAAATTATATAAAATAGAGTATTCATCCTAAGAGGACGTGTGACCCCAATTTACAAAGATTAAGGAATCTACTTTCTAGGTAGTCAATTTAAATTTTATTATTAAAAAAGGATATTAATCGAAATTGGAAAATGGACAGACCTGTAGTAAGAAATTTGTGGTGTTACTATGTCTTAATGTCTGATTTTTTGTGGGTTGGTTAAAATTTATTTTTATAAAATTTCAAGTCTCATGCACTTCTAAATAAATAATATTACAGTAAAAATTTTATTTCTTAATTTTATAATGAAAAACGATTTTTTACATAATAGAAATAAAGTGGTCGAAAATGTTATCTTGCTAGAATTCCATCATTCATTCTTTGGAGCTTCCTTATACATTTTGTACAATTATCATTGTTTCCATTTCATACTCTACATAATGATAATACATACAAGAAAAAAAAATCAAACAAACCATGTATACTCACTCTCAAACTCGCTCGCGGTCGGTCAAATTCTACTTGGTTTCCAAATTAGGAAACCGGCACGTATAGTGCCCTAGGAGGTTATGGAACACACAAAACTAGAAAAGTTAGTAAATGTATGTAAAAATAATATGAAATCACAAATAAAAAGAAAGAAAATATTACCTTTGACTTTGAGTAGCTATCTTGGGGATTTAGTAAAATTAGTGTCGAATTGATCAATTTAATTTAAGGCCAAGTCTTTCTACAAATTTTTTTTTATATATTTTTTTTACTGAAAATAAAAATTTTCGATTGTTTTTTTTTAATCTAATTATAGTGCTGAAATAATATAGAATTCTTTTTTTTTTTTAGCTGTTCTCTTCGATTTTTTTTTAGTTGTTCTCTTTGATTTTTTTTTTCTTTTTTTCTTAGCTGTTCTCTTCGATATTTTTTTTTCTATTTCTCGTGAAGAGTGGATGGTATACATATGGGAGCAGATGGAAGCTAAAATACAAAATACAAAGAATATACTATGATACGAAATAAATACGTACAAATACAAGAGTTAGGTAAAAATTGTAACCAAAATTCATCTTAATGAAGTAGAGGACAAATAGAATTAGCTTACTACTTCATGCAAAACTTAATTAATTTGACTGAACAATTGACAATATTATTAATGACTAAAAATAATTAAAAGTACTAATATAATTTTAACACGATTGTTAATTAGTACTACTTTCCTTCGAAGAGTGTATTTACTCCTTGTATTTCAAACTTACCATAGCTAAACAAGATTATTACAAAACCCACTTATCAGAAAATAACAAGGAGAAAAAAAATGTTGCTTGCCATTGATTGTGGATGGTCATATCACCTTACCGTTTGGGAAGAAACACAGCTCAGTGATACAACGTATTGTCATATCACACCATTTTCTGATTCTCGTTGCTAAATTACAACCATGACATACCATTTTCTTCTTTTGCATGGATTTGACATATCAAATGAGTGGTAATGGCAGAGGTATCTTTACACATAACCACTCTTTCACTGGTTAAATATTGTCGTCATTGCATTAATCGGGAAGAAAATAACATGCATACCTTACATTTCTTATTTCTGAGTGTATAAAACAGATAGAAAAAAAAAGGTGAGTCATGAAGCCATTGTGGTAATGGTGTTTTGGTGGGAAGTTGAAAGGAAGGAAGAAGATGAAATATGAAGTAGTAGTAAGTTATTAGCAAAGTAAAATGGTAGGATTAAAACAAGTTAAAATTAATTAAGTTGAACAAAAAAATAAAAAAAAAGGGGAGCCATGACTTTGGTAATTGATATGCATGCATATTTTCATGCATGCTTTGCATGATTTTGTACTTATCAATATATGCTATTTTGTTTTTTATGATTTGTGTATTTTTTTTTTAAATAAAAAATAAAGATGATTGAAAATATTAGAATAATAATAATAGCAATAGGATACATAAAATCAGTAGTATTAAACTTTTATCCGGGGTTAGAAAGTGATACTGTAGAAACGGTCACGGTTTTAAAATTGTACAGATTAAAGGGTCAATTTTGATATTCTCGACCAGGATATGTCAAACGGAATAAATGTTACATATGTAAGTGGTAACACATTATTTGTATTTTATGTTATTTTTAAAAGATACACTTACTACTATTATTAGACTAAATGATTACACAATTGGGATATGATAAAAATACGGATAAGATTTATCCCCTATAAAAGGGAGATTTCCCTTATCCGAAATCACCCTTTACCCAAAAAACACACCCTTTGCCTTTTCCTCTTCGGTTTCCATGGCTCCCGGCAACGAAAACCGTCAAGCTCCATCTCCGTTCGACGAGCATTTTCGAGTGCTAAATTTATATTTAGCTTTGATTATGGCGTTAGTGGTGCTACTAATGGCGTTAATAATTTTCATAATCACGAATAAATGACGATTTGAAGTTTCCGGCACAGAGTGTACAAGGTTCGAGTTATGCTACAAATTAGTCTCGTGTTTTGTTCGTAAATTAGGAGTACAAATTGTAGGGGTTTTGTATACTCCAAAATTATAAATAAACACTACTTGAATTTGTCTCTTATATTTAATTATTGCGGTTGTCGTTAGCAAAATTAAATTTGTTATTATAATTATGAAATGACACAAAATTTATTAGTTAATTGAATGTAAAAAAAATTTATGGAAAATAGGGGATCAAAATTTGGTGTCTACAGAATGCTGGTTTCATTCGGCAATGTTACTACCCCGACTGGGTAGCAAATGTAGTCCTTATGAAATAGCCAAATGGAACGTGGCAGACGTGTGTGGATTATACCGACCTCAATAAGGAATGTCCTAAGGATAGTTTCCCCCTGCCTAAAATCGAGTGGCTAGTTGATTCAACAGCCGGACATGCCCTTATGAGTTTTATGGACGCATACTACGGATTCTACCAAATCCCTTTATGGGAGGAAGATCACGAAAAAATCAGCATCTGTGATGACCGAGTAGGGGTTATATTGTTATAAAGTTATGCCATTCGGCCAGAAGAATGCCCCTGGTACCTTTTAGAGAGTTGTGAATCTGGTATTCAGAGATCAGATCGGCCGGAACATGGAAGCATACATTGATGACATGATTGTTAAGTCAAAACGGCCAGCCGATCATCTGAATGATCTCCGAGAAACATTTACCGAACTCAGGCGGCATAAGATGATGTTAATTCCAAAGAAATGCGTCTTTGGTGTTGAGTCTGGAAAATTTCTTGGATTTTTATTAATCAGCGTGCAATTGAGGCCAACCCTGAAAAGATCCAGGCGGTCCTACACATTAAATCGCCGAGAGCAATCAAAGAAGTTCAAAGACTGGCTGGCTGTTTAGCTGCACTCGGTCGAGGAAGCCTTCATACAATTGAAAAACCATCTGCATACACTTCCTCAGCTCGTCAGTCCGCTCAAGGACGAAAAGCTATACATCTACTTTGCAATCTCAGATCAGTCTTTCAGTGTCATTCTCCTTGTTAAGAGGGACGGCCATCAAATCCCCGTGTATTTCATAAGCCATGTCTTGCACAATGTCGAGCTGAGGTACCCACCCGTCGAAAAATCTGGCATTTTCATGGCATCAAAGAAGTTTCGACCATACTTTCTTGCTCATTCAATTGTGGTCTACGCGGACAAACAACTAAAGAAGTCGTTCACAACGTTGGAGGCCAGTGGCCTAATGCTTAAGTGGGCCCTAAAATTGAGAGGTTTTGATATAACGTTCGAGCCTAGAAAAGCAATCAAGGGGCAAGCTTTCGCTGATTTTTTGGCCGAAATGACACGGCCGGATTTGCAGCCGGTAGGGGATCAAATCTGAAAAGTTTTGTGGATGGAAGTGCAACAGCTACCGGATGTGGTGCTGATATCATTTGTCAGTCTCTCGAAGGAGATAAGTTTGAATATTCATTGAGATAGATTTCAGTTTCAAGCCTCTAACAATGAGGCCGAGTATAAAGCCCTTTTGGCCGGCCTTAGAATGTGTAAGGCGGCCGGGGCAACAAAAATTGATGCTAGTTCGGACTCCCAGCTAATAGTCAGCCAAGTTAATAGTGACTATGAGGCCAGGGAGCCGGCCATGATGAAATATCTTCATATGGTGAAAGATGAGGCGGAGGGCCTAGAACATTTAACCCTACAACAAGTTCCCCGCTTGAAAAATCATTAAGCGGACGCGCTCTCTAAGGTAGCTTCCTCGGCATCGTGTCATACTCCCACATTAGTGTTTTGGGAAGTAAAAGAGAAAAGGAGTTTTGATGCCAGCCCATGCAAGTCATAGACATAAGCTCAACCTGAATGGATGGGGTGATCTCCTATTTATAGGATGGAATGCTCCCGGACAATCGGATAGAAAGTTTGCTGATGAAGAAGAGGGTAGCTTGGTTTAAGCTGAAGAGCGGGGAACTGTTCAAAAAAGCCTTTGTTAAGCCATACCTAAAGTGCATCACGCCGAAAAAAGGGCACGACGTGTTGAATGACTTGCATCAAGGACGGTGTGGATCGCACATTGGATGACGAGCCTTAGCAGAAAAAGTTACCCACTTGGGGTACTATTGGTCGAGCAAGAATTCGCACGCCATGAAAATAGTGAAAAAATGTGACAAATACCAGAGATTTGTAACCCTTATTCACCGCCCGACAAATAGTTTGTCGGCCATAAGCAGTCCGCTTCCCTTTGCAAAATGGGGCATGGACATCTTGCGGCCGTATACTCCAGCACCGGGGCAGAGGCGGTACGTGTTAATAGTTGTGGACTACTTCACGAAATGGGTTGAAGTTAAGGCTGTCCGAGGAATCAAATGGACGGATGTATCATCCTTTATCTGGAAAAATATTATCACTCGTTACGGTGTGCCACAGTCAATAGTGTTTGACAATGGGCCCCAAATTCAAACGCGACAGCTCAAAGGTTGGCTAAGTGACCAGGGCATCACTCACTGTTTTTCCTCGGTCAGACGCCCACAGGCTAACGGCCAAGTTGAATCTTATAACAAGCTGATCTCCAACGGCATCAAGCGCAAGCTTGAAAAAATAGACGGCCTATGGGCAGATGAGTTGGTCATTATATTATGGTCCATTCGTACGACAGCCAAAAGTTCAATAGGAGAAACCCCAATCTTTCTGGTCTACGGCGCCAAAGCCATGCTCCCAATTAAGATCTACAAGCCTACTCTCCGAGTAATGTTATATGATGAATTGGCCAATTAGGAGGCAATAAAGAATGCCCTAGACTTTCTTCCAGAGGCTAAGGGCAATCAGCGCTAAGGCACGAAATTTATCGTCTAAGAATGTCAAGGGCGTATAACCGCAAAGTGTCTAAGCGGCCGTTGAAGATGGGGGATCTAGTCTTAAGAAAGATGGAAGAGGTAGACCGAGCCAACGAAGATGGAAAGCTAACCCCAAACTAGGAAGGGCCCTACCGAATCAAGGAAGAAGTACGGAATGGTACATACCGTCTCGAAGCCTTAGATGGCCGTCCTATTCCTCGTACTTGGAATACGGACAACCTGAAAAAATATTATGTTTAAAGTCAAAGCCAAAAGTTGTATGTCCAACTAAGCCTGAACAGCCGAGTAATGTAATTAAGCCTTAATGGTCGAGTAATGTATTTAAGCTATATAGCCACAAACAATGTAAAAAATTTTGACAATTATTTATGAAAAGTCAAGCTTGTTATTAAAAATTTGTTGTTTACTATTATGTACATCTGTATTTTTAAGCTGAAAAGTCGAATGCAAATAACAACAAGGTAGCTTGCAGCAATGCTGATCGGCCACCATGACTAAACATAGCTCGCTCCTGAAAAGGGAAACTAGTTCTACTTGCAACATAACAGCTTGGTTGTTCCCAAAATAAGGGGCATAAGGTTCTGGCCAAGTATAAACTCACCAAGAGCATACCAAAATAAAACTATTTGGCCACCCCTATTCAAACGACAAAATCTCATAGATTTTCAGAGTAAAATATCAAACTAGGGCATCCCTAGCAAACTTAGGCCCTCTCACTTCACCTTAAAAAAAATAATATTAAGTAAAAATAATTTCAGTTTAGTAAAAATAACTTCAGTTCAGTAAAATTATTTTCAATTCAATAAAAATAATTTCAGTTCAGTAAAAATAAGTTCGGTTCAGTAAAATTCGGTTTTCTTAAAGAATAATCATAATAGAAAATCAGCAAAAATAATTTCAGTTCAGTAAAAATAATTTCAGTTCGGTAAAATTAATTTTAGTTCAGTAAAAATAATTTAAGTTCATCAAATGTAATTTTATTTCAGTAAAAATAATTTCAATTCAGCAAAAATAAGGTGAAGTGAACGGGGCCTTACTCGGCCGCAGAGTCCAAACAGACGATGACACCGCCTGGCCCTATACTAGATGGACGGTTCATACCAAGATAGCTCCTAAAACGCAGACTAAAAAGTTAGTCAGGGGCATCCTTATCCCAGCCGCTCGGCCATATAGCCTCAAAGGCCAATATTACCTTCCGGCCCCACAAGTCCGGAGGAAAGAAGAACAGGAAGTCTAAAATTTGCTTAAGGTACTGGTTACCTAATTAAGGCAAGGACTCCCCTAGGCGTACGAGCCCAGTAAACAAAAATTCTCAAGTTTAGATAATACTTAAAATTTCTAAAGTGCATCCGAGCGATAGCTTTAACAGACAACTCAAATAAAGCCAATAAAACGACCATATATATAATATTGATTCGACATTCACCTAGTCCAAGGGCAATAATTATTATGATTTGATTAACTTACTAATCGTCATACCTTTCAAGGTATAAAACCTACTAAGTTAATCAAACCACCTGGAATATGGACTAGGCGAACGCCGACCAAAGGGGCATACCCCTAGTATTCGTGCGAACGAGCATGTATGAAAAGCATAAAGCATAAAAAATTGCTGAAATTGCTAAGTATGAAAAGCATGAAAATTGCATCAATTAAAAATAAAACCGCTCAGCAGGCGGCAAAATTAATAGTTATACTAACGCCGGTCAAACAGGCAGCAAAATGGAAATTGTTCAAATAAAACAGAAAAAAAAAAAGAAGACATAAAAGTTGAAGGGAAATTCTCTTTGGTAACACCATGGTTTTTATTTTTCTCAATGGTGAATTGTGAAAATTTTATTATCCTTGGTAAACTTCAATTTTTAATATTAAGCTAACTATAACATTTATGATAAATTTTAACTATAGTTAGTTTATTTATTAATTTTTTTTTTAAATTTAAATTATTTTAGATTTTTTATTAAAATAAAGTCACTTCCATCAACACCAGCCAGTTAGCCACCACTCCCCTGCCCCCACTCACATCACCGGCGCCGGCACCCAATCCCCTCCCTCCCTTGTCGGCAAACCCCTCTCCTCTTCGCCATCCCCTAAAAAAAACCCCAAATCTTCATCTTCTTCCCCAAAACCCACTTCTCTCCTTCCCGAAAAATCCTCCTTGAAGCCTTAGAAACCGCCGGCATCTCCCTGAACCACCACCTTTTCCTCGAAACCCACTTCCCTCCTTCCCAAAACTCTTCCCCAAAGCCTTATAAACTAGCGTATAAACCACAAACACCCACATAAAGGAGGTGAGAAGAGCGGCGCGAGAGGAGGAGATGAAGAAGGAGGCGGAGGCGAGAACGAAGAAGAGGTCAAAAGGAAGAGGGGAAGAAGGTGGCGCCGGCGGAATCTGGGTGAATTAAAAAATTCTCAGAATTTTAACCAGATCTTCAATCAATAAATCTGCGGTTTTTTTGTTCTTTAGGGGAAAAGATGAAGATTTGGGGGTTTTTGTTAAGGGGTGGGGGAGGAAAGGGGATGGTCGGAAGGAGACGGATAGGGTACGGGGGCTCGCCAGCAGTTAGGGAGCTAACGCTGCCGACCAGGGGAGGGGGTCAGCCTTTAGCTTGTCAGAAGCCTCGGCCACATCCTTCCAAGTGGCCGCCTGGGAGGTCGCCTCATCCTTTTCCCACATGAGAGCCTCATTGGCCAACCTTTCCTTCTTAAGAGCATTGCCCAGTTTGACGATGTCCTCAGTTTGTTTGGCCGCCTTCTCAGTAACTGCATTAAGAGCGGTCTCGTGCCGGATCCTCTCCAAGGCCAGCATGCCTGTATTCTCATCTTACAGCTTTCGGACGTTCTCCTGGGCCACTTAGAGCTCACGCCTCTACTGCAGACGCCAGTCTTGGATGGCAAAAATCCTAAGGAGGAGCTGAGGACCAATGGAAGAAAATTAGTCTAAGAAAGACGAAAAATAAGCTAAGTGTTGAAGTTGGGAAAAATGTCAATACCTCAATGAAGTTGTTGATCATAAGGTCGAGGTGGCCACCATGGATACCCCAATATTTATCCTAAGCTTCGACCGGGATGACCCTCTGTATGGCGTCCCTAACAGCATTTCGCTCGGCCCCTGTTAGAGAAGAGCCGGGGAGTCAAGCGTCTGCTTCCTTGGAAATGTCTCGTCTGCAAAAGAAAACACAAGAAAGATAAAACATGTAAGCTAAATTCATGAAAGTTATGAAGAATAAATGTTGTACGAGTACCTTCTGAGAAAGAGAGTGGTGCTTGCGAACGCCTCTCCGGAGTTGGAGTAGGCGTAGGCTAATGCTCGTCCGCCCTAGGCGGAGACAGCTGTCTTCCTCAGTTTGGGAACCCGATGGCCGAGTCCCCAAAAACTCAACATGCGGAGTTGAGTTGTCACCGGTCGTTTGGTCTAGGGATGACTTTTCCTCTTCGTCCTTTCGGACGGTCTCGTCTCGGGCCACCTTGGACGGCTGTGGCTCCGAGGGCTTGGAGCCCCCACTAGGTGTCAGTTGGGGTAATTCTCCTTTAGGCTGCTCCTTGACAGCCCGCGACCTTGCCCTGGCCGCCTGCGCCCCTGAGGGGGTTTTGGACACAGAAACATTGCTCGCTTTGAAGCCGGCGCCGACCGCTTCCTCGCTGGCTTCGGGGTAGCTGACTGAGAAACATAAACGAAGAATAGTTATCCTTGTTGGACGAGTACAAAGTTAAGGAGTTATCCTTCTATCAAAGTTAATACGGCCATAACTAGCCGATCTATCATGTCCGAGCACAAGTAAAAATAAATGCACTCAAAGCATAGCAGATCGAGCGCACAAAAAAAAAGAAAAAAAAAGAAAAAGAAAAGACAGAGAGAAGTTAAGGGAAAAATTGAAAAATGTATTCATACCCCCTTAGCCACCTCGTACTCCTGCCTCAAGAGCCGATAACGCTCCAAGTTGAACTCGTTCATGTCAACATCTCCCTTTTGTGCCGGGTCGAGCTGAGACATGGCAGGTTCTTTCAAAAAGAAAGAACAAAGTGTTGGAAAATATTTTGAGTCTAAATACGTTCGAGTAAGCATGACACGAAATTCCACCAGGAGTGTAGTTTCGGAGCAGGCCGAAATGAGGACATGAATGTCGAATCCCTCAGCTAGTCTACTAAGGGAATCCATTTGGGAAGGACGGATACTCACTAACCCCCTCTGTACACCTTCTTGTCCTTAAAATAGTCAAGTTGATGCGTATAGTCCAGATGCACTGGGGTCGGCTTGGTTGATGGTCCCCTCGTCCAAGCTGAACAAGAGAAGAATCAAAGTTGTTCATCTTCCTATTAAAATTTCGATCCTTGCAGTGGATAAGGTAGAACCATTGCTTCCAGTCCCGCCACTTGGAAGGCTTGTGTAGAACAACCATGTATTCTGGCCAGTTGTTCAAACTGAACCACCCGTCCGCCTCCGCCTTCAGCTTCACCATATTATGCATCGTGCAGAAGACTGGGAAGTTAGGGCTGAAGCCCATCCTAAGGCAAGTCACCAAGTATCCGAAAATGTTTCCCAGCTGTTCGGCGCCAGTTGGAACAAGGCAATTTGATATTCGCCCAGCAGCTCCTAGACGAATGGGTGAAGAGGAAATCGAAGTCCTATCTCCAAGGCAGACCTGTAAACGTTGAAAACCTGACAAATAATGGTCGGGTCATCTAAGGCAACCACCGATCTTGAAGTTCTTGGCGGCCAGATCCTGAACTCTTCCCTAGCATTAGGAATCTCTTAAACTCCTCAAATCCATCATTAAGGAAACCTAGGGTTGTTTCCCCCATCTCACAGTCGTACGGGCTGTCAATGTTAACCTCCCCCTCCACAACCGGGGCATTAGGGTTTTCATCTCCTTGTTAGGCCAATTGTGGTTCGGGTACCCCCAACGAACCAAAGTCAGCGAACAACACTCTGTCTAGCTCAGCCGCCTCAGCCGAGCTTCCCCTGACCGAGCCTTACCCTAGCTCAACCACCACCATTCCTTCACGCACTAAGGGGGCCTTACCCTTGTCTTTCTCCCCCCCCCCCCTTAGATCTTTGACTTCTAGATGGAATGTTACGGGGGCGGTCGATCGGCTCAGCAATGTGAATGCCAATTCGAGGCCTGGCCGACCCGAAATGATGGGAGGGGATGGTAGTAAAATTCATTCGGACGTGACACAAGACTGTGGTCGATTTTGGGCAGATAGAACAGTGTCCAATCGAGATGAAGAACGAGGCTTCCGAGAAAGAATGTTGCTCAGACGACCTTACATCCGAGTTGGTATGTTGTGCTGGGGATGATTTAGGTTTCGCTCAGACGCTAACTTAGGAGAAAAAGTTTTTGGCTAATTTGCAGTCGGGGTTCATACGGATATAGAAGTGCCTCGCTGATTTTGGCGCTCCTCAAAAGAAGTGGTCACCTCGATCACCGAGCATGCACTACCACCAGTAGTGGTGGACGTGTTTGTGTTTATGTTTTTGTTAGAGGTCTCCCCGTCTGTAATATTTGGATCATAGGAGGCCAAGAGCTGTATTATGCTACCGTCTAGGATTCTGAGCAACATATCGGTCGTACATCTACCTCGTACGCGTCATGTTCGACTGTAGGGACAGAGAAGAATAGGTGGGGGTGAGCTGGTACACACTAGCAATGGACCCACTCCATAAAGACGATGACTCGCCCCCGTCTACTCTAGATTCCTCAGCCCCAGGCGAACAGACGGCCTCATGAGGACAAACGGACAAGGCCAAGTGTTGAGCCAGAGTGTATTTGGAAATAAAAACAAGTAATAAAAGGGAAAAAGTAAAGAGAAAAAGGAAAGTATTTAGTTACCTCTGCCCAAGTAGAAAACTTGAAGACTTTGAATATATAGATAAAGATTGACCTAAAAACTTAACCTTTTGACCAAAAAACTCCAAATGCACGATGAAATTCTTAAAGATTCGAAGAAAAATCTACTTTCTCTCTCTTGAAGCTCTGACTTCTCTCTAGAAAGTTAAATAAACCAAAGTAATAAAATGAAGTCAAACTCTCGCTATATATTGGAAAAAATTTACGAGGGCAGGATTGTAAAATCACCTTTCCTACCTAAAGAAGTCCAATAATTAAACTTTCGAAAAGTTTGACCTATAAGATAAACGGTTAACAACCGTTCCGTTATTAAAGACGGGAATTCAGACGGGCGCCATAAAGACCCGTCAAAGTTAACGTTCCTCTTGGAACTTGAACCATTGACGAAGGGAAAGCAGGTCGTTTTCTACCCTTTCCTAAAGCCAAACAAAATTTATAAACACTTGACCAACCTAATACGAGTATATGGCAAGTCAAGGGTCAAACCCAAAGGAATGAGTAGGTGCAAGCTATAACCTAGGTCAAGCTACTTCGAAGATTGTAGAAAGATAGGGTTGTAACTAAGGTATCGAGAAAGCTAGATAAATCGAGAAATTCAATATACTAAACACTAGGGATATAGGTTCCACATGCAAGCTCAATGATTATTCTAATTGAAGGATTACTAAATCAATTTAAACATTGTAAAGGACAAACAATAGTTGCAATCAATGGAATTCAAGAGCTATCCCCTACAAACAAAGCTAGGGTTCACTATGAATGGTTAACTAGGAAAAATCACAATCGAATTCAATCAATTAAAGAAATTCTAAAATCGAGGGTTCAAGTCATTGGAATTTGCAATTCAATCTAGATTAATCTTATAGGTTGATCACTCCTAGTCTAATTAATCACATGCACAACTATGTCAACCAATTTCATTGCAACAATTCAATAAACCAATGATCATCAACTAGCAAAAATCATCAATCAAGCATGCTTTCCCTTCTCCCTAGCAACTAATCTACTTACTAATCATGGTGAAATTGAGAAACAAAACAAAATTCAATCACAATCATATTCATTTTAAGTTTAATCAAGAAGAAATTCAATCACTCAATAAACTCTAAAGCAAAGAATGAAATTCAAATCAAACATTCAAGAATTAAAGGAAATTTTAATAAAAGTAAATTCAAAGGAGAGAAATCTCACAAACTTTCATTGATTTGAAGAAGAAATCCAAGATCAAGTTGAAATCAAAGATCAAATTCAAGTACAATCAAGTAATCTTAAGCTTCTCTCTCTACTATTTCTGGAAAATAAGTTTCAAGTACAAAATAAGTTGTCCCCCCTAAAAAGAAAAATTCTAAGAATATAAATAGAAAATCGAGCAAAGGAGAGCTGTGCGCCTGGTGCGTGCGCACCACCAGGCCGCGCCCGCGCACAGGTGGGTCTGTGCGCACGCACCACCTATGCTGCGCGCGCGCACCCCTGCTTGGTGCTCGTGGCTTGCCTCGTTCGCTTGTTCGATCGATCTCCGCGCTCCCGAGCATCCCCATCATTGGTGCACTCGAGGCGATGCTCGTGAGAAGGGAAGCTCCTTTATCTTCCAAGCATTTGAACACTTCGAGCCAAAGCATTACTTCCAAAGGTTTTCGTGCTCGCGGAGCTAACTTGAATTGCATTCTTGGTTTCCCGAACTTAGCTCCATCAACTTCCTTGAACGCGCTCGAGCTTCATTCTTGATAATTAAACCTCAGGAAACTCAACACACCTATAAAACAAGTCAAAGAAACGAAGAAGCGAGAAAAGATAACCGAGAAATGAATGAAATAGAAAGAAAACCATCAAAAACATACATTTCTCTAAACTTACGCACAAACATGCAAAACAAGCATTATTATGCATAACCACGACATAGAAGACTAAAAACGAGCATAAAACTGCAAAGAAAACCTAGCCTAAGAGTGCCAAAATGACACTCATCAAATTCCCCCAAGCTAAATTTTTACTCGTCCTCGAGCAAAACAAAATCAAGCTTAAAGAAAAATGATGACCTTATTTAGGCAAGCAAGAAATGGGAAAGACTAGAGAATAGAAGAATATACACTAACGTATTTTTATAGCGATTATCCCATAACTCTTAAGTAAAAGGAGGCAAAGCATAAAAAGAGAAAAGAAAAAGTTAAAACTTAAAAGGAAAAGAGGTACTTATACAATGGACTTTTGCACATGGTCAAAACACGAGAGGATATCAAACCTTCTAAAACAACAAAGGTAAGCACGTTCTAAGATATCGAGGGTTGATTGAAACGTAGGACATGCTAAGTATAGAGAACTACCAAAACGCAATTCACTTTCATCTAAGAACAATTTTAGCACATTTTCCCAATTGGCCTCAAATCTTCGTTTAGCAAGCATCTCTATTGTTCTTCGAAGGAACCGGAAAAACAATAGATTTGAGGTTTTCTCGACATCTTGACTTTGCATCCCCTCTCCTTAGGCTTTAACTCATAATGCCTTCCCTCGGTATATGACTCAACCACTAGATCAAAAGGGCTTTCCCAAAGGTTGTAACATAAAGGCAAAAGGTTGAGGGTAGGCTTAAAATTTAGAATTTGGTGGTACACCTAAGTTGTGAAGCAAAGATTGGCCAAATCTCAACAGCAAAACAAAGTAGTCACCAAACAAAAACAAACTAATACCCCCAAGCTTATTCAAAGCTATAACAACAATCATATATACAAAAAGCGTAATACGCTTCCCCCCAAGCTTGAACAAAGCATTGTCCTCAATGCGTAAGATAGGAAGAAGCATTTACATCAAAATGTTTTTGAACTTTTTCATTTTTCACTTTTTTTTATCAATTTTTGCCAAAGCTTTTTGAATTTGCTTTGCTTTTTCTCATTTTTTTTCAATTTTTCATTTTTCACTTTATTCATTGTCCTCGCCTCTTTTAACTATGGACGGCTTTTTCATTTATTCAATTGCCATTATTCACAAGATATACAAAACACAAGCTTGCTTACAAATAAGAACCAATATCCAAACTCATATACCACAATCTCCAAGAACATGATTATTTGCTTCACAAAAACCAAAAATGGAACAAAAAGAAACAAAAGGCTCAAAGTTCTACAGATGTGGCTTGAAAAGGAGGGAAAAGGCTCAAATGGTTAGCAAGTAGGCAAATGTAATCCCAAGAACTAAAAATTATGAAGATTATCCTAAAAAAGAAAAATTACCACCCCGAAAAGATGCCTTTGTCCTCCCTAGATGGTTCAGTGTCATGTTTGAGAATTATGAGTCAAGATTCAAGATTCAAGATTAGGTCCGCAATAGTCAAGGATCCATGTCGCTCATGCAAGTAATTGTAGATGGCTTGAAAACAATGAAACCTCACATGGTTATAGCAAAAACTCACTAAAAGCTTCAAATTCACCAAAGGGGAACGATTGCGATTTTTCAAAAACAAAAGAATCCGGCTTCAAGGTCCCAATAGTTCTTAAACGACTACCTTAGCATGTTCTATCCTAGAATCAACCAAAGATACTCTCAAACCGTGCAAACCATTGTTCTTAGGAAGAATGATAGCCAATGTGCAAGTCCAAGTGGTACTAAGTCCAAAGAAAAAGCAAAATCATTAAGAAAGAAAAGCAATGCCTCAAAAACATGTTATTTTTATTTACAAAACCTCTTTTTTTGTTTTTTTTTTAAAGGAAAGAAAAGTTTAAAATCAAAACATATGAAAACAAAATACAAAAAGGAAAGTAGAAGAAAAGAGAAAAAGGAAACAAAAAGGAAAAGGAAAACCATAAGAAAATAGAAAATGAGGAAAAAGATATAAAATGAAAAATAGAAAAGCAAAGGAGAAATAGAAATGCAACAAGGAAGTAATGCAAACGCATAAGTCCCAATCGACAAACAAGTGAACATTCGACCACAACGCCAATGTTCCCAAACACACTAAGGTGTTAAAAAGCAAACATCCTCGAACTGTTCAACTTCACCTAATCTAAACCTAAACTAAGCTACCAAGAAAAGAAAAATAAAGAGAAGAAGATTAGAAGGATCTCACCATGCGTCGAAGCTATGCTACATCAAACAAAGTGAAAGAGCACCTTAATGAAGCATCAATATCAAAAGCATAAGCGACGAAGCAAAGTGAGAAAGGAATGGACTATATACAAAGAAAATTGTTAGTAACTTCGGTATAAAAGAAAAGAAAAATATAAAAGAGAAAATGTATGCAAATAATGAAAAAGCAATATATGATAGCATTAGGAAAAGGGTCAAGAAATGAAATCAAGAAACAGAATCATCAGATAGAAGCAGAGTCAGGAAACAAGATATCAAACAATCATCATCAGGAAGCATAATCATAAAGAAGTGGAGATACATAACAGACAGCGATCAGCAAAACAAACAACAATACCAAGAACTGGACTGAGAAATTAGCAGAAGTACATCATCATCATCACCAGAGAAGCAAGAGATACACAGAGATCAATACCAAAAGCAAAAGAGACCAAGAGTGAACTACAAAAGTGAGGAGGGAAACAGTGAAGCACACAAACAACATAAATCACCCCCAAGCTCAAAATGAACTACCCCCCAAACTCTAAACCTAATAACATATAGGCAAAAGGGAATATTATATAAAGCACATAAGAAAATGGGGGTAGGCACAATAGTCTCACTCCGCACTATGGTAAGGGGTAGAGTGAGAACTCCCCCACCGATCTCTAAAACATGAACCGAGCTAGCCATCTCACTCGCCTCTATAGGAGCTTTCCCCTTTAACCTCCCCTCCCTCCTAGCACGGTCTATCGCGAAGAAATAAGACCAATCATCCAAAACCAGCTCTCCCGATAATCCCTACCTACCAAAAGTCTCGGGGTTCGGGAAAGGCATAGGGTTTGCGGGATCATTTGTATAATCGCATCCACCGGGCCGCTTATAGTCGTAAGTGGCCGGGGTGGTGCCCATGATAGCACTAGGAGGGCTATGAGGACCCTCCCAATAGGGGTAACAAGGTTTAGGACCCACGGTAGGGTCAAAGGGTTCCCATTGAGGGATAAGTCCTTGTTGGACCGGGAGGTATGGGTAGTTCAACTAAGGTTCACCTCCCATGGTAGTCATACAATTGATTAGCATGGAAATCATAGCCAAAAGACGAATCCCGCCCCAAAGGCATGGAAAACAAGACATTAGTGATGGAATCTAACTTGGCATGAATAGTAGATAAATCAAGTGTAGAAGAAGAAGTAGAAGGAGGAATAGGAGTACCTCCCCGTTCAACCGGGGGTAAAGCTTGGAAGTCCGTTGGGAGAGCATCATTGGAGGCGGTTCTTGTATGATTAGTCTTCTTCCAAAGAGAGGGGTCGATGTTGCATCTTTGAGGTCTCCAAGTCAAAGAATCCGTCTTTGTCATACGGTTTGTAGCCTCCTTACTCGGAATCAAGAACCAATCTTCACTTGGGACACCTTCCATATGAAAATATTATGCTTCTTGGTACGATCAAGGAATTTTTGGTTTACAAGGGCATAGACATTGAGGAAATGAGAAGGTGTCCTCTCCCAAGGGTCGACTATCGGAGGGAGTTCGCATAGCAAATCTTTATAAGAGTCATTAAGGAAAAGTGCGAGGATAGAGATCATGCCTACAATTTGGATGCTCCCCGAAAGCGAAACACCATCTCAGATATCTAGAAATCGGTTGATCAAATGTTGAGTGAAATCTACAAGCTCGATCTCATGCGACTCTTGGTCGGCAATCCATAGCCAACAAAGTTCCTCACGGGAAATAGCTCCCAAAGAGTCTTTAGAACATAGGGCATAGGTGAGAATACGATTAAAGTATCTCATAGCCGGATGAACGATCGATGCGGACTTGGAAGTTTGAGGCTCATATTTCCTTTCATCGGAGATACGCCACCACCACTTGAGTTCATCATATCCATGGTTGCTAGTAATTTTACCATTGGCCGGATAGACAAGATGGTCTTCATCGACGGCCCAAGGAAATCGGAAGTAGGAACAAAGTTATGACTCCGATAACCGATGATCATTGTTGAAAAGTTGAAAGGTCAAAGTTCTTGAAGACTCACCACTTGACTCTCGGACCACTTCAAGGGATGCTAGAAACTCATACGTCACCCTAACATAGGTAGGGGCGCTCAAATCCAAGAACTCTAAGAGACCGAGGTTCCTAGGTAGCGAACGTCATCATCAATTCCAAGTAGGTTAGTTGTTGTTTGATCGTAGAATCTTATTGACTTGAGCTTTCGCTTGGATAGTTGCTTGAACCAATCCCAATGTAATTCCTTAGAGAATTCAATGTCGTATGTTTCTAGCAAAGCAATTCATGAGCAATTCATGAGAAATTCATTTACAATTATCATTGCTCAAGAAGATTCAAAAGAAATTGCTCTAAAGTCAAGCACAAACATTATTTATTCAAAAATGAAATAAGAAATGGTCACACATGAACTATGCCATGAATATTGAGACATAAGCTTGAAGAAACTAGTCATGAAGTAAAGGCAAAATTGGACACAAGATACCAAATCATGAATCATTATGAGCAAATTAATCCCAAAACATTGAATTATCAAAGAAGTGAAACTATCATATAGAATACCCATGAGAGAGAAAATGACCAACAATGGTGATTTAAGGATTCAAGCAAGGTATACAAATTCATCATGAAAAAGCTTCAATTTAACATCCAATAACATCATTCAAAAAAAATAACAAGCTAAAAAGAACTAACAATGGAGTTCTACCATGAAAGCAAAACGAAGGGTTTCAAGCTTCAAAAATAAGGAAGAAGATGACTAGAAAGTGAGAAATTATACCCCAATGAAGCTTTGAATTACTTGCAAATTGCATAATTTGAGGAATATAGAACAATTAGAACACCCAAAGACAAGTTCCAAGCACCAAAACAAAACCTTCAAAAAGTCGAATTTGATCCCAAAATTTCGAATTTCAAGTCAAAATTTTCAGATTTTTTTGTTGTTTTTGAAAAGATTTGATTATGGTTTAATGTAATTTGTGAATAAATGAAAGTAAAAAGGTGTATTTGATTGAAATTGCAAAGGGTTTGGAAGGGATTGAAAAGAGAAAAGGGAGTGGTGCAATGAAGGGAAAGTCGAGGAGAGAGAAAATGGAGTGGAAAGAGTGAGTTTGGGAGAAGAGGGGCACGAAAAAGGGGGCGAGGCTGCTGTGTCTGGTGCGTGTGCGCAGCTAGGTTGGTGCGTGCGCGCCAGCTACTGCAGGGGGCTGGGTTTGCTTGCTCGGAATTGCGCAACAAAAGCGAAATTGCTGACCTACTTGGTGCGTGCGCGCAGCCAAGTGGTGCATGCGCACCAGGTAGGGTCTTGGGGGCTGAAATTTGGCTTGAGACGCACCAAAACAAGGCCAGATGGGTGCGCACCAAACAAAGACTAGGGGGAGAAAAATTCCGCTTTTGAACATACTCTCGTGCTTGTGCTCTCATCGGCGCTAACGAGCATCATGATCGAGTGCTTAAAAATCACACAAAAAATAGTTCGAAAATCACTCAATCATAAATAAAAATCCATGAAAACCCAAACACAAGAGCATGTATCCCCAATCAAACTCCTTCACCAAAGTTTAACCAAACCTCAAGAAACCTTGAATTAATCACCGAAATAGTTGGAAATCATCATTGATCCAATCTCATGGTACCTAAAATCAAGAAAACAAAGACAAATAAGAAATGTTCTCAAAAATAAAAGAAATATAGAGAATTGAAAAATCAAAAGAAAAGGGTTAGAAAACCGGGTTGCCTCCCGGGAAGCACTTGTTTAACGTCATAGCTCGACGTTCTCCACCTATTAAGGTGGTTGTCGGAGAAGCAATATGTGATTAAGGCCAACAAAAGCACCATCGAAATACTTCTTGAGTTGATGGCCATTAACCTTTAATGGAGACGAAGAATCCATCATTGAAACCTCTACAACACCACTAGGAAAGACATCCTTAACCAAGTAAGGACCGCTCCATCTTGACATGAGCTTCCCCGGAAATAACTTCATTTTTGAATTGTAGAGAAGAACTTTATCACCAACACAAAACTCTTTCTTCTCGATAAGCTTATCATGAGTTTCCTTGGAACGAGCTTTGTAAATACTAGCACAATCATAAGCATCAAATCGAAGCTCCTCTAGCTCATGAAGATCTAACCACCTTTTCTCCCCCGCACTTGCCAAAACAAATTTTATCTTCTTGATTGCCCACAAAGCTTGGTGTTCAAGCTCTACTGGAGATGGCATGATTTGCCATAGACTAGACGGTATGGAGTGGTACCTATAGGTGTCTTGAAAGCCGTTCTATAAGCCCAAAGAGCATTATCCCACTTGTCCGACCAATCCTTCCTATTTCTTGCAACCGTCTTTTCAAGGATTAACTTGATTTGACGATTAGAAACCTCAACTTGGCCGCTTGTTTGAGGATGATATGGAAGGCCAAATCGTTGATGAGCTCCATGATTTTGCAACATCTTTTGAAAGGCATTGTGAACAAAATGAGAACCATTATCGCTTATCACCGCCTTTGGTACACCAAACCTTGACCTTCTTGAACAACTTCATTACCACCTTATGGTCATTAGTTGGGGAAGCAAAGGCCTCAACCCATTTAGACACGTAATCCATCGCCACAAGAATATATTGATTTCCAAAATATGAGGGAAATGGTCCCATAAAATCAATTCCCCACACATCAAATACCTCCAATTCAAGAATGGGTTGTTGAGGCATCTTATTTCGCTTGGAGATATTCCCAACTCGTTGACAACGGTCGCATGTCTTAACAAAACCCCATCAATCCTTGAAGAGTTGTGGCCACCATAAACCGCTTTGAAGGATCTTGGTGGCGGTTTTAGAAACACCCATATGGCCACCACTCGGATCCGAGTGGCACATCTTCAAAACACTAGGCAACTCTTCATTTGGAACACAACGCCTAAGTAAGCCATTAAATCCTCGCTTGTACCAGATGGGATCATCCCACACATAGTGTCTTGCCTCTCTCTTAAGCTTCTTTCATTGATTCTTAGAAAAGGAAGGTGGAAACTCCCCACATGCAAGAAAGTTCACTAAGTCGGCAAACCATGGGAGCTCCTTTGCCTCAATAGCATATAAGAAGTCATAAAGCATCCTATCCTCAAATGGAGAAACATCATCATGAATTTGAGAATCTTCAAGACGAGAGAGATGGTCAGCCACAACAATTTTCGCTCCACTCTTATCCCTAATCTCAATATTAAAAGTTTGAACTTCGAGCACCCACCGGATCAACCTAGGCTTGGATTCTTTCTTGGCAAAAAGGTACTTGAGAGCTGCATGATCCGTGAAGACAATGGTCTTAGAACCCAACAAATAACAACAGAACTTTTCAAAAGCATGAACAATAGCCAAAAACTCTTTTTTCTGTTGTGGTGTAGTTTCTTTGAGCACCATTTAGAGTCTTGAACATATAATAGATCACATGTAGCTTCTTTTCCACTCTTTGACACAAGACACCTCCAATTGCCGAATCACTCGCATCGCACATCAACTCAAAAGGTAAATCCCATCTTGGGGATTGAACAATAGGAGTAGACATTAGAGCCTTCTTCAATTCATTGAATGCCTCCAAACACTTATCATCAAATACAAACTCCGCATCCTTTTGAAGAAGATCATTGAGGGGCTTTGCAATGAGCGAGAAATCCTTGACGAATCTTCTATAAAACCCGGCATGTCCTAAGAAAGATCTCACTCCTTTCACATTGACCGGAGGTGGAAGCTTCTCAATAACCTCAATTTTTGCTTTGTCCACCTCTATCCCCTTGTAAGAAATCTTATGGCCAAGGACTATGCCTTCCTCCACCATGAAGTGACACTTCTCCCAATTCAAAACCAAGTTCACCTTCTCACACCTTGCCAAACATTTCTCAAGGTTTCCAAGACATGCCTCAAATGAAACACCGCCTACGGAGAAGTCATCCATAAACACTTCCATTTCCTCCTCCAATATATCTCCAAATATACTTATCATGCATCTTTGAAATGTGGCGGGAGCATTACAAAGGCCAAACGACATTCTCCTATAAGCAAATGTTCCATAGGGACAAGTGAAGGTCGTTTTCTCTTGGTTTTCCGGGTGGATAGGGATTTGGAAAAATCCCGAATAACCATCAAGAAAATAATAGAACTTGTGCCTCATTAGTCTCTCAAGCATTTGATCAATGAAAGGAAGGGGAAGTGATCTTTCTTGGTGGATGTGTTTAGACGTCTATAGTCTATACACATCCTCCATCCCGTGACCGTCCTCGTGGAATGAGCTCACCTTTCTCATTCTCGACAACGGTCATGCCTCCCTTCTTTGGGACAACATGAACGGGAGAGATCCACCTAGAACTCGAGATGAGGAATATAATTCCCGCATCCAAAAGTTTAGTGATCTCCTTCTTCACTACCTCTCCCATTTGGGGGTGTAGCTTTCGTTGCCTCTCAATAGAAGGTAAATCACCCTCCTCAAGGGTTATGTGATGTGTACACAAAGCAGGGCTTATATCTTTGAGGTCATCAATGGTATAACCCAAAGCACCTTGGTGCTTTCTCAAAACATCACACAACTCTTGAGCTTGGCGCTCACTCAAAAAAAGAGCTAACAATCACGGGATAGGTGGAGTTGGGTCCCAAGAATTCATACCTAAGGTGTGATGGAAGTGGTTTGAGCTCCACCATTGGCACACCTTTACCTTCCTTTGATGTAGCCACTTGCAACGCTTCTTGGCTAGAAATGCTCATACACATTTGCTCTTCAACATCCTCAAGGTTTCCATTGAGCACATCTTCATACAAAACCATCTCCTTGCTAGAAGTACCTATCTTTTCCTTATTCAACAAAACATTCTCAAAATCATCGTTAGAAGTGAGCAATTGCTCATGCATGGAAGACACAACATGATCAAGAGAATCAATCAACATGTAATTTTCTAAAGAAGAACTTGGATACTTCATACTATCATTCAAGTCAAATTCTATCACCTCATCCCCTACTTTAAGTGAAATTTTAGCACTTTTCACATCTATCATAGCACCCGAAGTAGCAAGGAATGGTCTCCTTAGAATGCTAGGAATATTAGCATCTTCGTCCATCTTAAGCACCACAAAGTCCACCGGAATAACAAATTTCCCAACCCTCAAAGGGGCATCCTCTACCTTACCCTTAGGAAACTTAATTGACCTATCGGCCAATTACAAAGTGATGTTAGTAGGTAAAAGTTCCCCTAGCTCAAGTCTTTGGTACACCGAATATGGCATAAGGCTAACACTAGCTCCTAGGTCACACAAGGCATTCTCGATTTGCATTTTGTAAATGGCACAAGGGATGGAAAAGTTTACGAGATCTTTTAGCTTGGGTGGCATCTTGTTCATTATGATTGAACTACAATTCTCGGTCAAGTTCACCGTCTCTACACCATCACAAGTCCTCCTACCTCTCAAAATGTCTTTGAGGAATTTTGTGTTGTTGGGCATTTGGGTGACAACTTCGGTAAATGGTAGAGAAAGGTGAAGTTGCTTGAGCATGTCAATAAATCTTCCAAATTGTTCATCTAACTTGTGTCTCATGAATTTTTGTGGATAAGGAAGCTTGGGTTTCACAATTTCTTTCTCTACTCTCACCTCACTAGGCTTCTCAATCTCAACCTCACTTAAAGATGCACCATCTCTCTCATCTTCTACCAAAACCTCTTTTGTGGCCTCCTTGGTCTCACTCTTCCTAGGCAAACTCTCCTCAAGAACCTTACCACTCCTTGTGACAATAGCATTGATCGGTCTCTTGGGATCTAGGCCTTGGGAAGGTGAAGAAGAAGGACTAGCATGGTCTTTTAAAGCATTAGCAAGTTGAGAAATTTGGTTTTTAAGCATCTTATTATGAGTCATCATTTCATTAAGTTTCTTGTCACTTACGGCCATGTAAGTGTTCAACAACTTTGTTTAGTTTTCAATGATTTCTTCCAAATTGGTTGTATGAGAAGAAGAAGAGGTTTGAACATAGGAATTATCATTTTGGGTCTTTAGAGCAAAACCAGGTGGGGGACCCCTTTGAGAGTTATTTTGAAAATTTCCCCTATTTTGATTGTTCCAATTACCTCTACCTTGATTATGGTTACCATAACCTTGGTTATGATTACCATAATTTTGGTTATGATTTTGGCTACTATAACCTTGGTTGTTATAGTTACCTCGGGAATTTTGGTTCCCATGGTTCCTATTACCACCACCTTGGTTGTATTTGTCAAAATGGCCATGGTTGTTGTAATTCCTATTCCATTGACCTCTTTGATTCTCAAACCTAGAATCATTATTGTTTAACACATAGTTCACATGCTCATTCACATTTCCATCTTGATCATCACAAACATCCATACATGCATGAGGGCAATTAGAAAAATCATGATGATACGATCCACAATCATCACAAAACAAGCATCCACTAGCCATGTTACTAGAAGAGGGAGGGGGTTGAGAATTAGAAGACATACCTCTCCCCTTAGATTGGGAGGGAAACTTGAAACTTGGTAGGTAGCACTTTCCAACTTCGCCTTGATAGCGGACATCTCCTTCCCCAAGTTTGTCATTTGTGAGGATAGATTGTTTATTGCATTTAGATGATCAACCGAGTACACTGAAGAGCTACTCTTGCTACTTGACTCTATTTCTCCATCTTGCCAATCTTTATAATACCTCACTACGTCTTCAATTATGTCTACCACTTCCTCTTCCGTTTTATTCATGATAGGACCTCCGGCTCCTCCATCTAAACATGATTTTCCTTGAGGACTAAGGCCTCCATAGAAAAATTTGAATAATTTGGTAAGTAGGAATTCCATGGTGAGGACATTCTCTTTGATACTCTTTGTATCTCTCTCATGCTTCATAGAGACTCTCACTAGGCTTTTGCTTGAAACCTTGAACCAAAGCTCTAGCCTCCGCCGTTTTCTTATATGGATAGTAACGGGATAGAAACTCCTTGGTCACTTCATCCCATTTCCTTAGAGAATTCGGCTTGACGTCCTTGTCTAGCCATTCCAAGGCACGCCCTATGAGTGAAAAGGGAAAAAGCTTGAGGCGAGTGAATTCTTGGGAAATTCCATTCACCTTGATAGTATTGCAATATTTTTCGAACTCCTTGAGATGATTTAGCGGGCTTTCATGCTTGGGCCCGCTAAATTGTTGCCTTTCTATCAAAGTGATCATTGCCGGTCTTATTTCAAAGTCATTCGCTGGTGTTGTAGGTGGAGCAATTCCACTATCAAATCTATATGCACCGGGAATCCCCAATTCTTTCAACGCCGCCCTTGGATTTTCTCCCATTATTGCTTGTTCCTCTTGTTATGGTTCTTCTTCACTTGAAGTGCTAGGGCTCAAAGATCGTCTAGCAACCCTTAACCTTGCAATAGTTCTCTCAATTTCCGGATCAAATGACACTAGTGAACGACCACGTGCTCTATGCATAAAATCTCAAAAGAAATGGTTAGTAGCACGGCTACAAGTGTAGCCTAAAAGAATTTTTTTTCGTATTTTCAATTAAAGATGAAATAGACTCAACAACTATAACAAAGCACCAATATCATTCCCCGGCAATGACGCCATTTTTGACGTAGGGAAAAGTAGGTCGTTTTCTACCCTTTCCTAGAGCCAAACAAAATTTGTAAACACTCGACCAACCTAATACGAGTTTATGGTAAGTCAAGGGTCGAACCCAAAGGAATGAGTAGGTGCAAGCTATAGCCTAGGTCAAGCTACTTCAAAGATTGTAGAAAGATAGGGTTGTAACTAAGGTATCGAGAAAGCTAGATAAATCGAGAAATTCAATATACTAAAAACTAGGGATATAGGTTCCACATGCAAGCTCAATGATTATTCTAATTGAAGGATTACTAAATCAATTTAAACATTGTAAAGGACAAACAATAGTTGCAATCAATGGAATTCAAGAGCTAACCCCTACAAACAAAGCTCGGGTTCACTATGAATGGTTAACTAGGAAAAATCACAATCGAATTCAATCAATTGAAGCAATTCTCAAATCAAGGATTCAAGTTATTGGTATTTGCAATGCAATCTAGATTAATCTTATAGGTTTATCACTCCTAGTCTAATTAATCACATGCACAACTATGTCAACCAATTTCATTGCAACAATTCAATCAACCAATGATCATCAACTAGGAAAAATCATCAATCAAGCATGCTTTCCCTCCTCCCTAGCAACTAATCTACTCACTAATCATAGTGAAATTGAGAAACAAAACAAATTCAATCACAATCATATTCATTTCAAGTTTAATCAAGAAGAAATTCAATAACTCAACAAATTCTAAGCAAAGAATGAAATTCAAATCAAACATTCAAGAATTGAAGGAAATTGCAATAAAAGTAAATTCAAAGGAGAGAAATCTCACAAACTTTCATTGAATTGAAGAAGAAATCCAAGATCAAGTTGAAATCAAAGATCAAATTCAAGTACAATCAAGTAATCTTAAGCTTCTCTCTCTACTTTCTCTCTCTACTATTTCTGGAAAATAAGTGTCAAGTACAAAATAAGTCGCCCCCCAAAAAGAAAAAGTATAAGGATATAAATAGAAAATCGAGCGAAGGAGAGCGGGGCGCCTAGTGCGTGCGCACCACCAGGCCGCGCGCGCACAGGTGGGTCTGCGCGCATGCACCACCTACGCTGCGCGCGCGCACCCGTACTTGGTGCTCGTGGCCTTGCCTCGTTCGCTTGCTCGATCGATCTCCACGCTCCCGAGCATCCCTATCATTGGTGCACTCGAGGCGATGCTCGTGAGAAGGGCAGCTCCTTTATCTTCCAAGCATTTGAACACTTCGAGCCAAAGCATTGCTTCCAAGGTTCTCGTGCTCGCTGAGCTAACTTGAATTGCATGCTTGGATTCCCGAACTTAGCTTCATCAACTTCCTTGAACACGCTCGAGCTTCCTTCTTGATAATTAAACCTCGTGAAACTCAACACACCTACAAAACAAGCCAAAGAAATGAAGAAGCGAGAAAAGATAACCGAGAAATGAATGAAATAGAAATAAAACCATCAAAAACACACATTTCTCTAAACTTACGCTCAAACATGCAAAACAAGCATTATTATGCAGAACCACGACATAGAAGACTAAAAATGAGCATAAAACTGCAAAGAAAACCTAGCCTAAGAGTGACATAAATGACACTCACATATGTGCATTTTTGTTAAAAGTATTACTTAATATTGATTTCAGCAAGCTAGAAGAAGTTCAATCAGAGGGGCAAAATAATCCGGAAAAGAAACTCCTGGCCAAAGTAAGATAAATTAAATGTTCATTTTCTATAGACTTTATGTTCATTTTATATTTATTTACTCAAAGATATAAATTCAAACATATTTTTAATGAATTACCAGAAAACCCAAAGATGATGATCAACAGAAGCCAGCAATAACCACTGTAAAGAAGAAGATGCAACAAATACATTTAGACATAGAGAAAATCCCAAAGTATGTTCAAATTTGAATAACTAAATTAAATAAAATAAATAATGAATATATATTAAAATTTCATAATACTATCTCACATTTACATGAAGTACAAATAATCTACAATCAAAATTATGAAAAATCTCAAAAGAATGGAAAAGGCAAGCAAGGAAATCAAAAAAGTGGAAAGAACAAGCAAGAAGTTAAAGAAAGGTAAATGTTCACATATATTGAATATTTCTGTTTAATGTTCATAAATATCAATTATAATAATAATATTAATTTTGCAGGTGAAGAAAAACAGAAGGAAAAAGGGCCTGTAGAGGAGAAAAGTCCTGAAAAGGAAAAACCAATAAAAAGAAAAATGTGGAAGATGACTTTCCAAAGACAACACAGATAAAAGGTTAAAAAATTAAAATGTACATATTTATTACATAAGATGTTCATTTTGGATATGAATAATTTTTAATTGTAATGTTCAAGAGATTAATCAATTTCAATTTTTACTAATTAAATTTTCATAGAAGGACAAGAGGAAAAAGGGCCTGAAAAGGAGAAAAGCCCTGAAAAGAAAACAGAGAAAAATGTCTTTCCAAAGACAACAGAGCTAAAAGGTAAAAAATGAAAAATGTACATATTTATTACATAAAATGTTCATTTTGGATATATATAATTTTTAATTGTAATGTTCAAGAAGATTAATCAATTTTAATTTTCACTGATTAAATTTTCATAGAAAGACAAGAGGAAAAAGGGCCTGAAAAGGAGAAAAGCCCTGAAAAGAAAACAGTGGAAAATGTGTTTTCAAAGACAACAGAGCTGAAAGGTACAAAATGAAAAATGTACATATTTATTACATAAAATGTTCATTTTGGTTATGTATAAACATTTGTCATTCTATTTACATAAATGTTTATTAATTTGATCATTTAATATGCAATAGAAATGGCATCTGATTTTTTAAATTGAGGATGAGACCAATATGACTAATGAAGATATGAATACAGCTGATGTATTGACAAAAATAAGTGAGGAGCCAGCTGCCTCATCTCAAAATAGTGAACAATCAAGCCAAAGAAAATCAAGATACAAAATGGTTGCAAGAAAAAACAAAAATAAAAGCCCTGTAGTGCAAAGTGGAAGAGTTACAAGAAGCCAAGGTAAAGATAATACTTTTGTATTTAATGTTAAATAGGACATATTTAACTTTACTAACTTAAAATTTAAAAACACAATAGATAATCTGTTAGATGAATCTGTTAAGGGAGGCCAGAAGGAGGCAACTGCTAAGCCTGCTGAAAAATCTGCAAAAAAAGCTCTGAAAAAAAGAATTCCTTAAAGGAATTCTCCTATTCAAAAGAGAGCTGGTGCACCTTCTGAAAATGTTGCAGCACCTACTCCAATCAAAAAAATGGCAGGTGCTCCTGCTGAATATGTTGCAGAACCTATTAAAAAAATGCCAAGTGCTCCTGCTGAAAAAGTTGTAGAAGAACAAGGCAAAAAGGGTAAATGTTCAATATAATAAAAGTTTGTTAGGTATTATAAAATCTAAAATTTGTATATAATAAACAAAAGTTTATCATTTATGTAGGTGAAAAAAAGGTATCTGCAGCACAACTGAAGAAAACTTCGAAGGTTGCTGGCAAAAGAAAAGCAGGTATATAATGATATTTATAAATGTTCAATTTCAATATATAGAATGATCATATATAATAACATTTTTGTTCATTTTTCATTTGATTAATGTTCATTTTCAATACATTAAATGATCATATGTAATGACTTTTATATTGATTTCAATTTTTAGTTGTCAGCCCTGCTAAGAAGAATGTTGGGTTGAGGAAAAAATACAAGAAGTACCATCTGATGAACCATCTCAGGATCCTTCTGATGAAAATTCCACTGACAATGGTGATTAAAGATGGGCAACGGGCCGTGCCGTGCCGTGCCGTGCCAAAATTTGGCACACCCTAGCCCACGGCAAGGCACAGCCCACGTGCCTGGCGGGTCGTGCCGTGCCGGGCCACAGGCCAACCCGTGCCACTTTCTTTTTTTTTTTTAAATATATGTGTATATATATATAAAAAAAATTGATTTATTGTGTTATAATAATTAAATAAATTTATATAAATTAATCGATTTATATAAACTTATTTAATTAAGTTTATTTGTATTACCTTATTTAATTAAGTTTATATATATAAACTTAATTAAATAAGTTAATATAAATAAACTTATTTATTTTTTAATTAAATAAGTTTATAGAAATAAACTTAATTAATTAAGTTTTATTTGGGCACGGGCCGTGCCGCGCGTGCCGTGCCAGCGTGCCGACGACCGCGCCCGTGCCGGATTTTAATTTTTTGTTCACGGCACGGCCCACGGCCCACAAGTGGGCCGCCGTGCCGTGTCGTGCCGGAGTCGTGTCGGGCCTGTGTCGCCCGCATGCCGGCACGGCCCGTGCCCATCTTTAATGGTGATGATAGTGAAGAATTTGTCTATAAAGATGAAAAAGAACCTGTCAGTGAGGTAGAAGATGAATTTGAGAAGGAAAAGGTTGAAATAAAGCCAAAGAAGAAAAAGGCAAAGAAGGAGGGACAGAAGTTAGTGAAGGCAAAGGATGAGAAGGAGGAGCAAAAGTTGGTTATGTATAAACAAGAAGGTGAGGGTAGGGGAAGAAGGAAACTGAAAACTTAAATAGTTAAGGCGGAGGAAGTTGAGGAAATTGAGGAAGAGGAGTTTGAGGAAGAAAAAGCATCAACCTGAGGGGGGCATGTGAAGTTGATGAACTGGATAAAAGAAATGAGTGCTACATAGAAATTAAAGATAGAGGAGATTGGATTAGATTAGGACCCCTACTTCATATCCAGTTACCTCATTTGGACCAAAGTTTCTGTTTTTGGATTTTGAACAGTTTTGAAGAAAATAGTAAAACTTTTAAACTTCCAAAAAATCAATCGATCGAAGTGGAAGTAGAGGATGTTAGAGTAGTATATAGACTACCAATGGGGGAAATTTCCATCGTTGAAGCAAAATCAGAAAAAGCAAGTGAGGAGTTTGAAAGTTTTATGAAGAAGTGGAAGGGAAAGTGGAATGGTAAAATTCCTTATGTAAGCCAAATTGTGGCAAAATACATTGACAAAAAGTTTGAGAACAATAGACCTGACAATGAAGATTTCATTACAAACTTTTTTGTGGTAGCAGTGAATGCATTGATAAAGTGCATACAAAACAATCGGTGTCATTACAAGTTTCTCTATTCGATGATGCACAAGGAAAAAATTAAAAACTTGAATTGGTGTTAATATGTTTTGATTCACTGATGAAAAACCATGTTGATTGGAGAAAACAGTCAAGCAAGGGATTCTACAAAGGCCCCCTACAATTTCTGATGGTATGAATAATATTGTTCATTTTTTGATAATTGTTCAAATCTATTTTGATGATTGTTCAAATCTATTTCGATAATTGATCATATGTAATAATGTTCATTTGTTGATCGATAATTGTTCAAATCTGTTTGGTAATTGATCATATATAATATGATAAATGTTCATTATTATTTCTTTTGTAGCTGTTCTATTTTGATAGAGTTCAGAGATTGGATAAAAATCCACCAAGAACAATACCGATTATTGCTGTATGGAAATGGGACATGGTTCTTGAAAGAATAAAAATTGAATTGGAATTGGGACTTGATAAAGGGAAAATACTTCCTAGAATTGATGAAAAAGCTGAAATCAGTCCTCAGATGTGTAAAATGAACACTTTTAAATACATAAATGTTCATTTCTTTAATATGAAATGTACTGTTTAAAATCTAATTATTTCTTTATGATCTAGATTTTCATGAATGATTTCATTGATGTGGTGATTGAAAATGGTCGTTGATTGTCAAAACTATCAAACAAACTATTGAAAGCAAAGGAAATATTCCTCGAAAATGACTTGGTAAAAAAAGTTGTTGAGGTTATGGGGAAAGTGTCAAGAGAACCATCAATCCTAAGCCAAGATGAAGAGTTCTATGGCTCGGAAGATTTCTTAAATGCCAATACAGAAGTTGAAAGGGAGTTTTATAAAGCAGTTGAAATGGAAAAAACAAAAAAGGAAAATAGAAACAGGAGGAGTATAAAGCATTCACCTTTGGACTTACTCCTCCATCTCCACAAATTGGTAAGAGCAAAATATAAATTTTTAAATGTATACTCAATATATCTTATGATATGTTTAACTAACAAATTTTTATGAAAAACAAAATCAGATCTAAGTCATCCAACATCTGCAACAATGGGTGTTATTGATCAAACAGAAGCCTCTGCTTCTGTAGCAGTTGAAAAGGCTAGTGAAAAATCTTCTACTACAGGTAAGTTAAAATGAAAATAGCATGTTCATAATTATTATTTATAATGTTCATATTTATATTTGATAATGTTCATATTTATTTTTGATAATGTTCATTTTAAAAACTGCAGGATTGACAAATCCAAAGAGTACTGATAAGCAAGCCTCTGCTTCGTAGAAGTTAAAAATGAGCCTATTCAAGAAAAAAATGTAGAAGACGTTTTAGAAAATAAAAACCCAGCAGTTAGTGATGTTATGAAGAACAAGGAGAGTGAACAGGAATAGGGGTAAAAAAGAAAACCCCAACAATTAGTGATGATCTATATATTAGTAATGTAGTTTATTTTGTTAAATAAAAAACAATTAAGCTTTATATAACTCTGAAGAATGTTTTGTTTAATCAAGAACAATTAAGGTTTATGTAATTTATGAATTTTAATGTGTTATTGTAATATTAATTAGTTTTTATGTAATATAAACTAATTGTAAATGATTTCTATTAATTATTTGGTTGCTAAAATATAAACATAACATTGTGTTACTAACTTGATTTGATTTTTCAGAAAACAAAAGAAAATTCTAACAGTGAAGATAGAGCAGAAAATTCTGACAATGAAGAACAAGAAGAAAGATATAACTTCCTTTGACCAAAGGTAAATATATTATATATCTTCCTTAATAAATAAATGAACATTTGTGGGAACAAATATGTTCATATAGAAATTACTTTTTATTTAGAGAAGAGAAAACAATTTGCAAAGAACATAGATGAGTGGTATAAATTACAATCCTCTATTTTCTAATTGTATTAAATGTTCATTTACGTATACATATATGATCATATTTAATTCATTATATGTTCAATTCATCAAAGAGGCCACAATGTCAATCCCAAACTCTTCCTCTTGCTTTTAGATCTCCATACATGGTCAAATACAAAGATCTTTTTAAAGATGAGAAAACAATGAATCAACTTGTATGTGACTTTGCTTATACTGAAGAAGATGAAAGGTAATTTATTCATATTCAAATGCATTAATTTTTTATAAGTTTCTTAGGAAATTACTCATTTATACATTGCTTATTGTTCATTTGCAATGCACTTTTATATCATGATGGACTCAATCTCATAAATAGAGCAGAAATGAAAACACTTGGAGATGATGTACAAGTTATGAATTGTGTCATAGATTCATGGGCAACAATCCTAAATCATAAAAACACAAAAAACAAGATTAATTTCTCAACAATGCCACATGTAAGTTTACTTCAATTATTTTTGATATATATTACTCAACAAAGGATTTATTAATTAATGTTTACATGTACAAAAATGTAGCAAATTATGTGTACAAATAGAGTCTGCAAGGAAGGGTCAACTACGGAAAAAAGATTTAAAGAATTCATAGAAAGAATAGACAATGAGTTGCAGCTGTACAAAATCAAAAGCATTGTTGGATATAAACAGGTAACATCAATACATTTATTATAATTTGTTCAATTATAATGAATTAAATGTTCAATAACAATTTATTATTTGTTCAGATATTTTTTCCAAAAGCAACTGCCAATCATTTTTTCGTATTTTGCATCAATCACATGAAGGATACAATCCATATCATCGATAATAGAAAGCTACCACAACATGTGTCAGTACCTCAAAAGTATCTCGACCAACCAAAAATGATTGTAAGTTAAAATTTAATAACAATATGATAATTAACTAATTGTTTATTATATATAATTTAAATGTTCAGTTTTTGGTTGATAAAAGTTAAAATCTATTTTGACAAATGTTTAAGATAAATGTTCATTTGTTGATAGATAAATATTCATTTGTTGATTGATAAATGTTCAAATCAGTTAAAAGGATTGGCTGCATACATGAAACACATTAGGTATGAAGATGCACGTTCTATTGAAGATTATGAAATTGTATAGGAAAAAATGAAATGGCATAGCAATGCAGACTACACAAACTGTGGAGTGTACATCATGAAGCATATGGAAACTTTCACTACTGATCCTAATGAACAATGGATTTGTGACCTGAAAGCAAACAATGTAAGTATATTAAATGTTCAATTACCTAAGACATAATGTTCATTTATATAACATAGAATTGTTCTTAACTTATAATTCATTCTCATTTACAGCTAGACCAAATAAGGTAACTGAGGATGCAATACACAACTGAACTGATGCTTTTTGAAGAAAACACTTAGTCTAGGATTAATAGAAGAAAAGCAAGAAAGTTGGAAAAACCGTAGTATAAACTGTTCATTTATAAATAGCAATATAGTCATATTTCATATATACACTGGTAGTTATTATTTTACAATGTTTTGTATTTGGATATTTCTTTTTAATCAATTTTATATATAAACAATATTACATATAAAATGTTCGTTTATAAATAGAATATAGTCATATTTCATATATAGACTAGTAGTTATTATTTTACAATGTTTTGTATTTGGATATTTCTTTTTAATCAATTTTATGTATACAAAATATTACATATATATTAAAAATTGCAAGTGTTGATAATATTCTTTCTAAAATGAACATTTATCATTTCAAAAATGAACATACAGCAAGTACTTATATGAACATTTATATAAACATAAATGTTCATATTTAAACATAAATTAAAATATGATCACTTATATGACCATAAAATGTACAGATTCCAAATAATATTACTATGCTAAATGATCAAATGTAAACACGTAATGTACATATATACATCATAAAATGATCATATTTTCAGTATATATATTAAAAAAAATTGCAAGTGATAACACTAATGAGCTCTCTTATTTAACACTATTAGTCAATCTCTTAGCTACATTAGTATCAAAAAAGCTAAAAATCTATCATACTTGGTAGAAACCTGTCCAAAAGCAACATGATCATTTCTTGTAACATTTGAAGCACTTTCATTATTATCCCTTGAAACACTAGCACCGGCTTGAACATTCTTTTGAATTGAAGGAGGAACAGTAGAACGTATTGGAACTCTTGGAGCCCTAACAACAACATTATCATTCACATAACTAAAATGTACTCTTTTTGGAACATTTTGTAGATATATGTGCATTAGCACTGGCTTGAACATTCTTTTGAGAAGGAAGAACAATAGAACGTATTGGAACTCTTGGAGCACTTGCAGCAACATTATCATTCAGAGAACCAAAAGGGACACTTTTCTAAACATTTGTAGATATATATGAATCCTTTTCCTACACAAGAAAATTAATCATTATGAGACAATTAAATCTTCAATTTGTAAAATAATAATAAACAAATTAGAGGATATAACCTTCGTAATAGCAAAAATATCTGGATCAACAGATATGTTAGATTGAAGAGAGTTTTCACCAGTAGCCTTTGAAATAATAAATTTTAAAAATGTTAATAACGTACATATAAAATGGAAAGTACAAAATTCAACTATTAAACAATTTTTAGATACCTGATGAACCTCATTAACAACACTCTGATCATATTCCTTTGAGCTAGAAGGCATATCTTCTACAACTAAATTCCTACCAACTTACAATTTACTATTATAAATTAATCATTTATAAAATAAAGATAAAATAAAAAAAAAACTTAATAAACTAACCTGATGTAATGGTTTTTTCAACACAATAAAGTCAGTAGGATCATTTATAGAATTGGCATAACTAACTGAAATTCATTCTCATCAAATTCCTGGTAAAAAAACAAAAAATAATATATTTCAGATAAATAATCAAATATAAGTATATAAAAGTTCATTCCTGAACATATAATTGTATGTCTCTAATTAATGAAATAATATGTACATATATAACAAGTAAATGAACATATATGATAAGATAAATGATCATAATTACCTGTACAACAGCTTGACCTTTAGCTCGTTTATAAGGAGTATATGTTGAGTAGGCCTTGATTTTGGTGGATTCTTGACTTCATGATCAACAATTTCAATACCTTCAGCAGGCTCACTAATATCTATAGCACCAGAAACACTCTCAACATATTCCTTTAAAAGGTTAAAATAACAATCAACCTCTGCCCTTGCATTCAATGAGTTTTGACAACTTGTTACCAACTTTACGAATTCCCTTAGTGTTTGTGACCTCCACACACTAGTAGACACAACATTAGTTCTCAAAGTTGGTTCTTCAATACCATGACTACACATAGCACCCTTTGTCCAGCGTTTCATTATGTACTCTTGTGGAATATTGCGTACACAATGCAAATGATATACTCGTAGAGAATGAGAGCAAAGCAAACCAATTTCACTAAAGAACATGCAAGTGCAAAAGATTGCATGTGTTTCTTTATTAAAAACAACTTCATGTTTAATCATGTCCTTCCCAAGATGCCAAAGATGATACGAATATTCAGGAAAATGCAAACCAAAATCTTGATGATCGTATGCAGTACCTTTGATGAACTGCTCTTCAAAAAGCACATAAGCTTGAATAGTATACAAAGATCTTGCATGAACTAAGATCCCAATGTTAGAAAAAGCTAAATGTCTGTTTCCCCTCAAATTATTGAAATCTCTGCCACCTTCTTTGCTTCTCCACTCAGAAACAACATCAAGAAAAACATGGTAAAAGTCACATAGACCTTGTGTCTTATTAAGTCTTTGAGAAACTGAATTATTAGTAGTTTCACTACGTTGAGAAGATAGAATACCACCAGACCAAAAATTCTTAGAATAAGCTGGACACCACATCTCCTTTATTTTGCACAAATCACACAACCAATCATTATTTGCACAATTATATTTCACCAACATTCTATGAAGAAAAAATGAACATTTATCATGTCAAAAATGAACATACAACTAGTACTTGTATGAACATTTATATTAAATGTTCATATTTAAACATAAATTAAAATATGATCTCTTATATAACCATAAAATGTACAGATTCCAAATAATAATACTTTATCAAGTGATTGATATCACATCCATCAAGTTTAGCAGCTTTATCACATGATAATGCACTATACACATCCGAAACTATAAAAGTAAGGTTAGGAGAACCACCAACTTCCTTTTTTAAAGCCCTCAAAGAATCAAGAACTTTAACTCCACTCATTGTCAATGTCGAAATAAATCTAAGTTGTTCTTCATTAACACTCCTTTGAGACCTTATTAAATGCCTCTTTTTAACAGGAATCGTATCATGATTATGTACCATTTCATGTCTTGAACATTTCCAAACACCATCATGATCAACAAAAAATTGTATAAAAGCTGTACAACTAGTTCAAACATCAAGCTTCTCATAAGCCGTACGATTCCTACACTTATCGTCCTTATAACCCTCATTAGAACAAAAAAATCGTTTCTTCAATAATGAGCCATCTCTTCGCTACTTACTCTTCCCAACTCGGACTCCAAAACCCTTCCTAAAAGCATACTCATTATACATTTCATAAGCTTCATCTTCAGATTTAAATCCTTTATGCAATAATTCAAACTTACTAGCTTCTTGATAAACAATACCATCCTTTTTTCCCACTGCATAAATATATAAAGTAAAATTATGATCAACATCGATGCATAAAAGGTACAATAATAGAAAAACAGATAATCAACTATAAAAAAAAAATTAAAATCTAATGTAATTAAAATTTAAAAATGATCATTTATACACAAATGAGCATTTATCACATAAAAATGAACAATATTCAAAAATATATCAGTAAGTCAGTAACAAACAATAAAACATTATGATAATATAAAAATAATTATTTAGCATACTACATTTGATAAAAAAAATTAAAAATGTTTAACCAATTAAACAAAACAAATTAAAACACATTACAACATAAAACCAATTTAAATTAAGATCTAGCAAAACAAAATGTTTTAAAATGTACTATGATTTTTGCAATTTTCCTAAACGTGAAGAACATCAAATCGATATACAAAATCAAAATAATTAGCGAAATACAAAGTATCAAAATACACTAAACAATTTCATTTTACAAAGCATCAAAATCACAATAAACATGCAGAACAACAAATCGATATACAAAATCAAAATTATAGAAACCATAAATCAATTAGCGAAATATAGAGCATCAAAATACAAAGAAATCCAAAAAGTTTAAATATAAACAGAGCATAACATAAACACAATAATTAGTAAAAAAAAATAATTAAATTAGGATCATAATAGCTCACATTGATGAACAAATGAATCAACCAATGAAACACCCGATGGAATAACAGCTTCGCAATCACGATCAAAATCAACAATAGAAGAATCATCCATTAGAAAAAAAAAGCAAGTATCAAAATCAAAGGAAGAAATTAGATAAAATCAAATCAATGATGAGAAAACGAGAAGAGAGAGAAAAAATAAGAACAAAATCAATTGAAGAGAGAGAAAATAAAATTTTAAAAATGATATATATTCATATTTTGAATAAAAAGTAAGACATTTAAAAAAAACAGGAAAAAAAAACTAACCAAAATTGCCAGAAAAGAAAAAAAGGAAAAAAAAAAGATGAAAACACGTAACATACAAAACGACGTTGCTGGGGAGGGGGGTGTAGGTAAAGATGGCCATGAGCCGTGCCAGCACGTGGGCGGCACGGGCCCGGCACGACTCCTCCACGGTCTGACAAGGCACGGCCAGTGGGCCGTGGGGCCGTGCCGTGAACAAAAATCTGAAAATGTGGCACGGGCACGGCGGGCGGCACGGGCACGGCGAGCGGCACGGTCGCCGGCACGGCCCGCCAGCATGGCACGTGGCACGGCCCAGCACGGCACGCGGCCCATGCCATATAGCCGTTATTGCCCGTTAAGATCTAGTCGTTTTCCAATAGCCATATAATGGCTAGTTTTTAGCTCTTTTCCCACCCAAAACTCCCTATGAGTACTTCATTCTTTCCTCCAAATTTTTCACAATTCATCAACTCATCTCCCCTCTCTTATTCTCTAATTCTCTTATTCTCTAATTCCTACAATCCTACTATCTTTTGTGCAAAGAAAAAAAAAATTTCTAGTCTCTTATAAATTCTACTAGTCTACCACAAAAAAAAAAAAAAAAAAAAAAAAAAAAAAAAAAAAACTTATATTTAAATTCGGGAAATTATAAGTTTGGGAAAGCATTTGAAGCGTCATTGTAAGATCTAACTCAACTTTATTATTATTATTATTATTATTATTATTATTATTATTATTATTATTATTATTATTATTATTATTATTATTAATCATTATTATTATTATTAATCATTATTATTATTATTGTTATTATTATTGTTATTATTGTTTTCTTGGAACTACTATATAAAAACTACTTTCTATTTTTATTGTGGATAATTTGGATTGTTAGTGAAATCTGTCTAAGGCGGGACTTGGGCTCTGGACAATATCGTTCCTAACCTCTCTTACCTGAGATCTCACTGACCCGAGTAATCTAATATTGTTATAATAATTATTATTATTTTAAAACTTTAATTTATATAAAAACTACTTACTATTCTTATTGTTATTGTTATTATTATTGTTGTTAATTGTTATTATTATTGTTGTTGTTAATTTGTTATTATTATTTGTATTATTATTTGTTATTATTATTGTTATTGACTTATTGTTATTATTATTAAATATTAATCATGGCATCAAACCCGAACGCTTCCTCCTCCTCTAGGAAAGCCAAGTCAAAAAGTAGGGAATCACCAAACCCAAACACTTCAATGCCCCCCACCCCTTACATACCCTTTCCTTCCCCTAACATGCCCTTTCCAAACAATTCCACCCCTTTCTTTCATCCCCAAACCACGGGAGGGTTCGAACAAATGGATGATTTGGCTCCTTGGACTATGTCTAGTTCGGGATTTCAATAAAACTAATTCTCACCTCATTTATACGGATCACAACATGAATTTTCTATTCCTACTAGCCAATGTAGCTAAACACAAGCCTCCGGGTCAAGTGAACAATCCACCCAAATGCCAAACACCCAAATTCCAAACCCAGGAGATGAGTGGTGTACCGAAGAGGAATTTTCCCAAACCAACCGAAAGAGTAATGTTTGGGTACATTATCAATTAAGTAAAGATGGACTTAAAGTCAAGTGCCGGAGTTGTAGGAAAATTTTCTCGGCCGAAACCAAGGGTGGGACGGGACACCTTAGTAGACATACAAAAATATGTGGTGGACCATCTAGTGACCCAACCCAACCTAAAATTTCTCATTTCCATCTACAAGGCTTCACTTATAGTTATGAGAGAGATATAGATGAACTTGGGAGAATGATAGTCCATGCCGAACAACCTTTTCTTTTCGCAAAAATTATGCCTTTAACAATTACATTAACCGAGCACTCCAACCCCAACACAAAAAAAAACTCTCGAAGAACCGTTCGTTCTGTTGCCATGAAGAATTTTCAAGAGTACAAATTGAAATTAGAAAATGAATTGAGTAATCTTCCTAGTAGAGTTTCTTTAACTGCCGATGCATGGGATAGTGGTTACGGACTTCACTATTTATGTGTTACTTGTCATTGGTTGGATAATGATTGGTTGTTACAAAAACGCGTCATTCATTTTAAATTGCTTGAATACCCTTAAACCGGTCTTAACATTTCTCAACATTTAATGCAAGCTATTGATGCATATAGTCTTAGGGATAAAATCATGTCTATGACTTTTGATAATGCAACTTCTATGACATTTAGTGCAAATTTGGTTAAACCCCAATTGACCGATGTACTATTAGATGGAGATGCACTTCATATTAGATGCATTTGTCATTTCTTAACTTGTGTGTGAAGGATGGAACACAAGCAGTTGGTCCATTTTATCACAAAATTAGAAATGCTATTATGTCTATTAATAGCTCTAACTTAAGATATCAGGAATGGAAAGGTTTTTGCGGGAAACAAAGGATAAAGGCTATAAAAATAGCACCGGATTGTCCAACTAGGTGGAACTCCACCTGTGAAATGTTGAGTAAGGCAATCGAGTACAAGGTTCATTTAACACTTTTTTATAATAAAAAATTTTCACAATTTGCTTTACTAGAAGATGATTGGGGTAATTGTGAAAAATATAAGCAGTTTTTACAATTATTATATAGTATGACACATTGTTTTTCTTCCATATATAATCCTTGTTCCCATTCTTTTCTTAGCAATGCATGTTTACTTGCATAACTTTTTGCCGAACACCGATCACAACATGATTATGATGGATATCTTCCATTTATGGAGGAAAAATGGCGTAAATATTATACTACTATTCCTATGATTTATATTTTTGCTTCTATTTTAGATTCTGGACAAAAGTATGATGGCACTTTTTTATTAATTGATATTTATTATACTAACATGGATTTAGAAGATGATGTTGAAACTTTTAAAATTAAGGTGACTAATGATTTTTGGGAAATTCTCTTTGGTAACCACAAACTATTATTTTTTCTCAGTGGTAAACGCTGAAACTTTTGATTATCAATGGTAATCACGAAATAATATAACTAAGTGAATATTAACTTAACTTAAATAATTTGTTAATTCTTTAACCATGGTTTAGCAATTAAAGTGCAAAAAGACACAACTACCCTCATTTAATTAACCCCAACCCCCTTTCTTCTTTCTTTTCTCTTTCCCCTTTTCTTCTTCCTTTATCACCGCTGCAACTCCCCTTCCAGCCACCTGCGCCGCTGCCGAGCACCCCCGCCGCTGCCTCACCTCCCTTCCCCGCATCCCCGCCCCTGCCCACCATCCTTCCCCGCATCCCCCTCCCCTGCCTCGGTACTGCTTTCCCAGTCAAAACCCAGAAAAAACCCAAAGAGAATTTCCCATGATTTTTTCTCTTTATATAGAGTTTATGAATCTAAATATGGAACCGTGTCTTGATTTGCCCCTTCTCAAACATCCAAAAACGTAAGTAAAAGGATCAAAGGTTTATTTGCACAAGCTGCTAATATGATGTCTAAGTTTTCAGGTACGGAATCATCATCTAGGAGAACTCAAAGCGATGTTCCGAAGTTGCAAATGTACTTAAGCTACGACTTCATGAAAGGCATGGACGATGAAGAGAAGTTCGGCCTCGACATCCTTGATTGGTGGAAATCACAAAGCACGAAATATCCAATTTTGGCGGCAATGGCTCATGATATTTTTGCTATCCAAGTCTCCTCCATTGCCTCCGAAAGAGCTTTTAGTGCGTCGGGACGGGTTTTAGACGATAAAAGAACAAAACTAAAACCCGAAACACTTGAAATGTGTGTTTGCTTCAAGGATTGGTTGGATGCCGAAACTCGTTCCCAAGATTGTACTTATGCACAAAACGACGACGATGAAGGAATGTCGGGTTCTACTAGTTCTCAATCAATTCAATTGGCCGATGAACTTGAACAAGAAGAAAACGAAGAATAATAATTACATATTTACATTTCATACTATTGTACAATTTTTTTATTGCGTAATAAAATGAAGTTATTCACCAATTATTGTATGATTTATAATTATCATTAATTTTTTATATTATCGATTATTGTACCAACTACCGGCATATAATAAAATAAGTTATTCATCAATTTTTTGTGTTATCGGCTTATCGCACTCGTAAATTTTTTTAATTATATGAATTATTGTTTTTTGCTAAATTAATAAAATTATTTATATAAACTTAAACATAATTTATTTATATAAACTTAATTAAATTAAGGTTGTTAAAAAAAATATATTAACATTAACATAAATTAATAAAATTATTTATATAAACTTAAGTTGTTAAAAAAAATATATCGATTTTTTTTAATATACATATATATTTAAAAAATAAAATAAAATCAGGTTGGCCCGCGGCCCGACACGGCACGGCCCACGCGGGCTGTGCCGTGCCATGGGCTGGGGTGTGCCAAAACTTGGCACGGCACGGCCCGGCACGAGCCCCACCCCGGTACGCCCAGGCACGGCTCGTGACGACCCGGCACGACACGATGCCCATCTTTAGGTGTAGGTAGAGAAAGCTATACAGGGGGATAGTGTAAAAATTGTATTAAAATAAAAGTTATTATGTCAAAATAAAAGTCATTTTGGTATTATAAAGGCTATTAAAAAAAAAGTATCGGGCTTGGGCCCTCTTTTGCACCAAAAAAAAAAAGGAAAAAAAAAGGCTATTAATGTTATAAAATATGTTTATTGTGGATGGTCATTATAGCTTGTAAGTCTCACTTTTATGATTATCTTAAGTATCTTTGTAACATTCTTTGTAACCCTCATATGTCATTATTTCACATTGTAACCCCCTCATGAATGGACTCTTTATTGTCCATATAGGTTACATTATTCACATCTTGTATTTATATAAAAATGGATAGATATAGACAACACAATTACCATCTACATCTCTCTCTCTCTAATATTCTCCCTTTCCTCTAATTTTATAATATATTATTAGCACCATTGCTAACCAACTGAGCAAGATTACCAAACATTTATCAAGAACCGCATATTATCATGTAAGTATGATCTTCGCCTATAACAATTATAATTCAACATAAATTGTATATTTCTACGAGTACAATTTAAATTTTCATACGTTAATTAACGTTATCATTCTATAATTTAAAATCTCATACTTTTATTTCGTCATCTATTTCGTCTTTTATGTTACCGTTCTTACGTTATACATTATTGCTAATTTTCATATACACTTCATGATTACATCAAATATCAAACTTTTTTTAATGGAGAGTTACCATTCTAACGTTCTCATCTTCTATTTCGTCATTTATGCATATTATAATGTATTCCTGTTTTTTAATACTTGCAACACACCTCTTTTCACGGTATTTAAGAAAAGTAGGTCTCATGTGATTTAAAACAATTAAAATGGAGGAGAGAGATAGTTAAGAGTATAATTTAGTGGCCATGAGATTATAATAAGGATAATAGTACAACTTTTGACATAAAATACTTTCCAATTATAGTGTGTTGAAAATATTGTGACAATTCCATTTTAAGGAAGTGTTGCAACTATAAAAAGGGAGAAAGTATATATTATTGCTACAATTTTACGTAATCATGTTAACTGTAGGTTTGTATCATGTTGTTATTTGGCTAATAACATTTAGTATTTATTTTTGGATACTATTTATATATACTTACTTTTAATATTATTTTGTATAGTGAAAAATGTCGAACCTTGCCAAGCTTGAGTTTGTCGCCCTTGATATCACTGAAAAGAATTATTTATCATCGGTGTTAGATGTTGAAATACACCTAAATGCTAAAGGGCTTGGTGAAACCATCAAGGAGGGTAGTAAATCAACACCTCAAGATAAGGCAAAGGTCATGATATTCCTTCGCCATCACCTTCATAAAAGGCTCAAAAATGAATATTTAACTGTGAAAGACCCACAAATCTTTTGGAGTAATATAAAGGAAAGGTATGGCCACTAAAAAAACAGTGATACTCCCTAGAGCTCGTTATGAATGGTTGAATTTGAGATTGCAAAATTTTAAATCTGTTAGTGAATCTAACTCAGTTATGTTTAAAATAACTTCTCAATTTATGTGGAGAAAATATTACTGATGCAAAAATGCTTGAAAAGACATAGTCCACTTTCCATGCTAATAATATTGTCCTGCAGACACAATATAGAGAAAAATGTTTTCAAAAATATTTTGAATCAATATCTTGTCTTCTTGTGGCTGAGCAAAACGAGCTGTTAATGAAAAATCATGAATCACGTCCTACTAGCTCTACTCCATTCCCTGAAGCGAATGTGACAACCCATAACAAGAAAAAAATTAAAAACAAAGATCATTCCAGCATAATGGTCGAGGTAGTGGTCGCGGTCGTAGCCAATGGCGCGGCTTGGGTCGTGGACGAAGATATGGTAGAGGTCGTGGTGTTCATTTCACAAATTCAAATTCCTACCAGAAGTGGGAACGTAGGGATGATAAAGAGAAAAGTGATACCAACATATGTTATCGTTGTGGAGAAAAAGGCCATTGGTCTCTGGTTTGTAGAACTCCAAAGCATCTTGTTGAACTTTACCAAGAATCATTGAAGAAAGGAAAGAAAGTTGAGGCAAACCTTATTCTTGAAGATGGTGAAGGTGATTTTGGTTTTGGCAATACAAATCATTTCGAAGTTGCTGATTTCCTTACATCCCCGGAAGGGAATAATTTTAATTTTGGCAATACAACTCATTTAGAAGTTGCTGATTTCTTCACTGCCCCGGAAGGGAATAATTAAATTTATATTGTTTTGTGTCAGATTTAAGTATTAGACTTTATCTAGTAATTTACTTATGTTAATTTCTATGGTTGTAATAAGGACTTTATATGTTTTATGAATTTATGAACTATTTGGGTGTTTTTATTGATTTATTATTTTATCATCATTATTTTTTTTTTATGCTTAATACTTTGACATATATTTTATTTCATGAAGAACATGGATAGTACTTAAGTTCAATTTGCTGTGAATAATGGTGAAGAATTATGTCTTGATGACAGTGCAACTACTCATACAATACTTAAAAATAAAAAATATTTCTCTCATTTAATGGTGAAAGGATTAATGTGAGTACCATATCGGGTAGTACAAATATCATTGAAGGCTCCGGAAGAGCCACTATAAAATTGCCTTGGGGAAATGAAATTAAAAATAATTGGTGCATTATACCCCCACTATCTCAAAGAAATTTATTAAGTTTTAAGGATATTCGCAACAATGGTTATCATATTGAAAATAATGAATTCCTTCAAATTACGAATATAATTCAAGACACAAAACATGTTTTGGAGAAACTCCCTACATTCTCCACTGGTTTACTACACAAAAATCAATGCTATTGAAGTTCATGCTATAGTAAAACAGAAGTTTACTGATAACTTTGTTGTTTGGCATGACCGGTTAGGCCATCCTGGTTCAATAATGATGCGAAAAATAATTACAAATTCATGTGGACATTCTTTGAAGAGCCAGTAAATTCTTCATAATAATTTTTCATGTGCTGCTTGCTTAGAAGGCAAGTTGATAATTCCCTCATCACCAACTAAAATTAATATTGAATCAATTAGTTTTCTGGAACGCATACAAGGAGATATTTGTGGGCCCATACATCCTTGTAGGGAATATTTCAAGCCATTAACCCTAAGCTTGAACCCCACTGTGATCATACACTTAAGCATGGTGGCGTCCAAAGGGAAAGAAAAGAGAGCAAAAGAGTCGCCAACAAGTTTTAGGAACTTGTAAACCGTTCACAAGGTGAAGATTACACCCCTTAACGATCCATGAGATCGTCAACTCCAAAAGGTCTTGAACCAAATAGGGTTCGGGGATGAAGGTACAAATCCAACCTAAAAGAGATTGAACCTGCCCTAAATAGGCCTCTACTTTATTCTTCTCGTATTCATGTGCGCTTTTTGACTAGCATACAATCAACATATTAACCCTAAACCTGTTTATCTATGTTGGTTGAATTTAATGCACAAGCAAAACTATTATTGGCGATCACTTGAATTATAATCGTATTAGCCCTAAACAAGGTTATTAATTATCTTATTAAGCATGATTACAAGTACAAATTCCCTTTAAACCTGCAAGAGAGGGCGTGATCAAGCAATAACAATAATATATATCAAGCAACATATAACAATCATCACAATAATAATCATCATAATTATCATTATCATGTTAAAGCACAATATTAATAGCAAGATCCCAGGCATGATACTAACAAGATTAATAACAAATCCTAGCATGTCACTAAACAATAAAAATCAAAGCTTTATCCCTAACATGATACTAACATGATATTAGAAAAGAGTAAAAGGCACCCTAAACATGCTATTAGAAAGCAATAAAGACATCCTAACATGATACTAGGAATTAAACAAATATAAACATGCTTTCTACAAGAATAGAGCAATCAGATTACATACTTTGATGCCTCGTGTCTCTTTCTAATAACAAAATACACGCATTAGTAACTTCAAGGAAAATATAAATCAAAACAATTAAATTAAATAATTGAAATAGAGATTAGAGACTAAACCCTCAGAAATTATAACCTTTCACGTCTAGGGCGAAGGCAACTTCGAACTTGGCTAGGTGTTTCTAGATCTCGTGAATGCGGAATTTTGTAAGAGGGAAGGTTTAGAAAATGAGAGAGAGAAAACTTCTAGCTTTAGAGATTGATGATGATTGTTGTAGATGAGAATTGATAATTGTAGATGAATGTTGATTGTAGATTCTTAAAAACGGAGGTTCAGGACCCTATTTATAAGAAAACAGTCCGGAAATAGGTAGAATTTGATAAGGAATAAAACTCCACTCTGTCGCTGCAAAACCGACCTTGTCGCCAAGCGACAGGGTCTGTCGCATGGCGACAAGGGTTGTCGCGTGGCGACAGCCTGGATTCCTACGCGCTTTCAACACGGAGTCCACATATGAATCAAAATCAATTTGTAAAGTCCGTATGAAAACTGAAATCGTATTTTTCATAAAATAATATTTTATTCCAAATAAAACTTTATCAAAATATAATTATTAATTCTAATTCTATTAGGATTAAAGAGAACCCTCTAGAGAATTCTAGAAGACTATAATTAATTTAATAACTATAGGAATGATAATTAATATTGGGCCCTCCCCTAGATCATTGGGCCACATGTAAAGATCAAACCGGACCCAGTTTAGTATTTTGGCAATAACTTCCTCATTATTCATCGGAATTGGGCTTATAATATATCGTTGGAAAGTTCTTTGCAAGCCCCATCCAACTACACTATTATTGGACCCTTGTCGTGGACCAAACTAAACTGCATTGGCTGTTTTCATAAAATAGAGTTGTTTTCGAAAACAGAAAGAAAGAATTTAATAAAAACCAACCGCAACACTTGACCTTTCACACTTTCACCTCATTGTATGATTGGGCCATCTTGGCCTATGCTGACTTTCTTCTGGGCCTGCGACGTTCCTGCCGTCATAGGGCCTTGTCTGGAGAGGTCGCACTTTCCAGTTTCTAGAGGGTCGTAGAGGTATATTTCTATCCTTTTGAAATTAGTTCTAGACTCCTGTAAGCATTTAATGACTTTTTCTTATCTATGTAGATTTGGTTCTACGAGTACTTCCCCTCGCTTGCGCTGGTGAGACGTTCACCTCGCGAGCTTCCCGTCGGCGCTGGTTGGGGAGGTCGTACTGGCCAGGTCGAGACTGCACGCATTTGAGATCTGATCCTCTCGGTAGGTTCTCGTGAACACTTATTTTTTGATATTATTCTTTTGAGAGCATTGATCTTACATAACTGTTATGTAGGAGCCTGACGTGGTATACCGACCATGAGCTGATTTGGTTATACCTACGCTGGCCATGCGGTATACTGCCGAGCGTCGTTACTTTCAGGGGACGTATGACGCTATAGTGTATCTTGGCGAGAGGGTAGCTATCCAGCACTTGTCGGATGTTTTCATCGTCCCTGCTTACCCGCCTCATCATATGTTTCACAAGGCGTTGATGCGTGACTGCGCGAGTCGGTCGTCTCCTGGCACTCCCTGGCGGTCTCATGTTCATTTAGGGCAAAGTTACGAGGATGACTTGCTGCCTTTGCTAGCGCCGACCCCTGTTTTGTCTGAGGAGGCAGTGGTATGCTTAGCTTTTATTTCTCTTCCGGTAGCCCCCATGTGAATTCTAATCTTTTGAATTTTATTTTATCAGGCTGGGCCTAGGGAGTTCGTCCCTCCGAGGATATCTATCTATTACCAGGATACGTTTGGACCGAACGAGGAGATGATTCCTCCAGCCCCCGAGGATCAATGTTTTGTGGAGCGCTCTATTCCTCGTCACCAGACTCGGGTGAGTTTATCTATTTTCTTGCTTTTGTATTTGTTTTGTATTATCACTGACATTATTCCTTTGACAGTTTTCTCGTGAGGTGGTGACAGCTATGGCGAGGTGTATAGACACCTTTCGTAGCCAGCTCGTGAGGTTACGGAACCGAGCTACCTGTCGGAGGAACGACGTTGAGGAGGTATCTCTCTTATCTTTCTTTTTCATTATATTCTTTCCTTAGTGTCTGACTTGATTTACCTTTGTAGGGGCAGCCTATTCCTTCACCCCACACTCAGTCGAGACCCGAGGCTAGGAGAGAGCCGAGTAGATCTGGCTCAAGGCGTCGCCGCACTTCTGATAGCAGCCGAGGTGGCCGGTCTGAGGCTGCTCCGACCGAGGGCTCGGCTTCTTCACCTGAGGATGTCTTTGCTGGGCCGACGGGCCAAGGAGGTGCGACATCGGCTCCTTCAATGGGTGGTGAGACGTACGAGGTCGGCTCGTCGTCGCAGAAACCCTTGCAGCCTCAGCCGTTGTCGATTCGTGAGCCTGGGTGGACTGGCTCTGAGCTAAGGTTTTCGCCGACTGACGAGTCAGGAGATGGTGAGGAGCATACTCCCCGGACTACAGCGTTCTTTGATATGATGGGCGTACCTCATCATTTACGGCCTCCGGCGCCATAGTTTGTACCTGTACTTATTTTTGACTTCATAGGACTTTGTCTTTCGTATTATATGACTCATATTGTATATACAAACCTTTTATAGTAAGCCTGTTTAATCTTTGCATTTTATATTTCATTTTATGTGCATGTAGGTGTGTGCATTTGTGACTTAATTTTTGCGTAAAAGTTTCCGTCATTTTTATTATCAATGGAGGGTATCCGACTTTCTCCCCCAAAAGAAAAAATGAAAAATAAAATGATGTCGACTAAAAATAAGCCTAAGCTCAATTTAATCAAAAAGAAAAAAGGCAATATGGAATGGATTTGTATGAAGGTATTGAATAACAGGGTGTAATGTGCAAAATCAAAGTTGAATCGAAGTCACAAAAACGCGGGTTGCATAGCGCGTAATTGTCGCTTGCTCAGACGTGTTGTCGCCACGCGTATCCTTTTGTCGCCAGGCGACAAGCTTTGTAGCCAAGCGACAGACGTTGTTGTCAGGCGACAAACTTGTCGTTTGGCGACAGACTTGGTTTTCCAAATCCTTACAGAATTCGAAATCTGCCAAAAAATTATTTATAAATAGCCCCCAAATCTGTCGATTTTGGTATAATTCGAACAGATTAACTCAATAAATTAATCATGGCTTTAATTAAAAAGAGTTTTTGTGATTTCACTCGTGAGTGGTGTCGTTCTTTGACTGCTAAGGAGAGAAAAGAACTAGACTTTTTTCATATGGGGGGTATTTATGGCATAAAGGGGGTAGATCTTGATATAGACTTCATTCATACCGCCTTAGAATATTGGGATCCTAATACTCATTGTTTTAGATTAGGCTATGATGAAATTTGCCCTTTACCAGAAGAATTTGTTGCCATTCTAGGCTTTCCTCCATTAAATCTTGTGGTAATGCCTTCGGTGAGTGAGTATTATTACAAAGATTATGAGCGTTTCCTTGACCTTAGGGGTAAAGATCTAAAAAACATAGTGCATGGTAATAATGTTGATTTAAAAGAATTTGCACGTTTTTATTTTGATAGACCACGCTCCGAATCTTTTCATGTCTATAGGAGAAGAGCTTTCCTCTTTTGCATGCTTAGCCAATATTTTCTTACTAATGGTAAAAATAATGATGGTCAAGCAATTATAATATCTGTGCTAGAACAAATAGAATCTGGGAGAAATCCAATGTCATTAATCGTTGGAGAGACTATGCTTAGTCTTGATGAATTGAAAAAGAATCCAGAAGCACCTCTTCGAGGCTCTCCAATTTTATTACAGGTAGAAAAATAATATTCTTAATTACAGAAATTAAAAATATATTTTTGTATAGCAATACTAATTATGTGCATTGGTTTTTACAGATGTGGCTCATGGAGAGACTAGAATTGATTAGTCCTCCTGATAATATTAACAAATATACCCCCAATTGCTTTGTTCGACGAAAGAAGCGTTTCTCCTTGAAGATGGGTCGCCATGAGTGGGGCAAAGTCTTCGCCTGTTGTGACTTTTCCATTAAATGGGTCATTCCCTGGTGGAAGCTTGAAAAGATGATTGGTTGTAATACTCAACCCTTTTGTCGTCTTCCTAGTTTGTCAAAATTGACCTTTTATTATCCCTGTAGAGTAAAGAGACAATATGGGATTGCTCAAACCATTCCTACGGGAGATCTTCGTCGCCCTTATGAATTCCCGGTTTCACAAGAAGTTGAACGTTTTGACGGGTATTGGTGTGCTAGGCCATTATGGAAAGTGATTACCCAAAAGGCTCCACCTTCTTTGTCCAATGATGTGAAGCGATGGTTGACTGGTAGATCTCAAAAGGACCGAACCAAAATAGAGAAGACCAATGTGAAGACTCGCCTTGGTGACAAGAAAATGCCTGTGAGGGAACGCCTAGGTGAAAGGGTTGAGTTTAAGACTCCTGTGACGCCTAAAAAGAAGAGTGCTAAAAGAGACAAAGGGTAAAGAAAGGTGGACTCTACGGAAAATAAGGTTTGGGTAAAGAAGAAGCATGGAGTTTTAGCTGTGGAAGATACTATCCATACTAAAATCGAATGTAGAGCCTCTAATGGATGTCTCTTAGCAAAAGTGATGGATGAAGAAGAAGAAGCCTGTGACAAAAATTGGAAAAGGATGAAGAAAGAAAAGAAAGATTAGAGTATTGCTTTTCCTTCGATTTATTAGACATGTTAAGTTAATTTTAATTTTTTTAAGCTTTATTTAAATTCCATCAAAACTTATTAATGCAATTTCAGCTTTTTAATTAAATTAACTTTACATTTGTTCATTTAAAGTAATGAAAACAACTTAAAATATTTTTTCCGAAAAATTTCTTCAAGTACGGAAGTCGAAAAAATTTCAGAATGCACCGAAGTTGTCCAGATATACGTAGAAAATTGGCGTCGCTCATACGAGTCTGTCGCCAAACTTTTCGCCCTGTCGCTTGGCGACACGCTTGTCGTCTGGTGACAATTTTTATTTTTTTCGATGTTGGGACACGAAATGCTTGATAATTAAAGTGGCCGCACCCTTTAAAGGGTTGCCTACGTATCCTTTCTTAAGGAATCAGGCCAAACGTAGCTCTCTTGAGTGTCCTACTCAAGTAATTATAGGTAGTACTTCTTAAGTTGGTCAAGATTGGTCATGTTTGAGAATTCATTGCCGTCCATGTCGGTTAACTGAGCTACCCCTCCTGACAGGATTGTTTTGACAATGTATGGTCCGGACCAATTGGGCTTGAATTTGCCTCTTGGATCCAACACATTCTTCTTTAGTGCTTTTAGTACCAAGTCTCCAACCTTGATGTTTCTTGTCTTGACCTTCTTGTTGAAGTGTCTAGCCATACGAGTTTTGTAGCATTGGGTATGATGTAGAGCTTCTAGTTGTTTTTCATCAAGTAGAATTAACTTTTCATACCGTGCTCTAGTCCATTCAACTTCATCGAGTTTACTTTCTAACGCAATGCGTAGAGAAGGTATTTCTAGTTCTACAGGGTGTACGACATCCATTCCATAGACTAAGGCGAATGGCGTGTTTCCTGTTGACGTTCGAATTGACGTGCGATAACCCCAAAGTGCAAAATGGAGTTTGTCAGGCCAATCCTTGTAATTTTCTGTCATTTTCTCAATGATAGTTTTTAAATTTTTGTTAGCTGCTTCGAATGCTCCATTTGCTTGAGGTCTGTAAGGGGAAGAATGGTGATTTTAAATACCATACTTTTGTAACAATTTTTCACATTCGGCTTGAAAGTGAGTTCCATTGTCAGTTATCATCTCATGTGGGACTCGATATCGACAAATTATGTTCCTTACGACAAAAAGTGCTACATGTTTTGTAGTGAGTTTAGCATATGATTGTGCCTCTACCCACTTTGTGAAGTAATCGATTGCTACCAAGATGTATTCGTGACCTCCTGTTCCAGGAGGTGTGATTTTTCCAATTATATCGATTCCCCATGTTGAGAATGACCATGGTAAGGTGTAGGTGTAGAGGAGGGATGGAGGAATATGCTGCAAGTTTGCATAAATTTGGCACTTAGTGCATCTTTTTACATATTGATGACAATCCCTATTCATGGTAGTCCAATAATATCCTTCTCGCATTATCTTTTGGACTAGCATTTTGCCATTAACATGTGTTCCACATACTCCTTCGTGGACTATTCTCATAGTTCTTTGAGCGTCCTTCTTGCCTACACATAATAGGGCTCGACCTTTAGGTACCCTTTTGTGTAGCTCATCATTTATGAGTACGTATTGGGAAGCCAAAAGTCTCAAAGCTCGTTTTGCTCTTTTGTCAGCATTAGGAGGGTATTCTCCTTTGGTGACATAATTGAGTATGTCGGCATACCATGGTTCTTCTTCTTCTTCTTCTTCTTGGATTGTTTTATCATCCTCTATAGCTTGAATATATGCTGGTTTGTGTCTTTACTCTATCGTTAGAGGCATTTGCTCAATTTCCTTAGGAATCCTAACCATTGAGGCTAGTCTTGCCAAGGCATCGGCAAATTGGTTTTCTTCTCTAGGTAGATATGTGTATTCCACCTTTTCCAGTTGATCGGTGAGAGTTTCCAGATAGGTTTGGTAAGGGGCTAAGCTTTCGCTCCTTACTTTCCATCTTTTGGAGATTTGGTTGATGATCAAGGAAGAATCTCCGAATATTCGAAGTTTCTTTACACCCAATGCTAAAGCTGTTTAGAGGCCTACCACGCATGCTTCATACTCTGCAGCGTTGTTGGTAACGTCGAAATCTAACTTTATTGAAATTGGAACATGCTCCTCTTTAGGTGATACTAATAGGACTCCTACGCCACATCCCTTTTGGTTTGAGGCTCCATCGAAGTATAAAGTCCAAGTATCATCTTCCGTTACCATTAAGTCTTCATCTGGAAATTCATTGTTGTGTATTGGTGTCGAATCTTCTATTGGAAAGTCCGCTAAGAAGTCCGAGACTACAGATCCTTTAATAGCCTTTTGAGGCATGAACCTTACGTCAAACTGGGCTAGGTTGACTATCCACCTTGAGGTGCGTCCGTTAAGTGTGGATTTCTCGAATAAGTACCTGAGAGGATCCATTCGTGACACTACAAAGACTGTGTGAACAAGCATGTAATGTCTTAACTTGATTGTGGCCCACACCAATGCGAGGCACAATTTCTCAAGTGGTGTATAGCGTGCTTCATATTCGAGCATCTTTTTGCTTAGGTAGTAGATGGCGTTTTCGTTTCCTTCTACCTCTTGTGCGAGTATAGCTCCCATTGTTTCTTTGGTGACTGTTAGGTACAGCCTTAGAGGAATTTCTGAAAGCGCTGGGGCTAATACGGGAGGATTGGCGAGATAGGCTTTGATCTTTTCAAAGGCTTTTTGACACTCGTCGTCCCATATTGCTGGCATATTTTTCTTAAGTTTCTTGAATATTGGTTCATATATTGTTGTTAGCTTAGATATGAACCTACTTATATATTGCAACCGGCCAATAAATGCTCGAATTTGCTTCTCGGTTTTGGGCGGTGGCATTGACATGATTTCTTTGATCTTGGTTGGGTCTATCTCTATTCCTCTAGAGCTTATGACGTATCCCAAGATTTTGCCTGAGGTTACTCCAAAAGTACACTTGGATGGATTCAACCTCATGTTGTATTTTCTTAGCCTCTCGAAGAATTTCCTTAAGGCCACTTGATGTCCTGGACGATCTCTAGATTTCACAATCATGTCCTCCACGTATACTTCGACTTCTTTTGTGCTCGTTGGTAAGTGGCACCCACGCTTTTCAACCCGAATGACATTACCATGTAACAGTAAGTACCCCAAGGTGTTATAAATGTTGTTTTCTCCATGTCTTCCTCGGTCATGAGGATCTGGTTTTACCCTGCGTATCCATCCATAAATGAGAGAAGTGCGTGATTCGCTGTATTATCTACCAAAATATCGATGTGTGGTAGAGGGAAGTCGTCCTTCGGACTTGCCTTATTTAGATCTCGATAATCGACACACATTCGAACCCTACCATACTTTTTTGGAACTGGGACTACATTTGCAACCCATTCGGGGTATTTGGATACCCTGATAAAACCTGCAGTTATTTGCTTTTGTACTTCTTCTTTTATTTTAAGAGCTACGTCGGGTTTCATTCGACGCAACTTTTGTTTCACAGGTTTCATTCCTGGGATTAGTGGTATAGTGTGTTGAGCTATTTCTCTATTAATGCCTAGCATATCTTCATATGACCATGCGAATACATCGATGAATTCTTTAAGTAGATTAATTAAATCGGTTCTTTCACCTTTATTTAACGTGAGTCCGATTTTAACTTCTCTTTTGATGGTCGGATTTTTTGAGATATCAACCGTTTCAGTGTCCTCAATTATTGGTGTTTTATTTTCAAGTGTTTCCATTGCTTTAATGATTTCTTTGTCATTTTCATCGTTAGTTAAGCGATACTCGTCATCTGGAGCTAAAGAGAAACACGAGGAATAAGGGGAAGAAGATATATTATTAAACTCAGAAATAATTACATCGAATAAAGAAATGTCCGTTGGGACTTGATTGCTAACTATCCTAGGAGTAGATGTTAAAATAGAAGAATTAGAGGGAGGTGCTACAACTAGAGACTTAGAGGACTCGATAGGGGAAGACTCTGACTCAGACTCTGACTCAGACGATTCTTCGAACATTGGCCCTTGTCCTGTAGTTATTGAGATCTTCTTTCCGTTTGCAGTAGTCACTTTTACTGTCTTGCGCCATCCTCGCACTAAATCCTCTGCTTGAGTGATGAGCTTGGAGGGATCAAAGTTCTCGCTTTGTAGGACTGTTTGAATGAGTGAAGAGTTATCCTCTATATATCTTGGCTCATTCTTTTCTTGCCCAAAGAGAAGTCCCATGACGTTAAAGTCAAAGCATGGGGGTGCTTTTTCTTTATGTATAGGAGTTGGAATCTCATCTAGAAAGCAACAATCAAGAAATATTTCGAACCCAGGTTGTCTTATGCCGTTTACAACGAAGGGTTTTGGAAATTCGTAACATGGATAATCTTCTCCCTCTCTTATGAATTGTCCATTTAAGGTAGGAGGGTATTGATCCATTGGGATTGCTTTCTTTTGTGCGCGAGCATTTCTACGTGCTTTTGATTTTTCCTGGGCTCGCTTTAGATCTTCGAGAGTCGGTTCGTAACCAAGTCCGAAAGTATCTAATTTAGGGAGGCCAGGTAGTCCCATCTGTTTTGCTATCCCTTTCTTCTTTCCTAGGGTCATTCCAGGGAAGTGTCCTTGTTTTCTCAGGATAACATTGGTTATCATGTTTGAGTGGAGGTCGTAGCGAAGAGGGGTCCTTTCATCTTCCACGATCAAGGAGACCTCTTCGTTAAAGCCCCACAGATCTTCGTCATTCTCATCGTGCTCCACATTGATTAGTGGGTTTTTTACTGTTTTGATCCTCATGGGTGAAGCATCGATTGTAATTGGTACTCCTCCAACTATTGCTTTCACTTGTTGGTGAAGAGATGAAGGGATGGCCTTGAGGTCTTGAAGCCAGGGGCGTCCCAACAGTAAGTTGAAAGAAGCCTTAATATCTACCACTTGGAATGTGGTGGTATGCTCAATTACTCCTGTCGTTATGTTCATGGTAATTGTGCCTATTACTTGGCGACGTGAGTTATCGTAAGCTCTTATCCCTTGTGTTGATGGAGATAAATCTTCATCCCTTATCCCCAACATCCTCGCAGTTCTAAGTGGGCAAACGTTAATTGCCGATCCATTATCTACAAGAGTCATGGGGACGTTCATTCTCTTGCAAATTACTGTGAGGTTGAGAGCTTTGTTGTGTTTGTCACCTTCTGGCGGTAGATCTTTGTCGGAAAAAGTGATCAAATTGGTAGGACTTGGGAGATCACTTGTGAGGAAATTAGCCAAACCCTCAGGAGTGGTGTATGATTCTATCCCTACTTTAGCTAAGGCATCCATGACTGCGATTCTATGTTCTCGAGAAGTAGCTAGAAGTTTACATACGTTCATTTCGACCTTAGTCTTTTTTAATTGTTTGACAACATCGTTGTCTTCTATGATTGGTATGGGAACTTGTTAAGTAGTGGGAATAGATTGTGTAGTAATGGGAGGTTGCATTCTCCCGGATCTTGTGAGGACATCTATAGGTGAATCCTCTTTATTCCAAATGTCACCTACTGGATATACTGTCGAGAGTGGAGTTTCTTCGACGTCTTTAAGGTAGACATCCTCATCATCACTATCCCAAACCCCATTAATGGTAGCATCTCGTTCTTGTGGGATTTGAACTAGCTTCTTGTTATCAATCAATCTTTGGACCAAGTCTTTGAACTTAAAACAATTTTCTATAGTATGTCCTCCCGATTGATGATATGGACAGTAGTACCTATCTGTCCTTTTTAGTGATTCAAATGGTCTCGGTTCGAGAGGTTGAATTTTACCATTCTCGGAGAGCATTTTGAACATGTTTGCATAAGAAGTTCCAATTGGAGTGTATGGCCTATTGCTCCTTTTGGGTGTGTTAATTACTTGGAGGGAGAATAATTTCTTCTCTTTAGGAAGAGGTTTACTTTTGAGTAGTTCATTTCGTTCCTTTACCACCTCCATGGCCTCGCGCAATAATTCTCTTGCTTCCAACACAACCTGAATAAGGATACACACTTCTTGTTTTGTCGCAGGTTCTTGTCCACAAGGAAAATGATCCTCGGCATCTTCGAAGATTTCCTCCTCTTCTTCAATAGCTTTGACAGGTTTGATGAGGTTCGAGGGGTCAACCTGATTTTCCTCATCGGAAATAGCCAAGGAATCCGACAGTGGTGCGTTATTGATACTTGGCTTCTTGCTTGCAGGGGGCAATGGAAGTTTGTTGTTATCAATTAAATTTTGGATTGCTTCCTTTAGCTTCCAACAATTTTCTGTGAGATGGCCCTACCCTGATGATATTTGCAATGTGCGTTGGGGTTCCAGCTAGTCGTTCTCTTCTCGACAGGTGGGTCCCCAAACGGTCCTATGGGAGTTATAAAACCTTTTGCATGTAAGCAATCGAATGCGGTGTCATAACTTATACCAATAGGAGTAAAGTTCCTCCTAAGTGGTTTCTTTTGTCCTTGATTATTCATGGCGAGGACTTCACTCAAATTAAAGGTGCTAACATTATTTGAGTGGGTGGTTTTTGAAGAAGAAGGATTGTCGTTCTTCTTGCCTTTCCAGCCACTACTAGAGGTACTGTTAGCAGCTTTCTATTTAGCTAGGTCGTCTTCAATATTGATACCAATGTCATAGACGGCCTTAAAGGTGTGTAAGTTATTTTGGTATTTGAGATCTTTAGAATATTTTTCTTGGAGGTTCTTGATAAACATTCTCACAGATTCTTTCTCACTAGGCACCTCAACCATCTTTGCAGAAGTTTCCCTCCATTTATTAAAGAAAGAAGCGAAGCCTTAATTCTCTTTCTGCTTGAGTATTTCAAGTTCCCTATGATCAGTTTCAACTTGAATATTGCATTTATATCTATCAATGAAAGCGTTTACAATTGACTCCCAACTAGAGGTTTTCTCTTTATCAAGAGAGAAATACCATTGCTGACAAACGGTTTCTAAAGATAGAGAAAATATAGAATGAAAATCTTTTTTGTCTATTTCCTTGATATTCATTACAGTTTCAAAAGCTCTTAAATGAAAATAAGGGTTATCCATTGCTTTGAATTTCGGGATGTCGTTGGCATTGAACTTCTGTGGAAGAAGATCCTTGTCCACCGAGACCCCTTGTGAGCTAATGCCTTGCAATCTATAGTCATTGGATAATCTACTCAAGCTTTCCTGGATGAGCTCCATCTGTTGTTGTCTTGCAGGGTCATTGATTTGAAGAGTCAGACTCTTCAACATTTCAGCCATGTTAGCTACCTGTCCCCTGAGTTCATTGACTTCTTCCTGACTTGCCATTGTCTTCTTAGCTTTCCTTCTTTGATTGATTGGCTTATCAAAAAGTGAGACTTGAACGAAAGTGTTGTCCTTGATTCAACGCCCTTCTTTTCTTAACCACGCGCTGTAGATTAAACCATATTTGTTTTAATGACTTGACTCAAATTGATTTTGATTTTATGGGTTAAAAACAAAAATAGGGTGTATATTTTTGGGAATGGTATATTTTTGGGAATGGGTTCAAACAAGTGGTTTAATTGGAGGATTAATATCCGACTTACCCCACTAAAAAAAATGACGGAAAACACGCATTCGAGACTCTCTACACATGATCAAGGTGTGACATACATGTTAAGTGTGTGTTTTATAAGTGAGTGCAAATGACATGCTTTGACTCTTGTGTATGACCATGGGACTAGGTGCCTAGACTAAATTAAACTGATTAGCAGACTAGTTAATTAGACTCGTCGTGATGACTCGAGTAAGAACTAGACTGTCGCCAGAACAACAGAACTGTCGCCAAAGTTTGAAGCTTGTCGCCAGGCGACAGGCAGTAAACTGTGGCGCCACAGCCCAAACTCCTGCGCCATTGCTGGAACATTAATCTAGGATTGTTTCCAGTAAGCTCACTTTAAGGGGACATGCCTATAGTCGTACTAAGTCAGATCAATTACTTTATTAGTCTTTAATTAGTCAAATTAATTAATTAATTCATTAATTAGACAAAGTCTTTTTTAGTCATTAATTGGTTTATTTAGACTTAAACACAAGTCAAACAAACGATTAGCACATATAAAGTATGCACAAGCAAATAATGCACAAATAGTCAAGTAGTCACAACATGATGCAATGAGTTTGCAACCTAAACATGGCTCTAGTTCTCTAAAGTTCGAGATATGGGTTAGTCAAAGAGGGTCCATGGTTATGAGTCCGGATGCATCGCGCGGAAACCTTACCTTTGGAAGGGTTGGCTCGAGTGGATGGGACCCCGCAAGTTAAAAACTTGCTTCCATGGTTTGGTAGATTCACAAACTCGGATGTACCCGTCGTTGCCAGGAGCGTTCAATTGGGTAGATGGAGCGTGAACCCCCAGAGGGTTATGTCCATATGTAGAACACATATGGGTTTCAAAAAAGTGAGAAAAACTCAATCAGGAAGTAGAATCGAGCTAATAGTGCTAGAAATGGTCAAAACAAGAAGGCAGAGTTCTGGCTCGGTATTGGAAGAACTTGGCGCCAGACTACAGGGACTGTCGCCGCAAAAGTGCCCCTGTCGCTAAGCGATAGAAGCACTTTACAGGCGACAAGCCCTGTTTTCTAGGCGCTATTTCCTACATGCCTCAGCAGGCATCTACGTTCTTAGAATTTTCTAGATTTCGCAGCGTTATTTCAATTCTAGTTGTGAAAGATATTTCTCATTTCCTACGTGTAAAAATCCTATGTTTTTTACTCATTTCTGATGGTCTATCCAATGAGGACCTTTTTTATGCATATGACAATAATGCTAATCAAAATTACGCACATGAAATACTTAGAACTTTTCAAGTCTCATCCACTCATTCTAAATCATTGCCGAAATAAATTTCAGGAATTAAAATAGAAATCCTCCCTAGTGGAGTCGCCAAAAACTGTAGGGAATATTTCAAGCCATTAACCCCAAGCTTGAACCCCACTGTGATCATACACTTAAGCATGGTGGCGTCCAAAGGGAAAGAAAAGAGAGCAAAAGAGTCGCCAACAAGTTTTACGAACTTGTAAACCGTTCACGAGGTGAAGATTACACCCCTTAACGATCCATGAGATCGTCAACTCCAAAGGTCTTGAACCAAATAGGGTTCGGGGATGAAGGTACAAATCCAACCTAAAAGAGATTGAACCTGCCCTAAATAATTGAAATAGAGATTAGGGACCAAACCCTCAGAAATTATAACCTTTCACATCTAGGGCGAAGGCAACTTCGAACTTGGCTAGGTGTTTCTAGATCTCGTGAATGCGGAATTTTGTAAGAGGGAAGGTTTAGAAAAAGAGAGAGAGAAAACTTCTAGCTTTAGAGAGAGATGATGATTGTTGTAGATGAGAATTGATAATTGTAGATGAATGTTGATTGTAGATTCTTAAAAACGGAGGTTCAGGACCCTATTTATAAGAAAACAGTCCGGAAATAGATAGAATTTGATAAGGAATAAAACTCCACTCTGTCGCTGAAAAACTGACCTTGTCGCCAGGCGATAAGGTCTGTCACGTGGCGACAAGGCTTGTCGCGTGGCGATAGGCCTGTCGTTTGGCGACAGCCTAGATTCCTACGCGCTTTCAACACGGAGTCCACATATGAATCAAAATCGATTTGTAAAGTCCGTATGAAAACTGAAATCGTATTTTTCATAAAATAATATTTTATTCCAAATAAAACTTATCAAAATATAATTATTAATTCTAATTTTATTAGGACTTAAAAGAACCTTCTAGAGAATTCTAGAAGATTATAATTAATTCTAATAACTTTAGGAATAATAATTAGCATTGGGCCCTCCCCTAGATCATCGAGTCGCATGTAAAGATCAAACCGGGCCCAGTTTACTATTTTGGCCATAACTTCCTCATTATTCATCGGAATTGGGCTTATAATATATCGTTGGAAAGCTCTTTGCAAGCCCCATCCAACTACACTATTATTGGACTCTTGTCGTGGACCAAACTAAACTGGATTGGCTGTTTTCATAAAATAGAGTTGTTTTCGAAAACAGGAAGAAAGAATTTAATAAAAACCAATCGCAACACTTGACCTTTCACACTTTCACCTCATTCGATTATGATTCGACGCAAAAGGTATTCATCACTGGGTTTGGTTTTGGGGAGACACATTTGGGTGTCTACAATCCTCCATGTGGACCATTTTGATACTTTATTGTTTTAATTGATGCATCGACTAGATGGTCACATGTGTCCTTATTTTCAACTCGTAACCTGGCGTTTGTGAGATTACTTGCCCAATTAATTAAGTTACGGGCACATTTTCCAGATACTTCTATTAAGACTATTCGGCTTGATAATACTGGTGAATTTACATCTCAAGCTTTCAATGATTATTGCATGTCCATTGGGATAAATATTGAACGTCCTGTAGCACATGTTAATACACAAAACGGTTTGGCAGAGTCATTAATTAAACGTCTTCGGTTAATTGCTAGACTATTGCTTGTGAAATCCAATCTTCCAATTTCTGCTTGGGGACATGCTATATTACATGCAGCAGCACTAATTCGCATTAGGCCAACAAGTTATCAAAAAGTTCTCCCTATTACAATTAGTTTATGGTTGGGAACCAAATATTTCTCATCTAAGAATTTATGGATGTGCAGTTTATGTTCCAATAGCTCCACCACAACTCTCTAAGATGGGTCCTCAAAGGAGGTTGAGAATATATGTTGGATTTGAATCCCTATCAATAATTAAATATCTTGAGCCTACAACAGGGGATCTATTTACGACTTGTTTTGCAGAGTGTCATTTTAATAAGTCACTTTTCCCAACATTAGGGGGAGAAAAAAAAAAGAGCTGGAAAAGGAAATTAAATGGAATGAATTATCATTATCCTATCTTGATCCTCGAACTGAACCATCTGGAAATTAAAAAGATAATTTATTTACAAAGTTTAGCAAATCAATTGGCAGACTCATTTGCTGACCCAAAAAGAGTGACTAAGTCATATATTCCAGCTCTAAATGCTCCATTTAAAATAGATGTCCTGGAAGGATAAAATAAATTTGCTAATGAGTCTAAACCACGTCAGAAACGTGGAAGACCAACAAGTTCCAAAGATAAGAATCCTCGGAAAAGAAAAGGAACAATGATTGATAATGGTCAAATTGAAGAAACAATTTTCGAATGATCTCCAACAGAGACTTTAGACATGATACAAGAAGAAATTCAGGTACCTGATAATGAAGAAATTTCAAAAATTATATCATGACTGGAAATACATGAAACCGAAATCAAATCGACGTCGATGATGTTTTTGCATGCAATGTAGCATTTAATGTTCTGGATAATAATGAGGATCATGAACCAAAATCCATTGAAGAATGTAGACAAAGAAATGATTGGCCAAAATGGAAAGAAGCAATTGAAGCAGAATTAAAATCTCTTGGAAAAAGAGAAGTATTCGGACCTGTAGTCCGTACACTTAAAGGTGTAAAGCGAGTAGGATATAAATGGGTCTTTGTGCGAAAGAGAAATGAAAAGGGTGAAGTTGTAAGATATAAGGCACAATTAGTTGCACAAGGATTCTCACATAGACCTGGTATAGATTATGAGGAGACATACTCCCCTGTGATGGATGCAACTACTTTTAGATTTCTGATTAGTTTGGCAATAAGAGAAGGACTTGACTTACGTTTGATGCATGTAGTCACAGCTTATTTATATGGCCCATTGGATAATGACATTTACATGAAGCTCCCAAAAGGATTCAAGCTGCCAGAAGCAGCAAAATCTAGTTCTCGAGAACATTTCTGTATTAAATTGAACAAATCTCTTTATGAATTGAAACAATCTAGGCGTATGTAGTATAACCGTCTAAGTGAGTATTTGTTAAAAGAAGGTTATAAGAATGATCCTATCAGCCCATGTATTTTTATAAAGAAATTTGGATCAAGATTTGTTATAATTGTAGTATATGTTGATGATTTGAATATCATTGGAACTCCTGAAGAGATTTCGGTGAATGTCGACTATTTAAAGAAAGAGTTTGAAATGAAAGATCTTGGAAAGACAAAATTTTTCTTGGGGTTACAAATATAACACCTAGAAAATGGAATCCTTGTGCATCAATCAACATACATAGAAAAGGTTCTTATAAGATTTTCTATGGATGCAGCACATCCATTGAGCAGCCCTATGGTCGTAAGATCACTTGATGTAGAGAAAGATCCGTTCCAACCTCGGGAAAATGATGAAGAAATTCTTGGTCCTGAAGTGCCATACCTAAGTGCAATTGGAGAAATAATGTACCTTGCAAGTCATACACGACCCGATATATCATTTTCAGTTAATTTATTAGCAAGGTTTAGTTCATGTCCAACCTAAAGGCATTGGAATGGGATTAAACATATACTTAGTTACCTTCAAGGTACGAAGGATATGGGTTTATTTTTCCCTAAGTTGTCCAATAAAAATTTGATTGGTTTTGCAGATGCAGGTTATTTATCTGATCCTCATAATACTCGATCACAAACTAGATATGTGTTCACATATGGTGGTACTGCCATTTCTTGGCGTTCCATGAAACAAACCATTGCAGCTACTTCTTCCAATCATTCTGAGATTTTAGCAATTCACGAGGCTAGTCGTGAATGTGTATGGTTAAGGTCAGTAATTCAACATATAAAAGAAGTTTGTGGTTTATCATTTGGGAAAGAGGCACCGATAACTCTATATGAGGATAATGCAGCTTGTATTGCTCAACTTAAGGAATGATACATCAAAGGTGCCAGAATAAAGCAAATCTTACCCAAATTTTTCTTCACTCATGATCTTTAGAAGAATGGAGATATAAATGTATTGAAAATTCGTTCAAGTGAGAATTTAGCAGACTTATTCACTAATTCGCTTCCAATCGCAACATTCAAAAAGTAATATATCGTATTGGATTGTGTCGTCCCAAAGATCTTTAGTAATATAATAATGAGGGGGAGTAATGGCGTGTTGCACTCCTTTTTCCTTATCCATGGTTTTTTCCCACGGGGTTTTTCCTGGAAAGGTTTTTAATGAGGCAGCATATATACGCATTAAATCTATTTTAGATAATGCCCATCCAAGTGGGAGTGTTTTAAAATATGTTTATTGTGGATGGTCATTATAGCTTGTAAGTCTCACTTTTATGACTATCTTAAGTATCTTTGTAACATCCTTTGTAACCCCCATATGTCATTAGTTCACATTATAACCCCCTCATGAATGGACTCTTTATTGTCCATATAGGTTACATTGTTCACATCTTGTATATATATAGATGAAATAATGAAATGGATGGATATAGACAACACAATTACCATCTACATCTTTCTCTCTCTAATATTCTCCCTTTCCTCTTATTTTATAATAATTAAAAAGTTAATATTTTTTTTTAAGAAATTTTTTAAGCTTGTCACTTGTCAGTATGAATAATAAAGACCACTATGTTAAAAGTAAGGCCACTATGTTCAACATAACATCGTACTTCAGGTTCACGATAATATTAAAGGTTACACAAGTTTTAATAAAGAATACTATGTTAATAATAAAGTTACTATGAAAAATTAGGGGTCACTAATCACTATGTTCGATGTAAAACAAATTATTGGGTGCGGGCACCCACACCCAACAGTTTGTGATGTTGAGCACTCCTCCTTTTTCTTTCTCTCTCCTTCTTCTCTTCCCTTCTCTTTCTCTCTCCTCTGCTCCTCCTTTTTCCAGATCAAAATTAAAATCAAAATTAGAAATTCACATCAATTATGTTGCATAAAACAATCATAAATTAAGCAAAATTGATGATTTTCTCTGTTTGAAAGTGGAGGAGGATAGAATTTCTATTTTGCGATTCGCTAATTTGCGATCGAAATTTGTTGAACTGCGATTTGCGCGTGGGTTTGGTGAATTTGTGTGATTTGCGAGTGGTTGGCTGCCATGCGATGGTGTGAATTTGGTCGTGGTTGGCTACGGGCCTGCGGTGGTTTGAGTTTGGAGGTGGTGGCTGCGCGGCTGGGCTTCGGCAGGAAGAAGATAGAGTGTGGTGGTGTAGGGAATATTTCAAGCATTACGATAACCCCAAACTTGAACCCCACTGTGATCATACACTAAAGTACGGTGGCGTTCCAAAGGGAAAGACAAAGAGCAAAATGAGTCGCCAACAAGTTTTAGGAACTTGTAAACCCAAAAGATAATCCAAAAGGACCATCAACTACTCCATAAGGTCTTGAACCAAACAGGGTCCGGGGATGAGGGTACGAATCCAATCTACAAAAGAAAGGACCCGCCCTATAAAATAGGCCTCTACTTTGTTCTTCTCGTATTCATGTGCGCTTTTCGAATAATATACAAACATTATATTAAACCTACCATGTTTAATCTATGTTGGTTGAATATTAATGCACAAATAATACTATTATTGGCGATCACTTGTATTAAAATCACATTAGCCTAAACCAAATTATTAATTATCTTATTAAGCGTGATTTCAAGTACAAATTCCCTTTAACAATCATAAAAGGTGTGATCAAGCAATAACAATAAATATATCAAGCAACATAAGCATCATAAACAATAATGATAATGATGATAGCATGATAAGGCATAATAAAGCTTAATAATAGCAAGATCCTAGGCATGATACTAACAAGATTAATAACAAATCCTAGCATGTCACTAAACAATAAAGATCAAAGCTTTAAACCTAACATGGCACTAACATGATAACATGATATTAGAAAGAATTAAAGGCACCCTAAACATGATACTAGAAAGCATAAAATAACATCCTAACATGATACTAGAAAGCATTAAAAGCATCCTAACATGATACTAGGAATTATAAGGCAATAATAAACAAATCTAAACATGCTTTCTACATTGAAAGAGAGTAATAAGATTACATACTTTGAAGCCTCGTACCTCTTTCTAATAACAAAATACACAAGTTAGTAACTTCAATGAAAATAATGAAGAACAATTAAAGAATTAAAGAATTAAATTGAAATCAAATTAAAATAAAGTTTTGACTAGATTTGGACCAAACCCTCAGAAATTATCAACCTTTCACGTCTAGGGCTAAGGCAACTTCGAATTTGGCTAAGAGATTCAAGATCTTGTGAATGCGGAATATTGTATGAAAAAAAAGGTAGTTTAGAAATAGAGAGAGAAAAAAGAATAATTAAGAAATAATTGAATGTGAATTGATAATTGTGAATCCAAAGTCCTCCTTGAAAACAGAGATTCGGACCCTATTTATAATGAAAATAATCCGGAAAAACATAGAATTTGATAAGGAATAAAACTCCACGCTGTCGCCAGGAATTGACTCTGTCGCGACGCGACAATGTCTGTCGAGAGGCGACAGGGTCTGTCGCGAGGCGATAGGGTCTGTCGCGTGGCGACAGACTTGTCGTTTGGCGACAGCCTGTATTAGCGCGTTTTTCTTCACGCGGAATCCGATCTTTAATCAACTTGATCTACGGAATCCGTACAAAAGATAAAATATATTTTTAAGATAACAAAACGATATTTTATTCCAAATAAAAATCTATTAAAAGATAATTAATTATTAAATCTAATAATATTAGAATTAAAAAGAACCTTCTAGAAACTTCTAGAAAACTATAATTAATCCTAATAGTTTTAGGAGTAATAATTAACATTGGACCCTCCTCTAGATCATTGGGCCGCATTTAAAATAATTAACCAGGCCCAGTTTAGTATTTTGGCCATAACTTCCTCAATATTCATCGGAATCGGTCTTATAATATATCGTTAAAAAGATCTTTTCAAGCCCCATCCAACTACACTATTATTGCACCTTTATCATGGACCAAACGTAAACTGGTTCGGCTATTTTCAAATAAAATCATTTTCAAAAACAGAGAGAAAAGAATTTTATTAAAACTAAACCGCAAAACACGTCTTCTTCTTCTTTTCTATTTCGCTGCTCTGCTTCTCAAACTTTCGCAAAAACTTCAAATCACTCGTTCTCGCTCATTTCTCAACCAAATTCGCTCAAACTTGTTGCAAATCGAAGCTTTTCTCATCTATTTTCCCGATCCATGTAAGTTTTGCTCAAACTCTACTCGGTTTTTGACGAATCATGCATTGTTGTTCGCGAATTTTTGAAAAATTCGAAAATGTTCTTGCTTAATTTGCTTTGTTTGTTGAATTTTATGCCTTGAACTTGTTTAATTATGCTTGTACATTACCTTGGGAGTATTTTGAGACTTGTTTGACTCAATTTGGTGAAGAAACGAAGGATTCACCATTGTTGGACCTCTTGAGATCGTGAATAACAATGTGGGTCGTTCTTTGCATTTTTACTGCTTCTACTTGTACAATTTGTCACAATATTCATCATATGTTTGCAAGAAATTGTTTATTGGCTGAAAGAACATTTCCATGCTTATTGAAATTTTGCTCTGTTTTAGTACTACGTACTCTGTTTTTTCTTGTTTTGCGAACATAGTATCATGCGGCCTAGGCGAACCTTAGATACTGTAGAGCCTTAAACTTAATTACTTTTACATACTTTAGCATGGCTAGACAACGTGGTTCCGGTTCTCAGTCGAGGGACACGCGTCGAGAGGACGAGCCCACCAGCGAGGGCGAGGACGTACCTTCTACTTCCAGGCTGGGTCTCATGCCAGATTGGGATGAACGCACCCTATTTTACGCGCCGGTTCATCATTTGTCGGAGCGGATCCGACGAGGTCTTGCGAGTGGGAGGACCCGTAGCCATGGCTCGGGTAATTCCACCATCATTTCTCTATACGACAAATTCATCAGTCGCGATGAGGGTCTTCGTCATCTTTGGGAGTCATGTGGGTTGACTCCTCTACTGCAGGCCACCCGGGCCAGGTTTTCATACGATGGGGGTAACCGCGTTGTCCGAGCTTTGGTGGAGTTCTTTTGGGACACCACCAACACCTTTCATTTTCCCTGGGGTGAGATGACAGTCACCCCAGCTGACTTCAGCCTCATTACGGGGCTAGAGTTTCAGTCTACTCCTCTGCCTTTCGATGCTGGTGTTACTGTCTATTCGCCAGAGGTTCATGAGCTATTGGGGCCGATCGTTGTTCGGGCCCAGGCTGAGGCTCAGTCGAGACAGCTGAGTTCCCGATGTATTCGTCGCGGCACGCTGGCTGCAGCTTTTGAAGATGCTGCTACCACCCGAGAGCAGCGGGTGCGCATCTTCGTACTGATCTTGCTATCAGGGACGTTTTCCCCTGATCGAGGTAGTAGAGTACTACTATACTACCTTTCTGCTGTTCGCGACCTCCAGTTGGTCGGGACATATGACTAGGCCAACGTGGCCTATGCGAATTTTCTACTGGGCTTGCGGCGCTGCTGTCATCACAAGGCCTTGTCTGGAGAGATAGCCCTTTCCAGTTTTTGGAGGGTTGTAGAGGTACATCTCCTTTCCCTTTTGAGGTTTCAACTTTAGATTTGGAAGCACAATCTTTACTAATTTTCATTTGTTCCGTATAGATCTGGTTCTACGAGTACTTTCCTTCTCTTGCACCTGCGAGACCTTCTCCTCACGTGCTCCCTATCGCTACCAGTTGGGGAGGCCGCAGAGGTCCGCCGGAGGTGCTGCGCCTTCGAGAGATGATTCTCACGGTTGGTTTCTTCGATTCATACTTTTCTTTTATCATCTTTCGGTGTCAGTATCTTACTTAGTAATGTTTTCAGGAGCCTAGCCCGGTCTATCGACCTTGGGCTGCTTTCCCTATCTCTGCGCTGGCGGCGCAGTATACAGCTGAGCGTGGTTACTTTCTGGGGACGTACGACGCGGTGGTCTACCTAGGGGAGAGGGTAGCCATCCAGCACTCCTCAAATACCTTTGTTGTTCCCGCTCCTCCACCTAGGCACATGTTCCACGATGCCTCACAGCGGGATCGTGCTGGTAGACCTACTCGGGGTACTCCTTGGAGGTCCTACGTTCTCCTTGAGCAGAGCTACGAGGAGGACCTGCTGCCATTGCTAGCGCCGGCTTCCGTCCTTTTGGAGGAGGCAGCGGTATGCTTTCATTTATTTAGTTTATCTTTCTTTAGGTAGACCCCAAGTATCTTTCTAATCTTTTCATTCTTAACAGGCTGGCCCTAGGGAGTTCATCCCTCCGAGGATGTCCATACGCTACCAGGGCACGTACGGGCCGATCGAGGAGCTTATTCCGCCAGCTCCAGAGGGAGAGCAGTTCGTGGAGCGGTCTATTCCTCGTCACCAGACTCGAGTAAGTAGTTTCTCATATATCATCTTTATATTTGCTTCGTGATTGTTATTGACTTAGTCATTTTGACAGTTTTCTCGCGAGGTGGTGACGGCTATGGCTAGGTGCATAGACGCCTTTCGCAGCCAGCTTGTGAGGTTGCGGAACCGGGCTACCTGTCGTAGCAACGATGCTGAGGAGGTATCGCTTTTTACTTTCATCATTTTTGGCTCTATTTTTTCATTTGCTCTTGCTAACTTTGATTTACCTTTGCAGGGGCAGCCTATTCCTTCTCCACGCACTCGGTCGAGACCCGAGCCTAGGAGAGAGGCTACTAGGTCCGACTCGAGGCGTCGCCGGACTACTTCAGGTGGTCGGGGTGGTCGTTCTGAGGCCGCAGCAGTAGAGGACTCGGCGTCATCACCTGAGGAGGTTCCGACCAGGCCGACCGTTCGAGGCGGGATGGGTGGTGGGACGTTTGAGTTTGGCTCGTCGTCGCAGCAGCCTTTGCAGCCTCGGCCTCTTTCCGTTGGGTTTCAGGGTGAGGTTAGGTGGCATGGCCCTGAGTTGCAGTTCGCGCCGCCTGGTGGTTCAGGGAACGATGATGGACATACTCCACGGAGTAGGACATTTTTCGATACATTCGGCATCCCTCGCGACTTGCGACCTCCGGTGCCATAGCTATACCTGTGTTTATTTATTTTTGACTTTTGTAGGACTTTGTCTATCTTATTCATATGACTCATGTATTAGACACTTGTATATATGTGCACTTTATTATTTATTAACATTTTATTTGCCAGATTTATTATTATGTAACAAATGTGTTGTGCATATGAGTGTGTGAGAAAGTGTAATTTTTGCGCAAAATTTCCGTCATTTTTAGTATTAGTGGAGGGTACCGACTCTCTCCCCAAAAAAAAAAGAAATAAAAAAGAAAAATGAAGGAAGAAAAATGATAAGCCTAAAATTAATTAAGCTTAATATGATATATGATAATAATAATAATAATAATAATAATAATAATAATAATAATAATGATAATAGGGGTGTATGAATAGGAATAGAACAGTAAGTCAAGTCAAAGTCGAAATCAAGTACGTAAAAACATGGTTTCCTACGCGTAATAGGTGTCGCTGCAAAGAAATAGACTGGTGCCGCGTAATTCATCCTGTCGCCACGCGACAGGGTCTGTCGCCACGCGACAAATTTGTCGCCTGGCGACAGACGCGCTTTCCTGATTCCTACAGAATTTGAAGTCTGCTATGAAACAAGAGGTTATAAATAGCCCCCGAATCATCCGTTTATTGCATAATTTAACCAGTTTATTAATTAGCTAATTAACTAGAAATCATGCCTTTAGCTAAAAGAACTTTTTGTGGATACATGGATGAATGGTGTCGTCATCTAACTGCTAAGGATAAAAAAGCATTAGATATTTGTCATATGGGGGGTATGTTTGGAATCAAGGGGATGAGTCTTAACATTGATTTTATTTATTCTGCCATAGACTATTGGGATATTGATACTCATTGTTTTAGATTTTTCCATGATGAAATATGTCCTTTACCGGAAGAATTTGGAGCCATTATAGGTTATTATTCCACAGGTCCTACGGTAATGCCTAGAATCAATGAATATTATTATAAAGATTTTGAATGCTTCTTTGATTTGAGGGGTACGACTTTAAAACATATAGTGCATGGGAATATAGTTGATTTGACGGAATTTGCACATTATTTTTATGATAATCCTAATCCCGATTTCCGTGTCTATAAGAGAAGGGCTTTTCTTTATTGCTTGTTTAACCAATTGCTCTTAGTTAGTGGTAATGATAATGAAGGCCAATCAATGATTATATCTGTTATAGAACAAGTTGAATCTGGGAAAAATCCAATGCCGCTAATCGTTGGAGAGACTATGCTATGGTTAGATGCATTAAGAAAGAATCCGAGAGCACCTTTTCGAGGTTCTCCAATTTTATTACAGGTATAAAATAATGCTACTTTTAATTTTCCAAGAATTAAAGAATATTATATTTCACTGTAATACTAATCAAATACATATTTTACAGATATGGCTCATGGAGAAGTTAAAGCTTATTAATCCTCCCGACGATATACACACATATGTTCCAAATTGCATAGTCCGGCGAAAGAAACGATTTTTGAAAATAGGTCGTCGTGAGTGGAGCAAGGTGTTTGCTGCTGGTGACTTTACCATAAACTGGATTGTTCCTTGGTGGAAGATTGAGGCGATGGTTGGTTGCAGTAACCAAGCATAATGTCGTCTCCCGAGCTTGTCTAGATTAACCTTTTATTTTCCTTGTAGAGTTATGAGACAATATGGTCTTGCACAAACTATCCCTATAGGAGATCTCCGCCGTCCTTATGAATTTCCTGTGTCACAAGAGATTGAGCGTTTTGACGGATACTGGAGGGGTAGGCCCTTATGGGAGGTGATTACTCACAAGGAGCCACCTTGTTTGTCAAATAAGGTGAAACAATGGCTTGATGGAAGATTCCAAAAATCTCAAGTCAAGATCGAGAAGACCAATATGAAGGATCGTCTAGGCGACAAAAAGTTCTCTGCTAAAGAACGTCTAGGGGAAAGGATTGAATTCAAAACTCCTATTATGCCAGGAAAGAAAAGTGCTAAGAAAAATCAAGGAAAAAGAAAAGTTGACTCTACAAAGAAGGAAGTTTGGATAGAAAAGAAACATGGAGTTCTAGTGGAGGAAGAAACTATCTATACTAAAATAGAGTGTAGATCTTTTAATGGTTGTCTCCTAGCAAAGGTTATGGATCAAGAGGAAGAGAATGAAGACACAAATTGGAAAAGAATCAAGAAAGAGAAAAAAGATTAGAGCATTGCTTTTCCTTTGATTTATTAGACAAAGTTAATTTGTTTTAGTTAATTTTTCAGCTTTTATTTTATCAATAATGTTCTTTCTTTATTAATTAATAAAATTCCAGATTTTATTTTAATTAACTTTCAATTAAAGCAATGAAAACAATTACAACACTTATTTTTCGAAGAATTAATTCGAGTACGGAAGTCGAATAAATTTTCAGAACATGCGAAACTGGTCTAGACACTCGCAGAAAGTTGGCGCTGCTATCTGATTCACTGTCGCTGACCATTGGGCTCTGTCGCCTGGCGACAAAATTATCGTCTGGCGACAGAGGCTACCGTCTGGCGCCAGTTTTGAGATTTTGCAGACATGCGTTTTCACTTCGGAAAAGATTAAAGCGGCCGCACCCTGTCTGGGTTGCCTACGTATCCTTTGCTTAAGGAATCAGGCCAAACGTAGCTCTCTTGAGTATTTTACTCAAGTACTTATGGGTAGTATTTCTTAAGTTGGTCAAGGTTTGTCATGTTTGAAAATTCATTGCCATCCATATCAGTTAATTTAGCCGCGCCTCCTGACAGGATTGTTTTGACAATATATGGTCCGGACCAATTAGGCCTGAATTTGCCTCTTGGATCTAAAACATTTTTTCTTAATGCTTTTAATACCAAGTCCCCAACCTTGATATTTCTAGTCTTGACCTTTTTATTGAAATGTCTATCCATGCGGGTTTGATAACATTGAGTATGATGTAGAGCTTCTAGTCGCTTTTCATCGAGTAGGATTAGCTCTTCATATCGTGCTCTAGTCCATTCGACTTCATCGAGTTTACTTTCTAACGCAATGGGTAGAGAAGGTATTTCTAACTCTATAGGTTGTACGGCATCCATTCCATATACTAAGTTAAATGGCGTATTTCCTGTTGATGTTCGGATTGACGTGCGATAACCCCATAGTGCGTAGTGAAGTTTATCAGGCCAATCCTTATAATTTTCAGTCATTTTTTCGATGATCGTTTTCAAATTTTTATTAGCGGCCTCAACTGCTCCATTTGCTTGAGGTCTATAAGGTGAAGAATGGTGATGCTGAATTCCATATTTTTGTAGCAATTCTTCACATTCGGCTTGAAAGTGAGTTCCATTGTCACTTATCATTTCATGTGGGACTCCATATCGACAAATTATGTTTCTTTCGATAAAGAGTGCTACATGTTTGGCAGTGAGCTTGGCATATGATTGTGCTTCCACCCACTTTGTGAAATAATCTATTGCAACTAAGATGTATTCGTGACCTCCTGTTCCAGAAGGTGTAATCTTTCCAATTATGTCTATTCCCCATGTAGAGAAAGGCCATGGTGAAGTGTAGGTGTAGAGAAGAGAAGGTGGGATATGTTGCAAATTGCGTAAATTTGACATTTTGGGCATCTTTTTACATATTGATGACAATCTCTATTCATGGTAGTCCAGTAATATCCTTCTCGCATTATCTTTTGGACTAGCATTTTGCCATTAACATGTGTTCCACATATACCTTCATGGATTACTTTCATAGCTCTTTGGGCATCCTTTTTGTCTACGCATAATAGAGCTCGACCCTTAGGTACCCTTTTGTGCAGTTCATTTCCTATGAGTACAAATTGGGAAGCTAAAAGTCTTAATGCTCTTTTCGCTCTTTTGTCAGCATGCAGAGGATATTCTCCTTTGGTGACATAATTTAATATATCTATGAACCATGGTTCTTCTTCAGGTTCTCCTTCTTGGATCATTTCATCATCTTCTATAGCTTGAATATATGCTGGTTTATGCCTTTTTTCTATGGTTAAAGGCATTTGCTCAATTTCCTTAGGTATTCTGACCATTGAGGCTAGTCTTGCCAAGGCATCGGCGAATTGGTTTTCTTCCCTAGGTAGGTAAGTGTATTCCACTTTTTCCAATTGATCGGTGAGAGTTTCCAAATACGTTTGGTAAGGAGCTAAGCTTTCACTCCTAACCTTCCATCTTTTGGAAATTTGATTAATAATTAGGGAGGAGTCTCCAAATATCCGGAGTTTCTTCACGCCTAAGGCTAAAGCGGTTTCGAGGCCTACCACACACGCTTCATATTCGGCTGCGTTGTTGGTGACGTTGAAATCCAATTTAATGGATATAGGGACATGTTCTTCTTTAGGTGATACTAACAAGACTCCTACGCCGCATCCCTTTTTGGTTTGAGGCTCCATCAAAATATAGAGTCCATGTATCATCCTCTGTCATCATTAAAATTTCATCTGGGAATTCATTCTCTTCTAAGGGTGCCGAATCTTCTATTGGGAAATCTGCTAGAAAATCCGAGACCACTGATCCTTTAATCGCCTTTTGAGGCATGAACCTTATATCGAACTGGGCCAAATTTACTATCCATCTTGAAATTCGCCCGTTAAGTGTAGATCTTTCGAATAGGTATTTAAGGGGATCCATTCGTGAGACTACGTAAACGGTATGCACGAGCATGTAATGTCTTAATTTAGTTGTGGCCCACACCAGCGCGAGGCACAGCTTTTCCAATGGTGTGTAGCGTGTTTCATACTCGAGCATCTTCTTACTTAGGTAATAAATAGCATTTTCTTTGCTTTCTACCTCTTGTGCAAGCATAGCTCCCATTGTTTCCTTTGTGACGGTTAAGTATAGTCTTAAGGGTATTCCGGGGAGTGCTGGGGCTAATGCGGGAGGATTCGAGAGATAGGCTTTGATCTTTTCAAAGGCTTTTTGACACTTATCGTCCCATATGATTGGTACATTTTTCTTAAGCTTCTTGAATATTGGTTCGCATATCGTGGTTAACTTGGATATGAACCTACTTATGTATTGCAACCGGCCAATAAATCCCCGAATTTGCTTTTCGATTTTGGGCGGTGGCATGGACATGATTGCTTTAATTTTGGTGGGATCAATCTCTATTCCTCTAGAGCTTATGACATATCCCAAGAGTTTCCCTGAGGTAACTCCAAAAGCACATTTGGAGGGATTTAATCTCATGTTGTATTTTCTTAGTCTTTCAAAGAACTTTTTTAAGGCTATTGGGTGTCCTTGGCGGTCTTTTGATTTTACAATCATATCATCCACATAGACCTCCACTTCTTTATGCATCATATCATGGAGTAGGGCAGTTGCTGCTCGTTGGTAAGTAGCACCCGCGTTTTTTAACCCGAATGGCATTACCGTGTAGCAATAAGTACCCCAAGGTGTTATGAATGTTGTTTTTTCCATATCTTCTTCGGCCATGAGGATTTGATTGTATCCTGCGTACCCATCCATAAATGAGAGAAGTGCATGATTTGTTGTGTTATCTACCAAAATATCGATGTGTGGTAAAGGGAAGTCGTCCTTTGGACTTGCCTTATTTAAATCTCGATAGTCGACACACATTCGAACTCTACCATCTTTTTTCGGAACCGGGACAACATTGGCGACCCATTCGGGGTATTTGGATACCTTGATAAAACCTGCAGTTATTTGTTTTTGTACTTCTTCTTTTATTTTAAGAGCTACGTCGGGTTTCATTCGACGTAACTTTTGTTTTACAGGTTTCATTCCTGGAATTAATGGTATTGTGTGTTGAGCTATTTCTCTATTAATGCCTGGCATATCTTTAAGTAGATTAATTAAATCGGTTCTTTCTTCTTTGTTTAGTGTTAGCCCGATTTTAACTTCTCTTTTAATGGTTGGATCTTTTGAGATATCAACCGTTTCTGTATCCTCAATTATCGGTGTCTTATTTTCAAGTGTTTCCATTGCTTTAATTATTTCTTTATCATTTTCATCATTAGTTAAGCAATGCTCGTCATCTTTAGATAAAGAAGAACAAGAAGAATACGAGGAAGAAGACATATTATTAAATTCAGAAATCATTACATCAAATAAAGAAATGTCCGTAGGGACTTGATTGCTAACTATCTTAGGAGTAGAAATAAAAGATGAGGGTGCTACAAATAAAGACTTAGAAGACTCGATAGGGGAAGACTCTAACTCAGACTCTGACTCAGACGATTCTTCGAACATTGGTCCTTGTCCTGTAGTCATTGAAATCTTCTTTCCATTTGTAGTGGTTACCTTCACCGTCCTGCGCCATCCACGCTCTTGATCTTTTATTGGAGTGATAAATTTGGAGGGGTCAAAACTTTCACTTTGGAGAACCGCTTGGATAAGTGAAGAATCATCCTCCGTGTATCTTGATTCATTCTTTTCTCTTCCAAAGAGGAGTCCCATGACATTAAAGTCGAAACAAGGAGGTGCTTTCTCCTTATAAATTGGAGCTGGGATCTCGTCTAAGAAGCAACAATCCAAAAAGATTTCGAACCCAAGTTGTCTTATACCATTTACAACGAAGGGTTCGGGGAATTCATGACAAGGATAGTCCTCCCCTTCTCTTATAAATTGTCCATTTAAAGTGAGAGGATATTGATCCATGGGTATCTCCCTTTTTTGCGTGCGGGCATTTCTTCGTGCTCTTGATTTTTCCTGAGCCCGCTTAAGGTCTTCGCGAGTTGGTTCAAAACCTAGTCCGAAAGTATCCAATTTAGGGAGGCCAGGTAAGCCCATGTGTTTAGCTATTCCTTTCTTCTTTCCTAGAGTCATTCCAGGAAAGTGTCCTTGCTTTCTTAGGATAGCATTCGTTGTCATGTTTGAGTGGAGGTCGTAATGAAGAGGGGTCCTTTCATCTTCCTCTATTAAAGAGACCTCTTCGCTAAAGCCCCACAAATCTTCATCATTTTCATCATGTTCCACATTAATTAGTGGATTTTCTACTGTTTTGATTCTCATAGATGAAGCATCAATGGTAATTGGAATGCCTCCAACTATGGCCTTTACTTGTTGATGAAGAGATGAAGGGACGGCCTTTAAATCATGAAGCCAAGGGCGCCCCAATAGCAAGTTAAAAGATGCCTTGATGTCTACTACTTGAAATGTAGTGGCATGTTCAATTGCACCTGCCGTTATATTCATGGTAATTGTCCCTAGTGCTTGACGACGTGAGTTATCATAAGCTCTTATGCCTTGAGTTGATGGGGATAAATCCTCATCTCTTATTCCCAACATCCTTGCGGTTCTGAGTGGGCACACATTAATTGCTGAACCGTTATCCACAAGAGTCATGGGGACATTCATTCTTTTGCATATGACTGTGAGGTTTAGAGCTTTATTGTGTTTGTCACCTTCCGGTGGTAGATCTTTATCCGAAAAAGTGACTAAATTGATTGGACTTGGAAGGTCACTCGTGAGGAAGTTAGCAAGTCCCTCAGGAGTAGTGTCCGAATCTATTCCTACTTTAGCCAACGCATCCATGACTGCAACTCTATGTTCCCGAGATGTGGCTAAAAGTTTCCATACATTCATTTCCACTTTAGTCTTTTTTAACTGTTTTACAACATTGTTGTCTTCTATAATAGGCACGGGAATTTGCTAAATAGAAGGTATAGGTTGTGTTGAAATGGGAGGTTGTATTCTCCCGGACCTAGTGAGGACATCTATGGGTGAATCTTCCTCGTCCCAAATGTCACTTACTAGGTATATTGTTGATAAAGGAGTTTCTTCAATGTCTTTAAGGTAAACATCTTCATCATCACTGTCCCATACTCCATTAATCATGGCATCTTGTGGAAGTTGAACTAATTTCTTCTCATCATTCAAACGTTGAACCAAGTCCTTAAACTTGAAGCATTGTTCTATTGTATGTCCCCCTGATTGATGATATGAACAATAATATTTGTCTATTCTTTTCAGTGATTCAAATGGTCTTGGTTCGAGAGGTTGAACTTTTCCATTCTCGAAGAGCATTTTGAACATGTTTGTGTATGACGTCCCAATTGGAGTATACTTTCTATTATTCTTTTTGGGAGTGTCAATTACTTGGAGAGAAAAAGGTTTCTTTTGTTTAGGTGGGGGTCTATTTTTAAGTAACTCATTTTTCTCTTTTATAGCCTCAAAGGTTTGTGAGATCAACTTTTTCAATTCTGTCAATATTAATGTCAATGCCATTACTTCTTGCTTGGTTGCAGGTTCCTGGCCATGGAATTCGAGAGCATCTTCAAAGATTTCTTCTTCAATGGTCTCGATAGGCTCTATGAGGCTAGATGGATCCTCTTGGTTTTCTTCATCGGAAATAGCTAAGGAATCAGACAGCGGTGCGGTATTGATACTTGGTTTTTTACTTGCAGGAGGCAATGGGAGCTTGTTACTATCGATCAAGTCTTGAATGGCTTCCTTTAGTCTCCAACAATTTTCTGTAGGATGACCCCTACCTTGGTGATATTTGCAATGTGCATTTGGGTTCCAGCTAGCCGTTCTCCTTTCGACAGGTGGGTCCCCAAATGGTCCAATAGGAGTTATAAGACCTTTTGCATGTAAGCGATCAAATGCGGTGTCATAACTCATACCAATAGGAGTATAATTCTTCCTAAATGGTTTCTTTTGTGCTTGATTATTATTCATTGCCAAAACTTCATTTAGAGGAAAAGTGATAACATATTTGAGTGGGTAGATTTGGATGAAGAAGGATTGTCGTTCTTCTTATTTTTCCAGCCACTACTTGAGTTGTTATTAGCAACTTTTTATTTGGCAAGGTCATCTTCAATATTAATTCCAATATCAAATACAGCTTTGAAAGTGTTTAAGTTGCTTTGGTACTTAAGGTGCCTAGAGTATTTTTCTTGGAGATTCTTAATGAACATCCTAACGGATTCCTTTTCACTAGGCACTTCAACCATTTTTGCAGTAGTTTCCCTCCATTTATTAAAGAAGGAGGTGAAACCTTCATTTTCTTTTTGTTTTATCATTTCTAATTCTCTATGATCGGTTTCAATTTGTATATTGCATTTATACCTTTCAATGAAAGCGCTCACAATAGATTCCCAACTAGAGGTTTTTTCTTTATCAAGTGAAAAGTACCACTGTTGACATACAGCTTCTAAGGATAATGAAAATACAGAATGAAATGCTTTTCTATCTATCCCCTTAATACTCATTACAGTTTCAAAAGCTCTTAAATGAAAATAAGGATTGTCCATAGCCTTGAACTTAGGGATGTCATTGGGATTGAACTTTTGTGGGAGAAGGTCCTTATCCACCGAGACCCCTTGGGAGCTAATCTCTTGAAATCTAAAGTCGCTGGACAATTTGCCCAAGCTTTCCTGGATTAGCTCCATTTGTTTTTGTTTTTCAGGATTACTTATTTGCAGCGATAGGTTTTGCAACATTTCGGCCAAGTTGGCTACCTGTCCTTTGACTTCATTAAGTTCTTCTTGACTAGCCATTGCCTTCTTAGCTTTCCTTTTCCTACCGACTGGTTTGTCAAAAAGTAAGACTTGAACAAAAGTGTTGTCCTTGATTAAACGCCCTTCTTTTCTTGACCACGCGCTGTAATTTAAACCATATTTGTTTTAATACTCGACTCTAATTGACTTGACTTTATGTTCAAAAGATTTAAAAAGAAAAAGTGAAAAAATGGGGTATATATTTTAAGGGAATTTAAAAATTGGAGGATTAATATCCGACTTACCCCCCTAAAAAAAATGACGGAAAACACGCATTCAAGACTCTCTAGACATGGTCATAATGTGACAAACATGTTATGTGTGTGCTTTATGTGTATGTGAGTGACATGCTTTGACTACTAGTGTATGACCATGGGACTTTAAGTGCCTAAACTCAATTAAAGACTTAAACATGGTTTGAACCATTAACAAACTGATTAATCCGATTAGTAGACTGTTAATTAGACTCGTCGTGATGACTCGAGCAAAAGAACTGGACTGTCGCTAAAACAACAGGACTGTCGCCACAGTTTAGAGCCTGTCGCCAGACGACAAAATTGTCGCCAGGCGACAGACGCTAAACTGCAGCGCCACAGTCCAAATTCCTGCGCCATTGCTGGAACATTAATCTGGACTGTTTCCAGTAATTTTACTCTAAATGGACATGCCTAAAGTCATATTAAGTCGAATTGATTAATTTATTAGCCTTTAATTAATTCAAAATTAATTAATTAATTAGACAAAGTCCTTTTAGTCATTAGTCAATTTATTTAGTCTTAAACACAAGTCAAACAAATGGTTAGCACATAAATACAAGCAAGGGTGCACAAGTAGTTCACATAGTCACAAGATGAGTTTGCAACCTAACCATGGCTCTAGTTCTCTAAAGTTCGAGGATATGGGTTAAGTCAAAAAGGTCCATGGTTAAGAATCCATATGCATTGCACACAAGCCTACCGGGAGGGTTGGAGCGAATGGACAGGATTCCGCGAGTGCGAGATGAAATCGGACTCGACTCCATGGTTTGGTGGATTCACAAACATTACACGTACCCAAATCTGAACATTGCACATGATAGTGGAATATTCCATTGGGCAGGTGAAGCAGGAATCCCCAGAGGGTTATTTCCATATGTAGAACACATATGGGTTCAGAAAAGTGAGAAAATGATTCAATCAATAAGCAAAATCAAGCCAACAATGCTAGAAATGGTCAAAGCAAGAAGACAGACCCCTGGCTCGGTATTGGAAGAACTTGGCGCCAGACTACAGGGACTGTCGCCGCAAAAAAGCTTCTGTCGCCAGGCGACAGAAACTTTTTACGGGCGACAAGCCCTGTTTTCTACACGCTAGTTCCTACATGCCTTGGCAAGTTTCTGTGTTCTTCGAATTTTCCAGATTTCGCATCATCTTTTCGATTCTAGTCATGAAAGATATTTCTCAAATTTCCTACGTGTAAAATTCCTATGGATTGACTCATGGGGTGCTCCCATGAGGACCTTTTAATGCATATGACAATAATGTTAATCAAATCACGCACATGAAATACTTAGAATTTTTCGAGTCTCATCCGCTCATTCTAAATAATTGCCAAAATTAAATAAATTTCAGGAATATAAATAGAAATCCTCCCCAGTGGAGTCGCCAAAAACTGTAGGGAATATTTCAAGCATTACGATAACCCCAAACTTGAACCCCACTGTGATCATACACTAAAGTACGGTGGCGTTCCAAAGGGAAAGACAAAGAGCAAAATGAGTCGCCAACAAGTTTTAGGAACTTGTAAACCCAAAAGACAATCCAAAAGGACCATCAACTACTCCATAAGGTCTTGAACCAAACAGGGTCCGGGGATGAGGGTACGAATCCAATCTACAAAAGAAAGGACCCGCCCTATAAAATAGGCCTCTACTTTGTTCTTCTCGTATTCATGTGCGCTTTTCGAATAACATACAAACATTATATTAAACCTACCATGTTTAATCTATGTTGGTTGAATATTAATGCACAAATAATACTATTATTGGCGATCACTTGTATTAAAATCACATTAGCCTAAACCAAATTATTAATTATCTTATTAAGTGTGATTTCAAGTACAAATTCCCTTTAACAATCATAAAAGGTGTGATCAAGCAATAACAATAAATATATCAAGCAACATAAGCATCATAAACAATAATGATAATGATGATAGCATGATAAGGCATAATAAAGCTTAATAATAGCAAGATCCTAGGCATGATACTAACAAGATTAATAACAAATCCAAGCATGTCACTAAACAATAAAGATCAAAGCTTTAAACCTAACATGGCACTAACATGATAACATGATATTAGAAAGAATTAAAGGCACCCTAAACATGATACTAGAAAGCATAAAATAACATCCTAACATGATACTAGAAAGCATTAAAAGCATCCTAACATGATACTAGGAATTATAAGGCAATAATAAACAAATCTAAACATGCTTTCTACATTGAAAGAGAGTAATAAGATTACATACTTTGAAGCCTCGTACCTCTTTCTAATAACAAAATACACAAGTTAGTAACTTCAATGAAAATAATAAAGAACAATTAAAGAATTAAAGAATTAAATTGAAATCAAATTAAAATAAAGTTTTGACTAGATTTGGACCAAACCCTTAGAAATTATCAACCTTTCACGTCTAGGGCGAAGGCAACTTCGAACTTGGCTAAGAGATTCAAGATCTTGTGAATGCGGAATATTGTATGAAAAAAAAGGTAGTTTAGAAATAGAGAGAGAAAAAAGAATAATTAAGAAATAATTAAATGTGAATTGATAATTGTGAATCCAAAGTCCTCCTTGAAAACAGAGATTCGGACCCTATTTATAATGAAAATAATCCGGAAAAACATAGAATTTGATAAGGAATAAAACTCCACGTTGTCGCCAGGAATTGACTCTGTCGCAAGGCGACAGGGTCTGTCGCGCGGCGACAGACTTGTCGTTTGGCGACAGCCTGTATTAGCGCGTTTTTCTTCACGCGGAATCCGATCTTTAATCAACTTGATCTACGGAATCCGTACAGAAGATAAAATATATTTTTAAGATAACAAAACGATATTTTATTCCAAATAAAAATCTATTAAAAGATAATTAATTATTAAATCTAATAATATTAGAATTAAAAAGAACCTTCTAGAAACTTCTAGAAAACTATAATTAATCCTAATAGTTTTAGGAATAATAATTAACATTGGGCCCTCCTCTAGATCATTGGGCCGCATTTAAAATAATTAACCAGGCCCAGTTTAGTATTTTGGCCATAACTTCCTCAATATTCATCGGAATCGGTCTTATAATATATCGTTGGAAAGATCTTTTCAAGCCCCATCCAACTACACTATTATTGGACCTTTATCATGGACCAAACGTAAACTGGTTTGGCTATTTTCAAATAAAATCATTTTCAAAAACAGAGAGAAAAGAATTTTATTAAAACTAAACCGCAACACACGACTTTCAAACCACTTTCACCTAATTCGATAATAACACAACGTGAAAGGCATTCATCACTGGGTTTGGTTTTGGGGAGACACAAATGGGTGTCTACAGGTGGTCGGTCGGGGTTGCGACAGGAAGGAGAGAGAACGTTTGGTTACTTGGTTTGGATGGGGGCTACGACAGGAAGGAGAATGGTGGTGCCGTGGTGGTTGTGTTGATGGTGATAAGATTACAAGAGAGAGAAAGAAATCTTGGGCTCTTGAGACTTAGGTTGGCTAATATGATGAATCTCTAACAGGAGAGAGAAAGAAAGAGAGGAAGAGTGGGAAAGAGGAGAGAGAATGAAGAAAAAAATGTACTTTATAGTTTGTACATTAGCTAATACAATCAATATATTAGCCAATTGATATTTCATATCAGTCAACATTAAAAAGACATTTATAAAAACATATCAGCCTACAAAAGAAATATATTAGCCAACGAAAGATGCATATTAGCCAACAAGAGTAATATACCAGCCAACAACGCAACTTATTAGCCAATCGAAAGAACATGTCAACCAACAAATGGAGCATATCAGTCAACAAAAGGATGAAATCAACAAAGAAAAGAAACAGGTAAGCCAACAAAGTAAACATATTAGCCAACAAAATAAAACATAAAAGCCAACAATTAAAATATACATATCAGACAACAAAACAAATATGTAAGCCAACTAAAGAAATATATAAGCCAAATGATGTCTGATGTCAACCAACAAAAGGAAAAAAAAAAGACATATTAGCCAACAAAAGGAATATATCAAAGCCAACGTAAAAACCATATCAGCCAACAAATGAAACATATTAGCCAACACATAAAACATATCAGGCAACAACTAAATATATCAGCCAAGTCTCCCGCATCAAACAGTTCGTGCGTCCGTCCGCACGCAATATCTTCTCTCAATATAATGTTAGTTGTGAGCATTATAGCCTTAGGCTCACAATAAAATTATTGCGGACCAGGTCCACGCAAGATTTTCCCTGTAAATATATGTTGTATTTAGGAATTCTAATATTATGTTCCTTAATATAGGTAATAATTTTACATAAAAACACTATCCAATCAAAAAAACCATCAATATACTTGAAATTAAATTAATTATTAAACTGAAATTATTTTTGCTGAATTGAAATTATTTTTATTGAACAGAAATTATTTTTATTAAACTGAAATTATTTTTATTAAACTTATTTTTACTGATTAAAACTGATTTTTACTGAACATAAATTATTTTTACTCAATATTGTAAAACAGGTTGATAACCTACTAGGATTGAAGAAAGAAAACACACATGAAAATTGGGATTATTCTATTATAATCAAAATTTAGGATTATTTAAAGTAATTTAGCTAAAGTTGTGATTATTAAAATACAAACTTTCATATGTTTTTTGAAAGAATGGTCAGAGTTACTTAGTCAGGGGTTACTTGATTAGTTAGGGGTTACTCACTCGGTCTGGGATTACTCGGTTAGTAAGGGGTTACTAGGTCAAAGGTTACTCAGTTGGTCAAGTATTACTCGGTTGGTTAGGGTTACTCGATTAGCTAGGAGTTACTCAAGTGGTGAAAGATTACTTAGTCAGGAGTTACTCAGGCGGTCAAGGATTACTTGACTTGGTCAGGGGTTACTCGTGTGTTAGCTGGCCACACGATGTGGCCAGCCACACACAAAATTTCTGTTATTAAAATGAATTTTATTTATCTAGCTTGAGAAGATTAATGTAGGATTGTTTACCCCTAGTGACCGAATGAGTACCTAATTTACAATTAACTTTTCAAAGTTGAGTAACTTGTTTGCAACTTTACTCATTGGCACTACCATGTTTTTATATACTATTAACTCTGATCTTAGATTCATAGTATATATATATATATATATATATATGTATATATATATATATATATATGTATATATATATATATATATGTATATATATATATGTATGTATATATATATATATGTATGTATATATATATATATATATATGTATATATATATATATATGTATGTATATATATATATATATGTATGTATATATATATATATATATATGTATATATATATATATATATATATATATGTATATATATATATATATGTATATATATATATGTATATATAAAATTGATTGATTAGGAAGGTTACAACAATGAGATGGTGGTAGAGTTGTCAGTTTCTGACCCGAATCGTTCAACCCAATTGTTTCGAATCGATCCGAAAAGGAACTGAACTGTTTAAATCTCGTTTTTTGGAAACCGAAAACTGACCTGACTCAATTTTTTCCAACCCGAAATTGAATTGAATCGAATTTGTGCGAACCGTTACTAACCCGACCCGTTATCAAGCTAAACCGTTACAACCCGAAACTGAAAGCAACCCAAACCGATTACGTCTAAACCCGATAGTAACCCGACCCATTTTAAACCGAAAACCGTTAAAACCCGGCAAAAATCCGATAAACCTAAATCATTCCAACCTGTACCCCGTTGTAACCGAACCATTTATAATCCGTAACCTGTTGTGACCGAACCGTTTACGACCTGTAACCCGTTGAGACCAAACCGTTTAAAACCCGTAACCCGTTATGACTGAGTCATTTACAATCTGTAACCCAATATGTTTATGATCTAATCCGTTTCAATCCACTACTCGATAAACCCAACTTATTTATGACTTAACTTGATTATAACATGACCTGTTCCTACCCGTTATCTGACTAACTCGGCTCGATAATCACCCGACTCAATTTTAACCCGATATGATTTGAACTGAAACCCACTTCAAATTGGGTAAACTCGTTTTCAAACCAACCAAGTTCAATCTAAACCGATTATAACCTGAAACGAAAATGATTGGACCGTTTACCCGATATGTTTTGAGCCGAAACCTATTTTCGAACCGACTCAGTTTAACTCAAACTGATTATGACCCGAACCAATTACGACCCGTCTTGATTAAGACCCGAACTGTTTTTAACCGAAACCCACTTTAAACGGGCTAAACCGTTTTCAAACCGACCCAGTTGAACCCAAATTGATTATGACTCGAACCGACTAGAACCCCACCCGATAAGGACCCGATCCGAATAGAAACTGCAATTAAAAAAACCAAACCGAACTGACCCGATAATTTTCAAAACCAAACAAAACCGACCCGCTAATTATCTCAACCCGTTATAAACCGACCCGTTATAACTCGAAACTAATAAACCCAACCCAAACCCAAACTGTTTACCCGAATTGACACCCCTAGATGGTGGATACTAATTACAACCTTTCCTTTCCCAAGTTTTGCCCTTAGAGACTATTCACAAGCAAGGTTTAATTTTTAAAATTTTGTCCATGTCTAATTGTAAATATATATATTTCCAACCCTCTTTTAATAGCACCATTTGGACTTTTATTTTATTTAAATAAATCCTTTTACCAACTCCAAATTTGTGATTTATTTATAAGAAAAACATAGCAATCGTTAAAATGCATTGACAAAAGTCAAATGACAAATGGTGCAATTAAAAAAAAATAAGGAAGTAAGAAAAAAAAATTATCAAGTTGGATTTTAGAAAATTCGTTTTGTTATGAATTTCAATATATCAAATTTGTACATTGCATAATTAAAGATATAAATGATCAAAATATTACATTGAAGATCGCATAAAATGCAAGTGAGAAGAACGTAGCAAAAAGTAGGGAGTATAATGCACCACATATGTCCACATTGTTAAGGAAAACAAAATATATCGAATCCAGCTTTCTTCTTCAAACAATACAAAACCATTGAGGCATAATTTATTGAATAGCTTATAAAATACATCATTTATATGATATTAGCTTGCAATTGCATTATGGAAAATGCATAATAAAAAAAGTCCCAAGTGCCCCTTTGGATGTTACATTTTTTTTTCTGAGGCAATTTTGATGTTACACAAAGCAGAAAGATCACACTCATTTAAAAAAACATATATATATAAAAGCAGAAGGATCACTTAAATGACATACATATAAACTTCTTCGTTTAAAATAGAAAAATTTGCGAGAAAGGTCCTTTTAAGTGGTCGACCTTGTGAGTGAGGTCCTTTTATGAAAAAGGTGGCACAAAAGGTCCTTATATTGGGTTGTGAGGAGGGTCCGTTGACCGAACTCCGGCGTTGACCAAAATTTTCAGGCCAAAAAAAGTCACGTGCACAGCACGTGACCACTTTAATGACCCTTTTTTTCTTTTCTTTTTTTCCCTTTCCCTTTTCTTCCTCGATTTGCCCTTTTCTCCCATTTTTCCCTACCTTATTGAACACTAATTTGAGAACAACAATAATCCCAAAACTTCAATTCTTATCCCGGCTAGAAATTACAATTGAAGCGAGTCGAACAAGGGTAAGGTCACAATCCCACTTCAATATCAAGTTTACTTTCGCAAATTGAAATTAATCTTTGTTTGTTATACATTGTAGTTGCGCAAATCGATGAAGAGGTGTAATTGCGGTCTTCCTGTTGTGGATTGCTCTTCACCATTTTTACAGACGACCAAATTAGCTACTTTTGGAAAAATATTGAAACTTTTTACTACTTTAAAAGAGACAAATGAGGAAGAGAGTTAAAGCCTTACCTAATGAAAAAATTGTGGGGTTAATCGCCTGCCACACAAATTATCGCCATTAATTCCTTCTACAGTGTTTTGCCATTAATGGGATAACTACTAGTCACATCAAAAGAGTTGAATGGGAAATAAGGTAGGGAAAAATGGGGGAAAAGGGCAAAATCGAGGAAGAAGAGGAAAAGGAAAAAAAAGGGGGGGGGGGGGGTAAGAGCACGTGACTTTTTTTGATCGGAAAATTTAAGTCAACGTCGGAATTCGGACAATGGATCCTCTTCACAACCCAATGTTCATATAAGGACCTTTTGTGCCACCTTTTTCTTAAAAGAACCTTTCTCATAAGGTCAACCACTTAAAACAACCTTTCTTGTAAATTTTCCTTCAAAATAAAGTATCAACGAGACTATTTATCCTGAATAGAAGAGGTGTAATACTATGTCAATGAAAGTCGCAAAATCAAGACTCGGAATCACCTTCACGAAGGATCACACGATTAAAGTTTGCACCAAGCAAGGCCACGTCGTCGCTTAGAAGCTTAATTTTAGCAGATGCGAAAGCTTTTGTCCTGGAATCAAAGTAGTAACTTTCGCTGCTGGATGCATCCAATTTTTGTTCAACCTCTTTCCATTCCATCTCCATCAGCTTACTTAGTTCCCCAGCTTCCACATATACCTGAAAACAGTTAAAGAAAATACAAAAAAGAACCATATTTAAAATAGGATTACATAAAAAGTACAATTTCAAAACAAAATAAGTCAAAATGCTTGCTCTGTTCTTTATAAACCCAACTTTGACAAAATTTTATGATTTAGAGTTATGATTAAAACTTTAAAAGTAAAAAAAAATTAAAAATAATAAAAATAATAAAATAAAAAATATAAAAAAAAAAATTATAAGATTTGATAGTACTCCCTCCTTCCCTTAATACAAAGTCTCTTTCTAGCATTTATTACTACATAATAAAGAGAAAGAGACTTTTAATTTAGGGGCGAAGAGAGTAGGATTAGTATTTTATTGAATAGTACAAGATGTAATTACATGAAAAGGAATTCCAACCTATTATAATAACAGGAATGTTTACCAAAAAAAGGTGTAACACTTAAAAATATGGGCCACATTTAATAAGTTTAACATTTCATAATAAACGGAAGGACTATATATTAATGATTGGAAATATAAGTAATTGTTAAACTTGTATGTTAGCAAACATAATAATTGAATGCGTCAACAAAAAATGATTGAAGTATTACTTTGTGTTCTTCAGAACTCTCAGCCTTGAACCAAGCTAAGAGATATCCAAGTTGAAGATAATTGTCATCAAAGGTGCCATATAACATTGCAGCCTTACAACCAACGATCACCGGGCCAACTCCGCCGTGTACCGGAATAGGTGGAAAAGATTGGGCCCTTTGTATAAACACGCCAATACAATAACCCCCATTAATATTCTTAGGGGGCTCCACTACAAAAGATCCGAAGCCACCTAGAATTTTATTAAGCATAATTGGTCGGCTTTGTGAATTTTTCATAGCACCTGCACCCGTAGCGAGTGGAATAATATTGCTTGCACCATGGTTGTTGGTTTCTAACATGGTTTGCGCTTCCTTCATCACCTCACTGATTGCTGTTTTCTCCTCGGAGGTTAATTGGGTTACACCCTGGTCTAGTTGTTCCGCCGAAGTCATTGTTTCCTAGTTTGATATTTCCCAAGATAAAACAATTTTATAAGACCAACTCTATCATAAGATAAAACTTAAACTGATAGTTGAATTCCATGATTAGTTTATAGGAAAATTTGTAAATATTAATCCCAACTTTGCTCTATTTACTTTTAATAATCCCAATTTTGGATTATTTTGAAATAATCCCAACTTTAAAAGTTGTTTACTTTCTTCAATCCCTTTTACTGGTGACTGGTTGAAAGGGTTAAATTTTTTTTTAAGTGACATGTGTCACTAGTTAATTGGCTAAAAAGAATTTAAAAAAAAAACAAAATTTAAAAAAAAAACCCAGCCAGAACCCTTGATGCTGTGATGTTAATCTGCCACCCCTTGGCTTCGACCGGCCACCCCAACTGCGTCGGTTTCCCCTCCCCTTGCTAGACCGTCGTCCATCTTTTCCCCTCCTCTCGCCGACCATTTTCCCCCAACCACGCATCTCCCTCATTGCCATCTTTGCGGCTCACTTCATTCGCTGCTCCCACGCGCACAATCAAGCAGGGTCATCGGAAACAACCGCCACCGAACTCCAGCCCACCAACAAACATGTTCAACCAGCAACGATTGGACCAACTCAGCCCACAAACAACCCCAGAAACGCCTCCTCCCATCTCCATCTTCGAAAAAATCGTGAATCAGAATGTGGGTCTTCGAATTTGGGGATGAAGTCAGGAATTAGAAGCGTGGGTCTTCGAATAAAAAATGTGTATCAGAAGTGTTGCTGATGGGAAAATGTGGGTCTTCAAAGATGAAATTGGTGTTGTTCGGCCGGTGTTGGTGGCCAACGTTGGTCGGAACTTGGCTAAGAATTGTTGCGGCGGTTGGGAAGTGGTGGTCTGGTGGAGGATAGGGTAGGCCGGTGGGGGAAAGGGGAGGATGGCTGGTTTTCTGATTTTTTTTTTTTTTTTTTTTGTATTGTTATTTTTTTTAATTTTTTTTAAAATTTTTTGGGCCAATGAGGACGTGACATGTGTCAAGTGACTTGGTATTATAGATCATTGACTTTTGTTGACCGGTTTGGGATTGAAGAAAGTAAACAGCCCCTAAATTTGAGATTATTCAAGAATAATCCAAATTTGAGATTATTAAAAGTAAATGGAGCAAACTTGGGATTATTATTTACAAATTTTCCTAGTTTATATATTCTATCAATATTATATAAAGCAATGTGAGTAATTATATGAATCAAATCTATAATATAATTGTAGAGTCGATTTAATGAGAAGCCTCCAAAGCCCCATTGCTAAACTCTCATGCATTTAGTTATTTAAAGAAAAAAAGGCCATAACTACCCATCCCACTATATTTTTTTTTAAAATTTATTTCAAGGGACTGCTGCTAATATTTTACCTTTTTAAAAAAAAAAAAAAAACACTACTAACATTTCATTTTGTGTGTGTATTTTTTTTTTTTTTTTTTTTTGTATATAGTATAATATGCCATGCATTAGCACGGGTATACAGTCCCTTTATCAACAATTCACCATAGCACTCAAAATATTCATTCCTTCAATTATATGCATTTTTTTTAGGGACTACTCTCTAAAAAACTTCCACTTCTCTTATCATTAACACAAAAAAATTAAGTACAGCACGCTTTTTGCGTGACTGGCCTCACCGAATAACTGCTTGCAAAAGATTAAAGTAACTCGTAAAGCATTGATGGAATCACCCTTATAATACTAACCAAGTAACCCCTATAACACTAAAAGGTTATTTATTATTTAAGACGCAAGAGAAGTAGACTTGGCTCCTTCATCACCATATTCTTGTTATTTATTATTGTTAAAGAATATGATCGATAAATCTAGAGAATTGGACCAAAAACATCTAAATATTTAGATCAAAGACCTAAAAGTATCGTAAAAGAACATAGCATTTATCATCAATCAATAGCTATATACTAAAAGACATACCAAAATGACACGTGTCATTTTCTGGTGTTTCCTTAGTTTTTTTTTTTACAAAAAAAAAAATCTATTTAGAAAATAAATCTTATACATAAATAAAAGATTAAAAAAAATTTAATGTATCCTTCCATAATATATATTGATACCATAAACTTAAGTTAACAAAAAAAAAAAAAAAATTCTTAACATAATTTGTGACATAAATACTGTTACGCGCTATCTTACCATTGATAAAACAACGTTCTTTGTAAATGATTTTTGTATTTGATTATGTATGAAAAGCTTGTCAAGAAAGATATGAAAAAGTATTTTAATTGGGTTGATTATTGAGGAAAAAAAAAGGTACTACATACATAAATACGCATTTTAAAACATTAAATGAATACATATTGAAAAATCTATTTACGAGTTAAATACATATTTTTAAGATATTTAGTTTGTTAACAAGAAGAAAATGATATAGATTTGTTGGTGATATATATATATATAAATATATAAATTATACATACATGCGCATTTTAAAATATCTATTTTTTCTAATAATAGACTCTTTCATAATAAATTCAGTTTACGTATTAATAACTTAGCCAGATTTTTTTTTATATAATAAATATAGTGTTAATTACATAATTGTTGACGAAAGTTACAGTACATGGCACATTACCTAACCTAGTTAATGCATATTTTAATTAAGTATGATTGGAATAATATTCAATAATTATATTGATACAACTATAATAAATTAAAATCATTTCCTTTTTGACCCAATTGACTTTTCGAGATCCCTAATATAAAGGAAAATCTGCAAGAAAGATCCTTTTAACTGGTCGACCTTGTGAGGAAGGTCTTTTTATGAAAAAGATGGCACAAAAGGTCTTTATATGAACATTAGGTTGTGGGGGGGGGGGGGGGGGGGTCCGTTGACCGAATTCCAGAGTTGACCAAAATTTTCCGGTAAAAAAAAGTCACGTGCTACCACTTTAATGACCTTTTTTTTTTCCCTTTCCCTCTTCTTCCTCGATTTTGCCCTTTTCCCCCATTTTTTCCCTACCTTATTGAACCCTAATTTGAGAATAACAATAATCCCTAACTTTAATTCTTATCCCGGCTAGAAATTACAATTGAAGCCCAGAAATTACAATTCCTTCTACAGTGTTCCGCCTTTAATGGGGTAGCTACTGGTCACATCAGAAGAGTTGAATGGGAAATATGGGGGAAAAGGGCAAAATCGAGGAAGAAGAGGGAAAGGGAAAAAAAGAAGAAAATAAGGGGGGGTCATTAGCACGTGACTTTTTTTGGCCGGAAAATTTTGGTCAACGCCAGAGTTTGGTCAACGGACCCTCCTCACAACCCAATATTCATATAAATACCTTTTGTGTCACCTTTTTCATAAAAAGACCTTCCTCACAAGGTCGACCACTTAAAAGGACCTTCCTTGCAAATTTTCCTAATAGAAACTATTAAATATAAATAACTTCAAATTTTTTATAAGTCTTGGCTAGTCACTTGGAGTGATCACATTCGTTTTTAAGAGTAATTATTATTCATTTGTTAAGTAACACTTACCTTTATTCAAATTAAAAAAATTTATACCAATAGTATCAAATGACATCATTTATTCATTCGAATATCCTCTTTTCGTTTATTTTGGTTGAGAGTAACCCCTTTTTTTTTATTAAACTAATTAACCCCATATGCATCAAGGTAATAACCTTGCTTGCTCATCACCATAACCTTTAATATGTTATTAATTATTTTAATTTATATTTTATGCAGCCACACCATGTGGTCTGCCAAGTATAGTACAATGATTTATGCTTCAACATCATACGCGCAAAGATGATCATGTAATGAATCTAACAAGATTTAACTCAATTATAATATTTTATTTTTTACAAGTATAAAACTATAATTAGCATGAAATTACAGTAAAACTTTTCAATGCGTGACCCAAAAAACAGGGCAAAAAAAATAGGGAGGGATGGAATAGTTGTTAGTGCTAAGCCCAACCTTATGATCAACTAATATAATGAGTATTAATATTATAAAAAGAAAATTAAAACTATAAAAAATTAAAGAGATTAGGATAAAATTTTTACCTCGAAAATAATAATGAAATTGAAGAAGGTTAAAACGGAGTATGAATTGCAATGGATATAGTTCACCATTTGTATGTATTTATAGAGGGTACGAACTAGAGAAATTTCACAATGAAATAATTTTATATAGCGACTAATATTAAAATGAAACCTAGTCAAAATTATTATATATGACGTGACGATGTGTAGGATATTTTATGTCAACTACTGATCATCTTATCCTTAAAAATACAGTATTATTATATAAGTAGAACTTCATATAATAAGTTGAATTCATTTTATAAAAGAATAAGTACTGTTAATAATCAAAATAAATTGCGAATTGTAGGGAATATAAAGTCAAACTATTTAATTAAGTCCAAGTGCCCTGTGGTTGTTTCATTAAATAGATGAAAAACATTAGTGATGGATTGATGATGTACGATCTTTTTCCTTTTTATTTTCTTTTTATTTATTTTATTTTATTTTTACTTTTTAAAATTTCTGTTGGTAATAACGTGAAGATTGCGAACCTTTGAATTGATCTAAAGCAGTAGTCGCTAGAGGTGTTTGGGCCGGTTTTGATTAACTCGAGTCAGATTTATTTTTAAATTTAATTCATATTAAATTATTGTATCCAAACAAGTTGATATTTGAATTTTTTTTTATGAGTCCGTTTCAGATCAGGTTCGTTGAGTAGATTTTTTTACACCTCTAGTCGTAGACTCGTAGCACAACTAAAGCCAAGTTGTCGGCTTAATTCTCAATTTTAGAGCATGTTGGTTCCTGGAAACTTCTCAAAAAATGCTTATATCCGTTGTTGCTTGGTTAAAGTGAAATTTGCATAATGAAGGAATGGTAGCTTCCTGAGAATTTTGGGTTCCCACATATTAGGGTTGAGAAAAAAATCAGGGTACCCTGAATCGAAACCAAAAACTTTACAAAAGGATCCGGTTTTGGATAGTCTAATGGAGAACCTATAATAGGTACCAATTCAGATTCTTAATTTTTTGGAATCGAAATGTATAGAGTACCCAATAACATGATAAAAGTATCACTTAAGCCTAAATCATACATCAATGACGCCTAGTTTTTAATATTTAAAAATAAAAATAATAGCTTTAAAAATAGGAAAAATACACTTTAATAATCCAACTATGGACGATTTACTTTTAATAATCCCAAATAAGGTTTATTATCTAATAACCCCACCTATGCAATGTTTTTGCCTCCAATAGTCTCCACCGGTCAACACCAAGTCAACGACCTGTTATAACAGGTTACCATGACATGTGTCAACACGTGATTGGTCCAAAATATAAAAAAAAAACCTCACTGCTGCCCCCCTTAACCTCCACCACTCTAACTCTTAACCTATAACGCACCAGCTAACCATTATCACCATCCCCTACTCCCACCAAGCCAAGCAGCAGCGCTGCACTTCCTCCACCATACCTGCCCTAACCTCGCTGGAACCCTATTTCCACCCCCTAACCTCGACAGAAGACGGTCGGCCAAACCCCTATAATCACCGAAAGAGGTTGGCCGTCCTCTACCACTCATTCCCGACCTCGAAACCACCAACCTAGACCCCCAAAGCCTCCATTATCTCTCACCTCGATTTTCTCTCTCTTCCTCTTCCACCCGCCATTGCTGCAATTTCCGTTCTTCATCATCGTTGTTGGGGATTTTAGGGCGTATTTTTGGATTTAATTGCGTCGAAATCGAAGGCAATGGCAGTGTTGAGCATTCGTCGTTCTCAGTGGGAGCTTCACTGCCATTTTCGGTGGTTTGGGGGGTCTAGGTGGGCTAGTGGTTAGTTTCGTTCAGGGGTCAAAAATGTTTGGCAGAGGTTGGCCAGCTAATTAAGTGGTTGTGGGGGGCTATTCGGCCGATTTCCGGCGAGGTTAGGGGTTGGGGTTAAGGTTCCAGTGAGGTTAGTGTAGGGTTTTAGGTACTATAATGCGGAATTTCATGAATCATATTCGTTCGCACCTAAACAGGATAACACATAAAGAACCACATAATACATACCTTTGACGCATGATTTCCACAAGCGATTGACTGTCAATTAGGGAGATGATAGAGCCCCAAGCGTTGCTCCTCTACTTAGTCCACGGGATAGGATTGAACCTCCACTACTGCTAGGTAGTTGGGCACGAACACTTCGAACCACCTTCTACGGAGAGGGGAGGAGAAAACCAACCACGAACACCACCATACCACCACCGTACACCACCTTGCACAAGGGGGGCCGTAAAGTTGTACGGATGGGAGGAAGGGAGTAATGAGAGAGATTGTGTGAGGCTAGGGTTTGGTTGCTCACTAGTCAATTCTCAATTGACTGGTTAATTTAAGTGTGTTATATCAAACCTTAGGCAAGGCCTCTATTTATACATCATATGTATAATTAGAGTCCAAATCAAGCCCAAACTATTCCCTCTTCAATCCCATATGGCCGACTACTCCATGAGGTCCAATAATGGGCTTCTTTCTTTTGTTCAATCCATCACCCTTTTGTGTGACCTTATATGATCCATTCTATTAGGTTTTGGACTATTTGACTATCCCAAAGATCATTGATCACGTCTAGAAACAGATAATGACGACCCAAAAGAACGAACTTAATTATCTCCATAATTTGATCCATTATATATCTAGTAATTGCACTTGACGAAGACATAAACCCTTCATTTAGGGGTGAGAAAGGGTGGCTGGAATTTTTTGTTTTATATTTTATACTACGTATTAAAAAAAAAATTAATTTTGGACCATTCTTATGTTGTCACGTGATGGTTAAATTAAAAAAAAAAGAAAAAAAAAACTTTTTCAGCAAGTCACTGCCCATTGGGACCATTAGAGGCAAACTAACCCCATCCTATTTTTGGTGTAATACCCCGTATTTTTGAAATGTATTTTCTAATTAATTAATTATTATTCTCTTGAAAGGGTATTTTAGTAATTTATTTTACTATTTGAATTTGGAGCCAAAATGATATTTGAATTTTGGCACCAAAAGTATTTTAAAAATCAATTATTATTGAATTTTGGAAAAGATTTATTATCCATTTATTTTATTTTAAAAACCGGATTATATATATATATATATATATATATATATATATATATATATATATATATATATATATATATATATATATATATATATATATATATATATATATATATATATATATATATATATATATATATATATATATATATATATATATATATATATATATATATATATATATTTCAGATATTTTAATTAAAAAAAATTATATTTTCCTATTTATTTAAAAGGGCTGAAAATCTTATTAAATTAGCTAGTAATTTCGATTTTCTAAATGTAGAAAATCTGATTTTTCTTGGTTAATTAAGTTAGTTTAATTTGGTATTTTGTAATTAATTATTTTCTACAAAATATATTGTTTATAAAATCATTTTTATTCCTTAAAAACTTGCAAAATATTTTCCTAAATATCTAAAGGGAGGTCCGAAAATATGAGCTTAGGAAAGCTCAAATTTTCGTCCACCATATTATATTTTAAGCAAAATTATTTTGGTAATTTTTGTATTTTAATTATCTCCCTTAAATCTATTATTTTCCTTAATTTTATTTCTCCATCCCCTAAATATTTGATCATCTTATTTTTCCTACCTTGTATCTTCCTTGATTATTCCCCAAGTAATCTCTTTTGCCATATTATTTTTCATGAAAACACACTTTCCTTAATTCTATTATTCTTAATCACTTTAATATCAAAACTTTCCATATTTCTTAATTCTCTTCTCCAAGTAATTCCTTAATTCTTTTTACCATAATTCTTCCTACATTCTCCTACCATAATTCTTTCATTCATGAGCCTATAAATACCCCCTCATACCTCTCATATTCTTCACACCAAAACCCAATTCTCTTATTCTTCTTTTCCTTAAACCTTTTCATACATTTGTTTCTACTCTTTTCATACATAATCATTGGAAGACAATTTTCAGGCACTTCTAGTTAGTTTTTGGGGTTTTGATGTTTCACAGAAGATTATTCCTCTTGAAAAATCCTTGAGGTAAGGCTCAAGAATCACCCCATTCGGAGTTATATTGAAGGATTTATGGCCTCTGCAAGTTCTGCCTATTCTTTTCCAACGAAAATTCAATTCTCTTTATTCCTATTCTTTTATCTTCTTCATGATTAGTTTTCTAAAATACAAATACCTATTTTAAAGCTTTAATTTTATATTAAAGTATTATTTTAAAAGAGTTTTATAGTTCATGCACATTAGATTTGAGTTTATGTTGTGATAACCTTATGGTTATGTTATTTGCAAGGTGTATTCGTGATTGAACTTTGAAAGTGCAAAGTGTTGATTGATATTTGGAATCAAGGTACGTTTATGTGGCTAGATACCTTTGAAAGTGATTGGTTTGAATAACAGGTTTTGAAAGATTTTATGATGATTGAATTAAATTGATTTGAATTATGATTTATGAAATAAATAATGTTTGGAGGTATTGATTTTAATATTTGTTTTAATAAAAGTATTTTGAATGATTGAGTTTTAAATCGTGTTTTGAATGGTTTGAATTACTTATCATGTTTAAATAAAGGAATTGATTTGAAAAGTTTGTTGAATTAAATAAAAGGGTTTTCAAAGGAAGAGTTATTGATTTTGAAAAGTTATTAATATGAGATTTTATTCTCAAGTATTTATTAAAAGGTTGATTTTGAAAGCATGATTTAATTGGATAAAAAGGAGTTTTAATTTAACCTATTATAAAGGTTTATTTGATAGGAATGGTGTCCTTCGAACAAGTGTATTATTCCGATAGAGGGTTCGGAATTATTAGAAAGCTAATTATTCAGTGAGGTCAAGTGATCGGAATGCCTAGTTGGAGGCCGCTTTCGATTAGTAATATTAATGTATAATTAATATTACAGCTTAATCTTGACTGAACCCTTCGGGTCACATCCAAGCAAACTAATGCTCCGTCACGTCGAATTAATCTGAAAGGAATTAATGAGTCACTCGAGTATTATGAAAATAGACGTCGGATATCAAGCTAGGAGCGTTAAGACCGAGCGTCACAAGTCGAGTCGAATTAATAAAACGATGAGACGGTAAAAATCAATTAATCAACAATTACCAAAATACCCCTAGTATCGGAATGCCCTAATCAAACCGAGTGCTAAGGGCGCAAGGTGCTAGCATGCGCACTGCACCATGCCAAGGCTGCTAGCAGCGCTGGCTGGTGCGTGGCGCAGCAAGCTAGCACGCACACGCTAGCATAGGCGCAGCATCATAGCGCACCACACCCAGCAGCCCGCAAGCAAGCAAGCAATGCTTGCTAGGCTGGCGCGCAAGAGCGCTGGCAGCACCGCCCAGCAGCCGGCATTAATGCGAGGCATGCTGGCGCGGGCTGCTAGCCCTCGTAGCTAGCTGGCATGCCCAGCCAAGGGGCCAGGTAGCCAGCTGGGTAGCCTTGGTGCCCAAGGCTGGCAGCGCCAGCTGGCTCGGGCTTAGTGGTTCCAAGAGAGAGGAAGTGTGAGGCGGTTAGGGAGGCTTGGGGAGCAAGGCTTTGGTCTCCCCCCCCCCCCCCTTGTGGTCCTCACCAACTCTCCCCCTCTTTGCTTGACACTTGTTAATTAATTATTGTATTGCTTTTTCTTTTGATTTTTGATTTCAAAATAAATGGAAAAAGGATTTTTACCAACTCTCCCACATTGATGGGAGAGAGGAATGTTCATGGGATTTCTCTATAAATACCAAAGTATTGTGATTTGAGAAACCTACTTGAGTTGAACTTGTAGGGAATATTTCAAGCATCCCACACTTGAGCCCCACTGTGATCATACACTTAAGCATGGTGGCGTCTAAAGGGAAGGAAGGTAGAGCAAAAGAGTCGCCAATAAGTTTTAGGAACTTGTAAACTGTTCACATGGTGAAGGTTACACCCCTTAACGATCCATGAGATCGTCAACTCTAATAGGTCTGAAACCATGACTGGTGTTTGGGGATGAAGGTACAAATCCAACCTAAAAGAGATTGAACTTGCCCTAATAATAGGCCTCTACTTTATTCTTCTCATATTCATGTGCGCTTTCTGACTAACATACAATCAACATATTAACCCTAAACTTGTTTATCTATGTTGGTTGAATATTAATGCACAAACAAAACTATTATTGGCGATCACTTGAATTATAATCACATTAACCTAAACAAGATTATTAATTATCTTATTAAGCGTGATTACAAGTACAAATTCCCTTAAAATATGCATAAAAGGTGTGATCAAGCAATAACAATATAAAATATATCAAGCAACATGATAATCATCATAATCATCATCATAATAATAATCATAATTATAACAAAAATAATCATGTTAAAGCATAATATTAGCAAGATCCTAGGCATGATACTAACAAGATTAATAACAAACCCTAGCATGTCACTAAGCAATAAAAATCAAAGCTTTAGCCCTAGCATGATACTAACATGATATTGATGTGATATTAGAAAGCATAGGAAGCACCCTAAACATGATACTAAAAAGCAATAAAGACATCCTAACATGATATTAAGAATTAAACAAATTTAAACATGTTTTCCACAAGAATAGAGCAATAAGATTACATACTGTGATGCCTCGTATCTCTTTCTAATAACAAAATACACGCGTTAGTAACTTCAAGGAAAATATAAATCAAAACAATCAAATTAAATAATTGAACTCGAGATTTGGGACTAAACCCTCAGAAATTATAACCTTTCACGTCTAGGGCGAAGGCGACTTCGAACTTGGCTAGGTGTGTCTAGAACTAATGTATGAGGAATTGTGTTTGAGGGAAAGTTTAGAAAAAGAATAGAGAGAGAGAAAGAGAGAGATGATGACTGTAGATGAGAATTGATGATTGTAGATGATTGAAAATGGAGGTTTAAGGACCCTATTTATAACGAAAATAGTCCGGATATGATAAAAAAGAATCATAGTTCAAAAAAGAATAAAACACGACACTGTCGCCGCAATAGACTCTGTCGCCGCGCGACAGGCCTGTCGCCAGGAGACGGCCTGTGGTGCGGCGCTGCAGACAATTTTTCCACACGTTTTCCTATTTCTGATAAATTTAGCGTACGAGGGGTAAAACTGTAATTTTATTTAAAACGCTTCTTTTATTCTAAATAAGACTCATAAAACTCATTTATCAATGCTAATCACATTAGGATTCAAAAGAACCTTCTAGAAATTCTAAAAGACTATAATCAATCCTAATTGCATTAGGAATCATAAATCATAATGGGCCCTCCTCTAGATCATTGGGCCGCACATAAAAGTCAAACCGAGCCCATTTTAGTATTATGGCCATAACTTCCTCATTATTCATCGGAATTGGGCTTATAATATATCGTTGGAAAACTCTTTTCGAGCCCAATCCAATTGTACTATTATTGGACCCTTGCCATGGACCAAACTAAACTGGATTGGCTGTTTTCATAAATTAGGTTTTCGAAAACAGAGAGAAAGAAAAGAAATAAAAACTAACCGCAACAGTAAACTTTCCACACTTTCACTTCATTCGATTATAATTCGACGTTAAAGGTATTCATCACCGGGTTTGGTTTTGGGGAGACACATTTGGGTGTCTACAGAACTCAATAAGACATCTCCCAAAGTGAGAAAACCTTTAAGTTCATAAAAAACTCGAGTAGTCTTATTTTGGTCTAGCTCGGCTAAACTCCGAGTAAGAGCCGGACGGGACATTGTTGCGGGTGGATTTCCACGGGAGGTTCACGCGATTGCGAGACTCGAGGCTTTCGAAGTAAGAGCTCATTAAAGGGAGCGAAGAACACACTAAGGGTAATATTGTCTTTTCTCCTTGTCTTATTAATTATACTTTGTAGTTATATTAATTGTGAGCGGGTATTGGGGTCGGGTTTTGTTTCTGCGGAAAGTCGGACTTTCTGAAACCCAATAGCGGTATTGGAGCCTTGCTCATTTATTTTTATAACCAATATTTTCAAGGTGTTAAAATGGTTTTAATTTCTGGTTGTGGTTGCTAATTAGATTAGTAGCTCAATTTTATTAATTTTAATCTCGTTTTAATTAGAATTGTGGCTCCCGAACCTAGATTTTCACCCAAGACAAGTGAATTTTGGGTGTAAACGACGTTCTGGAAAAGATTCAATCTTATCAGGACTGTGAAAAAGCCAAATTCTGCCCAGAAATGCCTGTTTCGAGGGAATTTTCGTTTTGACAATTTTTTTTTAAATCTTTTAAACCTTGAATCTTAATGACATATTAATTGTGATTATGTGTTTGGTTCTTTCCTTTAAGCTTCTGCAATTTTAGACCGCTTTTGAGCATGATTACTATGTAGTAATTGGTGCTTAATGATTGGCTCGATTTTTCACATAATTGCAAATCAATTGCTTTAAGTGTAAAAAGTTTGTGTTTTTGAGGCTCTTAAGTATTAAAGATCTAACCTTTAATTATTTTAGTTGGTTGGAACTTCATGTTACTAAATTCCTTGATTGTTTATTGATCTTTCTTGATTTAATCATTTATTAAGTTGATTAAAATCATAAAGTTTCAAACTTGTGATTGAAATTTAATTAATCTTCATATTGAAAGATGTAATTTTTTTTTCAAAGATTTGCAAGTTAAAGTTGGATTTTTTCATTGAATATTATTATTCCAACTCCCTTTAAATTTTGTCAAATCTCATGATTAATTTATGTTGGTTAAATTAATAGTGAGAATAGCCCTTTATTTTTGTAGCATCAAATTGAACCAAATTTTATTTAAAGAATAGTTCTTGGATTAATTTGGTTTGTGCACTTAAATGAATCTTATTTAGTTGGACTTGTTTTAATTTTCATTTTTCTCAAAATATTAATTCTTAAATTAATTTAGAATTGATTAGAAACGTCACACAAAAATCGAAATTTTTTCCGAGGCACGAGCACGCAAAACAGGGCACAACAGCCACGTGCATACCCTCGGCCAGCCAGGCTGCTTGTGCAACCCACATGTGGCTACCAAAGGTTGCTGGCTGATGCCTCGTGTATGCGATGCTCGAGCTAGGTGTGTGCGGGGCAGTTGCTTGGTACGACTTTGGGTGTGCATGTGTGTGCGTTGTGCTGCTGCGAGACAGTAAGAGGCGCGCACAACAGTAAGCTTAAGTGGCCTTCATGGCCATGCTGTCGTGAGCACGCCTCGTAGGCAACATAACACCTAGTTCGATGCTGTAGGCTACGGGGTGATGCTTGGTGCGGGCCATGGGTGTGCGCGCGAGCCCTCACAAGATACCCATGCCCTCGGTGCCTAGCACACCAAACAGAAAGGCTTAATGCTGGCACTTGGGGTTTTAGGGCTATGTGTTTTCGTTTGCGTTTTGCCGATTTATTTATTTTATTTATGTTTATTTAATATAATAAATTTTTTGAAGGCTAGGTGACGGCGGGTAAACCTTGGTCGTTGGAAACTAGATTTCCCGGTCAAAACTAAATTTATGAATCTAAACCCAACCCAAGGTATAGGGCAAGTCTAGGTCGAACCTAAGGGAAGGCAGTTTCACTAAAGTCAAGGCTAAGCTATTCCGAAAACTTAAAGAGAATGGGTTGGTCTAAGCTATCAAAGTCAAATCAATCAAACAAATCAAATAGAAATCAATTATCAAAACACTAGGGAATTTAGGATGAAACAAGAATGAAACAAAAGGCACAAAATCTAAAGGTATGGCTTGAAAAGAAGGTTTATGGCTCAAATGGTTAGCAAGTAGGCAAATGAAAATCCAAAATAAAGAAATAGAAAATTATCCTAGAAAAAGAAAAATCACATCCCCGAAAAGATGCCTTTGTCCTTCCTAAATGGCTCGGTCGCGATCTCGGGAGACAAGAGTCAAATTCTTGATAAAGCATACCATAGTCAAGGATCCATGTACCGCTCATGCAAGATATGTAGAAGGCTTGAAAAGAATGAAACCTCACATGATTGTAGCAATAACTCACTATTAGTTTCATATTCACCAAAAGGGAGCAATTGTAAATTTTCAAAAACAAATAGAATCCGGCATCAAGGTCCTAAAAGTTCTAAAGATACTACCTTAGCATACTCTATCCTAGAATCAACCAAAGATACTCTCAAACCGTGCATACCGATACCACATAGGAAACCATTCATTCAAAAGCAAAAGTTCGGATGATATTATGTCCATAACAAAAGCATACCATGAAAAGAAAACTAAAAGAAAGCCTCAAAATCATATTTTTGGATTTTTTGCATATTTGAAAAGAACGAAATGAAAAATAAAAGTATAAAAGAGAAGAAAAGGAAAAGAAAGGAAAAGATAAAGAAAAGTGCAAAGATGAATGCATATCATATAGATCCCAATCGACAAACAAGTGGTCATTCTACAACATCGCTAATGACCCCAAACACACTTGGTGTTACAAAGCAAACATCCTCGAATCATTCAACTCTTCCTAAACTAATCCTATTCTATGAAAACAATGAAAGAAAATAAAGAAAAGAGGGAAATAACAAAGGTCTCACTGGAAATCCAAGCTAAGCAAAGAAAAGCGTGGTAAAGAAAATACCAACTCCATGAAACTCCACAAGCATAGTATGAATCGCAAAACCGAGTGAGAATGAAAAAGAGAAAATGCACTATATACAAAGAAAACGGTTAGTAACTTCAAAACAAAAGAAAAAGAAAAAAAAATCAAAAATGAAAAACAAAGAAACAAAATCAAACTAATCTATCAAATCAAATTAAAACAAACCAATCAAACTAACTAACAAAATCAACTATGCACCTAAAATAACAAAAACAACTATACATTTAAGCAAAATCATTTGGATTAGAGGGATTTGGATTCCAGAGTTTTGGATTTTTGGGATTGGGATTAATGGGAGCAAAAATCACCATCACAACATGGAAGAACCATCATCATCAAAATCAATCAACAAAAGATTTCCAACAAGAAATAACATGAGATGATCATGGAAACAACAACAACATCAAGTAAGAACCAAGATAAGTAATCATACACCATCAAGACAAGAAAAACAAGGATATCCAACAACAACAAAAAGAAATGGCCATTGAGACTCTTCATTAGACTAGTTTCCCTCCAAGCTAAACAAAAATACATCTCAACATCCCATCAATAGAAAATAAAGATAACAAGATAAAGGGATGGAGGTAAAAGCACAAAGAAGGGGGAACTAGTTACCACTAGGCCCGACATTATCATTGTCATCATCCCTATCATATGAAAAGCCAGATGGGGGACCATAAGGATCCCATCCCCCGATGTAGCCGGGTGGCCAACCATAATGGCCCCTAAATTCATCTTGTTACCAAGGGGCCAAGGGAGTATATTTCTCGGGCAACTCTAGAGGTAATGGATGGGTGGGATCGACATAGGGGTAATAAGGATCACCCCTATAGTCACTCCCACTGGGCACACGGTAATCGTAGTTACCGTGCTCATCCGGGAATGACCTAGTCTCGGTGTTAGACCCTTGGGGTCCTTGCCAATATGGGTAGGTAGCCCTCCTATCTTCTCCCCAAGAAGGCACCGAACCAAGTTGAGGAGGAAAGTACGGGTAGTTAACCGGGGGAGTGATCTCCCCACGGTTAACACTCGCATCATATAGTTGTTGTTGGAGAAACATACCTTGTTACATTTCGGTGATGCCTCTCATTTGGATGTAGATGGCCTCGAAATCTTGGTCATACATCCCGTCCATGCGGACTTGCATGCCCGCCATTTGGGCACTTAACGCCTTCATGTCGGGGTTAGCAAATTGATGTCGTCGAGGTTGAGGTTGAGGCGTTTCTTGCTCTTCTTGTTGTTGTTGTTGGTCTCTTTGAATTTGTCGCTCTTCATTGATCACATCCTCCATGTGTTCATCCTCCCCAGGGATGCGGTTACTCATGGGCACAAACCAAATATTAGGGGCATGTCGATGAAGGGAGGTCAAGGAGGGGTTCGGAAGATAGCACCGATGAGATTTCCTCACAAGCCAATCAAACACCTCATCATCATCACTCCTTGCTAAGAACTAAACTTGCTTGAGTTGATCGATGTCGAGGTAAAGGGTGTTGAGATCCCCCACCGGAGTGCATGAAAGAAGATACCTCCCATAACCAAGCTTAGTAGCTAACTTCGTGATCATGCTACCACTAGGTATGTCACCTGACCTACTACCCTTCATGTTTACACAATTCCTCAAAAATATCCGCCCGAAGTTCAACCTCCCCCGAAACTCATCCCTAATTGCCATCCATAGAACTTGCAACTCATCTAGCGACATCTTGCCCAAATCTTGCTTAGGGAACACTAAGTACCCCAATAGCCTATGAAAACATGGCTGGAATATGTTGCTTGCAAGGGAATATCGAGCGGTGAACTCATTCTTCCCCGAGATAGCTTGCCACCAAGCATTTTGGGAATAACCCTCCAAGAAGTCATGCTCGAAGAAGAGAATATTCGCCCCCGGATTAAAGTCAAGGGCCACATTGAACTTAGCCAAAGACATGACATGCACTTCATTGAAAAGCTGGAAGGTGATTTCGAAGTCCTTATCACCAACCGCAGTTGGCTCAAGATAGGTCTGGTAGCTCTTGGTGACAAAGGTACCAAAACCAAGGTTGTCAAATAGAACCCATAAATCCTCATCTATGCCCAATTTGATCATGCTAAATTGATGGTAATGCCATGAGGGCTTTATGGCTCTTTTCTTGAAGTTTGACCAATGTGGCTTATGGCTTGGATTGGTAAAACGGACTTTTGGTAGAGGAAGAGGTTCTTCATTTTGTGTGTGGGAGGAGGGAGTGTTTGATGGAGAGGGTTCTTCAATGGTGATATTTTTCTTTCTCTTTTTAGTGAGGGCTTTCACAATCTTAGACATTATTACTTCACAAAAATTCACAACCAAAAACACAATTTCAACTCCACAAATCACTTCAAATCACCACAAACACAACACTACCACAAACTTGGTTCAACCAACCAAGAACACCAATCACCACTTACAGCCACTTACTACCAAAATCCACCTTCCACAAATTTCAACCAAATTGCACAAATGAGCTACACAATCAACAACAATACAATGTGAGGCAAAATCAATCAACAATAACACATATAATCAACACAATTTCACAATCAATCACCATATATGTTCATCAAAATTGATACTACTACTATTCACAATCATCAAATAATCAAATTCTTGATACAAGATGATACAATAATATAAAATAGAGGTAAAGAAGATGATTATACTACACTAGAAGCAAGAATGACCAAGAATTAGGCACTAAATTCCACCAAATCGAAAAACCCCAATTTGCTCTTCAATGAAGGAGAGATTGGAGAAGGAGAAATGAAGGAAAGTAGTATAATTTTTTTATGTAGATGATGAATTTTGAGAAGGAAATTGTTGAATTTGTGAAATGTTTTGATCATTTGAGGGGGAATTTCTGATTTTTGGGGGTTAGGGTTTTGAATGCTTACTGTTTAGAGTGAGAATGGGTGTGTTCGAGTGTGAGGTCAAAGGGAAATGAGGAAAATAAAGAAGAAGGAAAGAAATAAACAGCCTCGGCTGGGCAGACGCGCAGCCATGCAGTAAGTGTACGCACCCGCGCCAGCAGCCTGTGCGCCCGCGCCCCTGCTGTTCTCCTTCTTTCTTGGCTTTTGCTCTTACTGCGTTCATACTTGGGCTTAATGATCTTTATCATCCCAGGATTATTAAACCCACTAAACCAATCAGTTTCTAAATCCATTTCGAGTGGGTTCAACATCCCAAATTAATGAGAGCACCATAATGAACCCACCAAGCTCAAACTTGCTTCAAATTTTAGAACAACTTTTCCTAACTTACCTCCTAAATTACCTTACCCATTCAACTCGAAATTCAATAATATTGAGTATATTCTCACCAAAAACTACGAAACACCTTCCCATTGCTCATGCGCGCTCGAGGTATTCCAATTCCAATGAATTCAACCTATTAATCCAAATACAAAACTAGTAAAAGAAAGAAAAACAATTTAAATAAAATTAAGAAATATAGAATAAAAAGAAAAAGGTTAGAAAACCGGGTTGCCTCTCGGAAAGCGCTTGCTTAAGGTCCTTAGCAAGACCCTTCCTCCAATCATGGAGGGTCAAAGAACAGCACCTTGTTCAAAGTGGTATAGGGGACAAACTCTTCCTCAATTCTTAGCAACTTCACATCGTTGCTTGATGAATTCTCACTTGATAAAACTTCTGAAACAAGCTTATTTTGCTTCAACTTCATTTTCTTCTTCCTAAAAGCTCTCTTTTTCTTCTTTGTCTTCTTACTCCTTCTAGTGGACGGCTTCTCACCATCAACACTCTTGGAGTCAACCTCATCTTCTCGAGGGTAGAGCTCAAACCATGGAGGAATATCAATCACCTCCTCATCCTAAAGCTTCAAAGGCTCCTTGTTCTCTTCACTATCATTCTTGTATTCAACACTCAAAGGTACATCATCACAAACCTCAAGAACTTTGTTAGTAGAAAAAACAATCATGCATACATTATCATTGGATTGAGGGAAATTGACACACGTAATTCCATTTACAAGAGACAAAGATTCATGCATCAGCTTAAGCTCAAAACTAGCCTTATTGTCACCAACTCTCAAAGTAATAAGACCTCCTTTCACATCTATCAAAGCTCCCGAAGTAGCCAAGAAAGGTCTCCCTAAAATGATAGGTATGTTATCATCTTCCGCTATCTCTAGCACAATAAATCAACCGGAATGGTGAACTCTCCTATCTTGAGGGGAACATCCTCAATTCTTCCTTTTCGAAACTTAATAGATCGATCGGCCAATTGCAAAGTTATGTTGGTTGGAAGAAGCTCACCTAGCTTAAGCTTCCTAAAGACCGAATAAGGCATGACACTCACACTAACACCAAGATCACATAGAGCATTTTGAAACAACTTTCCATTGATTTTGCTAGGGATAGAGAAGTTACCCGGATCTTTCATTTTCTTAGGTAAGTCATTATGAATCAAAGCACTACAACATTCCCCAACCTCTACCGAATCAATCTCATTGCACTCTCTCTTGCCACTCAAGATTTCCTTAAGGAACTTAGAATATCTTGGCATTTGGGTTATGGCTTCGGTAAGAGGGATTGAAAGATGAACTTCCTTAAGCATATCAAGAAATCTCCTAAATTGTTCATCAATTTTTTTCTCAAAAACTTTAGGGGATATGGAAGTTTGGGCTTGATCACCTCCTCTTGCACTTTCTCATCACTCTTCTTTTCCTCTTAGGCTTCCTTACTCACATTCTTTGACACATTTATCTCTTTTTCCTCACTTGAATCACTCATCTTCTCATCTTCCTCACTCTTCCTAGAAACTCTCTCTTCAAGCACTTTTCCACTCCTTGTGGTGATAAAATACACGAGTTTCTTAGGTTCAACTCCTTGTGAGGGTAAAGAAGAAGGGCTAGCATTCACACTCTCTTTCAAGGTATTAGCTAATTGAGTGATTTGAGTTTCAAGCATCTTACTGTGTGTCATTATCTCATTGAACTTTTTATCACTTACTGACATGTAAGTGTTCAAAATTTTGGTTTGGTTCTCGATGATCTCTTCCAAGGTAATCTTAGAAGATGAAGGTTGAGCATAGAAATTCTCACAATTGCCTTGAGTTTTTGGAGCAAATCCGGGTGGGGGTCCCCTGTGGTTGTTATTTTTAAAATTCTTCCGGTTTTGGTTGCTCCAATTACTCCGGTTTTGATTTTGGCCATTGTTTTGGTATTGGTATTGGTTACCATAGCCTTGACTTTGGCTTTGGTTTCCATACCCTTGGCCTTGGTTTTGATTATTATAACCTTGATTATTATTGTTACCTCGGAAATTTTGATTTCCTTGGTTTCTATAACCACCATTGTTATAATTATCAAAATTCCCTTGTTAGTGAGCATTCCTATTCCCAAAGTTTCTTGGACCATCAAATCTTTGTCCATTGTTGTTATTTGAAATAAAATTCACTTGCTCACAATCATTATTCTCAACATCATCACAACTCTCAAATGCATGTGGACAATTAAAAGAATCATGGTCATATGACCCACATACATCACAAAACACACATCCATTTGGCATATTACTTGAAGTTGAAGGAGGAGTAGAGTTAGAAGATGTACCTCTTCCCTTATTGTGGTAGGGAAGAATTGGTGCTTATGAAGAAGCACTCTCCAGATTTGCCTTAATTGAGGTCATCTCCTTTCCCAAGTTTGAGATTTGTGAAGATAAATTGTTGATGACATTGAGATGGTCGATTGAATAAACTGTTGAACCGCTTTTTCTTGTCGACTCTCTCTCACCTTCTTGCCAATCCATGTGATATCTCACCGCATCTTCAATTAAGTCCACTACTTCATCCTCCGTTTTGTTCATGATAGGGCCTCCGGCACCGGCATCCAAGCAAGACTTGCCTTGAGGACTTAAACCTCCATAGAAGATTTGGATGATTTGATAGGTAGGAATCCCATGGTGTGGGCACTTCTTTGGTACTCCTTATACCTTTCCCGTGCCTCATAAAGACTTTCACTTGGTTTTTGCTTGAAGCTTTGAATGAGAGCTCTCGCTTCGGCCGTCTTCTTTTGTGGATAGAACCGAGATAGGAACTCCTTAGTAACTTCATCCTATGTTCTCAAAGAATTTGGATTCACCTCCTTGTCTAGCCACTCTGAGGCACGTCCAATAAGAGAGAAGGGGAAAAGTTTAAGGCGAATAAATTCTTGAGAAACCCCGTTCACCTTAATTGTGCAATATTTCTCAAATTCTTTAAGATGGTTGAGGGGGCTCTCATGCTTTGCACCACTATATTGATGCCTCTCTGTCAAAGTGATCATTGCCGGTCTTATCTCAAAATCATTTGCCGGTGTCGTTGGTGGAGCAATCCCACTTTCAAACCTATAAGCTCCGGGAGTTCCCAACTCCTTCAAAGATACCCTTGGATTAGCTCCCATGCTTTCTCGTTCTTCTTCTTCTTCTTGATGGTTTTCCTTTCTTTGGGGACTTGGACTTGAGGAACGATTGGCAACCCTTATCCTTGTTATGGTCCTCTCAATTTCCGGATCAAATGGCACTAAATTTTGATCTCGTGCCCTACGCATACAAAAACTCAAAGCAAATATCAATATCACGGCTACAAATGTAGCCTAAAAGGAAGAAAATCTTTTTGTATTTTTCAAATAAAATGGAATAGACTCAAACAACAATACCAATCACCATGCCTTCCCGGCAACGGCGTCATTTTTTACGGCGGGTAAACCTAGGTCATTGGAAACTAAATTTCCCGGTCAAAACTAAATTTATGAATCTAAACCTAACCCAAGGTATAGGGCAATTAGTCTAGGTCGAACCCAAGGGAAGGCGGTTTCACTAAAGTCAAGGCTAAGCTATTCCGAAAACTTAAAGAGAATGGGTTGGTCTAAGCTGTTGAATTCAAATCAATCAAACAAATCAAATAGAAATCAATTATCAAAACACTAGGGAATTTAGGATCCACATGCATCAATAATAAACTTGCTAATTCGAGGGAATTCGATCAACTAAGCAATGCGAAGGAAAACGAAATATGCAATCAAGATCACTCAAGAAGCTATTTCCTAGGGCCAAGCTAGATGTCTCTACAAATGACTTCAAAGGAAAATTGCAATTCGAGATCAATCGATAATAATAGCATCCAAATCAATTGTTCGTGTCATTGAAGGCTATTATGCAATCTAGCATTATCATCAAGGTTAGCTACTCCTCTTCAAATCAAACACATGTACAAATTTCATCAACCAATTTAATCACATTAACAAATCAATCAATATCCCCAAATTAGCTATATTATCACCAATACATGCTTCACCACATTCCCTAGCAAAGGAACTACTCACTAATCATTGTGAAATTGGAAAGCATAACAAAGAAATCATCAATCTCATCATCAACATTATAATCCAAGTATCAACAATCAAAATCAAGCTAAACAATAGAAATTCAACAATATATCAAAATCAAACATAAAATTGCATTGAAAAGTAAAGGATTCTTAAAAAAAACTTTGGTCAATGTCAAAGAGGAATGAGGATCTCAATATCACAATCATCAAACATTAAGTTTCTCTCTCTAAAATTTAAGAACAATATCACAAAATCAAGAGCTTCTCTCTCTAAAAATGAATTCTATGATGATCTAATAAAATTCTTCCATCCCCTCCCCCTCTTTTAAACTGAAGAACATCTATATATAGTAAAACTAACTAAGGGGAAGTTAGTTAGACGTCCAAAATAGACCTCAAAAGGCACGGCCTCTCACTCCTATGCGCGGCCGCAATAAAATGGGTACGAAAACAGGGAAGAGAGGGAGGTGCGACCGCTTCTAGCAGCTGTGCAGCCGCACCAGCCACCTGCGCGGCCGCTCCTCTCTCGCGCGCGGCCGCACCATGGGAGCAGGGGATGTCCTCTTGCATGCTCGAAGATGACCCCGTGAGCTCCGGATAATGCACGATGATATAGGCAGTTTCTAGGAGCCATCTTGGTGGGTTCAACACCGCCCTTTCACGTCCACGTGGTATGAGGGCGCATCCTTGAAGCCTTGACTCTTGCACACCTTTGCTTTTAGGCTTCAAAAGGAGGGACCGGGACATAACTTTGGCTTGAAAACCCCGAGGGAAATGCCATTGAGCCTCTCGAACATCACCAACTTCCTAGAATCAAAGAAAAACAAACAAGTAAAGAAGAAAATGCAAAATAAACTAGAAAAGCAAGAAAATAAGAAAACATCTAAAGAAAATGCAAAGTAGAGAAAATACAAGTAAAGCTAAAGAAAAAGGAAATAAAAGAGATGTAAAAGCCATGTAAAATCATCCTATAAGAGGTTAAATGAGATCCATAAATGACACTCATCACTAGGCCTTGGTTATGAGCGGCACTTGCAAATTTTAATTTGGCAAAATTTTGGGTTTACCTGCTTAATTAATTGGATTAATTAAGTTGGATGCAGAATTTAGTGGGAGCTTCATTATTTATTTGAGCTATTTTAATTGCGCTTAATCACATAATCGGTTAATAACTTGACGTAGGGAAAAGACTAGGTCGTTGACTAATCCTCCCTCGGTCAAACTAAATTTATAAACACTTAACAAACCTAAATACGAGTATAGAGGCAAGTCAAGGGTCAAACCCAAAGGAACGGTAATGTTCAAGTGCTCTCAATTATGCGCCTAAGTTAGGTCGAAGTCTAAGGATAAAAGGTAAACACTAACCAACTACCAAAACGAACAGCCAAACAAATAAAGCACTAGGGAATGGGAATCAACAAGTAATCATGACAATTGTAGCAACTCGGGAACAACATGCAAATCAAAGGTTGCGAAGACTAATGGTAAGTGCAATCAAAATAGCTCAACAAGCTATCTCCTAGAGGTCTAACTAGCGCCAACTACGAGAGACTCTAACTAGGAACGTCACTAAACGAACTCAATCGACAATTGTGAGCTACAAATCAATGGTCCGTATCAATGTAGACTCACAATGTAATCTAGCATAATTCTCAAGGCCTAATCAAATTACACACATGCACAATTTCCATTAATCACTTTAATCTCAACAATTAATCAACATAATTCCCAAATTAAGCACAATCAATCAATCATACAAGTTTCACCCAATCCCTAGCCAAACAACTACTCTAACATTATCATCTAATCAACTAACAACTAAGGAAATCAAGAATCAACAAAATATCAAGAACAACTACACTAATCAAGCATCAAACATCAAAATCAATCCAAATAAACATGAATATTAAACAAAGCAATAAAATGAGATAGAGTTAGAAATGCTCATTGATAATGGAGAAGATCTTCAACACAATTGTCACCATTGAATCTTCAATCTCTCAATCACCATTGATTCCTCACTTTCTCTCTCAAAATCTATTCCTAAACTAACCCTAAAACTAGAGAGAGAAACTCTCAACTAAGCTAAAAATATGATCAAAGATTATCTCTAATTGCTTCTCCTTCTTCCCAAAAATCGGGTTACAAGTAGATATATATAGGAGGCGCGAAGTGAAACCGAGCAAAAACAAAGAGCTAAAGCATAAAAATAAGCATTTATTAAGAAGGAAAGCTATGAAAAGAAGGTAAAAACAACCTAAATACTCATCAAATGGGTTCCATTTATGACACCCACACAACTTTGACTAGTTTTAATTAGGCGCGTTAATCGGATTAACCACCTAAGTTAGTTACTAGTTTACGCGTGTTGATGCATTGTTACTTATTTTTCGTTGTAAAATGCATGGGTCATTAACACATAATGAATGGATGAATGGAATTTATATTCTCTTACAGGTTTTATGAAATGCAAACTAGTGGGACCCGATTATGATAGAAAATATGGACTGCATTCCGTCATGTATTTTTGTAAATCTAAATATGGTCTGCGAACCGTTGCATATTTTTGCACCTTAATATTTAGACTAGTCCTAATCATAGATACTAATAATTGCATAATTTTGGTTATGTCTTGAAGACGGAGTTTCTTGGAAGACGAATCCATGAAGTTGCAAGAAAAGACCCTTGAACACTTGAAGACTCAAGGGGTCATGCTAGTTGCCAAATGCATCCTTTACTTATATTTTTGATATATATTTATGCTTATATATATATGAATGATATGTTAAATTTATGTTTAGGATTTCAAAATGTTGCGATGATTAATTACGTTCACTTAAATTAACTAACATAGAAACCCTAGGTCCCTAAAATATTGAGTAAAACTTGTCATTCCAAAATAACACTTACCGAACTAATGTGCATAGTGGTGGGGTATGTATGCCAAAGCTAGGCATCACTATCTCCCTAGGAACGTAAGGTATGTTGATGGGTTTGCCAATGCAAGACATTACATACATGTTGATTTTGGTTAAACTCAACGATATGAGTAAGGAGTCCTTACATGTCGTGGCAAAAGAGATAAATTGTCACGAGAGCATTAGATGCGACAATTTATCAAACCAAGAGTGGCTTAGAGCCATTAGCAAAGAGTTGCTTACCTTAGAGTGATAAGTGTTAAGACAAGCCAAAGCATGCTTAATCACTCATTGATTCTTTGGATCTTGGAATCGCCTTATTCTCACCAAATAGGGACAATTTAATGTGTGAATAAGACGTTTGAATAAGTTTGAAATTTGAATGAATGCTTTAAAGTTCAATCTTATTTAGTATTATGAATGGTTTTTTATTTCAAATTATTTCAATTGTAGAAACATGTCTTCAACTAATACCAACAACAACTACATGTCCCAGAACTCCCGGAGAAATTGGCATTTTGTCTAAATTTAACCAATTTCAAGGAATGGGAAGAAGAACTTCGGAAAACTCTTCGAAATTGTTCCATGGAGTACATTCTTAACACTCCCACTCCAAGCTTCTTTGCCAAGGGAATCGTGAGTGATGAGACTCATGAGACTTGGTCCTTGGAATGTGACAAGGTCATAATTTTGATGAGGAATTCCCTTCCGGAGGATTGGATGAGGAGATTCACCTCATACCTTCCATATATGCTTCTTAATAGTCTTAAGGAGCTTGTCACTATGTCTTCCGAGACAAGGGACTTGAATGTTCATAACTTGACCAAGTCATTTATGAACATGAAGATCAAAATCTCGGAGGAAGGTTGCCTTACTAAGGAAAGGCTTGAAGTGTGGACCAAGGTCTAAAATGCGAGGCTTAGACTTGGAATGCCTCTTTAACCTCATGTGCTTCGAATGACAAGGCTTTTCAAGCACTCGGAGCCCATTGGGAAGCCATTGGAGGATGAACAAGCGGCTCATATGCTACTAAGCTCACTCCACTCAGGCTATGTTGCATTGAAAATGCATTTGACGGCCAATCGAGATAAACTCTCATTGATGGAGGTTGTCCAAGAGCTTCGTAGAATCGAATCTTGCAAGGGTACTAGGTTATCTCCAAGGCCTAAGAAGAGGGAGTTCAAAGATAAGGCAAAGATGCGGTGCTTCTATTGTAATAGGCAAGGCCACTACAAAAGGGAATGCAGCGAGTACCTAGAAGATGAGGCGAAAGGAAAAGTAGCTCTCACCTCAAGTATCTTCTTATAAACCATCACTTGAATATAAGCAATTCATAAAGGTATTAGATACCATAAATAACTCACTATATGCTCCTATTTTAGGAACTAAGTGAGAAGAGCTTCACAAGTGGATGTGCATTTGCAAGCGGAAGAACAAGATAATTTGTCCATCAAACTTGTAATTGCATAGTTTGTCTTAAAATTGAACTTATTTTAGTTTTATTATTGAACATATTTTGATCTTTTGGCGTTAGACGTCGGCTTGTTAGATCGCAAGACTATAACTGTGATTGTTTTAAAAGTCTTGTTTATATGTTTTATGGCATGACACGTTCATCCAAATGTGCTTTGTTTAGCCAAACATGTTTATGATGTTAATGATACTACCAAAGAAACCTAAGACTATTAAGTCAAATCAGATATATACATGTCGCATTATCATCTTGGCCACATTAACATCAAACGCATCAAGAAACTTCTACAAGAAGGTATTCTTGACTCATTCGATTTACAAACGTTTGAAAATTGCGAAGGATGTCTATTAGGCAAGATGATAAAGCAGCCATTCTCCAAGTTGGGAGAAAGGGCAGGTGACTTATTGGGCCTAATACACACTGATGTATGTGGTCCAATGAGCACAACAGTAAGGAACAGTCATCGATATTTTATCACCTTCACGGACGACTATAGTAGATATGGATATGTCTACCTTATGTCGAACAAATCTGAATAGTTTGAGAAATTCAAAGAATTTCAGAGTGAAGTTGAAAATCAGCTTGGCAAGAAAATCAAAGCCCTTCGATCAGATCGAGGTGGTGAATACTTGAGCCATGAATTTCGATGACCATCTGAAAGAACATGGTATACTTTTATAATTGACACCTCTAGGAACGAAGTATCCGAAAGGAGAAATCGAACCTTGCTAGACATGGTACGATCAACAATGGGTCTTAGTGATCTTCCTATCTCTTTTTGGGGACACGCACTTCTACCGCGGCACTAACACTGAACTGCGCTTCGTTAAAAGTTGTAGAAAAGACTCCATATGAATTATGGACGAAGAAACCTCCTAGGTTGTCTTTTCTCAAGATTTGGGGTTGCGAAGCATATGTCAAAAGGTTAATTTTTGACAAACTTTACCCTAAATCTGACAAGTGTTTCTTTGTGGGCTACCTAAAAGAAACCAAGGGGTATTACTTCTACAACAAATTCGAGAACAAAGTGTTTGTTGCTCGCGATGGTGTCTTTTTAGAGAAAGAACACCTTTCCAAAATGACAAGTGGGAGGAAAATCGAACTTGATGAAATTAGAGAGGTCAAGCAACAAAATTTAGTTGACAGTTAAAGTGCTCAAACAGCATCTTTTGACGTTAGTTAAACTGTGCAAAGTCAAACCGACAATGCAATTACTCAGTCAATTACCCTACGTAGGTCACAGAGGCCAAAGTCTCAACCTGATAGATATCTTGGTGTCGTATTAACGAGAATCAAGACGTCCTAGTAGTGGATGGAGACGAACCGACAACCTACAAGAAAGCTATGGCGAGCCCCGACTCTGCTAAATGGCAAGAAGCCATGAGATTTAAGATGGACTCCATGTTTGAAAATCAAGTATGGGACTTAGTTGATTTACCCGAAGGTTATACACCTATCGGATGTAAATGGATTTTCAAATTAAAAACCGACAAAGATGGAAATGTATTCATTTACAAAGCTAGACTGGTAGCAAAAGGTTACAAGCAAATTCATGGTGTTGATTATGATGAAACCTTTTCTCCTGTCTCAATGCTTAAGTCTGTCCGGATCATCCTAGCGATTACTGCATATTACAATTATGAAATATGGAAAATGGACGTCAAAACCTCTTTCCTAAATGGAATTTTGGAAGAAACTGTGTATATGACACAGCCTAAAGGTTTTGTCAACCAAAATAATGTTGGGAAGGTATGCAAGCTTAAAAAGTCCATTTATGGGTTGAAGCAAGCAAGTAGAAGTTGGAATCTGCGATTTGATGAAGCCATCAGTAAGTTTGGTATTATCATGAATCCAGATGACTCTTGTGTTTACAAGAAGGTCAGTGGGAGTGACATCGCCTTCCTAGTCTTATATGTCGATGACATACTGCTCATTGGATACATCATTCTGATGCTAGAGTCTGTAAAGGCCTAGCTTGGAAAATGTTTTTCAATGAAAGACTAGGGAGAAGCATAGTACATATTGGGTATCAAGATCTACAGGGATAGATCTAAAAGGATGATTGGATTGAGCCAAAGTACTTACATCGATAAGGTACTAGCACGATTCAATATGTAGGAGGCCAAGAGAGGTCACCTACCCATGTCTTATGGCACAACCCTAAGCAAGAAGCAGTGTCCAAAGACACCTGATGAGCAAGAAAGGATGAATCAGATTCCATATGCTTCGCTTATTGGATCAATCATGTATGCCATGATATATACTATGTCAGATGTATCGTATGCCTTGATTTCTACGAGCCGATACCAATCAGACCCAGGAGAGGCGCATTGGACTACGGCCAAGAATATCCTAAAGTACCTGTAGGGAATATTTCAAGCATCTCACACTTGAGCCCCATTGTGATCATACACTTAAGCATGGTGGCGTCTAAAGGGAAGGAAGCTAGAGAGAAAGAGTCGCCAGCAATTTTTAGGAACTTGTAAACCGTTCACAGGTGAAGGTTACACCCCTTCACGATCCAAGAGATCGCTAACTTCATAGTGGTCCTGAACCATGACTGGATATTCGGGGATGAAGGTTCAAATTTAACCTAAAAGAGATTGAACCTGCCCTAAATAGGCCTCTACTTTATTCTTCTCATATTCATGTGCGCTTTCTGACTAACATACAATAAATATATTGATCCTAAACCTGCTTAATCTATGTTGATTGAATATTAATGCACAAACAAATCTATTATTGGCGATCGCTTGAATTAAAATCACAATAGCCTAAATAAAATTATTAATTATCTTATTAAGCATGATTTCAAGTACAAATTCCCTTTACACCTGCAAGATAGGGCGTGATCAAGCAATAACAATAATATCAAGCAACATATAATCATTAAAAAGTTATATATGAATTATTCGTAAATTAACCAATAACGTGAAACAATTCGTAAATTAACAAATAACGTTAAATTATAATTTGACATAACAAATCATCATCATCAAAAATAATATTCTCATCAAAGCATAATATTAGCAAGATCCTAGGCATGATACTAACATGATTAAGAACAAGTCCTAATATGTCATTAAGCAATAAAGATCAAAGCTTTAGCCCTAACATGATACTAACATGATAGAAGAAATAGGAAGCAACCTAAACATGATACTAAAAAGCAATAAATGACATCCTAACATGATACTAGGAATTAATAAAATCTAAGCATGCTTTCTATAAAATATAACAATAAAACAACTTACTTTATTGCCTCGTATCTCTTTCTATCAAAACAATACACACGTTAGTAACTTCAATAAAAATATTAAATTTAACAATTAATTTAAATAATTGAAATAGGGATTTGGGACCAAACCCTCATAAATTACCAACTTTTCATGTCTAGGGCAAAGACAACTTCGAGTTTGGTTAGGTGTGTCTAAGACTCGTGAATGCGATATTGTATTTAAAAAGGCTAGGCTTAGAAAGTCAAGAGAGAGAAAGAATAATCTTCTAGCTTAAAGAGAGAAAATAGATGATTGTTGATGATTCAAAACGGGTAAATAACGCCTCTATTTATAAAGAAAAACATCCGAAACAATAGAAAAGAGCCAGAATTCAACTCGGAGTAAAACTGCTCCTATCGCGACGCGACAGAGCTATCGCGTCGCGATAGGCTTATCGCATCGACTCCTCGCAGCGCGATGGTGCGACTATGATAAAAAGCTGTACGGAGTCCTTTCCCTAATATAATTAGATGATTAGACTCCATAATTATCATTAATTTTAGATCAATTTATCATTAAAATATTTGTTTTATTCCAAATTAAATTCATTATCTTTTCTAAATAAAATAAATATATAATTATTAATCCTAATTCCATTAGAATTTAAAATAACCTTCTAGATTATTCTAGAAGATTAAAATCAATCCTAATAACTTTAGGAATAACAATTAATGGGCACTCCACTTGATCATTGGGCCATATATAAAATCATTTTGGGCCCAGTTTAGTATTTTGGCCGTAACTTCCTCATTATTCATTGGAATTGGGCTTATAATATATCGTCGAAAAGCTCTTTTCGAACCCCATCCAACTACACAATTATTGGAACCATATTATAGACCAAACTAAATTACTAAACATTTTTCATAAACAGGGTACGAAAAGAAATATTTTGGAAAACAGAAATAAGTATTTTTATTAAAAACAAGTGCATTACGAGACTATTTCACATTTCACCTCGTTCGATAATCAAATGACCTGAAAGGTACTCATCACTGGGTTTGGTTTTGGGGAGACACTATCAGGTGTCTACAGTACCCGAAAAGGAACAAGGATAAATTCCTGGTATATGGTGGCTCAGATGAATTAGTTGTTGAAGGTTACACCAATGCAAGTTTCCAAATAAACAGAGACGATTTCAAATCTCAGTCAGGACACGTATTATTTCAAGCCATTAACCCCAAGCTTGAACCCCACTGTGATCATATACTTAAGAATGGTGGCGTCCAAAGGGAAGGAAGCTAGAGAAAAAGAGTCGCCAACAAGTTTTAGGAACTTGTAAACCGTTCACAAGGTGAAGATTACACCCCTTAACGATCCTGGAGATCGTCAACTCCAAAAGGTCTTGAACCAAATAGGGTTCGGGGATGAAAGTACAAATCCAACCTAAAAGAGATTGAACCTGCCTTAAAAATAGGCCTCTACTTCATTCTTCTCGTATTCATGTGCGCTTTCTAACTAACATGCAAACATTAGATTAACCCTAAACCTGTTTATCTATGTTGGTTGAATTTAATGCACAAATAAAAATATAATTATCCCTAAACAAATTATAATCAAATTATCCCTAAACAAGATTATTAATGCGATCACTTGAATTATAATCAAATTAGCCCTAAACAAGATTATTAATTATCTTATTAAGCGTGATTACAAGTACCAATTCCCTTTAAACATGCATAAAAGGTGTGATCAAGCAACAACAATCATAATAACATCAAGCAACATAATAATCATCATAATAATAACCATAACAATTATAATCATGTTAATAATAAAGTTTAAATATAATAGCAAGACCCTAGGCATGATACTAACAAGATTAATAACAAACCCTAGCATGTCACTAAGCATTAAAGATCAAAGCTTTAAACCTAACATGATATTAGAAAAGAGTAAAAGGCACCCTAAACATGATACTAGAAAGCAATAATAACATCCTAAGCATGATACTAGGAAGCAATAAATTAAAACATGCTTTCTACAAGAATAGAGCAATAAGACTACATACTTTGATGTCTCGTACCTCTTTCTAATAACAAAATACACGCGTTAGTAACTTCAAGGAAAATAATAAAATCAAATAATCAAATTAAATAATTGAATAGAGATTAGGGACCAAACCCTCAGAAATTATAACCTTTCACGTCTAGGGCGAAGGCAACTTCGAACTTGGCTAGGTGTTTCTAGACCTCGTGTATGCGGAATTTTGTTTGTGAAAAGCTAGAGAGAGAGAGAGAGAAAGAGAAGATTGTTGACTGTAGATTGTAGATGATTATGATTGATGAATAAAAACGGAGGTTCAAGACCATCTTTATAAGAAAACAATCCGGAAATAGGTAGAATTTGATACGGACTTATCAAAATATAATTATTAATTCTAATTTTATTAGGACTTAAAAGAACCTTCTAGAGAATTCTAGAAGATTATAATTAATTCTAATAACTTTAGGAATAATAATTAGCATTAGGCCCTCCCCTAGATCATCGGGCCGCGTGTAAAGATCAAACCGGGCCCAGTTTAGTATTTTGGCCATAACTTCCTCATTATTCATCGGAATTGAGCTTATAATATATCGTTGGAAAGCTCTTTGCAAGCCCCATCCAACTACACTATTATTGGAACCTTTTCGTGGACCAAACTAAACTGGATTGGCTATTTTCATAAAATAGAGTTGTTTTTCGAAAACAGAAAGAAAGAATTTTTAATAAAAACCAACCGCAACACTTGACCTTTCACACTTTCACCTCGTTCGATTATCATTCGACGCAAAAGGTATTCATCACTGGGTTTGGTTTTGGGGAGACACAAATGGGTGTCTACAGAAGCCCCCACTTTGACTGAGTTTGGAGAAACGCAAGTTTCGAAAACGAAAGTCAAACTAGCAATAGGGACGGAGAATGATTCAGAACGTTCTGCGATCCTAAATCATCCTTGTAACGCCGATACTTGCAAACTAGCGTTAGTTAAAACAGATAAGAGAGTTAAGAAACGCATATCTTACACCGTCGAGCACACGTCTCTGGAGTAACCGATTTTTGTTGTTGCATTGTTGTTGTGAAAACCTTTCACAAGCTAGGGAACGCCATCTTGCCGTTGTGAAGTGCACTCGTCTCTGAACAATAGAGCTATGTTCACGCGCCTCTGAACAAAGGAGCTTTGAGTAGGATGCCCACGCGTCTCTAAGCAAAAGAGCTTTGAATAGGATGCCCGCGCGTCTCTGAGCAGAAGAGCTTGCAAAGAAATGTCCACGCGTCTCTGAACAAAAGAGCTTGAAAAGAAATATCCACGCGTCTCTGAACAAAGAGCTTTAATAGAAATGTCCACGCGTCTCTGAACAAAAGAGCTTGAAAAGAAATGTCCACGCGTCTCTGAACAAAAGAGCTTGAAAGAAATGTCCACGCGTCTCTAAACAAAAGAGCTTGAAAGAAATGTCCACGCCTCTCTGAACAAAAGAGCTTGAATGAAATATCCACGCGTCTCTGAACAATAGAGCTTTGATACTTGAATGTTTGTTGCGATAATATTCCGAAGAAAACTTCTGAAGACCAACGCTTGTCGATCTTTAAAGCTCGCTTGAACTTTGCATTCGCTATGCTAGTACGTCGGCGCTTTTGCTGCTTGTGAACCATTATGTCGGTGCCTCTGTTGTTTATGAACCAATATGTCGGTGTCTTGCGATGAGCCAATGTTTAGGTGCTTTAAGCTAAGTGAGACGATCTTTCGTCAGGTCGATCACTTGTTGCGATTGTAATCAAGGCGACTACTTAATCATGTCAAATTGCTTATAGGGGCTAACTGGCGTACCAAGGAACCCGAAATTGCTAAAAGAGGTTGAAATAATTGCTCTGAGTGGTTGAGCGTTCTGTCGCCGCTGCAATGCCTCTGGCGCCGCGATTTGGCTCAGTTGCCAGACGCTGGGATCTAGCGCCAGGCGCTGAAATCTATTGCTAGACGCTAGATGTTGTCGTCTGGCGCTGGAGTAGGGTCTTCCCTATTCTGCTCTTGCTGCCGCTGGGATGCACCTGTATTTATCTTTGACTATAGGACTTTGCTAATGTAATTATTTTAGGGTTAACCTAAGGTTTAATGTCGCTTGACTCATTGACTTGACACGACTCAAGGTATAAACTTGACTCGCTGTGATTGACTCGAGGTTGACTCGACTCTGAGTGAAATGATACGTGTGACTCATGACCCGTGTGTGCATTGTATTGTGAAAAGCAAAAATTTTCCGTCATTTTTGTGGAGGGTACCGACTTTCTCCCGAAAAAGAAAGACGCGAAAAAGAATCGAAGTGAAGTTTTTGAAGGTGCATGTTGAATGAGCTTAATCCGTTAATGTTGTCTCTCACAGTACAAAGATTGATTATCTTAGACTATCCTGGTTGACTCGATAATGAAAGTATTTAGGTAACTTAGGCGCGGAGGCTAAGTACTTCATACTTTGTGATGCAATGATGAGTGATGAGTGATTTTGTTATGACAAAGTATGCTCCAACGTTGTGTTAAGATTTCATGACAAATGGTTCCTAAGGGAAAGACTATTTGGTCATGTATCTGTGTAGTGTGTGAAAGTGACACTAAAGTTAGGCCGCAAGGGCTAAGTGTGTGGAAAAATATATTGAAAAGAGTCAAATGGTGGTGACTCTTAGGCTGGGTAAGCTAACAATGTAGGGATCAAGCCCCCAAGTCTAGCTTTAAGTAGATAGGGATGAGCATAGGGGATCCCTTGATATGATCATTTATGAATGTAAATATGAATGCATTTTTTTACGGTCGCACCCCAATGTGAGGTTGCCTACGTATCCGTTAGGAATCAGGCCAAACGTAGTTCTAGCTGAACCTCGCACAAGTGTGTATACCTCAAAAAGGTCTTTTGAAGGGTTGTAATGTGGTTAGGCTAGAGGTTTGAAGAAGAAAGGGATAAAGGCTCAACACCCTAGGTAAGCCCCCAAGGTGTGCAACCTTGCTTTTGAATCTTTGTATTTTTATGCTTGAGTGTTTTAACTCTTTATATTTTTCTCTCTCTTTTTCCTTTATCATTTTTTCAAATTCAAATCTCTTTTTATAAGCGTGGGCAATCCCAATCATGCGGTCTATCACTCACTTGGCATTCATGTTTCTCAGGCACGGTACCGAGCACTCGATAAGAGACGCAATATGAGACGTGTTCATATCAAAGACATGTTCATGTTAATGACATTGGAACACTTGCCCTTTTGTACACTTTTATCATTTTTGCTTTTTGAATTTTTGAGTTTTATGTAAAATCACTCAAGCTTTCGTTCTTTGAAAATTGCATAAGGTGCACACCATCCCATCCCAAGGTTAGGTAGATATAGGTTGAAAAATGACAGGTCTATCGTTAGACGAGGCTCAAAGTGGTTTATCAGAAAAGGATTGCATATTTGAAGGGTGAAAGGTGATATGATGTGGCTACAAGGGGTGCCTCAAATCATTGGTATATCTTGTGCTTAGTTTGACATGGATTTTTTTTTTTTAAATGCAATGCAATGCGATGATCATATGTAAGGAAATAAATGCTCATTTTATTAAAAGGGGAAGAAATAATGATCCTACAAAATAAATCTAAGGAGAATAAAACGGTGCCTATGCTAGACTTATTGGGGAAAGGAATAAAAAAGAAATAGAAAAAGGAGGTCATGAAATCTTGTCGTTGACGCTCGCCTCTTGTCTTGTGTCGTTTGCTTCAACATCACCCAGTCTTTTCACTAGCTAGAGGCAATGGGATCTTGTTTGCTTCTATGAGATCTTGAATGAGATTTTGAAACCTGTAGCATTCATCGGTGGTATGACCATTTCCTTGATGGTACTTGCAATAGGAATTGGGATCCCATCTTGAAAATCGCTTTTCTGGCGTTGGATCCTCGGTAGGGCCAATGGGTTTGATTAATCCTCGATCATAGAGACGATCGAAAGCAGCATTGTAGGTCATTCCAATGGGTGTGAACTCTCTCCTGGGTTTCTTTTTATATCTTTGATTATCCATAGCTAAGACACCGTTATTGTCAAAGGTGCTAACATTGTTACTAGAGTGGGCGTTTCCAGAAGAAGAAGGATTATCGTTCTTCTTTCCTTTCCAGCCATTGTGGTTACTATTGTTAGTAGCTTTTTGCTTTGCGAGGTCATCTTCGATTTCAATACCGATATCATAGACAGCCTTTAAAGTATTCAAATTATGTTGATACTTTAAATGTTTTGAATACTTCTCTTGGAGGTTCTTGATAAACATCCTCACAGATTCTTTTTCTGAGGGCACCTCAATCATCTTAGCGGAAGTTTCCCTCCACTTATTAAAGAAAGAAGTAAAGCCTTCATTCTCTTTTTGTCTTAGCATCTTAAGTTGTCTATAATCGGTTTCGACTTGAATGTTACATTTATATCTATCAATGAAAGCGTTTACAATAGCATCCCAAGTAGAGGTTTTCTCTTTATCAAGAGAAAAGTACCATTGCTGACAAACGGTTTCTAAAGATAGAGAAAACACATAATGAAAAGCTTTCTTATCTATTCCCTTAATATTCATTACAGTTTCAAAGGCTCTTAAATGAAAATAAGGGTTATCCATTGCCTTGAATTTCGGGATGTCATTGGCATTGAACTTCTGCGGAAGAAGATCCTTGTCCACCGAGACCCCTTGTGAGCTAATGCCCTGAAATCTATAGTCATTGGATAATCTGTTCAAACTTTCTTGCATAAGCTCCATTTGTTGTTGTCTCACAGGGTCATTGATTTGGAGAGTCAGATTCTTCAACATTTCAGCCATGTTAGCCACTTGTCCCTTGAGTTCGTTGACTTCTTCCTGACTTGCCATTATCTTCTTAGCTTTCCTTTTTCGACCGATTGGCTTATCAAAAAGTTGAACTTGAATAAAGGTGTTGTCTTTGATTAATCGTCCTTCTCTCCTTGACTAAGTATTGTGGAAAGGGAAATTAAGGGATATTCGTTGTTAATTATTTGACTCAACTCTATTCAACATGCAATAGATGGAAGAAGGTAGGAAGAATGAATATTGTGACATGGGGAAAGCATGTAGAGAATGGAAAGATGATGTTGATGGAGAGATATGAAAAAATTAGGAATATAATGTACCCCCAACTCAAATGACGGAAAAAACCGACTCATGCATGAACCTAAGACATGGTCATGGTGACTATATAAAGTGTGTGCTAACACTAGTGAGTGTAGGTGACATGTTAAGGCTCTTGTGTAAGACCATGCGGCTAGACTATGTGACTAGACTCAATTAAGGACTTAACAAAGGTACTGTTTATTAATAAAATAATCGAACTGATTAGCAAACTGTTTAATTAAACTCGTCGTGATGACTCGAGTAAAAATCTAGACTGTCGCCGGAACAACAGAACTGTCGCCACAGTTTGAAGCTTGTCGCCAAACGACAAATATGTCGCCAGGCGACAAGCGGTAAACTGCGGCGCCACAGCCCAAACTCCTGCGCCATTGCTGGAACATTAATTTGGGACTGTTTCCAGTAAGCTTACTTTAAGGGGACATGCCTACAGTCGTACTAAGTCAGATTAACTACTTTATTAGTCTTTAATTAATCTAATTAATTAATCTAATTAATTAATTAGACAAAGTCCTTTTTAGTCATTAATTGGTTTATTCAGACTTAAACACAAGTCAAACAAACGATTAGCACATATAGGATATGCACAAGCAAAGAATGCACAAATAGTTCAAATAGTCACAATATGATGCAATGAGTTTGCAACCTAACCATGGCTCTAGTTCTCTAAAGTTCAAGGATATGGGTTAGTCAAAGAGGGTCCATGGTTATGAGTCCGGATGCATCGCGCGGAAGCCTTACCTTTGGAAGAGTTGGCGCGTATGGATGGGACCCTGCAAGTTAAAAACTTGCTTCCACGGTTTGGTGGATTCATAAACTCGGATGTACCCGTTGTTGCCAGGAGCGTTCGATTGGGTAGATGGAGTGTGAACCCCCAGAGGGTTATGTCCATATGTAGAACACATATGGGTTTCAGAAAAGAGAGAAAAACTCAATCAGGAAGTAGAATTGAGCCAACAGTGCTAGAAATGGTCAAAACAAGAAGGCAGAGTTCTGGCTCGGTATTAGAAGAACTTGGCGCCAGACTACAGGGACTGTTGCCGCAAAAGTACCCCTGTCGCCAAGCGACAGAACTTTCCAGAAGCACTTTACAAGCGACAAGCCCTGTTTTCTAGACGCTAGTTCCTACATGCCTCAGCAGGCATCTACGTTCTTAGAATTTTCCAGATTTCGCAGCATTATTTCAATTCTAGTTGTGAAAAATATTTCTCAAATTTCCTACGTGTAAAAATCCTATGTTTTTGACTCATTTCGAATGGCCTATCCAATGAGGACCTTTTTTATGCATATGAAAATAATGCTAATCAAAATTATGCACATGAAATACTTAGAACTTTTCGAGTCTTATCCACTCATTCTAAATCATTGCCAAAATAAATTTCAGGAATTAAAATAGAAATCCTCCCCAGTGGAGTTGCCAAAAATTGTAGGGAATATTTCAAGCCATTAACCCCAAGCTTGAACCCCACTGTGATCATACACTTAAGCATGGTGGCGTCCAAAGGGAAGGAAGCTAGAGCAAAAGAGTCGCCAACAAGTTTTAGGAACTTGTAAACCGTTCACAAGGTGAAGATTACACCCCTTAACGATCCTGGAAATCGTCAACTCCAAAAGGTCTTGAACCAAATAGGGTTCGGGGATGAAGGTACAAATCCAACCTAAAAGAGATTGAACCTGCCCTAAAAATAGGCCTCTACTTCATTCTTCTCGTATTCATGTGCGCTTTCTAACTAACATGCAAACATTAGATTAACCCTAAACCTGTTTATCTATGTTGGTTGAATTTAATGCACAAATAAAAATATAATTATGCCTAAACAAATTATAATCAAATTATCCCTAAACAAGATTATTAATGCGATCACTTGAATTATAATCAAATTAGCCCTAAACAAGATTATTAATTATCTTATTAAGCGTGATTACAAGTACCAATTCCCTTTAAACATGCATAAAAGGTGTGATTAAGCAACAACAATCATAATAACATCAAGCAACATAATAATCATCATAATAATAACCATAACAATTATAATCATGTTAATAATAAAGTTTAAATATAATAGCAAGACCCTAGGCATGATACTAACAAGATTAATAACAAACCCTAGCATGTCACTAAGCATTAAAGATCAAAGCTTTAAACCTAACATGATATTAGAAAAGAGTAAAAGGCACCCTAAACATGATACTAGAAAGCAATAATAACATCCTAAGCATGATACTAGGAAGCAATAAATTAAAACATGCTTTCTACAAGAATAGAGCAATAAGACTACATACTTTGATGTCTCGTACCTCTTTCTAATAACAAAATACACGCGTTAGTAACTTCAAGGAAAATAATAAAATCAAATAATCAAATTAAATAATTGAATAGAGATTAGGGACCAAACCCTCAGAAATTATAACCTTTCACGTCTAGGGCGAAGGCAACTTCGAACTTGGCTAGGTGTTTCTAGACCTCGTGTATGCGGAATTTTGTTTGTAAAAAGCTAGAGAGAGAGAGAGAAAGAGAAGATTGTTGACTGTAGATTGTAGATGATTATGATTGATGAATAAAAACGGAGGTTCAGGACCCTATTTATAAGAAAACAATCCGGAAATAGGTAGAATTTGGTACGGAATAAAACTCCACGCTGTCGCCGCAAAACCAAACTTGTCGCTTGGCGACAAGATCTGTCGCGTGGCGACAGCCTGGATTCCTACGCGCTTTCAAACACGGAGTCCACTTATTAATCAAAATTGACTTGTAAAGTCCGTATGAAAATTGAAATCGTATTTTTCATAAAATAATATTTTATTCCAAATAAAACTTATCAAAATATAATTATTAATTCTAATTTTATTAGGACTTAAAAGAACCTTCTAGAGAATTCTAGAACATTATAATTAATTCTAATAACTTTAGGAATAATAATTAGCATTAGGCCCTCCCCTAGATCATCGGGCCGCATGTAAAGATCAAACCGGGCCCAATTTAGTATTTTGGCCATAACTTCCTCATTATTCATCGGAATTGGGCTTATAATATATCGTTGGAAAGCTCTTTGCAAGCCCCATCCAACTACACTATTGGACCCTTGTCCTGGACCAAACTAAACCGGATTGGCTGTTTTCATAAAATAGAGTTGTTTTTCGAAAACAGAAAGAAAGAATTTTTAATAAAAACCAACCGCAACACTTGACCTTTCACACTTTCACCTCGTTCGATTATGATTCGACGCAAAAGGTATTCATCACTGGGTTTGGTTTTGAGGAGACACAAATGGGTGTCTACACACTCGGGCGGCTAGGTCTTCTTAGTAAGAGAATCTAACAGTACAAGACAGGGAATGTCCCTATTAACAATAGGGAACATGTGTTTGTTGTTTACAAGGCCTCTCAAAGGGCGAGACTGTGAAAATGCATGGTCGTGCTCAGATAGATTTTTTAGAAGTCATCTGCTTATTGACAGTCGAACTCGAATTTCGAGAAACACTTCTGGACGTAATAAGAATGACGAATCATCTTACCTTATAGTTCATGAAGAGACATTAAGTGACATAGGAGATAGGCTATACACTAAAAGTGCACTTGTCCGGAAGACAAGTGAGAGATTGATAGGAATGGTGTCCTTTGACCAAGTGTATTATTCCGATAGAGGGTTCGGAATTATTAGAAAGCTAATTATTCAGTGAGGTCAAGTGATCTAAATGCCTAGTTGGAGGCCACTTCGATCAGTAATATTAATGTATAATTAATATTACAGCTTAATCTTGACTGAACCCTTTAGGTCACACCCAAGCAAACTAACGATCCGTCACGACGAATTAATCCGAAAGGAATTAATGAGTTACTCGAGTATTATGAACATAGACGTCGAATATCGAGCTAGGAGCGTCGAGACTGAGTGTCACAAGTCGAGTCGAATTAATAAAATGACGAGACAGTAAAATTCAATTAATCAACAATTACCCAATACCCCTAGCATCGGAATGCCCCGAGCAAACTGAGTGCTAGGGGCACAAGGTGTTAGCATGGCAGCTTGCATGCGCTCCGCACCATGCCGAGGCTGCTAGCAGCGCTAGCTGGTGCGTAGCGCAACAAGCTAGCACGCATATGGTAGCATAGCTAGCTGCTAGCACGGGCGCAACATCATAGCGCGCCACACCCAGCAGCCCGCAAGCAAGCAAGCAATGCTTAATGAGCTGGTGCGCGAGAGCTCTGGCAGCAGCCCGCATTAATGCGAGGCATGCTGGCGCAGGCTGCTGGCCCTCGCAACCAACTGGCATGTCTAGCCAAGGGGCCATGCAGCCAGTTGGGCATCCTTGGCGCCCAAGGCTGGTAGCGCCAACTGGCTCTAGCTTAGTGGTTCCGAGAGAGAGGAAGTGTATGGCAGTTTGGGAGGCTTGGGGAGCAAGGCTTTGGTCCCTTCCCTCTTTTTACCAACTCCCCCACATTGATGGGAGAAAGGAATGTTCATGGGATTTATCTATATATACCAAAGTATTGGGATTTGAGAAACCCACTTGAGTTGAACTCAATAAGGCATCTCCCAAAGTGAGAAAACTTTTAAGCATAAAAAACTCGAATAGTCTTATTTTGGTCTAGCTCGGCTAAGCTCCAAGTAAGGGCCGGATGGGTCGTTATTGCGGGTGTATTTTCAAGGGAGGTTCACGCATTGCGGGACTCAAGGCTTTCGAAGTAAGAGCTCATTAAAGGAGCGAAGCACGCACCAAGGGTAATATTGTCTTTCTCCTTATCTTGAATTATACTTTTTAGTTATATTAATTGTGAGCGGGTCTTGGGGTCAGGTTTTGTTTCCGTGGAAAGTTAGACTTTCCAAACCCAACATTATTTTATTTAAGGAGGAACTATTGAATTATTATTGAATTAAAGCTTTACAAGCATATTAGTAATCCCACTATACGGATTTGGTTTGATAAGGCCTTGGATTTTGTATGACCGGGTCTTTCCTCAAGAATAGCCTTGAAATAGTAGGAGACTAGCTTGAGGGGTGTGCACACTTGGGTGAGGAATTGGTTTTATTATTTACTCTATTGAAATATTGGATTACTAGTATTGGTTTCAAATCATGAATTTTAGAATTATTGGATTAGTTATTGGAATTGGTTTTAAAAACATGTTTGCAAATAACATTGAGTTTACATTATCTTGCACGTATCGTACTTAACATATTTTGCTAATCTATATTTCATATTTGTTTTGGTTCGCCCTATTTACTGTAATGGTAAGCAGTGTTGACTATTTTCAGGTGGAGTCATGAATGAGCATATAGGAGTTCCGGGATTTGCTTCATTTAGTTTAGGAATGTTGGTCTCGTCTTTATTTTGATTACTCATAACAATGTTACTATTTTTATAAGTGTTAATAAAAGAAAGTTGAGTTTTCCGCTGCAAGTTATGTTATTGAATTAAGTATTTGAGTAGCCTTGCGTAATCACGCGGCGGTAACACTCCTAAATCTATATCTACGTTATAATTATACATATTATATTAGTATTTCCGTAGAGGGAGATTTGGGGGTGTTACATTTGGTTTGTTGTATTTGCAAGTTGTAAATTTATAGCCCTTCAATTTTTTTAAAATAATTTGCAAAAATATGAAATATATTAAAAGATAAGGTAGTCTAAATCAAAACCGAAACCTATATGTCCCGATTTCGGTTCCCATTTTTCAAGAACCTGTAAGTTCCCTTTCATGGTGTTTGTCAAGCCTTTTTTTCCATTCCCTTTACCCTCCCCATTCCGTGAACCACAAGGAAACTCCTCCCCCTCCCAATAAAAACCCTCTCCGACCATCCCAAACCCTTAACTGCCCCTCCCCCACCCTCGAAACCCTAGTCTCTAGGAGAAATTCCAACATTCTTCATCATTCAACAGACGACATCCTCAAAGATTTCGACAATAAAATCCCGGAATTACGTCAATTTTCTTCTATGTCCCAAGCCAAAACCTTAAATTTCGACAATAAACACTTGAATTTAGTGCAAAGAATAATTTAATACAAACGTTAAAATGTGATGAATTTGTTAGAAGTTCTAGTAGAAAATCGCTGATTGTGGTGTAGAATTCGACCTAGGGTTTCTCGTGGTTCACAAGAAGGGAAGGGGTGGCTGGGGCTGTAATACCCCGTATTTTTATACGTATTTTATTTTAAATAAGTATTTTGTGAGGTATTTAAATAATTTGAAATGAATTATTTACGGCATTTTAATTATTTATTTTAAATAAGCTTGAAAATATTTTATAAAAGGAAAGTTTTATTTAATTAATTATTTTATTAAGTTGGGATTTATTTTAGGAAAGTTTTATTTTAGTTAAGTTTTATTAGGACAGGGATTAGGAAAGATTAAAAAAAGGAAATTTTAGGTAAGAAGGGTTTCTAGAGAAAAGGGTATAAATATTCAACACTTGGGCAAATTAAACTTTGCCTAGAGTGGAGAATACCCAAGGTAAACTTTCTCCCCCTTCTCCTTTATTTCATTTTCTTTTTCTTTCTTTTCCCCTTCCCCTTTTCGGCACACACCACCACCAGCCCACCGGTGGGCCGCCAGCCACCACCACCAGCAGCCAGCAATAGTGGCGGCGCCACCAGCAGCACGGCAGCAGCTAGCTGTGGTGCCGTGGCTGCTGCCCGGCCACCTTCTTTCGAAAAAAGAATTATTCTTTTTTATTTTTCTTTTGTTTAATCCTAGATCTAATTATAAATTATGAGTTTTGTGATGGTTTTATGAAGATTGATTTTAAGTATGATGCAAATTAATTTTCAGATTTTAAATTTAATTAAAAAAGCCCCAATTTTGAAACCTAGATTTATAAATAATTGACTATTGAAAGAATATGATTTAGGGTGGTTTAATCCTTTAACTTGAGGTTTTAAAGTATAATTACAGCAAGTTTTCATGAATTAATATTGCTGGAATTTTTGTTAGCAAGCTAAAAATTAAGTTTCTTGAAGGAATTTTGACTACCCATTAATTGGGATTAAAGTAAGAGGTTTTAAATTAATTTTCAGCTTGTTTTAATTAAGTTATGAGTAGTTTAATAAGAGTATATATTGCTGGAAATTTGTGTGGAGTAGATTTTAATGCCATGTTATGATTTTGGATTGTAGGAGACTTTAAAGTGAGTGATTTCTATTAGTCGTGGCGATTTTAAGATCGTATTCAAGGTCCGTTCGCGTACTTGGTATTTATTTGGTGATGTAGGAATATGCTAGGCTTTGAATAATTGATTCCAAATAGTATCATGATAGATTTTGATTGGAATTTATTATTTGGTTGATGTTGGTAATTGAAATATAAAGCATGAATTATTTGTGATGGATTATTGAACAGAAATAATTATTTTGGCATGTTGTATATGAACCACACTTTTATTATTGACATGATAGAGAGCATGTTTAATTAAACTAAATGTTTAATTTGGTTTGGAATATTAAAAGGAATTTTATTACGGTTCATATAATTTTTATTGATGCTATAAGCATGAGGAAGAACTATGTAAGTGTCTATGTACACGAGGAATAAAATATATGTTGGTGCCTTAGAGCACTTAAGGTGTTTCTAACACTGAGGGATAAGAATTTGGCGCATTACGCGTTTAAGGTGTCTTTTACACCGAGGTAGATTTAAAAAGGGTTCAACATTAAATATTATGTGGTCACTAATTATTCAAGAATTAAATTGGAATGTTTAACTGTTTGGATAATTATAATGTTTGATTATGTTATGGACTGAGAGTCATCACCAAGTTTAATAATATGTAAACAACGTAAAGTGAAAGAGATTACGCACCAAAACTCTTGAAACGTATATACCTTGAGTGTGAACATATGGGGGGAGTTATGGGTTTTATATTTAACCATATCTTCTAATGGGAGTATAAGACGCTGTATTTTCCTTTTATTATTATGCGTAGGAATTCCGCCACTTATGAGTGGTTATTTTATATTAACACGGTTAGCTCCCGTGTTACTACCCCTTTATTGGGGCAAGTTAGGGGGGAAACCCGTTCGATGCGTAATCAATGCTAAATGAATCATTTAGTTACTTAGTTGAGAAGTCTTGTGGTATGTTGTGTGCTTGTAAACAGGTGCAACGAGGTAAGTTGTGTGTTGATAGGTAAAAGCATGTTAGTGTGTTTAGTTACGCATGTACTCAGCTTTGCTGATTGTGTGTTTTTGTGTTTGTTGGCCTTGTCTTTACCTTGGCCCTATGATGACCCATTTTTAATGGAGAGTAGTGGAAACAAGTAGAGAGAAACTTTTCAGGTGATGAAGCATATTCATGATGGGCATGAGTGAAGCGCGAATCATGCTAGTTTCCATAAGTTTATGATATGCTTATTGATTTAATTATTTTATTATATTGTGTTTGTAAGACTAACGCAAAGGTTTTGAATTGGTTCGGTTTTGTTAAGGGCCTACAATGGTTCCAAGTTGTAGGTTGACTTTGTTTTACTTTGGTTTGACTTTACTTTCGTTAGTTGACTTTTTAAGTTGAGTCGTTTTGAATGTTTTTAAAGATAGTCTTCCGCTGTGTGTCTTTGATAGTTGTCTTACCCTTTTTCACAGTGGCGGTAATGTCTTAGATTTTCCTATTTTAAGGTTTTAAACAGAGCAAAACATGTATTTTAAAAGAAAGGAATTTCTAAGGTATTACAGGGGTAGAGGGGAGGGGAGGCGGTGGGGTAGTTTGTTAGCCAAGGGTGGTGGTGGGGGTCTTCATGGTATCCAGAAAAGGAGAGAAAAATGGTTGTGTGGTGGATGTATGGTGGCACTCATTCCCTTTTGTTATTTAAAACAAACAACGTATTAAATCAAAGGGAGTTACATTCTATTCTTCTCATTTCCTTTTGTTTTAGTCATTCCTTTTCCCCTTAGATGTACCAAATTACCTCTTAATTCATACCATGTTTTTTTGTTTTTGTTTTTGTTTTTTTTTTTTAAGGAAAATTCATACCATGTGTTTAGTTTGGTTCAAGAATGAACATTTTTCTTTGGAAAAATTGCTGGGAATAATCCTACCTTTGTGGCATCCGCGAAAAATAATCCCACCTTTGGGATAATTTTAAATAATCCGACCTTTATACTCAATACGCTTAAAATGGTCCTAACCGGTCATGTAACATGTTATAACAAGTTACATGACACGTGGCGACATGTGATTGGTAAAAAAAAATGAAATAAATTTTAAAAAACAAGTTACATTTTTTTTTAAGAAAAAATTAAAAATTGAAAAACCACCCACCAGCCCTAACCACCCTACCCTACCGCTCCTGACTCCCCTGCCCGTGGCTCTGGCCACCCAGGCCCCCAACCCAAGCACCGGCTCCGCCGCGTGACTCCTCTCCCTTAAACCACCACTCCGTCTCCCTCTCCCACGAAACCCAGGAACGATTAAACCCCGATTCCAGTCGCCCAAACCACCAACCCGCCTCCCTCCCCACGAAACCCAGGTAGCAAATAAGCCATTCACTGTCACGATTCCGACCGCCAAAACCACTACCACGCCTCCCTCCCTTTCCCCTTCCCGATTTTGGCACCTCGCCCCATCCTCGTCCCGATTCCGGCCTTCTTCTCCTGGGTTTGGTTTGGTGGTTTCGATTTTTCGAAATCCCACCTTTGGGGTTGGGTTGGGTGGGATGGGATCTAGGTCGTCGACGCGATGGTTTCTTGGTGATGGTGGTTTCGGGATTGAATTGGGTGGTGGTTTCGGGGCTGGATTGGGTGGTGGTTCCGGGTCAGGGTTTGGGTGGTGTGTGGGGATGGTGGTGGCTGAAACATGGTGTTAGTTTTTTTTTTTTTTTTTTTTTTTTCATTTTACTTTTTTTTTGTTAATTTTTTTTTAATTTTAGACAAATCAAATTGTGACACGTGTACATTAAACTTAATAAAAAAAAATTACCTCTTCAACCGGTTACTGGTCATACGGGATCATTTTGAGCGGACTGAGTATAAAGGTGGGATTATTTAAAAAAATCTCAAACGTGAGATTATTTATCGCGGACGCTCAAAAGGTGGGATTATTCCCAGTAATTTTTTCTTTTTCTTTTATTTGATAACTAAAGACATGTTATGAGCCATACCCACCTCGTCCCCCTTGGGTTTTTAAGCCTTATATTTTGTGGGTTAGAGGTATGAGTTGAATAACCAAACAAAAGGTATGAATTCTATCCATTTTAAACCCATATATCATACACCTTCTATATTTTTTTAATAGAGAATGTTTCTCTTGGACACGCATGCATATAAAATTTTGACCAATAATATCTTTAATTTGTTAACTAAACATTGTAATAATTGAATATAATAACTTTTTCAATGAGACGATTATTGCAGTACCCACAAGACAATTTATATTTTTATGTATAAATTGCTAATATTAGTCGAAATAAATTAGACAATTTATATTATTTATGTAAAATACTAAACAGGTAACCCGTGACCGATGAGTAACCCATGACTAAGTAATCCATGATTAAATAACCTCGGCCACATATAACTTTGTGATTATATAAACTTTACATAAAAGTAAAAACGTTTCAATTTTTTTTTTTAAAAAAATTGAGTACCTTCTTTTTTTTTTTTTTTTTTTTTTTTTAGGTAATGCTATATGTAAGCATTAAATACACTCTTGAAAATTGTATAAAATTAGGAATTCATAACAAAAACACGCGTAAATCAGTGTAATTAGTGTTTATATTTTTATGATTTTTTAACTTTTTTTACGATTTTCAAGTGTAATAAATTTAATGCTTATATGTAGCGTTATATATAGTATTTTCCTTTTTTTTTTTGGTTTATTTAATTTTTTAAGACAAAAAAAGGGAGTACCTTAATAGGCATAATTAATAATTAAAGTATTAAACCATCCAAAAAAAAAAAAAAAAAAAAATTGAACCAAACACTAAATGCTTAAACCCTAGTAATATTTTCTCCGACCACTCGACCAGTGGTTTTGTTTTCCTCCTTTTGTCCATCTTTGGTCTTCCAGAGGAGATAACAAATTTAATTTTGCGGTTTTAAGTGTTTTAATTGTAATGGGTTTGTGTTAATGCACTAATTTTAAGCTATTAGTTGTTCGAATTTTTGACAAAATTTTGATTATTTTGTTTGGGTTAATCGAAAAGGGTTGATCAAATTGGAGAAGAATATAAATTTGAGCTTAGATTACAATGGAAGATACCTCCTTCCTATTTGCAGGCCTTAAATTTGACAAAAAAAAGTTTGCCAAAGATTTCCAGAAGTTCAAGGTATTCCATTATACTTTTTTTTTTTCTTAATTTTTGTAGTAATATTTGCTCATTATACTTTTTAATGTTCAATCATATTGTATGAAATTGATGGATGAACAACAGTTCAAGGGAATAACTTTATATGGAATACCAATTTTCCTTATTAATTTATGCTCTGTGTAGTTTTTCATTGCTCATTTAATTGGGTTTTTCTTCAATCTGTGAAATTGATAGGATGAACTGCTGCTCAAATTTGTCTGTGTAGTTTTGACAGAAATTAAGCAGTAGGGAGTAGATTGTAACATGCTTTTAATATTCTACGATTTGTAGTATTTTGTTTACACATGATACAAAATCAAATGTAATGAAATACTCACTTGATCTATTGATGGATTGAGAAATGGGAAAACTGCAATAATTCGGAAAATCCGATGCAATGGTGATTGCTTAAAATTTGCCATTCCATATCTTTGTGTTTTGTTCCTTTCTTATTTTGATTAATTTTTTTCTCTATACCTAGGGGTATAAAGAAAACAAAGCTTTGGAAGTGGATCTGGATTTTGTTGACGACGCTAAAAATGAAGCAGAAGTTGGAAAAAAGTCCATTAGGAAGAGAAAAAGAAAGGGCACTGGAGGTAACATTTTTGTATGTCAGCTTGGTGATTTGAGTCTTTGATTGAAACCCAAATTTGCTAATTACTTTTGTTGCATTTTTTTAATTGTTTGGTTCAGGATCAGTGGAGGGATTTAGTGTCTTTAATAAGAGTGCCAGTGCAGTTACTGAAACTGAACTAAATGATGAGGAAGAGGAGACGCCTTCTGAAAAGAAGGAATTTTTCCGGCAGCTTCAGGTCTTATTTTGTTTTAATGTTGCTTTCCTGATTCATACAAGCATGCTATTTGATTAGTTCTTAACTCTAATATAATGTTGCCATCTCTAGAGTTTTGCCTAGTGCTACTGCTGACATAACTATGTTAAATATTCATGCTGAACCCTGGTATCAATGTTTCTGTAACTTACAGCGCGATGCACTTCTGCGGAAAGATCATAAAATTCATATTTCTGGGAGTAATGTTCCATCTCCTCTCCAAAGCTTTCAGGAGCTTAGTACTAGGTGAGTATTTGATTTGCAACTTATGAACCACGTGTTACTTGTTTATGAAAATCTAGTTTCCTGTTCCAGCTCTGATTTTAATTATTTTGTTCATGAATTTCAATGCGTTGTTTGAATTATATAGAAATAATTTTGGAATTATGAATTTTGTCTGCCAGTAAAATTTGATATTCATGTCTCTTAGATTTGAATCTTATTTATCGTGGGACTGAACCACAAAAATCTGTACACTGAGGCCATTTTCTCTATTCTTGCCACCGTTTTTGGAGTATGTTCATCTATGGTGATGATTATAAGCATCATGTGGTTTTTCCTATTTTCTTTATGCAGCCATGTGCTGCAGTTTTCATGTAGCCATTTAAGAATTTTTATTCTGAAGGTCTAAAAGTTGAATCATAGTAGCTGAAGGAGTTTCTTTGTGTGAGATCCTCATGCTAATGTATCTAATTTGCTTCAAAATTTACATCACATTATGGCTGTAGCAAGAAAAAATCTAGGATGCAAAAACCCAATAAAATTGCAATTGTGGATGCTATATTTTCTCCGTTTCATATTAGTTGACACTTATCCTGGCATGTTTGCCAATGCATGATTTCAGTAATTAATATCTTTAATTATCAGTAGGTAGATTATATAATTAGTTAATATTCAGACTATATGCATTGAGACGTATCATAGTATCATACAACTCTGCATGACTATTTTTCTATAAATCTCAAAGGAAGTCAAAGTCGCCTATTAGTGCTCAAGTAAAAACAAGTCGATTAATAAGGAACGGAGGAAGTATGATTGACTTGTTCATTTTCGTACATTATTGTAAGTTTTGTGCTGCAATTAAAGCAGAATTCTTGTAATGCTTTCTCTTTACCAGGCATGACTGTCATGTTGTTACATTTAGAGCACTCCTACCCATGAAGAACTTTTCCTTGTGAGGAAAAAAAGTACTTCACCAACTTCTATCTGCGGGGAAAATGTTTTCCTCACAAGGATATCTCACCTCGTGAGGTAAAATGAGTTTCCTCATGAGGTCTCTATTACCCAAATCACCCCTAACCCGTATATATATATTTTTTCAAAAAGTAAATTAGTGACAACTATTCCATCTACCCAAAGCCACCGTTTAACAGGTTGACTTTAAATGACATTCAAACTAACAATTTTGGGTGAAACCCATTATTGGGTGGTTTTGACTTTTTGAGTAGGAAAATTGAACTTAGGGGTGGCTTATTTTATATTTTTCTACTCAAGGGTGGTAATGGGAATTTGTCCCTCACTTGGATTGGTTTTGGGTTAAACTTTTTAATGAACAGGCCACCTCTCTTTTCAGTTTTCTTTCTTAACCTTTGTAGCCCCTTAACCTTTGCCTCACAGATAAAAATATATAAGAAATGTAAAGATAAAAACAAAACAAAGCAGTAGAGGAAGTGATATTCTAAATTTGGGGTCTAGTTTGAGATTATAACCTATCTTCGTTTCTTGAATAGATACGGATGCAAACCCTATTTGCTACGAAATTTAGCGGAACTCGGATACAAGGAGCCCACTCCAATTCAAAGGCAGGCTATTCCAGTCCTTCTATCCGTATGCCTTCTTTTCAATCTATCCATGCTGTCATCTTGGTTTCTGTGTCTTCTATTCTTTTGATTCTTGTTACTTTTGTCGATTTTCAGTGTAATCCACTTTTTTGTAGAAAGGAAAACAAAAATTTACGAGTTGCATGCTGTGAACTTAATATTTCTGCAGGGACGTGAATGTTTTGCTTGTGCGCCCACTGGCTCTGGAAAAACTTTGGCATTCATTTGTCCTATATTAATGAAACTAAAGGTATGCCTCCTGTGTTTCATCTCACATATGTGGATAGTATGGTGATTTGTGATAGAAAATAATGTGAATGTCTTCTATTTGAATAAGCAGCATGGGTTAAAAGATCATGTTCGTGCTGTCGTTCTTTGCCCGACTCGTGAACTAGCAGCTCAGACGGCTAGAGAAAGCAAGAAACTTGCTCAAGGAAAGAACTTTTATACAAAATTAATGACTAAAGAGCTTTCCAGAAGTGCTGATTTCTCAAAAGTGCCTTGTGATATACTTATATCAACGCCACTTCGCTTAGAATTTGCAATTCGCAAAAGGAAGCTTGATTTAAGCTGGTATGTGTACATTTCATTCAAGGCTGATTTTAGATGATCTGGGGTTGAGGTATGTATTTGATTGTGAAACTCACGCCTTGCAAGAGGTACTGTTCCAACCTCACCTAAGACTCCTTGCACTAAGTGCAAGGGGCCGACAAGGGAAAATGAGTTGAAAATGTCAAAAGGACCAAAATACCAGAATTTATGAATCAAATCAGAGAAAATTTCCTCTGTTAATTGCAATAAGTTTTTTTTAGTTTTTTAAGAATCAGAAAATAAATTTTAAAGCTCAAAGGACCTTTGCACCTAGGTGCACCTAAGTCAATTGCAACAAATGATCAATACAAAACGGCTAAGTAGATCTAAAGTTTAGTACAAATCCTAGGGAGGGTCCCCTTTGGATACATTTTTTAAAAAAAAATAAAATTTCCCTCGACGTTGTGAGAAAAAAAAAAATCACCAAGACCACCTACATTGATTAGGTTTTTGATTGGGCTTTTTGGAATGGAGCCATATAGTAGTATGATATCCATGCCAGATTGGAGACACATAATCATCAGTATTATGAGTTTGGTGCTACATCTATTTTATTTTTAGTATTAAAAAGCATGACATAATTCTAAAGCGGATAAAAAAAAAAATTAAAATAAAACCTCAACCCAAAGGAACAGTCCAAAATTATTATATCTGTCCGATCAACAAAATAAAAAATTGACTAAAAGAAAAATACAAAAGCAAATATAGTCAAATCAAACCACTAGATCATTACATAATGAAATGTATTACCAATGCTACCAAATTTAAACAATTAAAGGCTTATCTAGTTTACAAAAAGAACCATATTGGTAGAAAAGTTGCTGGGGGTGCATGCCTGCATCTGGTTTTCCTAAAGCACTATTTCGCAGTTTGTTTTACTTTAGCTCTTAATTCACCTGATAGTTTGTACTGTTGATATATCTATTTGAAATGTTGAACATGGATTTCGATGAAATAAAAATACAAGAATTGTCAATTCTAGGCTTATTTTTAGATTCTGCTAACATCCACAAATGGTTATCTAGACTAAAGAATTTTGCAGACAATCTGGGATCAATTGATCCCATATGTTTGTTGATTGACCTAGATCATTTTCAGAATATTCATTCTTCTTAAATTATGTTTAAAATAATACACCCTCCCAAAAAAATGACCACCCAATTTTCTTTCTGCAGGGTTGAGTTCCTTGTTCTTGATGAATCTGATCAGCTGTTTGAGCTTGGTTTTATGAAGCAGATTGATTTTGTTGTTAAAGCCTGCTCAAATCCCTCAGTGATTAGAATGCTGTTTAGTGCGACTTTACCTGACACCGTTGAAGACCTTGCACGGACATTGATGCATGATGCTGTGCGGATAATTGTTGGCAGGAAGTAATTATGAGTTTTTTAGTGTTTATGTTACACATATTTCTGTTTCCATTGGAGAAGTATTCTTGATAGACCTGAAAGTGAAAACTTGAAGTGAATGTTACTATGTAATCTTATGTGCTTTGTAAAGAAGTAAGGTGACAGCAATAAAATCAAGTATAGATCACGTCTTTGGAAAGGTTGGAACTTTGAAGAGTCTTAGTTTAATTCATATCTTTAATGAGATAAGGCTAGTAGAAAAATATTTCTTAAAGACCTTGATTGGTGACATTTTCGAAAATATTATAGTTATTATGGAGAAGTACATGAATTAGAATAGTAGTACAAGTTTCTTGCAGAAGCACTAAAATAAAAATTAAAATGGGAGTGAAGTAATAAATAGCTGGCTGAAAATCTTTATAGAAGACCGCAACAGAAGAGTTACCTGATTATATGCTCATAAGAAAGGAAAAAGAGGGGTGGGGCGCACTTTGCCTAAGTTCCTGGATTAAAACTATTGTGAGAGGGTCCTTCACTTTAGGGGTCAACTTGATTGGTAAAGTATCAATGAGCTTGCCCTTGTGAGCCTTTGAGAAGTGAACCTACCTCATGTCTTGCACACTCTGCTCTCATTATTTTCTCTTCTGATTATAACATCTGAATGCTTCCTTGTTAATTTGTCTGCATCTAAGTCTTGTTTACTTTTTCTAGCCATTACTAGAAACATAGAGGTCACAGCTGCAAATTTTATTTTACCATTACTAATCTTCATTTTACCTATCTTACTAAGGTTGCCAATCTGTAAACTGAATCATTTTCATCTGCCAACTGAGCTCTTTTGTATTGGGTTGTGAAGTATAATTTTGTGTCTTGTAAGGGTTAGACCACTGTATGTTAAAAGCAAAAGTGATCTCATTAGAGATCTATAAAAGAATGATTCCTTCCTTCCCCAGTAAATTGAAGTCAATGTAGAGGCTCTCCTCCTGCCTCTGACAAAGGACTTTTATCTTTTCTTACAGCTCTTTGGAAACAATAGAAACCAACATATTCAAATTCTCTGAAATATTATTATATTTAGTCTTTTCTGGTGAGTGTTATGTGTATCTGCTTTGCATATTATATATGTTCTTCGAGTGACTTTGGCCTTGAATTCTGTTTTTGTTTTGTTCTGCTTTTCTGTGAATCTTTCCCTTCCTCTTATCTGATATTGTACGCTGTCTAATTTGCCTTTGATTAGGAACACAGCTTCTCCATCAGTAAAGCAAAAGTTAGTTTTTGCTGGAAGTGAAGAAGGGAAATTTCTTGCTTTGCGTCAGATTTTTGCCGAGGTAGGCTTCTAACAAGTGACGTAGTGTGATTGCTGCTGTTAGAAACCCCTTATTGTTCGCTGATATTCTTTCCTTAGTTGGTACTTCCTCTGTTTATAATAACATGCAACATTTTGACTTTCATGCTTCTCAACATATTGCTTTGTTATATAATGTTTTATTTTTTTTTTCTTTTCATTTCTATTAGTAAAAATTATAAAAATTTAACTTTAATATAATGGACATGTTATTCTTATTTCCAGTTTAAATATACAAAAAAAAAGGATGTCTACCTGCTTTATTAAGAAGTAGAATCTACGAGCACTTGTTGCAAATTTGAATTTGTTATTTTTCATCTTATACTAGAAGCATAGATAATCTCTCTCCATCCTTTATTTAGCTGACACACATTTCTCTTAGGGCCATTCCTATTTTGTTGACAGCTTGACACACTTGTACTTCTTTCCTCTAAAGGAATGGTCCTTCTAATTTTTTGTATTTTCAGTCTCTTGTTATGGGTCCCACTTTTTTTCCCAACTTCTATGAAAACAATTAAAAATTTGACGCCCGATTCCCATCAACAAAAGTAATGGTCCCCACACCCCATTAACTACAACTAAAAATTACCTCACTGCAAACCTTTACAAAATAAAATACCAAAGTCAATAAAAATGCCTAAAACTCTATGCTGGTCAAACTGTGTCAACTAAATAGTAACTGAAAAAGTAATTCTGATTAACTAGAGGTGAATTAAGTTCTAAGTTAATGTAATAGAAATATATTGTGATTGACAAAGAGATTTTATCAATGCACTATAAAAGGATTATTCTTGCTGTAATTTTGGCATGTTGTCAACATTATTGCATTGTCTGTAAATAAAAAGTTAAAATCCATTCTAGTATAAGGGTTATATATTATGATATTTCTATTGTCATAGTAAGCAAGTATGTCATGTTACAAAGTGCTTTGGATAAATTTCAAGGTTTTCTTATGTGACTGTACACTCAATATTGCTTGCTTCAGATTCTATATCTAGTTTACATTCTTTACACCAGTCTAGAGGTGGTTATTGGACAGGGTAGCCCAATGATAACAGGGTCAGGGCCAAGCTTATAGGGCTTTTAATGGACAGAGCTATTAATGGACAGGGCCCTTATTGGGTAGGGTCAATATAGGGCCAACATGTTTTCCAATTTAGTTGACAAAGAAAATACATAATGTAAAAATAATTATATAGATTAATTTGTATTCATATGTATTTAATAATGGCTTTGTCCAATATTTATTTTAATTGATATTTTGTAGGCCCGCCCATTATCGACCCGCGACCCGCATTGGCCCGACCCTATATTGACCCTATAAAATGTGACCCTCTTTGACCCTGACCCGCAACCGACCCGCACCGACCCTGACCCGACCCGACCCGCCCAATAACTAGGTCTACACCAGTCTAATGGAGCAATGGTACTGATATTTTCTTATTCTAATAGTATCTCTCTATTTCCCCATAAACAGAGTCTGAATCCACCAGTCTTAATCTTTGTGCATAGCATGGAACGTGCTAAAGAGCTTTGTAGAGAGCTGGCGTGTACTGATATCAAAGTGGATGCTATCCATAGTGATTTGCAAGAAGCACAGGTAATGTACTATTCCTTATGGAGTAAGCTGCTTGCTTGCTTTCTTTATTTGGTATGAGCATTGTGTACTTCAAACCCTACTTTCTTCAGCATTAATGTCACCCTGAGCTTGGAAGACATTTTATTTATTTATTTTGGAACATCTGAAACTAGTCTTGTGATTTAGGATTGGGATGAGAACACACATGGGAAGTAAAATCTTTTCCTTGGTGTCTGTTTTTGTTGCAAGTATATGGAAACAATGGCTAAATACTGAAGAGAATTGCTTATTGCATACAACTGCAATTAGATGAATTCTTGAATAAGGTTGAGATATCATGGGGAATTATCAATTAATAGAAAGAAGGTTGAATCATTTAACGGTGGATGTTGGTTTTAAACGGTCCATTGACATATGTTATTAAAGTCCATTATGTATTATATTCTGTCTTGCAGTAATTACTGATCTGTCTGCTTCTCCTTTTTCTGGTTGAAACATTTTTTTTGTTGCATGGTTTGGTCTTTAAACACTTTTCCATTGATCTTGTGTTATTTGTTTAATTATGTGCAGCGGGAGAATGCTGTTGATAATTTCAGGGCTGGTAAAACTTGGGTTTTGATTGCCACTGACGTCGTCGCTCGTGGTATGGATTTCAAAGGTCTCAACTGTGTGATTAATTATGATTTTCCAGAGTCAGCTGCTGCTTACATCCATAGAATTGGTATGTTTAAATCTCTCTCACTAAGATATGAGTGTGTTATTTGTGATTGTTGTTTGATTCTGCTCAGTATGCTGAGTCAACATTTTGTGGTTTTATATTCTGGAGAACTGTGCAATGCCCTGATGTTGATTCTCCAAGAAAAAGATATTCTGAAATTTGGTGGAAAAATATGTAGGATTTAAATTTTGATTGTTTGATCAACTCTCAGTGATTGTGCTGTCTTATTTCTGGTTGAAACCACCGGTTAATCGGCTTCTACTTGCTTTAGATGTTGAGCAATTTGAGGATCTATATGGTGGAACACCTTTTGATCTTAGTCATCACTAGATTTACTACTGATACCTTCTGCTTGATTTTGGTTTCAAGAATCAGTGTAGCAATTAGTCATTTGAACATTTAAGTTTTTTGTTGATTCTCAGGAATGAATATTATTTTAGATGCCTAGGGCATTGGTCACTGATAAATTTTCGTCTGTGATTATATTAATGCATAGCTGAAAAACAAACTTTTGTGAAGCAATTGTCCGTTTAACTCGGATTATTAAGTTAACGTTCTGTAATGTTTCTACTGGTAGATCTGGTCCTGGGAGAGATAGCGCAATTAGTCATTTGAACACTTAAGTTTGTTGTTGATTCTCAGGAATGAATACTATCTTAGATGCCATGGGCATTGATCACTGATAAATTTTTGTCTGATTAAACCAATTGAAAAACTATGTGGAAAGCATTTCTGTTTAACTGAGAGTTTTAGTTAATGTTCTGTGCTGTTTCTGCAGGTCGAGCTGGTAGAGCTGGGAGAGAAGGAGAAGCCATTACCTTTTACACAGAAGTAGATGTACCATATTTGCGCAATTTAGCGAATATTATGTTAGAGTCTGGGAGTGAGGTACCATCTTGGATCATGTCTAAACCCAAAGCCAAATGGAAGAAGCATCACCCGGTTAGAAATTCTATTTTTTCTGGTCCTGCTGATGGGAAATAGTGGATGGTAATTTAGCAAAAGATGTAGGAAGTCATCATGTAATTTTTATTTTTTGTTACTGTCTTCTCCGAAGTCCACTCCTACTCCAATTTTGTCTAGAATGCTTACATGTTTTGTGTTTCCTATTTATTTTTGGAAATTTTCGGAAATATTACTAGGTTTGTTTCGCTACATTTGTAACTTTATAAGATTTGCGTAGTTCAAATTAGATTGTGTGACTATGGTTTTTAGTTGCTCTATGCTCCAACATGTTTTAATTTGCGACTCTATGTCCCTAATTACTTGCCTCATATGACTTTTCATGATCTTCATATGACTTTTCACGATCTTCAAAGCATGACTTAAAATATATATATATAGGGTTGGGATCCAATGAGAAGGACCTAAAATTAAGAAGGATGAGAAGAAATCCTAGCCATTCATAAGAAACAAATCTAGCGGCTGATATTAAAGCAAAAATGCATATTACCTGTACTTCGATCATCTCCCTCACCAAACTACCTCCACTAAATATCGCCAGATTATAGAACTTTGAGGTTGATCTCCATAGCTCCCAATTCACACTCTTCCATTATTTAATCAAGCTCCACCATCAATTTCGTCCTAAAATTTTTACTCCACGACTCCACCTGCACTTTTAGTTGCCATTCTCCTTTTCTTTTCTCTCTCCTCCTTCCAAAAGTTTTTCCTCTCTCAAAATTATGGCATCTCTAGTTTTTTAACAATAAATTCTAGCTTAATGTTGAAAAATTGATGGTTACAGCATTCTATTTCACAAATTTAGCGAGTTATATTGATATATGCAAGTCGATTTGAGAGTGAAAGCCGTAGACATTTTGATGAAATTATTAATTTTGCTTTTTTAACATTTTTGCAATATATTAGGTACTGTTCAAAATTAGTTCTCATAGTTTATTATGCTTTTTTCGGCAATCAATATATATACAAATTTTTTGAATATTATGCATATTATATGTAAACATTATGCATATCCAACTATGAAAATATGCACACATGGATGGAAAAATATGAACATTTATTGCTAGACTGGTAATTCTTTTATAGACGTTGGATTAAAAGCGACATGGTGTTTCTTTGATATACTGGAAAACATGAAATAACGCACTTTATATTTAATATTTATGCACAATATATTTGAGTTAATTTTTTTTGCACATTTAGCTCAAACATTATGCACAATCAGTATACAATATATGCACATAAAATCCTTCTCATTTTAAGGAACTTGTCATTTGACTATATATATATATATATATATATATATATATATATATATATATATATATATATATATATATAGGGTAAAAATTACTCTGTTCAAAACTAGATATTAATGTTCATAATGAGACGAATTTAATAAGATTCAACATAACTATATTATCTTTAATTGATTAACGAGAATTAATGGTCAAAGTATAGTTTAACCCAAATATTTGCAATGGGGTTAATAATTGGAAAGGAGGGAGTTTAATTGTTTCTGTTAGAGCTCTCGTAGTGAAAATGTGGCTTCTACTAGATAATATGAAACCGATACCTCACAAAGATAAATAATATTTTGGGATAGACAAATAACCACTATGAAGGAAATAATAAATATAAGAAAATAAACTTCTTAATGCTAATAAACTTTGACGTGAATTAAAATGATTGAATTCAATTCTACATCTATCTCAAGACATTTTATAGTAACTTATAAGCTAAATAAAGAAAAGACAATTAACGGAACATGTTGGAAACAACCTATAACATTTTTCTCATTCCCTTCTCCTATGTCTTCTCTTCTCCTTTCACTCTATTTAACCCTTTTTAAATTCAATTCCATTTGCATGTACCCGGTGTACAGTATTTTTACTGTACATCGGGTTTTTCCCACGTGCAACATATTTACTGTTTTGTTTTTTAAAAATCGCGGAATTTCATACCTAAAAATAAAAAAAACGCAGAACAACAATGGAGGAGAGAGAAAGTGAGAAAACGCAGCTCTCGATCATCCATTGAGGAGAGAGAAAGTGAGAAATCGCAAAAATTTGCAGAAAACGATCATCAATCGAGGAGAAAAAAGGTTAGAAAACGCAAAAATTGCAGAAATCGATCATCAATCGAGGAGAAAAAAAGGTGAGAAAACGCACAAATAGAAGAATTCGATCATCAATTAGGACAAAGAAAGTGAGAAAACTTACAAATTGCAGAATTCGATCATCAATGGAGAATTCGACTTTCGATACAACAAATTGCAGCAATCTCATTCACGAATTGCTACAAAAACAGAGGCAAATTGAGACTGAATTTGAAATCGATTTAAATCGATCGATTATAGAAGAAGAAACTTATTGTTTTAGAGATGAATTCGTACCAATATTCAACCATCCAGACAATGCAGATAAAGCAATTGATAATGCAGACGAAGCAATTGAGAATGCAGAAGACGCAATTCACAATGCAGAAAATCAAGTGGTTCCTGATAAATCAATTGATTCAAATTCAGAACAAACAACCAAATCAAATGCAACTGAAGGTAATTTCTATAAATTTTTGAGATTGTATGCAAAAAGTAACCCTTTGAATACATAATTGTTACCCTTATATGCATAAACGTGACCGTACTTATGCCTAAATGTTACCCTCAGATTGAATGCAGAACTTTTGAGATTGCATGCAAAAAGTAACCCTTTGAATGCCTAAATGTTACCCTTTTCATGCTTAAAAGTAACCCTATTTATGCACAAATGTTACACTCAGATTGTATGCAAAAAGTAACCCTTTGAATGCCTAAATGTTACCTTTTTCATGCATAAAAGTTACCCTATTTTCACACGAATGTTACCCTTTTTTTATGCTGCCTGTGGTTATTATCTGATTTGTTTGTATAAAATAACAGATACAAATCCAATTGATGCTTCTGGTTTAGGTCTTAGAGGATCATTTGTTGGTGTGGTAAGAGAAACTTTTGAAGAAATTTTGGAATTGTATGAAAAACATGCTGCTATACTGGGGTTTTCAATAAGAAAACATACAACTAGATTCAAACAACACACAAAAATAGTAACTGAGAAAAACTATGTGTGTTCTGCTGAGGGAAAGAGACATTCAGGTCAGAAGAAAACAAAGTTAGTTGAAATGGTTGATGAAGAGTATGTAAATGTAAAAGCAAGAAAGCCAAGACAAGTAGCCATTACAAGATCGAATTGCAAGGCATGCATAAGAGCAAAAGTGAATAAAGAAGGACAATTTGAGGTGGTGTCTCATGTTATTCAGCATAACCACGAGCTAACAAAGCCACAGTGGCATAATTTGCATCGTTCTGAAAGAAAAATGACAGAGGAAAAAGCTGAAGCAATCAAAACAATGAAATCTTCAGGTCTAACTACAATGGACACTTACTATTACATGGCTACAGAGGCTGGAGGAGAACAGAATGTAGGCCATAGTGTTGTAGATCACCTGAATTTCTGCTCAAGGTTAAGAATGGAACAAATTGAGGCTGGAGATGCTCAAACTTTAGTGAACATTTTAAGTCAAGAACAATCAGAGGATCCAAACTTCTTTTTTAGAGTGAAGTTTGACAAAGAAGGAAGAATTTGCAATATCTTTTGGAGAGATTCAATGATGCTAGAAGACTATAGGATATATGGAGATGTTCTTGTCTTTGATACAACATATAGAACCAACATATATAATCTTATATGTGCTCCATTTGTTGGCATAAATAACCATTAGCATAATTGTATGTTTGCATGTGCTTTTATTGGGGATGAAACGACAGATTCATTTGTGTGGTTACTACAAACCTTCTTCAAAGCTATGGAGGATAGAAAACCAACTTCAATATTCACTGACCAGGACCAAGCAATGGCAAATGCAATTCTGGAGGTAAAAGATTTATATTGACGTCTTACAGATTTGAGCTGTGACAATAAAGTTTTCCTTTTTCACATAAAGTTACCCTTTTAGCTACATAAAGTTACCCTTTTTAGTGCATAAAGTAACCCTTTTAACAGCATAAAGTGACCCCTTTATTTTCAATGCAGGTGATTCCTAATACAAGGCATAGACTTTATATATGGCATTTGGAGCAAAATGCCATAACCTGATTTGGAGCTCTTAAAAAAGACAAAGAATTCAAATTTGCATTCAACCAGTGCTTAAGATGTGTGTGACAGAACAAGAATTCGAAGAAAAGTGGCAAGCAATGTTGCAGAAATATGAGTTGATAGAACACTCTTGGTACAAAAGAGTGTATGAGTTGAAAGACAAATGGTGTCCTGCCCTTAGTAGAGATTTCTTTTCAGCAGGAATCTTATCGTCACAAAGGAGTGAAAGCACTAATCATGCTATAGGATTCAGAGCAAGTAAAGCAACTACTTTGACAGAATTTTATACCATATTTAAGAAGACAACCAATCGTTGGAGAAGCACAGAGAAATATGATGAGTTTACCGGTAGCAAGTCAATAGCATTCACTTCATTACCTCTGTCTGGAATGCTAAAGCATGCTGCACAGGTAAAAAGTTAACTGACAACTACATAAATTACACCTAATATATGGCAATTTAAATGAACCAACATGATTTTGATGTATAGGTTTTCACTTTATCACTCTTTAGAGATTTTGAAGAGGAGTTTGGATACTCTATGGCAACAACTGTTCAGATGTTAGGCAGTAATGAAGAATGCCTACTTTATCAAGTAACACTAGAAGACAAGCCATGGTCTGCACATCAAGTAAACTATATACATGAGAGCCAGACTGTATGGTGTACTTGCAAAAATTTTGAAGCATCTGGATGGTTATGTTATCATTGCATCAGAATTCTACATTTGCATTCAGTAATAAGAATACCAGACAAGTATGTTTCAAAAAGATGGACTAAGTTTGCAAAAACAGAGGCATGGGATAGGTTGAAGAATCAGGATCCTAAACAACAATATATTCCATGGACGCAAACAATGATGAGGAAATTCTGCAATCTAATCTTAAAAAGTCAAGAAAATGAAGAGACAAGAGCATTTATGGAAGAAAGCTTCAGAAACAGTCTTAAAATGGTGGAAGACTTACTTGCTAGTGCTGCTCAGAAAGAAAGTGCAGAAGCTGCTTCTAACATTCCTGATGTGGCAGACAGCACTCAAAGCAATACTGACGTTTCTTCAGCATCGAGTACAAGCACAAGTGTACCAATAATACTTGATCCTAAAAGGGCTGTAACAAAAGGAAGAAGCAAGAGAGCAAAAGGAGGACTTGAAAAAAGCAAGAGAAAAAGAAAATCGGCACTGCCACCTCCAAATTCAGAATTTGGATCAAAGACACCTAACTTACGAATCTTTTAAGATCTTTTTTAGAACATTTTTTTTTCGAAATTAATATACCTTGTATTGTTAAACTATTTTTCTTTTATTTGTTTACTTTATGACAAGTTTAATGAAAATGTGATTGACACTTTTATTAGCAGATGTTTAATTATTGGAAACATCAACTTATGTTACCCTTTTAACGTATAAAAGTAACCCTTTTCATGAATAAAAGTGACCCTTTTCATGCATAAAAGTTATCCTTTCTATCCACTAAATCACTTTTCTTTGGTAATAGTTACCCTTTCTGTTAATAAAAGTTACCCCTTTTATCAATAAAAGTTACCCTTTTCATACATAAAAGTTACCCTATCTACCCACAAAAGTATACCTTATCAAGTATAAAGTAACCCTTTTTATGCTACAAAGTAACCCTTTTTATGCACAAAAGTGACCCTAAAAAAACATACACAAGAACTTTTCAAATTACTTAATGTATGCATATACATCAGTATTCGAAAAGAACCAAAAACTATCCACTAAGTTTAATTACATCATTTAACTTGATGTATATGCACAAACATTAAGTTTTTTCATTGTTCAAAAAATACTCCTAGACCTAATCAACTAATAACTAACAGTCATTTCACCCTTTAGAAGGAGTGTACTTGTCTGTCTTCTTTTTTGCCCTTTTTCCTTTGGGATTCTCTTCTTCTGCCTCTGCCTTTGCTTCTGCTTCAGCTGCCATTTTTCTTTCTTCATTTTCTTTCTTCTTCTTTGCAGCAATTGCATCCTTTCTTCTCATTTCAATTCCCTGGCAATAAGCAGGATCTTTCTTCTTCTCATTGAACTTCTCTAATTCTGATAACACATCATTCCTAGATTCATTCAAATCACACAGCACCAGTGTCGTACATATCTCACCTCGCAGAAATTTTCTCCCAATAATCTCACAATAGAAAAAAAAAAACTTATCAATATGTAATTAATAAAAGGGAAAAACTACATACAAAATAGATGAATAATTACTGTTTTCAGTTCATTTAATTTGAACGATTCGCCAACAAAATGGAGCATGTGATACATGACAAACACCCCACAGTCCAAATTGTCAACCTTTTCTTTTCTCCATTCCAACTCAACAATTTGAAACCCATAAGAAGGTAGCTGAGAACTCTTTGGATGATTTCTTTTTCCGAGAAAAACACCCATTTGATCACACTGACATAAGATATAAAAGTTTAGAATAAAATAAAAACAAGAAAAAAGAAAAAAATTTAAATGGAAACAATAAGTAAACAGAAACATAACAATGAATCAACATAAACATACCAAGTGTGAAGACAATTCTTTGGTATATTCAAGAGCATCATCACGCCAGATAATATTGTCAAGATAATATACCATCTCTTTTGTATGATCAATAACAAACAAAATGTAGTGATTCTTAATAAGAATAGGAAAATAGATCTGAAACAGAAAAATTTAAAACACTGATTTAGACAGAGTAACACAAAAACAGAACTTTTTTAAAGTTTTGATAGTAATTTAGCATGAAATATACCAGTTCAGCATCCATAATATCACATTCAGGATTCTCATAGCTCACCCAACCTTCCCATAAATCGTGCAAATCATTAACAGCTTGTGAAATTCCACCTTTGCCAATGTTTTCACAAACATGCAAGAATGCAAACTATTAAAAGTATGAGTACTTGTTTATATAAAGAGATAATAACTTTAGTGCACATAAAGGGTAACTTTAGTGCACATAAAGGGTAACTTTAGTTCATATAAAGAGATAATGACTAAATATAAAAAAAAAATCAAATTACTTACACTTTGCCTCACACCAAAGAAGAATTTTCTAGGACCAGAATCAAAACATGCCTTCTCGTTCAAATACAGACAGTAGCAATCAATGATGCACCATCTAATTCTAAGTGGAGCTACCAGGGATACCATGTCTTCTCTTGGAATTAAAAAATTCATCCCAATAGTAACAAGGTTCTCACTGCAACAATAAAAAATAAGATAAGCATTAAAAAAAAATAAAGGAAAAAAAACATATAAAAATATAATTATCATAAAAAATGACACTTAACTTCCTCATCATTGAATCATCCTTCAGTAAACAATAATCAAGAATTTCCAAATGTAACTTAGGCAAATTCTTGAAAATCCGAGCATTAGCCCTCAAAAACAGAGTAAGAAAAGGAACATCCACACCTACTGGCCCACAGTCGAGTGAGCAAAAAGATTTATTGCCTCTGACGATACGTCTAGAAGCATTTGCTACAGAAGGCCCAGCATTACCATTGACATCATCCTCAGACCTATTCATCAGAACACTTTTTCCTTTACCATTGACATCATCCTCAGACCTATTCAAATTCAAATCTTGTACAACATTGTTATGACCTTCAGGTTCATAAAAATCACGAAACATTTCATGAACAGACTTCATCTTGTTACACTCCTCAATTAAACCATCTAAAAGCTTCAGGTAATGAGGATCAGAGAGTAGCTGTTGAGTTTGAGAAAATGCAACAACATCATCAGAGGATAATGATTCAGTTCTGCGAGAAGAAATCATATCACTCAAGGCTTGAAAACCCTGTGATTGAACCAACAATAATACATCCATATTTCTTTTAACCAAAAGAAATGTTTCATGAACAGCCTGCAAACATATGAACCAATAAGAAACTATACAAATGTAACAAATAAAAATAAAAAACAAATGAAAATTCATGATATATGCATAAAGTTACCCTTTTAAATGCATAAAGTTACCCACATAAAGGGTAACTTTAGTGCACATAAAGGGTAACTTTAGTGCACATAAAAAGATAATAACTAAATAAAAAAAAAAGATTACTTACATCAGTTGAAATTTCTTTAATTTCATCATCAGTCATCACATTTTCTAGAAGCTCAAATGCAAGAATGCGGCTACTTCTACCACTTGTAGAAGCCCCTTGACCACAAGTTTGCTTAACAACAGGATCCCTAATTTTAGGCTGTGAAACAGGATATGTATGGGTATCCAATGGTCCCTGCCCAAAATCACCAGCTTTGATCTCCAAATTGATCCTCTTCTTAATCTTCGCATCAGTCCAATGTTGAATCAAAGCAAGGGTACTACTTTCCTTTTCTCCTTGGAAATTTAATCGATGAAAATACATAATTTGCAAAGCTAGCAAACAACCACTTACATTTTGAGCATTTTCATCATTCTTATACTTCACAACAGCCTTCTTTAATTTTTTCAAAACATATGAACACCAATCAAATGTTTTGATTTCATCAACTTCTTCCACAGCCTTCAGTAACTTCAATGAAACAGTCCTATTAGTAGTAGGAGCTAAGAAGCTAGACATAGCATGAAGCTCAAAACATCTCTTGAATTCTTCCCCACCATCATCCAAATCAACCATCCTAGACTCCACTTTTGACAAATGCAGAGGTTGCTTCTCAGTAAGATCATAATCAAGTCTCCATGACTGAATGATACGTTTATCTACACTACCTTCTTCAGGATTCTTCTGAAGTTCAGGAACAACAATCTCACTCATAGGCAAGCCAAAGACATCGCATATATCGTTTTTAGTAACTACAAACTCTTTACCAGCAGCAATAGTTAACATGCAGCTACCACCATTAAAGTGTTCAACAAGCCAATGTAGCATTTGACGATTCAAAGTTTTCAATTTCAGATGTAATAAACCACCAAAACCTATTTCTTCAACAACTTTTTTTTTATTAGGACTAAAAGTACTCATCATTAATTCCAATGTGTGTGGTCTGCACCTTGCAATCAAGGGTCTTTTTTCCCTAAATAATAATAATAAAAAAAATAAGTTAAACAATATCAGAATCAGAATCATGATATATATAATTAAAAAATGCAAAACAAAATAAATTTATACTTACACAACAGTATCAGAATCAGAATAAAAAACCACTTGCAATTCAGAATCTGCTTTGGCCTTCTTAGATACAATTTTAGACTTCTTAGGAGCTGCTTTAACCTTCTGAGACTCTGCTTTGGCCTTCTTAGGAACAGTTTTAGCCTTCACAGTTTTAGACTCTGGTTTGTCCTTCTCATGAACTGTCTTGTTCTTTTTAGGTACTGTTTTGACCTTAGCAGGATCTTTACCCATTGCTTTTCCCCTTGAAGGCGATTTATAACGATATCCACTTATTGAACCACCTATATCTAATTAATACAGAGGATAACCATAAATTACAAATTCACAAATTACTCATGGGAAAATTCAGAATATATGCATAAAAATCCTTTTAAATGCAAAAAGTGACCCTTTTAAATGAATAAAGTGACCCTTTTAACTGCATAAAGTCACCCTTAAAATACAACAAGTAACCCTTTTAACTGAAAAAGTAACCCTTTAACAAGCATAAAGTGACCCTTTTAAATATATAAAGTGACCCTTTTCACTGCATAAAGTCACCCTTTAAACTACAACAAGTAACCCTTTTAAATAAAAACGTGACCCTTTTAACAGCATAAAGTGACCCTTTTCACAGCATAAAGTGACCCTTTTAACAGCATAAAGTGACCTTTTTCATGCATATAAATAACATATGTATATATTACTCACACACAATGCACAATGCACAATGCACATATTACTGGTACTCAAACACATATACACAAACACAATGCAGATATGCATACTATTCTCATAATCTAACTAAAACCTAACATACAAAATTTGAAGAATAATGAATAAAACTTCTGAAAACAAACATGCAAAATTTGTTTCACATATAACAACACCACAACACATGTATAACAAATTTTGAACCAATTATCACAATGAACAATAAAATAAAGCAAAATTATACATAATAACTTCAAAATTAAAATTCAATTATCATAATATGCATAATAAATCAACAGAACACTATAAAAAATAACATGCACTACTAATTCGACATACATAAGCGAAAATTCAATTGAAAATTTGAAAAAATGATGAAAAATTTAAATAAACACACCTTCTTCAGCATCTACAGCCTTCTTTGTAATCTTCTTCTTCACCATTGCTGAAACAAACACTACAAAAAACGAAAACAAAATCAAAATAAAAAAACCTAAAAATCGAAGAACCAAAACAATTTAAACTAACAAAAATCTCAAAAAAATAAGTAAATGAACCAGAATTAAGCGATAAACAACTTCACAAGTGAAAGAAAAGAGAGAAAAAGCTCGAAGAGCAACAATGGAGGAGAGAGAACACGCTCGAAATCGCCAGTTAATTGGTTTTTAGAGAGAGAAAAATGAGGGAGAAAGCTGAAGTGAATGAGTGAATGAAGAGAGAAAATCGAGGAGAGAGAAAGTTCTATTGTTTCTTTATTTTGGCAATCATTATGAAGCACGTGCCATGGCAGTTTTCTTGTCCGTAAAATCCGCCATTCAATAATGTTATTGAACACCGGTTTTTTTTAAAAATTTGTGTTTTAAATTAGACATAATTAATTTAGTAATTAATTATATCCACACATATTCCCACAATTCTTCACCTCGTTAATTCCTTTTCAATATTCCAAACCAAATTAAACATTTAGTTTAATCAAACCTGCTCTCTAGCATACCATAAATAAATATGTGGTTAATAAATAATATTCCAAACTATTATTTTTCATCCAATATTCCATCACATATAAATCATGCTTCATAATCCAATCACCAATAACATCCAAACCATAATTTCCAATCCAAACCTAGAATGATACTACTTGTAATCAATCAAACACATTTAGCATGCTATTACATCAACATAATTATGCTAAGTACGCGAACGTACCTTGAATACGATCTTAATATCGCCACAATTAATAGAAATCACTCACTTCAAAGTCTCCTACAATTTAAAATCATAAAAGAATATTAAAACCCACTCTACACAAATTTCCAGCAATATATACTATTATAAAACCCCTCATAATTTATTTAAAATAAGCTGAAATTATATTTAAAACCTCATAATTAAATCTCAATTAATGGGTAATTAAAATTCCTTAAAGAAACTTGATTTCTAACGCTTTATCAAAAATTCCAGCACTTTATTTTAATTAAATCTTGCTGTAATTTAGTCTTAAAACACTTTAATCAAAGGTTTACACCATTATATATCATAATCCTTCAATAATTTATAAATCAAGAATCTAGGGTTTCAAAAATTAGGACTTTTTAATTAAAAACATAATCTGAAAATTAATTAATATAATACTTCTAATCAAACATCAAAATCAAATCACAAAACCCATAATTAATATTTAGATCTAGGATTAAATTAATTTTTAAAACAAAATTAATAATTTTTTTTTTGTATTCGAAAAAGAGAGAGAAAGAAGGTGGCAGCCACCACCAGCCGGCTGCCGGCGTCGGTGGCCGCCTGCTGGCGGCGGCAGCCACCTACTGCCGGTGGCTGGCAGCGGTGGTGGTGGGGGTGGCCGAAAAAAAAGAAGGGGAAGGGGAGAAGGAAAAGAAAAAAAAAGAATAAGGAAAAGGAGAGAGAAGTTTACCTTGGGTTTTCTCAACTCTGGGCAAAGTTTGATTTGCCTCATATGTGGGATATTTATATCCCTTCTCTAAAACCCTTCTCCCTAAACTTGCCCTTTTTAATTTTCCTAATCCTATCCCTAATAAAACTTTACTAAAATAAACTTTCCTAAATTAAACCCCAACTTAATTAAAATAATTAATTAAATAAACTTTCCTTTTATAAAATATTTCCAATTTATTAAAATAAATAAATAAAATACTTTAAATAAAACATTTAAATTCAATTAAATACTTCTCAAAATACTTATTTTAAATAAAATATGTATAAAAATACGAGGTATTATAATAAAAGTTTCGCCCTCGAAACTTGGAAACACCGCAACAACCAAGAAAGCAAAATAAGAACACGAGTAAAGAAATAAACAGTTATTGCTTATTAGTACATAGAGGTGGCCAGTGGGCCGGGTTGGACCCAGCCCACCCTGACCCGCACGGCTGGTGGGTCAAATGGGTCCAGCCCGGATCCGACTCGGCACAACCCGGCACAACCCGTTTGAAAAGGTGGGTGCGTCATGGGTCCAAAAATTCTAGGCCAGCCCATTTCGACCCAGCCCATTTTGACCCACATGATTCGGCCCAACTCGTTCAACCCATTTCGACCCACGTGATTCGACCCACCCAACCCACGAACCCACCCAACCCGACCCATCACGCACGGCCCACCCAACCCACCAACCCGCACAACCCGCCAGCCCACCCAACCCGCCAACCCGCACAACCCACCAACCCGCCCAACCCGCCAACCCGCACAACCCGCACAACCCGCCCAACCCGCCAACCCGCACAACCCGCACAACCCGCCCAACCCGCCCAACCCGCCTAGCCTAACAGCCATATTCCAAATAATTTTCAAAACTAACGGCTACTTTTTTTTTGAATTTGATGAAGAATGTTAACGGCTAGTTTTTTTGTATTGTATGATCATCCCCTCAATTTTTCCTATAAATACCAATTCCATTTCATTGAAATTTCCACACAACTCAAGCTTTCTTTCTCTCTTACTCAAAAATTCTTAATTGTTCTCAAATTCTCAAGTGTTATTTAGTGTTATATAGAGTTTTATTTTTGTTAAAAAAAAATCTCCTTACTATTATTATTAGTATTCTTAAGATTCTAAAAAAAAAAAAAAAAAAAAAAAGTTCTTCTCCATATTATAATTAGTAATCATAAAAAAAAAAAAATGGGCTCAAGAGGAGGAATGGGAAGGAGTCAAAGTGGTGGTCGAAGTGGTGGCCAAAGGAGTGGTGGTGCAAATTTTTCGTATGAAATTAATACGGAAAATTTAAACCAATTTGTCAATGAATATGGAGATTATGGTTTAGGAGATGGGCAAAATATTCAAACGTCTCCACCACAACATTTCTCCCACCAATCATCGAGTTCAACTATGCCACCTCCATCACAACCAACATCTCAACCTTCATCTCAAGGTAATTTCTAATTTAATTTTTATTGTTATGAATATTTGAAAAAAACTATTATTAATGATTATAAAGTTCGTTTAGTTCCAATTTTCTATGATTTATAATTACCATGAAAAATGCGTTTAAATAATTATAATTAAAATATTTAAAATTTAAAAGCTTATTTTCATGAATAGCGTTTAAAAATTAATTTCAATAATTTGATTTATGAAAGGTGGTGGCGGTGAAAGTAGAGGTCGAGGACACACTTCTTGGGTGTGGAAACATTTTGACGGTGTTGACGTCACACCCCCGGGATGGCAACCCGGTCAACCAAAGAGGTTCACGTATACATGCCTAGTTTGCAAGGCGCTAGGTGCAAATGACAAGTCATATAGTTGGAAAACGGGAGATGGAACCGGAACCTTTAGTCGGCATTTGCAAAATAAACACGACTTGTTCGAAAATGGCCCCCGTCCTTCGGGGGGTAAGTTGCCCGTCCAAACACAATTGGGTGGATACATGAGCCATCTACCAGGCGGAGGTACACCTTTCCATTATAATAAAGATAGAATGATTGATGAAATGAGTACTTTAGTTATTGCTAATGAATACCCTTTTAGTTATGGTGAAAATGCAAATGTTGAGCATTTTAATAAAGTTGCATTACAACCTGCATTTACTCGTGTCCCCCGAAACACCCTAAGACGTTATACACAAACTTCTTATTATAAATATAGGAGTGGTTTGATTGAATTATTTCGTACTTTTGATGGTCGTGTTAGTTTTACAAGTGATACATGGACTTCTAGTATGGGCGAACCTTTTCTTTGCATTACTGCTCATTGGGTGGATGATGATTGGTTTATTCAAAAACGTATACTATGTTTTCAAGCTATGGAAGAAAGGCATACCGGTTTTAACATCAAAGTTCGTATTTTGGATTGTTTAAAAGAATTTCACTTGAATAATAAAGTTTTTTCTTTGTCTCTTGATAATGCAACTGCAAACACAAAGTGTATTGACTATTTGAAAAATGACTCCGAGTTGCATTTGTTGTTGGGTGGTAGTCTCTTGCATGTTAGATGTTGTGCTCATATTTTGAATTTGTCTGTTCAAGAGGGTCTCGCTGAGTTGCAACCATTGCTAAACCCAATTAGAACAGTTATAAAATGGATTAGGATAACTCAGTCAGTTAGACGAAAGTACATAGCTATGTGTAAAGAAAGAGGTCTTAAGAAAAGACAATGTTCTATTGATACCCCTACCCGTTGGAATTCTACTTTCAATTTGTTGAATGATGCTATAAAGTATCGTGATATTTTGACCCAACTTTACAACGAGACTCGTGTTGATCCTACTGAGTTATTAACCGAAAGTCAATGGACTAATGCTTCTTTTGTTCGTGATGTTTTAAATGCTTTTGATAGTGCAACTCATATTTTCTCTTATATCTACGAGCCTAACATTCATTTAGTAGTAATTGAGTGTGTTAAAGTTGTTCACACCATCGAAGAGCATATGAAGATTGATGAACTTCGTCCCGTTCTTGATAGCATGAAACGTAAGTGGCATACTTATTTTAGTGAATTTCCAATTATTTATGGAATTGCTGCTATTCTTGACCCCGGTGTCAAAGCTGAAGGTTTGGAAAATCTTTTAGAATTTTATTATACAAGTTTAGGAATCGATTATGATGTTAGTGAATATATTAACAAATGCAAATCTGTTTTGGGAGACCTTTATGATCATTATGCATCTATTTATGGTTTTGATTTAGCTACACCAACTAATACTAGTACTTCCGATTCTAGATTTGGTTTTCTTGATAAAGTTATGAAAAAAAAACACAAAGCATCTACATCATTCTCATCATCATCTTCTTCAACACTTGCTATTAATGATTATTTGTCATATCAACATGAGACCAACAACAGCTTTCAAATTATAAAATGGTGGCAAGAACATCAAAAAAGTTTTCCTATATTAGCGAGAATTGCAAAAGATATACTTGCAGTTCCCGCTTCATCAGTTGCTTCCGAGTCTGCTTTTAGTGCAGGTAGAAGAGTGTTAGATGAAAAAAGATCTCGCTTAACTCCGGAAAGCATTCAAATTTGTGTTTGTAAGAAAGATTGGGATCAAGCTGAAAGAAGAACTCAAGGTTTAAAGCAAGACGAAGACGATGAAGATGATCCTGTGATGATATTGGAGTCGTCAACGGATGATGCAGCTTCCGGGGATGATGATGCAACAAACATGGGTGGCTAGAAAAGTCTTAATCAGGTACGCTAAGAACTACGTGGGCTTTGATTCTTTCGGGATACGTAGGCAACTTATTTTTCGAAAATTAGAATTTAATTGAAAAATTAAATTTTAATTTTCTAAAGATAGGTCCAAGCCCCCCTTCCTCCCCCAAATTCCAAAATAAGTACAATATAAGAACTACGTTGGCTTTGATTCCTTATTTTGTGATATAAGGATACGTAGGCATCTTAATTAAGAGCAAGCCATCAAATTGTTAATTTTGTAAAAATTAAAACATCACACACCCCATTTAGCCGTTTCACCCACCCGACCCTAACACACGAACCCACCCGACCCTAACACACTAACCCAACTCAACCCAAACCCACCCTTTGACCCACCCTAACCCATGAACCCACCTCGACCCACCCTAACCCACCTCGACCCACCCTTTGACCCACCCTAACCCACGAACCCACCTCGACCCACCCACGACCCGTCTAACCCACGAACCCAGCTCGACCCACCCACGACCCATCTAACCCACGAACCTAACCCTAGTGTGTCCAACTTCTCCGACCCAACCCACGACCCGGCCCACCCTACCTAACGTGTGTCGTGTCGTGTGTCATGAAACCCCAACCCGCGACCCACCTAACCCTAACCCAGCTCGCACGACTCGCACGGTGGACACCTCTATTAGTACATGGGTAAAACAACTTCGGGTACTTGAGCCTCATAGACTCTTTGGTCTCCCACGTGGCTTCCTCATACTTTTGGCTCCTCCAAAGTACCTTTACCAAAGGTACCACCTTCCTTCGAAGAGTTCGGTTTTGACGGTCGAGGATTTGGACAGGTCGCTCCTCAAATGTCAAATTCGGCTCAACCTCGACCGACTCAATAGGAATCACATGAGAAGGATCGCTACGATATCTCCGTAACTAAGATACATGAAATACATCATGAACCTTTGACAATTCAGGCGGCAATGCCAATCTATATGCAACTTCCCTAATTCTTTCAAGAATCTCATAGGGACCAACATACTTCGGGTTGAGCTTGCCCTTTTGACCAAAACGCATCACTCCATTCATCGGTGACACTTTTAGCAAAACTTTATCCCCAACCTCATAAGAAATACGCTTGCGATGAAGAATAAGATTTTTGTCTGTCTTGAGCAGCCTTTAACTTAGCACGAACCATTTTATCTGCTCAACAGTATCCTGAATCAATTCTGGACCCAAAACAAAAGAGACACTGATGTCGCTCCAACATGTAGGACTACGACATTTTATCCCATACAAAGCTTTATATGAAGTCATTTGAATGCTTGCCAGATAACTGTTGTTATAGGAGAACTCTACCAGACTCAAAGACTTTGCCCATGACTGTTGAAAATCTAGGGCACATGCACGGAGCATATCTTCTAGAGTTTGAACAGTTCTCTGTAGCAGCATGAAAAGCAGTACTCAAATTTAGCTTTGTCCCAAAAAACCTTTTGCAAAGCAACCCAAAAAATGAGACAAGAACCTCGGATCTCGGTCCGATACAATATCCTTAGGAACACCGTGAAGACGAATAATTTCATTAGCATAGGCTTCTACTACCTTCTCCATCGACCAAATACTCTTTATAGGAATGAATCGGGCAACCTTGGTCAACCTATCCACAATCACCCACACAGCATTCATACCTTAAGTAGTTACTGGAAGACCCATCACAAAATCCATCGAGATGGAATCAAATTTCCATGCTAGAATAGGCAAAGGTTGAAGCAGCCCTCCAGGCCTTTAATGTTCAATTTTAACCTTTTGACAAACCAGGCATCGAGCTACAAATTCAGCAATTTCCTTTTTCATTCTAGGCCACCAGAAGTTCATTTTCAAATCCTTATACAGCTTATCACCCCCGGGATGGACATAATAGGGAGTGTTATGAGCTTCTTCTAGGATCTTTCTTTTCAGCTCCCCGTCATTAGGTACACACCACCGACCCATGAACTTCAGGCTTCCGTCAGCACAGATTTCAAAACTCTCAGCTCGACCTTGAGCCTTTGCATCTCAAACCTTCTCGAGCTTTGGGTCTTTTATTTGCTTAGATCTCAGTTCTTGATACAACTCGGGCTCAGCACTCACAGAGTTCAAACAAGAAGCAACAAACCCTTGAGGCACAACTTCGATATTGAGCTTCCGAAACTCTTTGCAATACTCCTTAGGCAAGACCATAACAGCATTTAGGGAATTCTTGCTTTTATGACTTAGAGCATCCGCTACCCTATTAGCCTTACCCTCACGGTAATCTAGGGTAAGATCATAGTCCTTGATGACCTCTAACCACCTTCTCTACCTCATATTCAAATCATGATGAGTGAAGATATACTTTAAACTCTTGTGGTCAGTATACACCTTGCACGACACACCATATAAATAATGTCACCATATCTTAAGTGAAAACACCACGGCAGCTAACTTAAGATCGTGAGTTGGATAGTTCTTCTCGTGGACCTTTAATTGTCTCGAGACATAGGCAACCACTTTCCCTTGTTGCATCAGAACACAACCCTGGCCACTCTTTGAAGCATTACTATATACCTCGAACTCTATCCCTTCAGTAGGCAAGGTAAGAACTGGTGCAAAAGTCAAACTCTTCTTTAGCGACTGAAAAGCCTTTTCACACACTCCTTGGACCATATGAACTTACCACTAGTAGAAAATAATAAGTTCAAAACCCTAATGGGAAGCAGTTTTTGAACCGCTTGAGCTTAGGGGGCTTGCCATTGTCCATTTAAATGGCAAGCGGTTTAAAACCGCTTCCTATTTGAAGGTAATGGCAAGTGGTTTTGGCTGAACTGCTTCCCATTACACCTATAATAATAAAAAATGGTCTGTGAAGATGCGTTGTTAGATGCTCCATTTCCATTGAGTCCAAACCTAACCCTGTGCTCGAGAGATAGCTGTCCATACACTGATAAGGGAAATCTTTTTTTTTTTGTTTTTATCAATTAAATTGATACACAAGAACTTAAATATGTATAAACATAACTATTTTCAATTTTTCATTAATCATTTGTTGAATATTACATTTCCATGTCAAAAAAAATTAAAAAAATTACATTTCCATGTCAAAATACATAAATTAATTAATTAATGATAAATTCAAGAAATACAAAAAAAAAAAAGCCAAAGCATATCGCAGCCACGCACCAGCACTCAGCCACGTACAACACCTACCGTCAGTCCTCAGCCATACGCAACACCAGCCCTCAGCCCCCTTTCACGTATCACCACCACCACCAACCACCTTTAACAACAAAAAAAACCTACCTCACCCACCACGACCCCCATGAAAACTCCTACCCGAATTAGATCCGGCTGAAAAAAAAAACGATACACCAACACATCACCATAAAATTTCAAAAAGAAATCTCAAAAAACAAAATAAATGAAAAAAGGGAACATACCTTGAATGGAGGGGAGAGAGGAGAGAGAAGTGAGGCGTGGGAGGTTGCTTGGTGGTGTGCTCGGTGGTCGGTCGGTGGTGCTCCGATTAGATCTAAATTAGGCTCGTTGTTGTTGTGGTAGGTGATAAGAGGAGAGAGGAAAGAGGAGGAGATGGGGAAAGGAGAGGGCGTGAGAATGGAGGGGAAAGAGGAGAGAGAAGTGAGGCGTGAATGGAGGGGATAGAGGAGAGAGAAGTGAGGCGTAGGAGGAGAGAGAGCGAATTGAGAAATGAGAGGAGATAGAGCATGAGAAATGAAGGGGAAAGGGGAGAGAGGAGAGATAATAAGGGGTGTGAGATGGGGGTTTAAATTTTTTAGGGTTTTTTTAGCAAATGGAAAGCGGTTCAATGTTCAAACCGCTTGCCATTTACAATTTTGCAAGCAGTTCACCCAAAACCGCTTGCCATTTGCTTATTTCTTTTTTTTTTTTGGGTATTTTTAGAAGTGGAATTCAATAACCGCTTGTCATTTGGGGCTGCTCATTTACTTTTTCTACTAGTGTACTTTCCTTGCGCATCAACTTAGTCAAAGGTTGAGCTATCCTAGAGAAATCCTGGACAAAATGCATGTAATAGCCAGCAAGTCTAAGAAAACTTCAAACCTCTGACACATTCTTAGGATTTTCCTATTCCACAACAGCCTTGAACTTTGCAAGATCCACTTTGATTCCTTCCTTGCTAATGATATGACCAAGGAACGCAACCTCCTTTAGCCAGAATTCGCACTTTGACAATTTGGCAAACCATTTCTATTTACGCAACACTTCTAGAACCCATCTCAAATGCTTCTCATGCTCCTTCTCATCCTTCGATACACAAGAATGTCGTCAATAAAGACAACAACACATTTATCTAAGTACTCATGGAACAAACGATTCATTTGATCCATGAAGACAGCAGGAGCATTTGTGAGACCAAATGGAATCACCTGAAATTCATAATGCCCGTACCTTGTACGATAGGCTGTCTTCGAAATGTCTTCCTTCTTCACAGGAATCTGATGATACCCTGACCTCAAATCAATTTTGGAGAACACTCCAGCGCCCTTTAACTGGTTAAATAGATCTTCAATTCGAGGCAACGGGTACTTGTTCTTGATTGTTACCTTATTCAGCACTCGGTAATCAATGCATAAGCGCATGCTCCCGTCCGTCTTCTTCATTTACAAAACAGGAGCACTCCATGGGGACACACTAGGCCTGATGAAACCTTTATCAATCAATTCTTGCAACCGAGTCTTTAACTCTTGCAATTCTGATGGTGCCATTCTATAAGGAGCTTTAGAAATGGGAGTAGTACCAGGGACAAGGTTGATGCTAAACTCCACATCCCTTTCGGGCGGAACACCAGGAAATTTGTCCAGAAAGATATCAGGGTATTCTCGGACGACAGGAATGCTCTCAAGTTGTTCTTCAAGAGATAAGTCCTTTACTCTGCAAAGAAACAATTCTTCACCTTGTTGAAGAATCTTCCTCATTTTCATGGTAGAGATGATCTTTTCACCCGTCTTTAGCACAATGCCAGAATAAGAAATCTGGTTACCCTTGGGGCCACGTAGAACCACCTTTTGATCACGACAATGGATAGTTGCATGAAACTTGGATAACTAGTCCATTCCGAGAATTACGTTAAACTCAAACATGGGAAATTCTTTAAGGTCTGCAAGCAACTCAGACCCCGAAATCATAACAGGAACTCCCCTAAACTCATTATAACACGCATAACTCTCTCCAGAAGGAAGAGATATAACAACCTTAGCAGGCGAACCACATGATATATTAGCTTTAGTAACAAAGGAACTAGCCACAAAAGACATAGTAACTCTAGAATCAAATAAGACATAAGCAGGCACATTATTAACAAGAAATGTACCCGTGACTACGTCTGGATGAGTGTCTGCTTCAACTTGAGTCATCACATAGATTCTGCTCTTGGGAGGGGCAGAAGAACTAGCCGTCTTGGTGGCACCAGACGAAGAGTTCCCTTTCTTAGGACACCGGAAAGACTTGTGTCCATCCTCTTTGCAAAAGTATCAAGTGATTTTAGAACCATCACAATTCTTCCCGGGATGGTATGCACCACCACACCTCTAACACTTATTCGGATTAAAATTTTGTCGAGAATCAGAGCCTTGCTGGTAGTTACCATGGCCAACAGGATCATACCTCGGCTTCTTTGCCGGAATTTGAGGAGTAGTCGTTTCAGGCTTTCTCACAGATGCAGTCCTAGCAGCCTCTTCTTCCTTTATAGAAGCATGAATACTCAGAGCAATTTTCTACGCTCTTTGAAAAGTAGCAGCACCAGAACTCAGCACATGGATCCTCACCTTAGGATCCATCTTCTTAATATACCTTGACCCTCTTAGCTTCAGTGGGGAAAATAAAGGTGGCAAAACGGGACAAGTCTGTGAACTTATCCGTGTATTCTTGGATCGATAGAGACCCCTGAGACAAAGACAAAAACTCTTCCTTCTTTTGCCAACAAAGCTCATCGGGATAAAACCGTTCTTTCAACTTTGCAGCAAACTGTGTACACCCAAAACCTGGTTCAGCCAAACAGATTTCACAGTTTGTACTCCACCACTTATCAGCTTCCATTTTCAGGTAGTAAGTGCTAATAGCTACTCTTTCCTCCTCAGGACAACCAGTGGCATTAAACAACTTCTCCATCTCTCTAAGCCAACCTTCAAGTACAACAGGATCAGCAGCACCCTCATAAGTAGGCGGCCTATGACGGTCAAATCGGTCAAATGTTGATTGTCCACCAGAGGGAGCAGGGTTGCGATTATCCAAAGAGATGATCACATTTTCTAGGGTTGGCGTCTACGACGCGAAGCTTCTTTCTTTGCATCCATCAGACGCGGAGGCATGCTACAAAATAAAACAAGTTAATTCATATAACACAAAGTGAGTATGTATCATATAAGCACACGAGGAAAAAAATAAAATGAAAAATTTCCATTGTTTCTTCCTACCCAAGTAACTCTCACTATGGTTTTTCTTAAATCCTAAGTTAGAACCTTCATACTTCTTAAAGGCTATAGAAACTCAATGAGAGTTTTTAGAACGTTTGGCTCTGATACCAATTGTAACACCCCGCCCTTATCAACAAAAAGATGACAGCAGAAATAACAACGAGACAGAAAAGTCACTTTAGAAACGAAAAGAACTTTACAAAAGAAAGACCTAACCTAAGTGTTTCAGACAAAATAGACAATACTAGGTTTAAACATGGCCTATAAAGGATTATTACACTATAACATAAGTCTTAGTAGTAAACCACCTCCATCAAACCAAACCAAAAAGTAGTTTAGAGATACACTATAACATAGAAGGACTGTCTAACACTGTCCTCATAAAAGTCTATGTTAGCCAACATAAGGGGGTAGGTCCTAAAGCCAATCCTCACTGACCCAGCTCAGATGGTGATAATCCTACAATCACTCAGCATCTGTAACAACAACAAAAATTCCACAATCGGTGGGGAGTAACTAGCAGTCCTCCCAAAAAAACATAGAATCACATAATATGCATGAAAGACTATGTCATTAGAATGCAACCAAGAAAAATGGCATTTCACACAACAGATCAAATTTAATCTTCTAAGCGAAATAACATGAATAAATATTTAAGAATTCACTCATCCACCTCATAATTTTAAAATAGCTTAAATCATAGAAATAAAATTTAAAGCGATCATTCAAATAAAATATATTGAGGTAGAAATGAACGCTAGTGAATCCCGCAGCCCACTTCCTAAGGTTTGTAAGAGCAAATCTGCAGACGATCCCGCAGCCATCTGTGCTTAAGAATGACCAAACTCCTGGTTTTCTTACTCGAATTCCGCAGCCCGAATAGTTGCGGACGACAACAATTAACCCAGGTGATACTACTTGCATCCCGTAGCCCAAGTAGTTGGCATGTTCTAACCATTGAATCTCGCAGCTCAATGGCTTCTAAGACTCAATTATTTAAGAACATATTTAATAAAATACTTTACTCAAAAACCATCCAAAAATAGTAGAGAAGCCAAAACAGCCTTACAACTCACGCTCATCAATTAAAACAGTAACCATCATTAATAGGTGACACTAATCCCACACATATATCTTGACATGCTAACAATGTAAATAGGATGGTTACATAATTGATCAGTATATTTCACTCAACAACATACCAGTTCATAAAATCTCAAAATCATGCGTTTAGTTTAGCTAATCACCTTACATCAATATTTCACAGTGCATTAGAAATATATCCACTAGTATTTAACATGAATAGTTAAATTAATTCAATTGATCCGGCCATCTAACATAAAATCACTAACAAGTTAATGAAGTCCAATCAATCATTATGCACGTATAGTAATCTCCAAAACTAAAATTTAACTAATTATTATTACACAATTAATCATGTAAGAAAGGTTTCCTTCCTAACCTCCATAATCATGAAATGATTCTACTAGAAACAAATCATACCAATGGCAGTAACATTTCAATTCATTAATTACCTAGTTTCTAAAAGTGTGACAAGATTAGGAAGTATGTTTCATGCAGTCCACTAACATAATTTGCCTAATAATTAGTTATACGTGGCTAGAAATTAGGGCTAGGCTACACATTAGACTAACCACTTGGCATGATAATACATGAGGTGAGTCAAGTATATAAACTAACAAGTTTACAAATTAATCATTCATTCCCACGCAAACCCATTATACGAAACCAATTAAACTACTACGACACATATGTAATTAATATGTACATTAGATACGATAAGACCAGTAAAGTATATGATTATAATTAGCAAAGTACAACTTAGCCCACTCTAACTCGTAATCTAACATCCATAACTATGAAATTCTTTGCTCAAGGAACTATGCTAGTTACCTTATTGTAGAGTAGAAGTTACACTAGATAGATCAATTAAAGAACAATGCTCCCTCGTCAATCTCATTCCCTTGAGTTTTAATAGGTGAATTTTGAGTGGAATCTTGTGAGGAAAAAAAATAGGAAGATTTTGCAGCCAAGACTCATGACATCCTACTATATTTCATGGATGAAGTAAGAAGTTGAACGGAGGGAACTTGGACATCTTACAAGAATAGGAAGTGAATGAAAATTAATACGGTAATTAGTGAAATAAAGCGGGGGTTAAGACATCCAAAGGTTAGACACAAACCAATAATTTTCTCCTAAACTCTTGACATTATCAAATGCTCATCCATCAAGTTTACGTACAACCTGGTTTTAAGAAATAAGAGTTGGTTCAAAAAAGAAAATGATAAGACAACAATGAACGTCAAATAACATACTAGTTATGCACCAATTAATCATATACAAACTATACAAATTATTCTTAACTAATACTAATATAAATTAACAAGATATGATAATATATATATATATATATATATATATATATATATATATATATATATATATATATATATATATATATATATATATATATATATGTATATTTATTTTTTGTAATTAAAGATAATAATTTATCAGAAAATTAGTTATTAGAGGAATTTACTGACATGTGGTAATCTAGGTCATTGAAATCTAAAGCACCACCCCAATCAAACAATTAAGAAATTCAAACTTTTTCCTAGTATAGGACAAGTCCGAGTTGAACCACGAGGAATGAGGGGGAGAATGTTATAGCCTATGGCCAAGCTACTTCGAAGAATGAGATGTAACTAAGGTTTTAATCAATTAAACAATCAAGAAAATCAATATGATAAACACTAGGGATTAAGGTTCCACATGCAAGCTCAATAATCATGCCAATCGATAAAGAACTCAATTGATTCAAACGTTGCAAAGGACAAACAATAGATGCAATTATTAGAATTCAAGATCTATCTTCTATAAGTCAAGCTAGGGTTCATTATGAATGACTAACAAGGAAAATCACAATCAAATTCAACGAAAGCAATTCTCAAATCAAGGGTTCATGTCATTGAAAATTGCTATGCAATCTAAATTAATCTTCTAAGTTGATCACTCCTATTCAAATTAATCACATGCACAACTATGTCAACCAATTTAATTGCAACAATTCAATCAACCAAGAATCATCAACTAGCAAAGATCATCAATCAAGCATGCTTCCCCTTCTCCCTAGCTACTATTCTACTCACAAGACATAATGAAATTGAAAAAACAAAGCAAATTGAACCACAAATATCATCATTTAAAGCATAAACAAAAAGAAGATCAAATCAAACAAATTCTCAAACCAAAGATCAACAATCAAATCAAACATTCAAGAATTAAAGGAAGAATTAAGCAAAAAGTAAATTCAAGGGAAGAAATTCTCACTCATTTTCATTGATTAATGAAGTAATCCAAGCTTAATGAAGTAATTTGAAGTACAAATCAAGTAATCCAGTGTTTCTCTCTCTACTTTCTCTCTCCACTAAATCTGGAAAAATTTCTCAAGTACAAGTAAAAACATCCTGTCCTAAAATAGGAAAAGTGAAGGGGTATAAATAGTAAAACGAACATAATGCGACGGAAGGTGGCGGTGCACACACGCACAGGGGTCTACTCGCTTGCAGAGGGGGGCCTGCGCTCGCACCCGTGCTGCACTCTTGCAGCGCGCGCGACTCCTCTTGCTAGCTCGTGGCCCTTTGCGTGAAGTCTCGCTCCTAGCGCTCTCGTGCATCCCTATCGACGATGCTCTCATGATGATGCTTGCGAGGAGAGCAACCCTTGATCTTCACATAATTGCGTGTTCATCACCTAAAATCAATGAGAGCGCAACCGTGAGAGTGCGGCAACTTAAACTTTGAAACTTCACCTACAAAATTACAAGTAAAAATAAGGGAGAAAACAAAATAAAATGAAACTAAACTAAAATCACAAATTAAGAACTAAAATCATGAAAAACTCATAAAACTAATCGAAAAACCAAAATGAGTTATTAAGGCGGAAAACAAAGAAAACTAAGAAAATTAATTGAAAATAAAGCAAGAAATTATAGAAAAAGGAACTAAAAACTATTCTATTAAGGAGTGTTTCTAGAGAAAAAGGGGGTATAATTATTCAACACATGGGTAAATTAAACTTTGCCCAGAATGGAGAATACCCAAGGTAATTTTCTCTCCCTTCTCCCTTCTTTTCTTTTTTCTTTCTTTCTTTTCCCCTTCCCCCTTTTTTTTTAATCACCACCACCGGTCACCACCACACCACCGGCGGGTTGCCGCACCACCAGCAGGCGCCGGCTGCAGCAGCGGCACAACCAACAGCGCGGCAGCAGCCAGCTGTATTGTCGGGGCTGCTGCCCGGCACACTCCCTTCGAAAAACAAAAAAAAATATTTTTTTAATTCTTTTGTTTCAATCCTAAATCTAATTATTGATTATAGCTTTTGTGATGATTTTCTTGATGTTTGATTATAGGTAGTATGCAAATAAATTTTCAGATTTTGATTTTAATTAAAAAGCCCCAAATTGAAAACCCTAGGTTTCTAAATTATTGTATATTAAAGGAATATGATTTAAGGTGGTTTAAATCTTTGATTTAAGGGTTTTAAAACATGTTTATAGCAAGTTTTAATTATTTAATAAAGCTGGAAATTTTGTTAGTAAGCTATAATTAAGTTTCTTGAAGGAATTTTTGATTACCCATTAATTGGGATTAAAGTAACGGGTTTTAAATTAATTTTCAACTTGTTTTTAATAAATTATGTGTGATTTAATGAGGGTATATATTGCTGAAAATTTGTGTGGAATAGATTTTAATGCCTCTTTATAATTTTGGATTGTAGGAGACTTCCAAGTGAGTGATTTCATATAGTCGTAGCGATTTTAAGATCGTATTCAAGGTACGTTCGCGTACTTGGTATTTATTTGGTGATATAGGAACATGCTAGGCTTTGAAAAATTGATTCCAAATAGTATCATGATAGATTTCGATTGGAATTTATTATTTGGTTGATGTTGGTGATTGAATTATGAAGCATGGATTATTTGTGATGGATTTGTGAATGAAAATAATTAATTTGGCATGTTGTATATGAACCAACACTTTTATTATTAGCATGATAGTGAACATGTTTAATTAAATTGAAGGTTTAATTTGGTTAGGAATATTAAAAAGGAATTTTATTATAATTCATATAATTTTTATTGATGCTTAAGCATGAGAAAAGAGCTATTTAAGTGTCTATGTATACGAGGAATAAATTATATATTGGTGCCTTAGTGCACTTAAGGTTTTTCTAACACCGAGGGATAGGAATTTTGGCGCATTAAGCGTTTAAGGTGTCTTTAACACTGAGGTAGATTAAAAAGGGTTCAATATTAAATATTATGTGGTCACTGTAGACACCTGATTGTGTCTTCCCAAAAACCTAACCCAGTGATGAATATCTTTCACGTCATTGATTATCGAACAAGGTGAAATGTGAAGTCTTGTGATGCGGTTGTTTTAATAAAAATACTTCTTTTTGTTTTCGAAAATGTTCTTTTCTTACTCTGTTTTTATGGAAATTATCCAATCCAATTTAGTTTGGTCCATAATGAGGGTTTAATAATAGTGTAGTTGGATTGGGCTCGAAAAGAACTTTTCAACAATATATTATAAGCCCAATCCGGATGAATAATGAGGAAGTTATGGCCAAAATACTAAATTGGGCCCAAAATTATATACGGCCTAATGATTAAGTGGAGGGCCCATTAATTAATATTCCTAAAATCGTTAGGATTGATTTTAATCTTCCAGAATAATCTAGAAGGTTCTCTTAAGTTCTAGTGGAATTAGGATTAGTAATTATATCTTTTTGAAAAGTAAAAAATTTTATTTGGAATAAAACAAGTGTTTTTAAAAGAATTAACTAATTTTAAAAGATAAGTACGGACATTGATTAGTCTAAACCATCGCAAAACGACAGAGCCATCACGTTGCGATGGAGCTGTCGCACCACGATGGCACCATCGCGTCGTGATGGACCTTGTCGCGCCGCGATAAGAGTAGTTTTACTCCGAATCGAATTCGATCTTTTTTTTATCGTTTTAGGAGCTTTTTCCTTATAAATAGGGTCGCATTTCCCCTTTTTAGTCATTCACTATCATCAAAAATCCAATACCCTTCTCTCTCTTAAGAAATAGCTTATTCTATCTCTCTCTTTCTAGCCTAGCCTTTTTACAAACACAATACCGCATTCACAAGTTCTAGACACACCTAGTCAAGCTCGAAGTTGCCTTCGCCCTAGACATGAAAGGTTGATAATTTCTGAGGGTTTGGTCCCAAATCCCTATTTAAATTAATTGTTCGATTTAATATTTTCCTTGAAGTTACTAACATGTGTATTGTTTTGATAGAAAGAGATAAGAGGCAACAAAGTAAGTAATTTTATTGTTTTATTTTATAGAAAGCATGTTTAGATTATATTAATTCCTAGTATCATGTTTAGGTTGCTTCCTATTTTCTTCTATCATGTCAGTATCATGTTAGGGCTAAAGCTTTGATCTTTATTGCTTAGTGACATGCTAGGATTTGTTATTAATCTTGTTAGTATCATGCCTAGGTTCTTGCTAATATCATTATGCTTTGATGAGAATATTATTTTAATGATTCATTATTATTATGTTGTTTGATATTGTTGTTGCTTGATGACGCCCCTCTCTTGCCAGATTAAAGAGAATTTGTACTTGAAATCACACTTAATAAGATAATTAATAATTTTATTTAGGCTAATGTGATTTTAATTCAAGTGATCGCCAATAATAGATTTGTTTGTGCATTAATATTCAACCAACATAGATTAAACAGGTTTAGGGTTAATATATTGATTGTATGTTATTCAGAAAGCGCACATGAATATGAGAAGAATAAAGTAGAGGCCTATTTAGGACAGGTTCAATCTCTTTTAGGTTGGATTTGTACCTTCATCCCCGAATATCCAGTCATGGTTCAGGACCTTTATGGAGTTAGCGATCTCATGGATCGTGAAAGGGTGTAACCTTCACCCTATGAACGATTTACAAGTTCCTAAAACTTGTTGGCGACTCTTTTGCTCTAGCTTCCTTCCCTTTGGACGCCACCGTACTTAAGTGTATGATCATAGTGGGGCTTAAGTGTGGGATGCTTGAAATATTCCCTACACTAATTATTCAAGAATTAAATTGTATGTTGAATGTTTGAATAATTATTATGATTGATTGTGTTATGGTTTGAGAGTCATCACCAATTCTAATAAAATGTAAATAACGTAAAGTGAAAGAGATTACGCAACCAAACTCTTGGAACGTATGTACCTTGAGTATGAACATATGGGGGGAGTTATAGGGTTTTATATTTAACCATAACTTCTCTTGGAAGTACAGAACACTATATTTTCCTTTTTATTATTATGCGCTGGAATTCCACCACTTACGAGTGGTTCTTTTATATTGGCACGGTTAGCTCCCGTGTTAGTACCCCTTTATTGGGGTAGGTTAGGTGGGGAAACCCATTCGATGCGTAATCAATGCTAAGTGAATAAATTAGTTAATTAATTGAGGGTCATGTTGTATGTTGTATGCTTGTAAACAGATGCAACAAGGTAAGCTGTGTGATGATAGGTGAAAGCATGTTATTGTGTTTTAATTACGCTTATGTACTCAGCATTGCTAATTCTGTGTTTATATGTTTGTTTGGACTTGTCTTTAATTTGGCCCTACGAAGACCCATTTCTAATGGAGAGTAGTTGAGACAAGTAGAGAGAAGCTTTTCAGGTGATGAAGCATATTCATGATGGACATGAGTGAAGAGTGAATCATGCTTAGTTGGTTATGATGTGTTTATTGCTTTGATTATTTTATTATATAATGTTTGTCAGACTAACGCAAAGGTTTTGAGTTGGTTCAGTTTTGATATGGGCCTACAACTAGTACTGTCAAAACGGTTTGACAGTTCGGGTTCGGTTCGGTTTGATATTGGTTCGGTATTAAATCGGGTCGGTTTGAAATCGGTTTAAGTGTCTCGCGGGTCGGTTTCAGTTCAGTTAAATAGTTATCAATTCGATTCGGTTTCGGTTTATTTTTGAGCAGTTTTAATTCGGTTCGGGTTGTAAACAATCCGGGTAGTAAACGGTTCGGTGCAGACAGGTTGCGGTTTGTTAATGGTTCGGTGTAAACGGTTTTTATCCCTGTTCAAACAGTTTCGGGTTGGAAACGGTTTCGGGTTAGAAACAGTTCGGTTCTTTATTTTTCGGTTCAGTTTATAACTAATTAAGTTTTTTTCCGGTTCACTTCATAAATGGTTCGGTTCTTTTTCGGTTTAGTTTATAACTGGTTCGGTTTTTCTACGATTTAACGTTATTTGGATCGGTTCCATTTCGAGTTTACTAAATTACGGTTTGGGTAAGAAGATATTTTATACTATGATAATACTTTGGCAGGAAGATATTTTATACTATGCTAAATTTTCAATTAATATTAATTTGGGAGGAAGAATTTTTGTACTATGATGAATTTTCAAATTCTTAATGGTTCTTTGTATTATCAATAGTAATATTATTTTGCTTAATCCATATAATTACATTAAAAAAAAGTTGGGAAAAATAATAATGCTCGATCGGTAGTAAACATGTGTGCATAATTATATTTTATTTAAAACACCTTTTAACTTGATTTTAATATTCTCTTTATAGTAAGCCAATTCGTTTATAAGTGGTCCGGTTCATAAACGATTCGGTTTGCAATCGGTTTGGTTTATATACAGTTTGGAGCAAACGGGTCGCGGGTTGTTAATGGTTCGGTGTAAACGGTTTTTATCTCGGTTCAAACGGTTTCAGGTTGAAAGCAGTTTCGGGTTAGAAACAGTTTGGTTCTTTTTCGGTTCGGTTTTATTTCAGTTCGGTTTAAAACTGGTTAGGTTCATTTACGAATTCGGTTCTTATACGGTGTAACGTTATTCGGATCGGTTCAGTTTCGGGTTCATTCACATACGGTTCGGGTCGGTTTTCGGTTTAAAAAAAAACGGTTTTTAATCGGTTCGGTTCTCATTTGGGTCGGTTTGTTTCGGGCAGTTAAACGGTTTCGGTTTGAAATTTGACAGCACTACCTACAACGGTTCCAAGTTGTAGGTTGACTTCGTTTTACTTTGTTTTGACTTTAATTTCGTTTGGTTGACTTTTAAAGTTGAATTGTTTTAAATGTTTATAAAGATAATCTTTCGATGTGTGTCTTTGATAGTTGCCTTAGCCATTTTCATGGTGGCGGTAATGTCTTAGATTTTTCTACTTTGAGTTTTAAAAAGAGCAAAACATGTATGTTAAAGGAAAGGAATTTCTAGGGTGTTACAGTAGGCCTATTCTGACTCTATTTGAAGGTATGTATTTTTCTTAGATTGTATCAATTCACTTTCTTAGTTTGATAATTTTGTGAACTTGATTTTTTGTATTCTTGGTTTGTATGAATCATCAAAGCCGTAACAAGGATGTGCATGACTAGAATAGCAGTTAGAAGACAAAAATGTCAAGACTGGAATGATGTAGATCCATGTCCTAATATTGTCAAGAGAATTCAAAAACTTATGCATGATTTTAGGACATGTAAAGCCTACTTGAGCAAAGTTGGTGAATTTGAAGTAAAGGATGGCAGGTTAATTCTTCCAGTGTCATTAAACAACAAGAACTGCATATATGGGGCTTGACAAATCTCATGAATCCCTTGCAAGCATGCCATAAGAGCAATACTTGCTGAGGGTCATGATCCACATCATTATATGAGTACACGGTACTCTATTAGAGCCTATAAACAAGCTTATTCCCATCATATCAACTCAATACCAAGTTATGAGCATTGGCTAGATATTGATCAGCCTACAATTGATCCACCTACCATGAAAAGAGGTATTCGAAGGCCATCAAGGCAAAGAAGAATAGCTAATGATGAGCCAGACTAGGGGAAAATATCAACTATTGTGCAATGGAAAAAGTGTAAGGCTTATGGACATAACTCAAGAAATTGCAAGGGTGGTTTGACAACAAAAGAGAAATACACACAAGGATTTGTTACAGAAAAAACACAAGAGACAGAAGACAACTTTTGCTACCAAGCTAAAATATGCTTCTCAACCTATTACTTCTCAACATACTGCTTCACAGCCAACACCAGCATCTCAGTCACTGCAAATAGGTAGCAGGACGCAAACTAGAAGCTTAACTAGTTCACAACAATAACTAGTTCACAACAGTAAGTAGTTGCAGGGACATCTAAGGCTACACAAAGGTGCAAAAGCAAAGGGAAACAAAAAGTCTAATTTCTACTATTTATTAGAAACTGATATCTTTTAGAACATGGGTTGTTATTTTGTGACTTGTGAAGTTACTTTTATGAATTGAATAAAGTGCATAATAATAGTTTACTGCATTTTTTTGTATAATATTGTGCTATGAATGAAGTGCATTATTTTGTAAATGACTAAAAATTGGACTACCAAAGCCATATGCACTTTGAGGTAATTTACAATGTTCATATATGCACTTCAATTATAGATATTTTAAAAAACAATGCAGTAAACTAAGAAAATGAAAACACAAATTGAAAATAAGATCCAACTTTATTCAATTCCAGCATAAACCATTTTGCATCTTACATTCAAAGCCATTCTTAAACAGTTACCCAAAAATTACATCACTTTGTTACAATTAACACATAGATAATAACAACCATAACAGCTATCTTCACATAGTTCCTAAAGCTCTTATGCATATCTGCAATCATCTTGTGAATTTAAGCAATTTCTTCATTTAAGAAATTTTATGTTTCCTAACATCTTCCTCAGTAACCCACGCAAAGAACCCCCATCCCCTAAACTTCTCCCTACACTTGTAATAAGGCTTCTTAGGGTTTGTCATTGAATCGGAAATCTAACCTCACAATTTTTGGGGGGAATGCAGTTACAGGCCTTCAGCTTCACCCAATTGAAGAATCCATCAGTTGCAAACCTGGACTTTGAAGCAATTGAGCGATAATTATTCATGGCTTAATAGTGACCCTAATTTTCAAAGTACCGAAGAAATTGAATAGCTTGCAATGTAAACAACTTGTAAGAATCATACAATGAAATAGGAAGAAAGGAACTAATTAGAGGATAGGTTAATAATATCACATATTAGAGTTAAAAAATTAGCCATAATACTGAACTTAGCCTAGTTTAAGTAGTATTAGTGCACTAAATAGAGTTTTATTATAGAAGTTTAGTGGCAATATTGTCAAGGGTAAACCCTAGAAACAATACAACTATCATTTCATGCAATTTGGTTTAACATGTGCGCTTATTGCTTAATTAGTTGTAATATGGGGGTTTTAATGTTAAATTAGTGCAAAGAATTAAAAATTACAATACCTTGATGCGATTTGGAGTAGTGGGCTAGATTAATTGATTTGGCCATGTTTGGTAAATAGCTTTTTTTTTTTTTTTTTTTTTTAAACCTGTTTGGTAAATAGCTTATTGGGGGCAAATTAGCTTATTTAACCAACTTTAGCCGATTGACTAATCAAATAAGCTAGTATTGGTGTTTATTGGTGATAAGCTTATTGGAAGAGCTTATTTGCCTCAATAAGCTATTTTACAAAACGTTGGTCGTAGAAACTTTTTGAAAAAGATGATTGGCTTGGTTTAATTTAATGACCAATTTGCCCTATTATTTATGAACAAACCTTATCTTTCACAACTAACTAGCCAAACAAATCATTTCACTTTCCTTCACTTCCCACTGCCACTCCACTCTCCATAGTTATCTCAAGGTAAGCTTTATCAATTATCTTTGTCTTACTTTTATTTGTTTATATTTTTGTTTTTTTAAGTTTTTTTTTTTTTTAATAATTGTACATGTTTTTTTAAAAAATAAAAATAAAAATTATCCGTTTACAACCCAATCCAAATGTTAGCAATCCTTATTTCCACCAAATAATTTCCATCTTAATTAAAGTTTTCTAAATCCTTAACCAAACAAATCCTTTTTTTTTTTAAATTATTTGTCATACTTTTTTTTAATAAAATTAGTTATTTGATTTTATTTATTTATTTTTGTCTGAAAAATCAGGTATTGAAGTTTCACAAATTTAGTTCAAATACCCTCCTTATAAATTGGAGTATATAAAAAATGATCTCACAACTTCATTAATAAAATTATACGTCCAATTATATGTATATATACATAGTATGTAAATTTGTTTAATAATTATTTGATTATGTAATAATTGATCCTTCAATATTAAATAGGAAAAATTGGTAAAAATAATCCCAACTTTTGCCCGTTTGCTCAAAATAATCTGAACTTTGAGGGTTATTTTCTCAACGCGGTTCCAAGTGATCGGTGACCTGTTAAAGAGGTAGTTTTTTTTTTTTGAATTTAAGTGACACATGTCACCACCTGATTAGTTGAAAATAAATTTAAAAAAAAAAGGAAAATTTGTCAAAAATAAGCAAACCTTTGCTCGGTCTTCCAAAAATAAGCAAACCTTTTGATTAACCGAGAGTAAGTTGACCTTTATTGGGTATTTTCTTTAAATAAGTCAGATGACCTACAACCTACCAAATAGGTCACTTTTTTCCTGATTCTAAATAAATATTATCTTATTTTATATTTTGAAGATTAATTAAATTATATTTTAAAAAAAAAAGAAATAAAAAAACCCACCGCATACTAGCGCTCCACCCCCATACCCACCAGCCACTACACAAACCACACCCCCAGGAGGTATCTAAAAAATTAAGGTTTTTTTTATCTTAAAAAAGTGCTTTTTAAAAAAAAAATTTACAAAATTTTAAAAATTAATTAAAATAATACATTTTAATTAATTTTTAAAAATTAGCGAACCACACAATGACATGTGGCATAACCAACCCACACAACCGGTTACACTTAAAAGAAACCGGTCATGACTTATTTTGAGAAAATACCTCATAAAGGTTAACTTACTCTAGGTTAATCAAAAGGTTTGCTTATTTTGGGAAGATCGAGCAAAGGTTTGCTTATTTTTGACAAATTTTCCAAAAAAAAAAAAAACCAAAAATTCCTACCACCACAACCCACAACAACCCTTCCACCACCCACATCCGGCATCCCTCCTCCCCCAGCCCCCACCCCAATGCGCCTAGACCCCCTCCCCTGCATTGGAACCACCTTCCCCGACGCTACTTCCGCAAAACCACAAATCTCGCAACCTAAAAACCCGACCGAAATCCCTAAACTACCTCCCCACCGCATAAAGACCCCCTACCGCCTATCCCCCACCATCGAAACCCTAGCGGTTGGGGATGGGCGGTTGGGGGTCTTTATGCGGTGGGGAGGTTGTTTAGGGATTTCGGTCGGGTTTTAATTAAGGCTACGAGATCGGTGGTTTTGGGGAAAGGGGCGTCAGGAAGGGTCGTTGACAGGCTGGGGTGGGTTCTGGTGGCGGTGGGAGTGGGTTCTGGTGGATAAGGGCTCTAGAATAGGGTTGCAGGTGGTGGTGGAGAGGTGGTTCGTGGGTGATGGCTGCTTTGGTTTTTTTTATAATTTTTAACCAACCAATCACGTGGTGACACGTGTCACCTAAACTTGTTCTAACATATTAGGTGACCTTTTGGGATCATTTTGAGCGAATAACCCCCAAAGTTCGGATTATTTAAAAAAAAATCCAAAGTTGGGATTATTTTAAACGAACGGGCAAAAGTTGGGATTATTTTTACCAATTTCTCCGATTAAATATACCAATGTCCTTATTGTACATTTTGCATACTCAAACAGCTTTAAGAAATCAGCTAATTACCAAACACTTTTATATAATTACCTGATAGTCAAATTAGTTAGTCAAAATTAGCTAACTCAATCAGTTTCAACTTTCATCTTTCCCACAAACATGGCCTATATATTGGTGAGCTAAATAAAATTGAGTTTTAAATTAAAAATCCCTAAATTGATTACAAAATTCCCATAATTACTTCATGAATTATATGTTTTTCCCCCCTTCAAATAGAAAATGTGGATCTTAAAGGCCACCATGTAGAATTTCCCTTTTTGTTGTCAATTGTAGATGTTGTAATTAATTCACAAATGTTCATTAAAGGCGGATTTACACTAATATAGTGTAAATCAGCTGCTTAAAGGAAATAAAATAAGTTTCCTTTTTTACTCACACGTGCTAGGCGGTTTTTTTAAATTTATCAAAAGAAATTTTCTCTCTTCTTCATTATTCAGCACAACTACTTTCTCTCTCTTGTTTCTTCCTCAATTCAGCATTTTCTCTCTCTTCGAGCCAATTTTCGCTCTCTTAAATCACTTTCTACAGTTGATTGTTGCTCTCTGCGTTTCAATTTCGAAGTTAATTTGCTAATTTCAGGTTTGTTTACTTAATTTTTTTGAGATTTTTGTTAGTTTTAGTTGTTCTTATTCTTCGATTTTTAGGTTTTTTTTTTTATTTTGTTTTGTTTTCGATTTTTGTAGTGTTTGATTCTGCAATGGTGAAGAAGAGTACTAAGAAGTCTTTAGATGCTGAAGAAGGTGTGTTTACTTAATTTTTTCATCATTTTTTCAAAATTTTCAATTCAATTTTCGCTTATATATGTCGAATTACTAGTGCATGTTATTTTTATAGTTTGCACTTGATTTTTCATTCAGGTAATGATAATTGAATTTGAATTTTGAAGTTAATGTTTTTAATTTTGCTTTATTTAATTGTTCATTGTATATAATTGGTTAAAAATTTGTTATACATGTGTTGTGGTGTTGTTATATGTTAAACAAATTTTGCATGTTATTTTTCAGAATTTTGGTTTTAATTTTTTGTTTTTTTTTAAGGGAGATTATGATAATTTGTATTGATAATTGTATTTACTTGTTTATTAATTGCTTATTATTCTTCAGAAGTTGTTTTTTTTTTATTTTTTGCTTAGGTTTTAGGCAGAGAATGCTAATTAGAACTGATTTTAGGTTTTAGGTAAAGTATGAGAATAATAGGCATATGTGCATTGTGTTTGTGCATTTGTGTTTGAGTAATAGGCATATGTGCATTGTGTTTGTGCATTTGTGCATTGTGTTTGAATAATAGGCATATGTGTCATTTATATGCATGACAAGGGTCACTTTATGCTGTTAAGAAGGTCACTTTGTGCAGTTACAAGGGTCACTTTTTCAGTTAAAAGGGTTACTTTTTGCAGTTAAAAGGGTCATTTTTAGCAGTTAAAAAGGTTACTTTTGTAGTTTATAGTTTGGCTAAAGTAGTTTATGAATTATTAATTTGTGGTAATTTATGAATTGCTTATTTGTGTCAATTTTTTATGTATTAATCAGATATAGGTGGTTTTGGTAATATTGGTGGATATCGCTATAAAGAGTCTCTTATGAAGGCCATATCTAAGAAGGCCAAAACAGTACCTAAGAAGGCCAAAACTTTAACTGAAGAGGCTCCTAAGGGTAAAATAGTGCCTAAGAAGGCCAAAACTTTGACTGAAGAGGCTCCTAAGGGTAAAATAGTACCTAAAAAAGCCAAAGCAGTGCCTGAAGAGTATGCTAAGAAAAAAACCGTACGTAAGAAAAGAAAGATGAGTCCTCAGTTGGAATTAGATTCTGATTCTAACCCTGATGTTTCACTGTAAGAGAACTTGTTTTGCATTTGTTTATACTTGATTTTACTGATACTTGATTTGTTCTGCACCAAGCTTTAACTGATACTTGATTTGCATTTGTTTATTATATTGTTTTATTTACTTTTTTCTCTTTTTAAAAAAAAATTATATAGGGACCAGAGACCTTTGATTACAAGGTGTAGACCATATACCTTGGAAAGCTTAGTGTAGAGCTTTAGTGTCAATCAAAAACAAGTTGTTTAAGAAGTTGGTTTTGGTTGTTTATTACATTTAAAGTTGAAAACTCTCTGTTGTAAAATGCTTCCTTAGCTCGTTAATAACTTTAATGGTGGTAGCTGCATGTTTACTATTGGTAGTGGTAAAGAATTCGTAGTTACTAGGAATGATGTATGTGAAGTGTTTTGTTTGCCTATGAGTGATATTCTTGTTCCCGAACTGAAGAAAAATGTTGAAGATGCAAGTGTAGACAACTGTATTATTCAGGCATGGAGATCTGATTTTGATATTCTGATAAGCAAGCTATTCCTTTGTCAAAATTGGAGACTTGGATGAAAGCTTTGGTTGATGGAGGGGAAGAATTTAAGAGGTATTTTATGGTTCATGCTATGTCTTGGTTTTTAGCTCCTACTACTAATAGGATTGATTCATTAAAGTTGCTAAAGGCTGTTGAAGAAGTTGATGAAATCAAAACTTTTGATTGGTATTCTAATGTTTTGAAGAAGTTAAAGAAATATGTTGATAACTATAACAATGATCCAACTGCTCGGAATGTTAGTGGATGTTTGGTGCTTTTGCGAATTCTATATTTTCATTGTTTAAATTTTCAAGGAATAAAGGAGAGTTGTAGCATTCCTTTGATTCAGCATTGGATAGATGCTAAGATTAAAAGTCGGATTAATTTGGAGATTAAAGCTGGTGGTTTTGGACAGGGACCATTGGGTACTACTACGTATCCTATGTCACAGTCTTCTATTAGCCAATTGTAGGGAATATTTCAAGCCATTAACCCAAACTTAAACCCCACTGTGATCATACACTTAAGCATGGTGGCGTTCAAAGGGAAGGAAGCTAGAGAAAAAGAGTCACCAACAAGTTTTAGGAACTTGTAAACCATTTACAAGGTGAAGATTACACCCCTTAACGATCCAGGAGATCGTCAACTCCAAAAGGTCTTGAACCAAATAGGGTTCGGGGATGAAGGTACAAATCCAACCTAAAAGAGATTGAACCTGCCCTAAATAGGCCTATACTTTATTCTTCTCGTATACATGTGCGCAATCTGACTAGCATGCAAACAATAGGTTAACCCTAAACCTGTTTATCTATGTTGGTTGAACTTAATGCACAAATAAACTATTATTGGAGATCACTTGAATTATAATCATATTAGCCCTAAACAAGATTATTAATTATTTTATTAAGTGTGATTACAAGTACAAATTCCCTTTAAACATGCATAAAAGGCGTGATCAAGCAATAACAATAATAATCATCAAGCAACATAATAACAATCATCATAATAATAATAACAATAATTATGACAATAATAATCATGTTAATAATAAAGCTTAAACATAATAGCAAGACCCTAGGCATGATACTAACAAGATTAATAACAAACCCTAGCATGTCACTAAGCATTAAAGACCAAAGCTTTAAACCTAACATGGTACTAACATGATATTAGAAAAGAGTAAAAGGCATCCTAAACATGCTACTAGAAAGCAATAATAACATCCTAACATGATACTAGGAATTAAACAAATTTAAACATGCTTTCTACAAGAATAGAGCAATAAGATTACATACTTTGATGTCTCGTATCTCTTTCTAATAACAAAATACACGCGTTAGTAACTTCAAGGAAAATATAAAATCAAACAATCAAATTAAATAATTGAAATAGAAATTAGGGACCAAACCCTCAGAAATTATAACCTTTCACGTCTAGGGTGAATGCAACTTCGAACTTGGCTAGGTGTTTCTAGATCTCGTGAATGCGGAATTTTGTTTGAGGGAAGGTTTAGAAAAAGAATAGAGAAAGAAAGCTTCTAGCTTTAGAGAGAGAGATGATTGATGTCGATTGTAAATGAATAAAAACGGAGGTTCAGGATCCTATTTATAAGAAAACAATCCGGAAATAGGTAAAATTTGATAAGGAATAACACTCCACGCTGTCGCTGCAAAACTGACCTTGTCGCCAGGCGACAGGGTCTGTCGCGTGGCAACAGGCCTGTCGTCTAGCGACAGCCTGGATTTCTACGCGCTTTCAAACACGGAGTCCACCATATGAATCAAAATCGATTCGTAAAGTCCGTATGAAAATCGAAATCGTATTTTTCATAAAATAATATTTTATTCCAAATAAAACTTATCAAAACATAATTATTAAGTCTAATCTTATTAGGATTAAAGAGAACCTTTTAGAGAATTCTAGAAGACTATAATCAATTCTAATAACTTTAGGAATAATAATTAACATTGGGCCCTCCCCTAAATCATTGGGCCGTATGTAAAGATCAAACCGGGCCCAGTTTAGTATTTTTGCCATAATTTCCTCATTATTCATCGGGATTGGGCTTATAATATATCGTTGGAAATATTTTTGCAAGCCCCATCCAACTACACTATTATTGGACCCTTGTCGTGGACCAAACTAAACTAGATTGGTTGTTTTCATAAAATAGAGTTGTTTTCGAAAACAGAAAGAAAGAATTTTTTAATAAAAACCAACCGCAACACTTGACCTTTCACACTTTCACCTTATTCGATTATCATTCGACGCAAAAGGTATTCATCACTGGGTTTGGTTTTGGGGAGACACATTTGGGTGTATACACCAATCTGTTGTTGTTAAGCAACTTCTTACTTTGGGATCTGCTCAGGATGGTTTAAGAATTGGTGGTGGTTCTTCAAGTGGTACAATTGCCACTTTGTTCAATTTGAGCTTCAAAAGGTGTGATGACTGATGATGAAATAAAACAAATTTCAACTAATATAAGTGTTTTTTTCATATGTGTAGTAGTTACCCTTTTATGTGCACAAAAGTTACTCTTTATGTGAATAAAAGTTACCCTTTATGTGCATAAAAGTTACCCTTTATGTGCACAAAAGTTTCCCTTTATGTGCACAAAAGTTTCCCTTTATATTTACAAAAGTAACCTTTTATGTGCTCAAAAGTTACCCTTTTTGTGCACTAAAGTTACCCTTTCTGTGCACTAAAGTTACCCTTTTTGTGCACTAAATTTACCCTAAATATTCAGTTACAGTTACTTTTTTATTATTTTTCTTTGTCACATTTGTTTAATTCTTTCCTTGTTTCTATGTTTGTAGGCTATTCATGAATCTTTTCTTTTTCTTAAAATAAACATGGATGTTCTATCAAGTGTTCAGGCAAATGGTTTTAAACCTTAAGTGATGTGGTTTCCAATGTTCTTTCTAAAAGAACTGTTTCATTATCTTCTGAGGATCCTGTTGCAGTTTCTCAAACAGTTACTCTCTGATCCTCATTACCATAAGCTTATAGATGGTATAATTGAGGAGTGTATTAAGATGAAGTCTGCACATGAGTTGTTTCGTGAAGCATATGGTGGTAAACAACATAATAAAGATGAAAATGCTGATGTTGGTGGAGTTGTTCCTGAAGTTAATGCTGATGTTGGCGGTGGAGTTAATGAAAATGTTCCTGTTCGTGAAGTTAATGATAATGATGGTGGAGGAGTTGATGAAAATGTTCCTGTTCGTGAAATTAATGATGATGGTGGAGGAGCTAATGAAAATGTTCCTGTATCTAATGAAGTTGTTCCCGAGCGTATTAACAGATCCAATAAATCTTTATGCTCACTGAACTGTGGGTCGTTAGGTCAGAATGTGCCATTTGTTACTCTTTATTTGAAGGGTAATGCTCGGATTTTCAACGTTTGCCTCGGTTACATTTGGAAGTTCTTGATTACCGTTTGCTGAAGGATGAATCAATGCATAGGAAGTTAAGTGTCATTTTCTATGAGTATTATTTTTTCCCCCTTTTTTCCTTTTATTTTTTTAAATGTTGATCTTATTTTTTATCGTTGCAATGAGAATCTTGTGACTTTTGGAATGCATTTTCTAGTTCCAAGAGACGATATGGTGTCCCTTGCTGCTACCCTTAGGATTCGATGGTGCATTATTGATTGCTTTGCTCTGTATTTGAATGAGAGAGTTGTTTTGAGTCTTCTGGTCCTCAAAGATTCTTTTTTGGTGCGAGGCAAAGTGTAAGTAACTTGATTTTTTTATATTTAAACATATTCACTTTATATATGTATATAAACAAGATCTTATACTTTAATAGTTTGCATTGTTGTATGTTTGTCAAAACATTGGGCAAGGTGACGTTTCTAGTGCTGTTAAGGATTTGCACGGTCTATGGGAAGGGTGGGTAAGCTATGAGAATCCTGAATGTGATATAATAGATGCTGAACTGGTATACTTCATGCTAAACTAATATAATACCCTTAAAAGAGTTATGTCTGTGAAATGCTTTATCTAAATCACTTTTAATTTTTTCTATTTCAGATCTATATTCCTATTCTTATTGAGAATCACTACGTTTTGTTAGTTCTTGATCAATAAAAAGAGTTGATCTATTATCTTGACAATTTTATTTGGCGTGATTCTAGTCTTAACTACTTTAAAGATTTGTCTGCTCAAGTGGTACGTTTCAGGCTAAAAGGGTAACTTTTTGTAGTTAAAAGGGTCACTTTTTGCAGTTACAAGGGTTACTTTTTTACTTTAGAGTTTAACCTTTTTTTTTTTTGTATTCAATGTATTCTAAAATTTTATATTTTTTATCAGTGTGATCAATTGGATGCTTTTCTTGGCAAAAGAAATCATCCAAAGTGTTCCCAAATACCTTCTTATCGCTTTGAAATTGTTGAGTTGGAATGAAGAAAGTATAAGGTTGACAACTTGGACTGCGGGGTCTTTGTCATGTATCACATACTCCATTTTGTTGATGAACCATTCAAATTAAATTATCTCAAAACAGTGCTTATTCATCTATCTATCTTTTGTTTTTCCCTTTCTGTTGTTTTATTAATTTCATATTGATAAGTTTTTTTTTTCTCTGTTGTGAGGTAGCTGGAAGAAAATTTTTGCGTGGACAAATCTGTACCACACTTGTATTATGTAATATGAATGAATCTAGGGCTAATCTCTTGTCAGAATTAGCCAAGTTCAATGAGAGGAAGAAAGATGTTGATTATGTTCGGGAAATTGAAGTAAGATTAAAGGCTACAATTGCTGAGAAGAAGAAAAAAGAAGCTGAGGAAAGAAAAAAGAAAGCAGAAGAACAAGCAAAGGCAGAGGCAGAAGAAGAAAAGCCCAAAGATAAAAGGGAAAAAAGCAAACAAAGAAGTACACTCCTTCTAAAGAGTAAAATGACTTTTTAGTGATTAGGTGTAGCAGTATTTTTTGAAAACTTAATGTATGTGCATACAAGTGCAATGATGTAATTAAATCTCTTATGGTATAGTGTTTGGTGGGTTTTTTTAAAAAAAAATTGAATGTATTTTTTGGATGCTTTGTTTTAAAAACTGAATGTATGTGCATTGTGCATACATTAAGTAATTTGAAATTTTATTTTGTACATATCTTTCTTTTTAATTTGCATTTATGCATTAAAAGGGACAAACCTGCACTTAAAAAAGGTTACTTGATGCAGGTAAAAAGAGTTACTTCATACAGGTAAAAGGTTCAATTCAGTTTTTTTATGGGTCACTTTAGTTTATAAAAGGGTAACGACTATGCATGAAAAGGGTAACTTTTGTGGGTAAAAAGGGTAACTGTTTAATTATAGGGAAAACTGAATGTCTATGCCTTGTATTTGGAAGCACCTAAAAGGGTAACTTTATGCATTAGAAAGGGTCACTTTATGCACTAAAAAGGGTCACTTTTATGGGTAAAAAGGGTAACTGTTTAATTCTAGGGAAAACTGAATGTCTATGCCTTTTATTTGGAAGCACCTACATTCAAAGTAAGTATGGTTAACTTTATGCATTAGAAAGGGTCACTTTATGCACTTAAAAGGGTCACTTTTGTGGGTAAAAAGGGAAACTAAACATGTGCTAATTAAGTAATAAGAGTATCATTCAAATTTTAAACAAACTAGTCATAGAGTAAAATTAAAAAAAAAAAAAGTATGACAATACAAAGTAATATAACGCTGATAAAAAAATATTCTAAAGCAGGTAATAAATTTTTCTAAAAGAGTCGTATATTAGGTGTCTTTTATCCAAATTCTGAATGAGGAAGTGGCAATGCTGGTTTCTTTTTTCTCTGGCCTTTTTCAAGTCCTCCTTGTGCTCTCTTGCTTCTTCCTTTTGATACAGCTCTTTTAGGATCAAGTATTGTTAGTACACTTGTGCTTGTACTAGATGCCGAAGAAACATCATTGCTTTGAGTGCTGTCTGCCACATCAGGAATGTTAGAAGCAGCTTCTGCACCTTTTTCTCTCTGAGCAGCAGTAGCTAGTAAGTCTTCCACCATTTTTAGACTATTTCTAAAGCTTTTTTCCATAATTGCTCTTGTCTCTTCATTTTCTTGACTTTTTAAGATTAGATTGTAGTATCTCCTCATCATTGTTTGCCTCCATGGTATATATGGCTGTGTAGGATCCTGATGAAAGGAATGGTATCCTTTGAACAAGTGTATTATCCGCAAGTCGAGTCGAATAAATAAAAGACGAGACGGTAAAATCACTAATTAATCAACAATTTACCGAAATACCCCTAGCATCGGAATGCCCCGAGCAAACCGAGTGCTAGGGGCATTTGGTATAACAAGGTGGCTAGAATGCGCACCAAGTCGAGCCTAGGCTGGCTGGCTAGGTGTTGTGGCATGCTAGCGCACCATTACTAGCAAGGCTGCCAGCACATGGCTAGCAAGCCCATGCTAGCATGTGTGGGAGAAAACGTAGCAATGAGCTAGCAATGCTAGCTAGCTAGCAGCGTTGCGCGCATGGTGCTACGGCCAGCTGCACAACCACGCACAGCAGCAGGCCAGCCGTGCACACCAAGCGCCAGCTGGGCTACTTAGGTGCCAAGGCTCTGCCTGCCACGTGGCAGTAGCCCTTTGGGGCATTTGGCATTAGGGGAGCCGGTTTTGGGAGCCTTGGGGATCAAGTATTGGTCCCCCCCCCCTTACCTTTGTGGTCCTTACCTAACCCCTCCTCTTAGAATGCCACTTGTTGATTAATTAGTTGTTGGCTATTTTCTTTTATTTTTGATTTAAAAATAAAAGGAGAAAATTGATTTTACCAACTCTCCCACATTGATGGGAGAGTGGATTTCTCACTTGAGTTTCCCAATAAATATCCCACTTGGAAATTTGGAAAACTCACTTAAGTAAGAGTTAGAAAAGGCATCTCCACTTGAGAGAAAACCTTTAAACTCATTAATTACTCGGGTAGTCTTTTTGGTCGGACTTGGCTAACCTCCAAGTAGTAGACCGGTCGGGTCGCGTTGTGGGTGGACTCCGTCGGAGGTCATCGCCCTTTGTGAGACTTGGCTTTCTCAAGTAAGAGCTCCATTTGGTCGAGCGAAGCACGCTACAAGGGTAATTTAGTCTTTTCTCTAATCTTGTTATTTATGCATTTTGATTATATTAATTGTGAGCTTTTCCTTGGGCTCGGGTTTTATTTTCCGCGGTGAATCGGACTCATCGAAACCCAACAGCGGTATCGGAGACTTGCTCATTTATTTTTATAACTAAAAATTTTCAATGTGTTTTTATGATTTTATTTTTCTTGTTTATGTTACTAATTAGATTAGTAGCTCGGTTTTAATAATTTTACTCCCGTTTTACTCTGATTTTTGGCCCGAACTCGGATTTTCGCCCAAAAATAGTGAATTTTGGGTGGAAACAACGTTCTGGAGAGTTTTCAACCCTTTTAAAACTGTGAAAAGCCAAAATCCGACCAGAAATGCCTTTTTTCAAGGGTTTTTCGTTTTTGACAAAAATTTTTAAATCTTTTAACCTTGAATCTTAATGGCATATTTATGGTGATTATGTATTTGGCTTTTTCCTTAATGTTTCTGCATTTTTTGACCTCTTTAAGCATGGTTACTTTGTAGTAATTAGTGCTTGAAAGATTTGTTAAATTTTCACATAATTGCAAATCCATTGCATTAAGTGTGAAAAAATTATTATTTACGACTTCTAAGTTAAAGATCTAATCTTTAATTGTTTTAAGTCGTTGGAACTTTGAGTTCTTAAATTCCATGTTTTTTTTGAACTTTTTGATTTATTCATTTTTTAAGTTGATTGGAATTATAATGTTTCAATCTTGTGATTGAAATTTCATTTATCTTCATATTGGAAGATATAATTTTTCAAGGATTCACAAGTTAAAGTTGGAATCTTTATTTGAATTTTTATGTTCATAATTCCAACTCCCTTTTATTTTTGTCAAATCTCATGATTAATTGAAGTTAATTAAATTAATAGTGAGAATAGCCTTATTCATTTTATTGCATCAAGTTGAACCAATTTTATTAAAGAATAGTTCTTGGAAATAATTTTGGTTTTGTGCACTTAGATGAATTTATTTAACTTGGACTTGTTATAATTTTCATTTTGCTCATTAAATTAATTCTAAAATTCATTTGGAATTAATTAATTAAGTTATGCAAAAATTCGGAATTAATCCCGAGCATATGGCACGCAAACTAAGGCCGCACCACCCTCGGCTAGCAAGGCTGCTAAGCAGCCCACATGTGGCTGCCAAGGCATGGGTGCGCTTGGTGCGCGCCACACTCAGCTGCGTGGCTGGTGTGCCACAAAGCAGCAGCAGCCAGGCAGCAGCATGTTGTGTGGCTGTGCGCACATGCTGCTAGTTGGTGCGGGTTGTGTGCGTGCACTGCTTGGTGTAGCTGCGGGCTGTGCGTATGGGGTGTGGTGCTAGCTTGTGGCACGATGTGCACAACCCCACACTTGGCACTTATGCCCCGGTTTTAAGGCTATGTTTATTTAGCGTTTTGGCCGTTTTATTTATTTTAATTATTTAAATTATGATTATTAATTTTTAATTAAAATTTTGGAGGCTAGGCCTCGATTTTGAGCGGCACTTGCAAAATTTTGGGTTTACCGGCTTAATTAATTGGATTAATTAAGATGGATGCAGAATTTAGTGGGAGCTTCAATTTTTAATTGTGTTAAATTACATAATCAGTTAAACAACTTTGACTAGTTTTAATTAGGCGCGTTAATCCGATTAACCACCTAAATTAGTTACTAGTTTACGCGTGTTTATGCATTATTGCTTGTTTACTGTTGTAAAATGCATGGGCCATTCACAAATAGTGAATGGATGAATGGAATGTATATTCTCCCACATGTTTTATAAAAATGGCAACTAGTGGGGCCCGATTAGGATAGAAAATACGGACTGCATTCCGTCATGTATTTTTGTAAATTAAATACGGTCTACGAACCGTTGAGTATTTTTGTACCTTAATATTTAGATTAGTCCTAATCGTAGATACTAGTATTTGCATTATTTTGGTCATGTCTTGAAGACGGAGGTTCTTGGAAGACGAAGCCATGAAGTTGCAAATGAAGACCCTTGAAGACTCAAGGGGTCATGCTAGTTGCCAAATGCATCATTTATTTATGTTTTCGATATATATTTTTATATATGAATTATATGTTAGATGCATGTTTAGGATTTCGAATGCTGCGATGATTAATTAAGTTCACTTAAATCAACCAACATAGAAACCCTAGGTCCCTAAAATATTGAGTAAAATTTGTCATTCGAAAATACTTACCGACCTATTGAGAGTAGTGATAGGCTACGCCAAAGCGAGACATCACTATTTCTCCCTAGGATACGTAAGGCATGCCGGGTATGCATGTGGGCTTTGTTTATACTCAACGATATGAGTGATGGAATCCTAACATGTCGTGGCAAAGTGGATAAGTCGTTGAGAGAGCATTAGATGCGACGATTTATCTAACCAAGAGTGGCTTGGAGCCATTAGCAAAGAGTTGCTTACCTTAGAATATTGAGTGTTAAGACAAGCCAAAGCATGCTTAACTACTCATTGATTCTTTGGATCTTGGAATCGATTTATTCTCACCAAATGGGGACAATTTAATATGTGAATAAGATGTTTAAATAAGTTTGATTAATATGCATGATTTCAATCTTATTTAAGTATTATGAATGGTTTTTCATTTTAAATTCTTTCAATTGTAGAATCATGTCTTCAACTAACAACGACAACAACCTTATGTGCCCGGAACTTCCCGAAAAGTTACCATTTTGCTTGAACTTGGTGAACTTTAAGGAGTGGGAAGAAGAACTCTGAAAGACCCTCCGAAATTGCTACCTAGAGCACATTCTTGACATACCCATCCCGAGTTTTTACTCAAAAGGGGTTATGAGCGATAAGGCTCATGAGGAATGGAGTTGGGATTGCAAAAGAGTCTCACGACTTATGGCAAACTCCATCCCAGAACAATGGAAGGGGACTATTTTCCGGACATGCTCCTCAAAGCTCTAGAGGAAATAGTCAATTTGAGTGTCACCAAGAGCATCAAAGGCAACTATGATGGTCTCGTGGAGGAAGTGACTAGGTCACTCTCCAACATGAAGATCAAGCCACCGCAAAAGGGGTGCTGCCAAGGAGAGGCAAGAGGTATGGGCACAAGTCTACAATGCTAGACTAAGACCCGGAATGCCACTTCGAGCCCACGTGCTTTGAATGACAAGGCTATTCACTCACTTGGCGCTCATTGGCAAGCCGGTGGAGGATGAGCAAGCTGCTCACATGCTATTGAGTTCTCTCCACTAGGGCTATATCACATTGAAGATGCGTCTAACTGCCAATCGGGATAAACTCTCTTTGATGGAGGTTGTCAATGAGCTTCAATGGGCCGACCCTTGCGGAAGTGATAGACTCAAGCTTGCTCTAAAGGCAAAGAAGAAGGAGTTCAAGAATAAGGCAAGGATGTGATGCTTCTACTATAGTCGGCGGGGCCACTACAAGAGAGAATACAACATGTACCTGGAAGATGAGGAAAAGGGAAGAGAAATCTCCACCTCAGGTATCTTCTTTATAAACCACACTTGAATACAAGCAATTCATAAGGTATTAGATACCATTAATCACTCACTATATGCTCCTATTTTAGGAACCAAGTGAGAAGGGCTTACCAAGTGGATGTTGATATACAAGCGGAAGAAGAAGATAATCTTTCTGGAAGGCTTGTAATCACATAGTTTGTCTTGACATAGAACTTGTTTAAGTTTTTGTTATCAACCATACATTGATCATTGGACGTTGGACGTCATGTTTTGTTTTGATCATAAGACTATTGTTTTAAAAGTCTTGTTTATATGTTTATGGTATGAAACGTTTATCTAAAATGTGTGCTTTCATTAGACAAACAAGTTTATAATGTTAATAATACCACCAAGAAAGCTAAGACCGTTGAGTCAAATCAGACGTACTTGTGGCATTGTCGTCTGGGCCATATTAACATCAAACGTATCAAGAAACTTGTACAGGAAGGTGTTCTTGACTCATTCAATTTACAATCGTTTGAGAATTGCGAAGGATGTTTATTAGGCAAGATGATAAAGCAGCTATTCTCCAAATTAGGAGAAAGGGTAGGTGACTTGTTGGGCCTAATACACACTGATGTATGTGGACCAATGAGATCCACCACAAGAAACGACCATCGATATTTTATCACATTCACAGACGACTATAGTAGATATGGCTATGTTTACCTTATGTCGCACAAATCAGAATCGTTTGAAAAGTTCAAAGAATTTCAGAGTGAAGTTGAAAATCAGCTTGGCAAGAAAATCAAAGCCCTTCGATCGGATCGAGTTGGTGAATAATTGAGCCAAGAATTCGATTATCATCTGAAAGAAAAGGGTATACTTTCATAATTAACACCTCTAGGAACTCCACAATGGAACGGAGTATCCAGAAGGATAAATCTAACCTTGCTAGACATGGTACGATCAACAATGGGTCTTAGTGATCTTCCTATCTCTTTCTGGGAACACGCACTTCTAATTGCGGCACTAACATTGAGTAGTGCTCCATCGAAAGCTATAGAAAAGACTCTATACGAGATATGGACGAAGAAACCTCCAAGGTTGTCTTTTCTAAAGATATGGGGATGCGAAGCATATGTCAAGAAATTAATTTCTAACAAACTTCACCCCAAATCTGACAAGGTTTTCTTTATGGGCTACCCAAAAGAAACCAAAGGGTATTACTTCTACAATAAATCCGAGAACAAAGTGTTTGTTGCTCGAGATGGTGTCTTTTTGGAGAAGGAACACCTTTCCAAAATGACAAGTGGGAGGAAAATCGAACTCGATGAAGTTCGAGAGGACGAGCAATAAAATCAGATTGACAGTTAAAGTGCTCAAACATCTTCTGTTGATGCTGGTCAAAATGTGTAAAGTCAAACCGACAAAGCAAATGCTCAGTCCGTTACCCTACATAGGTCGCAGAGGCCGAGGTCTCAACCTGATAGGTATCTTGGTGTTGAATTAACCGAGAATCGGGACATCCTGGTAATGGATGGAGACGAACCGACAACCTATAAGCAAGCGACGGCGAGCACCGACTCTGCTAAATGGAAAGAGTCCATGAGATCTGAAATGGATTCCATGTTTGAAAATCAAGTCTGGGACTTGGTTGACTTACCCGAGGGTTACACTCCTATCGGATGTAAGTGGATTTTCAAATTGAAAACCAACAAAGATGGAAATGTATTCATTTACAAAGCTAGACTGGCAGCAAAAGGTTACAGGCAAATTCATGGTATTGATTATGATGAAACCTTTTCTCCGGTCATAATTCTTAAATCCGTTCAGATCCTCCTAGCGATTGTTGCATATTACAACTATGAAATATGGTACATGGACGTCAAAACCGCCTTCCTCAATGGAATTTTGGAAGAAACTGTGTATATGACACAGCCTGAAGGTTTTGTCGACCAAAATAATGCTGAGAAAGTGTGTAAGCTTAAGTCCATTTATGGGCTAAAGCAAGCTAGCAGAAGTTGGAATTTACGATTCGATGAAGCCATCAATAAGTTTGGTTTTATCAAGAATCCAGATTAATCTTGTGTTTACAAGGTCAGTGGGAGTGACATCACCTTCCTAGTCTTATATGTTGATGACATACTGCTCATTGGAAATAGCATTCTGATGTTAGAGTCTGTAAAGGCCTTGCTTGGAAAATGCTTTTCAAAGAAAGATTTAGGAGAAGCACAGTACATATTAGGTATCAAGATCTACAGGGATAGATCAAAGAGGATGATTGGATTGAGCAAAAGTACTTACATCGATAAGGTACTTGCACGATTCAGGATGGAAGGGGCCAAGAGAGGTCACTTACCCATGTCACATGGCATAACCTTGAGCAAGAAGCAGTGTCCAAAGACACCTGATGAGCGAGAAAGGATGAATGAGATCCCATATGCTTCGCTAATTGGATCGATCATGTATGCCACGATATGTACTAGGCTAGATGTATCGTATGCCTTGAGTGCTACGAGCCGATACCGATCAGACCCAGGAGAGGTGCATTAGACTGCGGCCAAGAATATCCTAAAGTACCTGAAAAGGAACAAGGATAAATTCCTGGTATATGGTGGCTCAGAAGAATTAGTTGTTGAAGGTTATATCGACGCAAGCTTCCAAATAGACAGAGACGATTTCAAATCACAGTCTGGATATGTGTTCTGTCTAAATGGAGGAGCGTTTAGTTGGAAGAATGCCAAGCAGAGCATAACTGCAGACTCTACAACTGAAGCCGAATACTTGGCAGCTGCTGAAGCGGCTAAGGAGGCAGTTTAGATTCGTTGGTGAACTTGATGTTGTACCCTCCATCAAGGGTCCAATAACCCTTTATTGTGACAATAATGGAGCTATTACTCAGGCTAGAGAGCCAAGGGAACATCAGAAGGTCAAACATGTCAAGCTGCGATTTCACATGATAAGAGAATGGAAATCAGAGGGTGAAATCAGAATTTGTAAAGTTGGAACGGACGATAATGTAGCCGATCCACTTACTAAACCTCTGCCTCAAGTGAAGCACAACAAGCACGTTGAGGTAATGGGAATTAGGCACGTTGGAGATTGGCTTTGATTTCCCTGTTAGTGTTTTAATTAAATTTTGAAAATTTTAATGTAAGACACTAAGATGAACCATTCAGGTTTTGGAGTAATTTAATTTCACGCAATTTTATCACTTCGTTTATTTAATTGTGGTTTAGAATTAAATATTGAGTCCATTCGATTCTAAGAATATTCAAAATAGGGTATTAAGACCGGTCTTGGATAAAGAAACACTTAAGTGAACATTGAATATTATAATCGAAAATTATCCCTAATCGAGATCATTTAAATGATGGACGATTAATGACTGCTTGAGATTAGTGTGTAGTTTGATTTATAGCACCGTTTCTTGTGCTACAAGGACATAATTGTCATAAATCATTTGCACATATATTGGTTTAGAACCATACTGGATCGACCTATGAGAATACTTTAAGAGATTTAAAAATTGTCATAAGTATACTTCTCATTATGGCTATCGGAACCTCTTTCCTCGACCATGAGTATTGTGAGTTCTCTTATTTGAGTATTAATCCGTTTTGATGTTAGTCAAACATCTGCCGTACATGGAGATTATAACGGCAACACTCGGACGGCTAGATCCTCTTAGTAAGAGAAGCTGACATTACAAGATTAGGAATGTCCCCCTACTAACAATAAGGAACATGTCTTTGTTGTTTACAAGGCCTCTCGAAGAGCGAGACTGTGAAAATGCATGGCCGCGCTTGGATAGATTTTAGAAATCATCTGTTTATTGACAGTCGGACTCAGATTTCGAGAAACACTTCTGGACGTAATAAGGATGACGAATAATCTTACCATATAGTTCATGAAGAGACATTAAGTGACATAGGAAAAAGGCTATAAACTAAAAGAGCACTTATCCGGAAAGACAAGTGGGAGATTGAAAGGAATGGTGTCTTTCGAACAAGTGTATTATTCCGATAAAGGGTTCGGATTTATTAGAAAGCTAAGTATTCAGTAAGTTCAAGTGATCGGAATGCCTAGGTGGAGGCCGCTTCCGATCAGTAATATTAATGTATAATTAATATTACAGCTTAATCTTGACTGAACCCTTCAGGTCACACCCAAGCAACTAACGATCCGACACAACGAATTAATTTGGAAGGAATTAATGAGTCGCTCGAGAATTAAATATTTAGACGTCAAAAATCGAGCTAGAGCGTCAAAATCGAGCGTCGCAAGTCGAGTCGAATAAATAAAAAACGAAACAGTAAAATCACCAATTAATCAACAATTTACTGAAATACCCCTAGCATCGGAATGCCCTAAGAAAACTGAGTGCTAGGGGCATTTAGTATAACAAGGTGGCTAGCATGCGCACCAAGCCGAGCCTAGGCTGGCTGGCTAGGTGTTGCGGCATGCTAGCGCACCATTGCTAGCAAGGCTGCCATCACATGGCTAGTAAGCCATGCTAACATGTGCGGGGGCAGCCGCAGCAATGAGCTAGCAGCGCGCTAGCGTGCTAGCATTGCTAGCAGCGTTGCGCGCATGGCACTATGACCAGCCGCACAGCCACGCACAGCAGCAGGCCAGCCGTGCACACCAAGCGCCAGCTGGGTTGCTTGGGTGCCAAGGCTCGGCCTGCTATGTTTCAGTAGCCCATTGCGGCATTTAGCATTAGGGGAGCCGGTTTTGGAACCTTGGGGATCAAGTATTGGTCCCCCCCCCTTTCCCTTGTGGTCCTTACCTAACCCTCCTCTTAGAATGACACTTGTTGATTAATTAGTTGTTGGCTATTTTCTTTTGCTTTGATTTAAAAATAAAAGGAGAAAATTGATTTTACCAACTCTCCCACATTGATGGGAGAGTGGATTTCTCACTTGAGTTTCCCTATAAATATCCCATTTGGGAATTGGAAAACTCACTTGAGTAAGAATTAGAAAAGGCATCTCCACTTGAGAGAAAACCTTTAAACTCATTAATTACTCGGGTAGTCTTTTTGGTCGGACTTGGCTAACCTCCAAGTAGTAGACCAGTCGGGCCGCGTTTTGTGTGGACTCCGTCGGAGGTCATCGCCCTTTGTGAGACTTAGTTTTCTCAAGCAAGAGCTGCATTTGGTCGAGCGAAGCACGCTACAAGGGTAATTTAGTCTTTTATCTAATCTTGTTATTTATGCGTTTTGGTTGTATTAATTGTGAGTTTTCCTTGGGCTCGGGTTTTATTTTTCGCGGTGAGTCGGACTCATCGAAACCCAACACCTGACTCTTCAACCTATTCCATGTCTTTGTTTCTGCAAATTTAGTCCATCTTTTTGTAACATACTTGTTTGGTATTCTTGTTACTGAATGTAGGTGTAGAATTCTGATGCAATGATAATATAACCATCTAGATGCTTCAAAATTTTTGCAAGTACACCATACACTTTGGATCTCATGTATATAGTTTACTTGATGTGCAAACCATGGCTTGTCTTCTAGGGTTACTTGATAAAGTATGCATTCTTCAGTTGTCCCTATCATTTGAACAGTTGTTGCCATAGAGTATCCAAACTCCTCTTCAAAGTCTCTGAAGAGTGACAAAGTGAATACCTGTTCACCATAATCATGTAGCTAGATTTAAGCTGTTATATATTATGTGTTATTTAAGAACTTTTAAGTGAACTTTTTACCTGTGCAGCATGCTTTAGCATTCCGGACAGTGGCAATGAAGTGAATGTTATTGACTTTCTACATGTAAACTCATCATATTTCTCTGTGATCCTCCAACGATTGGTTGTCTTCTTAAATATGGTATAAAATTCTGTCAAGGTAGTTACTTTACTTGCTTTGAATCCTATAGTATGATTAGTGCTTTCACCCCTTTGTGATGACAAGATTCCTGCTAAAAAGAAATCCCTACTAAGGGCAGGACACCATTTCTCTTTCAATTCGTACACTCTTTTGTACCAAGAGTGTGCTGTCAAGTCATATTTCTGCATCATTGTGACAAGGGAATAAACGCGTCGTCAATTGTCTATCCCTAGATCAAATACAATTTATACAACCTAAACAAACCTAATACGAGTATAAGGCAAGCATAGGGGTCGAACCACAGAGAACGGATAAACACCACCAAATGTTATCGACAATTAAGCTAGTCTGGAATAGGAGATAAATAAACTAAAGTCTAAATATGCTAAAATAAGAAATAAAACATTAAGGGAAATGGTTTAGGAATAGCATTCACTTGAACATAAACAAAGGCATAGAAATTGAATTAATTATGAACTAAACATGCTCAAATATCGAAATAAAGGATCCAATCTAGCCGCCTTCCAGGTCAATTAGCTTCTTCTAACATAGCCTCTATGCTTCCACATTAGAACCATATACTAGGAGGTACTATTAAATAACAATCGATAATAATGAACCTTAGCTAAGTCAACTTCCGTTCCTTGTTAGCAAAGATTCACCTTTAATCAACCAATAATGTGCACTTGCAAGAAGATTGAAGAATATCAAGCATATAAAGACTTTAATCACAAATAAATCAATTCTAACCTAGAACATGCTTAAGATCCAACTACACCACAACCATCCCCTTAATGGGGAAATTACTCACTAATCATGATAACAACAAGATTAATCAACAAATAATCAAGAATCAACATGATTAACAAGCAATACCAACAACAAAAACAATAATCAAAAGAAAGCAAATAAAAATAGAGGAGAGAGAGTTAGAGATTCTCATTGATTGAAGATGAAAGTCTACAAACAAGATCATCAATCTTTTTCTTCAAAATCCAAGCTCAACAATGGTGAAACCCTCACTTTCTCTCTCTAAACTAGTCTAATCCTAAGCTAAACCTAGAGAGAGAATCTCTTTTAAACCAAGGGAAAAATATCTAAAAGAAAATGAAGTTCTCCCGTACAAAACAAGCCCCGCAATATATAAAGAATCGCGCAAAAACGCTGAACAGGACCCGCTGTGCGCCCGCGCATGGTAGTTGTGCGCCCGCGCATGCGCCCTCGCAGCGGTCTGTGCGCCCTCGCAGCGGCCTGCGCTCCCTCTCAGCGGCCTGCGCGCCCGCGCAATGTAGATGCGCGCCCGCGCATTTGTGGGTTGCGCGGCTTGTGCTTGGGTGTGCGCGCCCGTGCTGCTGGATGCGCGCCCGCGCGCCGTAGCTGCGCGCCCACGCGGTGTGGGTGTGCGCCCGCGCACATGTCGCGCACAGGCCGCGCAAAACTTTCTACCTTGATTCTGCAATTTCGCCAATTTTGCACGGGTTCTCACAGGGCTGCGCGCCCGCACATTATTCGCGCCCTTGCACCTTGCTTTCTTCGATTCTTCTCTCATGCTTCCTTGGCTTCTTCTTTGCAATCCAAGACTTCAAATACCTAAGCACAAACACTAAGGGAAGCAATAAGGTATAGGGAACGGTGCAAACACGCAATGAAGGCAAGCATTCAACAATATACGCGATTTCATTAAAAATACATCGAGACATGTATGCACGCATTATTTGAACAAAACAACTGCAGAACACCCTAAGACAAGCTAAAACAAGGCATAAACACTATCCTAGGAGTGACATAAAATGTCACTTATCAAATTCCCCCAAGCTAAACCTTTGCTCGTCCTCGAGCAAAGCTAGAGCAAAAGAGAACAAGACGAAATTATTGGAAGCAAAAGAAACAAAATAGAAACAAGGAGAAAGAATGTACACTAACTCACTAACGTAGGAATCACGGTTGTTTTTAGCTACAACAAGCCCTTAAAACCCCAAAGTCGCCTATGAGGACGAGTGAGGTCTCGTGAGGGTTTCCTAAGAGCTTAACCCACAACTCTTGACAAAAACCAAGGCAAGGCAACAAAAGGAAAAGAAAAAGAAACATGAAAAGAAAGAGCAAAACACAAGTTCATATATGGACAAGAGATAGGGACAAGTACTAGTTAATGCAAACCTTTCTAAATAGACAAATGTATGCACGTTCCAAGATGTCAATGAATGATTGAAACATAAGACATGCTAAGAATAGAGAACTACTTAGGACTCAATCCACCCTAGCCCCATCCAATCGGGCCACGTTCTCTCCACTAGCTTCAAATTAACCCTTAAGCTAGCTTCTCAAGATTCCACGAAGGAACCGGAAAAAGATAAAGAAATGAAAAACTTTGAGAAGGTAATCTCGACGTCTCAACTATGCATACTCTTTCCATAGGTTTGAAGTCTATCTCCCTCCACCGTTCTTTTGACCTAACCCACTAGAGTCTAAGGGTCTTTTTATTGGTTGTAACGTAAGGCTAAGGGTTAAGGCGGGGTAAAAATTTTAAATTTGGTGATAATTCCTAAGTGAAGCAAAAAGTGCGGCCAACACTCAAAAACAACTCAAGAAGTCTCTAAATATCAAGCAAAAATACCACTAATGCCATTCCCCCAAGCTTATTCAACACAAACACACAATATTCCCCCCAAGCTTGAACAAAGCATTGTCCTCAATGCTTAAACTAAGGAAGAAAATGAATCCATCTAAAATATTTTTGTTGTTTTTCTGTTTTTTCAAATTTTTTTTTTCTTTCCTTTTTTTTTAACTTTATTCATTGTCCTTGCCTTTTTTAATTTTGGACGGCTTTTTCTTGAAACTTCACTTGATTTTCATAAATTTGCATATTTCTTTACAAGCTCAACTCTAACCAAATCTCAAAATGCATCTTGTTTATGATCAACAACTCAAAACTCAAACCTCACATGCTAATGCTTCACTAACTAAAAGGGTTGGTAAACATAGGCCATTAGGTTTGTAATGTGGTTTAAACAAGAGCGGGAAACATAAGGCTCAAATTGGTTAGCAAGTAGGTTTATGTAAAATAGAAAATCAAATTTGTAACAAAACAAAAAGAAGATAAAGAAAAAATGAGAAAGAAGTGCCCTTTTCCTCCCCTAGAGTGCTTCGGTCACGATCTTGGGAGCTATAAGTCAAAACAAGGATCAAGACATGCATAGCTAAGGATCCAAATGTGCCACACAACAAAGTGATGAAGGCTAGAATAATGTTACCTCACATGGGATTATAACTAAGCAAATACCAACTAAGGGTGCCAAATCCACTATAGAGAGCAACACCATCTTACCACATACCACGTGAACTAGGGCTTCATGGATTCCTAAAAGTTCTTAACCCGGCTACCTTAGCATGTAATATCCTAGAGTTAACCAATGACGCTCTCAAACCGTGCACACATTAACCACTTAGGAAGAAAGGCATTCAAGAGTAAACAAATCCAAAAGATATAATGTCCAATTAAGAACAAACAAAACACGATTTTGCTAAACTTGCCTTGAAGTAAACAAAAATATTTTTGGATTTTCCAAAAGCATGAAAAACATGGAAATGCATATACTCAAGTGCATGACATATATGAATCAACATCCCACCAAACATGATAGAATACCCTCCCCCAAGCTTGAATGAAACCAAGCTCTCAAATCATAAACGATGAAACCAAGGAGGGGAAAACAAGGAAAAATTAATCCAACATTACCAACACATGATCTTCAAGTCACAATAAGTAAGAGAGAGAGGGAAAAGAAGGATATTACCGGATATGGGATAAATGCAAAATCACACAAAAAAAACCCGAAATAACCTCATATGGGCCACAATCTCTACAAATAAGGCTTGAATTCCACATGATAGGTAAGTTGAGGCACATTTCCTTGATTCTTGATCATCACCAATGCGCAAGAGTATATCAAGTTGTGTACCTAGTAAGGAACACAAACACGTCCATGAGAGAAAATCTAATCTAAAAACAAAAGAAAATGAAAGCAATAAAACACGGGTTACTTCCCGCAAAGGCTTGTTTAACGTCCAAGCAAGACCAATCTAGTAAATAACCCGACAAAGAACGCAAAAGCTTGTCATATGCACCGGCAAACATATCAAGAAATAGAGCATACGCGATGCTCATATGACAAGCAAACATAAAATACAAGGAGACTTTATGTTTGAGAGAAGGGGGAAAAGAAAAAGTAAAAGAATCAAAAGAAAAATCAATAAAATAAGAAGAAAAAGAAAGATAGGGAGGCAAACTATCCTCACAAAAATCTTTTTGGTTGGCATTATAACTCTTTTTCCTCATCAACAATAAAAGAGTTGGGGGCTTCGGAAGCATGGATAGGAAGAGGATTCCTAAGCGGTTCTTTGAGAAAAGAAGGGAGGAACATAGGATAGTAGGGGATATGGTTAAACCTTTGGAAGAAAGGTGTATGAGAGAGGGGAAAAGGGGTAGCTATTCCCTCACCACAAGGTCTCACATCACTAATGAGGGCATGTAAATCAATCATGGAATCCTCAAATGAAGAACCCTCACGATCTACATCTCCCTCAAGCTCAAAAGCTCCAAATGATTCAACCTCAACCTCCTCTTCATCATCTTGGACAACATCTCCCATACATATCTCAAGGCCTACCATCTCAAATCCAAGAGTGAATGGGGGCAAATTCCTCTCAAACTCATCTCTTTCTAATGAAGCATTATCAATGAACTCACTCAAGAGGTTATGGGCTTTCGTTTGGAATGCAAGAAATATTTGGGCCATAATCTTAAATGAGTCCAAATCATCATGGATAGACGAGTCAAAAGCTTGCTCATTGGAATCATCTAGGGAACTATGGGACACACCTTTAGAATTCATGCAAAAATCGGATGCAATATGAGAAAGAACATGCACTTCATCATCATTAGAATGTACCTCATTACATTGAGCTATAGAAGGAGGGGAGTTGAAATCATGCATTACATGGTCACTATGGGGAGAATCAAGCACATCATGGGAATTCATATTAGACAAATCATGACAATTAGCATCAACATTAAAAGCATGAGAATCCCGAACATAAGTCTCATGATTGGCCCTCTCCCAATCTTTATTATCCCTAGCTAACCATGAATAGAAATCCCAAGCTTCATCCGAAGACATAGTTTCAAGATCACCATTTAACATATTATCAACCACTCCTCTAAAATGCTCATTTAATCCCAAATTAATGATTTCACAATAATCACCCTTGGTAAAACTCTTAACACCATCCCAGAAATCCTCAAGTCCATTAAAATACACCCAAAACGGTTCATTATCAAATTGAGGAATAGAAATACAAGCCATTTTTTTTCAAATAAAGCAACACAAATAAAAATCAACAAATAGAAAGATAAATATACACAATGGACTAGTCTCAATAAGATAACACAATGGTAATGGAAGCCGTTCCCCGGCAACGGCGCCAATTTGACAAGGTAGTTGGAAGCCGTTCCCCGGCAACGGCGCCAATTTGACAAGGGAATAAACGCGTCGTCAATTGTCTATCCCTAGATCAAATACAATTTATACAACCTAAACAAACCTAATACGAGTATAAGGCAAGCATAGGGGTCGAACCACAGAGAACGGATAAACACCACCAAATGTTATCGACAATTAAGCTAGTCCAGAATAGGAGATAAATAAACTAAAGTCTAAATATGCTAAAACATATCGAACTTGAACATAAACAAAGGCATAGAAATTGAATTAATTATGAACTAAACATGCTCAAATATCGAAATAAAGGATCCAATCTAGCCGCCTTCCGGGGTCAATTGGCTTCTCCTAACATAGCCTCTATGCTTCCACATTAGAACCATATACTAGGAGGTACTATTAAATAACAATCGATAATAATGAACTTTAGCTAAGTCAACTTCCATTCCTTGTTAGCAAAGATTCACCTTTAATCAACCAACAATGTGCACTTGCAAGAAGATTGAAGAATATCAAGCATATAAAGACTTTAATCACAAATAAATCAATTCTAACCTAGAATATGCTTAAGATCCAACTACACCACAACCATCCCCTTAATGGGGAAATTACTCACTAATCATGATAACAACAAGATTAATCAACAAATAATCAAGAATCAACATGATTAACAAGCAATACCAACAACAAAAACAATAATCAAAAGAAAGCAAATAAAAATAGAGGAGAGAGAGTTAGAGATTCTCATTGATTGAAGATGAAAGTCTACAAACAAGATGATGAATCTTCTACTTCAAAATCCAAGCTCAACAATGGTGAAACCCTCACTTTCTCTCTCTAAACTACTCTAATCCTAAGCTAAACCTAGAGAGAGAATCTCTCCTAAAACAAGGGAAAAAGATCTAAAAGAAAATGAAGTTCTCCCGTACAAAACAAGCCCCGCAATATATAAAGAATCGCGCAAAAACGCTGGACAGGACCCGCTGTGCGCCCGCGCATGGTAGTTGTGCGCCCGCACGTGCGCCCTCTCAGCGGTCTGTGCGCCCTCGCAGCGGCCTGCGCTCCCTCTCAGCGGCCTGCGCGCCCGCGCATTTGTGAGCTGTGCGCCTTGTGCTTGGGTGTGCGCGCCCGTGCTGCTGGATGCGCGCCCGCGCACCGTAGCTGAGCGCCCGCGCAAAACTTTCTGCCTCGATTCTGCAATTTTGCCAATTTTGCGCGGGTTCTCACAGGGCTGCGCGCCCGCACATTATTCGCGCCCTTGCACCTTGCTTTCTTCGATTCTTCTCTCATGCTTCCTTGGCTTCTTCTTTGCAATCCAAGACTTCAAATACCTAAGCACAAACACCAAGGGAAGCAATAAGGTATAGGGAACGGTGCAAACACGCAATGAAGGCAAGCATTCAACAATATACGCGATTTCATTAAAAATACATCGAGACATGTATGCACGCATTATTTGAACAAAACAACTGCAGAACACCCTAAGGCAAGCTAAAACAAGGCATAAACACTATCCTAGGAGTGACATAAAATGTCACTCATCACATTGCCTGCCACTTTTCTTCAAATTCTTTTTCTGTCACACACCACTTTAAGCACTGGTTGAATGCACACTTGAACTCTTTGTCTTTTTTTTTTAGCCCCAAATCTGGTTATTGCATTTTGTTCCAAATGCCAGATACAAAGTCTATGTCTTGTATTGGGAAGCACCTACATTCAAAATAAGAGAGTCACTTTATGCATCAAAAAGGATCACTTTATGCAGTAAAAAGGGTCACTTTATGCAGTAAATATAAACTTATTACCTGCTCAATTGCATTTGTCATTGCTTGGTCCTGGTCAGTGAATATTGAAGTTGGTGTTTTAACCTCCATGGCTTTCAAGAAGGTTTCTAGTAGCCACTCAAACGATTCAGTTTTTTCATCCCCAATAAAAGCACATGCAAACATACAATTATGCCGGTGATTGTTTTTGCCAACAAATGGAGCACATATAAGATTATACCGGTTGGTTCTGTATGTTGTATCAAAGACAAGAACATCTCCATTTATTCTATAGTCTTCTAGCATCATCGAATCTCTCCAAAAGATATTGGAAATTCTTCCTTCATTGTTAAACTTCACTCTAAAAAAGAAGTTTGGATCCTCTGATTGTTCTTGATTCAAAAGGTTCATTAAAGTTTGAGCATCTCCAACCTCAATTTGCTGCATTCTTAACCTTGAACAGAAATTTAGGTGATCTACAACACTGTGCCCTATATTCTGTTCTCCTCCAGCTTCAGTAGCCATGTAATTGTAACTATCCATTGTAGTCAAACCTGAAGATTTCATTGTTTTGATTGCTTCAGCTTTTTCTTCTGTCATTTTTCTTTCAGAACGATGCAGATAATGCCACTGTGACCTTGTTAGCTCGTGACTATGTTGTATTACATGTGACACCACCTCAAAATGTCCTTCTTTATTAAGTTTTTCTCTTATGCTTGCCTTACAATCAGATTGTGTGATGGCTACTTGTCTTTGCTTTCTTGCTTTCACATTTACATTCTCTTCATCAATCATTTCAACCAAATTTGTTTACTTGTCACCTGAATTTCTGTTTCCTTCAGCAGAACACACATAATATTTTTCACTTACTATCTTTGTGTGTGTGATGTATCTAGTTGTATGTTTTCTTATTGAAAAGCCGAGTATAGCAGCATGCTTTTCATACAATTCCAAGATTTCTTCAAAAGTGGTTTGTCTTACCACACCAACAAATGATCCTCTAAGATCTAAACCAGAAGCATCAATTGGATTTGCATATGTGATTTAACATTGTCATATCAGATAAGCAGTAGCAGCATATCATTATGTTTAGAGAAATACTATGTTTTATATGGGTCACCTTTATGCATAAAAAGGGTCACATTTTTACAATAATTATAAGGTTGATTGTACGTTTTATAACAAAAAGGTAATATGTGAGTTTACAAAAGGGTAACATTTGTGTGTACAAAGGGTCACCTTTATGCATAAAAAGGGTAACACTCGTGCACACAAAAAGTAACAAAATTCAGCACGTTAACTTCAAAATTCAGTTTCATTCCAATTAGAAGGTTGATTGTATCGAAATTACCTTCAATTTCATTTGATTTGGATGTTTGTGCTGAATTTGAATAAATTGACTTACGAGGAACCACTTGATTTTCTTCTACATTGTCAATTTAATTACCTCTAGTGTCCTGATTTGTGCTTATACTTTCTCTATCCTCGTTCATTAATGGCGCTTCTTTGTGTTCATCATCAATTCGAGTAGTTTCTATATTATCATCTATAAAATTCTTTGTTTCATCTTCTATTATTGTGCGATTTAGGTCGAAATCACCTAGTAATGGTGTTTGAATTTGCCTATGTTGTTGTAGAAAATCGTGGATCAAATTACTGCAATTTGATGAATTGAAGTTTGCTGATGAATCCTCCATTGATGATCAAATCGATCGAATCCCTAAGGTAATCAATTTTGCGTTTTCTCTCTGCGTTTTCTCAGTTTCTCTCTCCTCCATTGTTGTGTTTTCTTTCTGTGTTTTCTCAGTTTCTCTCTCCTCCATTATTCTCAATTTTTCGCGTCGTTTTTATGAAATTTTTTTTTAAAAAATGGCACGTGTGGCGGCGCCCGATTTACAATAAATTATTGTAAATCGGGGGCATGCAAAATTTTTTGTAATTAATTTGGGTCACTTAAGGTACTGGGTCAATTCGGGTCGGGTCACTTTGGGTATTTGTTTGACTTCAAGTTAAGTCAATTTAGATATCGAATCAATTTAAGATTGGATACTGGTCAAGTCACTTCAAGTACCGTCTTAATTTTGGGTGAACTCCTCTTTGGATTGGGTCAAGTCAAACCAGATTTTGGGGTCATATTTATACCGAATAGAATTAGGTTATTCGGGTCATATCACTCAATACGGGTCAGAATTACCGGGTCTTAAATAACCCGGCTTCACAAGGAACAAAACGGACAAATGGAAACAACGGAGATCATTTGGATATATTATACACATGAACACATCACGTTTTATTACTCGTACACTCATCATTGTCAAATAGAGGCGCAGAGGACTACTACTGTGGTACTGCCACTCTCAAACCCAACAAAGCAACAGCAATCTCATGACTCTTTGAATTCTCCTTCTCAGTGACCTACAATGAGCGTCAATTCCATGAAGCAATCTTCAATTTCAACCATTATACACTCTTTAAGGTCATCATTTCAGGATTCAGAGTTCAAGGAAGCTGAGAGAGAATTAATGGCGAGAGAGGAGAATTTAAGGCGAGAAAAAGATGAAGTTATAGCCAATATGAGGGATAAACGCGGCGCATTCGAGTCGGAACTCGGCGAAATGAAGACTGAAAAGATTATGTGGGAGGAAGAGCGTCGTCGATTAGCGAGGGAAGCTGAGGTGAATGATGAGAAGTTGAAGGATTTAGCGAGGGAATTGAGTAATGCGAGGGATAATTTGGAGAAGGGTGCGAGAAGGTATGATGGATTGTTGGAGAACCTTAGGGTTTGCGAGGTTGAGAAGAAGGGGTTGGCTATAGAATTGGTGAATTTGAGGGATGAGAATGAGGGTTTGAAGAGGAGTTTGAGGGATAAAGAGGGTGAAATTGAAGAGATTGATAGGAAAAATGGGGTTTATTTGAAGGAATTGGAGGAGAAGGATTGGAGAATAGGGTTGTTAATGGTGGAAAAGTCGAAATTGGGTACCCTTTTGGAGGAAGTTAAGGTGGGACGGGATGAGAGGATTTCGGGGTTGGAGGAGGAGAAGGCGGTGTTGGAGAAGGAGAAGGCGGTGTTTGAGGATGAGGCGAAGGAGGTTGAGGGGTTAAGAATGAGGATTTCGGGGTTAAAGGAGGAGAAGGCGCGGTTGGAGAAGGAGAAGGCGGTGTTTGAGGATGAGGCGAAGGAGGTTGAGGGGTTAAGAATGAGGATTTCGGGGTTAAAGGAGGAGAAGGCGCGGTTGGAGAAGGAGAAGGCGGTGTTTGAGGATGAGGCGAAGGAGGTTGAGGGGTTACGTAGGAGGAGTGCTAGTTTGGAGGAGGAGAAGGATAGGTTGAATGCAAGCTGTGAAGAAATTAGGAGGAATGAGGCAAGGAGAATTGAGGAAGTGAAGGAGGTTTTCGAGAGGGAGAAATTGGAGAGCTTGAAAGAGAAAGATGAAAGAATCCAGGAACTAAACAAAGAGAAAGAGGATTCAGTTATAGAGCAGAAGGATTTAACAACTAAGATGGAAAAGGCCGAAAATTGGTTATTAAAACTTGAGGGAGATATAACCAAAATGATGTGCTTGGATTTGACAAGAGATGCTACATTTACAAGTACTCGGTGTGGGAGAATTTTATCAGTGATTGGAAAGGCTCTTGATTCTGAAGGAATTGGTCTCACTTGCAAGGCTCAGAAAGCAGGTATATGCTCATCTGACCTTACTATATCTGTAATTTTGATCAATTTATATGGTTAAATTATTTGAAAGATTTATCACTATTGAAGTTTGAGCATTATACTGTTGTCATATACATTTAGATGTGATGAGACTATGAGAGAACATCTTTGGCCTGATTTTAGCGTGAACCACCATACCTGTAATCACAATGATATGTTAGACCTTTAATAATATGAGGAAATTAAACACAATGTTTGACTTCAGGCTCTTTTTTTTTGTCACCTAAAAAATGTAAGTTTGGATAAGGAATCAGTAAGTTCAGATACTTGCTATCCAAGTTCAGTTCATAGCTTAATTAGTATTGTCGAGACAAGGGTTAATAATTTAAGATTAGGCGAGAAGAAGGAAACCTTGATGAGAAAACAAGTGGCTCTGCTTGAAATTTTATGCTCAGGTTATCAGTAATGTTGTGTATTATTGCTGTTAAGTGAACATGATTTCATCTCCATGTTTAGTTTTGTGTTTCTGTGTGATGTTATTATGCCCGTTCTGATAGTCCTATATTTCAGATTCAGCTTTTGTTTCTAAAGGTAATGAACCCAAAGGCTTCTTGAAATCTGATGATGCTGTCAAGAGAACTTTGGACTTTGAGGCAGAAATGGTAAAAGGAAATGGGGCTTCTGGAAAAAAGGGGTCCACAGTGAACAGCATTATTATTGTTGACAGTGATGACGATGATGAGTACCCTCTTCGTGTTACTGGTGCCAAAAGGAAGTATGTACACCCTGAGAATTTGAGAGAACAATGCGATAGTTCTAATGATGATAGCCTAAACCAGAAACATATGAAGAAGCTTGAACATGGGTCATATGGACCACTCAAGCCTGTATTATCAACTCCATCAACTGCAGGTGATGGGCTTAAATTCACCATTAAGCAAAGGCAAACACTGTCAGCTATCAGAAAATGTGAAGAAAAGCTCAGGAGAGACATTGGAGAGTCAAGATTGGATGTGTTTGTGGATAATGGTGGTAAGGAAGATGAAAACGATAATTCTAATTTTGAAAACAACAAAGCTCATAGTTCTTGTCCCTCTCAACTTGAAAAGTATATGGCCACTTGCTGGCAGAGGAAGGTAAATAAAAGGCTGGAGGTTGCAGCTGATATGGTTTGTGCTTTTGACGAAGATCCTGACTTTTGTGCCAAGGCTGTTTGTGCATTATATAGGCAGCACAAGTCTTCGATGAAGGGTTCAATTTGTGCTAGCAGCAAAGGATTTGAGAATTGTGATGCTGACAGGTAATTAATGTTTAAATATTATAAATCTTTCGATTTAAGGTTATCTGAAATGTCAGTTGTGATTTTTTTATGCTTAATTAATCTCTTCTGAAAGTTATAAGAACTGATATACCTAACACATAGTATTGCTATATTACCACTATATTGATATGAGAAAACTGCCCTTCACATTTTCTTATTACCAATTCCTGTTTATTCATCTATGGAGTCCTTTACTCATACAGCTTCTGTATCAACTAGCCAATCAGCAGAAGTGATACTTATGTACTTTTGAAATCGCATCCTGGATTAGAAATAGTCAAATGAAGATGCATCCTAGCCAAAGATAATACTATGTATAGATCTGTTTTTATCCAGATTCCAGACCAAGCAGCTGTTTGGCTAGTGAAGTTGCTAATTGTGTTTATTAACCACGATAATCTTTATTTTAGTCATGATTTTCTTTTCTTCAAACAGTTTTGTGTTTGTGTGATGTACCTACATCAGAAATAATTAGTAAAATTTAATCTATGCTTTGTTTCATCTAAAATTGTAATCGTATACACCTATATGTTCTTATTATTTATGTTGAACAATTAGCTGTCACTTTCTAGCAAACAATGTTAACTAATTGACTGTGTAAGTAGCTAACTATAGTTATGAGAAAAACATGCCGTTTATTTTGGCATGTAACAGCTGAACAGGAGACCAGTATTGCTTTGTTAAAAATTTTACTTCGTATATGCTTGATGTAATTGGCATCATTTTATGAATCTGATCTCAATCGAGTAAGAAGCTGCTAATGCATGCAGCAGTTCTTTCTTTGATCACCTTGAAATATCACTTTGCAGCTTGTATGCAAAAGTTATGTGTCACTCTGGGACAAAATGTTAATCAGAAAAACTATTATCAGTCTGAGTTTTATATGCTGGAAGATATATTACATGTAGAAGTTACTGACATCATCCACATCTCATCAATTTGTTTGTTATTTATTTATTTATAATTCTTAATCATCATCTTATTAAGAGAAAATACACTTGTAGCTACTGGTAGTTGCATCTGTCTGAAATGTGTATTTTGGTTCTAGGGGAATTTCTCTGGCCAAATTTCTAATAGATGGGGATTTAAAAGGCAAGATGAAGAAGTCTGTGGATGAGTTACAGCAGCATGATCAAAGGGGCCTTGATGATTGTTGCAGGCTTGCCAAGAAGAATTCCAAACAGCTGATTGACATCTATAAAAAGGGCGAGGATCCTCTTTTTTCTCCTTTGTCCACTGATCTGCAGTATAAGTAACCCATGAAGAACAACGATGTAAGTAAGTTTCTGACAAGTTTCTCTACGACAACTCTTTCTCTTGTAAGTGTTATTCTATCCTTGTATATGTATGTAAGTAGCAACTGGGCTGTACCTAGGTAGCAATATAGTTTAAGCGGCTGGCTAACTTAGATGATAATCTATCTGCACATGATGCTAACTTTTTCAGGATGATTTAATCAGGTAACACAAAATTCACTCCCTGTGGTGTTACTACATTCTCATTGTAAAAGACAATTTGCTAATTACTAATCATCTGAATCCCAAATTTTCGTTTTTGCCCATCTTTGATCACGCATACATGAAAATGGCGATTTTTGCCTGCTCTCCTTCGTAGTGATGTCTAATTTTGATTATTGTTTGTTGGAAGTGTGGATGTAACTTTTTAGCTGAGATTTGGAGTCTAAGGAATTATGAAAACAACAAAAGCAATCCCCAGTGAAAAGTTCTGTACCATCTAATTTCATTATGATTTGGTCTGTAAATTACATTGCTAAGCCGAAAGAATTTTTCCAATTGCTGGTTACAAAAAATGTACTGAAACCAATTATACAAGTTTTATATCAGAAGACACATTTATAAAGAAGAAAAGCATAAGAATGAATAATGAAATCCCCTGCTGCCTTGGTTCATTATCTTCGCTCTCCCTCCAATGTAGAATCTGGAACATGATTTACTTGTACAATTTTGGAGGAAAGATGCAGTTGCCAGATGTTTACTTTGGAACAATCTCCCGAGGGTACTCCCTTTATTTTGCTCTCGTCTTCAAGAACTGCTTCTTTGACAAATTTGAGTGAGTTCTGCAATACAATTTTGTTTTGTGATTAGTTTAGTGATTGAAGAGTGAATTACATTGAACGTCATTAGTATAGTCTGGTGACTGTTTTTCTTCCTTTATTATATTTAGTTAATATCACTTCGCAAAGGGGCCATTACAAAGAGTTTAAGTATGAACCTGTTTGGTGGCATCTGCAAAAGGCAGATAACCCCATCGTTCAGGATCCCATAGGATGGAGCTATTGAATCCGAAACTGGAAATGTGGATGGCCAATTCCTCGGCATCCATTTTTAAGCTCTTCAGATGCCATCCGATGACTTGGGAAGATTGGCAGACTGGCCCTTCAATTATCATCTTCTTTCTGCTTGCTGAGAGTTTTGCAAGGGGCCATGACCCAAATGTCCTGTTTAAACACCTCATTTTCTTATAAGCCTTGAGGAGTAGAATCTACCGCAAGAAGAAATAAAATGTAAAGGCACAGCGTTTTTCTGCTTCGCTAGCAAGCTAAATTGGACTGAAACATGCTTTCTCACATTATCACACAGTAGGGGCAACAATTCATCTGTTTCTATGACACAAAAACTTTGGGTATACTAGAACCAGTAGCATAAGAGAAGGAAGGGAGAAAAAATTCTTACCCAATAGCTCGAATTTCATCAAAGAAGCTGAGATCATATACATTTGAGAGGCCTGCAAAATGAACAATTCCACTTAACCGATGATGCTCGATATGCTTCAGTGCAAGGTTTCTCTGGTGATCCATTTCAGTTCTATGATCTGTAAAATTCTCCTTAACCACCAAGTGTCTATACATTACCCCCGTACGCCTGAGTATATCTGATACATCAGAAGACTCCAGCTGTGACTCTACAACAATCCACAGCAGTGGCGGAGGCACCAGTTTCAGAGTATTTGCCATTCTGCTTAACAAAACTCCTCTTAGAGGATCCTTATCATTTGTAGGAGTAATAATAATGATTTGTTTCCTTGGATTCAGTTCATCACTTTCATTATCACTCTCCTCGACCAAATTTGCATCCTCCATTGCACTGTCTGGAGCTTCTGATAGGCTTCTGTTAGCAGAACTGTTGTTGCCTGCTACACCCAGCATAGGCCTTGGTGCTAGCTCAATGGACTCGTTATAGTGTATGTCCGCTGTTGACTTGAGACTAGTAAATGGAGGTTTACCAGTAGGAGCAAAACCCGTGAAGAACCCCATCAGAAAACATAGCAAGAAATGCAATACAGCTTTCTTCCATAGATGAATCCGCTTCTTTGATCGCTCCGTGGATCCCATTTATCTGAAGCTAAACAGAAGATGATTACAGAAAATAATCGTAGCTCAATGAGCTAAGCTTATATTAATCTGGGTGATGTAGAAGAGTTGAAATGACTTGTGGGTGACATTTTATATACTAGTAGTAAAATTGAATAGAAATGTCGAGTTTCGGGACGACTAGCAGGTTTGTCTTAAAGCAGTGCTACAGACTATAACAATGATGGGCACTAGCTAACTCAAATGAGTATGAACAAGCCATTTGTTTTTATTATTCAAAATTAGTATTAGATTGTTTAGGTGTTTCATGGTTATTGTGTTGTTGCTTCTAGAGTTGATCACTTAAAGTAAAAGAAAACACAAGCTAAGGAAGTAAACAATGGAATATCTGATCTTTAGTTGGTGGCTTCACCAAATGGTTGTTGAAGATGCAAACTCATTACCAAATTATGAATTATAATTTGAAAAATGATTACTTTTTTACTTGAAAATTTGGTTGATTTTCATCTGTCATTTAATTTATCGTTGACTGCTTTGACAATGGAAGAATCTTGTACAGATTCTACGCATGAATCTTCGAATCTTATGAGAAGAAAAGGGATTTGAATTGAAGAACTAGATTCGGGCAATAAGCCGTAAAATTAGTAAAAGAAGCCCTTTTTTTTTTAAATGCTATATGTAGCTCTACTGCTATACATATAAGAAGCTAAAAATTGGAATAAACAATGAAAATATAACATTCATTACACTAGTTACGCATGATTTTGTCATACAATTTTAAATTAATATTAAATTAGAAAAAAATATTAAATGCTTATTTGTAATTCGATGGGCTATATTTTTTTTTTTTTTTTTTTTTTTTAGAAAAGAAGGGCTACATATTACATACAGCATTATCATTTTTTTTTTTGTTTCAAGCAGAAATAGACGGGAGATTCCTAATTCCTACTCCTTAATTCCTAATGGTGATGAGTTTTGTAAGCGGCATTTTTCAAAAGTTAAACAACTTGTCTGAATAGTAAACTTGGTACTTAGTTGTGTATTGTACTATCTGTATTGGCACCACCAAACTATTGATTATTTGATATAGAATTCTAATAAAACTATGAGTCGGACCAAGCTAAACTTAGTATATTAGTAAGGATTGCAACTTTCAACTTTGAGATTTCACTAGAGGTACTTTGAGGGTGGGGATCTCTTACCCTTCCCCCTCACTCTGAAAGTATCCGACCCGCAAATACTGGATCAAAAATATTGTGAGGGTTGAGATTCGGTCAGGGTCCTTCTCCTTACCGATAAAAAAAAAAAAAAAAAAAGAAACTGTGAGTTGGTACCAAAGTAAACCTTTCTTGAAATTGTTGTAATTAGTAAGATAGGTATAAAATTGCATAGCTACAAGGTAAGGAAAAAAAAATTTACAATTGGTTGTGTGCAAGCAGACTTCATATTTATATGGGTAAAATACACTCTCTCTTTTCAAACTAAATGTCTCATTTTGACTTTTTGCACTATTCACTTAAGTCATTTCGACCAACGTTAATAATTTATAAATAAGAAAAAAAATATAATTATGTGCGTGTGTACTTATGTACTTATTAGAATCGTATCAATGTATAATTTCTGAATATTAACTTTTTATAATATGTAGTATATAATTTTTAGTATTTAAAAATATAATAAGTTAAATTTTTACATTGGCATATGTGTCCCGTTTGATTTTGGAATATTTATTTTGAAACAAAGAGTAATAGAAAGTCATATGAGATTTGTTTTTTTTTTTTTCTTCTTTTTTTCTTTTTTTTTTTTTGAAACAAAGATGGTCATACTTTTTTGACCTTTGAACTTTCAAACATTGTTTTAACATGTGTGTAACAGTGTTTGGTGAACAAGATTTTAGTTATATTTAGAAAGAAAAAATTACTTGTGAAAAAGAATTAATTTGATTTAATAATCTCCTCAATAGCCGAAAATGAACAGATTTGATTTGATAGGAATTTAGAGAGACAATGAAGGAAAGGGAAGAAATACACTTTGCTGATATCTTCAAACAAATAAATGGTAACTAGTTGAAATTATTGAAACTGTGGGAATATGTGTGGATATAATTAATTACTAAATTAATTATGTCTAATTTAAGAAGGGTTAAATAAAGTGAAAGGAGAAGGGAATGAGAAAAATGTTATAGGTTGTTTCCAACATGTTCCGTTAATTGTCTTTTCTTTATTTAGCTTATAAGTTACTATAAAATGTCTTGAGGTAGATGTATAATTGAATTCAATCATTTTAATTCATGTCAAAGTTTATTAGCATTAAGAAGTTTATTTTCTTATATTTATTATTTCCTTCATAGTGGTTATTTGTATATCCCAAAATATTATTTATCTTTGTGAGGTATCGGTTTCATATTATCTAGTAGAAGCCACATTTCCGCTGCGAGAGCTCTAACAATTGGTATCAGAGCCGACGTCAAAATCTTAAGTGCTAAATTTTTTTTGATTTTGAAATTAATTATAATAGCATCTACTAGTGGAACGGTTAAAGTTGAGAAATATGAAATCGAAAAATTCAATGGTAAAAATGATTTTTCCTATTGGAGGATGCAAATGAAAAATTTGCTCGTATCACAAAAGTAGCATAAGGCATTGGCGGGAAATGAACAAAAACCCGGGGATATGAAGGATGAGGATTGGGAAGAGTTAGATCTTGAAGCACGAGCGGCTATAATCTTATGCCTTGAGAGGGACGTTGAATTCTTGGTAAATGAAGAAGCAACAGCCGCTAGCTTATGGACAAAGTTAGAGACTAATTTCATGACAAAAACTCTAACTAATAGGATCTACATAAAATCCAAATTATATACATGCAAGATGGATGAAGGCACCTCAATCCGGGAGTATATTAATAAGTTTGATAGGATTATATCAAACTTAAAGGATATTGACGTGAAGGTAGATGAGGAAGACCAAGAACTCATGTTATTGCTTTCATTACCGAAATCCTATGAAAATCTGGTTCAAACATTGATGCTTGTGGGTGATACTCTAACCATGGATGAGACTAGAACATAGATTTTAGTGGATGACCTTCGAAAGGTTGCTACAAGCGGAATGATGTCTAGTAATGGAAGAGTACACAACGAACAAGCTCAGGGATTGTTTGCAAATAAAGGAAGGACTAATGAAAGAGGGCAAGGCAAGGGAGGAAAGTTTAGATCAAAATCTAGACCTCTTGCGGAAAGACCATGTTTTAAATGTGGCGAGCTTGGTCATTTTAAAGCTAATTGCCCAAAGAGGGTAATATTCAAGAAGAACAACAACGACAACTCCAGAGGAAAACAACATGAAAAACAAGAAGCTTGTTCTGTCTCAAATGACGAGGATGATTATTGTTACTCAGTTTCAGAACAATGCAATGAGATGTCCGGTAAATGGATGCTTGATTCAAGTGCATCACACCATATGTGCCCAAACAGGAAGTGGTTTATAACTTACCAAAGTTTGGATGGTGGTACTGTTTTGATGGGAAATGATCATGCTTGTAAGACTATCGAGTTAGGTACTATCCGAGTCAAGATGCATGATGGAAAAATAATAACCTTAAGGATGTGAGACATATCCCAGATTTGCGGAAGAATTTTATTTCTCTTGGTTAATTAGAGAAAAACGGTTGCAAAATAGTCTTGGAAAATGGAGTTTTAAAAGTTGTTCGTGGTTCCTTGGTAGTGATGAAGGGAATTCGTCACGGTAATCTTTATCCTCTTTTGGGGACAACTGTTACAGGTGATTTAGCAGTTGGAATTGGTGGAAGTAAAGACCAAACAGAATGCACGAGTATATGGCACATGCGCCTTGGGCATATGTCGGAAAAGGGTTTATCATTGCTTAGTGGACAAGGTTTGTTGAAGAACATGAAGAAGCCACAAATGAAATTTTGTGAGCATTGTGTGTATGGAAAAGCACACAGGGTGAAGTCCTCTACAAGCAAGCACAAGAGTAGAGGATTGTTAGACTATGTGCATACGGATGTTTGGGGTCCGGCTAAAGTTTCTTCCAAAGGTGGTTCCAGGTATTTTGTTACATTTGTTGATGATCATTTTAGATATGCTTGGATTTATTTTCTTAAGCATAAGAATGAGGTATTCGACATTTTCAAGCGGTGAAGAGCAATGGTTGAGAACAGAACAGGTCGAAAGCTAAAAACTGTACGGTCTGATAATGGTACCGAATACACAGAAGGAGCTTTCAAGGAGTTTTGTGATCAGGAAGGCATTGTGAGACACTGGACGGTCAGAGACACACCACAGCAGAATGGAGTCGTAGAAAGACTGAATCGTACATTACTTGAGAAGGCAAGGTGTATGCTCTCTAATTCTGGATTAGGCAAAGAATGTGGGCAGTGTCGGTTGCTACATCTTGTTATATAGTAAATCGATCCCACATTCTTATTTAGATGGTGACACGCCTTATAGGGTGTGGTCAGGGCAACATGCAGATTACACAAGACTAAGAGTCATTGGGTGCACGACTTATTATCATGTTAAGGATAATAAGCTTGATGAAAGAGCTAAGAAAGCAATCTTTTTGGGGTGTCTAAAAGGAGTTCAAGGCTATCGTCTTTGGAGTGTAGAAGATTCTAAATTTGTAATTAGCAGGGATGTGATCTTTGATGAAAGATCTATGGTAGCTTTATCGAAAGCTATGGTGCCTAATGATGGTGATGTTGGAATGACTACAAATACTCAAGTGGTTGAGATAGAATCTAGAAACCAATAAGATTCTAGTCATGTTCAGGTGGAGCATCCTGGTGTTTCTCAACATGAGGAGGAGGAGGATTTGGATCATGAGGAGATTCAGCAGGAAAATGCACATGTACTACAACAGCAGCAGCAGGATTCTTTGGCATCCACTAGGCCAAAGAGGAATTATAAATTAGTTCAGAAGTTTGGGTCAGACAAACCTCTGAGGCATTACGGGGAGGTAAACTTGGTAGAATATGCACTCTTGGTGGAGGATGATGAGCCGGACACTTCAAACAAGCTGTTAAAGACAAGGATAGTGAGAGTTGGTTGGTTGCTATGGAAGAAGAGATGCAATCTCTTCATAAAAACAAGACATAGGAGGTAGTCCCATTGCTCGTGGAAAAGACTGCTATAGGTTGTAAGTGGGTATATAAAAGAAAAGAGGATCCTTCCAAGTTAGATAGAATAAGGTATAAGGCTAGTTTAGTGGCCAAGGGATTTGCACAGAAACAAGGTGTTAATTACAATGAGATATTTTCTCCAGTGGTAAAGCATACTTCTATTCGGGTGCTATTGAGTCTTGTAGCTCATGGAGATCTTGAGCTGGAACAACTCGATATGAAGACGGCCTTCTTACACGGTGACTTGGATGAGGAAATCTATATATGTATCAACCTGAGGGATTTAAGGTTGACGGTAAAGAGAATCAGGTATGTTGCTTGAGGAAATCACTTTATGGATTAAAGCAATCTCCTCGACAATGGTACAAGCGATTCATTCTTTTATGTTAAAACAAGGTTTTCTAGAATTAATTACGATTGTTGTGTATACATTCGCTAACTTCGTGGAGGTGATTATATTTATCTCCTATTATATGTGGACGACAATTTCTTCTAAGAGAAAGGTGGAGAAATAGGTTAAAAACTCAACTCAGTGAAGAGTTTGAAACTAAAGACTTGGGCGCTGCAAAGAAAATACTGGGTATGGAGATTATAAGAGAGAGGTCAAACCGAAAATTATTCTTAAGCCAAAAAAGCTACATTGAACGGGTTATAGAAAGGTTTGGGATGAAAGGTGCTAAGTCAGTGGTGACTCCATTGGCTCCACATTTTAGGCTCTCTAGTAAACAATCTCCCACTACAGCTGAAGATAAGGTTTACATGGATAATGTACCTTCTACTAGTGCAGTAGGCAGTTTAATGTACGCCATGGTGTGTACACGTCCAGACATTTCACAAGCAGTCAGTGTTGTTAGTAGGTTCATGGCGAACCCGGGTAAAGCATACTGGGAAGCAGTGAAATCGATATTACGGTACTTGAAAGATACCACTGAAACAGGTTTATGCTTTGGTGGAGATACATGTCAAATAAGTGGCTTTGTTGATTCGGATTATGCTGGTGATCTGGATAGAAGACGATCTACTACTGGTTATGTGTTTAAAATACACGGTGCTCCAGTTAGTTGGCGATTAATGTTACAAGCGACAGTGGCTCTATCTACGACAGAAGCAGAGTATATGGCTATGGCAGAAGGAGTTAAGGAATCATTATGGTTGCGGGGACTTCTGGATGATTTGGGGTTAAAGCAGGATAATGTGAATCTAAATTGTGACAGCCAAAGTGCTATTCACTTAGCCAAGAACCAGGTTCATCATGCTCGTACCAAACATATAGATGTCAGGTATCATTTTGTACGGGATATCATAGAGGAAGGTAGTATTTCTCTTATGAAGGTGCATACAAACGAGAACCCTGCAGACATGTTAACCAAAGTTGTGTCTAAGCAAGTTCCAACACTGTTTGAAATTGCTAAATATTGTCCCATGTTAGGCATTACATGGAGAAATAAAGGGAACTACGATTGGATTGATCCCGGTTAAGGGTACGTAGGCAGTCATTGTAAAAATGGTGCAACCGGATACGACTTACGCGATTTGTTCGTTCAATATTTTGAATGATTTCAAATTATGTTTTATTATGGTTCATATAATTTTTATTGATGCTTTAAGCATGAGGAATGAGCTATATAAGTGTCTATGTACACGAGGAATAAATTATATGTTGGTGCCTTAGTGCACTTAAGGTGTTTTTAACACCGAGGGATAGGATTTGTGGCGCTTTATGCGTTTAAGGTGTCATTGGCACCGAGGTAGAATTTAAAAAGGGTTCAACATTAAATATTATGTGGTCACTAATTATTCAAGAATTAAATTGATATATTTGATTGTTTGAATAATTATTGTTGATTGAATGATTATGGTTTGAGAGTCATCACCAAGTTTAATAATTGGTAAATAACATAAAGTGAAAGAGATTACGCACCAAAACTCTTGGAACGTATATACCTTGAGTATGAACATATGCGGGGAGTTATGGGGTTTTATATTTAACCATAACTTCTAATGGAGTACAGGACGCTGTATATTCCTTTTTTTTATTATTATTATGCGCTGGAATTCCGCCACCTATGTGTGGTTTTTGATGCTGGCACGGTTAGCTCCCGTGTCAGTAACCTCAATTTATTGGGGGAGGCTAGGGGGAAACCCGTTCGCTGCGTAATCAATGCTAAATAAATTATTTAGTGTCTAGTGAGAATTTTTGTTGAGTGTTGTATGCTTGAAAAACAGGTGCAACAACGTAAGTCGTGTGTTGATAGGAAATTGTATGTTAGTGTGTTAATTACGCTTATGTACTCAGCTTTGCTGATTGTGTGTTTTGTGTGTTTGTTGGCCTTGTCTTTATCTTGGCCCTATGATGACCCATTTAGAATGGAGAGTAGTGGAAATAGGTAGAGATAAGTTTCTCAGGTGTTGAAGCATATTCATGAACGGGCATGAGTGAAGAGCGTATCATGCTAGTTTCCATAAGTTTGTAATGTGTTTATCGCTTTAATTATTTATGATAATATTATTATGTGTGGCTAACGAAAAGGTTTTGAATTTGGTTTGGTTTTAATAAGGGCCTATAATGGTTCCAAGTTGTAGGTTGATCTTATTTTACTTTGTTTGACTTTGGTTTGACTTTACTTTTTAAGTTGACTTGTTTTGAAAGGGTTTGAAATTAGCCTTCCGCTGTGTGTCTTTGATAGTTGCCTTAGCCTTTATCACGGTGGCGGTAATATCTTAGATATTCCTAATTTGAGATTTTAAATAGAGCAAAACAGGTATTGAAAAGAAAGGAATTTCTAGGGTGTTACAAAGTGATATCTGGGAGCTTTGGTTGAGATTTTATTACCACTAAAGCCAAAAACGTGTTCTAAAGTGTTTTAAATTTAATCTTGGCCAAGTACGTATTTATTGGTAAAATTTTTAGAGAATTAATTTCTATTCTATTTTATTTTATTCTGATTATTTTATTTTTTGAAGATTAAATATTTATTGATTTAATTTAAAACCAATTTTTTTTTTTATTTAAAAAAAAAAAGAAGGCTCGAAATTTTTTTTATTTTATATAATGGTCCGAAATTTTTTTTTTAGAAGGAAGATTCAAATTTTTTTTTAGGAAGGTTCGAATTTTGCCTTCTTTCTTATTTAATTTCGAAAAATTTGATTAAAAAAGAGTCAAAAATATTTTTAGTTTGCTTATTTTGCAGGAAAGCGAGGATTAAAGTAAGCATTATGTGTTAATAGCTTTAAAAAGCATGTTGGTGAGATTGGGTAGGAAAGAAATTGGGCATATAAGTTAGGAATAATCATGTTCTTGTATGCATTAATTTTTAGGTTGTGATGTTTAATCATGTTTATGGACTACTTGTGAGCATGTATTTATGTGGTTAAAAATAAGAAAATTGTTTGATTGAACATTGAACCTATTCATGCAAGAATTGTATTATTTTGCTTTCTTTGGGAAAGGGAATTCTTTTCTAAGTCTTTTCCTTACAGGATGTCGAATCTTCCTAGCAGATACACCGAACTAGGCACTCTCACTAAGAAACCAAATGAACATCCCTATGATTACGTTCAAAAGATTCGCTTTTACTGTTCCTACAGGAGCAATGTTTTAAAGGACAGAGTTTTTGATAGCCCTGATCGTATTTCAGCTATGATTGTCCGTTGCTTGCCGGATGAGCCCCCTTATTATGCTGTCAAATCCAAATTTTCTGATTTCTATTTACCAGGGGACATCTCAAACTACTACAAATACAGGGACTATTATGGACAATGGTACCCGGATTATAGATTTTTAATTTCCTACCTTGTTAGGGTCGAGAAGGCCCATTGCCGACAACTTCACCTTCCATACCATGATTATTATTTTGAAAACCCAGTGGGGCAAAATCCACCTTCTCCTAGTCATCAATCAGAAAGTTCTTCTTCTTCTTCTCATTCTTCAGGGGGAAATCAAGCGGAAAATGAGGAACAACAACAGGGAGATAGTTCACTCATGGAAATTTCTAATCCATATCCACCTCCAACTCCAGTCATTATAGAAGTTTCTTCTGATGAGGAGGAAGAGGGAGAGTTCGTACAGGTGGAACCTGAACTAGAGTCACCTGAGCCAATGGAGGAGGAAGATGATTCGGAGTTTGACCCCGGTAGCTACAAGCAGTCGGCCGACAAGAGAGACGATGTCCGGAAGGATTAGATTTTTATAGCTTTCCTCGTCGTAAATTTTCGGTTTTTATTTCAATTATTATCACTCTAGTTTTAAATTAATAAGTGGCATGACCACATAAGTTTTTAGAAAAATAATTTTATTTTAGTAATTCCCATTTATTTTAAATAATAAAAATTTTATTTATTTCTTTATCGAAAATTTTATATGATTAATAGAGAAGTTCAATTAATTTCCAAAATCGCCCATTTCACATCACTATTCCAAAAGCCAAAATTCCAAGCAAATTAATTCCAATAAAATTATTTCTAAGCTATGGGAATCTATGGGAATTATTTTTCTTTATCTATGTGATGCTTTATTAAGTGTATGGTTGATTAGCAATCAATAATTGATTGACAAAGCCACAAATTTAGGGAATTCTTAGCTTTTGCTATCCCAATTTGTTAGCTTCAAATTTTATTGTGAATGTTTCAAAGGGTGTTAAGTGATAGATGAGTGTATGTCTTAAGAGTTGACCATAGCCATCCTTTAATATAGACCCTTGTTCTTAATTCAAGAGGAGCAAAATGGCAAGGGGAAATAATTTTGGGAGTGAGTTGAATGAGGTTGTTAGGCAGTTAGCAGTTGTAGCTCAGCAGTTGGCAAGGAATTCATCCACCAATGGGGATGCTCAAGGAGAACTTTTTAAGAAGGTAGCTCAAAGAAAACCACCAACCTATCAAGGAGAGCCTGACCCTACCATACTGGAAAATTGGTTAAGGGAATTTGAGAAACTGTTTGGGGCAGTTGGGTGCCCAGAAAATTCTAAGGTAGGCTGTGCTACCTATTACTTGAGAGGTGAAGCTGATCTTTGGTGGCAACAAAATGAAACAACTATTAGAGCGCTGCCTGGATTCAATTGGACTAAGTTCCAAGAAAAGATGAGAGACAAGTTTTACCCTAGCTTTTTACAGAAGCAGAAGGCTGAGGAGTTCTCAAACCTCAAAATGGATGGCATGTCAGTGACTGAATACTATACGAAGTTTATAGAGCTGTCTCGTTTTGCTGAAGAGTCGGTTTCTACGGAGAAAGCAAAGGCTAGGAAGTTTGAGAGTGGGTTGACTACTGATTTGCAGCTGAAGTTATGTGGTCAAGTGTTTGAAACCTTGGATGAAGTATATGGAAGAGCTGCGCACTTGTATGCTTTGGAGTTGAAGAAAAAGAAGGAACTGGTGGATGTGGAAGTGAAAGAGAAGAGAAAAGAGATAGGACAGAACTCTGGGAGTCAACAAGGTAACCAGAATAGCTTCAAAAAGCAAAAGTACTACCTAACAACAACAACTTCCACAACAACAACAATTCCCAAGGTAACAATCGTCAAGGAGGACGTAACTTCAATGGAGGGGTTAGGAGTAATAACCAAGGGAATAACAGAAATGAGAGGTGTTATTTTTGCAGGAGATGCAAGAATAACCATCCTGGAAAAGATTGTGAGGGCAACTTGGTTGTTTGTCGTGCTTGTAACAAGCTTGGACATCGAGAGTATGAGTGTTTCTCTAAGGGTTCTAATGGGAGTAAACCAAGCAATAATTCAGGAGGGACCCAAAGGAACTTTCAGGGAAACAACAACAGCTTCAATGGGAATAAGGGAGCGTAGCAGAACGGAGCAAGGAATAATAACAACAACAGCAATGGGAACAATCAGCAGAAAAGTGGAGCTGTAGGAAAATTGAATGTGTTGAGTAAGCATGAGGCAGATTCCACGAAAGATGTTATCACTGGTACTTTTTCTATCCACTCTATTCCTGTTAAAGTTTTATTTGATTCTGGTGCAACTTTTTCTTTCATTTTGAAAAGAATTGCTTCAAAACTTAAAGACCGTTTGAAAACAGTAGAAGTAGTAGATTTACCAATAACCATTCCAACGGGTGGGGTAGTGAACTGTACCAAAACCTTTAATAATGTACCTTTAGAGATTGAAGGGAAAGAGTTTCAGTCGGATCTGATTGAGTTTGGGTTAAAGGATTTTGTTGTCATCCTAGGAATGGATTGGTTGAGCAAGTACAATGCAGAAATAGGTTGTCGATCGCAGAAAGTAAAAATGACCACAAGTGGGAATGAGGCAGTGACGTATTGGATGCATGGCAAAGTCAAATGCCCTAGATTGATTTCTGTATTGAAGTTGGCAAAGTACATGAGAAAGGGGCATCCAATATACTTTTGTAGTGTGAGGAACATGGATTATGAGGAGGCAGTTAAGCCAGAAAATATAGAAGTAGTAAATGAATTTCTAGATGTATTTCCGGACGAGATCCCTGGGATGCCACCTAAAAGGGCAATCGATTTCACTATAGACTTAGTCACAGGAACAACACCAATATCCAAGGCACCATATCGGATGGCACCGGCAGAAATGAGTGAGTTAAAGGAGCAATTGCAGGATTTGTTGGACAAGGAGTACATCAGGCTGAGTGCGTCCCCTTGGGGAGCACCAGTTTTGTTTGTTAAAAAGAAAGACGGAAGCATGAGGTTATGTATCGATTACAAGGAACTGAATAAGGAGACAATAAAGAACAAGTATCCACTTCCAAGGATTGATGATTTATTTGATCAATTGAAAGGCGCAACCGTGTTTTCTAAGATTGACTTGAGGTCTGGATATCATCAATTGAGGATTGCAGATGAAGACATCCCTAAAACTGCTTTTAGGACGAGATACAGACACTATGAGTTTATAGTGATGCCATTTAGATTGACCAATGCTCCGGCAATCTTTATGGATTTGATGAACAGGGTGTTTCATCAATTTATGGACAAGTTCGTTGTAGTATTCATAGATGACATATTCGTTTACTCTAAGAACAAAGAGGAACATGTGGAACACCTGAGAGCAATTCTGCAAACACTGAGAGAAAACAATCTTTATGCAAATTTCTCTAAGTGTGATTTTTGGTTGGAAAAGGTAGCATTCTTAGGTCATTTCGTGTCTAAGGATGGTGTGGAAGTAGACCCAGCCAAGATCGAAGCTGTAAAGGGTTGGCCTACGCCCAAAATGGTGTCTGACGTTCGGAGTTTCTTAGGTCTAGCAGGATATTATAGGCGTTTTGTGAAAGATTTCTCGAAAATTGCTAAACCTATGACTACTCTAATGAAGAAAGACAAGAAGTTTGAGTGGGATGATAAGTGCGAAGAGGCATTCCAACTCTTGAAACAGAAGCTGGTTACAGCACCAGTGCTTACCCTGCCAGACGACAGTGGTACCTATGATGTGTATAGCGATGCGTCAAAGAATGGTCTAGGGTGTGTGCTTATGCAAAATGGGAAGGTAATTGCATACGCATCAAGGCAGTTAAACACTCATGAAGTGAATTACCCAACCCATGATTTGAAACTTGCTGCGATTATCTTTGCACTAAAGATCTGGCGTCATTACTTGTGTGGAGTGAAATGTAGAATTTATACAGACCATGAGAGCTTAAAATACATTTTCACTCAAAAGGATTTGAACTCTCGACAGAGGAGATGGTTGGAATATACGACAGATTATGACCTGGACATACAATACCACGAAGGGAAAGCAAACGTAGTTGCAGATGCTCTAAGTCGTAAGACCAGTCACGGATTAAGTACCTTGATAGTGGCTGATGAGTTATGTAGGGAAATGAGAAAAATGAATTTAGAAGTAGTAGAATGGGGAGTACCAGCTTGCATTCTAGCGAATCTAACTATCCAACCAACCATATTCGACGAGATAAGGGAAAACCAAGTAGGAGATGTGAAATTGGATAGGATTCGAGAGAAAATAAAGCAAGGCAAAGCTATGGATTTCAAAATTCATGAAGATGGAAGTTTGAGGTATAAGGGTCGATGGTGCGTACCTCAAAAGTGTAAGGAAGTGAAGAGAAAACTAATGGAAGAGGGGCACAATACGCCCTATTCAGTACACCCAAGAGGGGATAAGCTATATAAGGACTTGAAAAGGGTGTATTGGTGGCCTAGAATGAAGAATGAAGTTGCGAAATTCGTAGCAAAGTGTCTGACTTGCCAAAAAGTGAAAATAGAACACAAGAGGCCACAGGGAACGGTGCAACCATTGGAAATTCCTGGATCGAAGTGGGATTGCATTTCGATGGATTTTGTGACTTGCCTTCCAAAATCAAAGAGTGGAAATGATACCATTTGGGTAGTGGTGGACAGACTGACAAAATTTGCGGTGTTTATACCAATGAAGGAGACTTGGAAGATGGAGCAAGTTGCAAAGGCTTACATCAAGAATGTTGTGAGGCTACATGGAATTCCAAAGGATATTGTGTCTGATAGAGATTCCCGATTTCTCTCAAAATTTTGGAGAAGCGTACAGGAAAACTTTGGTACGACACTTAAGATGAGTACAGCGTTTCACCCTGCCACAGATGGGTAAACTGAGAGAACCATTCAAACCTTGGAGGACATGTTGCGAGCTTGCGTTATAGACTTCCATAGGATGGGAGGATAGTTTGGATTTGATTGAATTTTCTTACAATAATAGTTATCATGCGAGCATAGGAATGGCTCCATTTGAGGCATTATATGGGAGAAAGTGTCGTAGTCCAATTTGTTGGAACGATATAAGCGAAACAATGATTCTAGGGCCTCAAATGATCGAGAATACAGTGAAGCAAGTAAAGGAAATTCAAGCCAAGATTCAAGCAGCTCAAGATCGCCAAAAGAGCTACGCAGATTTAAAGCGTAGAGAAGAGGAGTTTGATGTTGGTAATAAGGTGTTATTAAAAGTATCACCAATGAAAGGAGTAATGCGATTTGGAAAGAAAGGGAAACTGAGCCCAAAGTACATTGGTTTATATGAGATACTGCAAAGAATAGGCAAAGTAGCTTATCGGTTAGCCTTACCTATGGAGCTAAGCAAAGTACACGATGTATTTCACGTGTCTCAATTAAGAAGGTATATACCTGATAAATCCCATGTACTGCAACCTGAAACTATAGAGCTAGACCAAAGTTTGACCTATGAAGAAAGACCTGTCGAAATTCTTGATAGCAAAGTGCGTAGTACATGCAATAAGAATGTTAAGATTGTGAAAGTGTTATGGTCTAATCAAGAGTTTGAGGAAGCCACTTGGGAGGCAGAGGATGAAATGAAAAAGAAATACCCTGAGTTGTTTCAGGTATGTTGAGTTACGGGGACGTAACTAGTTTTCTTTTAGGGGGGTAGAATGCGGTAGAATTTCGCACTTTTTCCTACATTTTCAGTTATTTTTGTGCTTTTTGCACAATTTTATCGAATATTTTAAGTTCTTGTGTTCTCAACGAGACGCAAAAAGGGTAAAGGTATGACAAAAAGTACAGCAATATTATACTAATTAAGGAAAAATTTCGGATTTCATTCCCCAAGTTTCGGGACAAAACTTCTTTTAAGGAGGGTATACTGTAATACCTCATATTTTTATACATATTTTATTTAAAATAAGTATTTTGAGAAGTATTTAATTGAATTTAAATGTTTTATTTAAAGTATTTTATTTATTTATTTTAATAAATTGGAAATATTTTATAAAAGGAAAGTTTATTTAATTAATTATTTTAATTAAGTTGGGGTTTAATTTAGGAAAGTTTATTTTAGTAAAGTTTTATTAAGGACAGGATTAGGAAAATTAAAAAGGGAAAGTTTAGGGAGAAGAGTTTTAGAGAAGGGGTATAAATATCCCACATATGAGGCAAACCAAACTTTGCCCAGAGTGGAGAAAACCCAAGGTAAACTTCTCTCTCCTTTTCCTTATTCTTTTTTTTTTCCTTTTCCTTCTCCCCTTCCCCTTCTTTTTTTATTCGGCCACCCCCACCACCACCGCCGCCAGCCACCGGCAGCAGGTGGCTGCCGCCCAGCAGGCGGCCACCGACGCCGGCAGCCGGCTGGTGGTGGCTGCCACCTTCTTTCTCTCTCTTTTTCGAATACAAAAAAAAAATTATTAATTTTGTTTTAAAAATCAATTTAATCCTAGATCTAAATATTAATTATGGGTTTTGTGATTTGATTTTGATGTTTGATTAGAAGTATTATATTAATTAATTTTCAGATTATGTTTTTAATTAAAAAACCCCAATTTTTGAAACCCTAGGTTCTTGATTTATAAATTATTGAAGGATTATGATATATAATGGTGTAAACCTTTGATTAAAGTATTTTAAGACTAAATTACAGCAAGATTTAATTAAAATAAAGTGCTGGAATTTTTGGTAAAGCGTTAGAAATCAAGTTTCTTTAAGGAATTTTAATTACCCATTAATTGAGATTTAATTATGAGGTTTTAAATATAATTTCAGCTTATTTTAAATAAATTATGAGGGGTTTTATAATAGTATATATTGCTGGAAATTTGTGTAGAGTGGGTTTTAATATTCTTTTATGATTTTAAATTGTAGGAGACTTTGAAGTGAGTGATTTCTATTAATTGTGGCGATATTAAGATCGTATTGAAGGTACGTTTGCGTACTTAGCATAATTATGTTGATGTAATAGCATGCTAAATGTGTTTGATTGATTACAAGTAGTATCATGCTAGGTTTGGATTGGAAATTATGATTTGGATGTTATTGGTGATTGGATTATGAAGCATGATTTATTTGTGATGGAATATTGGATGGAAAATAATAGTTTGGAATATTATTTATGAACCACATATTTATTTATGGTATGCTAGAGAGCAGGTTTGATTAAACTAAATGTTTAATTTGGTTTGGAATATTGAAAAGGAATTTTATTATGGTTCATATAATTTTTATTGATGCTTTAAGCATGAGGAAGGAGCTATATAAGTGTCTATGTACCCGAGTAATAAATTGTATGTTGGTGGCTTAGTGCACTTAAGGTGTTTTTAACACCGAGGGATAGGATTTGTGGCGCTTTATGCGTTTAAGGTGTCATTAGCACCGAGGTAGAATTTAAAAAGGGTTCAACATTAAATATCATGTGGTCACTAATTATTCAAGAATTAAATTGATATATTTGATTGTTTGAATAATTATTGTTGATTGAATGATTATGGTTTGAGAGTCATCACCAAGTTTAATAATTGGTAAATAACATAAAGTGAAAGAGATTACGCACCAAAACTCTTGGAACGTATATACCTTGAGTATGAACATATGCGGGGAGTTATGGGGTTTTATATTTAACCATAACTTCTAATGGAGTACAGGACGCTGTGTATTCCTTTTTATTATTATTATGTGCTGGAATTCCGCCACCTATGTGTGGTTTTTGATGCTGGCACGATTAGCTCCCGTGTTAGTAACCTCAATTTATTAAGGGAGGCTAGGGGGAAACCCGTTCGATGCGTAATCAATGCTAAATAAATTATTTAGTGTCTAGTGAGAATTTTTGTTGAGTGTTGTATGCTTGAAAAACAGGTGCAACAAGGTAAGTCGTGTGTTGATAGGAAATTGTATGTTAGTGTATTAATTACGCTTATGTACTCAGCTTTGCTGATTGTGTGCTTTGTGTGTTTGTTGGCCTTGTCTTTATCTTGGCCCTATGATGACCCATTTATAATGGAGAGTAGTGGAAATAGGTAGAGGTAAGTTTTTTCAGGTGTTGAAGCATATTCATGAACAGACATGAGTGAAGAGCGTATCATGCTAGTTTCCATAACTTTATGATGTGTTTATCGCTTTAATTATTTATGATAATATTATTATGCGTGGCTAACGAAAAGGTTTTGAATTTGGTTTGGTTTTAATAAGGGCCTATAGTGGTTCCAAGTTAGAGATTGATCTTATTTTACTTCGTTTGACTTTGGTTTGACTTTACTTTCGTTGATTTACTTTTTAAGTTGACTTGTTTTGAAAGGGTTTGAAGTTAGCCTTCCGCTGTGTGTCTTTGATAGTTGCCTTACCCGTTATCACGGTGGCGGTAATATCTTAGATATTCCTAATTTGAGATTTTAACTAGAGCAAAACAGGTATTTTAAAAGAAAGGAATTTCTAGGGTGTTACATTTATATGGAGGGGTGATTGTAATACCCCGTATTTTTTAGCTAATATCATTCACGAGTAATTTCCTCTAATAACTAATTTTCTGATAAATTATTATCTTTAGTTACAAAAAATAAATATACATATATATATTATCATATCTTGTTAATTTATATTAGTATTAGTTAAGAATAATTTGCATAGTTTGTATGTGACTAATTGGTGCATGATTAGTATGTTATTTGACATTCATTGTTGTCTTATCATTTTCATTTTTGGACCAACTCTCATTTCTTAAAACAAAGTTGTACGTGAACTTGATGGATGAGCATTTGATAATGTGAAGAGTTTAGGAGATAATTATTGGTTTGTGTCTAACCTTTGGATGTCTTAACCCCCGCTTTACTTCACTAATTACCGTATTAATTTTCATTCACTTCCTATTCTTGTAAGTTGTCCAAGTTCCCTCCATTCAACTTCTTATTTCATCTATGAAATATAGTAGGATGTGAGTCTTGGCTGCAAAATCTTCCAATTTTTTTTTTCCTCACAAGATTCCACTCAAAATTCACCTATTATACTCAAGGGAAGGAGATTGACGGGGGAGTATTGTTCTTTAATTGGTCTTTCTTGTATAACTTCTACTCTACAATAAGGTAACTAGCATAATCCCTTGAGCAGAGAATTTCATAGTTATGGATGTCAGATTACGTGTTAGAGTGGGCTAAGTTGTACTTTGCTTATTATAATCATATACTTTACTTGTCCTATCGTATCTAATGTACATGTTAATTATATATGTGTGGTAGTAGTTTAGTTGGTGTCGTATAATGGGTTTGCGTGGGAATGAATGATTAATTTGTAAACTTGTTAGTTTATATACTTGACTCACCTCATGTATTATCATGCCAAGTGGTTAGTCTAATGTGTAGCCTAGTCCTAATTTCTAGCCACGTATAACTAATTATTAGGCAAATTATGTTAGTGGAATGCAGGAAACATACTTCCTAATCTTGTCAAACTTTTAGAAACTAGGTAACTAATGAATTGAAATGTTACTGCCATTCGTATGATTTGTTTCAAGTAGAATCATTTCATGATTATGGAGGTTAGGAAGGAAACATTTCTTATATGATTAATAGTGTAATAATAATTAGTTAAATTTTAGTATTGGAGATTACTATAAGTGCATAATTATTGATCAGACTCCATTGATATAAACTTGTTAGTGATTTTATGTTAGATGGCCGGAGCAATTAAATTAATTTAGCTCTTCGTGTTAAATATTAGTGGATATATTTCTAATGCACTGTGAAATATTCAGGGGTGTAGCCAGGAATTAAAAGCTAACGCGGCCATGGTTATTATATTTTCGAGGGCTAAAATACTTTCGTGTTAGCAACGATTAAAAATTTTCTATACAAAATTCAAAGTTCATCATTTTACCTTTATAAAAAAAAAAGTTCATGATTCTAGATACCTTAACATTATGACAAATCACAAGACAAATATCAAGTACTTCTCAGTGTTAAAAAATACTTTTAATTAGTAACAATTAATAAAAATAAGGTAAAACGTAAAGTAGAAATATGTAAATTTAAAATATTGAAAGTTACGTGCTTTTTTGATGTATGTCACAACATCTTATCAAGGCAAACTCTACTTTAAATCATTGACAATTAACAAAGTCAAAGAGAAACATAAACTAGCAATGTGCAACATCTAGATTTTAGAAAGTTATGTGTTTTTTTGAATGTATGTCACAATATCATTTTTAAAGGCAAAATCATGATGGTCATCAATTAATCAAATTTAGACAAAGTATTTATCTAACAACTTTAAAAGAAATAAAATAAAGAAATGGGATTATAAAAGAAAAAAAAAAACAGCCAAATTATAAAAGAAAAATAAAAGATCGAGAATATGTGTTTTTTAATGTATGTCAAAACAACATTTTTAAAGGCAAAATCATGATGGTCATCAATTAATCAAATTTAAACAAAGTATTTATCTAACAACTTTACAAGAAATAAAATAAAGAAATGGGATTATAAAAGAAAATTAAAAGACTGATAAGAAATAAAGTGGGATTATAAAAAGGGGAAAAAACAACCAAAGTTAGAGAGTTAGAAGAATTGATTTAGTGACCTTGTGCATCATGTTTTTCCTATTTTACCACTAAAGCAAGACTATTTATGTGTTATTTATTTTCACTTAATAATACATATACAATAAATCTGCAGGGGCCAAGTTAAATAATTATGGGCCTCGGGGCTAGGCTACGGTGGCCGGGCCTCTGCCAGCCCCCCATGTAGCTCCGCCCCTGGAAATATTGATGTAGGGTAATTAGCTAAACTAAACGCATGATTTTGCGATTTTATGAACTGGTATGTTGTTGAGTGAAATATACTGATCAATTATGTAACCATCTTGTTTACATTGTTAGCATGTCAAGATATATGTGTGGGATTAGTATCGCCTATATGATGGTTACTATTTTAAATTATGAGCGTGAGTGTAAGGCCGTTTTGGCATCTCTACTATTTTTGGATGGTTTTTGAGTAAAGTATTTTATTAAAAATGTTCTTAAATAATTGAGTGTTAGAAGCCATTGGGCTGCAGGATTCAATGGTTAGAACATGCCAACTACTTGGGCTGCAGGATTCAAATAGTATCACTTGGGTTAATTGTTGTCGTCCGAAACTACTCGGGCTGCGGAATTCGAGTAGGAAAACCGGGAGTTTGGCCATTCTTAGACACAGACGGCTGCGGGATGGTCTGAAGGTTCCGCCTTACAAACCTTAGGAAGTGGGCTGCGGGATCCACTAGCGTTCATTTCTACCTCAATATATTTTATTTGAATGATCGCTTTAAATTTTATTTCTATGATTTGAGCTATTTTAAAATTATGAGGTGGATGAGTGAATTCTTAAATATTTATTCATGTTATTTCGCTTAGAAGATTAAATTTGATCTGTTGTGTGAAATGCCATGTTTCTTGGTTGCATTCTATTGACTTAGTCTTTCATGCATACTATGTGATTCTATGTTTTTTCGGGAGGACTGCTAGTTACTCCCCACCGATTGTGGAATTTTTGTTGTTGTTACAGATGCTGAGTGATTGTAGGATTATCACCATCTGGGTTGGGTCAGTGAGGATTGGCTTTAGGACCTACCCCCTTATGTTGGCTATCATAGACATTTATGAGGACAGTGTTAGACTGTGTTTCTATGTTATAGTGTATCTCTAAGCTACTTTTTGGTTTGGTTTGATGGAGGTAGAGATAGCAACGGGTTGGATCTGGACCGGGTCTGGATGGACCCGGATCCAGATCTGTTTTTCTAACATGGATCCAGATTCGACCCGGATCCACCGGGTCTGAAAAATGAAGACCCGGATCCAGATCCAACGGGTCCACCGGGTCCGGGTTCGAATCCGGGTCTAAAAAGGGTCCAATACGTTTTGCCTAATTTCTTATAATAAATGTAGTGTTTGGGTCAAAAATCTTCTATCGGAGGTTTATTAAATTCAACCTAAATTAAAGTTATACAACTAATCTAAAAATACAAAGCAACCAACTTATACACTTGTCTTTTGAACACAAAAATTATAAACAATGAAAAATTACGATGTTACAAATGAGCAAGCAAAAAAACAACGATAATGTCCGATGCGAGCATCAAAAATCCATCTTTTAAACGGGCTAATCTTCATCACTAACATCATAAACATATTTAATAAAGAAACAAATAATTTTAGTTTTTTTTAATAGGAAAATTATAAAACGGGTAAACGGATTTGGGTCAGGGTCTAGGGGTTGGACCCGGATCCAGATCCGTTTTTTTCAATAGGACCCGAATCCGACCCGAATCCGTCGGGTCCAAAATTTGAAGACCCATATCCGTGGAAAACGGATCTGGACCCACGGATCCGGGTCGGGTCACGATCTACTGCCATCCCTAGATGAAGGTGGTTTACTACTAAGACTTATGATGTATCTCGGATGATTTTTTTTAGTGTAATAAGCCTTTATAGGCCATGTTTGAACCTAGTATTGTCTATTTTGTTTGAAACACTCAGGTTAATTATCCACAATCAGCACGCGGTCGCAGGGTTGCTCTGATACCATTTGTAACACCCCGACCCCAAACAAATTAGGGAGGGGCCTATTGTCATGAAATGCACATCAAGGGCCAACAACTATCCTCACAGACCAACACAAATCCTTTCGACGCATTTTGTCCTCACTCATGAGCACCCCGAGAAAACTTCCTAGGAGGTCACCCATCCCAAGACTACTCCCAACCAAGCACGCTTAATTATGAAGTATTTTAGCATGTGAGCTCCCTAAAAGGAAGATGCACCTTGTTGGTATGAGTAGTATATTAAACTCCTTTTAAAGCAATCATGAGGGGTATTACACTTGCGTTGAAAATTATGGCTTAACCGATTCTCTTTTACCGTTGAACAAATACAGGGTTCGAAGAATTCTTTGGCAGATAGTTTGACTAGAGAATTAGCCAATGGCGAAGACGCACAAGACATTAGAAAAACCTCCTGCCCATCAACTAGAAAAGTTGGAAGCAGAGAGAAAAACTCTTATTGAAGAAAGTGATAAAGTAATAGAGCGGGTTTCACCCTCCACTTGGGCCTTGATGGAGGCCATGATTGTTTCATCAAAAAGGAGATCTCGAGATGGTTTGATGAAAAATTGTCATGTAGTAGTTCGAAGGTTCCTAATGTACGAATTAATGGTCATTATCCTATGACTCATTCTAGATATTCAGAATATAATACGGAGTACTAAATAAAATAAAAGATAACAATTTTAGATTCTAGTATGATTTAGTTGTATCAAGGTCATACAAGTTGTATGATGTCTATGATATATGGGGTAGTAGAATAATGTTCAACACCAATTCTAGAGTGGGAACTGTGTCAATTCATCCACATTCTCTAGAATGGAGGGTACCATATGTGACGGAGCACTACAGAGCTTGGTATTATGGAATGGTTCATATAATTGTACTATTTCCTGATAATAATAGTACTTTCTTTGAGAAGCTCACAAAATTTCAGAGGTATATATTTAGGAGAATTTATGATGCAACATGGTACAAAGGAAGAGTTGAACAAGTCCAAGTGCAAAGTGCAAACATTGAAATGGTTGAAGGAAAAGTTAGCTCTCCACATTTCCCGATCATGTTTGAAGATGTTCATCGCAAAGTCAAAGATTCAATATGTATCCAACAGAGACGAGTAAAAGATCCTACGGAGGCAAGAGCTTATGGATTATTCTGTATTGCTCAGTATCTTAACAAGTTCAAGCAATAAAGGAAGAACCACAATCATAATACATGTGGGAAATACCATAATAATAGCACCAGAATGGTTAAGAAATTATTTAGAAGAAGGAGTATTACATGGAGAATCAGTGTATGATTATCTTGAACAAGTTGAAGTTGGGACATATTTATCCTTAGAAGGAAAAGAGCACTTATTGGAGATCGTTGTCACATGGGATGAATCATAAGCTGCCAAATGTGTGATGGATCTCGGTATAGAAGAAGACAACTAAATGTATGTCCATTATTATAGGGAATATTTCAAGCATCAATTTGAGCCCCACTGTGATCATGCACTTAAGCATGGTGGCGTTCAAAGGGAAGGAAGCTAGAGAAAAAGAGTCGCCAACAATTTTTAGGAACTAGTAAACCGTTCACGAGGTGAAGGTTACACCCCATTCATGATCACAGAGATCTCTAACTCCAAAGTGGTCTTAAACCATGATTGGATATCCGGGGATGATGGTACGAATCCAACCTAAAAGAGATTGAACCCGCCCTAAATAGGCCTTTACTTTGTTCTTCTCATATTCATGTGCGCTTTTTGATCAACATACAATCATCATATTAATCCTAAACCTTTTTAATCTATGTTTGTTGATTATTAATGCACAAATAAATCTATTATTGGTGACTTGAATTAAAATCATATTAGCCTAATTCAAATTATTAATTATCTTATTAAGCGTGATATCATGTACAAATTCCCTTTAAACCTGCAAAAGAGAGCGTGATCAAGCAATACCAATAATATATCAAGCAACATAATAATATTGATAATATTAACTCCACAAATCATCATCATCATAATATTATCAAAGAATATTATTAGCAAGATCCTAAGCATGATACTAACATGATTAATAACAAATCCTAGCATGTCACTAAATAAAATCAAAGCTTTATTCCTAACATAATACTATAAATCAATAAAGACATCCTAACATGATACTAGGAATTAAAATAATATTTTAAACATGATTTCTATATCAAAAGAACAATTAAGTAATTAAATTACTTACTTTGATGTCTCGTACCTCTTTCTATCAAAACAAGACACACATTAGTAACATCAATAAAATATTAAACATTAATAAATCTAATTAAAGAATTGAATTATGGATTTAGGACCAAACCCTCAGAACTATCAACCTTTCACGTCGAGGTCTAAGACAACATCGAGCTTGGCTAGGTGTGTCTAAGTCCCGTGAAGGGCGTATGGTGTATATTTATGAAAAGGTGTAGAAAAGGCTTAGAAAATCAAGAGAGAGAGAAAGAATAAGCTTTAGCTTAAAGAAAAAGAGATGATGATGATTCTGGGTGAATTAAAAACGGGGAAAATCGTCCCTATTTATAGAGAAAAATGATTGAAAACGATCAGAAAAGAGTCAAAATTCAAATCAGAATATTGTGCGGCGGTAGATTTATCGTGGCGCGTTAAAAGTATCGCGGCGCGATAAAAACAGTTTTTTTGCGGATTTTGTTTTTACCATAACTTTTTATCTTGAAGTCGAAATAAGGAAAATACTATGTTTTTTTTGGAAAGTTCTTGAAGTCTACTTTCCAACCCAATTAGAATCAAATTAAAATTGTTTTTAAAATAAAAGATATGGTCGAAATAGCGGAAGGGTGTCAATTTTTGATAGAGTTTCATATTTATTTCATATCTTTTTCGTTATAGCTCGGAATTAATATTATAATATATCATTGGAAAGATAATTTCAAGAGCTATCCAACCATCTATGATTTGGATAAAAATTATGAGTCAAGAAAATTATATCTAAATATCTTTGAACGTCTTTCAAATTAAATAGAATGAAGACTTTAAAAAAGAGAAGTTTTATTCATTTTCAAACTCTTGATCTTTATCTTTTGAAAAAGAATAATTAAGATATTTTAGAAACTTATAGAAGCTTCTAATTAATCCTAATAGTTTTAGAAATGTAAATAATATTAATGGACCCTCCACATGATTATTTGGGCTGCATATAAAGCTCGATTTAGGCCTAGTTTAGTATTTTGGCTATAATTTCCTCGTTATAACTCGGAATTGGGCTTATAATATATCGTTGGAAAGATCTTTTCAAACCCCATCTAACTACTCAATTATTGTCCCATATTACAGATTAAACTAATTAGATTAGACATTTTCATAAAAAGGACACGAAATGAATGATTTTGGTTTAAAACATTTTAGAAAAAGAGAAATTCACGAGACTCTTCCACATTTCACCTTACTCGATAAACAATGACGTGAAAAGTACTCATCAATGCGTTTGGTTTTTGGGGAGACAGAATCAGGTGGTCTACAAGATATGATAGAGTCCTGAGCCCACACTAACAATAATGTATTCTACTTTTACTGTTGTAGCACGTTTTATTTGTTTTAAAGAATCTTTGGAAAAGTAGTGAACGATATTCACTTGCTGAGTCATGGTTTTCAGTAAACAATAGAAAGTGTCGGTGACCTTTGTGAGCCTTCCCCTATATAAAGGGCATTAGGCTTGAAGTGAGTTGGCTAGAGCGTTTCTTAAAATAAGAAAATTCTCTAGAGAAAATCCTCACCTTAAGAGACATATTGGTTTCCATCTCTCTTAAAGTAGAGAAAAACTCTATTTCTTGTCATGTTTGTTTAGACTTTAATTTCTGTTTTTAATTCTCTAAGAAATGAGTGGTGCAATCTTTTTAAATTAAATAAAAAATTTCCTTTCAAAAAGGAACGTTATCCTCTCAAAACTTATGTCACAGATGAGTTATTTTTAAGTTTAAAAGTACCATCACAAATACAATAGAGATTGTTTGAGTAGAGACTAAAATCTAAGGTAGGAAACGATTTAGATCTGTGATGTTCCTGATCTAAGGAAGATATGGTTGGGGTTAGCTACCTCAGTAAACCCGGAAGCTCAGAACGCCGGAGGTTCCATTGTCGACTAAGTTCAGGAACTGGTTAAAACTCTCTAAGTAAAACATTTTATATTGCAAAGCATGTGTAAGGAGGGTGTGCCCATCGTAGGGGATCCTTATCCTTATATGCCCATGGCTATTTAAAAGCCTAGGATTTTACACTTCTTAGGGTGTATTAGGATTTGAATTCTTGACTGTTTGGGGGACCTTGAATTAGAGTTGATCCTATCTTTATGCTTTTTTGTAAGAAACTAGTAAGGAGTCGCCAATGAGTTTTAGGAAAATTCATAAACCTAGTTCATGCCTTTCTCCCAAGTAGAGTTCAAGGGATATTTAAAATTGGTCTACTTATACCACAAATGAGTTCGGGAGCGAGGGTACTAAAATAACGTTCCCTTTAGGGGGGAATCATTATTTTAGCCCTAGTGCGGCCTCTACTAGCTCTTCCGAAGTCTCTGATTAAGCTATTCCGAAGTCTTAAAAAATAGGGTTGGTCTAAGCTATCGAGTCAAATCAATCAAAACTAACAAATAGAATTCAATTATTAAAGCACTAGGGAATTTAGGATCCACATGCACTCACGATAAACTTGCTAATTTGTCGAGAATTTGATCAATCAAGTAATGCGAGGGAAAACGATATTTGCAATCAAAATCACTCAAAGAGATATTTTCTAGGGTCAAGCTAGATGTCTCAACAAATGACTTCAAAGGAAAATCGCAGTTCAAGATCAATCGATAATAATAGCTTCCAAATCAATTTTTCGTGTCATTGAAAACTACTATGCAATCTAGCTTGATAATCAAGGTTAACTACTCATCTTCAAATCAAACGCATACGCAAATTTAATCAACCAATTTAATCACATCATCAAATCAATAAAAAACCCCAAATTAGCTATAGCTTATCATTCATACATGCTTCATGTAACACCCCGTCCTTTTAGAATTGGAAGCGTTAGCGGAAATACGCTTGAACGGGAGGCTACTTAAATTCGATTGGCAAAGTCAAGCATTACCTAGGTCTAAAAGTTAATTTAAGTCATTCAAACATCCAAATTAAGTTATTTAACTTAAGTGCGAACTAAGTGATGAAATGGAGATAAACAAAAGAATATAAACATAGACAAATCAAGTACATTCAAAAGCCAAGGGCAGAACAACCTTTATCGGCCAAATTGAAATCAAACTAAAACCAATTTCAAAGTACTTAAACAATCAACTAACAACAAAGGCATACAAGCCCAAAGGTTGGTTTCTAACTCTCAATTCCCAACCCATCGTCACATAGATTAAATAAACAAATATAACCTGCAAATTATAACAACGGTCCACAATCAGTGGGGAGCAACTAGAAGTTCTCCCTCAAATAAAAAATAAAAGATTTTAGACTTACATGAATAGAAAGAAACCACAATAAAAAAGAACTTGTAAACTCAAATGAAATCACTTGAAACCAACAAACCATAAAACTATAAAATACTTCGCTATAAACTTAAACTAAGAAATTGAAATAAAACTATAAAATACTTAATTTCAATCATAATTTATATAAGCTTCAAAGTAAGTAATAATTTCATAGTTTCAATATTTCAAACTCTAAACATTCAAAACAACAGGACTGGCATGGAGGGAACACTAGTGGCCTCGCAATCCACTTCCTAAGGTTTGTCAGGATGAACCCCGGTCATCTCGCAGAGACCGTGTCTTAGATTGGCCAACTCCCGGTTATGGGTAGATGCCTATAAGGTCTTATACACCCCCGGACGACAACAATTAACCCAGCTTAAGCTACCTAAGACTCGCAATCCAGGTAGTTAGCATGTTCATTAACCATCGGGAACCAACTCGGCCTCACACCCGACTATGGCCCCACACACAATTCAAAAATCACTTAAAAATACTAAATATAATATATTTCACTCGGAAATTTGCAGAGAAGCCTAAATGGTCTTACACTCAATTCAAACTTGCATAAGAAAATCATATTTCTTAAATTCAATTGAAATTCCATTTCAAAACACATTTCAACTCAATAAACCACAGAAGGTATCGTCTGAGTTCGGGAATATAATTAATTATAGGAAATCAACAATTTACTGCATTCACAACTCTTGGCGAAGTAATGCTAAAGAAAGTGTTATTCTTCTCTAAAGCATTACGACGTCGACAATACAATTACAACTCACACATATTCAAGCGCACATCACAATATTTTACCTTAGGGATTTATAATAACCAAAGATTCACACATCACCTATTTAAAATATAATTTCAACTAATATATAATAGTTATAATAAAAATTCCATTAATTCATTTGATAAAACCAAAATTCCAAACTACAATTTCATAAAATAACCAAAATAGGGCAGCAAGATACGAGTCCAAAAATCATCATAAAAACCCAATCAAACATACTTCAAATGCGAAATAAAAATTTGGGCACATACATATACTCAATAAGAATCATATAAAACCATTTCGGCCATAAAATTGTAGAGTTAACATGCTTAAATAAAATCATAAACACAGCAGCCCTAACTTAGGTTCCAGCAGTACCATTCACACAAAACACCCCCAAAACCAACCTTAAACATGAAACTAAGCTTAGCCCATTTCAGTACACACTCTAAAAACACAATAGGTCATGTTAATCAAGAATTTAGGCTTAGAAATTTGGCAAAACACATCTTGAAAACTCTCTAATCACACTCCTTTCACAGTGGATGGCAGCAGTTCCTATACTTAGTTATATGCCATTAAAACAAATCAAACTTGCTTAGAATCATGCCAGAATTAACTAGGTGATAGACTAACATGACACTAATTCAATTTAGGCAATAAAATCAACACAAGTAATTAATTCAAAGCCTAGGAACAGGTGAAACACAAGCTGTCATTACAGCACACTAATTGGAAAGTACATGTATATAAAAGATAGAATTTTGCCTCAACACACATATTTTGACTAAGATACAAACTCCTATATAATCCTAACATGATAATCTAGAAGATATATTCAATTCGTCACAAAAAATAAGATATTTACATGCTCATAAACTCTATCTAATATAACGTCCTAATTCACGTTGGCAGCACAACTTGTCTCACAAAATCAGTCATTTGGAGGCCTTAAACACCTTCGAATTACCCATAATTTATCAAATCGATCGTAAAACAATCCTCTACAATAATATAAAACTAGCTTAACTCCCGTGCAACGCACGGTTGTTAAATACTTTTGAAAATGATATTATAAAAATAATATACATAGAATAACTCATGTATTAAAAATATAGTGTATATTAAAAACAAAAACATGCAAGAGAAAATATTTAAATTACATGTAACATTTATAATGGAAAGTTTAATACTTTTGGAAATGAATTATATTTTATATAAAACAAATATTATAATTTAGGTACAATTTTTTTCCCTAAATAACAATGATTTATTTTAAGAAGGTAGTTTTGGAGGGAAAATTTTTAATGTAATATTGGCAAGTGTCTTTTGTTATTCGCTTTTAGTATTATGTAATTGATAAAATCATTGAATTCATGGCTCATTCACGACCAATAACCACCGCAGAAACTGCAGTCTTATATGCACATAATCAGATTACAAAATCAGTTTTATGTACCCAAAAATCGTCACAAAACCTAATATAATCATAACAAAATATCATACACCTATTAGGGATTGATTGTAAGATAATTCAAGCATGAAAAACATGATTCAAACACCCAAAATCTCCTTAAGTGTACACGAAATTCTGACATACATATCAAGAACGAAAATAAACAAATAAATCTAACCCTAACATGATTTCTACCTATCAATTCAACCCTAAAACCTAGCATTTCTAATCTAAGGGAAGAAAGGCTAGTTACCTTGATGTATAGGCCACCAAAACAAGAAGAAAAGGACAGCAACACTAAGCACAAACAACATCAACAACACGCATAAACACCCACTCAAGCAACCCTCTTGAAAGCCCTCAAAGTTCTTCAATTTTGACTCTTTGAAAGAGGGGGAATTTGAGCACGAATTGGGTAGGTTTAAGCAGAAAATTAGACTTTGATATCGCCCTTGATTTGCCTTCGAAACCCACGAATAATAGAAGGGAAGAGGAAGAGATGTGCTGCGTTTTTTTTTTTTTTTTTGGTGAAGAAAACTGATGAAAGCTAGCTTTGTTTTGTACGTAAAAGAAGAAGGAGAAGAGGAGGATTTGGGCAGCCATAATTAGGTGTTATTACCATTGATAAGAGGAGGTTACTTAGAGTAAAATGATAAGCTACTAATCCCTCAAAACTGCTGTGTAAATCAGCATAAAATGGGCTCAAATGAAGCTCACAAACAAGCCTCATAATACATCGGTTCAAGGCTCTTCTTTTGGGCTTGATTGAGTGATTACTTTAGGCTTAAGAATGGGTTTGAGAAAGCTAATAAACAAGCCTATCTTAATCTATTTAGTCATGAAAATGTTAAGGCAAAACCTGACCCATAAATAAATTCTAGTTAGCGTGAAACTAGACTAGGAAAGGAATGTAACGAGAGGCGATTTGAAAATATGTTTAAAAACAATAATATAGATTATATTATTGGTATCTCAAAAATAATATAAATAGTAATTACATTAATAATAATGAAAACAATAATTTAAATCATGATACAAACATATATATAAAGTTCATATTTTACGGAAAAGCAATATAAAAAGGCGAGATGTGAAACCAATAATATTATTCATCTATAATGACCTAAATAATAAAAGGGCATTATAATGAGTTTTATAATTATAAATTAAAGAATAGTTTATAAACAATATCAATTTGACAAACGAGTTGATGGAATCACCCAATACAACTTTATTTATCGATACTGATACAATTGAACGTAAAACGTCTTAAAAAATCTAAAACCATTTTATACGTATAGAATTGACACTTTAGTCAAGGAATCACCCATGATGACCCATATCAATTTTAATAGGTTAAATATCTGAATTGACACTTAAACTTAAGGAATCACCCTTTAAAGCTAATATCAATTCAGACAAGTCAAATAAAGTTTGAAATGATTAAAACTCAAATATAAAACCTTTTAAATAATAACATTGAATCGTTTTGTCAAAACATTAGGATATGAAAAGCTTGGGATAACCCTTAAATGAAAATAAGGATTTTGATAACTAAATAAACATTTCAATTTTGAAATTTAAAATTAGAAGTTACGTTTAATAATAGGTTGAAATGCACATAAAATAGTAGTTTGAAAATACGGGGTGTTACACTTCACCACATCCCTAGCAAAGGAATTACTCACTACACATTGTAAAATTGAAAGGCATTACAAAACTAATCATCAGTTTCATCATCAACATTTCAAACCAAATATCAACAATCAAATCAAACAAACAATAGAAATTCAACAATATATCAAGAATCAAACATAAAATTGCATTAAAAAGGAAAGAATTCTTACAAAACTTTGATCAATATCAAAGAGAAACGAAGATCAAAATGTAGCAATCATCAAATACCAAGTTTCTCTCTCTAAAATCTAAGAACAAAGTCTTTAAAATCTTGATATTCTCTCTCTAAAATCTAATTCTAAGCTATTCTCTATTCATTCTCTCTCTAGAAATGAAGAAATTCTATATATAGTAGAACTAACTAAGTAGAAGTTAGTGAGACGTCCAAAAAGAACCCCAAATGGCGCGACCTCTTCTCTCAATGTGCGGCCGCTCAAAAATGGGTACGGAACAGGGGGAGAGGAGGCTGCGCGGCCACTCCTCTGCCTTGCGTGGCTGCGCCACAGCTCTGCGCGGCCACTCCTCCCTCGTGTGCGCCTGCGCCTGGGAGCTGGGGAGATCTCCCTTGTGCGGTCGTTGATGCTCCCCTGCGCTCCACTTGATACATGTTGGGGGAGGCAGTCACTAGAGGTCTTCACGGTGGGTTCAACACTGATTTTGATGTCCATGCAGTATGAGAGCGCGGCCTTGAAGACTTGGCGTTTGCACCCCTTCACTTTTGAGCTTCAAGGGGAGGAATTGGCTTGCATCTTGAGCTTTGTATACCCCGAGAAAACGCCATTGAGTTCCTTGAGCATCACCAATCTCCTAAAATCAAAGAGAAGCAAACAAGTAAAGGAGAAAAGGCAAAATAAACTAAGAAATGCAAGAAAATAAGAAAACAACTAAGGAAAAAACAAACTAGAGAAATTTCAAGTAAAACTAAAGAAAAAGAGATAATAGAGATATAAAAGCAATCAAAATTCATCCTAAAAGAAGTTAAATGAGTTCCATAAATGATCCTCATCAAACTCCCCCAAGCTAGACTTTTGCTCGTCTTCGAGCAAAACAAAAGCAAGTAGAAATAGGATAAAAGACTTATTTAAACAAGAAAAAGGAAAGAAATAAATAAGAATGTACAATAAAACTCACTTTCGTAGGAATCACAGTTGCTTTTAGCTACAACAAGCCCTTTAAACCCCAAAGTCGCCAATGAGGACGAGTGAGGTCTCGTAAGAGTATGCAAAGAGTTTGACCCATAATTCTTGAATGTGAGAATGAGGTAAATGAATAAAATAAAGTAAAATCAAAATTGAAAAATTCAAACAAGTAGCTTTTGAAATGGACTTTTACAAATGATCAAATGCAAGTGAATAAAGAACTTTCTATACAATTAGGGTATGCACGTTCCAAGATATCTAAGGTTGATTGAAACATAGGATATGCTAAGCATAGAGAACTAATGAAACACAATTCACCTTCATCTCAAACAATCTTACCACGTTCTCCCAACTAGCTTCAAATCCACCTCTAGTGAGCATCTCAATGATTCCTCGAAGGAATCGGAAAAGAAAGAGATTTAAGGCTACTCGACGTCTTGACTAATACACACCGCTCCATAGGCTTGACTCACATCACCCTCCACCGACTTGTGACTCAACCACAAAGGTCAAAAGGTCTTGAGAAGGGTTGTAATGTAAGGGTGAAAAGGGTGAAGGTAGGCTAAAATTTAAAATTTGGTGGTATACCTAAATTGTGAAGCAAAGGGTGATCAATCCTTAACACATAATCAAACAATCACCAAAAAAAAATATCAACACCCCAAGCTTATTCAAAGCCAAAATCACAAACATATATATATATAAAGCGTAAGAACACTTCCCCCCAAGCTAAAATGAAGCATTGTCCTCAATGCTTAAAATAGGGAGAAAATACTTACAAAAAAATATTTTTTGAACTTTTTCAATTTTCACATTTTTTCACTTTTGCTAAAGCATTTGAATTTGCTTTGCTTTTTCTCATTTTTTCAATTTTTCACTTTATTTCATTGTCCTCGCCTCTTTCAACTATGGACGGCTTTTTCAACTTGGCATTTGCCTTATATTCACAAGATATTTACAACACAAACTTGCATACATTATAAGAACTAAAATTCAACTAATCCACCATATCTCCAACAATAATGATCAATTGCTTCATAAAAACCAAGAATGGAAAAAAGAATGAAACAAAAAGCTCAAAATCTAAAGATATGGCTTGAAAAGAAGGTTTATGGCTCAAATGGTTAGCAATTATGGCAATTAAAACCCAAAATAAAGGAATAGAAAACTATCCTAGAAAAAGAAAAATTACCACCCCGAAAAGATGCCTTTGTCCTCCCTAAATGGTTTGGTCGCGATCTCAGGAGATAAGAGTCAAGTTCTAGATAAAGCATACAGTAGTCAAGGATCCATGTGCCGCTCATGCAAAATATGTAGAATACTTGAAAAAAATGAAACTTCACGTGGTTGTAGCAATAACTCACTTTTAGTTTCAAATTCACCAAAGGGAGCAACTCCAACTTTCCACAAACAATTAGAAACCGGCTTCAAGGTCCCAAAAGTTCTAAAGACACTACCTTAGCATACTCTATCCTAAAATCAACCAAATATACACTCAAACCGTGCACACCGATACCACATAAGACACCATTCATTCAAAAGAAAAAGTTCGGATGATATTATGTCCAAAACATAAGCATAACATGAAAAGAAAACGAAAAGAAAGCCTCAAAATCATATTTTTGTATTTTTTGCATTTTTGAAAAGAATGAAATGAAAAAGGAAAGTAGAAAAGAGAAGAAAAGGAAAAGAAAGGAAAAGATAAAGAAAAGTGCAAAGATGCATGCATGTCATATAAATCCCAAACACCATTGGTGTTACAAAGCAAACATCCTTGAACCGTTCAACTTTTCCTAATCTAATCCTATTCTATGCAAACAATGGAAGAAAAGAAAGAAAAGAGGGAAATAAGAAATATCTCACTGGAATCCAAGCTAAGCGAAGAAAACCTGGGTAAAGGAAATACCACCTCCATGAAGCTCCAATCAAGCATTAACGTGAATTTTCAAAACCAAGTTAGAATGAAAAAGAGAAAATTGGAACTATATACAAAGTAAACGGTTAGTAACCTTCAAAACAAGATAACAAGAGAGCAAAATAAAAAATAAAAAGACAAAGTAACAAAATCAAACTAATCTACAAAATCGAAATCAAAACAAACCAGTCAAAATATCAAAATCAACTATACACTCAAAATAGGAAAAATCAACTATACACTAAAGCTACGATCATTTGGATCAAAGGGATTTGGATTCAAAGGTTTTGGATTTAGGGATTTGGATTCAAGGGAGCAAAATCATCAACTCATCACTAAAGAGCAATCATCATCAAAATCAACATCAAAAGAATCTCAACAAGAAAAACATGATATAATCATGGAAAACAACAACACTCAACAACATTAATCTTAGACCAAGACAAGCCATCACAAACCATCAAGGCGTGAAAAATCAAGGACAACTAACAACAACAAAATTGGCCACCGAGACCCTTCCATAAGAATAGTGTCCCCCCAAGCTAAACAAAAATACATTTCAACAACCCATCAATACAAAATGAAAAATCACATTATAAAAGGGATGGAGGTAAAAGCACAAAGAGTAGGAACTAGTTACCACTAGGCCCCGTCACCATCATCATTGTCCTCCTTATCATATGAAAAGCCAGATGGGGGACCAAAAGGATCCCATCCCCCGGTATAGCCGAGTTACCAACCATAGTGACCCCTAAAGTTATATTGTTAACAAGGGACCAAGGGAGTGTATTTCTCGGGCAACTCTAGTGGCAACGGATGGGTGGGATCGACACAGGGGTAGTTAGGATCACCCTTATAGTCGCTCCCACCAGGGGCACGGTAATCATAGTTACCGTGCTCATCCGGGATAGAGTGAGTCTCGATGTTGGACCCTTGAGGTCCCTGCCAATATGGGTAAGTAGCCCTCCCATCATTTCCCCAAGAAGGCATGGGACCAAGTTGAGGAGGAAAATACGAGTAGTTAACCGGGGGGTGATCTCCCCACGGTTAACACTCGTATCATAGAGTTGTTGTTGTTGAAGAAACATACCTTGTTGCATTTCAGAGATGCCTCTTATTTGGTTGTAGATCACCTGAAAGTCTTGATCATACATACCCTCCATTCAAACTTTCATGCCCGCCATTTGGGCACTCAAAGCCTCCATGTCGGGGGGTTGGAGAATTGATGTTGTTGATGTTGAGGTTGAGGCACTTCTTGCTCTTGTTGTTGTTGTTGTTGTTGCTGTTGTTTATGTTGACGTTGATTTTGTTGGATTTACTTCTTTTCATTGAGGACATCTTGCATGTCTTCATCTTCACCGGGGATGCGGTTTCTTAGGGGAATAAACCAAACATTCGGGACATGCCGGTGGAAGGAGGTTAAGGAGGGGTTAGGAAGATAAAATCGATGAGCATTCCTCAATAACCAATCAAAAACCTCGTTGTTGTTGCTCTTTGCTATGAATTACACTTGTTTAATTTGAGTAATGTCGAGGAAGAGAGTATCGGCGTCCCCCAGCGGAGTTTAAGAAGAGAGATCTCTAGCATAACTAATCTTAGAAGCCAATCTATTCACCATGCTACCACTATGAATGTCCCCCGACTTCTTGCCACGCATGTCCATGCAATTTCTCAAACAGATGTTCCCAAAGTTCAACCTTCCACGCAACTCCTCTCTAGTTGCAATCCAAAGAACACGCAACTTGGCTTGCGACATCTTTCCTAAGTCTTGCTTTGGGAATACCGAGTAACCTAATAACCGATGAAGCACTCGAAGGCATGGTTGGAAAATGTCGCTAGCAAGAGAGTAGCGAGCGGTGAACTCATCCAACCCCGAGATATCAACCCTGAGATATCATGCCACCATGCATTTTAGGCGTATTCATCCAAATAAACATGCTCGGGAAAAAGGATATCCGCCCCCGGATTGAAATCAAGGGCCGCATTGAATTTGGCCAAAGATATGGTAGTCTCCACATTGAAGAGCTGGAAGGAAATTTGGTAGACCTTGTCGGCAACAAGAGTGGTAGTCAGTGAAGCTAAGAACTCCCTAGTCGGCTCAAGGTAGGTTTAGTAGCATTTGTTGACAAAGGTACACAACCTAAGGTTGTCAAACAAGACCCACAAGTTCTCATCAATTCCCAACTTAATCATACTCTCTCGATGATAGTAACGTGAGGGCTTTATGGTTCTTTTCTAGAATTCGGTCTAAAGGGATTTGTGGCTTGGGTTGGATTTGTGGCTTGGGTTGGCAAATCATGTTTTGGGTAGTGGTAGAGGGTCATCATTTTGTTATGTTTGGGATGAAGGTGTGTTTGAGGGTGCAGGTTCATCAATCGTTATGTTTGTTTTTCTCTTTTTGGAAGTGAGGGCTTTCATGATTTTAAACATGTTTGCTTCACAAGTTTCACAACCAACACAACTCCACAATCCACCACAATCACAATACAACCACAACACTACCACACTACTTGGTTCAGCCAACCAACACTTCAATCACCACTTACTACCAAAATTACCAAATTTCAATCTTCAACGAATATCCACCAAATTTAATAATTAAGCTACACAATCAACAACAACGCAATGTATGGCAATTTTAATCAACAAACAACACATATGAGAAACCAAATTAATCAAACAATCATCAATTTCAACTAGAATAATACTATTACTATTCACAAGTATGCATAATCAAATTCTTGCTACAAATTGATGTAATAATGTAAAATAAAGGTAGAGAAGATGATTATACCATACAAAAAGCAAGTTTGATCAAGTTTTAAGCTCCAAATCCACCAAAACAAAAATCCCCAAATTGATCTTCAATGGAGGAAAGAGAATGGAGAAGGAGAAATGGAGGAAAGTAGTTTGATTTTTGATAAAAATGATGAAATTTGAGTAGGAATTTATTGATTTTGTGAGTTGTTTGAAGGATTTGAGGGATGAAATTTGAAGTTTGAGGAGTTAGGGTTTTGTAGGGATGAGGAAGAGAGTGCGGACGAGGGTGAGGGTAAGAAAGAAACGAGGGAAAAAAAGGAGAAAGAAGAAGAAATAGGTGCGGCCTGGGCATCGCACGGCCATTTAGCAGGGGTGCGCGCGTGCATACGCGGCCTACGCGCCCGTGCACGATGCCTGCGTGCCCACGCTCCCGCTGCTCCTCTTCTTTGCTTGCTTCTTGCTTTGGTGCATTCATCTATGGGCTCTACGATCTTTATCATCCCGGTGTAAGGAGGGTGTGCCCATCGTAGGGGATCCTTCTCCTTATATGCCCATGGCTCTATAAAAGCCTAGGGCCTTACACTTATTAGGGTGTATTAGGATTTGAATTCCTGACTGTTTGGGGGACCTTGAATTACAATTGATCCTATCATTATGCTTTTTTGTAATAAACAAGTAAGGAGTCGCCAATGAATTTTAGGAAAACTCATAAACCTCGTTCATGCCTTTCTCCTAAGTAGAGTTCAAGGGATATTTAGCATGAATCGTAAGTTTACCCATGCCCAAATTGGTCTACGTTTACCAGAAATGAGTTCGGGAGCGAGGGTACCAAGGTAACGTCCCCTTTAGGGGGAATTGCTATCCTAGCCCTAGTGTGGCCTCTACTACCTCTTCCTTTTTCACAATTTCATCACCAAACAATATATACAACGTGATACCTAAAAACTAAATTAGTTAATTTTATTTAAAAGCATTAATCACATAGGAATTACATTGCAAAAGTCGTTATTCTTATTTAATCAATATTCGTGAAAAAGAACAAGAAACAAACAATATTCGCCTTGTCTTATGTGATCAAACAACAATTAATTATTCAATTATATTCTTTATTTAACGCAAAATACTATGTGAAATGAATTAATTAATAGTTTGTTTAAAGTGGTCAAACAACACTAATTAATCTATTAATGGGTTGTTTAAACAAAAGAAAAATATGATTGATCTATGTGCTCGAGAATTTACCACTTCTCCTTGCTAGATCTTCGTTTAGAACACTTATGGACTCCTTGTTCGGGAACCTCCACCATAGTAACAAGTAGTAAAGGGGTTAGTGTTTAGGACAATAGGGTTAAGAGTACACAAGTTCACAAAGTTTCTGCCAGAGTTTCGGGTTAATTTCTGTCTGTTTAAGCCTCGTATTAAGCCTCTATTGATAGGGAATGGATGCATTTAGGGTTTCAGGTGTTCTGCACAGCAGCTGTCGCGCACATCTGAATGGGTTGCGCGCGACAGCCCAGCGCAAGTGATTTAGATGCGTTGCTAAGGGCAGCGTAACTGGATGTCTTGCGCGTGGTATTACGGTAAGATTCGACTTTATATTTTTATGAAATTTTAAATCATCCGCAAGCGCATCACTAGAGGTTGCGTCGGGTGTCACGCGCAACCTTGTGAGTTGCGTGCGCCAGACTAGCGCGACTCATTGAGATGCGCATGGATTTTTCTGAGGCAGCTTTAATTTTTAACCTAGGTGCCTCTTAATCCGTCAAAATTAGGTTTTAACATCGAGCTTAAGCGTAATTATGATCGGGCTTAGTTAATTTGGACTTTAATTCATTTAGTTTTGGGTTAAGCTAGATGTTTTACATTTTTGTGGCTCAATTAGTTGTCCATAAGCATTCTTCACTTTGATCCAACATAAAGATGGTTTTATTTATCGTCATAGCACTTCCTGTCGGGGCAGGAGGCCAAAAGTAGATGTCTACAGTTAGCCCCCACTTTAATCGAGTCTAGAATAGACAAGGATCAAAATAGCCAAGGTAATAAATCCGAGACTCATTTTGCGAAGTTCCCTAAGAATAGAGAATCTTTTAGTAATGTTAAGGATGTCGAAACGATTCTTGATTTGCTAAGTGTTTGAGACAAGTAGCTATTAAGGTTAGAAAAAGTATTTTCTAGTCTTAACACACTAAAGAATCTAGATTGATCCTTTGTAAGTGTAGAATGCTTTTACATGTAAAGGCTGTCCTAGGTGATGTCATGTCTTGAGAAGATATCGGTTTAAAAAGAGTAAAGAGGATGATATCCTCTCAATTATAACATCGTTGATCTAAAGTCCCTCGATATGTCATTGAAACTTTAGTTAATGATTTTAACAAGTTAAAAGATGATAAAAAGAGAGGTGTTTCGGCATTCATAGCCTAACACGTGAATAGAGGTTTTGACACTTGGTTACCAAAACGCGGTATTCGGGGTCCACAAGATAGAAATACATGTCTCAAGACTGGAGGCATATATTCAAATCCAGTGAGAGAGAGGAAAATCGGAAATTCTCTCAGCAGTTTTGTCTACAAGATGAAAACAGGCGTCTTAGGATGGGGGGCACGTGCCTAAATAGGTGCGACTTCACATGTCGCTCTTTATACAAGGGGTGGACGGACACCCTAACTGTCCGGTAAGCCAGTAAGCTCACTAACTGCTGTATTTTCTTCTAATCAAGAAGTGTCTGTTCTCGATTGATTTGGCGCGCCAATCGACTCGTTTGAGCTAATGCCTACAGAAAGACAGAAAATTTTACCGTTTTCGTTACGGGAGGTAGATCACGTTGCTGGGAATAGGTGAAATTTTACGCAACACCTACGCCATACAATTTTACGTTGTATGATAACGCCATCCTTTTTGCTGTGGACGCCAAAAAGAAAGAAAAGAACGTGACATTCATAAAGTCAGTATAGTAAAATGACAAACTGTCTGTGGGAGCTTTTACGTAAAGCACCACTACGAAACATTTTAAGACACACTCACGAAAAACGTCCAAAACGTATGCTTATGGCAGACACAAAGCACAGTGTGCATGCAGGATGATGCAAAAAAACTATCAAAGAAGAAAATAAACTACAAGATGTAAAGCAATTAAAAGATCTCGATAATTTTCACGCCATTACATCTAATAACGAGCAAAACCGTTAGAAATAAATCAAACGGATCGTAATCAAAGTACCGGTCTTTTAATTGACCAGTATCCGCGCGCAACTAAGTGGGTCGCACAAGCTAGGCGCGCGCATCGTTCTGAGTTGTGCTGGGCTGTCACGCTCAACAGATTTAGTTGCGCACGACATTTAAGTCAGTAAAAGAGATATTGAAGAGCGCGATTTCAGTTCGCTCTCTCTCTTCTCTTTCTTTTGCAATTTTTGTCCCTTTCTCACTCTACAAAGCTCGAAATTATTTGCTCTCCGAGGCTAAAGGAAGAAAATCTCATCCCCTATCCATATTTGCCACAATCTAATGTAAGTTTTGCTAATTTTATTTCATTTTTTGGCTGATTTTGGAAGTTTCGAACCATTAAATCCCAAAATTCGAATTTGGGGGTTTTTGATTCGATCCATTATTCTTGAAATTGTTTGTTCCATGTTGTCACGCTATGTTTAAGGAGTATTAAACCTTTTATGAGCAATTCTTTGTTAAGTGCGTTCTTAATATTTTTCTTCGAATTTAGTTCGAACTTGTTAATTATGAAGTGAATTATAGTATTTAAACTACAATTACTTTCATGAATCATGTTTTGAAAATTTTGAATCCGAAAAATGGCGCAAAGTAGCTTGTTTTTGCCATGTTCGAACCTCATGATTGTTTGGTAGATGATAATTATGTTTATGTTATTATTATTCGTCTAAAATTAGTTGATTCTTTGAGATTTAGGGATATAATATCTAGAATACTTTAGTTGAAACTGCCATAGGATGGCTTTTGTGGGTGTTAAAGCCCCCATTTACTATGTTTAACTAAAGGTATCATACCCCCCAAGCGTGGGTGCCACTTGATTTTTGTGTTTTGCCCTTTCGCCAGTCGTTATGCTGCCGAAATTAGTCTAGAACACGTGTACTAGTCTTTTTAGGAAAAAACAACTAATACGGAATTTTATCCGTTATAGCATGGAATCCCTTCTATTCGTCGATACTGAGGAGGACCTAGGAGTGCCTGTGCCTGACGAGGCGGTTCTCCCTCGAAAGAGGGTGACACATCCCCGTGAGGAGGTTCAAAAGCCATAAGTCGGGGTTGATCGACGTCGTCATGAGGATGTGGTCTAGGAGGCTCCTCCTAATTGGGACCCTCAGGTCACTAAATAGGACCCGGACCATCATGTTTCGATTCGAACTTGGCGCGGCATGGTAAGTTCTTTTATGCCTTTGTCCTTTCATCATTTCTTTCTCTTTTAAAAAGTCATGACCGCATTTTCTCTTATATTTTCATTTAGAGTAAGCCTAGCATGCGTTTGTATAGCTCGGGTAACTTGAGAGGTCGTTTTGAGAGTTTACCTGATGCGCTAAAGGAGGTGGTGGAGCTTTCGGGGATCAACCCCCCAGCTGGCAGCTCTTCGGGACTTGTTGAGTCTGCCTGCATCGTCAACTTTCCTTCGTGGGTTACTGGAGTTTTGGTGGGATTTCACCAACACTTTCCATTTCCCGTGGGGAGAGATGACGGTTACCCCTTTCGACTTCTCTATGATCGTGGGTTTTCCTTTCGGAGGTGAGCCTGTGGTTATGGAGACCGTGAAGCGGTCAGACGAGAGGCTGCGCGACCTCGTGAGGGACCGTCTTGCGGCGGCCCTTCATATGTACACGCAGTCTTTTCCGTACTCGGTTCTTGTCGACGAGCTGTCAGCTTACGAGGTAGATCGGTAGTGTACACCTGAGCAGCTGGCTCGGATATACATTGCCCACGTTTCTGAGTGATCGGGGAGAGCGTTTCACTATCGGGTTACTCGTTTGCCTCAATGATTTGGGGCAAGTGAGTAATCTGAGTTGGGAAGAGGTGTCGTATGCCCATATGCTTACAATTATGGGCAAGGTGACCCAGGTGATGGATTCCGCGGTAGCTACTAAGGTGCCTCGGATCTCCATTTTGTGGCATGGTCGTATCCTTCAGGTGCGTATCTTAATCTTTTATATATTTTTTCATCATCATTTTGGCTTTTGATAAACTGTATTCTTTTTCTTAGGCTTGGGGGTATTTGTACCTGCCTTTTCTAGCCCCCAGATACTTGGGGAGGCTCGTTTTCCTATCGGCCATCATCTGGTCACGATTAGGAAAAAACGAGCAACTTCAGCTGGCGACTTTCGCTAGAGGATTCTTTCGGCGACTCGTGCGCCGGTGAGTATGATTTTAACAACACACGTTTCTATGTATATATTTTTGAATGATTTTCTCATGTGGTTGTGTTTTGTAGATCGATCTCCGTCCTTGGAGTTTGATCATCGGGGTCCCTAAGGCAGTCCGGGCAGGTATGGTTTGCTGCCGTTTCAGAGCCCTTTATCAGGGACTCTCTGTGTTCCAGAGGACGGACAATTGGTTCTTAGGCGAGCGTGTCTTCTGGCAGTTCTGGTCTGAGGAACCTTTCCTACGGACCTCCGATCCGGATGCTGTGTCCAGACCTGCTGTCTATAGAGGATCGAGCTTAGGCGATCCTTGGTTATCCAACGGAGTAGCTGGTGCTGTCAGGTGCATCTTACCCGACGTTCTTTGCATCCAGGACTCCTTTTCCAACTTCGTTCCGGTTAGTATTTTTCTTTTTTTTTCCTTTTCTTTATCTATTGTTCAGAACTTTGACTCTTTTAGTATTTTATTTTCAGCAAGTCGAGCTGGGTGGCTCGGTGCCTCCCACGGCGAAGATTACGTATACCGACGCTTTCGGGTCGATAATTCGTGAGATTCTTCTAGAGGCGGAGGATGAGGACATACTGTTCGTACTGGAGACGGTTGAGTCAGTATGTTTATTCTGTACATGTATATATATATATTTTTTTCATATATCACATACATTTGTTTTATAACTGCCTTTATTATTATTATTATTTTTTTTTTTTGGAACAGGTTCCACAAGAGACCGTGAACGACATAGGTTGGACTATACGCGCTTTCCGAACTGCTTATCTAAGAGCCCTCGTGGATTTGTCATGCCGTGATCATCGGATGGTCGCGGTAAGTTTGTTTGTTATTTTTTGTTGATCAAAGTTATTACACATTTTGTGTATTAATCTTTGTTTTGGATTTTGCAAGATGTGCAGCAACCTTCCGGGAGTTGCCGAGCATCCTGACTTCTATTTTCATTATTATTATTATTATTATTATTATTATTATTATTATTATTATTATTATTATTATTATTATTATTATTATTATTATTATTATTATTATTATTATTTTGGCTTATGGAAAATGTACATTTTTATACTTTTATCGTTGTACATATGACACATTTTTTTGTGTATATATCATATTTCATTTCCATAAGCATTTAAAAGCGAAAAAATTTTCCGGGGGAGGGAAAGGGTTCCTGACTTACCCCCCTCGAAAAAATAATGAAAAAGAAAAGAAAAGAAAAAAACCGAAAGAAAACAAAGGAAAGAAAAAAAAAGGATGAAAAAAGAAGAAAAATAAAATAAAAAAATAAAAAAGAAATAAAAAGGAAGTTAGAGAAATAAAAATAAAAAAGAAAATAAAGTAAAAAAGAATAAAGAAAGGAAACAAAACTAACAAAGGCAAGCGTATGGATTAGTCATAAGATTTCGTTAGTATTCCATTATTTGGTAGTCCGAAATATGGAAACAGACCAACCATATTAAACTAAATTTATATATACTTAACAAACCTAAATACAAGTATAGAGGTAAGTCAAGGCTCGAACCCAAAGGAACGGTTATGTTCAAATGCTTTCAATTTGGGCGCCTAAGCTAGGTCGAAGACAAGGGTAAAGAGGTAACACTAACAACTAACAAACAAACAACTAAACAAATAAAACACTAGGAATGGGGATCAACAAGTAATCATGACAATTGCAACAAATTGGGACAAAACATGCCAATCAATGGTTGTGAAGACTAATGATAAGAGCTATCAATTGGGATCAAAGAGCTATCTCCTAATCGTTAAGCTAGATGTCTCTACGAATAACAAACTAAGAGAATCACAATCCAAACCAATCGATAATTGCAATTCCTAAATCAATTGGTGGTGTCATTAGCAATTACAATGCAATCTAGGATAATTCTCAAGGCCTAGTCGAATTACACACATGCAAACTTACACTAATCACTTTAATTTCAACAATCAATTAACACAATTCCCAAATTAATCACAATCAATCAATCATACAAGTTTCACCCAATTTTTATCCAAACAACTACTCAAGAATCATCATCTATTAACAAACAACTAAAGATATCAAGAAACAACAAAATATCAAGAACAATAACACTAATAAAAAATCAAACATCAAAATCAAACCAAAGAAACATGAAATTAAACAAAGCAATAAAATGAGATAAAGTTAGAAATCCTCATTGATTGATTATGGAGATCTTCAATACAAGTGTCACCTTGAATCTTCAATCTCTCAAATCCCCAATGAAATTCCTCACTTTCTCTCTCTAACTCTAATCCTAAAACTAACCCTAGATCTAGAGAGAGAAGCTCTCAATTAAGCTAAAATTATGATCAAAATTATGTCTAAAACTTTCTTCTATCCTCTCCCTCTAGAAAATGAAGCAAACCTATATATAGAAAAGCTAACTAAGAAGAAGTTAGTTAGACGTCCAAAAGATACCTCAAAAGGCGCGGCCTCTCACTCCTTAGCGCGGCCGGAACAAAATGGGTACGGAAACAGGGAAGAGAGAGAGGCGTGGCCGCTCCTAGCAGCTGCGCGGCTGTGCCATGAGAGTAGGGGATTCCCTTTTGTGCGCTCGAAAATGACCCCGTGAGCTCCGGATGATGCATGTTGATAGTGGCAGTTTCTAGGAGCCATTACGGTGGGTTCAACACCAACTCTTCATGTCCATGCAATATGAGGGCACATCCTTGAAGACTTGACTCTTGCACACCTTTGCTTTTGGGCTTCTAAAGGAGGGACTAGGACACATCTTTAGCTGTCCATTGAGGCTCTCGAACATCGCTAACTTCCTAGAATCAAAGAAAAGTTGGACATTCCGAAACCCAACAGTTCAATGCTGCCATCAGAGTTATATTTGATTCGATATACCCACTGACAGCCTAGAGCACGTTTTCTAGGAGGTAGTTCTAACATTGTTCATGTGCCATTATTTTCCAATGCATGCATTTCTTTCTTCATAGACTCCCTCTATCCGACATCTCTCATGGACTCCTTAAAAAACCAAGGTTCTTTTCCAGAAGTAATGGCTGCGTTAAAATTTCGGTAATGTGGAGAAAAACTGTCACAATTAACATAATGTGCTATAAGATAGGGAGTACTTGAGGGATGCTTTGGAGACGGAGTGTTAGAGCATGGCGAAGATAGAATATTTGCAAGGACGATATGAGTGACATAATCTCGTAACAAAACTGACGAAATTTTATTCCGCATACCATGACCTAACTGATCATCATGAAGTTATGTCATGCTTGGTGTTTGCTTGGTGTCGGAAGAAGTGGACGAAGCAGCATTATTTTCGTTGCCTCCCTGCCCCTGCTGCTCATTAATTCCTTGTGCACTGTCTACAGGTTCTACCCTTCTATAGGCGCTGGATTCCCAATGGGGAGAGCAGAAGCTGCTGCTTCTGTGGTTTCCTCAGGACCTGTGGACACTAGACTCCCAGCTGGCTGAGTTGAAGCTCCGGTATTGCTGGCCTGTTTGTTTCCTATAGGCGTTGTCCCCCCTGTAGATTGTGGTGAGCTTGCTTCTCCTACGGTGTGAGCATGGGGCAGAGAGTTATTGCCAACATTACAACCACCAGCATAAGTACACTCATAATTCACAACATCATCGAAGTCATCATCCACATCTACATTCAAGGGCACAATACTTTCATGAATAATGTTAGAAGAATCTGGATCCAGAAATGGGAAGACATCTTCAAAGAATTTAACATCATGGGACACAAAAAAAATTCTTAGAGTCGAGATCAAAGTGATTCCATCGTTTCTTCCCAAATGGATATCCCACAAAAATACATTTATGACTTCGACTTTCAAACTTATCCCCTTTTGATTTTTTATTGTAAGCAAAGCAGAGACAACCAAAAGTTTGAATTGCATTATAAGAAAAAGAAGCACCAAAAAGTATCTCATATGGAGTTTTATTATGCAATAAGGGAGAAGGGTTACGATAATTAAATGAGCAGCTGCAAGAACACTTACCCCCCAAAAATAAATCGGCAAGTTTGCCTGAAATCGCAAAGCTATCCTTACATTTAAGATATGCTTATGTTTTCTCTCAACACGACCATTTTGTTGTGGAGTAGCAACACATGATGAGGTTTGGAACAAAATACCAGTTACAGTAAAGAAATCACGCAAGTAATTAAATTCGGTTCCATTCTCACTTTGAACCACCTTTCATAATTTGCGAGAATTGTCTGTCCACCATTTCCACAAAAGACATAACATATGAAATACATCTGTTTTATCAACAAGCAAATAAATCCAAACGACATGAGAAAAACCATCCACTATAGTAAAAAAATATCGGGCACCACAAGACGAAGGATGTCTATATGATCCCCACAAATCACTATGTATTTTCTCAAAAATTCTAGAAGCATTATTCTCACTGAACGGAAATTTATCTCTAGGGTGTTTAGCACGAAAACAAACTTCACATGCTTTATTTAAACTGCCCTTAAAATGCATAACAGGAGGTAAAAGTTTCACTAGTCGTTCGGACGGAGGACCCATTCTCTTGTGCCACAATCCTAAATCAGACAAAGTTGCATTCACCGATATATGCTGCACTGATTCTGCGCTGTTGAAGAAGAATAGTCTATCATGCCTAACACCCGTTCCAATTTGCTCCCTCGACAAGTCCTATACAACATACATAGAAGATGTAAATTGGACAGTACAATGCATATCATCGATTAATTGTGACACCGATATTAAATTACATCTTAATTCAAGAAAAAAAGAACATTATATTTTGGTGATAGACGAACTAAACCCTCCTTGGTCGCTTTCACTGACTTGCCATTATGAAGTCCAACAGGGAAAAGAATCGATCAACTAAGAACTATGGCATGTCACATGTCTAGACGCACCAGTGTCAACAATCCACATGGTATTATCAAACTTACCATTTAACCTATCATCTGGAATTTTTGTATTACCAAAGAATCCTGCAGTTGCTTTCCATTGGTCTGCCAAAAAGAGTTGAGATGTTCACTATTGGAAGAAGAGAAGGTCCCTTGGTTATTGCCAGTACTAGTCACGGTAGCATTAGCTCTAGTGTCCCCTAACCTTGGTCAGCTTGTAGTTTGCCTCGGCCTGCACCATTGTTCACCTTGGATTCATTCGGCCACCAAGTTAGGAACCCATAGATTTCAAAGCAACTAGAAATAAGATGACCAGTATTCTTACAATGAGTGCAATGAAGTTGAGATTTTCATCTCGAACAGGAGTATCATCACTGCTAGTCACCTTACCCTTTCCTGCAATAGTACGAAGGGCAAAATCGACTGCTTTAGGGGTTTTTTCATCTGACAAGTTTTTAGCAGAATGAACACGCTCATCTTGTATTACTGATTAATATGCTCGATTAAGAGATGGTAGCGGGTCCTGGGATAGAATATTTGTACGAAGTTGAGCATAATTGTAATACCCCCGGAAATTCCCTTATTTTAAAATACTCTTTTTACTCTAAATAAAACTATTTTAAGGAAATATCCAAAATATTACCGCCACCGTGATAACGGCTAAGGCTATTTTTCAAAGTCACACAGCGGAAGTCTAAAATAAAAACCAAATTTCAAAATAAAACTTGAGTTCACAACCTCAAAACAAAATAGAAATAATAAGATCACAAGTTGGAACCAATCCAAACATGACCCTTTTAAAATCCAACTTAAAATAAATACATCAAGGTTAGTCCATAATAAATAACTAAAATCATAAAACTAGGAAAGCATAACAAATAACTCTCGGCACTTATTCCCATCATGCTCTTCGTGCTTCAAGTACCTGTCACTTCCCCTTTATTTCAACCCTCTACTCACCATATACATGGGTCATAGTAGAGCCAACCAAAGGAAAGCCAAACACAAAGACAAAAGTACGAATTAGCAAAAGCTAAGTACATATGCATCACACTAACATTAATATCCTATCAATAAGAATAATAATAAAACATGCTTGCCATACAATTACAGTCAACTTACCTTTGACTCATAACTAGCAATATTAGTTATTAAATAATAGCTTTGAATTACGCATTGAACGAGTTTCCTTTCTAAAAAATAGCCCATTAAAAATGGAGCTTCCAATCAGGGAGACACCCCCAATTGGCACCTATTATGTCACACCTTGGTGACAGGAATTCTAGCGCATAAATAATGATAAAACAAAGTACAACGTCCTGTACCCCTATAGATGCTATGGTTAAATATAAAACCCCATAACTCCCCCCATATATTCATACTCAAGGTATATACGTTCCAAGAGTTTTGGTGTGTATCCTCTTACACTTTACGTGATTTATCAATTTAACATGTGAAGAGTCTAACCAATCAATCAAGAATAAACATAACAATAATCAACACATTCTTCCTATTAATTCTTGAATTACTTTGTGAGCACATACTATTTATTTTAATTAAGGTTCCTTGCCTAGTTTTGTGCACAAAATTGCACGATTACTACCTTGGTGCATAGAATGCACTAATAAACTTCCTTGACTCGATCTCAACTTACTTGAGTGAGTAAATAAATAAACTAACTTCCTTCACTCAACACCAATAATAAATGGGTGAGAATAAAATTCATGAATCATGTTCAATAATAGCTCTTTTAAACATACATAAGCCTTGCTTATTTATTTCATGCTTCCTTGATACTAAAAAATAAAACATACTTCCATGATTCACATATATTCAACTTGTATCATGCTTCAAATATCATATTCACATGATTGCATAATAATTCATCACCATTTTGGCTTTTGATTAACTGTATTCTTTTTCTTAGGCTTGGGGGTATTTGTACCTACCTTTTCTAGCCCCCAGGATACTTGGGGAAGCTCGTTTTCCTATCGGCCATCGTCTGGTCACGATTAGGAAAAAACGAACAACTTCAGCTAGCGACTTTCGCTAGAGGATTCTTTCGACGATTCGTGCGCCGGTGAGTATGATTTTAACAACACACGTTTCCATGTATATATTTTTGAATGATTTTCTCATGTGGTTGTGTTTTGTAGATCGATCTCCGTCCTTGGAGTTTGATCATCGGGGTCCCTAAGGCAGTCCGGGCAGGTATGGTTTGCTGCTGTTTGAGAGCCCTTTATCAGGGACACTCTGTGTTCCAGAGGACGGACACTTGGTTCTTAGGTGAGCGTGTCTTCTGGCAGTTCTGGTCCGAGGAACCTTTCCTACGGACCTCCGATCCGGATGCTGTGTCCGGACCTGCTGTCTATACAGGATCGAGCTTAGGCGATCCTTGGTTATCCAACGGAGCAGCTGGTGCAGTCAGGTGCATCTTACCCGACGTTCTTTGCATCCAGGACTCCTTTTCCAACTTTCGTTCCGGTTAGTATTTTTCTTTTTTTTCCTTTTCTTTATCTATTGTTCAGAACTTTGACTCTTTTATTATTGTATTTTAATCAAGTCGAGCTGGGTGGCTGGGTGCTTCCCACGGCGAAGATTACGTATACCGATGCTTCGGGTCGGTAATTTGTGAGATTCTTCCAGCGGCGGAGGATGAGGACATACTGTTCGTACTGGAGACGGTTGAGTCAGGATGTTTATTTTGTACATGTAAAGCCATAAAACCTTTTCTTTAAGTGGGTACTTCAAATCCTTTAAAAAAAAACTTAGTTTTCATGACTTAAATAAAATTCCAGCATACTTATTTAGTATAAAACATCACTTTTAGACTAGGAAATCATATATAAATCATTAAAACCTTTTTTCCTTTTATGGGTAATCAAACCCTAACTCAATAATTAAAAAGTAATGTGTATAATTTAATTCAAGCATTGAATTGAAGGCTTTAAACTTATCAACAACATGATTAGACCATGAATCAATCAATAACAACAACCTAGCCTCAATCCCAATAATTAAAAAGTAGTGTGTACAATTTCTAGGGGTTTATAATTTGGGGTTTTTGATTAAATAAAAATATGAAATTTCTATTAATAAATTAGCAACATCAAAATCTCAAAATCAATACCAAAACATAATAAAAATCATGCCTTTAAAACAATAAATAAATAGAATTAATCTTAGGATTAATAAAAGTTTTTTTTTATATATACACAAACCGAAAAGAGGAGAGAAGCAGGAGGAAGGGAAGCGCCAGCCGGCTAGGCTGCCGGTGCTGTTGCTGTCGCCGGTGGACCGCAGGTGGTGGTGGTGGCGCTGGTGGTGCTGGCCGCGCAAGAGGAGGGAGAAGGAGAGAGAAGAGTGCGTGGGATTTTAGGGGAAAAAGAAGAAGAAAAGGAAAGGAAAAATAAGGAGAAAATGAGAGAGAAAATAAAGAGAAAACCTTTGAATTTTTTTGTGAAATCTGACAATTATGAACTTGTGTGAAAAAATCATGAGATTTTAAAGTACTTATACTATCCTTTTAAAAATAAAACTTATATTTACAACTTTGCAATTACTAATTCCTACTCCCTTTCAAATTCTCACTTGGGCCAACTTGTTGGGCCCCTAAATTCCCAACAAGTTGGTCCACGGGATTGACCCAATTAAAAATACTTTTGTATCCTCAATTCAATGATCCATTTAATTTATACACACTTACAACTTATTTAAATAAATAATTTCTTTTTAAACTGAAATAAATCATTTTAATAAATAAAATAATTAATTTATTTATATAAAAATATAATAAAAATACGGAGTATTATAGTCTACCCCCCTTAAAAGAAGTTTTGTCCTTGAAACTTGGGCACGAAAATCATAAAACTTGGTTTAAAATTTATTTAAAATCATACATTTTACCCACTTAATAAAAATATTTCTTAATACTTATAGTTGTTGTACTTTTTGTATCCTTTCTTGATCTTTTACTTTCTAAAATTCGCATAAAATTGTGCAAAATATACTAAAAATGCACAAAACAAAAGGTAAAAAGCGCGAAATTCTACCGCATTATACCCCCCTTAAAGAAAATGAGTTACATCCCGTAACTCAACTAACCTCAAACAATTCATGGTACTTCTTTCTCATCTTATCCTCGGCTTCCCAAGTTGCTTCCTAAGTCTCTTGGTTTGACCACAAAACCTTTGCTATCTTGACATCTTTATTGCGTGTACTACACACTTGACTGTCAAGGATCTTTACAGGTTTTTCTTCATAGATTAGGCTTTGGTCTAGTTTCTATAGTCTTAGGTTGGAGGACATGTGACTTGTCCGGATATACCTTCTTAGTTGAGAAACATGAAACACACCGTGCACTTTACTAAGGTCCATAGGTAATGCTAACCTATAGGCAACCTTCCTATTCGTTGTAAAATCTTATATGGTCCAATGTACTTTGGACTCAACTTCCCTTTCTTTCCAAATCTCATAACTCCCTTCACTGGTGAAACCTTAAGTAATACTTTATCACCAACTTGGAACTCCTCTTCTCTACACTTTAAATCTGCGTAACTCTTTTATCGATCCTGGGCAGCTTGGATCTTAGCTTGTATTTCTCGCACTTGCTTTGTTGTTTCTTCTATCAATTGAGGACCTAGAATTATTGTCTCACTAATGTCACTCCAACATAGTGGACTTCTACACCTCCTTCCATACAAGGCCTCAAATGGTGTCATGCCAATGCTTGCATAGTAACTATTGTTGTAAGAGAATTCTACCAAGTCTAAGCTATCTTCCCATCCATCTTGGTAGTTTAACACACAGGATCGTAGCATATCCTCTAAGGTTTGGATAGTTCTCTTAGATTGTCCATCCGTTGCAGGGTGAAATGCTGTACTCATCTTCAATGTCGTACCAAAGTTTTCCTGGACGTTGTTCCAGAATTTTGAAAGAAACCTAGAATCCCTATTAGAAACGATATCCTTAGGAACTCCATGTAGCCTCATAACGCTCTTAATGTAAGCCTTTGCAAGTTTTTCCATTTTCCAGGTCCCCTTTATTGGTATAACACTGCTGATTTGGTAAGTCTATCCACTACAACCCAGATAGTATCATTCCCATTCCTAGACTTATGTAAACTAGTAACAAAATCCATCAAGATACAATCCCACTTCCAAGCCGGGATCTCGAGTGGTTGCATTGCTCCTTGAGGTCTCTTATGTTCTATCTTAACTTTCTGATAGGTTAGACATTTAGCTACAAATTCTGCTACTTCCTTCTTCATCTTAGGCCACCAATACACCTTTTTCAAGTCTTTGTAAAGCTTATCCCCTCCTGGATGTATTAAATATGGTGTATTATATCCTTCTTCCATTAACTTTTTGTTTAACTCCCAACATTTCTGTGGTACACACCACCTCCCCTTAAATCTAATACTTCCATCATCATGGATTTTTAAATCAGTCACCTTCCTTTGCTTAATCTTTTCCCTTATGTGATCTAATTTCACATCCCCTACTTGATTATCCTTAATCTCATTAAATATCGTTGGTTTGATTCTCAAATTACCAAGCATCCCTTCTAACGCTCCATGTGACACTACCTTGAGGTTTAACTTACTCATTTCCCTACACAATTCGTCTGCCATAACCTAAGCATTTAGTCCATGAGTCGCTTTGCGAATTAAAGCATCTGCAACTACATTTGCTTTACCCTCGTGGTATTGGATATCTAGCTCATAATCATTGAAGAATTCTATCCATCTACATTGCCTCATGTTCAAGGTTGGTTGCGTGAAAAGGTATTTAAAACTTTTAAGGTATGTGAACATCCTAAATTTCACTCCATATAAATAGTGTCTCCATATTTTCAATGCAAATACTACAGCAGCAAGTTCTAAATCATGAGTAAGGTAAGTAACCTCATGTTTCTTCAATTGTCTTGATACATACGCAATCACCTTTCCATGTTGCATCAAAACACATCCAAGCCCAGTCTTAGATGCATCACTATATACATCATACGAACCATTTCCATCATGCAAGGTCAACACAGGTGCCGTTGTCAAAATATTTTCAAAGCTTGAAACGCTTCCTCACACTTTATCACACCAAATGAACTTAGATTCTTTCTTCATCAACGAAGTCATAGGTTTAGCTATTTTCGAGAAATCATCACGAATCGCTTATAATATCCTGCTAAACCCAGAAAACTTCGAATATCCGACACATTCTTGGTTGTAGGCCACTCTTTTACAGCTTCAATCTTTGTAGGATCTACCTCTACTCTATCCTTGGATATAAAATGTCTCAAAAGTTCTACCTTCTCCAACCAAAACTCACAATTTGAGAATTTGACATACAATTGGGTTGTCCTTAAAGTAGCTAACAGTGACCTCAGATGCTCTGCATGGTCCTCCTTGGTTTTGGAATAAACCAAAATATCATCAATAAATACTACCACAAGTTGGTCTAAGAATGGTTGAAACACTCTATTCATCAAGTCCATAAAAATTGCAGGTGCATTTGTTAACCCAAAAGGCATTACTGTAAACTCATAGTGTCCATATCTTATCTTAAATGCCGTTTTCGGAATTTCCTCTTCCGCAATTCGCAGTTGATGATACCCTGATCTCAAATTAATCTTAGAAAATACTACCACTCCTTTCAATTGGTCAAACAAGTCATCTATCCTAGGCAAAGGATATTTGTTCTTGATGGTTACTTTTTTCAACTCCCTATAATCGATGCATAGCCTCATGCTACCATCTTTCTTCTTCACAAACAGTACAGGTACTCCCCACGGTGATGCACTTGGACGAATATATCCCTTTTCCAACAAGTCTTGCAATTGGCTCTTCACTTCATTCATCACTGTAGGTGTCATCCTGTAGGGTGCCTTAGAGATAGGTGTTGTTCCGGGTACTAAGTCTACGGTAAAGTTTATAGTTCTCTTGGGCGGCATCCTTGGAATATCTTCTGGAAACACATCTTAAAACTCTTTTACCACCTCAATATCCTCAGGTTTAGATGGTTCCTCATACTCCAAGTTTCTCACACTATAGAAATATATTAGGTTACCTTTCTTCATTAACTTTGCTAGTTTTAACACAGAAATGATCTTAGTAGGCCTAGGTCTTCCATGTCTCCAATGGGTTACGATCTTTCCCTGAGTCGTTTTCAGATGGATTTTCTGTGACTGACATCGTATTTCAGCATTATAGCGACATAACCAATCCATTCCCAAAATTATGTCAAGGTCTCCTAATTCAAATTTAATCAGGTTGAATAAGAATTCCCTACACTTAATCTTTATAGACATATGTTTATAAACCCTAGAACAATGAACTACACCCACAGAAGTTCTATAGGAATATTTATGTCATCTACAGTTTTCAAACAGTTTGATAGTTTTGGAAGTATATCTTTAGAAATGAAAGAGTATGTTGCACCATAATCAAAAAAAACTTTAACAGGAACTAAGTTCATAGAAAATGTACCGGTGATAACATCTCTCGTCGCCTCGGCCTCTCGCGAACTCATCACATTAAGCTTTCCTGATGTTCCACCCTTAACTTGTATGTTATCTCTATTGGTGTTCTTATTTCCATTCTGAAACTACGCTCCCTTTTTCACTTGATTCCCATTGTTACCCTGACCACCTTTCTGATGATTCCAAATTTGTCCATTACCCCTAGGTTGATTGTTTCCCTGATCTCCCTTATTGTTAGAAAAACACTCATATTCCTTGTGGCCTTGCTTATTGCACAGGTTACAATGACCAGGTTACCCTCACAGTCTATCCGTGGTTGGTTGTTGGAACATTTATTACAATAATATACTCTTTGGTTACGATCTGCAGGTTGGTTTCTATTTCCCTTAGAAAAATTTCACCCAACTTAGTTGTTCCTATTGTTTTGAAAGTTATTACCTTGGTGATTATTAAAGTTCCACCCCTTAAAGTTAATCAGGTTCTCAGATGGTCCAAAACTAGTCATAGGCTCCTTTATTTTCTTTTTAGATTCCAACTTAGCCCTTTCAGCTTTCTCCTTCAACTCCAATGCATGTAAATGCGCTTCCCTACCATATAACTCATCCAAATTGTCAAACACTTGTTCTGACAACTTCCGTTAGAGAGAAAGAGGCAATCCTCTCTCAAACCTTCTATCGTTCTGCCTATTAGTAGCCACAGTATCCTCAGCAAATCTAGATATCTTGATAAACTTAGTGTAATACTCAGTCACCAACATATTCCCCATCTTAAGTTCCAAGAACTCATCACCTTTCTTCTTCTATAAGAACATAGGGTAAAACTATCCCTCACTTGCTCTTTGAACACATTCCATCCAAAGTTAGGTAATGCTCTCACAGTCTGCTCATTCTACTGCCACAATAAATCTGTCGCTCACCCCTTAGGTAGTAAGATGCACTACTCACTTTGGACTCATTAGGACATGCTACCGCCATAAACAACTTATCAAACTCTCTAAACCAGTTCTCAAAAAACAGTTGGGTCAGTTTCTCCTTTATAGGTAGGAGGTTTTCTTTGGGCTATCTTCTTAAATAACTCCCTAACAAGGTCTGGATTATTATTATTATTCCTCTCAGCTAATTGTTGATCTACAACAGCTAATTGCCTTACTACTTCATTCAGATCATTGTTATTGTTGTTTCTTCCTGCCATCCTAGATCTCCTGAATAAAGAAATGACTACTATTAGGTAGGTCACAACTCTCTTGCAGCTAGGCAATAACTATACTATTTGAATTCAAGCATACAAGCAGTCATTTTGAACTATAGTAGAAGCAACTACTCGATTCTCCTACTAATAATTCAACACATTGTATTGGTTTTCGTGTAACCATTTCACTTAAATAAGCACATCAAAAAAATATGTTTGAGTCATTTCCCTTGGTACCACTTACAAAAAGTAATAAATAAAATTAATGTTTGATAAGCTCATGTAAAGAGAAAGGAATGATTTGAAAAGAAATCATAATACTTTTATTGAAATATGAAAAAGAAATGTTTGAAACATCCCAATGCAGTTTTGCTACTTATTACTCACACAATTTTATTAAACTATAACTACGAATAAAGAATAAATTCTCAAAACGCTAAAGGAAAGTTAATCTATAATCTTCAAATACTGACATTGTCAATCTTGTCTTTGATCTCTCTATATTGCCTTGGATTATACTCAGGATCACTCACATTATCACCATCATTGCCATCATCATCATCATCATTTTCTTCCTTAAGGTCTTCATCGAACTCATCGGTTTCAAAGTTGACAATCTGACGAGGGGAAAAACAAGGTCGTTGACTAATCCTCCCTAAGTCAAACTAAATTTATAAACACTTAACAAACCTAAATACAAGTATAGAGGTAAGTCAAGGGTAGAACCCAAAGGAACGGTCACGTTCAAGTGCTTTCCATTTGGGCGCCTAAGATAGGTAAAAGCCAAAGGTAAAGAGGTAACACTAATAACTAACAAAACAAAAAAACCAAACAAATAAAGCACTAGGAATAGGGATCAATAAGTAATCATGACAATTGCAACAACTTGAGAAGATCATGCCAATCAAAGGTTGTGAAGACTAATGATAAGAGCTATCAATTGGAATCAAAGAGTTATCTCCTAATCGTTAAGCTAGGGTTCACTATGAATAACAAACTAAGAGAATCACAATCCAAACCAATCGATAATTGCAATTCCTAAATTAATTGGTCGTGTCATTAGCAATTACAATGCAACCTAGCATAATTCTCAAGGCCTAATCGAATTACACACATGTAAACCTTCATTAATCACTTTAATCTCAACAATTAATCAACACAATTCCCAAATTAATCACAATCAATCAATCATACAAGCCCGATTCCTAGCCAAACAACTACTCAAGAATCATCATCTATCAACAAGCAACTAAAGAAATCAAGAATCAACAAAATATAAAGAGAAATTACACTAATGAAGATCAAACATCAAAATCAAACCAAACAAACATGAATCTAAACAAAACAATAAGATGAGATAAAGTTAGAAATGCTCATTGATAATAGAGAGACCTTCAACACAATTGTCACCCTTGTATCATCAATCTCTCAAATCACAATTGAAATCTCTCACTTTCTCTCTCTAAATCTACTCCTAAACTAACCCTAAAACTAGAGAAAGAAACTGAAAAACTTTCTTCTATCCTCTCCCTCTAGAAAATGAAGGAAATTTATATATAGAAAAGCTAACTAAGAAGAAGTTAGTTAGACGTCCAAAAGAGACCTCAAAAGGTGCAGCCTCTCACTCCTTAGCGCGGCCGCAAAAAAATGAGTACGGAAACAGGGAAGAGAGAGAGGCGCGGCCGCGCCAGCCACCTGAACGGCCGATCCTCCCTCGCGCGCGGCCGCGCCATGATAGCAGGGGATTCCCTTTTGTGCGCTCGAAAACAACCCCATGAGCTCGGATGATGCATGTGATAGTGGCAGTTTCTAGGAGCCATTACGGTGGATTCAACAACGCCTCTTCATGTCCACGCAGTATGAGGGCGCATCCTTGAAGACTTGACTCTTGCACACCTTTGCTTTTTGGCTTCAAAAGGAGGGACCGGGACACATCTTTGGCTTGAAAACCCCGAGAGAACGCCATTGAGCCTCTCAAACATTGCCAACTTCCTAGAATCAAAGAAAAGCAAATAAGTAAAGAAGAAAATGCAAAATAAAATAAGAAAAGCAAGAAATTAAGAAAGCAACTAAAGAAAATGCAAAGTAAAGAAAATACAAATAAAAATAGAGAAATGGAGATAAAAGAGATGTAAAAACAATGAAAAATCTTCCTAAAAGAAGCTAAATGAGTGCCATAAATGACACTCATCAATGACGCGACAAAATAGGTCGCGCGCAACTGGCTGGGTTGCGCGCGACATCTGTGGGTGAACTTTTCGTTAGGCAAAAATTGCCAAAAAAATAACCCCGTTTGGGTCTATTTAAACGTGGTTTTGTGTAGGCGTTTTATCATCTCACATTCATTCGTTGAGAGTATTATAAAGAAAACATATTGCTCTCTTTCTACTTGTTCTTTTCTCTTTTTTTTTTTTTTGTTTGAACAATGGTAAAAACACTTGAGCAACGTTTGAAACAATGGGTCACCTCCTTTTATACTGAGGATAAATTAGCTTGTAAAATATACCACCTTGACCCCCTATTGGGATTCGAACCACCATCTTTTCCTCTTTAAAAGGGATGAAATTGTCCCATTACCTGCCGAGTTTGAGGCTATACTAGGCTTCCATGCAAATACTCTCCTGTTGACATATGCCCCTACCTTGTCAGATTCCAAACCTGTGTTTCATTGATTTTCTAGCATGAATGACAATTATATGGCTAAAATTGGGACAGAAGAAGGCGTGAATTTAATTCAATTTATTGAACATTTCATTGCCTCTCGTGACAATTTGACTAAACAACGTTTTAAAATTCGTGCTTTGTGTTTTTGTCTTGTTGTCAATTGTTTTCTTAGGACGGTAAAGAATATGAGGATTATTCTATGGTGTCCATAGTGGAGCAAATAAAGGGATGTCATTCACCTGCTCCCTTAGCTGTTGCGGAAATTGTACTTTGCTTAAATCGCCTCAGAGGAGACCCAAACGAGAACGGTTTCACCGGAAGTCCACTCCTATTACACGTACGTTTTTTTTACGTCGTATCTCAGCGCAGCCTTGAAAGTTACATTGGTCAAACCAGCGCAATCTTTCAAGATGCGCGCGACTGATTGTCATGCGCGAGCCACCTACTGGTGTACTATTGCAAATTAATATTTTTTTTCAAATTTGGCTCATGGAGCGCTTGCGAAGTGTTGATCAGCCACAAAATCTTGAGGCTAACGGATTGAGAACGTTCCCTGGTCGTCGCATTCTTTACAAGCATAAAAATAAAGAAGAATGGACGTGTTTTTTCTGTCATGGGGTTCCTAACATTCGCTTTGTGATTCTTTGGTGGAACATAAATAGTATGATTGGGAATAGTTTTAATTGTCCCTACATTAGGCATTTAGGCCTCTCTAGTACCAATTACATCTTTCCTTACAGGGTGATGAGATAGTTTGGGATGAAACAAATTATTCCCCCATAGGATTGTGATGCCCCTAAAGATGTGAATTTTAAACCTGAAAGGATTCGTTGTTGGATGGAATATTGGTCTAGTCTTCCTAAGTGGGTGGTGCAAAATCCCACGGCGAGCACAGTACTATCTTCCTTCAACAAAGCTTGGATGAATGCAACGGACAAGGGAGAGTTAAATAAAGCTCGTCAACAAAATCAAGCCGCCTCGGCTCGCAATCCATCCAAGTCTTCGATGTATTCGGCAACTACTACTCCTTCTAATGGCCAAAACAAAGGGGTGAGAAGAAAGTTAGATTTCTCCTCACCACCTAAGGCTCGTTCAAGGGAACCTAAAAGGAAGGTTCCTCCTAAACCCGGGCAACAAGGCGTGAAGATTAAGAAACCTTCATCAAATCCTCGCAAGAAGGCTCCATCAAATACTCAGGACAAAGGAAAGAGAGTTGAGAAGACCCCTATTCCTAAGTTGAAGAACGACGTTTGGGTTAAAAAGAAGAGCGACGGGGAAAGCTCTAAGGTTGCCGAGAGTACTGCAATGTAAACTACTCCTCCTTCAATTGTGACGATTGAGGATATAGTAAAACCTTAGAGTGTTACACAATATTAATAGTTTAATAATTTTTTTCTGAATAAAGTCTAATCACTACTATTTTTTTTTTTTAATTACTTATTATCTAGTTCTATGATGTCTTTTGAATTATGTTTGGAATAAAAATGAGCTCTTTTTTTTTTATATATGACCGAATCATACAGATTGCCTACGTATTTGTATTACGAAATCAAGTCTTTGCGTAGTTCTTTGCAAAAAGAGATTTTTTTAAATATTTTTATTTAATCCTACTTGTAGAAATTAAATGAAAAATTAATCAAACTTTGTTTAATAACTTAAATCAAAGTTTAATTTTGTTGTTTTCCGAGTATACATAATATTTGTAAACGCCCTTATTTTATCGCTAGTAAAAATCACAATTTTATTCAAGCGTAAAATTCTGGGTTCGTAGTTCGTCATCAGGTGGCGCACGCAATGTCCAAGGTTGCGCGTGTCTGTCTTGCGCAACTAATTTAGTTGCGCGCGACACCTGTGCTACGAGCGTTTAAATTTTTTTTTAATCATTATTACCCCCCAAGTGTGAAGAGTTTTTTCGTGATGATAAAAAAAAATCTGAACTGCGTCCATTATTACCCCCCATTCAGCTTCCGGTAGCTTACTTTTGAGTACGATGCGTAGGGACGGTATTTCTAGTTCAACTGGTTGAACTGCGTCCATGCCAAAAACTAAAGAGTATGGAGTTACTCCTATTGATGTTCGTATGGATGTTCTACAACCCCATAGGGCGAAGTGTAGTTTGTTCGGCCAGTTCTTATAGTTCTCTGCCATTTTCTTAATGATGGCTGTTATGTTTTTATTCGCCGATTCTACTGCTCCGTTCATTTGGGGTCTATATAGACACGAATGATGATGTTTTACTTTATAACGAGCTACGAGGGTCTCAACTTCTGCTTTGAATTAAGATTCCTGGTCACTAATTAGTTCATGTGGAACTCCATATCTACAAAATATGTTTCGTTCGAGAAACTTTGCGACATGTTTAAAAGTGATATTAACGTAAAAAGTGGCCTCGATCAACTTAGTAAAGTAATCGATGGATACTAGTATGTACTTGTGTTCTCCTGCTCCTGTTGGAGAAATTTTACCAATTATGTCGATTCCCCAAGTCGAAAAGGGACAAGTGGAAGTGAGATTATATAGTTCGGATGGTGGGAGGTGTTGTAAATTAGCGAACATTTGGCACTCTGGACATTTCGTGACATATTATATGCAATCATGTTCCATGGTGGACCAAAAGTACCCTTGTCGTGAGATTATTTTAGTAAGCCTTTTTCCATTCATGTGAGGTCCACAAACACCTTTGTGAGTATTCTCCATAAGGCGCCTGGATTCAGGGTAGTCTATACACAATAAGCTTTGACCATTGGTTCCTTTTTTGCATAATTGACCATTTAATAAACCATATTAGGCTACGAGTGTTCTCAAAGCTTGTTGGTCTTTTATTGAAGTATTTTTAGGATATGTGCCATGAGTAATGTATTGGAGGATATGATCACACCAAGGATTTTCTCCTTCGATGTCATTTATTTCCTCTATTACGTTGCAATAAGCTGGTTTGTCTCTTCTATCAACGCATAATGGCATCATATTTAAGTGATCTGGAATGTTGATTATTGAGGCTAGTTTTGCTAGCGCATCAGGAAATTGATTCTCATCCCTTGGGAGATATTTGAAGTCAATATAATCAAAATGCTCGATGAGTTGCTCTAGGTGTGCTTGGTATAATATCATTGTGGAGTTTTTAATTTTCCATTTTTTTAGTATATGATTTATTATCAAACTTGAATCTCCATATACCTCTAATTTTTGCACACCTATGCTAGCTGCTGCTTCTAATCCAATAATGCACGCTTCATATTCCGCGGCATTATTAGTACCCTCAAAGTCTAGTTTGACAGAGATTGAAGTATATGCTCCCTCTGGACTTATGAGTAACACTCCTACACCACATTCTTTTTTATTGGGCGCACCGTCGAATTACATTACCCACTTGTCATCTTGTGTCATGAGAATCTTTTCATCCGAAAGATGAGTAGTTTCTGCATGGCTTGTTTGAATAGGATGTTGAGCCAGAAGATCGGATATCACCTTTCCTTTTATTGATTTTTCAGGAATATGTTTTAGTTCGAATTTGGCCAACATTACTAACCATTTGGATATTCTTCCTTGTATGGGTGGTTGTTCAAACAAATACTTTATCGGATTTTATTGTGAAATCACATGAGTGGTGTGGGGTAGCATATAATGTCTTAGTTTCTTGGTTGCCCACACCAATGCTAAACTTGTTTTTTCCAAGGTGCTATATTTCGTTTCATATTGGATGAATTTTTTACTTATATAATATATTGCACGCTCTACTTTTTCTACCTCTTGTGCTAACATAGCTCATGTGGTTGTATCTGTATGGTGATGTATAGCCTAAGAGGTAGTTTAGGTAAAGGTGGTGCTAAAACTGGTGGACTTTTGAGATAATCTTTGATTTTCTCAAAAGCTTCTTGGCATTGATCGTCCCATTCATGTTTTTCTTCTTTTTTCAACTTTTTAAATATTGGCTCACAAGTCATTGTCAACTTATTGATAAATTGACTAATGTACTGCAGTTTGCCAAGGAACCCCCTAATTTCTTTTTCTGTTTGAGGGGGAGGCATATCAACAATTGCCTTTTTTTAGAGAGATCGATCTCAATACCACGTGTGTTTACTACGTATTCGAGTAACTTGCCGGAAGTCACTCTAAAGGCGCATTTTTGTTGATTTAATCGCATTTTATATTCTTTTATTCAAGTGAAGAATTTGCGTAACGCTTTTATGTGTGCCATTCTACCTTTGGATTTCAGGATCATGTCATCCTTATACACTTTTATTTCTTTATGCGTCATATGATGCAAGAGAGTCGTAGCCGTTCTTTGGTACGTAGCTCCTGCATTTATTAAGACCAAACGGCAGGACTGTATAGCAATACGTACCCAAAGGGGTAATAAAGCATGTCTTTTCTTCGTCTTCTTCTGCCATTAGAATTTAGTTGTAACCTGCGTATTCATCCATAAAGGATAACATCGCATGATCAGCCGTGTTATCTACCAATATGTCAATATGAGGTAAAGGAAAATCGTCTTTAGGGCTAGCCTTGTTGAGGTCCCTAAAATCGACACACATGCGAACTCGTCCATCCTTTTTAGGGAATGGGACGATGTTTGCTACCTATTCTGGGTAATTACATACGCAAATGAAGCCTGCGTCTAATTGCTTTTGTACTTCTTCTTTTATTTTTAAAGTGACGTCAAGATTCATTCGTCAAAGTTTTTGTTTCACTAGATTAGAGGTAGAATTCAAGGGAATGGTGTGTTCCGCGATTTCCCTATCTATTCCAGGCATGTTCTTGTATGACCAAGCGAACACGTCTTCGAATTCTTTGAGCGTCGATATAAGGAATTATCGCTCTTCCGGATTTAAGGTTAAGCTAATTTTTACTTCCTTTTTTTTTCATTAGTTCCTATATTGATCGTTTCAGTTTCTTCAATTACAAGATTCTTTTGTTCTCGTTCATTCATTAATTCAACTAGTTTATTAATGTTATCGTCTTCATTAGATTGATTATTATAGCATTCAAAAGATTCAAGAGAACACATATACTCGGAAATAGAGCTCATATCATTGAAATCAAAAGAAAGTACATCGAGAGGAGAATCTTTTTTGGGATCCTTATCCTTAGAACTAGAAAATAAAGACTCAGTAATGGCCACAAGGCCTAAATTTTCAGCTTCCTTAAAATCTAAACTAGACTCATCGTTAGACTCTTCAAAAATCTAAACTAGACTAATCTTGGATGGCATTTTGATTATTCATTGTAGTAACATGGTTTTGCTCTAGTCCGAATAGCAAGTTAAATGCTTTCCTATCATAGCAACCTAGAGTTGGGTGTTTTGACTGAACGATTTCGAAGTCGCCATTCAAGAAGTAACAATCGTGGAATATTTCGAATCCACGCTTCTTGATACCTTCTAGAACTAGTGGTTCTGGAAAGTCATAGCATGGGTAATCTTCTCCCTCCCTAACGAATTGTCCGTTGAGAGTTTGATTGTAGGATAGGAGTAAAGAGATTATCCCTTTCTTGTTATTGTCTCTATGTGCTTTGATCTTAGTATCGTGAGACTTGAGTTCTTCTGTAGTTGGCTTATATCCCAAAGGCATCCCAGGAAAGTAAATACTCTTGAATGGTTCTTCAAGGCTTTCCTCCATTTCTAGTGTGCAAATTGCCTTTGCAGCTGTAGGGAATATTTCAAGCATTATGATCCCAAACTTGAACCCCACTGTGATCATACACTAAAGTACGGTGGCGTTCCACAGGGAAAGACAAAGAGCAAAAAGAGTCGCCAACAAGTTTTAGGAACTTGTAAACCCAAAAGACAATCCAAAAGGACCATCAACTACTCCATAAGGTCTTGAACCAAACAGGGTCCGGGGATCAACTACAAAAGAAAGGACCTGCCCTATAAAAATAGGCCTCTACTTTGTTCTGCTCGTATTCATGCGCGCTTTCCGAATAACATACAAACATTATATTAATCCTACCCTGTTTATCTATGTTGGTTGAATATTAATGCACAAATAATACTATTATTGGCGATCACTTGAGTTAAAATCACATTAGCCTAAACCAAATTATTAATTATCTTATTAAGCGTGATTTCAAGTACAAATTCCCTTTAAACATGCATAAAAGGTGTGATCAAGCAATAACAATAAAATATAAAGCAACATAATAATAAACCAATAACAATAATAACGATGATAATAACATGATATAATAAAGCTTAAATATAATAGCAAGATCCTAGGCATGATACTAACAAGATTAATAACAACTCCTAGCATGTCACTAAACAATAAAGATCGAAGCTTTAAACCTAACATGGTACTAACATGATAACATGATATAATAAAGGCACCCTAAACATGATACTAGAAAGCATAAAATAACATCCTAACATGATACTAGAAAACAATAAAAACATCCTAACATGATACTAGAAAGCATTAAACATCCTAACATGATACTAGGAATTATAAGACAATAATAAACAAATCTAAACATGCTTTCTACATTGAAAGAGAGTAATAAGATTACATACTTTGAAGCCTCGTACCTCTTTCTAATAACAAAATACACAAGTTAGTAAACTTCAATGAAAATAATAAAGAATAATTAAAGAATTAAAATCAAATCAAATTAAATAGAGTTTTGACTAGATTTGGACCAAACCCTCAGAAATTATCAACCTTTCACGTCTAGGGCGAAGGCAACTTCGAACTTGGCTAAGAGACTCAAGATATTGTGAATGCGGAATATTGTATGTAAAAAGGCTATTTTTGAAAGAGAGAGAAAGAAAAGAATAAGAATAAGATTTAAGTAATTCTTGAGAGGGAATAGAGAGAATTGAGAAAGAGTTGATGATTGTGAATTGATTTCTGAAAACAGGGATTCGGACCCTATTTATAATGAAAATAATCCGGAAAAATCATAGAATTTGATAAGGAATAAAACTACACGCTGTCGCCAGGAATCTCTGTCGCGACGCGACAATGTTTGTCGCGAGGCGACAGGGTCTGTCGCGCGGCGACAGGGTCTGTCGTGCGGCGACAGAGTCTATCGCGTGGCGACAGACTTGTCGTTTGGCGACAACCTGTATTAGCGCGTTTTTCTTCACGCGGAATCCGATCTTTAATCTACTTGATCTACGGAATCCGTACAGAAGATAAAATATATATTTTTAAGATAATAAAACCATATTTTATTCCAAATAAAAATCTATTAAAAAATAATTAATTATTAAATCTAATAATATTAGAATTAAAAAGAACTTTCTAGAAACTTCTAAAATATTATAATTAATCCTAATAATTTTAGGAATAATAATTAATATTGGGCCCTCCTCTAGATCATTGGGCCGTATTAAAAATAATTAACCAGGCCCAGGTTAGTATTTTGGCCATAACTTCCTCAATATTCATCGGAATTGATCTTATAATATATCGTTGGAAAGGTCTCTTCGAGCCCCATCCATCTACACTATTATTGGACCCTTATCATGGACCATAATAAACTGGTTCGGCTATTTTCAAATAAATAAAGTCATTTTCAAAAACAGAGAGAAAAGAAATTAATTAAAACTAAACCGCAACACTCGACTTCCAAACCACTTTCACCTAGTTCGATAATAACACAACGTGAAAGGCATTCATCACTGGGTTTGGTTTTGGGGAGACACAATTTGGTGTCTACAGCAGCGAATCCCCACATGTCCTCTTCATCATTATCATGGTTTATTTCTAAAATTTATTAATCACTTATTGCTATTTTAAGAGGAGAAGCATGTATAGTCATAGGAAGACCTTGATAGTTTAACCTAATCATTTGGTGGAGCGAAGATGGTATTGCTCCAAGCTCATGTATCCAAGGACGTCCAAGAAGAAGATTGAATGTAGGTTTAATGTCCATGACACGAAATTCAACCATCTTTTGTATTGGGCCTGTGGTAATTGGTAGCTTAATAGTTCCACACACCGATCTCCTTGAATATTGTCATAGGCCCTAATGTTTTGTGTTGTTGATTGAAAGTCTTTTTCTGGATTAAGGCCTAAATATGTCGCAGTTCGTAATGGGCATACATTTACGGTAGACCCATTATCAACTAAAGTAAGAGGGATTTTGTATCCCTTGCACCCCACAGTTAGATATAATGCATTGTTGTGGGTATTGTCTTTTGAAGGAAAATCGTCACTAGTAAAGGTGATTGTTGTCGGATTTTTCGCTAGTAAGCAAGCTAACGAGATCTAGTGGAGTTGTGTCCGTACTTACAGATAAAGCAGTTAGAGCATTCATAAGAAAACTCCTATGTTCTTTAGAAGTACTTAGGAGTTCTTAAATGCTAACATTCGCCTTAGATTGGCGAAGTTGTTTAACCAATGGATCTTTCACTTTAGGTGGAGGTGGTACTGGATTTTGAACTTGATTTTGAGTGGTTGAAGATCATTTTGGTTGCGTTTGATAAACTCTCCCAGAATGTTTCATGAGTTGTGCTTGATGCCATTGTTTATCCAAGGATAGATTTGATAAATCTTGTAATTTCCCCAAGAAATGATCTCAATCAAGCGCTCCACTTGTTTTGTTTTGGAGACAAGGTGGAGGTGGGACGGCAGCATACTTTAAACATATAAGTCTTGGAAGTCGTCGTCCCATAACCCACACATTTTATTAGTTTCCCCTATGAGTGTTGTTGTTAGTGGCTTCCCTATAGGAGTGATATAATTCAAAGGATTGAATGTATTACTTCCTATATGATCCTCATCAATGTGAAATGTTCCCAATGGGGATATATTGTTGTTGGGTTTTGGCGTGGGAATTCTCCCATCGTCTACAAGGTCTTGAATTATGTGTTTTAGGACAAAGCAGCGTTCGATATCATGTCCAACACCTCTATGATAAGCACAATAGGCATTGTCATCCCATTGAGAGTTTCTTTTTTCTGGAGGATAGGGTGGCGTGGGCCCTATTGGTGCGAGCAATCCTTTTTCGTGTAATTTTTCTAGCAATTCTTTATAGCTCACAGGAAATTGTGTAAACCTTCTTTCTCCTACCCATGTTTTCCGAGGGTCATATATCGCGTTGTGCTATTATATTGCGTGGAAGTCGCAAATATATCAATAGAGGATGAAGTTTTATCATTCCTCTTTTTATAGTTGTTCTTAGGTTGATGATGATGAGGCTTGTTTGCCTTTTCTTTAGCAAGATCATCTTCAATCCTAGTAGCCACATAATAGACCTTTTGAAAAGTGTCTAAACCAATGTAGTGTAGATGTTTGTTGTACTTTTCATGGCAATTGTCAATAAACTTTTGTATCAACTCAAGTTAAGGTGGCCTTTGGGCAAGGTGAGCCGCCTTTTCTCACCATCTACCATAGAAAGCAAGGAAACCTTCGTCGTTGCCTTGCTTAAGCATTTCAAGTTCACGCAAAGTTGATTTAAACTCTACGTTACTCTCATATTTGGTGATGAAAGCCGAAACTACATCTTCCAATGATGTCTTGAACTTAGCTTCTAGCCCATAGTACCACTCTCTCGCGGCTGGGACTAGAGATAAAGGGAAAGTCAAAGCATAAAGTTTAGGATCAACTCCCTTTAAAGCCATGGTGCCAGTAAAACTCATTAAATGATTTTTTGGATTATTGGTCACCTTGAATATTGGCAAGTCTATAGCTACAAACTTTTCTGGTAAAGTGAGTCCTGTAGGAGGAGCAAACTTTTCTGGGTCAAAGTACTTGTTCCTGATGGGTGTCATAAATGGCACCCATTTGATGAGTATTTAGGTTATTTTTACCTTCTTTTCATAGCTTTCCTTCTTAATAAATGCTTATTTTTATGCTTTAGCTCTTTGTTTACCTTTTCTCTCTTATTTTGTGGTTTTGTGCATTTTGATGGTTTTTCTAGTCTTTTCTCCATTATTTTCTCTCTTTTCGTGGTTATAGGTATTGTACAAGGTCCGGGTCTTGATATTGGTGGTTTACTAAGGTGGAAGATGCTTTTGGAGCAAGCTCATGGCAATAGGAAAGCTCAAGATGCAAGGAAGCGAATTCTCCAAGTTCTAGCTTTTGCACTCTCAAGTCGCGCTCTCATGAGGGAGTGGTGTTGAACCCACTGTCAAGTGCTTTTGGATCTGCCTCCTTGGTGGCCATCATCATCATTCGGTGCGCTCATTCGAAGCCATTAGCGAACGCACGAAGCCTCGAGAAAAACCGAAGGAACCCATAGGAGCGCGGGCGCGCAATCCTAGGGTGCGGGCGCGCAGCCCTACTGCGCGAGCGCGCCGCTCTAGGTCCCTGTTTTTGCTCAATTTCGCTTCGCGCCACCTATATATATCTACTTGTAACCCAATTTTTGGGGGTAATCAAAAGAAATTCTAGACATATCTTTGATCATAATTTTAGCTTACTTGAGAGCTTTTCTCTCTAGTTTTAGGGTTTGTTTAGGAGTAGATTTAGAAAGAGAAAGTGCGGAATTTCAATGGTGATTGAGAGATTGAAGATTCAATGGTGGCAATTTTGTTAAAGATCTTCTCTATTATCAATGAGCATTTCTAACTCTATCTCATTTTATTACTTTGTTTAATATTCAAGTATGTTTGGATTGATTTTGATGTTTGATGCTTGATTACTGTAGTTGTTCTTCATATATTGTTGATTCTTGATTTCCTTAGTTGTTAATTTATTAGATGATGATGTTAGAGTAGTTGTTTGGTTAGGGATTGGGTGAAACTTGGATGATTGATTAATTGTGCTTAATTTGGGAATTGTGTTGATTAATTGTTGAGATAAAAGTGATTAATGGAAATTGTGCATGTGTGTCATTCGATTAGGCCTTGAGAATTATGCTAGATTGCATTGTGAGTCTACATTGATACAGACCATTGATTTGTAGCTCATAATTTTCGATTGAGTTTGGTTGGTGACGTTCCTAGTTAGAGTCTTTCGTAGTTGGCGCTAGCTAGACTTCTAGGAGATAGCTTGTCAAGCTCTTTTGATTGCTTTTACCATTAGTCTTCGCAACCTTTGATTTGCATGTTGTTCCCGAGTTGCTACAATTGTCATGATTACTTGTTGATCCCCATTCCCTAGTGTTTTATTTGTTTGGTTGTTTGTTTTGTTAGTTGTTAGTGTTCTCTCTTATCTTTGGCTTCGACCTAGCTTAGGCTCATAATTGAGAGTTCTTGAACATTACTGTTCCTTTGGGTTCGACCCTTGACTTGCCTCTATACTCGTATTTAGGTTTCTTAAGTTTTTATAAATTTGTTTGGCTCTAGGGAAGATTAGATAACGACCTACATTTTCCCTACTTCAAAACGGCGCCGTTTTTTATGCGAGGTGGATTCTAGGTCGTTGTAACTAAAATTCCTCCAATCAGACTAAATTTGAAACCAAACCTACACCTAATAATAGGGAAAGTTTGGGTCGAACCACGAGGAATGGGGGGAAGTTAGCTATTTCCAAAGTCAAGCTATTTCGAAGTATAAGAGGTAGCGTAGGTTATCTAAATCCACTAAACAAACAAAGTAAATCACAAAGTAAATCAATATATCAAACACTGGGGAGTTAGGATCCACATGCACTTGCAATGAACACACACTAATCGGGTTGGAGATTGATTAATTCGAGTATTGCGAGGGAAGATAGACGATACAATCAAAAGAGCTCGACAAGCTAAGTCCTAGAGGTCTAACTAGCGCCAACTACGAAAGACTCTAACTAGGAACGTCACAAACCAAGCTCAATCGATAAATGTGAGCTACAAATCAATGGTCCGTATCAATGTAGACACACAATGCAATCTAGCATGAAGAACAAGGTTGATCACTCCTTCCAATCCATACACATGCACAAAATCAATTAACCAATTTAATCACAATGCTAAATCAATTAAAAACCCCCCAATTAGCTAATGATCCATCACTAATACATGCTTCACCACATCCCTAGCAAGCAAACTACTCACAATCCATTAAAGAAATCAAGAACAAAGCTATACTATTCATCAAATTCATCAACATCATTCCAATCAAACCAATTCAATCAAACAATCAATAAACTTGAATAATAAACAAAACAATTGAAATCAAAAACTAAAGATTGAATTAAAGTAAAGAAGATTCTTACAAACTTGATCAAATCAAAGGAAATGTACTAAAATTCAAACCAATTGCAACTATCATCAATCATCAACCATCAATCTTCAATGTTTCTCTCTCTCTAAAATCTAGAGTTTCTTTCTCTAAGAAAACCTAATTCTAATTCTAAGCTTTTCTAATTTTTTTTTCTAAAAAATGAAGAAAAAACTGTAAATATTAAAACTAACAAAGGAGAAAGTAGTTAGTCGTCCCAAAAAAACCCGTACAAGCGCGGCCTTTACTTTGAAGATGCGCGGCCGCGAGAAAAAGGGTACGGAATAAGGGAAGCAGCAGGCGTGCCCGCGCCACTAGGCCGGGCGCCCGTGCCATGATGGTGGGTTCAACACCAGAATTGGTGCCCCCACGGCTTGAATGCATGGCCTAAAGAAGCATGGAACTTGCACATCTCCAATCTTGGGATTTAAATGGAAGACACTAAGCATCCCAATCAATGCAAAACTCGGGAAAAGACCTTGGGAACGAACTTGTCCTGAAAATAAAAGAAAACAAACAAACAAAGGGGAAAAAGGCGAAATAAACCAAGAAATGCATGAAAATGGAAAATCTACTAAGGAAAATGTAAACTAAAGAAATAAAGAGCAAAATTAAGGAAAAGGGAATAAAAAGGGTTACAAAAGAGAATGAAAATCACCCTAAAAGGGATCAAATGAGTGCCATAAATGACACTCATCAAATTCCCCCAAGCTAAATTTTTGCTCGTCCTTGAGCAAAACCAAGCAAGCAAGAATAAGGATGAAAGACTTATTTAAATAAGAAAAAGAAAGACAAGAGATGAGAATATACACTAAGACTCACTATCATAGGAATCACGGTTGTTTTTAGCTACAACAAGACCTTTAAACCCCTAGATCGCTCTAGAGGACGAGTGATGGTCTCGTAAGGGTTTCCTAAGAGGTTTACCCATAACTCTCTGAAGTAAAATGAGGCAAAATCATTAAAAGAAAAGAAGGTAAATCAAAAACTCAAACAAATAGCTCTTGACAAGAACTTTTGCAAATGATCAAATGCAAGTGAATAAACACTTTTCTATATGATAGGGGTATGCATGCTCCAAGATATCTAAGGTTGATTGAAGCATAAGATATGCTAAGCGTAGAGAACTAATGAGGCACAATCCACTTTCTTCCTAACCAATCTACCGCGTTCTCCCAATGGCTTCAAATCTACCCTTAGTAAGTGTCTCAATGGTTCCTCGAAGGAACTGGAAAAGAATAAAGTTTGAGCTTTCTCGACATCTCGGCTATTACATACCGCTCTATAAGCTTGCCCTACATCTCCCTCCACCGACTAGTGACTCAACCACAAAGGTCAAAAGGTCTTGGAAAGGGTTGTAATGTAAGGACGAGAAGGGTGAGGGTAGGCTACAATTTGAAATTTGGTGGTATACCTAAATCGTGAAGCAAAGATTGGCCAAATCTCAACGCCAAAACCAAGCAATCACCAAACAAAAACACAACACCCCCAAGGTTATTCAAAGCTATGAATCACAAACATATGTACAAAAAGTGTAAGACGCTTCCCCCTAAGCCAAAATAAAGCATTGTCCTCAATGCATAAAATTGGGAGAAAGAAACTTACATGAAAATATTGTTTTCAATTTTGCTTTGCTTTTTCTCATTTTTTCATTTTTTTTTTCATTTTTTGCACTTATTCATTGTCCTCGCCTCTGTTAACTATGGACGGCTTTTTCAACTTTTGCATTTGTTTTTTTTTATTTACAAAATATTGACAACACAAACTTGCTTTCATCTAAAGAACCAAACAATCATTCTCATCCACCAAACCTCCAACATAAAAGACCAAATGCTTCACAAAAACCAAACATGGGAACAAAAATGAAACAAAAGGCTCAAGAACTAAAGATGTGGCTGGAAATGAAGGGTAAATGGCTCAAATGGTTAGCAAGAAAGTAAAAGAAAACCCAAAATAAGGAAATGAAAACTATCCTAGAAAAGTAAAAATAACCACCCGAAAAGATGCCTTTGTTCTTCCTAAATGGCTCGGTCGCGATCTCGGGAGATGAAAAGCAAACTCTAGATAAAGTACATAATAGCCAAGGATCCATGTGCCGCTCAAGGAAAATTTGTAAAAAGCTTGAAGAGAAAGAAACCTCACAAGGTTGTAGCAAAAACACACTAAAGGCGTCAAATCACCAAAGGAAGCAACTCCATCTTACCACAAACCAATAGAATGCGGCTTCAAGGTCCCAAAAGGTCTAAATCGCTACCTTAGAATACCCTATCCTAGAGCCAACCATGGGTACTCTCAAAGAATGCACACCGATAAGACATAAGAAGGCACATATTCAAATGCAAAATCTCGGATGGTAGTATGTCCAAATACAAGAGCTAAATAAGTAAAAAGAAAATATAGCCTCAAAATCTTTTTGTTTGTTTATGTTTCATCAATGCAAGAAAAAGGTAAAAGAAAAGAAAGAAAAAGGAAAGAAAAGAAAGAAGAAAAGAAAAACACAACAATGCAAGCAAGACAAGTAAAACCCAATCGTCAAACAAGCGGTCATTCGGCAACATCGCCAATGACCCCAAACACGCTAGGTGTTATAAGGAAAACATCCTCGGACAATCAACTCTTCCTAAGCGAAACCTATTCTAAGAAATCAAGAAAGAAAAAGAAAGATAAGAAATAAAAGGATCTCACCGGGTACTCCAAGCAATGCTAATGAATATAAATGAAGGGAAGCATAAACCTTCATGATGCTCCAAAAGCAAAAGCAAGGATAACATTTCAAGTGAGAAATAAAAAGCTATATACAAAAAGAAATTGTTAGTAACTTCCAAACAAAAACTCAAACCATCTAAACTGAGACAAAAAAAAAAGGATTATAGAATGAGAGAAAGAAAATCATATAGCAGAGAGAAAATTCATCCATCCGAAAAACAATCAACCAGCATGAAAACAACAGTCAAGCAACAGACCAACATAATATCATCATCATCATAAAACAATCGCAACAAACAGAAATCAACATAAATCATCATCAGAAAGAGACACCAAGTCGAAGACAAAGCCATAGTGAACCATAAAAGCAAGGGGGAAAACAACGCAACACAACAAACATAAGAATACTCCCCCAAGCCTAAAATGAGCTACCCCCCCCCCCCCCCAAGCCAAAACCAAGCAACAAGCTGGCAAAATAACAACACAAAAGCAAAAGGGAGGGTAGCCAAAATGGCATCAGTTGGCTCTATGGTAAGGGGTAGAATGGGTACTCCCCTCACCAACCTCAGAAGAAACATATCTAATGACATCATCCATATCCATAGGACCCTTTCCCTTCAACCGACTCTCCCTCATGGCCTTGTCCCTAGCAAAATAGTGGGACCAATCATCTATAACCAGCTCACCCGAGAGCCCCCATCGGCTAAAAGTCTCAAGATTAGGGAATGGGTTAGGGTTAGCCGGGTCATAAGCAAAGTCACACCCTCCAGGCCTCCTATAGTCGTAAGAGGTCGGAAAGGTCCTCTTAATCGCATGGGGAGGCACATTGGGTCCCTCCCAATAGGGATAGCACAATCTAGGTCCAAGGGCCATGTCATACGGGGCCCATTGAGGTATGGGTCCCTATTGAACCGAGAGGTAAGGGTAGTTAACATAAGGCTCAATCTCCCCCCTCATTACATACATATCATAAACTTTCCTAGCATGGTAATCATAACCTAAAACAAAGTCTTTCCCTAAAGGTGAACAATTCAAAACATTTACAATGGAATCGATCTTTGCATGTAAAATAGACAAGTCACAAGTAGAGAAAGAAGGTGAAGAAGGGGGAATCAAAGATGTACCTCCCCGAGACACCGGGGGCAAAGAAGGAGTAAGAGGGTGAACGGGGGCATACGGATTGTGGCGGAGATTTGGTAAAGGAGCCTTCTTGAGAGATTGGTCTACCGGCCACTTGTTTAGCCTCCAAGGAAGAGCGGTGTCCAAGCATCGAGCGATAGCCTCCGGATGAGGGATGGGGCACCAATCAATTGTCCTTGAAACTTTCCAAACAAACAAGTCTTCTTGAGAAGCGCTCCAAAAACCTTTGATTGATCAAAGCATAGATACTAAGTAAATGGGATGGATTCTTCTCTCGTTTATCACGAATATGCTCAAGGGACTCAAGCATCTTCCCATATTTCTTGTTGAGAGAGAGGGTCAAGATAGTGATCATTCCTCCCAATTGAATGCTTCTAGAGAGAAAGACACCATCACGAATATCGATGAAACGATCAAGCAAATGGGACGCAAAATCAAGGACCTCGACCTTATCTTCAAGAGGTTTGTCTGCCAACCAAATCCAACTTAGTTCCTCCCTAAAAATGGCTCCGAGAGACTCTTTAGAGAAAAATGCATAAGTTAGGAGTCGACTAAAGTATCTCAAAGCCGGGTGGATAATGGAAGCTGACTTGGAATATTGAGGACGATAACTATCTTCAACCGATATGTGCCTCCACCAACGACGTTCCTTATAATTATGATCTCGTTGCAAAACCTCAAAAGTCGGGTAAATGTAGGGAGTACTCTCTATTGGCGAAGGAAACTTAAAGGCTTCATGGAAGTGGGAGAGAGGAACCAAGTGGTCATTGTTGAAAACTTGAAAAGAAAGCATTTGAGTAGACACACCATCCAACTTCTCCTCTTTCTCTTCCAAAGATGAAAGAAACTCGAAGTTGATGTGGGCATAGGTCAGAGCATTAAGACCAATGAATTCTTCCAACCCAAAATTTCGAGCCAAGAATCTCACATCTTCATCAATTCCTTATGATGTTGTTGCCGATGCATCATAGAATCGAGTTGATAGAAGCTTCCTAGATGAAAGACAAATGAAATTATCCCAATGCTCTTGCTTGGTAAATTCAATGCAATATGTCTCTTTGACATTGGGTGGAGGTGGCACAACCTCCCTAGAATTAGAACTCCGTGCCCTCTTGGCCCGACGAAGAGGTGCCATCTACACACAAGCAAACAAGAACTAGGTTCAAAATCATGAAAGGAATTATGTGAAAAGATGGTGCATATCAAGAACAAATAAATTCAAGGCCACCATTATCATGGAAATGAGCAAATTATCACACCACAAGTGTAGAAATGCACTTGAACAATATAGCTAACATGAATTCATGAACTACAAATGAGCACCAAGAGCAACAACACTCCAAACAATCATCTAAATCCCATCAATATGAACATCATTACTACCAAACATCATAACAACATATCCAACAATGATGGTACCAAAATAGTGGTTGTTCAAGCAAAATCAAGCATCACAAGTTCAATTATCCATCAATAATTATCATCAACACAAATATTGGAGGTAAGAAATAAGCAATATGAAAGCACCATTAATACAAGTACCAAAACAAGTCAAATCCCTCATGAAAAACCATGGTAGAGAATTTATCAAGAAAACCAAAAGAAATGAAGGAATCAGACCTGGAATTGGTGAGAAATTCTAAGGAAATGGAACAAATAGCACAATCACACACTATCAATCCAAAATTGCAAACTCAAAACCCCAATCAAATAGTACCCAAAAATCCCAACTTTTGGAAAGAGAAAATCACAAGGAAAGTGTAAAATTGGAGATTTTAGAGTAATAATCAACTAAATGAAGTGAAAAATGATGATATTATGATGATAAAATGACAGCAAAGAAGATGATGATGCTAGAACTCAACAAGAGAAATGAAGTAAGAAAATGGAGGAAGAGAGAGAAAAGAAGATGGTGCGCTTAAAAGAAGGGGGCAACAGCGGGGGGCGCCCGCGCAGAGGTGCTGCGCGCTTGCGCCACCAGGCCGCCCCATGGTCTCGCGCGCCCGCGCCCAATGGGTCTTTGGCTCCTCTGAAACCTCTTGTGCGCACATCGGTGGGCACAAGCTACAATTTCATGAACCCATGATGAACACGAGACTAGGCAGTCTCTAAACGCCTTTACGTTGGGTTCAAAACGACAATTTCATGAACCCAACATTTCGAACCCACCAAGCTTCAATTCTTCCTTATGCCTCCAAATACTCAAATTTAACACTTCATCCTCAAATTTGGTACCAAAATTGTTGGAAACCTTACTTCCATCCAATCAAAAACACCCTAAAACACAATTAAGAAAGAAAATCGATTAGATCAAAAGCATCAAAAAGGAAAAATAAAATCAAAGAAAATAGAAAAGAAAGTTAGAAATTCGGGTTGCCTCCCGAAAAGTGCTTGTTTAATGTCATTAGCTTGACGTTCCCCACCGTTTAAGGTGGTTCATAGAGGGTCATATTATGAATTACTCCGACAAAAACTCCATCATAGTAATGCTTGAGTCTACGGTCATTGACTTTGAAAGACCTTGAGAAATCCAAAGGAGAGATTTCAACCGCACTATTTGGGAGAACCTCTTGAACCAGAAAAGGACCACTCCAACGAGACATTGACTTTTCGGGAAATAATCTCATCCTTGAATTGTAAAGGAGCACCTTATCACCAACATTGAACTCCTTCTTCTCAATAAGCTTATCATGCACCTCTTTTGTACATGTTTGCACAATCATATGCATCCAAACGAAGTTCTTCCAACTCATGGAGATCAAGCCAACGTTGCTCACTTGCACTTGCCAAATCGAAATTGATTTTCTTAATAGCCCAATGAGTACGATGCTCAAGTTCAACCGGAAGATGACAAGACTTCCCATAAACCAAGCGGTAACGAGTGGTGCCAATAGGAGTCTTAAAATCCGTTCTATATGCCCACAAAGCATCATCAAGCTTGTTCGACCAATCTTTCCTATTTCTTGCAACCGTCTTCTCAAGAATCAACTTGATTTGACGATTAGACACCTCAACTTGTCCACTAGTTTTAAGATGATAGGGGAGTCCGAAACGTTGATTAACTCCATGCTTCTTCAACATCTTGCAGAAGGCACTATGCACAAAATGAGATCCATTATCATTTATGACCGCCTTGGGAATGTCGAATCTTGGGAAAATTATCTTCTTGAACATTTTCATTGCTACCGTATGATCGTTTGTTGGTGAAGCAATGGCTTCAAACCATTTTGACACATAATCAACGGCAATAAGAATATATTGATTCCCATATGAAGAAGGGAAAGGACCCATGAAATCAATTCCCCATACATCAAAAACTTCCACGTCAAGGATGGGTTGTTGGGGCATCTCATTTCTCCTTGAAATGTTTTCGGTTTTTTGGCACCGGTCACAGCTCTTGGCAAATTCCCAAGTATTCTTGAAGATATTTGGCCACCACAATCCATATTGAAACACCTTGGAAGCCATCCTAGAAACACCCATATGACCACCACTAGGATCCGAGTGGCACATCTTCAACACACTAGGTATCTCCTCATTTGGCACACATCGACGCAACAAACCATCAATACGTCTCTTGTACAAGATTGGTTCATCCCACACATAATGCCTAGCCTCTCTCTTAAGCTTCTTTCTTCGATTCTTGGTAAATGAAGGAGGAAACTCCCCACAAGCAAGATAGTTAACTAAATCGGCAAACCATGGGAGTTCCTTCACATGTATAGCATACAAAGAATCATCCAACAATCTATCTTCAATAGGATACCCATCACCTTGAACTTAGAAATCCTCAAGTCTAGATAAATGATCCGCAACCACATTTTCCGCTCCTTTCTTATCTCTAATTTGAAGGTCAAAAGTTTGAAGCTCAAGCACCCAACGAATTAGCCTTGGCTTTGATTCCTTCTTGGCAAAGAGATATTATAGGGGCGCATGATCAGTGAAGACAATTGTCTTGGACCCTAACAAATAGCAACGAAATTTTTCAAAAGAATGAACAATTGCCAAGAACTCCTTCTCCGTTGTTATGTAGATTCTTTGAGCACCGTTAAGAGTCTTCGACATGTAATAAATGACATGAAGCTTCTTATCAACTCTTTGACCAAACACACCCCCAATGGCCGTATCACTAGCATCACACATCAATTTAAAAGGCAAATCCCACCTAGGGGCTTGGACAATGGGAGTAGAGATCAAAGCTTTCTTCAATTTGTTGAATGCTTCCAAACATTTGTCATCAAACACAAACTCAACATCCATTTGGAGAAGATCATTGAGAGGATTTGCTATGAGAGAAAATTCCTTGATAAACCTTCTATAGAACCCGGCATGTCCCAAGAACGATCTCACACCTTTCACATTAACCGGAGGTGCAACTTCTCAATATCCTCAATCTTTGCCTTGTCCACCTCTATGCCTTTGTGAGAAATCTTATGCCCAAGGACAATGCCTTCCTCTACCATAAAGTGACACTTCTCCCAATTCAATAACAAATTCACCTTCTCACACCTAGCCAAACATTTCTCAAGATTTTCAAGGCATGCCTCAAAGGAAACTCCGCCTACGGAGAAGTCATCCATAAACATTTCCATCTCCTCCTCTAACATATCCCCAAAGATACTTATCATACATCGTTGAAATGTTGCGGGAGCATTACAAAGTCCGAATAGCATTCTCCTATGAACAAATGTACCATATGGGCAAGTAAAAGTAGCCTTCTCTTGGTCATCGGGGTGGATAGAGATTTGGAAAAATCCCGAGTAACCATCAAGAAAACAATAATACTTGTGCCTTAGTAGTCTTTCTAGAATTTGATCAATGAAAGGAAGGGGAAAGTGATCTTTCTTGGTGGATGTGTTTAGACGTCTATATTTTATACACATTCGCCAACCCGTGACCGTCCTTGTCGGGATAAGCTCACCTTTTTCATTCTTGACGACGGTTATGTCTCCTTTCTTTGGAACGACATGAACGGGGGAGACCCACCTACAACTTGAGATGGGGAATATAATTCCCGCATCTAGAAGCTTGGTAATCTCTTTCTTCACTACCTCCCCCATTTGTAGGGCTGGCAATCCCTGACCTGACCCGATAACCCGAACGAACCCGACGCGAAGTTACTGAGTGAAACCTGAACCCGACCCGATTCGAACCCGAATGACCCGAATTCGACCTGATTTGACCAAAATTTCATATTTCGTAATAATATTAAGTTTTACACTGTTTTTGATTGTTTCTTACCATAACCCGAAATCGACCCGAAATCTGACCCGAACCCGACCCACTGACCCGAATTGCCACCCCTACCCATTTGGGGATGTAGTTTCCGTTGTCGCTCAATATAAGGAAGAGCGCCCTCCTCAAGGGTTATGTGGTGTGTACATAAAGCGGGGCTTATACCCTTGAGGTCATCAATGCTATATCCCAAAGCACCTTGGTGCCTTCTCAAAACATCACATAACTCTTGAGCTTGGCTCTTGCTCAAAGATGCACTAACAATCACGGGATAAGTAGAATTTGGGCCTAAGAACTCATACCTAAGGTGTGATGGTAGTGGTTTGAGCTCTACCATGGGAACACCTTTACCTTCTTTGGTTGAGGCCGCTTGCAAAGCTTCTTGGCTTGAGATCTTCATGCACATTTGCTCATCACTTCCTTCCAAGCTTTCATCAATGACTCTTTTAATGAAAGGCATTTCCTTGCCATGCTCACCTATTTTTTCTTTGTTCAACAAAACACACTCAAGAGGATCATTAGAGGCGAGCAAGTGCTCATGCATGGAATTCATAATGTCATCTAAAATTTCAATTCTCATACAATTCTCTAGTGAAGAAGAAGAGTATTGCATACTCTCATTCAAATCAAACTCAATCTCTTCTTCCCCCTTCTTGAGAGAAATTTTAGCACTCTTGACATCAATCATAGCTCCCGATGTTGCAAGGAAGGGTCTATCAAGAATGATGGGGATATTGGAATCTTCGTCCATATCAAGCACAACAAAATCTACCGGGATCCCAAACTTCCCTACCCTCAAGGGAACATCCTCTACCTTACCTTTTGGGATTTTAATGGACCTATCGGCTAATTGTAAGGTGATGTTGGTAGGTGAAATTTCTCCTAGCTCAAGTCTTTGATAGACCGAGTATGGCATAAGGCTAAAACTAGCTCCTAGGTCACACAAGGCATTATCAATTTGTGTCTTGTTAATAGCACAAGGGATAGAAAAATTCTCGGGATCCTTCAACTTAGGCGGCATCTTGTTCATTATGATGGCACTACAATTCTCGGTCAAACTAACCGTTTCCGCCATATCACAAGTTCTCCTCCCACTCAAGATTTCCTTAAGGAATTTTGCATAATCCGGAATTTGGTCAATGACATCGGTAAATGGGAGGGTAAGATGAAGTTGTCTAAGAATCTCTATGAATTTGCAAAATTGTTCATCTAATTTGTGCCTATTAAACTTTTGGGGGTATGGGAGCTTAGGCTTGATAACTTCTCTCACTTTCTCTTTCACTTTTTCAACTTGTTCCTCATCAACTTTCTCAACCAAAGGACTCTCATCTCCCTCATTCTCAATTGGATCCTTGCTAAAACTTCACTCTCAAGAATCCTACCACTACTAGTTACAATTGCATTCATAGAATTCTTAAGATCTAAAACTTGTGAAGTCAAAGAAGAAAGATTTGCAAACTCTTTCAATATACTAGCCAATTGAGAAATTTGGTTCTCTAACCCCTTACTATAAGTCATCATGTCATTAATCTTCTCATTACTAAGGGTTATATGAGTATTCAACACCTTGGTTTGGTTCTCAATGACATCCTCTAACCAACTCCTAGATGAAGATGGTTGATCATAAAAACTATCACTTTGGCCTTGGGTCTTTGGAGTAAATCTTTGATCATAATTTTAGCTTAGCTGAGAGCTTCTCTCTCTAGTTTTAGGGTTAGTTTAGGAGTATATTTAGAGAGAGAAAGTGAGGAATTTCAATGGTGATTGAGAGATTGAAGATTCAATGGTGACAATTGTGTTGAAGATCTTCTCCATTATCAATGAGCATTTCTAACTCTATCTCATTTTATTGCTTTGTTTAATATTCAAGTTTGTTTGGATTGATTTTGATGTTTGATGCTTGATTAGTGTAGTTTTTCTTCATATATTGTTGATTCTTGATTTCCTTAGTCGTTAATTGATTAGATGATGATGTTAGAGTAGTTGTTTGGCTAGGGATTGGGTGAAACTTGGATGATTGATTGATTGTGCTTAATTTGGGAATTGTGTTGATTAATTGTTGAGATTAAAGTGATTAATGGAAATTGTGCATGTGTGTAATTCGATTAGGCCTTGAGAATTATGCTAGATTACATTGTGAGTCTATATTGATATGGACCATTAATTTGTAGCTCACTATTATCGATTGAGTTTAATTAGTGACGATCCTAGTAAGAGTCTTTCGTAGTTGGCGCTAGCTAGACCTCTAGGAGATAGCTTGTCAAGCTCTTTTGATTGCTCTTACCATTAGTCTTCGCAACTTTTGATTTGCATGTTATTCTCGAGTTGCTAAAATTGTCATGATTACTTGTTGATCCCCATTCCCTAATGTTTTATTTGTTTGGTTGTTTGTTTTGTTAGTTGTTAGTGTTCTCTCTTATCTTTGGCTTCGACCTAGCTTAGGCGCACAATTGAGAGCTCTTGAACATTACCGTTCCTTTGGGTTCGACCCTTGACTTGCCTCTATACTCGTATTTAGGTTTGTTAAGAGTTTTTAAATTTATTTGGCTTTAGGGAAGATTAGATAACGACCTACATTTTCCCTACGTCAATTCTCCATTGTATAACAAAGAACAAGCTTCTCCAACGACTTTTCTTTTATAGATAGTGCAAAGCCAAAGCATCGGCATTTTTCTTTTCATCTTTTCCAAGTTTTTTAATTCTTCTCTCCTCTCCCTCTTGAGCCTTTTCCTCTCTCAAGTGAACAATCTCTTCTTGGAGTTGCTCTATGGCTGACATCGTTGTTGGACTAGATTAAGTTGTTGAGGGAAGGTGGTTCGAAAGGTTGAATTGTTTGATGGTAAGCGTAGAATGCGAGGGCCAGGGATTCTTCGTTCCCAAGTTTGGAAACCGGCCCTAAAGGAAGTACGAAAGGTTAAGGAAATTGATACTCTTGTTTAGAAGACAATCAGAAAAAAGAAAAAAAAGGAAAAAGACGCAAGAAGCATTCGAATGGATAATAACGCCTTTAAACAATTCATTAATAACGATATTGTTTTTACGAGTCAATTGTTCTTGAGGAATCAAAAGGATCTCGTAACAGTAGGAGCGTGCAAGTAACCAGGTTGCGCGTGGAAGGCGCGCGCATCACTGGCTCTTGCGCTAGTCGTGGTCACGCAACTGCGTGAGTTGCGCGCGCCACCTACTCGTGCGATTTTTTTTTTCAAGCAGTTTTTTTTTTATGTTTGTGTCTCATTTTTTTTACGATTTTATTTTTATGATACCCTTCGAATGCGACTAAAAATTACGAAGGGACAACTTCGCAATTAGGAACCTAACCAAAATAAAAAAGATATCCTAACACGTCACACATAGTCACATAATCACATCAGCATACCATAAGCCAAGATTCACATAATCCCTTTCTAAGTTCGAAAGTTTGGGTGTCCAAAGGTACCATATCTTAAGGAACGATGCACAAATCAATCACTCAACATGTTGACTCATGACATAGCCCTCCCAACATTTTTTTATTGGGATTGTTATTTATTTCGAGATAGATGCCTAGTGTTGGAAACCCCTAGTCAATGAGCCAACCCCCAAAGGTTATAGTGTGCTATGATTATGCATGATGCAATGTTGCTTGTTTGGTTTTAACTTTTGTGAAAAAGGAAGATATTATGCGTTCAAGTCTCGCTCTCTAACTAGAGATTATCCAAGTTAATTCCCGTTACAAACCATAGGCAACCTAGTGTTGGAAACCTTGGACCATAACTAAAAATTAATCTTGTAAACTCTAAATCCCCAATGGAGTCGCCAATGTAAAGAGGATGTGCCCATCGTAGGGGATCCTTCTCCTTATATGCCCATGGCCCTTAAAAAGATTAGGACTTTACTCTTGTCATGGTGTATAAGGATTGGAATTCCTAACTATTTGGGGGACCTTGAATTAGAGTTGATCCTATCATTACGCTTTTTTGTAAGAAACAAGTAAGGAGTCGCCAATGAGTTTTAGGAAAAATCATAAACCTCGTTCATACCTTTCTCCCAAGTAGAGTTCAAGGGATATTTAGCATGAATCGTAAGTTTATCCATGCCTAAATTGGTCTACGTGTACCAGAAATGAGTTCGGGAGCGAGGGTACCAAGATAACGTTCCTTGTAGGGGGAATCGCTATCCTAGCCCTAGTGCGGCCTCTACTAGCTCTTCCTTTTTTACAATTTCATCACCAAACAATATATGCAACGTGATACCTAAAAACTAAATTGGTTGATTTTATTTACAAGCATTAATCACATAGGAATTACATTGCAAAAGTCGTTATTCTTATTTAATCAATATTCGTGAAAAAGAACAAGAAATAAACAATATTCGCCTTGTCTTAAATGATCAAACAACAATTAATTATTCAATTATATTCTTTATTTAACTCAAGATACTATGTGAAATTAATTAATTAATAGTTTGTTTAAAGTGGTCAAACAACACTAATTAATCTATTAATGGGTTGTTTAAACAAAAGGAAAATATGATTGATCTATGTACTCGAGAATTTACCACTTCTCCTTGCTAGATCTTCGTTTAGAACACTTATGGACTACTTCTTGTTCGGGAACCTCCACTATAGTAACAAGTAGTAAAGGGGTGAGTGTTTAGGACAAGAGGTTTAAGAGTACACAAGTTTGCAAAGTTTCTGCCAGAGTTTCGGGTTAATTTCTGTCTTTTTAAACCTCGTATTAAGCCTCTATTTGTAGGGAATGGATGCATTTAGGGTTTTGAGTGTTCTGCCGCAGCAGCTGTCGCACGCATCTGAATGGGTTGCGCACGACAGCCCAGCGCATGTTATTGAGATGCGCTGCTAAGGGCAACGCAACTGGATGTCTAACATGCGATATTATGGTAAGATAAGATTTTTTATTTTTATGAAATTATGAATCTTCCGCAAGCGCATCACTAGAGGTTGCGCTGGGTGTCACGCCCAACCTTGTAAGTTGCGCGTGCCAGACTTGCGTGACTCATTGAGATGCGCGCGGATTTTTCTGCGGCACCTTTAATTTTTAAACTAGGTGCCTCCAAATCCGTCAAAATTAGGTTTTAACCTCGGGCTTAAGCTTAATTATGATCGGGCTTAGTTAATTTGGACTTTAATTCATTTTGTTTTTGGTTAGGCTAGATGTTTTGCATTTTTGTGCTTCAATTAGTTATCCATAAGCATTCTTCACTTTGATCCAACACAAAGATGGTTTTATTTATCGTCATATCACTTCCTGTCGGGACAGGAGGCCAAAAGTAGATGTCTACACCCGGGATTATTGAACCCACTAAACACATCAGTTTCTAAACCCCTTGATAGTGGGTTCAACATCCCAAATTAATGAGAGCACCATAATGAATCTACCAAGCACAAATTTGCTTCTCATTTAAACACAAACTTTCCAATCTTACCTCCTTGATTCTTACCCATTTAACTCGAAATTCAATAATATCGAGCATACTCTCACCAATTACCACGAAACATCCCCATTGTTCTCATGCTCTTTTGAGGGGTCCGATTCCCATGAATTCAACCGATTAATCCAAACACAAAACAAGTAAAAGAAAGAAAAATAATTTAAAGAAAACTAAGAAAGATAGAATCAAAAGAAAAAGTTAGAAAAATGGGTTGCCTCCCAAGTAACGCTTGCTTAAGGTCTTAAGCTCGACCCTTCCTCCAAATCATGAAAGGTCAAAAAACTCCACCTTGTCCAAAGTGGTAGAGGAAATAAACTTTTTGTCATTCCTTGGTAACTTCTCATCATTGTTGGATGTACTCTCATTTGTTGAAAATTCCAAATCAAGTTTACTTTGCTTCAACTTCATTTTCTTCTTTATAAAAGCTCTCTTTTTCTTCTTTGTCTTCTTGCTCCTTGTAGTGGATGGCTTCTCCCCATCAACACTCTTGGAGTCAACCTCATCCTCTTTCGAGTAGAGCTCAAACCATGAAGGTATATCAATCACCTCCTCATCCACAAGCTTTGAAGGTTTCATGTTATCTTCACTAACCTTCTTGCTTTCAACACTCGAAGGAACATCATCACAAACTTTAAGAACATTGTTAGTTGAAGAAACAATCATACATACATTATCATTGGAGTGAGGTGAATTGATGCACATAATTCCATTCACAAAAGACAAAGATTCATGCATCGATTTAAGCTCAAAACTAGACTTATTGCTACCAACCCTCAAAGTAATAAGGCCACCCTTCACATCTATCAAAGCTCCCGAAGTAGCTAAGAAAGGTCTCCCTAAGATGATAGGTATGTTGTCATCTTCCGCTATCTCAAGCACAATAAAGTCAACCGGAATTGTGAACTCATCTATTTTGAGGGGAACATCCTCAACTCTTCCCTTTGGAAACTTAATAGATTGATCGGCCAATTGTAAGGTCATGTTGGTTAGAAGAAGCTCACCTAGCTTAAGCTTCCTAAAGACCGAATAAGGCATGATGCTCACACTAGCACCATAATCACAAAGAGCATTTTGAAATAATTTTCCATTGATTTTGCATGGGATAGAAAAATTACCCGGGTCTTTCATTTTCTTGGGTAAATCATTATGGATCAAAGTGCTACAACACTTCCCAACCTTTACCGAGTCAATCTCATTGTACTCTCTCTTTCCACTCAAGATTTCCTTAAGGAACTTAGAATATCTTGGCATTTGGGTCATGGCTTTGATGAAAGGGATTGAAAGATGAACTTCCCTAAGCATATCAAGAAATCTCCCAAATTGTTCATCAATTTTGTTTCTCAAAAACTTTTGGGGATATGGAAGTTTAGGTTTGATCACATTCTCTTGCACTTTTTCATCTATCTTCTCTTCCTCTTTGGCTTCTTTGCTCACCTTCTTTGACACATCAATCTCTTTCTCCACACTTAAATCACTCACCTTCTCACCCTCCTCACTCTTCCTAGAAACTCTCTCTTCAAGCACTTTCCCACTCCTTGTGGTGACAGAATGCACGGGTTTCTTAGGATCAAATCCTTGAGAGGCTAAAGACTAAGGGCTAGCATTCACACTCTCTTTCAAGGAGTTCACTAATTGGGTGATTTGTGTTTCATGCATCTTGTTGTGTGTCATCATCTCATTGAACTTTTTGTCACTTACCGAAATGTAAGTGTTCAAAATCTTAGTTTGGTTCTCGATGATTTCTTCCAAGGTAGTTCTAGAACATGAAGGTTGAGCATAGGAATTCTCAACATTACCTTGAGTTCTTGGAGCAAATCCGGGTGGGGGTCCTGATGAGTGACATTTTATGTCACTCCTAGGATAGTGTTTATGCCTTGTTTTAGCTTGTCTTAGGGTGTTCTGCAGTTGTTTTGTTCAAATAATGCGTGCATACATGTCTCGATGTATTTTTAATAAAATCGCGTATATTGTTAAATGCTTGCTTTCATTGCTTGTTTGCACCGTTCCCTATACCTTATTGCTTCCCTTGGTGTTTGTGCTTAGGTATTTGAAGTCTTGGATTGCAAAGAAGAAGCCAAGGAAGCATGAGAGAAGAATCGAAGAAAGCAAGGTGCAAGGGCGCGAATAATGTGCGGGCGCGCAGCCATGTGAGAACCCGCGCAAAATTAGCGAAATTGCAGAATCGAGGTAGAAAGTTTTGCGCGGCCTGTGCGCGACATGTGCGCGGGCGCACACCCACACCGCACGGGCGCGCAGCTACGGTGCGCGGGCGCGCATCCAACAGCACGGGCGCGCACACCCAAGCACAAGCCGCGCAACCCACAAATACGCGGGCGCGCAGGCCGCTGAGAGGGAGCGCAGGCCGCTGCGAGGGCGCACAGACCGCTGCGAGGGAGCACGCGCGGGCGCACAACTTCCATGCGCGGGCGCACAGATCCTTGCACGGGCGCACAGCGGGTCCTGTTCAGCGTTTTTGCGCGATTCTTTATATATTGCGGGGCTTGTTTTGTACGGGAGAACTTCATTCTTTTAGATCTTTTTTCCTTTGTTTTAGGAGAGATTCTCTCTCTAGGTTTAGCTTAGGATTAGAGTAGTTTAGAGAGAGAAAGTGAGGGTTTCACCATTGTTGAGCTTGGATTTTGAAGAAGAAGATTGATCATCTTGTTTGTAGACTTTCATCTTTAATCAATGAGAATCTCTAACTCTCTCTCCTCTTTTTTATTTGCTTTCTCTTGACTATTGTTTTTGTTGTTGGTATTGCTTGTTAATCATGTTGATTCTTGATTATTTGTTGATTAATCTTGTTATTATCATGATTAGTGAGTAATTTCCCCATTGAGGGGATGGTTGTGGTGTAGTTGGATCTTGAGCATGTTCTAGGTTAGAATTGATTTATTTGTGATTAAAGTCTTTATATGCTTGATATTCTTCAATATTCTTGCAAGTGCACATTGTTGGTTGATTAAAGGTGAATCTTTGCTAACAAGGAACGGAAGTTGACTTAGCTAAGGTTCATTATTATCGATTTTTATTTAATAGTACCTCCTAGTATATGGTTCTAATGTGGAAGCATAGAGGCTATGTTAGGAGAAGCTAATTGACCCCGGAAGGCAGCTAGATTGGATCCTTTATTTTGATATTTGAGCATGTTTAGTTCATAATTAATTCAATTTCTATGCCTTAGTGTATGTTCAAGTGAATGCTTTACCAAAACCATTTCCCTTAATGTTTTATTTCTTGTCTTAGCATATTTAGACTTTAGTTTATTTATCTCCTACTCAGGACTAGCTTAATTGTCGATAACATTTGGTGGTGTTTATCCGTTCTCTGTGGTTCGACCCCTATGCTTGCCTTATACTCGTATTAGGTTTGTTTAGGTTGTATAAATTGTATTTGATCTAGGGATAGACAATTGACGACGCGTTTATTCCCTTGTCAAATTGGCACCGTTGCTGGGGAACGGCTTCCATTACCATTGTGTTATCTTATTGAGACTAGTCCATTGTATATATTTGTCCTTTGATTTATTTTTGTTCTCTTTGTTTTGTTTTTGTTGTTGAAAAATGGCACGTTTTTCTTTTCCTCAATATGTTGGTGAACCTTTTTATGTCTATTTCCATAGACTTGTAGAGTTTTTGAACTATAATGGTTGTAATCCTTGTGAAGCTTGTGAGATTTGTTATTATGGCATGAATGAATAAACGAGATATGAAGTTGAAAGTAGGTTTAATGGTGAATTTCAAGCATTAACGGTTCATAGGGCTTGGAGCTTTTTTGTACGATTCGCTAAGGATGTACACAATAGGGCATGTAATGTTGCTAATTTTGATTCTCAATGTGATAATAGTTTATTGGTGGCATGAATCCCCATGATTTGTCTTGTGATCCTATATGTGAACCTAGTACAAGTGATTTCAACTCTTTTTCTCGTATTGTTGATAATGAATCTCATTTGCTTGATTATGCCCCCTTTCCCCAATATGATGATGCTCATGTATATAATGTGAATGATCCTCCCTCCTCATCTTCTTGTTCTTACATGGCTCCAAATGATTTCCCTTATGCTTCTAATGAATCCTTTTATGAGGGTAATTCTATGGAAAATTTAAAGGAAGAGAAGATAATGAAGATAATGGAGATGATGGAGAGGTATAACGAGATGAGGGAAGTTCAGAATAGGGAGGTGGAAGCTAGAATGAAGATGCTTGAGAGCCAAATTCTCCAATTAGCCAACTCTCAAGAAAATGCCCTTCCTTTTTCTTCTCTTCCCCATATGAGTGAGGATCCCATTAGAGAGCATTCGAGTGATGGTGAAGGAGTAGAGAATGAAGAGAGTGTTGATTTTGAAAATCCTAATCCTCTTTCCCATCTTGATGAGTCTCAAGTGTATGTTTGTGACCCTTCAATCTACGAGTATATAGATTCTTTTGAGGTAATGTCCCACATATTTTTCGAGAGTCATATGAGGACTTATAGATTATTGGATGATTTCATCGAGAACGCTTCTTGGGACTTAGATGAGTTTAAGATGAATCTACCTCCATTCATGCACGATTTTGGGACCTTGGGTTTTGAGATAGTTGAAGGAAAGGTTGCTATTGTGGTGAAAAGGAGGATAAGGTTGATTCCCTTGGAGTTTTTGAGCTTGAGGGAGGTGTAGATCGTGAGTGCCCTTCGTTTGAGGACTTTATGATTGATTTTCATGCCCTCATTGGCGATGTGAGGCCTTGTGGTGAGGGAGTAGCTACCCCTTTTCCCGTTTCTCATACCCCTTTTTCTCTAAGGTTTGACCACATCCTTCCTTACCCTATTTCTCTCCCTTCCTATCTCAAAGAGCCTATTGGGGAGCCGCCCTCTATGGATGATTTTCATGTCCTTCCTTCCATCATTGTTGAGGATAAGAGGAATTTTGCCAACAAAAAATTTTGTGATGAGGATTTGCCTTTTTCCTTTTCTTTCCATTCTTCTTTTCCTTCTTCTACTTCTTACTTTCTTGAGTTTCCTTTCGATCCTTCTTCTTCTTTCTTTTGGCATCTCCCTCTTCACTTACGTGCAATGATTTTATTGCACGTTCTTATTCCGTCATTTGCGTATTTACACCCCCATGAAATGTGTAGTAGTGCATTTGACAAGCTTTTGCGTTCTTTGTCGGGTTATTTACTAGATTGGTCATGCTTGGACGTTAAGCAAGCCTTTGCGGGAAGTAACCCGTGTTTTATTGCTTTCATTTTCTTTTGTTTTTAGATTAGATTTTCTCTCATGGACGTGTTTGTGTTCCTTGCTAGGTACACAACTTGATATACTCTTGCGCAATGGTGATGATCAAGAATCAAGGAAATGTGCCTCAACTTACCTATCATGTGGAATTCAAGCCTTATTTGTAGAGATTGTGGCCCATATGAGGTTATTTCGGGTTTTTTTGTGTGATTTTGCATTTATCCCATATCCAGTAATATCCTTCTTTTCCCTCTCTCTCTTACTTATTGTGACTTGAAGATCATGTGTTGGTAATGTTGGATTAATTTTTCCTTGTTTTCCCCTCCTTGGTTTCATCGTTTATGATTTGAGAGCTTGGTTTCATTTAAGCTTGGGGGAGGGTATTCTATCATGTTTGGTGGGATGTTGATTCATATATGTCATGCACTTGAGTATATGCATTTCCATGTTTTTCATGCTTTTGGAAAATCCTAAAAGATTTTTGGTTTACTTCAAGGCAAGTTTAGCAAAATTGTGTTTTGTTTGTTCTTAATTGGACATTATATTTTTTGGATTTGTTTACTCTTGAATGCCTTTCTTCCTAAGTGGTTAATGTGTGCACGGTTTGAGAGTGTCATTGGTTGACTCTAGGATATTACATGCTAAGGTAGCCGGGTTAAGAACTTTTAGGAATCCATGAAGCCCTAGTTCACGTGGTATGTGGTAAGATGGTGTTGCTCTCTATAGTGGATTTGGCACCCTTAGTTGGTATTTGCTTAGTTATAATCCCGTGTGAGGTAACATTGTTCTAGCCTTCATCACTTTGTTGTGTGGCGCATTTGGATCCTTAGCTATGCATGTCTTGATCCTTGTTTTGACTTATAGCTCCCAAGATCGAGACCGAAGCACTCTAGGGGAGGAAAAGGGCACTTCTTTCTCATTTTTCTTTATCTTCTTTTTGTTTTGTTACAAATTTGATTTTCTATTTTGCATAAACCTACTTGCTAACCAATTTGAGCCTTATGTTTCCCGCTCTTGTTTAAACCAAGTTACAAACCTAATGGCCTTTGTTTCCCAACCCTTTTAGTTAGTGAAGCATTGGCATGTGAGGTTTGAGTTTTGAGTTGTTGATTATAAACAAGAAGCACTTTGAGATTTGGTTAGAGTTGAGCTTTTAAAGAATGATGCAAATTTATGAAAATCAAGTGAAATTTCAAGAAAAAGCCGTCCAAAGTTAAAAAAAGGCAAGGACAATGAATAAAGTTAAGTAAAAAAAAATTGAAAAAAAAAAAGCATTGAGGACAATGCTTTGAACAAGCTTGGGGGAATATTGTGTGTTTGTGTTGAATAAGCTTGGGGGAATGGCATTAGTGGTATTTTTGCTTGATATTTAGAGACTTCTTGAGTTGTTTTTGAGTGTCGGCCGCACTTTTTGCTTCACTTAGGAATTATCACCAAATTTAAAATTTTTACCCCGCCTTAACCCTTAGCCTTACGTTACAACCAATAAAAAGACCCTTAGACTCTAGTGGGTTAGGTCAAAAGAACGGTGGAGGGAGATAGACTTCAAACCTATGGAAAGAGTATGCATAGTTGAGACGTCGGGATTACCTTCTCAAAGTTTTTCATTTCTTTATCTTTTTCCGGTTCCTTCGTGGAATCTTGAGAAGCTAGATTAAGGGTTGATTTGAAGCTAGTGGAGAGAACGTGGCCCGATTGGTTGGGGCTAGGGTGGATTGAGTCCTAAGTAGTTCTCTATGCTTAGCATGTCTTATGTTTCAATCAACCATTGACATCTTGGAACGTGCATACATTTGTCTATTTAGAAAGGTTTTCATTTACTAGTACTTGTCCCTATCTCTTGTCCATATATGAACTTGTGTTTTGCTCTTTCTTTTCATGTTTCTTTTTCTTTTCCTTTTTTTGCCTTGCCTTGGTTTTTGTCAAGAGTTGTGGGTTAAGCTCTTAGGAAACCCTCACGAGACCTCACTCGTCCTCATAGGCGACTTTGGGGTTTTAAGGGCTTGTTGTAGCTAAAAACAACCGTGATTCCTACGTTAGTGAGTTAGTGTACATTTTTTCTCCTTGTTTCTATTTTGTTTCTTTTGCTTCCAATAATTTCGTCTTGTTCTCTATTGCTCTAGCTTTGCTCGAGGACGAGCAAAGGTTTAGCTTGGGGGAATTTGATGAGTGACATTTTATGTCACTCCTAGGATAGTGTTTATGCCTTGTTTTAGCTTGTCTTAGGGTGTTCTGCAGTTGTTTTGTTCAAATAATGTGTGCACACATGTCTCGATGTATTTTTAATGAAATCGCGTATATTGTTGAATGCTTGCCTTCATTGCGTGTTTGCACCGTTCCCTATACCTTATTGCTTCCCTTGGTGTTTGTGCTTAGGTATTTGAAGTCTTGGATTGCAAAGAAGAAGACAAGGAAGCATGAGAGAAGAATCGAAGAAAGCAAGGTGCAAGGGCGCGAATAATGTGCGGGCGCGCAGCCCTGTGAGAACCTGCGCAAAATTGGCGAAATTACAGAATCGAGGCAGAAAGTTTTACGCGGCCTGTGCGCGACATGTGCGCGGGCGCACAACCACACCGCGCGGGCGCGCAGCTACGGTGCGCGGGCGCGCATCCAGCAGCACGGGCGCACACACCCAAGCACAAGCCGCGCACACCCACAAATGCGCGGGCGCGCAGCTATATTGCGCGGGCGCGCAGGCCGCTGAGAGGGAGCGCAGGCCGCTGTGAGGGCGCACAGACCGCTGCGAGGGAGCACGCGCGGGCGCACAACTTCCATGCGCGGGCGCACAGATCCTTGCGCGGGCGCACAGCGGGTCCTGTTCAGCGTTTTTGCGCGATTCTTTATATATTGCGGGGCTTGTTTTGTACGGGAGAACTTCATTCTTTTAGATCTTTTTTCCCTTGTTTTAGGAGAGATTCTCTCTCTAGGTTTAGCTTAGGATTAGAGTAGTTTAGAGAGAGAAAGTGAGGGTTTCACCATTGTTGAGCTTGGATTTTGAAGAAGAAGATTGATCATCTTGTTTGTAGACTTTCATCTTCAATCAATGAGAATCTCTAACTCTCTCTCCTCTTTTTTATTTGCTTTCTCTTGACTATTGTTTTTGTTGTTGGTATTGCTTGTTAATTGACAGGGTAAAGTCGTATCACCTAATCAAAAGTATTACCTAAGTCCTCTAACTACAGTAGATAGGGAAGTAGGGTCGAATCCACAGGGAAACTGATCTTTCTATTCCTAATTAATTAATTATAATCTAAATTATTAAGGTAACCAATTTGTTGTTTTTAATATGAAACTATACTACGGAGATTGAGTTTAGGGAGAAAGTCAATAATAAGAAGGCCTAGGGTCACAGGTTCACCAATAATTAATAATCCGGGATAAAACATAACAATCAATAATTAACATTGCACAAATAACATAATTAATAGGCTCTCACAATTTATTAACCAACATAGATCTAACAGGCTCTCGCAATTTACTAGATCTAAGTTCTTATTGAAAACAGCCTTTAAAATCAAATTAACATCTGCTCGATTCATCAATTCAATATTGCTAAACATTCACAATCATATTACATCTACTCGATTCATAATCTAATTGCAAAGAATTAAAACAATTCAATAAGAAATTATCATGCAATATCAATAATCAATAATAACAAACTATCCCTTCATATTAATTATGGATCCCCATAAACCCTAGAATTAAAATACTCACACATAATTAAATCTAAGACATGCATAATAATAAAGTAAGCCATAAGGAATTGAAAGGAAGAAATTACTGAAATTAATTGAAATAGAAATCGTACCAAGACGGCGAAATTACAAAGTAGTCAAGATCAAGAGTAAGGTAGAGAGAAAAGTCTAGAGAGAGAAAATATTAAGTAGAGAGAGAAAGTGAAAGGAAAAGAGTAAGAGAAGTGAAAAAGAAGTATCTAATCTTGCCTAATAAAATCACATTAATACTAAGCAAGCACTAATCACTAAACAAAGCTGAACGGAAAGTAACAACTCCTAAGCAATACTCGGGCCCGGTCGGGTAGTGGCTCGCCCGACAGGGCCCGTCCTTTTTCCTCGTGAAGCTTTCTCGCGCCCCGCCGGGCGCGTCTCCGGCGCGGGCTTTCTCTTGCATTGCTTCGCCCCGCCCGGCCGGGCGCGCCTCTAGGCGAAGCCTGGTGGTTTGGGCGAGGCTTTTGGGCCTCGAGCTTCTACCTTTGGGCCTCCGAATTTGGCCCCAGTGCCATCAAACTGAGCCCTTAGTCACCGATCAATACCTCCGATCGGTCTTGGGCTATCGAACGTGGTCGCGGTCTTCCAACACTTGTAGATGCTCCTTGAAAACCCGGGAAAATGCTCCAAGTACGCAAATTCCTACAAAACTCAAGCAAAACTACCAAAGCACTGGAAAACACAAATTAGTAATAAAAGTGACTCGTAGGAGCCAAAAACACTACAAATTACGACCAAGGGACAGGGGTAAATATATATATATAATGAACACATCAAACTCCCCCAAGCCAAACCTTTGCTTGTCCCTTAGCAAAGAGCTCCTCAATGAACAATAAAACATGCCTCACCCTAATATAAAAATCAAGAACAAACGATTCAAGGCAAATCAAGTGAACATGCTTCAAAATCAACCAATCTTATTCATCTAATCACCCTTCCTCCCCAACAATTTTCAAGTAGATCAAACCACAAGAGCATAAAGAATTCAAGACTAGTGCTCACACACTCAACTCTCATTTATGTGGCGAGTAAAAGATGTACTCGATCGCTCTCCATCCCAACCCCTTTAATGTGAACAATGCCCTCCCAAACTCACACACTCGTGTGTTTAAAAAGACATACACTCAACCTAATAGTCGACTCGGAATATGTCAAATCATAACTTGCATTGATAAACAACACTTTCACATTTACACAACTCTATGCACAAGGTCAAAAGGTCTTTTAAAGCTTGTAATGTAAGGCTAGGGTGAAAGGGTAGGATAAATTTGGGAATATGTGAGAGAAAAGCCTTGCTAAAAGGGAGCCATATCCTAATAAACCCATGACCAAATATGCTGATCATACACATCTCCAACAAAACTAACTCCAACACAAATCCACCAAATATACTCCAATCATAAAAACTAACCCAATACTTACAAAATTTCACTCATAAAAATATGATAATATAAACTAGAGTGAATAAACAAACTCTAAACTCAAACTCAAATATTTTATAATGAAACTCAACTTCTTTTCTTTCTTTTCTTTCTTTTCTTTTGATAAACCTTCACTTAGATAATTTGAACATGAAACACTTTTTTTTTCTTTTTGCTCTTTTTTCTCTTTTTTCTAGAAGTTCACTTTTTTTTTCTCATTTTTTTTCCTTTGAACTTCTTTCTTTTTTTTCTTTTCCATCTCACTTTTACTTTTTAAAATATATACACTATAAAACTCATCAAAACAAAAATATGATTAAGAACAAATAACTTCTCAAACCCACCCAAACTGTGCAAATAATGTGCACACTACAAACTCCCTCACCTCACTCACTAATAGCTCCCCCAAGCCAATCTTGGGACTAGTAACCAATGGGGCAAACATGGCTTGTAATGTGGCTAAAAACAACAAAAATTCAAGGCAACAACATGGGTAGCAACAAGGGAACAAATGAATCTAAATAAATCTGAAGGCTACCTAAAAGAACAAATGCCTTCGTCCTCCACATGTGCATAATATTAAGTCATGAAACACTACTCATAGTTGCAAACCAATACTCAAATTCATTGACATACCAGGAACTAATCACACATTCCTAACCAAATCAACTAGTCAAGCACTATATTCACATGTAGTTGGGCAGAATTGACGCATGTTTAGGAATCCAAGCAATTAAACTTCAAATCATGATCAACAAATCCATAATGCTCAAAATCAAACACCAGGAATCAAAACAATTTTTTTCTCAAGTATGGGGCACAGGGAAGCATGATTTACAATTCATTGGTTCGTATTTTTTTTTTTTTTTTTTTCAATTTTTTTTGTATTTTCAAATAAGGAAAGCAATAAACTAATCTAAAAAGCAATAAATCTAAACTAACAAAACACACCAAAAATAAACAAAAATAAAGAAAAAGGAAGAAGAAATATATACCAAATCCAAAAATCTCCCCCAAGCCAAGATCAAACAATGTCCTCATTGGCTCGAAGCTAGCCCAGCTGGCTACTCATCCTCATTCTGGTCCATCCGTGTGGACCCACCTACTCCACCACTGGAACCTGCACCATCTGCACCAAAGGAGTTACCACCAAAATAGTTAGCATTAAAACTCCCCCCCGCCGGTCCCCCAAAAGGTATGTCTTGGCCGTACCCATGGAACGAAGAATAGTTTGTGTAAATACCATGGGCAGTGGGATCCCTATCGTATCCCTGAGGTGGGAGCCGGAACCAGTCTGGGTAAATAGCATCGTCGGGAATGTTGCCCCGACGAGCATAATCATCATATATGGGGTAGAGCCCCCTACCCTGGTTCCTCTCTAGGTACCCTAGCCTATGGTCGACAGAACCAAGCATCTGTCTCATCTCGGTCTGGTTGTGTTCTATACGACCTATGGCCTGGCCTATACTCTGCAAATCCCAAACTAGGTCAGAGTCACCGTGAGGGACGGAATAGGACTGTCGGGGTGGTGAAGGTGGCTGTGGGATAGGCTCAACTACTGGCTGTGGCTGGGCCTAGGCCTGCTGTGGATCCTGACCCATTGCATGAGCAACTAACAGGGCATAAGTGTAAGACTCTTGCCCTGGGGGAAAGGCGGTCAGGTCGGGGTTGGGCAAAGGAAAAATGGGTAAGGGTTGTTCAGTCCCTATCCTAATGCACCAATGGGTGACCTGGCTCCCGTCTACCCTCAACCACCCAAGCTCCTCAAGGTACCTAGAGGTAATGTAGGTGTCGGGTCCCATGTTAGTAATGCGGTGGGGTCCACTCTTTACAAAACCGGCCTTCTTGATGGCTATCCTAGTGATAATGCCACCAAGACGGATGGGGGTAGTGGCCTGGTCGCTGGCCGTAGCGTGCCTACCTAGGTGATGGATAATATACCTAGCTATGTTCAATTTCCCGAACCCAAACATATAATGGCCAATTACAGCTAATTCATTGGTCTGACAGTTATGGGGTTCGTTCCTACCTAGGAAGCAGACACCGGCAAATCTTTGCCACATTTTAGGGACGGGGTGGTGGATGGCCTAGCACTAGCATGCTGTGCAGAAACATGTGGAATACCAGTTAAAGCAAAATAAACATCATCCATTTTAAACTCAGCATTCCATTGCCTATCCAAATCAGGTTCCAATTCAAACAATTTACAAAATTCCACAAAAAAAAGAGTGATGTTTCTATTATTAAGCCTAAAAATTAATTTCGGACCACTTTTATGACTTTGAATAACTAGAGAAGATAAGAATTCACAAGTTAATTCACGGTATGTCGAATAATGCATATCTACAAATTTGCGCATACCAATATCATTTAAAAATCTCCTAACAAAACCATAAACACCTAAAGCTTCTAAAGTAGGGTGGTGTAACCACCGTGAAGGGATTACCTCGCGTCCGTAGAGTACCTCAAGCTTTTCCCGTTGCTCCGGCGTCGCGATCTTGATCGTTGGCCACTGAGCAAGTTGAAGAGCCGGGTCATATTGTTGAGATGACCCGCTTGAACTACCCCCAAGAAAGTTTCTGGCCCTCTTTGCCGCCATTGGAGTGGTGGTCGAAATTAAAATTTTGTGGAAAATGAAAATTTTGGATATAGGAATGTAGAGGATGAAGAGAGGGGTATAAATATGTAAAAAGTTTTGGATTTGGGTGAGAAATGAAGGAGAGAACTTAGAGAGGAGTTAGAGGAAAAAAATGAATTTTAGAGAGAGAAAATAGCGGAGCAAAGAATGGAAGAAGAAGGAAAGAAGAAGAAAAGAAGAAGAAAAGAAGAAGAAAAGAAGAAGAAAGAAAAGAAGGAAGAAGAAGACGGCTTGGTCGCGCCCGGTCGGGTGAGGCTCCGCCCGATCAGGCGATCTGAATGAAATTTCTGATCTCTTTCTCGCGCCCGGTCGGGCGCCTACAACGCCTGATCGGACGATCTTCTACTTCCAAGAGTCTTCTCTCGCGCCCGATCGGGCGCCTCACCGCCCGGTCGGGCGATTTTCTTCAATTTCGAGTTCCTTTTCTCGCGCCCGGTCGGGCGTTCCTCCGCCCGGTCGGGCCAAGTAAATGTCCGTATACGTCAACTCTCACACCCGGTCAGGCGAAGCTCCGCCCGGTCGGGCCCGAGAGTAAAGTTGGACGACTCAACTTTCTTCAAATTTTGCCTAACTCTTTTCCTCTAATCTGTACCAAAAACTCATAAAACTAATTAAATTCCCTCCTCTCTCCTCTCATAATTAAAAAAAAGGAAGAAAAACGAAAATAAAAGCAAGTAAAATACGGGTTGCCTCCCGCAAAGCGCTGGTTTATCTAGGTCCCGCACGACCTTCTTACCATCTTTGAGCTCATTTTGGAAGTGGAGTTAAGAGAGTCTCCTCCACATCTCTAATGGTAGCACCTTCATGATACACTTTCAACCTTTGGCCATTTACCTTGAACTCTTCACCCTTGTCATTCACCAACTCCACCGAACCAAACTTGTTCACCTTTGTGACAGTGAAGGGACCGGACCACCTAGATTTCAGCTTTCCTGGAAAAATCTTTAATCTAGAGTTAAAGAGAAGAACCTTATCACCTGGTGCAAACTCTTTTGGTAGGATCCTCTTGTCATGCCACTTCTTGGTCTTCTCCTTGTAGATCCTTGCACTATCATTTGCTGACAATCTAAACTCATCCAATTCATTGAGTTGGAGAAGTCTCTTCTTACCCGCGGCCTTAGAATCCAAATTAAGCTCCTTGATTGCCCAAAAAGCTTTGTACTCCAACTCTACGGGGAGATGACATGCCTTACCATAAACTAGTCTATAAGGTGAAGTACCAATCGGTGTCTTAAATGCTGTTCGGTATGCCCAAAGTGTGTCATCAAGCTTCATACTCCAATCCTTCCTGGACTTGGCTACTACCTTCTCTAAGATCGCCTTGATTTCCCTATTAGAGACCTCAACTTGACCGCTAGTTTGGGGATGGTAACTAAGCCCGGTTCTATGATACACACCATACTTCCTAAGTAAGTTGTCCAATTGTCTCTCATGGAAGTGGGTACCCCCGTCACTAATAATAGCTCGTGGAACACCAAACCTAGGAAATATGATCTTCTTGAATAACTTGATGACTACCTTAGAGTCATTTGTTGGTGAGGCTATGGCTTCTACCCACTTGGACACATAGTCTATGGCTACAAGTATGTAACAATTCCCATTGGAAGATGGGAACGGCCCCATATAATCGATACCCCAAACATCAAATATTTCAACTTCTAGAATCCCAGTTTGTGGCATCTCATGCCTCCGCGAAAAGTTGCCAGTCCTCTGGCAAGGGTCACAAGCCTGCACAAAAGTGTTAGCATCTTTAAACATGTTAGGCCAAAAAAAGCCTGACTCGTTAATCTTAGCCACCGTTTTAGTGGGGCCATGATGTCCACCATAGGGTGAAGTGTGGCAACTTGTAAAGACGCCGTGAACCTCCCATTCGGGAACACACCTACAAAATAATCCATCTGCACACTCACGAAACAAAAAAGGATCATCCCAAAAATAATGTTTAACATCAGAAAGGAATTTCTTTTTCTGTTGGTAGGACAAGTCAAGAGGTAGAGTACTACCCACTAAATAATTAGCAAAGTCCGCATACCAAGGGTGATTCTCTACTACTGCATACAGGTTGTCATCAGGGAACAAATCATCTATAGGAAGAGAATCCTTACCCTCATCATACCTGATACGTGACAAGTGGTCTGCCACTACGTTCTCTGCTCCCTTTTTATCTCTTATCTCGATATTGAAGTCTTGGAGCAAAAGAACCCACCGGGGTAGCCTTGGCTTGGATTCCGCCTTAGCTATTAGATATTTCAAAGCTGCATGGTCAGTAAAAACAATGACTTTAGAACCAACAAGATATGATCTAAATTTTTCTAAAGCATATATAACAGCAAGAAACTCCTTTTTCGTGGTGGCATAGTTGACTTGGGCCTCATCTAAAGTTTTGCTTGCATAATAAATAGCATGCAAAAATTTATCCTTCCTTTGTCCAAGCACGGCTCCTAGAGCAAAGTCACTTGCATCACACATAATCTCGAATGGAAGGTTCCAATCGGGTGCACATATGATGGGTGCCGATATCAAAGCCTGCTTAATCCTGTCAAAAGCCTAAAGACACTCGTCAGTAAAAACAAAAGGGCCATCCTTAAGCAAAAGCTGAGTTAGTTGTTTAGCAATTTTAGAAAAATCTTTGATAAAACGGCGATAAAACCCCGCATGACCCAAGAAACTCCTAACTCCCTTAACATTAACTGGGGGAGGTAATTGCTCAATCACTGAAATCTTAGCTTTGTCTACCTGTATGCCCTTATCAGATACAATGTGACCAAGGACTACTCCCTCTGTCACCATAAAGTGACACTTCTCCCAATTTAAAACCAAATTGCATTCTTCACATCTTTTCAAGATTTTAGCAAGGTTAGTTAAGCATGCATCAAATGAAGAACCATAAACACTAAAATCATCCATAAAGACTTCCATGATAGATTCTATGAACTCAGAAAAAATACTCATCATGCAACGTTGAAAGGTGGCAGGTGCATTACATAAACCAAAAGGCATTCTACGATATGCAAAAGTGCCATAAGGGCATGTAAATGTAGTCTTTTCCTGATCGTCAGGGTGGATCGGGATTTGGAAAAATTTCGAATACCCATCCAAATAGCAAAAGAACTTATGATTTGCTAACCTCTCAAGCATTTGATCAATAAAGGGGAGAGGGAAGTGGTCCTTTTTAGTGGCGATATTTAATCCACGATAATCAATGCACATACGCCACCTTGTAACAGTTCTAGTGGGGATTAATTCGTTTTTATCATTTTTAACAACAGTCATCCCACCCTTCTTAGGAACCACCTGTACAGGACTTACCCATTTGGAGTCAGAAATAGGATATATAATACCTGCATCAAGTAATTTCATAACCTCTTTCTTAACTACCTCTTGCATATTAGGATTCAACCTCCTCTGGGGTTGAATACAGGGTTTGTAGTTGTCCTCTAGGTGTATCCTGTGCATACAAAAATCAGGGCTTATACCCTTGAGATCATTAATACTGTACCCTATTGCCCTTTTGTGGGTTCTTAGAACCTCTAAAGTTGGGAAGTTTGTGGGTCATCCAGTGCAGTACTAATGATCACAGGGTACAATTCCTGCTCGTCAAGGAAAACATATTTTAAATGAGAAGGGAGAGGTTTTAATTCAGGTTTCTTCACCTCTGCAGGTTTTGATTCCTGAACCAAATTTACTACCTTCATACAATCATTAGCATCAAATTCCTCGGTGGCAAGAGCTCTTTCTATGTTATCCACCTCCTTGCTTCATATGCTCATGTCACCTGCAGACAAATTTTCACAAAGAATTTCCTCCAAGGGGTCCCTTGCAAGAACCTGTGGTAAGCTCTCCTCACAAATATCATCCATTACATCAAGCACATCAATTAGATAACAATTTTCTTCAAGCATAGGACCTTTTAAAACTTTCCCTAAGTTAAAAGTGATATTATCATCGCCAACAAAAAGGGTTAGTTTACCATTTTTGACATCAATAATGGCTCCTGCAGTATGGAGAAAAGGTCTACCTAATATAATGGGAATTTGCGTGTCTTCAGCCATGTCTAACACAACAAAATCAACAGGGATAAAAAATTTACCAACTCTAACAAGTACATCCTCTAAAATACCTAAGGGGTATTTAACAGAACGATCTGCCATTTGCAAAGTTATATTAGTAACTTTTAAATCACCCATATTTAATTTAGCACATACAGACGATGGCATCACACTAACAGAAGCACCTAGATCACATAATGCTTTATCAATGAAAACATTTCCAATATGACAAACTACCGGGATCCTTTAATTTAGGAGGGGATTTATTTTGTAAAAGTGCACTACATTCCTTAGTGAATGCTACAGTTTCTACTTCATTAAAGGCCCTTTTCCTAGTCAATATGTCTTTCATGAATTTAGCATATGCAGGAACCTGAGTAATAAGTTCTGTGAAAGGAACTGTTGCCTGCAAATTTTTTACTACCTCCCAAAACTTACCAAATTGCTTATCCAACTTAGTCTTCAAGTGACGGTTGGGGAAAGGTAGCTTGATAACTGGTGGTGCTTCCCTACTCTTCTCCTGGGGTGCATCCTTCCCTGAGGTTGTACCCTACAATGAATCATTAGAAATATTAGTATCAATAATTTTACCCTGGAGCCCTGCAGGGGCATTTGGTACAACGGAATCAGGATTAGCAAGATTAATTAAATCAGGTTCATCCTCTTTGGGCATTTGGGGCCCATCGTAGTATGAACCACTCCTTAGGGTAATTGCATTCGCATGATCCGTAGGTTGAATTCCCTGCGCTGGTAGAGCTCCCTGCTGACGAGATTGAAGGGTAGAGGACAATTGGGCAATTTGGGTGTCCATAACTTTATTATGGGCTATAATAGAGTCAATCTGTTGGTCTCTACTCTCCATATGTTTTTGCATACTGGTCAGCATTGCTCTAATTTCTGATAAAGCAGGGTCAGAAGATGTAGTAGGGGCTTGTGATAGGGGTTTCTGATTAGCATGAGGGTGGTAATATTTTTGCTGTGGAGGGGGTGCTTGTTGTGGTTGTTGTGGAGGTGGAGGATTTTGAACATTAGTGCTACGGTAAGATAGGTTGGGATGGTTCCGGTAGCCAGGATTGTAGGAATTGGAGTATGGGTTATTTTGCTTATAAGTTTGGAAAGCATTAACTTGCTCCATCGAACTCCTGCAATCTTGCTCATAATGACCTACACTTCCACAATTTTCATAGAAAGCATCATTAGCATTATTAGAAACAGCAGAAACATTAGCAACAGAATTAGGATTGTTAGTAGTAAGGCTATCTAATTTCTGGCAAATAGAAGTAAGCTGAGCTTGCATAAGGGTTACTAAATCAACATGATGCTTGCCCTTATTAGCATAACCTCTAGTATTCCCATATTGGGAATTATGGATCGCCATATCTTCAATAACCTGACCTGCATCATCAACATTTAAATTCATAAATCTACCGCTAGCTGCGGAGTCTAAAATTGTCATAGATGCATTTCCTAATCCATTGTAAAAAGCTTGAATTAGCTGCCACTTTGCCAAGTTGTGGTGGGGACACTTCCTCTGCAGATCCTTGAATCTTTCCCAAGCCTCATATAATGCTTCATCTTGCTCCTGGGCAAAATTCTGAATGGCACTCCTCAATAAAGCTGTTTTCTCTGCAGGGTAATATTTATTATAAAAATTTAAAGCAAGTGTCTCCCAGTTAGTAATACCAAGTGCAGCTCTATTCAAACCATTAAACCATAATTTAGCTTTTCCACATAAAGAAAATGGAAAAAGAATCTCCCTGATTTGATCCTGCGTTACCCCATTCTGCCTAATAGTGTTGCAATATTGACAGAAATCCGCAATTTGAAGATTAGGATCTTCACCCTTAGCTCCACTGAACTGCTTTCTTTCTATCATAGTTATAAATTGGGGCTTGATCTCAAATTGGACTCCCTCGAGATCAGGTGTAGGAGAAAGATGTGGAAAATCCGTCAGGGATGGCTGCGAATAATCGCTAAGCTTGTGAGGTGGAGGTGGTGGTGGTGTACCCATCTCTAGTTCTGAATCAGAAGAGTGCTCCGAATCACTAGAATTAGGTTATGGATTTCTAGGAATATCGTTACTCCTAGAACCTGCCAGGATCTGCCTATAAAAATTCTTCTGTCTATGAAACGAGCGCTCGATCTCAGGATCGAATGGAATGTAACCTAATCTGGAACACCTGGGCATAAACAAAGAACTAAAAAGACAGATATTAGAACTACCTCAAAGAACTAATGTCCTTTGAGGCAAAAGAAAAATAATCTAGACTACAAAAACAATTAGAAAAAATAAAACCGTTTCCCCGGCAACGGCGCCAAATTTGACAGGGTAAAGTCATATCCCCTAATCAAAAGTATTACCTAAGTCCTCTAGCTACAGTAGATAGGGGAGTAGGGTCGAATCCACAGGGAAACTGGTCTTTCTATTCCTAATTAATTAATTATAATCTAAATTATTAAGGTAACCAATTTGTTGTTTTTAATATGAAACTATACTACGGAGATTGAGTTTAGGGAGAAAGTCAATAATAAGAAGGCCTAGGGTCACAGGTTCACCAATAATTAATAATCCGGGATAAAACATAACAATCAATAATTAACATTGCACAAATAACATGATTAACAGGCTCTCACAATTTATTAACCAACATAGATCTAACAGGCTCTCGCAATTTACTAGATCTAAGTTCTTATTGAAAATAGCCTTTAATATCAAATTAACATCTGCTCGATTCATCAATTCAATATTGCTAAACATTCACAATCATATTACATCTACTCGATTCATAATCTAATTGCAAAGAATTAAAACAATTCAATAAGAAATTATCATGCAATATCAATAATCAATAATAACAAACTATCCCTTCATATTAATTATGGATCCCCATAAACCCTAGAATTAAACTACTCACACATAATTAAATCTAAGACATGCATAATAATAAAGTAATCCATAAGGAATTGAAAGGAAGAAATTACTGAAATTAATTGAAATAGAAATCGTACCAAGACGGCGAAATTACAAAGTAGTCAACATCAAGAGTAAGGTAGAGAAAAGTCTAGAGAGAGAAAATATTAAGTAGAGAGAGAAAGTGAAAGGAAAAGAGTAAGAGAAGTGAAAAAGAAGTATCTAATCTTGCCTAATAAAATCACATTAATACTAAGCAAGCACTAATCGCTAAACAAAGCTGAACGGAAAGTAACAACTCCTAAGCAATACTCGCGCCCGGTCGGGCAGTGGCTCGCCCGACCGGGCCCGTCCTTTCTCCTCGTGAAGCTTTCTCGCGCCCGGCCAGGCGCGTCTCCGGTCGCGGGCTTCCTCTTGCATTGCTTCGCCCCGCCCGGCCGGGCGCGCCTCCGGGCGAAGCATGGTGGTTTGGGCGAGGCTTTTGGGCCTCGAGCTTCTACCTTTGGGCCTCCAAACTTGGCCCAAGTGCCATCAAACTGAGCCCTTAGTCACCGATCGGTCTTGGGCTATCGAACGTGGTCGCGGTCTTCCAACACTTGTAGATGCTCCTTGAAAACCCGGGAAAATGCTCCAAGTACGCAAATTCCTACAAAACTCAAGCAAAACTACCAAAGCACTGGAAAACACAAATTAGTAATAAAAGTGACACGTAGGAGCCAAAAACACTACAAATTACGACCAAGGGACAGGGGTAAATATATATATAAAATGAACACATCATTAATCATGTTGATTCTTGATTATTTGTTGATTAATCTTGTTATTATCATGATTAGTGAGTAATTTCCCCATTGAGGGGATGGTTGTGGTGTAGTTGGATCTTGAGCATGTTCTAGGTTAGAATTGATTTATTTGTGATTAAAGTCTTTATATGCTTGATATTCTTCAATCTTCTTGCAAGTGCACATTGTTGGTTGATTAAAGGTGAATCTTTGCTAACAAGGAACGGAAGTTGACTTAGCTAAGGTTCATTATTATCGATTGTTATTTAATAGTACCTCCTAGTATATGGTTCTAATGTGGAAGCATAGAGGCTATGTTAGGAGAAGCCAATTGACCCCAGAAGGCGGCTAGATTGGATCCTTTATTTCGATATTTGAGCATGTTTAGTTCATAATTAATTCAATTTCTATGCCTTTGTGTATGTTCAAGTGAATGCTTTACCAAAACCATTTCCCTTAATGTTTTATTTCTTGTCTTAGCATATTTAGACTTTAGTTTATTTATCTCCTACTCCGGACTAGCTTAATTGTCGATAACATTTGGTGGTGTTTATCCGTTTTCTGTGGTTCGACCCCTATGCTTGCCTTATACTCGTATTAGGTTTGTTTAGGTTGTATAAATTGTATTTGATCTAGGGATAGACAATTGACGACGCGTTTATTCCCTTGTCAGGTCCCCTTTGATTGTTGTTTTAAAAATTTCCCCGGTTTTGGTTACTCTAATTACCCCGGTTTTGATTTTGGCCATTGTTTTGGTAGTTGTTACCAAAGCCTTGGCTTTGGATTTGGTTTCCAGACCCTTAACCTTGACTTTGATTATTATAGCCTTGATTATTATAGCTTCCTCGGAAATTTTGATTTCCTTGGTTCCTATAACCACCATTGTTATAATTATCAATGTTCCCTTGTTGGTGAGCATTATTATTCCCAAAGTTCCTTGGTCCATCAAATCTTTTTCCATTGTTTTTATTTAAAACAAAAATCACTTGCTCACAATCATTATTATCAACATCATCACAATTATCAAATGCATATGGACAATTAGAAGCATCATAGTCATATGACCCACATACATCACAAAACACACATCCATTTGGCATATTATTTGAAGTAGAAGGAGGAGTAAAGTTAGAAGATGTACCTCTACCCTTATTGTGGGAGGGAAGAATTGGTGCTTGTGAAGAATCATTCTCAAGCTTTCCTTTAATTGAGGTCATCTCCTTTCCCAAGTTTGAGATTTGTGAGGACAAATTGTTGATGGCATTGAGATGGTCGATTGAATACACCGTAGAACCGCTTTTTCTTGTCGACTCTCTCTCACCTTCTTGCCAATCCATGTGATACCTTACCACATCTTCAATTAAGTCCACCACTTCATCCTCCTTTTTGTTCATGATAAGGCCTCCGCACCAGCATCTAAGCAAGACTTTCCTTGGGGGCTTATACCTCCATAGAACATTTGGATGATTTGATAGGTTGAAATCCCATGGTGTGGACACTCTCTTTACCTTTACCATGCCTCATAGAGATTTTCACTTGGATTTTGCTTGAAGCTTTGAATGAGAGCTCTTACTTCGGCCATCTTCTTTTGTGGATAAAACCGAGATAGAAACTCCTTAGTCACTTCATCCCATGTTCTCAACGAGTTTGGCTTCACGTCTTTGTCCAATTACTCTAGAGCATGTCCAATAAGAGAAAAAGGCAAAAGTTTAATGAACTCTTAAGGCACCCCATTCACCTTGATGGTATTGCAATACTTCTCAAACTCCTTTAGATGGTTGAGGGGACTCTCATGCTTGGTTCCACTGAATTGATGCCTCTCTATCAAAGTAATCATCGCCGGTCTTATCTCAAAGTCATTCGCCGGTGTCGTGGGTGGAGCAATTCCGCTTTCAAACCTATAGGCTCCCGGAGTTCCCAACTCCTTCAATGCTACTCTCGGATTAGCACCCATGCTTTCTCGTTCTTCTTCTTCTTCTTAATGGATTTCCTCTCTTGTGGAACTTGAGCTTGAGGAACGATTAGCAACCCTTATCCTTGTTATGGTCCTCTCAATTTCCGGATCAAATGACACTAAATTTCGATCTCGTGCCCTACGTATACAAATCTCAAAGGAAAATATCAATAGCACGGCTATAAATGTAGCCTAAAAGGAAGAAAATCTTTTTGTATTTTTCAAATAAAATGGAATAGACTCAATCAATAATAGCAAATAACCATGCCATTCCCCGACAACGGCGCTACTTTTTACGCGGGTGAAACCTAGGTCGTTGATTACTAAGTATCCCTAATCAAAACCAAATTTATAAAACCAAACCCAACCCTTAGTATAGGGGTAAGTCAGGGTCGAACCCAAGGGAATGCAGTAAATGCTAAAGTCTCTAGTTAAGTTATTCCGAAGTCTTTAACAATAGGGTTGGTCTAAGCTATCGAAGCAACTCAATCAAAACTAACAATAGAATTCAATTATCAAAGCACTAGGGAATTTAGGATCCACATGCACTCACAATAAACTTGTTAATTTGTCGGGAATTTGATCAACAAGTAATACGAGGGAAAACGATATTTGCAATCAAAATCACTCAAAGAGCTATTTTCTAGGGTCAAGCTAGATGTCTCTACAAATGACTTTAAAGGAAAATCGCAAATCAAGATCAATCGATAATAACAGCTTCCAAATCAATTTTTCGTGTCATTGAAAACTACTATGCAATCTAGCGTAACAATCAAGGTTAGCTACTCCTCTTCAAATCAAAGACATGCGCAAATTTCATCAACAAATTTAATCACATCATCAAATCAATCAGAAACCCCAAATTAGCTATAGCTTATCATTCATACATACTTCACCACATCCCTAGAAAAGGAACTACTCACTACACATTGTAAAATTGAAAAGCATAACAAAACTAATCATCAATTTCATCATCAACATTTCAAACCAAATATCAACAATAAAAAAAAACAAACAATAGAAATTCAATAATATATCAGGAATCAAACATAAAATTGCATTAAAAAGGAAAGAATTCTTACAAAACTTTAATCAATATCAAAGAGAAATGAAGATCAAAATGTAGCAATCATCAAATACCAAGTTTCTCTCTCTAAAATCTAAGAACAAAGTCTCTAAAATCTTGAGTTCTCTTTCTAAAATCTAATTCTAAGCTATTCTCTATTCATTCTCTCCCTAGAAATGAAGAAATTCTATATATAGTAAAACTAACTAAGGAAAAGTTAGTTAGACGTCCAGAAAGAACCCCAAATGGCGCGGCCTCTTCTCTCAATGTGCGGCCGCTCAAAAATGGGTACAGAACAGGGGGAGATGAGGCTGCGCGGCCGCTCCTCCCTCGTGCACTCCTGCGCCTAGAAGCAGGGGAGATCTCCCTTGTGCAGTTGTTGATGCTCCCTTGCGCTCCACTTGATACATGTTGGGGAAGGCAGTCACTAGAGGTCTTCAGGGTGGGTTCAACACCGATTTTGATGTCAACACGGCATGAGAGTGCGGCCTTGAAGACTTGGCATTTGCACTGCTTTACTTTTGAGCTTCAAGGGGAGAAATTGGCTTGCATCTTGAGCTTTGTATACCTCGAGAAAACGCCATTGAGTTCCTTGAGCATTACCAATCTCCTAAAATCAAAGAGAAGCAAAAAAGTAAAGGAGAAAAGGAAAAATATACTAAGAAATGCAAAAAAATACGAAAACAACTAAGGAAAAACAAACTAGAGAAATTGCAAGTAAAACTAAAGAAAAAGAAATAAAAGAGATATAAAAGCAATCAAAATTCATCCTAAAAGAACTTAAATGAGTGTCATAAATGACACTATCACTTTTTCACAATTTCATTACCAAACAATATATGCAACGCGATACCTAAAAACTAAGTTAGTCGATTTTATTTACAAGCATTTAATCACGTAGGAATGACATTGCAAAGTTGTTATTCTTTATTTAATTTATATTCGTGAAAAGAACAATAATAAACAATATTCGTCCTGTCTTAAGTGATCAAACAACAATTAATTATTCAATTCTATTCTTTATTTAACGTAAGATGCTATGTGAAATTATTAATTAAAAGTTTGTTTAAAGTGGTCAAACAACACTAATTAATCAATTAAAGTTATTTAAACAATAAAAGAAAAGTGATATATCTAAGTGCTCGGGAATTTACCACTTTTCCTTGCTAGATCTTCGTTTAGAACACTTATGGACTCCTTCTTGTTCGGGAACCTCCACCGTAGTAACAAATAATAAAGGGGGTGAGTGTTTAGGACAAGAAGGTTGAGAGTTCATGTAGGCGTCGTTCGAAGTGCGCCTACGTTAAAGCATATGGTGAATATGCTTGGCACTCAAAGTAAGTGGGAATTGACATAATACGATTAGGGACAAATAAAGTAGGGAGCCGCCAACAAGTTTTTAAGGAACTTGTAAACCATTCACGGATCACAAAAGGCAACCACGAATAAGGGACAACGATAGGCAACAACGATCGACCCGTGAAGGTTACACCCCATTCATAATCCATGAGATTACTAACTCTGTATGGTTCGAAACCACGAAAGGAGGATCGGAGATGATGGTACGAAGTGAGTCATGGAGTCACGTTGGCCCGTATTGGCCTCTACTCGATTCTTGTAGTGAAAAGTGATTCCTGCGATCTCAAAGGCATATAAACAAAGATTCAATTTGCTCCAAACTATTATTAAGCTAAATTGGTTTAATATTAATGCAGCATATAATTCTAAAATATTGTGATCACTTGATTTAATAACAAGATTAAAAAGGAACCTAAACCGATTGTCCAAATTATCTTATTAGGCGTGATTTTCAATTACATATTCCCTTTAAACATGCAATATGGTGATTAGAAATAATAATAGAACAAACATTAATATTAGAAGCAATTAAACAATAATAGCGTTAGTCAAATCGAATAATAAATTAATCTAATCATGATACCAGCAATATTAAAATAAAATAAGTAATTAAATTAATTAATTACTCACATTCCGCGCGTTCCTTTAAATTGCTATATCATGAATAAATTGTTAGTAACTTCAATAAAAAATATAAATCAAATGAAAATTAAATTAAATAAATGTAGATTTGAATTGGTCCAAACCCTCAGTTATTTGTACCTTTCACGCCTTGGTTTAAGGACGGAACCTCGGGTTAGGTATGGACTCCTTGGAGTGCTTAAGGGAAGAATGGTGTAATTAGGAATATAGGTTTAAGGCTTAGAATATGGGAGAGAGAGAATAGAATGATTTTTGGTGTAAAAGAGAGGAAGAGATAATCATTTTTTATGCCCCGAACTACAGAAAGGAGGGGGGTATTTATAGGGAAAATGAGTAGAGGGAACACACGGAACCCTAAAAAGATAAAAACCCTAAAAATTAACACCGCAATACGGCAGTGAACACCGTGACACGGTGTCAGGCACCGTCAGACAGGGGAAAATCCCGTGTTGCGGGGAAAATTGGAGTGACGCAGGACATATTTGACCTATGGGAAGTGAAAACGCGTGAAGGGTTTACACGGAAAAGACACGAGAAAATTCCGTGACACGGCACACGTACCGTGACACGGAAGTGTCCATCCTGGCACGGTACAGAACACCGTGTCATGGTAAAAAAGTGCGCGAAAATTACACGGAACAGCCTCGTGTCACTGACTGGGCACCGTGATACGGGAAATTGTACCGTGACGCGGTGCAAAATCCCGTGGCGCGGCAATATTCCCATGACACAGTGGGTTTAAAGCATGGAAAAACGCACCTGACACGTTTTCATTTACTGTGTCACGGCACCAGGCACCGTGCCACGTCATCAGGCGCCGTGACACGGTGCTTTTACACCGTGCGCGATAATTTCAGTTTTTTACCCGTTTTTAAATCATCATAACTTTTGATCCGTAACTTGGAATAAGGCATATAATATATCACTGGAAATCTTATCAATTCTACTTTCCAACCCAATTTTAATCAGGTCAAAATTATTTGTAGATTTTATTATATGGCCGTTTTAGTAGAAGGGTGTCGGTTTTGGGCCGAGTTTAGTGTTTTGCTCATATCTTTTTCGTTATAGCTCGGAATTGGGCTTATGACATATGGTTGGAAATATTATTTCAAGGCCTATCCAACAAAGTAATAATTGGATCAAAATTATAAGACCTAAAAATCAGTTTCTCTCTTTTTGCGATGTGGACACGAAAAGTGGATAACAAGTTATGGTTTAGGGAAATGAGCTAGGAAATGTATTGGTTTATGAAATGTATTGGATAGAACATGGATTCAAGCACTCCAAAGATTAAATACTTAACTATACCAATAATGGCAGTGAAAGGTGTTCATCATCGGGTTTGGTTTTGGGGAGACATTTTTAGGTGTCTACAGTACACAAGTTCACAAAGTTTCTGCCAGCGTTTCGGGTTATTTTCTGTCTGTTTAAGCCTCGTATTAAGCCTCTATTTATAGGGAATGGGTGCATTTAGGGTTTCGAGCGTTCTTCCACAGCAAGTGTCACGCGCATTAGAATGGGTTGCGCGTGAATGCCCAGTGCAAGTGATTTAGATGCGCTGCTAAGGGAAGTACAACTGAATGTCTTGCGTGCGATATTATGGTAAGATTCGATTTTATATTTTTATGAAATTCTTAATCTTCCGCGAGCGCATCACTAAAGGTTGCACTAGGTGTCACGCACAACCTTGTGAGTTGCGTGCCCCAGACCAGCGCGACTCATTGAGATGCGCACGGATTTTTCTACGGCTGCTTTAATTTTTAACCTAGGCATCTCTAAACTGTCAAAATTAGGTTTTAATCTCAGGCTTAAGCCTAATCATGATCGGGCTTAGTTAATTGGAATTTAATTCATTTTGTTTTGGGTTAGACTAGTCATTTTTCATTCTTGTGATTTAATCAGTTGTCCATAAGTATTCTTCATGTTGATCCAACACAAAGATGGTTTTATTTATCGTCATAGCACTTCCTGTCGGGACAGGAGGCCAAAAGTAGATGTCTACAGTTAGCCCCCACTTTGATCGAGTCTAGAATAGACGAGGATCAAAGTAGCCAAGGAAATAAATCTAAGATTCATTTTGCGAAGTTCCCTAAGAATAGAGAATCTTTCAGTAATGTTAAGGATGTCGAAACGATCCTTGATTCGCTAAGTGTTTGAGAAAAGTAGCTATTAAGGCTAGAAAAATTATTTTCTATTCTTAACACGCTGAAGAATCTAAATTGATACTTTGCAAGTGTAGAACGCTTTCACAAGTAAAGGCTATCCTAAGTGATGTCACATCTGAGAAAATATCGGTTTTAAAAAGAGTAAAGAGGATGATATCCTCTCAATTATGGCATCGTTGATCTAAAGTCCCTCGATATGTCATTGAAACTTTAGTCTATGATTTTAACAAGTTAAAAGATGATAAAAAGGAGAGGTGTTTCAACATTTGTAGCCTAACAGATGAATAGAGGTTTTGACACTCGCTTGCCAAAATGCAGTATTCAGGGTCCACAAGATAGAAATATATGTCTCAGACAAGAGGCATATATCCAAATCCATTGAGAGAGAAGAAAATCGGCAACTCTCTCAGTAGTTTTGTCCGCAGGATGAAAACACACGTTTCAGGACTGGGGGCACGTGTCTAAATAGGTGCAACTTCAGTATGTCGCTCTTTATATAGGGGGTGGACGGACACCCTAATTGTCCGGTAAGCCAGTAAGCTCACTAAATACCGTATTTGCTTCCAATCGAGAAGTGTCTGTTCTTGATGGTTCGGCGTGCCAGTCGACTCGTTAAGCTAACGCCTAAAGTTTGTAAAGAAGTTCTACCGTTTTCGTTACGGGAGGTAGATCACGTTGCTGGGAAGAGGTGAAATTTTACGCAACACCTACGCCATAAAACTTTACGTTGTACGATAAGCTAGTCTTTTTGCTGTGGACGCCAAAAAGAAAGAAAAGAATGTGACATTTCTAAAGTAAGTACAGTAAAATGACAAACCTGTCTATGGGAGATTTTACGTAAAGCACCACTACGGAATGTTTTAAGACATGCTCACGAAAAACGTCCAAAACGTATGCTTAGGGCAGGCACAAAGCACGGTGTGCATTTAGGATGATGAAAAAAACTATCAAAAAAGACAATAAACTATAAGATGCAAAGAAAATTGAAATATTTCGATAATCTGCACGCCGTTACGTCTAATAACGAGCAAAAACCGTTAAAAATAAATCAAACGGATCAAAATCAAAATACCGGTCTTTTAAGTGACAAGTATCCGCGTGCAACTCAGTGGGTCACGCTAGCCGGGCGCGCGCAACAGAGACAATTGCGCGTGACATTTAAATCAGTAAAAGAAAGATCGAAGAGCGCAATTTCAGTTCACTCTCTCTCTTCTCTTTCTTTCGCCATTTTTGTCCCTTTCTCATGCTACAAAGCTCTTAATTCTTTGCTCTTTGAGGCCAAAGGAAGTAAATCTCATCCCCTATTCATATTTGCCACAATCCAATGTAAGTTTTTGCTAATTTTATTTCATTCTTTGGCTGAATTTGGGGAATTTCGAACCGTTAAACCCCAAAATTCGAATTTGGGGGTTTTTTATTTGGTCCATTATTCTTGAAATTGTTTGTTTCATAATGTCATGTTATGTTTAAGGAGTGTTTTGCAACAAATTTCATGAAAAATGGTTGAGTATTGAACCTTGTATGAGCATTTCAAGTGCGTTCTTGGTATTTTGGTCAAATTTTAGTTCGAATTTGTTGTTTTTTCTTGCTCATTTGGTTATACTTGTTGATTATGAAGTGAGTTATAGTATTAGAACTGCAATTATTTTCATGAATCATGTTTCGAAAATTTTTAATCCAAAAAATGGCGCGAAGTATACACTTTAGCTTATTTTTGCCATGTTCGAACCTTCAGATTGTTTGGTAGACGATAATTATGTTTATGTTATTATTATTCGCCTGAAAATAGTTGATTCTTTGAGATTTAGGAATATAATCTCTAGAATACTTTAAGTCAAACTGGTATAGGATGGCTTTTGTGGGTGTTAAAGCCCCATTTACTGAGTTTAACTGCAGGTATCGTAGCCCCCATTTACTGAGTTTGACTACAGATATCGTTGCCTCCAAGCGTGGGTGGCATTCGATTTTTGTGTTTTGCCTTCTCGGCAGTCGTTATGCTGCTGAAATGGGTCTAGAACACGTATATTAGTCTTTTAGGAAAGTAAACTAATAAGGAGTCTTGTCGATTATAGTATGGACTCCCCTCCATTCGTCGATGTTGAGGAGGATCTAGGAGTACCTGTGCTCGACGAGGCGATTCGCCCTCGAAAGAGGGTGACACGTCTTCGTGAGGAGGTTCGAGAGTGATGCGTCTAGGTTGATCGACATCGTCATGAGGATGTGGTCTGGGAGGCTCCTCCCAACTTGGACCCTCAGGTCCTGAGGTGGGACCCAGACCATCACGTTTTGATCCGGAGTTGGCGCGGCATAGTGACTTCTTTTGCGCCTCCGTCCTTTCATCGTTTCTTTCTTTCTCTCTCTTTTTTTTAAAATTCATAACCGCATTTTGTCATATATTTTCTTTAGATCGAGCCTAACATGCGTCTATATGGCTCGGAAGACTTAAGAGGTCGTTTTGCGAGATTACCCGACGTGGTGAAGGAGGTGGTGGAGCTTTCGGGGATCAGCCCCCAGCTGGCGGCTCTTCAGGACTTATCGAGTCAGCCTGCATCGTCAGCTTTCCTTTGCGGGTTACTGGAGTTTTGGTGGGATTCCACCAACACTTTCCACTTCTCGTGGGGGGAGATGAGGGTTACCCCTTTCAACTTCTCTGTGATCATGGGTTTTCCTTTCGGAGGTGAGCCTGTGGTTATAGAGACTGTGAAGAGGTCAGACGAGAGGCTGAGCGACCTCGTGGGGGACCATCTTGCGGCGGCCCTTCATATGTATGCGCAAACTTGTCCGTACACGATTCTTGCCAACGAGCTGTCGGCTGACGAGGTTGATCAGCAATGTACACTTGAGCTGCTGGCTCGGATATACATTGCCCACATTCTTTCCGTCACTATTCTAAGCGATCAGGGAGAGCGTTTTGCTATCGGGTTACTCGTTTACCTTAGTGATTTGGGGCAAGTCGGTAACTTGAGTTGGGCGGAGGTGTCGTATGCCCGTATGCTGACAACTATGGGCAAGGCGACCCGGGTGATGGATTCCGCAGCAGCTAATGAGGTGCCCGGGATCTCCATTTCGTGGCATGGTCATAGCCTTGTGGTGCGTATTTATCTTAATCTTTTTATTTTTTTCATTACCATTTCGGCTCTTCTTGATCACATTGTATTCTTTTTAGGCTTGGGGGTACTCGTAACTGCCTTTCCAAGCCCCCTAGGATACTCGGGGAGGCTCGTTTTCCTATCGGCCATCTTTTGGCCACAATAAGAAAGAAGCGAGCTACTACAACCGGCGACTTTCGCCAGAGGATTCTTTCGGCGACTAGTGCGTCGGTGAGTATGGTTTTGACAACACACATATGTATATTTTTTTCGAGTGGGTTTCTTATGTGATTGTGTCTTGTAAATCGATCTCCGTCCTTGGAGTTTGATCATCGGGGTCCCTGAGGCCGTTCGACCAAGCGCAGTTCGCTACCGTTTCCGGGCCCTTTATCAGGGAATTTCTGTGCCCCAGAGGACAAACGCTTGGTTTTTAGGCGAGCGTGTTCTTTGGCAATTCGTGTTCGAGGAGCCTTTGGTTCCTGCGGATCCTCCGATCCGGATGCTGCGTCTAGATTTGCTGTCTACCAAGGATCGAGCTCAGGAGATCCTTAGTTATCTAACAGAGCAGTTGGTGCTACCGGATGTGTCTTACCTGGCGTTTGTTACATCCAGGCTGATTCCTTTCCCAGCTTTTGTCCCGGTTAGCATTTTTCTTTTCTCTCTTTTTTTTTCTCTCTTTATCTATTGTTCGGAACTTTTACTCTTTTTATTGTATATATTTTAGCGAGTCGAGCTGGGTGGTTAGGTGGGCCTCCCACGGCGGAGATCACATATACTGATGCTTTCGGGTCAGTAATTCGTGAGATTCTTCCTGCGGCGGAGGATGAGGACATACTGTTCGTACCTGAGACGGTTGAGTCAGTATGCTTTATTTTGTATATGTATATATTTTCTTTTCTATATATCATATACATTTGTCTTATAACTTTCCTTTATTATTATGTTTTTTTTGGGAACAGGTTCCGCGAGAGACCGTGAACGGCATGGTGAGGACTATGCATGCTTTCCGAGCTGCTTATCGGAGAGCCCTCGTGGCTTTGTCATGCCGTGATCATCGGATGGTCGCGGTAAGTTTGTTTGCTCTCTTTTTTTTACATCAAAGTTATTACATGTTTTGTGTACTAATCTTTGTATTGGATTTTTCAGGTTGTACAGCAGCCTTCCGGGAGTCACCTAGCATCCTGACTTCCATATTTATTATCATTTTTTTTTTCCTTATGCAAAATGTATATAAACATTTTTATTTTTACTGTTGTACATATGACATATATTTATTTGTATATATCATTATTTATATTTTATTTCCATAAGTATTTTAAAGCGAAAAATTTTTCCGAGGGAGGGAAAGGGTTCACGACTTACCCCCATCGAAAAAAATAAAAAAAAACGAAAAGAAAACAAAGGGGAAGGAAAAAGGATGAAAGGAAAAAGAAAAGAACTTAAAAGAAAATAAAATAAAAAGGAAGTTAGAAAAAGAAAGGAAAAAAGAAAATAAAATAAAATAAAAAAGAATAAAGAAAGGAAACAAAACTGACAAAGGCAAGTGTATGGATTAGTCATAAGATTTCGTTGATATTCCATTATTAAGTAGTCTGAAATACGGAAATAAAACAACCAACATGTCGCGACATAATAGGGCGCGAGCAACTGGATGGGTTGCGCGCAGCTATCGCACACATGTAAATCGGTTGCGCGCGGCAGGCACGCGCAACTCGTGAGATGCACACGCCGCCTGCGGATAAACTTTCCTTTGGGCGAAAATTGCCAAAAAATTACCCCGTTTGGGTCTATTTAAACGTGGTTTCGTGTAGGCTTTTGATCATCTCACATTCATTCGTTGATAGTTTGATTCATAATGAAAAATATTGCTCTCTTTTTTACTTGTTCTTTTTCTCTTTCTTTTGTTTAAATAATGGTGAAAACATTTTACCAACGTTTGAAACAATGGGTCACTTCCCTTTCTACTGAGGATAAATTAGCTTTTAAAATGTACCATCTTGACCCCCTATTAAGTTATATGCAACTCAACATAAATTTCGATTTCCTCCATGCTGTAGTTAATCATTGGGACTCAAACCATCATATTTTCCTCTTTAAGGAGGGTGAAATTGTCCCACTACCTGGTGAATTTGAGGCTCTACTAGGATTCCCTACAAATACTCTCCCCGTGACGTATGCCCCTACCTTGTCAAATTCAAAACCTGTGTTTCAACGATTTTTTGACTTGAATGACAATGATATGGCCAAAATTGGGACAGAAGAAGGTGTGAATTTAATTCAATTTATTGAACACTTCGTCGCCCCTATGACAACTTCACTAAACAACGTTTTAAAATTCGTGATTTGTGTTTTTGTCTTGTTGTTAATTGTTTACTTAGGACAGGTAAAGAATATGGGGATTATTCTATGTGTCCATAGTGGAGCAAATAGAGGGATGTCATTTACCCGCTCTCTTAGCTTTGGCGGAAACTGTACTTTGCTTGAATCATCTTAGAGGAGACCCAAACGAGAACGGTTTCACGGGAATTCCACTCCCATTACACATACGCTTTTTTTCGTCGTATCTTAGGGCAACCTTGAAAGTTGCGCTAGTCTGACCAGCGCAATCTTCCAGGATGCACCTAGTGGTGCGCGCGACTATTTGTCATGCGCGCGCCACCTGCTGGTGTAATGTGGCAAATTAATAAATTTTTTTATTTTTTCAGATTTATCTCATGTAGTGCTTGCGAATTGTTTATCAACCACAAAATCTTAAGGCTAACAGAGTAAGAACGTTCCCAACTCGTCGCATTCTTTACAAACATAAGAATGAGGAAGAATGGACGTCCTTTTTCTGTCATGGGGTTCCTAACATACGCTTTGTGATTCATTGGTTGAACATAAGTAGTATGATTGGGAATAGTTTTGATTGTCCCTACATTAGGCTTTTAGGCCTCTCTAGTACTACTTATATCTTTCCTTGTAGGGTGATGAGACAGTATGAGATGAAACAAATTATTCCCCCACAAGATTGTGATGCCCCTAAAGATGTGAATTTTAAACCTGAAAGGATTCTTCGTTGGATGGAATATTGGTCTAGTCTTCCTAAGTGAGGGTGAAAAATCCCACGACGAGCATAGTGCTATCTTCCTTTTACAAAGCCTGGATGAAGGCGGCGGATAAGGGAGAGCTAAATAAAGCTCGTCAACAAAATCAAGCCGCCTCGGCTCGCAATCCACCCAAACCTTTGGTGCAATCGGCCACAACTACTCCTAGTGGTCAAAACAAAGGAGTGAGAAGAAATTTAGACTTCTCCTCATCACCTAAGGCTCGTTCAAGAGAACCTAAGAGGGAGGTTTCTCCAAAACCCGCGCAACAAGGAATAAACATTAAGGAACCTTCATCAAATCCCCGTAAGAAGACTCCATCCAACGCTAAAGATAAGGGAAAAAGACTTGAAAGGGCCCTTATACCTAAATTGAAAAATAATGTTTGGGTAAAAAAGAAGACAGAAGGAGAAAACTCTAAGGTTGCTTAGAGTACTGCAAATGGAAACTACTCCTCCTTCGACTGTGACAATTGAGGATATAGTAAAACCTTATGGTGTTACACAATATTAGTAGCTTAATTTTTTTTGAATAAAGTGTAATCACTACTATGTTTTTTTTTATTTATTATCTAGTTTTATGATGTATTTTGAATTTTTGTTTGGAATAAAAATGAGCCCTTTTTTTATTTATATAACCGAATAAAAAAAATTTCCTATGTATTTGTATTACGAAATCAGGTCTTTGCAAAGTTATATTATTTTTATTTGTTATTTTTCTTTAATCCTTTTGTAGAAATTAAATGAAAAATTAATCAAACTTTGTTTAAATAATTTAAATCAAAGCTTAATTTTGTTGTTTTCCGAGTACACATAATTCTTGGAAACGCCCTTAATTTAATCGCTAGTAAAAATCAATATTTATTCAAGCGAAAAATCCTAAGTTCGTAGTTCGTCATCAGGTGGCGCGCACAACGTCCAAGGTGGTGCGTGCAACGTCCAAGATTGCGCGTGCCTGTCGCGTGCAACTTATTCTGTTGCGCGTGACATCCGCGCGTAACTCATTTAGTTGAGCGTGACACCTGTCTACGAGCGTTGAAATTATTTTTTTAATCATTTACCCCCCAAGTGTAAAGAGTTTTTTCGTAAAGTTCGAAAAAATCTGAACACTTTGAATGGTACATATTTTTATGATTACCCCCCCCCCCAAGTATTATGAGCTTTACCGTGTGATTCGGTAAAGTGCATAACACTTAGAATCTTTATTTGAATGCTAAAACATATGATTGTTAATTATGAATGAACGAGTTTATCCGGATTTTTATATGTAATACTTTTTAAGTCGATCAATGTTTATTAGTTGACGGATTTCACCGCCACCAATATCCATTAATCGAACGGACCCTCTTGAGAGAATTTCAATTACACGGTATGGTCCTATCCAATTAGGTTTGAACTTCCCTTTTGGATCGGTTGGTGGATCCTAACCTCTTTTAGTATAAAATCACCTTCTTTAATATTACGGGGTCGTACCCATTTGTTAAAGTGTCGCGCGATGCGTCGTTGGTAGACTTGTACATGATGCAAAGCTTTTAATCGTCGTTAATTGAGGAATAAAAGCTCTTCATACCTTGCTCGTACCCATTCAGCTTCCGGTAGCTTACTTTTGAGTACGATACGTAGGAATGGTATTTCTAGTTCAACTGGTTGAACTACGTCCATGCCGAAAACTAAGGATATGGAGTTACTCCTATTGATGTTCGTATGGATGTTTTATAACCCCATAGGGCGAAGTGTAGTTTGTTCGGCCAGTCTATATAATTTTCTGCCATTTTCTTAATGATGATTGTTATATTTTTATTCGCCGATTCTACTGCTCCATTTATTTGGGGTCTATATGGAGAAGAATGATGATGTTATACTTTATAACGAACTAAGAGGGTCTCAACTTCCTCTTTGAATTGAGATCCCTGGTCACTAATTAGTTCATGTGGAACTCCATATCTACAAAATATGTTTCGTTCGAGAAACTTTGCGACATGTTTAGAAGTGATGTTAACCTAAGAAGCGGTCTCGATCCACTTAGTAAAGTAATCGATGGCTACTAGTACGTACTCGTGTCCTCCTGCTCCTGTTGGAGAAATTTTACCAATTATGTCGATTCCCCAAGTCGAAAAGGGCCAAGGGGAAGTGAGATTATATAGTTCGGATGGTGGGAGGTGTTGTAATCTAGCGAACATTTGGCACTATGGACATTTCGTGACATATAATATGCGATCATGTTCCATGGTGGACCAAAAGTACCCTTGTCGTGAGATTATTTTAGTAAGCCTTTTTCCATTTGTGTGAGGTCCACAAACACCTTTGTGAGTATTCTCCATAAGGCGCCTGGATTCAAGGTGGTCTATACACAATAAGCTTTGACCATTTGGTCCGTTTTTGCATAATTGACCATATAATAAACCATATTAGGCTGGGAGTGTTCTCAAAGCTTGTTGGTCTTTTGATGAAGTATTTGTAGGATATGTTCCATGAGTAATGTATTGGAGGATATGATTACACCAAGGATTTTCTCCTTCGATGTCATTTATTTCCTCTATTACGTTGCAATAAGCTGGTTTGTCTCTTCTATCAACGCATAATGGCATCGTATTTAAGTGATCTGGAAAGTTGATTATTAAGGCTAATTTTGCTAGCGCATCAGCAAATTGTTTCTCATCCTTTGGGAGATATTTGAAGTCAATTTAATCAAAATGCTCGATGAGTTGCTCTAGGTGTGCTTGGTATAATATCATTGTGGAGTTTTTAATTTTCCATTTTTTTAGTATATGATTTATTATCAGACTTGAATCTCCATATACCTCTTATTTTTGAACACCTACGCTAGTAGCTGCTTCTAATCCAATAATGCACGCTTCATATTATGCGGCATTATTATTAGCCTCAAAGTCTAGTTTGGCAGATATTGGAGCATGTGCTCCCTCTGGACTTATGAGTAACACTCCTACACCACATCCTTTTTTATTGGACGCGCCATTGAAGTACATTACCCACTTGTCATCTTGTGTCATGAGAATATCTTCATCGGGAAGATGAGTAGTTTCTGCATGATTTGTTTGAATAGGATGTTGAGCTAGAAAATCGGATATTACTTTTCCTTTTATTGATTTTTCAGGAATATATTTTAGTTCAAATTCGGCCAGCATTACCAACCATTTGGATATTCTTCTATGTATGGGTGGTTGTTCAAACAAATACTTTATCGGATTATGTTGTGAAATCACATGAGTGGTGTGGGGGAGCATATAATGTCGTAATTTTTTGGTTGCCCACACTAATGCTAAACTTGTTTTTTCCAGGGTGCTATACTTTGTTTCATATTGGATGAATTTTTTACTTATATAGTATATTACACACTCTAATTGTTCTACCTCTTGTGCTAACATGGCTCCTGTGGCCGTATTTGTAACGGTAATGTATAGCCTAAGAGGTAGTTTGGGTACTGGTGGTGCTAAAACTGGTGGACTTTTGAGATAGTCTTTGACTTTCTCAAAGGCCTCTTGGCATTGATCGTCCCATTTATGTTTTTCTTCTTTTTTCAGTTTTTTGAATATTGGCTCACAAGTCATTTTCAACTTATTGATGAATCGACTAATGTACTGTAGTTTGCCAAGGAACCTTCTATTTTCTTTTTCTATTCGAGGGGGAGGCATATCAGCAATTGCCTTTATTTTGGAAGGATCGATCTCAATACCACGTGTGCTTACTATGTATCCGAGTAACTTGAAGGAAGTCACTCTGAAGGCGCATTTTTGTGAATTCAATCGCATTTTATATTCTTTTATGCGAGTGAAGAATTTGCGTAAAGCTTTTATATGTCCTATTTTATCTTTAGACTTCACGATCATGTCATCCATATATACTTCTATTTCTTTATGCATCATATCATGCAAGAGAGTCTTAGCCGTTCTTTGGTACGTAGTTCTTGCATTTTTTAGACCAAATGGCATGACTGTATAGCAATACGTACCCCAAGGAGTAATAAAGCATGTCTTTTCTTCGTCTTCTTTTTCCATTAGGATTTGGTTGTAACCTATGTATCCATCCATAAAGGATAGCATCGCATGTTCAGCCGTGTTATCTACCAATATGTCAATATTGGGTAGAGGAAAATCTTCTTTAGGGCTAGTCTTGTTGAAGTCCCTAAAGTCGACACACATGCGAACTCATCCATCCTTTTTAGGGACTGGGACGATGTTTGCTACCCATTCTGAATAATTACATACGCGAATGAAACCAGTGTCTAATTGCTTTTGTACATCTTCCTTTGTTTTCAAAGTGACGTCAGGTTTCATTTGTCGAAGTTTTTGCTTGACTGGTTTAGAGGTAGGTTTCAAGGGAATGGTGTGTTCCGCGATTTCCCTAACTATTCCAAGCATGTCCTTGTATGACCAAGCAAACACGTCTTCGAATTCTTTAAGCGTCAATATGAGGGTCGATCGCTCTTCCGGATTTAATGTTAAGCCAATTTTAATATTTTCATTAGTTCCTATATTGACTGTTTCAGTTTCTTCAATTATAGGATTCTTTTGTTCTCGTTCATTCATTAATTCAACCAGTTTATTAACGTTATCATCTTCATTAGATTGATTATTATAGTATTCAAAAGATTCAAGAGAAGGCATATACTCAGAAATAGAGCTCATATTATTGAAATCAAACGAAAGTACATCGAGAGGAGAATCCTTTTTGGGATCCTAGTCCTTAGAACTAGAAAATAAAGACTCGGTTTTGCCCACAAGGCCTAAATTTTCAACTTCCTTAAAACCTAGACTAGACACATCATCGGATTCTTCGAACATCTCTCCTTCGCCTGTGGTGATCTTTAGCTTGTCACCTTTATGGTTAATCCACTTGAAAGTCTTTCTCCATCCATGCTCGAAGGTTTCGTTGGAAGAGGTGATCAATGAGGTTGGGTCAAAAGCTTCATCTTAGATAGCATTTTGATTAGTCATTGTAGCAACATGGTTTTTCTCTAGTCCAAACAGCAAGTTAAATGCTTGCCTATATATCATAGCACCCTGGATTTGGGTGTTTTGATTGGACGATTTTAAATCATCATTCAAGAAGTAGCAATCGTGGAATATTTTGAATCCACGCTTTATGCTACCTTCTAGAATTTGTGGTTTTGGAAAGTCATGGCTTGGGTAATCTTCTCCCTCCCTAAAGAATTGTCTGTTGAGGGTTTGATTGTAGGATGGGAGTAAAGAGATTATACCTTTCTTGTTGTTGTCCCTACGTGCTTTGATCTTAGCATCGTGACATTTGAGTTCCTCTTTGGTTGGCTTATATCCCAATCCAAAAGAAAATCTTTTCTTTGGGATAGGAAGTAAAAGAGATTTCTTTATTCCTATTCCCAAAGGCATCCTAGGAAAGTAACTACTCTTAAATAAGATGTTGTTTACTATTGGGGTGGAATATCGATCAAGCTTGAATGGTTCTTCAAGACTTTCCTCCATTTCTAATTTGCTAATTGCCTCCGTGGCGAATCCCCACATGTGCTCTTCATCATTGTCATGGTTTAATTCCAAAATGGATTGATCATTTATTGCTATTTTAAGAGGAGAAGCATGTATAGTCATAGGAAGACCTTGATAGTTCAACCTAATCATTTGGTGGAGCGAAGATGGTATTGGTCCAAGCTCATGTATCCAAGGACGTCCAAGAAGAAGATTGAATGTAGGTTTAATGTCCATGACATGGAATTCAACCATCTTTTGTATTGGTCCTGTGGTAATTGGTAGCTTAACAGTTCCACACACCGATCTCCTTGAATATTGTCATAGGCCCTAATGCTTTGTGTTATACAATGAAAATCTTTTTCTGGATTAAGACCTAAATATTTCGCAATTCGTAATTGGCATACGTTCACGGAAAACCCATTATCCACTAAAGTAATAGGGATGTTGTATCCCTTGCACCCCACAGTTAGATATAATGAATTGTTGTGGGTAGTGTCTTTTGAAGGCAAATAATCATTAGCAAAAACGATTGATTTGTCGGATTTTTCGCTAGTAAGCAAGTTAGTGAGATCTTGTGGAGTTGTGTCCGTACTTATGGACAAAGCAGTTAAAGCATTCATAAGAGAATTCCTATATTCTTTAGAAGTACTTAGGAGTTCCCAAATGCTAACATTCACCTTATATTAGCGAAGTTGTTTAACCAATGGATCTTCTACCTCAGGTGGAGGTGGTACTGGATTTTGAACTTGATTTTGAGTAGTTGAAGATCCATTTTGTTGCGTTTGATAAACTCGCCCAGAACGAGTTAAATGATCTATCTCGTTTGGGTTAGTTGTAGGGCTCGTGAACCAACTTTGTTCTAGAGGCTTTGAATGTGCCTCCATTTTAAGATGCTCCATGAGTTGTTTTTTATTCTATTGTTCATCCAAGGAGAGATTTGATAAATCTTGTGATTTCCCCAAGAAATGATCTCAATCAAGCACTCCACTTGTTTCGTTTCGGAGACAAGGTGGAGGTGGGACGGCGGCATACTTAGAGACATATAAGTCTTGGAAGTCGTCGTCCAATAACCCACACACTTCATTAGTTGCCCCTATAAGTTTTGTGGTTAGAGGCTTCCTTATGGGAGTGATATAATTCAAAGGACTGAATGTATCACTTCCCATATGATCCACATCAATGTTGAATATTCCCAATGGGGATATATTGTTATTAGGTTTAGGCGTGGGAATTCTCCCATCGTCTACTAGATCATGAATTTTGTGCTTTAGGACAAAGCAACGTTCAGTATCATGTCCAACACCTCTACGATAAGCACAATAGGCATTGCCATACCATTGAGGATTTCTTTTTTCTAGAGGAGTGGGTGGCGTTGGCCTTGTTGGTACGAGCAATCCTTTTTCATTTAGTTTTTACAGCAACTCTTTATAGCTCACAGGAACTTGTGTAAAACTCTTTATCTTGTCCACTATTGCATTGTGCTATTATATTGCATGGAAGTCGCAAATACATCAAGAGAGGATGAAGTGTTATTATTCCCCTTTTTGTAGTTATTCTTAGGTTGATGATGATGAGGCTTGCTTGCATTTTCTTTAGCAAGATCATCTTCAATCCTAAGAGGCATAGAATAGACCTTTTGAAAAGTGTCTAAACCAAGGTAGTGTAGATGTTTGTTGTACTTTTCATGACAATTGTCAATGAATTTTTGTACCAACTCGAGTTCAGCTGGCCTTTGGGCAAGATGGGCCGCCTTTTCTCGCCATCTACCATAGAAAGCAAGGAAACCTTCGTCATCACCTTGCTTAAGCATTTCAAGTTCACGTAAAGTTGATTTGAACTCTACGTTACTCTCATATTGGGTGATGAAAGCCAAAACTACATCTTCCCATGATGTCTTGAACTTAGAATCTTGCCCATAGTACCACTCTCTCGCGGCTGGGTCTAGAGATAAAGGGAAAGTCAAAACATAAAGCTTAGGATCAACTCCCTTTAAAGCCATGGTGCCAGTAAAACTCATTAAAAATTGGTCACCTTGAATATTGGCAAGTTCGTAGCAACGAATTTTTCTAGTAAAGTTAGTTCTGTAGGAGGAGCAAACTTTTCTGCGTCGAATTACTTGTTCCCCATTGTGGAACGAAGAACAAGCTTCTCCAACGACTTCTCTTTTATGGATACTTCAACCATCTTTTGTTGCAAAGCCAAAGGTTTGGCATTTTTCTTTTTAGCTTTTTCAAGTTTCTTAATTCTTCTCTCTTCGGCCTCTTGAGCCTTTTCCTCTCTCAAGTGAGCAATCTCTTCTTGGAGTTTCTCTATGGTTAACATTGTTGTTGGACTAGAGTGAATTGTTGAGGGAAGATGGTTTGAAAGGAGTGAATTGTTTGATGATAAACGTAGAATGCGAGTGCCCGGGAGTCTTTGTTCCCAAGCTTGGAAACCAGCCCTAAAGGAAGTACGAAAGGTTAAGGAAATCAATACCCTTGTTTAGAAGACAAAAAGAAGAAAAAAGGAAAAAAGAAAAGACGCAAGATGCATTCGAATAGATAACATCACCTTTAAACAATTCATTAATAATGATATTGTTTGTATGAGTCAATTGTTCTTGAGGAATCAAAAAGATCTCGTAACAGAAGGCGCACGCAAGTAACTAGGTTGCGCGCGCATCCCTGGCTCTTGCGCTGGTCGTGGTCGCGCAACTGAAGGAGTTGTGCGCACCACCTTCTCATGCAATTTTTTTTTTGAGCAATTTTTTTGTTTGTGTCTCTCTTTTTTTTTAACGATTTTTTTTTCATGATATCCTTCGAATGCGACTCGAAATTGTGAAGGGACAACTTCGCAATTGGGAACCTAAACCAAAACTAAAAAGGCTATCCTAAAACACGTCGCACATAGTCATGTAATCACATAAGCATACTATAAGTCAAGATTCACATAATGCCTTTCTAAGGTCGAAAGCTTGGGTGTCCAAAGGTACCATATATTAAGAAACGATGCACAAATCAGTCACTCAACGTGTTGACTCGTGACATAGCCCTCCCAACATTTTGTTGGCAATATTGGTGGGATGATTGTTATTGATTACGGGATAGAAGCCTCGTGTTGGCAACCCCTAATCAATACGCCAGTCCCCAAGGGTTATAGTGTGCTATGATTATGCATGATGCAATATTGCTTGTTTGGTTTTTACTTTGTGAAGAAGGAAGATATTGTGCGTTCAAGTCTCGCTCTCTAACCAAAGATTATCCAAGTTAATTCCCGTTACAACCCATAGGAAACCTAGTGTTAGAAACCATGGACCATAACTAAAAATTAATCTTGTAACCTCTAAGTCCCCAAAAGAGTCGCCACTGTAAGGAGGGTGTGCCCATCAAGGGATCCTTCTCCTTATATGCCCATGGTCATTTAAAAGCCTAGGACTTTACACTTGTTAGGGTGTATTAGGATTTGAATTCCTGACTGTTTGGGGGACCTTAAATTAGAGTTGATCCTATCATTAAGCTTTTTTGTAAAAAACTAGTAAGGAGTCGCCAGTGAGTTTTAGAAAAACTCACAAACCTCGTTCATGCCTTTCTCCCAAGTACAGTTCAAGAGATATTTAGCACGAATCGTAAGTTTACCCATGCCCAAATTGGTCTACTTATACCAGAAATGAGTTCGGGAGCGAGGGTACTAAAATAACGTTTCCTTTAGGGGGGAATCGTTATTTTAGCCCTAGTGCGGCCTCTACTAGCTCTTCCTTTTTCACAATTTCATTACCAAACAATATATGCAACGCGATACCTAAAAACTAATTTAGTCGATTTTATTTACAAGCATTTAATCCGTAGGAATTACACTGCAAAGTTGTTATTCTTTATTTAATTTATATTCGTGAAAAGAACAATAATAAACAATATTCGCCTTGTCTTAAGTGATCAAACAACAATTAATTATTCAATTCTATTCTTTATTTAACATAAGATGCTATGTGAAATTAATTAATTAAAAGTTTGTTTAAAATGGTCAAACAACACTAATTAATCAATTAAAGTTATTTAAATAATAAAAGAAAAGTGATTTATCTAAGTGATCGGGAATTTACCACTTTTCCTTGCTAGATCTTTGTTTAGAACACTTATGGACTCCTTCTTGTTCGGGAACCTCCACCGTAGTAACAAATAATAAAGGGGGTGAATGTTTAGGACAAGAGGGTTGAGAGTACACAAGTTCACAAAGTTTCTGCTGCCAGCGTTTCGGGTTATTTTCTGTCTGTTTAAGCCTCGTATTAAGCCTCTATTTATAGGGTATGGGTGCGTTTAGGGTTTTGAGTGTTCTGCCGCAACAGGTGTCGCGCGCATCTGAATGGGTTGCGTGCGACTGCCCAGCGCAAGTGATTTAGATGCGCTGCTAAGGGCTGCGCAACTGAATGTCTTCCGCGCGGTATTATGGTAAGATTCAATTTTATATTTTTATGAAATTCTGAATCTTCCGCGAGCGCATCACTAAAGGTTACGCTGGGTGTCACGCGCAACCTTATGAGTTGCGCGCGCCAGACCAGCGCGACTCATTGAGATGCACGCAGATTTTTCTGTGGCTACTTTAATTTTTAACCTAGGCTCCTCTAAATCCGGCAAAATTAGGTTTTAATCTCGGGCTTAAGCCTAATTATGATCGGGCTTATTTAATTTGGACTTTAATTCATTTTGTTTTGGGTTAGGTTAGTCATTTTGTATTCTTGTGATTTAATCAGTTGTCCATAAGTATTCTTCACGTTGATCCAACACAAAGATGGTTTTGTTTATCGTCATAGCACTTCCTCTCGGGACAGAAGGCCAAAAATAGATGTCTACAGCATGTCGGGCTATTAAATATAAACGTTAATTTGTTTAAGATATAAGTAGTAAGTAGTGAAAACTAGTACCGATAAAAGTCATTTAAGTGATTATCAAATCGAATTGTAGTAATAATCAGTGTATTATTAAAAACTGTTATTTTAAATTAAGGTATTGTTATTAATTTATCAAGTATTGTTATTGATTTACTAAGTACTGTTATTTACTTAAAAATAAAATTAAAAAAAAAAAAAAAAAACCTAACGTGACTTGGTATTGAGCGAGGTGACCTATATCGGGAAGCGGTCCATCATTCCCCCTATGAATGATGCTACTACTTGTAACTTGTTTCAGAAGAGAGAGAAGTAGGTTAGCTATTATAAATGAGGAACCTCTTTTTTCCATTTGGACTTTGATTAAAGCGATTTTTTTTTTTTTGTTTTTTGGCCCTCATAAATTGAGGAGCGCTGTGCAATTGCACACCCTCTTCTACAGGCCTGTTAAAGATATTGATGATCCAACCTATACATCGTTATGCATGAAAGTGTTGTGTGTCATTTTTTTTACTTAAAAACTGGATTATATATATGTTTTTCTTTGTACTTCATAATATATATACCTAGATTAGGTTCCGTGTCATGCACGGTAATATTCCCTTTATTATTAGTTTAAACTATATTTTATTATACAAAATTATTTAATTGCAAAAATAAGATGAAAAATTCAAAATTACAAAAATAAAAATTAAATTATACTCGTATCATACTACAAAAAATAGTGGATTATTACATGGACAATAATAAAAATAATTATGGATTACGCCATAAAGCTATATGTAGGAAAATTTATGGCATAGTATAAAACAAAAGAATAATATTTTTGTTGAATGTTTATAAATGGAATATAATTACCAAATATTAAGGGAAATATTATTGCATAGTATTAAATATATATTTAATAAGAAGCTTTGACAAACAAAAAAAATGTTGAAAGTTTTAAAAAGGAGGTGACACATACATATCATTCCTAGTTTCACCTTTAATATCACTATATAATAAAAATATAGTTACAGTTATAGATTTTTGCGTTAAAGTGATCAATTTAATGCAATAAATGTAAATATGTTTTTAAAAATTTTGTACTATTAATTAAATCCATTTGATTGTAATATATCTAGAAAAATAAAGCCATTTTAAACAAATAATATTAATATTAGTAATAAGAATCTTTGATTTCTATTATAATATATTAAATAAATATATATATTTTTATTGTCTTAAATAATTGTCAATAAAAAAAGATACAAAGAAAAATCATATTAATATAAATTAATTTTTGGAAAATAATATTTGGAGGGAAAAAACGACACCAAGAAGTGACATTTGTCATTCTCGATGTCTGTTTTAGTATTATGTTATTGACATGTGTAACCTTGTTAAATTTATTTAGATTTTTGGTTTCCAAATGTTACAATTTTTAAATTTGTATGTGTACATATATGTATATTTTTTAAAACCTATGCATTATAGTGCTTGTTGGTTGACAAAACAAAAGTGGAAAGCTAAACGACACAAAAACGCAAAAATAGAGGGAGTTGGAATTCATGGAAATATCAACTTCTCACAAAACTAAGATTGTACATAGTTTGGTCTAAACCGTAACCAAACCAGACCAAACCGTATTTTAGCGGTTTGGTTTGGTTTACGGTTTATAAAATTACACTTTGGTTTCGAATTTTTTGTAAATACGGTGTACGGTTTGGTTTGGTTTTTCAAAAATTATAAACCAAACCGTAAACCAATAAACCGTATTTTAATATTTATATAATTTTTAAATAAAAAAATTACTACCTTCGTTACATATTAGTTGCAACTTTCACCTGCACGGATTTTAAGACAAAATTTCATAATAGCTGATTAATGAATCAAACAATAGATAATTAAGGGTAGGAGAGAGAAAGTGAAGGTAATTAAAAAATTGAGCACCACCAACAACAGCAGCCACCCCGCAACCGTCACCCAACAGCAGCCACCCCGCCATCGTCGCTCAACAGCCTGAAACCACCTCCTCTCAGCCGGAACCACCCAGAATGTAACACCCCGTCTAAAACATAAGGCATGACGTTAGCGGAAATAATGTCGAGACGGAAATGTCACTCTAAAGGTTACCAAACTAAAGAAAATGATTAAAATATCTGAGATAAATAAAGTAAAGTGAAAGAAATCCCAAATGAACAATAAAAACTTCCAACGAGGGAGAACAATCCTCAAATCTAATAATCCCAAAAGAGTAGGTCCAAAGATAACTAAAGCAAGTCTATAAAACTGCTAGGAAATAAAGTAAACACTCTGCTCTCAGCCCAGACTCAACAGGAACTACTCTTCACCTGCAAATAACATTAAGGTTCCACAATCAGTGGGGAGTAACTAGTAGTTCTCCCAATACTTGTAGAAATACAAAGCTAAGTACAGAAAAGCTTAGACACTAGCGCAAAACTTAACAACATGCGGGAACATCAACTCAAATAATAATTAGCAGTTAAACTCGAGGAAAAAAAATAAAATAAAACATGGAATCATGATTATAATACAGATCAAGCATGTAAATATAACAACGTAAGAAAAATATTACCACAAGAATTCAGAATTAATATAGCAACTCAAAACAAATAGTAACTCATATAGACGATAATTAACACTTGTAAAGGTCCCTTCCCAAAACAATAGTATCTTTAAAATAAATAAATTTTAACCCTTTTGAAAATAAGATTTATAGTGAGGCAAGCATATAAAATATGAACGCCGGTGAAATCCGCAGCCCACCATCAAAGGTTTGTCAAGGCGAACCTACAGACGATTCCGCAGCCGTCTGCGTCTGAGAATGGCCAAACTCCCAGTTTTCCAACTCGAATTCCGCAGCCCGAGTAGTTCCGGACGACAACAATTAACCTAGAAAATACATCTCGAATTCCGCAGCCCAAGATGTTGGCATGTTCCAACCATTGAATTCCGCAGCCCAATGGTTGTCTTACACTCACAAAAATATATAAAATTTATAAACATACTTCTTTAAAATCATTTAAACACATTTAAGGATCATCAACCCCAATTTAAAGTATTGCAGGTCTTTACTCCTAAGACCAGAATTAAACAAAAAGCCCTTCCAAAGAGTTTAACTTCAGAATTCTTCAAAATATATAAAATAACTCATATATCATACTAAGGTGTCACTCTTATTGTCTAGATTTGGGTACGAAGCTAATTATAACAAAATATCACAATACACTCCGTACACAACCCTTGGCGAAGCGGTGCTAAAAACGGTGTGATTCTACTTTAAATCACGACGTCGACAACTTATTTGACACTTTAAAACCATTTTTTTTTTTAAAACTCCCTAGACACTCACAATATAAATTAACATTTGCTACTTGTTCATAGTATCACAGTACCAATTCATGAAAATAGATAAAGATAACCCCAACTTATCAATAATAAATAAAACTAGTTTAAATTAAATTACTCAAGGTACTATACAGTTTAAACACCTCACTCAACTAACTAAGCATGAACATTTCTTTAAACAACTTAGAATAGTACTAATAATATACGACTAACACCAAACATGAACCATCATTATTTATGCTCAATCAAAATTCACCCATGATTATACTATTGGCTAATGACGAAACCAACATTCTTAACATAAGTACTACGCATAAAAATAATCATGATAATACACTTAGACTTGCAGTAGCAACAATAATATGACATGAGCAATAAATCTTGGACTAAATTAATGTAAGTATACAACAAACTAATTTACTTGCTTTTGGAGTATTAATAAGTCAACAAGGCCATGAAATTTATCTTATAAAAGTAAGTGTCTAGTAACCACGCATAAACAAAAATGGCAGCACACATTAACATCAAAGTTCATCCATTATTCATGCTCACCGAAACAAAACGAGAACAAGCCACAGGTTTCAACCGAAATTTCATTTGTAATTGAATATGATCAAACAACAATATATACATATAATCATGATAATAAAGAAGAAAATACGTGATCTGCAACTGCTATAACTCACGCGAATCACTTCATCAAAACAGACTACAAGTTTAATCAAAACCGCAACCGAAAATTCAAACAAACTAATCCTAATTGCATCTAATCTTATCTTAACCCAACCATGATTTCTAGAGTAATGGAATAATGCTAGTTACCTCGATAAACTTCCGATAAAACCCACGAAACTAGTAGAACCCAAAAAGAACTAGTCCTCTTGATGACCTTGAATACCTATATAAAACAAGATTGAAATAAGAAGATGTATGTATAACAAACCATACAAGAGGGGGACGAAAAAGGGAAGGGTATAACCCATTAAACTTACTTATTTTCACAGCCAAATTAAGAGGGAAAATGAGATGATCCTTGCAACAATAAAACCCAGCAGCAATTTCACAAGAATTGAGGAAGAAGGAGATGTAACATGGAGGTGAAAGAAGGAAGAGTGCAAATACTTTTGAGAATTGATTCCCACGGTCAATGGGAAAGGAAATTGATGATTATTTTCTTAATGAGGGCAACAAATATAATGGGTTTGGGAGTTATAAGAGGCAAGAGAATATAAAGTGAAGGCAAGAATTAAGGGGAGCATTAACTTGGCAATTAAAGAGTCAAATGAAAGAATCCAATATCCAACTTTCAAAAACCAATTCAAATACTTGTATACTACTCCAATCCCACGCCAAAATCAGCCCAACACCTCCCAAGTTATAGCCCAAACATCGAAAATTGGTTCAGTCCATAAAAGTAACCTCGGTATAATTCGCCTCAACCGGCTCAACTAAAAACCGTAAATAAATAATTAACAAGTAATATTTCAAATTAGTTTTATACTCTTATCAATCATAAATTAAAAGTGTTATGATTTGAATAGAAAACAACATTATACACATAATAATTCAAAATTATTAGTTCAAAAATATGGGGTGTTACACAGAAACCACCCACGCGCAACTTCTAACAACCTAGAAACCACCCACACGCACATCGAACAACCCAGAAATCACCCAAAAACCATATTTAAGTGTAGAACTGAGGATTTTGTGAGGTTTTGAGAAGATTTCGTGATGAACTCGTGGGTTTTGTGAGCATTTCGTGGGTTTGAGAGCGACTGTGAGGAAATTCGTGACGAACTCGTGGGTTTTGTGAGGATTTCGTGGGTTTGAGAGCGATTGTGATGAATTTCGTGGGTTAGATCAGAGTGCGATTGTGAGGAATTCGTGGGTTAGATGTTAGATTGAGGTAGGAAAGTGAAATTCATGGAGGAAGGAAAGAGAAACTCATGGAAGAAGAAGAACCACTCATGGAAGAAGAAGAACCCAGAAGAACTACGATATTGAAATTTCACCAAATCTGGAAAATAGCAATGAATTGGTTAGATTCATTGAATGAAGTTGGTTGGTGAATAATTAATTTGTTGAGAATCATTAATTTAATAACTTTGGGTTAATGGTTAAGGTGATCAGATTATAATAGGTAATTGAGATTATGATTTTTTAAGTAAGGGTAAAGTAGTAATTTTATATGAAAAAATTTACCAAAAAAAGAAAGAAATAGAAAGTTGCAACTAATAGGTAGCACCTCTAAATGGCAAAAGTTGCAACTAATATGTAACGGAGGTAGTAATTATTATATATTATAAAAGAAAATAAAATAAAAAAAAAAAAAAAGACTACAGTCAGTACTCAATACTTTAATAGGTCATATTTTGCTGCCAATTTGTTGTTGCATGTATTATGAATTTATGATTGTTATGTATTATTTTTATGATGTGTTAGCACTTGATTAGTTGATTGTTATTTTTATTGTAACTTTGTAGTACAATTTAATCCCTTTGGGCTAATTATTTAAACTTCATCATAAATAAATGAAGTATTATTTAACAATTTTTAGAAAAAAATATCATCCCATCATAAACCCGCAAACAAAATCGCACCAAACCGTGTTATTACGGTTTGGTTTGGTTTGGTTTGGTTTCAATGCTAATATGGTTTGGTTTGATTTGAAAAATTGACCAAATCGTATTTTGCGGTTTGGTTTGGTTTAGACTCAAAGCGCACCAAACCAGACCATGTTCACCCCTACACAAAACATAAAAAGTTAAGGTCCTTTTAGTCCATTTAAATTTATGGAAATTTTAACTTTCCATTGTTAAACAATTTCAATGAATTTCATTAGGAAAATAACTTCATATGAATTACGACTTTCTATAGTAATATATTTCACATGTCAACCACTTGAATTGTAGAAAAACTGTGCAAGATTTTAAATGAGACAATTAGAATAAAATAAATCAATATTTGTTTTTTCTATTTTTTTTTTTTTTAGAAATTTGTTTTTTCTATTTTGGATAAGCCTAATTCTTATTTTATTTTGGATAGAAAATAAAATAATGTTGCTAAAGGTGGAGTTCCCCCACCCCCCTGAAAATATTAAGAAAGTAGTGGGACAACACCATGCAATGAATCAACGACTAAGTTGGTAACTAACTGTTATTTGCCCCCCACAAACACAAACCCTTTCATTATCATCAAACTCAAATACTAATACTAATATTCTTTCATTGAATTCTTCAATACTATTCCTCTTTTTTTTTCCTTCTTCTTGGCCTGTAATAACTTTTCTTCATACCCTCTTTGTCAAAACACATCAAATCATAACTTTGCTTCTTTACAAGTTTTAGTCTTTTTAAACCTGGTATATATTTTTAGTTTCTCTGCTACCTATTTATATACTTTTCTTCTATTTTTGCTGTATAAAATTTGTATTCTTCCATGAAATTTTTTAGTTGTACTGCATGATTGTTGTAGTGTTTTTGCTGCCATCGATCAACTAGATTTTAAATCTTTGTGTGTTTTTAGTAGGGTGCAAATTTAAATGGGGTGCACTAAAGAATTTTGGCTGTGTAATTTAAGGTAATTTGATTTTGTAGTTCTTGAAAACTAGAACAGAAAATTTGTATGCACTACATAACCTTGACGTTCAGATTTTGGTCAGATTCCAAAACGTCGAAAAAGATATCATCAAAATCATATGACAGTTTTTTTGTTGGTTATGTTTCATCTAGGATTTTTTTTTTTTTTTTTTTTTAATTTAATTTGGGTGGATGATCTAAGGATTAGAAGTATGTTTTCTTCAGATTTTTAACGAATAATCAACAAATTTGTTTAACTTTTGTATAACAACCAGGTGTTTGACTACATCAACGGATGCGAAAATGGGTAGAAAAGGTAACTGGTTCTCTTCAATGAAAAAAGCTCTCAACGGACCGGAGGTGAAGGAGATTGTTCAGGTTTGTCTTATTTTACTCGTCGTGATAAACCAGTTAGTCAACCTTATTAATGGATTATTACAAATGTTACAAGATTGATGTTTTCTACTTTAATTTTCAGGAGTCAGGAAAATCAAAGAAGAAATGGTTTAGGAAGAAAAAGAGGTCTGGTCTTAACACAACACCAACAGACACTGCCCCTGCAACAACGGCGTTACCTCCTCAGCCAACTGTGGCACCGGTGGTTGTTCCTGCCGCTGAACCAGCAAAAGTAAGTAGTGCAGCAGATAAGGAACAGAAATTAAGTAGTGCTGCAGATAAGGAACAGACGAAACATGCCTATAGTGTTGCTATAGCAACTGCAAAGGCTGCTGAGGCGGCTGTTGCAGCTGCTCAGGCTGCTGCAGAGGTTGTTCGTCTGACAGTAGCTACTACACCTGTTTCTGGCAAGTCTGAGGAGGAAGTTGCAGCCATTAAGATTCAAACAGCTTTCCGAGGATACATGGTATGTTTTTTGTTAAAATTATTATGATCACAGAACTCAGGGTAAATAAGATGGTAATTTTGTTTAGATTGTAAGCATATTAAGTATTACTCTCTTCGTCTCAAATTATATAATAAGCCATATCTGATTTAGGATCATTTTCAAGGGTTTTTAAACTCATCACCATATTCTTCATTATAATGACTTGGTCTATCATTGAAATTCTTATGAAGGTATCATTATGGGAATATTTGAAGTTTTTCTTTTTTTTTTTTTTTTTTTGCACGAACCAAAATAGAAATGTATCTTTTTCGAGGTGGAGTGACTCCTATCATGTAAGGAAAAAATAAATAAAAACGCTTCATACCATGATGAGCTTTTTTTCATTGCCTTTATTTTTTTTTATAGGGGAGGAGAACATTACGTGCTCTGCGAGGGCTGATGAGGTTGAAAGCAGTAATGCAAGGACAGGCAATCAAACGTCAGACTACAAACACTCTGAAGTCAATGCAAACATTAGCACGAGTGCAGTCTCAGGTACATGAGAGAAGACAGAAGATGGCTGAGGAAAACCTGGCTCGTCAGAAACAGATTCAGCAGAAATATGCAAAAGAGCAAGCCAAGGAACTTGAAAAATCACAAGTATGCTCATCCATCACTATGATTTCTGCAATTTTGAGTCAAACTACAATAATTTTCTTGTTTTTATAGTATTATGCTGATGAAAAAATGTGCTGAGCATGTTGCAGCAAAACGGTGATGGTTGGGACAGCAGTAGAAAGACAAAGGAACAGATCGAAGCAAAGTTGCAAAGCAGACATGAGGCTGCCATTAGAAGAGAAAGGACTCTGGCTTATGCATTTACCCATCAGGTAACGACTTAGACTTCTTTCCCGCTTACATGCCCAGCAACAATGCCCAAAGAAAATGAAGGATTTCAGGGTAGAAAATGCAAAATTTAAATCGCGCTGACAATGGAGAGGAGTTAGTGAGTCATGTACACAAGGTTTACCTATGTCGTTATGCAAAAGCATATTTATCAAGCGTGTAAACTACTACATGATTAGGCGTCTTCTTTTCGTACAACTAAGATTGTTTTTTGATTGAGCTAGGCTCAAACTTGGTTCAATTAATAAAAAATTTGGTTCATTTACATATTTATTTCTCCTGTACTGTGTGTTCTATACTTCTATTCAATTTTATTTCTAGATAGTGAGCTATATAACACTTTTTAAAACAACTCTAAAATTTGACACATTCATGTCCTTTAGAAATTGTTTAATTTCTTTTACTTAGGAAGAGTGATAAAAATAGAACACCTTAATAATTTGCAAAGTAGCTGTAATATGCAAGGTAGTTAACAGGAGAATAAGAGCAATCCAATAGCTTAGTTTGCCAACATAGCTAAATGAAATCATATGCTGTACAGCAAGCATGGAAGGCATCATCAATGTCTGCACACACGTTGTTTATGGATGTAAACAATCCCCACTGGGGATGGAGCTGGTTAGAACGATGGTTAGCTGCTAAACCATGGGAGACCGCAACCACTCCTGAGAAAGACTTTAGCAATGATAACTCCCCTCGCATTATGGCCTCCTCAAAGACCACTTTGTCTGGGAATCATGAGCTTACAAAAGCCTATTATGGCCGTGAAAAGCCTTCCCCAACATCCATTCGAAAACAACCCCGTTCTTCAACTGGTGGTCGCTTGTCCACTTCCAATGCTCCTTCAAAGTCCACTGCAGCAACCCGAAACTTGAGATCCCCAAGCCCAAAGATGAGCCCAAGGAAGAGCGTTTGGGGTCCAGAAGATGATGCAAGAAGCACACTGAGTATGCAATCAGAACAATCAAGGCGAAATAGTGTAACAGGTTCATCTGTTAGGGATGATGAAAGCCTAGCGAGTTCTCAAACTGTTCCAAGTTATATGGCTGCCACTGAATCTGCAAAGGCTAGAACACGATTTGGAGGTGAATGCAAGAGGGAGAAGAGTGTCACACCCGACAGAGTCTCTGTCAGTTCAGCTAGGAAAAGGGCTTCTCAGCCTGCTTCTCCTGCACGATCAAGGCGGTCTACTTCCTCAGATCATACTTAGAACCTAAATGAAAACACAATTCTTAATTTTAAAAATAACTGATTTTGATTTTACTACTCCCTTATTTATATCGGTTTGTATTATTGCTGATAAAGTACGTGTTTGCTTGAGGCTGGTCATTAGTCTATTTGGCATAGTCTTTAGAGCTGTATGTTTGTTAAACCTTTTGGTTTCTTTATTTTACATTGAGGATAAAGCATGATGATTTTGTAATCAATAATCACTGGCATTTATTTCTGAGTTTGACTGATACAGCAGGAACTACTATCTATAACAATGTAAGGCAGACTGGTGTTAGAGATACACCAAAACAACGAACACAGCTTTGCTGATTCCTACAGCATATGCTTTTCATCTCCTGCTTTTGATTGCAGAAACATACTTCGTACATTGTTACAATATCAGCAAGACTAATTGGCTTCAGGATTTTCAAGAGCAGGAACTATTATTACCTTTACCTGCCAAATCTGAATTCTAGTAAATAACAGCAAATTCTTTATACCCAGTACAGCAGCGCAATGTATACTGCATTTCTACCACTTGGAAGTAAAATCACGCGATCAGTCAATGCCACAGCCCACAGCTGATCATCCCATAGCTTAAGAGCAGCTACTATGTGTTACCTGCCATAGAAACAATATGATACAGCCACGTTTATTCTCATTGCACAAAGTTCAAAACTAATTTGTTGGAACATTTTTCCGTTAGAATTGGATACATTATAACAACAAATAAAATCGCAGAAAAAATAATTCCTTATGTCCAACTTGCATAACGTATTATCGTATCAATTTAAATTCCCATGTAGATTCTGATGCAGGGATTTATTCTTGAAATCATCAGAGAATTTTTGCAGCACTTGTGCACTTGACAGAGTTGACACTGGCCAAGGAAAAAAAAAAAAAAAGAGAGAGAGAGAGAGTACTGGCATGACAACTGGATGGTGTAAGGCAATCTTAGCTCAATTATCTATGGACCACCCCCCTCCCTTTTAACTCCTCTCTCCTACTTGCTGACAAGCTCTCCAATGGTTCATGGGATTTCTAAAAGCTCTACTTCAGTGTCACTCCTAAGATCAAAATTCAAAAGCCTCACATCTCTTACTTTTCCGCCCCTTATGGAGGTCGAGCTTTTCCCTTCTACTCCCTCAGCATTAGTGGAAAATTCAATTCAAATCTTACATTCCACGCATTTGGAACTCCGGAAATTTTAAAAATAAAGCGCCTATTTCTCTGAACTTATACTGTTTGAACTTACGTGAACTTAGTTTGTTTTAACTTATCTGAGCTTTTTCTTCTTTGAACTTATCCTATCTAAAGCTTATTTTGTTTGACATAAAATAAATATAGATCAAAATAAGATGAAACAAACAAGCCCTAATAAATGTTAATACCTTGACCTAATAAAAAGAAAGTCTATGACAAAAAACAGTGGAGCATATGAAGAGTAGTCCAAGTATCTGGTTTGAATCTAGATTACATCCCTACATTGAGTAGTGACCTATCTTTAGTTATATGCACACCAAATATCTACCTTCATTGCAAAAAAAAAAATAAAAAAAAAAATTAATATAGTAATACCTCTTTATTCTTTTCTTTAAGGGTTAAACTTTGATCGGCATATAGTTTGAGATGATTTAAGTGACTTTAATATAATAAGATGTGAGGTAGTTGTTAGATTAAAATTTTTTTAAAAAGAATAAAAATAATAGTTAATAGATTGAAAAGCGCGTGCACACACACACAGGAGTAGTAAACTAATTTTATTATAAAAGAGCCTAATATGTTACACACACACACAGGGAGTAGTAAACTAATTTTAGTATAAAAGAGCCCAATATGTTGGGTAGCCCAAATAAATCAATGAGCACACTTTTATTTAAGGCTCCCTAGGGTCTGTTAAGATTAATAGGACCAACAGACACTGCAGATTCATGATATTTACTCTCACAAGTAATCTGAAATTAGTACATTAAAACCTGACATGCATATCTATATTGAAGATCATAGCCAAACTCAAAGACAAAAGTAAATAGAACAACGTTGAATCCTAAAAACAATAACTATAATCAGAAATTCTACACAAAACCTATATTCCATTATACCAGAATTATAAGCAGGGTTAGTAATGTTTAATTATTCTAATTATTTATACATGTTATAAAGTGTTAGGCATTAACAGGCTATCAGTTCATATTATTATCAAGCCTCAATAACAAGGTTCCACATAACATAAAAAATCAGACCTATATGACAATTATGCAGACATCCACCAAAAATAAAAAAAATAAATAAAAAATTTAAAGGTATATACAGAGAATTCAGCTGGAGTTCATCAACTGTACAGAAACATTTCTCGTCAGAAGTGGGTGTAAAAGGACTAGTATAGTAGAATTTAACTGAAAAGAAGGGAAAAAATACCTTATTACTTTCCAGAGCATTGGCTACTGCATGGGTAACTTGTTCATCAATCTGGTTGGTGCACTGCTATGCTTTCTGCTGAAGTGGGTGTAAAAGGAGGTCAGCTTCCTCAACGAGGATTCGGGCAAAACTCATCCAAGAGCAATGGACAATCTTCAGCTGCACTGCAACCAAGATAATCCTCATATCCACATCAGCCAGAACTTGTGAGTTGAAAAGTTTTGTTGTGCTCTCTCTATGACTTGTTTCACTTTTAAATACATAAGATCCTCTGCAAACCTTCGACTCTATTGAATCTCAATTCTCCAGAGCTATAGATCGACATACTGACAAAGAAGGTGCCAAAGTTCCATCTTCTGATCTCTCATCATGATCAATCTCAACAACTGAAGATAAAAAAAGGTATAGTTATGGATCAAAAGGCATGTGAGATGGATAGATAAAATCATTACTACGATTTTGATGAAAAGACAAACACTGAATTCTAGAATGTAACTGTGGGACAATTTACAGTGTTTCATACTCACCAACCTTTCCACCACTATCAGATTTAGCTTTTTAATTGCGATGTGGCAGAATCATCTAGTAATACAATGAGCAAGCTAAAGCCAAACAACTCCTTAAAAGCTTCTGAGTATTGAACTATTCACACAAAACTTTATCCTATTAACATATTTGATGAGAACAGTACCCCGGAACATTTATCTCATTAGTTTCCAACCGTAGCCTAAAAATATCAAAACTATGCCTTTGACGCCATTAGCACTAGAAGCATTCCCACCAGAAACAACCGCTCAGAAACAAGGACCAAGCGTCTAAAGCACAATTTGCATACAAAAGGCAGATCTCAAGGTGTTCCACCGTTCAATAAACAACACAACTTACTAACACAAGGCTTCTGACTATCAGAGTCCTTGAAATGTTGCTTAAGCTACCCAATACACATAATCAAAATCATGTTTTCTTATATTCACTATAGTACTTCCTTCAACCCAAAAAGTATGCACCAAGTATAATGTACACAATATAATTTTTGGTTAAGTGGAATTAATGAAAATGTGAAATAGTGGGACCGCACATTTTTCAATGGGCCACATGACCATAAATATAGAAGAGCATTCTTCTAGGAGGTCCAAAAAAGGAAAATTGCGCATATATTATTATAAAAATTAAAACTAATAATCCCACATTTGCGTGGTCCTATCAGAACAATCCCACATTTGAGTAATCGCAAAGCCATCCCACCCATTACCTATATCTTCTCAAACTAGACCCTTGACCAGTTTCGTTAGGTTGGTAACAAATTGAGGGAGACATTCCACGTGTCGCTTTCTAATTGGTTTTTTTATAATAAAAAAAGGGAAATTATCATTGATACACCCCAGGTTTGGGCTTTTATCAATGATACACCTCCTTAGGTTTTAATTATTAGCAGTACACCTATACTTTCAACTAATTTACTACAGTAAGCAATATTGTTTTGGTATCAAAAAAAAATTAACTATAAGAAGCATTCCGTTAATTAAACGTTAGTAATAGGTTAATGACTTCCAATTTTAACTCCTTCCTTACTTTTCCTCCTATATTTAAAGTAACCCACCCACCTCTGTCATTATATAAACGAAGCCCCCTCATTTGCTCTCATTTAAGCAGCAGCTTCTTCATTTGGTACTCAAATTAGCCAAATGAATAAGACACTTCATAAATTAGAGCAAAGAAGGGGGCTTCATTTATATAATGACAGAGGTGGGTGGGTTACTTTAAATATAGGAGGACAATTAAGGAGGGAGTTAAAATTGGTCAAAATTGCAAGCCATTAACCTATTACTAACATTTAATTAGTTGCAAGTACAGATGTACCACTAATAATTAAAACTTAAGTAGGTGTATCATTGATAAATGTCCAAACCTAAATAAAACTCTCCTAGCTAGCCTTAGCCTTCCCCTTCCCTTTAATTTTCCTCTTCTTTGCCTGAACCACACCCCCATTGCTACCCCTTTCCCCGCCGAGCTCCACCCCCCATGGCAACCCCCCTTCCTTGAACCCATCTTCACCGCCCTTCCCTATCCCTTTCCTCTTCTTAGTGTTCTCCTTCCCTTTCCTCCATTGAAGCGGCCTATGGTGAACTTTCTCTTTTGAGGTTCGATTTACTTTTTGCTCGTAAATAGAAAATTTTTCACAATCTAGGACCAAACCCACCACCACCATTACAGAAACTTATAAGGTAAGATGGTGGGGTTCGGTTTAGGGCTGGGGTTGGGTTTTCATGGTGGGGGTGGTTATTTTAAGGGTGGGGATTTTTGTAGTAGGGGTGGTGATGTTAATGGTGGTGACGGCGACGAGTTGGTGGGTGTGATTGGAGTGGTGGTTGTGGTTGTGGTGGTGGTGGTGATTACGGTGGGTTGCCATAGAAGGGGGTGATGATGTGGGAGGAGAGATTTTTTTTTAAAAAAAAAAAAAGATTTTAAACTGTTAAACAGATTATAGGTTAGATAGCTTGTTAAAAGAAGATTGGTGTCAAAGTTGGGATTGTGTTGGAAAGATCGAGCAAAGGTGGGATTAATAGTTTCAAATTTTTCAATATTATTTAGGGACAAAAGAAGTAACTAGTAACTACATGCCAATATAATTGTCATACTTTCTTTTTATGTTTGTCCCAGCTTAACTATCACACTTTCTTTTATGAAATGGACTTACTAATATTTTATTAACTCTCTCTTCCTATCCCAAATACAAAAGTTTGGGTCCCCACACCCTTTCTCATTCAATTAAAATAATCAAATATTTTACATATACATATACGTTGAGACAAATCTTATAACAACCATGACTAAATAAATCACAAAAAAAAAAAAAAGAAAAAAAAAAAGGTCAAAACAACTTATGTTAATAGTATCCAAAATATAAACATGTCAACTAAAAAGAAATAGAGGAAGTTAATAGATAACACAACAAGTTACTCCCTTTGTTTTTTTTTTTTTTTTTGCCATTATATAACTTTAATCATTAATATTTTTGATTTTGTATTAGTATAAATTATAAAACGTTGATATTATGAAAATATACATTATAATTAATTCAACAACATAGTGCAAGACATAATTTGTTTGTTACACATTAGTTAAAAATACAAGTAAAGGCCACTAAATGAATATTTTAAAAGTTAAACTGTTGCAATAAAAAACGGAGGGAGTATCACATAAACAAGGTTGGTGTGATAATTATTTTGGGACGAAGGGAGTAAATCCTTTTCTCAATGCTAATCTCTTGAAACTAGTAGAAATTTTTAAACACTTTGCAAGATCAAGCTTATTTTTCTTGATAAAAAAAATAAATAAATAAAAAAACCAACCTCAACAAATACATAGAACTCCACAATTTATTTATCAATGATAATCGCCATTAACACTCACTTTGATTTACTTCTTCAAGACACTCCATACGTTTTTTCAAAATGAAAAGCTAATTAGCAAAATAGTTAATTCCTTCGTTTTTTTTAGTTGCACAAGGTTTGTCTATTTGTGATATAACCCTTGCTATTGTTTTGATTGAGAAACTCCCTCCCTTTTGGAAGGATTTTCGTAACCAATTGATGCACAAAAAGAAAGACCTTACCCTAGAGGAACTTGTAGGTCACCCGAAAATAGTTTTGCCTTATTTAAATTGTTTTGATTTTTTTAAGAAACCTTCAAACATAATTGCATAATTCAAGGGAATAATTTCTTTACTTAAAATCATGTCATCAATTCACAATAAATTAATTAAACCAATCAGAATTTAATAAAAAAAATAGGAAATAAAAACTAAGTTAAAAGTGGAATACATTTAATAAAAGTAGATCTTTTTTAAACGCCCAAAATAGTATATGGGACTAACAAATTGAAACGGAGGGAGTAATATATATTAACACCTATAAGTGTAAAATTTGTTTAAACATGGTGAATTTGTTTGTAAATTCTAAATTAATAAAATATATTATCGAGTTGCTCACGAGCTTATAACTCGTGCTCGTTAACATCTCGAGTCGAGTTTTGACCGAGCGTTGATCGAGTGGAGCTGATATGCCTAGTAAGCAATCTTTTACTGCTATGTCTACTATGGAATATGAACTTATTGCTCTTGAACTCGCAGAGGCATAAGGCATAATGGTTGAGGAACATGCTTGCTAAGGGAAAGCCAGCTCCTTCACTTGCAATTCATTGTGATTCGCAAGCTGCGATTGCTGTTGGAAACACCATGCCTACAATGGGAATAAGAGACACATTCGTCTAAGGCATAAAGCTGTTAGAAATTTGTTGTCCAAAGGGGTGATATCACTAGACTATGTAAAGTCCGAAAAGAATGTTGTGGATCCGTTGACTAAAGGCCTATGTAGAAAACTAGTTTTGGAAACATCGGAAAGGATGGGGCTAAAGCCCGTTGTATGAATTGTAAAGCAATGAACTCCTAGTCACTATAAGTTCAAAGGGGAACATTATATAATAATTCGGAAGCACAATTTTATTTTTGTTCATCCCTAGATGTCTGTTTTGTGCCTTGCTACAAATGAGTAAGAGGTTGAGCATATGGCTCTTAATGAACCCATATCCATATTTTTGGTGGTGTGTTGTAGGATGAGATTTACTTACTTAGGTGTGGAAGTGTGGCCGCTTCCTATGAGTATTTCATGGGCTTATACTCTAGAGCACCTATGAGCATCCAGGCTCGAACGTATTCCAGAATATTATACATGGTCAATTGTGTGACTCAAGTGATGGGTTCCTAACCCCCTATTAAGTTCAAGACAAAGGTCACTTAGTAGGAAAGGGATCATAAGTTAATGTTCACTATGTGTCAATTCAAGTCGCGAGACATTGGCACTCTAGGAAGCTCGGACTCGGGTACGGGTGTCGGACTCGGGTATGGGTCCAAGTGTCAGACTCGGAATATTATAAAATTAAGGATCCGCGGACACGTTTTAAAAGAGTCCATATTTTAAATTTGGACTCAGGGACACGGCAATTTAAAAAATATTAGAGTTGAAGGTAAGTAAAAATAGGTCAAAGTAGAAGTTTAGAGTAGTACTTATTGTTCAGCTTTTAAAAAAAATATAATAGTACTGTAAAAAAGAAAAGAAAGAAACAGTAAATAAGATTATAAATCACGTGAGTTTTTCACCCACCTCCACATTCACTATTTCAATTTTCAAGACTGCCTACCCCACCCACGTTAAAAAAAATAAAAGAAAACAGAAATTGCAGTTGAAGTTGAATGGTCGAGAACTCGAGACTCAAAGAACCAGTTTTCAGTCGCCGACAAAGAAATCCAGCAACTTCTGGGTGTCAAACTGCTCGTTTTTCACTTTCGATCAAAAACCCTAAGGTTAGGCTCTAGGTTTGGTGAATCTGTCCTCCTATTTTAGATCTAGGGTTCACAATTGGCGAGTCCACTTTTTCACGCAAGGGTCCGACCCAGATTTCGTGTCCGCACCCGGGTCGCGTCGTGTCGACACGGGTACGGCTGGGTGTTTGGGCGAGTCCGAGCTTCGCAGTTGGCACTTATGCAATTGTTTGTTTTGCCAGAATTCATCTTTTTTCTTATTTTCTTTTTCATCTTTCTTCTTATTTTCTTTTTTCTAAGCTTCGAATCTATAGGGGGTTGTTGGAAATTCTTGATGAAAAACAAATTTAAAAAGTGGTATAAAAGTAAGATAAATGTCCCACATTGAAAGAACAAGAATGCTCTCCCATGTTTCAATATTGTAGTACCTTAGTCCTACTTAGTTGATTAAGTGGGAAGTGGGTTTTTGACTATACCACACACGCGCACGCGCACCGAGCCAAGCCGGGTCGGGTCGGGCCTCGGAACTTGGTCTTGGGAATGCAATGCGTGGGTGGGCTGTTTGGAGAAACTTTTATCTCTTTTCTTTACTTTGGTCACAGAATATTGTCAATTATATTTCGGCTATTACAGTTTAATTAGCCCTTGATTATGGCTAATTAATTCGCAGAATTATTCCTTGCCGTTTTAGTGTAACATATCTATTCGCTTGGCTAAACGAACCTCGACACTTTCTTGTGGTAACCGTTGATTGTTTCTTCCCTATAAATACCTATGCTTTCATCGGTCATAACACAATCACAATTACTCTTTTATCTCTAAAATCACAAACACTCTTATCTTATTTCTAGGCAAACATTCTGAGTTATAGTCGGGTTTGTGAGTGCACACAAACTCCGGCGTCGTGCTTATCCTAGAGGGCGACCACTTTGCGTCTACTGCACCAGGAGGTAGCGTGAAATCATCTTTGTGGGTCAGTGGTTATCCACGACGTGGCTACTATCATTTGGTTTGCATCCCATTGAGATAAGTTTTTACTATTTTTTTAGCATATAAGTCTAGCATGCACAATCCGGACAATCAAACATCAAACACGAAGCTATGGATCACCAAACCTCTAGAGTAATATTTTAAGCAATTAAGAGCAATCAAAACAAGCATTGAAAAAAACAACAAAAAAAAATTTTATTTTTTACCAAAATACACTATAGAATAGCAATACAAATTACTTCATAACTCATAACTAAGATCAGATAACCAAAAGCTTTCTTTCTTCTTTCCCATTTTATTTTATTCAGATCTAAATAAAAGTACTAGAAGCAATGTACACCAACCAAGATTTAAGGATGTAAACCAGTAAACCGAATATTATGTTTTAGCAAAATCATTTAAAAGAAAAGCCTAACAAGACAAAGAAGTCAAAGCTTCTCACATGTAAATAGTATAAAAGTATATAAATATTTGGCTTTAAATATATTTATTTCTCCCTCAATACAGCTTCTTCATTACAGTTAATCATTTAATTAGCTCATCTTCAGTTCTTTGGGCTAACCTTCTCCTCTTTCATTTATCCATTAGTTCATTTGTCCAAACACATCATTTTTCATTAGTTCATGTGATCATATCAATACTATTATTTTAAAACAGGAAATTTAAAAGAAAATATAGAGTGCCACATCATCTTTTTTTTTCTAATCCTTCTATTTTCCTTCCAAACAACGCTTCATTCAATTCCAAATTATTTTTGTTTTTTATTTAATTTTGGTGAGGAAGCAGTTATCCTCTTCAATGTTCATTTTTTTTTTTTTTTTTTTTGAAAACAATCTTCTCCATAATTTCCAAACATTGTATCTGTTCGGTTTCAATTTTTTTTTTTAGGTTCTTATCAATTTGTAATTCCCAAACGACGCAATTATCCTCTAATTCCTCCCTTAAATATTCATAGATAAATTGATTTCAAATTCTTCATTGCTACTTTATCAATCATTTTTTTCTCTCTTCACAATTTATTTGATTTTCCGAGGTTGGTTATAATTTTCCTTCCCCCTAATTTCTCATTTTAATTAATTCCTTTCCTGATAATTGTGTTGATTGATGGTGTTAAGGCGACAATTCTTCAATTTGTTGATTAAAATATTTATTTTGGGTGCAGGAACATGATAAATGGATTTCATTGATTGAATGTTGATGGTGTTGGCGTCAATTCTTCAATAATTAATTGGTAATGAATATAATTTATCTTCCGCAATTTAATTTTAGCAATCAATTTAATTTGTATTCCCTCTTTACTTCCCTTAATTAAATTTCGGTAAGAATACTATCTCTCTTACCTTTTTTTTCCCGGTTTGGAGTTTAATCATTATTTTACTTTTTCAAGGTTTTTCATTATTGTAATTTAAGTTTTGGTTTTTTGTTTTTTTTTTTAAAAAAAAAATAAAAAAAATAAAAAATTGAGAACATTTGGTCTCGGATGTTTTGTTTATACAATTTCTATATGGCTTGATTAGTCGATTTGTTAGAAGCTGCAAATGTTTTGCTTTTGATTTTTTTTTTTTTTTTTTTTTTTTTTTTTGAAAAATACGTTTCATATGTGTTAAGGTTGAATTTATTCTGATTCTATGTTTTTAACCTATACAGTATTAAAATGATTGAACATATTTGGTTAGTAATTAAAACTTTATAAGGCTTGGTTGTTATTCCAAATTTATTTTGCTTTAGGGATAGTGGAAAGTTTTAGTTCATTTGATATCTTCCATAATTTTCTGGGCTAGATGCATGAATAATTATGTTTTTTTTGTTAATAAGAGTAAATTATTGTTTGATGGGTTTATTTTTAAAGAAATAGATTGATGAATACCTTTATTGTAATTATTTCATAAAAAATACGGAGGCCAGAAGGTCATATTGAATTCCTCTGTATAATCCTTTCGTTTGTTTACAAATAAAAATTTAATTCAATTGTATCCATAATATAGTTTCATTTTATATTTGGATCATTAGAAGGTGAGGTAAGCAATTAAGCATGGCTATTCTCCGAAATTTAGTGATACTAAAATTTATATTTAACAAACCTTAGGATGAAGAATTGGTAGGTTGATTTGGCTTTACTTCTCTATAAGTATTGTTGATTTATTTATTTATTTATTGTGATTTTTTGTGTTTTGCAGGTGAAAATTTAATACTGAACAATATTTTGGATGGTAGCTACATCAATTTTGTGAGAAGAAATTGTAATAATTTAAGATTTTTTAAATGATTAGTTATGTACAAAGGATTGAATATTCATTTGCATTTTCAACAGTGTTAAATAATACTATAATCAAAATTGAAAGTATTAGTGTTTAATTATGCTTGATGATATTTTTGAATGAATAAATTAAAGGAAATATAAATTGTTCTTGACGATCAATAAATTAAACATGCATAACTTTTATGATATAATACAATTTTTTAGTTAAAAATAATATATTAAATTATAATTAGCATTTCTACAATGCAATTTATGTAAACACATAATTTGATTTAAATAGAATGTAGAGCAATCCGAGTATGCAATACAATAAATTTTTAATCAAATTATTAAAAAAATATTTAACTAACAAGTTTGACCCGTGCATCGCACAGTCTAAATAATAGGTACTATTTTACTAGTATACTTTTCTAGGAAAAACTTTCAATGATTTCAAGAGGGATGTGAAAACTAAAAGGAAAGGAAACATTATCACACACAATAAATACCCTACCCACTCTTAGGCACTGTTCTCTTCACCTTAAAAAAAAATATTAAGTAAAAATAATTTCAATTCATTAAAATTAAGTTCAGTTCAGTAAAATTAATTTAGTTCAGTAAAAATAATTTCAGTTCAGTAAAAATAAAAATCAGTTCAGTTCACTAAAATTCAGTTTTCTTAAAGAAGAATTATAATAGAGAATCAGTAAAAATAATTTCAATTGAGTAAAAATAATTTAAGTTCAGCAAATATAATTTTGTTTCAATAAAAATAATTTCAGTTCAGCAAAAATAAGGTGAAGAGAACGGGGCCTTAATTGTTGTATAATATACTCTTGGGTATGTACAGAATAATGGAATAATTAGTGATAGTGTCATGCATGAGGTTAAGTCCTTGATGCTAAACAATATACGAAGTACATGATATACAAGTGAGAACTGGGAACAGAACACTAGAAAGAGACCCTTTTACGAGAAGGAGTGGGAGGAGGCTATAGTACATGAATCAAATAAAAACAAATACTTACCTTGGCAGCAATAAAATTGTAATTTATGAAGTCCCTTCTAGAGAGCTGCTGAGGGGTTTTTGTACCATGGCAATATTGTACCTCTCCAATGTAATGAATAGTAAACTCATTGCTCCAATCTTTTATGTAATACCAAGTCAGAAATAAAGCCAGTAAGGATGTAAGATTTATATAAAATATTACAATGTTAATATAATACATCCAAGAGTGGAGACAATCATACCAAGAAGCTAAAGCACCATAACTTTAATGCAGTTGATTGATAAATCTCCTATGGTCCTAGAAACATTGTTACAACACATGCGATCGCATGTGTTTTACTTTCTCTATCATTCAATTTGCTTGCTCTTGATATAGGCTATACCATGATGCCATAACGAGGTTTTAGAATTCCAAATAAATTTCAAAAGTTCATTTGTTCCTAAAACTCAATGCCTTTCGTTTTTGACTTAGTGCAAAATGTCTCGCCATAGCAGGATTGAAAAACCTTTTCATGTGCTCTGAAAGTTTATGAATTCTACGAAGATCGTCAATCCTTGACAGATGCCTCAAAAATATATCAAACTTCAGATAAGGTATCTTAATTCTCTGATTTACAACATCATCCAAAAACAAACATGCATTTTCAATTTGGTCACAATCAAAAAATCCTTCAATCATCACACAGTAAGTCTTGACATCTCGATCACATTTTTTCTTGCCCATTTCATCCCAAGCCTCAAGCGCTCCCTCAGGATCACCCATGGCAAAGAACATCTCCAGCAGCATATTAAAAGTGTGTGCACTGGGCATACAGTCCACATCAACCATCCTCCCGTAAAGCTGAATTGCTTCATCAGCCTTCTTATTTTCACAAAGAACCTTGAGGAAGCAGTTATATGTGACAATATCAGATGGATACCCTTTCCTTTCCATCTCTTCCAAAAATTGGTATGTTTCCTTCACCTTTCCAGCTAAGCACATTCCTTCAATCAACTCCTTGTAAGTGGAAACATCAGGAAGACAACCGCTTTGTATCATATCCCCAACTACTCTAAAACACTCCTCCATTTGATAATTCTTAACAAGCGCCAAAATCATTATTGCATAAGTCTTTGCTGTAGGAGGAGATGAGATAGAGGATTTTTGTTTCATCAACTCCAATAAACCAACAGCCTCAGTCACCTTTCCTGCTTTACAATAGGTTTCAATTGCAGCATTATAGGCAAAACTATCGGGAGTAAAACCCATGCGACACATCTCCTCCAAAATCTTCGTTCCTCTAGAAGGGTTTCTAGCCCTACACCACCCAAAAAACAATATATTGAAAGTATTGGCATCTGGAGGAACCTTATTCTTCACCTTCTTGAACAGAATCTCTGCATCCTCAACCAAACAACACTTGCAAAGAGCATCAAGTAGCAAGTTAAGTGCCTTGATCTCCGGCTGCACTTTAACCCTAACTCCTCTCTTTTTCTTTGAACATGTCAAGACTTTCATCAAATGCTTTTCCGTGTACTTTTTCAAAATAGTCAAGAGAACTTCAATGGGTATCGACGTTTTATCATTCCTTTTCATGTAATCCAACACATCACAAACAATCCTAAATTGTTTCACCTTGAACTTTGTAGAAGATAATATATCAATCATTTCATTGTAAGTCTGGTATTCATGGTAATAATGCTGCTGTCGAGCCGCCCACATGAAAAACCTAAAAGCAATTTTCTCCTCGAACCAAAACCTATTAAGGGTTTCTATAACCAACTCAGTTGTCAAGGAAATCCCAGCTTGTTCAAGAGCTTTCTCCATATTCTTATCACAACCCACATTTTCAATAATAATTTTATGCAACCCATCAACACTATTACAGACTAAACTCTTTTCATATTCACTAACAAAGTCATTGGACACTCCAGTTGAGTGAAATTTTCTCAATGGGTTCCCAAATTCAGAGTAACCCTTTGATGAATATGGCTTGGAAATCATTCTAAACCCGAAAATCGAAGAATCGTTACGAAATAAAAAAGTAGAAACAGAATAAAAAATTGGGTTTTGGAGGGTAGGGAAATCAATTGAATTCTTGTACTGCTTAACAATTAAATTTGCAAACGTTCTCCACATTTTGAAGGAAATTAGCTGGTGCTATTTGATAAAGAAAGATTGGAGAAGGTTACCTTTTCACCGATAACAATTGAAAGAAAGCTCAAGAGAGTGGCAACAATGGCGGACCGTTTCTTCCCCATGAAATGCCCGTATACATCCCAGAAATTTCAGTGATTCCTTGTTCAATAGCTGAAACAGTGAGCTCTTTCACTAAACTTCTTCATCTTCACTATAAATCAATCTGCGAATTACTACTCCTAGGAAAATTTTACAACAATAATCTCTTCTTTTGCAAGTCTTATTAAATAGACTAACAACTTGGTTAGTATATATTTAAGTTTTTTTTGTTTTTTTTTTTTAACCAATTGATGTTTGGCAGTTTTAAGTATTATACAAATAGTTACAAAATATGAAAGAGTTGGGAGAAAAAGAATAGACGTACAAACTGTATATATTATTTTATTTTTACAATACAATTATTGTATTACATAAGTAAAGCTTGTTGCAGAACAAATATCTAAATTTTGCTAAACCTATATATGTTATAAAAGTCCTTACATAAATATATTATACATAATATAAACTCTAGAGAGTACACACACACACACACATATATATATATATAAAACATTAGTTATTAAAAATAAGTACATGTATAAATATAATTTAAAGCTTAAGTTTAGTAAAATTTGCTGGCATTTGTTGTAAAAGTTGTTTGTAATTGTGTTCTTCTAATTTCAATTGATAGTAGTTATAGTCGCCAACATCTATGTTGTAAGTTTGCTGAAGAAATTTGAGTGCTTGTCTAGCAGCGTTTTGTTGTGATGGACCAATTCGAGTAGCTGGTGTCCCAATAAATCGTATAGGACATGGGACATTAGGAATACCATTTATATCTATATAAGCTTTTACTTCGTCGTTGGTGACAGCATATATACCGAATTCTGCTCGAGGTAATCCCAGCTGAAGTAGTATATCGTGTAGAATTATTTTGATATTTGTTTCCAGGACTCTCCGTGGTTCATCCATTATATGCTGGTTAAGAACTTAGTATTTTAATGTGAGCTAATGAATTTTTTACGTATGAAGTGAATTTGCAGTAGCTATTGTTTTGAGAGAAAATCTTAGTTTCTATATCTATTTATAGGCATACTTTAAAAGCCTTATAGTGAACCTTTATTACGTATTGAGTTTCAAATACGCGTGTCAAAACAAAAATTGTTTTACAGTACACATGTCAGACATGTATTATGTTTTATGTATACTGCACAAGTGTCTATAGTGTAAATTGTACAATTTACACGTGTGTGTGTGTATTCATTTCTAATTTATTATTAAATCCTATGTGCTTTGAATATATTATATTAATTCTATGTATTTGGTATCCCAATAAATTGTACAGGATTGATTATGTTGTAGAGTAAAGCATTAAAACATGATAAATACGTAAAACAAAAGGTTATTTAATGTGAATCTACACGTAAAAATACATATGTATTCAAACAAACATTATTTATAATACATTTTAAAGTTGAAATTGTCTGAGGAAACAAAGTTCGGACTAAAAGCGTGAAATTATACACATACGTTCATAAATACGACTGAAAATTGTTATACATCTAAGCTTCAATTATGCGTTTAGCTTTCCAGCGGAGCTGTTGAAATCCTTCTCCCAACATGTATGTGGTCATCTCCATGGTAAGCTCCCTGTCTTTCAACGTTGCAATGCAGCTGTCTACAAGAGATCTCTGCTCCTGTAATTGTGCAAAAAATGATTAATGTTTCTCCTAAGTTTGTTTATAGCTTTGAACTTAATATAAATTGTAATTGTTAGGTAATAGTAATAAGTCAAATTATACGTACCTGTAGTGTGAGCGTAGCTATGTGATTAGCGTGATCATGTATCAGCTATTCAGCAAGATGACCAAAAAGTGTAATCGGTATGTCGCCACTATCATCAGCAAAAGTGATATGCAGTACAGTTCTACAACGCGTATAACTACACATGATTATATAGTTTACATAATAAAGAAAAGCAGTGATTGTATGCTATGTTATTAGTAGTGATTTATCAATTACCGTGGTTCGGACGTCCCTACATGCGGGGAGCTAAATGCACGACAGTTAAATACCGATCCCTTTTCAACGTCACATCGTTTGCTACAGACATTGCAAGCGTTGTATACTATGCTGTTTTTGTTTGTGATGTCAATAATGCGTCCAACGATCCGCAGTGTTTTTCCAGACTTGTAAAAAAAATACATGATATAGTTATACAAAACATTATATTGTTCACTCTAATTTATGTAGTGAAACATATTATGTAATTTACCTCTTGTTCAGGTAATTGTGAAACTAGAATCACTAATTCAGATTGCTGCGAGCTTTCTGCTGCTGCGGTTGCGAATGAATTTTTAAGGATTCGAATTTCATCCTTATTATTTTCCGCCCTATAAAGGAACATTGTTAGGTAGGTAAAAATTAGTACTTAAATAGAACCAGTTTCAGAAGTTCTGCTTACCAGTCTCGCAGAAGTTGTGCTTCTGGATTACTTGGGTTAATTTTCACTGTAGAAGCGAAGGTTGTGTTGAATGAACCCTCTGTAAACATATGTGCAAAAGATAATTAATGAAGTCGTACTCGTTATTTTATAAATATTTGTTAATGTTGTATACCATCGAAAGTTGATGCTTTGACGCGAGAAACTTCTACTACAGGCATCGTGTCTATAATGTCAGCAATAGCAACAGCTTCATGTGTAACCAAACTATTCCACATTGATAATTTAACACGCTTCATGCTGGCAAAAATAGAAGAAATTAAATGTTCAATAAGCATAGATTTAATTAAGTTAAAGAACATACGTAGTGGAAAACCAATTTGTATTAATATAGTGTATACACATACTTGGAATCTATTATCTCAATCCTACGCACGTCATTAGGCAGCCCAGATTTCTTAGAGCGAATGGTTTCTGTATCATGTACGTGAATAGCAATTCCAATGATATCTAGGAAAAAAGTAAAACAAAAAATTAATCATATGTCAATTAATTTAGATGTAGTCACTATGCGCACATAGTAATTACAACATTTTAATATATAGTAAGTAATATTTACCTATTCGATCGGATCTGCCAACAAGATCCAAAACCTGGTTAAGTGAGAAAAAGTATGAGCTTGGTTCAAACTGTTGTTGTGTTTCACGGACTCGTGTTGCAGAGTTGATTGTCATCTAATACAATTGCTGTTGTCCAGTAAACATTTCAGATGTACGAGTTATGATAGAGTTGGTAATGTTGTATTCTTTTCCCTCAAGAAGAAGATTACAAAATAACTCGATATCTCGTTCAAAGATCACAGCCCTCATTTGTGTTTTCTGGCAATTTCAATATTAAATAATTGGTAAATATGTTAAGATAATGAATATTCTATAAGTTGTATATATATACCTCTGCGTCTTCAAAAATCAGCTGCTGTAAATTTGTTGTGCCGCTACGGGATTTTTTAGGTGGGTGCTTCTTTATTAGTTTAGCGGTCACAGTAAAGTTTCTGCTCTGGTCTGTCAGTCTTGCGAGGGTAAGTTGTTGAGTAGCCATTATGTTGTTCTGCACTATAATTTGAACCTGTCATCAATGCATTGTTAGTACACGTTATGAGCAATAAAATAGCAACAGCATCATATAATGTAAAGTAAAAGAAAAAATAAGTGTGTTAACCTTCTGCTAATACCGTATACTTAAAAAGAGTGGTTTACAATATTCCAGCGCGCCTTAAAATCTCATAACATACAACATTTTTAGTTCTTTTCCATCCATCTAATTCATCTGTGGTGGGCTTTATCAATATCCGAACATGTTTGCTTTTCTTAGCACGAGACAATGCAACGTACAGCTGACCATGAGAGAAAACTGGTTGTGGTAAATATATGCCAACTCTATCAAGTGTTTGACCTTGAGACTTGTTGATGGTCATTGCGAAGCTCAGATTGATTGGAAATTGCTTACGGGTAAATTTGAATGGGTACTTATCCGTAGCTGAAGGCTGCAACGGGATTCGAGGTATAAAAACCCATTGGCCACAACGATGTCCAACAATAATTTCAGCATCAATAACATTAGGGAAAAATGCTTTGCATACTAATCTTGTTCTGTTGCATAAGCCTGATGTCGGGTCTATATTTCGAAGTAAAATTATTGGACTGCCTACCTTCAAAGTTAAATGATGAGGCAGAAGACCAGACGGACAAAGGCTGTTGAGAAATTCAGTTGGGTACTGTTCGCTCGACTCGTCTGTGCATCCGTCAAAACTTCTGTACTCATAAGCTTTTCCTGGCTGTTGTTGAACTAATAGAGAGTTTATTGTTGCAGCATGTTCATTTTTGGGGGTTAAAATAGCTCTCTTTGTTGCAAAGAATGATTCAGAAGTCGTATTCTCTATATCAGGATAGATATTATTCACCAAGAGATGCAGAGATGACTGTTCATTGTCGTATGGAATAACTAACGGCTTGGGTAGCTCTATATTTTTCCCATCTTCATAAGGAGGCGTGCCATTTCCAATTTGCAACACAAAGTTACAGAAAGGTAGGTCGTTGATTGCTCTCATGTTTTGTGTTAAGTGAATTTTCTGGAGCTCGTGCCATAAAGGAGACATCACAAAACTCGTTGTAACAACTTCACGCAGACTTCCTTTCGGTATGACAGGTAATACTTGTCGGAAATCACCACCAAATAGAACAACTTTTCCCCCAAATTTTTGTTGATTCGAACAAACATCTTGTAGCAATCTGTCAAAGTATTCAATCGTTTGACGCTTTGCCATTGGCGCTTCATCCCATACAATAAGTCTTGCAAGACGAATGATTTGTCCTAGAGAACTTTGTTTAGAAATACTGGGGCTTGGTATCTCGTCAACATCAAGAGGGATTTTGAACCGAGAATTTGCAGTTCTACCTCCAGACAAGCCCGATGCAGCAATTCCAGAACTCGCAACTGCTAAAGCAATCATACCCTTTGCTCTTACATTAGCAAGTAATGTAGAATATAAGAAAGTCTTTCCAGTGCCACCAGGCCCGTCTACGAAGAAAGCAGTTGGTTTATTATTTAACACTTTATTGTAGATAGTGTTGTACGCAAGTTTTTGTTCATCATTAAGCAACTCAACTGCATTTATTTCTTCTGGACGTATAGGGATCTGAAGTTCTTCCTCAATTTCTTTCATTCCTATTTCCAAGTCGTCTTCTTTGAGTTCTAGTAAGCCAAAATTGTAAGTATCAAAAGACTTTCCCATCGATTCAACAAGGTAACAAATGCTTTTCACAGTTAGTTTGCGAGCCTTTTTTTTGTCAGTAGGGAAATTATGATTGTAATCTTCAGAGAGATATTGGTAATATTTTTCCCACAAACTGTTAGGGTCTTCAGGGTTGCAGTGTACTAACAATGTAGCAAATAGCCGTCGCAAAGCAAACGACATCTGGCTTTGACAAGCTTCTTGTAAGCACTTGTCTATAGAGTCATCCGCTTCAAGTAAACCTCGTTGGAATGCTGCTTCTCGAAATGAAGAATATCTTATGTTGTTGAAGGTCAGCAAATAATCAAAAGAGGTTGGACCACGAATGTGTGCAAGTAATAGCCGCAAATAAAAGCGTTCACCTTCTGAGGGATGCGCATGTACAATACGGCCAATCGCAGCAGCTTTCGATTGACGTCGTTGCCAGAATTTTTCCCTTTTTTTTGGATGCCATGTGTAGTGTTGAGGAAATTCCTGGTACAGTAATGTACGCGCAAAAGCATCAACTTGGTTGATCTCAAAGAATGTAGTTAGCATAGTTCGTTGGCTGGCTGAAGCTGATGCAATATTCTGTAAGTTCTCTTGTGCACGGAATGTCACTGTTTGCATATTCGGCAGATGTACTTGTAGAGAAACAACGGGTGGGTGTATGGCATTCAAAGGGAATCTGAAAATCCTCCAAGCAGCTTCTGGTGGTGATATCCACCTTGCTTTCTGAAATGATGAGATCTCGTCACCTACCATGCTAGTGTCGTCGGGGTTAGATAGTGCGAAAACAACCCGGTCATGACCTTTGTATATGTATTTATACAAATATTTAACAGCCTTTACTGTAGAACACACTTCTACGTTTATATGGCAATCATTTTTTGCAAGTAAATATGGATTATATGGTATTACCCACCTATTGTCAAGCTGTACTTTTCGTACCAAATGTTTTTTTCCATCATCACAGCGCCGATATATAGGGTATGAGTTGTGACTCGTTGATGTTGTCTCCGCAAAGCTTCGGGGGTAATGATTTTTACACTTTCCATTTCGCATGCATACATTTCTTGGATTATCATTTCCACAGGGGCCGTGCATCATATGCTTCAACACAGCTTCATAAAGATGAGGATTATGTGCTTGTTCGGGTATTTCTGCACAAACATGTTCATCGAATTGATCTAAAGTTCTAATCTTAGCGGATGACTCTAAAATAATAAGAAAGTGTGCATGTGGTAATCCTCTTTTTTGAAATTCAATCACGTAAACATACGCTGCAACCTCGCCAAACAGTTTCTTTTCAACAATGTCTTTTTTTAGTTCTGCTAGTTTTGCATGAAAAACTCGAGCAATTAGATCGGGCCTATTTTGCGCCTCTTCAGTTGACAGCAGTTCGTCTGTGATTTCAGGCCATGATGGGTTACAGGTCATGGTTAAGAAAATATCAGGTTTGCCATAGTGCTGAACTAAAGCCATCGCATCAAGATATCTTCGCCGCATATCTCGTGGACCACCAATAAACGATGGAGGGAGAATAAAGCCACGTCCAATATTTGAGCCGTGTAAGATACCAGTATTCAAGCTGTCGAGAATACCTTGGTAAAGTTCGGCTCTGATTGTGTCCTGGTTGCGGCGAATAAAATCTAAACGTGAAGTTTCAATTTTGATGTACATATCAACAATGAACTGCTGTAGTAAACGACCACATCGCAAAAGAAAGGAGGAATCTTTTATGCGAATCTGTAATCGATAGCAGTAATACTCTCTGCAAGAAACCTTTTTCTCAGATACGGAAGAGTGAATTCCTACATTAAAAAAGACAAAAAATTGAATTAGCCTTTTTTTTTGTTACTTAAAAGTAACCTTGTTTACACGTAACATGGTAAATAGTGCACCTTGTTCTTCAGCTTCAAGCAGATCGTCAACAGTCTGAACCAGAACCTCATTGATTGGAAACGTAGGACATTCTTGTCGTTTTTGATACTTTGTTTTGCATCTGTATATCCGTCGATGCCAACCAGTTTGTCCGTAAGGAAATAAAAGCGGATACTGTAATGGATCATAACATCCATAATAATGCAGTATGTGATGGTTTACACCTGAATGTGCACGAACCACAATATCGTGCTCAAGTGGAGCAGATGAACCTGCATCCTCTAACCAAATTGCTGCAACTTGGGAAGTAGTAGGTGCATTATGAGTGCGTTGATCTTGATTTGGATCAGATCGGATTATAATTTGACTCGTGTCAGTCATGTTAGCATCCTTGAGCGAGCGAAAAAATTGGGCATACGGATTTAGCTCCATTAGTCGCACTAATTGGCCAATAACATGTGGATCAAGGTCCTTAAACATCGACACCCGAGTTGAAACTCGACATCTGTGTCGTAGAAATATAGTTGTAGATATCGTGGTTGCTCATCATTTCGATGTATATCATTTATGTAATGATAAACTTGTCCTTGAACTCTAAAAGTATAAATACCACGATGTCGTTGTGCTAATTCCTTGTCTTTTTTCACACCCAAAGATGTGAACGCAAACATGTTATTGTATAGAATAATGTATTTGCGGAAACTTTCAGAGCTGCTGTCTAGTGACAAAAAAAGGCTGCGCAGACTATCTGGTATATGGATAGGGACAAGTCGAATCTCCCCTTGGTTGCAGCATAGGTTAATTGTTTCACCTCTGAACAATTTTGCCCCACAATGCTCACAAAGCGTTGGGATCGGAAGAACGTACGCACGTTTCGGAGGTCTTTTCATGTCGTTAATACTGATTTGACTTGACATATTTAGTATTACTAAATAATAGCAAAAATAGATAAAACAAATGTAAACATACTAATTTTAATTAAAGAATTGGTATATACAAAAATTAACTATCACATTTATTTGCGTAATCTATTTAGTGTAAGTAGTTTTAAATTGTAAAGGATGGTATTGCAGTAATCTAAAGATGTATTGGCAATTATATTAATTGCTTTAAAGTATTTGAGTTTGTTTTAATTAATTTCTCTGTTTTATAAAGTAAAGTACTAATAATGTCAAAAACAATTACTTCTTTTTTTTTTGCTACAGTATCTCACCTAACCATTGTCATCATTTAATGGATATAAACCCATCATGCGGTACACTTCTCCCATCTAGATTAGAAGGAAGTATTATAGTGAAGTAAATACCCAGTAAGTGTTATCAATAAATCAATTGTCTAACTTTTATAAAACTTAAATTTAGTTTTTCTTGTTGTTTGTAGAGCGACAACTACTCCCTCCGTCCCCTTTTGATAGTCCCTTATGGACATTTTTCACGGAAATTAATAAACACAAATAAGAATAGTAAAAGTGCATTGAAAAAGTAAATTGACATTGGGTATGCAAAAAAGTAGAGAGATAAAGTAATAAAAGTACATGAGAAAACAAATCAGTAAATGTGAACAGGCCCTTAACTTATCTAAACTCATAAAGGCTGATATGATAACAAAATGTAAACGCATGCATATATGATTTAGAATATACTTGTATTTTGTTGGACTCTTCTTGAAACAAATGATATATACCAACTTTATACTCTTTTATGCGAAGTATACTTGTAATGTGTGGAATAATGATATCATTACTACCCTAATATATTCCTTTGATTTAGTTTCATTTTAAGAATATGGTATGTATGGATGGGGTTGCTAAGTTGGTTTCGTTGTAGTTAAAATGGCTAATTAATTAGTTAGTTGGATCTAAGGACAAAGTAGTCATTGCATGCAAGATAATGAAAGAATTTTAACAAAGGGGGCAAAAGGGTTCATGCATAAAGCGTGATGCGTATGCGAGTGGTATGATTAATCAACGTATTTAGGTCAGACATGAAATGATTACACCCATCAGTATTTTTGGTTCTCCAAATACCAATCACTTCAACTTTTCATGTAATTGGTTGGTCCCCTTTTTATTTACTCCTTAATTTCAACCTTCTATTTCATGGGATTCTTCTGAATCTAAACCCCAACACCCATCTTTTAACTTCAATCACTAACATGATTTTATGTTGATTATGATATGATAACTTTTCTTTTTTTGGAGAAACATTATGATAAGATACAAAACTATTACTCCCACCGTGTATTAGCTAGACATATCAAGTAGATCATCTTATTAGTGTCTCTCATATTATACACCCAATTACTATTTAAAATCATATGCTTATGTGAGAGCAAAGTATAATAGAACTAATTTCAATTTGTTGTGTAATTAATGGAAAAAAAAATTATTATTCACTTGAGGGAATTGATTTTGGTTTTGGCACACCATAAGTTAATGGTGCCACACCTTATGTGAGATCAAAAGTTTTTTTTGTATACTCTTCTTACATGAAGGTGTGCCAATATCAATCAAGGGTGTACCAAAATCAATTTCCTTCACTTGGGCACTTAGATTTGTTCATATTTGAATTCATTAGTTGTTATATTGCAATTTAATATTATCATTTTTCTGAAGTTCTTTATGTTTAGTTCTTTTTTTTTTAAAAAAAAAATTAAATTAAATTAAATTGGTTCATAATAGTTGTTGGGAAAAACAAATGGGGTGAATATTTTGGGACTAAATTTTGCCCATAAGGGAATATCAAAAGGGGACGGAGGTTGTATAAAATTTTAAAATTGGGAATTGATGTTATTAAATTGTCAATAATTATTTGTATTTAGCTTTGACCTTTGACTCATTTATGTAATACCAAGATTCAGGGCTAAGTTTTGTACTACGTATAAAAGAAACCATGAAGTTAATTCATTAATTATGAGAGAGGAAAAAATATCTTTTACATTACTCCAATGGCAGTGCTTGCATGTAACATGATTTATTTATTAATTTCTAAAACCATATGGTAGAAACAATATTTGGATTTACAAGTTATTTTAATACAAGTACTAACTAACAAGTCCTCTATTAAAAAAACAAGTAACATTAGAGAGAGAAAAGAGTACAAAATTGTTTCTAAGAAAAGATTTTGTTTTTTTTAAAAAACCAAATAAAGCTAGTTCCCACTACTGTATATAATCAAAATCACTTTTAGCCTTCCTCTTCTCTTCTCTCATGTCCTCATTTCTTATTTGTTTGTAAGGTAGTTGGTAATTACATATATAACTTATTACCGAAAAAAAAGAAATACATACATATATACATATAAAAAATATTATAGTTCGAATTCATTCATTCTAGCAACAGATGAGCGGTAATGGCAACATCATCGATGGGGGTGGTGGTAGTGGCGAAGGAGAGAGCAAAAAATTACAAATGAAAGGTGATATCTTATGTTGTCATTGCTTGTATTATTGTTGTTGCTACTGATGGTTCCTTATTTGGTTATGCTACTATATATAATCAAAATTTATTTCCTTGGGATTTTTGGTGTGGTGTGAAATGGGTTTCAATTACTTTTGTGGGTTTCTTCATTTTTTTGTGAGAAAAAAAAATTCATTTTTTCAATCGGGATTTTAAAAAAAAAATTAAAAAAAAAACATACATTTTTGAGAGGAGAGAAAGAGGGATGGCATTGGGTTCTATACTTTGTTGCGGCAACAGTATCGGTCGGTATGTTTTATTCGTTTTTTTTTTTTAAAATCTAATTTTTAATGCTGTCTTAATTTTAATTTAGAAAATTTGGCTAAAAATGGTGAAAAAAATCTAATTTTTAATGCTGTCTCAATTTTAATTTAGAAAATTCGGCTAAAAATGGTTTCAGATTATTGATACTATTTGCAAAATGATATAAATTGAGCTCTTTTTGTGTTACGCCATATAATTTAGTGTATCAACAGTCTAGACTTTGAATTGCATGAAATGAATAGGTTGTATGCTTTTCTTATAAAACAAAAAAACAAAAAAACAAAAAAAAAAAAAAATTGTTGTATGTTTGTGCTCTTCCAATTAGATCAAGTACTATTAAATGTAGCTAAGTTGATTTATCAATTACTTAACTATTCCAAATTACGGTCTTATTAAGTCAATGTTTTTTTAAACTCAATTTCCAAGTCATTATCGCTACAGGGACTAATTATTGTAGTAGTGGTCTTCACAAGTTAATAATTATTTGTAGATGGATTCATGTTTTTTTTTCAACATGTTAAAATACTCCAGGAAAGTTTATAAAATGATATGGGTTATTATTTTAGTTAGTGACAAAGCTTGTTTAATTAGTCCGTCCTACTTTTTTGTTACTACTCATTTTACTTGTTTTTCCATCTCTAAAGTACAACCAAAGACTATAAATAAAGTAATTACGGGATATAAAGAGATATTGGGCCATAAAATATAAATGTAGGACACATATATATGTGCAATGCCTTGATTTTGAGGGCGAAATAATAATAAGCATGCAATAGTTATATATTATGGTGACAAAACCTTAATAATTTGTCTTTTGGTATTGTCATCATATGATTGTCTCTTGATGCTACTTGTTGACGAAATTATTGGTTTCAGGATTGCCATCTTGGATTTTACCACCATAAGAATCAGTGAATCATTGATGACATATATGAAAATAATCACTCCCTTCCGCCAGAGATTATTATTTATTATTTATTCTTTCAGAATTTTGTTTTACATTGAATTAGTACGGATTACTGTTTTAAATAAGCATAATTGATACATAACAAAGATATCAGCTCTTAAAATATATGAACATGTTTATAAGTAACGAATATCTTTTGTATATAAATTATTACTATAATAAAGTTAAAAACTTACCTACAACAACTGGATCTCCAGAATATTTTGAGTAATAGCCTTTGGTACACAAGAACCTCTCCTACATAAATAAAACAATAAATTGTAGGAATTAAAATACTTTGTCAATGAAAAAAATGAATTCTTATAGAGAAAAAACAAAAAAGAATTTCTATTCTTTAATTAAAAACATGGTACTTTAAATATGAAGTAGTTTATTTTTTTTTTCGAGGTGTACAATTATTACTATATTAGTCAATATACTACACAATTGGCCTTTTTTATAACTTACTATCCCTAATCATAAACTCTCCAATCAAATCCTTTTTTCTGTTTAAAAGATTAATTAATTAATATTCATACACTCCCTAATCAAACTTTGGTCAATATATGTAGGCTAAGGTAGGGTATGTAGGACCCTTAAGAAAAAAAATACTACCAGTGCATTGTTACTCTTTCATGTGTAAGACCACACGAGGTTTTAGGTATATCTTTCATGTTAAAGCTAAGTTAATTAGTATAACCACCATAAATTTAAACTTTAAAACACCTAAAAAAAATAAATAATAAATTGTTATGATAATTACGAATGCTATAATCGTACAATAATCTGTTAATAGTACCTTCTTATGTGCCGATTCTGATTAGTATAATCACCGGAACGGAAAGAAATTAATTTGATATATCAATATTTTTAGGACGAAGATGGAGTGATATGTGATCGTTGCATCGAAGATTTACTTATATAGACAGTCAAAAAAATACAAAATATGAACAGTAACTCGGTCATTATCATCAACAAAGAATGCATGGCAAAAGATTGATACTCTACAACACCTGTACATATCTTAACAATACAGAACCTTATCAATTCAGATTTGACTACTCCTATAACTGCATGTAAATCTTATGACTGAGAATTATCATTCACCGAAAAAAAAGCGGGGTGATGCCACGTGTGGAACAAAAGCCGGAAGAATGAGACACAACATTGCCACCAAAGAGCAAAGACCATAAATAAAACAAAAAATAAAAAGGAAAAAAACAAAAAAATCACTGACACATGACAACTGATGAAATAACACACACACTTACTATTGCTAGAAAAAAACAAAACCGTAAATAAAACCACCCCAAAAAAAAAAAAAATTGCCACGTGATGGGTTAACAGGGAATCCTTGCTAACCTTGCTAAAATACAAAAGCATAATATAAAAAAAATTGCAAAAAGGATAAAGTATAAAAAAAATAAATAAAATAAAATAAAAGAGCCCCAAAAAAGTAAACAAAACAAACTTTGCCAACACCACAACCCATGAGAATGGTTGAACGGTAGAAAATTCTATACAAATTTTTAAAAAAAAAGGAAAAAAAAGGGGAAATAAAAAAAATAAATAAATAAAAAGGGATAAAAACAAACTTTGCCAACACCACAACCCATGAAAACGGTTGAACTGTACAAAATTCTGTACAAATTAAAAAAAAAAAAGAAAAAAAAGGGAAACTGTACAAATTAAAAAAAAACAAAAAAAGGGAAATAAAAAATAAATAAATAAATAAAAAGGGATAAAAACAAACTTTGCCGACACCACAACCCATGAGAACGGTTGAACTGTAGAAAATTCTGTACAAATTTTAAAAAAAAAAGAAAAAAAAAGGGAAATAAAAAATAAATAAATAAATAAATAAAAAGGGATAAAAACAAACTTTGCCAACACCACAACCCATGAAAACGGTTGAACTGTTGAAAATTCTGTACAAATTAAAAAAAAAAAGAAAAAAAAGGGAAATAAAAAAAAAAGGGACATGGATGGAATTTATAGGAAACAATATACTGTGCAACTACCGTTTTGATGCAAACCATGTTTTCTCTTTTTAGAAGGTTATAGAAGTATAGTCCAACTTTACAAAAATAAAAGTCTGTACAATAAAAGAAAAACGGAGGAAATACTATCTTTTTAAAATGAGAGGCATATTAAAAGGAGGAAAGATTGATACATAAAAACAGCATAGTGGTAGTAGATTGCTAAACACCGCCAACAAAAATGATCACCACCGCCAGCATTTGGTGTGAATGGACAATCGTACCCTTACTACTCCACCATCCTTTCATCCTCCCGACAACCCACAACCCCTTCCAACCGTTGATCCATAACCCCATTTGATCGACGACCCAACACACCCCCCTCTATGACAACCCACCACCTTCCCTGGCCGGCGGGAAGGTGGTGGCTTTTTTTTTTATTATTTTAGGCAATCGAGGTAACCGGGGCCCAAAACCGGTTACTGTGCGTGGTAACCGGAGCCCAAAACCGGTTACCCTGGATGGTAACCGGAGCCCAAAATCGGTTACCATGGATGGTAACCGGTTTTGGGCTCCAGTTACCATGCACGGCGACCGATTTTGGGCTCCGGTTACCATGCACCTTAATCAATTCTATGGTAACCGGAGCCCAACACCGGTTACCATGCACGGGAACCAGTTTTGGGCTCCGGTTACCACACACGGTAATTGTTTTTGGGCTTTGGTTACCGCGGTTTCCTGAAATAAAAATAAAAGTAGGGAAGGTGGTGGGTCGCCGGTCCGGGTGGCAGCGGCGGTGATCGTCGCCGGTCAGTGTGGTGGTGGTGGTGTTAATCGTCAATTAGGGTGGTGGTGTCAAGGTGTTAGTGATTGATGGCAAGAGGGAAGATACTAGTGAAGTACTAAGGACATGGTTGTCCATTCACACTAAATGTTGGCGGTTTTGATCATTTTGGATGGCGGTATTTAACACCCCTCTAATGGTAACTTAGTACAACAAGAAGGTGATGGGATCACATACATCATCTGTTTTTTTTAGTTACAACACTTTTCTTTTCACGCTTGCCGATGCATGTTTTCAATCGTTAATATCTTTGATTACCAATATGTAAAAATTATAAATTTTAGATATTTGTTATAAAATAAGGAGAAATGTGAGAGAAATTGAGAGAGAATCGATCGGTGTATTTTTATTCCATATGTACAATATAGATAGGATTTGTTTTGATAAGAATATAAACCCTAGACTTATCTAGAATATTCTAGAACAAAACAAGTAGTACAATGGGCATCCACATTATATTTCATAACACTCCCCCTAGGATGTCCATTATCGAAGATTGTGCCTCGTTAAAACCTTAATAGGAAAAACCCTGTGGGATAAAAACCTAATTAAGGAAAAAGAGTACAACATTCTTCGTAATACGCTCCGGATGCTGCCTTATTAAAAACCTTTCCAGGAAAACCTAATGCGAGACAAAACTATGGTCAAGGGAAAAAGAGTGCAGCGCGTATTTTCTCCCCCTAATGAATACATAACGTGAAATCTTCTAGTGCAATAAATCCAACGTGATATGGTTCGTTGGATAACTTCTCCCATGTAGCAGAATACCATTTCTTGATAATTAATCCTTTCAAATTGAACTTGAATATTCAAAATCTTCACATGGACTTATTGAGGCGTCTTCAATTCTTCATACTTGTGGAAATAATATAAGTGTTTACTGTTTAGGGTAATTTTACCCCGCCATGTGGACCAACTAGAGGGTGACGTGTCAGTCCCAGCATGGTCCAAAGTGGACCTATCCCTGCTTGACATGTGTCATCCCAGATATTTGGGAAAATGACGGCCTAAAGGCTCAAATCCCGAGAAAGCCGCAATGCGGCGCAGCCCACCCCTGATTAGGGTTCTGTGACCTAATCAGGGGCACAATTCCCAAGGACCCTATAAATAGGGAGATTCCCCTCTTTTGGAGGGCACGTTTTTCCATTTATTACAAACTGTCCCTTTGATAGAGACAACTGAGCTTGGAATCCGAGCAGATCCCCACCTAAATTTCCGCACCTTTTTCTCTCCTTTCAAGTTACTAACTTGGTCGTAGGAGGCGGAGCACCTACCAACTAGTGTCTCCGTTTGTCTTGCAGGTACAGGCCGCACCGGACCAGTCTTCGAGCTGTAACTCTCCCGAGGGACAAAAACACGCAAAACATTTGGCGTCGTCTGTGGGGAGAGTACCTCAAAGATGGTTGGAGAGTCTGTATCCATCCCTGATCTTACCAACTTACAGCCGGTTATACAACCGGAAAATTAAGAAAACCCTCAACCGGCACCTAAGCCGGGAGGTTCTGGAATCCCTCAGTCGTTCCCTCGGCCTCCACCTGAGGTTGTCACTGAGGATGAAGCTGATGATGAAGATGATGATGACGTGGAGACCTATACCACAAAGGATGGGTCCTTCATGTCAAAGTACAAGCGTTCCAAAGATAGATTGGATCGCAATCTCGACCAGGCGGGCCCTATCAGGCGCCCCTCTGGAAGGCCAGAAGGGGAAACCCAGAAGGCCAAAGGTCAAGCCCTAGTCACCAGAGATGAGCTCATGAAATTCATGACCTCTTTCAAAGGTGAAATCAAGGCCATGATCAACAAAAACAAGGCAGGCTCTAGTAAGAGTCCGCCGGCTAAGAAGTCTCCCACTCCTGGGAAGAAAAAGCCCGTCAAGGACAGACGTCCAACTCCCCATCCCAAAGAAAAAGAAAGGGAGAAGGAGAGGATGGCCTCCAGACTTGACTGGTCGAAAATTCTACTGCCTACTGGTCCTCAGAGGCAGCCTCGGCAAGAACAGCCGGGGACCAGCAAGAAAACAGCCTCCGACGCTCGACACATCATCGAGCGGAGGAGAAACCAGCAGCTGTCTGAGTCAGCCTCTACTTCGAGCTTTCCAGACAGCTTCAAAGAAACTTCTGTACGGAACTCACAGTCCTTACTTGAGAGTCGGACAGGCGGCAAAACCGTCAATACCGAACCTCAGCTGATGATTGGGTCTGTCCCATATGCGCCTCAGGCGCAGTATGGGCAATATGGCCTACAGTTCATGCAGCTTCCTCCTTTTGGAGGACAGGCGGTATACACCCCCGTCCAGCCTCTGGACTGGCAGCTCCGGCTGCTCAAACTTGGTGAACAACCCTCTGCATTTGCCAAGAATATAACCGAGGCGGCTCAGCCGTCCAAGGTTAAGAATGTGTTGGTGGGCACCTATGATGGTACCACCAACCCAGAAGACCACCTGATGGCATACACCAACCTCATGTGCTTACAGGGTTGGGACGATGCCACCTGGTGTCGATGTTTCCCGGCTACACTGAAGGGCATTGCCCAACAGTGGTTTGGCAATTTGCCAGCCGGCTCAATTGATTGCTTCAAGAAGCTAGCCTTCTTGTTTGCCACCAACTTCTCAATGAACATCCCTGCTAAGAAAACGAGCCTTGATTTGAGCACCGTTAAGCAGGGTGAGAAGGAAGGGCTACGCTCATATTTCAGGCGGTTCAACCTGGTCAGAATACAGATCCAGGGACTGTCTGACGAGGTAACTTTTACAGACTTTTTCAAGGGTCTGAGAGACGGGTCAGCTTTTAAGTTCGACCTTGTCAGAAAGGGGGCATTTACGCTACAAGCGGCCCTGAGGGAGGCGGAGAGCTACATTCAAGCTACCAACCTCTGCACGCTTAGTACTCAGTCAGACTCCAAGAAGTCTGACAAACAAAAAGAAAGCCGGTCTGCTCAGCCGGGTAACAAGAAAGAAGAGAGCAAAAAGAGAAAAAAAGTCTGGGTGGTTAGTGATTCTGACCAGCCGTCCCAGAAGAAAAAGAGAGATTTTAAACCGTACGTCCCCAAGTACGAGTTTAACAAAGACTGCAACTCCATCCTCATGGAGGTAAAGGACCGGCTGTCCATTGAGAAGCCGAATCCAATGAAGAGTTCCGTCCAGTCAAATAAAAATAAATTTTGCCAGTTCCATGAGGAGGTTGGCCATGACACCAACGACTACTTCAGTCTACAACGGACGTTGGACCGTCTGGCTGACAAAGGGCTTCTAAAGTCCTACATTTCTAAGTCCCCAGCTGGGGTAAAGAAGAAAAACAAGGGTCAGTCCCCCAAAACTATCCATCAGCCTACTAGTAGCTCGGATACCGACAAGGATCCGATCTACACTATAGCAGGCGGATTTTTATGTGGTGGCCCTACCATCCGGGGCACCAAGAGCCATCTTCGAAAGATGGACAAGGATTATGATGATGAGCAGGCGTCTGCCAGTTCCACCTTCCCAGACGTCCTCATAACTGAGAAGGACAGGGGCAGCGTCCGCCGTCCGCATGACGACCCGGTCGTCATTGAATGTAAGGTTGCCAACCAGCTGGTTGGACGGATCCTTATTGACACCGGCAGCTCGTCGGACATTATCAGCCTCCGGTGCCTGCAGAAGTTAAAATACAATGTCAGCTGCATGCATCCGGTCACCCACCCCTTGGTTGGCTTTGGAGGTAGGATGGTCTACCCAGCCGGAAGAATTGACTTGCCCATCCGGCTGGGAGAAAAAGGCCAGGAACGGCATATTGTCGTCAGATTCTTGGTCGTTGAGGAGTTGACCGCCTACAATATCATCCTTGGTAGGCCAACCCTCAACGAAGCCAAGACGGTGATCATCCCATCTCTCATGCTCATCAAGTATGAGCGGGATGATGGCTCTGTTGGTTCCTTGAACGGGGATCAGAAGACGGCTCGGGAGTGCTACCTCTCAGCCGTTAAAGACACTGTGGCCTCAGACGGCCAAGAGAAGGAACCAATAGACCTTGACGTTGTCAAGGATGCCATTCTTGCCCCACCAGCCGTTGGTAAGAAAAGAAAAGCGCCTCTGCTGGTGGAGGTGAAGAAAGAGAAAAAATAGCAATCACTGACCGGGAAACGGTCAGACGAGCTCCGTCCCCAACCGGCTGGTGAAAATATTGATCTCATTTTGGATGACAGCCGTCCAGAGCGTAATGTGAAGGTTGGGACGGTTGCTTATGCTACTCTGGGTGCAAGCTTGCACCTTCTGCTGAAAGAATTCAAAGACATCTTTGCCTTTGAAGTGGAAGAGATGCCAGGCGTCAGCCCAGATCTCGCTGTCCACAAACTCGCCGTGGATCCTAAAAAGAAGCCAATCCGGCAAAAGAAAAGAAACAATGGCGAGGAAAGAAGTCAGGCGGCAGTTGCCGAAGTCAAAAAGCTGCTAGACGCTAGGTTCATTCGGCCTTGTAATTTCCCCGACTGGGTGGCCAACGTGGTCCTTGTTAAGAAACCAAATGGGACCTAGCGCATGTGTGTTGATTACACAGACCTCAACAAGGCGTGTCCAAAGGACAGTTACCCGCTTCCAAAGATCGACAGTCTGGTCGATTCTACAGCCGGTCACGCCTTGATGAGCTTTATGGATGCCTACTCCGGCTTCCATCAGATACTCCTCTGGAAGAAAGATCAAGAGAAGACGGCCTTCGTCACTGATTTGGGGTTATTCTGTTATACTGTGATGCCGTTTGGCTTGAAGAATGCGCCTGCCACCTTCGAACGGATGATTAATACGGTCTTCATTAATCAAATTGGGAGGAATGTGGAGGCGTACATTGATGACATGATAGTCAAATCCAAGCAACAGGCGGATCACCTTGCTGATCTCCGAGAAACATTCACCACCCTTAGGCGGCATAAGGTCATGTTAAACCCCAAGAAATGCGTTTTTGGTGTTGAGTCTGGGAAGTTTCTCGGATTCATGAAGTCACCCCGTTCTGTCAAGGAAGTTCAAAGACTAACTGGTTGCCTAGCCGCCTTGGGAAGGTTCCTCAGCCGGTCAGGCGACAAATGCCTTTACTTCTTCCAAGCAATTAGGAAGAAGACCAGGTTTGAATGGGGAGACGATGCTGAGACGGCATTCCAGAAGCTAAAAGAGCACTTGCATTCTCTGCCTAGGCAGGTCAGTCCTCTTCCTAGGGAGACATTGTACATGTATTTGGCCGTCTCAGATCATGCTCTCAGTGCCGTTCTCCTTGCTGAGCGAGACGGCGTTCAGCTCCCGGTTTACTTCATTAGCCATGTTCTAAAAAATGCTGAACTCCGGTACCCCATGGTTGAAAAATCTGGTCTTACTTTGTACATGGCATTCAAAAAATTGAAGCCTTACTTTCTGGCTCATTCGGTGGTGATTTACACCGACCAGCCACTCAAGCGGCCAATGTCTACCTTGGAGTCAGCCGGCAGAATGTTGAAATGGGCTATTGAAATGCAAAGTCTTGAAATCACTTACGAACCAAGGAAGGCAGTGAAAGGTCAGGCGTTTGCCGACTTCATTGTTGAAATGACTCGTCCGGTGGCTCCGGATAATCTTGATCAGGTTTGGAAAGTGTATGTAGACGGGAGCTCCACAAAGAACGGCAAGGAAGGCAGTGAAAGGTCAGGCGTTTGCCGACTTCATTGTTGAAATGTCTCGTCCGGTGGCTCCGAATAATCTTGATCAGGTTTGGAAAGTGTATGTAGACGGGAGCTCCACAAAGAACGGCTGTGGTGCAGGCGTAATTTATGAGTCTCCTGAGGGGGACAGATATGAGTATGCACTACGGTTCAAGTTTCAGGCCTCAAACAATGAGGCGGAATATGAAGCCCTGCTAGCCGGAATCCGCATGTGTAAGGCGGCAGGGGCAACAAAAATTGACGCCTACTCTGATTCACAGTTGGTCGTTAGCCAGTATGAGGGAAAATTTGAGGCAACTCACCCGGCTATGATCAAATATCTTCAGGCGGTCAAAGAGGAGGCTGGGTCACTTGAGGAGTTTCATTTGAATCAAGTACCCAGGTCTGATAACAACCAGGCGGATGCACTGTCAAAAATTGCATCTTCCGCCTGCCATGATACGCCTTGGTTAGTCTTTTGGGAAGTTCTTGAAAAAAGAAGCATCTATGAAGATCCCATTGGAGCCCTGGACCGAAGCTCTACATGGATGGATGGCATCCGGGCATACCTCTCAGACGGTACACTTCCTGATTCGCCACATGAGGCAGCCGTTCTGAAAAAGCGAGCCGCAAGCTTCGAGTTGAGAAATGGAGAACTCTTTAAGGAGGGGTTTCTTAAGCCTCTTTTGAAGTGTGTAACCCCAGAAAAGGGGAAAGAAGTTCTTGAAGACTTGCACTCAGGATTCTGCGCCTCTCACATAGGCGGCAGATCCCTAGCCGTCAGAGCCAGACGACATTACTTTTGGCCCACTCTAGAGGCAGACGCCAAGGAGTTGGTGAGGAAATGTGACAAGTGCCAGAAATTTGGCAAACTTATTCACCGTCCGGCTACTGATCTGACGGCCACCCACAGCCCAATCCCGTTCGCAAAATGGGGCATGGACATTTTAGGTCCTTACACGCCTGCACCAGGCGGAAAGTGGTACATCTTGGTGGCTGTGGATTACTTTACCAAGTGGGTAGAGGCTGAGGCGGTAAAGAATATCAAGACATCAGACGTCATCTCTTTCATCTGGAAGAATGTCATCACCCGGCATGGGGTTCCTATGTCCATGGTGTTTGATAATGGTCCTCAGTTTGAGACGCCTCAGCTAAAAACTTGGTTGGGAGATCAAGGGATCTCAACTTGTTTTGCATCAGTCGGTCGTCCCCAAGCAAACGGTCAAGTTGAAGCTTTCAACAAACTGATCTCAGATGGCATTAAGAAGAAAATTGAAAGAGCCGGTGGCTTATGGTCTGAGGAATTAATCCATGTCCTATAGGCCATCCGGACAACAGCAAAGGGGGCAACCAGTGAAACCCCATTTCTCATGGTTTACGGTGCTGAAGCCGTCTTGCCCATTGAACACTATGAGCCGACTCTCAGAGTCATGCTTTATGATGAAGAGGCAAAGTGGGAGGCAATGCGCCTGGCATTGGACTCACTCCCAGAACGCAGGGGCAATGCCGCCTTGCGTCATGAGATTTACCGTCTGAGAATGACAAGAGCCTACAACAAAAAAGTACACAAGCGTCCTTTGAAAGTGGACGACCTAGTGTTACGGAAAATGGAGGCAACCGGTAGGGCCAATAAGCTTGGAAAGCTAACTCCAAATTGGGAAGGCCCCTACCGGATTTATGAAGAAGTAAGAGTCGGCACCTACCGCCTGGAAACTCCAGACGGCAGGCGCCTGCCTAGAACTTGGAATGTAGACAATTTGAAAAAGTACTACTTCTTAGATTTGTAACTTTTGTAAACAAGAAGTAAATTAATGAGAAATTTCTTTTTGTTTTCACTTTTGTTTTGTTCGTCTTATGCTCTGTCTGAAGCTCAGACGGGTTACTTATTTATTTCTTTGAGTTTGTCACTTGGAAATTGAATTAACGTCTGATTGACGAGAGGCCAATGGCCAGATAATTAAGCTAAGCTCAAAACCGCTTAGTGGCTATACAGCCGGTCTCAAACAAGACCAGAGGCCAATGGCCGGATGACTGCTTTTCCCATAAATTCGCCTGCCCCACACATGGACAAAGGCGTCCGGCGACACCCCTCCGGGTGCAATCGTCGTAGAGAGAAGCCAACCTGCTTACTCTACGTACCAATGCAGGCGGCCACAATTGGACGGCTGAATCAGCCATCCATAGCTGTCTGACCTGAACAGTCTAAGGAACGATCAAGTTTCGGAATCCGGATGTCCAAAGACATCAGTCGGCGACCGACTGAAGTTCTTACTTAGCATTTTTTCGTTTTAAATTGCATACATCCTTGTTTGGGGCAAAAGAGTTGTGCAATGGCTATATGATCTCTACCTAGACGGTCAACACCGTCTAGCTAGTGACTGGAACGCCTGTTAATGTACGGTTGTGTACTTGGTTTGGGGCAATCACTACTGTGATTGATTGACTCACAAACGTATCATGCTCTTTGCAGCATCAGACGTTCCCAAGTCAATCAACCAAATCCATTTGAAACCAACCACACAGCCGTCCAGGGGCAAGGACAGCCGCATACTTTTGACAAGTTAGGCAGTGATCACTGCATGCTTTTGATAAGTTAGGCAAAAATTGAAAAAATTGAAAATGCAAAATTGAAGTGCAAACACAAGCGCAAAGTAATAAAAACCGACTCAGTCGGTGCATTCATTGAATTTCCACCCAGCCAAACGGCTGTGATGGATTAATTGTTATCCGGACCCCGTCCGGGAAAGAGAAATTGTTTGACAAACACGGCTCCTCAGCCGGTAAAGATACACATATACTCGGCACACAGGCCGAAAAAGCAAATAATGGCATACTGCCGCAAATAAAAATAAAAAAAAGAAGTTGGCACACAGCCGCTGAATCCTGGCCCTTCTCCCCTTCTTCTTCATTCTCGGGAGCTTCAGGCTCAGGGTGCTCAGTGTTGGCCCAGGCGAGGAAGGACTCAGGCTCTGGCTCACCCTTCTCTCTTAGGTATATTACCTCTTCAGCATATTTGTGAGCCAGAGCCCAGACGCCATAATCCTTGTTGGGATACAAGGCAGCCTAGGCGATCTTCATCATAGCCTCACTATCGGCGGCCATCTCAGCAACCAGGCGGTTTTGATCCGCCTGCAGAGTCGCTCGAAAATTATCCTGAGTTTTAGCCGCCTCCTTTTCCAGCTTGGCAACCTTGCCCTTCAGATTAGTGTTCTCTGAAGAGACACCCTGAAGTTTCTCAAGGTCTTCCTAGGCCTTCTTGAGGTCCTCCCTGAGCTTGGGGAGGTCCTCCTCCGCCTGTTTTTGGGCCGTCTCGGCATCCTCAGCCCTCTGCTTGGCCGCCCGCAGATCCGCCTCCAGCTCTTGAATCTTGGCCGCCTGTGTCATTTGGGTTGCTTTAGTTTCAAGATCGTCAATGATACACGAGTATAAAGCAACATTATCGGCGTCTGTGGCGGCCTGCTTGGCCCGTCTTACCTCGTCCTGCTTGCGGGTGTAAGGACGCTTGAGCCCGTCTACCTGCAGAAGAGCCTGCAAAAGCAAACAAGGTTAGCACTGCAGGCGGAGAAAAACTTGGAAAAAATTATTGAAAATTATTCAAGTCTTACCTCAGCCAGGAGGGTCAGGATACGTTCAAGATTGAACGTCTCAATCCCCGGGATAGCATCCTTATCCCGCTTGCTGACAGCCTCCAGCATGGCCTTGGCGTGCTTCTGGACGTCTGGCCAGCGGGGTGATTGATCTGCACCACAATCAGCGTCAGAGTGAGAAACTAAAGCAGCGCCAATCTGGTTCCTACCGTCTGAGGATGACGTCTGCTGGGAGTGTGATTTCACTTGCAACGGCCATCCCAACTCAAGCGGGGATTCAAAAGGGTTCTTACCTGCAGAGCCGGCCAGGCGAGAGCCGCTGGCAGGCGTGGTGAACCCCCCAGTTGCAGATAGGGGGTTGGCCAGGTCAAGGCCTAGAGAGCCACTCACCCTCTCCGTCCTTCCCCCTATCCGCATTTGAGTTTTCCCGCCTGGGGCGTTGGGAGTTGCGGTGGAGGCAGCCTTTTTTGAGGACTTGCTGGGGTTGGAGGCGGTGGTCTCCTCCCTAGCCCGTTTGAGTTTTTTCTCAAACGTCTTGTCCACCTCTCCTCCTTGAGAAAATAAGCAAGTTAATGTTAGCAGTCGAAGAAAGTAAACTTTGAAAGCAAACTTAAGAAAAGAGTCAGACGTTTACCTTGGCCCTGAGCTCTCGCGCCTGGGCTTCCGCCAAGTCTCGGCGGATCTGTGCTGAGGACCGTCTGGGGGTCTTCTCGTCTGGCAGCATGTTCAGAGCTTCTTCTGCAAAAACAAAAAGGGGAATCGATTAGTACATCATCAAAAACGATTCCGACACAAAAGTACTACAGACGGAAGTGTATTCAGGCGCATACGTCTGGTGAACATGTGTCCTAGCCCGCAGGCGGCTAGGAAGCATTCATCCCTAAGCCAGGCGCTCTTAGGGATCCAGTTCTTGGGGACTTTTATTGTCTCCCTAGTTGACATTGTGGCGTCTGTGAGGCCGAAGAAGTCAGCCTCAATTATTTTATCAAAGTCCTCATCCGGGATCCGGGGAAGACAGCATTTCCGACCCAGAAGGTCAGGCTTTTTATTGTACTGGCGTAGCTCGCAGTTCTCCCGCCTGGTTGGGGCCGTCAGCAGGTAGAACCTGTGCTTCCAGCCATCAAATTTTGAGACCTTATCCAAAGTCATCATGTATTAAGGGAACGTGGTCAAAGTATACCACGCTCTGTACCCGCCTGGGCTGCGGCTAAGATAGTGCATCTTAGCAAAGGCTTCCCAGCCGGGGTGAATTCCTTGGAATTCACAAGCGGCAACATACCCCAGAATGTTTGCCCAAGAATTGGGGGTAAGTTGCCAGACTCCAAGGTCGTAGCCTCTCAAGATTGCCTTCACCGCCTGGTGAAGGGGGAAGCGCAGACCCGCCTTGAACGCCGCCTCGTAACAGCCGAAGTAGCCTTTGGCGTTTCGTTCAGTATCTTTCCAAGAGATGGTGCCGTCTGGAGGAGGCACCCTTATTTTCCACCCGTCTCCCATTGGGTGCACCTTCAAAAAAATTTCAAGGCCTCTTATCATGAGGTCCCTGTCTTTCATGGAGACGTGGATCTTGTAGGGATCGTCCTTCTCGTTCCATTTCTTCCTCTCTTCTTCCTCGCTATCCTCAAGCGGGGGAAGATCATCACTACTCTCCGAAGAGGAGACGGAGAGTCCGCTCCCCGTCTCCTCCCCAGATTGGGAGACAGAAGCTGAGGCGGCCTCCTCACCGCCTTGGTCGCACTCGTCCAAAAACGAGTCTGGAGGAGTTGGGGGGCCACGCGAAGGGGATCTCTCCGGAGTCGTCTGGTGTTCTGAGCCAGACGTCTCTCCCTCAGGCGTTTGGCCGCCTGAGCCTTCACTCCTATAATTGGGATCCTGTGCCGTCTGCATTGTTCGAGCCATTGTGTCCTGCACAGACGCGCAAATGGTCGGAATCCAAGCATGAGGATGGTCCCAACACCTTGAGATGGCACTACCAGTCCTAAACTCAGCCGTCCCTGGTGAACGGCTGGATTCTACCCTAGGTTGTGTCGTGTGTGTTGGTGATGAATCCATTTATTCAAGAAATATGTACAAGCGGTAAAATGAAAAAGAGCTGAGAGAGTTAGAGACGGTACCTTTAGATTTGAGATTTGAAGGTAGACGGGTCCGCCTGTGTTGATGAGGCTGAGTTTTCTTAAACTTGCGCTTGACTCAGACGGATGACTTCTGCTCTCTCTTTCAAGATTCTCTCTAAGTTTTCCCTGAAAATTTTTGTGAAACGTACAAGAATAATGAGGGTAAACGGCTATATAAGGAGGGTAAATTAAGGGGTATTCCTGTAATTTACTCAGATGGTGAACAGTAAAATTTAGGCGGTAAAATTACCACCAACCAGAGAGTGACACGTGTCACAGATGCCACGTGGCGTGCCACGTCACATCTGTGAGGGGCAAATGTTTAGGGTAATTTTACCCCGCCATGTGGACCAACCAGAGGGCGACACGTGTCAGTCCCAGGATGGTCCAAAGTGGACCTATCCCTGCTTGACACGTGTCATCCCAGATATTTGGGAAAATGACGGCCTAAAGGCTCAAATCCCGAGAAAGCCGCAATGCGGCGCAGCCCACCCCTAATTAGGGTTCTATGACCTAATCAGGGGCACAATTCCCAAGGACCCTATAAATAGGGAGATTCCCCTCTTTGGAGGGCACGTTTTTCCATTTATTACAAACTGTCCCTTTGATAGAGACAACTGAGCTTGGAATCCGAGCAGATCCCCACCTAAATTTCCGCACCTTTTTCTCTCCTTTCAAGTTACTAACTTGATCGTCGGAGGCGGAGCACCTACCAACTGGTGTCTCCGTTTGTCTTGCAGGTACAGGCCGCACCGGACCAGTCTTCGAGCTATAACTCTCCCGAGGGACAAAAACACCCAAAACATTTACCACTATTTGTTTCGAATTGTCATAACAATTATGCCTTCTTCTAGAGGTCATATATACTACAAAATGATGATCAATTATCGATCACATTATCCAAACATAATTTCATGGCAAAACTTCATATCATCATATATATTTCATTTTCTAATATCATATGAATTAAGAAATTAAACTAATTACATATTTTGCTCATGGCTCTTCTAGACTATAAGAATATTATTCTCACTCAATGAAATCTCAACGTTATTATTTAATTAGACATTTCATGTGTTTATATGAGAGTTCGTCAATGAATACAAAGACTTGTTGAATCTCACATACTCAAATTTCAGGTTGAGATATCGATGATGTAGTCATATTGATTTTTCAAGAGTTTGATGATAATTGCAATGTTCAAGATATAAAATATGTAGGGCTAGGTATTTAAATACGTCGTATATAAGTTATTCAGGAACTCTTCTTACATGAATCATAACAAGTTATTATTAAAACGACGTCATCAATAATTTCATCACTAGTGTAAGCCCATTGGAATATAAATATTTCTTTGTAAGTTCCCATCAATGTTGTATATACGCCTTACTATACGTTGGACAGACATTCACACGTACCACAATTATTATATAGAAACTAGCTAGTGCATGCAATATGAGATATAGGAATCCTGATAAAATATTGAACAAAATATAAAATGAGTAATGCATCTAACAACTTCCTAAACATGCAATAAGTAATCCATTAACCTATGACTCATGCATGCACATGGACACAATATTCAAAATAATGCAAGACAATGTACAGTGTGGATTTAAAAATCCATATTTCATTGGACTTCTGGTCCATGATAAACTTTTGATCATTATCATTGTGTCGACATCAAAATGGACAAATATTTCAGATCCCTTATTCACTAGTCCATTCTATCATGCATATGCATATTATTTGTCGGTTCCATTGTGTACCGATATCATAAAATTTATTTAATGTATATTTTGCATGCTATTTTGCAATGATATCTGAATACATTTTCAATTGGTACCATTACGACTTTCTCATATCATAGGCCATCTATTTTAGTTCAAATATCAATACCACTTCTATCTGGGGTATTTCTCACACTATGGTATTAATATACTATCATTACATTTAAAAAGCATCAACTACACTATCTTGCCATATATCACATATTTATATTGGAACCGATCATACAATCTACACTTCAGGTGTAGTGATTCAAAGAAAAATTAGCAAAATTTAACTTAATATATGCACATAATATCATTATCACTATGACAAAAAAAATGTATCTCTCTATGCCTCTGGATGGATCATAACTGTATAAAAATTAAATTATAGATTTGCAACATATCGATCTCAATACAAAAGTTGGCATGTAACTTTACAAAGTATCATTATAGGGATCAACTAATATTAATTATATAATTTTGCCAACTTACTCTTCTTCTCTCCCTAAGTTGGTAAAATATCTCAAATATTGGGGAAATTGTTCACCAACTTAGAATATAATTTCATGTGCAAAAATTTCATCTCGTAGGACAATCATATTCAACAAATTTATCTCTTTTCGGAGAAAAATGAAATTTCATTTTCTTCTGGTGATCAATATTAATAGGGGTCATGAATTGTGCAGTTGTCTATTTTCTTATTCTATTTCTTATGTGCTGACCTAAAATAGCCCCAATCAAGAGATTAATCACTTGTATTTAAAGTCACTAATTCTCCAAATACTTTAATAATGAGTTTCCAGTTAGTCAAAATCTCTACACACACAAGTTATTTTAGTGAGCTTCTGGTTACTTATTACTTGTTCACATTCAAAATTGTTCAAAACTAGTATATAATCTCTTGAAATATCTTCAAAACAAACTACTAAAATCACAATCCAAATATAGCTCTATCTCAATGTTCTGTCTTGCCATTCAATTCATTTCACATCTTTAACATGAGAGAGCGTCAACACTTTATATTTCATGTCAAATGAAACTTCGAGTTTCCAAAACGGGTAATTATTAAACCCAGATGTCCTAATTTAATTATCACATCCAATCACTTTTCTGAATTCAAATTATGGTCAGTTTTCCAACACTAGTGATTAATTTATTAAACATATTTGCATGGCCATGAAAGTGATGTGATATTAGAACACAACCATGCGTTTCTTTATACAATTATTGGCAAGACTATCAACTAATACTTGATCCAATAATAGTAACTCATGCTTTATTGAAACACTTTGAATATAGTCTTGATACATGCTAATCTTGTTGGACATTTTATACTCTTCTGGAGTAATTTATATAATCATGAAACATATGAAATTTACTAAAAGTGATTTCTTGTAGAAATATAATGGGATATATCACTTTCTCAAATTTGTCATTGTCAATAGTGTCTCCTTTCCTTTTCGAATATACTTAATTATCATTAAAACTTATTGATATATCACACTTCAAGCGTGCTATAGGTTTATCAGTAATTGATGTTGTCCTTCTGGGATATCAAATTTCTTGGAGCATTTACAACTAGTATATGATCAATGACATTTATTTATATCCATTTTCAGGATGGTATCATTTCAAAATATTTAATTAACATGTGGCCACTTCTACGAAATAAATCGTTGATATTTAAGTTAATGTATGTACCAAACTGACCATCAATATATTTTATTAAGGATTACATAAAATAATGGAATCAATAAAATCTCCCCCTAATCCTTGCATATGGGGCATGAAATGAATCCAACAACCTTTAAATCTCTTTCACCTTTTAAGGCATAAATTCTTTTAGTAATGCATGTATCAAGCATAATAAAATTATTCTTATAAACTCTTACTCGTAATTCTTACCCAATTATATAAATTTCTTATAAGTATGAGCATAATAAATATATTTTTACAAGTAAGTTTCCCACGATATCATCTATCTCTTGCTCAAATAGATATTGTGCAATCAAGTTTAACTTGCAAATCATATAACTTTTGCATGAATTGAATTCATCACAGAGACATGGATTTGTGTATCATCTCGATCATATAATTGTTTCTCATTCATTTTTGGGAATAAAAAAAATCTAGTAATTTATGAATCATTAATACTCATCCAAAGTGTGGTATCTATAATAACCACCAAATTAAATTTAATATACACATCAATTCATACTTATACCATCGTGTTAGTATGTTTCATAATAATACCCTCTTATAAGGTTACTGACAATATGACCATGGTACAAAGTTAATGTCAAATATAATATAATGTATGTACATGAGATAATATAAAGTAAGAAGTATATATTAAAAGAAAAAAAAAATTTGGAACTTCAAGTCCAAGATTGAAAAAGGAGTATGCAATTATAGAGTATTAATTAGCTTGCAACTTATTATCGTTGATTTTATAGTTTAAATACAGTTGTACAAACATGTTTACGAGTTAATCAAAATACCATTGAAGGGGTATGTACAAATATGAAGCTTTAATATTATTTTCGATTAATGTGATAGTATGGTTTGATCAATCATCACATATAATTATAGTTTGCCCTAAACAAATTAAATACTGACATAATCAATTGTAATATAAAATGATTAAATGTCACAAAACTATGTTATCTCAATTATCATATGATCATAGATACAAATCACATATGTTTGAACCAATCAAATAATCCAAAAGGGTTAAACATAATCATGCTCATATACGAAATATAAAGAATGTTTAATTCACAATCAACCTGAAGGGCAGTAATTTCATATTAGAATAATGATCAAAGGCTAATAATAAAATACTATAACTAGATGGATTAATCTATGATTATGAATTAAAGGGATATTAACAAAAAACTCAATATGAGTTCAAATAGATAAATGAATTATCATTGAATGGAAGGCTTATAGTGCAGCAAGTCTAGTGCAGTAAGTCTAGTTAAGCCTTTTATTACCCAGTTCATAAGCCGATAGAAGTCTAATTTTGTGCGAAAGTCAAACAATACTAAGAAATTGATAAAATACACAATAGTAATAATCAGATTTTGTTGGCAATGCTATAGATATATTTTTGAATTAGTATAACATAGTAAAAAAAATCAACAACAAAGATTTGACTTCCCCATATATATTATAAAATAATCGCCTATATAAAAATTAATATGTAATATTGCATTCGAATAATAGTTAATCAAATAAAGCCACAAAATACTAGAAAACTAGTAACCAAAATAGTCAAATCAACTTAGTAATTTACCACACAAAAAAATAATATAGAAACTAAATACATACTAGCTACTTATGTATGTTTTTGCTACCAAGCTACTTATGTATATAGATAGAGCACTAAATTAGATCCCGTACGGAATTTGGTCCCAACTAATATAATACAATTGGGCCTCATGATATTAAATTAAAATGTCAATAATAAGATGATTGCATATAATAATACTTACCTTAATGATTATGGTATCCCTTGTTTCCTCGTATATGCAATGTTTTAGGATAAAAGAAAGGGATATCATAAATTAAGACATAGTAAAAGGTAGTAGTAAACACATATCTAGTTGTAATGTAGTATTGGAGTGCAAATAATTTATACGTATTATATGTGGTAGCAAATTAGAAAATAGGCATGTCAATATGTCATTGAAGTATTTACATATGTGTATATCACTGCCACCATACTATTATTATGATTATTATCTTTACTATCATTAATAAATAGTATTAATTATAAAGTAATTTCCCATCATCTAGAGCGGTGAAACATTGTTGAAAAAGGCAAAATAAACCAATCATAGATTATTTCCTATGCTTAATGAAAAGGATAAGTACAATCGTATGACACATATCTCTAATATTCACCAAACCAACTCAAAATATTAGAACTAATATATAATAAGATAGAGTGTGAAAATTAATTGGTAAATTGCAGGTTCACAATTAGAAAATAACCATTAGATTTATAAAAACTGTTATCATATTAAATCTTAAATTGATCGTAAAAATTACTACCCTATGAATTTGATATTAAACTAAATTAATAAATTAAAGCTGATTTATAGAAATAGCAAATGCGTAAAATAAAAATTCTTACTTGATGAACAATTAATTGGATCACTCAAGGTAGTAAGTTTACAGGAAATTAGAATTCTAATAATGCATAGATTAAACTATTATACAATATCGCAAACTTCGTAACTATACAATTTCGGATCCTAAAACCTATAGTAAGAAAAAATAAAAATTTTAAAAATACAAGTACCAATCATGTTACATAAACCAAATTATTTAATATCAAAGAAAACTTAGATAATTAAACAAATCATATTATAATAGTATGGCTATGTGATGTCGCTAGATGATTATGCTATGTAATAGGCAGATTCATTAGGAATCGAAAGCAAAAGAATAATACAAGTTAAAAAAAACACTAATTCTATTGTGCAAAGAATACAATTGCACTCACGTTACCTTAGACATTCAAAATACAAAAGATAGAGATGACGACATACCTGATGAATGTATCATAATTTACCCAAATTTAATTGTATTTGATAACATGTTATAAAATAAGGAGAAATGTGAAAGAAATTGAGAGAGAATCGATCAGTGTATTTCTATTCCATATGATGGGGGTATATATAAATACAATATAGATAGGGTTTTCTCAGATAAGAATATAAACCCTAGACCTATCTAGAATTTCTAAAATAATACAAGTAGTACAATGGGCATCCACATTATATTTCATAACGATATTAAAAATGTATCATGACTATATTTTTATTTAAGTATAAATTGTCAAATCTAGTCAAAGTTAACACATGAATAATGTAAAAGTCAAACCGTTGCAACTGTAAAAAAAGGAGGAAGTATTATCACTTTAATTTTCAGGTTTTAATTGTACCACTATAGTCTTTTTTTTTTTTTTTTTTTTTTTTTTTTTTTGAAGAAACCACTATGGTCAAATTAATACCATGCTACTATTATACCATTACACTCTAATGGTATAATTTCACAACCTATTGGTGCATATATTAGTTTCAAAAGTATACCATTATAACAATCTTAAGTGTAATTTCAACTATTTAGAGTATTATTGTAATAACAATAATACATTTCACATCTTAATGGTACTAATGTTAACTCTTAAAATATTTATGAATTGTCATGTTATGTACCAACAAATACATAACATACCTCCAAATCTACTTCCTCTTAAAATGGTCCTTAACTTATTTGTAGGTGTACTGTTGGTAAAAACTTGACACGTGTCTTATTCTAATTGGTCTAACATTTTTTATTCAAAAAATTTGAAATCAGAAAATAAAATAATTAAAATTTAATTAAGAAATAATTATAAGAAGAAAAAAAAACCCCTTCCACCACAATTTATTATAAGGTGTTTTTTATTTAGGACAAGAATAAAAAGAATTTCATTAATGAAAAATTGTCAAACAACACTTACATACATTTCCTAGGAAATCTAAAATCCCAACACAACAAATCACCTAAGAACTAGTTACATCGCAAATTCAATTAACGATCGTTTAATAAAAAATTTCATCCAAAGCTATATAATCTGTGAGTTAGCACTAATTTGGCTTGAGATCCACGGATGAATAATTGTGTTGAGTGAAAATACTTATACGGTTTTCTGGACACTTTCGGAGATTATGAAACTCTATCTTCAAACTTCGGCAAACGGACAGAAAAAAGAAATTAAGCCTAATAGAATAACCACCATCTTAAAGATGGGATCCATTATCGAAATAAATTAATTTTTTTTTTGGAGCTTACCACCGATAAAAACACCGATGGAAGCCGCTACAAAGATTTACAAATGAGACCGGAAGAAAAGAGAGAAAAGGAGAAGAAGTGAAGGAAACCTTAAAAAAAAAGCAGAAAATATTTAGCATTGGAGGCTAGATAACCCTTCTAAGGAAGAAACTTTAGTGGGAACCAGAAAGCACTCCAAAGAGAAACCCTAGAGGGAACCCCAATACATTTTAATTATTATGGAGTAGTGAGAATTTTCAATAATTGTAATTTATAAGTTTTGAAATTATGAAATGAAAGACACCAATGGTTACGAAGTATTGTAATATGCAACCATGATAATTCTACGCTAATACAAGTATGATTTAATTTGTTTGATATAAATTTAGAAATAATAGTGAAGGATTTATGAATGATGGGGGCTGTTTCAGGTGGGGAAAAGAAGGGGGAGATGCTGTCGGGGGTTAAGGTTTTGAGAAGGGTAGGTCACGGCGCTGGTAAGGCGAAATGGAAGGTGGTTGCCGGGCGATGGGGATTGGATGTCGGGGGTGGGAAGCTTCGGGTTGTGGGTTAGATGGGGGAGGGGTGGCTGGTAATTAATAGGGCGGCTTTTGTTTTTAGTTTTTTTTATATATTATTTTATATTAATTGTTTCGAGTTTTTTTGTGTCCTGCGGGAGAGTTACAACACTAAGACTGGTTCGGGGCCGCCTGTACCTGCAAAAACCACGGAATCTCCGGTACGTCAGAGTTCCACCTCCGACGGTCAAGTTAGTATACGTTCAGAATGAAAAGGTGCGAAAAGTAATATCTTCTCGGATTTCGAGATCATGTGTTTTCACTGTTTTCGAGAATAATAAATTACATAATGATTGTAAGGTCCCCCATTAATGGAGGAGATCTCCTTATTTATAGGGTCCTAAAAGTTTGTGCCCTTGTCTTAGGGTTTGATGACCTAGGATCTTGGGCTGCGGCGTTTTACGGTGGCCTCGGGAAATGGGCCTTGGAGGTTGCCAATTCCTGAAGGGGTATCTGCCTGCCACGTGTCATACCCTAGTTGGTCCATTTGGAGACCTTCCTAGGGTGACACGTGTCACGCTCTGGTAGGACCACGTGCCAGGGTAAAAACACCCAAAACATTATAATTTAATTTAATTGCTATTTTTTTTGATAATTTAGTGTAAAAATAATATATACCTGTTCTTGAGGTTGTAGGTCACTTGGAGTCTTAGACTATTTTAAGAATATGTAGTATTCTAATACAAACCATCAATCTGATTTTTTTTCTTCCTTTGACTAGCCTTCCTATGGAAATATGTAGTATTTTCATCCCCGTCCTTTATCTCATTCGCACGTGCCCTCGCAAACCAGTAAGATTCTTCTAACCTACAAAGCTCGCCCAACTCATCCGACAATAATTTACAATTTGCAATCATGTTGGCGTCAAATTACCCACCTTGCGCTTCTAACAGCTGCTTCTCAAGTTTATTTTCTATTTTTTTTTCTTTGTATTCCCAAAGGACTTTGTTGCCCACTTTTTCAAGTCCACATCACATAGGTCAAGACTCGCTTGAGTGGCTAACCTGTACCAGCCCCATGCTTTCGTAACCACAGACGCACGCTCATCATTTGATAGCCACATGACTTTGAATCGATACAACCTCCCTTTCTTACCCTTATAAAAATAGTTAAAAAGTATCAAGAAAATTTAGACAATATTCGGATTCCTCCCTTACAAATGTTGCACCCAGTGTATGAAAAAGTGCAAGGTACACTAAGGCGATAAGGTTCTGGAGCCTAGGCGCTAGGCGCAAGCACAAGGCGCGCACCTCATGAAGTAAGGCACACTTTCCTACATATTTTAAAAGTTTTTTTTTTCACTTATGCATATATATATATATATGTGTGTGTGTGTGTGTGTGTGTGTGTGTGAGATTGAAGCACGCATAATATTAAAGCACATAAAAATATGAGCAAAACATTGATTTTCCATTGCACATAGTCAGTGGCGGATCTACCTTTGGGCATGGTAGGTCACGTGACCTAGCAAAAAAGCAAAAAGTTTATAAATATTAAACATTGCAGGTAATAATTATATATGCTCACTAGACTAGTGGTTGAGGCATATCTTTTCTAGGGAATGAACATGGGTTCGATTCCCATGAGCAGCATTACCTTTGTTTTTTTTTGTGTGTGTTTTTATTATTTTTAAATTTATTAATTAACTTCATCCTCAAATCCCACCTTATTAGTATTTTTTCCTTCTTAATTCTTATTAGGCAACTTGTTAAAATTTACTTTTTATTTATTACCTTCATCCCTCAAATCCTACCTTCTTAGTTCTTACTAGGTAACTTGTTAAAGCTCGTCATTCTAAATCTTTTTGGTAATTTCATTGGTTATTTGTCATTATCCGTCAAACCATCACAAATCCTCCTTCTCCTCTCCCACGAGATAGTTAATATTTTTGGAGAGACTTTTTTTTTAAAAAAAAAGCTTTAAGAATATTTATGTATTAAATATCGATTTGTATGCGGTCGATGGGAGACAGTGACCCAGCACCCGTAAAATCCTGGATCCGCCACTGCACATAGTCTCCAAAAACATAGCATACAAAATAGTGTATATCATGCACTAGGCCACTAGCCAATTGGAAACCAAATATAGTAGTTTCAAAATGACATGTGAAATTGTCCTCCTGTGCTGCTAGTGTTCTATTTAATCATCTTCCTTAGAAAAAACATCAACATCTCCTATATCATCTTCAAGTGACAAGTAGCCTTCATCATTATCATCATCATCATCTTCTTCATTATTTACTTATCCTAATGGCTTCCTTTGGGTGGTTCCTTTGCTTGAACTACCAATATTTTCTCCAAGTCTACCTCCTCTTGATCTCAAGTTGAATCTTTCTTCATAAATTCCGGCTGCACTAGCCACTTGGCCCGTGTAAGATCATCATCATCATAACACATGATCATTTTCAGCATCTTCTTCTATCCTTCATGTTAACCACTCATTACTATCATCGATATCTTTCAAAGCTATGGCATCAATCTTATCACTCAACTTTTGTATTTTCGAACCAATGCCCGATTGTATTTAACATACACCAACTCATTTAAATGAGATTGTGTGAGTCGATTCATTTTTTTGAGAATGAATCTATCAAACACAAAAAATATTTAGTTATAATCACCAAGAAATTGACATCAATTTTAATAAAGAATTAGTAGGAAACACCACTTACATGTTCAAAGTTACTCCAATTTCTCTCATAGCCTGATGCACTATATGTAAGACTTAAAATCTTTATGGAAAATTGCTGTAAAATAGGTGTAGAAGAACCATAACAAGACCACGACTCAGTTACAAAATTAAAATTTACAGTGTAGAGAATAATATGTAATTAGGTGAATAGTTACAATTATTGAATTGATATAAATTGATTACCTAGAGCTTTAGTTTTCCAATGCCGCCTTATAGCCATTTGATTTCCAAAGAGACCATTTGCTTGCTTGTAAGAATTGAGCTCTGTCATAATCTTGTCTTGCTTTTTGAGTTGAGGGACCAACCTTTGGATGCACTCATATAATCCATTTACTAACTCTTAGCTTCACATTGCTCAATTTGGGGATTGTCGTCATAAAAATATTTAGGGTTTAGACAGTGTCCAAAAGCATTTAAAGGACGGTGTAGTTGACATTCCCATCTTATCAATCATCTCGAAGACTTCTTTGTATTTGGACTAATTTTGATCGAATGGTGTTGAAATTGCTTCTTTGGCACGATCCATTATTGCCTCATATATGTAGCCCATGGGATGTTTTTTTCACCATCCACCAACCTTAGTGCACGAACTAATGGACCTATTAGCTTCAATGTATACACTGTATCATTCCAAAAGGAGGGCATCATAATAGTTTCAGCTGCTTTTTTGCCTTCCGATTCCTTGGCCCATTTGCTACTTCTCCACTTTTAAGAAGTAAACATTTTTCTTAGATTGTGTTGCTTCTTTTGTATTGGTGATAGTATAATAAATATAGTAGCAAATCTTGTCTTTGCTGGCCTTAACAAGTTCTTTTGGTTAGTGAATTGTCTCATTAAATTTAGAAGACTAGGACGTTGATAAGTAAAGCTATTCATTTGAATTGCCCTCTTTAAGACTCTTTCAATGATAGGAAGCCATCCAATATCTTCAAGGATAAGATCAATACACTGAGCTGCACAAGGAGTCCAATACAAGTTTGGATATTTTGCCATCAAGAGGGTACCTGATCAAAATAAAGTTATATCATAAACTAGCACTACTACAAAAAGTGGCAAAGGGACCCCTTTTAAGAGACTCGTTGTACAATTTAACAGGTCTATTTTATATAAAATACCCTACATTACACGTAACGGGTCTGTAATAGTAGGCGCCAAAATTATGTTTCGCGGTTTTAAATAAGAATTAATATAAAAGACCCGTTATTATTTACAACGAATCTCTTAGGTAAGAGACCTGTTGTTAGGTACAGCGGGTCTCATACATATAAAGTAAAAAAAAATGCTAATATTTAAAGTTAAAAAAAATAATGAGCAAGAGTTTCTACAGAGTTCCATTTTTTTCATTATTTTCGCCTCTTATTTTCCATTCCCTCCCAAATTCCTACCCAAAATAAACCCTTTCATCAAATAACCCTCTTGAATTTTTTATTGCCGCAATTTCCATTTCAAATCTTTTGGATTTTCAATTGTTGGATTTCATCTCCCAAATTCCAAAGTCCCAAACTTGTTTTGTTAGTTGTGGCTAGTACGTGATATTGCAATATAGTCAACAGCTGTCATCGTCACCGGTAAGGTCGGATTTGCCACAACTTTCATCCACCGCAAAGTTAAAGGTTAGAATTTTGGCTTAATTGATGCATGTATGCTTTGTTGAATGAGAATAATGTTGGGTTGCTTATTAAAAGTTGTAATTCTATTCAGATTTCTGCTGCTTGAAATTTCTAATCAAGTGTTGGTTCGTCGTTTTAGTTTCTGGGTTTTATGATGTTTAATGTTCCGGGTTTTATGATGTTTAATGTTCTGGGTTTGATTTTTTTTTTTTTTCGAAACAAGGTTTGATTTAAATTATATGTAAACTACTTGTATCTTTTAAAATTGAATGATTCTAATAATTGGGGTGCCCAAATTATTGAATTGATTACCATTATTGTCATCTTTTTTCTAAAAATTTAGTCATGAATTACAGAATTCTTGTCTGTCTTCTGCTCATATTCTTACAATGTTGGGTTTTTATCAGCAAAAACAAATTCAAGAAACTTTAATTAAAATTTCAGAATATATGGGAATTGTGGGTTTTGTTGGGGCTTCAAGGGTTCAAGTATAAAGTTATTTGTAGTAATTTTGGTTTTTTTTTTTTTTTTTTTTTTTTTTTTTTTTTTTTTATTTATTTTTTTTTAGTTATGTGAGGACATGCGGAGGGTTGACAAAAGATTTCCCTATTACAATCGGATTGCATCAAGGGTCTGCATTAAGCCCTTTTCTTTTTGCAACGGTTCTAGACGAATTAACTAGACCAATTCAAGATGAGGTTCCATGGTGTATGCTGTTCGCAGATGATATCGTTTTGGTGGATGAGACTAAGGATGGGGTTAATGTCAAGTTGGAGCAATGGAGGCAAAGGTTGGAATCTAGAGGGTTTAAGCTAAGTCGGAGTAAGACTGAATATTTGGTATGTCGTTTTGGCACTCAGAGGGGGACAAGCAATGAAGTGGTGAGTTTGGATGGAAAGGATTTGACCATGAGTGAATGTTTTAAGTACCTAGGGTCGATCATCCAGAAGAATGGTGACATTGATCAAGACGTGACCCACAGGATTAAGTCAGGGTGGCTTAAATGGAGAGCGGCCACGGGAGTGCTATGCGACCGCAGCATTCCCTTAAAGTTGAAGGGAAAATTCTACAGGACTGCCATAAGACCAGTGTTGCTCTATGGTACAGAATGTTGGGCTTCTAAGAAAGAGCATATTAAAAAGATGGAGGTTACGGAAATGCGCATGTTAAGGTGGATGTGTGGAAACACTTTAAGAGATAGAATCAGAAATGAGGTTATTCGCAAGAAAGTAGGTGTGGCGGGCATTGTAGATAAATTAAGGGAAAATCGTCTGCGTTGGTTTGGACATGTAAGACGGAGACCCGAGGGTGCACCGGTGCGAAGAGTGGAAGAGTGGGACCATGGAGGGATTAAACGAGGAAGAGGGAGACCAAAGATGACTTGGTTGGAAGGAGTGAGGAAGGATATGAAGTGCATGGATTTACGTGAGGATGAAGTTTTGGATCGTAAGGGATGGAGGAGAAAGATTTATGTTGATGACTACACGGAATAATCAAATTTGGTTCATGTTAGCCGACCCCACTTTTGGGATTAAGGCTTTGATTGATTGATTGATTGATTTATTTATTTTTTTTTATAGCATCAGGTTTGTTGTTTGAATTTCTCTTTAAATTCTTCATTATTTTAGATTGTATGACATCTTTAATGTTGGTTAGGATTTCCAAATTGTCTTTTTTTTTTTTTTTTTTTTTTTTTTTTTTTTTTAATTTTGATTAAAAATGCACTATTGATTCATGCATGTACACAAAATCGTGAGTTTTGTTGCTAATTGGTTCCTGATCTGATGTTATGCTTTTTGTCAATTTAGTTATTAGAAGATGAGGCAAAAGGTGTAGGGAGAGGGGCAGGGGCAGGAGTATATAAATATTGAAATGGGATTAATAATTTTAGTTGTTGTTGTGTAGAAAATATTAAGATCGAAGTTGGATAACAATAACTAAGCCAGGTGACCCAAAATATCAAGTAGGTGTAATTGTGTAAGAGAATTTGTTAAGTTTGCAGTTAAGAATAGTGGAGGCCGTCATAAGCTATCATGCCCTTGTCACATGTGCCATAATTTCTTGTATAAGAGACCCGAAGAGATACTTAATCACTTGGAGAAATGGTAATTTGATAAAACATATACCCGTTGGATTTGGCATGAAGAATGTAGGGATGGAGCTTCAATGAGTAACTTTTCAAATAATGCTAATGAAGATCTGTAGACACCAAATTTTGATCTTATTGTTGTGGTTTATTATTATTATTATACCATTAATATTATTCTTTATAATTTTTATCATTATAATTGCTATTTTTGCAACAATTAGCATTATTTTGCTTCTTGTTTTTTCAATTACGTGATAAGTATATGATAAAATATATTTTATAACTTAATAACATTTTTTTTTAAAAAAAAAATGAAAAAAACGAGTAATAATAATGATTTTATTTCATAATTTCCAAAATACATGTTACAATTTTTACTTCTAAACTACTAAATTACAAAACTTTGAAGCACTACTAACACCACATGTATTTTTTTTACCCTGCTACTCCGAAGTAATTTCGGACTTCACTTGTGGATTAACAAGTAAATTAATACAACAATTAGGAGGACCACTAACCCCACAATGTACATAAAGTCACCCGTATCATCCTCATGTCTTCCTCGAAGGAGAAGACCGGCTGATCTTCCTGGTTGTCTTGAAACATGGTGGCCGAAATTAATGGTGGTTTTGTTTTTTTTTTTCGGGTAAGGAGGGAGATAGAAGAAGATAACAAATAAGTGGTGAATTGAGATTTGGATAAGGGTAATTTTCTTTTTATAGTAAAAAGTGGGTATTTTTATACAATATTTTTTTGTATATGTATAACAATCTTATAGTATAAAGTATAATTTTTTTTTTTTTTTTTTTTTTTTTTTTTTTTTTTTTTTTTGTCTTGCCAGGGGTATACATTATTTTTTATAAACAAGTATTGTTTAACTCTTTTTTTTTTTTTTTTTTTTTTTTTTTTTTTTTTGGAAAATAAGATTTTATTACGAAAGAAAGAAAGTTACAACTTACAAAAGCTAAGTTATAACTACCACCAGAACACCAAAAGACCTGAAAACAACAGGCCAACCCCACAACCAGTTCTAGATCCAAACCTAGCCACCTTCTAGGAAGGGTTCTAGGAAGGGTCTAGAACAACTGGACTCAGATTTCCGGCCACCTTCTAGGACAAGTATTGTTTAACCCTTTAATTATATTGGTATGTTCACTTAGAGTATTACAGTACTTTTTTTTTTTTAATTTTATCAGGTGATTTTTACGATTTGTGCAATACCCTATTATTTGGTCCACTTACCTATAAAAAGCCCACTAGTCCAAATACTCGTGCCCAACCAAGGTAGGGAAAGACAAACATTCCTTTTCCTGCAATAAAGTTTGCCACACCTAAAAAAGTATTACATGTCTTAGTATTAAAGGGAGCTCCTTTTATATACACTTGTTTTACTGCAAACTTAAATAACATTGTCTTTTTGTCCCACAGGTAATACTTGATCCGATAGGTACAAGTTCGGATCAAACACATCGATATTTATCTAAGGATAGTTGAATATTGTATGGACGAGAGTAAAAGAAAAATACTTGTGGGATGTATGAATACAGCGCGTAGAAGAATAAGTAAATGGGAATAGTAAAATCAACGCAAAAATTGAAACTTGCCTACGCCTGATCATTTACATTTTGGTAAAAAGAAATTATTGCTTCTGACATGTTGTTTCTTTTGTGATTGTTTCGTTTTTTTTTTTCATTTTGTTTGTTTTCATTTTACTTTTTTTTTAAATTTTTTTTTTTAATCTTATTTACTTTTTTAGACTTGCTTATTTCGGTCTAGTTTTTGTATCCTTTTGTCAATTTTGATGAACAATTGTCAATAATGAAATAATTTTACTTTTTTTTTTTAATCTCCCATGGTTAATATTGTATCCAATAAATTTCAATTTGGACAAATCGTATAAAAAATTTATCTAAAGGTAGTTAGGACAGTTGAATTTCATACGCATCTCATGTTGCATATTACTATTCAAAACACTATTTGACACTATTCAAACACTATTCAAATAAGTATTTTCACCATTACGTTTGTTTATGTTGCCGACGTGAATTTAGGCCTTTGTTTTTATTCGTTTTCCTGTTGTTTTGATCTAGTTTTGTATTTTTTTTTATGAATGTGATACATATAAATTTGTGTTTTAGTAGAGTAAGACAAGATAAGAGTTCACTTTTTTTATTTTTTTATTTTTTTATTTTTTTTTTAGAAAGTTGTTTGGTTAAGGGAATATATTTTACACTTAACTACGTTAAATTTATGTCGTATGACTTAACATAATATTTTTTTTTATCTCTCAACCATGTTGTATGATTTTACATGGTATATTTTCATTTTAACCACGTCAATCTTATGACTTTATATGATTTACCTTACTTTATACTTTTAGTAAGGGTCATTGTTTGTAATGCTTGTGCTTATAAGATTTTGTCGTATGGTTAGATGTTCTTTGGTAAATTTATATGTGCTGTCTAATAAGGGTAAGGGTTAATTTTTATTTTTATATATAAGCTCCGAAAATATTTTGTCTGACCCTAAGAGTATTGTAACTTTATGTCTTTGAGTAACTTTCAGAGCTGATATCTTAGGGAGTTCATTATTTTATAAGTGTTGTTTTAGTACATTGGTGAGTATAATAATCACTAAGTAGGTTTAAGTACTCTATTATACGTATACCACGTGAGTATTTTTAAGTTTTGTCATGACTTAGTTATATATATATATATTTAATGTCATGGCATTTTAGAACCTTTTTAATATCATTATTAGAGCCTGATTTAGTTACGGTTTTCTTTATTCTATCAGTTTAAGTGTTATAAAACTGACTAATTAGTTTGTTACATAAAAAACAGAGAATTTAATACCAAGATTTTCATTATTACCAAAATCTTGATATTTACCATTTAAATCCTTGAATTACCTTTTATTTATTTACAAATTAACCCCTTTATTTTCCTATAAACATCGTATACCATGCTACCTCTATAGCAAGCTAAAACAACAAAAGCTTCGTAGAATGAAAACAGAAGTTAGTCTCAAAGTTAAAGAAGAATTCAAAAGCAACTTGACGCCAACTTCATCAAACCAATCAAGCATCCAGAATGGCTAGTGAATGTGGTGGTAGTGCCCAAAAAAGATGGAAGGGTTAGAGTGTGCATTGATTTTAGGGATTTAAATTCAGTATCACCAAAGGACTATTTTTATTACCTCACATTGACGTTCTGGTTGATAACACTGCCGAACACGCAATGTTCTCATTTATGGACGGATTTTCAGGATACAATCAGATACTCATGTCAGAGGAGGATATGTTGAAAACTTCTTTTATTACCCCATGGGGAACCTTTTGTTACAGAGCAATGCCCTTTGGATTAAAGAATGCTCACCTATCAACGGGCTACAACGACGATTTTGCATGATCTCATCCATGATATTGTAGAGGTCTATGTTGATGATATGATTGTCAAAAGTCATGATCGTGAGACACACATTGATGCTCTAAAGTCATTCTTTGATAGAATTAGAAAGTACAATCTAAGGCTGAATCCTCAAAAATGTGTGTTTGGAGTAACTTCGGGAAAGCTTCTAAGCTTCATTGTGAGTCAAGACGGAATTAAAGTCGACTCCGACAAGGTCAAGGCCATACAAGTGCTTCCCCGCTAAGAACAGGAAAGGAGATTTTCTTGGTAGAATCCAATATATTAGTAGGTTCATATCTCAATTAACGACCCGGTGTGAATTATATTCAAGCTACTTAAGAAAGTGTTCCTACAAAATGGAATGACAAATGTCAGGCTTCATTCGATTCAATGAAAGAATACCTCTCCAACCCTTCAGTTTTAATGCCACCAAAATCGGGGCAACCCTTGATATTATATCTTACTATCACGGAAATGGCTATGGGAGCTCTTTTGGCACAATACCAAGAGGGTACAAGGAGGGAAATAGCTATCTACTACCTCAGCAAAAATTTCCTTGAGTATGAAACTAGATACACTCCTTTGGAAAGAGCTTGCATTGCCCTTATTTACGCAACAAAGAAGCTTCAACATTATCTGCAAGCACATACTACTTATCTAGTTTCGAGGTTAGATCCAATCAGTTACATTTTTGAGAAGCCAGTGAAAGAATAGCAAGACGACATGCGATATTGTTAGAATTTGACATTTAGTGTGTAAATCAAAAGTCTGTCAAAGTAAGGGCTATATCTAGGCTTTGGCTGATGGGCCTATATCAGGTGATGAATTTGATGATGATTTTCCAGATGAACATATTTTTTGTCTTAGTACGTCACAATGGAAGATGTACTTTGGCGGTGCCTCTAATAGGAGAGGCAATGGTGCAGGAGTATTATTAATTGATCCTTATGGAGTGCATATTCCATTTGCTAGGAAACTTAGTTTCCCAACGACGAATAACATGGCTGAATATGAAGCTTGCATCTATGGAATCAAGGCAGCATTGACAGCTGGTGCAAAACGGTGATTCTTATCTCATAATTTCCTAGACTATTGGAGACAGGGAAGTTCGGGATGAAAGGTTGCAAATGTACACGGAGTATCTTCAGCAATTTATTCCTTACATTGAAGAAATAGAGTTCACGCATCTTCCCTGAGAACAAAATAGTTTCACCGATGCTTTGGGAAATCTTGTGGTAAATTTGACTTGGGATGATGATGTAAAGGTACCATCGGTAACAATTGTAAAAAAAGAAATTCCAGTGGTTAATTGTGAGCCAACGATTTCTTTATTAACCTAAGAAGATAATGAGGATGTTTGGTATACTAATGTTAAGAAGTATTTAATCGATGGAGAATATCCTAAGGGAAGTCACAAGAAGGATTAGTTGTCTATTCGAAGGCTAGCTTCTCATTTCATGATATTAAAAGGTTTGCTGTATCATAAAAATTTTGATGGAAACTTATAACTATGCATCGATGGGGAACAGACACAAAGGATCATGAAAGACGTACATGGGGGAGAATGTGGGCCTTATATGAATGGAAGGATGCTTGCTCAGAGATTCTTTGAGCAGGGTATTACTGGACTACCTTGGAAAGTGATTGCATCCATTTGTACGAACATGCAAAAAATGTCGGCTATTTGCAAATCTTAATCATATGCCGCCTGTTAGCTTGAATAATTTTACTTCGCCATGGCCCTTTTCTAGTTGGAGCGTAGATATCATTAGAAAAATTCACCCGAAAGCTTCGAATAGACATCAATATATTTTGGTTCCTGTTGACTATTTTTCGAAATGGGTAGAGGCATCATCATATTCAAAACTAGGGGCAAAACAAGTTTCAAAATTTGTGATCAATAACATTATATGTCGGTACCCCTTTCGAAATTATCTCCGATAATGGTTCACAATTTAAAGGCCATCTCAAAGAAACCCTTGAGAAGTACAAAATCAGACATCACCAATCATCGCCATATCGTCCTCAAACCAATGGAGCTGTTGAAGCAGGTAACAAAACCATCAAGACGATAATCGCCAAGATGACAGATAAGGCTAGAGAATGGCCTGATAAACTTCCCTATGCACTTTGGGGGTATCCGACAAAATATGATTACAACAAACTAACAAACTTTTCTTTTATTCAAACATAACACAAACTCCCTTGCTTTTTTGGCGAGATTACAACTTTTTTTTTAACCATGAAAGTAACAACCACATACATCATACAAACACAATGCCTTCCGATATGGTTTCTTCTTTGGAATTAAAAAACACACACAAGAGAAATACGAGTATAGGAATTAAAATATTATAAAAGAACCTTTGTAAGGATTTATTCAAGCATCGTCCTTGAGGTCCTCCAACAACCATGCTGTGTAAGACGCGGTTGGAACATCATCTTCAAGAATTGGAAATGTTGGGAGCATTCGTGCAGATTGCCATACACAAGATGATGCCCTAAGAGCTTCAACATTACCAATTTCATAGGTGGTATGAGGTACCACTGGGAGCTCATGGAGTTCAAGGAGTCGTTGGAGCTGCTTGTCTTAAGTATCTCCAAGGAAGATAGAAAGTGACGTGACACAATCCTGGAAGTTGAACACCTCTGCGCCTGCTAGTGCTAATTGTTATGGAATCTATGCTGAGAAACGAAATGATCCATTCCACATCAGCTTCGGCAAAGAGGTCTGTCCATGCAACATGGTTACAAAATTGACGGAATATAGGGAAAAAACCTCTCTCCCGAATATGTCGGGTTTGGTAAGGAATTCGAATAGCTGGTATAGACAGCTTGAATTTCTCACATAACCAGAGTTGAAGCATAATTGGACACCCTTTCACAAAACCCCCTGGGTTTTGTTTCAGATGGTCAAGCCCCATCATAAGTTCCCCTAGGATAAGAGGCCCTAAGCGGTTCCTTGACTTGATAACAAAGAAAGGCAACGAAAATGACAGGAAAATAATGATTCCTTGAGTAAGACAAGGCCAAGCAACAAAAGGATGCAAGCTCTTTCTTGGCACTTTTGGAAATTTTCATTGTTGAGAAATCCCCAATGAGATAAAGAGAAAGTTTCAAGGAAGTTCTCTAATATTAAAATATCGAGCAAGCGATAATTACCTTCCAAATTCAATGGTACACCTAATAAATCCCTTATGATTGCATCAGTTGCCCTCGGGCAGCAGGAGTAATCACACGGCCTTGTTTATGAAGACCTAATAAACCCTCCACTTCTTCCAGAAGATGAGTAATTTCCGTCTCTCCAAAGCGGAAAACATGGCGTTCTTCATCCCAAAATTCAACGGCAGCATGAATCATATCATACCGAGGTTGAATAGCTAGGAGAGGAGTGATGCTTCTGGTAAAGACACTGGTATAAGGAGAAAGGCGAGGTGGAGAAATATTTTCTATCACTCCTTTTAGTTGGAGCTTTCTAGCTCCACTAATCTCATTGATTTCTTAATACATTGCATTCATTTTTTTTTTTAGGGAAAGTTAAGGAAAGAAGAAGTAAGAATTGAAGGGAGAAGGAAGGAAATGGTGTGGAAATGAAGGAAAACCACCTCCCTTTATATAGGGGTGGTGGTGGTAATGGTCCCAAGTAGAAAAAGCCGAAGGAATTTCTCTTTCCGCAAACTTAGTATAAACCACCTAATGTTTTTGCATCCGAAATCCATAGATTATATCTTTCAAGAATGATTTTCTTTGTTCCTCAAATTCATGCAACATGGAATTTTGATCTTTGCCCAAGAGGATCCAATAAACATCCGTCTAAATTTTATCGGTGTAAGGTTGAGCCGGTGTTTTTCAACTACACCCGAGCCAACATTAATGCTGTAATTGAGAAAAAATTCATTCTTTTAAGCTAGTTTTTCAACTGCACCCAAGCCAACATTAGTGTTGCAAGTGAATAAGAATTTCATTTTCTTTTAAGCCAGTTTTTGAACTGCACCCAAGCCAACATTAGTGTTGCAAGTGAATAAAAATTTAATTGTCTTTTAAGCCAGTTTTTCAACTGCACCCAAGCTAACATTAGTGTTGCAATTGAGAAAAAAATTCATTCTTTTTTAAGCCAGTTTTTCAACTGCACCCAAACCAACATTAGTGTTGTAATTGAGAAAAAAGGGGATTAAAGATGAACTCCATGTGGTTGAGAATGAGAATGGTCAAAAGTACTTGCCACCGGCTGCTTATACGTTCTCTAGAAAAGAAAAAATTGAGTTATGTCAGAGCTTGGCCGGAGTGAAAATGCAAGAAGGTTATTCTTCTAATATTCGTAACCTGGTAAACATGGAAAGTTTGAAACTTGTGGGCCTTAAGTCTCATGATTGTCATGTTTTGATGCAAAATTTGTTGCTCGTAGCTATTCGTTCAATATTGCCTAAAAATGTTCGATATGCCATTACTAGACTTTGTTTGTTTTTAATGCAATCTATAGTAAAGTCGTTAATCCCGAACATTTGAATGCTTTGGAGGAAGAAATTGTTATAATTTTATGTCAATTAGAGATGTGCTTTCCTCCATCTTTTTTTGATATCATGGATCATTTAATGGTTCACTTGGTAAGAAAGATAAGATTTTGTGGTCCAATGTATTTGAGAGTTCAATGGGCTTTTGAAAGGCAAATGAGAACATACCAAGGGTATGTGAAGACATATGAGACAATTGGCAACGTGATATATCTTATGACAATTGGCACAAGGCATACTCATATATTCTGCATAATGAGGATGAAGTTGCACCCTATATTGAAAGACATATGAGACACTTGAGTGATTGTGTCATAACTTGTATAGGGATGAAGTGATTGTCAACGGGCTATTGAGGATGGCGATAAAGGACATGTAATTGTTGCTAATAGGGAAGTCTGTATAGAGAAGGCAGAAGAAGTCATCAAAAATCATGTCCAATCACTACCCCTTGGTCACCGCCGAGTCTCTATTTTAGAAGATATTATGCCGAATGCTCTCTTGCCATGTCCAAACGAAGAATTAATCTTTGTCTACCAAGCTAAGAAGAGTTACGCTGCTTGGCCAATTCACTTGATTTTTCCAGTTAAGGTATTGTATTAAAAGTTTTAATTATGAATTCCTTGTTTTCCCTATTAATGTTATAGAAAATATTTTAAGAACCGAATTTAGTTTAAAATTGAAATTAAATTAAGAGTTGTATTTATTTGATACATATTGTTTGTCTGAAAGGCTGATGTGCACCTGGAAAAAGACATGACTACTCCATCCCCAAGATCAACATCATCTCAAACATCAACCACTGTCATGTATCTTTTCAGGAAGATTGGGAAAAAGTGACTACTAGTTGGTTACAATCGTTAAAAACTCATGCTTTGGCAATGAAAAAGAGGAGTGAATCCATCTCCTTAAGTTTCCAGAAAACTGTATTATTTTTGACCACTAGATTTTCTTAATTGGTGTTTCCAGAAAGAGATCGGAGCAGCTCACTTGAACATTTTCATGAAGTAAGTGCATTTACTTTTTTAAGTATTACTTATTTGAGAATTTCTATTTTCAGTAACTTCTTACATGTTTGACCTTTTATGGATGGCGGAGAATGGTACTTGAAAGAGCAATGTCAAGAAGAAGGAATTTCGGGTATGTTTGGATTTTGCGACTCCAATATTCTATCCCCAATGAATCAAACAATAGAAGAGGAAACCCGTCTAAATACTTAGCTCGTGTGTTTGGGTGCAATGAGGGAAAGAATCGTAATCAATTATTCTTTGCACCTTATAATGAAAATTACGTGCAATATGTGTTTTCTCTACAATAGTTGATAATTATTGATATGTTATTTTATTAACTTGTCGTGTAATTTGTATGTAGTCGGAATTGGATGTTAGCTATTATTAGCCCTTGGAATGGGATAGTCTATTGGTTGGACCCAGGTGGAGCAGACATTATACCCGAGTTTGCTAAAACAGTCATCAATGAGTAAGCAATTGAGTAATCATTTAATGAGTTCACTTCATTATATTTGTATTGATGTTCAAGTTATTGGTATTTTTGTCATTATTATTATCATTTTATCTTGTCATAATTATGTAGGGGAATCAAATAATTTAGCGCTGTCCATTGCAAGGATATCAAGAAAATAAAAAAGGATGCATATATTGGGTGGAAGCAACCAAAGGTATTCACTTTATATTTTTAAGGGAAATTCTCTCCGGTAACCACAAACATTTTTTTTTCTTAGTGGTAAAGTCTGAAGTTTTTCATTATCAATGGTAATCAATAATTTATATTATTAAGCAAAGGATAACATTAATGAAAAAAAACATCATTAAACGATTAACCAAGGTTAATTTTGGTTAAATAACAATGAATTTACATTAGTACCCTTCCATTTATTTTAAAAAAAAAACCTCATCCCCACCCAACCAACCACCAGGCCGGCCAACCCCTTCCCCTGATGGCGTTCAGCCTGCCTCGCCCACTACGGACGGCGGCGCCAAGCCTCCCTACTCCCTGTCTGATCTCTTTTTCTTCTCTCTCCTCCACCACCAAAAAACTAGTTTGTGATGATGGGTTTCGATGATGAAGAACAGCCTCCATCTCAATCAGTTCCAAGTCGCAAGCTTCAATTTTAGACCACTAAAACCGCTTCTCGAGGACACCAGAATCAGCCACCCTCCCTTGCCAGAATCATCTACCCTCCCCCTTCCCTGATTCCCTCTAATCTCCTTCCCCTATTCCCTCTCCTTCCCGATTTTTGGTTGAAATTTCTAGGTTCTTTTTGGTGATTTTGGGGTCCAATTTGTCGAATGTGTTGATTTTGGGGTCGAAATTGTTGATTTTTTGGGTCGAATTTGTCGAATTAGTGGTCGAATATGTCGAATTAGTGGTCGAATATGTCGAATTAGTGATCAAATTTGTTGATTTTGGGGTCGAATTTGTTGATTTCGGGGTTGAATTTGTTGATATTTGGGGTTTCATTTGTCGAATTAATGGTCGAATTTCTCAAATTCATTGATTTTGCGGATGAATTTGGTGATTTTTGGGGTTGAATATGTTGATTTTGGGTTGAATTTTTCGGGGGTTTGCAGTTGAATTTCTGGGTTTTGCGGTTCGAAAGGAAGCAAGGTAGCACTAGCTGGACGCCGACAGGGGATCAGGTGCGGGAGGCTGGACGCCGATCGACAGGGTGGTGGCTGGAAAGGGAGTTACAGCGGGGAGGAGGAAAGACAAAGGAAGAAGAAAGAATTGGTTGGGGGTACTTTTGTCTTTTTGCAGTCTTATTGCTAAACCATGGTTTAGGAATTAATAAATTGTTTAACTTAAGTTACATTGAGTTACTAATACTAATTGGCGATTATCATTAATAATAAAAAATTTCAGACTTTACCACTTAGAAAAAATAAAAGTGTGTGATTACCAGAGAGAATTTCCCTATTTTTAAACTTAACATACAATGATCTATTTTAGGTCTTTGACATAATAAAGTAACTCATGGATGATCTGTTGTAGTGTCCTAGCCATCCTAAGCACAAGAAGGACTATGGATACTTTTTGTGCCGGTACATGCTCGAGATTTTAGAAAAAAGGGTGTTATGGATTACTAACAAAGGTTAGAACTTATGCACTTGGGATACTTTGGTTGTTTCAACTCAATATTTTTGACCAAAATTTGCTCACTTTAACACATATATTTATGTCTAGCTATACTTATGAGAGGACTTGTTGCTTGTAATTGATACTAGGAGTTAATTTCTCCCTCTCCCTTTCCCCATTAACCCCTTACCATTTTTTAGTAGTAGAATGAATTACCCTGATATACTTATGCAATACAGTCGCCTCAGCCCACCACCAAGGCAGGCAAGGCAGCCGCCGCCGCCTTGCCTTGGCAGGGCAGCAGCTGTAGTAGGGCAGCAGCAGCCATTTGCTAGCAATATCACTAAAGGCTTTAGCCATCTTGGAAAATTTTCACTTTCGAGTCTTGAGTTGGGACTGGATGCTTACTTGAATTTTGTTTGGATGTAATTGTGTTATGATACTTATTTGATTTTATCCTGTTAAAATGCATGCATTACAATAATTACATACTCTGTATGCACCCCGCACATGAACACAACAGAAAAATATTTGGATCTCTGTGTTCTTCGATATAGGATAGCTCCTTGACCAATTTTATGAGGTATGGTGGCTTTAGCTGTATACTTTTGCCAAATTTAATCAAATGATGGATGATTCCTCTTGTCTTTTTAGACCAGAGTTAATGATTGAGGGTTATATGCTTGTAAAAGTTACAAGGAGAACCAAAATTCAAAATAATATGTTATATCACTTTCTAAGTTTCTACTAGAAGCAACTTGTCAAAAGTAGTGTGCACGATTTCTGATTGAAGGTGATATGCTTCTGTAAGTTACAAGAAGCACCAAAGTTCAAACTTGTATGTTATAGAACTTTCTAAGTTTCTTCTAGAGGCAACCTGTCAAAAGTAGCATGCACGATTTCATTGGCTATTTGATTCATGCATGCACAATTCGGTATCAATGTATTAATAATTTAATATTCCTTTTGTTTCACAGTGATTGTCCTACTTCACAAAATATATGTTTCAAATATGTTGTTTTATATGTTCATTATCTCTCTTTTTAAATCTAGAAGTGTAACTGACTTGGCAGGGCAGCAGCTGCAGCCATGCCTGGCAGGACAGCGTAGCAGCTGCACCCACACCCCCTACGCACACTCCCCTACCCTACACCCCCTACCTTGCAAACACCCCCTACCTTGCAAACACCCCCTACCCTGCCTTGCCTTGCCTGAAATCAGTCTTGAAATTCATATCTAAATTCAGTTTTGAATTTAGTTCTGAAATTCGGTTTTGAAAATAAGTTCTGAAATTCAATTTTGGTTTGGTTCTGAAATTCAGTTATGAGTTTTGGTTCACATATTCAATTTTCAACTGAGATTTGACACTACTTCCGTGATCCTATTTAATTCTTTTTTCTGCTATTTACATTGCAGTTCTTTACTCAAGAAGCTTATTCATCAGAAGAAATTGATGAGATACGAGATATTTGGGTTGAATATTTGCTTAAGCAACTAAACTAAGCTAATGAAGAAGTCAAGGACAATAGTATGGTAATTGCTTGCGTTTTGGTTCAAATTTTTATTCAGCACGTACAATTTGGAACATATGTTGTGCTGATGTTTTTGGAAACTATGGTTGATGTATAGTGCCATGGCTTTTATTTTTTTTTTATTTTTTTTTGTTATGGTGTACATGGTAGAATGGGAGAAAGTTAAGGGTTTTTTTTTTTTTTTTTTTTTTTTTTTTTTTTTTTTTTTTTTTTTTTTGTAATGGTGTAATTTGGGTGAGTTTGTTGTAATGGGATTGATTGAATTATATATGAAGTAGGTTTAAAAATTTATTTTTCAAGAATTTTATTGAATTACATATTATGTAGGTTAGTTTTAAAAGAAAATTAACAGGTAATTATTGAAGAAATTGCTGGAAAAAAAAAAGCCATTTATATATTTTATTGATTTAAAAAAAAAAAATAAAGGTATGCTAACAGACCTGTTAGGTTAAGAACGGATCTTTCAGGTTGATGAATTAAATAAAAAAAAAAATCAAAGAGACCCCATATCTTTGATATAGGGTATGAATTTAATTTTCAAAAGGACCTTGTTTCTCTTTTAACGGGTTTGTTTTATCCAGCAAACATACCCTATTTCTTTTACAACGGGTCTCTTATCCTTAATAATTTGTTTTAAAAGAAGTAATCTAACAAACCTGGCATTTTTCATAACGGGTCTTTTTTTCTTTTCAAAATGGACCCCATCCATACAGGTGGTCTGTTTATCTGACAGACCCCTTAGATAGAGACCTGTTGATAGGCGGTTTATAAAGGATATTTCAACGAGTCTCTTTGCTTATTTTTGTAGTAGTGTAGTGAAATTAGAAAGTTAATTTGAAACATTTTTTGAAGTATTTCTTACCAGCAGCAACAAAATTGCTTCCATTGCCCGTGATAACTTCTACAAAATTATTCTCTCCTACTTTGTCAACAATAGCACTTAGCAGATAAAATAACTTGTTACCCGTCTTTGAATAGGTTGAGGCATCAACATATTCTAGAAACATACTTCCTTTAGTAAAATTGACTACAAAAGTTGAAAATTGCCTTCCACATTTATCGATCCACCCATCCAACATAATAGAACATCTTGATTTCGCCCATTCTTCTTTGTGAGATTTCATGATCTTATCAACATTCTGAACTTCTTTTTTTAGAATAGGAACCCTAAGTTCATATGCACTTGGCGGCTTCATTCCAATTCCGGCTCTAGTGATAGAATAAATAGCAATTTTAAAGCTAGGATAATTTAGAGCATTGAATGCAAATCAACATCAAACATCCATTTAGAAAAATCTACACATGCTTTCTTCCTTTGCACTTTCTAGTAAGATTCATAACGGGTCTTTTGTGTACCCGGTGTTTGTGTACGAGATTTGAAAAAAGCATCCATTGAACCAACTTGTTTTGCTATTTTATCATTGTTTGCTCCACTAACATTCATTGGCCTTTTTCCTTTTGGGTTAGATCCCAACATTTGCTATTTATCATCTTCATCATTAAGGTCAGCCACTTGATCAAACTCATGCATCAAATTAACTTGCTCTCGATTACTCTTTCTTTTAGCCATGTATTCTATTATTTCTTCTCTCTCATGATCAGGACACCTTGGATAAGATCTTATGTTTCTTCAACCACAAGCTAAATGTTGTTTAAGTATGAATATTCCTCAAGTATGAATATTCCTCCTTTGGCCACTTTCATACAACACATGCAAGTGACATTGTTCTTGTTATTTGGATCAACTAGATATCCATGTGTCCAGCCTAAATCTGTTTGTTTGGTGTTGTCATCCTCCATATCTGTCATTATTATATAAGAACAACAGTTAATAATAGATTATACATTATTATTATTATTATTATTATTATTATTATTATTATTATTATTACTATTATTATTACTATTATTATTATTATTAAAAACAAAACCTACAAAGTCAATCAAATTACAAGAAATTAGTGGGGAGTCGAGATACAATCTGGGCCCCCACTCCTCTAGCTATAGAGAATCCAATCCTCTTGAAGATGTGAGCAGGTGCATGAGCACCAATATCCTGAGTCTTTGCGAACACCTGAATCCTCTTCAGCAACGTAACAACATCCTTCTCTAATTCCCCCAAAGAAGAAAAGGAGAAAGGAAGAAACCCATAGCCAATAGCCCTGCAACGCGTGCCACACTTGTCCCGCTTCCGCTAAGTCGCAACCGATACAACACGACCAGGAACGAAGTCAGACAATCCTGATTGTGTCAATGGAGAAGACCCCGTCAAGTCAACACATACATCAAGGCCTCTGTCCCAGGAATAAAGCAACGCATCTGCTGGTCGAAGAGCCCCGTCATTTCCTCCCGTTAACCCAACGTTAACTTCCTTTCTCGCAGAAATCCAAGAGCGAAAACAAATATCAACAAGGGTATCACGAACAACATTGTACCGATACTTAATACCCACCATTCTAGCACAGGACACCGCATGATCGCCAAATATATCCCCGTCGAAAACCCTTGAGCAAGCGGAACACGGTGCCGAAACGGAGAACAATGGAATGCCCAATCTATAACAAAGAACAGAACGGTAAGTCTTACCGTTCATAGTCTAACCCAACCCTGATATTGGGACGACTCGTAACCAGGCCGAAGTGTGATCCCACTGCTGGGACTTCCATAAGGCAACCTGACGCGGAGATAAGGAGAAAGTGGATGTTGCAGAAGCAGTAACCTTAGTAAAATATATATCTGCCAATTTCTTCATGAGTTTGGGGGCAGCAATCTCACTAGGGTTATGCATAAGGTCAGTCTCCACGGTTCCATTAAAAAGACATAGAGCATCACCGAAGGCTGGTCTCGAACCTACAATACCAGAATCACGAAGAAGGGTAGCCTGAAGACTAGTAGACTGCAAACGCGACGAAAGGAAAGCATAGTGTCGAACATCACCCGCTGAATAAACACCGAATCCACCATAAGCAATGGGCAAGGTGGCAAGTCGCCATTGCCAATCACCAAAACTAGGCCCCGAAGCAGTCATAATGCGCTCTAAAGATGCCCGAAGAATTAGTGGGAAGCCGAGATACAATCTGGGCCCCACTTCTCTAGCTATAGCAAAGCCTATCCTAGTGAAGATATCAGCAGCTGCACAAGCCCCAATGTCTTGCGTCTTGGAGAACCTTTGAATCCGCTTCAGCAGCGCAACAACCTCCTTCTCTAATTCCCAAACGAAGAAAAGTAGAAGGGAATGAAACCATAGCCAATCGCCCGACAACGAGCTTCATACTTAACCCACTTATTATTATTATATATTAATTTATTTATTATTATTATTATTATTATTATTATTATTATCACTATTATTTATTATTATTATCTATTATTTATTATTATTATCTATTATTTATTATTATTATTATCACTATTATTTATTATTATTATTATTTATTATTATTATTATTATTATTAATGGATTATAATAAGTAAATGATTTTGGATTATGAACAAAGTAGTCAACAAAAATAATCACATATTATAATAATAATAATAAGCAGTTGATTAAAAAAATTATTTATATAAAATATAAATGTTGCTGGTTAGTGGTGATGTTAGTTTATTAAATTAGTGTGGACCATGTGGCTTTTTTTAGGCAGAAAGTGACAAATGGTTGAAATTTGCATTTATTCTTTTTATATATTTTATTGCATGCAAAATTTACTGATAAGAGACATTATAAAAGGTTCTCATCTCTACAAATTAAAGGACATAAAGGTTATTTGTTTGGTCTTTTTCAATAGATGAAAAAATCAGACAAAGAGATTATATATATACATACATATATATATATATATATATATATATATATATATATATATATATATATATATATATATATATATATATATATATATATAAAACAGAAATAATACGAAATAAAATCAGAAGAAACGTCATGAGTGAACCGACCAATTGTTCGATATTGAACTTAGTGAAGTCCTTGGTTTCCCGAAGGGCTGTCACTTTAGCTCCCTGTCTTCAAAGGATTTTCTTGACCTGCTCATCTGTAGGAATTTTTCTACCAAGGGAAACCAACTCATTTATAATGTTAGTGAATCTGGTTAGCATCTCTTGAATAGTTTCTTTTGGTTGCATTTCAAATATCTCATACTTAGATATAAGTAGATCAATTTTTGAGCGCTTAACCTCATCAGTTCCTTCATGAGTAATCTGCATCAAATCCCAAATTTCCTTTGCGTTCTTGCACCCCATAACACGATTGTGCTCGTGAGTTCTAAGTCCGCAATGGAGCAACTTAACAGCAAAAGCATTAATTTCCATTTAGTGAAAATATTCCTTATCATATTCAACCATGGGCTTAGGAATTACCTCATTTTCAACATTTGATTTGGTGACTTCCAAATCACCAACTTTAATGACCCTTGGTAGTTGTCCGCCTTGATGAAGATCTCCATTCGGTTCTTCCAGTAAGTATAAAACTTACCATTGAACATAAGAGGCCTCTGAGTTGAATATCCTTCCTCGAGCTTTACATGAGTATTCATCTTGACCAAGATCCTTCTCGTCGAGGTTTCCTAATTCTCTAAGAACTTAGGTTCTAATACCAATTGTTGTTTCAATGAATATTACAAGAAGGGGGGTTGAATTGTAGTATGATAGATTAATTTTTGCAGAAATGAAAACAATTAGGCTAAAGGAACTTAAAGTGCAAGAGAGATTTTACGTGGAAAACTCCTTAGCCCTAAACAAGGAGAAAAACCACCACCACAAGCGATTTTAGGAAAAAATTCTTCACTAGAATAGGGAAATGGCCTATTACAAACTAAAGACTCTTACATCAAGTTCTTCAATGAACTCAAAGTCCCAAGCAACAATCTTTCTCCTGCTTCACTCAAAGTTAAAATAGAAGTTCACTCAAACTTCTGAATTCCCCAAAATACAACTTGAAAGAATTAACTCTACTATAAGAACATATATAAATAAGAGCACTCTAATTCACTAGTGTAGATAGGACTCTTAACTCTGGTAAAGAAACAAAAAGATAAAATCTATTTGAACAAGGGTAAGTATTTCCAACTGAAAAAACCGGCTATTTATAGACCTTTTTTAGCTTAGGAAAAATGCTTTGTGTTGCTTAGCCTTAACGCCACTACTCGCTACCCACTAAACAGATCATGTACTAAAATTAAGGGCATGAACTCCTTAATGCGCAAGACCATGGCATGGACTAAGTCATGGAGAGAAGTCCGCAAGTTTTTGAAAACTAAAACAGATTTTATTTTGCAACAAATTTTTCTAATAAAATGAAATAAAATGTTTTTCATACTATTAAATGATAAGAATTGAAACAACTATTTTCCTAATTTTAAGCAACAAACAAAATTATCTGTTAGAAAAATTCCACATAGTTGACTTAGAGTATAAATTTAATTCTTATACTTACATAAATCCTAAAACATAAAAATATTTTAGTCTTAATGTTTCTCTGATGAAGTATCTGCTCCGACACTTCTGTTCCTCGGAAGGAACTTCTCTTCTCTGATGAAGCTTCTACTTCGAAGCTTTTGTTCCTTGAGAGGAACTTCTCTGCTGAAGGCTCCAACTCTGAACCTTCAGTTCCAGTGAGGGAACTCTTCTCTTTTGGACTACTTTGTTCTGTGCTATCTTGTTCGTCATAGAATTTTCGCAAGACAAATCAATTCTACTAGTCAAAGCATCTGATCACACACTTAAACAATCAAGCACTTATTACTAAATAAATAAGTTAGGCCGTGTCATCATCAAAATCATAGGGTCAACACAAAATGATGTGTGGAATAGGAGATAATAGTTACATTATCATCACGCCACCAAAATCCCATTTTATTCAGACTGATTGATTTACTTTTTATCCAATATTCCTATCAAAATTTAATTTTAATATTTAATTAGAATATGAAAATAACAATAATTGATTTCAAAAGACATCATTGGTAGTTTAAAAGTTGGACGTCATTATTATACTTCCCTCTCCTTATATAATAGAGATGATATGATATAATTCCATGTCGACCGTATGATAGATATGGTATTACATGATGCACCAATATATCCTCTCAATAATAATGATGATAATGATAATGATGATAATAATAATAATTATTATAATAATAATATAATAATAATAATTTATAATAATAATAATAATAAATAATAATAATAAAAATAAATAATAATAATAATAATAACAATAATAATAATAATAATAATAACAATAACAATAATAATAATAATAACAATAATAATAATAATAATAATAACAACAACAATAATAACAAAAACAACAATAACAATAACAATAACAATAACAATAATAAGAATAATAATAACAATAACAATAACAATAACAATAATAATATTGTCTAGATTCTTTTATATTTTCAATATAAGAAATGAATGCTATTGAAACAAAATTAAGCAGTACAAGACAGTTATTACCCTTGTAATTAATTAACAGTTGAACATACCCCATCAATTACCAATGCTAATGGCTCTATTCTATTCTATCGCTACAACTTTGTCGCCTAAAATTTGCTTTGCTTTTTCATTTTTCTTCAATTATCTTCCATGAAAATATAAAATTAGAAATTTACTCTGTATGCAACTGATATTATTATAATAGGGACACATACTCATTCAATTATCCATGCCTATCAAACAACTTTCTATCAAATTACTAGTGAAGCAAAAAATAATTGAGCAAGAGGTTGAACATTGAAGTGCTTTTTGGACCATATTGGAAAGTCCTCTTGTCTTACATTGGATTAATATATGAGTTTCAATAAGAAATTAACCATCATAATTGATATTTTGGAATTAATTAAGAAAATTTCGTGATAGTATAATTGCCCACAACGTGTTCGATAAATTGTCTAATAATTTTTTAATTTATTTTGAACTGTACGCGTCATTTGAAGTGCGCCTACGTTAAGCATGTTGTGAATATGCTTGGCACTCTTAGGAAGTAGGAATTGACATATACGATTAGGGACAACGATTAGGGACAAGGAAAGTAGGGAGCCACCAACAAGTTTTTAAGGAACTTGTAAACCCTTCACGGATCATTAAAAGGCAACCACGAATAAAGGGACAACGAAAGGCAACAACGACTGACCTGTGAAGGTTACACCCCATTCATATTCCATGAGATTACTAACTCCATATGGTTCAGAACCATGAAAAGAGGATCGAGGATGATGGTACGAAGTGAGTCATGGAGTCACATTCGACCGTATTGGCCTCTACTTGATTTTTATAGTGAAAAGTATTCCCTGCTACCTCAAAGGCATGCAAACAAAGATTCAATTTGCTCCAAACTATAATTATGCTAAATTCGTTGAATATTAATGCACACACATAATTCTAAATATTTGTGATCACTTAATAAAATGACAAGATTAAAAAGGATCCTAAACCGGTTGTCCAAATTATCTTATTAGTCGTGATTTTCAATTACATATTCCCTTTAAACATGCAATATAGTTTCATAAAAAAAAATAATAAAATTAACATTGGAAGCAATTTAACAATAATAATGTTAGTCAAATCAAATAATAATAAACCTAATCATGATACTAGCAATAAAGAATAAAATAAGTAATTAAATTAATTAATTACTCACATTCCGCGCGTTCCTTTAAATTGCTACATCATGAATAAATTGTTATTAACTTCAATAAAAATATAAATAAAATGGAAATTAATTTAAATAAAAGTAGATTTTATTTGGTCCAAACCCTCAGTTAATTCTACCTTTTCACGCCTTGGTTTAAGGACAAAACCTCTGGTCAAGTATGGACTCTTTGGAGTGTTTAGGGGAAGTATTTTGAGAGAATAGGGTGGCTAGTATTTAGGCTAAAGAGGGAGAAGAGAATGATTTTGTGATCAAGATTGTTGATGATTGAAAAATGGGTGACATGACTTCTATTTATAAAGAAAAAATAAGGGTCGAAGAATTAAGATAAAATCCGAATTCGAATCAGAATAAAACTCTTGCGATAGGCAGCAGTTTTTACGACTTTTTTTTTATCATATATTTTGATCCAGAAATCGGAATAAGATAATAATATGTCGTCAGAAAGATATTGAAATCTTCTTTCTAACCCAATAAGAATCAGATTAAAATCGTTTGTAGAATAAAAGATATAGCCGAAATAGTGGTACGGTGTCAGTTTTGGATAGAGTTTCGTATTTCTTTTATATCTTTTTCGTTATAGCTCGAAATTAATATTATAATATATATTGGAAAGATAATTTCAAGAGCTATCCAACCATCTAAGATTTGGATAAAAAATATAAGGAACGAAAATCATATCTGACTATCTTTGAACGTCTTTCAATTCTTTCAATTTCAAACTCTTTAATCTTATCTTTTCATAAAGGATAATTAAGATCTTTTAGAAACTTATAGAAGCTTCCAATTAATCCTAATTTTTTTAGGAATGGGATTAAATCCTTTGGACCCTCCATATGATCATTGGGTCGTAGGTAAGGTGGGCTTAGGTTCGGTTTAGGCTCATTTTAGTATTTTGACCATAACTTATTCGTTATAACTCGGATTTGGTCTTATAATATATCGTTGGAAAGCTATTTTCAAACCCTATCCAAATATTATTGGACCCAAATTATGGACCAAAATAAATTGATCTAAACGTTTTTATAAAAAGGACACGAAATGAATGATTTTAAGGGACATGAAATGAATTATTGTGGGTTTAAAAGCACGAAAAGAGGAAAATAAGTTTTGGTTTGGGGAAATGGGCTAGGAATTGGGTTGGTTTATGAAATGTGTTAAATATGGATTTAAACACTCCAAGATTAAATACTCAACCCGACCAATAATTGCGGTGAAAGGTTGTTCATCATCGGGTTTGGTTTTGGGGAGACATTTTTATGTGTCTACATGAACCCCTTTGGTTTCTTTGAATTTTGGGGTATTTTTATAACACCCTAGAAATTCATTTCCTTTTAAATATCTGTTTTACCCTTTTTAAAACACGAGTTAGGAAATTCTAAGGCATTACCGCTACCGTGATAATGGTTAAGGCATTTATCAAAGACACACAACAAAATACATTTTCAAAACCATTCAAAACAAAGTCAAAATCCAACAGTCCAACCAAACAAAAGTAAAGTCAAGTCAAAGTCAAACAAAGTCAAACTTACAATTTAGAACCATTGTAGGCCCTTTCAAAACCAAACTAATATTTAAATAAACCCAATGCGTTAATCTCATCAAACAATAATAATAGTCCAACAATATGATGTTAGGCTGTCAGTTTTCTAGCAGTTTCTCTTCGTGTCTCTTGATTTAATTTTGCTGAAAATATTGCTCTGTATATATATTCTTATTAACATATGATGAAGGAGGGGTTATTATTCAAAGGAAAAATCAGTTTTCTATTTTTCTCTTGAAGCCATATTGCAATTCCCAATTTTCATCATCATAATTTCCAAAGTTTGAATACAATAGATCAAAAGCATACTATATACTGTTGTGATTGTCTTCGTTGTATCTCCTAGTAATTTTGTGATACCCAGTGTGTATATAATGGTAGTAATATCACTTTGGGAAGCTGATCTTGTTCAGGCCTTGAAGTGTTAATTTGTCCAATTTTCGTGTCATTTTTATGACCCGGTAAACCAATTTCCCCAATAGATTTGAGATATTTGGGCCTCATAAGGGATAATAGGAGGGAGAAATAATTGGCCCTAATAAATAAAAGAATGATTGGGCTTGTTGTAGACATAAATTGTAATTTCGTAGAGTAAGTATAAATCAAATTTAAAATTCGTTTTATTCAAATACCATAATTAATATAATTTGACCCAAAATATATTTTACAATTAATTAAATAATTTAAAATACATTAAAAATACAGGGTATTACAATTTTTGTTGTCATATTCTTCAAGTTTTCTTCCATAAAGATTGTTTCAAGATACCCTAATTTTACTTACCTTTACGATGGTATCGTAATGCCTTGCAAACTACTACTGTTGGTCAAGGAGAGGTCTTGAATTCTAATAACGTTGTTCAAGGTGGTACTTGCAATGTTGTAGACACCTGATTGTGTCCCCCCAAAAACCAAACCCATTGATGAGTACTTTTCACGTCATTGATGTTAGAGTGAAGTGAAATGTTGAAGAGTCTTGTGAATTTCCCTTCTTCTAAAAATGTTTTAAATAAAAATAGGGACATAAATTTTGACTTTTACCACCAAAAAAAATAAAAAAATATTTTTTACTACCAAAACTTCTAATGCTTTTATTTTACTACCAAATAAAAAATTAAAAATTGTTTTTTACCACATGTCGTAAAAAACCTAACAGAATTTTTTAAATTCTTCGATTTTCGTGTCAAACATATGGTCTATAGGGTTTTTGGGTGGCATTTTGGCCCTTTGAGTCCAATTTGAGGTTAGAATTGACAAAAAAAATGATTGAAAATGCATCGTTTTGCGTATTTAAAAATACCTCGATTTACGTGAAACATGCAAAGCGAGGCATTTCCAACATTTTTTGTCAATTCTGACCTCAAATTGGATCCAAAGGACCAAAATGCCCCCAAACCTATGAAAAACATGTTTTGCGCACGAAATTCGAATAAACTTTTTTTAAACCGTTAGATTTAACGGTTTTCTTGACATTAGGTGGTAAAAAACAATTTTTAGAATTTTTTTGGTGGTAAAATAAAAGTTTTAGAAGTTTTACTATTAAAAAATAATTTTTTGATTTTTTTTGGTGATAAAATTCAAAATTTCCTAAAAATAATTCATTTCTTGTTTCTAAAATCATTCATATCGTGTCTTATTTAAGAAAAATGTCCAAACTAGTTTATTTTGGTCCATAATCAGGGTCCAATAATTGTGTAGTTGGATGGGTCTCGAAAAGAGCTTTCTTACGATATATTATAAGCTTAATTCCGATTTATAACAAGGAAGTTATGGCTGAAATACTAAATTGGGCCTAAATAAAGCTTTATATGCTGACCTAATGGTCATGTGAAGGGTCCATTAATTTTAAATATATTTCTAAAGTCATTAGGATTTATCTTCATTTCTGGAAGATTATTTTGAGTTCTAAAAGCATTAGAATTAATAATAATAATCATTATTATTATTATTTATTTTGAAAAGATAATGATCAAGGATTCTACATCGGATAAAACAAGTGTTTTAAAAGCATTTAAAACTGATTTAATAAAAGATAAGTACAGACTTCGGCTAACCCAATTTGATTGGACTTCGGCTATCGCGGAATCTATCGCGCTGGGATAAAACCGTCGCTCGCGATAACCCTATCACACCGCGATAGAAGCTGTTTTACTTCGAGTCGGATTCCGACTCGTTTTCTGATATTTTTCGGTCGTTTGCTCTAAAAATAGGGGCGGTTTTCCCCGTTTTGAATTCACCAACAATCATCATCAATCTTCTCTTTATCTCTCTCTCTCTCTAAGCTAAAACTTATTCTTTATTTCTCTCTTTCTTGATTTTCTAAACCTTTTCTAAACATCTTTTCATAAACATACACCATACGTTCTTTGCGAGACACTAATACACCTAGCTAAGCTCGAAATTGTCTTAGACCTCGACGTGAAAGGTTGATAGTTCTAAGGGTTTGGTTCCAAATCCATACTTCAATTAATATTATTTTGATTATTTTTATTAAAGTTACTAACGTGTGTATTGTTTTGATAGAAAAGGTCTGTTCATATTTACTGAATTGAGCTGAACTGAACTGAACTGAACTGATTGGAGCTGAATTGAACTGAACTGAAATGAACCGAACTCAACTGAGCTAAAATGAATATTTTATGAAAGAAGGAAATTAGGAGTTGAACTGAACAGAACTGAACTGAACGGAAATTAAGTTGAAGTGAACAAGCCCAAAGAGGTACGAGGCATCAAAGTGAGTAATTTAATTGCTCTATTTCTTTAGGAATCATGCTTAGATTATTATATTAATTTCTAGTATCATGTTAGGATGTATTTATGATTCCAAGTATCATGTTAGGATGTTTTTATTATTTCCTAGTATCATGTTAGGGCTAAAGCTTTGATTTTTATTGCTTAGTGAAATGCTAGGATTTGTTATTAATCATGTTAGTATCATGCCTAGGATCTTGCTAATAATATTATGCTTTGATGAAATTATTATGATGATGATGTTTTGTTGTGTCAATATCAATATTATTATGTTGCTTTATATTATTGTTCACTACTAGAAAACAGGCCATTTCCAACGGAAAAATTTCGTCGGAAACACCCTGAAATCCGTCGAAAAACACGTTTCCGACGGAATTCCATCAGAACTGATCGTCGGAAAAGGGTTTGTAGGAAAATTGACCTTTTCTGATGGAATTTCCGACTGAATTTCTGTTGAAATGGGTTTTTCCGGTACGGGAAAAGTCCGGCGCAAATTTCCGACGGAATTTCCGTCGGAAAATTCTTTTACGAAATTAAAAAAAATATGCCGCACCACCACCGACACGGCGTATCACCACCTCCAACCCTAAACCCACTTAGAGACACAACAATAACCCAGCGCCACCCGCCACCCACCACACCACCACTACCCCACCAAACCCACAAATCAGCGCCGCCCACCACCACCACCCACAAATCAGCACCGCCCACCACCACCACCACCCACCAAACCCAGATCCATCCAAAGACCAAACCCTTTTGGCATGAGCTATGATACGGCATTCGATCGTCTTCATGCTAAAGGACTCATAACTCCTATTAGACCAATGGGCGATCCACCAGCCGAAAGGAGAACGGCTAATTGGAACCCCAACGCGCACTACAAGTATCACCAAGGTAGGGACCATCCTATTAAAAATTGTTGGAAGTTGAAAGAAGTCATTCAAGATTTGATTTAAAACAACAAGCTTCCATTACCTCCTACCAACAAGAAGCCAAATATCAATAACGCTCCACTTTCAGATTCCTTGGCAATTTCTGATGAGGAAGACCATACTTATCCATCACTCCTCATCAAACCAATTGAAGAGACTCATGCTAACGAAGAAGAGGAGGAAACTTTCTTCGATGCCATGAGTAACTTTCCTCGAACCGAGGAACTCGCCTCTAAAGAAGAAGTATATATTCTCATACTTATGTTAGGGGAGTTACTGAAGAAACTTCACGATATGTAGGGAATATTTCAAGCAACCCACACTTGAGCCCCACAATGATTATACACTTAAGAATGGTGGCATCCAAAAGGAAGGAAGCTAGAGCAAAAGAATCGCCAACAAGTTTTAGGAACTAGTAAATCGTTCACAGGGTGAAGGTTACACCCCTTCACGATCCATGAAATCACTAACTCCATAGTGGTCCTAAATCATGACTGGATATTCGGGGATGAAGGTATAAATCCAACCTAAAAGAGATTGAAACTGCCCTAAATATAGGCCTCTACTTTATTCTTCTCATATTCATGTGCGCTTTTCGATTAACATACAATCAATATATTAATCCTAACCTTGTTTAATATATGTTGGTTGAATATTAATGCACATACAAAACTGTTATTGGCGATCACTTGAATTAAAATCATATTAGCCTAAATAAAATTATTAATTATCTTATTAAGCGTGATTTCAAGTAAATTTCCTTTAACCCTGCAAGAGAGGGCGTGATCAAACAATAATAATAATATCAAGCAACATATAAATAATATTGACACAACAAATCATCATCATCATAACAATATTCTCATCAAAGCATAATATTAGCAAGATCTTAGGCATGACACTAACAAGATTAATAACAAATCCTAGCATGTCACTAAACAATAAAGATTAAAGCTTGAACCCTAATATGATACTAACATGATAGAAGAAATAGGAAGCAACCTAATTATGATACTAGAAAGCAATAAATAACATCCTAATATGAAGATTAAATCATTCATTTGATTACCTAATAACGCCGGTGTTGATAACAAAAGTCCTTTAGAACTTTTGGGACCTTGAAGCCGGATTCTATTGAAGTTACTAACGTGTATATATTGTTTTGATACAAAGAGATACGAGGCAACAATTAATTTAAATAATTGAAATAGATATTTGGGACCAAACCCTCAGAATAATCAACCTTTCATGTCCAGGGCGAAGGCAAATTTGAGCTTGTCTAGGTGTGTCTAAGTCTCGTGATGGAGGAATATTGTATTTGAAAAGGTTAGGCTTAGAAAGAGGGAGAAAGAATAAGCTTCTAGCTTTAAGAGAGAGAGAATAGAAAGATGATTGTTGATTGTTGTTGGTGATTGTTGATGATCGAAGGCGGGGAAATACGATCCTATTTATAGATAAAACACCGACCAAAAACGATTAGAAAAGAGATAGAATTCCAACGGAATAAATTCCTTTTGACGCGGCAAGATAAAAAGTGTCGCGGCGCGATAGGACCATCGCGGCGCGATAGAAACAGTTTTTTTGCGGATTTTGTTTTTATCATAACTTTTGATACAGAAGTCCAAATAAGGCATATAATATGTCGTTGGAAAAATCTTGATGTTTAATTCCTATCCCAGTTAGAATCAGATAAAAATCTTTTGTAGAATAAAAGATATGGCCGAAATAGTGGAAGGGTGTCAGTTTTGGATAGAGTTTCATATTTCTTTCATATCATTTTCGTTATAGCTTGGAATTAACATTATAATATATCATTAGAAAGATAATTTCAAGAGCTATCCAACAAACCAAGATTTGGATAAAAATTATGATTGACGAGAATAATATCAGATCATCTTTTAATGTGTTTCATTTCGAATAGAATTAGGACTTTCAAAAAGAGAAGTTTTATTTAATTTCAAATTCTTTAATCTTATCTTTTCAAAAAGGATAATTAAGATCTTTTAGAAACTTATAGAAGATTCTAATTAATCCTAATTGGTTTAGGAATATAATTAAGATTAATGGACCCTCCACATGATCATTGGGTCGCACAATAAACTCGTTTAGACCCAGTTAAGTATTTGGGCCATAACTTCCTTGTTATAACTCGGAATTGGGCTTATAATATATCGTTGGAAAGGTCTTTTCCAGCCCCATCCAACTACAGAATTTGGACGCTGTCTATGGAATATACTAAACTTGATTGGACATTTTTCATAAATAGGATACAAAATGAATGATTTTCGAAAACAGAAATGAATTATTTTTATTAAAAACAGGGGGATCACGAGACTCTTTCACATTTCACCTTGCTCGATATCAATGACGTGCAAAGTACTCATCACTGGGTTTGGTTTTTGGGGAGATACAATCAGGTGTCTACAGAAGCCCCCACTTTGACTGAGTTAGGAGAGACGCAAGTTTCGAAAATGAAAGTCAATGTAGCGATAGAGACGAGAATGACTCCGAACGTTATGCGATCCTAAATCATTCTTGTAACACCGGTACCTGCAAACTAGCGTTAGTTAAACAGATAAGAGAGTTAGAAACGTGTATCTTCCACCGTTGAGTACACGTCTCTGGTGTAACCGATTTGTTTGTTGCTGTATTTTGTTGTGACGATCTCCACAAGCTAGGGAACATCGCCGAAGACTGCTACTTGTAGCCATCTTCAGTTTTGCGATGACAATCTTCCAAAAACAAGGGAACATCGTCGAAGATTGCTGCTGTTGATGTTGTGGTCGTGCTTCGTCGCTGTTGATGCTCACTCGTCTCTAAACAAAAGAGCTTTCTTGAGGAATGTTCACTCGTCTTTTAACAATGGAGCTTTGAATGATATGTCCATGCGTCTCTAAACAAAAGAGATTTTGATAAGGGATGTTCACTTGTCTCTAAACAATGGAGCTTAGGGAAGATGTCCATGTGTAACTGAACAAAGAGTTTTGATAGGATGCCCACATGTCTCTGAGCAAAAGAGATTAAAGGAATGTTCACGTGTCTCTGAACAAAAGAGCTTTGATAGGATGCCTACGCGTGTTTAAGCAAAAGAGCTTGAAAGGAATGTCCACGTGCCTCTGAACAAAAGAGCTTTAATAGGATGCCCACGCGTCTCTAATCAAAAGAGCTTAATTGATATGTCCACGCGTCTCTGAACAAAGAAATTTGATTGAAATGTCCACGTGCCTCTAAACACAAGAGCTTTGGATGTTTGTTAAGATCATTCGGTTGGCTGTGAACAGGAGCTTCAATGATTGGTTGTATCCTATAAAATCAAATATTGCCAAAAGACTTTGCTGTTGACTCAAGGTTTAGTGTACTTGTGACTCGATGTGTTTAAATTAACTCAACTCAATGTGTTGTGACACTACATGACTCAATGCACATGACTCGTGTGTGCATTGTATTGTGATTGTGCTCGTGAGATGTGGAGGGTACCGACTTTCTCCCAAAAAACAGAGACGTGAAAAAGAATCGAAGTGAGTGTTTGAGTGTTTGCAGTGCATGTTGAATGAGCTTGGTCAAATGTATGCGCTAATGTTGTATCTCATGGTGTAAGGATTATAACATCCTAGGCTATCCTAGTTGATAACTCGATGATGAAAGTATTTGGGTGACTTAGGCAAGGAGGCTAACTACTTCATATGTTGTGATGCAATGATGATATGAGTGATGAGTGATGAGTGATTTTGGTATGACAAGGCATGCTTCAATGTTGTGTTAAGATTTCATGACAAAGGGTTCCTAAAGGGAAGTATTATTTGGTCATGTTTCTATGATGTGTGTGAAAGTGACACTAAACTTAGGCCGCAAGGGCTAAGTGTGTGGAATATATTTTGACAAGAGCCAAATAATGACGACTCTTACGCTGGGTAGGCTAATGAAGTAGGGATCAAGCCCCCAAGTCTAGCTCTAAATGGATAGGGATAAGCATTGGAGATCCCTTGATATGATCATGCATGAATGTGAATGTGAATGCATTTTCATTACGGCCGCACCTCAATGTGAGGTTGCCTACGTATTCGTTAGGAATCAGGCCTAACGTAGCTGTAGCCAAACCTCGCACAAGTGTGTGTATACCTCAAAGAGGTCTTTCAAGGGTTGTAACGTGGTTAGGCTAAAGGTTGAAGAAGAAGGGGATAAAGGTCTATACACCAATTGGGACCTCCTACGAAAAGATGTTCAAAATGCTCTTCAAGAGTGGAAAGATAAAACCTCTCGAGCCAAGACCATTTGAATCATTAAAAAGGATGGACAAATTCTATTGTCCATACTATGAATCTGGAGGACATACCATAGAACATTGTTTTAAATTCAAGGATCTCATCCAAGGATTCATCGACAGTGGAAAGATTCTCCGAGCTAACCCAGAAAAGGATGTGAGTATCAATGGAGTTTGGGAAAGTGATGACGAAGATGTCTACCTTAAAGATGTAGAGGAAACCCCACTCTCCAACCCGTCGATGACATTTGGTATGAGGGAGATTCGTCCATAAATGTTCTCACAAGATCGGGAAGAATGCAACCTCCCATCATAAATCAACCTATCCTTACCACTCAACAAGTCCTAAAAACACTTATAGAAGACAACGACGTTGTTAAACAACTTAAGAAGACTAAGGTTGAGATGAATGTATGGAAGCTACTAGCCATATCCCACGAGCATAGACTCACAGTATTGGATGCTTTGGCTAAAGTAGGGATAGATTCAGAAACCTCACCTAAGGGTTTAGCCAATTTTCTCACTAGTGATCTTCCTAGTCCCATCAATTTGATCACCTTTTTTGACAAGGACTTATCTCTTGAAGGTGACAAGCATAACAAGGCCTTGAATCTCACAGTCATTTGCAAAAGGATGAACGTTCCAATGACTCTTGTAGACAATGGGTCGGCGATCAATGTTTGCCCACTCCGAACTGCAAGAATGTTGGAATAAAATATGAAGATTGTTTCCATAAACACAAGGCATAAGAGCTTACGATAACACTCGTCGTCAAGCTCTTGGGACTATCACTATGAATGTTACGGCAGGAGTCATTGAACATGCTACTACTTTTCAAGTGGTAGATATCAAAGCCTCATTCAACTTATTGTTGGGACGCCTTTGGCTTCATGACCTTGAGGTCGTCCCTTCATCTCTCCATCAACAAGTCAAGGCTATAGTTGGAGGAATTCTTGTCACAATCGATGCTTTGCCTATGAGAATCAAAGCGGTAGATAAACCGATTATAAATGTGGAGCACGATGAAAATGATGAAGATTTATGGGGTTTTAATGCTGAAGAGGTTGCTTTAATCAAGGAAGATGAAAAGACCCCTCTTCGCTATGGCCTCCATTCAAATATAACAGTTAATGCTATTCTTAGGAGACAAGGACACTTTCCTGGAATGACTCTAGGAAAGAAAAAAGAAATAGCAAACCAAATGGGATTGCCTGGCCTCCATAAGTTAGATACTTTTAAGCTTGGTTTCGAACCAACTCTAGAAGATCTTAAGTGAGCCCGAAAAAAATTCAACGCACGAAGAAACGTTCGTACCCAGAAAAGAGCAATCCCAATGGATCACTACCCTCTCACCTAAATGGACAATTCATAAAAGAGGGGGAAGATTATACATACCATGAATTCCCTGAACCTTTTATCAAAGATAGGATAAGACAAGCAGGGTTTGAAATATTCTCGGATTGCAATTTCTTAGATAAGATCCCAACTCCCGTCCACAAGAAGAAAGCACCTCCATGCTTCGACTTTAATGTTATGAGTCTCCTCTTTGGATACGAGAAAAATGAGCCTAAGCGTGTTGATGACAATTTCGCGCTTATCCAAACGGTGTCGCAAAGTGAAAATTTTGTCCCCTCAAAGCTCATTACTCTGGCAAAAGGATTAGTTCAAGGATGGCGAAAGACCGTAAAGGTGACTACACCAAGTGGAAGATGAATCTCTATCACCATAGGACAAGGACCAATGTTTGATGAGTCTGGATCATCTAAGTTCGAGTCTGAGTCTTCTATTATTGAGTCTTCTAAGTCTCCTATAGTTGTACCTCCTTCCATCTCTCCTAGTTTAGAACCTACTCCTAGGATAGTTAGTAGTCAAGACCCAACGGACGTGTCTCTTTTTGATGTAATGATTTCAGAATTTAATAATATGTCTTCTTCCACTTACTCCTTGTGTCATTCTCTTACCTAAGATGACGAGCATTGCTTTGCTAACAAAGAAAATGACAAATAAATAATTAAAGCAGTGGAAACACTTGAAAATAAAACACCGATAATTGAGGATTTCGAAACGGTTAATATTTCAAAAGATTTAGCTGTTAAAAGAGAAGTTAAAATTGGTTTAACTCTTAGTAAAGAAGAAAGAACCGATTTAATTGATCTGTTAAAAGAATATATCGATGTTATTTCCTGGTCATATGAAGATATGCCAGGAATAAATAGAGAAATTGCTCAACACACAATACCACTAATTCCACGAATGAAACCTGTAAAACAAAAGTTACGTCGAATGAAACCCGACGTAGCTCTTAGAATAAAAGAAGAAATTCAAAAACAAATTACTGCAGGTTTTATCAAGGTATCTAAATACCCCTAATGGGTTGCTAATGTGGTACCAGTTCCTAAGAAAGATGGTAGGATAAGTATGTGTGTCGACTACAGAGATCTAAATAAGGCAAGTCCAAAGGACAACTTCCCTTTATCACACATCGATATTCTATTAGACAATACAACCAATCATGCACTTCTCTCATTTATGGATGGGTGCGTATGTTATAACAAATCCTCATGGCCGAAAAAGATATGGAAAAGAATACCTTTATTACACCTTGGGGCACTTACTGTTACACGGTGATGCCATTCGGGTTGAAAAACGCAGGTGCCACTTACCAAACAGCAGCAACTGCCTTACTCCATGCATGATGCATAAAGAGGTCGAAGTATACGTGGACGATATGATTGTAAAATCAAAATTCCGTCCAGGACATCAAGTAGCCTTGAGAAAATTCTTCGAAAGATTAAGGAAATACAACATGAGGCTAAACCCAGCCAAGTGTGCTTTCGGAGTATTGGGAATATTTCAAGCATTCCACACTTGAGCCTCACTGTGATCATACACTAAAACATGGTGATGTGGGGAAAACTAGGTCGTTGACTAATCCTCCCTAATTCAAACTAAATTTATAAACACTTAACAAACCTAAATACAAGTGTAGAGGTAAGTCAAGGGTCGAACCCAAAGGAACGGTTACGTTCAAGTGCTTTCAATTTGGGCGCATAAGCTAGGTCGAAGCCAAAGGTAAAGAGGTAACACTAATAACTAACAAAACAAACAACCAAACATATAAAGCACTAGGAATGGGGATAAAAAATTAATCATGACAATTGCAACAACTTGGGACAAACATGCCAATCAATGGTTGTGAAAACTAATGATAAGAGCTATCAATTGGGATCAAAGGGCTATCTCCTAATCGTTAAGCTAGATGTCTCTACGAATAACAAACTAAGAGAATCATAATCTAAACCAATCGATAATTGCAATTCCTAAATCAATTGGTCGTGTCATTAGCAATTACAATGCAATCTAGCATAATTCTCAAGGCCTAATCGAATTACACACATGCAAACTTACACTAATCACTTTAATCTCAACAATCAATCAACACAATTCCCAAATTAATCACAATCAATCAATCATACAAGTTTCACCCAATTCCTAGCCAAACAACTACTCAAGAATCATCATCTATCAACAAACAACTAAAGAAATCAAGAATCAACAAAATATAAAGAGCAATTACACTAATGAATATCAAACATCAAAATCAAACCAAACAAACATGAATCTAAACAAAACAATAAGATGAGATAAAGTTAGAAATGCTCATTGATAATAGAGAAGATCTTCAACACATTTGTCACCCTTGTATAATCAATCTCTCAAATCACCATTGAAATCTCTCACTTTCTCTCTCTAAATCTACTCCTAAACTAACCCTAAAACTAGAAAGAGAAACTCTCAACTAAGCTAAAATTATGATCAAAATTATGTCTAAAACTTTCTTCTATCCTCTCCCTCTAGAAAGTGAAGGAAATCTATATATAGAAAAGCTAACTAAGAAGAAGTTAGTTAGACGTCCAAAAGAGACCTCAAAAGGCGCGGCCTCTCACTCCTTAGAGTGACCGCAACAAAATGAGTTTGGAAACAGGGAAGAGAAAGAGGCGCGGCCGCGCCAGCCACCTGCGTGGCCGCTCCTCCTTCGTGTGCGGCCGCGCCATGAGAGCAGGGGATTCCCTTTTGTGCGCTCGAAAATGACCCCATGAGCTCCGGATGATGCATGTTGATAGTGGCAGTTTCTAGGAGCCATTACGCTGGGTTTAACACCGCCTCTTCATGTCCACGCAGTATGAGGGCGCATCCTTGAAGACTTGATTCTTGCACACCTTTGCTTTTGGGCTTGAAAAGGAGGGACTGGGACACATCTTTGGCTTAAAAACCCTGAGAGAATGCCATTGAGCCTCTTGAACATTTCCAACTTCCTAGAACCAAAGAAAAGCAAACAAGTAAAGAAGAAAATGCGAAATAAACTAAGAAAAGCAAGAAATTAAGAAAGCAACTAAAGAATATGCAAAGTAGAAAAAATACAAGTAAAACTTGAGAAAAGGAGATAAAATAGATGTAAAAACAATGAAAAATCATCCTAAAAGAAGCTAAATGAGTGCCATAAATGACACTCATCAAACTCCCCCAAGCTAAACTTTTGCTCATCCTCGAGCAAAACAAAGCAAGAAGAATTAGGATGAAAGATTTATTCAAACCAAGAAAAGGTGAACAAAGAGATAAGAATATACACTAAGACTCACTTTCATATGAATCATGGTCAATTTTAGCAACTAAAGACAAGCCATTTAAACCCCTAGATCGCCCTAGAGGACGAGTGATGCTCTCGTAAGGGTTTCCTAAGAGATCAACCCATAACTCTCACAAACCAAACAAACAAGGCAAAGCATGAAAAAGAAGCAAAAAGAAAAGAAAAGAAAACAAATGTTCGTGAGTGGACTTTTGCAAATGAACAAGCACAAATGGATGCAATTCTTTCTAAACAAGTAAGGGAGTGCATGTTTCAAGATATCCAAGGTTGATTGAAACATAAAATATGGTAAGCATAGAGAACTAATGAAACACAATTCACCTTCATCTCAAAACATTTTACCACAATCTCCCAATTAGCTTCAAATCCACCTCTAGCGAGCATCTCAATGGTTCATCGAAGGAACCGGAAAAAGAAAGAGATTTAAGGCTACTCGACATCTCGACTATTGCACACCACTTGTGACTCAACCACAAAGGTCAAAAGGTCTTGAGAAGGGTTGTAATGCAAGGGCGAAAAGGGTGAGGGTAGGCTAAAATTTGAAATTTGGTGGTATACCTAAATTGTGAAGCAAAGGGTGATCAATCCTCAACATCATAATCAAGAAATCACCAAACAAAAACACCAACACCCCCAAGCTTATTCAAAGCCAAAATCACAAACATATATACAAAAAGCGTAAGAACGCTTCCCCCCAAGCTTGAACAAATCATTGTCCTCAATGCTTAAAATAGGGATAAAGACACTTACATCAAAATAATTTTGAACTTTTTTCATTTTTCACATTTTTATCACTTTTGCCAAAGCATTTGAATTTGCTTTGCTTTTTCTCATTTTCTCACTTTTTTTTTCATTTTTTTTCACTTTATTTCATTGTCCTCGCCTCCTTTAACTATGGATGACTTTTTCAACTTGGCATTTTGCCTTTTATTCACAAGATATATACAATACAAAACTTGTAATCATTATAAGAACCAATATACAACTCATCCACCATATACTCCAATAATGATCAATTGCTTCACAAAAACCAATAATGGAAACAATAATGAAACAAAAGGTTCAAAATCTATAGATATGGATTGAAAAGAAGGTTTATGCCTCAAATGGTTAGCAAGTAGGCAAATGAAAATCCAAAATAAAGAAATAGAAAACTATCCTAGAAAAAGAAAATCACCACCCTGAAAAGATGCCTTTGTCCTTCCTAAATAGCTCGGTCGCGATCTCGGGAGACAAGAGTCAAATTCTAGATAAAGCATAGAATAGTCAAGGATCCATGTGCCGCTCATGCAAGATATGTAAAAGGCTAGAAAAGAATGAAACTTCACATGGTTGTAGCAATAAATCACTAATAGTTTCAAATTCACCAAAAGGGAGCAATTTCAACTTTTCAAAAATAATTAGAATCCGGCTTCAAGGTCCCAAAATTTCTAAAGACACTACCTTAGCATATTCTATCCTAGAACAACCAAACATACTCTCAAACCGTGCACACCGTTACCATTTAAGAAGAAAAGCATTCAACTATACAAGTCGAAAAGTATTATGTCCAAAGCAAGAACAAAACAAAGTCACATTGCAAATTTGCCTTGAAAGAAACAAAAATCTTTTTGGAGTTTTTCAAAATAAAGAGCATGGAAATGCATATTCAATCGTGCATGGCATATATGAATCAACATCCCACCAAACATGATAAAATACCCTCCCCCAAGCTTGAATGAGACAACATGCTCAAACATAAATCATAAAATCCATGGGAGGGGAAAACAAAGAGATCAATCCAATAAACCAACACATGTCCAACAAGTTATCAACCATTAGAGAAAGAGCAAGGAAATATATTACCGAATGTTAGGTGGGTATAACTACCCGCAAATGACCCAATTCAACCCTTCAAAGCCAATTTCCTCTAGAATTGAATCTTGCTTCCATATGCTAGCAAAATAGGAGTCAATCTTCCTTGATTCTTAATTCAAACCAATGCACCAAAGTATATCAAGTCATGTACCTAGCAAAAGGCACACAAACATTTCCATGAGAAAAAATCTATTCTAAAAAGAAAAAAAAATGAAAGCAATAAATCACGGGTTACTTCTCGAGAAAGGCTTGCTTAAGGTCCAAGCTTGACTGCTCTAGTAAATAATATTGCAACGAACGCAAGAGCTTGTCAAATGCACTACTACACATTTCATATGAAAGTAGGTATGCACATGACAAAATGAAGGCATGTAACAAGCATATTGCACACCTATGAGGTTGAGAAGAGGTATGCCAAGAAGAGGAAGAAGAGAAGGGAAAACAAGAATGTAAGAAAAAGGAAATAAATAAAAGAAAAAGAAGAAGGCATTCTCTTCTCAACAAAATATTTTTGGTCGGAATTCCCACCATTAACCTCAAAAGTCATCAAATGAGGCACTTGGGGGACTAAAGGCTCATCAAGAGGAGGGGATACGAGAAAAGAAGGTAATGACATGGGATAGGAGGGAGCAAGGTCAAGCTTCCTTGTAAATGACGTATAAGGTGAAGGGATAGGAATTGATTGCTCACTTACACCACTATTCCACATTGAAACACAAGCTCTCTCATCTAATGAACTCACATCCAAAGGGCTCTCCTCTAACTCATCATCATTTAAATTAAACTCACTCTCAATCACATTCTCCTCATAAACTTCACACCCTAAATGAGCTCTCAAAAGCTTCAAATCTTCATCATGGTTCAAAGAAAGCTCATCAAAGGGTTGAGGGTCGAACTTGGGAGGTAGCTCAAAATAAACATAAGAAGTACAATCTCCCTCTATAAAGGCCTCATCATTCTCAATGGTGGAAAATATAGAAGAGAAGGGGTCATCAAAGGTGAAAGAGGAAGACAATGGTTGAAGATTTGAGATAGGAGTTGGAGACTCAACCTCACCAAACACTTCACTCTCATCTTCATAATCATCAAAAATAAGCTCTACCTCCTCAACCCTCTCATATTTCCTCATCTACATCAAAATCATTTAAGCTTAAGGCCTCACCCTCAAAGCAACCATGGCTATCATGCAAAGGAGATGGGGTGGAAGAAGATTGGTTTTCAAAATAAAGGAATGGGGGATTGAAATCACCATCAAGGGAGGTGGGTGGGGAAATTGACTCACCAATTGGTTTTCAACACTTAGAACCTCTTGGTCCTCATCACCCTCAAACATCCAATCTCCCATGGAAATTAATTCATCCTCCTCATCATCTCTCTCTTTCCTCACAACTTCTCTACGCTTCAAAAATTGCAATGTCCCATCCTTCACAACTTGAATTACCATTCCCTCAACATTAAGAGAAGCCAACATTTTTGGTTTCTCTTCAACTCCATCTTAAGGCTCAATGGAACGAAATTCAAATTGGAAAGGAGGTTCAAAATGCAAACTCTCTTTAGGATCATCCATCTCTACACCCTTTTTCTTACTCATAGGCTCTCTAATATTTTCCTCATACACTTTGGAGCTCTCAAAACAATCATCATCATCATCTTCCATATCTACCAAAGTTGTAGAAACTTGATTTACATTCAAAATGGATGACAATTGACTTTTCATCTTATCATTTCTCCTACAATCTTCCTCATTTTCTCTTCCATCCTTTTCAACATTTCCATTTGGCTTCTCATAATCTCCAAATATCTCATCTCATTTGGCTCCGAATTAGAATTCATCTCCAATTCTTTCAATGAATCGTCAATTTGATTATGAGGAGGCTCAAAGCTAGTTTCTAAAGATTTGAAAGGTGAAGAGCATTAAGGAGTATCATGGGGAAATGAATCATGTGCAAGCATGTGGGGATCAACATTAGAAATATGAGCGGCATCATCAAAAGGGGGAATGGGGGCACAAGTAGGCATGCAAGATTCATCATACATGGAACATGGAACATCAGAATTATCAATAGAAACATTTAAATAATCATGACCACGATCATAAGTATCTCTAGTAAACCATACATAAAAGTCCCAAGCATCATCGATTGACAATGCTCGAAATCTATCATTAAACATGCTTTCAATAATGTCTCTAGTTTGCTCATTCAAATCATGATAACAAATCTCACAAGCCTCCCAAAGATCACAACCATTGTAACTAATGAAGTTCTCTAGTCTATTAAAGTACACCCAAAATGGCTTATTTTCAAATTGAGAAAATGAGGTACTTTCCATTTTTTTTCCTTTCAAAACAAGCAAAAATCAAATAGAAGAAAAGTATATACAAAGACCTAGACTCAAGCAATCAAAAACACTCAAACATAGACACCGTTCCCCGGCAACGGCGCCATTTTTGACGAGGGGAAAAACTAGGTCGTTGACTAATCCTCCCTAAGTCAAACTAAAGTTATAAACACTTAAAAACCTAAATACAAGTATATAGGTAAGTTAAGGGTCGAAACCAAAGTAACGGTTACGTTCAAGTGCTTTCAATTTGGGCGCCTAAGCTAGGTCGAAGCCAAAGGTAAAGAGGTAACACTAATAACTAATAAAACAAACAACCAAACAAATAAAGCACTAGGAATGGGGATAAACAATTAATCATGACAATTACAACAACTTGGGACAAACATGCCAATCAATGGTTGTGAAGACTAATGATAAGAGCTATCAATTGGGATTAAGCTAGATGTCTCTACGAATAACAAACTAAGAGAATCATAATCCAAACCAATCGATAATTGCAATTCCTAAATAATTGGTCGTGTCATTAGCAATTACAATGCAATCTAGCATAATTCTCAAGGCCTGATCGAATTACACACATGCAAACTTACATTAATCACTTTAATCTCAACAATCAATCAACACAATTCCCAAATTAATCACAATCAATCAATCATACAAGTTTCACCCAATTCCTAGCCAAACAACTACTCAGGAATCATCATCTATTAACAAACAACTAAAGAAATCAAGAATCAACAAAATATAAAAAGCAATTACACTAATGAATATCAAACATCAAAATCAAACCAAACAAACATGAATCTAAACAAAACAATGAGATGAGATAAAGTTAGAAATGCTCATTGATAATAGAGAAGATCTTCAACACAATTGTCACCCTTGTATCATCAATCTCTCAAATCACCATTGAAATCTCTCACTTTCTCTCTAGAAAGTGAAGGAAATCTATATATAGAAAAGCTAACTAAGAAGAAGTTAGTTAGAAGTCCAAAACAGACCTCAAAAGGCTCGGCCTCTCACTCCTTAGCGTGGACTCAACAAAATGAGTACGGAAACAGGGAAGAGAGAGAGGCGCAACCGCTCCTCCATCGCGCGCGGCCGCGCCATGAGAGAAGGGGATTCCCTTTTGTGCGATAAAAAAGGACCCCGTGAGCTCCGGATGATGCATGTAGATAGTGGCAGTTTCTAGGAGCCATTACGGTGGGTTCAACACCGCCTCTTCATGTCCACGCAGCATGAGGGCGCATCTTGAAGACTTGACTCTTGCACACCTTTGCTTTTGGGCTTCAAAAGGAGGGACCGGGACACATCTTTGGCTTGAAAACCCCAAGAGAATGCCATTGAGCCTCTTGAACATCGCCAACTTCCTAGAATCAAAGAAAATCAAACAAGTAAAGAAGAAAATGCAAAATAAACTAAGAAAAGCAAGAAATTAAGAAAGCAACTAAAGAAAATGCAAAGTAGAGAAAATAAAAGTAAAACTAGAGAAAAGGAGATAAAAGAGATGTAAAACAAATAAAAAATCATCCTAAAAGTAGCTAAATGAGTGCCATAAATGACACTCATAATATGGTGGCGTCCAAAGGGAAGGAAGCTAGAGCAAAAGAGTCGCCAACATGTTTTAGGAACTTGTAAACCGTTCACAGGGTGAAGGTTACACCCCTTCACAATCCATGAGATCTCTAACTCCATAGTGGTCTTGAACCATGACTGGATATTTGGGGATGGAGGTACAAATCCAACCTAAAATAGAGTGAACCTTCCCTAAATAGGCCTCTACTTTATTCTTCTCTTATTCATGTGCGCTTTTCGATCAACATACAATCAATATATTAACCCTAAACCTGTTTAATCTATGTTAGTTGAATATTAATGCACAAACAAATCTATTATTGGTGATCACTTGAATTAAAATCATATTAGCCTAAATAAAACTACTATTATCTTATTAGGAGTGATTTCAAGTACAAATTCCCTTTAAACCTGCAAGAGAGGGCGTGATAAAGCAATAACAATAATATATCAAGCAACATATAGTTATTGATGCAACAAATCATCATCATAATAACAATCTCATCAAAGTATAACAATAATATTAGTAAGATCCTAGGCATAATACTAACAAGATTTATAACAAATCCTAGCATATCACTAAACAATAAAGATCAAAGCTTCATCCGTAACATGATACTAGCATGATATAATAAATAGGAATCAACCTAAACATGATTCAAGAAACATATATGATATTAGAAATATTAGTTAACACCCTAAACATGATACTAGGAATTATAAAGACATCCTAACATGATACTAGGAATTAAAATAAGATAAACATGCTTTCTAAAGAAATAAAGCAATCTAAGTACTCACTTTGTTGCCTCGTATCTATTTATATCAAAACAATACACACGTTAGTAACTTCAATGAAAATATTAAATCAAACAATTAATTTAAATAATTGAAATAGGGATTTGGGACCAAACCCTCAGAATTCATCAACCTTTCACGTCTAGGAAGATGGCAACTTTGAGCTTGGCTAGGTGTATTCAAATCTTGTGAATGAGGAATGATGTATTTTAAAAAGGCTAGGTTTAGAAAGAGGGAGAAATAATAAGCTTCTAGCTTTAAGAGAGAGAGAATAGAATAGATGATTGTTGATGATTGAAAACGGGGAAATATCGACCCTATTTATAGAGAAAAACGACCAAAAACGATTAGAAAAGAGTTAGATTTTAAATCGGATTAAAATTCCTTTCTACCCGCCAAGATAAAAAGCATCGCGGCGAGATAAAAACAGTTTTTTACGGATTTTGTTTTTATCATAACTTTTGATCCAGAGGCAAAATAAGGCATATAATATGTAGTTGGAAAGCTATTAAAGTCTACTTTTCAACCCAATTAGAATAAGATTAAAATCCTTTGTAGAATAAATGACATGGCCGAAATAGTGGAAGGGTGTCAGTTTTAGATAGAGTTTCGTATTTCTTTCATATCTTTTTCATTATAGCTCGGAATTAATATTATAATATATTATTGGAAAGATAATTTCAAGGGCTATCCAACCATTTAAGATTTGATAAAAATTATGAGGCACAAAAATAATATCTGATCATCTTTGAACGTCTTTCATTTTGAATAGAATTAGGACTTTCAAAAAGAGAAGTTTTATTCAATTTCAAATTCTTTATCTTATCTTTTCAAAAAGGATAATTAAGATCTTTTAGAAACTTATAGAAGCTTCTATTTAATCCTCATTGGTTTAGGAATATAATTAAGATTAGTGGACCCTCCACATGATCATTAGGTCGCACACTCGTTTTAGGCCTAGATTTGTATTTTGGCCATAACTTCCTCATTATTCATTGGAATTGGGCTTATAATATATCGTTGGAAAGTTCTTTTAAAACCCTATCCAACTACACAATTATTGGACCCATATTATGGACCAAATTAAACTCAAATGGACGTTTTTCATAAACAGGGTGCGAAAAAAAACATTTTTGAAAACAAAAAGAATTGTTTTTATTAAAACAGAGGGATTCACGGGACTATTTCACATTTCACCTCATTTGATATTTAATGACGTGAAAGGTACTCATCAATGGCTTTGGTTTTTGGGGAGACACAATTTGGTGTCTACAGAAGCCCCCACTTTGAATGAGTTTGGAGAAACATAAGTTTCGAAAACAAAAGTCAAAGTAGCGATAGGGACAGAGAATGATTCATAATGTTCTGCGATCCTAAATCATTCTTGTAACACCGATACCTACAAACTAGCATTAGTTAAGCAGATAAAAGAGTTAGAAACACATATCTTGCACTGTCAAGCACCCGTCTATGAAGTAACCAATTTGTTGCTACATTTTTTATCGACAACCTCCACAAGTTAGGGAACGCCATTGTTGAAGGTGACTGCTTGTAACCATCTTCAATTTTTGCTGTGACAATCTTCCCCAAGCTAGGGAACACCGTCGAAGGTGACTGCTTGTAGCCATCTTCAGTTTGTTTGTGACAATCCTCCACAAGCTAGGGAACATCGTCGAAGATTTCTGCTTGTAGCTATCTTCAATTGTTGTGGAAACACCTTGCCACGGCAGTGCTTTGTCGCTGTAGACAATTTCCTCTGTACCTCGGGCCATCGTCGAAGATAGTTCCTTGTAGCTATCTCCAATTTTGTGGCAGTACCTCGCCACGGCAGTACCTCGCCGCTGTAGAAGACCGTTGCTTGTAACTATCTCCAAAATCTCGTATGTACCTTGACTTGATCATTTTGATTGACACTTTTACACCTAATAAGTGAAATTTGTCGAATACCATTGCTTGTAATGATCCTCAATTTGCTAATGCTTTCCTTTGTTGAATGCGTACTTTAGGGATGGTGTCAGTCCTCTTTTTCTTTAGGAACAATTGCGAACACAACTCTTGAATGATTAGCGACAATCTATTTTTTAGGGAAAGTTGTCAATGCTACGTAACAATCCGTCCTAGGAAATGTTGCTACAATGAAACGACAATCTGCATCTCGGAAAATTTGCCAAAATCCACTTTGGGAAAAGTTGCTAATGCCTCGTAACAATCTATCATAAGAACTTTGCTACGACAGACAATCCACGCCTTAGAGCATAACTCTTGAAAGCAATCCATCTTGAAATTTACCAATGCTATGCAATAATCCTTATAGGAGAATATTGCCACAATTGACAATCCGCGTCTTAGAACATTTGCAAAAAAGAGTCGATCGACAATCCACTTCTGGAAAATTTGTCACTAGTGAAATGAATGACTATCCACGTTGAGGAACCTTAGCCGAAATATTAAGATGAATAGAGACCTACGATAATCCTTTGAGAATTTTTCCATAGGGAAATTTGTGCATGACAATCTAATTTCGGAAATATTGCCAAGGATTTAATGACAATCCGAACTTTGAAAAAATTTGCCAAACGGAAAAGGAGCACGATAATCCATGATTGGAAACATTGCCAGTTTGAGATGACAATCCAATCTTGGAAAAAATTGTCGAAGATTTGATGAATGTATGAAAATCCGATCTTGGAAAAACTTGCCAAAAAGAGAAGGAGCACAACAATCCACGCTTGGAAACGTTGCCAAAGGTGACAATCCAATCTCGAAAAAATTATCGTTTGAAGATGATGCTCGACAATCCAATCTTGGAAACATTGTCAGTTTGAAATGACAAACCAATCTTGGAAAAATTGTCGTTTGAATAAGATGTTCTTAAGCCCTGCAAAAGAGATCAAATTTTGCCAAAGGACCTTGACAGTTTATTTGCTTAAGGTTGACTTAAGTTTTAGTGTTTACTCGACTCATTGTGTAAGACTTAATGTTTTTTGCTCGAGTAGATGTGTAACTCGACGTACTCAAATCGACTCGATGTGATAACCTGACATGACTCAAAGTGTACATAACTCGTGTTCGTAGACTTAACTCGATCTGATGACATGACATGACTCAAAGTGTACATGACTCGTGTGCGCATTGTATTGTGATTGTGCTGGCTCAACTCAAAAATGCAGAAAAATAAAAATTTTCCATCATTTTTGTGGAGGGTACCGACTTTCTTTCGAAAAAGAAAGACGTGAAAGAAGAAGTGAAGTGTTTGAGTGTTTGATGGTGCATGTTGAATGAGCTTTGTCAAATGTATGTGTTGATGTTGTATCTTATGGTGCAAGGATTGTAGCATCCTAGACTATCCCGATTGATGACTCGGTAATGAAAAGTATTTGGGTAGCTTTGGCATGGAGGCTAAGTTCTTCATACTTTTTGATGCAATACTATGAAAGTAATGATTTTGATATGAAAAGGCGTGCTTCAAAGTTGTGTTAAGATTTCATGACCAAGGGGTTTCTAAAGGAAGGATTATTTGGTCAAGTATCTGTGATGTGTGTGAAAATGACACTAAAGTTTGGTCGCAAGGGCTAAGTGTGGAAAAATATTTTGAAAAAAAAATCAAATGATGATGACTCTTAGGGCGGATAAGATAATGATGTAGGAATCAAGCCCCCAAGTCTAACTCTAAATGGATAGGGATGAGCATTGGAGATCTCTTAATATGATCATGTATGACTGTAAATATGAATGTGAATGCATTTTTATTATGGCTGCACCTCATTGTGAAGTTGCATAAGTATCCTTTAGGAATCAGGCCGAACGTAGCTCTAGTCGAACCTCGCACAAGTGTGTGTATACCTCAGAGAGGTCTTTTAAGGGTCGTAACGTGGTTAGGCTAAAGTTTGAAGAAGAAAGGGATAAAGGCTCAAGACCCTAGATAAGCCCCCAAGGTGTGCAACCTTGCTTTTTAACCTTTGTATTTGTATGCTTGAGGTTTCCTCACTTTTAAACTCTCTTTTGTTTATATTTTTGCTCTCTTTTTTTTTTTTTTGCTTTTGCATTTTTTTTTTATTTTGATATGTGTGGACAATCCCGATCATGCGGTCTATCACTCACTTGGCATTCATGTTTCTCAGGCACGGTACCGAGCACTCGATAAGAGACGCAATCTGAGACGTGTTCATATCAAAGACGCAATCTGAGACGTTCATATCATTTTTTTGATTTTTTTAATTTTTGAGATCTAGGTAAAATCACTCAATTTTTTGTTTGTAAATTACATAAGTTACACACCATCTGATGCGAGGTAGATTCTAGGTCGTTGAAACTAAAACTCCTCCAATCAAACTAAATTTATAACCAAACCTACACCTAGTAATAGGGCAAGTTCGGGTCGAACCACTAGAAATGGGGGGAAGTTAGCTATTGCCAAAGTCAAGCTATTTTGATGTTTAAAAGGTAGAGTAGGTTATCTAAATCAACTAAACAAACAAAATAAATTACAAAGTAAATCAATATATCAAACACTAGGGAGTTAGGATCCACATGCACTTGCAATGAACACACACTAATCGGGTTGGAGATTGATTAATTCGAGTATTGCGAGGGAAGATAGACAATGCAATCAAAAGAGCTTGACAAGCTATCTCCGCCAACTACGAAAGACTCTAACTAGGAACGTCACAAACCAAGCTCAATTGATAAATGTGAGCTACAAATCAATGGTCCATATTAATGTAGACACACAATGCAATCTAGCATGAAGAACAAGGTTGATCACTCCTTCCAATCCATACACATGCACAAGATCAATCAACCAATTTAATCACAATGCTAAATCAATCAAAACCCCCCAATTAGCTAATGATCCAACCCTAATACATGCTTCACCACATCCCTAGCAAGCAAACTACTCACAATCCATTAAAGAAGTCAAGAACAAAGCTATACTATTCATCAAATTCATCAACATCATTCCAATCAAACTAATTCAATCAAACAATCAATAAACTTGAACAATCAACAAAACAATTGAAATAAAAAACTAAAGATTGAATTAAAGCAAAGAAGATTCTTACAAATTTGGTAAAATCAAAGGAAATGTACTTGAATTCAAACCAATTGCAACTATCATCAATCATCAACCATCAATCTTCAATGTTTCTCTCTCTAAGAAAATCAAACCTAATTCTCCTTCTAAACTTTTTCTCCTCCTTCCCTCTAAAAATGAAGAGAAAACTATAAATAGTAAGACTAACAAAGGAGAAAGTAGTTAGTCGTCCTAAAAGAACCCGTACAAGCGCTGCCTTTACTTTGAAGATGCGCGGCCGCGAGAAAAATGGTACAGAACAGGGGAAGCAGCAGGCACGCTCGGGCACCACGCGCCCGCGCCACTATGCCGTGCGGCCGCGCCATGGTCGCGCACGCCCGCGCCTGGGAGCAGGACAACGCTCTTCCCTTTCATCTTGATGCTCCTCGTGCGCTCCACTTAGTGTGCTTGATGAACACGGAGCATGGAAGATCCTAAAACACCATGGTGGTGGGTTCAACACCAGAATTGGTGCCCCCACGGCTTGAATGCACGGCCTAAAGAAGCATGGAACTTGCACATCTCCAATCTTGGGCTTCAAATGAAAGACACTAAGCATCCCAATCAATGCAAAACTCGGGAAGAGACCTCAGGAACGAACTTCTCCTGAAAATAAAAGAAAACAAACAAATAAAGGGGAAAAAGGCGAAATAAACCAAGAAATGCATGAAAATGGAAAATCTACTAAGGAAAATGCAAACTAAAGAAATACAGAGAAAAATTAAGGAAAAGGGAATAAAAAGGGCTACAAAAGAGAATGGAAATCACTCTAAAAGGGATCAAATGAGTGCCATAAATGACACTCATCACCATCCTGTCCCAAGGTTAGATAGATGTGGGTTGAAGAAAGAGAGGTTTATCGTTAGACGAGGCCCAAAGTGGTTTATCAAGAAAGGATTGTATTTTTGAAGGGTGAAAGGTGATACAATATGGCTACAAGGGTGCCTCGAATCATTAGAATATATATATATATATATATATATATATATATATATATATATATATATATATATATATATATATATATATATATATATATATATATATTATGATGCAATGTAATGATCATATGGATAGAAATAAATGCTCATTTTATTGAAATAGAAAAGGTGAAAAAATCAAATTCATAAAGTAAAAAGATGGAGGGTATTTATGCTAGACTTATTGGGGAAGGGTTTGAAAAAAGAAGAAGAAAGCATGAAATCTTGGTAAGAAGCTTGCATCATGCTTTGTTTCATCATTACCCTTTTTTTCTTGTCAATCACATGACTCAAACTCGATTCAAGAGGCATGTATGAGGAAAGATCATGGAGTATGAGGGGAATGATATGTATGAGGAAAGCATCTGGAGAGTGGAAAGATGATGTAGATGGAGAGATGTGGAAGAATTTAGGAATAGATTGGACCCCCAACTCAAATAACGGAAAGGACGACTCATGCATGGACCTAAGACATGGTCATGGTGACACATATACAAAGTGCGTGAAGACTCGTGAGTGTAAGTGATATGTTAAAGATTCGTATGATTACCATGTGACTAGACTCGAACAAAGACTAAGTTAAAACCTCATATATGTGCACTAAACTGGAAAGACTGTAGTATTTTAGTCATAACTTTTGATCTGTGACTCCGAATTGGACGAAACCAACGCCAAATGAAAGATAACACTCGGGGATACAGATCCTTACGTTGTACGACTCGTAATCCTTTCTAGAACTCCGGTTATGACCAAAAAAAGTAGACGCTTGTGTAGTATACGGGAATAAAAATCTGGATTGACTCAAAGGAACTATGACTCGATTTTAGACATATTTATTAGCTCAAATTAATTAATCAATTAATTAAGCAAAGTCCTTTAGTAACTGGTTAGTTTATTTAAGCATATTTATAATCACAAGTCAAACCAAACGGTTAGTTTAATCACATATAAATATGCACAAGTAAATAATGCACAAGTAGTCAAATAGTCACAACATGATGCAATGAGTTTGCAACCTAACCATGGCTCTAGCTCTCTAAAGTTCAAGGATTAGGGTAGTCAAAAGAGGGTCCATGGTTGTAACACCCTCAAATCTCCCTCTACGGAAATACTAGTATAATACATATAATTATACCGTAGAGGTAGACTTAGGCGTATTACCGCCGCGTGATTACGCAAGGCTACTCAAACTTACTAAATAAACCAGTACTTTACAGCGGAAACTTCAAAACTCTTCTTTATTAATAATAGACTAAAAATAGTAACCATTGTCATGAGTACTCAAAAAGAAACACAAGACCAACACTTCCTTAATCTAGGTGAAACCATTTCCGGGACTCTATATGCTCAATTATTGACTCCACCTGAAATTAGTCAACACTGCTTACCATTAAGGTAAACAGGGCGAACCAAAACAAAATAAGAAATACGGATTAGCAAAATATGCTAAGTACGATAAGTGCAAGATAATTAAACTCAATTTATTAGCAAACATGCTTTAAAAATCAATTCCAATAATTAATACAATAAATTCCAAACTCATTATTCCAAAACCGATTCCAATGACTCAATATTCAAAATAATAGTTGATAAAACCAATTCCTTTATTAAGAACCAATTTCTTTTAATCCAATTCCTCACCCAAGTGTGCACACCCCCCAAGCTAGTCTCCTTATATTACAAGGCTATTCATGAGGAAAGACCGGGTCATACAAAGTTCAAGGCCTTATCAATATACCAAATCCGCATAGTGGGATTACCAACATGCTTATAAAGCATTAATTATAATAATTCAATGGTTCAATAAATCCTTTTAATATCCAATAAATTCCAATATAATTCAAACTCCTTTTTAATAATTCCACACACTTTCAAAATCAAAACCTTTTAAATAGATACTTGAGAATAAAATCTCATATTAATAACTTTTCAAAATCAATAACTCTTCCTTGAAAAACCTTGTATTAAATTCAACAAACCTTTTAAAATCAATTCCTTTATTTAAACACCATAAGTAATTCAAACCATTCAAAACATGATTTAAAAATCAATCATTCAAAATACTTTTATTAAAATCAATATCTTCAAACATAATTTATTTCAAAATCATAATTCAAATCAATTTAATTCAATCACCAATCAAATCATGTAAAACATGTTATTCAAACCAATCACTTTCAAAGGTATCTAGCCACCTAAATATACCTTGATCCTTGTTAGAAAAATAACACAAAAAGAACCTCAAGAACCTTGATTCCGAATATCAATCAACACTTCGCACTTTCAAAGTTCAATCACGAATACACCTTGCAAATAACATAACCATAAGGTTATCACAACATAAACTCAAATCTAATGTGCATGGACTATAAAACTCTTTTAAAATAATACTTTAATATAAAATTATAGCTTTGAAATAGTTATTTGTATTTTAGAAAACTAACCATGAAGAAGATAAAAAAATAGGATTAAAGAGAATTGAATTTTTGTTGGAAAGAATAGGCAGAACTTGCAGAGGTCATAACTCCTTCAATATAACTCCTAATTGGGTGATTCTTGAGCCTAACCTCAAGGATTTTTCGAGAGGAACAATCTTTTGTGAAACATCAATACCCCAAAAACTTACCAGAAGTGCCCAAAAACTGGCTTCAAAGGTATACGGGATAATATTTGTATGAAAAGAGGAGAAGAAAAGTATGAAAAGGTTTAGGGAAAAGAAGAATAAGAGAGAAGAAGAGAATTGGGTTTTTGGTGTGAAGAATATGAGAGGTATGAAGGGGTATTTATAGGCTAGCTCATGCAAAAATTATGGCAAGAGAATGTGGGAAGAATTATGGCAAAAAGAATTAAGGAATTACTTGGAGAAGTGAATAAGGAAATATGGAAACTTTTGATATTAAGGTGATTAAGAATAATAGAATTTAGGAAAGTGTGTTTGTCATGAAAATAATATGGAAAAAGAGATTACTTTGGGAATAATCAAATGTGAAATAAGGTAAGAAAATAAGATGATCAAATCTTTGTGAGATGAAAAAATAAAATTAAGGAAAATAAGAGATTTTAAGGAGAAAATTAAAAATATAATTTACCAAAATAAGTCACCCAAAAATCCATCACGATGGCTTTAGATATTTAGGGAATTAATTTGCTAGTTTTAAGGAATAAAAAATAATTGTGTAAGTAATATTTATTTTGTAAAATAATTAATTAATAAAATTCCAATTATTCACTAAATAAAATAACTAAGACAATCAGATTTTCTACACATAGAAATTCCGAAAATCATAGTTAATAATTTAGGAATTTTTGGTCCTTTTAAATAAATAATAAAATATAATTTTGTTTAATTAAAATATCCGAAATATATATAAATAATCCGGCTTTTAAAATAAAATAAATGGATAATAAATCTTATCCAAAATCCAAAAATAATAATTGAGTTTTAAAATACTTTTGGCGCCAAAATTCAAATATCATTTTGGCTCCAAAATTCAAATAGAAAAATAAATTAGTTAAAATACCCTTTTTATAAAATACATTTCAAAAATACGGGGTATTACAATGGTTATGAGTTCGGATGCATCGCGTGGAAGCCTTACCTTTGGAAGGGTTGGCGCATATGGATGGGACCCTGCAAGTTAAACTTGCTTCCATGGTTTGGTGAATTCACAAACTCGGATGTACCCTTCGTTGCAATGAGCGTTCGATTGGGTAGATGGAGCGTGAATTCCCAGAGGGTTATGGCCATATGTAGAACACATATGGGTTTCAGAAAAGAGGGAAAAACTCAATCAGGAAGTAAAATTGACCAAACAGTACTAAAATCGGTCAAAGCAAGAAGGCAGACATCTGGCTCAGTATTGGAAGAACATGGCGCGAGAAAACAGGGACCATCTCGAGGAGATGGCCCTGTCGCGCTGCGATATTGCCATCGCGTTGCGACAGAGCCATCGCACTACGATGGGCTTGGTTCTCTCAGTGATAGTTCCTACATGCCTCAGCAGTTTTCTATGTTCTTAGAATTTTCCGATTTTCGAAGCGTTTTTTTCGATCCTAGTTGTGAAAGATTTTTTTTCCAAATTTCCTACGTGTAAAATGCCTATGTTTTTGACGCATTACGGATGGCCTTTCTAATGCGGACCTTTTTATGCATATGCCAATAATGTCAATCAAAATTACGCACATAAATACTTAGAACTTTTCGAGTCTCATCCACTCATTCTAAATTAAGGCCAAAATAAGTTTTAGGAATTAAAATAGAAATCCTCCCTAGTGGAGTCGCCAAAAACTGTAAAGAATATTTCAAGCATCCCACACTTGAGCCCCACTGTGATCATATACTTAAGCATGGTGGCATCCAAAGGAAAGGAAGATAGAGCAAAAGAATGACCAACAAGTTTTAGGAACTTGTAAACCATTCACAGGGTGAAGGTTACACCCCTTCACGATCCATGAGATCGCTAACTCCATAGTGGTCCTGAACCATGACTGGATATTTGGGGATGAAGGTCCAATTCCAACCTAAAAGAGATTGAACCTGCTCTAAATAGGCTTCTACTTTATTCTTCTCATATTCATGTGCTCTTTCCGATCAATATACAATCAATATATTAACCCTAAACTTGTTTAATCTATGTTGGTTGAATATTAATGCACAAACAAATCTATTATTGGCGATCACTTGAATTAAATCATATTCGCCTAAATAAAATTATTAATTATCTTATTAAGCGTGATTTCAAGTACAAATTCCCTTTAAACCTGCAAGAGAGGGCGTGATCAAGCAATAACAATAATATATCAAGCAACATATAATTATTGATACAATAAATCATCATCATCATAATAACAATCTTATTAAAGCATAACAATATTATTACCAAGATCCTAGGCATGATACTAACAAGATTAATAACAAATCCTAGCATGTCACTAAACAATAAAGATCAAAGCTTCATCCCTAGCATGATACTAGCTTGATATAAGAAATAGGAAGCAACTTAAACATGATTCTAGAAACATAAATGATATTAGAAATATTAGTTAACACCCTAAACATGATACTAGGAATCATATAGAAATCCTAACATGATACTAGGAATTAAAATAAGATAAACATGCTTTCTAATGAAATAAAGCAATTGAATTACTCACTTTGTTGCCTCGTATCTCTTTCTATCAAAACAATACACACATTAGTAACTTCAATGAAAATATTAAATTAAACAATTAATTTTAATAGGGATTTGAGACCAAACCCTCAGAACTTATCAACCTTTCACGTCTAGGAAGAAGACAACTTTAAGGTTTTCTAGGTGTATTCGAATCTCGTGAATGAGGAATGATGTATTTTAAAAAGGCTAGGTTTAGAAAGAGGGAGAAAGAATAAGCTTCTAGCTTTCACTACAAGAAAACGCCCTATTTCCGATGGATTACTTCCGATGGCCATCTAAAACCGTCGGAAAATACGTAATTTCCGATGGCTTTAAAAGCCGTCGGAAATTTCCGATGGTTTTTAAAAAAATCCGATGGATCAAGCCATTGGAAATTTCCTATGGCCTTAAAAAATCGGAAATCGTATTTTTGATGGCTTTTCCGATGGCTTAAGATATAGGAAATTTCCGATGGCTTTTAAAATTTCCGATGGTTTTAAAAGCCATAGGAAATTTCCAATGGTTTTAAAAGCCATAGGAAATTTCCGATGGCTTGAAACCATCGGAAAATACAAACTTTCCGATGGTTTTAAAAGCCATCGGAAATTTCCAATGGCTTTTATGAAATAAACCATCGGAAATATATTTAATTAAAAAAAAAAAGTGGAGAACCCTAATTGTATACGCCCCCCTTATAGCAGCCACCCCATACTTTCTTTCTTTCTCATTTACCTTCTTCTATTCTCTCTCCTCCTTCTCTCTTATTCTCTCTCCTCTCGGTGTTCTCTTCTTCTCATCTCCCCTCCTTCTCCTCTCCTATTCTCTTTGTTCTCTTCTAATTTCCCCTCCTTTGTTCTCATCCTCATTCTGTACTTGCATCTTATGTCATTCTTCAATTGCCGCACTGCCGTATTTTTTTTGTAAGTTTTTAAACAAATTCAAGGTTTTTAAGTCCAAATTCGGCCATGAAAACTCAAGATCTAGAATTTTCATGGTCGAATTTGGCCTCAATAAACCAAATTCGAGGTGAAATTCGAAGGTATGACCTTATTAAGGTAATTTGGGATGAATATATGGTCGAATTAAAGGTATTTTTTTTATATTTTTCTGCTGTAATTTCCGATGGCCAGGTTTCTTACCATCGGAATATTCCGACGGTATAGCCATCGGAAGTTTCCGATGGAATTTAGGCCATCGGAATCTGAAATTTTTCCGATGGCCATAAAAATCCATCGGAAAACTGGTTTCCGATGGCTTTTCCATCGGAAAAGTGGAAATTTCCGACGAAGGAATTTCCGACAACCATTTTCCGATGGAAAACCATCAGAAATCAGATTTCCGACGGTTTTTGAGGAATTTCCGATGGATTTAAGCCATCGGAAATAGGCTTATTTCTTGTAGTGTTTAAGAGAGAGAGAATAGAATAGATGATTGTTGATGATTGAAAATGGGGAAATATCGATCCTATTTATAGAGAAAAACGACCGAAAATGATTAGAAAAGAGTTAGATTTCGAATTGGAATAAAATTCCTTTCGACGTGGCAAGATAAAAAGCATCGCGGCATCGTGGCTCGATAAAAATAATTTTTTGCGGATTTTGTTTTTATCGTAACTTTTTATCCAGAGGTCGAAAAAAGGCATATAATATGTCGTTAGAAAGCTCTCAAAGTCTAATTTCCAACCCAGTTAGATTCAGATTAAAATCTTTTGTAGAATAAATGATATGGCCGAAATAGTGGAAGGGTGTTAGTTTTAGATAGAGTTTCGTATTTCTTTCATATCATTTTTGTTATAGCTCGGAATTAATATTATAATATATCATTGGAAAGATAATTTTAAGGGATATCCAACCATCTAAGGTTTTGATAAAAATTATGAGGCACGAAAATAATATCTGATCATCTTTGAACGTCTTTCATTTTGAATAGAATTAGGACTTTCAAAAAGAGAAGTTTTATTCAATTTCAAATTCTTTATCTTATCTTTTAATAAAGGATAATTAAAATCTATTAGAAACTTATAGAAGATTCTAGTTAATCCTAATTGGTTTAGGAATATAATTAAGATTAGTGGACCCTCCACATGATCATTGGGTCGCACATAAAACTCGTTTTAGGCCTAGTTTAGTATTTTGGCTATAACTTTCTCATTATTCATCGGAATTAGGCTTATAATATATCGTTGGAAAGTTCTTTTAAAGCCCCATCCAACTACACAATTATTGGACCCATATTAATTACCAAATTAAATTGGACTGGATGTTTTTCATAAACAGGGTGCGAAAAGAAACATTTTTGAAAACAAAAAGAATTATTTTTATTTAAACAGAGGGATTCACGGGAATTTTTAACATTTCACCTCATTCGATATTCAATGACGTGAAATGTACTCATCACTGGGCTTGGTTTTGGGAGACAAAATTTGGTGTCTACACGAAGTCACCTTAGGAAAACTCTTAGGATATGTCATTAGCTTTAGAGGAATAGAAATAGATCCAACCAAGATCAAGGAAATCATGTCATTGCCGCCGCCAAAGACCGAGAAATAGATTCGAGGATTCATTGGCCGGTTGCAATACATAAGTAGGTTCATATCCAAAATCACCACGATATGTGAACCAATATTCAAGAAGCTCAAAAAGAACGTGCTAGTAATATGGGATGAAGAATGTCAAAAAGCCTTTGATAAGATCAAAGCCTATCTCGGCAATCCTCCTGTATTAGCAGCTGCCCTCCTAGGAATCCCTCTTCGTCTATACTTAACAGTCACCAAAGAAACAATAGGAGCTATACTCGCACAAGAAGTAGAAGGCAAGGAAAACACCATCTACTACCTAAGTAAGAAGATACTTGAGTATGAAGTATGCTACACACCTCTCGAAAAGTTGTGCCTCACACTTGTGTGGGCCACAACCAAGGTAAGAAACTAGATGCTTGTCTATACAGTATATGTAGTATCCCGAATGGATCCCCTTAAGTACCTTTTTGAGAAATGCACACTCAGCGGGCGAATATCTAGATGGATAGTCAATCTAGCCCAATTTCATGTAAGGTTCATGCCTCAAAAAGTCATTAAAGTATCGGTTGTTTCAGATTTCTTAGCAGACTTCCCAATCGAAGACTCAACGCCAATGCATGAAAATAACTTCCTAGATGAAGACTTAATACTCACAGAAGATGATACTTGGACATTATACTTCGATGGAGCATCAAACCAGAAAGGATGTGGGGTAGGAGTCTTATTGGTATCACCTAAAGAAGAGAATCTCCCAATCTCAATCAAGTTAGATTTCGACGTTACCAATATTGCTGTAGAATATGAAGCATGTGTGGTAGGCCTCAAAACTGCTTTGGCATTGGGAGTGAAGAAACTTCGAATATTTGGAGATTCTTCCCTTATTATTAACCAAATCTCGAAAAGATGGAAAGTAAGAAGTGAAAGTTTGGCCCCTTAGCAAACATATCTAGAAACGCTTACTAATCAACTCGAGAAAGTAGAATACACCTACTTACTAAGAGAAGAGAATCAGTTTGTTGATGCCTTGGCAAGACTAGCCTCAATGATTAGGATTCCTAAGGTAATTGAGCAAATGCCTTTGACAATAGAGAAAAGGCATAAACCAGCTTATATTCAAGCTATCAAAGATGAGGAAGTAGTCCAAGAAGAGGAAGAGGAGGAACCTTGGTATTCTGACATCCTAAATTATGTCACAAAAGGGGAATACCCACGACAGGCTGACAAAAGAGCTAAACGCGCTCTAAGACTTTTGGCTTCCCAATTCGTGATCATAAATGACGAGTTGCACAAAAGAGTTCCTAAAGGTAGAGCTCTCATATGCGTAGGCAAGAAAGAAGCCCAAAGGGCAATGAGGATATTCCACGAATGAGCATGTGGAACTCATATGAATGGCAAAATGTAAGTCCAAAAGATAATGCGACAAGGATATTATTGGACTACCATGAATAAGGACTGCCATCAATATGTGAAAAGGTGTCCCAAATACCAAATATACGCTAACTTACAACATATTCCACCATCCCTCCTTTACACCTATACATCTCCATGGACATTCTCAACATGGGGAATAGATATCATTCGAAAAATAACCCCTCATGGGAAAGGAGGCCATGAGTACATCCTTGTTGCAATAAACTACTTTACAAAATGGGTTGAAGCAGCCTCATACGCGAAACTCACTGCAAAACATGTAGCGCTCTTTATCAAAAGAAACATCATATGTTGATAAGGAGTCCAACATGAGATGATAAGTGAAAATAGAACTGACTTTCAAGCAGAATGCGAGGAATTGCTTCAAAAGTATGGTATTCAACACCATCAGTCTTCCCCATATAGACCTCAGGCAAATGGTGCAGTAAAAGCAACCAATAAGAACTTAAAAGTTATCATTGATAAAAATGACTGAAAACTATAAGGATTGGCATGAGAATCTCCATTTTGCTCTCTAAGGTTATCGCACATCAATCCATTCATCGGCAGGAAATTCGCCATTCTCCGTAGTCTATGGAATGGATGTCGTACAACCTGTAGAATGGCAAATACCTTCCTTACGCATCGCGTTGGAAATTAAACTTGATAAGGTTGAATGGACAAGGGCAAGGTATGAAGAGCTAATTCTACTCGATGAAAAATGACAGGAAGCTCTACATCATACTCAATGTTACCAAACTCGCATGGCTAGACACTTTAATAAGAAGGTCAAGACGAGAAACATCAAAGTAGGAGACTTTGTGTTAAAAGCATTAAGGAAAAACGTTCTAGACCCAAGGGGTAAATTTAGGCATAATTGGTCCGGACCATACATTGTCAAAACTATCCTATCAGGAGTTGCCGACAAACTAACTGATATGGATGGTAATGAATTCTCAAACATGACAAACCTTAACCAACTTGAGAAATTCTACCCATGATTACTTGAGTATTATACTCAAAAGAGCTACGTTCGGCCTGATTCCTTAACAAGGATACGTAGGCAACCCTTTACAGAGCGCGGCCACTTTAAATTTTGCAAATATTGCGCCTCCGCATCACACGCCGAGTCAGCGTCAGCGTCGCATAAAAAAGGGAATCAACGCGCCGCGACAGTTCCACCGCGCCGCGATCCGATCATCGCACCGCGTTGGGTTCGAAGTTACTGCTTCTAATCTGGGCAAATTTTGGTCAATTTCAAAAGATTTCGACTTCCGTACTCGAATCGTTTTTCGAAATTGTTCAAGTTATTTCCATTGCTTTAATAAAATAAAGTTGATTTAATTAAAAAGCTTAAAAGTTGCACTAATAAATAAAAATTACATTATTGATGGAATTAAATAAAGCTTAAAAATAAAATTGACTTAAAATTAAAAAATTGTCTACTAAGTTGAAAGCAATGCAATGCTCTAATTTTCCTTCTCTTTTCTAACCCTTTTCCAATTCTTCTTTGCTTCTTCATTATCATCTAAATCTTTCACCAGTAGGGACCCTTTAGACGATCTAACTGCTACTTTGGTAGGAATAGTTTCTCCTGGCACAAACACACCAACTTTCTTTACAACCCTCACTTTTTTGTCAGTAGAGTCAGTCTTTCTTTTCTCCTTGCCTTTGGTAGCACTCTTTTTCTTAGGCATAACAAGAGTCTTGAATTCAAATTTTAAACCCAGACGGTCTTTGGCAGGGATTATCTTGTCACCCAAACGATCTTTAACATGTGTCTTCTCTGCATTTACACTCTGAGCTTTACCTTTGTCCTTTTGGGATCTACTAAGAAACCACTACTTCACTTCTTTACACAAAGGAAGGATCCCTCGATTGGGAACGACTTCCCATAAGAGACGAGCATACCAATAATCATCAAACGCTCAATGTCGTGAGAAACAGGATGCTCATAGGGTCTACGAAGGTCCCCAGAAGGGATAGTTTGTGCAAGGCCATATTGTCTTTTTACCCTACAGAGGAAATAAAAGGTCGTCTTTGATAAACTTGGAATACGGCAGGCAGGTTGAGCATTGGTCCCAATCATCTTCTTAATTTTCCACCAAGGGATGACCCTTTTACAGAGAAGTCGTGAGCTTCAAATATTTTACTCCACTCCCGGGGACCTATCTTCAAAGAGAAGCGCTTCTTTCTTCTTACAAGACGATTAGAAGTGTATTTTTCAATATTGTCAGGAGGTCTTATTAATCCAAGTCTCTCCATTAGCCAAACCTGCATGAATGAACTAGAATTATTATTATTGTTACAAAATTGTATTTTTAATTTATGTAATTAAAAGTACTAATTTTCTACCTGTAATAAAATTGGAGATCCTCGAAGCGGAGTTTTGGGGTCTTTTTTCAATTCATCCAAGCAAAGCATTGTTTCACCAACAATTAATGGCATGGATTCTCCCAGCATCTATTTTCTCCATGACACATGCTAAAATAGCTTGACCCATATGCGTGCTACCATTGGTGAGTAAATATTGGCTAACCATGCAAAAAAGGAAGACTCTTCTCTTATAAACATGGAAAGACTTCTACTTTGGTCTATTAAAATAAAAAGAAGCAAACTTTTTAAGATTAACCTCGGTGCCATCAACTATGACTTTTAAATCATTGCCTTTAAGGTTGAAAAATCGCTCAAAATCCTTATAGTAGTACTCACATATCGTGGGAATCACTGCTAGATCTAAGGAAGGGAAACCAAGAATCGCACCAAATGCCTCCGACAAAGGGCTGATCTCATCATCGACAAATCTAAAAGAATGGGTATTGGAATCCCAATGTTCTAGGGTACAATCATAGCAAATTCTTGGCAAGAAATTCAACAAACATGGAGAATTAAGCAAGAACACACTAGGTGACCGTGCCTTACCATCTTCAGTTTTGTGGCTATTCCTAGCCACAACAGTGCCTTGCCAATGTAGACGATCTCCTATGTGCCTTGGACATCACCGAAAATCTCATCCTTGCCTTGACTCGACTAATTTGATTGAAAACCTTCACACCCTAGTAAAAGCCGTCGAAGACCTTGATGCCTTGCGATCCTCAGTTTGCTGATACTTCATCATGTCGAGTACGTGCTTCCTCCAATGCTTTCGTGTAGTTTTCTCTGCCAGTACCTCGGCGCATTTTGTAATGAGCTAGTACCTTGACGCTTGTGCTTGCTTGTGAACCAATACCTCGGTGCTTTGCGATGAGTCAATGCTTAGGCGCTTAAATCAAGTGAGATGATCGTCATTAGGCCGATCACTAATCGTGATTGTAATCGACCCGACTACTAATCATGTCAATTGCTTTAAGGGGCTAACTGGTGTACCAAGGAACCCAAAATGCTGAACCAGCTCCACATAACCCATTGTGGGGCCCAAGAATTGCATTGCTGAAGAAAGGAAGACTGACACGTGCCGCCACATTCCATCTCGACGTGTCAAGCGTATAGTATCGTAATAGCATTATCGCGCTGCGATAAGGTCGCGTTCTTCCGGATTTAAACCCTTTCTTCTTCATTTTGCCGTGGCTATCATTTTCGTTCGAAAATCGCTCCAAACTTCAATTCGCTTGTTCTTACTCGTTTCTCAATTGAATTCACTCAAATTTGTTGCAAATTGACACTCTTCATCTCTAGTTTGCCGATCTATGTAAGTTTTCTCTAACTCCTCTTAGTTTGGAAGAATTTTGTGCGTTTTTATTCGCGGATTTTCGGAAGATGTTCCTTAGGATGTGGAAGATTGTCACAACAAATGAAGATAGCGAGGCACTGTTACCTTCATATGGTGTTCACGAGGCACTATGGAGGTCATCACAACAAAAATCGGTTACTCCAGAGACGTGTGCTCGCAGTGCAAGATACGCATTTCTAACTCTTTTATCTGTTTAACTAACGCTAGTTTGCAGGTATCAGCGTAAGAAGAATGATTTAGGATCGTAGAACATTCTGAATCATTCTCCGTCCCTATCGCTACTTTGACTTTTGTTTTCAAAACTTATGTTTCTCTAAACTTAGTAAAAGTGGGGGCTTCTATAGACACCTGATTGTATCTCCCCAAAAACCAAACCCAGTGATGAGTACTTTGCACGTCATTAATATCGAGCAAGGTGAAATTTTGAAGGGTCTCGTGAATTCTTCTGTTTTGTAATAAAAATAATTCCAATCTGTTTTCGAAAATCATTCATTTTGTATCCCATTTACGAAGAACGTCCAATGTAGTTTACTTTTGTCCAAAATATGGGTCCAATAATTGTGTAGTTGGATAGGGCTTGAAAAGACATTTCCTGATATATTATAAGCCCAATTCCGAGTTATAACGAGGAATTTATGGCCAAAATACTAAACTAGGTCCTAAATGAGTTTTATGGACGACCGAATGATTATGTGGAGGGTCCATTAATTTTAATTTTATTCCTAAAGTCATTAGGATTTATTCTAGTTTTCTAGAATCATCTAGAAGGTTATTTTGAGTTCTAATGGGATTAGGATTATTAATTATGATTATATTTGGTTTTGAAAAGATAAAGAATTTTTTAAAACAAGTGTTTTTAAAAGACAAATCTGATTTCATTAAAGATATGTACAAACTCCAAGTAACCTAATTTGATTGGAAGAAGGACTCCGTACGGGAATTTTATCATACAGAAACCATCGCGCCGCAATAAGTTCATTGCGCCGCGATGAGCTTATCGCTATGCGATGGAGCTATCGCATCGCAATAGTCCTGTCGCGTCACGATGGAGCTAGTTTTACTCCGAGTCTTAGTCTGACTCTTTTCTATTGTTAACGGTCTATTTTTCTCTATAAATAGGGTCTTTTTCCTCCGTTTTAAGAGGAATCAACAATCATATATTCTCTCTTTCTCTCTCTAAGCTAAAGCTAGCTTATTCTTTATTTCTCTCTCTTTCTAAGCCTAGCCTTTTAAAAATACACCATACGTCCATCACGAGTTTCAAATACACCTAACCAAGCTCAAAGTTGTCTTAGACCTCGACGTGAAAGGTTGATAATTATGAGGGTTTGGTCCCAAATCTAATTTCAATTATTATTATTTTAATATTTTGATTTAATATTTTTATTGAAGTTACTAACGTGTGTATTCTTTTAATAGAAAGAGGTACGAGGCATCAAAGTAAGTAATTTAATTACTTAGTTGTTCTTTTGATATAGAAATCATGCTTAGATTGTTTTATTAATTCCTAGTATCATGTTAGGATGTCTTTATTGCTTTCTAGTATCATGTTAGGATTAAAGCTTTGATTTTTATTGCTTAGTGACATGCTAAGATTTGTTATTCATCATGTTAGTATCATGCCTATGATCTTACTAACATTATTATGCTTTGATGAGATTGCGATGGTGATGATTATTGTATCAATATTGTTATGTTGTTGTTATTGCTTGATCTCTCTTGCAGGTTTAAAGGAAATTTGTACTTGAAAATCACGCTTAATAAGATAATTGATAATTTTATTCAGGCTAATATGATTTTAATTCAAGTGATCGCCAATAATAGATTTGTTTGTGTATTAATATTCAACCAACATAGATTAAATATGTTTTGAATTAATATATTGAATGTATGTTAATCAGAAAGCGCACATGAATATGAAAAGAATAAAGTAGAGGCCTATTTAGGGCACGTTCAATCTCTTTTGGGTTGGATTTGTACCTTCATCCCCGAATATCCATTCATGGTTAAGGACCACTATGGAGTTAGTGATTTCTGTGATCGTGAATGGTTAAAAGTTCCTAGAACTTGTTGGAGACTCTTGTGCTCTAGCTTCCTTCCTTTTGGACGCTGCCATGCTTAAGTGTATGATCACAGTGGGGCTCAAGTGCGGGATGCTTGAAATATTCCCTACATGAAAATATCATGAGCAAGACGAGTATTAAGGCTCACATGGACTCGTCGCCGATCGGTGCGAATTGGTGGAGTTTTAGCCATCCAGGCCGATCTTATGTAGAGAGAATTCTGCCACGGTTGGCCCCACCACCTTGCATAGAGGAGGAGGAGGAGGTTTGTTTTTTATGTCTTTTGATTTGTCTTTTTGGTAGCCCCCAACGATATTTAATTGTTAAGGTTTACTTTCACAGGTTTCAGCAGCGGCTATGGAGTTCGTGCCTCCGCGTATGTCCATTGTGTACCAGGGGACAAATGGACTGATTGAGGAGATGGTGCCTCCTGCCCCTGAGGAGTGGTGTTTGATTTCGAGGTCGATCCCTCGACGTCAGCATTGGGTTAGTTATCTTTTGTATTTATTAGTGTGTATATTTTGATCACTTCTAACTTCATTACTTTTGCAGTTCTCACGTGAGGTGATGACGAGGATGGCGGCAGCTATGGACGCCTTCTGATACCAGCTAGTGAGGCTAAGTCACCGAGCCTCATGTTGTGGCGGTGACAATGTTGCATCGGTATCTCTTTTGACTTTCATTATTTTTGTTTATTTGCCACTTTTTATCTGACTTAGTTTATTGCCTTATTTAAGCATGTTCCTCCGACACGTACTCGCTCAAGGCCAGAAGGCTCGAGGGAGAGAGTTGGGTCGAGGTGCCGTCACACCTCCACGGAGACTGAGGACAGCGAGGGAGTGGCAGTGAGGCCACCTTGTCGGGGTAGTCTGACATTGGTTCCTTTCGGGGCTAGCAGGACGTACCAGGTGGAATTGTCGTCTCGGCAGCCTCAGCAGCAGGAGCAGCTGCAGGGTAAGGCAGGATGGACTGGCCCTACCATCTCGATTCCGACGACCGGCGGTGCTGATGCTGGTCAGGGATTGACTCCACGGACCTTGCAGTTTTATGATACTTTTGGTATCCGTCCTCCGACGCCATAGCTTTGTACCTGTATTGATTTATTTATGCATTTTCTGACTATGTAGGACTTTGATTTGCTTTTTATGTTAATTTATGACTTAGTTAGACATGATGTAAATATACACTAGACTTACTATGTACATTTTTATTCTTTGCATTTTATTTTTACATTTTATTATATGCATGTGAATGTGTAAAATTTGTGACAACTTTGCGCAAAAATTTCCATCATTTTTGTTATCATTGGAAGGTATCCAACTTTCTCCCCACAAAAAGAAAAAATGAAAAAAAATAAAATGGAGTTAACTAAAAATAAGCTTAAAATAATGAAACTTAAAAATAATTTCTCCAAATTATAATAGGATAAATGTTTGAGGATTTGTATTTCCAAAAAAAAAAAAACGAGTACAATAAAATTTTAAAGTTCCATAAAAAAAAGAAAGAAAAAATGTACATAGTACAAATCCAAGTCAAAGTCGAATAAACATGTTCAGCATAACGCGTTCTTTCTTTTGCTGATGTCAGGCTCTAGCGCAGCGCGGCTATCGCGTTGTAGCGCGATGATTTTGAATTTTTCGAGTCCGAACAGAATTGGTCTTGCGTCGATTTATGTTTATAAAAAGCCCCCAAAATACCCGATTACAGCATAATTCGAGCAAATAATAGTTTTAGATTTTTAATTCCTAGCAAGTAGCTATGGCTAGGAATTTTTATGACACGACTCGTGAGTGGTGCCGTTCTTTGACCGCTAAAGAGATAAAAGAGCTTGACTTTTTCCACATGGGGGGCTTATTTGGTATCAAAGAGGTAGATCTTGACATTGATTTTATTCATGCCGCTTTAGAATATTGGGATTCCAACACTCATTGCCTCAAATTTGGTAATGATGAGATTAGCCCTTTGCTTGAAGAATTTGGTGAAATTCTTGGTTTTCCTCCTTAGATCTAGCGGTAATTCCCGCAATTTGTGAATATTACTACAAAGATTTTGAGCGGTTTTTCAGCCTTAAAGGCAACGATTTGAAAACCATAGTTGATGGTACCGGGGATGATCTTAAAAAGTTTGCTTCTTTTTTATTTTAATAGACCAAAGTCAGAGTCTTTCTATGTTTATAAGAGAAGAGCTTTCCTCTTTTGCATGGTTAGCAAATAGTTACTTGCTAGTGGTAGTATGCATGTGGATAAAGCCATCTTAGCATCTGTCATGGAACAAATAGGTGCCGGGAGAAATCCCATGTTATTAATTGTTGGTGAGACAATTCTTAGATTAGATGAATTGTTGAATGGTCCCAAAGCTCTACTTTGAGGATCTCCAATTTTATTACAGGTAAAAAAGTAATACTTTTAATTACAGAAACTAAACATACAATTTTGTAGAGCAATAACAAATTTATTCTATTCATGCAGGTTTGGCTAATGGAGAGGCTCGAGTTAATAAGTCCTCTTGACAACATTGACAAATATACTCTAAATTGTCTTATGAAAAGAAAGAAGCGCTTTTCTTTGAAGATTGGTCGCCAGGAGTAGAGTAGAATCCTTGAAACTCGCGACTTCTCCATCAAGTGGGTCATCCCTTGGTGGAAAATTGAGAAGATGGTTGGAACCAATGCTCAACTTGCCTGTTGTACTCCCAGTTTATCCAAGTTGACTTTTTATTACCCTTGAGGGGTGAAAAGAAAATATGACCTTGCGCAAACTATTCTGTATGGGGACCTTCGTAGACCCTATGAGCATCTTGTATCACAAGACATTGAGTGTTTTGATTGATATTGGTGTGCTCGCCCCCAATGGGAAGTTGTCTCCAATAGCGCTATTCTTCCTTTGTCTAGGTAAGTAAAGCAATGGTTTCTTAGTAAATCCCAAAAGGACAAAAGTAAATTTCAAAGCACAAGTGCAGAGAAGACAAGTGTTAAAGACCGTTTAGGAGACAAAATCCCTGCTAAAGATAGTTTGGGTTCAAAATTTGAATTCAAGACTCCTATTATGCCTAAGAAGAAAAGTGTTGCTAAAGGCAAGGAAAAAAGAAAAGCTGACTTTACAGAGAAGAAAGTGTGGGTTGAAAAGAAAGTTGGTGTGTTTGTGCCACGAGAAACTATTTCTACCATGGTAGCGGTTAGATCATCTAAAGGGTCTCTATTGGTAAAGGATTTAGATGTTGAGGAAGAAGCAGAGAAGAATTAGAAAAGGGATAGAAAGGAGAAGACAGATTAGAGCATTGCTTTTCTTTCAACTTATTAGACAATCTTTAATTTTAAGTCAATTTTATTTTTAAGCTTGCTTTAATTCCATCAATAATGTAATTTTTATTAATTAATGCAATTTTTTAGCTTTAAATTAAATAAAATTTTATTTTGAATCCTTTATTTTATTTAAAGCAATGAAAACAACTTGAATAATTTCAAAAATGCTTCGAGCACTGAAGTCGAAATTTTTCGAAATTGACCGAAATTTGCCCAGATTGACAGTAATGGCTTAGCACTGGAAATTCGAATCCAACGCATCGCGATAATCCTATCACAGGGCGATGGTCCTGTCGCTGCGCGTTGATCCAGTTTTTGATGTGATGTTGATGTTGACTCGACGTACGGATGTAGAAGTGCGATATTTACAATGTTTAAAGTGGTTGCGCCCCGTAAAGGGTTGCCTGCGTATCCTTGTTAAGGAATCAGGCCAAACGTAGCTCTCTTGAGTATAACACTCAAGTAATCATGGGTAGAATATTTTAAGTTAGTCAAGATTCGTCATGTTTGAAAAATTATTATCATCTATATCAGTTAGTTTTGCTGCACCTCCTGATAGGATAGTTTTGACGATGTATGGTTTGGACCCAATTAGGCCTAAATTTGCCTCTTGGGTCTAGATCATTTTTTCTTAATGCTTTTAACACCAAGTCTTCTACTTTGATGTTTCTTGTCTTGACCTTCTTATTAAAGTTTCTAGCCATGCGAGTTTGATAGCATTGAGTATGATGTGGAGCTTCTAGTCGTTTTTCATCGAGTAGAATTAGCTCCTCATACCTTGTCCTTATCCATTCAACCTCGTTAAGCTTACTTTCCAACGTAATACATAAGGAAGGCATTTCCAATTCTACAGGTTGTACGGCATCCATTCCATGGACTAGGGAAAATGGCTTATTTCCTATAGATGAACGGATTGACGTGCGATAACCCCAAAGAGTGAAATGGAGTTTGTCAAGCCAATCCTTGTAATTTTCTATCGTCTTTTCGATGATAGTTTTTAGGTTCTTATTGGCAGCTTCTACTGCACCACTTGCTTGAGGTCTATATGGAGAAGAGTGATGGTGTTGAATGCCATACTTTTGAAGGATTTCTTCTCATTCTGCTTGAAAATGAGTTCCATTGTCATTTATCATCTCATGTAGGACTCCATATCGAAATATGATGTTTCTTTCAATAAAGGGTGCTACATATTTTGTAGTGAGTTTCGCATATGAGGTTGCTTCAACCCATTTTGTGAAGTAGTCTATTGTAAGAGGATTATTCATGGCCTCCTATCTCAGGAGAGGTTATCTTTCCAATGATATCTATTCCCCATGTTGAGAATGGCCATGGAGATGTATAAGTGTAAAGGAGAGATGGTGGGACATGTTGTAAGTTGGCGTATATTTGGCATTTAGGGAATCTTTTCACACATTGATGATATTCCTTATTCATGGTAGTCCAATAATATCCTTGGTCCTGTATCTTTTGGACTAGCATTTTGCCATTAATATGGGTTCCACATGCTCCTTCGCGGATTATCCTCATTGCCCTTTGAGCCTCCTTCTTGACTATGCATAGGAGAGCTCTCCCTTTAGGTACCCTTTTGTGCATTTCATCATTTGTGACCACGAATTGGGAAGCCAACAGTCTTATTTCTCTCTTGTCAGCATGAGGTGGGTATTCCCCTTCGGTTACATAATTGAGGATGTCGGTATACCAAGGTTTCTCCTCTTCCTCTTCTTGGACTACTTCATCATCCTAAATACCTTGGATATAAGACGGTTTATGCCTTTTCTCTATTGTTAAAGGCATTTGTTCAATTTCCTTGAGAATCCTAACCATCGAGGCTAGTCTTGCAAAGGCATCAGCAAACTGATTCTCCTCTCTTGGTAAGTAGGTATACTCTACCTTCTTGAGTTGATCAGTAAGAGTTTCCAAATATGTTTGGTAAGGAGCGAAACTTTCACTTCTTACTTTCCATCTTTTTGAGATTTGGTTAATAATCTCCAAACATTCGAAATTTCTTTACTCCTAATGCCAAAGCAGTTTTGAGGCCTACTACACATGCTTCATATTCCGCAGCGTTATTGGTAATGTCGAAATCTAGCTTGATTAAGGTTGAGACATGTTCTTCCTTAGGCGATACTAATAGAACTCCTACACCATATTCTTTCTGGTTTGAGGCTCCGTCAAAGAATAATGTCCAAGTATCATCTTCTATAACCATTAGGTCATCGTCCAAAAAGTTGTTCTTGTGCATTGATGTTGGATCTTCGATTGTGAAATCCGCTGAGAAGTCCGAAATCATTGATAGCTTTTTAAGGCTTAAACCTCACATCAAATTGGGCTAAGTTGACTATTCATCTGGATATTCGCCCGTTGAGTATGGATTTCTCAAAGAGATACTTAAGGGGATCAATTCGAGATACCACGTATACCGTATGGAAGAGCATGTAATGTCTTAGCTTAGCTGTGGCCCACACAAGTGCGAGGCACAATTTTTCAAGTGGTATATAGCGTACTTCATACTCGAGCATCTTCTTACTTAGGTAGTAGATAGCGTTTTCTTCATCTTCTACTTCTTGTGCGAGTATAGCTCCCATCGTTACTTTAGTAACTATTAAGGTGAAGAGGGATTCTTGGAAGTGCGAGCGCTAATAAAGTAGGATTAGCGAGAATAAGCTTTGATCTTATCAAAGGCTTTTTGACATTCTTCATCCCATATTACCGGCACATTCTTTTTAATCTTTTTGAATATTGGTTCACATATCGTAGTTAGTTTAGATATGAACCTACTTATGTATTGCAGCCGGCCAATAAATCCTCAAATCTATTTCTCGATCTTTGGCGGTGGCATTGACATGATCGCCTTGATCTTGGTTAGATCTATCTCTATTCCTCTAGAGCTAATGACATAGAATAAGAGTTTTCCCGAGGTGACTCCGAAAGCATGCTTGGCTAGGTTTAGCCTCATGTTATATTATCTTAACCTTTTGAAAATTTTTCTTAAGGCTTCTTGGTGTCCTAGACAGTCTTTTTATTTTATTATCGTATCGTCCACATATACTTCAACCTCTTTATGCATCATGTCATGGAGTAAGGCAGTTGCTGCTCTTTGGTAAGTGGCACCCACGTTTTTCATCCCAAATGGAATCACCGTGTAACAGTAAGTGCCCTAAGGTGTTATGAAGGTAGTCTTTTCCATATCTTCTTCAGCCATGAGGATCTGGTTATAACCTGCGTATCATCCATAAATGAGAGGAGCGCGTGATTGGTTGTGTTGTTTACTAGAATATCGATGTGTGGTAAAGCAAAGTCGTCCTCTCGACTTGCCTTATTTAGATCTTTGTAGTCGACACACATTCTTACCCTACCATCTTTCTTAGGAACCGGTACCACGTTAGCGACCCATTCAGGGTATTTGGATCCCTTGATAAAACCTACAGTTATTTGTTTTTGAACTTCTTTTTTTATTTTAAGAGCTACGTCGGGTTTTATTCGACGTAACTTTTGTTTTAAATGTGTCATTCCTAGAATTAATGGTATAGTGTGTTGAGAAATTTCTCTATTTATTCCTGGCATATCTTCGTATGACCAGGAGAAAACATCGATAAATATTTTAGTAGATTATTTAAATCGGTTCTTTCTTCTTTATTAAGAGTTAAACCAATTTTAACTTCTCTTTTAATAGTTGGATATCTTGAGATGTTGACCATTTCAGTATATTCAATTATCAGTGTTTTATTTTCAAGTGTTTACACTACTTTAATTATGTCATTTTCATTGTTAGTAAAGTAATGCTCATCATCTTGGGTAAGAGAATGACACAATTAGTAAGCGGAAGAAGACGTATTATTAAACTCAGAAACCATTACATCGAAAAGTAAAATGTTTGTTGGGACTTGACAACTAACTATCCTTGGAGTAGGTGCTAAACTAGAAGAAATAGAGGGAGGTGCAACTACAAGATAATTGGAAGACTTGATGACAGAAGACTCAAATTCAAACTCCGACTCAGACTCAGACGATTCGGACTCCTCGAACATTGGTCCTTGTCCTGTGTTGATGGAAATTCTCCTCCCACTTGGTGTAGTCACCTTAACTATCTTTTGCAATCCTTGAACTAATCCTTCTGCTGGAATGATGAGCTTCGAGGGATCAAAGTTTTCACTTCATAGCACTGCTTAGATAAGTTCGGAGTTGTCATCAACGCACTTAGGCTCATTCTTCTCGTAGCCAAAGAGGAGACCCATGACATTGAAGTCAAAGCATGTTGGTGCTTGTTCCTTGTGAATAGGAGTTAGGATCTCTTCTAAAATGTTGCAATCCAAGAAAATTTTAAACTTTGGTTGTCTTATCCCATCTTTGACTAATGGTTCAGGGAATTCGTAGCATGAATAATCTTCTCCCTCTTTTATAAATTGTCCATTTAGAGTGAGAGGATAATGATCCATTGGGATTGCTCTTTTTCAGGGTACGAGCGTTTCTCCGCGCATTGGCCTTTTCCTGGGCTCGCTTAAGATTTTCTAGAGTTGGTTCGAAACCAAATCCAAAAATATCTAACTTAGGGAGGCCAGGTAATGCCATTTGTTTGGCTATTCCTTTCTTCTTTCATAGAGTCATTCTAGGAAAGTGTCATTGTTTCTCAAGAATAGTATTAACTATAAGATTTGAATGGAGGTTGTAGCTGTTTTGGGTGTTCTTTTGATCCCTCGGGAGTGTTACGTAACCAAGACTGATTCCACGCAGTCTGTACCTACAAAACACTGAGACTCCGGTTGGTAGGAGCTCCGCCTCCGACAATCAAGTTAGTATTGGTCGTAGAAGATGAAAAGGTGCGGAAAAGGTAAAAGTGAGACCTTCTCGGATTCCGAGATCAGGTGTTTTCTCTGATGTAAGAGAATATACGTATGTTGTAATAAAATGAACGTGTCCTAGAAATGAGGGAAATCTCCTTATTTATAGGGTCGTTGGAAAAAGTGCCCTTTCTTAGGTCATTGTGACCTAATTTTAATAGGCTGCGCCGCATTACGGCTTTGTCGGGATTTGGCCCATGAAGGCAGCCTTTTTTCCCAATTGTATGGAGGGACACGTATCATAAGGTGATTGATCCATTTGGACCTTTCATTGGTTGACACATGTCGCCTTCTGATAGGGCCACAGGGCTTGGGTAATTTTACCCAAAACATTTGCCCCTCACAGATGTGATGTAACGTTGATGTGTTCATTTCATATATATATTTATCCCCGTCCCTTGGTCGTAATTAGTAGTGTTTTTGGCTCCTACGAGCCACTTTTATTACTAATTTGTGTTTTCCAGTGCTTTGGTAGTTTTGCTTGAGTTTTGTAGGAATTTGCGTACTTGGAGCATTTTCCCGGGTTTTTCGAGGAGCATCTACAAGTGTTGGAAGACCACGACCCAGTTCGATAGCCCAAGGCCGATTAGAGGAATCAAATCGGTGACTAAGGGCTCAGTTCGATGGCATTTGGGCCAAGTTCGGAGGTCCAAAGGTAGAAGCCCGAGGCTAAAAAGCCTCGCCCAAGCCACAAGGCTCCGCCCGAAGGCGCGCCCGGCCGGGCGGGGCGAAGCATGAGGAGCGCCCGGAGCACGCGCCCGGACGGGCGCGAGAAACCAATTCTGAAGAAAAAGGCGGGCCCGGTCGGGCGGCCCCTTGCCCGACCGGGCGCGTGTGGCTTTTAGGTTCCGATTAATTTGTTCAGCGAATAATTCTTGCTTAGTATTAATGTAATTTTATTAGGCAAGATTAGGACTTCTTCATTATTACTTACTCTAGTTTTTATTCTCTTCCTTCTCTCTACTCAACTTTCTCTCTCTAGATTTTTATTTTCTTTCTTGTTCCTCAACTCTATTATAATTCCGCCGTCTTGGTACGATTTCTCTCTTAATTAATCTCAGTATTTTTATTCATTCTATTTCCTTCATGTTTTGTTTATTATGTTTTGCTTAGTTTTAATTATGTCCGAGTCGTTTAATTCTAGGGTTTATGGGGATCCATAATTAAAATGAAGGGATAATTTGTTATTGTTGATTATTGACTTTGCATGATAATTTCTTATTGAATTGTTTTAATTCTTTGCAATTGGATTATGAATCGAGCAGATGTAATTTGATTGTGAATGTTTAGCAATATTGAATTGATGAATCGAGCAGATGTTAATTTGATATTAAAGGCTATTTTCAATAGGAACTTAGATCTAGTAAATTGCGAGAGCCTGTTAGATCTATGTTGGTTAATAAATTGCGAGAGCCTGTTAATCATGTTATTTATGCAATGTTGATTGTTTGATTGTTATGTTTTATCCCGGAATATTGATTATTGGTGAACCTATGACCCTAGGCCTTCTTATTATTGATTCTCTCCCTGAACTTGATCCCCGTAGAATAGTTTCACATTATATACAACAAATTGGTTACTTTAATAATTTAGACTATATTAATTAATTAGGAGTAGAAAGACCAGTTTCCCTGTGGATTCGACCCTACTTCCCTATCTACTTTAGTTAGAGGATTTAGGTAATACTTTTGATTAGGTGATACGACTTTAGCCTGTCAAAATTTGGCGCCGTTGCCGGGGAAACGGTTTTATTTTTATTTCTAATTGTTTTTGTAGTTTAGATTATTTTTCCCTTTTGCCTCAAAGGACATTAGTTCTTTGAGGTAGTTCTAATATCTGTCTTTTTTTAGTTCTTTGTTTATGCCCAGGTGTTCCAGATCAGGTTACATTCCTTTCGATCCTGAGATCGAACGCTCGTTTCATAGACAGAAGAATTTTTATAGGCAGATCCTAGCAGGTTCTGGGAGTAATAATATTCCTAGAAATCCATTACCTATATCTAGTGATTCGGAGCATTCTTCTGATTCAGAACTAGAGATGGGTACACCACCACCACCTCCACCTCGCAAGCTTAGCGATTATTCGCAACCGTCCCTGACGGATTTTCCACATCTTTCTCCTACGCCCGATCTCGAGGGAGTCCAGTTCGAGATCAAGCCCCAGTTCATAAGGATGATAGAAAGAAAGCAATTTAGTGGAGCAAAGGGTGAAGATCCTAATCTTCACATTGCAGATTTCTGTCAGTACTGCAATACTATTAGGCAGAATGGGGTAACGCAGGACCAAATCAGGGAGATTCTTTTTCCCTTTTCTTTATGTGGAAAAGCCTAATTATGGTTTAATGGTTTGAATAGAGCTGCACTTGGTATTACTAACTGGGAGACTCTTGCGTTGAATTTTTATAATAAATATTACCCTACAGAGAAAACAGCTTTATTGAGAAGCGCTATCCAGAATTTTTCCCAAGAGACAGATGAAGCATTATATGAAGCTTGGGAAAGATTCAAGGATCTGCAGAGGGAGTGTCCCCACCACAATTTGGCAAAGTGGCAGTTAATTCAAGCTTTTTACAATGGTTTAGGAAATGCATCTAGGACAATTTTAGACTCCGCAACTAGCGGTAGATTTATGAATTGAAATGTTGATGATGCAGGTCAGGTTATTGAAGATATGGCAATCCATAATTCCCAATATGGGAATGCTAGAGGTTATGCTAACAAGGGCAAGAATCATGTTGATTCAGTCACTTTATTGGAAGCCCAGCTTACTTCTGTTTGTTAGAAACTAGATAATCTTACTACTAACAATCCTAATTCTGTTGCTAATGTTTCTGCTGTTTCTAATAATGCTAATGATGCTTTCTGTGAAAATTGTGGAAGTGTAGGTCATTATGAACAAGATTGCAGGAGTTCAATGGAGCAAGTTAATGCTTTTCAAACCTACAAGCAAAATAACCCATACTCCAATTCCTATAATCCTGGCTACCGGAACCATCCCTACCTATCTTACCGTAGCACTAATGTTCAAAATCCTCCACCCCCACAACAACCACAACAAGCACCCCCTCCACAGCAGAAATATTACCATCCTCATGCTAACCAGAAACCCCCATCACAACCCCCTACTACATCCTCTGACCCTGCTTTATCAGAAATTAGGGCAATGCTGACCAGTATGCAAAAACATATGGAGAGTAGAGACCAACAGATTGACTCTATTATAGCCCATAATAAAGTCATGGACACCCAAATTGCCCAATTGTCCTCTACCCTTCAATCTCGTCAGCAGGGAGCTTTACCAGCGCAGGGAATTCAACCTACGGATCATGCCAATGCAATCACCCTAAGGAGTGGTTCACACTACGATGGGCCCCAAATGCCCAAAGAGGATGAACCTGATTTAATTAATATTGCTAATCCTGATTCCGTTGTACCAATTTCCCCTGCAGGGCTGCAGGGTAAAATTCCTGATACTAATATTTCTGATGTTTCATTGCAGGGTACAACCTCAGGGAAGGATGCACCCCAGGAGAAGAGTAAGGAAGCACCACCAGTTATCAAGCTACCTTTTCCCAACCGTCACTTGAAGACTAAGTTGGATAAGCAGTTTGGTAAGTTTTTGGAGGTAGTAAAAAATTTGCAGGTAACAGTTCCTTTCATAGAACTTATTACTCAGGATCCTGCATATGCTAAATTCATGAAAGACATATTGAGTAGGAAAAGGGCCTTTAATGAAGTAGAAACTGTAGCATTCACTGAGGAATGTAGTCTACTTTTACAAAATAAATCCCCTCCTAAATTAAAGGATCCCGGTAGTTTTTCTATCCCTTGTCATATTGGAAATGTTTTCATTGATAAAGCATTATGTGATCTAGGTGCTTCTGTTAGTGTAATGCCATCGTTTGTTTGTGCTAAATTAAATATGGGAGATTTAAAAGTTACCAATATAACATTGCAAATGGCAGACCGTTCTGTTAAATACGCCTTAGGTATTTTAGAGGATGTACCTGTTAGAGTTGGTAAATTTTTTATCCCTGTTGATTTTGTTGTTTTAGACATGGCTGAGGACACACAAATTCCCATTATATTAGGTAGACCTTTTCTTCATACTGCAGGAGCCATTATTGATGTAAAAAATGGTAAACTAACCCTTTCTGTTGGCGATGATAATATCACTTTTAATTTAGGGAAAGTTTTGAAAGGTCCAATGCTTGAAGAAAATTGTTATTTAATTGATGTGCTTGATGTAATGGATGATATTTGTGAGGAAAGGTTACCACAGGTTCTTGCAAGGGACCCCTTGGAGGAAATTCTTTGTGGAAATTTGTCTGCAGGTGACATGAGCGTATGGAGCAAGGAGGTGGATGATATAGAAAGAGCTCTTGCCACCGTGGAATTTGATCCTAATGATTGTGTGAAGGTAGTAAATTTGGTTCAGGAATCAAAACCTGCAGAGGTGAAGAAACCTTAACTAAAACCTCTCCCTTCTCATTTAAAATATGTTTTCCTTGATGAGCAGGAATTGTACCCTGTGATCATTAGTACTGCACTGGATGACCCACAAACTTCCCAACTTCTAGAGGTTTCAAGAACCCACAAAAGGGCAATAGGGTACAGTATTGATGATCTCAAGGGTATAAGCCCAGATTTTTGTATGCACAGGATACACTTAGAGGACAACTACAAGCCCTGCATTCAACCCCAGAGGAGGTTGAATCCCAATATGCAAGAGGTGGTCAAGAAAGAGGTTATGAAATTACTTGATGCAGGTATTATCTATCCTATTTCTGACTCTAAATGGGTAAGTCCTGTACAAGTGGTTCCTAAGAAGGGTGGGATGACTGTTGTTAAAAATGATAAAAATGAATTAATTCCCACTTGAACTGTTACAGGGTGGCGTATGTGCATTGATTATTGTAGATTAAATGTCGCCACTAAAAAGGACCATTTCCCTCTCCCCTTTATTGATCAAATGCTTGAGAGGTTAGCTAACCATAAGTTCTTTTGCTATTTGGATGGGTATTCGGGATTTTTCCAAATTCCGATCCACCCTGAAGATCTGCAAAAGACTACATTTACATGCCCTTATGGCACTTTTGCATATCGTAGAATGCCTTTTGGTTTATGTAATGCACCTGCTAATTTTCAACGTTGCATGATGAGCATTTTTTCTGATTTCACAGAGTCTATCATGGAAGTCTTTATGGATGATTTTAGTGTCTATGGTTCTTCATTTGATTCATGTCTAATTAATTTAGCTAAAATCCTGAAAAGATGTGAAGAATGCAACTTGGTTTTAAATTGGGAGAAATGTCACTTTATGGTGACAGAGGGAGTAGTCCTGGGTCACATTGTATCTGATACGGGCATACAGGTAGAGAAAGCTAAAATTTCAGTGATTGAGCAATTACCTCCCCCAGTTGATGTTAAGGGAGTTAGGAGTTTCTTGGGTCATGCGGGGTTTTATCGCCGTTTTATCAAAGATTTTTCTAAAATTGCTAAACCACTAACTCAGCTATTGCTTAAGGATGCCCCTTTTGTTTTTACTGATGAGTGTCTTGAGGCTTTTGACAGGATTAAGCAGGCTTTGATATCGGCACCCATCATATGTGCTCCCGATTGGTACCTTCCATTCGAGATTATGTGTGATGCAAGTGACTATGCTCTAGGAGCCGTGCTTGGACAAAGGAAGGATAAAGTTTTGCACGCTATTTATTATGCAAGCAAAACTTTAGATGAGGCTCAAGTCAATTATGCCACCACGGAAAAGGAGTTTCTTGCTGTTATATATGCTTTAGAAAAATTTAGATCATATCTTGTTGGTTCTAAATTCATTGTTTTTACTGACCATGCAGCTTTAAAATATCTAATAGCTAAGGCGGAATCCAAGCCAAGGCTACTCCGGTGGGTTCTTTTGCTCCAAGACTTTAATATTGAGATAAGAGATAAAAAGGGAGCAGAGAACGTAGTGGCAGATCACTTGTCACGTATCAGGTATGATGAGGGTAAGTATTTTCTTCCTATAGATGATTCCTTCCCCGATGATAACCTGTATGCAGTAGTAGAGAATCACCCTTGGTATGCGGACTTTGCTAATTATTTGGTAGGTGGTACTCTACCTCCTGATTTGTCCTACCAACAGAAAAAGAAATTCCTTTCTGATGTTAAACATTATTTTTGGGATGATCCTTTTTTGTTTCGTGAGTGTGCAGATGGATTATTTCGCAGGTGTGTTCCCGAATGGGAAGTTCACGGCGTTCTTACAAGTTGCCACACTTCACCCTATGGTGGACATCACGGCCCCTCTAAAACGGTGGCTAAGATTAACGAGTCAGGCTTCTTTTGGCCTACCATGTTTAAAGATGCTAATACTTTTGTGCAGGCTTGTGACCCTTGCCAGAGGACTGGCAACATTTCGCGGAGGCATGAGATGCCCCAAATTGGGATTCTTGAAGTTGAAATATTCGACGTTTGGGGTATCGATTATATGGGGTCGTTCCCATCTTCCAATGGGAATTGTTACATACTTGTAGCCGTAGACTATGTGTCCAAATGGGTTGAAGCCATAGCCTCACCAACAAATGACTCTAAGGTAGTCATCAAGCTATTCAAGAAGATCATATTTCCTAGGTTTGGTGTTCCACGAGCCATTATTAGTGATGGGGGTACTCACTTCCACGAGAGACAACTGGACAACTTACTTAGGAAATATGGTGTGTATCATAGAACCGGGCTTAGTTACCATCCCTAAACTAGCGGTTAAGTTGAGGTCTCTAATAGGGAAATCAAGGCGATCTTAGAGAAGGTAGTAGCCAAGTCTAGGAAGGATTGGAGTATGAAGCTAGATGACACACTTTGGGCATACCGAACAGCATTTAAGACACCGATTGGTACTTCACCCTATAGACTAGTTTATGGTAAGGCATGCCATCTTCCCGTAGAGTTGGAGTACAAAGCTTTTTGGGCAATCAAGGAGCTTAATATGGATTCTAAAGCCGCGGGTAAGAAGAGACTTCTCCAACTCAATGAATTGGATGAGTTTGGGATGTCAGCATATGATAGTGCAAGGATCTACAAGGAGAAGACCAAGAAGTGCCATGACAAGAGGATCCTACCAAAAGAGTTTGCACCGGGTGATAAGGTTCTTCTCTTTAACTCTAGATTGAAGATTTTTCCAGGAAAGTTGAAATCTAGGTGGTCCGGTCCCTTCACTGTCACAAAGGTGAACAAATTTGGTTCGGTGGAGTTGGTGAATGACAAAGGTGAGGAGTTCAAGGTAAATGGCCAAAGGTTGAAAGTGTATCATGAAGGTGCTACCATTAGAGATGTGGAGGAGACTCTCCTAACCCCACTTCCAAAATGATCTCAAAGATGGTAAGAAGGTCGTACGGGACCTAGATAAACTAGCGCTTTGCGGGAGGCAACCCGTATTTTACTTGTTTTTATTTTTGTTTTTTCTTCTTTTTCTTATGAGAGGAGAAAGGAGGGAATTTAATGAGTTTCATGAGTTTTTGGTACAGATTACAGGAAAAGAGTTAGTGAAAATTTGAAGAAAGTTAGGTCGACTAACTTTGCTCTCGGGCCCGGCAGGGCGAAGCTTCGCCCGACCGGGCGCGAGAGTAAGGGTTGGAAAAGCTCGAAATTAGCCCGACCGGGCAAAGGTACGCCCGGCCGGGCGCGAGAGTTGACGTATACGGACTTTAATTTGGCCCGACCGGGAGGAATGACGCCCGACCGGGCGCGAGAAGAAGACTTCATTTTTGAAGAAAATCGCCCGACCGGGCTACGTGGCGCCCGACCGGGCGCGAGAAGAGGACGCGTAGAGGTTAAGAGATCTCCCGATCGGGCGAGGTGCGCGCCCAACCGGGCGCGAGGACGAAAATTTCAGAACAAATTGATCGCCCGACCGGGCTCGGATCGCCCGGCTGGGCGCGCCTCGCCGACCATCCTTTTCTTCTTCTTCTCCTTCTTTCCTTCTTCTTCTTTCTTCATTTCCACCATAACTTCCTCTCTCTAAAAACTTAAATTCTCTAACTTCTCTCTAAGATTTCTCCTCCATTTCTCACCCAAATTCAGAAATTTTTACATATTCTTACTTCTCTCTTCATCCTCTACATTCCTACATCAAAAATTTCCATTTTCCACAAATTAAATTTTTGACCACTCTTCTAATGGCGGCTAAAAGGGCTCGAAGTCTGCTCGGGGGTAGCTCCAGTTCATCCCAGCAATACGACCCAGCGCTCCAACTTCCCCAATGGCCGACGATCAAGATCGCGACGGCGGAACAACGGGAGAAGCTCGAAGTGCTATACGGACGCGAGGTAATCCCTTCACGGTGGTTACACCGCCCTACTTTAGAAGCCTTAGGAATTTATGGTTTTGTTAGGAGATTTTTAAACGATATTGGTATGCGTAAATTCGTAGATATGCATTATTCGACATACCGTGAATTAACTTGTGAATTTTTATCTTCTCTTGTTATTCAAAACCATAAAAGTGGTCCAAAACTAATTTTTAGGCTTAATAATAGAAACATCACTCTTTCTTTTGTGGAATTTTGTAAATTGTTTGAACTGGAACCCGAATTAAATAGGCAATGGAATGCTGAGTTTAAAATGGAGGATGTGTATTTAGCTTTGACTGGCATTTCTCATGTTTCTGCACAACATGCTAGTGCTAGGCCTATTCACCACCCCCTCCCTAAAATGTGGCAAAGATTTGTCGGTGTATGTTTCCTAGGTAGGAATGAACCCCATAACTGTCAGACCAATGAACTAGCTGTAATTGGCCATTACATATTTGGGTATGAGAAATTGAACATAGCCCGGTATATCATCCACCACCTAGGTAGGCATGCTACGGCCAGCAACCACCACACTACCCCCATCCGTCTTGGTGGCCTTATCACTAGGATAACCATCAAGAAGGTCGGTTTTGTAGAGAGTGGACCCCACCGCATGACTAACATGGGACCCGACACCTACATTACCTCTAGGTACCTTGAGGAGCTTGGGTGGTTGCGGGTAGACGAGAACCAGGTCACCCATTGGTGCATTAGGACAGGGACTGAACAACCCTTGCCCATCTTTCCTTTGCCCAACCCAGACCTGACCGCCTTTCCCCCAGGGCAAGAGTCCTACACTTATGCCCTGTTAGTTGCCCATGCTAGGGGTGAGGATCCACAGCAGGCCCAGCCACCGCCTGTAGTTCAGCTCATTCCACAGCCACCATCACCACCCCGACAGTCCTATTCCGTCCCTCACGGTGACTCTAACCCAGTTTGGGACTTGTAGAGTATTGGCCAGGCCATAGGTCGCATAGAGCAGACCCAGACCGAGTTCAGACAGATGATTGGTTCTGTCGACCATAGGCTAGGCTACCTAGAGAGGAACCAGGGTAGGGGCTCTACCCTATTTATGATGATTACGCTCCTCGGGGCAACATTCCCGACGATGCTGTTTACCCAGACTGGTTCCAGCCCCCACCTCAGGGATACGATAGGGATCCCACTGCCCATGGTATTTACACAGACTATCCTTCGTTCCATGGGTACGGCCAGGACATACCATTTGGGGGACCGCCGGGGGGGACTTTTCATGCTAACTATTTTGGTGGTAGCTCCTTTGGTGCAGATGGTGCAGGTTCCAGTGGTGGAGCAGGTGGGTCCTCTCGGATGGACCAGGATGAGGATGAGTAGCCAGCTGGGCTACTTTCGAGCCAATGAGGACATTGTCCGATCTTGGCTTGGGGGAGATTTTTGGATTTGGTATTTATTTTCTTCTTCCTTTTTCTTTTTTTTTGTTTATTTTTGGTGTGTTTTGTTAGTTTAGATTTATTGTTTTTTAGATTAGTTTATTGCTTTCCTTATATGAAAAATACAAAAAAATTCAAAAATCAAAAAAATTCAAAAATACGTTCCAATGAATTATAAATCATGCTTCCCTGTGCCCCATACTTGAGAAAAACCTGTTTTGATTCTTGGTATTTGATGATGAATATTGTGGATTAGTTGATCATGATTTGATATTTAATTGCCTTGGAACCTTAATATGCGTCAATTTTGTCCAACTACTGGTGAATATAGTGCTTGACTAGTTGATTTGGCTAGGAATGTGTGTTAGTTCCTGATATGTCAATGAATTTGAGTATTGGTTTGCAACTATGAGTAGTGTTTCATGACTCATTATTATGCACATGTGGAGGACGAAGGCATTTGTTCTTTAGGTAGCCTTTAGATGATATTAGATACATTTGTTCCCTTCTTGCTACCCATGTTGTTGCCTTGACTTTTTTTTGTTTATTAGCCACATTACAAGCCATGTTTGCCCATTGGTTACCAGTCCCAAGCTTGGCTTGGGGGAGCTATTAGTGAGTGAGGTGAGGGAGTTTGTAGTGTGCTTATTATTTGCACAATTTGGGTGGGTTTTGAGAAGTAATTTGTTCTTGATCATATTTTTGTTTTGATGAGTTTAAAAGTTGAATATCCTTGGAAAAAAAAAAGTGTGAAGAATAAAAAAAGAAAAGAAGAAGTTCAAAGAAAAAAAAAGTGAGAAATATGAAAAAAGAAAGTGAACTTCTAAAGAAAAAAAAAGAGCAAAAAGGAAAAAATTATTAGATGTTCAAATGTTCTATATGAAGGTTGCTCAAGAAAAAAAAAATGAAAAAAATTCAAAGAAAAAAATTCAAGTTTGAGAAAAAAGAGAGAATGAGTTCAAAGTTTGTTATTCACTCTAGTTCCTTATTATCATGTTTTTATGAGTGAAATTGTAAGTGTTGGGATTGTTTATATTGTTTGGAGTATATTTGATGGATTTGTGTTGGAGTTAGTTTTGTTGGAGATGATTATGATCATTATCTTTGATCATGGGTTTATTAGGATATGGCTCCCTTTTAGCAAGGCTTTTCTCTCACATATTCCCAAATTTATCCTACCCTTTCACCCTAGCCTTACATTACAAGCTTTAAAAGACCTTTTGACCTTGTGAATAGAGTTGTGTAAATATGAAAGTGTTATTTATCAATGCAAGTTATGACTTGACATATTCCGAGTCGACTATTAGGTTGAGTGTATGTCTTTTTAAACACACGAGTGTTGTGAGTTTGGGAGGGCATTGTTCACATAAAGGGGTTGGGATGGAGAGCGATCGAGTACATCTTTTACTCGCCACATAAATGAGAGTTGAGTGTGTGAGCACTAGTCTTGAATTCTATATGCTCTTGTGGTTTGCTCTACTTGACAATTGTTGTGGAGGAAGGGTGATTAGATGGATATGATTGGTTGATTTTGAAGCATGTTCACTTGATTTGCCTTGAATTGTTTGTGCTTGATTTTTATATTGGGGTGAGGCATGTTTTTATTGTTCATTGAGGAGCTCTTTGCTTAGGGACAAGCAAAGGTTTGGCTTGGGGGAGTTTGATGTGTTCATTTCATATATATATTTATCCCCGTCCCTTGGTCGTAATTAGTACTGTTTTTGGCTCCTACGAGCCACTTTTATTACTAATTTGTGTTTTCCAGTGCTTTGGTAGTGTTGCTTGAGTTTTGTAGGAATTTGCGTACTTGGAGCATTTTCCCGGGTTTTTCGAGGAGCATCTACAAGTGTTGGAAGACCGCGACCCAGTTCGATAGCCCAAGGCCGATTAGAGGAATCAAATCGGTGACTAAGGGCTCAGTTCGATGGCATTTGGGCCAAGTTCGGAGGTCCAAAGGTAGAAGCCCGAGGCTAAAAAGCCTCGCCCAAGCCACAAGGCTCCGCCCGAAGGCGCGCCCGGCCAGGCGGGGCGAAGCATGAGGAGCGCCCGGAGCACGCGCACGGACGGGCGCGAGAAACCAATTCTGAAGAAAAAGGCGGGCCCGGTCGGGCGGCCCCTTGCCCGACCGGGCGCGTGTGGCTTTTAGGTTCCGATTAATTTGTTCAGCGAATAATTCTTACTTAGTATTAATGTAATTTTATTAGGCAAGATTAGGACTTCTTCATTATTACTTACTCTAGTTTTTATTCTCTTCCTTCTCTCTACTCAACTTTCTCTCTCTAGATTTTTATTTTCTTTCTTGTTCCTCAACTCTATTATAATTCCGCCGTCTTGGTACGATTTCTCTCTTAATTAATCTCAGTATTTTTATTCATTCTATTTCCTTCATGTCTTGTTTATTATGTTTTGCTTAGTTTTAATTATGTCCGAGTAGTTTAATTCTAGGGTTTATGGGGATCCATAATTAATATGAAGGGATAATTTGTTATTGTTGATTATTGACTTTGCATGATAATTTCTTATTGAATTGTTTTAATTCTTTGCAATTGGATTATGAATCGAGCAGATGTAATTTGATTGTGAATGTTTAGCAATATTGAATTGATGAATCGAGCAGATGTTAATTTGATATTAAAGGCTATTTTCAATAGGAACTTAGATCTAGTAAATTGCGAGAGCCTGTTAGATCTATGTTGGTTAATAAATTGCGAGAGCCTGTTAATCATGTTATTTATGCAATGTTGATTGTTTGATTGTTATGTTTTATCCCGGAATATTAATTATTGGTGAACCTATGACCCTAGGACTTCTTATTATTGATTCTCTCCCTGAACTTGATCCCCGTAGAATAGTTTCACATTATATACAACAAATTGGTTACTTTAATAATTTAGACTATATTAATTAATTAGGAGTAGAAAGACCAGTTTCCCTGTGGATTCGACCCTACTTCCCTATCTACTTTAGTTAGAGGATTTAGGTAATACTTTTGATTAGGTGATACGACTTTAGCCTGTCAAACGTGCCATGAGGCATCTGTGACATTTGTTACTCATACATTGGGGTATCAGTTTTACTGTTCACCCATCTGGGAAAAATTACGGGATTGCCCTAGAATTTACCCTCTATAAATATAGCTTTGCCCTTCATTTTTCGCATATTCACGAAAAACTTTGAGAGAATCTTTGACTTTTCTAAGAGAAATTGTCATCTTCCGTTTTCTTACAATCCTCCTGCTACAAAAAGCTCGAGTAGTCTTCAACAATACCTTCATAAAAGGTAACCATCTGCTTTTTCTCTCTCTTTAAATTTTTGCTTTCTGCTTGTGTTTACTTCCCCTTTATAAATGATTTCACAAACACACGGCACGGCCTAGGATAGCTGTCAGTCGGTCACGTGGGACGGATGAATCTAGGACTAGGGGTGCCACATGCCCCGTTCTGCACTCGTCCCCAAATCTGAACGTCTCTGTGTCTGTGCAAGACACTATGGCCAGAACTAAAAGGACGGCTCAGGCGTCCAGCGATGACGAGGAAGAGAGTCTTATTAGGGTGCCCTAGAACGAAATCTCATACTATCCGACTGGCACCCCAAGCACGCCGAATGACTCTATTTTAGATGAGTCAGATAACGACTCCAATGATGGGTCATCTTGCTCTGAGCAAAGGTCATCCCAAACGGATGCCCCCTCAGGTGGCTCTAAAGATGAAGATAGGCTATCTGAGGTAAATGAGGAAGATTCTGAGGGAAAAGCCGCCTCTACTAAGAGAGGTCAAGAAGAGACTACTTCCTCCCTTCAAGAGAAATATACCCCTTACCCACATCTCCGCTGTAACCCAAAGACTCATGCGGAAGAACTTTGCGAACATCAAGGACACCTATGTAATGGGTGTCGATTATGAAATTAATTTCCCAGCCCTTGATGACATAGTCGTCAGGCCGCTTAACTATGGCTATGAGGATTCTAGCTTTGGGTGTTATGCGGCCGCAATACAGGCGGGCCTCCGGTTTCCCTTGGATCCAGTTGTTGAAAGGAGCCTTGATGGTTACCGTCTGGGGGTATGGCAACTAGCCCCAATTCTTGGATTAACATATTGGGTTATGCGGCCACCTACAGGATGCAGGGGGTAGAACCAAGTTTTGAGGCGTTTGCCTCTATGCATTATTTGAGCAAGGCTCTAAAGTCAACCGGACCCGGCTGGAATACCTTGACTTGTAACAAAGGTTACATGATGACTCTTGGAAAAGAGTCAAAATGGAAAGACTGGAGAAACAAGATCTACATCATTTCTTCCCCATACACCACCCGGAACAAAAAGTTCAACTCCTGGAACAGAGATCCATATCTCCTGGATCAGAAAGAAATCCTCCCGCATGTATCTGAAGAAGGATGGGATCAAATTTTGACACCTGGGTTGTTTAAGGTTGACGTTAAAACAGTAAAGGGGGGAACTGAGAAGGAGATTGTCCAGAATAGTTATATACCTAGGTTTGAATGGCTTAGGGATCCTGTTTATCTGGCCGCCTATGGCCTTAGTTCAGAAAAAAGGAAGAGGTGGGTGGTCGGATGAGCGTTTTGTAGAGCATTTTTTGGTTTATTTGTTTATTTTGCTAACCATACACTCGACCTTTTCCCAGAGGAAGATATGTCTCAATTAACTCTAAACAAAAAACCCAGCAACTCAACATCCACTTACCGTTAGATGATCCGGAAGATGAACCAAATCTTCAAAAAGGATCAGCTTGAGCATGTAAGCTCCCAAACATCCGTCAATTTGACTCAAATCAATTGCATAATTTTTGCTAAGTGTTGTGATTTTTACAAGAGGGATCTATCAAGCCTCCAATGCTGCTGGCTTTAAACAAGAGGCCCCCCAAGCAGCCTTCTACTAGAGAGGGGCAGACGCCCTAGAAGCAGAGGAAGACGATTTCTCACAAACCATCTGCGAGAAAATCTGACTCTCACCCCTCAACAAGGAGAACTTTGCCAGCTGCTATGGCAGCTCTAAAGTAGGCGGTGAAATCCAAGTCCTCCAAGGATAGGCAAACTGTTGGGGCTGACGATTATCTAGGCGGTCTTTCTGGCAGGCAGAAAGACAAATGCGTCTAGGACCTTGTTGTGATCCCTGGTATCAACTCCTTTAACCCTTTTCCTTACCCTTGTAGGGTTAAGACTTACACTCAGTCGCCTAACCACTCTAAAGCCAGCCGATCTACTGGCCGGATCTATACCAGCCTCACATCAAATGTTTCATGTGTAGATGCTCCTCAAACGCTGGATGTACGGCAAATTGCCAAGGATATGCTCAAGACCATCTCTTCTGAGCAACGAGACTCCATAAAGGGAGTCGGCACCTTGAACTTCGATGCCATACTGGCGCTTCTTGCTGAGGTAACCTGCTCTAAAGTTAGAAACTTTTTTCAAGTCTTTGCCTAGCCGACTATATATTAACAGTCTTATCTTTTGGCCGAATGCAGGCCATGCTGAGAGTGAATGGACTTAAAAAGTTATTCAATGACAAGCAGAAAGAGGTAAGGGCTGCCAACCAAAAGGCCGCTTCCAATCTTAACCAGGCGATGTTTGATGTTAATAAGACTGAGGCACTAACTTAGGATATCCTTTACTCGCAGGCAACTGCCAACCTGCAAGTCAATAAAGATTTGGAGGCGGCCTAGAAGAGGGTGACTGAGCTCAAAGGAGAGTTGAAGACGGCCAGGACTAATCTTGTCAAGCTACAACACGTTAGCAGATATACAGACAGTCTCCGCCGCAAGAACGAGAATTTGCAGAAAAATCTTGCCAATCAGGAGGAGCAGCTCAAGTCCAAGTTTGATGTTCGTGCTGAAGTACAGAAGCGGCTTCTCATCCAAGAGAATAACGTCGACTGCACCACCTGGATGAAGATGGCGTGGAAGGCTCTCTTTCCGAAGGACGATTACTCCATCTGGGAGAATCGCTTTGAGCAAGCCACTGATGCCCTGGATGAGGAGTAGTAGCAGGCGGAGCCGGAGGCTGAGGGTGAAGGAATGGAGGTCCTAGATGACGATGAGGGGAACGAGGACAACGAGCTCAACGAGAACCATCCGACCAATGAAGGAGTTATGGCGGATGAGAATGAAGCAGAGTCCTCCCCCAAAGCTAATTAGTTTAAGTTTCTGTGACCGAATGGCCTTTTAAATACATTTCCGGCCTGCGTGCCAAGCATCTTTTGTTCTTTTACCGACTATGGAGTCGGGTTTGTCTAACAATGTCACTGTTTCCACCGGTTGTATAACCGGTTAACAGTTTTTATTTTGGCAAGCCAAGGGGTCTGTTTTTTAATGATGAAACATCTGGCCATTAAATCGATTTTTAACAGTTGTGTTTTTTATAAATGATTGTATCTATTTGATACAAGAAGTATACCGGGTGTTTTTTCCCCTAGACAGCTGTATGCTTGGGTTTAAGAGTGGGTTGATTGACTTGTAAATTTTTGATACTTAAAAGAGTATGACTAATTTCTAAGTCAATCAATCAATATGGTGATTGCCCCAAACAAAGCGTGCAGCCGGCCACTGAGTAGCTAGTGATGGAAACAAGCGATCATTGACCTCTTCTAGGTAGCCGGATGGCTATTAAATGTTTTATTCGAGCCTTAGCTTTTATATTCTAGCCATTTTTCCGAAAAGGAGCAGGCGGACTAGAATGTACAATCTGCTTTTCCCCCCTACTTTGCTCTGTCGCAATAATAGGCGGCCTTATTGGCGGTCTTATTGGCGGCGCTTGTGAAATTTCAAATGGGTTCTTAGGGCGTACTTGTCCCACCTAGAATTTTCAATCCAAACGGCTATGAGTAAGCCAATTAGGCCAATCAATCTTGGTCGTCTGTGTATATTAGTCTTGAGATGATACTTTCTGCTACAGAGCCACCCGAATGTAATACATACGGGCGATCTACTTACCCCTAGGTGGCTCAAATACCTCTTAATAAACCATCTTTGCTTGCCATCTAGGGTGTTTGTAATCTAATTATATACTCATCCGTCTGTCCCATTGGGTAGACTCTTTAGAGATTAATAATTTCAAGCCATAATCTAAGTATGAGCTTTATTGGGATTCCGGCTGTGCTCCTAGACACAGCCTCATTCCAAGTCCGATTGCATTCTCTTTAGATTACTTACGTCAGATAGCTATGAGTTGACCAATTAGGTCGTTCAATCTTTGCCGTCTGTATATGTTTATAGAGCAATGTGCCACCCAAATGGGAGATGGTCTCTACGACGAATTCACCCGAATGGGCGTTGTCGGACGCCATACTCATATGGGAGCAGACGAATTTATAAATATAGATGTCATCCGGCCATTGGCCTCTTATTATTTAGCCGCTAAGATTCTTAGCTTAGTTTCATTTTTAAAGTTGGACACCTCTAGTGACCACAGGCGGTACTCTTATTAAGGGACGTTTGTGTCTATAGCAAATAAATACACAAGTTGAAAAAAAATACAAATTTCTCATTGAAAGCTTAATATTTACAAAAAAGTTACAAGTCTTAAAAGTAGTACTTTTTAAGGTTGTCTACATTCCAAGTTCTGGGCAGCTGCCTGAAAGGAATAGTGTCCTTCTAACAAGTGTATTATTCCGATAGGGGGTTCGGAATTATTAGAAAGCTAATTTTTCAGTGAGGTCAAGTGATCGGAATGCCTGGGTGGAGGCCGCTTCCGATCAGTAATATTAATGCATAATTAATATTACAGCTTAATCTTGACTGAACCCTTCGGGTCACACCCAAGCAACGAACGAGCCGAAGCGACGAATTAATTAGGAATTAATTAATAAGTCGACCGAGTAATTAATATTTAGACGTCGGAAATTCGAGCTTGGAGCGTCGAAACCGAGCGTCGGAAGTCTTGTTGAAAATAGTAAAAAGACGAGAAGTGAAAATAATAATAAATCAACAATGACCAAAATACCCCTAGCACATGGTAGCCCACCTTGGGTGCCTTGGTGCCCAAGTGTGGGTGCCACGTGGCGCAATTTAATTGTGGGCTATGGGGTAGAGGTGGCCGGTTGTGGGAGTGAGAGTGGGGTGCAAGTTTGGTCACCCCTACCTCCAAATGGTCCTCACCTACTCCTCCTTGTATGCTTGCCACTTGTTGATTTATTACTAGTTTGATTATTAATTTTATTTTAGCTTTAAAATGCAATGGGAAAATCAAATTATCCCACATTGATGGGAGAGCTTTTCACACTCTTGCATTTCCTTATAAATACCCAACTTGGGGTATTGGGAAAAGCACTTGAGTGAGAGTTGGAAAAGGCATCACTAGTAGTGAAAACCTTTGAACTTAAGAGTTGAAAAAGGCATCACCTTTGTGAAAACCTTTGAACTCAATTACTCGGGTTTCGGTCGGGCCTTGCTAACTCCAAGGCATTGGACCTAGTCGGTGTTCGAGTTGTGGGTGGACTTCCGTTGGAGGTCGTCGTATTTTTGAGGCTTGCTTTTGAAGTAAGAGCGCCTCGAGGTCAGGTTATTTTTCAAGGTGTTTTTATGGCTTAATTTTTCTGGTTTTAAGTTGCTAATTAGAATAGTAACTCGTTTTTATTAATTTTAATCTCGTATTAAAGCTGACTTCAGCTCCCGAACCCAGATTTTGACCCAAAAATAGTGAATTTTTGGTGGAAAAGGCATTCTGGAAATGGTTTTACCCTTTTAGGATTCTGTTTTTAGGCAAAAAACAACCAAAAATGCACTTTACGAGGGATTTTTCGTTTTGACGAAAAATTTTAAGTCTTTCTAACCTTGAAAATTAATTGCATATTTATGGTGGTTATGTAATTGGTTCAATCCTTATTTTATATGCAATTTTAAACCTCTTTAGACATGATTACTTGGTAGTAATTTGTGTTTGAATGCTTGATTTTATTTTTTAACATAATTGCAAATTAATTGCATTAAGTGTGAAATTGTTGTTCTTTGAGGCTTCTAAGTACTAAAGATTCAATCTTTAATTATGTTAAGTGATTGAAACTTTGAGTTACTAAATTCCATGAATTTTTATTGAACTTTGTTGATTTAATCATTTTTAAGTTGATTGAAATCATAAAGTTTGAAACTTGTGATAGAAATTTGTTTATCTTCATATTGGAAGATATAATTTTTCAAGGATTCACAAGTATTAAAGTTGGAATCTTTATTGAACTTATGTTCATCTTTCCAACTCCCTTTTACTTTGTCAAAATCTCAAGATTAATTTAAATTGATTAAAATAATAGTAAGAAATTGCCTTATTTTGTTGCACCAAGTTAAACCAATTTTATTAAAGAATGGTTCTTGGAATAATTTTTGGTTTGATGCACTTGGATGAATTTATTTAAGTTGGACTTTTTATATTTTCATTTTTCCTCAAAATTAATTGATTCTAAAATTAATTTAGAATTGATTAAGAATGTCACACAAAATCGGAAATTATACCCGAGGCATGAGCATACAAATCGAGGCCAAAGAGCCCCAAGCAAGCTCTCGGCCAGCTGGGCAGCTCACGCAGCCCACATGAGGCTGCCGAGGCTACTGGGCGCCTCGAGTGGTGTGTGCGTGCGAGGTGTGCGCATGGGCAGCAGGCATGTGCGTGCGTGTGTGCGAGGGAGGTAAGTGGCTGCTCCTCGTTGCGAGCAACAAGCAGCAACACGGTGTAGCAGCAGCATGGTGCTGTGCGCGCTGTGCGTGCTCCTATGCTAGGTTGGCCGTGGCTGGTGCGAGCATAAGTGCGTGTGTAAGCTTGGTGCTATTGCGGGGAGTGTGTGTGGGTGTGCTACGTGCTTGCGGCACGATGCGTACAACCCCACACTTGGCACATTAGCCCCGGGTTTTAAGGCAATGCTATTTTGCAGATTTTGCCGTTTTAATTATTTTTATTAATTTAATTTGGTTTTATTTATTTTAATAAATTTTTGGAGGCTAGGCCTCGGTTTTTGAGCGGCATTTGCAAAATTCTAATTTGGCAAATAATTGGGTTTGACCGGCTTAATTGATCGGATTAATTAAGTTGGATCCGGAATTTAGTGGGAGTTCCAAATATTAATTGCGCTTATTTACATAATCGGTTAAAACAACTTTGACTAGTTTTAATTAGACGTGTTAATCGGATTAACCACCTACATTAGTTACTAGTTATTGCGTGTTTATGCATTGTTACTTGTTTTATCATTGTGAAATGCATGGGCCATTCACAAATAGTGAATGAATAAATGGAATGTATATTCTCTCACAGGTTTTATAAAATGGCAACTAGTGGGGCCCGATTAGGATAGAAAATACGGACTACGATCCGTGATGTATTTTTGTAAATCTAAATACGGTCTGCGTACCGTTGAGAGTATTTTTGTACTTTAATATTTAGATTAGTCCTAATCGTAGATATTAGTAGTTGCATAATTTTGGTCAAGTCTTGAAGACGGAGGTTCATGGAAGATGAAGCCATGAAGTTGCAAAAGAAGACCTTTTGAAGACTTGAAGAATTCAAGGGGTCATGCTAGTTGCCAAATATGCATCAAAATGCTTATGCTTTACATATTTATGATCATTTATATATGAATTATATGTTAGATGCATGTTTAGGATTTCGAATGTTGTGATGATTAATTAAGTTCACTTAAATCAACCAACATAGAAACCCTAGGTCCCTAAATATTGAGTAAAATTGCCATTCCAAAACAAAACTTATCGACCTATTGAGAGTAGTGATGGGCTACGACAAAGCGAGGCATCACTACTACTCCCTAGACTCATAAGGCATACCGGGTATGCAAGTTGGTTTTGGTTGTACTCAACGATATGAGTGATAGAATCCTAACATGTCGTGGCAAAGTGAATAAATTGTTGAGAGAGCATTAGATGCGACGATTTATTCAACCAAGAGTGGCTTCGAGCCATAGCAAAGCGTTGCTAAAGCGTTGCTTACCTTGGGAGATTGAGTGCTAAGACAAGCCAAAGCATGCTTAGTCACTCTTTGTTTCCTTTGATCTTGGAATCGACTTATTTTCACAAAATAGGGACAATTTTATGTGTAAATAAGACGTTAAATAAGTTTGAAATATGCATGAATTAAATTCAATCTTATTTAAGCATCATGAATGGTTTTTCATTAAAATTCTTTCAATTGTAGAATCATGTCTTCAACTATCAACAACAATCTAATATTCCCAGATCTTCCCGAGAAGTTACCATTTAGCTTAAATTTGGTGAACTTTAAGGAATGGGAAGAAGAACTCTGTATGACCATCCAGAATTCCTACCTAGAGCATATCTTGGATACACCCATCCCGAGTTTCTACTCAAAAGGGGTTATGAGCGATGAGGCTCATGAGGAGTTGAGTTATGATTGCAAGAGAGTCTCGCGACTCATGGCAAACTCCATTCCGGAACAATGGAAGAAGAAATTCTCCAACTACCTTCCGGATGTACTCCTCAAGGCCCTAGGAGATGTGGTCAATCTGAGGGTCGCAAAGAGCGACATGGGAAACTATGATGGACTTGTGGAGGAAGTGACTAGGTCACTATCTAACATGAGGATCAAGCCACCGCAAGATGGGTGTCTCAGCAAAGAGAGGCAAGAAGTATGTGCCAGGGTCTATAGTGCAAGACTTAGACCCGGGATGCCACTTTAAGCCCATATGCAAAAGATGACAAGGTTATTTAACCATCTGGAACTGATTGGTAGGCCGGTGGAGGATGAGCAAGCGGCTCATATGCTTTTAAGCTCACTTCACTCGGGGTACATTGCAATTAAGATGCAACTTACCAACAATCGGAACAATCTATCCTACAAAGAAGTTGTCCAAGAGCTCCAGAAAACCTATTCTTGCAAGGCGGCTAAGTTTTCTCTAAGGCCCAAGAAGAAGGAGTTCAAGAACAAGGTTGAGATGCGCCTGCTTCTATTGTAGTAAGCAAGGTCACTACAAAAGAGAATGTAGCGGGTATCTGGAAGATGAGGCAAGAGGAAAAGCAGCCTCAATCTCAGGTATCATCTTAACACTTGAATACAAGCAATTTATAAGGTATTAGATACCGGAAAATTGACTCACTTTGTGCTCCTATTTCAGGAACAAAGTGAGCGGTGCTTTTCAAGCGAACATGAGTACACAAGTGGAAGATGAAGATAATCTATCCAAATAAAGCTTGTAATTTCATGTGTTTTGTCTAAATTCTAAAACTTTTTGAGTTTTATCTACCATACTTTGATCACATGATGTTGGACGTCATTTTAACTTTGATCACAAGACTTTTGTTTCATGTCTTGTTCATATTTATGGAAATGACACTTTTGTGTGTTTAGACAAAATTGTTTATTATGATACCAAAAGAGCTAAGACCATGGAGTCAAATCAAACTTACTTGTGGCATTGTCGTCTTGGCCACATTAACATCAAACGCATCAAGAAGCTTCTACAAGAAGGCGTTCTTGACTCTTTTGATTTAGAATCTTTTAAGAATTGCGAAGGATGTTTATTAGGCAAGATGATAAAGCAGCCATTCTCCAAGTTGGGAGAAAGAGCAGGTGACTTATTAGGTCTAATACATACCGATGTATATGGACCAATGATCTCCGCCACAAGAAATGGACATCGATATTTCATCACCTTCACAAACGGTTATAGTAGATATGGCTATGTCTACCTCATGTCGCATAAATCCGAATCGTTTGACAAGTTTAAAGAATTTCAAACTGAAGTGGAAAATCAGCTTGGCAAGGAAATCAAAGCCCTTCGATCGAATCAAGGTGGTGAATACTTGAGCCAAGAATTCGATGACCATCTGAAAGATCATGGTATACTTTTAGAACTGACACCTCCGGGAACTTCACAATGGAACGGAGTATCCGAACGGAGAAATCGAACCTTTTTAGACATGGTATGATCAACCATGGGTCTTAGTGATCTTGCCATCTCTTTTTGGGGACACGCAGTGTTAACTGCAACACTAACACTGAACCGTGCTCCATCAAAAGCTGTAGAAAAGACCCCATACGAGTTTTGGACGAAGAAACCTCCTAGGTTGTCTTTTCTAAAGATATGGGGATGCGAAGCATATGTCAAGAAATTGATTTTTGACAAACTTCTTGCTAAATCAGATAAGGTTTACTTTGTGGGCTACCCAAAAGAAACCAAAGGGTATTACTTCTATAACAAATCGGAGAACAAAGTGTTTGTTGCTCGCGATGGTGTCTTTTTGGAGAAGGAGCACCTTTCCAAAATGACAAGTAGGAGGAAAATCGAACTCGACGAAGTTCGTGAGGATGAGCAACAAAATCAGAATGATAGTCAAAGTGCTCAAACAGCATATGTTGACGAAGGTCAAAGTGATCAAAATATGCAAAGTCGAACCGACAATGCAAATGCTCAGTCCATTACCCTACGTAGGTCTCAAAGGCCGAGATCTCAACCTGATAGATATCTTGGTTTAGTATTAACCGAGAATCAGGACATCCTGATCATGGATGGAGATGAACCGGCAACCTAAAATCAAGTGATGGCAAGCACCGACTCTGCTAAATGGCAAGAGGCCATGAGATCTGAAATGGATTGCATGTTTGAAAATCAAGTCTGGAACTTGGTTGACTTATTCGAAGGTTACACACCTATCGGATGTAAGTGGATTTTCAAGTTGAAAACCGACAAAGATGGAAATGTATTCATTTACAAAGCTAAATTGGTAGCAAAAGGTTATAGACAAGTTCATGGTATTGATTACGATGAAACCTTTTCTCTAGTCGCAATGCTTAAATTCGTTCGGATCCTCCTAAAGATTGATGCATATTACAACTATGAAATATGGCAGATGGACGTCAAAACCGCCTTCCTAAATGGTATTTTGGAAGAAACTGTGTATATGACACAGCTTGAAGGTTTTGTTGACAAAAAACAACGCAGGAAAGGTACGCAAGCTTAAGAAGTCCATTTATGGATTAAAGCAAGCAAGCAGAAGTTGGAATCTGCGATTTGATGAAGCCAACAGTAAGTTTGGTTTTATCAAGAATCCAGATGAATCTTGTATTTACAAGAAGGTTAGTGGGAGTGACATCGCCTTCTTAGTCTTATATGTCGATGACATATTACTCATTGGAAACAGCATTCCGTTATTAGAGTCTGTAAAGGCTTGGCTTGGAAAATGTTTTTCAATGAAAGACTTGGGAGAGTCTCAATACATACTAGGCATCAAGATTTATAGGGATAGATCGAAAAGGATGATAGGATTGAGTCAAAGTACTTATATTGATAAGGTACTAGCTCGTTTCTAAATGGAAAGGGCCAAGAGAGGTCACCTACCCATGTCACATGGCATAACCCTAAGCAAGAAGCAGTGTCCTAAGACACCTGATGAGCGAGAAAGGATGAATCAGATTCCATATGCTTCGCTAATTGGATCGATCATGTATACCATGATATGTACTAGGCCAGATGTATCGTATGCCTTGAGTGCTACGAGCCGATACCAATCAGACCCAGGAGAGGTGCATTAGACTGCGACCGAGAATATCCTAAATTACCTGAAAAGGAACAAGGATAAATTCCTTGTCTATGGTGGCAGAGATGAATTAGTTGTTAAGGGTTATACCGACGCAAGCTTCTAGATAGACAGAGACGACATCAAGTCACAATCTGGGTACATATTCTGTCTCAATGGAGGAGCGTTTAGTTGGAAGAGTGCTAACCAAAGCACAACTGCAAATTCTACAACTGAAGTCGAATACTTGGCAGCATCTGAGGCAGCTAAGGAGGCAGTTTGGATTTGCAAGTTCATTGGTGAACTTGGTGTTGTACCCTCCATCGAGGGACCAATAGACCTCTATTGTGACAACAATAGAGCTATTACTCAGGCTAGAGAGCCAAGAGAGCATCATAAGGTCAAACATGTCAAGCAGCGGTTTCACATGATTCGAGAATGGAAATCAGAAGGTGAAATCAGAATTTGTAAAGTTGGAACGGATGACAATGTAGCCGATCCACTAACTTAACCTTTGCCTCAAGTGAAGCACGACAAGCACGTTGAGGCAATGGGAATCAGGCACATCGGAGATTGGCTTTGATTTCCTTATTTTAGTGTTTTAATTAATTTTGGACAATTTTAATGTAAAGCACTATGATAAACCATTCAGTTTTGGAGTAATTAAATTTTTCATGCGATTTAAATCACTCCGTTGGCTATTTAATTGTGGTTTAGAATTAAATAATGAGTCCATTCGATTCTTAGAATATTCAAAATAGGGTATCAAGACCAGTCTTGGTAAGGAAACACCTACTAAGTGAACATTGAATGTTATAATCGAAAATTATCCCTAATCGAGGTCATTTAAACGATGGACGATTAATGACCATTTGAGATTAGTGTGTAGTTTGATTCATAGCACCGTTTCTTATGCTACAAGGACATGATTTTCATGAATCATTTGCACAGGTATTGGTTTAGAACCATACTTCTCATTATTGTTATACCTTTTTCCTCGACCATGAGTATTGTGAGCTTTCTTGTTTGAGTACTAGTCCGCTTTGATGATTGCCAAACGTCTGTCGTAATAGGGGATTATAACGGCATCACTCGGGCGGCTAGGTCCTCTTAGTAAGAGAAGCTACATTACAAGACTGGAAATGTCCTCCTATTAACGATAGGGAAGATGTCTTTGTTGTTTACAAGGCCTCTCGTAGAGCGAGACTGTAAAATACATGGCCGAGCTCAGATGGATTTTAGAAATCATCTGTTAATTGACAGTCGGACTCGAAATCGAAAAACACTTCTGAACGTAATAAGGATGACAAATTAATCTTACCTTATAGTTCATGAAGAGGCCTTAAGTGACATAGGAAAAGGCTATACACTAAAAGCATACATGTCCGGAAGAACAAGCAGCCCACACTTGGTGCGTGGCCTGTTGGGCCGTAGAACATGGCAGCCCACCTTGGGTGCCTTGGTGCCCAAGTGTGGGTGCCACGTGGTGCAATTTAATTGGGGGCTATGGTGTAGAGGTGGCCGGTTATGGGAGTGAAAGTGGGGAGCAAGTTTGGTCCCCCCCTCCTCCAAAGGGGGTTCACCTACTCCTCCTTGTATGCTTGCCACTTGTTGATTTATTACTAGTTTGATTATTAATTTTATTCTAGTTTTAAAATAAAATGGGAAAATCAAATTCTCCCACATTGATGGGAGAGCTTTTCACAATCTTGCATTTCCTTATAAATACCCAACTTGGGGTATTGGGAAAAGCACTTGAGTAAGAGTTGGAAAAGGCATCACTAGTAGTGAAAACCTTTGAACTCAAGAGTTGAAAAAGGCATCACCTTTGTGAAAACCTTTGAACTCAATTACTCGGGTTTCGGTCGGGCCTTTCTAACTCCAAGGCATTGGACCAAGTTGGTGTTCGAGTTGTGGGTGGACTTCCGTTGAAGGTCGTCGTATTTTCGAGGCTTGCTTTCGAAGTAAGAGCCCCTCGAGGTCAAGCGAAGCACGCGTCAAAGGTATAATTATTATCTTAATCTTGTCATTAAGTTAATTATGTTTATGGTTTTATTTATTGCGGGTGCGGTCTTGGTTTTGGGTTTGTTTCCGCGGTGAGTCGGACTCACCAAACCCCAACACCACCTACCGTCTAGAGTTTCCAGGGGGTAGGTTCCGCCTCTTACTTCTTCATAGATCTGGTAAGGACCTTCCTAATTGGGCGTCAGCTTGCCTTGCCCATTGGGCCCTACCGGTTGCCTCCATTTTCCGTAACACAAATTCCCCCTCTTTTAGAGGCCGTTTGTGTACTCTTTTGTTGCAGGTACGGGTCATTCTCAAAAGGTAAATCTCATGACGCAAGGCGGCATTGCCCCTACGCTCCGGGAGTGAGTCCATTGCTATGCGCATGGCTTCCTAGTTTGCCTCTTCATCGTATAGCATGACTCGTAGTGTCGGCTCATAATGCTCGATGCATAAGACGACCTCATCACCGTATACCATGAAAAATGGGGTTTCACCGATTGCCTCTTTTTCAGTTGTCCGGAAGGCCCATAGGACATGAATTAATTCTTCTGCCCATAAGCCACTAGCTCTTTTAATTTTCTTTTTGATGCCGTCTGAGATAAGTTTGTTGAAGGCTTCAACTTGGTCGTTTGCTTGGGGTTGGCCAACTGATGCAAAACAATGTGAGATCCCTTGATCTCCCAACCAATTCTTAAGCTGAGGCGTCTCAAACTGAGGGTCATTGTAAAAAAAAAAACCATAGACATAGGTACCCCAAATTGGGTAATGAAGTTTTTCCAAATGAAAGAGATGACATCCTTTGTTTTGATATTTTTTACCGCCTCTACCTCTATCCACTTGGTGAAATAATCCACAACCACCAGAATGTACCGCTTTTTGCCTGGTGTAGGCGTATGCGGACCCAAAATGTCCATGCCTCATTTAGCAAACGGGACTAGGCTATGGATTGCCGTCAGGTCAGTGGCCGGACGATGGATTAGCTTGCCAAACCTTTGGCACTTGTCATATTTTTTTACCATCTCCATGGCGTCTGACTCAAGAGTGGGCAAGAAATAACCCAGCCACCTGGCTAGACAGTCAAGGATTTGCCGCCTATGTGAGAGGCGCAGTATCCCGAATGCAATTCTTCGAGAACTTCCTGCCCCTTTTCTGGGGTAACACGCTTTAGTAGAGGCTTTAAGAAACCTGCTTTGAAAAGTTCTCCATTTCTCATCTCGACGTTTGCAGCACGCTTTTACATGACGACCGCTTCCAGTGGGGAATTAGGTAGTGTGCCGTCTTGCAAGAATGCCCGCATGCCATCAATCCAGGTAGAGCTTCGGTCAAGTACTCCAATGTGGTCTTGTTAAAAAATACTTTGTTTTTCCAAAACTTCTTAGAAGACTGACCGAGGCGTATCACAATAGGCGGAGGATGTCAGCTTTGATAACGCATCCACCTGATTATTTTCAGACTTGGACACTTGACTTAGATGGAATTCTTCAAATGTCCCAGCTTCAGTTTTGACCGCCTGAAGGTAGTTGATCATAGCCAGATGGGTGGCCTCGTAGTCACCATGGTATTGGCTAACGACAAATTGTGAATCAGAGCAGGCGTCAATTTTGGTTGCCCCTGCCGCCTTACACATACGAATGCTGGCTTGAAGGGCTTCATACTCTACCTCGTTATTTGAGGCTTAGAACTTGAACCATAGTGCATACTCATACTTGTCCCCCTCAAGGGACTAACAAATAACGCCTGCACCATAACCGTTGATGGTAGAGCTCCCGTTTACATATACTTTCCAAACCTGATCAGTATTATCCGGTGCAACCGGCCTTGTCATTTCGACAATGAAGTCGGCGAACACCTGACCCTTCACTGCCTTTCTTGGTTCGAAAGTGATTTCAATAATTCGCATTTAAATAGCCAATTTGAGCATCCTACCGGATGACTCCAAGATTGTCATTGGCCGCTTGAGAGGTTGGTCTGTATAGACTACAATCGGATACGCTAGGAAGTAAGGTTTCAACTTCTTGACAGCCATGTAAAGAGCAAAACCAAAATTTTCAACCATGGGGTACCGTAGTTCAGCATTTCTAAGTATGTGGCTAATAAAATAAACCAGAAGCTGAATGTCGTCTCTCTGAGCAAGGAGAACAGCACTGAGGGCATGATCTGACACAGCTAAGTAGATGTAATGCGTCTTTTTGGGCCGAGGGCTAAAAATCTTTGGCAAAGAGTGTAGATGTTCTTTCAATTTCTAAAAGGTCACCTCAGTATCATCCCCCTATTCAAAACTTGTCTTCTTTCTAATCGCTTGGAAGAAATAGAGGCACTTGTCACCTGACCGGCTGAGGAATTTCCCCAATGCCGCCAGACAACTAGTAAGTTTCTGAACTTCCTTTACAGTGCGGGGTGACTTCAAGTCAATCATCGCCTGTATCTTTTCTAGGTTGGCCTTTATCCCCCTTTGATCAATTAAAAATCCGAGAAACTTCCCATACTCAACACCAAAGACACAATTCTAGGGATTGAGCATGACCTTGTGCCGCCTGAGTCTGGTGAAGGTTTCTCGGAGGTTAGAAAGATGATCCGTCTGTTGCTTTGATTTGACTATCATGTTATCAATGTACGCCTCTACATTCCTCCCAATAAAGTAGCAAGCGCATTTTTCAAGCCAAACGACATCACAGTATAACAAAATAACCTCTGATCAGTGACAAAAGCCCTCTTCTCTTGATTTTTTTTCCACAGGATAATTTGATGAAAACCTAAGTAGGAATCCATAAAACTCATCAAGGCATGCCCGGCTGTAGAGTCGACCAGGTTGTCGATCTTTGGAAGCAGGTATTTGTCCTTTGGACATGCCTTGTTCAAGTCAGTGTAATCTACACACATGCGCCAGGTACCATTCGACTTCTTCACAAGCACAATGTTTGCAACCCAATCACGGAAGTTACATGCCAAATGAATCCAGCGTCTAACAGCTTTTTGACCTCGGCAGATGTCGCCTGACTTCTCTCCTCGCCGTGATTTCTTTTCTTTTGCCGGATGGGCTTCTTTTTAGGATCAACGACGAGTTTGCATGTGGACAGCGAGATCCGGGCTGATGCCTGCCATCTCTTCCACTTCAAAGGAATAAATGTCTTTGAATTCCTTCAGCAGAAGATGCAAGTCTGCACCCAACTTTGCAAAAGCAACCGTCCACCTTAACAGTTTGCTCTAGAAAGCTGTCATCCAAAGGAATGTTAATGTGATCACTAGTCGACTGGGGACGAAGTTTATCTGACCGTTCCTCGGTCAGTGATTGCTATTTCTAATCCTTTTCACCTCCACCAACGGAGCAGGTTTTCTCTTCTTGGCGGCTGGTAGGGCTAGATCACAGCTGCTGCAGCCGTGGGTTTGACGTCTAAGAGGTAACACTCCCTAGCCGTCTTTTGATCCCCGTTCAGGGAGCCAACAGAGCCATCATCCCTTTCATATTTTAGCAGCATGAGAGCCAGGATGATGATGGCCTTGCACTCATTCAGAGTGGCACGGCCCAGAATGGCATTATAGGCGGTCAGCTCTTCAACCACCAGAAATCGGACGGTCATATGCCGCCCTTTTCCCTTCTCTCCTAGCCGGATGGGCAGATCTATCCGTCCGACTGGGTGCACAACCCCTTTCCCAAAACCAACAAGAGGGTGGGAGACGTTGTCCATGTTGTCCACCTTGTACCTCAGCTTGGATAGGCACTGGTAGCTGATGATGTTAGACGAGCTACTAGTGTCAATTAGGATGAGGCCAACCAGTTGGTTGGCCACTTTTCATTCAACAACCACAGGGTCATCATGCGGCCGGCGGACTTTACCTCGGTCCTTTTCGGTGATGACGACCTCTAGGAATATGCTAATAGACGCCTCACCGATGGTAGGGCCTGAGTACATTTAACATCCATTTTCCTCAAATGGTCCTGAGTGCCCTGGATGGTAGGGCCCCCTCCAGCAAAATCGCCTGCTATGGTGTAGATCGGATCCTTATCAGTGTCCGAGCTACTAGTAGGCTGTGGAGTCTTTTTGGATGACTGCCCCTGGTTTGTATTTAAGGTGACCTTGAACTTGAAAATGTATAACTTTAACAACCCCTGATCAGCCAGACGATCCAACAACTACTTGAGGCTATAGCAGTTATTGGGGTCATGGCCGATGTCCTCATGGAAATGGCAATATTGATTTTTATTTCGATTTTTGGTGGAAACCTTCATGGCCGCGGGTTTCACAATAGTCACCCGGTCCTTTAATTCCATGAGAATGGAGTAGTAGACATTATTAAGCTCGTACCTAGGAACGTACGGTTTGAATTCCTTCTTTTTCTTTTGGGACGACTGATCAGAATCGTCAACCTCCTAGGACTCTTTTCACTTTTTGCTCTGATTAGATTTGAAAACCAGCTGAGTAGACTAGCTCTCCTTTTGTTTATCAGAATTCTTAGAGTCTGATTAATTGTTGGACGTGTAGAGGTCGGTTTCTTATATAAAGCTTTCCGCCTCTATCAACACCTCTTGAAGGCTGAAAACCCTCTTTTTGACAAGGTTAAACTTAAAAGTTGACCTGTCCTTTAGACCCTTGAAGAAGTATTTATAGGTAACTTTGTCAGACAGTCCTTGAATCTAGATTCTCACTAGATTGAACCGTCTAACGTAGGAGCGGAGTCCTTCTCTCTCCCCCTGCCGAATGGTGCTTAGGTCGAGACTTGTTTTCTTGATAAAGATGTTCATTGAGAAGTTTGAAGCAAATAAGAAGGCAAGCCTCTTGAAGCTATCAATACATCCGGCTGAAAAGTTGCTAAACCATTTTTGGGCTATGCCCTTCAATGTAGCCGGGAAGCATCTGCACCACATGGCATCCTCCAACCCCTACATGTGCATGAGGTTCGTATAGGTCATGAGGTGATCTTCAGGGTTGGTGGTACCATCATAGGCACCAACCAACATATTCTTAACCTTGGCCGGCTGTGCCGCCTCGATTATCTCCTTAGTGAATGCAGAAATTTGTTCACCAAGTTTGAGCAGACGTAGCTTCCAGTCCAAAGGTTGGACGTTGTATGCCGCCTGACCTCCAAAGAGGGCCAGTTGCATGAAAGGAGGGGTGTATTACCCGTATGGCATATGATGCACATAAGGGGCTGACCCAATGACCAAAGGGCCAGTGTGGACGGTCTTGTCGCCTGTATGGCTCTCATGCAAGGATTGAGAATTACTTGCTAAAGTATTTTAGAAACTGTCTGGGAAGCTCGATGTAGAGCACTTAGACAGCTGTCACCTCCTATTATGCTCAATAATGTGTCGAGCATCAGAGAAATTCTTCTTGCTGCCATCCGGCTGGATTGTCTAGATGACCTTCCTTGTGCCCGTCTGAGGCAGAAGGATCTTAGACCAGTGAATGGTAGGTGTGGCCTTTTCCTTTAGATATGGAGTAGGCTGCCTGTCTCTAATTGGCTTTCTCCTCTCAGCTTGAGGAGTCTTCTTGGCCGACTGGCTCTTACTAGAGCCAGCCGTCTTTTTGTTAATCAAGTCCTTCAATTCATCCTTGAAACTTGTCAAGAATTTCATGAGTTCATATCGGGTGACTTGAACCTGACCCCTAGATGACTGGGTTTCCCCAGCTGATGGTCCAGTAGATTTACTAGGACCAGCTTCATTGTTGCCCCGTTCCAATTTGTCCCTAGGACGGATGCACTTAGAGATGAGTGACCTATCAAGGGCCGCATGGGTTTTGACTTCATAGTCGTTGTCTGTTTCTTGGTCTAAATAGACCTCCCCATCGACTTTAGGCCAACTGGGTTCAAGGGGCAATACAGACTCTTGAACCATCTTAAAGGTACTCTCCCCACAGACGCCGCCAAATGTTTTGAGTGTTCTTTTGGTCCCTCGAGAGAGTTACGTCACCATAACTGATTCCACGTATTCTATACCTGCAAAACACGGAGACTCCGGTTGGTAGAAGCTCCGCCTCCGACGATCAAGTTAGTATTGGTCATAGAATATGAAAAGGTGCGAAAAAGGTAAAAGTGAGATCTTCTTTGATTCCAAGATCAGGTGTTTTCTTTGATGTGAGAGAATAGAGGTATGTTGTAATAAAATGAACGTGTCCCAGAAATGGGGGAAATCTTACTATTTATAGAGTCGTTTAAGTGGTGCCCTTTCTTAGGTCATTCTAACCTAAGTTTGGTGGGCTACGCCGTATTATAGCTTTCTCGGGATGTGGGCAATGAAGGCAGCCTTTTTCCCAATGGTATAGAGGGACACGTGTCATAAGGTGATTGATCCATTTGGACCTTTCATTGGTTGACACGTGTTGCCTTCTGATAGGGCCACGTGGCTTGGGTAATTTTACCCAAAACAGTAGCAAAGAGGGGTTCTTTTATCTTATTTGATTAAAGAGACCTTTTTGGCATTAAAGCCCCATAAATCTTCATCGTTTTCATTATGCTCCACATTTATGATCGGTTTGTCCACCACTTTGATTGTCAAAGGGGAAGCATCGATTATGACTGGAACTCCTCCAACTATGGCCTTAACTTGTTAATGGAGGGATGAAGGGACGGCCTTAAGGTCATGAAGCCAAGCGCGTCCCAATAGCAAGTTGAATGAGGCTTTGATGTCCACCACTTGAAACGTAGTAGTATGTTCAATGACTCCTGCCGTAACATTCATAGTGATAGTTCTAAGAGCTTGAAGACGGGTATTGTTGTAAGCTCTTATGCCTTGTGTAGATGGGGACAAGTCCTTATCTTTTATTTCTATCATTATTGCGGTTCGGAGTTGGCAAACAGTGATTGTCGACCCATTGTCTATAAGAGTAATTAGGACGTTCATCCTTTTACAGATCACGGTGAGATTCAAGGCCTTATTATGTTTGTCACATTCTGAAGGTAAATCCTTGTCAAAAAGGTGATCAAGTTAATGGGACTAGGAAGATCACTAGTGAGAAAGTTAGCCAACCCCTCATGTGTGGTTTCCGAATCTATCCCTACCTTAGCTAAAGCATCCGTTACTGCGAGCCTATGCTCATGAGATGTGGCTAATAGCTTCCATACATTCATCTCAACCTTAGTCTTCTTAAGTTGTTTGACAATATCGTTATCTTCTATAAGTGGTATAGGGACTTGTTGAGTGGTAAGGAAAGGTTGATTTGTAATGGGAGGTTGCATTCTTCCTAATCTCGTAAGAACATCATTAGGAGAATCTTCCTCATCCAAAATGTCATCAACATGATAGACTGTGGAGAGTGAGGGTCTTTCTACGTCTTTAAGATAAATTTCCTCGTCATCACTATCCCAAACTCCATTGATGCTAACATCCTTTTCCAGGTTAGCTCGGACAAGCCTTCCACTATCGATCAATCCTTAGATGAGATACTTAAATTTGAAGCAATGTTCTATGGTATTCCCTCCAGATTGATGGTATTGGCAATAGAACCTATCCGTCCTTTGCAGTGATTCAAATGGTCTTGGCTCGAGAGGTTTGATCTTTCCATTCTCGAAGAGCATTTTGAACATTTTTTCATAGGAGGTTCCAATAGGTGTATAGACTTTGTCATTCTTTCTCAGTGGTGTGACCACGTTGAAGGTGAATGGCTTTCTTTCGGAGGATTTAGAGGGGAAAATGTACATCATCTCTTCAACAATGCGCCTATTTTCAGCCAACTTACTTGTTTGTTGTAATCTTTGAGTAGCCTCACTAACTCTTCTACTATATTTATGTGAACACATACCTCTTCTCTAGAGGCAAGTTCTTTGGTTGGGGGAAAATCACTCATGGCATCGAAGAAGGTTTCCTCTTCTTTAATAGCATGAGTTTCTTTAATCGGCTTGATGTGGAGTGATGGATCGACATGGTCTTCCTCATCAGAAATTGCCAAGGCGTTCGGAAAGCGGAGCGTTATTAATACTTGGCTTCTTACTAGTAGGAGGCAATGGAAGCTTGTTGTCGTCAATCATCCTGAATGGCTTTTTTCAACTTCCAACAATTTTCAATAGGATGACCCCTGCCTTAGTGATACTTACAGTGTGCATTTGGGTTCCAACTAGCCCTCCTCCTTTCGACTGGTGGATCTCCCATTGGTCCAATAGAAGTTATCAATCCTTTAGCATGAAGGCGATCAAATGTCGTATCATAACTCATGCCATTATGTGTGAATTTTCTCCTAAATGGCTTCTTTTGTCCTTGATTGTTTATGGCAAGGACCTGATTCAAGTCAAAGGTGCTAATGTTGTTTGAGTGGGTGGTTTTGGAAGAAGAAGGATTGCCGTTCTACTTTCTTTTCCAGCCACTGTTGTTGTTAGCTTTTTGTTTTGCAAGGTCGTCCTCAATATCAATACCTATGTTGTAGACAACCTTGAAAGTATTCAAGTTATTCTAGTATTTCAAGTGCTTTGAATAATTTTCTTGGAGGTTATTGATGAACATCCTCACGATGAACATCCTCATAGATTCCCTTTGAATAGGGACCTTGACCATTTTAGCGGAAGTTTCCCTCCACTTGTTGAAGAAGGAGGTCAATCCTTCATTTTCTTTCTGTATCAACATCTCGAGTTCTCTATGGTCGGTTTCAGCTTAGATGTTGCATTTGTACCTATCTATGAAAGCGTTTGTAATAGTTTCCTAAGAAGAAATCTTCTCCTTGTCTAGGGAGAAAAACCATTGCTGACAAACGATTTCAAGAGATAGTGAGAAAAGCGAGGGAAAGACCTTCTTAGCGATTTCCTTAATATTCATTATGGTCTCGAAAGCTCTCAAATGAAAGTAATGGTTATTTGTTAGTTTGAACTTAGGGATGTCATTGGCATTGAAATTCTGCGGAAGAAGTTCTTTGTCCACTAAGACTCCTTGTAAGCTAATTCCCTGGAACTTATAGTCATTGGAAATTTTGTTAAGGCTCACTTCCATGCGCTCACGCTGTAGTTGCCTGCTAGGGTCATTAACTTGAAGAGTGAGAGTCTTGATCATCTCATTAACTTCCTGTTGGGTAGCCATTATTACGAACTTTTTTCTGTGCCGGATTGGTTTATCAATGAGTATAACTTGAACGAAAGTGTTGTCCTTGATTAAACGCCCTTCTCTTCTTGACCAAACGATGTAATATTACCCACTGAATTAATGACTTGACTCAAATTGACTTCGACTTTTATTGGTTTAAAAGATAAAAGGCAAAAAATAAGTGCTTATTTCGGGAATCAAGTATGGGGATCAAGTTATGGTTCAAAACAACATAGTTATGTTAGGAGGATAATATCCTCCTAAAACAATGACGGCAAAGCGCACACACTAGACTCTTAGACATGGTAATGGTGGACATTTACAAGGTGTGTGCTATTGATTAGTGAGTGAGAGTGGCATGCTTGACACTTGTGTAAGATCATGGGACTTATGTGACGAGACTCGATTAAGACCAAATTATGACCTTAGTTATTAATTAATTATTAATTAGACTCGACGCAAAGACCTGAGCAAAAAAATTGGACCGTCACGTGACTAACGGAACTATCGCGTCGTGATGGAGTCTGACGTTTCACATCACAAGCAAAACTTCCGAGTCAACATTGAAACGTCGGTTTGAACCTGTTTCCAATTTCTACTCGAACCTAAAGTCGTGCTAATCATGTTAAGTCAATATTATTAGACTTTAATAATCTAAATTAATTAATTAATTAATTAAGCAAAGTCCTTTAGTTATTAATCAGTTTATATAGACTTATTATTAACAACAAGTCAAACAAAAAATTAGCTTAATCACACATAGGTTATGCACATGCAAAGAATGCACAAGTAGTCACGTAGTCACAATATGATGCAATGAGTTTGCAACCTAACCATGGCTCTAGATCTCTAAAGTTCAAGGATTATGATAGTCAAAGAGGGTCCATGGTTATGAGTCTGGATGCATCGCGCGGAAGCCTTACCTTTGGAAGGGTTGGCGCGCATGGATGGGACCCCGCAAGTTAAATTGCATCCATGGTTTGGTGAATTCACAAACTCGGATGTACCCTTCGTTGCATGGAGCGTTCGATTGGGTAGATGGAGTGAGAATTCCCAAGGGCTAAAGCCACATGTAGAACACATATGGGTTTCAGAAAATAAGGAAAAAATTCAATCAGGAAGTAAAATCGGCCAAACATTACTCGAACCGGTCAAAACAAGAAGGCATATTTTGGCTCGGTATTAGAAGAACTCGGTGCGAGAAAACAAGATCAATCGCGAGGAGATGGCCTTATCGCGCCGCGATAAGAGTATCGCGTCGCTATAAAGCCATCGCACTGCGATGGATACTGTCATCTCGCGACAGTTCCTACATGCCTAGGCAGCTTTCTGTGTTCTCGGGATTTTCCGATTTTTTCGAAGTGTTTTTTCGATTCTAGTTGTGAAAGATATTTCCGAATTTTCCTACATGTAAAAATCCTATGTTTTTGACGCATTACGGATGGTCTTTCAAATGTGGACCTTTTTATGCTTATGCAACAATGTTAATCAAAATTACGCACATGAATAGTTAGAGCGTTTCAAGTCTCATCCACTCATTCTAAATTATTGCGAAAATAAATTTTTGGAATTTAAATAGAAATCATCCCTAGTGGAGTCTCCAACAACTGTAGGAATATTCCAAGCATCAACTTTGAGCCCCAGTGTGATCATGCATTTAAGCATGGTGGCTTCCAAAGGGAAGAAAGTTAGAGTAAAAGAATCGCCAACAAGTTTTAGGAACTTGTTAACCGTTCACAAGGTGAAGGTTACACCCCTTCACGATCACAGAGATCGCTAACTCCATAGTGGTCCTAATTCATGACTGGATATTCGAGGATGATGGTACGAATTTAACCTAAAAGGGATTGAACTCGCCCTAAATAGACCTCTACTTTGTTCTTCTCATATTCATGTGCGTTTTCGATCAACATATAATCAATATATTAATCCTAAACCAGTTTAATCTATGTTGGTTGATTGTTAATGCACAAATAAATCTATTATTGGAGATCACTTGAATTAAAATCATATTATCCTAAAATCAAATTATTAATTATCTTATTAGGCATGATTTCAAGTACAAATTCCCTTTAAACCTGCAAGAGAGGGCGTGATCAAGAAACAACAATAATATATCAAGCAACATAATATTATTAACAAGATTGAATCCATAAATCATCATCATCAAAATAATCTCATTAAAGCATAATAATATTAGCAAGATCCTAGGCATGATACTAAAAAGATTAATAACAAATCCTAGCGTGTCACTAAATAATAAAAATTAAAGCTTTATCCCTAACATGATACTAGAAAGCAATTAAGGCATCCTAACATGTTACTAGGATTAAACAAAATAATCTAAGCATGATTTCTATATCAAAAGAATAATTAAGTAATCAAATTACTTACTTTGATGCCTCGTACCTCTTTCTATTAAAACAATACACATGTTAGTAACTTTAAGGAAAGTATTAAATCAAACAGTAAAAAGAATATGAATTGAAATAGATATTTGGGACCAAACCCTCAGAATTATCAACCTTTCACATCGAGGTCTAAGGCAACTTCGAGCTTGGTTATGTGTGTCTAAGTCTCGTGATGGACGTATGGTGTATTTTGAAAAGGCTAGGCTTAGAAATCAAAAGATAAAGAATAAGCTTTAGCTTAGAGAGAGAAGAGAGATGATGATTCTAGGTGAATTGAAAACTTGGGAAATTGACCCTATTTATAGAGAAAAATCGACCGAAACGATATGAAAAGAGTCAAAATTTGACTCGGAGTAAAACAAGCTCCATCGCGGCGCGACAGGGTTATCGCGACACGATAGCTCAATCACACAGCGATAGGCCTATCGCGGCGTGATGGATCTATCACGGCACGATAGAAGCTGTACGATAAAATTCCGTACGGAGTCCTTCTTCTAATTGAATTAGGTTAAGTAGAGTCCATACTTATCTTTTATTAAATCAGATTTAATTATTTTAAAAACACTTGTTTTATTCCAAATAGAATTCTTTATCTTTTCAAAATCAGCAACAATTATAATTATCAATCCTAATCCCATTAGAAATCGAAATAACCTTACAAACAATTCTAGAAGACTAAGATAAGTCCTAATGACTTTAGAAATATAATTATAATTAACGGACCCTCCACATGATCATTGGGCCACCCATAAAACTTATTTAGGCCCAATTTAGTATTTTGCCATAACTTCCTTGTTATAACTTTGAATTGGGCTTATAATATATCGTTGGAAAGATTTTTTCAAGCCCTATCCAACTACACAATTATTGGACCCATATTATGGCCAAACTAAACTAGGTTGGACATTTTTCGTAAATAATATACGAAATGAATGATTTTCGAAATAAGAAATGAATTATTTTTGTTAAAACATTTTAGAAAACAAAATAATACAAGAGACTCTTCAACATTTCACCTCGTTCTCTATTCAATGACGTGAAAGGTACTCATCACTGGGTTTGGTTTTTGGGGAGACACAACCAGGTGTCTACATGATGCCATTTTAAACTTATTAGATTAAAAAGCACATGTTATTATTATATCTCTTTAGTTTCTATTATATCTCATTAGTTTTAAGTATTAATACTTCCTCCGTTTTTTTTAGTTGACACGTTTCTTTAGTCACGTTTGCCAATGCACAAATTCAATCATTCATATCTTTAATTAGCGATAAGCAAAAATTATAAAAAGTTGATATTTGGAAAATATACATTGTGACAAATCTGACAAGATCTCAATTGACTATATTTTTCTTCACATATAAATTACAAAATATGGTCAAAGGGAGGTGTGTGAATAGTGTTAAAGTCAAAACGTGTCAACTAATAAAAAACGAAGGTAGTATTAGTTTTATATCTTTTGTTTTCAATTGTTTGCATCAGATATTTTGTTTTTTATTATTAATTTTATAATTTATTCTAAATTTAGAATATAGTCGAGGGTTCTGGTCTATGGCATGCTAGATCACGCGGTATTAATGTGTCGATTTTGAGAGATAGGGGGCCGAGGATTAGTATACGGGAAGGTAGTTCAGTACCGGAGCGCGACAGAGTAGTGGATGATTTTAGGACTCATTTGGATGAGCAGGAGGGAGCCGGTGGTTGGCCTAATGCTTGATTGAGGACTACTGGCTTGGGTTCGGGTTCGAGATACTGGGATGATGGACCGAAGGACGATGAAGCTGAGGCTGAGGCTTGGGATAACACGTGTCGTCTGCTGGTTAGTCCACGTGGCATGGGTAAAAATTACGAGGATGCCCCTGTATTTATCCCTTTATAAATATGTTTTTACCCCCCTCATTTTTGGACGTTTCCAAACAGTTTTAGAGAGATAAAGTCAAAGAGTTTTAGATAGAGAAACTCTGACCACCGTCTGTGTTAAACACAAATAGTTCCTTTTTTTCACCCGTCTGCCCAGCCGGTTAGCAACCGCTAGTGCTATATACAAGCAATATCATCTTCAACCCGCTTGCTACATCCAGTCAACGCTTGACCCCTTTTAGAGTCAGACTTTAAGGTACCGTCTCTACCCCCTTTAGCTCATTCTTGCTTTTTACGTTTGTACATTTATATTCAAATAAATGGATTCATCACCAACACACACGACACAACCTAGGTCAGCAGTCAGCCGGTCTCTTGGTACGGCTAAGTCTAGGACTGGGGGTGACGGCTCTGGGTGTATGGAGCAATTTTGTACATCCCCCACCCCCGACGGTCTTTGTGTCTTTGTAGGTTACAATGGCTAGAACCAAACAACCAGCCACCAGACGGCGAAGGAGAGATGGTACATTGGAAGTACCGTCTAAGGAAGTGACCCCGATTGAGGAGGAAGACATGCAAGTTGATTCGGGGGAATACTCCCCTTCTGGGATCCCAAAGACTCCAAGTGACGGGATCTTATATGAGACTGAGGGTAGAGACGGTGAAGAGGTCGTCTTCAATGATAGACTTGGAGATCTTGATCTCGAAGATGGAGAAGGGGAGAGAGCTGCGTCTGCCTCGGGGTCAGACGGTGAAGAAATTTCCCAAGAGAGAGACGGTGGAAGCACTGCCTCTGGGTCCGGCTCTGAGGATAGCAGTGATACCCTTCTTTCCCCGCTTGAGAATAGTGAGATTGAAGAGAGAAAGAAGTGGAGTGATGGTGGAGATCCCTTCAAAATCCTTGTCTCTACTAGAGACTAGGAAAGTATGCCAAAAGGTCTTGAGGCCTTCACCCTCAAACGACATCTTGGAGAGGAATACAAGATCCGGGTGCCACCTAAGTTTGGCACCATTGCATGGAAAGACGACCAGCCTAACTGCAAAGAGTACTTCGGCTGCTATGAGGCGGCGTTTTTGGCTGGTCTTCGTTTTCCCCTGCATGATGCAGTTAAGGCCATCTTGCGGGGAAATGACCTTGGTGTCTAGCAGTTGTCCCCAAAGTCTTGGGTCAACATTCTAGGGTACATTTTTGCCTATGAGATGTAGGGGTTGCACCCCGGCTGGGAGGTGTTTGCCCACATGCACTACCTCAGTCGTAACCTAGGCGGCTGGAGAACGTGGTACACCTTGACCACCTATCCCAAGTATCAGATGACCTTAGACAAACCGTCTAAGTGGGACAACCAGAAGAACCGGTTCTATTTGGTTGCTGCCCCCACACGGCGTGAGAACTATGAGCTTCTAGGTTAAAAGTGTAAGTTCCTCGCTATCCCGGATGAGGACTATGAAAAGATCATAGAGGCGGGGTTCTTTGAGCTGAAAACGGACACCCTCTCAACCGGGGAATTAATTAGTGTCCCAAAAAACTGGCTTTTGAAGCATGAGTGGTTGAGAGACGAGGCGTTCTTTTCCGTCTGTGGCCTGAGCACAATGTTTGATAAGCGTAGGTTTACTATGCATCCGGCAATTAGCCGTCTATATTAGCATTTCCATTATTTTGCATAACTCTTGATCTGACCATCTTTCCTTTGTTTCGTAGCAACCGCTTTGAGAATGTTGTCTAAAGACAAGACACCCAAGAGATCCGCTGCTCAAATCCGCAAGGACAAGGCGGAGAAACTAAGGGTGGAAATAGCCGCCAAGGGTCAGGTATTCACCGTCTGCTCTACTTGGTACTTATTTTTATTTTTCAACTTTTCAACTAGAGGTGGCGCCATGCCGGCTGCATACTCATGGTGCCATTGCTTTGCAAGATGATCCTCGATCCTTCCAAAAGCTCATCAAGCGGAAGCCGGATGAGGCGGCTGTGGGTGATGACAACCTGCAAATCATTGAGCAAGGTATGGCTAGTCCCTTCAAATCCCCGTTTGAGCTACCCTGGCCCATGCGGGTGAAATCTCACTCACAACAGACTTCAGAAGGCTCTTCAGGCAGCCATCTGCAGATAGGTGCCGCCTACACAACTTACTCACCCAATCTTGGTTATGATGCAGATTCCCCCCGATGGCCGAATGTGCAGAAGTATACCAAGTCCATACTTGGGGCCATCCCCAAGAAGTAGAAGGATGCCATCCCTGGCATAGAGACGTTCAACCTCGAACGGATCATGGCCCTCCTATCTAAGGTATGATCTTTTCAATAGATTTCATTAAGTGTATTACCGCTTGAGCCCCTATACCCCGTTTGTGTCCATAGGCTATAACGAGGGTTGATGGATTGAAGAGGCCATGGGCCCACAAGCAGAACGAGGTAAAACGAGCCAATAAAGCTACGCAAGGTTCCGCTGACGTTGCTCAATACCAAACTACAATAAATGAACTTTAGACTAAAGCGTTTGAAATGACGCAGGCAGAGAACATCAGGCGCTTAACGGCTGAGCTGGAGACTGCCAAGAAGAAGGCCTCTTACTTTGAGGCTGCGCTGAAAAATGCCCAGGCGGATTTCAAAACTCTTGAGGGAGTTGACAAGGAGAACAATGATCTCCGTGCAGACGTCAACCGCCTGAAGAATGAAATGGCCCAAGCTCAGGCGAACTTCAAGGTAATGCTGGAAGCAGAGTAGGAGCGGATCATTGAAGAGAATGAGTCCGACTGTACAGACCGTATGAAGATAGCCTGGAAGGCTTTGCATCCAGGGAAGGAGTACGGTATCTGGGCTCTGGCTTACTAGTACACTGATGAAGTTATTACCGCCAAGGACGAGGGCAAGCCGTATCTTGGGTCATTCAATGTCTAGGCAACCCGCCAGATCGAGGAGGAGCCAGATTAAGCTGTAGGAGATGGAGAGGAAGAGCAAAGACCCGAAGAAGCACAAGTGAACTCTACTATACCGCCGCCTGAGCAGACAGGAGAGGGGGGCCCGACTGCTCCGCAAGTTTAAGTTCATAGTCTTCTATTTGGCTTTAAGCCTTCTACATTTCCGGCCTGTGTGCCGAGTATTTGAGTGTAATGAATCAACAATTTGTAAATCTTTGCTTTTACTCGGATGATTATCCGGTCAACATTTCATCTCGGCTTTTGTGGCCGGGTTTTATCTATGAAAGTACCGACTGAGTCGGTTTTGCTTCAAATTTTGTTTCAGTTTTAGGGCTTAAATTTTGCCTATCTCTTTGAGAGCATGCGGCATTTGGCAAACCGGCTGTACTTGCCCCTGGGCAGCTGTGTGGTTGGTTTCAGTACATTGCTGATTGATTGGCTTGGGAACTTTTAATACTTTAAGGAGTATGAGATGTTTCCAAGTCAATTAATCACAATAGTGATTGCCCCAAACCAAGTACACAGTCGTCCAAACACACAAGAAAGCAGATGTTAGCCCAGGCGGCGAAAACTACCTGGGATATTTGCAATCCAATTACGCTCAACATCCTTTTGCCTCATTAGGAGGACTTGCATAGTTTTGAAAAATAATCTATGTTAGAACTTCAGTCGATCACCGGCTGATGTCCTTAGACATCCGGTTCTCGGAAGCTTAGTCGTTCTTTAGATTATTCTGATCAGACGGCTGTGAGTTAACCAATTAGGTCGTTCAATCTTTGCCGTCTGTATGAGTTTGTAAAGCACTTTGTCACCCGGATGGGAGATACTCTCTGCGACGATTCCACCTGGATGGGCATTGCCGGACGTCATACTCATTTTGGAGCAGACGAATTTATAAAACAAAGAATCATCCGGCTATTGGCCTCACGTCTATTAGACGCCTGTTCAGCTTACTAAGTTTTTAACTTAGTTTATCATCCGGCCATTGGCCTCACGTCAATTGGACATTGGTTTAACTACTTAGTTTAAATTTAGTATGTGGAGGTTGACTGTCTGTACATTGTATAGGCGGTGCTTGAGACATTACGTATGTATATAAAGAAATAAACAACATTATTGAAAACAAAAGACAACTTTTTCATTGATAGGATTTTCATTTACAAAAATTTACAAGTCTTAGAAGTAGTACTTTTTTAAGTTGTCTACATTCCAAGTTCTAGGCAGTCACCTGCCGTCTGGATTTTCCAAACGGTAGGTGCCATCTCTTACTTCTTCATAGATTCAGTAGGGGCCTTCCCAATTAGGAATTAGCTTTCCATGCTCATTGGCCCTACTGGTTGCCTCCATTTTCCGTAACACAAAGTCTCAAGGGCCGTTTGTGTACTCTTTTGTTGCAGGCACGGGTCATTCTCAAACGGTAAATCTCATGACGCAAGGCGGCGTTGCCCCTGCGTTTCGGGAGTGAGTTCAATGCTAGTCGCATGGCCTCCCCGTTTGCCTCTTCATCGTATAGCATGACTCGTAGAGTCGGCTTATAATGTTCAATGGGCAAGACAGCTTCAGCACCGTATACCATGAGAAATGGGGTTTCACCAGTTTCCCCTTTTTCAGTTGTCCAGATAGCCCATAGGACATGAATTAATTCTTCGGCCCATAAACCACCGGCTCTTTTAAATTTCTTTTTGATGCCGTTTGAGATGAGTTTTTTGAAGGCTTTAAATTGGTCGTTTGCTTGGAGTCGGCCAATTGATGCAAAACAATGTGAGATCCCTTGATTTCCCAACCAAGTTTTGAGCTGAGGCGTTTCGAACTGAGGGCCATTGTCAAAAACCATAGACATAGGTACCCCAAACTGGGTGATGATGTTCTTCCAAATGAAAGAGATAACATCCTTAATCTTTATATTTTTAACCGCCTCTGCCTCAACTCACTTGGTGAAATAATCAACAACCATAAGAATGTATCGTTTTCCACCTGGAGCAGGCGTATACGGTCCCAAGATGTCCATACCCCATTTAGCGAACGGGATTGGGCTGTGGATTGATGTCAGGTCAATGGCTAGCTGATGGATGACTTACCAAGTCTTTGGCACTTGTCACATGTTTTGACCATCTCCATGGCGTTTGACTCAAGAGTGGGCCAGAAGTAACCCTGCCGCCTGGTCCTGACAGCCAAGGATCTGCCGCCTATGTGAGAGGCGTAGTATCCCGCATGCAGCTCTTCGAGAACTTCCTGCCCCTTTTCTGGGGTAACACACTTCAACAGCGGCTTTAAGAAACCCGCCTTGAAGTTCTCCGTTTCTTATCTCACAGTTTGTTGCTCGCTTCTTCAGGACAGTCGCCTCCTGTGGTGAGTCAGGCAGCGTGCCATCTTGAAGATATGCCCGGATGCATCAATCCAGATAGAGCTTCGGTTAAGTACTCTAGTGGGATCTTCTTCAGTAATACTTCATTTTTCCATAACTTTCCAGAAGACTGACCGAGGCGTATCGCAGATGGCAGAGGAAGCCAATTTTGACAGTGCATCCGCCTGATTGTTATCAGATATGGGCACTTGACTCAGATGGAATTCTTCAAGTGTCCTAGCTTCAGCTTTGACCGCCTGAAGGTATTTGATCATTACCGGATGGGTGGAATCATAATCACCATGGTATTGGCTCACGACCAACTGTGAATCAGAGCAGGCGTCAATTTTTTTGCCCTTGCCGCCTTACACATGCGGATACTGGCTAGCAGGGCTTCATATCTATCCCTTTCAGGATACTGACAGATTATGCCTACACCACAGCCGTTCATAGTGGAGCTCCCGTCTACATACACTTTCCAAACCAAATCAGGATTGTCCGGAGCAACCGGCCTTGTCGTTTTGACAATGAAGTCGCCAAACGCCTGACCCTTCACTGCCTTTCTCGGTTAAAAAGTGAATTCAAGAATTTTCCTTTCAAAATCCCATTTGAGCATCCTACCAGATGACTCCAAGGTTATCATTGGCCGCTTGAGAGGTTGGTCTGTGTAGATCACAACCGGATGTGCTAGGAAGTAAGGTTTCAACTTCTTGACAGCCATGTAAAGATTAAGGCCAAATTTTACAACCATAGGATACCGTAGTTCAGCATTTCTAAGTACATGGCTAATGAAATAGAATGGGAGCTGAATGTCGTCTCTCTCAGCAAGGAGAACGGCACTTAGTGCATAATCTGAGACGGCTAAGTACATGTAAAGCGTCTCTTAGGGCAGAGAGCTAACAAGCCTTGGCAAAGAGTGTAAATGTTCTTTTAATTTTTGAAAGGTCGCCTCAGCCTCGTCCCCCCATTCAAACCTTGTCTTCTTCCCGATCGCTTGGAAGAAATAGAGGCACTTGTCACCTGACTTGCTGAGAAATCTTCCCAATGCCGCCAAGCAACCGGTGAGCTTCTGAACTTCCTTGACAGTGTGGGGTGACTTCATGTTAATCACCGCCTGTATCTTTTCGGGGTTAGCCTCTATCCCCATTTGATCAATCAAGAATCCGAGAAACTTCCCAGACTCAACACCAAAGACACACTTCTTGGGATTCAGCATGACCTTGTGCAGCCTGAGTGTGGTGAAGGTTTCTCGGAGGTTAGCAAGATAATTTGTTTGTTGCTTGGATTTGACTATCATGTAATCAATGTATGCCTCTAGATTTTTCCCAATCTAATTAATAAGACAGTATTAATCATCCATTGAAAAGTAGCAGGCGCATTCTTCAAGCCAAACGGCATCAATGTGTAACACAATAACCCCTATCGGTGACAAATGTCGTCTTCTCTTGATCTTTTTTCCACAGGGGTATCTGGTGGAAGCCCGAGTAGGCATCCATAAAACTCATCAAGGCATGCCCGCCTATAGAGTCAACTAGACTGTCGATCTTTGGAAGAGGGTAACTGTCCTTTGGACATGCCTTGTTCAAGTCAGTGTAATCTACACACATGCGCCAGGTACCATTCGGCTTCTTTACAAGCATCACGTTTGCAACCCAGTCGGGGAAGTTACATGGCCGAATGAACCCAGCGTCTAACAGGTTTTTGACCTCGGCAGATGCCGTCTGAATTCTCTCCTCGCCGTGATTTCTTTTCTTTTGTCGGATGGGCTTCTTTTTATGATCAACGACGAGTTTATGGATTACGAGATCCGGGCTGATGCCTGGCATCTCTTCCACTTCAAAGGCAAAAATGTCTTCGAATTCCTTCAGCAAAAGGTGCAAGTCTGCACCCAACTTTTCAAAAGCAGTCGTCCCCACCTTAACAGTTCGTTCTGGACGGCTGTCATCTAGAGGAATATCAATGTGATCACCAGCTGTCTGGGGACGGAGTTCATCTGACCGTTCCCGGGTCGGTGATTGCTATCTCTTCTTTTCTTCACCTCCACCAGCTAATCAGCTTTTCTTTTCATTCCGGGTGCTGGTGGGGCTGGGTCAAGGTCCTTGACATCGTCAAGGTCTATTGGCTCCTTCACATGACCGGCTGCTGCAGCCGTTGGTTTGACGTCTAAGAGGTAACACTCTCTTGCCGTCTTCTGATCCCCGTTCAGGGAGTCAATAGAGCCATCATCCTTTTAATATTTTAGCAACATGAGAGCTGGCATGATGACGTCCTTGCACTCGTTCAGAATGGATCGGCCCACAATGATGTTATAGGCGATAAGCTCTTCAACCACCAAAAACCAGACAATCATGTTTCGCCCTTTTCCCTTCTCCCACACCCGAATGGGTAGATCAATTTGTCCGACTTGGTGCACGACCCCTCCCCCGAAACCAATAAGAGGATGGGAGACGTCGCGTAGGTTATCCAGCTTGTACGTCAGCTTGGAACGACACTTGTACCTGATGAGGTCAGAGGAGCTACCCGTGTCTATAAAAATCCGACCAACCAGTTCGTTGGCAACCTTACATTCAATAACAACTGGGTCGTCGTGCGACCGACGGACTTTGCCCTGATCCTTCTTTGTGATGAGGACGTCTGGGAAAGTGCCACTAGCAGACGCCTGGCCATCATCGATAGAGTGGATCATCTTCTTAAGATGATCCTTGGTGCCCCGGATGGTCGGGCCACCGCTTGCGAATCCGCCTGCTATGGTGTAGACCGGCTCCTTGTCAGTGTCCGAGCTACTAGCAGGCTGGGTAGTCTTGGATGACTGTCCTAGATTCGTCTTGACAATCGCTTTGGACTTCAAGACATAAGATTTCAGCACCCCCTTGTCAGCCAGACGGTCCAACATCCGCTTGAAGCTATAGCAGTCGTAGGTGTCATGGCCGACTTCCTTATGGAAGTGACAGTATTTAATCTTGTTCTGTGATTGGACGGAACTCTTCATTTGATTCGGCTTCTCAATGGTCAGCCGGTCCTTTATCTCCATGAGGATGGAGTAGCAGTCTTTATTAAACTCGTACCTTGAGACGTACGGTTTGAATTCTTTCTTTTTCTCCTGGGTCGGCTGATCAGACTCATCAACCGCCTGGACTTCTTTTCTCTTTTTTCTCTATTCAGATTTCTAAGCCGGCTAAGCAGACCGACTCTCTTTTTGTTTATCAGGCTTTTATAGAGTCTGACTGATGGCTGGATGAAATAGGTCGGTGGCTTGAATATAGCTTTCTGCCCCTATCAACGCCTCTTGGAGGGTGAAGACCCTCTTTCGGACGAGGTCAAATTTAAAGGTTGACATATCCTTCAGACCCTTAAAGAAGTCTGTGTAGGCTACCTCGTCAGGCAGCCATTGTATCTGGATTCTCACCAAATTGAACTGTCTGACATAGGAGCAGAGTCCTTCTCTCTCTCCCAGCCGTATGGTGCTCAAGTCAAGACTTGTTTTCTTGGCAGGGATGTTCATCGAGAAGTTGGAGGCAAACAGGAAGGCAAGCCTCTTAAATCCATCAATGCATCCAGCTGGCAGGTTGCCAAACCATTGTTGGGCTATGCCCTTCAAGGTAGCCTAGAAACATCAGCACCACATAGCATCTTCCAACCCTTGCATGTGCATAAGGTTGGTGTAGGCCATGAGGTGATCCTCAGGGTTGGTGGTACCATCATAGGCACCAACCAAGACATTCTTAAACTTGGCCAGCTGTGCCGCCTCGATTATATCCTTGGTGAACGCAGAGGTTTGTTCACCAAGTCTGAGAAGATGGAGCTGCTAGTCGAGGGGCTGGACATTGTGTGATGCCTGTCCTCCGAAGAAGGTCGGCTGCATAAAAGGTAGGACATACTTTCCGTATGGCATCTAAGGCACATACGGGACTGGTCCAATCATCTGAAGGCCAGTATGGGCAGACTTGCCGCCTGTATAGCTCTTATGCAAGGATTGAGAAATCCTTACAGATGTATTTTTAAAGCTGTCCGGAAAGCTTGATGCAGAGGCTGACTCAGACAGATGTTGGCTCCGATTTTGCTCGATAATGTGTCGAGCATCAGTGAAGGTTTTCTTGCTGCCATCCAACTAGACGTGCCAAATGACCTTCCTTTTCCCTATCTGAGGCAGAAGGATCTTGGACCAGTCAATGGCGGGCGTAGTCTTCTCCTTTGGGTGTGAAGTAGGTTGCCTGTCTCTAACTGACTTTCTCCTCTCATCTTGAGGAGTCTTCTTGGCCGACTGACCCTTGCTAAAGCCAGCTGTCCTCTTGTTGATCAGGTCTTTGATTTCACCCTTGAAGCTTGTCATGAAATGCATGAGCTTGTCTCGGATGACTAGAGCCTGACCACGCGCCGCCTAGGTGTTCCCAGGCGGTGATCCAACAATCTTGCTGGTACCAGCTTCATTATTGCCTCATTCCAACTTATCTCTAGAACGTATGTGCTTAGAGAGGAGTGACCCATCAGGGCCCATTCGGTTTTCAACTTCACAGTCGAATTATCCGTATCTTGGTCTAAACAGACCACCCTATTGGCGCTAGGCCAGTTAAGTTCAGGTGGCGGTACAAACTCTTGAACATCTTAGAGGTACTCTCCCCACACACGGCGCTAAATGTTTAGGGTGTTTTTAGTCCCTCGGGAGAGTTACAGCTCGAACACTGGTCAGGGGCGGCCTGTACCTATAAAACAACAGAGACTCCGGTTTGTAGGAGCTCCGCCTCCGACGATCAAGTTAGAACGTGTTGGAAAAAGTGCAGAAAAGTAAAAGTGAGGTCTTCTCGGATTCCGAGATCAAGTGTTTTCTCTGATGTGAGAGAATGTAGGGTAGGCTGTATTAAATGAATTGTAGATGTCCCCAAAATGGGGGAAATCTCCCTATTTATAAGGTCATTGATAAATGTGCCCCTTATTAGGTCATTCTAACCTAATTCTAATGGGTTGCGCCGAATTACGGCTTTCTCGGGATTTGGGCCTTGAAGGATGCCTTTTCTCCTAAATTCTAGGGACGCCATGTATCAAATGGGGATAGGTCCATTTGGACTAATCCTGCACTAACACGTGTCTCCTGCTGGTTGGTCCACGTGGCATGGGTAAAAATTACCCAAAACAGGAACGGTGGCGTCCATACTAACCAAATTATTGCTAGGTGTCGTAGTGCAGAGCAGCTGGAGGTGGTTCAGGTCGTTGGTTATATGTGAGTCCTTTTGGGTAACACGCTCTTTACTGACAAGAGCAATACTCGTACCCACCTTTCTTATCTTATTGAGTTGTTTGTGGAGCATAACCTGGAGAGGTTAACGAGATACTCCTGGGGGTCAGCCACACTAGCGTACTTGTATCGTCAGCTTGGGCATGCCACCCGAAATTGATGTGATTCTATAGCGGGTTGTCTGACTCTTCTACAGGTGTGGATATACGAGTACTTTCCATGTTTTCGGCCTCACCTAGGTGTGTTGACGCGAGACATCCCTCATGCTCGTGCAGAGTTATGGGATATTGGTATGGCGCGGAAGCATCAATAACGTTTTGTGTCCTTTCGTACTCGACTTGACCAGTTGGATGACCATGAGGTATAAATAGATACGTAATAATATTTGTTTTACAATGCTTTTATTTAAAGTTGATTTACACTTGTACTAATTTGCAAGTATGCTGGTTGTCGTATGAAGCTTTTCTTAAGCCCAGACTGTGTCTAAAGAACCTGTTGAACTGTCAATCCAACACTTCAATGCTGAATGCTGGCTCTCAACCCTGCAGTTGTTAACAATGCCGAAGTGAATTACCTAGCTCATCCAAAACATCACAAACTTCTCCTTGTATATGAGCCAAGTGTTCATAACATAGTCAATCACTTTTGGTCATCGATTCCACTTGGTTTTCAGCTCTTCAATTTCTCTCTTATACGCCTCTTCAGATGTAGCATTAATCACATGCCTCCACCTCCCATTTTTGAACTTGGCACCAATCACTTTCTTTTTTTCAAACATAAAAGTAACCTTCGCCTCAAAATCTTTGTTAATATGCCACACACACAACATGTGTCTTGTGTTTGGAAACACGCTCTTCACTGCTGCACAAAGCCCAAGCTCCCTATATGTCAATAGTATTGACGGCTCTTTATGATGATTGATCAACAACCTCAAGCACAGAAGCACCCACCGATAATCATCTTCGGACTCCGACCCTATGAATGTGTGTGCAACAAGAAAGTTTTGATTAGTCAGTGTAACCCTAACAATTTCAAAGAATGGCATGTCGTATCGGTTCGTCTTGTAAGTGGAATCCATACCTATCACGTACGGGTATGTCGTAGCAAATTTGTTATGATCGAGTGTGCCATGAAAGCATGTTGCAACACATTGTTGGTATTAGTAAAAACCTAAGTGAGGTATTTGAAGGATTTATGTCTTCATTAAGTGCAATTATTATATATATAATGGATCAAATTATGGAGATAATTAAGTTCGTTCTTTTAGGTCGTCATTATCTGTTTCTAGACGTGATCAATGATCTTTAGGCTAGTCAAATAGTCCAAAGCCCAATAGAATGGATCCTATAAGGTCACACAAAAGGGTGATGGATTAAACAAAAGAAAGAAGCCCATTATTGGGCCTTATGGAGTGGCTGGCCATATGGGTTTAAAGAGGGAATAATTTAGGCTTGGTTTGGACTCTAATTATACATATGATGTATAAATAGAGACTTTGCCTAGGGTTTGATACAACACAATTAGCAGTCAATTAAGAATATACTTGCTAGCAACCAAACCCTAAAGCCTCACGCAGTCTCTCTCCTCATTCCCTCCCTCACGTCCGCACAACTGTATGGCCCCCTAGTGCAAGGTGGCGCACGGTGGTGGTGTGGTAGTGTTCGTGGTCGGTTTTCTCCTCCCCTCTCCGTAGAAGGTGGTTCGAAGTGTTCGTGCCCAACTACCTGGCAGTAGTGGAGGTTTAATCCTATCCCATGGACTAAGTAGAGGAGCAACGCTTAGGGCTCTATTATCTCCCTTGTTGACAGTCAATCGCTTGTGGGAATCACGCGTCAAAGGTATGTATTATGTGATTCTTTATGTGTTATGCTTGTAAATCCTTTTTAGGTGCAAACGAATATGATTCGTGAAATTCCGCATTAAAGTACCTAGAACCCTACAGTGGTATCAGTTAGCCTCTTGCATTTACGCATATTGATCATAAATCTTTGATGTTCACAAATTTTAAATTCAATTAAGAGGGAGAATAATTTAATTATGGTTCAATCTTTATATTAAATGGAGATTTAATTTTTGGAATTTGATTAAATGTGATTTAATTCTGCTCAAAATAGCCTAAAATAGACCGAATTTTGCCCTATTATGCTCGAAAATTTTGAAACCCCTAGCCTTAGATTAAAATTTTTCAAAACCCTAAACCTTAAAATTTTGATTTTTTGTGTTTTGGTTTTTTGAATAATTTCGATTGTTTTATGCTTCATGATTTTAATCTAGTTGATTTCATGTATAAATTGTGAATTTTGCATGATTAATGATTTAATTTAAAAGGTAAATCAAATTGGGATTATTTTTCATGAAGAACCCTAGATTATAAAATTAGATTGTAAATTAAATTTTATTTGGATGAATTAGCATAAAAGTTATGTTTTAATTTATCATGGATCACATTAATTTTATTTAACAAAAGTTGTTAATTAAAACTGAAATTCAAAAAAAAAATATGATTTTGACAGAAGATTTTGGGTGGCAGCTGCGGCTGGGTGGCGCAGCCACGATGGCTGCCGTCGGTGATGGTCCAAGAGGGAAGGCAGGGGCAGGACAACAAAGGTCCGAGAACAAAAGAGTAGCATCAATACCGTGCAAAGTGTTGCACGGCACTACTGTCGCTGCTGCTGCATCGCTGCTTCGGTAGCGTACACCGTCAGGTGTACGACCACCGTGACCAGCTTAGGCTGGCCACACCACAGTGGCTGGTGCACGGTTTTTGAAATAAAAAAAAATTATTTTGTTTTAAAATATTTTCAAAATAAAATATGATTTTTATTTAGGGGATAAAATCAAATTTCAAGAAGTTGGTATTTTGATGATTATGCATAATTTAAGTTGTAAATTTTGGATAGGATTTGTTAGGATATTTTGAGCATATTCCAAAAAGATAAAGATTGATTTAAATAATGTGATTATCCCATAATTATTTTAGGATATAATTGATTTAAATTTTGTGATTGGCTAGTAATTAGGATAGAATTTCCTAATTTTGTTAGGATAATATTTGATGATAAATATGATTTATCTTTTAAGATTAAATTTTTGATTCTATCTCATGCCTCATTTAAAATATGTGATATTTTATTGATGGTAATGAATAATATATGTGTAGACACCTGATTGTGTCTCCCTAAAAACCAAACCAAGTGATGAATATCTTTCACGTCATTTGATTATCAAACGAGGTGAAATGTGAAAAGTCTTGTGATGCGGGCGTTTTAATAAAATACTTCTTTCTGTTTTCGAAAATATTTCTTTTCTTTTCGTACTCTATTTATGAAAATGTACATTCCAGTTTAGTTTGGTCCATGAAAAGGGTCCAATAATAATATAGTTGGATTGGGCTCGAAAAGAGCTTTTCAACGATATATAATAAGCCCAATTCCAATGAATAATGAGGAAGTTATGGCCAAAATACTAAATTGGGTCTGAAATGAGTTTTATATACCGCTCAATAATCAACTGGAGGGCCCATTAATTATCATTCCTAAAGTCATTAGGATTGATTTTAATCTTCTAGAACAATCTAGAAGGTTATCTTAAATTCTAGTGGAATTAGGATTAGAAATTATATCTTTTAGAAAAATAAAGAGTTTTTTTTGGAATAAAACAAGTATTTTAAAAGATTAAATCTGATTTTAAAAAGATAAGTACAGACGTTAGTTAGTCTAATTTAATTAGATTAAGGACTCCATACGGTTCTAAGTTAACACGTTCTCCATCGTGAAACGACAGGACCTGTCGCGCGGCGATGGACTTGTTGCGCGGCGATGGACCTGTCGCGCGGCGATGGACCTTGTCGCGTCGCGATAGAACCAATTTTATTCCGATTCAAATTCTAACTCTTTTCCAATCGATTACAGATGTTTTTCTCTATAAATAGGGTCTTTTTCCCCGTTTTCAATCATCAACAATTGTCAACAATCCTCATCTCTTCTCTATATTTAAGCTAGAAGCTTATTCCTTCCTTCTCTCTCTTGATTTCTAACCCTAGCCTTTTCAAAATACAATATTCCACATTCACGAGTTCTAGACACACCTAGCCAAGCTCGAAGTTGCCTTTGCCTTAGACGTGAAAGGTTGATAATTTCTGAGGGTTTGGTCCCAAATCTTATTTCAATTCTTTGATTAGGTTTACTGTTTAATCAAATTAATTATTTATAAACCTAAACCTTTCACTAAACTAGTTAGAGGCAAGTATAGGGTTGAACCACGAGGAAGCACATAAGTTAAACATCAAATCCACTATGCAAGAGTAAATGGGAGAATATTTTTGTTGGTTTTTCTTAATTAAGAAAACTAAAGCAATAAAGAAAAGAAGATAAAAAGGATTAAACCAAAGATAAACAACGCTAGGGGTATGGGGGTGTCAAACATGATCAAATATAGATGGACGATGATGATTATCATGATGAACATGCCATAGAATGCTAAGTTCTACTCAAACAACTCACTTTCATGCAATTGCTTAACCAAATCAATGAACTAAGTCTTGTCCTAATTGAATTACTTTCATGCATCCAATTAGTCACTAATCATGGCAAGAGATTAAGAGTGCACAATACATAAAACTCTACTTAAACAATTCATTTTCATGCAATCATCAAAGTAAAGGTGATCTTAGTCTAATCCAAATCATTCTCATGCATTTAGATTAGGGAACATCAAATAATGTGCTACTAATAATCTCAAGCTTTAAAAATCATACCTTTCATCAATTTATGACATAAGTTCAATCAAATCATCATCAATCATCAATATTAACACATGATTTCCACCCCCTTTCCCTAGTTAAAAACTTAGCCTAGGAAAGAGAAACTAACTATGAAAACTACACAATGTAAGAAATCATAATTAACAAGGTTGAACATGAAAATCAAACAAGCAAGAACAATTAAGCAAGTAATGAAATAACAAAACAATAAGTAAACAAAATGAAAGCAATAAAATAAAGTAAAGAGATAGGGAAGAAGAGATTACTCATGAAAGATTTGAATTGACAAAGCTTGAAGAAGATCAAAGTGCAACAATGGAGAAAATCCTAATCTACACTACTATCTCGCTCTAGATTACTCTAATCTAACCCTAATCCTAATTAGGTGAAAGAGAAAGTAAGACTAGAACTCCGAAATTCAATAATCCCCCATCTTAAGAAGGTCGTACAATATATATACATCCCGAAAAACCGAGCAAAAACGAAACAAAACCGCGAGAAAACCCAGAAAGTCGCGCCCACGGTGGCCGGAGAGTCGAGCCCACAGGCTGGCATCTTCCAGCCATCTACTGAAAAGTAGAAGAGGCTAGGAGGCAGGGAGTGGCGCCCGCGGTAGCTGGGCCGCGCCCGCGGTGGCTGCTTGCTGCTGTGGGCTCGGTCCTTGGCTGCTCCTTGGTGATGCTCGTGCTCACTTCTTGGTGATGCTCGTGCTTGCTTGAGTTGCTTCATAGCTTTCTTTGCTTCAACGCTTTTTCTAATGAAGACTCCGGCCTTCTCTCAGGTCGTAAATATCAAGGACGAGAAATAACAAGAAAGACCAAAATAAACCTAAAACAAAGGGAGAAAAACGCCCTAAAATGTGTCATAAATAACACTTATCAAATTCCCCCAAGCTTAGCAATTGCTCGTCCTCGAGCAAGACAAAGACAAAAGAGAAATGGAGAAATATTTATTCAAGCAAGACTAACACACTAAAGAGGATGAGAATATACACTAACTCACTTTCGTAGGAATCACGGTCAATTTTAGCAACAAAAAACAAGCCATTTAAACCCCTAGGTCGCCCTAGAGGACGATTGTGCTCTCGTGAGGATTTCCTAAGAGCTTAACCCACAACTCTTGACAAAACCAAGGCAAGGCAATAAAAAGAAAAGAAAAAGAGAAATAAAAAGAAAAAGGAAAAACACAAGTTCATCATATTTGGACAAGAGATAGAAACAAGCACCAATGAATGCAAACCTTTCTAAATAGACAAATGTATGCACATTCCAAGATGTCAATGGTTGATTGAAACATAACATACGCTAAGCATAGAGAACTAATGAGGACTGATAAGCGACGTTTATGTCACTTTTAGGTTATTTTTATGCTTATTTTTTTTTCGATTTAGTTTCTAAATAATTTCCCTAATTTTACGCTTTATTTCTCTCTTTTTATTATTTTCCTTATTTGATCTTTATTTTTTATATTTTAGTAGTTTTTAATAGTTTTTAGTTTATTTTCGTAATTTATTTTATAATTCTTAATTTATAATGTTCTTAGTCTAGATTCTTGTTAATATTTTTCTTCTCGTTCTCCTCCTTTTATTTTCTTTTATTTTCATGTTTGTTTTCTTTATTTTATTTAATTTAATTTGATTTTATTATTTCTTTTAATATTTTATTTTACTTTACTTTTATCCTTATTTTACTCTTAGGGGTAGATTTTAGTTCCCTTTTTGTGGTTATTTTTAATCTTATTTTTCCCTTTAGTCTCTTATTTTCTATTTAACAAACTTTCTTTTTATTTTGGTATTTTGGAGTGTCTTAGTTTAATTTCTTTATTTAATTAGTTTTGGTTTATTCTTGTATTTTATTTGCTTTGCTTTGGTTTTGTTTTGTTTTATTCTTTATTTTTCCTTGAAAGTATTCTAATTTACTTTTATTTATTTTAATTAGTTTTGAGTCTATTTTATAGTTTTATTTTTTTTTTTTTGAAATATTAAATTTTGCTAATTTTAGTTCTATTTATATATTATTTTCTATTTTATTTTAATAATATTTTTCTCGGTTTAACCCTCGGTTTTATTTAGTGTTTGTGTGTAGGTTCGAGGTCCAAGCCAAATTTCCAAGTCAACTCAACCCCCCGCAACGCCAATACACCACGACCAGCAATAGCCCCACAACTCCCCTGCTCCAATATACCAAGCTGCTCACCAATTCGCACCACCCACCTGGGAGCACAGCTCCACCACGCATCACAGCACACCACCATTACAACCACTATTCACCACCGTTTCCCCACCAAACAACAACAACCCACTTCCCATCAGCCACGCAGCAACTCCCCAACAAACAATAGCGCAAACCAGCCGCAACTCCCCTGTTTCAACCAGCCCGCCAATTACCACTCAAATCAGCCCCAAGTCAAAAACCCTTTACAGCGGGCACTCTGAATTTCGAAGCGGTCGCTCCACAAGTTCAATTTCATGTATTTGCGGCAGAATGCAAGAGCGGACGCTCCGATTGGGTTGCGCGGCCGCTCCTCATTTCCATTAAAAATCACGTGACTTACTCGTGAATGCTTAGGCAATATTCAATCAATGGCTGTGATTTGAGGTTAGCTGGAGGTGAGCTTTGATCCCGTTTGATGGTGATGATGCGTGTGATGGTGTTGATGGAAATCAGAGCAGCCAAAACGAAAAGGAGAAGAAGGGGGGTCTGACTTGGGGTATTTTCGTGGGTTTGGGTTTTCTTTTTTCCCCTTTTTAATTTGTTTTTCCTTTTTAATTTGTTTTTATTATTTTAGTTTTGTTTATTATTTATTTTAATTAGTTTTATTTATTTATTTTTTATTTTATTTTATTTTATTTTATTTTAGCTTGTATATAAATACCCCCTTTGGGATTATTTCTCTCTCAACTTTTAATCACCTATTATTATCTTAATTAGATAAGATTAGATTAGTTTAGTCTCTCTCTTATTTTCTCTCTCTTAGGGTTAGATTGTGATTTCCTCCATTGTAGAACTTGGATCTTCTTCGAGCTTTGTCAATTCAAATCTTCCTTTAGTAATCTCTTTTTCCCTATCTCTTTACTTTAGTTTATTGCTTTCATTTGGTTTGCTTATTGTTTTGTTGATTCATTACTTGCTTATTTGTTCTTGCTTGTTTGATTTTTATGTTCAACCTTGTTAATTATGCTTTCTTACATTGATTAGTTTTCATGGTTAGTTTCTCTTCTCTAGGCTAAGTTTTTAGCTAGGGGAAGGGGGTGAATAACATGGATTATTATTGATGATTAATGATGATTTGATTGAACTCATGCCATAAATTGATGAAAGGTATGATTTTTGATAGCATGAGATTATTAGTAGCACATTATTTAATGTTTCCTAATTTAAATGCATGAGAATGATTTGAATTAGATTACGATCACCTTTACTTTGATGATTGCATGAAAATGAATTATTTAAGTACAGTTTTATGTATTGTGCACTCTTAATCTCTTGATTTTCTTTGAGTCTAATTGGATGCGCGAAAGTGATCTCGATTAGGCCAAGACCTCATTCATTGATTTGCTTAGACAATTGCATGAGAGTGAGTTATTTAGGTAGAATTTAGTATTCTATGGCATGTTCTTCATGATAATCATCATTGTCCACCTTTGTTTAATCGTGTTTGACACCCCCGTACCCCCCTAGCGTCGTTTCCCTTTGGTTTAATCCTTATTTATCTTTTTATTGTTTTAGAGTCTTTAATCAAAGAAAACCAACAAAAATTTACTCTCCTTTGACTCTTGCATTAGTGAATTTGGTGTTTAAACTCGTATGCTTCCTTGTGGTTCGACGTTATACTTACCACTAACTAGTTTATTGAAGGTCTAGGTTTATAAATAATTAATTTGATTAGGGTAGTAGATTCAACGACCTACTCCACCGTGATCAAGGGCTCAATCCACCCTAGCCCCAACCAATCGGGCCGCGTTCTCTCCACTAGCTTCAAATCAACCCTTAAGCTAGCTTCTCATGATTCCTCGAAGGAACCGGAAAAAGATAAAGAAATGAAAAACTTTGAGAAGGTAATCCTGACATCTTAGCCATGCACACTCTCTCCAAAGGCTTGACAACTATCTCCCTCCACCGATGTTGACTCAACCCTCAAGGGTCTAAGGGTCTTTTATTGGTTGAAACATAAGATAAGGGGTCAAGGCGAGGTAAAAATTTGAAAAATTTGGTGATATATCCTAAGTGAAGCAAAAGAGGGGCTCTCTAAAAAAACAAACTCAAGAAGTCACAAAACCTCAAACAATAATACCAATAATGCCATCTCCCCCAAGCTTACTCAACACCAACACAAAATATATAAAAAAAACGAAGTAACGCTCCCCCAAGCTTGAACGAAGCATTGCCCTCAATGCTTGAAATAGGGAAGAAAAACGAAACCAACTAAAATATTTTTGTGTTTTTTATTCTATTCCAAATTTTTATGGATTTTTTTTAACTCTTAGTTGATGTCCTTGGTTTTTTTAACTATGGACGGCTTTTTCTTGAATGCATTTGCTTTATTACACACAATATATACAATTTACTTTCTTGCTTGGCCTAAAAGAGCATATTGCTTTCTCATTTTCATTCAAACCATGACAACACAAAACAAACTCTCAAACCAGAATGCTTCACAAAACTAAATGGTAAGGGAAACAAAAGGTCATTAGGTTTGTTATGTGGCTCATAATCAAGAAAGGGAATAGGCTCAAAGGGTTAGCAAGAGGAGCAAATTCAAAATAAAAACAACATAAGTAACAAAACAAAAAGAAGAGAAAGAAAAATGAGAAAAGGTGCCCTTTTCCTCCCCTAGAGTGGCTCGGTCACGATCTTGGGAGCTAGAGGTCAAAACAAGGATTAAGACATGCATAGCTAAGGATCCTAAATTGCCACTCAACAAGGTGATGAAGGCTAGAACAAATGAAGCTCACAAGGGATATATAGCAAAGCAAATACCAACCAAGGGTTTCAAATCCACTATAGAGAGCAACTCCATCTTACCACATTCCCATGAACTAAGGCTTCATGGTTCCCTAAAAGTTCTTAAACCGGCTACCATAGCATATAGTATCCTAGAGTCAACCGACGACACTCTCAAACCGTGCACACATTTACCAGTTAGGAAGAAAAACATCCAAGGATACAGGTCCCAAAATAAAAGCAAATTCCAAAACATATGCATATAAACTTTCCATGGTCATGTATGTTACACAGGAAAAAAAAGGAAAACAAAGCTAAATAAGGAAGAAGAAATCAAAAGGTTCACAAATGAGGCATATAATCCAAATAAATCCCAATCGTCAAACAAATGATCGTTCGATAACAACAACAACGATCCCAGGTTCCATAGAACCAATGCAAACAACCTTGAACCATTCAAATTCTTCTTAAACTAATCCCATACTATGCACTCAAAGAAAAAGTAAAAGAGTAAAAACAAGAAAGGTTTCACCGGGAGGTTGGCTTAAAAGAATAAAGGAGCATAAAATTGAAATCACCAAAAGTTACTCCGCTCCAAGCTTCCAAAAAGCAACCTACAGGGCAAGAAAAGACACAAAAGAAAACATTTAAAGAGAACAAAGAAAAAAAACAAAAAGAAAAAGAAAGGAGGGTGAGAAAAAAAAAGGGTTAGAAATCCTCCGGGTTGCCTCCCGGGAAGCGCTTGTTTATGGTCTCTAGCTTGACCCTTCACCTCATTCAAGGTGGATTAAAGAACATCACCTTCATCAACTTAATGATGGAATCATAGTTGCCCCCAAGATTGAGCAAAAGCACTCCTTGAGGTCTCACATCACCACAAGGAAAAGGAGAGGAAAAATTAAGAGCCAATGGTGGCTCATCTTTTCTCTTTTTCTTCTTCTTGTTGTTTCTTCTTCTCTTTTCTCTCTTCTTTCTTTTCCTTCTAAAAGGGGGATCAAGCTTGGAATCCTCAATATTAGGAAGGGCAACCTCACCTTCCTCAAAAGAGCCTTCAAACCAAGCGGGAACTTCAAGGAAGTCATCATACCTCATGGTCTCTTTATCATCACATGGAGGTAAGCTCTCATTAGCTATCACACCATCGACCACATCGACTCTACATACGCTTACCGCCATAGGGCTCTTCAAAACAACATTCTCAACTAGCCTACAAGGAAAGGGTATCGGGCCTTCAAACTCGTTTGGTTCACTAAAATCAAATGGCTTCTCATTTTGTTTTTGAACCTTCTTCTCAACCACATCCTCTACAACCTTGTCCTTCTTGCTCTCATCCTCCTTGTAAGATTCGGGTTGGTAAGTGTGTGAAGGATTAGTAAATGATTATAAGGGGAGTTTTGTGGTTGAGTGGAGAGAAGAAATTTCGGCTAGTTGGGAATCAACAACTTCATTGTGATATTTGATCTCATGGAGAGGTTGTTGAAGAATTTGGGTTTGTGTGTGGTCGGGTGGGGATTGTTCTTCATATGCTTGAAGATATAGGTCATGATGTTGATCTTGAGAATTCCCTATTTGGTTGGAAGGGTAGGAAAAATTTTGGGTTGGTGGATTGAAGAGAGGTCCTTCTTGGGGGTAGGAGTTTTCTTGCCTTGGAGGTTGTTTAAGTTGTTTGGATTGAGCTTGGGTTACAAGCTCTTCTTCTCTCAAAGTCAAAACCTCACCATGCTTGGGATTGAACTCTCTAAAATAGGATGCATCATGATTCATCCCACCATAATGAGCACATGAGAAATCAATGATTTGTGAGGGTTTTGAACCCAAACCAACACTTGAGTTTAACTTGGAAAGACCTTCGTTCAAGATCTCAACTATGTGCTTAAGTTGACCTACTTTCTCCAACTCGTAAAGATCTTCTTACTTTCCTTGGGACCTTCTTTGACTTCCCCAAAAATAGCTAGTTGCCATTTCTTCAATTGTTGCTTCAACTTGGCTTTGAGGGATCTTAATCAATTGGCCACCGGCACCCGCATCTAGATTAGTCCTTAACATTGGCTCCAAGCCATCATAAAATAATCTCATAAGCAAATTATGGTTGAATTCATGATAAGGACATGCTCTAATCAAATCCTTAAACCTTTCCCAAGCTTCCCCAAGAGTTTCATCCGGATCTTGCTCAAAGGAAGCTATCTTCCTCCTCATTTTTGCGGTTTGCTCATCGGAAATGAATCTCTTGATAAAGGCCTTCGCAACTTCCTTCCATGTAGTGAGAGAGTTGGGCTTCAAAAGCATGAGTCATTTCTTTGCTATTCCGGTGAGAGATTGCCAAAAGAGATGCATACGAATGTAATCTTGGCTCACTTCATTGGTTTGCATCATTGCACACAACTCATGGAATCGGTCCAAATGCTCAATGAGGTCTTCACTTGCACCTCCAGAAAATTGCTCAATTTGTACCATCCAAGAATATTGTGGGTGGATTGTGAAATTAGACTCGGTGGTCGGGAGAAGTATACCACTAGTGAGCTTATAGATTTCCGGATTTCCAAATTCCCTAAAAAGAAGGTCATCCTCTTGCCTAGCCATATCTTTCTTTGAACACAACAAAGCTAAGCACACGATTAGCAATGACAAGTAGGATTAAATAACCAAAACAAAAAGAAAAGCAAATAAAATGACTCTAACAATAGCAAAAATACCATAGAATGCTAAGTTCTACTCAAACAACTCACTTTCATGCAATTCCTTAAGCAAATCAATGAACTAAATCTTGTCCTAAATGAATCACTTTCATGCATCCAATTAGTCACTAATCATGGTGTAGACACCCATTTGTGTCTCCCCAAAACCAAACCCAGTGATGAATACCTATCACGTCGAACCATAATCGAATGAGGTGAAAGTGTGAAAAGTCAAGTATTGCGGTTAGTTTTTATTCTTTTCTTTCTGTTTTCGAAAACCCACTCTATTTTATGAAAATGTCCAAACCAGTTTAGTTTGGTCCATGATAAGGGTCCAATAATGGTGTAATTGGATGGGTCTTGAAAAGACCTTTCCAACGATATATTATAAGCCCAATTCCGATGAATATTGAGGAAGTTATGGCCAAAATACTAAACTGGGCCCAAACCGGATTTTACCTACGACCCAATGATCATGAGGAGGGTCCAAAGGTTTAATCCTATTCCTAAACTAATTAGGATTGATTAGAATCTTCTATAAGTTTCTAAAATATCTTAATTATTCTTTTTTGAAAAGATAAGATCATGGAATTTGATTTGAATATAAACTTTCCTTTTTTAAAACTTTCCTAATTTTATTCGGATTTAAAGATGTTCAAATACAGTCAGATATTATTTTTGTGCCTCATATTTTTTTATCCAAATTTTATATGGTTGGATAGATCTTGAAATTATCTTTCCAATGATATATTATAATATTAAATCCGAGTTATAACGAAAAAGATATTAAAGATATACGAAACTCTATTCAAAACTGAAACCCATTCACTATTTCGGCCATATCTTTTAAGCTACAAAATATTTTAATCTGATTCTAATTGCATTAGAAAGTATACTTCAAGAGCTTTCCAACGACATATTATATGACTTTTTTGGACTTCTAGATCAAAAAATAAGATAAAAACAAAATCTGCAAAAACTGTCTCTGTCGCCAAACGACGGGTTTGTCGCCTCGCGACAGACCCTGTTGCCTGGCGACAAGATAAATTTCTGGCGACAGGTCTAGTTTGTTAGCGACAGAGTGGACTTTTATTCCTTATCAAATTCTATGATTTTTCGGACTATTTTCTTATAAATAGGGTCCTAAACCTCTGTTTTGAATCAAACTATTTTCTTATAAATAGGGTCCTAAACCTCTGTTTTGAATCAATAGATTCTCATCAACAATCAATTCTCTCTATCAACTTTCATCAACAATCAATTCTATCTATTCTCTCTTGAGCAATATATGCTTTCTTTCTCTCTTTTTCTAAACCAACCTTTTTACAAACACAATATACCGCATTCGCAAGACTTAAAATCACCTAGCCAAGTTTGAAGTTGCCTTCGCCCTAGACGTGAAAGGTTTATACTTTTCTGAGGGTTTGGTCCCAGATCCAGTCTAAACTTTTTAACTCTTTCTTTCAATAATTTAATTTAATTCTTTGATTTATTATTTTCATTGAAGTTTACTAACTTGTGTATTTTGTTATTAGAAAGAGGTACGAGGCTTCAAAGTAAGTAGATTAGCTTACTCTCTATTTCTTTCACAATGTAGAAAGCATGATTATTAATGTTTAATTCCTAGTATCATGTTAGGATGTTTTTTTATTGCTTTCTAGTATCATGTTTAGGGTGCTTTTACTCTTTTCTAATATCATGTTATTATGTTAGTACCATGTTAGGTTTAAAGCTTTGATCTTTATTGCTTAGTGACATGCTACGATTTGTTATTAATCTTGTTAGTATCATTCCTAGGATCTTGCTATTATATTTAAGCTTTATTATGCCTTATCATGATTATCATTATATTATGATTGTTATTATGATTATTATGATTTTGTTTATTATTATGTTGCTTGATATATTTTATTGTTATTGCTTGATCACACCTTTTATGATTGTTAAAGGGAATTTGTACTTGAAATCACGCTTAATAAGATAATTAATAATTTGGTTTAGGCTAATGTGATTTTTACTCAAGTGATCGCCAATAATAGTATTATTTGTGCATTAATATTCAACCAACATAGATAAACAGGGTAGGTTTAATATAATGTTTGTATGTTATTCGAAAAGCGCACATGGATACGAGCAGAACAAAGTAGAGACCTATTTTATAGGGCGGGTCCTTTCTTTTGTAGATTAGTTTTGTACCCTCATCCCCGAACCCTGTTTGGTTCAAGACCTTATGGAGTTGATGGTTCTTTTGGATTGTCTTTTGGGTTTACAAGTTCCTAAAACTTGTTGGCGACTCTTTTGCTCTCTTTTTCTTCCCTTTGGAACGCCACCATATTTTAGTGTATGATCACAGTGGGGTTCAAGTTTGGGGTCTTAATGCTTGAAATATTCCCTACAGTTTTTGGCGACTCCACTGGGGAGGATTTCTATTTATATTCCTGAAATTTATTTTGGCAATTATTTAGAATGAGCGGACGAGACTCGAAAAATTCTAAGTATTTCATGTGCGTAATTTGATTAACATTATTGTCATATGCATTAAAAGGTTCTCATTGGATAGACCAATGAGTCAAAAAATAGGATTTTTGCACGTAGGAAATTTGAGAAATACCTTTCACGACTGGAATCGAAAAAACACTATGAAATCTGGAAAATTCTAAGAACACAGACACTTGCCAAGGCATGTAGGAACTAGCGTCTAGAAAACAGGGCTTGTCGCCCGTAAAGAGCTTCTATCGCCTGGCGACAGAGGTTCTTTTGCGGCGACAGTCCCTGTAGTCTGGCGCCAAGTTCTTCCAATACCGAGCCAGGGATCTGCTTTCTTGTTTTGACCATTTCTAGTACTGTTAGCTCGGTTCTACTTATTGATTGAGTCCTTTTCTCACTTTTCTGAACCCATATATGTTCTACATATGGACATAACCCCCTGGGGGTTCCTGCTTCACCTGCCCAATTGAATATCCACTTTATGTGCAACAACGGGTACGTGCAAAGTTTGTGAATCCACCAAACCATGGAGTCGAGTTCGATTTCATTACGAACTCGCGGGGTCCCGTCCATTCGCACCAACCCTCACGGTAGGCTTGTGTGCAATGCATACGGACTCATAACCATGGACCCTTTTGACTTAACCCATATCCTTGAACTTTAGAGAACTAGAGCCATGGTTAGGTTGCAAACTCATTGCATCATATTGTGACTATGTGAACTACTTGTGCATCTTTCTTTGTGCATATTATATATGTGTTAACCGTTTGTTTGACTTGTGTTTAAGACTAAATAAACTAACTAATGACTAAAGGACTTTGTTTAATTAATTAATTAATTAATTTGAACTAATGAACAAGCCTAAAATCAAGTCATAATTCATTTTAGTCAACCCGAATTTTTATTCCCGTTTACTGCACATGCGTCAACTTGTTTTGGTCATAGCTGGAGTTCTAGGAAGAACCACGAGTCGTATAACCTATCGATCTGTAGCCCCGAGTTTTATCTTTAATTTGGAGTTGGTTTCGTCCTAATCAGAGTCACAGATTAAAAGTTATGACTAAAATACCACAGCCTGTCCAGTTTAATGCATATACGTGAAGTCTTAATTTAGTCTTTGCTTAAGTCTAGTCACATAATCTAGCCACATGGTCATGACACAAGTCTTAACATGTCACCTACACTCATTAGTCTTAGCACACACTTTGTACATGTCACCATAACCATGTCTTAGGTTCATGCATGAGTCGTTTTCCCGTCATTTGAGTTAGGGTCCATTCTATTCCTAATTCTTCCATATTTCTTCATCTACATCTTCTTCCCACTCACTACATACTTTCTCCACATATCATTCCCTTCTTTCTTTCATGATCTCTTCCCATCTATGCATGTTGAATCGAGTTTGAGTCATGTGATTGACAAGAAAAAAAGTAATAATGAGACAAAATACAAGACAAGCTTCTCACCAAGATTTCATGCTTTCTTCTTCTTTTTTCAAACCTTTCCCCCATAAGTCTAGCATAGGCACCTTGCATTTTCCTCTAGTTTTTACTTTGTAGGACTTTCATTTACTTTTTTCCTTTTAATAAAATGAGCATTTTAATTTCGAGCATATGATCATTGCACTGCATTGTCAAAAAAAAAATGCCGAATTAAGCACAAGGTATACCAATGATTTGAGGCACCCCTTGTAGCCCATTATCATCTTTCACCCTTTCAAATATATATAATCCCTTTCTTGATAAAACACTTTGAGCCTCGTCTAACGATAGACCTTTCATTTTTTAATCTATATCTACCTAACCTTGGGATGGGATGGTGTGTAACTTATGCAATTCACAAATATGAAAAGCTTGAATGATCTCAAAAGAATAAAATAAAAATAATACAAAAATAAATAAAAGTGTACAAAAGGGCAAGTGTTCCAATGTCTTGGATATAAAAATGTCTATGATATGAATACGTCTCAGATTGCGTCTCTTATCGAGTGCTCGGTACCGTGCCTGAAAAACATGAATGCCAAGTGAGTGATAGACCGCATGATCGGGATTGCCCACACTTATAAAAATAAAAAATGCAAAAGCAAAATAAAAAGATAGAGCAAAAAAAAAAAAGAAAGAAAGCTCAAAAGTGAGAAAGCCTCAAGCATAAAAATACAAAGATTCAAAAGCAAGGTTGCACACCTTGGGGGCTTATTTAGGGTCTTGAGCCTTTATCCCCTTCTTCTCTAACCTTTAGCCTAACCACGTTACAACCCTTAAAAAGACCTTTTTTGAGGTATACATACACTTGTGCGAGGTTCGGCTAGAGCTACGTTTGGCCTGATTCCTAACGGATACGTAGGCAACTTCACATTGAGGTGCGGCCATAATAAAAATGCATTCATTGTCACATTCACACACTCACACTATGATCATGTCAAGGGATCTCCAATGTTCATCCCTATTTACTTAGAGCTAGACTTGGGGGCTTGATCCTTACATCACTAGCCTACCTAGCCTAAGAGTCATCATTATTTGACTCTTATCAAATAATACTTTTCCATACACTTAGCCTTTGCAGCTTAACTTTAGTGTCACTTTCACACACATCACAGATACATGAGTAAATAGACTTCCAATTAGGAACCCTTTGTCATGAAGTCTTAACATAACGTTAAAGCATGCTTTGTCATATCGACATCACTTATCACTTATAATCATCGTTGTATCAGGAAGTATGAAGTGCTTAGCCTCCATGCCTAAGTTACCTAAATACTTTCATAATCGAGTCAACTAAGATAGTTTAGGAGGAATTACTCCTCGTACCTTGAGGGACAGCATTGAACGCATATACTTGATTAAGCTCATTCAACATGCACCATCAAACACTTCGATTCTTTTTCATGTCTTTCTTTTTCAGGAGAAGGTCGGTACCCTCCACAAAAATGACGGAAATTTTTTTCTTTTTTGCATTTTCGAGTCGCACATCACACACGAGTCATGTACATTGAGTTATGTCGTGTCAATTCACCTTGGGTCAACCTCAAGTCAGTCAGTCACATTGAGTCAACCTCAAGTCAATCATTCACCTTAGGTCAACCCTAAGAAACACATCAAGCCTTAGGTTAACCCTAAGAAAAACACCAGCAAAGTCTTTTGGTAATTCTTTTGATTTTTACAGGATACAACCATTCAGCAAAGCTCCTGTTCGCAGCCAACCGAACGATCGCAACAAGCATTCAAGTATCAAGCTCTATTGTTCAAAGACGCGTGGACATATCATCAAAGCTCTTTTGTTCAGAGACGCGTGGAAATATCATCAAGGTCTTTTGTTTAGAGACGAAAGCTCTGTTGTTCAGAGACGCGTGGACATATCATCAAGCTCTTTTGCTCAGAGACGCGTGGACATATCATCAAGCTCTATTGTTCAGAGACGCGTGGACATCTCATCATTCAAAGCTCTTTTATTCAAAGACGCGTGGACATATCATCAAGCTCTTTTGCTCAGAGACGAGTGGGCATTCTATCAAGCTCTATTGTTTAGAGACGCGTGGACATCTCATCATCAAAGCTCTTTTGTTCAGAGACACGTGGACATCTCATCATCAAGCTCTTTTGCTCAGAGACGCGTGGGCATTCTATTAAGCTCTATTGTTCAGAGACGCGTGGACATCTCATTCTATCAAGCTCTATTGTTCAGAGACGCGTGGACATCTCATTCTATCAAGCTCTATTGTTCAGAGACGCGTGGACATCTCATCATCAAAGCTCTTTTGTTCAGAGATGCGTGGGCATTCTATCAAAAGCTCCATTGTTCAGAGACGAGTGAACAATCCTCAAAAAAGACTCCATTGTTCAGAGACGAGTGAACATCAACTACAGCAAGATGGCGTTCCCTAGCTTGTGGAAAGTTGTCACAATAACAAAGTGCAACAAATTGGTTACCTCTAGAGACGTGTGCTCGACGGTGCAAGATACGTGTTTCTTAACTCTTTTATCTGTTTAACTAACATTGTTTGCAGGTATCGGCGTTACAAGAATGATTTAGAATCGCAGAACGTTCTAAATTGTTCTCCGTCCCTATCGCTACTTTGACTTTTGTTTTCGAAACCTAAGTTTCTCCAAACTCAGTCAAAGTGGGGGCTTCTGTAGACACCCATTTGTGTCTCCCCAAAACCAAACCCAGTGATGAATACATGTCACGTCGAACCATTATCGAATGAGGTGAAAGTGTGAAAAGTCAAGTGTTGCGGTTAGTTTTTATTCTTTTCTTTCTGTTTTCGAAAACCCATTCTATTTTATGAAAACGTCCAAACCAGTATAATTTGGTCCATGATAAGGGTCCAAAAAAGGTGTAGTTGGATGGGGCTTGAAAATACATTTCCAACGATATATTATAAGCCCAATTCCGATGAATATTGAGGAAGTTATGGCCAAAATACTAAACTGGGCCCAAACCGGATTTTACCTACGACCCAATGATCATGAGGAGGGTCCAAAGGTTTAATCCTATTCCTAAACTAATTAGGATAGATTAGAATCTTCTATAAGTTTCTAAAATATCTTAATTATCCTTTTTTGAAAAGATAAGATCATGGAATTTGATTTGAATATAAACTTTCCTTTTTTAAAACTTTCCTAATTCTATTCGGATTTAAAGATGTTCAAAGACAGTCAGATATTATTTTCGTCCCTCATATTTTTTATCCAAATTTTATATGGTTGGATAGATCTTGAAATTATCTTTCCAATGATATATTATAATATTAAATCCGAGTTATAACAAAAAAGATATTAAAGATATACGAAACTCTATCCAAAACTGACACCCATTCACTATTTCGTCCATGTCATTTAATCTACAAAATATTTTAATCTGATTCTAATTGCATTAGAAATTAGACTTCAAGATCTTTCCAACGACATATTATTTGACTTATTTGGACTTCTAGATCAAAAGCTATGATAAAAACAAAATCCGCAAAAACTGTCTCTGTCGCCAAATGACAGGTTTGTCGCCTCGCAACAGATCCTGTCGCCTGGCGACAAGATAAATTTCTGGCGACAGGTCTAGTTTGTTAGCGACAGAGTGGAATTTTATTCCTTATCAAATTCTATGATTTTCCAGACTATTTTCTTATAAATAGGGTCCTAAACATCTGTTTTTAATCAATCAATTCTCATCAACAATCAATTCTCTCTATCAACTTTCATCAACAATCAATTCTCTCTATTCTCTCTTGAGAAATATATGCTTTCTTTCTCTCTTTTTCTAAACCAACCGTTTTACAAACACAATATACCGCATTCACAAGACTTAGAATCACCTAGCCAAGTTTGAAGTTGCCTTCGCCCTAGACGTGAAAGGTTTATACTTTTCTGAGGGTTTGGTCCCAGATCCAGTCTAAACTTTTTAACTCTTTCTTTCAATAATTTAATTTAATTCTTTGATTTATTATTTTCATTGAAGTTTACTAACTTGTGTATTTTGTTATTAGAAAGAGGTACGAGGCTTCAAAGTAAGTAGATTAGCTTACTCTCTATTTCTTTCACAATGTAGAAAGCATGATTATTAATGTTTAATTCCTAGTATCATGTTAGGATGTTTTTTATTGCTTTCTAGTATCATGTTTGGGGTGCTTTTACTCTTTTCTAATATCATGTTATTATGTTAGTACCATGTTAGGTTTAAAGCTTTGATCTTTATTGCTTAGTGACATGCTAGGATTTGTTATTAATCTTGTTAGTATCATTCCTAGGATCTTGCTATTATATTTAAGTTTTATTATGCCTTATCATGATTATCATTATATTATGATTGTTATTATGATTATTATGATTTTGTTTATTATTATGTTGCTTGATATATTTTATTGTTATTGCTTGATCACACCTTTTATGATTGTTAAAGGGAATTTGTACTTGAAATCAAGCTTAATAAGATAATTAATAATTTGGTTTAGGCTAATGTGATTTTTACTCAAGTGATCGCCAATAATAGTATTATTTGTGCATTAATATTCAACCAACATAGATAAACAGGGTAGGTTTAATATAATGTTTGTATGTTATTCGAAAAGCGCACATGGATACGAGCAGAACAAAGTAGAGACCTATTTTATAGGGCGGGTCCTTTCTTTTGTAGATTAGATCCGTACCCTTATCCCCGAACCCTGTTTAGTTCAAGACCTTATGGAGTTGATGGTCCTTTTGGATTGTCTTTTGGGTTTATAAGTTCCGAAAACTTGTTGGCGACTCTTTTGCTCTCTTTTTCTTCCCTTTGGAACGCCACCATATTTTAGTGTATGATCACAGTGGGGTTCAAGTTTGGGGTCATAATGCTTGAAATATTCCCTACAGTTTTTGGCGACTCCACTGGGGAGGATTTCTATTTATATTGCTGAAATTTATTTTGGCAATTATTTAGAATGAGCAGATGAGACTCGAAAAATTCTAAGTATTTCGTGTGCGTAATTTGATTAACATTATTGTCATATGCATTAAAAGGTTCTCATTGGATAGACCAATGAGTCAAAAAATAGGATTTTTGCACGTAGGAAATTTGAGAAATATCTTTCACTACTGGAATCGAAAAAACGCTACGAAATCTGGAAAATTCTAAGAACACAGACACTTGCCAAGGCATGTAGGAACTAGCGTCTAGAAAACAGGGCTTGTCGCCTGTAAAGAGCTTCTGTCGCCTGGCGACAGTTCTGTCGCCTGGCGACAGAGGTTCTTTTGCGACGACAGTCCCTGTAGTCTGGCGCTAAGTTCTTCCAATACCGAACCGGGAATCTGCCTTCTTGCTTTGACCATTTCTAGTACTGTTGGCTCGGTTCTACTTATTGATTGAGTCCTTTTCTCATTTTTCTGAACCCATATGTGTTCTACATATGGACATAACCATCTGGGGGTTCCTGCTTCACCTGCCCAATTGAATATCCACTTAATGTGCAACAACGGGTACGTGCAAAGTTTGTGAATCCACCAAACCATGGAGTCGAGTGCGATTTCATTATGAACTCGCGGGGTCCCGTCCATTCGCACCAACCCTCACGGTAGGCTTGTGTGCAATGCATACGGACTCATAACCATGGACCCTTTTGACTTAACCCATATCCTTGAACTTTAGAGAACTAGAGCCATGGTTAGGTTGCAAACTCATTGCATCATATTGTGACTATGTGAACTACTTGTGCATCTTTGTTTGTGCATATTATATATGTGTTAACCGTTTGTTTGACTTGTGTTTAAGACTAAATAAACTAACTAATGACTAAAGGACTTTGTTTAATTAATTAATTAATTAATTTGAACTAATGAACAAGCCTAAAATCGAGTCATAATTCATTTTAGTCAACTCGAAATTTTATTCCCGTTTACTGCACATGCGTCAACTTGTTTTGGTCATAGCTGGAGTTCTAGGAAGAACCACGAGTCGTATAACCTATCGATCTGTAGCCCCGAGTTTTATCTTTAATTTGGCGTTGTTTTCGTCATAATCAGAGTCACAGATTAAAAGTTACGACTAAAATACCACAGTCTGTCCAGTTTAATGCATATACGTGAAGTCTTAATTTAGTCTTTGCTTAAGTCTAGTCACATAGTCTAGCCACATGGTCATGACACAAGTCTTAACATGTCACCTACACTCATTAATCTTAGCACACACTTTGTACATGTCACCATAACCATGTCTTAGGTTCATGCATGAGTCGTTTTCCCGTCATTTGAGTTAGAGTCCATTCTATTCTTAATTCTTCCATATTTCTTCATCTACATCTTCTTCCCACTCGCTACATACTTTCTCCACATATCATTCCCTTCTTTCTTTCATGATCTCTTCCCATATATGCATGTTGAATCGAGTTTGAGTCATGTGATTGACAAGAAAAAAAGTAATAATGAGACAAAATACAAGGCAAGCTTCTCACCAAGATTTCATGCTTTCTTCTTCTTTTTTCAAACCTTTCCCCCATAAGTCTAGCATAGGCACCTTGCATTTTCCTCTAGTTTTTACTTTGTAGGACTTTCATTTACTTTTTTCCTTTTAATAAAATGAGCATTTTAATTTCTTGCATATGATCATTGCACTGCATTGTCAAAAAAAAAAATGCCGAATTAAGCACAAGGTATACCAATGATTTAAGGCATCCCTTGTAGCCCATTATCATCTTTCACCCTTTCAAATATATATAATCCCTTTCTTGATAAAACACTTTGAGCCTCGTCTAACGATAGACCTTTCATTTTTCAATCTATATCTACCTAACCTTGGGATGGGATGGTGTGTAACTTATGCAATTCACAAATATGAAAAGCTTGAATGATCTCAAAACAATAAAATAAAAATAATACAAAAATAAATAAAAGTGTACAAAAGGGCAAGTGTTCCAATGTCTTGGATATAAAAATGTCTATGATATGAACACGTCTCAGATTGCGTCTCTTATCGAGTGCTCGATACCGTGCCTGAGAAACATGAATGCCAAGTGAGTGATAGACCGCATGATCGGGATTGCCCACACTTATAAAAATAAAAAATGCAAAAGCAAAATAAAAAGATAGAGCAAAAATATAAAAAAAAAAAAAAGAAAGAAAGCTCAAAAGTGAGAAAGCCTCAAGCATAAAAATATAAAGATTCAAAAGCAAGGTTGCACACCTTGGGGGCTTATTTAGGGTCTTGAGCCTTTATACCCTTCTTCTCTAACCTTTAGCCTAACCACGTTACAACCCTTAAAAAGACCTTTTTTGAGGTATACATACACTTGTGCGAGGTTCGGCTAGAACTACGTTTGGCCTGATTCCTAACGGATACGTAGGCAACTTCACATTGAGGTGCGGCCATAATAAAAATGCATTCATTTTCACATTCACACACTCACACTATGATCATGTCAAGGGATCTCCAATGTTCATCCCTATTTACTTAGAGCTAGACTTGGGGGCTTGATCCTTACATCATTAGCCTACCTAGCCTAAGAGTCATCATTATTTGACTCTTATCAAATAATACTTTTCCATATACTTAGCCTTTGCAGCTTAACTTTAGTGTCACTTTCACACACATCACAGATACATGACCAAATAGACTTCCAATTAGGAACCCTTTGTCATGAAGTCTTAACATAACGTTAAAGCATGCTTTGTCATATCAACATCACTCATCACTTATAATCATCGTTGTATAAGGAAGTATGAAGTGCTTAGCCTCCATGCCTAAGTTACCCAAATACTTTCATAATCGAGTCAACTAAGATAGTTTAGGAGGAATTACTCCTTGTACCTTGAGGGACAGCATTGAACGCATATACTTGATTAAGCTCATTCAACATGCACCATCAAACACTTCGATTCTTTTTCATGTCTTTCTTTTTCAGGAGAAGGTCGGTACCCTCCACAAAAATGACGGAAATTTTTTTCTTTTTTGCATTTTCGAGTCGCACATCACACACGAGTCATGTACATTGAGTTATGTCGTGTCAATTCACCTTGGGTCAACCTCAAGTCAGTCAGTCACATTGATTCAACCTCAAGTCAATCATTCACCTTAGGTCAACCCTAAGAAACACATCAAGCCTTAGGTTAACCCTAAGAAAAACACCAGCAAAGTCTTTTGGTAATTCTTTTGATTTTTACAGGATACAACCATTCAGCAAAGCTCCTGTTCGCAGCCAACCGAACGATCGCAACAAGCATTCAAGTATCAAGCTCTATTGTTCAGAGACGCTCCTTTCTTCAGGTTTTGGCTCTAAAAATGGCCCAATAGGTGTGATCAAGCCTTGACCGTAGAGGCAATCAAAGGCTGCATCATAAGTCATTCCTAAAGGAGGGTAAGTTCTCCTTTTCTTGGTTAATGGAGCATCAAGAGCTAACACTTCATTGAGATCAACTTGGCTTATATTGTTGGCAGTATTTTCGTGCTTAGAAGACGAAGAAGAAGGAAGGTCGTTCTTCTTGTTTTTCCAAGTGTTGTTATTGTTACTACTAGCAGTCTTTATTAGCTTGTCCTCGATGTTGATGCCGATATCATATACCGCTTTGAAAGTGTTCAATGGAAGAAATTTGAGATGTTGCCTGTACTTGTAAGTTAGGTTCTGGATGAAGAGGCGAACCATCTCCTTTTCTTTGGGGGGATCTACTACGAGTGCAGTTATTTCCCTCCACCTGTTCAGATAAGCAGTAAAGCCTTCATTCTCTTTCTGTTTTAGAATGAAGAGTTCACGCTCAGAAGTTCTAGCTTAAATGTTACATTTGTAGCGATTCATGAAACTTTCGATGACATCTTGCCTAGTTCCAATGTGCTTGGCATCGAGAGAATAAAACCATTGCTGACAAGCATGCTCTAAGGAGAGAGGGAACACCGTAGGGAAGAGTGTTACGTCCAATCCCTTGAGAGCCATGGTTGCAAAGAAGGCCTTCAAGTGGAACATTGGGTTGTCAGTAGGTTTAAACTTTGGGATGTCAGCGGTGGAAAACTTCTCAGGGAGTTTGTCCTTGATAGCCAAAGAAGTGGTTGGTTGCTCCACGTAGGTGAAGTTCTCAGAAACTTACTCACTTATTCCTTGATTTTGTCCATCGCGGCCATAGTGACATTATTTTTCTCCATGGTGGTGACCTTTGTAGTGAGGGTCTGCATCATGGCAGATAGTGCCTCGATGGATTTGTTGATGTTCTCAATATCTTCCTTAGTGGCCATTTGTAACACCCTAGAAATCCCTTTCTTTTAAAATACCTGTTTTGCCCTGTTTAAAACTTTAAATAGGAATATCTAAGACATTACCGCCACCGTGGAAACGGCTAAGGCAACTATCAAAGACACACAGCGGAAGACTAATTTCAAAACCATTCAAAACAAGTCAACTTGAAAAGTCAATCAACGAAAGTAAAGTCAAACCAAAGTTAAACGAAGTAAAAAAAAAATCAACCTACAACTTGGAACCATTATAGGCCCTTATTAAAACCAAACCAAACTCAAAACCTTTGCGTTAGTCATGCATAATAATAATGTCATACATAATTAAAGCAATAAACACATCATATACTTATAGAAACTAGCATGATTCGCTCTTCACTCATGCCCATTCATGAATATGCTTCATCACCTGAAAAACTTATCTCTACCTATTTCCACTACTCTCCATTAAAAATGGATCATCATAGGGCCAAGATAAAGACAAGGCCAACAAACACACAATCAGCAAAGCTGATTACATAAGCGTAATTAACACACTAACATACAATTCCCTATCAATACACAACTTACCTCGTTGCACCTGTTTCTCAAGCATACAACAATCAATAAAAGTTCTCACTAGACACTACATAATTTATTTAATGTTGACTACGCATTGAACGGGTTTCCCACTAACCTCCCCCAATAAATTGAGGTTACTGACACGGGAGCTAACCGTGCCAGCATCAAAAACCACTCGTAAGTGGCGGAATTCCTGCGCATAATAATAATAAAAGGAATGTACAGCGTCCTGTACTTAAGTAGAAGTTATGGTTAAATATAAAACCCCATAACTCCCCCCATATGTTCATACTCAAGGTATATACGTTCAAGAGTTTTGGTGCGTAATCTCTTTCACTTTACATTATTTACAGATTATTAAACTTGGTGATGACTCTCAAACCATAATCATTTAATCAACAATAATTATTCAATAAATTAAATATACCAATTTAATTCTTGAATAATTAGTGACCACATAATATTTAAATGTTGAATCCTTTTTAAATCTACCTTGATGCCAATGACACCTTAAACGTATAAAGCGCCACAAATCCTATCCCTCGGTGTCAAAAACACCTTAAGTGCACTAAGGCACCAAAAATATAATTTATTCCTCGTGTACATAGACACTTATATAGCTCCTTCCTCATGCTTAAAGCATCAATAAAAATTATATGATCCATAATAAAATTCCTTTTCAATACCCCAAACCAAATTAAACATTTAGTTTAATTAAACATGCTCTCTAATATGCCACAAATAAATATGTGGTTCATAAACAATATTCCAAACTATAATTTTCCAACCAATAATCCATCACAAATAAATCATGCCTCATTATTCAATCACTAACAACAACCAATTCATAATTTCTATTCCAAATCTAGCATGATACTACTTGTAATCAATTAAGCACATTTAGCATGCTACTACATCAATAAAATTATGCTAAGTACGCGAACGTACCTTGAATACGATCTTAATATTGCCACAATTAATAGAAATCACTCACTTTGAAATCTCCTATAATTTAAAATCATAGAAGAGTATTAAAATCCTCTCTACACAAATTTCCAGCAATATATACTATTATAAAACCCCTCATAATTTAATTAAAATAACCTGAAATTATTTTTAAAACACCATACTTTAATCCCAATTAATGGGTAATTGAAATTCCTTAAAGAAACTTGATTTTTAGTGCTCTACCAAAAATTCTAGCACCATATTTTAATGAAAACTTGCTGTAATTTAGTCTTAAAACACTTTAATCAAAAGTTTACACCATTGTATATCATAATCCTTCAATAATTTATAAATCAAGAACCTAGGGTTTCAAAAATTGGGGCTTTTTAATTAAAAACATAATCTGAAAATTAATTAACATAATATTCATAATCCAACATCAACAATTAAATCACAAAACCCAAAATTAATAATTAGATCTAGAATTAAATTGATTTTAAAAACAAAGTTTTAAATTTTTTTTTTTTTTTTTGGAAAAGGTGGTTGGCCGGTCACCACTGCCGGCTGCCGCCAGCTGGTGCGGCTGGTGGCTGGCTCCGGCGGCCCACCGGTGGTGGTGGTGGCCGGCGGTAAGGGGGAGCCGAAAAAGGGGAAGGGGAAAAAGAGAAAGAAAAGGAAAGAAAAATAAAGAGAAAGGAGAGAGAAGTTTACCTTGGGTTTTCTCCACTCTGGGAAAAGTTTGATTTGCCTCATGTGTTGAATATTTATACCCCTTCTCTAAGACCCTTCTCCCTAAAGTTTCCTCTTTTAATTTTCCTAATCCCTTCCCTAATAAAACTTTACTAAAATAAAACTTTCCTAAATTAAACCCCAACTTAATTAAAATAATTAATTAGATAAACTTTCCTTTTATAAAATATTTCCAAACTTATTTAAAATAAATAATTAAAATACTTTAAATAAAACAATTCAATTTTATTAAATACTTCTCAAAATACTTATTTTAAATAAAATACGTATAAAAATACGAGGTATTACACCATTGGAATGAACTGAAAGTAGTTTGAAGGTAATAAGTAATGTGGAGATGGCGAAGTTCTCTTTGAACACTTCTTAGATCTAAGAGATTGTTGCGGTAATGACTCGAATCGAATTAATCTACCCCTGCTCCTTGATCAATTACTGTGAAATAAAACAATTCACTTAATTGTTTGACTCATTGCTCAAGATAGGTTAGGAAGGGGAAAACTAGACATTTGAAAAAATGTGAGAAGAACTCCACTCATTTTCTATTATGACGAAAAAGGGGGTGCATGAACCTATTATACGATCATAAACGACATGGTGCATGACTCGAGTCGGAAAATAAAGAAAGTTTGTGGAATATACTTGACTCGTGAGTGATTAAGTGATATTATAAGACTTGTGGTATGATCGTATGGCTAGACATGTGAACAGTAACCAAAATAACTGACGTGAGGACCAAATTAGCACGGAAGACTAAAAAAAGCTGACTGGACTTATTCCCTGGGTACCGTGACACGGGGAATTGTACCGTGTCGGAATACAACCTGCCGTGACACGGCACTGATTGCCGTGACGCGGCATTTCTGCCGTGGCTCAGTGATCAGTTCTAGGTGTTTTTGTGTCTTTTTTCCAGTTTTTTTTTAATTATTTTTTTATTTTAGTGTTTGCGCTAATTACTAAGTGAGTACGGTCCATTGGCATTAGTCAGTCATAAAATAAACCACCATAGACAAAGAAAACTCATTAAGGTTAAGATCAAAGCGATCACACATAAGGCACGTAGGCACAATGATGCAAAGAAGAGTTCGCAACCTAAGGTCAAGTTCTATGTTCCACTATGGTCAAGTTTATTTGGTGTCAAAAGGGTACCATGGTTAAGAGTTTGGACGCGTTAGCAAGGCAGCCTCCCTTGAGGGTGTATTCCAACGGGCGGCTCCACAAGTTCCTGATTAAATCGAACTCGACTCCATGGTTTGGGTGAATTTAATAACTCGGATGAACCCTTATTGCCATGAGCGTTTTTGGGTTGATAGAGCTTAAATTCCCTGGGGCTAAGACGTATGTAGAACACACACGTTTTTTCAGAAAAATTGAAGGAAGCTGACTGTGAAAAAAAAAAAAAAAAAGCCACTGGAAAGATTTCAGGACTGCCGCGACACGGCAGGAAGAACCGTGTCACGGTACAAAACACCGCATCATGACATTTTGCACCGTGACCCGAAAGTCATGCCGTGACGCGGCAGTCAGGAAATCTGACTGGTGCCTTTTTTTTCTTCGTTCGCAATCAGGTTATTCAATTTTTCCTACGGGCGAACCTAAAATACGATGTTAAAACGTCTATGTATTTGCAAAAAAATGCCAATTTAATCACAGGAATACGATTCAAGAATCTTTCAAGTCTCATCCACTCATCCTAATTAAATACCGATCACTCAAATCGATAAATAACCAAGAATCCTCCCTAGTGGCGTCGTTCGAAGCGCGCCTATGTTAAGCATGTGCGAATATGCTTGGCACTCATAGGAAGTGGGAATTGACATATACGATCAGGGACAATTATTAGGGACAAGGAAATTAGGGAGCCACCAACAAGTGCTTAAGGAACTTGTAAACCGTTCACGGATAATTAAAGGCAACCACGATTAAGGGACAACGATAGGCAACAACAATTGACCCGTGAAGGTTACATCCCATTCATAATCCATGAGATTACTAACTCCATATGGTTTGGAACCACGAAAGGAGGATCGGGGATGATGGTACGAAGTGAGTCATGGAGTCACATTTGCCCGTATTGGCCACTACTCGGTTGTTATAGTGAAAAATGATTCCTGCGATCTCAAAGGCATATAAACAAAGATTCAATTTGCTCCAAACTATTATTATGCTAAATTGGTTGAATATTAATGCAACATATAATTTTAAAATATCATGATCACTTGATTAATAAACAAGATTAAAAAGGAACCTAAACCGGTCGTCCAAATTATCTTATTAGTCGTGATTTTAAATTACATATCCCCTTTAAACATGCAATATATTGAACATAAAAATATAATAAAATCAACATTAATATTGGAAGCAATTTAACCATAATATCGTTAGTCAAATCAAATAATTATAAACCTAATCAGGATACTAGCAATATTAAAATAAAAGAAGTAATTGAATTAATTAATTACTCACATTTCACGCGCTCCTTTAAATTGCTACATCATGAATAAACTGTTAGTAACTTCAATAAATAATAAATCAAATTGAAACAATTAAATTAAATAAAAAGTAGAGTTGATTTGGTCCGAACGCTCAGTTAATTCTACCTTTCACGCCTTGGTTTAAGGACGGAACCTCGGGTGTTGTATGGACTCCTTGGAGTGCTTAAGGAAGAAATGATGTAATTAGGAATATAGGTTTAAGGCTTAGAATATGAGAGAGAGAAGAGAAGAGAATAATTTTTTGGTGTAGAAGAGAGGAAGATAGAATGATTTTTTGTGTAGAGGGATAAAGAATGATTTTTGGTGCCCCGAACTGTAGAAATGAGGCTCGTATATGTAGAGGAAATGAGTAAGGGATTACACGGAACTCTAGAAAAGATAAAAACCCTAATTTGGGGAACCGTGACACGGCATGTGTCTACCGCAACACGGCTATGGGTGTCGTCGCGACACGGTACAGGTTATCATGTCGTGGTGCGCAATTTAACCCTAAATACGTGTAAATTGACAAAGTTCGTGAAAATTGTACGCGGAGAGCACACAGACAAATCCCGTGTCATGGTATGTGTACCGTGACACGACAAAGGATAACGCGACACGGCATTGTCCACCGTGGCATAGACACGGGAAAGCACCGTATCACGGTATGTGTACCGCGACACGGTGCAAAATACCGTGTCACGGTACCAGGCACCGTGACACATCAGCAATCGCCGCGACGTGACAATTTACTTGTTGCGCGGTAATTCCAGTTTTTTACGCGTTTTTAAAACTATGATAACTTTTTATCCGTAACTCGGAATAAGGCATATAATATATCATTGGAAAGTTTATCAAGTCTACTTTCAAACCCAGTTAGAATCAGGTCAAAATCATATTTATATTTTAAGATATGGCTATTTTAGTTAAAGAGTGTTGGTTTTGGGCTGAGTTTAGTATTTTTCTCATATCTTCTTCGTTTTAAATCGGTATTGGGCTAATGATATATCGTGGGAAATCTTATTGAAAGGATTATCCGACCAAATAATAATTGGATTAAAGTTATAAGGCTAAAAAATCAGATTAGCTCGATTTTGTGATGTGGACACGAAAAGTGGAAAGTAAGTCATGGTTTAGGGAAATGAGCTAGGAATTGGATTGGTTTATGAAATGTATTGGGAATGAATATGATTTAACCACTCCAAAGGTTAAATACTCAACCTGACCAATAATGGCGGTGAAAGGTTGTTCATCATCGGGTTTGGTTTTGGGGAGACATTTTTAGGTGTCTACAGTCCCGGTAATATTGAGATTGCTTTTCCAATTAGATACCCAACAATCCTTCAATCACGAGTGATGGGTCGTACTCATCAGAGTGTGACTTGTTATCTTGGGTAATTTGGGGTAGATCACGTTCTACGCATTTAGTTGGTTGTGCTCAACAAGGTTACCTAAAGAGTTTAGAACCTTGAAGCAAAGGGTAATAATTAAACATGAGATGGTTATTCATTCAACCAAGAATTGCAGGAAACGCAATCAATAAAGAGTTTACTCACCTTGAAAATGTAATGCTTGATGGTAGGGTCTCAGTCAGGTCAACTATTACACGAATAAAGGATCTTGGAATCACTTAAATTCAATTGGGACACATATTATGAATTAAGTGTTGAAGTAACCTATAACTTTAATTTAGGTACTTCAAAGATAAACATAATTGAATTTTGCGTTTATTTATAAGTAATATTTCGTTCTAATTTTATTATTATATAATCTCCTCGATTGAAAATAAAGTTGAGAAACGTTCTCAAAAGTTTAAAAGATAATCCATAAACTTATATTCCAATTTTGCTTAGATGGTTCTAAAAGGCAAGTTTTAGAAACCCATGTCACATGTCTAAGGTTGGTTGTTATTCAAAATATTTGATTAAAATACCAACACCATCATTATTTTGAAAAGTGTTTCAAGGGTTATTATGAGATGGGAGGTACAAAACCTCTAAAACGACAAGTATAGAAGTCCAATAAAATCTCTTATCTTCAATATAATTGATTGTAAGAAAGTGATTGGAAATCTCTATGATAAAAAATTGATCAATTGACATTATTCCTCATCCATTTCATATAGAGCTAAATAGTTTATTAAACTCTAATATGAATAATGATTGAATAGACTTAGCAAAATCATGAAATGTGCTTAAAGTAGTTAAGCAAAGTATCATTTTGAACCTAAGAGAAATGTTCTAATTGGCTCAAATGGGAAAGGTTTAAGAATATATGAGGATTGCATTAAGAAGTTATAGGCCAAGAAATGCAAAAAAGTTGCTACTTCTCAAACCTAAAACTACTCATATGCTAAAAGTTGTTATGAACAACAAATGTTTCCAATTAAATGGACCAATTCCAATTGATTAGAAGCAACCACATAACAGTTGGAATGTAAAAGAATGAAAATGTTCCAATTAAAGAAGTATATTATAGAAATTAATTTAGCATATTACTACTTCTTGGATATATGACGTCATGTTTAGTTTACTCTCATTGAGAATGTGGTTAAACTAAATGGAGAAGTATGGCTAAGGGAGAAATAGATCTACAAGTTTAAAAGCAAATGTTGCTACTTCACAAGTAGAATATACAAGTTTAGAAGCAAAAGTTGCAACTTTACAAGTAGAAGCTTACTTTTTCCACCTTACTTCGTAATAGGCTAGAATTAAATAAATGTTATTTATTCTTGCCATTATTGAAATACCATTCAATGTTGGTAATGACTAAGCATTGAAGATTCAAAAACGTGGAGTAAATATTATTCTATGCTATATTGAGTCAGGACGTGTTTTGAAAAAACTAAATAGGTTTAAAAGTTCTATATGGTAGATATAAATAAACCAGTTCTATATACAAAAATTGTCTCTAAAAGTCAAATAATTCAAATGAAAAATGAACATTGCATGCGGAAGATCCAAAGGGATGGACTTTCAATATCATTATATTATGAATCTATTGATACATGTGAACTTCATTCTAATTTGAAAATTTTGACGAAGTCACCATTTAGAGAAATGATGATACGAACTCGAGGTCGAATACATATCGATGTATGAAAACCTAAGTTTTAACAATTGGAGACAGACAATAAAACTTCATTTGTGATATGATCACATGTGCTTAGTTGAAGCTAAAGTGTGAAAATTTTGAAAAGCTCAAAAAGGTTCCATATGAAGTTCAGAGTCACTTGACAAGATAATAAACTACAATATGATTGTAATGGTGAAAGTTTGAGTCAACACAATTAATTGGCAACATATACTCAATTTATTGCGATATGATCGCGACAATGAGAATTCAAGCCAAGACCTTGATAAACATCCAAGAGCTGTGAAATCGTTTTACAACAAACTCCAAAAGTACCTTGTGAAGTGTTTATGAAAGGAGCTATCAATCTATATGAGATATATTTTGATAATGGATAAAGTTACCTAGCTTCCAACCATTATTCAAGGGATATACTTTTAAGATAAGCTACAAAACTAAACAAAACTATATATGTCAAATCAAAATGTAGCAAAGGCTTCATATGTGATATGGATAAGAAAAGTTCTTATAAAGTCTTTCTACAAAGCAAGGAATGAAAGTTGTATTAAATCATTTAATGCACGTTCAAGTCCTATATAGAGCACGGGGTACTACTATACAAGTCATACTTAGCACAAAATGTTTGTTTCTTAAGTAGATGCCCTTATGGAAAACATGTCATTTCCAAAAGGTCAAGTGGGAGTAGTGTAAATCTCGAAAGAGTTTGAAAAAGGCAACAAACAAACATGGTTCAAACCATGGTTGGTTCACCCTATGATAAATATGCCTCTTCAAAAGGCAAGTGGAAGTATATGAATCTCAAAAGAGTTCGAGAGTCTTGAAAGAGTTAAGAAAAGCTAATTCTAAAATCTTGAAGAAATTCGAGAAATAATCGAATAAAAGCAAAAATATGAGCATGATTCACCTCATGTTACAAATGACAACGTGTGGTATCATTAAGTGTAATGGGAATAATAACCATGTGTCGAAGGTAGTACATTCCAAGTGCACATCCTCTATTGTCGTTTGTCATTGAAAACTAAACAAAGTGGTTGTATAAGTTTCAATTGTTGCATAAAAACCCACAATGATGTCTAACATACGTAAAACTTAGCCAAATAAATATGATTTCATATTGACTAAGAGTTATAAAATCTTTATTTTGGAACATGATGATTATGCAAGTAATAAAGATGATTTGACAAGTTATAACTCCAAGTGGTTTAAAAACGATGGAAATCTTAAATAGATTCTAAGTCTGTAACCAAGTGTATGACATTTGATTAATTTGCCTACCCATTATAAGCAAAACAGACAAGAAAGAAAAAAAAATTCTAAACAAAGCAAAGACTTGTTAAAGGATTCAACAAGTTTATAGTATGATTATGACTACGATGAAACCTTTACATTAGTCATGTTGCCAAGATCTATTAAAGATATTTTAGTGATTTCTACCTTATGAGATTTGGTAGATGGATTTCAAAACACTTTCTTAAAATTGTTCATGAAAGAAGATTTGGGTACGATACAATCAGAATAGTTTTGAAAATCCAATAATCTTAAGGATGTATATGAGGTTCATTTATGGATCAAAGTAAGCATCATGGAGTTAGAGTCTTCAGTTTAATGAGTTAATCAAAATTATTTGATGTTCTCATAAAATGAAGATGTTATGTATACAAGATGTTTAGTGGGAACTATGAAGTCTTCTTAGTCTGATATAAAGAGCAATTATTCATTGCTTGAAGACTTAATGGCTAATGCATTTTGTATGAAAAACCTTGAAGAGGAAGATGAGTACAGTTGGGAGTCAAGATCTGTTGATATAGGTCTCGAAGGATATTTGAGTTTGGTTAAGAAGCTTATATTGATAATATTCTTATGAGATTCAACATTATATTGAAAAGAGTTTCAATCCCATATAACATGGCACATTGCTTAAAGATTCAATGCTTTGAGAAAGGTTGATGAAATTAATGTTTTGAGTGATGCTCCTTATGCATTTTGCAAATGATGCATCATGCATGTCATGTAGGGCTGGCAATCCCTGACCCGACCCGATAACCCGAACGAACCCGACCCGAAGTTACTGAGAGAAACCCGAACCCGACCCGATTCGAACCCGAATGACCCGAATTCGACCCGATTTGATCAAAACTTCATATTGCGTAATAATATTAAGTTTTACACTATTTTTGATTGTTTCTAAGCATAACCCGAAATCGACCCGAAATCTGACCCGAACCCAACCCACTGACCCGAATTGCCACCCCTAATGTCATGGCCTATACTCGTCTATTTGATTCACATGTTTTAAGAACAAGTGATGATAGATTTCAATCGAAATCCAATGTAAACGTTGGAATGCAATTAGAAATTTCTTATTCCTAGTAAAAGGATGAAGGAAAATTCTTAGTGTATGGAGATGAATATTATTATTAAAATTTAAAAGTTGCAAAATTCATATTTATGAGAATGTCTCATGAATTATACTTACTAAACCCCTTCCATAACTAAGGTATGAGAGTCATACTAAGGTTCTTGGATTGAAGCAAGTTATGTAATTTAAGTTGTATATATTTTGAGAAAGCATATCACATAAGTAATACATTAACTTGCAAAATTTTGTTTATAAATTGGAACGAAGTTTCAATCTTATTTAATTATGGTTTTTGAAATTAAATAAAATGCCCAAAATAATTATGAATTGATGGGGTCATCAGGTTGATGACCTGGTGAATGAAACCCCACAGGTAAACTAAATTCATACATTATTTAAGTTCCTAGTTCGAAATCATTAAAGTGGACATAAATGATTTCAATAAATGGACTGGCATGTAAGATTGATTGGATAGCGCAGTTTCATGGCTATAGGGGCATAGTGATGCTCGGTCAATCACAAGGATATGCATGAATGATGCATGATCGAACTATTGACCTACTTTGAAGTTCAAGTATAGAGCTTTCGGATATATTAGTGGATTCCTTTGACATGAGTGGAACACTGATTCCATTCAATGATTGATTTAACTGTGGTACATTCAATCATCTACCCGTAACTGGAGATTATAAAGGATGTTTCCTAGTTACTTCAAGAATTGAGTGGGAGCTTTGGTTGCCACAAGATTGGATTGAGTCTACCTATTTAATTAGGAATGTGTCATGGCGCCTTGAAGAGGGAGAATTCAGAGAATGTGTGGCCGCGCTCAAATGCATTACTCAGTAATTATTTGTTTTGTAATCCTAACTCAGATTTCAAGAAATGATTTGTAGATTAATATGATCTCGACATGTGATGCAATCACATTATCAAATCAACACATATTGACTTAAGGAATTTGAATATTGTACACTTGTCTCAGACAAGTGGGAGATTGAAGGATTTATGTCTTCGTCAAGTGTAATTACTAGATATATAATGGATCAAATTATGGAGATAATTAAATTTGTTCTTTAGGGTCGTCATTATCTGTTGCTAGACGTGATCAATGATCTTTGGGCTAGTCAACTAGTCCAAAGCCCAATAGAATAGATCCTATAAGGTCACACAAAAGGGTGATGGATTAAACAAAAGAAAGAAGCCCATTATTGGGCCTTATGGAGTGGCCGGCCATATGGGTTTGAGGAGGGAATAGTTTGGGCTTGGTTTGGACTCTAATTATACATATGATGTATAAATAGAGGCCTTGCCTAGGGTTTAATACAACATAATTAACAGTCAATTGAGAATAGACTTGCTAGCAACCAAACCCTAAAGCCTCACGCAGTCTCTCTCCTCATTCCCTCCCTCACGTCTATACCGTACAACCCCCCTAGTGCAAGGTGGCGCACGGTGGTGGTGTGGTGGTTTTCGTGGTTGGTTTTCTCCTCCCCTCTCCATAGAAGATGGTTCGAAGAGTTCGTGCCCAACTACCTAGCAGTAGTGGAGGTTCAATCCTATCTTGTGGACTAAGTAGAGGAGCAACGCTTAGGGCTCTATTATCACCCTTATTGACAGTCAATCTCTTGTGGAAATCATGCGTCAAAGGTATGTATTATGTTATTCTTTATGTGTTATGCTTATAGATCCTATTTAGGTGCAAACAAATATGATTCGTGAAGTTTCGCATTAAAGTACCTAAAACCCCCACAGTATTTGCTCTGTCTGGCCAAATGAAGCACTTGGTGAACTCTCTTCCCTCGAATCGCTCCATTCTGATGTTAATTTTGCAGTTGTAGACATGCCAGATGTTTGGATGGCCTCCAGGAAACTTTTCTACAAGAGTTCTCATGATATTTTGAGGTGGCACCTGTGCTTGAGTCATGTCTTGCACTACCTACTTAGCAACAAGACTAAGACTGCTGATTTATCGATGTCGCTCAGGATAAACAACCAAAGAATGATTGTGAGTGTCATTCAAGCAACTGAGCTTCCAACCACTTACTACTCTGACATACTCAACCTTGAGTTTGAAGGGACAATTGTTTGCCTTTCTTTTCGTGTCTTTGCGTATCGCGTTCATCATGTCTCTTATCATGCTCTTTTTTCCACGATCACAAATCACATATCGATACGGATGACCACTCCGATCGGTCTTGTTAGAAGCCTTCACTATCATAAATCTGAGTGGCTGACAAACATTTTGTGCCCATAGAACAACATCCTCAAAACTCGGAAATATAGTGTATGTAAAAAAATGTTCGCTGTAGTCCACACCATCACCATCCTCGGACACAGAATCCTATTTAAATATTAATAAAAATTTAGAACCAACAAACACAACTAATAATAATAATAATTCTAATAATAATAATAATAATAATAATAATAATAATAATAATAACAACACACAACTAATAATAATAACAATTCAAACAACACAACTAATTATAAACAATTTAATTATTTTCAAGAATACCAAAAACTTTTTAACCTTATAATAATTCTAATAACCATATTCTAATATAATAATATAATTCTAATAACAGTTTTCAATATATATATATATATAATTCTAATAACAATAATAATTTCGAATGCGTGAAATCCAATAAAAAAAAAATTTTAACGTATGCGTGAAACCCAAAGCAATCAAAAAATAAAAATAAAAATAAAAAAAATCGAAACCCAGGCAAATGCCTAGGACTTTCGAAAACCCTAGGATGAAACGCCTAGGTTTTTCGAAACTTCCTAAGATGTTCGAAAAAAACTAGGCGTTTCAGCCTAGTGTTTTTGAAAATTCTAGGCGTTTTCCTAGGTTTCGGATTTTTTTAAAAAAATTCACCACGTACCGAGTCCAGACGGTCCGACGAGCCTTCGGCAAGCAGCTTAGGTTGTGTTTCTGGTCTTTTGTCGTCGTCCATAAGATCCAACGAATTTGATTTTGCAAAATTTAAAATTTTTGTTTGCTTTTGAAATTCACGGTGGTTGGCGGTTGACTGATGATCGTTGGTGGCCGTTGACCACTAGAGAGAACGATTAAAATTTTTGTGTACGGTAAAAGTGTGAAGTTGAGGTAAAATTAATTATTTTTATAAGGAAAAATGGATAAGAAAAATCCAACATTTGCTCTTTTTTCTCCTAAAAATCTAACCTTCATTTTATTCCTCAAAAATCCAACCTTTATACCCCTCCTTCTCCAATAGATCCATTTTACTTGTGACCTGATAAATAGGTTAAAAAGATTTTTTTTTATTCTCTCACTTTCCTTTCTCACTCCTCTTCTTTCTCTCTCCTCTCTCCTTGAAACCACCAACCCCACCTCCGCCGCCACCACTTCTGCCACCACCACTTACCCCACCCAACAAACCCAAACCCAAACCCAGAACCGAAACCACCAACCCCTCCTAGGCTCGAAATTCACAATTATGGGTGGTCGCTGAGGTGGGTGGTCGGGTTTTTGGGGTGGGAATTCTGGGGTTTTGAAAATGGGTGGGGAGCTGCTGGATCAGGCGGCTTTGGGTGGGGTTCTTATAGCGAAATTAGGTTAAGTGGTGGTGTATGTGGTGGTGTTGATGAGGTGGTGGTTATGGAGGGGGTGGTGACAATTGTGCGATTTTGAGGGTTGAGCTTCGGGTTGTGACTGGTTTGGAGTTGCGGGGCCGGTGGTTGGGAGTTGGGGGCTGGCGGTTTGCGGGGTTTGGGTTTGGAGTTGGTGGCTGTGCGTTTTTGGGGGTTGAGCAAGGGCTATGGCAGGGCGGTTTGGAGTTGCAAGGCTGGGCGGTTTGTGGGGTTTGGGTTTGGAGTTGGTGGCTAGGCGTTTTTGTTAGTGGCTGGGCGTGTGTGTTGGTGGCTAGGGTTGCTGGGTTCCGGTGGGCGGTGGGAATGGGGTGGTAAGGGAAGGAGGGTGGGGGTGGTTTTCTGAATTTTTTGTTTTTTTCTTTTTGTTTTAATTATTTTTGTTTTTTAATAATTAAATAAATAATTAACCTATTAATAGCTGACATGTGGCATATAACTTACAAAAACCGGTCATCAACAGGTAATGGATCTGTTAGAGAAGGTGGGCTATAAAGGTTGGATTTTTGAGGAATAAAATGAAGGTTGGATTTTTAGGAGGAAAAAGTGCAAAGGTTGGATTTTTCTTTTCCATTTTTCCAAAAATCGTTATTATAAAGATAAGTGCGTAATTTTATGTTTTTTTGCGGCCTTAGTTAGATATTCAAAGGCGATATTTAATAACCCCTAAAATAAAGGGCCTATCCCAATTTATCAATTCAATTAGATAAACATATTATGTTTATCAAATGGTTCAATTGTAAATATTAAAAACAGTGAAATATGCCAACTTGTCACTATTATTGAAGCTTCTTCCTTGTGACCCACCATGTTGACACCGTTTGAAGCTTTTAACTCCATTATTGGACCTTCTTCCACCATGGAAATAGATCGTTGAAGCTTCCTCCTCATGACCCATCTACACTACCTTATTTTTCAGCGGCTTTGCCGCCAAATCAATAAAAACCCTAAAAGAAATGGAGAAATGAAGGGTATGGTTAACTCCAAAGGGTACGACTTTTTGTCTTCCTCCATTGATGTAGTTTGTGAGCTTGATCTACTGATTTCTCCATTAAAGCACTTTGAATCCCCCATTTCCATCAACTTCATTAACCTTTTTATCCCAAAATTACTAAGTTACCATAAATAAATCAGCGCGTTTCTGGTGCAGCCAGCCGCACGGTGCGGCAAGGTGCCACATCAGTAACCCCTCTAGTAACCCCACTTAAGTAACCCCCCAATTAACCCCTCAATAACCCCTCAAGTGACCCCTCTAATAACCTCACTTAATTAACCCCTCAAGTAACTCATTTAGTAACCCTTTAAGTAACTCCACCTAATAAGTAACCCCCGACCTAGTAACCCTCGACCGGATCTAGTAATCCCTGACCCACCACCAACGAAAAACTACCACCCACCCAGAACCACCAGCAACGAACCACTACCAACCTAAACCACCAACGAAACCAGATCTGGAACCCAGAACAACCAAACTACCACTACCCACCTACGAAACCACCACCAAACCAATTCTACCTAGAAACGAAACCACCACCAAACCCACCCACGAACCTAGATCTAGAACCAAAAACCAAAAACCACCAAACCACTACTACCCACCCACGAAACCACCACCAACGAACTGATGGTTAGAGAGAAGACGACAAACACGACGACGAAAACGAGGAGATCTGGGTTGGAGCTTCGAGGAGATCTGGACGAAAGTCGGTGCTCGGCCATTGATGGTTAAAAAGAGAAAGTTAGCAAGAGAAAATTGAGGAGAGGAGAGAGAGGAAAAAAAATTGTGGCTGGCCGTACGGTGCGGCCAGTCGCATATAAAACTTTGTGTAAATAAATACAAATATTGTCTATTATACCTTTAGATAAACAGATTTTTTTTATCATATTGATAAACTTGTATTTCCCCTAAAATAAAAGAAAAATTTTCAAATCGCAGCCATTTAAAATTTGTATTTTGCAAATTACAGCCATTTTAAAAAAATTGCAAATTGTAGCCCAAAGGTTCTTATAAATTGTAATTGCAGCCCGATTCAACTCTTTCATCGGTTTATGTGTCGAAAAATATTCGGTTAAGGTTTTAGGGGTCATTTTAGTGTTTAAGGGACCGAATTGAGCTCGGAATTAGCAAAAAAATAACGTAAGTGCCTCGTTTTGTGTAACAAAAAATAGCTGCCCACAAAATCATACATTTTGTTACCGAAAACGAAGCACTTACGTTAATTTTTTGCTAATTTCGAGCTCAATTCGGATCCTAAAACCTTAACCAAATATTTTTCGATACGCAAACCAATGAAAAAGTTGAATGGGGTTGCAATTTACAATTGATAAGAAATTTTATGCTGCAATTTGCAATTTTTATTTTTATTTTTTAAATGGCTGCAATTTGCAAAATACAAATTTTAAATGACTTTAATTGACAAATTTTCCAAAATAAAATAAAATAAAATAAAAACCAAGTTGGTTAATTTTTAATTATCATCGTCTTGTTCCTCAAGACAACTGATTTTTATAACCTGGGGATCCTAAGGCGGCGAAGCACTACTCCGCCGCCTATATTATTCTAGCACTCTCTTCTAATTTCCGATTTTCCGATAAATATCTCCAGAACCCTAATTCCTGTTAAATCCCCAGTTCAATTTTGTTTTTACGGAGAGAAAACTCCAGGATTTCTACCCCATTTCCATGTCCTCTTACACTCCTGCACATTCCAAAGATACATTCGACATGGTATATACTCCTTCATCTTTCTTGTCTTCTGGATTTTGATTTTCCTGATTAATTGATTTCATTACTGTTTTTGTTTATTTTAGCTTATTCATAGTTTATGATTCCTGAGTTTCTTGTTTGAATTTTATCTTTGGTATAAGTGCTATGTGATGATATTTGCTCTTACAATTTTAGTGGAAAAATTATTTAGTTTTATTGTTTGATAGATTTTTTAGTTTCATAATATGGGAATTTTTCTGCCTAATTTAGTAAGTTGATTTGATATTGCCTGAATAAGTTTTGTTAAATTAATTATATATTTTGTTGGACAAAGCTAATTTGTAAATGAACTTAAAAAGTTTTGTAGTATTGGCTTGTCAATATTCGGAATTCAATTTTTAGGGAAGAGTGGTAAATAACGGTCTCCACTTATGGGATTAAGGCTTTGATTGATTGATTGAGCGGTAAATAATGGTTTGTTTGGTTCTTGGTAATAAACAATGGTAAAGGTAATGATTTTATAAGTAGCTTTGTAAAGAGGATTTCATGCCAATGCCCAAGATAATGCTAGTTCGTTTTTAAATACCTCATTTTCATCACAAGATTCCATTAGCATCCATTATTATTTTAGAGGTGGGATAGTGTGGTAATGAAACTATGTGAATAACACATGTTTGTAAGTAGAATCACATGCTTGTTCATGCATGAGCATGTTAAACACACAAATTTATGACCTCTTACCAAACACGGCATTAGTTATATCTTCAGTGGCAATGAAACTAAAGGCAAGGATTGTTGTATCAGGTACTGACTTGGGACTATCAATCGGGGCATGGATAGTCTCTTCTTTTTTTTTCGAAGATTGTTGCTTGAAAATTTATGTTTAAGATTGAAGCTTGATGATAAACAGATGTGTGACACATTGACTATGCTCCTTTTCTTACTTGTAGGTGTAGTAGCTTTTTATGGTTTATTTTAGTAAGGGCATTCCCATTGCTTGATACCTAACATTTTAGGGTCTAAATTTTAACAGGCAGCTCCCCTTGTTGCTGGACTTTGTGTAGCAGCAGCTGCTTTAGCTGGTAGAAAAGGTATTCTAGCTTGGCAAGCATTTAAAGCAAGACCTCCTACAGCAAGAATGCGTAGATTTTATGATGGCGGTTTTCAGCAAACCATGACAAGACGGGAAGCAGCTCAGATCCTTGGCGTCAGGTACTTCAACATTTCGCGTAAAATACATGACTTCATGTTTCTTAATAGTTAATACTTTTGATGGAGGAATTACTTATTGTTCTTACTGTTAGTGCTAGCTTCGTAGTTCATCAATTTTTACTGTTAGTGCTAGCTTCGTAGTCATTAGTGGTCTAGTGTCAAACAAAGACAGACAATTTTTGCTGCAAATTGGTCAAGTTTAGGTGAGGCATGTTCATGCATGAGCATGTTAAACCTATGCATCCGGACTACATTCAGACATACCTTTGTGACAAATTGAGGTTACTGGTGTAAAGAATTTAATCTAGAGATGTGAATTAGATATACTAGGGTCAGGAGTAATGATCCACGTTTAGCTAAAAGGATAGATTCTTATAAATTAACGATATCAACATGGCTCTTGTGCCCCTGAAGAGGCTTCCACTCTTGGTGGACACTAGCGGCTGTTATACACAAACTTACCCCATGTGATGCTGTCATGAAAAATAAGTTTCTAGTCGACCATTAAATTAAGGCGCTAAAGCAGTTTGCTCCTTCAAATTGTATGAAAAATGCGTCCTGTGTAATGATTCATTATAAATTTATAATTTAGTCTCTGATAATCTCAAAGCAAAAGGTATAATGATCTTTGACTTGATTAGAGATGAATAGTTCAGAAAATTTTTAGATGTCCAGCTAGGTTATATCGTCAGTTCTTTGGATTTTAGTCTAGCAAAGTCAAGCTTCAGACCAACATTAATTTAGTTTGGACATTTAATACATGGTCTACTTATCTTTTTTTTTTTCTTTTTTTTTTTTTTACTAGCTGACTGAATTGGCTCCTAGGTTAGTGAAAGTTCCAAATCATAGAACAAGCAGTTGTGGTAACCTTGAGCATGACTACTGGTATCCAATGAGAGTATGTTTTATTTTCAAATTGAGAAAAGATTACTGAAACAGAAGACTGAAGGCTTCTGCCTTGCATGAGGATCAGCACATTGATATCAAGACAGGTTGAACTTTGAGAAATCTGAAATAGATTTCTCTACCTTGCAAGATCAAGTGTAATTATATAGTCTTTTCTTGGTTTAAAGAAGCAAGGATGAGTCTTTTGGATTTTGCCACAGAGAAAATAATGATATACCCCAAAAGTCCTTAACAATGTCAAAGTCTTATGGCTTTAATGTACCCAAGGGTTCGTGAGGTTATTTGTTCTGATAGGAGACATTTTTTTCATAATATATGTACTCATTAACAAATTAACACCTTCTTTCTCGTCAAAAAAAATAAAATAAAATAAAAAAATAAAATAAAATAAAAAAATAAAATAAAATAAAATAAAATAAAAATATTAACACCTTCTTACATGTGCTCTTATTCCTTGTGCTTTAACTCTAGATCTGCAATTACCAACTTTCCATACCTGTGTTGAATGTGATACTAGAATCACCCGTGCTAGAAAATTCATGAGGATTACTCCCCCACACCCTTCCGCCTATAATAATATTGTATGAACATTCTTGGATCATGTGCATGAAGATATGTGATCTTCATGGTTCCGTGTTACATGTCCCTGAAACTGCTGTTACAGCTTTATATTGAAAGAGAAGCTACATATGTTATTGAGAGCAAAAATAAAGTGCCAAGGGCCAGTCAGAGATATAAAATATCATTTGGCAGGTCATTGATATTGTGCTGCACCCCTAGTGTGATAGAATCTCCTTAGTTGATAAGTAACCATTGCAAGATTTGAAATAACTCTATGTTACTCGGACTCTTCATTTCATCTCACGTACTCGTGTCGGAACCTCGACACTCGGACATGGGTATGACACCCGGAAACTTCACTTTTAGTTCAAAATCATGCCGAGTCGAACACTTGGACACGTACCCGTGTCGGACATTGGTGCCCGAGTCCAAGTAACATAGGAAATAAGCTTTATAGTTATAGTTTGGTGGGAAGAGTCTTGTTTTAGGAATGGAATGTCCATCACAGGAATTCAATATGCTCCTCAAATTTCAGTGCTGCCGTCTGCAATGTACAAGCTGGTGACCTATTCCCAGAAAGATGGCGATCTCATTAGGGTTTCAGGGATATTGATTCGGTACTGGTTACATGAAGACAGAAAGTTTATACTTGTATCTTGTTAATCATCCCCAAGTGTCCACCATGAGTCAGTATATGCAACGCACAGCTCAAATATTATTAGCGAATTGTGACCTTATTGAGAATGGATGTACAGCGTTGATAATTTGACCACTACTCTCCTAAGTTTCATTTTCAGTTTTTGGCTACTCTTCTTGCTTGCTAATAAAGTAACTTTGAGCATTAGGTTGCTCTATTGAATATGGTTGCTGTATTTTGACAGGGAGAGGGAAAGCGCAGCTATTGAGAAGATAAAGGAAGCACATAGAAGAGTGATGATTGCAAATCATCCTGATGCAGGTGGCAGCCATTACCTGGCTTCAAAAATCAATGAAGCAAAAGATATGCTGCTAGGTAAGCCGAAAAACATTGGATCAGTGTTTTAAGGTTTATGCTTCATACCAAGCTGCGGATTCAGAACATGTCGAGATGGAGCTTGCAAGGTCTTTTTTTTTTTTTTTGTTGACAAGAAGTAAAGGGGTTTCATTAATAAAATATAGCGAAATGACACTTTACATATAATTCCTAAAAAATCAAGAATTCCAACACAAGTACATAACACCTTAAAACTAAGGTCATTTTTGGTTGTAGGAGTATTAATCATATTGTGAATTTTTTATAGTAGTGATTCTATTTTTATTGTACACCATATTCATTGTGATATTAGAAAACCACTTGTTACAATCTATATGAGCCGATTGATTAACTTTTATCATTCCATTATGGCTTTGGCTGCGATGGTTGCGACATTCAAGTTTGTTTGTTTTTGCGACATTCAAGATGATTTGCATTGTCATGAGATTATAAAAAAAAAAAAAAACACCAATAAAAGGGATAATATTGTACTTTGTAAAAATGAGTGATAATGCAGTATGACAGCTGATTTTGGACTAAGATAATACATAATCTATGCGAAATTTTCATGTGGTAAACTGAATGATGGCCTAGTCACCATTGAGTCATCCTCGATAACAATATCATCCATTCTAAACATAACTAATTCGAACTCAATTTCCTTTAAATGAATATAAGGCGAATATATTACTATGTATTACCCTCTTTTCATATTCTTGTTAACATTGAAAAAGTTTGACACTATTTTTTGTCATATTAATCTAACAACAGGTTTTGCGTGAGATCGTTTCACGTGAGTCCGGTTTATAATGCACACACTCATCCTTCACCCACTGCCACCACCTAGTCACTTGTCGGCGGCCGACGACCATCCTCCCCCTCCCATCCCCTGGCGTGGGGGAAGTCACCGCTCATTCCTCGACGCTGACGACCTTGAAAACTTACTAGCAATACTCAATTCGTCACTGTCAGATTCTGATTTTGTTTTCGCGAGGAATTCGTCGTATAAATCTTCATAATCGTCATCATCATCTCAACATTCAACATTAACCTCTACAAGCTGCTCTTCCTCCACCATTGGAGCTTTTCCTCCCGACAATTTTAGCGGCTTCTTCTAAAGAGATTGCCATCTCCTCTACTTCTTGAGAAGAATCATATGTTTTCTGATCAACCTCCATTTCGGCGGTTTCTTTAGAGGTTGCCCCTATTTCAAATATTCTGATCAATATTGTCTAATATCTAGTACTTATACACCAATATCTGACTGTTAAAATCTAAAATCTGACAATTAAAACTTAATATCTAACACTTATAATCTTATATCTAATAATTATAATCTAATATCTGACCATTATTATCTAATTTCTGATATTTTTAATCTATTGTCTGATATTTATAACTTTATATCTGACCATTATTATCTAATTTTTGACAATTAAGAATTTTAATGTATTCAACTTTTAATGATTTTGTATAATGTGTACTGAAGATATCGATTATCAAATACTTCCTCCATTTTTATTTACTTGACCTATAGCCTTTTGGGCACACAACTAAAGGAAGAAATAAAGAAGATAAACATAAGCTAAATAAAAATATTAAAAATCCCTTTTATTGGTTTTTTTTTTTTTGATATTAAAAATATCGTTTGTCATCTTTAATTAAATTATTAAATTGCGTGTCACAAAATTATGGGTCAAGTAAATAGAAACATTAAGAAGTATGTGAATTGAAAGCTGTGTAAAAACTTAATAGGCAAAAGGAACACAGAGTATTAATTATAATCATCATAACCTTAACTATTATAAACAAATTATTAATCGTTAGTTTGAAATTATCTACAATGATAATATAGGATGAGACATAATCTTGTGTAGTTGAAAAACTACCCTTAAACCAGGCCAGTAAGGTTAGAATACAAGGCTAAACCAATTTAATTGGTGTAACAAACAAATTGGAGTTAACTTCGAGTTAACTTGAAAGTATTATCTATGTCAGTTTGATTCACTTACTTTCAACCTGAATATCAAAGTGCTAAATCTAAGAATATTGGGCAAGATGAAATGAACTTGGTGTAAAAAGTGATCACTAATAAGCAAGATTTCAACCCGAACCACAACACACCATCTCTGATTTATATTGCGATGGATTCTTAGTGAGGGTAGTAATTAAGCCTCATTTCATTTACTCCACAGGGCCAAGAAAGCTAGCATATTTACAACATTACTCTAACAAGTAAACATTCCAGAGTGCTGAACAAAAAAGTAATGGTGAAAAGAAAAAAAATAAAATGGTATGAAGTCTCATTCTTGCGAGGCATTAGCACCAGGTGCATCTTCTTCAGGTGTGTTAGCCAAAGACTGGTCTGTATCTATAAGATCTGTAATATAATCCAAGGGACCCAGTGGATCTCCGAAAAGTGCGGACAGTATTTGTCTGTGACACTCATCACAGAAGTATAAGTAAGAGAAGTGACCTTCACTCGGAAGCAGATGCAAAGTAGTGCCTGGTAAGGTGCGGCTGATATACTGAGCCATAGATGGTGGTACAACATGATCATCCAAGCCCTGTCACCAATTACCATATTCAGTGGAGTGCTAAAAAACAAGTAAAATATATTGAATTTTGAGCAGTGTGTCAGTCCTTAAGCAGGAGAAGTTTTGACAAATTTCTAAGAGAGACAAATAGATGATAATTATCAACCACAATCTTGTTGGCCGGTTGTCTTCAACAAATTAAAAATAGGCCCTACAGTTTTAACAATTATGCGTGTAGGTCAGCATTTAGTAAGCATAAGTTCTGTTCAGTATAATAAGTTAAAGCAAATTCCAGAAAGTCCATAAAAAATAATGGTCCTCTCGTTAACAAAGCTGGAAACATTTCAAACATGTTAGTGGATATCAGGAATGTATACGGATTTTTTCTTTTCTTTTTTTTTTTTTTTAAATCAAAGACATAATGACACAATTTGGAAAATCAGGGGCTATGAAATTGAAAAACGAATATCAAACTGTGTTAATAAAGGAACTATTGATAGAAAAACAGTGGATGGGAGGAAAAAAAAAATGAGCTGAGACAAACCTGCCATATGTGTATTGGCCCTGAAAATCCAGTTAATTCACATTCTGCTTGCCTGTATATGGACTTCAGCCATGGAAGGATGCCTGTACCCGGGCACCTCCTCCTCATTTGTAAGTCTGCAAGGCTAAAACCCCAGTCTGAAACTTGTAGCACGGCTTCTTCAATGAATGATTTCATACGACCTTGTCTGACAGACTCTTCCACATCCCTCTGCCAAAATTCTTCAAAACTCTCCTTTTCAATCAAAGCCTTATCCTGCATAAGGGAAATGATCAGGATTTACTAAGGCCTAAAGCATCATGTAAAATCTGTCTACACATAAAAAACATACACTGGCATAATGTTCAGTCTTCTCTAGGAATGGTCAAAGGACGGAAAGATGTACCTAACCTAAAACAAAAATTTATCTAAAGCAGTACAGAGTCCCATGAAAGCAATTTTGCCATAAAGCTAAGCAGTAGTAAGTAGTTATTACTGGACTTTGTAGTGACAAAAATTAACGACCTATTGGGTAGGTGTGGTAAAGCAGCAGAATATCAATACAAAAAAGAGCAACATGTCAATGTGGATGGCAACCGTAATTGGTCTATGGACGGAAAGATGTACGTCATGTACGTAACCTAAAGCAACACTTACAGCAATACATAGTAATTATAATTATTACTACTTTCCTAGAGGTTGTAGTGATTAAAACATTAACGGCATATTGGGTAGGTTTGGTAATGGACTAATAATGGCAATAAATTTAAAATACTTTTTTGTTTGAAGAGCCATATGCCATAATTGTAGTACTAATAAGTACTAATGCATGTCCACCCCCAAATATCGCTTCTTCATAAAACACCACTACTACTTCTAAAGCAGGCATGACTGGTAAAAATGAAGTTCCAATGCCATAAACATAGTCATGCCACTATTCTTACCAAATTATATATAAATTCATTACTATCATTCCTGTTATTACCTCCTAAACAGGCTGTAAACAATGATAGTCGGATTAAATGATAAAACGGACAAGGAAGTACATGTATAGAGGAAGCACAGAAGCATTGGTTACAAGTAACAAGCACAGAAGCACAGGTTACAAGTACCAAGAAAATCAGTAGGACCAAGGGCATAAAACGACTGCCTGATATCTACTTCGTATCTTTTTCCCTAGTTACATATTATTTCACAAGTGACCACATAAGTAAAAAAACATACCTTTTCCCCGAGTGTCAGAGAGAACCATTTCTCAAGTGTTCCATGCTTTCCAGAAAAGAAGCTTCGGCGATAAAAATGAGAAAGAAAGCTGGGGAATCTCCTGGCTGTGGAGAACATGAACTTCCTTCTTTGCTCCCATCTTTCCCATGTCTTACTTGTCTCTTCCTTAGTCATGCTCGATTCGTAAGGGTTGACCATAGGAGCAACAAATGCTGCACCTGCCAGTTTATTAAAAAAAGCACCATAAACAGTTCAGTCACTCAATGATACAACATTGCTAAAGCTTGGGCACTGATCTTTTGTTTGACCTCTAGACATGGTATCTGTACCTGCAATTCTGTTTGAGATAAACTTGATTGCTGCCCATGCATGCATTGCTGCAGTAGAGTGTCCAAACACCCAGAACTTATCTTTCAGAGCCAAAGCATTAGCAAGGTGCTGCATATCCATGGCTGATGAGTTGAGGTTACGTGACGGGTCAGGGTCACTCTCACCAAAGCCAGGAAGATCATACGTTATCAAACGAACACCAAACTCTTCCAGTAGGGAGGCTTTCATTCCAGGTATACCTTTCATGAAAATACTTCCAATTACAAAAGGGTAAAACAAACAGGGAAAAGTTCTTTAATGTTCACCAATACTCTTAGTTATCATTTTTGCACATATACCTGAAAGTCTTGAAGAAAGAAATGCATGTGGAGAAATCAGCGTAAATCTAGCTCTGTTGCCTGAAACACCCTGTTCAAGATATGCTATATGCCGACCATCTGGTAGTAGTACAGTGCTAGCACTAGGAGGATGTATAAGCATTTTCTTCACAATTGGAGCTGGATTTTGGTGTGCGTTATTTACATTCAGTACTGCATGATAATCAAGACTATCAGACACTCAGACTTGAAAGCTCTCACAGATTAACGGTGAGAATACACCAGAAAAGCACAGATAAGACCATAAGCGCATAAAATATAAGTAAACCTATAACATAAATATTGAAAGACAGATCACGCTAGAGAGAAAGTTTCTATATGTAATAATGACACTGGAGGATTCACCGCAAAGAGAACAGCTACAACCATACTATTAGTAGGATCTATAACAGAAATTACTGCTAACTACAAACATCTCCCTATAAGTAGAAAATATGATAATTTGAAATACTCTCTTATACTCTACATCCGAAAATAAATAATGAAGTATCTAAGTATATGATTTGAGACATCCAATTTGGGGTATGAGTATCTGTGTTACTCAAACTCAACTATCATCGTCGGTCAGAGGTATGTGTCCAGGAGCCAAACTCGCCCAACTAGTGAAAATTTTGCATTTTTCCAGTCCAAAAGTGAAGTGTCTACATACAATACCTATGACTTCATCAGAGTACCGAGTTTCCAATTAAAATAGGTGAAGTGACATAAAGAGCCGAAATGACATATGAGAGTATCATACCTATCTTATGATACTTCTATTATGCTATACACTGACTTCACCAATTAAGCATCAGGGAAAAAAAAAAAGTATCCTTCATAAGAAAAGCACAGTTATTTCTATCATCATGGATTCCATATTGCAATCACTATATGATACAACCACTATGACAAGAGATTGTACAATAACAATAATACTATGTTCGTTTCATTTCTTATTATGTGCAACAAAGGGGTATTATTTGTGAGACATAAAATATTCCTTTGTTGCACGTAATAAGAAACGGAGGTAGTAATAAAAAAAATGTGGTATCAACATCATGACAAGAGAAATCAATCCATCTCAAATCTACATTAACACAAAATCACAAACTACTCGGGTGCTGACCAGCTTTTCAAGGGGCCGGTACCACTACTAAAGACATGAGATCGCCTACATCAGTGCCTTCTTTTTATGGCTCCCCATACACAAAAATAAACAATACCTTGACAACTCCAATAAAAACAACAATAAACTACTAAACCCAAAGTAATTAAACCTACTAAACCTGAATTAATTAACAAATTACAAATAAAAACAATACAACAGAACAAAGATTACCTGCAAAAGCGAGGATGAACACGAAAAAAATAACAGGCCAAGCATGAACAGGGTCACGATCCTCAGGAAGATAATCATTCAAAAAACATAATCTATTAGAAATCTTAGCTAAAGGCGGTCCGAAATTCTGAACAAAATAAGAATCCTCAGCAACTAAACTCTGTTGAACAATGTCTTTACACCCTCTAGAAAGGTCTAACAATAGTTCACCCCATGCTTTAGCAAACCCTTTGATCTGATCCTTCAAATCCTCCTCTTGCTCCCTTGTATCTCCTTCGAAATGAACATCGAAATTAAATTGTTTTGGATTATCTAATGATGGAATTGGTGACGCTACAAATGGATCGCCATTGTTATTATTATATCTAAGCCCATCATCTACTAAGCTAGCTAGTTCCTCTCTCCATGAACCTGACCTTCCAATATCTGCCATTTTTGCATCAAACTCAAGCTTCAAAATACAGTCTTAATTCATCAACTAATGAATTTTTTGATGATTTGGGTTCAAAATAGAAATTGGGTTTATCTCAAAATTAAGACTTGAGTGTAAAAAATTTCTGGGTTTTTTTGTACTTTGGATAAAATAAATTTTTAAAAAATATTAAATTATCAACTAATGAGCTCACTTTGATGACTTGATTTAATCTTGAATTTGAAGGTTTGAGTATAAAATCAAAAGATAAAAAAAAAAAAAGAAGAAATAAACTGGGGTTTTGGAGGTTAAGCTTAAATCAGAAGCTAAGATGATGGATTTTTTTTTTAATGGGTATTTTCAGAAATTAAAAAGAATCAGCCTTGCTTGAAAATGAAGCATCACAAACATCAATGTCTTTTTCAAATCCCACAAAAATAAAACAAATAAAATAGCAGAAAAAGATAAGAAAAACTGATGGAATTCCCAGAAAACTAGAATGATAGAGAGTTTAAGAAGAAGGGCCACAAAATCAGGCAAATGAGAGCATCATTACAGCAATGAAACAATTGTTTGTGAAAGGGCAAAAAGGGAGGGAGAGAGACTGAAAGACTAGCATTTTTGGTAAACAAATTGATACAAACCACAACAAAACAGAAATTTAACCCTTGTTTTTTTAAAAAGGAAGTGTTTAAGTGTAAAAGGAGGAATTTAGTAATGGAAGATGGACCCCAAACCGACCAACAACTGCTCCACGCCTCCACCACTGACCGGACCTTTCGAATTAAGGATGTTCTATTCCATGTGGGACCACCATTATGGAGTCATGGCCACGTCCTTGCTTCATTATTTAGGCGGTTAATGTTTAGTGATACTAATGTCTCATTTGGTTGCATATGGAATTTATGTATCAAAATGACATGTGATAAACAAATTTTATTTATCCTACAAATTAAATGGGGCTTTCTCTTATTTATTAGGATATGTTTTTCTAATTGATAGATATGGGGATTAATTATGTCACTGTTTATCTTCTGAATTGCTACCATATTGTGGTAAATGCCTTGTACTATATATATTCTGAATCAATACAATTTTGGGCAAGCTGAAAGCCCTTTCATATTTTACATGGTATCAGTCGCCTATGTTTTTCAAAATTGTAAAACATGGTTGGCGATAAAGAACCACCACCACCCCCTAAAATTGAACCCAACTCTCAGTTCTACCTTGAGACTCAAGATTATCCCAGAGACTTTATTACTTCTACTCGTCTCAAAGGAGATAACTATGATGAATGGGCTGACGATATTCAATTGGCGTTGGAGGCCCGTCGGAAACTCGGGTTTCTTGACAATTCGATTGTTGCTCCTGTTCTTCCTTGTACTCAATCTGATTGGAACACAATTCAAGCCATGTTAATTTCATGGATTATGAATACTATTGACCCTGACATTAAAAGTACTGTTTTGGGTAAAAATACCCTAAACACGTGGCCCAATTAGAAAGGGACACGTGTCCTTCCTGAAAAGGTCCCACATGAACCACTCACCAGTCGACACATATCACCCTTAGATAACCTTGGGAAATTGCGGCCTTCAGAGTTCAATTCCCAAGAGCGCCGCAAAACGGCGCAGCCCATTAGGTCATCCTGACCTAATGAAGGGCACATTTTCCAATGACCCTATAAATAGGGAGACTTATCCCATTTATGGGGCACGTTCATTTATTACAACATACCTACATTCTCTCACATCAGAGAAAACATCTGATCTCGGAATCTGAGAAGATCTCACTTTTTGCCTTTCCGCACTTTTTCGTATTCTTCGACCAATACTAACTTGATCTTCGGAGGCGAAGCTCCTATCAATCGGAGTCTTCGTGTTTTGCAGGTACAGACCGCGTGGGACTAGTCTTGGTGACGTAACTCTCCTGAGGGACCAAAAAACACCCAAAATATTTGGCGCCGTCTGTGAGGAGAGTACCTCTAAGATGGTTCAAGAGTCTGTACCGCCACCTGAACCTAGTGGGCCTAGAGTCGATGGAGAGATCTATTCAGACCAAGATACAGACAACGACCGTGAAGTCGAAACCCATGTGGCTCCTTATGGGTCACTCATCTCTAAGCGCATCCGTCCTAGAGACAAACTGGAATGGGACAACAATGAGGCTGGTCCAAGTAAATCTACTAGACCACCGGCTGGGGAAGTTAAGCCAGTCAGCCAGAGGGACTGCTCCCGTTACTAAGGATGAGCTCATGAAGTTCATGACTAGTTTCAAGAGGGAGATCAATGCAAGGACCTCATCAATAAAAGGACGGTTGGCTTTAGCAAGGGTCAGTCGGCTAAAAAGACTCCTCAAGCTGAGAGGAGAAAGCCAGTCAAGGACATACAACTTGCTCCAAATCCTTCTACCTTAGATGGGCACAAGGAAGGTCATCCGGCAAGTTCAACCGGATGGCAGCAAGAAGACTTTTTCTGATGCTCGACACATCATCGAGCATAATAGGAACCAGCAGCTGCTTGAGTCAGCCTCTACATCGAGCTACCCAGACAGCTTTAAAAAAACCTCAGCAAGGAATTCTCAATCCTTGCATGAGAGCCATACAGGGGGCAAGACCGTCCACACGGGCCCTCAAATTATTGGGTTAGCCCCGTGTGTGCCTCAGATTCCATACGGGCAGTATGCCCCACCTTTCATGCAGCCGACCCTCTTTAGAGGACAGGCGACATACAACGTCCAACCCTTGGACAGGCAGCTCCGTCTGCTCAAACTTGGTGAACCAACTTCTGCGTTCACCAAGGAGATAACCGAGGCGGCTCAACCGGCCAAGGTTAAGAATGTGTTGGTTGGAGCCTGTGATTGTAAAACCAACCCTGAAGATCACCTCATAGCCTACACTAACCTCATGCACATGTAGGGATTGGATGATGCCATGTGGTGCAGATGTTTCCCGGCTACATTGAAGGGCGTAGCCCAACAATGGTTTGGCAACCTGCTAGTTGGATGTATTGACATATTCAAGAGGCTTACCTTCTTGTTTGCTTCAAACTTCTCTATAAACATCCCTGCCAAGAAAACAAGTCTCGACTTGAGCACCGTCCGGAAGGGAGAAAGAGAAAGACTCCGCTCCTACGTCAGGCGGTTCAATCTGGTGAGAATCTAGATTCAAGGACTGTATGACGAAGTTGCCTATACAGACTTCTTTAAAGGTCTGAAGGACGGGTCAACCTTTAAGTTTGACCTTTGTCAAGAAGAGGGTTTTCACCATACAAGAGGCGCTGATAAAGGCGGTGAGATTTATATAGGTCACCGACCTCTGCACGTCCACAAATCAGTCAGACTCTAAGAAGTCTGACAAGTAAAAAGGGAGTCGGTCTGCTTAGCCGGCTCCCAAAGCTAAACAGGGCAAAAAGAGAAAAGAGATCTGGGCAGTTGATGACTCTGATCAGTCGTTCTAGAAGAAAAAGAAGGAATTCAAACCGTACGTTTCTAGGTACGAGTTTAATAAAGATTATTACTCCATCCTTATGGAGATAAAGGATCGGGTGACTATTGAGAAACCCACGGCCATGAAGAGTTCCGCCAAAAATCGAAACAAAAATAAATACTGCCATTTCCATAAGGACATCGGCCATGACACTAATGACTACTATAGCCTCAAGCAGTTGTTTGACCGTCTGGCTGATCAGGGGGTGTTAAAGTGATACATTCTCAAGTCCAAGGTTACCCTGAAGACAAATCCACGACAGTCATTACAAAAGACTTCCCAGCTTACTAGTAGCTTGGACACTGACAAGGATCTAATCTACACCATAGTAGGCTGTTTTGCTGAAGGGGGCCTTACTATCCGGGGCACCAAGGACCATGTGAGGAATATGGACGTCAACTTTGTTGACAAGGGTCAGGCGTTTGCTAGTACATTTCTTGAGGTCATCATCACTGAAAAGGACTGTGGCTCAGTCCGCTGGCCGCATGATGACCTAGTAGTCATTGGATGCAAGGTCGCCGATCAGAAGGTGGGCCGGATCTTGATAGATACTGGTAGCTCCTCTGACATCATTAGCTACAAAATGCTTGTCCAGGCTGAAATACAAAGCGAACATCATGCATAGCGTCTCCCACCCTCTTGTTGGTTTTAGAGGAGGTGTTGTGCACCCAGTCGGGCAGGTAGATCTGCCCATTCGGCTGGGAGAGAAGAGAAAAGGGTGACATATGGTCGTCCGGTTTTTGGTGGTCGAAGAGCTGACCGCCTATAACCTTATTCTGGGTCGTTCCACTTTGAACGAATGCAAGGCCGTCATCATCCCAACTCTCATGCCGTTGAAATACGAAAGGGACGATGGCTCTGTTGGCTCCCTGAACGGGGATCAGAAGACGGCTAAAGAGTGTTACCTCTCAAACGTCAAACCCACGGCTGCAGCAGCCGGGCAGGGGACGGAGCCAATGGATCTTGACAATATCAAGGATCCTGATCCAGCCCCACCAGCCACCAAGAAAAGAAAACATGCTCATCTGGTGGAGGTGAAGAAGGAGAAGAAATAACAATCACAGACCGGGGAACGGTTAGATGAACTCCGTCCCCAACCGGCTGGTGATCACATTAATATTCCTCTAATAGCCGTCCAGAGCGAACTGTAAAGGTGGGGACGGTTGCTTTGCAAAGTTGGGTGCAGACTTGCACCTTCTGCTGAAGGAATTCAAAGAAATCTTTGCCTTTGAAGTGGAAGAGATGCCAGGCATCAGCTCGGATCTCGCTGTCCACAAACTTGCCGTTGATCTGAAAAAGAAGCCCATATGGTAAAAAAAAAAGAAATTACGGTGAGGAAAGAAGTCAGGCGGCAGCTGACGAGGTCAAAAAGCTGTTGGACGTAGGGTTTATTCGGCCAAGTAACTTCCCTGATTGGGTTGCAAATGTTGTGCTTGTAAAGAAGCCAAATGGTACATGGCGCATGTGTGTAGATTACACTGACTTGAGCAAGGCATGTCCAAAGGACAGTTACCCGCTTCCAAAGATCGACAACCTAGTCGACTCTACAGTCGGGCATGTCTTGATGAGTTTTATGGATGCCTACTCAGGTTTCCATCAGATTCCCCTGTGGAAAAAAGATCAAGAGAAGACGACTTTCGTCACTGATCAGGGGTTATTCTGTTATACTATGATGCCGTTTGACTTGAAGAATGCGCCTGCTACTTTCCAACAGATGATTAATATTGTCTTCATTAATCAAATTGGGAGGAATGTAGAGGCGTACATTGATGACATGATAGTTAAATCCAAGCAACAGACGGATCATCTTGCTGCAAGAAACCTTCACCACACTTAGGCGGCACAAGGTCATGCTCAATCCCAAGAAGTGTGTATTTGGTGTTGAGTTTGGGAAGTTTCTCTGATTTTTAATTGATCAAAGGGGGATAGAGGCCAACCCAGAGAAGATACAGTCGGTGATTAACATGAAGTAACCCTGCACTATTAAAGAAGTTTAGAAACTTACCGGTTTTCTGGCGGCATTGGGTAGATTCCTCAGCCGATCAGGTGACAAGTGCCTCTATTTTTTCTAAGTGATCAGAAAGAAGACAAGGTTTGAATGGGGGGATGATGCTGAGGCGGCCTTTCAGAAATTGAAAGAACATCTACACTCTTTGCCAAGGCTTGTTATCCGTCTGCCTAAAGAGACTCTTTTCATGTATTTAGCCATTTCAGATCATGTCCTCAGTGCTGTTCTCCTTGTTGAAAGAGACGACATTAAGCTCCTGGTCTATTTCATTAGCCATGTACTCAGAAATGCTGAACTACGGTACCCCATGGTTGAAAATTTTGGCCTTGCTCTTTACATGGCTATCAAGAAGTTGAAACCTTACTTCCTGTCACATCCGATTGTGGTCTACACAGACCAACCTCTCAAGCGGCTAATGACAATCTTGGAGTCATCCGGTAGATGCTCAAATGGGCTATTGAAATGCAAAGTCTTGAAATCACTTTCGAACTAAGAAAGGCAGTGAAGGGTCAGACGTTCGCCAACTTCATTGTCGAAATGACAAGGTCGGCTGCACCGGATAATACTGATCAGGTTTGGAAAGTGTATGTAGACGGGAGCTCTACCATGAACGGCTGTGGTGCAAGCGTTATCTATCAGTCCCTTGAGGGGACAAGTATGAGTATGCACTACGATTCAAATTCTAGGCCTTAAATAACGAGGTAAAGTATGAAACCCTGCTAGCCGGCATCCATATGTGTAAGGCGGCAGGGGCAACCAAAATTGACGCATACTCTGATTCACAGTTGGTCGTTAGCCAATACCATGGTGACTATGAGGCCACCCATCCGGCTATGATCAAATAACTTCAGGTGGTCAAAATTGAAGCTGGAACACTTGAAGAATTTCATATGAGTCAAGTGCCCAAGTCTGAGAACAATCAGGCGGGTGCACTGTCAAAGTTGGGATCCTCTGCCTCCTATCATATGCCTCGATCAATCTTCTGGGAAGTTATGGAAAAGTGAAGTATTATTGAAGAAGAGCCCATTGGAGTACTTAACCGAAGCTCTACCTGGATGGATGACATCCAAGCATAATTGCAAGACGGCACGCTTCCTGTTTCACCACAGGAAGCGATTGTCATGAAAAAACGTGCTGTAAACTTCGACATGAGAAACGGAGAACTCTTCAAAACAGGTTTCTTAAAGCCTCCATTGAAGTGTGTTACCCCAGAAAAGGGGCAAGAAGTCCTCGAAGAGTTGCATGCGGGATACTACGCCTCCCATATAGGCAACAGATCCCTAGCTGTCAGGGCTAGGCGACAAGGGTATTTTTGGCCCACTCTTGAGTCAGACGCCATGGAGATGGTTAAAAAATGTGACAAGTTCCAAAGGTTTGGCAAGCTCATCCATCGACCGGCCACTGACCTGATGGCAATCCATAGCCCAGTCCCGTTTGCTGAATGGGGCATGGACATTCTGGGTCCTTTTACGCCTGCACCAGGCGGAAAACGGTACATCCTCGTGGCCGTAGATTACTTCACACCAAGTGGGTGGAGGCGGGGGCAGTAAAAAACATCAAGACAAAGGATGTCATCTCTTTCATTTGGAAGAATATCATCACCCGATTCGGGGTATCTATGTCTATGGTTTTTGACAATGGCCCTTAGTTTAAGACGCCTCAACTTAAGAATTGGTTGGGAGATCAAGGGATCTCACATTGTTTTGCATCAGTCGGCTGACCCCAATCAAATGGCCAAGTTGAATCCTTCACCAAACTCATCTCAAACGGCATCAAAAAGAAAATTGAAAGGGCCGGTGGCTTATGGGCAGAAGAATTAATTTATGTCCGATGGGCCATCCGAAAAAATGAAAAAGGGGCAATTGGTGAAACCCTGTTTCTCATGGTATACGATACTGAAGTCATCTTGCCTATCGAGCATTGTGAGACGACTTTACGAGTCATGCTATATGATGAAGAAGCAAACTGGGAGGCCATGTGGCTAGCATTAGACTCACTCCCGGAGCACAGGGACAATACCGCCCATCGTCATGAGATTTACCGTCTAAGAATGAATAGTGCCTACAACAAGAGAGTACACAAACGGCCCTTGAAAGTGGGTGACTTTGTGTTACGAAAAATGGAGGCAACTGGTAGGGCTAGTGAGCAAGGAAAGTTAACTCCTAATTGAGAAGGTCCTTACCGGATCTATGAAGAAGTAAGAGACGACACCTAATGTAGGGAATATTTCAAGCATCCCACACTTGAGCCCTATTGTGATCATACACTTAAGCATGGTGGCGTCCAAAGGGAAGGAAGCTAGAGCAAAAGAGTCGCGAACAAGTTTTAGGAACTTGTAAACCGTTCATAGGGTGAAGGTTACACCCCTTAATGATCCATGAGATTTCTAACTCCATAGTGGTCCGGAAGCATAACTGGATATTCGGGGATGAAGGTACAAATCCAACCTAAAAGAGATTGAACCTGCCCTAAAAATAGGCCTCTACTTTATTCTTCTCATATTCATGTGTGCTTTCTAACTAACATACAATCAATATATTAATTCTAAACCTGTTTAATTTATGTTGGTTGAATATTAATGCACAAATAAATCTATTATTGGCAATCACTTGAATTAAAATCATATTAGCCTAAACAAGATTATTAATTATCTTATTAAGCATGATTATAAGTACAAATTCCCTTTAAACCTGCAAGAGATGGCGTGATCAAGCAATAACAACAATATATATTAAGCAACATAATAATAATAATAATAAATCATCATCATCATAATAATAATCTCATCAAAGAATAATAATATTAGCAAGATCCTAGGCATGATACTAACAAGATTAATAACAAACCTTAGCATGTCATTAAATATTAAAGATCAAAGCTTTATCCTAACATGAAACTAACATGATAGAAGAAATAGGAAGCAACCTAAACATGATACTAGAAAGCAATAAATAACATCCGAACATGATACTAGGAATTAATATAATATAAACATGCTTTTTATAGATATAGCAAAACTACTTACTTTGTTGCCTCGTATCTCTTTCTATCAAAACAATACACACGTTAGTAACTTCAATGAAAATATTAAATCAAACAATTAATTTAAATAATTGAAATAAGGATTTGGGACCAAACCCTCATAAATTATCAACCGTTCACGTCTAGGGCGAAGACAACTTCGAGCTTGGCTAGGTGTGTCTAGAACTCGTGAATGCGGAATATTGTATTTTGAAAAGGTTAGGCTAGAAAGAGGGAGAAAGAATAAGCTATTGCTTAAGAGAGAGAAGAGAATTTGATGATTGTTGATGATTGAAAACGGGGAAAAAGACCCCATTTATAGAGAAAAAAGTCCCGAAACGATAAGAAAAGATCGAATTTGACTCGGAATAAAACTGCTTCCATCGCGGTGCGACAAGGTCCATCATGGCGCGATGGCTTCATCGCGGCACGATGGAGCCGTCGTTTTGCGATGGTGAACGCGTTAATTCAAATTTGTACGGAGTCCTTAATCTAATTAAATTAGACTATTTAACATCCGTACTTATCTTTTAAAATCAGATTTAATATTTTAAAACACTTCTTTTATTCCAAATAAAATTCTTTATTTTCTAAAATATATAATTATTAATCCTAATCCCACTAGAGTTTAAAAGTAACCTTCTAGATTATTCTAGAAGATTAAAATCAATCCTAATGACTTTAGGAATATTAATTAACGGGCCCTCCACTTGATCATTGGGCCGTATATAAAACTCATTTCAAGCCCAATTTAGTATTTTGGCCATAACTTCCTCATTATTCATCAGAATTGGGCTTATAATATATCGTTGGAAAGCTCTTTTCCCAATACAACTACACCATTATTGGACCCTTATTATGGACCAAACTAAACAGGACTGGACATTTTCCATAAATAGAGTACGAAAAGATATATTTTCGAAAACAAAAAGAAGTATTTTTTATTAAAACGACCGCATTACAAGACTTTTCACATTTCACTTTGCTCGATAATCAATGACATGAAAGATATTCATAACTGTGTTTGTGTAGACACCCAAATTAGTCTCCCCAAAACCAAACCCGGTGATGAATACCTTTTACGTCATTTGATTATCGAACAAAGTGAAAGTGTAAAAAGTCTAGTGATGTGGATGTTTTTATTAAAATATCTTTCTTTCTGTTTTTGAAAACATTTCTTTTCTTACTGTATTTATGAAAATAGCCAGTCCAGTTTAGTTTGGTCCATGATAAGGGTCCAATAATAGTGTAGTTGGGTTGGGCTCGAAAAGAGTTTTCCAACGATATATTATAAGCCCAATTCCGATGAATAATGAGGAAGTTATGGATTATATTAAAATGGGCTCGAAATGAATTTTATATGCGGCCCAATGATCTAGAGGATGGCCTATTAATTATTATTCCTAAAGTTGTTAGGATTGATTTTAATCTTCTAGAATATTTAGAAGGTTCCTTTTAATTCTAATGGAATTAGGATTGATAATTATATTTTAAAGAGTTTTATTTGGAATAAAATAAGAGTTTTATGATAAACCTGTTTTAATTTGATAAACACGGAATTTGCTGCTTAATCATATTAAGAAGAGGATTCCGTATAAAAGCGCGTTTTATCTTTTTATTAGCGTCAAACGACAAAGTCTGTCGCCTGGCGACAGATGCCAGTTTTATTCCGTATAGAATTTGAAGTATTTTCTATCGTTTTCGGACTGTTTTCTTATAAATAGGGTTGTATCTCCCCGTTTTTTTTAATCATAAAAAACAATCAACAATCATTCACAACCATCATCTCTCTCTATTCTCTCTCTATTCCTTTTCTAAACCTTCCCTCTTACAAAATTCCTCATACACAAGTTATAGACACACCTAGCCAAGTTCGAAGTTGCCTTCGCCCTAGATGTGAAAGGTTTAGTATTTCTGAGGGTTTGGTCCCAAATCTCTATTTCAATTATTTAAACTAACTGTTCGATTCCTTGAAGTTACTAACGTGTGTATTTTGTTATTAGAAAGAGGTACGAGGCATCGAAGTAAGTACTTTAATTGTTTTATTGATCTTATGCTTAAATTATTTTGTTGATTCCTAGTATCATGTTAGGATGTTATATTGCTTCCTAGTATTATGTTTAGGGTAATAACTAAAATTTCTAATATCATGTATATTATTATGATGCTTCCTATTTCTTTCCTAATATCATGTTAGTGTCATGTTAGGGCTAATTGATCTTTAATGCTTAGTGACATGCTAGGGTTTGTTATTAATCTTGTAAGTATTATGCCTAGGATCTTGCTAATATTATTATGCTTTGAGATTGAGAATATTATTATTATGATGATGATTGTTATTATGTTGTTTGATATTATATTTATTATTATTGTTATTGCTTGATCACGCCCTCTCTTGCAGGTTTAAAGGGAATTTGTTCTTGTAATCACGCTTAATAAGATAATTAATAATCTTGTTTAGGTTAATATGATTATAATTCAAGTGATCGCCAATAATAGATTTGTTTGTGCATTAATATTAAACCAACATAGATTAAACAGGTTTAGGGTTAACCTATTAGTTGTATGTTAGTCAGAAAGCGCACATGAATATGAGAAGAATAAAGTAGAGGCCTATTTTTAGGGCAGATTCAATCTCTTTTAGGTTGGATTTGTACCTTCATCCCCGAATATCTAGTCATGGTTCCAGACCACTATGGAGTTACCGATCTCATGGATCGTTAAGGGGTGTAACCTTCCCCCTGTGAACGATTTACAAGTTCCTAAAACTTGTTGGCTACTCTTTTACTCTAGCTTCCTTCCTTTTGGACGCCGCCATGTTTAAGTGTATGATCACAGTGGGGATCAAGTGTGGGATGCTTGAATTATTCCCTACAGTTTGGTTTTTGGGGAGACACAATCAGGTGTCTACAGAAGCCCCCATTTTGACTGAGTTTGGAGAAACGTAAGTTTCGAAAACAAAAGTCAAAGCAGCGATAGGGACAGAGAATGATTCAAAACGTTCCGTGATACCTACAAACTAGCGTTAGTTAAACAGATAAAAGAGTTAAGAAACACGTATCTTGCACCGTTGAGCACACGTCTATGGGGTAACCGATTTTGTTGCATGCTGTTGTGACGATTTCCACAGTGCCTCGTGAACGCCATCTGAAGGTAACAGTGCCTCACTATCTTCATTTGTTTGTGACAATCTTCCATAATACCTCGGGAACATCGTCGAAGGTGACTGTACCTCGTCATCTCTAGTGTTGTGGCAATACCTCGCCACGGAAGTACCTCGCCGCTATAGACAATGTCCTCTATACTTCGGGACATCGTTGAAGACCGCTGCTTATAGCCATCTCCAGTTCCGTTGTGACAATCTTCTTAGGGAAGATTATCGAAGACCATCGCTTGTTAATCCTCAGTTTGCTAGTGCTTCGCTTGAATATTTGCTGATATTTTACTGTGATTGCTCGTTGTGATGAGTCGGTACTTTGGTGCTTGTGCTTGCTTGTAACCAATACCTCGGTGCTTGTGATGAGCTAGTACTTAGGCGCTTAAGCTAAGTGAGATGATCGTCGTCAGGCCGATCACTTACGGCGATTGTAATTGAGTCGATTACTAATCATGTCAATTTGCTTATAGGGGCTAACTGGCGTACCAAAAAACCTAATTTGCTGAATAAGGTCCACAAAAGCATTATGGGGCCTAGGAATTGCATCGCTGAAGAAAGGAGAGCTAGCGCACGCTGCCACGTGTTATCGCGTTGCACCAAGCTTGACGTGGCATGATGGTTTCATCGCGGCACGATAGAATCGCGTTTTTCAGAATAAAACCCCTTCTTCCTCATTTTGGCTGCTGCTCATTTCTTGTTCGGTTTTTGCCCGAAACTTCAAATTGTCCGTTCTTGCTCGTTTCTCAACCAAATTCACTCAAATTTGTTGCAAATCAAAGTTCTCGATTTCTAGTTTGCTGATCTATGTAAGTTTTTCTCAAACTCCACTCAATTTGGAAGAATTTCGTATGTGTTCCTTTGCGGATTTTTGAAAAATCTGAAACTTATCTTGCTTATTTTTCTTTGTTTATCAAATTTCTTGCCATGAAATTGCATGTTTATGCTTGTATATCACTTTAGGAGTGTTTCGAGACTTGTTTGACTCAATTTGATGAAGAAACGAACGTTTCACCATTGTTGGGCACTTCGAGTTCGTGAGAATAATGTGACTCGTTCTTCGTGTTTTTGCTAGCTATTCATGCTTAATTTGTCACAATATTTGTCATAGTATTGTAAGAATTTGTTTGATTGCTTGAGAATGCTATTTTTGCTCGAATAAAAAACATGCTCTGTTTTAGTACTATGTACTCTGTTTTTTTTTCAAACATAGTATCATGCGGCTAGGTGATGTGTCCAATTTATATAGTATTTTACCCCCGTCCCTTGGTCATAATCAGTAGTGTTTTTGGCTCTTTAGAGCCACTTTTATTACTAATTGGTGTTTTCTAGTGTTTTTGTAGTTTTGGTTGAGTTTTGTAGGAAATTGCATCTTTAGAGCGTTTTCCGGGTTTTTCATGGAGCAACTACGGACATTAGGAGGACACAACCATATTTGAAGCCCAGGACCGGTTAGAGCCGGTGATTAAGGGCCCGGTGTGTGATACCGGGGCATTTGGACCAAGTATTCAAGACCCGAAGAGGAAATTCGGATTGGGCCGAAGAATCAAGCCCAATCGAAGTCCAAGCCTCGAGGAAGAGACCGGGCCCGATCGGGCAAGCTTACGCCCGATCGGGCGGGCGCGTAGTCAGAGGCATTAGGAAAGGCGCGCCCGATCGGGTGAGCATTAGCTCGATCGGGCGCGGCTACCCAGGAGAGTTGCGAAGAAAAAGGCGGGCCCGATCAGGCCGCCCTTCGCCCGATCGGGCGCGTGTTATTGAGGGTTTAGATTTGTCAAATTCTTAGTTTTTAATTAGGATTGTTTTTAAAGTTGTTTAAGTACGATTTTAGTATGGAATCTTGTTTTTTGGGGGACCTTCTCTTTTAAACTTTCTCTCTCTACTTAGATTATTTTCTCTCTCTAAAATTCTCTCAACTGTGTTCTTGCTCAACTTTGTAATTCCATTGATTTTGGTAACGATTTCTTCTTCTTTAATCTAAGCTATTTATTTTATTTCTTCCATCATGACTTGTTTAATTGCTTTGTTTAGTTTATGTTCGATTATGTCTGAGTAGTTTTCTTTCTAGGGTTTATGGGGATCCATAAATAATATGAAGGGGTAATTTATTGTTAATGATTGTCAATGCTTGATTAATTTCCTATTGATTGATTTAATGCTCTGTGACTAGATTAGGCCTGATCTTTTATGCATGAGTTTGACAATATTGATTCGAGATTCGAGATATGAGAATTGATGTTTAGGTCTCGTTTCAATAGGCAGGTTAATTTATAAATGGTTAAGTCGAGATTCGAGAGATGAGATTTAATACCGGTAGATTGATTCTGTGATTGTAATACGTAGCGAAAGCCCTTTATGATCTGATAAATTGATGCATTGATGGTTGATTATTATGTTTTACCTTGGAATATTATTTATTGGTGAACCTATGCCCTAGGTCTTTTATTCCTTGATTTTCCTCCTACTTTTTATTCCTTTTCACTTATACTCTTAGTAGTTTAGTTCTCCTTTATAATAACAAATTGGTTACTTGATAATCTAGATTATATAAATTTATTAGGAATAAATTGACTTGTTTCCTTGTTGTTCGACCCTTCTTCCCTTTTTACATAGTTAGTGGATTTAGGTATTATTTTTGATTAGCTGATTACGACTTTAGCGTATCAAAATTTAGCGCCGTTGCCGAGGAGACGGTCTTATTTTTATTTCTGATTATTTTTATAGTCTAGCTTATTTTCTCCTGTCCTAGAGAACGTAAGTTCTTTGGGACAGTTCTCATATTTGTCGTCTAGTTCTTTGTGTATGCCCAGGTGTTCCAGATCAGGTTATATCCCATTCGATCCTGAGATCGAACGCTCTTTTCATAGATAAAAGAATCTTTACAGGAAAATCCTGGCGGGTTCTGAGGATAACAATAATCACCGAAACCCTCCAACTGATTCCAGTGATTCAGAAGATCCTTCAGATTCAGAATCAGAGATGACGGCACCTAAGAAGCTCAGTGATTATTCGCAGCCGACGCTTACAGATTTTCCACATCTTACCCCCATTCCGGCTCTTAATGGGGTGCAACTCGAGATTAAACCCCAATTTATCACGATGATAGAAAGGAAGCAATTCAGTGGAGCTAAGGGTGAAGACCCAAATCTTCATATTGCAGACTACTGTCAATATTGCAATACCATTAGGCAAGCTGGAGTCACACATGACCAAATCAGGGAGATTCTCTTTCCTTTTTCTTTATGTGGAAAAGCCAAATTATGGTATAATGGATTAAATAGAACTGCACTTGGTATAACTAACTGGGAGACTCTTGTTTTAAATTTCTATAATAAATATTATCCTGCCGAGAGGACAGCTTTGCTAAGAAGCGCAATTCAAAACTTTTCCCAAGAGCCAGATGATACTTTGTATGAGGCTTGGGAAAGATTCAAGAATCTGCAGAGGGAGTGTCCCCACCATAATTTAGCACAATGGCAGTTAATCCAAGCCTTTTATAATGGGATTGGAAATTTATCTAGAACAATATTTGATTCTGCAGCTAGTGGGAGGTTTATGAACCTTAATGTTGATGACACAGGTCAAGTTATCGAAGATATGGCAATCCACAATTCCCAATATGGGAATCCTAGAGGGTTTGCTAACAAAGGGAAACATAGTGTCGACTCTGTGTCCTTTTTAAAAGCTCAATTAACCTCTATTTGTCAAAAATTAGATAATCTTAGTACTGCAAATATAGCTAATGTTTCTGCAATTAATAATAATTCTAATGAGGCTTTCTATGAAAATTGTGGAATTATAGGTCATAGGGAGCAAGATTGCAGGAGTTCCGTGGAGCAAGTCAATGCCTTTCAAGCTTATAGGCAGATGACCCATACTCCAACACCTACAATCCTAGGTTCCGGAATCATCCATATCTTTCCTACCGGAGCACCAATGTTCAAAATCCGCCACCTCCACAACAATTACAGACGCCACAACAACCACAACAGAAATACTGCCATCCCAATGCTGGCCAGAAGAACCAACCACAACAACCCTCCTCATCTTCCGACCTTGCTTTGGTAGAAATTAGAGCGATGCTGGCTAGTATGCAAAAGCACATGGAGAGTAGAGATGCCCAAATTGATTCGATCATAGCACATAATAAAATTATAGATATTAAATTGCGCAGATTTCTTCTACTCTACAAGCCCATCAACAAGGATCCCTGCCAGCATAGCTAACTAGGCCTACGGATCAAGCCTTCGCAATTACTCTAAGGAGTGGTTTACACTATGATGGGCCCCCTATGCCCAGAAATGATGAACCTGTTTTAATGAATAATGCTAATCTTGATTCCGTTAAACCTAACAATGTTGCTAATAGCCCTACAGGGCTAAAGAGTAGTACTAATATTTCTGATAATACATTGCAGGGTACAACTCCAGGGAAAGTAGCAGCTCCAGATAAGAGCAGTAATACTCCAAAGCCGGTTATCAAACTTCTATTCCCCAATCGTCACTTAAAAACAAATTCGGATAAGCAGTTTGGTAAGTTTCTTGAGATGGTTAAAGATTTTCAGGTAACAGTCCCCTTCACAGAACTAATTACACAAATTCCTGCATATGCGAAATTCATGAAGGAAATATTGACTAGAAAGAGATCTATTAGTGAGTGTAGACACCCAAATGTGTCTCCCCAATACCAAACTCAGTGATGAATACCTTTTGCGTCGAATGATTATCGAATAAGGTGAAAGTGTGAAAAGTCAAGTGTTGCGGTTGGTTTTTATTAAATTCTTTCTTTCTGTTTTCGAAAACAACTCTATTTTATGAAAACAGCCAATCCAGTTTAGTTTGGTTCACGAAAAGGGTCCAATAATAGTGTAGTTGGATGGGGTTTGAAAAGAGCTTTCTAACGATATATTATAAGCCCAATTCCGATGAATAATGAGGAAGTTATGGCCAAAATACTAAACTGGGCCCGGTTTGATCTTTACATACGGCCCAATGATCTAGGAGAGGGCCCAATGTTAATTATTATTCCTAAAGTTATTAGAATTAATGATAGAATTGTCTAGAAGGTTCTCTTTAATCTTAATAGAATTAGAATTAATAATTATGTTTTGATAAGTTTTATTTGGAATAAAATATTATTTTATGAAAAATACGGTTTCAGTTTTCATACGGACTTTACTAATCGATTTTGATTTATATGTGCACTCCGTGTTGAAAGCGCGTAGAAATCCAGGCTGTCGCCTGTCGCCAAGCGACAAGGTCGGTTTTGCAGCGACAGCGTGGAGTTTTATTCCTTATCAAATTCTACCTATTTCCGGACTGTTTTCTTATAAATAGGGTCCTGAACCTCCGTTTTGATCATCAACAATCATCAATTCTCAATTATCATCATCTTCAATCGATCATCTCCCTCTAAACTCTCTCTAGCTTTTCACAAACAAAATTCCGCATTCACGAGATCTAGAAACACCTAGCCAAGTTCAAAGTTGCCTTTGCCCTAGACGTGAAAGGTTATAATTTCTGAGGGTTTGGTCCCAAATCTCTATTTCAATTATTCAATTTGATTGTTTGATTTTATATTTTCCTTGAAGTTATTAACGCGTGTATTTTGTTATTAGAAAGAGATACGAGGCATCCAAGTAAGTACTTTAATTGTTTAATTGATTTTATGATATAGAAATCATGTTAAGATTGTTATTTTGGTTCCTAGTATCATGTTAAGATGCTTTCCTTAGTATGATATTTAGGGTGATTTGCTTATATTAATTATTATTTCTAGGATGCTTCCTATTTTCTTTTCTAATATCATGTTAGGGCTAAAGCTTTGATTTTTAATGTTTAGTGACATGCTAGGGTTTGTTATTAATCTTGTTAGTATCATGCCTAGGATCTTGCTATTATTATGCTTTAACACTAACATGAACATGATTATGATGATTGTTATTATGTTGCTTGATATTATATTATTGTTATTGCTTGATCACACCTTTTATGCATGTTTAAAGGGAATTTGTACTTGTAATCACGCTTAATAAGATAATTAATAATCTTGTTTAGGGCTAATATGATTATAATTCAAGTGATCACCAATAATAGTTTTATTTGTGCATTAAGTTCAACCAACATAGATAAACATGTTTAGGGTTAATCTGTTGTTTGCATGTTAGTCAGAAAGCGCTCATGAATACGAGAAGAATGAAGTTGAGGCCTATTATTAGGGAAGGTTCAATCTCTTTTAGGTTGGATTTGTACCTTCATCCCCAAACCCTATTTGGTTCAAGACCTTTTGGAGTTGACGATCTCCTGGATCGTTAAGGGGTGTAATCTTCACCTTGTGAACGGTTTACAAGTTCCTAAAACTTGTTGGCGACTCTTTTGCTCTAGCTTCCTTCCCTTTGGACGCCACCATACTTAAGTGTATGATCACAGTGGGGTTCAAGCTTGGGGTTAATGGCTTGAAATATTCCCTACAGTTTTTGGCGACTCTTCTTGGGTGGATTTCTATTTTAATTCCTGAAATTTATTTCGGCAATGATTCAGAATAAGTGGATGAGACTCTCGAAAAGTTCTAAGTATTTCATGTGCGTAATTTTGATTAGCATTATTGTCATATGCATAAAAAAGGTCCTCATTGGATAGACCATACGAAATGAGTCAAAAACATAGGATTTTTACACATAGGGAATTTGAGAAATATCTTTCGCAACTAGAATTGAAATAACGCTGCGAAATTTGGAAAATTCTAAGAACGTAGATACCTGCTAAGGCATGTAGGAACTAGCGTCTAGAAAACAAGGCTTGCCGCCTGTAAAGTGCTTCTGTCACCTGGCGAAAGTTCTATCGCTTGGCGACAGGGGTACTTTTGCGGCGACAGTCCCTGTAGTCTGGCGCCAAGTTCTTCCAATACCGAGCCAAAACTCTGCCTTCTTGTTTCGACCATTTCTAGCACTGTTGGCTTGATTCTACTTCCTGATTGAGTTTTTCTCACTTTTCTGAAACCCATGTGTTCTACATATGGACATAACCCTCTAGGGGTTCACGCTCCATCTACCCAATCGAACGCTCCTGGCAACGACGGGTACATCCGACTTTGTGAATCCACCAAACCGTGGAAGCAAGTTTTTAACTTGCGGGGTCCCATCCACTCGCGCCAACCCTTCCAAAGGTAAGTCTTTCGCGCGGTGCATCCGGACTCATAACCATGGACCCTCTTTGACTAACCCATATCCTAAACCTTAGAGAACTAGAGCCTTTGTTAGGTTGCAAACTCATTGCATCATATTGTGACTATTTGAACTATTTGTGCATTATTTGCTTGTGCATATCATATATGTGCTAACCGTTTGTTTGACTTGTGTCTAAGTCTAAATAAACCAATTAATGACTAAGAAGGACTTTTTCTAAGTAATTAATTAACCAATTTGACTAATTAAAGACTAATAAAGTAATTAATCTTTAGGCATGTCCCCTTAAAGTAAGCTTACTGGAAACAGTCCCAGATTAATGTTCCAGCAATGGCGCAGGAATTTGGGCTGTGGCGCCGCAGTTTACTGCTTGTCGCCTGGCGACAGATTTGTCGTTTGGCGACAAGCTTCAAACTGTGGCGACAATTATGTTGTTCCGGCGACAGTCCAGATTCTTACTCGAGTCATCACGACGAGTCTAATTAAACAGTTTGCTAATCAGTTCGATTTTTTTATTAATAAGCAGCACCTTTGTTAAGTCCTTAATGGATTCTAGTCACATAGTCTAGCCACATGGTCTTACACAAGAGCCTTAACATGTCACATACACTCGCTAGTCTTAGCACACACTTTATATAGTCACGATGACCATGTCTTAGGTTCATGCATGAGTCGGTTTTTTCCGTCATTTGAGTTGGGGGTACATTCTATTCCTAATTTTTTCATATCTCTCCATCTATATCATCTTTCCTTCCCCATGTCACAATATTCACTCTTCCTACCTTCTTCCATCCATTGCATGTTGAATAAAGTAGAGTCAAATAATTAACCATGCATATCCCTTAATTTCCCTTTCCACAGTATTTGGTCAAGGAGAGAAGGACGATTAATCAAAGACAACACCTTTATTCAAATTCAACCTTTTGATAAGCCAATCGGTTGAAAAGGGAAAGCTAAGAAGATAATGGCAAGTCAGGAAGAAGTCAACGAACTCAAGGGACAAGTGGCTAACATTGCTGAAATGTTGAAGAATCTGACTCTCCAAATCAATGACCTTGTGAGACAACAGCAATTGGAGCTCATCTAGGAAAATTTGAGCAAATTGTCCAATGACTATAGATTGCAGGGCATTAGCTCACAAGGGGTCTCGGTGGACAAGGATCTTCTTCCGCAGAAGTTCAATGCCAACGACATTCTGAAATTCAAGGCAATGGATAACCCTTATTTTCATTTAAGAGCCTTTGAAACTGTAATGAATATTAAGGGAATAGACAAGAAGGCTTTTCATTCTGCGTTTTCTCTATCATTAGAAACCGTTTGTCAGCAATGGTATTTTTCTCTTGATAAAGAAAAAACCTCTAGTTGGGAGTCAATTGTAAACGCTTTCATTGATAGATATAAATGCAATATTCAAGTTGAAACTGATCATAGGGAACTTGAAATACTCAAGCAGAAAGAGAATGAAGGCTTTACTTCTTTCTTTAATAAATGGAGAGAAACTTCTACAAAGATGGTTGAAGTCCCTACTGAAAGAGAATCCGTGAGGATGTTCATCAAAAATTTACAAGAAAAGTATTCAAAGCACTTAAAATACCAACACAACTTGAACACTTTCAAGGCTGTGTATAATATAGGCATTGACATTGAAGATGACCTTCTGAAAGATAATAGTGCGAGAGGAAAGAAGAACGACCATCCTTCTTCTTCCTCTCTTATTAATGAAGTACATGGTACGATCACCTCCAAACCACGAATCCAAAGGTCGAAAAGAGTGTTCACTCCACTTGGTATGGGTTATGAAACAGCTTTTGAAAAATTACACCACAAAGGACTAGTCATGCCCATAGGGCCTATCAAAGATCCAGTTCTAGAAGCTAGGCCACCCAAGTGGGATCCTAATAAGCACTGAAAATATCACCAAGGAAAGGGTCACGACGCTGAGAAGTGTTGGAAACTCAAAGAAGCTATTCAAGATCTGATCGATGACAATAAAACTTCCGAGATTCTAGCCATCGCAGAAGATCAAACATCCTTCGATCCTTCACTCCTTATCACACCTGTAGGTAAGCCCATGATCGAGATAGCATATATAACCTCTCTTGATGAAGTGGCCGCGATTGAGGAGGATGAAAGTATTATCTTAGATAATATCAGGGAAGACTTGTCAAGTCTAAAAGAAGACATTCGAAAACTGCAAGATGTCATTGCCATGCTCTTGAATGTGGTAGAAGGATTAGCGAATCAGATGATAGTTGTTGAACAAAATTCTCACCAAGGATCTAATGAAGAACTCAATGCTCCTAAGCCACGGACAAAACAGACCATTGAAGAATACACACCAATAGGAATGACTTACAATGAAGCTTTTGACTGTCTCCACGATCAAGGTCTCATTTGCCCCATTGGTCCCGGTCAAGACCCTCTGCCTGAAAAACGGTATCCCAATTGGGACCCAAAATCTTATTGCCAATACCATAGAGGTCGTGGTCACACCACCGAAGTATGTCTCGCTCTCAAAGATCGTATTCAAGACCTCATTGATTCAAGTTTCCTCCATGTTCCTCCGCGCGACAAGAAAGCCAGGATTAGTAACAATAATAACAGTGGCTGGAAAGGAAAGAGGAACGACAATCCTTCTTCTTCCAAAGCTACCCACTCGAACAAGGTTAGCATGCTTAACTTGGATGAGGTCCTTGCCTTGAACAAACGAGAGCAAAAGAGAACCTTTACACCTATTGGCATAAGTTATGACACAACATTCGATCGCCTTCATGCAAAAGGTTTTATAACTCCCATAGGACCGTTTGGGGACCCACCTGTCGAGAAGAGAACGACTAGCTGGAACCCCAATGCACATTGCAAATATCATCAAGGTAGGGGTCATACTACCGAGAGTTGTTGGAAGCTAAAGGAAGCAATTCAATATTTGATCGACAATAACAAGCTTCCTATACCTCCAGTCGGCAAGAAGACCGAGTGATGATAAGACACAAGACAAGAGGCGAGCTTCAACGACAAGATTCGTGACCTCTTTTTTCTATTTCTTTTTTATTCCTTTCCCCAATAAGTCTAGCATATGCACCGGTTTATTCTCCTTAGATTTATTTTGTAGGATCATTATTTCTTCCCCTTTTAATAAAATGAGCATTTATTTTCTTGCATATGATCATCGCATTGCATTGCATTCGTAAAAAAAAAAAAAAAATCCATGTCAAACTGAGCACAAGGTATACCAATGATTTGAGGCACCCCTTGTAGCCACATCATATCACCTTTCACCTTTTAAAAAATATGCAATCCTTTTTTGATAAACTACTTTGAGCCTCGTATAACGATAGACCTGTCATTTTTCAACCCATATCTACCTAACCTTGGGATGGGATGGTGTGCAACTTATGCAATTTTCAAAGAACGAAATTTTGAGTGATTTTACATAAAACTCAAAAATTCAAAAAAGCAAAAATGATAAAAGTGTACAAAAGGGCAAGTGTTCCAATGTCTTTGATATGAACACGTCTCAAATTACGTTTCTTATCGAGTGCTCGGTACCGTGCCTGAGAAACATGAATGCCAAGTGAGTGATAGACCGCATGATTGGGATTGCCCACGCTTATAAAAAAAGAGATTTGAATTTGAAAAAATGATAAAAAAAAATGCAAAAGCAAAAAAGAAAAAAGAGTTAAAACACTCAAGCATAAAAATACAAAGATTCAAAAGCAAGGTTGCACACCTTGGAGGCTTATCTAGGGTCTTGAGCCTTTATCCCTTTCTTCTTCAACCTTTAGCCTAACCACGTTATAACCCTCAAAAGACCTATTTGAGGTATACACACACTTGTGCGAGGTTCGGCTAGAGCTACGTTCGGCCTGATTCCTAACGGATACGTAGGCAACCTCACATTAGGGCGCGACCGTAATAAAAATGCATTCATATTCACATTCACACACTCACACCATGATCATATCAAAGGATCTCTTATGCTCATCCCTATCTATTTAGAGCTAGACTTGGGGGCTTGATCCTTACATTATTAGCCTACCTAGCCTAAGAGGCACCACCATTTGACTCTTTCCAATATATTTTTCCACACACTTAGCCCTTGCAGCCTAACTTTAGTGTCACTATCACACACATCACAGATACATGATCAAATAATCCTACCTTTAGGAACCCTTTGTCATGAAATCTTAACACAACGCTGAAGCATGCCTTGTCATGTCAAAATCAAGATCAATCATCAATGCATCACAAAGTATGAAGTACTTAGCCTCCGCGCCTAAGCTACCTAAATACTTTCATCATCAAGTCAACTAGGATAGTCCAAGATGTTATAATCATTGTACTTTGAGATACAACGTGGGCGCATACATTTGACTAAGCTCATTCAACATGCACCATCAAAAACTTCTTTCTTTTTTGTGTCTTTCTTTTTTGTGTCTTTCTTTTTCGGGAGAAAGTTGGTACCCTCCACAAAAATGACGGAAAATTTTTGCTTTTCACAATGCACACACGGGTCATGAGTCACACGTGTCATTTCACTTCCAGTCGAGTCAACCTCGAGTCAATCACAACGAGTCAAGTTTATACCTCGAGTCATGTACGTTGAGTCATGTCACCTCGAATTGAGTCTAACACATGTGTCAAAACACATTAAGTCACATAAGAGTCACACACGTGTCAAAACAGATTGAGTCAACCTCAAGTCAGTCAATCACCTTAGGTCAACCCTAAGAAAAACTCCAGCAAAGTCTTTTGGAAATCTTTTGATATTTACAGGATACAACCATTCAGCAAAGCTCCTGTTCGCAGCCAACCGAACGATCTCAAAAAATATTCAAGTATCAAAGCTCTTTTGCTCAGAGACGCGTGGGCATATCATTCAAGCTCTTTGTTCAGAGACGCGTGGACATTTCTTTCAAGCTATTTTGTTCAGAGACGCGTGGACATTTCTTTTCAAGCTCTTTTGCTCAGAGACGCGTGGGCATCCTATTCAAGCTCTATTATTTAGAGACGCGTGGACATTTCTTTCAAGCTCTTTTGTTCAGAGACGTGTGGAAATTTCTTTCAAGATCTTTTGCTCAGAGACACGTGGGCATCCTATTCAAGCTCTATTGTTCAGAGACGCGTGGACATTTCTTTCAAGCTCTTTTGTTCATAGACGCGTGGACATTTCTTTCAAGCTCTTTTGCTCAGAGACGCGTGGGCATCCTATTCAAGCTCTTTTGTTCAGAGACACGTGGACATTCCTATTCAAGCTCCATTGTTCAGAGACGCGTGGACATATAAAAAAAAGCTCTTTGTTACGAGATGCATGGACATTTCCTATTAAAGCTCTTTGTTCAGAGACGCGTGGACATATAAAAAGAAACTCTTTTATTCAGAGACGAGTGAACATCAAACAGCAAGATGACGTTCCATAGATTGTGAAAAGTCGTCACAACAGCAATGCAGCAAAAAATCGGTTACCTTCAGAGACGTGTGCTCGACGGTGCAAGATACGCGTTTCTTAACTCTTTTATCTGTTTAACTAACGCTAGTTTGAAGGTATTGGCGTTACAAGAATGATTTAGGATCGCAAAACGTTCTGAATCATTCTCCGTCCCTATCGCTACGTTGACTTTCGTTTTTGAAACTTGCGTTTCTCCAAACTCAGTCAAAGTGGGGGCTTTTGTAGACACCCAAATGTGTCTCCCTAAAACCAAACCCAGTGATGAATACCTTTTGCATCGAATGATTATCGAATAAGGTGAAAGTGTGAAAAGTCAAGTGTTGCGATTGGTTTTTATTAAATTCTTTCTTTCTGTTTTCGAAAACAACTCTATTTTATGAAAACAGCCAATCCAGTTTAGTTTGGTTCACGAAAAGGGTCCAATAATAGTGTAGTTGGATGGGGTTTGAAAAGAGCTTTTTAACCATATATTATAAACCCAATTCCGATGAATAATGAGGAAGTTATGGCCAAAATACTAAACTGGGCCCGGTTTGATCTTTACATACGGCCCAATGATCTAGGAGAGGGCCCAATGTTAATTATTATTCCTAAAGTTATTAGAATTAATGATAGAATTCTCTATAAGGTTCTCTTTAATCCTAATAGAATTAGAATTAATTATTATGTTTTGATAAGTTTTATTTGGAATAAAATATTATTTTATGAAAAATACGGTTTCAGTTTTCATACGGACTTTACTAATCGATTTTGATTTATATGTGGACTCCGTGTTGAAAGCGCGTAGAAATCCAGCCTGTCGCCAGACGACAGGCCTGTCGCCTGTCGCCAAGCGACAAGGTCGGTTTTGCAGCGACATCGTGGAGTTTTATTCCTTATCAAATTCTAGCTATTTCCGGACTGTTTTCTTATAAATAGGGTCCTGAACCTCCGTTTTGATCATCAACAATCATCAATTCTCAATTATCATCATCTTCAATCGATCATCTCCCTCTAAACTCTCTCTAGCTTTTCACAAACAAAATTCCGCATTCACGATATCTAGAAACACCTAGCCAAGTTCGAAGTTGCCTTTGCCCTAGACGTGAAAGGTTATAATTTCTGAGGGTTTGGTCCCAAATCTCTATTTCAATTATTTAATTTGATTGTTTGATTTTATATTTTCCTTGAAGTTACTAACGCGTGTATTTTGTTATTAGAAAGAGATACGAGGCATCCAAGTAAGTACTTTAATTGTTTAATTGATTTTATGATATAGAAATCATGTTAAGATTGTTATTTTGGTTCCTAGTATCATGTTAAGATGCTTTCCTTAGTATGATATATAGGGTGATTTGCTTATATTAATTATTATTTCTAGGATGCTTCCTATTTTCTTTTCTAATATCATGTTAGGGCTAAAGCTTTGATTTTTAATGTTTAGTGACATGCTAGGGTTTGTTATTAATCTTGTTAGTATCATGCCTAGGATCTTGCTATTATTATGCTTTAACACTAACATGAACATGATTATGATGATTGTTATTATGTTGCTTGATATTATATTATTGTTATTGCTTGATCACACCTTTTATGCATGTTTAAAGGGAATTTGTACTTGTAATCACGCTTAATAAGATAATTAATAATCTTGTTTAGGGCTAATATGATTATAATTCAAGTGATCACCAATAATAGTTTTATTTGTGCATTAAGTTCAACCAACATAGATAAACATGTTTAGGGTTAATCTGTTGTTTGCATGTTAGTCAGAAAGCGCTCATGAATACGAGAAGAATGAAGTTGAGGCCTATTATTAGGGAAGGTTCAATCTCTTTTAGGTTGGATTTGTACCTTCATCCCCAAACCCTATTTGGTTCAAGACCTTTTGGAGTTGACGATCTCCTGGATCGTTAAGGGGTGTAATCTTCACCTTGTGAACGGTTTACAAGTTCCTAAAACTTGTTGGCGACTCTTTTGCTCTAGCTTCCTTCCCTTTGGACGCCACCATACTTAAGTGTATGATCACAGTGGGGTTCAAGCTTGGGGTTAATGGCTTGAAATATTCCCTACAGTGAGGTAGAGACAGTCGCTTTTACTGCAGAATGTAGTGCCGTACTACAAAATAAATCTCCACCTAAACTGAAAGATCCGGGTAGTTTTTCTATCCCTTGTCATATTGGCAATCTAATGATTGATAATGCTTTATGTGATTTGGGTGCTAGCTTTAGTGTCATGCCATTGTCGATCGTTCTTTTAAATACCGCTTAGGTGTTTTAGAGGATGTTCCTGTTAGAGTAGGTAAATTTTATATACCTGTTGATTTTGTTGTTCTTGATATGGCTGAGGATATGCAAACCCCAATTATTTTGGGCAGACCATTCCTTAACACTGCAGGAGCAATTATAGACATAAAATGTGGCAAATTGACACTATCAGTAGGGGATGATAAAATTACTTTCAATTTGAATAATACCCCTAAAAGCCCCATGATAGAGGAGAAGTGTTTTAGTGTTAATGTGGTTCATAATTGTTCTAATAAGCCCCAAGCTCTTGTAAAAGATCCCTTGGAGGCGGTACCTTGTGTTGCATCTTCTACAGATGAAATAGACAAATGGCAAAAGGAAGTTGATGCAATAGAAAGAGCCTTATACACTGTCGGTCTTGGATTTGAAGATGAGAAGGTGGAAATAAACAAGCAAGTTATGGAAACTGAGCCTATAGTAAGTGTTCTACCAGATCGAGTTGCAATTGCTCAATCCAGTGATAATTTGAAGCAACCATCGGTCAAAAAGAGGTCTCTTGTGAGTAGTAGTAAAGAACCCCCAGTTCACGACAAGGAGGATCCACCAAAAAAGGTGAATTGGCGACCCACAGGGCATGTTAGGAAGCCGCGTCGTGGTTTAAATACCGCTCGATCGGGTGAGAAACCACCCGATCAAGCGATAGGCCAAGGGTCCTAACTTTTAGTCTTGTGGTAAGAAGGTCGTGCGGGACCTAGATAAACCAGCGCTTTGCGGGAGGCAACCCGTATTTCTTGCTTTCTAGACTAGTTTTTCCTTCTTTTCATTTTTATTTTTCTAGAGAGGTGAGGAGAGTGCAATTTTACCTTTCCAAAATGTTTTTGTACAGGTATTAGATCAATAAGTAAGGAGATTTAAAGAGAAAAAGTTAGAAGAATAAGCATTCCGATTTGTGTACGGGCCCGATCGGGCGAGCCTCGCCCGATCGGGCGCGCACCTAAGGGTCGAAATCGAGCGAAAATGTGGTCGATCGGGCAGGGATTCCCGATCGGGCGCGCAAATGAAGATTTGTCGGAGCTTTATTTCGCCCGATCGGGCGCGCAAGTGAGGAAGAAAATCAAGGGAAATTCGCCTGATCAGGCGAAGCCGCCCGATCGGGTGGATTTTTGGAGAAATCGAGTGAAGAAAAAAAAAGATTTATCGGGAGAAGCTCACCCGATCGGGCGAACAAAGGGCGAATTTTTGTTCGAGTTCGCGCCCGATCGGGCGGAGGTTGCCCGATCGGGCGCGCAACTATGCAATTCCAGATGTCTTTATCCCGCCCGATCGGGCGCGCCTATTTTGGCCGGGCCTTTATTTCCTTTTCTCCTCCCTTCTTTTCTTTTTCCTCCTTATTTCTTCTTCTTCATTCACACCTTCTCTCTCTAAAACCTCCATTTTTACACCTTCAAACTCACTTTCCTTCCAAAATCTCCTCAAATTCATCCATCAAAACTCCAAAATTTTCACATATTCTTCATCCTTACACCTTCCTCTACATTCCCCACTAAATTTCTACCACTTTCTCTCAAGATTTCTCAAAACCCTTAGAGAGAGAAAGCTTCAAAAATCCTACCATTCACATAAAATGGCTTCCAAAAGATCAAGACAACAAAGGGGTCAGGGTTCGAGGCAAGAACAACAAACGATGGTTGACTCGGAACTTCAAATCCCGGGATGGAACGAAATAGTCATCACCTCGACCGAGCAATGCACTAGGATGCTTAACCTCATTGAGAGGCAGGTAATCTCTAAACGTTTTGTTCACCACCCCACTTTGTCTAGATTAGGGCTTGATAAACCGGTAGAAAAATTATTCAAGGGTATTGGAATGAGTGGATATTTTCAAATGCATTACGACACTTATGATTATTTGACTTTGGAATTTGTTTCTAGTTTCAATGTTATTAAAACTTATGCTTTGATTACTCATGTTCAATTCCGATTGCTAAACAATGATGTGCGTTTAACTTTACAAGAATTTGGAAAATTGTTTGAGCTTAAATCGGATAAACCCATTGAACCCTCTCAAGACCACATTGCCGTGGTTTATAGAAGACTAACTGTGGAGGGATTAACCAACCTCCAACATGCCAAAGGGACGTGGATTCAACATCCCGTCCCAAAGTTTTGGCAAAGGTTTGCTGGCCTCACAATCTTTGGGAGGCATGAACCGGCAAATGTTAGGAGGGATGAGCTTGAGTTTTTGGCCTCCTACATGATCCCTAGTGTTGAGAAATTAAACATTCCGCATAGGATAGCCCAACATTTCCAAAGGGCGGCCAATGCGGCCGAGGGGGGTAGGTCTAGGGCGCCCATCTATTTTGGGGGGTTGGTTACCCATATAGCGGTAAAACACTTAGGATGGACCCCGACCGGCCATAGGAAAGTGGAGGGTTCTACCCTTATGGACCTAGCCTACCTAGGAGGCCTTAACTGGGTTCAACCCAATGGAGGTGAGACATGGTGGATAGTCCACCGGGAGTCGGGTAGGAGAGATAAAGATTTTACGCTACCTAACCCTGCCTTAACCAAATTTGAGAAGGGAAAGCCTTCCTACACCTTTGAGTTAGATGGTCAAGGAGAGGCTCAAGAGCCTCACCATTCACCACCACTCCACCCTTCACCCCAATACCATCCACCACCCCAACCCTACACATATGGCATCCCCACCTCCTCCGTAGATTACAACATAGCCCCCATGCCCCTTATGACTTTTCGGCTTTTAGGAGCCAACTTAACCGGATTGAAAGAGGGTAAGGGAGAGTGGAGGGTATGGTGCATAACCTAGACTCTAGAGTATGTTCTCTAGATAGGAGGGTTGGGCATGTAGAGAGGAACTTTGGGAGGGGTTTATACCCCATGTATGACGATTATGCACGCTGAGGGGCTATCCCCCCCGAGGCTCTAGTTCCTGATTGGTTCCAATACCCCCAAGGAGGGTATTCGACCCCCGGAGCCTATGGTACTTATGTGGACTACTCTTCAGTCCATGGTTATGGGACCGATGCTCCTTTTGGTGGGATGGGGGGAAATGTAGACCCTAACTACTTTGCAGGTAGTTCGGGTTATGGTGGTGCTGGTACGAGCCATGGAGGCACCGGCTCGAGCTATGGAGGAGGCTATCAGAGGATGGCTGAGGATGATGACGAGGAGTAGCTACTCCTAGCTACACCCCCAAGTCAATGAGGGCATTGCTTGATTTGGCTTGGGGGAAGATATCTTGTACATATGGTAACTCTTTCTCTCTTTTTTCTATTTATCGCTTTCTAGTATAGATTTGTTTGCTTTCTAGTGTAGTTTTTATTGTTTTCCTATATAAAAAATACAAAAAATGATAAAAAGAATCGAAAAATACGTTCCAATGAATTGTAAATCATGCTTCCCTGTGTCCCATACTTGGAAAATATTATTTTGATTTTTGGTATATGATAATGAGCTTTGTGAATTTGTTGATCATGATTTGAAGCTCAATTGTTTGGATGCCTAAACATGAGTCAATTTTGCCAATCGTTTGTGAATATAGTGCTTGACTAGTTGATTTGATTAGGAATTGTGTGATAGTTCCTGGTATGTAAAGGAATTTGAGTATTGGTTTGCAACTATTACTAATGTTTGTATGGCTTAATAGTATGCACATTGAGGAGGACGAAGGCATTTGTTCTCTTAGGTAGCCTTCAGACGATATTAGATACATTTGTTCCCTTCTTGCTACCCATGTTGTTGCTTGTGCCCTTTTTATTGATTATTTAGCCACATTACAAGCCTATATGAGCCCCATTGGTTACTAGTCCCAAGCTTGGCTTGGGGGAGCTATTAGTTGGTGAGGTGAGGGAGTTGTGATGTGCACTTTATTTGCACAATGTGGGAATAAAAGAAGAGTGTTTGTTCTTTTGATTTTGTGATTGAAAAAAATGTTGATAGTTTGTGTTTCAAAGTTGAAAATTTCCAATGTCAAATAAAAAAAAAAAGAGCAAAGTGAAAAATTGTTTCAAATGTTCTATGTGAAGGTTGCTCAAAAGAAAAAAAAAAGATAGAAAAGAAAAAGAATGAGTTCAAAGTTTGTTTTAATTCACTCTATTTCTTATTATCATATTTTGTGAGTGAACGTGTAAGTGTTGGGATTGTTGTTATGTATGGGATTGTTTGGTGAACTTTTGTGGAGTTAAGTTGTGATTGGAGATGATTTGGTCATTACTTGTTTTTGACCTTGGTTTTTGTTAGGATATGGATCCCTTAAGCATGACTTTTCTATCACATTTTCCTAAATTTATCCTACCCTTTACCCTAGCCTTACATTACAAACTTTAAAGACCTTTCTACCTTTGTGCATAGAGTTGTATGAATGTGAAAGTGTTGTTTATCAATGCAAGTTATGATTTGACATATTTCGAGTTGACTAGTAGGTTGAGTGTACATCTTTTTAACCACACGAGAGTGTGAGTTGGGAGGGCATTGTTCACATTAAAGGGGTTGGTTGGAGAGCGATCGAGTACATCTTTTACTCACCACATAAATGAGAGTTGAGTGTGTGAGCACTAGTCTTGAATTCTATATGCTCATGTGGTTTGCTTTACTTGACAATTGTTGGGGAGGAAGAATGATTAGATGAATGAAATTGATTAACATTGGAGCATGTTCATTAGATTTGCCTTGAATCGTTTGTGCTTGATTTTGTTTACTTGAGATGAAGCGTGTTTTATATATTCATTGATGAGCTCTTTGCTTAGGGACAAGCAAAGGTTTGGCTTGGGGGAGTTTGATGTGTCCAATTTATATAGTATTTTACCCCCGTCCCTTGGTCATAATCAGTAGTGTTTTTGGCTCTTTAGAGCCACTTTTATTACTAATTGGTGTTTTCTAGTGTTTTTGTAGTTTTGCTTGAGTTTTGTAGGAAATTGCATCTTTGGAGCATTTTCCGGGTTTTTCATGGAGCAACTACGGACATTAGGAGGACACGACCATCTTTGAAGCCCAGGACCGGTTAGAGCCTGTGATTAAGGGCCCGGTGATCAAGCCCAATCGAAGTCCAAGCCTCGAGGAAGAGACCGGGTCCGATCGGGCAAGCTTACGCCCGATCGGGCGGGCGCGTAGTCAGAGGCATTAGGAAAGGAGCGCCCGATCGGGTGAGCATTAGCTCGATTGGGCGCGGCTACCTAGGAGAGTTGCGAAGAAAATGGCGGGCCCGATCGGGCGGCCCTTCGCCCGATCGGGCACGTGTTTTTGAGGGTTCAGATTTGTCGAATTCTTAGTTTTTAATTAGGATTGTTTTTAGAGTTGTTTAAGTACGATTTTAGTACGGAATCTTGTTTTTTGGGGGACCTTCTCTTTTAGACTTTCTCTCTCTACTTAGATTATTTTCTCTCTCTAAAATTCTCTCAACTATGTTCTTGCTCAACTTTGTAGTTCCATTGATTTTGGTAACGATTTCTTCTTCTTTAATCTCAGCTATTTATTTTATTTCTTCCATCATGAATTCTTTAATTGCTTTGTTTAGTTTATGTTCGATTATGTCTGAGTAGTTTTCTTTCTAGGGTTTATGGGGATCCATAAATAATATGAAGGGGTAATTTATTGTTGTTGATTGTCAATGCTTGATTAATTTCCTATTGATTGATTTAATGCTCTGTGACTAGATTAGGCCTGATCTTTTATGCATGAGTTTGATAATATTGATTTGAGATTCGAGAGATGAGAATTGATGTTTAGGTCTCGTTTCAATAGGCAGGTTAATTTATAAATGGTTAAGTCGAGATTCGAGAGATGAGATTTAATACCGTTAGATTGATTCTGTGATTGTAATACGTAGTGAAAGCCCTTTATGATCTGATTAATTGATGCATTGATGATTGATTATTATGTTTTACCCTGGAATATTATTTATTGGTGAACCTATGCCCTAGGTCTTTTATTCCTTGATTTTCCTCCTACTTTTTATTCCTTTTCACTTATACTCTTAGTAGTTTAGTTCTCTTTCAAATAACAAATTGGTTACTTGATAATCTAGATTATATAGATTTATTAGGAATAAATTGACTTGTTTCCCTGTGGTTCGACCCTTCTTCCCTATCTACATAGTTAGTGGATTTAGGTATTATTTTTGATTAGGTGATTACGACTTTAGCTTATCACTAGTCGAACCTTAGATACTATAGAACTTTTATTTACTGTTTGCTTTCATAATTAGCATGTCTCAATAACGCGGTTTTGGCTCACGCTCTCGTGGGGCTCACCAAGAGGACGAGCCCGTCGATGCTGGCGAGGGGACTTCCTCTAGCCTCGGGGAGTTCCCTGAGTGGGATAGGCGTACTTTGTATTTCGCGCCCCGATTTCATATCTCAGAGTGCGTTCGGCTCAGGATGACTGACGAGCGAGTTCGTTACCATGGTTCGGGCAACGACATTATTGGACAGCTATACAATTCTTATTTTCGCTATAACGGGGAGTTGCTTGTGCTGTGGGAGTCTTGTGGTTTGAATCCTTTGCTGCAGACTACTCAGGCTCTCTATTCTTTGAAGTCTAGCCGTTTCTTGGTTCGTGCTTTGGTGGAGTTCTTTTGGGACACTACCAACACGTTCCACTTTCCTAGGGGTGAGATGACTGTCATTCCCCTTGACTTCTCTATCATCACCGGATTAGAGTTCCGGTCAACTACAATTCCTTTCGGTAGTGATATCACCCTTTTCTCTCTTGAGGTAGAGGAGCTACTAGGTCCTATCGTTATTTGGGCCCGCGGCGAGTCTCGGCCATTACAGATGAGTAGCCGATTCATTCGTCGATTTGTGCTAGTAGAGGATTTTCGAGATGATGCGACCACCTCGGAGCAGCGGGTGCGCATCTTCGGTTTGATTCTTCTGTCAGGGTCCTTCTCTCCTGACAAGGGTAGCCGAGTACTGCTCTACTATTTGCCTGCTCTTCGCGACCTTCGAGCGGTCGAGACTTTTGATTGGGCTAGCTTGGCCTATGCTGACTTCCCATTGGGATCGCGACTTTCCTGTCATCATCGCAACTTTGACGAGGAGGTCACACTTTCTAGCTTCTGGAGGATCGTACAGGTATATTATAATCTTTCCAACAAAAGTTTACTTTTGATGTTAGCTTTTGCCAACCCTTCCCTGTTGTTGCAAGTGTGGTTCTACGAGTATATGCCATCTTTGGCACCAGCCAGGCCTTCGCCTCGAGGCCTCCCTATTTCCTCTAGCTAAGGCGGCTATTATACCGACCAGACTGCTACTGCGCCCGTTTGAGAGTCGCTTCTCTCGGTATGCATTGGTTGTCATTTTCATTCACTTTTTTGAGCAGGATTCCGATTCATGAGTGTTCGTTTTTTGCCGGGACGTGAGATTAACTTCCGTCCATGGGCTAATTTTAACGTTTCAGCGTAGGCTGTTCAGTACACAGCTCAGCGGCGCTACTTCCAAGGGACGTATAATGCTGTGGTGTACCTGGGCGAGAGAGTTGCGATTCAGCACTCTTTAGAGTCTTTCGTTGTTCCTACCCATCCTCCACGGCATATGATGGACCAGGCAGACTTGAGAGTTTATATGGGTAGGTCGCCAGCTGGTACAGAGTGGCAGCGTCATAGCCATCCGAACCGGAGTTATGGTGAGAGGCTTTTGCCATGGATGGCTCCACTACCTTTCCCGTCAGAGGAGGCGGAGGTACATTTTGTATCATTTGATTTATTCTTTTAATATCCCCCAGCAATTTCTAATCGCTTAGGCTTTATTCTTGTAGGTTACGGCGGCGGCTGCGGAGTTTGTTCCTCCACCATTGTCCATTAATTACTTTGTGTCTTTTGGGGTTGAGGAGATGATTCCTCTAGCCCCTGAGGAGTGGTGCTTTGTTGAGAGGTTGATACCTCGTCACCAAACCTGGGTGAGCCATCTATCATTATTTTTTTACATGCATGTTCTTTGATTGTTCCTGACTTTATTGCTTGGCAGTTTTCCCGAGAGGTGATGACGAGGATGGCGAGAGGCATGGATGCCTTTCGTTATCAGCTCGTGAAGTTGAGTCACCGAGCTAGCTGTCGTCGTGGGAGTGATGTCATGGAGATATTTCTCTTTGACTTTACTTTATTTTTGCTTCACTTATTTTTCTTGTATTTGACTCGGCTTATTTTTCTATTTTAGCCTGTTCCTCCGTCACATACTCGTACGAGACCTGAGGAAAGGAGGGAGCAATCCGGATCTGGCTCGAGGCGTCGTCGTACTTCGGGGGAGAACCAGGGTGGTCAAGCGGAGTCGGATCAGACTGTGGTAATGGAGGGTTCCAATTCTTCCGAGGGTGCATCGGGGAGGCCAACTGGCCAGGGAGGCGTGACATCGACTCCTTTCGCGGGTGGTGGGACTTACGAGGTTGGCTCGTCGTCGCAGCAGCCAGCACCTCAGCAGGGTGACCCAGGATGGGCTGACCATACTATTTTGCTCCCGACCATTAGTGATCATGAGGCTGGTGAGGGATTAACTTCGCGGACTGTGCAGTTCTTGGATACATTTAGGGTTCCTCCATATTTGCGTCCTTCGGCGCCGTAGTTGTCTGTACTTTTTTATTTGACTTTGTAGGACTTTGCTTTATATTATTTGACACTTATGTTAAACATGTTGTACATACATCCTATGATTACTATGTCTATATTAATGTTTTTACATTTTTATTTTTCATTTTATGTGCATGTGAGTGTGTGCAAAATTGTGATTAATTTTTTACGCAAAAAATTCTATAATTTTTATTACTAAATGGAGGGTATCCGACTTCCTCCCCCAAAAGAAAAAATGAAAAATAAAATTTAGTTTGACTAAAAATAAGCTTAAAATTAATTAAACTTAAAATAGTCAAAAGGGAATAAGTGTTTGAAAGAAAATTGCCAAAAATAAGGTTGGATAAGGATTTGAAAAGAATCAAAACCGTAAAGTCAAAGTACAAATCCGAGTCGAAGTTGGATAAAACACGGTCAGCTTAGCGCATTATCCGACGCGGTAAAAATCAAGCCATCGCGACGCGATGCTTCTGTCGCGGCGCGATGGTCTTATATGTCTCCGAATTCTTTTAGGTTTCGGTTTGCATAAGTTTCTTTTTAAAAAAAGCCCCCAAATCCGTCAATTACAGCAAAATTCGAGCAGATTAAAATATTTAGCTTATTAATTTTCACTCAAATAGCCATGTCTAAGACTTTTAGCGATTTTACTCGCGAGTGGTGCCGGTCTTTGATTGCTAAAGAGAGAAAAGAGCTTGACTTTTTCCACTTGAGGGGTTTATATGGTATTAAGGGGGTAGATCTTGACATAGATTTTATTCATATCGTCTTAGAGTATTGGGATTCAAATACCCATTGCTTTAAACTATGTTATGATGAATATTGCCTTTACCGGAAGAATTTGGTGCCATTCTTAGCTTTCCCTCTTTAAATCTTGCGGTAATTTGATGACCGTCATTTATGGAGCTCAATAGAGTAGCTTTTAATTCCTTTTTCTATATTTTCTTGCTTTATTTTCACATCATCTTTCTAGTTTTCTTTTATTTTCCGTCTTTATAACTCATTTTGATTTTTCGTTCACTTTTATGAGTTTTTATGATTTTTGTTCTTATTTAGCTATTTTAGTTTAGTTTCTATTCATTTTGCTTTCTCTCTTACTTTTACTTGAATTTTTGTCAGTGAAGTTTTAAACTTTTATTTGCTGCGCTCTCACGGTTGCGCCCTCATTGATTCTAGGTCATGAAAGCGCAAATATTTGAAGATCAAGGCCGCCTTCCTCGCGGGCATCATCACGAGAGCACCGACAATAGGGATGCACGAGAGCGCTAGGAGCAAAACTTTGCACAAGGATCTACGAGCGAGCAAGAGGAGTCGTACACACCGTAACACCACTGCAGGGGTGCGGGCGCAGAGGCCCTTGTGTGCGCGCGCACGGGCCTGTGGTGCGTGCGCACGTCCCTACTCTGATCCTCTACGCTCGTTTTACTATTTATACCCCTTGACTTTTCCTTTTTTAGGGGATGACGTTTTTCACTTAGACTTATTTCCATATTTAGTAGAGAGAGAAAGTAGAGAGAGAAACTTTAGATTACTTGTTTTGTACTTCAAATTACATCTTTGAGCTTGGATTTCGTCTTCAATCAATAAAAATTAGTGAGAATTTCTTTCTTTGAATTTACTTTTGCTTGCTCTTTCCTTTAATTCTTGAATGTTTGATTTGATTGTTGATCTTTGGTTTGAGAATTTAGTTAATTTGATTTTCTCTTTGATTAAGCTTGAAATGATGATGTTTGTAATTCAATTTGCTTTGTTTTTCAATTCCATTATGATTTGTGAGTAGATTAGTAGCTAGGGAGAAGGGGAAGCATACTTGATTGATGATTTTTGCTAGTTGATGATTCTTGGATGATTGAATTGTTGCAATTAAATTGGTTGACATAGTTGTGCATGTGATTAATTTGATTAGGAGTGATCAACCTAGATGATTAATCTAGATTGCATAGCAAATTTCAATGACATGAACCCTTGATTTGAGAACTGCTTTAATTGGTTGAATTTGATTGTGATTTTGCTTGTTAGTCATTCATAGTGAACCCTAGCTTGACTTATAAGAGATAGCTCTTGAATTCTATTAATTGCAACTATTGTTTATCTTTTGCAACGTTTGAATCAATTGAGTTGTTCATCGATTGGCATAGTCATTGAGCTTGCATGTGGAACCTTAATCCCTAGTGTTTAGCATATTGATTTTCTTGACTTGATTAGTTAATTGAGACCTTATTTATAATTCAATTCACTTCACCTCTCATTCTTCAAAGTAGCTTGACCATAGGCTATAGCATTCTCCCTCTCATTCCTCGTGGTTCGACTCGGATTTGTCCTATACTAGGCATAAGTTTGACTTTCTTAATTGTTTGATTGGTGGTGCTTTAGATTTCAACGACCTAGATTACCACCACGTCATAATTCCTAAGGTGAGCGAATATTATTATAAAGATTTTGAGCGTTTCCTTAACCTTAGGGATAGGGACTTAAAAGACATAGTGCATGAGAATGTAGTAAATTTGAAAGAATTTGCCCGTTTTTATTTTGATAGACCACGCTCTGTGTCTTTTCATGTTTATAGGAGGAGGGCTTTCCTCTTTTGTATGTTTAGCCAATATCTTCTCAATAGTGGAAACATTCATGAGGGTCAAGCAATATTAACATCTGTCATGAAGCAAATTGAATCAGGGAGAAATCCAATGCCATTAATTGTTGGAGAAACTATGCTTAGTTTAGATGAACTAAAAAGAGATCCGAAAGCACCTCTTAGAGGTTCTCCAATTTTATTACAGGTAGAAAATCAATACTTTTAATTACAGAAATAAAAAATATTTAATTTTGTATAGTAATACTAATTTTTTACATTGAATTTTTGCAGATTTGGCTAATGGAAAGGCTTGAATTAATTATCCCTTCTGACAACATTGAAAAGTACACACCAAATTGCCTTGTACGGAGGAAGAAACGTTTCTCCATAAAGATGGGTCATCGGAGTGGAGTAGAATCTTTGAAACTCGCAACTTTGCCATTAAATGGGTTGGTACACGGTGGAAAATTGAGAATATGGTTGGTGTCAATAATCAACCTTTTTGGCGTCTTCCAAGTTTGTCCAAGTTAACCTTGTACTACCCTTCTAGAGTAAAAAGACAATATGGCCTTGCTCAAACCGTTCCTTTCGGGGATCTCCGTCGCCCTTATGAATTTCCCGTTTCACAAGATTTAGAAAGATTTGATGACTATTGGTGTGCTAGACCTTTGTGGGAAGTTGTTACCCAAAAAGTTCCTCCTTCTTTGTCTAGATATGTGAAGCAGTGGTTACTTGGTAGATCTCAAAAGGACAAGAACAAAGTCCGAAACATGTACAAGACTAATGTTAAAGATCGTCTAGGAGATAAGAAAATTCCTCCTAAAGATTGTCTAGGTGCAAGAGTTGAATTCAAGACTCCTATCATGCCTAAGAAGAAAAGTACTACTAAGGGCAAGGAGAAAAGAAAAGCTGAATCAACAGAAAAGAAAGTATGGGTTGAAAAGAAACATGGTGTTATGGCTAAAGGAGAAACTATTGATACTAAGATTGTGTGCAGATCTTCTAAGGGATCCCTATTGGTGAAAGAGATGGATGATGAAGAAGAGGCAGACAAGAATTAGAAAAGTGCTAGAAAGGAGAAGACAGATTAGAGCATTGCTTTCACTTTCAATTTTTTATTTTCAAGTCAATTTTATTTTTAAGCCTTTATTTTAATTCCATCAATAATGTAATTTTACTTTTATTAATGCAGTTTTCAGCTTTTTAAATTAAATCAACTTTTTTATGTTGAATAATTTATTAAAGCAATGAAAACGACTTGAACTAATTTCGAGAATTGTTCGAGCACAGAAGTCAAAAATTTCCCGAAATACACCGAAATTTGCCCAGATTGACGAAAATAAACTGGCACTGAAAAATTTGAATTCATCGCGGTGCGATAAACCTGTCGCGGCGCGATACCCCTGTCGCTGTGCTACAGATCTTGTCACGACGCGCTGGACTTGAATTTTGCGCGACGTTTGCTCTGTGTTAACGTGTTGATGCAGGAGTGCGAGTTTTGTAAAATTTAAAGTGGCCGCACCCTGTAAAGGGTTGCCTACGTAACCTTTCCTTAGGAATCAGGCCAAACGTAGCTCTCTTGAGTATTTTACTCTAGTTATCATGGGTAGGATTTCTTAAGTTGGTCAACATTCGTCATATTTGAGAATTCATTACCATCCATATCAGTTAGTTTTGCGGAATCTCCTGATAGGATAGTTTTGACGATATATGGTCTGGACCAGTTAGGCCTAAATTTGCTTCTTGGGTCAAGAACATTTTTCCTTAATGCTTTTAACACCAAGTCTCCTACTTTGATGTTTCTTGTCTTGACCTTTTTGTTAAAGTGTCTAGCCATGCGAGTTTGGTAGCATTGAGTATGATGGTAGAGCTTCTAGTCGTTTTTCATCGAGTAGAATTAGCTCTTCATATCTTGCTCTAGTCCATTTGACCTCTTCGAGTTTACTCTCCAACGCGACGCATAGGGAAGGTATTTCCAATTCTACAGGTTGTATGACATCCATTCCATAGACTAAGGAAAATGGCGTATTTCTAGTGGATGAACGAATTGACGTGCAATAACCCTAAAGAGCGAAATGGAGTTTGTCAGGCCAATCCTTGTAATTTTCTTTCATTTTTTCGATGATAGTCTTTAAATTCTTGTTGGCTGCCTTTATTGCACTATTTTCTTGAGGTTTGCATGGGGAAGAGTGATGATGTTGAATACCACATTTTTGAAGCAATTCTTCACATTCCGCTTGAAAGCGAGTTCCATTGTCACTTATCATTTCATGTGGGGCTCCATATCGACATATGATGTTCCTTTCGATAAAGAGTGCTACATGTTTTGCGGTGAGTTTTGCATATGATGCTGCTTCAACCTATTTTGTGAAGTAATCAATTGCTACTAGGATGTATTCACGGTCTCCTATCCCAAGAGAAGTGATTTTTCCAATTATGTCCATTCCCCATGTTGAGAATGGCCATGGTGATGTATAGGTGTAAAGAAGTGATGGAGGAACGTGTTGTAGGTTAGTGTATATTTGGCATTCAGGGCATCTTTTTACATACTGATGGCAATCCTTATTCATGGTAGTCCAATAGTATCCTTGGCGCATTACTTTTTGGGCTAGCATTTTGCCATTCATGTGAGTTCCACATACTCCTTCGTGGATTATTCTCATCGCTTTTTGAGCTTCCTTTTTGCCTACACATAGGAGAGCTCTACCTTTAGGTACCCTTTTGTGTAGCTTGATATTTATGATTACATATTGGGAAGCCAAAAGTCTTAGTGCTCGTTTTGCTCTCTTGTCAGCGTGAAGTGGGTATTCTCCTTTGGTGACATAGTTGAGGATGTCAGTATACCAAGGTTCTTCCTCCTCTTCTTCTTCTCCTTGAACTACTTCATCATCTTCTATGGCTTGGATATAAGCTGGTTTATGCCTTTTCTCTATTGTTAAAGGCATTTGCTCAATTTCCTGAGGAATTCTAACCAATGAGGCTAGTCTTGCCAAGGCATCGGCAAATTGATTTTCTTCCCTCGGTAGATACTTGTATTCTACCTTTTCAACTTGATTAGTAAGAGTTTCCAGGTATGTTTGATAAGGAGCTAAGCTTTCACTCCTTACTTTCCATCCTTTGGAAATTTGATTGATGATTAAGGAAGAGTCTCCGAATACTCGATGTTTCTTTACTCCTAATGCTAAAGCTGTTTCGAGGCCTACCACACATGCTTCATATTCCGCAGCATTATTGGTAACGTTGAAATCTAACTTTATGGAGATTGGGACATGTTCTTCTTTAGGTGACACTAATAATACTCCTACGCCACATCCTTTTTGGTTTGAGGCTCCGTTGAAGTATAATGTCCAAGTATCATCTTCCGTAACCATCAAGTCTTCGTCTGGAAAATCATTCTCATGTATTGGTGTCGAATCTTCCACTACTAAAATTCAGCTAAATTGCGACCGTTTTTTTACGACCGTCCGAAAAACGGTCGCAAAATTCATATTTTGCGACCGTTTTTTATGCGGTCGCAATATTACGACTGCTTTGACAACGGTCGCAAATTTGCGACCGTTTTACGACCGTTTTTATCCTTTTAGACGGTCGCTAGGATGTTTGAACAATTAAAAATAATTCCAAATTAAAATAAATCGTTTGCGACCGTCAAAGACGGTCGTAAAATGTCATAATCTGCGACCGTCAAATAGACGGTCGTAAATGTCAAAATCTGCGACCGTCTCTGACGGTCGTAAACGTCATAATCTGCGACCGTCAAAGAGACGGTCGTAAATGTCAAAATCTGCGACCGTCTCTGACGGTCGTAAACGTCATAATCTGCGACCGTCTAAGAGACGGTCGTAAATGTCAAAATCTGCGACCGTCTCTGAGACGGTCGTAAATGTCAAAGAGACGGTCGTAAAAGATCCTTTTTTTTAATTAAAAAAATACGGTATAAAAGCATACCTTACTCACCTAAACCCTATTTTCTCATCACGCCGCTCCTCTTTCCTTACTTCCTCCCCCTTTCTCTCTCCTCCTTTCTCAGTTCTCACCCATCTTACTTCTTCCTCCTTTCTCTTTCCTTTCTCAAACTCCAATTTCATTTTTTTTCTCTTAGCTTTCTTTTCTCAACGCCTCTCCTCCCTCTTTCTTTTCGGCTTTTGGTTTAAGGGTTTGAGCAACAAGTGGTGTTCATGGTCAAATTCGACCATAAAAATTCCAGATCTGGAGTTTTTATGGTCGAATTTGATCATATAACCCCAAAGAGGAAGAAGGGGAAGAAGTATTAGGAAAGGTATGTTTCTTTTTCTGAAAATTGTGTTTGTTTGTATTTATTTTCGTTTTTGTTCCAAATTTGTTTGAGTTTTTAAATTGTTCGAATTTCGTTTATTTTGGGTATGATTTTGATTTTGAGTTTTCGTTACTTTTGTTCGATTTTTTAGGATGGGTTAAGGTGTTGTTGATTTTGCTTTCGAATTTACTTGTTAATATTCTTTGAGGGTTTTCGTTGATTTTGTATTCCTTGGTTTTTGTTGATTTTGTTCGTGTTGGTTCGATTTTTGTTCGAAATTTGTGTGATTTTTGTTTGTTGTGGGTTTATTTTTATTTTTGTTAGTTTTTGTGGGTTTGTTTTTGTTCGATTTTTGTTCAAATTTTTGTTAGTTTTTGTGCGTTTGATTATGTTCGAATTTTTTGTTGATTTTGATTTAATTTTTTGTTCAATTTCTGGTTCGTTTTGTGTAATTTTTGTTCGAAACTTTGTGGGTAATTTTTGTTTTTTTTTGTGAGTTTAATTTTTTCATAAATCTAAATGTTTTTTTTGGGTTAAAGAATGGTGGTGGTGGTGGTGGGTAAAGCTGGCGAGGGTGGTGACTGGTGGTGTTTTAGGGTGGGCAGTGGTGGTGGGGTAGGCTGTGACGTACAGGAAGTCTGGAAGTGGATGGAGTTGGCTGGGGGCGTGGTTGTGAACAGTAGGGGTGGTGTGTATTTTCTTTTTTTTTGTTTTTTTTAAATTTTAGCGACGGCCAAAAGCGGTCGCTAATTTCCAAAATTGCGACCGCTTCTTTTACCGGTCGCAATTATTAATTTTTACGACCGTTTCTATTACGGTCGTTGAAAATAATAAAAACGGTCGCAATAAATCTGCGACCGTCAAACAGTCGTAATAATTTTTTTTTGCGACCAGCTAAATAACGACCACCCCTTTACGACCGTTGACGGTCGCAATTTGTAATTGCGACCGTTTTTTCTATTTTCTGCGACCGTTAGAGGCGGTCATAAAAACCTTAATTTTTAGTAGTGTTCTATCGGGAAATCGGCTAAGAAGTCCGAGACCACTGATCCTTTAATAGCCTTTTCAAGCATGAATCTTACATCGAATTGTGCTAAGTTTACTACCCATCTTGATATTCGCCCGTTAAGTGTAGATTTCTCGAAGAGATACTTAAGTGGGTCCATTCGAGATACTACATAGACTGTATGAACGAGCATGTAATGTCTCAGCTTGGTTGTGGGCCACACTAGTGCGAGGCATAATTTCTCAAGTGGTGTGTAGCGTACTTCATACTCGAGCATCTTTTTACTTAAGTAGTAGATGGCGTTCTCCTTACCTTCTACTTCATGTGCAAGCATAGCTCCCATTGTCTCTTTAGTGACTATTAGGTACAATCGAAGAGGGATTCCTGGAAGCGCTGGTGCTAATACAGGAGGATTAGCGAGATAGGCTTTAATCTTATCAAAGGATTTTTGACACTCATCGTCCCATATTACTGTTACATTCTTTTTAAGTTTCTTGAATATTGGTTCACAAATTGTGGTTAGCTTGGATATGAACCTACTTATGTATTGCAACCGGCCAATAAATCCTTGAATTTGCTTCTCGATTTTGGGTGGCGGCATTGACATGATTGCTTTGATCTTAGTTGGGTCTATCTCTATTCCTCTAGAGCTAATGACATAACCTAAGAGTTTTCCTAAAGTGACTCCAAAAGCACACTTAGGTGGGTTTGGCCTCATGTTGTATTTCCTTAGCCTTTTGAAGAATTTTCTTAAGGCTATTTGGTGTCCTGGACGGTCTTTTGATTTCACAATCATGTCATCCACATAGACTTCAACTTCTTTATGCATCATATCATGGAGTAAGGCAGTTGCTGCTCTTTGGTAAGTGGCACCCATGTTTTTTAACCCGAATGGCATTACCATGTAACAGTAAGTTCCCTAAGGTGTTATAAATGTGGTTTTCTCCATGTCTTCTTCAGCCATGAGAATGTGGTTGTACCCTGCGTACCCATTCATAAACGAGAGAAGTGCGTGATTTGTTGTATTATCTACTATAATGTCGATGTGTGGTAATGGGAAGTTGTCCTTTGGACTTGCCTTATTTAAATCTCTAAAGTCGACACACATTCTCACCCTTCCATCTTTCTTTGGAATTGGCACCACATTTGCAACCCATTCGAGGTATTTGGATACCCTGATAAAACCGGCATTTATTTTTTTTTGAACTTCTTCTTTTATCTTAAGAGCTACGTCGGGTTTCATTCGACGTAACTTTTGTTTTACAGGTTTCATTCCTGGAATTAGTGGTATTGTGTGTTGAGCTATCTCTCTATTTATTCCTGGCATATCTTCGTATGTCCAAGCAAACACATCAATAAATTCTTTTAGTAGATTAATTAAATCGGTTCTTTCTTCTGTACTAAGAGTTAGACCAATTTTAACTTCTTTTAATGGTTGAATCTTTTGAGATATCAACCGTTTCGGTGTCTTCAATTACCGGTGTTTTGTTTTCAAGTGTTTCCATTGCCTTAATTATTTCTTTATCACTTTCATTGTTAGTTAAGCAATGCTCGTCATCTTGAGTAAGGGAATGACACGAGGAGTAAGAAAATGAAGACATGTTATTGAATTCAGAAATCATTACATCAAATAAAGAGATGTCCACTGGGACTTGATTACTAACTATCCTAGGAGTAGATTTTGAAGTAGAAGGGAGATAAGGAGATGCTACTATAGAGGGTTTAGAGGACTCGATTATAGAAGACTTAAATTAAGACTCAGACAATTCAGACTCATCGAACATTGGTCCTTGTCTTGTTGTTATAGAGATCTTTCTTCCACTTGGTGTAGTCACCTTCACAGTATTTCTCTATCCTCGAACTAATCCCTTTGCCGGAGTAATGAGCTTTGTGGGATCAAAGTCTTCGCTTTGTAAGGCCGTTTGGATAAGCACAGAATTATCGTTGATGCACTTAGGATCATTTTTCTCGTGGCCAAAGAGTAGTCCCATGACATTAAATTCAAAGCATGGGGGTGCTTTCTCTTTGTGAATAGGGATTGGAATCTCGTCTAAGAAATTGCAATCCAAGAAGATTTCGAATCCTGGTTGTCTAACCCCATCTTTGACGAAGGGCTTAGGAAATTCGTAACATGGATAGCCCTCACCTTATTTTATGAATTGACCATTTAGAGTGAAAGGATATTGGTCCATTGGGATTTGTTTCTTTTGGGTACGAGCATTCCTCCGTGCATTAAGTTTTCCCGAGCTTGCTTATAGTCTTTCAGAGTCGGTTCGAAACCAAGTCCAAAAGTATCTAATTTAGGAAGGCCAGGCGATCCCATTTGTGTTGCTACTCCCTTCTTCTTTCCTAGAGTCATTCCAGGAAAGTGTCCTTGCTTTCGGAGTATGCCATTGACTATCATGTTTGAATGGAGGTCGTCGCGAAGAGGGGTCTTCTCATCTTCGTCGTTGAAAGAGACCTCTTCAGCATTAAAGCCCCATATATCTTTATCATTCTCGTCATGCTCCACATTTATGAGGGGTTTGTCCATTGCCTTGATCCTCATTGGCGAAGCATCGATTGTGACTGGAATTCATCCAACTATAGCCTTTACTTATTGATGAAGGGACGACCTTAAGGTCATGAAGCCAAGGACGCCCCAATAATAAGTTGAAAGAGGCTTTAATGTCTACCACTTGGAAGGTGGTAGCATGTTCGATGACTCCTGCCGTGACATTCATTGTTATGGTTCCAAGAGCTTGGCGGCGAGTGTTGTCATAAGCTCTTATCCCTTGCGTAGATGGAGACAAATCTTCGTCTCTTATTCCTAACATCCTCGCAGTTCGAAGTGGGCAAACATTAATCACTGACCCATTATCTACAAGAGTTATTGGGGCATTCATTCTCTTGCAGATTACTGTGAGGTTTAAGGCTTTATTGTGCTTATCACCTTCTAGAGGTTAGTCCTTGTAAGGTGATTAGATTAATGAGGCTAGGGAGATCACTAGTAAGGAACTTAGCCAACCCCTCAGGAGTGGTTTATGAGTCTATTCCTACCTTAGCCAAAGCATCCATTATTGCGACTCTATGCTCACGGGATGTAGGTAGTAGTTTCCATACGTTCATCTCGACTTTAGTCTTCTTAAGTTGTTTGACAACATCATTGTCTTCTATGATTGGTATGGGAATTTGTTGAGTAGTAGGAATAGGGTGTGTTGTGATGGGAGGTTGCATTCTCCTTGATCTTGTTAGGACATCGATAGGGGAATCCTCTTCATCCCAAATGTAATCAATCGGATAAATTGCGGAAAGTGGAGTGTCTTCTATATCTTTGAGGTAAACATCCTCATCATCACTGTCCCACACTCCATTAACTAATTCTTAAAATGCCTCTTTGTCTGGTCGAATTTGAACCAATTTCTTACTGTCAATTAATCCTTGGACTAGGTCCTTGAATTTAAAACAGTGTTTTATGGTATGTCATCCTGATTGATGATAGGGACAATAAAACCTATCTGTCCTTTTGAGTGATTTAAATGGTCTTGGCTCGAGAGGTTTGATCTCCCATTCTCGAAGAGCTTTTGAAACATGTTCGCATAAGTATATGGCTTATTACTCCTTTTGGGTGTTTCGACTACTTTGAGAGAAAAGGGTTTTCTTTCAGTAGTCTTAGTGGGTGTCATCTTTTTGGCCATGCGCCTTTTCTCCATCTCCTTTGCTTCTTGAAGGGCATACTGAAGTTGGGTCATCGCTGCCCTCATTATGTTTATGAGCACCCATGTATCTTCCTTAGAAGCTGGTTCTTTATTTGGAGGAAAATCACTCATGGCATTGAAGAAAATGCCATCCTCTTCTTCACTGGCATGAGTTTCTTTAATTGGTTTGATGAGGAGTGATGGGTCAGCATGACCTTCCTCATCAGAAATGGCCAAGGAATCCGAAAGTGGAGCATTATTGATACTTGGCTTCTTGCTTGCAGGAGGCAATGGAAGTTTATTACTATCAATTAGATCCTGAATTGCTTCCTTTAACTTCCAGCAGTTTTCAGTAGGGTGACCCCTACCTTGATGGTATTTGCAATGTGCATTAGGATTCCAAGTAGCCGTCCTCCTTTCGACTGGTGGATCCAAATGGTCCAATAGGAGTTATGAGACCTTTTGCATGAAGACGATCAAATGCTGTGTCATAACTCATGCCAATAGATGTGAAATTTTTCCTAAATGGCTTCTTTTGTCCTTAATTATTCATAGGTAGGACCTCATTCAGATTAAAGGTGCTAACATTGTTTGAGTGGGTAGTTTTGGAAGAAGAAGGATTGTCGTTCTTCTTTCCTTTCCAGCCATTGTTGGAAATGTTATCAGCTTTTTGTTTTACAAGGTCGTCCTCAATGTTGATTCCTATGTCATAGACGGCCTTGAAAGTACTCAAATTGCTTTGGTATTTGAGATGCTTGGAGTACATTTCTGGGAGGTTCTTGATGAACATCCTTACAGATTCTTGAACATCAACCATTTTGGTAGAAGTTTCCCTCCACTTGTTAAAGAAGGAAGTGAATCCTTTATTCTCCTTTTGCTTCAGCATCTCAAGTTCTCTATGTTCAGTTTTGACTTGAATGTTGCATTTGTATCTATCTATGAAAGCGTTGGTTATTGAATCCTAAGAGGAGATCTTCTCCTTATTAAGGGAAAAGAACCATTGTTGACAAACCATTTCTAAAGTTAGTGAAAACAATGAATAGAAAGCCTTCCTATCAATCCCCTTAATGTTCATTATTGTTTCAAAAGCTCTTAAGTGGAAGTATGTATTATCAGTTGGCTTGAATCTAGGGGATGTCATAGGCATTGAAAATCTGTGGAAGAAATTCCTTATCCACCGAGACCCCTTGTGAGCTAATCCCCTAGAACTTATAATCATTGGAGAGCTTGCTCAAGCTTTCTTCCATTCGCTCCATCGGTTGTTGTTTCGCAGGGTTATTGACTTGAAGAGCAATAGTCTTCATCATCTCAGTTAAACTAGCAAGGTTTTGCCTAAGTTCATTAACTTCTTCCTGAGTTGCCATTTTCTTCTTAGCTTTTCTCTTTAGTCAAATCGGTTTATCAAAGAGTAAAACTTGGACGAAAGCGTTGTCCTTGATTAGTCACCCCTCCTTTCTTGACCAAGAGCTGTAAATTAAACCATATTTGACTTAGTGACTTGACTCAAATTGACTTTGACTTTATTAGAAAAAATAGGGTGTATATTTTTGGGAATTAAGTATGAGGTTTTAAGCAACATGGTTTTAATTTGGAGGATTAATATCCGACTTACCCCCCTAAAAAAAATTACGGAAAACACACGCACACAAGACTCTCTAGACATGGTCATGGTGTACATATTTACAAAGTGTGTGCTGAAAAGGTGAGTGAAAGTGGCATGCTTTGACACTTGTGTAAGACCATGGGACTATGTGCTTAGACTCAAACAAGGACTAAATACATCTTCTGCCGTTAATAAATTGGTTAATTAGACTCAGCGTGAAGACTCAAGCGGAGAACTGGACCGTCGCCGAAGCAAAGGAACTGTCGCGAAACGTCAGGGGCCATCGCATCGCGATGATGGTATCGTGTCGCGATGGACACTTTCGGGTCGCGCCACAGTTCTAACCTCCACGTCATTACTGATGCGTCGGTTTAGACTTATTTCCATTGTTCTACTTTAAAAAGACGAACCTAAAGTCGTCCTAAGTTAATTTAGTCAATTTATTAGGCTTTAATTAATCATATAAATTAATTAATCAATTAATTAAGAAAAGTCCTATGTAGGCATTAATTAGTTTATTTGAACTTTTAAACATGTCAAACAAACGGTAAGTGTAAATATGCACAAGCAAAGATGCACAAGTAGTCTAGTAAGCACAATATGATGCAATGAGTTTGCAACCTAACCATGGCTCTAGTTCTCTAAAGTTCGAGGATAAGGGTTAGTCAAAGAAGATCCATGGTTATGAGTCTGGATGCATCACGCGGAAGCCTTACCTTTGGAGGGGTTGGCGCGTATGGATGGGACCCCACAAGTTAAACTTGTTTCCATGGTTTGGTGAATTCACAAAATCGGATGTACCCTTCGTTGCAATGAGAGTTCGTTTGGGTAGATGGAGCGTGAATTCCCAGAGGGTTATGGCCATACGTAGAACACATATGGGTTTAGAGGAGAAAAACTCAATCAGGAAGTAAAATCGAGCAAACAGTACTAGAACCGGTCAAAGCAAGAACGCATATTTCTGGCTCGGTATTGGAAGAATGTAGCGCGAGACAACAGGGACCATCGCAAGACTATAGCCCTGTCGATATTGCTATCGTGTCGCGACAGAGCCATCACACTGCGATGGGCACTGTTTTCTCAGCGCCAGTTCCTACATGCCTCAGCAGCTCTCTGTTTTCTTAGAATATTCCAGTTTTCGTAACGTTTTATCGATTCTAGTTGTGAAAGATATTTCCCAAATTTTCTACGTGTAAAAATCCTATGTTTTTGACGTATTAAGGATGGTCTATCCAATGCGGACCTTTTTTATGCTTATGCAAATAATGTCAATCAAAATTACGCACATGAATACTTAGAACTTTTCGAGTCTCATCCACTCATTCTAAATTATTGCCAAAATAAATTTTAGGAATTAAAATAGAAATCCTCCCCAGTGGAGTCGCCAAAAACTGTAGGGAATATTTCAAGCATCCCAAACTTGAGCCCCATTGTGATCATACACTTAAGCATGGTGACATCCAAAGGGAAGGAAAGTAGAGCAAAAGAGTCGCCAACAAGTTTTAGGAACTTGTAAACTGTTCACAGGGTGAAGGTTACACCCCTTCACGATCCATGAGATCGCTAACTCCATAGTGGTCTGGAACCATGACTGGATATTCGGGGATGAAGGTACAAATCCAACCTAAAAGAGATTGAACCTACCCTAAAAATAGGCCTATACTTTATTCTTCTTTTATTCATGTGTGCTTTCTGACTAACATACAATCAATATATTAATCCTAAGCCTGTTTAATCTATGTTGGTTGAATATTAATGCACAAATAAATCTATTATTGGCAATCACTTGAATTAAAATCATATTAGCCTAAATAAGATTATTAATTATCTTATTTAGCGTGATTACAAGTACAAATTCCCTTTAAACCTGCAAGAGAGGGCGTGATCAAGAAAGAACAACAATATATCAAGCAACAGAATAATAATAAATCATCATCATCATAATAATAATCTCATCAAAGCATAATAATATTAGCAAGATCCTAGGCATGATACTAACAAGATTAATAACAAACCCTAGCATGTCATTAAACATTAAAGATTAAAGCTTTATCCTAACATGATACTAACATGATAGAAGAAATAGGAAGCAATCTAATCATGATACTAGAAAGAAATAAATAACATCCTAACATGATACTAGGAATTAATATAATATAAACATGCTTTTTATAGATATCGCAAAACTACTTACTTTGTTGCCTCGTATCTCTTTCTATCAAAACAATACACACATTAGTAACTTCAATGAAAATGTTAAATCAAACAATTAATTTAAATAATTGAAATAAGAATTTGGGCCAAACCCTCAGAAATTATCAACCTTTCACATCTAGGGCGAAGGCAACTTCGAGCTTGGCTAGGTGTGTCTAGAACTCGTGAATGCGGAATATTGTATTTTGAAAAGGCTAGGCTAGAAAGAGGGAGAAAGAATAAGCTATTGCTTAAGAGAGAGAAGAGAATTAGATGATTGTTGATGATTGAAAATAGGGAAAAAGACCCTATTTATAGAGAAAAAAGTCTCGAAACGACCAGAAAAAGATCGAATTCGACTCGGAGTAAAACTGCTTCCATCGCGGCGCGAAGGAGCTGTCGTTTCGCGATGGTGAACGCGTTAATTCAAAATTGTATGGAGTCCTTAATCTAATTAAATTAGACTATTTAATATCCGCACTTATCTTTTAAAATCAGATTTAATCTTTTAAAACACTTGTTTTATTCCAAATAAAATTCTTTATTTTCTAAAAGATATAATTATTATTAATCCTAATCCCACTAGAATTTAAAAGTAACCTTTTAGATTAATGGGCCCTCCACTTGATCATTAGGTCATATATAAAACTCATTTCAGGCCCAATTTAGTATTTTGGCCATAACTTCCTCATTATTCATCGAAAGTGAGCTTATAATATATCGTTGGATAGCTCTTTTCAACCCAATCCAATTACACTATTATTGGACCAAAATAAACTAGACTGGACATTTTCCATAAATAGAGTACGAAAAAAATATTTTCGAAAACAGAAAGAAGTATTTTTTATTAAAACGACGGCATTACAAGAATTTTCACATTTCACTTTACTCGATAATCAATGACGTGAAAGATATTCATCACTAGGTTTGGTTTTTGGGAGACACAATCAGGTGTCTACACTTCAAAGAGTTGTAAATTTTTGTAAATAAAAAGCCTATCAATGAAGAGTTGCTTCTTGTTTTCAATTCTATTATTTATTGCTTTATATACATGCGTAATATGACAGAAGAGTCGCTTATACAATGTACAGGCGGCCCACTCTTATGTACTAAATAAAAGCTAAGTTAAAAACTTAGTTGCTAAATGAACGTCTTAAAAAGACACGAGGCCAATGACCGAATGACATTCAAATTTATAAATCCGTCTGCTCCAACATGAGTATAGCGTCCGGCGGCGCCCATCCGGTGAATTCGTCACTGAGAGCATCTCCCATTTGGGTGGCACATTGCTCTATAAACGCATATACAAACGACTGAAATTGAACGACCTAATTAGCCAAGTCATAGTCGTCTGACCTAAGTAATCTAAAGAATTACCCAGTCTACGAGAACCGGATGTCTAAAGACATCAGCCGGTGACCGAGCATCGTTCTAACTTAGATTATATCATGAAATTATGCAAGTCCTCCCGATGGGGCAAAAGAAAATCAAGTGTATAATTGGATTGCAAACACCCCAGATGGTGAAAGATAGTTAAATACAACTACCTAAACCGCCTAGGTTAATATCTTATTCGCGTGAATGATTGGATGGCTGTGTACTTGGTTTGGGGCAATGATTGATTGACTTAGGAACATCTCATACTCTTTAAAGAATCAAAAGTTCCCAAGTCAATTAATCCAACTTTGAAACCAACCACACAGTCGTGTAGGGGCAAAGCACATCTAGTTTGCCAGTCGCCGCATGCTATTAATGAGTTAGGCGAAAGTTCAAGTATATATGTATGTAAAAATTCAAAATGCTAAAATTGAAAAAATTGGAGCAAATTGAACAAAACCAAATCAGTCGGCATATTTCATAAATTTAACCCGACTAAATGGCTAGGAGATAGTAACAATCGGATACGCATCTGGGCAAAGATTAAAAAAGATTGTTGATTGACCCGACTCGTCAATCGGTAAAAATACAAAGACACTCAGCACGTAGGCCGAGGAAAATACTTGGCATAATGCCGCTGAAAAGTTAAGGCTGCTGAGTAGAAGGTACCGTCTGGCCTTCGCTGGAGGTGATGAGTGTCATTTATGGCACTCATTTGTTCTCTTTTATGGTGATTTTAGATTGCTTTTATAGCTCTTTTCTTTCCTTTTTCCTTAGTTTTACTCTTTATTTCTTTAGTTTGCACTTTCCTTAGTTCATTTCCCATTTTCATGCATTTCTTGGTTTTTCTTGTCTTTTTCCCTTTTATTTGTTTGTTTTCTTTCATTTTCAGGTTAAGATCGTCGTCCAAGGTTTCCCGAGGTTTCTTCCCAAGTTTGCATTGATTAGGATGCGTAGTATCTTCCATTTGAAGCCCAAGTACGGAGATGTGCAAGTTCCAATTGACCTTAGGCCGTGCATTCAAGCCGTGGGGGCACCAATTCTAGTGTTGAACCCACCGTCGAGGTGTTTTAGGTTCTGCCATGCTCCGTGTTCATCAAGCACACCAAGTGGAGCGCACGAGGAGCGTCAAGATGAAGGGGAAGAAGCTGCCCTATTCCCAGGCGCGGGCGCTCGCGATGATGGCGTGAGCGCACGTGGCCTTGGCGCGGCCGCGCCTGTTGCTCCCCCTGTTCCGTACCCATTTTTGCGCGGTCGCGCATCCTCTTGAAGAGGGACGCGCCTGTACGGGTCTATTTTGGACGATCTAAATAATTTCTCTTTATTAGTTATACTATATATAGATTTTTCTTCTATTTTTAGAGAGAGAATTTTAGAGAGATTTTTCATGAGAGAATTCATTTTTTTAGAGAGAGAATTGATTAGAGTTTTAGAGTAGAGATTTTTAGAGAGAGAAATTCATGGTTGATGATTGTTGATTGTTGATTGATGATTCTAAGCACATTTTCCTTTAATTTCACCAAAGTTTGTAAGGATTTATTTTACTTTAATGTAATCTTTAGCTTTTTATTTCAATTATTTGTTGATTGTTCAAGTTTGTTGAATAGTTGATTGAATTTGTTAGATTGAAATGATGATGATGAATTTGTTGATTAGTTTAGTTTTGATTTTGATTTCTTTCATGGATTGTGAGTAGTTTACTAGCTAGGGATGTGGTGAAGCATGTTTGAGTGATGAATCATAGCTAATTTGGAGTTTTTGATTGATTTAGTATTGTGATTAAATTGGTTGATTGATTTTGTGTATGTGTGTGATTAGTTAAAGAGAAGCTAACTTTAATTGTCATACTAGATTGCATTGTGTGCCTACAATGATACGGACCATTGATTTGTAGCTCACATTTACCGATCGAGCTTGGTTTGTGACGTTTCTATTAGAGTCTCTCGTAGTTGGCGCTAGTTAGACCTCAAGGAGATAGCTTGTTGAGCTCTTTTGATTGCATTGTCTATCTTCCCTCGCAATACTTGAATTAATCAATCTCCAACCCGATTAGTGTGTGTCCACTGCAAGAATATGTGGATCTAAATCCCTAGTGTCTTAATATATTGATTTACTTTGTTGTTTAGTTGAACTTAGATAACCTACACTACCTTTTACTCTTCGAAATAGCTTGACTTAGGCAATAGCTAACTTCCCCCAATTCCTAGTGGTTCGACCCGAACTTGCCCTATTACTAGGTGTAGGTTTGGTTATAAATTAGTTTGATTGGAGAAATTTTAGTTTCAACGACCTAGAATCCACCTCTCGGTCAAAATGGTGCCATTGCCGGGGAATGGAGTAGTTGTTTGCTATTGTTGTTGAGTCTATTTCATTTCATTTCAAAAATACAAAAATATTTTTCTCTTTTAGGCTACACTTGTAGCCGTGCTACTAATTATTCTTTGAGATTGTATGTATAGGACGAGAGGAAGGACCTTCGTACCTTTTGATCCGGAGATTGAGAGAACAATCGCAAGGATAAGAGTTTCTAGACGATCCTTGAGTTCTAGCTCTTCAAGTGAAGATAAATTTAAAAAAGAAGAACAAAGAAGCATGGGTGAAGTACCAAGGCTTGCTTTGAAGGAGTTGGGAACTCCCGGTGCCTATAGATTTGAGAGTGGTATTGCTCCGCCAACAACACTAGTTAATGACTTTGAGATAAGGCCGGCGATGATAACAATGATTGAACGAAGGCAATTTAGTGGTGCCAAGCACGAAAGCCCACTAAATCATCTCAAAGAGTTTAAGAAGTATTGCAACACAATCAAAGTCAATGGGGTTTCTCAAGAATTCATAAGGCTCAAGCTATTCCCGTTCTCTCTAATCGGAAGAGCTTTGGAGTGGCTAGATAAGGAAGTGAAGCCTAATTCCTTGAGAACTTGGGATGAGGTCACTAAAGAGTTTCTTTCCTGCTTTTTTCCTTAAAAGAAGACCGTCGAGGCAAGAACTCTAATCCAAAGTTTTAAGCAAAAGCCTAGTGAGAGTTTGTATGAGGCTTGGGAAAGATACAAGGAATATCAACGAGAATGTCCTCACCATGGAATCCCGACATACCAAATCATACAAATCTTCTATGGAGGATTGAGTCCCCAAGGGAAGTCATGTCTTGATGTCGGGGCCGGAGGCCCGATTATGAACAAGACAGAGGAAGAAGTTGTTGACATTATAGAGGATGTAGTTCGTCACTAAATGGATTGGCAAGAGGGAGAGAGAGAGTTTACAAGAAAAAGTAGCTCAATGGTCCACTCGGTTGATCATCTCAATGCAATAAATAATTTGTCTTCCCAAATCTCAAACTTGGGGAAGGAGATGACATTAATTAAGGCTAAGCTAGAGGGTGCCTCTTCAATTCCACCGAGTTTTCCCTCCCACATTAAGGGGAGAGGTACATCTTCTAACTCTACTCCTCCTTTTACTTCAAGTAATATGCCAAGTGGATGTGTCTTTTGTTATGTTTGTGGGTCATATGACCATGACTCTTCTAGTTATCCACATGCTTTTGAGAATTGTGATGATGTTGAAAACAATGATTGTGAGTAAGTGAATTTTTTTTCCAACAATAACAATGGATAAAAATTTGAAGGTCCAAGGAATTTTGGGACTAGGAATTCTCACCAACAAGGGAGTTTTGATAAATACAACAATGGTGGTTATAGGAACCAAGGAAATCAAGGTTTCCGATGTAACTATAACAATCAAGGTATAGTAATCAAAACCAAGGCCAATGGTATGGAAATCAAGGCCAATCTCATGGTTTGGTGGCCAACACCAAAATTATGGCAACAATCAAAGCTAAGGTAATTGGAACAATCAAAATAGGTGCAATTTTCAAAACAAAATCAAAGGGGACCCCCACCTGGATTTGCTCCAAGACCTCAAGGAAATGGTTATAATTCCTATGCTCAAATCCCAACTTCTAGAACTAACTTAGAGGAGATCATTGAAAATCAAACAAAAATTTTGAACACTTACATGGCGGTGAGTGACAAGAAGTTTAATGAGATGACACACAACAAGATGCTTGAGACCCAAATCACTCAACTAGCCAATACCTTGAAAGATTGTGCTAGCCTTTCTTCATGACCTTCTCAAGGAGTTGATCCTAAGAAACCCATTTACTTTATTACCACAAGGAATAGGAGAGTGCTTGGAGAGAGAGTTTCTAGGATGAGTGAGGAGGATGAGAAGAGGAGTGACTCAAGTGAGGAAAATGAGAACAAGGTGTCAAAGAGTGTGAGCAAAGAGGAAGTTCAAGAGAAAAAGAACAGTGTTGAGTCTAGCAAGATGATTGAGAGTTCTAACGAGGAGACAAAAGAGAAAGAGAGGAAGCAAGATGAGGATTTCAAACCAAAATTTCCATACCCGCAAAAGTTCAATAGGTACAAATTGGACGAACAATTTGGGAAATTTATCGAGATGCTTAGGCAAATTCATCTTTCTATTCCTTTCACCGATGTTTTGGGGCAAATGCCTAACTATTCTAAATTTCTTAAGGAAATCTTGAGCGGTAAGAGAGATTGCAATGTGGTTGAACCGATGAGTTTGGGGGAGTGTTGTAGTGCCTTTATCCATAATGACTTACCCCAAAAGATGAAAGACCCCGAAAATTTCTCCATTCCTTGCAATATTAATGGGAAATTGTTTCAAAATTCCCTTTGTGATCTTGGTGCTAGTGTTAGCATCATGCCTTACTCCGTTTTCAAGAAACTTAAGTTAGGTGAGCTCCTTCCAACCAACATGATCCTTCAATTGGCTGACCGTTCTATTAAGTTCTTAATGGGTAGAATTGAGGAAGTTCCCCTCAAGATAGGAGAGTTCACTATTCCCGTTAATTTGATTGTGCTAGAGATTGCGGAAGATGACAACATTCCTATCATTCTAGGGAGGCTATTCTTAGAAACTTCGGGTGCTTTAATAGATGTGAAAGGTGGCATGATTACTTTGTGTGATAATAATAAGGCAAGTTTTAAGCTCAAGTCGATGCATGAGTCTCTATCCTATGTGCAAGGAATTATGTGCATAAACTCATTGCCTTTGAATGCTAATGATTCCATGTTTGTGTCTTTTACTAACGATATGTGTGTAGCTTATGATGATGTTCTTAAAAGTATTGAAAGCAAGGTTGTTAGTAAAGAAGATAAGGATCCCTCGAAGCTTGAGAATGAGTTTGAAATACCTTCTTGGTTTGAGCTTTCTTTGAAGGATGACGAGAATAGTTTTTCAAGTGGTGAACATGAGGATCTCAAAGATCCAAGGAAGAAGAAATCAAAGAAGAAGAAGAGAGTTTCCAAGAAATATAAGAGGAAGTTGAAGCCTAAAAAGTTTGATTCGGTTTCTATGATTCAAGATGACATGGTTCATGATGTGATTTTTCACAAGCTTTGCAATGATTTTACCCTCTCCACCACTTTGGATAAGGTTGTGTTCTTTGACCCTCCATGATTTGGAGGAAGGGTTGAGCTAAGGACCTTAAGCAAGCGCTTTCCCAGAGGCAACCCGGTTTTCTAACCCTTTTCTTTTGATTTTCTATTTTTCTTAATTTTCTTTCTTTTGTTTTTCTTTTCTTTCACTTGTTTTCTATTTGGATTGATGGGTCAAATTCATTGGATATGGATAATTTCAAGCGAGCACGAGCAAGGTGTTTTGTGTTTTTGATGAAAATATGTTCGATTTTATCGAATTTTGAGGTAAAAGGGTAGGGTAATATAGTGAGGTAAGTTAGGGGAAGTTGTGTTAAAATTTGAAGTAAATTTGAACTTGGTGGGTTCGTTGTGGTGCTCTCATTATTTTCAGATGTTGAACCCACTGTCATCATGTTTTGAAACTGCCATACTTGATGGGTTCAATAATCCCGGGATGATATTGGACAATGAGCCCATAGTAGAACGCACCGAGCAAAAATTTCAAGAGGAGCCAAGCCAGGTGCGGGCGCGCCTAGCAGGGGCACAGCCGCGCACCTGGTCGGGCTGAGTCCCTTATCTTCTTTCTTTCTCCTTTATTTCCCTCATTTTCCCCTACACTCTCATCCTTGCACACAATATCTCCTTTCTCACTCTAGAAACCAAAAACCCTAACCCCTTGTTCATCAATTTTCCATCTTCAAATCATAAAAAATCGATCAAAAATCATCAAATTCCTTCTACAAATTCATCCTTAATAACAAAATTCATACTACTTTCTTTAATTATCAACCTCCAATCTCTCTCCTCCATTGAAGACAAAATTTGGGGTTTTTCTACTTGGTGGGAATTGGTGGCTTGTTCTTGATCAATCTTGCTTCAAGTGTGGTATAATCTCCTTCTTTGACTCTATTTTACATAATTATATCATATTGTTGCAAGATTTTGATTGTTTATGATTGTGAATAGTAGTAGTATGTATTTGGATGAACTTAGTGATTGAATGTGAAATTTGGGTTGGTTATTTGTGTTATTAATAATTTATTTTGCTTTACATTGTGTTGTTGTATGTTTGTGTAGCAAATTTGGTTCATTTGGTGGTGATTGTGAGAATTTTGAAATTTGGATTTTTGGTAGTAAGGTGTTACTTGTGTGATTGGTGTTATTGATTAAGGAGTTGTGATTTTGGTGTTTGGAAGTGTTTTGTGGTGTTTTTGGAGTTGATTAATTGGATTTTGAATTGGTTAATTTGGAGGAAACACAATGTCAAAGCTTATTCAAGCCCTTTCCTCTAAAAAAACGAAAAACCGCCATCACCATTGAAGAACCTTCTTCAAACCCATCTACTTCCCAACCACAAAAACCTAGTCCTATTCCCAAAACAAAAATCAAGGACCCAATACAAAAAGATCGATATGCCAAGCTCAAAAAGAACCGTTCCCTCAAGCCTTCTCGTCACTACTTTCAACCGAATATGATCAAATTGGGGATTGATGAGGATTTAAGGGAGTGATTCAGCTATCTTTGCATGAGCACCTTCGTGAACACATGTTACCGTACTTACTTTGAGCCAACTTTGGAGTTTTTGGCTACGGGTTCATGTGAGGCGGTAGAAGGTGGAAACTATCGGGTCCATTTTAAGCTCTTTAACATTCACCATGATCTTTCTCTCGTGGAGTTCAATGCGGCACTTGATCTTAATCCGGGGGCGAATGTCTTGGACCCCGAGTTCTTCTTCGATGAACATGACCAAAACTCTTGGGGGGATGATATTTCGGGGGAAGGCGACTTTGTTACTCGGTATGCCGCGATAAGCAAAGTTTTCCAACCGTATCTTCAAGTTCTTTATAGAATTTTGGGATATTTGATTATCCTAAAGCAAGAATTGGGTAAAATGAGTCAATTAGAGCTCCTGACTCTGTGGTTGGCTACTAGGGAGGAGTACGAGGTTGTTTGAACTTAGGGTTCATGTTTTTGAGATATTGCAAGGGGTTGCAATCTAGGGAGTCCGGAGAGATCCCTTGTGGTAGCATGGTTACGAGGCTCGTGACCAACCTTCATCTTTGCCACTTCTTGCCCTCTTGTACTCCGGTGGGTAGTCCAAGCACCCTCTACCTCGACATTGCACAATTGAAGCAAGTGCAATTTTTGGCTAAGAATGATGATGATGAGGTGTTCGATTGGCTTAGGGAGAACAAACATTGGTACTATCTCCCTAACCCCTCCTTGACTTCTATCCACCGTGAAGATATGCCTAATGTATGGCATGTGCCCCTCAGTAACCGCCTCCCCCATGATGATGATGAGGAAATAGGAGAAGAATAAAATGAAGAGAAAGAAGAAGTAGCTCCACAACAGCAACAGCAACAACAACAATTTCAACAACAACATCGTCAACAACAACAACAACATCGACAATCGCAACAACATCAAGAGCAACAACAACACAAATTTACTAACCTCGATATAGATGCTCTTAGTGCGCAAATGAAGGGGATGCAAATTCGTTTGGAAGGCATGTACGACCAAGATTTTGAAGCAATATATAATCAACTGAGAGGCATTTCGGAGATGCAACAAGGTATGTTTCTCCAACAACAACAAGTGTATGATGCAAGTGTTAACCGTGGGAAGATCTCCCCCGCGGTTAACTACCCATATTTTCCACCCCAACTTGGTCATATTCCAAAAAGTGGGTATCCTTATTGGCAAGGACGTCTGGGGTCCAACACCGAGACTCGCTAATTCCCCGATGAGCACGATAATTATGATTACCGTGTTTCCGGTGGGTGCGATTATAGGGGTGATCATAACTACCCCTATATCCACCCCGATCATCCACTACCGCTCGCTTTGCCCGAGCAATATTCTCCCCTTGCCCCTTGGCAACAAGACAACTTCAAGGGGCACTATGGTTGGCCACTCGGTTACACCGGGGGATGGGATCCTTATGGTCCCCCATCTGGGTTTTTCTATGATAGGGATAACCATGATAGTGCCAGGTCGAGTGGTAGTTAGTTCCCCTATTTTGTGCATTTTTCTCCATCCCTTATTTTATGTGTTGTTTGCTTTGTATTGATGGGATGTTGAGAAGTATTCACGTTTAGCTTAGGGGAACTTTATTTTCTTAGGGGTTTGTCTCAGTGGCCAATATTGTTGTTGGGAATTGCCTTGTCTACTTTTTGTCTCGATGATTGATAATTGCATGCCTTGGTCTCTTCTTGATGGTGTTTGATTGTTGTTTCTATGAGCTTTCCATGTCTATTCTTTCTCTCTTGATGATGTTGTTGTTGTGTTGATTTCTATGATGATGATGCATGTTGTTTGCTCCCGTGAATCCAAAGCCCTAATATCCAAAACCCTTGAATCCAAATCCCTTCAATCCAAATCTTGTAGTTTAGGTGATTAGTTTCTAGTTTAGTGTATAATTCCTTTAGATTTCTTTGCTTTTTCTTACTTTTTGGTAGTTTAACTTGATTTTTTCTTTGTAGTTTCTTTTTGTTTAGTTTTTCTTTCTTTTATTTTGTTTTGAAGTTACTAACTGTTTTCTTTGTTTATAGCTTTATTTTCTATTTTTCTTCTCACTTGGCTTCGATGATGATGTTATTGATTTTTGGAGCTTAATGAAGGTGGTTGTTCTTTCGCCTTATTTTTATTAGCATTGCTTGGAAGCTCGGTGAGATCCTTCTTATTTTCTTTATTTTATTTCTTTACTGTTCTTGGATGTATAGGTTAGGATTAGATTTAGGAGAAGTTGAACGGTTCGAGGATGTATGATTGTAACACCTTAGAGTGTTTGGGGTCATTAACGTTGTTGTCGAATGACCACTTGTTTGACGATTGGGGATTACGTGTTATACTTGCATCTTTGTTCCTTTCTTTATTTTCCTACTATTCCTTTATCATTGTTTTCCTATTTTCTTTATTTTTCTTTACTTTTCCTTTCTTTTCTTTTCTTTTCTTCTCTTTTCTTTTTGTTTTTGGTTTGTCTAATGATTTTGAGGCTTTCCTTTTTATTTTTGTTGTATTTCTTGTGATTTGGACAATACCAACGGACTTTTGCTTTTGAATAAACATCTTCCTAATTGGTAGTGTTATGCACGGTTTGAGAATATGCTTGGTTGATTCTTGGATAGCGTATGCCAAGGTAGCATGTCTAAGAACTAGGGGGATCATGAAACCCGATTCTACTTGTTTGTGGCATGCTTGGTAGTTGCTTCCTATAGTCGATTTGACACCAATAGTGAGTTTTTGCTACATCCATGTGAGGTTTATAATTTTTCAAGCCTTCTACACTTACTTGCATGAGCGGCATGGATCCTTGACTATTGCGGACCTCATCTAGAATCTTGAGTCATAATTCTGAAACACGAGACCGAACCATCTAGGAAGGACAAAGGCATCTTTTCGGGGTGGTGATTTTTCTTTTCTAGGATAGTCTTCATTATTTTTAGTCCTTGGATTTACATTTGCCTTCTTGCTAACCATTTGAGCCTTTTCCCTTCTTTTCAAGCCACATCTTTAGAATTTTGAGCCTTTTGTTTCATTTTTGTTCCATTTTTGGTTTTTGTGAAGCAAATGATCATGTTTTTGGAGATTGTGGTATATGAGTTTGGATGTTGGTTCTTATTTGTAAGCAAGCTTGTGTTTTGTATATCTTGTGAATAATGGCAAGTGAATAAAGGAAAAAGAGTCCAAAGCTAAAAAAGGCAAGGACATTCAAATGCAAAGTTGAAAAAGCCGTCCATAGTTAAAAGAGGCGAGGACATTTGTTATGAATTTGAAAAATGCAAATAGAATAGAAAAAGTGAAAAACAATGAGAAATGCAAAAATATTTTGATGTTAATCTTTTCTCCCTTTTCAAGCATTGAGGACAATGCTTCCTTTAAGCTTGGGGGAGAAGCGTTTACGCTTTTTGTATATATGATTGTGAATATAGCTTTGAATAAGCTTGGGGGTGTTAGTTTGTTTTTGTTTGGTGATTACTTTGTTATGAGGAGAAGGTTTGATCACCCTTTTGCTTCACTAATTTGGAATACCACCATATTCTAAATTTTAAGCCTACCCTCACCCTTTTGTCCTTACGTTACAACCTTTGGGAAATTCCTTTTGACTTAGAGGTTGAGTCACATATCGGGTGAGGGAATTATGAGTTAAAGCCTAAGGAGAGGGGATGCAAAGTCAAGACGTCGAGTAGCCTAAAGTATGTTCCTTTCCGGCTCCTTCGAGGAGCTATTGAGATGCTCACTAGAGGGAGATTTGAGAGTATAGGGAGAACGCGGTAAGATTGAATGGGATGAAGGTGGATTGTGATTACTAGTTCTCTACGCTTAGCATATTTTATGTTTCAATCAACCTCGGATATCTTGGAACGTGCATACCCCTATTTGCTTAAGAAAGTTGTTCATTCATTTGAAGTGTAGTCATTTTGTAAAGTCCAATTCGAATCCTCTTTGAGAAGGCCGCGCCTGTACGGGTCTATTTTGGACGATCTAACTAATTTCTCTTTGTTAGTTCTACTATATATAGATTTTTCTTCTATTTTTAGAGAGAGAATTTTAGAGAGATTTTTCATGAGAGAATTCATTTTTTTTATAGAGAGAATTAATTAGAGTTTTAGAGTAAAGATTTTTAGAGAGAGAAATTCATGGTTGATGATTGATGATTGATGATTCTAAGCACATTTTCCTTTAATTTCACCAAAGTTTGTAAGGATTTCTTTTACTTTAATGTAATCTTTAGCTTTTGATTTCAATTGTTTGTTGATTGTTCAAGTTTGTTGATTAGTTGATTGAATTTGTTGATTAGCTTAGTTTTGATTTTGATTTCTTTCATGGATTGTGAGTAGTTTACTAGCTAGGGATGTAGTGAAGCATGTTTGTGTGATGGATCATAGCTATTTCGGAGTTTTTGATTGATTTAGCATGGTGATTAAATTTGTAACACCCCGACCCCAAACAAATTAGGCAGGGGCCTATTGTCACGAAATGCGCATCGAGGGCCAACAACTGTCCCCACAGACCAACACAAGTCCTTTCGGCGCATTTTGTCCTCACTCATGCGCACCCCGGGAAAACTTCCCAGGAGGTCACCCATCCCTAGACTACTCTCAGCCAAGCACGCTTAACTATGGAGTATTCTTAGCATATGAGCTCCCTAAAAGGAAGATGCATCTTGTTGATATGAGTAGTATATCAAACTCCTTTTAAAGCAATCATGAGGGGTATTACATATACCCCCACTTGAGAACGGCAACGCCCTCGTTGCGCCTGGAAAGCTAGGGACTCCAGTATTACTCCTAATGGCAACTGGGTAGCCAAAGTGTTACATCCAGTCTGGCTATGGCCATATGGCCCCAGAATTCTCCCCCGCTAGACGACTGACATAGGACTAATTATCCACGATCAGCACGCGGTCGTAGGGTTGCTCTGATACCATTTGTAACACCCCGACCCCAAACAGATTAGGGAGGGGCCTATTGTCACGAAATGCGCATCGAGGGCCAACAATTGTCCTTACAGACCAACACAAGTCCTTTCGGCGCATTTTGTCCTCACTCATGCGCACCCCGAGAAAACTTCCCAGGAGGTCACCCATCCCAAGACTACTCCCAGCGAAGCACGCTTAACTATGTAGTATTATTAGCATATGAGCTCCCTAAAAGAAAGATGCATCTTGTTGATATGAGTAGTATATCAAACTCTTTTAAAGAAATCATGAGGGGTATTACAAATTGGTTGATTGATTTTGTGCATGTGTTGGATTATTTAAAGATTAGCTAACTTTAATTGTCATACTAGATTGCATTGTGTGCCTACATTGATACGGACCATTGATTTGTAGCTCACATTTACCGATCGAGCTTTGTTTGTGACGTTCCTATTAGAGTCTCTCGTAGTTGACGCTAGTTAGACCTCTATGAGATAGCTTGTTGAGCATTTTTTATTGCATTGTCTATCTTCCCTCGCAATATTTGAATTAATCAATCTCCAACTCGATTAGTGTGTCCATTGCAAGAATATGTAGATCCTAAATCCCTAGTGTTTTGATATATTGATTTACTTTGTGATTTACTTTGTTGTTTAGTTGAACTTAGATAACCTACACTACCTTTTACGCTTCGAAATAGCTTGACTTAGGCAATAGCTAACTTCCCCCCATTCCTAGTGGTTCGACCCGAACTTGCCCTATTACTAGGTGTAGGTTTGGTTATAAATTAGTTTGATTGGAGGAATTTTAGTTTCAACGACCTAGAATCCACCTCTCGGTCAGGAGGAAGGCTCTCTTTGGGTTTAACAAGCTGGTGGAATAGGGTCAGATGGATTTGTGGTCTGGGTAGTCACAGTCGAAGTTTGGTTGTCTTGCTAATCACCTATTTTCACATCTTATTCTTCTCCATCACCCCTCTCCTCTGTCTTCCTCTTCTTCATGGTCTGAGGCGAGGTTGACCCATTTTTTGAAGGGGGCCGGGGCAGCCAGGTTTAGAGTCCTGGCGTCAAACACTTCAGAGGCATAGTCATACCTCAGCTTGAAGAACTGCCAGTCGATCTTCGAGTGAATGATCTGCCATGCCAACTTCATGTGTTCCTCACAGTCTTTTTCATTATCAGTAATCAGCTGGACCTTCTCTTTGGCAATACGTCTTGATGCTCATTCCGCATCTGGACCATCTGATCTTTGAGCCGGTCGACGTCTGCCCGAAGCTTGGTGTTTTCAATATCAGCCTCTTCCAATGCCTTGAGATCCAATTGGGCATTTTTAAGTTTGAGCTCAAGGGCCTCAGCCTTTTTATTAGCTTCCTCAATCAGAGCCGTTAGGGTCTTAACCAGCTTCTCCTGTTTCAACTCCGCAGCTTTAATTTCAATTTCACTCATAGTATTTTGATATTGAGCAGAATTGAGAGCATTCAGGGCCCTCTGGTTAGCGTTAGTTACCTCTTAATGTTTTCGCCTAAATGGAGCATGAAGACCGTCCACCCTCCACACTGCCAATGAAGCGCTGCCGACAAAATTATAAGTTAGTTCAGACACTAGCCAAAACTTGATTGACTAAGGTAAAGAGTTCAACTTACGTTAGCCAACAAGGAACAGATGCGTTCTAGATTGACCGTATGCAGAGCCAATATCTTCTCCTTTTTTAGACCGGGTGATGGTCCTCAGCATTCGCTTGGAATACTATTAGATGTCCAGACGCATTTGGGAGACATCTGCACCAGAAGAAGTGTACAGGGAGTTAGCGGCATAGGCGGCGCCGATATTTAGCCGGCTACCTGATGAATCCCCCAATTGAGAAATATGAGTTTTGACTCTCATATACTTGTAGGGAATATTTCAAGCATCCCACACTTGAGCCCCACTATGATCATACACTTAAGCATGGTGGCGTCCAAAGGGAAGGAAGTTAGAGCAAAAGAGTCGCCAACATGTTTTAGGAAATTGTAAACCATTCACGATCATAGAGATCGCTAACTCCATAGTGGTCCTGAACCATAACTGGATATTCGGGGATGAAGGTACAAATCCAACATAAAAGAGATTGAACCTGCCCTAAATAGGCCTCTAAGCTACTTTGTTCTTCTCATATTCATGTGCGCTTTTCGATCAACATACAATCAATATATTAATCCTAAACCTATTTTATCTATGTTGATTGATTATTAATGCACAAATAAATCTATTATTGGGGATCACTTGAATTAAAATCATATTAGCCTAAAATTAAATTAGTAATTATCTTATTAAGCGTGATTTCAAGTATAAATTCCCTTTAAACCTGTAAGAGAGGGTGTGATAAAGAAATAAAAATAATATCAAGCAACACAATAATTAGAAACACAACAATCATCATCATCATCATCATCATAATCTCAATCTCATCAAAGTATAATAATATTATCAAGATCCTAAGCATGATACTAACATGATTAATAACAAATCCTAGAAGGTCACTAAGCAATAAAAATAAAAGCTTTAATCCTAACATGATAATAGAAAGACATGATATTAGAAATATTAGTTAGCTCCCTAAAGATGATACTAGAAAACAATAAAAGAATCCTAACATGTTACTAAGAATTAATAAAATAATCTAAGAATGATTCCTATATCAAAAGAATAACTAAGAAGTAATCTAATTACTTACTTTGATGTCTCGTGCCTCTTTCTATCAAAACAATAAACGCATTAGTAACTTTAGGAGAGATATTAAATCAAACAATTAAAACAATAATTGAAATTAGGTTTGGGACCATACCCTCAGAACTATCAACCTTTCACGTCGAAGTCTAAGGCAACTTCTAGCTTGGCTAGGGGTGTCTAAGTCTCATGATGGACGTATGGTGTATTTTGAAAAGGTTTAGAAAATCAAGAAAGAGAATGAAAGTATAAGCTTTAGCTTAGAGAGAGAAGAGATGATTGTTGGTGATGATTGAAAAAGGGGTGATATGACCTCTACTTATAAGGAAAAAAGATTATCGAAGGAATAGAAAAGAATTCGAATTCCAATAGGAATAAAACTTCTTTGATGGACAATAGTTTTTAGGATTTTTGTTTTTATCATAACTTTTGAACCATAAATTGAAATAAGATAAATAATATGTCGTTGGAAAGATCTTGAAGACTACTTTCTAACTCAATTAAAATCAGATTAAAATATTTTTTATAATAAAAGATATGGCCGAAATAGTGGAAGGGTGTTAGGGTTGGATAGAGTTTCGTATTTCTTTGATATATTTTTCGTTATAACTCAGAATTAATATTATAATATATCATTGGAAAGATAATTTCAAGAGTTATCCAAACATATAATATATTGATATAAATTATGAGTCACAAAAATAATATCTGACTGTCTTGGAACGTCTTTCAATTCTAATAGAATTAGGACTTTCAAAAAGAGAAGTTTTATTCAATTTCAAATTCTTTATTCTTATCTTTTCGAAAAGGATAATAAAGATCTTTTAGAAATTTATAGAATCTTCTAATTAATCCTAATTGGTTTAGGAATATAATTAAGATTAATGGACCCTCCACATGATTATTGGGTCGCACATAAAACACATTTTAGGCCCAGCTTAGTATTTTGGCCATAACTTCCTCGTTATAACTCGAAATTAGGCTTTTAATATATCGTTGAAAAGATCATTTCAAGCCCCATCCAACTATACAATCATTAAACCTATATTATGGACCAAAATAAATCGGTTTGGATGTTTTTATAAAAAGGACACGAAATGAATGATTTTAAGGGACACGAAATGAATGATTTTTTGTTTAAAGGCACGAAATGAATTATTTTGGCTTAAAACATTTAAAGACAGGTTAGAAAAGGGGAAATTCATGAGACTCTTCAATATTTAACCTTGCTCGATATTCAATGACGTGAAAGATACACATCACTGGGTTTGGTTTTTTGGGGAGACACAATTTGGAGTCTATGGAAGCCCCCACTTTGACCGAGTTTGGTGAAACGTAAGTTTCGAAAACAATAGTCAAAGTAGCGATAGGGACGGAGAATGATTCATAATGTTCTACGATCCTAAATCATTCTTGCAATGCCGATACCTGCAAACTAGCATTAGTTAAACAAATAAAAGAGTTAGAAACGCGTATCTTGCACCGTCGAGTACACGTCTATAAAGTAACCAATTTTTTGCTGCATTCTGTTGTGATGACCTCCACATTGCCTTGTGAACGCCATCTGAAGGTAACATTGCCTCGCTATCTTCATTTATTGAGACAATCTTACACATCCTAGGGAACACCGTTGAAGATGACCGTGCTTCGTCATCTTTAGTGTTGTGGCTGTACCTCGCCACAGCAGTACCTCATTGCTATAGACCATGTCCTCTATACCTCGAGACATCGTTAAAGGTGACCATGGCTCGCCATCTTTAGTTTTTGTGGTCGTGCTTTGCCACGGTAGTGCCTCGCCATCTTCAGTTGTTGTGGTCGTGCTTCGCCACGGCAGTGCCTCGCCGCTGTAGACAATCTCCTCTGTGCTTCGGGACATTGTCGAAGACCGCTTCTTGTAGCTATGTTCAAAATCTCGTCTTTGCCTTGACTCAATCATTTGATTGACAATCTTCACATCCTAGTGAAAGTCGTCGAATACCTCGTTGCCTTGTGATCCTCAATTTGCTGATGCTTCGTTTTACGCGCTGTGCTAATGCTTTGGTGTAGTTTTGTTGTGACAATCTTCCACATCCTAGGGAACATCGTCTAAGCGTACTACATCTCGAGCTATTTTAAGGTGAAAACCTTAACAATCATAGCAAATGTCGTCGAAGACCGCCTCATCACAAACCGTTCTTCTCAAATCTGGGTGACAACCTCCACAATTTTAGCGAACGTCGTCGAAGATTGTCCATCTTGTGCTATCTTCTCAAATCTAGGTGACAACCCACACAATCTTAGAAGAAGTTTCAAAGATCGCCCATCTCGTGCTATCTTCTCAAGTCTAGGTGACAACCCCCACAATCTTAGCGAAAGATGTCGAAGATCGCTTCATCTCAAACTGCCCTTCTCAAATCAAATGATAACCTTCCCAGTCATAGAAAAAGCTACCAAAGACCGCTTCATCTCGAACCGCCCTTCTCAAATCAAAGCGAGAGACCCTTTAATCTTCTTGTCTTTACTCCTAGAAGTAATTGACTTTTCCATCTTTGGAAAATTCATCTTAAGAACCATATTTAAGATTCTTAAAGTCTTGAAATTGATTTTTGTAGAAATCTTCCATCCCAGGAATTCTTTGTGATCATCTTAATCATTTTTCAAATCCACTTAATCAATATCCAATCGATAATTTGATCGCCATCAGGCCGATCATCAATCAAGTTGTAATCGGGCTGATTACTAATCAAAGGTCTCAATTCAAAGGAGATCAGTATGATCGTCATCAGGCCGATCATCAATCAAGATTGTAATCGGGCCGATTACCAATCAAATATCCATCAATTGCTCAAAAGGATCAAATGCTCATCGAGAGGCTCAAATGGATTAGTCGCGGACAAACCAATCCTAGCTGTGAGACCACCAAAGGCTGACGTAGGCGAAAACGGAGCCATCGCGCTGCGATAGGTCTATCGCACGGTGATAGGTCTATCGCGCTGCGTCAAGGAGCATCGTGTTTTGTCAGGGTGCATCGTATTGCGTTGTTTATGTTGTAATGCGCTTGAATCAAAGTCAGAGCTTTTTCTACTCGTTTAGCTTCGATGTGGTTGATGTTGTCTTTTGTTCATTTGCGCTCAATCAAACCGCCTCTTAGTGTACCTGCATTTATATTTTTGGACTATAGGACTTTGTCGGTGATTTTCTTAGGGTCGACCTAAGGCTAGGTTTTATTTGAATCATTGTGTGACTCAATGGGCTTTAATTTAACTTGACTCAATATGTTTTGACACGTATGACTTGTCATGACTCAAGGTGCAAACTCAACTCGATGTGATATGACATGACTCAATGTACATGACTCATGTGTTCATTGTATTGTGTGATCATGCTCGTGCGACTCCAAAATGCAGAAAAAACAAAAATTTTCCGTCATTTTTGTGGAGGGTACCGACTTTCTCCCGAAAAAGAAAGATGTGAAAAGAATGAAGTAAAGTGTTTGATGGTGCATGTTGAATGAGCTCGATCATGTGTATGCATCGATCGTTGTATCTCAGGGTGCAAGGATTGTAACATCCTAGACTATCTCGATTGTTGACTCGATAATGAAAGTATTTGGGTGACTTAGGCACAGATGCTAAGTGCTATTTATACTTTGTTATGTAATGATGAGTGATGAATTATTATAAGATGACATGGCATGCTTCAAAGTTATATCAAGATTTCATGACAAAGGGTTCCTAAGGGAAGGATTATTTGTCTATGTATGTGTGATGTGTGTGAGAATGACACTACGGTTAGGCCGCAAAGGCTAATGGTATGGAAAATTATATTGAGAAAAAGCAAATAATGGTGACTCTTAGGCTGGGTAGGCTAATGAAGTAGGGATCAAGCCCCCAAGTCTAGCTCTAAATGGATAGGGATGAGCATTGGAGATCCCTTGATATAATCCTGTATGAATGTAAATATGAATGTAAATGCATTTTTATTACGGCCGCACCCCCACGTGTGGTTGCCTACGTATCCGTTAGGAATCAGGCCGAACGTAGCTTTAGTCGAACCTCGCACAAGTGTGTGTATACCTCAAAGAGGTCTTTCAAGGGTTGTAACGGGGTTAGGCTAAAGGTTAGAGAAGAAGGGATAAAGGATCAAGACCCAAAATAATCCCCTTAGGTGTGCAACCTTGCATTTGAATCTTTGTATTTGTATGCTTGAGATTTTCTCACTTTTTAACTCTCTTTTTCTTTATTATTACTCTCATTTTTTCTATTGCATTTGCTTTAAATCCTTTTTACAAGTGTGGCAATCCCGATCATGCGGTCTATCACTCACTTGGCATTCATGTTTCTCAGGCATGGTACCAAGCACTCGATAAGAGACGCAATCTGAGACGTGTTCTTATCAATGACATGTTCATATCAAAGACATTGGAACACTTGTCCTTTTGCATACTTTTATTTCCTTTTGTTTTTTCTGAATTTTTGAGATCTTAAAGTCACTCAAGCTTTTGTATTTAGAACTTGCATAAGTTACACACCATCCCATCCGGGGGTTAGGTAGATGTGGGTTGAAAAGAAAGGTCTATCATTAGACGAGGCTCAAAAAGGTTTGTCAAAAAAGGAATTATGTTTGAAAGGGTGAAGGTGATGTGATGTGGCTACAAGAGGTGCCTCAATTCATTGGTGTACCTTATGCTTAGCTCGGCGCGTTTTTTTTTTTTAATTGCAATGCAATGATCATATGTAAATAAATAAATGCTTATTTTATTCAAATGAAAAGAGTAAAATTTAAACTCTAAGAAGTAAACCTAAAGAAAATGAAGGGTGCTTATGTTAGACTTATTGGGGAAGGGGAATAAAAAATAAGAAAATAAATGATGAAATCTTGTCATTGAAGCCCGCCTCGTGCTTTGTGCTTTATCATCACTCGGTTTTCTTGCCAGCTAGAGGTATGTGAAGCTTGTTATTATCAATCAAGTATTGGATGGCCTCTTTTAGCTTCCAACAACTCTCGGTAGTATGTCCCCTACCTTGATGGTACTTGCAGTGTGCGTTTGGGTTCCAACTGGGCAACCTCTTTTCAGGTGCAGGATCTTGAATAGGTCCGATCGGAGTAATGAGTCCCTTAGAATGGACTTGATCAAAGGCAGTATCATAGCTCATCCCAATAGGGGTGAACTCTTTCCTCAATTTCTTTTTAGGTCCTTGATTATCCATGGCTAAGACTTCATTAAGGTCAAAGGTACTAACGTTGTTACTAGATTAGGTGTTTTTGGAAGAAGAAGGATTGTCGTTTTTCTGTCCTTTCCAACCACGTGTTACTATGGTTAGTAGCTTTTTGTTTTGCAAGATTGTCTTCAATATCAATATCTATGTTATAGACAGTTTTGAAACTATTGAAATTGCATTGATATTTCAAGTGCTTTTGGTACTGGTCTTGGAGGTTCTTAATGAACATCCTTACATATTCCTTTTCATTAGGGACCTCAACCATTTTAGTGGAAGTTTCCCTCCACTTGTTGAAGAAAGAGGTGAACCTTTCGTTTTCTTTTTGCTTTAACATCTCGAGTTCTCTGTGGTCAGTTTCCACTTGGATATTGCACTTGTACCTTTCTATGAAAGCGTTTGTAATGGTTTCCCAAGAGGCAATCTTCTCCTTATCTAGGGAGAAAAACCATTGTTGACAAATGGTTTCAAGAGATAGTGAGAATAGCGAGGGAAAAGCCTTTTTATCGACTGCCTTAATATTCATTATAGTCTCGAAGGCTTTTAAATGGAAGTAAGGGTTATCAGTTGGTTTGGACTTAGGGATGTCATTGGCATTGAACTTCTGCGGAAGAAATTCCTTATCCACTAAGACCCCTTATGAGCTAATTCCCTGAAACTTATAGTCATTGAAAATTTTTCTAAGGCTCTCCTCCATTTGCTCAAGTTGTTGTTGTTTGCTAGGATCATTGACTTTAAGAGCAACAGTTTTCATCATCTTAGTTAGATTATTCATTTTTTGCCTCAGCTCATCAACTTCATGTTGGGTAGCCATTTTCTTAGCATTCCTTCTTTGACAGATCGGTTTGTCAAAGAGTAGTACTTGAATAAAGGTGTTGTCCTTGATTAAATGCCCTTCTCTCTTTGACCAAGTGTTGTGGAAAGGGAAGTCATAGATGTTAATTGTTAATTACTTGACTCAAACTCGATTCAACATGCATAGATGGAAAGAGATAACGGAATATGGAAAATATGAAGGAAGCTATAAGGAGGTGATTTAGGAGAATTTAGTAATAGAGTGGACCCCCAACTCAAATGACGGAAAGGATAATTCATGCATGAACCTAAGACATGGTCATGGTGACACATATACAAAGTGTGTGCTTTTGACTAGTGAGTGAAAGTGATATGTTCAAAACTCGTGTTATGACCATGTGACTAGACATATGATTAGACTCGAACAAAGACTAAGTTAAGACCTCATGTATATGCACTAAACTGGACGGTCTATAGTATTTCATTCATAACTTTTTATCCCTGACTTCAAATTTGAAGAAACCAACGTCAAATGAAAGAAAAACTCCGGGGCTACAGATCCATAGGTGGCACGACACGTAACTCTTTCTAGAACTTTGGAAATGACCAAAACAAGTTGACGTTTGTGCAGGATACGGGAATAAAAATCCGGGTTGACTCAAAGGAACTATGACTCGATTTTAGGCATATTTATTAGTTCAAATTAATTTATCAATTAATTAACCAAAGTCCTTTAGTTATTGGCTAGCTTACTTAATAATATTTTTTATCACAAGTCAAACAAACGGTTAGCTCAATCACACATAGGTTATGCACAAGCAAGAGATACACAAGTAGTCAAGAAGTCATAATATGATGCAATGAGTTTGCAACCTAACCATGGCTCTAGTTCTCTAAAGTTCAAGGATGATTGTAGTCAAAATAGGGTCCATGGTCATGTGTCCGGATGCATCGTGCGGAAGTTTTACCTTTGGAAGGGTTGGCACTTATGGATGGGACCCCGCAAGTTAAACTTGCTTCTATGGTTTGGTGAATTCACAATCTCGGATGTACCCTTCGTTACACGGAGCGTTCGATTAGGTTGATGGAGCGTGAATTCCCAGGGGCTAAAGCCATATGTAGAACATTTATAGGTTTTAGAAAAGAAGGAAAAAATTCAATAAGGAAGTAAAATCGATCAAACAGTACTCGAATCGGCAAAACAAGAAGGCAGACTTCTAGCTCGGTATAGGAAGAACTCGGCGATAGAAAAAAGGATCCATCGCGAGGAGATGGCCTTATCGCGCCGTGATAAGAGTATCGCGTCGCGATAAGGTCATCGCACTGCGATGGATATTATCGTCTCGCCTCGGCAGCTTTCTGTGTTCTCAGGATTTTCAATTTTTCATAGCGTTTTTCGATTCTAGTTGTGAAAGATATTTCCCAATTTTCCTACGTGTAAAATCCTATGTTTTTGACACATTACGGGTGGTCTTTCTAATGCGGACCATTTTATGCTTATGCAATTAATGTCAATAAAAATTACGCACATGAATATTTAGAACGTTTCAAGTATCATCCTCTCATTCTAAATTATTGCCAAAATAAATTTTAGGAATTAAAATAGAAATCCTCCCCAGTGGAGTCGCCCAAAACTGTAGGGAATATTTCAAGAATCCACACTTGAGCCCTACTGTGATCATACACTTAAGCATGGTGGCGTCCAAAGGGAAAGAAGCTAGAGCAAAAGAGTCGCCAACAAGTTTTAGAAACTTGTAAACCACTCACGATCACAGATAACGCTAACTCCATAGTGGTCCTGAACCATGACTAGATATTCAGGGATGAAAGTACAAATCCAACATAAAAGAGATTGAACCTGTCCTAAATAGGCCTCTACTTTTTTCTTTTCATATTCATGTGCACTTTTCGATCAACATACAATTAGTATACTAATCCTAAACCTGTTTAATCTATGTTGATTGATTATTAATGCACAAATAAATCTATTATTGGCGATCACTTGAATTAAAATCTTAAAATCAAATTATTAATTATCTTATTAAGCGTGATTTCAAGTACAAATTCCCTTTAAACTTGCAAGAGAGGGCATGATCAAGCAATAACAATAATATCAAGCAACATAATAATTAAAGACACAACAATCATCATCATCATAATAATCACAATCTCATCAAAGCCTAATAATATTAGCAAGGACCTAGGGATGATACTAACATGATTAATAACAAATCCTAGCATGTCACTAAGCAATAAAGATCAAAGCTTTAATCCTAACATGATACTAGAAAGATACATGATATTAGAAATATTAGTTAACTACCTAAACATGATACTAGAAAGCAATAAAAGCATCTTAACATGTTATTAGGAATTAATAAAATAATCTAAGCATGATTCCTATATCAAAAGAATAATTAAGAAGTAATCTAATTACTTAATTTGATGTCTCGTGCCTCTTTCTATCAAAAAAAATACACACATTAGTAACTTTAGGAGAGATATTAAATAAAACAATTAAAACAATAATTGAAATTAGGTTTGGGACCAAACCCCCATAACTATCAACATTTCTCGTCGAGGTCTAAGGCAACTTTTAGCTTAGCTAGGGGTGTCTATGTCTCGTGATGGACGCATGGTGCATTTTGAAAAGGTTTGGAAAATCAAGAAAGAGAAAGAAAGAATAAGCTTTAGCTTATAGGAGAAGAGATGATTGTTGATGATTGTTGGTGATGATTGAAAAAGGGGTGATATAACCACTATTTATAAGGAAAAAAGAGGGTTGAATAAAATTAAAAGAATTTGAATTCGAATAGGATAAATAATATGTCGTTGGAAAACAGTTTTTGCGATTTTTATTTTTATCATAACTTTTGATCCTGATATAGAAATAAAATAAATAATATGTCGTTGGAAAGCACTTGAAGTATTCTTTCTCTCCCAATTTAAATGAGATTAAAATATTTTGTAGAATAAAAGATATGGCCGAAATAGTGGAACGGTGTCAGTTTTGGATAGAGTTTCGTATTTCTTTTATATCTTTTTCGTTATAGCTCGGAATTAATATTATAATGTATCATTGGAAAGATAATTTCTAGAGCTATCCAACCATTTATGATTTGGATATAAATTATGAGGCACGAAAATAATATCTGACTGTCTTTGAACGTCTTTCAATTCGAATAGAATTAGGACTTTCAAAAAGACAAGTTTTATTTAATTTAAAATTCTTTAATCTTATCTTTTCAAAAGGGATAATTAATATCTTTTAGAAACTTATAGAAGCTTATAATTAATCTTAACTGGTTTAGGAATATAATTAAGATTAATGGACCCTCCACATGATCATTGGGTCGCACATAAAACTCATTTTAGGCCCTATTTAGCATTTTGGCCATAACTTCCTCGTTATAACTCGGAATTAGGCTTTTAATATATCGTTGAAAAGATCTTTTCAACCCCATCAAACTGTTAAATCATTAAACCCATATTATGGACTAAAATAAACTGGTTTGGACATTTTTATAAAAAGGACACGAAATGAATGATTTTAAGGGACATGAAATGAATGATTTTGGGTTTAAAGGCACGAAATGAATGGTTTTGGCTTAAAACATTTAAGGAAAGGTTTGAAAAGGGGAAATTCATGAGAATCTTCAATATTTCACCTTGCTCGATATTCAATGACGTGAAAGATACTCATCACTGGGTTTAGTTTTTTGGGGAGACACAATTTGGTGTCTATAATACTCAAGCGGTCATGAGAGATTGAAGCAGTCATTCATACCTTGGGCTTTAGACTAAGGGATCTCTACACCCCCAACCGCTACAGAACCGAATGTAGCATTGAGTGGCTTGCCACTTTTCGACGCCTTAGAGACGTCCGACTCATCTCCGCCAATTTCAATGCTCTCGTTGAGAGCTTTCATTGCAGTTGGGCTTTTACCCCCGATTATTGGTCTTTTTGGGCTAGTCGGCACGGTCGAGACCGTCTAGGTAGTCTTGGTCCTGCTGACTTTGGGAGGCTTGTCATGTTTCTTCACCCTGCTCCGTTTGAGCATCTTGGTGATGGACCTAGGGATAACTTTGCTTCCACTCTGAAATGCAGCAGAAGGGGTATAGCTGGGTAAACACCGCCTGATAACATAGATTCACAATTAAAAAGTTAGGCGGAGCTTACCCCATCATTCTAGGCATCCAGTTATGCCTTCCTTTGTACCAAGAAATCCCGTTGGATTTGAGCGGTTGACTTAGCAGGCGTTTTGTTTTCGTCAACCATCTTCCAAGCTTCCGCCACAACAGTAAAGAATAATTAGAAAATAACGTAATGATTAACATGATAGCATACGACTGGTAAAGAGACCAAGCGTACTTCTTGTAAACATGGTCCTAAGGCCACAGGCGAAGAGGAATGCCTCGTCCTTAAGCCAATCCGGATGAGGAATCTAGTGTTTGGGGACGATTATTTGCGTGCCATCGTCCAAGGGCATGGTTGTATTCTTAAAGAGCTCCAGCTACATTATTTCATCTCATGCCTTTTTAGAGATGTGTGGGCGAGCAAATTTTGTTCCCCAACAGAGCCGGATCCATATTAAACTGGCGGAGGACGTGGTTGTGTCTCACAGACGGGGAAGAGATCAGATAGAACTTGTCCTTCCAATTTGACCATTTCAACACTTTGTCAAGCGTTATCATATACTCCGGATATGTTGTTAGAGGATACCAAGCCCCCCATTCGCCTGGGGAACAACTCATATAATTCATATGAGTAAATGCTTCAAAACTAGGCATCACGTTCTGCATCTCACAGGCGGCAACGTAGCATAGTATGTTCACCCATGAGTTGGGTGTAAGCTGCCAGACGCCTAGTTGGTATCCCCTCATGAGGGGAAGTGGAGGCCGGCTTTTATTGCCGCATCATAACAACAGAAGTAATTATCGGCATGGTTAAGATTGTCCTCCTAGATGATAGTCGCCTCATCAGGAGGTACAATAATATCCCAATTCTTTCCAATTGGGTACTTTTGCTTGAAGGCTTCGAAGCTTGTTTCCATGGTTATTTGATCCTTGGCAGCCCCTCGGACTTTTGTAGGATTGTCCATGTATGCCCCTCTTGACGTTTGGGCTTCTTCATAGCCGACTTCCGCCTGGTGAGAGCTCGAGGCTTCAAACCCTGACCGTTGCACGACCTCCTCGCCATCCTCCAGGTCAGGCGCATTCTCGTCAGGAGTAGAGACGGACTCTTCGTTTCCTAACTCCTCTAGGATTCCATCACTAGGAGTGGCGGGGGCGCTTGAATGAGAATCTGCTTGCTCATTTTCCCCAGCTACGATAACCTCATCAGCCGGCACTTCCAAATCGTGCCTTCTCCTTCTTCGCCTTCTACCCTTCTGTTTTACCCTCGCCATTGTGTCCTGCACAGACACAGAGACGGTAGGATTCAGGGATGAGCAAAGCAGTTCCATCCTTCCAGAGACGGCACCCCAAGTCCTAGACTCAGCCGTACTAGGAGACCAGCTGACTACTGTCCTAGTCTGTGCCGTGTGTGTTGATGGTGAAGCCAATTATTGACAAATCTATATACACAAACGGAAAAAGTTTGAAAGAGTAGAGAAGAGGAGAGACGGTTACCTGTATGAAATTTTCTCAAAAGTGTCTTAGACGGTGACCGGCTCAGTCAACGCGAAGCTAAGCGAAAAATTCTCAACAGCTCCTTCAGATGGTGATCAGAGTCTCTCTCTAGAAAATTCTCTTTTTCTCTCTCTAGACTTGATGAATTGTCAAAGATGAGAGAGGTAAGAGGGTAAAAGCTTTTTATAGAAGGGTAAAACGGGGGAACCCCCGTAACTCCCTCAGACGGAGCAACGGTATTAACCGTTTGCCAATCTAGCGGTGATGCGTGTCACAGATGTTTTGGGTAAAAATACCCTAGACACGTGGCCTAATCAGAGAGGGACACGTGTCCTTCTTGGAAAGGTCCAACATGGACCACTTACCAGTCGACACGTGTCACGCTCAGATAACCTTGGGAAATTACAGCCTTCAGAGCCCAATTACCAAGAGCGCCGTAAAACGGCGCAGCCCATTAGATCATCCAGACCTAACGAAGGGCACATTTTCTAATGACCCTATAAATAGAGAAATTTCCCTCATTTATGGGGCACATCATTTATTACAACATTACATTAGAGAAAACACTTGATCTCGGAATCTTAGAATATCTCACTTTTACCTTTCCGCACCTTTTCGTATTCTTCGACTGATATTAACTTGATCGTCAGAGGCGGAGCTTCTATCAACCAGAGTCTTTGTGGTTTGCTGGTACAGACCGCGTGGGACCAGTCTTAGTGACGTAACTCTCCCGAGGGACCAGAAAACACCCAACACAAGTACCCTGTCAAAATATAGGGATGTAAAGCGCCTCTAGGATACTCTCAAAACTCGTTTTGCCGTCCTCAACGATCCTCGAATTCAGCAAAATAAATCTTTAATTGCAAAGTGTGAGCAAACAAAAATGATGCCGGTAGCAACATACTTTGGCAAGATTTCAGCCTTGTGGGAAGAATTAAATTCCCATGAACCTCTTATTATCTGTGCTTGTTGCTCGGCTTGCACTGCAGAGCAGAAACACGAAGCTCGCAGGGAGGCAGCAAGGCTTCATGAATTTTTAATGGGATTGTACTCAAGCTATTATTGTAATACTCCGTATTTTTATTAGATTTTTATATATATAAATTAATTATTTTATTTATTAAAATGATTTATTTCATTTTAAAAAGAAATTATTTATTTAAATAAATTGTAAGTGTGTATGAATTAAATGGATCATGAATTCAGGCGACAAAAGTATTTTTAATTGGGTCAATCCTATTTAAATGAGTGGACAACCATATTGGGAATTTAAGGGCCCAATAAGCTGGCCTACGTGAGAATCTTAAGGGGAGTAGGAATTAGTAATGGCAAAGTTGTAAATATGAGTTTTATTTTTAAAAGGAGAGTATAAATACTTTAAAACCTTAAGATTTTCCAAACAAGTTCATAGTTGTCAGATTTCACAAAAAAGATTCAAAAGTTTTCTCTTTATTTTCTCTCTCCTTTTCTCCTTATTTTTCCTTTCTATTTCTTCTTTTTTTTCCCCTAAAATCCTACGCACTCTTCTCTCTCCTTCTCCCTCTTCTTGCGCGACCAACACCACTGGCGCCACCACCACCAATGGCGGTCCACCTGTGGCAGCAGCAGCGTCGGCAGCCCAGCCGGCCAGCGCCTCCCTTCCTCCTGTTTCTCTCCTCTTTTCGGTTTGTTTAAAAAAAAAAAAAACTTCTTCTTTTAATCCTAAGATTAATTCTATTGATTTATTGTTTTAAAGGCATGATTTTTATTATGTTTTGGTATTGATTTTCGAATTTTGATGTTGCTAATTTATTAATATAAATTATAGATTTTTATTTAATTAAAAACCCCAAATTATAAGCCCTACAAATTGGGATTTTGTATAATTGGTTAGGGATTGAGGCTAGGTTGTTGTTATTGATTTATTCATGGTCTAATCATATTTTTGATGAGTTTAAAACCTTCAGTTGAATGATGGAATTTAATTAAACATACTTCTTTTTAATTATTGAGCTAGGGCTTGATTACCCATAAAAGGGAAAAAGGCTTTAATAATTTTTATATGATTTCCTAGTCTAAAAGTGATGTTTTATACTAAATAAGTATGCTGGAATTTTATTTAAGTCATGAAAATTATGGTTTTTTGAAAGGATTTGATGTACCCACTTAAAGAAAAGGTTTTATGGCTTTATTGTCATTAATAAGGGGTTGATTAGTATGGTTTAAATAGTATTATAGTTGCTGGAAATTTGTGAGAATAGTGGAGTAATTATAATTATGTATTTTTAATTGTAGGAAGTTTCGAGCTAGGTGATTTCTAGCGAGTGTGGCCGAGTTAAGGCGTTATTTAAGGTACGTATGTGCACAAGAATATTTGTGTATGCGTAGTATCATGCTAGGATTGTGAATTGTGATTGAAGTGATGAATTAGTAGCAAGTTTGGTTGATTATATGCTTGGAATTGATGTTAAATGAACATGAATTATTATGCAAGCATGTTAACATGATATTTGAAGCATGATACAAGTTGAATATATGTGAATCATGGAAGTATGTTTTATTTTTGAGTATCAAGGAAGCATGAAATTAATAAGCAAGACTTATGTATGTTTAAAAGAGCTATAATTAGAATTATTGAACATGATTCATGAATTTTATTCTCACCCATTTATTATTGGTGTTGAGTAAAGGAAGTTAGTTTATTTATTTACTCACTCAAGTAAGTTGAGATCGAGTCAAGAAAGTTTATTAGTACATTCTATGCACCAAGGTAGTAATTGTGCAATTTTATGCACAAAACTAGGCATGGAACCTTAATTAAAGTAAATAGTATGTGCTCACTAAGTAATTCAAGAATTAATTGGAAGAATGTGTTGATTTTTGTTATGTTTATTCTTGATTGATTGGTGTAGGGAATATTTCAAGTCACCCAACTTTGAGCCCCACTGTGATCATGCATTTATGCATGATGGCGTTCACAGGGAAAGAAGCTAAAGCAAAAAACTCACCAACAAGTTTAGAAACATGTAAACCGTTCACGAGGTGAAGGTTACACCCCTTCACGATCACATAGATCGCTAACTCCATAGTGGTCCTAGACCATGACTGGATATTCGGGGATGATTGTACGAATCCAACCTAAAAGAGATTTAACCCGCCCTAAATAGGCCTCTACTCTGTTCTTCTCATATTCATGTGCTCTTTCCAATTAACACACAACCAATATATTAAACCTAAACTTGTTTAATCTTTGTTGGTTGATTATTAATGTACAAATAAATCTATTATTGGCGATCACTTGAATTAACATAATATTAGCCTAAATAAAATTATTAATTATCCTATTAAGCGTGAAAATTCCCTTTAAACCTGCAAGAGAGGGCGTGATCAAGCAATAACAATAATATCAAGCAACACAATAATATTGACACAACAATCATCATCATCATAACAATCTCATCAAAGCACAATAACATGAGCAAGATCCTAGGCATGATACTAACAAGATTAATAACAAATACTAGCATGTCACTAAATAATAAAAATCAAAGCTTTATTCTAACATGATACTAGAAAGCAATAAAAGCATCCTTACATGATACTAGGAATTAATAAAATAATCTAAACATGATTCTTATTTAATAACAAGATACACGTTAGTAATTTTAATGAAAATATTAAATCAAACAATCAAAATAATATGAATTGAAATTATATTTGGGACCAAACCCTCAAAACTATCAACTTTTTACGTCGAGGTCTAAGGCAACATTGAGCTTTGTTAGGTGTGTCTAAGTCTCGTGAAGGACGTATGATGTACTTTTATGAAAAGGTGTAGAAAAGGTTTAGAAAAATCGAGAGAGGGAGAGAAAAAGCTTTAGCTTAGAGAGAGAAGAGATTATGATTGTGGGTGATCAAGCTTGTTGATGATTGAAAAAGGGGTGATATGACCTTTATTTATAAGGAAAAAAGAGGGTCGAAGAATCAAGAAAAGATCCGAATTTGAATAAGAATAAAACTCGTTCGATGGACATCAATTTTTTGTGGTTTTTGTTTTTATCATAACTTTTTATCCAGAAATTGGAATAAGATAAATAATATGTAGTTGGAAATCTCTTGAAGTTTACTTTGCAACCCTATTTAAATCAAATTATAATCTTTTGTAGAATAAAAGATATGGATGAAATAGTGGGACAGTGTCAGTTTTGTATAGAGTTTTGTATTTTTTTTTATGTCTTTTTCTTTTATAGCTCGGAATTAGTATTGTAATATATCATTGGAAAGATAATTTCAAGGGCTATCCAAAAATCTATGATTTGGATAAAAATTATGAGGCACGAAAATAATATCTGACTGTCTTTGAACGTATTTCAATTCGAATAGATTTAGGACTTTCAAAAAGAGGAGTTTTATTCAATTTCAAATTCTTTAATCTTGTCTTTTCAAAAAGGATAATTAAGATCTTTTAGAAACTCATAGAAGTTTCTAATTAATAATAATTGGTGTAGGAATATAATTAAGATTAATGGACCCTCCACATGATCATTGGGTCCGCATAGAAAGCTCGATTTGGGCTTAGTTTATTATTTTGGCCATAACTTCATCGTCATAACTCGGAATTGGGCTTATATTGTATCGTTAGAAAGCCGTTCTCAAGCCATATCAAACTACACAATTATTGGACCCGTATTATGGACCAAACTAAACTAGATTGGACGTTTTTCATAAATAGGATACGAAATGAATGACTTTTGAAATAAGAAATAAATTATTTTTATTAAAACATTTTAGAAAACAGAAGAATTCACGAGACTCTTTAACATTTCACCTTATTCGATAATCAATGACGTGAAAAGTACTCATCAGTGGGTTTGATTTTTGAGGAGACACAATCAGGTTTCTACAGAAGCCCCCACTTTGACCGAGTTTGGAGAAAAATAAGTTTCGAAAACAAAAGTTAAAGTACCGATAGGGACAGATAATGATTCATAACATTCTGCGATCCTAAATCATTCTTGTAACGCAAATACCTACAAACTAGCGTTAGTTAAACAGATAAGAGAGTTAGAAACGCGTATCTTGCACCGTTGAGCACCCGTCTCTATAGTAGCCGATTTTGTTGCATTTTGTTCTCACGACCTCCACAGTGCCTCATGAACGCCATATGAAGGTAACAGTGCCTTGCTATCTTCATTTGTTGTGACAATCTTCCACAGTACCTTGGGAACACCGTCGAAGGTGACTGTACCTCGCCATCTTCAATTTTGTGGCGATACCTCGCCACGGCAGTACCTCGTCGCTGTAGACAATCTCCTATGTACCTCAAGACATGATTGATGACCACTGCATGTGGTTATCTCCAATTTTGTGGCAGTACCTCGCCATGGCTATACCTCGTTGCTATAGACAATCTCCTCTATACCTCGGGACATCGTTGAAGACCGCAACATGTCGCCATCTTCAAAATCGCGTCTTTACCTTGGCTCGACCAATTGATTGACAACCTCCATACCCTAGTGAAAGCCATCGAAGGCCTTGATACTTTATGATCCTTAATTTGCAGATGCTTTATTATGCTGAATTTATGCTTTGGGGGTGATGACAATCTACTTTTAGGAACAATTGCCAATACAACTCTTGAATGATGAGCGATAATCCTTTTAGGAAAATATTGCCACCATCGACAATCCGCGTGTTGGAATATTTTCCTTAAGAGCTGATCGACAATCCTTCTCGGGAAAACTTGCTATAGGACCTAGGTGTATGACAATCCATTCTCGAAAAACTTGCCAAGGATTTGATGAATTTATGACAATCCAAATTCGAAAAAATTTGCCAAACGGTGAGCGCGACAATCCATTCATGGAAACATTGCCAAAGAAGACAATCCAATCTTGGAAAAAATGTTGTTGAAGAAGATGCATGACAATCCACTCTTGGAAATATTGTCAATTGAGATGACAATCCAATCTCGGAAAAATTATCGTATAGGTGATGCTTGAGCCCTGCAAAAAGATCAAATTTTTCCAAAGGACCTTGACAATTGATTGGCTTAAGGTTGACTCAAGGTTCAGTGTTACTTGACTCATTGTGTAAGACTTAATGTTTCTGATTAACTCGATGTGTAACTCAATGTACTCAAATCCACTCGATGTGATGACACGACATGACTCAATGTACATGACTCGTGTGTGTGTATTGTATTGTGATTGTGCTCGTGCTATTCGAAAATGCAGAAAAAAAATGTCCGTCATTTTTGTGGAGGGTACCGACTTTCTCTCGAAAAAGAAAGACATGAAAAAATGGTGAAGTGTAGAGTGAAAAATGAAGTCTTTGAACTTCCCCAATAGGAAAGAAAGATGAAAAAGGATGACTCGAGTAATGATGCATGTTGAATGAGCTTTAATCAAGTGTATGCATTAGTGTTGTATCTCATGGTGCAAGGATTGTAACATCCTAGATTATCCTAGTTGATGACTCAATATTGAAAGTATTTGGGTAACTTAGGCACGGAGGCTAAGTACTTCATTCTTTGTGATGCAATGATGATTTGAGTAATGAACGACTCTAAGATGACAAAGCATGCTTCAAAGTTGTGTCAAGATTTCAAGACAAAGGGTTCCTAAAGGAAGGATTTTAGCTATGTATTTGTGACGTGTGTGAAAGTGACACTATGGTTAGGCCGCAAAGGCTAAGGGCGTGGAAATATATTTTGAGAAGAATCAAATGATGGTGGTGACTCTTAGGCTAGGTAGGCTAATGATGTAGGGATCAAGCCCCCAAGTCTAGCCCTAAATGGATAGGGATGAGAATTGAAGATCCCCTGATATGATCATGCATGAATGTGAGTATGAATGAATGCATTTTCATTACGGTCGCACCCCAATGTGAGGTTGCCTACGTATCCGTTAGGAATCAGGCCGAACGTAGCTCTAGCTGAAACTCGCACAAGTGTATGTATACCTCAAAGAGGTCTTTTGAAGGGTTGTAACGGGTTAGGCTAAAGGTTGAAGAAGAAAGGATAAAGGTTCAAGACCTAATATGAGCCCCCAAGGTGTGCAACCTTACGTTTGAATCTTGATATGTTTTTGTATGCTTGAGGTTTCTCACCTTTGTACTCTTTTTTGTTTTATTTTTTCTTTTTCTCTCTTTTATTTATTTATTTATTTATTTTTATTTTTTTTGCATTTTCTCCATATTCGAATCCTTTTTTTTTTATAAGTGTGGGTTATCACTCACTTTGCATTCATGTTTCTCAGGCACGGTATCGAGCACTCGATTAGAGACGCAATCTGAGACGTGTTCATATCAAAGACATTGGAACACTTTCCCTTTCAATTTGCACACTTTTATTGTTAATTGTTTTTGAACTTTTGACATTCTTGGTAAAATCACTCAAGTTTTTATTTTTGGAAATTACATAAGTTGCACACCATCCCATCCCAAGGTTGAGTGGATGGGTTTGAAAAAAGAAAGGTTCATTGTTAGACAAAGCTCAAAGTGGTTTATCACAAAAGGTATTATATATTTAAAAAGGTGAAGGTAATATGATGTGGCTACAAGAGGTGCCTCAAATCATAGGTACACCTTGTGCTTAGTTCGACAAATTTTTTTTTTTTAATTTTATTTTTTAATGCAATGCAATGATCATATGTAAAAAAATAAATCCTCATTTTATTAAAATGAAAAAGGATAAAATTAAATTCTAATAAATCTAATGAGAATGAAGGGTGCCTATGCTAGACTTATTCAGGGGAGGGGAAATCAAAAATAAGAAAAAGAAAATCATGAAATATTGTCGTCGAAGCTCGCCTCGTGCTTTGTGCTTTTCATCACTCGGTCTTCTTGCTTGTTGAAGGAATGGGAAGCTTGTTATTATCGATCAAATATTGGGTGGCCTCTTTTAGCTTCTAACATCTCTCGGTAGTATGACCTCTACCTTGGTAGTACTGGCAATGAGCGTTAGAATCACAGTTGGGTGATCTATTTTCGGGTGCTGGATCTTGAAGAGGTCCAATAGGAGTAATGAGTCATGTGGCATGGAGTCGATCGAACGCAGTTTCGTAGTTCATCCTAATAGGGGTGAACTTTTTCCTTAGTTGCTTTATAGGTCCTTGATTATCCATGCTTAAGACATCATTAAGGTGAAAGGTACTAACATTGTTACTAGAGTAGGTGTTTTCGGAACAAGGACTGTCATTCTTCTTTCCTTTCAAGCCCCTATTGTTACTATGGTTAGTAGCTTTCTGTTTTGCAAGGTCATCTTCAATGTCAATACCTATGTTATAGACGGCCTTGAAAGTATTCAAGTTGTTTTGGTATTTTAAGTGCTTTGAATACTTTTCCAGTAGGTTTTTGATGAGCATCCTCACAGACTCTTTCTCATTTGAAACTTCAACCATCCTAGCGGAAGTTTCTTTCCACATATTGAAGAAGGCAGTAAATCCATCGTTTTCTTTCTGTTTGACCATTTCAAGTTCCCTATGATCAGTTTTTACTTGAATATTAAATTTGTATCTATTAGAGAAAGAATGTGTAATAGCATCCCAAGTAGTGATCTTTTCTTTATCAAAAGAGAAAAACCATTGTTGATATACGATTTCAAGAGAAAGTGGAAAGAGTGTAGGGAAGACTCTCCTATAAATTCCCTTAATGTCCATGATTATTTCAAAAGCCCTTAAGTGAAATTAAGGATTGTTGATTGGCTTGAAATTAGGGATGACATTGGCATTGAACCTTTGCGGAAGAAGTTCCCTGTCCACTAAGACCCCTTGTGATCTAATCCCATGAAACTTGTAGTCATTGGACACTTGGTTACGGCTCTCCTCCATGCGCTCAAGCTGTAGTTGCCTGGTAGGGTCATTGACTTGAAGAGCGAGAGTCTTGATCATCTTATTAAGTCCATTGATGTTTTGTTTCATCTCATCAACTTCCTGTTAGGTACCCATTACTACGAACTTTTTTCTATGCCGGATTGGTTTATCGAAGAGTAAAACTTGGACGAAAGTGTTTTCCTTGATTAAGCGCCCTTCTCTTCTTGACCAAGTGCTGTAGAAAGGGGAGTCATGGATACTTATGGTTAATTATTTGACTCAAACTTGACTCAACATGAATAAATGGGGAAATATTATGGAGTATGAGAGGAATGATATGTATGGAGAAAGCATGTAAGATGAAAGTGGAAAGTGTTGTAGAAAAGTGTGAGGTATGTAATGTACGGAAAGTGATGTGAAAGAATGTGGAAAGCTATAGAAATTTACGGACCCCAAACTCGAATGACGGAAAGGACGACTAATACATGAACCTAAGACATGGTCATGGTGTGAAAAATTATGTACAACTGTGTGTGCAAAGACTTGTGAGTGAAAGTGATATGTTCAAGACTCGTGTCATGACCACGTGACTAGACTATGTGACTAGACTCGAACAAAGACTAAATTAAGACCTCATGTATATACACTAAACAAAAAGAAAATAGAAAATTAAGAAAGAGTTGATGATTGTGAATATTGTTTGTGAATAATGTTTGTTAGATGATTTTGAAAACAGAGATTCGGACGCTATTTATAATGAAAATAATCCGGAAAAACATAGAATTTGATAAGGAATAAAACTCCACGCTGTCGCCAGGATTTGACTCTGTCGCGACGCGACAGGGTCTGTCGCGCGGCGACAGACTTGTCGTTTGGCGACAGCCTGTATTAGCGCGTTTTTCTTCACGCGGAATCCGATCTTTAATCAACTTGATCTACGGAATCCGTACAGAAGATAAAATATATTTTTAAGATAATAAAACCATATTTTATTCCAAATAAAAATCTTTTAAAAATAATTAATTATTAAATCTAATAATATTATAATTAAAAGGAACTTTCTAGAAACTTCTAGAAAACTATAATTAATCCTAATAATTTTAGGAATAACAATTAATATTGGGCCCTCCTCTAGATCATTGGGCCGTATTTAAAAATAATTAACCGGGCCCAGTTTAGTATTTTGGCCATAACTTCCTCATTATTCATCGGAATCGGGCATATAATATATCGTTGGAAAGGCCTTTTCAAACCCCATCCATCTACACCATTATCGGACCCTTATCATGGACCAAAATAAACTGAAATGGACGTTTTCAAATAAATAAAGACGTTTTCAAAAACAGAAAGAAAGAATTTAATTATAACTAAACCGCAACACTTGACTTTCAAACCACTTTCACCTAATTCGATAATAACACAACGTGCAGGGCATTCATCACTGGGTTTGGTTTTGGGGAGACACAAATGGGTGTCTACAGAAGCCCCCACTTTGACTGAGTTTGGAGAAACTTATGTTTCGAAAAACGAGAGTCAAAGTATCGATAGAGACGGAGAATGATTCAAAACGTTCTGCGATTCCAAATCATTCTTATAACGCCGATACCTGCAAAACTAATCATTAGCTAAACAGATAAAAGAGTTAAGAAACGCGTATCTTGCACCGTCGAGCACACGTCTCTGAGTGTAAACATTTTGCTGTTGCTTTATTTGTTGGTTGTGACAACCTCCACTGTGCCTCGTGAACGCCATCCTTGAAGATAACCATATGTCGTCGCCTTCAATATTCTTGGTAACAATCCTCCACAGTATTTCGGGAACATCGTCGAAAATAACTGTATGTCGTCATTTCCTGGGTATGGCAATATGTCGCCACAGCAGTATGTCGCCGCTATAGACAATCTCTTCTTTACCTTGAGGGACCGCCGAAGGTGGCCTTGCTTCGCCATCTCCACTATTTGTGACACTACCTCGTCACGACCGTACTTCGCCGCTAAACAATTCCTCTCTATGTTGAGACATTGCCAAAGAATCACTTTACTTATTGACCCTTAATATCATTATTTATCATTATTTTTTATATTTGTGCCAGTACTTTGGTGCATTTACTGAACCAATATTTCGGTGCCTGTTGAACCATTATTTCGGTGCCTTGAACCATTATTCCGGTGCTTTGAACCATTATTTCGGTGCCTTATTATAAGCCAATACTTAGGCGCCTTAAGTTAAGTGAGACGATCTTCATCAAGTCGATCACTCAGTGCATTTTGATCAAGCTGACTAAATCATGTCAATTGCTCAAAGGGGCTAACTGGCGTACCAAGGAACCCAAACTACTAAAATGGACCCACAAAACCATAAGGAAAAGCCCAGCACTCTGTCGCCGCTCCTACGCTGACCAGAAGTGCCTGTCGCCAGCTTTTGCATCTGTCGCCATGCGACAGAGTCTGTCGCCTCGCGACAATTCTGTCGTTTGGCGACAGAATCGGGGTTTTAAACCCGTCTTCTTCTTCTTTCTCATTTCGCTGCTCTGCTTCACAAACTTCGCGAAAATCTTCAAATTACTCATTTTTGCTCATTTCTCAACCAAATTCGCTCAAACTTGTTGCAAATCGAAGCTTTTCTCATCTATTTTCCCGATCTATGTAAGTTTTGCTCAAACTCTACTCGGTTTTTAACGAATTATGCGTTCTAATTCGCGAATTTTCCGAAAAATTCGAAAATGTTCTTGCTTAATTTGCTTTGCTCGTTGAATTTTATGCCTTGAATTTGTTTAATTATGCTTGTATATTACTTTGGGAGTATTTTGAGACTTGTTTGACTCGACTTGGTGAAGAAATAAACAATTCACCATTGTAGGACCTCTTAAGGTCGTGAAGAACAATGTGGGTCGTTCTTTGCATTTTAACTGCTTTTGCTTGTACAATTTGTCACAATATTCATCATATGTTTGCAAGAAATTGCTTATTTGCTCAAAGAAACACTTCCATGCTTGTTTGAGATTTTGCTCTGTTTTAGTACTACGTACTCTGTTTTTTTTTTTTTTTTTGAACATAGTATCATGCGGCTTAGGCGAACTTTAGATACTGTAGAGCCTTAAACTTAATTACTTTTACATACTTTAGCATGGCTAGACGACGTGGTTCCGGTTCTCGGTCGAGGGACACACATCGAGAGGACGAGCCCACCAGCGAGGGCGAGGACGTACCTTCTACTTCCGGGCTGGGTGTCATGCCTGATTGGGACGAGCGCACTCTATTTCACGCGCCGGTTCATCATCTGTCGGAGAGGATCCGACGAGGTCTAGCGAGTGGGAGGACCCGTAGCCATGGCTCGGGTAATTCCACCATCATCTCTCTGTACGACAACTTCATCTGCCGCGATGAGGTGCTTCGTCGTCTTTGGGAGTCATGTGGGTTGACTCCTCTGCTGCAGGCTACTCGGGCCATGTTTTCATACGATGGGGGTAACCTCGTCGTTCGAGCTTTGGTGGAGTTCTTTTGGGACACCACTAACACTTTTCACTTTCCCTGGGGTGAGATGACAGTCACTCCAGCTGACTTTAGTCTCATTACGGGGCTAGAGTTCCAGTCTACTCCTCTACCTTTCGATGCTGGCGTTACCGTTTACTCGCCGGAGGTTTTGGAGTTATTGGGGCCGATTGTTATTCGGGCCCAGGCTGAGGCTCAGTCGGGACAGCTGAGTTCCCGATGTATCCGTCGCGGCACGCTGGCTGCGGCTTTCGAGGATGATGCGACTACCCGAGAGCAGCGGGTGCGCATCTTTGTGCTGATTCTGCTATCAGGGACGTTTTCCCCCGATCGAGGTAGTAGAGTACTTCTATACTACCTGTCTGCTGTTCGCGACCTCCAGTTGGTCGGGACATATGACTGGGCCAGCATGGCCTACGCTGATTTTTTACTGGGCTTGCGGCGCTCCTGTCGTCACAAGGCCTTGTCTGGAGAGATAGCCCTTTCCAGTTTCTGGAGGGTCGTAGAGGTATATCTCCTTTTCCCTTTTGAGGTTTTAACTCTAGCTTTAGAAGCACAATCTTTACTAATTTTTACTTTCTGTATAGATTTGGTTCTACGAGTACTTCCCTTCTCTTGCGCCTGCAAAGCCTTCTCCTCGCGTGCTCCCCATTGCTGCTAGTTGGGGAGGTCGCAGAGGTCCGCCGGAGGTGTTACGCCTTCGAGAGATGATCCTCACGGTAGGTTTTTCTTTAAATTCTTACTTTCTCTTTTATCACCTTTTAGTATCTTACTTAGTGATGTTTCAGGAGCCTAGCCCGGTATATCGACCCTGGGCTGCTTTTCCTGTCCCTGCGCTGGCGGCGCAGTAAACGACTGAGCGTCGTTACTTTCTGGGGACATATGGTGCGGTGGTCTACCTAGGGGAGAGGGTGGCCATCCAACACTCCTCGGATACTTTCGTTGTTCCCGCTCCTCCACCTCGGCATATGTTCCATGATGCCTTGCAGCGGGATCGCGCTGGTAGGCCTTTGCGAGGTACTCCCTGGAGATCACATATTCTCCTCGAGCAGAGCTATGAGGAGGACCTGTTACCGTTGCTAGCGCCGACTCCTGTCCCTTCAGAGGAGGCAGCGGTATGCTTTTATTCGTTTAGTTTATCTTTCTTAGGTAGCCCCCCAAGTATCCTTCTAACTTTTACTTTTAGCAGGCTGGTCCTAGGGAGTTCATCCCTCCGAGGATGTCTATACGCTACCAGGGTACGTATGGACCGATCGAGGAGCTTATCCCGCCAGCTCCAGCAGGAGAGCAGTTTGTGGAGCAGTCTATTCCTCGTCACCAGACTCGAGTAAGTAGTTTTTCTTGTTATATACCATCCTTATGTTGGGCTTTATAATTGTTTATTGACTTTGGCTATTTTGGCAGTTCTCTCGTGAGGTGGTGACGGCTATGGCCAGGTGCATTGACGCCTTTCGCAGCCAGCTTGTGAGGTTGCGGAACCGTGCTACCTGTCGTAGCAACGACGCTGAGGAGGTATTACTTTTACTTTTACTACCTTTGGCTTTATTTTCGTTGCATTTGCTAACTTTGATTTACTTTTGCAGGGGCAGCCTATTCCTTCTCCACGCACTCGATCGAGGCCCGAGCCTAGGAGGGAGACTACTAGGTCCGACTCAAGGCGTCGCCGGACTACTTCTGGTGGTCGAGGTGGTCGTTCTGAGGCTGCCACTGCAGAGGATTCGGCGTCATCACCTGAGGACATTCCGACCGGGCCGACCGTTCGAGGTGGGATGGGTGGTGGGACATACGAGTTTGGCTCGTCGTCGCAGCAGCCTTTGCAGCCCCAGCCTCTTTCTGTCGGGTTTTAGGGTGAGGTTAGATGGCCTGGTCCTGAGCTGCAGTTCGCGCCGCCTAGTGGTTCAGGGGGCGATGATGGACATACTCCACGGAGTAGGACATTTTTCGATACATTCGGCATCCCTCGCGACTTGCGACCTCCAGCGCCATAGTTGTACCTGTGTTTGTTTTATGTTTGACTTTTGTAGGACTTTGTCTGACTCATGTACCAGACACTTGTATATATATATGCATTTTTTTTATTATTTATCAACATTTTATTTGCCTGATTTATTATTGTATAACAAATGTGTTGTGCATGTAAGTGTGTGAGAAAGTGTAATTTCTGCGCAAAATTTTTCCGTCATTTTTGATATTAATGGAGGGTACCGACTCTCTCCCCCAAAAAAAAAGAAAAAGAAAATGAAGGAAAGTGTAAAAATAAATTAAGCTTTAATATAATAATAATAATAATAATAATAATAATAATAATAAAAGTAATAATAATAAAAATAAAAATAATAATAATAATAATAATAATAAGAATAAGAATAATAAAAATATTGAGGGTATGAGAAGAGGAATAAAACAGTAAGTCAAGTCAAAGTCGGAATCAAATACGTAAAAACACGGTTTGCTACGCGCAATAGGTGACGCTACTAAGGAAACAACCGGCGCCGCGTAATCCATTCTGTCGCCACGCGACAAGATCTGTCGCCAGGCGACAGGCTCTGTCGCCATGCGACAATTTTGTCGCCTGGCGACAGACGCGCTTTCCTGTTTCCTACAGGAATTGAAATCTGTCGTGCAGAAAAAGTTTTAAATAGCCCCCGAATCATCAGTTTACTGCATAATTTAACCAGCTTATTAAACTAGTAATCATGCCTTTAGCTAAAAGAACCTTTTGTGGGTACATGGATGAATGGTGTCGTCACTTGACTGCTAAAGATAAAAAAGTATTAGATCTTTCTCATATGGGGGGTATGTTTCGAGTCAAGGGGATGAGCCTTGATATTGACTTTATTTATTCTGCCATAGACTATTGGAATATTGATACTCATTGTTTTAGATTTTTTAATGATGAAATATGTCCTTTACCGGAAGAATTTGGGGCCATTATAGGTTATTATTCCACAGACCTTGCGGTAATGCCTAGAATCAATGAGTATTACTATAAAGATTTCGAACACTTTTTTGATTTGAGGGGGACGGCTTTGAAACACATAGTGCATGGTAACATAGTTAATTTGACAGAATTTGCACATTATTTTTATGATAATCCCAATCCCGATTTCCGTGTCTATAAAAGAAGGGCTTTCCTTTATTGTTTATTTAACCAATTGCTCTTAGTGAGTGGCAAAGATAATGAGGGGCAATCGATAATTATATCTGTTATAGAACCAGTTGAATCTGGGAGAAATCCAATGCCATTAATTGTTGGAGAGACTATGCTGTGGTTAGATGCACTAAGAAAGGATTCAAGGGCACCTTTAAGAGGTTCTCCAATTTTATTACAGGTATAAAATAATATTATTATCAATTTATCAAGAACTAAAGAATATCTTTTTTACACTGTAATGTTAATTTAAATACATATTTGCAGATATGGCTCATGGAGAGGTTGAAGCTTATTAATCCTCCCGATGATATTCACACATATGTTCCAAATTGCATAGTCCGCCGAAAAAAACGGTTTTTGAAAATCGGTCGCCATGAGTGGAGCAAGGTGTTCGCTGCCGGTGACTTTACCATAAACTGGATTGTTCCTTGGTGGAAGATTGAGGCAATGATTGGATGTAGTAACCAAGCATATTGTCGTCTCCCGAGCTTGTCGAGAATAACCTTTTACTTTCCTTGTAGAGTCATGAGACAATATGGTCTCGCACAAACCATCCCTACAGGAGATCTTCGCCGGCCTTATGAATTGCCTGTGTCACAAGAGATTGAGCGCTTTGATGGATACTGGAGTGGTAGGCCCTTATGGGAGGTGATTACCCATAAGGAACCACCTTGCTTGTCAAATAAAGTGAAGCAATGGCTTGATGGAAGATTCCAAAAACCTCAAGTTACAATTGAAAAGACCAATGTGAAGTATCGTCTAGGTGACAAGAAGATCCCTGCTAAGGAACGCCTAGGGGAAGGAATTGAGTTCAAGACTCCTATTATGCCTAGAAAGAAGAGTGCCAAGAAGAATCAAGGAAAAAGAAAAGTCGGTTCTACTAAGAAGGAAGCTTGGGTAGAGAAGAAACATGGAGTCCTAGCGGAAGGAGAAACTATCTATACTAAAATAGAGTGTAGATCTTCTAACGGTTATCTCCTAGCGAAGGTTATGGATCAAGAGGAAGAGAATGAAGACACAAATTGGAAAAGAATGAAGAAGGAGAAAAAAGATTAGAGCATTGCTTTTCTTTTGATTTATTAGACAAAGTTAATTTGTTTTAGTTAATTTTTCAGCTTTTATTTTATCAATAATGTCCTTTCTTTATTAATCAATAAAATTTCAGCTTTTATTTTAATTAACTTTCAATTAGAGCAATGAAAACAATTACAACATTTATTTTTCGGAGAATTAATCCGAGTACGAGAGTCGAATAAATTTCCAGAACATGCGAAACTGGTCTAGACACTCGCAGAAGACTGGCGCTGCTATCTGATGCACTGTCGCTGCCGATTGGGCTCTGTCGCCTGGCGACAAAATTGTCGTCTGGCGACAGAAGCTATCGTCTGGCGCCGGTTTTGAAATTTTGCAGACATGAGTTTTGTACTTCGGAGATACAGAATCTGAAGAGATTAAAGCGGCCGCACCCTGTCTGGGTTGCCTACGTATCCTTTGCTTAAGGAATCAGGCCAAACATAGCTCTCTTGAGTATTTTACTCAAGTACTTATGGGTAGTATTTCTTAAGTTGGTCAAGGTTTGTCATGTTTGAAAAGTCATTGCCATCCATATCAGTTAGTTTAGCCGCGCCTCCTGACAGGATTGTTTTGACAATATATGGTCCAGACCAATTAGGCCAGAATTTGCCTCTTGGATCCAAAACATTTTTCCTTAATGCTTTTAATACCAAGTCCCCAACCTTGATATTTCTAGTCTTGACCTTTTTGTTGAAATGTCTAGCCATGCGGGTTTGATAACATTGAGTATGATGTAGAGCTTCTAGTCGTTTTTCATCGAGTAGGATTAGCTCTTCATATCGTGCTCTAGTCCACTCAACTTCATCGAGTTTACTTTCTAACGCAATGCGCAGAGAAGGTATTTCTAACTCTACAGGTTGTACGGCATCCATTCCATATACCAAGTTGAATGGCGTATTTCATGTTGATGTTCGGATTGACGTGCGATAACCCCATAGCGCGAAGTGAAGTTTGTCAGGCCAATCTTTATAATTTTCCGTCATTTTCTCAATGATCGTTTTCAAATTCTTATTAGCGGCCTCAACTGCTCCATTTGCTTGAGGTCTATACGGGGAAGAATGATGATGTTGAATACCATACTTTTGTAGCAATTCTTCACATTCTGCTTGAAAATGAGTTCCATTGTCACTTATCATTTCATGTGGGACTCCGTATCGACAAATTATGTTTCTTTCGATAAAGAGTGCTACATGCTTGGCGGTGAGTTTAGCATATGATTGTGCTTCCACCTACTTTGTGAAGTAATCTATTGCAACCAAGATGTATTCATGGCCTCCTGTTCCGGGAGGTGTAATATTTCCAATTATGTCTATTCCCCATGTAGAGAAAGGCCATGGTGAAGTGTAGGTGTAGAGAAGAGATGGTAGGATATGTTGCAAATTTGCATAAATTTGACATTTTGGGCATCTTTTTACATATTGATGACAATCTTTATTCATGGTAGTCCAGTAATATCCTTCTCGCATTATCTTTTGGACTAGCATTTTGCCGTTAACATGTGTTCCGCATATACCTTCATGGATTATTCTCATAGCCCTTTGAGCATCTTTTTTGCCTACACATAATAGAGCTCGTCCCTTAGGTACCCTTTTGTGTAGTTCATTTCCTATGAGTACAAACTGGGAAGCTAAGAGTCTTAATGCTCTTTTCGCTCTTTTGTCAGCATGAGGAGGATATTCTCCTTTGGTGACATAATTCAATATATCTACGAACCATGGTTCCTCCTCTATGGCCTGAATGTATGCTGGTTTATGCCTTTTTTCTATGGTTAAAGGCATTTGCTCAATTCCTTTAGGTATTCTAACCATTGAGGCTAGCCTCGCCAAGGCGTCGGCGAATTGGTTTTCCTCTCTAGGTAGGTAAGTGTATTCCACTTTTTCCAATTGATCGGTGAGAGTTTCCAAATATGTTTGGTAAGGAGCTAAACTTTCACTCCTAACCTTCCATCTTTTGGAGATTTGATTAATAATTAGGGATGAATCCCCGAATATCCGGAGTATCTTTACTCCTAGGGCTAAAGCGGTTTCGAGGCCTACCACGCATGCTTCATATTCAGCTGCGTTGTTGGTGACGTCGAAATCTAATTTGATGGATATAGGGACATGTTCTTCCTTAGGTGATACTAATAAGACTCCTACGCCGCACCCCTTTTGGTTTGAGGCTCCATCAAAATATAGAGTCCATGTATCATCCTCTGTCATCATTAAATTTTCGTCCGGGAATTCATTCTCTTCTAAGGGTGTTGAATCTTCTATTGGGAAATCTGCTAGAAAATCCGAGACCACTGATCCTTTAATTGCTTTTTGAGGCATAAACCTTATGTCAAATTGGGCCAAATTTACTATCCATCTTGAGATTCGTCCATTAAGTGTAGATCTTTCGAATAGGTATTTTAGGGGGTCCATTCGTGAGACTACGTAAACGGTATGCACGAGCATGTAATGTCTCAATTTAGTTGTGGCCCACACCAACGCGAGGCACAGCTTTTCCAATGGTGTGTAGCGTGTTTCATATTCGAGCATTTTTTTACTTAAGTAGTAAATAGCATTTTCTTTGCTTTCTACCTCTTGTGCGAGCATAGCTCCCATTGTTTCTTTTGTGACGGTTAAGTATAGTCTTAAGGGTATTCCAGGGAGTGCTGGGGCTAATACGGGAGGATTCGCAAGATAGGCTTTGATCTTCTCAAAGGCTTTTTGACACTCATCGTCCCATATGATTGGTACATTTTTCTTAAGCTTTTTGAATATTGGTTCGCATATCGTGGTTAACTTGGATATGAACCTACTTATGTATTGCAACCGGCCAATAAATCCTCGAATTTGCTTTTCGGTTTAGGGCGGTGGCATGGACATGATTGCTTTAATTTTGGTGGGATCTATCTCTATTCCTCTAGAGCTTATGACATAACCCAAGAGTTTCCCTGAGGTAACTCCAAAAGCACATTTAGAGGGGTTTAACCTCATGTTGTATTTTCTTAATCTTTCAAAGAATTTCTTTAAGGCTGTTGGATGTCCTTGGCGGTCTTTTGATTTTACAATCATGTCATCCACATAGACCTCCACTTCTTTATGCATCATATCATGGAGTAAGGCAGTTGCTGCTCGTTGGTACGTAGCACCCGCGTTTTTTAACCCGAATGGCATTACCGTATAGCAATAAGTACCCCAAGGCGTTATGAATGTTGTTTTCTCCATATCTTCTTCGGCCATGAGGATTTGATTTTATCCTGCGTATCCGTCCATAAATGAGAGAAGTGCATGGTTTGCTGTGTTATCTACCAAAATATCGATGTGTGGCAAAGGGAAGTCGTCCTTTGGACTTGCCTTATTTAAATCTCGATAGTCGACACACATTCGAACTCTACCATCTTTTTTCGAAACCGGGACAACATTGGCGACCTATTCGGGGTATTTGGATACCCGGATAAAACCTGCAGTTATTTGGTTTTGTACTTCTTCTTTTATTTTAAGGGCCACGTCGGGTTTAATTCGACGTAACTTTTGTTTTACAGGTTTCATTCCTGGAATTAATGGTATAGTGTGTTGAGCTATTTCTCTATTAATGCCTGGCATATCTTCGTATGACCAAGCAAATACATCGATAAATTCTTTAAGTAGATTAATTAAATCGGTTCTTTCTTCTTTGTTTAGCGTTAGTCCGATTTTAACTTCTCTTTTAATGGTTGAATCTTTTGAGATATCAACTGTTTCTGTATCCTCAATTATTGGTGTCTTATTTTCAAGTGTTTCCATTGCTTTAATTATTTCTTTGTCATTTTCATCATTAGTTAAGCAATGCTCGTCATCTTTAGATAAAGAAAAACAAGAGGAATAAGGGGAAGAAGACATATTATTGAACTCAGAAATCATTACATCAAATAAAGAGATGTCCGTGGGGACTTGATTGCTAACTATCCTAGGAGTAGAAAAAGAAGGTGAGGGTGCTACAACTAAAGACTTAGAAGACTCGACGAGGGAAGACTCTAACTCAGACTCTGACTCAGACGACTCTTCGAATATTGGTCCTTGCCCTGTAGTTATTGAAATTTTCTTTCCATTTATAGTAACTATCTTCACTGTCTTGCGCCATCCACGCTCTTGATCTTCTATTGGAGTGATAAGTTCGGAGGGATCGAAATTTTCGCTTTGGAGAACTGCTTGGATGAGTGAAGAATCATCTTCCGCATATCTTGATTCGTTCTTTTCCCTTCCAAAGAGGAGTCCCATGACATTAAAGTCGAAACAAGGGGGTGCCTTTTCCTTATATGTTGGGGCTGGGATCTCGTCTAGGAAACAACAATCCAAAAAGATTTCGAATCCAGGCTGCCTTATACCATTTACAACAAAAGGTTCAGGAAATTCGTGACAAGGGTAATCCTCTCCTTCTCTTATAAATTGTCCGTTTAAAGTGAGCGGATATTGATCCATGGGTATTTCCTTTTTTTGTATACGGGCATTTCTTCGTGCTTTTGATTTTTTCTGGGCTCGTTTAAAGTCTTCAAGGGTTGGTTCAAAACCAAGTCCGAAAGTATCCAATTTAGGGAGGCCAGGTAAGCCCATGTGTTTAGCTACTCCTTTCTTCTTTCCTAGAGTCATTCCAGGAAAGTGTCCTTGTTTTCTTAGGATAGCATTTGTTATCATGTTTGAATGGAGGTCATAATGAAGAGGGGTCCTTTCATCTTCCTCTATTAAGGAGACCTCTTCGCTAAAGCCCCACAAATCTTCATCGTTTTCGTCGTGTTCCACATTAATTAGTTGATTTTCTACTGTTTTAATCCTCATAGATGAAGCATCAATGGTTATTGGAACGCCTCCAACTATAGCCTTTACTTGTTGATGGAGAGACGAAGGGACGACCTTTAAATCATGAAGCCAAGGGCGTCCTAATAGCAAGTTAAAAGATGCTTTGATATCTACTACTTGAAATGTAGTAGCATGTTCAATTGCGCCTGCAGTTACATTCATAGTGATTGTCCCTAATGCTTGACGACGTGAATTATCATAGGCTCTTATTCCTTGGGTTGACGGGGATAGATCCTCATCTCTTATTCCTAACATTCTTGCGGTTCTAAGTGGGCCCACATTAATTGCTGAACCGTTATCCACAAGAGTCATAGGGACATTCATTCTTTTGCATATGACTGTGAGGTTTAGAGATTTATTGTGTTTGTCACCTTCCGGTGGTAGATCTTTATCCGAAAAAGTGACCAAATTAATTGGACTTGGGAGATCGCTCGTGAGGAAGTTTGCAAGTCCCTCAGGAGTGGTGTCCGAATCTATGCCTACCTTAGCCAGTGCATCCATGACTGCGACTCTATGTTCTCGAGATGTGGCTAAAAGTTTCCATACGTTCATTTCTACTTTAGTCTTTTTTAGCTGTTTGACAATATCGTTGTCTTCTATAATAGGCACGGGAATTTGCTGAATAGAAGGTATGGGTTGTGTTGAAATGGGAGGTTGTATTCTTCCGGACCTAGTGAGGACATCTATGGGTGAATCCTTCTCGTCCCAAATGTCACTTACTGGGTATATTGTTGACAGAGGAGTTTCTTCAATGTCTTTAAGGTACACATCCTCATCGTCACTGTCCCATACTCCATTAATCATGGCATCTTGTGGAAGTCGAAATAACTTTTTCTCATCAATCAAACGTTGAACCAAGTCCTTAAACTTGAAGCATTGCTCTATTGTATGTCCTCCTGATTGATGATATGCACAATAATATTTGTCTGTCCTTTTCAGCGATTCAAATGGTCTTGGTTCGAGAGGTTGAACTTTTCCGTTCTCGAAGAGCATTTTGAACATGTTTGTGTATGATGTCCCAATTGGAGTATATTTCCTACTGTTCTTTTTGGGAGTGTCAATTACTTGGAAAGGAAATGGTTTCTTTTGCTTAACAGGAGGTTTATTTTTAAGCAACTCATTTTTCTCTTTTATGGCCTCGAAGGTTTGTGAGATTAATTCTTTTAATTCCGAAAGTATTAATGTCAATGCCAATACTTCTTCCTTAGTTGTGGGTTCCTGACCATGGAATCCGAGAGCATCTTCAAAGATTTCTTCTTCAATGGTCTCGATAGGCTCTATGAGGCTAGATGGATCCTCTTGGTTTTCTTCATCGGAAATAGCCAAAGAATCCGATAGCGGTGCAGTATTGATACTTGGCTTCTTACTTGCAGGAGGTAATGGGAGCTTGTTACTATCAATCAAATCTTGAATGGCTTCCTTTAATCTCCAACAGTTCTCTGTAGGATGTCCCCTACCTTGGTGATATTTGCAATGTTCATTTGGGTTCCAGCTAGCCGTTCTCCTTTCGACAGGTGGGTCCCCAAAAGGTCCAATAGGAGTTATAAGACCTTTTGCATGTAAACGATCAAATGCGGTGTCATAACTCATACCAATAGGAGTATAATTCTTCCTAAATGGTTTCTTTTGTCCTTGATTATTATTCATTGCCAATACTTCATTAAGAGGAAAAGTGCTAACATTATTTGAGTGGGTAGATTTGGATGAAGAAGGATTGTCGTTCTTCTTATTTTTCCAGCCACTACTTGAGTTGTTATTAGCAGTTTTCTGTTTAGCAAGGTCATCTTCAATGTTAATTCCAATGTCATAACCGCTTTGAAAGTATTTAAGTTGCTTTGATATTTGAGTGGCTTAGAATATTTTTCTTGGAGGTTTTTAATGAACATCCTGACGGATTCCTTTTCACTAGGCACTTCAACCATTTTTGCAGTGGTTTCCCTCCATTTATTAAAGAAGGAGGTAAAACCCTCGTTTTCTTTTTGTTTCAGCATTTCTAATTCTCTATGATCGGTTTCAACTTGTATATTGCATTTATATCTTTCAATGAAAGCGCTCACAATAGATTCCCAACTAGAAGTCTTTTCTTTATCAAGCGAAAAGTACCACTGTTGACATACCGCTTCTAAAGATAGTGAAAATACAGAATGAAATGCCTTTCTATCTATCCCCTTAATACTCATTACAGTTTCAAAAGCTCTTAAATGAAAATAGGGGTTATCCATGGCCTTGAACTTAGGGATGTCATTGGGATTGAACTTTTGTGGAAGAAGGTCTTTATCCACCGAGACCCCTTGGGAGCTAATCTCTTGAAATCTAAAGTCGCTGGACAATTTGCCCAAGCTTTCCTGGATTAGGTCCATTTGTTTTTGTTTTTCAGGATTACTTATTTGCAGCGATAGGTTTTGCAGCATTTCAGCCAAGTTGGCTACCTGTCCCTTGACTTCATTAAGTTCTTCTTGACTAGCCATTGCCTTCTTAGCTTTCCTTTTCCTACCGACTGGTTTGTCGAAAAGTAAAACTTGAACAAAAGTGTTGTCTTTGATTAAACGCCCTTCCTTTCTTGACCACGCGCTGTAATTTAAACCATATTTGTTTTAATATTTGACTCTAATTGACTTGACTTTATGTTTAAAAGATTTAAAAGAAAAAGTGAAAAAATGGGGTATATGTTTTAAGGGAATTTAAAAAAATTGGAGGATTAATATCCGACTTACCCCCCTAAAAAAATGACGGAAAACACGCATTCAAGATTCTCTAGACATGGTCATAATGTGACAAACATGTTATGTGTGTGCTTTATGTGTATGTGAGTGACATGTTTTGACTACTAGTGTATGACCATGGGACTTTAAGTGCCTAAACTCAATTAAAGACTTAAACATGGTTTGAACCATTAACAAACTGATTAATCCGATTAGTAGACTGTTAATTAGACTCGTCGTGATGACTTCGAGCAAAAGAACTGGACTGTCGCTAAAAGCAACAGGACTGTCGCTACAGTTTAGAGCCTGTCGCCAGACGACAAAACTGTCGCCAGGCGACAGACGCTAAACTGCAGCGCCACAGTCCAAATTCCTGTGCCATTGCTGGAACATTAATCTGGACTGTTTCCAGTAATTTTACTCTAAATGGACATGCCTAAAGTCGTACTAGGTCGAATCGATTAAATTATTAGCCTTTAATTAATTCAAAATTAATTAATAATTAGACAAAGTCCTTTTAGTCATTAGTCAATTTATTTAGTCTTTAACACAAGTCAAACAAACGGTTAGCACATATAATAAATACAAGCAAGGGTGCACAAGTAGTTCACATAGTCACAAGATGAGTTTGCAACCTAACCATGGCTCTAGTTCTCTAAAGTTCGAGGATATGGGTTAAGTCAAAAAGGTCCATGGTTAAGAATCCATATGCATTGCACACAAGCCTACCGGGAGGGTTGGAGCGAATGGACAGGATTCCGCGAGTGCGAGATGAACTCGGACTCGACTCCATGGTTTGGTGGATTCACAAACATTACACGTACCCAAATCTAAACTTTGCACATGATCGTGGGATATTCCATTGGGCAGGTGAAGCAGGAACCCCCAGAGCGTTATTTCCATATGTAGAACACATATGGGTTCAGAAAAGTGAGAAAATGACTCAATCAATAAGCAAAATCGAGCCAACAACACTAGAAATGGTCAAAGCAAGAAGACAGACCCCTGGCTCGGTATTGGAAGAACTTGGCGCCAGACTACAGGGACTGTCGCCGCAAAAAAGCTTCTGTCGCCAGGCGACAGAAACTTTTTACGGGCGACAAGCCCTGTTTTCTAGACGCTAGTTCCTACATGCCTTGGCAAGTTTCTGTGTTCTTCGAATTTTCCAGATTTCGCATCATCTTTTCGATTCTAGTCATGAAAGATATTTCCCAAATTTCCTACGTGTAAAATTCCTATGGATTGACTCATGGGGTACTCCCATGAGGACCTTTTAATGCATATGACAATAATGTTAATCAAATCACGCACATGAAATACTTAGAATTTTTCAAGTCTCATCCGCTCATTCTAAATAATTGCCAAAATTTAATAAATTTCAGGAATATAAATAGAAATCCTCCCCAGTGGGGTCGCCAAAAACTGTAGGGAATATTTCAAGCATTACGATAACCCCAAACTTGAACCCCACTGTGATCATACACTAAAGTACGGTGGCGTTCCAAAGGGAAAGACAAAGAGCAAAAACAGTCGCCAACAAGTTTTAGGAACTTGTAAACCCAAAAGACAATCCAAAAGGACCATCAACTACTCCATAAGGTCTTGAACCAAACAGGGTTCGGGGATGAAGGTACGAATCCAATCTACAAAGGAAAGGACCCGCCCTATAAAATAGGCCTCTACTTTATTCTACTCGTATTCATGTGCGCTTTTCGAATAACATACAAACATTATATTAAACCTACCCTGTTTATCTATGTTGGTTGAATATTAATGCACAAATAAAACTATTATTGGCGATCACTTGAATTAAAATCACATTAGCCTAAACCAAATTATTAATTATCTTATTAAGCGTGATTTCAAGTACAAATTCCCTTTAAACCTGCATAAAAGGCGTGATCAAGCAATAACAATAAAATATATCAAGCAACAATAAAGGATAATAATAGTAACATGATAAGGCATAATAAAGCTTGATAATAATAGCAAGATCCTAGGCATGATACTAGCAAGATTAATAACGAACCCTAGCATGTCACTAAACAATAAAGATCAAAGCTTTAAACCTAACATGGTACTAACATGATATTAGAAAGCAATAATAATATCCTAACATGATACTAGAAAGCATTAAATAACATCCTAACATGATACTAGAAAGCATTAAATAACATCCTAACATGATACTAGAAAGCATTAAATAACATCCTAACATGATACTAGAAATCAAACATAATAAACATGCTTTCTACATTGAAAGAGAGTAATAAGATTACATACTTTGAAGCCTCGTACCTCTTTCTAATAACAAAATACACAAGTTAGTAAACTTCAATGAAAATCAATAAACAATAATTAAAGAATTAAAGAATAATCAAATTAAATAAAGTTTAGACTAGATTTGGACCAAACCCTCAGAAATTATCAACCTTTCACGTCTAGGGCGAAGGCAACTTCGAACTTGGCTAAGAGACTCTAAGTCTTGTGAATGCGGAATATTATATTTAAAAAGGCTAGTTTAGAAAGAGAGAAAATAGAAAAGAATTAAGAGAAAATAGAGAATTAAGAAAGAGTTGATGATTGTGAATATTGTTTGTGAATAATGTTTGTTAGATGATTTTGAAAACAGAGATTCAGACGCTATTTATAATGAAAATAATCCGGAAAACATAGAATTTGATAAGGAATAAAACTCCACGCTGTCGCCAGGAATTGACTCTGTCGCGACGCGACAAGGTCTGCCGCGCGGCGACAGAGTCTGTCGCGTGGCGACAGACTTGTCGTTTGGCGACAGCCTGTATTAGCGCGTTTTTCTTCACGTGGAATCCGATCTTTAATCAACTTGATCTACGGAATCCTTACAGAAGATAAAATATATTTTTAAGATAATAAAACCATATTTTATTCCAAATAAAAATCTTTTAAAAATAATTAATTATTAAATCTAATAATATTAGAATTAAAAGGAACTTTCTAGAAACTTCTAGAAAACTATAATTAATCCTAATAATTTTAGGAATAACAATTAATATTGGGCCCTCCTCTAGATCATTGGGCCGTATTTAAAAATAATTAACCGGGCCCAGTTTAGTATTTTGGCCATAACTTCCTCATTATTCATCGGAATCGGGCTTATAATATATCGTTGGAAAGGCCTTTTCAAACCCCATCCATCTACACCATTATCGGACCCTTATCATGGACCAAAATAAACTGAAATGGACGTTTTCAAATAAATAAAGACGTTTTCAAAAACAGAAAGAAAGAATTTAATTAAAACTAAACCGCAACACTTGACTTTCAAACCACTTTCACCTAATTCGATAATAACACAACGTGCAAGGCATTCATCACTGGGTTTGGTTTTGGGGAGACACAAATGGGTGTCTACAGCAGCGCATTTACATAAATTGGAGTGGAAGGAGAAAGCTGAAAAGGCTAAGTTATAATTTAGAGAGAAAATAAAGGAGCCTATGACTAGTTCTGGACCATCTGGGAACCAGATTAACATTAAGGGGCGGAAGTTTAATAACCACCAAGGTAATAACTTCGAGAACAATAGGAACAACCAAGTTGGGTGAATTTTCCTAAGGGAAATAGGAACCAACCTGGAGATCGTAACCAAAGAGTATACTATTGTAAGAGATGTTCTAACAACCACCCAGGGAAAGACTATGAGGGTAACCTGGTCACTTGTAACCTGTGCAACAAGCAAGGGCATAGGGCATATGAGTGTTTTTCTCACAATAAGGGAAACTAGGGAAACAATCAACCTAGGGGTAATGGACAAAACTGGAATCAGCAGAAAGGTGGTCAGGGTAACAACAGGAATCAAGTGAACAAGGGAGCGCAGTTTCAGAATGGAAATAAGAATACCAATGGAGGTAACACACAAGTTAAGGGTGGAACATCAGGAAAGCTTAATGTGATGGGTTTGCAAGAGGCCGAGGCGACGAGAGATATTATCATTGGTACATTTTCTATAAACTTAGTTCCTATTAAAGTTTTGTTTGATTCTGGTGCAACATACTCTTTCATTTCTAAAGCTATCCTTCCAAACCTATCAAACTGTTTGAAAACTGTAGATGACATAAATATTCTTATAGAAATTCTAACTGGGGGTGTAGTTCATTGTTCTAGGGTCTATAAAGATGTGCCTATAAAAATTAAGTGTAGGGAATTCTTATCTTACCTGATTGAATTTGAATTAGGAGACCTTGACATAATTTTGAGAATGGATTGGTGATGTCACTATAATGCTGAAATACGATGTCAATCATAGAAAATCCATCTGAAAACGACTCAGGGAGAGCTCGTAACCCATTAGAGACATGGAAGACCTAGGCCTACTAAGATCATTTCTGTGTTAAAACTAGCAAAGTTAATGAAGAAAGGTAACCTAATCTATTTCTATAGTGTGAGAAACTTGGAGTATGAGGAGCCATCTAAACCCGAGGATTTTGAGGTGGTAAAGGAGTTTTAAGATGTGCTTCCAGAAGATATTCCAGGGATGCCACCCAAGAGAACTATAAACTTTATCATAGACTTAGTACCCGGAACAACACCTATCTCTAAGGTACCATACAGGATGGCACCTATAGAGATGAATGAAGTGAAGAACCAATTGCAAGACTTGTTGGAGAAGGGATATATTCGTCCAAGTGCATCACCATGGGGAGTACTTGTATTGTTTGTGAAGAAGAAAGATGGTAGCATGAGGCTATGCATCGATTATAAGGAGTTGAACAAGGTAACCATCAAGAACAAATATCTTTTGCCTAGGATAGATGACTTGTTTGACCAATTGAAAGGAGCGATAGTATTTTCTAAGATTGATTTGAGATCAGGGTATCATCAACTGCGAATTGCGGAAGAGGACATTCTGGAACGGCATTTAAGACAAGATATGGACATTATGAGTTTACAGTAATGCCTTTTGGATTAACAAATGCACCTGCAATTTTTATGGACTTGATGAATAGAGTGTTTCAACCATGCTTAGACCAATTTGTGGTAGTATTTATTGATGATATTTTGGTTTATTCCAAAAACAAAGAAGACCATGCAGAGCATCTGAGGTTGGTGTTAGCTACTTTAAGGACAAACCAGTTGTATGCCAAATTCTCAAAGTGTGAGTTTTGGTTGGAGAAGGTAGCATTTTTGAGACATTTTATATCCAAGGATGGAGTAGAGGTAAATCCTACAAAGATTGAAGCTGTAAAAGAGTGTCCTATACCCAAGAATGTGTCGGATATTTGAAGTTTTCTTGGTTCAGTAGGATATTATAGGCGATTCGTGATGATTTATCGAAAATAGCTAAACTTATGACTTCGTTGATGAAGAAAGAATCTAAGTTCATTTGGTGTGATAAGTGTGAGGAAGCGTTTCAAGCTTTGAAATGAGTTTAACAACGACACCTGTGTTGACCTTGCCTGATGGAAGTGGTTCTTATGATGTATATAGTGATGCATCTAAGACTAGGCTTGGATGTGTTCTGATGCAACATGGAAAGGTGATTGCGTATGTATAAGAAAATTGAAGAAACATGAGGTTAATTACCCTACTCATGATTTAGAACTTGTTGCTGTAGTGTTTGCATTGAAAATATGGAGACACTATTTATATAGAGTGAAATGTAGGATATTCACAGACCACAAAAGTTTTAAATACGTACCTTTTCACGCAATCAACCTTGAAGATGAGGCACTGTAGATGGATAGAATTCTTCAATGATTATGAGCTAGATATCCAATACCACGAGGGTAAAGAAAATGTAGTTGCAGATGCTTTAAGTCGTAAAGAAACTCATGGACTAAATGCTTTGGTTGTGGTAGACGAACTATGCCGGGAAATGAGTAAGTTAAACCTCAAGGTAGTGTCACATGGAGCTTTAGAAGGGATACTTGGTAATTTGAGAATCAAACTAACGATATTTAATGAGATTAAGGATAATCAAGTAGGGGATGTGAAATTAGATCGCATAAGGGAGAAGATTAAGCAAAGGAAGGTGACTGATTTCAAAATCCATGATGATGGGTATTAGATTTAAGGGGAGGTGGTGTGTACCACGGAAATGTAAGGAGTTAAACAAAAAGTTAATGGAAGAAGGACATAATACCATATTCAATACATCCAGGAGGAGATAAGCTTTACAAAGACTTGAAAAAGGTGTATTGGTGGCCTAAGATGAAGAAGGAAGTAGCAAAATTTGTAGCTAAGTGTCTAACCTGTCAGAAAGTTAAGATAGAACATAAGAGACCTCAAGGAACAATGCAACTACTCGAGATCCCGGCTTGGAAGTGGGATTGTATCTTGATGGATTTTGTCACTAGTTTACATAAGTCTAGGAATGGGAATGATACCATCTGCGTTGTAGTGGATAGACTTACCAAATCAAAAGTGTTTATACCAATAAAGGAGACCTGGAATATGGAACAACTTGCAAAGGCTTACATTAAGAGCGTTATGAGGCTACATGGAGTTCCTAAGGATATCGTTTCTGATAGGAATTCTAGGTTTCTTTCAAAATTCTAGAACAGCGTCTAGGAAAACTTTGGTACGACATTGAAGATGAGTACAACATTTCACCCTGCAACGGATGGGAAATCTGAGAGAACTATCCAAACCTTAGAGGATATGCTACGATCCTGTGTTTGACCACTAAGGTGGATTGGAAGATAGCTTAGACTTGGTAGAATTCTCTTACAACAATAGTTGCTATGCAAGCATTGGCATGGAACCATTTGAGGCATTGTATGGAAGGAGGTGTAGAAGTCCACTATGTTGGAGTGACATTAGTGAGACAATAATTCTAGGTCCTCAATTGATAGAAGAAACAACAAATCAAGTGCGAGAAATACAAGCTAAGATCCAATTTACCCAGGATCGATAAAAGAGTTACGTAGATTTAAAGCGTAGAGAAGAGGAGTTCGAATTGGTGATAAAGTATTACTTAATGTTTCACCAATGAAGGAAGTTATGAGATTTGGAAAGAAAGGGAAGTTGAGTCCAAAGTACATTGGACCATATGAGATTTTGCAGCGAATAGGAAAGGTTGCCTATAGGTTAGCATTACCTATGGACCTTAGCAAAGTGCACGATGTGTTTCATGTTTCCCAACTAAGAAGGTATATCTCGAACAAGTCGCATGTCCTTAAACCCGAGACTATAGAAACTAGACCAAAGCCTAATCTATGAAGAAAGACCTGTAAAGATCCTTGACAGTAAAGTGCGTAGTACACGCAAGAAAAGATGTCAAGATAGCAAAGGTTTTGTGGTCAAACCAAGAGACTAAGGAAGCAACATGGGAAGCCGAGGATAAGATTAGAAAGAAGTACCATGAATTATTTGAGGTTAGTTGAGTTACAGGATGTAACTTGTTTTCTTTAAGGGGGGCATAATGCGGTAGAATTTCACGCTTTTTACCTTTTTTTGTGCATTTTTAGTATATTTTGCACAATTTTATGCAAATTTTAGAAAGAAAAAGATCAAGAAAGGTTACAAAAAGTATAGCAACTATAAGTATTAACAAATATTTTTTTTAAGTGGGTAAAATGTATGATTTTAAATAAATTTTGAATCAAGTTTTATGATTTTCGTGCCCAAGTTTCGAGGACGAAACTTCTTTTAAGGGGGTAGACTGTAATACTCCTTATTTTTATTATATTTTTATATAAATAAATTAATTATTTTATTTATTTATTTTATTTATTAAAATTATTTATTTCATTTTAAAAAGAAATTATTTATTTAAATAAGTTGTAAGTGTGTATAAATTAAATGAAATCATTTAATTGAGGCAACAAAAGTATTTTTAATTGGGTCAACTTATTGGGAATTTAGGGGCCCAACAAGTTGGCCCAAGTGAGAATTTGAAGGGCAGTAGGAATTAGTAATTGCAAAGTTGTAAATATAAGTTTTATTTTTAAAAGGAGAGTATAAATACTTTAAAACCTCATAATTTTTTCACATAAGTTCATAATTGTCAGATTTCACAAAAAAAATTCAATGGTTTTCTCTTTATTTTCTCTCTCATTTTCTCCTTATTTTTCCTTTCCTTTTTCTTCTTCTTTTTCACCTAAAATCCCACGCACTCTTCTCTATCCTTCTCCCTCCTCTTGCGCGGCTAGCATCACCGGTGTTGCTGCTACCACCGGTGTTTCCTTTTTCTTCTTCTTTTTCACCTAAAATCCCACGCACTCTTCTCTATCCTTCTCCCTCCTCTTGCGCGGCTAGCATCACCGGTGCTGCTGCTACCACCGGTGTTTCCTTTTTCTTCTTCTTTTTCACCTAAAATCCCACGCACTCTTCTCTACCCTTCTCCCCCCTCTTGCGCGACTAGCATCACCGGCGCCACCACCACCACCTGCGATCCACCGGTGGTAGCAGCAGCACCGGCAGCCCAACCGGCCGGCGCCTCTCTTCCTCTTCCTTCTCTCCTCTTTTCGGTTTGTGTATTAAAAAAAAAAAAAAAAAAAAAAAAAAAAAAAAAAAAAAAAAAAAAAAAAACACTTTTATTGATCCTAAGATTAATTATATTGATTTATTGTTTTAAGGGCATGATTTTTATTATGTTTTGGTATTGATTTTGGGATTTTGATGTTAATATAAATTTCAGATTTTTATTTAATCAAAAACCCCAAATTATAAACCCTAGAAATTGGGGATTTTGTATAATTGGTTAGGGATTAAGGCTAGGTTGTTATTGATTAATTCATGGTCTAATCATGATTTTGATAAGTTTAAAGCCTTCAATTTAATGCTTGAATTTAATTATACACACTACTTTTTAATTATTGAGTTAGGGTTTGATTACCCATAAAAGGAAAAAAGGTTTTAATGATTTATATATGACTTTCTAGTCTAAAAGTGATGTTTTATACTAAATAAGTATGCTGGAATTTTATTTAAGTCAGGAAAATTAAGTTTTTTTGAAAGGATTTGAAGTACCCACTTAAAGAAAAGTTTTTATGGCTTTATTGTCATTAAAAGGGTTGATTAGTATAGTTTAAATAGTATTATAGTTATGTATGTTTAAAAGAGCTATACTTAGAATTATTGAACATGATTCATGAATTTTATTCTCACCCATTTATTATTGGTGTTGAGTGAAGGGAGTTAGTTTATTAAATTTCTCACTCAAGTTAGTTGAGATCGAGTCAAGGAAGTTTATTAGTGCATTCTATGCACCAAGGTATTAATCGTGCAGTTTTGTTCACAAAACTAGGCAAGGAACCTTAATTAAAATAAATAGTATGTGCTCACTAAGTAATTCAAGAATTAATAGGAAGAATGTGTTGATTATTTTTATGTTTATTCTTGATTGATTGGTTAGACACTTCACATGTTAAATTGATAAATCACGTAAAGTGTAACAGGATACACACAAAAACTCTTGGAACGTATATACCTTGAGTATGAATATAGGGGGGAGTTATGGGGTTTTATATTTAACCATAGCTCCTACAGGGGTACAGGACGCTGTACTTTATTTTATTATTATTTATACGCTGGAATTCTTGTCAGCAAGGTGAGACATAGTAGGTGCCAATTGGGGATGTCTCCCTAATTGGAAGCTCCATTTTTAATGCGCTATTTTTTAGAAAGGAAATCCGTTCGATGTGTAATCCAAAGCTGTTATTTAATAACTAATATTGGTAGTTATGAGTCAAAGGTAAGTTGACTGTAATTGTATGGGAAGCATGTTTTATTATTATTCTTAATGATAGGATATTCATGTTAGTGTAATGCATATGTACTTAGCTTTTACTGATTCGTACTTTTGTGTTTGTGTTTGGCTTTTCTTTGGTTGGCTCTACTATGACCCATTTATATGGTGAGTAGAGGGTTGAAATAAAGGGGAAGTGACAGGTACTTGAAGCATGTAGAGTATGATAGGAATGAGTGCTGAGAGTTATTTGTTATGCTTTCCTAGTTTTATGATTTTAGTTATTTATTATGGACTAACCTTGATGTGTTTATTTTAAGTTGGATTTTAAAAGGGCCATGTTTGGATTAGTTCTAACTTATGATTTAATTATTTCTATTTTATTTTGAGGTTGTGAACTCAGGTTTTATTTTGAAAGTTGGTTTTTATTTCAGACTTCCGCTGTGTGACTTTGAAAAATAACCTTATTCGTTATCACGGTGGCGATAATATTTTGGATATTTCCTTAAAATAGTTTTATTTAGAGTTATTACAAAATAAAGGGAAAAGGAGAAGATTGGAGAGACATATGTAGATGGTAATTGTGTTATCTATATTCATCCATTTCATGACCATCTATATATATACAAGATGTGAACATTGTAACTTATATGGACAATGAAGAGTCCATTCATGAGAGGGTTAATGTGGACTAATGACAAAGGAGGGTTACAAGGATGCTATTAAAACCATACTTAAGGTAGTCATAAAAGAGATAATTATAAGCTTAATGACCATCCATAATAACATATTTTATAACACTCCCCCTTGTATGGTCATTATCTAAAAATAGAATAATGCGCATATATGCTGCCTTATTAAAAACCTTTCCAGGAAAAACCCTGTGGGAAAAAACCATGGATAAGGGAAAAAGAGTGCAGCGCACAATTACTCCCCCTCATTATTATATCACTGAAGATCTTTGAGACGACGCAATCCAATACGATAAACTAACTTTTTAAATGTTGTTGCCGGAAGAGCCTTAGTGAATAAGTCTGCTAAATTCTCACTTGAACGAATCTGCAATACTTTTATGTCTCCATTCTTCTGAAGATCATGAGTGAAGAAAAATTTGGGTAAGATGTGCTTTATTATGTCGCCTTTGATGTATCCTTCCTTAAGTTGAGCAATACAAGCTGCATTATCCTCATATAAAGTTGTCAGTGCCTCCTTCCCAGATGATAAACCACAAACTTCTTTTATGTGTTGAATTACCGACCTTAACCATACACATTCACGACTAGCCTCGTGAATTGCTAAAATCTCAGAATGATTGGAAAAAGTAGCTGCAATAGTTTGTTTCATAGAACGCCAAGAAATGGCAGTACCACCATATGTGAACACATATCCAGTTTGTGATCGACCATTATGAGGATCAGATAAATAACCTGCATCTGCAAAACCAATCACATTTTCTTTGGACAACTTTGGGAAAAATAAACCCATATCCTTCGTACCTTGAAGATAACGAAGTAAATGTTTGATCCCATTCCAATGCCTCCGAGTTGGACATGAACTAAACCTTGCTAATAAATTAACTGAAAATGATATGTCGGGTCGTGTATGACTTGCAAGGTACATTAGCGCTCCAATTGCACTAAGATATGGTACTTCAGGACCAAGAATCTCTTCATCATTTTCCCGAGGTCGGAATGGATCTTTACCTACTTCAAGTGATCTTACAACCATAGGGCTACTCAATGGATGTGCTGTATCATAGAGAATCTTTTAAGAACCTTTTCTATGTATGTTGATTGATGCACAAGGATTCCATTCTCTAGGTGCTCTATTTGTAACCCCAAGCAGAATTTTGTCTTTCCAAGATCTTTCATTTCGAACTCTTTCTTTAAATAATTGACAGTCACTGAAATCTCTTCAGGAGTTCCAATGATATTCAAATCATCAACATACACCGCAATTATAACAAATCCTGATCCAAATTTCTTTATAAAAATACATGGGCTGATAGGATCATTCTTATAACCTTCTTTTAACAAATACTCACTTAGACGGTTATACCACATACGCCCAGATTGTTTCAATCCATAAAGAGATTTGTTCAATTTAATACAAAAATGTTCTCGAGAACTAGATTTTGTTGCTTCTGGCAGTTTGAATCCTTCTGGGAGCTTCATGTAAATGTCATTATCCAGTGGGCCATATAAATAAGCTGTGACTACATCCATCAAACGTAAGTCAAGTCCTTCTCTTATTGCCAGACTAATCAAAAATCTAAAAGTAGTTGCATCCACCACAGGAGAATATGTCTCCTCATAATCAATACCAGGTCTTTGTGAGAATCCTTGTGCAACTAAGCGTGCCTTATATCTTACAACTTCACCCTTTTCATTTCTCTTTCGCACAAAGACCCATTTATATCCCACTGGCTTTACACCTTCAGGTGTACGGACTACAGGTCCGAATACTTCTCTTTTTTCAAGAGATTTTAATTCTGCTTCAATTGCTTCTTTCCATTTTGGCCAATCATTTCTTTGTCTACATTCTTCAATGGATTTTGGTTCATGATCCTCATTATTATCCATGACATCTAATGCTACATTGCATGCAAAAACATTATCGACGTCGATTTGATTTCGGTTCCATGTAATTCCTGACATGATATAATTTGTTGAAATTTCTTTATTATCAGGTACCTGAATTTCTTCCTGTATCATGTCTAAATTCTCTTCTGGAGATCCTTGGAAAATTGTTTCTTCAATTTGACCATCATCAATCAATGCTCCTTTTCTTTTCCGAGGATTCTTATCTTTGGAACCTATTGCTCTTCCACGTTTCTGACGTGGTTTAGACTCATTAGCAAATTTATTTTGTCCTTCTGGGACATCTATTTTAAATGGAGCATTTACAACTGGAATATGTGACTTGGTCACTCTTTTTGGGTCAGCAAACGAGTCTGGCAATTGATTCGCTAAACTTTGTAAATGAATTATCTTTTGAACTTCCAGTTCACATTGTTTAGTTCGAGGATCAAGATGGGATAATGATAATTCATTCCATTTATTTCATTTTCCAGCTCTCTTTTTTCTCCCCCTAATGTTGGGAAAAGTGACTCGTTAAAATGACAATCTGCAAAACGAGCCGTAAATAAATCCCCTGTTGTAGGCTCAAGATATTTAATTATTGACGGGGATTCAAACCCAACATATATTCCCAACCTCCTTTGAGGACCCATCTTAGAGCGTTGTGGTGGAGCTATTGGAACATAAACCGCACATCCAAAAATTCTTAGATGGGAAATATTTGGTTCCTGACCATAAACCAATTGTAATGGGGAGAACTTATGATAACTTGTTGGCCTAATGCGAATTAGTGCTGCTGCATGTAATATTGCATGTCCCCGAGCAGAAATTGGGAGATTGGATTTCATAAGAAATGGTCTAACAATTAACTGAAGACGTTTAATTAATGACTCAGCCAGACCATTTTGTGTATGAACATGTGCTACAGGATGTTCAACATTTATCCCAATGGACATGCAATAATCATTGAAAGCTTGAGATGTAAATTCACCAGCATTATCAAGCCGAATAGTCTTAATAGGAGTGTCTGGAAAATGTGCCCGTAACTTAATCAATTGGGCAAGTAATCTCGCAAACGCCAGGTTACGAGTTGATAACAAGGACACATGTGACCATCTAGTTGATGCATCAATTAAAACCATAAAATATCTAAATGGTCCACATGGGGGATGTATGAGCCCACAAATATCTCCTTGTATACGTTCCACAAAACGAATTATTAACTTGCCTACTAAACAAGCAGCACATGAAAAATTATTATGAAGAATCTGCTGGCTCTTCAAAGAATGTCCACATGAATTCGTAATTATTTTTCGCATCATTATTGAACCGGGATGGCCTAACCGGTCATGCCAAACAACAAAATTATCAGTAAACTTCTGGTTTACTATAGCATGAGTTTCAATATTATTGATTTTTGTGTAGTACAAACCACTAGAGAATGTAGGGAGTTTCTCCAAAACATGTTTTGTGCCTTGAGTTATTTTTGTGATTTGAAGGAATTCGCTATTTTCTTCATTGATTGTTTCAATATGATAGCCATTGTTGCGAATATCCTTAAAACTTAATAAATTTCTTTGAGACAATGGGGAGTATAAAGCATCAATTATTTTAATTTCAGTTCCCCAAGGCAATTTTATAGTGGCTCTTCCGGAGCCCTCAATGATATTTGTACTACCCGATATGGTACTCACATTAATCCTTTTCATCATCAAATGAGAGAAATATTTTTTATTTCTAAGTATTGTATGAGTAGTTGCACTGTCAGCAAGACATAATTCTTCACCATTCATAGCAAACTGAACTTGAGTAATATCCATGTTCTTCATGAAATAAAATATATGTCAAAATATTAAGCATAAAAATAAAGATGATAAAATAAATAATTCAATAAAAACACCCAAATATTTCATAAATTCATAAAGCATATAAAGTCCTTATTACAACCATAGAAAATAACATAAGTAAATAACTAGAAAAAGTCTAATACTTAAAGTTGACATAAAATAATATAAATTTAATTATTCCCTTCCGGGGCATTGAAGAAATCATCAACTTCTAAATGAGTTGTACTGCCAAAATCAAAATTATTCCCTTCCGGGGAAGTAAGAAAATTAGCAACATCGAAATGATTTGCATTGCCAAAATCAAAATCACCTTCACCATCTTCAAGAACAAGGTTTGCCTCAACTTTCTTTCCTTTCTTCAATGATTCTTGATAAAGTTCAACAAGATGCTTTGGAATTCTACAAACCCGAGACCAATGGCTTTTTCCTCCCCAACGGTAACATATATTGGTCTCATTTTTCTCTTTATCATCCCTACGTTCCCACTTCTGGTGGGAATGATAATTTGTGTAATGACCTCCACGACCTCTACCATATCCACTAAAACTACGCCCACGACCGCGACCACGCCATTGGCCACGACCGCGACCACGACATCTACCTCGACCACTACTACTGGAATGGTCTCTGTTGTTAGTTTCTTTCCCGTTATGGGTTGTCACATTCGCTTCGGGGAATGGTGTAGAGCCAGTAGGACGTGATTCATGATTTTTCATTAACAACTCGTTATTTTGCTCAGCCACAAGAAGACAAGATATTAATTCAGAATATTTTTTAAAACCTTTTTCTCTATATTGTGTCTGCAGGACAATATTATTAGCATGGAAAGTGGAGTATGTCTTTTCAAGCATTTCTGCATCAGTAATATTTTCTCCACATAATTTCAATTGAGAAGTTATTTAAAACATAGCTGAGTTATATTCACAAACAGATTTAAAATCTTGTAATCTCAAATTCAACCATTCATAACGAGCTCTAGGGAGTATTACTGTTTTTTGGTGGTCATACCTTTCCTTTAGATTACTCCAAAGGATTTGTGGATCTTTCACAGTTAAATATTCATTTTTGAGCCCTTCATGGAGGTGATGGAGAAGGAAAATCATGGCTTTAGCCTTATCTTGAGATGTTGCCTTATTAGCCTCCTTAATAGTTTCACCAAGGCCTTTAGCATCTAGGTGTATTTCAGCATCTAACACCCATGATAAATAATTCTTTCCGGTAATATCAAGGGCCACAAATTCAAGCTTGGCAAGATTCGACATATTTCACTATATAAAATAATATTCAAAATTAGATCTCATAAAATATCAAACATATACATATCAAATTATAATGGTTTATAAAAGGTATTAAACATGTATTGGCAAAATAAAATCAAACAGTACTTATATAACCTAGGCTTGCTAATATTAAGATCATATATTAATATGTATGATAATCATATATACTTAATCAAGCAAACTAGCCAAACACTAATCAAGGGTAATGCACATATCAAAATAAAAATGTTGCAGCATTAATACAAAGTCATGATAATAAATTAAATCAGTAGCAACCATTATAATATAAAATATACATAGTAGAAATTACCAATGTACTCATAACTAGTGGTAATATATGAAGTTATAAAGTACGTCTAACATTCTCCTAATATATGAAGTCAAATACAATGGAAATATGAATGCTATTACTTTCGGGAAGAATGACATAAAACAAAGTTGGGGAAAACTCAAATAAAGGTCTGACATAACAATATGTAAGAAATTAATAATCAACCAAAGAGGCTAATAATACAATTTTATGTAACTATATGTGACGTGATAGTCCATAACAAGACTCGACCCCGAATCTATGTAAAAGAAAACTTACGTAGATGATTATGATCTTTTGTTATATTATTTAACTATGGTTTCCTTTGATTTTTGAGAGGTAAAGCAATGGTGCTGATAACGTATTATAAAATAAAGGGAAAAGGAGAAGCTTGGAGAGAGATATGTAGATGGTAATTGTGTTATCTATATTCATCCATTTCATGACCATCTATATATATACAAGATGTGAACATTGTAACTTATATGGACAATAAAGAGTCCATTCATGAGAGGGTTAATGTGGACTAATGACAAAGGAGGGTTACAAGGATGCTATTAAAACCATACTTAAGGTAGTCATAAAAGAGATAATTATAAGCTTAATGACCATCCATAATAACATATTTTATAACATAAAAAGAGTATTTTAAAATAAGAGAATTTCCGGGGGTATTACAATTATGCTCAACTTCGTACAAATATTCTATCCTAGGACCTGCTACCATCTCTTAATCGAGCATATCAATTAGTAATACAAGATGAGCGTGTTCGTTCTGCTAAAAATTTGTCAGACGAACAAACCCCTAAAGCAGTCGATTTTGCCCTTCGTACTAATGCAGGAAAGGGCAAGGTGACTAGCACTGATGATACTCCTATTCGAGATGAAAAATCTTAACTTCATTGCACTCATTGTAAGAATATTGGTCATCTTATTTCCAGTTGCTTTGAAATCTACGGGTTCCCAATTTGGTGGCCGAATCAATCCAAGGTGAACAATGGTGCAGGCCGAGGCAAACCACAAGCTGGCCGAGGTTAGGGGACAGCTAGAGCTAATGCTACCGTGACTAGTACTAGCAATAACCAAGGGACCTCCTCTTCTTCCAATAGTGAACCATCTCAACTCTTTTCGGTAGACCAATGGAAAGCAACTACAGGATTCTTTGGTAATACAAAAATTCTAGATGACAGGTTAAATGGTAAGTCTAATAATACCTCCTGTTATGCATTGTACTGTCCAATTTACATCTTCTATGTATGCTGTATAGGACCTGTCGAGGGAGCAGATTGGAATGGGTGTTAGGAGTGATGGACTATTCTACTTCAACGGTGCAGAATCAGTACATCATATATCGGTGAATGCAACTTCGTCTGATTTAGGATTGTGGCACAAGAGAATGGGCATCCGTCCGAACGACTAGTGAAACTTTTACCTCCTGTTATGCATTGTAAGGGCAGTTTAAATAAAGCATGTGAAGCTTGTTTTCGTGCTAAACACGCTATAGATTGTGACTTGTGGGGATCATATAGACATCCTTCGTCTTTTGGTGCCCGATATTTTTTTACTATAGTGGATGATTTTTCTCGTGCCGTTTGGATTTATTGCTTGTTGATAAAACAGAAGTATTTTGTATGGTTATGTCTTTTGTGGAAATGGTAGATAGACAATTCTCACAAATTATGAAAGGTGGTTCAAAGTAAGAATGGAACCGAATTACTTGCGTGATTTCTTTACTGTAACTGGTATTTTGTTCCAAACCTCATCATGTGTTGGTACTCCACAATGAAATGGTCGAGTTAAGAGAAAACATAAACATATCTTAAATGTGAGGAGAGCTTTGTGATTTCAGGTAAACTTGCCAATTTATTTTTGGGGGGTAAGTGTTCTTACTGCTGCTCATTTAATTAATCGTACTCCTTCTCCCTTATTGCATAATAAAACTCCATATGAGATACTTTTGGGTGCTCCTCCTTCTTATAATGCAATTCAAACTTTTGGTTGTCTCTATTTTGCTCACAATCAAAAATCAAAAGGTGATAAGTTTAAAAGTCGAAGTCAGAAATGTATTTTTGGGGATATCCATTTGGGAAGAAAGGATGAAATCACTTTGATCTCGTCTCTAAGAAGTTTTTTTTTATGTCCCATCATGTTAAATTCTTTGAAGATGTCTTCCCATTTCTTGATCCGGATTCTTCTAACATTATTCATGAAAGTATTGTGCCCTTGAATGTAGATGTGGATGATGACTTCAATGATGTTGTGAATTAGGAGTGTACTTATGTTGGTGGTTGTAATGTTGGCAATAACTCTCTGCCCCATGCTCAAACCGTAGGAGAAGCAAGCTCACCACAATCTACAAGGGGGACAGCGCTTGCTGGAAACAAGCAGGCCAACAATACTAGAGCTTCAACTCAGCCAGCTGGGAGTCCAGCGTCCGCAAGTCTTGAGCAAGCCATAGAAGCATCAGCTTCTGCTCTCCTCGTTGGGAATCCAGCGCTTATAAGGGGGAGAACCTATAGACAGTGCGTAAGGCATTAATGAGCAGCAGGGGCAGCGAGGCAGCAAAGATAATGCTGCTTCGTCCACTTCTTCCGACACCAAGCAAACACCAAGCATGACATAACTTGATGATGATCGGTTGGGTCATGGTATGCGGAATGAAATTTCTTCAGTTTTGTTACGAGATTATGTCACTCATACCGTCCTTGCAAATAGTCTATCTTCGCTATGCTCTAAAAGTCCGTCTCCAAAGCATCCCTCAAGTACTCCCTATCTTATAGCACATTATATTAATTGTGACAGTTTTTCTCCACATTACAGAAATTTTACTGCAGTCGTTAATTCTAGAAAAGAACCTCGGTCTTTTAAGGAGGCCATGAGAGATGTCGGATAGAGGGAGTCTATGAAGAAAGAAATACATGCATTGGAAAATAATAGCACATGGACAATGTTAGAACTACCTCCTAGAAAACGTGCTCTAGGGCTATCAGTGGGTATATTGGATCAAATATAACTCAGATGGCAGCATTGAACTGTTGGGTTTTGGAATGTCCAACTTCCCGCGGAGTACAAAACCTGACCCCAAGACCCGCTCACGATTAATATAACTAATGCATAATTAACAACACAAATAACAAAGAGAGAAAAAGACTATTTTACCCTTGTAGCGTGCTTCACTCCTTAATGAGCTTTTACTTCGAAAGCTACTTTGAGTCTCGCAAGTGCGACGACCTCCAACGGAATCAACCCGCAAACACGACCCGTCCGGCCTTTACCCGGAGCTTAGCCGGGCTTGGCCAAAAAAAAAACTACTCGAGTATGTGAGTAAAAGTGTTTAAACTTATAGATGATACTTTCAAGCTCAACTTAAGTGGGTTTCTCAAATCCCAATGCTTTAGTATTTATAAAGAAATCCCATAAACATTCCACTCTCCCATCAATGTGGGAGAGTTTGTAAAATTCCATTTTCTATTTTAATTTTAAATCAAAAATCAAAAGAAAAAGCAATGCAATCAATAATTAACAAGTGTCAAAATAAGAGAGAGAGAGTAGGTGAGGACCACAAGGGTGGGACCAACTCCCTTGCTCCCCAAGCATCCACAAACCACCTCTCATACTCTATCTCGGGTCCAACCAAAATGTGGTAGCTGGCCGCATCCAGCCTTGAGTGCCAAGGCAGCCTCGCTGGCGCCTAGTGCCCTTGGCTGGGCCTGTTGGCCTTTTGCGCGGGCTGCTGCCTCGGCCCAGCATGCTCCGCATGCATACGGGCTACTGGGCGAGGCCTATGTCATAGGATATTTTGTGTACTAGTTTTTTTTTCTAAGTTAGGAACTGAGGAGGTTCCCGTGATGGTGCCTAGACCAAGTCTAGACTAGCCTAACACTCAAGCAACAAAGGATATTCGCACACAAGTAAGAGACACTACGCCCAGTCAGATAGGTTAACTACCCACTACGCCCACTACACCCACTGCCCACCACTTGCTTGGTTAGTTGGATGAATCTAGACTTGTTCACGTGTCAAGGGAGTTACCCACGTCCCACATTATTCTCTCAACTGCTTGGTAACCGCCAAGTCCCACTATGCCATGCTCCTATATTTTAAGAGGCATGCATCAATGTGCATATGTGGAGCTCAACCGCATGTGAATGTAACCGCCTACTCCCTTAGTGTTCCTATTTTCTAGGGCCACTAAGTGAGTGGTGTAACTTCCACATGAAGTAGCATTATTATCTCAGAATAACTACCCACATACTTGGCCTCACCCCACTACTCTGGTGCTCCTATTTTATAGGAACTGCCCCCATAGTGGCTAAACCGCGTTCCCGTTTGACCTCAATCAAAGACACAGTCAAGAAAACCGTTAGTCAACCCACTAACATCATGGTCCTATATTTTAAGAACCATACTTAGCCACGTGCCACCTCTGCATAACCGTCCCAATTATTTAGGGAGAGTGGTGCAACGTGGGTGGTTATCTCAACCGCCCACTAGCCCCACTACTTAGCCAATCCCGAGATTCAAGGCAACCGCATGCAACCACGATGACTAAGCATAACCGTCAAGGAGTCCCTAATATAAATAGTCCACTAAGGGAATCTTTGGCTAGACAAATCTTCAAGCCAAGGCTTTTCCTCAACATCCAGCACATAGCCACGCAAGCCCACAGTTCCCCTGAAGGAACCATGGTCATCGTTGGCCTAGTCCGTACTTGTTCGTCAATGCCGGAGCCACTATGGTCTCCACTATAGTAGTGGACCATAGAGACACCTTCACATGATCCCAAGAGCATCCCTTAGCCAAACCACGCACTACTTAGCTAGTATGCCCATACTAAGCACCAAGCCCTTGTTAGTCACCCCGCACCTTCCCTAGTCGGGACTACTAAGTCGGTTTGTCCTATCGAGTGTCCACCATAGCCATCCAAGTGCGCTATAGTCCCATAGGCCATCCTATGTCCAAGACTATGCCCAAGGCCCTTAGCCCTAAGGCCACCCTCAATACAGCCCCTGACCCTTAAGTGAGCACTCGCCCCCTAAAGAGCTGTATTTTGATCTAGCCATGAAATACTAGTGAACTCCCAATTAACAATAACACAATAATGGGCTCTCAAGCCCGATCCTTGAACCCAACCTTGGCCCTATGGCCATGTATGATCTATTAGTGTCCTAATAAGTCCCCTCAATAAGTATCAAAGGTTGTTATGGGGTTTTGCTCATCCAAACACTTCGAGGTTATTTTAGCGCGCGAGCTCGTGCTAGCCATAGGCCCGAGGCCTAGCTGACCAAAGCCTTGCTAGCACCATGGTCTAAGCACTTGGGGGTTATCCCTAATAACCTCACAAACCTTAGACATGGTAGTGAGCTACTCTAGCCTCACTTGGCTCGTTCTTCCTGAATCGAGCGCACACTTGCTCGTATGGGCAAGTGGAATCCTGAAGGCCTTGCTCACCTATGCAGGGTGGTCGACGGCCTTGCCTAGGTCGACCCAAAAGTGATTATGATGAACCTCCCCCACCAAAAGAGCTTGACGTCCTTGTCAAAGATTAAGAGGGTAGATCATCGCACGATCTATGCTTTTTGAGAACAAACATCTTCCCCTAATCATAGCTTTGCCTCGTTCTCATTGGTAGAAGTTTGCTAGCTACTCAGTTCACCTTGACGATACTCTCTAGTATCATTCCTTTGACCATTAATTTCCCTTGTTTGGAAATAGTCGTGTCTTATATAACTTACCTTATTCACACCCGGTTGGACTACCTTGTACACCAACGTGTACTAGGCAACATCATAAGTCCGATTAAATAACCCTTGCCCAATATTCCCTTTTAAAGTCGGCACGAGACTCCTTGGACTTGCTTTTGTCTCCTACGAAGACATTCTCATAGGGTTGCTCCCCCACGAAGCTTAATACGAGATGATTCACATCTCTCCTCGGGTCAACACCTTAATGGGATAAAGTGATAGCATACTCTTGCCACTCACTCACTTGGAAGTGATTATGTGCCCGGGAATCCACATGCAAGCTCTATCACCAAGGCTTTAGTTAGCCTTTTGCTAACCTCGGCTTTGTTGGCAACAATCGTCATTGCTCCCCAACCTCCTCGCAATCAAGTGCATTGATCGCTGGTCCATCGACCAACTCATTCACGGAGTAATTTCTTTACCATGGTATCACTTCTTTGTTGAGTTCACTCAACAGTTCTCATCTTTCTATGAGAAGTAATAGGAGCAAGTTTCCGCCTTACTCTACCACACTTGTGAACATGCTCCGAATTTGTCCTTCAACCTTGACCTTCTAGTCACGGTAATGCCTATGGATGTTAGGATTCCTTAATTTTTCAAACTTTATAGACTATAACTTAAACATTCCATCTGACCATAGCAACATTCCATGATTAGCATCCCAAGCGTAGAGTGATTATAGTCAAGACCACTTTCTTGGCATCTCAAACCACACATACATGGAGCATATCTCCAAGGTTATTTGCATAGTATCAAAGATGGTGTTGCTCCCAGGAATGCTTGTGATACTCCACAATCGTTCGACTCCAATAGTCATATGAGTTTGAGCGATCAAAGACTCATCCTTACCTGATCAATGATCATTCACAAAGCATCATTTGAAGGTTTAGGAATTTGTTCACCTTAATGCTATCAACTTTGCATTGAGTGTGCAAGCTGCTTTGCTTGCTTCTTTGGTTAGCTATAGGCTTAATCGAGGCCGCACTGACCATTTTAAAGTCATCAAAGGATCTATCTCCTTTGATCCAGACTTTTTGTGCAAAGATAACGAATATCCAGCCACAAAAATTTCGTCTTTGGAATACGTTCATCTCTATGCACAGTCTTTGAGCAAGGTATTGGCACCACTTGGCCATGCTCCATTACTCATTCATGGTTTTGTTATACCAAACCCTTCACAAGGGTGTTTTGTAATGTCCGGCATGAGAGTCACTCTCACTATGCCCTAGACCTTAAGTCTAGCATGGGTGTGTAGACACCTACTTTTGGCCTTCTGTCCTGACAGGAAGTGCGATGATGTTACAAAAATCTGTTCTTCATACTAGATCAAAGTTGAAGTGTTTATGGACTATGAAATGAATTAAGAAGTAAGTTAAAACCCATGTTTGAGACCAAGTTATCTAAGAGCCTTTTCCGATTACTAATTAGGCCTAAAACATGCTCATACATGTTTAAACTTGATTAATAACGGACCCAAATGCGTCAAATGCAATGATTAGATCCAATAAATCTTACATTGATGAAAACCGAGCCAATCAGATAAACTAACCATAAAATTTCTATTCAAAGGATATACAAATGGATAGCCCTTTCAAAGATATTTCCAACGGTATATTATAAGCCCAATTCCGAGTAAAAACGAAGAAGTTATGATCAAAACACTAAACCGGGCCCTAAAATCAACACTCTTGCACTCCAATAGCCATATCTTTTGATTTATAACATATGTTAACCTAATTCTTGCAGCATTCGAAAGAAAACATTCTGATCTTTCCAATGATATCTCACACACCTTAATCCAACTTTTCAATCAAAAGTTATGAAAGTTTTGAAAATGCATTTTCGTAAAAGGCAAATCGCACCGAGCGCCAATCAGTGAGTTGCGCGCGCAAGTCATTGAGATGCACACGGCACCCAGCGCGACTCAGAGAGTTGCACGCGCCACCTAAAGCCGCGGCTCTAAAACCCTAAACCTAGATTACTACGCCTATAAATAGGGGTATTCGTTCAACCCTAAACAGAACAGAAAAATCAAAATTCTAAACCCTAACATTCATGAATCCCTAATCTCTCAATTTCTCTTACTATCATACTACTTTTCTCCTTTCTTCCTAAATGCTCTTCAACCCTAGCCAATCCATTGTAGCCTTTAGAGGTACGGAGAAGAAAGAAGGTCTAAAAATGCATTAAATGGAGATTTAGCATAAAAGAAGAATGGTTAGTTTCCTAAGCACTTAGATAAATCACTTTTCTTTTATTGTTTAAATTACTTTAATCGATTAATTAGTGTTGTTTGATCACTTTAAAAAAACTTTTAATTAATTAATTTCACATAGTATTATTGAGTTAATTAAAGAATAAAATTGAGTAATGAATTGTTATTCTTTTAATGTTAGTCAAGACGAACATTGTTTATTTCTTGTTCTTTTCACGAATATTGATTAAATAAAAATAAAAACTTTTGCAATGTAATTCCTACATGATTAATTCTTGTAAATAAAATCAACTAACTTAGTTTTTAGGAGCCACATTGCGTATACTTTTTAGTGATGAAATCTTGAAAAAGGAATAGCTAGTAGAGGCGGCACTAGGGCTAGAATAGCGATTCCTCCCTAAAAGGAACGTTATTTTAGTACCCTTGCTCCTGAACTCAATTCTGGTACACGTAGACCAATTTGGGCATGGGGTAAACTTATGATTCATGCTAAATATCCTTTGAACCCTACTTGGGAGAAAGACATGAACGAGGTTTATGAGTTTTCCTAAAACTCATTGGCGACTCCTTACTAGTTTCTTACAAAAAAGCATAATGATAGGATCAACTCTAATTCAAAGGTCTCCCAAACAGTTAGGGATCCAAATCTTAAAACACCCTAAAAAGTGTAAAGTCCTAGGCGTTTAAAGGGCCTTGGGCATAAAGGAGAAGGATCCCCTACGATGGGCACACCCTCCTTACAGGGTGCAACACCCCGGTTGCAAGGATGCTCAACGCCATCACTTGCTATACCAAGAGGTTCCAATAGTTCAACCCAAAACTTTGACATTCGGATCGCCATGGCACTCAATCAACCATGTGCCCAACCTCTTGGGACTTGCGTTGCTTTGCTTAGCTTGCTCACCTCTCCAAGCTAAGTTTGCAAAGTTAAACAACTCTGCAAATGCATTGCATTGGGAAGGGTCTTGCCTTAACATCAGCAGCGTTCCTTCGAAATCCCCACTCATCACTTCAAGAATTGGGTGTAACACCCAGCTAAACTGCCAACCTTTGTAGGGTGTCCCCATTCCGGTTGAAAATCTCAAACTTTTAAGTGTGATTCGCAAGGAACCTTGTTGCTTTTAAGGACCTATTACCCACATCCCGCATTATTACACTCGCGTAGTTTCAAGTCAGTTTTTATGAAGTGGAGTGGCACCCCGTGCACACCTCCGGCTTAAAATTAGTACATCGATTAAGCTAGTGAGTTATTGCATAACACATCATGAGTATGAAAACAAGCAATGTAATAAAACGAAAGCAACATTCTTTTCATTAATAATATACTTTACATTACGTATATATATATATAAAGAAAATGGAACCTAAACTGAAATGAAAAGGTAATATGACAAGCAGCATCTAATATAGATAGATAGAAATCCTCACAAAGGATGTACTTCAGCCTTAAGGACCAAAGGGGAAAAACTTCGTCTTGAGTTTAGCATACTCCGGGGTTACCGGGTTGTACTCTTGTGACGGAATCACCATGTTCCCCTCGTCATCACTAAAACAGTACCCTTTCCAACTAGGAGATCCCTCGATCCTGGCTGGAGCATCGTCCACCCCTTCATCCTCGGAATCATCGATATTGACCACCTCTACCACTTTGGTTGCAATCTCGATGAGGTTGGATGCTTGGGCCAGCTTCTTAGACCTTTCCTTGGGCACAGTATCGTGCTTGCTCACCTACACCGGTGGATCCTTAATCCAGCAACCTGCATTGGAAACAATAGCATTGCAAGGCACAATGTTAATCACAGACGCCACCTCCAGCTTTGGGGAAGGAATTTGTGAGATGAAATTGCTACTAACATCCCACACTCGACTACACAACTTCTCCATGACCACCGCTTGACGCTCGTCCATAGAGAATATTTCCCCTGCTTTCACCTGGTCCCACGAAGAGGACTAAGGATCCTTGAGGTTGAACCCAAACTTTTCAAGGTTTTCCTTCACAAGGGACTTTAGTTGGTTAAGGGACAACCATAGGTCACTTGAGTACAACACCTCGCCTGCTAGGTCTCCCAAGTATGTCATCACCTTAACATACAAGGGGTCCTCGTCTAGAAGGTCTTCTAGTTCCTTTGTTGGCTAAGGGGTGCTCGTCCTCGGAGGAGGCACACAACCGCTCGTCTCACCAGCAATAGCACGAAGAGGTTTTGCAGCTATAGGTAGGACCGACACACCTTTGGGAATATCTCTCAAGAGGGTCAACTTCCTAGCCGTAGGATTTGTTACTGACCATGTTGGCTTTCTTGAACGAGAGGGAGGAGGTCTCATCTTGTTACATAGCTTAGAGTAAAACTTGCCCCTTCCGGCAGGTCGGACCAAATTGTCACGGGATATTTTGTAGACTAGTTTTTTTTCCTAAGTTAGGAACTTAGGAGGTTCCCGTGATGGAGCCTAAACCAAGACTAGATCAGCCTAACACTCAAACAACAAAGGATATACGCACACAAGAAAGAAACAAAGCAACAACAACGTAAACACTTTATTGTTTTCGTGGCTTACAAATTACAAGGAGTTTCTCCCTCTAGAATCTCTCCCTAGAGCTCTCAAAATTCGATGCCAAGAAAATGAATGCCTTGGCCTATTTATAGGCACTGACTACATCCCAGTCAGATTGGATAACTACATACTACGCCCACTACACCCATGATTTAGTAACTGCCCACCACTTGCTTTGTTACTTGGATGAATCTGGACTTGTCCGCGTGTTAAGGGAGTTATCCACGTCCCACATTATTCTCTCAACTGCGTGGTAACTGCCAAGCCCCACTATTCCATGCTCCTATATTTTAGGAGGCATGCATCAATGTGCATATGTGGAGCACAACTACATGTTAGTGTAACCGCCCACTGCCTTAGTGTTCCTATTTTCTAGGGCCAGTAAGTGAGTGGTGTAACTTCCACATGATGTGGCATTATTCTCTCAGAATGACTGCCCACGTACTTGTCCACACCCCACTACTCAAGTGCTCCTATTTTATAGGAACCGCGCCCATAGTCGCTTAACCGAGTTCCCGTTTGACCTGAGTCAAAGATACAATCAAGATAACCGTTAGTTAACCCACTAACATCATTTTTATATATTTTAGAAACCATACTTAGACACGTGCCACCTCAGCATAACCGTCCCGATAATTTAGGGAGAGTGGTCCAACGTGGGTGGTTATCTCAACCGTCCACTAGCCCACTACTTAGCCAATTCCTAGATTCAAGGCAACCGCATGCAACCACGATGACTAAGCATTACCGTCAAGAAGTTCCTACTATAAATAATCCACTAAGGGAAGCTTTGGTGATGAGTGTCATTTGTGGCACTCATTTGGCCTTTTTTAGGATGATTTTTCATTGCTTTTACATCTCTTTTATCTCTTTTTCTTTAGTTTTACTTATATTTTCTCTAGTTTGTGTTTTCCTTAGTTGTATTCTTATTTTCTTGCATTTCTTAGTTTATTTTGTCTTTTCTCCTTTACTTGTTTGCTTCTCTTTGATTTTAGGAGATTGGTGATGTTCGAGAAGGTCATTGGCGTCTTCTCAAGGTACACAAAATTAGGATGCAAGCCGGTTCTTCCTCTTAAAGCTCAAAAGTGAAGGAGTGTAATAGCCAAGTCTTCAAGGTTGCGCTCTCATGCTGCGTGGACATCAAAATTGGTGTTGAACCCATTGTGAAGGCCTCTAATGATTTCCTCCCCCAATATGTATCAAGTGAAACGCAAGGGAGCATCATTGAGTGCACGAAGGCCTCTCCCCTGCTCCCAGGCGCAGGCGCGCACAAGGGAGGAGCAGTCGCGCATGGTAGTGGCGCGGCCGCACATGGGGCAAGAGCGGCCACGCAGTCTCCTTCCCCCTGTTCCGTACCCATTTTGTTTCGGCCGCACATTGAGAGAAGAGACCGCGCCATTTGAGGTTCTTTTAGGACATCCAACTAACTTCTTCATAGTAAGTTTTACTATGTATAGAATTTCTTCATTTCTAGAGAGAGAGTTAGTTTTGATTTAGTTTTTAGATAGATTTTGATTAGAATTTTAGAGAAAGAAGCTCAAGATTTTAAAGACTTTGTTCTTAGATTTTAGAGAGAGAAACTTGGTAATTGATAATTGCTACATTTTGGTCATCATTCCTCTTTGATGTTGATCAAAGTTTTGTAAGAATTCTTTCCTTTTTAATGCAATTTTTTGATTGATTCTTGATATATTGTTGAATTTCTATTGTTTGTTTGATTTGATTGTTGATATTTGGATTACAATGTTAATGATGGAATTGATGATTACTTTTGTTATGCTTTTCAAATTTACAATGTCTAGTGAGTAGTTCCTTTGCTTGGGAAGTGGTAAAGCATGTATGAGTGATAATCTATAGCTAATTTGGAGTTTTTGATTGATGATAACGTGATTAAATTGGTTGATGAAATTTGTGCATGTGTTTGATTTGAAGAGGAGTAGCTAACCTTGATTATCAAGCTAGATTCAATAGTAGTTTTCAATGGCACAAAAAAATGATTTGGAATCTATTAATATCGATTGATCTTATTTTGCGATTTTCCTTTGAAGTCATTTGTAGAGACATCTAGCTTGACCCTAGGAAATAGCTTTTTGAGCGATTTTGATTGCAAATATCGTTTTCCCTCACATTGCTTGATTGATCAAATTCCCGACAAATTAGCAAGTTTATCATGAGTGCATGTGGATCCTAAATTCCCTGGTGCTTTGATAATTGAAATCTATTTGTTAGTTTTGATTGATTTGATTCGATAGTATAGCATAGACCAAAACAGGAATAGCTTACCTTGAGACCTTAGTAAACACCGCATTCCTTTAGGTTCGACCCGGACTTACCCCTATACCTAAGGTAGGATTTGGTTTTATAAATTTTATTTTGATCGGGAAATCTTAGTAACCAACGACCTAGGTTTCACCCGCGTCATTTTGTTAGACCAACCTTCAAGCCAAGACTTTTCCTCAGCATCCAGCACATAGCCACGCAAGCTAACGGTTCCCTTGAAGGAACCATGGTCATTGTTGGCCCGGTCCGCACTTGTTCCTCCATGCTGGAACCACTACGATCTCCACTATAGTAGTGAACCATAGAGACACCTTCACATGATCTCAAGAGCATCCCTTATCCAAACCACGCACTACTTATCTAGTATGCCCGTACTAAGCCCCAATCCCTCGTTAGTCGCCCCGCATCTGCCCTATTAAGGACTACCAAGTCGGTTTGTCCTATCGAGTGCATACCATAGCCATCCAAGTGTGCTATAGTCCCCATAGGCCATCCTATGTCCAAGACTATGCCCAAGCCCCCAAGCCCTAAGGCCACCCTCAAGTCAGCCCCTAACCCTTGAGTGAGCACTCGCCCCCTAAAGAGCTTTATTTTGATCTGGCCATGAAATAATAGTGAACACCCAACTGACAGTAACACAATAATGGGGTCTCAAGCCCAACCCTTGAGCCCAAACTTGGCCGTCTGTCCATGTATGATCTATTAGGGTCCTAATAAGTCACCTTAATAAGTATCAAAGGTTGTTATGGAGTTTTGCTCATCCAAACACTCCGAGGTTATTTTAGCGCGCGAGCGCGTGCTAGCCATAGGCCCAAGGCCTAGCTAACCAAAGCTTTGCTAGCACCATGGTTTAAGAACTTGGGGGTTAATCCTGATAACCTCACAAGCCTTAGACATGGTAGGAAGCTACTCTAGCCTCACTTGGCTTGCTCTTCCCGAATCGAGCACACACTTGCTCGTGTGGGCAAGAGGAATCCCGAAGGCGTTGCATGCCTACGACACCGGCAAATGACTTTGAGATAAGACCAGCGATGATTACTTTGATAGAGAGGCGTTAATATAGTGGAGCCAAGGGTGAGACTCTCAACCATCTTAAGGGATTTGAGAAGTATTGCAATACCATCAAGGTGAATGGGGTTTCTTAAGAGTTCATTCGACTTAAACTTTTCCCTTTCTCTCTTATTGGACGTGCTCTTAAGTGGTTGGACAAAGAGGTGAAGCCAAATTCTTTGAGAACATGGGATGAAGTGACTGAGTTTCTATCTCGGTTCTATCCACAAAAAAAGACGGCCGGAGCAAGAGCTCTCATTCAAAGCTTCAAGAAAAAGCCAAATGAAAATATTTATGAGGCATGGGAAAGGTATAAGGAATACCATTAGAGTGCCCACTACATGGGATTCCCACCTATCAAATCATCTAAATCTTCTATGGAGGTCTAAGCCCCCAAGGAAAGTCTTGCTTGGATGACGGTGCCGGAGGCCCTATCATGAACAAAAAGGAAGATGAAGTGGTGGACTTAATTGAAGATGTGGTAAGGTATCACATGGATTGGTAAGAAGGCGAGAGAGAGTCGATAAGCTAAAGCAGTTCTATGGTATATACAATCGACCGTCTCAATGCCATCAACAATTTGTCCTCACAAATCTCAAACTTGGGAAAGGAGATGACCTCAACTAAGGCAAAGCTTGAGAGTGCTTCTTCACAAGCACCAATTCTTCCCTCCCACAATAATGGGAGAGGTGTAGACACCCAAATGTGTCTCCCCAAAACCAAACCCAGTGATGAATACCTTTTGCGTCGAATGATAATCGAATGAGGTGAACGTGTGGAAAGTCTGGTGTTGCGGTTGGTTTTTATTTAAAACTCTTTCTTTCTGTTTTCGAAAAACAACTCTATTTTATGAAAACAGCCTATCTAGTTTAGTTTGGTCCACGACAAGGGTCCAATAATAGTGTAGTTATATAGGGCTTACAAAGAGCTTTCCAACGATATATTATAAGCCTAATTCCGATGAATAATGAGGAAGTTATGGCCAAAATACTAAAATGGGCCCAGTTTGATCTTTACATGCGGCCCTATGATCTAGGGGATAAGTTTCACTCAGAATAAAATATTATTTTATGAAAAATACGATTTCTATTTTCATACGGACTTTACAAATCAATTTTGATTGATAAGTGGACTCCGTTTTTGAAAGCGCGTAGGAATCCAGGCTGTCGCCAAACGACAGACCCGGTCGCCAGGCGACAAGGTTGGTTTTGCAGCGACAGAGTGGAGTTTTATTCCTTATCAAATTCTACTTATTTTCGGACTGTTTTCGTATAAATAAGGTCCTAAACCTCCGTTTTTATTCATTCACACTCATTAACATTCATCAATTCTCAATCATCTATTTCTCTAAGCTCTCTTTCTCTCTAACTTTTCACAAACAAAATTCCGCATACACGAGATCTAAACACACCTAGCCAAGTTCGAAGTTGTCTTCGCCCTAGACGTGAAAGGTTATAATTTCTGAGGGTTTGGTCCCTAATCTCTATTTCAATTATTTAGTTTAATTTAATTGTTTGATTTTATTATTTTCCTTGAAGTTACTAAGGCGTGTATTTTGTTATTAGAAAAAGGTACGAGGCATCAAAGTATGTAATCTTATTGCTCTATTCTTGTAGAAAGCATGTTTAAATTTGTTTAATTCCTAGTATCATGTTAGGATGTTATTATTGCTTTCTAGTATCATGTTTAGGGTGCCTTTTACTCTTTTCTAATATCATGTTAGTATCATGTTAGGGCTAAAACTTTGATCTTTAATACTTAGTGACATGCTAGGATTTGTTATTAATTATGTTAGTATCATGCCTAGGATCTTGCTATTATTATGCTTTAGCGTTAACATGATTATTTCAATTATGATTGTTATCATGATTATAATTGTTATGATTATTGTGATTATCATGTTGCTTGATGCTTATTTATTGGTATTGCTTGATCACGCCCTCTCTTACAGGATTAAAGGGAATTTGTACTTGTAATCACGCTTAATAAGATAATTAGTAATATTATTTAGGCTAATATGGTTATAATTCAAGTGATCGCCAATAATAGTTTTATTTGTGCATTAAATTCAACCAACATAGATAAACAGGTTTAGGGTTAACCTATTGATTGCATGTTAGTCAGAAAGCGCACATGAATACGAGAAGAATGAAGTAGAGGCCTATTATTAGGGCAGGTTCAATCTCTTTTAGGTTGGATTTGTACCCTCATCCCCGGTTTTCTAACTTTTTCTTTTGATTCTATCTTTCTTAGTTTTTTTTAAATTATTTTTCTTTTTTTAACTTGTTTTGTGTTTGGATTAATAGATTGAATTCATGGGAATTGGACCCCCTCAAACGAGCATGAGCACAATGGGAAGGTGTTTCGTGGTAATTGGTGAGAGTATGCTCGATATTATTGAATTTCGAGTTAATCAGGTAAGGTAATCAAGGAGGTAAAATTGGGAAAGTTGTGCTTAAATGTGAAGCAAATTTGTGCTTGGTGGGTTCATTATGGTGCTCACATTAATTTAGGATGTTGAACCCACAGTCAAGGGGTTTAGAAACTGATGTGTTTAATGGGTTTAATAATCCCGGGATGATAAAGATCATTAAGCCCATAGATGAACGCACCAAGAAGAAGGAGCTAGCAAGGAAGAGGAGCAGCAAGGGCGCGGGCGCGCAGGCGTATTGCGCAGCCGCACACGTGCCCAGCCGCACTTACTTCTTCTTCTTTCTCCTTTCTTTTCCTCATTTCATTCTCAACCTCACCCTCGTCCGCACTCTCCTCTCATCCCAAACTGAAACCCTAACCCTCAAACAACAAAAATAATCCCTCAAATCCTTCAAACAACTCACAAAATAACAAAATTCCTACTCAAATTTCATCATTTTCATCAAAAATCATACTACCTTCCTCCATTTCTTCTTCTCCAATCTCATTCCTCCGTTGAAGAGAAATTTGGGGATTTTCGGTGTAGTGGATTTTGGTGCTTAAAACTTGATCAAACTTGCTTCTTGTATGGTATAATCATCTTCTTTACCTCTATTTACATTATTACATCAATTTGTAGCAAGAATTTGACTATGCATACTTGTGAATAGTAGTAGTATTATTTTGGTTGAATATGATGATTGATTAAGTAATTTGGTTGCTTATATGTGTTGTTGTTGACTAAATTTGTCTTACATTGTGTTGTTGTTGATTGTGTAGCTTAATTGTGAAATTTGGTGGATAGTAGTGGAAGGTTGAAATTTAGTATTGTTGGTAGTTAGTGGTGATTGGAATTTTTATTGGTTGAACCAAGGATATTGTGGTAGTGTTGTGCTTGTATTGTGATTTTGGTGGATTGTGGAGTTGTGATTGAGTTTTGGTTGTGAAATTGGTGAAGAAAACATGTCTAAAATCATGAAAGCCCTCACTTCCAAAAAGAGAAAAACAAACATAACAATTGAAGAACCTTCTCCCTCAAACACACCTACTTCCCAAACACAAAATGAAGACCCTCTACCACTACCCAAAACACGATTCTGCAACCCAAGCCATAAACCGCTTTGGAATGAATTCAAGAAAAGAACCTTAAAGCTCTCACAGCACTATCATCAATCGAGTATGATTAAATTGGGAATCGATGACGACTTGTGGGTCTTATTTGACAACCTTAGGTTGGGTAGCTTCGTCAACAAACGCTACCAAACCTTCCTTGAGCCGACTAGGGAGTTCTTAGCTTCTTTGACTACCACTCCGGTCAGTGACAAGGACTACCAAATAACCTTCCAACTCTTCAATGTGGAGCATCAAATGTCTTTAGCCGAATTCAATGCGGCCCTTGATTTCAATCCGGGGGCGGATATCCTTTTCTCCGAGCGTGATTATTTGGATGGGTACGCCCTAAATGCATGGTGGCATGATTTCTCGGGGTTGGATGAGTTCACCGCCCGCTATTCTCTTCCTAGCGACATTTTTTAATTGTGCCTTTGAGTGCTTCATTGGTTGTTGGGTTACTCGGTGTTCCCAAAGCAAGACTTGGGAAAGGTGTCGCAAGACCAGTTGTGTGTTCTTTGGATGGAAACTAGAGAAAAGTTGCGTGGGAGGTTGAACTTTGGGAACATCTTCTTGAGAAATTGCATGGATATGCGGGGCAAGAAGTCGAGAGACATTCCTTGTGGTAGCATGGTGACTAGATTGGCTAGCAACCTTGGTTTGGTAGATATCTACTTTTTTGTACTCCAGTAGGCGACGCCGACACCCTCTACCTCGACATTGCTCAACTCAAGCAAGTGCAATTCATAGCAAAGGGAAATGATGATGAGGTGTTTATTGGTCAGTGAGGAAAGCTCATCGATGTTATCTTCCGAACAACTCCTTGACCTCCTTCCGGCATGCCCCAAATGTATGGTTTGTTCTCATTAGCAACCGCATCTCCAGTGAAGATGAAGACATGCAAGATGTCCTCAACGTAGAGCAACAAATTCAACAAAATCAAAATCAACGTCAACAACAACAACAACAACAAGAGCAAGAAATGCCTCAACCTCAACATCAACAACATCGATTCTCCAACCCCGACATGTAGGCTTTGAGTGCCCAAATGGCGGGCCTGCAAGTTCGATTGGAGGGGATGTATGAGCAAGACTTTGAGGCAATCTACGACCAAATGAAAGGCATCTTCGAAATGCAGCAAGGTATATTTCTCCAACAACAACTCTACGATGCAAGTGTTAACCGTGGGGAGATCACTCCCCGGTTAACCACCCGTACTTCCCTCCTCAACTTAGTCCCGTACTGTCTAGAGGAGGTGATGGGAGGCCTTCCTACCCATATTGTCAAGGACCTCAAGGGTCCAACACCGAGATTCGCACCTTCTCGGATGAGCACGGTAACTATGAATACCATGTGCCCAGTGGGAGAGACTATAGGGGTGGTCCTAACTACCCCTATGTCGATCCCACCCATCCGTTGCCACTTGAGTTGCCTGATCAATTTACTCCTTGGGCCCCTTGCCAATAAGAAGGAGTCATTATGGTTGGCCACCCGGTTACACCAGGGGATGGGATCCTTATGGTCCCCCATCCGGCTTCTCATATGATAGGGAGGACAATGTAGATGGTGCCGGGCCTAGTGGTAACTAGTTCCCCCTCTTTGTGCTTTTACCTCCATCCTTTTTATTATGTGATCTTTGTTTTGTATTGATAAGATGTTGAGATATATTTTTGTTTTAACTTTGGGGGACACTATGTAGGAGTTTATAGGTACAAATGCGGAAAACATGAATCATATTCATATAGCACCTAATCCCAAGATCATGCATAACACATAAAGAATTAGAATTAATACCTTTGAAGCGTGATTCCACGTGCGATCGAGCTAGAACAAAGGGAGATAAAGAACTCCAAGCGTGATTCCTCTACTTGGTCCACGAGCACAGTTCAAACCTCCACTAATGCTACTTAGTCGTGATCGAACACTTCAATCAACCTTTGACGGAGATGTGATTCACGAGCACACCACGAACCACCCACGACACCACCACACGCGCCACCCAAGGAGGAGGGTCGTACGGACAGGGAGGAGAGAAAGTGAGCCAAATAGAGAGAGAGAGAATTAGGGTTTTTGGTCTTGGTTGTTTGATTCACAATTAACTGTTAATTGTTTTGTCATACAACCCTAGGCATGGATTATATTTATAGATCACATCTCTAAATAAATCCACGTCAAGCCCAAAACACATTAAGCTCTTCTAACTATTCTAGCCCAACAACCAATGTAGCATGTCATAAACTCATGAGACCTAATAATGGGCCTCTAACTTGTTTGACCCAATACTCTTGTGTGTGACCTCATAGGATCCATTCTTCAAGGCTTTGGGCTACTCAACTAGCCCAAAGATCAATTGTCATATCTAGCACCAAACATTGACGATCCTATAGCATGAACTAATTATCTCCATAATTGTGATCCTTGATATATCTAGTAATTGCACTTATCGAAGACAAAACTCCTTCAATCTCCCACTTGTCTGAGACAAGTGCAAAATATTCAAATTCCTTAAGTCAATGTGTGTCGATTTGATAATATGATTGCATCTCATGTCGTGATCATATCAATCTACAAATCTTTTCTTGAGAAAACTGAGTTAGAATTACAAAACAAATGATTACCATGTAATCCATTTGAGCACGGCCATGCATTTTCTGAATTCTCCCTCCTCAAGGGGCCAAGACACATTCCTAATTAAATAGGTAGACTCAATCCAATCTTGCGGCAACCAAAGCTCCCACTCAACTCATGAAGTAACCGGGAAACACACTATGCCCCTATAGCCCATGAAACTGCATACCCATGTGATTGACGGAGCATCATCACTATGCCCCTATAGCCCATGAAACTGTGCTATCCAATCAATCTTACATGCTACTCCATTAATTGAAATCATTTATGTCTAGTTTAATGATTTCGAACTAGGAACTTAAATAATACATGAATTTAGTTCACCTGTGGGGTTTCATTCACCAGGTCATTAACAAATTAACCTGATGAGCTGATCAATTCATAATTATTTTGGACATTTTATTTAATATTGAAATCACGATTAAATAAGAGAAATGATAAACTTCTGATTAAACATAATTCTACCAATTAATGTATTACATATGTAATAAGTTTTTCTCAAAAACAAATACAACTTAAATTACATCATTAGCCTCAATCCAGTTGCATTAGCATGTTTCTCATGCTTAGGCAATGGAAGGGGTTTAGTAAGTGGATCAGCGATATTCTCATCCGTGTGAACTTTGCACATCTTGACATCTCCTCTGCCAACAATTTCATTAATGAGATGATACTTCCTCTCAACATGTTTGGATTTGAAGTGTGACCTAGGGTCCTTTGATTGAGAAATGGGGCCATTGTTGTCACAATACAACTCAATCCCTTTTTGAGCACTTGGTACAATGTCCATCTCAATAAGGAATTTCTTAATCCAAACAGCCTCCTTAGCTACTTCAACAACAACTAAATACTCTGATTCTGTAGTAAAGTCTGCGACAGTGCTTTGCTTCGAACTCTTCCAACTCACTGCTCCTCCATTTAGACAAAAGATGTACCCTGACTGGGATTTAAAATCATCTCTGTATGTTTGGAAACTCGCATCCGTATAACCTTTGACAACCAACTCATCTTCGCCGCCATATACTAGAAACATTCCTTTAGTCCTTCTCAAGTACTTAAGGATGTTCTTGGCAGCTGTCCAGTGTGCTTCTCCTGGATTTGCCTGAAATATGCTACACATGCTTAGAGCATATGAAACATCCGGCCTTGTACATATCATAGCATACATGATTGACCCTATTGCCGAAGCATAAGGTTTATCAACAATATGTATCATCTGTTCTGGCGTTTTAGGAAACTGAGATTTAATGAGCGTAATGCCATGAGACATGGGGAGAAATCCTCTCTTAGAGTCTTTCATCGAAAATCTGTCAACAACCTTATCAACATAAGTCTCTTGACTTAATCCAATCATCCATCGAGACTTGTCTCGATGGATCTTGATTCCCAATATGTACTCGGCGTCACCCAAGTCTTTCATGGAGAAACAACTCTTCAATCACTCCTTGACTGACTCAAGCATTGGTATGTCGTTTCCCATGAGCAGTATGTCATCTACATACAAGACTAAGAAAACTATGCTGCTCCCACTGGACTTCTTGTATACACAAGGTTCCTCTTTGCTTTTAAGAAAACCAAACTTTTTGATTGCTTCATCAAAATGAAGGTTCCAACTCCTTGATGCTTGCTTCAATCCATAAATGGATTTCTGAAGTTTGCAAACCTTTCCAGGATTTTCTGGATCCTCAAAACCCTCAGGTTGTGTCATATACACTACCTCCATCAAGAACCCATTCAAGAAGGCGGTTTTGACATCAATCTGCCAAATTTCGTAATCGAAAAATGCAACAATCGCTAGAAGAATCCGAATGGACTTAAGCATTGCTACTGGGGAAAAGCTTTCATCATAGTCAATACCATGAATCTGTTAATACCCTTTCGCAACCAGTCTTGCTTTATAGATGTAGGCATTTCCATCCTTGTCTGTTTTAATCTTGTAAACCCACTTGCAACCAATAGGTTTTACCCCATTATGCAAGTCCACCAAGGTCCACATAGCATTTTCAAACATCGATTCCATTTCGAATTTCATGGCCTCAAGCCATTCATTTGAGTTGGGGCTTGCCAAAGCTTGCTTGTAGGTTGTAGGTTCCTCATTCTCCAATAAGAAGATTTCATAATCCTCGGTTAACAGAACTTCAACAAACTGTTTGTTTCTAATTCTGGCAGACCTACGTGGGGTAGGAGCAACAATAGAAATGTTCTCTTCTACTCTTTGAAGATTTTCGCAAGAATTAGATTCAAGTGGGATGATAGGAGTCTCGCTAGTTGAATTAGCTTGCTCCGACACATGATTATGTGCCCTCGCCTCTGATGTGGTGTTATCCACATCCATTTGTTGCTCGTCTCGAATTTCTTCGAGAACCACTTTACTCCCACTTGGCTTTCTAGAGAGGAGTTCATTTTCTAAAAAGACACCATCGCGAGCAACAAACACTTTGTCATCTTTGCGATTGTAGAAGTAATACCTTTTTGTTTCTTGGGGATAACCCACAAAGAAAAATTTGTCTGATTTAGGGCCGAGTCTGTCACTTTGTAAACGTTTTACATAGACTTCACAACCCCAAACCTTGAGATAAGACAACTTTGGAACTTTTCCAGTCCAAATTCATATGGTGTCTTCTCAACTGCTTTGGATGGGCTTCTATTCAGTACTCTGGCAGCTGCTTCTAGTGCATATCCCTAGAATGATATGTGAAAATCAGTAAAGCTCATCATGAACCAAACCATGTCCAGTAAGGTCCTATTTCTCCTTTCTGACACCCCATTTAAATGTGGCGTACATGGAGGGGTTAACTATGAAAGTATTCCACAATTAATCAGATGTTCATCAAATTCTTGGGTTAAATATTCACCACCACTATCAGATCGTAATGCTTTAATTGTTCTCCCAAGTTGGTTTTGTACTTCATTCTGGAATTCTTTGAACTTTTCAAAGGCTTCCGACTTTTGCTTCATTAAGTAAATATAACCAAATCTACTTAAATCATCAGTAAAAGTAATGAAGTAACTAAATCCACCCCTAGCCTTTGAACTCATTGGTCCACATACATTCGTATGTATGAGTCCCAAAAGGTCACTTGCACTTTCACCTACACCCGTAAAGGGTGACTTAGTCATTTTACCAAGTAAGCATGACTCGCAATTTTCAAATGATTCATAATCAAATGTTGAAAGGAATCCATCCTTATGTAATTTCTAGATGCTCTTTTGGTTAATATGTCCAAGCCTACAATGCCAAAGGTAAGTTAGGTTTGATCCATCTGTTCTTTGCTTTTTATGATATATGTTGTAAATATGAGTTGTATAATCTAAGACATACAAGCCATTAAATAACTTTGCTTTAGCATATAACATATTTCAAAAGAAAAACCTTTAGTATCTAAAATTGGAATTGAAATAATGTTCTTGGTAATTGTTGGAACATAATAGCATTTATTAAGAACCAAAATTAAACCAGACGGAAGTCTTAAATGATAATCTCCAATAGCAAGTGCAGCAACTGTTGCTCCATTTCCTACTCGGAGTGTGACTTCCCCTTTTGCTAATGCCCTACTCTCTTCTAGGCCCTGCATGTTATTAACAATGTGAGCACCACAACCGGTATCGAATACCCAAGTTGAAGAAGAAGAAGTAAGATTAATTTCTACAACAAATACATTAGGTAACTCTTTACCTTCAGTTTTCACTGGTGTGTAATGGGGACACCCTGGTGTATGGAAAAGCCAATTACCACAATAGAAGCATTCGCTTTGTCTCCTTTTCAAGTACTCCTTAGCATGGTTGAGTAAAAGGTTGACTAATGTCACCGTCGAGCCCTCATCATTATGAGTAAGCCTGACTATATCAAGTCCATCGTGGAGTGAGAACAAGATTATGTCATGCGCAGAGTCATCATCAAACGGTCTCCCAAGGACGTCCATCTGATTGAATAAATCAATCAGTTCATTGACATGGACCCTTACTGGCTGACCAGGCATGAGTTTCTTAGTCATTATCTTACAATGAACATTGTAAGCCTCATACCTTATGCTGTCAGTCCAGGAGTAGTAAATCTGAGGGATCGAATTAACGACCTCTCTTACATTGTGGTCGTTGATGTTTCCACCTCCACTTCTTAATGCCCTAATGCCACCTCGACAGATGGCACGAAGACATTCACACAAGTTGGTTAACTCATAGTGCCTGAACCTTCTTTTCCAACAATTTGGAATAGATTCTAAAATGAGATTCCTGACTTTCTCTGCATCCGAAACAATTTTTGCATGTCTTTCAGGATCATAACCTTTAGTATGCTTGCCCTCAACGGGTATATATAAACGAGATTCAAGCTTTTGGCTTATGAGAACATTTCTCAACTTGTTCTCCCATTCCCCGAAGTTTATGATATTCAGCCTTAAATTTAGTTTCGTTGGCAAAATAGTGTTGTCATCAAAGTAATTCATCTACAAAAAAAAACAAAACGAGGCAAAGTTCATTAATTACGTTTAATAATTTTTAAAGTACCATAAACGATTTAAATTGGTAACTTTAAAGCATTTATTCAATATTTAAATGATCCCTATTGAATTAAATGATTCCAAGACCCTTTATTTGTGTAATAGTTGACCAGACTGAGGCCCTACCATCAAGCATTATATTTTCAAGGTGAGTAAACTCTTTACTGATTACAACTCTTTGTAATTCTTGGTTGAATAATTAACCATCACATGTTTAATTATTACACTTAGCTTCAAGGTTCTAAATGCTTTAGGTAACCTTATTGAGTACAACCAATTAAATGTGTAGAACGTGATCTACCCAAAATTACCTACGATAACAAGTGACACTTTGCTGAGGCCGACCCATCACTCATGATTTAAGGATAGTTGGGTATTCTATTGGAAAAGCAACCTCAATATTACTGGGACCTAGATTCAATTATGTTGTGATTATTTAGTGAACTCTAACGCACCATCAATCAACATAAAATAAATCTAACATGCATAATCTACTAATGCATAAATAAAACATGACATAGTATGGCCCCTTAATCCTAAGAAAACTAATAAAGCAGAAAAATGCTCCCACTTGAATCTTCATGGATCTCATCCATCTAATTCCTTTGGGCCTCCACTCCATTGGCTTCTTGGATCAACTGCAACCTGTAATATTATTCTATTATATCTACTACTTAAATAAAATAAAATAAAATTACAAAAATACTTAACGGTACGCAGACCGTATTTAGATTACAAAAATACGAAACGATGCGCAGATCGTATTTAGAATCTATGGGTCATACTAGTCTGTATATAGAAATAAATAATATCATATATTATAAAGTGCCACATAATAAATCACTCATCATGCTTTCCTAAACTACAACATCGAATGATCACAATTAAGGAAACATGGCTCCAAAATATCTCATATTTTTAATAAATTACTGCAATTAGATAATATCATATATTATTTCTAACCAACCATAAAATATCATATATTTTATTTTAGGTAAGAGATAGAATCAAATCATATTTTAATTACGGAAGGTAAATCATATTTATTTTCCATGATTATCCTAACTAATTTAGGAGATTCTATCCTAATTTCCTAGTAATCACATAAATTTAAATCAATTATTATCCAAAATTAACTATGGGATAATCTCATTAAATCAATCTTTATCCAAAAAGAATCTTTTGCTCCATAATTATCCAAACTTAACATAAATAACAACTTTAATTTTGTTAATTATCTTTTCAAAATCAAAACTTATCCTTTTTAATTTTAATTTCAAAATCTGATTTTTATTTAAAATAAAAAATTAAAAAAAATAAAAATAAAATAAAAAAAATTTGAAAACCGTGCACCAGCCACCGTGGTGTGGCCAGCCAAAGCCGGCCACGGTCGCCTGACACCGTGAGGTGTACACTGCTTGCAGCGGTGCACAACAGCAGCAGCAGTGTCGTGCAGCCCTTGCACGGTGCTGCTGTTGCTGCCCCTCCCTGACCCGCCTGCTGCCCCGCCCCGCCCTCCCTCCGGACCACCTACAGCAGCAACCGTCGTGGCTGCGCCACCTAGCCGCGGTTGCCGCTGCTTTAAAAACCTTTTTTTTAATTTAAATAAAAACAAAAAAATTTTGTAAAAATTAAATTAATCTTAATGTGGTCCAATTAATTTCAAAATTAAATCATATTCAATCTTGAAATTAGGGTTCTTCATGAAATTAATCCCCAATTTAATTTAACTCTTAAATTAAATAATTTGATCATGAAAAACTCATTTAGCATGAAATCAAATAGATTAAATTCTACAAACATATAACAATCGAATAAAATCAAAACCAAAACACAAATTTCACAAATTAAGGTTTAGGGTTTCGAATTTTCGAAAAATTAGGGTGGGGGGTTCGAATTTTTTTAGTGATTAAGAGGCAAAATTGGGATCTTTGGTGGCTAATTTGGAGCAAATTAAACAACTTTTAATGATACTATATTGTTAAATCACATTTAAAATAATAATTAACCCATAATTAAATTATTCTCCCTCCTAATTGAATTAAAATTGTGGACTATCAAAGAATTAATATTCAATACATGTACATGCATAGGCTAACTGATACCACTGTAGGAGTTTATAGGTACAAATGCGGAAACACATGAATCATATTCATATAGCACCTAATCCCAAGATCATGCATAACACATAAAGAATTAGAAAAAATACCTTTGAAGCGTGATTCCACGAGCGATCGAGCTAGAACAAAGGGAGATAAAGAACCCCAAGCGTGATTCCTCTACTTGGTCCACGAGCACGGATCAAACCTCCACTAATCCTTGTTAGTCGTGATCGAACACTTCAATCAACCTTTGACGGAGATGTGTGTCACGAGCACACCACGAACCATCCACGACACCACCACACATGCCACCCAAGGAGTAGGGCCGTACGGAATTAGGGTTTTTGGTCTTGGTTGCTTGATTCACAATTAACTGTTAATTGTTATGTCATATAACCCTAGGCATAGATTATATTTATAGATCACATCTCTAAATAAATCCACATCAAGCCCAAAACACATTAAGCTCTTCTAACTATTCTAGCCCAACAATCAATGTAGCATGTCATAAACTCATGAGACCCAATAATGGGCCTCTAACTTGTTTATCCCAATACTCTTGTGTGTGACCTCATAGGATCCATTCTATAAGGCTTTGGGCTACTCAAGTAGCCCAAAGATCAATTGTCATATCTAGCACCAAACATTGACGACCCTATAGAATGAACTAATTATCTCCATAATTGTGATCCTTGACACATCTAGTAATTGGACTTGTCGAAGACAGAACTCTTTCACACTAGTCTTATGGAAGGGTCTCGGTGGCCAATTTTGTTGTTGTGTTGATGTCCTTGATTTTTCACGCCTTAATGGTTTATAATTGCTTTTCTTGATCTATACTTGATGTTGTTGAGTGTTGTTATTTTCCATGATTATATCATGTTTTTCTTGTTGAAAATCTTTTGATGATTGATTTTGATGATTATTGCTCTTCCATGATGAGTTGATGATTTTGCTCCCTTGAATCCAAATCCCTAAATCTAAAACCCTTGAATCCAAATCCCTTTGATCCAAATGATTGTAGCTTAGATGTATAGTTGATTTTGCTATTTTGAGTGTATAGTTGATTTTAATATTTTGATTGGTTTGTTTTGATTTTTATTTTGTAGATTGGTTTGATTTTGTTACTTTGTTCTTCTATTTTTTATTTTACTTTCTTATTATTTTGTTTTGAACTTACTAACCATTTTCTTTGTGTATAGTTCCATTTTCTCTTTTTCTTTCTCACTCGGTTTTAGCAATTCTTGCTATGCTTGATTGGAGCTTTATGGAGGTGGTATTTTCGTTACCCTGCTTTTCTTAGCTTAGCTTGGATTCCTGGTGAGATCTTTCTTATTTCCCTCTTTTCCTTCTTTTCTTTCATTGTTTGCATAGAATAGGAATAGTGAAGAGTGACATTTACATCAATCTTAGGGAGTAGTTTTAGAGTCATTTTCGGGCTCGGTTTCTCTTATTTTCCATTTTATTCTCTTATTTTCTATTTAATAAAGTTTCTTTTTATTTTGGTATTTTAGAGTGTTTTAGTTAAATTTCTTTATTTAATTAGTTTTAGTTTATTTTCGTATTTTATTTGCTTTTGAGTTGTTTTATTTCGTTCTTTAGTTTCCTTGAAAGTATTCTAATTTACTTTTATTTATTTTAATTAGTTTTGAGTCTATTTCATAGTTTTATTTGTTTGTGTTTTATTTAATTTTGCTAGTTTTAGTTTTATTTCTCTTATTTTCTACTCTATTTTATTTATTTTCATTTTATTTATTTTACTTTATTTGTCCCAATCCTTTCCTCGGTTTTGTGCGTAGGTGTTCGGGTTCCAATTTGAGTCAAATGTCAAATGCCCCATTTCATGAGCATGCTGCCTTCTCCATTGCCACAACACACCAACGCTGTTGCCCACCTTCTATCCTTCACCCCACTTTTCCCTTATCCTCCACCACAACAACACCCCAATTATTCCCTGCTCCATCTCTCCTTCACTCACGCATACAGCCTCCACCAGCCAATTCCCATGCTCCCATACTCCAGCCATCAACAACACCGCACCCAAGCACTACAACACCTGCTCCACCGCACATCAACACCGCAACAACACTCAAATCAACACCCAGCCACACCACCTGCTCTCACCACCTCGAACAACCACAATCAGACCCCCTCACCTCTCACAACCATTCACGCACCTCCAACAGCCACCACTCCCAACCAAATCACAGCCCACATCACTCACGCATAAACCAACAAATCCCCTGCTCCTCCTCACTCAACCCTCCGCAACAGCTACACCAACAGAGCAGCGACGCATCTCCACCACCGCACATACAGCCGCAACATCAACCACCGCGCAATCCTAGCTGCACTTCACCTCTATCCCACCAGAACCTACACAGCAGCAACCGCGCAAATTCCATCCACCATTCTTCACCAATTCGCAAACAATCAACCCTCAATTTAGCCCTAATTTGATTGAAGCTCTTCGCGGGCGCGCAGCCTTGTGAGAAGACGCGCAATTGAAGTCTTGAAATCAGATTGTAGGCAGTAACCTTGCGCGACGTCTTTGCGGGCGCGCAAAGCTAGGTTCGATTTGAACAGCATCACGAGCTTCTCATGTGGTTGTTTAAAAAAATGAACGGCCTTAATTTGATGATCGATTATAGCTGTTGAGGATGAACGGTGTGGATTGAATGATGAAGCTTGCTGATGATGGTTGATGGTGAGTGAAGCAGGGGATTAAAACCCCATTTAGAGCAGCCAAAATCGAAGAAGAAGGAAAAAGGGTCTGATATGTTTTTAGAGGGATTTGTTTTTCTTAAACATTTTCTTTTTCTTTTATTATTTTTCATTGAAATTTGTATAATACACCTGGGTGTAACATGATGATGTGGCGTAACTAATTTGCTGAAATCTAATTATAAGGGAAAAAAAAAACAAAATCCATCTTAATTATAGGGAGTTAGACGAAATTGTCGTTCAAAAAAAAAAACAGGGGGTTTTTTCAGTTTTATTATAATTATCCTTAATTGACATTTTCCATTTTTGAAATATTTTAGAGAGAGAAAATTACAGAGATTCTAAAAGTTTACAGAGAGAAAAATATAGAGAGAAAGATAAAGAGATAAATTTGATACCGATCAATAGAATACTTTGTAGAAGAAGTTAATAATGGTTTATCAATCCTAATTTCGCCATGATTCTGATGCTAGATTTGTTAGTGGTGGTGATGATGATCATATCAATAATGAAGGTGATTTCGAAGATTTCGTAAATGAACATGAAGGTAAATTGCTTAATCGATTATCTTTTCGTTTGTCATCTCATCCTTTTTATTGTTTAATTTAGGTTTTATTGCTAATTTAAATTTTATTATCGATTTATGAATATATATTTATTTTTACATCAATAATTTAAGGTTGAAGATGAAGTTCTTTTATCATTTAGTTATGTTCTTTTATTTAACTTATATTTAACTTATTATATTTATTAGTGCTTTAAAAAAGGTTGATATTATTTAAAAAACGCATGTACATTTGCTAAATATATATATGTACTTTGTTTGACTCCTTATGCACTTTGTTGAAATCTAGTTGCTTAAATCACTATTATATTTACGCATGTACATTTGCTAAATATATATGTACTTTGTTGTACTCTTTATGTACGTTGCTGAAATCAATTTGTATATATTAAAGAACATCATTGGCATATTAAAGAACAGTATTGATGTATTAAAGAAAATCATTGATATATTAAGGGGAGATGGGTTTGGGACATGGGCGGGTGGGAGTTCACATTTATTACTATTATTATTATTATTATTATTATTATTATTATTATTATTATTATTATTATTATTATTATAAAACATTTGTTCAAGTGAATATTTAGATGAGGAACTCACGTGGCCCAAAACATGTTGTGCAATTCGAGTAGAATAATTTAAAATTAGGAAATCCTAATTGCCTATTGTATCCCCTAAGATAAATTTACAAAACATATCCAGAGGCAAAATACGTTCAAAAGAAATGTGTATATATTGCTATCTTAACAGATACATATATTGGTCTACTGTTTTAGGTTTTACCGAGGCAAGTGAATCGGAATTGTTTGACAGAAAAGTTAAGTCTGATGAAGAGGCTTATGAGTTGTATAATAGTTATGCCTTCAAGCATGGTTTTGGTATACGTAAGGATAAGTTGAATCGTAGAGAAGACAAAGTAACAATTCGACAACGCTTTTTTGTATGTTCTTTTGCTGGCTTTAAACAAGAGAAGAAACCTGGTGAAGAGCCAAAAGTGTACCAAAAGAGGAATTTTCGCACAGGTTGCAAAGCTAGTTTTGGGTGTTTTGTCCCTTGGGAGAGTTACAACTCGAAGACTGGTCCTGCTGGCTCTGTACCTGCAAAATCAACGAAGACACCGGTTGGGTGGTGCTCCGCCTCCAACGCTCAAGTTAGTAACTTGAAGGAGAGTAAAAAGTGCGGAAATTTAGGTGGGGATCTGCATGGATTCCAAGCTCAGGAGTTCTCTGATGAGAGAGAAAGTAGGATGTAATAAATGAAAGTAAATTTCTGAATGTCCCTTAAATTGGGGAAATATCTCCCTATTTATAGGGTCATTGGGAAAAGTGCCCCTCCCTAGGTCATTCTGACCTAGGACTGATGGGCTGCGCCGCCGAATGGCGGATTTTGGGGAATTGGGCCCTTGAAGGCCGCGATTCTACGAAAGTATCTGGAGAGGCCACGTGTCAACTGGAGATTGGTCAAGGGTGACCTGCCATCCTCTGACACGTGGCACCTCCTCATTAGTCCACTTGTCTAGGGTAAAAAAACCCTAAACATTTGCCCCTCACAGGTGGCACGTGGCAGGCCACGTGGCGCCTATGACACGTGTCAGCTAGTGAGAGATGAACAGTAAAAACGACTAGTTTTTTACGGAGGTGACGGGGATTTCCACCGTTTCACTTCCTATAAATAGGGATTTACCCCCCCCCCCCCTCTCCTCTTCACTTTTATATTCCTTGACTTTTTAGAGAGAGAAAGAGAGTTTTCTAGACAGAGGTGCTCGGATCCCGGTTGCGTTTAAGCAAGTCCAAGATTTTCGTGTGCTCTTTCGAAGTCACCCGGTCACCGGTTACTTTGCCGTTTTCAGATTTTCAGAACTCAAAGTAAGGTAACTATCCGTTTCCTTCTTTAAGTTTTCTTCTTTTTCTTTTTCTTTAGCCTGTATACACTCATTTCCGGCTGTATACATTGATTTTCAAAAATAAAATGGGCTCTCCTTTTGCACACACGGCACTGCCTAGGACGCTCAGCCGGTCACCAGGGACGGCTGAGTCTAGAACCGGGGGTGCCTTATCTGGAGTTTCTGGAGTGCTTTGCTCATCTCCGGCTTCTTCCCTCTCTGTGTCTGTGCAGGACACAATGGCTAGAGTCAAAAAGACGGCTATCAAGCCCAGGAGGCGGTGCACTAGGGTAGTGCCCGCGGATGAAGTTGTGAGGGAGGAGGATTACGAGGCGGCTGAGCAAAGTAACTCACATGAGGACGCCCCGTTTTTCTCCAGCAGTAATGAATCAAGGGGAGACGGTGAGGAAACCGCCTCCTCTCCAGAACAACCAAATAACTCAGCCGCGAAGGCTGCTGAAGAGTCAGAGGAATCCGGCTCTGATAAAGAGGACCTTGCTGAGGCTTATCGCCAAACAGCAAAGAAAGAAATAAATCCGGATCCTCTAAAAACCCGGATGAAGCCAGGAGATATCTTTCTTCTGGAAAGTGGCTTTGAAGCCTTCAAACAACAACACCCATTCGGGGAAGATTGGGATATTATCGTCCCTCCGCCTGATGCTGTACTAGCTTGGGGGGGACGACATTGACAATGCGGACAATTACTTTTTCTGCTATGAGGCGGTGATAGAAGCCGGCCTCCGCTTCCCCCTTCACCGTGGCATCCGGAAGATTCTGAAGGGGTACGACACCCAACTCCTGGGTCAATATCCTGAGCTACATTGCCGCCTTTGAGCTCCAGGACATTGAGCCCAGTTTCACTGCATTCGCCCATATGCACTACCTCAAGAGTGCCCCAGGCGGATACGGGGCGTGGTACACTATTTCCACGCTCCTGGAATACTTAATGACTTTGGACAAAGTGTCCAAGTGGGGAGGTTGGAAAGACAAGTGGTATTTAGTCTCCTCCCCTTCTCTGAAAATGAACAAGATTCTCCGGCGCTACAATAAGGAGCCGACTTTGGTGGGCCTGAAGTGTGTACGCCCGGCTCTCTCTACCAAAGCCCGGGTGCAGATAATGGAGCCGGAGTTCTTCAAGACAACAACTGAGCCCTTGGGGGATGGGTCTCATATAATTGTTCCAAAAAACTGGATCCCCCATCCGGATTTCTTTGCGGACGAGAGATTCTTGTCCGCCTGCGGGTTAAGTCCTATGTTTCCACAGGGTAGATACACTCACCCACCCGGTGGTATTCCGCCTGCAATTTTAATACTTTCATGCCTTGAACTTTTTCTCGTTCTAACACTTTTCATGTTTTTGTGCAGCGGGAGCAAAGAAAATGGTTGACCCAGCCAAGACGCCGGCTAAGTCAGCAGCTCAGCTCCGCAAGGAGCAAATTATGGCCAAGAAGGCTTCTATTGAGGCCAAGGAGGCCAAGAAAGGCGGGGTAAGATAAACTTCAACTTCTCTTGAATTTTTTCAAGTCTTTTCAATACCGGATGCCTAATGTTTTACTTGCATTTTTGCAGGCTTCAACTGGCACCCTCCCCCGCTCAATGACAAAGGTCTTAAAAAGGCCAGGGGATGAGCAACTCCAAAAACCGGCTGCCAAAGCTGGGAAGAAGGCAAGCTCAACGGTCTTCGGCTCTGATGCCAAAGACCGCTCAACAACCGGGGGAAAAGGCCCCAAGGCTATGGCGACTCTGAGTGAAAGCTCAGAGAAGTCAAGTAAGAAAAAGCCGAATGCTTCTGAAGCATCGAAGGGTGGCGAGCCACCCATGGCTGCAGGTGGTGCTGTAGTCGCAGGAGAGGAGCCGGCGAGGGCCGACTCTAAAGGTAAGATAGAGATTCCTTGGCCGCTTGATTTTATGCGCGTCAAGACTATGACTGACCCTTCCGGGGGTTCCGTGAGTAGCCAGCAAAGAATGAATGCCAAATACGCTGCTAGTCTCTCACCGAGTCCTTCTTATGGTGTAGATGCTACTTCTAGGCCCCCGGACTTGGCGGGTTTTGGCAAAAGAATGGTGAGGACTCTCACCCAGACGGAGAAGAACTCCGTGCCCAACCGCCACGAGGTCGACTTTGACCAAATTCTAGGGCAGCTGGCGGAGGTAAGTAGAACTTGCCCCTTATCTTTTCATTTCAGATCATTTCATTTTTCTTTTTTGTTGCTAATTGTTTAATTTCCCGGATGACCTTGCATAGGTTATGGTCCGGGTGGATGGGCTCCGGGTGCCATTCCGGAGGAAGCAGGAAGAGGTAACTGATGCCAAGAGAAGGGCTCAACAAAATCTCAACTCTGCTGAATATGCATATAATATGTTTGATCTCGAGATTACAGCACTGGAGTTGAAACAGGAGGAGCTGGTCAAGAGTTTAACGGCTGCTAATGATGCGGCTAACAGCCGGATCAACGACCTGGAGCTCCAGCTGCAGAATGCCGGCTCAGACCTCAAGGCCTTAGAGGGAGCAGACAAAGAGAATGCTGATCTCAGGAAGGATAATTCCCGGTTGGTTGCCGAGATTGTCAGCTTGAGGAATCAGCACAAAGAAGAGCTCAAGGCTGAGCAGGAGAGGCTCATCAAAGAGAATGAGTGGGATAATGAGATCCGCCTCCGAATGGCCTGGGGGCTTCTCTACCCTAAGGTAGACTTTGATGTCTACAAGCTGAGGTATGACTACCCCACTGCGGCGTATGATGCCAAGGTTCTTGGGGATCCTGCTCCGCCTCGGTTCAAGCCCTGGGAAGCGGAGAATGGCGCTGAGGTCTCGGACACTGAGGAGCCGGACCTTGATGAGATAATAAAGGAATTGGACACCAAGGACAGCCAGCCTGAAGAGGCTATGGTTTCGGAGGAAGTTCCTTCTACATCCTAGGCCCAGCCGGACCAGCCCCAAGAGTAGCTCTCTTCCATTTCTGCGGCAGTATGCCAACCATTACTTTTCCGGCCTGTGTGCCGAGTACTTATATAATTTTTTTGTTTCTTTGTATACCGGATGTGGATCCGGCTAACAATCATGCCTGGCCTTGAGCCAGTTTATTTTATGAAGTATACCGACTCAGTCGGTTTTTCTTACACTTGCACAATTTTTCAATTTTTTCAGTTTTTTAATTTTGCATATATACTCAATATATATACTTGTGATTTTGCCTGTCTTATGAAAAGTATGCGACAGGTACTAATCCGGCTGTCCTTGCCCCTGGACGGCTGTGTGGTTGGTTTAATCTGAAAAAGGATTGATTGTCTTGGAAACTTTTCATAATTAAAAGAGTATGGGATGTTTGTAAGACAATCAATCACAATAGTGATTTCCTCAAACCAAGTACACAGCCGGTCAAATGACAGGCATACAACCTCTGCCCTAGTCGGTATCAAACCGCCTGGGTATTCTTTTATAGCCATTACGCAAAAAGGTTTTGCCCCAACAGGAGGAGTGCGCAACTTGAAGATAAAATAATCCTAAGTAAGAGCTTATGATGGTACTCCGGCTGAAGTTTGAGAACATCCGGAGTTTTCACGACCAAAAATTACTTAGAAGAAAAAGTTAAGTCAGACAGCTATGAGTTGGCTAATTTAGTCGTTCAATCTTTGCTGCCTGCATGGGTACATAAAACGAGCAAGGTGGCTGTTCTCTGCGACGATTGCACCCGGAGGGGTGTCGCCGGACGCCTATATCCATTATAGGATAGACGAATTTGTAAAAAAGACAACCATCTGGCCATTGGCCATTGGCCTTTGGCCTAGTTGGAGACCGGCTGCATAGCCACTAGGCGGTTTTGTGCCTAGCTTAAGAATCCGGCCATTGGCCTCTTGTCACTATGGACTTTTGATCTTAAATACTAAGTGTCAAACTTAGTTTTTTATCTGGCCATTGGCCTCAAGTTATTCACATAGTAAATTTGTTACTAAACTTTACAATACTAGTATGGGTAAACCCAGACGGAAATTAAAAGACAATAAATGAAAGAAATGCATTTCTCGTTAACACTTCTTGTTACAAAAAACTTTACAATACTCAGAAGTAGTACTTTTTAAGTTATCTACATTCCAAGTTCTAGGCAGGCGTCTACCGTCTGGGGTTTCCAGGTGGTATGTGCGATCCCTAACTTCTTCATAAATCCGGTAGGGGCCTTCCCATTTAGGAGTTAGCTTTCCAAGCTCATTGGCCCTACTGGTTGCCTCCATTTTCCGTAACACAAAATCGTCCACTTTCAAAGGGCGTTTGTGCACTCTTTTGTTGTAGGCTCTCGTCATTCTCTGACGGTATATCTCATGTCACAGGGCAGCATTGCCCCTGCGTTCCGGGAGGGAGTCCAATGCCAGCCGCATGGCCTCCCAATTTGCCTCTTCATCATAGAGCATCACTCTGAGCGTAGGCTCATAGTGTTCAATGGGCAAAACGGCTTCAGCTCCGTAAACCATGAGAAATGGGGTTTCTCCGGTTGACCCCTTGGCAGTTGTCCGGATGGCCCATAGGACATGAATTAACTCTTCAGCCCATAACCACCGACTCTTTCAATTTTCTTTTTGATGCCGTCTGAGATGAGTTTGTTGAATGCCTCAACCTGACCGTTTGCTTGAGGACGGCCAACTGAGGCGAAGTAACTTGAGATACCCTGATCTCCTAACCAAGTCTTGAGCTGAGGCGTTTCAAACTGAGGGCCGTTGTCAAATACCATAGACATAGGTACCCCAAACCGGGTGATGATATTCTTCCAGATGAAAGAGATGACATCCTTTGTCTTGATATTCTTAACTGCCTCCGCCTCTAACCATTTGGTGAAATAGTCCACAGCCACCAAGATATAGCGCTTTCCGCCTGGGGCAGGCGTGTAAGGACCTAAGATGTCCATGCCCTATTTTGCAAACGGGATTGGGCTGTGGATGGCCGTCAGATCAGTAGCCGGACGGTGAATAAGTTTGCCAAACCTTTGGCATTTATCACATTTCTTCACAAATTCTTTGGCGTCTGGCTCAAGGGTAGGCCAAAAATAATGCCGCCTGGCTCTGACGGCTAGGGACTTTTTCATGACGGCTGCTCTCTTTTTCATGACGGCTGCCTCCTTTTTCATGACGGCTGCTCTCTTTTTCATGACGGCTGCCTCCTGAGGTGTGTCAGGGAGCGTGCCGTCTACAAGATACGCCCGGATGCCATCAATCCAAGTAGAACTTCGATCCAGAATTCCAATGGGCTCTTCATAAATACTTCTTTTTTCAAGAACTTCCCAAAAGACTGACCGAGGCGTATCATGGCAGGCGGATGATGCCAACTTTGACAGCGCATCCGCCGGGTGGTTATCTGACCGGGGCACTTGATTCAATCTGAATTGATCGAGTGTCCCAGCCTCATCTTTGACAGCCTGAAGATATTTGATCATAGCCGGATGAGTTGCTTCATAAGTGCCCTCATACAGGCTAACAACCAACTGAGAATCAAAATGGGCGTCAATCTTTGTTGCCCCTGCCGCCTTACACATGCGGATTCCGGCTAGCAGGGCTTCATACTCCGCCTCGTTATTTGAGGCCTGAAACTTAAACCGTAGTGCATACTCATATTTATCTCCTTCTGGAGATTCACAAACAATGCCTGCACCACACCCGTTCTTTGTAGAGCTCCCATCTACATACACCTTCCAAACCTGATCAATATTATCCGGAAGAACCGGACGAGTCATTTCAACAATCTAGTCGGCAAACGCCTGACCTTTCACTGCTTTCCTTGGTTCGTAGGTGATTTCAAGACTTTGCATTTCAATAGCCCACTTTAACATTCTTCCGGATGACTCCAGAGTAGACATTGGCCGCTTGAGGGGCTGGTCGGTGTAAATTACAACCGGATGGGCCCGAAAGTATGGCTTCAACTTTTTGAAGGCCATATATAAAGCAAGACCAAATTTTTCCACCATGGGGTACCAGAGTTCAGCATTTTTCAACACATGGCTAATGAAATATACCGGGAGCTGAGTATTGTCTCGTTCAGCAAGGAGAACGGCACTGAGGGCATGGTCTGAGACGGCTAAGTACATGTACAACTTTTCTCTTAGGCAAAGGACTGACAAGCCTTGGCAAAGAGTGCAAGTGTTCTTTCAATTTCTGGAAGGCCGCCTCAGCATCATCCCCCCATTCAAATCTAGTCTTCTTCCTGATTGCTTAGAAGAAGTAAAGGCATTTATCACCTGACCGGCTGAGGAATCGTCCCAAGGCGGCCAGGCAACCGGTGAGTCTCTGTACTTCCTTAACAGTGCGGGGTGACTTCATGTCAATTACCGCATGTATCTTCTCAGGGTTAGCCTCTATCCCCCTTTGATCAATCAGGAATCCGAGAAACTTCCCAGACTCAACACCAAAGACGCATTTCTTAGGATTTAACATAACCTTATGCCGCCTAAGTGTGGTGAAGGTTTCTCGGAGATCAGCAAGGTGATCCGCCTACTACTTGGATTTGACTATCATGTCATCAATATAAGCTTCTACATTTCTCCCAATTTGACTAATGAAGACTGTATTAATCATCCGTTGGAACGTAGCCGGCGCATTCTTCAAGCCAAACGGCATCACAGTATAACAGAATAGCCCCTGATCAGTGACGAAGGTCGTCTTCTCTTGATCTTTTTTCCACAGGGGTATCTAGTGGAAGCCGGAATAGGCATCCATGAAACTCATCAAGGCATGACCGGCTGTTAAATCAACCAAACTGTCAATTTTTGGAAGAGGATAACTATCCTTTGGGCATGCCTTGTTGAGGTCTGTGTAGTCTACACACATCCGCCAGGTACCATTTGGCTTCTTTACAAGCACAACGTTTGCCACCCAGTCGGGGAAATTACAAGGCCAAATGAACCTGGCATCCAGCAGCTTTTTTACTTCGGCAGCTACCGCCTGACTTCTTTCCTCACCGTGGTTTTTCTTCTTTTGCCGGATGGGCTTCATTTTGGGATCCACGGCAAGTTTGTGGACAGTGAGATCCGGGCTGATGTCTGGCATCTCTTCCACTTCAAAGGCAAACACATCTTTGAATTCTTTCAACAAAAGGTGCAAGTCTGCACCCATAACAACATTAGCAACCGTCCCAACCTTAACAGTTCGCCCTGGACGGCTGTCGTCCAGAACAAGATCAATACTTTCACCAGTCGGTTTGGGACGGAACTCATCTGACCGTTCACCGGTCAGTGATTGCTATTTCTTTTCTTTCTTCACCTCCACCAGCTCTGCAGCTTTTCTCTTTTTTCCGACTGCTAGTGGGGGTGAATTGGCATCCTTGACGTTGTCAAGGTCTATTGGTTCCTTCCCTTGGCCGTCTGAGGCCACAGTATCTTTGACGGCTGAGAGATAGCACTCCCGGGCCGTCTTCTGATCCTCATTCAGGAAACCAACAGAACCATCATCCCTCTCATACTTGATGAGCATAAGAGACGGAATGATTACCCCCTTGGCTTCGTTGAGGGTTGGCCTCCCAAGAATAATGTTATAGGCGGCCAACTCCTCAACGACCAAGAATCTGACGACAATATGTCGTCCTGACCCTTCTCTCCCTGCCGGATGGGTAAGTCAATTCTTCCGGCTGGATAGACCATCCCACCCCCAAAACCAACCAAGGGGTGGGTGACCGGATGCATGCTGCTGGAGTTGTATTTCAGCTTCTACAAACACCGGAGGCTGATGATGTCTGATGAGCTGCCGGTGTCAATAAGGATGCGTCCAACTAACTGGTTGGCGACCTTGCATTCAATGACAACCGGGTCGTCATGCGGGCGGCGGACGCTGCCCCTGTCCTTCTCAGTAATGAGGACATCCGGAAAAGTGGAGCTGGCAGACGCCTGCTCATCATCATCCTTATCCATCTTTCGAAGATGGCTTTTGGTGCCCCGGATGGTAGGGCCACCACAAGAGAATCCTCCTGCTATGGTGTAGACTGGATCCCTGTCGGTATCCGAACTACTAGTAGGCTGGGGGGTAGCCTTGGAGGGCTGACACTTGTTTTTCTTTTTTGCCCCGGCTGGGGACTTAAAAATGTAGGACTTTAGAAGCCCTTTGTCAGCCAGACGGTCCAACGTGCTCTGTAGACTGAAGCAGTCGTTGGTGTCATGGCCAACCTCCTCATGGAACTGGCAAAATTTATTTTCGTTCCGTGACTAGACGGAACTCTTCATTGGATTCGGCTTCTCAATGGACAGCCGGTCCTTTACCTCCATGAGGATGGAGTTGCAATCTTTGTTAAACTCGTACCGGGGAACGTACGGTTTAAAATCTTTTTTCTTTTTCTGGGACGGCTGCTCAGAATCACTGACCGCCCAGACTTCTTTTCTTTTCTTGCTCTCTTCTTTTTTCTTTGCCGGCTGAGAAGACTAGCTCTCTTTTTGTTTGTCAGACTTTTTGGAGTCCGACTGGCTACCAGGCGTGCAGAGGTCGGTTGCTTGAATATAGCTTTCCGCCTCCCTCAGGGCCGCCTGTAGCGTAAATGCCCCTTTTCTGACAAGGTCGAACTTAAGGTCGACCCGTCTCTCAGACCCTTGAAGAAGTCTGTAAATGCTACCTCGTCAGACAGCCCCTGGATCTGAATCCTGACCAGGTTGAACCGCCTGACATATGAGCGTAGCCCTTCTCTCTCTCCCTGCTTAATGGTACTCTAGTCTAAACTTGTTTTCTTAGCAGGGATGTTCATTGAGAAGTTGGTGGCAAACAAGAAGGCTAGCTTCTTGAAGCAATCAATAGACCCGGCTAGCAAATTGCCAAACCATTGTTGGGCAATGCCCTTCAATGTAGCCAGGAAACAGCGACACCAGGTGGCGTCGTCCCAACCTTGTAAACACATTAGGTTGGTATATGCCATCAGGTGGTCTTCTAGGTTGGTGGTGCCATCATAAGCACCAACCAAAACATTCTTAACCTTGGCCGGCTGGGCCGCCTCGGTTATATTGGCTGCAAAGGCAGACGGTTGTTCGCCTAGCCTCATCAGCCGCAGCTGCCAGTCCAGTGGCTGGACATTGGTATATGACGCCTGACCTCCGAATAGGGGTGGCTGCATAAACTGGAGGCCATATTACCCATACTGCGCCTGGGGTGCGTATGGCATAGACCCTATCATGAGTTGAGGATCGGTGTTGACGGATTTATCGCCTGTCCGACTCTCATGCAAGGACATAGAGTTCCTTGCAGAAGCTTCCTTGAAGCTGTCTGGAAAGCTTGAGGTAGAAGCTGACTCAGACTGTTGTTGTCTCCTTCGATTGATGACATGTCTAGCATCGAAGGTAGACGCCTTTTTGGCCTCCGGCTGGGGTTGCCGGGGCTGCCTCTGGGGCATCAGAATCTTGGACCAGTCAAGTTCATGAATTTCATGAGCTCATTCCGGGTGACTGGAGCCTCTCCTCTGGTCTTTAGGGTTTCCCCATCAGACCTCCCAGTGGGCCGCCTGCTTGGACCCTCCTGGTCTAGATTTCGCTCCAGTTGATCTCTGGAACGAATGGATTTAGAGATGAGGGAGCCATCTTTGGTTATGTAGGTCTCCACATCATTGTCTTCTTCTTCCTCCTCCTTAGTGAATACCTCTGGCTGAGGCTGAGGCGGAGGTTGAAGGATTTCAAAGCCTTCCGGTGGAATAACCGGTTGTAAGTCCTCTTGGTTACCCGCCTGAGTAACCGGACGTAGAGAAGTAGAGTTAAGAATTGGTACAGAATTTTGAACCATCTTGAGGTACTCTCCCCACAGACGGCGCCAAATGTTTTGGGTGTTTTTGTCCCTTGGGAGAGTTACAACTCGAAGACTGGTCCTGCTGGCTCTGTACCTGCATAATCAACGAAGACACCGATTGGGTGGTGCTCCGCCTCCAACGATCAAGTTAGTAACTTGAAGGAGAGTAAAAAATGCGGAAATTTAGGTGGGGATCTGCTTGGATTCCAAGCTCAGGAGTTCTTAGATGAGAGAGAAAGTAGGATGTAATAAATGAAAGTAAATTTCTGAATGTCCCCCAAATTGGGGGAATATCTCCCTATTTATAGGGTCATTGGGAAAAGTGCCCCTCCCTAGGTCATTCTGACCTAGGACTGATGGGCTGCGCCGCCAAATGGCGGATTTTGGGGAATTGGGCCCTTGAAGGCCGCGATTCTACGAAAGTATCTGGAGAGGCCACGTGTCAACTGGAGATTGGTCAAGGGTGACCTGCCAGCCTCTGACACGTGGCACCTCCTCATTATTCCACTTGTCTAGGGTAAAAATACCCTAAACAAAGCTCATATTTAATCTGATGTTGATAAGAATTCTGGTTTGTTTGTCGTGGTCAATCACACTATGGATCATAATCACAGTAGGGTTTCTGTTTCAAAGAGACATTTGATAAGATCTCATAGGAAGGTAAAGTAACGTTCTATCTTTGTTCCTTTTCAATGCAAATAACTTCATACATTCTTTTTCTAATAACATTATGTTCACTTTTGTAAGTAATATGTTCCTTTTGATACAGGTAACTGAGGAACAAATTGACATGCTTAGCAGTTTGACTGAGAGTAGTATACCTGTTGCTGGTGCAGTGCGCGTTTTAAAACATCAAGCTGGTGGTGAGGCAAATCTTAGTTTTCTTTGTAGTGATGCTTATGGTGCTTTATCTGCACATAAGAAAATGAAGTTTGATGGATGTGATGCAAAACGATTACTTAGCTACTTTAAGGAGAGGAAATGCAAAGAATTTGACTTCTATTATGATTATGATGTTGATGAAAAAGGTCATTTGCAGTCTTTCTTCTTTCGTGATAATAGAATGAAAGTAGACTATGATGCATTTGGAGACTTATTGGTCCACGATACGACGTATCGTACAAACAAATATGGTATGATATGTGGTCCTTTTGTTGGCATGGACCATCATAATAACAATGTTATGTTTGGTATTGGCCTTTTGATCAATGAAAAATGGGAGTCATTTGAGTGGTTGTTTACCACTTTTTTGAAATCTATGGGGGGCAAACAACCAGTGACAATAATGACTGACCAAGCTCAAGCAATGGCCAAAGCAATAAGGATTGTTATTCCGAATTCTCGACACCGTTTATGTACTTGGCATATTGGGGAGAATGCAAAGAAAAATATCAAAGGACTAAAGGCCAAGGAAGGTTTTAACGATTTGTTTGATATTGTTTTGAAATACACATATACTGTTCAGGAATTTGAGCATTATTGGACAAGGTAATTTTCTGTGTTATTTATATTTAACTATGTTCTTTTTTTAATACCTCAACATGCTCTTTTTTATAACATTATTTGGCATGAGAAGAATACATGGTGCTCTTAATAAGTTTTACTTATATTTTTCTTTGATCTTAATTAATTTATATACGATCTTTTATTAAACAATAATGTTCTTTGTGTAACCTTTAATGTTCTTTTGCAGCATGCAGAATAAGTACAAATGCGTAGATAACAAATGGCTCCAAAATTTGTATAATCTAAGAGAGATGTGGTGTCCTACATATTCCAAAGATTACTTTAGTGGTGGTGTTATGTCATCTCAGAGGAGTGAAACCACAAACAAGTCAATTTCTCATAGACTTCATGCTACTCATGGTCTTTGTGATTTCTACACTACTTTTATTGAGGTGGTTGATGAGTGGAGGAGAAAAGAGGGTAGTAATGATTATAATAGTTTAACTGGTAACCGACATGTAGTATGGGAAGATATTGGAATTTTGGAGCATGCAAGGAGGATTTATACAATCAAAATTTATTTACATTTTGAAGATAATTTTGTGAGTAGTGTTTCTTGCACAGCTAAGGTCATAGGAATGCAACCTCCTCTTTATGAATATCATGTGGGCCATCCCAAAAAAGATCTGTTAATGCATACAGTTGCATTTAATGAATCAACTGTCACGGTTGATTGTACTTGTAATTATTTTGGTGAGGTCGGTCTACTATGCAAGCATTCACTTCGTGTCCTACACTTGAACAATGTTACTTATATACCTAAGAGGTACATTAGTAAGAGATGGACAAAAGGTGCTATGTGCACAAAGGTTGATGATAATGGTGTTGCTGAAAAGGGTGTCACACATCCTAGTGTATGGAGATTGCATTTTATTCGAACTTTTATTGGACTTATCGATAGGGCGCAAAATGACTTAACTGCACGAACAGCCATTGAGGAAGAAATCAATGAGTGTTCTAATATCAATCTTTTACAAATAAAAGATAAAGATGAACCGCAAGAATCCTTGATAACTGATTAACATGATGCTGCTTCAGACAAAGGTGAAGGCAACCTTTTAGAACCACAAAATTTTGAGGAAAAAGTTTTTGAAAAAGAGGATGTTGTGGAAGAAGAACCTGCAATTGATGTTGAAGTGAAAGATCCTATCCAAATGAGGAAAAACGGACAAAAAAACACAAGATTGAAGAGTACCCAAGAAAAGATTTGCAATAAGCTTAAGGGTCAAAAGATTAAGTCGTGGAAAAAGAAAAGTGCGAAAGGGGTTTCAAAAATGAGACAAAAGGCTCAGACTACGATTAAGGTAATTTATGCCTTATGTTCTTTATAATATTTGACATGTTTTTTGGTTGGGGTTAAATGTTATTCTTGTAAAGTTATTTTGTTCTTTTTACTAATACAATTCTTTTTCTTTTATTCTAGAATTTTTTGGCTGTCCCGGAAGGAAATACTTTGGCACATTTAACTGAATTTTGAGGTTCTTTGGTGGTTTTTGAGCCTGGCGATTATTTTGGAGTAAATGTAATACGTTCATCAAATTAAGAATTCATTTACACTTGTTTACTGCTCAAGATTTATGTATTCACGCAACATCTTTTCTTTTTTTTCTAATAGAACATTTTATTTCAATTTAATTAACGTTGCAAGACATATTGTTTAGAAATTAGTATATTAGATTTCTTTTTCAATTTTTTTGTATGCAAATTTTAATTCAAGCTATAAAGATTCAAATTTACTACAAGTTTTGATAGAATTTCTATTGTATAATAAATTCAGTAGTGTAATAAAAAAGGTTAACTTAACCAAAGGAACATAGCACGGAGGTTGGACTTCACGGATGTGTGTATACAAGGGATCGTCACTATTCTGCTACAGTACAGACATGTGTTGAAAGTTTTGCTACACCTCGCATGGAACCCACCGAAACAAAAAAGAAAATCTATCAATTAGTATAAGTTTAATTCACATGCATTAACTTCTTTTTGTTAACCATTTATTGATTAGAGTAGTTGCTGCTACTTTAAGATTTTTCTTAGTTAAAAGGTGATCATTTCTTTAGGAAAAGGATCAAGCTTTTTTCTTTTTTTCTAAATTCTATATCTTTAATCAAGCGTAATTAGTTTTTGTTATCCTTGGATCGAGTTCAATAGATTGATAGTCGTATATAATGTGAATTATGATTTATAATCACTTTGACTCATAATATGAACTAGAAGCTCTACAAAAAAGAACATCGCATACATTCTAAAAGAACATAGCATATATTAAAAAGAACATCATTCTTTTTAACAAAGAACATATCATATATTTAAAAGAACATCACACATATTAAAAAGAACATACCGAAAAAAATATTAAAAGAACCAAAATCATCATTTCTCCAAATTTAGAATGCAATTTCAGATTAATTGTTGCAACAACCCAAATTCAAGTACATAAATAAGTTAGAATTGAACCCCAAAATAATACTATCAATTGTTCAGATGTAAGAAACACAACAGTCACTAGTTTTTGCTTATTGCACTGTAATATTTCCTAGCCTTGACGCTAACATCTGCCTTGTATTTATTGAGATCGTCTACAATAAGCTCATATGTATACCGCATCCTTAGACTCTTCAACGCATCAAACTATTACACAAAAAATTTTTAAAAAAAATTATTAGTGTCCATAAATATAATAAAATTGCATGACACATTAATATATATCTTACATTATCAACTCGAAGGCCACAATTCCATCTTCGCTTTCCAAAGTATGTCTCCATGTGGCGCATTGTGTATATGCCGCAATCAATATTGTTGCTTAAAGTTCTCCATGGCATTTCAACCAATTTGACAGTATATGTCGGCATTTTTTCCCCTAACTTGTTTTTATACTTGTTCAAGTACATTGCAAAGGCATCCCTCTATTATCAACAAATAAAGTACATATCAGTTATATAAAAGAACATTACATAAAATGATGAAGAACATAAAGTTTATATTTAAAAACATACTAATTTCTCTGGAAAGACGTGATACTTTTCCTTAAACGGAACACCCTCTACTAGCAGTCTGTTATCAAGTATTTCAACACACTTTGAATTTGTGTTTATGACCATGACATAAAAGTGATCATGTGCCTACACGGGGAAAAAGAACTGTAACAATTCAAAAAGAAAAAACAAAATGTAAGTAACATTAAATAACATTGACTACATTAGAAAGAACATGCCGTATTAAAATAAAGATCATTGAGCAATTATTATATTCACCTTATGTCCTTACGTATGAAAAAAAAAACAAAACCAATAAAACAAATTTACGACATACCAATTGATATCCTTGAACATATTCCATTTTGCAATCCGGTAACCAAAATTCGATACTTTCAATGAATTTATTGAGCCTAATACCAGCTGTAGCTACTTGACTATCATGAACGTATGATTCATTGAAGCATAACAAGTTCTATCATACAAAAAAAAAAGAATTAAAAAAAACAAACAAATTAATAATATTTTCAACGATATAATGACAAAACAGAAGGTTATTATCAAATAAACTACTCTTACGAAAGCTTCGTTCGGGAAGAACAATCTCTTTTTGTCATCAATTGCATTCCTTGCATTTAGGATGAGACTCCAAGCATCAATGATGTTGTTGTAGATGTAGACATTGTCACCAAGTGTTTTAACATTTTCTCTTGTCATAATTGAATATCCATCATCATATAAAGGCTCACTACATAAAAGGAAACAAAATAAGGAAAGCATAAAGGTATAAATAGTAGAACATATAATCTCAAATATTAACTTGAATAAACGGAAAAAAAAAAACAAAAAAAACAAAAAAAAAAGAAATAAATCATCATACTCTTTATCAAGTTCACTTGAATAAACATATTCTAGGAAAGCATTCTTAAACTCTTCAGTTCCATCTATCAAATGAGAGTACTTAACCAGGAAAGGAGACATGAAAACTTGTCCCATCTTCCTAATTCTCTTTGTATTTTTAGGAGAAACCCTGCACATTTGAATATAATAAGAATTATATAACTATAAAAATAAAAACACATATTTTATATAAAAGAACATAGATCTAATTTAAAAAGTACATATAGCTAATTAAAAAAGAACATAAAGTTTTAATAAACAAAATTTACCTCTTTTCCTCCATTTTTCCTTTCTTTTTTGTCCTTTTTTCCCATCAAACTTTTCCACATTTCCAGCACTGTAATAACACATATATAATTAAACAAATACATAGTACAAAAATATAAAGAACCTTGTCAATATTAAAAAAATGCAATAGATAAAATAACAAAAATATGACCATACCCCACACTTTTTTCACTTTCAAACACATCACCCCCCACATCTTCTTTTTCCAAAGCATCCTCATCTTCTTCCTTACAGGTTTGCTGACTTTTGTACCGTCTACCCCAACCGGTAAATCTAGATCAAATGGAAGTTCATTAACATGAGCATGAGCATGTGGCGGTGTGAGCTCGTGACTGAAAATAAGGGGTTGGATAGGTGAAACGGATGTTAATGGATTGTCTTGAATACTAGCCAACATCACATTCTTCACGACATCGTCAATCATGTCCCCAAACCAATCTGATTGAAAGAAGTCAGTGTCCTGAATTAGTATTGATGCTCCCACGGCTTGTTGACTTTATGTATGTTGTTGTACTACATTCGGCAAATTGACTCCGGCACACTTGGACTACATGGCTGTGAGATTGTACATAGTGTTCCCATTAACCAACGGGGTTATATGGAACCTCTCACCTAATTTCAAGATATTAGAGAGGCTGACAAAATCATAGGCAATCCTTTTGGTTACCTCTCGGAGAATTTGATTATACTCCTGACATTTTAATAATCAATTAAACGAGTATTATTACACATACTATATTATAGAATAATATAAACTATATCATTAAAATTCACCAAAATAGAACACATTAAAAAATTAAATGTAAACCATTATTGATATGCATCCATAATAGATATAAAAAGAACATAATTTAATTACAAAAAGATCATTTCATAAAAATCTAAGAACATGAATTAAATAAACAAAGAACATATACAATAATATTTGAAAATTTTAACAAAAATTAGAGTAAAAAATAATTATATATGAAAATGAACATTGTTTTGAACTACAATGAACATAATATTTTATTAAGAAGAACATAACATATAAAATTAAGTACATTACATCAAATAATACATATAAATAGTACCTGTACATTTGATGGGACTTTTTTCTCTTGTTTTTGTTGTTCTCCACCATTTTGATGTTCTTTTTGTTGTTGCTCTCCTTGAGATTTTTGATTTTTGATTCGTTTACATTACTTTCATGCAATTGCTCTTCCTCCTGTTGTTGCCTTATCTCTGGTTGGTCCAGTACCGTACCACCACCAACTCTTGGTTCATACCTAATAGATGTTGTTGAATTGGGATGTCCACAACAATTCGTGGTTGCACTCTATCCAACAAAGTACCAAGACCAAAGCCTAACCTCAATTCAAGGTCTATTCTATCCTTAATAAGATCAATAGTCCAGACCTTAAAGAGAGGAAAGTCCCTTCTTTGGTGCAAAGTCATCTTTTGAAGCCGATCAAAGTAGCACACCTTTCACAACATAATAGATTTTTAAATTTAAAAAATAGATACCAAGACAATTACATGCACATCAAATATGATAAGATAAATACAAGACTTATTTCAACTTGAGTGAAGCATCCATACCCAAAGAAATGGTAAGGGCCCACAAAAAAACCTAGTAACACCTCTTTTCCAACAAAGAATCCACTCAATCAAGATCTCTATAGTGTAACTACACCAGTCATATTCAGAAATGCGATTTACATCGATCGCAGTGTGCAAAAACCTGTGTTAAAAAAAATTTGAACGTTTCATATCAATATAATGCACATTAAAAGCATTTCCTAGTAAACGGTTTTGTGCAACAAACCTGAGATAAGGTTGTTGATTTTGAATACTCTTTATACAACAGTTTACAACCAACACCAAAAAACTTCTCTTCCAATCATCATCTAGAGGAGTTTCCGCAGGTGCTAATTTGCTCACAAGTTTGTTCACATTATTTGGGAGTACTCCTCCATGGTATCTCTTGTAACTATATAACCCCTCCTTATAATCTGCATTTCCATCCTTTGCATCTACAATTTCCTTTCCTCCACTTGGTATTCCATATACCATGTGCATATCAGCATCTTTTACATCAAGTGATCTATTTCTATCCAAATCTATTTTCATTCCTACAGGATCAAAATTCGATACAAGTTGTGCTGAAAATTCAGGATAATTGTGGGGAAAATCCAAATGCAAGAATCCACCAAAACCCATATCCTTTATAGCTTGAAGCTTATCAACTTGGTTAGTCAACTGCTGGACCAAGTGCATCAATGGCATAACAGTTTGCCTCGTCGTCAGCTTTATTCTAGTTCCTTCGTCACCATTATCATCATCACAGGGTACTACTTCTTTTTGTGCAACTCCTTTCTCGTCTTTCTTTATTCTAGGTTGTTTCTCTACTGCAACCACCTGTGGAACCTGAACAATTGATTGTGCTTCTGATTAATCAGCTACATCTTCTTCATGTTTATTGAACTTTTCGACCCTTCTTTTTACTAAAAATGAAAAAAAAAAAACAACAACAACAACATATCAGCATGCAGATTATATAAAAATAATTTAGAATACTAAATTATAAATGACATTACCCTTTTTTCCTTGCAATTTGCTTAAAACAGTAAGGCGCCTTTTTAGGCCCATCATCAGCCCCATGTTCTTTGTCTCGCTTTGTTTCATCCTCAGTATCAGGCTCTACTAAACAAGATTGATTTGGTACTTCAACTTCATCCTCAGATCTTCAATATTAAATTAAGGAAAAATTGGCCGCAACAACACCAACTATGACAAAGGTGCGTGTAGCAGCACAACCTTTTAAGGGTGCGGTTTACAGCACAAACTATGTAATTGGGTGCACATATTAGCATAAATGACACTAATGAACTAAGGTTGCATGGAAAAAAGTGGAATCTTTATTATTTTATATAATTGTTTAAACATTATTTAAACATATATGATTTTCCATCATGCGTAACTAAATTAGCCTTACCTTTTTCTTTTTTTTTTTTTTCATTTAAGCATTTCTTGACCTCCACCATTATATTAAGCGGATTCCTTAAAAAAAAAAATTGTGCTATTATTTTCCTTTGTTCGCTTCTCCAATTACTATTTCTAATATCGATCTCACATGATTGACTTAGTTTCCTATCCCTTTCCACCTAGTTAAATACTAAATTGATAAATAAAATAAAAAATAAAAAATAAAATCATTTAAATACCTTTATTCTACAAGATTTCAGGATACATAGGTAACTTTCTAAATACTAATATCAAAACCCACAAAGTGATTTCAAATACTTAATTCAAAAAATAATTTTAGAGTTGGATTTTAGGATATGTCAAATTGATTTTTTTGTTTTTGATGTACAACACTTAAATTGTGGAGGTTAAGAGAGAATTAATTTAAAGGGAAAAAATTAATTATAATGGAAGAGGAAACTAAGTCAATCATCACATGAGATGTAAAAAAAGTAATTGAAGAAACAAACGATAGAAAATAATGGCGAAAACTTTTTGAAATAATTCAATTTAATGGTTATTTAATTACATGTGATGGAAAATGGAAAATTAAGTAGAATGAAATTAATCAAAAATATTTTTAAACAAAAAGGCATTAAAAATATTTAAGATTTCACTTTTAGAAGAAATCTACATTTTGCCAATGTCATTTATGTTGTTATGTGCACCCAAGTGCATAGTTTGTGATGTTGAGTGCACCCTTGAAAGGTTGTGCTGCTACACGCACCTTTGTCATAGTTGGTGTTGTTGCGGCCAATTTTTCCTTAAATTAAAGAAGCATAAAATTAAATGCTTATAAAATGAACAATGAGTCTGCCTACTATTATTTAATCATACAATTAGCAATTGTAGAATAATATCTGCCTACTATTATTTAATCATAAACAGATTTATGGAATTGTATTTATGTCTTATGATTTTAAGTGATTGATAAAGATGGATTATCAATGTACTGGTTGTAAAAAGAAGTTATTTCATAAGGTCTTTGATCTGAGGCCAACTATTTTTTAATCTTACCAACTCATAACTAAACCCCTAGTCCTTCACTTACTTTCATTAACTAAATAATAACCAAACCCCTAAAAGAGTAGTATCAAAATTAGCTATATAACATTGGAAAAGTGTAGGATTAGTCCAAAATTAGTCTTAAATATTATAAAATGATTCTAACAACAAGTAAGGGAAAACTACAACGTTCATACCTTCAAAATTAAGCTAACCTCTAAACTATCCTTACCCTAACACTCTTTTGGAAAAAGAAAATTGTTTTCCATTATAAAGAACAATGAGACTATAAAAAAGAACATTATACTTGTTTTATAATCAACGAATGAGCCATTTGCCAACGATTAAGGACATTTCTCCTTACCATAACAATCACTTAATCATAGAAAGAACATTGTTTTCTATTACAAAGAACAACCAAACTATAACAACGAACATTCAAACTATCAAAACGAACACACCCAATTCAAAATTACTCCAAGGTACAAAGAACATCTACTTATAAATAATGAACACTACACTACAATAAAAAGAACAAACTAACATGTTACAATACAAAGGCTCATTATATAAAATAATACTCCTACTATTTTTCACAACTACCAATTCAAAAATCAAATAAAATATAGTTAAGAACTCAAATAAAACAAAAACAAAGACAAAAAAAAAAGAAAAGAAACAACAAAGCAGACATTTCGTAATGGTCAAAGGTTATACTTACTTGGTAATAGCAATATCTTTGTTAATAGCTTTCAACATCTTAGGGTCCACAATTGGATCTTGAACCTCTGTACTACTTGTTCCATCAATTTTCTTCTTTCCCTTTTTCTTTTCAAGGTAAGCTATTAATTTCTCATCATCTTGTTCTTCATGTTGCACACTAAATCACAAAAAAAAACCGATTACTCACGGATTAACTCAAATTAAAAATTAAACTTGCAAACTGATCTTATTGACAATTATCGAGCATCTAAGCATCTCCAAAATACAGAATAATTCTTTGTCGGCAAACTTGCAAACTGATCCTTATTAGTAAGTGTACACTGTATAATTACATAATTAGAGAGCCATTTCATTAAAAAATATTCATAATCAACTAAAGATTACAAACATATATTACATCGGAAACATGTAAGATAACTTTCTTGAAAAAAGCACAAATGCATTTCATGCTTATTTACTTGCTTTGCTAGCAAATTCATAGACTTTTTAATGCAAAATTTAGTAAACTAATCACGCATAGCTAGACAAATCACAATCAATTCAAGTCAACTGAACCAAATACTTCAAATCCGAACCTAATTCACCATCAACAACACGAAAACCAAAAAATAAGTCAGGAATTACGAATTTAAAAGAAAAATACGAACAAAAAAATATCCTACCCAGCCACACGAATCAACAGTTAAACATAAAAATAAAAAAAAAACCACAAAAAATTACTCACTTTGCTAATTCAATTGATAGATCTTTAGTATTATTGCTGAAATAATACAAAAAAAAAATCCATTAAAAAATTAAAGGTAACAAAAAAAAAACGAAATTCAACAATAGTAGTAATTAATATACTTTGCATGAATAAATTACACTTACATATCATCTTCTTTCACCATCTTCACGAATTTTTAAAGCCCAATTATGGTTTTTTTGGCCTTAATCTATTAGAGTTGTTAGAGTACTTCAATGTTTTTTTCCAGAGAGAAAATAGTAGGGAGAGAATTTGATTTTTAGAGAGAGAAAGTGGTTTGAAAATATTTTACTTTTTATTTGGAGGTAACTTTTTTTTTACTTTCTTTTTTTACTGGCTGGGTGAAAAGTACACGCGTTCTTCCATTATCAGCACAATGTTCATCCCTTATTTTTTTAGAAACTTGATTTGGACCTGCGTTTTATTACCAAATGGGTGTCGTTTTGGGCCGGGTGTACCATGCTCATGGTACACCCGGGTGTAGGGATCAGGAATTAGAGAGATAGAAAGATGATTATTAATGATCGAAAACGGGGAAAACGACCCTATTTATAGATAAAAACATTTGGAAACGATCAGAGAAGATCGAATATTAGGAAAACAATTTTCTTTTTCCAAAAGAGTGTTAGGGTAAGGATAGTTTAGAGGTTTGCTTAATTTTGAAGGTATGAACGTTATAGTTTTCCCTTACTTGTTGTTAGGATCATTTTATAATATTTAAGACTAATTTTGGACTAATACTACACTTTTCCAATGTTATATAGCTAATTTTGATACTACTCTTTTAGGGGTTTGGTTATTATTTAGTTAATGAAAGTAAGTGAAGGACTAGGAGTAGTTTGGTTATGAGTTGGTAAGATTAAAAAGTAGTTGGCCTCAGATCAAAGACCTTATGAAATAACCTCTTTTTACAACTAGTACATTGATAATCCATCTTTATCAATCACTTAAAATCATAAGACATAAATACAATTCCATAAATCTGTTTATGATTAAATAATAGTAGGCATATATTATTCTACAATTGCTAATTGTATGATTAAATAATAGTAGGCAAACTCATTGTTCATTTTATAAACATTTAATTTTATGCTTCTTTAATTTAATGTTGAAGATCTGAGGATGAAGTTGAAGTACCAAATCAATCTGGTTTAGTAGAGTCTGATACTGAGGATGAAACAAAGCGAGACAAAGAACATGGGGCTGATGATGGGCCTAAAAAGACGCCTTACCGTTTTAAGCAAATTGCAAGGAAAAAAGTGTAATGTCATTTATAATTTAGAATTCTAAATTATTTTTATATAATCTGCATGCTGATATGTTGTTTTTTTTTCATTTTTAGTAAAAAGAAGGGTCGAAAAGTTCAAGATAAACATGCAGAAGATGTAGCTGATTAATCAAAAGCACAATCAATTGTTCAGGTTCCACAGGTGGTTGCAGTAGAGAAACAACCTAGAATAAAGAAAGACAAGAAAGGAGTTGCACAAAAAGAAGTAGTACCCTGTGATGATGATAATGGTGACGAAGGAACTAGAATAAAGCTGACGACGAGGCAAACTGTTATGCCATTGATGCACTTGGTCCAGCAGTTGACTAACCAAGTTGATAAGCTTCAAGCTATAAAGGATATGGGTTTTGGTGGATTCTTGCATTTGGATTTTCCCCACAATTATCCTGAATTTGCAGCACAACTTGTATCAAATTTTGATCCTGTAGGAATGAAAATAGATTTGGATAGAAATAGATCACTTGATGTAAAAGATGCTGATGTGCACATGGTATATGGAATACCAAGTGGAGGAAAGGAAATTGTAGATGCAAAGGATGGAAATGCAGATTATAAGGAGGGGTTATATAGTTACAAGAGATACCATGGAGGAGTACTCCCAAATAATGTGAACAAACTTGTGAGCAAATTAGCACCTGCGGAAACTCCTCTAGATGATGATTGGAAGAGAAGTTTTTTGGTGTTGGTTGTAAACTGTTGTATAAAGAGTATTCAAAATCAACAACCTTATCTCAGGTTTGTTGCACAAAACCGTTTACTAGGAAATGCTTTTAATGTGCATTATATTGATATGAAACGTTCAAATTTTTTTTTAACACAGGTTTTTGCACACTGCGATCGATGTAAATCGCATTTCTGAATATGACTGGTGTAGTTACACCATAGAGAGCTTGATTGAGTGGGTTCTTTGTTGGAAAAGAGGTGTTACTAGGTTTTTTTGTGGGCCCTTACCATTTCTTTGGGTATGGATGCTTCACTCAAGTTGAAATAAGTCTTGTATTTATCTTATCATATTTGATGTGCATGTAATTGTCTTGGTATCTATTTTTTAAATTTAAAAATCTATTATGTTGTGAAAGGTGTGCTACTTTGATCGGCTTCAAAAGATGACTTTGCAGCAAAGAAGGTACTTCCCTCTCATTAAGGTCTAGACTATTGATCTTATTAAGGATATAATAGACCTTGAATTGAGGTTAGGCTTTGGTCTTGGTACTTTGTTGGACAGAGTGCAACCACCAATTGTTGTGGACATCCCAATTCAACAACATCTATTAGGTATGAACCAAGAGTTGGTGGTGGTACTGGACCAACCAGAGATAAGGCAACAACAGGACGAAGAGCAACTTCATGAAAGTAATGTAAACGAACAATGTGGGCAAGATCAAGCACAACATCATCGCAAAACAGGAGAGCATCAAAAATCTCAAGGAGAGCAACAACAAAAAGAACATCAAAATGGTAGAGAACAACAAAAATAAGAGAAAAAAGTCCCATCAAATGTACAGGTACTATTTATATGTATTATTTGATGTAATGTACTTAATTTTATATGTTATGTTCTTCTTAATAAAATATTATGTTCATCGTAGTTCAAAACAATGTTCATTTTGATATATAATTATTTTTTACTCTAATTTTTGTTAAAATTTTCAAATATTATTGTATATGTTTTTTGTTTATTTAATTCAATGTTCTTAGGTTTTTATGAAATGATCTTTTTGTAATTAAATTATGTTCTTTTTATATATATTATGGATGCATATCAATAATGGTTTACATTTAATTTTTTAATGTGTTCTATTTTGGTGAATTTTAATGATATAGTTTATATTATTCTATAATATAGTATTTTGGTGAATTTTAATGATATAGTTTATATTATTCTATAATATAGTGTATGTGTAATAATACTCGTTTAATTGATTATTAAAATGTCAGGAGTATAATCAAATGCTCCGAGAGGTAACCGAAAGGGTTGCCAATGATTTTGTCAGCCTCTCTAATATCTTGAAATTAGGTGAGAGGTCCCATACAACCCCGTTGGTTGATGGGAACACTATGTACAATCTCACAGCCATGTGGTCCAAGTGTGTCGGAGTCAATTTGCCGAATGTAGTACAACAACATACACAAAGTCAACAAGCCGTGGGAGCATCAATATTTAGTCAGGACACTGACTTCTTTCAATCAGATTAGTTTGGGGACATGATTGACGATGTCGTGAAGAATGTGATGTTGGCTAGTATTCAAGAAAATCCATTAACATCTGTTTCACCTATCCAACCCCTTATTTTCAGTCACAAGCTCACACCGCCACATGCTCATGCTCATGTTAATGAACTTCCATTTGATTTAGATTTACCGGTTGGGGTAGACGGTACAAAAGTCAGCAAACCTGTAAGGAAGAAGATGAGGATGCTTTGGAAAAAGAAGATGTGGGGGGTGATGTGTTTGAAAGTGAAAAAAGTGAAGGGTATGGTCATATTTTTCTTATTTTATCTATTGTATTTTTTTAATATTGACAAGGTGCTTTATATTTTTGTACTATGTATTTGTTTAATTATATATGTGTTATTATAGTGCTGGAAATGTGGAAAAGTTTGATGGGAAAAAAGGACAAAAAAGAAAGGAAAAAGTGGAGGAAAAGAGGTAAATTTTGTTTATTTAAACTTTATGTTCTTTTTTAATTTGCTATATGTACTTTTTTAATTAGATTTATGTTCTTTTATATAAAATATGTGTTTTTATTTTTATAGTTATATAATTCTTATTATATTTAAATGTGCAGGGTTTCTCCTAAAAATACAAAGAGAATTAGGAAGGTGGGACAGGTTTTCAAGTCTCCTTTCCTGGTTCAATACTCTCATTTGATAGATGGAAGTGAAGAGTTTAAGAATGCTTTCCTAGAATATGTTTATTCAAGTAAACTTGATAAAGAGTATGATAATTTATTTCTTTTTTTTTTGTTTTTTTTTTTTGTTTTTTTTTTCCATTTATTCAAGTTAATATTTGAGATTATATGTTCTACTATTTATACCTTTATGCTTGCCTTATTTTGTTTCCTTTTATGTAGTGAGCCTTTATATGATGATGGACATTCAATTATGACAAGAGAAAATGTTAAAACACTTGGTGACAATGTCTACATCTACAACAACATCATTGATGCTTGGAGTCTCATCCTAAATGCAAGGAATGCAATTGATGACAAAAAGAGATTGTTCTTCCCGAACGAAGCTTTCGTAAGAGTAGTTTATTTGATAATAACCTCCTGTTTTGTCATTTTATCGTTGAAAATATTATTAATTTGTTTTTTTTTTTTTTAATTCTTTTTTTTGTATGATAGAACTTGTTATGCTTCAATGAATCATACGTTCATGATAGTCAAGTAGCTACAGCTGGTATTAGGCTCAAGAAATTCATTGAAAGTATCGAATTTTGGTTACCGGATTGCAAAATGGAATATGTTCAAGGATATCAATTGGTATGTCGTAAATTTGTTTTATTGGTTTTGTTTTTTTTTCATACGTAAGGACATAAGGTGAATATAATAATTGCTCAATGATCTTTATTTTAATACGGCATGTTCTTTCTAATTTAATCAATGTTATTTAATGTTACTTACATTTTGTTTGTTCTTTTTAAATTGTTACAGTTCTTTTTCCCCGTGTATGCACATGATCACTTTTATGTCATGGTCATAAACACAAAGTCAAAGTGTGTTGAAATACTTGATAACAGACCGCTAGTAGAGGGTGTTCCGTTTAAGGAAAAGTATCACGACTTTCCAGAAAAATTAGTATGTTTTTAAATATAAACTTTATGTTCTTCATCATTTTATGTAATGTTATTTTATATAACTGATATGTACTTTATTTGTTGATAATAGAGGGATGCCTTTGCAATGTACTTGAACAAGTATAAAAACAAGTTAGGGGAAAAAATGTCGACATATACTGTCAAATTGGTTGAAATGCCATGGAAAACTTTAAGCAACAATATTGATTGCGGCATATACACAATGCGCCGCATGGAGACATACTTTGGAAAGCGAAGATGGAATTGTGGCCTTCGAGTTGATAATGAAATATATATATTAATGTGTCATGCAATTTTATTATATTTATGGACACTAATAATTTTTTTAAAAAAATTTTTGTGTAATAGTTTGATGCGTTGAAAAGTCTAAGGATGCGGTATACATGTGAGCTTATTGTAGACGATCTCAATAAATACAAGGCAGATGTTAGCGTCAAGGCTAGGAAATATTACAGTGCAATAAGCAAAAACTAGTGACTGTTGTGTTTCTTACATCTGAACAATTGATAGTATTTTTTTGGGGTTCAATTCTAATTTATTTATGTACTTGGATTTGGGTTGTTGCAACAATTAATCTGAAATTGCATTCTAAATTTGGAGAAGTGATGATTTTGGTTCTTTTAATCTTTTTTCGGTATGTTCTTTTTAATATGTGTGATGTTCTTTTAAATATATGATATGTTCTTTGTTAAAAAGAATGATGTTCTTTTAAATATATGCTATGTTCTTTTAGAATATATGCGATGTTCTTTTTTGTAGAGCTTCTAGTTCATACTATGAGTCAAAGTGATTATAAATCATAATTCACATTATATACGACTATCAATCTATTGAACTCGATCCAAGGATAACAAAAACTAATTACGCTTGATTAAAGAAATAGAATTTAGAAAAAAAGAAAAAAGCTTGATCCTTTTCCTAAAGAAATGATCACCTTTTAACTAAGAAAAATCTTAAAGTAGCAGCAACTACTCTAATCAATAAATGGTTAACAAAAAGAAGTTAATGCATGTGAATTAAACTTATACTAATTGATAGATTTTCTTTTTTGTTTCGGTGGGTTCCATGCGAGGTGTAGCAAAACTTTCAACACATGTCTGTACTGTAGCAGAATAGTGACGATCCCTTGTATACACACATCCGTGAAGTCCAACCTCCGTGCTATGTTCCTTTGGTTAAGTTAACCTTTTTTATTACACTACTGAATTTATTATACAATAGAAATTCTATCAAAACTTGTAGTAAATTTGAATCTTTATAGCTTGAATTAAAATTTGCATACAAAAAAATTGAAAAAGAAATCTAATATATTAATTTCTAAACAATATGTCTTGCAACGTTAATTAAATTGAAATAAAATGTTCTATTAGAAAAAAAAAAGAAAAAAAAAAGAAAAGATGTTGCGTGAATACATAAATCTTGAGCAGTAAACAAGTGTAAATGAATTCTTAATTTGATGAACGTATTACATTTACTCCAAAATAATCGTCAGGCTCAAAAACCTCCAAAGAACCTCCAAATTCAGTTGAATGTGCCAAAGTATTTCCTTCCGGGACAGCCAAAAAATTCTTGAATAAAAGAAAAAGCATTGTATTAGTAAAAAGAACAAAATAACTTTACAAGAAGAACATTTAACCCCAACCAAAAAAACATGTCAAATATTATAAAGAACATAAGGCATAAATTACCTTAATCGTAGTCTGAGCCTTTTGTCTCATTTTTGAAACCCCTTTCGCACTTTTCTTTCTCCACGACTTAATCTTTTGACCCTTGAGCTTGTTGCAAATCTTTTCTTGGGTACTCTTCAATCTTGTGTTTTTTTGTCCGTTTTTCCTCTTTTGGATAGGATCTTTCACTTCAACATCAACTGCAGGTTCTTCTTCCACAACATCCTCTTTTTTAAAAAAAATTTCCTTAAAATTTTGTGGTTCTAAAAGGTTGCCTTCACCTTTGTCTGAAGCAGCATCATGTTGATCTGTTATCAACGATTCTTGCGGTTCATCTTTATCTTTTATTTGTAAAAGATTGATCCTATTAGAACACTCATTAATTTCTTCCTCAATGGTTGTTCGTGCAGTTAAGTCATTTTACGCCCTATCGACAAGTCCAATAAAAGTTCGAATAAAATGCAATCTCCATACACTAGAAGGTGTGACACCCTTTTCAGCAACACCATTATCATCAACCTTTGTGCACATAACACCTTTTTCCATCTCTTACTAATGTACCTCTTAGGTATATAAGTAACATTGTTCAAGTGTAGGACACGAAGTGAATGCTTGCATAGACCGACCTCACCAAAATAATTACAAGTACAATCAACCGTGACAGTTGATTTTTCAAATGCAACTGTATGCATTAGAATATCTTTTTTGGGATGGCCCACATGATATTCATAAAGAGGAGGTTGCATTCCTATGACCTTAGCTGTGCAAGGAACACTACTCACAAAATTATCTTCAAAATGTAAATAAATTTTGATTGTATAAATCCTCCTTGCATGCTCCAAAGTTCCAATATCTGCCCATACTAGATATCGATTACCAGTTAAACTATTACAATCATTACTACCCTCTTTGCTCCCCCATTCATCAACCACCTCAATAAAAGTAGTGTAGAAATCACAAAGACCATGAGTAGCATGAAGTCTACGAGAAATTGACTTGTTTGTGGTTTCACTCCTCTGAGATGACATAACACCACCACTAAAGTAATCTTTAGAATATGTAGGACACCACATCTCTCTTATATTATACAAATTTTGGAGCCATTTGTTATCTACGCATTTGTACTTATTCTGCATGCTGCAAAAGAACATTAAAGGTTACACAAAGAAAATTATTGTTAAATAAAAGATCGTATATAAATTAATTAAGAACAAAGAAAAATATAAGTAAAACGTATTAAGAGCACCATGTATTCTTCTCATGCCAAATAATGTTATAAAAAAGAGCATGTTGAGGTATTAAAAAAAGAACATAGTTAAATATAAATAACACAGAAAATTACCTTGTCCAATAATGCTCAAATTCCTGAACAATATTTTTGTATTTCAAAACAATATCAAACAAATAGTTAAAACCTTCCTTGGCCTTTAGTTCTTTGATATTTTTCTTTGCATTCTCCCCAAGATGCCAAGTACATAAACGGTGTCGAGAATTCGGAAAAACAATCCTTATTGCTTTGGCCATTGCTTGAGCTTGGTCATTCATTATTGTCACTAGTTGTTTGCCCCCCATAGATTTCAGAAAAGTGGTAAACAACCACTCAAATGACTCCTATTTTTCATTGATCAAAAAGCCAATACCAAACATAACATTGTTATTATGATGGTTCATGCCAACAAAAGGACCACATATCATACCATATTTGTTTATACGATACGTCGCATCGTGGACCAATAAGTCTCCAAATGCATCATAGTCTACTTTCATTCTATTATCACGAAAGAAGAAAGACTGCAAATGACCTTTCTCATTAACATCATAATTATAATAGAAGTCAAATTCTTTGCATTTCCTCTCCTTAAAGTAGCTAAGTAATCGCTTTGCATCACATCCATCAAACTTCATTTTCTTATGTGCAAATAAAGCACCATAAGCATCACTACAAAGAAAACTAAGATTTGCCTCACCACCAGCTTGATGTTTTAAAACGCGCACTGCAGCAGCAACAGGTATACTACTCTCAGTCAAACTGCTAAGCATGGCAATTCGTTCCTCAGTTACCTGTATCAAAAGGAACATATTACTTACAAAAGTGAACATAATGTTATTAGAAAAAGAATGTATGAAGTTATTTGCATTGAAAAGGAACAAAGATAGAACGTTACTTTACCTTCCTATGAGATCTTATCAAATGTCTCTTTAAACAGAAACCCTATTGTGATTATGATCCATAGTGTGATTGACCAAGACAAACAAACTAGAATTCTTATCAACATCAAATTAAATATGAGCTTTGCAACCTGTGCAAAAATTCCTCTTTTGGTACACTTTTGGCTCTTCACCAGGTTTCTTCTCTTGTTTAAAGCCAGCAAAAGAACATACAAAAAAGCGTTGTTGAATTGTAACTTTGTCTTCTCTACGATTCAACTTATCCTTACGTATACCAAAACCATGCTTGAAGGCATAACTATTATACAACTCATAAGCCTCTTCATCAGACTTAACTTTTCTGTCAAACAATTCAAATTCACTTGCCTTAGTAAAACCTAAAACAGTATACTAATATATATATCTGTTAAGATAGCAATATATACACATTTCTTTTGAACGTATTTTGCCTCTGGATATGTTTTGTAAATTTATCTTAGGGAATACAATAGGAAATTAGGCATTCCTAATTTTAGATTACTCTACTCGAATTACACAACATGTTTTGGGCCACGTAAGTTCCTCATCTAAATATTCACTTGAACAAATGTTTTATTATAAAAAAATAATAATAATAGTAATAAATGTGAACTCCCACCCGCCCATGTCCCAAACCCATCTCCCCTTAATATATCAATGATGTTCTTTAATACATCAATAATGTTCTTTAATATGCCAATGATGTTCTTTAATATATACAAATTGATTTCAACAACATACATAAAGAGTACAACAAAGTACATATATATTTAGCAAATGTACATGCGTAAATATAACAGTGATTTAAGCAACTAGATTTCAACAAAGTGCATAAGGAGTCAAACAAAGTACATATATATTTAGCAAATGTACATGCGTTTTTTAAATAATATCAACCTTTTTTAAAGCACTAATAAATATAATAAGTTAAATATAAGTTAAATAAAAGAACATAACTAAATGATAAAAGAACTTCATCTTTAACCTTAAAATTATTGATGTAAGAATAAATATATATTCATAAATCGATAATAAAATTTAAATTAGCAATAAAACCTAAATTAAACAATAAAAAGGATGAAATGACAAACGAAAAGATAATCTATTAAGCAATTTACCTTCATTTTCATTTACGAAATCTTCGAAATCACCTTCATTATTGATATGATCATCATCATCACCACCAATAAAACTAGCATCAGAATCATGGCGAAATTCGGATTGATAAACCATTATTAACTTCTTCTAAAAAGTATTCTATTGATCGGTATCAAATTTATCTCTGTATGTTTCTCTCTATAATTTTCTCTCTGTAAACTTTTAGAATCTTTATAATTTTCTCTCTCTAAAATATTTCAAAAATGGAAAATTTCAATTAAGGATAATTATAAAAAAACTGAAAAAACTCCCTGCTTTTTTTTAACGACAATTTCATCTAACTCCCTATAATTAAGATGGATTTTGTTTTTTTTTCCTTATAATTAGATTTCAGCAAATTAGTTACGCCACATCATCAGGTGTACCATGAGCATGGTACACCCTGGTGTATTATACAAATTTCACTATCTCTCTTCCAAAGCTAAAAGCTTATTCTTTCTCCTTCTTTCTAAACCTTGCCTTTTCAAATACATCATTCGTCCATCACGAGACTTAGACACACCTAGCCAAGATCGAAGTTTCCTTCGCCTTAGACGTGAAAGGTTGATAATTTTTTAGGGTTTTGTCCCACATCTAATTTCAATTACTTAAATTAATTGTTTGATTTAATAATTTCATTGAAGTTACTAACGTGTGTTGTTTTGATAGAAAGAGATACAAGGCAACAAAGTGAGTAATTTTATTGTTATATTTTGTAGAAAGCATGTTTAGATTATTTTGATTCCTAGTATCATGCTAGGATATTATTTATTGCTTTCTAGTGTCATGTTTGGGTTGTTTCCTATTTATTCTATCATATTAGTATCATGTTAGGGTTAAAGCATTGATTTTTCTTGTTAAGTGACGTGCTAGGATTTGTTATTAATCATGTTAGTATCATGCCTAGGATCTTGCTAATATTTTGTTTTGATGAGATTATTTTTAATGATGATGATTTGTTGTATCGATATTTTTTATGTTGCTTGATATTAATGGTATTGCTTGATCACGCCCTCTGTTGCAGGTTTAAAGGGACTTTTGTACTTGAAATCAAGCTTAATAAGATAATTAATAATTTTATTTAGGCTAATGTGGTTTTAATTCAAGTGATAGCCATTAAAAAAATAATTCAAGTGATCGCCAATGATAGATTTGTTTGTGCATTAATATTCAACCAACATAGATTAAACATGTTTAAGGTTAATATATTGATTGGATGTTGATCGAAAAGCGCACATGAATATGAGGAGAACAAAGTAGAGGCCTATTTAGGGCAGGTTCAATCTCTTTTAGGTTGAATTTGTACCTTCATCCCCGAATATCCAGTCATGGTTCAGGACCAATATTGAGTTAGCGATCTCATGGATCATGAAGGGGTGTAACCTTCACCCTATGAACAGTTTACAAGTTCCCAAAACTTATTGGCGACTCTTTTTCTCTAGCTTCCTTTCCTTAGGACGCCACCATGCTTAAGTGTATGATCACAGTGGGGCTCAAGTGTGGGATGCTTGAAATAATTCCCTACAGTTTTTTGGCGACTCCACTGGGGAGGATTTCTATTTTAATTTCTAAAATTTATTTTGGCAATAATTTAGAATGAGTGGATGAGACTCGAAAGTTCTAAGTATTCTTGTGCGTAATTTTGATTGACATTATTCGTATAAGCATAAAAAAAGGTCCGCATTGGAAAGACCATCCGTAATGCGTCAAAAACATAGGATTTTACACATAGGAAATTTGTGAAATATCTTTCACTACTAGAATCGAAAAAACTCTAGGAAAATCGGAAAATTCTAAGAACACAGAAACTGCCGAGGCATGTAGGAACCGTCTCTGAGATAATAGAGCCCATCATAGTGTGATGGCTGTGTCGCGACGCTATGGCGACATCGCAGCGCGACAGGGCCATCTCCTCGCGATGGTCCCTATTTTCTCGTTTCAGGTTCTTCCAATACCGATCCAGACGTCTGCCTTCTTGCTTTGACCGGTTATAGTACTATTTGCTCGATTTTATTTCCAGATTGAGTTTTTCTCTCTTTTCTGAAACCCATATGTGTTCTAAATATGACCATAACCCTCTGGGAATTCACGCTCCATCTACCCAATAGAACCCTCATTGCAACAAAGGGTACATCCGAGTTTGTTAATTCACCAAACCATGGAAACAAGTTTAACTTGTAGGGTCCAATCCATACGCGCCACCCCTTCCGAAGGTAAGGCTTCCGCGCGATGCATTCGGACTCATAACCATGGACCCTATTTTGACTAACCGTAATCCTTGAACTTTAGAGAACTAGAGTCATAGTTAGGTTGCAAACTCATGGCATCATATTGTGCTTACTTGACTACTTGTGCATCTCTTGCTTGTGCATAGCTTGTATGTGTTTATGCTAACCATTTTTTTGACTTGTGTATGAGTTTAAAAAAACTGATTAATTACTATATTGGACTTTGATTAATTAATTAATGAATGATTAAAGTTTAATAAAATTGAATAAACATGACTTAGCACGACTATAGGCTCGTCCTTTAAAAAGCAAAACGCTGGAAACGGGTGCAGACTGACGTTTCACTACAAGCGCAGAAGTCTTGCCTGTGGCGTGACACGCAGGTGTCCATCGTGACGCGATAACAATATCGCGCCGCGATGGCTCTGGCGCGGCGCGACAGTGCCTTCGTTTACGCGATGATCCAGTTTTCTATTTAGTGTCCTCGCGCCAAGTCTGTTTAATTAAATTTTTTAATAATCGAAGTCTCATTCATTCTTTAATCGAGTCTAGACACATAATCCCATGGTCTTACACAAGTGTCAAAGCATGCCACTTTCATTCACTATTTTAAAGCACACACTTTATGTTTCATTATGACCATGTATAGAGAGTCTTTTGTGCACGTGTTTTCTGTCATTTTTTTAGGGGGGTAAGTCGGATATTAATCCTCCCAACATAACCATGTTTCTTAAACCATTAATCTTGATTCCCAAAAATGCACCCCATTTTTTGCTCCATTTTTTGCTTTTTTGCCTTTTAAAACCAATAAAAGTCAAAGTTAATTTGAGTCGAGTCATTAAAAAAATCAATGGTTTAATATTACAGCGCTTGGTCAAGAAGAGAAGGACAATTAATCAAAGACAACACCTTCGTTCAAGTTCTACTCTTCAACAAACCCATCGGGCACAAGAAAAAGTTCATACTAATGGCTACCTAACAAGAAGTCGATGAGCTAAGGCAAACCATGAACAACTTGACTGAGATGTTGAAGACTATTATCCCTTCATTATTCTCACTATCTCTTGAAACCGTTTGTCAACAATGGTTTTTCTCTTTAGAAAAGGAGAAGACCTCCTCTTGGGAATCTGTAACAAACGCTTTCATTGATAGATACAAGTGCAACATTCAAGTTGAGATTGACCACAGGGAGCTTGAGATGTTGAAGCAAAAGGAAAACAAGGGATTCACTTCTTTCTTCAACAAATGGAGGGAAACTTCTGCTAAGATGGTAGAAGTTCCTACTAAAAAAGAATCTGTGAGGATGTTCGTCAAGAACCTCCAAGAAAAGTATTCAAAAAATTTAAAGTACCAAAGCAATCTGAATACTTTCAAGGCTGTCTATGACATAGGTATTGACATTGAAGACAACCTTGCAAAACAAAAAGCTACTAACAACAGCAATAGTGGCTGGAAAAGCAAGAAGAACGAGAATAACTTCTTCTTCCAAAATCACCCATTCAAATAATGTTAGCACCTTTAACTTGAATGAAGTCCTTGCTATGAACAATCAAGGACAAAAGAAGTCGTTTAGGAGAAATTTCACACCTATTGGCATGAGTTATGATACAGCGTTTGATCGAATTCATGCTAAAGGACTCATAACTCCTATTGGGCTATTTGGAGATCCACCAGTCGAAAGGAGGACGGCTAGTTGGAACCCCAATTCACATTGCAAGTACAACCAAGGCAAGGGCCATCTCATTGAGATTTGCTGGAAGTTGAAAGAAGCCGTTCAAGACTTAATCGATAACAATAAACTTCCATTGCCTCCTGCTAGTAAGAAGTAGGGATGACAATTCAATCCAAGTTCGATTCGAATCCGACCCGATCTGAAGAAAAAAATCCGATTCGAATCCGTTTAAAAAAATTCCGAATCCGATAAAATAGATCCGAATCCGAATAGGAGGCGGATCAGACTTGGACCTTGCGTAAAGTCCGACCGATTCCGATTTGATACGAGTCTGATTATGAGGATAATGGAGGATATGCTTTATTTATGACTTAGGACAATTGTTTTCTTATTTATAGCAATTTTTTGCTATGTAACTTAATTAATAATTTAAATATGTTATGTTTACACTTTATAGACTATGTTTTTCCTACTTTTTTATGCATCAATATGATATAAGAAATAAAGTTTATTAGGTACAATACAAGCAATTATAGGTATATCATACATTACAAAAAAAAAAAAAGAAAGCATTCGGATCATTCAGAGGTCCGAATAAACGAACCGGATTCGGATCTAAAAAATTACGAGTCGGATCGAATTCAGACTCGGACTTTTCAGATTTGGATTCGGATTCGGATCCGAGTCCAAGGTTCGTTTACTAAACAGATTGGATTTGGATTTATCCACATCCGACCCGAATCCGATCCGTTGCCATTCCTAGTAAGAAGCCAAGTATCAATAGTGCTCCATTTTCAGACGCCTTGGCTATTTCTGATGAGGAAAGTCACGTCGACCCGTCCCTGCTCATCAAACCGATTGAAGATACTTATGCCAGCGAAGAAGAGGAGGAAACCTTTTTGGATGCCATGAGTGATTTTTCTCCAACTGAAGAACCTGCCACTAAAAAAGAGGTATGGCTCCTAATAAATACGATGACGGCAGCGATGACCCAAATTCACTATTCCATCTAGGAAGCAAAGAAGATGGAGGAAAGACACATCGCTGAGAAGATGATACCCACTAAGACTATTGAAAGAAAATCTTTTTCTCTCAAAGTAGTCGAATCACCTAAGAAGAATAAGAAAGCATATACACCTATTAGGACTTCGTATGCGAACATGTTCAAAATGCTCTTCGAGAATGGGAAAATCAAACCTCTCGAGCCAAGAATATTTCAATCGCTGAAATGGACAGATAGATTCTACTGTCCATACCATCAATCAGGAGGACATACAATAGAACAAAGTTTTAAATTCAAGGACCTAGTCCAAGGATTGATTTACGATAAAAATTTGGTTTAGATTCGGCTAGAAAAAGATGCTAACATCAATGGAGTTTTAAAAAGTGATAACGAGGATGTTTACCTCAAAGATGTAGAAGAAACTCCACTCTCCACGATCTATCCAGTCAATGATATATGGGATGAAGAAGATTCCTCTATCGACGTCCTCACAAGCTCAGGGAGAATGCAACCTCCTATCACGAATCAACCCATTCCTACCACCCAGCAAGTCCCTATTTCAATCATAGAAGACAACGATGTTGTCAAACAATTGAAAAAGACTAAGGTAGAAATGAATGTATAGAAACTTCTAGCTACATCCCACGGCCATAGGCTCGTAGTAATGGATGCCGTAGCTAAAGTAGGGATAGATTCAGAAACCTCACCTGAAGGTTTAGCCAACTTCCTTACCAGTGATCTTCCTAGTCCCTTCAATTTGATCACCTTTTCTGACAAGGATTTATCTCCTGGAGGTGATAAGCATAATAAAGCCTTAAACCTCACAGTGGTTTGCAAAAGGATGAACGTTCCAATGACCCTCGTGGATAATGGATCGGCAATTAATGTTCGCCCACTTCGAACCGCGAGAATGTTAAGAATAAGAGATGAGAATTTGTCCCCATCAACACAAGGCATAAGAGCTTATGATAACACTCGTCATCAAGCTCTTGAGACTATTACTATGAATGTCAGGACAGGAGTTATTGAGTATGCTACTACTTTATCAAGTAGTAGATATTAAAGCCTCTTTCAACCTATTGTTGGAACGCCCTTGGCTTCACGACCTTAAGGGCGTCCCTTCATCCCTTCACCAACAAGTCAAGATTATAGCTGGAGGAGTTCCTATCACCATCGATGCTTCCCCTATGAGGATCAAAGCAATTGATAAACCACTCATAAATGTGGAGCATGATGAGAATGATGAATACTTATGGGGCTTTAATGCCGAAGAGGTCTCTTTCATTGAGGAAGATGAAAAGACCCCTCCTCGCTACGACCTCCATTCAAACATGATAGTCAATGGTATTCTCAGAAAACAAGGACACTTTCCTTGAATGACTCTAGGAAAGAAGAAAGGAATAGCAAAGTGCATGGGACTGCCTAGCCTTCCTAAATTAGATACTTTTGGACTTAGTTTCGAACCGACTCCGGAAGACTATAAGCAAGCCCGGGAAAAGCTCAATGCACGGAGAAATGCTCGTACCCAGAAAAAGGCTATTCCAATGGATCACTATCCCCTCACTCTAAATGGACAATTCATAAAAGAGGGTAAAGATTATCTATGCCACGATTTCCTTGAACCGTTTGTCAAAGATGGGATAAGACAACCAGGGTTTGAGATATTCTTGGATCGTAATTTCTTAGATGAGATCCCAAATCCCATCTATAAGGATCAAGCACCCCCCATGCTTTGACTTCAATGTTATGGGTCTCCTCTTTGGGTATGAGAAAAATGAGCCTAAGCTTATCGACGATGATTCCGCGCTTATCCAAGCGGTATTATAAAGTGAAAACTTTGACCCCACAAAGCTCATTACTCCAGTAGAAGGATTAGTTCGGGGATGGCGAAATACTGTGAAGGTGACTACACCAAGTGGAAGAAAGATCTCTATAACAACAGGACAAGGACCAATGTTTGATGAGTCTGAGTCGTCTGAGTCTGAGTCCGAGTCTGAATTCGAGTCTTCTATAGTCAAGTCTTCTAAACCTTCTACAATTGTGTCTCCTTCTATCCCTTCTAGTTCATAAACTACTCCTAGGATAGTCAGTAGTCAAGTCCCAACGAACGTTTCTTTATTTGATGTAATGATTTCCGAATTCAATAATATTTCTTCATTCTCTTACTCCTCGTGTCATTCTCTTACCCAAGATGATGAGAATTGCTTTGCTAACAATGAAAACGATAAAGAAATAATTAAAGCAGTGGAAACACGTGAAAATAAAACACCGGTCATTGAAGACACCGAAACGGTTAATATTTCAAAAGATCCAACTATTAAAAGAGAAGTTAAAATTGGTTTAACCCTTAATCAAGAGGAAAGAACCGATTTAATAGATCTACTAAAAGAATTTATCGATGTTTTCGCTTGGTCATATGAAGATATGCCAAGGAATAAATAGAGAAATAGCTCAACACACTATACCATTTATCCCAGGAATGAAACCTATAAAACAAAAGTTACGTAGAATGAAACCTAACGTAGCTCTTAAAATAAAAGAAGAATTGCAAAAGCAAATAACTGTAGGTTTTATCAAGGTATCCAAATACCCCGAATGGGTCGCAAATGTGGTATCGGTTCCTAAGAAGGATGGTAGGGTAAGAATGTGTGTCGACTACAGAGATCTAAATAAGGGAAGTCCAAAGGACAACTTCCCTTTACCACACATCGACGTTTAGTAGATAATACAGCAAATCACGCGCTTCTTTCGTTTATGGATGGATACGCAGGATATAATCAGATTCTCATGGCTAAAGAAGACATGGAAAAGACTACTTTCATTACACCTTGGGGCACTTACTGTTACACAATGATGTCATTCGGGTTGAAAAACGCGGGTGCTACTTACCAAAGAGCAGCGACTGCTTTACTCCATGACATGATGCATAAAGAAGTCGAGGTATATGTGGACAATATGATTGTAAAATCAAAGGACCGTCTAGGACACCAAGTAGCCTTAAGGAAATGTTTTGAGAGATTAAGGAAATATAACATGAGGCTAAACCCAGCCAAGTGTGCTTTTGGAGTTACCTCAAGAAAAATTTTAGGCTATGTCATTAGCTCTAAAGGAATAGAGATAGATCCAACTAAGATCAAAACAATCATGTCAATGCCGCCGTCTAAAATTGAGAAACAAATTCGTGGATTTATTGGCCGGTTGCAATATGTAAGTAGGTTCATATCCAAACTCACCATAATATGTGAACCAATATTCCAAAAGCTCAAAAAGAATGAGCCACTAATATGAGATGACGAGTGTCAAAAAGCCTTTGATAAAATCAAAGCCTATCTCGCTAATCCTCCTGCATTAGCACCCGCGCTTCCAGGAATCCCTCTTCGATTGTACTTAATAGTTACCAAAGAAACAATGGGAGCTATGCTAGCACAGGAAGTAGAGGATAGAGAAAATGCTATCAACTACTTAAGCAAAAAGATGCTCGAGTATGAATTTTGCTACACACTGCTTAAAAATTTGTGCCTCGCATTAGTGTGGGCCACAACCAAGTTAAGACACTACATACTTGTCCACACAGTATATGTAGTATCTTGAACGGATCCTCTTAAATACCTTTTTGAGAAATCTATGCTCAACGGGCGAATATCTAGATGGATAGTCAACTTAGCCCAATTTAATGTAAGATTCATGCCTCAAAAAGCTATCAAAGGATCAGTAGTTTCGGACTTCTTGGCAAATTTCCCGATTAAAGATTCAACATCAATGCATGAAAATGATTTTCCAGATGAAGACTTAATGGTCACGGAAGATGATACTTGGACATTATACTTCAATGGAGCCTCAAACCAGAAGGGATGTGGCATAGAAGTATTATTAGTATCACTAATAGAAGAACACGTCCCAATCTCAATAAAGTTGGATTTCGACGTTACCTACAATGCTGCGGAATATGAAGCATGTGTGGTAGGCCTTGAAACCGCTTTGGCATTGGGAGTAAAGAAACTACGCATATTTGGAGACTCTTCTTTCATCATCAACCAAATCTCTAAATGATGGAAAGTAAGGAGTGAAAGTTTGGCCCTTTACCAAACATATTTAGAAACCCTTAGTGACCAACTTGAAAAGGTAGAATATACATATGTACAAAGAGAGGAAAATCAATTTGTCAATGCCTTGGCAATACTAGCCTCAATGGTTAGAATTCCCAAGGAGATCGAGCAAATGCCTTTGACAATAGAAAAAAGGCGTAAACCAGCTTATATTCAAGCCATAGAAGATGATGAAACCATTCGAGAAGAAGAAGAGGAACCTTGTTAAATGGACATCCTTAACTATGTCACCAAAGGAGAATATCCACTTCATGCTGACAAGAGAGCAAAACGCGCTCTAAGAGTCTTGGCTGCCCAATTCGTACTCATAAATGATGAGTTACATAAAAGGGTACCTAAAGGAAGAGTTGTCTTATGTATAGACAAAAAGGAAGCTCAAAGAGTGCTGAGAATAATCCATGAAGTAGCGTGTGGAACTCATATGAACGGTAAAATGTTAGTCCAGAAGATAATGCGCCAAGGATACTATTGGACTACCATGAATAGGGATTGCCATTAATATGTAAAAATATGCCCTAAATGTCAAATATATGCCAACTTACAACATGTTCCACCATCTCTATTCTACACCTATACATCTCCTTTGCCTTTCTCAACATGGGGAATAAATATCATTGGAAAAAATACCCCTCCTGGGACAGGAGGCCATGAATACATCCTAGTTGCAATTCATTACTTCACAAAATGGGTTACAGCAGCATCATACGCAAAACACACTACAAAACATGTAGCACTCTTTATCGAAAGAAACATTATATGTCGATACGGAGTCCCACATGAAATGGTAAGTGACAATGGAACTCACTTTCAAGCAGAATGTGAAGAATTACTGCAAAAATACAGTATTCAACATCATCACTCTTCTCCATACAGGCCTCAAGCAAATGGTGCAGTGAAAGCAGTCAATAAAAACTTAAAGACTATCATCGAAAAGATGACAGAAAACTACAAGGATTGGCCTGAGAAACTCCATTTTACCCTTTGGGGTTATCGTACGTCAATTCGCTCATCCACAAGAAATACGCCATTTTCCTTAGTTTATGGAATGGATGTCGTACAACCTGTAGAATTGGAAATACCTTCCTTACACATTGCACTGGAAAGTAAACTCAATGAGGTTGAATGGACAAGAGCAAGATATTAGGAGCTAATTCTACTCGATGAAAAACGACTAGAAGCTCTACATCATACTCAATGTTATCAAACTCGCATGGCTAGGAACTTTAACAAGAAGGTTAAGACAAGAAACATCAAAGTAGGAGACTTGGTGTTAAAAGCATTAAGGAAAAATGTTCTAGACCCAAGAGGAAAATTTAGGCCTAATTGGTCTAGACCATCCATAGTCAAAACCATTCTATCAGGAGGCGCTGCAAAACTAACTAATATGGATGGTAATGAGTTTTCGAACATGACAAATCTTGACCAACTTAAGAAATTCTACCCATAATTGCTTGAGTTTTATATTCAAAAGAGCTACGTTTGGCCTGATTCCAAAGGAAAGGATACGTAGGCAATCCTTTACGGGGCGCACTTTAAATTTTACAACTATCGCATGTTTACATTAGCACGTTGAATCAGAGTTAGCGTCACACAAGAATTCAAGCCATCGCGCCACGCCAAAGATTGTCGCTCCGCGACAGCATCATCGCGCCGCGACAGGAGCGTCGCGCCGCAATGAATTTTTATTTCCAGCGTCGAAGTATTTTCATCAATCTGGGCAAGTTTCGGTGAATTTCGGGAAATTTCGACTTCCGTACTCGATTCATTTTTTTCAAAATTATTTCAAGTTGTTTTCCATTGCTTAAAATAAAATAAATTTTTTTATATAGAAGTTAATTTATTTTCTTAAAGCTGAAAATTACATTAATAAATGAAGTAAAATTATTAGTTTATTGATGGAATTGAAGAAAGCTCAAAATAAAATTGACTTGAAATAAAAATTATCTAAAAGTAAATTGAAAGTAAAGCAATGCTCTAATCGGCCTTCTCTTTTCTAGCCCTTTTTCCAATTCTTGTCTGCTTCCTCTTCATCATCTATCTCTTTCACCAATAAGGATTCCTTAGATGATCTACATACAATTTTAGTGGAGATAGATTCTCCCTTGGCCATTACACCAATCTTTTTCTCAACCCATGCTTTCTTTTCTGTAGAGTTAGCTTTTCTCTTTTCTTTGCTTTTTACAACACTTTTCTTTCTAGGAATCATAGGAGTCTTGAATTCAACTCTTGAACCTAGGCGATCCTTAGGAGGAATTTTCTTATACCCTAGGCGGTCTTTAATGTTTGTCTTGTCCTTGTTCATATTTCAAACTTTGTTCTTGTCCTTCTGAGATCTACTAGGTAACCACTGTTTCACATCTCTAGACAAAGGTGGAGGAGCTTTGTGGGACACAACTTACCATAAAGGCCTAGCACACCAATAGTCATCAAATCTTTCCACATCCTGGGAAATAGGAAATTCATAAGGGCGGCGAAGATCTCCTAAAGGAATGGTTTGAGCAAGGCCATATTGTCTCTTTACCCAAGAAGGGCAATAAAAAGTTAGCTTTAATAAACTTGGAATACGACAGAAGGGTTAAGCATTGACACCGATCATCTTCTCAATTTTCCACCAAGGAACAATCCACTTGATGGAAAAGTCACGAGTTTCAAAGATCCTACTCTACTCACGACGCCCCATCTTTATGGAGAAGCGCTTTTTCCTTCTTACAAGGAAATTAAGAGTATATTTTTCAATGTTGTCAAGAGGGCTAATTAGCTCTAGCCTTTCCATAGCCAAATCTGCAAAAATTCAATGCAATAAATTATTATTACTATAGAAAGTTATATATTTTCAATTTTCGTAATTAAAAATATTGATTTTCTACCTGTAATAAAATTGGAGAGCCTCGAAGAGGTGCTTTTGGATATTTTTTTAGCTCATCTAAGGTAAGCATCGTTTCTCCAACAATTAACAGCATTGGATTTCTTCCTGAATCAACTTGCTCCATGATAAAAGCTAAAATAGCTTGACCTTTATGCATACTACCATTAGTGAGCAAATATTAGCTAAACATACAAAAAAGGAAAGCCCTTCTCTTGTAAACATGAAAAGATTCGGACTTTGGTCTATTAAAATGAAAAGATGCAAACTTTTTAAGATCAACTTCAGTGCCGTCAACTATAATTTTTAAATCATTACCCTTGAGGTTAAAAAATCGCTCAAAATCTTTGTAGTAATATTCATCCAACCTAGGAATTACTACGAGATCTAGAGAAGGGAAGCCAAGGATGGCACCAAATTCTTCCGGCATAGGGGAAATTTCATCATCTCCTAGTCTAAAGCAATGGGTATTAGGATCCTAATATTCTAAGGCGGTATGAATAAAATCTAAGTTAAGATCTAACCCCTTAATACCATATAAACCCCCAAAATGGAAAAAGTCAAGCTCTTTTCTCTCTTTAGCAGTCAGAGAACGACACCACTCATGGGTTGTATCACAAAAATTCCTAGCCATAACTACTTGATTGGGAATTAGCAAGTTAAAATTTTGCTGGTTCGAATTGTGCTTGAATCGGCAGATTTGGGGCTATTTATAAACAGAAATCGACGCAGATCGAATCCCAGTTGAATTCGGAGAAATCAAAACCATCACGCCGCGACAAGGCTGTCGCGCTGCGATAGGTTCATCGCGTCGTGACAGGACTATTACGTCACGATAGCCTCTTTTCCTCTGCGATAGAACAACACGTTATACTAAATGCATTTTTTCGACTTTGGCTCGAATTTGTACTTTGACTCTACCCTCAAGCAATTTTTGCTGGCATTTTTTTTCCACAATTGATTATTTTAAGTTTAGTAAAGATTATTTTAGTCAAACTTCATTTTATTTTTCATTTTTTCATTTTGGGGGAGAAAGTCGGATACCCTCCAAAGATAATAAAAATAATGACGGAAATTTTTGCGCAAAATTTATCACAAAATTTTCACACACACACATGCACATAAAATAACATAAAAACGAAAAATAAAACACAAAGGATAAAGACTACATAGTAATACTAATATGTATATACATCTCATAAGAGTTAATATATAAAGTCCTATATAGTCAAAATAAATAAACACAGGTACAATTATGACCCCGGAGGACGAATGCCGAAAGTATCGCAAACTGTTGTGTCCGCGGATTCAGTTCTTATCCAGCGCCAGCCTCCTTAGTCGTAGGAATCGAAAGACTAGGGCCAAACCATCCCAGCTCACCCTGCTGAGGCTCCTGCTGCTGTGACAGTTGCGATGACGAGCCAACCTCGTACGTCCCACCGGCCGTAAAAGGAACAAGTACCGGCATACCCTGACCAGATGGTCTCGTCACCATACCCTCGGAAGAAGAGCAGAGCCCTCCAAGACAACAGTGTGACCCGACTCCTCTCGCCCATCCTGGTTCTCAACCGAGGTACGACGGCGCCGTGATCCGGATCTCTCCTTCCTACCCTCTGGCCTCAAACGAGTGCAATACGGAGGAACAGGTTGAAATCAAACAGTAAGCTAAGTCAAATAAGAAACAGAAATGAAAATACAACACCAGATGAGAAACATACCTCTCTCGCACCACCATCCCACCGGCATGATGCCTATTGGCTTAACCTCACCAGCTGATAACGAAAGGCGTCCATAGCTCTCACCATCCTCGTCATCACCTCGCGAGTAAACTGCAAAAGAAAAGGGATTAGCAATAACCGAAATACACATGCAAGAAGAAGCAGGAAATAAACCTACCCAAGTCTGACGTCAAGGGATCGATTTCTCCACTAGATGCCGGTCCTCAGGAGTTGGGGGTATCATCTCCTCGACCAGTCCATAAGACCCCTAATAGGTGATAGACATGGTCGGAGGTACAAACTCCGCAACCTCAGCCTGCGGAAATAAAATTCCAACAATTAAACATCGTTGGGGGCAACCAAAGTAAAAATCAAAAGATACAAGAATATACCTCTGCTTCCTCTGATATCGAAGGGGGTGGAGCCAAACGAGGCAAAAGCCTCTCAGCGTAAAACTAGGTCGGGTGGCTGAAAGTCTGCCAATCGACACTAGCTAGCGCCGAATCCATAAAAGTCCTAAGACTCGCCTGGTCCATCATGTGTGGTGGAGGACGAGTGCTGGATTGCAACCCTCTCGCCCAAATACACCATAGTGTCATACGTCCCCTGGAAGTAGCGCCGCTGAGCTGTATACTGAACGGCTCGCATAGAAATGTCTAGTCCGACCTATGGACGGAAAACAGGCTCAGGCTCCTAAAAAAGGAAAACATCCATAACGCATAACCCTACAAAGGAAGATAAGCGGAAATAATGTTAAGTGATTCACACCGCTAGAATTGACTCTCGCACGAGTCCAGTAGCAGTCATGCCAGGATAACGGCCTCCCCAACTAGAAGCAACGGGGAGCCCTCGAGGCAAAGACCTAGCCGGAGACAAGGTCGAGAAGTACTCGTAGAACCAAACCTGTAATGATAAGAAAGTCAGCAAAAGCTAGCTAGCACGGAATAGTTAATTCGATTAGAGGGAAACGAGAGTATACCTCTACGATCCTCCAAAAGCTAGAGAAGGTGACCTTCTCACTGTAGCTCCGATGGCGACAGGCGAGTCGCAATCCAAGCAGAAAGTCAGCATAAGCCAAGCTGGCCCAATCAAAAGTCTCGACCTCTCAGAGGTCGCGAAGAGCAGAGAGGTAGTAGAGCAACGCTCGGCTACCCTTGTCAGGGGAGAAGCTCCCTGATAGAAGAATCAGAACAAAGATGCGCACCCGCTGCTCTGGGGTGGTCGCATCATCTCAGAAAGCTGCCATCAGTGAAGACCGGCAGATGGATCGACCGCTCAACTATCCCACTCTAGACTCAGCACGAGCTCGGACAACAATATAACCTAACAGCTCTTCCACCTCAGGAGAAGAAAGAGTAATATCCCAACCAAGAGGAACATCAGTCGACCGAAACTCCAATCCGGTGATAACAGAGAAGTCAAGGGGAGTGACGGTCATCTCACCCCAAGGAAAGTGGAACGTGTTGGTGGTGTCCCAAAAGAACTCCACCAAAGCTCGCACTAAGAAGCGACTCGAGTCTAGAGAATGAAGCGCCTATGTAGTCTGAAGCAGAGGAGTCAAACCACATGACTCCCTAAGTGTACGCAGCCTCATGTTGTTGCGAAAGGAGGTATCGTAGGGATGCCCAATGTCACTGTTACCCGAGCCATGGCAAGGAACGCGACCATTGGTGATACCACGCCGAACGTGCTTTGAAATGTGAAAGGTGGGTGCAAAGTTCAGAGTACGCCTATCTCACTCAGGGAACTCCCCAAGACTGGTGGACGTACCATCGCCTGCATCGACAGGCTCGTCCTCTCGGTGAGCCCCTCAAGAGCGTTAGTCGGAACCACGACGTCGAGCTATACTAATTATATTCCAACATAAAGGGAGTAAATTAAAAGGTTCTATAGTATCTAAGGTTTTCCTAGCCGCATGATACTATGTTCATAAATAAACAGAGTAACGTAGTACTAAAACAGAGCATGTTTTTTATTCAAGAAATAACATCCATTCAGAGAAATCAAACAATTTCTTACAATATTATAGCAAATATTGTGACAAATTAAGCACAAAAGGTAAGCAAAAACATGAAGAACAAGCTACATTTTGCTCACGAACTCAAGAAGCCCAACAATGGAAAATCGTTCGTGTCTTCACCAAATTGAGCCAAACAAGTCTCAAAACACTCCTAAGGTGATATACAACATAAACAAGCAATTTCATGGCAAGAAATTTGATAAACAAAGCAAAACAAGCAAAGGCATTTTTGGATTTTTCGAAAATTCGCAAATAAACATGCACTAAATTCTTCCAAATTGAGAGGAGATGGAGCAAAACTTACATAGATCGGCAAACTACAAATCGAGAACTTCAATTTGCAAGAAACTTGAGCGAATTTCGTTAAGAAACACGAGCAAACACGAGCAGCAAACGGTGAAATGAGGAAGAAGGGGTTTTATTCCAGAAAACCCGACTCCATCGCGCCGCAATGGAACCATCTCACCACGACAGAGTTGTCGCACCGCGATAATGCTGTCGCGCCGTGATGACACGCGGCAACACTCATTGGCTTCTCTTCCTTTAGCGATACAACTATTGGGCCCCATAAAAATGGCTTATGTGGACTTAAATCAGCATTTTGGGTTCCTTGGTAGGCTAGTTAGCCCCTATAAGCAAATTGACATGATTATTAATCAGCTCGATTACAATTGTAAAAAGTGATCGGCCTGACGACGATCCTCTCACTTTACTTAAGCGCCTAAGTATTGGCTCATCACAAGCATCGAGGTATTGGTTTACAAGCAAGCACAAACACCGAAGTACCGGCTCATTACATCCACAAATGTACCGAGGTACTGGCACAACAAAAGCACAAGCACAACATCAACACAACAAACATTCAAGCAAAGCATTAGCAAATTGAAGATCATTAAAAGCATATGTTTTCGACGACTTTCACTTAGGTGTAAAAGTTGTCAATCAAAAAATCAAGTCAAGGTATAGACGAGATTTTGGAGATAGATACAAGCAGCGGTCTTCTATAGCGGCGAGATACTGTCGTGGCGAGGTAATGCCACAAAATTGCAGAAAGCTACAAGCAGCGATCTTCGACGATGTCCCAAGGTACAGAGGAAATTGTCTACAGCGGCGAGATACTGCCGTGGCAAGGTGTTGTCACAAAAACGGAAGATAGATACAAGCAGCAATCTTCGACGATGCTCCCTAGCTTATGGAGGATTGTCACAAACAAACTGAAGATGACTACAAGAAGTCACCTTCGACGGTGTTCCCTAGCTTGAGGAAGATTGTCACAGCAAAAGTTGATGACTACAAGAAGTCACCTTCGACGATGGTGTTCCTTAGCTTGTGGAAGGTCGTCACTACAAAATACAACAACAAATCGGTTACTCTAGAGACGTGTGCTCGACGGTGCAAGATACGCGTTTCTAACTCTCTTATATGTTTAACTAACGATAGTTTGCAGGTATCGGCGTTACAAGAATGATTTAAGATCGCACACATTCTGAATCATTCTCCGTCCCTATCGATACTTTGACTTTTGTTTTCGAAACTCACGTTTCTCCAAACTCAGTCAAAGTGTGGGCTTCTGTAGACACCTGATTGTGTCTCCCCAAAACCAAACTCAATGATGAATATCTTTCATGTCATTTGAATATCGAACGAAGTGAAATGTGAAAGAGTCTCGTGATCTCTCTAATTTTAATAAAAATACTTCTCTATGTTTTCGGAAATATTTCTTTTCATACCCTGTTTATGAAAAACATCAAGTCCGATTTAATATTGGTCCATGATATGGTCCAATAATAGTGTAGTTGGATGGGAATCAAAAAGAGTTTTCCAACGATATATTATAAGCCCAGTTCCGATGAATAATTGAGGAAGTTATGGCCCAAATATTAGATTGGATATTAAATGAGTTTTATGGGTGACCCAATGATCAAGTGGATGGTCCATTTAATTATCATTCCTAAATTCATTATGAATTACTTTAATTTTCTAGAATAATCTAGAAGGTTATTTTCAGTTTTAAAGAGATTAGGATTAATAAATATATTTTTAGAAAAAATAATGAATTTTAGCTGGAATAAAACAAGTGCTTAAAAAGATTTAATCTGATTTTAAAAGATAAATTACAGACTCTAATTATTGAATTATATTCGAAAAAGGATTCTATACGGGTAAAAATTATCCAACTGCATCATCGCACCGCGATGGTCCTGTCGCGCCGCGATGGAAGCAGTTTTAGTTGATTTTATTTTGATCTTCTCTGATCATTTCCGGATGTTTTTCTCGATAAATAGGGTCGTCTTTCCCCGTTTTTTATCAACAAAAATCATCTTTCTATCTCTCTCCCAAAGCTAGAAGCTTATTCTTTCTCCCTCTTTATAAACCTTGCCTTTTCAAATACATCATTCGTCCATCACGAGACTTAGACACACCTAGCCAAGCTCGAAGTTGCCTTCTCCCTAGACGTGAAAGGTTAATGATTTTTGAGGGTTTGGTCCCAAATCTAATTTCAATTATTTTAAATAATTGTTTGATTTAATATTTTCATTGAAGTTACCAACGTCTGTATTGATTCCTAGTATCATGCTAGGATGTTATTTATTGCTTTCTAGTGGCATGGTTGGGTTGCTTCCTATTTCTTCTATCATGTTAGTATCATGTTAGGGCTAAAGCTTTGATTTTTATTGTTCAGTGACATGCTAGGATTTGTTATTAATCATGTTAGTATCATGCCTAGGATCTTGCTAATATTATGCTTTGATGAGATTATTTTCAATGATGATGATTTGTTGTATCGATATTTTTTATGTTGCTTGATATTATTGTTATTGCTTGATCACTCCCTCTATTGCAGGTTTAAAGGGAATTTGTACTTGAAATCACGCTTAATAAGATAATTAATAATTTTATTTAGGCTAATGGGGTTTTAATTCAAGTGATCGCCAATAATAGATTTGTTTGTGCATTAATATTCAACTAACATATATTAAACAGGTTTAGGGTTAATATATTGATTGTATGATGATCGAAAAGCGCAATGAATATAAGGAGAACAAAGTAGAGGCCTATTTAGGGCAAGTTCAATCTCTTTTAGGTTGAATTGGTACCTTCATCCCCGAATATCCAGTTTACAAGTTCCTAAAACTTGTTGGCGACTCTTTTGCTCTAGCTTCCTTCCCTTTGGACGCCACCATGCTTAAGTGTATGATCACAGTGGGGCTCCAGTGTGGGATGCTTGAAATAATTTCCTACAATTCCAATGCTAGGGGTATTTTGGTACTTTGTTAATAACTTGATTTTTACCGTCTCGTCGTCTTATTAATTAGACTGACTTGTGACGCTCGGTCTCAACGCTCCTAGCTCGATATCTGACGTCTATGTTCATAATACTCGAGTGACTCATTAGTTCCTTTTGAATTAATTCCTCGCAACGGGTCGTCTGTTTGCTTGGGTGTGACCTGAAGGGTTCAGTTAAGATTAAGTTGTAATATTAATTATACATTAACATTATCAATCGGAAGCGGCCTCTAGCTAGGCATTCCGATCACTTGACCTCACTGAATAATTAGCTTTCTAATAATTCCGAACCCTCTATTGGAATAATACACTTGTTCGAAGGACAGCATTCCTATCATGAACGGTTAAAGTCCCGATTAATCGTGTTTGGCCATCATCAAGAAGAGGGCATCGATTAACCGAAACCTTTGCTCCTGTGGCTAAATGGTCACTGTTTGGGCATTTCTTACCATTGCAGCTTCTAAAAATTGGGAGCTTCACCAGATGGACGTTCATAATGCATTCCTGTATGGCTTCATGGGGATCTTGATGAGGAGGTGTACATGCTTCCACCCGGTTTTGAATTATCTCCCCCAAATAAGGTATGTCGTCTTCGAAAGACATTATACGGCTTGAAATAGGCACCTCGATGCTGGTTTGCTAAACTTGTGTTTGCATTGTAGATTATGGTTTCTTACAGTCATACTCGAATAATTCATTATTCACATATACTAAAAATGGTGTGAAAATTAATGTTCCAGTTTATGTTAACGATCTTGTGATTTCTGGGAATAATTTTATTGCTTTAAGGGCTTTCAAAGAATATTTGAGTGTTTGTTTTCATATGAAGGATCTTGGCTCCTTGAAATATTTTCTAGGCATTGAGGTGGCTCGTAGTACATCTGGTTTGTTCCTTTGTCAAATGAAGTATAATCTTGATATCATTTCTAAGGTTGGCTTACTACGTGCCGAACCTGTTGGTTTTCCTATTGAACAAAACCACAAGCTTGGTTTGTCTAGTGGTGATATTTTGTTTGATCCCGAAACTTATCGCAGGCTTGTTAGTCGACTAGTTTATCTAGATGTTACACGACCAGATCTTCCTTATTCGGTCCATATATTGTCTCAATTCATGCAGAAACCCCGAACTGAGCATTGGGAAGCAGCTCTAAGGGTCTAGTACTTAAAAGGTACTCCCGGATAGGGGATACTTTTGCGAGCAGATGGTGATTTAACTCTACAGGGTTAGTGTGACCCTGATTGGGCCGAGTGTCCCATTATGCGTAGATCTTTGACTGGTCACTCTCCTATTTCTTGGAAGACTAAGAAACAACTAACTGTATATCTTTCTTCTTCAGAAATGGAATATCGCTCTATGGATGCTATCACTTGTGAATTAAAGTGGTTGAAGGGTCTATTGTTGAGTTTGGGAGTTCATCATCCAAAGGCTATATAATTGTTTTGCGATAATTAATCGGCTCTTCACATCACCAAGAATCCAGTGTTTCATGAACACACAAAACACATTGAGATTGATTGTCATATTGTTCGAGATGCAATCACTAATGTCTTGATTGAACCGTCGTATGTTCCTACAAATGCACAATTGGCCGACATCTTCACCAAAGCTCTCGGCAAAACTCAGTTTGATAATTTACTTCACAAATTTGGGCATTTTCACACCACATGCTCCAACTTAAGAGGGGTGTTATGATTATTTATTAGGATATGTTTTCCTAATTGATAGGTATTGATTTGGGGATTAATTATTTGGTTGTTTATCTTCTGATTTGCTACCATATTATGGTAATGGCCTTGTACTATATATATTCTGAATCATTATAATTTTGGGCAAGCAGAAAGCCCTTTCATATTTTACAGAATTTTATTACCTAGGAAATACTACCTCCGTTTTTTTTTAGTTGACACGTTTTGAGTTTAGCACTATTCACACACTCCACTTTAACCGTGTTTTATGCTTTATACGTAATGAAAAATATAGTCATGTGGGATCTTGTTAGATTTGTCACGAATATATATTTTTAAAATATTAACTTTTCAAAAAAATTTCTTATCGGTATTTAAAGATATGAATGGTTAAAGTTGTGCATTGACAAACGTGACTAAAGAAACGTGTCAACTAAAAAGAAACGGAGCAAGTACTAAAATGTGTTTGGTTGACATATAGAAAATCATATTTCCCGTAAATTAGTTTCCTGTTTTGTTTGGTTAACTTATGTAATACCCATGGAACAGGCCCCAGTTGATATCGCAAATAAACTTGGCTTGTTTATCTTGGAGTAAATGCGTCATTGTAATTGCACGCTGACAGAGAATGGGGGCACCATTGTAATTGCACGCTGACAGAGAATGTAGACAGTTAACTTGTATAAACTTCCGTTAGGAAAAAGAGAGTTAACCATGTTTATTTGTAGTTACTGAATTTACACAAAATTTCCTCGATTTTAGTGCGTTCTTTAAACTTGTACTCCATTACTCAAAGCTCCAACCGTTTTCCATTGAATTCAATTCACAACATATGAACTTCAATATATGTCTTAAATTATTTATAAAAAAAAAAATTAGGTTTTCCTTGATTGATTACTCCCTGGTGTTAGTCGTCGCCGTCGTCTCTATGGGTTTTTTTATTTGGCCTCTCTCCTCCCATGGCACGTTGAGCTCCAATCGACCACCTATATTGCCACTTCGCGACGATAATCCGACCGGCCGAACCTCTAGACACCCTACTAATAAAGTATGTAACGTGGGCACATAAAAACCCTTTAAGGAAAGGTATCTGCTAACCACCAAGCTTAAAATCGAACAAAGGAAGAATTTGCAAAGCTCATTCTCCTTGCTCAAAACATCAAAGGCATATCTACTATGTTTGTTCTCTCTCATTGAACTCACTGGGGTTTTATTTCAATCCCTTAAATCAAGTGGAGTTAAGTTACTCAGAAAAAATAAAAAAATAATAATAATTTCTTGAGTTAAGTATAACGTCTTGTACATAACGGTTATTTATTGCACTTTTCTAGAATGCCAGAACTTTGGAGTGGGTCCAACTTTTTTTATTAATACTTTACGAATCCCAAGTCAATTTTATTACAACAATGCCATTTGATAAACAAAAAACGTTTATCAAGGGTATTAACTTGGATTTCCTCATACCCATGTATAATTATAACTTGAACTATTTTTCCAAAATTTTGAGGACAAAAATGTAATTTCACCTAAAATACATGTAGGAAGTTTGAGTGACCAAGGTAGGGTGTGGTTTATTGATTCCCATATTTTGTAGGAATTCTAAATTCCTTAGGAATTTCCACTTCCTACATTTTTGCTAACCAAACAACTAATCTTAAACACATTTTCCACGAATTTGTATTTCCCCCATTATTGAAGTGCAACCAAACAAGGCCTAAATTACTAATGCACAGGATACATTATACGCGAAAGAAAACAACATTAAGTGAAATGATACTCGTATTATACGCGAAAGAAAACAACATTAAGTGAAATGTTACTCGTAGTACTTATTGGAGTTCCTTAAAAAAAATAATGGGATGGATAGTTATTAGCATTTTTTATTAAAAAAGAAATAAAATGCATAAAATTTGAATATTGGGGATTTGAATGATTGTGATAAATTGTTGCAAAATTGACTCTACAATCATATAATAGATAGATAGATTAAATTATTTTTGCAATTAAATTGAATACTCCCCTGTTTCTGAATAATTAACATAGACAAATATTTGGCACACATTAGATATTTGTGATTTCCATCTGTCAAAAAAAAAAAAAAAATTATTGGCACACACATAGCTAGTCATGTCTGAAAATTTCTTTTAGTTTGGTTTTTAGCTATTGGTAATATTAATGAGGAAAAATATGTAAACAAAAATTTTTTGAGTATAAATATCCACACATTATTTTTAAGATTCAATAAAAAATTAAAAAGTTAATAATATTAATAGGGAAAATAAATAGGTTTGAAAGGGTATAATTGTTCAAACATTGTTCATAAGATTTATGTCAAACTTTTTAAAAGGTAGGAATGAAAAAGCCACAAAAAAAAAAAAAAAAAAAAAGCTACGCCACATAGAGATGATCAACAAATCGAGTTAGCCTTAACATTATTGAAGAAATTATGTCTTTGATAAGTGCAATTACTAGATAAATCAAGGATCACTATTACGGAGTTAATAAGTTCATTCTTTTGGGTCATCATTGTCTGTTGCTAGATATGATAAATGTTCTCTGGGCTAGTCAAATAGTCCAAAGCCCAATAAAATGGATCTTATGAGGTCACACAACAAGGGTATTGGGTTAAACAAGTAAGAGGTCTATTAATAGGCCTTATGAGGATATGACAGACCATGAAAGGTGTTGGGCTAGAGTAGTTAGTTTAGAGTTAGGAATTTGGGCTTGACATGGACTCTTTTTTCTAGATATGATCTATAAATAAAGTCCATAACAAAGGTTGAATTAAGTCACAATTACAAGTCAGTAAATTGTGAAACAAGGCAACCGATTCCCGAAACCCAAAGTTCTCTCTCTCCTCTCTCACGCATGCCCTCCCCTCTCACTCACCCCCTCCGTTCGGCCGCCACCTCTAGGTGGCGTGTGGTGTTCATGGTGGTGGATCTTGGTTGATTCGTTCCTCTCCTCTCCGTAGAAGGTTGATTGAAAGGGTTCAATCACAACTAACTAGCATTAGTGGAGGTATAATCTGTGCTCGTGGACCAAGTAGAGGAATCACGCTTGAGGTTCTTTATCTCCCATAATTCTTGCTCGATCGCACGTGGAATCACGCTTCAAAGGTATTATTATTTGTTCTTTATGTGTTATGCATTGATCTTGGTGTTTAGATGCTTACGAATATGACTCATGCAATTCCACTTATAGTATCTAAAGTCCTACAGTGGTATCAGTTAGCCTTTGCATGTACGCATATTTAATTATTAATTCTTTGAATGTCCACAATTTTCATTCAATTAGGAGGGAGAATAATTTAATTATGGGTCAATTATTATTTTAAATGTGATTTAACATACGGAATAATTAAAAGTTGTTTAATTAGCTAAAATTACCCCATGAAAGGATCGAATTTGCCCCTAAAAGGTTCGAAAATTTTGACCCCCCTAACCCTAATTTCGAAAATTTCGAAACCCTAAACCCTAAATTTTGATTTTTGGGTTTTGATTTAATTCGATTGTTATTTCATTCATGAATTTAATTTATTTGTTTTCATGATTAAATTGTGAATTTTTCATAATCAAATTATTTAATTTAGGAATTAAATTGAATTAGGGATTAATTTCATGATGAACCCTAATTTTAAGAATGAATGTGATTTAATTTTAAAAAATATTGGACCACATTAAGTTAATTTATTTTTAACAAAAGATTTGTTTTAATTTAACTTAAAATTTAAAAAGAAAGAGGAATTTTGAGCGGCAGCCGCGGTTGGGTGGCGCAGCAACGGCGGCTGCCGTAGATGGTGGTCCAAGAAGGAGGGGCGGGGCAGGGTAGCAGGTAAGGGCAACAGTAGCAGCAACACCAGCACCGTGCAACAATTGCTTGGCACTATTGCTGCTGTGTGTCGCTTCTTGCGGCAGCGTACACCTGCATGGCGTACGACCACCATGGCGGACTTAGGCTGGCCACACCATGGTGGCTGGCGCAGTTTCCATAAAAAATTATTATTTTATTTTAATAAAATCAGATTTTTAAAGATAAAATTTAATTTTTGAAAAGATAATTGTTAAAATTAAAGTTGTTAATTTTGATAAGTTTGGATAATTTTTTAGCAAAAGATTATGTATGGATAGTAATTGATTAAATAATAATATTATCCCATAATTATTTTAGGATATAATTGATACAAAATTATGTGATTGGCTAGGCAATTAGGAAAGAATCTCCTAAATTAGTTAGGATAACCATGGAAAATAAATATGATTTATCTTCCGTAATTAAAATATGATTTGATTCTATCTCATTCCTTAAATTGAATATATGATATTTTATGATTGGTAATGAATAATATATGATATTATCTAATTGCAGTAATTTAATTAAAATATGAGATATTTAGATGCCATGTTTCTTTAATTCTGAACATTCGATGTTGTAGTTTAGGAAACCATGATGAGTGATTTATTATATGGCATTTTATAATATATGATGTTATTATTGCTATATATAGACTAGTATGGCCCATAGATTCTAAATATGATCTGCACATCGTGACGTATTTTTGTAATCTAAATACGGTCTGCATATTGGTAAGTATTTTTGTAATTTATTATATTTTATTTAAGTAGTAGATAGAATAGAATAGTATTTTGGTTGCATTTAATCTATGAAGCCAATGGAGTGAAGGCCAAAAGGAGCTAGATAGATGAGATCCATGAAGGTTCAAGTGGGAGTTTTGCTTTATTAGTTTTCATAGGATTAAGGGGCCATACTATGTCATTTTATTTATTCATTAGTAGATTATGCATGTTTGATTTTATTAATGCTTGTGATGATGCGCTAGAGTTCACTAAATAATCACAACATAATAAATCTAGGTCCCGATAATGTTGAGGTTTCTTTTCCAATTAGATACCCAACAATCCTTCGATCGTGAGTGATGGGTCGGCCTCAGCAGCCTTGTTATCTTGGGTAATTTGGGTAGATCATGTTCTACATATTTAATTGGTTATACTCAACAAGGATACCTAAAGATTTTAGCAAACTTGAAGAAAAGGGTAATAATTAAACATGTAATGGTTAATTATTCAACTAAGAGTTACAAGAGTTGTAATCAGTAAAGAATTTACTCACCTTGAAAATGTAATGCTTGATAGTAGGGCCTTAGTCTGGTCAACTATTACACTAATAAATTTAATTGGGATCAATTAATATTGAATAAAATGTTTTAAAGTTACCTATTTAATACGCTTATGGTACTTTAAAATTTTATTAAACATAATTATTGAACTTTGCCTCGTTTTGATTTTTTGTTTGTAGATGAATAGCTTTAATGCCAACACTAATTTGCCAACCAAACTGAAAACAAGGCTCAACCTCAAAAACTTCAAGGAATGGGAAGATGAGCCAAGAAATGTTCTTAAGAGCCAAAAGCTCGAAGCTCGATTATATATTCCCATTGAAAGTCGATTCATAGTGGGTTTCACTCCTGATAGGCATGCGAAAGATGTTTTGGATGCAGAGAAAATCAGGAATCTCATATTGAACTCTATTCCAACTTGTTGGAAAAGAAGGTTCAAGGATCATGAATTGACTCGCCTACTAGAATGTCTACGTGTCATCTGTAGAGGTGGCATTGGGGCATCAGGAAGTGGAGGAATCAATAACCAAAATGTCAAGGATGTCGTTAACTCAATTCCTCAAATATATTAATCCTAGACTGACATTGTAAGCTTTGAGACTTACAATATTCATTATAAGATAATGGCTAAGAAACTCATTCCTGGTCAGTCAGTTAAGACCCATATCAAGGAACTGATTGAATTACTCAATCAGATGGACATCTTGAGGAGGCTATTTGATGATGACACTTCGCATGACACTATCCTGTTTTCACTTCATGATGTATTTGATCTTGTCAAACTTATTCATTATGATGAAGGCTCGACAGTGACGCTTGTCGATCTATTGATCAACCATACAGAGGAGTACTTGAAGAAGGAGGGAAGCCAATGCTTATAATGCGGTAGGTGGTCTTGCCACTTACCAGGTTGTCCCCACAACACACCAGTGAAAATGGAAGGTAAGGAGTTACCTAGTGTTTTTGTTGTAAAAATTAACCTTACTTCCTCTTCTACATGGGTATTCGATACTGGTTGTGGTGCTCACATTGTTAATCAAATGCAGGGATTAAGAGTGAGTAGAAGGCTAGCAAAAGGGGAGATGATGCTTCGAGTAGGAAATGGAGCAACTGTTGCTGCACTTGCTATTGGAAGCTATGAACTCAAGCTCCCATTTGGACTCGTTTTGGTGCTTAATAACTGTTATTATGTTCCTGCGATTACTAAAAATATTATTTCATAGATACTGAAGGTTCTTCTTTTGAAATTAAAGACAAGTGTTATTTTATTTCAAGGGAAAATATGTTACATGCTAGTGCTGAATTGGTTAATGGTTTATATGTATTAGATTATACGACCCATATCTACAACATAGATCACAAAAAGCAAAGAACAAATGGTTTAAACCCAAGATACCTATGGCATTGTAGCATAGGTCATATTAACCAAACGCGCATCCAAAAATTACATAAGGATGGACTTCCTTCAACATTTGACTATGAATCATTTGAAAATTGTGAGTCATGCTTGCTCGGTAAAATGACCAAGTCACCTTTTACGAGAATAGGTGAAAGAGCTAGTGACATTTTGGGACTCATACATATAGATGTGTGTGGACCAATGAGTTCAAAAGCTAGGGGTGGATTTAGTTACTTCATTACTTTCACTGATGATTCAAGTAGATTTGGTTATATTTACTCAATGAAGCATAAGTCGGAAGCCTTTGAAAAGTTCAAGGAATTCCAGAATGAAGTACAAAATCAACTTGGGAAAACAATTAAAGCACTATGATCTGATCGTGGTGGTGAATATTTAACCCAAGAATTTGATGATCATCTGAGGGATTGTGGAATACTTTCACAATTATCCAGGAACACCACAGTTAAATTGTGTGTCATAAAGGAGGAATCGAACCTTGTAGACATGGTTCAATCCATGATGAGCTTTACTGATCTTCACATATCATTCTGGGGATATGCATTGGAAGCAGCTGCAAAAGTACTAAATAGAAACCCGTCCAAAGCGGTTGAAAAGACTCCATATGAGATGTGGAATGGAAGAGCTCCACATTTGTCATTTCTTAAGATTTGGGGATGTGAAGCCTATGTAAAACGTTTACAAAGCGATAAACTAGGCCCTAAATCAGACAAGTGTTTCTTCGTGGGTTATCCCAAGGAGACAAGAGGGTATTATTTCTACAATCGCGCAGATAACAAAGTGTTTGTTGCTCGCGATTGTGTCTTTCTAGAAAAGGAATTTCTTTCTAAAAAGCCAAGTGTGAGTAAAGTGGTTCTCAAAGAAATTCGAGACAAGCAGCAAATGGATGTGGATAACACCACATGCATCAGAGGCGAGGGCGCATGAGTCAGCTAATTTGACAAATCATGTGCCGGAGCAAGCCAATTCGACTAGAGAGACTCCTATCGTCCCACTTGAATCTAATTCTTGCGAAAATCTTCAAAGAGTTGAAGAGAATATTTCTATTGTTGCTCCTACCCCACTTTTTATTTTGAGTGCTTCAAAGTGGTTTACTTACTTTCTATTTTAATCTCTTACATGTTCTCTTTATTTTCCTATATTACCCTCAATTTAACGGTCTCAATCTAAAACTTTAATGGCCTCAATAAAAACAAGACGGTCCCAATGTACTTTTTTTAAAAAAAATGATGATTCTAATGTACTTTTATTTCAAGAATCTCCCATTTCCTTAATTTACACAAAAGTTCTAAATGAGTAGAATATATTGAAACTGAGAGAGTATTTGTTTTTAAGAAATTATTAATTTTAGTAATTAGAGCATATTTTACAAATTTACTACTCTCTCTATTATTAAAATATTATACCATGTTGACTCGTGATTTTCTTTGATTGTCTATTGTGATTTATAGGTAATGAATACTCCCTCTGTCCATATTGTTTTTGGCCCACTTAACTTTTCACAGTCTTCAAAACGCGTCTAAGAACATACATATCTTTAAATCCATACATGTAAAAATTATAAAAATATGATAATATACAATATGACGAATCTAACATGATCCCACATGACTATATTATTTCTTATATATCAACGGTAAATTGTGGTCGAAGTTTTTAAAATTTGACCTAAAAATAACATTGAGCAAAAATAAAAGGACAAAGGGAGTAATAGTCATAAGAGTTCTTGTTAAAACAACTCGATTTGTACGTTTAAATATTAACTTTAATAATTCTTTTTTGTTAACAATTAAATATATTAACGAACAATGTTGTGGGTTGGTGAGCATGAAAGTCAACTTGGTGCAATATTTGTGAAACTAAATAAGTATTATATTTTTTTGGAAAAATTGTCAGGAACTACCCGCCTAATAGGTCATTTTGTCAACAACTACTCACTTAAAATTTTATCAAAAAAACTACCCACTAAATTTAAAAAGTTTGACTAGCATTACCCATTTTGATTTTCCAGCAACAAAATCCGACGAGTGGGACTCACTTTTGTTTTTTCTTCCATAATTTAAACACGAAATGATGAATCACACAATTAAGAAGCCAAAACAAGTGAATTTAACATCAATTTAGAAGCATTACATATTTCTTAATTAAAATCAATATTACTTTCGCCCTCTTTAATTAGGAAAATATTAAAAATTTTGTGTTTTTAGGGTGAGTCGTTGTAAAGGAGATAAGGTTGGTTGTTACATACGAGGTTTAGGCTTAAGTTTTGGAGGAAAAAAATAAAATTCGGCCACACTTGCCAGATTTTTTTGCCGGAAAACCAAAATGGGTAGTGCTACTCAAACTTTTTAAATTTCGTGGGTAGTTTTTTTGATAAAAATTTTAAGCGGGTAGTTGTTGACAAAATAACCTATTAGGTGGGTAGTTCTTGACAATTTTTCCTATTTTTTTACATATTTGAAGTTACTTATTTTTCACAATTGAATTGAAATCGAAACTTGAAGTTCTCTAAGTTATATCTTATCAAAGTTGGCCTAGCCTGAAAAATGTTGGGTTTGGACTGATTTCGGGGCTCTATTTCAAGCCTTATCTGATTTTTCATTGGGTTTTGGGTTAATAGTTAATGCCTACACCCCCCCCCCCTCTAGGGAAAACTACCTACACCCCCTAATTAAATTACTATATAGCCCTTAACCTCCCTACTAAAAGACAAACTACAACCCTTCCCCACTAACCGCACAGTACATGCAAAAAAAATCCATTTCAAATCATTTTCTCTCTCCACAACCTTCTTCTTCATCAATTTCTCTAGACTTTCTCTCTCATCAAAACCAAAAAAATCCAAACAATATTACTCTAAAATTACTCCAAATTACTTCAAAATACTACAAATGTCTAACATTCGTGAAGAAATTTTTCAATCGCAACAACATTCCGAGAAAGAGTAAGTAATTTGTTCATTTTTGTTTAATTTTGTGTATAAACCAAGTTTTATAATTTTAATTTGCGATTATATGTTCTTAAACATAACTTGCCATGATTACACTTTTTTATGCAAAAATGATTTAAATCTACTATATTTTGTGCTATTTTCCAATTTTTAGTTTACAAATTTTGTATTACATATGTAAAAATCATAAGGAATTATGAAATTGTTTGCCATTGAAAATTGAATAGAGAGTATAACTGTGTTAATTTTCTGAATTAGTTGAGCTTTCGTAGAATTAATGAGATTTAAATTAGTTTATATTGAAAATTATTTTTCGGTAAATGTATGTTCATTTTCATTTTACTAGATGTTCGTTATGATATTAGTATATGATCCTTTACTTTCTTACCTTAGATCTACTAGGGTCGTTCAATCTTGAGAGAAGATTACCTAGTTTTAGTTATGATCATTCACATATTAATGAATGGTTACTAGTATTTAAACAAATGTTCATTTGAATTTTATACCTACATGTTCATTCTCATATTAAAAATATCCACATAGATTATAACAAATACATGTTTAACTTCATATTAAAATATATGCTCACGAGCGTCATTTGAATATCATATTACATACATTTTAACTCTAATATTGATAGATGTTTTATATTCGAATTTGATACATAAATGTTCATTGAATATGTGTGTATTCACACATATATTAATGTATGTTCATTAACATGTTAAAAAATGTTCAAAAGTAAATCATATATTGTTCATTCATCATAAACTTTTGATGATTCTATTTTAAAATTTAATTTAATCTTATGGTATTTTATCCACATATAATATCAATACACATATTAAGTTGTATTTTGACATATTAAATTATTATTATTAATGGTCATTTACATTTATAGATATTCATTTGGATTTTTTTATATATATTCTTTTTCATATTAATAAATGTTCATTTAGAATTTAATACATATTCATTTAGAATTATATTACATGTTCATTTAGATTTTATATGTTTTCATTTTCATATTGAAATATTTTTTTATATATATTTATAGTGTACATGTTCATTTCTGAATTTAATACAATTTTGAATCCTTAGATCTAATGAACTTTTGTTTGGAATATGTAGTTATAATTTTTTTTTTTTTCTTTTTTGAAAAACTTGATCGATCTCTTATTGTACAAGAAAATCAAGTAAGGAAGTTAAAGGCGACAAATATATTGTGTTCAGATTATATTTTTCATGAAAAACACAAATATATATATTAGAGGAATAGAGGTGCAACAAGGAGGATATGCATACATACACTTTATTACTAATTGTAACAAAGAATGTTCATTTAACAAGACACATATGTACATTTAGTTCACTTTCATGTTTATGAAACAATTACATATAATAGTATAGTTATACAGAAATACATTATTATTGTAATTAAATTAAATTTATTTTATATTGGAAATTATTTTTTAACAACGTTTTATTTAAATAATAATTCTAAGACGTATGTATTTGCATACATCTTACTATGAAACTTACACATAGATTTGAAATGATCATTTGATGATACAAAAATGAACATTTGTTGAAACAAGAATAAACAAAAAATGAACATTAGATGATTCAATACTTCTTGTATTAAAAATGATTTGAACGCAGTAATTCTTATAAATAAATTTCCTCTCATTTTTATTTTATAGAAAATTCTTAAACTACAATTCAAAAAATATATTAATTTGAACAAAAACTCCTTGTTATAAAATGAATATCTAATGATACATAAATGAACATTTACCAATACAAAAATGAACATGTTATAAAAATTTGTAGGAAATTCATATATGAAAAAGGGCGAGGGCGGGGCACGCGCAGAGGGTGGGGGGTGTAGGCAGTGTTCCCTGCCGTGGGGTGTAGGAACAAAAATGTACTTTTGGGTAGCTTAAAAGTACATTTAAGTTAAAATTTAGGCCTGGTTCAATTTTGAACTGAAAAAACCGCTATTTTAGTGCAAATTACTAGTTTTTGGGCATTTTTTTCGACAAAAAGTTGGGCCTTTCTCGACCTGTAGCTTGGCCTGAAATGGGCCATTTTTTTAGCCAAGGCCCGCCCTCACGCTGACTCGTGAGGCCATGATCACCTCTGCTTTAAGACTAAAATAGTCAAATTTCTTTCATTTGACCAATTTCGGCCATCTCTATTTGATTATATACAAGGTATCATAAATTTGATTTACTAACATAAAATCAAATGGTATTGCAAGAATATTTAGTTTTTTAGCAAATGAATCAGATGAAATTATCCATGTGACTACATTAGATCTTGAGACCATCTTTTCGAAAAAGATTATATATTCCTACAATATGGTGCTAGAGATGTACCACAATGTGCTCCCTCCATAATAATTATAACCTAGACATTGAAAAAAATTAGGAAAAACTATAGAATAGGGAATAAAAGGGATTTCATAATATAAAGTATTATTAAGAGGAAAGAGAATTAATAAAAAATAATAATAATGTAAGTAGGGTTGGTCAAAGAGAGAAATATAATATTTGTCCAGGTGAAGTAAGTCCAAAAGAGAAATAATTAAATAATAGTGTGGTCATTACCAAATAAAGTGTTCCAATTACGAAGCATTATAATCGGACGTAAAAGTAAAGTGTTAGGATTATTACAAAATAAAGAGTAGGATATATTCAACAATTGTAATTTTGATGAAGGAATATTTTATGTATTCTTTAATTAAATTCATACTTTCTCCGTTTTCTTATACTTGTAACACATCCTTTAGGTACACATTTGTAAGAGGTGATTAATGAGGGATAACAAATAAATTTATTAAAATAATTTTAACATCGAGAATAGGGATAGATTAGGTACCATGTTTTAAAATTCAATTAAGTTGGTTGTTTACATTGTAAAACAGAGCAAATATTTCTTTTGTACCACGTAGATGTCTTATTTATGAAGGAATTGATTTTACTATTAAAATATAGAAAAAAATTGACTTTAACACCACAAAAATGACAAGAAATGTTTTTCAACACCACAAAACACTAATAGCTTGGATTTCATTTTTTTTGCATTCAGTTTTCTTTTTATTTTAAAACAAAAACCAAAAACAGAAAACAAGTAAAAAGTGTTTGCACTTTTTTATTGTCAGTTTTTAAAATTATCATTATTAATTAGTTTTCAAAATATAAAACAAACCCGCAACCGTTCACCCAATCTAAACTATCAAATGTGAAACCACTCTAGCTAGCTAAACTCACTTGAATTGAATTTTACTTACTAATAATAGTAATGGAAATTGCTATTATTATTACTATAATTTTTAATAATAATGGAAATTGTATTTCAAAAAAAAAAAAAATTGGTAATGGAAATTGAGAAGAAATAATTCAAAAAAAAAAAAAAAAAAAAAAAAATCTTCAACAATGAACATAATGAATCAATTACTCTTATCATTAATGACAAGAACAAGTATCGTTAGTACTTTTAGACCTCTTGTTAGTACAAGTCTCCAAATACCTACAAGACTATTGTGACTTTAGACCTCATATTAATACACTTGTTATTGTCATTCATAGGTAGAGTAATTATTGGCGTGAACTTCATCCCAAAAGTTGCTACTTATATACTATCTTAGGAAATAGCCTAGACTTTTCTCTATATATTAAATAAATAAATCAAACGGCCAGATGATATAACAAAATTTCCACACAAAAATTGTAGTACAAGCTATATGTAAAAGGCTTTATATTGATCTCTGACAGTCTTACTCAAAATTTCACACCAATAAGATATATTAGCAAAACCTCAAGCCTTTAACCAACAATATATTGATCTCCTGACTATCATTAGAAGGATCTCACATTCTCCCTGTAACTGCCACAATGTCCGATTATCTTTGCATCTCACCATCTGACGGAGTTCCAACAGCCCTTCATTGGCACTTGATGCCAATATTGCAGAACAAGTAGGCCATTTCACATTCAGCTAAGTTATAAGCAATATTTTCCAGTAACTATCAAACAAGAAATGGCACCCTCATGTTCTCTGCAAACATATCGAGCAAGACTCATGAGTCGATAACAAATTAACAACTTCAGTTTAAATACTCAGTAGACTTTTCCACACTGTAGTAACAACCCCCGATAATCATCCAAACTCTGCCTCATAGCACAGTAAACTCGAGTTTAAAGTTGGCTTATTTTTGGTCAATCTACCATCATCACAGTAACATTCTGCAAGGGATAGCAAAATACGATATCAAGCATTGCATTGCAAGCAATCAAGCACAAATAACCAGATAAGATAGACAAGTGTAATTGAAGCATGTTTAGAAGAAAAAAAATACCTCATGTAATACTGAAAATACTAAAATTCATCCAACTTCCTTGAAGTGTATTTATCACCATGCAATGTGATTCTCCAGTAATCAGCTTGAAATACAAAAACAGAGTTCCGTTTTGGAATAACTGTAGAAGTTTAAGCAATGTAAAGGTTAGATATTGGAAACCAAATAGTGAACATAGAAATTGGAACTAATCACGAAAAGAGATCTACAGAGAATTAAGACATGATAACTTGCAGCTATTTATTGACCGCACAAATTAACAGTAAAGGAATACTCCAAACTCAACATCTGAAGAGTCAGAGACTTTGCAAACTTGCAAATGTCAACAATAAATGACAAGACAATAGTATTACACAAAATCTCAAGCACTCAATAATAACCATGGTACAATGATATGGCTGCATCGAATCTGTTCGGCTGTATTGTAATGGATTTTCAATTAACCGAACTGACATTGTCTGGTTCACTACTCAGAACTTCAAAAACCCACATTCTCATAAAATCAAATATTTTAACCCTGACAGCCCCACAGAGAGTTGCATCATGTGTTTCACTCACAAAATACTTGTTATTGACACATATCTTCCCAATAATGGCAATAAGCCTCTAATACTATAACTAATCTAATACTTTTCTGTTTTTAATACTTCTGACACACCTTGACCTGCTAGGTAAACGACGGATTAAGCTACTAGTATAAAATTTAAACCGTAACAACTTAATAACTTCTTTTTATCGGTGATAAAATTATTTTAAAAAAATTTGTCCGTATACCTATTCTAATATCTTCTACTATTAGTAAATAATAAAAAATAAAAATAAAATAAAAAGTTTGACATTTTGAAAATGTAATTTCCATTTACAAATTAATATTTTATATAATGAGTAAGATACATGGTTAAAATTAAAGAATCTAACAAAGTTGCTCTCAAACTCTTTTACCTCAAGTGGATCATCAAAACTCCAATATGGGTTGAAACCTCAAATATAAACCAAAAATATGGAAATTTCAACCAAATAAATAGTCAAACAATGATACATAGGTCTGATATGAATTCTTCAGCCTCAAGTAGTCTAGGGCTTTGATCTGCTGTTGTAACTTGAAAAAATGATTGAACTATTGAGTTCAAATACTCTCTTCTCTCCCTCACCCCTATCTCTTTGTGACACATGCAACAACAAAATAAGATGGTTATGCTCATTTGGTGGCAAACTGGCAATGTATACAAAATTCTACAAACAATGTTGTACAATAATTTTCACACATCAATCTTAAAATTTCCATTTACACTTAAGAGGTGATGTTGATTTGTAATGATGGTTTTGAAGAGCTTAAGGGGTATTTGTGTTGGGGGTTTCAAGAATGGAAAAGGGAAACAACACCTTTCGTCTGTGTGTGTGTGTGTGTGTGTGTGTTTTTTGGTTAGGCAATTTTAATCAGACACTATGATGTTGTTTGGTTGTTTTTAATATCCATAGTTACTCAAAATCCCCATGAATTTCATTTTAGCAATGTCGTTGGTTGACATTACAAAACAAAAATGAAATAAATCACAATTCATGAGAATTAACTTCCCAAAAAACAAGGGAATTTTTTCACCCCCACCCCCCGGATTCCTAGGATTTACAAATTCCGACATAATAACCTAACACATTTGTACAATTCCTAACTTTACAAAGGAAGTAATTTCCCAAGAATTAGAATTTCCAGTGTCACCACACGAGGCCTATAGTCCTCCTTTATTTCCTTTTTACATCTCTAAAATTGGACCTCCCCTATAAGTAACCACAACAGCCACTGGGACCCTTACTCTTGCTTCTTCCTCCATTCTCAACAGCAAGAGCTTGTAAATTGTCAACTCCTATATCCTTTCTTCTTATCTCTCCATTGAACAAGCTTTCTTTGATCACATTAAAAGATAGCTCACCACTTAGTAGAGTTACTAATAGTCAAAGTGAAGGTATCCCCCCTTTGGAAAACGATAATGGAAGACTTGTTATATTGCAATGACTTACATGAACTAATTGAAACATCACAAAGGCAAACGGTAGCATTCTTAACCAGCAAAAACCTGAAAAAATGGATGAAAAAAGAATGGGTAAAGTTGAATAGAAAGACTTTAGGGACTATTAGACCGTGGATTGATATAAAATATTCAATCATGTGTCTCAAGAGCCTAGCCCATATGACTTGTGGAAGAAATTGAAAGGTCTTCATGAAAGAAAGTCCGCTCATAACCTTCATTAATCAAGAGACATGTTAATCTGAAATTGAAAAGTGAGAAGTACTGAGCATCTTAGTGAATCTTAACACATCATTAACAAGCTGACTACTAACATTAGTAAACTCTACAAGCTGAATAGTTGAGAAACCTTGGTTGTGACTATTAGTAACTCTACTAAAAGTGGTGTGCTATTATTGGATGTGATCAAAGAGAGCATGTTCAATATAAGAAGAAAGGAGATGGAGTTGACAATTCACAAGCTCTTGTTGTGGTGAATAGAGGAATAAACGAGGGCAAGGGTCCTAATGGTCGTGGTAACTCAAAGGGGAGGTCTGAGATGGGAAAGAGATTAGGACATGTCATTATTGCAATAAGCTAGACCACATCAAAAAGTTTTGCTACTATTGGATAGACCTGGCAATCGGGTCATTCGGGTCGGGTCAAGTACGGGTCAGCAAATGTTCTGGCGTCGGGTCGATTCGGGTTTCGGTCAAATTAGGGTCAGCACTTCGGTTCAAGTTCGGGTCGTGTCTATTCGGGTCGGGTTAATTTTTAGGATTAATTTTCGGGTCAATTTCGGGTCGGGTCAAGTTTGTGTCGGGTCACCAAAATAAATTCACTTAAAAAAATAGTTGGAAAAATAAAGTAAAGTTAAAAAAATATAAAAAAATCGTGAGTACCAATTACTTAGGAAAAATGGAAACCTTAAACTAAGTAATTCACCATTTCACTTTAGGATTCGGGTCAATTCGGGTCAAATAATTTGGGTTAAAATCGGGTCGGGTCACTTCGAGTTTCAGGTCATTTCGAGTCGGGTCAAGTTCGGGTTTCGGGTCGGGTCACTTCAGGTCATCGGGTCATGTTCGGGTCAACTCCATTTCGAATCGGGTTTAGGTCAAGTCGGGCTAGTTCTGGTTCGGGTCATTTTCGGGTCAATGGTTTCGGGTCAACTTTCGGGTTACGGGTCGGGTCATTCGGGTCGGGTTAATCAAGTCGGGACAGGATTGCCAGGTCTACTATTGGAAGAAAAAACCAGTTGAGGAACAAGATTCGCAAAAAATGGGAGATGATTATAATATTGCAAAACTGATGATGAGGTCATTTTGATTTGTGCAGCTATTGTCACCATGTTGATAGTTCACGTAAATACCGGCTTGTAGTCCTGAACTACAAAGCTAGTGACTTCGGTAGTGTGAAGACGGGAAACCAGAGCTCAGCAAGCATTGTTGGGTTAGGTTATATTCATGAAAAGAGAAGTGTTAGGTGCATGCTTACATTGAAAAATATACACCATATTCCTGATGTACGCCTTAAATTGTCTACTAATGTTCTTCATCAAGAAGGCTTCCGACATATATGTGGTGATGGAATTGGAAGTTGTTTAAGGGTTGTTCCAAGCGAGTTATGTTGCTCTTTGTATAAGACATACTTAGTGTAGTGAGCTGAATGGTGAGCTGAATGTAGAAGAAGGGAAGAATTCTCCTAACTTATGGCACGGGAGATTAGGACATATGAATGACAAGGATTATAACTTTTACCGGTAAAAACTTATTCCTATTGATAAAACTGTTTTTCTTGACCTTTGTGCTAACTGTTTGGCAGTAACGCAGCATAGAGCTTCTTTTTCTAGGATGTCTCTAAGAAAGCCAAGTTGGAGTTAGTACACTCTAATGTTTGTGGTCCCATTAAAGTTGATCTCTTGGTAGCAATAGATATTTTGTCATGTTTATTGATGACGCTACTCAGAAAAACTTAGGTGTTCATGTTGAAGTCATAAAGGCAAGTGTTCGAGGTCTAGAGAAATTTCATGCCATGATAGAAAGGGAAACAGTTGAACTGTCTTCGAACAATAGAACAATGGTGGTGAGTATACTTTGAATGAATTCAAGTATTATTTCTCACAGCATGGCATTAGACATGAGAGGACAACCAAGTTCATTATAACACAATGGAGTTGCAAAAAGGATGAACGAAACCATTGTGGAGAAAGTGAGATATATGCTTAGAATCACTGATCTTCCAAGGACATTTTAGGCTGAAGTGATATAACGTGTCGTGTACTTGATCAATCATTCTCCATCCATTCCTCTTGGTCTTGACATTCCTAAGAGAGCATGAAAGGGGTGTGATACCTCATATTTGCATTTCAAAGTCTTTGGATTCAAGGCATACATGCATGTGCCACAAAGACTGAAGCTTGATTCCAAGACTAACCCATGTGCATTTTTTGGTTATGGCGATGAGTATGGTTTCAAACTATATGACCTAAAAAAGGAGGTATTGAGAAGTAAAGATATAGAATGGTTATGAGTCCAAGGAACACTTCTACTTGTCTTCTAATACTACTAATATTGTTTGTTCTCTTACTCCTACAAATGAGAATGTTGAGGAAATTCATGATGATATTGATGAGGTACAATCTGATGTTGATGTACCAATTTATGATGATGGTGTTGTTCTTGATGAGTTTTCATCAAATGAGGAAGAAATATAGGATGATGAGGTAAATGCTAGGAAAAACAAGTCAATGAGCTCATAGCAAAGAATCACAAATCTCTCATCTTGTACCGCAACTATAGCTATAGGTCCAACCTAAGTCTTGGTAAAATATGTTTTAAATTTGGTCCACTTTGGACGGCCCAATAGCTAACATTATACTTGCTTTAGTTTCTGATTGGTGCTTATCTTTGTGGCTTCTTCAGTAGGCATTGTAGTAGTAACCCTTCGATGAAATGAGGGTAGTAAGAGTGGCACGGAGACAAAAATCTAAAAACAGAAAAAAGAGGGTTTCAAAGAGAGCCTTCTATTACCAAAAAAATCGAATTGTTAGCCTATTGAGAATCGAATTGTTAGCCTATTGAGGACACATAGGACCTCTATTTGAACAGTTGGATTGTTCATTAAAGCTCTGGTTTGCTACAGGCTGTCCGTAATTGTTGCTGGATAGAGACCCGCGTTTTGGTTGATTTCTATACCTTTTATCTCTCAATTGTTCATCTCTTATTGTTGTTGGTGGTGGGTGTATAAACCTTTTGTTGACTGATTTGGGTATATTTTACCCTAAATTATCAATAAGAGAAGCTTAAGGTGTACTCCTCAAATGGTCTTATGGTTTTTACTCTTCACGTCAAAAAGGTTTTCCACTAAAAATATCGTGTGTTGTTTGCTTTAAAATTTCTGCCATATTGCTGTTCATATTGTTTATTTGCTAGGTGAATTATTTGCTTGATTATTTGTGGTAAATTGGGATTGTTGATCTTGTTGATTGTCCAAAAATACACTTTCCCACTATAAAAATAACACACACAAACACGACAAATCCACCCAGCACCACTTACACTACCATAAAAACCCACTACCTTTTATTATTAACCAAAATTTGAAGAAAAAAATTCATAAAAGGGAGAACGAGAGATGCATACACATATCATTAGTCATGACTTTAGATGATCAAACTTAACCGTAAGAACTCACGATCCGGAGCTTTCATGGTTGAATTGGACCTCTAAAGCTTCAGTGAGTGATTAAGTAGTAGCGGCAACAAGTGAGAGGTCAGTGGTGAGATTATTAGAAACAAGGAAACTGTGGTCGAGCAACATGAATAGTGGTGAGAGATGGAAAGAGAGGAGTGAAGTCAATTTGTCAACCCAAACAATATTCCAAAATTAAGGCTATTCCTATCTCAATATGTCTCTTTCTTGATTTCATTCCCTCTTCTCTTTAAAAACAAAACTTCACCTCAATTTTTTTGTCCATTACCATTATCACCTAAAAACGCACTGTTGTTCCAAATAAAAAAGTCAACTAAAAATAATTGAGTGAAGATAGATGTAATAAAGATTGATCAGGAATAGAAGCAAATTGATCAGTCCCTTCAAAATTTCTTTAAGCATAGAAAACAAAAGCTCAGGAATAGAAGCAAATTGATCAGATAACATTTTAGAAAAAGTCAAACCTCGTCATGAAGCGAAATCATTTACCACAACCTTTACTTCGGCATATGAGACAACTAAGAGGACAGGTCTTATGGTTACATTTTACACAAACATCCAAATGGTACCAACAATTGAATTTTCAAAAGGGGTAGCAAGTATGAAGAAAAGCTCTAGAAAGATTTATTAAATACAAATGAATAACATTTCAGATTATTGTGTATTTACCTCGAAAGTTATTCTCTTGTGTAACTACTCCAAATGTCTCAGCTGTTTCACGGATCATGATGCCGACCACCCCAATAAAAGAATCAATTTTGCAGTCAACCACTGCCAATAAAAAAAGGATATAATGAGCTACAAACAGGTATAGAAAAAGATCACCTTTGCCATGGAGTTCTTAGCTAGTTTCCACTTTTAGACATAGACAAGCAATAATCTCATACAAAATTTTGCAAGCAATCCTATCAGCAAGTTGCCATTACTTTTAAAAATGAAACAGAAATTTAATACAATTGAAATTGCAATAACAAACACAGATATCAAAAGGCAAATTTGATAATATGAGCAGAAGAAAATTGAATATTTTAACTCCAAAGTACAAACCAAGAGACTTTTGAGTCCAAACTATTTATTGCATGTACTACACAGAAATTTGTTAAACTGAATTCATCTGCGTAAGAAATGGTATACGACCATTAGATTCATTCCTATGCGGCTATGCATTATGATTCTCAACGTTAAATTTATCATCTATCATAATGTACTTTAAAATTCATTTAAGCGGAAATCTTATAATTTGGATATTCCAACATAAGTGGGTGATCACATCATTCAGTATATTCCTATGTGGTCCTATGAACTGTGATATGTGAAGGAGCATAATTTTAGAATTTATAAAACTGACCATGATTTAGGATATCATGTAACAGTCCATGATATTATCATGCCATGAAATAATTTATAACTCAAACATTGGCCATTGGGTCAAAAAATTACATCCCATAGTGCGCTAAAACTCTATTATGTAATGGCATTACAAAAAAGTTGATCTACATTACTACATAAGACTGTGCATGTACAAATGTCCAAAAGAAGACTCAATGTTATAACGTTAACCTAGAAAACCATGATTTATGAAATTTGAAGTCTAAGTTTTGAACTCCCTGTCCCTAGGGTAAATTGCATATTGTAATTGAATATTTCTTAAAAATTCAGGAGATAATCAAACATCAAATAAAAATATGCGGCTCGAAAACATGCCCTGGACGTCTAAGAAAATATAATAATAAAAAATAAATAAATAAATAAACTACATGATAGGTCAGTGCTTAGGAAAATTGCTTGGAGGCCCTTATAATGCACGGACTGGTCCATGGGTTCATATCTAGATAATTGCACATTGCCCCCTTACCACTTTCATTGATTAGTTATTCCCCTTACCGCTTTCATTGATTAGTTCAGATCTTACATATTCACCTCTCTCTCTCTCTCTAAACTATTGTATATGAGGACCCCTTTCCAACCCTATGTTACAGAAATCAATACCAGCCTAACAGGTAACATGAGAACTAGTTACCTTTTTTGGGGCAGCGATTCGGTCAATATGAATATTACTGTTGCATTAATTTTCTTGCATATTTTGTTAAAAGAGCATAAGCCCTTTCCCATTGTAGGGTTAATTAATTAATCTGACTAGGATACCTCCAAGCCCCCCCCCCCCTCCTTTTTTTGGTCAGACAATCTTATCCCAATCCATAATGCTTCAAGAACTCTCTGGGTGGCTTGGGACAAGATTGCTTGACATAAAAAGCAGAGGCGAGGGGGCTTGGAATTAAATATCATAAGACCTTAAGAAACCCTGCTATCTCAAATTAGGGTGGGAAGTCTTGACAAATGTATATAACCTTGTTGTGTAAATGCTAAGGGGATGATATTATAATCTAATGTTAGGCCTTAAGTATTCTGCAAAGGGGTCTCACACCTGCAGGAGTATGAGAAAATTTTGAAAAGTTTTCACAGATCCCTTTAACAGAATGTGGGACCAATATAATTTTTTTCTAGACTGATAGTTGGTTGGGGATGAGATCCCTCTCACCAAGGCCAGATAATTTAAAGTGGAAAAAAAATCTTGCAACTAGTATAAGCACTCCAACTCCCACAAGAAATCAGAGATCTAATTAATCCTATCCCCATCTGTATCCCTAACTCCAATGCTGGATTCGTTTATTCTCACCCCCACTTGTAAGAGTAGATACTAAACTATAAGGCTTTAACAATCACTCGAGTTGCATATGGGAGATAAACATTCCCCAAATAAATCCATTTCATCCTTGGATTTGTCTTTCAAGACAGGCTGGCTCTAGACAAGGTTTTCTTATTTTTTTTTTTATGAAAAATCATTTACTCACCGGCATGTAATTGATGCCCCAATTCTGTGGAGGATTCGCTAAATTTGTTGAGTTCGTTCTTATATCAAAGAAGTTTGAAACCCGCTCCCACCATTTTCACAGATACCCTTTATACTTGACTCAAAAAACCTACGCTTGCATTAACAAAACCCCTGTTTCTCAAAACCTCTCCCTCCTAAATAACTATTCTCCTTCTTCATTTGGTCAATATGGACTCTGAGGAAAACTGCTATTTTCCAGAACACAGCCCAACGCACCAGCGCGTACCTTGACAAAGCCCAAAGTCTGGCCTAGAAAGTTTACATGCATCAAAGAAATCTCTTCTACCCAATACCAAGATAATATGTCACTTCCCCTCCCCCCCCCCCCCCCCAGGCCCCAACCCCATCAAAAGGATTTCTCTTGAATGTGATGCTTCTTTTGACGGTATGCACTATGCGATATTTTACAGGCTATTTAGTGATGAAAAGATTATGGTTGTTTGGTTCCAAATTTTTCCTTGCCTCTCTCATATAGGAGAACTGAAAGCAATCTAGGCTTCAAATTTGTGTGGACGAAAGATGGGCAAGTAATATTTTGTGTTTGAATTCAAGAAAGGCAATTAAGAATGGAAGAGCTTAACAACCCCAAAGACTAATGTATAGTCTTGTGTATAAAAGCAGAGAGCTAATGTCTGTGATTAATCATAGAGGGCTAAACATGTGTCAAGAAGCGGCAATAGACTCACAAATAGGGAGCATCCACAATAAGAAACTACAACCTTTGTAGCTCTGCTTTGCCACATCACTATTCACAAACTATATCAATTCCAAGCTACAACCTCTTCAATGGAAAGCCACGAGTACTAGTAGGTCCCACATGCCAATTATCATTTTCATTTATTTTTTTATACAATTCAAACTTTGCAATTGTCTTTTAATTATAAGTATTTATAGTTGTGGATGAGTGTGGATCAAAATTTTTGGAACCAAAAAAAAATCTGAAATATAAACACTAAACGACACTTTAATTTGTAGAAATTTAGAGTAAGATATTTGTAGGAAGGGAAAAAAAAAATCACAACGTAAGACATACAGAGTACAATTTATTAATGATCGAAAGAGGAAGTATGTTAATTATTCCGAAACAAAGGGGGTAAAAATCAAACCAACAACATTAAATAAATGCGGCCCCAATTAAACTGCTTGCATTATTGTCATCATTCAACGTGAAACTACGTAGCTTTGTAGAGCTACATAGTTTCATAGAGCTACAACTGATGTTACTCTACATTGGTGAGGCTTGTTGCTTATCTATTTAATTTTGCAAGCTGGGACCTAAAGTGCTTCATTGTGGATGCTCAGAAGGTCAGAAAAGGTCTACTTTTGCTAATGTGAATATCACTTTCCCTCAAAAATTTACAGGAATTTAAAGAACTATGGTCCTCCTATAATGAACTAATTTCCAAACTGTGTTTGAGTTCATATTTCTGCTATGCATAAAAAAATTATTTAGAAACAAAGAAATAAGACAAACTCTAAGACACAACTACAAATTTGTTTGATTCTTAGATTTATTATGTAGGTTTCCTAAAGTAGAATTTTGAGATGAGATTCAAGATTTTCTATAATACTTGAAATTGGAGAATTTCTTACAAAATTATAGTGAGAAGTTGCTGTTGCATCTGTAAGCTCATCGTTCTTTCAAAACGATTGGTTACAAAGTGGAAGAAAGGAAAGGGGTCAGTTATGAGGTAATGGATTTGATCAAGGAGAAAATAAGAGAAAGGAGGCATATAAGAAGGGATAACATCTAGGAGGAGAGAGGGGGGGGGGGGGGGAGAGCAGGGTTGCCATCAATAGGAGAGGTGGAGACATGGAAGGAATGGACTAGAGTTCTCTGGTCCCATAGCTCAAAATTCAAAAAAGTTATTTAGTTTAAATCACAATTACCTATGGCAAAATCTTGAAACAGAAAATCAGGTTATTTCTATTTTATCCATATTAAGAATAGTAGGAAAATCTTGTGGAATTATTTCACAATTGCAACATTGTGAATCTTGTGATGAGCTTCTGGTACAAACTATGCTGCCTGTGGCAATTCAAGAGTAAAATATAGGAGGAATGAAATGGAATGCTTGAAAGACATAGAGGCATTAAAGCTGATTTGTAAAGCCTTTGGCTGCACCTGTCCAATCTGTATGGGATGAACAGAACCATAAACTATTCAAAGGAGACCAGACCTTGCACAGCTTATACAACCATGATAAAGAGAGGCTATTCAGAGTATTGACCCAAATGAGAAACAAAACAAATACGAAGTATGAAATTGGGTAGGTTGTAACTTGTAAGACCACATTGGTTTTTTCCACTACTCATTATGTAAGCTCTTGACCTCAAGCTAGGTATGCTGCACTTATTAGAATAAAAATTATTTCATTTCCTGCCCCCCAAAAAACAAAGAAAAAAAAGAAAAAAAAAATACTAGGAAGCCTGGTGTTTGTTATAATCTCTTTCCACAGTCCATTTTGAATCAGGCAACCTACTGATAATTTACATCAAACATTCCAATTTCAGTCATGAATATTGCATTGTGCTGAATTAAATACAAAGCATAGAGTATATAATATATTAAAGCACAATGAAATCAGAAACCTCGAAGAATAGCACCATGGAGATCTGCAACAAATAGAGAGTGGGCCACATGATTTTTCCTACAGACACAATGAAATATATGAACATGTAATTCAAATGTCCCTATAAGGTAAGAAAGAGACTAATGCACTTTTTCATATTGATGTATAAAAATAAACATAAATAAATAAAATCCACAAGAGGAGCTCTTACCCGCCGTTTTTCAAAAGCTGCATTACATACTTCTGCCACATCTCATGCATTGGCATAAAAAGCTCAAATCTAGAAACAAGACAAGGTAAACTCGAAAAAGGGCCCAAGAACTAACGTTAAAAAAAAAAAAAAGTTGAATGGAGAGTGGAGAGTGGACAGATTCAAGAGACAGCCTGATGCAGTGATAACTATTAATTGTTCAGATACTACAGAAACTAAAAATATATGAAAACAACCCAAGACAATCAGGTACTCAAAATGTACGTCCCTGTGTGGTGGAGGGAAAACCGCAACCTACTTCTAAAACTAAGGTCATAGCCAATAACAATATTTGAAAGGGAACAAAATAAGAACTTCAGCAAACAAACACTGATAACTAAACTTATACCAAATTATAGCAGTTGAGAGTCTTGAGACAAATGTGTTAGCACACAAATCAAAGACAAACGACTTCAATAAAGCAAATAAACCGGACTAAGAAGTACAAATATACTCATAAAAGTGATAAGTCAATAAGCCTAAATAGCCCATCAGCATCATCAAACTTAAGCAATTTTTACAGAAAAAAATTCCATCAAATAAACAGTACGAGGGTCTTTATTTTCTAACTCATTAAAAGATCTGAAATCTGATTTTGAAGAAAGCTACACGTTCTCATATATCAAATCACCCAGCACACCTAGATTTTTTTTGGATGATTAATGGTTCCCTTCATGGTTTCTTTGGGGCAAAAAGGGGTCTAAGACAGGGTGATCCACTCTTACCTTTGCCTTTTGTGCTCTGTATTGAATATCTATCTTGGGTGTTGAAGATTGTCAGTGGCATTGAAGGGTTTAAGTTTCATCAAAGGTGCAAACCAGTGGGCTTGACTCATCTGTGTTTTGATGATGATCTTATTCTCTGCTGTAAAGGAGAGGTGAAGTCAATTAAGTTGCTGATGAAGGATTTAGGGTGTGTTTTAAAGCTACTGATGAGACTTCAGTTTACTGCACTGGAATGAATGAAAATTTGGTTTAAGAGATGCTGGGCATAACAGGGTTTGTAAAAGGTAACTTACCTTTTAGATACATGGGAGTGCCTATTTGTTCTAAGAGGATATCAGCAGCAGCTGAACACTTGATTGACAATATTTGTGCTAGGACTAAGATCTGGAGCTCTGGGAATCTTGGGAATCTGTCCTTTGCTGCTAGACTTGTTCTGGTAAATTCAGTTTTAATGAGCATTCAAGTATACTAGTCTCAGATAATGGTCTTGCCTAAGTCCATTTTTGGGAATATTAATGCTTAGTGTAGAAATTTTCTTTGGCATGGAAAAGATAGTAATAAACCTGGAAGTGTAGCTTGGGAAAAGGTGTGTTGTAAAAAGAAAGGAGGAGGTTTGGGAATCAGAATCTAAAGGTAAAATGGGACAATGCAGTCTATTTAAAAGGACAGAATTGGCTAGATTACAGACCTAAAACTAGTTGCAGTTGGTAATGGATATAAGTGTGTGAAGTTAAGGAGAAGCTGAAGAGTGTTATTTCCCCTGCCTTGATTGGCAGGGTAAGTATAACATCAAAAGGCATGCTGAATTGTTTAGAGCTGGTGATCAAAGATGCAGATGTGGCTCTTTGGTCCGGGAGAGAAAAGCTTTGCCTAAGCATCAGTTGGCGGGCTATTCAGAAGAGACTGAAAAGAAAAAGCTAGAGACAGGATACATGTGGGTCTGCAGCATGATGAGAAGTTATGCTTACTTTGTGCAGATGTGGATGAGTCTCATAGTCACTTATTCTGTCAATGCAGATATAGCAGTGCCTTATGGTCTGAGATGTTTTGGGCCTAATAGTGTACACCTGAGTACTATAACAAGAGCCAGAACAGGTTACATTCAAGATTTCAGAGAAGTGTTCTTAACACTTGTATTATGGTTGTGTTTTATCAGATCTGGAAGACGAGAAATACAGCATATTGAGAGCAGAAGATCATGCACATCCCTGTTGTAGTTAAACACATAAAGAATGAGGTTAAAAGTAGGTTGTTAGGTGTGATATCTCGAATTTAAGTGTACATAATAGAGAATGGCTTGAAAATCTAATTGTATAGATAATGTTTGTATAGGTTTTGTTCTTTAGGCTGCATTGGCCTAAGCAACATGTTCCTTGGGAACTTGATTGTATCCCATTTTTGGTGCAATAAAATTTGCTTATTTACCAAAAAAATAAAAAATAAAATGAAATAAAAAAACAACCATCACCAAACAGTAACTCATGCCTTTTCTCTCTCATCACCATTTCTCAGCCCATAAAACTACAATCTCCACCTCATCACCACTGATGATATTATGAGAACATTCACTGACATCCTATATTTTTTCTTCCCCACTAGCATCAGAACATTCACAAGATCTTAAAGTCCTTAAATGAGTCCAGGGAAAAACAAACGTCTTTTATAAGGTCCCAATGAAAGTGCTTGACACATTGAACATTGATATACTGATAAGGAAAACATATGTCAACCAGACATTTAGAAATATATGCAAAAAGATGATTGTATCTGTAAAAATGAAAGATGAAAATTTACTATACACAGATTTATTTATTTTTTAAAAAAAATCATTTAAGCACTCACTTGAGTAGGTCCTGAGGCAGATTGGACCCACACTTTTTCAGCTGTTTCATGGACATATGCCTCTTAGAACGCTTGGAGTTTGCACGCAATGCTCGTAAGCGGGCGACAGATGTATTATTCCCTTGTACAAAATTATCAAGTAGAATCCAATTATCAAACTTTACACTCCTAGAACCCTGAATGTACTTCTGAGCAGAATCGCCCTTCTGAAGGAGCTCGTGCAAAATTTTATCAACTGCGGTCTTGTCTTTATTAGATAGCTGAACAATCCAATAAAAATATAAAAAGTAAAAGCCCCATACACGTACCAAAAAAAGTAGAAACTCCCTTCTAAAATATGCATCAACCCCTCTCACCTCTACAGTAGTCAGGAGATTTTCATGCACAGGCTCACAAATACGCGAGTAAGTAAGACCCTCTCCTTCCAAGTCTGCAAGAATTTGCACAAGTGAGTTCCATCAAATAAATTAATAAAATAGGTAAATAATCAACAGCATGAGGCAGAAAATCTTTATCCAGACATGGGACCAAAAAAAATTATCTGCGGCCTGTTAATACTATAGAAAAACAGTTATACGAAATTATCTGCAGTCTGCAGTAAGACCCTCTCCTTCCAGCACTTAAGTTCAAAAAAACCACATAAAGCAAAACTTTCAGCATTATCTCACCAATCAATAAAAATTGGATTATAACTGGATAAAATAATCATTAAGCAAAGGTAATTCATTGCAAGGATGCATCCAAAAAAGAAAACAACGCATAATAGATAATTGAAACAATCTTAGGTTTATTAACTTCTATTCAAGAACTACAAAAGAGGACTTTTATACTGTAAATGGAGCAATTTTACTCATCTATGCATCTCAAGAATCTATTGATACATATTCAATTGGTAATTCAATCTCAGTTATTAATAAGTAATAAAACAAATGTCAAGATATTTTGATGGCAATAAAAAAAAATAATAACAGACCTTTTTTTAATGAAGCATTCTGCACAGAAGCAGCTGATGCTTCAGCCGAAGGTCCTATAGAAGAACCGACAGGGGCAGGCTTCGAAAGCATCTCCTCACGCCTTCGCTTTTCCCTTACTTGAGGCTGAGCCTCGGCTTTCGCAGCGGCAAACCGGCGTTCCAATGCCTCCATGGTCCGTTTCTTCTGTTCGTCTACAAACATCTTTGTTGCCATGACACCAAATATTGCTGAATCAAGCTTTCACCTGCTGCATCCAAAGTTGAACATAACCTCTTTATATATAAAAAGCAAAATTCTTTTTACTAATAATTTGCTTCACAAATCGACACAATTTACACACTATAAATTAAATTTTACAATTCAAAAAAATAATGAAATGTCATTGCAAATTTCTAGGCTTAGTCACTAAATGGTAACAAAAGAGTAATATACAATTGAATGATATACCATACAAATTATTATTCATATCTTCAATTATAATAATTTCAATAAAACCCTAATTAAATTTGAAAATTAATTATAAGTATTTGCAGCCTAATTAGATAATCAACACCACCACCACCTCCACTGCTACTACTTCCGCCGTGTAAACCACCACCTCAACAGAAACTGATGATCGTCAGAATATACAATTGAAAGAAGCGGCGATTTTTATCTACCTGGTATCCGGCTATTGACTAACAAAGTAAAAAATAAAAAAAGACCGAACCCCCGTGGTAAATTTAGGTGCTTCAGCTGCTGACACGTGTCATGCATGTCAATTAAATCTTCCTAACGATATGTTTTTAATACTACTGGTAGTAGTAGTTGGATTAGGATGTCGAAGTGAGCATAATAAAATACAAACACAATTGAAGATTAGAAAGCAAGAAGAAAAAAAGATGAGATCAGAGACATTTGTGGAAGTCGTACTTGCTATTCTACTGCCAACTCTTCTTGTTTTTCTTCATTATAGTTGTCAGGTTAGTCTCTCTCTTCACTTGTACGAGTATAATTTGATTTGATTTCAAGTTGAATATAACATTATTATCAATTTTTTTTAACACATAAACAAAGACTTATATTAATAACACTTCTTAATAGAAGTTCATAACACTAACATCATTACATATAGTTGAAAACTTTATGTTAGAACACATAACAAAGCAACTGAAACAGACTAAAGGAGTACTATAACCTTCACAAATCACAACTTCTATTACCATAAACTTTACATGCATAATAGGGGTTAGAGCTAGTACTAACGAAGTTGGAAACAACACTAGTCATTGCCTTGATCAGCATAAACAGCTTTCACGCAATCTGGAACAACTAGATGCGTCTTATGCCTGACGGCCATTTTTATCACAATTACATAGAATATGGACTCTAATATGTATATGAGTCCTTTCCCTAATAATGCTAGGAAAACACGCATTTCAAACTATGATCAGTCTTTTATTGATTCCACCGTACTATCCACGTAAGCGGAAGAAAATAAACCGGTTTTTTCCTATCGGTCTAGCTAAAAACCACAACTTGAAGTAGCGGTGTTCTGATATAAACCGCGTTTTTTGCTGTAAGTTCTTTTTTTTAGTAAATGCAAAGGCCAATTGTACCCGTAAAACCTACTACTTCTACCAAGTCTTTATACAATGAATCATCAACATAATTACCACAAATATCAAATTTATGAACTTAAATATTCTAATCCATGGAACTCCAAATTATATTCAAGGTAATATAAGAGGGTAGTTTGGTACCTACTACTTCTACCAAGTTCTTTTTTTCGTTCTCGCCAAAACATGATAAATGAAAGGCATTAGTTTTCCACAAAACAATTTAAACGATCACTTGACTACTCATAAAGATAGTGGAACAAGGAATAGGACTTAACCTTATGCCTTGATCATTTTTATCGGTTACAATCCAAAATTAATTTAACCTTATGCATTGATCGTTTTATCATTCTCTACACGATACCTACTATGCCATAGCAATACCATACATGAGAAAAAAATATTTAGACTAAACTACATTAGGTCAGGGTATTAGTTGATAAATCAAATACCATAGCAAACCAACTCAAAATCAAGTAAAAGTGATTAGAAAGGAAAACCTTTACATAGAAATAAAGAAACAAGAAACTAAACAATAACTAACATTTAATGGAGCAGAGTTACAAATTCTCAAACACAATGAATTTAGAATAGAGTTACACTAAGGCTCTGTTTGGTTTAATGGAAAAGGTTTTCATGGAAAATGATTTTTCCATTTTTTACCCATTTTCCTTTGTTTGGTTTGTTAAGGGTGGAAAACAAATTTTCCAAGGGTGGAAAATTCCATCCTTAATGATGAAAAACATTTTCCTTCCCAAAATAAGGGAAGCCACATTTTCCTCCCTCCTTCTTACCTCCTTTTTTTCACTTCCCTTTCATTCATCCTCACATTTTCACTCCTATTTTTTATTCTTCTTGGACTTTTCTTTTATGCAAACAAAGGAAAACTAATTTGTAATTGTGTTTTTCCTTGAAAATATGTTTTCAAAAACTAATTTTCTACTGAAAATGTTTTCCATTAAACCAAACAGGGCCTAACTATGAAACAAAATTACAAATTAATTTGATGATTGAATTTTAAACAGTAAGGGCTTAAAACTAACTAACCATTCACCACAAAGTCACAAACTAGCAGCAGCAACAACACCGTACATCAAGCGCGCAGCAACGGCGTTGGGCGGAGGCAGAGGTGGCGGGGGTTCCGCGGTGGTAGGGTTCGGCAGTAGCAGCAACAAGAAATCAGCACGAGAGATGTGAGGAGGTGGGGGAGGAGGAGGTGGGCATGGAGGCTGCGAAGGGGAGCGGTGGTAGGTGGAGAGGTGGGCAGGGGTGGGGGAAAGCGGTAGCAGGGGAGGATCAGGGATGGCTGGGGAAGGAGGAGGAGGAGGAGAGAGATTTCCTTAATTTTTTTTGGTTAATTGAAAAAAGAAAAAAAAAAAAAAAAAGGCACGTAATGTTATGAAATATTGCGTGGATGCACATTGTATTCCTTGTATCATTCTAGAATATTATAGATAGATGTAAGGTTTAAATTGTTATCCAAATAAACCCTAATTGTATTGTATATATATATACCCTATTCATGGAATAACATGATACTGATTAATTCTCTCTCAATCTCTCTTATATTTCTCCTTATTTTATAACACGTTATCAGCACCAAGTCTTTAGCCGAACATTTACGATCATGATCATACCTTGACAATTTTGCCAATTCGAGAAAATAAAGGTATGCTTTTCCTCCCAATTTTTTGTTAGTCATCTAATATTCTGTGTTGATCTAATATTTGTTTTTGTATTAATATAAATATATAATACCATGGCGCTATTATTAATTTATTAGCAATAGTATAAAGTGTCAGATTATTTTGGTTGATTTGATAAGCTTAGTATTAATGGGTTGAAGGATTACTAAATTATTAAAGGCATGATCAGATTGACGAACAAGGGTTTTTCGACTCTTGAGTGCAAAGTTTAATAAAGTAAATTAGAGTACATATTTCATATGAATTTCTTTGATCTATTATCGTAATTGTTAGAATATATCGTTTATATATAATTTATAATTATCATATTTAATATTAATCCCTTTACTTAAGTTGAGCAAATCAATTAGCAACTTTCCTACCTAACTTTTGCTTGTAAATTATTGTATATATTATTTGATTGATAATACTTAATACTAGTACAACCCCACGCAATAATACATTTCTTTCTGTAATTAATACTCAAAAGAGTTTTACCTACACCTTATTCTATGATTTATAAGTAGTAAATTGTTTCTTTTTAATTCATATGCCCTTTACGAACTATATAATGAAAAATGTTTATTTATTTATTATACAACATTAACTATTTATGATTAATGATGTTTTGCATAATAGTTTTATATGATGAAGGTTGATTATATATGTATAGCACTGGAGCATCTTATTGAATTTGATTAAATAACCTTATTTCGTATAGTCCCCTCATATGTTGAATGTAATTGGTAGTTTCGCACCTCTTACTTTGCATAGGTATTAATAATTGATTTCATGATTATTATGTTTGATGTACTATATCTACCGCATTATCACTATTGTTAGTTACTCTTCTATAATTGATTATTTATATAAGTATTACTCCGTATTGGATACTGGTTGATATATTGTTAAGGTGTTGATGTCTTGTTTATTTTTTACCCAAAAAGCGCAAGACTAATTACTTTTTGTTAGTGAGATTTCATGTTTTGCCGTAATTTAGCATTACTAAACCGTGTTTATTTTAACTCAACTTTATTATGAATTTCACCCTTTACTCTCGTGCTACGCTACTCATATGTGTTATGTGTGAATTAATTTTGTTTAATTAGATATATATTTTTATTTAGTATGATTGGTCGTGTATAAATTCATCTTTACACTAATAGAATGAGTATATTGCCTCTTCAGTTGCATATTATTTGTTAATTATAAATTCAAGCATCCTAACATTGTAAAATTAACTCTAAAATCTTTCATATGGTGTATAAGATATCAGTCAATATTATGATGATAGGTATATGTTTTTAATTACGTGAGCTATCTTTTGTATTATTCTCTTGTATTGCAAATATGTTTCCTTTGATTAGTGAAATTATTATCATTCCACAACTCTATCCTGGTATCACAATATGTTGTATTATACATCTTTCTATCATTATTGGATTAGAAGTTCTAGATTTTGTTCATGTACATGTTTTAAAATTACAATTGAATTGAACTTAGTATCATGGTCATATTAACATATAAGTTGATTTTATTGTAGAATATATTGTCATGATGTTTGATGTGTGATATGTGATCAATATCAATATTATTTGATAGTATATGTCTACATAAAATTAGATTATTGGAATGATGGAGTTATTTGAACATATAATTTTCGTATATATAATGGATCTGTAGTTACCTAAATTTATGAAAGCAAGGGTCAAAGACCCTCAAGAATAATACGAAAACAGAAATGACTAATATAGTTTCTAAAGTATGTTGACTAGATTATCCACCATGTTAAAATATATATAAAGTTATTTTAAAGAGTTGATGTATCTTTCTGTTGGTTGAATATTTTTAATAACAAATTTCTGTGTGAGATCAAATTGGTGAATGATAGCTACCTAGACTCACTAGCTCATTCCCAAAAGTGAATGAAAAATAAATTGCATGCTTGAAAGAAAACTAAGCATGTTTGCATGATATTATTTTATTTATTATTCGTGGAAAAGTTCATAAGAATATCTATTTGAATAAAGTATGTTATGAGTTCAAGTAATTACACATGACATTATGAGCAACTTGCTTGAAAAATGTTTATTATGCCCATAGTTTTAAGAATTTTCAATATAAAGATTGATATAATTGGGCAAGAGTTACGAGTACGAGTTTATAAGAATAACTTTATTATAGTTGATACATGCACTGTAAAAAGAATTTATGGCTTAAAAGGAGCAAGAGATTTAAAGATTATTGGACTATTTTTATACCCCAATATGCAAGGATTAGGGGGAGATAGTGTTTATTCCATTGTTTTTATGTAATCCTTGCACATGAATAATTAAATATGTTAATGGTCAGTTTGGTATATACATTAGCAAATATCATGATTTATTTAATATAGATGTCTACATGATAATCAAGTATTTAGAATGATACCATCCTGAAGATGGATATGAATAAATGTCATTACCTATATACTAGGTATAAATGGATATCCTAGATGGACAAGATCAGTTGTTATTGAACTAACACACCTGAAATGTGGTAATCCAAAGGGTTACAACGATACGGATCCTTGAAAGAGAAAAAGGAGCACTAATTGACAATGACAAATTTGAGAAAGTGACACATTTTGATGGATCTCATAAAGAGATCATTTGTAATACATTAAAACGTGATATGATTATATAAAGTACTCTAGAAGAGTATAAAATGTTATCCAACAAGGTTAGCATGTATCAAGATTACAATCAATGCTCCAGTGGAGTATGAGTATTGGTTAATTGTCTTGCCAATTGTAGAAAGAAATATATTGGTGTACTTATATCACATCATATTCATGGCCATGCATAAAGTATCTCTAATAAGGTGATCACCAATATTATAAAACTAACCATAATTTAAATACTAAAGGAAAAGTGATTGGATGTGATAATTAATAATTAGGCCATCCGGGGTTTAATAAATTCCCGTTATGAAAACCTAAATAATGTGCTGACGCTCTCTCATGTTAAATATATGAAATAAATTGAATGGCAAGACATAACATTGAGATTGAGCTTTAGATTGTGATTTTTAATAGTTTGTGTAAAAAGAAAAGTTCAAGAGATAATATATTGGTTTTTCTGAATAATTGGTGACCAGAAGTTCACTAGAATAATTTATATGTTGACAAATATTAGGTGACCAGAAGCTCACCACGTACAAGTTATATGTGAAAATTTTAAGTAACTAGTATTACTATCAATGTTTCTAGTGATCCTGAAGATCACCACCTAATGAAATTACAAGAAAGTTTATATTTGTATAACAATTCTCTTGATTGGGTCTATTGTATGTTAGCACATAAGGAATAGAATAAGAAATTAGCAACTGCGCAATTTATTACCCCCTATTAATATTGATCTCTAGAAGAGAACAAAATTTCATTATTCTCCAGAAGAGATAGAACTTTGATGAATATATATGATTATCCTACGAGATGAAATTTGATGCACATGAAATTATATTCTAAGTTGGTGAAGAATTGCCCCAACATTTGAGATATTTTACCAACTTAGGGGGGAAGAATTGAAGTAAGTTGGCAAAACTATAATACTATAAATAGTTGATCCCTCTAATGATACTTTGTAAAGTTACATGCCAACTTTTGTATCAACATATGTTGCACATCTATGATTTGATTTATATACCGTTATGACCCATCTAGAGGAATAGAAAGATATATTTTGATTATGGTGATAATGATATTATGTGCATACATTAAGATAAGTCTTGCCAATTTACTTTAAATCACTGCACTTGAAGTGTAGTTTGTATGATCGGTTCCAATATAAATATGCGATATACGGCAAGATAGTGCAGTTGATACTTTTAAAGTATAATAATAGTATATTAATACCATAGTGCGAGAAATACCCTTAATATGTGGTATAGATATCTGAATTATTATAATAGATGACCTATTATATAAGAAAAGCTATAATGGTACCAATGAGAAATGTATTCAGATATCACAGTCAAAATAGCATATAAAATAAAATTGTACCTTGAGAAATTATATGATACCGGTATATGATGTAACCGATATATAATATGCATATGCAGAAGGAATGGACTTGAGAAATTATATGTTCATTTTGATGTCGACATGAAATTAAATCAAAAGGCTTATCATGGACAAGAAGTCCAACGAAATATGAATGCTAATGATCAAAAGTTAATCATGGACTAGTAGTCCAATAAGAAAATGGATTTCTAAAATCCACACTGCAGTGTTTGCATTTTTGAGTCTTTAATTTATGTACATGTTTGAGTTTTAGATTTATGCATTACTCATTGTATGTATAGGATGTAGTTTGATGCATTACTCTTCACATATATATTTTGTTTAATATTTTATCATGAATTCTACATCTCATATTGCATGCATTAATACTAGTTCTATACAACAACAATTGTGTTATATGTAAATGTTTGTGGTATGACGAGTTTATGATATGATGAAGACTTACAAGAAGAAACTTATACTTCGATGGGCTTATAATTGTGATGAAAGTTTATATGTTGATGATCCAATTGCATGTTATGTATCATGCACGAAAAGTTCCTGAAGAACTTACATACAACGTACTCAAATATCTAGCCCTTCAAATTCTATATTCTGAAAAATGACAATGTTGATGATATTGTTATCAAACTCATGGAGAGTATTGGTGACTTAAGTTATTGAGATATCAACCTGAAGTTTAACCATGTGAGAGTTAATCGATTTTTGTATTCATAGGAGAACTCTCGTATAAAATGCAAAATGCCTAAAGAATAATAATAATAATAATAATAATAATAATGAGATATATTATAGTAAGAATAATCTTCTTATGGTCTAGATGAACCATGAGTAAATTATATAGTAATTACTTATGTTATTACTATTTCATATAAGCTTAGATAATGATATCAAGATATCACGAGTTGCCGTAAATTATCATTAATTTATATGATTATCAATAGCTACTTTTACGACCTCCGGAAGTAGGCATAATTTTGATAGTAAGGCAACTTGAAACAAAATGTCATATAAGATAGTGATAAACGCAACATAGGTATTGTTCTCACAAGTATGGAAAAATGAAGATTTCTCACAGTAAAGATTTGAAGATTCAAGTTTGATCAGGGAGGATCAACTATCAAGGAAGGTTACTCAGCTACAAGTGTGAAGTTACTAATACATTGGATTTATTACACTGGAAGATCTCAAGTAATGCATTCATCAGGGGGAGCAAATACGCGCTGCACTCTTTTTCCTTAACCATGGTTTGTCCCACATTGGGTTTTCCTGGTAAGGTTTTTAATGAGGCAGCATTGCAAGCGTATTACGAAGAATGATGTACTCTTTTTCCTTTACTATGTTTTTATCCCACAGGGTTTTTCATAGTGAGGTTTTAACGAGGCACAATCTTCGATAATGGACATCCAAGGGGGAGTGTTATGAAATATTGTGTGGATGCCCATTATATTCCTTGTATCATTCTAGAATATTATAGATAGATCTAAGGTTTAAATTCTTATCCAAATAAACCCTAATTGTATTGTATATATATATACCCCATCAATGGAATAACATGATACTAATTAATTCTCTCTCAATCTCTCTCATATTTCTCCTTATTTTATAACACATAACAATATAATAATTATTTTTTTTATAATTAATTAAGAACGCCTCAAAAAGTTAACTAAGTTATGAAATATTGGTGGATGCCCATTATATTCCTGTTTTTTTCTAGAATATTCTAGATCTAGGCTTTAGTGTTCTCTAAGAAAGCCCTAACTATTATACATGTATATATATCCCTTACTCAATGGAATTATGGGCCGATTGATTCTCTCCCTAATTTTTCTCTCGCTCTATTAATTTCACAACACGTTATCAGCACCAAAACTCTACGCAAATTGTTTAATTTAGATCTGAATTAAAGAACTCCATTGCGAAAGATCGTAATTATGGGTTTAGATCGAATGAAGTGAGGAAGTGGACCTGTTGGCGGCACCATTCTTGTTTTAATTGTGGTACGGTTGTCAAGCAGTAATTACTCTCAACATGCGTATTATATTAATTGGATATATAAGCCTTCACTTTTGTTTGGTAATTTGCTATGAAATCAGTAGATGCGTAATCAGTTACAACAAAAAGCTAGGAATTAGAACTCTAATCCTTGGAGCTATACAAGAATGATATACATGCTTAACAATATCAATAAGATAATCGTTAAGCAACAGCCTATGGCTTGAATAGTAATATCCTTATCAGTATTATCATTTATTCTAAATATATATATGTATATACTTGTGTTTATTAATTTGAAATATTGATTTTGGTTCACTAAATAACAATTGTATTTGTAATGGATTATATGATAAATCAAGTAATAGTATCTTGAGGAGTCTAGACATTATTTAATTATATCAAGTTATTATATCATGTTAATCTTTTTGGTAGTATATACTCAATAAGTAAAAGGTATTATCAAATTATATCTTTATAAGAGTCATAATTACATATGACTTGCACATATGGAGCTGGTTTTTGAAGTGATCAATTTGCAAATGATATCTTCTGCACTAGTAAAGGTACGTCCAATATAATTAGGGATTCAATAGTAATGCCAAATAATTATTTCCTATAATTTATAATAGATTTGAGTTTGATAAATGATAAAATATTATTACCTTATTTTATTAATTTATCATGTGAATTTCTTTCAAATAAAGCATTAAGTTGATTGTTTATTGTATCTGAAAATTGTTTGGCCTTGAATACCACTTGGTCACTTGGCTTGAGCATAGTATGTAGTAGGCACTCTGTTACAATGGTGAAAGTAATTTTAATTTTGTTGATCAATTACCCTTCATATACATCATATTTGGTTTTATGATTAATGTTGTTTATGATTTATTGATTAGCCAAGGGCAAATTTGTTTAAAGTACATAACATATATTGCTTTAAAGTGCTAAACCGTTAGGGTACAACTCTCAATTCATTATACCTTATTGTATTGATGCATTATTTTGTATTGTATATACTATGCATACATACATTTTTTTAATTGTGTCAAATCTCGATTAACTTGACATTGAAAGCGAATTTAGAATTATTAATCAATGTTAATTTTGTTTACTTATGTTTCCAAAGCTTAATTTTGGCCAGTATAGTTGAGTGGATCGAATAAGGTATATTTTGATTAAAGTTTGAACTGATTATGTCATGGCTTATTTTTACCTTCTCTTTATGAAAAATGTAGATGGATTGGTATATATTCTCGTACATATGGAGTTGAAGTTCCTTAAATATATAGAAAAAAGTGTGTTATGAGTTCAAGTAATTAAACATGACATTGTTAGAAACTTGCTTGAAATTTATTATGCCCATAATTTTAAGAATTTTCAATATAAAGATTAATAAATTGGGCAAGAGTTACGAGTAAGAGTTAATAAGAATAATTTTATTATGTTTGATACTTGTATTGCTAAAAGAATTTATGGCTTAAAAGGAGAAGGGATTTAAAGTTTGTTGGACTATTATTATACCCCCATATGCAAGGATTAGGGGGAGATAGTGTTTATTCCATAGTTTTTATGTAATAATCCTTGCACATGAATTATTAAATATGTTGATGGTCAGTTTGGTACATACACTAGCCTAATTATCAATGATTTATTTAATAGAGGTGGCCACATTATATAATTAAATATTAAAAATGATACCATCCTGAAGATGGATATGAATAAATGTCATTGATCATATACTAGTTGTAAATGCTTCTATTAAAAATTGATGTCTTAGAAGGATAACATCAATTACTGATGAACCTGTAGCACACTTGAAGTGTGATAAATCAATAGGTTTTTAAGATAACTAAGTATCTTCAAAAAGGAAAGTTTCCACTATTGAGAATGACAAATTTGAGGAAGTGATAAATCCCACTACATTTCTAGAAGAAATCACTTTTGATAAAATTCATATGTTTCATGATTATATAAAAGACTCCACAAGAGTATGATATGTCTAACAAGATTAGCATGTATCAAGATTACAATCAACGCTCCAGTAGAGTATGAGTATTAGTTAGTTGTCTTGCCAATTATAGAAAGAAACACAGTACACATTGGTGTACTTATATCACATCATGCTCATGGCCATGCATAAAGTATCTCTATTAAGGTGATCACCAATATTATAAAACTGACCTTAATTTAAATACTAAAGGAAAAGTGATTGGATGTGATATTAATAATTAGGCCATCCAGGGTTTAGTAAATTCCCGTCATGAAAACCTGAAGTTTCATTTGATATGAAAGAAATAATGTGCTGACGCTCTCTCATGTTAAATATATGAAATAAATTGAATAGCAAGACATAACATTGAGATTGAGCTATATTTGGATTGTGATTTTCAATTGTTTGTGTTAAAAGAAAAGTTCAAGAGATAATACATTGGTTTTTCTAAATAATTGGTGACCAGAAGTTCACTAGAATAATTTATATGTTGACAAATATTAGGTGACCAGAAGCTCATCACGTACAAGTTATATGTGGAAATTTTAAGTAACTAGTATCATACTATCAATGTTTCTAGTGATCCCAAAGGTCATCACCTAGGGTAATTACAAGAAAGTTTATATTTGTATAACAATTCTCTTGATTGGGGCTATTGTATGTCAGCACATAAGGAATAGAATAAGAAATTAGCAACTGCACAATTTATTACCCCCTATCAATATTGATTTCTAGAAGAGAACAAAATTTCATTACTCTCCAGAAGAGATAGAACTTTGTTGAATATATATGATTATCCTACGAGATGAAATTTGATGCACATGAAATTATAATCTAAGTTGGTGAAGAATTTCCCCAATATTTGAGATATTTTACCAACTTAGGGGGGATAATTGAAATAAGTTGGCAAAATTATAAAATTATAATTAGTTGATCCCTCAAATGATATTTTGTAAGTTACATGCCAACTTTTGTATCAACATATGTTTCACATCTATGATTTAATTTGTATACCGTTATGACCCATCTAGAGGAATAGAGAGATATATTTTTATTATAGTGATAATGATATTGTGTGCATACATTAAGATAGATCTTGCCAATTTTTCTAAAATCACTGCACCTGAAGTGTAGTTTATATGATCGGTTCCAATATAAATATGCGATATATGGCAAGATAGTGCAGTTGATACTTTTAAAGTATAATAATAGTATATTAATACCATAATGTGAGAAATACCCTTGATAGATGGTATAGATATCTGAATTATTATAATAGATGGCCTATTATGTAAGAAATGTTATGATGGTACCAATTATGAGAAATGTATTCAGATATCATTATAAAATAGCATGCGAAATGTACATTAAAGTAATTTTATGATACCGGTATACAATGGAACCGATAAATAATATGCATATGCATGATAGAATGGACTATTGAATAAGGGATCTAAAACATATGTCCATTATAATGTCGACATAATGATAATCATCAAAAGTTTATCATGGACCAGAAGTCCAATGAAATATGAATTTTTAAATCCACACTGTATAGTGTCTTGCATTAATTTGAGTCTTATATCTAGTGCATGCGTGAGTCATAGGTTAATGGATTGCTTATTGCATGTTTAGGAAGTTGTTAGATGCATTACTCATTGTATATTTTGTTTAATATCTTATCATGATTCCTATATCTCATATGTCATTCACTAGCTAGTTTCTATACAATAATTGTGGTATGTGTGAATGTCTGTCCAATGTATAGTAAGACGTATATACAATATTGATGGGAACTTACAAAGAAATATTTATCTTCCAATTGGCTTACGCTAGTGATGAAATTATTGATGACGTTTTAAAAATAGCTTGTTATGATTCATGTAAGAAGAGTTCCTGAAGAACTTATATACGACGTATATATTTAAAACCCAGCCTACATATTTTATATCTTGAATATTGCAATTATTATCAAACTCATGAAAAGTAAATATGACAACATCATCGATATCTCAACCTAAAGTTTGAGTATGTGAGATTCAACAAGTCTATGTATTCATTGGCAAACTCTCATATAAAACACGAAATGTCTAATTAAAGAATAAAGTTGAGATACCATTGAGTGAGAATAATATCTTATGGTCCAGAAGAGCCATGAGCAAAATATGTAATTAGTTTAATTTCTTAATTCATATGATATTGGAAAATGAAATATATATGATATCAAGTGTTGCCATGAAATTATTGATCATCATTTTGTAGTATATATGACCTCCAAAAGAAGGCATACATCTAATTGTTATGATAAATCGAAACAAAACTATCGAATGAAATAGTGGTTATGGTAAACACTTATATTATTTCCACAAGTATGAAGAAATGAAGATGGCTTAATAAGTCCATGTGAAGATTTGAAGATTCAAGTTCAATTTGAAAGGATTAATCATCAAGAAATGATGTTCTGCTACATGAAAGAAGTTACTCATCAACCATATCGCATATGATTTATTGCACTAGAAAATTTCACGTTAATACGTTATGTATTCATCAGGGGGAGAAAATACGCGCTGCGCTCTTTTTTCCTTGACCATGGTTTTGTTCCACATTGGGTTTTCCTTGTAAGGTTTTTAATGAGGCAGCTTAGCAAGCGTATTACGAAGAATGATGCACTCTTTTTCCTTCACTATGTTTTTATCCCACGGGGTTTTTCGTAGTAAGGTTTTAATGAGGCACAGTCTTCGATAATGGACATCCAAGGGGGAGTGTTATGAAATATTTATGGATGCCCATTATATTTCTGTTTTTTCTAGAATATTCTAGATCTAGGGTTTAGTGTTCTCTAAGAAAACCCTAACTATTGTACATGTATATATATCCCTTACTCAATGGAATTATGGACCGATTAATTCTCTCCCCAATTTTTCTCTTGTTCTATTTATTTCACAACAAACTAAAATTTTTTAAAAAGGCTAAATATTTTTTTTAGTGTTTAAAGAGCCACAAGGGCGGGGTAAGAATCGATCCCAAGATTTCCACTCACTCTCATAAAAAGGCTAAATTGGAATCGAGGGAGAATTCTAACCACTTGAGCTATCTCTCACTCTCTTAAAAGGCCAAATTGGCCACAATAGTATGAATTATTAACAAGTTGCACTCTGATTTCCAAAAAAAATTAACAAGTTGCACTCACAGCAACACGAACTTTGACTAGTAACTCAAACATCACGACCTATAACATAAGGTGCATGAAACATCATTAATGAATGTTGCCACCTGAAATTCTTCCAGAAACCACCCATACGTAATATTTTATTTTATTTTTTTTGGATGATATTTAATTAGGCTTTTTTTGAAAAAAATAAAATGTAATTAGTATCTTAAGAAGTCACGTAATTATCCATGTAACCCATATATTTTTGGTTTTGCTTCAAAGTCCTATTTTCAGCTTTTACAGACTTTAGCTCCATCCATTTGCAGCTCCACAAGTTTTCTCCCCATCCACGAAAGCTTGAATTTCCTCCCCAACAATCAATTTGTTCTTCAATTGTGCTTCCAATTTTTCATTATTGTTGTTGTTTGCCTTCTTTCTAAACGATGAACAATAGGTTGAGCTCGACCTCGTGGTAATTTTAGTCACTCATTGGAGAAATCAATTTAGAGTTGTTAGATTTGGGGATTTTGTATTGGAATTGTGAACTTACCGGTACAAGTAGTTATGTATGATGTCCGCGTAATTTCACTTCAATTGCTAGGTCTTCTTCTTCGCCTATCAATGATGTCTGATTGAATGTAGGTAGGTGTGGAAAGAAAGCTAAGTAGAGTAATTGAAAGAAAGAAGCATGTGACTTCTTAAGATACTAATTACATTGTTTTTTTTTTTAAAGAAAAAAAAGCCTAATTAAATTGCATTTAAAAATTAATAAAGAAAAATAATAAAATATTACGTATGGGTGGTTTCTGGGAGAATCTCAGGTGACAACACTCAATAATGATGTTTCGTGCACCTTATATTATAGATCATGCCGTTTGAGCTATAAGTCAAAGTTCGTGCTGCTGAGTGCAACTTGTTAATAGTTCATGTTGTTGCGGCCAATTTTGCCTTTTTAAAATGACTTACCTTGTTGTGACACAAGGGCACAAGGCATTATTTACCTGAACAACTGGTTACTTTCTAATTCAACATATTTTGACTCTTTTTTTTTTTTTTGAGAAAAGCCGCAAAGACGACTAATTATTAAAGTCGACTTATTTTAAGTTAATCGAAAGCTTGACTTATTTAGAGAAGACCGACCAAAGGTTGGCTTATTCTTGACTAATTTTTCAACGGTTTTTTTTTTAAAAAAAAATATACAGTACAATATTAAGTAGAAACCGCCACTTGAATGGCAGTGTTCTTCTAATAAATTTGAAAAAAAAATCCTGAATGTAGTACAAAATAACCTAAATGTAGAAAGTTATTATTACTATAAAAATAATAAAAGACTTAAATACCTTTTTATCTCTACCTTTTAAAAAGTATGAGATAACTCTTATACATAGTGTTTGGACAATTATACCCACTAAAATGTTTATTTACTTAATTACCCTCATTAATGTTAATTATTATTTTTTTAACTCTTAAAAATAGTGTGCGAACATTTATACCAAAAAAAATTGTTTTGTTTTTATCTTTCATTAATGTTGCTAATAAATAAAATTGTGATGTAAGGCCAAATCGAAAGAAATTTCCAAATATTGATAGTTATGGCGCGCGCGTTAGGCTATTTAGTAACTTTAAAATACCAATATTCCATTTCACCTAACATATACCAGTATTTATACTATTCACTTTCAACATTTTCCCCAAAATCGACCCAATAAAATCTATCTCTCCTATTCCCATGAAGTTCTCTTAATGTTCAAGGAAGACTATTCAAAAATTTGTTTAAAAATAAGAATATTATAAAACAAGTACAAAAAAATAAAACTTTAGACTAAATACTGTATATAATTTAAGGTCTAAATTCTGAAAATTAAATTTGGTAGGCCCCCGAAATATGAATTGACGGCATTATTGAAGCAAATATATTGTTCTTTGCCAAGTCAAATACCTTGTTATAGAGTATTAAGGGGTTGCCCCTCTTGAACTGGTTTCAATAGATTAATCTAGCTAATGTAACAAAACAACTAGTAAAGAAGTTTTCCCAAACAAATTAAACAAGTTAGATTACTTAAAGAAATAAATAGATAAACATATGACCAAAGATGTAAATTCTCTCCATTAATTGAAAGACAAAGTCATGTCTACAATTGTGCAAGTTGAAGAGGTAAGGTTACCTCCATGCTCATACTATTATATTGGAAAGGACGATCAATCTTCAATACATGCTAAACAACTAAACTATCACTTGGCTACTAAGCTAAGGAAAAACTAAGAAAGCTTAAAGAAAATGAAATGCTTGTTGTTGATCTGATTAATTTTTTGATGTCTTCCTTTGGTTTCTTCACTTCTAGTTATAGGCAAACTTAGAGCGTTTTTTTGCTGACTCTAATAAATGTTGTGTAGTTATTCTTCCAACTCTCTTTTTAAAATCAAAATGCCTTGTTGCCTTCAAACCGATTGTGCTCCTCTTCTTAGGCCCTCTGACTAAGTCCCACCCTGGCCATTCCTAAACTGAAAAGAATGGTGTCTTTCAAATAAGTGTATTATTCCGATAGAGGGTTCAATAAATAAATTACGGAGCTATGTATGTAGGAGGCCAAGCCAAGTGATCGAAATGTCTTGTGGAGGCCTCCTCCGATCATATTAATCTCACAGCTTTCTCTTGACTGAACCCAATGGGTCACACCCAATCGTGCAACTAAACTAAGGCGACAAATTAAGTCAAAAGGCTTTAATACGTCGATAAATACATTTCGGACTCAAATGTCGGATTTTGAGCTTAGAGCGTCGAAAACGAGCGTTAAACGTCAAGTAGTATCTAGGAATCGATAGGATGAGAAAAATAATTCAAACAACACGTCGTGCTAGTATCAGAGGCTAACACCAAGCCCTACCGCACCAAGATTTAAGAGGCGAAGGGTCACATCGCATAACATGGGCTAAGGCCACACACCAGCCCTATTGCAAGGCCCAACACGCTGTTGGCCTTGCTGGCGGGTGCTGGTGCGCTAGCGAGCTTCGCTAGCTAACAAGCCTTGCTGGCGAGGCTAGCAAAAAGCTCGTCAAGCCAACAAGTGATGAGTGTCATTTATAGCACTCATTTAGCTTCTTTTGGGATGATTTTTAGTTGCTTTTATAGCTCATTTTATCTCTTTTTCTCTAGGTTTAACCTTTGTTTCCCTATTTTGTGCATTCCTAGTTGTTTTCTCGTTTTCTTGCATTTTCTCAGTTTATTTTGCCTTTTCTCTTTTATTTGTTTGCTCTTCGTTGTTTATAGGAGAACGGTGGTGCCCAAGGTTCACCATGGCTCTTCCTCGGGTTCTATAAAGCTTAAAATGCAAGCCCATCTCTCCCTTCATAGCTCAAAAGTCAAGGGGTGCAAGCTCTAAGTCTTCAAGGCCACGCTCTCATGCTGCGCTGGCATCAAGAAGTGGTGTTGAACCCACCTTGGGGACGTTTAGAGACTGCCACCCCCAATGTTCATCAAGTGGAGCGCACGGGTTACATTGATGAGCGCACGAGGAAGATCCCCTGCTCCTATGGCGTGGGCGCACACGACAGGGGCGCGGACGCGGATCTACCTGCTCATATGAGTTTCGTGAACAACAAAAATCAGGGCAGTAGGTGCCTGTGAGTTATATGCGCATGTTCTTGGCGCGGGCGCGCAACCCCTGCTCCCCGTTCCGTACCCTTTTCTTCGCGGCCGCGCTATTCGGAGCGAGGACGCGCCTGTACGGGTTCTTCTTGGACGTCTAACTAACTTCTCCTTAGTTAGTTTTACTATATATAGATTTTCTTCTTATTTTAGAGAGAGAATTGTATTAGAATTGAATAGAATTAAATTTTTAGTGAGAGAAGTTCAATTTGGGGAAACTTTACCTCTTAGATTCTAGAGAGAGAAAGTCTTGGATTTGATTTGTTCTTTAACAATTGCTACAATTTGGTGTGGATTTTCCTTAAATCAATGACAATTAGTGAGAATTTCTTCCTTTAATTCATTTCTATTACTTGTTTTCTTTAGATTCATGCTAGATTGTTTGATTAGTTTGAAATCAATCTGATTGTGTAATTGTTTGGAATTCCTATTTGATTTATATTAAAGATGATAATCATTTCTTGTGTTTTGTTCTTCATTTCTTCAATGTGTAGTGAGTATTTTCATTGCTAGGGATGTGGTGAAGCATGCACAAATGATAGATAATAGCTAATTGGTGGATTTTGATTGATTTGATGTTGTGATTAAATTTGGTTGATAGAATTGTGCATGTGCTTGATTTGTACGGAGTGATCAACCTTGTTCTTCATGCTAGAGTGCATTGTGATTCTCCAATGACACGACACATTAATTTGGAGGTCACATTTATCGATTGTTTCTTGATTTGTGATGTTCCTAGCTAGTCATTCGTAGAGACCACTAGTTTGATGGCCTATGAAATAGCTTTTCAAGTGCTTTTGATTGCAATTACTATTTTCCTTTGTAACGTTTGATTAATCAATCTCCTATCAATTAGCATGTCTATTGAGTGTGTATGTGGATCCTAATTCTCTAGTGCTTGTGATATAAATATTTCTTTTAGATATCTCGTGTTGGTTGATTCTAGTTTTAACCAAGCCTTTTCACCCCCTTTTCCGAAGTAGCTTGACCTAAGACTATAACATTTACCTCCATTTCTTTGGGTTCGACCCTTGACTTACCTCTATACTTGTATTAAGTTTGTTAAGTGATTACAAATTTTGTTTGGCTATAGGAATATTAGTTATACCAACGACCTAGTCTTTCCCATCGTCAAAATGGTGTCGTTGCCGGGGAATGGCATGGTTATTTGTTATAGTTGTTGAGTCTATTTCATCTTACTTGAAAAATACAAAAAAGATTTTCTTTCTTTTAGGCTACATTTGTAGCCGTTCTACTAATATTTTCTTTGAGATTGTATGCGTAGATCTAGTGTTCATTCTTTATTGCAGTTTGATCCGGAAATTGAAAGGACTATCACGAAGTTGAGAGTTGCTAGACGTTCTCCAAGGCAAGAAGAAGAGCAAGTTATCATGGGAGATAACCAAAGAGTGGCATTGAAGGAGTTGGGAGTTCCGGGAGCCTATAGGTATGAGAGCGGGATCGCTCCACCTACGACACTGGCAAACGACTTTGAAATTAGACCGGCGATGATTACCTTGATAGAAAGGCGTCAATTTAGTGGTGCAAAGCATGAGAGTCCCCTTAATCATCTTAAGGAATTTTGAAGTATTGCAACATTATTAAAGTGAGTGGGGTTTCTCAAGAGTTTATCCGCCTTAAGCTTTTCCCCTTTTCTCTCATTGGACGTGAATCAGAGTGGTTGTACAAGGGGGTGAAACCAAACTCCTTGAGGACATGGGATGAGGTGATAAAAGAGTTTTTATCTTGGTTCTATTCCCAAAAGAAAATGACCGAGGCAAGGACTCTCATTCAAAGCTTCAAGAAAAAAACCAATGAAAGAATTTATGAGGCATGGGAGAGGTACAAGGAGTATCAAATAAAGTGCCCACACCATGGGATCCTTACCTATCTAGTCATCCAAATCTTCTATAGCGGTCTAAGCCCTCAAGGAAAATCTTGCCTTGATGCGGGAGCTAGAGGACTAATAATGAACAAGACAGAAGAGGAAGTGGTGATCATTAAAGATGTGGTGAGGCATTATATGGATTGACAAGATGGTGAGCGTGAAGAAACAAGCAAGAGCGGTACTTCGGTATACTCGGTCGATCACATCAATGCCATCAATAACTTGTCCTCACAAATCTCGGAATTAGGGAAGGAAATGACCTCCAACAAAGCCAAACTTGAGAGTGCTTCATCTCAAGCACCTATTCTTCCCTCCCAAAATAAGAGAAGAGGTACATTTCCTAACTCTAATCTCCTTCCCTCTTCTAGCGACATGTCTAGTAGCTATATATTTTGTGATATATGTGATTCATACTATCATGATTCTTCTAATTGTCCTAATGCTTCTTTTGATGGATGTGATGACTATGTTAGCAATGAGAATGAACATGTGAATTATGTGTCTAATAACAATGTTGGACCTAGATTTAATAGTCAAAGGGATAATGGGAATAGGAACTATCATCATAATGGGAATTTTGATAATAATAAGCACAATGGGGGTTATAGGAACCAAGGAAACCAAGGTTTCCGAGGCAACTATAACCATCAAGGTTATGGTGGTCAAAATCAAGGCCAAGGATATGGGAACCATAATCAAAATTATGGTAACCACAATCAAAATTATGGCCAAAATCAAGGCCGGGGCAATTGGAGTAACCAAAATCGAGGCAATTTTCAAAATAACAGTCAAAGAGGTCCCCCAATCGGTTTCACTCCAAAGGCTTAAGGCCAAAGTGATAGCTCCTATGCTCAATCATCTTCTTCTAGAGGTAGTTTAGAGGATGTCTTTGAAAATCAAATCAAGGTGTTGAACACTTACATGTCGTCTAGTGACAAGAAGTTTAATGACATGATGGCTCAAAATAAAATGTTGGAGAATCAAATTTCTCAATTAGCCAATGTTTTGAAAGAGCATGCAAGCCCTTCTTCTCTACCATCTCAAGGTTTAGATCATAAGAGACCGATAAATGCCATAGTGACACGGAGTGGTAGGATTCTTGAGAATGGTGAGCCTAGGAAGAGTGAGGATAAGGAGAGTCCTAAGGAGGTTTTGGTTGAGGATAAGGAAGGAAATCACTCAGATATTGGATGCGGGAATCATTTTCCCCATCTTTAGCTCTAGATGGGTTTACCCGGTCCATGTTGTTTCAAAGAAAGGAGGCATGACCGTTGTAGGGAATGAGAGAGGTAAGCTCATTCCTACAAGGACGGTCACGGGATGGCGAATGTGTATAGATTATCGACGTCTAAACACATCCACTAAAAAGGATCATTTTCCCTTCCCTTCATTGACCAAATGCTTGAAAGACTAACAAGGCACAAGTATTACTGTTTTCTTGATGGCTATTATGGGTTTTTCCAAATTCCTATTCACCCGGATGACCAGAGAAAACAACTTTTACTTGTCCATATGGTTTTTTCGCCTATAGGAGAATGCCATTTGGGCTTTGCAATGCCCCCGCCACTTTCCAACAATGTATGATGAGCATATTTGGTGTAATCTCCCATATTTTCAACTTAATTATAATATATTTATTTATTATTTATACAAATATTTTTATTTTGATTTTATAGTATGAATAATTTTGATGTAAAAGTAATAAGATTTTCATTATTACTAATCTAAAACTATTAAGTTTTTAGTTTAAATCATAATCCTCTTTTAAGTTAGTAGCCCAATGCTTAAATTTTACTCAAACCTAAACCACACAATCCTTATTCCTAATAAAATTAGGAAACTATGGTCCAAATAAAAACCCCAAAAACCCTCACACCCTCTCACGTAAAAATTCATTCACCCTCTTCCTCCTCCTTCTCTGCAATTCACGACTTCACCAAAAAAAAAAAACTCTTGCTGCTGCCTTGCCGTACACCATTGTTGCCAGAGCCCTAGACCACCGCCTCCACCAGACCATCGCCGCTGCTCCATCGCAACCCACCAGTTCGCCTTCTTCTTCTCTTTTCTTTCATTTCCTCTCTTTTGTTAATTTAATTAAAGTTTTAATCTTTATTGAAATTTTGTTCATAAATTGTTATTATTATGGTTTGATTATGTATATGAGTTATAAAAGATTGCAAATTTATGAAGTATACTATGTTCAATTATGGTATAAAATTTTAGTTTTTATATTATGTATAAGTTAGGGTTTATACTTTGAATTTTCATGTTTTAGGGCTTGAAAACGTGTTAAGCAAGTTAATTATCTATACTATGATTTCATAATGGTAAAACCCACAATTTTATACTTAAAATTATTTTCCAGATTTTATATCTTGTTGAAATTGGGGTTTTATGTTGTTTATTTGAAGGATTTTAAGGTTTTAATGTGTAATATACTATTATAACTATTGAATTATGAATGTAGATCATTAAAAGTTTGAAATTTACAATTTAATTTATTTTTCAGATTTTATATAATCTGATTTTTATTATTTTTGAGCCAAAAATAAAGGTTTAGAGTGCTTCTACATGTTTTAAACAACTATTTATGCAATATGATAAGTATAGATTATTTGAATTGCAAAAACTATTAATAAAACAAATTTTCAGCATATGTTAGTAAGTTAAACTTGCTGGAATTTATGCTATAAACTATATTTTCATGGTTTTAGCATATAAACTTACAGTGAACTATTCAATTATTAACTTTGACTATTGGGAATAATTTAAAGGCATTATTTTGATGGTTTAAGAGGTTTTAAGGTAGTTTGGTATTGCTGTAAATTTATTTGCTTGGGTGTTGCTTAGTTCTTGTTGTTTGGTTTAGGAGAGGACTTTGTAAAAGGCGACTTCTAGTTTCTAAAGTGGCCAACCGACTCGTTTATACAAGGTACGTATGAGTTACGAAACCTTGCCTTTAGATGCATGTTTAAGGATGTATCGAGAACTTAGTATCATGCATAGAGAAGACTGGGCTAAATTGTTTGGTTATACATTGTGATTTCCGTATGTTGTGTATTATGCTACTTTGCAAGTATTATTATGCATTGATTTTGTAAGATACGCTTAGAGGCAAAGGTACGTGAATATGTGGAATGATTTATTTATTACTCGTTCATGATTATTGAGATAGAATGAGTAAAGGAAGAATTTAAGTCTTATAAGACGAGGTTAAGATTGTGGGGTGTTTTATGCACTCAAGGTATTTATACACCAAGAAAGTTAAAGGGATCAATAACAAATATTGCTTGTCACTAATAAATAAAGAATTGAATTGGAAACTTGCTTTACTTGATTGAATTGATATTGGATTGATTGTGTTGTTTTGCATATGAGTCATCACCAAGTCTAAACTTGTAAATCACGTAAAGTGCAAGATGGATGAGCAATAAAACTCTGGATTTGTGCACATCTGGAGTAATGACAAACAGGGGTTGGGGTACACGGGGTATTAGCCGTGTACTTTTCTAGAGGCCGTCTGACCTACGAGTCTCTTGTTTCAAATACTTTTCAAAAACTAGGAGTTAGATGAGATCTCATACTAGCTATGGTCACGGAGTCGCGCCTGTGGCCATTGGATGTTTTATTTGAAAGGAATGGTGTCCTTCAAACAAGTGTATTATTCCGATAGAGGGTTCAGAGCTATTAGAAAGCTAATTATTCAGTTAGTTCAAGTGATCGGAATGCCTAGGTGGAGGCCGCTTCCGATCAGTAATATTAATGCATAATTAATATTACAGCTTAATCTTGACTGAACCCTTCGGGTCACACCCAAGAAACTAACGATCCGACACGACAAATTAATTTGGAAGGAATTAATGAGTTGCTCGAGTAATAAATATGTAGACGTCGGAAATCGAGCTAGGAGCGTCGAAATCGAGTGTCGCAAGTCGAGTCGAATAAATAAAAGACGAGACTGTAAAATCACTAATTAATCAATAATTTACCGAAATACCCCTAGAATCGGAATGCCCCGAGCAAACCGAGTGCTAGGGGCATTTGGTATAACAAGGTGGCTAGCATACGCACCAAGCCGAGCCTAGACTGACTGGCTGGCTAGCATGGCTTGCTAGCATGTGCGGGGGCAGTGCTAGCAGCGTTGCGCGCATGGTGCTTCGGCCAGCCGCACATAGCAGTAGGCCAACCACGCACACCAAGCGCTAGCTGGGCTGCTTGGGTGCTAAGGCTCGGCCTGCCACATGGCAGCAGCCCATTGGGGCATTTGGCATTAGGGGAGCCGGTTTTGGGAAGCTTGGAGATCAAGTATTCGTCCCCCCCTTTCCCTTGTGGTCCTTATCCAACCCCTCCTCTTAGAATGCCACTTGTTGATTAATTAGTTGTTGGCTATTTTCTTTTGTTTTTGATTTAAAAATAAAAGGAGAAAATTGATTTTTCCAACTCTCCCACATTGATGGAAAAGTGGATTGCTCACTTGAGTTTCCCTTTAAATATCCCACTTGGGAATTGGGAAAACTCACTTGAGTAAGATCTCAATTAGGCATCTCCACTTGAGAGAAAACCTATAAGCTCATTAATTACTCGAGTAGTGTTTTGGTCCGGCTTGGCTAACCTCCAAGCAAGAGACCCATCGCGATTGTGTTGTGGGTGGACATCGTCGGAGGCCGTTGCGCTTGCGAGGCTTTAGCTTTCTCAAGTAAGAGCTCCATTTGGTCGAGCGAAGCACGCTACAAGGGTAATTTAGTCTTTTCTCTAATCTTGTTATTTTTGCATTTTGGTTATATTAATTGTGAGTTTTTCCTTGGGCTCGGGTTTTATTTTCTGCGGTGAGTCGGACTCATCGAAACCCAACATTATTGATGTTTCCGAAAGGAGGTATGAGGTTTTTCTTTTATTGATGTTCCAAATGGAGCATGGGATGGACAACTGTAGACACCTATTTGTGTCTCCCCAAAACCAAACCTAGTGATGAGCACCTTTCACGTAATTTGATTATCGAACGAAGTGAAAGTGTGGAAAGTCTTGTGATGCGGTTGTTTTAATAAAATTCTTTCTTCTGTTTTTTGAAAATGTGCTCTATTTATTGAAAATGTCCAGTACAATTTAGTTTGGTCCATGATAAGGGTCCAATTATAGTGTAGTTGGATTGGGTTCGAAAAGAGCTTTCTAACGATATATTATAAGCCCAATTTCGATGAATAATGAGGAAGTTATGGCCAAAATACTAAATTGGTCCTTAAATGGTTTTATGGCCCAATGATCTAGTGGAGGACCCATTAATTAATATTCCTAAATTTATTAGGATTGATTTTAATCTTCTAGAATAATCTAGAAGGTTATTTTGAGTTCTAATGAGATTAGGAATGATAATTATATCTTTTACGAAAATAAAGAATTCTATTTTGATTAAAACAAGTGTTTTGAAAGAGATTAAATCTGATTTTTAAAGATAAGTATGGACGTTATTAATCAAATTTAATTAGATTAAGGGCATACAGGTTTTTAGAAAACGCGTGAATCAGCACGAAACGACAAAGTCAGCGCGTAACGACAAGCCTGTTGCACAGCGACAGGGCTGTTGCGTCGCGTTGGACCCTGTCGTTCTGCGACAGAGGCAATTTTAGTCCTAATAGGATTCGGTCTTTTTCTGATCATTTTCGGGCTATTTTCTCTATAAATAGGGTCGTATTCCCGTTTTTATTCATCCACAATCACCAACATTAACAATCATTCAACAATCATCTTTCTCTTCTCTCTCAAGCTAATAGCTTTTCTAAGCTTGCCCTTTTCAAATTAAAATACCGCGTTCACGAATCTTAGACATACCTAGCCAAGCTCGAAGTTACCTTCGCCCTAGACGTGAAAGGTTGATAATTTCTGAGGGTTTGGTCCCAAGTCCCTATTTCAATTATTTGAATTAATTGTTTGATTTAATATTTTCCTTGAAGTTACTAACGTGTGTATTGTTTTGATAGAAAGTGATACGAGGCACCAAAGTAAGTAATTTAATTGTTTAATTATTCTTTTGACATAGAAATCAAGTTCCTTATATCATATTAATTCCTAGTATCATGTTAGGATGTTATTTATTGTTTTCTATTATCATGTTTAGGTTGCTTCCTATTTCTTCTATCATGTTAGTATCATGTTAGGGATAAAGCTTTGATTGTTATTGTTTAGTGACATGCTAGGATTTGTTATTAATCTTGTTAGTATCATGCCTAGGATCTTGCTAATAATATTATTATGCTTTGATGAGATTGTTATTATGATGATGATTGTTGTTATTATGTTGCTTGATATATTATTGTTATTGCTTGATCACGCCCTCTCTTGCAGGTTTAAGGAAATTTGTACTTGTAATCACGCTTAATAAGATAATTAATAATTTTATTTAGGCCAATGTGATTATAATTCAAGTGATCGCCAATAATAGTTTTGTTTGTGCATTAATACTCAACCAACATAGATTAAACAGGTTTAGGATTAATATATTGATTGTATGTTAATCAGAAAGCGCACATGAATATGAGAAGAATAAAGTAGATGCCTATTTTTAGGGCAGGTTCAATCTCTTTTAAGTTGGATTTGTACCTTCATCCCCTAATATCCAGTCATGGTTCCAGACCACTATGGAGTTAGCGATCTTATGGATTGTGATGGGGTGTAACCTTCACCCTGTGAACGGTTTACAAGTTCCTAAAACTTGTTGGCGACTCTTTTGCTCTAGCTTCCTTCCCTTTGGACGCCACCATGCTTAAGTGTATGATCACAGTGGGGCTCAAGTGAGATATGCTTGAAATATTCCCTACAGTCAATGTCGTGTGGCGACAGAGTCATCGTCACGCGACAGACTCTGTTGTCTCGTGCTATGTTCTTCCAATACCGAGCCAGAAATCTACCTTCTTGTTTTGACCAGTTCTAGTACTGTTTGCCCGATTCTACTTCCTGATTGAGTTTTTCTCACTTTTCTGAACCCATATGTGTTCTACATATGGCCATAACCCTCTGGAGATTCACACTCCATCTACCCAATCGAACGCTCATTGCAACGAAGGGTACATCCGAATTTGTGAATTCACTAAAACGTGGAAGCAAGTTTAACTTGCGGGGTCCCATCCACACGCGTTAACCCTTCCAAAGGTAAGGCTTTCGCGTAGTGCATCCGGACTCATAACCATGGACCTCTTTGACTAACCCTTATCCTTGAACTTTAGAGAACTAGAGCCATGGTTAGGTTGCAAACTCATTGCATCATATTGTGCTTACTTGACTACTTGTGCATCTCTTGTTTGTGCATATTTACACTAACCGTTTGTTTGACTTGTGTTTGAGTTTAAATAAACTGATTAATGACTAAAGGACTTTGCTTAATTAATTAACCAATTAATATGAGTTTCTAAAGTTTAAATAAATTGATCGAACCTGACTTAGTACGTTTATAGGATTGGAAACAGACCCAAACCGACGTTTCAGCAATGACGCCGAAGTTTGGTCTGTGGTGCGATACGCTAGTGTCCGGCGCGACGCGACAGGGCTGGCGTATCGCGACAATACCATCGTCCTTGCGATGGTCTAGTTTTCTGCCCGAGTCTTCACTCCGAGTCTGTTTAATCAATTTATTAATGGTAAAAACCGTATTGAGTCTAAGCACATAGTCTCATGGTCTTACACAAAAGTCAAATCATGCCACTTTCACTCACTTCAAAAGCACACACTTTGTATATATGATTACACCTTGACCATGTCTAGAGAGTCTTGTGTGCGTGTGTTTTCTGTCATTTTTTTAGGGGGGTAAGTTGGATATTAATCCTCCAAACATAACCATGTTGTTTAAACACTATACTTGATTCCCAAAAATATACACCCAATTTTTGCTTTTTTGCCTTTAAAACCAATAAAGTCAAAGTCAATTTGGGTCAAGTCATTAAAACAAATATGGGTTAATTTACAGTACTTGGTCAAGAATAGAGGGACGATTAATCAAGGACAACATCTTTGTTCAAGTTCTACATTTCGATAAGCCCATCAGACACAATAAAAAGTTCATACTAATGGCAACCCAACAAGAAGTTGATGAGCTTAGGCAAAACATTGTTAATTTGAACGAGATGATGAAGACCCTTGCTCTTCAAGTCAATGACCCTGCGAAACAACAACAAATGGAGCGAATGGAGGAAAGCTTGAGCGCAAGCTTTCCAACGACTATAAGTTCCAAGGGATTAGCTCACAAGGGGTCTTAGTGGACAAGGAACTTCTTCCGTAGAAGTTCAATGCCAACGACATCCCTAAATTCAAACCAACTGACAACCCCTACTTTCACTTAAGGGCCTTTGAAACTATAATGAATATCAAGGGGATTGACAGGAAGGTTTTCCACACTTTGTTCTCACTATCTCTAGAGACCGTTTGCCAACAATGGTTCTTTTCCCTTGAAAAGGAGAAAACCTCTTCTTGGGATGGCATAATCAATGCTTTCATAGATAGATACAAATATAACTTCCAAGTCGAAACTGACCATAGAGAGCTTGAGATGTTGAAACAAAAAGAGAATGAATGCTTTACTTCTTTCTTTAATAAGTGGAAGGAAACTTCCGCTAAAATGGTTGAGGTGCCCACTGAGAAAGAATCTGTAAGGATGTTCATTAAGAATCTCCAGGAAAAGTACTCTAAGCATCTCAAATATCAAAGCAATTTGAACACTTTCAAGGCCGTCTATGATGTAGGAATCAACATTGAAGATGACCTTGCAAAGCAAAAAGCTGCTAACAACTCCAATAGTGGCTGGAAAGGAAAGAAGAGCGACAATCCTTCTTCTTCTAAAACTACCCACTCAAATAATGTTAGCACCTTTAATCTGAATGAGGTCCTGGCTATGAACAACCAACGACAAAAGAAGCCATTTAGGAGAAACTTCACACTTATTGGCATGAGTTATGACACCGCATTTGATCTCTTACATGCAAAAGGTCTTATAACTCCCATTAGACCATTTGTGGATCCACCAGTCGAAAAGAGGACAGCTAGTTGGAACCTCAATGCACACTGCAAGTACCATCAAGGCAAGGGCCATCTTACTGAGAATTGTTGGAAGTTAAAAGAAGCTATTCAAGATCTCATTGATAATAGCAAACTTCCATTGCCTCCTGCAAGCAAGAAACCAAGTATCAATAATGCCCCACTTTCAGAATCCTTGGCTATTTCTGATGAGGAAGATCACATCGATCCAACAACCCTTATTAAACCAATTGAAGAAATTCATTCCATCGAAGAAGAAGAGGAAATCTTTTTCGACGCCAAGAAGCACACTATAGGCGAATCTCCGGCCAGTAAAGAAGAGGTATGACACCTCATAAACACGCTAAGAGAGGCAATTGTTATATGTCGCGAACTCCTTGACCGTCTAAAAAGAGTTGAAAATAAGAATGATATGGAAAAGAGGACAATTGCTAAAACTAGTGAGAGAAAACCATTTTCTCTCCAAGTAGTTGAAAAACCCAAAAGGAGCAATAAACCTTATACTCCAATTGGGACCTCTTATGCAGACATGTTTCAAAAGCTCTTCGAAAGTGGGAAGATTAAACCTCTCCAGCCAAGACCTTTTGAATCACTGAAAAGGACGGATAGATTCTATTGTCCCTACCATTAATCTGGGGGACACACCATTGAACATTGCTTCAAGTTCAAGGATTTAGTCCAAGAACTAATTGATAACAAGAAGTTAGTCCAAATATCTCCAGAAAAAGATGCTAGTATCAATGGAACTTGGGAAAGCGATGATGAGGATGTCTACCTCAAAGATTTGAAAGAAACTCCACTTTCCACAATTTATCCGGTAGACGATATTTGGGATGAAGAAGACTCACCCATAGATGTCCTCACAAGATCAGGGAGAATACAACCCCCCATTACAACAAACCTGTTCCTACTACCCAACAAATTCCCATACCCATCTTTGAAGACAATGATATTGTGAAACAACTCAAGAAGACTAAGGTCGAGATGAACGTATGGAAACTACTAGTCACATCCCGTGAGCATAGAGTTGCAGTAATGGATGCTTTTTCTAAAATAGGGATAGATTCTGAAACCACTCTTGAGGGGTTAGCTAATTTTCTCACAGTGATCTTCCAAGTCCCATCAACCTAATCACCTTTTCTGACAAGGATCTACCTCTAGAGGGTGATAAGCCTAATAAGTCCTTAAACCTCACAGTAATCTGCAAGAGAATGAATGTCCCAATAACTCTTGTAGACAATGGGTCAGCAATCAACGTTTTCCCACTTTGAACTGCGAGGATGTTAGGGTTAAAAGATGAATATTTGTCTCCATCTACACAAGGAATAAGGGCTTATGACAACACTCGTCGCCAAGCTCTTGGGACTATCACTATGAATGTCACGACAGGTGTCATTGAACATGCTACTACTTTCCAAGTGGTAGATATCAAAGTTTCTTTCAACTTGTTGTTAGGACGTCCTTGGCTTCATGACCTTAAGGCCGTCCCTTCATCCCTTCATCAACAAGTGAAGGTTATAGTTGGAGGAATTCCTGTCACTATCGATGCTTCCCCAATGAGAATTAAGGCAATTGATAAGCCTACTATAAATGTGGAGCATGATGAAAATGATGAAGACTTATGGAGCTTTAACATAGAAGAGGTCTCTTTTATCGACGAAGATGAAAAGACCCCTCTTCACTACGACATCCATTCGAATATGATAGTCAATGGTATACTCCGAAAACAAGGATACTTTCTTGGAATGACTCTAGGAAAGAAGAAAGGAATAGAAACACAAATGGGATTGCCTGGCCTTCCTAAATTAGATACTTTTGGACTTAGTTTTGAACCGACTCCAAAAGACTATAAGCAAGCCCGGGAAAAGATTAATGCACGGAGGAATGCTCGTACTCAAAAGAAAGCAATCCTAATGGACCAATATCCTCTCACTCTAAACGGTCAATTCATAAGAGAGGGTGAGGACTACCCTTGTTATGAATTTCTTGAACCCTTTGTCAAAGATGGGATAAGACAGCTTGGGTTCGAGATCTTCTTAGATTGCAATTTCTTGGATGATATCCCAATCCCTACCCATAAGGAGAAAGCACCTCCATGCTTCGACTTTAATGTCATGGGATTACTCTTTGGCTACGAGAAAAACGAGCCTAAGCATGTCAATGACAATTCGGCGCTTATTCAAACAGTCTTGCAAAGCGAAGACTTCGATCCCACAAAGCTCATTACTCCCGTAGAGGGATTAGTCCAAGGATGGAGAAAGACTGTAAAGGTGACTACGCCAAGTGGAAGAAGGATCTTCATAACAACAGGACAAGGACCAATGCTCGACGAGTCTGAGTCATCTGAGTCCGAGTCTGAGTCTGAGTCTGAATTCAAGACTTCTTTAGTCGAGTCTTCTAAACCTCCTGTAGTAGTATCTCCTTCTTTCCCGTCTATTTCAAAAACTACCCCTAAAATATTTAGTAGTCAAGTTCCAACAGACATCTCTTTATTTGATGTAATGATTTCCGAGTTTAATAATATGTCTTCTTCCGCTTACTCCTCGTGTTATTCCCTTAATCAAGATGATGAGCATTACTTAGTTAAAAATGAAAATGATAAAGAAATAATTAAAGCAATGGAAACACTTGAAAATAAAACACCGGTAATTGAAGATACTGAAACGGTTGATATCTCAAAAGATCCAACCATTAAAAGAGAAGTTAAAATTGGTCTAACTCTTAATAAAGAAGAAAGAACCGATTTAATAAATCTACTAAAGGAATTTATAGATGTGTTCGCTTGGTCATACGAAGATATGCCAGGCATAAATAGAGAAATAGCTCAACACACAATACCATTAGTATTAGGAATGAAACCTGTAAAACAAAAGTTACGTCGAATGAAACCCGAAGTAGCTCTAAAAATAAAAGAAGAAGTTAAAAAACAAATTACAACAGGCTTTATAAGGGTATCCAAATACCCCAAATGGTTCGCAAATGTGCTACCAGTCCCCAAGAAAGACGGAAGGGTATGAATGTGTCGACTACAGAGATCTAAATAAGGCAAGTCCAAAGGACGACTTCCCTTTACCACACATTGATATTTTGGTAGATAATACAACGAATCACGCACTTCTCTCATTTATGGATGGATACGCAGGGTACAACCAGATTCTCATGGCAGAAGAAGACATGGAAAAGACTACATTCATAACACCATGGGGCACTTACTGTTACACGATAATGCCATTTGGGTTGTAAAACACGGGTGCCACTTACCAAAGAGCAGAGACTGCCTTACTCCATGACATGATGCACAAAGAGGTAGAAGTCTATACGGATGATATGATTGTAAAATCAAAAGATCGTCCAGGACATCCAGTAGCCTTGAGGAAATTCTTTGAAAGGCTAAGGAAATACAACATGAGGTTAAACCCATTTAAGTGCGCTTTTGGAGTCACCTCAGGGAAACTCTTGGGCTACGTCATTAGCTCTAGAGGAATAGAGATAGATCCAACTAAGATTAAAGCAATCATGTCAATACCACCGCCTAAGACTGAGAAGCAAATTCGAGGATTCACTGGCCGGTTGCAATACATAAGTAGGTTCATATCCAAGCTAACCACGATATGCGAACCGATATTTAAGAAACTTAAAAAGAATTTACCAGTAATATGGGACGATGAGTGCCAAAAATCCTTTGAGAAGATCAAAGCCTATCTCGCTAATCCTCCTATATTAGCGCCAGCACTTTCGGGAATTCCTCTTCGATTATACTTAACAGTCACTAAAGAGACAATGGGAGCTATGCTTGTGCAAGAAGTATAAGGTAAAGAGAATGCCATCTACTATTTAAGTAAAAAGATGCTCGAGTATGAAGTACGCTACATACCACTTGAGAAATTGTGTCTCGCATTAGTGTGGGCCACAACCAAGTTAAGACATTACATGCTCGTTCATACACTCTATGTAGTATCTCGAATGGACCCACTAAAGTATCTTTTCGACACTTAATGGGTGAATATCAAGGTGGATAGTCAACTTAGCCCAATTCGATGTAAGGTTTATGCCTCAAAAGGCTATCAAAGGATTAGTGGTCTCGGACTTCTTAGCAGATTTCCTAATAGAAGATTCTACGCCAATGCATGAAAATGATTTTCCAGACGAAGACTTGATGCTTACAGAAGATGATACTTGGACATTATACTTCGATGGAGCTTCAAACCAAAAGGGTTGTGGCGTAGGAGTTTTATTAGTATCACCTAAAGAGGAACACGTCCCAATCTCTATAAAGCTAGACTTAAGCATGTGTGGTAGGCCTCGAAACTGCTTTGGAATTAGGAGTAAAGAAACTTTGAATATTCGGAGACTCCTCCTTAATTATTAGCCAGATTTCCAAAAGATGGAAAGTAAGGAGTGAAAGCTTAGCCCCTTATCAAACATACTTGAAAACACTTACTGATTAACTCGAAAAGGTAGAATACACATATCTACCAAGAGAGGAAAATCAATTTGCTGATGCCTTGGCAAGACTAGCCTCAATGGTTAGAATTCCTAAGGAAATTGAGCAAATGCCTCTAACAACAGAGAAAAGGCATAAGCCAGCTTACATCCAAGCTATAGAAGATGATGAAGCAGTTCAAGAACAAGAAGAAGAGGAAGAACCCTAGTATATTGACATCCTCAATTATGTTACCAAAGGTGAATATCCACCTCACACTGACAAGAGAGCAAAGCGAGCTCTAAGGCTTTTGGCTTCCCAATATGTACTCATAAACGATGAGCTTCATAAAAGGGTACCTATAGGTAGAGCTCTCCTATGTGTAGGAAAAAAGGAAGCTCAAAGAGCAATGAGAATAATTCACGAAGGAGTATGTGGAACTCATATGATTGGCAAAATGCTAGCCCAAAAAGTAATGCGCCAAGGATACTATTGGACTACCATGAATAGGGATTTCCATCAATATGTAAAGAGATGCCCTAAATGCCAAATATATGCTAACTTGCAACATGTTCCTCCATCACTCCTTTACACCTATACGTCACCATGGCCATTCTCAACATGGGGTATAGACATCATTGGAAAATTCACGCCTCTTGGGACAGGAGGTCATGAATACATCTTAGTGGCAATTGATTACTTCACAAAATGGGTTGAAGCAGCATCATATGCAAAACTCACCGCAAAACATGTAACACTCTTTATCGAAAGAAACATAATATGTCGATATGGTGTCCCACATAAAATGATAAGTGACAATGGAATTCACTTTCAAGCGGAATGGGAAGAATTGCTTCAAAAGTATGGTATTCAACACCATCATTCTTCCCCATATAGGCCTCAAGCAAATGGTGCGGTAGAAGCAACCAATAAGAACTTAAAGACGATCATCGAGAAAATGACAGAAAATTACAAAGATTGGCCTGACAAACTCCATTTTGCTCTTTGGGGTTATCGCACGTCAATCCGCTCATCCACAGGAAATACGTCATTCTCTTTAGTCTATGGGATGGATGTCGTACAACTTGTAGAGCTAGAAATACCTTCCCTGTGCATTGCGTTAGAATGTAAACTCGATGAAGTCGAATGGACTAGAGCAAGGTATGAGGAGCTAATTCTACTTGATGAAAAATGACTAGAAGCTCTACATCATACTCAATGCTATAAAAATCGCTTGTTTAGACACTTTAACAAAAAGGTCAAGACAAGAAACATTGAAGTGGGAGACTTAGTGTTAAAAGCATTAACGAAAAATGTTCTAGATCCAAGGGGTAAATTTAGGCCTAATTGGTCTGGACCATACATTGTCAAAACTATCCTATCAAGAGGTGCCGCAAAGCTAACTGACATGGATAGGAATGAATTCTCAAATATGACAAACCTTGACCAACATAAGAAGTTCTACCCATGATAACTTGAGTAACATACTAAAAAAAGCTACGTTTGGCCTGATTCCTTAGGAAAGGATATGTAGGCAACCCTTTACAGGATGCGGCCACTTTAATTTTTACAAATCTTACATCCCCGCATCAGCACGTCAACACAGAACAAACGACGCGTAGAATCCAAGAACAACACTGTGCAACAGCATTTGTTGCACACCGACAGGATCCAGCGCACCGAGACAGGATCGTCGCACTGCAACAGATTCAAAAGTCTGGCGCCAGTATTTCTTCGTCAATCTGCGAGAATTTCGGTGTATTTTGAGAATTTTTGACTTCCGTACTCGAACAATTTTCGAAATTTATTCAAGTCGTTTTCATTGCTTTAATAAATAATTCAATGTAAAAAAGCCAATTTAATTTAAAAGCTGAAAATTGCATTAATAAAAATAAAATACATTATTAATGGAATTAAAACAAAGGCTTAAGAATAAAATTGACTTAAAAATAAATTTGACTAATAAATTGATAGTAAAAGCAAGGCTTTTATCTGTCTTCTCTTTTCTGGTCCTTTTCCAATTCTTCTCTGCTTCTTCTTCATCATCCATTTCTTTCACCAATAAGGACCCCTTAGAAGACCTGCACACAATTTTAGAGTTGATAGTTTCTCCAATAGCCATTACACCATGCTTCTTTTCAACCCATAATTTCTTTTCTACAGAGTCAATCTTTCTTTTCTCCTTGCCCTTAGTAGTACTTTTCTTCCTAGGCATAACAGAGGTCTTGAATTCAAATTTTTCACCTAAGCGTTCCTTAGGAGGGATTTTCTTATCTCCCAGGCGGTCCTTCACATTGGTCTTGTTCATCTTTTGGGCTTTGTTATTGTCCTTTTTAGATCTACCAATTAGCCACTGCTTCACATCCCTAGATAAACTAGGAGGAACCTTTTGGGTAACAACTTCCCACAAAGGTCTAGCACACCAATAGTCATCAAACCTCTCTATGTCTTGTGAAATCGGGAATTCATAAGGGCGACGAAGATCTCCGGAGGGAATGGTTTGAGTAAGTCCATATTGTCTCTTTACTCTAGAAGGGTAATAAAAGGTCAACTTGGACAAGCTAGGAAGACGACAAAAAGGTTGGCTATTGACATCAACCATCTTCTCAATCTTCCACCAAGGAACAACCCACTTGATAGCAAAGTCGCAGGTTTCAAAGATTCTACTCCACTCCCGGCGGCCTATCTTTATGGAAAAGCGTTTCTTCCTTCTTACAAATCAATTTGGTGTATATTTTTCAATATTGTCAGGAGGACTGATTAATTCAAGTCTCTCCATTAGCCATACCTGCAAAAATTCAATGCAAATAGTCAGTATGACTATACAAAATTATATTTTTGATTTCTGCAATTAAAAATATCAACTTTCTACCTGTAATAAAATTGGAGAGCCTCGAAGAGGTGCTTTTGGATCTCTTTTTAGCTCATCTAAACTAAGCATTGTTTCTCCAACGATTACTGGCATTGGGTTTCTTCCTGTTTCAATTTGCTCCATGATAGACACTAATATTGCTTGACCCTCACGAATATTACAACTGGTGAGGAGATATGGCTAAACATGCAAAAGAGGAAATCCCTTTTCTTATAAACATGAGAAGACTCTAAGCGTGGTCTATCAAAATAAAAGCGTGCAAATTTTTTCAAATTAACTACATTCCCATGCACAATATCTTTTAAATCCCTATCCCTAGGGTTAAGGAAACGCTCAAAATCTTTATAATAATATTCGCTAACCTTAGGAATTACCGCAAGATTTAAAGAAGGGAAGCCAAGAATGGCACCAAATTCTTCCGGTAATGGACAAATTTCATCATGACCTAATCTAAAGCAATGGGTGTCTGGATCCCAATACTCTAAGGCGGTATGAATAAAGTCTATGTCAAGATCTACTCCCTTAATGCCAAGAAAACCCCCCAAGTGAAAAAAGTCAAGCTCTTTCCTCTCTTTAGCAGTCAAATACCGACACCACTTGCGAGTAAAATCGCTAAAACTCTTAGACATGATGAAGAATTAAAGAGGAGATTATTTTTTCAGCTCGAATTATACCAAAATCGACGGATTTGGGGGCTATTTATAAACAAGAGCTGACGGAAAAATAAACCCAGTGCGCTACGACAAAGTTTTCGCGTCGCGACAGGGGCTAGCGCGCCGCGACAGGGATGTCGCGCCGTGACAATTTAATTTTTCCACGTCGGAATTACGCGTTTCACTAACCATATGTTATTCGACTTTGACTTGGATTTGTACTTTAACTGTACGGTTTTGATGCTTTTCAAAGCCTTATCCAAACATTATTTTTGGCAAATCTATTCCAAACACTTATCCCATATTTGATTATTAAAATTAAACTTATTTTTAGTCAAATTTGACTTTATTTTTCATTTTTTTTGGGGGAGAAAGTCGGATACCCTCCATTAATAATAAAAATGATGGAAATTTTTGCGCAAAAATTAGTCACACTTTTCACACACTCATACGCACACAAAATGAAAAATGAAAATGCAAAAGATAAAATAGACATAGTAATCATAGGATATATATATACAATGTGTCTAATACAAGTGTCAAAGTCAAAATAAGCAAAGTCTTACAAAGTCAAAATAAAATATATATAGATACAACTATGATGACGGAGGACGCAAATGGGGAGGAACCCCAAACATATCATAAAACTGTGCAGTTCGTGGAGTCAACCCCTCACAAGCATTAGGATCGCTGGTGGCCAAGATCGAAAGAGTGGGGCCAGTCCTTCCTATCTCACCCTGCGGCCGCACTCCCAATTGCTGAGGCTGCTGTGGTTGCTGCGACGATGAGCCAACCTCATACGTCCCACCACCCATTGAAGGAGCCGATGTCGCGCCTCCTTGGCCAGTCGTCATCTTTGAAGAACCCTCACACGAAGAGCCGGAATCCTCTACTACTATAGTGTGGTCCGACTCTGCTAATTGGTCGAGTGATTAAGGAAAACCGCGATCAACACCTTTAATGGACTAAGCCAACCACCAGGAACCACCACACTGGCGCCGAGGGAGGAGAGAGGGCCGTGAGAGAGAGGAGTATGAGAGGGGTAAGTCTAGTGATTGCTAATTAGGGTTTGATCTCACTGATCTGATAATTGCATAATTCTTAGTAAACCCTAGGCACCTAGTCTATTTATAATCCCATTATAATTAGACTAGGGTTAGGAAGCCCAAAACCCTCAACCTTACTCCATATGGCTGGCCATACTAGAGGATGAGGCCCATCATGGGCCTTGTCCTCTCGTGCCCGATCTAGACCCTTTGTGTGACCTTAAAGGATTCGTCCAATTGAGATCGTTAGTATCTCTAGCTATGATAAAACGACGACCCAAATGTCCGAAGTTAATTATCTCCATAATTTGATCCATTTATATATCTAGTAATTGCACACGACAAAGACATACATCCTTCAATCTCCCACTTGTCTGAGACAAGTGTGCAATATTCAAATTCCTTAAGTCAATATATGTCGATTTGATAATATGATTGCATCACATGTCGAGATCATATTAATCTACAAATCGTTTCTTAAAATCTGAGTTAGAATTACAAAACCAAATGATTATTGAGTAATGCATTTGAACGCGGCCACGTATTTTTTGAATTCTCCCTCTTCAAGCGACCATGACGCATTCCCTAATTTAATAGGTAGACTCAATCCAATCTTGTGGCAACAAGGCTCCCACTCAAATCATGAGGTAACTAGGAAACACCCTTTATAAACTCCAGTTACAGGAAGATGTTTAAATGTAGATAGTTACATCATCATTGAATGAAATCAATGTTCCACTCATGTCAAAGGAATACACTAATATGTCCGGAAGCTCTACACTTGAACTTCAAAGTAGTTCAATAGTTCGATCATGCATCATTCATGCATATCCAAGTGATTGACCGAGCATCTCTATGCCCCTATAGCCCATGAAACTGCGCTATCCAATCAATCTTACATGCTAGTCGATTTACTGAAATCATTTATGTCCACTTTAATGATTTCGAACTAGGAACTTAAATAATATATGAATTTTGTTCACCTGTTGGGTTTCATTCACCAGGTCATCAACCTGATGAGTCTATCAATTCATAATTATTTTGGACATTTTATTTAATTTCCAAAACCATAATTAAATAAGAGAAATGAAATTTCTATTTAAACATAATTCTACAAATTGATCCATTCCTTATGTAATATGCTTTCTCAAAACATATACAACTTGAATTACATAACTTGCTTCAATCCAAGTCTTTAATATGACTCTCATATCTTAGTCTATGGAAGGGGTTTAGTGATTTCTCACTCATAATAAAACTTTGCAGATCACGACATTCCGCCTGTCATTGATCTCATAAACGAGGTGATATCTCAAATCTATTCGTTTTGGATTTGTGATGTGACCCTGACTCCTTTGTTTTGGCAAAGGTGTCCTTTTAGTCACAAGACAATTTGATCCAAACTTCCTCCTTAACTACTCTTACTGTAGCTAAAACACATATTCTGACAATGAGTATGTAACAGTATTCTGCTTTGAACTCTTCAAGCTTACTGTCCTTCTTCATACAAACATAAACATGCATTTAGATCACCATCTAAAGTCATCTTGCCTGTTTGGAAACTTGCATCCGTATAACCTTTTAACAACTTATTTACTTTTAACACCATTAGCTAGAAAAATTCCTTTAGTTATTCTTAAGTACTCAAGGATTTGCTCTTTGCAACTTTTAGTATGCTTGTTCTGAATTTACTTAAAACTTGCTACACATGCATAAGTCATATGTAACATCTTTCTTTGTACATATCATGGTACATATAATGGACCCTTTTGCAAAAGCATAAGGTACACTATCCATACAACTCAACTCTATTATCTTTTGAAAGCACTGAGTTTTACTGAGCGTACTACATAGGAAAACATCCTCTCTTAGAGTCTTGCTTCATGAACTTGTCAAGAACCTTATAAACATAAGTCTCTTGATTCATTCCAATCATTCTTCAAGATTCATTTTGCGGATCTTGATTCCCAATATGTACTCAATATCTCCTAAGCCTTTCATATAGAAACAACTCTCTAACCACTACTTGACTTATTCAAGCATTGATATGTCATTTCATATGAACTGTATGTCATCTACATACATGACCAAGAAGACCAATTGCTCCCACTAAACTTCTTGTCTCTACAAGGATTCCATTTTTGTTTTTTGTGGAAATCAAACTGTTTGATTGCCTAATCGAAACGAATGTTTCAACTCCCTTATGCTTACTTCAATCCATTAAATGAATTTCTGAAGTTTGCAAAACTTTATGTGAATTCTGGATTTCAAAATTCTTAGGTTGTATCATATACATACCATCCATAAAGAACATTTGAAGGTGATTTTGATCTCCATTGCTAAACTTCGTAATCGAAATCAGCAATCACTAGAAGAATCCGAATAGGTTTACACATCTAATAGGTTTGACCCTATTTGTAAGACTATCATGGACTAATACATCTTTACAAACATGGAGTCCATATTGGATTTCTTGTCTTTAAGCCATTTCTCGAGTTGGCACTTATCCAAAGCTTTCTTGTAGGCTGTGGGTTCAAACCATTCTAATAGGAAAATTTTAGAATCCACCTTTTCTCAAAATTTCAACATACTGTTTGTTTTGATCCCAAGTAACCTACGATAGGTATGAGCAACAATAAAATTATTTTCTTCAACTCTTTGAAGCCTTTCATTCAAGTGGGATGATAGAAGCCTCGCTAGTGGAATTAGCTTGCTTCGACACATGGTTTATCAAATTAACTGATTTCATATGCCTTCGTCTTTGATGTAGTGTTATCCACATCCATTTGTTGCTCGTCTCGAAACTTATCTAGATCTAAATTTACTCCCACTTAGCTTTGTAGGAAGAGATTTCTTTCTATAAAGACACTATCGCGAGCAACAAACACTTTGTTTTTCTTTGCAGTTGTAGGAATAATACCTCCTAGTTTCCATGAGAAAACCCATGAAGAACTATTTGTCTAATTTAGGGTGCATTATGTCATCTTTGTAAACATTTTACATCGACTTCATAAACCTTAATCTTGTTTAGAAAAGATAACTTTTGGAACATTTCCAAATCATAACTCTTACGACATCTTTTCTACTGCTTTGGTTAAGTTTTCTGTTTAGTATATTCGCAATTGTTGTTGTAATGCATATCCTTAAACGATATTTGTAAATCATTAAAGCTAATCTAGGATCGAACCATGGAAAGCAAAGTTTGATTTCTTCTTTCTACATACACTTTAAATGTAATGTTTCTGGATTGTGTACTAATTCAACAATTCCTTTTTAGATGATCTTTATTTTGAGTTAAATATTTATCACAACAATCATATTGTAGTGTTAAATTGTTCAAGTCAAACTGATTTTACATTTCATTTTGGAATTTGAACTTTTCAATGATTCCAAGCTTTACTTCATTAAGTAAATTATCAATATAGTTACTTAAATCGTTAGTAAAAGCAATGAAATAGTTAAAACTCTTTGCTAATTCTCGAACTTATGGTCCACACACATCATATGTATGAGTTCCAAAAGGTCATTAGCTCCTTTACCCTTTCAACTAAAAGGCAACTTGGTCATCTTACCTTATCAAGCATGACTTTTAATTCTCAAGTGATTCATAATCAATTTAGAATAAGAGTCCATCCAATGTAACTTTGGATGTGCAAATAGTTTATGTGACCTAATCTTACTTTGTTACAAGTAAGTTTATCTTTTAACCATCTAATTTGCTTTTGGGATCTACTTATATCAATGTCATAAAGAAAAATTACTCATATCTAGCAAAATGTAAACAATTTATCATCTTGGTCATGGATCAACACTTGTCCAAGCCAAGTAAAAACAAATCAGCATTCAAACTAACACTGAAAATTGTCTCATCAAAACTGGAAATTGTTCTAAAGTCATCATAAATTCAGAAATTAAAACTATGAAGCTATCTCTGGCTACTCGAATATTTCTAGTGCACCTTCAAGCTTCACTTCCTTGCTAGCCTCACTTGCTTGCAGTTCCTGCGCAATATTCATAATGTTAGGCACTGCAACTTGGTATCACATACCTAAGTGAAAGTTAAAATGTTTATAACATAATACCTAAGGTTGATGCTCCATTCTTTTTGAGGAAGTCAAGGTATTTCTGGCAATTGCGTTTACAATGCCCCTTCTTCTTGCAGTAAAAGCATTCACTTTCACTTGCAGCCTTGGGTTTTGGATTCGCCTTAGGCTTCTCAGGAGCCTTGGCAACTTGCTTGCCCTTGCTCTTGGCACTAGTCTTTTGCCCCCTTTTCTTGAACCCCTTTCCCTTTTGAATCATAAGAACTTCCTTCTTAGGTTCCTTAGGGATTTTCTTTCAGCACTAACCAGCATTGCGTGCAATTGATTCATAGTCGTTGCAGTCGCAGTCATGTTAAAATTCATGATAAACTGGTTAAAACTTTCTAGAAGTGAGTGGAGAATGATGTCTGTTGCCATCTCATCACTGTATGGGTGCCCCAGTTTCTCCATACTTTGAATAAGGCCAATCATTTTGAAAACATGATCATGAACTGTGGCACCCTTCTCCATCCTACAATCCAGAATCTCACGGTGGAGCTCGTACCTTTCAACTCTAGCTTGTTTCTTAAACAAAGCTTTGAGTTCTTGCGTGATTGTGTACGCTTCTTGATCCTCAAAACACTTTTGAAGACTAGGTTCCATGGTAGCAATCATCAAGCAAGTGATAGGCATAGCTCTATCATGAGCTTCCTTGTGCCTCTTGACTTCTGCCGTAGTTGCATTTTCTGGCAGAGGTCCTGGCAATGGGGTGTCAATGACATCCTCTCTACCTTCAAATTTCAGAACGAGCCTTAGCATTCTTTCCCAAGTGGAAAAGTTTTCTCCTGTCAACCTATCCTTCGCAAGGAATGGTCGAAGATTGTAAATGTTGTTGTCATTGTGATTACGGCTACCCATCTATGTCAAAATAAGGCAAAGTTTAATAATTATGTTTAACTTAACATTAAAGTACCATAAACGATTTATATAGGTAACTTTAAAGCACTTTATTCAATATTAATTGATCCCAATTAAATTTTAAGTGATTCCAAGATCCTTTATTTGTGTAATAGTTGACCGGACTGAGGCCCTACCATCAAGCATTACATTTTCAAGGTGAGTAAACTCTTTACTGATTACAACTCTTGTAACTCTTGGTTGAATAATTAACCATCACATGCTTAATTATTACCATTTGCTTCAAGGTTCTAAACTCTTTAGGTAACCTTGTTGAGCATAACCAATTAAATATGTAGAACGTGATCTACCCCAAATTACCCAAGATAACAAGTGACACTCTGCTGAGGCTGACCCATCACTCACGATCGAAGGATTGTTGGGTATCTAATTGGAAAAGCAATCTCAATATTACTGGGACCTAAATTCATTTATGTTGTGATTATTTAGTGAACTCTAGCGCATCATCAATCAACATAAATAAAATCTAACATGCATAATCTACTAATGCAATCTAAAACATGACATAGTATGGCCCCTTAGTCCTAAGAAAACTAGAAATGAAAAGCTCCCACTTGAATCATCATGGATCTCCATCCACCTTGCTCCTTTGGGCCTTCAATTCATGAGCTTCTATGGACTAACACTATTTAAATAACTAATCTATTTACTTTAAATAAAAGTTAGAAAAATACTTAACGGTACGCAGACCATATTTAGATTACAAAAATACATCACGATGCGCATATCGTATTTTAGAATCTATGGGCCATACTAGTCTAAATATACAACAACACAATATCATATATTATAAAAGTGTCATATAATAAATCACTCAACATGCTTGTCTAAACTACAACATCGAATGTTCATAATTAAGGCAACGCATTTCCTAAAATATCTTATATTTTAATCATAATTAGATAATATCGTATATTATTCATGACCAATCATAAAATATCATATATTTTAATTTAGGCATGAGATAGAATCAAATCTTATTTTAATCTAGAAAGATAGATCATATTTAATCTTCCATGATTATCCTAACAACTTTAGGAGATTCTTTCCTAATTACTAGCCAATCAAATAATTTTAAAATCAATTATATCCTAATCTAAGTATGGGATAATCACATTATTTAAATCAATTATTATCCTTTTGGAATATGCTCAGAATATCCTAATCAATCTTATCCAAAATTAACCACTTTAATTATGGATAATTACCAATTTAACAACTTTAAATACGGATAATATCAAATATAACAATTTTTTAATATTTGATTTTATCCCAAAACAAAATATTTTTATCCAAAATAAAAGATCATATTTTCAAAATATTTTATTTTATCCCAAAATAAATCATATTTATCTTGAAATAATTTTCAAATTTTTTTTTTAAAAAACCGTACACCAACAGCAGCCACTGTCGCAAGGGTAACAACGTGGTAGCAGCATTGGCAGCCGTGGCAGCAGCCGTGCAACGCTTGCACGCTGCTGCCCACAGCCACCACGGACCTCCGCCCTCCCTTCCCCTCCCTCTTGGACTGTCACCAGGTCGGCAGCCGCCGTGGCTGCGCCACCCAGCCGCGACTGCCGGCCTTAAAACAGTTTTTTTTAATTATTATTTAATTAAAAATAACTTTTATCAAAATTAAATCAAATCAGTCCAAAATTTAAAATTAAATCACATTCAACTTTAAAATTAGGGTTCATCATAAAATTAATTCCAATTTAATTCTAACTCTTAAAATTAAATCAATGATCATACATAAAACATTTTTATGCATAAATCACTCCAATTAAAATTATGAAACATAAAACAATTCGAATTAAATTAAAAATCAAGCACCAAAATCATATTTTAAGCTATGAATTTTCGAAAAATTCGAAATTAGGGTTAGGGGGTTCGAAAATTTCGAACATTTTAGGGCTTAATTCGGTCCTCTTCATGGCTATTTGAGCATAATAAAATCTCATTTAATCAATTCCAAAAGTTTAATCACATTAAATATAACAATTGAACCATAATTAAATTAATTTCTCCCTCTTAATTGATTATAAAATTAACATGGACTTCAAATTAATTGTATTTATATGATCAAGCGCGTTCATGCAAGAGGCTAATTGATACCACTATAGGAGTTTATAGGCATACGCAGCGGAAAATCATGAATCATATTCATAAAAGTACCTAATCCCAAGAACACATGCATAACACACAAGACACATAATCATACCTTTGAAGCTTGAATTCCACGTAGCAAATTGATTGACAAATCAGGGAGAGAATAGAACCCCAAGCGTTGCTCCTTTACTTAGTCCACGAGCTTCGAACGAGCCGTCCACCAATACTAGATTGGTCGAGTGATTGAGGAAAACCGCGATCAACACCTTTAATGGACTAAGTCAACTACCACGAACCACCACACTGGCGCCCAGGGAGGAGAGAGAGCTGTGAGAGAGAGGAGTATGAGAGGGGTTGGTCTAGTGTTTGCTAATTAGGGTTTGATCTTACTGATCAGATAATTGCATACTTCTTAGAAAACCCTAGGCACCTAGTCTATTTATAATCCCATTATAATTAGACTAGGGTTAGGAAGCCCAAAACCCTCAACCTTACTCCATATGGCCGGCCATACTCGAGGATGAGGCCCATCATGGGCCTTGTCCTCTCGTGCCCAATCTAGACACTTTCTGTGACCTTATAGGATCCGTCCAATTGGGCTTTGGGCTATTTTACTAGCCCAAAGATCGTTAGTACCTCTAGCTATGATAAAACGACGACCTAAATGTCTGAAGTTAATTATGTCAATAATTTGATCCATTTATATATCTAGTAATTGCACACGACAAAGACATAAATCCTTCAGTCGGAGGAACAAGCTAAAATAAAAAAAAAACAAATCAAGTCAAGCATGGAAATATAAGCAAATAGTGTAAGTAATAATGTCAAAATAAATACCTCCATGACATCATCACCACGACGACACCGAGCTCGGTGACTCAACCTCACGAGTTGATAAAGGAAGGCGTCCATGCCTCTAGCCATCCTCATCACCACCTCGTGGGAAAACTGTCAGGCAATAAAGTCAGAAATAATCAAAGAACATCTACGCAGACAAAATAATGATGAAAGACTTACCTAGGTCTGGTGGCAAGGTATCGACTCCTCTATCAAGCACCAAGGATCAGGGGCCAGAGGAATTATCTCCTTGACTGGGCCGAAAGACCCCTGATAGGTGATAGACACCGGTGGAGGCACAAACTCCCTAGCCGCTGGTCTAGCCTGTCAAAATAAAGTCTAGGCTATTAAAATCTGCTAGGGGGCTATCAAGAGAATAAATCAAGGGCACGAAATGTACCTGTGCCTCCTCCAATATACAAGGAGGTGAAGCCAAACGCGGCATGTGACTCTCGCCATAACTCCGGCTCGAATGGATATGACGTTGCCAATCCATACCAGCCGGCGATCCACCGAAATGGACTCTCATATCCATCTGGTCCAACATGCGCCGTGGGGGATGAGCAGGAACCACAAAGGACTCTAAAGAGTGCTGAATCGCTGCTCTCTTGCCTAGATACACCACATCGTCATACGTCCTCTGGAAACAGCGACGTTGAGCTGTATACTAAACAGCCCGTACCGGAAGGTCGGAATCGGCCCATGGCCGAAATCGGACCTCAGGACCCTACAAAATGAACATCCATGAGACAGGATCCCACTAAGCAGGAAAAAAAGTAAAAATGTTAAGCAAGGGATACTAAGAGAATCAATTCTCGAACACGGGCAGTAGCAGTCTGTTCATTGTAACGGCCTCCCCAACTGGCAGCAATAGGGAGCCCACGAGGCGAGGGCCTCGCGGTGAAAGAGACGGGAAGTACTCGTAGAACCAGACCTATAAATGACAGAGAAGCGTCAACAAGTGCTAATACACATACTTAAAGTAAACCTTAGTAAAGATAAACAAGGTACACCTCTATGATCCTCCAGAAACTAGAAAGAGTGACCTCCTCCTCAAAATTGCGACGACGACAAGTGAGTCGCAATCCAAGTAGGAAGTCAGTATAGGCCAAGCTGGCCCAATCATATGTCCCGACCATATGAAGGTCGCGAAGAGCAGACAAGTAGTAGAGTAGCACTCGGCTACCCTTGTCAGGAGAGAAAGTCCCTGACAAAAGAATCAAAACAAAGAAGCGCACCCGCTGCTCCGGGGTGGTCGCATCATCTCGGAAGGCCTCTACGAGCATGGTCCGACGAATGCATCGGCTACTAATCTGCATCGGCCGAGCCGCGCTGCGAGCTCGAATAGCGATAGGACTGAGTAGCTCCTCTACCTTGGGAGACAAAATGGTGATATCGCTGCCAAATGGAACTGCACCTGTCCGGAACTCGAGTCCGGTGATGAAAGTTAAGTCGATAGGAGTGATAGTCATCTCACCCCAAGGAAAGTGAAAAGTGATGGTGGTGTCCCAAAAGAACTTCACCAAGGCTCGAACCAGAAAACGGCTCGAGGACGAATAATAGAGAGCCTTAGTGGCCTGTAACAGTGGAGTTAGACAACAAGACTCTCACAGCCCACACAACTCCTTGTTGTTGCGAAAGTAGGACTCGTACAGCTGCCCAATGGTGTCGTTGCCCGAGCCATGGCAACGAACTCGCTTGTCACTCATCCCAAGACGAACTCGCTCCGAGATGTGAAACTGGGGCGCAAAGTACAAGGTACGCCCGTCCCACTCAGGGAACTCCCCTAGATTGGTGGAAGTACCCTCGCCGGCGTCGATAGACTCGTCCTCTTGGTGAGCCCCATGAGAGCATGAGTCGGAACCGCGTCGTCTAATCATGCTAATTATGCAAGCAAACAGTGAATCAAAGGTCCTATAGTATCTAAGGTTCACTTAGCCGCATGATACTATGTTCGTTAAAAACAGAGTACGTAGTACTAAAATAGAGCATGATTTTGATTCGAACAAAAATGCAATTTTCAAGCAATTAAACAATTTCTTGCAATACTAGGACAAATATTGTGACAAATTGAGCATAAATAGCTAGCAAAAACATGAAGAACAAGTCACATTGTTCTCATGAACTCAAGGAGTTCAAAAATGGCAAATTGCTCATTTCTTCACCAAATTGAGTTAAACAAGTCTCAAAACACTCCTAAGGTAATGTAAAAACATAAACAAGAAAATTAATGGCATAAAATTCAACAAACAAAGAGAATTAAGCATTATAAGTTTCGAATTTTCCGAAAAACCGCGAGCAAATAAGCATAAAATTCGCACAAAATAGAGTGAGTTTGAGCAAAACTTACATAGATCAGCAAACTAGAGATCAAGAGCTTTGATTTGCAAAAACTTGAGTGAATTTCGTTGAGAAACTAAGAAAAATGAGCAAAGAGAAGTTTTCGGGCGAAAACGAGCAAGAAAATGAAGCACAAACAACGAAATGAAGGAGAAGGGGTTTAAATCCGGAAAACCCGACTCCAGCACGAAACGACAGGCATGTCACACTGCGACAGTGAGTAAAGCGCGCGTTGGCTTCTTTTCCTCAGCGACACAATTTGTGGCCCCCATATTGATTTATGTGGACCTCATGCAGCAATTTTTGGTTCATTGGTACGCTAGTTAGCCCCTATAAGAAAATTGACATGATTAGTAGTCAGTTCAATTTCAATCACGGTAAGTGATCGACCTGATGACGATCGTCTCGCTTAGCTTAAAGCGCCTAAGCATTGGCTCATCACAAGCACCAAGATATTGGTTCATAAAGCAAACACAAACATCAAACGCACAGCAAAAATACAAGCAACAGCACAACAAGCATTACAACAAAGCACCAGCAAACTAAGGATCAACAAGCAGTGATCTTCGATAGCTTTCCAAGGAAAGTTATCACGCTGAAGAGGGGATTGCTACAAGCAGAGTGATCTTCGACGATAATCCCTAAGATGTGGAAAATCATCATAAACGCTGAAGATGGTTACAAGAAAAGCTATCTTCGACAGTTTTTCCTAAGATGTGAGAAATTGTCAAAAGTCCAAGGATGACTATAAGCAGAGTTATCTTCGACTATGTTCCCTGGCTTGCGGAATATGGTCACAAAATGGCAGAAGAGTGCTACAAGCAGAGCAATATTTGATGGTGTTCCCTAAGATGTGGAAGACTGTCACAGCGGAAATTGAAGGCGGCTATAAGCGGAATGGTCTTCAGGCAATGTCCCCTAGCTTGTGGAGGTCGTCACAAATGCATCAACAAAATGGTTACCCTAGAGATGTGTGCTCAACGGTGTTAGATACGCATTTCTTAACTCTTTTATCTGTTTAACTAACGCTAGTTTGCAGGTATCGGCGTTATAAGAATGATTTAGGATCACAAAACGTTCTGAATCATTCCCCGTCCCTATCGCTACTTTGACTTTTTTTTTCGAAACATGCGTTTCTCCAAACTCAGTCAAAGTGGGGGCTTCTGTAGAAACCTAATTGTGTCACTCCAAAACCAAACCCAGTGATGAGCACCTTTCACGTTATTTGATTATCGAACAAAGTGAAAGTGTGGAAAGTCTTGTGATGCGGTTGTTTTAATAAAATTCTTTCCTTCTGTTTTTTGAAAGATTATTGAAAATGTCCAGTCTAATTTAGTTTGGTCCATGATAAAGGTCCAATAATAGTGTAATTGGATTGGGTTCAAAAAGATCTTTCCAACGATATATTATAAGCCCAATTCCAATGAATAATGAGGAAGTTATGGCCAAAATACTAAATTGGGCCTGAAATGGTTTTATGGCCCAATGATCTAGTGGAGGGCCCATTAATTAATATTCCTAATTTATTAGGATTATTTTAATCTTCTAGAATAATCTCGAAGGTTATTTTGAGTTCTAATGAGATTAGGAATGATAATTATATCTTTTACGAAAATAAAGAATTCTATTTAGATCAAAACAAGTGTTTTGAAAGAGATTAAATCTGATTTTAAAAGATAAGTACGGACGTTATTAATCGAATTTAATAAGATTACGGATTCCGTACAGGTTTTTAAAAATGCGTGAATCAGCGCGAAACGACAAAGTCAGCGTGCAACGATAAGCCTGTCACACAACGACAGGGCTGTCGCGTCGCGCTGGACCCTGTTGTTCTGCGACAGAGGCAGTTTTACTCCTAATAGGATTCGATCTTTTTCTGATCGTTTCCAGGCTTTTTTCTCTATAAATAGGGTCGTATTTCCCGTTTTTTTATTCATCCACAATCACCAACATTAACAATCATTCAATAATCATCTTTCTCTTCTCTCTCAAGTTAATAGCTTTTCTAAGATTTCCCTTTTCAAATAAAAATACCGCGTTCACGTGTCTTAGACATACCTAGTCAAGCTCGAAGTTGCCTTCACCATAGAGGTGAAAGGTTGATAGTTTTTGAGGGTTTGGTCCCAAGTCCCTATTCTAAGATTAATTGTTTGATTTAATATTTTCCTTGAAGTTACTAACATGTGTATTGTTTTGATAGAAAGAGATACGAGGCATCAAAGTAAGTAATTTAATTGTTTAATTATTCTTTTGATATAGAAATCAAGTTCCTTATATCATATTAATACCTAGTATCATGTTAGGATGTTATTTATTGCTTTCTAGTATCAGGTTTAGGTTGCTTCCTATTTCTTCTATCATGTTAGTATCATGTTAGGGATAAAGCTTTGATTGTTATTGTTTAGTGACATGCTAGGATTTGTTATTAATCTTGTTAGTATCATGCCTAAGATCTTGCTAATAATATTATTATGCTTTGATGAGATTGTTATTATGATGATGATTGTTGTTATTATGTTGCTTGATATATTATTTGTTATTGCTTGATCACGCCCTCTCTTGCAGGTTTAAAGGAAATTTGTACTTGTAATCACGCTTAATAAGATAATTAATAATATTATTTAGGCTAATGTGTTTATAATTCAAGTGATCGCCAATAATAGTTTTGATTGTGCATTAATACTCAACCAACATAGATTAAACAGGGTTAGGATTAATATATTGATTGTATGTTAATCAGAAAGCGCACATGAATATGAGAAGAATAAAGTAGAGGCCTATTTTTAGGGCAGATTCAATCTCTTTTAGGTTGGATTTGTACCTTCATTCCCGAATATCCATTCATGGTTTCAAACCACTATGGAGTTAGCGATCTCATGGATCGTGAAGGGGTGTAACCTTCACCCTGTGAACGGTTTACAAATTCCTAAAACTTGTTGGCGACTCTTTTGCTCTAGCTACCTTTCCTTTGGACGCCGCCATGCTTAAGTGTATGCTCATAGTGGGGCTCAAGTGTGGGATGCTTGAAATATTCCCTTTAACAACCTTGTCTATTGCTTAATCCAATGAATAAAATGAAACGATGTAACTACTATTAATTAGTGAAGTTTTAGTAAAATTGAAAGTGGAGTCGTGTGTTGAGTCTATGATTTAATTGTGTGTGATGATTGAATATTAGTAGCATGCTAGGGATTTCTTACTATATTTTGCAGCTTGTATGTACTTAGCTTTGCTGATTGTGTGCTTTGTGTGTCTTTCTTTGGTCATGGCCTTCGCCTTTCAATGACCTTGTGACGATCCAATTTTTACACTTGTAATATTGGGGAGCAGATTAACCACAGGTTCTTACACATGCAGCATTCGAATCTAGGTGGTGGGACTTTGAGTGGAGTGTTGGTTACTTTCACAACTTAATTTCCTACTTACTTTTGAACTTATTTAAACTCGGTTTCATTTTTATACTACTTTTATTAGTTTGGGTTTTGAATAAGGGCCTTAATGATTCCAAGTTGTAAGACATAATTTGGTTTTGTTTGTTGGTTTTGAAACTTATTTATAACTGAATTAGTTTTTCCGCTGCTAATTTCTGATATAGCCTTAATGTTTGAAGACGTGACGGTAGCACACTAATAATTCTCTTAGATTTTGTTCAGGGTACTCACAGGTTTAAAGAGAGAATTATTGGGGTGTTACATTTGGAGATATGTTGGAAGAGGAAATGGAGGTGTTCATGGATGATTTTTTGGTAGGTGGTGTTTCATTTGAAACTTGTCTTGAGAATCTTGAGAAGCATTTGGCTCGATGTGAGAAAGTGAATTTGGTTTTGAATTGGGAGAAATGTTATTTCATGGTTGAGAAAGGCATTGTCCTTGGTCACAAGATCTCCAACAAAGGTATAGAGGTGGACAAAGCGAAGATTGAAGTGATTGAAAGGCTTCCACCTCCGGTTATAGTGAAAGGTGGATATCTTTCTTAGGGCATGCCGGGTTCTATAGTGGATTTATCAAGGATTTTTCTCTCATTGCAAAACCTCTCAATGATCTTCTCCAAAAATATGCCGAGTTTGTATTCGATGATAGATACCTGAAAGCTTTCAACAAGTTGAAAAAAGCCTTAATCTCTACTCCCATTGTCCAAGCCCCAAGGTGGGATTTACCTTTAGAGTTGATGTGCGATGCTAGCGACATGGCCATTGGGGGAGTGTTAGGTCAAAGGGTGGATAAGAAGCTTCATGTCATCTACTACATGTCAAAGACCCTTAATGGTGCTCAACAGAATTACACGACAACCGAGAAGGAATTTTTGGCAATTGTCCATGCTTTTGAAAAGTTCCGTTGTTACTTATAGGGTTCCAAAACCATTGTTGTTTCGGGTGTACTCCGATGGAAATATCTGCACAACTGAAAGCACTACAGGAGTCTCGGGCTGCCTATTGGGGGGTCTCAGGCTGCATGCTGGGGTCTCGGGCTGGACCGCGCGAAACTTCGTTAACACCACTGGAGGGCCTACAAGAAAGAGAACGTAAACTGCTCTTGGGGGTGGTTTCGAGGAACCCCCCTTCGATGGCTAAGCAAGTGTTTACCTTTTGGGAGAGTATAAAGCTTAATATGCTTAGAAAGAGAGAGAGAGAGAGAGATTGATCAACCCCCTTTATGTGGCATATGTGGGGGTATTTATAGTGTATGATAACCCTAATTTCGGTGGTCAGCCTGTAGACGACTTGCTTTTGTCAGGCTGGCAGTCGGGAGCTTGTGATTGACTTACTCTGGTCGGGCTGGCAGCCAGGAGCTTGTGACCGACTCACCCTAGTCAGGCTGGCAGCTAGGAGCCTGGAGCCCACTCACCCTGGTCGAGCTGGCATTCGGGAACCTAGAGCTAACTCACCCTTGTCGGCCTGGTAGTCGGGAGCCTGGAGCTGACTCACCCTGGTCGGGCTGGCAGCCGGGAGCCTGTGACCGACTCAACGAGCTCAAAATAGTACTCGAGGTGCACCATCCCTAGAGGGGCTGAGCGCGAAAGATAGTTCAGTAAGAACTACCTTATACAATTGTTTTCACGAATCATGCGGCTCTTAAATATCTCTTAGGCAAAAAGGAATCAAAACCTAGGTTGATCCGTTGGGTGCTTGAACTTCAAACTTTTCATCTTAAGATTAGAGATAAGAAAGGAGTGAAAAATGTCGTAGCGGATCATCTATCTCATCTTGAGGATTTCCAAATCCAAGATGATGGGTCTCCCATTGAGGATAGAATGCTAGATGACTCCTTGTATGCTATTGATGTGAAGGAGCTCCCATGGTTTGCCGATTTAGTCAACTATCTTGCATGTGGGGGAGTTTCCACCTTCATTCTCTAAGAATCAAAAGAAGAAGCTCAAAAGAAAGGCTAGGCATTACCTGTGGGATGACCCCATATTGTACAAACGAGGCATTGATGGTTTGCTTCATCGTTGTGTGCCAAATAAAGAGTTTCCAAGTGTGTTAAAGATGTGCCACTCGGATCCCAGTGGTGGTCGTATGGGTATTCCTAGAACCGCCTCCAAAATTCTTTAATGTGGTTTATGGTGGCCACATCTCTTTAAGGATACATGGGAATTTGTCAAGACATGTGATCGATATCAAAGAATCGGGAACATCTCAAAGAGGAATGAGATGCCTCAAAAACCTATTCTTTAACTAGAAGTCTTTGATGTATAGGGAATTGACTTAATAGGTCCCTTTCCTTCATCTTAAGGAAATCAAGATATCCTTGTTGCGGTTGATTATGTGTCAATGTGGGTTAAAGCTATTGCCTTCCCAACAAATGATCACAAGGTGATAATGAAGATGTTCAAGAAGATTATTTTCCCAAGATTTGGTGTCCCAAAGGCGGTGATAAGTGATAATTGTTCACATTTCGTGCATAATGCCTTTTAAAAGATGTTGAAAAAGCATGGAGTTAATCAACGTTTTGGCCTCCCATATCATCCTCAAACTAGTGGATAAGTTGAGGTGTCTAATCGTCAAATCAAGTTAATTCTTGAGAAGACGATTGCAAGAAATAGGAAGGATTGGTCGGATAAGCTTGATGATGCCTTGTGGGCGCATAGAACGGCCGCCTTCAAAACTCCTATTGGCACTACTCCTTACCGCTTGGTTTATGGGAAGTCTTGTCATCTCCTGGTTGAGCTTGAGCACCGCACTCATTGGGCTACTTTGAAGATTGATTTCGACTTGGCTAGTACGGGAGAACAATGTTGGCTTGATCTCCATGAGTTGGAAGAACTTCGCTTGGATGCCTATGGTTTCCCTAGTATATACAAATCTCGTTCTAAGGAAGAGCATGACAAGCTTATTGAGAACAAGGAGTTCAATGTTGGTGATAAAGTGATTCTCTATAATTCAAGGATGAGGCTATTTCCCGAAAAGCTTATGTCTCGTTAGAGCGGTCCTTTCATCGTTCAAGAACTTTTTTCTAATGGTGTTGTTGAAATCGCTCCTTCGAATTACTCAAGATCTTTTAAAGTCAATGTCCATAGACTCAAGCGCTATTATGATAGTGTTTTGTCGGCCTCGTTCACAAAATGACTCTCTACGATCCACCTTGAAAGGGGTGGAGAACGTTAAGCTAATGATGTTAAACAAGCTCTTTTCGGGAGGCAACCCGACTTTCTAACCTTCTTTTCATTTTCGTTTGATTTTATCTTTCTTTTTTTGATGCTTATAGCCTAATTGATTTATTTCTTTTGTTGTGATTTTAGGTAGTTTTGATATGATGGAAGTTTAATTGCCAACAATCTTGGTACCAATTTTGAGGATGGAGTGTTTGTATGCTTGTTTGGAGACGTGAGTTAGAATTGAGTTTTGGTGGGTTCATTATGGTGGGTTCATGAAAGTTGGATGTTGAACCCACTGTCAAGGGGTCTAGGGGCTGCCATGTTTAGTGTTCATCATGAGCATTGTTCGTTGAGCCCACCATCGAGCGCACGAAGGAGTCCAAGGCATTGCGTAACCCAGGCTTGCACGGGCGCGCAGAGGCTCTACGCAGGCGCGCACCCCCTGTGCGCGGGCGCTCTCGTGCTGCTGCGTGCACTCTTAATTACACCCTTCTCCTTTCTCTCTCATTCTTCATCTATTTTCTTTCCTCCTCTATTGTTAGTGTTCAAGCAATTTCAACATTTTTGCTGCTATATTTCATCATACAATCATCATTGTTCACTTTAATTATTTGATAATTACTCTAATTTCCCAATTTTATGCGTTCTCTTTGATTTTCTCTCTCCAAAAGTTGGGATTTTGGGTATTATTGATTGGGGTTTTGGAGAACTTATAGTTGAGCACTTTGTTCCATTTCATTTAAGTTTTCCACTCATTCAAGGTATGATTTCTTTATTTCTTTTGATTTTCATGTTAAATTTCTCACCTTGAATGTTGTATTGGTGTCTTCATTTTGCTTAGTTCATGACTTCAAATTTTGTGTTGATGTTGATTATTGATGATTATGTGAACTTTTGTTTCCATGATTTTGCTTGATTAATTGCAATATTGGTGCCACAATTGTTGGTCATTTTCTTTGAATATGGTCATGGATGCTTGTTTGGAACATTGTTGCTCTTTGATAATACTTGATGGTTCATGAATTCTTGCTAATGTTGTTGATTGAATGTGCCTTTACACTTGTTATGTGTCAATTTACTCATTCCATTTTCAATGTTAGTTTTTGGATTCAATTACTCTTGCAATGCAACATCTTTGAGCATCATTCCTTTAATGCTTTTAAACCTAGTTCTTGTTTACTTGTGTTGTAGATGGCACTACTTCGCCGGCCCAAAAGAGCACGTAGCTCCTCTTTTAGGGAGGTTGTGCCACCCCTTCTAATGTAAGAGAGACCTGTGGTATTGAGTTCACAAAACAAGAGAATTGGGAGAATTTCATTCGTCTTTCTTCTCGAAAACTTCTTTCAACAAGATTCTACGATGCCTCAACAACAACAAAGCTCGGGATTGATGAAGATGTCCGGTGGTTGGCTCGCAATTTGGGCTTAGAAGACTTCATTAGTCTTAATGCTCTAACCTATACCCGCATTACTTTTGAGTTCCTCTCTTCTCTTGAGGTGCATGAAGAAGAAGAAGATGGTGTAACCACCCACACTCTCACTTTCCAAATGTTCAATAATGATCATTTGGTTCTAATATCCTTCTTCAACGAAATCTTCAAGTTCCCCGCGCCAATGGATGACATCGACTACATCTATCCGGCCTTTGAAGATTTGCAACGAGATTATGGGTACAAGGAGGGTAGATGGTGGAAGCACATTTCAGTAGAGGGAACTTATCGGCCTCAATATTCAAAAGCGGCATCTATCGTTCATCCCGCTTTGAGGTACTTCAATATATTGCTTACCTATGCTTTCTTCTCCAAGGAATCTATTGGCGCCATCTCTAGAGAAGAATTGAGTTGGATTTGGTTGGCGGATCAACCTTTTGGAGAGGTCGAGGTCATTAACTTTGGGGAACACTTGCTTGATCGTTTTATAGACATCTGTGATGGTGTGTTCCTCTCCGGGAGCATACAATTAGGCGGATTGATCACTGTAGACACCTGATTGTGTCTCCCCAAAAACCAAACCCAGTAATGAGTACCTTTTACATCTTTGATTATCGAGCAATGTGAAATGTTGAAGAGTCTCGTGAAAATGTTTTCTAAAATGTTTTAAATAAAAATAATTCATTTTGTATTTCGAAAATCATTCATTTCGCGTCCAATTTATGAAAAACATCCAATCCAGTTTATTTTGGTCTATAATCTGGGTCCAATAATTTTGTAGTTGGATGGGGTTTGAAAAGAACTTTCCAACGATATATTATAGCCCAATTTCGAGTTATAAAAAGGAAGTTATGGCCAAAATACTAAACTAGGCCTAAATCAAGCTTTATATGCGGATCCAATGATCATGTGGAGGGTCCATTAATCTTAATTATATTCCTAAACCAATTAGAATTAATTAGAAGCTTCTATAAGTTTCTAAAAGATCTTAATTATCCATTTTGAAAAGATAAAGATTAAAGAATTGAAATTGAATAAAACATCTCTTTTTGAAAGTCTTAATTCTACTCGAATTGAAAGACGTTCAGATATTATTTTTGTGCCTCATAATTTTTATCCAAATCATAGAAGGCTGGATAGCCCTTGAAATTATATTTCCAATGATATATATAATATTAATTTTGAGGTATAACGAAAAAGATATGAAAGAAATACGAAACACTATCCAAAACTGACACCGTCCCACTATTTCGTCTATATCTTTTACTCTACAAAATATTTTAATCTTATTCGAATTGGGTTGGAAAGTAGACTTTAAGAGCTTTCTAATGATATATTATTAACCTTATTTCAATTTTTGGATCAAAAGATATGAAAAAACAAAATTCGTAAAAAAAATTGTTTTTATCGCGCCGCGATGAATTTGACGCGCCGTGATACTTCTTATCGCGCCGCGTCAAAGGAATTTTATTTTGATTTGAATTCTAACAATTTTTTGATCGTTTTCAGTCGTTTTTCTCTAAAAAATACGGTCTTTTTCCTCCGTTTTTATTAACTAACAATCACCAACAATTATCATCTCTTCTCCCTCTCTAAGCTAAAGCTTATTCTTCCTCTCTCTGTTCTTTTTCTATGCCTAGCCTAAACACGTTAAACACATCTTTTTGATTCTTATTTGATTTGATCACCATTCCCCCATCACGAGACTTAGACACACCTAACCAAGCTCGAAGTTGCCTTAGACCTTGACGGGAAAGGTTGATAGTTCTGAGGGTTTGATCCCAAATCCATATTTCAATTCTTTGATTAGATTTAATTGTTTGATTTAATATTTTCATTGAACTTACTAACGTGTGTATTTTTTTAATAGAAAAAGGTACGAGGCATCAAAGGAAGTAATTTAATTACCTAATTATTCTTTGGAAATTTTGTTAACAACTACCAATTAAAGCGCGTGTTTTAGAAACAACTACCTATTATTATTTTTTTTTAAAGAACTAACACAAATTTGTAAAAAGTTTAAGTAGAACTACTAACAGGATAAAGTCGTATCTCCTAATCAAAAGAATTACCTAAGTCCTCTAACTAAAGTAGATAGGGAAGTAGGGTCGAACATAGGGAAACAAGTCTTTCTATTCCTAATTAATTGATATTCTAAATTATTAAGTAACCAATTTAATGTTGTAAAAGGAATTAAACTTCGGAGATTAGGTATAGGAAGAAATCAAGTAATAAAAGCCTAGGGTATAGGTTAACAATAAAAAATATTTCAGGGTAAAGCATAATAATCAATTATCAATGCAATAATTAATCAGATCATAACGGGCTTTCGCTACATATTACAATCACAGAATTAATCTACAGGCATTAAATCGCATCTCTCGAATCTTGATTTAACCATTTATAAATTAACCTGCCTATTGAAACTAAGCCTAAACATCAATTCTCATCTCTTGAATCTCGAATCAATATTGCATAACTCATACAATTAAACCAGGCCTAATCTAATTGCATAGCATTAAATCAATCAATAGGAAATTAATCAAGTATTGACAATCGACAATAATAAAATACCCCTTCATATTATTTATGGATCCCCAACACCCTAGAAAATAATCTACTCACACATAATTAAATCTAAACTAATCAAAGCAATTAAACAAAACATGATGAACAAAAGCAAATAATTTACTGAAAATAAAAGGGAAGAAATTGTTACCAAAATTAACGGAAATAATAAATTGTATAAAAGCTAAGAGTTGTAGAGAGAGAAACAAGAGAGAAGTCTAAGCTTAAGAGAGAATTTAGCTAATGAAATAGAGGTAATTATATCAAGACCAAACAAAACGTATAAATCCAAAGCTTAAAAATCCTAATTAGAAACTAAGTAAAAATCGTTAGAAATCGTCTCCAAAACACGCGCCTAGTCGGGCGCGCCTTTTTCTTCAAGAGAGCGTTTCTCGTGCCCGGTCGGGCGCGAGCTCGGGCGAGAACGCTTCCTTCTTCTTCCACCCCGCTTAGTCAGGCGCGCCTTCGAGCGAGCCTCCATCCAGCTGGGCAAGCTTCTTGGGCAACATTTGGACTTTGTTTGGGCTAATGACTCGGCCCAAACTCTAATCTCCTCTTTGGGGCTTTGATCACTCGGTCCAATGCCTCGTTTTCTTTTAATTTAAGCCCTTAATTAGCGGTTTGATTATTCTAACCAACCTTGGGTTATGAAAGATGGTCAATATCTTCTAGTGCTCGTAGTGGCTCCAAATAAATTCGGGAAAATGCTCCAAATATGCAATTTCCTACAAAACACTACCAAAGCTACGAAAACACTAGAAAACACATATTAGTAATAAAAGCGGCTCTAAAGAACCAAAAATACTCCTAATTATGACCAAGGGACGAGGGTAAATCACTATATAAAATAAATATATCAAACTCCCCCACGCCAAACCTTTGCTTGTCCCAAAGTAAAGAGCTCATCAATGAACAAATAAAACATACTTCACCCCAAATCAATCAAAATCAAACATAACCAATTCAAGGCAAATCCAACAAGTATGCATCAAAACCAACCAATCACTCATCCTCCCTAACAATTGTCAAATAGAGCAAACCACAAGAGCATATAGAATTTAAGACTAGTGCTCACACACTCAACTCTCATTTATGAGGCGGATAAAAAATGTATCCGATCGCTCTCCATCCCAACCCCTTTATGTGAACAATGCCCTCTCAACTTACAACACTTGTGTGTTTGAAAGATATGCACTCAACCTAAATAGTCGACTCGAAGTATATCAAATCTTTCTTTGCATTGATAAGTAGCTAATTTCACATTCACACAACTCTATGCACAAAGGTCGGAGGGTCTTTAAATCTTGTAATGTAAGGCTTAGGGTAAAGGATAGGATAAATTTGGGAAAATGTGAGAGTAAATCCATGCTTAAGGGAGCCATAACCCTAATAAACCAAAGTAAAAAATAAATAATGACTAATCATCTCCAACATAACTCAACTCTACCAAAGGTTCACCAAACATCCAATTCAATCAACAACAATAATTTCCAATATTTATAATTTCCAATATTCAATCAACAATAACAATGTAAAACTTGGGTGAATAAACAAACTTTGAGTCTTCAACTTGATTTTTTTCTTTTGCACTCAATTTTTTTCTTTTGAACAACCTTCACTTTGAACAATTGATCATTGAATATTTTCTTTCTTTTTGCTCTTTTTTTTTCTTTCTTTTGAAGTTCACTTTTTTTTCATTATCATGCTTTATTTTTTTATCAAGAAATAAACTTTCAAAATCACCAAAAAATAAACCACAATCAAGAACAAAACAACTTTTCATAAACACCCAAATTGTGAAAATAAATAGCTCACCACAAACTCCCTCACCTCACTCACTAATAGCTCCCCAAGCCAAGCTTGGGACTAGTAACCTGTGGGGCAAAATCGGCTTGTAATGTGGCTAATAAACAACAAAAAGTCAAGGTAACAACATGGGTAGCAAGAAGGGAACAAATGTATCTAGATTCATCTAAAGGCTACCTAAAAGAACAAATGCCTTCGTCCTCCTCAATGTGCATAATAATGAGTCAATAAACACTACTCAAAGTTGAAAACCAATACTCAAATTCATTGACATACCAGGATCTAACACACATTCCTTACCAAATCAACTAGTCAAGCACTATATTCACAATTAGTTGGGCAAAATTGACTCATGTTAAGGCAACCAAGTAATCAAATATCAAATCATAGCTAGTCTATCCATATTACTCATCATCATATACCAAGAATCAAAACAATTTTCATGTATGTATGGGGCATATGGAAGCATGATTTATTATTCATTGGATCATATTTTTGTAATTTTTTAATTTTCTAATTTTTTTTTGTATTTTTTAATTTTTTTCAAAGCAATAAAATCTATACTAGAAAGCAATAGATCTATACTAAACACACCAAAAATAAAAGAAAAAAGAAGAAAAAGATATTTAAATCCGAAAATCTCCCCTAAGCCAAAATCAGACAATGTCCTCACTGGCTCGGGAATCAGCCCAACACGACTAATCCTTATCATCATCATCTATCCCTCCAAATCCTCCACCGTTACCACCTGCACCACCAGAAGAGCTACCATCAAAATAGTTAGGGTAAACATGCCCCCCTGTCCCCCCAAAAGGAAAGTCTTGGCCATAGCCGTAAAAAGAGGAATAATCAGTGTAAAGGTCATGGGCAGTGGGATCTACATATCCCTGAGGTGGAGGCTGATACCAATCGGGGTGAATAGCATCGTCGGAAATAGCACCCCAATGAGCATAATCATCATACATAGGAAAAAGAGCTCTACCCTGGTTCCTCTCCACATACCCTAACCGTTGATCTAAGGAGCCAACCATCCTTCTAAGGTCTCCGTGGGACTGCTCAATACTACCTATGGCCTGACCTATACTCTGCAAGTCCCAGATGGTCTCGGGATCATGACTAGGGGGTGGTGGTGGGACATGAGGCGGTGATGGTGGTACCACAAGCTCTGGCTGTGGCGCCTGAGGTGGTGGTCCTTGCCCTAGACATGAGCGACTAGTAGGTCATAGTTGTAGGACTCTTGCCAAGGGGAAAAATCAGTAAGATCGGGGTTAGGAAGGGGGAAGATAGCCAAGGGGTTTGATTCTATCCTAACACACCATTGGGGAGTCGGTTCTACTGTAAGCCAGTCTAACCATTGAAAGTATCTCAAGTTCATGAGAGTGTCCCCCCCACAGTTAGTCAAACCCTCACTCCTAGCCTCTTTAAACCCGACCTTCTTAGTCGCTATCCTAGTGATTAGACCTCCTAATCAGATAAGGGTCTTGGTGGCACCACCACTAGTGGTGGCATGTCTACCTAAGTGATGAATTATGTATCTCCCTATGTTCAATTTCCCATACCTAAATACATAGTGGCCGATAATAGCTAGCTCGTTCGTTTGTGCGTTATGTGGTTCATGTCTAGATAGAAAACAAGTCCCCGAAAATCTTTGGAAGATTTTAGGGACGGGATGGTGAATAGGTCAGGCACTAGCATGTTGGGCATTTAGGGTCGGTAAACCCGTTAAAATAGTGTAGATATCTTCCACTTTATAGTTCTCATGCCAAGCAGTAGGGGGTTAGGTTTCAAGATCAAATAGCTTGCAAAATCCTACATAACTTTAACTAATATTTCTATTGTTTAACCTAAAATGCAAAATAAGGCCATTTCTAGATTGTTCAACATGCAAGGATGATAAAAATTCACAAGTTAATTCACCTTATGTCGGGTAATGCATATCCATGAATTTTCTCATACTGATATTGTTCATAAATCTCCTATCATGATCATACAACCCAAGAGATTCAAGAGTGGGTCGGTGTAGCCACCGAGAAGGAATTACCTCACGCTCATAGAGCATGATGAGCCGTTCTCGTTGAGTCGATGTGGTAATCCGGATGGTCGGCCATTTCTCGAGCTGTAAATCCGGATCATAGGTTTGGCTTGAATCCGAACCACGTCCTCCTTGAGTCCTTGCCCTCTTTGAAGCAATTTTAAAATATGGTTTTGGAAAAAAAATTGTTTAAAAGTGAAAAAAATTGGTATAGGATTGTAGAGGATGAAGAGAGGAGAAAGAATATGAAAGAATTTTTGGATTTGGGTGAGAGATTAAGAGGAGATCTTAGAGAGAAGTTAGGGAAATTTAAGTTTTTAGAGAGAGAAAGTATGGGTTGAAGATGATATGTAGAAAATACGGAGGAAATAAGAAGGAAGGAAGAAGAAAAGAGATGGGAGCTCGGAATGGGTGTGTCGCGCCCGGTCGGGTGCGACCTTTTTTCCAATATTTCTTACTCTCGCGCCCGATCGGGTGATCTGATGTGAAGAAAGTTGCTTAGTCTCGCGCCCGATCGGGCGATACTTTGCCCGGTTGGGCGAATTTCTTGCTCTGTACACGTCAACTCTCGTGCCCGGTTGGGCGCTCCTTCGCTCGATAGAGCGGATATGGTTCGATTTTTCACTTTTCTTCACGCCCCCCGTCGGGAAATTTTCTCCTTTTTCAAACTTCATTCTCGCGCTCGGTCGGACAGACCTTTACCCGGTCGGGCGCGCTACAACACGAAGAAGTCCAATTTTATTTTCTTTACTCCAAATTTGGCTAACTTTTTTTCTCCAACCTGTGTAAAACCGCTCTAAAACACATTAAATTCCCTCCTCTCTCCTCTCACATAAGAAAAAGAAAGAAAGAAAACTATTCTAAAAAGAAAGAAAATACGGGTTGCCTCATGTAGGGAATAATTTCAAGCATCCCATACTTGAGCCCCAATGTGATCTTACACTTAAATACGGTGGCGTTCAAAGGGAAGAAAGTTAGAGCAAAAGAGTCGTCAACAAGTTTTAGGAACTTGTAAACCGTTCACAAGATGAAGGTTAAACCCTTTCACGATCCATGAGATCGCTAACTCCATAGTGGTCTGGAACCATGACTGGATATTCGGGGATGAAGTTACAAATCCAACCTAAAAGATATTGAACCTGCCCTAAATAGGCCTCTACTTTATTCTTCTCATATTCATGTGCGCTTTCTGACTAACATACAATCAATAAGTTAACCCTAAACCTGTTTAATCTATGTTGGTTGAATTTTAATGCACAAACAAATCTATTATTGGCGATCACTTGAATTAAAATCATATTAGCCTAAATAAAATTATTAATTATCTATCAAGCGTGACTACAATACAAATTACCTTTAATTCTGCAAGAGAGGGCGTGATCAAGCAATAACAATAATACATCCAACAACAACAATCATCATCATCATAACAATCTTAATAAAGATAAATAATATTAGCAAGATCCTAGGCATGATACTTACCAAATTAATAACAAACCCTAGCATGTCACTAAACAATAAAGATCAAATTCTTAACCCTAACATGATACTAACATGATAGAAGAAATAGTAAACAACCTAAACATGATACTAGAAAGCAATAAAAGCATCCTAAAATGATACTAGGAATTAAAATAATATAAACATGTTTTCTACAAAAATATAGCAATAAAAAAAACTTACTTTATTGCCTCGTATCTCTTTCTATCAAAACAATACACACGTTAGTAAATTCAAGGAAAATATTAAATAAAACAATTAATTAAAATAATTGAAATAGGGATTTGGGACCAAACCCTCAGAAATTATCAACCTTTCACGTTTAGGGAGAAGGAAACTTTGAGCTTGGATAGGTGTGTCTAAGACTCGTGAATGCGGTATGGTGTTTGTAAAAAGGCTAGGCTAGAAAGAGGGAGAAAGAACAAGCTATTGCTTAAGAGAGAGAAGAGAAAGATGATTGTGAATCACTAAAAACGAGGAAATACGACCCTATTTATATGGAAAAAGGTCCTGAAACGATAAAAAAAAAGATCGAATTGCATTCGTAGTAAAACTGCTCCCATCGCGGCGCGACAGTGTCCATCGCGACGCGATGGTGCCATCGCGGCACGACAGCTCCATGGCGACGCGATGGCTCTGTCGTTTCGCGATGGTTCACGCGCTAACTCAAAGCCGTACAGAGTCCTTAATCTAATTAAAGTCTGTACCTATCTTTTAAAATCAGATTTAATTCTTTTAAAAACACTTGTTTTATTCCAAATAAAATTCTTTATTTTCTAAAAGATATAATTACTAATCCTAATTCCACTAGAATTTAAGATAACCTTCTAGATTATTCTAGAAAATTAAAAGTCAATCCTAATGACTTTAGGAATATTAATTAATGGGCCCTCCACTTGATCATTGGGCCGTATAAAACCATTTCAGGCCCAATTTAGTATTTTGGCCATAACTTCCTCATTATTCATCAGAATTGGCCTTATAATATGTCGTTGGAAAGCTCTTTTCGAGCCCAATCTAACTACACTATTATTGGACCCTTATCTTGGACCATACTAAATTGGACTGGATATTTTCCATAAAATAGAGTAAGAAAAGAAATATTTTCGAAAATAGGAAGAAATATTTTTTATTAAAACAACCGTATCACAAGACTTTTCACATTTCACCTTGTTCGATAATCAAATGATGTGAAAGATATTCATCACCGGGTTTGGTTTTTTGGGGAGACACAATCAGGTGTCTACAGAAGCCCTCACTTTGACTGAGTTTGGAGAAACATAAGTTTCGAAACAAAATTCAAAGTAACGATAGGGACGGAGAATGATTCAGAATGTTATGCGATCCTAAATCATTCTTGTGACGCCGATACCTGCAAACTAACGTCAGTTAAACAGATAAAAAAAGTTAGAAACACATATCTTGCACTGTCAAGCACACGTCTCTGGAGTAACCGCATTTTGTTGTATTTGTTATGACGACTTCCACAGTGCCCCGTGAACGCCATCTGAGGGTAAAAATACCTCTCTATCTCCATTTGTTTATGACAATCCTACACAGTACCTCGGGAACATCGTCAAAGATAACTGTACCTCGTCATCTCCAGGTTGTGGCAGTACCTCGCCACGGCAATACCTCGCCGCTATAGACAATATCCTCTCTTCTTCGGGACATCGTCGAAGACCGCGGCTTGTAGCCGTCTTTAGTTTTGTTGTGACAATCTTCCTAAGAAGATTATCGAAGACCATTGCTTGTTGATCCTCTGTTTTCTAATGTTCGCTGATATATTTTGCTGTGATTGCTTGCTGTGACAGTACCTCGGTGCATTTTGTAATGAGCCGATACTCAAGCGCTTGTGCTTGCTTGTGAACTAAAACCTCGGTGCTTGTAATAAGCCAGTACTTAGGCGCTTTAAGTAAAATGAGATGATCATCGTCAGGCCGATCACTTACTGCGATTGTAATCAAGCCGACTACTAATCATGTCAATTTGCTTTATGGGGCCTAGGAGTTGCATTGCTGAGGAAAGGAGAGCCAGCGCACGTTTCCACGTGTCATCGCGGCGCGCCAGTTTTGTCGCGTCGCGACAGCTCTGTCGCGGCACGATGGAGTCGGGTTTCAGAATAAAACCCCTTTCTTCCTCATTTCGTCGCTGCTGCTTTCTTTTTGCTCGGTTTTTGCTCAAACCTTCGCCTTGGTCGTTCTTGCTCGTTTCTCAACCAAATTCACTCAAATTTGTTGCAAATCAAAGCTCTCGATCTCTAGTTTGCCAATCTATGTAAGTTTTGCTCAAACTCCTCTCGATTTGGAAGAATTTCGTGTGTTTTATTTGCGAATTTTTGAAAAATTCGAAACTTCGTTTGCTTATTTTGCTTTGTTCGTCACATTTCTTGCCATGAAATTGCTTGTTTATGCTTGTATATCACCTTAGGAGTGTTTTGAGACTTGTTTGACTCTATTTGGTGAAGAAACGAACGTTTTGCCATTGTTGGGTTTTTTGAGTTCGTGAGAACAATGTGACTTGTTCTTCGCATTTTGCTAGCCATTCATGATCAATTTGTCACAATATTTGTCATAGTATTGCAAGAAATTTTTTGATTGCTTGAGAATGTTATTTTTGCTTAAATCAAAACATGCTCTGTTTTAGCACTATGTACTCTGTTTTTTTCGAACATAGTATCATGCGGCTAGGCGAACCTTAGATACTATAGAGCCTTTCATTTACTGTTTTATTGCATAATTAGCATGTCTCGACGACACAGTTCTGATTCACGCTCTCGTGGGGCTCACCGATAGGACGAGTCTGTCGACATCGGCGAGGGGACTTCCACTAGCCTTGGGGAGTTCCCTGAGTAGGATGGGCACACCTTGTACTTCACACCCCAGTTTCACATTTCAGAGCGCGTTCGGCTCAGGATGACTGACGAGCGAGTTCGTTGCCACGGTTCAGGCAACGACACCATAGGGCAGCTGTACGATTCTTACTTTTGCAACAACGAGGAGTTGCGTGCGTTGTGGGAGTCTTGTGGTTTGACTTCTTTGCTGCAGACTACTCGGGCTCTCTATTCTTTTAAGTCGAGTCGTTTCTTGGTTCGCGCTTTGGTGGAGTTCTTTTTGGGATACCACGAACGCGTTCCACTTTCCTTGGGGTGAGATGACTGTCACTCCCCTTGACTTCTCTGTGATCGTCGGATTGGAGTTCCGGTCAACTGCAGTTCCTTTTGGTAGTGATACCACCCTCTTCTCTCCTGAGGCAGAGGAGCTAATGCGCCCCATTGTTTCAGGCTCGCGGTGAATCTCGACCGCTACAGATGAGTAGCCGATTTATTTGGCGGTCTGTGCTAGTAGAGGCTTTTCGGGATGATGCGACCACCCCGGAGCAGCGGGTGCACATTTTTGTTTTGATTCTTCTGTTAGGGTCCTTCGGCCTTTGCCTGCCCTCCGCGACCTTCGAGCGGTCGGGACTTTTGATTGGGCCAGCTTAGCCTATGCTGAATTCCTGCTGGGGTTGCGACTCGCTTGTCGTCAGCGTACCTTTGACGAGGAGGTCACACTCTCTAGCTTCTAGAAGGTCGTAGAGGTATACTCCATCCCTCTTGGCAATAGGTTTCTTTTTGTCGTTTCACTTTATCGATGTTTCTGCATTGTTATAGGTATGGTTCTACGAGTATATGCCATCTTTGGCGCCAGCCAGGCCTTTGCCTCGAGGGATCCCTGTTGCTGCTAGTTGGGGTGGCTGTTATACCGACCAGACTGTTGCTGCCCTTGTTCGAGAGTTGCTTCTCTCGGTATGCATTGTTCGCCATTTTTGTTCACTCTTCTGAATAGGATTCCTACTCATGAGTGTTTGTCTTGCAGGGACCTGAGGTTAACTTCCTTCCGTGGGCTGATTTTGACGTCCCCGCGCTAGCTGTCCAGTACACAGCTCAACGGCGCTACTTCCAGGAGACAGTACACAGCTCAACGGCGCTACTTCCAGGAGACATATGATGCTGTGGTGTACCTGGGCGAGAGAGTTGCGATTCAGCACTCGTCGGAGACTTTTGTCATTCCTACCCGTCCTCCACGGCATATGACGGATCAGAAGGACTTGAGAATTTATATGGGTAGGTCGCCAGCTGGTACAGAGTGGCAACGTCATAGCCATCCAAACCGGAGCTATGGTGAGAGGCTTGTGTCGCGGTTGGCTCCACCACCTTGCCCGTTAGAGGAGGCGAAGGTATATTTTGCATCTTTTGATTTGTTCTTTTCGTAGCCCCCAGGGAATTTTAATCACTTAGATTTTATTCTTGCAAGCTGCGGCGACGGCTGCGAATTTTGTACCTCCACCAATGTTTATTATTTATCAGGGGTCTTTCGGCCCGGTTGAAGAGATGATTCCTCTAGCCCCTTAGGAGTGGCGTTTTGTGGAGAGGTCGATACCTCGCCACTAGACTTGGGTGAGTTGTCTATCATCATTTTGTTTGTATTCATGTTCTTAGACTGTTTTTGACTTTATTATTTGATAGTTTTCGCGCGAGGTGATGACGAGGATGGCGAGAGGCATGGACGCCTTTCGTTATCAGCTCGTGAGGTTGAGTCACCGAGCTAGCTGTCGTCGTGCGAGCAACAACATGGAGATATTTCTCTTTGACTTTTATTTTATTTGTTTTACTCATTTTTTCTTGCATTTTGACTTGGCTTATTTTTCTATTTCAGCCTGTTCCTCCATTATGTACTCGTACGAGACCCGAGGATCGGAGAGAGAGATCCGGATCTGGCTCGAGGCGTCGTCGTACTTCGGTTGGGAACCAGGGCTGTCGAGCGGAGTTGGATCAAACTGTGGTAGTGGAGGGTTCCGGGTCTTCTTCCAAGGGTGCATCGAGGAGGCCGACTAGCCAGGGAGGGGCGACATCAGCTCCTTTCATGGGTGGTGGGACGTATGAGGTTGGCTCGTCGTCACAGCAGCCACATAAGTCAGGACCTCAGCAGGGTGAGCCCGGATGGGCTGGCCCTACTCTTTCGCTTCTGACTACTAGTTATCCTGAGGCTGGTGAGGGATTAACTCCGCGAACCGTGTAGTTCTTGGATGCATTTGGTGTTCCTCCGCAGTTACGCCCTCCGGCGGCGTAGTTGTACCTGTGCTTTTTTTATTCGTCTTTGTAGGACTTTGCTTTATTTGACACTTATGTTAGATATATTGTACATACATCCTATAATTACCATGTTATTTATCTTTTTACATTTTTATTTTTCATTTTATGTCCATGTAAGTGTGTGAAAAATTGTGATTAACTTTTGCGCAAAAAAATTCCGTCATTTTTATTACTAATGGAGGGCATCCGACTTCCTCCCCCAAAAAAGAAAAAAATGAAAAATAAAATTGAATTTGACCAAAAATAAGCTTAAAATTAATTAAACTTAAAATAATCAAAAGGGGATAAATGTTTGAAAGAAAATTGCCAAAAATAAGTTTGGATAAGACTTTGAAAAGAATCAAAACCGTAAATTCAAAGCACGAATCCGAGTCAAAGTCGGATAACACACGGTCAGCTTAGCGCGTTATTCTGACGAGGTAAAAATTGAACCATCGTGGCGCGACACTCCTGTCGCGGCGCGATGGACCTGTCGCGGCGCGACAATCCTGTTGCGCGCGCGCGATGGTCTTATTTCTCCGAATTCTCCTAGGGTTCGGTTTTCGTCAGGTTCTGTTTAAAAAAAGCCCCCAAATTTGTCGATTACAGCATAATTTGAGCAGATTAAAATATTTAGCTTATTAATTTTCACTCAAAATAGCTATATCTAAGACCTTTAGTGATTTTACTCGTGAGTGGTGCCGGTCTTTGACTGCCAAAGAGAGGAAAGAGCTTGACTTCGGATCTTCTCGCTAAAAACAATATGGCCTTGCTCAAACCATTCCTTCCGGGGATCTTCATCGCCCTTATGAATTTCCGGTTTCACAAGATATAGAAAGATTTGATGACTATTGGTGTGCTAGACCTTTGTGGGAAGTTGTTACCCAAAAGGTTCCTCCTTCTTTGTTTGGAGATGTGAAGCAGTGGTTACTTGATAGATCTCAAAAGGACAAGAATAAAGTCCGAAACACGCACAAGACTAGTGTTAAAAATCGTCTAGGAGATAAGAAAATTCCTCTTAAAGATCGTCTAGGTGCAAGAATCGAATTAAAGACCCCTATTATGCCTAAGAAAAAAAATACTACTAAGGGCAAGGAGAAAAGAAAAACTGACTCCACAGAAAAGAATATATGGGTTGAGAAGAAACATGGTGTAATGGCTATTGGAGAAACTATTGATACTAAGATTGTGTGCAGAGCTTCTAAGGGATGCCTATTGGTGAAAGAGATGGATGATGAAGAAAAGGCGGAGACGAATTGGAAAAGGGCCAAAAAAGAGAAAAAAGATTAGAGCATTGCTTTTACTATCAATTTATTAGTTAATTTTTATTTTCAAGTCAAATTTATTTTTAAGCCTTTGTTTTAATTCCATCAATAATGTAATTTTACTTTTATTAATGCAAATTTCATCTTTTTAAATTAAATTGAATTTTTTACATTGAATTATTTTATTAAAGCAATGAAAACAACTTGAATTAATTTCGAAAATTGTTTGAGTACGGAAGTCGACAATTTCCCGAAATACACCGAAATTTTCCCAGATTGACGAAAACGAACTGCGACGGAATTTTGGATTCATCGTGGCGCGATAGTTTTGTCGCTGTGCGACAGATCCTGTCGCGACACGCTGGACTGGAATTCTGTGCGTCGTTCACACTGTGTTGTCGTGTCGACGAGGGAGTGCGAGGTTTGTAAAATTTAAAGTGGCCGCACCCTATAACGGGTTGCCTACGTATCATTTCCTTAGGAATCAGGCCAAACGTAGCTCTCTTGAGTATGTTACTCAAGTCATCATGGGTAGAATTTCTTAAGTTGGTCAAGATTCGTCATATGTGAGAATTTATTACCATCCATATCAGTTAATTTTGCGGCACCTCCTAATAAGATAGTTTTGATGATATATGGTCCGGACCAGTTAGGCCTAAATTTGCCTCTTGGGTCTAGAACATTTTTCCTTAATGCTTTTAACACCAAGTCTCCTACTTTGATGTTTCTTGTCTTGACCTTTTTATTAAAGTGTCTAGCCATGCGAGTTTGGTAGCATTGAGTATGATGTAGAGCTTCTAGTCATTTTTCTTCGAGTAGAATTAGCTCTTCATATCTTGCTCTAGTCCATTCGACTTCATTGAGTTTACTCTCCAACGCGATGCGTAGGGAAGGTATTTCTAATTCCACAGGTGGTACGGCATCCATTCCATAGACTAAGGAAAATGGCGTATTTCCAGTGGATGAACGAATTGACGTGCGATAACCCCAAAGAGCGAAATGGAGTTTGTCAAGCCAATCCTTGTAATTTTCTGTCATTTTTTCGATGATAGTCTTTAAACTCTTATTGGCTACCTCTACTGCGCCATTTGCTTGAGGCCTGTATGGATAAGAGTGATGATGTTGAATGCCGTATTTTTGAAGCAATTCTTCACATTCCACTTGAAAGTGAGTTCCATTATCACTTATCATTTCATGTAGGACTCCATATCACATATAATGTTCCTTTCGATGAAGAGTGCTACATGTTTTGCGGTGAGTTTTGCATATGATGCCGCTTCAACCCATTTTGTAAAGTAATCAATTGCTACTAGGATGTATTCATGGCCTCTTGTCCTAAGAGGAGTGATTTTTCCAATAATGTCTACTCCCCATGTTGAGAATGGCCATGGTGATGTATAGGTGTAAAGGAGAGAGAGAGAGGAACATGTTGCAAGTTCGCGTATATTTGGCATTTAGGGCATCTTTTTACATATTCATGGCAATCCCTATTCATGGTAGTCCAATAGTATCCTTGTCGCATTACTTTTTGGGCTAGCATTTTGCCTTTCATGTGAGTTCCACACACTCCTTCGTGGATTATTCTCATTGCTCTTTCAGATTCCTTTTTTCCTACACATAGGAGATCTCTACCTTTAGGTACCCTCCCATGTAGCTCGTCATTTATTTGTACATATTGGGAAACGAAAAGTCTTAGCGCTCGTTTTGCTCTCTTATTAGCGTAGAGTGGATATTCTCCTTTGGTGACATAGTTGAGGATGTCAATATACCAAGGTTCTTCCTCCTCTTCTTCTTCTCCTTGAACTACCTCATCATCTTCTATGGCTGGATATAAGCTGGTTTATGTCTTTTCTCTATTGTTAAAGGCATTTGTTTAATTTCCTTAGGAATTCTAACCATTGTGGCTAGCCTTGCCAAGGCATCAACAAACTGATTTTCTCCCCTAGGTAAAGATGTGTATTCTACCTTTTTGAGTTGATTAGTAAGGGTTTCCAAGTATGTTTGATAAGGAGGTAAGCTTTCACTCCTTACTTTCCATCTTTTGGAAATCTGATTGATGATTAAAGAAGAATCTCCGAATATTCGAAGTTTCTTTACTCCTAATGCCAAAGCTGTTTCGAGGCCTACCACGCATACTTCATATTCCGCAGCATTATTGGTAACGTCGAAATCTAACATTATGGAGATTGGGACGTGTTCTTCTTTAGGTGATACAAGTAATACTCCTACGCCACATCCTTTTTTGTTTGAGGCTCCATCGAAGTATAATGTCCAAGTATCATCTTCTGTAACCATCAAGTCTTCATCTGGAAAATCATTCTCATGTATTAGTGTCGAGTCTTCTATTGGGAAATCTATTAAGAAGTCTGAGACCACTGATCCTTTAATAGCCTTTTGAGGCATGAATCTTACATTGAATTGTGCTAAGTTTATATCCATCTTGATATTCGTCCATTAATTGTAGATTTCTCGAAGATATACTTAAGTGGGTCCATTCGAGATACTACATAGACTGTTTGAACGAGCATGTATGTCTTAACTTGGTTGTGGCCCACGCTAGTGTGAGGCACAATTTCTTAAGTGGTGTGTAGTGTACTTCGTACTCGAGCATCATTTTACTTAAGTAGTAGATGGCGTTCTCTTTGCCTTCTACTTCTTGCGCAAGCATAGCTTCCATTGTCTCTTTAGTGATTGTTAGGTACAATCGAAGAGGGATCTTGGAAGCGCTGGTGCTAATACAAGAGGATTAGCGAGATAGGCTTTGATCTTTCAAAGGATTTTTGACACTCATCGTCCCATATTACTAGCACATTCTTTTTAAGCTTCTTGAAAATTGGTTCACATATTGTGTTTAACTTGGATATGAACCTACTTATGTATTGCAACCGGCCAATAAATCCTCGAATTTGCTTATCGGCCTTGGGTGGTGGCATTGACATGATTGCTTTGATCTTAGTTGGGTCTGTTTCTATTCCTCTAGAGCTAATGACATAGCCTAAGAGTTTCCCTAAGGTGACTCTAAAAGCACACTTGGCTAGGTTTAGCCTCATGTTGTATTTCCTTATCCTTTCAAAGAATTTCCTTAAGGTTACTTGGTTTCCTAGCCGGTCTTTTGATTTTATAATCATATCATCTACATAGACCTCGACTTCTTTATGCATCATGTCATGGAGTAAGGCAGTCGATGCTCTTTGGTAAGTGGCACCCGCGTTTTTCAACCCGAATGGCATTACCGTGTAACAGTATGTGCCCCAAGGTGTTATGAATGTAGTCTTTTCCATGTCTTCTTCAGCCATGAGAATTTGGTTGTACCTTGCGTATCCATCCCCCTAAACAAGAGAAGTGCATGATTTGCCGTGTTATCTACTAAAATGTTGATGTGTGGTAAAGGGAAGTCGTCCTTTGGACTTGCCTTATTTAGATCTTTGTAGTCGACACACATTCTTACCCTTCCGTCTTTCTTTGGAACTGGCACCACATTTGCGACCCATTCGGGGTATTTGGATACCCTTATAAAACCTACAGTTATTTGTTTTTGAACTTCTTCTTTTATTTTAAGAGCTACGTCGGGTTTCATTCGTCGTAACTTTGGTTTTACAGGTTTCATTCCTAGAATTAAGGCTATTGTGTGTTGAGCTATTTCACTATTTATTCCTGGCATATCTTTGTATGACCAAGCAAATACATCAATAAATTCTTTTTGTAGATTAATTAATCGATTCTTTCTTCTTTACTAAGAGTTAGACCAATTTTAACTTCTTTCTTCATGGTTGGATCTTTTGAGATATCAACCATTTCAGTGTCTTCAATTACTGGTGTCTTGTTTTCAAGTGTTTCCATTGCATTAATTATTTCGTTATCACTTTCATTGTTAGTTAAGCAATGCTCATCATCTTGAGTAAGGGAATGACACGAGGAGTAAGCGAAAGAAGACATGTTATTGAATTCGGAAATCATTACATCAAATAAGGAAATGTCCATTGGGAGTTGACTGCTAACTATTCTAGGAGTAGATTTTGAAGTAGAAGGGAAAGAAGGAGATGTTACTATAGGAGGTTTAGAGGACTTGACTACAGAAGACTTGAATTTAGAGTCAGACCCAGACTCAGACTCTGATGATTCAGACTCGTCGAACATTGGTCCTTGTCCTGTTGTTATGGAGATCTTTCTTCCACTCGGTGTAGTCACCTTCACAGTCTTTCGCCATCCTTGAACTAATCCTTCTATTGGAGTAATGAGCTTTGTGGGATCAAAGTCTTCGCTTTGCAAAGTCGATTGGATAAGCGTAGAATTATCGTTGATGCGCTTAGGCTCGTTTTTCTCGTAGCCAAAGAGTAATCCCATGACATTAAAGTCAAAACATGGGGGTGCTTTCTCTTTGTGAATAGGGATTGGAATCTCATCTAAGAAATTGTAATCCAAGAAGATCTCGAATCCTAGTTGTCTTATCCCGTCTTTGACGAAGGGCTCAGGAAATTCGCAACATGGATAGTCCTCACCCTGTCTTATGAATTAACCATTTAGAGTGAGAGGATATTGGTCCATTGGGATTACTTTCTTTTGAATACGAGCATTTCTCCGTGCATTAATCTTTTCCCGGGCTTGCTTATAGTCTTTCGGAGTCGGTTCGAAACCAAGTTCAAAAGTATCTAATTCAGGAAGGCTAGGCGATCCCATTTGTGTTGCTACTCCTTCTTTCCTAGAGTCATTCCAGGAAAGTATCCATGCTTTTGGAGTATACCATTAACTATCATATTTTAATGGAGGTCGTAATGAAGAGGGGTCTTCTCATCTTCGTCGATAAAGTGACCTCTTCAGCATTGAAGCCCCATAAATCTTCATCATTCTCGTCATGTTCCACATTTATGAGGGGTTTGTCAATCGCCTTAATCCTCATCGGGGAAGCATCGATTGTGACGAGAATTCCTCCAACCATAGCCTTTACTTGTTGATGAAGGGACGAAGGGATGGCCTTAAGGTCATGGAGCCAAGAGCGTCCCAATAACAAGTTGAAAGAAACTTTTATGTCTACTACTTGGAAGGTGGTAGCATGTTCAATAACTCCTGCCGTGACATTCATCGTTATAGTTCCAAGAGCTTGGTGACGAGTGTTGTCATAAGCTCTTACGCCTTGCGTAGATGGAGATTAGTCTTCATCTCCTATTCCTAGCATCCTCGCAGTTCGAAGTGGGCAGACATTGATTGCTGACCCATTATCTACAAGAGTCATTAGGACATTCTTCCTCTTGCAGATTACTGTGAGGTTTAAGGCTTTATTGTGTTTATCACCTTCATGAGGTAAATCCTTGTCAGAAAAGGTGATTAAATTAATGGGACTAGGGAGATCACTCGTGAGGAAGTTAGCCAACCCCTCAGGAGTGGTTTCTGAGTCTATTCCTACTTTAGCCAAAGCATCCATTACCGCGCCTCTATGTTCACGGGATGTGGCTAGTAATTTCCATACGTTCATCTCGACCTTAGTCTTCTTAAGTTTTTTGACAACATCATTGTCTTCTATGATTGGTATGGGAACTTACGGAGTAGTGGGAATGGGAACTTGCTGAGTAGTAGGAATGGGTTGCGTTGTGAAAGGAAGTTGCATTCTCCCTGATCTTGTGAGGACGTCGATAGGAGAATCCTCTTCATCCCAAATGTCATCAACCGAATATATTGAGGAAAGTGGAGTGTCTTTTATATCTTTGAGGTCAATATCCTCATTATCACTGTCCCACACTCCATTAACCAATTCTGAAAATACCTCATTGTCTGGTCGAATTTGTACCAATTTCTTACTGTCAATTAATCCTTGTACTAAGTCCTTGTATTTGAAACAGTGTTTTATAGTATTTCCTCCTGATTGATGATAGGGACTATAAAACCTATCTGTCCTTTTGAGTGATTCAAAAGGTCTTGGCTCGAGAGGTTTGATCTTCCTATTCTCGAAGAGCCTTTGAAGCATATTCGCATAAGTGGTCCAAATAGGTGTATATGACTCATTACTCCTTTTGGTTGTTTCGACTACTTTGAGAGAGAAGGGTTTTCTTTCAATAGTCTTAGCAGGTGTCAACTTTTCGGCCATGCGTCTTTTCTCCATCTCTTTTGCTTCTTGGAGAACATGGTGAAATTGGGCCATCATTGCCCTTTGTTGGATCATTGCTGCCCTCATTGTGTTTATGAGCACCCATGTATCTTATTTTGAAGCTGGTTCCTTATTTGGAGGAAAATCACTCATGGCATCGAAGAAAATGTCCTCCTCTTCCTCACTGGCATAAGTTTCTTTAAGTGGTTTGATGAGAAGTGATGGGTCAGCGTTACCTTTCTCATCAGAAATGGCCAAGGAATTTGAAAGTGGAGCATTATTGATGCTTGGCTTCTTGCCAGTAGGAGGTAATGGAATTTTATTACTATCTATTAGATCCTGAATTGCCTCCTTTAACTTCCAGCAGTTTTTAGTAGGGTGACCCCTGCCTTGATGATATTTGCAATGTGCATTGGGATTCCAATTAGTCGTCCTCCTTTCGACTGGTGGATCTCCAAATGCTCCAATAGGAGTTATGCGACCTTTTTCATGAAGACGATCAAATGTTGTATCATAACTCATGCCAATAGGTGTGTAATTTTTCCTAAATGGCTTCTTTTGTCCTTGATTAATCATAGCTAGGACCTCATTCAGATTAAAGGTGCTAACATTGTTTGAGTGGGTAGTTTTGGAAGAAGAAGGATTGTCGTTCTTCTTTCCTTTCCAGCCACTATTGGAAGTGTTAGCAACTTTTTATTTTGCAAGGTCGTCCTCGATGTTGATTCCTATGTCATAGACGGCCTTGAAAGTACTCAAATTGCTTTGGTATTTGAGATTCTTAGAGTACTTTTCTTGGAGGTTCTTGATGAACATCCTTACAAATTCTTTTTCAGTGGGAACCTTAACCATTTTGGCAGAAGTTTCCCTCCACTTATTAAAGAAGGAGGTGAATCCCTCATTCTCTTTCTGCTTCAACATCTCAAGTTCTCTATGATCAGTTTCAACTTGAATGTTGCATTTATATCTATCTATGAAATCGTTTGTTATTGAATCCCAAGAAGAGATCTTCTCTTTATCTTCTCTTTATCAAGGGAAAAGAACCGTTGTTCACAAACGGTTTCTAAAGACAGTGAAAACAGTGAATGAAAAACCTTCTTATCAATCCCCTTAATATTCATTATTGTTTCAAAAGCTCTTAAGTGGAAGTATGGATTGTTAGTTGGCTTGAATCTAGGGATGTCATTGGCATTGAACTTCTGCGGAAGAAGTTCCTTGTCCACTAAGACCCCTTGTGAGCTAATCCCCTGAAACTTATAGTCATTAGAGAGCTTACTCAAGCTTTCTTCCATTCGTTCCATCTGTTGTTGTTTTGCAGGGTCATTGACTTGAAGAGCAATGGTCTTCATCATCTCAGTTAAACTAGCAAGATTCTGCCTAAGTTCATTGACTTCTTCCCGAGTTGCCATTTTCTTCTTAGCTTTTCTCTTTTATCGAATCGGTTTATCAAAGAGTAAGACTTGGACGAAAGCGTTGTCCTTGATTAATCGTCCTTCCTTTCTAGACCAAGAGCTATAAATTAAACCATATTTGACTTAATGACTTGACTCAAATTGACTTTTACTTTATTGGTTTTAAAAGGCAAAAAAGCAGCAATATGGTGTATATTTTTGGGCATCAAGTATAGAGTTTAAACAAGGGTTTAAGCAACATGGTTTTGTTTAATTTGGAGGATTAATATCCGGCTTATCCCCCTAAAAAAATGACGAAAAACACGCGCACACAAGACTCTCTAGACATGGTCATGGTGAACATATTTACAAGGTGTGTGTTTAAGAAAGTGAGTGAAAGTGACATGCTTTGACACTTGTGTAAGACCATGGGACTATGTGCCTAGACTCAAACAAAGAATAAATACAGTTTCTGCCGTTAATAAAAAGGTTAATTAGACTCAGCGTGAAGAGCAGAAAAATGGATTTTAGCTGAAGAACTGGCACTGTCGCGAAACGCCAGAGGCCATCGCGGCGTGATAAGATTATCGCGTCGCGATGGACACCATCTTATCGCGCCACAAGTCTGACCTTCGCGTCATTACTGATGCGTCAGTCTAGGCCTGTTTCCAGTGTTCCACTTTAAAAGGACAAGCCTAAAGTCGTACTAAGTCAATTTAATCAATTTATTAAACTTTAATTATTCATATTAATTAATTAAGCAAAGTCCTACATAGTCATTAATTAGTTTATTTAAACTCTTAAACAAGTCAAACAAACAGTTAGTGTAAATATGCATAAGAAAAGATGCACTAGTAGTCAAGTAAGCACAATATGATGCAATGAGTTTACAACCTAACCATGGCTCTAGTTCTCTAAAGTTCCAGGATAAGGGTTAGTCAAAGAGGGTCCATGGTTATGAGTCCGGATGCATCGCGAGGAACCTTACCTTTGGAAGGGTTGGCGCGTATGGATGGGACCCCGCAAGTTAAACTTGCTTCCATGGTTTGGTGAATTCACAAACTCAGATGTACCCTTCGTTGCAATGAGCGTTCGATTGGGTAGATGGAGTGTGAATTTCTAGAGGGTTATGGCCATATGTAGAACACATATGGGTTCGGAAAAGTGGGAAAAACTCAATCAGGAAGTAAAACTGAGCAAACAGTACTAGAACTAGTCAAAACAAGAACGCAGATTTCTGGCTCGATATTGGAAGAACTTGGCGCGAGACAACAGGGACCATCACGAGACAATAGCCCTATCGCGCCGCAATATTGCTATCGCGCCGCGACAAAGTCATCGCACTGCGATGGGCATTGTTTTCTCAGCGCCAGTTCCTACATGCCTCAGCAGGTATCGTTGTTCTTAGAATTTTCCAGTTTTTCGTAGCGTTATTTCGATTCTAGTTGTGAAAGATATTTCCCAAATTTTCTACATGTAAAAATCCTCTGTTTTTAACGCATTACGGATGGTCTATCTAATGCGGAAATTTTTATGGTTGTGCCAATAATGTCAATAAAAATTACGCGCATGAATACTTAGAACTTTTCGAGTCTCATCCACTCATTCTAAATTATTAGCAAAATAAATTTTAGGAATTAAAATAGAAATCCTCCCCAGTGGATTCGCCAAAAACTGTAGGGAATAATTTCAAGCATCCCATACTTGAGCTCCACTGTGATCATACACTTAAGTATGGTGGTGTCCAAAGGGAAGGAAGCTAGAGAAAAAGAGTCGCCAACAAGTTTTAGGAACTTGTAAATCGTTCACAGGATGAAGGTTACACCCCTTTACGATCCATGAGATCGCTAACTCCATAGTGGTCTGGAACCATGACTGGATATTCGGGGATGAACGTACAAATCTAACCTAAAAGAGATTGAACCTACCCTAAATAGGCCTCTACTTTATTCTTCTCATATTCATGTGCGCTTCTGACTAACATACAATCAATACGTTAACCCTAAACTTGTTTAATCTATGTTGGTTGAATATTAATGCACAAATGAATCTATTATTGGCGATAACTTGAATTAAAATCATATTAGCCTAAATAAAATTATTAATTATCTTATTAAGCGTGATTATAAATATAAATTCTTTTTAATTCTGCAAGAGAGGGCGTGATCAAGCAATAACAATAATACATCAAGCAATAACAATCATCATCATCATATCAATCTCAATAAAGCATAATAATATTAGCAAGATCCTAGGCATGATACTTACATGATTAATAACAAACCCTAGCACGTCACTAAACAATAAAGATCAAATCTTTAACCCTAACATGATACTAACATGATAGAAGAAATAGGAAGCAACCTAAACATGATACTAGAAAGCAATAAAAGCATCCTAACATGATACTTGGAATTAAAATAATATAAACATGCTTTCTACAAAAAATATAGCAATAAAACAACTTACTTTGTTGCCTCGTATCTCTTTCTATCAAAACAATACACACGTTAGTAAATTCAAGGAAAATATTAAATAAACAATTACTTTAAATAATTGAAATAGGGATTTGGGACCAAACCCTCAAAAATTATCAACCTTTCACGTCTCGGACGAAGGAAACTTTGAGCTTGGCTAGGTGTGTCTAAGACTCGTGAATGCGGTATGGTGTTTGTAAAAAGGCTAGGCTAGAAAGAGGGAGAAAGAACAAGCTATTACTTAAGAGAAAGAAGAGAAAGATGATTGTGAATCACTAAAAACGGGGAAATACGAACCTATTTATAAGGAAAAAGGTCCTAAAACTATCAGAAAAAGATCGAATTCCATTCGAAGTAAAACTGCTCCCATCGCGGCGCACCAGCTCCATGGCGACGGGATGACTCTGTCGTTTCGCGATGGTTCACGCGCTAACTCAAAGTCGTACAGGGTCCTTAATCTAATTAAATTAGACTAATTAACGTCTGTACTTATCTTTTAAAATCAGATTTAATTCTTTAAAAAAACACTTGTTTTATTCCAATTAAAATTCTTTATTTTCTAAAAGATATAATTACTAATCCTAATTCTACTAGAATTTAAGATAACCTTCTAGATTATTCTAGAAAATTAAAAGTCAATCCTAATGCTTTAGGAATATTAATTAATGGGCCCTCCACTTGATCATTGGGCAGTATAAAACCATTTTAGACCCAATTTAGTATTTTGGCCATAGCTTCCTCATTATTCATCGGAATCGGCCTTATAATATATCGTTGGAAAGCTCTTTTCGAGCCCAATCCAACTACACTATTATTGGACCCTTATCATGGGCTAAAATAAATTAGACTAGACATTATCTGTAAAATAGAGTAAGAAAAGAAATATTTTCAAAAACAGGAAGAAATATTTTTTTATTAAAACACCCGTATCACAAGACTTTTCACATTTTACCTTGTTCGATAATCAAATGACGTGAAAGATATTCATCACCGGGTTTGGTTTTTTGGGGAGACACAATCAGGTGTCTACACCTCCAGCAAAGCGTGGTTTATTTAGGTCTCGCACGACCTTCTTACCGTATGTCAATCAGGATGAAGCATAATCGATTAGGTGAAGTAATTTAACTGCACCAATCATAGCCCCTTCATGGTATAACTTAAGTCGTTGGCCATTAACCTTAAACTCACCACCATGTTCATCAATTAATTCTACAGAACCGAGTTTGTTTGCCCTCTTAACAGTAAAAGGATCCGACCACCTTGACTTCAACTTTCCTGTGAAAAGCTTAAGTCTAGTGTTGAACAACAAAGCCTTTTCACCCTCTTTGAATTCTCTTGGAAGGATCATGTTGTCATGCCATCTCTTAGTCTTCTCCTTGTAGACGCCTGCACTATCATAGGCCATCAACCTAAACTCATCTAATTGGTTAAGTTGTAGAAGCCTCTTTTCTCCCGCTAGCTTAGCATCCAAATTGAGCTCTTTAATAGCCCAATATGCTTTGTACTCTAATTCCACCGGGAGGTGACATGATTTCCCATACACAAGTCTATAAGGTGTAGTACCAATTAGGGTCTTAAATGTAGTTCTATATGCCCAAAGGGTATCATCCAACTTATCACTCCAATCTTTCCTAGATCTTGCTACCACCTTCTCTAGAATGGCCTTGATCTCACTGTTTGAAACTTCAACTTGGCCACTAGTTTGGGGATGATAAGCTAAACTTGTCATATGGTATACACTATACTTCTTGAGAAGGGTATCTAACTTCTGCTTATGAAAGTGAGATCCTCCATCACTAATAATTGCCCTAGGTACTCCAAATATGGGAAAGATGGTTTTCTTGAAAAGCCTATGGACCACCTTGGTATCATTGATAGGTGTGGCAATGGCTTTAACCCACTTAGATATATAGTCAATGGCGACAAGTATGTAACGATTCCCTCCTGAAGAAGGAAAAGGTCCTATGTAATCAACACCCCAAACATTGAAAATTTCTACTTCCAATATACACTACTACAAATTCGGCCTAAAGTATCACTAATAAGAAACCACTTTTTGTAAAAAAAAGGGGGTTTTTTTAATAAAAGAAACCTATGATCTAAGAAAAGGGGTCTCTTTAAAAAAGAGGTTCCTTATTTAGTATTAAAATTTAACCAAATTTAAGAAACCTTTTATTCCTAAAACCGGTTTCTTATTTTTTATTTATTAAATTAAAAAATTGAAAAATTAGAATTGGTAAGTGCAAAACTGCTGTATTTCATTAGTACATTGAAATTCACGCTTTACCGCCACTACTACACTCAACCTCCCATCTTCCTCCATTACCTCCAATTACGATCAACACATGGACACTCAAGCTTCCCTCCACCACCATCACAACCGATTCTCAACCGCATAAGCCATTGCCCATCACAAAAGCCATTGCTCATTCGCTTATCTGCCTACTAAAGCCACCATAGCCACTTTGCTCCGGTTTTTGTGTCGTCTAAACTACTGTCGGCACTGCCACGAAAGCCACCAAAACCACCACCGCCACTGAAGCCACCGCTCATCATCTCTGCAGTATCTGTGTGTTGTGTCCTTCTTGGTAATTCTTTAATGTTTGACTTTTTAATTTAATTAATTTGATGATAAAAATACCTTAATTTTTGTTCTGATGTTAACATTTTTTTGTTATTGCGTTTGATTGGTTTATATTACATTTGTATTAGTATGAAAATCAATTGAAAATCATACTTTTACCGTAATATTTATAATTGAACCATTGAAATTAAGGGTTTAAATTATATGACTAGTTATACTGTTTGGCGATTTGTTTAAGAGAATGTTGACAATTGGGTATGCATGTATGGCTAAATTAAAATTGAGATTAATATTGTTGGGTACAAAGACACCTAACTAATTTCTCTTTTAAAATCAAGGACATATATATATATTGGAAATTCCCTCCATATGTTTGTCTGATTGTATATATGTGTGAATGTTTTTGTATTATATGCATTCATGGCTATATACTGAATTAATAGTATTCACTTTTTAGCCTTTGTATTCATTTTTTTAATGGTATATGTAGCCCATTTTGTGTGGATTTGCATTGGATATATCAATTATTTCGACTTTTATACTAAGGTGCTACAAATTTTGATAAGTTAGGTAACATTTCTTTAAATCCTTTTGGCTATCTTTTGTTAATTTAATATGATAGTTATATTGGTAGTTATAGTTATTTTATATGCATAGAAGAAAAGTATAAATAAATAACCACATTTTGTTGCTATTAATTATTACATGGGTAATATTATATGACATGCCTTTTGATTTTATGCCAATATGTTTATTTTGAGAAATTTGTAATTGTTAACCCAATTCTCTTTTAAGTGGGGTCAATTTTGGTTTTGGCCATCAAGTTTTGGGTATGAGTTTCAACAGAGTTATAAAAAGGAAAAAAAAAAAAACTAAAATATGTTACTACTCCCTTCACTTTTTTTTTTTTTTTTGTTTATTAATCTTTTATTTTTTCACTCTTAACTGAACTGCTCACCTTTGTACACGTCACTATAAAATGTTATTTAATTTGATCAACATTGTGTTAGTTACTTTAAATGTCATATTTTGTGTAGAAATGGACCCGAAATTGGATAACTACATCAAAGCCAGGTGACCCAAAATATATTGATGGTGTAATGGAATTTACTTTTGCGGTGAAAAATAGTAGAGGCAGAGACAAGTTACCATGTCCTTGATTTATGTGCCACAATCTCTTGCACAAGAGAGTTGATGAAATACTTAATCATCTCAGTAAATGTGCCTTTGATAGAACATATACCCATTGGACTTTTCATGGAGAGTCTAGGGAAAGAATTTCTATGGCCACTTCTAAGGATGGTATAAGTGAGGGTCATGCTAATAATGAAGGTGATCATTTACAGGACATGATACATGTAGTTGAGGACACAATCGTTGAGGATCCTGCTGCTCTCTAGACCTTATTAAATGATTTTGAAATTCCGTTGTACCCTGGTTGCACCAAGTACACCAGATTCTCAGGTTTACTTAAATTATGCAATTTGAAGGCAGGTCATAGTTGGTCAGATATTGGTTTTAATGCGTTGCTTGAATTATTAAAAGACATGCTTCCAGAAAATAATGTTCTTCCAAAAGGTTGTTTTGAGGCAAAAAAAGATATTGTGCACAATGACCTTGCGTTATGAGAAAATTCATGCGTGTCCTAACGATTGCATATTATATCGTAATGAAGAGAATCATTAGAGAGTTGCCCTGTGTGCAAAGCCTCAAGATATAAAGAAAAAGGTGTGCTGACCAAGGTATTATGGTATTTTCCGATAATACCCAGGTTTAGACGCATGTATTCAAACCCGAGTGATGCTGAGAAGTTAACCTGGAGTGAACATGGCCGTAAAAAGGATGAGTTTCTTAGGCACCTAGCCGAATCCCCTCAATGGTCATTCATTGATGGAATGTTCTCTTAGTTTGGTATAGAAGAACGTAATTTGTGCCTTGCATTGTCCACCGATGGTATGAACCCTTTTAGCTCCCTTAGTAGCACCTATAGTACTTGGCCTGTAATTTTGTTCACTTACAATTTATCCCCTTCTTTATGTATGAAAAGAAAGTACATGATGCTAACATTGTTAATTTCTGGGCCAAAACAACCTGGAAATGACATTGATGTGTATTTAGAACCACTCATTGATGATTTGATCATATTATGGGATAAAGGTGTAGAGGCGTATGATGCTCACCGCAAAGAAATGTTCAATTTGAAGGCAATGTTGTTTACCACCATCCAAGACTTTCCAGTTTACGGTAATCAGTCAGGGTACACAATGAAAGGTGGGTCAGCTTGTCCATTGTATGAAGATGGTTTCAAGGGAGTTTGGTTATATGGATCTGGAAAAACAGCTTATGTAGATCATCGATGTTTTTTGCCTAGTGATCATAGTTATCGTAAGAAAAAGAAAGCCTTCAATGGGAAACAAATGTTTGATGATTGTTCAAAGGTCTTTACTAGTGAGGAGGTGTTTCAGAAGGTAAAGGATATTCAGATTACCTTTGGAAAAAAAAAAAAAAAAAAAAAAAATTCTTCCCAAACAAGGTTACAAGAAGTGTTGTGGTTTTTGGCGTTTGACATACTGGAGATTCCATTCTTTAGATGCAATGCATATAGTGAAAAATGTGTGTGATAGTCTTATTGGTACTTTGTTATACATCTCTGGGAAAACGAAAGATGGCCTAAAGCAAGAGCTGACTTAGAAATTATGGGAATTAGAGCTGAACTTCATTCAGTTGAAAAGATAAAAGATGGCCCTAAATATTTGCCTCCCGCTGCTTTTATATTATCAAAGAAAGAAAAAGTTGAATTTTGTGAAAGTTTGGCTGGAGTGAAAGTTCCAGAGGGTTATTCTTCAAACATTCACAACCTTGTTTCCATAGAAAACTTGAAACTTGTGGGTCTCAAGTCCCATGATTGCCATGTCTTGATGCAACATTTGTTACCAGTGGCTATTCGTTCAATTTTACCTAAAAATGTACGACATGCCATCATTAGATTGTGTTCTTTTTTTAATGCAATCTACAACAAAGTTATTAATCCTAAAGAACTGGATGACTTAGAGGAAGAGATTATCATTATTTTGTGCCTGTTAGAAATGTATTTCCCTCCATCATTTTTTGATATAATGATTCATTTGACTCTACACCTGGTTAGAGAGGTAAGGTATTGTGGGCCTGTGTATCTAAGAGCTCAGTGGGCTTTTGAAAGGAAAATGAAAACTTATATGGGTTATGTGATGAATGCTTATTACCTTGAAGGTTGTATAGCTTAGCGAGTCCAGTACGAAATTGCTATTGCACTTTGTAGTGAATTTTTAGGAGATGTGAAAATGATTGGACTGCCTATATCTCGTCATGATGATAGAATAGATGGGAAGGGTATCATTGGTTATAAACAAGCTGACTTGTCTAGTACCAAGTGGATTAAGGCCTATACATATGTTCTGCATAATGAGGATGAAGTACCACCTTATGTTGAGCAACACAAGACTTTCTTGAAAGAAAAGTATAATCGGAAGGCAACTGAGAAGTTCATAGCAAATGAGCATAATCAGACATTTTTTACCTGGTTCAAGGAAAAAGTAATGAAAGAATTTCAATTGTGACCCGAATCTATTTCAGATCGTTTGAAGTGTTTAGCTTAAGGGCCTTATTTTAGTGCCACTTATTCTGGGTATATGATTAATGGTTGCACTTTTTACACCAAGGATCAAGACGCAATTAGTACTATGCAAAATGCGTTACTATGGTGTCATCAAAGAAATTTGTGAGTTGCATTACAATGGTTTCTCAATACCTTTATTTGGATGCAAATGGGTTGATAACTCTAGTGGCGTTTCCATTGACGACTTATTAGGATTTACTGTGGTAAATTTTGACAAACAAGGGCATAAAGAAGATCCTTACATATTGGCTAATCAAGCTAAACAAGTATTTTATGTGACTGACCCAGCTGATAAGAGAAAGTCAATAGTTATTTACCCTTCACCTTGATATGCAGTAGATGAGTATGAAAATGATAATTTGGAGGAAGGATCCACCTTTAAGAAGGGGCCACTAGGGGATGATATTAATGGCGATTATTCAATATATGTAAGACAAGACCATGATGAAGGTATGTGGGATGAAACAAATTTTAAAAAGGCAAAGTCCCAAAAACGTCGTCGTAAATCAAAGTCTAGACAAAACTGAGGTGTGTGTTAAATATATATTTAGGATACTGATACGCATATTTCATTCATGGAACAACCTTTTTTTCTCTATTTTATTTTTATTATAGTGGAATTGTGGAAGTGTATACACACACACATATATATATATAGCTTCTAATATATGAACTTTGGTAGGTTAATGGCAAAAAAGAAAAAGCATGAAAGTCATTCTACAAACAATACAACCTCCGATCCAGAAAATGATGCATCTAATATTGAAAAAAATTATCGTGAGGAAGAGAGAGGTCCACTGTACTTGCAATGGTGGGGAAAGCAATTCAAAGCGGTACCAAAATCCCTGTGGAATGGCATCCTACATATGGAGTTCCATGTGGTGATAAAAAAAACCGCACTACCCTTTCTTCCTATATTGGTGTAGTTGCTCGTGAACGTGTAAATATTAACTATAAAAATTGGGTGATGTTCCAAAAGAAATAGTGGATGAAGTGTATGAAATCATCGCAGTAAGCATTTACCTTTGCAAATTCATCATGCTTTAAAATAACTCAACATGCATGAGGTTGTTTATATATATTACTAGTATTATTACTTTTTACAGATTATATGTATTAATAAAAATAACAATTTTTTCAAAAAGGATTTGATGTATTAGAGAAGCGCAAAAAATATATCTTAGGGAGGGCTTCTATTCGATGGAGGGCCTTCAAGACAAGATTGGGAAAGTATTGGCTATACAAGGTACATGGAAATAAGAAAGTGGTAAGGAAAACATTGCCATGGAAATATCTGATGATACTGCAAACTGATTGGAACAGATTTATATAGACTTATACCGAAGATGATGCATTTCAGGTATTCTTATACTATACAAGTATTTATTAGATTGTTTGTATTTGATAATATTGTATACTAACTAAGTATGGTATCCAATGTAAAGGAATTAAGCGAAAAGAATCGAGAAAGGTCATTAAAAAAGAATACAAGCTATCGAGGAGGCAGGTTAGGATATCTTTACTATGAAGAAGAGTTCGTAAGTAGTTGGAAAATCAGTTTAATTAAGTATAAATCTGAATTTTGAGCTGAATGTTGGATTTGTTGCTGCCAAACATAAGGTAAAAGAACTTCAGAACAAAGATTCATGTCACACAAGTTCCTCAACATTTAGTTTGGCTCAAAGCCCATTCTAAAGAAAAAGATGGCCAAATGGTATTTGAGAATCCTGCTGATGATATAATCGCGCAAGAAATTGTAAGCATTAATTCTAATTTCAAGTCATTAAAATTGTTAGTTGCAAGTTCCTTGTTTAAATTTCAAATTACGGGTCATGTTCTCCATACTGGTCATAACAAATTATGGGTCATGTTCTGCGTACAGGTCATATCAGTTCATGAAATATGCAAGATTTAGTTTATTCCACCAGTTCTTGTTCATTATTGTTTATTTTATTTATTCTTATTTATTTACTTCTTTAATAATTTTCTTAAACAGAGTATGTTGGATGCCCAAGCTCAAAGAGGAGAAATAACCGCCAAGGGTCGGGATGACTTATTAGCCAAAGCAATAAATAAGCCTGAGCATGGCGGTCGTGTAAGGGTTGTTGGATTGGGCGTTTCAAATAAGGCATATTTTGGGTACAACCAACCAACACCTCCAAATCGTATGCAGGCACAAGTCAATTATCTGATGAAAGAGATCGGTACTATGAGAAATGATCAAAACCTGTTGATGTCTTACATTATATCAAGCCCTAATTTCAACCTAGATCAATTTAGACAATTCATGACAAGTGGTGGTGCTCTAGGTGGCCAAGGGTCGGTGAGTACTCCATTTGGGAGTTATGCTGCCCTACTTGGAGGCCAAGGGTTGGGTGCTTCCCAATTTGGTTTCCCTATGCAAGGGTTTGGTGGTCCTCAATTTAGTGCTGTTAATGGACAACTTAGTGGCTCAAGTGGACAAGTAGGTGGATTTGATGTCAATAATGTTGGTTTAATGGTCATGGTGCTCATTTAAGTAAACATGTTGGCAGAGACAATGTAGATCTTGAAATAAATGGTACTTTAGAACCTAACCAGGAGGAGATATTGCCCTACCATGTTCCTTGGCCCGAGCAACACTTAATGCGAAGTGATCAACAAATAGAGCAAAATTGTGCTTCTTCTCCTCAAATAAGTCATGAGTTAATTGATGATGAGCCGATTAGTCATAATCAATTTAGAAGTGATCTGACAAGGCATGATCCAGTGAGTGTTATTGAACATACTCTTCTTGAGGTATATTATTCCTTTTCAATTATTTAATACTCAATGACATTCTTAGCCTTATTATTAGTATTTCTCATGGTATATTAATTCAAATTATACATGATAAGGGTTGGAGTGATTGTTCTTTGGCAATTCAAAGTGAGAAGGAGCTACATATTGTTGCCAAAGTAAAGGTGGAAAAAAGAAAATCAGAACAAGTGATTATTGTTCATAATGTTAAGATTGTGCCTGGTCTTCTACGAGTCTCGGTTGATTAAGTGGTGATGCCAGCAGCTCTTATGCCATGTCCAACCTCACAGTTCACTTACGTGTCTCAAGCTAAGGGTAGTTTTGCTCCCTGGCCCAGTCACTTGATTTATCCAATGATGAACGTAAAATTTTATTCTTATAATATTACACCCAAAGTGGTTATTGAAGTCTCAGGTTTGTATGTTAGCTTAATCATTTTTCTTTTTGATTTGTGCTTTTACTTTAAAGGATGATGAACAAACAACAAAATCCCCGACTACTCCATCCCCAGAAACACCGTCATCACAAGCATCCACTACTCATAAGTATGTCATCAGAGACGAGGATTGTGTTAAGTTAACTTCTAGTTTGTTGCGAAAATTCAAAATTGAAGCTGGGAGAATGAAAGAAAAATGATGATTGCATATCAATAACAATCCTAACAAGCGTGTATGGACATGAGCAAAAACTTAAAATTGATTATGCAGACATTTTTTACAGGTGCTTTTAAAGAGAGATTGGGGCTTCACATTTTGTCTATCTTTATAAAGTAAATGCCTAATGACTTGCCTCTTTTTTCTATTGTTGTCTAACTATCATTTTTATATTATTTTGTAATATATATGTTAATTGATGTGGAAGGTACTTGAGAGAATTGTGTAAACAAGATAGTGTTGTTGGAATGTATGGATTTTGCGATATTGGTTATTTATCTCCATTGACACCAATGACTAGAGGTGTCAAACCCGAACCGACCCGAAAAAAATTATCCGTTTCGAACTGTAACCGATCCGATTTTATCCGAGAAATTCAAGACCCAAACCCGAACTGTAACCGAACTGAACTCAACCCGAATCCGAACTTGACCCGATCTGAACTTAACCCGACACCGATTTGATCCGACCTGAACTCAACCCGAATCCGATTTGACCCGACCTGAACTCAACCCGAACCGATTTGACCCGACCTGAGCTCAACCCGATCCGAAATTGACCCGACAAATAACCGATCAGATCCGATCTGTTTTGACCCGAACTGATATTAACCCGACCCGATTTTAACTCGATTTGATTTTACCCGATCCAAATTTAACACGACCATAATTGATTATTGACCTTTTTATTCAAGTTCTTATAAAATATATTTACTAATTATTAATAAGTTAACTTTTTTACTAAAAAAAAATAGTCTGAAGTCTTAAATTTACTACAAACCCATCATGTGAGACAATCTGACCAAAAAGTAGGTGGGGTCCATATAAAGAGCTCTTTCTTCCTATCTCTCTCCTTTTTCCTCTCTCTACCATGTGTTTTTTAGAACATTTTAATTATTGTTATGTATTTACAAATACACAACATTCCTTCATTACTACTTCCTCTACAACTGTGCATTATCCTAGAATTATAGGCATTATACATCGTACGGTTATATACACACTAAATACATATGCAATAATTTATGCTCAAATAAAAAGAATGTACGTAGTAACAATTAACTATCAATATGTATAATGTCAAGTTTTTAATATAAAAATTGAATTAGTAATAAAGTAATTCTAACAACTCTAACAAATATCTTATACAAATTGAACTAGTAATAAACTAAACTAATAGTACAGTACTCATAACCTCGTAAGATTGTACAATTGATGAAGAGTTGTAACCTTGCAATAACCTTAAAAAATTGATATTCTTTTTTGTATATATCACCATATGTAACTATTACTCGTTAATAACTTAATATATCACTAGCTTGGTCTCACTTATATAAGTATGATAAGTTATCAATAATTATTCAATCTCAATTTTTCTTTAAGATAAAAATTATACATAACTTGATCAAATGAGAAAACTAAAACTTTGTGCTTCGTAATTAATAATCATATTGAACCAATAATAAGGTAAAAACTCAATAATATCTCTAGATTAAAAATAACCTTATTTGGATATGAATTTGGTCAGCTCGACCAAAATCCAGCCAAACACAAAAAGGAATTGAATTGAAACTGACCATTTAATGAATCAACGGATCAACCTTATCTTAATCAAACCGAACTTGACCGAATCGAAATCATCCGAACCGTAATCAACCCGACCCAAATTCATCCGACCCGAAGTTATCCGGTTAAACCCGTTTTAAACCCGATCCAAATTTATTCGATCCGAAAGTGAACCGATCTGGAGTTGACCCGACCCATATCCGACCCGGACTCGATAGACCATGACCCGAATTTGTCCCGACCCGAATTTGATCCGATCCGACCCGACCCGAGTTAAAAGGATAATTTTGATCCGAACATATCCGACCCGAACAGATCCGACCCGAACAGACCCGACCCAAACTCCATCCGGTTATCCGAATTGACACCTCTACCAATGACTGAAGAAGGACGGTCAGACTATTTAGCAAGTGTGTCTGGTCAAAATGAAGGGAAGAATCTTAATCAACTTTTCTTTACTCCATATAATGAAAAGTAAGTGTGAATTATATATAAAACTATTTTTTGGGATATTCAATGATAACAATGTTAATGTTACTTCTCTTACTAATGATACATATAGTCGGCATTGGATGGTTGAGATCATTAGTCCTTGGAATGCGGTGGTGTTTTGGCTAGATCTAGATGGAGCAGAAAATGAAATTAGTGTTTGGTTTTGATGAGTCCGACTCATCGCGGCATAAAATCCGAGCCAAGATCACACTCACAATTAATATAATCAAAAGACATAGTTAACAAGTAATAAGGAAAGACATAATTACCTTTGACGCGTACTTCGCTCGTACCCCGAGCTCTTACTTGAGAAAGCTTAAGTCTCGCAATGGACGAAAACCTCCTACGGTATCCACCCGCAACCCGACCCCTGCTAGGTTTATTGCTTAGAGGGTAGCTAAGCCCGACAAAATTACTCGAGTAATTATGAGTTTAAAGGTTTTCTCAATGGAGATGCCTTTTCTAACTCTTACTCAAGTGAGTTTTCCCATACCCTAACTTAGGTACTTATAGAGAAACTCATGAGTGAAATCCTCTCTCCCATCAATGTGGGAGAGTTGCTAAAATCAATATTCTTTTATTATTTTTAAATCAAAAATAAAATTAAATATCTAACAATTAATAAACCAACAAGTGGCACATTTAGGGGAAGGGTTAGGTAAGGACCACAAGTAAGGGAGGGGACCAAACTTGATCCCCAAGCATTCCCCATAACCGGCCACCTATACCAAATGAGGCACCAATGAAGCGCTGCCACGTGGCACCCACACTTGGGCACCAAAGCAGCCCGAGGTGGGCTTCTGGCCTTGGCGAGGCAGCATGGTGCGCAACTGCTACTTCGGCCTAGCAAGCCACGCAAACAAGTGCAGGCTGCTAGCCGAGACCTGCTGCTGTGTCCCTGCCAGCACATTCCCCGCAAGCACAGCTAGCACCATGGCGCGCCATAGGTGCTGCTGCTATGTGCGTGCCTTGCTAGCTTAGCTTGCTGGCGCGCCATAGCAGCTGCGGCTATGAGCGTGCCATGCTAGCCTTGGTGCGCTAGCACGCACTTGCCAGCCTAGGCTCGGCTTGGTGCGCTTGCTAGCCACCTTGGCTATACCAAATGCCCCTAGGCTTTGGCTTGCTCGAGGCATTCCGATGCTAGGGGTATTTCTGTAAATTGTTGATTAATTATTGATTTTACCGTCTCGTCTTTTATTATTTCGACTCGACTTCCGACGCTCGGTTTCGACGCTCCTATCTCGAATTTTCAACGTCTAAATATTAATTACTCGAGCGACTCATTAATTCCTTCCGAATTAATTCGTCGTGTCGGTTCATTAGTTGATTAGGAATGACCCGAAGGGTTCAGTCAAGATTATGCTGTAATATTAATTACTCATTAATATTACTGATTGGAAGCGGCCTCCACCTAGGCATTCCGATCACTTAACCTCACTGAATAATTAGCTTTTTAATAATTTCAAACCCTCTATCGGAATAATACACTTGTTCGAAGGACACCATTCCTATCAATTTCCCACTTGTCCTTCCGGACAAGTGCGCTTTTAATGTATAGCATTTTTGTTATTCGCTTAATGTCTCTTCATGAACTATAAGGTAAGATTTATTCGTCATCCTTATTACGTCCAGAAGTGTTTCTCGATATCCGAGTCCGACTGTCAATAAACAAATGATTTCTAAAATCCATCTGAGCACAGCCATGCATTTTCACAGTCTCGCTCTTCGAAAGGCCTTGTAAACAACAAAGACATCTTCCCTATTTTAGTAGGGGGACATTCCCAGTCTTGTAATGTAGCTTCTCTTACTGAGAGGACCTAGCAGCCCGAGTGTTGCCGTTATAATCCCTTTTTATGGCAGACGTTTGACTAACATCAAAACGGACTAGTACTCAAACAAGAGAACTCAAAATACTCATGGTCGAGAAAAGAGGTTCCGATAGCCATAATGAGAAGTATACTTATGACAATTTTTAAATCTCTTAAAGTATTCTCATAGGTCGATCTAGTATGGTTCTAAACCAATACCTGTGCAAATGATTTATGACAATCATGTCCTTGTAGCATAACAAACGGTGCTATAAATCAAACTACACACTAATCTCAAGTGGTCATTAATCGTCCATCGTTTAAATGACCTCGATTTGGGATAATTTTCGATTATAATGTTCAATGTTCACTTAATAGGTGTTTCCTTATCAAGACTGGTCTTGATACCCTATTTTGAATATTCTCATAATCGAATGGACTCATTATTTAATCCTAAACCACAATTAAAAATAAAACGGAGTGATAAAAGTGCATGAAATTTAAATTACTCCAAAACCTGAATGGTTCTTCTTAGTGTCTTACATTAAAATGTTCAAAATTAATTAAAACACTATAGAGGGAAATCAAAGCTAATCTTCAACGTGCCTGATTCCCATTGCCTCAACGTGCTTATTGTACTGCACTTGAGGCAAAGGTTTAGTAAGTGGATCGGCTACATTGTCATCCGTTCCAACTTTACAAATTCTGATTTCACCCTCTAATTTCCATTCTCTTATCATTTGAAATCGCCGCTTGACATGTTTGACCTTTTGATGTTCCCTTGGCTCTCTGGCCTGAGCAATAGCTCTATTGTTGTCACAATAGAGGTCTATTGGACCCTTGATAGAGGGTACAACATCAAGTTCACCAACGAACTTACGTATCCAAACAGCCTCCTTAGCCGCTTCAGCAGCTGCCAAGTATTCGGCTTCAGTTGTAGAATCTGCAGTTGTGCTCTTCTTGGCACTCTTCCAACTAAACACTCCTCCATTTAGATAGAACACATATCCAGATTGCGATTTGAAATCGTCTCTGTCTGTCTGGAAGCTTGCGTCGGTATAACTTTCAACAACTAATTCTTCTGAGCCACCATACACCAGTAATTTATCCTTGTTCCTTTTCAGGTACTTCAGGATATTCTTGGCCGCAGTCCAATGCGCCTCTCCTGGGTCTGATTGGTATCGCCTTGTAGCACTCAAGGCATACGATACATCTGGCCTAGTACATATCATGGCATACATGATCGATCTAATTAGCGAAGCATATGGAATCTGATTCATCCTTTCCCGCTCATCAGGTGTCTGTGGACACTGCTTCTTGCTAAGGGTTATGCCATTTGACATGGGTAGGTGACCTTTCTTGGCCTCTTGCATGTTGAATCGTGCCAGTACCTTATCAATATAAGTACTTTGGCTCAATCCAATCATCCTTTTCGATTTATCCCTATAGATTTTGATACCCAATATGTACTGAGCCTCTCCAAGTGTTTCATTGAAAAACACTTTCCAAGCCAGGCCTTTACAGACTCTAACATCGGAATGCTATTTCCAATGAGCAATATGTCATCGACATATAAGACTAGGACGGCGATGTCACTCCCACTGACCTTCTTGTAAACACAAGATTCATCTGGATTCTTGATAAAGCCAAACTTATTGATGGCTTCATCAAATTGCAGATTCTAACTTCTGCTAGCTTGCTTTAGCCCGTAGATGGACTTTTAAGCTTATAAACTTTCCTAGCATTGTTTTGGTCGACAAAACCTTCAGGCTGTGTCATGTACACAGTTTCTTCCAAAATCCCATTGAGGAAGACGGTTTTGACGTCTATCTGCCATATTTCATAGTTGTAATATGTAGCAATCGCTAGGAGGATCCAAACGGATTTAAGCATTGCGGCCGGAGAAAAGGTTTCATCATAATCAATACCATGAATTTGTCTGTAACCTTTAGCTACCAATCTAGCTTTGTAAATGAATACATTTCCATCTTTATTGTTTTTCAATTTGAAAATCCACTTACATCCGATAGGTGTGTAACCCTCGGGTAAGTCAACAAAGTCCCAGACTTGATTTTCAAACATGGAATCCATTTTAGATTTCATAGCCTCTTGCCATTTAGCAGAGTCGGTGCTCGCCATCGCTTGTTATAGGTTACCGATTCGTCTTCATCCATCACCAGGATGTCCTGATTCTCTGTTAATACAATACCAAGAAACCTATCAAGTTGAGACCCCGACCTCTACGACCTACGCAGGGAAACGGACTGAGCATTTGCATTGTCGGTTTGACTTGCACATTTTGACCAGTGTCAAAAGATGCTGTTTGAGCACTTTGACTGTCAATCTTATTATGTTGCTCGTCCTCTCGAACTTCATCAAGTTCGATTTTCCTTTCACTTATCATTTTGGAAAGGTGCTCCTTCTCCAAAAAGACACCATCGCGTGCAACAAACACTTTGTTCTCGGATTTATTGTAGAAGTAATACCCTTTGGTTTCTTTTAGGTAGCCCACAAAGTAAACCTTGTCAGATTTGGGATGAAGTTTATCAGAAATCAATTTCTTAACATATGCTTCGCATCCCCATATCTTTAGAAAAGACAACCTAGGAGGTTTCTTCGTCCATAACTCGTATGGAGTCTTTTTTGCTGCTTTTGATGGAGCAGGGTTCAGTGTTAGTGCCGCAGTTAGAATTGCGTGTCCCCAGAAAGAGATAAGAAGATCACTAAGACCCATTGTTGATCGTACCATGTCCAACAAGGTTCGATTTCTCCTTTCAGATACTCCGTTCCATTGAGGAGTTCCTAGAGGTGTCAATTCTGAAAGTATACCTTTTTCTTTTAGATGGTCATCGAATTCTTGGCTCAAGTATTCACCACCTCGATCTGATCGAAGGGCTTTGATTTTCTTGCCAAGCTAATTTTCAACTTCACTCTGAAATTCTTTGAACTTTTCAAACGATTCAGATTTATGCGACATAAGGTAGACATAGCCATATCTACTATAGTCGTCTGTGAAGGTGATAAAATATCAATGTCCGTTTCTTGTGGTGGAGCTCATTGGTCCACATACATCAGTGTGTATTAGACCCAACAAGTCTCCTGCCCTTTCTCCCAACTTGGAGAATGGCTGCTTAATCATCTTGCCTAATAAACATCCTTCGCAATTCTCAAACAATTGCAAATCGAATGAGTCAAGAACACCTTCCTATACAAGTTTCCTGATGCGTTTGATGTTAATGTGGCCAAGACAACAATGCCACAAGTACGTTTGATTTGACTCCATGGTCTTAGCTTTCTTGGCGGTATTATTCACATTATAAACTTGTTTGTCTAAAGAAAGCACATATTTTAGATAAACATGTCATACCATAAACTATAAGACTTTTAAAACCAATAGTCTTGTGATCAAAACAAAACCATGATGTCCAACGTCAAAAGATCAAATGTATGGTTAACAAAAGAAACTTAAACAAGTTCTTTGTCAAGACAAACTATGTGATTACAAGCCTTCCGGAAAGATTAACTTCTTCTTCTGCTTGTACATCCACATCCACTTGGTAAGCCCTTCTCACTTGGTTTCTGAAATAAGATCACAAAGTGAGTCATTAATGGTATCTAATACCTTATGAATTGCTTGTATTCAAGTGTAGTTTATAAAGAAGATGCCTGAGGTGGAGATTTTTCTTTCCTTAGCCTCATCTTCCAAGTAAATGTTGCATTCTCTCTTGTAGTGGCCTTGCCTACTACAGTAGAAGCATCGCATCCTTGCCTTGTTCTTGAACTCCTTATTCTTTGCTTTTAAAGTAAGCTTGACCCTATCATTTCCGCAAGGGTCGGCCATATGAAGCTCATTGACAACCTCCATCAAGGTGAGTTTGTCACGATTTATTGTTAGCCGTATCTTCAATGCGATATAACCCTAGTGGAGAGAGCTTACTAGCATGAGAGCAGCTTACTCATCCTCCACTAGCTTGCCAATAAGCGCCAAGTGAGTGAATATCCTTGTCATTCGAAGCACGTGGGCTCGAAGTGACATTCCAGGTCTTAGTCTAGCATTGTAGACTTGTGCCCATACTTCTTGCCTTTCCTTGTCTAGGCACCCCTCTTGCGGCGGCTTGATCTTCATGTTGGAGAGTGACCTAGTCACTTCCTCCACGAGACCATCATAGTTGCCATTGATGCTCTTGGTGACCCTCAAATTGACTATGTCCTCTAGAGCTTTGAGGAGCATGTCCGGAAAATAGTTGGAGAACTTCCCCTTCCAATGTTCCGGGATGGAGTTTGCCATGAGTCGGGAGACTATTTTGAAATCACAACTCCACTCCTCATGAGCCTCATCTCTCATAACCCCTTTTGAGTAGAAACTCGAGATGGGTATGTCCAGAATGTGCTCTAGGTAGCAATTTCGAAGGGTCTTTCGGAGTTCTTCTTACCACTCCTTAAAGTTCACCAAATTTAAGCAAAATGGTAACTTTTCGGGAAGTTCCAAGCACATACGGTTGTTGTCGTTAGTTGAAGACATGATTCTACAATTGAAAGAATTTAAAATGAAAAACCATTCATAATACTTAAATAAGATTGAAATCATGCATTTTAATCAAACTTATTTAAACGTCTTATTCACACATTTAAAATTGTCTCCATTTGGTGAGAATAAGTCGATTCCAAGATCCAAAGAAACAATGAGTGTTAAGCATGCTTTGGCTTGTCTTAACACTCAATCTTCTAAGGTAAGCAACTCTTTGCTAATGGCTCCAAGCCACTCTTGGTTGGATAAATCGTCGCATCTAATGCTCTCTCAACAACTTATCCACTTTGCCACGACATGTTAGGACTCCATCACACATATCGTTGATTGCATACCCGGTATGCCTTACGTATCCTATGAAGTAATAGTGATGCCTTGCTTTGGCGTAGCCCATCACTACTCTAAACAGGTCGATAAGTGTTGTTTTGGAATGACAATTTTACTTAATATTTTAGGGACCTAGGGTTTCTATGTTTGTTGATTTAAGTGAACTTAATTAATCATCGTAACATTTGAAATCCTAAACATGCATCTAACAAATAATTCATATATATAATCATAAATATATATCAAAAACATAAATAATGATGCATTTGGCAACTAGCATGACCCCTTGAGTCTTCAAGTCTTCAAGGGACGGCTTTTGCAACTTCATGGAGTCATCTTCCAAGAACCTCCGTCTTCAAGACATAACCATAATTATGCAAACACTAGCATCTACAATTAGGACTAATCTAAATATTAAGGTACAAAAATACTCAATGGTTCGCAGACCGCACATAGATTTACAAATATACATCACGGAACGCACTCCGTATTTTCTATCCTAATCAGGCCCCACTTGTTGCCATTTTTATAAAACCTGCGAGAGAATATACATTCCATTCATCCATTCACTATTTGTGAATGGCCCATGCATTTTGCAACGATAAACAAGTCACAATGCACAAACACGCGTAAACTAGTAACTAATTTAGGTCGTTAATATAATTAACACGCCTAATTATAACTATTCAAAGTTGTTTAACCGATTATGTAATTTAGTGCAATTAAAATTGAAGCTCCCACTAAATTCCGCATCCAACTTAATTAATCTAATTAATTAAGCCGGTAAACCCAAAATTTTGCCAAAATAAAATTTTGTCAATGCCGCTTAAAATCGAGGCCTAGCCTCAAAATTTAACTAAAATAATTAAAGGCAAAATAATTAATTAAAATAATTAAAACGGCAAAGAATACAAAATTGCGTAGTCCAAAATGTCTAAGTGCCTAGCACCAAGACTTGGAGTGCTCACTACTCGCACAACCGATTGATGCTCAATGAACGTGGGAGTGACTTACGATGTCGCTTATGCGTTACAACGACCACATCAGCGAACTTTCACACACCAAGTCGTGGCCCATGATGGCCATGCCGCGCGAGCTCATTGCACTACATTGCTCCGCAAGCAATGTCTACACACACTAACCCCTTTCATGCACCAAGATGCATATACTCATAGCATACCCCCGCACCACAAGGCTCAAGCTCGTGCAAGCCATGCCACGGCCAGCCAAGCCACGCACAGGAGCACGCATGGCGCGCACAACACGATGCTGTTGCTATGCCACGCTTCTGCTTGCTTGATGGCTGGCACACCGTGCTGCTGGCAGCGAGCAGCAGCCACGCAAGGGCAGCACACACTCGAGGCAGCCCCTTGGTAGCTACATGTAGGTTGCTATGCAGCCCGGATAGCCAAGGGAGGCTTTTGCCTCGATTTTCTTGCCATAGCCTTTTTTAACCCAAATTTTGCGTGACTAAATAATTAATTCCAAATTAATTTTAAAATTAATAAAAAGAGCCAAAAATGAAAAATTATTACAAGTCCAACTTAAATAAAAAATCATCAAGGTGCACATAACCAAAATTATTTCCAAGAACCATTCTTTAATAAAATTGGTTGAACTTGGTGCAACAAAATGAACAAGGGTAATTACTCACTATTAATTTAATTAATTTAAATTAATCATGAGATTTTGACAAAATAAAGGGGAGTTGGAATTATGAACACAAATATTCAAATAAAGATTCGAACTTTAACTTGTGAATCCTTGAAAAATTATATCTTCCAATATGAAGATAAATGAAATTTCTATCACAAGATTCAAACTTTATGATTCCAATCAACTTAATACATGATTAAATCAAAAGTTCAACCAAAAAAGTCATGGCATTTAGTAACTCAAAGCTTCAATCACTTAAAATAATTAAAGATTGAATCTTTAGTACTTGGAAGCCTCAAAGAACAAATTTTTCATACTTAATGCAATGGATTTGCAATTATGTGAAAATTTTACCCAATATTTCAAGGACTAATTACTACCAAGCAAACATGCTTAAAGAGGTTCAAAAATGCAGAAACATTAAGGAAAGAACCATATACATAATCACCATAAATATGCCATTAAGAATCAAGGTTAGAAAGACATAAAAATTTTCGTCAAAACGAAAAATTCCTCGAAAAAAGGCATTTCTGGTCAGATTTTGGCCTAAAGTGCAGTCCCAAAAGGATGAAAACATTTCAAGAACACCTTTTCCACGAAAAATTCACTATTTTTGGGCGAAAATCTGGGTTTGGGGCCATAATCAGCTTTAAAACAGGTTTAAAATTAACAAAACCGAGCTACTAATCTAATTAGCAACATAAAACAGAAAAATAAAGCCATAAAAACACCTTGAAAATTATGATTATAAAAATAAATGAGCAAGGCTCCGATACCGTTGTTGGGTTTTGATGAGTCCGACTTATCGCGGAATAAAACCCGAGCCAAGGTCACACTCACAATTAATATAATCAAAAGACATAATTAACAAGAATTAAGGGAAGACATAATTACCTTTGACGCGTGCTTCGCTCGTACCCCGAGCCCTTACTTGGTTATGGGGAGTGCTTGGGGATCAAGTTTGGTCCCCTCCCTTCCTTGTGGTCCTTACCTAATCCTCCCCTAAATGCGCCACTTGTTGATTAATTAGTGATTTTACCGTCTCGTCTTTTATTATTTCAACTCAACTTCCGACGCTCGGTTTCGACGCTCCTACGTCGAATTTCCGACGTCTTAATATTAATTACTCGAGCGACTCATTAATTCCTTCCGAATTAATTCGTCGTGTCGGTTCGTTAGTTGCTTGGGTGTGACCCGAAGGGTTCAGTCAAGATTAAGTTGTAATATTAATTACTCATTAATATTACTAATCGGAAGTGGCCTCCACCTAGGCATTCCGATCACTTGACCTCACTGAATAATTAGCTTTCTAAGAATTCTGAACCCTCTATCGGAATAATACACTTGTTCGAAGGACACCATTCCTATGAATTAGTGAATTTTCTCAAAAGACCATCAATGAGTATGTAATACATCACATAATCATTGTATATACATATAATGTGTTTAAAATCAACTTGTTTTCTTTGTGTTGTGATTGTTTAATTTATGAGGACTTATAATGCAATATCGTTAATTACTAATCTAATTTTTTTGATTAATTTTTTTTGTGGGATAAAAAAGATTAGCCAAAAACATTGAAAAGCCATTATCAAGATAAAAAAAAAGAATCCAGGAATTAGGTGGAAGAAACCACAGGAAAGTTTTAGTTAATTTATACAAAGCTTTTTAATAATTATATAAAAGAATTATAATGTGACACAACTAATTGTTTATTTTTGCAAGTGTCCTCGTCAACCACTAAATTCCTGCAATAGTGGATACTATGTGTGTCGCTACATGCTTGAGACTATAGACAAAAGACGACAAGTGATTCCTGATCAAGTATTATTCATGCAAGCATAATGTATGTATATCATTAATTTTGTGTTGGATTATGCTATTTAGTGGATTAGATAGTGTAATTTCCTAGTGACTTACCTCATCTACTTAGTCTGATTGATTTTTGCTCTCATTGAGTGTATGTTGTGTTAAAACTAGTCAGTAAGGCTGAGAGTATCATGTTATGTATGTGTGCAGTAGGTTAGACAATGAATTTTACTTATAGTGTGTTTTCTTTGTGGTGGGCTTCAATGCTCTTTTACACTATAGAAATTTTTTCATTCAGATGAAATAATGCATGTTTAATTTTAAACAAAAATAAGGCATGTAAAGTTAGTTCACATTGTCTTTTTCATGTTTCTGCATAGTGATAAGGGATGAATTAGAATGTAGCTTGAATTTCAGTTTACTTGAGCAATTTCCAGAAAATAGGAGATAAAAGGAAGAAGAAGAAATAACAGAATAGAGAGAGAAAGAAAGAGAGAGAGAGAGGTAGAGAGATTAGGAGAAGGTTCAATGTATTTTCTTAATCAGAATATTACATCCCTTGCTCTATATATTCAGTTCTCCAAGCATAACAGAATTAGAGAATCTTACAGCTAATCAGAAAATGACAAAATAGGCTAACAACTTGGCTAACAAAATTTCCCGCCAAAATTAACTCAAATGAACTAGAAATGCAACTTTGATTATTTTCAGTTGTAGCATACTCTCCTCCTTAAAAAGACTTGTCCTCAAGTCGTAGGCAAAACAAAACCAGGAAACTTAGCCTGGAAATCAGACTCTGCTACCCAAGTAGCTTCATGAGTAGGTTGATTCAACCATTGCACCAAGAACTGATGCTCAACTCCCTTAGCCAAAGTCACCACATGATCATCCAAAATTGCAGCAGGGATCAAAAGATCAGGAACAGAACTGTCAGCCACATCTGGTAAAACAGCAACTTGAGGCAAAGTGCCCTGAAATGCCTTAAGCTGTGAAACATGAAACACATTATGTATTTTAGCTGTGCTAGGGAGCTGTATCTTGTATGCAGCCCTGCCAATGACCTCAATCACCCGAAAGGGACCATAATACTTAGCTGCAAGCTTACAGTTGCCTCTATGCTGAACTGACTGTTGCCTGTAAGGTTGTAATTTCAACCAAACCCAATCATTCACCTTGAATACCCTGTCAGACCTATGCCTATCAACCTGTAACTTCATTCTGTGCTGAGCTTTTGTCAAATTTGCTTTAAGTAGCTTGAGTATTTCTTCCCTTCTCATCATACACCTGTCCACCAGAGCATTACTTGACTCTCCAGGAAGGTAAGGGAGATGCAGAGGAGGTGGCTGGCAATAAACAGCTTCATATGGAGTCATCCCAGCAGAGCTATGAAAATGAGTGTTATACCACCACTCTGCCATAGGCAAGTATTTGCACCACTCCTTAGGCTGAGCACTAGTCATGCATCTTAAATAAGTCTCCAAACACCTATTCACCACCTCAGTTTGACCATCTGTCTCAGGGTGATAAGCAGAAGACAGCAAGAACTCAGTACCCTGTAAAGAAAATAAACCCTTCCAAAAGTGACTCAGAAAGACTGAGTCCCTGTCACTGACAATGCTTCTAGGCCAACCATGCAACTTAAACACAAAGTCCAAGTACACTTGAGCAACCTCAACAGCACTGAAAGGATGTTAAGTGCCATAAAATGAGCATATTTAGTCAACCTATCTACCACCACAAAAATGACATTCTTACCCATGGACAAAGGAAGACCAGTAATGAAATCCATTGAAATGTCAGTCCAAATTTGCTCAGGAATAGGCAAGGGTTGCAGCATGCCAGGTTTAGCAGATGTGTCATATTTAGAGGCCTGGCAAATGACACATTTTCTGATAAACTGGCTAACATCCTTAGACATGCCTTTCCAATAAAAAATGTCCTGCAATCTCTTCAAGGTTTGATCCCTCCCTGAGTGTCCTGCTTCCAGGGAAGCATGTTGCCAAGTAATGAGCTTAGCTCTGAGAATAGGGTCAGGACCCACCATCACCTTACCATGTTTCCTAAGCAACCCATCTTGTAAAGAAAAATGAGGCACCAAATCATCATTCTGTAATGTCAAGAGGATAGCCTTAATGTTGTCATCCAGATCATAACTCAGCTGTAACTGGTGAACCAAATCAGAATCAATCACTGAAAAGGCAAACAAAAGAATATCAGAGCCAGGCTTCCTAGAAAGGGCATCAGCCACCAGATTTTGCTTCCCAGCTTTGAATTGAATTTCATAGTCAAATCCCATAAGCTTAGAAAGCCAAAATTGTTGAAAAGGAGTAGAGATCTTTTGCTGCAATAACCATTTCAAAGCTTTCTGATCAGTTTTGACTATAAAATGAGCACCAGTTAAATATTGTTCCCATTTTTGCACAGCAAACACCATAGCTAGCAACTCCTTCTCATACACTGAAAGCTTTTGCCATTTGGAACCCAAAGATCTGCTAATGAAAGATATAGGGTGCCCCAGTTGCATTAAGACAGCACCTATACCATTCTTAGAAGCATCAGTTTCCACAACAAATTGTTGGGTAAAATCTGGCAAAGCAAGGACTGGGGCAGTCACTAAAGCAGATTTAAGATCCTCAAAGGCACTCTGAGCCTCATCACTCCATTCAAAAGCTCCTTTTTTCAACAAATCAGTCAAAGGTTTGCTTATTACAGCATAATTTCTCACAAATCTCCTATAATAGCCAGCAAGGCCTAAGAAACTTCTCAGTTCCTTGACAGATACAGGACTTGGCCAAGAACTGATAGCATTAATCTTGTTAGGGTCTGTCTCAACTCCTGCCTGGGATATAAAGTGGCCTAGGTATTCTACCTTAGCTGTGACAAAGGAACATTTACTGAGTTTGGCATAGAGTGAGTGTTGTTGCATCAACTCAAACACGGCAGCCAAATGAGTCCAATGATCATCAAGATTCTTACTGTAAATAAGAATATCATCAAAGAAGACCAGCACACACTTCCTGAGTAATGGTTTAAAAACAGAATTCATCCAGCTTTGAAAAGAGGATGGAGCATTTGTCAAGCCAAATGGCATGACTAAAAACTCGTAATGGCCTGAATGTGTTTTAAAAGTTGTCTTGAAGACATCATTAGGATGAATTCTCAGCTGATGATACCCAGCTCTAAGGTCAAGCTTGCTGAAAACACTAGCACCAGCCAACTCATCGACTAGCTCATCCAAAACTGGAATAGGAAATTTATTTTTGATAGTTCTTTTGTTCAGTTCCCTGTAATCTACACACAATCTCCAAGTTCCATCTTTCTTCCCAACTAGAACAACTGGTGAGGCAAAAGGACTAGCACTATCCTGAATGATACCTCTTTCCAGCATTTCCTGAACCAACTGTTCAATAATATCCTTTTGTTTCAGAGGATATCTGTATGGTCTGATATTAACAGCACCACTACCAGGTTCTAGATTAATTCAATGATCAAAAACCCCTCTGTCAGGTGGTAAATCAGTTGGTTCTTCAAAAACCTGAGCAAACTGAGTTTTTAATGCCTCTAACTCAGCATGAGAACCTGGATCACCAGTGACCTGAAATAAAGAAGCAGGTTGCAGAGGATCTATGACTTGCAGCAAGCAGATTTGAGCAGCATTATCAAAGAGCTTAGTAGAAGAGCTATCCTGTAACACCTTAAGTTTCTGAGCTGGCACTCCCTTTAATTCAACACAGGAATTTTCGAAGGCAAATTTCATAGTCAGTTGTCTAAAATCCCAAGAAATGGACCCAAGTGTGCTCAACCACTGTATACCAAGCACCATATCACAGCTTCCCAATGGAATCAGCATAACATCAGTCACAAACTCACACCCACCAATAGACCAAGTAAAATTCTTACAGATAGACTGGCATAACAAATGGTTACCATCAGCTACTAGTATGTCCTGTCCCAAAATTGCCTCAGTCTTACACCCAAGTTTCTCAGCCAAGTGAATATCAAGGAAGTTGTGTGTACTTCCTGAGTCTATTAAAATATGTAAAGGGAAGCCATAAGCCAAAGCTTTGATTCTCATGGTATGAAAGTTCTGGTTACCAGTGAGGACATTATAAGAAATAAATGGATCCAAGTCAGTCACATCCTGCTGTTCTTCCAACATAACCACACTACTATCAACTTCATCCAACCCTGGTATTTCCACAGTAAATAATTGAGGTTCTCTGAACTGACATTTGTGATTTCTGTCAAATGGGGCATCATAATAATAGCATAGACCCTTAGCTATTTTCTCAGCCCTGACATCAACTGGTACATATTTAGGCTTAGAAAAAGGTGTTTTAGTGAATGGTTTGGGGTGGGAAGCAGGAAGAGAAAGTGGTTTGACAGATGGGGTAGGTAGTAAAGGTTGTTTAGAGGTGTTGGGATGGAATGTGGTTGGGTAAGGTTTTGTTTGTGAAGGTTTCCAAGGTTTAACAGAATTAACAGCAACAGACTCACCCTGCAGTCTAGCATATTCTACAGCATCCATAACAGACTGAGGTTTAAAAGCACGAACAAATGGTCTCACACCAGGATTCAACCCTCCCACAAAACTTTCCAGCAAATACTTCTCAGGCAAGATAAAGCTATTCTGTAACATAATAGCTTTCAGCTTCTCAAATTCATCAATATAAGACTCAATACTACCAGTTTGCTGAAGTTTATTAAACTCCTCAACCACATTAACCCCTATATCATCTTTAAAACGACCATTAACATCAATCACAAAGTCATTCCAATCTACATTAGAATGATTAGCCAAATAACTTGTAACCCAGTTTTCAGCCTTATCTACCATGTTCAAAGAAGCTAGATCAACTTTCTGATCATCAGGGATCTTACAAAGAATAAAATATTTACAACATTTCTTAATCCAAACACCAGGATTAGAGCCATCAAACTTAGGAAAATCAAGTTTAGGTATATACCCCAGTTTAGGCTGATTGGATCGATCTTCCGATCGAGGTGATCTGGACTCAGTCATCTGCTCCTTCATGGATTGCAACATGTGCAGCAGATCCTCAAACTTTCGAGTTGAAGCTGAAGACAGATCCTCCATCCTTTGATTAGAAGCAAGAGTATGAGCCTCCAAACGTTTTTCCAGGGCCTGCAACTGAGCTTCCATCTTAGACACCCGAGTAGTGAGAGTAGGTGCCAGATTAAAACAGAGAGAGCAGCGTCTGCTCTGATACCACTGATAAGGGATGAATTAGAATGTAGCTTGAATTTCAGTTTACTTGAGCAATTTCCAGAAAATAGGAGATAAAAGGAAGAAGAAGAAATAACAGAATAGAGAGAGAAAGAAAGAGAGAGAGAGGTAGAGAGATTAGGAGAAGGTTCAATGTATTTTCTTAATCAGAATATTACATCCCTTGCTCTATATATTCAGTTCTCCAAGCATAACAGAATTAGAGAATCTTACAGCTAATCAGAAAATGACAAAATAGGCTAACAACTTGGCTAACAAAATTTCCCGCCAAAATTAACTCAAATGAACTAGAAATGCAACTTTGATTATTTTCAGCTGTAGCACATAGTGTATTTTAACTCAATGTATTTGTAGTTATTAATGCATGCTGTTAATCCTTTGTATGTAGTACTTTACTGGAGTATCTACTTCTTATTCTCAAGCAAAGATTGACGAGCTAAGAGACTTATGGGTTAATTATGTGTACGAGCATAAGCAAGTCGGTGAAGAGTATAACGAAGGCGTGGATTTTGATGAGTAAATTTATATGCATCGCTACCATTACAATTTTAGTATTTCATATTGTCTTTTTTCCTTTTGTACTACGTACAACATAAACACTCTAATTTTGTACTTGTAGTAAAATATTTATTTTCAACGAAAGTATGCAACATTTTATCTTATACAGTAGCTTATTTCCATATTTTTATTTATAATTAATTACATATACAAGTTTTCCACCTTCTAGGTACTCGTTACAGTATGTAGCTTTAAAAAAAATTTAAAAAAAGAAAAATTTAAATACGAAGTATATAAAAAACCGATTTTCTAACAAATAGCGTCGGCGATTTCTTTCATATTCTTATTACTATTATATTTTAAAATTTTAATCCTATATAAGAGAACCTTTTTTCAGTTAGGTGGTTTTTTAAAATGTGCTATAAGAGACCCCTTCTCTCTCTTATGTGGTTCCGTATATAGCTTTCATGTATAATTTAAATGGTTGGATAAATAACCACCTAAGAAAGAAAAGGGATTTCTTAATGTCTTCAAGAAACCACCACCAAAAAGGGGTTTCTTTAGCTAAGAGGTCGCTGACCTTAAGACTCCCACTCATGTGGTCTCAAAGGGAGGTTTTAGGGGGTTTCTTATGGGTTTTTTGTAGTAGTGATACCTGTTTGAGGCATCTCATGCCGCCGCAAGATGTTGCCAGTCCTTTGGCAAGAGTCACAAGCCTGCACAAAAGAGTTAGCATCCTTGAACATGGTAGGCCAGTAAAAACCCGACTCATTGATCTTTGCCACCATTTGGTGGGACCATGATGTCCTCCATAAGGTGAGTTGTGGCATCTAGTGAGAACACCGTGAACTTCCCATTTGGGAACATACCTGCGAAATACTCCATCTGCACACTCACGAAACAAAAAAAGATCATCCTAAAAATAATGTTTAACATCAGAAAAGAATTTCTTTTTCAGTTGGTAGGACAAGTCAGGAGGTAGAGTACCGCCCACCAAATAATTAGCAAAATCAGCATACCATGGACGTTACTCTACGACTGCATAAAAGTGGTCATCAGGGAAAGAATCATCTATAGGAAGAGAATCTTGACCCTCATCATACCTGATTCGTGACAAGTGGTCTGCAACAACATTCTCTGCACCTTTCTTGTCCTTTATTTCCACATCAAAATCTTAGAGTAAGAGAACCCCGCATGACCTAAGAAGCTTCTAACCCCCTTTACATTAACTGGTAGAGGTAATAGCTCAATCACAGAAACTTTAGCTTTATCTTCTTGTATACCCTTATTAGATACAATATGACCAAGAACTAATCCCTCAGTCACCATAAAGTGACACTTTTCCCAATTTAAAACCAAATTGCATTCTTCACATCTTTTCAAGATTTTAGTGAGATTAATTAAACATGCATCAAATGAAGAACCATACACACTAAAATCATCCATAAAAACTTCCATGATAGACTCTATGAAATCAGAAAAGATACTCATCATACAACGTTGAAAGGTAGCAGGGGCATTACACAAACTAAAGGGCATTTTACGATAAGCAAAAGTACCATAAGGGCATGTAAATATAGTCTTTTCCTAATCTTCAGGGTGAATTGGAATTTGGAAAAATCCCGAATACCCATCCAAATAGCAAAAGAACTTATGATTAGCCAACCTCTCAAGAATTTGATCAATAAAAAGGGGAGTGAAGTTATTTTTTTAGTGGCTATATTTAATCTACGATAGTCAATGCACATACACAACCCTGTAACAGTACTATTGGGAATCAATTCATTTTTATTATTTTTTATCATAGTCATCCCACCCTCTTTAGGAACCACCTATATAGGACTTACCCACTTTGAGTCAGAAATAGGATAGATAATACCTGCATCAAGTAATTTCATAACCTCTTTCTTAACTACTTCTTGCATATTGGGATTCAACCTCCTCTGGGATTGAATTCATGACTTATAATTGTCCTCTAAGTGTATCCTATGCATACAAAAATCAGGGCTAATACCCTTGAGATCATCAATAGTGTAACATATTGCCCTTTTGTAGGTTCGAAGAACATCTAGAAGTTAGGAAGTTTGTGGGTCATCAAGTGCAGTACTAATGATCATAGGGTATAGTTCCTACTCATCAAGAAAAACATATTTTAAATGAGAAGGGAGAGGTTTTAGTTCAGGTCTCTTGACCTCTGCAGGTTTTGATTCCTGAACTAATTTTACTACCTTCTTGCTCTCTATAGGATCAAGTTCTTCAATAGCAAGAGCTTTTTCTATGGCGTCCACCTCTTTACTCCAAATACCTGCGTCACCTGCAGTAAATTCACCACAAAGAACTTCCCTCAAGGGATCCCTTGCAAGAACCTGTGTTATGCTATCTTCAGAAATAACATCCATCACATCAATTACATTAATTAAACAACAATTTTCCTTAAGCATAGGACCTTTCAAAACCTTCCCTAAATTAAAAGTAATATTATCATCTCCAACAGAAAGGGTTAATTTTTCATTTTTAACATCTATTATGGCTCCTATAGTGTGGAGGAAAGGCCAACCTAAAATGATGGGAATTTGTGTGTCCTCAGCCATGTCTAAAACAATAAAATCTACAAGGATAAAAAAATTTACAAACTCTGACAGGGACATCCTTTAGAATACCTAAGGGGTATTTAACAAAACGGTCTGCCATCTGTAAAGTAATGTTAGTAACTTTTAAATCACCCGTGTTAAGTTTAGAACACATAGACGATGGCATAACACAAACACTAGCACCCAAATCACACAATGCTTTATCAATGAAGACATTACCGATATGACAAGGGATAGAAAAACTACCAGGATCCTTTAATTTAGGAGGGGATTTATTTTGCAATAAAGCACTACATTCCTCTGTAAAAGCTACAGTTTCTACCTCATCAAAGGCCCTTTTTCTAGTCAAAATATCTTCCATATATTTAGCACATGTAGGAACCCGAGTGATTAAATCAATGAAAGGAACTGTTACCTACAGATTTTTCACAACCTCCAAAAACTTACCAAATTTCTTATCAAACTTACTCTTCAAATGTCTATTTGGGAATGGAAGTTTGATGACTGGGCCCTGCACATCTCCAATCTTATCCTGAGATTTACCCTGCAAAGAAACATTAGAAGAATTAGTTTTCTCTTGTAGCCTTCCAGGGTTAGTAACATTAGCACTTGGTACAAGGGAATCAGGATTAGCAATTGTTGTTGTAACAGGTTCATCATCTTTGGGCATAGGAGGCCCATCATAGTGTGAACCACTCCTCAGAGTAATTGCATTAGCATGATCCATAGGGTGGATTGTTTGCGATGGTAGGGCTCCCTGCTGACGGGTTTGTAGGGTAGATGAAATCTGCTGATTATCCCATAATTTTATTATGAGCTAGGATCGAATCAATTTGAGCATCCCTACTTTCCATGTGCTTTTTCATATTTGATAGCATCGCTCTAATTTCTAACAAGGCAGGTCAGAAGATGGAGGGGTTTGTGATTGGGTTTTCTGTCCAGAGTTAGGATGGTAATATTTCTGCTGTGGTGGTGGTTGTTGTTGTGGTTGTTGTGGAGGTGGAGGGTTTTGCACATTGGAGCTCCGGTAGGAAAGATATGAATGGTTCTAGAGGCCAGGATTATAAGTGTTGGAGTATGGGTTATTTTGCCTATAGGTTTGGAAGGCATTAACTTGCTCAATGGAACTCCTACAATCTTGCTCCCAATGTCCTAAATTCCACAATTTTCACAAAAAGCTTCATTAGAATTATTAACAGCAGAAACATTAGCTATAGAAGTAGGAATATCAGTACTAAGATTATCTAATTTCTGGCTAATAGAAGTTAATTGAGCTTGCAAAAAGGATAACGAATCGACACTATGTTTTCCTTTGTTTGCAAAGCCTCTAGGATTCCCGTATTTGGGATTGTGAATTGTCATCTCTTCGATAACCTGATTTGCATCATCTACATTAAGATTCATACACTAGTGGAAAAATTGCTATTAGTAGCACCCTATTAGCAACTGATGTTATATGTGTTGGTTACTAAAATACTAATTGCAACTGGCCAAAATAATGTCAGTTACAAATACTATGTCATTAGAAACTGGCATAGTAATGAGCGCTACTAATACTTGAATTGAAAAAGTAAAAATTTATATTAGCAACTTACCTATTTGATGTTAGCTGCAAAAACTATAGCATTTGCAACTGACGTAACAATGCCAGCTACTAATAATAAATATTTAAAAAATAAATTATTTTATTCGCAACTGACCTTTTAAAGCCCACTACGAATACTTGGTCAACTGATTTAACCAAATTAGATGTAACTTACCTTGAAAGGCCAGCTGCTAAAAGTTTAAAGTAAGGAACGAAGTTTAAATTTAACCTAGCCGTCTTCTCTCTCATCACAACCCGCTTTCTCTCATCCTTGCTGAACTTCACTTAATCAGCCCTCCTCCATGGTTGCTCAACTTCAGTCAGCCCTCGGCTCCATTTTCCCTAAACTTTACTCAACCATCTCCTCCATTTTTGCTCAAAAATGAATGAAAAAACGAAGCCCTAATTTGTTATGTACTACATTGAAGTAAGATGGAACCCTAATTTGGTGAAATAGCTTTGTCGAATTTCAATCGGGTAACCATATAATTTAGAGATTCTTCTATCTTGACGGCAAGAGCTACCACTGCTCATATAAAATGGCGAGCAAAGATCACTTTTCAGCCATCGGTTGTAATACCCCGTATTTTCATACATATTTTCTAATTAATTAATTAGGAATTATTTTATAAAAAGGGTATTTTAGTAAATTAATTGTTTGGAGCCAAGATGATATTTGAATTTTGGTGCCAAAAGTGTTTTGAAAACTAATCATTATTTTGGATAAGATTTATTATCCATTTATCTTATTTTAAAAACCGGATTATTTACATATTTCGGATATTTTAATTAAAGCAAAATAATATTTTATTAATTATTTATGATGGCTGATAATCCCAATAATTATCTAGGGATTTCGGATTTTCCATGTATGGAAAATCTGATTTTTCTTGGTCATTTATTGGTGAATAATTGGTATTTAATTAATTAATTAATTAAATATTTATTCTATATTATTTATACAATTATTTATTCCTTAAAAACCGAGCAAAATCTTCCTAAATATATCTTGAGGAATCTGAAAATTTGAGCTATGGTAAGCTCAATATTTTCGGCCCTTTTGAATTATTTTGGGGGAATTTATTTTGTAAAATTGTATTTTTAATTATCTCCCAAAATCTCTTATTTTCCTTAATTCTATTTCTCCATCTTTTTAGTATCAAATCATCATATTTTCTTGCCATTCATTCTTCTTAATTATTTCCCAAGTAATTCCAATTTCCTTATTATTTTTAATGACATACATACATTCCATATTCAATTATACACAATCACCTTAATATCCAAACTTTCCTTAATTCTTTTACTCACTTCTCCAAGTAATCCCTTAAACCCTACTTGCCATAATTCTTCCCACATTCTCTTGCTATAATTCTTACATGAGCTAGCCTATAAATACCCCTTCATACCTCTCACATTCTTCACACCAATTCTCTTCTTTTCTTCTCCTCTTTTTACACAAATCATCCCGTTTATTTTTAAAGCCAATTTTCGAGCACTTCTGGTCAGTTTTTGGGGTATTGACATTTCACAGAAGATTGTTCCTCTCGAAAAATCCTTGAGGTTAGGATCAAGAATCAACCGATTCGGAGTTATATCGAAGGAGTTGAAACCTCTGCAAGTTCCGCCTATTCTTTCCAACGCAAATCCAATTCCTCTCTTTTCCTTGGTTTCTTATCTTTTCTTCTTCTCTTCTCTTATTCAATTATTATTATTATTATTATGGGGGATTTATAAAAATTATTATGAATAGTTTTAATTATATAAAATCAGATTTTTAATGATGTTTATGAAAATTAATTTAAAAGGTTCATGTACATATAATTGGGGGTTTTTAATTTAATTATTGTGATTATAACCTTATATTGATTAATGTTATTTTTATTTGTAGAGTGTGTTCGATCAAGATTCTTGAGGTTCTTTTTGTGTGTTTTGATTAGCGAAGATCAAGGTACGTTAGGTGGCTAGATACCTTGAAAGTGATGGGTTTTTATAAGCATGTTTGAATGATTTTATGATGATTAAATTAAATTGAATTGAATTATGATTTATGAAATAAAAGCATGTTTAAATAAATTGGTTTTAATAAATAAATTGGAGTACTGATTTTATATCATGTTTTAAATAATTAAAATTATTATTCATGTTTAACAGGTTTGATTTTGAAAGCATGTGGATTTAAATAAAAATGGAGTTTGAATTATTATTATTAAAAGTTGGAATTTTTTGATTTAAAGAGGATTTATTGAATTATTATTATTAATGCTTTACAAGCATGTTGGTAATCCCACTATGTGGATTTGGTTTATTGATAAGGCCTTGGACTTTGTATGACCTGGTCTTTCCTCAAGAATAGCCTTGTAATATAAGGAGACTAGCTTGGGGGGTGTGCATACTTGGGTGAGGAATTGGTTTTAAAGGAATTGGTTGAAAGAGGAATTGGTTTATTAAATTGATTATTGATATTGGTTATTGAAATTGGTTTTGGAATTTTGAGTTGGAATTATTGGTTAAATTATTGGAAAGGATGGAATTGATTTCAAAAGCATGTTTGCTAATAAATTGAGTTTAATTATCTTGCACTTATCGTACTTAGCATATTTTGCTAATCCGTATTTCTTATTTTGTTTTGGTTCGCCCTGTTTACCTTTATGGTAAGCAGTGTTGATTAATTTCAAGTGAAGTCATAAATGAGCATTTGGAGTCCCGGGAATGGTTCACCTAGATTAGGATGTGTTGGTCCCTGTATTTATTACTCATGACAATGATTACTATTTATAGTCTATTATTAATAAGAGAAGAGTATTAAAGTTTTCCGCTGCGAAGTTTTGGTTTTGTTTAGTAAGTTTGAGTAGCCTTGCGTAATCACGCGGCGGTAATACACCTAAGTCTATCTCTGCGGTATAATTATACGTATTATACTAATATTTTAGTAGAGGGAGATTTGGGAGTGTTATATCGGTCTACAGATTTGGTACAATCTCGTTCCTTCTCCTTACTTTTTTTTATTTTTCTCTTAGAATTTTTGCTAATATTATCAATTACTACCACCGTATTTAAATTTCATTTTTATGTTGTTGACAAACTCACGAATTAGGGTTCTTATTTTTATAAATACTAAATTTGTTGTGGTTCAATCCAAATTTCATAGCTTTCGAGTTGATAGACTTTATAATTTGATAACTACAGTCTTACATTTTGAATTTTGCTTTTAGATTTTGTAGCAAACCCAGCTTTCTCAAAAAAAAAAAAAAAAAAAAAAAAAAAAAAAAAAAAAAAAAATGATTCGAAAATGTTAATGGAATTTTCTTTCAAGTTTACAGTAGGTATTGGACACACTTGCTTATTGATATGTATTTTTCGATCTTCTTTAATTTACAATAGTTGAGATCTTTTACTTTTTAAACTAGTGTCACTGCAATATTCATTCCAGACAAATGTTAATGGAATTTCCAGTACTTGATAAAATGGCCTGCTCAAAGGGCAAAGCGAAAATGGAGACAAATGGTTTTTGATGAAAGTATGTTTTTTCAATAAGCAAGTGTTTGATGAAATGGCCTGTTCAAATAGGCAGAGCAAAAATGGAGACAAATGGTGAAACTGGAAAGGTTTGTCCTCTAAAATTAATACTGTAATAAGTATAGGTTTTTGAGCAAATTAGGATAACTGATATGTACTTCACATGCTTATGTTCATATTTATTTTGGGTGAAAATTTCAGGCAGTGTATGATAATGGTGTGGCGAAGCCACAGGGGAAGAATGAAACCTCTACTGGTGATCTGATAACAAAGGTGAATCAGTCAATCTGACAAAGAATGCTGAGAATCTGCCCCCTGTGAAGTTAATTTTTAAGCTCTTCTCTTCTCCTCACTACCGCTACATGGTATTCTTTCCATCTTCTCTTAATTTTTAAGCTAAATATTTTGAAGTGTTTGTCAATTGTCAAGGAAAATTTTAGCCTAATTTTGCAATTTCGAGCCCAATTCTCTAGTTTGAAATTTGATTTTGGGAAGCTTTGGAAATATTTTGATTTTGTGTTATGGGTTTTAGTTTGATTATCATAATCTCAAGTTGATCGACTTGAGGACTGCAACTACTATGCAAGTGTGTATTATTGTTGGTCTTTTTTTTTTTTTTATCTGAATTTTTGTTCTATATGTGAGCTTTTTTTAGCATGATATCACATTTTCTAGATTCATCTGTTTGGGATTCAGTTAGGTTTGCTAATGTATAATATATTAGGATTATTTATAGTTATATTGTGCTCAGGTAATTTGGTGGTGATGGTTGGTTTTTCTATGAACTTTGAATTGCAAGTCTTGAATCTTATATTTCACTTCAGTGTATGCTAGAGTAGGAAATATAGGTGTTCAATTTTGCCAATATTGGGCTATTATTTTGCCCCCATTGACTCTGTAAATTAAAGGTTGTGTACTATATAACCCTTTCAAACTTGACTTTAACCCTATACACATTGACTCACCATGTCTATTAACTAGGTCTAATCCTAATAACAAAGAATGCTCTGCGAGGGTGGTGATCAACGGTCTCAAACCTCATCTCTCACTTTCTGTAAAATGTCGTCAATCGTCTGAATACTTTGATAAATATAATCTTGGTAATTTTCTAATTGTGTTTTAGGATTTTTAATGAATGTTTACCTCTTTTTTCCTGAGGAAGTATTGATTCCAATTTGTCTCTGACTTCATTTGTTGATTTTTCTGGGTTTATGTTCTATAATTGTATGTTTGCTTCATCTAATCGCTTGTTTGCTTTAGCTGGTTGGAATTTGAGTAGTTTACTTGGTAATTTTCGAGATAGTGGTTATTGCTTTGTTGTTCAAATATGCTATTTTAATTATCAATAGTCTTGTAAATAAGTTAGTAATTGTTGTTCAGATATGTTAGTGGTTCATCTTCTAGGGATATTTCTAGCATAGTGGATGAAATTGGTTTGATTTTTCAGAAATTGGTTCATTTAGTGTAATTGTTAATTGACGAGGTTTGATTTTTATGGCATTTTGATTTGTTATGATATTAGTTTTTGTAGATTGGAAATGGTGTTTTTAGTTTGTTATTACTTAAAATCCCATCCCCTACAGTATATATATAATGAAAAATGGTTAACTAATGGCTCTAGGGATTGAAGTAAGATAATTGTTTTCATAATATAATGATTATGGATATATATAAACTGCTATAGGATCTTTAATTTGTATATTATCTGTCTAAACAAGGAAAGAAAATTCATGTATGTCCACTTGTTTAATAATTGCACTGACTGTACAGAAATTTATCTTCGTTGCTGCTGTCCTTCTGCCTCTGTGCTGTTGTTTTGCTTCTGCGCTGCTGTTCTGCTACAATTCTGCTACTTCATTATTTTCTGCTCAACTCTTGCCATAAGTGTATGGGCTTTGCTGAAGAGAGCAGTGAGTGAAGCACCCTTAGCTCTAGCTGTTGAGAGTAGTGGGACTAGAGCAAGAAGAAGCTAGTGAAGAGACTCCTGAAGAAATAATTAAAGGTCATTTTACTAAAAAAATGTTAGATGAGATACATTGGCTTTATGTGCTAGCTTTCTATATTCGTCTTTAGTATATATAACCTTGTAATTTTTCAAACAATTTGTTATTAATGTATACTATAAAATTAACATAATTTTTTTGTTATAATAGTAACTTCTGATATATTTCGTAGATTAATCTAGTTAAAAATTACATTTTTTTTATTTTAAGAAAAAAAAAATATTATTTGCAACTAGCCTAGTTAAATGTCAGATGCAAATAATCATTATTAGCAGCGGGCCAAGGACTAGGGCAGTTCCGAATAGAACTTTTTTACATTTAAAAACGGTATTTGCAACTAGCCTAGCTTAATGCCAGATGCAAATAATAATTATTAGCAATGGGCTAAAACGAAGGCAATTGCAAATAATTCGTTTTTACAACTAAAATGAGGAGTATTTGCAATGGGCAATTTCATACGCCAGTTGTGAATAATGATTATTAGCAACGAACAAGCGCCAGTTGCAACTAATATTCTCATTAGTAGGCCCCGCAATAGCAGCCCCACGCGCCAGTTGCAAAGCCACTTTTTGCCGGTTGCTAATAGCGTTTTTTCCACTAGTGATAAATCTACCATTAGTTGCGGAATCTAAAATTATTCTGGATGAATTTCCAATCCCATTGTAAAAGGCTTGGATTAACTGCCACTGTGTTAAATTATGATGTGGGTACTCTCTCTGCAGATCCTTGAATCTTTCCCAAGCCTCATATAGAGTTTCGTCTGGCTCTTGGCACTACTAGAAAAAAATTTATTTGCTGCTAATAATTTGCTGCGTTTTGTGCTATTCGCTGCAAATTAAAGCATGTTTTCCCTTCTTTTTAATTGAAATTATTAATTTGCAGGGGTGAAATATTAAATCCGCTTCAAATCATTCATCTTGCCTATACCCCCAAACCCTTATTCCTTTGTCATTTCATTACTCATTCAGTCATTCTCTCACCCTTCACCGCCGCTCTCTTTCCTCTTTCCTCACCAGATCGACTTCATCTTTCTCAGTCACCGTCATCCTCACCGGCGCTAACCGTCATCTTTGCCGCTAACGCTTCACATTCTCTCCACCACTGTCAACACTCTTCACCGTCACGTTCTACTATGATCCTTCAATTTGCTCCTTAGTCTATCTCTTATACATGGATCCAATTCAAGTAATCTCACGTTCTCTCTCTATTTAAAGATTTGAACATGTTTGTATTTAAATTCTAGGTTTAATTTGATGAATACAATTGTGCGATTATATTTAATTGATTTTAAAATTGATTATTTTCAACATCATTATTAGATTTGTTGTTGTATATAATTTGATTTGATTTTTAAACTTTTTTTGTATTGATTTTGATCTTAGTGTTGTTTATTGTCTTGAATTTGTGATTTGCCTACTATCGAAAAAAGCAATCTGATGTGAGAAAGACGGGAACAACTAGTACGATTTCCAGCCAATTCATCGCCCTGCTTTCGCTGATGTTTAGTCTTTAGCATCAATTCCTCTGCCTATCGTCACCGCTACTAACTCTTGGAATTTCCTCGTATCTAAGTCTAATTCTACTCTCATATTATGATTTATCTCTTTATTCTCTTGTTCAATTAATTGATTGAGGTTTTTGTATGATGAATTTTGAATTTTCTGGTGATTGTCTTATTTGATTAACGTTGGTTGATTGACATAATTTGTGTTGGTATATGAACTTTAGGATGAATGACGGAAACTATGTGATTTCTTTTGTTGTTGTGGATGTTTTTTGTTCACCGGGGGTTGGGAATTAGTTAATGCATATGAAGTTTGCCTTTTGTAATCTCTAAGTTCTCTAAGTTATGGCTGGGATATATAAAAGAAACTGTCTCCTTCTTGAAGTTGGGTGATTAACTGCAATTGCCCTTTTGTGTTACCTTTTGTGTTATAAGATAAATCAACTTTTAAAATTTGTGGGGATATTTTAGTTAGGAAATTAAGCTTCTAGTAATCTGTAAATTTATGAATACAAAGAGTTTTGAAATTATTAAGGAACAAAGTGTCAGATGGTGAATCTATCATATAGAAAAATCGCGTAAATTGGTTATAAAAGGTGGGTTACAAACGGCTGAGGTTGATTTATTATGTGTCTTATTACTATACTTTAGAGATTTGCCATGATATTTCTTCTTTGCTATGATATTTGCCATCATACGAAGCAAAAAAAAAAAAAAAAAAAAAAAATATTACTATTCTTGGATTTGTCTTATAAGTATCAAAAGCCAATTAAACAACTTCAGATTACCATCTACAGATAGTGCCCTGTGCATTTCAGCTTTGTGTTCTTGATTATGTTATTTGGCTAATGTCTCTTGCCTCTCCATCATAAAATCAATAGTTTGCTGATTATATGCTGTTTTAAGGATAGTTTTTTTAACATATTTAACTTGGGATATTTGCTAATTGTATGCAGGATAAAAGCACAAATTTTCAATTGACAATGTCAAATGATGATCAAGAATAATTGCTGGCAGCTCGACCCCATTGTTGTTGTTAGCCGCTTGACGCCACTACTATTGCGGCTGCTCTTTTATTATGCTAAGCTGTTGAAATGGCTGATGTATTGTAATTTTTTTTTTTTTTTTTTTTTTGATAAAAGTGTAATTATACAGGCTTTTGTTAATGGGAATATTTAAGTTATATATATAAGCCTTTGAGTAGCAATTTAAAGTGCAATTTGGTATTTTTCTTTTTACTAGTGCAATTACGTCTTAAGAGTAGAATTTTTTATACAGCAGATTATTAGCATATTAGACAAATAAAAATCCAACAATAACACATTTAATTATTTGCAAATCAAAATATTAATTTGCAGGGGTTTATGGAATTAACCGCTGCAAATGAATCTATTAATTTGCTGCATATAACCAACTGCAGCAAATGAATCAATTGATTTGCTGCCCTGGCGTTTGCTGCCACCCCAAAAACGCAGCAAATAAATCATTTTTGACCGCTGCAAATAAATGTTTTTCTACTAGTGTGGGCAAAGTTTTGAATTGTACTTCTCAATAAAGTTGCCCTCTCTACAGGATAATATTTATTATAGAAATTCAAAGCAAGAGTTTCCCAGTCAGTAATACCAAGTGCAATTCTATTCAATCCATTATACCACAATTTAGCTTTACCACATAAAGAAAAGGGGAAAAAAAATCTGCCTAATTTGGTCTTGCGTGACCCCAGCCTGCCTAATGGTATTGCAATACTGACAGAAATCTACAATATGGAGATTAGGGTCTTCACCCTTAGCTCCACTAAATTGCTTTCTTTCGATTATCGTGATAAACTGGGGTTTGATCTCGAATTGCATTTCCTCGAGATCTGGAGTAGGAGTAAGATGTGGAAAATCCGTCAGGGACGGCTGCAAATAATCGCTGAGCTTATGAGGTGGAACTGCTGTCATCTTTAGTTCTGGTTCTGAAGAAGCTTTTGAATCACTAGAATCAGATGGAGGGTCCCTAGGAATATCACCTTCTGAACCCGCCAGTATTTTCCTGTAAAGATTCTTTTGTCTATGAAAAGATCGCTAGATCTCAGGATCGAATGGGATATAACCTCATCTAGAACACCTGGGCATAAACAAAGAACTAAACAACAAATATGAGAATTGTCTCAAAGAACTTACGTTCTCTGAGACAAAAGGGAATAATTTAGACTACAAAAACAATCAGAAATAAAAATAAAACCGTTTCCCCGAAAACGGCGCCAAATTTTGACAGGAAAAAGTCGTATCTCCTAATCAAAAGAATTATCTAAGTCCTCTAACTAAAGTAGATAGGGAAGTAGGGTCGAATCATAGGGAAACAAGTCTTTCTATTCCTAATTAATTAATATAATCTAAAGTATTAAGTAACCAATTTAATGTTGTAAAAGGAATTAAACTACAGAGATTAGGTATAGGTTCACCAATAAACAATATTCCAGGGTAAAACATAATAATCAATCATCAATGAAATAATTAATCAGATCAGAAAGGGCTTTCGCTACGTATTACAATCGCAAAATTAATCTACCGGTATTAAATCGCATCTCTGAATCTTGACTTAACCATTTATAAATTAACCGGCCTATTGAAACTAAGCCTAAACATCAATTCTCATATCTCGAATCAATATTGCATAACTCATACAATTAAACCAGGCCTAATCTAATTGCATAGCATTAAATAAATCAATAGGAAATTAATCAAGCATTGACAATCAACAATAATAAACTACCCCTTCATATTATTTATGAATCCCTACAACCCTAGAAAATAATCTACTGACACATAATTAAATCTAAACTAATCAAAGCAATTAAACAAAACATGATGAACAAAAGTAAATAAATTACTGAAGGAAGAAATCGTTACTAAAATTAACGGAAATAATGAATTGTATAAAAGCCAAGAGTTGTAGAGAGAGAAACAAGAGAGAAGTCTAAGCTTAAGAGAGAATTTAGCTAATGAAAGAGGTAGTTGTATCAAGAGGTAACAAAACGTATATATCAAAAGCTTAAAAATCCTAATTAGAAACTAAGTACAAATCGTCGGATATCGTCTCCAAAACACGCGCCTGGTCGGGCGCGCCTTTTTCTTCAAGAGAGTGTCTCTCGCGCCCGGTCGAGCGCGAGTTCGGGCGAGAATGCTTCCTTCTTCTTCTGCCCCGCCCGGTCGGGCGCGCCTTTGGGAGAGCCTCCATCCGCCCGGGCGGTACTTCTTGGGCAACTTTTGGACTTTGTTTGGGCTAATGACTCGGCCCAAACTCTAATCTCCTCTTTGGGGCTTTAATGCCTCGTTTTCTTCTAAGTCGAGCCCTTAATCACCGGTTTGATGATTCTAACCGGCCTTGGGATATGAGAGATGGTCAATATCTTCTAGTGCTCGTAGTGGCTCTAAATAAATCCGAGAAAATGCTCCAAATCTGCAATTTCCTATAAAATACTACCAAAACTACAAAAACACTAGAAAACACATATTAGTAATAAAAGTGGCTCTAAAGAGCCAAAAATACTCCTAATTATGACCAAGGGACGAGGGGAAATCAATATATAAAATAAACATATCAACTACCACTCTAATAATTCCAACTAGAATATTCGGCTTGTAAGTTCCATTTTTTACCTTTACTTTTTAAAATCACCATCTAAATTGACCATATTACCCTTCAAAAAGGTAAAAATAGTAAAAATTGAGACCTAAATGCCAAATATTCTAGCCAAAATTGTTAAGAGGGGTAGTGCTACTTAAACTTTTTACAAATTTGTGGTAGTTCTTTAAAAAAAAAATTTAATAAGTAATTGTTTACAAAACACGCACTTTAATTGGTAGTTCTTAACAAAATTTCCTTGTTCTTTTGATATAGAGATCATGTTTAGAATATTTTATCAATTCTTATTATCATGTTAGGATGTCTTTATTGATTTCTGGTATCATGTTAAGGATAAAGATTTGATTTTTATTGTTTAGTGACATGATAAGGTTGGTTCTTAATCATGTTAGTATCATGCCTACAATCTTGCTAATATTACGCTTTGAGAATATGATGATGGTGATGATTTGTTGTGTCAAATGATATAAAGTTTAACATTATTTGTTAATTAACGAATTGTTTCATGTTATTTGTTAATTTACAAATTGTTTACATTAGTTGTTAATTTTACGAATAGTTTTCATGTTATTTATTAATTTACAAATAGTTTATCCATAATTTGTTAATAATTATATGTTGTTTGATATTATTGTTATTGCTTGATCACGCCTTTCTTGCAAGATTAAAGTGAATTTGTATTTAAAATCACTCTTAATGAGATAATTAATAATTTTATTTAGGCTAATATGATTTTAATTCAAGTGATCACCAATAATAGATTTATTTGTGCATTAATAATCAACTAACATAGATTAAATATGTTTAGGATTAATATATTGATTGTATGTAAATTGGAAAGCGCACATGAATATGAGAAGAACAAAGTAAAGGCCTATTTAGGGCGAGTTCAATCTCTTTTAGGTTGGATTTGTACGATCATCCTCGAATATCAAGTCATGGTCCGGACCATAATGGAATTAGCGATCTCTGTGATCGTGAGGGGTGTAACATTCACCTCTTGATCGGTTTACAAGTTCCTAAAATTTGTTGGTGACTCTTTTGCTCTAGCTTCTTTCCCTTTGGACGTCCTCACACCACCATGCTTAAATGCATGATCACAGTGGGGCTCAAAGTTGGACGCGTGAAATATTCCCTACAATCACAATCCCCGCTCTATCTCTCAACAAGAAGTACGAGAGAATGATCGTGTCCCTTGAGCCTATCCGAGACCGTCGAGAGAAGTCTCCGTCCCATCTACTTAACGTTTATGCTTTGATCAATCAAAGTTCTTGGAGCGGACTTCTAAGGAGGATGTGTATATTTGGAAAATATTAAGAACGACCGATTAGTGCCCTATCCCCCATCCGGAGGCTACCGCCCGTTGGTTGAACACCTCCCTTCCTTGGCAGCCTAACAAGTGGTCAATCGACCCACCTCTCAAGAGGACTCCTCCGCCTAACTTTCGCCAAAATTCGCATGCTCCCGATCATACTCTTTCTCAAGTTTTGCCCCCTATGTATCGGGGAAGTACTCCTATTATCTCTTCCTTCTTCTTCTACTCCTCAACTTGATTTGTCTAGCTTGCATGCTAAAATTGATTCTATAGCAAATGTGTTGTCCTCTTGACGTAGTGAAAAGTAGGTCGTTATCTAATCTTCCCTAGAGCCAAAAAAAATTTATAAACACTTAACAAACCTAAATACGAGTATAGAGGTAAGTCAAGGGTCGAACCTAAAGGAACGGTAATGTTCAAGCACTCTCAATTATGCGCCTAAGCTAGGTTGAAATCGAAGGTAAGGGGTAAAACTAACAACTAACAAAACAAACAACCAAACGAATGAAACACTAGGAATGGGGATCAACAAGTAATCATGACAATTGCAACAACTTGGGAAGATCATGCCAATCAAAGGTTGTGAAAACTAATGATAAGAGCTATCAATTAGAATCAAAGAGCTATCTCCTAATTGTTAAGCTAGGGTTCACTATGAATAACAAACTAAGAGAATCACAATCCAAACCAATCAATAATTGCAATTCCTAAATCAATTGGTCGTGTCATTAGCAATTACAATGCAATCTAGCATAATTTTAAGGCCTAATCGAATTACACACATGCAAACCTTCATTAATCACTTTAATCTCAACAATCAATCAACACAATTACCAAATTAATCACAATCAATCAATCATACAAGTTTCACCCAATTCCTAGCCAAACGACTACAAGAATCATTATCTGTCAACAAACAACTAAGAAATCAAGAATCCACAAAATATCAAGAACAATTCCACTATCATGAATCAAACATCAAAATTAAACCAAACAGTCATGAAATTAAACAAAGCAATAAGATGAGATAGAGTGAGAAATGCTCATTGATTGATTAAGAAGATCTTCAATACAATTGTCACCATTGAATCTTCAATCTCTCAAACCACCATTGAAATCCCTCACTTTCTCTCTCTAAAACTACTCCTAAACTATCCCTAAAACTAGAGAGAGAAGCTCTCAACCTAACCTAAGATATGAGAGAGAAAGGCCTCAAACTAATTGACAGGGTAAAGTCGTATCCCCTAATCAAAAGTAATTCCTAAAACCACTAACTAAATATAGATAGGGAAGTAGGGTCGAATCCACAGGGAAACAAGTCTTTCTATTCCTAACTAATTATTATAATCTAAATTATCAAGGTAACCAATATTGTTATTGTAAAAAGGAATTAAACTACGGAGATCAAGTTCAGGGAGAAAAACAATAATAAGAAGGTCTAGGGTCACAGGTTCACCAATAATTAATATTACAGGATAAAACATAACAATTAATAATTAACATTACACAAATAACATGATTAACAGGCTCTCGCAATTTATTAATCAACATAGATCTAACAGGTTCTCGCAATTTACTAGATCTAAGTTCCTATTGAAAATAGCCTTTAATATCAAATTAACATCTGCTCGATTCATCAATTCAATATTGCTATACTTTTACAATCAAATTACATCTGCTCGATTCATAATCTAATTGTAAAGAATTAAAACAATTCAATAAGAAATTATCATGCAATATCAATAATCAACAATAACAAATTATCCTTCATATTAATTATGGATCCCCATAAACCCTAGAATTAAACTACTCGGACATAATTAAATCTAAACTAAACGAAGCAATAAAATTAGTCATGATAGAGTAAAGAAATAAAATAAATAACTGAGATTAAAAGAGAAGAAATCGTTACCAAAGTAAGGAACAAGAGTTGTAGAGAGAGAAAATAATACTAAGAGTTTAAGAGAAGAGAGAAAGAAAAATGTTAGAGAGAGAAAAGAGAGAGTAAGGGAACGGAGAAAAGAATTCCCCCCTAAATTCGCTTAACAAAAGCGTATTTATACTAAGCTAGAAAATCCTAAGTTAAAACAAATTAAACGACGCTTAAAACGTCCTCCAGAAACACGCGCCCGATCGGGCGAGGCACCGCCCGATCGGGCGCGCCTTTTTGATCGGACGAAGGGCTACTGCGATATAAGTCTTCTTTGCCCGATCGGGCGCGCTATCGGGCGGATCATCAGGCGGACACCTTTGGGCCGCTTGGACTCCTCGTTTGGGCTCGTAACTTGGCCCAAACCAAATATCCTCTTTGGGGCTTAAATCATTCGGTCCAAATGCCTCGTCTTCACACAAGTCGAGCCCTTATTCACCGGCTTGATTACTCTAACCGATCTTGGGCTATGAAAGATGGTCGTGCTCCTCCAATGCTCGTAGTTGCTCCATAAAATCCCGGGAAAATGCTCCAAAGGTGCAATTCCCTACAAAACTCAACCAAAACTACGAAAACACTAGAAAACACATATTAGTAATAAAAGTGGCTCTAAAGAGCCAAAAACACTACGAATTATGACCAAGGGACGGGGAAAAAATACTATATAAAATAGACATATCACTAATCTCAAAATCGTCCCCTCAAATAGAAATGACAAGGCTAATTTATAATAAAACGAGCAAAGGGAAACAGGGCAAACTGTGCGCACGCACCACCTTTCTGTGCGCACGCACAACAGGCCACAGAAGATCTGTGCGCACGCACTACCCAGGCCGCGCGCGCGCACCACCATCCGCGCGCGCGCACCCTTGCTTGGTGCTCGTGGTCTTGCTTCCTTCGCTTGCTCGATCAATCTCTGCGCTCCGGAGCATCCCTATCGTTGGTGCACTCGAGGCGATGCCCGTGAGGAGGGCAGCCTTTTATTCTTCAAGCACTTGCACACTCCAAACCAAAACATTGCTTCCAAGGTACTTGTGCTTGCGGAGCTAGCTTGGTTTGCTTGAGTTGCATGCTTAGATTCTCGAACTTAGCTCCATTGACTTCCTTGAATGCGCTTGAGCCTCCTACTCGATAATTAAATCCCGGGAAACTCGGCACACCTACAAAAGAAGTCAAAGAAACGGAGAAGCGAGAGAAATAGCCGAGAAATGAATAAAATAATAAGAAAACCATTAAAAGCACACATTTATCTAAACTAACACACAAACACACAAATCAAGCATTACTCCCTAAAAACACGACATAAAAGACTAAAAACGAGTATAAAAATAAGAAGAAAACCTAGCCTAAGAGTGCCATAAATGGCACGCATCAAATTCCCCCAAGCTAAACTTTTGCTCGTCCTCGAGCAAAACAAAATCCAACCCAAGGAAAAATGATGAAATTATTCAAGCAAAGAAAGAAACAAGAAAGAGAGAGGATGGGAATATACACTAACTCACTTTCGTAGGAATCACGGTCAATTTTAGCAACTAAAGACAAGCCATCTAAACCCCTAGATCGCCCTAGAGGACGAGTAATGCTCTCGTAAGGGTTTCCTAAGAGATTAACCCATAACTCTCACAAACCAAACAAACAAGGCAAAGCACGAAAATGAAGCAAAAAGAAAAGGAAAGAAAACAAGAGAGGACTTTTGCAAATGAAAAAGCATAAATGGATGCAATTCTTCCTAAACAAGTAAGGAAATGCACGTTTCAAGATATCCAAGGTTGATTGAAACATAGGATATGCTAAGTATAGAGAACTACCAAAACGCAATTCACTTTCAATTTTAGCATATTTTCCCAATTGGCTTCAAATCTTCCTTTAGTAAGCATCTCTATAGTTCCTCGAAGGAATCGGAAAAACAATAGATTTGAGTTTTTCTCAACATCTTGACTTTGCATCCCCTCTCCTTAGGCTTTAACTCATAATGCTCTCCCTTGGTATATGACTCAACCACTAGGTCAAAAGGTCTTTCCCAAAGGTTGTAATTTAAGGGCAAAAGGGTGAGGGTAGGCTAAAAATTTAGAATTTGGTGGTACACCTAAGTTGTGAAGCAAAGATTGGCCAAATCTTAACACCAAAACAAAGAGATCACCAAACAAAAACAAACTAACACCCCCAAGCTTATTCAAAGCTATAACCACAATCATATATACAAAAAGCGTAAGACGCTTCCCCCCAAGCTTGAACGAAGCATTGTCCTCAATGCTTAAAATAGGGAGAAACGTTTACATCAAAATGTTTTTGAACTTTTTCATTTTTACTTCTTTTTTTTTTTTTAAATTTTGCCAAAGCTCTTTGAATTTGCTTTGCTTATTCTCATTGATTCAAATATTATTATTCACCATATTTAATGTCCTTGCCTCTTTTAACTATGGACGACTTTTGCTTTCATTTATTCATGTGCCATTATTCACAAGATATACAAAACACAAGCTTGCTTACAAATAAGAACCAATATCCAAACTCATATATTACAATCTCCAAGAACAAGAGCATTTGCTTCACAAAAACCAAAAATGGAACAAAAAGAAACAAAAGGCCTAAAGTTCTAAAGATGTGGCTTGAAAAGAAGGGAAAAAGGCTCAAATGGTTAGCAAGTAGGCAAATGTGAACCTAAGAACTAAAAATAAAGAAAATTAACCTAGAAAAGAAAAATTGCCACCCCGAAAAGATGTCTTTATCCTCCTTAGATGGTTCGGTCTCGTGTTTGAGAATTATGAGTCAAGATTCAAGATTAGGTCCACAATAGTTAAGGATCCATGCCGCTCATGCAAGAAATTGGAGAAGGCTTGAAAAACAATGAAACCTCACAAGGATGTGGCAAAAACTCACTAAAATCTTCAAATTCACCAAAGGGGAACGATTGCGAGTTTTCAAAAACAAAAGAATCCGGCGTCAAGGTCCCAATAGTTCTTTAAACGACTACCTTAGCATACTTTATCCTAGAATAAACCAAAGATACTCTCAAACCGTGCACACCGTTACCATTTAAGAAGAGAAGCATTCAAATATACAAGTCTAAACGTATTATGTCAAAAGCAAGAACAAAACAAAGACACATTGCAAATTTGCCTTGATAGAAACAAAAATCTTTTTGGAGTTTTTCAGAATAAAAGAACATGGAAATGCATATACAATTGTGCATGGCATATATGAATCAAAATCCCACCAAACATGATAGAATACCCTCCCCTAAGCTTGAATGAGACAACATGCTCAAACATAAATCATATATAACATGGGAGGGGAGAACAAAGAGATCAATCCAACAATACCAACACATGTCCAACAAAGCATCAACCATTAGAGAAATAGCAAGGAAAGATATAACCGGATGTTAGGTGGCTGTAAATACATGCAAATGACCCAATTGAACCTTTCAAACCCGATTTTCTCTTTAATTGAATCTTGTCTTCCTTATGCTAGCAAATGTTGAATCATAGTTCCTTGAATCTTGATCCAAACCAATGCACCAAAGTATATTAAGTCGTGTACCTAGCAAAAGGCACACAAACATTTCCATGAGAGAAAATCTATTCTAAAAAGAAAAGAAAATGAAAGCAATAAAACACGGGTTACTTCTCGAGAAAGGCTTGCTTAAGGTCCAAGCTTGACCGCTCTAGAAAATAATATTGCAACGTACGCAAGAGCTTGTCAAATGCACTACTACACATTTCATAAGATAGAAGGTAGGAAAATGACGGAAAGAGGATGTGCAACAAGCTTAGTGCACACCCATGAGGAGAGAGATGCCAAGAAAAAGAAGAAAAATCAAAAGCAAATTCAAAAAAATAAGAAGAAGAAGAAAAAGAAGAAGAAGAAGAAGAAGAAGAAGAAGAAGAAGAAGAAGGCAAACTCTCCTCAAAATGTTTTTGGGTGGCAAAATCACCCTTTTCCTCAATAGGGGACGAATGAGGGACATGTAAAACATCATAGACAAGAGGGTCCCCAATAGGCTTATTGACAAAAGAAGGGAGGGATATAGGAGTGTAAGGGATATGGTTAAATTTCCTTGAAAAAGGGATGTGAGAAGAGGGAATAGGGGCAATGGTCTCACAAATGAACTCTTTCTCATCACCATGCATCAAATCACCAATAAAAGCATGAAAATCAATCATAGAATCCTCAAAAGAAGAACACTCATGATCTCTATCTCCCTCAAACATCCAACTTCCAAGAGGAACTACATAATCCTCTCCATCACAACTATGAACAACAACTCCCTCAGTATCCTCAAAGCCTAAAGTCTCAAAACCATGTATAAATGGATGCAAATTCATTTCAAACTCATCTCTCTCCCATGAAGCATTCTTAATGAACTCACTCAAAAGGCTATGAGTTTTCATTTGACACTTAACGAACTCTTTGGTCATAACCTCAAATGAATCCAAATACTCATGGATAGAAGAATCACAATCATGCACAAGAGACTCATCAAGATGGGAAAGGAGGGTTGGGGTTTTCAAAATCAACACTATCTTCACCCTCAACACCTTTACCATCACTCAAATGCTCACTAATAGGATCCTCACACTCTCTTGGTTGCTCAAAATCATCATCATCATCCTCAACACACACATTAGATTAAAGTTTTTCACATACAAGCATCAAGGATAACAATTGGCTTTCTAACTCATCACCTCTCCTTCTTTCCTCCTCAATACGCTCCTCATTCTTTTTCATTATCTCTAATTGACCTCTCATAGATGTAAGAATCATCTCCTTACTAGGCCCAAGATCATTATCAAGCTCAACGTGCCTAATTTGAGACTCAAATATATCAATAAGAGATTCAAAAGGTGTAGAAGGTTGAGGTACAACCAAGATTGGAAGAATCAACATGAAAATTATGAGCATATACATCACATTGGGGAGTGGGGGCACAATCAAGCATATAAGATTCATTATTAAGGGAACAAAGCACATCAAAAGAAGGCATAGTAAATAATGAAGAATATTGAAACACACCATTAGCATCAACTTGAGTATGTACCTCATCATCATGAGCAAAAGAGGGAATAAAATTGAAATCATTTGTTCTAGGTTCACTAATGGGATCATGTGAAAAATCATGGGAATTCATGTTAATATTAGAAGATTCAACGCATTGCACATCAACATTAGAATCATGATTACCCCTATTATAGATATCCCTAGCAAACCAAACATAGAAATCCCAAGCATCATTTATTGACAATGCTCTAAATTCACCATTATGCATGCTTTCAATTTCATCCATAGTTTGCTCATTCAAACTAAAATAACAAATCTCACAAGCCTCCCAAAGACTACAACAATTATAGTTCAAAAACCCTATAAGTCTATGGAAGTAGACATTAAAAGACTCACCATCATATTGCGGAAAAGAAAAACATGCCATTTTTTTTACAAAACAAACAAAAATCAAATAAAAGAAAAGTATATACAAAGACCTAGACTCAAGCAATAAAAAACACTCAAACATAGACACCGTTCCCTGGCAACGGCGCCATTTTGACGTAGGGGAAAACTAGGTCGTTATCTAATCTTCCCTAGAGCCAAAAAAAATTTATAAACACTTAACAAACCTAAATACGAGTATAAAGGTAAGTCAAGGGTAGAACCCAAAGGAACGGTAATGTTCAAGCACTCTCAATTATGCGCCTAAGCTAGGTCGAAATCGAAGGTAAGAGGTAAAACTAACAACTAACAAAATAAACAACCAAACGAATGAAACACTAGGAATGGGGATCAACAAGTAATCATGACAATTGCAACAAATTGGGAAGATCATGCCAATCAAAGGTTGTGAAGACTAATGATAAGAGCCATCAATTGGAATCAAAGAGCTATCTCCTAATTGTTAAGCTAGGGTTCACTATGAAAAACAAACTAAGAGAATCACAATCCAAACCAATCAATAATTACAATTCCTAAATCAATTGGTCGTGTCATTAGCAATTACAATGCAATCTAGCATAATTCTCAAGGCCTAATCGAATTACACACATGCAAACCTTCATTAATCACTTTAATCTCAACAATCAATCAACACAATTACCAAATTAATCACAATCAATCAATCATACAAGTTTCACCCAATTCCTAGCCAAACGACTACTCAAGAATCATTATCTATCAACAAACAACTAAGAAATAAAGAATCCACAAAATATCAAGAACAATTCCACTATCAAGAATCAAACATCAAAATTAAACCAAACAATCATGAAATTAAACAAAGCAATAAGATGAGATAGAGTGAGAAATGCTCATTGATTGATTAAGATCTCCAATACAATTGTCACCATTGAATCTTCAATCTCTCAAACCACTATTGAAATCCCTCACTTTCTCTCTCTAAAACTACTCCTAAACTATCCCTAAATCTAGAGAGAGAAGCTCTCAACCTAACCTAAGATATGAGAGAGAAAGTCCTCAAACTAATCTAAAAATCGTCCCCTCAAATAGAAATGACAAGGCTAATTTATAATAAAACGAGCGAGGGGAAACACGGTAGACCGTGCGCACGCACCACCTTTCCGTGCCCAGGCGCAGCAGGCCACAGAAGATCTGTGCGCACGCACTACCCAGGCCGTGCGTGTGCACAACTGGTCTGCGCAGACGCACCACTTCGCGCGCGCGCACCCTTGCTTGGTGCTCGAGGCCTTGCTTCCTTCGCTTGCTCGATCAATCTCTGCGCTCCCGAGCATCCCTATCATTGGTGCACTCGAGGCGATGCCCGCGAGGAGGGCAGCTTTTTATTCTTCGAGAACTTGCACACTCCGAACCAAAACATTGCTTCCAAGGTGCTTGTGCTTACGGAGCTAGCTTGGTTTGCTTGAGTTGCATGCTTGGATTCTCGAACTTAGCTCCATTGATTTCCTTGAATGCGCTTGAGCCTTCTCCTCGATAATTAAATCTCAGGAAACTCGGCATACCTACAGAACAAGTCAAAGAAACGGAGAAGCGAGAGAAATAGCCGAGAAATGAATACAATAATAAGAAAACCATTAAAAGCACGCATTTCTCTAAACTAACACACAAATAAAGCATTATTCCCTAAAACTACGACATAAAAGACTAAAAACGAGTATAAAAATAAGAAGAAAAGCTAGCCTAAGAGTGCCATAAATGGCACGCATCAATGTTTACGGGAGAACGGTGATGCCCAAGGCTCTCCATGGCTCTTCCTCGGGTTATATGAAGCTTAGAATGCAAGCCTATCTCTCATTTTGTAGCTCAAAAGCCAAGGGATACAAGCTCCATGTCTTCAAGGCCGCACTCTCATGCTGTGCTGACATCAAGAAGTGGTGTTGAACCCACCGTGTGGACGTTTAGAGGTTGTCATCCCTAATGTTCATCAAGTGGAGCGCACGGGTTGCATCAACGAGTGCACGAGGAAGATCCCCTGTTCCCATGGCGCGGGCGCGCATGACAGGGGCGCGAGCGCGTAGCCCCTACTCCCCTTTTCGTACCCTTTTCTTCGCGGCCACGCTATCCGGAGAGAGCTGAGGGCACGCCTGTACGGGTTCTTCTTGGACGTCTAACTAACTTCTCCTTAGTTAGTTTTACTATATATAGGTTTTCTTCCTATTTTAGAGAGAGAATTGTATTAGAATTGAATAGAATTAGATTTTTAAAGAGAGAAGTTCAATTTGGGGAAACTTTAGCTCTTAGATTCTAGAGAGAGAAAATCTTGGATTTGATTTGTTATTTAACAATTGCTACAATTTGGTGTGGATTTTCATTCAATTATTGACAATTAGTGAGAATTTCTTCCTTTAATTCATTTTTATTACTTGTTTGCTTTAGATTCATGCTAGATTGTTTGATTAGTTTGAAATCAAGTTTGATTGTGTAATTGTTTTGAATTTCTATTTCATTTAGATTGAAGATGATAATCATTGTGATTTCTTGTGTTTTGTTCTTCATTCCTTTAATGTGTAGTGAGTAGTTTCATTGTTAGGGATGTGGTGAAGCATGCACAAATGATAGATAATGGCTAATTGGTGGATTTTGATTGATTTGATGTTGTGATTAAATTTAGTTGATAGAATTGTGCATGTTCTTGATTTGAAAGGAGTGATCAACCTTGTTCTTCATGCTAGAGTGTATTGTGATTCTCCAATGACACGACACATTGATTTGGAGGTCACATTTATCGATTGTTGCTTGATTTGTGATGTTCCCAGCTAGTCATTTTTAGAGACCACTAGTTTGATGCCTATGATATAACTTTCCGAGTGTTTTTGATTGCAATTACTATTTTCCGTTGCAACGTTTGATTAATCAATCTGCTATCCAATTAGTATGTCTATTGAGTGTGTATGTGGATCCTAATTCCCTAGGGTTTGTGACATTAATATTTGTTTTAGATTTTCGTGTTGGTTGATTCTAGTTTTGACCAAACCTTTTCACCCCCTTTCTGAAGTACCTTTACCTAAAACTATAACATTTACCTCCATTCCTTTGGGTTCGACCCTTGACTTACCTCTATACTTGTATTTAGGTTTGTTAAGTGATTACAAATTTTGTTTGGCTATAGGAAGATTAGTTATACCAACGACACAGTCTTTCCTGTTGTCAATAAGTGCTTGCGCGCTACTGTAAGGCTAGGCCAGCAGCGAGCAACGCCTGCATGGCTTGTTATGGTTAGCAGGGACAAGGCCACCATCTAGGCGAGCCTTGTTGCCTAAGGCCTTGACCGGTCAGGCTTTATTGTCATTGGTAGGAGGTTTTGCTTGGGGAACAAGGAGAGGCCTTGTGGTCCTTACCTCACTCCTACAATTGTTTAACAAGTTTTGTTTGATTATGTGTTGTCTAAGCTATTTAATTTTTTTTGATTTAAATTAATTAGATATGGTTTTCCTTTTTGATGGGGATCTCACCATTATAAATACCCAACTAGTTTATGAGGATTTGTAAGAAATTGGACTCTAAGGGATCTCCGTCAAAGTGAGACAATCTTGAGTACAAATTTTCTTAGTAGTGTTGCGATTTGGTCTAGTCACCAAATTGCGACCAAGTTTAGGCACGAGGGTGGACAACGTTAGAGGAATTGTCATTTGGGATTCTTGCTCCGTAGCCGCAATGTTCAAAGATCGTGTTCGTAATAGTTGTGAAGCACGCATTGAGGGTACAATCTCCTATCTCGTTAATGTGATTATGTGTTTATTTATATGTAATTAGTCATATTAATTATACATGGGTCCAAGACGGGTTTTGGTTTCCGCACGTTGTTTAGAGCACCGTAAAACCCTACATTTACTCCCGTTGTTTGATCGACCAAAGTATTAGTATAATTCTATGGTCTATTTCCCTTGGTCAACTAGTCAATGTCAAGAAAAGTCAAAATTTTAAATTTTGGGTGTAACGAATGCCCCCTATTTGGATGGTTGATGGCGTTTGAAACCAAACAATTTATGACTCTCTTGCAAAATTTAAGGAGTATCGCGTATTTCTAATTGCCAATGAAGATAACAAAAAGCATTAAACATTAACTTCATTTTATACATAGAATTAAAATATTACAGGAAGAGCATTTCAAAACATAACAATTTCGAATTGTGTATGATTTTAAGAGTCAGGGCTAAATATTTATTAATCTGTTGCCCCCAGTACCCTAGATCGTCATTAATGTTTGCTAGCGAATTCTTCAAACCGGGATCGTTAAGGTACGCATCTACTCATTATCGCTAGCCTCCAACAATTCCCAATTAATCCTGTTGCTGTTAATGATCTATTCATCCCAACACTGACATGTACATTTGTACATCAGAGTGTGCATTTCCCCTTCAGTTCCTCAGGTTACTTTGACCTTGTAGTACTTACTAAATAAAGGAATTGTTTTGGCTCCAACTTCTTCAAAAGAAGGAGGGAAAATCGGTTTGATCTCCCTAGCCTATCCTTTGTTGACCAAAGCAGCATTTGACCGATCGTCTAGATCAATATTAGGGAGGATGTGATTTCTTAAAAGATCAACGTTAGTGCCTACTGAAAATTCCCTGGGACCAACAGTACCCTCATCCTCCTCCAAAATTTCTTGTCTTTCATTCCATCGCCTGTTAATTCTTCTGTTCAAGCAATTCCTTTTTCTATGTCAATAATTTCTCTTGCATCGGGCTCGTCTATCCATAGCCAAGTGCTGATTTGAAAATTATTAACAATATATTTGTGTGGGTATTATAACAATAAAATCAAATGTATCGCAAGCTAACAAAATGAAGACAAGTTTTTAACAGAGTAAAGGCATGATTCCAAACACATGTTTGTGAAACTTGTTTAGGGTAAAAATACCCCTATGCGTGGTCCAAACCCATAGTGACACGTGGCCCATTTAAAGGGTAACACGTGTCCCTATAGAAAGATGACACATGCTAAAACACTAAGAGCACTTAAATGAGAGAAGGTCTCCTTACATCAGGAGGCCCAAATACCGAGAAAGCCGCAAAACGACACCCCCCCATCTAGACACGTGCCATCACATGATTGTGCAACCAATAAGAGAACGAAATTTTAGGGCACTGACCCTAAAGGGGCACAACTTCCAACCCTTATAAATACCCCAATCATTTATGATGAGGGGGGATTATGACATAATATAAAAAAGAGCATTAAGAGTTCCAACTTCTCTCTACTTTCTCTCTCTAAATTTTTATTTTTCGATCACTAACTTGATTGTCGGAGGCGAATATTTCGATAAATAGAATATTCGTTGCTCTGCAGGTGTCCGCGTCCATCTGGCCGAGAGTGCGACCAGTATCCCGAGGTAATCACAAAAAACCCAGAAAGGAACTTGAGAGTAAGATGCCTTCTAGTTCTAAGAAGCCGCCCAAGAGAGAAAGAGAAGGTGCTCCAAAGAAAACTCAAAGAAGGGCGGCCAATGCTGAAGATGCTGGGAACCCTTTAAGATGACATGGAAGGTCACTAAGGGTGCCACGGACGAATTTGTCTAGGCTCCTTGAGAAAACACAGTCGGCTGGGGGGCAGACCAAAAAGCCTCAAAAGGAAGTAACTAAGTCGTCTTGGCGTTGGAAGGATGCTAGAGAATACATTCGGCACAAGCAGCGGGAACGGGCAACCTAATCGGACACCACTTTCACTCCCACCATGCTAGATGATTTCTCATACCATACCCTCTCCAAGCATATTAGCTCGGCCAGGACCAACAAAAGTCTAGCTCATCATACTCCAACTCCAATTCCAATAGTTTAGCCGTTTCAATATCAGGTGCCCCAACATTATAATGCAATTATGCAGCCTATTCCCCCTGTTTATGGACAATATGGTCAGCTGTACGACCAGGCAGCATACCTGGCCGGACCGGCCGTACAACCTCAGCCCATTGATTGGCAACTGTGCTTATTGAATGTTAGTGACAAGCCGCCTCCGTTTCCTCAAGGAATTCTCATCTCACCTCAATCAGTGAAGGTGAAAAGTGTACTTGTGGGTGCTTATGATGGTACGGGAAACCCAAAGGAGCATGTCACCTCATATAGAAATCTGATGTACTTGCAAAGTGTGGATGATGCCACCTGGTGCAAATGCTTCCCGGCCACCCTCATGGGCGTGGCTCAGGACTGGTTTAACAGTCTATCGGCCGGATGCATCAATTGTTTTACTACTCTCAGTCTACTGTTTGTTGGAAACTTTTCTTATAATATTCCACCACGGAAGGCCAGTCTTAACATGGCAACCATAGTCTAAGGAAAGAACGCAGGGTTGCGTTCGTATGTCTAGAGGTTCAATCAAGAAAAAGCCCGAATTCAAAATCTGCTAGATGAAATGGCCTACTCGAAGTTCCGTAGAGGATTAAGGCATAATAGCTTCAAGTTTGACTTGGTTAGAGAAAAGATTCGGACATACGCAGGCGTTCTATGAGAGGTCGAATCCTATATTGAGGCAGCTGATTTTTGTTCGCTTACGAAATTAGAAATGCTGACCAACGGAGCTGAGAAGAAGCAACCTTCTCACCAAAACTCGGCTGGAAAAAAGAAAGAAGGAAGAACCAAAAGAAAAGAAGTCTTGGTGGCCGACTGCCAACAGAAAAAACCAAAGCAAGCCAAGACGTACGAGCCCCAGTATGAATACAACAAGGATTGTTATTCAATTTGATGGAAATCAAAGATAAGTTCGAGTTTGAAAAGCCTTAGCCGTTGAGAGGATCGGCCCAGTACAGAAACAAGAACAAGTACTGTCATTACCACAAAGATGTGGGGCATGACACGAATGATTGCAACAACTTGAAAAGGTTCCTAAAAAGCTAGCCAAGAAGGGCATGCTCAACTCGTACGTTATGAAGTCTATATTCACATACTCTTGGACATACAATAAATCTGAGAAGAAGAAGAGTGAAAAAGAAAAAGATGATGGAAATAGCACTAATTCAGGGTTCGTGTTTGTTATATCAGGCGGCTTTGCTGCAGGCGGCTCGTTCATAAAAGGGATCAAGTAAGATGCTTGAAAGTTTGAGAATGTTATTCACACCTAAGGGTAAAGGACGAACCTTTCCCCGAAGTGACGGTTTACGAGTCAGACCGAGGCGAGATCAAAGCCCCTCACAACGATCCTATGGTGTTCATCATGAAGGTTGATAATCTGAAGGTCGGTTGAGTACTGGTAGATACTGGCAACTCGTCCGACATAATCAATGTAGGAAGTTTGAAAATTTTGAAATTTCCAGAAGATGCCCTCCAAGATATTTCTCATCCGTTGATTGAATTTGGAGGAAGTGTTATTCACCCGATGGGACGGATTGGTTACCCTGTCCGATTCGGGCAGAAGAGACAAGGAAGAGACATGGTCGTCCACTTCTTAGTCGTGAAAGAGTTTACATGCTACAATTTTATCCTCGGCCGCCCAATTTTAACAACAGCAAAGGTAATAATTGTACCTCATCTAATGCTAATGAAGTTTAAGTGGACAGATGGAAAGATTGGTTCCATTTAAGGGAACCAAAAAATGGCAAAGGAATGTAATCAGCTGTCCGTGAAGCTAACAGCTCGTGGACGAGGAAATTGTCCGAGAAAAACTCAGAAGAAGGGTCACTCCAAGCATACCAGGTCGGCCAGAAGCGTAAGTCGATCAAGAAAGAGCAAGCATAGTAGATAATTACTGTTGGTCGGCCAGAAGAGCTAAGACCGTAGCTAGCCGGCGATCATAAAGACATAGTGCTCGATCTAGACCAACCTAATCGGACGGTCAAAGTAGGCATTATGGCTATGGGTTTGCTTGGAGATGACTTAGTAAAATTATTGAAAGAGTTCAAAGATGTGTTTGCTTTTGAAGTTCATGAAATGCCGAGCATCAGTCTAAACCTGACACGTTCATAAGCTGGCCATGAATTCAGCTATTAAGCCTGTCAGGCAGAAAAAGAGAAATCATGGAGAAGAGAGGAATCAGGCGGCAACGACAGAAGTTAAAAAGTTGTTGGACGCAGGTTTCATTCGGCACTGTTAATACCTCGATTGGGTAGCCAATGTAGCCCTTGTGAAGAAGTCGAATGGAACTTGGAGAATGTGCATAGATTACACCAATCTCAACAAGGCATGCCCTAAGGATAGGCTTTCCTTGCCTAAAATTTACCGACTTGTTGATTCAACGGCCGGGAACGCCCTGATGAGTTTTATAGATGCATACTCTGGGTTCCATTAGATTTCTTCGTAGGAAGACGATCAAGACAAAACAGCGTTTGTGACCGAGCAGGGGCTATTTTGCTACAAAGTCATGCCATTCGGCCTGAAGAATGCCCCTGTCACATTTCAAAGACTTGTGAATACGGTCTACAGAGGTCAGATCGGCCGAAACATGGAAGCTTATACTGATGATATGATTGTTAAGTCAAAAAGGTTGGCCGACCATCTGAAGGACCTCTGAGAAACATTTACCAAACTCAGGCGGCATAAGTGATGAGTGTCATTTATGGCACTCATTTAGCCTCTTTTAGGATGATTTTTAGTTACTTTTATAGTTATTTTATCTCTTTTTCTGTAGTTTTATCTTCTATTTCTCTAGTTAGTGCTCCTTAGTTGTTTTCCCGTTTTCTCGCATTTCTTAGTTTATTTCACTTTTTCTCTTTTATTTGTTTGCTTTCTTTATTTGTAGTAGAACGGTGATGTCCAAGGATCTCCATGGCTCTTTCTCGGGATTTGTAAAGCTCAAGATGCAAGTCGATCTCTCCCTTTAAAGCTCGAGAGTTGAGTTGTGCAAGCTCCAAGTCTTTAAGGTCGCGCTCTCATGCTGCGTTGGCATCAAAAGTGGTGTTGAACCCATCGTGGGAGAATTTAGAAACTGCCACCCCCAATGTTCATCAAGTAGAGCGCACGGAAGCATCAATGGACGCATGAGGGAGGGCTGCCCTGCTCCCAGGCGCGGCCGTGCATAATCTTAGTGCGGGTGCGCACGAGCAAGGCTTGGCCGCGCATCCCCTGCTCCCCTATTCCGTATCCATTTTTTCGCGGCCGCGCAATATGAGGAGAGGGCGCGCCTGTACCGGTTCTTTATGGACGTCTAACTAACTTCTCCTTTGTTAGTTTTGCTATGTATAGATTTTCTTCCTTTTTAGAGGGAGAGGAGAATTAGATTTGTATTAGAAATCAAATAGAATTAGATTTTTGAAGAGAGAAGCTCAAATTTGGGGAAACTTTTTGTTCTTAGATTCTAGAGAGAGAAACTTGGTGATTGATGATTGCTACTTCTAATCTTCATTCTCTTTGACTTTGATCAAAGTTTTGTCAGAATTCTTTCTCTTTAATACAATTTTAGTGTTTGATCTTTAATATATTTTTAAATTTCTAGTTGATTGTTTGAATTGATTGTTCATATTTTGATTACAATGTTGATGATTAAATTGATGATTTGTTTAGTTTGGTTTCTCAATTCTACAATGTGTAGTGAGTAGATCCTTTGCTAGGATGTGGTCAAGCATGTATGAATGATAGACTATTGCTAATTTGGGGATTTTGATTGATTTGATATTGTGATTAAATTAATTGATAGAAATTGTGCATGTGTTTGATTTGTTGAGGAGTAGATAACCTTTATTATCAAGCTAGATTTCATTGTAGTTTTCATTGATACGACACATTGATTTGGAAGCTACTCTTATCGACTGAACTTGACTCGTAATTTTCCTTTGATAGTCATTCGTAGAGACCACTAGTTTGACGCCTAGGAAATAGCTTTTCGAGTGCTTTTGATTGCAATTACTATTTTCCCTCGCATTATTCGATTGATCAACTTCCTATCAAATTAGCATGTTCATCGCGAATGCATGTAAATCCTAATTCCCTAGTATCTTGATATTGATTTTCGTTTAGAATTTGTCGTGTTGATTTGTTTTTGTTTTACCAAACCAATTATTCAATCTTCGGAATAGCTTGACTTAAGACCATGCCTCCATTCCTTTGGGTTCGACTCGGAATTACCCCTATACTAGGAGTAGGTTTGGTTATAAATTTTGTTTGATTGAAGGAGTTTTAGAATCCAACGACCTAAAATTTCCCTTCGTCAAAATGGCACCGTTGTCGGGGAATGACATAATTATTTGTTATAGTTGATTGAGTCTATTCCATCTTACTTGAAAATACAAAAAGATTTTTCTTCTTTTAGGCTACATTTATAGCCGTGCTATTTATATTTTCCTTTGAGATTTGTATGCGTAGGGCACGAGATCGGATTTTGGTGCCATTTGATTCGGAAATTGACAGGACCATAACAAAGATAAGGGTTCCTAATCGTTCCTTAAGCTCAAGTCCCTCAAGAGAGGAAGAACATCAAGACGAAGAAGAACGAGAAAGCATGGGTGCTAATCCGAAAGTAGCATTGAAGGAGTCGGGAACTCCGGGAGCCTATAGGTTTGAAAGCGAAATTGCTCCTCCTACGACATCGGCAAATGACTTTGAGATTAGACCGGCGATGATTACTGACAGGATAAAGTCATATCACCTAGTCAACAATAATTCCTAAGTCCTCTAACTATGCAGATAGGGAAGAAGGGTCGAACCACAGGGAAACGAATCAATTTATTCCTAATTAAATTAAATAATCTAAATTATTAAGTAACAAATTTATTGGTACATAAAGAACTAAACTACGAAGATTAAAGTTTTAGAAGAAAATCAAATAATGAAAGCCTAGTGTATAGGTTCACCAATAAGTAATATTCCAGGGTAAAACACAATAATTAATCATCAATGCATTAATTAATCAGATCATAAAGGGCTTTCTCTATGTATTACAATCACAGAATTAATATACCGGTATTAAATCGCATCTTTCGAATCTTGACTTAACCATTTATAAATTAACCTACCTATTGAAGCTAAGGCTAAACATCAATTCTCATCTGTCGAATCTCGAATCAATATTGCAAAACTCATACAATTAAACCAGGCCTAATCTAATTGCATAGCATTAAATCAATTAATAGGAAATTAATCAACCATTGACAATCAACAATAATAAATTACCCCTTCATATTATTTATGGATCCCCACAACCCTAGAAAATAATCTACTCACACATAATTAAATCTAAACTAATCAAAGCAATTAAGCAAAACATGATGAACAAAATTAAATAATTACTGAAATAAAAAGGGAAGAAATTGTTACCAAAGTTAACGGATATAATGAATTGAATTAAACCAAGAGTTGTAGAGAGAGAAACAAGAGAGAAGTTTAAGCTTAAGAGAAGATTAAACTAATGAAAGACATATAATTGTATCAAAAGCAATTAAAACGTATTTATACAAAACATAAAAATCCTAATTAAAATCTAAGTAAAAATTCGCCGGAAAATTGCTCCATGACACGCACCTGGCCGGGCCCGCCTTTTCGATCCTCAATGCATCTCTTGCGCCCGGTCGGGTGCGAGACAGGGCGAAGAGTGCTTCATTAACCTTCCGCCCCGCCCGGTCTTGGACGCCTCAGGGCGAGGTGCCAGACCGGGAAAGGCCACTTGGCCAAGCTTTGGCACTTCGGTTGGTCTTTGATCCTAAGCCTAATCCGGATTTCGACTTCGGGACTTGAATACTCGGTCCAAATGCCTTTGTTTCTTCAAAGTCGAGCCCTTACTCACCGGTTTGATGACTCCAACCGGCCTTGGACTACGAAAGGTGGTTGAATTCCTCCAATGCTCGTAGTTGCTCCAAATAATCCCGGGAAAATGCTCCGAAGGTGCAATTTCCTATAAAACATAGGCAAGACCACGAAAACACTAGAAAGCAAAAATTAGTAATAAAAGTGGCTCTAAAGAGCCAAAAATACACCTAATTATGACCAAGGGACAGGGGTAAATCACTATATAAAATAGACATATCAAACTCCCCTAAGCCAAACCTTTGCTTGTCCCAAAGCAAAGAGCTCATCTATGAACAAATAAAACATACTTCACCCTAAATCGATCAAAAACAAACATAACCAATTCAAGGCAAATCCAACAAGTATGCATTAACATCAACCAATCAAATCCATCTAATCACTCATCCTCCCTAACAATTGTCAAATAGAGCAAACCACAAGAGCATATAGAATTCAAGACTAGTGCTCTCGCACTCAGCTCTCACTTATGTGGCGGATATAAAATGTATCTGATCGTTCTCCATTCCAACCCCTTTATGTGAACAATGCCCTCCCAACTCACAACTCTCGTGTGTTTGAAAGACATACACTCAACCTAAATAGTCGACTCGAAATACATCAAATCATTATTTGCATTGATAAACAACTAATTTCACATTCACACAACTCTATGCACAAAGGTCGAAATGTCTTTAAAGCTTGTAATGTAAGGCTAAGGTAGAGGGTAGGATAAATTTGGGAAAATGTGAGAGTAAAACCATGCTAAAGGGAGCCATAATCTTAATAAAACCAAGGCCAAAAATAAATAATGACCATATCATCTCCAACAAAACTCAACTCCTCCAAAAATTCACTAAACAATAATCCAATCATATCAAACATTCCCAACACTTACAATTTCACTCATAAAAATATAATATTAAAGAACTTGAGTGAAAAAAACAAACTTTGAACTTTTAATTTGAATTTTTCTCTTTGAATTTTTTTTTTCTTTTCAACCTTCACTTAGAACATTTGAACATCAAACAATGTTTCCTTTTTGATCTTTCTTTTTTTTTTCTCTCTTTTTTTTTCTTTTCGAAGTTCACTTTTCTTTTTCTTTTTTTTTTCTTTTTGAACTTCTCCTTTTTTTTTTTTCACTATCATGCCTTATTTTTTTTCTCAAGAATTTCAACTTTCAAACCATAAAAAAAAACACACACAATCAAGAACAAAACAACTTCTCATAACCACCCAAATTGTGCAAATAATAAACACACTACAAACTCCCTCACCTCACTCACTAATAGCTCCCCAAGCCAAGCTTGGGACTAGTAACCAATGGGGCAAAATCGACTTGTAATGTGGCTAAATAAACAACAAATAGTCAAGGCAATAACATGGGTAGCAAGAAGGGAGCAAATGTATCTAAATTCATCTGAAGGCTACCTAAAAGTACAAATGTCTTCGTCCTCCTCAAAGTGCATAATAATGAGTCATACAAACATTACTCAAAGTTGCAAACCAATACTCAACTTCATTGACATACCAGGAACTAACACACATTCCTTACCAAATCAACTAGTCAAGCACTATATTCACAAGTAGTTGGACAAAATTGACTCATGTTAAGGCATCCAAGCAATCAAACATCAAATCATAGCTAGCCTATCCACAATAATCATCATCATCATATACTAAGAATCAAAATAATTTTCATATGTATGGGGCATAGGGAAGCATGATTTATCATTCAGTGGATCGTATTTTTATATATTTTTTTTAATTTTTCTAATTTTTTTGTATTTTTCAATTTTTTCCAAAGCAATAAAATTTATACTAGGAAGCAATAACACTATACTAAACATACCAAAAATAAAATAAAAAGAAGAAGAAAGATACCAATATCCAAAAATCTCCCCCAAGCCAAGATCAGACAATGTCCTCATTGGCTCGGGAATTAGCCCAGCACGGCTAGTCCTCATCCTCATCCACCGGGTCAAATCCTCTGCTGCCGCGACCTGCACCACCAGAAGAGCTACCACCAAAATAGTTAGGGTTAAAAGTCCCCCCTGGAGGCCCCCCAAAAGGAATGTCTTGGCCATATCCATGAAACGCCGAATAGTCTGTGTAAATGCCATGGGAGGTGGGATCGACGTATCCCTGAGGTGGTGCCTGAAACCAATCGGGGTGAAGAGCATCATCAGGAATGGCACTCCGTCGAGTATAGTCATCAAACATGGGATATAAAGCTCTACCCTGGTTAATCTCAATGTAGCCTAATCGTTGGTCAATGGAACCAACCATCTGCCTAAGCTCCCCAAAGGACCCCTCAATACGGCCTATGGCCTGTCCTATACTCTACAAGTCCCAAACGGTCTCGGGATCATGCCTAGGGGTGGTGGAGGTGCATGATGTGGCATGTGAATCGGTGATGGTGGTGCAATATGCTCGGGCTGTGGCACATGGGGTGGTGGTGGTGGTGGTTGTGCTCGCCTCTGAGCACGGGCAACTAAAAGGTCAGAGGTGTACGTCTTTTGCCCAGGGGAAAAAGCGGTCAATTGGGGGCTAGGTAGGGCAAAAACACGTAATGGGTCGTTTCCTACCCTAATACACTAATGGGGGATTTGCTGACAATCTAGCTCTATCAAATCCAGACTCTACAAATACCTAGTGGTCATGAAAGTATCCCCCCACAGTTAGTGAAACCCTCAGCCCTAGTCTCATTAAACCTGGCTTTTTTAACTGTTATCCTAGTAATAAGGCCTCCTAATCGGATAGGGGTCACAGTGGTGGTATTAGCGGTGGCATGTCGACTCAAATGGTGTATAATATAACTACCTATGTTCAATTTACCAAACCCAAACACATCGTGTCCTATTATAGCTAGTTCATTGGTTTGAGTGTTATGCGGTTCATACCTACCTAAAAAACAAGAGCCCGCAAATCTTTGCCTGATTTTAGGGACAGGATGGTGAATTGGTCGGGCATTAGCATGTTGGGCGTTTGGGGGTGGTAAACCGGTTAGAACACGATAAATATCTTCCATTTTATATTCTTCATGCCAAGTAGTGGGGAGTTCCGATTCCAATTCAAACAATTTGCAAAATTCAATATAAGTTAAACTAATATTTCTATTATTCAACCTAAATTGCAAATTAGGACCATTTTTAGCATTTACAACATTCAAAGATGACAACAATTCACATGTTAGTTCACAATAAGTAGGATAATGCATATCAACAAATTTTCTAATTCCTACATCATTCATGAATCTTCTAACATGATCATATAATCCTAGTGATTTAAGAGAGGGTCAGTGTAGCCATGGAGAAGGAATTACCTCGCGCTCATAGAGCTTGATGAGCCATTCCCGTTAAGTTTGCGTTGTAATACGGATCGTCGGCCATTCCTCGAGTTGTAATTCCGGGTCATATGCTTGGGATGAGCTTGAACCACATCCCCTTGAGTTCTTGACCTCTTTGATGTCATTGTTGAGAATGGGTTTAAAAAAAACTTGTTCAAAAGTGAACAAAATTGGTATAGAAGTGTAGCGGGTGAAGAGAGGAGAAGGAATATGTAAAAAAATTTTGAATTTGGGTGAGAAATGGAGAGGAGATCTTAGAGAGAAGGTAGATAAAATTTAAGTTTTTGAGAGAGAAAGAATGGAGGAAAGAGAAATAAGGAAGAAAGAAAGAAGAAAGAAGAAGGGGAAAAGGGGTCGGTGGTGACACGCCCGATCGGGCGGCTGCTCGCCCGGTCGGGCGATCTGACTTTAAATATGTTGCCCCTCTCGCGCCCGGTCGGACGCCAGCTCGTCCGGTTGGGCAAGCCAACCTTTAAAAAAATTCCGTCTCTCACAGTGGTCCGTACTCGTCAACTCTCGCGCCCGGTCGGGCGAAATCACATGAACTTTTTTACCTTCTTCTCACGCCCAGTCGCTTGAGAATTCTTCTTTTCTTGGCTTCCTCTCGCGCCTGGTGGGGCAGAGCTTCACTCGGTCGGGCGTGCTACAACAAAGAGGGTCCGATTGTTTTTTTCTTCTTTACTCCAAATTTGGCTAACTCTTTTTCTCCAAACCTACACAAAAACTCTTAAACTCATTAAATTCCCTCCACTCTCCTCTCATAAGAAAAAGAAAAAAAAAGAAATAAAACTTTACTAAAAAGCAAGAAAATACGGATTGCCTCCGCAAAGCGCTGGTTTATCTAGGTCCCGCACGAGCTTATTACCATATGTTTATCAAGATGGGACAGAATCGATTAGGTGAAGTAATTCAACAGCGCCAATCGTAGCCCCCTCATGGTATAGCTTGAGTCTTTGACCATTTACCTTGAATTCACTACAATGATCATCGTATAATTCCACAGAACTGAACTTATTTGCCCTTTTTACTGTAAAAAGACCCGACCACTTTGACCTCAACTTTCCCGGGAAAAGTTTAAGTCTAGAGTTAACAACAAGACTTTGTCACCCACTTTGAGCTCTCTTGGAAGGATCATCTTGTCATGTCATCTCTTAGTCTTCTCCTTGTAGACGCGTGCATTATCATAAGCCATCAACCTAAACACATCTAACTGATTAAGTTGTAGGAGCCTCTTTTCTCCCGCTAGCTTAGCATCCAAATTGAGCTCCTTAATAGCCCAATATGCTTTGTACTCTAATTCCACCGGGAGGTGACATGCTTTACCATACACAAGTCTAAAGGGTTTAGTACCAATTGGGGTCTTAAATGTGGTTCTATACGCCCAAAGGGTGTCATCCAACTTATCACTCCAATCTTTCCTAGATTTTGCTACCACATTCTCTAAAATGGCCTTGATCTCAAGGTTAGAAACTTCAACTTGGCCACTAGTTTGGGGATGGTAGGCTAAACATGTCCTATGGTATACACCATACTTTTTCAGAAGGGTGTCTAACTTCAGCTCATGAAAGTGAGATCCTCCATCACTAATTATCGCTCTAGGTACTCCAAATCTGGGAAAGATGATTTTCTTGAAAAGCCTATGGACCACCTTGGCATCATTGGTAGGTGTGGCAATGGCTTTAACCCACTTGGATACATAATCAACGGCGATAAGTATATATCGATTCCCTAATGAAGAAAGAAAAGGTCCCATGTAATTAACACCCCAGACATCGAAAATTTCAACTTCCAATATACCTGTTTGAGGCATCTCATGCTGCCGCAAGATGTTGCTAGTCCTCTAGCAAGAGTCACAAGCCTGCACAAAAGAGTTAGCATCCTTAAACATGGTAGGCCAGTAGAAACCTGACTCATTGATCTTAGCCACCGTTTTGTTGGGACCATGATGTCCTCCATAAGGTGAATTGTGGCATCTAGTAAGAACATTGTGAACTTCCCATTCGGGAACACACCCGCGGAATAACCCATCTGCACACTCATGAAACAAAAAAGGATCATCACAAAAATAATGTTTAACATTAGAAAGGAATTTCTTTTTCTGTTGGTAGGACAAGTCAAGAGATAGAGTACCGCCCACCAAATAATTTGCAAAATCGGCATACCAAGGATGTTGCTCTACGACTACATACAAGTGGTCATCAAGGAAAGAATCATCTGTAGGAAGAGAATCCTTACCCTCATCATATCTGATTTGTGACAAGTGATCTGCCACAATGTTCTCTACACCTTTCTTATCCTTAATCTCCACATCAAAGTCTTGGAGCTAGAGAACCCAATGGAGGAGCCAAGGCTTTGATTCTTCCTTGCCTATTAAATATTTCAAAGCTGCATGGTCAGTAAAAATAATAACTTTAGAACCAACTAGATATGATCTAAATTTGTCTAAAGCATAAATCACAGCAAGAAACTCTTTCTCCGTAGTGGTATAGTTAAATTGGGCTTCATCCAAAGTTTTGCTTGCATAGTAGATAGCATGCAAAACCTTGTTCTTTCTCTATCCTAGCACGACTCCTAATGCAAAGTCACTGGCATCACACATGATCTCGAAAGGGAGATTCTAATCGGGAGCACATATGATAGGTGTCGATATCAAAGCCTGCTTAATCCTATTAAAAGCCTCAAGACACTCATCAGTAAAAATAAATGGGACATCCTTGAGTAAAAGGTGAGTTAGTGGTTTAATATTTTAGAAAAATCTTTGATAAAGCGACGATAAAACCCTGCATGACCTAAGAAACTTCTAACCCCCTTAACATTAACTAGAGGAGGTAATTGCTCAATCAAAGAAACTTTAGATTTATCTACCTGTATACCTTTTTCAGATACAATATGACCAAGAACGACTCCCACAGTCACCATAAAGTGACACTTTTCCCAATTTAATACCAAATTGCATTCTTCACATCTTTTCAAAATTTTAGTGAGATTAATAAGACATGCATCAAATGAAGAACCATACACACTTAAATCATCCATAAAGACTTTCATGATAGACTCTATGAAATCAGAAAAGATACTCATCATGCAACGTTGAAAGGTGGCAGGGGCATTACACAAACTAAAGGGCATTCTACGGTAAGCAAAAGTACCATAAGGGCATGTAAATGTAGTCTTTTCTTGATCTTCAGGGTGAATTGGAATTTGGAAAAGTCCCGAATACCCATCCAAATAGCAAAATAACTTATGATTAGCTAACCTCTCAAGCATTTGATCAATAAAGGGGAGAGGGAAGTGATCTTTTTTAGTGGCGATATTTAATCTACGATAATCAATGCACATACGCCACCCTGTAACAGTTCTAGTGGGAATTAATTCATTTTTATCATTTTTTATAACATTCATCACACCCTTTTTAGGAACCACCTGAATAGGACTTACCCACTTTGAGTCAGAAATAGGATAGATAATACCTACATCAAGTAATTTCATAACCTCTTTCTTAACTACTTCTTTCATATTGGGGTTCAACTTCCTCTAGGGTTGAATGCATGGCTTATAGTTGTCCTCTAGATGTATCATGTGCATACAAAAATCAGGGCTAATACCCTTGAGATCATCAATACTGTACCCTATTTCCCTTTTGTGGGTTCGAAGAACCTCTAGAAGTTGGGAAGTTTGTGGGTCATCAAGTGCAGTACTAATGATCACAGGGTATAGTTCCTGCTCATTAAGAAAAACATATTTTAAATGAGAAGGGAGAGGTTTTAGTTCAGGTTTCTTGACCTCTGCAAGTTTTGATTCTTGAACTAATTTTACTACCTTCTTACTCTCTATAGGATCAAGTTCTTCAATTGCGTGGGATTCTTCTATGGCGTCCACCTCTGTACTCCAAAATACTTGCATTACCTGTAATTAATTCGCTACAAAGAATTTCCTCCAAGGGATCTCTTGCAAGTACCTGTGGTAAGCTATCTTCACAAATATCATCCATTATATCAATCACATCAATTAAACAACAATTTTCCTCTTACATAGGTCCTTTTAAAAACTTCCCTAAATTAAAAGTGATATTATCATTTGCAACAGAAAGGGTTAGTTTTCCATTTTTCACATCAATTATGGCTCCTGCAGTGTGGAGGAAAGACTTACCTAATATAATGGGAATTTGTGTATCCTCAGCCATGTTTTAGACAACAAAATCTACAAGGATAAAAAATTTACCAACTCTGACAAGAACATCCTCTAGAATACCTAAGGGGTATTAAACAAAATGGTCTGCCATCTGTAAAGTAATGTTTGTAACTTTCTCATCACCCATATTTAGTTTAGAACACACAGACGATGACATAACACTAACAATAGCTCACATAATGCTTTATTTATGAAAACATTACCAATATGACAATGGATAAAAAACTACCAGGTTCCTTTAATTTAGGAGGGGATTTATTTATCAATAAACACTACAATCCTCTATAAAAGCTACAGTTTCTACCTCATCAAAGGCCCTTTTCCTAGTCAAAATATCTTTCATAAATTTAGCATATGCAGGAACCGGAGTGATTAAATTAGTGAAAGGAACTGTTACCTGTAAATTTTTCACAACCTTTAAGAACTTACCAAATTGCTTATCAAAATTACTCTTCAAATGTCTATTTGGGAATTGAAGTTTGATGACTAGTCCCCGCACATCTCCACCTTTGTCCTGAGATTTACCCAGCAAAGAAACATTAGAAGAATTAGTTTTCCCTTATAGCCCTACAGAGTTAGTAATATTAGCACTTAGTATAAGGGAATCAGGATTAGCAATAGGTTCATCATCTTTGGGCATAGGAGGCCCATCATAGTGTGAACCACTACTTAGAGTAATTGCATTAGCATGATCCGTAGGGTGGATTGGTTGCGATGGTAGGGCTCCCTGCTGACGGGTTTGTAGGGTAGATGAAATCTACGTAATTTGATTATCCATAATCTTATTATGAGCTAGAATCAAATCAATTTGTGCATCCCTACCCTCCATGCGCTTTTGCATATTTGATAACATCGCTCTAATTTCTGACAAAGTAGAGTCAGAAGATGAGAAGGGTTGTGATTGGGTTTTCTGGACAGAGTTAGGATGGTAATTGTAGACACCCATTTGTGTCTCCCCAAAACCAAACCCAATGATGAATACTTTTCACGTCATTTGATTATCGAACGAGGTGAAAGTGTGAAAAGTCTAGTGATAAGGATGTTTTTATTAAAATATCTCTTCTTTCTGTTTTTGAAAATATTTCTTTTCTCACCCTATTTTATGAAAACGTGTATTCTAGTTTAGTTTGGTCCATGATAAGGGTCCAATAATGGTGTAGTTGAATGGGGCTTGAAAAGACCTTTCCAACGATATATTATAAGGCCAATTCCGATGAATAATGAGGAAGTTATGGCCAAAATACTAAACTGGGCCCAAATCGGATTTTACCTACGCCCCAATGATCATGTGGAGGGTCCAAAGGTTTAATCCTATTCCTAAACTAATTAGGATTAATTAGAAGCTTCTATAAGATTATAAAAGATCTTAATTATCCTTTTTAAAAAGATAGAATCAAAGAGTTTTAAATTGAATAAAAACTTTCCTTTTTTAAAAACCTTCCTTTTTTAAGTCCTAATTCTATTCGAATTTAAAGATGTTCAAAGACAGTCAGATATTGTTTTCGTTCCTCATAATTTTTATCCAAATCTTATATGGTTGTATAGATCTTGAAATTATATTTTCAATGATATATTATAATATTAATTCCGAGCTATAACGAAAAAGATATGAAAGGAATACGAAACTCTATCCAAAACCGACACCCTCCCACTATTTCGGCCATATCTTTTTATCTACAACATATTTTAATCTGATTCTAACTGGGTTGGAAAGTAGACTTCAAGATCTTTCCAAAGACATATTTTGTGACTTATTTGGACTTCAGGATCAAAAGTTATGATAAAAACAAAATTCGCAAAAACTGCTGACCGACGAGTTTTATTTCGATTCGAATTCGGATTCTTTTCTTATTCTTCGACTCTCTGTTTTCCTATAAATAGAGGTCATATCTCCCCTTTTTTCAATTATCTACAACAATAATCTTTCTCTCTCTAAATCTAGAAGCTTTCTCTCTCTATTCTTTTTCTAAACCTTCCCTCAAACACAATTCCTCATACATTAGCACTAGACACACCTAGTCAAGTACGAAGTTGCATTCGCCCTAGACGTGAAAGGTTATAATTTCTGAGGGTTTGGTCCCTAATCTCTATTTCAATTATTTGATTTAATTGTTTGATTTATTACTTTTCCTTGAAGTTACTAACGCGTGTATTTTGTTATTAGAAAGAGGTACGAGGCATCAAAGTATGTAATCTTGTTGCTCTATTCTTGTAGAAAGCATGTTTAAATTTGTTTAATTCTTAGTATCATGTTAGGATGTTATTATTGATTTCTAGTATCATGTTTAGGGTGCCTTTTACTCTTTTCTAATATCATGTTAGTATCATGTTAGAGCTAAAGCTTTGATCTTTATTACTTAGTGACATGCTAGGGTTTGTTATTAATCTTGTTAGTATCATGCCCAGGATCTTGTTAATATTATTATGCTTTGAGATTGAGAATATTATTATTATTATGATTATTATTATTATGATGGTGATTGTTATGATTATCGTTATTATTATGTTGCTTGATGTTTATTTATTGTTATTGCTTGATCACGCCTTTTATGCATGTTTAAAGGGAATTTGTACTTGTAATCATGCTTAATAAGATAATTAATAATATTGTTTAGGGTTAATTTGATTATAATTCAAGTGATCGTCAATAATAGTTTTATTTGTGCATTAATATTTAACCAACATAGATAAACAGGTTTAGGGTTAACCTATTGTTTGCATGTTAGTCAGAAAGCGCACATGAATACGAGAAGAATAAAGTATAGGCCTACTATTAGGGCAGGTTCAATCTCTTTTAGTTTGGATTTGTACCCTCATCCCCGAAACCTATTTGGTTCAAGACCTTTTGGAGTTGACGATCTCCTGGATCGTTAAGGGGTGTAACCTTCACCCTGTGAACGGTTTACAAGTTCCTAAAACTTGTTGGCAACTCTTTTTCTCTAGCTTCCTTCCCTTTGGACGCCACCATACTTAAGTGTATGATAACAATGGGGTTCAAGCTTGAAATATTCCCTACAGTTTTTGGCGACTCCACTGGGGAGGATTTCTATTATAATTCCTGAAATTTATTTCGGCAATGATTTAGAATGAGTGGATGAGACTCAAAAAGTTCTAAGTATTTCATGTGCGTAATTTTGATTAGCATTATTGTCATATGCATAAAAAAGGTCCTCATTGGATAGACCATCCAAAATGAGTCAAAAACATAGATTTTTACACGTAGGAAATTTGAGAAATATCTTTCACAACTAGAATTGAAATAATACTGCGAAATCTGGAAAATTCTAAGAACGTAGATACCTGCTGAGGCATGTAGGAACTAGCGTCTAGAAAACACGGCTTGTCGCCTGTAAAGTGCTTCTGTCGCCTGGCGACAGGGGTACTTTTGCGGCGACAGTCCCTGTAGTATAGCGCCAAGTTCTTCCAATACCAAGCCAGAACTCTGCCTTCTTGTTTTGACCATTTCTAGGACTGTTGGCTCGATTCTACTTCCTGATTGAGTTTTTCTCTCTTTTCTGAAACCCATATGTGTTCTACATATGGACATAACCCTCTTGGGGTTCACGCTCCATCTACCCAATCGAACGCTCCTGGCAACGACGGGTACATCCGAGTTTGTGAATCCACCAAACTGTGGAAGCAAGTTTTTAACTTGCGGGGTCCCATCCATACACACCAACCCTTCCAAAAGTAAGGCTTCCGCGCGATGCATCCGAACTCATAACCATGGAACCTCTTTGACTAACCCATATCCTTGAACTTTAGAGAACTAGAGCCATGGTTAGGTTGCAAACTCATTACATCATATTGTGACTATTTGAACTATTTGTGCATTCTTTGCTTGTGCATACCCTATATGTGCTAACCGTTTGTTTGACTTGTGTTTAAGTCTAAATAAACTAACCAAAGACTAAAGGACTTTGCTTAATTAATTAGTTAATTAATTTGGCTAATAAATATGTCTAAAATCGAGTCATAGTTCCTTTGAGACAACTCGGATTTTTATTCCCGTATACTGCACAAACGTCAACTTATTTTGGTCATAGCCAGAGTTCTATGAAGAGTTACGAGTCGTATAACCTATGGATCTGTGGTCCGGAGTTTTATCTTTCATTTGCCGTTGGTTTTGTCAAATTCGGATTCACAGATCAAAAGTTATGACTAAAATACTACAGCCTGTCCAGTTTAGTGCACATATGTGAGGTCTTAACTTAGTCTTTGCTTGAGTCTAGTCACATAGTCTAGCCACATGGTCATGACATGAGTCTTAACATGTCACCTACACTCACTAGTCTTAGCACACACTTTGTATATGTCACCATGACCATGTCTTAGGTTCATGCAAGAGTCGGTTTTTTCCGTCATTTGAATTGGGGGTACATTCTATTCTAATTTTTCATATCTCTCCATCTACATCATCTTTCCATTCTCTACATGCTTTCCCCATGTCACAATATTCATTCTTCCTACCTTCTTCCATCTATTGCATGTTGAATAGAGTCGAGCCAAATAATTAACAACGAATATCCCTTAATTTCCCTTTCCACAGCACTTGGTCAAGGAAAGAAGGACGATTAATCAAATACAACACCTTTATTCAAGTTCAACTTTTTGATAAGCCAATCGGTCGAAAAAGGAAAGCTAAGAAGATAATGAAAATTCAGGAAGAAGTCAACGAACTCAAGGGACAAGTGGCTAACATGGCTGAAATGTTGAAGAATCTGACACTCCAAATCAATGACCTGTGAGACAACAACAAATGGAGCTCATGCAAGAAAGTTTGAACAGATTATCCAATGACTATAGATTCCAGGGCATTAGCTCACAAGGGGTCTCGGTGGACAAGGATGTTCTTCCGCAGAATTTCAATGCCAATGACATCCCAAAATTCAAGGCAATGGATAACCCTTATTTTCATTTAAGAGCCTTTGAAACTGTAATGAATATTAAGGGAATAGATAAGAAAGCTTTTCATTCTGTTTTTTCTCTATCTTTAGAACCCTTTGTCAGCAATGGTACTTTTCTCTTGATAAAGAGAAAACCTCTACTTGGGATGCTATTGTAAACGCTTTCATTGATAGATATAAATAGTCGAAACCGATTATAGACAACTTGAGATGCTAAGACAAAAAGAGAATGAAGGTTGTACTTCTTTCTTTAATAAGTGGAGGGAAACTTCCGCTAAGATGATTGGCGTGCCCTCCGAAAAAGAATCTGTGAGGATGTTTATCAAAAACCTCCAAGAGAAGTATTCAAAACATTTAAAGTATCAACATAATTTGAATACTTTCAAGGCCGTCTATGATATCGGTATTGAAATCGAAGATGACCTCGCAAAGCAAAAAGCTACTAACAATAGTAACCACAGTGGCTGGAAAGGAAAGAAGAACGACAATCCTTCTTCTTCTAGAAACGCCCACTTTAGTAACAATGTTAGCACCTTTGACAATAACGGTGTCTAAGCTATGGATAATCAAGGATATAAAAAGAAACCCAGGAAAGAGTTCACACCCATTGGAATGACCTACGATGCTGCTTTCGATCGTCTCTACGATCGAGGATTAATCAAACCCATTGGCCCTACCGAGGATCCAACGCCAGAAAAGCGATCTTCAAGATGGGATCCCAATTCCTATTGCAAGTACCATCAAGGAAATGGTCATACCACCGATGAATGCTACAGGTTTCAAAATCTCATTCAAGATCTCATAGAAGCAAACAAGATCCCATTGCCTCTAGCTAGCGAGAAGACTGGGTGATGTTGAAGCAAACGACACAAGACAAAAGACGAACGTCAACGACAAGATTTCATGACCTTTTTTTTTCTATTTCTTTTTCATTTTTTCCCTTCCCCAATAAGTCTAACATAGGCACCTTTCTTAGATTTATTTTGTAGGTTTTTTTTCTTCTTTTTCCCTATAATAAAATAAGCATTTATTTTCCTGCATATGATCATTTCATTACATTGCATTAAAAAAAAACAAAAAAAAAAAAATCCATGTCAAACTAAGCACAAGATATACCAATGATTTGAGGCACCCCTTGTAGCCACATCATATCACCTTTCACCCTTCAAATATGCAATCCTTTTTTGATAAACCACTTTGATCCTCGTCTAACGATAGACCTTTCATTTTTCAACCCATATCTACCTAACCTTGGGATGGGATGGTGTGCAACTTATGCAATTTTCAATTTCATAAAAAGCTTGAGTGAATTCAAAATATTAAAATAGCAAAATAGAAACAATAAAAGTGTACAAAAGGGCAAGTGTTCCAATGTCTTTGACATGAACATGTCTTTGATATGAGCACGTCTCAGATTGCGTTTCTTATCGAGTGCTCGGTACCGTGCCTGAGAAACATGAATGCCAAGTGAGTGATAAACCGCATGATCGGGATTGCCCACACTTATAAAAAAAAAATGCAAAAGCAAAAAAAGAAAAAAAGAAAAAAAGAGTTAAAACACTCAAGCATAAAAATACAAAGATTCAAAAGCAAGGTTGCACACCTTGGGGGCTTACCTAGGGTGTTGAGCCTTTATCCCCCTCTTCTTCAAACCTTTAGCCTAACCATGTTACAACCCTTAAAAGACCTTTTTGAGGTATACACACTTGTGCAAGGTTAGGCTAGAGCTACATTCGGCCTGATTCCTAACGGATACGTAGGCAACCTCACAAAGGGGTGAGGCCGTAATAAAAATGCATTCATATTCACATTCACACACTCACACCATGATCATATCAAAGGATCTCCAATGCTCATCCCTTTTCCATTTAGAGCTAGACTTGGGGGCTTGATCCTTACATTATTAGCCTACCTAGCCTAAGAGTCACCACCATTTTACTCTTTTCAATATATTTTTCCACACACTTAGCCCTTGCGGCCTAAATTTAGTGTTACTATCACACACATCACAGATACATGACAAAATAATCCTACCTTTAGGAACCCTTTGTCATGAAATCTTAACACAACGCTGAAGCATGCCTCATCAATCATAATCATCATTGCATCACAAAGTATGAATCACTTAGCCTCCGCGCCTAAGTTACCTAAATACTTTCATCATCGAGTCAAATAGGATAGTCTAAGATGTTACAATCCTTGTACTATGAGATACAACGTGGGCGCATACATTTGACTAAGCTCATTCAACATGCACCTTCAAAAACTTCACTTTAATTCGTTTTTACGTCTTTCTTTTTCGGGGGAAAGTCGGTACCCTCCACAAAAAAGGACGGAAAATTTTTTCTTTTCACAATACAATGCACACACGGGTCATGAGTCACACGTGTCATTTCACTTCGAGTCGAGTCAACCTCGGGTCAATCACAGCAAGTCAAGTTTATACCTTGGGTCGTGCCAAGTCAATGAGTCAAGCGACATCAAACCTTAGGTCAACCCTAAAATAATTAAAGAAATTAGCAAAGTCCTATAGTTAAAGATAAATAAGGGTGCATCCCAGCAGTAGCAAGAGCATAATAGGGAAGACCCTACTCCAGCGCCAGACGACAACATCTAGCGTCTGGCAACAGATTTCAGCGCCTGGCGCTAGATTCCAGCGTCTGGCGACAGAGCCAAATCGCGGCGCCAGAGACATTGCAGCGGCGACAGAATGCTCAACCACTCAGAGCAATTATTTCAACCTCTTTCAGCAATTTCGGGTTCCTTGGTACGCCAGTTAGCCCCTATAAGCAAATTGACATGATTAGTAGTCGGCTCGATTACAATCGCAGTAAGTGATTGACCTGATGACGATCGTCTCACTTAGCTTAAGCGCCTAAGCATTGGCTCATTACAAGCACCAAGGCATCTGTTCAAAAGCAAGCACTTATACGATAATTTTTCCAAGATTGGATTGTCTTCCCCAACTGACAATATTTCCAAATATGGATTGTCGCGTATCTTCTTATACGACAATTTTTCCAAGATTGGATTATCATCCCTTCGACAAAGTTTCCAAGCATGGATTGCCGTACTCCTTCTCTATTTGGCAAGTTTTTCCAAGTTCGGATTGTCATACATTCATAAAATCTTCGACAATTTTTCTAAGATTGAATTGTCATCTCTGGCAAAGTTTCCAAGCGTGGATTGTCGTGCTCCTTCTTTGTTTGGCAATTTTTTCCAAGTTCGGATTGTCATCTCTGGCAAGTTTTTCAAGATTGGATTGTCATACACATAGTTCCCTATGGCAAACTTTCCCAAAGGATTGTCGTAGGTATCTACTCATCATAAATTTCAGCAAAGGTTCCTCAACGTGGATTGTCATTCATTTCAGTAAGTGGAAAATTTTCCCGAAGTGGATTGTCGGTCAACTCTTTTTTTGCAAATGTTCCAAGACGCGGTTTGTCAATAGTGGAAATATTTTCCTAAAGGATTGTCGCATAGCGTTGGCAAATTTCCATGGTGGATTGCTTTCAAGAGTTATATTCCAAGATGTGGATTGTCGATCGTAGAAAAGTTCTTATGACAGATTGTTATGAAGCATTGGCAACTTTTCCCAAAATTGGATTTTGGCAAACTTTCCGAGATACAGATTGTCGTTTCATCGTAGCAATATTTCCAAGGATGGATTTTTACGTGGCATTGACAACTTTCCCTAAATCGGATTGGCATACATCATACAAGAGTCGTGTTAACAACTGTTCCTGAAGAAAAGAGGACTGTCATCACCCAAAGCATCAACATCAAAATTCAAGCGGCATTAAGGATCGACAGGCGTTGATCTTCGGTAATTATCTTCGGAATATTATCGCAACAACTGAGGATGACTTCAGACGAAGCAATCTTCGATAGTGTTCCCTGGCTTGCGAAAGATTATCACAGCGGAAATTGGAGCAGTTACAAGAGTAGCAGTCTTCAGGCGGGATGGCGTTCTCTAGCTTGTGGAAGGTTGCCAAAACAAAATGCAACAAATCGGTTACCCTCAGAGACGTGTGCTCGACGGTGCAAGATACGCGTTTCTTAACTCTTTTATCTGTTTTAACTAACGCTAGTTTGCAAGTATCGGCGTTATAAGAATGATTTAGGATCGCATAACGTTCTGAATCATTCTCCGTCCCTATCGCTACTTTGACTTTCGTTTTCGAAACATGTGTTTCTCCAAACTCAGTCAAAGTGGGGCTTCTGTAGACACCCATTTGTGTCTCCCCAAAACCAAACCCAGTGATGAATACTTTTCACGTCGTTTGATTATCGAACGAGGTGAAAGTGTGAAAATTCTAGTGATGAGGATGTTTTTATTAAAATATCTCTTCTTTCTGTTTTTGAAAATATTTTTTTTCTCACCCTATTTTATGAAAACGTGCATTCTAGTTTAGTTTGGTCCATGGTAAGGGTCCAATAATGGTGTAGTTGAATGGGGCTTGAAAAGACCTTTTCAACGATATATTATAAGCCCAATTCCGATGAATAATGAGGAAGTTATGGCCAAAATACTAAACTTGGCCCAAATCGGATTTTACCTACGCCCAAATGATCATGTGGAGGGTCCAAAGGTTTAATCCTATTCCTAAAATAATTAGGATTAATTAGAAGCTTCTATAAGATTCGAAAAGATCTTAATTATCCTTTTTGAAAAGATAGAATCAAAGAGTTTTAAATTGAATAAAAACTTTCCTTTTTTAAAAACCTTCCTTTTTAAGTCCTAATTCTATTCGAATTTAAAGATGTTCAAAGACAGTAAGATATTGTTTTCGTTCCTCATAATTTTTATCCAAATCTTATATGGTTGTATAGATCTTGAAATTATCTTTTCAATGATATATTATAATATTAATTCCGAGCTATAACGAAAAAGATATGAAAGGAATACGAAACTCTATCCAAAACTGACACCGTCCCACTATTTCGGCCATATCTTTTTATCTACAAAATATTTTAATTGGGTTGGAAAGTAGACTTCAAGATCTTTCCAAAGAAATATTTTGTGACTTATTTGGAATTCTTGATCAAAAGTTATGATAAAAACAAAATTCGCAAAAAACTGCTGACCGACGAGTTTTATTTCGATTCGAATTCGGATTCTTTTTTTATTCTTCGACTCTCTTTTTTCCTATAAATAGAGGTCATATCTCCCCTTTTTTCAATCATCTACAACAATAATCTTTCTCTCTCTAAAGCTATAAGCTTTCTCTCTCTATTCTTTATCTAAACCTTCCCTCAAACACAATTCCCCATATATTAGCACTAGACACACCTAGTCAAGTTCGAAGTTGCATTCGCCCTAGACGTGAAAGGTTATAATTTCTGAGGGTTTGGTCCCTAATCTCTATTTCAATTATTTGATTTCATTGTTTGATTTATTACTTTTCCTTGAAGTGACTAACGCGTGTATTTTGTTATTAGAAAGAGGTACGAGGCATCAAAGTATGTAATCTTGTTTCTCTATTCTTGTAGAAAGCATGTTTAAATTTGTTTAATTCTTAGTATCATGTTAGGATGTTATTATTGATTTCTAGTATCATGTTTAGGGTGCCTTTTACTCTTTTCTAATATCATGTTAGTATCATGTTAGAGCTAAAGCTTTGATCTTTATTACTTAGTGACATGCTAGGGTTTGTTATTAATCTTGTTAGTATCATGCCCAGGATCTTGTTAATATTATTATGCTTTGAGATTGAGAATATTATTATTATTATGATTATTATTATTATTATGATTATTATTATTATTATGGTGATTGTTATGATTATCGTTATTATTATGTTGCTTGATGTTTATTTATTGTTATTTCTTGATCACGTCTTTTATGCATATTTAAAGGGAATTTGTACTTGTAATCACGCTTAATAAGATAATTAATAATCTTTTTTAGGGTTAATTTGATTATAATTCAAGTGATCGCCAATAATAGTTTTATTTGTGCATTAATATTCAACCAACATAGATAAACACGTTTAGGGTTAACCTATTGTTTGCATGTTAGTCAGAAAGCGCACATGAATACGAGAAGAATAAAGTAGAGGCCTATTATTAGGGCAGGTTCAATCTCATTTCGGTTGGATTTGTACCCTCATCCCCGAACCCTATTTGGTTCAAGACCTTTTGGAGTTGACGATCTCCTGGATCGTTAAGGGGTGTAACCTTCAACCTGTGAACGGTTTACAAGTTCCTAACTTGTTGGCGACTCTTTTGCTCTAGCTTCCTTCCCTTTGGACGCCACCATACTTAAGTGTATGATCACAGTGGGGTTCAAGCTTGGGGTTAATTCTTGAAGTATTCCCTACAGTAATATTTTTGCTGTGGTGGTGGTTGTTGTTGTGATTGTTGTGGAGGTGGAGGATTTTGCACATTGGTACTCCGGTAGGAAAGATATAGGTGGTTCCGGAGGCCAGGATTATGGGTTATTTTGCTTATAGGTTTGGAAGGAATTAACTTGCTCCATGGAACTCCTATAATCTTGCTCCCATTAACTTGTTACATGGAACTCATACAATCTTGCTCCCAATGCCCTACAATTCCACAATTTTCACAAAAAGCTTCATTAGTATTATTGACAGCGGAAACATTAGCTACAGAATTAGGAATAACAGTACTAAGATTATCTACTTTCTGGCAAATAGATGTTAATTGAGTCTGCACAAAAGATACAGAATCAACATTATGTTTCCTTTTGATAGCAAAACCTCTAGGATTCCCATATTGGGAATTATGAATTGCCATATCTTCGATAACTTGACCTGCATTATCAACATTAAGATTCATAAACCTCTCACTAGCTGCAAAATCTAGAATTGTTCTAGATGTGTTTCCAAGCCCATTGTAAAAAGCTTGAATCAACTGCCACTGTGCTAAATTATGGTGGGGGCATTCTCTCTGTAGATCCTTGAACCTTTCCCAAGCCTCATATAGAGTTTCATCTGGCTCTAGGGCAAAGTTTTGAATTGCACTCCTTAGTAAAGTTGTTCTTTCTGCAGGGTAATATTTATTATAAAAATTTAAAGCAAGAGTTTTCCAGTCCGTAATACCAAGTGCAGTCATATTCAAACCATTAAACCACAATTTAACTTTTCCACATAAAGAAAAGGGAAAAAGAATCTCCCTGATTTGGTCTTGCATGACCCCAGCTTGTGATGCAGAATAATAATGGAAAATTTTACCTCTCTTGGAACTTTCGATCTTTAGTAGTTTAATTGTTATTTTAGATTTTGCTTACAAGTTTTTACCTTTCATTTGAAAGGGTTTTTCTTGTTTTAAGCGGTTAGGATTTATATCCTTATTTTAATCTTGTTATTTATTTTGATTAGTTTTTGATTTTAGGATTAAGTTTAGGAAATTTTATCTTTTAAATAGTTTTATCTTTATTAGAAGTGTGTTTAGGAATTTGGCTAGTTAATTTACCTATAATGTAATTAGAAATCTTAGTACTTATTTTTAGCCTATATAATGGCATTTAGGCTCTTAATAAAAATCAGTTTTGTCAATTTGAAATTTATAAAGTTTTACGTAAGCTTGTGCTTGTGTATTCTTGGCCTAGTTAGGTTTAAAGCTCGTGTTGCTTAGCGTTTCTTGACCGAGACTCAAGATTCCAAACTTTTCAACTGTGATTGAAGGTTATATCCATTAAATTCCATATCAAATTGGTGTGGCTGCTGGGATGACGAGGGACAAGTTTGACAATTTGTGTCAAAAAAACTCAGTTTTGAAGGTCATATTGATTGACTTGGTTCTCCTTCGTTTCTAAAGATTTTGAGGTGATTATTTTTTTCAAAATGGTTAATTTTTTGTCTAGTTTTTATCTGCAAAATTGGAGAATTTTTTGAGGAGCATATCTATTAAACTGGGTTCATTTTCGCAACTAGTCAAAAATTGACCTAATCTGGCAGTGTTGAGGAAAAAATAAACTGCAACCACTTGGCTGGGAATTTTTTGCTGAATTTTTGTTGAGTCTTTTAGACAGATAGTGCTAGCAGTATACAAACTTTCAGAATATTTCGAGGTTTTTTCATTGGGTTTTGGTCCTCGCACTTTTGATCAATTTCTTGACTGGTTTTGTGTGTTTAATCATTAACTTAAACATGGTGAATCAAGCTGAATTTGCGGCATTGTTGGATGAGCTCAAGATGATTAATGCTCGGTTTTATAAGTCGGAAGAAGTTACTGCTTTACTCCAGCAAGAACTACATAATTGTGAACCAACTCCGCACATACGCAATCACACATTTGAGGAGATAAAGCTTGCTAATTTGCCTAGCTTTGATGGTGATGGTGATCCAGACTTATACTTGGATTGGGAGAGGATAATGGAGCGTATCTTTGCACACAAAAATCTGGACGATCACAAACATTTTAATCACGGTATCCTCAAGATCACAAGGTATGCTTCCCTTTGGTTTGATTCCATGCAAAATAAACGTGAAAGAGAGTGTAAGCTACAACTCTCTACTTAGACAGATTTAAAGGCTAAGATGAAAACGTTTTGTTCTACGATCTTATAAGCAAGACTTATATTTGAAATTAAATTCTTTGACACAAGGATATATTCGGTTGCTAATTATATCAAAGAATTCAAAAGACTTTATATTGCTTGTGACTGCAAAGATGAAGAGGAACAAAAGATTGCAAAATTTGTGATTGGTTTGAATACATCTCTACAAAATCAAGTCGAAGTACTACCCTTGACTACTTTTTATGATGTTTGTATGATTTCTTGCAATTTAGAGAAGCAAAAGAAGTCACACCCTTCTTTTAAACCGCAAGCCGAAAATTCTGATATTGCTCCTAGTTCATTAGATGCCACGTCTAAGCATGACAAAATTGTGTCTAACTTAAAGCAAGGGAAATCTTCTTTTCCTCAAAGTCAACAAAAGATGAAACAAATTGTTTGTTTTAAGTGTCTGGGCATGGGGCATCTTGCTAAGCAATGTCCAAACAAGGCACTTGTTACTAAGGAGGAATACTACACGTTTTTATCTCAAAACGTGGATGAATCGGATGGTCTTGAACAACAACTCCAACAAGCCTTACTTAAAGACAAATCGCAAGATGTGACGGATTCTTATTTTTTGGGTAAATTAACAGGTTTGCTATGCAGAAAATGAGCCTAAGAGCTTGATTTTAAGGAGGTCTTTATTAGCCACGCATGATGAGAAAAAAGATGAGCAAAGGTCTAATCTTTTCCATTCTAAGTGCCTAATTAATGGTAAAGTTTGCTCTTTTATAATTGATAGTGGCTCTTGTAAAAATGCTTGTGCTTTTTCTATGGTGGATTTGCTTCAATTACCTACAAGAAAGCACCCTCAATCATAAAAATTGAGTTGGTTTAATGATGACAATGGTGTATGGGTTAAAAAACAAGCTTTGATTGGTTTTAAAGTAGGCGACTATGTGGATCAAGTTTGGTACGATGTCGTGCCAATGACAGCATTTTCTTTGCTACTTGGACGACCTTGGCAAAGTGATAGACACATTATTCACAATGGCAAAACCATTGTCTATTCGGTTCTTATTGGAGACAAACGTTTAGCCTTGCATCCCTTACCTCCTATACGTTCACCTATGCCTAAAGAACAAAAAGGAGGCATTGCTCATGTGTGTTTTAGCTCGTGCCATCATGAGGTACTTGATTGTTCAAAAGATAAGAGAGAACGAAGGGACAAAATGCTCCAAATGCGCAAAGGAACTAATTTGCAAGAGGGATCGAAAGTGTGGTTGTCCTTAGATGCTCAACGTTTGCATATTAATCACAAGAATGGTGAACCAATGGATGAGGGACCCTTTGTCATTATTGAAAAGGTTGGCTATGAAACATTCAAGGTTCTTCTAGGGAATGGAGTTTGTGCTACTGTTACTTCATCCGATTTCGTACCTTATTTTGAAGATGAAACTTGAGGACAAGTTTTTTTCAAGAGGGGGAGTATGATGCGGAATAATAATGGAAAATTTTACCTCTCTTGGAACTTTCGATCTTTAATAGTTTAATTGTTATTTTAGATTTTGCTTACAAGTTTTTACCTTTCACTTGAAAGGGTTTTTCTTGTTTTAAGCGGTTAGGATTTATTTTCTTATTTTAATATTGTTATTTATTTTGATTAGTTTTTGAGTTTAGGATTAAGTTTAGGAAATTTTATCTTTTAAATAGTTCTATCTGTATTAGAAGTGTGTTTAGGAATTTGGCTAGTTGATTTATCTAGGACTTCTAATGTAATTAGAAATCTTAGTACTTATTTGTAGCCTATATAATGGCATTTAGGCTCTTACTAAAAATCAGTTTTGTCAATTTGAAATTTATAAAGTTTTACGTAAGCTTGTGCTTCTGTATTCTTGGCCTAGTTTAGGTTTAAAGCTCGTGTTGCTTAGAGTTTCTTAACCGACGCTCAAGATTCCAAACTTTTCAACAACGATTGAAGGTTATATCCATTAAATTCCATATCAGCTTGCCTAATGGTATTGCAATACTGACAAAAATCTGCAATGTGAAGATTAGGGTCTTCACCCTTAGCTCCACCGAATTGCTTTCTTTCGATCATCGTAATGAATTGGGGCTTGATCTCGAATTGCACTCCATCAAGAGCCGGAGTAGGAGTAAGATGTGGAAAATCCGTCAGGGACGCCTGCGAATAATCGCTAAGCTTGCGAGCTGAAGGAGGTGGTGGTGTCGTCATCTCTGGGGGTTCCAAAGGTGGATTACCTTTAGAAGTGTCTCGTACCTATCTGTAAAGGTTCTTCTGTCTCTGAAAAGATCGTTCGATTTCAGGATCGAATGGAATGTAAACTGATCTAGAACCACTAGGCATAAACACAGAACTAAACAAACAAATATGAGAAATTTGTCTCAAAGAACTTGCGTTCTCTAAGACTAGAAGGAATAATCTAGACTACAAAAACAATCAGAAATAAAAATAACACAGTTTCCTCAGCAACGGTGCCAAATTTTGACAGGATAAAGTCGTATCACCTAGTCAAAAATAATTCCTAAGTCCTCTAACTATGCATATAGGGAAGAAGGGTCGAACCACGGGGAAACAAATCAATTTATTCCTAATTAAATTAAGTAATCTAAATTATTAAGTAACTAATTTATTGGTACGTAAAGAACTAAACTCTGAAGATTAAAGTTTTAGAAGAAAATCAAATAATAAAAGCCTAGTTTATAGGTTCACCAATAAATAATATCCCAGGGTAAAACACAACAATCAATCATCAATGCATTAATTAATCAGATCATAAAGGGCTTTCGGTACGTATTACAATCACAGAATTAATCTACCGGTATTAAATCGCATCTTTCGAATCTTGACTTAACCATTTATAAATTAACCTGCCTATTGAAACTAAGCCTAAACATCAATTCTTATCTGTCTAATCTCGAATCAATATTGCAAAACTCATACAATTAAACCAGGCCTAAGCTAATTGCATAGCATTAAATAAATTAATAGGAAATTAATCAACCATTGACAATCAACAATAATAAATTACCCCTTCATATTATTTATGGATCCCCACAACCCTAGAAAATAATCTACTCACACATAATTAAATCTAAACTAATCAAAGCAATTAAGCAAAATATGATGAACAAAATTAAATAATTACTGAAATAAAAAGGGAAGAAATTGTTACCAAAGTTAACATATATAATGAATTGAATAAACCAAAAGTTGTAGAGAGATAAACAAGAGAGAAGTTTAAGCTTAAGAGAAGATTAAACTAATGAAAAAGAGATAATTGTATCAAAAGCAACTAAAACGTATTTATACAAAACATAAAATTCCTAATTAAAATCTAAGTAAAAAATCGCCGGAAAATAGCTCCATGACACGGCCCGGTCAGGAGCAGCACCGCCCATCCGGGCCCGCCTTTTTTATCCTTTATGCATCTCTCGCGCCCAGTCGGGCGCGAGACAGGGCAAAGAGTGCTTCATTAACCTTCCGCCCTGCCTGGTCGGGCGCGCCTCAAGGCAAGGTGCCTAACCGAGCAAGGCCACTTGGGAAAGGTTTGGCACTTCGATTGGGCTTTGATCCTATGCCCAATCTAGATTTCCAGTTCGGGACTTGAATACTCGGTCTAAATGCCTCGGTTTCTTCAAAGTCGAGTCCTTACTCATCAGTTTGGTGATTCCAACCGGCCTTGCGCTACGAAAGGTGGTCGTACTCATCCAATGCTCGTAGTTGCTCAAAATAATCCTGGGAAAAAGCTCCAAAGGTGCAATTTCCTATAAAACATAACCAAGACTACAAAAACGCTAGAAAGCACAAATTAATAATAAAAATGGCTCTGAAGAGCCAAGAATACTCCTAATTATGACCAAGGGACGGGGGTAAATCACTATATAAAATAGACATATCAATTACATTGATAGAAAGACGTCAATTTAGTGGTGCAAAGCATGAGAGTCCCCTCAACCATCTCAAGGAATTTGAGAAGCATTGCAATACTATTAAGGTGAATGAGGTTACTTAAGAGTTCATTCTACTTAAACTTTTCCATTTTTCTCTCATTAGACTTGCTCTAGAGTTGTTGGACAAGGAGGTGAAACCAAACTCTTTAAGGACATGGGATAAAGTGATAAAAGAGTTTCTATCTCTTTTCTATCCACAAAAGAAGACGACCGAAGCAAGAACGCTCATTCAAAGCTTCAAGCAAAAGGGGAATGAGAGCTTATATGAGGAATATGAAAGGTATAAGGAGTATCAAAGAGAGTGCCCACATCATGGGATTCCCACCTATCAAATCATCCAAATTTTTTATGGAGGTCTAAGCCCTCAAGGAAAATCTTGCTTAGATGCCGGTGCCGGAGGTCCTATCATGAACAAGACGGAAGAAGAGGTGGTGGACGTAATTGAGGACGTAGTGAGACTCTACATGGGTTGGCAAGAAGGTGAGAGATAGTCGACAAAAAAAAGTGGTTCTACGATGTATTCGATCGACCATCTCAATGCCATCAACAATTTGTCCTCACAAATTTCAAACTTGGGAAAGGAGATGACCTCGATCAAAGAAAAGCTTGAGAGTGCTTCGTCACAAGCACCAATTCTTCCTTCCCACAATAAGGGGAGATGACATCTTCTAACTCAACTCCTCCTTCTACTTCAAACAATATGTCAAATGGTTGTTTATTTTGTGATATATGTGGATCATATGATCATGATGCTTTTAATCGTCCACATGCTTTTAATGATTGTGATAATGTTGATAACAATGAGTGTGAACAAGTGAACTTTTTTTCAACAAGTGAACTTTTTTTCAAACAACAACAATGGGCAAAGATTTGAGGGATAAAGGAACTATAGGAATAGGAACTTTCACCAACAAGTGAACTTTGATAATTATAACCAAAATGGAGGTTATAGAAACCAAGGAAATCAAAATTTCCGAGGTAACTATAACAATCAAGGCTATAATAATCAAAGTCAAGGTCAAGGGTATGGAATCCAAAGCCAAAATCAAGGTTATGGTAACCATCACCAAAACAATGGCCAAAATCAAGGCCGGGGTAATTGGAGCAACCAAAATCGGGATAATTTTCAAAACAACAATTAAAGGGGACCCCCACCCGGATTTGCTCTAAGAACTCAAGGCAATGGTGATAATTCTTATGCCCAACATTCATCTTCTAGAACTACTTTGGAAGAAATCATTGAGAAACAAACAAAAATTTTGAGCAATTACATGTCAGTGAGTGATAAAAAGTTCAATGAGATGATGACACACAACAAAATGCTTGAGACACAAATCACCTAATTGACAAACACATTGAAGGAGAGTACTAACCCTACCTCTTTACCCTCTCAAGGAGTTGATACTAAGAAACCGATGTATTCTATCACCACTAAGAGTGGTAAAGTGCTTGAAGAGAGTATTTCTAGGAAGAGTAAGGAGGGTGAGAAGGTGAGTGATTCATGTGGGGAGAAAGAACTTGATGTGTCAAAGAAGGAGAGTTAAGATGCCAAAGAAAAAAGTGAAAAATAAAGAAAAATTGCATGAGGATGTAATTAAACCCAAACTTCCATATCCCCAAAAGTTCTTGAAGATTAAAATTGATGAGCAATTTGGGAGATTTCTTGATATACTTAAGGACGTTCATCTTTCTATCCTTTTTACCGAAGCTTTGACACAAATGCTAAGATATTCTAAGTTCCTTAAGGAAATTTTGAGTGGAAAAAGAGAGTGTAATGAGGTTTATTCGTTGAAAGTTGGGGAGTGTTATAATGCTTTTATCCACAATGATTTACACGAAAAGATGAAAGATCAGACAATTTTTCAATCCCTTGCAAGATTAAAGGAAAAATGTTTCAAAATGCCCTTTGTGATCTTGGTGCTAGTGTTAGCATAATGCCTTATTCCGTTTTTAAGAAGCTTACAATTGGCCGACCTTTCTATTAAGTTTCCCAAGGGAAGAGTTGAGGATGTCCCCCTCAAGATAGGTGAGTTTACAATTTCCCGTTGACTTCATTGTGCTTGAAATTGCGGAAGATGACAATATACCTATTATCCTAGACAGACCATTCTTAGCTACTTCGGCTGCTTTAATTGATGTGAAAGGTGGCCTTATTACATAGCGTGTTGGTAATAACAAGGAGAGTTTTGAGCTAAAGTCAATGCATGAGTCTTTATCTTTTATGAAAGGTATCATGTGTATCAATTCATCTCGTTCTAATGACAATTTTTCCATGATTGTGTCTTCTACTTACGAGGTTCTTGTATCTTGTGATGATGTTCCTATAAGTGTTGAAAGAAAGTTAGTTAGTGAAGATAACATGAAGTCCTCAAGACTTGTGGATGAGGATGTGATTGAGATCCCTTCATGGTTTGAACTTTACCCAAGGAAGGTTGAAGATGACTCCATATGTGTTGATGGTGCAAAACCGTCTACTACGGGGAGTAAGAAGACAAAGAAGAAAAAGAGAGCATTCATGAAGAAGAAAATGAAATTGAAAAAAAACAAGCTTGAGTCGGAGTTTTCAAATCAAAAGAATGCATATAAGAAGGAAGTGGAGTTTTCAAGGAGTGGCATGAAGTTTGACCCCTCAATCGCTTTGGACAAAGTGGTTTTCTTTGATCCTCCGTGATTTGGAGGAAGGGTCGAGGTTAGGAACTTAAGCTAGCACTTCCCGAGAGGAAACCCGGATTTCTAACCTTTTCTTTTGATTTTATATTTCTTAATTTTCTTTAACTTTCTTTCCTTTCTTTCACTTGTTTTGTGTTTGGATTTGTAGGTTGTTTTCATGGGAATTGGACCCCTTGAGCGAGCATAAGCATAATGAGGAGTTTCGTGATTGATGATGAGAGTGTGCTCGATTTTCTTGAATTTTGAGTCCTATGGATAAGGTAATCAGTGAGGTGAGTTTAGAAAAATTGTGCTTTATTGTGAAGGAAGTTTGTGCTTGGTGGGTTCATTATGGTGCTCTCATTAATTTGGGATGTTGAACCCACTGTCAATGCATTTTGAAACTGATATGTTTAGTGAGTTCAAAAAATCTCGGGATGATAAAGATGCATAGAGACCATAGTCGAGCTCACCAAGAGAAAGAAGAAGCAAGCAGCAGGGGAGCGCAGGCGCGCAGCCACCCAGCACGGGCGCGCGGCCTACGTGCGCGGATGCGCACCCTCGCTACGCGGCCGCGCAAGTGCCTAGCCTGCAGCTTTTCTTCTTCTTTCTTCTTTCTTTCCCTCATTTCCCTCATAACCTCACCAATGCACGCACACCCTATCTCTCTAACTCACGAAACCCTAACCTCCTAACTCTCAATCCTTTACTTAAAACTCCAAACTTCCTTAAAAATTCATTAAATTTCCACTCAAATTTCACCAAAATTACAAAAACACATACTAATTTCCTCCATTTCTTTGTCTCCAATATTTTTCCTCCATTGAAGAGCAATTTGGGGATTTTCGGTTTGAAGGAATTTTGGGCTCTAAAATTGTTCAATCTTGCTTCTTGTACGGTATAATCATTTTCTCTACTCTTATTTTGCATAATTACATCAATTTTAGTTGAGAATTTGATTGTTCATACTTGTGAATCGTAGTAGTATTGTTTTTGTTAAATACGGTGATTAATTTGATAATTTGGATGCTTATATTTGTTTTTTGCTAATTGAATTTGCTTCACATTGTGTTGTTGATGATTGTTTAGCATATTTGATAATTTTTGGTGGCTCTTTGAAGAACTTGGAATTTGAGAATCTTGGTAGTAGCTTCGTGATTGTGTGGTGGTTTGTTTGAAAGTAGTGTGGTATTGTGGTGATTGGTATTGTGATTGTGGTTGATTGAGGAGCATTTGATTGGTTTTTGGTTGATAACTTTGTGGAAAAAACATGTCAAAAATCCTGAAATTACTTACCTCTAAGAAGAGGGAAACATAAGTAACAATCGAAGAACCCACTCCCTCAAATTCACCCTTGCCTCAAACACAAACACAAACTAGCAATGAACCTTTATCACTACCCAAACTACGTTTTGCAAACCCAAACCATAAACCACTCTTTGCCGATTTCAAGAAACGAACCCTAAAGCCCTCTCAGCATTACCACCAAGGAAGCTTGGTTAAGTTGGGCATCGATGAGGATCTTTGGGTTTTGTTTGACAACCTCCGGATCGGTAACTTTGTCAACACTTGTTACCGAACGTACCTTAAGCCAACAAGAGAGTTTCTTGCTTCACTCTCTTCCACTCTGGTTGGTGAAAAATATTATCGAATCTCATTTTAACTCCTCAATGTTGAGCAAACTCAATCTCTAGCTGAATTCAATGCGGCACTTGATTTCAATCCAGGTGCGGATGTTCTATTTCCCTAGCATGAGTTCTTCAATGGATTTTCCCAAAATGCTTGGTGACATGACATTTCGGATTTGAATGCATTCACCGCTCGTTAATCTCTAACTAGTGACATCATCCAACCTTGTCTTTCGGTTCTTCATATGCTTTTGGGAATTGCGGTATTCCCAAAGCAAGATTTGGGTAAAATGTCAAAGCTCAAATTGGTTGTTCTTTGATTGGCCACTAGAGAGGCGTGGTGAGGCAGGCTAAACTTGGGGCACATTTTCTTGAGAAATTGCATTGATATGCATGGGAAGAAGTCGGGAGATATTCCTTGTGGTAGCATGGTAACTAGATTGGCTACCAAGCTCAGTTTTGGACGCTACCTCGCTTCTTGCACACCGATGGGAGAGGCTAATTCTCTCTACCTCGACATCGCTCAACTAAGCAAGTGCAATTTTTGGCAAAGAACGATGATGATGAGGTATATGATTGGTTGAGGAGGGGTGCTCATTGGTTCTATCTTCCTAACCCCTCCTTGACTTCCCTTCACCGGCATGCTCCCAATGTATAGATTGTCCCCTCAAGAAACCGCCTTCCCGATGATTATGAGATGGAGGATGTTCTTAATGAAGAGCAACAATACTAACAACATCAACAACAACAACAACAACCTCAACAACAACAACAACATCAATTCTCAAACCCCGAAATGGAAGCCTTGAGTGCTCAAATGCAAGGCATGCAACATTGCATGGAGGGGATGTGCGATCTACAATCAAATGAGAGGCATCTTTGAAATGAAACAAGGTGTGTTTATTCAACAACAACTTTATGATGCTAGTGTTAACCGTGGGGAGATCACCCCCGCGGTTAACTATCCATACTTCCCTCCTCAACTCGATCCCGTGTCGTCTAGAGGGGGTGATGGGAAGCCAACATACCCATATTGGCAAGGACCTCAAGGGTCTAACACCGAGACTCGCACTTTTTCGGATGAGCACGGTAACTATTATTACCATGTGCCCGGTGGGAGTGACTATAAGGGTGATCTTAACTACCCCTATGTCGACCCCACCCATCCTTTACCACTAGCATTGCCCGATCAATTTACTTCCTTGGCCCCTTAGCAACAAAACAACTTTAGGGGCCACTATGGTTGGCCACCCGGTTACACCAGGGGATGGGATCCTTATGGTCCCCCATCCGGGTTCTCCTATGATAGGGATGACAACAATGATGATGCCGGGCCTAGTGGTAATTAGTTCCCCCTCTTTGTGCTTTTTCCTTCATCCCTTTTGTTATGTGATTTTTTGTTTTGTATTGATGGGATGTTGAGATGTATTTTTGTCTAGCTTGGGGGAACTTTATTCTTGTGGAAATGACTCAGTGGCCAATTTTGTTGTTGTTAATATCTTTGATCTTTAGTGCCTTGATGCCTTGTGATTGCTTGTCTTGATCTATGGTTGATGATGTCGAGTGTTGTTGTTTTCTATGAATCTCATGTTTATCTTGTTGAGTATCTTTTTTGATGATGATGTTGAGATGATTGTTTTATTATGATGTGTTGATGATGATTTTGCTCCCTTAATCCAAATTTGGTGGTATACCCATTTCTTCGCGACCGCGCAATATGAGGAGAGGGCGTGCCTGTACAGGTTCTTTATGGACGTCTAACTAACTTCTCATTTGTTAGTTTTACTATATAAATATTTTTCTTACTTTTTAGAGGGAGAGGAGAATTAGATTTGTATTAGAAATCAAATAGAATTAGATTTTTGAAGAGAGAAGCTCAAATTTGGGGAAGCTTTTGTTCTTAGATTCTAGAGAGAGAAACTTGGTGATTGATGATTGCTACTTCTAATCTTCATCCTCTTTGATTCTGATCAAAGTTTTGTAAGAATTATTTTCTCTTTAATACAATGTTAGTGTTTGATCTTTGATACATTGTTAAATTTCTAGTTGATTGTTTGAATTGATTGTTGATATTTTGATTACAATGTTGATGATGAAATTGATGATTTGTTTAGTTTGGTTTCTCAATTCTACAATGTGTAGTGAGTAGATCCTTTGCTAGGGATGTGGTGAAGCATGTATGAATGATAGACTATTGCTAATTTGGGGATTTTGATTGATTTGATATTGTGATTAAATTGGTTGATAGAAATTGTGCATGTGTTTGATTTGTTGAGGAGTTGCTAACCTTGATTATCAGGCTAGATTGAATTGTAGTTTTCATTGATACGACACATTGATTTAGAAGCTACTCTTATCGATTGAACTTGACTCGTGACTTTCCTTTGATAGTCATTCGTAGAGACCACTAGTTGTACACCTAGGAAATAACTTTTAGAGTGTTTTATATTGCAATTACTATTTTCACTCGCAATATTTGATTGATCAAATTCCTATCAAATTAGCATGTTTATCGTGAATGCATGTGGATCCTAATTTCCTAGTAACTTGATATTGATTTCCATTTAGAATTTGTTGTGTTGATTTGTTTTTATTTTACCAAACCAATTATTCAATCTTCGGAATAGCTTGACTTAAGACTATGCCTCCATTCCTTTGGGTTCGATTCGGACTTACCCCTATACTAGGAGTAGGTTTGGTTATAAATTTTGTTTGATTGAAGGAGTTTTAGAATCCAACAACCTAGAATTTCCCTTCGTCAAAAAGATGATGTTAAATCCAACGAAATGTGTCTTTGGTGTTGAGCTCGGTAAATTTCTCGGATTTTTTATTGATCAGCGCGGCATTGAGGCCAACTTGAGAAGATTCAGGCGGTCTTAGACATAAAATCGCCCATAATCATAAAATTAGTTCAAAGGCTGACAGGCTGTTTAGGCGCACTCGAATGATTTATATCAAGATCAGGGGATAAGTGTCATTATTTTTCCCAAACTATCAAGAAGAAAGCTATGTTTGAGTGGATAAAGGAGGCCGAGGAAGCCTTCGTACAGTTGAAGAACCATTTGCAACATTTCCTCGGCTTGTTAACCTGCTCAAAGATGGGAAGCTAGACATGTACCTTACAATTTCAGATCATTGCTTAAGTGTTGTCCTGTTTGCTGAAAGAAACTGCCATCAGATCCCCGTGTATTTCATAATCCATGTCTTACACAATGCCGAGCTTAGGTGTCCATCCATAGAAAATTTTGGCTTGGCATTGTTCATGGAATCAAAGAAACAAAGGCTATACTTTCTTGCTCACTCGATTGTGGTCTACACGGACCAACAGTTGAAGAAGTCATTCACAACATTGGAGGTCAGTGGTCGAATGCTTAAATAGGCCTTAGAGTTGAGGGGTTTTGATATCACTTTCGAACCTAGAAAAGAAATCAAGGGTCAAGCCTTTGCAAACTTCTTGGCTAAAATGACACGGCCGCACTTACAGCTAGCATGGGATCAGATTTGGAAAGTTTTTGTGGACGAAAGCGCAACGGCGTCCGATGTGGCGCCGGTATCATTTGTTAATCTTCAAAATGAGGTAAGTTTGAATATGCTTTAAGATTTCAATTCCAATCCTTTAACAACGAGGCCAAGTATGAAGCCCTTCTAGCCGACCTCAGAATGTGTAAGGCGGCCGGGGTAACAAAGATTGATGCAAGTTTGGACTCCCAGCTAATAGTCAGCTAAGTGAATGGTGACTATGAATCCAGGGAGCCGACCATGATGAAATATCTTCTGATGGTGAAGGATGAGGCTGAGAGCCTGGAGCACTTCACGCTACAACAAGTCCTGCAATCTGAGAATCATCAGGCAGACGCACTCTCCAAGTTAGCCTCCTCGACATCATGTGATACTACAAGATCCGTTTTTTGGGAATTTAAGGAAAAGAGAAGTATTGATGCCGAGCCAGTATAAATTATTGACAAAAGTTCCACATGGATGGATGAAATTATCTCCTATCTGAAGGATGGAATTCTTCTAGACGACCCAAAAGAGAGTTGGCTGATGAATAGGAGGGAAACTTGGTTTAAAATGAAAGAACGGGAGTTGTTCAAAAAAGCTTTAGTGAAACCATATTTGAAGTAAATTACGCCGGAAAGGGGGCATGATGTGCTGGATGACCTTAGGTGAGAAAGCTACCCATTTGGGGTACTACTGGCCAAGCATTACAACGGACGTCATGCAAATGGTGAAAAAATGCGATAAGTGTCAAAGATTTGCAACCCTTATTCATCGCCCGGCAAATATGTTGTCGGCCATAAGTAGTCCACTTCCCTTTGCAAAATGGGGCATGGACATCTTGGGGCTGTACACTATTGCCTCCGGACAAAGATGTTATGTGTTAGTAGCTGTAGACTACTTCACAAAGTGGGTTGAAGCTGAGGCCGTCCGAGGAATTAAATGGAAAAATGTGTCAACCTTTATTTAGAGGAATGTCATCACTCATTTTGGCGTTCCACAATCGATGGTGTTCGACAATGGACCTCAATTTGAGATCGGCCAGCTTAAAGATTAGCTGAGCGACCAGGGCATATTACACAATTTTGCCTCGATTGGACGCCCAAAGGCATATGGTCAAGTTGAAGCATACAACAAGTTGATCTCCAACGGTATCAAGCGGAAGCTTGAAAAAGCGGGCGGCCTATGGGCTGATGAGTTGGTTAATGTGCTATGGTCCATTCGGACGACAACAAAAAGCTCAACAGGGGAAACCCCATTATTTCTAGTCTATGGCATAGAATCCGTGCTCCTAATTGAAATGTACAAACCCACTCTTCGAGTAATTTTATATGATGAATCGGCCAATTGGGAGGCCATGAAGACCGCCCTAAACTTCCTTCCAAAAGCTAGGGGCAATGCGGCACTTAGACATGAAATTTATCGTCTAAGAATGACAAGGGTGTACAACCGCAAATTGTGTAAGTAGTTACTGAAGATTGGAGACTTGGTCATGAGAAAAATGGAAGCGGTAGGCCGAGCTAATGAAGACGGAAAGTTAACCCCGAATTGGGAAGGGCCTTACCAAATCAAAGAAGAAGTGCGAGATGGTACCCACCATCTCGAAGCCTTAGATGGTCGTCCTATTCCTCTTACTTGGAATACGAACAATCTGAAAAAATATCATGTTTAAAGTTTTGTACTTAGCCAACTGTTGTTTATAAAACTAGGTCTAACGACCAAGCATGGTAATTAAAGCTGTACAGCCACAACAATGTAAATTTGACGTTATTAATGAAAAAGTCAAGCATTGTTACTAACATTCCTGCAATTTATTTATCCATTGTTAAGCAAAAATGTCAAATATAATAGACAATAAGGTTGCTTGTAGTATTGTTGTTTGGCCTCCAAGTGAAGTCAAGCATAGAAAATGCAGCCACCCAAAAAGAAAAACAAAGTTTCTTGAGAAAGAGCAGCTCGGCCTAAGAAAGGGGCATGTTAAATCGGCCAAGTAGGATGTCTAGTTGGGGCATTCCATATCTAAACAACTCGGCCAAAAATGGCCAAAAGATTAAACAATCCATCCGGCCTCATAATGGTCGAACGGATGAGCATCAGGAAATCCTAACAATCGCCTAAGGTATTTTTACCCAAGGAAGGGCAAGGACATGCCTAGGCGTACGAGCCCAGCGATTACTTAGAAATTTCCAAGTTGAGAATATACTTGAAATTTCCTGGGTGCTCCGAGCAATAGCATCAAAGGACAATTCAAACAAAGCCAATAAAGCGGTTGTACATTAAATGTTCATTCGGCATTCACCTAGTCTATGGGCAATCATTATTATGATTTGATTAACTTACTAGTCGTCATACCCTTTAAGGTATAAAATCTACTAAGTTAATCAAACCTCTTGCAATATGGACTAAGCAAACGCCGAATGAAGGGGCATATCCCTAGTAAAAAAAAACATTCGTACGCAAGGGCATAAAACACGAAAAAATTGCTTAAAATTGCTTAGTATGAAAATCGAAAGAAGGTTGCGTAAATTAAAGCCGCTCAAACAGGCGACAAAATTAGCAAATATATTATACAAGACCGCTTTAACATGTGGTGGAAAAAGTCTTCAGCGAAAACAAAAATAAACAAACATAAAGCTTAACAGCTGTAGAAGAAGAGGAGAGTTCTTCACTTTGCCGCCTCCATTGCACCATTGCCTGCGGCCGACTGACCCTCCTTGGCCGCATTGTCGGTTTTGGCCGGCTCTTCCTCCCCTTCCTCTTCCTCTTCCCCACCTGACTCATCATCATCACTTTGAATGGGGGAAGGGGTTTTGACGAAGGGAGAAACAGGCATCCCCGCGGCCTCGCATTCATCCTTCATGATAATAAAGTCCAGCTGTCTAGTGAAGCACTCCAAGTAGAAGCCCATTTCACTAACACCCACCATCATAGAGAAGGCTTCCTCAAAACTGTTCTTAAGGCTAGTGATGGCCGACTGTTCAATTCAGATCATCTCCTCACGAGAGATTGCCCGGGAGCCTAGAGCAGTTCTTTCATCTCTTTCACCTCTTTCTTAAGGCACTCTGCTTCCCAGTTCTGCTCGTCTTCGGCCTTCAGCGTCATCTCCAAGGGTTCCCTGCTACTCTCTAGCTCGACCTTGAGCTTCTCTAAAGCCTCAGCCGCATTCTTCCAAGTGGCCGCTTGGGAGACTGCCTCATCTCTCTCCTTGGCAAGAATCTCGTTAGCCAACCGCTCTCTCTTAAGAGCATCGCCCACTTTGACAATGTCCTCAGTCTGTCTCGCCGCCTTTTTAGTCACGACATTGAGAGCAGTCTCGTGCAGGATCCTCTCCAGCGTTAGCAAGCTAGTGTTCTCGTCCTACAGCCGCCGGATGTCATCCCAGGCCGCTTGGATCTCACGTCTCTACTGCGGACGCCAGTATTGGAAGACGAAGAGCCTAAGGAGAAGTTGAGAACGAATGGAAACAAATCAGTATAAGAAAGAATAAAAAAAAGCTTAGTGTTGAAATTTGAAATAAGCTTAGATACCTCAACGCAGCTGTTAACCATGGATACCTCAGAACTTATCTTGAGTCTTGGCCGGGACAACCTTAAGCATGGCCTCCCGGATAGCCTTACGTTTGGCCCCTGTCAGTGAAGAACCAGGAAGTCGGACGTCCATTTCCTTGGAAATATCAGCGAAGAACACAAGTTAGAAAGTTTAAAATAAAAGCTAACTCCCAAAGTTCACAAGAAAGGGCTGAACGAGTGGTTTCCAAGAAAGTAGGGGGTGCTTGTGAACGTCCCTCTTGTGTAAAAGTAGACGTAGGTTGTTGCTCGTCCGCTTTGGGCGGAGACAGCTGCCCCTAATTAGTTTGGGAACCTGTTGGCCGAGTCCCCGAGTACTCGATATGCGGAGACGAGTTATTGCCGACTGTTTGGTTCAGGGATGACTTTTTCTCTCCGTCTTTAAGACGGTCTCATCTTGGGCCACTTCAGTCGGCTGTGGCTCCGAGGGCAGGGAGGCCCCACTAGGTGTCAGCTGGAGTTCTCCTCCTTTAGGTTTCTCCTTAGCAACTCGCGACCTTGCCTTGGTCGCCTGTGCCCCTAAGGGGGTCTTGGACGCAGAGACTTTGCGAGAGTTGGACGACCCCTCGTCCTTTGAAGCGGACGCCGATCGCTTCCTCGCCGGCTTCGGGCTAGCTGACTGAAAATTAAAACCAAGGAAAGAAAAGTTAGAATTGTTGGCCGAGTAAAGAAGTAATGAACCACCTTTCCATCAAGATCATCTCGGCCATCCGAAGATAATCTACCATGTCCGAGTAGAAGTGATGGGAAAGATCACCCCAAGCATATCAACTAGGCCAGATGGAAGAAAATCAGAATGTCCGAACAAAAATGAGAAGGATCTCCTTCAAAAAATAGCAGGTCGGACGAAAAAAAAAGAGAAGGAATGAACTGGAAATGAGTTCGTACCCCCTAAGCTGCCTCGTAACTTTGCCTCAGGAGCCTGTAGCACTCTAAGTTGAACTCGTTTATGTCCACCTATCCCTTCTGTTTGCGGTCAAGCTGGGATATGGCTTGTTCTGTCAACAAAAAAAGAGCAAAGTGTTATATTAAATTTCAAGATAAAATATGTTCGAAGGGGCATGACATGAAAATCCACCTGGGTCATAGTTTTGGAGCAGGTCGAATGATGACATAAACAGTGGGACCTTAAGCCAGTCAACTAGGGCAATCCACTTAGGAATGATGGGCTCCTGCTATCCGCCCCGATATTCTTTCTTGAATTTAAAGTAGTCAAGTTGGTCGGCACGGTCTACGTGGACAGGAGTCCTGGTCAGCCGATGATCTCCCCATCCGAGCTAAACAGGCTCGACATTGAACCTGTTCATCTTGCGATTGAACCTCCTATCCTTAGCCTTGATACGATAGAAGTTATGCTTCCAGTCACGCTACTTAGACATCATGTCCGGGACCACCAGGTAATTCGAACAAGTGTTTAGAATGAACCGACAGTCTAAATCAGCCTTCAGCCGCACCATATACTGCATGGCGCAGAATGCCGGGTAGTTGGGGGTGAAGCCCTTCCTAAGGCAAGTCACCAATTATTTAAAAATATTTTCCCAGTTGTTCGGCTCTAGCTAGAACATAGCAATTTGATATTTAGCAGATCCTAGATAAATTGGTAAAGAGGAAAGCGGAGGCCAACCTCTAAGGCGGCCCAACCAAACAATTCTCATTGCCTTGCTTCCCGCTACGACACCGTATCTATTCAAACTGCTAACTAAGATTCGGATTTTCTACCAGACTTCAAGTTCCTTACCCGTTCTAAAAGATAAAAAGGCATGTCGAATCCCAGGGTAAGATCCTTTTAAAAAATCTCCTTATTTCTTCACCGCTGGTTCTCGCGTAATTTTCTTGAAAAGATATTATATCACCGTGGAAAACTTGAAAATGCCTATAGACGTTGAAGCCTTGACATTGGGCTCTAGGGTCCTTAGAAGCGACCACCGAATAAGAATGTCTTGGTGGCCGAATTTGGAAGTCTTTCCCCATCTTGAAGAATCTCTCAAAGTTCTCAAATTTGTTGTTGAGGAAACCAAGGATTGTATCACCCACAGGGTAGGCGTATGGTCGTCAAAGTTCACTTCGTAGCCACACTCGGTGTCAAGGTTGTCAGCTCCCTGATTGGTTGGACGAGGTTCGGGGGCCCTAGCCGAATCAAAGTCGGAGGACAGAACTCTATCTAGCACAGCTGCCTCGGCTAAGCTACCTCTAGTCGAGCCCTGCCCTGGCTCGACCATCACAATGCCCTCAGGCACCAAAGGGGCCTTGCCCTTGTATTTCTTTCCCCCTTTACTCCTGTGATTTCCAAATGGAGCTTTACGGGGGCGATCGACTGGCTCAGCGATATGAATGCCAGTTCTAGGCATGGATGACTCGGTATGTGGAGAGAGGGGTGGTGGTAAATTTTGCCCGGACACCACAGAGGACCGTGGCAGATTTTGGACAGCTGGAACAGCGTTCGCTCGAGATGAAGAACAATGTCTCTCAGAAGAAGGCAGCTTGGAGGGCATTAAGACCGAGTTGGTAAATTGAGAATGAAGAGCATCCAGATTTCGCCCAAACGTAGAAGTGCTTAGCTGATTTTGGCGCTCCTTGAAAGAAGTGGTCACTTTGACCACCTAGCAGGCACTACCATTAGCAGTGGTGTTTGTGTTTGTGGTCTCCCCATCTGTATTACTCGAATCCTTGGGGACCATAGGATCTACCAGGCTACCGTTTGGATTCCTGGCAGCGTATCTATCGTACGTTTCCCTTGTGCGCGCCATGCTCGACTGCAAGGACAGAGAAGATTAGGTGGGGTGTGTTGGTACGCACTAGAAATGGACCCACTCCATAAAGTCGAGGACTGATGAGTGACATTTATGGCAGTCATAAGATAATTTTATATGTAGTTTTATTCTCATTTTAGCCGTTTATGTCATGTTTTTATAAAATAATGCTTGCTTTGTGTACTTTTAATGGTTTTGTTAACATTTTATGCATTTCTTTGATTTTATCTCGCTTTCCATTTTGTTTGGCTTGTCTTGTAGGTGTGTCGGGATTTTCCAAGGCTCAAATGTCAAGGAGGAAGCCCAACGCAAGCATTGGAAGTCAACAAAACCCAGTTCAGGAAGCTAAAGTGTAAGAACACTAAGCTAGAAATCAAGGCATGTTTTCTTGGGCAGGTTTCTTGGGCAAGACTTTATGCGTGCCCAAGCATTGAAGGAGAATTTAAGAGCTTTGAAGAGAAAAAATAAGATGTGTTGGGGAGGCCAATTTACTTTGCCACACACTTCTCTCCTACCCGAGCAGCTCCTTGCAAAGCACGCGGCAGAAGGCGCCGTGACACGGTGGTTGGCAACGCGGTGCAGCAGCTACCACCGTAGCGCATTGCAAGCTTCGTGGTGCGGCAAACTCCTGAATCAACGACAGCTAGGCCAGGGAAAGAAAAGCTACTCGGCCAAGCTGCCAAAGCAACATCTGGGTTTGCTCGGCCAGGCATCTTTGCCTGCCCAAGCTGATGTGCCTTCCCGAGCAGCTCTGTTTTGTTGTTTTTTCGCCTTCTTTTTTTCTTATAAATAGCTCGGGGCTTCCCTTTGTAATTTAACTTTAGACTTTATTTTTCTTCCTTTCTCATATTTGTAGCTTAGTTAAGAGCTTCTCTCTCTAGTTTTAGGGTTAGTTTAGGAGTAGATTTAGAGAGAGAAAGTGAGAGATTTCAATGGTTATTTGAAATATTGAAGATTCAAGGTGACAATTGTATTGAAGATCTCAAAATCAATCAATGAGCATTTCTCACTCTTTCTCCTCTTTATTGCTTTGTTTAATTACATTATTTGATTTGGTTTTAGTGATTGATTCTTGATTAGTGTAGTTGTTCTTAAATATTTATTGATGCTTGATTCCTTTTACTTGCTCGTTGATTAGATGATGATTCTTGAGTAGTTACTTGCTAGGAGTGGGTAAAACATGTATGATTGATGGATTGAGATTGATTTGGGGATTAGAGTAGTTCTTGTGTTGTAATTAAATTGATTAATAGAGGTTTGCATGTTTTCTAGTTTGATTGGTGTAGCTAATCATGATGCTAAACTTGATTGCATGATTGAATTGATTGACATGACCACTTGATATCAATTTGATCATAATTAGTTGAGCATTTGATTATGTTTCTTCTTATTGTTTAGCACTAGAGAAATCTAGGTTGGAGAGTATGATGATGATCAATTGAATGCTCCTAATTGCTCCTACTATTTGTCTTTACATTGCTTGCATTGCTCGATTCCTTAATTATCTTGATTAATGCCTGTTGATCCCCATTCCCTAGTGTTTCATTTGTTTGCCTCTTTGTTTTGGTAGTTGAATAATGTTACCTTTTCACCTTTGACTTCGACCTAGCTTAGGCATTTATTGAAAGCATTTGAACATAACCATTCCTAGTGGTTCGATCCTTGACTTACCTCTATACTTGTATTTTGGTTTGTTTAAGTGATTATAAATATTGTTTGTATCTAGGGAGGATTAGTCAATGACCTAGTTTTCCCCACGTCAAAATGGCTTCGTGTCGGGGATCGATATTTATGTTTGAGTGTTTTTGATTGCTTGAGTCTAGGTATTTGTATATACCTTTCTTTTATTTGATTTTTGTTTGTTTTGTGAAAAAAAAAATGGCACGTCTCTCATTTCCTCAATAAGACAATGAACCTTTGATGAGTGTCATTTATGGCACTCATTTAGCCTCTTTTAGGATGAATTTTGATTGCTTTTATAACTCTTTTATCCCTTTTCCTTTAATTTTATATGACTTTTTCTCTAGTTTTTTCTTTCTTATTTGTTCTTCCCATTTTCTTGCATTTCTTATGTTTATTTTGCTTTTTCTCTTTTATTTGTTGGCTTTTCTTTGATTTCAGGAGATTGGTGATGTCTAAGGAGCTCAATGGCCTTTTCTCGGGATTTTACAAGGCTCAAGATGCAAGCCGATCTCCCCCCCCCCCTTGAAGCTCAAGTGCTAAGGAGTGCAAAGTCTAAGTCTTCTAGGCCGCGCTCTCAAATTGCGTGGGCATCAAAAATGGTGTTGAACCCACCGTGGAGGCTTTTGGAAACTGCCACCCCCCAACATGTATCAAGTGGAGCGCACGGAAGCATCAACGTACGTACGAGAAGGAGCTGCTTTGCTCCCAAGCGCGGGCGACGCAGGCGTGCAGCGCATTGGCGAGGCCGCGCAGGTAGGAGGTGCAGCTGCACAATCTTGTTTCCCTGTTCCGTTTTGACTTCTTTACGGCCGCGCATTTAGAGTAGAGGGCACGCCTATTGGGGTTCTTTTTGGACGTTTAACTAAATTCTCCTTTGTTAGTTTTGCTATATATATAATTTCTTGATTTTTAGAGAGGGAATTAGACTAGATTTTGTTTTAGATTGGATTTTTAGAGAGAGAAGCTTAATTTGGGGAAACTTTTGTTCTTAGATTCTAGAAAGAGAAACTTGGTGATTTTGATGAATGTTACTTTCAATCTTCTTCCTCTTTGATTTTGATCAAAGTTTTGTAAGAATTCTTTACTCTTTAATGCAATTTTAGTATTTGATTCTTGATATTTGGTTTAATTACTTGTTGTTTGTTTGATTTGATTTTTGATAGCTTGCGCATATTTTGAATACAATGTTGATGATGAAATTGGTGATTAGTTTAGTTTTGTTATTCAATTTTGCAATGTGTAGTGAGTAGATTACTTATTAGGGATGTGGTGAAGCATGTATGAGTGATAATTCATAGCTAATTGGGGGATTTTGATTGATCAACATTGTGATTAAATTGGTTGGTGAAATTTGTGCATGTGTTTGATTTCTTGAGGAGTGATCAACCTTAACTATCAAGCTAGATTGCATAGTAGTTTTCAATGACACGACACATTGATTTGGAAGCTATTATTATCGATTAATCTTGCCTTGTGATTTCCCTTTGAATGTCATTCGTAGGGACCTCTAGCTTGACCCTAGGAAATAGCTTTACAAGTGATTTTGATTGCATTTGCTACCTTCACTCACATTGTTCGATTGGTTGAATTCTTGCCCAATTAGTATGATTTTCATGAATGCATGTGGATCCTAATTCCCTATCATCCTTAACATCGTTCTTTATATTCATTTAGTAGCATTGTTTAGTTTGTTTAGACCAACCTTTATCTAGAATTTGGGATATCTTAACTTGAGACTTTAGCTTATACCTCATTCCCTCGGGTTCGACCCGGACTTACCCCTATACTAAGGGTTGGGTTTGGTTATAAATTTGGTTTGGTCAGGGGATACTTAGAACTCAACGACCTAGGTTTTCCTCCCGTCAACCTTTTTGTGAATATTTCAATAAACTTGAGGGATTTTTGGACTATAATTGTTGTAGTCTTTGGGAAGCTTGTGAGATTTGTTATTTTGGTTTAAATGAGCAAACTAGGGATGAAGTTGAATACATGCATAATGGTGAATTTAGAACATTATCAATTGATGATGTTTGGGATTTTTATGTTTAGTTTGCTTTGGTGTTTATAATAGGGGTAATCATGATTCTAATATTGATGTGCAATATGTTAATTCTTCAAATGTTTGCATGAATTCACATGAATTGACACATGATCCCATTAGTGAACCTAGAACAAATGCTTTCAAGTCTATTTCCTCTTTTGCTCATGAATATAAGGTACATGCTCAAGTTGATGCTAATGGTGTATTTCAATTTTCTTCATTATTTACCATGCCTTGTTGTGATGTGCTTCGTTCCCTTAATAACGATTCTCATGTGTTTGATTGTGCCCCCACTCCCCAATGTGATGAATATGCTCACGATTTTAATGTCGATTCTTCCAATCTTAGTTGTGATCCTTCTTCTCTTGTTGAAACTCAACCTTCTACACCTTTTGAATCTCTTGTCGATATTTTTGAATCCTATATTAGGCGCATTGAGCTTGATAATGATCTTTGTCCTAGTAAAGAGTTGATTCTTAAATCTATGAGAAGTCAATTAGAGATCATGAAAAAGAATAAGGAGAGTCTTGAGGAGGGAAGGAGAAGAAAAGAAGAGTTAGAATGTTAACTGTCATCTTTGATCCTTGTTTGTGAAAAATCCCAATCTAATGTGTGTGTTGAGGATGATGATGATAATTTTGAGCAACCAAGAGTGTGTGAGGATCCCATTAGTGACATTTGAGTGATGAAGAAGGAGTTGAGAATGAAGAGAGTGTTGATTTTGAAAATCCTAACCCTTTCTCTCATTTAGATGAGTCTCAAGTGTATGATTGTGATTATTCTATCCATGAGTATTTGGACTCATTTGAGGTTATGTCTAATGTGTTTTTTGAGTGTCAAAGGATAACTCATAGCCTTTTGAGTGAGTTCATTGATAATGCTTCATGAGAAAGAGATGAGTTTGAAATGAATTTGCATCCATTCATGCATGGTTTTGAAACATTGAGGTTTAAGGATATTGAGGGAGTTGTTGTTCATGGTTGTAATGGAGGGGATTATGTAGTTTCTCTTGGAAGTTGGATGCTTAAGGGAGATGGAGATCACGAGTGCTCTTTTTTGAGGATTCAATGATTGATTTTCATGCTCTTATTGGTGATTTGAGGTATGGTGGTGGGGAAGAGATCATTTGTAAGACTATTTCTCCTATCCCCTCTTCTCATTTCCCTTTTTCAAGGAAGTTTAACCATATCCCCTACTATCCTATGTCCCTCCCTTCTTTTTGTCAATGAGCCTATTGGGGACCCCCTTATCTATGATGATTTACATGTCCCTCATATTGAGGAAAAGGGTAATTTTTCCACCCCCAAATATTTTGAGGAGAGTTTGCATTATTTTTCTTTTTGTTCTTCTTCTTCTTCTTCATCTTCTTCTTCTTATTTTGTTGAATTTTCTTTTGATTCTTCTTCTTTTTCTTGGCATCTCACTCCTCATTTGCGTGCACTATCCTTGTTGCACGTCCTCTTCCACAAATTTGCCTACCTTTTTTTCTTATGAAATGTGTAGTAGTGCATTTGACAAGTGAAAGAATGGTGTCCTTCGAACAAGTGTGTTATTCTGGTAGAGGGTTTGGAATCAATTACGAAGTTAATTATTCAATGAAGTCAAGTGATCGGAAAGTCGGGCTAGACGCCACCTTTGATCAGTGAGATTAATTATATTAATCTCACAACTTTACCTAACTAAACCCTTCGGGTCACACCCAAGCGTGAAACCAAACTAAGGCGATGAATTAAGCCGAAGGCCTTAATACGTCAAATAAGAGGATTCGTATTCCGATGTCGGATTTTGAGCTTAGAGCGTAAAAGCCGAACCTCAAATGCCGAGTTAAATTTTAGGAATTAACGAGACGTACAAATAAGTCAAGTCAACACATATAATATTAGATACAAGGCCTTGCCACACTATGATCATATGGCAAGGCCGAGCTAGCATGCTTTGCATGGGCTGCCAAGCCATGCCGCAAGTATCGACTAGCAGCAATGCGCGCCAACAGCACAAGCATGGCCCAGCATGCAGCTGGCCTGTGCTTGCGGGCTGCTCGCATGTCACGCCTAGCTAGCAATGCTAGCTAGGCCTCTCATACGCTGGTAGGCGCCCAGCGATGGGCTGCTATGCTGGCACGGCAGCAAGGCCAGCTAGCTTGGCTTGTTGGTTAGGACTTGGGCGTGTGGTTGCCAGCGTGCAAAGCCTTGCTGCCCAAGGGCCAGCTTGTTAGAATCCGAATCCTTTTAATGTATTAGTTTCCCTTTAGATGCTTTCTTAGAGTTTAATTTATGTTTTCTAGGCCTGAGGTCCCATTATTATGTTATCGTCAGTTCAGTGTTCACTAGGGATTTTCCTTATAATAAATTAAAGCTCTTTAGAGGGTGAATGATTAATGAAATCTTAAGCCTTCTACCAAGTGTTGCCTTGCTTTTATGCTTGTTTATTGTTAGACCTTTATAGATATTGTGTCTTACTTGCATAATAGCTCCCCTCCAAACCAATCTGATGCACTAAGAACTCTTGGTTTGGACCCGCTTGTGCCGGCCATGAAGTATCGGTCGTCACAAGCCCCGACCACCCACACTCCGTCGCCCAAATAGACATGAGTGGTCTTGTGATTTAATTGCCCGCTTGTGTTTCTTTGTGCTCACAAGCCCCTCTTCCACTCAAGGCTAGCGTTCTTGCCGCCAAAAGGCTAGAGTGTGCCACCTAACCACTCCCATGTGATTTCCACTTGTTGCTTGACTATTTGTTCTAGCTATTTAATTTATTTTGGAATTAAATTAAATACTAGCTTTTCTCAACTTTGCAAAAGTCCCACGTTGATTGGAAATCAAAGGGGGTGGAGATGCTTCTCCTATAAATACCCAAGGCCTCCCTTGGGAATTCTTTACAAGAGAAAGAACTTTATAAAAGGCATCTCATATTGAGAAAACCTTATAAGGAGATCATCATGTTTAGTAGTGTTGGAATGACCCTATCCGATAATTCCAAACCAAGTTTGGGCGCTCGGGTGGACTTCGTTGGAGGGGTCACGCTTGTGGCCCTTTACCGTTCTTGAGTCCATATTCATTCAAGTAAGAGCTCGGGTGTGAGCGAAGCATGCATCAAAGGTATAATTGGTTTCTCCCTTTGTTAATTAATTATGCGATTAGTAATTAATATGCATGTTAGTTATAATAATTTGTGTTCGGATTTTGGGAGGGTTTTTTCCGTGTGATGTCGGACATCACGAAACCCAACACTATGAACATGAGAGAGGAAGTAAAATGAAGTCTAAAGTTAGATTACAAAGGGAAGCCCCGAGCTATTTATAAGAAAAAGAAAGAAGGCGTAAAAACCGCAAAACAGAGCAGCTCGGGCAGGCGCATCAGCTTGGGCGAGCAAAGCTGCGTGGACGAGCAAACCCAGATGTTGCTTGGGCAGCTTGCCCAAGCAGCTTTGATTGCCCTGGCCGAGCTGCCGCTGCTTCAGGAGTTTGCCGCGCCACGGTGGAAAATGCTGCACCACGATGGCAGATGTCGCGCCGCGTTGCCAACTACCATGTCACAGTGCCTTCTTCCGCGTCACGACGCCACGTGCCGTGTCACGGCAGTGCTAGAATGTTGCGGATATGCTACTACTGCTCGGGCTTCTTGGGTGTGTTGCTTGTGGCTGGCCTGTTACTTTGCGAGGAGGTGCTCGAACAGGAGAGAAGTGGGTGGCCAATTTACTTGGCCACCCCAACACATCTCATTTTTCCTCTTCAAAGCTCATAAATTCTCCTTCAACGCTTGGGCACACATAAAGTCTTGCCCAAGCGACCTGCCCAAGCAAACATTTGATTTCTTGCTTAGCTTGCTCAAACTCTAGCTTCTCGAACTTGGTTTTATTGACTTACAAAGCTTGTGTTTGGCTTCCTCCTTAACATTTAAGCCTTGGAAAATCCCGACACACCTACAAAACAATCCAAACAAAACTGAAAGCGAGAGAGAAGCAAAGAAATGCGTAAAATGATAAGAAAACCATTAAAAGCACGCAAAGCAAGAATTATTTCATGAACACACGACATAAACAGCTAAAAATGAGAATTAAACTACATATAATACTATCTTATGAGTGCCATAAATGTCACTCATCAAATTCCCCCAAGATAGACTTTTGCTCGTCCTCGAGCAAAACAAAATCAAAACGAAGGGAAAATTATGAAATTATTTAAGCTAAGAAAGAAGAAGGGAGACGAGAATATACACTAAGACTCACTAACGTAGGAATCACGGTTTTTTAGCTACAACAATCCCTTAAAACCCCAAAGTCGCCTATAAGGACAAGTGAGGTCTCGTGAGGGTTTTCCAAGAGTTTAACCCACAACTCTCATAAACAAAACAAACAAGGCAAAGCATGAAAAAAGAGAATCAAAAAGAGAAAGAAAGAAAACATATGCTCTTGAAAAGACTTTTGCAAATGAACAAGCACAAATGAATGCCAAACTTTTTAAAACAGTAAAGGGATACACGTTTCAAGATATCCGAGATTGATTGAAACAAAAAATAATGCTAAGCATAGAGAACTAATAAGACACAATTCACCTTCATCCCAAACAATCTTACCGCCTTCTCCCCACTAGTTTCAAATCCACCTCTAATGAGCATCTCAATGATTCCTCGAAGGAACCGAAAAATAAGAGATTTTAGAGCTACTCGACATCTTGATTATGCAAACCGCTTCATAATCTTGACTCATATCTCCCTCCACCGACTTGTGACTCAACCACAAAGGTTAAAAGGGCTTTTTAAGGTTGTAACGTAAGGGAGAAGAAGGTAAAGGTAGGCTAAAATTTGAAATTTGGTGGTACACCAAATTTGTGAAGCAAAGAATTGCCAATTCTTAGTACCATAATCAAGTAATCACCAAACAAAAATACCAACACCCCCAAGCTTATTCAAAGCAAAAATCACAATCATATATACGAAAAGCGTAAGAACGCCTTCCCCTCAAGCTTAAATGGAGCATTGTCCTCAATGCTCTAAACTAGGGAGATCACACTTACATCAAAATATTTTTGTTATTTTTTGTTTTCTCTTTTTTAATTGCTTTGTCCTCGCTTCTTTTAACTTTGGACGGCTTTTTCAATTGTGCATTTTCTTTGTCCTCGCTTCTTTTAACTATGGACGGCTTTTTCAATCATGCATTTTCTTTATCCTCGTCTCTTTTAACTATGGACGGCTTTTTCATTTATGCATTTGCTTATACATAAAACAAACTTGCTTTCATTGAAAGAACCAAGTATCAACACTTATTCACCATAATTACCAACAAATTAAGGACCAATTGCTTCACAAAAACCAAGAATGGGAACAAAAATGAAACAAATGGCTCAAAAGCTAGAGATATGGCTAGAAAAGAGGGTATAAGGCTCAAATGGTTAGCAAGAAGGCAAATGTAAACCCAAAACCAAAAACACACAATCTATTCCTAGTAAAGGAAAAATTACCACCCCGAAAAGATGCCTTTGTCCTTCCCAAATGGTTCGGTTGCGAACTTAGGAGATGCAAGTCAAGTTCTAGATAAAGTAAGCGATAGTCAAGGATCCATGCGCCGCTCTTTCAAGATATGTAGAAGTCTAGAAAAAGTGAAACCTCACATGGTTATAGCAAAACTCACTTTTGGCTTCAAATTCACTATAGGAAGCAACACCTTCTTACCACAAATAAGTAGACTCGGGCTTCAAGGTCCCAAAAGTTCTAAACGCACTACCTTACCATACTCTATCCTAGAATCAACCAAGAATACTCTCAAATTGTGCACACCGTTACCATTTAAGAAGAAAATCATTCAACTATACAAGTCCAAAAGTATTATGTCCAAAGCAATAACAAAACAAAGACACATTGCAAAATTGTCTTGATAAAAAGGAAAATCTTTTTAGAGTTTTTTCAAAATAAAAGAACATGGAAATGCATATACAAATGTGCATGGCATATATGAATCAACATCCCACCAAACATGATAGAATACCCTCCCCCAAGCTTGAATGAGACAACATACAATGCTTCCCTCAATCCCACAATGGATTTCTTGAGCTTGTATTCAAATCTAGCATTATTTAGATTTTCAAAACCCTTAGACTATTTCCATAGTCTCTTCCGTAATACTATTTTAGGAAGGCGGTTTTGGTATCTATTTTTCCATATTTCATATGCACAATTTTGCTAGAATAATCACGAAAAGACTTGAGCATTCCAATTGGTGAATAGGTTTTTATTAAAATCAACTCCGTGAATTTAATTATATCCTTTTCATTAAATCTAGCTATGTATGCATATACAATTCCACATTTGTTAGTTTTCTCCTTGAAAACTAATTTGCGATCGATTGGTCTTTACCCTTTATGCAAATAAATCAAGTTTTAAACATGATTTTCAAACATGGAGTCAATTTTCGGATTTTATGGCCTCTAAACATTATTCGAAATTTGGATTTGTCATAGCTAATTTACAAGACACTATTCCCTTACCATCTAATAGTAAATAGTATTCTTGTAAGTCTTAGGTCCATTTCTAACTTGATAGAAATTTATAGGATTCAATCCAACCCTTTGATGAATTATATACCTATACGGGGTAAATGAATCAAACACTGAGTTTCAAATCACTTTTAAAGCCCTTTGATTATATTGATCTTACTCTGACACTTCTAAAGTATTGTGAGTAAAGAATTCTCTTTTAAGGCACTTGTAAAGTCCTTTGAGTATTTTTGATTAATTATTCTCACGAAACCCTTCTAAAGTCTTCTGAGATTATCAGTTCTAGTTTTTTGCTAATCTCGATGGTCATCGAGTTCATTTTCCTCCCACTTGTCGTTTTGAAAATATATTACTTTCCAGAAAGACACAACTTAGAGCAACAAATACTATGTTCTCAATTAGGTTGTGGAGATAATGCCCGTAGTCTCACTTGAATGCTTACAAAGAGACATGTATATTGTCTTTGGGTAAACGTTTGTTGTGAAACAAACAGTTAGCTCCCACTTGAGCTACCTTAGCCTTTATTTAGCCAGTTTGCTCCCACTCATCCGGTGAGCTCCCATTGAGGCTAAGAGCCTTAGACATATACTTGAAAAAACGTTAGAAACTATTTCTATCCATAACTGAATATGGCGTCCTTTCTTAGCATCGACATTTTATTTAGTTGTAACGTTAGTCGTTTGTGAAAATCTTTAAGAAATTTATAGGAAAGGATGTGATCCATCATCATTCGAGTCATTTTCAAATGGCATCAAAGTCTCCGTGAAGACATACTATATTCTTTAAGGAGTTATTTATGAAATTCAAATTTCATAACTTTGATATGATCACATTTGGCTCAAGAAAACATCGCTCGATCTAATCTAGACGTTTTGATATCTTGCCAAGTCGACACTATACTTCACTGAACTATTGAGCTACTCAAGATCTAGTTTGTTCACATTTGATGAATATAGCCATATTCTTTCAAATTCTTGTAAAACGTCAAAGTAATTAAATCCTCTTTAGCTTTTGGAGTCAATTGTCTATACCAAGTATAATAGCTCTCTTATATGTCGGTTTCAAAAAGGAAGACTTGCTTGTCTTAGTATGATTCCGAATCGATCAACTATCATGAGCAAATCTAATAGAGCCTTGAGTATGTTCTTGTCGGTGTGACATTGCTAAAGATGTTCGAAACACAAATCAAGTTTATGACTTGAACCTTGTGAGTTTTCATGTTAGAGAAATGTTTGTTTATAATCATGCATCCTTGACTCATGGCTTAGACAACCATCCCATTCCAATAAACCCCGCAACTATTGCTCTTTTTCTTTGAATGTGAGTCTTTCCGTGTGTAAATGCATTGATTGCTGATTATGGAACACAAAATAACCATTTATTTGTTCCAGCCTTAGCTTAAAAGGTTTTTAAACAAATCATACGACTTTACAACTGATGTAGCACTTCTTGCTTCATTCTAAGCTTGTAAGTCAATAACTTAGCTTAACTTCAATGGTTTGAGATCACTTTCAAAGTGGAACACTCAAGCAATATCCGATACTTGTGAAGATAACGAGTTGCTAAGTTAACTACAATAACATGAACTTATAGGTAGAAATGGAATCTTTTTCCTTTTCTTTGTTCCTTGTTTCCTATATTTCTTATCATACTTCATCTCATAATTTTTAAGAACCATTTCTTTAAATATTTTGACTTTTATATTTTGTTAGGCATAATTAAGCATCTAATGTGCGGTAAAACAAAGTTCCATCTTTTCCTTTAATTCATACTTGAATTACTACGTCAATGAGTCCTACTCGTCTATGTATGAAGCGAAAAGATATGTTGGTTATCAAATATTGACAATTTGAGTTTAAAACTCAATACTTCTCGTTTATCAAAACTACCTAGTATTTTGAATACATGATGTCCAGTCGTCCTTTTGGACTTTAATTATAAAAGTCATTTATGAGAATTATATTTTAGAAATGCTTTTACTTTATTTGAGAATCATCCTCAAAGATTTCCTTTACCAATCTTTGGAAAAACAATACTTCCTCCGTTTTTATTTTATTGTACCATTAGGACTTTTACACTATTCACTTAATCTTCTTTGACCATCATTTGTGATTTATACATTAGGAAAAATATAGTCATGTGGGATCTAGTTAGATTCGTATCGAACTCTACTTTTCAAATATCAATTTTTTTATAATTTTTACAAAAGTATAATTGAAGATATTGATAGCTAAAGTAATACATTGACAAGCGTGAAATCCCTTATGGTGCAATAAAAAAAGAACGGAAGAAGTATAATTTTAGAATACTCAAATATAAGTGCAAAGTGTAACCATTTCAAGATAATAACATAATAAGTTCGAAATTTAAAGCATACATGCAAACTTTCAATCTTATTAAGCGTCTTTTCCGCACATTAAAATTGTCCCTTTGAGACGAGAATAAAACGATTCCAAGATCCTAAAAATCAGAAAATGATTAAGCATGCTTTGACTTGTCTTAACACTTAATATTTTAAGGTAAGCAATCTAATAATAGCTCTATGTTATTCTTGGTTCGATAAAACGTCGCATCTAATGCTCTCGTAATGTTTTATCTCCATTGCCACGACATCTAAGAACTCCTTACTGATATCATTGAGTTTAACCAAAATCAACGTGTATATGATGTCTTGCTTTGGCAAACCCATCAACATACCTTACGTTCCTAGGAAAATAGTTATGCCTCGCTTTGGCGTAGTACATCACTATTCTCATTAGTTCAGTAAGTGTCATTTTGGAATGACAAGTTTGACCAAATATTCTTAGGGACTTAGGGTTTCTATATTGGTTGATTTAAGTTAACTTAATAAATCATCGCAACATTCGAAATCCTAAACATGCATCTAACATGTCATTCATATATAAGCGCAATTATATAGAGAAAACATAAGTAAAAGGTGCATTTGGCAACTAGCATGATCCCTTGAGTCTTCAAGGGTCTTCATTGCAAGTTCATGGCTTCGTCTTCAAAGAAACGCCGTCTTCAAGACATGACCATCATTTATGCAAATACTAGTAATTATGATTAGGACTAATCTAAATATTAAGGTACAAAAATACGCAACGGTTCGTATACCGTATTTAGATTTATAAAAATACATAACGGATCGCAGTCCGTATTTACTACCCTAATCGGGCCCCATGCATTTTTACAACGAAAAACAAGTAATAATGCAATAACAAGCGTAAACTAGTTACTAACTTAGGTGGTTAATCCAATTAACGCGCCTAATTAAAACTAGTCAAAGTTGTTAACCAATTATGTGCTTAAACGCAATAAACTAGCTCAAGTAAATAATGAAGCTCCCACTAAATTCCACATCCACCTCAATTAATCCAATTAATTAAGCCGGTCAACATAAAATTTTGCCAAATTATTTTGCAAGTGCCGGAAAAAACCAAGGCCTTGCCTAATTTTAATTTAAAATAAAACAGCAAAATGAAAATTTAATAACCCCTCAATGGCCGAGTGCCTAGTATCCAAGCCATGGGGCTAGGCTTACTAGGTACCAAGGCCTAGGCTGTGTGTGGGTGCTGGCACGCCTGTTGGTACTAAAAGCCTCACAGCATGATACGCATGCTCGCACGGTGCTGGGCGTTAGCAGTGTGTGGCTGGCCTGTAGAAGCTCGCAAGGTTTGCTGCCCAGCAGCACTTGCAGGCTGGCTCCGCACCCACGCGCATCAGATGCATCCCTGCACTAGCTGCTCGTACACACCAACCACAAGGCACGACACGCTCTCGGCAGCCACATGTGGGCTGCGTAAGCAGCCCAACTGGTCGAGAGCATGTGCTTGAGTCTAGGTGCCTCGTTTTGAATGCTTGTGCCTCGGATTTTAATCCGATTTTGTGTGTGATAAAATAAAATTAATTCTAATTTGATTTTAGAACTAACATTGAGCAATATTGAAAATAAAACAAGTCCAACTTAATTAAATTTAATTTTAGTGCACAAACCAAAATTAATCCAAGAACCATTCTTTAAATTATTGTTTGTTCAACTTGATACTACAAAAATTGAGGGCTATTCTCACAATGAATTTAACCAAACATATATTAACAATGAGATTTGACACAATAAAAGGAGTTGGAAAAATGAACACAATCATCCAATGAAAAATTTTCCAACACTAACTTGTGTAAACTTAAAAAATTACATGTTCCAATATGAAGAGTAATCATATTTCAATCACAAGTTTGAACCTTTAATGACTTTAATCAACTTTGAAATGATTAAATCAAAATTAGTTCAACATGGAATCTAGAAAGTCATGATCCAACCAAATAAACAGTTAAAGATTGGATCTTTAACACTTTAGGGACTTCAAAATTACAAAACCACCATAAACATTCACACTTGAAGCAATTATTTGGCAAAAATGTAAAATTTCAAGTTTATGTGAAAAATGAGCCAACCAAATTAAGCACCTGTAGACACCCAAATGTGTCTCCCCAAAACCAAACCCAGTGATGAATAACTCTATTTATTAAAAATTCTTTCTTTCTGTTTTCGAAAAACAACTCTATTTTATGAAAACAGCCAATCCAGTTTAGTTTGGTCCACGACAAGGGTCCAATAATAGTGCAGTTGGATGGGGCTTGCAAAGAGCTTTCCAACGATATATTATAAGCCCAATTCCGATGAATAATGAGGAAGTTATGGCAAAAATACTAAACTGGGCCCGGTTGATCTTTACTTACGGCCCAATGATCTAGGGGAGGGCCCGATGTTAATTATTATTCCTAAAGTTAGTAGAATTAATTATAGTCTTCTAGAATTCTCTAGAAGGTTCTGTTAAATCCTAATAAAATTAGAATTAATAATTAGATTTTGATAAGTTTTACTTGGAATAAAATATTATTTTATGAAAAATACGATTTCAGTTTTCATACAGACTTTACAAGTCAATTTTGATTGATAAGTGGACTCCGTGTTTGAAAGCGCGTAGGAACCCAGATTGTCGCCAAACGACAGGCTTGTCGCCACGCGACAAGACTTGTCACCAAGCGACAAGGTCGGTTTTGCAACGACATCATGGAGTTTTATTCCTTATCAAATTCTACCTATTTCCGGACTGTTTTCTTATAAATAGGGTCCTAAACCTCCGTTTTTATTCATCAACAATCATCATCTCTCTCTAAAGCTAGAAGCTTTCTCTCTCTATTCTTTTTCTAAACCTTCCCTCTTACAAAATTCCGCATTCATGAGATCTAGAAACACCTAGCCAAGTTCGAAGTTGCCTTCGCCCTAGACGTGAAAGGTTATAATTTCTGAGGGTTTGGTCCCAAATCTCTATTTCAATTATTTAATTGTTTGTTTTAAACTTTTTCTTGAAGTTACTAACGCGTGTAATTTGTTTTTAGAAAGAGATACGAGGCATCAAAGTATGTAATCTTGTTGCTCTATTCTTGTAGAAAGCTTGTTTATTATTTATTAATTCTCAGCATCATGTTAGGATGTTATTATTGCTTTCTAGTATCATGTTTAGGGAAAGGGTTATAATATCAAATATGCTTATTATGATTCCTGCGATGCCTTTTATTGTTTTTTCTAATAGCATGTTAGTATCATGTTAGGGCTAAAGCTTTGATTTTTAATGTTTAGTGATATGCTAGGGTTTGTTATTAATCTTGTTAGTATCATGCCTAGGAACTTGCTATTAATATTATGCTTTAACATGATTATGATAATTATGAGCGTTATTATGATTATTATTATGATTATAATTATGATGATATTCATTGTTGTTGCTTGATCACGCCTTTTATGCATGTTTAAAGGAAATTTGTACTTGTAATCACGCTTAATAAGATAATTAATAATCTTGTTTAGGGCTAATATGATTATAATTCAAGTGATCGCCAATAATAGTTTTGCTTGTGCATTAATAATCAACCAACATAGATAAACAGGTTTAGGGTTAACCTATTGATTGTATGTTAGTCAGAAAGCGCACATAAATACGAGAAGAATGAAGTAGAGGCCTATTTAGGGCAGGTTCAATCTCTTTTAGGTTGGATTTGTACCTTCATCCTCGAACCCTATTTGGTTCAAGACCTTTGGAGTTAACGATCTCATGGATCGTTAAGGGGTGTAATCTTCACCTTGTGAACGGTTTACAAGTTCCTAAAACTTGTTGGCGACTCTTTTTCTCTAGCTTCCTTCCCTTTGGACGCCACCATGCTTAAGTGTATGATCACAGTGGGGTTCAAGCTTGGGGTTAATGGCTTGAAATATTCCCTACAACACCAATTATAACTTTATAATCAAACTTAAAAGGGCTTATAATTGTAGTAGATTAATGATGTAACCATACATATAATCTATCATTAACATGCCATAATTAATCAAGGTTTACATATTAAAAAATTTTTGTCAAAAACGAAAAAAAAACCCCCTCGAAAAACCATTTTCTAAATGGATTTTGGCTTTTGGACAGGTCTTAAAAAGGGTCAAACCTAATTTAGAACATCAATTCCACCCGGAATTCACTAGTTTTGAGTCGAAATCTGGGTTCTTGAGCCAAAATTAGCTTAAATATGAGATTAAAACTAATTAAAACGAGCTTCTAATCTAATTAGCAAGCAAAACCAAAAATTTAAATCCATTTAAATCACCTTAATTAATTATGTAGTTATAATAATTAAATGAAACTAGCTCTAATACCACTGTTGGGTTTCATGATGTCCGACAACACGGAACAAAACCCTCCCAAAATCTGCACACAAATTATTATAATTAACATTCATATTAATTACTGATCACATAATTTATTAACTAAGGGAGAAATCAATTATACCTTTGACGCGTGTTTCGCTCACACCCGAGCTCTTACTTGAACGAACACAAACTCAAGAACGGCAAAGGGCCCCGAGCGTGACCCCTTTAACGAAATCCACATGCGCGCCCAAACTTGGTCGGAATTACCGGCTAGGGTAATTCCAACACTACTAAACAAGAGGATGTACTTATAAGATTTTCTCAATATGAGATGCCTTTTATAGAGTTCTTTCTCTTGCAAAGAATTCCCAAGGGAGGCCTTAGGTATTTATAGGAGAAGCATCTCCACCCCCCTTGATTTACAATCAATGTGGGACTTTTGCAAAGTTGAGAAAAGCTAGTATTTCATTTAATTCCAAAATAAATCAAATAGCTAGAACAAATAGTCAAGCAACAAGTGGCAATCACATGGGAGTGGTTAGGTGAGGACCACATGGTCTCCTTGCTCCCCAAGAAAAACCCTCCACTAATCACCATTACCTTATGACCTTGAGCAACAAGGTTCGGGCAGCTGGCCCTTGGGCAGCAAGGCTTTGCACGCTGGCAGCCACGTGCCCAATGCCCAACCAGCAAGCCCAGCTAACTGGCCTTGCTGCCGCGCAGCATAGCGGCCCATCGCTGGGCACCTACCAGCGTATACGAGGCCCAGCTAGCATTTCTAGCTAGGCGCGGCATGCGAGCAGCCCGCAAGCACCGGCCAGCAGCATGTTGGGCCTTGCTTGTGCTGTTGCCGCGCAGTGCTACTAGCCGATGCTTGTAGCATGGCTTAGCAGCCCATGCAAATCATGCTAGCTCGGCCTTGCCATATGATCACAGTGTGGCAAGGCCTCGTATCTAATACAATATGTGTTGACTTGACTTATTTGTACGTCTCGTTAATTCTTAGTATTTAACTCGACGTTCGACATTCGGTTTCGACCCTCTAAGCTCGAAATCCGACGTCAGAATATGAATCCTCTTGTTTGACGTACTAAGGCCTTTGGCTTAATTCGACGCCTTAGTTTGGTTGCACGCTTGGGTCTGACCCAAAGGGTTCAGTTAGGTAAAGCTGTGAGATTAATATAAATAATCTCACTGATCGGAGATGACCTCTAGCCCGACTTTCCGATCACTTGACTTCACTGAATAATTAAATCCGTAATTGATTTTGAACCCTCTATCGGAATAATACACTTGTTCGAAGGACACCATTCCTTCACTTAGATTAGTTAAGAGCTTCTCTCTCTAGTTTTAAGGTTATTTTAGGAGTAGATTTAGAGAGATAAAGTGAGAGATTTCAATGGTTATTTGAGAGATTGAAGATTCAAGGTGACAATTGCATTGAAGATCTCCATAATCAATCAATGAGAATTTCTATATCACTTTCTCTCCTCTTTATTGCTTTATTTAATTTCATTGTTTGATTTGGTTTTAGTGATTGATTCTTGATTAGTGTAGTTGTTCTTCAATATTTGTTGATGCTTTATTCCTTTTACTTGCTTGTTGATTAGATGATGATTCTTGAGTAGTTTCTTGCTATGGGTGGGTAAAACATGTATGATTGATGGATTGAGATTGATTTGAGAATTTGAGTAGTTCTTGTGTTGTAATTAAATTTATTAATAGATGTTTGCATGTTGCTAGTTTGATTTGAGTAGCTAACCATGATGCTAAACTTAATTGCATGATTGAATTGATTGACATGACCACTTGATATCAATTTGATCATAATTGGTTAAGAATTTGATTATGTTTCTTCTTATTTTTTAGCACTAGAGAAATCTAGGTTAGAAAGTATGAGGATAATTAATTGAATGCTCCTAATTGCTCCTACAATTTGTCTTTACATTGCTTGCATTACTGGATTCCTTAATTAGCTTGATTATCATGAATGCATGTTGATCCCCATTCCCTAGTGTTTCATTTGTTTGCCTCTTTGTTTTGGTAGTTGAATATTGTTACCTTTTCACCTTTGACTTCGACTTAGCTTAGGCGTTTATTGAATGCATTTGAACATAAGTGGTTCGACCCTTGACTTACCTCTATACTTGTATATTGGTTTGTAAAGTGATTGTAAATATTGATTGGCTCTAGGAAAGATTAGTCAACGACCTAGTTTTCCCCACATCAAGGACTCGTCCCTGTCCACTCTAGATTCCTCAATCCCAGGTGAACGGCCGGCCTCATGAGGAGAAACGTACGAGGCCGAGTATTGAGCCAATGTGTGTTTGAAAATAAAATGAGTATAAAAAGAAGGAAAAAGGAAAAGGAAAGTAGTCGGTTACCTTTGTCCGAGTAGAAAACTCGAAGAATTTGAAGATCTTGAATGAATTTTACCGAGGAACTCAAACCTTTAACAGGAAAACTCGATTGCACAGCTGAGCTCTTTAAGATATGAAGGAAGAGTAACTTTCTCTCTTTAGAAGCTTTGACTTCTCTCTAGAAGGTTAAAAATCCAAAGAAACAAAATGAAGTCAAACCCTTGGTTATTTATAGGTAAAATTTATGAGGGTAGGATGGTAAAATTACTATTCTTGGCCAAGGAGCTCAAACGGTTATCATTGAAGAAGGAGAGACGAACGGTTATCATGATGATCCGTCAAAATTAACATTTCCCTTGAAAGTTGAACCATCACTCTAAGAAACCTGGAAGACAGTTGGCCTCTTTTAACAGCCATTCGGCACACACTGCCCGCCTAATTTCTAGACTTAGTCCACCATTGGAATCAGGCGAGTTGGACGAGGCAGCTAGCCTAGAGGAAAATTTTCCTGGACACTTAGATGACACATGCTAAAACACTAAGAGCACCAAAATGAGAGAAGGCCTCCTTACATCAGGAGGCCCAAATACCGAGAAAGCCGCAAAACGGCGCCCCCCCCCCCCATCTGGACACATGCCATCACCTGATTACGCAGCCAATCAGAGCACGGAATTTTAAGGCACTAACCCTAAAGGGGCACAACTTCCAAGCCCTATAAATACCCCAATCATTTATGATGGGGGGGGGATTGTGACATAACATAAAAAGAAAGAGCATTAAGAGCTCCAACTTCTCTCTACTTTCTCCCTCTAAATTTTCCGTTTTCGATCACTAACTTGATCGTCGGAGGCGTATATTTCGGTAAACAGAATATTCGTTGCTTTGCAGGTGTCCACGTCTATCCTGCCAAGAGCGTGGCCGGTATCTCGAAGGAATCACCAAAAACCCCGAAACAAAGCTTAATTTAAGTGAAAACTAAGAACATGTAGTACATCATCTTTGTGTTCTTAACCCATTTATCAAAAGAAAGTTATTCAAGACAAAAGAGAACAAACCAAACAAACCTTAGACTTAGTTAATCTCAACTAGAATTGGGGCTTTTGGGGCTATAATTTGTTTGAAAATTAGATGACAGGATTAAGGATGATTACATAGTTAGGAGTAAGAAGGATTTAAATTAAACTAAGGATAAAATTGGAATATAATCATTATTTAAAAATTACTACATCTATTTCTTATTTTATGCAACAAAATTAGCTACACATTTCCCAAGAAAAAAATTGCTAAAAATAACAAAACAATGGGTATATTATTAAGGTAAGAGAGAGAAAATCAGATAATTATAAATTAATTGCAACCACCGCCATCCACTTTATCTGAAGGGAATGGTGTCCTTTAAACAACTGTATTATTTCAATAGAGGGTTCAGAATCAATTATAGAGTTAATTATTCAATGAAGTCAAGTGATCGGAAATTCAGGCTACAGGCCATCTCCGATCAGTTAATGGCTTTCCTTTGACTGAACCCTACAAATCACACCCAAGCGTGCAACCAAACTAAGGCAACGAATTAAGCCGAAGGCCTTAATACTCTTAGTTATGATTATTTAATTAATAAGTGCTTTCGATTAGGGTTACTTTTACCTTGGTTATAGTCACTTTCACTCTTAACTACAATTACTTTTGTCCATGGTTAGTAGAACTTTTTCACTTGAGTAGGGTCAATTTTGTCTCAAGTAGGGTCAGTTTTATCCTCAGTGAGAGTCACTTTACTTTTGTCTCAGTTAAGGTTATTTTAGCCCTAGTTTGGGTCTCTTTATCCTTTCTTAGGATCACTTATGTCCCAAATTAGGGTCACTTTTGCCTTCGATTAGGTTCATTTTATTCCTCGGTTTAATCACTTTTGTCCCCAATTAAGGTTACTTTTGCCCTCAATTAAGGTCACTTTTATCCCAAATTAGGGTCACTTTTTCCCTCAATTAGGGTCACTTTTTTCCTAGGTTAGAATCACTTTTGTCCTCAATTAAGGTTACTTTTGCCCTCGATTAGGGTCACTTTTGTGCCAGTTAGGGTAACTGCTGTCCTTAATAAGATCACTTTTGTCCCCAATAAGGATCACTTTTTCCCTTAGTTAGAATCATTATTTGTTAGGTTAATACTTCGTATATACAAAATATAACAAATAGCCTATATAGGATTTGAATCTACATCCTCTGTGCGTAGAAGCATAGAGTGCTCGTCCAATTGAACTAATAGGCTTGTAAACAACACAATAAAAAATTGTTTTACGTGTATAATGGTTCTCTCTCCAATTAACTAATGGCATGTTTACAGAGGGCTATGGATACCATAATATACTCTTATATTCAATAAAATTGCATAGTACTTGATTATACTTTATACACATAAGCACCAACAACAATTTACAGAGGGCATCAATAAAATTGCATGGTACCTTGATAAATTGTGATACACCAGTATTAGAACTACGTTCGTTGAAGCTAAAAGTGAAAGACAACACAACAAAATAATCAGAAGAATCACCATAAATATTAGCGAGAAGTGCGATAAATGAAAACAAATACAAAAACAACGATAGGACACTAAGATTAATTTGACGTTACCAAATGTAGCTTCAATCATGATGTGAGAGTTAAATATTTGAATTTCGCACCATGATTTGCAATGAAGGTTCGGAAATATGACCGGAAAAATCAATTGGAAATCTGAATCAATAAAATTTGAAAGCAAGTATTGCAATTGAGAAATTTAGGGTTCATAATTTAATCATTAACAGGTCAATCAATTATAATCATTGCAAGTTGGAAAAAATTAGATCAATAGAATATAATTGAAATTCTATATAGATCACAACAACAATCTTCTTGTGGTTTTTGAGGTTGAATTTCGTTACAATATTGTTTTGCTTGGTTGAAGAAATATGAGAGAGAAAAATATTGGGTATTGTTGTTGTTGCTTTCATTAATGAGTTTATTGCTTGTGGGCTTGTGGCACGTGTAAGATTGGATGTACAGTAACATTATTGTACACGCGGGCCACATAAAAACTTTTGGATAAACAATCTCACCTTTTCGTGGTTCTCTCATATTAATTCCACATTTCAATTAACCCAATATAATCCAAACTTTAAGGCCCATCATTTTTTATTGGACCCTCCTCAATATAACCTGCTATACCCGGTTATTTGGTGACGTGGCTATTAAATGAATATTAATTCCTCATAACTACCCCTGCTACTTCTTGAAGACAATGGTCATTACTAAAGTATGCGGTAATCCTTTGGAGCGTCATGCGATAATCCCTTGAAGCGTCACTATCTCGTTAGGACAATTGCAGGTGTCTAGGAAAAAAGCTTCATTTATGTTTCTTAAACCCCTTAATTTCGTAGTGTTTCAATATGCGGAGTATAATTGAGGGAATTGCTCGGTCCTTTTAAAGTGGTAATTGAGGGAAGCTTGGTCCTTTAATGAAATTTACGAAATAATATGTGTATCTTGTTGTAATTTGTTGGGATTAATTGTAATTGTAGTTTATTTTAGTTTCTTTTTTTTTTTATTAGCAAAAATATTTCATTAATTAAAAGTCATACAACATGTACAACATAGATTTGATGTTAACAAATACATAAGATATTGAATCAAATAAAATTTTCCTTCATAAAAACTACGATTGTCGAGTAGATCTTGCAATGTGGAACATCTCCAGCTTATATCGCTGGAAAATACAGCCTTCTTGGAGAGACAATCTAACGATCCTTTGTAGCCGTGAGGACGTTTTTCTTCTGATTCATCTGTCTGCATTTAAAAACTTGATAACTTTTTTACCAATGAAATAATTTCTCGACAATCCATTAGATCTAATATCATGGATTCAAAATTAAGAAATTTCTCCCTCGAAAAGAGGAGATAAACCTTGTCTTTTGAATGAGGTCGAAAAACCCTTGTCTTTCGAAGGAAATCGGAAACCCTTTATTTCGAGGGAGAAAAGTTCCTCCCAAAAGGAGGAAGCATTATTATAAAACCTAAAAAAACTTTAAAGAAACTAGGATTAAGGCTTTCCACCGATTAAAACCGACGGAAGCCCCTTTAAAATTCAACAATAGAGGCTAGGGTTTTGGAGAGAGGAAGGAGGAGAGAAGAGAGGTTTTTTTTTTAATTAGCTTCTAATTAATTTAGTTTATTTTAGTTTATTCAACTATTACTAAACCCTATTAGATTCTTGATTGTATAAATTTTAATTTTTTTTTAATAGGGTTTAGTGTACTAGATGCTGGAATGGATGATAAAATTAGCTTAAAGTTTTGGTATAGCACCAAATAACCGTGTATATAACGTTATAATTATGGAGGGTCCAATTATTATTATTATTATTATTATTAGTATTATTATAACAATGACGAAGTAATCCCTGTAAAACTATACAAGTAACCCCCATATTACTACTATTACTATTACCACTATTACTACTACTTCTATTACTACTACTACTATTAGTATTACTATTATTACTATTACTACTACTATTACTACTGTTACTATTTTTTATTTTTTTTATAGTTATTATTATTATTATTGCTACTACTATTACTACTACTACTACTACTACTACTACAACTATTACTATTACTACTACTATTATTATTATTATTATTATTATTATTATTATTATTATTATTATTATTATTATTATTGTTATAGTTATTATTATTATAAATGTAATGTTATTGGAAGTAATCTTATGAATTTTATACATAAAAATAGGATAAGGTTAGTTAGAACATAAGATTTCTGATAAGGATATGTGGTCATAAAACAAGGGATGTCTGAAGATAGAATTTTTCTTTAGTGTGTCTTGTGCGCGGTTGGCCACACCATGTGGCCACTTGTAAAAGAACAAAGTAACCCCTATATTGCTGACTAGGTAACCCCTGTAATACTGACCAAGTAACCCCCATATGGATGACCCGGTAACCCCTGTAATAATGACCAAATAACCCCTATAACACTGACGAAGTAACCCTTGTAAAACTAAACAAGTAACCCCTATGACACTAATGAAGTAATCCTCATGATGGAATGCCACACTGCGTGGCCAGCCATAGATAAGAGTTTGTGATTTTTATTAGATGTAATGTTATTGTGAGTAAACTTATGAATTATATAGATAAAAAAAATAGGATAAGGTTAGTCAAAAGATAAAATTTCCGATAAGAATATGTGGTCATAAAACAAGGGATGTCAGAATATAGGAATTTGGTTAGAATTGCAAGATAAGACTTACAATGTTATCACAATAATATGAAATAGCGTTTAACTAAATTTAGTACAAATAAATGTCATATTAATATATAGAAATTACACTCATATTAAAATGGTACATTGACAATAATTCTAGCTACAATGACAATAACTATACTAACACTAATAATAAAACATACAACTTATAATTGTACTAGTAATAAGTCACGAAAAAGATTCCACTATTTAAGTGAATACAAGTGTCACCATCTTAAATCCATTTGATTGTTGCATTGTGGGACTTCTCTGCTTTACGCTACTTTTTTTTTTATTATTTTTTTTTATTATTGTTTTGGCTTGTGGGACAAGGGAGCTACTCCTTTCCATAGAAAGAATTGGGTACTATTCTCCCATTACAAGAATCCTTTTAGCAATTTGATTTTTCCAACATTTATTTATTTATTTATTATTTTATTTTATTTTATTTTATTTTATTTTTATTTTTTTTTTTTTTTTTTTTTTTTTGTGTTGCTCATAACTTGAACCATCCATTTTTGGCAAAAGTTGCACAAAATAAGAAACGAAAGTAGAATCTTATTCTGCATTTAGGCAAAATGCTCCTGTGAAGGAAGTAATAAGATTTAGGGAAGAAATAGGCAAATGCTAAAGAGCGTCCTCAGGGCGTTAGATAAATGAACTAAATCTGGAAACATTAAAGTAAAATTAACATTAAGTTCACTAATTGACGCGTAATTTTATCATGTATTCAGAACTTAATTCTATTTTAATTGATATAATATTAAGGATCTTGCTAACCGCTGGTTTCCACGACACTCGACAGTCAGCACTGACACTGTTACAGTGAAGAGGAAAGAATATTAATTAATTATCTAATGCCTGATATGCTCCTTAACAACATTTTTTTTTTCTTTCTTTCTTTTACGCTCGTTCCCACGACACTCGACAGTCTGCACTGACACTGTTACAGTGAAGAGGAAAGAAAAAACAAAGAAAAGAAACAACCTGCTCAGCTTTGGTTACTGCAAAACTCAAACAACTCGACCTCCAAAAAAGAATCAATTCCCCAATGCTAATTCAGAAACTAAACCGTTTTCCTTCATTTTTTTCCTTAAGCACAGTAGGGTTTTGTTTTCTAGCTCCCTCATTTTCTTAGCATTTTCCAAAAACAATCAGTAAAATTGTTAGTTGCTGCTGCTCTGCTTGTTCTACCACCCTTCTTATTTCAGGTAAGTTTCTGTCCGACCCCATTTATTGGGGTAAGATAGCGTAATTAGTGATGTTGACGGGATTTTATCTGAAGACGAATTAAGAAACACCCACATTTTTACTTATATTTGGTTGTGGGATTATAATAATGAAGATACAAGTTTTTATTTTCTCTGTTTTTGAGACAAAATGTTCCGTTGCTTTTATTCCCCTGTATTTAGTGTTTAATGTTAATTAATTGCTGTTATTTTATTATTAATCTTAGATCCAAGCTCAACATTTGTACTCATTATGTCTTTTTTTTTTTTAAAAAAAAAAGGAATTAGAGGGGAGTAATAGGAGTAATCCTGAAAATAAAACTAGCAAATTACAAGGACTTTGTATATTTATGAGAGGGGTTCCAAATGCAAATGCATTGCAGTGTAGAAGAGATTTGGTTTCTTATTCTGGAAGTGGAAGTTATTTAAAAATAAGAAATAAATAGATATACCCAAGATTAATTATTTATTGTTGCTGTTGTGTCATTGCTTCCTAGTTACATATGCCTGCTTTTAATAATGTTCTATAAGACCAAATCTATGTTCTTATGCACATTAACTTTAATTTGGTGGATGTCAGCTAGCTAAGTTGGTAAAGTCTTAGCGGGACCTGGTATTGAATCTCGTTTCTATCACTATCCTTTGTGTCTCTTTTTACACATGTATACAAATCTAGCTTTACTATTATATTATATAAAAGAAGAAAAGAAAAGGAATAAAAACAGTTTATGGTCTGGAGTGAAAAGGAGGAAAAGAAAAAGAAACGTAAAAATGTGGATTGTGGGGGTTGCTTTTGTTTAGTTTTGTAATAGTGTTGTGTTTCTCTTTATCTGAGATAGCAACTGATCTTTTTTTTTGCTTTCCTAAGATGTTTTCTGTTGTGGGTATTGGTTGGTACGAGTGGCGGTTGTTTAATTTTGATGGAGTTCCTTTGAAGGGATTGTTTGTATTGTTTGTTGTTGTTAGTTTTGCTTAGAATTGTATTATGCAAAATACTACTCATTAAGTGCTGGGTATCTCTCTGATCAGCATTTCATTTCTTTTCTGCACATGTATTGTTTCAGAGAGGTCTTCTGACATTGCTGTGTGTATATGCGCGCTGGTGGGTCAGGGAGAAGGCTAATTTGACCATTGCTGTTTCTTGTTTGTTATTTATAAGAGCGGGTGAAATATGCAGACTCCAAAAGAGAGGTAATGTCTGCTTTGTGTTTAACTCCTAAGGGAGACTTACAACTATCTTTGCTTTTATAAATTCAACTCATTTCTAAGTTGTTTCCCTGACCTTGCCGTTTATCATATTCGCTGCTCATGAGTCACGGCTATGTGCTTGAAGCGGTAATATGTATGTTCAATGTCTTTATGTCAAGTATCTAATTTAGGATATCAGTTTAATGTAAATCATAAGATGTCTGCTTTATTTTGTGTTAGTGACCAAGTGAGTACTGTCCTCAAGTGCAGGGTGTGCACTCATAATTAAATTGTTGACAATGTTTGCTTGTAGGGCACATCTGGCATGTTATACCCTGCTATGATTTTGTTACCCACATTCCTTGGCCTAGGAATTAGGAAAGGAGACAAAGGGGGGGAAAAAAAAGACGCCAATGGTCTGTTGGTTATAATATGGATTATATAATATTTTTTTGTATCATAAAACTTTCCTACTCATGAAGCTTGTCTTCATTTTAATCGAGCTAAGCAGCAAGAAGGAATTTTGTTTTTGGGTGTAAGTGTGGAGAATGGAGTATCGGTTCATTTTTAAACTGCTTGTTTGAATTGAATATCATTCAACTACATTGATATACAGATAATTTTTTTTTCCGCTTAATTCTTAATGGATTTGCAATGAACATGATATGCTTAATTGAGTGGCTCTTTTAACTTCCGTTTTTGTCTTTTTAATTACCTTGTGTGTGTGTGCTCGCGTGGTGCAAGTTGTATATTGGATAAAAGAATAGGGAGATCTTTGACAAGAAAAGATGCTTGTATTTGTGACACTTCCACTGTTCACAAGAATCACAACTAAAGAAAATATCCAGTCATATGGATACATCAGATAACTATGATTGAGTTTTGGTTTTGGCAGGGAAAATTGTTGGCTTGTGAACTTGTCCTGTGTTGTTTAAATTTACTGGCCTTATAAACCAGCATTAAAAAAGAGTAAAATAGCAAAGTAAACCTTCCCGGGAAGGCGGGAATTCATCGGCTGGCTTGTCCTTCTATTAATTACTGATTTATTTTTTTTTTGTTATGGACAGTAGGAATGGCTCATCAGAAATGCCTCAGAGGACACCTTCTTCCACAAAATCTTCCCAGAAGTCATCTCCCACGACAAATCGGATTGCTCGGCCACTCAAGGTGGCAGGATCAGGTTCTGGATCAATTGCTTCTCCAAATTCTTTGAGTAAGACACCTAAAAAAAGGAGTCCGAAAGTCTTGGAACGTGGATCACCACGAAGCCCAATGAATGAGGTAGTCTATCCATTATGCAAACGAGTCTGATCAACTGGATTAGACTCTAATGCTCTACAATTTATTAAGCATTCAATTAGCTGCACCTTAGGAATAAACTCATCTTATGTTAATCAAGAAACATTACATGTTTTTGCGAGCTTCTGTTAATATATGAATATGATACAGGATTTCAGTTGTATCAATGCATCTATTACATGGAAAAACTTCAGTTTTTGAAACCCATCAAGCAGATAATGCTGTTTAATTCTTTCTTAAATTGATCAATTATGTTTTCTTTGACTGCCTACTATTTGTAATGTTTAAGGCAGTTGCATGACTTTCCGTAATAAAAATGTTCAATGTAAAATTATATCCATCTGAACTGGCGGATGGGAATAAGTAATATGGAAAGAAAGAACTAATGATGGGAGGATGGGCGGATGGGCGGACGCTCAAACAGGATTCCTCCTCCCCATCTAATATATTTTTAACTATTATTGACAAAGTTATCATTTGGTATTTTTTTTTATCCAGAAGCATACCCCCAGCAAATTGTCAGAGCTAGAATCTCAGCTCTCTCAACTCGAAGCTGAGTTTAAGAAGGCAAAGGACCAGCTAATCTCATCTGAAACACTAAAGCGGCGTGCTCAACAAGAGTCTGAAGAAACAAAGAAACAGCTCTCAGTCATGTCGGCAAGACTTGAGGAGTCTCAGCAGCAGCTGATGGAGCTTTCTACTTGTGAGGATTCTCGGGTTCAAGAACTCCGCAAACTGTCTCAAGAACGTGATCGAGTTTGGCAATCTGAGCTTGAGGCTATCCAAAAGCAGCACTCTATGGATTCTGCTGCACTGGCCTCTGCCCTAAATGAGATCCAGAAACTTAAAAGACAGCTTGAAAAGGTGGCTGAGTCTGAAGCTACTCAGAGTATGCATGCAGAAACAGCACATTCTGAGATTGAAAATTTAAGGGTGGAGCTTTCTGAAACTTTTTTGCTGGTTGAGAGTATGAGAAAGCAGCTTAATGACTGCAAAGGATCTGAAGCTCGCGCGCTGCAAGTGGCTAGAGAGGCTCAGATGCAATTAGAAGAAACCATGAAAAATGCAGAGAGTCTACAATCTGAGGGCCTCAAGGCGAAGGAGGCTTACAATAGTTTGATGTCAGAGTTAGAGCAGTCAAAAGGTGAAGTCACTTTACTAGAGAGCATTGTGAGGAAGCTAAAGGAAGATTTGGAAACTAAAAGCCAAAATTCATCAGAAGAGATCATGCCTAAGGAGGATGGTGAAGACAAGAAAGGTGAATCCAGTGAGCTCAAAGCTGAAATTAATTCATTAAAACTAGAGATTGATCAACTAAAGTCTGCATTAGAAGCTTCTGAACTTAGATACGAGGAAGAGTATATCCAGAGCACATTACAAATTAGAAATGCGTATGATCAAGTGGAGCGGGCAAAGGCAGACTCTTGTGCTAAGGTGGCTGAATTGGAGGAAGAGTTAAAGAAAGCAAAAGGTGCCATTGAAGAGCTGAAATCAGAGATGGTGACTAAAGAAACAATGATAAAAGATATATCAGAAAATAAGAAAGAACAAAGCATCAAAATTGAGGAAAGTGAGACAAGTCCCAAGAAGTCTGAACTTGAGGTGGAACTGAAGAAGTTGAACACAGAACTCCAGGATCTTAAGGAAGCTTTGTTGGACAAGGAGACTCAATTTCAGCATACTGCAGAGGAGAATGAGATGCTAAAAGCGGAGATACAGAAAAGAGAGGAGAGCAGCCAAAAAAACAATGAAGCAGCCGCATTAGCAGAAGCAGCAAAGGCTGCTGAAAGAGATGCGTTGATGAAACTTGGGTGTGTAACTGAGGAGGCAGATAAAAGTAGTCAGAGAGCTACAAGAGTTTCTGAACAGCTAGATGCAACGCAGACTGCAAATGCAGGATTGGAAGCCGAGCTAAGGAGATTGAAAGTTCAGTCAGACCAATGGAGGAAGGCAGCTGAAGCAGCTGCCAATATGCTTTCAACTGGGAGCAATGGAAAGTTTGTGGACCGCACAATTTCTCTTGACAGCGGCTATAATACTCTTGCTGCAAAGATGGACTCTCCTCTTTCAGATGACATGGATGACGACTCACCCAAAAAGAAAAATGGTAACATGTTGAAGAAGATTGGGGTGTTATGGAAGAAGGGTCAAAAATAAGATGCATCCGAAACAAAAACTGCTGTCCTGTGTTTAAAATATCTTCTTTTAGAATCTCTTTGATGTTTTTGGTAGATTATGGCAATGTAATCGTGTATGTGGTTGGAAGGAAAAATCTCTAGCAAGACAAATGCTTTTACAGAGGGTTTGTATAGTTCTGCGGACACTTAAATCCAGTTATTCCATTACTATATGCTTAATACATGCTCGTTCTTGAGCTGATGGTTGAGTTCACCCTCTATGCTATTCAACTAAATTTCAAAATTTAAGCTACCTCTAGGATTGCCAAGCTCTTAAATATCTTCAGAAAATATTGGAAGATATTGTTTTATGTTTTGAAGGTAATGTAAATTGTTTTATATATTATGAAACCCTTAGTAAGGAAGCCTACTTACCCACCATGTATACTAATGACATGAAAGCGCTAAGGCTGCATCTGATATCGCGATGAGTAGCAACTAGACCTGGTTATTTGGTGGGTTGGGTGGGTGCGGTTCGATTGTGGGTCTGGTCAAAAAGGGTCATATTTTATAGAATAAATAGCGGGTCCGGCCAATGCAGATCATGGGTCAATAACAGATCGATAATGGACATGCCAACAAAATATCAATTAAAATTAATATTGGACAAAGCCATTATTGAGTATATATATATGGTTACAAATTTATCTTTGTAATTATTTTTACACTATTTATTTTCTTTATCTATTAAATAGGAAAAACAATTTGGTCATATATTGACCCTACCCAATAAGAGGCATGTCCATTAAAGGTCATGTCCATTAAAACTCCTTTACGCTTGACCATGTTCCTATTATCATTGGACTACCCTACCCAATAATCATGTCTAGTAGCAACATAAACCAACTCTTTGTACCTTCCAAATTTGCATTTTCAATCATGTTACAATTTTGTTGACACTCATAAACTCACAAGTCACATTACTTGAATCATACATATATTCACCTTATTTAAATGTGAAATAAATTTAAGTTAATACACTAACTTTTATATGTGGCTGGTCATACGGTGTGTTCGTGTGGCCAACCACTATATGAGTTACTCGGTTGGTGTTATAAGGGTTACTCTATTATGATTGTAAGGGTTACTTAAATACATGGGTTACTCTGTCTTTGTTGTAGAAGTTACTTTGTTATTTAGGGTTATTCAATAAGTATAATAAGGGATTGCTTTGTCAGTGTTATTAAAGGGTAACTTTATTTTTTTACAAGCGGCCACACTATATAGGGTAGCCAACCGACACAAAAAAAGCTAAAGTCAATAAGGCCCGTTATATTCACAATTCAATAAAAAAAAAATAAAATAAAAAAATAAATAAAAAAAACTAAGTTAACTGTAATAAAAATAAATAAATTAAAAAAAAAAAGTTAACTTCAACACAAATAAGTCAACTTTAGTAAAAATTTTGGTATATGATAATGTAATATCCCGTATTTTAATGTATTTTATAAATTATTTATTTAATTATAAAATATATTTTGGGTCAAACTATTTTAATTATTGAATTATAAATGAAACAAGTATTAATATTTAGGTCAATAAGTATTTAATTTAAATATGGCCCATCTTCATAATAAACCCAATCATTCTATTTTTATATTTGGGCCAACTTTTTCATCATTCAAGTCTATAATTCTTATAAGCCCAAAATTTACCCTAACCTACTCTACACTATAAATACTACTTCAATCCCTAAAATTTCCCACATAAAAAGTCAATTGGTCAACGTAAGTTATTTTCCCTTTTTCTTTCCTTTCTTTTTTTTTCTTTTCCTTTCTTTTTCTTTTTCTCCTTCCCTCCTTTCTTACGTGAGATTTCCATGAAGGAAACCCCACTGTCGACCCCTCTTGCTGCCGCCTCCACAGCCGTGGCGGCGAGCCGCCTCCGGCCGCCTAGCAGCCGCCGGCGACCAGCCGACCACCACCACCATGGGTCACCTTCTTCCTCCCTTTTCTCTCCTCTTTTCATTCTAGCTATTTTGATGATTTTATTTATGGGTTTTGGTTTTAATTATTCAAAGTATGTTTGATTAGTATCATAATTATGTTTTGTTGGTTTAAAAGTATAATTTAAGATTGTTATCATTGATATTATTTTTCAGATTTTATGATTTTTTAAAGTTAGGGTATTTGATTATTCAAGACTTGATTTTTAGGGTTCTTGTATAAATTAATTTGGGGATTTTATACACTCAATGATTCTATGGATAATTTAAGTATAAAGATATGATTTTGATGAGTTTTTAGGAGTTTTTAACAAATTATTATTGCTGGAATTTTATTTAAAGTAGTAGAATTGTGATTTTAATAAAAGGGTTTAGTTACCCATTGAAAGAGAGATTAATTAAGGGTTTTACTATAATTTTCAGATTATTATAAGTTGTTTAAAGTGAGTTTAAGTTGCTGGAAATTGTGTATACAAGGGTAATTAACATAGTATTATTGTCCCTTTATGTAGGAGACTTGGTTCGAGAAGTGTTGTAGTGTATTTGGCCATTTTAAGGGCTTAATTGAGATACGTACGCATACTCAGAAATTTATTAAGCGTGTAGAAACATGCTAGGATTTACTTAATTGATTCTAAGTTAGTGTCTTGCTAGGAATTGGTTGGAATGGTTGAATTGAAATGAGATTGGTAATTTGAATTGGATTGATCGAATTGAGAATGGTTTTGGTGAATTATTTGTGAAGCATGATTGGTTGAAATAAATTTCTTATTGGAATTTGTGATATTGGAATATTGTCATTGAACCATATTTTTATTAATGGCATGTTTGAAGGTTTATTTAATTAAACTAAATGTTTAATTTGGTTTGGAATATTGAAAATGAATTTTATTATGGTTCATATAAATTTTATTGATGCTATAAGCATGAGGAAGGAGCTATTTAAGTGTCTTTGTACACGAGGAATAAATTATATTTTGGTGCCTTAGTGCACTTAAGGTATTTCTAACACCGAGGGATAGGAATTGTGGCGCATTATGCGTTTCAGGTGTCTTTGACACCGAGGTAGATTAAAAAGGGTTCAACATTAAATATTATGTGGTCACTAATTATTCAAGAATTAAATTGGTATGTTTGATTGTTTGAATAATTATAATGATTGAGTGTGTTATGTTTTGAGAGTAATCATCAAGTCTAATAATATGTAAAACAACGTAAAGTGAAAGAGATTATGCACCAAAACTCTTGGAACGTATATACCTTGAGTATGAGCATATGGGGGGAGTTATGCGACTTTATATATGACCATAACTTCTACTGGGGGTACAGGACGCTGTACTTTCCATTTTATTATGCGCAGGAATTCCGCGACTTACGAGTGGTTCTTTTATACTGGCACGGTTAGCTCCCGTGTTAGTACTCCTTTAATGGGGTAGGTTATGGGGAAACCTGTTCGATGCGTAATCAAGCTAAATAAATTATTTAGTTATTTATTTATTGAGTCATGTTGTATGACGTATGCTTGTAAACAGGTGTAACAAGGTAAGTTGTGTGATGATAGGGTGAAAGCATATGAGTGTGTTTTATTTACGCTTATGTACTCAGCATTGCTGATTGTGTGTTTGTATGTTTGTTTGGCCTTGTCTTTACTTTGGCCCTACGACGACCCATTTCTAATGGCGAGTAGTGGGGACAAGTAGAGATGAGATTTTTAGGTGATGAAGCATATTCATGATGGGGCATGAGCGAAGAGCGAATTATGCTTAGTTTCTATAAGAGACTATGATGTGATTTATTGCTTTATTTTTTATCTTATATTATGCTTGTGAGACTAACGTGAAGGTTTTTAAGTTTGTTTGGTTTTAATAAGGGCCTACAATGATTCCAAGTTGTAGGTTGACTTTGTTTGACTTTACTTTCGTTTGGTTGACTTTTAGTTGACTTGTTTTGAATGTTTTTTTTAAGATAGTCTTTCGCTGTGTGTCTTTGATAATTGTCTTAACCGTTTTCACGGTGCCGGTAATATCTTAGATCTTCCTATTTTGAGCTTTAAAAAGAGCAAAACATGTATTTTAAAGGAAAGAATTTTCTAGGGTGTTATAGATAACTTATTACAAGTATCAATATTCCCTCTGTGTTTAAATAAATGAAATGTTTCCTTTTGCGGTTGTTGAGGTAAATATTATCCTTGCCAACAAGTCAAATACACTATCTTTTTCTAGAGTATTAAGAGGATCCTCCTACTGTTTCTGATTTCAAAGATTGATAACCTTGCTAACATAACACAATAGAATAGTAAAGACGTTGTCCTTACAGAAGTTAAACAAGTTAGATTGCTAAAGAAACAAGTAGATAAATGTAATACCCTGGAAATTCCCCTTCTTTAAAATACCTTCTAACTCCTAAATAAAACTCATCTTCAGGAAATATCCAGAGTATTACCGCCACCGTGATAACGGCTAAGGATATTTTCAAAGTCACACAGCGGAAGACTAACTTTTAAAAACTAAAATAAAATAAAGTTTAATAAAACCAAACTCAATTTTGAAACCAACTTATATTAAACCAATAAATTGGAACCATCAAAGGCCCTTAAAAGCCAAACTAAAATATCAAAACAATAGTTAATGTTAGTGTCACAATTACATAAATAATCCAATATAATACATAATAAACAAAGAAACATATAACCCTTTTCGCTCAGTCCCATCATGCTTGATATGCTCTTTCTAGCTGTACTTCTCTTTATTTCAACCTCACTACTCGCCATATAAAAATGGGTCATAGTAAAGCCAATACAAAGAAAAGCTAAACAGAAACACAAAAGTACGAATTAGCAAAAGTTGAGTACATATGCACCAATAGGAGTAATCATACTAACATGAATATCCTAGCAATAAACAATAAATAAATAAATAAAACATGCTTGCCATACAACACAAGTCAACTTACCTTTGACTCACGACTCTACTTTAATTTATTAATATATAGCTTTGGATTACGCATCGAACGGGTTTCCTTAAAAATAGCCCATTAAAAATGGAGCTTCCAATCAGGGAGCCATCCCCAATCGGCACCTACTATGTCACACCTTGGTGACGGAATTCCAGCGCATAAATAATAATAATAATGAAAGAATATACAACGTCCTGAACCCCTGTAGAAGCTATGATTAAATATAAAACCCCATAACTCCCTGTCTAGAGCAAACTGTTAAGGTGGGGACGACTGCCTTTGAAAGGTTGGGTGCAGACTTGCACCTCCTGTTAAAAGAATTCAAAAACATCTTTGCCTTTGAAGTGGAAGAGATGTCAGGTATCAGCCTGGATCTCGCTGCCCACTAGCTTGTCGTGGATCCTAAAAAGAAGCCCATCCGGCAAAAGAAAAGAAATCACGACGAGGAGAGAAGTTAGGCGGCAGCTGCCGAGGTTAAAAAGCTGTGAGACGCTGGGTTCATTCGGCCATGTAACTTCCCTGACTGGGTTACATATGTGGTGCTTGTAAAGAAGCCGAATGGTACCAGGCGCATGTGAGTAGATTATACTGACTTGAACAAGGCATGTCCAAAGGACAGTTACCCGCTTCTAAAGATCGACAACCTTGTCGACTTTACAGCCGGGCATGCCTTGATGAGTGTTATGGATGCCTACTATGGTTTCCATCAAATACCCTTGTGGAAAAAAGATCAAGAGAAGACATCCTTCGTCACTGATCAGGGGTTATTCTGTTATACTATGATGTCGTTTGGCTTGAAGAATGCGTCGGCTACTTTCCAACTGATAATTAATATTGTCTTCATTAATCAGATTAGGAGGAATGTAGAGGCGTACATTGATGACATGATAGTCAAATCTAAGCTACGGACAGATCACCTTGCTGATCTCCGTGAAACCTTCACCACACTCAAGCGGCAAAAAGGTCATGTTAAATCCCAAGAAATGTCTTTGGTGTTGAGTCTGGGAAGTTTCTCAGATTCCTGATTGATCAAAGGGGGATAGAGGCTAACCCCAAAATGATACAGGCGGTAATTGACATGAAGTCACCCCACACTGACAAGGAAGTTCAGAAACTCACCGGTTGCCTAGCGGCATTGGGAAGATTTCTCAGCCGGTCAGGTGACAAGTGCCACTATTTCTTCCAGGCAATCAGGAAGAAGACAAGGTTTGAATGGGGAGATGATGTTAAGGCAGCCTTTCAAAAACTGAAAGAACATTTACACTCTTTTCCAAGGCTTGTTAGTCCTCTGCCCAGAGAGACGCTTTACATATACTTAGCCGTCTCAGATCATGCCCTCAGTGTTTTTCTCTTTGCTGAGAGAGACAACATTCAGCTCCCGGTCTATTTCATTAGCCATGTGCTCAAAAATACTGAACTATGGTACCCCATGGTTGAAAAATTTAGCCTCGCCCTTTACATGGCTGTTAAGAAGTTGAAACCTTACTTCTTGGCACGTCCGGTTGTAGTCTACACAGACCAACCTCTCAAGTGGCCAATGATAACCTTGGAGTCATCCGGTAGAATGCTCAAGTGGGCTATTGAAATGCAAAGTCTTGAAATCACTTACGAACCAAGAAAGGCAGTGAAGGGTTAGGCGTTTGCCGACTTCATTATCGAAATGACAAGGGTGGTTGCTCCGGACAATCCGAATCAAGTTTGAAAAGTGTATGTAGACGGGAGCTCTACTATGAACGGCTGTGGTACATGTATAATCTGTCAGTCTCCTAAAGGGGACAAATATGAGTATGCACTACGGTTCAAGTTCCAGGCCTCAAACAACGAGGTAGAATATGAAGCCCTACTAGCCAGAATCCGCATGTGTAAGGCGGGAAGAGCAACGAAAATTGACGCCTGCTCTGATTCACAGTTGGTCGTAAGCCAATACCATGGTGACTATGAAGCCACCCATCCGGCAATGATCAAATACCTTCAGGCGGTCAAAGCTGAAGCTGGGAGACTTGAAGAATTCTATCTGAGTCAAGTGCCCAAGTTTGAAAACAATCAAGCGGATGCACTGTCAAAACTGGCATCGTCCACCTCCTGTGATACGCCTTAGTCAGTCTTTTGGGAATTTATGGAAAAACGAGAGGAAGAGCCTGTTGGAGTACTTGACCAAAGCTCTACCTGGATGGATGGCATCCGGACATATCTTCAAGACGGCTCGCTGCCTGACTCACCACAGGAAGCGGCTGTCCTGAAGAAGCGAGTTACAAACTTCAAGATAAGAACGGAGAACTCTTTAAGGCGGGTTTCTTAAAACCTCTATTGAAGTGTGTTACCGCAGAAAAGAGGCAGGAAGTTCTCGAAGAGCTGCATGCGGGATACTGCGCCTCTTACATAGGCGGCAGATCCCTGGTTGTCAGGACCAGGCGGCAAGGTTACTTCTGGCCCACTCTTGAGTCAGACGCCATGGAAATGGTAAAAAAATGTGACAAGTGCCAAAGATTTGGCATGCTCATCCATCAGCTGGCAACTAACCTGACAGCAATCCACAGCCCAGTCTTGTTTGCTAAATGGGACATGGACATTCTAGATCCTTACACGCCTACACCAGGCGGAAAACGATATATTTTGGTGGCTGTGGATTACTTCACCAAGTGGGTGGAGGCAGAGGCGGTCAAGAGCATCAAGACAAAGGATGTCATCTCTTTCATTTGGAAGAATATCATCACCCGGTTAGGGGTACCTATGTCTGTGGTGTTTGATAATGGCCCTCAGTTTGAAACGCCTCAGCTCAAGACTTGGTTGGGAGATTAAGGGATCTCACATTGTTTTGCATCAGTTGGTCGACCCCAAGAAAACGGCCAAGTTGAAACCTTCAACAAACTCATCTCAGACGACATCAAAAAGAAAATTGAAAGAGTCGGTGGTTTATGGGCTGAAGAATTAATTCATGTCCTATAGGCCATCCGGAAAACTGAAAAAGGGGCAACCGGTGAAACCCCATTTCTCATGGTATACGGTGCTGAAGCCGTCTTGCCCATCGAACATTATGAGCCGACTCTATGAGTCATGCTATGCGATGAAGAGGCAAACTTGGAGGCCATGTGGCTAGCATTGGACTCACTCCCAGAACGCAGGGGCAATGCCGCCTTGCGTCATGAGATCTACCGTTTGAGAATGACCCATGCCTACAACAAAAGAGTACACAAATGACCCTTGAAAGTTAGGGACTTTGTGTTATAGAAAATGAAGGCAATCGGTAGGGCCAATGAGTATGGAAAGCTAACTCCTTATTGGGAAGGCCCCTACCGGATCTATGAAGAAGTAAGAGACGGCACCTACCGTCTGGAAACTCGAGACGGTAGGCGGCTGCCTAGAACTTGGAATGTAGACAACTTGAAAAAGTACTACTTGTAAGACTTGTAAATTTTTGTAAATGACAAGCCTATAAATGAAAAAGTTGCTTTCTGTTTTCAATTATGTTGTTTATATCTTTATATATACATGCGCAATGGTTAAAGAACCGCCTGTGCAATGCACAGACGGTAGAATGTCACATACTAAAATTAAACTAAGTTAAAAACTTAGTGGCTAAATCAATGTCCAAAAGACATGAGGCCAATGGCCGGATGATACTTATTTTATAAATTTGTCTGCTCCAACATGAGTATGGCGTCCGGCGACGCCCATCCGGGTGGAATCGTCGCAGAGAGTATCTCCCTTCCGGGTGACAAAGTGCTATACAAACTCATACAGACGACAAAGATTGAACGACCTAATTGGTCAACTCATAGCCGTCTACTCAGAATAATCTAAAGAATGACCAACTTAGATTATTTTTCAAAATTATGCAAGTCCTCCCAATGGGGCAAAAGGACATTGAGCATAATTGGATTGCAAGTACCTCAGGCGAAGAAGAAGGAACTTCAGTATAACTATTTCATCGCCTAGGCTAACGGTTGTTTTCTTGTATGAGTGGACGGCTGTGTACTTGGTTTGGGGAAATCATTGCTGTGATTGATTGACTTGAGAACCTCTCATACTCTTTAAAGTATCAAAAGTTCCCAAGCCAATCAATCAGCAAAGTACTGAAACCAACCACCGTCCAAGGGCAAGTACAGCCGGTTTTGTTATCTGTCGCATGCTCTCAAAGAGTTAGACAAAAATTCACGTAAATATATATATGCAAAATTCAAACGCAAACGCAAAAATTGAAACAAAATTTAAAACAAATTGAATCAAAGCCGACTCAGTTGGCACTTTCATAAATAAACCCTGGCCAAATTAGCCGGGAGGAAATATTGACCGGATACCCATCTGGGAAAAAAGCAAATAAATTGTTGATTCATTACATCTAAATACTCGGCACGTAGGCCGAAAATGCAGATGGATTTAAGCCAAATTGAAGACGGAAATACTTAATTTTGGGGCACAGCCGGGACGTCATCTCCTATGTGTTCAGGCGGTGGTTGAGTAGAGTTCACTTGAGCCGAAAATCGTACCCCCGCAAGATGGCTTTCACAAAATCATGTAACGGGAACCGGAGACTAGCCAAAAATGCCGCCTCATAGCAGCCGAAGTAACTGTTGGCATTCTCCTGGTCGTCTTTCCAAGCAATGGTGCCCAACTCAGGCGGCACCCGGATCTTATATCCTTCACCAAGGGGCCGTTTGAGCTTAAAATTCTCAAGTCCCTTCTCCATACTCTCTCTTTCCCTATCAGAGACGTGAATCTCGTAAAGGATTTATGTCTTCGTCAAGTGCAATCACTAGATATATAATGGATCAAATTATGGAGATAATTAAGTTCGTTCTTTTGGGTCGTCGTATTATCATAGCTAGAGGTACTTACGATCTTTGGGCTAGTAAAATAGCCTAAAGCCCAATTGAACGAATCCTATAAGGTCACATAAAGGGCCTAGATTGAGCATTAGAGGAAGAGACCCATGATGGGCCTTTTCCCTCTAGGTGGCCGGCCATATGGAAAAGTTTAGTTGGATTAGGCTTGCTTCCTAGTCTAGTTATAATATGATTATAAATAGACTAGGTGCCTAGGGTTGAACATAACATTTAGTGATCATAGATCAAACCCTAATTAGCAAACACAAGCCAACCTTTCACAAACTCTCTCTCACTCTCGTCCGTCCTCCTTGGTGTGCGCCGGTGGTGTGTGTACGGTGGTGGTGGTTCGTGGTGGTGGCCAGTTGTCCGCATAGGTGGTGATCGTGGTTTTCCTTTTTCACTCGACCAATCTAGTATTGGGGGACGGCTCATTCGAATCCCATGGACTAAGTAGAGGAGCAACGCTTGGGGCTCTATTATCTCCCTGATTGTCAGTCCATCGCTTGTGAAAATCACGTGTCAAAGGTATGTATTATGTGATTCTTTATGTGTTATGCATGTAGATCCTGTTTAGGTGCAAACGAATATGATTCATGAAATTCCGCATTAAAGTACCTAAAACCCTACATCTTGAAGGGATCTGCCTTCTCACTCCACTTTTTTCTCTCTTCAACCTCGCTATCCTCAAGCAGGGAAAGGGGAGCATCGCTACTATCCTCGGAACTAGACCTAGAGGCGGTGCTTCCCCCTTCTCTTTCTTGGGAGATCTCTTCACCGTCTAACCCCGAGGCAGAGGCGGTTCTCTCCCCGTCTTTATCTTCGAGGTCAACTTCTTCAAACCCATCATTGGAGACGGCCTCCTCACCGTCTCTACCCTCAGTCTCATACAAGATCCCGTCACTTGGGGTCCTGGAGATCCCAGGCGGGGAGTATTCCCCCGAGTCAACTTTCATGTCTTCCCCCTCAACCGGGGTCACTTCATCAGACGGTACTTCCAATGTACCATCTCTTCTTTGCCATCTGGTAGCTGTTTGTTTGGTTCTAGCCATTGTGTCCTGCAGAGACACAGAGACGGTGGTTTGGGGGATGTACAAAATTGCTCCATGCACCCAGAGCCGGCACCTCCAGTCCTAGACTCAGCCGTACCAGGAGACCGGCTGAATACTGACCTAGGCTGTGCCATGTGTGTTGGTGATAAATCCATTTATTGAATGAAAGTATACAAACGAAAAAAAGCAAGAATAAGCTGAAGGGGGTAGAGACGGTACCTTAAAATCTGACTCTGAAAGGGGTCAGGCGTTGACCGGCTGTAGAAAGCGGGTTGAAGGTGATTTTGCTTGTATATAGCACAAGCGGTTGCTAACCGGTTGGGCAGACGGGCGAAAAGGAGCTGTTTGTGTTTAACACAGATGGTGGTCAGAGTTTTTCTCTCTAGAACTCTTTGACTTTATCTCTTTAAAACTTTTTGGAAATGTCCAAAAATGAGAGGGGTAAAACCTATATTTATAAAGCGGTAAATATAGGGGCATTCTTGTAATTTTCCCACAATGTGAGAAGTTAAATTTCACAACTAAAATTCAACCAGTGGCAGAGTGACACGTGTCACAGATGCTACATGGCGTGCCATGTCACATCTGTGAGGGGCAAATGTTTTGGGTAATTTTTACTCAAGCCACGTGGGCCAATCAGATGGCGACACGTGTCATTCAAGGTTTGTCTAAACTGGACCTATCCCCATCTGACATGTGGCGTTCCCAGAATTCAGGAGAAAAGACGGCCTTCAGGGCCCAAACCCCTAAAAAGCCGTAATTCAGCGTAGTCCATCAGAATTAGGTAAGAGTGACCTAATTAGGGGCACATTTACCAATGACCCTATAAATAGGGAGATTTCTCCCATTTTGAGGATATCTACAATTTATTTATTACAGCCTACCCTACATTATCTCATATTAGATAAAACACTTGATTTCAGAATCCGAGAAGAGCTCAGTTTACTTTTCCGCACTCTTTACTTTTTCCAACGCGTTCTAACTTGATCGTCGGAGGCGGAGCTCCAACTCCCGGAGTCTCCGTGTTTTGCAGGTATAGACCGCGCCGGACCAGTCTTGGTGACGTAACTCTCCCGAGGGACAAAAACACCCAAAACAACTCCATTATCCATAAAATTTTTAAAGCAAAATACTTTAAAAATGTTGATATTATGGAAGCTAATTGGGGGTTCAATCCAAGCTATACATGGAGGAGTTTATGGGGATCTAAGTCCATCCTTCGTGACGGGCTGCATTGGCGAGTGGGTAATGATACGAACATAAGGGTTTGGGAGGATGCTTGGCTGCTGAATAAGGGCTCAGTGGTGTTTCCTGCTGCTCCTCCTAGTGCTGATCCTGAGCTTCGTGTTGCGGCACTTATAAATTTTGACAATGGCTCTTGGAATGGGGAGTTAATTCGCAACTTGTTCTCTTCTGAGGTTTGCTCAATAATAATGAATATCCCCCTATCAATGCAGTGGCCAGCTGATGCTAAATTCTGGAGACAAACTAAAAATGGAGTGTATACTGTGAGATCCAGGTATTGGCTAGCAAAAATGGGGAACATCCAAAATACAGCGTCACAGAATGGAACTGATGAGGAGCGGGTTTGACACTCTATTTGGGGATTGAATGCACCTCCGAAATTGCAACACTTTCTCTGGAGTGCATGTAAGGGCCAGCTTGCAGTCAAAGAGCGTTTACAGTATCGACACATAATCGATGATACTCAATGTCCTGTGTGCGGGGCTGCTTCTGAATCAATTATACACACTCTCTTTGAATGTCGGGCTGCCCAATAAATGTGGGGTCAATGTGATTTAATTAGTAGTGAGTGGATTGTTCCCTTTTTTTCTCTGATGGAACGCTGGTTGTGGCTAGCTAAGAAGGTCTCTGCTGATAAGCTGCATACCATTCCGAGTCTAATATGGGTAGCGTGGAGATGCCGATTTTTTGGTTGTGTACGAGCAACAACAACCTGATGCAATCAGGTTGGCTGCTGGTTTCTCAAAGCTGGTGGAGGAGTATAGTTCGTATGCTGAGAAAGTCTTCAACCCGGTTAGGAATGCTGCTGTTGCAGGGCCTAGTTCTTGGTCTCGTTCTCCTATTGGATGTGTGAAAATAAATGTCGACGCTCATGTACCTCAGATTGGTGTGGGGGGTCTTGGTGCGGTTATTAGAAACCATAGAGGGGAGACTTTAGTGGCTGCAACAAAGGAAATGTGAAGCTACTGATGTTGATATGGCAGAGGCTTTGGCTGTTGCAGTTTGGTATGCATATTGTAAGAAGACTTGGGTACATGAATATTTGGGTGGAAAGTTATTCTATGAATGTTGTTAAAGCAAATATCCAGCTTGGGCAGAGGAGCAACTCGAGGAGCAACTCCTATTTACCTTCTCTTTGATGATATAAACTTAGATAGCTTGGCTTTTGATTTCTTTAAAATTTCTCATGTTAGAAGGGCATGTAATACAGTTTCTCATATGGTTGCTAGATGGGATACCCGTAGTAGTTATAAACTTGTATGTATTGGTTCTTATCCGCAAAGTTTCTCTGACTTGGCGGAGATTGATTTAATATAATAATATGTCCTCTGTTTTCCTAAAAAAATAAAAAATAAAATAAAAACTAGGACTGACTTAGGAAAACAGAGGTATTGTATAATTACAAATACGAAGGATTAAAATTATGCATCGACAAAAGTAAAAGTAAAGTGTTGCAATTAAAAGTGAATGGAGTAATTACATAGTTATTTTTTTTATATTGGTGGCATGAAATATAACGGTCTAATTTAGAAGTTTCACATATCACACCAACTCCATAGTCTCTTTCACTCTTTCAGAGAGTGTTTCCATTCTTTTTATTCGTCCACAACTTTAAACCGCCTATATTCAACTTCAAAATTTTCATCTGCCTTTCTCTCTCTCTCTCATCTACTACTCTTCACTTCCCTGAAAACTCCTGTTCAAATTTGCGCCGAATTCTAGGTCATTTTCTACTTTCGATTTCTCAATCATTGCTCGATCTACAAATCAATCGAAAATGGAGCTTCTCGAAACGCCTCAAATTGATGCTGAAACTGATGCTTTCTCTCTAATAGACGTTTCCGCTTCCGATGATGATTTTCTTTTGGCTTCTTCCTCAGGTTTATTTCGATCTTATTTATCGATCTTATATACTTGTTTTGCAATCTTTTGTGAAATTGAACCCTATTTTTTCAAATTTTTTGTTACTAGTTTAAATTCAGAATTCCTTTTTTTTTTGTTTACCCTAATTGGTGATTTTTTGCTGTGAAAATAGATTGGTGTGTATATTCATTTGTTTTAATAAAACAATTCAGTGTCTTTTATCAAAAAATAATCCATAATTTAATAGCAATGGCCAAGTGTTTGGAAAATTAGAATCCTAAAATTTGTCGAAAACGTGTGTTAATGTATATAGAGTAGACATAAACATTCCTTGGTTAAGTACATTAGTAGCAAGCATGTGCTATGATAGCTTCAAGAAGTTATTTTGAACTTTCATCGTTTAATATCCCATAAATGGGGTCGGCTACATAAACCAACATGAGGACTTCCTAGGAGGTCACCCATCCTAGTTTTGCTCTCAATCATTGTGGCTCATGTTTATGTAATAGCAATTAGCAACAACAATTTACTGAGGCATTCGTCGGGAACCACAAAATCATATACGAAATGGGGGTTTGAAAATTGTGAGAAATGACCTGTTCTAGTGTACTGCTCAAGTAGCTCTACTGTGTTTGATTCTTATTTTGCCAATATATTGAAGAATATAATTTTTTGATGAATATTTAAAAAATGATCACACATTATGTATATTCTTAGATGGGCTTATAAATCATGTTACGTATTGTAATATTCATTTGTAATGGTGGTTTATATAATTGGTTTTACTATCACAATCCTACTAAAATCAAGTAAATGGGAGAGTATGAGATGGGTTTCATTACTAACACGGCACTTTTAGTTCACTCCTTTAATTCTATGATATTCAACGTTTACGTTTCTCTATAAACGTGTTTACTTATTTCCAAGTGTAAAATTCCATACAGAACTCATGTGCTACCAACATAAATTGCTTTGTTGATTAGTGTAATTGTGGTCAGACGAGTTTATGTTGATTTTTAATATATTTCTATGAAAAGCATAATTTTGAACCTGAAAAAGCCATGGTTTCCTTGTAATTTTTACGGAAATATTAACCAAAAGAATTGTACTGATCATAAAATTAATTTTCATGGAATCAGTATTGCAGCTAATTTCTGTAATGTATTTCTACTAGTGTAGGGTGATACTAGTCCTTAAAGATGTGTGTGTGTGTGTGCACAATGATTCCAAAGAATTATTTTTATAGCCTTCCTAATGATAACTTTTCCGAAAATTGATTTCTGCTGTAAAGTTTTGAATTTTCAATCGTAGATAAAAATTAGATTCCTTGAAGAAGTCACGTGTTTAGAAGTCTTTGTGTTCTCTTCCAATTGTGTCCTACATGAGCATAACGATACATGTGTGCTTGGTGTTGCATATACTTAGAAGTGTTCTTGTTTGATGATGCACAGAGCCCAGCATAGCGGACAATGCAGACCATATTTTTACTGAAGGAGCACCTACAGACCAACCATCTGATTCCTTGGTTTTACATAAACCTGGGAAAACTGGCAAATGTAACCTGCGCAAAAGTTTGGCTTGGGATAGTGCATTTTTTACCAATGCTGGTATTTGCTTTTGTTTTGTACTATATTGAGTGTTATTCCTTAATCCTATGGTTTCTGTCCTGCGTTGAGATGATCTATTACTCTCTGTCTACTTTATACAGGAGTTCTTGATCCCGAGGAGTTGTCTAGCATAATGGAGGGGTCTGAGACGGGTGTGAAGCAAAGCCCTTTTCTACCTGGTATCCAAGAGGAATTAAGCAAATCAACTGATTCAATCTCCACTTTTCAGAGTGATAATGTGACACTGGAAAGTCTTGAGGCTGATCTTTTCTGCGATATAAGAGCTTCAATTCAGAGATGCAGCAAGTCTTTGACTAAAGGAAATAGTGGTGACGTTAAAATCCATGGAGAAGAACCCAAAAATGATTGTTGTAAGTAACATGATGTGCTCTTTCTAGCATGCATTATTTACATTAAGATTTTGCTGAAAGCCAGCACTTCAACTTGAGTACCAATTGATTGCATTTGTACTAGAATCATTTTCCTTACTTCATCTGACATATTGGAGTTGTGGTTGGGTGGCATTGCAGTTCTAGTTGCCTTTTCATATATCTCAGTTTAGGATAAAAATATTTAGGGTTTTTTTTCACCAATATTAAGTCACGTTCAGCCTTGTTTCGTAATTGTGCAACTAGACTACTAGAGTGATGGGAAAGCTTTAGAGAAGAAACTGCAAGGTTAGAATCTGTCTGTTTCTTGGCTGATAGGATTTAAGCCAACGTTAGAATAGGATAGAATTTATTATTTTCCAATAAAGTTATATATTATTGATATGTAGTTACGAACTCTAATTTGGGATATTCATTTGTGTGGGGCTGTGAAAGTACTCGATTATGTTCTTGACTTAGTTGTAGTTCCCTGAAGAGTTCTTAATGAAGATAAAGCTTCAATTGCATGTAATCTGTTAAGAGTCCTGAAGTATCAGAGTTTACTTGTTTTGTTATTCATTCCATGGATACCAAAGTGGCTAACTGGGCTGATGGGCTCTAATCATGTCTAAAAGAATAAACATCTTTAACCTTCCATTTCATCCGTAATATTAATAGTGTTTGGTTTTGTTCTGCCTGAATTCTAATATTGTAGACTGTCATGTGCAAACTGTCCGTGTTTCAGTGCACTAATCCTGTTTTTTTTTTTTTTTTTTTTTTTTTTTTTTTTTTCCCAAGCAACAAAGATACCTGAACCTTCACGCAAATTGGTAAGCTGATCTGACAAGGCATTATTAGAGTTTGATTATTTTGGTGGCACTCAGATTAGTTGTGTTCTGATTCTTGTAGGCAAAGCCCAAAACAGCCTCCAATAAACTTAATATGGCAGCACGTGGGCCTATGAGAACACTAAAGCCAGGTTCTGTTTGCAAACAAGAGATTAAGGCATGTAAATTCCTTGCTGTACTACCATCCATATATGTGCATATCTTCACTTTTATGTATGTTTTTAGCTGCATTTCAATTTATAGCATACATTGTAATAATCTGGAACATGATCTGTCTTACAGTTCCTTCACTAATCTGGACAGAGCTGCCTATCACTCCCTTCGTCCCCTAAAATATTTACATTTTGAGTTTTTACACGGAGGATTAATACACTTTATGAAGTTTTCTGCATATGTGAATAAATATTTTTAGACATTTGTTTTAGGAACTTCTGTAGTTCTGTGCTTCCTTTGTTTTTTATGTGCAATTCATAGGCATTGCACATATATTATTGGGGTGGAGGGATTATTTTCTAATTTTTAAAACTATTGTTAAGCTTTGACTAAAGTGATATCACTATATTGGAAATGTACTTGGTGCTTACAACAACGTAGTTGGACTGACAACATTTTGTTTTCTGAATAAAGCCTCCTGTCAACCGTAGCAGAGAGCCTACCTCACTGCTTTCTAGGCCACTTAAGCCAGCTGGTGGACCAAGTTTGCAAGTAGCAGCAACTACCAAGAGAATGTCAATTAGTGCCAGCCGTGTCAAATCAGATTCTAAGGCTGCAGGAAATGTGAGAGGTGAAAAAGACTAATTTTCTATATATTACCCTATTGAATCAATATGTAAACAATGAAACCAATTTTAAGCCTGATTTGAATAGGCACAGGGAAGGGAACTTCATTGCCAGATGCTTCCCATCAAGTTGATTCACGAAAGCCTTCACTTAAAGCTCCGTCTTCACCCGAAATTTCTGCAGCTTCTTCAGTATTGAACAGAACCAAAACATACAGTTCACGCTTGTCATGTGACAGCTCTAGTAACTCTGCATCTGAAAATGTTCGAAAATCTCAAATGGGTGTAATCAGAAAAAAGATGTTGGACAAGAATGTCAGTCTGCTACCTGGTGTCAAGAATAGAGCCTCAACTAACGTTGTAGAAAAGGTTAAGTCTCAGAATAAGCAGTCCCATCTCTCAGACTATCTGAAGTCCACATCGACACCTTCCTGTAGTAAATCACCTGCAAGCTCTATTAGCGAATGGTCCACTGAGTCATGTTCTTCAACAGCTACAGTTAATCAAAAACTTTTTGGCTTGAATCCTTGTCCCCCTATCTCTCATGATGTTGGTGCTGATAGCAATGTTTCTCAAAATCTGCATAACCTATCTAGTGATAGAGCTTTGGGTGATCATGACAATCAAGTGCCAATATCTAGCCAATCTGTGATACAACCTTCAATAGGGAGTGCTGTGTCCAATCCTCGTCCAGGCTCTGCTAAACCATCAGGTCTTCGAATGCCATCACCAAATATTGGTTTTTTTGATGGGGTCAGTTTTCTAACATTTGATAATTTTTCTTTAAGGTTCTCAAGCCTAGCCTGCTGCTGGTTTTGGGTTGTGAGAGAAGGGCGATTGGGTCTTATCTCATGCTGTCACAACTCAAAAGCCTGTAAAAAGCAGCAACTTGCTTGGTGGAGTTATCTGTTGAGTTATAACCGATTTGTTCTTGGATGTTTCCATAATTTAAAAGATGTAGTATGCTTTATTACTTTTAATCCTATCTGCATGTATTGTCCATACTTTGCAATAATGAGGAATGTCTTGTACAGGCAAAAGCTGGTGCTGAGACTCCTAGTAGCAGTTCACGACCTCGTTCTGCCTTGCCCAGCAGCCTTCCTAGACCAGCAGCAGGAACACCCAAAACTTCTGGGGCGACAAACAAAACAAGACTTGGCTTTGGCACTAGTGCTTCTAAAATAACAGAATCTGCTGCTGCAACTGCCAAGCCTAAAGAACAAATCATTGATGCAAACCTTAAAACAGATGCAGCAAGGACTCCTTTTACAGTAAAGAATAGTGTATCTAATGTGGTTGAGGTAAGCAACTCGCCACCTGGATCAGGCATCAAATCATTTTCGAAGGGTGACGTTGTGCCTTCTCTAGAGATAACTCAAGAGGGAAGTAGCTGACACTTTTGTGAAATGCAATATACCATTTCCAAGGTAAATGTATGGGCAAGTGAATAGTACACTGTCATGAACATATTCAAAGAGAATTTATACATTTGTGGTAAAGATCGGATGATATATTACCATTTTAAGCTGTTTGGACAAGTAAATATTTGAGTAACTAGTAGATTCAGGGTAGAAGAATCTATGTTAACTACTTGAAAGCACAAGTATTCATATAATGTCAAATTGTTGTCGCCATATTTTCCTCCGGACTCTTATTTTGCTGCAAAACTAATAGGAACTGGCATGATTACAGCACTAAAAATGGCAGAAAATAAGAAGAAAAAGGGTGATTATATTAAGGAAAATTTGTCAGAAAAAACCTTTTAAATGCCTCATTTTGCAAGAAAATACCTTTTAAAATGATTTTTGTTTAAAAAAACCTCCACGATCAATTTTTTTGTAAGATGAAACCTCTCCTCCCTTTTCCGACATTGTCTAAGGGTTTCAGGCATTGACCCCTTATTTTCTCTACTTGTAGCCAAATTTAGGGTAATTTTCCCTATTTTTTTGGCTCTTCAATTTCCTCTCTATCTTTTTAGGGTATATATGCTACATTAAAAGGTGAATTAGAGCAAAACTACCCAACTCATTCAATTGAAAAGGTAAATTAGGGTTTCATTCTCTTTCTTCCACCATTCTAGTGGCCAATACTCTTTCTTCCACCATTGTAGAGGTCAAATTAATCTCTTTCTTCATCTCTTTAATTCCTTAATTTTTGTCTAATTTTGCATAATTAATGGTGAATTGTCGGTGTAAGATTTAAGGAGAACTTCATGGGCTCATGAAAATCCAAAAAGAAAGTGGCTTGCAAATTCTACAACCATGAAATCGTCCCTCTTCTTCCTCCTTAAAGTAGAAAGGTGAGTAAATGAAATGTAATAAAAAAAAAAATCCTAATTTTGATACTAGTTACATCAATAATTTAATGAATTTGCACTTACTTTAGATTAGTGTTGCTTGTGCACCAGGGAGAGAGAGAGAGCGCCCAAATATGATTGAAGTGCAAAGCCTTCATGGAAGCAAAGGAGAGAGAGAAGATAGGGAATTTAATTTGGAGGGAAATAAGAGGGAAGATAGAAGGAGGGAGTGCAAATATAAACTTACTTGGGTGTAAGTAGATAAAATAAGGGGTCAACGCTTGAAACCCTTAGTCAATGTCGGAAAAGCAAAGGGAGGTTTCATCTAACAGAAAAAGTTATCGTGGAGGTTTTTTTAAACAAAAATCCTTTAAAAAGGTTTTTTTCTTGCAAAATGAGGCATTTAAAAGGTTTTTTCTAACAAATTTTCCTTATATTAATAAGAAGAGAATAACACTATTTCGAATGATAATTTCGCTTCCGAGAGGTGGATTCTCTCCATGTATGAGCTTTCGAGAGGCTCACTCTCTTCCAGTAACAAACCTCACAATATTCAACATATCCTCTTTTCTCCTAATGACGCCTATTTATAGAAAATCCCTACTAATTATTATCTAGCTTATTCCCCAAATTACTACTAATAGACTATGATTAACATGCCCTCCTCCATATATAAAGACGAGGTTGTGTCCAACGAATTTATACTGTGATGGAGGTAAAGCATGGCGTTGGTGGTGTTGGTCTTAGATTTGTAAGGGCGTGGATTGAGAGACTTATTAATGGATATCTGTTCAAAAGCCCTGTAGCAGTCATCAGGTAGTAGATTCTGAAATATATGCACAGGGATTGAGTAATGGGGACTAGGCGATTGATTTGTGCATATAAGCCTTGTGTTGATATCTCCATCATTTCCTCCTGAAGTGGTTGTGACAGACTCAGAGCTTCAGTGACCTTCATTTTTTTTTTGTAAAAAAGAATTTCAATGGCTCAATCTACTAGGATTTGCTAGGAACTGGCATAATTACAACACTAAAAATGGAAGAAAATAAGAAGAAAAATGGTGATTATATTGATAAGATGAGAATTGCACTAATTCGAATGATAATTCAACTTTTGAGAGGTGGGTTTTCTTCAAATGTGAGCTTTCCAGAGATTCACTCTCTCCCAACAACAAACCTCACAATATTCAACATATCTTTATTATTCCTAATGAGGCCTATTTATAGAAAACGCAAACTATTGGGTGTGTCCACCTGCACCCAACAGTTCGTGCGGGTTGCCGCACATTTCTCTTTCCTTCTTCTCTTTCCTTCTCTCTCCTGCGATTTAGTGATGTATTTCGCTGGTGCAATTTGAGTTCGATTTGGTGGCTATTTGATGGCGATTTGGTGGTGCGATTTATTGGTGGCGATTGGGGTGCGATTTGGGTGCGATTTTTCTAGTGATTTTCTGGCGATTTGGTGGATACTTGGTGCATATTGGTGGTGGCGATTTTCTGGCAATTTGGGTGATTTGGTGGTGGCGATTTTCTGGTAATTTGGGTGATTTGGTGGTGACAGATTTTCTCATATTCTCATTTTCGATTGTTTTGGTGATAAAAGGTGGGTGGTTAACTGGTTATGGATGTTCTGAGAGGCTATTACGGTGGCTACTAGTGGTAGATCCGCAGATGGCTGCAGTGATATTCGAGGATGACAAGTCAAACCCATGGAGAAGGTTGTTACATTTGTGTTAGATGGCTGATACATTTCGCATATTCTTAACTGCAACCTCATGTATATAGGATAGCTGCAACAACTATGAAACACAAAATATTTTGCATGAAATGCACGCAGCCCAAAGTCAGATCATAAAACCCAACTAATGTCCTTCCCGCGTTAGTTTGTTTCCCTTTTTAAATTTTTTGTTTCCTTCTTCCCAATTCCCTCTCTTCTCTTTTCTTTCCTAATTCTCATCAAAATTTTTGATCAAAAATTTCATTATAATTTGTCTCCTCGGTTTTTTCTCCTTCTTTAATTTTTCTCTCCTCTGTTTGTTTCAATTTATTATGTAAAAATTTTGTGTGAATTTCAATTGTAATTGTTTCGATTTATGTATGAATTTCGATTTATTATGTGGTGAATTTGTGCTTAGTTTCAATTGATTAAGTTTTATCTGATTTTTTGAATTCATATGAATTGAATTTTGTTAGCTTCGATCAATTTCATCTGATTTTCTGCATTTTTTTTTATCAATGAATATAATCATGCAAAATATGAATATATGCATAGGTTCCCTTAAATGTGAACACTAGCTTTTTAGAAAGTGAGCGTAGGCACAAAAAATATGAACATGCATTTCAAAAAGTGAACATAACAATTCAAAATATGAATGTAAGCATTGGTTTCCTTAAAGTGAATATAAGCATTTAAAAGGTGAACATAGTAAAAAAATATGAACACGAACATTTAAGAAAGACAACATATGCATAAACAGATTTAATGAAAATATTTCATGAACAACACATATATACATTATGAATATTTGAAATTATCTACGAACATATAAAATATTATTATGAATATAATTCATTTAATTATGAGCATAAAAATTTGAAGAAATAAAAAATAATATGATTATGAAACATATGCATTATAAGTATTAAAAATATGAACATATTCCAAAAAAAAAAATGTGAATATATTAATTGTAGAAAATGAACATAATCATACAAAATATGAGCATATGCATAGGTTCCTTTAAATAAACATTAGCTTTTCAGAAAGTAAACATAGGCATAAAAATATATGAACATATGCATTTTATAAAGTGAACATAACCATTCAAAATATGAACATAAGCATTGGTTTCCTAATATAATTACAAAACAAAAAATTCGAACAGAGCATCGAAAAATTCGGACGAAAATTAACGACAAAAGTCAGTGATATTCATAAAAATTTACCTTTTATTGGGAGAATCATTTTGATTTTTCATTCTTCTCTAATATTCATTGTTAATTTTTTAGTTTTTAGTGAAGTAAAATCATGTAGAGGAGAGAGAATGAACTTTGTTAGAGAGAGAAAATCACAGCAGAAATTAATTGTAGAAATGTTTGAAATGACTAAACGTTTTTTTTTTTTTTGGAAATTTGGTTGATTTTTGAGCTCTTTTCAAATATCCATGGCGGTTTTTAGTTTTTTAGAGAGAGAAAATTATAAGAGGAGAAAGAAAGTGAAGTATGTTTAATTAAAGAAGTTGGGAGAAGTTGGAGACATAGAAGAATGAATAGGCATTTATTTTATTTTATTTTTTTTGAAATAAAACTATAGCAGTTGAAGGAAGGAAGTTGTTTTGGGCCTCGCATTTTATGAAGGTTTGTGTGCAATCTGTGCCGGGTGGGCCTTGTTGCAGCTATCCTAGCTACACTATGATGCATCCTAGACTAATTGGATACATTTGAGTTGTGGGCTTAATTTGTGTTGGCTTATACATTTGTGTTAGATGGCTGGCCTTAATTTGTGTTGGCTTATACATTTGTGTTGTTGGCTTATACATTAGTGTTGTTGGCTTATTTGGGTTGACTTATTTTGGGTTATGTAGGGAATATTTCAAGCATCCCACACTTGAGCCCCATTATGATCATGCACTTAAGCATGGTGGCGTCTAAAGGGAAGGAAGCTAAAGCAAAAGAGTTGAAACTTGTAAACCATTCACGGTCACAGAGATCGCTAACTCTATAGTGGTCCTGAACCATGACTAGATGTTCGGGGATGAAGGTATAAATCCAACCTAAAAGAGATTGAACCTGCCCTAAGTAGGCCTCTACTTTGTTCTTCTCATATTCATGTGCGCTTCTCAATCAACATACAATCAATATATTAATCGTAAACCTGTTTAATCTATGTTGGTTGATTATTAATGCACAAACAAATCTATTATTGACGATCACTTAATTGAAAATCATATTAGCCTAAAATCAAATATTAGTTATCTTATTAAGCGTGATTTCCAAGTACAAATTCCCTTTAAACCTGCAAGAGAGGGAGTGATCAAGCAATCATTCTTGTAAATTTCACCTTGTTCGATATTCAATGACGTGAAAGGTTTTCATCACTGGGTTTGGTTTTTGGGGAGACACAATCAGGTGTCTATAGAAGCCCCCACTTTGACTGAGTTTGGAGAAACATAAGTTTCGGAAACAAAAGTCAAAGTAGCATAGGGACGAAGAATGATTCAGAACGTTCTGCGATCCTATAATCATTCTTGTAACGCCGATACCTGCAAACTAGCGTTAGTTAAACAGATAAGAGAGTTAGAAACGCATATCTTGCACCGTCGAGCACATGTCTCTGGAGTAACCGATTTTTGTTGCTGCATTTTTGTTGTGACGATCTTCCACATCCTAGGGAACACCCTCTAAAGGTAACAGTGCCTCGCTATCTTCATTTGTTGTGACAATCTTCCACATCTTAGGGAACATTGTCGAAGGTGACCGTGCTTTGCCATCTTCAATTTTGTGGCTATTCCTAGCCACGGCAGTGCCTCGCCGCTGTAGACAATCTCCTTTGCGCTTTGGGACATCGTCGAAGACCGCTGCTTGTAGTTATCTTCAAAATCTTGTCTGTGCCTTGACTTGACCTTTTGATTGATGATTTTCACACCTTAGTGAAAGTCATCGAAGACCTCGTTGCCTTGTGATCCTCAATTTCTGATGCTTCATTTTGTTGAATGCGTGATGTGCTAATTCTTCGGTGTTATTTGCTTTGCTAGTACCTCAACGCATTTTGTAATGATCTGGTACCTTGGCGCTTGTGCTTGCTTGTGAACCAATACCTTGGTGCTTGTGATGAGCAATACTTAGGTGCTTAAATCAAGTGAGATGATCGTCAGGCCGATCACTAATCTCGATTGTAATTGAGCCGACTACTAATCATGTCAATTGCTTTTAAGGGGATAAATTGCGTACCAAGGAACCTAAAATGCTGATTCATGTCCAGATAAGCTCCCTATGGGGCTAAGGAATTGCATCGCTGAAAAAAGGAGAACCAACACGTGCTGTCACATGCTATCGCGACGCTTCAAGCTTATCGCGTCGAGGCAACGCTATCGTGGCGCATCGCGTCGCGATAGAGTTGCGTTTTCCGGATTTAAACCCCTTTTTTCTCCATTTCGCCGCTGTTGTTCATTTCCGTTCGAAAATCATTTGGAACTTCACTTTGCTTGTTCTTGGCCGTTTCTCAACCAAATTCGCTCAAAAATTTCGCAAATCGACGCTCTTCATCTTTAGTTTGCCGATCTATGTAAGTTTTGCTCCAACTCTCCTAGTTTTTGAAGAATTTCATGCATGTTTCTTCATGGATTTTTGAAAAATCCGGAAATTACTTTGCTTAAGTTACTTTGTTTGTTGAATTTCTTGCCATGAAATTGCTTGCTTATCCTTGTATATTGCTTTGGGAGTATTTTGAGACTTGTTTGGCTCGATTTGGTGAAGAAACGGGCGTTTTGACATTATTGAACACTTTGAGTTCGTGAGCACAATGTGACTTGTTCTATATGTTTTGGCTTGATTTTTGTGCTTAATTTGTCACAATAGTTGTCATTATATTGCAAGAAATTGTTTGATTTCTAAAAAATCTCATTATTGCTTGAAATTAAAATCATGCTCTATTTTAGTATAATGTACTCTGTTTTTGACGAACATAGTATCATGCGGCTAGGCAAACTCTAGATACTGTAGAACCTTCATTTTAATGTTCTTATATGTTCAACATAACTAGTATGGCTCGACATCGAGGTTCCGGCTCACGCTCTTGTGCGGCTCACCGAGAGGACGAGCCCGTCGACGCAGGCGAGGGGATTTCCACTTGTCTGGTAAAGTTTCTTACGTGGGACGAGCATACTTTGTACTTCTCGCCTATCCATCATATCTTAGAGCGCGTTCGTCGAGGTATCGCCGACAATCGAGTTCGTTGCCACGGCTCAGGAAACAGCGATATCAGACAGCTACATGAACTCTACTTTCGCGACAACGCGGAGTTATCTGCGCTTTGGGAGTCGTGCGGCTTGACTCCTCTTTTCGAGGCTGCGGTGGCTTTTCAGCTTATGCAGTCGAGTCGTTATTTAGTTTGAGCATTAGTGGAGTTCTTTTGGGACACTACTAACACGTTCCACCTTCCACCTTCCTTGGGGTAAGATGACCGTCACTCCTCTCGACTTCTCCATCATCACCGGTTTAGAGTTTCGGTCGACTGTAGTTCCCCTTGGTAGGGACCTTACTCTTTCCTCTCCGGATGTTTACGAGTTGTTAGGCCCTATCGTTGTTCGAGATCGCGCTAAGACTAGGTCAGTACAGACCAGTCGCCGATCTATCCATCGGTCCTTGCTAGTGGAGGCTTTTCGAGATGATGCAACCACTCTGGAGCAGCAGGTGCACATCTTTGTTTTGATCCTTGTGTCAGGGACATTCTCTCCTGACAAGGGTAGTCGAGCGCTGCTTTATTACCTCCCTGCTCTCCGTAACCTTTGGTTGGTTGGGACTTTCGATTGGGCCAGATTGGCCTATGCTGACTTCTTACTTGGGCTGCGAGTCACCTGTCACCAGCGGAGTCTTGAGGAGGAGGTAACACTTTATAGCTTCTGGAGGATCGTAGGTATACTCCATTTTTACTTAGTCGAATAAGGTGTCTTGTCTGTATCGGCTTTCACTAATCTTTACTCTTTCTCTTTCATCTAGATTTGGTTCTACGAGTACTTCTCGATCTTGGCACCTGCCACGTCTTTGCCCAGAGGGCTCCCCACTACAGCCAATTGGGGAGACCGTTATCCTGGTATAGTTGTTATAGCGCACGTGAGAGAGGCGCTTCTCGCGGTACAGATCATTGTTTCTATTTCTTTTGATCTTCTTTATAGGATTTCGACTTATGGATGCTCCTTTTATAGGCCCTCGAGATCCTCTACCGTCCATGGGTGGGGTGGGAAGATTCTGCACTGGCTTACCAGTACACAGTCCAGAGACGTTATTTCTAGGGCACATATGATGCTGTAGTGTACTTGGGCGAGAGAGTTGCGGTCCAGCACTCCTCCGAGGTCTTTATCATTCTGTCTTGTCCTCCGGCGCATATGATGGACCAGACCAGCCTTTGGCTCACATGGATTCGATGCCGATCGGTGTGGATTGGCGGAGATTTAGCCATCCAGGCTGATCGTATGCTGAGCGGCTTTTGTTGCGGTTGGATCCGCCACCTTGCATATTAGAGGAGAAGGAGGTGTGTATTTATATCCTTTAATTTGTCCTTTTTGGTAGCCCCCCAACAATTTTTAATTGTTTGAGTTTATTTTTTGCAGGCTGCAGCAGCGACCGCGGAGTTTGTGCCTCTGACTATGTCCATCACCTATCAAGGGACGTATGGGCCGATTGAGGAGATGGTGCCCCTGGCTCCTGAGGAGTGGCGTTTGGTGTAGAGGTCGATCCCTCGACGTCAGACCTGGGTGAGCTATCTCTAGTTTTCTTTAACGACATTTGTACCTTGATTATTTCTGACCTTTTTTACTTTTGCAGTTCTCACGTGAGGTGGTGACGAGGACGGAGGCAGCTATGGATGCCTTTCATTACCAGCTAGTGAGGTTGCGCCACCGAGCATCATGCCGTCATGATGGTGATGTCGCACCGATATATCTCTTAACTTGTATTATTTTTGTCTACTTGCTTCTTTGTATTTGACTTGGCTTATTGTCTCATTTCAGCTTGCTCCTCCGACGTGTACTCGTTCGAGGCCAGAGGGTAGGAGAGATAGATCTGGGTCGAGACGCCGCCGTACCTCAGCTGAGAACCAGGAGGAACGAGAGGGGTCGACTCATACTGTGGTCTTAGATGATTCCGGCTCTTCTTCTAAGGGGGTGTCGGTGACGCCACCTAGTGAGGGTGATCCGACGTTAGCTCCTTTCATGGCCGACAGGACGTTCAAGGTAGGTTCGCCGTCGCGGCAGCCGCAACAGGGTCAGACGGGATGGGCTGGCCCCACACTCTCTATTCCGACGCCCGGGGGCATAGATGATGGCCAGGGGGTGACCCCACAGACCTTGCAGTTTTATGATGCTCTGGGTATTCGTCCTCCGGCGCCATAACTTTGTACCTGTGCATTTTTATTTATGTATTTTTGACTATATAGGACTTTGCTTTGTTAGATGTGATGTATATATTTTTTTTTTGAACGGTAGACGTGATGTATATACACTAGACTTACTATGTACATTTTATTCTTTGCATTTTATTTTTACATTTTATTATGTGCATGTTAGTGTGTGAAATTTGTGACAAATTTGCGCAAAATTTCCGTCATTTTTATTATCATTGGAGGGTATCCGACTTTCTCCCCCAAAAAGAAAAAAATGAAAAAATAAAATGGAGTTAATTAAAATAAGCTTATAATATTTTAAACTTAAAATAATTTTTCCAATCATAAATGTTTGAGGATTTGCATTTACAAAATAAAGTTGGATAATTTTCAAAATTTAAAATTCACCCGAAAAATCAAAGTAAAAATCCGAGTCAAAGTCAAATAAATGTGTTTTGGTTAACGCGTTGCAGCGCTGGCCCAAAAATTTTACCGCGGCGCGATAGTCTTATCGTGGCGCGATGGTCTTGAATTCTCCGAATTCGTGTAGAATTCGGTTTTGTGTCAATGTGCCTATAATTAGCCCCCAAATACGTCAGTTCCATCACAATTTCCAACAAGTAGTAATTCAAGTTTTTTAATTCCCAATCAATTAGTGATGACTAGGAATTTTTGTGAAACAACTCGTGAGTGGTGTTGGTCTTTAACTGCTAAGGAGAGGAAAGAACTTGACTTTTTTCACATGGGGGTTTATTTGGCATAAAAGGGGTAGACCTTGATATTGACTTTATCCATGCTGTCGTAGAACATTGGGATTCCACTTTGAGGATCTCCAATTTTATTACAGGTAGAAAATCAATACTTTTAATTACAGAAATTAAAAATACAATTTTGTAGCAATAATAATGATAATTCTATTTTATTCATGCAGGTTTGGCTAATGGGGAGACTTGAATTAATAAGTCCTCCTGACAACATTGAAAAATACACTCCTAATTGCCTTGTAAGGAGAAAGAGATGCTTCTCTTTGAAGATAGGTCGCCGGGAGTGGAGTAAAATCTTTGAAGCTCGCGACTTCTCTGTCAAGTGGGTCATCCCTTGGTGGAAGATTGAGAAGATGTTTGGGACCAATGCTCAACTTGCCTGCCGTATCCCAAGCTTGTCAAAGATGACTTTTTATTTCCCCTAAAGGGTAAAAAGACAATATGGTCTTGCACAAACTATCCCTTCTAGGGACCTTCGTAGACACTATGAGCATCTTGTGTCGCATGACATTGAGTGTTTTGATGATTATTGGTATGCTCGTCCCTTATGGGAAGTTGTTTCCAATCAAGTGATTCCTCCTTTGACTAGAGAAGTGAAACAATGGTTGCTTAACAGATTCCAGAAGGACAAAGGTAAAGGTCAAAGTACAAGTGAAAAGAAGACACATATTAAAGATCGTTTAGGTGACAAAATAATCCCTACCAAGGACCATCTGGGTTCAAAAGTTGAATTCAAGACTCCTGTTATGCTTAAGAAAAAGAGTGTTGCTAAGGGCAATGAGAAAAGAAAGATGAACAAAAAAGTGTGGATTGAAAAGAAAGTTGGGGTTTTAGCTAACGGAGAAACTATCTCTACTAAGGTTGAATGTAGATCATCTAAGGGATCCCTATTAGTGAAAGTGATGGATGATGAGGAAGAAGAAGAGAAGAATTAGAAAAGGGCTAGAAAGGAGAAGGCAGAGCAGAGCATTGCATTGCTTTCAACTCATTAGACAATTTTAATTTTTAAGTCAATTTTATTTTTAAGCTTTATTTAATTCCATCAATAATGTAATTTTTTATTTATTAATGCAATTTTAAGCTTTTCAACTTTATTTTTTTTTTGTTTTATTAAAGCAATGAAAACATCTTGAACCATTTTGAAGAAACGAATCGAGTACGGAAGTCGAAACATCCCGAAATTGACCGAAATTTCCCTAGATTAATAGCAGTAATTCGTCGTTGAAAATTCGAATCCAACGCGGCGCGTTGATCCTGTCGTGGTGCGATAGGACTATCGCGGCGCGTTGGTCTCGTTTTTGACGCGGTGTTGGCGCTGACTAAGCGTGTCGATGCAGGCGTACATTATTTACAAAATTTAAAGTGGTCGCGCCTCGTAAAGGGTTGCTTACGTATCCTTGTTGAGGAATTAGGCCAAACGTAGCTCTTTTGAGTATATAACTCAAGTAATCATGGGTAGAATTTCTTAAGTTAGTTTGCGGCACCTCCTGAAAGGATAGTTTTGACAATGTATGGTCCGGATCAATTAGGCCTAAATTTGCCTCTTGGGTATAGAGCATTTTTCCTTAGTGCTTTTAACACTAAGTCTCCTACTTTGATGTTTCTCGTCTTGACCTTCTTATTAAAGTGTCTAGCCATACGAGTTTGATAGCATTGAGTATGATGTAGAGCTTCCAATCGTTTTTCATCGAGTATAATTAGCTCTTCATACCTTGACCTTGTCTATTCAACCTCATCAAGTTTACTTTCAAACGCGATGCGTAAGGAAGGTATTTCCAATTCTACAGGTTGTACGACATGCATTCCATAAACCAAGGAAAATGGCGTATTTCCTGTGGATGGTCAGATTGACGTGTGATAACCCCAAAGAGCAAAGTGGAGTTTGTCAGGCCAATCCTTGTAATTTTTAGTCATTTTTTTAATGATAACTTTTAAGTTTTTATTGGCTGCTTCTACTACACCATTTGCTTGAGGTCTATATGGGGAAGAGTGATGGTGTTGAATACCATACTTTTGAGGCAATTCCTCGCATTCTGCTTGAAAGTGAGTTTCATTGTCACTTATCATCTCATGTGGGACTCCGTATCGACATATGATGTTTCTTTCGATAAAGAGTGCTACATGTTTTGCAGCGAGTTTTGTGTATGAGGCTGCTTCGACCCATTTTGTAAAGTAGTCTATTGCTACGAGGATATACTCATGGCCTCCTGTCCCAGGAGGGGTTATTTTTCTAGTGATATCTATTCCCCATGTTGAAAATGGCCATGGAGATGTGTAGGTGTAAAGGAGGGATGGTGGAACATGTCGTAAGTTAGTGTATATTAGGAATTTGGGACACCTTTTCACATATTGATGACAGTCCCTATTCATGGTAGTCCAATAAATCCTTGTCGCATTATTTTTTGGACTAGCATTTTGCCATTCATATGGGTTCCGCATGCTCCTTTGTGGATTATCCTCATTTCCCTTTGGGCTTCTTTCTTCCCTACGCATAGGAGAGCTCTACCTTTAGGTACCCTTTTGTGCAACTCGTCATTTATGAGCACGAATTGGGAAGACAAAAGTTTTAGAGCGTGTTAAGCTTTTTTGTCAGCATGAGGTGGGTATTCCCCTTTTGTGACATAGTTGAGGATATCGGTATACCAAGGTTCTTCCTCTTCTTCTTCTTAGACTACTTCCGCATCTTCGATAGCTCGAATATAAGCTGGTTTATGCCTTTTCTCTATTGTCAAAGGCATTTGTTCAATTTTATTAGGAATTTTAACCATTGAAGCAAGTCTTGCCAAGGCAACAGCGAACTGATTCTCTTCTCTTAGTAAGTAGGTGTACTCTACTTTCTCGAGTTGGTCACTAAGCGTTTCTAGATACGTTTGGTAAGGAGCCAAACCTTCACTTCTTACTTTCCATCTTTTGGAGATTTGGTTAATAATAAGGGAAGAATCTCCAAATATTCGAAGTTTCTTCACTCCCAATGCCAAAGCAGTTTCGAGGCCTACCACACATGCTTCATATTCTGCAGCATTATTGGTAACGTCAAAATCTAACTTGATTGAGATTGGGACATGTTCTTCTTTAGGTGATACCAATAAGACTCCTACACCACATCCCTTCTGGTTTGATGCTCCATCGAAGTATAATGTCCAAGTATCGTCTTCTGTGAGCATTAAGTCTTCATCCGGGAAGTCATTTTCATGTATTGGCGTAGAGTCTTCGATCGAGAAGTTTGGTAAGAAATCTAAAACCACTGATCCTTTAATGGCTTTTTGAGGCATAAACCTTACATTAAATTTGGCTAGGTTGACTATCCATCTAGATATTCGCCCGTTGAGTGTGGATTTCTCAAAAAGATATTTAAGGGGGTCCATTAGAGATACTACATATACTGTATGGACCAGCATGTAATGTCTTAGCTTGGTTGTGGCCTACACGAGTATGAGGCACAACTTTTCGAGAGGTGTGTTTGCGTACTTCATATTCAAGCATCTTTTTACTTAGGTAGTAGATGGCGTTTTCCTTGCCTTCTACTTCTTGTGCGAGCATAGCTCCCATTGTTTCTTTGGTAACCGTGAGGTATAGATGAAGAAGGATTCCTGGGAGTGCAGGTGCTAATACAGGAAGATTAGCTAGGTAGGCTTAGATTTTATCAAAGGCTTTTTGACATTCTTCATCCCATATTACTGGTACGTTCTTTTTGAGCTTTTTGAATATTGGTTCACATATCGTGGTGAGTTTGGATATGAACCTACTTACGTATTGCAACCAGCCAATGAATGCTCAAATCTGTTTCTCGGTTTTGGGTGGCGGCATTGACATGATTGCTTTGATATTGGTTAGGTATCTATTCCTCTAGAGCTAATGACACAGCCTAAGAGTTTTCCTGAGGTGACTCCGAAAGCACACCTGGCTGGGTTTAGCCTCATGCTGTATTTCCTTAATCTTTTTAAGAACTTTCTCAAGGCTATTTGATGTCATGGACGGTCTTTTGATTTTACAATCATATCATCCACATATACTTCAACCTCTTTATGCATCATGTCATGGAGTAAGGCAGTCGTTGATCTTTGGTAAGTGGCACCTGCGTTTTTCAAACCGAATGGCATCACCATGTAACAGTAACTGCCCCAAGGTGTTATGAAGGTAGTCTTTTCCATGTCTTCTTTGGCAATGAGGATATGGTTATAACCAGCGTACCCATCCATAAATGAGAGAAGTGCATGATTGGCCGTATTATCTACCAGAATATCGATGTGTGGTAATTGGAAGTTGTCCTTTGGACTTGCCTTATTTAGATTTCTGTAGTCGACACACATTCTTACCCTACCATCTTTCTTGGGAACTGTTACCACATTAGCAACCCATTTGGGATACTTGGATACTTTGATAAAACCTGCAGTAATTTGTTTTTGAACTTCTTCTTTTATTTTAAGAGCTACGTCGGGTTTCATTCGACATAACTTTAGTTTTACAGGTTTCATTCCTGGAATTAAAGGTATAGTGTGTTGTGTAATTTTTCTATTTATTCCTAGCATATCTTCATATGACCAAGCAAATACATTTATATATTCTTTTAATAGGTCAATTAAATTGGTTCTTTCTTCTTTAGTAAGAGTTAAACCAATTTTAACTTCTCTTTTAACAGTTGAATCTTTTGAAATATTAACTGTTTCAGTGTCCTCAATTATCGGTGTTTTATTTTCAAGTGTTTCCACGGATTTAATTATTTCTTTGTCATTTTCGTTGTTAGCAAAACAATGCTCATCATCTTGGGTAAGAGAATGTCACGAGGAGTAAGCAAAAGAAGACATATTATTGAATTCAGAAACCATTACATCAAAAAGAGACACGTCCGTTGAGACTTGACTACTAACTATCCTAGGAGTAGGTTCTAAACTAGGAGGAATAAAAGGGGATGCAACTATGGGAGATTTAGAAGACTCGATAACAGAAGACTCAAACTCAGACGACTCCGACTCATCGAACATTGGTCCTTGTCCTGTGGTGATGGAGATCCTTCTTCCACTTGGCGTAGTCACCTTCACGGTTTTTCGCCATCCTTGAACTAGTCCTTCTGCCGGGGTAATGAGCTTTGAAGGGTCAAAGTTTTCATTTTGCAACACCTTTTGGATAAGCGCGGAGTTGCCGTCGACACGCTTAGGCTCGTTTTTCTTGTATCCAAAGAAGAGACCCATAACATTGAAGCCAAAACATGGAGGTGCTTGCTCCTTGTGGATGGGAGTTGGGATCTCATCTAAAAAATTGCAATCCAAGAATATTTCGAACCCTAGTTGCCTTATCCCATATTTGACAAAAGGTGTAGGGAATTCATAGCATGGATAATCTTCACCCTCTTTTATGAATTGTCCATTTAAGGTGAGAGGGTAGTGATCCATTGGGATTGCTCTTTTCTGAGTACGAGAGTTTCTTCGTGCATTGAAATTTTCCCGGGCTCACTTAAGATCTTCTAGAGTTGGCTCAAAACTAAGTCCAAAAGTATCTAACTTAGGGAGGCCAGGTAGTCCCATTTGTTTTGCTATTCCTTTCTTCTTCCCTAGAGTCATTCAATGAAAGTGTCCTTGTTTCCTAAGAATAGCATTAACTGTCATATTTGAATGGAGGTCGTAGCAAAGAGGGATCTTTTCATCTTCTTCAATTAAAGCGACCTCTTCGGCATTAAAGCCCCATAAGTCTTTGTCGTTTTCATCGTGCTCCACATTTATAATTGGTTTATCTATTGCTTTGATTCTCATGGGGGAAGCATCAATTGTGAAAGGAATTCCTCGAACTATAGCCTTGACTTGTTGATGAAAGGACGACCTTAAGGTCATGAAGCCAAGGGCGTCCCAATAATAGGTTGAATGAAGCTTTAATATCTACCACTTGAAAAATAGTAGCATGTTCAATGACTCCTGCCGTGACATTCATAGTGATAGTTCCAAGAGCTTGACGACGAGTGTTATCGTAAGCTCTTATGCCTTGTGTTGATGGAGATAAATCCTCGTATTTTATTCCTATCATTCTCGTAGTTCGGAGTGGGAAAACATTAATCGCCGACCCATTATCTACAAGAGTCATTGGAACGTTCATTCTTTTGCAAACGACCGTGAGGTTCAAGGCCTTGTTATGCTTGTCACCTTCAGGAGGTAAGTCCTTGTCAGAAAAGGTGATCAAGTTGATGGGACTAGGAAGATCACTAGTAAGGAAGTTAGCTAAACCCTCAGGTGAGGTTTTCAAATTTATCATTACTTTAGCCAAAGCATCCATTACTGCGAGCCTATGCTCGTGGGATGTGGCTAGTAGTTTCCATACATTCATCTCAACCTTAGTCTTTTTCAATTGTTTGACAACATCATTGTCTTCTATAAGTGGTATAGGAACTTGTTGAGTGGTAGGGATAAGTTGGTTTATGATGGGAGGTTGCATTCTTCCTAATCTTGTGAGAACATCTTTGGGGGAATCTTCTTCATCCCAAATGTTGTCGACTGGATAGATTGTGGAAAGTGGGGTTTCTTCCACATCTTTGAGGTAGACATCCTCATCGTCGCTTTCCCAAACTCCATTATGCTCACATCCTTATCCGGGTTAGTTCGGACAAGCTTTCCACTGTCAATGAATCCTTGGACGAGATCCTTGAATTCAAAGCAATTTTCTATAGTATGTCCTCTAGATTGATGGTATGGACAATAGAATCTATCCGTCCTTTTAATGATTCAAATGGTCTTGGCTCGAGAAGTTTGATCTTTCCATTCTCGAAGAACATTTTGAACATGTTTGCATAGGAAGTCCCAATAGGTGTGTAGACTTTGTTATTCCTTTTGGGTGGTTAGACAAAGTTAAAAGAAAATGGCTTCCTTTCATTAGTTTTAGTGGGCAATCATCTCTTCAATGATATGCTTATTTTCAGCCAACTTCACTTACTTGATTGAATCACGGAGTAGGCTTATTGCCTTCCTCATCGTGTTTATGAGAGTGCATGCATCTTTCTTAGAGGCAAGTTCTTTAGTTGAGGGAAAATCACCCATGGCATCGAAAAAGGTTTCCTCCTCTAGCTTCTTCAATAGCATGAGTTTCTTCAATCTCTTTGATGAGGAGTGATGGATCAAGGTTATCTTCCTCATCAGAAATCGCCAAGGCGTCTAAAAGTGGAGCACTATTAATACTTGGCTTCTTGCTAGTAGGAGGCAATGGAAGTTTGTTGTTATCAATTAAATCTTGGATAGCTTCTTTCAAATTCAAGCAATTCTTAGTGAGATGGCCCCCGCCTTGGTGATACTTGCAATGCGCATTGGGGTTCCAACTAGCCGTCCTCCTTTCGACTGGTGGATCTCCAAATGGTCCAAGAGGAGTTATCAGTCCTTTAGCGTGAAGGCGATCGAACGTTATGTCATAACTCATGCCAATAGGTGTGAAATTTTTACTACATGTCTTCTTTTGTCCTTAATTGTTCATGGTAAGAACCTCATTCAAGCTAAAGGTGCTAACGTTTTTGAGTGGGTGGTCTTGGAAAAAGAAGGATTGTCGTTCTTCTTTTCTTTCCAGCCACTGTTGTTAATATCAGCTTTTTCTTTTGCAAGGTCGACTTCGATATCGATACCTATGTCATAGACAGCCTTGAAATTATTCAAGTTGCTTTGGTATTTTAAATGCTGTGAATACTTCTCTTGGAGGTTCTTGATGAACATCTTCACGGACTCCTTTTTAGTAGAAACCTCTACCATCTTAGCAGAAGTTTCCTTCCACTTGTTGAAGAAAGAAGTGAATCCTTCGTTTTCCTTTTGTTTCAACATTTGGAGTCCTCTATGGTCAGATTCAACTTGAATGTTACACTTGTACCTATCAATAAAAGCGTTTGTAATGGTTTTCCAAGAAGAAAATTTCTCCTTGTCTAGAGAGAAAAACCATTGTTGACAAACGGTTTCAAGAGGTAGTGAGAACAATGAATGGAAAACCTTTTTGTCAATTTCCTTAATATTCATTATAGTCTCCAAAGCTCTTAAATGAAAATAAGGATTGTTAGTTGGCTTGAACTTAGGGATGTCATTGGCATTGAACTTCTACGGAAGAAGTTCCTTGTCCACTAAGATCCCTTGTGAGCTAATTCCTTGAAACTTGTAGTAATTGGAAATTTTGCTAAGGCTTTCTTCCATGCGCTTAAGTTGTTGTTGCTTGATGGGATCATTGACTTGAAGAGCAAGAGTCTTCATTATCTTAGTCAAGGTGTTCATGTTTTGCTTCAATTCATCAACTTCTTATTGGGAATCCATTATTATGAACTTTTTCCTGTATCTGATGGGTTTATCGAAAAGTAGAACTTGGGACGAAAGTGTTGTCCTTGATTAATCGCCCTTCTCTTCTTGACCAAGCGCTGTAAATTAAACCATCGACTTAATGACTTGACTAAAATTAACTTTGACTTTTATGGGTTTAAAAGAAAAAAAGCAAAAATGGGTACATATTTTGGGAATATAGTTACAAATCAAGCTATGGTTTAAAACAACACAGTTTTGTTGGGAGGATATAATATCCGACTTACCCCCTAAAAAAACTGACGGAAAAGGCGCACACAAGACTCTTAGACATGGTCATGGTGAACTCAGACCTTAGCAAGACGTTGGACCATCGTGTAACTTATGGAACTGTTGCGTCGCGACAGAGCCATCGCGGCGCGATATTGCTATCGTGTCGCGATGAACCCTGACGGTTCGCACCACAACCCAAACTTCAGCGTCATGAGTGTAACATCAGTTTGAACTTGTTTCCAATATTCTGCTCGAAAAGGGTGAAACTAAAGTCGTGCTAAGTCATGTATTTTAAACTTTAATAATCCAAATTAATTAATTAATTAATTAAGCAAAGTCCTTTAGTCTTTAATCAGTTTATTTAAACGTAATATTATTAATCACAAGTCAATCAAACAGTTAGCTTAATCACACATAAGCTATGCACAAGTAAGAAATGCACAAATAGTCAAGTAGTCACAATATGATGCAATGAGTTTGCAACCTAACCATGAAACTAGTTCTCTACAGTTCTAGGATTATACTAGTCAAAATAGGGTCTATGGTTATGAGTCCAGATGCATCGCGCGGAAGGCTTACATTTGGAAGGGTTGGCGCATATGGATGGGACCCCGCAAGTTAAAATTGTTTCCATGTTTTGGTGAATTCACAAACTCGAATGTACTCTTCGTTGCACAGAGAGTTCGATTGGGTAGATGGAGCATGAATTCCCGAGGGCTAAAGCCACATATAGAACACATACGGAAGATAAAAGCGCATGAAGGGTTTACGCGGAGAAAACACGAAACAACCCCGTGTCACGGAATGGATTTTCACATGGAAAAAACACGGAAAAATCACCGTGACACGTTGAAAATTACCGTGTCACGACACCAGGCACCATACGTTAGATTTTGCCGTGACACGGTGTTTTTACACTGTGCGCGGTAATTCCAGTTTTTTACGCGTTTATAAAACAATGATAACTTTTGATCCGTAACTTGGAATAAGGCATATAATATATCATTGAAAATCTTATCAAGTCTAATTTCCAACCCAATTGAAATCAGGTCAAAATAATTTTTAGATTTTAAGATATGGCCGTTTTAGTGAAAGGGTGTCGGTTTTGGGTCGAGTTTAGTATTTTGCTCATATCTTCTTCGTTCTAAATCGGAATTGGGCTTATGATATATGGTTGGAAAGAATATTTCAAGGCCTATACAACCAAATAATAATTGGATCAAAATTATTGGGCCACAATATCAGTTTCTCTCGGTTTTGTGATGTGGACACGAAAAGTGAAAAGTAAGTTATGGTGTAGGGAAATGAGCTAGGAAATTGGTTTATGAAATGTATTGAATGGTAACATGGATTTATGCACTCCAAATATTAAATACTCAACCCGACCAATAATGGCGGTGAAAGGTTGTTCATCATCGGGTTTGGTTTTGGGGAGACATTTTTAGGTGTCTACAACCACCATGATAACGGATAAGCTTATTTTTCAAAGTCACACAACAAAAGTCTAAATTAAAAACCAACTTTTTAAATAAAACTTGAGATCACAACCTCAAAACAAAATAGAAATAAAAAAACCACAAGTTGGAACCAATCCAAACATGGCACTTTTTAAAATCCCACTTAAATAAACATAATAAAGTTAGTCCATATAATCAATAATTCAAAACATAAAACTAGAAAAGCATAACAAGTAACTCTCGTCACTCATTCCCATCATGCTCTTCATGATTCAAGTACCTGTCACTTCCCTTTTATTTTAACCCTCTACTCGCCATATAAATGGGTCATAGTAGGGCCAACCAAAGGAAAGACAAACACAAACACAAAAGTACGAATCAGCAAAAGCTGAGTACATATGCACCACACTAACATGAATATCCTATCGTCAATAAAAATAATAAAACATGCTTGCCATTCAATCACAAGTCAACTTAAATTTGACTCATAACTAGCAATATCAGTTATTAAATAATAACTTTGGATTATGCATCGAACGAGTTTCCTTCCTTACAAATAGCCCATTAAAAATGGAGCTTTCAATCAGGGAGCTACCCCAATTGGCAACTGCTATGTCACACTTGGTGACGGAATTCCAGTGCATAAATAATAATAAAATAAAGTACAACGTCCTGTTCCCCTGTAGAAGGTATGCTCAAATATAAAGTCACATAACTCCATCCCCCCATATGTTCATACTCAAGGTATATACGTTCCAAGAGTTTTGGTGCGTATCCTCTTACACTTTACGTGATTTACCAATTTAACAGGTGATGACTCCAACCAATCAATCGAGAACAAACATAACAACATTCAACATATACTTCGAATTTATTCTTGAATTAATTAGTGAGCACGTACTATTTATTTTAATTAAGGATCCTTGCCTAATTTTGTGCACAAAATTGCACGATTACTACCTTTGTGCATAGAATGCATTAATAAACTTTCCTGACTCAATCTTAACTTACTTGAGTGAGTAAATAAATAAACTAACTTTCTTGACTCAACACCAATAATAAATGGGTCAGAATAAAATTCATGAATCATGATCAATAATTCTAATTATAGCTCGTTTAAACATATATAAGCCTTGCTTATTAATTTCATGCTTCCTTGATACTTAAAAATAAAACATACTTCCATGATTCACATACATTGAACTTGTATCATGCTTCAAATATCATATTGCTTGCATAATAATTCATGTTCAACTAACATCAATTCGAAGCATATAATGTAATACCCGAATATTTTATGATTTTATATAAGATATTTTTATAAAAAATAGCTTATTTTTATTTATTAAATAACTTTCCTAATCCCATATTATTATTTTAGAGTTCGGAAAGTTTTAAAACCATATTTTGTTTAAATAAGACTCTATAATTTTAAGTGTATATAAACTATTCTAACCCTATTAAGTTGTTGTTACACAAACTGCAGCCGTATAATATCATATTAGCTTCTCTCTTAGCTTTGCTTTTGTGTATAAACCAAAATAAGGGATTAGTAATTATTCATCAATTATTTCTTCTAACATGAATTTTGCAATTCAAGCCAAGTCAACAACAATTTATTATGTTGTTCGTGAGTTTTGAGTGGTGTGCAACTGATTGACTTAATTATTTTGCTCATCACTCACTATACAATCTGCGTACCATTCTATTCGAAGTGTTGGAGTAATTTCCTTCGGAAGGTAATCACACTATCTCAATTGTTTTATATAATTATTTTCTGATTTGCTATTGATATGTATGATTTATGTATATAGTTATATGAATTGATCAGATTTAATGTGTTGTTAATTGTGTTTTCTATGATTGATTGTGGTATAATTTCAAGGGTTTTTAATGTTGTTGTTCTAGGGAGTATTGTTTTGAGGTTTAGGGTTACTAATGCGGAGTATTATATTGGGTTGAGATTTGATTATATTTGGGTTATTAGTATTATTTCCCTAAGAGTTGAGATATTTATGAATTGAATTGTTATGTTATTTGGGAACACGTGCCATTTTTGAGATACTAAATATTAGCTTGTGAATGGTTATTTGATAAAGTATGTGATCAAAAGGTTTAGTATTATTATTTTGTTCTTGGTTTGAGGCTCGGCGTTATATACCTTAGTCCTTGGCATGTTAGTAAGAGGACGATAATGATGAGTTAAGAATGAGGTACAATCTTTATTTATATTTTTCTATGGTCCACTACAGTGGGATTTGGCCCGTATATGGTCTGATTCAAGGTGTTTTCTGGTTATTGAGAGTATTCAAGTTTTTATACTTGATGGTTTATTTATTCGAATTATCCATGTCCAAGGTTAGGAATAAAACAAAAGGCATGGCACTTGAGTGAAGGATTGTATTATTATTCGAGGTTGGGTTGACAAAGGTTACTTCCAAAGTACAATGTCTAATGTAGTTTTAAACTACATAATTTATTTGAGCTAGTAATGTTGCTTATCCTATTATTCTCTATACTTTGATATGTGATGATTACTCAGCTTTTTGTTGACGTGTGTGTTGTTTATTTTGTTGTGCTACTTGTGTTTGCGGCCATGTCTTTTTCTTATGGTGGCCCTGCAATGATCTATTTTGGAATTTGTCCTTAATGGTAAGCAGTCAAGATTTTCACTACTACAAAATTGGGCTTAAGTAACACCCATTGGTAACACTTTAAAATTTTCATGATTGTTTGAGTTTTACGTAACACTTTTGTAACATTATGGTATTAGGTAACGTTTTTTGTAACACTTACTTTAATATTAGGTAACACTTTATCGAACACTTTGATATTAGGTAGCACCTGATTGTAACATTGTTTTTCTTAAAAAAAATTGATTTGTTGAATCATCTTTTTCTTTTTTTAACAAATATTTTTATCAAAATGGACCATCACAGTCACAACCTCACAACTTTCTTCCTCCCTCGTATTTCTCCATCCCTCGAGCTTTCATTGTCTCTTTACACAGCACCTCCTTTCCTCGGCTTCCACCGCTACCCCCTTCTCGCTCATGGTTCTCCAATGTAGCCCCAGTCCACCGCTCCATCAATCGCAATCCGTGCTCCAACTTGAAGATTTACAACAGCCCGTACTCCAAGTTGAAGAAACAGCAATTTCCACCTCCAAAGACAATGATTGCCACCTCCTGACCTCCATCCTCGGCGGCCTCCATCTTAAAGTTAAGGTTACGGTTAGTTCAGTTCCCTCTTCCTTCCATTATCAACAAGAATTTGGTCTAATTAAAGTTAGGGTTTCAACTCCCTCTCTCTGATTTTGTTGATGATTTATTAATTTGATGTTGAATTTTCCTATTAACATGTTTAATTTCAATATTTTCATATTAAATTTTCCTAATAACATGCTTAATTTCACTATTTTTATACTAAATTTTGCATGCATCTAAATTGGTTAAAGTGTATATTTAGATGAGTTTGGAATTTTTGTTTTTTCTTCTTTTTTTATTACTGCTTCTTTGATTTATGTTGTATTTGATCTTTATTGACTAATTAATATGACCAATTATAATTTGATTACTTTCTTTTAATTTCTAAATTGATTCTTCATAAGCTTGTCAAAAATCCATGTAAATGTGGGGGGAAAGAGATGTAGAAATTGAAGGCAATGCCATGTTAAGGGTTTACTTCTTTTCTTATGCATACGGGAAGTCTTGAAAATATAATTGTTGTTGTTAACTTTGGCAATTTTGGTTATATGCTGAGGCTATTTTCATAGCTGGTAACTTGGTAATTAGTCTTTGTTATTTTTATTTTGCAGATAATATATTGCTTATGCATATGAGACACTCACTCTATGATCTATAATAATTAGTTGCATGAGTAATATCCAGATTTCATAGTATGAAGGCATGTTAGTACGTATAAGGTCATCTAAAAGTAAGTAATACTCCGTATCTTTTTCAAGTATATAGATTGAAAGGTACTTGCAAACTCATATTCCTTTTTCTAATTTTCCCTACTTTACTACAAAGCAAGTCATGTCATTACTCATTACTCCGTATTATTTAGAAGTTATACTTTGTTTCTTATAACTTAGCACTATCTCTAACTATGGATATTTTTTAGCTGGAATTATATTATATGCAGAATTGATCAGCCATTACATTCACTATGAAACTTGATAAGCTAATTTGGCATATATTTTGATTTCGGTTTATCAACTCTTTCCCGGTTGTTGCTCATTGTGGATCAATAGATCGGTAGTGGCCAAGGTAATTAGTACCACATTTGTACCTTTTCTTCTTTTAATTAACTCATGTTCATGTCATCCAAGTAAGAGCTAATTATAATTACTTCTTGTTCACTTTGTAGTTTAATTTCAATTGCTTTTTGCTTTACGTTTTTTCTAACATCCTGAATTAGATTATCATTGTGTTTGGTGGATCACTGTTTAATGCAATTAAACCAAGGCAATTACTCTTCCACCATTAACTCATTATATTCTTATTGTAATTAATCATTGTGACCAGCCATAATCTTAGGGTAATGAATTACAAGACCTTTAATTTATTATTTATGCTTTGGTTATTCGCATGGTGATTTTAATAAATTCATTCTTATTTGTCTTTATTCATTGTAAAAAGAAATATATACTATGTGACTGATTAAATAGATTGTTTATGTTAGCTGCAGGCCATACCAGTTGATTGCCTCATGTCTTGGATTTATCTCTTAGTTCTTTTATTTTTTATTTTTTGTTTTGTGTGTGTGTGTGTGTGTATGTGTGTGTGTGTGAGAGAGAGAGAGTTCTACATGATAGGTTTGATGTATCTAGTTGGGGAGCATTTTTAAGGTACTACGTACAGAGTAATTCTTAAAGTATCATATCAACTCTAATGTTTATCTTTCCTGCCCAAGGTTTATTTTCTACCTCCTTTTCCAAATGGTTAATCTTACATCGAAAAGCTTATAAGCTTAAAAATATTTGAAATTAAAATATAGGACTCTCAATATTTCAAGTGACCTTGTGCTCTAGTTTCAACTAAAGATTCCATTTTGTTATGTATAGTGATTAATGTACCTTGTGATTTTGTCATACTAGATGACAGTCTAACCTGGGCGGTTTGTATCTACTAGCTAGTAAGGTAAAATATGATTGATAGTTTTAAACCATGACAGGTTATAGCGGTAGCTGACAACTATTGTTTGGGTATATATATTTGCTAAGGATCAAAATTGCGAAATTACTTTACGTGCAACTACAAGGTAATCTTAAGGTGACTATCCTCTTAATCTATTATACTTTTAGTTCATTTTTACACACATGTCTAGCATTCAGTATTGTTGTTTACTCATTCATTATCTGCTCTTTATGCCCTTACTCGCTCGTGGGTGTTATGATAATGTATTGAATTCGTTATATAATAAATTAGATGATTTCTTGTCATTTAATCTTCACTATTTCTTGTCATTTAATCTCCTCTATTTATCTAATATTAGGACTTCTTCATACTATACTTATAGGTGGTTGTTGATGCAAAACATATCCTTAAATTGTTGTCTGTTGCTGATTGCTGCTGTTACCGATGCCTGCTACCGTTGTGTTCTGCTACTAATGCCTGTTGCCACCATCGTGTGTTGCCATTGCTCTATGCTGGCCTGATAGTGTTGTCTGCTGCTATCTACTGTTACTAGTGCTGTCCGTTTGCTACTCCACGGACTATTTTGCTTTTTTTGTTTTGGAGTTTAGTGATCTGATGTAGAGACCAGAGTTGACTTTCCTTTGTTTTTACTCTTAGATTGTTTAGCCAAAATAAAAAAATTGGTGTTTGTAGATGTTTTTTTAAAGAAATTATGAAATTATATCAATTTCAAATGATTGTCTATCGTTTATGTTAGTTTCATATTTATGGTTGTTGTACATATTAATATTATTTTTATATATAAAAAAAGTTGTATATTCGAAATAATGATATTATTTGTAGAAATAATAATAATTATTATAATTATAATATTATTAATAAATGTTACCTATTAATCAATAAAATGATATATTAGTTTGCAAAAAGTGATACATAATGTTGAAGAATGTGTTACTCTACATTAAAAGATGATTGAAAAATGATACCTAATTAGCAACAAAGTGTTACATTAGTTCCCAAAAGTGATACATAAAGTGGGATAAAATGTTACCATATGATTGAAGAATGTTACTAAAGATAAGTAAGTATAACATAAGAAATAAAAAGTAACACTTTAAAAATGATACTAAAAATAATAAAAAGCGTTACTTAAGAAGGTTTATAGTAACACTTTTAAAAGTGATACCATACGCTACCAAAAGTGTTACATAATACATTAGGTAACATGAGCAGATGTATCACCCACTAAAGTGTTACATATTGTTTATTATAACACTTTATCACTTTACGTAACACTTTTTAGGTGTTACTTAAGGTTAGTTACATACTAGTGTTTCTAAATAGGTTAATCAAGTGATTGTATCTAAAGGAGCTCAAGTGTTTCGATTAGTTTGTTATAACGAGTTTATAAAATTGTACAAATAGTTCACTTAGTTTATTGAGTTGTAATTATTGTGATTTTGTAAGCCTTACCACTTGACAACTTGTCGAGGGTGGCAGTAATACCTCCAGTTTAGGTGTATGCTTCCGCAATTTTATTCAAAGGTTGCGTATTTTTCCTTTAATTCTTGTTTATTATTTGTTAGTAAATCGGGGTGTTAAATATAATCAACCAAACATGCTACTAATACGTCACTTCAATCATAATTCACAACCCTAACATGATACTGCGCATATACAAACATCTTTGTGCACATACATACCTTGAATATCGCCTTAAATCGGCCACACTCGCTAGAAATCACTTAGAACATCGAAACTTCCTATAATTAAAAGTACATAATTATAATTAATCCACCACTCTTTAAACCTTACTAATCAACCCAATTTAATGACATAAAAGCCATAAAACCTTTTCTTTAAGTCTGTACTTCTAATCCTTTCAAAAGGCTTATTTTTCATGACTTAAATAAAATTCCATCATACTAATTTAACATAAAACATCACTTTTAGACTAAGAAATCATATTTAAATCATTAAAACCTTTTCCCCTTTTATGGGTAATCAAACCCTAACTCAATAATTAAAGTGTAGTGTGTATAATTAAATTCCAGCATTAAGTTGAGGGTTAAAACTCATTAAAAACATGTTTAGACCATGAATTAATTAATCACAACAACCTAGCATTAATCCCTAACCAATTATACAAAATCCCCAATTTATAGGGTTCATAATTTGGGGTTCTTAATTAAATAAAAATCTGAAATTTATATTAATAATTTAACATCAAAATCCCAAAATCAATACCCAAATATAATAAAAATCATGCCTTTAAAACAATAAATCAATAAAATTAATTTTAGGAATAAATGAGTTTTTTTTTTTAAATACACAAACCGCAAGAGGAGAAGGGGACATACGACCGGCCGGCGGCTGCCAGCGCTGCTTTCGCCACCGATGGTGGTGGTGGCGCTAGTGGTGTTGGCCGGCGTGAGGGAGGAAGGAGGAGAGGAGAAAGTAGAGTGGGAAAAGGGGAAAAGAAGAAGAAAAAGAGAAGAAAAATAAGAAGAAAAAGGAGAGAGAAATAAAGAGAAAATGTTTGAACTTTTTTTTGTGAAATTTGACAATTATGAAAGTTGAGTGGAAAAATCTTGTGGTTTTAAGGTATTTATACTCCCCTTTTAAAACAAGACTCATATTTACAACTTTGCATTACTAATTCCTACTCTCCCTCAAATTTTCCCTTAGGCCAACATTGGGCCTTTAAATTCCCAATAACTTAGTCCATTTATTTAAATATGGTTGGCTTAATTAAAATACTTTCGTTGCCTCACTTTATGATTCATTTAGTTTATACACACTTACAATTTATTTAAATAAATAATTTCTTTTTAAAAATGAGACAAATCATTTTAATAAATAAAATAAATAAGATAATTAATTTATATATATAAAAATAGAATAAAAATACAGAGTATTACAATATCAGCCAACAATTGGAGCGTATCAGCCAACAAAAAGGATGAAATCAGCAAAGAAAAGTAACAGGTTAGCCAACAAAATAAACGCATTAGCCAACAAAATAAAACATATAAGCCAACAATTAAAATATACATATCAGTCAACAAAATAAATATATCAGCCAACTAAAGAATATATAAGCCAAATGATGTCTGATATCAACTAATTAAAGAAACCTATCAACAAAAAAAAAAAAAGAATATATTAGCCAACACAAAAATCATATCATCCAACAAATTAAACATATCAGCTAACACATGAAACATATAAGCCAACAAGTAAAACATGTCAGTCCAGCCAGTCGCACGGAAATTTGCATGCGGGCATCTGCACGAAATACCTTCTCTATAGAAAATCCCTCTTAACAAGCATCTAGATTACTCCCCAAGTTACTACTAACAGACTATGACTAATAACGTGCCCTCCCCAAAATATTGATTCCTTGCAACAACCAACCACAACCTCAAGATAGGCGCTCCCCTAGCCAACATTTCATCTACCTCTACTACTTACCATCACATATCAGCTTCATCTGAACCTAACTCTGCAACTGTGTAAACAAGTCAACTTGGTAGTGATGATGGCTTGTGGGGGAGTGTTATCAAATCTAGGAAGGAAAGTTATTAAAACCACACTAGCTTATAACAGATATTTACTATTATTAAGCATATAATTAATTATATAATCTATTTTTCATTATCAGAGGGATAAAATCCCTAATACTTGTGGTTCATATCAAAAAATAAGTTTACTTTCTTGTAAAATAAATTAAACTCTCAAATTGATTGGGTTTATTTAAGTCTCAATGAATTTGAATTTTCAAAATTTCATTTGTAATATTGCTCCTATACAACTAATTTATTTTACTTAGTATATAATAATCTTTTTTAATTGGTTAAATTTAATAATATTTTATGTGGAACTCTACATGCTTCTGAAAAAAATTCCCGTTTTATTTGTATCAATCAAGAATAGTGGTTAATGATGTGCGTGTATGGAGTAAGTATTTATCATGTACTCCCTCCGTCCCTTATTTACATTCATGCTTTCCTTTTTGGGTGTTGCAAAATTACATTCTCACATTCCCTAAGTAGTTGTGATGTGGCATTACTTTTATTATTTTTCTATTTTGCAATTAATGGCACATAAATCATAATTTTCTCACTCCTCCTTCATCGTTTGCGGGTTCTTCCACCAGCTTCTCTCTCTATTCTCTTCTTCATCCTCCCCCTCACTTTCTCTCCTCAATTCTCATGGTTTTTTGCTTCATTTTCTACGAAATTTACATGATTACATCTGAAATAGTCCCCTCTACAAAAGCCCCATTTGAATTTTGCGCAAATAGTGTTCCTTTTCGTAGATCTGAAGTTTTCACTGTCACTTTTCATTTTCTCTCTCTTAAAATACCATCAGATCTAGGGTTAGCTTGCTCAATTGTTGTTTATTACGCATTCCCTCGATTATTTTGAAGAAATTTTTTCAAGAACTACCAATTAAAGCGCGTGTTTTGAAAACAATTACCTATTAAAAATTTCTTTTAAAAGAACTACCACAAAATTGTAAAAAGTTTAAGTAGCACTACCATTCTAATAATTCCTACTAGAATATTCGGCATGTGGGTTCCACTTTTTACCTTTACCTCATAAAATCACCATCTAAATTGACTAAATTATCCTTCATAAAGGTAAAAAGTGATAAAAAGTGAGACCCAAAAGCCGAAAATTCTAACCAAAATTGTTAGAGTGGTAGTGCTACTTAAACTTTTTACAACTTTGTTGTAGTTCCAAAAAAAGTTTTTAATAGGTAATTGTTTTAAAAACACGTGCTTTAATTGGTAGTAGTTGACAAAATTTCTTTATTTTGAGGTAATTTTCGATAACCTTCATCAATTTATTTGCAGAAACTGAGTTCCCCTCTTCCATTTATTTTCGACAATATGTTTAAGAATTCGAATTCCTCTCTACCAAAACAACCAAATCCTCCTGTTTGGGATTAACGGTTTGGCCCAGATCCTGATGTTTTGTTTCGTGGTGATAGTGATGATGATGGTGGGGAAACTCCACCTGACGAATGTTCGGATCGTGATTGTCACTGGTCGACTGACTGCAATGGCCACCATTCTTACAGCTTAGATGTTTAGAGCAGGCAATTTGGTCATCACCTCGACCCTAGGGAAGAAAGTGGCTATTTTGGGTGGTCTATTAGTGATGGTGACGGTAAAACCCTTAGTGGTGAGGAGGTGACATCAAAAATGGAAGAAAAAAAGTCCCCTATTTGGGATGAACGGTTTAGCTAGATCTTGATGTTTTGTTTTGTGGCGATAGTGATGATAATGGTGGAAAAACTCCACTTTACGAGTGTTCGGATCGTGACTGTCACTGGCCGACTGACTGCAATGGCAACCATTCTTACAGCCTAGATGTTTGGCGGAGGCGATTTGGTCATTACCTCGACCCTAGGGAAGAAAGTGGCTGTTTTGGGTGGTCTGTCTATGACGGTAAAACCCTTAGTGGTGGGGAGCTGACATCTAAAATAAATGTTGAGGAGGTTAACTCCTCCCCTGTTGATGAAAAAATGTACTCTATTGATGAATAAAAGTCCCCTGTATTTGGTTATGTAAGTAACTCCAGCAACACTGTGTCATCTCCATCTCCAGTTCGTGATTGCACATTTGGCTTTGTGAGTAACTCCAGCAACACTAATTTGCCTTCAAATGATGTTAATGTTGGCGGCTACGTAAGTGATTCATGTGAATCACATAGCTAAGTATTCCTCCCCCTTTAAATCTCTGTTGTTTAAGCACTTTTGATTAGGTTAGTTATTGAAAGTGTATGCCAGCAAGTGTGATATCTTGCTGGCCAGGGGAATTATGTGTGTTTGAATGAGGAGAACGATGAATAGGAGAATGTTAGGATTGAATTTATGCTTTACTTTAACATGTTTATGATATATGAGTTGATGTGATATTGATTTGAATATGATTATGACTATTATTTGATTTGAATGTATTCTTAAATGATATGATTATTAGATGATTTCAGTTATTTTGATTTGATTATTATAATGATGGTTTTAGTTGATTTGATGCTTTTATGATTTCAGTTGATTAAATTTGATTATTTGAATGATGGATTAAGTTGAGTTCGATTATGAATTTGATGCTTTGAATGATGGAGTAAATTGAGTTGATTATTATTTGATTATGAATTTGAATGATGGAGTAAGTTGAGTTGATTATTAGTTGATTATGAACTTGATTTTTCTTCGATTATGAATTTTATTATGATTATCAATGTGATTATTATTTTATTTGATTGATTTATTAGATGATATGATTCTGACATGATTTGAAATGTCTATTTGAATATGATTATGATTATCAATGTGATTTGAATATGATTTTAGGTGAATATATTATGAATGTGAGATCATATGAATTTGGTTATGATTATGATATGATTTATGGGGACTTCTAAGATGACTTCAATTACGGGCTTTTTATGAATATATGATGCATGTGGGTTTTTTTTTCATCAATGATAAGACTCCTAATAATGAGATTATAAATGCAAAAACTTATCTGGATTATTTTCCATTTGATTCCACCATTTCTTATGATTGTTGAGACTTTTAGGCAGATAATTTTGAGCAAAGTGTGTGTTTGTAATTAGTGATTGATGGGGACTTTTGAGATGATAAGAATTTGTTTCTACTTGGGCTTAAAAAAAAACATTTGATCTATATATGATGAAAATAATTTTCATTTCAATGAGTCATTAAGATACTTACAAAAACTTGCTACCACTATTTACAAAGCATCACATAGCCCACATGTAGTGAAGTCCCCAAAGACTTAATACTGTAGGACTTTACATACTAATGAGCGGAATTTCATGAATCATATTCATAAGCATCTAAACACCAAGATCATTGCATAACACATGTAATTGTACCTTTGAAGCGTGATTCAACGTGTGATCGAGCAAGAACAATGGGAGATAAAGAACCCTAAGCGTGATTCCTCTACTTCGTCCACGGGCACAGATTAAACCTCCACTAATGCTAGTTAGTGGTGATTGAATGCTTCAATCAACCTTCAACGGAGAAGAGAGGAATGAATGAGCCCCGAACCACCATCACCACCACCATGAGCAACCACCTTGCTTGGGTGGTCCATACTGTACGGACAAAGGGGAGGAAGAGAGAGGTGTGTGAGAGAGAGGGGTTGGGGTGTTTGGTTGCTTGCTTCACAATTTACTGGATGGGTAAATTATGACTTATGTCAACCCTAGGCATAGCCTCTATTTGTATATCACATATATAATTAGAGTCCATGTGAAGCCCAAACTCCTAGCCCACTTCTAACTACACTAGCCCTACTCCTTACATGGCTTGTCATATCCTCATGAGGCCCATTAATGGGCCTCTTACTTGTTAAACCCAATACCCTTGTTGTGTGACCTCATAGGATCCATTCTATTAGGCTTTGGACTATTTAACTAGCCCAAAGATCATTTGTCATATCTAGCACCAAACAATGACGACCCAAAAGAATGAACTTATTATCTCCATAATAGTGAACCTTGATATGTCTAGTAATTACACTCATCGAAGACATAATTCCTTCAATCTCCCACTTGACTGAGACAAGTGCGCAATATTCAAATTCCTTATGTCAATGTGTGTCGATTTGATAATATGATTGCATCTCATGTCGTGATCATATTAATCTACAAATCTTTTCTTGAAATCTGAGTTAGAATTACAAAACAAATGATTACTATGTAATCCATTTGAGCACGGCCATGCATTTTCTGAATTCTCCCTCTTCAAGGGGCCAAGACACATTCCTAATTAAATAGGTAGACTCAATCCAATCTTGTGAAACCAAAGCTCCCACTCAATTCTTGAAGTAGCCGGGAAACATCCTTTATAGCCCCCTTTTACGGCATGACGTTTGAATGTACCACAGTTAAGACAATCTTTGAATGGAATCAATGTTCCACTCATGTCTAAGGAACCACTAACATATCCGGAAGCTCTATATTTGAACTTCAAATTAGGTCTATAGTTCGATCATGCATCATTCATGCATATCCATGTGATTGACCGAGCATCATCACTATGCCCTTATAGCCCATGAAACTGCGCTATCCAATCAATCTTATATGCTAGTCCATTTATTGAAATCATTTATGTCCACTTTAATGATTCCGAACTAGGAACTTAAATAATATATAGATTTTGTTCACTTGTGGGGTTTCATTCACCAAGTCATCAACCTGATGAGCCCATCAATCCATAATTATTTTGGACATTTTATTTAACATCAAAACCATAATTAAATAAGATTGAAACTTTGTTTCAATTGATAAACATAATTTTGCAAGTTAATGTATTACTTATATGATATGTTTTCTCAAAACATACACAACTTAAATTACATAACTTGCTACAATCCAAGAACCTTAGTATGACTCTCATACCTTGGTCATAGCAGGGGTTTAGTAAGTAGAGTTCATGAGACATTCCCGTAAACATGAATTTTGCAACATCTAAATTTTATAATAATCTTCATCTCCATACACTAAGAATTTTCCTTCGCCCTTTCGCAAGGAGCTTAGAAATTTCTAATTTGTATTCTAATGTTACATTGAATTTTGATTGAAATCTGTCATCACTTGTTCTTAAAACACGCGAATCAAATAGACGAGTATAGTCCATGACGTGCATGATGCATCCTTTGCATATTGCATAAGGGTCATCACTCAAAACCTTAATTTCATCAACCTTCCTCGAAGCATTGAATCTTGTTAAGCAATGTGCCGTGTTATATGGGATTGAAACTCCTTTCAATATAATGTTGAATCTTATAGAATCTTATCAATATAAGCTTCTTAACCAAGCTCAAACATCCTTCTAGACCTATCTCTATAGATCTTGAATCCCAAATGTACTCATTATCCTGTTCAAGGTTTTTCATACAAAATGCATTAACTATCACTTGACCCTTCAAGCAATGAATAATTGCTCTTTATACTAGACTAAGAAGATTATATAGCTCCCACTAAATATCTTGTATACATAACACCTTCATTTATGGGAAAATCAAACAATTTTGATTAACTCATAAAATTAAGAACACCAACTCCATGATGCTTACTTCAATCCATTAATGTATCTTTTATGCATCCTTAGGATTATTGGATTTTCAAAATCATTCTGATTGTATCATATACAAATCTTCTTTCATGAACAATTTCAAGAAAGTGTTTTGAAATCCATCTACCAAATCTCATAAGGCAGAAATCACTAAATATCTTTGATAGATCTTTGCAATATGACTAATGTAAAGATTTCATCGTAATCATAGTCATACTATGAATTTGTTGAATTCTTTACCAAGTCTTTGGTTTGTTTAGAAAACACTTTTCTTTCTTGTCTGTTTTGCTTATAATGGGTCTCACCCAATTAGGCAAATTAATCAAGTGTCATACACTTGCTTACAAACTTAGAATCTATTTCAGATTTTATGGTTTTAAACCACTTAGAGTTATAACTTGTCAAATCATCTTTATAACATGCATAATCATCATGTTCCAAAATAACTATTTTAGAATTCTTAGTCAATATGAAATCATATTTCTTTGACTAAGTTTTACTTATGCTAGTCATCATTGTGGGTCTTTATGCAACAATCGAAACTCATACAACAACTTTGTTTAGTTTTCTATGAAAAACGACAATAGAGGACATGCACTTGGAATGTACTACCTTCGACACATGGTTGTTATTCCCATTACACTTAATGAGCCCACGTGTTGTCATTTATAACATGAGGTGAATCATGCTTATATTGTTGCTTTGATTCGATTATTTCTCGAATTTCTTCAATATTTTCGAATTAACTTTTTTTGAACTCTTTCAAGGCTCTCAAACTTTTCGAGATTCTTATACTCCCACTTGCCTTTTGAAGAGGCGCATTTAGCATAGGGTGAACCAACCATAGTTTGAACCATGTTTGTTTGTTACTTTTCTCGAGCTCTTTCGAGATTTACACTACTCCCACTTGACCTTTTGAAAATGACATCTTTTCCATAAAGGGCATATATTTGAGCAACAAACATTTTGTGCTTAGTATGACTTATGTAGTAGTACCCCGTGCTTTGTATAGGAATTGAACGTGTATCAAACGATTTAATACAACTTTTATTCCTTGCTTTGTAGAAGGACTTTATGAGAACTTTTCTTATCCATATCATATATGAAGCCTTTGCTACATTTTGATTTGACATATGTAGTTTGTTTAGTTTTGTATCTCATCTTAAAAGTGTATCCCCTGAATAATGGTTGGAAGATAGGGTATTTTCATCCATTATCAAAATATATCTCATACAGATTGATAGCTCCTTTCATAGACACTTCATAAGGTGTTCTTTCGGAGTTTGTTGTAAAACAATTTCACAACTCTTGGATGTTTATCACGGTCTTGGCTTAAATTCTCATTATTACGATCATATCACAATATTTTAAATATATTGCCAAGTAAATGTCTAGACTCAAACTTTCACCATTACAATCATACTATAGTGTATTTATTATCTTGTCAAGTTGATTTTGAACTTCAAACTGGATCGTTTGAACTTTTCAAAACTTTCACACTTTAGCTTCAATTAAGCACAAGTGATCATATCACAAATGAAGTTTCATTGTCCGTCTCTAGCCTTTAAACCTTAGGTTTTCTTACATCGATATGTATTAGACCTTGAGTTCATATTATCATTTCTCTAAACAATGACTTTGTCAAAAATTTCAAATTAGAATGATATTTACATATATCAATAGATTCACAATATAATGATATTGAAAGTCCATCTCTTTGGATCTTCCGCATGCAATGTTCATTTTCATTCGAATTAATTGACATTTTAGAGACAATTTATATATATAGAACTGGTTTATCTTTATCTATCATATAGAACTTTTAAACCTATTATTACTAACATTGAATGGGTATGTTTTGATAATGACAAGAATAAATAACATTTATTCAATTCTAGCCATAACTTGGTAAGGTGAAAAACACGCTTCTACTTGTAAAGTTGCAACTTTTGCTTCTAAACTTGTAGATTCTACTTGTGAAGTAGCAACATTAGCTTCTAAACTTGTAGATTTATTTCTCCCTAAGCCATACTTCTTAATTTAGTTCAACCACATTCTCAATGGGAGAGAACTAAACATGACATCGTATGTCCAAGAAGTAGTAATACACTAAAATAATTTCTATAATATACTTCTTAAATTGGAACATTTCCATTCTTTTACCTTCCAACTGTATGAGGTTGTTTCTAATCAATTGGAATTGGTCCATTTAATTTGAAACATTTGTTGTTCATAACGACTTTTAGCATTTAAGTAGTTCTAGGTTTGAGAGGTAGCAACTTGTTTGCATTTCTTGGCCTATAACTTTTAATGCAATCCTTATATATTCTTAAACCCTTCCCTTAGAGCCACTTAGAACATTTCTCTTAGGTTCAAAATGATACTTTGCTTAAATTCTTTAAGCACTTTCATGATTTTGCTAAGTCTTTTTCAATCATTATTCATATTAGAGTTTAATCAACTATTTAACTCCATATGAAATGAATGAAGAATAACATCATTTGACCAACTTTTGATCATAGAGACTTCCAATCACTTTCTTATAATCAATCATATTGAAGATAAGATATTTTATTGGATTTCTATACTTGTCTTTTAGAGGGTTTGCACCTCCCATCTCATTATATCCCTTGAAAAACTTTTCAAAATGAAGATGTGTTGGCATTTTACTCAAACATTTTGAACAAAACCAACCTTAGACATGTGACATGAGTTTCTAAAACTTGCCTTTTAGAACCATTTTAGCAAAATTGGAATATAGGTTTATGGATTATCTTTTAACCTTTTGAGAACGTTTCTCAACTTTATTTTCAATCGAGGAGATTATACATTAAAATAAAATTAGAACGAAATATTACTCATAAATAAACGTAAAATTCAATTATGTTTAATTTAATTTAAAGTACCATAAACGAATTAAATTTGGTAACTTTAAAACACTTTATTCAATTTAAATGATCCCAATTTGAATTAAGTGATTCCAATACCCTTTATTTGTGTAATAGTTGACCGGACTGAGTCCCTACCATCAAGCATTACATTTTCGAGGTGAGTAAACTCTTTACTGAATGCGATTCCTGCAACTCTTGGTTGAATAATTAACCATCTCATGTTTAATTATTACCCTTTGCTTCAAGGTTCTAAACGCTTTAGGTAACCTTGTTAAGCATAACCAATTAAATATGTAGAACATGATCTACCCCAAGTTACCTAAGATAACAAGTGACACTCTGTTGAGGCCGACCCATCACTTACGATTGAAGGATTGTTGGGTATCTAATTGGAAAGGCAAACTCAATATTTTCGGGACCTAGATTTATTATGTTGTGATTATTTAGTAAACTCTAGTGCATCATCACAAGCATCAATAAAATCTAACATGCACAATCTACTAATGCATAAATAAAATGACATAGTATGGCCCCTTAATCCTAAAAACTAATAAAGCAAAACTCCCACTTCAACCTTCATGGGTCTCATCCATCTAGCTCCTTTAGGCCTTCACTCCATTGGCTTCTTGGATTAACTGCAACCTATAATATTATTCTATTCTATTCTATCTACTACTTAAAAAAAATAAAATAAATTACAAAAATACTTAACGGTACGCAGACCGTATTTAGATTACAAAAATACAAAAACGATGCGCAGATCGTATTTAGAATCTATGGGCCATACTAGTCTATATATAGCAATAAATATTATCATATATTATAAAAAGCCATATAATAAATCACTCATTATGCTTTCCTAAACTACAACATCGAATGTTCATAATTAAGGAAACATGGCATCTTAATATCTCATATTTTATTAAATTACCACAATTAGATAATATCACATAATATTCATTACCAATCATAAAATATCATATATTCTATCTTAGGTATGAGATAGAATCAAATCTTATTTTAATTATGGAAGATAAATTATATTTATTTCCCATGATTATCCTAACTAATTTAGGAGATTCTATCCTAATTTCCTAGCCAATCACAATATTTTAAATCAATTATTATCCTAAAATAATTATGGGATACTCACATTATTTAATCAATTATTATCCATATAGAATCTTTTGCTCAATAATTATCCAAACTTAACAAAATTAACAACTTTAATTTTGATAATTATCTTTTTAATATTAAAACTTATCATTTTAATTTTGAAATATGATTTTATCCAAAAATAAAATAATTTTTTTTGTAAAAAAAACCGCATCAGCCACCGTGGTGTGGCCAGCCGAAGCTAGCCACGGTGGTCGTACACCTTACGGTGTACGCTGCACAGCAGCAATGCAAGGGCAGTAGCAGCACACGCCACCCTTTACGCGGCACTGCTGTGGCTGCTCTTGTTGTCCGAGCCTCCTGCCCAGCCCCTCCCACCCTCCTGGACCACCTGGTGCAGCATTCGCCGTGGCTGCACCACCCAGCCGCGTACCCAAAAATAAGCTTCCTTTTTTTATTTTTAATTTTAATTAAAACATATATTTTGTTGAAATAATAAATTAATTTTAATGTGGTCCAATATTCAAAATTAACTCATATTCAATCTTGAAATTAGGGTTCTTCATGAAATTAATCCCCAATTCAATTTAACTCTTAAATTAAATAATTTGATCATGAAAAATTCATAATTTAACATGAAATCAAATAGATTAAAATCATAAAACACATAGGTTATCGAATTAAATCAAAACCAAAACACAAAAAACAAAATTTAGGGTTTAGGGTTTCGAATTTTTCGAAAATTAGGGTATAGGGGTTCGAATTTTTCGAGTTTCTAGGACAAAATTTTAGATCTTTTGGCTAATTCTTGAGCAAATTAAACAACTTGTAATAATTCTATATGTTAAATCACATTTAAAATAATAATTGACACATAATTAAATTATTCTCCCTCCTAATTGAATTAAAACTGTGGACATTAAAAAATTAATAATTAAATATGTGTACATGCATAGGCTAACTGATACCACTGTAGGACTTTAGATACTAATAAGCAGAATTTCATGAATCATATTCATACACATCTAAACACCAAGATCAATGCATAACACTTAAAGAACATGTAATTGTACCTTTGAAACGTGATTCCAGGTGTGATCGATCAAGAACAATGGGAGATAAAGAACCCTAAGTGTGATTCCTCTACTTCGTCCACGGGCACAGATTAAACCTCCACTAATGCTAGTTAGTTGTGATTGAATGCTTCAATGAACCTTCAACGGAGAAGAGAGTAATGAATGAGCCACGAACCACCATCACCACCACTGTGAGCAACCACCTTGCTTGGGTGGTCTGTACTGTACGGACAAAGGGGAGGAAGAGAGAGGCGTGTGAGAGAGAGAGGTTAGAGTTTTTGGTTGCTTGCTTCACAATTTACTGTATGGGTAAATTATGACTTATGTCAACCCTAGGTATGGCCTCTATTTATATATCACATATATAATTAGAGTCCATGTGAACGCCCACTTCTAACTACACTAGCCCTACTCCTTACATGGCTTGTCATATCCTCAAGAGGCCCATTAATGGTTCTCTTACTTGTTTAACCCAATACCCTTCTTGTGTAACCTCATAGGATCCATTATATTGGGCTTTGGATTATTTAATTAGCCTAAAGATCATTTGTCATATCTAGCACCAAACAATGACGACCCAAAAGAATGAACTTATTATCTCCATAATAGTTATCTTTGATATATATAGTAATTGCACTTATCGAAGGCGTAATTCCTTCAAATACCACTATGTACATAGCATCACATCACTTTTTCTTTGATGAGCAAGCCTCATGGTCGTTTCCGCATAAAGGAGTTCCATATTTTGACGAGCCTTGTGACTTTAAAAAATTTTCATTGTTGAGTAATGATGCCCAATATTGTAGTTCTTCATTATACTCATGATGAGTGCCATTTATGGCACTCATTTGATGAGTATTTTGGTTGTTTTACCTTCTTTTCATAGCTTTCTTTCATAATAAATTCTTAGTTTTATGCTTTTTCTCTTTATTTTACCGTTTCTCTCTTATTTTGTGTTTTTATGGTTTTTCTAGTGTTTTCTCCTTTATTTGCGCTCTTTTCGTGGTTATAGGTATTTTACAAGGTTTGGGTCTTGATATTGTTGCCCAACTAAGTTAGGAGATGCATTTGGAGCAAACTTATAGCATTGGAAAAGCTCAAGATGCAAGGAAGTAAATGCTCCAAGTTCTAGCTCCTAAGCTCTTAATCTGCGCTCTCATGAAAGATGATGTTGAACCCACCATGGAGGCCCTTGGAAACTGCCACCCCCAATGTTTATCAAGTGGAGCTCACGAAGACCCATTTGCAAGCGCACGAGGCATCAAAGAAGTCGAAGAAACCCAGAAGAGCGCGGGTGCGCATAGCCCGTGCGCGGGCGCTTCTCCCTATTTTCGGCTTTGCTCGATTTGGTTTCCGCGCCTTTTATAAATACCTTTCTTAACCCGAATTTTGTAAGAGGTTGGAGACATAATTTTGGTCATATTTTTAGCTTAGTTGAGAGTTTCACTCTCTAGTTTTAGGGTTAGTTTTAGGAGTAGATTTAGAGAGAGAAAGTGAGAGATTTCATTGGGGATTTGAGAGATGAAGATCTAAGGTGACAATTATATTGAAGATCTCCATAATTAATTAATGAGGATTTCTAACTCTATCTCATTTTAGTGCTTTGCTTAATTCCATGTTTGTTTGATTTGATTTTGATGTTTGATTCTTGATTAGTGTAATTGTTCTTTTTATTTTGTTGATTCTTGATTTCTTTAGTTTCTTGTTGATTAGATGATGATCCTTGAGTAGTTGTTTGGCCAGGGATTGGGTGAAACTTGTATGATTGATTGATTGTGATTAATTTGGGAATTAAGTTAATTGATTGTTGAGTTAAAGTGATTAATGTAAGTTTACATGTGCGTAATTTGAGTAGGCCTTGAGAATTATGCTAGATTGCACTGTAATTGCTAATGACACGACCCATCGATTTAGGAATTGTAATTGTCGATTGGTTTGGATTGTGATTCTCCTAGTTTGTTATTCATAGAGACCACTAGCTTAACGATTAGGAGATAGCTCTTTGATTCCAATTGATAGCTCTTATTATTAGTCTTCACAACCATTGATTGGCACGTTCTTCCCAAGTTGTTGCAGTTGTCATGATTACTTGTTGATCCCCATTCCCTAGTGTTTTATTTGTTTGGTTGTTTATTTTGTTAGTTGTTAGTGTTACCTCTTCACCATCGACTTCAACTTAGCTTAGGCGCCCAATTGAGAGCGCTTGAACATAGCTGTTCCTTTGGGTTCGACCCTTGACTTACCTCTATACTTGTATTTAGGTTTGTTAAGTGTTTATAAATTTTGTTTGGCTTAGGGAGGATTAGTCAACGACCTAGTTTTCCCCTCGTTAAAATGATGCTGTTGCCGGGGAATGGTGTCTATGTTTGAGTGTTTTTGATTGCTTGAGTCTAGGTTTTTGTATATGCTTTTCTTTTATTTGATATTTGCTTGTTTTGAAAAAAAATATAAAATGGCATTTCTCTCATTTCCTCAATATGACAATGAGCTTTTTTGTGAATATTTCAATAGACTTGAAGAATTTATTGATTATAATTATTGTAATCTTTAGGAGGCTTGTAAGATTTGTTATTTTGGTTTGAATGAGATAACTAAGGATGAAGTTGAATGCATTCATGATGGTGAATTTAGAGCATTATCAATCAATGATGCTTGGTATTTTTATGTTTTGTTTGCTTGGGATGTCTATAATAGGTGTAAACATGTTTCTAATATTAATATGCAATGTCTTGATTCTACTAATGTTAGCATGAATTCATATGAATTGTCACATGATCTCATTAGTGAACCTAGAACGAATGATTTCAACTCCATTTCCCCTTTTGTTAATGATGATGAGGTACATGCTCAAGGTGATGCTAACGGTGTGTTTCAATTTTCTTCATTATTTACCATGCCTTCTTGTGATGTGCTTCGTTCCCTTAATAACAAATCTCATGTGTTTGATTATGCCCCTACTCCCCAATGTGATGTAAATGCTCATGTTTATAATGTTGATGATCCTATCCTTGGTAATGACTCTTCTTTTACTCTTGATCCTCAAACTTCTTCACCTTTTAATCCCCCAAACTCTTATGATGAGTCTTTAATTCCTTCTAGCCAAATTGATGAATCTTTTAGGGAGTTGGAGATGAATCCTAATCTTAGGCCCTTGGAGAGATAAATGATGGAAATTTTAAGGAGTCAATTGGAGATGATTAGAGAGCGTGAGGATCTTTTTAATGAAGAATTGAAAAGAAGAGTTGGAAAATCAATTGTCATCTTTGATGCTTGTTTGTGAAAAATCCCAATCTAATGTGTGTATTGAGGATGATGGTGATGATTTTGAGCAACCAAAAGAGTGTGAGGATCCTATTTGTGAGCATTTGAGTGATGGTGAAGGAGTTGAGAATGAAGAGAGTGTTGATTTCGAAAACCCCAACCCTTCTTACCATCTTGATGAGTCTCTTGTGTATGATTATGATTCTTCTATCCATGAGTATTTGGACTCGTTTGAGGTTATGTCCAATGTGTTCTTTGAGAGTCAAATGAAAACCCAGAGCCTTTTGAATGAGTTCATTGAGGATGCTTCATGGGAGAGAGATGAGTTTGAAATGAATTTGCATCCATTCATGCATGGTTTTGAGACTTTAGGCTTTAAGGATGTTGAGGGAGTTGTTGTTCATTGTTGTGATGGAGGGGATTATGTAGTTCCTCTTGGAAGTTGGATGTTTGAGCGAGATGGAAGTTTTGAGTGTTCTTCTTTTGAGGATTCTATGATTGATTTCCATGCTCTTATTGGTGATTTGAGGCGTGGTGGTGAGGAAGAGTTCATTTGTGAGACCATTGCCCCTATTCCCTCTTCTCATGTCTCCTTTTCAAGGAAATTTAACCATATCCCTTATACTCCTATATCACTTCGTTCCCTTCTTTTGTCAATAAGCCTATTGGGGACCCCCTTGTCTATGATAATTTTCATGTCCCCCATTCACTCTCTATTGAGGAAAAGGGTGATTTTGCCACTGTAGATACCTAATTGTGTCTCCCTAAACTAAACCCAGTGATGAGTATCTTCATTTGATTATTCAAACGAAGTGAAAGTGTGAAAAGTCTTGTAATGCGGTTGTTTTTATTAAAAATAACTCCTCTTTCTGTTTTCAAAAATCAACTCTATTTATGAAAATGTCCAGTCCAATTTAGTTTGGTCCATGATAAGGGTTCAATAATAGTTTAGTTGGATTGGACTCGAAAAGAGCTTTCCAACGATATATTATAAGCCCAATTCCGATGAATAATGAGGAAGTAATGGCCAAAAATACTAAATTGAGCCTGAAATGGTTTTATGGCCCAATGCTCTAGTGGAGGATCCATTAATTAATATTCCTAAAATTATTATGATTGATTTTAATCTCTAGAAAAATCTAGGAGGTTGTTTTGAGTTCTAATGGGATTAAGAATAAAAATTAATCTTTTATGAAAATAAGAATTCTATTTGGATTAAAACAAGTGTTTTAAAAATATTAAATCTGATTTTCAAAGATAATTACGGACGTTGTTAATCGAATTTAATTAGATTAAGGATTCCGTACAAGTTTTTAGAAAACACGTGAATTAGCGCAGAACGACAAAACCGGCGCTGAACGACAAGCCTGTCGCAATGCGCTGGACTCTATCATTCTGTGACAGAGGCAGTTTTACTCCTAATAGGATTCGGTCTCTTTCTGATCGTTTCTGGACTATTTTTTTTATAAATAGGGTCGTATTTCCCTGTTAACAATTATCAACGATCATCAACATTTATCCATCATATTTCTCTTCTCTCTCAAGCTAATAGCTTTTCTTTCTCCCTCTTTCTAAGCTTTCCCTTTTCAAATAAAATTCTGCATTCACGCGTTCTAGACACACATAGCCAAGTTCGAAGTTGCCTTCGCCCTAGACGTGAAAGGTTGATAGTTTCTGAGGATTTGGTCCCAAATCCCTATTTCAATTATTTGATTTGATTGTTTGATTTAATATTTTACTTGAAGTTACTAACTTGTGTATTCTTTTTGATATAAAGAGATACGAAGCATCAAAGTAAGTAATTTAATTGCTTAATTATTCTTTTGATATAGAAATCATGCTTAGATTATATTGGTTCCTAGTATCATGTTAGGATGCTTTTATTGCTTTCTAGTATCATGTTTAGGTTTCTTCCTATTACTTAATCATGTTAGCATCATGTTAGGGATGAAGCTTTGATCTTTATTGTTAGTGACATGCTAGGATTTGTTATTAATCTTGTTAGTATCATGCCTAGGATCTTGCTATTATTATTATGCTTTATCGAGAATATTATGATGATGATGATTGTTATTGTTATGTTGCTTGATATATTATTGTTGTTGCTTGATCACGCCCTCTGTTGCAGGTTTAAAGGGAATTTGTACTTGTAATCACGCTTAATAAGACAATTAATAATCTTATTTAGGCTGATGTGATTATAATTCAAGTGATCGCCAATAATAGTTTTGTTTGTGCATTAATATTCAACCAACATAGATTAAACATGCTTAGGATTAATATATTGATTGTATGTTAGTCAAAAAGCTCACATGAATATGAGAAGAATAAAGTAGAGGCCTATGTTTAGGGCAGGTTCAATCTCTTTTAGGTTGGATTTGTACCTTCATCCCCGAATATCCAGGCATGGTTCCAGACCACTATCGAGTTAGCGATCTCATGGATCATGAAGGGGTGTAACCTTCACCCTGTGAACGGTTTACAAGTTTCTAAACTTGTTGGCGACTCTTTTGCTCTAGCTTCCTTCCCTTTGGACGCCACCATACTCAAGTGTATTATCATAGTGGGGCTTAAGTTTTCGATCTTGAAATATTCCTTACAGTTTTTGGCGACTTCACTCGGGAGGATTTCTATTTTAATTCCTAAAATTTATTTTGGCAATAATTTAGAATGAGTGGATGAGACTCGAAAAGTTCTAAGTCTTCATGTGCGTAATTTTGATTGACATTATTGGCATAAGCATAAAAAAGGTCCGCATTGGATAGGCCATCCGTAATGCGTCAAAAACATAAGATTTTTACACGTAGGAAATTTGGGAAATATCTTTCACAACTAGGATCGAAATAACGCTGTGAAAAATTGGAAAATTCAAAGAACAGAAAGCTGCTGAGCCATGCAGGAACCGGCACTGAGAAAACAGAGCTAGTCGTAGTGCGATGGCTTTGTCGCTATGCGACAGCAATGTCGCGTGGCGACAGAGTCAGCGTCTGGTGACAATCTCTGTTGTCTCGCGCTACGTTCTTCCAATACCGAGCAAGAAATCTACCTTCTTGTTTCGTCCAGTTCTAGTACTGTTTGCTCGATTCTACTTCCTGATTGAGTTTTTTTCACTTTTCTGTACCCATATGTGTTCTACATATGGCCATAACCCTCTGGGTTCACGGTCCATTTATCCAATCGAACGCTCATGGCAACGAAGGGTACATCCGAGTTTGTGAATTCACCAAACCGTGGAAGCAAGTTTAACTTGCGGGATCCCATCCACATGCGCCAACCCTTCCGAAGATTAGGCTTCCGCGCGGTGCATCTGAACTCATAACCATGGACCCTCTTTGACTAACCCTTATCCTTGAACTTTAGAGAACTAGAGCCATGGTTAGGTTGCAAACTCATTGCATCATATTGTGCTTACTTAGCTACTTGTGCACCTCTTGTTTGTGCATATTTACTCTAACCATTTGTTTGACTTGTGTTTGATTTTAAATAAAATAATTAATGACTAAAGAACTTTGCTTAATTAATTAACCAATTAATATGAGTTTTTAAAGTCTAAATAAATTAATCGAACTTGACTTAGTACGTCTATAGGAATTTCCCTCTAAGCTAGAATACTGGAAACAGACCTAGACTGATGTTTCAATTATGACGCTGAATTTTAGTCTGTGGCGTGACGTTGGTGTCTGGCGCGACGCAACAGAAATGGCGCGCCGCGACAGAGCTGGCGCATTGCGACAGTTCCGTCGTTTCAGCGATGGTCCAGTTTTCTGCTTGAGTCCTCATGCCGAGTCTGTTTAATCAATTTTTTAATATTATAAACCGTATTGAGTTCTTAATTGAGTCTAAGCACATAGTCCCATGGTCTCACACAAGAGTCGAATCATGTCACTTTCACTCACTTGTAAACCACACACTTTATATATGTTACACCTAGACCATGTTCAGAGAGTCTTGTGTGCGCGTGTTTTTCGTCATTTTTTTAGGGGGGTGAGTCGGATGTTAATCCTCCAAAAATAACCCTGTTGTTTGAACCCTATACTTGATTCCCAAAAATATGCACCCTATTTTTTATTCCCAAAAATATGCAACCTATTTTTGCACCCTATTTTTTATCTTTTGCCTTTAAAACCAATAAAGTTAAAGTCTATTTAAGTCAGGTCATTAAAATAAATATGGTTTTAATTTATAGTACTTGGTCAATAAGAGAGGGCGATTGATCAAAGACAACACCTTTGTTCAAGTTTTACTTTTCGATAAGCCCATCAAACACAGAAAAAAGTTCATACTAATGGCAATCCAACAAGAAGTCGATGAGCTTAGGCAAAACCTCGTCAACTTGACCGAGATGATGAAGACCCTTGCTCTTCAAGTCAATGACCCTGCAAAAAAACAATAAATGGAGCGAATGGAGAAGAGCTTGAGCAAGCTTTCCAATGATTATAAGTTCCAAGGGATTAGCTCACGAGGGGTCTTAGTGGACAAGGAACTTCTTCCGCAGAAGTTCAATGCCAATGGACATCCCTAAGTTTAAACCAACTGACAACCACTACTTTCATCTAAGGGCCTTTGAAACCATAATGAACATGAAGGGGATTGACAGGAAATTTTTCCACACTCTGTTCTCACTATCTTTAGAGACCGTTTGCCAACATTGGTTCTTCTCCCTTGAAAAGGAGAAAACCTCTTCTTGGGATGGCATAGTAAACGCTTTCATAGATAGGTACAAGTGTAACGTCCAAGTTGAAACTGACCACGGAGAGCTTGAGATGTTGAAACAAAAGGAGAATGAAGGCCTTACTTCTTCCTTTAACAAATGGAAGGAAACTTCTGCTAAAATGGTTGAGAAGCCTACCGAGAAAGAATCTGTAAGGATGTTCATTAAGAATCTCTAGGAAAAGTACTCTAAGCATCTCAAATACCAAAGTAACTTGAACACTTTCAAGGTTGTCTATGATATAGGAATCAACATTGAAGACGACCTTGCAAAGCAAAAAGCTGCTAACAACTCCAACAGTGGCAGGAAAGGAAAGAAGAGGGACAATCCTTCTTCTTCCAAAACTACCCACTCGAATAATGTTAGCACCTTTAATCTAAATAAGGTCCTTGCTATGAACAACCAAGGGCAAAAGAAGCCATTTAGGAGAAACTTCACACTTATTGGCATGAGTTATGACATCGCATTTGATCGCCTACATGCAAAAGGTCTTATTGATAACATCGCATTGGACCATTTGGGGATCCACCGGTTGAAAAGAGGACGGCTAGTTGGAACCCCAATGAACACTGCAAATACCATCAAGGAAGGGGCCATCCTAATGAGAATTGTTGGAAATTAAAAGAAGCTATTCAAGACCTCATTGATAACAATAAGCTTCCATTGCCTCCTGTAAGAAAGAAGCCAAGTATCAATGATGCTCCACTTTCGAACTACTTGGCTATTTCTGATGAGGAAGATCATGTCGATCCAACAAGCTTCATCAAACCAATTGAAGAGACTCTTGCCATCGAAGAAGAGGAGGAAATCTTTTTCGATGCCAAAAAACACACTATAGGTGAGTCGTCGGCTAGTAAAGAGGAGATATAGCACCTCATAAACACGATAAAAGAAGCAAGTGATATCTGTAGTGAACTCCTCGACCGTCTAAAAAGAGTTCAAAGTGAGAGTGATGTGGAAAAGGCGACGATTGCTAAAACAAATGAGAGAAAACCATTTTCTCTCCAAGTGGTTGAAAAACCTAAAAGGAGCAATAAATCTTACACTCCAAATGGGACCTCTTATGCAAACATGTTTCAAAAGCTCTTCGAGAATGGGAAGATTAAAACTCTCAAGCCAAGACCTTTTGAATCACTGAAAAGAAAATACAGGTCTATTTTCCATACCATCAATCTGGAGGACATACCATTGAACATTGTTTTAAGTTCAAAGATCTAGTTCAAGGATTAATTGATAGCAAGAATTTAGTCTAAATAACTCCTGAAAAAGATGCTAGTATCAATGGAATCTGGGAAAGTGATGATGAGGATGTCTACCTCAAAGATTTGGAAGAAACTCCACTTTCCACAATCTATCCGGTAGACGATATTTGGGATGAAGAAGACTCACCCATAGATGTCCTCACAAGATCTGGGAGAATGCAACCTCCCATTAAAACACAACCCATTCTTACTACCCAACAAATTCCCATAACTATCATAGAAGGCAATGATGTTGTGAAACAACTCAAAAAGACTAAGGTCGAGATGAATGTATTGAAATTGCTAGCCATATCCCGTGAGCATAGAATTGCAGTAATGGAAGCTTTGGCTAAAATAAGGATAGATTCTGAAACCACTCTTGAAGGGTTAGCTAACTTTCTCACGAGTGATCTTTCAAGTCCCATCAACCTAATCACCTTTTCTGACAAGGACCTCCCCGCAGAAGGTAATAAGCATAACAAGGCCTTAAACCTCACGGTGATCTGCAAAAGAATGAATTTTCCAATGAATCTTGTAGACAACGAATCATCAATCAATGTTTGCCTACTTCGAACTGCGAGGATGTTAGGGATAAAAGATGAAGATTTGTCTCCATCTACACAAGGAAGGGCCTATAACAACACTCGTCGCTAAGCTCTTAGGACTATTACTATGAATGTTACGACAGGTATTATTGAACATGCTACTACTTTCCAAGTGGTAGATATAAAAGCTTCTTTCAACTTGTTGTTAGGGCGCCCTTGGCTTCATGACCTTAAGGTCGTCCCTTCATCCCTTCATCAATAAGTGAAGGCCATAGTATGAGGAATTCCTGTCACTATTGATGCTTTTACAATAAGAATTAGGCAATTGATAAACCAATTATAAATGTGGAGCACGATGAAAATGATGAAGTCCAATGGGGCTTTAATGCAGAAAAGGTCTTTTTTATCGATGAAGATGAAAAGACCCTTCTTCACTAGGACCTCCATTCAAACATGATAGTTAATGGCATACTCCAAAAGCAAGGACACTTTCCTAGAATGACTCTAGGAAAGAAGAAAGGAGTAGCAACACAAATGGGATTGCCTGGCCTTCCTAAATTAGATAATTTTGGACTTGGTTTTGAACCGACTCCGAAAGACTATAAGCAAGCCCGGGAAAAGATTAATGCACGGAGGAACGCTCGTACCCAAAAGAAAGCAATCCCAAAGGACCAATATCCACTCACTCTAAATGCAAAATTCATAAGAGAGGGTGAGGACTACCCTTGTTACGAATATCCTGAACCCTTTGTCAAAGATAGGATAAGACAACATGGGTTCGAGATCTTCTTGGATGATATCCCAACTCCTACCCATAAGGAGAAAGAACCTCCATGCTTTGACTTTAATGTCATGGGATTACTCTTTGGCTACGAGAAAAACGAGCCTAAGCGCATCGATGACAATTCAGCGCTTATTCAAACAGTCTTGCAAAGCGAAGACTTTGATCCCACAAAACTCATTACTCCGACAGAGGGATTAGTCCAAGGATGGAGAAAGACCGTAAAGGTGACTACGCCAAGTGGAAGAAGGATCTTCATAACGACATGACAAGGACCAATGTTCGACGAGTCTGAGTCTGAGTCTAAATTCAAGTCTTCCTTAGTCGAGTCTTCTAAACCTTTTGTAGTAGTGTCTCCTCCTCTCCCTTCTACTTCAAAATCCACCCCTAGGATAGTTAGTAGTCAAGTCCTAACTGACATATCTTTATTTGATGTAATGATTTCCAAATTTAATAATATGTCTTATTCCGCTTACTCCTCGTGTCATTCCCTTATTCAAGATGATGAGCATTGCTTAATTAATAATGAAAATGACAAAGAAATAATTAAGGCAATGGAACACTTGAGAATAGAACACCGGTAATTGAAGAAACTGAAACGATTAACATCTCAAAAGATCTAACCATTAAAAGAGAAGTTAAAATTAGTCTAACGCTTAATAAAGAAGAAAGAACTGACTTAATAAATCTATTAAAAGAATTTATAGATGTGTTCACTTGGTCATATGAGGATATGCCAGGCATAAATAGAGAAATAGCTCAACACACAATACCGCTAATCCCAGGAATGAAACTTGTAAAACAAAAGTTACGTCGAATGAAACCCGACGTAGCTCTTAAAAATAAAAGAAGAAGTACAAAAACAATTAACAGCAGGTTTTATAAGGGTATCCAAATACCCCGAATGGGTCTCATATGTGGTACCAGTCCCCAAGAAAGATGGAAGGGTAAGAATGTGTGTCGACTACAAAGATCTAAATAAGGCAAGTCTAAAGGACGACTTCCCTTTACCAAACATCGATATTTTGGTAGATAATACAGCGAATCACAAGCTTCTCTTATTTATGGATGGATACACATGATACAACCAGATTCTCATGGCAGAAGAAGACATGGAGAAAACTACATTTATAACACCGTGGGGCACTTACTGTTACACGGTAATGCCATTCGGGTTGAAAACACGGGTGCCACTTACCAAAAAGCAGTGACTGCCTTACTCCATGACATGATGCACAAAGAGGTAGAAGTCTATGTGGATGATATGATTGTAAAATCAAAAGATCGTCCAGGACATCCGGTAGCCTTAAGGAAATTCTTCGAAAGGTTAAGAAAATACAATATGAGGCTAAACCCATCTAAGTGCGCTTTTTGAGTCACCTCAGGAAAACTCTTGGGCTACGTCATTAGCTCTAAAGGAATAGAGATAGACCCAACTAAGATTAAGGCAATCATGTCAATGTCACCGCCCAAGACCGAGAAGCAACTTCGAGGATTCATTGGCTGATTGCAATATATAAGTAGGTTCATATCCAAGCTAACTACGATATGCGAACCAATATTCAAGAAGCTCAAAAAGAATGCACCAGTAATATGGGACGACGAGTGCCAAAAAGCCTTTGAGAAAATCAAAGCCTATATCGCTAATCCTCTCGTATTGGCGCCAACACTTTCGGGAATTCCTCTTCGATTATACCTAACAATCACTAAAGAGACCATAGGAGTTATGCTTGCACAAGAAGTAGAAGGCAAAGAGAATTCCATCTACTACTTAAGTAAAATGATGCTTGAGTATGAAGTGCGCTACACACCACTTAAGAAATTATGCCTCACTTAACGGGCAATATCAAGATAGATAGTCAATTATACTGACATCTTCAATTATATCACCAAAGGTGAATACCCACCTTATGCTAACAAGAGAGCAAAGCGAGCTCTAAGACTTTTGGCTTCCTAATATGTACTCATAAACGATGAGCTTCATAAAAGGGTACATAAAGGTAGAGCTCTCCTATGTGTAGGTAAAAAGGAAGCTCAAAGAGCAACGAGAATAATCCACGAAGGAGTATGTGGAACTCATATGAATGGCAAAATGCTAGCCCAAAAAGTAATGCGCCAAGGATACTATTGGACTACCATGAATAGGGATTGCCATCAATATGTAAAGAGATGCCCTAAATGCCAAATATATGCTAACTTGCAACATGTTCCTCCATCACTCCTTTACACCTATACATCACCATGGCCATTCTCAACATGGGGTATAGACATTATTGGAAAAATCACCTCTCTAGAGATAGGAGGTCATGAATACATCTTAGTGGCAATTGATTACTTCACAAAATGGGTCAAAGTAGCATCATATGCAAAACTCACCGCAAAACATGTAGCACTCTTTATCGAAATAAACATAATATATCAGTATGGAGTCCAACATGAAATGATAATTGACAATGGAACTCACTTTCAAGAAGAATGTGATGAATTGCTTTAAAAGTATGGTATTCAACACCATCATTCTTCCCCATATAGGCCTCAAACAAATGGCGCGGTAGAAGGAACCAATAAGAACTTAAAGACTATCATCAAGAAAATGATTAAAAATTACAAGGATTGGCCTGAAAAACTCCATTTTGCCCTTTGGGGTTATCGCACATCAATTCGTTCATCCACAGGAAATACGCCATTCTCCCTATCTATGGAATGGATGCCGTACAACTTGTAGAGTTAGAAATACCTTCTCTACGCATCGCATTGGAAAGTAAACTCGACGAAGTCGAATGGACTAGAGCAAGGTATGAGGAGCGAATTCTACTTGATGAAAAACGACTAGAAGCGCTACATCATACTCAATGTTATCAAACTCGCATGGCTAGACATTTTAACAAAAAGATCAAGACAAGAGACATTAAAGTGGGAGACTTGGTGCTAAAAGCATTAAGGAAAAATGTTCTAGACCCAAGAGGCAAATTTAGGCCTAGTTGGTCCGGACCATACATTGTCAAAACTATCCTATCAGGAGGTGCCGTGAAACTAATTGATATGGATGGTAATGAATTCTCAAATATGTCAAACCATGACCAACTAAAGAAGTTCTACCCATGATAACTTGAGTAACACACGCAACAGAGCTACGTTTTCCCTGATTCCTTAGGAAAGGATACGTAGGCAACCCTTTACTAGGTGCAGCCACTTTAATTTCTACAAATCTTGCATCCTCGCATCAATGCGTCATCTCAGAGTAAGCGGCGCAGAATTCAAGACCAGCGCTACAAGACAGCATCTGTCACGCAATGACATATCCAGCGCACCTCGACAGGACTGTCGCACTATGACAAATTCAAAAGTCTAGCGTCAGTATTTTTTCGTCGATCTAGGCGGATTTCGGTGTATTTCGAGAATTTTCGACTTCCGTACTCGAACAATTTTCGAAATTTATTCAAGTCGTTTTCATTTCTTTAATAATGAATTCAATAAAAAAAAAGTCAATTTGATTTAAAAGCTGAAAATTGCATTAATAAAAATAAAATTATATTATTAATGGAATTAAAAATAAAAGCTTAAATTGACTTATAATAATAAAATTGGCTAATAAATTGATAGTAAAGGCAATGCTCTAATATGTCTTCTCCACTTCTTCTTTATCATCTATCTCTTTTACCAATAAGGATCCCTTAGAAGACCTACACACAATCTTGGAGTTGATAGTTTCTCCAATAGCCATCACATCGTGCTTTTTTTCAACCCATATTTTTTTTTTCTGCAGAGTCAGTCTTTATTTTCTCCTTACCCTTTGTAGTACTTTTCTTCTTAGGTATGACAGGAGTCTTAAATTCAACTTTCTTACCTAAGCTCTCCTTAGGAGGAATTTTCCTATCCCCTAGGCGGTCTTTCACATTAGTCTTACTCAACTTTCGGACTTTGTTCTTGTCCTTTTGAGATCTACCAATTAACCATTGCTTCACATCCCTAGACAAAGAAGGAGGTACCTTTTGGGTAACAACATCCCACAAAGGTCTAGCACACCAATAGTCATCGAGCCTCTCTATGTCTTGTGATACTGGAAATTCATAAGGACGACAAAGATCTCCGGAAGGAATGGAAGTCCATATTGTCTCTTCACTCTAGAAGGGTAATAAAAGGTCAACTTGGACAAGCTAGGAAGGCGGAAAAATGGTTGGCTATTGACACCAACCATCTTCTCAATCTTCCACTAAGGAACAACCCACTTGATAGCAAAGTCGTAGGTTTCAAAGATCCTTCTCCACTCCCGGTGGCGCATCTTTATGGAGAAGTGTTTCTTCCTTCTTACAAAGAAATTTGGCGTATATTTTTCAATATTGTCAGGAGGACTGATTAATTCAAGTCTCTCCATTAGCCATACCTGCAAAAATTCAATGCAAATAATTAATATTACTATACAAAATTATATTTTTGATTTCTGTAATTAAAAGTATTAATTTCTACCTGTAATAAAATTGGAGAACCTCGAAGAGGTGCTTTTGAATCTCTTTTTAGCTCATCTAAGCTAAGCATCGTTTCTCCAACAATTAATGGCATTGGATTTCTCCCTGATTCAACTTGCTCCATGACGGACACTAATATTCCTTGACCCTCATGAAAATTACCACTAGTGAGGAGATATTGGCTAACCATGCAAAAGAGAAAAGCTCTTCTCTTATAAACATGAAAGGACTTTGAGCGTGGTCTATCAAAGTAAAAGCGTGCAAATTCTTTCAAATTAACCACATTCCCATGCACTATATCTTTTAAGTCCCTATCCCTAAGGTTAAGAAAACGCTCAAAGTATTTATAATAATATTCATTAACTTTAGGAATTACCGCAAGATTTAAAGACGGGAAGCCAAGCATGGCACCAAATTCTTCCGGTAAAGGGAAAAGTTCATCATGGCCTAATCTAAAGCAATGGGTGTCTGAGTCCCAACACTCTAAGGCGGTATGAATAAAGTTTATGTCAACATCTACCCTTTTAATGCCAAGAAATCCCCCCAAGTGAATAAAGTCAAGCTCTTTTCTCTCTTTAGCAGTCAAAGACCGGCACCACTTACAAGTAAAATCGCTAAAACTCTTAGACATGATGAAAAATTAAGGAGGAGAATTTTTTTTTCAGTTCAAATTGTACCAAAATCGACGGATTTGGGGGCTATTTATTAATAGAGCTAATGCAAACCGAATCCCGAAGGGATTCTGACAAATAAACCCAGCACGCCGCGACAAGCCTATCGCGCCGCAACAGTTTTATTTGTCCACATAGCGTTACGCGTTTCGCTGACAATATGTTATCCGACTTTGACTCGGATCTGTACTTTGACTGTACGGTTTTGATTATTTCAAAGCCTTATCCAAACATTATTTTTAAATCTTATCCAAACATTTACCCCATATTTGATTATTTTAAGTTTAATTAACTTTAAGCTCATTTTTAATCTGATTTGATTTTATTTTTCATTTTTTCTTTTTGGGGGAGAAAGTCGGAAACCCTCCATTAATAATAAAAATGACGGGAATTTTCGGGCAAAATTAGTTACATTTTTCACACACTCATATGCACACAAAATAAAAAATTAAAAATAAAAATGCAAAGATAAAATGGACATAGTAATCATAAGATATATACAAAGTGTCCAACACGAGTGTCAAGTCAAAATAAGCAAAGTCCTACAAAGTCAAAATAAAAATATATATAGGTACAACTATGATGGCGGAGGACGTAAATGGGGAGGAACCCCAAACATGTCGAAGAGCTGTGTAGTTTGTGGAGTCAACCCCTCGCTAGTAGCCTGATCACTAGTGGTCGGGATCGAGAGAGTAAGGCCAGTCCATCCTGCCTCACCCTGCGACTGCACTCCCAACTGCTGAGGCTGCTGTGGCTGGTGCGATGATGAGCCAACGTCATACGTCCCACCAACCACTGAAGGAGTCGATGTCGCGCCTCCTTGGCCAGTCGTCCTCTTTTAAGCACCCTCAGACGAAGAACCGAAATCCTCTACTACTATAGTGTGGTCCGACTCCGCTCGACCGCCTTGGCTCCTTACCGAAGTACGGCTGCGCCATGAGCCAGATCCAGATCTCTCCCTCCGAGTCTCAAATCTTGAACGAGTATGCGTCTGAGGAATAGGCTGAAATAAAAAGAACAAATCAAGTTAAGCATGGCAAAATAATAAGTAAAGTAAGCAATAGGGTCAAAAGAGATACCTCTGTGCCATCGTCTCCACGACACCTAGCTCGGTGAATCAATCTCACAAGCTGATAAAGAAAGGCGTCCATGGCTCTTGCCATCCTCGTCATCTCCTCGTGGGAAAACTGTCAAAGCAATGAAGTCAGAAATAATCAAAACATCTATGCAAACATAAAAATGATGATAAAAGAGTTACCAAGGTCTGGTGACGAGGTATCGACTGCTCTATCAGGCGCCAGGGCTCAGGGGCCAGAGGAATCATCTCCTCGACTTGGCCAAAAGACCCCCGATAGGTGATAGACACCGGTGGAGGCACAAAATCCCTAGCCGCTGCTGTAACCTGTCTAAACAAAACCTAGGCAATAAAAATCTGCTGGGGGCTATCTAGAGAACAAATCAAAGGCACAAAATATACCTGCGCTTCCTCCGATATACATGGAGGTGGAGCCAAACGCGGCACGTGACTCTCACCATAACTCCGGCTCGAATGGATATAACGCTGCCAATCCTTACCAGCTGGCGACCCACCAAAATAGGCTCTCATGTCCGTTTGGTTCAACATATGCCGTGGGGGACGAGCAGGAACCACAAAAGACTCAGTAGAGTGTTGAATCGCAACTCTCTCGCCCAGATACACCATAATATGTCCCCTAGAAATAACGACGCTGAGATGTATACTAAACAGCCCGTCCAGGAAGGTCGAAATCGGCCCATGGCCGAAATCGCACCTCAGGCCCCTACAAAATGAGCACCTATGAGATAGATTCCTACTAAATAGCAAAGAGACAGAAATGATAAGCAAAGAATACCGAGAGAATCGACTCTCGAACACGGGCAGTAACAGTCTGGTCATTGTAACGGCCTCCCCAACTGACAGCAATAGGGAGCCCATGAGGCAAGGGCCTCGCCGGTGAAAGAGACGGGAAATACTCGTAGAACCAGACCTATAAATGACAGAGAAGCATCAGCGAGTGCTAACACATATCTAAGTAAACCTTAGCAAAGAAAAACAAGGTATACCTCTACGACCCTCTAGAAGCTAGAAAGAGTGACCTCCTCCTCGAACTTGCGATGGTGACAAGCGAGTCGCAATCCAAGAAGGAAGTCATCATAGGCCAAGCTGGCCCAATAATATGACCCAACCATACAAAGGTCGCGAAGAGCAGGCAAGTAATAGAGTAGCACCCGGCTACCCTTCTCAGGAGAGAAAGTCCCTGACAAAAGAATCAGAACAAAGATGCGCACCCGCTGCTCCGGGGTGGTCGTACCATCTCGAAAGGCCTCCACGAGCATAGACCACCGAATACATCAGCTACTGATCTGCATCGACCGATCTTCGCCGCGAGCTCGAACAGCGATAAGACCGAGTAGTTCCTTTACCTCGGGAGAGAACACGGTGATATCGCTGCCAAAAGGAACCGCAGCAGTCCGGAACTCGAGTCCGGTGATCAGAGAGAAGTCGACAGGAGTGGTGGTCATCTCACCCCATGGAAAGTGGAAAGTGTTGGTTGTGTCCCAAAAGAACTCCGCCAAAGCTCGAATCAGGAAACGACTCGAGGATGAGGAATAGAGCGCCTAAGTGGCCTGCAACACTGGAGTCAGACCACAAGACTCCCACAGCCCACGCAACTCCTCGTTGTTAAGAAAGTAGGACTCGTATAACTGTCCGATAGTATCGTCGCCCGAGCTATGGCAACGAACTCTGATATGAAATAACCAAGAAAAACCAAGAAAAGGGGGAAAAATCAAGTAACAACAATTTCAAATCAACAAAACAAGATAAGCCTATCTTAAAAGTCACCAATTTCAAAGCAATCCGAGTGCTAGGGGCATAATGCACAAGCATGGTGGCTAGCATGCGCACCAAGCCGAGCCAAGGCTGGCTGGTGCGTGCTAGCTCACCGTTTCTAGCAGCCAAGGCGTCCAAGGGCAGCGTGCAACAGCAACCCACACTTGGAGTGCGTGGCTTGCTAGCCGCAAGCAGCAACCCGTATCTCCAAGTACGGGTAGCTGGGCTGTGGCGCACGCTATGGCATGGCTTAAAATCATCTCCTCGTTGCTAGCAGCAGGCCTCGACAGCAGCAGCCCGCACGCAAGTGCAAGGGCCTAGTGGGTGAGGAAGCTAGCAGCAGCCCGCACCTTGCGTGCGAGGCCTGCTAGGCCGACGCATGGACAGCAGCACTGCAGCCCACCTTGGGTGCCTTGGTGCCCAAGTGTGGGTGCCACATGGCTTAAAATAAATGGGAGTTGGGGCATTGAGGTGGCCGGTTTTGGAAGAAGGAGTGGGGAGCAAGTTTGGTCCCCCCTCTTCCAAATGGTCCTCACCTAACCTCTCACATGAGCTTGCCACTTGTTGATTTATTACTAGTTTGAGTTTAATTTTCTTTTAGCTTTAAAATAAAATGGGAAAATCAAATTCTCCCACATTGATGGGAAAGCTTTTCACACTCATGATTTTCCCTATAAATACCCAAGTTGGGTATTGGAAAAATCACTTGAGTAAGAGTTGAAAAAGGCATCACTAGTAGTGAAAAACTTTGAACTCAAGAGTTGAAAAAGGCATTACCTTTGTGAAAACCTTTGAACTCAATTACTCGGGTTTCGGTCGGGCCTTGCTAACTCCAAGGTATTGGACCTAGTAGGTGTTCGAGTTGTGGGTGGACTTTCGTTGGAGGTCGTCGTATTTTCGAGGCTAGCTTTCGAAGTAAGAGCCCCTCGAGGTCGGGTGAAGCACGCGTCAAAGGTATAATTATTATCTTAATCTTGTCATTAAGTTAATTATGTTTATGGTTTTATTTATTGCGAGTGCGATCTTGGTTTGGGTTTGTTTTCGCGGTGAGTCGTACTCACCAAACCCCAACAGCGGTATCGGAGCCTCGCTCGTTTATTTTTAAAATCATATTATTTTTCAAGGTGTTTTATGGCTTAATTTTTCTGGTTTTAAGTTGCTAATTAAATTAATAGCTCGTTGTATTAATTTCAACCTCGTATTAGAGCTGACTTCAGCTCCTGAACCCAGATTTCGACCCAAAAATAGTGAATTTTGGGTAGAAAAGGCGTTCTGGAAATGGTTTTACTCTTTTAGGACTCTATTTTTAGCCAAAAAACGACCAGAAGTGCACTTTTCGAGAGATTTTTCGTTTTGACGAAAAATTTTAAGTCTTTCTAACCTTGAAAATTAATTGCATATTTATGGTAGTTAAGTAATTGGTTCAATACATATTTTATATGCAATTTTAAACCTCTTTAGGCATGATTACTTGGTAGTAATTTGTGTTTGAAAGCTTGGTTTTATTTTTCACATAATTGCAAATTAATTGCATTAAGTGTGAAATTGTTGTTCTTTGAGGCTTCTAAGTACTTTAGATTCAATCTTTAATTATGTTAAGTGATTGAAACTTTAAAGTTACTAAATTCCATGAATTTTGTTGAACTTTGTTGATTTAATCATTTTTAAGTTGATTGGAATCATAAAGTTTGAATCTTGTGATAAAATTTTGTTTATCTTCATATTGGAAGATATAATTTTTCAAGGATTCACAAGTATTAAAGTTGGAATATTTATTGAACTTATGTTCATTTTTTTTTCCAAACTCCCTTTTCTTTTTCCAAAATCTCAAGATTAATTTAAATTGATTAAATTATTAGTGAGAAATTGCCTTATTTTGTTGCACCAAGTTAAACTAATTTTATTAAAGAATGGTTCTTGGAAATAATTTTAGTTGTATGCACTTGGATGAATTTATTTAAGTTGGACTTGTTATATTTTCATTTTTCCTCAAAATTAATTGATTCTAAAATTAATTTAGAATTAATTAAGAATGTCACACAAAATCGGGAATATTTCCCGAGGCATGAGCATACAAATCGAGGCCTAAGAGCCCCAAGCAAGCTCTCGGCTAGTTGGGCTGCTCACGCAACCCACATGAGGCTGTCGAGGCTGCTGGTAGCCTCGAATGGTGTGTGCGTGCGAGGTCTGCGCATGGGCAGCAGGGTGTGCGTTCGTGTGTGCGAGGGAGGTATGCGGCTGCTGTTTGCTGCCAGCAGCATGGCGCACCAGCCAGCAACAAGCAGCAGCGCAGTGCTGCAGCAGCATGATGCTCTACGCTATGCGTGCTGCTATGCTTGGCTGGCCATGGCTGGTGCGAGCAGGAGCTCGTACGTGGCTTGGTGCAGCAGTGGTGTGCGAGGGATATGCTGCGAGCTTGCGGCATGGTGCGCATAGCTAGCAAGCTTGTGCGACCTCGTGGCTTGTGTTCTTGCACGCTCCGTAGAAGAGTCGACACGTATGCGGTATTCTAAGCTATGGGTGTGATGCTTAGCATGAGTCACGGCTATGCGCACCTCCCCTTAATTCGCACATATACCCCGGTTTTAAGGCAATGTTATTTTGCATTTTAGCCGTTTATTTATTTTAATTAATCTTGCGTATTTTAATTAAAATTTTGGAGGCTAGGCCTCGGTTTTGAGCGGCGTTGGCAAAATTTAATTTTGGCAAATTTTGGGCTTAATTAATTAGATTAATTAAGTTGGATGCGGAATTTCGTGGGAGCTTCAAATGTTAATTGCGCTTATTTACATAATCGGTTAAAACAACTTTGACTAGTTTTAATTAGGCGTGTTAATTGGGTTAACCACCTAGATTAGTTACAAGTTATCGCGTATTTATGCATTATTACTTGTTTTATCGTTGTAGAATGCATGGGCCATTCACAAATAGTGAATGGATGAATGGAATATATGTTCTCTCACAGGTTTCATAAAATGGCATTTAGTGGGGCCCGATTAGGATAGAAAATACGGATTGCGATCCGTGATGTATTTTTGTAAATCTAAATACGGTCTGCGTACTGTTGAGTATTTTTGTACCTTAATATTTAGATTAGTCCTAATCATAGATACTAGTAGTTGCATAATTTTGGTCAAGTCTTGAAGATGGAGGTTCTTGGAAGACAAAGCCATGAAGTTGCAAAAGAAGACCTTTTGAAGACTTGAAGAATTCAAGGGGTCATGCTAGTTGCCAAATATGCATCAAATGCTTGTGCTTTACATATTTATGATCATTTATATGAATCATATGTTAGATGCATGTTTAGGATTTCGAATGTTGTGATGATTAATTAAGTTCACTTAAATCAACCAACATAGAAACCCTAGGTCCCTAAAATATTGAGTAAAATTGCCATTCCAAAACAACTCTTATTGACTTATTGAGGGTAGTGATGGGCTACGCCAAAGTGAGGCATCACTACTACTCCCTAGACTCATAAGGCATACCGGGTATGCAAGTTGGTTTTGGTTATACTTAACGATATGAGTGATGGAGTCCTAACATGTCGTGGCAAAGTGAATAAATTGTTGAGAGAGCATTAGATGTGACGATTTATTCAACCAAGAGTGGCTTGGAGCCATTAGCAAAGCGTTGCTTACCTTGGGAGATTGAGTGCTAAGACAAGCCAAAGCATGCTTAGTCACTCTCTGTTTCCTTGGATCTTTGAATCGACTTATTTTCACAAAAATAGGGACAATTTTATGTGTAAATAAGACGTTAAATAAGTTTGAAATATGAATGAATTAAATTCAATCTTATTTAAGTATTATGAATGGTTTTTTCATTAAAATTCTTTCAATTGTAGAATCATGTCTTCAACTAACGACAACAATCTAATAATCCCAGATCTTCTCGAAAAGTTACCATTTAGCTTGAATTTGGTGAACTTCAAGGAATGGGAGGAAGAACTCCGTATGACCCTCCACAATTTCTACCTAGAGCATATCTTGGACACACCCATCCCGAGTTTCTACTCAAAAGGGGTTATGAGCGATGAGGCTCATGAGGAGTGGAGTTATGATTGCAAATGAGTCTCGCGACTCATGGCAAACTCTATCCCGGAACAGTGGAAGAAGAAATTCTCCAACAATCTGATGTACTCCTCAAGGCTCTAGAAGATGTGGTCAATCTGAGGGTCACAAAGAGCGACAGGGGCAACTATGATGGACTTGTGTAAGAAGTGACTAGGTCATTGTCTAACATGAGGATCAAGCCACCGCAAGATGGTTGTCTTAAAAAAGAGAGGCAAGAAGTATGGGCTAGGGTCTATAATGCAAGACTTAGACCAGGGATGCCGCTTTAAGCCCATGTGCAAAAGATGACAAGGTTATTTAACCATCTGGAACTGATTGGTAGGTCGGTGGAGGATGAGCAAGCGGCTCATATGCTTTTAAGCTCACTCAACTCAGGGTACATTGCAATTAAGATGCAACTTACCAACAATCGGGATAAACTATCCTACAAGGAAGTTGTCCAAGAGCTCCAGAAAACCTATTCTTGCAAAGTGGCTAAAGTCACTCTAAGGCCCAAGAAGAAGGAGTTCAAGAACAAGGCTAAGATGCGCTGCTTCTATTATAGTAAGCAAGGTCACTACAAAAGAGAATGTAGGGAGTATCTGGAAGATGAGGCAAGAGGAAAAGCAGCCTCAATCTCAAGTATCATCTTAACACTTGAATACAAGCAATTTTTAAGGTATTAGATACCGAAAAATTGACTCACTTTATTCTCTTCTTTCGGGAACAAAGTGAGCAGTGCTTTTTCAAGTGGACATGAGTACACAAGTGGAAGATGAAGATAATCTATCCAAAGAAAGCTTGTAAACTCATGTGTTTTGTCTAAATTCTAAAACTTGTTGAGTTTTATCTACAATACTTTGATCTCATGACGTTGGACGTCATTTTAACCTTGATCACAAGACTTTTGTTTCATGTCTTGTTCATATTTATGGAAATGACACTTTTTGTGTGTTTAGACAAAATCATTTATTATGATACCAAAAGAGCTAAGACCATGGAGTCAAATCAAACTTACTTGTGGCATTGTCATCTTGGCCACATTAACATCAAACGCATCAAGAAGCTTCTACAAGAAGGCGTTCTTGACTCTTTCGATTTAGAATATTTTGAGAATTGCGAAGGATGTTTATTAGGAAAGATGATTAAGCAGCCATTCTCCAAGTTGGGAGAAAGGGCCGGTGACTTATTAGGCCTAATACATACCGATGTATGTGGACTAATGAGCTTCACCACAAGAAATGGACATCGATATTTCATCACCTTCACAGACGATTATAGTAGATATGGCTATATCTACCTCATGTCGCATAAATCTGAATCGTTTGACAAGTTCAAAGAATTTCAGAGTGAAGTGGAAAATCAGCTTGGCAAGAAAATCAAAGCCCTTTGATCGGATCGAGGTGGTGAATACTTAAGCCAAGAATTCGATGACCATCTAAAAGATCATGGCATACTTTCATAACTTACACCTCCAGGAACTCCACAATGGAACGGAGAAATCGAACCCTGTTAGACATGGTACGATCAACCATGGGTCTTAGTGATCTTCCTATCTCTTTCTGGGGACACGCACTTTTAACTGCGGCACTAACACTGAACCGTGCTCCATCGAAAGCTATTGAAAAGACTCCATACGAGTTATGGAAAAAGAAACCTCCTAGGTTGTCTTTTCTAAAGATATGGGGATGCGAAGCATATGTCAAGAAACTGATTTATGACAAACTTCATCCCAAATCTGATAAGGTTTACTTTGTGGGCTACCCAAAAGAAACCAAAGGGTATTACTTCTACAACGAATCGGAGAACAAAGTGTTTGTTGCTCGCGATGGTGTCTTTTTGGAGAAGGAACACCTTTCCAAAATGACAAGTGGGAGGAAAATCAAACTTGACGAAGTTCGTGAGGATGAGCAACAAAATCAGAATGACAGTCAAAGTGCTTAAACAGCATCTGTTGACAAAATTCAAAATGATCAAAATATGCAAAGTTGAACTGACAATGCAAATGCTCAGCCTATTACCCTACGGTCTCAAAGGCCGAGATCTCAACCTGATAGATATCTTGGTTTAGTATTAACCGAGAATCAAGACATCCTGATCATGGATGGAGATGAACCGGCAACCTACAAGCAAGCGATGGCAAGCACCGACTCTGCTAAATGGCAAGAGGCCATCAAATCTAAAATGGATTTCATGTTTGAAAATCAAGTCTAGGACTTGGTTGACTTACCCGAAGGTTACACACCTATCGGATGTAAGTGGATTTTCAAGTTGAAAACCGACAAAGATGGGAATGTATTCATTTACAAAGCTAGATTGGTAGCAAAAGGTTATAGACAAGTTCATGGTATTGATTACGATGAAACCTTTTCTCCAGTCGCAATGCTTAAATCCGTTCGGATCCTCCTAGCGATTGCTGCATATTACAACTATGAAATATGGCAGATGGACGTCAAAACTGCCTTCCTAAATGGTATTTTGGAAGAAACTGTGTATATGACACAGCCTGAAGGTTTGGTCGACCAAAACAACGCTGGAAAGGTATACAAGCTTAAGAATTCCATTTATGGATTAAAGCAAGCAAGCAGAAGTTGGAATCTGCGATTCGATGAAGCCATCAGTGAGTTTGGTTTTATCAAGAATCTAGATGAATCTTGGGTTTACAAGAAGGTCAGTGGGAGTGATATCGTCTTCCTAGTGTTATATGTCGATGACATATTTCTCATTGGAAACAATATTCCGTTACTAGAGTCTGTAAAGGCTTGGCTCGAAAAATGTTTTTCAATGAAAGACTTGGAAGAGGCTTAGTACATACTAGGCATCAAGATCTATAGGGATAGATCGAAAAGGATGATAGGATTGAGTCAAAGTACTTATATTGATAAGGTACTAACTCGATTCGGCATGGAAGGAGCCAAGAGAGGCCACCTACCCATGTCGCATGGCATAACCTTAAGCAAGACTCAGTGTCCAAAGACACCTGATGAGCGAGAAAGGATGAATCAGATTCCATATGCTTCTCTTATTGGATCGGTCATGCATGCCATGATATGTACTAGGCCAGATATATCGTATGCCTTGAGTGCTACGAGTCGATACCAATCAGACCTAGGAGAGGCGCATTGGACTGCGGCCAAGAATATCCTAAAGTACCTGAAAAGGAACAAGGATAACTTCCTGGTCTATTGTGACAGAGATGAATTAGTTGTTGAGGGTTATACCGACGCAAGCTTCCAGACAGACAGAGACGGCTTCAAGTCACAGTATGGGTACATATTCTGTCTCAATGGAAGAGCGTTTGGTTGGAAGAGTGCTAAGCCAAGCACAACTGCAGATTCTACAACTGAAGTCGAATACTTGGCAGCATTTGAGGCAGCTAAGGAGGCAGTTTGGATTCGTAAGTTCATTAGTGAACTTGGTGTTGTACCCTCAATCGAGGGATCAATAGACCTCTATTGTGACAACAATGGAGCTATTGCTCAGGCTAGAGAGCCAAGAGAACATTAGAAGGTAAAACATGTCAAGCGGCGGTTTCACATGATTCGTGAATGGAAATCAGAAGGTGAAATCAGAATTTTTAAAGTTGGAACGGATGACAATGTAGCCGATCCACTGACTAAACCTTTGCCTCAAGTGAAGCACAACAAGCACGTTAAGGCAATGGGAATCAGGCACATCGGAGATTGGCTTCTATTTCCTTATTTTAGTGTTTTAATTAATTTTGGACAATTTTAATGTAAAGCACTATGATGAACCATTCAGTTTTGGAGTAATTAAATTTTTCATGCAATTTAAATCACTCTATTGGCTATTTAATTGTGGTTTAGAATTAAATAATGAGTTCATTCGATTCTTGGAATATTCAAAATAGGGTATCAAGACCAGTCTTGGTAAGGAAACACCTATTAAGTGAACAATGAATATTATAATCGAAAATTATCCCTAATCAAGGTCATTTAAACGATGGACGATTAATGACCATTTGAGATTAGTGTGTAGTTTGATTTATAGTACCGTTTCTTGTGCTACAAGGACATGATCTTCATGAATCATTTGCACAGGTATTGGTTTAGAACCATACTGGATCGACCTATGAGAATACTTTAAGAGATTAAAAACGTCATAAGTATACTTCTCATTATTTCTATCGGAACCTTTTTCCTCGACCATGAGTATTGTGAGCTTTCTTGTTTCAGCACTAGTCCGCTTTGATTATTGTCAAACGTCTGCCGTAACAGGGGATTATAACGGCATCACTTGGGCGGCTAGGTCCTCTCAGTAAGAGAAGCTACATTACAAGACTGGAAATGTCCTCCTATTAAATATAAGAAATATGTTTTTGTTGTTTACAAGGCCTCTTGTAGAGCGAGACTGTAAAATGCATGGTCGTGCTCGGATGGATTTTAGAAATCATCTGTTTATTGACAGTCGGACTCGGAATCGAGAAACACTTCTAGACGTAATAAGGATGACAAATTAATCTTACCTTATAGTTCATGAAGAGGCATTAAGCGACATAGGAAAAGGGCTATACACTAAAAGCACACTTGTCCGGAAGGACAAGTGGGAGATTGAAAGGAATAGTGTCCTTCGACAAGTGTATTATTCCGATAAGGGGTTCGGAATTATTAGAAAGCTAATTTTTCAGTGAGGTCAAGTGATCGGAATGCCTGGGTGGAGGCCGCTTCCGATCAGTAATATTAATGCATAATTAATATTACAGCTTAATCTTGACTGAACCCTTCGGGTCACACCCAAGCAACTAACGAGCCGAAGCAACGAATTAATTAGGAATTAATTAATAAGTCGACCGAGCAATTAATATTTAGACGTCGGAAATTCGAGCTTGGAGCGTCGAAATCGAACGTCAGAAGTCGAGTCGAAAATAGTAAAAGACGAGATGTGAAAATAATAATAAATCAACAAAGACCAAAATACTCCTAGCATCGGAATGCCCCAAGCAATCCGAGTGCTAGGGGCATAATGCACAAGCATGGTTGCTAGCATGCGCACCAAGCCGAGCCAAGGCTGGCTGGTGCGTGCTAGCGCACTGTTGCTAGCAGCTAAGGTGTCCAAGGGCAGCATGCAGCAGCAGCCCGCACTTGGAGTGCGTGGCTTGCTAGCCGCAAGCAGCAACCCGTATCTCCAAGTACGGGTAGCTGGGCTGTGGCGCGCGCTATGGTATGGCTTGTTAGCAACAGGCCTCAACAGCAGCAGCCCGCACATAAGTGCAAGGGCCTGCTGGGTGAGGAAGCTAGCAGCAGCCCGCACCTTGCGTGCGAGGCCTGCTAGGCCGAGGCATGGACAGCATCATTGGCAGCCCACCTTGGGTGCCTTGGTGCCCAAGTGTGGGTGCCACATGGCTTAAAATAAATGGGAGTTGGGGCATTGAGGTGGCCGGTTTTGGAAGAGGGAGTGGGGAGCAAGTTTGGTCCCCCCTCTTCCAAATGGTCCTCACCTAACCTCTCACATGAGCTTGCCACTTGTTGATTTATTACTAGTTTGAGTTTAATTCTCTTTTAGCTTTAAAATAAAATGGGAAAATCAAATTCTCCCACATTGATGGGAAAGCTTTTCACACTCATGATTTTCCCTATAAATACCCAAGTTGGGTATTGGAAAAATCACTTGAGTAAGAGTTGAAAAAGGCATCACTAGTAGTGAAAAACTTTAAACTCAAGAGTTGAAAAAGGCATCACCTTTGTGAAAACCTTTGAACTCAATTACTCGGGTTTCGGTTGGGCCTTGCTAACTCCAAGGTATTGGACCTAGTCGGTGTTCGAGTTGTGGGTGGACTTCCGTTGGAGGTCGTCGTATTTTCGAGGCTAGCTTTTGAAGTAAGAGCCCCTCGAGGTCGGGCGAAGCACGCGTCAAAGGTATAATTATTATCTTAATCTTGTCATTAAGTTAATTATGTTTATGGTTTTATTTATTGCGAGTGCGGTCTTGGTTTTGGGTTTGTTTTCGCGGTGAGTCGGACTCACCAAACCCCAACACTATTATTGTCATTGAGATTATGTGAGAACCAAGGTGAATAAAAGAAATTAGGAACTAATCACAACCACTAATCGCACTTCATCTAATGGCTCACAATGCACCCGCTCTCGAACACTAGTAATAAATTCTCTGTTTTAAAAATTTTAATGCAATTTCATTTACTTTAAGACTGATTTCATTTACTTTTACTAAATTTTCATTTACTTATGAGAAATGCAACCGAATCGTCCAATTAACATGATCTAGGGGCTTAGATTAGTTCCTAATACTTATTAACTTGGTTCCTTGACAAAGTACATCTTAATTAACAATGACATTATGTATAACATGTTAATATATCCATAAGTACACCACCAATTCACCTATTAATCAATAAGTGAATTACTTTTTAAAAAGTACCATGTACAATATCATTTACTGGTTGTCACTTGCTCAATCCGTAATTACATTCTGAGGATGATTGGAGTTTAAAATGATAAAGCGTTAATATCTTCATGTTAAACATTTATGAAATTGATTTGTTAATTAATATAAATGGAATACTCCCTACTATGAACATAACATCAGTATGAGATTTTAGCTTGAAGGCAAGTGTAAATAAACACGGTACTAGACCTTCGAAATTACTATTTTCTCCTCAAGGATGATGTAATTTCGTAATCATAATCAAATAAATCATGGTTACCTTGCATTTAAACCGGAAAAAGTCAATCCCAGATAATAAATATGTTCATAAACGAAAACCAAAGTCATGTTCTCTTCTGCCTAATTTCAGTTCCGTTCAGTTTAACTTAGTTCAATTTAGTCAGTTCAATTCAATTACTACTTTTCTTCTCTCAGTTCAGTTTAGTTGAGCTCCAGCTCAGTAAATGAGAACATGTCGTACATGTAGGTCACATTAAACTGTAACGACCACAAGTTGATCAAATGTAATAAATTTTTATTCGAGTGAAGCAAACCTTTATACTCGACTTGCTCGGTTAGGACCCATACGAAATATTCTAATTACTCCGTAACACTAGTAATTTTTTACTAATATTTGAATGTGAATGTGCAGTTTCTAAATACTTCACCGTAAACACTAACCGTTACGGCAATAGGTAATAGGACTAGCTGCCACATCACTTATTCTTCTATATTAATGGAAATTCTTACCATATTTAGTTAACAAACGTAACTTCAATCCGTTTACTTTGACGGCCCTTTATTTGCTTAGGGTGTTTGTTCACAATAGGTCAACACCTATAAGCTACATTGCTACCAGTAAATTGTAAGGGAGAAGGCTAGCATAGGGACTCGTATATGATAGTCGAAGATTTGGAAGATAAAATTATTTGAAATTGCAATCTAACTTGTACCGTCAAATCTTACACTATTTGTTTGTCAAAATACGTCATCCTATTACTTTATACTTTTTCACTTTGATAAAATTTAAATATGGTTTTACGGAGTATTTGAAGTTGACAACACAGATTAGAATAGTTGGGTGTACCCAATAACTTTGTGAATATTCAATTTTTACAATAGGTATCAAGTGAAGTTTGTGTTAAAGCCGACCATAATTAAAACAAGGTTTTAGAATCAATTATTCTGAATATAAAAGTTACTTATTACTTATTTTACTTAGATTATTTAGATATAGGGTTAACTATTTTACTTAGTAATAACAAGAAATTAGTTGAATATATTATTTGACAGAGACCAAGATTGGTAACAATAATCAGGTTGTTGTTTTGGATTCGTACCAATACACATTTGTGTGAAACAAGGAATTTAGGAACTGAGAAAAATGAACTGAACTAAACTAAATTGAATTAAGATGAAGATAACATGCTCTAAATATAATTGGAACAAAATGTTAAATGTGGTAATTCATATTTGTATCAAATTTAACAACACAAGATAGTTATTATTGGCGTAAACGAATAATTTGAAAAAAAGCATTCCGGTTGCGTCGGAATTTCGTTTTCAAGTCAATGAATTTGATTCACGACACACCGTACTCTTTCTATTGTCTAGGCTCCCCATATCTAAGCCATAGATGTTGAGGGAATTGCATGCATGGAAATGTGGAAGTGCTTTTCAATTGTTGCTTAGCAAATAGCATTTCCTTGGTCCAATAGAATAATGTAGCCACTTTTCCATTAATATATTCTCCGTCTTCCAACTCACCTATAACCACTGTTATACCCATTTGATAACCAATATATGCCAATAGTTAACCATAACTCTTTGGTTATATTTTTTTCCTTTCCTACTTTTACCCATCCCCACCATACACCCTCATTTGCCATGTTACCTAGGATACATATCAAAAGCAAAAAGTAAGCATTACTTTACTCAATAACCCAAAGTTGTAATCGGTTATGAAAATAACCTAGTTATTGGTTTATTCCATGTAATTTTCTCTCTCTTCATTATTTTATTATTTTCTCACTTTCTCTCTCTCTCAATAACCAAGGCAATTGGTTAATTACTGTGTTTTCTCTAATAGGCAGTAATTGATGTATTATTGGGCCTTTAAGAGTATTTTCTTTAAGTAATTATGTTCAGTGTATGTTTTAGTTAATGCTAAATAATGGGTTCTAATCATGCATGTGTTATCGTACTATCGTGTATTATTATTACTTGATAAGGTTTTAAATTAAGTGTCCATGTATTTTTAATATGCGCTTCAATAATTCATCATTGATTATAATTAGTGTATAATTATCCAAAATTTAAATGTAGCAAGGAATATAAAAGTAGGTCCATTATTCAAGTTGATAATAATCACAATTATTAAGGATTAAGTAAGAAGCTATAATTTCATAATCAAATAATTATATCGATGATTCATTATATTTATCATTGTGTAAGCATTTTAAATTTTAATTATATGCAACAATTATAGGAATTGTTATTTTTTTAAACAATAATTATAATTTATATGGTGGGATAGAAGAGAGAGAACATAGTATGATAAAATTAGGAGAGAGAAAATCTGATCAAAGTTATTTTGGGCAACCATTTGGAGTCTTTGGTCATGGTTGGTCATGTGACTTGGTCATGGACGGATGAAAAGAGAAAGAAATTATATAGTAATCCATGACCAAGAATTTTTGGTCATCCATTAGGTATACTAGAAACACTTTTCGATCTTATTGGTTACTTCTTTGGTGGCCTTGAAATATACGGAGTATTACAACAATTTGCAATGATGATAATAGTATCCTAATAGTTGTAAAAAGAGTAATGATGATGGTAGTAGGCTAGTAGTATGGTAGTAGGCTAGTAGTAGTAAAATGAGGAATAGTAAAGGTAGTAGTAGTAAAAAGAGTAATGAAAATGATAGTAGGCTAGTAATAGGAGTAGGAGCAATGATGATGTAAGTAGGCTAGAGTAATGAAGATTTGGAAACAAATTCGGTACGCATGGAATTGAAGTATGAGTGAGTCGGCTCAATGATGTGTTAGAAATATTGTCCAAGAAACATTAAACCCTAACTCTTGATAATGACATATCTAAGAAACTGGCGGCATCTCATGTATGGGTTTCACGAAACTAAACTTTGAATAAACCTTAATTATAAAATTAATTTAGTTATATTAATTACACATATAGCTGTTAAGTAAGTAAAGTGCTAATTAAACGTAAAATGTTAATTAAATTAATTAAATAAAACGTTAATTAAACAAGAACGGCAAGGATAAAATGTACAAGCTTCATGATACTATATATTAAAATTTGATTATTTAAACGTATTGGTGAACAAAATGAATTGGTAGTGGTTAGGTTAACTAAATAAATAAAAAAAAGTCATTAAATTAAGTAAAATAAATAAATAAAGTTTGTCTCCTTGGAAAACAAAATATGTAGCACACCGTCAAAGGTCTAAAATTAAGGACAACGGATTCGGAGATAATGACATATTATGTATCATAATCAAGTCACTCCATTGGAACAAATTACATAATACCTAGAATATACGCATCCTAATAACGGGAATATACGCATCCTAATACAATAATAATAATGTGATCATACTACATTGAGCATAATAATAAATTTTTTTGAACATGTTTTAAGGTCGGGTTTATTGAAGGCTTCATGAAGTGACATATGTTACACATTGATTTTTGTTTAACTTAATTAAATAGATAAAACGCTTCACATATTTTGCAACTTAATTGTATTGAACTAAATGGATAATTTATATGACACTCAAAATAAGTATAAGTGTTACTACCTCCGCTTTTTATTAGTTCACACGTTATGACTTTTGCACTATTCACACACTTCTTTTTTACTGTGTTTTATGCTTTATATGTAACGAAAAATATAATCATGTAGGATTTTGTTAGATTCGTCACGATATATATTCCAAAATATCGACGTTTTATTATTTTTGATTATCGATAACTAAAAATATAAATAATTGAATTTGTGCATTGACAAACGTGACTACAGAAATATGTCAACTAAAAAGAAACGGAGGAAGTATCACTTTGAGCTTAAAACGCCCTTACAGGTAGTTAATTTTACCATGGATAAATAGGTAAAAGGTAAAATAGTGTAATGATGAGAGTTATTGAGGTAATATAGTAGTAGGGGACTAGGTGAAAAAGAGTAATGATGATAAGTAGCCTAGTAGTCTAATAAACTAGTAGTAGTTGGAGTTAATTGATGATGAAGAAAGATTTGGGGAGATGAAACAACAAAATCACTAGAAATAGAGTACAAAACGTGTGATGCTATGTGTCATAAATGTTGGTATATGTGATGGCACTCGATTTAAACCCTAACCCTTGACAATGACGTTCTACCTGGAATTAGTGTAAATAGTGACTTGTTTTGTAGATGCGAATTTTTGTTCTCAACATATTATAACATCAGTTTTGTAGCACCTTATTATAGTCTCACCGTTTTATTAAGTGTTACAGTTTGACCGGCACATCATTTTAGTATTTTTCTTGACTAAAATAAAATAAAAGATAAGTGGGTATTTTTATTATTAAAAATTATAAGAGAAAGATAATGAGGTTCATAAATTATTGAAAAGTAATGAATGTGAGAGGAAATATATAATAAAAAAGTAGTAGTGGGTTTGTGTGGGGACCATGAGAGGAGAAAAATATAATATCTAAAGGTGGTTTTTTGCTAAAAAAGGAATTGTATAACACTTATTAAAACACAGCCGGTTTCGGTAAGTGTAATGCTTATTAAAACACGGAGGGAGTATACAAAGTACAATACTCATATTTAGATTCGTACAAGACTGTCGTCACATTCACCCATTATCTTATTCAAAATATATTATACTTTAAACTTGTTCTACGCAGTATAATATATTTTTATTAATTATTACAAATATTGTTTCTAATTTGAGGGAGTCTTCCTATCATCATTTACAACACTCGGATATGTCTTGGATGAGTTGCAATAATCTTTAGGAAGACTCATGTTAAGACTGTCGTCAAGACTTGCAATAAACTTACTCATATGGATCTCGTTATGTAAATTACATATTTAAGTTTATAATGACATTAAATGTTAGTCAAACGTTAAAAAATGAAATAAACACACTACCCATAAAAAAAATTCAATCAAATTATAGGGTTGTAATCGGTTCTAGTTGAACCTAGAGATTTGAAAACAGGTTTTGCCGGTTTAAAATCGGATCATAATAGGCTTTGGTTGTAATCAATCCAGTTGGTTCAAACAAATCCTATCGCGTAAATTTTGTTCATGTCAAAATATAAAGACTTTAAAATTTTACATTGCCAAGGGATGAATTAGAATGAGTTGAGTTATAAACTTGTAACTGGTCGGGTTATAGACACGCTGTAGGCTTGGCATGTTCACATTGACTGAACCGAACTAGATTGAACTGAACTGAACTGGTTGGAACTGAACTGAACTGAATTGAAATTAAGCTTAACTGAACAGGCCCTTAGAGTAATAATTATCAGTTGATTAGTTGTATACTTAGTTGTAATTATTAAAACTTAATCAAAAATAGGCCCAATGCTAAATTCAAACAATAAAATCCTCATATCCTCAAAAGTCGGCCCAATGTTACATTCACCCGTACCGATTTAGGCAAATCACGCTCTATCTCAAGATTCTTTCATAACACTTTACGGACTTACGGGTTGTAAACGGATTTGGTCATAACTGGTTACACTAAGTAAACGGTTCGGTCATAACTCATTATGGGCTATAAACGATTCGATCCAAATCGGTTGCGGGTTGCAAACAATTGGGGTTTATCAGGTTTTTGTCGGGTTTAAAAGTTTTCAGTTTACAATGGCTCAAGATGTTATCAGGTACAGATGTACTTCAATTTCGGGTTGTCCTAGGGATTCGAGTTGCATCGGTTCGGATTGTTAACGGGTAATCCCTCTGGTTTTTTTTACATCACTTTGATTGCAAAAAGTTTTAGGATAGTAATATAATTCATTCGGATCGGTTTAGTTTTTGGTTTTAAATTATCAGATTAGGTCTGTGCACGGTTTTAAAATAACATGTTCTACGTAGTTTCGTTTCTTTTCAGAGCAGTTCCAAACGGTTCGGATTCGCCATTTTTATTAGGCAAGATGGATAAAAAGATCTACCTACAACCATTGCCCTTTTTATGAACCATCATGGGGCCTGTTGTGTTTCAACTTTATTTTAATTAAGTAGTTAAGTTCAGTCCCTAATTTTCTTATCACATACATTATTCATTTCGGCTCTATTTGACTCCATTTAATTCAATTCAGCAGCAATTAATTTAGTCAACTTCAGTTGTTTTTGGAAAATCGGAACAGACACAAGTTCACTAAACTTGGCAATTATGACCTTAGTAATATGTTCACTAAAATTGACAATTTTGACCTTAATCTTTTCTTTATATATGTAAAACTGAAGAACTTGCTTTCCATCCACTGATCCACTCCCTTTTGCACTTGTCTTCCTTTACACACTCTTCCATTTCCTTTCGTACTCCCTTTCCTTTCCATTCGCCCATCCTCATGGGTTCCTTTCCACTTCCACTGTGTCCTATCGGTTATTTTCCTATAGAACCACCAAAGACTACCTCTATTTAGGAGGCATGTAGAGGCCAAACTCCTGAAATTAATTGTAACGATTTTGTTTACAATTATAGCAAGGATGGTTTACCATCCGCGATGTGCCGCCTGTGGAATTGCTTATTTGATTATCAATCCTGATGGGACGTGGTGGCCAAAAAAGATGGTCTCTCTAATAATGGTTGATGAGGCCGGAGAATTAAGTCCTTCCTATCTGCCTAACCTCACCGACGTCGTTATGGTACTGGAAGTACAAGACATCATGCGGCGGCTGAAGGATGGTCCAATTGAGTATGAAGGGTTGACTCCTCTCGTTCCTAACAAGATGATGGACAAGATTGATCGAAGGCTTGTTATCCCTCGTGAAGGCTTTATATACTCCCTTCGCCTAAAGCGTATAACTTTTGAAATGGGGTATTGCACAGATGCATTTGAAATACTCCATGTTAGAGTTGACATAACGACTGCTAATTATGTCGTTTCTCGTGAACACTTGTTACAAAGTGAGCCATGGACTCGATACCATTCCATAAAACTGAGGCCTGAATTCAGAAAAGGGAAGCCTACCCTTGAAGTTAGATCCACTATGGTTTTGTGGAATGCATGGAGCATCACCCATAAATCCTTCTATGAGGATTTCAGTTGGGTTGTAGAGACTCACAACCCTATTTTTATCATTCTCACCGAAGCTCGTGTCTAATAACATGTAAGAGGGTTATGTGGCATTTGACTGGGATGGATTGGAGGTTGGATGAGAGCATGGGTCTCAACTACGGGGTGCTTGTAATGTGGGATGCAAGTAGAGTCAGTTCCAGGGTTATCATAAGCAATTCTCTAACATCTGTTATTCGCATGCTTGGGTCGTTTGGGCCAAAAATGGTAAAGTTTATTCCTATAATACTTTTATTTTAATATATCAAAAGTTGTTTAATCATATTATATTCAAAAATTATAATTACTGATGACGTTTTTTTGTGCAGCCATGACGAGCGGGGTGAGGGCGAAAGACCAAGTGCTGCTTGGCAAAATTGACCATAAGTGAGAATGGACTTTTGAGGGTGTATTTTGATGTTTGCTTAATTACGCCTACTAGTTATTTTAATACAAGTAGTTTTTAAGGTTTGTTACTCGTTTAAGTTATTAGTTCGGCATTAGCAGTTGTTGTGACTAAGTGCTTGAATGTATTGTACTGTTGTGATTTAGCCGGGTGAATCATGATGTAATATGTAATTGTAACTGTTAACATTTTAATAGTAATGTATCTTTTAAATTATTGTTTTATTATGCATTTCAGTCATTACGTAGTTAACTTTACTAAACTAGTAGAGTACACACTATCTTAATAGGTCCAAATTATACTATTTTTATCTATAGTAACAAGTTAACAACCAGTGTTTCACATAATGGCAATTTTGTAAATATGAGTAACTTTATTAATCAAGTGCTAACATGTGGCATTTAAAATAACAAAAGGTTTACCTTTTCAGTAGGTAATCGGTTTTTGGGTTTGTTGGAGACAAGTGACCTAATAGTTAGGATTATTAAAAATTAAACCTTAGTAGGGATTGTTGCAGGTAAATTGGAAACAATTGTAGTTATTAAAGTATATTTTTTCGACAAATTATTACTACAAGTATTTATAAATACTGCCAAAATTTTATATTTAGTATTGTGCTGATGTTGAGCTTTTAATTTTTAAGAATTGATTATCAATTAAAGAATGAGTTAATGAAAGGGATTTATATAAGTTTCGAATGTAATTTAAGGCTTTTTAAATTGGTACTATATATAGTACTAATAGTAGTAATAGGTTAATTTATTTTTAACTTGGTACTATTGTGCTGTAAAGGATTTAGTAATGAGCCAAAATTTGCATTTAGGCCTTGTTTAGTTCACCTTATTTTTACTTATTTCAGAAAAAATAAGTTCCGATCAAATCAGATCAGAAAAAGAAGTTCAGATCAGATCAGAAAAAATAAGTTCACATCAGATCATCGTTTTATGTGCAGTTTTTTATCGCTAAATATCTTTAATTTTGTAATGAAAAAAATTCTGAAAATCACATATAAATAAAATACACATTATTACGAATCTAACAAGACCCCACTTGATATTTTTTTTCCGTATAAATTATCATATATTTAAGGTCAAGGTTTGGTCAAATGTGACATTCAGATCATATCAGATCAGATCAGATCAGACCAGACCAGATCAGATCAGACCAGATTAGATCAGATCAGATCAGACAAGATTAGATAAGTTTAGATAAGCAAATATGAGGCAAACTAAACAGGGCCTTAGTTATGATAGTCTTGATAAAATTCTACACAATTTGCAACTTATTGAATACAACTACAAATAACAGTAGTTGTTTACTTTTATGAGTAGTGGACTATGACACATTGACACCATCACAACTTCACAATCATTTCTCTTACTTCGACTATCGTGTCCACTTATGCATGACATCGTTTTTCAATTTTTGTGTTTTTCCCTTTTTGTAATTGTAAATTAACTAATTGTTATCTAATACTATAAAAAAAAAGTATTAATGAGTCACACTACTTTGGTAATTCATAAAGTACATATACAAAAATACATAATATTTATAATATTTATGCATCCCAATATAATTACATAAATTTATGGCACCAACAAGTCATAAAGATTCCTATTAAAATAGCCATTAAATACATGGACAAGCCAACCATGATACGGATTTCAGGCTTATGAGATGTTAAATTCCATGGGATCCTTGTTCATCAAATGAACTTCAACTCTCTGGCTAATGTGAAACTTTTCACCTCGTACCATATTCTGAATGTCATCCGCAATATAACAACACACAATCTTCCCATCTGCTTTAAGTTTAAAATGCATATTTGCTTCCCACCTCTTCGTATGCCATAGTGCAACCGGCGAACCGTGTTGTAAGTGGCTTAAGTGCTCTCGTGCAAATGCCAAAGGCACATTCTACAAAAATAATGAAATAAAATGGAGACATACAATGTCTCATTAGAGTTACAATATTATTATAATATAATACAGTTCCAACAAAAAATATAGATGTGCTCTCCATGTGAAATTACTAGTCTATCAGCATTTATGTAAGACCTTGTGAAACGTGCTCTAAACTTGTGTACCAGATCTGCCGCTTCAGGTAGAGGTAACGGATCAACCGCTTCCGGTTCCGTAAACGGCACAGCAATAGGGTCACCCACGGCATCAGTATTGCCAGTTCCGACAAACCTAACACGGAATAGCATTTCCCCTTCATATACCAACTCTACACTGTCCTCAACCTTTAGGTCATATGCCCTAGTGAAGGCTGACCATCCTCTGCCCAAATATGTTAACACCCTCCCTCCCTGGAGAAAATAATAAGCCAATTACACTGTATAAATTTTGTTATATGTGACATATTAAACGCGAACAGAGCCATTATTTCCTCGAATCTGTAGACAAATCCGAAGAGGAACAAGTTGCCAAAAACAATATACTTATCAACACAACCACAATAAACAGCTAAACACATACTGTACAACACAATTGGGTAATAAAATTCCTCACCACCACAGGAATGGTGCTTTCTTCTCCAATCGTGACCACAAATCGACCTGAGGTTGACATATTAACCAAAACCTATTTTCACAATTGAAATCAAACAAAGTTTGAGTATTGTTCTTCCAGAAGAGATGCATACAAAATACTAAACACAGTGTATTTTGTATGCATCGCCCTCTAACAAATACACTGAAAAATATACACTAGATTGCTTTATTTTTGTTTTTTGAGATCGGCTCAAGTTTATAAGAATTCCCAAACAAATTCACATCATATATAGCAAAACAAGACATGCATCAGTATAAATAAACGGTTGAGGTTATCTTCTTAAAAGAATATATTTATTACATACCCAAATTCCCGTTAAAACAATAGGGTCGTCCATCCCATGTTTTGTCCGTCCCCATTTAGAATACATAATTTCACCACCGGTTAATACAATACGAGTATATGTTATGTGCCCTATAAAATACATAATACTTTCAACTAATTAATCAACACACACATGGAAATGGAAATATCAACTCCGTGAACATCAAAACTAAGTAAACAATTATAGACTAGTAAACACATCACAAGAGAGTAGATCTGAAAAAACCAATTATAAATGGTTTGTAAATGAATCAAGAACAATAATTTCACATCTACTTGTATTACTAACCTGTTTGGTGGTTTAGATCTTGATCTTGATGAAACGGCCGGACATAACCCATCGGGGTTGGGGGTATTATGATGAGCGGAGAGAGAACTATTGTAGGTATAATGATTAGTTGAAATATGGGAAGTTATGGGGAAAGAGAAAGAAGTTATGAGGAGAGAGAGAAAGAAGTTATGGGGATAGAGAAAGAAGAATAAAATGAATATAGGCGGTTACATATAAAATGTGAAACCCTTGTATTCATACTGTATTAAAATTCCATCCGTCCCCGAAAGAATGAACCATTCAGGCTGATTTCACGGGTATTAAGAAAGTTAAATAAAAATAAGTAAAAGTATGTTGGAAAGATAAATTTATGTAGGGTATGTAAAAAATAGAGACATAAAGTAAAAAAGTATAGGAAAAAAAAATTATATGGAAAAGAAAATTTCGCACAATAATTGTTGCAGATTGGTGAGTAAATTAATGTAAATAGAATGATCATTTTGATACTAAATTTTGTCCTTAAGGGTCGAACTTTTAGGGATGAACGGAGAAAATACTTCGTATATTGGACTAGACTTGACCCACCCTCTTGCTTCCCAAATTATCCATTTCGCTTATGATTTTATTTCATGGTCCTTGTAGGTAGGTTTTCAAACCCATCAATAAAGCCTTTCGAGTAGAATAAAAAATACGGTTTTGATCCACTTTAGATATTGTATTTGTACAATTCAGGATGTCAGGTCTTGCATAGAAATATCTCCATTCTTTATTTTATGCAATAAATTATGAAATTAATAACAATCAAAATAAAATATTGTACATAACTTGTATTATCAAACTTGGAAAGTTGCATCATAAATTAATCACCTTGCTTGCAAGTTTGTCCATCAAAAGTAACTTTAAATGCAAGATTTTCCATAAATAGAAAAATGTACCAAATAAGATAGCAATACATTCCAAAATTCCAAAAGGCCACAATACATTCCGAAATTTCGAAAGACCACCATATTCCAAAAGGCAACATATTACTTATTAAGGTAGCGGATGTCAGTCCATTGTTACCTACAGCCAATGAGGACTTACGTTCTTTCCCTAAAAATAACAAAAATTAGAAATAAGAAACAACCCTAATGTAAAAAATGCAATTTAAAAAGTCAATTTGTAAGGTACATCCACCGCGTTAAAGATAATAGTTTACCTAAACGATAATGCCGGGTAAGATCCTTCAATCTAAGGCCTTGTGCTGTTGAAGGTGGACCATATCGTCCCGCCATAGTATCGCCAAACCACCCGATAAGCAGTAACGGATAGCGTTTACGACTTTGTATCGGATGGGAACTACACTAACCATCTCGTTGACATTCTCATCGAGATGCCTTGTCTCAAACAATATTACCACCGCAGGAAATGCAGGTAGTAAAGAATCATGAAGTTCTCCACAAATGAAGGCCTTTTTATCCCCTTGAGATTCCATACAATTAGGCGAGTATGGGGTGGAACACATCGAAACTGGGTTTGTGCCATACCTGATGGGATCACGTGAGGGTCGATGACTGCCATATTGTAAGGTGGAACCACGACCATGGAAAACGTGGCGTACACTATGACAAGGAGCACGGAACTCCACACCGGTGCCTGGATCACTTGAACCCCATCCGTGTAAATGCCCATGCACACGGACAAGGCATCGATGGAGAGGCGGTATATGCCACTGGAAAGATCTAAAACTAGTCTTGGATTTATTGCGCGTGATAATAATAATGGAACTTGATACATATTATCAAGAAACAAGACCAACCACGCCTTTACATTGTCCGGCAATAGTATCGCATCTTCCAAGCTAGGAAGATGCGCAGGACGGAAGTTGGAGCTAAAGTCAATGGGGTACATTCGTGGCCAATTTGGATGGTATTAATTTGGGGTTTTAAATTAAATTTTCCATGGTTTGGGGGGTTAGAAATCGCGGAGATTTTGTGGTTGGGTCAATACACATATACAAGAAATTGTTGGACTCAATCTCCGAGACTAAACCGCGGGGATAATGGAAGTACAACAACGCTCGACGGCGTTGTGGAAAAATGTAGGTACGAGGATGCATATTGTTTAGTATGATGAAAGAACACTAGGCTACTTTAATGGTTGAGAGATGATGATTTAGAATTTAGAGACGGGCTTGTGGAAAATATGCAAGAAAGAGGGGAGTTTAAACAAAAAGTTCGATTTTAATGAAAGAAAAAAGATTGAATGAGAAGTTTGATGATTTATCAACTAAAGTCCAACTTATATAGTAGAATAGTTAGTAATAGATGAATTACAAGTGTCCGATTTATAGCTTTTACTTAGTGAAGTGGATTTGGATAAGTTACAAGTGTCCTATATTATAAATCCCATTTTGTCTATTCATCAATATTAATAATTGATTCATTAAGATGAATCAATTGAGAAAAAATTATGCTTTGTATAAATGTTAATGTACCCATCATTAAATCGTCATGTAACTTTGATAAATAATCATCGGTAATTTAATTAGCTTACAAATACAACAATCAATAAATCGTTTTCTTCACTGTCAATACTCAAACCATAACGAAAGTCAGAATATGATAACAATGTATAATGATAAAGTGTTTAAATGATGTACAATTAAACGTTATACAAATTAAATTGTTAATACGAGTAGTGTTATGTTCTTATTACATGATTTTACCTTATTTTGTTATATTTGATATATTTCCTATACTATTATACTTAAAAGTATACATGATTTTAGCTTATTTTGTTATATTAATAAAAAGTGGTGTGGACTAACAAGGTAAGGAGAGAGAAATTACTTGGATCCCCATAAATGTAGATTCTCTAATGTAAAAGCAAAATAGATTGTATAAACACCTAAAGATGAACACCTACTTTCCTAGTGGAAAAATCTAGCATAGGGATATGAGGTAGACTGATAGTGGAAGATTTGGTATATTAAAATATAAAAAAGGTCTAATCAAATCCTGTACAAGCAAAAATAGAAATATATACTTCCTTTGTTTTTAATAATTGCAACATATATTTTTTCACAGTATTTAAAGTATGTGGGGTTCACATACAATGATATAATACACATTAAAATGGGGTAAGTGGTTATTAGGAGTGTAATTTAGTGGGTCATTTATGTATGTGCTTTAAATAAGGGAAATAGTATAGCTTTTCCCTAAAATTATTTTTCATTTATGGTGTGTTGCAAGTATTGTGTCATTTCCATTGTAGGGAATTGTTGCAAGTATTATCAAAGGGAGCAAGTATTATCAAAGGGAGCAAGTATTTGACAAGATAACTCACGATACTGCTTTAGACAATGAGTATTAACTTGTTTAAAATCTGATTAAATATTGTAATTGAATTGAACTTATACGTATAAGCTATTAATTATATACGTTTTGTGTTTACACATGATAAGATAATAGTTTACATGAGACATATAAGTAGATTTTTCATTTTATAATTAATATAATTTAGATAAGATCATGGTTAGTAGTAATATTAAAAGGTGTGAGCAAGAATTGAACCGGCAATGGAACCAAACCCTGCTCAACTTAAAATCTCACACTTAAACCGAACCTGGTTGGGTATACGGTCACCCATTATGTACTAAGAAGTAAATAAATTTTAAATCACATATTTTACAAGATTTGCGTTGATTATATGCCTAATTATATGAGATGTGTTACATATTCATATGTGTTTGATTTAATTATCTAATTTAAGAACTTCATGAATGTATGGCAAAATGGCGACATGTTCTTACAAGATGTTGATGTGACTATACATGAAATAGTAATAAGGGCTATTTCTAGGAGTCTAGTCTAGGTGAAAAGTAGCAATGATGTTAAATAGTACCCTAGTTGTAGTAGGTGTAGAGTTGTGATGATAAGTACTAGTATATAGGGAGAAGCAACAACAAAATCGGAAGAAATGAAGTACAAATAGAAAGTGACGTCGGCGATGTGATTTGTCAGAAGGTTTGTTTACAAAATCTAAACCTAGATACGTGTTGATGACAAATCTGCGAGTTCCTGGAAACCCTAAATCTTGATAGCGACATTGTAGTATGAAACTAGAGGCATTATTTAACATGTTTCACAAGATATTAAAGTTTTATTTGATGATAAAATAGACATGCATGGATTAAGTTTACATTAAAATAGGAAATTAAATTATCCCAAAAAAAAATTAACCAAAATCGATAATTAAAGGAAATGTACATGCTTAGATTATTTAGATAAAATATAATCCGTAATATGAAATACGAAAGATGTTGACTGATTTCATTTCATTAAATGTAAGACGGTAGGGTGCCAACACACGAGGGATAATATGTGCAAACACCAGTATATATACGTCAAGTATAAATAATTATATTATAAATAACAACTTGTGTCTGGATTAGGAAATGTTATAGTGATAATAGGGAAGGTGTATTGACATAAAATATTTATTGAATGTTGATAGGCTAAATGGGGAGTAAAATGACATCGTGGAAGGACAAGGTTGTTCTGAGGCCTGAGATCCCTACTAAATTCCATATCTACTCTATTTGTCACATTTGATTCAGTTTGAGTCGTAACCACTCAATCACGAAGAAGCAGGTATTTGAGTAAGGGAAGCCCACTTTCAAGAGAAGTTCCGATAAGGTCGTACGGAATGCAAGACGTTTCACTATAAAACCTTTCTATGATTTTGATTGGGTGTCTAGACTAACATTTACGCTATTCGGCAAAGTCACTTCTGTAACGAATATCTACTCTGTGACAATGACATGAACTGAAACAAAATATTTTACGAGAGAAGTAAAGAAAATAAGAGAGAATCTTCTAAATTTCTCTCAATCTATACGAAACAAATATAGTCATGTAGGATCTAGTTTGTTTCGCCTTGCTGAGTACATTATTAATATCTAACTTTTACTCCCTCCGTTATTTTTTATTTGCATCACTTGGTGATGCGCGGAGTTTTAGAAGAGTAATATAATATTGTGAGTGGGTGAATAATTTATTATAGTAAAAAAAAAAATAGTGATCATGAAAGAGAAAGTATGTGAAGGAGAGTAAATATTTTTATTATATAAGTGGGGACCATGGAGGAAAGAGAAATGATAAAATAATTTAAGTGGGGTTTAAAGTAAGAGAAAGAAATGATAAAATATAGTATAAAGTTACCAAATAAGTAAATGATGCATTTTAAAAAAAAACACCCATAAAAGGAAAGTGATGCATTTAAAAAAACGGAGGGAGTATAATTTTTGCTAATGTAATACTAAATATATATGCGTACATTAAAAATTAACATTGATTTATGTAAACAGAAACATCATTAGGAAAAGGATGGAGTATTGATTACATGTTTTAATCGAGCAGTATTATATAGTAGATCTGTCAAAAGCTGACCCGACCTGAAATACCTACCCGAACACGATTGTTAACCGACCCATCTTTGGGTTCATTGATATGAATTGAATAAATGTAATATGACTACGTAACTAATAGATATAAGTAATTAACATGGCTATAATGCAATTAATATAAGTTTAAAAAAAATTAGTACTAAATTGTCAATAATCAACTTGTCACAAAACATCGCTTATTATAGTTATAGGTTCACTACATAGAGTATGAAATAAGCCATCATATATAGGCTTTCAACGTTGGTCATACAAAAAACAAGGATACAAAATAAGATATCAATAGATTCCAAACATCCAAAAGGCCAAATTGTTCTTAAACACTTAGCACGCCTATTGGCATCCCTTGTAAAGTTGTAAACTACACCGATTGAGGATTTGCGCTCATACCCTACAAATAACAAACATAATAAATAAGAAAACACCTTAATTTAAAAAGACCATTGTATATCCCACCGTATTATAAATAATACTTATTATACCTTAATGATAAGATCTGGCAAGAGACCTCCTTCCGTGTACTGTTTGACGTGGACCATGTCGTCCTGCCATAGTATCGCCGAGCCACCAGAAAAGCAATAACGGGTACATGTAACGACATTGTATCGGATGGGATGTACGCTGACCATCTCGACGACATTCTCGTTGAGATGCCTTGTCTCAAACAATACTACCATCGCGGGGGAATGCAAGTGGTAAAGCATCACGAAGTTGTCGACAAAAGAAGGTCTTGTTATCCCCCGGACATTCCATACAATGAGGCGGGTATTGGGTGGCACACAATGAAACTGGTTATCTGCCATACATGATGGGATCACGTGAGGGTCGATGACTGCAATATTGTAAGGTGGGATCCCGACAAGCGGTACTGTGGCGTAAACTGTGAGATTAAGTACGGAATCCCAAACAGGCGCCTCAACCACTTGCACTCCATCTGTGTAGGACCCCATGCACACGCGCAAGGCATTGACGAAAAGTTAATATAAGCCCCCGAATAGATCCAAAACAGGTCTTGGATCTATTACGCGAGCTAGGTAAGATGGCACTTGATGTAAGTTATCAAGATACCAGATCAACAACTTCTGGACATCATCCGGCAAGAGTATGGCATCTTCCATGCTAGGAAGATGCGCAGGACGATAGTTAGTGCTCAAGTTCGACGACCGCATTTTCAACATGGCAAACTCGGCTGTTGTTAGCTTCGGATTCTCATTGAAATTTTCCATAGTTTGCCGCAAAAGGGTTCGGGGAGTGTTTGTATTTCGGTCACAACAAAGATACAAGAAACTGTTAGAATCAAATTCGGGGACCAAGCCACGGGGAAAATCAAAGTAAAACACGGTGGTATAGGCTTGTGAGACGTAGGTGATGAACGACATTTTATGTCACTCCTAGGATAGTGTTTATGCCTTGTTTTAGCTTGTCTTAGGGTGTTCTGCAGTTGTTTTGTTCAAATAATGCGTGCATACATGTCTCGATGTATTTTTAATGAAATCGCGTATATTGTAGAATGCTTGCCTTCATTGCGTGTTTGCACCGTTCCCTATACCTTATTGCTTCCCTTGATGTTTGTGCTTAGGTATTTGAAGTCTTGGATTGCAAAGAAGAAGCCAAGGAAGCATGAGAGAAGAATCGAAGAAAGCAAGGTGCAAGGGCGCGAATAATGTGCGGGCGCGCAGCCCTGTGAGAACCCGCGAAAAATTGGCAAAATTGCAGAATCGAGGCAGAAAGTTTTGCGCGGCCTGTGCGCGACATGTGCGCGGGCGCACACCCACACCGCGCGGGCGCGCAGCAACGGTGCGCGGGCGCGCATCCAGCAGCACGGGCGCGCACACCCAAGCACAAGCCGCGTAACCCACAAATGCGCGGGCGCGCAGCTACATTGCGCGGGCGCACAGACCGCTGCGAGGGCGCACGCGCGGGCGCACAACTACCATGCGCGGGCGCACAGATCCTTGCGCGGGCGCACAGCGGGTCCTGTTCAACGTTTTTGCGCAATTCTTTATATATTGCGGGGCTTGTTTTGTACGGAAGAACTTCATTCTTTTAGATTTTTTTCCCTTATTTTAAGAGAGATTCTCTCTCTAGGTTTAGCTTAGGATCAGAGTAGTTTAGAGAGAGAAAGTGAGGGTTTCACCATTATTGAGCTTGGATTTTGAAGAAGAAGATTGATCATCTTGTTTGTAGACTTTCATCTTCAATCAATGAGAATCTCTAACTCTCTCTCCTCTATTTTATTTGCTTTCTCTTGACTATTGTTTTTGTTGTTGGTATTGCTTGTTAATTATGTTGATTCTTGATTATTTGTTGATTAATCTTGTTGTTATCATGATTAGTGAGTAATTTCCCCATTAAGGGGATGGTTGTGGTGTAGTTGGATCTTGAGCATGTTCTAGGTTAGAATTGATTTATTTGTGATTAAAGTCTTTATATGCTTGATATTCTTCAATCTTCTTGCAAGTGCACATTGTTGGTTGATTAAAGGTGAATCTTTGCTAACAAGGAATGGAAGTTGACTTAGCTAAGGTTCATTATTATCGATTGTTATTTAATAGTACCTCCTAGTATATGGTTCTAATGTGGAAGCATAGAGGCTATGTTAGGAGAAGCCAATTGACCCCGGAAGGCGGCTAGATTGGATCCTTTATTTCGATATTTGAGCATGTTTAGTTCATAATTAATTCAATTTCTATGCCTTTGTTTATGTTCAAGTGAATGCTATTCCTAAACCATTTCTCTTAATGTTTTATTTCTTGTTTTAGCATATTTAGACTTTAGTTTATTTATCTCCTATTCCGGACTAGCTTAATTGTCGATAACATTTGGTGGTGTTTATCCGTTCTCTGTGGTTCGACCCCTATGCTTGCCTTATACTCATATTAGGTTTGTTTAGGTTGTATAAATTGTATTTGATCTAGGGATAGACAATTGACGACGCGTTTATTCCCTTGTCAGTAGGTACGAGGAGGCCTTGCTATTTGATGGTTGAGAGATAATTTCAACGTAGTCGTAGATAGAGAAGTTTAATACTTTAATGGCAAAAAATGATTAGTTGGAAACTTTGTGATAATGTCAACTAGATTCCTACTTATTATTTACTTATATACTTATATCATATGAGTCTATATGATAGTTTGACAATAGAAGTAGTACAAGTGCCCTAAATGTAAATTTTTAATACATACTTCGTAGTATGTAGTGAGTTGAACATGGGAAAAATGACAAGTGTCCAATAAAATATTATTTATGTATTTTTTAATAAAAATATATGGGTGAACTTTGTATTATTGAAAGAGTACCTCTTAACAATTACATCATGTATAACATGCTAATAGTCATAACTAAATCAATAAGTCAATTACTTTATTAAAAGAACCATCAATAAATCATTAACTGGTTATCACTTGCTCAATCCAAATTAAAATTAAGATGATGATATCAACATGAAATGATAAAGCATTAATGTCATCATATTAAATGTTTATGAAATCGATTCGTTAATTAATATGATCGAATGGACTATTCCCTAATATTAATATAACATTAATGTGAGATTTTAGCTTGGTAGGCAAGTGTAAATAAACTAGGTACTGGATCTTTAAAATTTGCATTTTCTGATACTTGAGGATGATCTGGTAATTTGCATTTCAGCTATGTTTAGTTCAATTCAGTTCATAATTTTCTTCTCGAAATTGTAACGACCACAAGTTGATCAATTTTAATAAGTTTTGGGTTCGATTTAAGCAAATCTTTGTGCTCATATGAAATATTGTAAGTACTCCGTAATAATATTATACTAATATTTGTCTATTTTTGAATGTGAATGTACAAATTCTTAATACTTCATTGTAAGCCCTAAAATAGTTAAGGGACGAGGTAAAAGGAATAGCTGCCACATCACTTATGCTTCCATATTAATGGAGATTCTTACCATATGTAGCTAAAACAAAAGTAACTTCAATCCGTTTATTTTTATGGGCATTCAATTGCCTAGGGTGTATGTTAAAAAAAGGTCTACACCTATAACCCTATAAAGCGACTTGATAGGTTGTAAATTCATAGGGAAAAGGATAGCATATGGAAGTGTGTGCAATGGAAGATTTGAAAGATAAAAATATACAAAATCACAATCAAACTTGTACAGTCAAATCTAAGCCTATTTATTGTCAAGTCACCTCATCCTATTATTTTATACCTATTTCATTTTGACGCCCTTTGTAAATACCTTGATTAATATAATTTCAATAACTTTGGATTTAGATTTTTGTGAATATTCAATTTTTAAAATGGATTAGAAAATTCAAGTTTGTGATGGAATCAATTATTCTGAATACAGTGGTTACTTATTAATTATTAATACGTAGATTCTTCAGATATTGGGTTAGCCATTTTCTTCACCACTTAATTACGGTAAATTAGTTGAATATATTATTTGAAAAAGATCAAAATTGTTAATGTGCACAGTTGTTTCGGATTCATACCAAAACACATGTATATGACTATATGAGTGAAGGATATTATGAACTAAACTAAACTGATCTGAAGTAAACTAAAATGAAGAGACCAAATAATTTCAAATTTAAAATTGAATATTCACAAATTATGGTAAATTAAATAATCTCTTGCATTATACTTTGTATCACTTCGACTTCTTAATATTCATGGCACAACGAACTCTATTTGTGTAGTTTGCAAACTTTGTACATATTATTAATGATAATATTAAACAATATTCTAAAAGTAATAATATCCTAATAGTTGTAGCCTTGTAGGTTACTATGTATGATAGTAGTAGGAGTGTAGTGGTGATGATGAATATATGGGGAAACAAAACTGGGTAGACATGGAGTATTGTGTGACGTAAGCGATTTGATGTGGCATACCATGTCTACTCCAAATATAGATAACATTTCATGTATGGATTTTACAAGACTCTACGAAAGTGTAATTATAAAATGAGACACAAGTAGGATTAAAAAATTGTATATAGGATGACTAAAGTTAACAAGTCGTTAGGTTCACTAAGTAAAATGTTACAATGGAAGACGGAAGCTGATTGTAACAAATGCTAGGAGATAGGTAATTAGGAAAAGTCATGGTGTTACTAGAATTGACGTAATTATACTTTAAATATATCATGCACGTGGACAATGTGGTTGGATAACTTATCCGAGTCAAAGCACACCATCAAGGGTCGTAAACGTACGCCAACAAATTTGGGTCTCAATTTTGGGATAATGACATTTTAGTCATCTACATTACAGCACTATGTTATGGTAATGAAAATGTATAAGAACTCGCAATGTATATCAATTAAGAAAATAGTAATTGCATGTCAACATAACATGTTTGTAATCGTGACAAATAATAATCAGGGCTTGTTCTCTTCAGCATATTTTCAGTTCAGTTCAACTCAGCTCTAATAAATTTCTTTCAATTCAGTTCTGATCTTAATTTCCTTCTCTCATAAAATATTCAGTTCAGTTTGGTTCAGCTCCAACAAGTTCAGCTCATTTCATTAACTCAGAACAAACCCTCAGTAACATGTATTCAATTCAATTTTATAAGGGATGGATTAGTAGATTACAATATGACATAAAATTTAAACATCTATTTAATTTTTAACATGCACAAAAATCGGTCAAGAAGAAAATTTCCAATGATGATTAATAGAAATCAATTTAATAGTAAAAAGAGTAATGATGATGGTAGTAGTCCAGTAGTAGGAGTAGGAGTAATGATGATGGTAGTAGGCTAGTAGTAGGAGTAGGAGTAATGATGATATAGGATATTTCATCAACAAAATCGGCAAATATGGAGTACAAGAGTGACGTCTTCGTTTGATGACGTACTGGTGAGCAAAATGATTTGGTAGTCGTTAGGTTCAATAATTACAATAAAAAATTCAGGTCATAAGGATAATTAAAAAAAAAATACCATTGTCTATCATTGTAAAACAAAACATGTTTAAAGTCAAGGGTTAAACTTAAATATATCACTGGATAAGAATTGTCGTGGTTAAACAATATTGGCAAGTCGAAGCAGTCAGGGCTATATATATGCATTATATATATTTCCTATAATGAAATTAAATTGGGAATTTATGACAAAATCACGCGCATATTGGTGTAATATATGTTAATTTTCAATCAATATTTTCTTATTGAGCTTCTTATACATTGCCCTAAAGGCTATATTTACCATATTTCAAATAATAATACTCCCTTCGTTTTATAATATAATTCCTTTTCCATATGTTGGAGAACCAAATTGTTATTGTTGTTTTTATTTTTGGATAATAGGTAAAGATCATTATACCGTCCTTTATTTAAATGTGTTCATTGTATTTCCTATTTTACCCTTACATTTTGCACATGCTTTAAACTTTTTTCCACTTTGTGTTTCTAACTTTTGTCTATGATTAGATTGTACTTTTCTCTTTTATTAACGCACCAACTCTGACATTCCCTATTTTATTATTATGCAAAATGACCCCAATTAAAGAATTTATCTCCCTTGTGACATTATAGAGAGTTAATTTATTAAAAAATTAACGCCGTGTTTGTTAATTAGCTTATTTGATCAATATTAACTTATTGACTACACACAATTAAATAAACTGATTTAAGTTGTTTGGCAGAAAACTTATTTAAAGAGCTTATTCCATTAAATAAGCTCGTTTTCAAAAAGCTCTATTTAGGAGCCTTTTCACTTAGCTTATTTAATTGTTATGGTGAAATGACACTTACACCCCGATTAAATTTAAAATTATATATGAACTACCTATCCCACAATTAGCTTATTGGTCATTTCACATAATCAATATGCTTTATACAATCAACTACTTACCAAACACTTTTCTACAATTTTGTGAATATTCGATTTTGGGTTCGATATATCGGTGTTACAGGTTAGTTGATTACATTAGTGAATATTCGATTTTGGGTTCGGTATATCGGTTTGACGGGTCAATTGGTTATATTTGGAATCATTAAGGTGTTTATTCGGGTCAATTTTAAATAGGTTCGTGTCGATTCGGTTTAGTTTGTTATTATAATTCCTTGTCGGGGCCGATTGCAGTTGGTACAGGTCATAATCGGTTTCGTAACAGGTTTTGTCAGTTTTAAGCGGGTTCTAGGTTGAAAACATATCGGGTCCTGATCGGGTTGGGTGGTACTCGATATAGGTCATAATCAGTTCGAGTTGAACTCGCCCGATTTGAAAACGAGATTTCGGGTTTCAGGGTGGGATTGTATTCAGTACAGATCATAATTGATTCAAGTTGGATCCGTTTGTGTCCAAATTAATCGAATCGGGTATAATCGGTTCATGTCAAGATATAAAGACTAAAACAAGTTACATTGATCAAGTAATGATTACGGATTATAAACAATCTCAAATTAGTAGTTAAGTTCAGTTCTTATTTTCCTACACAATTCATTTCAGCTTTATCAAACTGTATTCTGTGCAGTTCAATAAAAATCAGTTTAATTCAGTCAAATTCATTTTTTATTAATAAATCGCAACCGACACAAAGTTCTCTCAACATGACATTTGTGACCTTAATTAATACTGCAAAATACTTGCAACACTTCCCTAAAATGGAAATTTCACAATACTTGCAACACACTATAAATGGAAATTTAATTTAGGAAAAAGATGTATTATTTCCCTTGGGCTTGGTTTGGTAAATGACTTTTCATTGGCTTTTAGATTGTCTTTTGGACTTTGGCTTTTTCATTTGGTCAAACATCCAAAGTTCGCGTTTAGTAAATGGCTTTTTCAGCCAGCTAAAAAGCTAGCTTTTAAGCCAAAATGAAAAAGCTACTTAGAGTAGCTTGTTGCTACCTAAGTTACTAATAACATCCAACAGCTAATTTTAACAAACATGTTTTTAGACTAATAAAAAGTCAAACATCCAACAAAAAAGCCAATACAAACAGCCAGTCAAACCAGCCAACAACCAGCAGCCAATTACCAAACAAGGCCAGTCACATGGCCCACTAAATTACACTTCTAACAACCACTCACCTCATTTTAAAGTGTATGATATCATGTGAACCCCACATTTTTTAAATATCAAGAAAAAGTGTGTGTTCCAACTATTAAAGAAAGGAGAAAGTATGTAATTTAAAATCAAATAACTTGCTTTCCATACACTCATCCACTCCTCTATTCACTTGTTTTCCCATACACACTCTTCCATTCTTTTTGCATTCCCTTTTCTTTCCATCCGCCCATCTATTCATGGCTACCCTTCCACCTCCACTGTGACCTCCCGGATATTTTCCTGTAGAACCACCAAATATTACCTATATCTGGGAGGCATGCGGAGGCCAAACCCCTGAAATTAATTGTAACGATTTTGTTTACAATTATAGCAAGGACGGTTTAACATCCCACTATGTGTCGCCTGTGGAATTTCTTAGATCTTTGATTATCAACCCCAATGGGACGTAGTGGCCAAAGAAGATGGACTCTCTAATCATGGTTGATGAGGCTAGAGAAATTTGTCCTTATCATTTGCCTAACCTCATAGACGTCATTATGGTGCCGAAAGTACAAGACATTATGCGTCGGCTGAGGGATGGTCCAGTTGAGTATGAAGGCTTGACTCCTCTCATTCTAAAAGGCTGTTATCCCTCGTGAAGTCCCTATATACTCCCTTCGCCTAAAGCGTATAGCTTTTGAAATGGGGTATTGCACAGATGCATTTCAAATACTCCATGTTAGAGCTAGCATAACGACCGTGAATTATGTCGTTTCTCGCAAACACTTGTTACAAAGTGAGCCATGGACTTGATACCATTCCATAAAATTGAGGCTTGAAATCAAAAGAGGGAAGCCAACCCTTGAAGTTTGATCTAGTATGGTTTTGTGGAACGCACGGAGCATCACCCGTAAATTCTTCTATGAGGATTTCAGTTGGGTTGTAGAGACTCACAATCCTATTTTTATCATCCTAATTGAAGCTCGTGTCCAAGAACTAACACGTAAGAGGGTTATGTGGCGCCTAACTGCGATGGATTGAAGGTTGGATGAGAGCATGGGTCTCAACTATAGGGTGCTTGTAATGTGGGATGTAAGCAGAGTCAGTTCCAGAGTTATCGTAAGTCATTCTCTAACAATTGGTATTCGCATGCTTGGGTCTTTTGGGACAAAAAGGGTAGGGTTAATTCCTATAGTACTTTTACTTTAACATATGAAAAGTTGTTTAATCAAATTATACTGCAAATTAAAATTACTGAATACGTTATTGTGTGCAACCATGACAACGGGGGTGAGGGCTCCGGACCAAGTGCTGCTTGGGAAGATTGACCATAAGTGAGAATGGACCACTACTACAAAAAGGGTCAAAGAAACCTGTCATATATGGCATAAGAGACCTGTTTAGAGGAGGTCTCTAGCTCACAGGTCTCTTTGATAAAGAGACCTGTTCAATTGAACAGGTCTCTTTGTAATCAATAAGAGACCTGTTAAGTAGGGCAACAGGTCTCTTCTCATGAAACTACGTCATTCATTTACGAAGGGAAAGAGACCTGTTATGTTAGGTAACAGGTCTCTTATACACCAATCAAAGAGACCTGTTATGCTAGATAACAGGTCTCTTTAAATTGATTTTTTTTAAAAAAAAATATTGATGATATTTATTAATCGAATTTATTTTTTTGAAAGAACTAAATCAGCGAAAAATTGTAAATTATATAATAAAGCAATTAAATAAACATATTATTAAAATTTACATATAAACTTGTTGAAATGTTTTACAAGTATATCTATCAAAAATAAAAAAAATTACATGTACTCCTTGAAATAATTTACAATTAGCCATAAGGTCCATACTCCATAACCAACAATAGTCTTGATCAAGTTTCTTGAATAAACCATAGTCCTGTAAACCAAATCAAGAAAATCAGTTTTAGAATAAAAAAAAAAAAAAAAAAAAACTCCAAGGCTAGTACTTTTGGTGAAAAAAAAACTAAAGATAAACAACAAAAAAATTACATTAACCCACATTGCCTTCATCAAAATCAATTCTTGAACACCTAAATACAACCAGAAAAATCAATAATTGACCCATCAAAATCAACTCCTGAACATACAAAATACAACCAGAGAAATCATAAATTCATCAACACCAACATTAACATTCTTTTTTCGCATACTCCATACACCACGCAAGACTTAAACTGAAAATTTAACAAGGAAAAAATATACACAAATTAACAAGTTAATGTAACAAAAATTCAGATTAAGATCATTAAACAAGAGTAAGAGGCCTAAACCTAGCAACTCCACTATAAAAAAAACCCCAACCACCATAAAAACCCGAAACTACCCATTCTCTGTATGAACAAACCACCCCCAATCTCGTAAAAAACAATCCCAACCCCATAAAAAACTACCCAAACCCCGTAAAAAACCACCCCCAACCCCAAAAAAAACCACCTCAACCCCAGTACACACCCAAGTTCTTCATAAAACTATAGTTACCTATAGAAAAACTTACCCAATCTAAACCCAAAACCACCACAATAAATTAAAAATTCTTTTCGCCCACCTATAAACTTATAAAAATATTAAAGTAAAAATGGAAATGTAAATATACCTTTTTCAATAATCGCTTTATTTGGCCAATTTCAACCATGAACACTTTAGATCTAGAGTGATGGTCAAAATTAACATTTAAATCTTCAAATTTGAGTGAAGGAGGAGGAAACGTCTACATTAAAGAGGAGGATGCAGCAGCGGCGTCGGGTTAAGGTGGAGGATCTTGCAGCACAACGTCGTTGAGGTGGAGGTTGCGGCGCATTTTATTAGAGGTCTTTTTGCCCATATTTGTAGTAGTGGACTTTTGAGGGTGTATTTTGATGTTTGCTTAATTACGTCTACTTGCTTGGGTTTGGGTTATCTTAATGCAAGTAGTTGTTAAGTTTGGTTAATCTTTTAAGTTATTAGTTTAGCATTACGGGGTTGATATGAATAAGTGCGTAAATGTGTTGTAGAGGGGCGCCATATGTAGCTCGGTGATTATTCAAGATGTAATATATAATTGTAATAGTTAACATTTTAATAATAATTTATCTTTTCAATTATTATTATATTATGCATTTTAATTGTTGCATCAGTTAATTCTGAATATAATTCACACTATCTGTATGGGTCCAAATCAAACGTTTTTTTGTAGAAACATATTGTTGTAAATTGCAATCAAACGTAAATTTAATATTCTTGCTAAATGCCAATACACACAATAATTACATATTACCCATATTACCAACATTTAAGCCCTCATAAATTAAACATTGAAATTAGGTCTACAAAGTTTAACAAAGCTGAGAAAGGCACTCGATTATATAATTAGGTCTACCTGTTCCCCTGATTGTTGAATGTCACATTAGTGGAAAAATAACTATCCGTAACAGGCAAAAACAACCTATCTGTAATGGGCAGCGGGCATTACATATGATGCCGTTACGGATAGGATATGTTATTCACCAATAGGACCCGGAACCACCGACGTAGCATCTTCTGTCGGAGCATTTAGGGCACAAACTTTTCTCTTTCTTTAGTATTCATAGTGCTTGTTTGTATATCCATAGAGAGGAAACGAAAATGGAGGAGATTGAGTGAGCAGAAGAGAGAGAGATTGAGTGAAAATGCGGAGAAGAGAGAGAGAATGAGTGAAATGAGATAGGAGAGAGGAGAGAGGAGGGCATGACGGCTAAGGACTTGAGGAGAGAGAACGAAGTGTGAAACCCTAATAATAAGTAATGGGCTCCTCCCATCAGCTGGACCATGTTCAAATATTTGTATCAGGCCATTGTGACGGTTACGAATAAATAAGTATTTGTAACGGGCACTACCTTGCCTGTTACAAATAACTTAGTTTTTCTAACGGGCAACATAATGTCCGTTACAAATAGTATATATTTGTAACATACTGTTATTTTGACCGTTACGAATATATTTAATGTAACGGGCATAGCTTTTCCCGTTACAAATGACAATTTTTCCACTAGTGTCATCTTCTTCTTCATTTTCAATTTCAGCCTCATTGTTACTGTTTTCCTCAATTGTGGCCCCAGAACCACCCTCTTCCTCAATTCCACTCTGCTCAACGAAATTCCCTTCTACATTGCCCGAACCCCCTTAAATTCCAGCTTTAACATGACCATCTCCCTCCACAGCATGAATGGCGACGGAGTTTTCCCTCATTCCTTTAGCATTCTGAACATCCTCTAAAATATCCATACTTTGAACTTGACCCTCTTCTTCAATGTTTTCATTGGCTTCATTAACCATCCCTCTCTCCCTCATCCCCTCCCTCATCATCTCTATTGTTCGACCTAACCTTTCGTGTATATCCCGTAGTTCGTCTGGTTCCCTCTTAATACCCTTTTGGACTTCTTCATTCATATGATTATACTGTAGATCTATTTCATCTTCCAGTTTCCTCAATTTAACCCGAATTTCCCTTGAGTCTAATTTCTTCTTCACACGTTGTGCCTTATGTTCTACCATTTTTGCCCTTACTTGATTAAGTCGCTCTTTTAATGCGGATCTTTCACTTTTGAGAACGCTTGAAGTTGAAGCGATATTGTTATCCATGGTGGTAAATAGAGTAGAATTATATAGAGAAAGAGACAAATAAATAATGGGGAAAATGAAGTGTTCTCTACTTTAATTGTGTATTATCCAAAGCTATCATTAATTAACACAATCACCAAAGCGATATGTCACTTCAGATTGCGTCAGTTCACCACGAAGACATTTGCAGTTTGCACTTCTAAAGACATTAACGGTTACAATACAACACCTCTAATAAAAAAATAAAAAAAATAAAATATAAAAATAAATATTAAAAAAACGGTTATATTTAAATTCTATATAAGTCATTACAATGAACTTGTAAGTATTTTAAAACAAAAAAGCATCATTTGGTGTTATCGGAAAAAATTTGTAGTACAATTCCTCACATTTGGAAATGGAGATCAAAGAGATTAATCCAGACAGCATGGAGGAAGAGCAAGAAAGTGTATTTGTTAATTATTTTTGCATAATTGATGTTTTTAAATTACTATTAAATTAGTATACTATTATACTCCTTACTATTTACATAAATATAGTAACAAACCTACAATATCTTTCATTTAGTAAAGTTTGTATGTTTTTAATGCAATTCATATATTTGATTCATTTGATCAGGTTTTAAATTGTTATGTATTTGTATTAGCTCTTCCTCCCATGAAATAGAAATCATATGATCAGGTTTTAAATTGTTAAGTATTTTTATTCCAATAATTTGTTTTATCACCTAATGTTATACACTATGGTCTTTTGTCTTGTATTCATTTCCGATACTTTTGATGTTGGCATAATTAAGTTGATTGATAGGATGTTCGTCGCAGAGGCAAAAGGCAATTTAACGATGAAGGATGCAATACAACACATCGTAAGAAGCAAAAGGGAAATGATGTTTCATACTATGAAGAATGGCTCTTAAAAAGAAATAGGATAATCGATGAACGAAACGGCCCATCAGACACTAGGGTTTGCAACTGTTTACAGAATATAGTGGAAGATATGATGAGGGAACCTAAGTGGTCATATTGTGCGCATATAGGTGATGCGTGCCATTTATGGCACTCTTAGGCTAGGTTTTCTTCTTATTTTTATACTCGTTTTTAGTCTTTTATGTCGTGTTTTTAGGGAATAATGCTTGATTTGTGTGTTTGTGTGTTAGTTTAGAGAAATGGGTTCTTTTAATGGTTTTCTTATTATTTTATTCATTTCTCGGTTATTTCTCTCGCTTCTCCGTTTCTTGGACTTGTTTTGTAGGTGTGCCGAGTTTCCCGGGATTTAATTATCGAGGAGGAGGCTCAAGCGCATTCAAGGAAGTCAATGGAGCTAAGTTCGAGAATCCAAGCATGCAACTCAAGCAAACCAAGCTAGCTCCGCAAGCACAAGCACCTTGGAAGCAGTGTTTTAGTTCGGAGTGTGCAAGTGCTTGAAGAATAAAAGGCTGCCCTCATCGCGGGTATCGCCTCGAGTGCACCAATGATAGAGATGCTCGAGAGCACAAAGATTGATCGAGCAAGCAAAGGAAGCAAGGCCTCGAGCACCAAGCAGGGGTGCGCGCGCGGATAGTGGTGCGCGTGCGCAGACCCAAATTGGCGCGCGCGGCCTGGGTAGTGCGTGCGTACTGATCTTCTGTGGCCTGCTGTGCGTGCGCACGGAAAGGTTGTGCGTGCACACAGTCTGCCTTGTTTCCCCTCACTCGTTTTATTATAAATTAACCTTGTCATTTCTATTTGAGGGGACGATTTTTAGATTAGTTTGAGGACTTTCTCTCTCATATCTTAGGTTAGGTTGAGAGCTTCTCTCTCTAGTTTTAGGGATAGTTTAGGAGTAGTTTTAGAGACAGAAAGTGACGGATTTCAATGGTGGTTTGAGAGATTAAAGATATAATGGTAACAATTGTATTGAAGATCTTCTTAATCAATCAATGAGCATTTCTCACTCTATCTCATCTTATTGCTCTGTTTAATTTCATGATTGTTTGGTTTAATTTTGATGTTTGATTCTTGGTAGTGGAATTGTTCTTGATATTTTGTGGATTCTTGATTTCTTAGTTGTTTGTTGATAGATAATGATTCTTGAGTAGTTGTTTGGCTAGGAATTGGGTGAAACTTGTATGATTGATTAATTGTGATTAATTTGGTAATTGTGTTGATTGATTGTTGAGATTAAAGTGATTAATGAAGGTTTGCATGTGTGTAATTCGATTAGGCCTTGAGAATTATGCTAGATTGCATTGTAATTGCTAATGACACGGCCAATTGATTTAGGAATTGCAATTATTGATTGGTTTGGATTGTGATTCTCTTAGTTTGTTATTCATAGTGAACCCTAGCTTAACAATTAGGAGATAGCTCTTTGATTCCAATTGATAGCTCTTATCATTAGTCTTCACAACCTTTGATTGGCATGATCTTTCCAAGTTGTTGCAATTGTCATGATTACTTGTTGATCCCCATTCCTTGTGTTTCATTCGTTTGGTTGTTTGTTTTGTTAGTTGTTAGTTTTACCTCTTACCTTCGATTTCGACCTAGCTTAGGCGCATAATTGAGAGTGCTTGAACATTACCGTTCCTTTGGGTTCGACCCTTGACTTACCTCTATACTCGTATTTAGGTTTGTTAAGTGTTTATAATTTTTTTTGGCTCTAGGGAAGATTAGATAATGACCTAGTTTTCCCCTACGCCAATAGGGTTTTATAAAATTTCCACAGTGCTTGATCAAATTATAGAAGGCGTAATTATAAGGTTAATTGAAAATGATGTTAATAATTGATCGAAAATGATCCGACCTAAACCTGAACCCGATTTGAACTAAGACCCGGATCTTACATGAATAACAGAATTGACAGCTCTAAATACACTACGATCTAGAAGAAGGTTTTAATACATAATTATCATTTTTAGAAATATAACTCAACCCGGCTTCTATGTTTACCACTAAGAAGGACATTGGTAAAAAATTGCTCCAAGTATGTTGTTTATGTATGTCTCTAATCCTCCATTGCCTTTTATGGACTTGTATTAATCCTTATTGTCATTCTTTATGATATCGGGAGTCCATGGATAAGAGAATTCCTAAGCATTCTCGTAGATCATATCATCCTAGCTACCTCAACACCGTATAATGTATATCCCCCTATAACTGCACCCAAAATAACTTATTCATTATTTTACGTACTACATATTGACTGTATAGTAGAATATAGTTAAGAATGATTACTCGCACTATCAAACGTATCTAATGAAAATGGCGGGTAATTGCATCGTAGCTTACGTGGGATACACACTTTTATCCAAATTGGGCCTCTATGTTAGTACATTAAAAGGGCCTAATATGAATTAGGTTTCCTTGATATACGTACTACATCACTGTAAATAGAAGTGCATAAGGTTCAAACAACTAAACTCAATATCATGTCCTCTAAAGAAGCTGTTCTTTTCCGCCAAACAATGAGTTTAAACAATAGTGACACTTCTTCTTCCCCCTCTAAAAAGAAGGGCAAAGGCAAAAAGGGTTCCAAGAGGATGTATAAATCCCTTTTTAAGTGTAGCCTACGAGCGTCCACTATGAATGACAATGCTTTCAAACGGCTCCATGGGAAATACCCGTGTTGCCGTAATGAAACAATGTTTCCTGCTGTTACTGATAAAGTCTTACATAAAGTAGTAGCAGCGTATAAACCTAATAGTAACTCCCAACCTGACCTGTTACCAACAATTGAATGTGGGTTAAAAATCCTAGACCTAGATGAGAATAATAAAATTAATAACGCAGGGGTGACTACTTATTATGTAATTGTAAGTAGCAAATCCCCTGAAGATGTTGGTGTCATGTATTCTATAAAGGGTCATATGACATTTAGGTACATTAATGAAGAATATGTGAATAGGGTAAATTTGCTAGTGAATGAGATGATTCTGTCTAAGACTAGTACGAGGGAGGTTATCTTTCACGATGAAATTGTATCCGAGGGGGGTATAAAAAATGGTGACCTCCTTTATGCTCAAGAAAAGGTAAGATATGAATTCTAAATGTTAGTGTATGTCTTTCTATCTTTCAATTATTTTTTATAGTAGCTTTAAATACTAATTTCAAACATTCTAATACAATTTCTTTTGGTTGACAACAGAATCATGAATCTAACATGAATCCTAGCTTGAAAGTATTCTACATTGTTGGTTGTAGTGACCATCCAACGAAAATCAAAGTGAAGGCTACAATAAACACCAAATTGGTTAGATTGTACCATTCTTGGGGTGCTTTATTTGATTATGATCCAAAGAAAATTAAGCTAATAAATAGTAACAAAACTTTAAATCCCAATCAAACTATTGGTTCTTCCGGGATCAGGAACGAAGGTTATGTTTATGCTCTTCCAAACCACAACAATTATCATTGTGCACAATGTAACGGACAGTGTTTGGAGGATTGATGTGGTGTGATCGAATCTTGACTGCCTACAAAGTATTTCACTCATAGAGGTTGTGTAATAGTCTGTGTAACCTTAGCTTATGATAAGCCTTTCTATCATTCCATGTAGTATGTCGTACTGTTCTATACTCTTGTAAGTTGGAACATGTGTGTTACACAATGTGTAACCTTAAGTTATCAATGTCATTTAATTATCTATATTGTGTTATGTTACAAATGTTAGTATGTCACGATGTCACGTTATGTACTCTTGTTAAATTAGTTGGATCATTTGTTAGACAATGTCCAATTCAACCCTAAGTTCTAAGTTATGTAGTATCTATTATGTATGTTTAAAACTCTTGTAAGTTAGAACATTATGCTAAGTAAGTATTATGTATTCGTTTTGGTTAACATATATCTTCGCACATGCATTTACAAAACAAAATCCTATATGTTCCTTCAAACTATAACACTTAAACATGGGCAAATGGCCCACTATTATGCCCGATAATGACAATACTACTTGACTATGCAACTAATAAAATTAAAACAAGTCTAACCAGTATACTCTCTCCGTGTTTTAATAAGTGTTACAGGTTGATTTTTTGCACAAAACAACATAATGACTTTGACTTGATTATTTTACTAATATAAAAAAAGCAAATGTTTTTGTTTAAGACATTATTTTACTAATATAAAAACAAATGTACACTTTCATATTATAAAATTTGCTATAATTTTACTAACATATAATTAGATACATTGATGGTCAAAGTCGTGTCTCGATATGCGTGTTTGATCAAACTGTAGTACTTATTAAAACACAGAGGGAGTATATGCTTTAGAAACAACTACCGGTCGTTAAATTCTGTAGTTGGGCTCAAAGTTCAACCCTTGTTTGTTATTCATGTTGTATATGATTGGTGAACATCAATAGTTGGGCCCTATTTATTTGTTTTTCAGCTAATGGGCCAGACCAATGATATAATTATTGAACTAGCTCTTTTGAATTGAAAGTTTGTAATACAGTTTTTGGACACCGAACTTGAAAGGATAACATTATTGGACCACATCCCTTTTGAATTGAAAGTTCATTAATACAAGTTTTGGACACCAAACTTGGGCCCCCATAGTAATTGATAGTTAAAGGACAAATCAGTTATGGATATAGTGTATTGAGGTGACATACATTTACTAAGCCCAACCCACGAAGAGATGTTATAAGATGTAAACAAGTAATTGGACTAGCGCACACTTCGGCCACAACTGTCTTGTTAATAAAGGAAATTGGAGGACAACTATCATATTTTTGGACCACAAAAGTATTCAGGACAACACTTGGGCTACCCAGTTGGACTGAGACAATGGGCTACCTAGTTGGACTGACATATATAACGAATGTATGGGCCAACTCTTCACAAGAACGATATCTACACGAACCATTATAGCATACAACAATTAATGATCGAGAACCAACTGAAAGTACAACGCTGAAAGCGGGTTTACAAAAGACATACAACATCTAAAAAACGCTGAAAGTACTAAGAGAACCATCCTTGCAGCCAGTAACACTGAAAACGGGTTTACAAAAGACACACAACATCTAAAACGTTAAAAGTACTACGAGAACCATCCTTGTTGCTAGCAACGGGTACAAGCAAGTTTACAAAAGACATGTAAAAAACCAAAATACTAAGAGATCCATCTCCAAAACACAAAAGCTAGTATTCCCGGACATTACCATGGCTATTACTCCAAAACACATTCTCCAACACCCACATTGTCCACAGAAGAACCAGGTCAGTTGCTCAAAATTCAAAAGATTCAGTGTCGCTGTGCATACCGCTGCCAGCCACGACTCGGTATCCACCTTTGGTCTGCTATTACAACCCAAGAAATATTCAATGTCAACTATATGATGTTCTTATAAACATACATACATGTATATTACGTGGAATGATCACTTATCTACATACCCGTATCATTGTGGCATGGTTCTAGGATGGAATTGGACATGGGAACATAACAAATGTATACATGACAAGGGAATAAACACGTCGTCAAATGCCTATCCCTAGATCAAATACAATTTATACAACCTAAACAAACCCAATACGAGTATAAGGTAAGCATAGGGGTCGAACTACAGGGAACGAATAGACACCACCAAATTTTATTGACAACTAAACTAGTCCGGTATAGGAGATAAGTAAACTAAAGTCTAAATATGCTAAAACAAGAAATAAAACGTTAAGGGAAATGGTTTAGGTATAGCATTCACTCAAACATAAACAAAGGCATAGAAGTTGAATTAATCATGAACTTAACATGCATGAATATCGATATAAAGGGTCCAATCTAGCCACCTTTCGGGGTCAATTGGCTTCTCCTAACATAGCCTCTATGTTCTCACATTAGAACCATATACTAGGAGGTGCAATCAAGTAGCAATCGATACAAATGAATCTTGCTAGGTCCGCTATCGCATCATCAAGCAATAATTCACCCTCAATCAACTAACATCAAGCATATAGAGACTTTAATCACAAGCAAATCAACTCCAAACCCTAAAACATGCTCAAGATCCAACTAAACCACAACCATCCCCTTAATGGGGAGATTATTCCCTAATCATACTAACAACAAGATTAATTAATAAATAACCAAGCATAAACATGATTAACAAGAAATACTAACAACTAAAACAATAATCAAAAGAAAGCAAATAAAATAGAGGAGAGAAAGTTAGAAATTCTCATTGATTGAATGTGAAAGTCTACAAGCAAAATGATCAATCTTCCTCTTCAAGATCCAAGCTCAACGATGGTAAAACCTTCACTTTCTCTCTCTAAATTACTCTAATCCTAAGCTAAACCTAAAGAGAGAAGCTCTCCTAAAACTTATTAAGAAAATAGAATAATAGTTCCCCCAATAAATTACCCCAAAATGGGTATTTATACTAAGCTAAAATAAGAAAATAAATAAAAATGAAGAGAAATAAAATAAAAGGAGAAAATTAATAAATAAAGGTGAAACAGAGGAAAAGGGAAAATAAAATGAAAATAAGAAAAAGGAAGTTAAAGAAAAAGAAAATAAAAAGCAAAACAAATAAATCCACGAAAACCAAACGTCAGACCCCTTCTCCTCTTCTTCGATTTTGGCTGTTTCAATGGGAACTTTAATCCCCTGCTCCGCTCACCATCAAACGATATCAGCGATCATCACCCTTTAATAAACACCGCTAATTATCATCAATAATCGGCATCAATAAGTCACCACCATTCGATCTTCACAAGTAATCACGTGCGAGTCTCGTGATTTGACCCATATTTGCACGCCCGCGAAGACACCGCGCACAGTTCCTGCCTCAAATTGCATCTTCTCACAGGGCTGTGCGGCCACGAATAATTCCAATCAAAAATTGGATTGAAAATGCTAAAATCGAGCTGCTCTGAAAATTGCTGCTGGCCGGATTTTTGCGCAATTGCTGCTGGTGTGGCTGGTCTTGCGGTTTGTATCGTCGCTGTTTTGTTGGTGTAGCTGATGCAGGTTGCTTGCGGTGTAGCTTGGTGGTTGTTGAGATGTAGCATTTGTGAACTGGTGGTTGGAGTGTGGGTTTTGCGGCTGTTCAAATTGGAGCAGCTGCTAGGTGTGGTTATGGCTGGCCAGTGTTGTTGGGAGGATAAAGATTGGTGGCGAGGAGATTAAGGGGCTGTAATTCGTTGTGAGAGTGAGAGGAGCTGGGAGAAGGGGAGTTGCGAACTGTGGGGCTGCTCTGTCATTGTTGTTGTGGAAAATAAAGAAATGGGTGATGATGGTTAAGGTGATAGCAGCTGTATGCGTGAAGGGGCAGGGGATTTATGGCTGCTCTTGGAAGGAAGCAATGCAGCAGCTTGGAGAGGCTTGGAGTAACACAAATCGAACACTTGAGCCACTACTCTTGTAACACAAAGCTTCCGCCGCTAGCAATTTGGACCTTGAACATGTGCCTTGACCCACGAGCATTCGCCTACGCAAAACACAAATTGAGAGAATAATTGGAACATAGAATAACATAAAACGAAAATAAATAAAGTAAACTAAAATAAGAGACGACACGAAACTAAAACTAAAAATAATTTAAACTACGCAAGCAAATAAAATTGAATAAAATACGAAAATAAATCAAAACTAATTAAATAAAGAAATTAAACTAAAACACTCTAAATTTAACAAATAAAAGGGAAATTATATTAACGAGAAAACAAGAGAATAAAAGGGAAAATAGAGGAAAATAAATACGAAAAATAACTCTAAAACTACTCACTAAGAGTGAAATAAATGTCACTCATCAATACCTTAACATCCAAAACACGAATGAAGAATAAAAAGCATATGGGAAGAAATTGAATTACCTAGTTCCTTCTACTTCTAGTATTTGGTGCCTTATAATCTGTTTCAGACATAGGTTTGTTTCTGGAACCATTTGGTCTTCCACACTTCCTTTTACGTGTTGTGGGATCAAGAAGCGGTTGAGACTGCTGCTATGGGTTCACATCATCCCAGTCAAGGCATTCACCACTACTACCATTCCCACCTTCACCCCCTTCTTGGGTAATGTTCACATGCAGCTGACTACCATTGCGCGATTTAGACACCGACGTTGGAGCTGCAGTGTGACTCATAGATCCTATTTCGGATACGGGGTATTCGACACTTGAGAGAAGAACACAACCATGTGTTTCGTTGTACTTCTTACGTTGTTCCTTCACGTCCTCCCTTAGCTTAGACAGAGACGCAAGTAACATGTCCACAGTATCTTCATTAACGGCAAAAGCTTTGTCACATAGTGGCTCAAAAGCAGTCATAATTCTATTATACCTTCTCACCTCCGGGGTTTGTGACGGGTCATGATAAGCAACCTTGACCCGTGTATGCTTCCTAACTATGTCTTTCCTCCACCGATCTAAAATATATTTTTGTGGTATCTCAAACACCAAATTATGGTCCATAATTCTTAAACAGTGCTTGCATAATATGCCGTGGGTTTCAAACTTACGGCATTCACATGACACCCCTTTCGTCGTTGTGTTAAACCTAACGCGGTAGCAACGTCGTCTATCGGTAATAACCTCTTCGCTTAGCCCTTTCGGAATAATCCACACCCTATCTTCGAGTACATACTCTTTGGTATGATCATCATCAACCCTTTCACCCCTTGGAATTTACCATCAGTGTAGAAATACTCTTTCATGAATGCAGGTACCCACATATGCCTCTCCTGAAAAAGATCATCAAGCCATTCATTCTCTTCCAACTTGTAGTGCTTGATAAGTGCCAGCCAACCTCTCAAATTCTTCAATGGTAAAGCTCTCGTATATAACAGCTTTCAACGACCTCTTAAATTTCCGGTACCTATCACTTATTGTGCACATACATTAAATTATAAACAGTAAGATAGTGTGCGTATATCTGTATTTCTACATACTTGCGAAAATATAGGTTTATTTAATCATGTAAAAGATATGAAACAACGATGACCAATAACTTACAGGGTGCATTTTCCAAGTTTCTCCGAGAACTTCTTCGTAATGTGCCATATACACCATCGATGGCGGAAGTTTGGCATAATTTCATCTAACGGCTTCCTCGTCGCTGCAGCTTGGTCTGTAAGTATGGTCAACGGAGCTTTGTTCCTCATACATTGTACCCACTGACGAAATACCCAAGAATATGTGTCGCAATCTTCACGAGAAACAAGAGCACAGCCGAGTAGAATCGACTGACTGTGATGGTTCACCCCAACAAAGTTTGCAAACGGAAGTTCATATTCATTTGTTAGATAAGTGGCATCGAAGCACACAACATCCCCAAAATCTTCATATGCTGCCCGACTCCGTGCATCGACCTAGATGACGTCCTTCAGGTAACCTTCTGCATCCAAACGGTGAGCGTGATAACCTATTCACCAGCTTAGATTTTCCCGGGGTAGGATTATGATTGTTATAATCATTGTTCACTTCTTTTATAACCTATTCACCTTCCTCGTTGATACTAGCATATATCGTAGCGCCACATTTACACTTTTTGGAAATCCTCTTCCCTTGCTTTAGCTCATCTTGTCCTATAACCCCATTCACCTTACCACCACACCTGGACACTTCCATCGCCTTAGCCCTCTTCTTAGTCCCCGTTAGAGCCCTCATGTTAGGAGCACCCCAACATTCACATCGCCATCTTGACCCCTTACGCTCCTTAGTTTTCTTTGAAAAATTTCCTTGAACGCGAGTAACCCTAAACCCTTTTTGTTGGCATACTATTTATAATATATCTCAATATCCTGCCAAGTTCTAAAAACCATACCCACTCTCGGTGTTTCTACAACGGTAACAGCATTAACCAGGTTGTTAGAGACAATAGTCTCAATTGTTTGGATCATAGATGAGTATACAACAGGGTTACTACTTGGAAAATTCTCTCGCAGCATAACAGGGGTTTGCAACAACGACTCACCAACGACGGAATCAACCGTGTTATTGTCAGGCTCAGTACTGACAGGAACACAAGTCATCAATTCGGAACATATGAATTTGGGGTTATTATCATCACCCAAACTAATTCCACCAACAGAAGTAACAACATCTTCCTCTATTATCGCTTCATCCATAATCGTAACCATATATAGTTCAACATAGATCTACCTACAATTAAAATTGAGTAATTTTAATAAACTTGCAACATAAATCAACTTATTATAATCAATAAAGGAGATAAAAAGTTAAACTTACTTGAAGCTTGATAATCGCTACCGCCGCTTTACCATTTCAGCCTACAATTAAAATTGAATAACTTCAATCATCTTAAAATATAAATCAACTCACAATACATGAAAATATAATAAAATCAAGAAAGAAACTCATTTAGAGCTTGATAATCTCTACAAAGGGCAATACCATTTCCATTCTCTTATTGATGGACTTAGCTCAACAATAGAGGGCAATAATGCATGTCATTTTCAAATTTGCTACAGTTGTAGTATACAGTAACTTTCGATGTAATGGTTTTAAAATTCAATAATATGTCTTCTTCCTCTTACTCTTCGTGTTCTTCATTAACCCAAGATGACGAGCATTGCTTAACTAACAATGAAAATGACAAAGAAATTATTAAAGCAATGGAAACACTTGAAAATAAAACACCGATAATTGAGGATACTGAAACGGTTGATATTTCAAATGATTCAACCATTAAAAGAGAAGTTAAAATCGGACTAACACTTAATAAGCAAGAAAGAACCGATTTAATTAATCTACTTAAAGAATTTATCGATGTATTCGCTTGGTCATATGAAGATATGCCAGGCATTAATAGAGAAATAGCTCAACACACTATACCACTAATTCCAGGAATGAAACCTGTAAAACAAAAGCTGTGTCGAATGAAACCCGACGTAGCTCTTAAAATAAAAGAATAAGTTCAGAAACAAATAACTGCAGGTTTTATTAGGGTATCCAAATACCCCAAATGGGTAGCAAATGTGGTCCCAGTTCCGAAGAAGGATGGAAGGGTAAGAATGTGTGTCGACTATCGAGATTTAAAAAAGGGTACAACCAGATTCTCATGGCAGAAGAAGACATGGAGAAAACAACATTCATAACACCATGGGGTACTTACTGTTATACAGTAATGCCATTCGGGTTGAAAAACGCGGGTGCTACTTACCAACGAGCAGCAATGGCCCTACTCCATGACATGATGCACAAGAAGTCGAAGTATATGTAGACGATATGATTGTAAAATCAAAAGATCGCCCAAGACATCAAGTAGCCTTAAGAAAATTTTTCGAAAGGCTAAGAAAATACAACATGAGGCTGAATCCATCTAAGTGTGCTTTCGGAGTCACCTCAGGCAAGCTCTTAGGATATGTCATAAGCTCTAGAGGAATAGAGATAGACCCAACCAAGATCAAGGCGATCATGTCAATGCCACCGCCTAAAACCGAGAAACAAATTCGAGGATTTATTGGCTGGTTGCAATATATAAGTAGGTTCATATCGAAGCTAACAACGATATGCGAACTAATATTCAAGAAGCTCAAAAAGAATGTGCCAGTAATGTGGGACGACGAGTGTCAAAAAGCCTTTGAAAAGATCAAAGCCTATCTCGCAAATCCTCCCGTATTAGCATCAGCGCTCCCAGGGATCCCTCTTAGGTTGTACTTAATAGTCACCAAGGAGACAATGGGGGTTATGCTTGCACAAGAAGTAGAAGGTAAAGAAAACGCAATCTACTATCTAAGTAAGAAAATGCTGGAGTATGAAGTACGCTACACACCGCTTAAGAAATTGTGCCTCGCATTGGTATGGGCCACAACCAAGCTAAGACATTACATGCTCGTGCATACAATCTTTGTAGTTTCTTGAATGGATCCGCTTAAGTATCTCTTCGAAAAGTCTACACTCAATGTGCGCATATTAAGGTGGATAGTCAATCTAGCCCAGTTGGATGTATGATTCATGCCTCAAAAGGCTATCAAAAGATCTGTGGTTTCGAACTTCCTAGCGGATTTCCCAATAGAAGATTCGACGCCAATACATGACAACGAATTTCCAGATGAAGACTTGATGGTCACAGAAGATGATACTTGGATTTATACTTCGATGGAGCCTCAAACCAAAAAGGATGTGGCGTTGGGGTACTATTGGTATCACCTATAGAAGAACATGTTCCAATCTCTATAAAGTTAGATTTCGACGTTACCAATAACGCTGCCGAATACGAAGCATGCGTGGTAGGCCTTGAAACAGCTTTGGCATTAGGAGTGAAGAAAATGCGAATATTCGGAGACTCTTCGTTGATCATCAACCAAATTTCCAAAAGATGGAAAGTAAGGAGTGAGAGTCTAGCCCCTTACCTAACTTATCTGGAAACTCTCACCAACCAGTTGGAAAAGGTAGAATACACCTATCTACCTAGAGAGGAAAATCAATTTGCTGATGCTTTGGCAAGACTAGCCTCAAAGGTTAGGATTCTTGTGGAAATAGAACAAATGCCTCTAACCATAGAGAAAAGGCATAAACCGGCTTACATTCAAGCCATAGAAGATGACGAAATGGTCCAAGACGAAGAAGAAGAAGAACCATGGTATACCGATATACTCAATTACGTCACCAAAGGAGAATATCCTTCTCATGTTGACAAAAGAGCAAAACGAGCATTAAGACTCTTGGCTTCCCAATACGTACTCATAGACAACGAGTTACATAAAAGGGTACCTAAGGGACGAGCTCTCTTATGTGTAGGGAAAAAGAAGCCCAAAGAGTTATGAGAATAGTCCACGAAGGCATTTGTGGAACCCATGTTAATGGCAAAATGCTAGTCCAAAAGATAACGCGAGAAGGGTACTATTGGACTACCATGAATAGGGATTGTCATCAATATGTAGAAAGATGCCCTAAGTGCCAAATTTACGCTAACTTATAAAACGTTCCTCCGTCTCTACTCTATCCCTACACTTCACCATGGCCATTCTCTACATGGGGAATTGATATTATCGGTAAAATTACCCCCCCTTGGGACAGGAGGTCATGAATACATCTTAGTAGCAATTGATTACTTCACAAAGTGGGTTGAAGCACAATCATATGCTAAACTCACTGCAAAACATGTAGCACTCTTTATCGAAAGGAATATTATTTGTCGATACGGAGTCCCACATGAGATGATAAGTGACAATGGAACTCACTTTCAAGCTGAATGTGAAGAATTGTTACAAAAATATGGTATTCAACACCATCTTTCTTCCCCCTACAGACCTCAAGCAAATGGAGCAGCTGAGGCATCTAATAAAAACCTAAAGACTATTATCGAGAAAATGACAGAAAATTACAAGGATTGGCCTGACAAACTCCATTTTGCACTGTGGGGTTATCGCACGTCAATTCGCACATCAACAGGAAATACGCCATTCTCCTTGGTTTATGGAATGGATGTCATGCAACCTGTAGAACTAGAGATACCGTCTCTCCGCATTACATTAGAAAGCAAGCTCGACGAAGTCGAATGGACTAGAGCAAGATACGAAGAGCTAATCCTATTCGATGAAAAGCGACAAGAAGCTCTACATCATACCCAATGTTATCAAACCCGTATGGCTAGGCACTTTAATAAGAAGGTCAAGACAAGAAACATCAAAGTAGGAGACTTGTTGTTAAAAGCACTAAGGAAAAACGTTCTGGACCCAAGAGGCAAATTCAGGCCTAATTGGTCCGGACCATATATTGTCAAAAACATCCTATCAGGAGGTGCAGCAAAACTAACTGACATGGATGGCAATGAGTTCTCAAACATGACGAACCTCGACCAACTTAAAAAGTACTACCCATAATTACTTGAGTAGGACACTCAAGAGACCTACGTTTGGCCTGATTCCTTAAGAGAGGATACGTAGGCAACACTTTATAGGGTGTAGCCACTTTAAATTTTACAAGCCTCGCATCCCAGAAACAAGAAGGAAATCGACGAAATAGCAGCGCCACAGAAAGAAGTCTGTCGCCTGCCGACAAACTGCAGCGCAGAGCAACAGAGCCGTTGCCCGGCGACAGACATCAAAGCCCGGCGACAGACTAAAAAAAGCGGCGCCGTTTTTCTGGGGATATCTGGGCAAATTTCGGCGTTTTTTCGGAAACTTTTCGACTTCCGTACTCGATAAATTTCTGAAAAATAAAATTGCTTTAATAAATTAAATTTAAAAGTTGATTTAATTAAAAATGCTGAAATTTCATTAATAAAATAAAGCAAAAATTACATTATTGATGGAATTCAAATAAAAGCATAAAATTGACTTTAAATTTAAAAACAGTCTAATAAATTGGGAGTTCAGTAATGCTTCAATCTTTCTTCTCTTTCTTTGACCTTTTCCAATTTTTATCTGCCTCCTCTTCATCATCCATGGCTTTAGCTAGTAGGCATCCTTTAGAGGACCTACATTCAATTTTAGAGTATATAGTTTCTCCTTTAGCTAGGACCCCATGTTTCCTTTCTACCCAAACTTTCTTTTCTGAAGTGTCAGCTTTTCTTTTCCCTTTATCCTTTATATTACTTTTCTTCTTAGGCATCACAGGTGTTTTGAACTCAATTTTCTCACCCAAACGTTCCTTCACAGGAATCACTTTGTCACCTAGACGATTCTTCACATTGGTTCTACCCTGATTTTTCTTCATGTCCTTGGTAGGCTTATTAAGAAGCCATTTTTTCACATCATTGGGCAAGGAAGGAGGAACCTTTTGGGTAATCACTTCCCATAAAGGCCTAGCCCTTTTTGTATTTTTAATTAATGGTGAAATAGACTCAACAACTATAACAAAGCACCAATATCACTCCCCGACAACGGCGCCATTTTTGACACGAGGAAAATGTAGGTCGTTTTCTACCCTTTCCTAGAGCTTAATAAAATTTATAAACACTCGACCAACCTAATACGAGTATATGGTAAGTCAAGGGTCGAACCCAAGGGAATGAGTAGGTGTAAGCTATAGCCTAGGTCAAGCTACTTCGAAATTTGTGGGAAGATGCGATTGGTAACTAAGGTATCAAGAAATCTAGATAAATCGAGAAATTCAATATACTAAACACTAGGGATATAGGTTCCACATGCAAGCTCAATGATTATGCTAATTGAAGGATCACTCAATCAATTCAAACATTGCAAAGGACAAACAATAGTTGCAATCAAAGGAATTCAAGGGCTATCTCCTATAAGCCAAGCTAGGGTTCACTATGAATGGCTAACTAGGAAAATCACAATCAAATTCAATCAATTAAAGCAATTCTCAAATCAAGGGTTCATGTCATTGAAATTTGCAATGCAATCTAGATTAATCTTATAGGTTGATCACTCCTAGTCTAATTAATCATATGCACAACTATGTCAACCAATTTAATTGCACCATTCAAATCAATTTAGCATCATCAACTAGCAAAAATCATCAATCAAGCATGCTTCCCCTTCTCCCTAGCAACTAATCTACTCACTAAACATGGTGAAATTAAGAAACAAAACAAATTCAATCAAATTCATATTCATTTAAAGCTAAATCAAAGAAAATCAATCAATCAACAAATTCTAAAACAAGGAATGTAATCTCAATCAAAATCCAAGAAACTAGAAGGAATTACATTAAAAGTAAATCAAGGGAAAGAAATCTTACAAACATTCATTGAATTGAAGAAGGAATTTCAAGATCAAATTGAAATCTAAGATCAAATTCAAGTACAAACAAGTAAATCGTAAGCTTCTCTCTCTACTTTCTCTCTTTATTTCTGGAAAAATTCTCTCTCTAGTACGAAGTTAAGTTGTCCTCCAAAAAGAAAGTCAAAAGCTATAAATAAGAAAAATCGAGCGAAGAGGGCCGCACAGGCCGTACACACGCACAGCCCAGCCGCGCGCGCGCATAGCAGGGTCTGCGCGCACGCACCCCTATGCCGCGCGCGCACCCCTGCGCGATGCACTAGGCTTTGGCTCCTTCGCTTGCTTGATCAAACTCCGCGCTCCCGAGCATCCCCATCATCAGTGCACTCGAGATGATGCCCGCGAACGTGGCAGTCCCAAAATGAGCAAATTGACTTGATTATTCACCTACAAAACACAAATAAAACAAAGAGAGGAAGCGTAGCAAGGTAAAACTAAAACTAAAATTATGAATTATCAACTAAAAATATGAAAAACTCGTAAAAACCAATCGAGAACTAAAGTGAATTATAAAAATGGAAAATCAAATAAAACTAAAAGAATTATATGAAAATGATGAAAGAAAATAAAGAAAATGAACCTAAATCTTATTCTTTTGAGCGCCATAAACGACGCTTATCACTTGTTGAGCGGGTTTAGGAGGAGCCTTTCTTTTGGATTCCCTTGAATGAGCCTTAGGTGATGAGGAGAAGTCTAACTTTCTTCTCACTCCTTTGTTTTGGCCATACGGAGGAGTAGTAGTGGCCGAATGCATCGAAGGCTTTGGTGGATTGCAAGCCGAGGCGGCTTGATTTTGTGATCGAGCCTTATTTAACTCCTCTTTGTCCGCCGCATTCATCCAAGCCTTGTAAAAGGAAGATAGTACTATGCTCGCAGTGGGATTTTACACCACCCACTTGGGAAGACTAGACCAATATTCCATCCAACGGGGAATTCGTTCAGGTTTAAAGTTCACATCCTTAGGGGCATCACAATCCTGTGGGGGAATAATTTGTTTCATCCCATACTGTCTCATCACCCTGCAAGGAAAGATATAAGTAGTGCTAGAAGGGCCTAAAAGCCTAATGTAGGGACAGTTAAAACTATTCCCAACCATACTACTTATGTTTCACCAAGGAATCACAAAGCGTATATTAGGAACCCCATGACAGAAAAAAGACGTCCATTTTTCCTCATTCTTATGTTTGTAAAGAATGCGACGACCAGGGAATGTTCTCACTCCGTTAGCCTTAAGGTTTTGTGGCTGATCAACAATTCGCAAACGCTCCATGAGCCAAATCTGAAAAAAAAAAAGAAAAGGAAAATTAATTTGCGACGTTACACCAGCAAGTGGCACGCGCATGACAACCAGTCGCACGCACCACCCGCGTGCATCTCAGAAGATTGTGCTGGTCAGACCAGCGCAACTTTCAAGATTTCGCTGATATACGACGAAAAAAACGTACGTGTAATAGGAGTGGACTTCCCGTAAAACCGTTCTCGTTAGGGTCTCCTCTAAGGCGATTCAAGCACAGAACAGTTTCCGCCAGAGCTAAGGGAGCGGGTGAATGACACCCCTCTATTTGCTCCACTATGGACACCATGGAATAATCTCCGTATTCTTTACCTGTCCTAAGCAAACAATTGACAACAAGACAAAAACATAAAGCACGAATTTTAAAACGTTGTTTAGTCAAGTGTCACGAGGGGCGGCGAAGTGTTCAATAAATTGAATTAAATTCACGCCTTATTCTGTCCCAATTTTGGCCATATCATTGTCTTCAAGCCAAAAAATCGTTGAAATACAGGTTTGGAATCTGATAAGTTAGGGGCATATGTCACGAGGAGAGTATTTGCAGGGAAGCCTAGTAGAGCCTCAAACTCGCCAGGTAATGAGACAATTTCATCCCCTTTAAAAAGGAAAAGATGGTGAATTGAGTCCCAATGATTAACTGCAGCATGGAGAAAATCAAAGTTTATGTTAAGTTGCATATAGCTTAATAGGGGGTCAAGATTGTATATTTTAAAAGCTAATTTATCCTCGATTGAAAGGGAAGTGACCCATTGTTTCAAACGTTGCTCAAAGGTTTTTACCATTGTTCAAAAAGAAAAAGAGAACGAGTAGAAAAGAGAGCAATATTTTTCTTGATACTATTACTAGCGAATGAATGTAAGATGATCAAAAGCCTACACGAAACCATGTTTAAATAGACCCAAAAGGGGTAATTTTTGGCAATTTTCGTCCAAAGGAAAGTTCACTCACAGGTGGCGTGCGCATCTCACGAGTTGCGCACGCCAACCACGCGCAACCCATTACACGCGAGCGGCAGCCGCGCGCAACACATCTAGTTGCGCGCGCCCTATTCTGTCGCGACATGTTGGATGGTTTATTTCCGTATTTCGGACTCCCAAATAACGGAATATCAACGAAATCTTATGACTAATCCATATGCTTGTCTTTGTTAAGTTTTGTTTCCCTTGTTCTTTTTATTTTATTTTATTTTATTTTATTTTTTTTCTTTTTCTTTTCTTTTATCCTAACTTCCTTTTTTTTTCTTTTCTCTTTTATGTTTTTTTTTTATTATTTTATTACTTTTTTTCCTTTTACCTTTTTTTTTCTTTTTCCTTTGGTTTCCTTTTCTTTTTTTTCCTTTTCTTTTCTTTTTGGTTATTTTTTTGAGGGGGGTAAGTCGGGAACCCTTTTCCCTCCTTTGGAAATTTTTTCTTTTTTACTTATTAACACTTATGGAAAAATATGATATATACAAAATTTGTGTCATATGTACAACAATAAAAAAAAAAAGTGTGTATATGTACATTTTCCATAAGCAAAAAAAAAAAAAAAATTATATATATATATATAAAGGAGGAAGTCAGGATGCTCGGCGACTCCCGGAAGGCTGTTGTACATCCTGCAAAATCCAAAACAAAGATTAATATACGAAATGTGTAATAACTTTGAACAAAAAAAAGCAAACAAACATACCGCAACCATCTGATGATCACGGAATGACAAAGCCACGAGGGCTCTCCGATAAGCAGCTCGGAAAGCACGCATAATCCTCACCATGCCGTTCACGGTCTCCCCCAGAACCTGTTCCAAAAAAATAAATATAAAAGGACAGTTATAAAAAAAAATGTATATGATATAAAAAAAATATATACATGTACGAAACAAACATACCGACTCAACCGTCTCCGGTACAAACGGTATGTCCTCACCCTCCGCCGCTGGAAGAATCTCACAAATTACCGACCCAAAAGCGTCGGTATACGTGATCTCTGCCGTGGGAGGCACCTAACCACCCAGCTCGACTCGCTGAAAATACTATAACAAAGGATTCAAAGTTTCGAAAAATAAACAAAAAAAAATAATAAAAGAAAAAAATACTAACCGGAACGAAAGCTGGAAAAAGAGTCAGCCTGGATGCATCAAACTTCGGGTAAGATGCACCCGACAACACCAGCTGCTCCGCTGGATAACCAAGGATCGCCTGAGCTCGGTCCTTGGTAGACAGCAGGTCCGGACGCAACATCCGGATCAGAGGATCCGCAGGAACCAAAGGCTCCTCGGACGAAGCCTGCCAGAGAACGCGCTCGTCTAAGAACCAAGCGTCCGTCCTCTAGAGCACAAAGAGTCCCTGATAAAGGGCCCGAAAATGGCAGCGAACAATACCTGCCCGGACACCCTCAGGGACCCCGACGATCAAACTTCCAAGACGGAGATCGATCTACAAAACATAACCACATGAGAAAATCATTCAAAAAATATATGTACATGTGAACACGTGTGTTGTCAAAATACTTATCGACGCATGTGTCGTAGAAAGAATCCTCTGGCGAAAGTCGCCTGCTGAAGTTGCTCGTTTCTTCCTAATCATGACCAGACGATGGCCGATAGGTAAACGAGCCTCCCCAAGTATCCTGGGGGCTAAGAAAGGCAGGTACGAGTACCCCCAAGCCTAGAAGAAAAGAGAGAAAACAATAAGGTCAAAAGGGCCGAAATAGTGATAAAAGTGAAATGATTAAGGCAAATACGCACCTCGAGGATACGACCATGCCACGAAATGGAGATCCAAGGAACCTCAGTAGCTGTCGTGAAATCCATCACCCGGGTCGCCTTGCTCATAGTTGTAAGCATGCGGGCATACGACACCTCCGCCCAACTCAAGTTACCCACTTGCCCCAAATCACTAAGGCAAATGAGTAACCCGATAGCGAAATGTTCTCCCCAATCACTCAGAATAGTGACGGAAAGAACATGGGCAATGTATATCCGAGCCAGCTGCTCAGGTGTACACTTCCGATCAACCTCATCAGCCGACAGCTCGTCTACAAGAACCAAGTACGGGCAAGACTGCACGTACACATGAAGGGCCGCCGCAAAACGGTCCCCCACAAGGTCACGCAGCCTTGCGTCTGACCCCTTCGCGGCCTCCATAACCACAGGCTCACCTCCAAAAGCAAAATACGTGATCATAGAAAAGTCGAAAGGGGTAACCGTCATCTCTCCTCATGGGAAATGGAAAGTGTTGGTGGAATCCCACCAAAACTCTAACAACCCACGAAGGAAAGCTGAAGACGCAGGTTGACTCGATAGATCCCAAAGAGCCACCAGCTAGGGGGTGATCCTCGAAAGCTCCACCACCTCCTTTACCATGTCGAGTAAACTCTCGAAGCGGCCTCTCAAGTCACCCGAGCCATACAAACGCATGCTACCCTCGCTCTAAAAGGAAATATACGTGTAGACACCCAAATGTGTCTCCCCAAAACCAAACCCAGTGATGAATACCTTTTGCGTCGAATGATAATCGAACGAGGTGAAAGTGTGAAAGGTCAGATGTTGCGGTTGGTTTTTATTAAAAATTCTTTCTTTCTGTTTTCAAAAAAACAACTCTATTTTATGAAAACAGCCAATCCAGTTTAGTTTTTTCCACGACAAGGGTCCAATAATAGTGTAGTTGGATGGGGCTTGCAAAGAGCTTTCCAACGATATATTATAAGCACAATTTCGATGAATAATGAGGAAGTTATGGCCAAAATACTAAACTGGGTCCGATTTGATCTTTACATGATGCCCGATGATCTAGGGGAGGGCCCAATGTTAATTATTATTCCTAAAGTTATTAGAATTAATTATAGTCTTCTAGAATTCTCTAGAAAGTTCTTTTAAGTCCTAATAGAATTAGAATTAATAATTATGTTTTGATAAGTTTTATTTGGAATAAAATATTATTTTATGAAAAATACGATTTCAATTTCCATAAGGACTTTACAAATCAATTTTGATTGATAAGTGGACTCTGTGTTTGAAAGCGTGTAGGAATCCAGGATTTCGCCAAACGACAGGCCTGTCGCCACGCGACAGACTCTGTCGCCAGGCGACAAGGTCGGTTTTGCAGCGACAGAGTGGAGTTTTATTCCTTATCAAATTCTACTTATTTTCGGACTGTTTTCTTATAAATAGGGTCTTGAACCTCCATTTTTAAGGATTCACAATCAATTAATTATTTATCTACAATTCACAATCTACAATCATTCATATTCTCTCTAAGCTCTCATCTCTCTAGTTTTTTATAAACAAAATTCCGCATACACGAGATCTAGGAACACCTAGCCAAGTTCGAAGTTTCCTTCGCCCTAGACGTGAAAGGTTATAATTTCTGAGGGTTTGGTCCCTAATCTCTATTTCAATTATTGAATTTGATTGTTTGATTTTATATTTTCCTTGAAGTTACTAACGCGTGTATTTTGTTATTAGAAAGAGATACGAGGCATCAAAGTATGTAATTTTATTGCTCTATTCTTGTAGAAAGCTGTTTAAATTTGTTTAATTCCTAGTATCATGTTAGGATGTTTCTGTTGCTTTCTAGTATCATGTTTAGGGTGCCTTTTACTCTTTTCTAATATCATGTTAGTACCATGTTAAGTTTAAAGCTTTGATCTTTATTGCTTAGTGACATGCTAGGATTTGTTATTAATCTTGTTAGTATCATGCCTAGGATCTTGCTATTAATATTATGCTTTAACATGATTATGATAATTATGATTATTATGATTGTTATTATGATTGTTATTATGATTATGATTATAATTATGATGATTGTTATCATGTTGCTTGATGATTATTGTTGTTATTGCTTGATCATGCCTTTTATGCATGTTTAAAGGGAATTTGTACTTGTAATCACGCTTAATAAGATAATTAATAATCTTGTTTTGGGATAATATGATTATAATTCAAGTGATCGCCAATAATAGTTTTGTTTGTGCATTTAATTCAACCAACATAGATAAACAGGTTTAGGGTTAATCTGTTGTTTGCATGTTAGTCAGAAAGCGCACATGAATACGAGTGGAATGAAGTAGAGGCCTATTTAGGGCAGGTTCAATCTCTTTTAGGTTGGATTTTTACCTTTATCCCCGAACCCTATTTGGTTCAAGACCTTTTGGAGTTGACGATCTCATGGATCGTTAAAAGGGTGTAATCTTCACCTTGTGGACGGTTTACAAGTTCCTAAAACTTGTTGGTGACTCTTTTGCTCTCTTTTCTTTCCCTTTGGACGCCACCATGTTTAAGTGTATGATCACAGTGGGGTTCAAGCTTGGGGTTAATGGCTTGAAATATTCCCTACAATACGAAAAAATATACAGTTATGGCTTTTCAAAAGAGAGAAAATGATGATATAAAACAAAACGAAGACACGAAAGAACTCACTATGCCGCGCCAACTCCGAATCGAAACGTGATGGTTTGGGTCCCACTTAAGGACCTGAGGGTCCCAGTTGGGAGGAGCCTCCCAGACCACATCCTCATGGTGACGTCGATCAGCTCCGACGCGTCGCTCTTGAACCTCCTCAAGAGGACGTGTCACCCTCTTTCGAGGGTGAACTGCCTCGTCAGGTCCAAGTCCTCCCAAATCCTCCTCAGCGTCGACGAATGGAGGGGAATCCATGCTATAATGGATAAAATTCCTTATTAGTTTGTTTTTTTCCTAAAAAGACTAATATACGTGTTCTAGACTCATTTTGGCAACATAACAGCTGCCGAAAAGGCAAAACACGAAAATTGAATGCCACCCACGCTTGGGGGCTACGATACCTGCAGTTAAACTCAGTAAATGGGGGCTTTTAACACCCACGAAAGCCATCCTATACCAGTTTCAACTAAAATTATTCTAGGGATTACATTTCTAAATCTCAAAGAATCAACTATCTTTAGACAAATAATAATAACATGAGCACAATTATCGTCTACCAAACAATTTTGAGGTTCGAACATGGCAAAAACATGAAAATGTATATACTTCACGCCATTTTTCGGATTCAAAATTTTCAAAACATGATTCATGAAAGTAATTGTAGTTCTAATACTATAATTCACTTCATAACCAACAAGTATAACCAAAATGAGCAAGCAAAACAACAAATTCGAGCCAAAATTCGAAGAAATATGCCAAGAACGAACTTAATTAAAGAAATACTCATACAAGGTTCACTACTCAATCATTTTTCATGAAATTTGTTGCAAAACACTCCTTAAACATAGCATAACAACATGGAACAAACAATTTCAAGAATTATGGAGCAAATCGGAAATCCCCAAATTCGAAAATTAGGGTTTTGCGGTTCTAAAATTCCCCAATTCAGCCACAATATAGACACAAAACTAGTAAAAACTTACATTGGATTGTGGCAAATATGAATAGGGGACGAGATCTACTTCCTTTAGATTGAAAAAACAAAGAAATCCGAGCTTTTCAGAGAGAGAAAGAAGCGAAAATGGCGAAAGAAGGAGAGAGATAGCGAAATGAAAAATTGCGCTCATCGATTTATTTTTGCTGATTTAAATGTCGCGCGCAAATTAATCAGTTGCGCGTGACATCCTAGCGCAAATCAGAACAATGTGCGCGCCTGGCTAGCACGACCCATTGAGTTGCGCGCGGATACTGGTCACTAAAAGACCGGTACTTTGATTTTGATCCGTTTGATTTATTTCTAACGGTTTTTGCTCGTTGTTAGACGTAATGGCGCTCAAAATCATCGAAATCTTTTAATTTGCTTTGCATTTTTGTAGTTTATTTTCTTCTTTGATAGTTTTTTGCATCATCCTGCATGCACACCTTGCTTTGTGCCTACCCTAATCATACGTTTTGGACGTTTTTTGTGAGCGTGACTTAAGATGTTCTGTAGTGGTGCTTTACGTAAAAGCTCCCATAGACAGGTTTGTCATTTTACTGTACTGACTTTAGAAATATCACGTTCTTTTATTTCTTTTTGGCATCCACAACAAAAAGGATGGCGTTATCGTACAGCGTTAAATTGTATGGCGTAGGTGTTACGCAAAATTTCACCTCTTCCCAGCCAACGTGATCTACCTCTCGTAACTAAAATGATAGAATTCCTTTCTTTCTTTAGGCGTTAGCTAAAACAAGACGACTGGCGCGCCAAACCAATCGAGAACAGACACTTCTTGATTGGAAGCAAATACGGTAGTTAGTGAGCTTACTGGCTTACCGGACAGTTATGGTGTCCGTCCACCCCCTATATAAAGAGCGACGTGCGATGTCGCATCTATTTAGGCACGTGCCCCCAGCCCTGAGACATGTGTTTCCATCTTGTGGACAAAACTGCTTAGAGAGTTGCTGATTTTCTTCTCTCTCACTGGATTTGGATATATACCTCCAGTCCTGAGACATGTATTTCTATCTTGTGGACACCGAATACTGCGTTTTGACAAGTGAGTGTCAAGAACTTTATTCACGTGTTAGGCTACGAATGCCGAAACACATCTCCTTTTATCATCTTTTTAACTTGTTAAAATCAGACTAAACTTTCAATGACATATCGAGGGACTTTAAATCAACGATGACATAATTAAGAGGATATCATCCTCTTTAATCTTTTTAAACCGATATCTTCTCATGACATGACATCACCCGAGACAGCCTTTACTTGTACAAGCGTTCTACATTTGCAAAGGATCAATCTAGATTCTTTAGCACGTTGAGACTAGAAAACACTTTTCCTAGCCTTAATAGCTATTTGTCTCAAACATTTAGCGAATAAAGGACTGTTTTTACATCCTTAACATTACTGAAAGATTCCCTATTCTTAGAGAACTTCGCAGAATGAGTCTGGATTTATTTCCATGACTACTTTGATCCTCGTCTATTCTAAACTCAACCAAAGTGGGGGGTAACTATAGACATCTACTTTTGGCCTCCTGTCCCGACAGGAAGTGCTATGATGATAAATAAAACCATCTTTGTGCTGGATCAACGTGAAGAATGCTTATGGACAACTGAATAAATTACAAGAACACAAAATGACTAGCCTAACCCAAAACAAAATTAATTAAGGTCTAAATTAACTAAGCCCGATCATAATTAGGCTTAAGCCCGAGCTTAAAACTAATTATGACAGATTTAGAGGCACCTAGGTTAAAAATCAATGCTACCGCAGAGAAATTCGCGCGCATCTCAATGAGTCGCACTGTAATGGCGCGCGCAACTTAATCGGTTACACGTGACACCCAGCGCAACTTCTAGTGATGCGCTTGTGGAAGATTCAGAATTTCATAAAAATATAAAATCGAATCTTACCATAATATCGCATGCAAGATGTTTAGTTGAGCTGCCCTAAGCAGCGCATTTAAATCACTTATACTAGGATGTCGCGCGCAACCCATTTAGATGCGCGCGGCACCTGCTGCGGAAGAACACTCAAAACCCTAAACGCATCCGTTCCCTATAAATAGAGGCTTAATACGAGGCTTAAACAGACAAAAATTAACCTAAAACGCTGGCAGAAACTTTATGAACTTGTGAACTCTTAACCCTCTTGTCCTAAACACTCACCCCCCCCCCAATACTTGTTACTACAGTGGAGGTTCCCGAGCAAGAAGGATTCCATTAGTGTTCTAAACGAAGATCTAGCAAGGGGAAGTGGTAAATTCCCCAGCACTTAGATCAATCACCTTTATTTTTCTTGTTTAAACAAACTTTTAATTAATTAATTAGTGTTGTTTAACCACTTTAAAAGAACTTTTAATTAATTAAATCCACATAGTATCTTGTTTAAATAAGTACTAGAATTGAATATTTAATTGTTGATTGATCACCTAAATCAAGGAGAATCTTGTTTATTTATTGTTCTTTTCACGAATATTGATTAAATAAGAATAACGACCTTTGCAATGTAATTCCTATGTGATTGATGCTTGTAAATAAAATCAACTTACTTAGTTTTAGGTATCACGTTGCAAATATTGTTTGGTGATGAAATTGTGAAAAAGGAAGAGCTAGTAGAAGCCGTACTAGGGCTAGGATAGCGATTCCCCCCTAAAGGGAACGTTATTTTAGTACCCCTGCTCCCGAACTCATTTTTGGTACACGTAGACCAATTTGGGCATGGGTAAACTTACGATTTGTACTAAATATCCCTTGAACTCTACTTGGGAGAAAGGCATGAACGAAGTTTATGAGTTTTCCTAAAACTCATTGGCGACTCTTACTTGCTTCTTACAAAAAATCATAATGATAGAATCAATTCTAATTCAAGGTCCCCCAAACAGTCAGAAATTCAAATCCTAATACACCCTAACAAGTGTAAAGTCCTAGGCTTTTAAGGGTCATGGGCATTTAAGGAGAAGGATCCCCTACGATGGGGCACACCCTCCTTACATACTTGCTCCACTTTCTATTTCCGGCCGTATTTATATACTTGCTTCATTTCCTTATTTGGAAAGCTTTTACAATATTTAATTTATTTCTCTCACCTAGTGGACACAACATAAATCATATTTTATTAATTTCATATTTTCTCTCCTCCTATTCTCTCCACTACTTTTGCTTTATACAATTTTTTATTCTTCCACCCACCCTATTACTTCCATATCGTATTACTTTCTCCAATTTCTCCTAAAACTTTGTGCATGAAGAAATGGAGCAAGTATTTAAAAATGGAGGGAGTACAATTCAACTCATGCAACTATCGTGTATTCGTTACATCGTTTTACGTCATAACATAATTATTTACTTTTATTCTATAATGGTGGAATATCTTAGGTCATTTATTCAATGATGGATGTAACGTATAACTTCTTCCAAACGATCCTATAGATACACAACATAATAATCAAAATTTTTGTTATAATAAAAAGAATTTCATAACTTCACGTACAAACTAATCACATTTCTATACATGAAGGTAATATATGCTTAATTAAATGAAGATAATTAAATAAAGCATGACCAACATGGTTTTCCGCCCTTAAACACGAAATAACTAACAGAAGAATGAAAATAATAATTTGTACATGGTAAATTAATTAGCCTATACAATTAATCTTCCTCATAAATCTAATTAAGTAATAAAATGACTATATAAAGTTATATATCAATTACCACCCCCACCATCGCTAGGTCCCGACGTTAGCTGCCGTTTAAACCAATGACCCACGGTGTATTTTGCATTCTCGTACAACTGAAGACGATTACTATGAGCAACGCTATTGAAATCTTCTCGTAACAACCTTGAAGCACTTATCAAAGCAAAGCTCGAAAATGCTATGAAGACGAACAAAAAAATATCAAAATAATCCTTCTTCCCATACACTTCACCATATATGAACTATTATGAAAGCTAGCAACTCCAATAAATTTGATAAATAATTTTGGTGGTTTTTCTGTGATAAATTGTGACACAATTGTGGTGTGTTTATATATAGACATAGGTCGTGTAATAAGGCCCTGTTTGGTTGGGTGTAAAAGATTTTCAATGGAAAATGATTTTTCATGAAAAACCTTTTTCATAAGAAAATGTAATTTCCTACACATATTCCCTTGTTTGGTTACATGTAAACTGATTTTCCTTTTTAAGCATTTTCCGTCGTTTGGTTCAATAGAAAATCAATGTTTTTTTAAATTTTTTTTATTCTTTGTCTTTCCTATATTATTTATAAGGAAGATCTTATCAGTTCTTTCTCATACCGTACTACTAATACTAATAATCTTCGAACTTTTTCTAAGCTAACTTTGAATTTGTTTTTTTGTTTTTTTTAAGGGATAACTTTGAATTTATTTTTGTAAATATTAAATGCAATTTAGAAATAAAAGGGTAAAAATTAGCATAATAAAATTATAAAAGTAAGATATAATGTTATAGACTAGTACAAAGTAGCAGCAACAACTCAAATACCAAGACATTACAGAATACTTTACTTTCTACGTACTCATAGTAGTAGACATTTATAGTAAGTAGTTGTAGACAAACAATAAAACATACTCATTCTAATTTTAACGATTAAGGGAATTTATGAAGTTTCGGATCCAAACTCTTCGGAGAGGTTTGCTCTTTGTCAAAAAAGCTTTGGCAAGCATCTCCCGCTCAACTAAGTGGTCAAATACGGCATCACGAACTGCTTCTTCAAAATCATCCATCTTCATTATCTCTTCATAAAGTTTCTCCACATCAAGTTGGTTGTTTGAGAATTTTTTCAGAGCACTAACCACTTCTCCTAGTTGATTAGATATTTGTTGCAAGTCACAAGTGTCATCTTCACCTCAAGTCCTCTTACGATGTTGTCTTGGCTCTGAAGAAGTGGCACTATCTGATTTTGATGTCCCATATTCTGTCATACTTGTAGGCTGGCTTTGTCCACTCTCATTGCTAAGTTCAATATCAGCAAAACTCTTAGAAAAGTCTCCACGAGCCATGTCTTTACCAACCACGATTGCTATTTATTCATACATATTAATTTTTCGGTTGAGATATTTCTCATGAGAAGGATTTTCCTGTATATAAAAGGAGAAAAATATCAGAGAAATACTTGAAACAATGTAATATAAAGCAACCATGACTATGAAAGCATAATTCATGCATGGTGTTGAGGCAGCAGAGCTGCGAGAAAATTAAACTAGTAAAAGGTTAATAAGGAGAAGAAAATGATTATTGAGTAAATGAGTAGGAAGTAATAACTAATAAGCAACGTACTACAATTTATAACATGTAAAAAGCTAGTGAAAAGTTAAGACTTCTTCTAAAAGAAAGCAAAAACTCCCAGACTATATCAGAAGGTGATAGTTTCTAAAATAGAATGAAAATTTACATCATGTTCTATTGATTAAATCAAAATACGACTATAAAGAAGTCAGCGAATTCAGCTAAGCATCATAATGTACGCACATAGATTCCTGCTTAAGCACAGGGGTCTTCAAATTAAGTTAGAATGATACATGAACATAGTTATTGTAAGCATTAGGAGATGTTGTTACTATCTTCACAGTGTCATTCCACCTAAATCCAGAGTTACCACGAACTTTCGATATGATTGCCCAATTAGCTTTCACCGTCCTCATGTGGTTCTCAACATGGTCAGTCGTGCAGGAAGTTTTAAATTTTTCTGATATATTTTTTGCAGCAGCAACAAATGAGCTTGTTCTGAAAGTGTTATTTGGCCTATTTCCCTTTCTCACTTCTTCTGCAAGAAATACCAGCAACTCCTTGGACATTTGTTTTGACCAACAAAAATTCCCTTTTTTTTCTTCATTCTTCACCTGAATGGTAGATACACATGCTTCTCATATGCAAACCACATGAATTATCAAGTAAATCTTATCATTTCATATACATTCACCAAAATAAAAGTTCATGTAATTAAGGAGAATATAAACATCTTTGCAATTTCTACTTCAAATCATTAGTCTAACCCATTACAACATAAGGAAATAAATAGAAAGACTCAGGTTGTTCGAGGCCTCTTGTATACAGTCCACATGGCTAATACTATGGCATTTCTTTTATTAAGACACTCATTTGTTTCTTCTCGCATTTCCCTTCGAGTAAGCAATGTTCTTGTATCTTGTGAATCCATCTCCAAGTCTACCTCTCTAGTTATCGAGTCATTAGGATCCACACCCCTAAGGAAGTTGTGTATCACACAACATGCTAAAACTACATCAACTTGTGTTTTAAATGACCAAAAACGCTCAGCATCCAAGACACGAAACCTCTCCTTTAGAATTCCAAACGCCCTCTCTACAACAATTCTAATTGAAGAGTGTCGAAGGTTGAATAACTCCCGTTAATTTTCTGGAGGATTGTTTGTAAATTCTTTCAAGTGATAACGGGTTCTCCTGTATGGAGGCATAAGACCTTTGTGACCACCAAAACCCGCATCTACAAGATAATACTTCCCTGCACACAAAAATAAAAATGCATATTATAATCAATTTATCTTCAGTTTGCAACTAGCTAACTACCAAAAAAGAGACAACTACCTTCTCGAATTTTGAAACCCCTACTTAGCGCATCATTAAGGACCCTTGAATCATGTGCAGAACCCTCCCAGCCAGCTAGAATATAAGTGAACTTGGCATCAAAATCAACAGCAACTAGCACGTTTTGCGTTGTTCCGCCCTTTCTACCACGAAATCTATCTTGTATCTCAACGGGAACGGAGGCACGCACATGTGTTCCATCTATAGCCCCTATGAAATCCTCTAACCATGGAAAGAACTTAGGGTTGTTTTGAATTTTTGGCTGAATTGAAGTTGTTGGTGGTTTCACAACCTCTAGATACAATCGAAGGATAGCTTGAAGTACAATATGAAAATCGTAGTGTACGGTCCATGTTGATCGAAAAAATCTTCCCCCAATCACACGAAACCTTACATTATGTCCCAATAAGTGTAAAAATATAATTACTTGCTCCTTAACACTCATCCGAACACTTTCCCGCAAAAGTCCTCTTTCAACTAGAATATTACATAAGCTATAAAATGCAGCAGGCCTCATACGAATTTGTCCTAGACAATGAGTGTCACCACAATATAAAATACTATTGATAATTGCCTCCCTCCAACTATCTCTATTCACATAAGGTTACCTAATTATTCTAGGCCTTTTATTCCTAAACATATACTCTTCAACAAGAGCAAGAACAGAAGCAATTATAGCTGCTACAGAACCAAGAATCATGCCTTTCATTTCATGGGTCATCTACAATAACATATACAACAAATTTTATAATAAGCCATAACATATACAAAAATAGCAAATTATCCCAATAATTACAAAATTAATCCAGCTGGGTACTCAAAAAAATTAATTTCTTAATCACTTATAAATTCTAAAATTAGATTGGATTTGGCTAATCAGAGAACAAAGGTGCTTTTTCTAATGCAATTGAGGATGTGTACTAATTGATCATTTCATCAAACACATTTTAGAAATCAGAAATACAACATAATTCTGCTTGAGTTTGTTGCCAATATAAATGATTTCAGAAGTGCAATATGACTATATTCTACCAAGTACATTGAAGGTCAGATGACTACTCGGATCTATGTATAGCACAAATGCACATTGCAGACAGAATTTCAATAATCATGTTGGTTCTCTCACATTGAGTCATAAATTTTCTCTCCCTTCAACAAGAAAAACCAACCAACCCATAACTAGCATTCAATTATAGTATTAAATAATTTGTTTATTTTACTGAAACAACATGCTGTGAATATATTATAGATTTATTCTACAATATGTAACATACTAATGAGTATTACTAGATTCCAAAAGAATATGACATAAATTTTCTTACATTCTTTACATAATGAAGCAAGTAAAATCAGACCATTAGAGATGTATTATATACCTGAAGTGAATTTTGAGATGCTACCCCTTGATCCGACATCATACTAGCTTACAATCTTAAAAAAAAATCAACAAAATAAACCAAATTTTAGGTGAGGCATTTTATCAAACACTTTGTGGGCATGATAAAAACATGTAAATTATATGAATGAAAATAAAATTTGCAGCAAGTAGAATGAATCTAACAACAAATTTCCAAATTATAACCATTGTTTGAAAATTTAATTACATCAGAATAGCAATTTTGAATTGAATTAACAAATTTTATGCAAAAATACCCTAAAATAATCAAAATATGTACAAAAAATACCCTAAAACAATCGAATTTTAAATCAAATTAAACCCTAGATTAATAATCAAGACAAGAAGAGAGAGAATATTACCAAATTTGTAAAAAGAAATCGAGTGAGGAAGATCTACCTGAGTTCGTAGCAAAGCAGCGTAGGGAGAAGGGGGAAGATGGAAGAAGAGTGAAAACACGGCTTCCCTTCTAATTTGGGGAAAAACGTTTTCTTGTACAAAGGAAAATAGTTTTTCAGCCCAAATTTTCCTTTTCCTATCTGGCCCAAACTAAACAACGTAAAATGAGGAAAATAGTTTTCCTGGAAATGGTTTTCAGCCCAACCAAACAGGGCCTAAGTTGAAAAGTATGTTGGAAACTTGGAAAATGCATGGTTTGACTTGATTAAAATGGTGTTACTTTTACTTGTTGAACAAGAATATTGATCTTAATAATGTAATCTATAAAACTAGTCAAAATTCTATTCTAAATTTCTATGGTTTTGATGTCTACTAACTAGGCAACTAGTACGGATGACTGGATGATGAGTAGGTGAGCCAAAGTTCTAATGCTAAGAGATTATGTCATGTGAATGGTCATTGTTATTAGTTCAAGTATCTTACTATCTTATATAATTTTCTTTAATTAAGTAAAAACCAACTGTTATAACTTATAAGGGATAAAGCTACAACATTATGGTGATTATTACGTCGTTTGACCCTTTGATTACATTTGTTCTTCTCATATTTCTCCTTCCCCTCCACATGAAAACAAAGTATAAAATATTTTTATTTTTATTTTAATTTTATAATTTTAATTATAAATTTTAATTACAGTAAGTGTTGTGTGTGGCTAGCTACACGGTATGCGCAATTTCTATGGTACCCTATGTACTCCAGGTTGCTAATGTCAGCAATTTAATTTTTTTTTTTTGGTTTATTATGATGTATTTCTTGTTTCGATTATAACTTTTAGTTTATTTTTGAATTAAATACATATGATATATTTTTACGAAGCTCTGAATTAACTCAAAGCGTCTAGTACAGAATATTTTATGGAAAATTAATATTTATTTTATATTTTTATAATTTTTAATTAAATTTGAATAACAACATACTCTATAAAAACTAAAAAAAATAAAAATAAAAAAAAAAACTATAAAAGGATTAATAATCTTCTTTATGTTATGAATATATTTATGGATGCCCATTATACCCTTGTATTATTCTAGAACTTTCTAGATTTTAGGGTTTATTATTCTCCAAGCAAAACCTATCAATTGTATTGTTTATATATATGTATACCTCCCTTATATGAAATATAAGTAGATACTCAGCTCATTTTATTCTCTCTCAATCTCTGATGTTTTCCCTGTATTTACAACACGTTATCAGCACCAGCCCTATCCGATTGAGCAAATGAAATTAGCATCATTAAGGTTAGTGTTTATTTTAATTTTTTTCTAATGAAATATAAGCAACAATCACATAATATATTACAGATCATATATTATTGTTTTGGGTCAAGGTGTTTCATCATTAGGTGATTATATATTATGGCTTGACTTGTTAATTGTGTGCGTGGGATCTAGATGATGGTCAATCGGTTGATTAATTTATTTATTTATTTTTGTGAATGTATTTTCATGAAATTGTACTACAGTAGACCATATCAATCCATAATACGGAGTATATATGCTTGTGATCATGCATGTGATTTTTCTACAATACTTCATACCGTTAGGTTCTTTATATTGGTTATTTCAAAGTCTTTCATTTAGTTTTTGTTCTACTTCTATTTATACTCTACATCAAACTTGTGCATCTGTTTTGTTTTTCTTTCACCATACTGAAATTAATTATTTACAACTTATCATGTTTTGGCAAGCGCTAATTTGTTTACACTTGGTTGGGTTTCCCACAATTAAATAAATTGGGTGTTTGAATTACATCCATTAATGAATATTATTATAATCTCTATTTTGTGATTTATTCTTTGTGAATTTGTTATGTCGTCTAGTATTTGATATTTATGTTTAGAACCCATTCCGTCAATATTACTATAGAATCTGTGGATCTAAATTTCAATTCCTAATCACTGCTATAGAGTATGTGCCAAGTTTATTTTTTTTAGGATCTGAATAACATATATTATTATTGAGTTATATGCTTCAATAGGCGTTGGTTAGTGGACTAATTAATTCCTTAAGTTTCTGAATTAGTTGTGAGGTTCTAGTATGAGTCAACAATAAGATAAATATTAGTGGGTTTATTTCTTTTAAGCATTTTTTTCTTATTTAGTGGAGTCATGCTCTTATTATTAAGTATTTAGTTGGCTTAATTTTAGCTATGTTTGTTTTGTGATATTGGCCTATATAAGGCATTGAGGTTAACTTAATTAAATATGAAGCATTATCCTTTTTCTACTATATCATACTTTGCTCTGCTACTCCGTTATTCCAACAATTATAATCAGGATTAAGCTTATTTCATTGAGTTAAATTAATACTATGCATTAACAAAGATACTTATCTTTTTTGAATTCATTATTAAATTGATTATTATGGATGTTATGTTATGATTTTGTATGACTATAATTTTATTATCTTACTAGAATATATAATATTCTCTTTTATAGCAATTTATGTTGAACCTGGAAAAACTTGAATTTGAGGTCCTTGATGTCACCGGAAAGAACTATTGTTTGATTATATTTAATGATTGCTAGCAATTTGAATCATATAATATACAATCTTAGTTTTTCATTTTACTTGGTATGAGGTACATATATTGCAGAAATATACTGCATATTTAGCTACTTGAAGAGGATAAATTTAATTAAAGTTTGTATACTAATTTTTAAATGACTAATTCAATTTTCTGGTGATTGTGATATTAGTTGTACAATTAGTGAATTTACGTATAAATGCATGATGTTATATTTTAATGATTACATGAATATTTATTGTTGATCACAAATCATGCTAGTTTTTATTTGGACGGTGAATTTAAACTATAGTCTGTATTGTGATGAGCTAACGATAATGACTATTACATGGATACTTATAACTTCGTATGATATAGGTAAGACAATAAAGTAGTGTACAACTATTAAATTACAGGTTAATGCTCTATAATGGCATGCATATTCGTCTCAAATTTTTTTTTGGTTTATAAGTTTCAAATATCATGTATATGTATTATAATTAATCTTAACTTGGTATCATGATCATATACTAATATCCTTATAAGTTGATAACATTATGAATCGTACTATGTAAATATATTATGTTGATTGATGTGTGATTAGAGTCAATTATTATATTATGTGACTACTTGAAAATTGGATTATGGGAATGAAAGTAAATTGAAAATGATGTGCGGACATGAAGTTGCTTAGATTTATAAAGAGTACTCACACTCATGGAGTCAAAGTTCCTTGAACTTATAAAGGGCCCAAAATCCTTAAAAATAATACAATGAAATGTGCATGATCTGCAAAGATAAAGCATGCTGCTTAGATATCCACTACATACTAACGTGATTCTATGAACACAATGTCATGAAATAATACTATAAAAGTTTAGAAAAGTTGACATAATATCTTTTAATTTGGTGGTTATTATAGATACCACACTTTGGGTGAGTATTAATGATTCATAGATTACTAGATTCTTATACTCGAAAAATGAATGAGAAATAATTATATGATTGAGATGATATATGCATGTTTTTGTGATGAATATAATTCATGCAAAAGTTATACGATTCGTGAGTTAAACATGATTGCACAATATCTATTTGAGCAAGAGAGAGATGACACTGTGGGAAACTTACTTGTAAAATATATTTATTATGCACATACTTATAAGAAATTAACATAATTGAGCAAAAGTTACGAGTAAGAGCAAGTTTATAAGAATAACTTTATTATGCTTGATACATGCATTGCTAAAAGAATTTATGCCTGAAAAGGTGGATGAGATTTAAAGGTTGTTGGATTTATTTCATGCCCCATGTGCAAAGATTAGGGGGAGATAATATTTCTTACATTATTTTATGTAATCTTTGCATTAGATAATAAGATACATTATGGTCAGTTTGACACATACATTAGCTTTAATATCAACGATATATTTCATAGAAGTGGCCACATGTTAATTAGGTATTTTAAAATGATACCATCCTGAAGATGGATATAAATAAATGTCATTGATCATATGTTATTTATAAATTCTCTAATTAAATTTGATGTCCCAAAAGAACAACATCGATTGTTGATGAACCTGTAGCTTGCCTCAAGCGTGATAGATCAATAGTATCTAAAGATAATTAAGTATTTTTGCAAAGGAAAGGAGCGGGCCATTATTGACAATGAAAAATTTGAGGAAGTGATAAACTACATTATGTTTCCAGAATAAATAATTTCAATGAAATTCTTATGTTCCATGATTATATACAAGACTTCAGAAGAGTATGAAATACCCAACAAGATTAGCATGTATCAAGTTTATAGTTAAAACTTCAGCAGAGTATGAGTAATTATTGAATAGAAAAATATTAGTTGATTGTCTTGTCAATTGTATAAAGAAATACATGTTGGTGTTTTAATATCACATCACATTCATGGCCATGTATAAAATAAGTTTAATAAAGTGATCACTAGTGTTGGAAAACTGACCAGAGTTCAAATTTAGAAAAGTGACTGAATGTGATAATTAAATTAGGCCATCCGGGTTTAATAATTACCCGTCATGAAAACTTGAAGTTTCACTTGATATGAAAGAAATAGTGTGCTGACACTCGCTTATGTTAGATATAAGAAATGAATTAAATGGCAAGACATAACGTTGAGATTAAGCTATATTTAGATTGTGATTTAATAGTTTGTTTGGAAGAATTTTCAAGAGATTATATGTTAGTTTTGAACAATTTACATGTGAACAAATAATAATAAGTGGCCAGAAGCTCACTAAAACAAGTTGTGTGTGTAGAGATTTTGAGTAACTAGATGCTCATTATTAAAGTATTTGGAGAATTAGAAGATCTTCATATATTGGCTTTACAATTTACATGCAAGTGATTAATCTCTTGATTGGGGCTATTTTATGTCAGTACATAAGAGATAGAATAAAAAAAATTATACAACTGCACAATTTATGACTCCCTATTAATATTGATCTCTAGAAGAGAACAAAATTTCATTATTCTCGAGAATAGATAGAAATTTGCTGAATATGATTATCCTGTGAGATGAAATTGTTGCAAGTGAAATAATATTCTAAGTTGGTGAAGAATTTCCCTAATATTTAAGACATTTTACCAACTTAGGGGGAGAAGAATTAAAGTAAGTTGGCAAAATCAAAATATTATAATTAGGTGATCCCTCTACTGATACTTTGTAAAGTTACCTTTTAACTTTTATATCAAGATATGTTGTACATTTATGATTTGATTTGTATTTTGTTATGACTCATGTTGCATAGCGTTGAAGATACATTTTGGTCATACTATGTGTATACATTGAGATAAAATCTTGCCAATTATATTTGACACCTGAAGTGTAGGTCGTATGATTGGTTCCAAAATAAAGATATGATATATGGCAAGATAGTGCAGTTAACACTTTTAATAGTGTGATAGTATACAAAAACCATAGTGTATGAAATACCCTAAAAGTGGTATAGATATCTGAATTATTACAATAGATGGCCTATTATGTAAGAAAAGTTATGATGATACTAATAAGAAATGTATTCAGATATCATTGTCAAAATAGCATGCAAATAAAAATTGTATCTTGAGGAATTATATGATGATACTGGTATATGATGGAACCGATAAATAATACGCATATGCTGAAGGAGTGGACTTGTGAATAAGGGATCATAAGTATATGTCCATTTTGATCAACATAAAATGATCAAAAGTTTCTTATGGACCAGAAGTCCAATGAAATATGGATTTTTAAATCAACACTGTACAGTGTTTGCACTTTTGAGTCTTTTAATTAATGTGCATGTTTGAGTTTTAGATTCATGCATTACTCATTATATGTATAGGATGTAGTTTGATGCATTACTCATCACATATATATTTTGTTTAATATTTTATCATGAATTCTACATTTCATATTGCATGCATTAGTTTCTTACAATAACTGTGATGCATGTGAATGTTCATTCAAAGTATAATAAGACATATTTACAACTTTGATGATAAATTAGAAAGAGATATTTATATTCCAATGGGCTTATAATTGTGATGAAATTATTGATGACACTGATTTAATTGCACGTTATGAATCATGTAAGAAGAGTTCCTTAAGAACTTACATACGACATATTTAAATATCCAGCCCTACAAAGTTTATATCTTGAATATTGCAATTATTGTCAAACTCTTGAAAAGTCTATGTAACTACATCATTGACATCTCAACTTGAAGTTTGAGAATATGAGAGTTAATGAGATTTACTATTTGTATTTGCAAGAGAGCTATCATGTCAATTATGAAACATCTAAAGAATATCAATGGAATACGTATGTGTGAGAATGTTTTCTTATGGTCTAGAAGAACCATGATTAGCGTATATAATTACATGTATTATATTATAATTCATGTGAGATTTAATAATATCAAGTTTTGTCATCAAATTATTATTAAGGAATGTTTGATCAAATAATAATCATAAATTTCTATTATTCACGACCTCTAGAAGAAGGTGTAACCGCATAAGTTTAACTATTAAAGTAACTTTATTCAAATAGAGGTCTGGAATGACATAGAGATAAATCCATACATGGTGAAATGAAGACACTTCATATGTTCACATGAAGACTTGAAGATGCAATTTAAGTTTAGGAGGATTGAAGATCAACAAGTGATATTTTACTACTTATGAGAAGATATCTAACATATTGGATTCATTGCTGCGACACTAGAAGATCTCAAGTTATATATTCATCAAGGGGAGAAAATACGCGCTACACTCTTTTTCCGTTAACCATGGTTTTGTCCCACATTGGGTTTTTCTGGTAATGTTTTTAATGAGGCAGCATCGCAAGCGTATTACAAAGAATGTTGTACTCTTTTTCTTTCATTAGGTTTTTATCCCATAGGGTTTTTCCTAATAAGTTTTTAACGAGGCATAGTCTTCGATAATGAACATCCGAGGGGGAGTGTTATGAAATATATTTATGGATGCCCATTATACCCTTGTATTATTCCAGAACTTTCTAGATTTTAGGGTTTATTATTCTCCAAGCAAACCCTATCAATTGTACTGTTTATATATATGTATACCTCCCTTATATGAAATATAAGTAGATACTCAACTCATTTTATTCTCTCTCAATCTCTGATGTTTTCCCTCTATTTACAGCACTTTATAATATCTATATTTATTAGAGTTATAATTACAAATGTGTATTTCATCATTTGGATTTGACAAAGCTGACGATTTTTTTTTAAAAAAAAAAGAGTTAATATAAAAAGAAATACACAAGTTAAAGCTAAATAACACAAGTAAAATAACAAAATGATTAATATATTAACACTAGATTTAAGCAAAATAACATAGTTTTCAATTGAAAATAACACTGTGTGTTCAAATTAAATAATAGCACATGATTAATACTTTGTATAAAAAAAAATAACACAATCTTTGGTTAAATATAATCCAAATATATATATTAGCAACATGAATGTCTAGATATCTGCTTAGAATTTAATGGAGACCTTTCTCTCTTAGATTGGATCCAAGATTATATCCGACTTTTTATTAGTCAGGATGGCCCTTCTAGTACTCGCTTAGGTACCTTCGTTGGTACACTTTGGAGTCTGTGGTTATGTTGGAAATCCAGAATCTTTAGGGATTCTCCTGCTTCCCGACCATTTGCTTCACAGTTTGCGGAGGTTATGGACACGCATATAGTCTTTATCAATAAAGATTCTTCTAAAAAAACCCCTATGCTACTGGGGGTGATGGTGGTGTCTCTCCTCTGCCTGGGTTTTACATTGCTTAGCTTGGTTTAGGAACCCAAGGGACACCTTTACTCTCTCTGGAAATAGATGGGTCTTGGTCTAAAGATTCTCAACAAGTAGGGATAGGATGGTGCTTTCATAATACTAACCCATTGGATGATTGGATCATGGGTGGAAGTAACTTCGGGGTTTGTACCTTAACATTAGATACGAAGGCTCTGGCATGCATGTATGGGTTATAGTGGGCTTTTGATCGAGGGTTTCATTCCCTCATGGTTTTTACGGATTCCTATAATCTTGTTGCTCTTCTTCGGGGGGATGGTCATGGTAACGTTGATTACCTTTAGCTCATTCGCAAGATTAAACAACTTGGCTCAACCTTTCAGTATTGTAGTATACACACGGCGGATCATCAATGCGTTCATCGAGCTCATCAAATAGCTGGAGAAGCTACGATTAATTTTATTTGCTTTAGCAATAATATGTAATCTATTTCTATCCGTTGTCAAAAAAAAATTAAATTAAATTAAAAAAACATTAGGAATTAGAAAAATAGCACAAGGCATACTTGTAGTGGCCACATATAAGAATTCGTGGGTTTCAAAATGATTTTTGGGAATTAATTTTGAAATTAAAAATTATTTTTTCAAAAATATAATAAATAATTTTAGAAAATACAAAATGTATTTAAAAAATAAGAAAAATGATTTTATTTTATTTATATTTATTTTTTGTTTTGGACAAAAAATAAATAAATAAAATACTACGTACGGTTAACCCTTGTCCCATAGTTCCTATATGTTTAGAAACATATAGGATGGCAAATCTGTTAATATGTAGAAGTTGGTGTAAGGAAGTGGGCCCAAAGATGCCAACATGTATAACGGTGCAAGAAGCTAATAACGAGAAACGAAATAAGGAGCGGGAAAACAAAAAAGTAAGTATTCATTTTTCTCTTTATTTCTTTTTTATTTTTTTGGTTTTTCTCGAAAAACTCTGAAAAAGAAATAGAGGGGGTGGAGTTGAAGGTACTGTACTTGGAGGAAGGCGAAAGCAGAATTTGATAAGCAATTATCGGCATTAATAAACTTGGAGTAAAATCGATGAATAATTAATTTGCAACTCCAACTGAGAAGATGCGAAATCAATTAGTGGATATATTGGGAGTGGATTTAGCTGAAGGCATGCGTGAAGTTAAGGAAGGTGGTCATGGTTGGGCAAGGGAGCTAAGGTTTGATAGTGAAAATGTAAGTATTCATAATTGCAGTTATTTATAATTGTTATCTACTATTAATTATCAATTGATTGAAGGAATTTATGGTTAGGGTTTGTCGAATGTTCATACTACTGTAGTTAAGTTGGTGGTTCTGTTGTTAATGAGTAATGGATGTTTTATTCTGCGATTGTGCGGTGAATGTAGCAGATGTAATATATTTAAGTGGTGTTAACATGATCAATTTTTATAAGTTGCTAGTAAAGAACAGTCACTTGGTGAAACATGTGTAAAATGCGAAGAAGTCTAGCTTAAAAGTATCCCAGATGTATAGTTGTTTTGCACGTGAGCGCAATGGAGTGGAGGAGATGGCCTTTACACAGAAGGACTTGGAGAATATAGTGGCGAACAAGAAGAAACTTCATCTTACGGAGCGCGATGCTAATGGGATGATTGAGTACTTTAACAAAATGAGTGCAGACAATCAAATTTTTTTTCATCTATGTAGGTTTGGGAAGGATGGTGCATTGCAGGATGTTGTATGGGTAGATGCGCGTAGTAGAGCATCATATGAGGAGTTTGGCGATATAGTGTGTTTTGATAGCACCTACTTGACAAATAAATTCCATCTTCCTTTTGCGGTATTCATTGGGGTCAACCACCATGGGCAAAGTATATTGTTTGGGTGTCTAAAGTACTTCATTTAGTGGTTGTTGTTCAAAGATGTATGTTAAATGAATTGTTGAAACATTGAAGGATGACTATGTTGTGGAGTTTTTGTTATTTTATTTTACTAGATTGCAGGTACTTCTCTCCCCTTCCCTTCCTATACACACACACTCACACACACACACACACACAGGTTTCTGCCCCTCCCCCCTGTCCCAATTCTTGTTGGTAATTTCCATTGCTATTTGTAGTTTCACAGTTTGTTGTCTTAATTTTCCAACATTTTGAGCTTGTAACTATGGTATTGGTGGTGATAGATTTGTGTGTATGAACACCACAGTATCAAGATTAGCAATTAATTCACACAAACTTATGATGTTGAGTTGTGTAGGAAATACACACAGACTGCACTTACTGCCTGACTCTCAGTGTACCTCCCCACACACGCAACATTGCAGGCACTGCCACAGTCCATTCTCACCTACATGATTTTATACTAAGATTGTACTTTACAGGTTTTTATATGTGACTGGATAGTTGGACAAATTGTTGTTTTGGAGAACAGGGCTGTATGAGGAAAGGCACATGTGGATCCCTGCGTATTTGAAGCATTTTTTTTTTGCGGGAATGAAAACAATGCAACGTTCGGAGAGTTTCAACCATTTTTTTTAAAGGATATGTTGACAAGAACACCACGTTGTCTGAGTTTGTGGTTCGGTATTGTGATGCTATGCAGATTAGAGCAGAAGCTGAAAGAATAGCTGACTCAAACACACTTCGTTATGTCAGGCATGTAGTGACTGATTTCCTAGCGGAGGCATTGTTCCAAAAGTGCTATACAGACGCCAAATTCAAAGAAGTGCAGCGGGAGTGCACAAAGATTTTGTATTTGCGTTGCTTAGATCAATTTGAAATAAGGGGTAATCTGATTGAGTTTGTTATTGAAGACCATGTTTGGATAAGGCCTAAAGTTGCAAGGAAAGAGAACGTGACTAAGGTACGGAGATGCTATAGGGTGTGTTTTGACAGGATCACATATGAAGCTGAATGTGATTGTAAACACTTTGAGTGTCATGGGATAATTTGTAGGCACATGATCCTCGTGTATGACCTTAGTGGGTCTCCATTGTTCCTAAGAAGTACGTTCTGCGTTGTTGGCGGAAGGACGTTCAACGGAAGCACACATGAGTAAAAGTCGCTTACCATGATCCATTGAAGACAGATGAAGTGAGGCAGTATCAAAAACTTATGGGTACTTATGAACCCATTTGCTCTTAGGCTTCTACTTGTAAGGAAGGTGTTGAGGCTGTGAAAGAGCTTTTGCAATTGATGGATGTGAGAGTTGATGAGGTTTTAGCAATGGTAGCCAAAAAGTGTGAACAATCGAAGAAGGAGAGTGATAACACTGCTGACGCTGAGACTGCACCTGGTATTGTTCGCACACCTTCTTCAGTTGGACAAAACAACAGACCTGATGACACAGATACACCTATGGTTCAAGGTTCAGGATTGCCAACACAACAGCACACCACGTAGTGCTTTGCAAGGCAGTTGTGAAAGTTCATCCCCCGGGAGGATTAAAGATCCACCCTTACCCAAAAAGAAGTCACATCGAACTACAAATGTACGGTATCCCTCTTGCACAGAGAAAAAAGGGAAAGAAAATGCTAACACAAGGGAAAAAAATGCAGCAAGGGCAAGGGCCAAGAAGGTGATCGAGGGTTAATAGGTCGTTAGGACTACTAACCTAAACCAAATTAGAAATTTAAAATACCTAAACTTACACCGAACTAGTTAGTGGTAAGTATAGGGTCGAACCACAAAGACTAAGTGTATCAATTTATGCTAATTAGACTAGTAGGATGGTCGAGATATAGAGAGAGGTACAACTAAATCACTACTTAAAGCAAACCACTAAAACTAGGGAAAGTGGAATCCAATTACATCAATGCATTCAACAACAACATTGCAATTAGATGAAAATGACCTCAACTAGGAACAATCAACACACTCAACTCACTCTCGCACAATTAAGTATGCTAATTATCCTACTAAACTAATTCACTCTCGTGCAACTAGCCTAGCATAGGTATGGAAGAATTTAGACTCTCAAACAACTCACTTTCACACAATTGATTTAAAGCACAATTAAAAACATAGAATAAATTAGCTAGAAAGGTTCTAATCCATATAAGCATCATCCATACTCAATAATCAAGAACCAATTGCATACTAATGATAATAAATTCTTCAATTCATCAACATAACCTTCATCCCTTTCCTTAGAATAAAATCAAAGGGCTAACATGATGAACAAAAGCATAGAAAACAAGGTAAATCAAGAATTAAAGCTAGAATCAAACTATTAAACTAATTAACAACTTTAATCAACAAAGAAATAAGCAAAAACAAGAATTAAAGGAAAGCAGTAAAGATGAAAAAAAGTTAGAAAGACTCATTGAATATATGAGAAGAAAAAATCCACAAATTGCTTCTTCAACCTCTCAAAACTCCATGAATAATCCAAGATTTCTCTCTCTAAAACTAATCCAAAAGTAGAGAGAGAATCCTAATCCAACCCTAAGAGAGAGAAAATAAAAGAGGCTAAACTAATCTAGGGTGAATTAAAAGTTAAGAGAGTATTAAACGCCCAAGGGTATTTATATTACAAGCTAAAATAAACAAGAAAATAGGAAAATTTGCTGAAAACCATCTTATAAAAACCAAATTTTGTTGAAAACCATCTTATAAATTTTTTTTGTCAAAACACACTTATTTTAAAAAAAAAATTTGTCAAGGTACACCTGTTTTAAAATTATTTTTGTTAAGCCCATCATTTCCCCGGCTTCCCACTAATTACTTACATTTTCGGCCTTGACTAACATATACACCTCACGTGACTCACTTAACTCCACTTTTCTTTTATTCCCCCCGCCCCCCTTTCCCTCGATTCATTCCCCTCTTCGTCACTCCTCTTCATCATAATTTGGTTTTTATAGCCTTTTATACAATTGCACGGAATATGTAAGTGACGAAGGGGGAATGAATGGAGGGAAAGGGGGGAAAAATAATAAAAAAAAAAAAAGTGGAGTTAAGTGGATTGAAAATTGGTAGCAACTTGGCATATGGCAAGGGAGTGAGGGAGTTCGACTTTGCTTGTTAGAACATTTGACCTTGGAATTTGGAATATGACTTTGATTATAACCAAGCCTCGACCCGAACGTTCCTACAAACAAAACCAAACACGAGGTTAGATCGACATATAAAATAAAAATAAAAATAAAGTAAAACAAAGTAAAAAATACTAAAACTAAAAGAAATAACAAAATCAAATGAAAATATAGAAAATAAAGAAAACAAGCTAGAAACTAAAAGAAAATAATGGAAGGAGAAAAGCGAGAAGATTATTATTAACAAGAACCAAGACTAAAACATAAGAGAATAAGAAACATAAATAAATTACGAAATTAAACTAAAAAAACACTAAAAATTATCAAAATACTCAAATTAAAAGACAAAAGACGAGAATAAGCAAATAAGTGAAATAAAGACTAAAAAGAGAGAAATTATTCAGAAAATAACTAGAAAACAACACTAAAAGGACCCCTAAAAGTGACATAAAAGTCACTTATCAGAAGGCCGTAGCTGCGGCTGCCCAAACAACTGTGTCATTGTTAAGTAATGAATACATTCGATCAGTTTGAGGAATTCAAATGAGAGATGTTGATGGTTCCTTAAGGTACTTCACTACTCGGAGTAGAAACTTTGGAGGAGTGTTTGCAAGTCTGCTAGGAGTAACTCCACCTTACAACAGTATGACTCCAGGTTCCCATCCCTTATAATGTAGCTTATAGATGATTAAAATATATATTTTTCACGATAATCTTGTACTAAGATTGTACCGCTTATTTTTTTATTCTTGTATTTGGTATTCTTCCTATTATGTAAAATGTACTATTTGCAGTCTGACATTTAACGGTTATTCAACTGTATTTTCCTTGCTTGTGTTGTTTAAAATTGGTTGCTAACACGGGCGTAATTCAGTGTTACTTTTGCGTTTCAATACTGTACTACACAGCCACAAATGGCACATTTTTTGTAGCACAAAGTACCTATTTATTGGTCCACCTATAGGATACTACTCTATATTAAATGGTATATTTTACCAACTATTTTGTACTACTGTGTTCATAACAATACATAATTCAATCATGCAGTAGGAGTCCTCATGTGGCCAACAGAAATGAAGGACCCTTTAAAATGCTGACAACTATCACTCATGTAGTGGTCGTTCGATGGTCGTATATCATACGGTTACTATGCACAAGCATTCATATCCCGGTTGTATTTATCTTCAAGTTGTAATGACAACTATTTGGAATATTGGTTTCCAAAGTAAATCAAGAAATTTGGAAATCAAGATACATGTTATTGTCCTATTGTGTAATCACCCATGTGGCACTTGTTTTGAGGTGTATTTCGATGATCTTATTATATCGAACTGTTATAAGTTTGCAGCATTCATCACCCACGACTATTTGTCTTCAATTTGTAATGACAACTAATGTGATTATTTGTTTCATAAGTAATTCTATTAATGTTTAAAGCAAAATACATGTTCTTGTCCTATTCTGCAGAATGTCACCTAGTGAGCACTTGTTCAACACATGTCCTTACTCGTATGATGTTATGTGCATTAATATTCATCAACAAGGGTTCATTTGATCAATTTCCATGTTATTATAACAAGGGAATGTATGAAGGTCCTATATGAGTGGTATTTTGTTTTTCAACATATGTACCACTACGTAACAAAAGGGACATTAATTCATTCGAAAATATACCACTTATAAGGTCACACTCAAGGGTACCACTACACCAAATTATTATACCTAAGGGTACCGCTTATTTCGTAACGGTACTTATTAGGCTACAGTGGTACATATATGTCTAAGTTATTGAAAATAGGTAAAACTAAGGAATTAGAAAACTGCATCGACTTCTAATGAAATTACGTAAAAAAGTATAAAAATTAGGAGTAAATTAATTTATTCAAGAAAAAATTGATAGGGAACATGACAAAGGGAAAATAAAAAAGAACAAACAAGAAAACATGAATAAAAACAAAAAACTACTCAACGTTTCAATTCGTTTTCATTTTCTTTCATATACTTTTCTAAGGCTAGATGTTGTGCCTTTTGTATGACACAGCTTTTTGCAGAACCTCTTGCTACACCGTGGGCATGTTCTACTAGAGTCCGGAAACTGTAATATTTGATTTCTTCCTCGGACAGAAGGGGCACCTCAAACCCGACGTCGATGACCGTATTTTGCACTTGCCGTCAACCAAATCTTTGCATGGTTTTTCTGAACACTCCTCTATCTCAGACTCACTGTAATCTGTTTCTTCACTAGAACTCCCCATTTTTTACTTAGTTTTTTCCTTGTAAGATACTCTCTAAATATGTGAATCTTTAGTCTTAACACATTGATTATTTATAGAAAGGTTAGGGAGGGTTGTTGCGATTAAGAGACAATGGAAAGTCATATGTGCATTAGTTGTCCCCAATGGTACAATGTATCATTTTCGGTGTAATTTTGTACCAATGTATCAATTTATGTTCCCACTGGAGGTGAAATGCATTGAACGGTACATCCTAGTTTTTTGTAATCCGCTGTTCACATACTCAAAATTTTAGGATCAAACCATGATTTTATGAATTCTCCTCTGTTCACACTCATATAGTCAATCGGGTACCATTAGACGTAATCTCATACCACCAAATTCGAGATGGTATATATGATTTGATTAATGTACCAAATTATGCACGCTGGTATAACAAATCTACAGTTCTATGTTCACACACGATGTCAAATTCATTGAACATAACATCCTTGTTTTTGGCAATCCGCTTTTCACACACTCAAATTCCATTGATTAGAATCAGCGGTGTAACCTGTTCACACACTCAAATTACATTAAGGGCCTAAGTCAATGGTAATTTTATGATACAAAAATGCACCACAGAAAAAGAAAATGGACATTAAAGAATGCAAAAATGTACCATTCTAAGGGTCACACTCAAGGAATACCACTGCAAGTCTTGGGTACCACTGAACAATCTTAAATCAATCGAAGTATGAAGGCAAAAACTTAGTAGTAATCCGCTGTTCTCAATAAATGTACCATTGAGATAGAAAGGGTACTACTGAATATATAATGGTATATTTTACCAACTATGTTTGTCTACTGTGTTCATGACGGTACATAATTCAAACATCAATTAGGAGTCCTCTTGTGGTCAATTGAAATGAAGGACCTATTAAAATGTTGATAACTATCACTGATGTATGGGTCATTCGATGCTCTTATATCATACCGTTACTACATACAAGCAGTCATAACCCGGTTGTAGTCTTCATCAAAATCAATTTACAAATACTCGGAATATTGGTTTCCTAACACTAGTACATAATTAACCTTAAGTAACACCCAAAAAGTGTTACAAAATGAGGTAAAAGTGTTATTAAAGACTATAGGTAACACTTTAGTGGGTGATACATCTGCTCATGTTACTTAAGGTCTTAGGTAGCACTTTGGGTAACTTATGGTAACACTTTTAAAAGTGTTACTACATCCCCTCATATGTAATACTTTTTTATATTATTAGTATCTTTTTTAAAGTGTTACTTTTTACTTCTTACTTCTTATGTAACACTTTCTTTTCTTTAGTAACATTTTTAATTATATAGTAGCACTTTATTTGACTTTGTGTATCACTTTTACGAACTAATGTAACACCTTTTTGGTTATTAAGTAACATTTTTCAATCATATTTTGACACATAGTAACACATAATTCGACATTATGTATCACTTTTTGCAAAGTAATGTAACACCTTATTAATTAATATTTAACATATTTATTATTATTATTATTATAAAAAAATCACAAATTTGGTACGAAATACTTCACCACAAGCTATATTCATTGTCAATAAAACTAAATTCAATCTTTAACTGATGAAGGTGGAGTCAGATACAAGAAAAAACAAAATGAATCAAAACTTAGTAGTACTCCATTACACTATTATTGTACAATTAAAAAGAAAAAAAAAACTGCAGAATAGCTCCAAGGAAAAACTAATGGAATCAAGTCTTTCTTTATCTTCTACTAATTGCTTGAAGGTTTACAAGTATCTTTGTCTTCAATTAATCTGCAAAATAAGCAAAAAATAAATAAATTACGCTCATATTACAACTAAATTAATCAAATAGTCTTGTGTTTGAAATATAACATCAATTGTTTACTCAATGGAATAAAAAATCAATTAAAGGAGCCAATATAATAGAAATACTATGAGAGTGAGACGAGGGACAAGATCATATTAAATGATAAACCTGCAAGTCGTAAATGGGGAACAATTTTCCTGTTCCGAGATAATACTGCCTCAAATCCATTACAAACTCTTTCATCAGAGTAGAAACTAAAGAAATCTTGATCATGTGTTGATGTTGTCAAAACATGATGCACCTTTTTGATTAAAAAAACAAGGAACTTATGACCAGAGCTCAAGATGGCACAAAAAAGAAAACAACAAAATGAAGAATTGCATATACCATCTCCAAATCCATATCATGCAATTAAATTACAATCATCAAAAGCAGCCAGTGACTTTCCTATTATAGATATTATATTGCTTAACATGTCCTTAAGGATTTAGTCCTCAACTTGATTAAAATCGACCCTTACAATTTGTTCACAACAGAAGTATAATTGAACCCTGTAAGGTCCTAGTTAGAGCTAGTGCTTAAAGATTGCTTAAGAACTGGTAAAATACAATTATAAAAAAAAAAAAAAGAGTGAAACCCATACGGCCATACTAATACTTGGGCAGGCGTATTGGCGATTGTTATGACAAGTTAATTCTAATTCTCAATTACTTTTTTACGGTCAATTAGTTAAAAATACATGAACAACAATTAGTTCCAAAGTTTTTAACTCACTTGAAATTTTAGCTTGGTTAATTTACCAATTCCAGGTCTCAATGTATATATATAGATGAGGTGTAAAATTGAAACTTATAATTCCCCTAAAACCTATAGGTATCTTAACGTACTCCTTAATGAAAGTATGAATGTTAAAATTAGCAAGCAATTACTGGCAAGCTTCATAAAAAATTAAACCAAAACAGAAACCAAATTGACAAATAAATAGATTTAACTACACTAATGATATGCGAAAGAAATAAGCAACGAATAAAGAGGGGAAAGAAATAGGAGAATACTTACGAAATCGGCGTATAAAACTGGCTCATGGCCGGAGACTGAAGTTTGCTAGTGAGGTTGATTAACAAGGTGATTTGAGGTCTGAAAAATGAAGAAGGTGGTTCCCTTTAGATCAATACATTAATTACATGATACAATATACAACTCCTAATTCACCTATTTGTCCTACAACTTGTAGGTTCCCTATTGGCATTATCATCCACTTGCCAATAGTTTAAATCAGTCATGTAACCTAACAACTGAGCGCTTGACTAGAACTTATTATACAGCATGCTAAACTCATCATACAACTAAAAATAAAAAAAAATACACAAAAAAGATCAAGCAAAATCATGAAATTATAGGTAAATTGCAAAATATTTGCCAATTGATCATCTTAACCCCACAAATTTAACCGTGGAAAATGTGGCAGCCAATGCAATTATCACAAATTTCTTACAAAAGTAACAAATAATCAGGAAAAGTATAAAATAATCGAGATAATGAAAAATAAAAACCCAATTCCATAATTAGAGATTAATATTAGTAAGAAAAAAAAAGCAAATCTTGCCAGGATTGTTGAATTTGGCAATAGCAGGAATAGCAGCAGTAGCTTAATTATCAAACACCATTTCTCCGATTATAACTTGTATTGCCTTGGATTTCTACATCTCTTTCGCCCACAAGTACTTGGATTCGACAAGCTTATAATGAGGAATCAATTCAGAAAAAAGATTAATTAAATTAAAAATTAGTCAAGTTAGTCAACAAAGATAAAATCATAAGGTAAAACAAATCAGCAGTAATTGAAATAAAGAAAAAAAAAAACAAATATCCCAAACTCAGCTAATTAGCTCAACCAATTCAGATGCATGCAAAATTTAGTATGAAAATAGTGAAATTAAACATATTAATAGGCAATGAAATTAAGAAATAATCAATAAGATTAGAGAGAGGGAATTGAAACCCTAATTTTAGCTAAATCAAATTCTTGTTGATAACGGAAGGGATAGGGAACTGAACTCCCTAACTTAAACTTTGATGTGGAAGCCGCCAATCGAGGAGGGAGGCTAGGAGGATGACAATCGTTGTCTTTAGGGGTGGCAATAGTTGTCTCCTCAACTTTGAGGTGGAGCGAGATGAAGGGTGTAGTGGGCGGGGCCTACAGTGGAGCACCGGGAGCGAGATGGGGGTAGCGGTGGATTGGAAGCCGAGGAAAGCTTGAGGGAGGAATACGAGGGAGGAAGAAAGTTGGGAGGTTGTGAGGGTCGATTTTAATTAGGTTGAGGGAGGAAGAAAGGGTGTGATTTATATATTTTTTTAATCAGGGTGCAGTTTTGATGGGAAAAAAACGGAGTATTTGATTAAAAAAAGAATTTGTCATATGAAATGAAGTGTTACAACCAAGTGTTACCTATTATCAAAGTGTTACAATCAAGTGTTACCTATTATCAAAGTGTTACAAAAAATGTTACCTATTATCAAAGTGTTACAAAAGTGTTACGTAAAAATCAATCAATCATGAAATTTTTAAAGTGTTACCAATAGATGTTACTTAAACCTAATTTTGTAGTAGTGTAAGTCAATCAAGAAATGTTGAAAGCAAGATACATGTTCTTGTTCTATTGTCAAAGCACCCAAGTAGCACTTCTTTCGTAGGTGTATTTTGATGATCTTATTATATCGAACCATTATAAGATTTCATCATTCATTAGCCACTGACTATTTGTCTTTAATTTGTATTGACAACTATTGGGATTATTCGTTGCGTAAATACTTCTGTTAATGTTTCAAGCAAAATACATGTTCTTGTCTTATTACGCATACCGTTACCCAGTGACCACTTGTTTAGGATATGTACTTACTCATATGCGTTTGTATGTACTAAACTTCATCAACAACGGATTCACAATAATCTTTTGATTAATTTCCAAGTTATCATAATAATCGCATATTTGAAGGCCCTAATTCAGTAGTACTTTGTTTCTTAATAAATGTACCAATGTGTTAGAAAAGGGACATTAAACAATTCTAAAACGTACCTTTATTAAGGTCATACTCTAGGGTAACACTGCACCAGATGATTATAATTAAGGGTATCGCTGACTTTGTAACGGTACTTATCAGGTTACAGTGGTACATGTATGTCTACGTTATTTGAGGACGAGAAATTCATTCGGTTTTGCAAATACTAGGCCCCTTGAAAAAATCTGGCGCGTAAAGGCACTAACTTTCCCTCCATCAACAAACACTACCCTCCCTTATATATACCCCCACTAAGAGGGAAAGAGGGGTAGTAATTATCAAGCTCCTTGCAAATTACCAACTAAATTAGAAACCTCAATGTCAACTATGTCCTTAGCCTCTACGGGAAGCCCATTAATTCGTCGTCTGTGTGCTTCTTCGGATATCTCATAGATATTAGCCAAAATTTGCAATTGCTTGGGAGATGACTCAACCCCCGAGGAGTTTCGGATCTCAATGTCGGAGATGAATCCAAAGAGGTCGTATTACAAATGTCGCCACTACGGGTACTGGGAATGGGCTCTAGAATCAAACCTCGTCAAGGACGATCCACCAAACAACATTAGTGGCATTGTCCATAGGGTGGAGATGTTAGAGAAACAACACGTAAACATCGTTAAAATTTGGCTTACAATCTTACTAATTGTTGTGTTCTTTTGTTTGAAATTTTAATTATATCGAACACTTTACGTTAAACGAGTGCCACTGGTAGTACGTATGTATGCTTATTCACAATATTGTAAAATTTATGAAATATTTAATTATCTACTTAATGGTCGCACATTTGTTAGTTTAAATACAATATGAAACATATACTTAGTTCCATATTAACAACAGAACAGGACTTTTGCATTAGTACATTTATACAGAGGTAAATGTGCCACTACACACAAAATAGTAATAACATTAAAAACAGTGCTTCGGTTATGTACCACCTTATATTGGATGGTACATTAAACTTTGATACCTGAATAACACCGAACTACAAGTTTAAAGACAAACTAAATAATCAACTAGCCATAGAACTTAGTAATAAAAAGAAGTAACATTAAATTCAAAAGGAGGAAGACGCAAAACAGTAGTGCATAACTAGTAAATGCATGACATATCAGCAATCAGTCGTCGTCCAACCCGAAATCATGGTATCCTTCCCACGGATCCACGTATGGGTCACCGTAATCAGGCTCATGTCCGTCCTATAGGTCTCCGAAATCTGGATTGCTCTTGTTATCAAACCTTTGCTTCACCGCGGTCAACCGATTGACATACCATGGTGGGTAGTCGTCATATTGAAATGGCTCCCTGGTAATGAGATCCAAGTGTTGCATCTCATCGTACCTATTTTCAGCCAACTAAATACATGCATTGCTCCTCACTGGAATGGATCATATCAAAAGGATCCTCATGGGAGAAATTCATCCACTCTACAGTGACATGAACCACGTCTTTGTCGTAGTCCGACGTGAAATCATGGCCAAGTAGTAGAAGACCGAATTTCTCACCTTCCTTACAATGGTTGTTAAGCATGTACTCCACATTTGCACACCAGTCATAGTAAGACATAAATAGCTCCCAAAACCTAAGCCAATGCCTACAGTAGTACGAACTTCGCAAGCAATCTACCATTCTTTAATGGAAGTCTCGAAGGTGAACACTAACCGCTATCTTGTGTGCATCAACAAGGTAGTGCATGAAACAATATGCCTCCTTGCAAAAGTATCCGAAACCTCCTATTTTAAACGGCGTAAGGAATGGGTACTCGGGGTGGAAATTAATCCCGATTATGGGATTTTCAAGCCCACCACGAGCTATCGTCGATGATTGGTGTGAGAACATCATCTCTTTACCTCTTTCTAGGTAGGTAAAAGTCTCGAATGACGCCATTTGGATCGTGATACCCATTGTTTTTCATAAACTCCAACCGCTTCATAAGTCCCCTTGGGGTCTTATGAGGCACCACTTTGTTTTCATCCACCACTCTCTTTCCTACCACAACCCTCTTGCTTCCATGGCTCCCCATTTTTTTCTGATAACTACTATTGTTTACAATGAGTTAACAAGGCATGTATGAAGTAAATAGACCAATATCAACGTTTCTTACACTAAAGAGAAGCAATAAATTATCTCCTAACTACTTTATGTTTGTGTCGGTTTTCTATCTTCCCCAGTGGTAGATTAAATGTACCATTAGGATAGAAACAGAGGGAAATGGTACAAATAGTGTACTATTTGATTCTATACAGTGTTCAACCACACAATTACTTGTTTCCTTTTTTTTAACAAAGGGGTAAGTCATAATTAGGTAGTTGGAATTTTAGTCACATTATAATATAGGAATAGATTTGTTGCATACTTTTGTAGTTGAACTTTACAATTCCTTTGGTGTATATAATATTTGGGGTGGTACATATTTATACCGTTAGGGACTGCTTGTGTTTGTTATGACAAGACATCTTTGTCCCCTAGTGTTAGTAGCTGAACCTTTACTACGTAGGGGTGGGTGAAAAGGTGACCGTAATTCGAGGTGAATAAAAACGGGTAAAAACATACTGGGGTTGGCCACGGTAAACATTAGTTAAACTAAATAGTATACAAGTGGTACATATGTATACTATTTTGTTTAACTAATGTTTCAGTAGTACATATATATACCATTGAATTGTAAGTATGTTTGTTTTGACAAGACAGCACCTGGAAGTCTATTTCTGCTACGTATGGGTGAAACTTCAGCACGGTTAATCACTGTAAATTAAAGGTTTTCAAAATTTAAGTTTTCCCTCCACTTATTGTCTTCACCTTCCTTCCTCAAAGTTTAGGATATCATATTTGACTAAGTCCCCTACATAGCTACCTTCAACCCCTAGCTCTCCAAAATCGCCTATACTACAATGGCCACCTTCCGAGTTCCTATCACAAACCACCAGATAATTGTCCACCCAGACCAAACTATTATGTATTTTCAGAAAGTAGTGAGGGATTTCAATGATATTAACCTCAATCTAGTCAAATACTTCAAGACCACCGAGCATTTATTGAATGAAGTCTACCACCACGTGTCAAACCTTAAAGCTAGACTTCTGCAAGCTATGTGGGCCCCAACTGATTTCATGGAGCTAGAAGACAGTAGCCCTGCTCTAGCTCATGTACCACTCGTAGAGGATTTGGTAGGTTGCTATAATGAGGGGGCAGTGGTGGCCATTTTTTGGGTGCTACAAGCATTCTACTCATCTTCGTCCGGGGATACGATACCAACCGAATTGGCTGAGTAACTTAACATGAAGCCCACTCTCAACTACGACTCGGCCCCAATCTATAGTTTTCCTATGAGTTGGCGCTTCATCTTTGTTAGTTCGTATACAGACACCCTCCACCTAATGAGGGTATGTGATCCTCATACCAATATTAGTCTGCAAGTGTCGGGTCGCACTATGACATCGAAGGTGGATCAGTTACTCCCTGTTCGTAAACAGTACCACATTGTGAGTTACAGAGGGCGGTATCTGATTAGTGGCCGTGACTATAAAGTGATCGACCAAGGCACGAGCGTGATATGTTGGAAAGCCAGAGGATGCACAAGGGATTCATTTGTTGATCACTTCACTACTCTGTATCAGATTTATAAGCCCCTTTTTATTGACATATTAGAAGCTCGTGTCCGGAGCAACATTGCGAAAAATTGGCTTCTCCGTGATCTTCCAGGGGAATACCATTTAGAGTTTGCTGGTCCGGATGGAAACCCTAGAGGTATGTTATTGTTTTGGAAAGCTAATGCTATCACGCTCGACTTCTTGTACAGGGCTAATGTCCGCAACAGAATGGTTTTGGATGTTGTATTTAAGGTTTGTAGGTGTCTTACATTTATGTAATTGATTGTAATTTGTTATTCCATCAAGTAACACCATGTTTTATTTTTGTTATAATGAAGGCAACAGTTCACCAAGAAGCGACAGTCCCAATCCCGCAGTAACATGAGCTCAACAATGACCCATGCAGCTCGGACGAGGAGCCTGACCCTAACAACTTCTACTTCAACTCACGACTGGCTTTCGACGACTAAAACCACCACATTGGACTTGGGAAGGACCTTTGATGGTCAACCAGCAGCGAGTACTCAGAAATGAAGAGGGGGTTCGCGTTAGTATCTCACTAATTCTATGTTCTATGTTCTATTTCTAGCTTGCTTAACATTTCTGTCCCTAAGACTTCTATTTAATATCTTAAGTTTATTTTAAATTTAAGCGTTTTAAGTATCATTGTATTACATTGCACTTCTTTGACATTCGGGTAGTAACATTTAATTTGGTTTTCCACATATGCATACTTTACAAGCTAATACTTTCTTCACTTGAACTGATTTCATAAAATTAAAGTAACATTACCTATTATTACATTTAGACCTGTAAGTTTTTGTTAAATTGTATCGCACTTTCACGAAGTTTAATCAAAGCAGCTACACAATCCCTGAGCATTTACTGAGAATTTTCAAAAGGTATATAGGTCATAAGTGGTAAATTGACAATTACCATAACTGTTTTATGTACCACTGAAGTACACATTTGTAAACCAAAATCCAGTGGTACATTTTTTCACATCATATTATCCCTGAAATGTACCACTTGATTCTGTAATGTGATTAACCCAAAACATTCAGCAAAGTAGTCCCCAAAATAACATGTTTTCTTCACCTAAATTAGTTAAATCATCTACCAACTTCCTTAGGAACAACCTAATTAGTTCACTCAAAGCAACTAATTGTGGCGAGTCTTCCGTACAGCAGGTATGAGTTCTTCAAGCTTTTCTTTGAGGTCGTTCGCCTCACATAGTGCATCATGTAGGTACAAATTTTTTCTTGCATGATGAATCTTGCCCTGGAATGAATCAAATGTAATATTTTAAACACCACTAAAATAACATATGGCAGCAACCAAATAAACCAAAACCACAACAGTTTTGTCCTCTCCACACTGAAACGAGTCGTGAATCTCCTTGCACAGTACTTGATAGCTTCAAGCATGAAAATACCACAGTAGGAGCTACAATAAAGCAAAGCCACATAAATTAACTCAAGGTTTTCCAATTGCTTATGTGCTATAAATGTAAAAAATGTAAGTATACAGATTATTCTAAAACAATACTCACGCATTACTAGGGCCTATCGACTCAAGCGAGCATTTTCTCCAGCTACTGATTTCACCACATTTCCAGGACGGATCACTCAATTTAAACAGCACATCGATGCCACTTAACTGAGTACAAAACACAAATAAGGTTAATCATTACGTGAAACATTCAACACATGAAACATCTAATTCCTTCACCATAAACTTACCAAAACACCAAGCACTTCCTCATGCTTATGGAAAGGATCAGGGTATAAGGAATCTATCATGCACAATCTCCTCGCCTTAAGATCAATTGTAATGCACCACCAATGTGCATCGTTTGGTAATTTAGGAGGGACTTCAAGAATGTGCAAACAACATAAACACCCGAGTCATGTGCAAACAACATAAACACGATTCCCAATCATTCTCACATCAGAAACACAATAAACAAGTTACCTGACATCTCATATCCCAACTACTTACTATTTTGATCTCTGCCAGACTGTGGCTTACAAGCACTTTGTCGTACTTCTTCGCTATATGCTCTTCCTTGTTCTTCTCTTTCAACAACAAAAAATGCTGCACCAAAGACATGAACTTAAGCCCCTCTGCCAGAAACAAAATATAAGCCAACAAAAGTTAATAGACCAAACGGCATAACACAATAAAAAAAAAAACTTTCTTACTACAAAGTTGGGATCCAACATGATACGCTTGCTATACTTTACAAATCCCTTAGTTGCCCACAACTTTGTATATAACTTGCTAGCCACCCTCACATACTGATCCCCAACCCTTCCTTTGGGATGCACAACAGTAAAGCAGTCGCGCTGAGTGGCTGTGTTGTCTCCACACGATATTAACACAATTCCAGGACTGCCAACCAAAACAAAAACAAACAATTACTATCCAAAAAATTTGTTTTATCGTATTCATCTACAAACATAGATGAGATCACAGTGCTCCAATATTCAAAGGCATCTCTTCCATTTACTGAGCATTTTCAAAAGGTAAACCAAGTGTTAGAATTTTACCATAATGAATCATTTAGCTCCTTCCACTGACGAACGTACTGTAGCATCCGAGTCTCGAAGGTAGTATGTCTTCTGGTGTCCGAAGCCTTGGTGTACATACTGGAGCATGCTGCTAGAGTTGGCTTAACAACCCTCTTATCCGCAATCCCATCCCCATCCATAATTTCCTCTCCTTCTGTTTCCTCATCAAATGATGAGTAACTGGTCTCACTTCTGTCCACAAAAACTCTTGTGCCCCTAGTACCTAACAATCCAAGCACAACATCTCTAACTACTTCATCTACCTGCATTTCCTCCCCGTCATCGGAACTCAAACCACCTGTATCCTCAATCATACCATTTTCTACATTAACATCCACCTCATAGTCACCCATTCCTGTGCCACCCAAACCCTCTGGGTCAACACATAAGTCCCCATTTCCCCCATCTCCCAAACCCTCTGCCTCAACACTTGGGCAAATATTAGAAACATTTCCACCATCTTCCACCTGATTAATCCCAGCAGATTGGTCCTTACACATTGCATCAGTACCATCCTACATTGCTTGCTTAACTGTTTCTTCATCAACTTTACCTCCCTATACAGCACCAACAACCAAACTCTGTTCAGGCACCCCTACATCCTCAACAACAGTGTTCATTTTAATGTTACCACCATCAGTAGCACTCTTACTTCCAGTAGCATCTGAACACCTACAATCTGACTGCATCTCTCAACCGGTTTTCTATTTAATTTGGCAGTAGCAATGATTGATGACAACATATCATGAACCGACTTCAACAGACATGATACTTTGATGTCCATGGCAGACATCAAGTATGGAGTTACTCGTTCTATCACCCATTCCACCACCTACAAAGCACACAACTAAACTAAATCAAATACGCAATGACCACAACAGTGTCAAGGAAACAAGAACTAACCTTAGGCTAACCAATTCAAAACACCAAATTAACTAATAAATTTACTACCTTATTTGTAACCTCCTCCACATCGACTACAGGCTTAACCCTTGAAACTACAGGATCAACATTTGGAACTACAAGATCAGCCTTTGCAATGACAGTTTCTGATGCAGCACTCTCTGCTACTCCACTTTTTGATAAATCATCAATTTTTAGCAACTCCCGAGGCACTAAGGGATGGTCCTCCCCATAGGCGATATCCAAAGACTGCACAACGTGAACACAACATCAAACCAATACATCATATGCACAAACACAAACCAACAACATAAGTTTAAGAAACTCACCCGAAGTCGACCATAATCACTGGAATCATATTTGTCATCAACTACAACTTTGTTAATTTCCTCTTTGAACCATGCCTTCAGCCTCGGTGTCAAGCCCCAAGACATAGGAATGCGAGACAGATGATCAATATAAAAGATCTACAAAAACATAAAGATCTAATATATGAGGCCACTTACAACAACACAAAACCACCATAAATTCAATAACACATACTTACTTCAAGCACTTACCAAAACAAACAAAATACATCCACCAGACCCCGCAACGAACCCCTTCTCTGCAAACTTCTTCTGGAACCTCCTTGCTGCAGTGCATATCCACTTATGCACCAAAGTGCACCGATCATAGTTCGCAGCATCATCATACACCAGCAGAGCAGGAGCCAAGGCAGCTGCCAAATTTGTTGTGTTTGTAGTCGCACACAAAAGTTATCCCAATGCAACTACCAGAAATCCAACCTTGAATTCAGACTTCTCCCTCTTCGTCAATAAAGGAAACACCTTCCCACTAAAGTCAGAACGAACCAACACACCAGCTGCAACTACCAAATTTATCTTATCCCCCTTGGTAAACAATGCCTTAATTCTTCTCGACTCAGCTTGCTTCTCCGCATCGCCTTCCGGAATTGACGATGGCACTTCCTTCGAACCCCTAGGTATACCTAGAACATACTCCACCTGGACAACAGTCAAAGGTAACACATAATCATCACCAAAAACGAAGGAGCCATCTGATTCAACCCTTGACAGAAGCCGGTAGGAAAATTTCTGAGGTAAATACGATAGCGGTATACTCAGCAAACCTCCAAAGCCCATTTCTTCGACCAACATTTTCCTTCCCTTGTCAAACTTTTTAACCAAGCTACTAAACACCTTGACACCATTCAAGTTTGGTGCCTACAACAACACCAAAAAAAAAAAACGATAACTTTACAATCTCTTGCACAAAAGCCATGCCAACAACAACATAAAAACCATGACAAAAATTTTGTTCTATTATAAGGTACTTCAAATATCTTAATATACATATAATATCACGATAATTGACGCAAACTTTTCACCTTCTTACTAAAAGGTTCCCCCCCCCCCCCACCAAAGCACATGTCTGCATTTCTCATATACTACTCAATTCATTCATGAAAATTCTACACATGCAGGCATTAGTTATTCATACAAAAATCACAAAATGAAGTACTAAACCAATCACCATTTTCAACACCAATGCAAGTTAAAATTTGATAATTATTGGCATTGATAAACCTGGAGTGATGAAAACCCAAATAAAAGGTAACAAAAATACTGAAAACCTAAGCATGATGATGCTACTCACATAATCAACCCCAGAAAATTCCCACAATTGAATTGCACCGCTATTATCAAAATAACAAAAAACCCAACACTTGTTCCAATTATTCCAAACCATACACCTCATCACAATTGAAATAACATACCTTTTGAGTTCTTCTAGACTGGGTTTTAACTACCATCCCTTTCTCTTTAACCTTCTCCCCCTGTGTCTTCTTAGCTTCAACCTGGGATATACATACCAAGTTTAACACCAACTTCAAAATCAATAAAATCAATATACACAAATAACAACCACACCAAATAGTTACCTTTGCCCCGCTTTGCTTTACTTTTTCCAGATTTACCACCCTTCCTCTTCCCAGTATTAATACCATCTTGCTACAACTTCACTACCAGTTCCTTCCAGATCTGTTCACACCATCAACTTCTGCATCGCTTTCAGATTCCTCCTCCTTCCCACCTTCGCTTGCGTCTGATGCCACATTCTCTGAATCCTGATCCTCAGACCCATTATCCCTCTCATCAATGGAATCCTCCCATTCCTCATGGTCAAACACAGGGTCGGGTTTTGATTTCCTCTTTACTTTGCTTTTACCACCATCATTCATCATATCCCTCCTTACACCACCACTACCTAAAGCTTCAGAACAATTCTTCTTTCTAGTCATTACTCTGTTGTGACATTTCAAATAAAATTAGCATTTTCACTGCACAAATCATTTACTCTTTTCCAATTACACCAAATCTACATCCCCAAATTACCCACACCATAATTCAATTACAAATATTAATTTACCAGAGATAATCACATCCAATTCCACACCTAAAATTTACAAAAATTCTCAAACAGAATCTTATACAATTATATCAACTTATATACGCACCAAGCACTAACACAAAACAAACACTAACGAAACTCAATTTTTAATTTTCGAATTGCCTAATAAACCCTAAATTCACGAATTGTAAAACTATTAACTTTCACGAATTGTAAAACAAATGCTACATAACACCACAAAAATCAAAACCTTTCACGAATAAACCAAAAATAACACATTAACCATGAAAACAAAGTTGTATAAAAACACAGTTGTGCAAATTTTTAGCGAATTAAACTGTACCTTTAGGGTCAACGAAACAACGACGACAAACCACCGCCTGGAACAATCCCGCTTCAGTGGAATGGCAGATAAGCCCACAAACGACGGAGGACGACTGAAGTTAAATAGGGACACAACTAATGAAGAAGGAGAAGAAGAAAGGGCTAAGTGAGAAGAGAGAGAAAGAAATGACGAAATATTGAATCCTCAAAGAATAAAATGCCTTTTCAATTGACTTTCTTCGTAGCAATTCAAAATATAACGGGTCAATGTCAGGTCAAACAACTAAATTAAACAAAATGAAAAAAGAGTAATATGAGTCAGCCAGCAGAATTACCTTACTGCCCTCCTATATACGAATTTCGCACATAGGAACTATGCGCTGAGTATTAGGCCCCGTTCTTTAGAGCTACTCTGCTCTGTTGAAATCTGCTCTACTCTGCTTGAATCTGCCCTGCTCTACCCTGCCCTGCTCTGCTTAAAAATAATACTTTATTGAATTATTAAAATAATAATTAATATTTAATAATAATAATTAATATTTAATATTTAATATTTAATAATAATAATATTTAATATTTAATAATAATAATATTAAAATTACTCCCTCCGTCCCAAATTACTCGCAACGTTTTGACTTTTTGCACTATTCACACATCTCACTTTGACCATCTTTTTTAGTTATTATATGAAAGCCAATGTAATCATGTAAGATGTTGTTGGATCTATTTTAATGTATAGTTTCTTAATATAAACTTTTTATAACTTTTATAAATATATAATAAAAGGTATGGACGGTCAAACATGTACATCGGTAAGCATGTCCAGTCAAAATGTTGCAAGTAAAATGGGACATAGGGAGTAATATTTAATGATAACAATAATAAATAATTAATATTTAATAATAATAATAAATAAATAAATAATATTTAATAATAAGTATATTATTAAAATTAATATTTAATAATAATAATAAATAATTAATATTTAATATTTAATATTTAATACTTAAAATAATAATTAATATTGAATTATAATAATAATAAATAATTAATATTTAATAACTATAATATTAATAATAATAATTAATATTTAATAATTATAATATTAATAATAATAATTATATTTAATAATAATAATAGTAGTAATAATAATAGTAATACTTCCTCCGTTAATGGTTAATTGCAACATATACTAAAAATGGATGCTAAACATTAATTGCAACATATCCAAAATTTTCCATTTATAGTAAATTTTTTCAAATAAAATTACAAAAACACCCTTACTTAAAATTTTATAACCTCAATTACCTACTTAAATCATGATTAATTAAAAACTAATCTAATCTAATTTAAGATCTAAACTTTAACAAATTATCTAATTTCTCTCTCCTCCTCCAACATCTTACCCACATCATCTTCCCAGATGTCCCTCATCATCTTCCTCCTCCTCCATCACCACCATAGGTCTTTCTCTCTCCTCCTTCATCACCACCATAGGTCTTTCTGTCTTCTCCATCATCTTCCCAATGATCTTTCTCTCTCCTCCATAGATAAAATTGAACGGATTTTTGTTTGGATCGGAGTAGTTTAGTTAAATTGGGGTGGGTTCTTGGAGGTTTTTGTTGGTGGTTTCGGGGTGAGTTGTTGGGTTGTTCGTAAAATCATGGGTTGGGATCTTGGATGATTCGTGGGTGGTTTTGGGGTGGGTTCTTAATTGGATGTTTATCGGGGTGGTTCGTGATTGGTGGTTAGTGGGATTTGGTGGTTCGTCGGTGATTTTGGTGGTTCATGTATGGGGGTGGTTTTGGTGGTTCATGGATGATTTCGGTGGTTTTAGTGGTTCATGGATGATTTCGGTGGCTTTGGTGGTGGTTGTTTAGGGTTTGGTGGTGGTGGTTCTGGGTAGCTGAATAATTATGTTTTTTTTTGTTTAATTAATACTTAAGTACATACCCTTAGTTTTTAATAATCAAGCTTAAAAGTTTTGCCTTGGAGTCTGCGCGCAACCCATTTGTTGCAATTAACCATTAACGGAGGAAGTAATAATAATGATATATTTTATCAAAAAAAAATAATGATAATAATAGTAATAATAATACTTATTATTATTATTAATTAATTTTTAATAATAATAATAATAACAATAAAATAATATTTAATAATTATTATAATAATATTTAATGATTAGAATAGTAATGTGATAATATTAATAATAGTTGTAGTAGTAGTACTAATAATAATAATAATAATAGTAGTAGTAGTGTAGTAATCATAATAGGAAAAATTGCAATAAATAATAGAACCTTTGGACGGTTTTTTTTTTTTTAATAATACAACCTTTGGATTATACCTGAATATTACAATCTTTAGGGGGTCTTTATTTTAAACAAGACATAATCGGTTGGTAACCTGTTTTTACAGGTTACCGTGACACATGGCGTTGTTTTATTGGTTTTGTCAATTTAATTAATTATTTTTTAATAATAAGGTTAATTATTATTATTATTAAAAAAAAAAAAAAAAACCCACCAGCCACCACTTCAATTCCCTCACCACCCAGCATCCACCTTCTCTCCCATCTTTCCCATATGCAGTGACCTCCATAAGCACCACCCACCGACCAAAATCCCGTCAACTGACACCCCCAATCCCTCCTTCCACCTTCGGCCTACAATCCCTCCTACCAGCAAAATCAGACCCCACGACCTTTCCGTTTGATTTTTTTTTGGTGATATTGAAGTTTAATTGAAGAATTTTTTGTTTAATTTGAATTTTTTTTATTGTTTTTGGCTCAATATTGATTGGAAAAAGAAACTGATTCAATTAATTTTTGGTTTGTAGGAGTTCAACATTTTTAAAATGATTGATTTAATTTGGTTTTATAGGGTCTAACATTTTGGGGCTAAAAATATGGGGTGCGGCTGCTCTATTCTTCGAATTGGTGGTTGTCGAAGCTATTAACGCGTGGTCGAGGGCGGCGCAACTGGGATTGTGCGTGTGAGAGGAGATGTGTAGGGAAGAAGATGAATTATTGTTGTAAGATGTTGCTGTGGGTGTGTGTGAGGAGGTGGAGTTGTGTGAGTGCAGAGGCAGTTTGGAGTTGTTGCTATTATTGATGTGGTGGTTGTGAATTGGCGTCAAATGGGGTGGCGAGGTGGCTAAAATGCGCAGTGGCAGTAGCGAACTGGTAGTTTATTGGGTTGCTCTGCTGAGCGGTGCTAACTGTTGGGGTGGTGCGATGGGGGAACGGTGACGTCGGGGGAAGGGGGAGGTCAAGGTAAGGGGGCAAGGAGTGGGTGGGTAAGCCGGCGTTGGGCCGAGGGAGTTGGGCATCGACCGCACTGTCTCCGGGAAGTGCTTTGTGTGGGGGAGGGTGGAGAAGGTGGATGTATGGTGGGGAAAGTGGTGGCTGGGTGGTGGATTGGTTTTTAATTTTTTTTTAATTTGTTAAAAAATAAATCATAATTAATGTTTTTTTTGTTTTAGGAAAATCATAATTAATGACTTAATTAGAAGTTAATTGAATGTTAAATAATTTTATCAAAAAGTAAAAATCTAAAATTATTTATTTTCTTAAAAATTTAATAATTAGAGCAATTGTATAACGACACGTGTAATGGGTAACCTATTTAACGGTTACACGTTTTTTGTCTTGTTTAAAATAGAGACCCCCTAAAAGTTGTAATATTTAGGTATAATTCAAAGGTTGTATTATTAAAAAAAATAAATGAAAAAGAAAAATCCAACCTTTGCACTTTTTTCTCCTAAAAATCTAACCTTTATTTTATTCCACAAAAATCCAATCTTTATACCTTACCTCATCTAACAGATCCATTCGACCTAGAACATATTTAACAGGTTAAATTTTTTTTTAATTTTCTCAATTTCCCTTCTCACTCCTCCTCTTTCTCTCTCCTCTCTCCTCAAAAACGGAAACAACCAACCCACCCACCAATTCCTCCACCATAAAATCGGAAACAACCACAACAACCCACCACTTTAAAAATCGCAGCCACTGCTCGCCTCCCTGCCTCCCCAACCCACCACTTCAAAAATGGCGATTTCTTCCATGATCCACAACAGTATCGCGCCCAATTCGGGTATTCCTCTCTACAAAGCTCGGCTAAATGTTTACCAGTAGCGACTCCGATTCGAGCCGAAAGCAGCTGAATCAAAAGCCCCATTGCCGTAGGCCGTAGCCCAAAGCAATAACCACAACAAATGAATACCCAGCAATAGCTCCTGCTTGTAGATCGCCTTCTAGATTACCCGAATCTAAAAATGCTATACTCATCAAAAATCCTGGCCCTGTAAATCGCCATAGTTTCTTCCATGAAAAGGGTCCTGGAGTTGTGTAATCACTTAATGATTCGACATCGAAATCTTCTATGCATATTTTCTCGCCGGATTCGTACGCAACTTCTGAATCATCCTCAAGTTCTTCGAATAATTCGATTGGTTTTCTGGGGTTATGGGGTAAAAGTTGATTGGATTCTGTCAATTTAGAGAGAATAGAGAGAATAGAGACTTGTATCTCGTATTAGCATGTACATGAGTATATATATACAATCCTAAGAGATTAGGGCTGGAAACTATATCACGGCCCATTAGCTACATCATACATATACGGCCTAACACCCCCCCTCAAGTTGGAGCATGCAAATCACAAATGCCCAACTTGCCAAGTAAATACAAAAATTGTTGTTTGTTCAATGCCTTAGTGAAAATATCCGCAAGTTGATCCGTCGTTCTCACATACGACGGACTAATAATACCATCCTGAATTGCATCCCGTACATAATAGCAATCAACCTCAATGTGTTTAGTACGCTCATGAAAGACCGGATTCCGAGCAATATACAAAGCAGACTGGCTATCACAAAACAAACTCATGGCGCGGGGATGCGCGACTCCCAAACTCAAAAGTAATGCCTTCAACCATTTCAACTCATCAGTGGTTTTAGACATTGAACGAAACTCGGCCTCTGCAGAGGACTTAGCCACAGTATCCTGCTTCTTAGTCTTCCAAGAGATGGGGGAAGCACCAAGAAACACCAACCAACCAGAAATAGATCGCCTCGTTAAAGGACAACTAGCCCAATCCGAGTCACACCAACCTGTAATATGCAGATCACAATCAGAGCTCAGAAGGATTCCCTGGCCCGGACATCCTTTCAAGTAACGCACCGTACGAAGAGCAGCCTCCCAGTGATCCTGACGCGGTTGTTGCATAAATTGAGACAAAATATGTACCGCATATGCTAAGTCAGGTCTGGTGAAAGATAAATAGATCAAACGGCCCACAAGTCGACGATACATTTCAGGGTCAGAAAAGAAAGGAGACTCCGATTTAGCCAGAGTATGATTTTGCTCAATAGGAGTACCTGCAGGACGTGCTCCTAGCAAACCGGACTCTGCAATAATATCCAGAGTATACTTCCGTTGACATAAAAATATGCCCTCCGGACTACGTGCAACCTCAATACCAAGAAAGTATTTCAACACACCCAAATCCTTCATATGAAAACAGTGGCTAAGATATGATTTAAATGACGAGATTGCAGAAGAATCATTACCGGATACTATCAAATCGTCCACATACACCAGAACACTAAGTTGAACATTTCCAGATTGCAGAGTAAAAAGGGAGTAATCGGAGTACGACTGGATAAAACCGTACCGTTTCAGAGAAGAGGCCAACTTGGAGAACCAACAACGAGGTGCTTGTCGTAACCCATACAAGGACTTTTGAAGACGAAAAACCATCCCTGGTTTAGAGCCATGAAAACCCGGGGGAGGTTTCATGTAAACCTCCTCATCAAGATCCCCATGCAAGAACGCATTATGAACATCCATTTGGTGCAATTCCCAATTTTTTGCAGAAGCAACAGCGAGAAAAGCACGAACAGTAACCATTTTTGCCACGGGGGCAAAAGTCTCGTTATAATCGACACCCTCAACCTGATGATTGCCAAAAATAACAAGACGAGCCTTCAATCGTTCTAGAGTGCCATCGGATTTAAGCTTGACCTTGTACACCCAACGACAACCCAATGCTTTCTTGCCCGGAGGTAATTCGGCCATAACCCAGGTTTCATTATTTGCAAGAGCATCAATCTCCTTTTGCATAGCCTCTCGCCAACCCTCATGCTTCATTGCCTCGTTAAAATTACGAGGTTCAACCATAGTGTCCACAGCTGCAATAAACACACGGTGTGGCATAGAAAATTTATCACAATTCACAAAATGTGCTAAGGGATAAGGAGTACCTGAGGAGCTCGGAGTAGCCAGTGAACAAGGAGAGATAGATGGACTCGGAAGAGACAAAGTATGTGCGACATAATCTCGATGCCAACCCGGTGGGTGCCTGTCTCTTTGACCACGACCCAAGTCAGCAGAGGAAGAAGAAGAAGGGTGGCTCGGATCAGCCATAGAGCTGCTGTCCGAGCCACTGTCCGTGGCTGTGTGCGTGGCAGCAGAGGCCGCGGAGGGGCTGCGGGCAGAGCTGGAGGCCGCGGGTGGGGTGCGGACCAGCCTGCCAGTGGCGGCGCCACCCTCCGAGGCAGAAACAGAAGTAGCAGGGGCAGCAGTGTCGGGCATAGCAGAAGCAGCAGTATGGGGCGCAGGTATGGCAGCATCAGGGGAAGGAACAATAGGGGGGGTAAGTGAAGAAGTGTCATGTGTAAGAGATGTCTCACCCAACTCCAAAATGTGCTCCAAATCCTCTAAAAAATCAACATCAACTCCAACATTGTCATGAGACACAACCCCCACAGTATCGCCATTAACCCCATCATCACACACAAACGGAAATTCATGCTCAGAGAATTTGACATCTCGGGACACAAAAATATCACCCGTTTCCAAGTCATACACCTTCCAACCCTTTTTACCATGAGGATAACCCACAAACACACACTTCCTACTTCTAGGAGCAAATTTGTCACCTTTAGCCTTTTGATTGTGAGCAAAACATAAACAACCAAACACCCTCAAAACATCAAAATCGGGTTCTTTGTGAAAGAGAATTTCATATGGAGTTTTATTAGCTAATAAAGGAGAAGGAGTACGATTAATCAAATATACCGCCCCCAAAACACACTCCCCCCAAAAACCAATCGGAAGGTTCCCTTGGAACATTAAGGCTCTACTCACATTTAATATATGTTGATGTTTTCTTTCCACTCTACCATTTTGTTGTGGGGTACCAACACAAGAAGTTTGGAATAAAATGTCATTCTCATTAAAATAGGGAATTAGGGTTTTGAATTCGGTTCCATTGTCACTCCGCACACATTTGACAGTAACATCAAATTGACATTTAACCATAGCAAAAAGTGAGAGAAAAGAAGAGTAAACTTCGGTTTTATCATTCAATAAATAAACCCAAACACCTCTTGAAAAATCATCAACAATAGTCAAAAAATAGTGAGCACCACAAGTAGACGGTGTCTTATATGACCCCCACAAATCACAATGTATTAATTCAAAAACACGGCTAGCCCGACTATCACTATTGGGAAAACTATCCCGAGTTTGTTTTGCTTGTGGACAAATATCACATGCTTTATTCAAGAATTTGCTACTAGAGCTAGTACTAATAGCAGGAACTAACTTGACAATCTTATCCGACGGATGACCCATACGACGATGCCAGAGCTCGAATTTTGAAACTGTCGGATCCGTCACCGCACATACTTTGGGAAGACGCCGGAAATAGTAGAGTCCATCTAATCGTTCACCGCCTCCAATCAGGCTCCCCGAGAGTTGGTCCTGTATAGCACATAAAGAATTAGTGAATTGAACAACACAGTGAGAATCATCAATCAATTTAGAGACCGAAATTAAATTGCAATTTAATTTCGGAACGTATAAAACGTTAGTAAGAATTAATCCGTCATCCAAGTACACTCGGCCCTCCTTTGTTGCCATGGCTTGAGAACCATCCGGAAGACCGACGGGGCAAGGAGATATGAATGTGACATCCAAGAGACATGACTCGGCACCGGTAACATGATGGGAAGCGTCGGTGTCGATGATCCAAGATAGCGAAGGAGACTCACCCGTCATCTTATCTTGTTGTCGATTAGTAGCCATAGTTAAGAGAAGACGAACGTGCTCTGGTTGAAGCTCGGCCAAAGCCGAGAGAGTGTCCTGTGAGGGAATAGAGGCAGCAGCAGCAAGAGAGGTGCCCACGGCATTAGCTCGAGCCGTGGGCTTGCCTTGATCAGACGAGGCAGCAGCATGGGAAGGGGCAGCCACGGCAGCAGGTCTGCCAGAAACAGAGGACCCCTGCTGTCCCCCCTTTCTACCATACTTCTCGACCCACCATTCGGGGTATCCATGAAGCATAAAGCACCCCGAATGGTCATGGCCAGTGCGTTTACAGTGATGACAGTAGAGCTTTGTTTTGTCCACCCGTTGAGAAGAGCGACGATCAGAGGGCAAAGCAAAAACATGAGCCTCACCCGTTTCAGAGTGAGCATGGCTATGAGAAATCGAACGAGAACGCTCCTCCTGCAGAAAAGCTTGGTAAGCCCGGTCAAGAGTCGCCGGAGGTTGTTGCGATAATAGATTAGTTCGAACCACCGCATATTTTTTATCATCAATACCAATCAGAAATTGGTGCAATTTTTCTTCCTCCCTATCCAATTCGTATTTGGCAGCAACATTACAAGAACAATTCCCACATTCACAACCATGAGGGGGTTTGAGACGAATAAGATCATCGAAAAAATTCATTAGAGTTGTAACACCCCAATAATTCTCCCTTTTTCAAACCACTTACTTTAAATAAAATAGTGGAGAACCATTGACATGTTACCGCCACGTATTAAAACGTTAAGGCTTTATCAAAGTATCGCAGCGGAAAAACAAACTTAAGTATTTAAATAACACAATTTAGAAAACGAATAAGTCAAAGCTTACAAATTGGAACCATATAAGGCCCTTATTTAAAACCAAACCAATATTAAAAATCCAAAACATAAATGAAATTGCAAAGCATAAATAATTTCAAAGAACGAATACACTCAATCACACCATCCCTTGACAATGCGATTGTCAAATCCCGAACTGCACATCATCAAGCTAACCTGTGCAATACTGCTCCCCAATAATACAAGTGTAATAATTGGATCATCACAGGGTCATTGAAAGGCGAAGGCCATGACCAAAAGAAAACACACACAAAAGCACGCAATCAGCAAAGCTGAGTACATACAAGCTACAACATACCAAACCTAGCATGCTCAATTAATTAAAGTAAATAAACATACAACACGAATTCATTAATCAAGACTCCACACTTAGACAATTTAATTGACTCAACATACTTACTAAATTCCAAACACTTGACTCATCATATTCAATTTAATTAATTTAATTTAGTTTGGAGTAAGCAATAGACCAGGTTGTCCAATCCAGGTCCCAAATGACCATTTGAAATAAAAGTTTAGCGCGATGCAAGAATGGGCGCGACTCCATTCTCACAAAGTTAGTCTAGGATCCCATCTAACTTTCATTATAAAATAAAATGTAAATACCAAAAGAGAAGAGGACATGTTGATCAAACAAGCCTCGAAAAGCCACGGGCTACCACCGTGTACCCCAACCCATAATTGTCAATACTCTAGAAGTGCACGCTTTCCAGAGTTTTATTGCTCATCCATGTTTCACTTTACGTGATTACAATTTTAATTAATAGCCAACTCAATCAAGAAGACCATACATAACAATCATACATCAATTCGTTTTTAATCTTATTTAGGACAATGGTGATCACATCACAAATTAACCTTTAATTCTATTAAACTTCCAAATTATCCAAAATTGTTGAACATAGTCAATCACCTAGCCATTTCGGCTTAATCCGCCTTTACTCAACATACTAACAAGTTATGATTGAGTAATAAATAAATAATAATAACCTTGTGGAATAATTAATAACTTCATTCCACTTAAACCATTCGATTCCAATCCTTTAATCATCCAAATGTGGTTAACAAACCAATCCAATAGAATATGTTTGTATCAAAATTCCATACAAACAATTAATCCAATCTAACTCAACATGTTTTCATCCATAATTCCATACAAACATAATCAATTCACCAAAACATATCTCATAAACATAAGCACATGAATTAAATCAAGGTGTAACCAAACAATTTCCATCCAAGTGTTCACTAATCATAAAACTAAGTTCTTTCCTTTTGGTACCTAAACATGATACTACTTATAACGAAGTAGACATGTACGTACCTCATACAAACAATCCTTTTGAGCCACTTTTAATCACTTAAAATTCTCCTAGGGAATAATCACTTCCTAGAAAACAACCAACAATTAATATTACTATCCCAAGTAATTTCCAACAATATAATATGATGAAAAACTTATTAAAATAAATAAAACATATTTATATGCTTAATTAACTTTAAACATAATTAATTTTATTAATCAAAATCAAGGATAAAATTTTAAGCATAAAAAAACTTCGTTAAAAATGAAAAACTGCCCGAAAATCATATTTAGAGGCAGAATTTGGCCACGATAGGGTGGTGCTCACTACCATAGGTAGTGAGTCTTTCTTAAAACATCATTTCTACATGGAAAACACTACTTTTTTGTCAAAATCGGATGAGTTCAGAACCTAACCGGGATTAAAACGGGATTAATATTAACGAACCGAAATCTAAACATTAAAACACGAATTTACGTGTTCAAAATAATCTGGAAACTAATTAGTAATATAATCACCAAAATTTCAAAACATCATTACTATAAAAGCCCTAAATCAATTGTTCATAAAAACCCTAAAATCATGATTTTCAATAAATTGAAACCCTAGGTTTATAATTCATAAAATATGAAATTTATAACATAAATATAATCTGGAATTTATAATCTTTATACCATTAAAATATAATTTAATACTAAAAATATAATCTTTATACTAAAATCAAAACCCAAAACAATTAAAATAACATTAAGCAAAATAATGAAACAAAGGAGGATGAAAATAAGACTAACCTTTTTGTGTGGGAAATTTTGGGGATGTATGGGGTATTTATAGGAGAGAGAGTGGTGTAGGGTTAGTTTTAAGATTGGGCCTCATAAAATTAATGGGCCAATTAAGAAAAGAAAGTGGGTTTGGTTTGTTTGCTGGATATAAATTAGTGAAGAAAGGTTCATAAAAAGTTCTTTGTAATAAAATCGTTCATCAAACCCAAAAATAATTTGAAACTTTTGAAATTAAATCCGAAAAAAATACAAATAAATATTATGAATAAAATATAATTTCATTAATAATATATTTAAAAATACGGGGGATTACAAGAGTAGTGTAGTACTCCTCAACCGTCATAGTGGAGGTTTGTCTGCAAGAAGTAATTGAGGCTCGCAATTGCTGAAGACGAAGACCACTCGCTTCACAAAATCGAGTCTCCAAATAGTCCCAAAGTTTCTTCACCTCCTCGAAATAGGGTATAGAGGCCGCAAGCTTAGGATCAACAGCACGCAGGAGCCATGAAATTAACATGGAATTAACAGTATCCCAGTCAAGAAGCTTTTTCTTCTCGGTGGGTTTTGAAATTGTGCCATCAATGAAGCCAAATTTGCGGCGAGATTTTAGAGACAGAGTGATCGCCCGAGACCAAGCAAGGTAATTATCAGATTTCAATACCACATGGGTGATTAAATTCCCTGGTTGGTCACCAGCACCAAGATAGAACGGAGAAGATGGATCAATTTTGCCTTCGTCTCCCATGTCGATCAATCAAGCAGTAGAAAAAAAAATATAGGAATTAGAGAAATTGCAGAGTTTAGGGTTAGAGTTTAGAGAGTAGCGTATAATAGCTCCGATACCATGTCAATTTAGAGAGAATAGAGACTTGTATCTCGTATTAGCATGTACATGAGTATATATATACAATCCTAAGAGATTAGGGCTGGAAACTATATCACGGCCCATTAGCTACATCATACATATACGGCCTAACAGATTCTGAAAATTTATCATCGTCATTGAATTTAGCTGTTGATTCCATCATCATTCAGTAGTTAAATGGATTTTGAAAATGGACAAAATTAACTGACCAGAAATTGAGCTATATGGTGATAAAGATTAACTAGTAGATGATGAAGCACATGTATTTTGATTGGGGAGGCAAGGAGGATGGTCGGAAAGGGAGGTGGTGAGGAATGGTGGCCGATTTAATGGAGGATGGAGAAAATTGGAAAAAAAAATCATAGAGGTTGGTCAGATGGGGGAGGGGAAGAGGTGGCTGCCGGAAATTTTTGGGGCTGCCGGATAGTTTAGAGGAAGAGGGTGGGTTTTCCGGTGGCCGGTGGGGATGGGGTGGTCAAGGAAGGAGGGTCGCTAGGTTTTCTTTTTTGTTTTTTTTTTTGGAAAATTTGCAAATTGCAGCCATTTAAAGTTCGTATTTTGCAAATTGTAGTCATTTAAAAAAAAAATTGCAAATTGCATCCCAAAAGTTCGTATAAATTGTAAATTCTAGCCCAATTCAACTTTTTCATCGGTTTACATGTCGAAAAATTTTCGGTTAAGGTTTTAGGGGTCATTTCAGCCCTTAGGGGCCCGAATTGAGCTCATAATTAGCAAAAAAATAACGCAAATGCCTACTACGTACATAGATCACAAAAATAATCACAAAAAATAATAACAGGGCCTTACTCTGCTACGTACATAGATATATAAAAAAAAAAAAAAAAAAAAAAAGGCGCTAGTCAATCATAAAACTCTGTATATTTAACGTTTTGATAATCAATTTTGAGAAAACTACTGTAGTTTTCTTATTAACATCGGAGTAATTGATGATTCAGCACAAAAGAACACAATCAAGAATTCAAAGAATTGCTGATGTTAGATTTAGGCACATTAGCTTTTCAATCCAATCTATCCAATGAAAAAGAACATTAATAAAGTATTAATTTTCAATCGTTGACGTTAAGATTTATTCCCTTGCTACTTCGTTCATAATTTTTTCTACTCTAAACATGGTGCTTTGATTTAATTTCGAAATCGTCAATGCTTATTATGTGACTATAAAAGTCAATAAGGCATACATGCTGGTTGACTCCTAACTTGTCCAATTTCAATATTTTTTAGTTTTTAATTTTAATTATAATTCTAGTAGATTAACTGGAAATTGCTCGACTTTATAAGGCTGTAGGGAACTTTCTTCTGTCTAGCATTTTACAAGTTGAGGATCCCCAATTTATTTACATGATAAAAAAATAAAAAATAAAAAATAAAAAAATAAAAACCGCTTATCTAATGGTAATTCTATAAGTAAATTAAATATAAATCCCAGTCAATATGACATTTTTGTAAAAATAAATCAATATTAATAGGGTCCACATTTAATGAAAGTTTTTTACTACCTCCGTTTCATATTATTTGTAATGATTAGACATTTTACACTCACATTTTATGTCAAATCGTTGCAAATAATATGTAACGAATGTAATTTTTATTTTCAGAAATTGTCACCGGATAAACAATTTTTTGTTTATCATAAAGATAAACTTGTATTTTCTCCATTATAAGGATGTTTGGTGCTCTCTTACGGTAGCTTGGCTAATAGGATGTTGGAAAACAAGACTGTTTCGAGATGAGCATTCAACATTGAGCAGCATTTCAATTAGTTTAGGTTGTAATCTTGCTTTTTTTTTATAGTACTCTTTGTCAAAAAAAAAAAAAAAAAAAAAAAAAAAAAAAAAAAAAAAAATCCATTGTGCAGCGGACACTAGGATCAGCAAAGCTAGGATCGTCTTGAACTAAGGCTGTTGCTTTTGTTGAGAAGTTCCATAGGGGAGTGAAGCACTTGCTATCAGAATTGCTGTAAATGTCTTAATGCCTTTTCTTACAGGGCTTTGGAACTGTCGCGATGTTACAAATATAAACTATGAACAAGCTTCTTAATTTGCTAAAAGGTTATAGATCATTTTTACATGAACACAGTAGCCAAAGCTCAAATAATTAATGTACAAGTCTTGATGAGTTATGTCACCAGTGTTCATGAATAAGCAGAGATAGGAATGAACCTAGAATATTTGGTTGCCACTAAGATCACTAGTAAAAGTAATACGAAGTAATAATCACAGAAATAAAATTGAAACATAAAAGGTATCAAAAATGAACCAAGGACAGTTATGTATAATTGAAACCCAAGACAAACCTAACAAGTGATAGAGAGTTGCAGCATTCCAAGCCAGTCAAATTCCTGATTTGCTCAGGATCGACTTTAGAGGACAGGGGGCAAGGAAAGACACAGCACACCAATGATCAAGAATGAGCGCGTTGAAGCTTACGTATACAGCTTTATAAATAAATATAATTAAATTAAAGGAGAAAAAAGAGATAAAAATGGAAGGAATTGAAGCAATAATGTAAAGCAACAATAGTATCAATAATGGAGCCAGAATCTCCAGTTTTTGATGCCATAATAATAACACCTTTACACCTGAATTAGCCGACAAATTTGATGCACACAAACTAATTAAGGCTTATCATAACTCAATTATTCTATTAACTCAGCACATAAAACCAAGCAGTGAACAACATTAGAAAAAGAAGTTAAACAACCATCCTCAGCCTGTCAATCATACCATAATACTGCTAACTCACCAGCTGATGATTTACCTGGGTTTCCTCTGGATGGGTGTTGGTAATTAATTTGAACCACCAGTAGGGGGAAGCTAGTTAGCAATATAAACCAGAGCATCTTCGTCTATAGATTCATCATCCAAGAATGTGATTGAACTTAATTTTTATACGTTGGCAAATTATGCAACTCTGTGGCATAGGCATAAAGACCAATCCACCAGAACCTTAGTTTCACTGTCAAGGATAATATTTATCACACATTGTAAGAAGGGAGTGAAAAAGGCCAAAGGATTAACTTCAGCACCAGCTGGTTTCTACCTCTTTTATCATTTTGTAAAATTTTGAAGAGATTTGGAGCAAAGCCTTCAGGAGATAATAAGACCTTGGATTAACCAGGAAATGATTTACAAGGCTTACTCTGTCGGTGAAAATAACCTCACATAATCAAATTTACTGAATCCGAGAGATATTGGTGGTGTCCATTATGAATATTTTCCCACGGAAATTGGTTAAAGATCCTATCAACTAAAACATACGCTAACACAATAGCTCAAAATAGCTATCTCTCTAACAATTTATAATATTTCATCCAAAATCCAACATTTAAGCTGGAATGGAGAAGATAGAACTTAAAAATTAAAAATTTTCTTATGATGGCACTATTATTATCCCAAAAAGAGTTAAACTCATGAGATGGTTCCTTCAGCACAAGATCTTCGACACAGGCTTCTACAAAGCCTATATAGCATGACAGAACATTAATTATTGATGTGTAGAGACACACTATAAAATAAAAGTCGGAAGAAAGAACATATTTGATTAAACGATGTAATAGACAAATGAATCACCCACTATGATTCTAGAGGGTGTCATCGATGCGCAATCAAGTACCTTAAAACTGGGAATCTTAACTTCCATTAAGCTATGCAGTTAGAAAGCACAAATAATACTAAAGGTCATAGATAGAAAATTCTTAAAAAGATATTACATTATAAAGTTATCTTCCTAGCTGTACCCTTAGCTTAGCAACCTACAGAGATGAAAGAAATGAACATACTTTGTAGAATTACCTAATTACAAGTTGACAGCAATGTGGCTAGAATATCTAGATGGATTACCTTAGTGTTCAGTCTTTCCTTCTACGTTTAGCTTCAATGGAAGGAGATTTGCGTGGAGATGGGGCATAGTTAAGCCGATAACAAACAAGTGAAGGTCCGAAGATTTCAAACTTCCCTGAACTACTGAAGGCTGTTTCAGCATCTGAACGTCTCTTGAATACCACCCTGGCACAAAGTTTTTTGGCCAATACTTCAGTTTCTGATTCCTTCAAAGAACCATAGTGACTGAAAATTTTAATTAATTTGGCTTCCGTAGGAATAGAATCCATGTCAGCGAATTTCAAAGTTAAGGCTGTTGGTGAATCTTCCAGCTGCTTTTTCACATCAAATAGCCCCCCTTCTGATGTACCATTTTCAGATCCAAAATGCTGAGGAGGTGATGAAACTGTAGACTCCATCTCCTGCGAACTGACAGAACTTCCATCTACCTCAGAATGTTCAGGCTTAATAACAATCTCACTCAAGAAAGTTTGTTGCTCAAAGAGTTCGATGGTTTGGTTCGTGCAACAAGCATCCTCTACACCTTCGACGACTGATGTTGTCGTAATTTCAGATTCAGATGCCTTTGATTTAGGCTTCGTACCAGAAATACACCCCACTGCATCTATTTCAGCAGGTCCTGACCCAGAGAGTACTTCATTAGGACTGTCACTTGTATCTTCCTCCCCAGACTTTTCATGCTTCTGCAAGAGCTCAATGTCAGGAACAATTGAATTTCTAAAAACGGAAATGAAAGTGACCATCTTACTCAACAAACTGTATTGTTTGAGGGGTTCAATAGCAGCCAAGTGTAGTTCTGAAAGAATTACATCAATAGAGGCATACTCAGAAGTGAGTTTGCTGCATTGCTTGTTGTTACCTTCATCTTTGCTAGTTTTCGTATGCGAGGACACATCAAGTTTGAGTAAAGGCGATGACTGGCTCAGTTGACCTGCAACTCTTAGAATGCTTTCTCCTACTCTAAAAGACGGCTTTGTGTCTTTCACTTGCATAGTTGTTCCCAGAGGACTGCATTCCTTAGTTCTTGAGGGAGTTGAGTCATTAGGAAACGATTTGACCTCTTTTTGTCTCCTGGCAGAAGATGAGATGGATTTACTGCCTAATTTTCCTTTAGTCCCCTTGCCATCTTCCTCTTGTACGCTCTTCTTACCTATCAAGTCAGACAAGCACCTGACCTTTTTTGTCGCATGACCACTATCATTAGATGTTTTCTTCCTTTTTTGAGGCCTGTTATCATCCTCTTTAATGGTTACTTGTGGAGGATTGCCACCAACAATCCCTTCAGAATTCTCTTTTTCAGCAACGACTGGAGCATCAGCCTCATTATTCACATACCCTATCAACAATCCAAATTTGGCCAGATGATAAATAGCCTTCCATCTATAAAAGGCTGCCGTTTGAGCTCGAGCTACCACATGTTCTAGTCGGTCAACATCACCATGTGGCTCTTGTGCCAAATCTTTTACATAATGAAGAAAATTCAATGGCTCAAAAGATGCTGCAGTATAAAATCTGTCACCTCCTTCTCGAATTCTTGATTGTTCACGGATTCCATCATTTTCAACAACCTGAGTTTTTAATTCGTTGTACACATCGTCAACAATACAATGACAAGAGAGACCAAATTCCACCCGTCTAGAGGTCTCAACCAAAACACAATCCACAGCATGTCGAAAAGATTCCGTTTGAGTCTGTTTTACCATCTGGGAGAAATTTGGGGCAAAAGGTTTCAACTTTGCCTCATCATTCCAAGCAAAAGTTTGATCCCCAAAGTAACCCACAAAATAACCTTTCGACTTGAAATGTTTCCTAGCCTTCTCCGACGCATCCCCAGGTTCAAATATCTGAGCTGGCCACCAAGGATGGCTCTTAACTTTGCCCCAAACTATATCAGATGCACAAAACCCACCTTTGTTTTTACCCTTTTCCTTATTTCTTCCAACACACACATCCAAATCTACAACAAGACTCACTCCCTTATGTTCCGAAAAATCTCCTCCTTCCACCTTATCACTGGTGGCAGCCTGACTTTTGACCACCCCTGATTGAATCTCTACAGATTTCCTCGTCTCCACTTCCTTACCCCTTCTGCCAACATCAACAGGATTCGGATTCGGAAATAACTGCTGAGCAAAAGAATTGAAATTCGCCTTAATAGGGATCTCTTGATTAATTACACCCTCAGTAGCAACTAAATCTTTACTTTCTTTTTCAACACAAGCATCATTCAAAGAACCCAATTCACCCTTTAAACTACTAGCCTCTCCTTTATCATTCAAATGCTCACCAACATTATCAACCTCCATACCCTCAGATTCTTGCTCTCTCCTCAAACCCTCTTCTTCAAATAGGGTTTCAAGAACACAACCACTCAATTCAGCATTAACAGCATTTTCTGAACAAGGGTCTTTAAAAACGACGTCGGATTGCATTTATACAGCTCAATCAGTAAGACTATGAAGCAAAAAATAAGCAATAGTTCAATGTTGAGAAATGTTAATTAAATGCACAAAAAATAAAATCAAAGTAATAAGAAATAGAAATAAGCAAGGTTATGATAAAGAAGTGAAAGAAAAATGTAAAGGAAAGTGATTTATGCCATTAAAGAAGAAGGTAGAAAGATGAGAGCTTACCTTGACGATGGATGAGTGTATTTTCGCAGCTTCAAGATTTGGGAATCAGCAAGGGAAATGAAGGTGTTTGGACCCCCCTATGGGCCCACGTTTACAGAAATTACCGAAATGCCTTTGAACATTCCACAATCATGCACAACACACATCCCGAGAAATCCTAATATAGCCCAACAGGGCCTAATATGGCCCAGAACAGTCAGAAACCCTAATCCTAATCTTAACCCTAATCAAGTTAGTTAATCCTCTCCTATAAATACTAATTTTCACAGATTAGCGAGGTAATGAATTTTCTCCACTCTCTCTCTCTCTACAAACTTTCTCTCTAAACACAGTTGACTGACTTGACCGTCGGAGGGGCTTTCTCGGGAACACCTCCCAAGACAGTTGACTTTTGTTGTTTTGCAGGATTCGGTTTGACCAGGCGAGCAGGCTCCCCCATAACTAAGATTCTGTAATTCTTTTGCAGAAACAGAAGGAAAGAGGAAGACTCTAACTCCAGTGTGTCTCAGCCCAAATCCTACCATAGGGACACTTTGGTAATTTCGTAATTTTTTAAAAAACAAATTTACAAAGGAGAAATTGTCTAGATTAATCCCACTTTTGGGGCGTCCGCCCAAAATAATCCCACCTTCGGGTTATTTTTAAATAATCCGACCTTTACACCCAATCCACTCTAAATGGTCCCAACCGGTAATGAAATCTGTTATAACAAGCTACCTGATACGTGGCGGCCCGTAATTAGTCAAAAAAATAAAAACAAAAAAAATAAATAAAATTTTTAAAAAAAGTTACTCCCTCCATCCCCATTTGATTGTCACTTTTGCAATTTCAAATGCCCCATAAATGTTTGTCACATTTCACATTTTTAGATTAAATAATACACATTAGATTACAATTTTAACCTCATAATTTTTTGACCTTATTATGAGGGCTTTCTATTTTACCCTCATATTTTTTGCCCTCTTTAATTGTTGGTCCCCTTTGGAATTTGTAAATATGATTACTTTCTTTCTCTATCAAACATTTTTAGCTTAGTCATCAATATGTGTAATGTAATTCTATGAGGCCTTCCAAAGGGAGGTTTGTGATGTATGAGTAAATACATAACGAGGGGTATTGGGGTCATTTCACGTAAATGCATTTCTGAATTTAGAGTAGTACCATTGGGTTATCAATTGTATCACTGGATGATCAAATAGTATTATTGAACATTCAGTGGTACTATGTATATATGTAGTGGTATTATATATTCATTCAGCGGTACTCACTACGTGTAGAAATAATATCACTACAGAGTCAATGATATTATCTAAGCTTTCAATGGTACATTTAAAAGTGGCCCCACTTACCCATCTCTCTCCTCCTTTCTCTCACCCCCATATGCTGGATTTATTGTGTACCACTGGGTGATTAATAGTATCACTAGATGATCAAATAGTATCATTGAACATTCAGTGGTACTATATTTTCATTCAATGGTACTGTATATTCTTTCAGTGGTACTAATTACGTGTAGAAATAGTATCACTACATAGTCAATGATATTATATAAGCTTTCAGTGGTACATTTAAAACTAGTCCCACGTGCCCATCTCTCTCTTCCTTTCTCTCACCCCCATGTGCTTTACAATATTTTTCAATATTTTAAAGTTTGACATGTATTTGCAAATACATATCAAACCTACATTAGTACTTCCTCGTAATTGTATTGGGTGATGTAATTATTCTAATGTAATTGGTTAAAAATAAATCACATGGATATCTAATGTGGTCTTTGGTTTTCATTGGTTGTTTAATAAATCACATGGATTACTTTCTCTCTCTTCTTTCTTTTTTTTAAATGATTGGGTTTTAGTTTCCATGTACTTCCTTAATTTCTCCTTAACTCCAGTAATTTTTTTATCAAAAGTGACAATCAAATGGGGACGGAGGGGGTAGATTTTTTAAAAGAAAAAATAAATAAAAAAATTTAAAAACCACCCACAACCCACCAGTTGCGTGCCCGTTCCCTCCCACGGCTCCGGCCGCTCAATTCCTAACCACAACACTTGCGTCGGTATCGCGACAGATCCCTTCCCCTGAACCACCAACCCCCTCCCTCCCTCTCTCACGTGGCATCCCTCTACCCTCAAAAACCCCTTTCCCGTCCCAATCCCAGCCCCTTCCCTGTCCCTCGTCCCTTAACAAGCCACGCCAACTTTCCTGTCCCCCATTCTGAACGCGTCGTCCTCCCCCGACGTCGATTCTGGCCGCGTTGACCTCCCCAACCGATTTCATGGGGTCAGGTTTGGTGGGTTTTTGATTTTTCGAAAGGGGTTTTGGGGTTGGCTTGGTCGGGGCCTGGTTTGGTGGTGGTGGTTCCTAACTTTCAGGGTCTGGTTTCGGGTTTGGTGTGGTGGCGATGGTTCCTGGGTTGGTTGGGGTCTATTTTGGTGGCAGTGGTGGTTCTAGGGTCTGGGTTTGGGTGGTGGTGGGGATGGTGGTGGCTGAAACTTAGATGGTGGAGGTTTTTTTTGTTATTTGATTTAACTTTTTATTTTTTTATTTTGGACAAATCAAATTGTGATATGTGTATATTAAATTTTTTTAAAAAAAAAAATTTACCTCTTCAACCGGTTACTGGTCACTCGAGACCATTTAGAGCGGATTGGTTAAAAAGGTCGATTATTTAAAAATAACTCATAGGTAGGATTATTTTTAGTGGACACCCCAAAGGTGGGATTATTCCGAGCAATTTTTCCATTATTTACAAATGCAAAACCAAACTCTCTCTTCGTATTAAATTACTTGCTAATATCGTTGCTCACCGTATGGCTAGGTGGCCTGGGAAACATAATTAAACAAGGAGATGTTTGTATTGGTGTGTTCCCGCAAGGTATTTTTAGCCTTGCGGATCTTGATCTTGTTTAATAAAAGCTCTTGCTATGTGTTTAGGGTAAAAAATTCCCTAGACACGTGAACTAATCATATCGTGACACATGTCACCCTAGGAGGTGCCCAAAATGGACCAACCAAGACATGACACGTGACACAACAATCGTAAGGGAAAATGGCGGCCTTCATGGGCTCAAATCGTAAAGGTGTAGCTCAATTACCTAAGTTAAATGACCTAGGTTAGGGCACTAATTCTCCTGCCCTATAAATAGGGACATTTATTACCTTGGAAAGGGGGAGCTTTATCTGATTATTTCATCAATCATTTAATACACTTTTCTCTTACAACAAAAAAATCACATGATCTCTGGATCCGAGAAGATCTACTTTACTTTTCGCATTTTTCTCCACTTTGACATGTACTTACTTGATCGTCGAAGGTGGAACTCCAAACAACAGGAGCTTCCGTTCATTGCAGGTACATGTGCACGAGGATCCAGTCTTGGTGACGTACCTCTCCCACAGGACACATCAAGAAATTCTGAAACATTTGGCGCCGTTTGTGGGGAGAGTTCCTCTAAGATGGCCTCTTAAGAACTTGTACCGCCTCCGGAGAACAAATGTCCAGAAGGAGCAGAGGTCCACTCAGACCATGACATTGAATCGGAATTAGAGGTCGAAGTACATACGGCCGCAGCAGATGGTTCCCTCATCGCTGAACGCATCCATTCCAAAGATAAGAAGAGCATAATGCCAACAAAGATAGTGCGATCATGTAACCCACGTATTTTTAAATAATTTATAAATGAAATTCTTTTATTTATTTGTATTTTCCTGAATTTATTCTACAAGTTTCATATTATTTTTGGGTTGGTAAACGATTTTATTACAAATGAATTTTTATGAAGTATATTCTACACTTCATGACCATCAAAACAAAATCTATTTCATTAATTAAGTGGCCCATTATTTATTTGGAAAATTTGTCAAAAAAACACCTTTTAAAACACTTTTGTTGTGAAAAACCACCTTATAATTTTATTTATTTATTTTTATTTTTTTTTGTAAAAACACACCTAAAACCAGATTATTTTAGTGAGATAACACCTTAGGTTAGTTTCATGGGATTGACCCTCATGTGAGGGTCACATGCTCGCTTAGAATCAAAACCCACCTTTTATTTTTTCTTTCTCTCTCCTCAAAGACACCAAGACCACCGCCTAGCCAACCCCAACTGCCATCACAACCACCTAAAAAAAATCTATCCTCCATCACCACCCTCTTGAAAAAACCCTTTCCTTTCTTTTTCCCCCCTTTTTCCCTCTAATTAAACTTTCTTTCTCCTTTGTTTTTCCAAGAAACACCCTCGAATTCTATCAGTTGAAGGGGCAAACTTCATTGTTTTGCTGAAATTGCTGCAAAGAACCTCAATTAACCTAATTTTAAAGTAGGTAAGTTGTTAAAATTAACGAAATTCTTTGTTAATTTCGTCGGTTTTTTATTTACCTTAGTTTAGGGTTTTCAATTGGAGGTATGAAAGGGGGAAAAACCGTTATCAACCCTCTTCTCTCTCTATTGGTTTATTTTAGGGTGTTAAGGGTTTTTGTCTAGATGTTTGGGGTTGTTTATGAGGTGATTATGGGTGTTTATGAAGTTGCTTAGAATTTTTTTTTTTGGGTAGTTTTCATGGTGGGTGTTTTGGGGTTTTTTCGTGTCCTGCGGCATAGTTACAACTCCAAGACTAGGACTAGCTTCCTGTACCTACAAAATAACGGAGACTCCGGGTGGTAGGAGCTCCACCTCCGACGATCAAGTTAGAGCGTGTTCGGAGAAAAGTAAAGAGTGCGGAAAAGGTAAAAGTGAGATGTTCTCGGATTTCGAGATCAGGTGATTTCTCTGGTAAGAGAATTAAGGTATGCTGTAATAAATGAACGTATCCCGAACATGGGGGAAATCTCCCTATTTATAGGATCTTTGGGATTTGTGCCCCTGCCTAGGTTACGCAAACCTAAGACTGAGGGGCTGTGCCATTTAACAGCTTTCTCGGGAGTTGGGCCATGAAGGCCGCCTTTTTACCAAATAACTGGGAAGGACACGTGTCAAAGGGAGATTGGTCCAATTGGGACGGACACGTGTTGCACTCTAATAGAGCCACGTGGCATGGGTATTTTAACCTAAAACATTTTCCACTTACAAATGTGACGTAGCGTGCCACGTGGGCATCTGTGATACTTGTCACTCAATTACTGGTGAATCAGTTTTAACTGTTCACCTTCTGGGGAAATTACAGGAGAGCCCTTGAATTTACCCCTCTATATATTGAATTTTTACCCCCCTTTTTGGACATTTCCAAAAAGTCATAAGACAAAGAAAATTTCTTTTAGAGAGAGAAACTCTGCTAACCGCCTGTGTTTTTCACAAACAGCTGTTGGATTTCTACCTGCTTGATTCAGCCGGTCAGCGCTTATGTTACACCCCCAAATCTCCCTCTACGGTATTAATAGAAAAATACATATAATTATACCATAGAGATAGATTTAGGCGTATTACCGCCGCGTGATTATGCAAGGCCACCAAACTTACTAAATAAAACCAATACTTTACAGCGAAAACTCAATACTCTTTTATTAAATAAACCATAATAGTAATAACCATTGTCATGAGTACTCATAAATAAAACAAGAACCGACATTTCTAATCTAGATGAAGACATTCCCGGGACTCCAAATGCTCACATATTGACTTCACCTGAAATTAATCAACACTGCTTACCATTAAGGTAAACAGGGTGAATCAAAACAAATAGAAAATACGAATTAGCAAAATATGCTAAGTACGATAAGTGCAAGATAATTAAATTCAATTTAGTAGCAAACATGCTTTTAAAACCAATTCCAATACTTAAACCAATAATTCCAGTCCATGATTCAAAACCAATTCCAATATTTCAACCATTCCAATAATAATAAAACCAATTCCTTTAAAATCAATTCCATTAAATATCCAAATTCCTCACCCACGTGTGCACACCCCCCAAGCTAGTCTCCTTATATTACAAGGCTATTCTTGAGGAAAGAGTCGGTCATACAAAGTCCAAAGTCTTATCAAATAAACCAAATACGCATAGTGGGATTACTAATAACATGCTTATAAAGCTTTAATAATAATTATTCAATAATTCAAACAATCCTTTTTAATAATTCCAATATAAATTCCAAACTCCTTTTTATTAAATTCCACATGCTTTCAAAATCAAACCTTTTAAACATGATTAATAATTTAATTAATCAAGACATGATATAAAATTAACCTTTAATTTATTTATTAAAAACAATCCTTTAATCATACTTTTTATTTCATAAACCCTAGTTCAATAAAATCATCATATCAAGATCAATTTATTAAAAACACATTAAAATCATACTTTACCTCATAAATCATTATTCAAGTCAATTTAATTCAATCACCAATAAAATCATATAAAACATGCTATTCAAACCAATCACTTTTGAAGGTATCTAACCACCTAAACGTACCTCGATCCTTGCTTAGCAAATCACACAAAAGAACTCAAGAACCTTGATTGAACACACCCTATATTTAAATATAACCTTAATTAATATAAGGTTAACAAATAATCACAATAATTTAATTAAAAACCCCTAACTAAATGTACATGAACCTTTTAAAGTATTTTCTCCTAAACATCATTAAAAATCTGATTTTATTTAATTAAAACTTGTTGTAATAATTTTTATAAATCCCCCATAATAATTATAATTAATTAAATAAGAAAAGAGAAGAAGAAAAGATAGAAAACCAAGGAGAAAGAGGAGGAGAGTGGCGGCAAGGGTGGCTGCCGGCGGCGACAAGGGTATCGGAGGTGGCTGGCGGCGGCAGAGGGTGTCGGAGTGGTGGTGGTGTACGGTGGAGGTATTGGTGCGCAAGGAGGAGAAAGAAAAAGAGAGAAATAAGAAAGAGAATAAGAGAGAATTATGAGAATTGGTGTAAGTGTTTGGTCATGAAATGGAGGGGTATTTATAGGCTAGTATTGGCATGAATTATGGTAGGAAAATGTAGGAAAAATTATGGCAAGAAGAGTTATGGAAATACTTGGAGAAGTGAACAAGTAATTATGGAAAGTTTTGATATTAAGGTGATTGTGCATAATAAAAATATGGAAGGTGTGTTGTCATGAAAAATAATATGGCAAGGAAGATTGCTTGGGGAATAATCAAGAGAAATAAAAGGTAGGAAAATATGATGATCAAACATTAAGAAGATGAAAAAATGGAATTAAGGAAAATAAAATATTTTTGGGAGATAATTAAAAATACAATTTACCAAAATAATTTCCCCTAAAATTACACAAGAGGGCCAAAAATCTTAAGCTTCCCATAGCTCAGATTTTCGGACCTCCTTAGTAATATTTAGGAAGATTTTTGCTCGGTTTTAAGGAATAAATAATTGTGTAAATAGTATAGAATAATTAATTAATTAATTAATTAAATATCAATTATTCACCAATAAATAACTAAGAAAAATAAGATTTTCTACACATAGAAAATCCGAAATTCTTAGCTAAATAAATGGGAATTTTTGGACTTCTTAATTAATTAATAAAATATAATTTTGCTTTAATTAAAAATATCCGAAATATATAAATAATCCGGTTTTTAAAATAAAATAAAAAAATGGATAATAAATCTTATCCAAAATCTAAAAATAATAATTAGGTTTTAAAGTATTTTTGGCACCATAATTCAAATATCATTTTGGCACCAAAATTCAAATAATAAGTTAATTTACTAAAATAGCCTTTTTATGAAATAATAATTAATTATTTAATTAGGAAAATACGTATGAAAATACGGGGTATTACACCTTGTCTTCCTCTTTCAGAAATTTTTTAAGGTACCGACTCTACCCCTCTTAGCTCTTTCTTATTTTTTCCGTTTGTACATTTTTATTCAATAAATGGACTCATCACCAACACACACGGCACAACCTAGGTCAGTAGTCTGCCGGTCTCCTAGTACGGATGAATCTAGGACTGGGGGTGCCGGCTCTAGGTGTATGGAGCAGCCTTGTACATCTCCGAATCCGACCGTCTCTGTGTCTTTGTAGAACATAATGGCTAGAGTTAAACAAACTGCCCGAAGACGACAAAGGAGAGATGGTGCATTGGAAGTGCCGTCTAACGAGGTCACACTGGTCGAGGGGGATGATATGCCGGTTGACCAAGAAGTGGACTTCCCTCCTGGTACCCCTAGCACCCCAAGTGATGGGATCCTTGCTGAGTTCGAAGAGGGAGACAGTGAAGAGGTCGTCTCTAACGCTAGCTTTCAAGAGAGGGAGCTCGAAAATGAAGGTGGCGAAGAGACCGCCTTTGCCTCTTGCTCTGATGATAAGGAAGAGGTCTCTTAGGAGAGGGACGGGGGGAACACCGTCTCTTGGTCTAGCTCTGAGGCTAGCAATGATGTCCCCCTTTCTCCACTTGAGGATAGCAAGGCTGAAGAGAGGAAAAAATGGAAAAGTGAAGGGGATCCTCTCCGGATCCATGTCTCGGCCAGAGACAGAGAGAGTATGAATAAGGGCCTTGATGACTTTAAGCTCAAACGGTCCCTTGGGGGTGGATATAAGATCCGGGTGCCGCCTAAACAAGGCACCATTGCCTGGAAGGACGACTAACAAAATGCCAACGAATATTTTGGTTGCTACGAGGCGGCGTTTTTGGCTGGTCTTCGGTTCCCCCTTCACGATGCTGTGAAAGCTATTCTGCGGGGGTATGACTTAGGCGTCTGGCAGTTTTCCCCAAACTCCTAGGTCAACATTCTAGTCTACATTGCCGCTTGCGAAATGCAGGCCTGCACCCCGGCTAGGAGGCATTTGCTCACATGCACTATCTTAACCGTAACCCAGGAGGCTGAGGGCGTGGTACACCTTGACCACTTACCCCAAATATCAAGTGACCTTAGACAAACAGTCTAAGTGGGATAATTGGAAGAACTAGTTCTATCTGGTTTCTGCCCCCAAAACGACGGGAGAATTATGAGTTCCGCCAGTATAATAAAAAACCTGACCTTCTGGGTCAAAAGTGCAAGTTCCCTGCAATCCCGGTTGAGAATTATGAGAAGATCATAGAGTCGGGGTTCTTTAAACTTACTACTGACATCCTCTCAACCGGAGAAGTAATAAGTGTACCCGAGAATTGAATACCCAAGCATGAATGGTTGAGGGATGAGGCGTTCTTGTCCGCGTGTGGCTTGAGAACTAGGTTTGACAAACGTAGGTCTATCATGCATCCGGCAATTTTTATGCCGTCTATATTGTTGCATTGCTTAATGACATTGCATTAATCTGAACTAACAGGCGTGCTTTTTTTGCAGCAATCGCCTAAAGTATGCTCTCAAACGACTAGACTCCAGGCGGTCTACAGCTCAAATCTGCAAGGATAATGTGGAGGCAAAAAGAAGATAAAGGCCAAGGTGAAAAACCGTTTGCCCCTCTTTTTGTGAATACTTGAATTTGTTTATTTATGGAGACGGTTTCTATCAGCTGTAGGCTTAATGACCAACTTTCTTTGCAGGGTGGAGACAAGGAGCCTCCTAGGTCCTTCATCAAGCTGATCAAACGGACTCCGAGATGACGATGTCTCCAGCTTTGTAAAATCTCAAAGAGTATCATCTACTTAGACGGCTCCTGATCTTTCGTCTGGGCCGGGCCTCCTAAGCATCAACTTAAAGGGCTTTGGCCTAGGTTTTGATCTAGGGAAGAAGCCGGGTGCCCAAGCGGTACCGAAGGGTGGCAAGCCACCTAAGACTGTAGCCGGTTTTGCAGCAACTATATGCGATGATAGCCTGCAGATTCTCGAAGGAATGGCTAACCCTTTCGATACTTCGTCTAAGCTTGGCTAGCCTCTATGGTGAAATCACACTCTTAGCAAAGGTCTGAAGGATCGTCGGGCAGCCGTCAGCAGATAGGTGCCGCCTATATAACTCACTCACCCAATCTTGCTTATGGTGTAGATCAATCCCCCCGATGGCCGGATGTACAACAATATATACTCCAAGTCCATGCTGAGGGCCATCCCAAAGGAGAAGAAGGAGGCTCTCCCTGGGATCCAGACGTTCAATGTTGAACGTATTCTCTCCCTTCTGTCTGAGGTAGAGTAACTCTTCGCAAAATCTTAGTTTTTATTCAAACTGTATTTCTAACACACCGTTTTTGTCATGTAGGCTTTGCTGAGAGTTATGGCGGAAGAAGTAGTATGCCCGCAAGCAGGAAGAGGTAAAGCGGGCCAATAAAGCGGCAAAAGATTCTGCAAACATTGCCCAATACAAAAATACAATAAATGATCTTGAGTTTATAACATTCGAACTGGTGTAGGCGGACAACATCAGGCGTCTGACGGTTGGTCTGGAGACTGCCAACAAAAGGCTACTAACTTTGAGGCTACTCTCAAGAATGCCTAGGTGGACCTCAAAGCCTTGGAAGGCGTCGACAAGGAGAACACAACTCTGCGAGCAGACGTTGACTGGCTAAAGAATGAGATGGCTGTGGCTTAGAATAACTTCAAGACAACCCTGAGAGCTGAGCAGGACCGTCTCATTGAGGAGAATGAGTCAGACTGTGCCGAGCGTATGAAGATGGTCTGGGATGTTTTACATCTGGGAAAGGAGTATGGCATCTGGTCCTTGGCTTATTAATATGCTGATGAGGTCTTGGCGGCTAGGGAAGAGGGCAAGCCAGAGCTGGAATCGTTTGACGCCTGGGCAAATAGGGAGATTGAGGAGGAAGAGCCGGCTCAGGATGCAGGAGGAGGAGGAGAAGAACAAGAGCAAGAAGAGAACATTCTAAAGAACTCTGCTCTACCTCCGCTGGAGAAGGATGGTCTGGGTGCCCGGTTGAGCCTAAGCAAACCTAGCTTTAATTTCTCCAATTTGGCTTTAGGCCGTCTGCACTTCCAACCTGTGTGTCGTGTATTCTTGATGAAAACCAACAATTTCTCTATTTTTCCGGATGTGGATCTAGTGTGACAATTACTCCCCCGGCCATTTAGTCGGGTTCATTTCATGAAGAATACCGACTAAGTCGGTTTGGCTCAATTTTGCCTTAATTTTTTCGTTAATTTTTGCAATTTTTGATTTGTTTCATATATTCATGAATTTTGTTCAACTTATTAATTGCATGCAGCAACTAATAAACCGGCTGACCTTTTTGCCTTTAGGCAGCTGTGTGGTTGGTTTCAAACCTTGATTGATTGACTTGGGAACTTTTGATACTTCAAAGAGTATGATATGTTCCTAAGTCAATCAATCACAGTAATAATTGCCCCAAACCAAGTACACAGCCGTCCAACCTACAGGCGGGTAGGCCACTAGCCCAAGCGGTTTAAGTAGTTTCAAAGAACTGTTTCTCCCACCGTTTGGAGTATTTGTAATCCAATTATATACTTGATGGCCTTTTGCCCCATTGGGAGGAGTTTTTAGGGGTACATAATTTCAAGATATAATCTAAGTAAGAACTTTGCTTAAACACTGGCTGTGCCTTTACACACACGGTTTCATTATAAGCCCGATTGCGTTCATTTTAGATTACTTAGGTTAGAGAGCTATGTGTTGGCTAAATAGATCAATAAATTTTTTCCGTCTGTAATTGTTTATAGAACAATGTGCCACCCAAATGGGTGATGCTCTCTGTGACGAATTCACCCAGATGGGTGTCGCCGGACACGTACTCATGTTGGAGCAGACGGACTGTAAACTTTATGTCATCCGGCCATTGGCCTCATTTTGTCATTTAGCCGCTAAAATTCTTAGCTTACTCATTCATTTGGCTGCCTACACTTTGCACAAGCGGTATTCCCATTGAGGGACGTTTGTACTTAAAGCAAATAAATACACAATTAAAAATAAGAACCGACTTTTCATTGATAGCTCTCTATTTACAAAAAATTACAAATCTTAGAAGTAGTAATTTTTTAAGCTGTCTACATTCCGAGTTCTGGATAGTTGCCTGCCATCTGGGGTCTCCAGGCGGTAGGTGCCGCCTCTTACTTCTTCATAAATCCGGCAGGGGGCTTCCCAATTAGGAGTCAGCTTGCCTTGCTCATTGGCCCTACCGATTGCCTCCATTTTTTGTAACACAAAGTCCCCTACTTTCAAGGGTCGTTTGTGTACTTTCTTATTGTAGGCTCTAGTCATTCTCAAACGTTAGATCTCATGACGCAAGGCGACATTGCCCTTGCGTTCTGGAAGAGAATCCAATGCTAGCCGCATGGCCTCCCAGTTTGCCTCCTCATCATATAACATGACTCGAAGGGTTGGTTCATAGTGCTCAATAGGCAAGACGGCCTTTGCACCATACACCATGAGAAATGGGGTTTTTCTGGTTGCCCCTTTTTCCATTGTTCTGATGGCCACAGGACATGAATTAATTCCTCTTCCCATAAGCCGCCGGCCCTTTCTATTTTCTTCTTGATTCCGCCTGAGATTAGTTTGTTGAAGGCTTTAACTTGGCCGTTTGTTGCTTGGGGTTGGCAGATTGATGCAAAACAATGTGAGATCCCTTGATCTCCCAACCAATTTTTGAGCCGAGGCATCTCAAACTGAGGGACATTGTCAAACACCATAGACATAAGTACCCCAAATCAGGTGATGATATTCTTCCAAATGAAGGAGATGACATCCTTTTTCTTGATGTTTTTGACTACCTCTACCTTCACCCACTTGGTGAAGTAATCAACAGCAACGAGGATATACCGCTTCCCGCTAGGTGTAGGTGTATATGGACCTAGAATGTCCATGCCTCACTTTGCAGACGGAACCGGGCTATAGATAGTTGTCAGGTCAGTGGCCGAACGAATTTGGGTTAAAACCCGGGGATATTGCACGATATCAAGGGAAAAACATCCCTTGGCGAGCCGAGCTACATAGCAGCCTGCATGTGGCTTCCATGAGGTGGTGCAGCCTGTGCGTGGCTGCTGCCCGTGGCCAGCAAGCACGGCGCGCCAGCCAAGCAGCAGCAATAGTGTGGCGCGGCAGCAGCGCCGGTAATGCGGGCTGTTGTGCGTAGGCTCGGCTGTCTGTGGCTCGCTTGCGTGTGCTCGAGTCTTTTGGTGCGGGGCATGCTATATATGTATGTATGCATGTTGGTGCTTGATAGAGGTTAGTGTGCGTGGACATTGCTTGTGAAACAATGTGGTGCAATGAGCATTCCAAGTCTTGGTGCTAGGCACTTAGACATTTTGGATTATGCATTTTTTGTGTTCGTTTGCCATTTAAATTATTTGAATTAATTATTTTGGTTTTAATTATTTTAATTAAATTTTGAGGCTAGGCCTCGGTTTTGAGCGGCATTGGCAAAATCTTGGGTTTTACCGACTTAATTAATTGGATTAATTAAGTTGGATGCGGAATTTAGTGGGAGCTTCACTTTTAATTGCGCTAAATTACATAATCGGTTAAACAACTTTAACTAGTTTTAATTAGGCGTGTTAATTGGATTAACGACCTAAATTAGTTACTAGTTTTCGCGTGTTTGTGCATTGTTACTTGTTTATCGTTGTTAAATGCATGGGCCATTCACAAATAGTGAATGGATGAATGGAATGTATATTCTCCCGCAGGTTTTATAAAATGACAACTAGTGGGGCCTGATTAGGATAGAAAATACGGACTGCGATCCGTGATGTATTTCTGTAAATCTAAATATGGTCTGCGAACCGTTGAGTGTTTTTGTACCTTAATATTTAGATTAGTCCTAATCGTAGATACTACTATTTGCATAATTATGGTCATGTCTTGAAGATGGAGGTTCTTGGAAGACGAAGCCATGAAGTTGCAAAAGCCGTCCCTTGAAGACTTGAAGACTCAAGGGGTCATGCTATTTGCCAAATGCATCTTTATTTATGTTTTCGATATATATATTTATGATTATATATATGTGTGATTTATATGTTAGATGCATGTTTAGGATTTTGAAGTTAGGATGATTAATTAAGTTCACTTAAATCAACCAACTTAGAAACCCTAGGTCCCTAAAATATTGAGTAAAACTTGCCATTCCAAAACAACACTTATCGACCTATTGAGAGTAGTGATGGGCTACGCCAAAGCGAGGCATCACTATTACTCTCTAGGATACGTAAGGCATACCGGGTATGCAAGTTGGTTTTGGTTATACTCAACAATATGAGTGATGGAGTCCTAACATGTCGTGGCAAAGTGGATAAGTTGTTGAGAGAGCATTAGATGCGATGATTTATCCAACCAAGAGTGGCTTGGAGCCATTAGCAAAGAGTTGCTTACCTTAGAAGATTGAGTGTTAAGACAAGCCAAAGCATGCTTAACCACTCTTTGTTTCTTTGGATCTAGGAATCGCCTTATTTTTGCCAAATGAGGACAAATTTAATGCGTGGATAAGACGCTTAATAAGATTGAAAATTTGCATGAATGCTTTTAAATTTCAAACTTATTATGTTATTTTCTTGATAAATGGTTATACTTTGCACATATATTTGTAATATTCCAAATCAAACTATATTATTTTCCATGATTGGTAAAGGAAATCTTTGAGAATAGTTCTCAAAGAAAGGAAAGGCATTTCTAAAATACAATTCTCATAAATGACTTTTATAAGTCCAAAAGGACGGTTGGACATCATGTATTCAAAATACTAGATAGTTTGGATAAACATGAAGTATTGAGTTGGAAACTCAAAATTGTCAATGCTTGACAACCAACATATCTTTTCGCTTTATACGCTGGTGAGTACAACTCATTGATGTATTAATTCAAGTACGAATTAAAGGAAAAGATGGAAGTTTGTTATACGGAGCATTAGATGCTTAATTATTCCTAACAAAGTATAAAAGTCAAAGACACTTAAAGAAATGATTCTGAAAGATTATGAGATAAAGTATGATAAGAATTATAGGAAACGAGGAACAAAGAAAAGGAATAAGATTCCATTTATGCGAAAGAGTTCATGTTATTCTAATTAACTTAGCAAGTTATTATCTTCACAAGTATCAGATACTGCTTGAGTATTACACTTTGAAAGTGACCTCAAACTATTGAAGATAAGCTAAGTTATCGACTTACAAGCTTAGAATGAAGCAAGTGGTGCTACATTAGTTGTAAGGTCGTATGCTTTGTTTAAAGACCTTTAAAGCTAAGCCAAATAAAATTCTGTTCCATAATCTGCAAACAATCCGTTAACACACGGAAAGACTCACATTCAAAGTAAAGAGCAATAGTTGCGAATTTATTTGAATGGCATGGTTGTCTAAACCATGAGTCAAGAATTCTTGATTATAAACAAACATTTCCCTAACATGAAAACTCACAAAGTTCAAATCACAGACATGATTTGTGTTCCGGACATCTTTAGCAATGTCACATTAACAAGAACATACTCAAGGCTATATAGGCTCTTGACAGTTGATCGATTTAGAATCGTTCTAAGACAAGCAAGTCTTACTTGTTAAAAACTGACAAAGTAAATAGCTATTGTTCTTGATATAGAAAATTGACTCCGAAAGCTAAAGTGGATTCAATTACTTCAACGTTTCACGAAGAATTTGAAAGAATATGGCTATATTCATCAAATGTGAACAAACTTAACCTTGAATAGTTCAAGAGTTCAATGAAGTACAGAGTCAACTTGGCAAGATATCAAAACGTCTAGATTAGATCGAGCGATGTTTGCTTGAGCAAAGTGACCATCACAAAGTTATGAAATTGAAATTTTCAAAAATAACTCCACAAAGAACATGGTGTGTCTTCACGGAGACCTCGTTGCCATTTAAAAATGACTCGAACAATGATGGATCACATCCCTTCCTATAAAACTCTTAAAGATTTGCACAAATGACTAACGTTACACTAAAAAAAATGTCGGAGCTAAGAAAGGACACCATATTCAGTTATGGATAGAATTAACTTCTAAACGTCTTTTCAAGTATATGTCTAAAACTCTTAGCCTCAGTGGGAGCACACTAGCTCAGAGGGAGCTAAGTGACTCAATGGGAGTTCACCAGCTTAGAAAGAGCTTGGTGGCTTAGTGGGAGCTTAATGGCTCATTAAAGGCTAAGATAGCTCAAGTGGGAGCTAACTATTTGTTTCACAACGAACTTTTACCCAAAGGTAATATACATGTCTCTTTGTAAGCATTCAAGTGAGACTACGGGCATTACCTCCACAACCTAAATGATAACATAATATTTGTTGCTCTAAGTGGTGTATTTCTGGAAAGTAACACATTTCCAAAATGACAAGTGGGAGGAAAATGAACTCAATGACCATCGAGATTAGCAACAAACTAGAACTGAGAATATCGGAAGACCTTAAAAGGGCTTCGTAAGAATACTTGATCAAGAATACTCAAAAGGACTTTACAAGTGCCTTAAAAGAGAATTCATTACTCACAAAACTACTGATAAGTTGGAGTAAGATCAAGATAATCAAAGGGCTTTGGAAGCGCCTTAAAACTCAGTGTTTGATGCAATAACCCGTATAGGTATAGAATTCACCAAAGTTTTGGATTGAATCCTATAAATTTTCTATTAAGTTAGAAATAAACCTAAGACTTACAAGCATACTATTTACTATTAGATAGTAAGGGAATAATGCCTTGTAAGATAGCTACGACAAATCCAAATTCCAAATTCCAAATAATGGTTAGAGGCCATAAGCTTAGAAATAGACTCCATGTTTGAAAATCATGTTTAAAACTTGATTAATTTGCATGAGGGGTGAAAGACCCATCGATCGCAAATAAGTTTTCAAGGAGAAAACTAACAAATGTGGAAATGTATATGCATACATAGCTAGATTGGTTGAAAAGGATATAATTAAATTCACGGAGTTAATTTTAATAAAAACATATTCACCAATCGGAACACTCAAGTCTTTTCGTGGTTATTCTAGAAAAATTGCACATATGAAATGGCAAAATAGATACCAAAACCGCCTTCCTAAAATAGGATTTTGGAAGTGACTATGAAAATAGTCTAAGGGTTTTGAAAATCTAAATAATGCTAGATTTGAAAGCAAGCTCAAGAAATCCATCATGGGATTGAAGGAAGCATTGCATAAAGGAATTGGAATGTGTTTTCTCATAAAGTTAATAAATGGATTGACTTATGAAGAAACATAGAAATTCTTATGAATAAGAAGTTTAGTGGGAGCAAGAGTCAATCTTGTAAGGTCCAACAAGAAGTTTACGAACTCTGTTGTAAATTAACTATCAAATGTTAAATGCTTAGATTTGAAAGTATTTTCGACAATGGACTAAGCAAAAGACGGTACTTAGTACATATTGGGAATTAAGATCTATTGTATAGACTTAATGAAATATTTGAACGTGTAAAGAAATTTACCGTGTTAAACATGAATTGAAGGACTTTGAAAGACTTTCGACCCGTATGTATAAAACTAAGTAAATGTTTGAACTAATTATGAGCTAAGCTAAATACTAAGTCAAACAAGAAAGACTCTAGTAGAGACTTTCAACCATATCTCATAGCAAACAGTTTAGCAAGACTCAGTGAGACTGGATGAGCTAAAGTGTAACATGGATGGAAAATGATTAAGAATCATTCTATAATTAAATCCATCATGTACGCTACGATATGGTATCGTCACATGACTTACCTGCTTAGAACATGTGAAGTATGTATATAGTACCAATCAACCTGAATCTATGTAATAGATCGTTAGATTATGGCCAAGAACATCCAAAGTACTTGGATACGTAACATAATGAGTTCTTGACTTGTGGAAGAAAATACAATTTGAGAATTGATGTTGCAAGCACAAACCTTAACAAGGATTAGATTCTTAACAAGGAATCCGTTTATAAGCACGAGCTAACAATGAGTCGTGGCTTGAGAATGTTAACATGGACATGCATCCATGTGTAATGTGCGAGAATTTAAGGTAAATTTCCATGGTCACAAGTGATTAGGGTATCCCAAGTCATTGTGAGCCATTTGGAGTGAAACCCAAGCAAAGCATTATCAGGAAGTCTACTAAAATATATGTTGAGAATATTGTTGCCTTAAAGGCAATAATAAAGAAGATGTTCTATGGAAAGTTCGTTGTTGAACGTTAATGATTATAGGTTATCAAGTTGATGGTCTCAATCATGAAGATGAGTGGGATCCATCACTTGGACAATAAATCCTAAATCACATATAATCCATGACACTCTCAAATTTTATCATCTTATTATGAAAGTGATCAGTGATGAAGATGCTAAGATTAGCAAAGTAATTATAACTAAACCTATGCAATACGTGAACGACAACATTCACAATTGCACAAAAGAAATCAAGCATATTAGATATGGGTGTGATTTCTATAAATGTTTTATAAAGAGTGTTACTCTTAAAACATTCGGAAAAACCATTTATCATAAGATGAACCATTCAGGTTTTGGAGTGATCTAAAATTTCATGCAATTTATCACTCCGTTTGCTATTTAATTATGGTTTAGGATTAAATAATGAGTCCATTCGATTATGAGAATATTCAAAATAGGGTATCAAGACCAATATTGATAAGGAAACACCTATTAAGTGAAAATTAAATATTATAATCGAGAATTATCCCTAATCGAGGTCATTTAAACGATGGACGATTAATTACCACTTGAGATTAGTGTGTAGTTTGATTTATAGCACCGTTTCTTGTGCTACAAGGACATAATTGTCATAAATCATTTGCACAGGTATTGCTTTGGAACCATACTGGATTGACCTATGAGAATACTTTAAGAGATTTAAAAATCGTCATAAGTATACTTCTCATTATGGCTATCGGAACCTATTTCCTCGACCATGAGTATTGTGAGTTCTCTTGTTTGAGTACTAGTCTATTTTGATGTCGTCAAACGCCTGCCGTAAAAGGGGATTATAACGGCAACACTCGGGCGGCTAGGTCCTCTCAGTAAGAGAAGCTACATTACAAGACTGGGAATGTCCCCCTACTAAAATAGGGAAAACGTCTTTGTTGTTTACAAGGCCTCTCGAATAGCGAGACTGTGAAAATGCATGGCCGTGCTCGGATGGATTTTAGAAATCATCTGTTTATTGACAGTCGGACTTGAGATCGAGAAACACTTCTGGACACAATAAGGATGACTAATAAATCTTACCTTATATTTCATGAAGAGACATAAGCGACATAGAAAAAGGCTATACACTAAAAGCGCACTTGTCCGGAAGGACAAGTGGGAGATTGATAGGAATGGTGTCCTTCGAACAAGTGTATTATTTCGATAGAGGGCTCGGAATTATTAGAAAGCTAATTATTCAGTGAGGTCAAGTGATCGGAATGCCTAGGTGGAGGTCGCTTCCGATAAGTAATATTAATGAGTAATTAATATTACAGCTTAATCTCGACTGAACCCTTCGGGTCACACCCAAGCAACTAACGATCCGACGCGACGAATTAATCCGAAAGGAATTAATATGTCACTCGAGTATTGTGAACAAAGATGTCGGATTCCGAGCTTAGAGCGTTGGAACCAAATCTTAAAATTCGAGCCAAAATTTAGGAATTGGCGAGACGGGAAAATGCTTCAAGTAACAAGTAAAAACCTTAGCCACGCGAAGGCTAGGGAAGCGCGCCATGTGGGAGCACACGTGGCATCCCACGTGGCAGCGTGCCACGTTGGCAATGCCATGTGGCAACGTGCGTGGACCCGGGTGACGGGTCATGGACGCGGGGCCCAAAAGTGGCGGCCCAACCGAACCCAACTTAGGGCTCAAGGTTAGGTGGCACATGGTTAGCTCACAATGTATGTGAGTTGCCTTGGGGAGCAAGTGAGGAAGTGGTCCTCACCTAACCATGTGACACTTTTTACTTTGTTATTCCTTGGTTTATTTAACTAAGGATTGAATTCAACATTCTTTCTATGTGGGATCTTTTGGTGAAAAAGTCTCACATTGAAAGATGAATGGAATTCACAAGGAAGCACTCCTTATAAATAGCCAAGGCATACCTTGGGATTGTTCACTTGAGTAAGGTGTTAGAAAAGGCATCTCCATTGAGAAAACCTTTAAACACATATAATTACTCGAGTATTAGGTCGGGCTTAGCTAACCTCTATGGTCCATCGACCTTGTAGGGGTCGAGTTGCGGGTGGATTTCCGTAGGAGGTCTTCGCGCGAGCGAGACTAAAAGCTTTCCCAAGTAAGAGCTCGGGTTACGAGCAAAGCACGCGTCAAAGGTATTAATCTTTCCTTAATTCTTGTTAATTAAGTTAATTATGTCTTGTGATTATATTAATTGTGAGTGTGGTCTTGGCTCGGGTTTTCTTCCGTGGTGAGCTGGACTCATCGAAACCCAACATGTTAGTTAGAAAGCGCACATGAATATGAGATGAATAAAGTAGAGGCCTATTTAGGGCAGGTTCAATCTCTTTTAGGTTGGATTTGTACCTTTATCCCCGAATATCTAGTCATGGTTCAGGACCACTATGGAGTTAGCGATCTCATGGATCGTGAAGGGGTGTAACCTTCACCCTGTGAACGGTTTACATGTTCCTAAAACTTGTTGGGGACTCTTTTGCTCTAGCTTCCTTCCCTTTGGACGCCACCATACTTAAGTGTATGATCACAGTGGGGCTCAAGTGTGGAATGCTTGAAATATTCCCTACACCGCCTGACCTCATCTGAAGAGGGTCGGCTATATATAAGGCGGGGTATATTGCCCGTATGGCATCTGAGGCACATACGGGGTTGATCCAATCATCTGAGGGCCTGTGTGAACGGTATTACCACCTGTATGGCTCTCATGTAATGACTGGGAACATCTTACCGAGGTGTTCCTGAAGCTGTCTAGGAAGCTTGACGTAGAAGCCGAGTCTGACAACACCTGATTTTTCTTTTGCTTGATAATATGTCGAGCATTAGAAAAAGATTTTTTTTGCTGCCATCCGGTTGAATTTGCCGGATGACTTTCCTTGTGCCCGTTTGAGGCAGAAGGACCTTGGACAAGTCAATCGCAGTCGCGACTGTTTACACAAATTTCGAGTCTAAATAAATAAAGACGGGAAATAAAGTAACAAATGAATTTATATTAATATATGAATTCTGGGTACAATCTCTGTATAAAAGTTTATAATAAAATAAATTAAGTCCTCTGATTCTGTTCCGCAGCTTGACGATGACACGTGTGTGACACCTGTAGGGTGACGTTTGATGACGTCGACTTGAGTTTGAACGCAGGGTGACGTTTGATGATGACAACCTGTATTCAAGGGCTTTGTTTGAATACACCTGAACGAGGGCTTATAAAGCTTAATCCCGTTCAAGTGTGTTTGAGTGTATCTGAACAAATTAAGTCGGCACGAGGTTGATGTGCTTGTTGACTTACTTCAGAGAGAATTCCATTAGAGTTTTATGAGTTCTTGGAATAATGATTTCTGGATCTCTTCAACTGATGAAGGAATGGTGTATTTATAGGAGATGAAAACCCCTTGAGTGGACTTAGTAGGTTTGGGCCTAGCCCATTTTATGACTTAGAAGTCTTTTAACCTGGTCCATTTAATTTATTTTATAACCCGAATTGTATTTGATTAATTCAGATTATTTATTTGGGTGGGCCAAAAAATAATTAAAATGGATCATTCATATGATTTTAACCCAAATTAATTTATTTAATTTAATGTATAACACTCATAAAAGTTTCGTGTCTACAAATTGCCCCCTCGAGACTGAGTCACATACACGATTTGAAGTGTTTGGCGTGACAAGGTCTCGACTCTTTTACTTGACTTGGAAGTCATTAGTACTTAATATTTTTTTTATTTTTATTTTTTTAAGTGTTGGGTTTGATTTATGGGAATTCTTGAGCCCCAAGGTTAGACTCCCAATTGCACTAGGTTTTAGTCTCCTAAAAAATAATTGTCAACCGAAACCTATAAAAACAAGGAATTTGACCCCTCTATATTACATTACTAGATGTAAGCCCGTGCGATGCACGGTTTTTAAATATTTTATTTTTGTATATATATATATTTTTTTTTTGTAATTTCTTAATATTTTTTGTTTTTATTTTCTATTCTATTATTTTAACATTAATTTAAGATAAAATATTTTGTTAAGTTTTAAATTATTCTTATTCAAATTTACGTATATAGAACTTGAATTTATAAATTGAAATAAATATTATCTCATTCATCGGATAGTTAGATAAATCATTAAATCAAAATACATTTTTTAATTTCTAATTATTTGTTAAAATAATATAAATCCTAATGTAAAAGATAATATAATAGATAATTTTTTTTTTCATTATTTAAATCTTAAATTACTATTTTTTGTTTTCAATTCTCAAATTTCATTTGTTAATTTTTTCTTAAATGGCGACTGAAAATATAAATTCTAATTTAATACATAAATCTAATTTTTCATTGGTCGAAATATTACTTTTGTTTATGTGGCGTGCGATATCTATTTTTTCATTGGTCGAAATATTACATTTTTTTTGGCGATATCTTAATTGTTTTCTTGCATTATAAGTTTTAAAAATTTTGTATGAAAATATCATATCGTCAGATATTTACATAAAACCATTAACATCAAATGATAATTCTATTTTTTAAATATCAAAATATAATTTTTAGTTTTTTAAATAATATAAATCCTAATATCTAAAGATAATTTTTAGTTTTGTAACAAATAAAAATGATAAAATTTAGTGTTCTTAAATAATTAAAATCCTAATAAATTACTATTCGTCGTTTTTACCTACGTGGCAAAAATTTAAAATTTCATTCGTCACTTTTGTTTAGGTGGCGAATGATTTTTTTAATTCTAAAATAAAATAGAAATCTAATTTTTAATTGGTCGAAAATATACCCTTTTCTTATGTGGCGCTCCCAATGCTCTCCAAAAATGCCTACTTTATTTATTTATATTAGATTAAGGACTTACGGTAGACATACTTTGACGAACAAGGTAGCTGACTTTCCCCTGCAACTGCTTTTTATTTGTTCTTCTTGAATTTGCAGCCGCAAAGGCAATTAATACCGAACTTTTCCTCTTTTCTTTTATATATATATATATATATATAGGACATTGCCCATCTGGCCTCTTTGCTTTGTCAATTTGCAGCCTTAAATTGGAGTCAATTTTGTCTATCGTCGACTTCTTTAATCTTGACTGTAATTGCTTCGGATTAACACTGCAGCAAGTAACGAAGGGTACGTGTAATTGATACCCAACCTTTACTTCACCTTTTTTAATTAATCAATTCCCATTAATTTGGATCAACCATGAATAATAGTCCATGAATTTGCAGCAATAAAAGCATAATAATTTGGAGCTTTCTGACTTTGCATTAATTGGGTTTTCAAGAAACCAAGCACGATCACATCAGTAAGTTTGCTTGCTTTTATTTTTTAATTGCAACTTTATCTCCTATTTTGAGTTTGTGACACTGCCGACGATCCAAGTAGTAGTCACTACAATGTGATGTGCCACTTTGTATATTATGATCAGGAATCTTGACTTCTTGATATACTAATTACACCCTGCCACTAAATACTAGATGACCTGTTGCAATTTGATCCGATTATCCTAGTGTAGCAATTGTCATTCAATATTTCAGAGTACACGAATGAATTATGTTTATTTTGTGCTACTTTAATTCATGATTTGTATGGTGTTGCACATAAATATCATACGCAAATTTTTATTTTTTTATTTTATTTTATTTTATTTTATTTATTTATTTAATTTTATTTTATTTTATTTTTTTTTGTATGTGTATATGCATATGTGTTTGTTCTTTGTACCGTTTGTGCTTATAACAGATTCACAAGGTAACCATACGTTGCCGTCCATGTCGCGATGGGTTAGGACTCTTTGTTATGAACCCATCGGGGATGTCAAGTCATGTATGTTAGTCGTTATGAACTTGACATCTTAAGACTGGCCGGATAACTTGAAGATTTGAAGTCGCCCTTGTCGCGATGAGTCATGACCCTTTGTTATGAACTCATCGGAGACGTCAAGTCATGTATGCTAGTCGTTATGATCTTGACGTCTTTAAGACAGGTCTGATAACTTGAAGATTTGAAGTCGCCCTTGTCGCGATGAGTCAGGACCCTTTGTTATGAACTCATCGGAGACGTCAAGTCATGTATGCCAGTCGTTATGATCTTGACGTCTTTAAGACAGGTCTGATAACTTGAAGATTTGAGTTGCCCATGTCGCGATGGGTCAGGACTCTTTGTTATGAACCCATCAGAGATGTCAAATCATGTATGCCAGTCGTTATGAACTTGAAATCTTAAGACTGGCCTACTCGACATTCCAATACAAGATTGACTTCATGACATATTCATTATACATGTGCCATGTCAAACACTCTAACGATTTTTTTTTTCTTTTTGGTTCTAGTCTTTGATCATGGACAAGGTGGAATTCAATGAAGGTTCTCGATCCTATCTTTCTCTCGTCAACCAAAAGAGTGACAACCCCAAGACTGGCACGCGTCTACAAATTCGACAATCACTGCGACGGCCTAATGGCATGCAAAAAAGTATTTGCAAGCAAAATTTCCGCAGTGACATGTCTGTTGAGATCGCTAATGTCTCCGACACCACAAAGGTTTACAAGATCCAAGACACCCTTCAGAGTAGACCTGCAACAGATAACTTACTTCCCTTATTGGGTCGTTCCATTATTGAAGGATCCGTGAGATGGGGATCTGCTATTCTAAAGATGTATGGTGAATCATGCTTCATCCCAGGCTATCGAGAGTGGACTGAGGATGTTCTGTGTCGCTCGAGGGAATATCTAGAATCCGCATCAATCTACAACGCTGTCTATGCCTCACCTTACTCCTATGACAAAAATTCGCATATTTTACGAGCATTCTGTGAGAGTTGGTACCCTACCACAAACACACTCCATACAATGGCAGGAGAGTGGTACATTTCACTATGGGATTTGCATAGACTTGGTGGCTTACCCATTTATGGGGAAATTTATGATGAGACTGTCCCTCATTCTGCGACCCTAACAGCAACAAATGAGGACAACAAACGGTACATTTCGAAGGCTTGTGAGCATTTGTTTGTTGCTTATCATTGCCTTTACAAAGAATCGGGTTCAAGGAGGGGGGTTCCAGCCAAATAATGGATTAGATTTTGGTACCAGAAGAAAATTCGCTATGCTGCACCGCCAAAGAGGACAAGATATCTCTTGACTCCTCCACAATCTACACATGACCCTGACGGAACGTTAACAGACGTACCTACGGCGTGAACAAATGATGAGTTATCCATGTTTGAGCGTTTAGGCCTTCCCGGCAACAATAGAAGGGGAATAGCCTATACTGCTGCTTTCTTATCTTGTTGGTTATGCACATTTGTACTTCCACAGTGTGATAGTAGATTGATAAGACCCGCGACGTTTGATATCGCAACCTTGATGGCTTGTGGTAAACCGTTCAGCTTGGCAGTTCCTGTCCTGGGAAGCATTTATCATGGTCTGAACAACATTTCGAGGTCTCCTAAACCTTCTTATTCTGGTTCATTCTTCCCGGCCCATTACTTGTATAGTTGGCTCGCATACTATTTCTGAACTCATCACAATCTGGATCTAGCTCTACCAGGCCCTTTAATGATTGTATTCTTGGGTTCTCAAAGTTCAAAACATTTTAAGGATAAAGAAGCACGAGATTTGATACATGAAGGGACCACGGTGAGGGTTGGGTGTACCGTGCCGAACAAGAACAAGAACATCGCTTTATTTGATGATGGGAAGCATGAGATTCCACAGTTTGGCTATCTCATCTCCCTTCGCTCTAGCTACATTCCTGTACGCTCCGGTGATAAATTTTTCATAGAGCCTTACAATCCTCATCGATTTGGTAGACAATTTGGGTTTTGTCAAGATGTCCCCGGTATGCTTACGCGTGCCATAGATGATCGTCAATCTGTAGGTTATTATGAAGCTCTTCGGCATTGGGACTTGATTTTGTTTTGTGGCAGTCAATCCCGGGTGTTGACTCCTTGTCTTTCCCTGAATTAGCGTGACCTTGTAACTCGGGCTTTTCGGTCTTGGTGGTCTAAAGTGACAGTTAATGACCTTAGAGACAAGGTTGACGTCCTTTGCGCAAGTATTGAAGCTGATCCCAACAAGTCTAGGAAAAGCCAGGAACATGCTGGTGACACAAGTGCTCCTCGACCGAAGACCAATACTGGTGGTAAAAGGAGTCATGAGCCTCTGTCCAAGCAAGGCAACTCTAAATCAATGACAGCTAGAGATCAGCCAAGGAGGAAGCTCTAGTGACGGAGAATCTAACGTCAACTATAAGCATAAACGTAAGAGTAAGAGGCGATCAGACGTTGTTGATGAAGAGGACATCACTTTAAACGATGCAGACTCTTTTGGCGATCTTCAAGATTTTCCTATCGTTCCTACTGACATACCACTTGTAAGTATTCGACAGTTTTTTTTTTTTTTGGATGATCAAGACTTCGAGAGTGTCGCCGCTGACTTCTTAGAGGTTGAGGCTATTTTACCTGTATCGAGACCAACTGCTAGCAAGGGGAAGGGAATAAGGATCGCCACGAATAAAGTTCGTGACAATTCTCCCAGTTTACCAAGGAAGGAAATACAGTCTCCTACTCAAAGCCTAAAGTCAGTAGATGGTCCTCATTCTCTTGAGCTTGCCTCCAATGCTTTAGAGGTTCGACGGCAGTTGTTGATGACCATACAGCTTCATCTCAGCGTGTTTGCGCTCCCACTATGTTTGCAAACACGTTTCGACTAGGCCCCTTCTCTTGTACTATTTTCGCAGATGCAATAAAACAGATAGGCGCTCAATACTTGGCAATGTTGCAAGCGTCACCTTATTCGGAGGTACCCAAAAGGTTTGAAGAAGCTTCCATGGTGTATCGAGGTATAAAAAACCTCAAGGGTGACCCGGCTTCGCTGAAGCATAAAGTTGAGTCTTATGTTTGTTCAGTCAAATCCTACCTTGCTTTGGAGGAGGCTGCAGCGAAACGACAAAGATCTGAACAAGTAACAAGAGACATACTTGCTCAATCCGAGGTTCTCAAGCAAGCGGAGTCCAACCTTGCTAATGAGCAGAAAAGGCAAGAGCAATTGAAGGAACGAGATGCCTTAGTCACAAAAAGAGTAGAAGACCTTGAAGCTGAATTGACGAAAGCTTGTGAAGAGAAGAATCGTCTAACAGATGACTTAGTGGCTAGCAAAGGATCGATCACATCAATTGAAGAACAAATGAACGCTGCGAAGCAGATTTTGGATGACTTACATGCAACTCCTGTTCTGAGTGCTGATGAGATAGTCCAATTGGAGCAACAGAAAGTTCAACTTCAAGAGCTTCAGTTAATGCTCAAACCTTTTGTGTGGATGGATTGAGAATAGACAGCCCTTTTTTTCATGGTTTAATTTAGCAGTCGAACACTTCTTTTTTTTTGACATTCTTTTCATTTTGATCTTGACATTTTATTTTATTCATCTCTATTATATGAATTTATTTCATTATTATTTCGCCGTACACAGTTTATACTCTTGCGGGCCAGGAGTATGGTTTTTTTGTTTTGTTTAGCCGTACACAGTTTATACTCTTGTGGGCCAAGAGTAGTATAATGATGATGATTTTTTTTTTTTTTTTTTTTTTTGATGTGGCTGCACTTGATTTTTTTTTTTTTTTGTTTTTTTTTTTCAAGCTGCCTACGTACTAGCTAAATAAACAGGTTATCTTGCAAGATCAAGCCAACGTAGTTCAAACAATGCATTTTTTTGGTAAGCATTTTATCTTCTTACTTAGGAGTTTACAAGGCTTTCACTTCATGAATAGTAGCGCTTTAAAAACTTGCCATTAATTGGACCTACGCGCAATCCCTCAACATCAACAATTTTGTATGCTCCATTAGTGTAGACTTCTTGTACCACATAAGGACCATCCCATTTTGATGTGAACTTATTTCCTGTTTTGCGCGAAGTAATGGTAGGCCTTCTCACTGCCAGGACCATGTCTCCCACATGAAAAGAACGAGGTCGAATCTTTTTGTTGAATGCGCGTGTCATGCGAGCTTGATAGCATTGCAATATTTGTTGAGCTTGTAGTCTTTTTTCATCAAGAGCTTCAAGCTCAGCCAATCGAAGCTTGTCATTTTCATCACTAGTTAAACCCTCTTGAATGACAATTCTTAGTGATGGAATTTGAACTTCTAAGGGTAGGACAACCTCAACACCATACACCAACGAGTATGGGGTAGATTTTGTTGCATTCTTGTATGTCGTCCTATATGCCTAAAGTGCTTCCCCTATCTTTTCATGCTAGTCACGCTTAGACTTTGCAACGACCTTGCTTAGCAAACTACAAAGCGTTTTGTTAAATGCTTCAGCTAGACCATTTGCAGGAGCATTGTACATGGATGACTTATGTTGCGTGAACTTGAACTTTTGGCAAAGGCTATCCATCAAGTTGTTGACGAATGACTTTCCATTATCAGTGACGATTCTTTGAGGTATTCCATACCTGTAAATGATATGGGTGCGAATGAAATTGACAACATTTTCTTTTTTCACCTCACGAAGGGGAATAGCTTCAGCCCACTTGGAAAAGTAATCTGTGGCAGCTAGGATGTAAGCGTGACCACCAGATGTCTTTGGTGTTATTGGACCAACCACGTCAAGACCCCATCCTTCGAATGGCCATGATGTCACAGTTGGATGTAGTGGTTCTGGAGGTTGGTGAATGAAGTTTGCATGAAATTGACATGCATCACACTTTTTAACGAACTCCATGCAATCTTGAACCATTGAGGGCCAGTAATACCCCACCCTTTTGATACGATCATGAAGCTTAGGACCAGATTAATGAGCTCCACAAAATCCTGAATGAAATTCCTCTATTGTTTTGGCAGCCTCTTCATCTTCTAGACATCTCGACCATAGCTTGTCAAAAGATCGTCTATAAAGAGTCCCTTTGAAGAGAATAAAACGAGAGGCTCGCCGGCGGATTTCTGTTCGATGTCGTGGATCATTAGGCAGCTTTTGGTGGTCCAAATAGTCGATGATTGGTTGACGCCAGTCTTCTTTGTCAATTTGACAGACAGTGATCATGTCAACCTCCTCGACCTCGTCATCTTCAACTTCATATTCTTTAGGTGCAACTACCCAACGATTGCAAACAGGCACAGACATGGTTTCCTCTGTCCCAGTGCCAAAGTGGCTGCAAGACTGGCAAGCGCGTCAACCATCTTGTTGGCACTCCTTGGAACATGGCTTAGCTTGACAATGTCAAACTTGTCAAGCAATCTTGATGCATGTTTGTGATAAGGAATTAAATCCTCTTTCTTGACTTCATATTAGCCTAAAAGTTGACTTATAACGAGTTGCGAATCTCCATAAACATCAAGATCTTGAATTCCCATTTCAACCGCCATTTGAAGACCCATAATGAGAGCTTGATACTCAGCCATGTTGTTTGAGCACAACTGAGTTAACACAAATGAGTTTGATGTGCTTGTTGACTTACTTCAGAGAGAATTCCGTTAGAGTTTTATGAGCTCTTAGAATAATGATTTTTGGATCTCTTCAACTGATGGAGGAATGGTGTATTTATAGGAGATGAAAACCCCTTGAGTGGACTTAGTAGGTTTGGGCCTGGCCCATTTTATGACTTAGAAGTCTTTTAACCTGGTCCGTTTAATTTATTTTATAACCCGAATTGTATTTGATTAATTCAGATTATTTATTTGGGTGGGCCAAAAAAAAATTAAAATGGATCATTCATATCATTTTAACCCAAATTAATTTATTTAATTTAATGTATAACACTCATAAAATTTCCGTGTCTACAGCGACCTTCTCCTTTGGGTATGGAGTAGGCTGCTTATCCCTGACTGGTTTTCTCCTCTCAGCATGAGGAGACTTCTTGGCCGACTGACCCTTGCTAGAACCTGTCGTCCTCTTGTTGATGAGGTCTTTGATCTCCCCCTTGAAACTAGTCATGAATTTCATGAGTTCGTCTCTAGTGACGGGAGTTGCCCCTTTTGCCGCCTGAGTTTCCCCAGCCGCTTGTCCCGAGACTATGCTCGGACCTACCTGGCCATTGCCCCGTTCCAGGTTGTCCTTGGGACGGATGCTCCTAGTTTTGAGTGACCCATCAGAGGCCACATATGTTTCGACTTCAACGTCGTTAACAGTATCATGGTCGGAATAGACCTCTACCTCAACTCGAGGCTGATTCTCATGAGGAGGCAGTACAGACTCTTGAACCATCTTAGAGTTACTCTCCCCACAGACAGCACCAAATATTTCGGGGTTTTTTCGTGTCTTGCGGGAGAGTTACAACTCCAAGACTAGGACTAGCTGCCTGTACCTGCAAAATAACGGAGATTTCGGGTGATAGGAGCTCCGCCTCCGATGATCAAGTTAGAGCGTGTTCGGAGAAAATTAAAGAGTGCAGAAAAGGTAAAAGTGAGATCTTCTCGGATTCCAAGATCAGGTGATTTCTTAAAAATGGGGGAAATCCCCCTATTTATAGGGTCATTGGGATTGTGCCCCTGCCTAGGTTACACAAACCTAAGGCTGACGGACTGCGCTGTTTTACGGCTTTCTCGGGAGTTGGGCCATGAAGGCCGCCTTTTTTCCAAATAACTGGGAAGGACACGTGTCAAAGGGAGATTGGTCCAATTGAGGCCTCTCTTGGGGTGACACGCGTTGCACTCTGACAGGGCCACGTGGCATGGTTATTTTTACCCAAAACATTGGGTCTAGTGGTTTTGGAGGGTGGTGGATGATGTACGTGGTGGGTTTAGAATGATTTGGGTCGTTGGTGATGGCGGTTAGGTTGGTGGGTAGTGGCGTCGGCGGTTGGGTTGGCTAGGCGATGGCTTTGGTGTCGACGGCTAGGTTGGGTAGATTGTGCTTCGGTGGTTTTGAGGAGAGAGAAAGTAATTGGAGGAAAAAGGGGGGAAAAGAAAGGAAAGGTTTCGGCACGTGACCTTCATGTGTGGGTTAACATCGAAAAAACGAGTCAATCCCCCTAAAACCAGCCTAAGGTGTGTTCTCGCAAAAAAAAATCAAATTTAGGTGTGTTCTAACAAGAAAAAAAAATTATCAGTTGGTTTTTCACAACAAAAGGGTTTTTAAAGGTATTTTTTTGACAAATTTTCCTTAAAATTTTTTTTAAAAGTCAATTTTAAAAAGACGTTGAATTAAACATAAGGTACTCATTTCCTAACCAAGATGCATTCTTCATGAGGCCGATTGTATAATCTAACACATTTGAGTTATGTATTTTCATAAAACAAATTCACTCCAAAACTTTACCAACAATTGAATTATTTCATTATCATGTTCAATTCATTGTCATTTGAATCATGTCTAATTCGACTTAATAATTACATGACTTCATAATATATCAAAAATATTTTTCAATCTCCCTTCAATGATAAAAATTATTTTAACAAAACATTAAACGACTTCAACTTTAGTCATGTTTAATTTGACTCAAAAACAAAAATATATATAAAAAGAAATTGCTTCAATTTGAATTAATTTGAGTTTGGATCGAAAACTAAATTAAAAATATGATTTTATGCCTGTTTTAAATATAGGACTGCATATTCACAATAAATATGTTTTCAAAACCAATGCTCCTTGATAGTTAGAAATGCACAAGGGCGTCAATTAGTACAACTAATATTTGATTTAAATTAATATTTTCTTTTAGCTTCTTATTTACAGTCAACCTGTATTATATCATATTCCTATATATAGTATGAGACTGCATAATATTTAGGTATCGGAGTGCAGAAAATCAACAAATGTCATTATTTTTCCCCTGCACAAAAGTATGTGAAACCAAAAATGTAAATAGCTAGATATTTCCAAGTTCAAAAGCCAAAAACTATAAACACGGGGAAACCACTGAAACAGAGTTTACTAAATAAATATATACATACTTATATTCATATCCATGATTAGAAATTACTAGAATTGATGTTCAATTCACAACGATCGAAAAAAGGACGTAGAAAGAGATACCTATAACGCTTAAACTCCCACCTGTACAACTCCTAAAAGGCTAAAACAACTGACTGAATATATATGCACCTGCTATATACAAAGTTCAGTGTAAGTCAGAAATGGAGGTCATCTCTTTCTCTTGCCGGGCATTATCAGCTATTCTTCCACCATCATGTCATTTTGGTTCCTTGTATGTACAGCACTACCTCTAATCTAGCCTAGTAATTACAAATCCACGATGCAGGTACCTATCTTAGTTCAGGCTATGACAGATGGAATGAACCTTGCCCTTCTGTTATGGCATATAAAAGCTTCTCTTTCAAATTCTCCTGCACAAAGGTTTCAGGATGTAACATCTATTGGAAACGGTAAAGTAATAACCAAAAAAAAAAGAGAAATAATATATGGTCATGGCATATCACCTTGGAAGAATATGGTGGTAGCTTCAGATAATTAGCACATGTCATGACGCTAGGCAAGTCTGCATCAGGGAAGTTGCTTGAATGCTGCATAAGCAAAGAACAAGTCAGAAAAGCAGATGGAATAGAAATGCCAAACAATTTTGAAGCACATTGAGAATTAAGGATTGAAAAGCTCAGGTTTACTTCTAAGGGCAAGTCATGCTTTGGGTCTCAATATAACTATCAGTTTCGTAATATGGTATGTTTTTTACTTTCTCATAACAATATTAAAAATTTTGAAGTGCGAACATAATCAAAGAAAGGAGAAAATATTAATCCCTCCGTTAGAATTAGTAGTCATATTAGGATTTAATATTGATTTTAACAATATAACCTTCGTTTTAGTTGTCTCACATAATCTCATCATTTTCTAATGAAAGTACCGTGGGAATTCAATCCGCCAATTTTAGTATATGCAACAATTTTTCCAAACATAATAATTATTTAATAAGCTAATAATTCAAATTATAAGACCTTGCGCACGATTGTCAGCTTTGGATTAAGGGAAGCCAAACCACCAGGGGGTAGCCGGGGTGCACCAGTCACAAACTGAAGAAAAGCACGCCTTTGCTCATAGGTGAACTCACTGATAACCTCCAATAACTGAAATCCACCAAAAGTAGACAGTAAGTTGATTGTATACACAAAGAATTGCATAAAGTTCTAAAGTACATAATTAGATGGGAACTTGAAAGTTTACATTGATGATTGGAGTGCTGCCAGCCGTATATCCATGATCAAACTTGATATGATCAAACAGGTCAACCGACTGCAAACCACCATAAAATTTAGAGTAAGTAACAAAAATATTCACCAGCTTCAACAAAACAAATTAACATGTTATCCATGGACACATACAAGCCAAGAATCGTGTTCTCCACAAAGCAAACGCTCAAGCTCCTCCTCAGTAAAAAGTTGAAGATGCTTATCAGATATTGCCTGAAAAGAGTTCATATTATTAGAGACAAACCATATTCTGTTTCTACAGTAAAGTAAGCATAACATGATAAAAAAAATTAGTTCATCTTCATTATAAAAAAATAATAATAATATAATAAATAACAATTATAAAAAAAAAGAAACAAACAAAATAAATTATAAAAAAACAAAATTATCTATTGTATCACTTTGATCTAAATAAAAATTAATGATGATATAGATGAAGCATTAAATTACTTATATTTTTCCTTAGAAATTGTGGTACAATGACATAATTACCAGAACTCAAAAACTTCTCAATGTAAAAATTGGTGTTAATGTTTGGAAATCAAGTTAATTGAGTCCATAAACAAAAAGAAGTCAAACACTGCTTATAAGTGAGGGGGATAGGTACTCTCTTAGGTCCCTGCTTCAGTACGAAAGCGGAGCTTCAACCACTTAGGTCCCAATATATTTTAAAATAAAAAATCTGACAGCTTTCAATAAATATATACTTCCTCCATTTTTATTTACTTGAAACACAACCTTATGGCACGCACTTTGAGGTTGAGATTATATAATGTAAACAGACTAATTATTCAAAGTAATTTTTACACATGATACCGAACCCTAGTCTAATCCTCAGGTTAAAATTATTTTGATAAAATCGCTCGTTTATCTTCACTAATCATCTCCTAAAATTGCGTGCCTAAAAGGGTGTTGCAAGTTAAAAGAAACAGAGGAAGTAAATCACATTTTAAGACGTCCCAAGATTCATTCATGATTGAAACTACAGCAATGATCCAATCCATACTGAAGGTTGTAAGGTGCAACCAAATAGCAAACAACACTTCTTAATTTAAGACTTTACACCTAAAATAAACAAATAAGCCAGACTCAAAAATCTTACAAGCATTACAAATCCAAACCTGATTCAATCCTGATTTAAAAGCTTCCACTTGTCTAGATATTCCGGTATGTAATGTAGCATCCAAAACAAAAGAAATATACTCCTCCAGATTGTTGATGTTAACCTACACAAAATGGAAGCAGTTTGTAAGCCTGATATGCTGAAAACCTATTACGCTTAAAGAGTTGAAGCAGTATTGAAGAATAATTGATCCAAACCATCACGTCATCCATCCCAGATGAAAGGACATATTCAGGGTAACCAGGGAGAGTATAATCAAGACATAGATCTTCAATCTTTGTACACCGGAACCTCAAACCATCAACATGAGCAGTATTATCCCCACATGCAGATTCACATTTTTGTCTGTTAACAAGAGCCTTAAACTCCAGCAAAATTCTTCCAAGATCAGGATCAAACGATTGAATATCACAGAGAGAGAGTTCCTAACATAACATAAACAACATTACTGATGAAAAAAGCACCTAAGTCATTAAAGCCAAAAGCAAATCCAACCTCCTTAGTCCAGCTTTTTTTATTATTATTATTATATTTTTTTGTTTGGGGGGGGGGGGGGGTGGGGTGGAGGGGTGGGGGGAGGGGAGATTGGTTGAGTGGTGATAAAACTCAGTAGTATTACCTTCCCTAAAACAAGTTTATAAAATGCTACGGAGAAAGGAATATCCAATACTCTTCCATCTTGAAGAGCTTTTCCAACAATTTGTCCCAAGAGCTTAAACTTTTTAATAACATCAGAAAACTCTATCCCATTTATGTTGTTTGACGTCTGTGACCAAGGGCGAGGAAATAGTCCAGAAGTAGATACCATCAATCTGGAACTAGAATCCTGCTTCCTGCAACTGTTAGTAGATGATATATAATCACCTCTCCACATACCCAAGCCAGCCTTTTGAAACTCATGACTTACTAATGTGTAAAATTCCAGTGTTGGACCGAGACCTGTACCAACTTCTTCACTGTATTCCACCTCAATAACTACCTTCTTTTGTGCAGAAAGATCCATCATTTGAGCAGCTGACTCCAAAACACGTTCCCGACATACCAGGAACTTCTTACGAGGTGGACTACCAACAGAAGCTCTCCTGTCTCTAGACGAATTTGAATCACTAGGAGATGACGTATTAGGTGGGATTTGCACTTTACCAAATGCTGCCAACTGAAAAAACTTGCATCTTGCCTCAAAGCTGAATAAGAATGGGCATCTAGCAATCAACTGACTACACCACAATGGCATGGCTCCAACATGGATTGATGAGGGATCCCGCATCTGTTGTTCTAATTTGTCTGTCAATCTGCTGCTCACAAATTCATACTGTGACAGTCTAGGAAGTGCTACTTTTAACTCATCCAAATCGTCTATTTTATCTTCAGCAAAAGCATTCATTCTTTCATAAGACACCAAATGATATGAAAAGCGGTTCATCATTTCCAAACATCTGAGGAGCAACAATATATCACTTGAAGTACTTGATGAACCCAGCTTAGAACCAAGTCCATGAGAAAATATGTTGGAGAAAAGTGGCATAACTTGCCGGCATAACAAAACTTCATCTATTGTAGCATCGCCATACATGTTACTAGACTTCTTAAGACTGCTTGTCTCATTACCTGCTACTCTCCTATACGTTATTGTGTGTGTACTAGTCCACAATTTTGAACCATTCACTCGTCTTTCAAGAATTTCTTGGTATAGGGTAGATGAAGATTCTAACAACTCTCCATCGAGGTAAAGTGCTAACTTTGATGGAATATCCTCTTTAATGAAGGACGCTTGAGACAGGCCCTTCCTACTATTTTCATTATCACCACATAGGCAGGTAGAGCTAGTTTCTGCACACATCAAACGAGTAATTTTACAATGATTTTAAGATAATTCAAGATGGAAAGAAATTTGAACAAGAAAATTCACTATCCAAGACGTAACATGTCAAGCCCACTCACCTATTAGGTTTTCAGTTGCATTTGGTAACGGAATTTCCTCTTCTAGAGATCCCTAAAACAGCCAAAGCATTAGAAGTTAATCACAGTTCAATTACAACACTAATAGATTTATGAAGTAGCCAGTATTTAGGAGGCCAGGTAATATTGATATTTGGATAGCTTTCAGACAATAGTGCAAAACAACAGATTTGAGGACACTTAATTAGAAAGCAGACAACTCACAGATTGAACTTCACTTGACACTTCTGCTCCAATAACCTTTGTCTGCCCCACATCAGATATGTCCATAGCTGAGCTATGAGATTTATCATCACCATTTTCCTGCAAGTAGTAGTAGATTCTAATAAGATTTATAAACCAAGAGTGGTCAATAGGCTAAAGCAATAGGCCAGTGATTCTACCTACAGAAACCATACCGAATAGATCAACACGTTCTTTTTCATTTTGAAATTTATAGGTAGTAACTGGTGTTTCATATTATTCACAAGTATTGAAAATTAAAAAAAAAAATAATTCCTTTCTTTTGTTTTTGCTCCAGCTCATAATCTGAACAAGTCACACATAAAGGTAATAAACCTTAGTACATGTTATTTGATGCTGAGAAAATCCCCAAAGCATGGGGGATTTCGTTACATAATTCTTTTGTTTCTAATAAGTTGTTTAATATTTGACATGCTGAAATATATACATAATGGGCAGGTTTTAGATCAACCACCAAAAGTATTTCTAGTTAGAAAGTTATAAGATAGAATTATAAACCTAGTAACAAGATATAATTTTAAATATTGATCTTTTTTTATTAATTATATTGCTGACATAAAAACATCCTGTTACAGCTTCCGATATAACTGTTTCCCCATTCTTTGTCCCTAAGTCCCTGCGAAGGTTTCGTACAATTTCAAATTCTTACGATTCCAGCAAAAAATTTCCCATTTAGGCCTCATAAAAAGAGCTTATGGGTTTTACCATGAAACAAAGTTATTCAATTTCGCACAATGTAACAAATTGAAGAGCAAATATACAAAATAGCATGCAAATACCACCTATATTTTCTTAGTTTCGAAACGCTATAATTGTTCCGTTGCTTTACATTTATTTTGTTTGCAGTTCAATAGTCCCAAATTTTATTTTTGATTTAAAAAATAAGAATTTCATTTTTGCTCTCTTTCAAACATAAATAGAGTTTTAATTTCATAAGAAAAAGTTAGTGACGTTATAATTTTAATTTTATTTTTTTGAAAAAATCAACCTTTAATTTCATAAGAAAAAGTTAGTGACGTTATAATTTTAATTTTATTTTTTTGAAAAAATCAACCTCTAAAATCATTCAATACATAATCGAATGTTTTGCAAATGAAGAAAATAAGAAAGATCAGGTCAAATTCAAACTACCATGCTATTATTACTTAACATATTTCATATGGTGAAGGTAAAGTCTTTTTTCTCAAAAATAAAAAAAATTATTGCTGCCAAGAATGAATGAATGCTAAACATTTAATAATAATTAAAAAATATGCATTGAAGCTAGACCTGGCAAATGGATCATTCGGTTTGGGTCTGGGTCGGGTTACTTTCGGGTCGGGTCATTTCGGGTTAACTAACATTCGGGTCGGGTATGGGTCGGGTCGATTCGGGTTTCGGTTCAACTTTGGGTCAGAAATCGGGTCCATTTCGGGTCGGGTATGTTCGGGTTGGGTCAATTTCGAGTCAAATATGTTCGGGTCATTTTCGGATCAGGTCAAAATCTGGTTGGGTCATGTTCGGGTTGTTTTATTTGTGAATCAAGCTCAAATCAATAATTTTATGCATAGTATATATTTTGTTATTGTTATAACAAACACTACCAATTCAGTTTATGAGCTTATCTACGATTAAAGATGAACAATTTGAGTTATTTTTGGTACAAGACATTTTAAGTTCAATTATAAGGCAATTCTAATTCAGGATATTTCGGGTATCGGGTTTGTTCGGGTCAATTCAAGGTATCGGGTCTGTTCGGGTCAAACAATTCAGGTCAATTTCAGGTCGGGTCAACGTTGGGTCGGGTGAGTTCGGGTGTCGGGTCATGATCGGGTCAACTCCATTTTCGGGTCGGGTATGGGTCGGGTCGGGTCAATTTCAGGTAATGGGTCCGGTCATCGGGTCTGGTCAGGATTGCCAAGTCTAATTAAAGCAGCTAACCCCATGCATGATAATAGTGAAGAAAGAATATATCCATTTGTGACCTGGACTTGTGTGAATAACTAAATTCTGAGTTGGATGTCCGAAAATTGATTAAGATGTCCATGACAAATTACATGAACACTGGATAAACAATACGGTACTTGACTAGGATTTAATTCATGTTTGGACACGTGGTTTTCTCTAGAGACCTTTCTCTCAAAAAACCCATAATCCAGTCTACACAGAGTAAAAGAATTTTGATCGATTTCCCTTCAGTTATTTACGTTATTCTGTTTACCATTGTGCCATGGAGCTATGTCAAAAATCCCCATTAGTGATAAATCCACTATGATAATCCTATGCCATGTAGTTCACTATCACAAGTTGCCACACTGCTAAATGTTTAAAAAGCAACGATAATGTTGCATCTCAGTTCTGATCTCCCTCCAAAACATAAGGCTGGTGACTTTTGAGAAAGAAGAGTTCTTTCTTGAAGAATTTCCTGCCTGCTTCAATGCTCTCACACGGATTCCTTTACCATCAGAAATAGCAAAATCATTTCTCAACAACTTATACCTCTAGACACTCGCACACTACTACTATGGAGTTTAATACTAAGATCACGACTGGGACTTTGCAGGGTAACATTGGTTTTAAAAATTGACAATAAACTTTACATTTGTTTGGTTACTTTCAGCTTTGTTTGTTAATGATTTGACCAAATATGTATTAAGAGGTAAGATCTTCTAATTTCATTCCCTCTCCCTACATCTGCACCTAATGCTTTTGGGTTAATCAAGCTACTAGTTAGCAACAAACTCGGGCCACCTTTGTCTACCTCCAAACCTGAATAATGCTTCACTGAATAACACAAATCTACTAATTATTAAAAGATTTGTTTAAAGTATTTAAATCAATGAACAACAGGTAGCTCGTGATGAATGAACCTTGAAAACTAATTCCCTAACTAATGTAATTTCAAATCACAAACAAAATTCATATGTATTACCTTCAATTATTTAAAAAATAACGCTGTTTATTCTTCAATACAAAGGTTCTAAAAAGAGAATCATAAGATCTTTGTTCAACGCAGGGTAGAAAAATAGAAGGTATACTGATATCAAACACAAACTATAACTATCAGGACTCAGGAATAGACAAGGAATGAACCAGATGAATTTCTTTGACCCTGGCATGATATGAGACCATAGGTGAGAAGGGGAGCTCTAAGATAACATTTACCAAATTCCCATAGACATTAATACAAATCCTCAAGCATGAAAACCAATTATAATGATAGAGAGCATGATTGGCAGAGAATTGCAATCTGAGCTCATGAACAGATTAAGCAAGTGATAGAGGTGGCACAGCACAGCACAGCAATCAGACAATCTTAGATCAGACAAAAACCTCCAACTAAAGCTTGTTTTCTGATTATTGCTGCTTCTAACTTGAGTAATTTGCAAGTCAAATCCCTCATTTTAATTATATGCTCCACTGTTTCAGTTCTCTTCAATTAGCTCCCCCCATATTAATTGAAACTCTTCCAAAATAAAATTTACAATTAAAAAACATCGCAAACGACACATTGCCATTGCTTTTATAAATAAATAGTAGCAATCTATACTAATATTTTTTTTTTTTTTTAAAAAAAAGATAAATTTGCTTACATGATGCCACGTGGCCCTCCCACCTCAAGTATTTCCATTTAATTTTATATTTTGTAAAATAACCACCATGCATATTTTCTTCTTCCTGGTATTTTCATTTTTTTTAAACCATCATGCCTATTCAATAAGTTGTTAGTTTCACCCCCTGATTTAACAAAGTGAAACACACTCTCTTCCACTGACTTTGTTTCAATTTTTTTTACATTGATAAAATATGACTGACAATTTTAGTTTCACTGGCCATTCTAAATATCTTTTTTTTTTCATTTTTATTTATTTATTATTACTATTATTATTTGATTGTAAATGGTTGCATTAACCCCTTTTTACCTTCCATTTACTGCTTAGTTTGCCTTTAACTTCAATTCATTAGTATTTTTTAATAAAAAATATATAATTTCTAACTTTTTACATTTTGGAAAAAAAAAAAAAAAAAGTCTTAGATTTTGAATAAGTATTATAGAGATATATTTTAATAAAAAGTGTACATTAATATAACCCAATCAATCAATTAAAGCCTTAATCCCATAAGTGAGGTTAGCTACATTAATATAACTCAATAATAAAAATAATAATAAATAATAAAAATTAACGCAACCCATGCATGCACAGGATAAATACTACTTCGTAGTTTAGAAGAAAATAAGGACAGCTAGAAGAGATTACCAAGGTTACCGAGTAAAGAGTGAACAGGAGAATATTTTACATCTATTGTCATTATGGAAACCAAATGAAAAATTAAGACTCAGTTTAAAGCAAGAAGCTAACCTGCAAATCAGGCGTAACAGTGCAAGTGCTCCCTGATCCCAAATGTTTAACACCTTTGCATGAATGGGAGGCAGCATCAAGAGGAGCTTGATTAGAATCAGTTTTTGCTTCAAGGGACGCCTGGGTACCAGCTTCTGAAGATTCCTTTCTTGTTTGGCCTACTTTGGGCTGTAGATATTGTTCAATTTCCTCCACAAGGCAAAAAGGATCAACAGTCACAGCATCTTTCAAGTAGTCACCTAAGCACAATTCTTCTTCTCCCCTCACAAAGCGAACTTTGAGAGATGGATATGTGGTTGAGCGTCCATTAGGAACAGTTGCATAAGAGCCTCTTTGCTTGGTTGCATAACCTGTCATAACAGTCATAGTTTCTACAGTTGAAAGGGCACTGTGTAATTTTCTCACAAGCAAAGACAATGGTAAATCTTGTGAGGTTGGATCAGGTGATGACAAAGAAATTCTTGCAAAGGCCTCAAATCTTTTTTGTACACCATAAGCTTGCGTTAGGTCATCAGAGATATATGAGCTGCTTAAAAACTGACCATTTGATAGGTAGTTCAATAATGCCTTGATAATGCCACTTTCTATGAGCTCAAATGTTGAAACAGGTACATTCCCTCCAAGTTGAAGTATGACTTTATCCAAAATACTGCAGAGTCTCTCTTCCCTCTGAGCACCTGCTTCCCTGTCCAGGGATATGTTTAGAAAATCATTCATTGTATGAGAAGCATTTCTGAGGTCCTCAAGTAAATCAGTCACCATGCTCTGAGAACTATGTAGTTCTACAGAGAAGTAATTCGTCTTCAGATGCTCAGCCAGGCTGATAACAGATTCTTTGTTAGCCTTGCATTTTTCAGAATCGATAGTGGACTGTGACTTTCTGGTATGATAGAAATAGCATAAGCACCCCACAACCTCCTTCACAGCAATCTTTTTACTTTGGCTACTGCCAGTCATGGGAAAAGTTTGCTGTGAACAACTATCTGGCATGAGAAGGTTATCAATTGCAAATAGAACACCTTCTTTGATAAAATATTGCATTAAGACATTAGAAAGCTTTTCCAGGACAGTGTCTGCAATCTGTAGAGCTAATAGCAGAACATGATGATCATTTCGAGTGAAAATTCCTGCCAAAAAGCTGTCATGCAGTTCAAAGAGATGTTATATATATTATGAAAAAAAATGGTAATGGTAAATGTTTTCCCAGAGATAGATCATGGATTTTTTACCTTGCAATGTTAATACTCTCAAATAATTTGAGAAGAGTCTCGGGTTTGCTATAGTAAAATAATCTACTGATAACTGAAAGGCATCCATAGCAGACATACAGATTAGCACCAGAGCTAACTACCTGCAAATGGAATACAGTAATAAATATTAAATTTATATTAAACTTGAAACTTATTAATAAAAATAATAAAATAAAAAAAAATATACAAAACTCTTAAGAAAGCACAGAGGCTAGGAAACAAAGAGGGTAGCCATGTGTCTAAATACTAGTGGCTTAACCTGGACCAAAGTAGGAAGAATATCTGTCCCAAACTCCTGCATTATATCAGGCTGATCCAACAATATTCTGTCCGTGCTTGACAAGAGTTCTTCCTTCGTATTTCTGATTACTTCAGGAAGCAGCCCATGCAGCAACTTCAGAACTTCATGCACCTAAAACATAAAAGGCTGATAATTTATACTTTCATCCACCAAAATATTGATGCCAGCTCATTTGAGAAGTAAGATAGATGAGTATTACATCAAGGTAGAAAACAAAGCTTTCTAGAATCTAGATGATACGTTAAAAATTAACCTTCACAATTTTAGGTCAGAAAAATAATGAGCCTGTTAGCTGGTTCATAAATATTTTATTATTATTATTTCCATTCAAAGCATAGTCTCGTTTTTCAGCACCCAAGATATCATTCGAATCGAAACCTCAAAGTAATTTCAATTCAGACACATAAGTAATCCGGTATAAATTCACAGGCTCACATCCTAAGACACATAAGTAATCCGGTATAAATTCACAGACACATAAGTAGTCCAATAGGCTTCGCATGTAAGTACTCCAAGAGGCAAGGGACATCATCATATATCTCACCAACTTGATAATTTGGGTTCACTAAACAACTTTGATTCTAAACTTGAAAAGCATTAATCACAGTGCACTTTGTTTTTCCCCTCATATCCTTCCTGAATCTCACAATGTGCTTGTAATATTTTCAAAATTTTGAGATTACGATGACATTGATGAAGACAAGACGTGATAGGGAGCAACAGAACAAAGAAAGTGTGAATATGGTGCTTAGTTTGTAGTGTTGCCTATGGGGATTTCTTGCACTCCTTATGGACAGCACTTCTTAAGAAAGAGGCTTCTTTGGCAAAGACATATATCCCACTAAAACGTAATAATGGGTTCTGATGGACCAAAGAGAATAGGGAAGTTTCTAGGCTTATTTGAAACCTTAAATGTTAGTATTTTAAACAGAACATTTATAGATTATATATCTTATCTTTAATGTTTAGATGAAAATTTTAGATAGCATCTTCAATGACATTGTTCTTGCCATATTTTATAAGGTCACAATGCCCATCCTCATCACTTTTACAATTTCAAGGATAACTCTTGATCATTAATTAATCTAATAATACATTAATAACATTTACAACAGCTATTATGATATTGTGAATATTCTATTCAAAAATCTGGGGTAAAAGCCAATTTCTCCCACCAAATAGAACATGCAGTATAAAAAATCTGCTTTAATAACTCTCTTTAACCACAATGCCCCTCCATGCCAAAGATTTTTCCCACCTTATAAACCCACCACTTCTGTACTGCTTGTTATCAATTCATCAAATATTGTTGACACATTATAACCTTAGCAACACAATAAATATCAGATGAAAGCATCAAATTACAGATTGGCACAAAATCCAACAATTTAAAAAGAAAAGAAAGGGAAGTAATAACACAAACCAGAGAGCAATTGCTGTCTTTTGTACGAGGGGAAGGAGTTACGTGAGAAACGTCAGAATTTGACAAAACATCCTTTACAATTCTTCCAATGTTAAGCTCAAAAAGAGTTCTTACAGCATCAGCTGATCTAGATGCAATTTTGGCAACTAGTCCAACAAGACCCTGTATCACAACATAGCAAAACAGACATGACTACAGTGCTTTCCTCTCCAAGACAGGAAACGAAAGTTCAGTTATAAGGCTGGAATAATTTGCAAATGCTTGCTGAGGAGCTGATCTGAATATGAAAGAATCACAACTTACAGTGTATGTAGGTTGGCTTAAAGTGATTCGACTATTCAATTCTATGAGATGAATGACTTGATTAATGAGCCCATGACCATAAAGCTCACTCAACATCCCCGGAGAGTCCTTCACACAATCTCCTACTTTGATCAAGCAAATAGCTACAAGCTCTACCAGCTGAAGAGTACACATTAAAGTTGATTAAGAGAAGAGAAGAGCAAACGAAAGTCACAAGTGACATGTGTGATATCCATGGCAGGAGCAAAGGCTAAAACATAGATATACAAATAAATAAAATATCAAATGACACTTTACAAACCTGCTGATCTTCATACTGCAAAAGCATACACAATCTAGGAACTGCCTCCATGACAGGTGAAGGACATTCAGATGGGAGCTTCTTACATATATTGACAACAGTGCGTAGTGCGGTTCTCTAATACAAACAAAAATGAATAAAATACAATTTAAAGTTACGAAAAAATAAGACAAAAAATATAAATATTGGCCAATAAACTCACGGTGACTTACCTGGACGGTAGTAGAAAAGAAATCTATATAACCTAAAACAGCTGTTATTGCCCCAGATTGCAGGCATGGAAGTGGCTGATCACGGGAAATTTTCTCCAATGCTTGTAAGCACTACACGAAACAAGTGGCTAACATGAATCAAACAATACATATTCGAATAAACATATAACATACAGCTAAAACGTTTTTAACATTATGGGGTTGCTTGTTAAACAGAGAGGGGACATACTTGTTCAGCTACATCAAGATAATCAATGATCAACAGTCTCTCACACAAAGTAGGAAGTGCTTCATGCCTGACAAGTAAACTAGAGGAACGTGGGTAAATATCACATAAATAAGTTAAAGCCCTGATAGACAAAAGCATAATATCTGGGCTGTTCTCATGCTTTGCCAACTTTACAAGGACAGAAGTAAATCGATCAGCTATCAAGCTTGATATTGAATCTTCAGTACAAAACGAAAGAAGTTCGCAAAGTTCAGTTAAAGCAGCTAATTGTCCTGAAGGCTCAGCATCATTACTCAAACAAGAAACAATCCCATCAAATTTGGCACTATCACTCTGTGATCGACTACGTTGAAGCTCACGAAGACTGCTATATCGATCATCATCATCATCATCCTCCATATCATCAGAATCACATGACCCATATGGAGAATCCCTCTCACCATCACCCTCAGAATGTCCAGAGGCTGAAGCTGCAGATGAAGATGAAGTTTCCATATCACCAACACGCATCTCAAATGCTGTACTCGTCGCATTAACAACTGTTTCAGGGGTTACAGTCAACGAACTTGGTCTAAACTCCAGCGAACTACATGCCCGCTTATCTGCAGGAAAATCTTCCGCCATTTCTACTCGTTTCTGACCCCTACTTTCCGTTATACTATCCCCCATTAACTTGTCTACCATCCACCCTGTATAAACCATACATACATTAAACCATCATAAACAACACTATTTTCGAGTTTAAACTAAAAAATTCAATTAAGTGTCACAATTGCGAGCATATAAACTACTAGTACAAATTTAAATCATCACCAAAAACATATCCAATTATCCAAAAAAAACTAGTATCAATTAAACCATCACAACAACACTATATTTAAGTCTAAAGCTAAATTATTGTGTCACAATTAGAGCATTAAACTAATATCAATTAAACCATCACAAACAAACTATTTACAATCATCCAAAAAAAAAAAAAAAAAAAAAAAAAAAAAAAAACCATAAAACAAAATCACTGAATATGATATAAATAAACCAAAAATAATTATATTTCAATTTTGAATTGATCAACAATATTGATCACCAAAAGAAAAACACTGACAAAATTTTAACAAAATCAGAATTTTTTTAAACAAGTATCAGACTTACTAATCCAATTCAACACAACAAACAAGAGTCAGAATTGCACCAAATAATGAAAATTTTACAATATAATCGATCAAAATCAAACATTAAATTTAATTAAAAATAAATACAAAAATTAATGAAGATACAATTGTAAGAGAAAAATTGACTTACAATATTAAAATTATTTGATGGGTATTTCCACAAATATAATGATCTTCGATTGTATCCAAATTGCAAGCAAAAATGAGAATTTTAGAGTGTAAATTGCACTTGGGGTTTTATAATATGACCGCCTCTATGTTGTTTTTTTGTTTTTTTTTTTTTTATTTTTTTTATTTTTTTTATTTTATAGGTGTATATTTATTTATGAAAATTAATAATAATAAATTAATAAATAAACAAAGTTTTGATAATGATCAAAGTATCCGAAAGATTATACAGTTCCCTCCGTAACTAATAAAGATTTAATCCCGGTTTATACGATAAAGATGATGGGAAATTTCATAATCAAATTAATTACTGCTACTTAGGTTATTATAAGATGGGAAGTGTTCCATAGGAACTATTGTGTACGCTCACATATTTGGTGACTTTTGTTACAGAGGTGATCAAAATTCGGGCAGGTCGGGTCTTAACAATCCTCATGTCCAAACCTGCAAAAAGAGTAACGAGTTTGTCGCATAAAGTGGTCTTTTCAAACTTGTTACGGGTCGAATTCGGATATTTAACTAAAAATGTTGTTTTATGCTTACTCAAACCCTCACTTTTTCGGGCCGGACTGGGCCAGACCATAGTTGATCACCTCTGTTTTGTTAGAATTGAGGATGTCCATTACCCTCCTTTTAATTTGAAAGTTTTTTTTTTTTTCCAATCAACTCCTTGTACTTTGTATGCACAACATTGTTAATTTTTATAACAAACTGTAAAATTATTCGTTATTTACCCTATATCCAAGGGGAACCGAACCACTTAAACCCAATTATTTGGAATCGAAATCCGGCATCTACTGTTTTAACCCAAAATCAAACTGAACAGAATGATATTGATGACAAGTATAATAAATTAATAATCGTGCAAGATGTTGAACCGAACCGCGTGAGCCAGACCAAAAGCAAATCGAACCGATTATGATTTAAATTGTTATATATCGGCCCAAACCGTTTTCATTGAACCAATTAAATTGACCTTCTTTAACTTATGAATCGTGTAAACCAAACCGTTTACAAATTGTGACTTGTTTAACATGAACAGTTTTCAACTTGTAATCCGTTTAAACCAAACTTTTTGATGAGTGACCCATGACCCTTCATTAAACCAAAATATTTACGATAAGAATTACACTAATTAAACTACTAGAAGAGTATACAAGTTTTATAACTAATTAAGTAAATAATAACTGCTATAACAAGATAACAATAATCTCTACTATGTAAGCAAAGGGCGGAGGGGGAGGTGTATAGCTTTTGAACTACCTAAATTGCCCCTAAAAGTTAAATAAAGAAGAAAAGAAATCTTGCATAAATATGTGAATTCCCAAAACTTTTTAATAATTATTATATTAATAAGCAAGCAAAAATATCAGTTACATAAATATGCCAATCAATCAACATTCAACTTTTCACATTATTATATTCAATATTTTAGTCACAATTTTTTTTTTTATTTATGAGGAGGACTAGGTTTATTATTGATGGGCGTTAGAACGGTCGCACATTCTACACTCAATCAAACACACTTATAAACAAACATCCTACAAACCAAGCATAATGATAAGTAAGAGTTCGGTCCACAAGGAACTGGATATGGTTGCTAATGATCTTAACACTTAATCTAATTCGAAGTCTATGGTGGATTGGGGTTCGTCAAGAAGACAAACAAACTATGGTTCTAAATCAATGGATTAAAGACACTAGGAAATGGGATCCACTCATCCAAGGCAATTAGGCAAACGGGGAGTAAAATAGACAAGGTATAGCAAGGACTATATGTAAAATCAACCTCATGCAATTAGAAAACAACTCACATTACCAAAATTAGATTCCTCATTAGTTTAGCAATAGAAGATACATAATCAAATTGCAATAAGTAATGACATGCTCAATTCACATTTCCATGTCAAACTAAGCATATCATGCTATCAAGCTCCTAAGTCAAGATTAGCTAATCCTATCATGAAGAACTAACAAGCAATCTCATACAATCAATTTAATTGTACTACAAACATCAATACTTCTCCCACATTTGCATAACTAATCCAAAAGGTTGAGCTTCACCCAACCCCTAGCAAGAAGACTACTCACAACTCATATTAATCAACATGCAAAGAAGTATTAGGGTCCTAGCTATTTCAATAATTGGGGAAAAGTGGTTAACAATTGAATAAACTATCATCAAACAACTAACTATCAAGTATAAAAGGATTCAAGTAACATGCAAATACCAAATGAAATCAAAAATTAAGTAGAAGAAGGTTGAAGAAATTACTAATTGAAGCTTCAAATGTTAATTACAAAGTGCCAAACCTTGAGAATGATTCTTGAATTTCACTACTACAATGATTGAATTGATGAAAATTAAGCTAAATTATCAAAGAGGAATGTTTCAAACTAAGAGGAACTACTAAAAACTAGGCTATTGCTGTCCAAGTTACAAATGAGCTAAAAGGGAAGTATTTATACTCCCCGAAACACATAGGTAAATCCGTCAAAATAAAACGGATTCCCAGCGAGTAGCGCCCGCTCCATAATGAGGAGCGCTCGCTCCTGAGTGATACGCGCCCTCTCCTGGTGGTTTCAAAAGAAGGCAGATTCGAAGCTACCTAGGAGGAGCGCCCGCTCCTCACAGGGTGCACGCTCGCTCCCCTGCTCCACAGCATATGGCAGAGTTGGTCTTCAATGGGAGGAGCGCCCGCTCCAATGAGGGTGCACGCGCGCTCCTCTTTGCTTCAGCTTAAGTCAGATTGTATCGGAGCAGCTAAGAGCGCCCGCTCCAGCTTGGATGCATGCCCGCTCCTCACAGGTTAGGATTTTGGGCAGAATGTCTTGATTACGGAGGAGCGCTTGCTCCAGGAGAGGTGCACGCCCGCTCCAAGCAGGAGCGGGCTCTCCTTTCTTTGACTTTGAGCCTTGAACATCATTCTATGCCTTGAGTGCTTGTCAAATTGGGATATAATACTTGCAAAACATGGACAAACACATACAAAGAGGGAGTGAGGCCGAGACACAACTTTTTCATTCAAAAACGGGTTAGAAAGAGGGGGAAAAGATTGCAAAACCGGGTTTAAATTAACACAATAAGTGGTCAAATAAACCACTTATCAAATCCCCCCAAGCTAGTCAAATGCTTGTCCTCAAGCAATTCACATTGCTCAAAAACAAAACAAAAGATCAATTTGCTCAAAGAAAAGCACATGCAAAGATACAAGAATTCCTTAAGCAATAAAACTCGAGCATGAGGTATAAGCCTAAGATCAATCACGGTCATGACTAGCCAAGGCCTAGCTAACCTTCCCGAAAATACTCATTGCCACTTATACAAAATGTAGTAGGCTTGAAAAATATAACACATTTTACTGCGTCCCCATCACAAAGTTCAAATCCCCCCTAAAGGTAGTGTCTCGTGACTCCTCGAAGGAGCCGGAAAAACATAGATAAAGCGGGTTATAAGACACTCGACATCTCAATGAAAAAGTACCCTCTCCATATGCTTGCGAATCAACTCCCTCCACCAACAATGGTTTCCAATACTCTCCTAACATTACAAGTCTCAAGGATTCGACACAAATTTAAGGCATAGAAAGAAGTAGAAGTGTTTTGCAATTTAAGCCAAATTAAAATGTATATCATTATGAACAAATCTAAAGAGGTTTCTAACTTTGACCCATATTACAAACCATGAATGAATCAAAACAAAAACACACCCCCAAGCTTGTTTAATCGCTAGGGTGGTGGCTATTCATCACTTCTTTTCTCTTTTTTTTTTCATTTTTTTTTTAACATTTCACAACACACTACTAATTACAAAAGATTAAAGATTGAACTAAGGAAACAAAAATGATATGCCTTAACTTTTGTGGATAACAAATACATAACAACCTTCATCAACACTAAGAGTAGTTTAGGCCGTAGTGTTGGGAGTTGAGACTCAAGTTCTCGATCTAGGTACTAAATCAAAGAGGATCCTTGCCACTTATACAAAATGTAGTAGGCTTGAAAAATATTAAAACCTCACTTTTGGGACAATATGGGATCAAATACTACCTTTCGGGGTTCAAATTCCTTTGAGATAGGCGACACCATCTTACCACAAACCTATACTTTAAGTCTCGTACATTTGGTAAGGTTATTCTCACACTAGCCTAAACTAGCCAATTATATATTCAATCAAGGGCATCTAAACCATGCTCGAAATTTTATTACAAAAAGAAAACAAGTATCCACCACATATAATCCAATATCATCATTGCAAATCGATCAAAGGCAAAACAACCCTTTTTTTTCATTTTTCAAAGCCTTTTTTTTTTTAGGAAGAAGGAGAGGGATAAGAAAACTAAATAAAGAATTTGGATATTAGGGATTTAAGAAGAAGGTGGGGGATAAGAAAACTAATTAAAGAATTTGGATATTAGGGGTTTGGATGTCAGGGAATTTGGATGTTAGAGGGGTAAGAAGATAAGAAGAAGAAGAAATTTGGATATTAGGGAAAACCAACATCATCTATCATCATCAAAGCATCAAAAATCATCATCAAAGAGACCAAGAGCAAACCAACAATACCATGCAATCAACCATCACACAAGCCAACCAAAATATGTATATACTAAAGCTAATCATAAGAATAAGATGCTCCAAAGCACACATATAAGGAGAAGTGAGACAAAAACATTAATATGCAATCGTTCTAGCCTAGGCATGCCGTATCATCATGAAAAGAGCAACAACCTACCTAAAATAGGCATGCAATCTAGAACATAATACCACATGAATCCTACCACAAGTCCCAAAGGCTAAGCTAAGCCTTTCATGCCAAACATTCCACATACAAACTCAAACTTCTCCATAAATAGCACAGAAGCATCACATGAAAGCACATATCCTATCAAAACCGAAACTACCCTAGACACAAAGACCCCAAGACCTCCCCCAAGCTAGACATTTGATTACCGTTCCCGTGATAAATGGACGCAATGAGAAACATCTCCCCCCAAGCTAGAACTCGACACCGGCCTTGGTGTTACAAATGACGGGAAGGAAAAGAAGGGAACGGTAAAAACAAATGTCTAAAGGCTACTCCCGATCATCCCCCCTAGGCGGCGATGGCATGTAGTTATAGTTTGGGTCTACATCGCCGGAGTAGGAAGGTTGATCCACGTATGGAGGAAGATCATAGTTGGGGCTACTTCAATAGTGACTGTAGTCCGGTGCACTACTAGTACCCCAACCACCATCATACTCGGGTGGAAACCCAAATTATCCCCTTAAGGGGTGGTTATCAATCTCCTCGGGAGCCATATTACCACATGTCTCGGGGACGTGGTAATAAGAAGGGTCCCCCATAAAATCACAACCCCTAGGTTGTGTATAATCATAGGGAGGGAAGGATCGTAGCTCCAAAATGGAGCTATGGGGTCCTTGCCAATAGGAGTAGGTGGGTTGGTTGTTGTTCCAACCCACAACCGACCCCTCTTGTACGGGGCGGTGAGGATAGTTGACATAGGGAAGGAAGTCTCCCCTCTCAACTTGGTTTTGGTAGGACATTTGGGAGACATAGCTTTAGTATTCATTTTCTTGCAAGATTCTTTGGTTGGTAAGGTTGAGATGGTGAAAGGCCGATTCAAGGTTGAAGGAAAAGGAAGAGGAGGAGGAAGAGCCGCCCATAAAGCTAGGAACGGTTAATATGCTATGGCGGCGGGGTTGAGATGGTTGGTCAAGGTTGGGAACATTCCCGGAGAGTGGCTCATTTGGCACTTGCCAAGTGGTTCCCACGGTGTTCATTACCGCCGCATTCAGGAGAATGCAACGGTGTTTACCCTTGACCAACCAAGAATAGGTGGTTACATTACCCCGGAGTTCCACAAGCATTTGCATTGAGGCAAGTCCGGAAATGTCAAGGACATTGGACTCGTTCACCGGAGTCAATTGGTTAACCCGATTGGTGAAACCCAAAGCCTTGGCAATGATAGTGATTATCCCACCACATTTTATTTCCCCTTTTAGCTCCGTACTCCTCTTAATTTCAAAGAACCATTTTATGAACATGTACTCCATGTTCACGTTCCCCTCAAGATCCCCCTCAAATCGGGAAGCCATGAAGAGGCATTTGATTTCCTCTTTGGTTAGCTTCCTGAGGTCTTGCTTTGAGAAGCAAGCGTACCCCATAATTCTCATGAATATACGGAGTACTGGGTGGATAATGTGGCTAGTATGGATAGACCGGGTCGTGAAGTTGGGGTACCCCGCGATAGTGCTCCACCAATTATACTCCTCGTATCTAGAGAGGTAGATACTATCGGGGTCGTCGACTTGAGTAAACACGGGCCATTCGAAAATTTCATTAAGGCGAGTTAAGCTTAAAGTTTTATCTTGATTGAACATTTTAAACTTAATCTCGCACTCTATTGGCTCTCCCTCACCATTGATTCGGTGCATGGTAAGGGTGGAAAGAAATTCGAGAGTGAGCGATTCGTAGGTTAGCTCCCTCTTGTTGAGGAAGTTTAACCATCCAAAATTTTCGGCCACTCGCCGAATTCCATTATCTATCCCTAAAAGTTGACAAGCTTCTTGGTTGTAAAATCTAGTTGGAAGGATTTTTCTTTTGGAAAGCTCTTTGTGATACCCTTTGAATTTCTCGGGAATTTTTATTGAAGGAGGAGGATTGTTTTGATTTGGTGTTTGGCTTAAGGTTTTGTTTTGGTTTTCGGATAAACCGTTTTTGTTTATTTGGATGCCAGAAGTAGTCTTTCTCTTCTTTCCTCCCGCACCTCTAAATAATCGAAGAACCATTTTGACAATGAGAATTGGTTTACTAAGGTAACTCAAAACACCTCACACACATACCACAACACACCACAAACAAACCTCCGAAACTTCAAACCCCCGATAAAATCCAAGTACCTATTTCAAAAATTTCCAAATAATTCCAACATAACCAACAAATAATTCCAACACACAAATTCACAATTCCAATCAAATTTGCACAAATTTTGTGCACAAGTTTGCTAAACTCATGCAAATAATCAATCACAATTATCTTAGTCCAAAAATTAATCACAAATTTCTACCAATCAACACTCAAAAGCAAACAAATTTGTTTAAATTCACCTAATCATGCAACTAATCACATTATATTCTCGAAATAAACAGATTTAAGAAGCTTGATGAAAAACCCTAAGGTTTAAGAGGGAAAGTGAAGTAGGGAAAAAGAGTATACCACTAGAGTATGAAAATACTCTAAATTCCTCCAAGATTACCCAAATTAGTTTCTTCTCAACCAAGCTTCACCCTTTTGCCTCTTTGTTCTTCGATTTCAAATTCGTGGGTCTTCAATATTATGCTCTAATTTGTGAAAAAAATGTGATTTTTGGAGAGAGAATTTGATGGAGATTGAGAATTTATGAATTTTGATCGAAGAAAATTGGGATTTGATGATGATATTGAAGAGAGAAGTTGGAGAAAATGAGGGTTTTTAGAGTGAGAAGTAGATGGGGAATGAGGAGAGAGAATATGAGGGTTTGAATGATTGGTGAAAAATGGGTAAAGGAGGATAAAGGGAAAGGAAAAGGTTCCTTTTTCTTTTTTTACCCGGATAGGCTGGAGCCTGAAGAAAGGATTCTGTTTTCGGAATTCCAGTTTGGAGTGGGCGTGCAGTTATTTGGAGCGCCCGCTCCAAACCTTAAATCTGACTATTGCTTCGTAGTCCTAGCTAGGAGCGGGCGTGTAGTTGTGATGGAGCGCCCGCTCCTAAATGAAATTTGGCTATGGATTTTTGATGGAGCGGGCGTGGATAGCTGTTGGAGCGCCCCCTCTAAACTTTGAATTTGACTTCTGTTTTCCTTCACCAGAGAGGAGCGGGCGTGCAGATACTTAGGAGCGCCCGCTCCTTAATTAAATTTAGATACGGCATTTGGTAGGAGCGGGCGTGCTGATATCTTGGAGCGCCCGCTCCTAGCCTCGAAATTTAGTTCTGGCTAGCTTTCGCAGAATGGAGCGGGCGTGCTGTGATGTTGGAGTGCCCGCTCTATCTATCATGTTTGCCTTTTGCTTTTTTCTTTCCAGATTGGAGCGGGCGTGCATACCTTCTGGAGCGCCTGCTCCTATTTCTTATTTTGGTTACAACATTTGTTGGAGCGGGCGTGCTCAAGTTCTGGAGCACCCGCTCCTCACAAGGTTCTTGGCTTCTAGTTCCGGAGTCAAGGAGGAGCACCCACTCCTCGTGATACCTAAAGCTTCTGTTTTTTAAGGGAGCAAAGGAGCGGGCATGCAAGCTCTTTGGAGCGCCCGCTCCTAACTGTGCTGAAACTTACTGTTTTCTTCTTTGAGCTAGGAGCGGGCATGCAGCTCTTGAGGAGCGCCCGCTCCTAGCTGTTGACAACTTTTCTATTTTTGTTTTCTTTGCTCCTTTTTGCCCCAAGTACCTATATCAAGCCACAATGATTCAATGAACATGATTCAATCAAAATGTAGCCAAAATCAGATATCACCAACTCTCCTCCCCATTTGCTCACTCACTCAATTTTTTTATTTCTCACTCTCTTATTTTTTCTTTTTTTTTTTCCTTTTTTTTCCCCTTTTTTTACTCGGGTTGCCTCCTGAAAGCGCTTCTTTAACGTCAATATCTTGATGACCTCCACACTCAGGAGGTAAGGTTACATTGCAATGATTCAACTAAACCAACGTGAGCACCCTTGTAGTAAAGCTTGAGGCGATGCCCATTGACTTTGAAAGATCTCATTCCATCCAAATCTGTGATTTCTATGGCTCCATGAGAAAACACTTCCTTAACAACAAAAGGACCACTCCACCTTGATAGAAGTTTTCCAGGGAACAACTTCATCCTGGAATTGTAGAGAAGTACCTTATCACCTACAAGAAATGCTTTCTTTTCAATATTCCGATCATGCCATTCTTTTGTGCGAGTCTTGTAGTTGTTAGCACACTCATAGACCTCCAATCGAAGCTCTTCAAGGTCATGCAAATCAAGCCATCTTTGCTCTCCTGCACTAGCCAAGTTGAAGTTAATCTTCATAATGGCCCATTGAGTTCGGTGTTCGAGTTCCACCGAAAGATGACAAGATTTTCCATACACTAGACGATATGGAGTTGTGCCTATTGGGGTTTTGTATGCCGTTCTATATGCCCATAGAGCATCATCAAGCTTTTCCGACCAATCTTTCCTATTCCTTGCAACCGTCTTCTCAAGGATTAACTTGATTTGACGGTTGGACACTTCCGCTTGTCCACTAGTTTGTGGATGATAGGTAAGACCGAAACTTTAGTGAACCCCATGCTTTCTTAGCATCTTTTGAAAAGCACTATGAACAAAATGTGAATTGTTATCACTTACCACAACTCTAGGAATTCCAAACCTTGGAAATATGACTTTCTTAAACAATTTCATGACTATTTTGTGGTCATTAGTTGGGGAGGCAATGGCCTCAACCCATTTCGAAACGTAATCAACCGCCACAAGGATGTATTGATTTCCATAAGAAATAGGGAATGGCCTCATGAAATCAATACCCCATACATCAAATACCTCTAGCTCAAGTATCGATTGTTGAGGCATCTCATTTCGCTTGGATATGTTGCCGGTTCGTTGACACCGGTCACATGTCTTCACAAACCCCCAAGCATCCTTAAAGATGTGAGGCCACCACAAACCGCTATGCAAGACTTTCAATGCTGTTTTTGTTTGCTCCCATATGCCCTCCACAAGGATCGGAATGGCACATCTTAAGCACATTTTACACTTCCTCATCCGGAACACACCTTTGGAGTAAACCATCTACTCCTCTTTTGTAGAGAATGGAGTCATCCCACACATAATGCCTTGCTTCCCACTTTAGCTTCTTCTCATTCAAGATGTAAAGCACATCATCTCTCAATTCATCACAAATGGGAATATCATCATCACTAGCATGCACATTCTCTAAATGGGAAAGGTGATCCGCAACTACATTCTCGGCCCCTTTCTTATCACGAATTTCCACATCAAATTGTTGAAGAGAAAGGACCCAACGAAGAAGACGGGGTTTGGACTCTTTTTTTGCCACAAGGTACCTAATAGCCGCATGATCGGTGTAAACAATAGTTTTGGAACCAATGAGGTAGTTCCAAAACTTCTCAAAAGCATGTACCACGGCAAGAAACACTTTCTCCGTTGTGGTGTAGTTCCGTTGAGTTTCATTTAAAGTCTTAGACATGTAATAGATGACATGAAGCTTCTTCTCTATTCTTTGCCCCAACACCCCTCCAATTACAACATCATTAGCATCGCACATAAGTTCAAATGGCAAATCCCATCTTGGTCCTTGTACGATTGGAGTAGAGATCAAAGCCTCCTTTAATTTATTGAAAGCTTGAAGACACTTTTCATAAAAAATAAAGACGACATTCTTTTGAAGAAGAGCATTTAGGGGTCTAGAAATTTGTGAGAAATCCTTGATGAATCTCGTATAGAACCCGGCATGCCCCAAAAAGGATCTTGCTCCTATCACATTGATTGGAGGTGGCAATTTTTCAATAACTTCAATTTTGGCCTTATCAACCTCAATCCCCTTGCTTGAAATCTTGTGACCAAGGATGATTCCCTCTTCAACCATGAAGTAGCATTTCACCCAATTTAGGAGCAAGTTGACCTTCTCACATCTTGCTAAGCATTTGCCCAAATTGGACAAACAATCTTCAAATGAGAGGCCTCCTACCGAGAAATCGTCCATGAACACTTCCATTTCGGCTTCAAGCATGTCTCCAAAGATACTCATCATGCACCTTTGAAAGGTTTCCAGCGCATTACAAAGTCCAAACAACATCCTCCTATATGCAAAAGTACCACATGGACAAGTAAAAGTTGTCTTCTCTTGGTCATCCGGGTTTATGAGGATTTGAAAGAAACCCGAATAACCATCAAGAAAGAAATAATACTTGTGCTTGGTTAGTCTCTCAAGCATTTGATCGATAAAAGAGAGGGGAAAATGATCCTTGTTAGTGGATGCATTTAGACGTCTATAGTCTATGCACATCCTCCAACCGGTCACCGTATTAGTTGAAATGAGATCACCATTCTCATTTTCAAGTACGGTCATTCCTCCCTTTTTAGGGACCACATGAACGGGGGAAACCCATCTAGAACTCGAAATGGGGACGATGATGCCGGCATCAAGGAGTTCGGTGATTTCTTTCTTCATCACCTCCCCTATTTGAGGATTAAGTTTCCTTTGCCTTTCAATGGAAGACTTAGCACCCTCCTCAAGTGTTATATGGTGCATACATAAAGCGGGACTAATACCATTGAGATTATCAATGGTATAGCCTAAAGCACCTTGGTGGTTTCTCAAAGTACCACATAACATTTGAGTTTAACACTCGTTCAAAGAGGAATTCGCAATTACCGGAAAAATTGAATTAGGACCCAACAACACATACCTTAGGTGTGATGGTAGAGGTTTTAACTCTACCATTGGAACACCCTTACCTTCCCTTGCGGTATCTATTTCCAATGCATCATCACTTGTGATTCCCATGCATACTTGCTCAATGCTCTCTTCTGTACTTCCTTTAAGCATTTCTTCATACAATGCCATCTTCTTGCTTTGCTCACCTATCTTTTCCTTGTTTAAAAGGACATTCTCAAGGGCATCGTTAGTAGTGAGAAAGTGCTCATCCATAGAAGTCACAATAGAATCAATAGTATCAATCATCATACAATTATCAAGATTAGAGCTTGGATATTTCATGCTCTCATTCAAATCAAGATCTATCACCTCATCTTCTACTTTTAGTGAAATTTTAGCACTTTTAACATCTATTAAAGCAGCCGAAGTAGCAAGAAAAGGTCTTCCTAGAATTATTGGAATGTTAACATCTTCATCCATCTCTAACACAACAAAATCCACCGGGATTACAAACTTTCCCACCCTTAGAGGAACATCCTCTACCTTACCATATGACATAAGGCTAACACTAGCCCCAAGATCACATAAAGCATTATCAATTTGCATTTTATATATTGCGCAAGGGATAGAAAAGTTATCGGGATCTTTCAATTTCGGTGGCATTTTGTTCATGATAATTGCACTAAAATTCTCGGTGAGATTCACCATTTCCACCAATTCACACTTTCTCCTTCCACTCAAAATGTCTTTTAAAAACCTAGCATAGTTAGACAATTGCTTGATAGCATCGGTAAAAGGAATTGAAAGGTGAAATTGTTTTAATGTTTCAAGAAACTTTTCAAATTGCACATCTAATTTGTTTCTAACAAATTTGTGGGGATATGGTAGTTTTTGCAATTATTTTGTTTCTCTCTCTTTTTCTCTTTTCTCTTGACTCTCTTTTTCTCTTTTCTCTTGACTCTCTTTTTCAAAATCATTTTCTTTCTCACATTCTTTTTCTTTTTCTTTCTCATGATTTTTCTCTTCTTCTTGTTCTAAATCACTCTCAAGGGGAGGCTCACTCGTTCACTTTCTCATTGCTTCTCTTAGGGACACTCTCTGCCAACACCTTCCTACTCCTATTTGATATGGCATTAACGGGCCTCTTGGGATCTAGTCCTTGGGGTGGAAGTTTGGAAGTGCTAGTCCCTTCCTTTAAAGCACTGGCCAATTGAGAAATTTGTGTTTCAAGCATTTTGTTATGGGTCATGATTTCACTAAATTTCTTATCACTAGAGGCCATGAAAGTATTGAACATTTTGGTTTGACTTTCAATCATTTCCTCTAAATTAGACCTACTAGGTGGTGCTTGTGCATAGTAGTTGTCTTGGGGAGCTCTATTACCTCTCACATTTGAATTGGAAGCATTTTGATTAGAAGAACCTCTATTTTTATTGTTGTTCCAATTATTCCTATTATTAGAGTTCCCCCCCTTAGTGATATTGGCCTTGATTCCCATAGTTCCCTTAGTTATTATGGTTATGGTTACCATAACCACCTTGTTGGTTGTAGTTATGTTAGGGATTTTAGTCCCTTTGGTTCCTATTTCCCCATTGGTTTTGGTTATGGTAATCATAATCATTTCCTCTTTGATTATAGGAATTTCCCTCTTGTTCTCTTCGATTAGGTGGTAAGTATCTTTGATTGTCATTCCTAGGTTTATTATCATAAGACAAGGCACTGACTTTTTCATTTTCATTATCATTACCATCTTCATATTGGGGTTGGGGTTGGGAATCATAATTACAAGAAGAGGTATCATGGTCATATGACCCACAATTTTCACAAAATAAGCACTCATGTGGCATGTTATTAGATGTAGAAGGAGAAGAGTTAGAATTCATACCTCTCCCCTTAGATTGGGAGGGATGCTCTTGTTGTGAAGTGGAGGTTTCAAGTTTTTCCTTGATAAATGTCATCTCTTTGCCAAGGTTGGCGATTTGAGACGTTAAATTATTGATGTCGTTGGGGTGATCGACGGAGTAAACCGCACTTCCTCCTTTTCTTAGAGACTCCCTCTCTCCTTCTTGCTAATCCATGTGGTGCCTCACCACATCCTCAATTATTTCAATGACTTGCTCCTCCGTCTTGTTCATGATCGGACCACCCGCTCCCGCATCTAAGCTAGTCTTTCCTTGTAGGCTCAAGCCCCCAAAGAAAATTTGAAGCACTTGGTATGTCAGAATGCCATGATGAGGACACTCCCTTTGATATTCTTTATATCATTCCCATGCCTCATATATGGTTTCACTAGCCTTTTTACAGAAACTTTGGATCAATGCCCTTGCCTCGACCGTTTTAATTTGAGAGTAGAATCTCCCTAATAAGGCCGTGGTGACCTCGTCCCAAGTTCTCAAGGAGTTAGGCCTTACCTCCTTATCAAGCCATTCAAGAGCCCTTCCTATCAAGGAGAAAGGAAATAGCTTTAGTCTCACAAATTCTTGAGTTACCCCATTTACCTTGATCGTGTTGAAATATTTTTCAAACTCGTTCAAGTGTGCAAGAGGGCTTTCATGTTTTGCTCCACTAAATTGCCTCCTTTCAATCAAATTTATCATTACGGGCCGAATTTTGAAATCATTGGCTTGAGTAACGGGCGGAGCAATGCCACTTGAAGCTCTATAAGCTCCCGGAGTTCCCAACTCCTTTAAAGGTCTTTGAGGTGGTGGATCCGCGTCACCCATTTGATCTTGTTGCTCCTCGAAATCGAACTCCCTAGTTGGGGAAGTAGTTAACGGCCTAGAACCGGCTCTCCTTCTCCTCCTATAAGTTTGCTCAATCTCGAGATCGTAAGGCACCAAAATCCTGTTATGAGTTCTGCGCATACACTCTCAACAATTGCTATTAGTAACAAGGCCACAAGTGTAGCAAAAAAGAAACACACTTTATTTTTTTGAATTTTTGTTGTTTTATGGTGAACTAGACTCAAGTGATCAATTAGCAATCAACAACGCCGCTCCCCGGCAACAGCGTCATTTTGATGGGCATTAGAACGGTCGCACATTTACACTCAATCAAACACACTTATAAACAAACATCCTACAAACCAAGCATAATGATAAGTAAGAGTTCGGTCCACAAGGAACGGGATATGGTTGCTAATGATCTTAACACTTAATTTAATTCGAAGTCTATGGTGGATTGGGGTTCGTCAAGAAGACAAACAAACTATGGTTCTAAATCAATGGATTAAAGACACTAGGGAATGGGATCCACTCATCCAAGGCAATTAGGCAAACGGGGAGTAAAATAGACAAGGTATAGCAAGGACTATATGTAAAATCAACCTCATGCAATTAGAAAACAACTCACATTACCAAACTTAGATTCCTCATTAGTTTTGCAATAGAAGATACATAATCAAATTGCAATAAGTAATGACATGCTCAATTCACATTTCCATGTCAAACTAAGCATATCATGCTATCAAGCTCCTAATTCAAGGGTAGCTAATCCTATCATGAAGAACTAACAAGCAATGTCATACAATCAATTTAATTGCAATACAAACATTAATACTTCTCCCACATTTGCATAACTAAACCAAAAGGTTAAGCTTCACCCAACCCCTAGAAAGAAGACTACTCATAACTCATATTAATCAACATGCAAAGAAGTATTAGGGTCCTAGCTATTTCAATAATTGGGGAAAAGTGGTTAACAATTGAATAAACTATCATCAAACAACTAACTATCAAGTACTAAAAGGATTCAAGTAACATGCAAATACCAAATGAAATCAGAAATTAAGTAGAAGAAGGTTGAAGAAATTACTAATTGAAGCTTCAAATGTTGATTACAAAGTGCCAAACCTTGAGAATAATTCTTGAATTTCACTACTATAATGGTTGAATTGATGAAAACTAACCTAAATTATCAAAGAGGAATATTTCAAACTAAGAGGAACTACTAAAAACTAGGCTACTGCTGTCCAAGTTATAAATGAGCTAAAAGGGAAGTATTTATACTCCTCGAAACACATAGGTAAATCCGTCAAAATAAAACGGATTCCCAACGAGGAGCGCTCGCTCCATAATGAGGAGCGCCCGCTCCTGAGTGATGCGCGCCCTCTCCTGCTGGCTTCAGAAGAAGGAAGATTCGAAGCTGCCTAGGAGGAGCGCCCGCTCCTCACAGGGTGCACGTCCGCTCCCCTTCTCCACAGCATATGGCAGAGTTGGTCTTCAATGGGAGGAGCGCTGTCTTCAATGGGAGGAGCGCTCGCTCCAATGAGGGTGCACGCTCGCTCCTCTTTTCTTTAGCGTAAGTAAGATTGTATCGGAGCAGCTAGGAGCGCCCGCTCCAGCTTAGATTCGCGCCGGCTCCTCATAGGTTCAGATTTTGGGCAGAATGTCTTGATTATGGAGGAGTGCCCGCTCCAGGAGAGGTGCACGCCCGCTCCAAGCAGGAGCGGGCTCTCCTTTCTTTGACTTCGAGCCTTGAACATCATTCTATGCCTTGAGTGCTTGTCAAATTGGGATATAATACCTGCAAAACATGGACAAACACATACAAAGAGGGAGCGAGGCCGAGACACAACTTTTTCATTCAAAAACGGGTTAGAAAGAGGGGAAAAGATTGCAAAACCGGGTTTAAATTAACACAATAAGTGGTCAAATAAACCACTTATCAATCACCTTGATACATGAGGAGGACCAGGTTTATATCTAATTGTTTATCAATGGTTAAATTGGTCATTTCCAGTACAAAGTGAAGGCTATTTTTGTAAAATATCTTGCAATTAGCGTTACTGTCGTTAGAAGGGCCATGAACTTCTTCTTCTCCCTCCTCTTTGTTCCATCCCCACCTTCATCTTCTCCATCTTCTTCCTCCCCACCGAAACCACCATTTCTGACATAGACACCAACACCTTCATCTTCCTCGTATCCACCGACACCGATACCACTATTTTTGGCGGCTTAATTGCGAATTTAACGAAAACCTTGATTAAAATAGAGAAATAAAGGGTAAGGTTAATCTATATATGGGTAAGGGATTAGACATGGGAGGAAGAGAAAGCTTCAACAATGGAGGAGGATTATAGAAATCAACAATGGAGGAAGATGTAGAACCAAGCTATTGGCTAACGACGTCAAATTAGTTTTTTGCCAGTTGTGTGTACAATGAAACACGTACTTTTTAAATTGTTAAAGAACAAAAAAACAAGGCAATTTATTTACCATATTGCCATTTGATAAACATATGATGTTATTAAGGTGATAAATATGAATTTTCTCTCTTTTTTTTTTTTTTTTTTTTTTTTTTTTTTTGTTTATCATATGTTATTGTTAAATTGATCACTAATGCCTATAATTATTCTATTATATTCATCCTTATATCACAATACATAAATGATTCACAACACATTTTAAGTTATGTAGTAACAATTCACAATATTTAAAATATTCAATTATCTATGACTTATTATATCATAAGAAGTATTGAAAAAAAATTATTAACAATCTATCTAGCATGTATAAAAAATAATACAAAGTGTATGACTAAAAGAAAGGATCAAATTTTTCATACCCTCTATTTTTACTTCTTTACTAATTTTAACCATAATGATGATAAATTAATACCATTAAGCATTAAAAATTAGTTAAACTTTTTATATGACGACAATTTTTAATTTGTGTATTTCTACCTCGCCACCTAGCACAATGTGAGCTCGCCACGTGTCACTTGAGAAGGCCTCCAAATGGACCTCTCAGGGGCCGACACGTGTCAAGCAGATATACCCTCAGGAATTGGCGGCCTTCAAGGCCAATTTCCGAAGTTGCCGCAAAACGGCGCAGCCCGAATCCCTAGGTCATCAAACCCTAGGGTAGGGCACACTTTTCTAGGACCCTATAAATAGGAAGATTCTCCCATTTATTGGGGCATGTCCTAATCATTACATCATTTATTACTCTCGAAAATAGAGAACACCTGATCTCGGAATCCGAGAAGATATTTACTTTCCTCACGTTTTTACCCCGAACCCGTACTAACTTAACCTTCGGAGACGGACCTCCGAACATCCGGAGCTCCATGGTTTTGCAGGTATAGGCGGCTTCGTTAGATCCAGTCTTCGAGTTGTAACTCTCCCAAGGGACACAAAAACACCCGAAACATTTGGCGCCGTCTATGGGGAGAGTACCTCAAAGATGGTTTCACAAGAACCTATACCGCCTCCTGAGACCAACCGACCTTTGGTTGATGGAGAGGTCTATTTGGACCGTGACTCAAACGACAACTATGAAGTCGAAATTGATGTGGCCCCTGATGGGTCACTCATCTCTAAACGTATCTGTCCCAAAGACAGACAGGAGCCGAACAATGACCAGGCGGGTACAAGTAAACCCCCTGGACAACCATCTGATCAGACGCAGGCAGCAGAATCAGCCCTAGTTACCGGAGACAAGTTTCAAGGGTGAAATCAAGGACTTGATCACCAAAAAGACGGTTGCTCCTAGAATAGAGCAGCCGACCAAAAAACCAGCTTTAGTTGAGAGAGCTAAGTCAGCCAAGGACCGACAGCCTACCCCTCACCCTGCTACGAAGGAGAAGGCTTGGCCCTTGATTGATCTTTCTAATATCCGGACGACAGCAAGAAGAAGAATCAACAGCTGTCTGAGTCGGCATCCACGTCGACTTACCCAGATAGCTTCAAGAATACCTCAGTCTTCTAAGCCGGCTGAGCAGTCCGACTCTTCAGCCTGCTGGTAGTTCGGACACCGATGAGAAGCCGATCTACACTATAGCAGGAAGATTCGCTGGAGGTGGCCCGACCATGCGGGGCTCCAAGGACCATCTGAGGAAGATGGACAATTTTGTTGATGAGGGGCAAGCGTCTGCCACCAGCGCCTTCCCAGAAGTTGTCATCACCAAGAAGGACCGGGGCAAAGTCCGCCGACTGCATGATGACCCTGTGGTCATCGAATGCAAAGTGGCTAACCAACTAGTTGGCCGCATTTTAATTGACATAGGTAGCTCCTCTGACATCATTAGCTACAATTGCCTGTCCAAGTTCAAGTACAAGCTGGACAACATGCATTATGTCTCTCATCCTCTTGTTGGTTTTGGGGGAGGAGTGGTGCACCCAGTCGGACGGATAGATCTCCCTGTTCGACTGGGAGAAAAGGGGAAAGAGCAGCACATGACCATCTGGTGTTTGGTGGTCGAAGAGCTGACCGTCTATAACCTCATTCTTGGCCGACCCACTCTGAACGAGTGTAAGGCCGTCATCATCCCATCTCTCATGCTGCTCAATTATGAAAGGGATAATGGCTCTGTTGGCTCCCTGAATGGAGATCAGAAGAGGACTAGAGAATGTTATCTCTCATACGTCAAACCCGCAGCCGCAGCATCTGGATAGGGGAAGGATCCAATAGACCTTGATGATATCAAGGATAATGATCCGCCCCATCAACTGCAAAGAAAAGAAAAACTGATCAGCTGGTGGTGGTTAAAAAAAGAAAAGCAATAACAATCACTGACCGGGGAACGGTCAGACGACCTCCGTCCCTAGCCGGCTGGTGATCACATTGATATTCCTCTGACGACAGCCGTCTAGAGCGAACTGTTAAGGTAGGGGCGGTTACTTTTGCGAAGTTGGGTGCAGACTTGCCCCATTTACTGAAAAAATTCAAGGACATTTTTGCCTTTAAAGTGGAAGAGATGTTAGGCATCAGCCCGAATCTTACTGTCCACAAACTCACCGTGGATCTAAAAAAGAAGCCCATCCTATGAAAGAAAAGAAATCACGGCGAGGAAAGAAGTCAGGCGACATCTGTCGAAGTTAAAAAGCTGTTAGACGCTGGGTTCATTCGGCCATGTAACTTCCCTGATTAGGTTGCGAATGTTGTGCTTGTGAAAAAGCCGAATGGTACCTGGCGCATGTGTGTTGATTACACTGACTTGAACAGAGCATGTTCGAAGGGTAGTTACCCACTTCCAAAGATTAACAGTCTGGTCGACTCTACAGCCGGACATGCCCTGATGTGTTTTATGGATGCCACTCAGGCTTTTATCAGATTCCCCCATGGAAAAAGGATCAAGAAAAGACGGCATTCGTCACTGATCAAGGGTTATTCTGCTACACCGTGATGCCGTTTAACTTGAAGAATGCGCCTGCTACTTTCCAACAAATGATTAATACAGTCTTCATTAATCAGACTAGGAGGAATGTAGAGGCGTACATTGATGACATAATAGTCAAATCCAAGCAGCAGGCAGAACACCTTGCTGACCTTCAAGAAACATTTACCACACTCAGGTGGCACAAGGTCATGCTCAATCCTAAGAAGTGTGTCTTTGGTGTTAAGTCTGGGAAGTTTCTCAGATTCCTGATTGACTAGAGGGGGATAGAGGCCAACCCTGAAAAAATACAACCGGTCATCGACATGAAGTCACCTCGCACTGTCAAAGAAGTTCAGAAATTAACAGGTTGCCTAGCGGCCCTGGGGAGATTCCTCAGCCAGTCGGGTGACAAGTGCCTTTACTTCTTCCAAGCAATCAGGAAGAAGGCTATGTTTGAATGGGGGGATGATGCTAAGGCGGCCTTCTAAAAATTAAAGCAACATTTGCACTCTTTGCCAAGGCTGGTCAGCCCTCTGCCCAAAGAGACGCTCTACATGTACTTAGCTGTCTCAGATCATGCTCTCAGTGCTGTTCTCCTTGCTGAAAGAGACGGCACCCAGCTCCCGGTCTATTTAATTATCCATGTTCTCAGAAACGTAGAGCTTCGGTACCCCATGGTTGAAAAATTTGGCCTTGCCCTGTATATGGCTGTCAAGATGTTGAAACCCTATTTCCTAGCACATCCGGTAGTGATCTACACTGATCAACCGATTAAGCGGCCAATGACAACCCTAGAGTAATTGGGCCGAATGCTCAAATGGGCTACTGAATTGCAAAGTCTGGAAATCACTTACGAACCAAGGAAGGCAATGAAGGGGCAGGCATTCGCCGACTTTATTGTCGTAATAACAAGGCCGGCTGCGCCAGATAACACCGATCAGGTTTGGAAAGTGTATGTGGACGGGAGCTCCACTATGAACGGTTGTGGTGCAGGGGTTATATATCAGTCTCCTAGGGGAGATAAGTACGAGCATGCACTATGGTTCAAGTTCCAGGCCTCGAATAATGAGGTAGAATACGAAGCCCTGCTAGCCGGCATCCGCATGTGTAAAGCGGCAGGGGCAACTAAAATTGACGCCTGCTCTGACTCTCAGTTGGTTGTTAGCCGATACCATGGTGACTATGAGGCCACCCATCCGGCTATGATCAAATATTTGCAGGCAATCAAAGCTGAGGCCGAGACACTTGAAGAATTCAATCTAAGTTAAGTGCCTCGGTCCGAAAACAATCAGGCGGATGCTCTGTCTAAGCTGGTATCATCCGCCTCAGGTGATATACCTCGATCAGTCTTCTGGGAAGTAATGGAAAAATGAAGCATTGAAGAAGATCCCATTGGAGTACTTGACCGGACCTCTACCTGAATGGATAACATCCGGGCATATTTGCTAGACGGCACGCTGCCAGATTCAGCTCCATAAGCAGCCTCACTGAAAAGGCGTGCGGCCAACTTCAAAATCCGCAAAGGAGAACATTTTAAGAGCGGATTCCTACAACCCCTCTTGAAATGCATCAGCCCCGAAAAGGGGCAGGAGATTCTGGAAGATTTGTATGCGGGCTATTGCGCCTCGCATATAGGCGGCAAGTCTCTAGCAGAAAGGGCCAGATAGCAGGGCTACTTCTGGCCCACCCTTGAGAAGGACGCCATGACATTGGTGAAAAGATGTGATAAATGCCAAAAATTCGGCAAACTTATACATCGTCTGGCCACGGATCTGACGACTATACATAGCCTAATACCATTCGCCAAATGGGGCATGGACATCCTGGGGTCATATACTCCTGCATCAGGCGGACGGCGGTATATCTTTGTTTCCGTGGATTACTTCACCAAATGGGTGGAGGCAGAGGTGGTCAAAAACATTAAGACAAAGGACATCATCTCCTTCATCTGGAAGAACATCATCACCCGGTTTAGGGTGCCTATGTCTATGGTTTTTGATAATGGTCCTTAGTTTGAGACGCCTCATCTCAAGACTTGGTTGGGAGATCAAGGGATCTCACATTGTTTTACATCAGTCGCCCGAACCCAAGCAAACGGCCAGGTTGAAGCCTTCAACAAGTTAATCTCAGACGGCATAAAAAAGAAGATTGAAAGAGCTGGTGGCCTATGGGCGGATGAACTACCACACGTCCTATGGGCCATCAGAACAACAGCAAAAGGGGCAACTGGAGAAACCCCATTTCTCATGGTGTACGGCGTAGAGGACGTCTTGCCCATTGAACACTATGATCCTACCCTTCGAATCAGGCTATATGTTGAAGAGGCAAATTGGGAGGCCATGCGGTTACCATTAGACTCACTTCTAGAGCGCAGAAGCCACGTCGCCTTACACTATGAGATCTACCGTCTGAGAATGACTAAAGCTTACAACAAGAGAGTGCACAAGCAGCACCTAAAGGTTGGGCACTTTGTGATATGGAAAATGGAGGCAGTCGGTAGGGCGAATGAGCAAGGAAAGCTAACCCTTCATTGGGAAGGCCCCTACTGAATCTATGAAGAAGTAAGAGGCGACACCTACCATTTGGAAACACCAGACGTCAGGCAGCTACCCAGATTCTGGAATGTAGACGGCCTAAACTCATGTAACATTTTAAAATTACATCATTGAGAGCCGCCTGCACCATGTACAGATGACCTGAACATTTACATTTGAGGGAGCCGCCTACACAATGTGCAGATGGCCTAATCCTACGTACCGCTTATAAGCTAAGTGTGGAAGACTTAGCGGCTAACCTTCCATTTTTAGCGAGGCCAATGGATGGATATGTTCTAAAAATTACCAGCCCTCTGCTCCAACATGAGTATGACCGTCTACTTCAACATGAGTATGACATTCGGCGACGTCCATCTAGGCGAATTCGTCGAAGAGAGCATCTCCCATTTGGATGGTACATTGCTCTATAAACTAAAAAACAAACGGCCCTATTGACTATCAAGATCAAGATAACGCTCGCAGCTGTTTGACTTAATCTAAATTGAAACCTAAAAAGTCTAAGTTTCCCAATTGTTTTAATACAGGCAGGAAGCGGCTACTATTTCATTTTAAAAAATTTAATATTCATGCGGTACCGCCTGTTACCGCCCTAAGGCTAGGCAGGCGGCCAGATTCATTTACGAATTATAAGATAAGTCTTCGTCCGAAGACTTAACAATTCCTTAAGGCCTATGGCCGGATATTTCAAGCATATACCCGTCTGCTCAAAATGGTCGACTGTCCGCTTGGTTTAGGCCAATCACCATAGTGATTGATTGACTTAGAAACCAATCATACTCTTCTAAGTATCAAAAATTTCTAAGTCAATCAACCCACCTTTTGAAACCAAGCGAACATCCGGCCAGGGGAAAAGACATCCTATATCGCAAGCATAAATTGCATAGTATACAATAAAGCTAAACACTTAGCCTAAATATCTATGCATGGCAAAAAAATTCTAAGGCTTTGAAAATTTTAAAGCAAAAGACATTAATATGATAAAAACCGGTCAGATTGCCGGATGATTCAATAAATAACAAGCTGTCCATACGGACGACTGAAATTGTTAACCGGTACAATTGTCCATTCGACCGCAGAAAAGATATATACCTAAGAGCTTAAGCATCAGGAGGGAAGTTGTTAGTATGGGCAGCGACATTCTCTTTGTGGCCTTTAGCCGGCTGCTCATCAGTCTCTTTATCTTCTTCCTCCTCTTGATCTTAGTCGTCCCAGAGGTCGAGTCCTCTGTGGAGGCGGACACCTCAGCATTGGCTGCCGCTTCATCCTCAGCCTGCTTTTGGAGCTGGGCGTTGAACTCGTCATTTGCCGTGTCAAACTTGGTTTTCCAAGTCTTGAAGTTAGCATCAGGATGGACCGCCTCCCAGGTCATCCGCATGATGGCGTCATAATCCTCCATCATTTGTTTGACCAGAGCTTCCTTCTCTTCCTCATCCCAAGACTTGTATTTCGTCTTGAGTTGGGTCTCCTGGCTTTGTAGAAGGCCCTTCAGTTTGTCCACTTGCCCCTGCAACCGGTCTGCCTTCTTGTCCGCCTCCTTCAGAGGCTCATGCTTGTCCTTGAGGCCCTTGACCTCCGCCTCGAGCTCCGTAATATGCCTCCTCGCTCCGTCCAAATCCTGCTTGACCTGCAGGGTGGCCGACGCTTGGGAATACATCATATCAAGTGTCAGAAGCTCGTTTTGAGCAATCTTAAAATTTGCAGTATCAAGTGAGGAGGCGACCTGAGCTTTCGCAGCCTTTACCTCTTTGGACTTCTCGTTGAACGGCTTTTTAAGACCATTCATGCGCAGCATAGCCTGCATTCGACCAAAAATGGGAAACAATTAGAACCAAGCTGCCAAATGCATTATTCAAAGTCAGCAACATTCTGCAAGTTGTATACCTCGCAAAGAAGCGCCAGAATGACGTCTAGATTGAGGGAGCCGACACCTCTGACGGCCGACTTCTCTTCAGGCTCAAGCGCACTCTACACAATCAATGTTTTGTAAGTATATGTTGTATATCCGGCCGAATGATCGGGTATCTTCGGAGGTCCTAGACGACTGTTTATTAAACTTTACCCTACAAGGATAGGGTAAAGGGTCAAATACTGTTATACCTTCCGTCTTATGCTCGAGGGGAGCCTTGCCCCCACCCCTGCTAGGTCGAAAGCAGTGTGGAGTGGCTTGCCACCCTTCGATCCCCCTTGGGGATCCGGCCTTACGTGGGTCCTACCAAGTGTAGGGTGGGGGTCGTCTCCTATTTCCTTGCCAGGCTTGAAAGCGATGTGCTTTCTAGCCTTGCCAAAAACGTCACCTCCAGCTTTATTCTAAAGCTTGGGGTCCGGCTATATAGAAGGAGAGGCTTTGGACGAGCCGCCTTGCACCGAATAAACAAACTTAGAAAAGCAGGCAGCGCTAAAGCACTTCTATTCAATTATAAGTGGAAAATTCCCTTACCTTGGGAGTCCTGCCCTCTTCAGGCTCCTCATTTCGCCGTTTGCCCAAGAAGGACGAACGGTACTGTGCGGCTGAAAAAGCAGCCGGCTTTTTGGTGGCCGAGAGATTTTCCATGGCTATATCTGCACCAAGAAAATAAGAATTAGAAACAAAACAAGTAAAATCAACTTCAGCAAAGTGATAAAGACCAAACGACCTACTAACTCTTGGCCTCTCTGTACTTAGACCGCAAGCGGCCAAGTATGTTCCGTTAGATAGCCATTCATAACGAGGAATGTAGCCTTAAGGGGTGACCTCTTTCTCCCCCGTTCTTTCATTGGTTCGAACGGCCACAGTGAACAGGCCTCGATCCAATATTTGCTCTTGCGCCTGCCTAGGGACAGACGGCAGAGCCTTCTTTCTAGCAAGGAGAGGAGGGTTCTGGTTCCACCGGTTGTACTTTATGTTGCGTAGGCGGTTGTGGGAGGAGACTATGTAAAACTTCCTCCTCCATTCCTTCCATTTGGACTCCTTCCCAACCGCCATCATATACCCCTTATGGCTGGTAAGGGTGAACCAGCCGCTTCCGCTTGATTAGGGGGCCCTGCTAAGGTAGTGCATGTAAGCGAATGCCTCAAAGCTGGGATCCACCTCCTACATTTCACAGGCGGCAACATAGCCCATGATGTTGACCCAAGAGTTGGGGGCTAGTTGCCTGATACCCAGTTGCTATCCATCTAGGATTCTTTCCACGGCCGAGGGAAGAGGGAAGCGAAGACCAGCTTGAATGGCCGCCTCATAGCAGCCAAAGCATTGGTCATCATAGCTGGCCTTCTCTAGCTAGACGGCTGTGTCCACATCATCCGGCATAGAGAGAAGATAGACATGTCCCATGACATGCTGGGAGATGAATTTCCCAAACTCATCAGTCATTTCGCCCGCCTGCCTTTGGGAACATGCAGATAATAAAGAGCATATTCCAGACGGCGCGAAGCAAACGGCTTTGCCCATCCTTCACCCTTGTTAACTGACAGGGATTCTCTTGCAGAATATAACTTAGAACGCGCATCCTCCGAGTCAATGGAGGCGCTGTCACAAGATGACGATTCAGATTCATCGTCAGAGCTCTCGTCCGAGTTGGGGGTCTGCTGGTTAGTGCCAGAAATGTCCTCCCCTATTTCCTTATCCAACACCGGATCAGTCGACCCGGGAACTCGTTGCTCATCATCAGACTCCTCCAAAATCGAGGAGCCCGGGGTGTTAGTAGCACTAGGCGGGTGTTTATAAACTTCAGTAACAGGCACCCTAATGGAGCCCTCTAAATATACGGTTGAACTTTCCGAATGGTATTAGGTACCATCCGTCCTATACGTCCTACTTGTTTGCTTTGTTCTGGCCATGGTGACCTGCACAGGCATAGACACGGTCGGATTCAGAGAAGTTCGCAAAGGGGAGTCCACGAATGAGCATTCGGCACTCCTAGTTCTAGATTCAGCCGTCCTCGGTGACCGGCTGATTGCTAACCTAGGCCGTGCCAGGTGCGTTTGGGTAACCATTTTCGAAAAAGAAAAGGAAACAAAATAAATAAGAGAAGATCAGACGGTTACCTTACTAAGTGAAGGTACGGGAGACGCTTGGGAAGATCCGGGACGTCTGCTAAACAGGCGGACTGGGTGCCGAGTGCCGGATGCTATCACAGATGAGGACAAAGGTTCTCAAAGTCAAAGATTCTCTCTTAAAGATTTGCGCAAGCGTGTGAATGGAAAGGAGATGTCAACCCCTATTTATAGAAGGGGTGAAAAGTCTAGGGTAAAAACCCTAAATTCTACCCATGGTAAACAAAAAATATGCCAGACTAATGGCTCGCTGACACCTGTCACAGGCGCCACGTGGCATGACACATGACCCCTATGAAGGGCAAATGATTTTGGTATTTCTACCCCGCCACCTGGCACAATGTGAGCTCGCCACGTGTCACCTGATAAGGCCTCTAAATGGACCTCTCAAGGGTCGACACGTGTCAAGCAGATATACCCTTAGGAATTGGCGGCCTTCAAGGCCCAATTCCCAAGGTAGTCGCAAAACGGCGCAGCCCAAATCCCTAGGTCATCAAACCCTAGGGTAGGGCACACTTTTCTAGGACCCTATTAATAGAGAGATTCCCCCATTTATTAGGGCACGTCCTAATCATTACATCATTTATTACTCTTGAAAACATGGAACACATGATCTCGGAATCCGAGAAGATATTTACTTTTCGCACGTTTTTATCCAGAACCCGTACTAACTTAACCTTCGAAGGCGGACCTCCGAACATCCGGAGCTCCGTGGTTTTGCAGGTACAGCCGACTTCGTTGGATCCAGTATTCGAGTTGTAACTCTCCCAAGGGACACAAAAACACCCGAAATAATTTTCATACTATTGAATTAATATATAGATCATTTTAACATTTTTAATTAAAAGTTTTCAACTAATCATTTGTTATAGAAATCTATAAGAGGTATTTACCCAACTCAATATTCGTTCTACAATACTATAATGGAAATTTTGTAAATAACCACCTCCAAAAAACTCTCCTTTGTAAATAACCACCTTATTATATATATATATATATATATATATATATATATATATATTTTTTATTTAACCACCTAACTAAAATATAAACTATGCATATGACTAGCATTTAACAGTTTTGTTAGGAAAACTGTTAAGGGGGGCCCACAAGTTTAAAAGATACCCTAATTCCTTCTTCTAATTTTTGATTCTCTATACTCCCTTCAACTACCCACCATTTTTTTTGAGGGAAAAACTACCCATCATTAATTTCTTTCAATCTACCCACACTAATTCCCAAAATTCAACTCCAAATCTAAACAACAATTCTACAAATTGAACAAGCAATTCTACAAACTAAACAACGATTCCCAAAATTCAACTCCAAAACTAAACTCCAAGGAAAGCGATTTCGAGCAGCAAGGTACATTGTACGAGGAGATTAATTCGGTCAACAAGGTGTAATTAGGTATGTAATTGTTGTTTAATTATGCTGAAATTGAAAATTCAAATTCATTAGTTATAGTGTAATTGCGTTAAGTAGTCGCTAATTTCTGAAATTGAAAGTTAGGGTTCATGTTGAATTGAAATACGGGAAATTGGTAATTACAAACAAGTTGTTTTTTTTGCATTGTAATTATATTGAAAATTGATAGTATTACTATTTGGCTTGAAATTACAAGTTCACTATTGGCTTTCAACACATCTTCCCCTTCAAGAAGTTAAACTTTTAACAGAAGCATACAAAGAGCAGAATTAATTAGAATTCAATTACATTATAGTAGATTGAGCATCCTAATGTATGTTTAGTTGAATTTTGGGAATTAATGTGGGTAGATTGAAGAAATTAATGTTAGGTGGTTGAAGAGAGTACAGAGAATCAAAAATTAGACGAAGGAATTGGGGGTAGCTTTTAAACTTGTGGCCCCCCCCAACAGTTTTCCTAACAAAACTGTTAAATGGTGGTCATATGCACAGTTTATTTTTGGTTAGGTGGTTAAATTAAAAAAAAAAATTATAATAAGGTGGTTATTTACAAAAGAGATTTTTTTTGGAGGTGGTTATTTTCAAAATTTCCTACTATAAATATGAATTTTCTTTCTTTTTTTTTCTTTTTCTTTTTTTTTCTTTTTTTTTTTAAAAAGAAGAGGTATTTACCCAACTTAGTATTCGTTCTACAATACTATATATATGAATTTTTTGTCGAAATTAAATATGAATTTCTAAATGGCCTGGTGATTACATGCATCATAATATCAACCAAGTTCCGCGTGCATAAAGTACCGCTAATCTTTATTACATAAGCCAATGAGGTGAGAGAGCAAGGAGTAATAGTTGGTGTCCAAAATATGAACTACCAACAACACCCCCTTCATTTTTTTAAAAAAATCCTATTTATATACCTTAACAAAATTATAGAAATATTACTATATATTAATCAACCGTTATTGATTAATTTAGGTAATTAATAAAAACATGCAATATTGTCAAACCTTGAGATCAGAAAAGATGATCTTAATTATATTAAGAGAGATGATTAAAAAGATGTACTAATTTGAGTTTCCAACTTATTTTCTATGTAATAGGGGCGAAAGGGGAGAGAGGAGAGAGAGGCCGTGAGATGGGGATTTATTGGGCTTAGGGTTTGTGATCCCGCCTTTTTTTTTTAATGGCAAGCGGTTTGGGGTTGAACCGCTTGCCAACATATCTAATGGCAAGCGGTTCAACCCCAAACCGCGTGTCATTATATATATTGGCAAGCGGTTCGCGCCAAAATCGCTTGCCATTTAATATTGCAGGTTTATTTAAAAAAATGGGTAAATGGCAAGTGGATTTTTAAAACCGCTTGTCATTTGGGGCTTCCCATCACTTATTTTCTACTAGTGTTAAAAGTTAATTTGATGTTGTCAAACATATATGGTTTTGGACTGCAGTTTTAAAAAAGAGAAAATCAGGCTAAGTTATATGGAATTTGGGCTAGGAAAAGTGTTTGGGCTATTGACCTGATTAAAATAACTTATGAAATGACAGAAAGTGGAAATGACAAATATTTCTCAACAAGACTTACGTGTTCCTTCTATCCAATATGCAACTTGGACCAAATGGTGTTGAAATATTTTAGTCATCATTGAGTTTCGGTCAGGGAGACATTTATAGGTGTCTACTCTCTTCCAATAGGCGATGTAGATAAATTTGCAAATCCCGAACTTGTGGAGCCGCCCGTTGGCATACACCCTCAAGGGAGGCTGCCTTGCTAATGTGTCCAAACTCTTAACCATATTACCCTTTTGACACCAAATAAACTTGACCATAGTGGAACATAGAAATTGACCTTAGATTGCGAACTCTTCTTTGCATTATTGTGCCTACATGCCCTATGTGTGTTTATTTCATTAACGATCTTTTTTTATCTATGGTGGTTTATTTTATGACTAACGAATGCCAGTGGACCGTACTCACTTAGTGATTAGCGCAAACTCTAAAACTGACAAAAACTAGAAAAATGCACAAAATAGAACCTAGAGCTGATTACCGTGCCACGGCAGTAACGCCGCGTCACGACATTCAGCACCGTATCACAGTAGTCAGCACCGTGTCATGGCAGTCTGCACCGTGTCACGGCAGTCTGCACCGTGTCACGGCAGTCTGCACCGTGTCACGGCAGTCAGGGTTTAATCTAGTCAGCTCATTTTTTAGTCTTCCGTGCTAATTGAGTCCTTGCGTTAGTGATTTTGGTTACTGTTTACATGGCTAGCCATGCGATCATACCACGAGTCTTATAAAATCACTTATTCACTCACGAGTCAAGTATAATCTACAAACTTTCTTTATTTTTCGACTCAAGTCGTGCACCATGTCGTTTATGATCGTATAGTAGGTTCATGCACTTCCTTGTTTCTGTCATAAAAAATGAGTGGAGTTTGTCTTACCTGTTTTCAAATGTCTATCCTTCCTTCTTCATTTCCCGATTTCAATCAGTGCGTCAAGCCATTAAGTGAATTTATTTTATTTCACAGTAGTTGGTCAAGGAGCAAGGGTAGATTGGTACGGTTCGAGTCATTACCGCAAAAACCTCTTAGACCTAAGAGGCATTCAAAGAAAAATTTTCCATCTCCATACCACTTATCACTTTCAAACTACTTTCAGTTCGTTCCAATGGCCACTAAGGAAGATATTGAGAGCATCAACAAATCCATCGAGACACTGTCTGCCATGATGCAAATCCTTACCACTAGGGTCACTACCATGGAACAAAACAACGTCACTGTTGCTACCCTTGACAAATTGAAAGAACAGATGATCAAGATTTATGAGGATTTCACCTATGTGGAACAACCTCCCACTCCTTTAGATATGAAGGACAGGCTCCCTGAAAAGTTCTCCACTGCTGATATTCCAAAGTTCAAGCCTATTGACAATCCAATATTCCATTTGAAGGCGTTCTCTATAACCATGGCTCTCAAGGGATTGGACGTAACACTCTTCCCTATGGTGTTCCCTTTCTCCTTAAAGCATGCTTGCCAACAATGGTTTTATTCCCTAGATGCCAAGCATATTGCAACTTGGCAAGATGTCATCGACAGTTTCATGAATCGTTACAAGTGTAACTTTCAAACCAAAACTTCTGAACGTGAACTGTCCATTCTCAAACAGAAAGAGAATGAAGGCTTCACTGCTTATCTGAACAGGTGGAGGGAAACAGCTGCACTCTTGGTAGATTCTCCCAAAGAAAGAGAGATGGTTTGCCTCTTCATCTAAAATCTGACTCACAAGTATGGGAACATCTCAAATTTCTTCCACTAAACATTTTCGAAGCTGTATACGACATTGACATCAATATTGAGGACAAGCTAATAAAGACGGCTGGTAATAACAATAATAACACTTGGAAAAACAATAAGAACGACCTTCCTTCTTCTTCGTCTTCTAAGCACAAAAATACTACCAACAATATAAGCCAAGTCTATCTCAATGAAGTGTTAGCTCTTGATGCTCCATTGCCCAAGAAAAGGAGAACTTACACTCCTTTAGGAATGACTTATGATGCGGCCTTTGATCACCTTTAAGGTCAAGGCTTGATCACACCTATTGGGCCATTTCCAGAGCCAAATCCTGAAGAAAGGAGCGCCAAGTGGAATCCCAATTCCCACTGCAAGTTCCATTAAGAAAGAGGCCACACTACCGAGCAATGTTAGAATTTAAAGGACGTTATTCAAGATCTTGTTGATGCAAACAAACTTCCTGTCCCTCTAGGAGGCAAGAAGTAATGAAGACAAGGCACACGACGGGTCAATCAGGCAAGATTTCATGATTCTTTATTTCCATTCCCTTCTTATGTCTAGCATAGGTTTTTCTTCGTAGACTCTATAGTGTTTATGTGTTTGTTTATTCACCATTCCCATCAATAAAATGAGCATATTTCCTTTACATCTCGATCATAGCATTTTTCATTCACTCATTCAAAAAAAAAAAAAAACAATTGCCGAACCAAACACAAGGTACATCAATGACTTGAGGTACCTTTGCAACTCATTCATTCCCTATTAACCATTCAATCACATGTCCATTCATTCGTCAACCACTTTGAGCCTCGTCTAATGATTGACCTTATTTATTCAACTCACATTCACCTAACCCTAGGATGGGAAGGTGTGCAATTTGTGTAACATTCAGAAAGCAAGTTCAAATGAAAAAAAAGAATAAGAAAATAAAAAACAATGTCTAAAGGCAAGTGTTCCAATGTCTTGGATATGAACATGTCTCGAATTGCGTCTCTCATCGAGTGCTTGGTACCGTGCCTGAGAAACATGAATTCTAAGTGAGTAATGGACCGCATGATTTGAGATTACCTACATTGATTTAAAAGAATGAAAAAAAAGAAAAGAAATTCAAAATAGAAAAAAATATATGAAAAATAAAACTTACAAGTCCAAATTTTCAAATACACAATTGCATATTCTTGGGGCTTCTCTCGAACCTTGAGCTTTTAACCCCTTTCTTCCTTAAACCATTAGCTTAACCACATTAAAACCCTTGAAAGACCTCTTTGAGGTGTACATACACATGTGTAAAGTTTGGTTAGAGCTACGTTGGGCCTGATTCCTAACGGATACGTAGGCAGTCTCGCATCGAGGTGTGGCCATATTCATATTCATATCCACACATGATCGAGTCATTTCCAATGCTTATCCTTACCCATATAGAGCTAGACTTGGGGGCTTGAACCCACATCAGTTAGCTTACCCAACCTAAAGAGTCACCATCTCGACTCTTCTCACACCTCTTTCCATCACCATAACCTTTGTAGCCCTACCTTAGTACCACTTTCACACACTTCTTTCACACATACATGGCCATATATCATCATCCTTCTCTTAGGAACCCTTTATCATGAAATCTTGTTTCAACACTATGCATGTTTCATCATCGTTCAAGACAATATCCAAAGAGACATTGTATACTTATTTAGCTTTCAAACCTAAGCAATATTCATTGTTTCATGCATCGCATATCGTGCTTATCTCCTTGACCTAAGTAACATTCATTATGCAACACTCATCAATCACTTCATCTATATACGTGCTTAGCTTCCAGACCTAAGTGACGTTCAAGATTTTCTTTACACGACGCATATGATGCCTAGCTCCATGACCTATGTTCATTCATCTATCATGTAACATGATGTAATTGTCCTTAGCCTCCCGGTCTAAGGACATGCATCATGCATACATTATCTTCAACAAAAGTAATTCAATTCGACAAATATTCTTCAGATTTACCTGCTTTTCTCTATTTTCTCAACAAGGAAGTTTAAAACTTCTTCCCTACTTCATGTCTTTTCTTTTAGGGAAGTTCAAGAACTTTTTCAAAATTTTCATCGAGGGAAGTTTAAATAGAAAACTTCATTTTTCACGTTTTTCTTTTTCGAGAGAAAGTCGGTACCCTCCACTCATGACAAAAATGAAATTTTTTTTTTGCTTTTTGCATTTTCGGTTGCTTGTGTCTGTGCACACACTCACTCAATACACATACAACCATAAGTCATACACATGTCATGTCGTGTCAAGTCAAGCTTGGTCAAGTCAGTTGGTCAAGTCAATCACAGTATATGCGAGTCTCTTGACAGATTTCATTTTGCAGGTCTCATCTACATCCCACGTTCGGGGACAAGAGAACCATCTACAACCCACGTTCGGGGACAAGCGAACCATCTACAACCCACGTTCGGGGACAAGCGAACCATCTACAACCCATGTTGGTGACAAGTGAACCATCTACATCCCACATTCTGGGACAAGCGAACCATCTACAGCCCACGTTCATGGATAAGCAAACCATTTACAGTCCACGTTCGGGGATAAGCGAACCATCTACACCCCACGTTCGGGGATAAGCGAACCATCTACACCCCATGTTTGGGGACAAGCGAACCATCTTTGGCCCACATTTGGGGACAATCGAACAATTATCATTTTTCAAACATTAGTGATCATCTCCCAAAGTGAAGAAGATTCACGGTGCAAGGTTCTCGATACACAAAGACTTGCAATCTCATCACTGATACACTGGTGTCAAATACGCATTCTATCCCTTTACTCTTTTATCTGTGGAACTAACATTTTTCTGCAGGTATCAGCGTATAAAGAGTGGTTTAGGATCGCAGAACGTCTTAAATCATTCTCCGTCCTTATCGACTACTTTGACTATTGTTTTGAAATTGACGTTTCTACAAACTCAGTCAAAGTTGGGGCTTCTATAGACACCTAAAAATGTCTCCCCAAAACTAAACTCAATGATGAACAACCTTTCACCGCCGTTATTGGTTGGGTTGACTATTTAATATTTGGAGTTCTTAAATCCATTTTCAATCCAATACATTTAATAAACCAACCCAATTCTTAGCGCATTTCCCCAAGCCATGACTTACTTTCCACTTTTCATGTCCATACCACAAAACCTAGAGAAACTGATTTTGTGGCCCTATAATTTTGATCCAATTATTATTTGGTTATATAGGCCTTTCAATAATATTTCCAACGATATGTCATCATCCCAATTCCGATTTAAAACGAAGAAGATATGAGCAAAATACTAAACTCGGTCCAAACCGACACCCTTTCACTAAAACGATCATATCTTAAAATCGACAAATGGTTTTGACCTGATTTTAATTGAGTTAAAAAGTAGACTTGATAATATTTCCAACGATATATTATATGCCTTATTCCAAGTTACGGATCAAAAGTTATCATAGTTTTAAAAACGCGTGAAAAACTGAAATTACCGCGCAACTGCTTAAACACCGCGTCACGGTACAAGCTGACATGTCACGGTGCTTTCCCGTGTCTATTCAGCGTTTTTTCTCACGTGCTAAAATGAATTTGGACGCATTTTTGGCAGAATTTTACACCGCGACACGGTGTGCTATATCGTGCCATGGTGGACAGCATCGTGTCACGGTGCCCAATTAGGGTTTTTTCGCGGCTGTTATTATCTCTTCTAGGGTTTTGTGGAATCCTCTATTCATTTCCTCTATAAATACCCCCTTCATTTCTACAGTTCGAGAAACCCAAAATCATTATTCTTTCTCCCTCTACACCAACAATCATTCTCTTCTTTCTCTCTCTCTTGCTTTATCCTAAACCCTAGCCACCCTATTCTCTCACCATACACCCCTTAGGCACTCCAAGGAGTCCATACTTGACCCGAGGTTCCGTCCTTAAACTAAGGCGTGAAAGGTATAATTAAATGAGGGTTTGGACCAAATCAACTCTACATTTTATTTAATTTCAATTTAATTTATTATTTATTGAAGTTACTGACAGTTTATTCATGATGTAGCAATTCAAGGAAACGTGGAAAGTGAGTGATGAATTCACTTAATTACTCTTATTTTTATTCTTGTTGCTAGTATCATGATTAGGTTTATTTATATTTGATTTGACTAACAATTTATTGTTGAATTGCTTCCAATGTTAATGTTTATTCTATTGTTGTTATGATCACCATATTGTATGTTTAAAGGGAATATGTAATTGGAAATCACGACTAATAAGATAATTTGGACAACTGGTTAGGTTTCTTTTTAATCTTGTTGTTAATTGAAGTGAACACAAGATTTTATAATTATATGTTGCATTAATATTCAACCGATTTAGGATAATAATAGTTTGGAGCAAATTGAATCTTTGTTTGTATGCCTTTGAGATCGCATGAATCACTTTTCACAATAAGAATCAAGTAGAGGCCAATACGGGCGAATGTGACTCCATGGCTCACTTTGTACCATCATTCCCGATCCTCCTTTCGTGGTTCCGAACCATATGGAGTTAGTAATCTCATGGATTATGAATAGGGTGTAACATTCACGGGTCAATCTTTGTTGCCTATCGTTGTCCCTTTATTCGTGGTTGCCTTTTATGATCCGTGAACGGTTTACAAGTTCCTTAAAAACCTGTTGCCAGCCCCCTACTTTCCTTGTCCCTAATCGTTGTCTCTAATCGTATATGTCAATTCCCACTTCCTAAGAGTGCTAAGCATATTCACACATGCTTAATGTAGGCGTGCTTCGAATGACGCCTACACCCATAAATATTACAACATTTCAATTATACTTAGATAATTATTGACATAGTTTGGTCCGAATTGATATTTATTGGATCTAGTATTAATTACGGGATAACAAGAAAGGTATTATTATTTTAGTCTGCAGACGGTAGCGGCAAAAAAGTATACAACTAAGGAGGACCTTTTAGCACTATGACATGTAGTACTTTTTAGGGTGAAAATCTTTATTGCAGGAAATATACAGTTTGTCATTTCCCTACTTGCTTTTTGTTAGGTGTTAGTCTTCGAAATAGTTGACTTTATAGGGAAACTGACCAAATTTGAGTATTGTGTACATATCGAAAAAAAGTCCTCTGATACTCTAAATTTTTAACTCTAATATACTTATCATACTTTGGAGGGTCAAAGAGTGCTTGTTTATAGCTCCATATAAAAATAACACATTCCCTTAGAGACAAAATGTCGTACTTTTATACTATACGATTGTCATACGTATATGTATAACAATACGGTATAATGTATACATTATACTATAAAAAATTGATTACCCTTATCCAAATCTTCACTCACTACTTATTTCTTATCTCCTTCTACCTTCCTTCTTACCCAAAAAAAAAAGGAAAATCCACTATTAATTCGGTCAAGATGTTCCAAAATAACCAAGAAGATCAACCTATCTTCACCTTCAAAGAAGACATAAGGATAAGAAGCGTGTACTTCATGTACATTATGGGATTAGTGGTCCTCCTAATGGCCGTATTTATTTACTTACTAATATACAAGATGATGTCCGAAATTAATTTGCTGGAGCAAGGAAATGCATGTGGTGTTAGCTGTACTTCGATTTTTTTGTAATTTTGTAGTTTAGAAGTACAAATTATAACATGCATTTCGGAAATAATGAATAAAAATTATTATTATTACTCGTGCCTTTTTCCTTAAATAGCTTAAATAACTGTCATTAAGATTGTAAAAACGCTTTATCATATAATTGTATTATTATCACACGTATTAAAATAATTTTTTTTAATAGTATAAATAATTAAAATTATAGCAATAATAACAATTATAATAATAAAAATAAAAAAATATCAATAATAATAATATGAATAATGATAAAAAATCATAACAATAGTAGAATCAAAATTTAGTAGAATCATAACACGAACACGACCTTTTATGCTAAAAGCTTTAGAACCGCACTTGCGTGTTCCTCCCACTTCGCAAACCTTTGCGCCCGAACAAGATTGAGTTTTGTAGATAGACGAAATCACAAAACAAATATGAGTTTTACGAACTCCAAAGGTTTTCTCCGGGTTTATATTATGGATTCCTTTTTTGAGTTCAACTCAAGCGTCTTCCCCCAAACTTACTCCCTCATAATTCTTCCAATGTGGGACTTGTAATTGTAGACACCCATGGAGTTTCACATGATATGATAAGTGACAATGGAACTCACTTTCAAGCGGAATGTGAAGAATTGCTTCAAAAGTATGGCATTCAACATCATCACTCTTCTCCACACAGACCTCAAGCAAACGGCGCAATAGAAGCAGCCAATAAAAATTTAAAGACTATCATCGAGAAGATGACAGAAAACTACAAGGATTGGCCTGACAAACTCCACTTCATCTTTTGGGGTTATTGCACGTCAATCCATTCATCCAAAGGAGAAATACGCCATTCTCCCTAGTCTACGAAATGGATGCCGTACAACCCGTGGAATTAGAGATACCTTCCTTACACATTGCGTTGGAAAGTAAACTCGACGAGGTTGAGTGGACAAGAGCAAGATATGAGGAGCTAATTCTACTCGATGAAAAGCGACTAGAAGCTCTACATCATACTCAATGCTATCAAACTCGCATGGCTAGACACTTTAATAAGAAGATCAAGACAAGAAATATCAAAGTAGGAGACTTGGTGTTAAAAAAATTAAGGAAAAATGTTCTAGACCCAAGAGGCAAATTTTGGCTTAATTGGTCTAGACCATACATCGTCAAAACCATTCTATGAGGAGGTGCCGCAAAACTAACTGATATGGATGGTAACGAGTTCTCAAATATGACGAATCTTGACCAACTTAAGAAATTCTACCCATGATCACTTGAGAATTATACTAAAAAAGAGCTACGTTTGGCCTGATTCCTTAAGAAAGGATACGTAGGCAACCCTTTATGGGGTGCGGCCACTTTAAATTTTACAAATATCGCATTTTTACATCCAGACGTCGAATCAGAATCAGCATCGCACAAAATTCACGTCAACGCACCGCGAAAAAGACTGTCGAGCCGCGACAGGATTATCGCGCCGCGATAGATTTGAATTTCCAGCGTCAAAAAAATCTTCATCGATCTGGGCAAGTTTCGGTGAATTTCGGAAAATTTTGACTTCCGTACTCGAATTATTTCGAGTTGTTTTCCATTGCTTAAATAAAAAAAATCCAATATAAAAGTTGATTTAATTTTTAAAGCTTAAAATTGCATTAATAAATAAAGTACAAATTACATTATTGATGGAATTAAAGAAAGGTTAAAAAAAATAAAATTGACTTGAAATCAAAAGTTATCTAATAAATTTGAAGTGAAGCAATGCTCTAATCGGTCTTCTCTTTTCTAGCCCTCTTCCAATTTTTGTCTGTTTCCTCTTCATCATCCATCTCTTTCACCAATAAGGATCCATTAGATGATTTACATACAACTTTAGTAGAGATAGTTTCTCCCTTGGCCATTACACCAATCTTTTTCTCAACCCACACTTTCTTTTTTGTAGAGTAAGCTTTTTCTTTTCTCTTTGCCTTTCGTAACACTTTTCTTTTTAGGCATCATAGATGTCTTGAATTCAACTCTTGAACCCAGGCGATCCTTAAGAGGAGTTTTCTTATCGCCTAGGTGGTCTTTAACACTTGTTTGGTCGTTATTCGTGTTCCGGAATTTGTTCTTGTCCTTTTAAGATCTATCAAGTAACCACTGCTTTACATCTCTAGACAAAGGAGGAGGAATTCTATAGGAAACGAATTCACATAAAGGTCTAGAAAACCAGTAGTCATCAAACCTTTCAACATCATGTGAAACCGGAAATTCATAAGGGCGACAAAGATCTCCTGAAGGAATGGTTTGAGTGACAGGCTAAAGTTGTAATCACCTAATCATAAATAATTCCTAAGTCCACTAACTATGCAGATAGGGAAGAAGGGTCGTACCACAGGGAAACAATTCAATTTATTCCTAATTAATCAAAAGTAATCTAAATTATCAAGTAACCAATTTGTTGTTATTTAAGAGAACTAAACTACTAGGAATAAAAGTAGGGATAAATAAAAGTAGGGGAAAATCAATGAATAAAAGACCTAGGGTATAGGTTCACCAATAAATAATATTCCAGGGTAAAACATAACAATCAATCATCAATGCATCAATTAATCAGATCATAAAGGGCTTTCGCTACGTATTACAATCACAGAGTTAATTTACCGGTATTAAATCTCATCTCGACTTAACCATTTATAAATTAGTCCGCCTATTGAAACTAAGCCTAAACATCAATTCTCATCTCTTAAATCTCGAATCAATATTGCTAAACTCATACATAAAAGACCTGCGCAAGTCTAGTTGCATAGCATTAAATCAATCAATAGGAAATTAATTAAGCATTGACAATCAACAACAATAAATTACCCCTTCATATTATTTATGGATCCCCATAAACCCTAGAAAGAAAACTACTCACACATAATTTAATCTAAACTAATCAAAGCAATTAAACAAGACATGATCAAAGAAAGAGATTAAATTACTGAAATTAAAGGAGAAGGAATCGTTACCAAAATTAACGGAAATAATGAGTTGAATCAAGAATAAAGTGTAAAGTTGTAGAGAGAGAAAATAAGAGAGGAAATAAAACTAAGTAGAGAGAGAAAATCTAAGAGAAAAGGTAAAAAGAGATAAAAGAGATGCTAAACTTGCTTAACGAAATCGTATTTATATTAGGCAAGTTAATCCTAAACTAAAACAAACTAAAGGATGCTCTAAATCTCCATCAGGGACACGCGCCCGGTCGAGCGCCACACCGCCTGATCGGGCCCGCCTTTTTGTTATCATGAGACTTCTCTCGCGCCCGGCCGGGCGCGAACTCGGGCGAAGCAATGCTTCGTTCTTCTTCCGCCCCGCCCGGCCGGGCGTGCCTTCGGGCGGGACCATACTTGGCTGGGCAAGGCCACTTGGGCTATCTTGGACTTCGATTGGGCTCCGATTCTTCGGCCCAATCCGGATTTCCTCTTCGGGTCTTGAATACTCGGTTCAAATGCCTCGGTATCTCATATGTCGAGCCCTTAATCACCGGTTTGATGACTCTAACTGGCCCTGGGCTACGAAAACTGGTCGTGCTCCTCCAATGCTCGTAGTCGCTCCATAAAATCCCGGGAAAATGCTCTAAAATTGCAAATCCCTACAAAACTCAACCAAAACTACGAAAACACTAGAAAACACAAATTATTAATGAAAGTGGCTCTAAAGAGCCAAAAACACTACTAATTATGACCAAGGGACGGAGGTAAAATACTATATAAAATAGACATATCATTGAGCAAGACCATATTGTCTCTTTACCCTAGAAGGGCAGTAAAAAGTAAACTTTAATAAGCTTGGAATACGGCAAAAGGGTTGAGCATTGACACCAACCATCTTCTCAATCCTCCACCAAGGAACGGTCCACTTAATGGAAAAGTCACGAGTTTTAAAGATTCTTCTCCACTCTTGACGCGCCATTTTTATAGAGAAGCGCTTCTTTCTTCTTACAAGACAATTAGGAGTGTATTTTTCAATATTTTCAGGAGAGCTAATTAGCTCTAGCCTTTCCATTAGCCAAATCTGCAAAAATTCAATGCAATAAATTATTATTACCATACAAAGTTATATATTTTTGATTTTTGTAATTAAAAGTATTGATTTTCTACCTGTAATAAAATTGGAGAACTTGGAAGAGGTGATTTTGGATCCTTTTTTAGGTCATATAAGCTAATCATTGTTTCTCCAACGATTAGTGGCATGGGATTCCTCCCGGCATCCACTTGTTCCATGACACAAGCTAAAATAGCTTGACCCTTATGCATACTAGCATTGGTGAGCAGCAAATATTGGCTAAACATACAAAAAAGGAAGGTTCTCCTCTTGTAAACATGAAAAGACTCCGACTTTGGCCTATTAAAATAAAAAGATGCAAACTTTTTAAGATCAACTTCGGTGCCATCAACTATGACCTTCAAATCATTACCCTTGAGGTTGAGAAACCGTTCAAAATCTTTGTAGTAATATTCATTTAACCTAGGAATTACCGCAAGATCTAGAGAAGGAAAACCAAGAATGGCACCAAATTCTTTCGGCATAGGGGAAATATCATCATCTCCTAGTCTAAAGCAATGGGTATCTGGATCCTAATATTCTAAGGCGGTATGAATAAATCTATGTCAAGATCTACCCCCTTAATACCATATAAACCTCCCAAATGGAAAGTCAAGTTCTTTTCTCTCTTTAGCAATCAGAGAACGACACCACTCACGGGTTGTATCACAAAAATTCCTAGCCATGACTACTTGATTGGGAATTAAAAAGCTAATATTATTATTGGTTCGAATTATGCTGGAATCGACAAATTTGGGGGCTATTTATAAACAGAAATCAACACAAACTAAATTCCAGTCGAATTTGGTAAATTCAGAATTATCGCGTCGCGACAACCTATATCCTCTGCGATAGAGCTAGAAACAGGATGAAATGAAACAATAAGCCAAGTCAAATAAAAGAAACGAAAAGACAAACACAATACAAGACAAGAGACATACCTCTGTCACACCACTATCACGACGACATGTTGCCTGGTGACTCAACATTTCCAGCTGATAACGAAAGGTGCTTATAGCTCTCGCCATCCTCGTCATCACCTCGCGAGAAAACTGCAAAAGAAAAGGATTAGAAACAATCAAAATATACATACTGATAGAACACAAGAGATAAACCAAGCCAGGACGTCGGGATCGATCTCTCCACTAGACGCCACTCCTCAGGAGTCGGGGTATCATCTCCTGGACTAGCACGTAAGACCCCTGATAGGTGATGGACATGGTCGGAGGTACAAACTTCGCAACCGCTGTTGTAGCCTATAAAAATAAACTCCAACAATTAAAAATCGTTAAGGGTTACCAAAAGACAAATCAAAAGATGCAAAAAAAACCTCCGCCTCCACTAATATGCAAGGTGGTGGAGCCAATCGCGACAAAAGTCTCTTAGCGTAATACTGGTTCGGGTGGCTAAACCTCTGCCATTCCATGCCGGCTGGCGATGAATCTATATGATTCCTAAGACTCTCCTGGTTCATCATATACGATGGAGGACGACTCGAAACAATGAAAAACTCGGAGAAGTGCTAGATCGCAACTTTCTCACCCAAATACTCCACAGCGTCGTACGTCCCCTGGAAATAGCGTCGCTGAGCTGTATACTGGACCGCCCGCATAGGAACGTCCAATCCGACCCATGGACGGAAAAGAGGCTCAGGCTCCCGTAAAAGAGACATCCATAAGTCAGAGTCCTACAAGAAGAATAGACAGAAATCACGATAATGATTCGTACCGTAAGAAGCGACTCTTGCACGATTCCGGTAGCAACAATGACAGGATAACGACCTCCCCAACTAGCAGCAATGGGGAGCCCTCAAGGCAAAGACCTGGCTGGAGCCAAGGCCAGAAAGTACTCGTAGAACAAAACTTGTAATAACAAGGAAGGATCAGCAAAGGCTAGCACACACAAAATAGCCAACTCTATCGAGCAAAATAAGAGTATACCTCTACGATCCTCCAAAAACTAAAAAGTGTGACCTCCTCATCATAACTCCGATGACGACAAGCGAGTCACAATCCAAGTAGGAAGTTAGCATAGGCCAAGCTGGCCCAATCAAAAGTCCCGACCAGGCTAAGGTTGCGAAGAGCAGGGAGGTAGTAGAGTAATGCTCGGCTACCTTTGTCAGAGGAGAAAGTCCGTGACAAAAGAATCAGAACAAAGATACGCACCCACTGCTCTAGGGTGGTCGCGTCGTCTCAGAAGGCCTCCACTAGCAGAGACCAAAGAATGGATCGGTCGCTCATCTGTACTAACCTAGACTCAGCACGAGATCGGAAAACGATAGGACCCAGCAGCTCGTACACCTGTGGCAAAGAAAAAGTGAGGTCCTTGCCGAGAGGGACTGTAGTCGACCAGAACTCCAAACCGGTGACAGCAGAGAAGTCGAGGGGAGTGATAGTCATCTTACCCCAAGGAAAGTGGAACATGTTGGTGGTGTCCCAAAAGAACTCCACTAGAGCTCGAATTAAGAAACGGCTCGACAGCAAGGAGAAAAGCGCATGTGTAGTCTGGAACAGAAGAGTCAAGCCGCATGACTCCCAAAGCGTGAACAGCTCCACGTTGTTGCGAAAATAGGTATCGTACAGGTGCCCAATGTCACTGTTGCCTGAGCCATGGCAACAAACTCGATCGTCGACGATGCAACCCCGTACGCGCTCTAAAATATGGAAAATGGGCGCGAAGTGCAGAGTACGCCCGTCCTACTCAGGGAACTCCCTGAGACTGGTAGACATAACCGGCCTACGTCGATAGGTTCGTCCTCTCGGTGAGCCCCACGAGAACGTGAGCCGAAACCACGACATTGAGCCATATTAATTATTTTCCAAGCATAAAAATAGTAAATTAAAGGGTTCTATAATATCTAAGGTTCGCTTAGCAGCATGATACCATGTTCGTCAAAAACAGAGTACGTAGTACTAAAACAGAGCATGTTTTTGGTTCAAGAAATAACAACATTTCTGAGCAATCAAACAATTTCTTATGATACTATAGCAAGTATTATGACAAATTAAGCACAAAGAGAAAGCAAAAACATGAAGAACAAGCCACATTTTGTTCACGAACTCAAGGTGCTCAACAATGGCAAATTATTCGTTTCTTCACCAAATAGAGTCAAACAAGTCTCAAAACACTCTCAAGATGATATACAAGCATATACAAACAATTTCATGGCAAGAAATTCAACAAATAAGGCAAATTAAGCAAAAATAAATTTCGAGTATTTCGGAAATTTGTGAATAAAAACGCATGAATTTCATCAAAAATAAGATGATTCTGAACAAAAATTACGTAGATCGGCAAACTAGAGATCGAGAGCTTCGATTTGAAACAAATTTGAGCAAATTTGGTTGAGAAACGAGCGAGAACGAGCAAAATGAAGTTTCAAGCGAAACCGAATGCGAAATGAGGCAAACAGTGAAAAGGGAAGAAGAAGGGTATAAATCCGGAAAAAACGCGACTCTATCACGACGCGATACGCCTGATGCGTCGCGATTGCACGTGGCAGCATGCGTTGGCTCTCCTTTCTTCAGCAATGCAATTCCTAGGCCCCATAAGGAGCTTATGTGGACTTTAATGAGCACTTTGGGTTCCTTAGTACGCCAATTTTCCCCTTAAAAGCAATTGAAATAACTAGTAGTTGGCTCGATTACAATCGCAATAAGTGTTCGGCCTGACGATATGATGATCATCTCACTTGACTTAAGTGCCTAAGAATTGGCTCATCACAAGCACCGATGTATTGGTTCAAAAGCAAGCACAAGCGCCAAGGTATGGCTCATCATATCTACAAATGCGCCAAGGTACTGGCAGATCCAAATCACAACAAACATTCAAGCAAAGTATCAGCTAACTGAGGATCACAAGGCAGCAAAATCTTCAATGACTTTCACTAAGGTGTAAAAGTTGTTAACAGAAATGATCAAGTCAAGGTATAGACGAGATTTTGGAGACATCTATAAGCAGCGGTCTTCGACAATGTCCCAAAGCAAGGAGGAGATTGTCTACAGCAGTGAGGCACTGCCGTGACGAGGTACTGCCACTAAAACAGAAGATAGCTACCAGCAGCAATCTTCGATGATGTTCCCTAGCTTGTGGAAGATTGTCACAACAAAGCTGAAGATAGCTACAAGAAGTAATCTTCAATGATATTCCCTAGCTTGTGGAAGGTTGTGACAAAAAAAAAAAAAAAAAAAAAAACTGAAGATGGCTACAAGCAGCGGTCTTTGGCTATGTTCCCTAGCTTGTGGAAGATCGTTACAAACTAAACTGCAACAACAAAATTGGTTACTTTAGAGACGTGTACTTGACGGTGTAAGATACGCATTTGTAACTCTCTTATTTGTTTAACTAACGCTAGTTTGCAGGTACTGGTGTTACAAGAATGATTTAGGATCGCAGAACGTTCTGAATCATTCTCCGTCCCTATCGCTACTTTGACTTTTGTTTTCGAAACTTACATTTCTCCAAACTCAATCAAAGTGGGGGCTTCTAAAGATACCTGATTGTGTCTCCCCAAAAACCAAACCTAGTGATGAATATCTTTCATGTCATTGATTATCAAATGAAGTGAAATATGGAAGAGTCTCGTGATTTCTCTATTTTTAATAAAAATACTTCTTTCTATTTTCAAAAATCTTTCTTTTCGTACCTTATTTATGAAAAACTTCCAGTCCAATTTAGTTTCGTCCATGATATGGGTCCAATAATTATTAGTTGGATAGGGTTCGAAAAGAGATTTCCAACGATATATTATAAGCCCAATTCCGTTGAATAATGAGGAAGTTATGGCCAAAATACTAAGTTAGATCTTAAATGAGTTTTATGGGCGACCCAATGATCAAGTGGAGGGTCCATTAATTTTTATTCCTAAGTCATTAGGAATTACTTTAATTTTCTAGAGGTTATTTTAAGTTCTAAAGGGATTAGGATTAATAATTATATTTTTATTTGATTTAGAAAAGATAAAGGATTTGTAGTTGAAATAAAACAAATGTTTTAAAAAGATTTAATTCGATTTTAGTGATAAAATACGGGCTCTAATTACCCAATTATATTGGGAAGAGGACTCCGTACAACAACTTTTATCACGCAGCACCATCATGCTGCGACAGGTCTATCGCGCCGCGATAGGCATATCGCATCGCGACAGCGCCATCGCGCCATAATAGCTCTGTTGCGTCGTGATGGGAGCTGTTCGATTGGAATTCGATCTTTTCTGATCGTTTCCGGATATTTTTCTTTATAAATAGGGTTGTATTTCCCCATTTTCCATAATCAACAATCATCTTTCTATTTTCTCTCTTCTCTCTCAAAGCTAGAAGCTTGTTCTTTCTCTCTTTCTAAGCCTTGCCATTTCAAAATACAATATTGCTCCGTCACTAGACTTAGACACACCTAGCCAAGCTCGAAGTTGCCTTCGCCCTAGACGTGAAAGGTTGATAATTTCTGAGGGTTTGGTCCCAAATCCCTATCAATTATTTTCATTAATTTTTTTTTTATTTAATACTTTTATTAAAGTTACTAACGTGTGTTTTGTTTTGATAGAAATAGATATGAGGCAAAAAAGTGGGTAATTTCATTGCTATATATCTATAGAAAGCATAGTATCATGTTAGGATGTTATTTATTGCTTTCTAGTATCATGTTTAGGTTGCTTTCTATTTCTTCTATCATGTTAATATCATGTTAGGGCTAAAGCTTTGATCTTTAATGCTTAGTGACATGCTAGGATTTGTTATTAATCTTGTTAGTATCATGTCAAGGATCTTGCTAATATCATTATGCTTTGATGAGATTATTATTATGATGATGATTGTTGTGTTAATATTATTATGTTGCTTGATATTATTGTTATTGCTTGATCATGCCCTCTCTTACAGGTTTAAACGGAATTTGTACTTAAAATCACGCTTAATAAGATAATTAATAATTTTATTTAGGCTAATATGATTTTAATTCAAGTGATCGCCAATAATAGATTTGTTTGTGCATTAATATTCAACCAACATAGATTAAACAAGTTTAGGGTTAATATTGTGATTGTATGTTGATCGGAAAGCGCACATGATTATGAGAAGAATAAAGTAGAGGCCTATTTAGGGCAGGTTCAATCTCTTTTAGATTGGATTCGTACCTTCATCCCTGAATATCCCGTCATGGTTCAGAACCACTATGGAGTTAGCGATCTCATGGATCGTGAAGGGGTGTAACCTTCACCCTGTGAACGGTTTACAAGTTCCTAAAACTTGTTGGCGACTCTTTTTCTCTTGCTTCCTTCCCTTTGGACGCCACCATGCTTAAGTGCATGATAACAATGGGTCTTAAGTGTGGAATGCTTGAAATATTCCCTATACTCTCTAACTAGAGATTATCCAAGTTAGTTCTCGTTACAACCCATAGGTAACCTAGTGTTGGAAACCTTTGACCATAACTAAAAACTAATATTGTAACCTCTAAGTCCCCAGTGGAGTCGCCACTGTGAGGAGGGTGTGCCCATCAGAGGAGATCCTTCTCCTCTACGCCCATGGCCCTTTAAAAGCCTAGACTTTACACTTTTTAGGGTGTGTTAGAATTTGAATTCCTGACTATTTGGGATACCTTGAATTAGAGTTGTAACTATCATTACGCTTTTTTGTAAGAAACTAGTAAGGAGTCGCCAATGATTTTTATGAAAACCCATAAACCTCGTTCATGCCTTTCTCCCAAGTAGGGTTTTAGGGATATTTAGCATGAATCATAAGTTACCCCATGCCCAATTTGGTCTACTTATACTAGAAATAAGTTCAAGAGCGATGGTAATAAAATAATGTTCCTTTTAAGGGGAATCATTATTCTAGCCCTAGTGCGGCCTCTACTAGCTCTTCCTATTTTACAATTTCATCACCAAACAATATATGAAAAGTGATACCTAAAACTAAGTTAGTAGATTTTATTTACAAGCGTCAGTCACGTAGGAATTACATTGCAAAAGTCGTTATTCTTATTTAATTCAAATTGGTGAAAAGGACAATAAATAAACAATATTCTCCTTGACTTAGGTTATAAGACACAATCAATTATTCAATTCTAATCTTTGATTTAAGAAAGAATACTATATGAAATAAATTAATTAAAAGTTTGTTTAAAGTGATCAAACAACACTAATTAATCAATTAAAGTTATTTAAATAATAAAAGAAAAGTAATTTATCTAAGTGCTCAGGAAACTAACCGTTCTTCTTTGTATGCTTCTCCGTCTTATATGTTTATGGTCCTTCTTTCTTATTCTTACCTACAAGGACTTCAAATGGGTGGATAAGGGTTGAAGATTATTTAGGAAGAAAGGAGAAAAGAAGTATGATAATAAGAAAAATTGAGAGAATAGGGATTCAAGAATGTCAGGGTTTAGAATTCTGATTTTTCTGTCATTATTGGGGTTAAACGAAGACCCCTATTTATAGGCATAGGAGTCTAGGTTTAGGGATTTGTGGCTGTGGTGTCAGGTGGCGCGCGCAACTCTTGGAGTCACGCTGATTGCCGCGCGCATCTCAATGACTTGCGCGCGCCTGGCGCGCGCAACTTAGTTAGTTGCGCGCGGTGCGTTTGCCTTATACAAAATTACGTTTTTAAAACTTATATAAATTTTGATTGAAAAGTTGGATTAAGGAATATGAGATATCATTGGAATATCTAAATGTGTAATTTCCAATTCCATTAGAATTGGGTAAAAATCTTTTATGGATCAAAAGATATGGCCATTTGAGTGCAAGGGTATCGGTTTTAGGGCCCAGTTTAGTATTTTGATGATACCTTCTTCATTTTAACTCATAATTGGGCTTATAATATACCGTTGGAAAGCTCATTCAAAGGACTATCTATTTTTATAGGCCTTGCATGGAAATTTTATGATTAGTTTATCTTTTTGTCTCAGTTTTCAATAATGTAAGATCCATTGGATCCAATCATTGCATTTGACGCATTTGGGTCCGTTATTAATAAAGTTTAAACATGTATGATCAATTTTTTGGCCTAATTTGTAATCAAACGAGGCTCTAAGATAACTTGATCTCAAATATGGGTTTTACTTACTTCGTAATGCATTTCGTAGTCCATAAACACTTCAACTTTGATCTAGCATGAAGACTGGGTTTTTGTAAAATCATCGCACTTCCTGTCGGGATAGGAGGCCAAAAGTAGGTGTCTACAGAAATATACTTATGACGATTTTTAAATCTCATATAGTATTCTCATAGGTCGATCGGATATATTTTTAAACTAATTCCTGTGCAAATGATTTATGTTGTTCATGTCCTTGTAGCACAAGAAACAGTGCTATAAATCATACTATACACTAATTTCTATGGGGAATATTTCAAGCATCCCACACTTGAGCCCCACTGTGATCATACACTTAAGTATGGTGACGTCCAAAGGGAAGGAAGCTAGAGCAAAAGAGTTGCCAACAAGATTTAGGAACAAGTAAACCGTTCATAGGGTGAAGGTTACACACCTTCACGATCCATGAGATCGCTAACTCCATAGTGGTCTGGAACCATGACTGGATATTTGGGTATGAAGGTACAAATCCAACCTAAAAGAGATTAAACCTGCCCTAAAAATAGGCCTCTACTTTATTCTTCTCATATTCATGTGCGCTTTCTGACTAACACACATCAATATATTAATCCTAAACCTGTTTAATCTACGTTGGTTGAATATTAATGCACAAACAAAACTATTATTGGCGATCACTTGAATTAAAATCATATTAGCCTAAACAAGATTATTAATTATCTTATTAAGTGTGATTACAAGTAAAAATTCCCTTTAATCCTACAAGAGAGGGCGTGATCAAGCAATAACAATAATATATCAAGCAACATAATAATATTAACACAACAAATCATCATTATCATAATAATATTCTCAATCTCATCAAAGCATAATAATATTATTAGCAAGATCCTAGGCATGATACTAACATGATTAATAACAAATCCTAGCATGTCACTAAACATTAAAGATCAAAGCTTTAACCCTAACATGATACTAACATGATAAAAGAAATAGGATGCAACCTAAGCATGATACTAGAAACATACATGATATTAGGAATTAATATAATTTAAGCATGCTTTCTAAAGATATAGAGAAATAAAACAACCTACTTTATTGCCTCGTATCTCTTTCTATCAAAACAATACACACGTTAGTAACTTCAAGGAAGATATTAAATCAAACAATTAATTTAAATAATTGAAATAGGGATTTGGGACCAAACCCTCAGAAATTATCAACCTTTCACATCTAGGGCAAAGGCAACTTCGAGCTTGGCTAGGTGTGTCTAGAAATCGTGAATGCGGTATTGTGTTTATGAAAAGGCTATGCTTAGAAAGATGGAGAAAGAATAAGCTTTTGCTTAAGAGAGAAGAGAATAGATTAGATGATTGTTGATCATTGAAAACGGGGAAATACAACCTTATTTATAAGAAAAATAGTCCAAAAACGATCAGATAAAGACTGAATCCAATCTGGAATAAAACTACTTCTATCGCGGCACGATAGGGTCCAGCGCGGCGCGAAAGCTTCATCGCGGCGCGATGGTTCTGTCATTTCGCGATGGTTCACGCGTTAGCCCAAAGCCGTACAGAGTCCTTAATCTAATTAAATTAGACTAATTAACGTCCGTACTTATCTTTTAAAATCAGATTTAATTCTTTTAAAAACACTTGTTTTATTCCAAATAAAATTCTTTATTTTCTAAAAACATTATTACCAATCCTTATTCCACTAGAACTTAAGAGAACCTTCTAAATTTTCTAGAAGATTAAAGTAAATCCTAATGACTTTAGGAATAATAATTAATGGGCCCTTCACTAGATCATTGGGCCGTATATAAAACCTGTTTCGGGCCCAACATAGATTTTTGGCCATAACTTCCTCATTATTCATCGAAATTGGGTTTATAATGTATCGTTGGAAAGCTCTTCTCGAGCCTAATCCAACTACACTATTATTGGACCCTCATCATGGACCAAACTAAAATGGACTAGACATTTTCCATAAATAGAGTAAGAAAACAAATATATTCAAAAATAGAAAGAAGTATTTTTATTAAAACAACCGCATCACAAGAAATTTCACACTTTCACTTTGTTCGATAATTAATGACGTGAAAGATATTCATCACCGGGTATGGTTTTTGGGGAGACACAATTAGGTGTCTATAATTTCAAATGGTCATTAGTCTTCCAACTTTTGAATGACCTCGATATTACATTCAATGTTCACTTAATATGTGTTTCTTTATCCAAGACTTTCTCTTGGTACCCTATATTTAATATCGTTAAATCGAATGAACTTACCATTTAATTCTAAACCGTGATTAAATGATCATGGAAGAATAAGCAAAATTTTATTCCACTATAAGAAACTTTTCAACGTTTAATCTTATGATAAATGGTTTCCCCAAATGTTTTAAGAGTAATACTCTTTACAAATTTTTTGTGCAATTTTGATTGTTGTGGTTAACTTATTGCGCAGGTTTAGTTATGATTACTTTGTAAATTTTACCATCTTCATTATTGAACACATTCATAATAAGATGATGTAATTCAAGAGTGTAATGGATTACAAGTTGTAGACACCTAAAAATGTCTCCCCAAAACCAAACCCGATGATGAACAACCTTTCACCGCCATTATTGGTCGGGTCGAGTAATTAATCTCGGGAGTGCTTAAAACCCATATTCAATACTCTTTTGGGTGTTTTCTGGGCCCTCGGGAGAGTAACATCACCAAGTCTGGTCCCACACGGTCTGCACCTACAAAAACACGAAGACTCCGGTTGGTAGGAGCTCCGCCTTCGACGATCAAGTTAGTACTGGTCGAAGAAAGGTAAAAAGTGCGGAAAGGTAAAAGTGAGATCTCCTCGGATTCCGAGATCAGGTGAATTCTTTGATGTAAGAGATGTAGGTAAGATGTAATAAATAAACATGTCCCTGAAAGGAGGGAATCTCCCTACTTATAGGGTCATCGGGAATTGTGCCCCTACCTAGGTTACGAAAAACCTAGGACTGATGGGCTGCGCCGCATTGCGGCTTTCTGGGATTTGGGCCATTAATGCAGTCTTTTTCCCAACAACTGAGAGGGACACGTGTCAAGTAGAGAGAGGTCCACTTTGGACCCCTCTTAGGGTGACACGTGTCACCTTATAATTAGGCCACTTAGCATGGATATTTTTGCCCAAAACATTTGCCCCTCACAGATGTGATGTGGCATGCCATGTGGCATCTATGACATTTGTCACTCTGTTACTGATGTTAACTGTGAATTAGGTGTAACCTTTCACATTCCGGGGAAATTACAAGGATGCCCCAGAATTTACCCTTCTATAAGTATGACTTTTACCCCCCTTATTTTGGACGTTTCTAAAAAGTCTATAGAGAGAAAGTTAAAATTTTCTAGAGAGAGAGTTTCTGACAACCGCCTGTGTCATTCACAAATAGCTGCCTCACTTTTTGCCCGCCTATTTCAGCCGGCCAACGACGGCTTGTGCTATATACAAACAGATTTGTCATGCTCGCCTGTTACAGCCGGACAACGGTTGACACCTTTCAGAGTCATATATTAAGGTACCGTCTCTACCCCTCTCAGCTCATTCTTGTTTTTTTCTATTTGCACGTTTACATTCAATAAATGGATTCATCACCAACACACACGGCACAACCTAGGTTAGTAGTCAGCCGGTCTCCTGGTACGGCTGAGTCTAGGACTGGGGATGCCGGCTCTGGGTGTATAGAGCAGCATTATACATCCTTGAAACCGACGGTCTCTATGTCTGTGCAAGACATAGTGGCTCGAGTTAAACAAATTGCGAGAAGACAGCAAAATAGAGACGGTACATTGGAAGTACCGTCTGACGAGGTCACGCCGGTAGAGGGGGATGATATGCCGGTGGACCAAGAAGTTGACTTCCCTTCTGGGATCCTTAGCACCCCAAGTGATGGGATTCTAGCTAAGTTTGAGGATAGAGACGGTGAAGAGGCCATCTCCAATGATGGCTCTCAAGAGATGGAGCTTAAAGATGAAGACGGGGAAGTGGTCGCCTTTGCCTCTAGATCCCATGATGAGATCTCTCAAGAGAGAGATGGGTAAAAACCGCCTCTGGGTCTAGATTTGAAGATAGCAGCGATGACCCCCTTTCCCCGCTTGAGGACAGCAAAGTTGAGGAGAGGAAAAAGTGGGACGAGGAAGGACACCCTCTCAGAATCCATATTTCAGCCAGAGAAAGGGAAAACATGGAAAAAGGCTTTGATGCTTATAAACTCAAAGGAACCCTTGGTGGGAGTATAAGATCCGGGTGTCGCCTGAGCTAGGCACCATTACTTGGAAGTATGACCAACCTAATTGTAATGAATATTTCGGCTGCTATGAGGCGGCGTTTTTGGCCGATCTCCGGTCCCCCCTACACGATGTAGCGAAATCCATCTTGCGGGGTTATGACTTAGGCGTCTGGCAGTTATCCCCAAACTCCTGGGTCAACATTCTAGGCTACGTCGCTGCCTGCGAGATGCAAGGTCTACACCCCGGTTGGGAGGTGTTTTCCCATATACATTATCTTAGTCGCAACCCAGGGGGTTGGAGGGCATTGTATACTTTGACCACTTATCCCAAATATCAAATGACTTTAGACAAACTGTCTAAGTGGGATAACTGGAAGAGCCGTTCTATTTGGTTTTCGCACCCACACGACGTGAAAACCATGAATTTCGCCGATATAATAAGAAACCTGACCTTCTGGGTCAAAAGTGCAAGTTCCCTAGTATCCCGGATGAGCACTATGAGAAGATCATAGAGCCGGGGTTTTTTTGTAACACCCAAGTAATTCTCTCTTTAAACCTGTGAGTACCCCGAACAATATCTAAGAGAATTACTGACGTGCTACCGCCACGTGTTCAAACGTTAAGGCTATATCAGAAATTAGCAGCGGAAAATGTTATTCAGTTATCAATAAGTTTCAAAACCAATAAACAAAACCAAATTAAATCTTACAACTTGGAACCATTAAGGCCCTTATTCAAAACCCAAATTAGTAAAGGAAGTATAAAATGAAACTGAGTTTAATAAATTCAAAAGTAAGTAGCAAACTAAGTTGTAAAAAGTAACCAACACTCCCCTCAAAATCCCACCACCTAGAAGCGAATGCTGCATGTGTAAGACCTGGGGTTAATCTGCTCCCCAATATTACAAGTGTAAAAATTAGATCATCACAGGGTCATTGAAAGGCGAAGGTCATGACCAAAGAAAGACACACAAAGCACGCAATCAGCAAAGCTGAGTACATGCAAGCTGTGAAATATATAATAAAAAATCCCTAGCATGCTACTAATATTCAATCATCACACACAATTAAATCATAGGCTCAACACACGACTCCACTGTCAATCTTACTAAAACTTCACTAACTAATAGTAGTTACATCATTTCATTTTATTCATTGGATTAAGAAATAAACAAGGTTGTCCATCCCATGCTCCATTTGAAATATCAATAAAAGAAAAACCCCATGCCTCCTTTAGAAAACATCAATAAAACATCCGATGGCCATGGGCGTGACTCTGTGACTATAGCTAGTATGAGATCTCATCTAACTCCTAGTTTTTGAAAAGTATTTGAAACAAGAGACTCGTAGATTAGACGACCTCTAGAAAAGTGCACGGCTAATACCCCGTGTACCCCAACCCCTGATTGTCGTTACTCCAGATGTGTAAAAATTTAGAGTTTTATTGCTCATCCATGTTGCACTTTACGTGATTTACAAGTTTAGTCTTGGTGTTGACTCGTATGCAAAACAACACAATCAATCCAATATCAATTCAATCAAGTAAACCAAGTTTCCAAATTCAATTCTTGATTTATTTGTGACAAGCAGTATTTATTATTGATTCCTTTAACTACCTCGGTGTATAAACACCTTGAGTGCATAAAGCAGCCCAAACCTTAACCTCGTCTTATAAGACTTAAATTCTTCCTTTACTCATTCTATATCGATAATCATAAACGAGTAATAAATAAATCATTCCACATATTCACGTACCTTTGACTCTAAAAGTATCTTACAAAATTAATGCATAAATAACACCTGCAAAGCAGAATAACACACAACATACGGACATCACAATGTAAAACCAAACAATTAAACCTAGTCTTCTCTATACATGATACTAAGTTATCGATACATCCCTAAACATGCTTATAAAGGAAAGGTTTCATATCTTGTACGTACCTTGAATAAATGAGTTGATTGGCCACTTTACTAGCTAAAAATCACCTTCTATAAAGTCCTCTCCTAAACCAAACAATAAAATCTTAATCAATACCCAAGCAATAAAATTTACAACAATACTAATTAACTTTAAAAGCTTCAAAAATCATTGAAACGACATCTTTAAGCCTCTCTAAAGTCTAGGTTAGTAGTTGAGAAGTATTACTATGAATATCCATAAAAAGATCCTTTAAATACATCTTTGTATATGAAATTTCAGCAAGTTTAAAACATTATAAAAATATAAAATTTTATTTTAAACAAGTATTTGAAAGTTATTGAAATTCTTATTTACTATATAGTATATTAGTAGACTTTAAACCCAAAAATCTATTAGTTTGAAGTGATTAAAGACTTCAAAAATAATAGACAAAAATCTGAAAATTAAGTTATGAAACTAAACTTCAAAGTTCAACATTTTATAGTTACAACATACTTATAATAATCATTTAACGGAATTCGAAACATGGAAATAAGAAACTAATACAAATCAAAACCCAAAATCAAATCTTTAAAAATCTAAAATTTTATTTACTATCAAAATAATTAAACTTTAACATAATTTAAACGTAGTATGATTAGGTAACTTGGTTAACATGTTTTAAGGCCTAAAATATGAAAAATCAAGGTTTAAGCACTAATTTTCTTAGCTAAATAAATCTGAAATTTTGTTTCATAGTTTAAACATAATAAAACTTATAAATTTATAATCTTTTATAATTCATATACATAATCAAACCATAATAATAACAATTTAGTAACAAAATTGATAAAGATTTAAACTTAGGTTGAATTAACAAAAGAAGAGAAAACAAGAGGGAGAAAGGAGAGAGGGGTGAACTGTTGTCGAGGGGGGCCGCGGTGGACGCCGGAGCAGTAGTGGCAGCGTCGGTGGTGGCTGGTGTCGCCGGGCAGCAAGCAATTTTTTTTTTTTTTTGGTGAAGTTGTGAAAACAAGGGGAAGCAAAAGGGAAAGTAGTAGCAGCAACTTACGTGAGGTTTGGAGTAAAAGGGGATAATATTGTAAGTGGGTATAAATAATAAGAAGTGGGTTTTGGGGTTTGCTAATATAAATATAATTAGGATGACTTGTTTAGGCCCAAATATATGCCAAAGTTTAGAAATAAGATGTAAAGTTGGGCTTGAGGTAATTTGGACTAAGCTCTTAATTTGTATGGTAGAATGATTATTGACAATAGCTAGTAATGACTAAATAACTCAAAATTACTTTATTTTCAAAATATTTATAAAAATATAAAATTATCGTAAAATAATCATATAATTATCAATAAAATATAATTATAATAATTACAAAATCACGGGGGATTACATTTTTGAACTTACAACCGACAATCTCTCAACCGGGTAAGTAATAAGTGTTCCAAAGAACTGGATATCAAAACATGAATGGGTGAGAGATGAGGCATTCTTGTCCGTATGCGGTCTGAGCAAAATGTTTGACAAGCGTAGGTTTACCATGCATCCGCCAACTAACCATCTATATTGCCAAATTCAATTGTATTGCACAACTCTTGATCTGACAGTCTTTCTTTTTTGCAGCCACTACTTCGAGGATGCTTTCAGACGATAAGACACCCAAGCGGTCTGCCGCCTAAATCCGCAAGGATTATGCAGAAGCCAAATGAGCCTAGATATAGGCCAAGGTATAAACTGCTTGCTCCTCCTTAGTGAATATTTGAAAACATTAATCTATGGAGACGACTTTACCGATTCTATGTCTAATGAGCAACTTCATTTGCAGGGTGGGGAGGCTCCCAAGTCTTTCCAAGAGCTGCTTAAATGGGCTCGAGATAACTACGCCTCTAGCCTTGATAAATCTCAAATAGTATCGTCAATTATGACGGCTCCAGATGCTTCGTGTGGGAAAGGCCGTCGGAGAATCGGGGGGAAAAGCATCAGCCTAAAAGGCTTCGTCCTAGGCATTGATCTTGGGATAAAGCCGGTTGCCCATGCGGTGCTAAAGGGTGGCGAGCTACCTAAGAATGCAGCCGGTTCTACAGCGACTGTAGGCGATGATAGCCTATAGATCCTCGAAGGTATGGATAACCCTTTCGATACTCTGCCTGAGCTTGGCTGGCCCTTGCGAGTGAAATCACACTCCCAGCAGTCATCTGAAGGATCATCGGGCAGCTAGCAACAGATAGATGCCGCCTATATAGCTCACTCACCCAATCTTGATTATGGTACAGATCATTCCCCCCGATGGCCGGACATACCCCTCGATGGCCGAATGTACAGCAGTATGCATAGTCTATGCTTGGGGCCATCCCCAAGAAGGAAAAGGACGCCATCCCTGGCATAGAGACATTCAGCGTGTAACGAATCCTGGCCCTCATGTCTGAGGTATAACATCTTCCCTTAGCTTCCCAAGTACATTTCCACCTACATTCTTAACACACTGTTTGTGTTTCACAGGCTATGCTGAGAGTTAATGGGCTCAAAAGGCCGTATACCCGGATGCAAGAAGAGGTAAAGCGGGCCAATAAAGCGGCAAAAGATTCCGCAGACGTTGCCCAATACCAAAATACAATAAATGAACTTGAGTCTAAAGTATTAGAAATGATGCAGGAGGAAAACACCAGGCTTCTGACGGTTGCCTTGGAGACCGCCAACAAGAAGGCCACTGACTTTAAGGCTGCCCTCAAGAATGCTCAGGCGGACCTCAAGGATTTGGAGAGGGTTGACAAGGAGAACACTAATCTCCTGGCAGACATCAACCGCCTGAAGAACGAGATGGCCCAGAATCAGGCAAACTTTAAGGTCACTTTGAGAGCGGAGTAAGACCGCCTCATTGAAGAGACCAAGATAGACTGGGATACGTTACATCCGGGGAAGGAATACGACATCTAGGCCTTGGCTTACCAATATGCTGATGAGGTTCAGTCTGCGAGAGAGGAAGGCAAGCCAAAGTTAGAGCCATTCAATGCCCAGGCCAATAAGGAGGTTGATGGGGGGAGGGGGAGCCAGCTCAAAAGGCAGGCGAGGGAGGAGAAGAGTAGGAGCCACAGGAGGACATTCCCAAAGACTCCGCTGTTCCCCCGCCTAAGGAGGATGGTCAGGGCCACCGGTCTGCACACTAGTGACTCGAGCTTTATTTTGTTTCGGCTTAGGCCGTCTGCTTTTTTTGCCTACACATCGAGTATTTGTATGAATCAACAATTTTTTTTTTATTTTGCTGGATGTGGATCCGGTATAACAATTTCTCCCCCGGCCGTTTTGGTTGAGTTTATTTTATGAAAGTGCCGATTGAGTCGGTTTAGTTCAGTTTCCTTCAATTTTCAATTTTTGCATATATGTGAACTTTTGCCTAACTTATTAACAGTATGCGGTTAGTAACAAACCGACTGTGCTTTCCCCCTGGGCGGTTGTTGTTGGTTTCAAATCTTGATTGATTAACTTGGGAACTTTTAATAATTTAAAGAGTATGACATGTTCCTGAGCCAATCAATCACATTAGTGATTGCCCCAAACCAAGTACACAACCGTCCAATCGCACAGGCAGGTTAGCCGTTAACCCAGGCGGTTTGAATAGTTATATTGAACTATTTTTTCACTGTCTGGGGAGGTTGCAATCCAATTATAAACTCGATGTCATTTTGCCCTATTAGGAGGACTTTTTAGAAGTGCATAATTTCAGGAAATAATCTAAGTTAGAACTTCTCTCTGTCACTGGCTGATATATGGAGACACGGATCTCCCATACCCGGTTAAGTTCTTTTTAGATTTAGGTCAGACGGCTATCAGTTGACTAATTAGGTAATTCAATCTTGGCCGGCTTTATGTGTTTATAGAGCAATGTGCCACCCAAATGGGAGATGTTCTCTGCGACGAATTCACCTGGATAGGCTTTGCCGGACGCCATACTCATGTTGGAGTAGACAGATTTATAAATTTTAATATTATCCGGCCATTAACCTCAAGTTGTCTTTTTAAGACGGTTGTTTAGCTACTATGTTTTCAAACTTAGCTTATATTTGATATAACAATAGGCCGTCTGTACATTGCACAGACGACGCTTGAGACATAATATGCATATATATAAACCAATAAATAACCAAATTGAAAATATAAAGCAACTTTTCATTTACAAAAATTTACAAGTCTTAGAAGTAGTAGTTTTGTAAGTTGTCTACATTCCAAGTTCTGGGCAGCCGCCTGCCGTATGGAGTTTCCAGGCGGTAGGTGTCGCCTCTTACTTCTTCATTGATCCGGTAGGGACCTTCCCAATTAGGAGTTAGCTTGGCTGCTCATTGGCCCTACCAGTTGCCTTCATTTTCTATAACATAAAGTCCCCCAATTTTAGAGGCCATTTGTGTACTCTCTTGTTGTAGGCTCTTATCATTCTCAAACGGTAAATCTCATGACGCAAGGCGGTATTTCCCCTACATTTCGGGAGTGAGTCTAATGCTAGCCGCATGGCCCCCCAATTTGCCTCTTCATTGTATAGCATGACTCGAAGAGTCGGTTCATAATGCTCGATGGGCAAGACGGCTTCAGCGCCGTATACCATGAGAAACAGGGTTTCACTGGTTGCCCCTTTTTCAGTTGACCGGATGGCCCACAAGACATGAATTAATTCTTCTGCCCATAAGCCACTAGCCCTTTCTATTTTCTTTTTTATGCCGTCTGAGATGAGTTTGTTGAAGGCTTCAACTTGGCCGTTTGCTTGGGGTCGACCGACTGATGCGAAGCAATGTGAGATCCCTTGATCCCCCAACCACTTATTAAGCTGAGGTGTCTCAAATTGAGGGCCATTGTCAAAAACCATAGACATAGGTACCCTAAACCGGGTGATGATATTCTTTTAAATGAAAGAGATGATGTCCTTTGTCTTGATGTTTTGACCGCCTCTACTTCCACCCACTTGGTGAGGTAATCCACAACCACAAGGATGTACCGCTTTCCTCCTGGAGCAGGCGTATACAGACCAAGAATGTCCATGCCCCATTTAGTAAAAAGGACTGGATTATGGATTATCGTCAGTTCAGTGGCTAGACGATGGATGAGCTTGCCAAACCTTTGGCACATGTCACATTTTTTTACCATCTCCATGGCGTTTGATTGAAGAATGGGCCAGAAATACCGTGCCGCCTGTTCCTAACTGCAAAGGATCTGCCGCCTATATGGGAAGCACAGTATCCCGCTTGCAACTCTTCGAGGACTTCTTGCCCCTTTTCTGGGGTAACACTCTTCAATAAAGACTTTAAGAAACCTGTTTTGAAGAGTTCTCCACTTCTCATCTCGAAGGTTGCAACATGTTTTTTCATGACAGCCGCTTCCTAAGGTGAATCAGGTAGCGTGCCGTCTTGCAAGTATGCCCGGATGCCATCCATCCAGGTAGAGCTTCGCTCAAGTACTCAATGGGCTCTTCTTCAACAATACTTAGTTTTTCCATAACTTCCAAGGAGACTGATCGAGGCGTATCAAAGGAAGCGGAGGATGCCAGCTTTGACATTGCATCCGCCTGATTGTTCTCAAACCTAGGCACTTGACTCAGATGAAATTCTTCAAGTGTCCCAGCTTTAATTTTGACCGTCTAAAGGTATTTGATCATCGCCGGATGGGTGGCCTCATAGTCACCATGATATTGGCTAACGACCAACTGTGAATCTGAGCAGGCGTCAAGTTTGGTTGCCCCTGCTACCTTACACATACGGATCCCGGCTAATAGGGCTTCATGCTCTGCCTTATTATTTGAGGCTTGGAACTTGAACCGTAGTGCATACTCATACTTGTCCCCCTTTGGAGACTGACAGATAATACCTGCACCACAGCCGTTCATGGTAAAGCTCCCGTCTACATACACTTTCCAAACCTAATAAATATTCTCCGGTGCAACCGGCCTTGTCATTTCGACAATGAAATCGGCGAGCGCCTGAGCCTTCACTGTCTTTCTTGGTTGGAAAGTGATTTCAAGACTTTACATTTCAATAGCCCATTCGAGCATTCTACCGAATGACTCCTAGGTTGTCATTGGCCGCTTGAGAGGTTGGTCTGTGAAGACTACAACCGGATGTGCCAGGAAGTAAGGTTTCAACTTCTTGACAGCCATGTAAAGAGCAAGGCCAAAATTTTCAACTATGGGGTACCGTAGTTCAGCATTTCTGAGAACATGGCTAATGAAATGGACTGGGAGCTGAATGTCGTCTCTCTCAGGAAGGAGAACAGCACTGAGGACATGATCCGAAATGGCTAAAATATTGAGTAAAATTTTCCATTCCAAAACAACACTTATCGACCTATTGTGAGTAGTGATGGGCAATGCCAAAGCGAGACACCACTATTATTCCCTAGGATACGTAAGGTATGATGATGGGTTTGCCAAAGCAAGACATCGCATACATGTTGGTTTTGGTTTACTCAACGATATGAGTGATGGAGTCCTAACATGTCGTGGCAAAGTGGATAAGTTGTTGAGAGAGCATTAGATGCGACAATTTATCTAACCAAGAGTGGCTTGGAGCCATTATCAAAGAGTTGCTTACCTTAGAATATTGAGTGTTAAGACAAGCTAAAGCATGCTTAATCACTCATTGATTCTTCGGATCTTGGAATCGCCTTATTCTCTCCAAATGGGGATAAATTTAATGTGTGGATAAGACGCTTAATAAGATTAAAAATTTGCATGAATGCTTTTAAATTTCAAACTTATTATGTTATTTTCTTGATAAATGGTTTTACTTTGCACTTATATTTGTAGAATTCCAAATCAAACTATATTGTTTTCCATGATTGGTAAAGGAAATCTTTGAGAATCGGTCTCAGAAAGGAAAGGCATTTCTAAAATACAATTCTCATAAATGACTTTTACAATTCCGAAAGGACGGTTGGACATCATCTGTTCAAAATACTAGGTAGTTTTGATAAAAATGAAGTATTGAGTTAGAAACTCAAAATTTTCAATCCTTGACAACCAACATATCTTTTTGCTTTATACACTAGTGAGTACAAGTCATTCATGTATTAATTCAAGTACGAATTAAAGGAAAAGATGAAACTTTGTTGTACAGCACACTAGATGCTTAATTATGCCTAACAAAGTATAAAAGTCAAAGACACTTAAAGAAACGGTTCTTAAAGATTATGAGATGAAGTATGATAAGAAATATAAGAAACAAGGAACAAAGAAAAGGAATAAGATTCCATTTCTACTAAAGAGTTCATGTTAACTTAGCAAGTCATTATCTTCACAAGTATCAGATACTACTTGAGTATTCCACTTTGAAAGTGACCTCAAACTATTAAAGTTAAGCTAAGTTATTGACTTACAAGCTTAGAATGAAGCAAAAAAAAAAAAGCTACATCAGTTGTAAGGTTGTATGCTTTGTTTAAAGACCTTTTAAGCTAAGGCTGGAACAAATAAATGGTTATTGTGTTCCATAATCAACAAACAATCCGTTAACACACGGAAAGAATCACATTCAAAGTAAAGAGCAATAGTTGCGAATTTATTTGAATGGCATGGTTGTCTAAACCATGAGTTAAGAATGCTTGATTATAAACAAACATTCCCCTAACATGAAAACTCACAAAAGTTCAAATCATAGGCATGATTTGTGTTCTGAAAATATTTAGCAATGTCACATTAACAAGAACGTACTCAAGGCTATATAGGCTCTTGACAGTTGATCGATTAAGAATCATTCGACAAGCAAGTCTTACTTGTTAAAAACCGACAAAGTAAAGAGCTATTTTTCATGGCATAGACAATTGACTCCAAATGCTAAAGAATATTCAGTTACTTCAAAGTTTCACGAAGAATTTGAAAGAATATGGCTATATTCATCAAATGTTAACAAAACGTGACCTTGAGTAGCTCAAGAGTTCAATGAAGTACAAAATCGATTTGGAAAGATATCAAAATGTCTAGATTAGATCGAGCAATGTTTACTTGAGCCAAGCGTGACCATCACAAAGTTATGAAATTGAAATTTTCATAAATAACTCCAAAAAGAACATAGTGTGTCTTCACGGAGAACTCGATGCCATTTAAAAATGACTCGAACAATGATGGATCACATCCCTTCCTATAAAACTCTTATAGATTTGCATAGATGACTAATGTTACACTAAACAAAATGTCAAAGCTAAGAAAGGACACCATATTCAGTTATGGATAGAAATAACTTCTAAACGTCTTTTCAAGTATATGTCTAAAACTCTTAGCCTCAATGGGAGCTCACTGGCTCAGTCGGAGCTAAGTGACTCAGTGGGAGCTCACCGGCTTCGCAAGAGCTAAGTGGCTTAGTGGGAGCTTAGTGGCTCATTAAAGGCTAAGATAACTCAAGTAGGAGCTAACTGTTTGTTTCACCATAAACTTTTACCCAAAGACAATATACATGTTTCTTTGTAAGCATTCAAGTGAGACTACGGGCATTACCTCCACAACCTAAATGAGAACATAATGTTTGTTGCTCTAAGTGGTGTCTTTCTGGAAAGTAACACATTTCCAAAACGACAAGTGGGAGGAAAATGAACTCAATGACTATCGAGCTTAGCAACAAACTAGAACTGAGAATCTCGGAAGACCCAAAAGGGCTTCATGAGAATGATTGATTAAGAATACTTGATCCAAGAATACTCAAAAGGACTTTACAAGTGCCTTAAAAGAGAATTCATTACTCGTAAAACTTCTTAAAAGTTGGAGTAAGATCAAGATAATCAAAGGGCTTTGGAAGCGCCTTGAAACTCAGTGTTTGATGCAATAACCCCGTATAAGTATAGAATTCACCAAAGTTTTGTATTGAATCCTATAAATTTTCTAATAAGTTAGAAATTAAACTAAGACTTACAAGCATAATATTTACTATTAGATAGTAAGGGAATACTGCCTTGTAAGATAGCTACGACAAATCCAAATTCCGAATAATGGTTAGAGGCCATAAAATCCGAAATAGACTCCATGTTTGAAAATCATGTTTAAAACTTGATTAATTTGCATGAAGGGTGAAAGACCCATTGATCGCAAATAAGTTTTCAAGGAGAAAACTAACAAATGTGGAAATGTATATGCATACATAGCTAGATTGGTTGAAAAGGGTATAATTAAATTCACAGAGTTGATTTTAATAAAAACCTATTCACCAATCAGAATGCTCAAGTCTTTTCGTGATTATTCTAGCAAAATTGCACATATGGAATATGGCAAAATAGATACAAAAACTGCCTTCCTAAAATAGAATTTTGGAAGTGACTATGAAAATAGTATAGGGGTTTTGAAAATCTAAATAATGCTAGATTTGAAAGCAAGCTCAAGAAATCCATTAAGAGATTGAAGGAAGCATTGCATAAAGGAATTGGAACGTGTTTTCTCATTAAGTTAATAAAAGGATTGACTTATGGAGAAACATAGAAATTCTTGTGGATAAGAAGTTTAGTGGGAGCAAGAGTCAATCTTGTAAGGTCCAATAAGAAGTTTACGAACTCTGTTGTAAATTAACTATTAAATACTAAATGCTTAGATTTGAAAGTATTTTCGACAATGGACCAAGCAAAAGAAGATACATAGTACATATTGGGAATTAAGATATATTGTATAGACTTAATAAAATGTTTGAACAAGTAAAGGAATTTACCGTATTAAACATGAATTGAAGGACTTAAAAGGCTTTCGACCCGTATGTATAAAACTAAGTAACTGTTTGAACTAAGTATAAGCTAGGCCAAATACTAAGTCAAACAAGAAAGACACAAGTGGAGACTTTCAACCGTATCACATAGCAAACAGTTTAGCAAGACTCAGTGGAACTGGATGAGTAAATTGTAACATGGATAGAATAAGATTGAGAATCATCCTACAAATTAAATCCATCATGTACGTTATGATATAGAATCGTCACACTACTTACTTATTTACAGCATGTGAAGTACGTATATAGTACCAATCAACTTGAATCTAAGAAATAGATTGTTAGATTATGGTCAAGAACATCCATAGCACTTGGATAAGTAAGAGGATGAGTTATTGACTCATGAAAACAAATAAAATTTGAGTATTGATGTTTCAAGCACAAACCTTAACAAGGATGAGATCCTTAACAAGGAAGCCATTTGTAAGCACGAAGTAAGAAGCGTCGTGGCTTGAGAATGGTAACATGGATGTGCATCCATGTGTAATGCGCGGAAATTTAAGGTAAATTTCCATTATCAGAAGTGATTAGGGTATCCCAAATCGTTGTGAGTCGTTTGGAGTGAAACCCAAGCAAAGCATCATCAAGAAGTTTACTAAAATATATGTTGAGAATATTGTTGCTTTAAAGGAAATAATAAGGAAGATGTTAAATTGAAAGTTCGTTGTTGAACATTGATGATTGTAGGTTGTCAAGTTGAAGGTCTCAATCATGAAAATGAATGGGAGCCATCACTTGGACAATAAATCCTAAATCACAGATAATACATAACACTCTCAAGTTTTATCATCTTATTATGAAAGTGATCAATAATGATGATGCTAATATTTGCAAAGTAATTATAACTAAACCTATGCAATAAGTGAACAACAACATTCATAATTGCACGAAAGAAATCAAGCATATTAAATATGGGTGTGATTTCTATAAATGTTTCATAAAGAGTGTTACTTAAAACATTTGGAAAAATCATTTATCATAAGATGAACCATTCAGGTTTTGGAGTAATTTAATTTCATGCAATTTTATCACTTCGGTTCTATTCAATTGTGGTTTAGAATTAAATTATTAGTCCATTCGATTTTGAGAATATTCAAAATAGGGTATCAAGACCAGTATTGGAAATAGAAACACCTATTAAGTGAACATTGAATATTTTAATCGAAAAGTATCCCTAATCAAGGTCATTTAAATGATGGACGATTAATGACCGCTTGAGATTAGCGTGTAGTTTGATTTATAGCACTGTTTCTTGTGCTACAAGGACATGATTGTCATGAATCATTTGCACATGTATTAGTTTAGAACCATACTGGATCAACCTATAAGAATACTTTAAGAGATTTAAAAATCGTCATAAGTATACTTCTCATTATGGCTATCGGAACCTCTTTCCTCGACCATGAGTATTGTGAGTTCTCCTGTTTGAGTACTAGTCCGTTTTGATATAAGTCAAACGTCTGCCGTACATGGAGATTATAATGGCAACACTCAGGCGGCTAGGTCCTCTTAGTAAGAGAAGCTACATTACAAGACTGGGAATGTCCCCCTACTATAAATAGGGAAGATGTCTTTGTTGTTTACAAGGCCTCTCGAAGAGCGAGAATGTAAAATGCATGGCCGTGCTCGGATAGATTTTAGAAATCATCTTTTTGTTGACAATCGGACTCGGATTTGAAGAAACACTTTTGGACGTAATAAGGATGACGAATAAATCTTACCTTATAGTTCATGAAGAGGCAGTAAGTGACATAGGAAAAAGGCTATACACTAAAAGCGCACTTGTCCGGAAGGACAAGTCGGAGATTGAAAGGAATGGTGTCCTTCGAACAAGTGTATTATTCCGATAGAGGGCTCGGAGCTGTTGAAAAGCTATTTATTTAGGGTTTAAGTGATCGGAATGCCTAGATGGAGGCCGCTTCCCATTAGTAATATTAATGCATAATTAATATTACAGCTTAATCTTGACAGAACCTTTCGGGTCACACCCAAGCAACAAACGATCCGACGCGACGAATTAATCCGAAAGGAGTTAATGAGTCACCCGAGTATTATAAAAAAAGACGTCGGATCCCAAGCTTAGAGTGTCGGAATCGAATCTCAAAAGTCGAGCCAAAATTTAGGAATTGGCGAGACGGGAAAATGCTTCAAGTAACAAGTAAAAACCCTAGCCACGCGAATGCTAGAGAAGCGCGCAAAATAAAAAAGCGCGCCATGTGGCAGCGCACATGGCAGTACGCCATGTCGTAGGACACGTGGCAGCCACCAAGTGGCAGCTTGGCAGCGTGCCACGTTGGCAATGCCACCCGGCCATGGACGCGGGCCGAAGGATGGCGGCCCAACCGAACCCAACTTGGGGCTCAAGGTTGGGTGCCACATGGTTAGCTCACAATGCATATGAGTTGCCTTAGGGAGCAAGTGAGGAAGAGGTCCTCACCTAACCATGTGACACTTGTTACTTTGTTATTCCTTGATTTATTTAACTAAGGATTGAATTCAACATTATTTATATGTGGGATATTTTTGTGAAAAAGTCCCACCTTGAAAGATGAGTGGAATTCATAAGGAAGCACTCCTTATAAATAGCTAAGGTATGCCTTGGGATTATTCACTTAAGTAAGAGCTCAATTAGGCATCTCTACTTGAGAGGAAACCTATAAGCTCATAAATTACTCGGGTAGTCTTTTTGGTCGGACTTGGCTAACCTCCAAGTATTAGACTGGTTGGGTCGAGTTTCGGGTGAACTTTCGTTGGAGGTCCTTGCCATTCGTGAGGCTCGGCTTTTCTCAAGTAAGAGCTCTGTCCGAGTGAGCGAAGCACGCTTCAAGGGTAAATTAGTCTTTTCTCTATTCTTGATAATTTTGCATTTGTTATATTAATTGTGAGTTTGTTCTTGGGCTCAGGTTTTATTTCCACGGTGAGTCGGACTCATCGAAACCCAACAGCGGTATCGGAGCCTTACTCATTTATTTTTATAACAAATAATTTTCATGGTGTTTTATTTTTCTTGTTTATGTTGTTAATTAGATTAGTAGCTCAGTTTTATTAATTTTAATCCCGTTTTAAAGCTGATTATGGCCCCGAACCCATATTTTCGCCAAAAAATAGTGAATTTTGGGTGGAAAAGGCGTTCTGGAAATGTTTTCACCCTTTAGGTCTGTGTCTTAGGCCAAAATCTAACCAGAAATGCCTTTTTCGAGGGATTTTTTGTTTTGACGAAAAATTTTATGTCTTTCTAACCTTGAATCTTAATGGCATATTTATGGTAATTATGTATATGGTTCTTTCCTTAATGTTTCTGCTTTTTTGAACCTCTTTAAGCATGGTTACTTGGTAGTAATTAGTGCTTGAAAGATTGGTTAAAATTTTCACATAATTGCAAATACATTGCATTAAGTGTGAAAAATTTACTCTTTGAGGCTTCTAAGTACTAAAGATCCACTTTAATTGTTTTAAGTGGTTGGAACTTTGAGTTACTAAATTCCATGAATTTTTGGTTGAACTTTTGATTTAATCATGTATTAAGTTGATTGGAATCATAAAGTTTGAATCTTGTGATAGAAATTTCATTTATCTTCATATTCGAAAATTTAATTTTTCAAGGATTCACAAGTTAAAGTTGGAATCTTTATTTGAATATTTGTGTTCATAATTCCAATTCCTCTTTATTTTGTAAAAATCTCAAGATTAATTTAAAGTAATTAAATTAATAATTAGTATTGCCTCATTCATTTTATTGCATCAAGTTGAACCAATTTTATTAAAGAACAGTTCTTGGAAATTATTTTGGTTTTGTGCTCTTAGATGAATTTATTAAGTTGGACTTGTTTTAATTTCATTTTGCTCAAAATATTGATTCTAAAATTAATTTAGAGTTGGTTAGAAATGTCACACAAAACAGGGAAATAATCCGGAGGCACTAGCACGGAAACCGAGGCACAATAGGCTCGAATTTCCCTTGGCCAGTTGGGCTTCTCGCGCAGCCCGCATGTGGCTGCCGAGGGATAAGGGCTGTGCGCTTGGTGCGTGCGAGAATTTGGTGCGCATGTGTGAGTGTGTGTAATGCGAGCAAGTGTAGTGCCTTGATGCGTGGTAGAGTGCGTGTGGGGTGTGGTGCGTGCTTGCGGCACGATGCGCACAACCCCACACTTGGCACTTTAGCCCCATGCGTGGTAGAGTGCGCATGTGTGAGTGTGTGTAATGCGAGCAAGTGAGTGCCTTGATGCTTTGTGTGTTTGTATGTATGTTTAGAAAAATGCATGCTTTTAATGGTTTTCTTGTCATTTTGTTCATTTCTCGACTATTTCTCTCGCTTCTTTGTTTGCTTGACTTGTTTTGTAGGTGTGTCGAGTTTCCAGAGGTTTGATCACCAAGGACAAAGCTCTAGCGCATTCAAGAAAGTTGATGGAGCTAAGTTCGAGATTCCAAATATGCAATTCAAGCTAGCTCCGCAAGCTCGAGGGCCTTAGAAGCGATGCTTTGGCTTGAGGCGTTCAAGTGCTTGGAATATAAAGGAGCTGCCCTTCTCACGAGCATCGCCTCGAGTGCACCAATTATAGGGATGCTCGGGAGCGCGGAGATTGATCGAGCAAGTGAAGGAGGCAAGGCCACGAGCACCAAGCAGGGGTGCGCGTGCGGCACAGGGGGTGCGTGCGTGCAGACCCAGTTGTGCGCACGCGGCTTGGGTGGTGCACACGCACTGCTTGTCCCAACCCCCTTCGCTCGATTCTTCTATTTATACCCTTAGACTTTTCCTTTTTGGGGGGACGACTCATTTTTGTACTTCACACTTATTTTCCAGATTTGGTAGAGAGAGAAAGTAGAGAGAGAAGCTTAAGATTACTTCATTGTACTTGAATTTGATCTTTGATTTCAACTTGATCTTGGATTTCTTCTTCTCATCAATGAAAGTTTGTGAGATTTCTTTCCTTTGAATTTACTTTTATTGCAATTTCCTTCAATTCTTGAATGGTTGATTTGAATTTCATTCTTTGCTTTAGAATTTGTTGAGTGAGTGAATTCCTTTTTGATTAAACTTGAAATGAATATGATTGTGATTGAATTTGTTTTGTTTTTCAATTCCACCATGATTAGTAAGTAGATTAGCTGCTAGGGAGAAGGGGAAGCATGCTTGATTAATGATTTTGCTAGTTGATGATCCTTGATTGATTGAATTGTGACAAGGGAATAAACGCGTCGTCAATTGTCTATCCCTAAATCAAATACAATTTATACAACCTAAACAAACCTAATACGAGTATAAGGCAAGCATAGGGGTCGAACCACAGAGAACAGATAAACACCACCAAATGTTATCGACAATTAAGCTAGTCCGGAGTAGGAGATAAATAAACTAAAGTCTAAATATGCTAAGACAAGAAATAAAACATTAAGGGAAATGGTTTAGGTAAAGCATTCACTTGAACATACACAAAGGCATAGAAATTGAATTAATTATGAACTAAACATGCTCAAAAATCGAAATAAAGGATCCAATCAAGCCGCCTTCCGGGGTCAATTGGCTTCTCCTAACATAGCCTCTATGTTTCCACATTAGAACCATATACTAGGAGGTACTATTAAATAACAATCGATAATAATGAACCTTAACTAAGTCAACTTCCGTTCCTTGTTAGCAAAGATTCACCTTTAATCAACCAACAATGTGCACTTGCAAGGAGATTAAAGAATATCAAGCATATAAAGACTTTAATCACAAATAAATCAACTCTAAACCTAGAACATGCTCAAGATCCAACTACACCACAACCATCCCCTCAATGGGGAAATTACTCACTAATCATGATAATAACAAGATTAATCAACAAATAATCAAGAATCAACATGATCAACAAGCAATACCGACAACAAAAAATAATAATCAAAATAAAACAATAAAAATAGAGGAGAGAGAGTTAGAGATTCTCATTGATTGAAGATGTAAATCTATAGAAAAGATGATCAATTTCTTCTTCAAAATCCAAGTTCAACAATGGTGAAACCCTCACTTTCTCTCTCTAAACTACCCTAATCCTAAGCTAAACCTAGAGAGAGAAGCTCTCCTAAAACTAGGGAAAAAGATCTAAAGGAATGAAGTTCTCCTGTACAAAACAAGCCCCGCAATATATAAAGAATCGCGCAAAAACGCTGAATAGGACCCGCTGTGCGCCCGCGCAATGTAGCTGCGCGCCCGCGCATTTGTGGGTTGCGCGACTTGTGCTTGGGTGTGCGCGCCCGTGCTGCTGGATGCGCGCCCGCGCACCGTAGCTGCGCGCCCGCGCGTTGTAGGTGTGCGCCCGCGCACATGTCGCGCACAGGCCGCGCAAAACTTTCTGCCTCGATTCTGCAATTTCGCCAATTTTGCGCGGGTTCTCACAGGGCTGCGCTCCCGCACATTATTCGCGCCCTTGCACCTTGCTTTCTTCGATTCTTCTCTCATGCTTCCTTGGCTTCTTCTTTGCAATCCAAGACTTCAAATACCTAAGCACAAACACCAAGGGAAGCAATAAGGTATAGGGAACGGTGCAAACACGCAATGAAGGCAAGCATTCAACAATATACGCGATTTCATTAAAAATACATCGAGACATGTATGCACGCATTATTTGAACAAAACAACTGCAGAACACCCTAAGACAAGCTAAAACAAGGCATAAACATTATCCTAGGAGTGACATAAAATGTCACTCATCAAATTGTTGCAATTAAATTAGTTGTCATAGTTGTGTATGCGATTAATTAGACTAGGAGTGATCAACCTATAAGATTAATCTAGATTACATTGCAAATTTCAATGACATGAACCCTTGATTTGAGAATTGCTTTAATTGATTTAGAAGATCTTCAATACAATTGTCACCATTGAATCTTCAATCTCTCAAACCACCATTGAAATCCCTCACTTTCTCTCTCTAAACTGCTCCTAAACTATCCCTAAAACTAAAGAGAGAAACTCTTAACTTGAGCTAAAAGTAAGAGAGAAAGCAAAAAGAATAGAAATTAAACTAAAATAGCTAATTAAAAATCATGGAAAACTATAAAAGTAAATGAAAAAACAAAATGAGTTATAAATATGGAAAACCAAATAAAACTAAGAAAATTATATGAAAATAATGAAAGAAAATATAGAAAATGAACTTAAATCTTATTCTTTTGAGCGCCATAAATGACGCTCATCATTCCTTCAAGCTAAACGTTTGCTCGTCCTCGAGCAAAACAAAATCCAACCCAAGGGAAAATGATGACATTATTCAAGCAAACAAACAAACAAGAAGACTAGAGAGGAAAGGAATATACACTTACTCACTTTCGTAGGAATCACGGTCAATTTTAGCAACAATCAACAAGCCATTTAAACCCCAAGATCGCCCTAGAGGACGAGTGATGCTCTCGTAAGGGTTTCCTAAGAAATTGACCCATAAATCTCACAAACCAAACAAACAAGGAAAAGCACGAAAAAGAAGCAAAAAGAAAGGAAAAGATCACAAATGTTCATGAATGGACTTTTGCAAATGTACAAGCATAAATGAATACAAATCTTTCTAAACAAGTAAGGGAGTGCACGTTATGAGATATCTAAGGTTGATTGAAACATAGGATATGCTAAGTATAGAGAACTATCAAGACTCTTTTCACCTACATCTCAAAACAATTTTAGCACATGTTCTCAATTGTCTTCAAATCCTCTTTTAGCAAGCATCTCTATAGTTCCTCGAAGGAACCGGAAAAAGAAATAGATTTGAGGTTTCTTGACATCTTGACTTTGCATCCCCTCTCCTTAGGCTTTAACTCATAATGCCCTCCCCAGATATGTGACTCAACCTCTAGGTCAAAAGAACTTTCCCAAAGGTTGTAACGTAAGGGCAACAGGGTGAGGCTAGGCTTAAAATTTAGAATTTGGTGGTATTCCTAATTCATGAAGCAAAAGGGTGATCAAAACTTCTCCTCATAACCAAGTAATCACCAAACTAAAACCTCCAAGCTTATTCAAAGCTATTACCACAATCATATATACAAAAAGCGTAAGAACGCTTTCCCCCAAACTTTAAAAAAGCATTGTCCTCAATGCTTAAAATAGGAAGAAACATTTACATCAAAATGTTTTTGAACTTTTTCATTTTTACTTTTTTTTTCAATTTTTGTCAAATCTTTTGAATTTGCTTTGCTTTTTCTCATTTTTTCAATTTTTCATTTTTAACTTTATTCATTGTCCTCGCCTCTTTTAACTATGGACTGCTTTTTCAACTTTGCATTTGAATGTCCTTGCCTTTTTAACTTTGGACGGCTTTTTCATTTATTCACTTGCCATTATTCATAAGAAATACAAAACACAAGCTTGCTTACAAATAAGAACCAATATTCAAACTCATATACAGCAATCTCCAAGAAAATGATCATTTGCTTCACAAAAACCAAAAATTGAACAAAAAGAAACAAAAGGTTCAAAGTTCTAAAAGTGTGTCTTGAAAAGAGGGGAAAAGGTTCAAATGGTTAGCAAGTAGGCAAATGTAAACCAAAGAACTAAAAATAAAGAATGTTATCCTAGAAAATAAAAATTACCACGCTGAAAAGATGTCTTTGTCCTCCCTAGATGGTTCGGTCTTGTGTTTGAGAATTATGAGTCAAGATTCAAGATTAGGTCCGCAAAAGTCAGGGATCCATGCCGCTCATGCAAGTAATTGTAGAAGGCTTGAAAAACAATGAAACCTCACATGGTTGTAGCAAAAACTCACTATTAGTTTCAAATTCACCAAAAGGGAGCAATTGCAAATTTTCAAATACAAATAGAATCCGGATTCAAGGTCCCAAAAGTTCTAAAGACTACCTCAGCATACTCTATCCTAGAGTCAACCAAACATACTCTCAAATCGTGCACATCGTTACCATTTAAGAAGAAAAACATTCAGTTATACAAGTCCAAAAGTATTATGTCCAAAGCAAGAACAAAACAAAGACACAATGAAAATTTGCCTTGATAGAAACAAAAATCTCTTTGGAGTTTTTCAAAATAAAGAACAAGGAAATGTATATACAATTGTGCATGGAATTTATGAATCAACATCCCACCAAACATGATAGAATACCCTCCCCCAAGCTTGAATGAGACAAAATGCTCAAACATAAATCATAGATAACATAGGAGGGGAAAACAAGGAGATCAATCCAATAATACCGACACATGTCCAACAAGGCCTCAACCATTATTAGAGAATGAGCAAGGAAAGATATTACCGGATTTAGGTGGGGGTAAATACCCATAAATGACCCAATTTAACCCTTCAAAGCCAATTTCCTCTATCATTGAATCTTGTTTTCCATGTGCTAGCAAAAATAGGAGTCAAACTTCCTTGATTCTTAATCCAAACCAATGCACCAAAGCATATCAAGTTATGTACCTAGCAAAAGGCACACGAACATTTCCATGAGAGAAAATCTATTCTAAAAAGAAAAGAAAACGAAAGCAATAAAACACGGGTTACTTCCCGAGAAAGGCTTGCTTAAGGTCCAATCTTGACCGCTCTAGAAAATAATAATTCAGCGCACGCAAGAGCTTGTCAAATGCACTACTGCACATTTCATAAGAAAGTAAGTATGCACATGATAAAATGAAGGCATGCAACAAGCTTAGTGCACACCTACAAGGAGAAAGATGCAAAGAGAAAGAAGAAGAATCAAAGGTAAATTCAACAAAATAAGACAAGAAAGAAGAAGAAAAAGAAGAAGAAAAAGAAGAAGAAGAAGAAGAAGAAGAAGAAGAAGAAGAAGAAGAAGAAGAAGAAGAAGAAGAAGAAGAAGAAGGCAAACTCTCCTCAAAATGTTTTTTGGTGGCATAATCACTCTTTTCCTCAAAAGAAGACGAATGAGGGACATGTAAATAATCATAGACAAGAGGGTCCCCAATAGGATTATTGACAAAAGAAGGGAGGGATATAGGAGTGTAAGGGATATGGTTAAATCTTCTTGAAAAAGGGGTATGAGAAAAGGGAAAAGGGGTAGCTACTCCCTCACCACAAGGTCTGACATCGCCAATGAGGGCATAAAAAATAGTCATAGAATCCTCAAAAGAAGAACACTCATGATCTCCATCTCCCTTAAACATCCAACTTCCAAGAGGAACTACATAATCCCCTCCATCACAACTATGAACAACAACTCCCTCAACATCTTTAAAGCCCAAAATCTCAAAACCATGCATGAATGGATGCAAATTCATTTCAAACTCATCTCTCTCCCATGAAGCATTCTTAATGAACTCACTCAAAAGGTTATGGGTTTTCTTTTGACTCTCAAAGAACTTGTTGGACATAACCTCAAAAGAGTCTAGATACTCATGGATAGAAGAATCACAATCATGCACAAGACACTCATCAAGATGGGAAGGATGGTTGAGGTTTTCGAAATTAACACTATCTTCACTCTCAACACCTTCACCATCACTCAAATGCTCACCAATAGGATCCTCACACTCTCTTGGTTGCTTAAAATCATCATCATCATCCTCAACACACACATTAGATTGGTGTTTTTCACATACAAGCATCAAGGATGACAATTGGCTTTCTAACTCATCACCTCTCTTTCTTTCCTCCTCAATACCCTCATTCTTTTTCATTATCTTTAATTGACCTCTCACAGATGTAAGAATCATCTCCTTACTAGGCCCAAGATCATTATCAAGCTCAATGTGCTTAATTTGAGACTCAAATATATCAACAAGAGATTCAAAAGGTGTAGAAGGTTGAGGTTCAACAAAAGAAGATGTACAACCAAGATTAGAAGAATCAACATGAAAATCATGATCATATACATCACATTGGGGAGTGGGGGCACAATCAAGCATATGAGATTCATTATCAAGGGAACAAAGCACATCACAAGAATGCATGGTAAATAATGAAGAATATTGAAACACACCATTAGCATCAACTTGAGTATGTACCTCATCATCATGAGCAAAAGAGGGAATAGAATTGAAAACATTTGTTCTAGGTTCACTAATGGGATCATGTGACAAATGATGGGAATTCATGTTAATATTAGAAGATTCAACGCATTGCACATCAACATTAGAATCATGATTACCCCTATTATAGATATCTCTAGTAAACCACACATAGAAATCCCAAGCATCATCAATTGACAATGATCTAAATCCACCATTATGCATGCTTTCAATTTCATCCATAGTTTGCTCATTCAAACCAAAATAACAAATCTCACAAGCCTCCCAAAGACTACAACAATTATAGTTCAAAAACCCTATAAGTCTATGGAAGTAGACATGAAAAGACTCATCATCATATTGAGGAAAAGAATAACATGCCAATTTTTTTTTTTCAAAACAAGCAAAAATCAAATAAAAGAAGAGTATATACAAAGACCTAGACTCAAGCAATCAAAAACAGTTAAACATAGACACCGTTCCCAGGCAACAACACCATTTTGACGTAGGGAAAATGTAGGTTGTTATATAATCTTCCCTAGAGCCAAACAAATTTATAAACACTTAACAAACCTAAATACAAGTATAGAGGTAAGTCATGGGTCGAACCCAAAGGAACGGTAATGTTCAAGCACTTTCAATTATGCGCTTCAACAAGGTCGAAATCAAAGGTAAGAGGTAACAATAACAACTAACAAAACAAACAGCCAAATAAATAAAACACTAGGAATGGGATCAAAAAGTAATCATGACAGTTGCAACAACTTGAGAAGATCATGCCAATCAAAGGTTGTGAAGACTAATGATAAGAGCTATCAATTAGAATCAAAGAGCTATCTCCTAATTGTTAAGCTAGGGTTCACTATGAATAAAAAACTAAGAGAATCACAATCCAAACCAATCAATAATTGCAATTCCTAAATCAATTGGTCGTGTCATTAGCAATTACAATGCAATCTAGCATAATTCTCAAGGCCTAATCGAATTACACATATGCAAACCTTCATTAGTCACTTTAATCTCAACAATCAATCGCCACAATTACCAAATTAATCACAATCAATCAATCATACAAGTTTCACCCAATTCCTAGCCAAACAACTACTCAAGAATCATCATCTATCAACAATCAACTAAAGGAATCAAGAATCAACAAAATATCAAGAACAATTCCACTATCAAGAATTAAACATCAAAATTAAACTAAACAAACATGTTTTCAAAGCAATACGATGAGATAGAGTGAGAAATGCTCATTGATTGATTAAGAAGATCTTCAATACAATTGTCACCATTGAATCTTCAATCTCTCAAACCACCATTGAAATCCCTCACTTTCTCTCTCTAAACTAATCCTAAACTATCCCTAAAACTAGAGAGAGAAATTCTAAGCTAGTCTAAAGTTGTTCAAAAATAGAAAGGTCGCAAGTATATATAGCAAAAGAAAAACAAAAAAGATGGAGAGCCACGATGCGCACGCACAAGAGGGCGTGCGCGCACCAACCTATGGTGCGCACGCACAGAAGGGTGTGCGCGCGTGCACTATATGGTGTGCCAGTCATGCACACTGCTGCGCTCACGCACCATAGTGATGGTCGTGCACTCGGCCTCTTGCTTTAGTTCTAGCACTCAAAAGCATGCTCCTCATCGACGCTCTCGAGGTGATGCCCGCGAGGAGGGCAGCCATTTAATCTTCAAATATTTGCGCACTCCGGACCTAAAATTAATGAGAAAACATCCGTAAGAGAGCGGCAAACAAGATTTCAAAACTTCACTTGCAATAAATCAATTAAAAGTAAGAGAGAAAGCCAAAAGAATAGAAACTAAACTAAAATAGCTAATTAAGAACAAAAATCATGGAAAACTCATAAAAGTAAACGGAAAACCAAAATGAGTTATAAAGACAGAAAACCAAATAAAACTAAGAAAATTATATGAAAATAATGAAAGAAAATATAGAAAATGAACTTAAATCAAATTCTTTTAAGCGCCATAAATGACGCTCATCAGTAATTCAATACAATTATAGTAATTCAATACAAGTATGGAACTCTTAGGCTAGGTTTTCTTTATAGTTTTATTCTCATTTTTAGTCCTTTTTGCCATGTTTTTACATAATAATGCTTGCTTTACGTGTGTATGTAAGTTTAGAGAAATGCATGCTTTTAATGGTTTTCTTGTCATTTTGTTCATTTCTCGACTATTTCTCTCGATTCTTTGTTTTCTTGACTTGTTTTGTAGGTGTGTTGAGTTTCCAGAGGTTTGATCAACAAGGAGAAAGCTCGAGCGCATTCAAGAAAGTTGATGGAGCAAAGTTCGGGATTCCGAAAACGCAATTCAAGCTAGCTCAGCGAGCTCGAGGGCCTTAGAAGTTATGCTTTGGCTTGAGGCATTCAATCGATTGGAAGATAAAGGAGCTGCCCTTCTCACGAGCATTGCCTCAAGTGCACCAATGATAGGGATGCTCGGGAGCGCGGAGATTGATCGAGCAAGCGAATGAGGCAAGGCCACGAGCACCAAGCAGGGGTGCACGCGCGGCACAGAGGGTGCGTGCGCGCAAACCTTGTTGTGCGCGCACGCGGCTTGGGTGGTGCGCACGCACTGCCTGTCCTGACCCCCTTCGCTCGATTCTTCTATTTATACCCTTAGACTTTTCCTTTTTGGGGGGACGACTTATTTTTATACTTGACACTTATTTTCCATATTTAGTAGAGAGAGAAGCTTAAGATTACTTGATTGTACTTGAATTTGATCTTTGATTTCAACTTGATCCTGGATTTCTTCTTCTTATCAATGAAAGTTTGTAAGATTTCTTTCCTTCAAATTTACTTTTATTGCAATTTCCTTTAATTCTTGAATGTTTGATTTAAATTTCATTCTTTGCTTTAGAATTTGTTGAGTGATTGAATTCCTTTTTGATTAAACTTGAAATGAATTTGATTGTGAGTGAATTTGTTTTGTTTTTCAATTCCACCATGATTAGTGAGTAGATTGGTTGCTAGGGAGAAGGGTAAGCATGCTTGATTGATGATCTTGCTAGTTGATGATCCTTGATTAATTGAATTGTTACAATTAAATTGTTGACATAGTTGTGCATGTGATTAATTAAACTAGGAGTGTTCAACCTATAAGATTAATCTAGATTACATTACAAGTTTCAATGACATGAACCCTTGATTTGAGAATTGCTTTAATTGATTGAATTTGATTGTGATTTTCCTAGTTAGCCATTCATAGTGAACCCTAGCTTGGCTTATAGGTGATAGCTCTTAAATTCCTTTGGTTGCAACTATTGTTTGTCCTTTGTAATGTTTGAATTGATTGAGTGATCCTTCAATTAGCATAATCATTGAACTTGCATGTGGAACCTATATCCCTAGTGTTTAGTATATTAAATTTCTCAATTTATCTAGCTTTCTCGATACCTTAGTTACCAACCCTATCTTTCTACAATCTTCGAAGTAGCTTGACCTAGGCTATAGCTTGCACCTACTCATTCCTTTGGGTTCGACCCTTGACTTACCGTATACTCGTATTAGGTTGGTCGAGTGTTTATAAATTTTGTTTTGGCTCTAGGAAAGGGTAGAAAACGACCTAATTTTACCTACGTCAAAAATGGCGCCGTTGTCGGGGAGTAATATTGGTGATTTATTATAGTTGTCGAGTCTATTTCATCTTTAATTGAAAATACAAAAAGATTTCCTTTTAGGCTACACTTGTAGCCGTGCTATTAACCATTTCTTTTGAGATTTTATGCATGGAGCACGTGGTCATTCACTAGTGCCATTTGTTCCGGAAATTGAGAGAACCACTAGTGCAAGGTTAAGGGGTGCTAGACGATCTTTGAGCCCTAGCATTTCAAGTGAAGAAGAACCACAACAAGAGGAACAAGCAAGAATGGGAGAAAATCCAAGGGTGGCGTTGAAAGAATTGGGGATTCCCGGTGCATATAGATTTGAGAGTGGGATGGCTCCACCTACAACACCGGCAAATGACTTTCAAATAAGACCGGCAATGATCACTTTGATAGAGAGGCGATAATTTAGTGGGGCTAAGAATGAAAGCCCGCTAAATCATCTCAAGGAGTTTGAAAAATATTGCAATACTATCAAGGTGAATGGAATTTCCCAAGAATTCATCTTCCTCAAGCTTTTTCCCTTTTCCCTCATAGGGCGTGCCTTGGAATGGCTAGAGAAGGAGGTCAAGCCGAATTCTCTAAGGACATGGGATCAAGTGACCAAGGAGTTTCTATCCCGTTTCTATCCACAAAAGAAAACAGCGGAGGCTAGAGCTTTGATTCAAGGTTTCAAGCAAAAGCCTATTGAGAGTCTCTATGAAGCATGGGAGAGATACAAAGAGTATCAAAGAGAATGTCCTCACCACGGAATTCCTACTTACCAAATTATTCAAATTTTCTATGGAGGCCTTAGTCCTCAAGGAAAATCATGTTTAGATAGAGGAGCCGGAGGTCCTATCATGAACAAAACGGAAGAGGAAGTGGTAGACATAATTGAAGACGTAGTGAGGTATTATAGGGATTGGCAAGATGGAGAAAGAGAGTCAACTAGGAAGATTAGCTCTTCGGTGTACTCGGTTGATCATCTAAATGCAATCAACAATTTATCCTCACAAATGACAAACTTGGGAAAGGAGGTGTCAGCTATCAAGGCGAAGTTGGAAAGTGCTACCTACCAAGTTTCAAGTCTTCCCTCCCAATCTAAGGGGAGAGGTATGTCTTCTAATTCTCAACCACCTCCCTCTTCTAGGAACATGCCTAGTGGATGCTTGTTTTGTGATGATTGTGGATCGTTTGATCATGATGTTTCTAATTGCCCTCATGTATGTATGGATGTTTGTGATGATCAACATGGAAATGTGAATGAGCATGTGAACTATGTGTCAAACAATAATGATTCTAGGTTTTAGAATCAAAGAGGTCAATGGAATAGGAATTACAACAACCATGACAATTTTGACAACTACAACCAAAGTGGTGGTAATAGGAACTATGGGAACCTAAATTCCCGAGGTAACTATAACAACCAAGGTTATAGTAGCCAAAATCATAACCAAAATTATGGTAATCTTAACCAAGGTTATGGTAACCATAATCAAGGTAGAGGTAATTGGAACAATCAAAATAGGGAAAATTTTCAAAATAACTCTCAAAGGGGTCCCCCACTCGATTTTGCTCCAAAGACCCAAAATGATAGTTCCTATGTTCAATCCTCTTCTTCTTCTCATAGAACCAATTTGAAAGAAATCATTGAAAACCAAAAAAAGTTGTTGAACACTTACATGACCGTAAGTGATAAGAAAGTTAATGCTTGAAGACCAAATTTCTCAACTTGCTAATGCTTTGAAAGACAATGCTAGTCCTTCTTCTTTACCGTCCCAAGCCTAGATCCCAAGAGACTGGTCAATGCTATTGTCACAAGGAGTGGTAAGGTTCTTGAGGAGAGTTTGCCTAGGAAGAGTGACACCAAGGAAGCCACAAAAGAAGCTTTGGTAGAAGATGAGAGAGATGGTGCATCTTTGAGTGAGGTTGAGATTGAGAAGCCTAGTGAGGTGAGATTGGAGAAAGAAATTGTGAAACCCAAGCTTCCTTACCCACAAAAATTCATGAGACACAAGTTAGATGACACAATTTGGAAGATTTATTGATATTCTCAAGCAACTTGACCTTTCTTTACCATTTACCGAAGTTGTCACCCAAATGCCCAACTACGCAAAACTCCTCAAAGACATTTTGAGTGGTAGGAGGACTTGTGACGATGTAGAGACGGTGAACTTGACTGAGAATTGTAGTGCAATCATAATGAACAAGATGCCACCTAAGCTAAAAGATCCCGGAAACTTTTCCATCCCTTGTGTCATTTACAAAATGCAAATCGAGAACGCCTTGTGTGACCTAGGAGCTAGTGTTAGCCTTATGCCATATTCGGTGTACCAAAGACTTGAGCTAGGGGAACTTTTACCTACTAACATCACTTTGCAATTGGCCGATAGGTCAATTAAGTTTCCTAAGGTTAAGGTAGAGGATGTCCCTTTGAGGGTTGGCAAATTTGTTATTCCGCTGGATTTTGTGATGCTTGAGATGGACGAATATGCTAACATTCCTATCATTCTAGGGAGACCATTCTTTGCTACTTGGGGTGCTTTGATAGATGTGAAAAGTGCTAAAATTTCACTCAAAGTAGGGGATGAGGTAATAGAATTTGACTTGAATGATAGTATGAAGTATCCAAGTTCTTCTTTAGAAAATTGCATGTTGATTGATTCTCTTGATCATGTTGTGTCTTCCATGCATGAGCAATTGCTCACTTCTAAAGATGCTCTTGAGAATGTTTTGTTGAATAAGGAAAAGATAGGTGCTTCTAGCAAGGAGATGTCTTTGTATGAAGATGTGCTTAATGGAAGCCTTGAGGATGTTAAAGAGCAAATGTGCATGAGCATTTCTAACCAAGAAGCGTTGCAAGTGGCTACATCAAAGGAATGTAAAGGTGTGCTAATGGTTTAGCTCAAACCTCTTCCATCACACCTTAGGTATGAATTCTTGGTACCCAATTCCACCTATCCCGTGATTGTTAGCTCTTCTTTGAGTGAGCGCCAAGCTCAAGAATTGTGTGATGTTTTTAGATAGCACCAAGGTGCTTTGGGTAATACCATTGATGACCTCAAAGGTATAAGCCCCGCTTTATGTACACATCACATAACCCTTGAGGAGGGTGCTCTACCTTCTATTGAGAGACAACGAAAGCTACATCCTTAAATGGGAGAGGTAGTGAAGAAGGAGATCACCAAACTTTTGGATGCAGGAAATTATATTCCCCATCTCGAGTTCTAGGTGGGTCTCCCCCGTTCATGTTGTCCCCAAAGAAGGGAGGCATGACCGTCGTCGAGAATGAGAGAGGTGAGCTCATTCTAACGAGGACGGTCACGGGATGGAGGATGTGTATAGACTATAGACGTCTAAACACATCCACCAAGAAAGATCACTTCCCCCTTCCTTTCATTGATCAAAGTCTTGAGAGACTAACGAGGCACAAGTTCTATTGTTTTCGTGATGGTTATTCGGGATTTTTCTAAATCCCTATCCACTCGGATGACCAAGAAAAAACAACCTTCACTTGTCCATATGGTACGTTTGCCTATAGGAAAATGTCGTTTGGCCTTTGTAATGCTCCCGCAACATTTCAAAGATGCATGATGAGTATATTTGGAGATATGTTGGGGGAGGAAATGGAAGTGTTTATGGATGACTTATCCGTAGGTGACATTTCATTTGAGGCATGTCTTGAAAACCTTGAGAAATGTTTGGCAAGGTGTGAGAAAGTGAACTTGGTTTTGAATTAGGAGAAGTGTCACTTCATGATGGAGGAAGGCATAGTCCTTGGCCATAAGATTTGTTACAAGGGGATAGAGGTGGACAAAGCAAAAATTGAGGTTATTGAGAAGCTTCCACCTCCGGTCAATGTGAAAGGAGTGAGATCTTTCTTAGGACATGCCGGGTTTTATAGAAGATTCATCAAGGATTTCTCTCTCATTGCAAAGCCCCTTAATGATCTTCTTCAAAAGGATGCCGAGTTTGTATTTGATGATAAGTGTTTGGAGGAATTCAATAAATTAAAGAAGGCTCTAATCTCTACTCCTATTGTTCAATCCCCAAGATGGGATTTACCTTTTGAGTTGATGTGTGATGCGAGTGATTTAACAATTGGAGGTGTCTTGGGTCAAAGAGTGGAAAAGAAGCTACATGTGATCTATTATATGTCCAATACTCTAAATGGTGCTCAAAGAAACTACACCACAACGGAAAAGGAGTTTTTGACTATTGTTCATGCTTTTGAAAAGTTCCGTTGTTATTTGTTAGGTTCTAGGACCATTGTCTTCACGGATCATGCGACTCTCAAGTACCTTTTTGCCAAGAAAGAATCCAAGCCTAGGTTGATCCGGTGGGTGCTCGAACTTCAAACTTTTGATATTGAGATTAGGGATAAGAGAGGAGAGGAAAATGTTGTGGCGGACCATCTCTCTCGCCTAGAGGATTCTCAAATTCATGATGATGGTCCTCCAATTGAGGATAGGATTCTCGATGACTTCTTATATGCTATTGAGGCAAAAGAGCTCCCATGGTTCGCCGACTTAGTGAACTTTCTTGCATGTGGGGAGTTTCCACTTTCCTTTTCTAAGAATCAACGAAAGAAGCTCAAGAGAGAGGCAAGACACTATGTGTGGGATGATCTCATCTTGTACAAGCGAGGAGTCGATGGTTTACTTAGGCATTGTGTTCCAAATGAAGAGGTGCCTAGTGTTTTGAAGATGTGCCACTCGGATCCGAGTGGTGGCCATATGGGTGCTTCTAAAACCGCCACCAAGATTCTTCAAAGCGGTTTATGGTGGCCACATCTCTTCAAGGATTCATGCGGTTATGTTAAGACATGCGACCGTTGTCAACGAGTTGGGAATATCTTCAAGTGAAATGAGATGCCTCAACAACCTATTCTTGAATTAGAGGTATATGATGTTTGGGGAATTGATTTTATGGGACCATTTCCCTCATCTTTTGGAAATCAATATATTCTTGTGGCGGTGGATTACGTGTCTAAATGGGTTGAGGCCATTGCTTCCCCAACTAATGACCATCAGATGGTAATGAAGTTGTTCAAGAAGGTCATTTTTCCAAGGTTTGGTGTACCAAAGGCGGTGATAAGCGATAATGGTTCTCATTTTATTCACAATGCCTTTCAAAAGATGTTGCGAAAGCATGAAGTTCATCAACGATTTGGCCTTCCATATCATCCTCAAACAAGCGGCCAAGTTGAGGTTTTCAATCGTCAAATCAAGTTAATCCTTGAAAAGACGATTGCAAGAAAAGGAAGGATTGGTCAGACAAGTTGGATGATGCTCTTTGGGCTTATAGAACGGCTTTTAAGACACCTATAGGTACCACTCCATACCTCCTAGTCTATGGCAAATCATGCCATCTCCCGGTAGAACTCGAACACCGTGCTTTGTGGGCAATCAAGAAGATAAACTTTGATTTGACAAGTGCGGGGGAGAAAAGGTGGTTAGATCTTCATGAGCTAGAGGAGCTTCAATTTGATGCTTATGATTGTGCTAGTATTTACAAAGCTCGTTCCAAGGAAACTCATGATAAGCTTATTGAGAAGAAAGAGTTTTGTTTTGGTGATAAAGTTCTTTTCTACAATTCGAAAATGAAATTGTTTCCCGGAAAGCTTATGTCAAGATGGAGCGATCCTTACTTGGTTAAGAATGTCTTTCCTATTGGTGTTGTAGAGGTTTCAATGATGGATTCTTCGTCTCCGTTTAAGGTCAATGGCCATCGATTCAAGAAGTATTTCGATGGTGCTTTTGTTGGACTTATTCACATATTGCTTCTCCGACAACCACCTTAATAGGTGGAGAACGTCGAGCTATGACGTTAAACAAGCGCTTCTCGGGAGGTAACCCGGTTTCCTAACCTTTTTCTTATGATTTTTCAATTCTCTATATTTCTTTTATTTTTGAGAACTTTTCTTATTCTTCTTTGTTATCTTGATTTTAGGTACCATGAGATTGGATCGATGAAAATTTCCACAAATTTCGGTGTTAATTCAAGGTTTCATGAGGTTTGGTTAAGCTTAGGTGAAGGAGTTTATAGGGTTACATGCTCTCGTGTTTGAGTTTTCATGACTTTTTATTTATGATCGAGTGATTTTCAAACTATTTTTTGTGTGTGATTTTTAAGCACTTGATCATGGAACTTGTTAGCGCCGATGAGAGCGCAAGCACGAGAGTATGTTCATGCGTGGAATTTTCTTGTTTGGTGCGCATGCATCATAGGTTGCGCACGCGCACCAAAGGGATCAGAAATTTAAGCTCATTTTGATGAAATTTGACGGATTTTGAACCCCCCCATACCCCCCTGGTGCGCACGCACCAACCTCCCTGTGCGCGCGCACTTAGAGGGTTAGAATTTTTGGCTTCGTTTTGGTGCGTCTCAAGAAAACTCAGCCCCCCCTAGAAGCTACCTGGTGCACACGCACCAGGTAGGTCAACGTTTATGGCCTTTGTTGCGTAATTCCGAGCAAGCAAGCCCAGCCCCTGCCGTAGCTGGTGCGCAGGCACCAACCCAGCTATGCGCAGGCACCAGCCACAACAGCTATCCCCACCCTTTTCTTGCTCCTTTCATTCCCAAACCCCCCTTATTCACTCCATTCTCTTACCCCAACTTCCCTTTCATTCCTCTACTCTTTTATCTCCCATCAAACCTTTCAATTCCTTTGCAAATTCAAGGAAATTCATCCTTTTATTTTCAATTCATCATAAAATTACATTAACCTCAATCAAATCTTTCACAAATAAAAAAAATAGAAAAAAGAATCTGAAATTTCGAAAAATTTGGGCTAAATTACAAATTTTGGGATTTTGTTTTAGTGTTTGAAACTTGACTTTGGGTGTTCTAATTGTTCTATATTCTTCAATTGTGCAATTTTCAAGTGATTTAAAGCTTCATTGAGGTATAATTTCTCACTTTCTAGTCATCTTCCTCATTTTTGAAGCTTGAAACCCTTGTTTTTGCTTTCATGGTAGAACTCCATTGTTGGTTCTTTTAGCTTGTAATTTGTGTTGAATGATGTTATTGGATGTTATATTGAAGATTTTTCATGATGAATTTGTATACCTTGCTTGAATCCTTGATTAACCATTGTTGGTCATTTTCTCTTTCATGGGTATTCTATATGATAGTTTCATTTCTTTGATAATTCAATGTTTTAGGATTAATTTGCTCATAATGATTCATGATTTGGTCTTTTGTGTCCTATTTTGCCTTTACTTCATGACTAGTTGCTTCAAGCTTATGTCTCAATATTCATGGCATAGTTCATGTGTGACCATTTCTTGTGTCATTTTTGAATAAATAATGTTTGTGCTTGACTTTGGAGCAATTACTTTTGGATATTCTTGAACAATGATAATTGTAAATAAATTGCTCATGAATTGCTTTGCTTCTTGTAGATGGCCCCTATCCATCATAAGAAGCGTGCTAGATCAAGTTCAAGCAATGCTAGGCACATTGTTTCACCTCCTCCCGAGGTGGTAGAAACATACAGCATTGAATTCTCTAAGGAATTCCATTGGGATCGGTTCAAGCAACTATCCAAGCGGAAGCTCAAGTCAACAAGATTCTACGATCTTTTAATTTGTTTGATGTAGCATAGCTTCGACGCCTGGTGAGATCCTTCTAATCTTCTTCTTTTTATTTTCTTTTCTTGGCTGCTTAGTTTAGGTTTAGATTAGGAGAAGTTGAACGGTTCGGGGATGTTTGCTTTCTAACACATTAGTGTGTTTTGGAACATTGGCGTTGTAGCCGAATGTTCACTTGTTTGTTGATTGGGATATATGTGTTAGCTTACTTCCTTGATACTCTCTATTTCTCTTTTACCTTTGAATCTTTCTTCTTTATTTCTTTTCTTTTTCTTCTTCTTGTAGATATTTCCTTTTTGTTTTCCTTTTTCTTTTTGCTTCTTTATCTCTTTTCTCTTACATTTCCTTTTGAATTTTGCTTTCTTATGTTTTACTTTTACATCTTACCTTTGAAATAAAAAATAGAAAAAAGGGGTTTTATAAATAAAATAAAATGTTTTTGAGGCATTGCTTTTCTTTCTTACTGATTTTGCTTTTGCTTTGGACTTAGTACCACTTGGACTTGCACATTGGCTATCATTCTTCCTAAAAGCAATGGTTTTCACGGTTTGAGAGTATCTTTGGTTGTAACTAGGATAGAGTATGCTAAGGTAGTCGTTTAAAGAACTATTGGGACCTTGAAGCCGGATTCTTTTGTGTTTGAAAACTCGCAATCGTTCCCCTTTGGTGAATTTGAAGCTTTTAGTGAGTTTTTGCTACAACCATGTGAGGTTTCATTGTTTTTCAAGCCTTCTACAATCACTTGCATGAGGGACATGGATCCTTGACTATTGCGAACCTAATCTTGAATTTTGACTCATAATTCTCAAACACGAGACAGAACCATCTAGGGAGGACAAAGGCATCTTTTCGGAGTGGTAATTTTTCTTTTCTAGGGTAATATTCTTTATTTTTAGTTCTTGGATTTCCATTTGCCTACTTGCTAACCATTTGAGCCTTTTCCCTTCTTTTCAAGCCACATCTTTAGAACTTTGAGCCTTTTGTTTCTTTTTGTTCCATTTTTGGTTTTTGTGAAGCAAATGATCATGTTCTTGGAGATTGTGGTATATGAGTTTGGATATTGGTTCTTATTCGTAAGCAAGCTTGTTTTCTATTTCTTGTGAATAATGGCAAGTGAATAAGTGAAAAAGTCGTCCATAGTTAAAAGAGGCAAGGACAATGAATAAAGTGGAAAATGAAAATTTGAAAAAAAATGAGAAAAAGCAAAGAAAAGTCAAGAAGCTTTGGCAAAAATTGAAAAAAAAGTGAAAAATGAAAAAGTTCAAAAACATTTTGATGTAAATGTTTCTTTCTATTTTAAGCATTGTGGACAATGCTTTATTCAAGCTTGGGGGAAGTGTTTTATGCTTTTTTGTATATATGATTGTGGTTATAGCTTTGAATAAGCTTGGGGGTGTTAGTTTGTTTTTGTTTGGTGACTACTTGGTTTTGGTGTTGAGATTTGGCCAATCTTTGCTTCACAATTTAGGTGTACCACCAAATTCTAAATTTTAAGCCTACCCCCAACCTTTTTCCATTACGTTATAACCTTTGGGAAAGCCCTTTTGACCTAGTGGTTGAGTCATATACCGAGGGAAGGAATTATGAGTTAAAGCTTAAGGAAAGGGGGTGCAAAGTCAAGATGTCGAGAAAACCTCAAATCTATTGTTTTTCCGGTTCCTTCGAGGAACTATAGAGATGCTTGCTAAAAGAAGATTTGAAACCAATTGGGAAAATGTGCTAAAACTGTTTTTAGATGAAGGTGGATTGCAATTTGGTAGTTCTCTATACTTAGCATGTCCTATGTTTCAATCAACCCTCGATATCATAGAACGTGCTTACCTTTGTTGTTTTAGATGGTTTGATATCCTCTCGTGTTTTGACCATGTGCAAAAGTCCATTGTATAAGCACCTCTTTTCTTTTCAAGGTTTTAATTTTCTCTTTTCTCCTCTTATGCTTTGCCTTTTTTTAATAAAGAGCTATGGGTTAATATCTTAGGAAACCTTTACGAGAGCATCACTTGTCCTCTAGGGCGATCTAGGGGTTTAAATAGCTTGTCTTTAGTGCTAAAATTGACCGTGATTCCTACAAAAGTGAGTTAGTGTACATTCTTCTATTCTCTAGTTTTTCTTGTTTTTTGCTTACCTAAATAAAGTCATCATTTTCCTTTAAGTTTGATTTTTGTTTTGCTCGAGGACAAGCAAAGGTTTAGCTTGGGGGAATTTGATGAGTGTCATTTATGGCACTCTTAGGCTAGGTTTTCTTTATAGTTTTACTTTCATTTTTATTCCTTTTTGTTGTGTTTTTATATAATAATGCTTGCTTTGCGTGTTTGTGTGTAAGTTTAGAGAAATGCATGCTTTTATTGGTTTTCTTGTCATTTTGTTCATTTCTCGACTACTTCTCTCGCTTCTTTGTTTCCTTGACTTGTTTTGTAGGTGTGTTGAGTTTCCCGAGATTTGATCACCAAGGAGAAAGCTCGAGCGCATTTAAGAAAGTTGATGGAGCTAAGTTCGGGTTTCCAAATATGCAATTCAAGCTAGCTCCGCAAGCTCGAGGGCCTTGGAAGCAATGCTTTGCCTTGAGGCGTTCAAGTGCTTGGAAGATAAAGGAGCTGCCCTTATCACGAGCATCGCCTCGAGTGCACCAATGATATGGATGCTCGAGAGCACGGAGATTGATCGAGCAAGTGAAGGAGGGAAGGCCACGAGCACCAAGCAGGGGTGCGCGCGCGCGGCACAGGGGTTGTGTGCGCGCAGACCTAGCTGTGCGCGCGCGGCTTGGGTGGTGCGCACGCACTGCCTGTCCCGACCCCCTTCGCTCGATTCTTCTATTTATACCCTTAGACTTTTCCTTTTTGGGGGGACGACTTATTTTTGTACTTAACACTTATTTTCCAGATTTAGTAGAGAGAGAAAGTAGAGAGAGAAGCTTAAGATTACTTGATTGTACTTGAATTTGATCTTTGATTTCAACTTAATCTTGGATACTAGTGGGGCCCGATTAGGATAGAAAATACGGACTGCGTTCCGTCTCGTATTTTTGTAAATCCAAATACGGTCTGCGAACCGTTGAGTATTTTTGTACCTTAATATTTAGATTAGTCCTAATCATAGATACTAGTATTTGCATTATTTTGGTTATATCTTGAAGACGGAGGTTCTTGGAAGACGAAGCCATAAATTTGCAAAAGACGTCCCTTAAAGACTTGAAGTGGTCCTCACCTAACCATGTGACACTTGTTACTTTGTTATTCCTTGGTTTATTTAACAAAGGATTGAATTCAACATTCTTTCTATGTGGGATATTTTTGTGAAAAAGTCCCACGTTGAAAGATGAGTAGAATTCACAAAGAAGCAATCCTTTTAAATAGCCAAGGTATGCCTTGGGATTGTTCACTTGAGTAAGAGCTCAATTAGGCATCTGAGAGAAAACCTATAAGCTCATAAATTACTCGAGTAGTCTTTTTGGTCGGACTTGGCTAACCTCCAAGTATTAGACCGGTCAGGTCGAGTTGCGGGTGGACTTTCATTGGAGGTCCTTGCTATTTGTGAGGCTCGACTTTTCTCAAGTAAGAGCTTCGTCCGAGTGAGTGAAGCACGTTTTAAGGGTAAATTAGTCTTTTCTCTATTCTTGTTAATTATGCATTTTATTATATTAATTGTGAGTTTGTTCTTAGGCTCGGGTTTTATTTCCGCGTTGAGTCAGACTCATCGAAACCCAACAGGCTGAGCAGTCCGACTCTCCTTTTGTTTGTTAGACTTCTTAGAGTCTGACTGATTGCTGGATGTGCAGATGTCGGTTGCTTGTATAAAGCTTTCCGCCTCCATCAGCGTCTCTTGGAGGGTAAAACCCTCTTCTTGACAAGGTCAAACTTAAAGGTTGACCCGTCCTTAAGACCTTTAAAAAAGTCTGTATAGGCAAATTCGTCAGACGAACCTTGTATCTGGATTCTCACCAGATTGAACCACCTGACGTAGGAGCAATGTCCTTCCCTCTCTCCCTATCGGATGGTTCTCAAATAAAGACTCGTTTTCTTAGCAGGGATGTTCATCGAGAAGTTTGAAGCAAACAAGAAGGCAAGCCTCTTTAAGCTATCAATACATCCGGCTGGCAAGTTGCCAAACCATTGTTGGGCTATGCCCTTCAATGTCACCGGGAAACATCTGCACCACATGGCATCATCTAACTCCTGCATGTGCATGAGGTTGAGGTGATCTTCAGGGTTGGTTGTACCATCGTAGGCACCGACCAAAACATTCTTAACCTTGGCCGGTTGTGTCGCCTTGGTTATCTCCTTGGTGAACGCAGAAGTTTATTCACCAAGTTTGAGCAGTTGGAGCTGCCAGTCCAAAGGTTGGACGTTGTTTGCCGCCTGGCCTTCAAAGAGGGCCGGCGTCATGAAAAGGGGGCATATTGCCCGTATGGAATCTGAGGCACATACGGGGCTGACCCAATCATTTAAGGGCTCGTGTGGACGGACTTGCCGCCTGTATGGCTCTAATTCAAGGATTGAGTATTCCTTAATGAGGTGTTTTTGAAGCTTTCTGGGAAGCTCGACGTAGAAGCCGAATCAGACAGCTTCTGGTTTCTACTATGCTCAATGATGTGTCGAGCATCGGAAAAGGTCTTCTTGCTACCATCCGGCTGAACTTTCCGGATGAACTTCCTTATGCCTGTCTAAGGCAGAAGGATATTAGACTAGTCAATCGCGGTTGCAGCCTCTTCCTTTGGATGTGGAGTAGGCTACCTGTCGCTGACTGGCTTTCTCCTCTCAACATGAGGAGTTTTCTTGGCCGACTGATCCTTGCTAGAGCCAGCTGTTCCAGTTTATATTTGGGACGGATGTTCTTAAAGATGAATGACCCATCAGGGGCCACATGGGTTTCGACTTCAAAGTCGTTGTCTATATCATGGTCTGAATAGACCTCTTTGTCGACTGGAGGCCGTTAGGTTTCGATGGCGGTACAGACTCTTGAACAATCTTATAGGTACTCTCCCCCACAAACGGCTGTAGGCGTCGTTCGAAGTTCGCCTACGTTAAGCATGTGTGAATATGCTTGGCACTCATAGAAAGTGAGAATTGTCATATACGATTAGGGACACGATTAGGGACAAATCAAAGTAGGGAGCCGCCAACAAATTTTTAAGCAACTTGTAAACCGTTCACGAATCATAAAAGGCAACCACGATAAAGGGACAACGAAAGGCAACAACGATCGAACCGTGAAGGGTATACCCCATTATTAATCCATGAGATTACTAACTCCATATGGTTTGGAACCACGAAAGGAGGATCGGGGATGATGGTACAAAGTGAGTCATGGAGTCACATTCGTCCGTATTGGCCTCTACCCGATGCTTCTAATGAAAAGTGATTCCTGCAATATCAAAAGCATACAAACAAAGATTCAATTCGCTCCAAACTATTATTGTGCTAAATTGGTTGAATATTAATGCAACATATAATTATAAAATATTGTGATCACTTCAAATAATAACAATATTAAAAACGAACCCAAACCGGTCGTCCAAATTATCTTATTAGGGGTGATTTTCGATTACATATTCCCTTTAACATAATATGGAAATCAACAATAAACTATAGAATAAACATTACATTGGAAGCAATTTAACAATAATATCTTTAGTCAAATAATAATAATAACCCTAATCATGATACTAGCAATATAAAATAAAATAAGTAGTTAAATTAATTAATTACATACATTCCGCGTGTTCCTTTAAATTGCTTCATCATGAATAAACTATTAGTAAATTCAATAACTAATAAAAAGAATGGAAATTAAATTAAATAAAAGTAGAGTTGATTTGGTCCAAACCCTCAATTAATTCAACCTTTCGCGCCTTGGTTTAAGAACAGAACCTCGGGTGCTGTATGGACTCCTTGGAGTGCTTAAGGGATGTATGGTGGAATAATAGGGAAGGCTAGAGCTTCTATTTAAGCAAAAGAGTGAGAAGAGAGAAGGTTTTGAAGTATAAGAGAGGAAGAGAAAATGATTTTTGGTGTAGGGAGAAAGAGAATGATTTTTAGTGCCCCGAACTATAGAAACAAGGGGTGTATTTATAGAGAAAATGAACAGGGGAATGCACGGAACCCTAGAAGATATAAGAGCCGTAGAAAAACCATTGTTGGGCACCGTGACACGGTACTGGGCACCGTGACACAATGCAGTCCACCGTGGCACGGTATAGGACACCGTGTCGCGGTGTACAATTCTGCTAAAAATACGTCCAAATTCCTTTTAGCGCGTGAGAAAGTATGCGTAATAGACACAGGAAAGCACCGTGGCACGGTGAAGAGTACCGCATAATAGTACAAGGCACCGTGACACATTATCTTGTACCGTGACGCGGTGCTTAAGGTATTGCGCGGTAATTCCAGTTTTTTATGCGTTTATAAAACTATGATAACTTTTGATCCGTAACTCAAAATAAGGCATATAATATATAGATAGAAATATTATCAAGTCTACTTTCCAACCCAATTACAATCAGGTCATAATCATTTTTAGATTTTAATATATGGCCGTTTTAGTAAAAGGGTGTCGGTTTTGGGTCGAGTTTAGTGTTTTGCTCATATCTTCTTCGTTTTAAGCCGGAATTGGGCTTATGATATATCGTTGGAAATAATTTTGAAAGGCCTATCCAACAAAATAATAATTGGATCAAAATTATAGGGCCACTAAATTACTTTATCTCGGTTTTGTGATGTGGACACGAAAAAGTAGAAAATAAGTAATGGTTTGGGTTAATGGGCTAAGAATTGGGTTGGTTTATTAAATATACTAGATTGAACATGGATTTAAGCACTCCAAATATTAAATACTCATTCCAATCAATAATAACGGTGAATGGTTGTTGATCATAGGGTTTTTTTAGGGAGACATTTTTAGGTGTCTACAGAAGCACCCACTTTGACAGAGTTTGCGAAAACGTTAGTTTCAAAAACGATAGTCAAAGTAGTTGATAGGGACGGATAATGAATTAAGACATTCTGCGATCCTAAATCACTCTTTATACGCAGATGCCTGTAGAAAAATTTAGTTCCACTGATAAAAGATTAAGGGGATAAAATGCGTATCTGACACCAGTGTATCAGTGACGACGAATATGTTCAATAGTATCCGACACCAGTGTGTCGGTGGCAATAAATTTGGTAGTTTTCTATGATTGAAGAAATCCACCGAATGAAGATTGTTGTGATATTTTCCATGCTTGAGGAATTTTGATAGATGATATAATCGCTGACTTCTTCGCCTTGAGAGGTGGTAACGACTGACAATTTTCTTTGCCTGAGGAAAAGCTTGTCTAAGATGAGATTACAAGTCTCCGTGTATCGAGAAACTTGCGCCGTGAATCATCTTCGCCTTGGAGATGATCACTAAACATTTGAAAAATGATAATGGTTCGATTGTCCCCTAACATGGGTCGTAGATAGTTCGCTTATCCCTGAACATAGGATGTAAATGGTTCGCTTGTCCCCGAACATGGGTTGTAGATGGTTCGCTTGTCCCCGAAGGTGGGCTGTAAATGGTTCGCTTGTTCCTAGACGTTGGTTGTAGATGGTTTGCTTGTCCCCGAACATAGGTTGTAGATGGTTCGCTTGTCCCCTAACGTGGGCTGTAGATGTTCGCTTGTCCCCGAAAATGGGTTGTAAATGGTTCGCTTATCCCCGAACGTGGGTTGTAGATGGTTCACTTGTCCTCGAACGTGGGCTGTAGATGGTTCACTTGTCCTCGAACGTGGGCTGTAAATGGTTCGCTTGTTCCCGAACGTTGGCTGTAGATGGTTCGCTTGTCCCCGAACATAGGCTGTAGATGGTTCGCTTGTCCCCTAACGTGGGCTGTAGATGGTTCGCTTGTCCCCGAACATGGGCTGTAAATGGTTCACTTGTCCCCGAACGTGGGTAGTAGATGAAACTTGCAAAATTAAATCTGCCAAGGGAATCGCATATACCGTGATTGACTTGACCAACTGACTTAACCAAGCTTGACTTGACACGACATGACATGTGTATGACTTGTGGTTGTGTGTGTATTGAGTGAGTGTGTGCACAGACACAAGCAACCGACAATACAAAAAACAAAAAATTTCCATCATTTTTTTCATGAGTGGAAGGTACCGAATTTCTCCCGAAAAAGAAAGACGTGAAAAATGAAGTTTTGTTTTTGAACTTCCCCCGATGAAATTTTTGAAAAAGTTTTTTAACTTCCCCAAAAGAAAAGACATGAAGAAGGGAAGAAGTTTTAAACATCCTTATCGAGAAAATAGAGAAAAGTAAGGTAAATCGCATGAATATTTGTCGAATTGAATTGCTTTTCTTAAAGATAATGTATGCATGATGCATGTTCTTAGGCCAGGAGGCTAAGGACAATTACATCATGTGACACGGTAGATGAATGAACTTGAATATATCTTAAGCACGTATATAGATGAAGTGATTGCTAAGTATTGCATAATGAATGTTACTTAGGTCAAGGAGCTAAGCACGATATGCGATGCATGAAACAACGAATATTGCTTAGGTCTGGAAGCTAAGAAAGTATACAATGTCTCTTTGTATATTGTCTTGAATGATGATGAAACATGCACAGTGTTGAAACAAGATTTCATGGTAAAGGGTTCCTAAGGGAAGAATGATGATATATGGCCATGTATGTGTGAAAGAAGTGTGTGAAAGTGGTACTAAGGTGAGGCTACAAAGGCTATGGTGATGGAAAGTGGTACTAAGCCAACATAAGGCTAGGTCTTTGTGCGTTGACTTGTCATTTGACTTAAAAATCTCGTCTTCTCAATTCATAAAATCGACTCGACTTACGACGCTTGGCTTTGATGCTCTAAGCTTAAAATCCGACGTATATGTTCGTAAAACTCTATTGACTTATTTAATCCTTCGGATTAATTCGTCATTTCGGTTCGGTTACACGATTGGGTGTGACCCAAAGGGTTCAGTCAAGATTAAGCTTTAATATTAATTATACATTAATATTACTGATTGGAAGCGGCCCCCAGTTAGGCATTCTGATCACTTGACCTCACTGAATAATTGGCTTTCTACTAATTCTTAACCCTCTATCGGAATAATACACTTGTTTGATGGACACCATTCATTTCAGAAATAAAATAATCTAGACTATAAAAACAATTAGAAATAAAAATAAAACTATTTCCCCGGTAATAGCACCAAATTTTGACAGGATAAATTCGTATCTCCTAATCAAAAGAATTACCTAAGTCCTCTAACTAAAGCATATAGGGAAGTAGGGTCGAATCCACAGGGAAACAAGTCTTTCTATTCCTAATTAATTATTATTATTATAATCTAAATTATCAAAGAGAAAAAATGGTTTATATAAATTAATCTAAGGGTAAAATCAATAATAAAACCCCAAGGGTCGCAGGTTCACTAATAATTAATACTCCGGGATAAAGCATAACAATCAACAATTAATATTGCACATATAAATGATAACAGGCTCTCGCAGTTTATTAATCAACATAGATCTAACAGGCTCTCGCAACTTAATAGATCTAAGTTCCTATTGAAAATAGCCTCTAATATCAAATTAACATATGCTCGATTCATCAATTCAAATTGTTATACTTTTGCAATCAAATTACATCTACTCGATTCATAATTCTATTGTAAAGAATTAAAACAATTCAATAAGAAATTATCATGCAATATTAATAATCAACCAAAACAAATTATCCCTTCATATTAATTATGGATTCCCTAAGAACCCTAGAATTAAACTACTCACATATAATTAAATGTAAACTAATCAAAGCATATATGAAAGACATGATTATAATCAAAACACAAATTAACAAAGCAATTAAAATCAAAGCAATAAATAAAGTGATAAAAGAAGCGAGAAATAATACCGAATGAAGGAAATATGAAATTGCACTAAAAAGGGAAAACTTGAGTTCAACAATAATCTCCAACTAAAAATCTCTCTAAAAGTTTAAGCATGAAAGAAATAATAGTGAAAAACGTAGCTAATAACGCTTACAAAAAGAGCTTAAATACTAAGCCTAAAATTAGCCAAAACAACGAGTCCTAAGACTCCCAGGAAAATCATGCGCCCGATCGGGCACGACTTTTTTTCTTCTCTCCGCATTCTGGGCATCCGCTCGATCGGGCCCAGTCTTTTCTTGGCCGAAACTCTTTTCTTCTTTTCCTTTGGGATCCAATTGCTTATATGGCCCAAATCTTCTTCTTCCTTGGTCCAGTGCTTGGACCAATTCCACAAACCAAGCCCTTAATCACCAATATGATCGGTCTTGGGCTACAATCAATGGTCATGAACATGACAAAAACTTCGATATCTCGTAGTGGCCGGAAAACCATAGAAATTAATGACAAATTCGGGAAATTTCTACAAAATAAATGCCAACTCTACAAAACACTCGAAATCCCAAATTAGTACTAAAAGTAGCCTCGAAGAGCTCAAATATGCATAAAAATGACCGTGGGAAAGGGGATAAAATAGCATATAAAATACATATAACATACTCCTTGCTTGCGGGGGCTTCAAACGACTGACTATTACAGCCATTATTATTCTCGTTTCCCCTTGATTTTTGTTGGTTGTTGGTTGTTGGTTGTTGGTTGTTGCCTTCCCTAAACCCTACAAATATATGGTTATTTAGTCTTTCGAAATACAGCAACAAACACACAAACATCAGAAAGCTTTCCCCTTCTCTCTAAATATTCTTATTCGAATTTCTAGTCAAGTATTCTGGTTTTCAGTCGAGTGAGTGCAGTCAAACTCAAATTTCATGCTTATCTGGAGAGCGACCGCTGCACTACGTATACTGCACCTAGAGGTAGCGCAAAATCATCGTTTAGGTAAGCATTTCTTGGTTTAGGTAAGCATTTCCTTCACGTAACACCGAGATAAGCATTTCCTGGTTTATTGCTTACAGACCTATAAATATATATAATACTAAAAAAAAACACCAAAAATGACACATGTCACTTCTTGGTGCTGTTTGTCCCTCCAAAACCCCCTTAGTTTATTTCCTCTTTTTTCTTACTTTATTTTTTAGCCAATGTCATCAACAACTTTTATGTACTCCCTCTATTTCATACAAATCACAACACTTTAATTTCCTTTTATATCCGTTTCATAATATTTGCAACTCTTTTGTATTTGAAAAGGACCCACCATTATTTTATAATTTTCCTCTCCCACTAACCCCACTTTCACTAATATTTTATAATTTCACTTTCTTATCAACCCCACACTCAATACTTTTTATAATAATAATAATAATAATAATAATAATAATAATAATAATAATAATTATTATTATTATTATTATTATTATTATTATTATTATTATTATTTCTCTCTCTTACTAACAATACTTTATATTATAAGCCTGTAAGTCTAGTCTATAATTTTTGTAAACTTTGATCCAACCCTACCATTGCAACTAATGTGAAACGATTTTGGAGTAATAAACACAAAATATTCACCAAATTTGTAGAAGTTTATGTGTTCCTAATTGGTAAACCCTAATGTGTATGAGATTTTAGATCATGGGCTTACCCTCTACTTAGAGGAAGAGGGAAAAAAAAAAAAAAACAAACAAACCGTAATAATTTTGATTTACATAAATTTCATTTATATAATAATATAATTTTCATATCTATAATTTCGTGTCGTATGATGATTACTTCGTATGTCATATCTTTTTTTTTTTTTGGTGTTCCACACGGTTCACCCTTTGGGCTAATCCCGATTTGGGGATCAGTTCTAGATGGTTAGGTTCCAGTCCCTTCCCAATTGTTGTTGCGGAAGATCGAACACGGGTCCTCCCTACTAAGTGTAGTCTCAATCACTACTATACCAACAACCAATTGATATGTCATATATTTTAATAGAACAATACATCATATTTTATTCTTCTAGATTATTAATAGCAAATATGTTCGATAAATATAAACATTGTTCCCTTTTGTTTTTCTTTTTAATTTTTAGCTATTTATGTATTATTTATTTAGATTTTTTTTTTACTATCACATAGTGTATTAAATGCAGAATAATTTATTTTTGATGCAATTTTAATCTTTTCAATATTTTAATTAGAATCACATTTTTTATATAAAATGAAATTTTGGATTTTTTTTTTTCAATGCTTTAATTCAAAGAACATAAGAAAATGAAAAGATTAGAATAAAGAGAAGGCATTAGGTGCGGCAAGCCGCACCAAACAACCTGTGCGTCAAGTGTATATGATATGCAATATTTGATCAGGATATGTATTACTTAATAGATGATATGTAAAATTTGTTGAAGGATATATGTTATTTAATAGAGGATACGTATAGTTTTATTGTAGGATATGTATTATTTGTTATAGGATATGTAGTACTCCCTCCGTTTTCAAATACTTGCTCCACTTTCCTTTGCGGCCGTTTTTAAATGTTTGCTATATTTCCTTATTTAAAATTTTTTTATAATATTTAATTCATTTCTCTCAACTAGTGGTACCTAATTTTATTACTTTTAGATTCTCTCTCCTCCAATTTACCTTCCACTAACCCACTACCTTTATCTTTTATTACTTTCTCCTAATTCTCCTAAAACTCCACGTATGAAGAAATGGAGCAAGTATTTTTAAACGGAGGGAGTATTTGATAAAGGATATGTACAATTTATCTTTGGTAAAGGATACTACAGTTTGTTAGAGGATATCATCATATATCCAATAAAGGATATTGTTTAGGGTAAAAATACCCTAAACACGTGGACCAATCAGAGAGGGACACGTATCATCCTTGGACAGGTCCAACATGAACCGCTCACCAGCTGACACGTAGCATCCCCAGATGACAAGTGGAATTACGGCTGATGAGCGTCATTTATGGCGCCCAAAAGAATAAGATTTAGGTCCATTTTTCTATATTTTCTTTCTTTATTTTCCTATAATTTTCTTAGTTTTATTTGGTTTTTCATTTTAAAGCTCATTTTGGTTCTCGATTAGTTTTTATGAGATTTTCATATTTTTAGTTCTTAACTCGTAATTTTAGTGTAGTTTGATTTTATTTTGTTTTCGCCCTTACTTTTATTTGTGTTTTGTAGGTAAATATTCCGAGTTCAAGTTGCCGCGCTCTCATGGTTGTGCTCTCATCGATTTTGGTGATGAACAACCAAATTTGCACATTTGGGGGCTGCCTTGCTCGTCAGCATCACACGAGCTTGATGCTCAAGAGCGCAGACGAGCCGCACCACTTCAATCACCACCGCATAGCTGCTGCCCTTGCTCCACCTCTAGCACCGAAACACTCATACAAACCACCGACAAGCCACAACCACCAATTCCTCTGCTTCACACCACCAACTCACACAAAGCAGCAGCACAACCCACAACTCCCTTGTTCAGCCACCACTGCAGTCCTGCTCAGCCCCTGCTACCAGTCGCACACACCTGACCACCTTCGCCACTTCACCGGCTCGCCACCAACAACCAAATCAGCCACCAGTCCCGCAACAATTCCTCCACAGCCACCAGTCCGCAACAAACGCACAAGCGTTTTCCTCCAGTTCAGCCCCGCAAATAGCAACTTCCGCCGGCACCCATTAAACCTCCAAGTGCGCGCTTTAAGACACCTTTGTGCGTCCGCACAAACCGAGTTTGATTTTGAGCCGTTGATCTTGTTTAATCTTGATGATCGAACAACGATGATGGTGATTTGCGGTGATGTGCGAAGCATGGGATTATTTCCCAATTAAGAGCAGTGAAGTATGAAGCTGATGATTTCCTTTGTTTTGTTTTCTTTTATTATTTTATCTTACTTTCATTTTCCTTTTGGATTTTCTTTTAATTCTTATATTCTTTTATTTCTTTCTTTTATACTTCTTTTCTTTTATTTTCTTTCTCTTTTATTTCCTTTTAACCTTGTAAATATAGATACCCTTTTTTGGGGTAAAATTAGGAGAACAATTTAGAATCCAATTTTAGATCTCATATTTTAGCTTAGGTTGAGAGCTTTTCTCTCTATATCTAGGGTTATTTTAGGAGTAGTTTTAGAGAGAGAAAGTGAGGGATTTCAATGGTTATTTGAGATATTGAAGATTCAATGTGACAATTGTATTGAAGATCTCCATAATAAATCAATGAGCATTTCTCACTCTCTCTCCTCTTTATTGCTTTAGTTAATTTCATGTTTGTTGATTTGGTTTTGATGATGATTCTTGAGTAGTTTCTTTGCTAGGGATTAGGTAAACATGTATGATTGATCGTTGAGATTGATTTGGGAATTTGAGTAGCTCTTGTGTAGTAATTAATTTGATTAATGAAGGTTTGCATATTGTCTAGTTAGATTGGAGTAGCTAACCATGATGCTAAACTTGATTGCATGATTGAATTGATTGACATGACCACTTGATATTGATTTGATCATAATTGGTTGAGTATTTGATATGTTTCTTCTTATTTTTTAGCACTAGAGAAATCTAGGTTAGAGAGTAAGAGGATGATTAATTGAATGCTCCTAATTGCTCTTACTATTTGTCTTTACATTGCTTGCATTGCTTGATTCCCTAATTAGCTTGATTATCATGAATTCATGTTGATCCCCATTCCCTAGTGTTTCATTTTTTTGGTTCTTGGTTTTGGTAGTTGTTAGTATTAGTTACCTTACTCTTTACCCTTAACTTCGACCTAGCTTAGGCATTGATTGGAAACACTTGAACATAACCGTTCCTAGTGGTTCGACCCTTGACTTACCTCTATACTTGTATTTAGGTTTGTTAAGTGATTATAAATTTGTTTGGCTCTAAGGAAGATTAGATAACGACCTAGTTTTCCCCACATCAAAATGGCGTCGTTGCTGAGGAATGGTGTCTATGTTTGAGTGTTTTTTATTGCTTGAGTCTAGGTCTTTGTATATACTTTTCTTTTATTTGATTTTTGCTCGTTTGTCTCTCATTTCCTCAATATGATAATGAGCCTTTTTGTAAATATCTCAATAAACTTAAGGGATTTTTGAATTATAATTGTTGTAGTCTTTGGGAGGCTTGTTAGATCTGTTATTTTGGTTTGAATGAGCAAATTAGGGACATACTTGAATGCATGCATAATGGTGAATTTAGAGCATTATCAATCGATGATGTTTGGGATTTTTATGTTTGATTTGCTTGAGATGTCTATAATAGGGGTAATCATGCTCCTAATATTGATGTGAAATGTCTTGATTTTTCTAATATTAGCATGAATTCCCATGAATTGTCACATGATCCCATTAGTGAACCTAGAACAAATTATTTCAACTCTATTTCTCCTATTGCTCATGAAGATGAAGTCCATTCTCAAGTTGATGCTAATGGTGTGTTTCAATATTCTTCATTATTTAGCATGCCTTCTTATGATGTGCTTTGTTCTCTCAATGATGAATCTCATATGCTTGATTGTTCCCCCTCTCCCCAATTTGTTGAAAATGCTCATGTTTATAATGTTGATGATCCTACCTTTGGTTGTGACTCTTCTTTTTCTCTTGATCCTCAACCCTCTTCACCTTTTCATTCTCCAAACTCTTGTGATGAGTCTCTAGTTTCATATAGCCACATTGATAAATCTTTGAGGGAGTTGGAGATGAATCCCAATCTTAGGCCCTTTGAGAGACAAATGATGGAAACTTTGAAGAGCCAATTATAGATGATTAGAGAGCATGAGGATCTTTTTAAAGAAGAATTGAAAAGAAAAAAAGAGTTAGAAGGTCAATTGTCATCTTTGATGATCGTATATGAAAAATCCCAATCTAATGTGTGTTTTGAGGATGATGATGATGATTTTGAGCAACCAAGAGTGTGTGAGGATTCTATGAGTGAGCATAGGAGTTAAGGAAAGGGAGTTGAGAGTGATGATGATGATGATGATTTTGTGAATCTAAACTCCCCTTCCTTTGTTGATTGTAATGAGTCTCAAGTGTAAGATTGTGATTCTTTTATCTATGAGTATTTAGACTCATTTGAGGTTATGTCCAATGTGTTCTTTGAGAGTCAAATGAAAACCTATAGCCTTTTGAATGAGTTCATTAAGAATGCTTCATGGGAAAGAGATGAGTTTGAAATGAATTTGCACACATTCATGCATGGTTTTGAGACTTTGGGCTTTAAGGATGTTGAGGGAGTTGTTGTTCATTGTTGTGATGGAGGGGATTATGTAGTTTCTCTTGGAAGTTTGATATTTAAGGGAGATGAAGATCATGAGTATCCTTCTTCTGAGGATTCTATGATTGATTTTCATGCTCTTATTGGTGATTTGAGGCATGGTGGTGAGGAAGAGTCCATTTGCGAGACCATTGCTCCTATCCCTTCTTCTCATGTCCCGTTTTCAAGGAAATTTAACCATATCCCCTTGTAGGAAATATTTCAAGCCATTAACCCCAAGCTTGAACCCCACTGTGATCATACACTTAAGCATGGTGGCGTCCAAAGGGAAAGAAAAGAGAGCAAAAGAGTCGCCAACAAGTTTTAGGAACTTGTAAACCGTTCACAAGGTGAAGATTACTCCCCTTAATGATCCAGGAGATTGTCAACTCCAAAAGGTCTTGAACCAAATAAGGTTCGGGGATAAAGGTACAAATCCAACCTAAAAGAGATTGAACCTGCCCTAAATAGGCCTCTACTTTATTCTTCTCGTATTCATGTGCGCTTTCTGACTAACATGCAAACATTAGATTAACCCTAAACCTGTTTATTTATGTTAGTTGAATTTAATGCACAAACGAAACTATTATTGGTGATCACTTGAATTATAATCATATTAGCCCTAAGCAAGATTATTAATTATCTTATTAAGCGTGATTACAAGTACAAATTCCCTTTAAACATGCATAAAAGGCGTGATCAAGCAATAACAATAATTATAATCAAGCAACATAATGATCATCGTAATCATCATTATAATCAATCATAATTAAAATAATCACGTCAACGCTAAAGCATAATAATAGCAAGATCCTAGGCATGATACTAACATGATTAATAACAAACCCTAGCATGTCACTAAGAAATAAAGATCAAAGCTTTAGCCCTAACATGATACTAACATGATATTAGAAAAGAGTAAAAGGCACCCTAAACATGATACTAGAAAGCAATAGAAACATCCTAACATGATACTAGGAATTAAACAAATTTAATATGCTTTCTACAAGAATAGAGCAATGAGATTACATACTTTGATTCCTCGTATCTCTTTCTAATAACAAAATACACGCGTTAGTAACTTCAAGGAAAATATAAAATCAAATAATTGAAATAGAGATTAGGGACCAAACCCTCAGAAATTATAACCTTTCACTTCTAGGGCGAAGGCAACTTCGAACTCGGCTAGGTGTTTCTAGATCTCGTGAATGCGGAATTTTGTAAGAGGGAAGGTTTAGAAAAAGAATAGAGAGAGAAAGCTTCTAGCTTTTAGAGAGAGATGATGATTGTTGAATTGTTGAATGTGAATGAATAAAAACGGAGGTTCAGGACCCTATTTATAAGAAAACAGTCCGGAAATAGGTAGAATTTGATAAGGAATAAAACTCCACTCTGTCGCTGTAAAACCGACCTTGTCGCGTGGCGACAGCCTAGATTCCTATGCGCTTTCAAACACAGAGTCCTCATATGAATCAAAATCGATTTATAAAGTCCGTATGAAAACTGAAATCGTATTTTTCATAAAATAATATTTTATTCCAAATAAAACTTTATCAAAATCTAATTATTAATTCTAATCTTGTTAGGATTAAAGAGAACCTTCTAGAGAAATCTAGAAGAATATAATTAATTCTAATAACTTTAGGAACATTCGGCCCTCCCCTAGATCATTGGGCCGCATGTAAAGATCAAACCGGGCCTAGTTTAGTATTTTGGCCATAACTTCCTCATTATTCATCGGAATTGGGATTATAATATATCGTTGGAAAGCTCTTTGCAAGCCCTATCCAACTACACTATTATTGGACCCTTGTCGTGGACCAAACTAATATGGATTGGCTGTTTTCATAAAATAGAGTTGTTTTTCGAAAACAGAAAGAAAGAATTTTTAATAAAAACTAACCGCAACACTTGACCTTTCACACTTTCACCTTATTCGATAATCATTCGATGCAAAAGGAATTCATCACTGGGTTTGGTTTTGGGGAGACACATTTGGGATTCTATAGAAGCCCCCACTTTGACTGAGTTTGGAGAAATGCAAGTTTCGAAAACGAAAGTCAAAGTAGCGATAGGGATGAAGAATGATTCAGAACGTTTTGCGATCCTAAATCATTCTTATAACGCCGATACCTGCAAACTAGCGTTAGTTAAACAGATAAAAGAGTTAAGAAACGCGTATCTTGCACCGTCGAGCACACGTCTCTGAAGGTAACCGATTTGTTGCATTTTATTGAAGACCGCTCTGCTTGTAACTGCCTCCTATTTCATCGAAGATGACTCTGCTTGTAGTCATTCTCCGCTGCTTGTGACCATCTTCCACATCCTAGGGAACACGATCGAAGATAACTCTGCTTGTAGCCATCTTCAGTTTTTTCGTGACCATCTTCCACATCCTAGGGAACACGATCGAAAATAACTCTGCTTGTAGCCATCTTCAGTTGTTTGTGACAATACTCCGAAGAATATCACCGAAGACCAATGCCTGTTGATCCTTTAAAGTTCGCTTGAACTTTGCTTCCACTATGCCAATACGTCAGCACTTCTGCTGCTTGTGAACCATTATGTCGGTGCCTTTGAGCCAATGTTTAGGCGCTTTAAGCTAAGTGAGACGATATTTCATCAGGTCGATCACCTATTGCGATTGTAATCGAGCCAATTACTTAATCATGTCAAATTGCTTATATGGGCTAACTGGCGTACCAAGGAACCCAAAATTGCCGCACGAGGTTCACATAACCATATTATGGAGCCCTGTACTCTGTCGCCGCTCTAGCGCTAGCCGGTACTGCTTGTCGCTACTATTTATTCTTGTCGCCGTTAATGTTCACTCATTTTTGAACAAAAGAGCTTCTTTTTGAGGAATGTTCACTCGTCTCTGAACAAAAGAGCTTTGATAGGATGCCCACGCGTCTCTGAGAAAAAGAGCTTGAAAGAAATGTCCACGTGTTTCTGAACAAAAGAGCTTTAAATGATATGCCCACGCGTCTCTGAGCAAAAGAGCTTTAATGATATGTCTACGCGTCTCTGAACAAAAGAGTTTTGAATAGGAATGTCCACGCGTCTCTGAACAAAAGAGCTTTGATAGGATTCCCATGCGTCTCTGAGCAAAAGAGCTTGAAAGAAATGTCCACGCGTCTCTGAACAAAAGAGCTTGAAATGATATGCCCACGCGTCTCTGAGCAAAAGAGCTTTGATGATATGTCCACGCGTCTCTGAACAAAGAGCTTTGATGAACGCGTCTCTGAACAAAGAGCTTTTTATGTCCACGCGTCTCTGAACAAAGAGCTTTTTATGTCCACGCGTCTCTGAACAAAGAGCTTTGATACTTGAATGTTTGTTGAGATCGTTCGGTTGGCTGCGAACAGGAGCTTTGCTGAATGGTTGTATCTTGTAAAAATCAAAAGATTGCCAAAAGACTTTGCTGGTGTTTTTCTTAGGGTTGACCTAAGGTGATTGACTGACTTGAGGTTGACTCAATGTGCTTTGACACGTGTATGACTCTTATGTGACTTAATGTGTTTTGACACATGTGTTAGACTCAATTCGAGGTGACATGACTCAACGTACATGACTCGTGTGTGCATTATAATGTGATTGTGCGACTCAAAAAAAATGCAAAAAAGCAAAAAAATTCCGTCATTTTTTGTGGAGGGTACCGACTTTCTCCCGAAAAAGTAAGACACAAAAAAGGAAGAAGTAAAGTTTTTGAAGGTGCATGTTGAGTGAGCTTAATCCGTTAATGTTGTCTCTCACAGTACAAGGATTATAACATCTTAGACTATCCTAGTTGACTTAAAGATGAAAGTTTTTAGGTAGCTTAGGCGCGGAGGCTAAGTACTTCATACTTTGTGATGCAATGATGATTGATCTTGATTTTGACATGACAAGGCATGCTTCAGCGTTGTGTTAAGATTTCATGACAAAGGGTTCCTAAGGGAAGTATATTTGGTTATGTATCTGTGTAGTGTGTGAAAGTGACACTAAAGTTAGGTCGCAAGAGCTAAATGTGTGGAAAAAGTATTATTTTTAGAAGAGTCAAATGATGGTGACTCTTAGGCTAGGTAAGCTAAATGATGTAGTGATCAAGCCCCCGAGTCTAGCTCTAAATGAATAGGGATGAGCATTGGAGATCCTTTGATATGATCAATGTAAATATGAATGCATTTTTATTATGGCCGCACCTCGATGTGAGGTTGCTTACGTATCCGTTAGGAATCAGGCCGAACGTAGCTCTAGTCGAACCACGCACAAGTGTGTATACCTCAAAAAGGTCTTTTTAGGGTTGTAACGTGGTTAGTCTAAAGGTTTGAAGAAGAAAGGGATAAAGGCTCAACACCCTAGTTAAGCCCCCAAGGTGTGCAACCTTGCTTTTGAATCTTTGTATTTTTATGCTTGAGTGTTTTAACTCTTTATATTTTGCTCTCTCTTTTTCCTTTATCATTTTTTCAAATTCAAATCTCTTTTTTATAAGCGTGGGCAATCCCGATCATGCGGTCTATCACTCACTTGGCATTCATGTTTCTCAGGCATGGTACCGAGCACTCGATAAGAAACGCAATAATCATATCAAAGACATTGGAACACTTGCCTTTTGTACACTTTTATCATTTTTGCTTTTTGAATTTTTGAGTTTTATGTAAAATAACTCAAGCTTTCGTTCTTTGAAAATTGCATAAGTTGCACACCATCCCATCCCAAGGTTAGGTAGATATGGGTTGAAAAATGACAGGTATATCGTTAGACGAGGCTCAAAGTGGTTTATCAAAAAAGGATTGCATATTTTTTAAAGGGTGAAAGGTGATATGATGTGGTTACAAGGGGTGCCTCAAATCATTGGTATATCTTGTGCTCAGTTTGACATGGATTTTTTTTTTTAAAATGCAATGCAACACGATGATCATATGTAAAGAAATAAATGCTCATTTTATTAAAAGGGGAAGAAATAATGATCCTACAAAATAAATCTAAGGAGAATAAAACGTTGCCTATGCTAGACTTATTGGGGAAAGGAATAAAAAAGAAATAGAAAAAGAGGTCATGAAATCTTGTCGTTGAAGCTCGCCTCTTGTCTTGTGCCTTATCATCACTCGGACTTCTTGTCGATTGGAGGTATAGGAAGCTTGTTATTGTCGATCAAATATTGGATTGCTTCCTTTAGCTTCCAACAGCTCTCGGTAGTATGACCCCTACCTTGATGGTACTTGCAGCGTACATTTGGGTTCCAACTAGGCAATCTCTTCTCAAGTGGGGGATCTTGAATGGGTCCAATAGGAGTAATGAGTTTCTCTGCATGGAGTCGATCGAAAGCATCATCGTAGCTAATTCCAATAGGGGTGAAATCCTTTCTTAGTTGCTTTCTAAATCCTCGATTATCCATGGCTAAGATTTCATTAAGGTCGGAAGTATCAACACTGTTGCTAGAGTAGGTGCTTTCGGAAGAAGAAGGATAGTCATTCTTCTTTCCTTTTCAGCCACTGTTGTTATTGTTACTAATCCGGGCCTTCTTGTTGCGCGGAGGAACATGAAGGAGACTTGAATCAATGAGGCCTTGAACGCGATCTTTGAGGATGAAGCGTCCTTCGGTAGTGTGATCATGGCCCCTATGGTGTTGATAATGAGAACGCTGTTCGATAACCATTATCCAATCTCTTAGTCCTTCTATTGCACCCATAAGCGTATTTCGTAGTTCCTGAACATCCTCTTCCAGGCTTGATGAGCTTTCACTAATATTACTTAAGGAAATTTCTTTTTCGCCGGCCATTACTACAACCCTTTTGTTTTATAAAAGAGTGATGCTTTATCAAAAGTGTTGTCTTGGTTAAGTGCTCTTCTCTCTTTGACCAAGTACTGTGGAAAGGGAAATAAAGGGATATTCGTTGTTAATTATTTGACTCAACTCTATTCAACATGAAATGGATGGAAGAAGGTAGGAAGAGTGAATATTGTGACATTGGGAAAGCATGTAGAGAATGGAAAGATGATGTAGATTGAGAGATATGAAAAAAATTAGGAATAGAATGTGCCCCCAACTCAAATGACGGAAAAAACCGACTCATGCATGAACCTAAGACATAGTCATGGTGACTATATAAAGTGTGTGCTAACACTAGTGAGCGTAGGTGACATTTTAAGACTCTTGTGTATGACCATGGGACTAAGTGCCTAGGCTCAAGCAAAGACTAAGTTAAGACCTCACATATATGCATTAAACTGGACAGGCTGTGGTATTTTAGTTATAACTTTTGATCTGTGACTCTGATTTGGACGAAACCAACACCAAATTAAAGATAAAACTCGGAGCTACAGATCCATAGGCTGTACGACTCGTAGTTCTTCCTAGAACCCCGGATATGATCAAAACAAGTTGACGCTTGTGCAGTATACGGGAATAAAAATCCGGGTTGACTCAAAGGAACTATGACTCGATTTTAGACATATTTATTAGCCAAATTAATTAACTAATTAATTAACCAAAGTCTTTTATTCCTTGGTTAGTTTATTTAATCATATTCATAATTACAAGTCAAACCAAACGGTTAGTTCAATCACACGTAAGTATGCAAAAGCAAATAATGCACAAATAGTAAAGTAGTCACAATATGATGCAATGAGTTTGCAACCTAACCATGGCTCTAGTTCTCTAAAGTTCAAGGATATGGGTTAGTCAAAAAGGGTCCATGGTTATGAGTCCGGATGCACCGCGCAGACGCCTTACCTTTGGAAGGGTTGGCGCGAGTGGATGGGACCCCGCAAGTTAAAAACTTGCTTCCACGATTTGGTGGATTCACAAACTCGGATGTACCCGTCGTTGCCAGGAGCGTTCGATTGGGTAGATGGAGTGTGAACCCCCAGAGGGTTATGTCCATATGTATAACACATATGGGTTTAAGAAAAGAGAGAAAAACTCAATCAAGAAGTAGAATCGAGCCAACAGAGCCAGAAATGGTCAAAACAAGAAGGCAGAGTTCTGGCTCGGTATTGGAAGAACTTGGCGCCAGACTATAGGGACTGTCGCCGCAAAAGTACCCTTGTCGCCAGGCGACAGAAGCACTTTACAGGCGACAAGCCCCATTTTCTAGACGCTAGTTCCTACATGCCTCAGCATGTATCTACGTTCTTAGAATTTTCCAGATTTTGCAGTATTATTTCAATTCTAGTTGTGAAAGATATTTCTCAAATTTCCTACGTGTAAAAATACTATGTTTTTTACTCATTTCGGATGGTCTATCCAATGAGGACCTTTTTTTATGCATATGACAATAATGCTAATCAAAATTACGCACATGAAATACTTAGAACATTTCGAGTCTCATCCACTCATTCTAAATCATTGCCGAAATAAATTACAGGAATTAAAATAGAAATCCTCCCCAGTGGAGTCGCCAAAAACTGTAGGGAATATTTCAAGCCATTAACCCTAAGCTTGAACCCCACTGTGATCATACACTTAAGCATGGTGGCGTCCAAAGGGAAAGAAAAGAGAGCAAAAGAGTAGCCAACAAGTTTTAGGAACTTGTAAACCGTTCACAAGGTGAATATTACACCCCTTAACGATCCAGGAGATCGTCAACTCCAAAAGGTCTTGAACCAAATAGGGTTCGGGGATGAAGGTACAAATCCGACCTAAAAGAGATTGAACCTGCCCTAAATAGGCCTCTACTTTATTCTTCTCGTATTCATGTGCGCTTTCTGACTAACATGCAAACATTAGATTAACCCTAAACCTGTTTATCTATGTTAGTTGAATTTAATGCACAAACGAAACTATTATTGGCGATCACTTGAATTATAATCATATTAGCCCTAAGCAAGATTATTAATTATCTTATTAAGCGTGATTACAAGTACAAATTCCCTTTAAACATGCATAAAAGGCGTGATCAAGCAATAATAATAATAATCATCAAGCAACATAATGATCATCATAATCATCATTATAATCAATCATAATTAAAATAATCACGTCAACGCTAAAGCATAATAATAGCAAGATCCTAGGCATGATACTAACATGATTAATAACAAACCCTAGCATGTCACTAAGCAATAAAGATCAAAGCTTTAGCCCTAACATGATATTAGAAAAGAGTAAAAGGCACCTTAAACATGATACTAGAAAGCAACAGAAACATCCTAACATGATACTAGGAATTAAACAAATTTAAATATGCTTTCTACAAGAATAGAGCAATGAGATTACATACTTTGATGCCTCGTATCTCTTTCTAATAACAAAATACACGCGTTAGTAACTTCAAGGAAAATATAAAATCAAATAATTGAAATAGAGATTAGGGACCAAACCCTCAGAAATTATAACCTTTCACGTCTAGGGCGAAGGCAACTTCGAACTCGGCTAGGTGTTTCTAGATCTCGGGAATGCGGAATTTTGTAAGAGGGAAGGTTTAGAAAAAGAATAGAGAGAGAAAGCTTCTAGCTTTTAGAGAGAGATGATGATTGTTGAATTGTTGACTGTGAATGAATAAAAACGGAGGTTCAGGACCCTATTTATAAGAAAATAGTCCGGAAATAGGTAGAATTTGATAAGGAATAAAACTCCACTCTGTCGCTATAAAACCGACCTTGTCGCTTGGCGACAGGGTCTGTCGCGTGGCGACAGGCCTGTCGTCTGGAGACAGCCTAGATTCCTACGCGCTTTCAAACACGGAGTCCTCATGTGAATCAAAATCAATTTATAAAGTCCGTATGAAAACCGAAATCGTATTTTTCATAAAATAATATTTTATTCCAAATAAAACTTTATCAAAATCTAATTATTAATTCTAATCTTATTAGGATTAAAGAGAACCTTCTAGAGAATTCTAGAAGACTATAATTAATTCTAATAACTTTAGGAACATTGGGCCCTCCCCTAGATCATTGGGCCGCATGTAAAGATCAAACCGGGCCTAGTTTAGTATTTTGGCCATAACTTCCTCATTATTCATCGGAATTGGGATTATAATATATCGTTGGAAAGCTCTTTGCAAGCCCTATCCAACTACACAATTATTGGACCCTTGTCGTGGACCAAACTAAACAGGATTGGCTGTTTTCATAAAATAGAGTTGTTTTTCGAAAACAGAAAGAAAGAATTTTTAATAAAAACCAACCGCAACACTTGACCTTTCACACTTTCACCTTATTCGATAATCATTCGACGCAAAAGGAATTCATCACTGGGTTTGGTTTTGGGGAGACACATTTGGGTGTCTACACCCCTACACTCCTATATCCCTCCCCTCCTTTTTCAAAGACCCTATTGGGAACCCTCCTTCTATTTGTGATATTAAAGCTCCCCACTCGTTGATTATTGAGGAAATGGGTGATTTTGCCACCCAAAAAGATCTTTGTGAAGAGAGTTTGCCTTTCTATTCTTTTTCTTCTTCTTCTTCTTCTTCTTCTTCTTCTTCTTCTTCTTCTTCTTCTTCTTCTTCTTCTTCTTCTTCTTCTTCTTATTTTGTTGAGTTCTCTTTTGATTCTTCTTCTTTTTCTTGGCATCTATCTCCTCATTTGCGTGCACTATCCTTATTGCACGTCCTTTTCCCGTCATTTGCCTACCTTCTATCTTATGAAATGTGTAGTGGTGCATTTGACAAGCTCTTGCGTTCGTTGCAATATTATTTACTAGAGCGGTCAAGCTTGGACCTTAAGCAAGCCTTTCTCGGGAAGTAACCCGTGTTTTATTGCTTTCATTTTCTTTTCTTTTTAGAATATATTTTCTCTTATGGAAATGTTTGTGTGCCTTTTTCTAGGTACATGACTTGATATACTTTGGTGCATTGGTTTGAATCAAGATTCAAGGAAATATGACTCCACATTTGCTAGCATATGGAAAGCAAGATTCAATTCTAGAGAAAAGTGGTTTTGAAAGGTTTAATTGGGTCATTTGCGGGTAGTTACACCCACCTAAATCCGGTAATATGTTTCCTTGCTCTTCCTCTAATGGTTGGTGACTTGTTGAACATGTGTTGGTTTGTTGGATTGATCTCTTTGTTTTCCCCTCCCATGGATTATATGATTTATGATTTGAGTGTATTGTCTCATTCAATCTTGGGGGAGGGTATTCTATCATGTTTGGTGGGATGTTGATTCATATATGCCATGCTCGATTGAATATGCATTTCCATGTTCTTTATTTTGAAAAACTCCAAAAAGATTTTTGTTTCTTTTAAGGCAAATTTGCATTGTGTTTTGTTTTGTTCTTGTTGTGGACATATATAATACCTTTGGACTTGTGTAAATGAATGTTTTTCTTATTATATGGTAACGGTGTGCACGGTTTGAGAGTATGTTTGGTTGATTATAGGATAGAGTATGCTAAGGTAGTGTGTTTAGAACTTTTGGGATCTTGAAGCCGGATTCTAATTGTTTGTGGTAAGAAGGTGTTGCTCCCTTTGGTGAATTTGAAACTAATAGTGAGTTATTGCTACAACCATGTGAGGTTTCGTTCTTTTCTAGCCTTCTACACATCTTGCATGAGCGGCACAAGGATCCTTGACTATTGCTTGCTTTATCTAGAACTTGACTCTTATCTCCCGAGATTGCGACCGAACCATTTTGGAAGGACAAAGGCATCTTTTTAGGGTGGTAATTTTTCTTTTTCTAGGATAGATTTCATTTCTTTGTTTTGGGTTTACATTTACCTTCTTACTAACCATATGATCCATATACTTTCCTTTCAAGCCATATCTTTAGCTTTTGAGCCTTTTGTTTCATTCTTGGTTCCATTCTTGGTTTTTATGAAGCAATTGGTCCTTATTATTGAGGTATTTGGTGTATGAAGTTTATTATTTGGTTCTTATAATGTAAGCAAGTGTGTAATGTAAATATCTTGTGAATAAAAGGCAAATCCAAAGTTGAAAAAGTTGTCCATAGTTAAAAGAGGCGAGAACAATGCAATTAAGTGAAAAATAATTTTAAAAAAATGAGAAAAAGAAAATCTCATTCAAATGCTTTGGCAAAAGTGAAAAAAAAATGAGAAAAATGAAAAGCTCAAAAAATATTTTGATGTAAGTGTATTTCTCCCTATTTTAAGCATTCAGGAAAATGCTTTGTTCAAGCTTGGGGGGAGCGTTCTTACGCTTTTTGTATATATATTTGTGATTTTGGCTTTGAATAAGCTTGGGGGTGTTGGTGTTTTTGTTTGGTGATTGCTTGATTATGTTGTTGAGGATTGATCACCCTTTGATTCACAATTTAGGTATACCACAAAATTTCAAATTTTCGCCTTCCTTCACTCTTTTCGCCCATATATTACAACCCTTTTCAAGACCTTTTGACCTTTTTGGTTGAGTCACAAGTCAGTGGAGGGAGATGTGAGTCAAGCCTATGGAGCGGTTTGCATAGTCAAGATGTCGAGTAGCCCTAAAATCTCTTTTTTCCGGTTTATTCGGGGAATCATTGAGATGCTCACTAGAGGTGGATTTGAAGCTAGTAGGGAGAACGCGGTAAGATTGTTTTGGATGAAGGTGAATTGTGTCTTTTTAGTTCTCTATGCTTAGTATATTCTATGTTTCAATCAACCTTGGATATCTTGAAACGTGCACTCCCTTATTTGCTTATAATGAATTGCATTCATTTGTGCTTGTTCATTTGCAAAAGTCTATACAAGAGCATTTGTTTTTCTTTTGGTTTTTTTTATGCTTTGCCTTATTTGTTTGGTTTGTGAGAGTTATGGGTGAATCTCTTAGGAAACCCTTATGAGAGCATCACTCGTCCTCTAGGGCAATCTAGGGTTTTAAATGGCTTGACTTTTGTTGCTAAAATTGACCATGATTACTACGAAAATAAGTTAGTGTATATTCCCATCCTCTCTAGTTTTCTTGTTTTTTTTCTTTGCTTGAACAATGTCATCATTTTCCCTTGGGTTTTACTCGAGGACGAGCAAAAGTTTAGCTTGGGGGAATTTGATGAGCGTCATTCATGGCACCCAAAAGAATAAGATTTAGGTCCTTTTTCTATATTTTCTTTCTTTATTTTCCTATAAATTTCTTAGTTTTATGTGGTTTTCCATTTTAAAGCTCATTTTGGCTCTCGATTAGTTTTTATGAGTTTTTCATATTTTTAGTTCTTAATTCGTAGTTTTAGTTTAGTTTAGTTTTATTTTATTTTGTTTTCTCTCTTACTTTTATTTGTGTTTTGTAGGTAAATAGTCCAAGTTCAAGTTGTCGCGCTTTCATGGTTGCGCTCTCATTGATTTTGGTGATGAACAAGCAAATTTGCACATTTGGGGGTTGCCTGGCTCGTCAGCATCACACGAGCTTGATGCTCGAGAGCGCACACGAGCCGCACCCTTCAATCACCACCGCATAGCTGCTGCCCCTACTCCACCTCTACCACCGAAACACTCAAAACAAACCACCGACCAGCTAGCCACAACCACCAATTCCTCCGCTTCACACCACCAACTCACACAAAGCAGCAGCACAACCCGTAACTCCCCTGTTAGGCCACCACCGCAGCCCTGCTCAGCCCCTACTACCAGTTGCACACACCTGACTACCTTCGCCACCTCACCGGCTTGCCACTAACAACCAAATCAGCCACCAGTCCCGCAACAATTCCTCCACGGCCACCAGTTCGCAACAAAAGCACAAGCGTTTTCCTCCAGTTCAGCCCCACGAATGGCAACATCCACCGGCAGCCCATTAAACCTCCAAGTACGCGCGCAAAGACCCCTTTGTGCGTCCGCACAAGCCGAGTTTGATTTTGAGCCGTTGATCTTGTTTAATCTTGATGATCGAACAACGAGGATGGTGATTTGCGGTGATGTGCTAAGCATGGGATTATTTTCAATTAAGAGCAGCGAAATATGAAGTTGATGATTTCCTTTGTTTTGTTTTGTTTTATTATTTTATTTTACTTTTATTTTCCTTTTGGATTTTCTTTTAATTCTTATATTATTTTATTTCTTTCTTTTATACTTCTTTTCTTTTATTTTATTTCTCTTTTATTTCCTTTTAACCTTACAAGCTAGAGACGAACAAAAATTCGCGTGTGTGAATATATCAAGTTTAGTTCAATGTTTTTTATCAAATGAAAGTTTTTTTTTTCTAGATGTTAGTTTTTTTTAAGATGGTAGTGTTATTTTAATTTTTTTTTTTTAAAAAAAAAGACAAAAATAAGAGGGATATTTTGGGAAAGAGAAATTTATCACCCAAAACCCCCTTTTACTTTATATATAGGATAAATATAAATACCCTTTTTTGGGGTAAAATTAGGAGAACAATTTAGAATCCAATTTTAGATCTCATATTTTAGCTTAGGTTGAGAGCTTCTCTCTCTAGATCTAGGGTTAGTTTAGGAGTAGTTTTACAGAGACAAAGTAAGGGATTTCAATGGTTATTTGAGAGATTGAAGATTCAAGGTGACAAATGTATTGAAAATCTCCATAATAAATCGATGAGCATTTCTCACTCTCTCTCCTATTTATTGCTTTAGTTAATTTCATGTTTGTTGATTTGGTTTTGATGATGATTCTTGAGTAGTTGCTTTGCTAGGGATTGGGTAAACATGTATGATTGATTGTTGAGATTGATTTGGGAATTTGAGTAGTTCTTGTGTTGTAATTAATTTGATTAATAGAGGTTTGCATATTGTCTAGTTTGATTGGAGTAGCTTACCATGATGCTAAACTTGATTGCATGATTGAATTGATTGACATGACCACTTGATATCGATTTGATCATAATTGGTTGAGTATTTGATTATGTTTCTTCTTATTGTTTAACACTAGAGAAATCTAGGTTAGAGAGTAAGAGGATGATTAATTAAATGCTCCTAATTGCTCTTACTATTTGTCCTTTTATATTGCTTGCATTGCTTGATTCCCTAATTAGCTATCATGAATGCATGTTGATCCCCATTTCCTAGTTTTTCATTTGTTTGGTTCTTGGTTTTGGTAGTTGTTAGTATTAGTTACCTTACTCTTTACCCTTAACTTTGACCTAGCTTAGGCATTGATTGGAAACACTTGAACATAACCGTTCTTAGTGGTTCAACGCTTGACTTACCTCTATACTTGTATTTAGGTTTTTTAAGTGATTATAAATTTGTTTGGCTCTAGGGAAGATTAGATAACGACCTAGTTTTCCCTATGTCAGCGCCCTTCAAGGCCTAATTCCTGAGAAAGCCGCAATTTGGCGCAGTCCATTAGGTTAGAATGAGCTAATAAGCACGTATTTCAACGACCCTATAAATAGGGAGATTTTCCCCATTTCTGGGGCACTTTCATTCTACCTACATTCTCTCACATCAGAGAAAACACCTGATCCCGGAATCCGAGAAGATCTCACTTTTACCTTTCCACACTTTTTACATTTTTTCGTGCACGTTCTAACTTGATCGTCGGAGGCGGAGCTCCTACCACCCGGAGTCTCCGTTATTTTGCAAGTACAGACAGAAGACTCTAGACTTAGTGACGTAACTCTCCCGAGGGACCAGAAAAACCCCGAAACATTTGGCGCCGTTTGTGGGGAGAGTACCTCTAAGATGGTTCAAGATTCTGTACTGCCACCTGAACGCAATCGGCCTAGGATTGACGGGGAGCTCTATTCAGACCATGATACAAACAACGACATAAAGTCGAAAACCGTGTGGCCCCTAATGGGTCACTCATCTCTAAATCCATCCGTTCTAGGGATAAACTGGAACGGGTTAACAATGAAGCCGGTCCAACTAAATCTACTAGACCACCGGCTAGAGAAGCCCAGTCGGCAAGAGGGACTGCTCCCATTACTAGGGATGAACTCATGAAGTTCATAACTAGTTTCAAGGGGGAGATCAAGGACCTCATCAACAAAAGGACGGCTGGCTCTAGCAAGAGTCAGTCGGCCAAGAAGACTCCTCAAGCTGAGAGGAGAAAGCCCGTTAGGGACAGGCAGCCTACTCCACATCCAAAGGAGAAGGCCACACCTACAATTGACTGGTCTAAAGTCCTACTACCCCAGAAGGGCACAAGAAAGGTCATCCGGCAAGTTCAATCGGATGGCAGCAAAAAATCATTCTCTAATACTCGGCACATCATCGAGTAGAAGAGAAACCAACGACTGTCTAAGTCGGCCTACATCGAGCTTCCCAGCCAGCTTCAAAAACACCTCTGAAAGGAATATTCAATCCTCGCATGAGAGCCATACAAGCAGCAACTCCGTCCACTCAGGCCCTCAGATGATTGAGTCAGCCCCGTATGTGCCTCAAATGCCATACGAGCAATATTCTCCACCTTACATGCAGCCGACCCTCTTCGGAGGTCAGGCGGCATACAACATCCAGCCCCTAGACTAGTAGCTCCGACTGCTCAAACTTGGTGAACAACTGCGTTCACTAGGGAGATAACCAAGGCAGCACAGCCGGCCAAGGTTAAGAATGGCTTGGTTAGTGCCTATGATGGTACCACTAATCCTGAAGATTACCTCATGGCTTACACCAACCTCATGTACCTACAGGGGTTGGATGATGCCACGTGGTGAAAATGTTTCCCAGCTACGTTAAAGGGCATAGCCCAACAATGGTTTGGTAACTTGCCAGCCAGATGTATTGATAGCTTCAAGAGGCTTGCCTTCTTGTTTACTTCAAACTTCTCGATGAACATCCCTACCAAGAAAACAAGTCTCGACTTAAGCACCCTCAGGCAGGGGGGGAGAGAAGGACTTTGTTCTTACGTCAGGCAATTCAATTTGGTGAGAATCCATATTTAAGGACTGTCTGACGAAGTTTCTTACACAAACTTCTTTAAGGGTCTGAAGGACGAGTTAACCTTAAAGTTTGACCTCGTCAAAAAGAGGGTTTTCACCCTCCAAGAGGCGCTGATGGAGGTGGAAAGCTTTATACAAGCAACCGACCTCTACACATCTAGTAATCAGTCAGACTCCAAGAACTCTGACAAACAAAAGAAAAGTCGGTCTGCTCCGCCAGCTCCCGAAGCTGAACAAAGCAAAAAGAGAAAAGAGATCTGGGCGGTTGACGACTATGATTAGCCGTTCTAGAAGAAAAGGAAGGAATTCAAACCGTACGTCCTTAGGTACGAGTTTAATAAAGACTGCTACTCCATCCTAATGGAGATAAAGGAACGAGTGACCGTTGAGAAACCCGCGCCTATGAAGGGTTCCGCCAAAAATCGAAACAAAAATAAGTACTGCCATTTCCATGAGGACATCGGCCATGACACTAACGACTGCTATAGCCTCAAGCGGCTATTGGACCGTTTGGCTGATCAAGGGGTGTTGAAGTCCTACATCCTCAAGTCCAAAGTTACCCTAAAGACAAACCCTGGGCAGTCGTCCAAAAAGACTGCCCAGCCTACCAGTAGTTCGGACACTGACAAAGATCCGATCTACATCATAGCAGGTGGATTTGTCGGTGGGGGCCCTACCATCCGGGGCACCAAGGACCTGATCCGTGCCATTTATGGCACCTTTAGGCTATGTTTTCTTTATATTTCTATGCTCGTTTTTAGTTGTTTGTGTCGTGTTTATAGAAAATAATGCTCGATTTGTGCTATTTTGTGTTAGTTTAGAGAAATGCATGCTTTTAATGGTTTTCTTATCATTTTATTCATTTCTCGGCTATTTCTCTCGCTTCTCTGTATCTTTGTGTTGTTTTGTAGGTACGTCGCGGGCTATATGCATGGAAATTGAAAATAGCACCCACTAGCATCAATATGCACTTTTTGGAATTGAATTTGAGTTTGAAACAAAGGAAAACGAAGGATTGCAAAGTATCAAATAGGACCTTTGTGCATTGTTTCAGTCATATCTCAAGTTTTAGAGATCGGATTGATGTGATTCAAGTTGGGTTGGAAACTAGACTTGAAGAGCTTTCCAATGATAGGTCGCACGCCTTCATATGATTCTTAGATCAGAAGTTACAGCCTTCTGACGTTGGCCTAGGAAAACTGCCGCGGGCGCGGGCTACAGTACCCGCGGGCGCGGGGTTGCTGCTGCTCCAAAACTGCCGTATTTGGGCAGTAAGCACCCGCGGTTGTCCCGAGGGCTCCCCGAGGGCGCGGGCTTGGGCCCGCGGGCGCGGCTATCGGGGTGTCCGTTCTTCTCCGCGGGCGCGGCCGATTTCTCCGCGGGCGCGGGTATCTGGGTCTTTTACGATTTTAAGCTTCTTTTCTCCTTTTGTTTATATAGATTTTGGTTTCCTTTATTCTTCATTCATGTAATTCTTTAGTTTTAGCTTAGTTTTCTCTCTCTTAGGTTGAGAGATTCTCTCTCTAGATTAGGCTAGTTTAGGAGTAGTTTTAGAGAGAGAAAGTGAAGAATTTCAATGGTGATTGAGAGATTGAAGATGCAAGTGTGACAATTGTGTTGGAGATCTTCCTAATTATCAATGAGCATTTCTAAACTCTATCTCATTCAATTGCTTTGTTTAATTTGATGTTTGTTTGGTTTGATTTTGATATTTGATGTTTAATTAGAGTAATTGTTCTTGATATTTTGTTGATTCTTGTTTTCTATAGTTGATAGTAGATTTGATGATGATGTTTCTTGAGTAGTTTACTTGCTAGGGATTAGGTAAACATGTGTGATTGATGAATTGAGGTTGATTTGGGAATTTGAGTAGTTCTTGTGTTGTGATTAAATTGATTCATAGAGGTTTGCAAGTTGCATGAGTTTGATTGGAATAGCTAACCATGATTGCTAGCATTGATTGCATGATTGAATTGATTGACATGGCCACTTGATATTGATTTGATCATAATTGGTTGAGTATTTGATTATGTTTCTTCCTATTTTTTTAACACTAGAGAAATCTATGTTAGAAAGTATGAAGATGATTAGTTGAATGCTCCTAATTGCTCCTACTATTTGTCTTTGCATTGCTTGGATTGCTTGACTCCCTAATTAGCTTGATTATCATGAATGCATGTTGATCCCCACTCCCTAGTGTTTCATTTGTTTGCTTGGTTTAGGAAGTAGAATAGCACTACCTTTCACCTTAGACTTCGACCTAGCTTAGGCGTAAATTAGAAATACTTGAACATAACCGTTCCTAGTGGTTCGACCCTTGACTTACCTCTATACTTGTATTTAGGTAGTTGAGTGATTATAAATTTGTTTGACCGTAGGGATGATTAGTTTAACGACATAGTTTTCCCCACGTCAGGACCATCTGAGGAAGATAGACGTCAACTCTGTTGATGAGGGTCAGGCGTCTGCCAGTAGATTTCCTGAGGTCATCATCACTAAAAAGGACCGCGGTTCAGTCCGCCGGCCACATGATGACCTTGTCGTCATTGAATGCAAGGTTGCCCATTAGAAGGTGGGCCGAACTTGATAGACACTGGTAGATCCTTTGACATCATCAGCTACAAATTCTTGTCCAGGCTAAAATACAAAGCTGACAGTATGCGTAGCATCTCCCATCCTCTTGTTGGTTTTGGAGGGGGAGTTGTGCACCTAGTTGGGCAGGTAGATCTATCCATCCGGCTGGGAGAGAAGGAAAAAGGGCGCTATATGGTCGTCCGATTTTTGGTGGTTGAAGAGCTAACCGCCTACAACCTTATTCTGGGTCGTCCCACTTTGAACGAGTGCAAGGCCGTCATCATCCCAGCTCTTATGCTGTTGAAATATGAAAGGAATGATGGCTCTGTTGGCTCCCTGAACGGAGATCAGAAGACGGCAAGGGAGTGTTACCTCTCAGACGCCAAACCCACGGCTGCAGCAGCCAGATAGGGGAAAGAGCCAATAGATTTTGACGATGTCAAGGATCCTGACCCAGCCCTACCAGCCGCCAAGAAAAGAAAACCTGATCAACTGGTGGCAGTGAAGAACGAGAAGTGACGAAAGGAAAGACTAGGTCATTGACTAATCCTCCCTAAGTCAAACTAAATTTATAAACACTTAACAAACCTAAATACAAGTATAGAGGTAAGTCAAGGGTCGAACCCAACGGAACGGTTATGTTCAGTGCCTCCAATTTGGGCGCCTAAGCTAGGTCGAAGCCAAAGGTAAAGAGGGAACACTAACAACTAACAAACAAACAACCAAACAAATAAACACTAGGAATAGGGATCAACAAGTAATCATGACAATTGCAACAACATGGGAATAATATGCCAATCAAAGGTTGTGAAGACTAATGATAAGAGCTATCAATTGGAATCAAAGAGCTATCTCCTAATCGTTAAGCTAGATGTCTCTACGAATAACAAACTAAGAGAATCACAATCCAAACCCATCGATAATTGCAATTCCTAAATCAATTGGTCGTGTCATTAGCAATTACAATGCAATCTAGCATAATTCTCAAGGCCTAATCGAATTACACAAATGCAAACTTACATTAATCACATTAATCTCAACAATCAATCAACACAATTCCCAAATTAATCACAATCAATTAATCATACAAGTTTCACCCAATTCCTAGCCAAACAACTACTCAAGAATCATCATCTATCAACAAACAACCAAAGAAATCAAGTATCAACAAAATATCAAGAACAACTACATTAATCAAGATCAAACATCCAAATCAAATCAAACAAACATGAATCTAAACAAAACAATAAGATGAGATAGAGTTAGAAATTCTCATTGATAATAGAAAAGATCTTCAACATAATTATCACCCTTGTATCATCAATCTCTCAAATCACCATTGAAATCTCTCACTTTCTCTCTCTAAATCTACTCCTAAACTAACCCTAAAACTAGAGAGAGAAACTCTCAACTAAGCTAAAATTATTATCAAAATTATGTCTAAAACTTTCTTCTATGATCCCCTCTCTAGAAATGAAGGAAATCCATACATAAAAAAGCTAACTAAGAAGAAGTTAGTTAGACGTCCAAAAGAAACCTCAAAAGGCGCAACTTCTCACTCCTTAGCGCGGCCGCAACAAAATGGGTATGGAAACAGGGAAGAGATAAAGGCACGGCCTCTCCTGGCAGCTGCGCGGCCGCTCCTCCCTCGCGCGCAGCCGCGCCATTAGAGCAGGAGATTCCCTTTTGTGCGCTCGAAAATGACCCCGTGAGCTCCGGATGATGTATGTTTATAGTGGCAGTTTCTAGGAGCCATTACGGTGGGTTCAACACCGCCTCTTCATGTCCACGCAATATGAGGGCGCATCCTTGAAGACTTGAATCTTGCACACCTTTGCTTTTGTGCTTCAAAATGAGGCACCGGAACACATCTTTGGCTTAAAAACCCCAAGAGAATGCCATTGAGCCTCTCAAACATTGTCAACTTCATAGAATCAAATAAAAGCAAACAAGTAAAGAAAAAAATGCAAAATAAACTAAGAAAAGCAAGAAATTAAGAAAGGAAATAAAGAAAATGCAAAGTAGAGAAAATACAAGTAAAACTAGAGAAAAGGGGATAAAAGAGATGTAAAAAGAATGAAAAATCATCCTAAAAGAATCTAAATGAGTGCCATAAATGACACCCATCAAGAACCAATAGCAATCACTGACCGGGGAACGGTCAGATGAACTTCGTCCCCAGCCGGCTGGTGATCACATTGATATTCCTCTAGACGATAGCCGTCTAGAGCGAACTATTAAGGTGGGGACGGTAGCTTTTGCAAAGTTGGGTGCAGAATTGCACCTTCTATTGAAGGAATTCAAAGACATCTTTGCCTTTGAAGTGGAAGAGATGCTAGGCATCAGCTCGGATCTCGCTATCCACAAACTCGTCGTTCATCCGAAAAAGAAGCCCATACAGCAAAAGAAAAGAAATCACGGCGAGGAGAGAAGTCAGGCGGCAACTGTCGAGGTTAAAAAGATGTTAGACGCTGGGTTCATTCGGCCATGTAACTTCCCTAATTGGGTTGCAAATGTTGTGTTGTAAAGAATCCAAATGGTACCTGGTGCATGTGTGTAGATTACACTGACTTGAACAAGGCATGTCCGAAGGACAGTTACCCGCTTCTAAAGATCGACAGCTTGGTCAACTCTACAGCTGGGCATGCCTTGATGAGCTTCATGGATGCCTACTCAGGATTTCATTAGATTCTCTTGTGGAAAAAAGATCAAGAGAAGACGACATTCGTCACTGATCAGGGGTTATTATGTTATACTGTGATGATGGTTGGCTTGAAGAATGCGCCTGCTACTTTCCAACGGATGACTAATATTGTCTTCATTAATCAGATTGGGAGGAATGTAGAGGCGTACATTGATTACATGATAGTCAAATCCAAGCAACAGACGGATCATCTAGCTGACCTCCGAGAAACCTTTACCACACTCACGCGACACAAGGTCATGCTCAATCCCAGGAAGTGTGTATTTGGTGTTGAGTCTGGGAAGTTTCTCGGATTTTTAATTGATCAAAGGGAGATAAAGGCCAACCCAGAGAAGATACAGTCGGTAATTAACATGAAGTCACCCTGCACTGTCAAGGAAGTTCAGAAACTTACCGGTTATCTAGCGGCATTGGGGAGATTCCTCAGCCGGTCAGGTGACAAGTGCCTCTATTTTTCCAAGCGAACAGAAAGAAGACAAGGTTTGAATGGGGGAATGATGCTTAGGCGACCTTTCAAAAATTGAAAGAACATCTACACACTTTGCCAAGGCTTCTTAGCCCTCTGCCCAAAGAGACTCTTTATATGTACTTAGCCGTTTCACATCATGCCCAAAAAGATCATGCCCTCAGTGTTGTTCTCTTTGCTGAGAGAGACGACATTCAACTCCCAGTCTATTTCATTAGCCATATACTAAGAAATACTGAACTACGGTACCCCATGGTTGAAAATTTTGGACTTGGTCTTTACATGGCTGTCAAGAAGTTGAAACCTTACTTCCTGGCACATCCCATTGTTGTCTACACAGACCAACTTCTCAAGCGGCCAATATCAACCTTAGAGTCATCCAGTAGAATGCTTAAATAGGTTATTGAAATGCAAAGTCTTGAAATCACTTTCGACCCAAGAAAGGCAGTGAAGAGTCAGGCGCTCGCCAACTTCATTGTCAAAATGACAAGGCCGGTTGCACCAGATAATATTGATCAGGTTTGGAAAATGTATGTAGACGGGAGCTCTACCATGAACGGTTGTGGTGCAGGCATTATCCGTCAGTCCCCTAAGGGGGACAAGTATGAGTATGCACTACGGTTCAAGTCCAGGCCTCAAATAATGAGGCAGAGTATGAAGCCCTGCTAGCCGGCATCCGTATGTGTAAGGCAGCATGGGCAACCAAAATTGACGCCTGCTCTGATTCACACTTGGTCGTCAGCCAATACCATGGTGACTATGAGGCCACCCATCCGGCTATGATCAAATACCTTCAGGCAGTCAAAACTGAAGCTGAGACACTTGAAGAATTTCATCTGATTCAGGTGCCTAGGTCTGAGAACAATCAGGCGGATGCTCCGTCAAAACTGGCATCTTTCGCCTCCTGTGATACGCCTCGGTCGCTCTTCTAGGAAGTAACGGAAAAACGAAGTATTGGTGAAGAAGATCCCATTGAAGTACTTGATCGAACCTCTACCTGGATGGATGGCATCCGGGCATACTTGCAAGACGGCATGTTGCCTGATTCACCCTAGGAAGCGGCTGTCATGAAAAAACGGGCTGTAAAATTCGAGATGAGAAACGGAGAACTCTTCAAAATAGGTTTCTTAAAGCCTCTATTGAAGTGTGTTACCCTAGAAAAGGGGAAAGAAGTTCTCGAAGAATTGCATGCGGGATACTGCGCCTCCCATATAGGCGGCAGATCACTAATAGTCAGGGCTAGGCGGTAGGGGTATTTCTGGTCCACTTTTGAGTCAGACGCCATGGAGATGGTAAAAAATGAGACAAGTGCTAAAGGTTTTGCAAGCTAATCCATCGTCCGGCCACTGACCTGATGGCAATCCATAGCCGGTTTTATTTACTAAATGGGACATGGACATTCTAGGTCCATATATGCCTGCACCAGGCGGGAAACTGTACATCCTCGTAGCTTCTAAAATTTTCCTATTAGAATGGTTAGAACCCATGCCCTACAAGCAAGCTTTGGATAAGTGCCAACTCAAGAAATGGCTTAAAGCCAAGAAATTGATTATGGACTCCATGTCTGTAAAGATGTATTAGTCCATGATAGTCTTACAAATAGGGTCAAACCTATTAGATGTGTAAGCCTATTCGGATTCTTCTAGTGATTGCTGATTTCGATTACGAAGTTTAGCAATGGAGATCAAAATCACCTTCTTGAAATTTTCTTGATGAAGGATATGTATATGATACAACCTAAGAATTTTGAAATCCAAAAATCTTAGAAAGTTTTGCAAACTTCAGAAATTCATTTATGGATTGAAGTAAGCATAAGGGAGTTGAAACATTTGTTTCGATTAGACAATCAAACAGTTTGATTTCCTCAAAGAACGAAAAGGAATCTTGTAGAGACAAGAAGTTTAGTGGGAGCAATTGGTCTTCTTGGTCATGTATGTAGATGACATACAGTTCATATGAAATGACATATCAATGCTTGAATAAGTCAAGCAGTGGTTAGAGAGTTGTTTCTATATGAAAGGCTTAGGAGATATTGAGTACATATTGGGAATCAAGATCCACAAAATGAATCTTAAAAATGATTGGAATGAATCGAGAGACTTATGTTGATAAGGATCTTGACAAGTTCATGAAGCAAGACTCTAAGAGAGGATGTTTTCCCATGTTTCATTGTAGTACGCTCAGTAAAACTCAGTGCCTTCAAAAGCTAATAGAGTTGAGTTGTATGGATAATGTACCTTATGCTTCTGCTGAAGGGTCCATTATATGTGCCATGATATGTACAAAGAAAAATGATATATAAGACTTGTGCATGTGTAGCAATTTTTATAGTAAATTCAGAACAAGCATACTGAAAGTTGTAAAGAGCAAATCCTTGAGTACTTGAGAAGCACTAAAGGAATTTTTCTAGCTAATGTCGTTAAAAGTGAATAAGTTGTTAAAAGGTTATACGGATGCAAGTTTCCAAACAAGCAAGATGACTTTAGATAGTGATCTAGATACATTTTGTGTTTGTATGAAGAAAGGACAGTAAGCTTGAAAGAGTTCAAAGTAGAATACTATTGCATACTCATTGTCAGAATATGTGTATTTAGCTACAGTAAGAGTAGTTAAGGAGGAAGTTTGGATCAAATTGTCATGTGACTAAAAGGACACCTTCGTCAAAACAAAGGAGTCAGGGTCACATCACAAATCCAAACAAATAGATATGAGATATCACCTCATTTATGATATCAATGACAAGCGGAATATTGTGATCATCAGGTTAGTTTATTTAAATGACCTGGTGAATGAAACCCCACAGGTGAACAAAATCCATATATTATTTCAGTTCCTAGTTCGAAATCATTAAAGTGGACATAAATGATTTCAATAAATGGATTAGCATGTAAGATTGATTGGATAGCGCAGTTTCATGGGCTATAGGGGCATAGAGATGCTCGATCAATCACTTGGATATGCATGAATGATGCATGATCGAACTATTGACCTACTTTGAAGTTCAAGCATAGAGCTTCCAGATATATTAGTGGATTCCTTTGACATGAGTGGAACATTGATTTCATTCAATGGATGTTGTGACTGTGGTACACTCAAACGTCTGCCCGTAACTGGAGATTATAAAGTGTGTTTCCCAGTTATTTCAAAAGTTGAGTGGGAGCCTTGTTGCCACAAGATTGGATTGAGTCTACCTATTAAATTAGGGAATGTGTCATGGCCGCTTGAAGAGGGAGAATTCAGAAAATACGTGGCCGCGTTCAAATGCATTACTCAGTAATCATTTGGTTTTGTAATTCTAACTCAGAGTTCAAGAAACGATTTGTAAATTAATATGATCTCGACATGTGATGCAATCATATTATCAAATCGACACATATTGACTTAAGGAATTTGAATATTGCACACTTGTCTCAGACAAGTGGGACATTGAAGGATTTATGTCTTCGTCGTGTGCAATTACTAGATATATAAATGGATCAAATTATGGAGATAATTAAGTTCGGACATTTGGGTCGTCGTTTTATCATAGCTAGAGGTACTAACGATCTTTGGACTAGTAAAATAGCCCAAATCCCAATTGGACGGATCCTATAAGGTCACACAAAGGGTCTAGATCGGGCACGAGAGGACAAGGCCCGTGATGGGCCTCATCCTCTAGTATGGCCAGCCATGTAGAGTAAGTTTAAGGGTTTTGGGCTTCCTAACCCTAGTCTAGTTATAATGTGATTATAAATAGACTAGGTCCCTAGCGTTTACTTAGAAGTAAGTAAGCAATTATCTGATCAGTGTGATCAAACCCTAATTAGCAAACACGAGACCAACCCCTCTCGAACTCCCCTCTCTCTCACGGCTCTCTCCTCCTCCCTTGCGCCAGTGTGGTGGTTCGTGGTGGTGGTGGATCATGGTGGTCGGCTTAGTCCATTAAAGGTGGTGATCGCGATTTTCCTCAATCACTCGACCAATCTAGTATTGGTGGATGGCTCGTTCGAAGCTCGTGGACTAAGTAGAGGAGCAACGCTTGGGGCTCTATTCTCTCCCTGATTTGTCAATCAAATTGCTACGTGGAATTCATGCTTCAAAGGTATGATTATGTGTCTTGTGTGTTATGCATGTGATCTTGGGATTAGGTACTTATATGAATATGATTCATGATTTTCCGCTGCGTATACCTATAAACTCTTACAGCTTCTTCCTAAACGGGACTTTGAGCCCATCTACCCTCAGCATTTCCTGTGAAACACGGACGATGAAAAAGAGTTAGATGATTTACATTCAAAATCAAGCGCAGTGAAAAAGTTTCAAGTTACCTCAGCCAGCAAGGCGAGGATCTGGTCAAAGTTGACCTACTGCAGCCTAGGGACCCAGTCCCTATTAGACCGAGTGAGAGTCCTCAACATCCTCCTGGCGTACTGCTAGATGTCTGGCCATCTCTGGGAGGTATCTACACCAGAAGAAGGGTTTTGTAAGGAAGCAGCATAGACGGCACCAATATCGTGCCGGCTTCCTGGCGAATCTCCCGACTAAGAAGTCTGGGATTTAACTCGCATCAAATAGTGATGCGTCCATGGGAGCTCTAAGCAGCAGTTCATACCTTGGGCTCCTGACTGAGGGTTCCCTGTGCCCACAGCCGTTGCAGCACCGGGTGGCATGCCACCCTTCACCGTCTTAGAGATTTCCGGCTCTTTACTGCTAATCTCAGCACTCTCGCTGAGAGCCTTCAAGGTAGCCGGGCTTTTTCCTGCGGTCGTTGGCCTTTTTTGGCCAGGCGGCACAAAAGATGTCGTCTGGGCAAATTGATTCTTGGCCACCTTGGAAGGGGTCTTCTTAAGATCCTAAGGCCGATTTCGTTTAAGCATCTTGGAAATTGACCTGGGAACCACCTTGCTCCCACTCTGAGATAGGACAACCGGCATAAGTTAGTTCAATGAAAGTGGATTTTACAAGTTATGAGGTTAGGCGGAGCTTACCCCATCATTTCTGGCTGTCGGCTAGGCTTTCTTTTGCTCCAGAAGATCCTTTCGCACCTGAGCAGCAGATTTGGCAGCCGTCTAGTTGGCGTCAACCATTTTCAAAGCAGTTTCTGCAAAAGGGAAGCCAACCGGTAAGATAAACAATGAATCAAGTTACAAAAAAAAAAAGCAAACATGCAAGCTTTCCGGTTGAGGGGTTACATACGTCTCTCAAACATGGTACTTAGACCACAGGCGAAGAGAAACGCCTCGTCTTTGAGCCACTCCGGATGGGGTATCTAGCATTTGGGCAAAGTTATCTCAATGTCATCATCAAGCGGCATTATTGTCGTTGTAAACAAGCCCGGGTCCATTATTTCCGCCCAAGCCTTTTTAGGAATGTGTGGACGGGCACAGTTTCTCCCCAGCATAGCTGGATCCTTATTGTACTGGCAGAGGAACCGGTTTTGACGTAAAGTTGGAAAAGACACCAAATAAAACTTATCCCTCCAGTTACTCCATTTTGACGCCTTATCAAGCGTCATCATATACTCCGGGAGAGTGGTCAGAGTATACCACGCTCCCCAACCGCCTGGGGCGCGGCTCATATAATGCATATGGGGAACGCCTCAAAGCTAGGCGTCATATTCTGATATAGCTCAATATGTTAACCCACGAAAGGTGTAAGTTGCCACACGCCTAGCTCGTATCCCCTTAAGATTGCTTTTATTCCTCGGTGAAGGGGGAAACGGAGACCGGCTTTGAACGCCGCCTCATAGCAGCCGAAATAGTTATCGGCATGGTTATTATCATCATCCCAAGCCACAGTCACCTCCTCAAGCAGCACTTCTATGTCCCAATCAACCCCTATTGGGTACTTATCCTTAAAAGCTTGGAAGCTACCCTTCAAAGTGGCAATGTCCTTGGGGGACATATGCGTTTTTATTGGGTCCGTTATAGACGGCCCTTTGACCGCCTGTTGGTATTCGCAGCCAGCATCCTCTTGATGGGAGCTGGATGCCTTGAATTCGGATCTGTCAGCGGCCTCTTCGCCGACTGACTCATTTTGAGGACTTTGAGCAGAGGCGGACCCCTCGCCGTCTGCCTCATCTAAGATCCCATCATTAGGAGTGGAGGAAGCACCCGGAGGAGACTTTGCTTGCTCATCCGACTTGTCATATTCCCCGTCTGGGGTTACCTTGTCAGCAGGCACTTCCAAAGTGCCCCTTCTCCTTTTCGGCTTTGTAGCCGTCTGTTTAACCCTCGTCATTGTGTCCTGCACAGACATAGAGACGGTGGGATTCGGGGATGAGCAAAGCAGGTCCATACATCTAGAGACGGCACCCCCAGTCCTAGACTCAGCCGTACTAGGAGACCGGCTGACTACAGTCCTAGGTTGTGCCGTGTGTGTTGATGGTGATCCATTTATTGAAAAATTATAAATGTACAAACGGTAAAAGCTTGAAAAGGCTAAGAAGGGGAGAGACGGTTACCTCTGTAGAACTCTGAAACACGTCTCAAGCGGTGCCCGATTGTATCCACGAAGCTGCAGACGGAGATTTTCTGGAAATCTGATACAGGCGGGTACCAAATCTCTCTCTCTCTAAAAAATTTTTCTCTCTCCTTCTCTCTCTAGACCTATGTAAATGGTCAAAGATGAGTGAGGTTGGGGGGTAAAAGGCTATTTATAGGAGGGTAAAACGGGGGCATCCCCGTCATTCTTCCCGAAGGTGAACAGTTAAAATACTGTTTAACACTTACATGGGGACACATGTCACATGGGGACATGTGTCACAGGTGCCCCGTGGCCTTCCACGTCACCCCTGTGACACGTGTCATCCCTAGATGACAAGTGGAATTGCGGCCTTCAAGGCCCAATTCCCGAGAAAGCCACAATTCGACGCATCCCATTAGGTTAGAATGACCTAATGGGCACGTATTCCAATGACCCTATAAATAGGGAGTTTTTCCCCATTTCTGGGGCACGTTCATATACATTCTACCTACATTCTCTCAGAAAACACCTTATCTCGGAATCCGAGAAGATCTCACTTTTACCTTTCCGCACTTTTTACCTTTCTCCGTGCACGTTCTAACTTGATCATCGGAGGCGAAGCTCTTACCACCCAGAGTCTCCGTTATTTTGCAGGTACAGACAGAAGACTCCAGACTTAGTGACGTAACTCTCCCGAGGGACTAGAAAAACCCCAAAACAGATATCGTCTAGCCTATAGATGATATAGAAGACACAATTATAAAAGATATCATATAGCTAATAGAGGATATCATCCAGCCAATAAAGGATATCATAGTCACAATTATAGATGATATCATATAACCAATCGAGGATATCATCCAACTATGTTATCATATAGCCAATAGAGAATATCACCTAGCCAATAAAGGATATCATAGACACAATTATAAATGATATCAATCATATCATATAGCCAATAGAGGATATCATCCAGTTATGACATCATATAGTCAATATATCACTCAGCCAATAGAGGATATCATCCAGCCAATAGAGGATATCAAAAACCCGTTAGACTGACGAAACATTTAGTCAGTCTGGACTGACGCAGTAGTTTGTGTATAATAATATAGCTTTAACATTATAAACCCTTAATCTATAATCATGCACAAGACAGTTTGATTGGTTAAAATTACATTCATTTTAACTTTTTATTTTCAATATTTTCATCGTTAAAACAGGGTTATTATTCATGTCCACTTGGTGAAATATTATAAATTTAAAATATTTATTTGGTTAATAAAAAAGAAAATGATACCCATTTAGCATTATATTCTATGTTGAATTTCACTATATATGCGAAGTAAGAAGAAAATAGATACGAAATATGTTCAATAAAATAGAATTATGTAGTGAAATGATCGTGTATGACACGGGACGTAATCCACTAGTAGAACACAATATACCCTATAATTTAGAATCCCAGCTCTATGCTTGACTGTGTGGAATGATGAACAACAAGAGAAAACAATATCCTCAACGTAACATAATTAACATCCACCAATATCACTCAAATTTTGTTAACTTGAATCCCCCAACTTCATTCCTTTGCTCCCCCCAAATGGACAAATGATGAACACAACAACATTCCCACCACCACCTCTCTCCACCCTTTTCTCACTCAACTCCCATACTTTCTCTCTCCTCCGAACACCCCCACCTTCCACCACCTCCGCCGCCAAGTTCACCACCTTCATCCGCGCTGAGCGCACCACAACCACCTCGATCACCACTAACCCAACTCCCTCACAACGTTCAGAAGACCACACCCTTCTCTCCCTCCTTCGCAGCCGAAAAACCGAGGAAGCTTGGCTTCTTTACTCTCAATCACCTCATCTTCCAAACCCCACTTGCCTTAGCCGCTTAGTCTCTCAGCTTTCCTACCAGAACACCCCTGAATCTTTCTCACGCGCGCAATCCATTATCTCTCGTCTCCGCCATGAACGCCAGCTTCATCGCCTTGATTCCAACTCTCTTGGGTTACTTGCTGTCTCTGCTGTCAAATCTGGGCATACCCTTTACGCCATTTCCATAATTAAGTCTATGCTTAGGTCCAATTATCTCCCCCATGTTAAGGCTTGGAGTGCTGTTGTTAGCCGTCTTTCTGGGTTCCCTGATAATGGTCCTAATGATGCTATTCGGCTGTATTATTCGGTTACTAAGCGTATTCGTCGGGTTGAGGATCGAACCCTTGTGGCTCATTCTTGGCCCGACACGGCCGCTTTCAATGCCGTGCTTAATGCCTGTTCTAATCTTGGGGATGTGAAAAAATTCTGCCAACTGTTTGATGAAATGCCTGAGTGGGATGTTGTGCCTGATGCTCTGACATATAATGTGGTGATTAAATTATGTGCTAGAATTGATAGAAAAGACTTGCTTGTTTGTGTATTAATGTTGATGATTAGTAAAGGTGTTGAGCCTTGTATCACTACTTTGCATTCTCTTGTTGCTGCTTATGTTGGATTTGGTGATTTAGGGACTGCTGAGCGGTTGGTTCAGGCGTTGCGCGAGGGGAGGAGGGATCTTTGTAGGATTCTTAGGAACATAAGTTTAGCTAAAGTTGATGGTGTGGATGAGATTGAAATCAAGCACAAAAATGATGATATTTTAATCAAGCATGAAAATGATGGGTTTGAAAAGCTAATTCCTAAGTCGATCATTGATAATGCAGAACCTCCATTACTGCCAAGAGTTTATTCACCGGATTCAAGGATATACACGACCTTGATGAAGGGTTATATGAAGGCTGGGAGATTGTCTGACACGGTGCGAATGCTTGAGGCAATGAGGCGTCAGGAAGATAGTGCTAGTCATCCTGATCATGTTTCATATACTACAGTTATATCTGCACTTGTTAAAGCAGGGTCAATGGACAAGGCTAGGCAAGTCCTGTATGAGATGACAAGGATTGGCGTACCTGCTAATTTGGTCACATACAATATTCTACTAAAGGGTTATTGCCAACAGTTGCAGGTTGATAGAGCAAAGGAACTGATTAAGGAGATGACTGATGTTGTCGGGATATTGCCCGATGTAGTTTCATACAATACATTGATTGATGGGTGCATATTGGTGGATGATAGTGCGGGAGCTCTTGCATACTTTAATGAGATGAGGGCTAGAGGAATTGCTCCAACAAAGATTAGTTACACCACTTTGATGAAGGCTTTTGCCTTGTCTGGGCAACCGAAATTAGCAAATAAGGTGTTTGAGGAAATGTTGAAGGATCCTAGAGTAAAAGTTGATCAAGTGGCATGGAATATGTTGGTTGAAGGGTATTGTAGGATGGGTTTAATTGAAGAAGGCAAGAGTGTGGTTGAAAGAATGAGGGAGCATGGATTTCATCCGAATGTGGCCACCTACGGCAGCCTTGCTAACGGCATAGCATTGGCTAGGAAGCCTGGTGAAGCATTACTTCTTTGGAATGAAGTAAAGGAGAGATGTGCTCCAAGAAGAGACGATGATGCAAACAATTCTTCATTGCCACCACCAATAAAACCTGATGAAGGGCTACTAGATACTTTGGCCGACATATGTGTAAGAGCAGCCTTCTTTAGGAAAGCTTTGGAGATTGTTGCTTGCATGGAAGAGAATGGAATCTCTCCAAATAAGACCAAATTTACAAGGATTTATGTTGAAATGCACTCGAGGATGTTTACCAGTAAGCATGCATCCAAAGCCAGGCAAGATAGAAGGCGAGAGAAAAAGAGAGCTTCAGAAGCTTTCAAGTTTTGGTTAGGATTACCAAATGAGTATTATGCTACTGAATGGAGTCTAAATCCACCCGGCAGACAAGATCAGTATGAATCCGATTCTATATGAACTGGATGCAGGGGATGACATTGCAGAACACCGCTGACAAAGTTGCTGTAATAAAAACACTACATATTTTTAAAAAAAATGGAACCTCAAGGCCAGGTCTGGTTTTTGCTGAAGACAGCTGACAAAGTTATTATATGAATTATGAAGCTGTATTACAAATTCGAAAACATCCGATATAATGAACCTTACGCCTGGTTTTGCAGAAGACGTCTACCTGACAAAGTTAATATCTGAAGCTGTATCAAAAACTCAGAAACAATATCAGCAATATGCTTATGCTTCATATTTGTACAAGTGATATGCTTATGCTTATGCAGTTATGCCTCATATTGCTGAGCTTCTTGCCAAACCTTATACACTCTCATATAATATAAGCGACTGATTTGATTCCAACATGAATTGTAAATAGTGTACATACCAATGGTAAAAATGACGATACCAATGATACACATCGGCAGCAGAGGTGTCAACAATCACACTCCTAACTTTCAATATTAAATCTACACCATTTATTTAGTAAAAAAAAAAAGAAAAAAAAAAAAAAAAACCCCATAAACAATAGTAAAAAAAAATAAATAAAAAAAATAATAAAAACATTTGCAACATGAAAAAGGTGTTTCCACTTTTCTGTTGTTAGTTTTCAAAATTATCATGATTTTAATAAGTTTAAATAATTTATATGACATATATCATATCATTTAAAAGAAACAAAAAATCAAAAAACAGAAAACCATAGCGATGCTAAACGAACCTCTTATCCGACTTACCCCTTCCATTTCAATTGAAACTTGGAAGCATAACAGATGTTTGCCTATCTTAACAAGTTGACATCATACATTTGATATATCGTTTTAATTCATGAAGTTCTACTAGTTTAGAGTTAGACAATTATCAAAATTCGACAATTGTTAGCTTTGATGTGGACTTAGATTCATTTCAAACATTTGCAGGTTAGTTAAAGTGAGGAGCTTTATATTGGCGAGCTTTGATGCAGAATCAATTAAAGTTTTAATTGATCATTGAGAGTATGAGTTTGGAAATATTATTTAAAGAAAATGGCCACTTTATTGTTGTTTAAATTTTGAAAAATTGATTAATTGACTTGTAGTAGAAACACATTTTAAGATCAAATAATGTTGCAACTTATGTAAGATTGACTTCTAAGAAAACTGTGTGCCATTGGAAGGTTTAAAAATCATTAAACCATCAAAAAGTACCATCTACGTGTCAGTATACTATACGCGTTTCAACGAAAAGAATTGAGTGAAAGAATGTACATGTAAAACAAGAAAGCGGGGCACAATATAGTTGACATTATGTACAAACATGTCATGGTATATTTTAATCAATACAGATTAATCAAGTACTGATTAGTACTTCCTCATAGCAGTGATGTGCTTATGCTTTCTGTTTGTAGAACACTATCACTTTTCCATGACATATAGCTGTATTTTGACATAACCAAAAGTACAGTATTGAAGATAACCAGCAAATATCCTTCTGCCCCATGTCTAGACCCTGGACCTTGATACCTGACTCCTTGTGTATGATGATGAAGGCAGCTGTAATAACAGGAAAACTATCAGATACATTGCAACTCCACGGTAAACATAGGAAGTATAATGATCAATTAGTGTAGTAATTAGTCGAAATCATTATCCATAACTAACATCATGTCTATGTAAGGCACATTAAGAAACTGGTAAGTAACAAATCAGGGACTGTATCATCAACATATGACTAGCACACAAATGTGGCACCATTGTGATTTGTGGAACATTGACTAATGTGGAACTAAACTTCAACCTTCACAGTTTTTGTATAATAACAGTAACTATCAGATATGTGCAACTCCACGATAATCATAGGAAGTTTAATGACCAGCTACTGCTGTAATTAATCGATCATAACCCATAACCATCATCACACCTATGTAAGGCAGAGAAAATCAGCTACTATAACCATCATCACGCCTATGTAAGGCAGAGAAAATCAGCTAAGTCCTTACACAATGAAATTCCAGTGACTGCTAGAATTCTCACCACATTAAGAGCAAATCAATGATTGTGTATCATCAATATATAACTAGCACACAAAAGTGGGACCATTGTGATTTGTGGAAAATTGACTAATGTGGGACTAAACTTCAACCCTCATGTTTTTGGGTCCAATAGTAACTTGGAAGTACGGGGAGAGGTAAGGAAATCCCCACTTCTGATTAGGTAGGACAAGATTCAAACCCTAGACCTCTAAGAACTAAGGTTCTACTCTTAACAGTTGAGTCAACCCTAGCTTGGTAACCTTAGTAAACAATTACCAATTACAAGCATATATATGTAGGCACTGTTCAAATAGTGTAGTATATAAGTACCTGATATGTTCTGGGTCCCTTTTTTATCAAAAAACCAACAGTATTCAAATTTTCAACAAAGACATCGATATCTGGAACTCTGAGACCAATCCTATCCGCCAAACCGTATATTTCCTGAAAACATGTGAAATACAGGTCAATAATGATCACAAGAAGCAGCGGGATCAGTTTGCAACCAAGCAAAGAAAGAAAAATGCAAACGAGGAAGATTGAAAAACAAATAAACATACGGATATTGAAAAACAATCTTTCTGGTCCAATTCTGATTGCTTATTGCGAGCACTCAAGAATCGCTTTGCTTCCTTCTGTTGACTCATGCCTCCACTACGTGCAAAATCAATAACTCCATGTTCATCAACATACTTATCATACAGGGATTCTTTCATGATTTCAACAACATCCTGCAATTAGTTTTTCAGAAAGGCATAACTTATTATGAGAAAAGAAGGATAAGGAACAAACATATCCTTGCAATCTATGCAGGCAAATACAGTCGGAAGAATCTAACTTCTCAATACAGATACAAATTCAGTGTCCTTCTTAACCAAGAGTTGGAATACATGGTTAGCTCTTGATTTTTTTTAACTACAGTCCAACTTTAAATTGAATTAAGGTCACATATCCAAGAGTAATTATCAGCCCGGTTGGTAAGTAGAATTAGACGGTGATAATAGGAATGAATTAGGTGTAGTTTTTTTTTTTTTTTTTAAAAGGTGTCATCCTAATGCCCTTATAACAACAATTTCAGACTTTTGTGATACCATTCCCCAAATGGTAATTGATGGTAGTGAAAACTTATTAAAAAAGAACATATACTTTCAGGTGAAGCAGCTTTACCATGAGAATGCCAGAAGATATTCTTCACAATTTTTACATTCAAAATCATTCCTATTACCACTTACCAAATGGGCTTTATATAATAATAAGGTGCTCTATTTTAGTATGAATTAGTTATACACAACAAAATCTGCAAGTTAAAAAAGGTGTCTTGAGTTTGAATAATTAAGCAAGCCATATGCTAAAGACTTTCATGTTTGTATAATAATCTAACACAGATTATTACTAGTTCCAAGAAGCAAAAACATGAAAAGATTTCCTAGAAGGAATTGCTAATTTAAGACCTAAGATCTGATTTGGTTTTATGCCCACTAACTACCAGTCTCCAAATTATATCACTTAGTAGTATATTTTACTATTTCCATGGTTTTTCTAGACAGTTTAAGAAAGTAGTAGTCATATATTAGTGTAAGAATAAATTCATTTCCGGTGCTAAAATTACCAAAGCATCCTGTTCAGTTATTTCATCCCTCAAGTCTACCCTAGCACGAGCCTCTGCCAGCCTTACTAGACTTTCTAACTGCCTTGCAGTTATGGGAGTACCATCAGCTGAAGTGTTACGATCCCTCAACCGTAAATAGAAATTTTGAAGAATCTCTGCTGCTGACCTTGACATCCTGATCAAAACAAGTTCACACACAGAATTAGGTGAATAAAGCTCATGAGTAGAAGTAACAAGGAGGGCCGTTTGACTCACTTCGGAAAGACATAAGCTCTTGCATAAGCAATATATTTTCGTAGAAGTGGAGCAGGTAGTGGGACGAATTCACTATCTTTCCTAGGATCCAGTATCAACCTTGAAACCAATGACTCACTTGAAGCACTAACAACTATTTGTCCAATCCTCTGTGATGCTGCATTTAGAAGAACACTTGTTAGTATCAGCATATGAGTTGAGAACAATAGTATCAGCTTAAGAAGGAATATCACCTCTACAGTGTCTCCTGACTGTGGAGGAATTATCTCCGTAACCAGAATGAAGCTGCAAGAGACTACATTTTATCATGTTTTTGATTTTGAAAAGACGATGATGAAAATATCCTTAATAGAAGGGGGAGAGGGTTGAGAGTTTTGAGACTAATAACTAGCAAATGAATTTTCCATCATAAATTATATACCACATAAAAACCAGCATACAAGTTCAAACTTGGCTTGACAACATTACATACCGGCATACATGACATAAAACTACCTACCTTATTCATTATTGGATGCAATCCTTGAGAGCTTCAACTAATAAAAAAAATATTTATTGTCGATATCTGTAGACACCTAAAAATTTCTACTCGACCGAAACCCAATGATGAGTAAAATCTTTCATCCCCATTTGGTTCGAGTATAGTATTGATTAAAAGGAGCACTTGATTTTATTTAATATACCCAGTTCATTTCATTTCCCTAGCCCATCCTATTTTCATTAAGCTCAAACCTTTTATTTAACCCTTTCCCTTGTTTCCTAGCCCAAAATCCACATACCTTAGCCAGATTTTCTCTTTTCATAACTGCAGTATGAAACCGAGCAAATCTGACTTTTGTGGTTCATAATTATTATCCAAATATTACATCATTGGATAGACCTTGAAATAAGCTTTCCAACAGGGGCGGTTTTGGCCTAGTGTGAGGTGGTCAACGGAACAGAGCCCCCAAATTTAAGGGGCCCTAAAATTTGGATATATATATTTTTTGTTCTATATAGTTATGTGTATGAATAGTTGGAGCAGTGGTGAGTGTAGCTTATAGTTTTCTAGGTATCACAAGTTCGATTCTCTTCCTCGACACTTTTTGTTAACCTTCATAAATTCAATCACCTCAAACTCTCCGCCCACAATTTCGGTAATCAGCTACATCATAATCTCCTTTTCCATTCTTAAACCTTTTATATTCAATCCAATTTAATTTCCTTCCTTCAATTATTCAATTTTCCTTTTCTAATTTCTACAAAATCTTTCTATTACCGAGGTTAATTTTAACAGTTTTTATCTTTAATTCTTCAATTATTATCAATTAATCTACGGAAATCCTTTATCTTCCAAATTCATTTCACTCTTATCAATTTTTATTTCTAATAGAAAAATATTCAGTTTAGTATTACGAAGGCCTCATTTTTGAGAAGTTGCACAGGGCCCCTAATGCATTGTGCCATTGTAGCCTCGGCATTGCTTTCCAATAATATATCATAAGGCCAATTTTGATTTGAAACGAAAAAAGTATGATCAAAATACCAAACTCGGTCCAAAACCGACACCCTTGTATTATTTTTGACCATATCTTTAAATCTAGAAAAGATATAGACATGATTCCAATTGAATTAGAAAGTACTTTCAAGAGCTTTCCAACAAGATATTATTTGCCTTAATCCGAATTCGGGATTAAAAAGTATGATAAAAAAAAAATCCGCAAAAACCGAGTGTCGCGCCAAATATCGTCGTGTGGCTCCAACCTACCACGTGGTGCGTCAAATATGGCGTGTCACACCAAGTCCTTTCGCGTGGTGCCAATCGTTTTTCTTTTGCGACAGCTTTCCCGTAAATTATATTCTTTTTTCCGACTTCGGGTCTATGAATACCATAAATCCATAATCTTTCAAGAGTTAAACACCATTTTGAGTCTCAATTTCTCTCTAATTCTCTCTTTTCTCAACCCTCTCCATACTAATCATTCACCATTTCTTCCTAGTGTTCCTAGACATCAATACTACACTCGAAGCTTTATTAAGGGCCACGGCATGAATAGTTAATCATAAACCTTAATTATTTCAATTTATTAATTTTATTGAAGTTTACTAACGATTTATTTATGATATAGATGCAAAGTTTGGCGATCGACGTAAGTAGACTTAATTATTCTTTTAGTTTAATTAATTCTACAATAGTTGTTCCTACCAGCATCATGTTTAGGGAATGATTTTTAATTATTAGTATCATGTTTATGCGTTTTTGTTAATCAAGTTAGTATCATGCCTAGGGTTGTATTAATAATTATTTAATATCATGTTTAGGATGCCTTAATTCGTTTTTTTTTTTTTAATTATTATCAAGTTGCTTCTAATATTTCTATGCATGCTTTTACTTGATTATTCTACTTATTGCTTAAATCATCAACATTGCACTTTTAATCAAAACCTGTGATTGAAAATAACGCCTAATAAATAATTTGGACAACCGGCTTAGGTTCCCAGTAATCTTGTTTTTTAATTGATCACAATCATTAGATTTATATGTGCATTAAAAATTCAACCAACTCAAATTAATTAGTTTGGAGCGAATTGAATCTTGTTTGTATGTCTTTTGGGTTACAATTAATACATATCACTATAAGAATCAAGTTGAAGCCAATATGGGCAGAATTAACTTCATGACTCAATTCCGTACCATCATCCCCGAATATCTAGATTATGGAGTTAGCAACCTCATGAATTATGAATGGGGTGTAATTTTTATGGATTAAATCGTTGTTATCTTTCGATTTCTCCCTTTTGTGGTTGTCTTAAATGATCCATGAACAGTTTTACAAGTTCGTTACAAACTTGTTAACGACTCCCTACTTTTTCATCCCTATTCTTATAATATTAAATCCAATTTCCTAAGATTCCCAAAAGCATATTCACAACACGTTCTACGAAGGCGTACTTCTACTCTTCGAGCGACGCCTACAGTATTCGGTCATCAAATATTATGCAAAGAAAGAACAGAGTCTAGATAAAAAAAAAAAATTGGGCTAGCCCTAATTACTCAATTTGAGTAACGATTTTCGTTACTCAAATGGCACTAATGTAAATTTGAACAACTTTTTGTATTTTTTTATTATTTTTACAAGTTTACTTTGCAATTCCCACCATTCACCCATCGTCTTCCGAAGGGTACAATTTCCACCATTTTCACCCATCACCACAGCCACCACAACCATCAAAGCCACCACCACCATCAAAGCCACCATCTCTCTGCCGAACACAACCACCATCTCTCAAACCCGCCGATCTTCTTCTTCCCTGTCAACCTCCGTCCTTTCTCAAACCCGTCGACCTCCGATCTTCTTCCCCCATCGACCTCCTCTTCTTCATCCTTTCTCAAACCCAAAACGCCGCGGCAGAACAAAACTCAAGCGTCCCCATCTCCACCTTCCCCGATCTCCACCCAAATCGGAACAAAACGAAAACCCTATGAATGAAGGGTGAAATTAAGGGCATGGTCAACCCCAAAGGGAAGGGGTGACCATTTCCTCCATTGAAGCTCCCTTAATTGTGCTTAATTTTCGAAGATGAGCAAAGAAGTGATGATGGTGGTGGCTGTTGTGATGTGTTCGACTATAGAGATGGTGGTTGTGGTGGTGAAGAAGTGAGATCGGGGTGCTGCCATGGTGTGGCTGTGATGATGGTGGTTGTGGTGGTGAACAAGTGAGGTCGGGGTGCTGCCATGGTTGAGTACTTGAGGTAGAAGAGGAGTGAGGAGATAGAAAGTTGAATGGTAGTATTGTAGTATTGAAAAGACAATAATAGTACCCCTTTGAGTAACATATTTTGCTACTCATGTTGAGTAACTTGGATTTCCTCAAAAAAAATTGAAGCTTTAACCTTCTGTAATTAATTATTACTTTTGTTAGTTAATACTTCAGTATATTGAATATTTTAATCTTGAGCAGTCAACTAGAATTTTAGATTCATACCCATAGTAGGAAAGTTGTAAGAGAATTATGATGGTATGAATGTAAAATACTTGCAAACAATTTGGGAACCAGTAGGGGGAAAAAAAAAACAAACAAACAAACAAACCCACTCAATATGGACAAAGAGATTACATACCAGAGCATGATTACAAAATTTTCAAGTTTTCATGTGCTTGCAAATCTGTTGCTATAAATATAGTCGGGCCTTTCAATTTTACATCATCAAATATGGACAAGAGAGCCATGAAAAACTAATCAGTTACTTAACTCACAGCAGTCATTAACAAAATACTAAATAAATAACAGAAGCCTGACAAAACAGATAGCAATCTGTTGTTTGATGTTAAATACATCAGACCTGAAGATAGCATGATCTTTCAGAAACAAGTCTTTTAATATCTTTGCATGGCTGACATACAAATGCCATTTGTGTAAATCTTGCACAATAATTTGAAATTATTTTTTAACAGAAAGTTCATCTTTTATTTGACATTCTGTGGATTTTTAAGACCCTCGAGAATCACAGCAGAAAAAAAACAGAGTTAGAGCCTATACAAAACAAAACAAAACAAACAAACAAAAAAACTTGTGTGTACAGTACTTACAGCCATAATGTGCTCAGAAAGTCGTTTATCCATGTTTTCATCGGGTTTATCCACCAATATGAAAACCAAATCAAATCGTGAAAGCAGAGGAGAACTCATCTTCAAGTTTTCATTCACCGTTTTAGCACGACTGTAAAACCACATTTCTGAGATGTTAGCAAAACAAAATATTTAGGGGTGACTAGACCTAATATCTAGCTTGCATAAAGTTTGACTTCCAAATTGTTGTATAAGACTACCAAGTACTAAGAGATTTAATCACCTAGATATTTAATTTTCTATAGTTATTGACTTAAGCATTTGGATAATGCATTAGTAAGTTGCAGAAATGAAATATGTTAGTAATTACTACCCAACTATTTAGCAAGATTTTAAGAATTTATTTATGGCTTGTAAAATATAGAAGGCTCCTTAAAATTAAAATAAAAAATAAAAACCTTTTTTGTGTAAGCAAATTCTTTCAGACATGAAAGAACTTTTGGATTGAAATCACATGTTATCTTATCAATTGATAGTGCTGAAAATGCTGCATATATACAATCCCCCTTCCTCTCTGCCCCAACCAGGATAACATTATGAAATGATACTATCTGACAATTGATGTCATATGATGGTAGTACAGAATGTATATAATGATGATGTCCCTTAGATTTGTATTGAGGCAAGATTGGGTATGGTAAATAGGAGCTTGAGGAAAAGCAAATACATAATTTTAGCACTGTGCTATAAGAAGCTATCATGATAAATATACACGATTTGTAACATTAAGTAATCATTTCAGCATGTAAAGCAAGCCCTTTTTCTTTTTCACTTTAAGGGTCACTTTTCTTGGTAAGAATTGTCCATACTGTAACTGAGATAGCAGAATCTTATTTATAAGAACCTGGAAAGGATAAAGTTGGTAACAAACACAATTGTTAGAGGTTCCTGCATTGTGCTTAAGTCATTTCATCCGACAGTCATTGGCATCTATCAGGCACACTGCATACAAGGCCTTTCAGTTGTCCACACAGTCTGCTAGCCAGTGAACAAAGACCTATTGTAGCTTACTCCAGAGGGCTCCTCTTTGCATGTTTACAAGTACCTTTTATCTTCAGAGACCCTCCAGGTAATACTATGTATAACCATTTGATGAAGTTTATGTTCCAATCAAGAGGAGAAGAATTGGATAAACTGAAGAAAGGATTAAGCAAAAGAAGAGAAGACTTGGTGGTGACAACTCTTTTTACAGAAATTTTTTACTTGTTTTTGTGCCTAAGAATTGGTGATTTGGATTATATGGCAAAAATATAAGGTTTGAATTAACAGTGTGATTGGATCGGGAAATCAGGAAGGGGAGAGACAGCAAAGTGAGGAATAGGAAGTTAGAAAATTATCTCTTGTTTGGATAAGAAAGAGGAAGGAAGGGGAAGGGAAAATCATCAACACAATATTCTTCTTTAAAGAGAAAAAAAGAGATCAAAGGAACTTTGTATGAATCAATTGCATCTCACTAATTGACAAAGGCAAATCAAACAATCGCATTGAATACTAAAGAGATGACGCAAATAAATAAAATTAGCAAACCAATATGCAAGTTTTTGAGAGAATATTTGAGGACATAGAGAGAACTTAGATCATAACCCTAGGATAATTAAGGGATTGTTTTCTCCAATATTACAGGCTTACAGTAGAGAGAGGAATGGAGCAGAGAACAAAAAGTAACGAAAAAGATAGAGTTGAAATAGTGTAAAATTTCCATTACTTCCATTGTTCACCGGAAAAAAGTAGAGGATATGAGAGAAAAATTCAAGACCATATAGACTGATTTACACAAAAATGTCATATTTGTTACAAATCTTTCCAAATTTAGAGAGATTTGATCCTTAAGCAATGAGGGGAAAATTTTGGGAAAATTTTCCTTTCAGTCCCCTCCCCTCCACTTTCCTAACTCCCTGCAATTGCTATCCAAATAGAGAAAATGTATCCCTCCCTTTGCTTGTATCCAAATTCCAAACATAGTGTAAAGGATGTAGATATAGCTCAAAATGCATGAGATTGTTGTCTTATGAATCTTTTCAATTAAAGTCAAACTTTAAGGCAATGAAACTAAACAGTGCATCTTTATTTTGTTTTATCCTAATGGTGTTAGCTTATACAGGTATAGAAGACAGATTTAAAGTAATTATTTCTTTAATCACATAAAAGAATATGTGGAAAGTTTCCTCCTATTCTCTTATTTAATTAACATACAGAGAAGTAAAGAAAGTGCTACTCTTTAAAAATAAACCTTGTCATTCAATTCCCAAGTATAGTAGTGTGTAATTGACTGAACACCTGCTTCAATCCACACATAGATTTCACAAGACGAAAAGAAAAGATAGCAAGAAAAATTTAAAGCCTTAATTGAAATAGACAGTCTGCTTACAAAATCAGTAGCCTGCGGCTACCACTAGCCAATTCTCCAAATTAGTGACTTTAGGTCACAAATCTCCTAACGACAACACTTAAAATCTACCTGCTTTCTCTCTCGCTCTCTCTCTTTTTATTCTTACTCTCATTCTCTAGGTTGATTCTAGTCTTCACTCACAGAGGTTATGGGTTGATTATAGGGATCTGGATAAGAAACAAAGTAAAAGACAAGTTTCCTATACCTGTTGCATGTGAATCAAGTTCAATTGAGGGTACAAAAGAAGATATATCATATATGCAAGACTGCATTTTAAACCAAAATGGACATTATGAATTTTTGGTAATGTTATTTGATCTCACAAACCATATCTTTAAGAATTTTCTTAATTATTTGTTATTGTATTCCATGATGCCATTGGATCTCACAAACCATATTGATGTTCAGGAAAAGGTACAGAAACAGTAAATGGCCAATTCCTAAATATGTGAATAGTCTGAGGTGTTTTCTTTGGTTACAGGCTATTATAGAAAATTAATCAAATTTTATGCTGGGATTGGTAAACCAAGTACTCAGATTTTTAAGGAAAGGAGGATTTAATTGGTCTAGTCAATCTTTTGAAGCATTAGTACTGGATTTTCTTTGTTTCTCCAAGCCTTTCACTACTGAGACAGATCCTTTAGCCTTCTAGGGTTTGCACTAGACATGGAAAACGTTAAAATTGGGTTATATAACAGAAGAAATATAACACCATTCTAACAGTTCTGGTTGCCAAAAGCCCAAAATCATGGGTTTTGACCATGAAATTCTGCACAAAAGTAAGAGTGAGAATCTTGTAGCTGATGCTCTATCTAGGGTATTGTGTTTTTGTCCTTATTAGTATTAGATTCTAATTTAGAGTCGCTAATACATGCAAGTTTCACTTATAAAGGGCACAAATCAATATGAAGAATTAGGCTCTCAGGAACAGATCAGAAGTTTTAACATTGGAAAGTGGGTATGGTTGAAATGCTATAGCAAAAGTCTTGAAAGGTAAAATGAAAAAGTTGGCTTCCAGGATCTTAAGCCCATCTTAGATCATTGAGAAAGTTGGAACAGTGGCTTACAAATTAAAATTTTAAAAGCCTTACAACTTCCTAAAATTGCTCAACTCCATCCAGTGTTCCATGTGCCACAATTAAAAAGCTATTAGTGACACTTTATTTGCTGTATCTCACATCCCAGCTTGGTTTCATAACAAGATTTTTAGTTCCAACAAACACCCTTGAAATAAGAGTATTTAAGCATAGGAAAAAGGCACAAACACAGTCTCTAATTCAATTGGAAGGTTGTCCTGAAACAAAAGCCAATCAGAAACCAGCTAAGCATTTGCAGAACAATACCCTGAGTTAACCTTACAATTCTTTTCTTTCAAGGGAAATTCAAATAATACTTGTAGCCTTTATAAAGTCAGAACATGTATTTTTGGTTAGAAAGTTAGTTGAGCTTGACAGTTTGTTGTGTTTTCATTTTTGTTAAAAAATCTCCAACACTACTAACCAAACACATCCAATAATTTTTTTGTTTTTTTTTAAGACCATCCAATAACATTTTACGAGATCATTTTGGACGTATTTGCTAAGCCTACACTTAATATCCTTTTCTTTTACAGTAATTTACTTTCAACCTCAATTTCAAAGTGGATATATTGCTAAGAAAATTTCATGAATAGGTTTACGTGATAAAAAAAAGCCTCAAATAAGGATAGTACTGAGAAAATATAATTAAAGATATAATTGTAATGACCGCCAACAGGGTTTGCTGCAGCTAAGACAGAAGTGCGTGCTGATAGACTTGCCACAAGTCCTGCCTTTGCAACAGAGACACACTGTTGCTCCATTGCTTCCAGCAGAGCCTAGCACAAAGACCATTAAACAGTCAAATAAAGCTAACATGTATCATTAATAGTTTGCAACAACAGGAGAAAAGAGGCCGGGACCCAAGGAAACCTGATGCTCAGCAGACATCTTGTCAAATTCATCAATGCAACACAGACCACGGTCTGCTAGAACAACAGCACCTACAAAAATTAGATAGCCACTTTCAGAGTATCAGCACAAGCATACTTCAGACACTTAATATAATGACACGATTTGAGAGTGAGTATGAAACATTAATAACTTTTAATTGCGTTCATGGAATTGTAAACTAACTTTTAATATAATAATCAAAGAAGCACCCCATTCCACATTCCATTACTCATCATTCATTCATAAGGCATCAGGGAGACATATAATGACATTATATGTCAAGATTTGGTGATTAAAGCGGAGAGCACATTTAAAATTTGAGCAAACAAACAAGTATTATCAAACTTGAACAAAATTGTTGTTGAGCAACAATCAGATCATTCATCCTCCGAAAGGCAGAGTATTGGTAAATTATTTTGGCTATTTCTTCTTTATTCTGTTTCTAAAACATAAAGTTTTGTTGGGCAATTAATCAAGTAATATAACATACTAATTGTGACAGAGATAAAGATAGTACAGAGTATACTGCAATAATATGAAAGAAAATCAACGTAGTGATCTGAGGTAAGGAGGGTTAGATAGCTCAAACACCTTAACAGAAAGCACCAGATACAGACACGTGAAAGAATTTTAAAAAAGAGGTAGCAAGAGAAGGTACAAATTAAGAATAACGGGAAAGTGATGAACTTCCTATTATATTCTCACTGAGGATATGGCCCAGATAGGATGTTGCACTGCTTAACGGTCAGGTTAGAGAGCAAAACAAAGTGGTGGGCGTCCCATCCCTGCTGCAGTACAGCTCCACCTCCAACTTAAAAATAATACGTAGTATTATAAATTGCATAATTCTAAATTATCCTACAATAACTCTAATATGCTTTAAACTGGAACTGGATCTTTTGAAAAAAGCCTCCCATAAGCATTGATTGTTTAACAACATGGAAATTTAGGCAGTATGTGCAGGTGGACCTCCCAAAATATCCATTGTTCCACAATAATTGGAGTTTTTTTTTTCTTTTCGTTTTTTTTTTTTTTTTTTTGAAAAAATGGCCACAGCAGCACCAGCTACGTGTAAGGAGCACACAACTGCACAAACTACTACGGATGCAGCACAAACTTTAACCAATGGTGTACACAATGACATAAACTATACTATTGAAGCATCAATGGTTAAAGATTAATGTCACCCTTTGCCATCAATAGTGTAGTTTATGTCATTTCATGCACCCTTGGTCAAAATTTGTGATATTATTTGCACACGCAATAGTTTGTGCTAGTGTGCACCTTAAGCATCGTTGGTGCTGTGCGTGCCAATCTTTCCTTGTTAATTTGGCAATTAAAAGAAAATCCATAGATACAAGTCATACAACAAGAAAAGACAAAAGATTACAAAGAGATTAAATTTAGCTCTTGACACACTAAAAAACCAATATGAAGTCAGTAGTAAGGTCCTCCCACCTTCTAGAAAGGGTGAAAGACCTGAACTCTTCATCTTCCCCAATTTCAAAACAGACAAAACAAACAAGCTCAATGACTTAAGTACTCTTTCATCCTAACATCACAACCACATGCCACATTAAACATAATTTCATGTCTTACAGCTACAGTTGTCAGGAATTTTCACTGAAGACTGTATTGTTCCTTTGGAAATAGAGTGCTAGATTAGAAAAAAATGAGTCCAGCAATATCTTCTTGCAGTACACATCACATATAAAACTTATTGTTTACACCTCTTCAAATTTATCGTAAACTTTTTGTGATTTGCTGTCACCACTCACAAATGAAATAATAAAAATAGACAAACTAGTTTCCATTATTTGTCCGATGTTAATTGTTATCAAGAAAACAGACACAAAATTGCACAGATGAAGTTCTCCCAACCCTTCTGGGGTAAGACACAAGTCACACAACATGTTGACTTCTAGTGGATGAGACTAAAAAAATAGGACATTTCATCACTCTCCTCATTTTTCTAGCATTTGTACACCTGTAATAAATGCTTAGTTTTAAAAGGCGCAAGGTGAAGGCGCGCACCTCTTGTATGCAAGGCGCATGTATTTATATATTTATTTCAAATTATTTTTTACTTTGATTGTACTTAATACCAATTAAAAAGATTCATAATAAATTAGAAAATGATATATGTAAAGCTAAGGTAGTCTGAATTTGAAAAAATGTCCATCATTCTTCAATTTATAACTTAAATCTTAGTTATTTTCCTTGAGGCGCAAAGGCGCTTTGAGGTGCACGAGGCGAGCGCCTTCCATAGGTGACAGAGCCTCACCTAGCTAAAGCCCATTTAGCGAGGCGCGCCTGAGGCGCGCTTTTAAAAACCAAGAATAAATTAAGAGTATATATTCTTTGATGAAAGCTACTACCTCCAAATCTGAAACTTCTTTACACACTCTATCTTCGTCCATTTAAGAATGTTTTAAAACTCACTTTATTTCATTTTTGGCAACCCCCTTTTACTACCTTACCTCTCTGACCCAACAATATTTACACCTTTCCACTCACATTCTCTTACTCTATCTACCTTATTCTTGCACTCACCCACCTCCATATTTCTCTTATTTTTTTCGATTATTCTTACACCTACTCACCACACTAATAATTTCTCTCCAATAACCTTAATTTGTGTGTATACAATAACTGTTAAGAGCTTGCGGAAATCGAGATGGTATAAGTTTTCAGTTACCTACAAGCAAAAAAATAGCTCTTATTCAAAATATGAGTTTCCAGCATTCAGTCAAACATCAAATATAGAGATATGAATTACAAATAAATAAATTTTAAAAAAAAAAAAAAACACTAGAGGTTTAAAGTGGAATTTTAAGATATCACAAAAAGAGCATATAGAAATGCATATTTGCACACTTGCAAGCTACATGATGAAATTAAAATTCACCCATCCTACTTCACAACTAGAGGAGAAACTAAATTGCAATTGCAATGTTGTTCAAGTTTAGAGAAACCAGTCAGGTAAAGGATGTTTCACTAGGTGCAAATAGGTCATGAATAGTTTATAAATACTAGCACACAATAGATTTATCTGTCAATGAATTGAGCCAAGAGATAAAATTGCATTGCATAACTCCTTCCTGCTTTGTATGTTGTACTTTTAGTAGATATATAGATGCAAATCTATGTGTTTCAGACTCAGTTCACACATTATCAATATAAACATAGACATTTGTGCACTTGTGAAAAAAATGGCAAAAGATTTAATACCAGCCTCAAAAGCATAGTCACTAGTCATTTGGTCCTTCACAACAGCTACAGTAAGCCCAGCATTAGTTGTAGCATTTCCACAGACATAGATACCACGTGGAGAAACAGCAGCTGCAGCTTGAAGTAATTGGCTCTTTCCCAATCCAGGATCACCTGAATGTGCAAAAATTAGTTTAGCTCCTATAGTCCTATGTAGTAGTCTGAAGCTTCATATCAATGATCAAAAATGAAGTGTACAAACAGATTATTCTCAACTCTCAATCCAAAGGTAGGGATAAGCAGCCTTGCGTACCAACTATAATCACATGAATGTCTCCTCTGACTGGTACCTTATTCTGATCCATGGAATGTTTGCGTACTCCACCAAAGAGAGCCAAAGTTATTCCCGCTGTACAGAAAACAGCCAATGTACTGTAATTACACATGGAACCAAGTGTTGTACAGAGGGCTACCTTTCCAGAAAAAAAGATAGAAAGCCATGCACAGAGAGTGAAGTACAAAGCCCATTCACAGGGCCTTGTGTATATTGCACTTGTTAGAGTAAACTGAGTACTTGCGAATCTAGAGACTATATAGCAAATACTAAGGTGCTTTCAGCTGAAAATGGACCAGTAAAACTTTACAACTGACATGACTAATACAAAATCCATAACACATCAACCATAACTCTATAAGCGGCATCACAATATTGTACGCTTCTGTAATGCAGGAACAATACTGCAATCACAATCACAATCACGAATCAAATAATGGAGTTGGGTAGGGGGGGGGGGGTGTTATCATCTACCTTCATACTCTAAAGACATTCTTCCCCCCAACTGGAGGTCACAGTTTTCTCAAACTTAAGGCCTTTTTTTTATACTAGATATTGTAAACAAGAATTATCTAATCAAAGTATCTGCCCTTCTGCCATATACATGTGCCAGAAATCATTTTCTCAGGACAAGGAAAAAGAATTGAAACACGCCTACAAGTAGGGAAAAAAAATAAAATAAACAACTGATCACACGTGTCATTTCATCAATGTCCGCTTCCTGAACCAATTCAAAAAGATTATCCATCAGTGAAAATTTATGATGGACAATCTATTTTGGATAAAAGACAGTAAACTCAATCCTTATTCTATACGGTAAGCCTCTCTTATAGTAGAATGAATGACAAATTTTGGTTAGAATTTCTAATTTGATTATTAAGACATGAACTATCTTGAAGAGCCAATCACCTTGCCATTAGATCAATTGGATTTCAATTTGGGCTACAAAAGGCAAAGATGGGTCACAAACATCAGCTGGGAAGATGGGCCAAAACAGTCACCTTTAGGAACAATGGGCCATGCGCTAAATATAAGCCCAAATGATAACCAACTAGGTCTAGTGGATCTAGACTACACAATGGCATGTGCCACGCACCAGCTCGAGCTGCTTGGTGGGCTTGCTCTTAGTTCATTTTGTTAAATGCAGGTTTGCTTTCATTTTTGCTATTTAATGTTTAACATAGCCCTCAAGGCTTTGGGTTATACATGATATGTTTAACGAGGGTAGTATCCTTATGACACGTATTCAGATTGATATAGGATTAGTTTACATGGTAGTATGCTGGCCTTTGCTCTAAAAATACAATTTTTTTAGCAAACAAATCAGCTAGTAAGTTTTTAATTAATTTTGATGTTTTGCATTGTTTGTGGGTTAATCAAACTTACTTACAATGATATTAAATAAAATGGTTTTAGAATTCTTGTTCAAACAACCTAGTTCTGGGAGTAAGCTATGTCATTTGAGATTCAAGCATTAAGATCAAGAATGTTCGTATATCGAGAAAAAATGGTTAATTAAAATCAAAACTTAAAGAAACTCTTATAGATGTAATCTAATTTCTAAAAATGTAGGAAATTTTGTCAGAAACAACCATTTATAATTTTGGCAAGGAGAAACCAGATTCTAAAATTTTTTTGTTGAAGACAACCAAGGGTGACAATCCGGTGTTGAGTGATACTTTTCCGGCATTGACTCGACATGTGCAGGTCATGTGACCTAATTTTTACTAATCCCACCCAATTTCTTCTAATTCTCCCCTCTAATTTCCCTCTAACCCACCTGTTTTAATTTTCCCCCTTTTTCTTCTAATTTCCCTCCACTCTTCTCTCTCCTCTCTTCTCTCTACTCTCTATGTTGTTTCTTTCCTCTTCTCTTCTTGAAAGGGCATGGTTTTTCGAATTAATCGCAGAAATAGTGTTGGGCAAATAAATTCGACCAAGGATACAGTAACAGTGCTGTTTAATTGTTGCATAGTTAATCATATTTGCAGGTATGTGAAATATTAGGGTTTTTGCCCTTTCTTTAATTTGCGCTAATTTCCCATATTAATATCAATTATGCAGCATTGATGGCTCCATTGAAGGATATCAGATGTGCTTGTGGTTTTCCTGTTGCAAAAAGGACATGTTGGACCCACAATAATCTGGTAGGAAATTCCCCTTTCAAGAAGCGAAGAGAAAGAACAGAGAGAGGAGAGAGAAGAAGAAAAAGGAGGAAAATTAAAGCAGGAGGGTTAGAGGGAAATTAGAGCGGGGAATTAGAAGAAATTGGATGGGATTAGTAAAAAAAAATAGGTCACATGACCTGCACATGTCGAGTCAATGCCGGAAAAGTATCAGTCAACACCGGATTGTCACCCTTGGTTGTCTTCAACAAAAAAAAAAATTGGTTTCTCCTTGCCAAAAAATGTTTATAAGGTTTTTCCCTACAAAATAGTTGTTATAAATGGTTTTTTCCGACAAAACTTCCAAAAATGTATGGATCTTATAAACTTCACCAAAATAGGTTTAAGCACTCGGATCAGTAACTAGTGAAACATAGTTTCATTAGGCCGAATAAATGAAGTGCCCTTTTTAATTGGATATAGCTTATAAATATTGACCATCATAGATATTGAATATGATAATTAGTTATTTGTACTTATGTGCCCTTTAAGACTTTGTTTCATTCATCTGATTTTGTCTAAATTATATAACATATGTCATTTTATCTAAACTTACTTGAACTTAGTTTATTTTAAACTTATATGTTTGAGCTTATTTTGTACTTATTTTTTCTAAACTTATCTTAACTCAACTTATTTTTTAAACTTATTTTACCTGAAACTATTTTGTTTGAAATAAGATAAAAAAAGTTAAAATAAGATAAACAAACAGGACCTTATGTAAAAAAGAAATGTTTTAATTTTTCAATTACACTTGAGGCATTCTCAAAGAATCAACATAATTGTAAGAAAAAGCACCTTTGCATCATGGAGGGAGTCACAGCTTGCAATTGATTTCCCCCAAAATACCCTGACAAAGTTATTTAGGTTGAATATTGATTGGTGTAAAAATGATCATAATAGAAGGGTCTTCTAGTAATTACGTTCTATGTTTTTAATCATAATGTATTGGTACAAAATGTGGCAACTTTTTCAAATGGAAGAAGAATTTTTTTTCCAAAACTTTTGAGCTTACTCTAAACTAAATACTTCTAAAGCTTCACACTTTCAATCCTTGAGGTTTGGGGAATTTAGTTTCCTGCAGCACCTTGTCAGTACAGCAATACATAATTGGGACTGGAGATCTCTCCAGTCTACCACAGCACCTTGTCAGTACAGCAATGCATAATTGGGACTGGAGATCTCTCCAGTCCACAATCAGCGCAAATACAGCCCTTAGTCTACCCTGGCTTGGAACGTGTAAAAGGCCTCGTTTTCCCCTCTTACAAATAATAATTGCCTAAGCATACTCGAGTTTGTCATTTTCAAACAATGTAGCAACTTTAATACTTCCTCCATTCTTTTTTTGTTCACACGTTTCTTTTATCACGTTTGCCAACGCACAAGTTTCACGATTAATATCTCTATTCATCAATAAGTAGAAAAAAAATATAACATGTTAACAATATGAAAATATTCCTTGAGACAACTCTAACATCCCACATGAGTATATTTTTTATCATAATTAAAGATAGTCAAAGTAGAGTTTGTGAATAGTGTCAATAGTCAAAATGTCAAGTAAATAAGAATAGATGAAAGGCCTTAAATGGGAGCTCATGTTTCAGCAGGCAGTACACTTTCTATAATCAATACAATTGAAAAGAAAAAAACGCTATTCGTGAGAACATAGGAATGGGTATGTAGTCTTTACTCTTAAGACAAACAGTTGATTTCTGTTAATTTCACAAATACTTGCATACTTCAACTCTACCATGCCAACATTGAATTTGAAAAGATGGAAAAAAAAATGCATTGCAGTTCTTCAACACACAAGATAGGAGTAGAAACTCACCCTTGACAAGTTCATGACCATATATTGATGGACAGATAGACTGAATCATTTGGCGGAAGACATCAGGACCATGCTCCTCCCTAAATTTCACAATAAATTCCAAATCCCTCGGAGAAAATGAATATAAGTCAGACATCTCAGTCGCTTTAGTATCAGCAGTAGGATATTCAGAATCTTCTGGGATGGTCTGTGATTTGGAATTTGTTACAGAGACAGATTCCATATATAAATAGTACAATCCTTGATACTTGCTTTTTGATTTACCTGAAACAATTTAAACTGAAGAAGCTATATAACAGTGGTTGAATTTTGTACTGATAAGCAAGGAAATTGAAAGAACTAGATTTGTTCAAGTAAAATAAAGAGCCTTTTGCTATAACTGTTGCCAAGTTCCACTGAGCATGTATAATTAATAAAAATAATAAAAATAAATAAAAATAAAAAATAAAAAAAGAAAGGCCAAATAGAACAATAATCAAAGCTGAACTATACCTCAATCTAACTATCTTAGATTGTAACTGAAAAATGAGTCCAATAGAGAAAGACATGAAATCAGGCTCCAGTCTCTATCAACTGGAAACTAATGTTGATAATGTGTTATTGATTAAATCAAGCCAAACTCTAGCTAAAACTCAAATTTGAGCAAAGAAATAAGACCAATTAAGAAGACATAATATATGAATATAGCAACTATGACCAAGCTCATTAGCTAGTAGAATCTGTAAAAGGGACATCCGCAAAGTGCACACATACGCCAATAACTTGCTCTTAGGTTCATGCATATTCTTAACACTACCTCCTCCAAGGTCCATGTAATTGTTAATTTGCCTTATAATTCCAGTTACTGTCACCACATCGCCAGGAATACAAACATCAACAAGATCTTCTGTAAGTTCACATTCGACTGTCCGAGGAACCCGGCCTTCTTCGTGATTTTCAGATTTCAAAAGCTCCTGCAATCTAAAGAACATAACACATCAGAATGCAACACTGTTTACAGAAAACAATATACTCCCTATATTCGTATAAAGATGTCGACATTTTTCTTTAGGGTGCCCCAAAACATCACGGACTTGCAAACAGCTACTATTTGCAAGCTTCCCATATTTTTCATTCATTTCATAAGAAACAAAGGACAAGACAGATGATCAAATCACTACTATACAGTTTACGACAGAGTCAACTCTTTCTCTTGAACATCATAATGAAATTCTATGTGAACATCAATTTTAACTTTATATATAATTATCTCTATGGTTAAAAGAAACAGTTCTTTGCATCTAGAGGAATGCAACTATCTATAGTTTTGTCACAGAGGAAAAACAATCTCAAACAGTACAAGACTTGCCTTATTTTCTGAAAATCAATGGACTGTGCAGTAGACCTAATTGGTGCAAATGTTTTGCCTTTGCAACATCGCATAATACATGTTGCTGGTGGAGAGTATTTCCCATCAGGAAAGAAACGCATGATGTCTGCTCCACACTGGATGCATTTAAAAGTCATCTGCATTACCAGTGGTTTAACACTGCTGACCTTCACAACAGTACCACGCACAGATACCAGCCTGTCTACCATACCCAGATACAATTATCAATTTTTTTCCTGCCTGAACCAGATTGAAATTTCAAGAAATTTTTAAAAATTTTTAGGACAAAGCATTGAATCAAATTTGATTAAAACTACCAATATAAGCTGCTTTAAGGTTCTTCAAAGCAATCAATGAGTCAGGGTGATTATGAAGCCGGATATTTATCTTCCCATGAGCGTCTAACTTGCTTTTCTCCCGAAATGATGAAACCTGCACCAGTAGAAGAATTTACCAATCATGCACTCAGCGTATTTTCAAATGTGAGAAATGGAATAGGCTAATCAATAGCTTTAATCACTGCTTGATATACCTTATGAATGGCAGTACCCATGCATAGAAGAGCTTCTTTGGGGTATTCTTCCAGATTGACAAAGAAACACTCAAGGTCACATATCTTTCTGAACTCTTGATAGTTGAGTGTTAATGAAAATGTGTCATCTTCATACTTTACCTGTACAAAGCATTTTCTTCATCAAGGCTCTTTGATAATTAAGAAGCGAAAGACAAAATAAACAAGTCAACATTTACAAAATTCATGTCAATTCTTTATTAACGGCTTTTACGCAACAAGGAGAATCATTAAGAGGATCAGTGAATGCGCTTATAAGAGAGAAAAGTAGTAAGGATGCCAATACAGGAGGCAATATTTTCTTGTTATCATTAACCTAGAAAGCTTTATATTTGAAGTTCAGATATTGTAGATCTCAAGTTATGCAAGATGATGGACGATACAGGTGTCAACTCGAAGTATTGGAAACGCAGAAAAGATGGACAAAGAAAGATGGTTGAAAAAACTGATTAATATATGGATCTACCCATATGACAATTGACAAATCCCATTAATTCTAATTGAAAGGAGATTTCAAGTGAGCTTTTGATTCACAGATCACAGGACTGTTAAATCTTGCAAAATGTTCAATGACTAACTGCACTCATCCTACATGCTGAGTTCTGTGTCCGAATGGGTAAGAGACATGATGATAAGAACTTATATCATTAATGAATAAAACTTTTCCCACATGCTGCTAAAATATTAAACCTCATTGAACTTTTAACAAATTGCAGCAAGAAAATCTAAAACTTGCGATTTGGATAAAATCATTTTAACTCAACGAAATCATGTTTTAGTCATACAGAATAAGCTCAACTCTATCATAAACATCAAAACACGAAAGAAGAATCTGGGGATAGATACCAATCAACATGAAACTGAATTTTAATTATCAACAAAGAATTTTGCCTGTCAGCTCTATTAGATGGAAACCTTCTACATAAATGTTTTGGAACATCATAATCATACCTATCATTTAAAAGTGCACGTATTCAGCCAAACCTTACCCCGATGAGATCTCGGCATCTTATTACCTTTTACATGATTCATCACAATCAGAACTATATTTAGACCATCAGCAAACTAAAATCCCAGTTCTACAGAGGCTAGATTCACATAATCAACCGCAATTACATGTCTAATAATGAGCAAAAATACACAGCCAATAACTATAAATAATTTTACCATTCCATTTTTCAGATGATATGATAATTGATCAAATTGATAAATATATTTATAATTCACAGAAAACTAAACATAAAAAGAAATAAATTTGTTTCGACAAATCTGAAAATTACAACATTGATAAAGCAAGAAATTAGGGCAAAATCAAAAAATTAGAATACAAATGCAAAATTGGGAAAAAATGTAGAGACTAGACAGACAAAAAGGTACCTGAGAGACAAAACGTTGGCCGCGAGGAGTAGCGAAGAAGCAAACAAGCTTAGAGATGAGAAGGTATCTCCAATCTTGAAAGGAGAGATCAATTTGGGGGAAATAAAAAGGCCATATTTGCAGGAGATCACAATACGACTCTTCTGATGAAGGCCTTTGCTGCATGTTCATCATTACTCCTTCGCCCGTTGCCGTTGGAAACTTGCGACTTACACTATCTCCAAATGGGTATGAGCAGTGACTCTCTCTATTGAGTAGCGTGTAAGTGACTAAGGCCCCGTTCTTTAGAGCTGCTCTGCTCTGCTGAAATCTGCTCTGCTCTGCTCTACTCTGCTTCAATCTGCTCTGCCCTGCTCTGCTTAAAATTAATACTTAATATTGAATTATTATAATAATAATGTATATTTAATAAAAATAATAATAAATAATTAATACTTAAAGATAATAATAATTAATATTTAATAATAATAAATAAATAAATAATATTTATTAATAATAATACTTCCTCCGTTTTCTTTTACTTGCAACACAGCCTTGTGGCACGTGTTTTGAGCTCTGGTTTATGTAATGTAAATGGACAAATTTTTCATTATAATTTTTACAAATGATACTTAACTCTATTCTAATTTTCGTGTAAAAATTATATTGATAAAATCGCTCGTTTACCCTCACTAATCATCTCCTAAAACTGCATGCTTAAAAGGTGTGTTGCAAGTAAAAGAAAACGGATGAAGTATATAATTAATATTTAATAATAATAATATAATTAATATTTAATAATATAATTAATATTTTATAATAATAATAATTAATATTTTATAATAATATAATTAATATTTAATAATAATAATATTAATAATAATATAATTAATATTTAATAATAATAATATTAATAATAATAATATTAATAAAAATATAATTAATATTTAATAATAATATATTAGTAATAATATAATTAATATTTAATAATATTAATATTATTAATAATAATTAATTTTTAATAATAAAATTTAATGATTATAATAATAGTAATAGTAGTAGTAGTAGTAGTAGTTGTAGTAGTAGTAGTAATAATAATAATAATAATAATAATAATAATAATAATAATAATAATAATATTTAATATTTAATAACAATAATAAAGCATTACAATTATTATTATAGTATTAGTAGTAGTAATAATAATTGTAATAATAATAATAATAATAGTAATAATAACAATATTAGTAGTAATAATAATAATAATAATGATAATAAAAATAATAATAATAATAATAATAATAATGAAATCTGCTCTGCTGTGCTCGGCTTTGCTTTGCTTTGCTCTGCTTTAATCTGCTCTGCTCTGCTTTGCTGAAATCTGCTCTGCTTTGCTGAAATCTGCTCTGCCCAGCCCAGAAGCTCAAAAGAACAGGGCCTAAGTGACTACCGAGCTCCACTTTTTTTTGGCGGGAAATGTAAAGACTAGAGGGTTTTGGAGAAATTATGGAAGTGTTGGTGGGTTTTTATAGTTTGGAGGAACTAATTTGGGAATGAATGAATGATGGATTTGATTTCATGATTTGGAGGCTACTTTCACCCAAAGGTGTCAAAAACTTACAACATCCTTACTAAAAAAACAATATTCATGTTATTATTCACAAAAAATAAAAATATTTTCTTTTATATACTGATATACATCAATCAAACAAATAATTTTCAATATCCTCCTCTTAACAATGTCAAAAAAAAATTGTTTATGTTATTATTCACCTACCCCACCTTAATTTATCTTTTACTAAAAATTAAAATACGTACATAATTACAATATATTAATCTCACTAGATTAGTACCCGCGCGTTCCACGATGGTAATAAGCAATTGTTTTTGTTGTTGATAACTTTTTAACATGACTTAGCTCATTATTTTGTAAAAATAAAGTTTATTACTCTAAAAAAATAAATAAAAAAAAACAACGTCATTCCTTTTTTTTTAAAAAAAATCATTATAATTTAATGCTACATCATAATAATTACTATGTTATTGAAAATATACTAAAATGATGGTTAGAAAAAATATACTTCGTATAAAATATTGCATTATCTAATTAGCTTATACACTTAGAGTGGAAGCACAACAATATTGATGTCAAAGTCAGGTTCGGATTTTTAGTTTCATATACCTACTTGGTTCCAGTTTCTAGCAAATAAAATGAAAAGGCAAAAAAAAAAAAAATGATGACATCGTATGTAAATTTGGAGGGAAAATTTTTAATAAGACTAGACACATAAGATATTTTAGGAATTGATGACATCAGCGTGTTTTGTTTTAGTAATAGTTAATAGATGTGATATGTAATTAATTATTATTACCGTTACTATTATCGAAATTAATTACGCTTAGTATCAGGTAATTACGATTAGCATTAATTGCGTGCAAAATTAGCCACAACTATTATAAATAGCGTTATTAATTTTTACGATTACCACAATTAGCATTAATAATTAATTCGTTATTTTAATGCGGAATACAAATTTTTTTATTAATTGCAAATTTGGGAAAAAAAAAAAAAAAAAAAAAAAAAACCAGGTGCATTAGACATAACACATGTTTAACCGTTAATAGAATTGAAATTTGATTGTTATTGTTCTTGTTACGCCTAAATTTCCTCTAAATGTGCTCGGCCAAATCGTGTTTTAATTGCAAGTGAGGTTGTTGATCTTCAATCTTTATTCTTCATTACAAGTATATGTTGACGTCTACCACACGCTCATTACAATAATCGAAAGCATCCTCATTGGAACCACTTTGGCTATCAATGAAGTGAAACTTGTTTGAGTTGTTCAAATACGTATCTCGCTCATTTTCAACGATCATGTTGTGTAATATGATGCACGATACATAATCTTGTGAAGTATTTGAAAATCCAAGCAAGAGACGATTATCGAATTATAGCGAAACGAGATTGTAGAACTCCAAAAACTCACTCAACATCTTTCCTCGCCGCTTCTTGATGTTGTGCAAACAATTTATGTTTCTAAGTCAGCGGACTAGTGATTGACTTCACAAAAGTAGCTCACTTGGGATAAATATTGTTAGTAAGGTAATACTCCTTGTTAAATTGATGACCATTAACAACTTACAAAGCTCACAAGAGGAGTATGCCCCTCCAACACATCCTCAAACACAGGAGATTGGCGTAGCACATTTAAGTCATTGTAAGTACCGTGCATCCCGAAGAAAGAATGTCAAATCCACAAGTCTCGATCAACAACAACCTCTAGTATAAGAGTGGCTACCCCTTCTCTGCCTTAATACTGTCCTTTCCATGTCGTCGGACAATTTTTCCACTCCTAGTGCATAAAATCAATCCAATTGACAAAGATAAATTCATATCTCCTAATCAAAAGAATTACCTAAGTCCTCTAACTAAAGTAGATAGGAAAGTAGGGTCGAACCACAGGGAAACAAGTCAATTTATTCCTAATTAATTAAAATAATCTAAATTATTAAGTAACCAAATTGTTGTTGTAAAAAGAATTAAACTAAGGAGATTAAAGTAAGGAGAAATCAATTAATAAAGACCTAGGGTACAGGTGAAGGATTTATGTCTTCGTCGTGTGCAATTACTAGATATATGAATGGATCAAATTATGGAGATAATTAAGTTCGGACATTTGGGTCGTCGTTTTATCATAGCTAGAGGTACTAACGATCTTTGGGCTAGTAAAATAGCCTAAAGCCCAATTGGACGGATACTATAAGGTCACACAAAGGGTCTAGATCGGGCACGAGAGGACAAGGCCCATGATGGGCCTCATCCTCTAGTATGGTCGGCCACATGAAGTGGATTGAAGGGTTTTGGGCTTCCTAACCCTAGTCTAATTGTAATATGATTATAAATAGACTAGGTGCCTAGGGTTTGCTAAGTAGTATGCAATTAACTGATCAGTGTGATCAAACCCTAATTAGCAAACACGAGACCAACCCCTCTCATACTCCTCTCTTTCACGGCTCTCTCCTCCTCCCTTGGCGCCAGTGTGGTGGTTCGTGGTGGTAGTAGATCGTGGTGGTCGGTTAGTCCAATAAAGGTGGTGATCGCGGTTTTCCTCAATCACTCGACCAATCTAGTATTGGTGGACGGCTCGTTCGAAGCTTGTGGATAAGTAGAGGAGCAACGCTTGGGGCTCTATTCTCTCCCTGATTTGCCTGTCAAATTGCTACGTGGAATTCACGCTTCAAAGGTATAATTATGTGTCTTGTGTGTTATGCATGTGTTCTTGGGATTAGGTACTTTTATGAATATGATTCATGATTTTCCGCTGCGTATTACCTATAAACTCTTACAGTGGTATCAATTAGCCTCTTGCATGAACGCGCTAGATCATAATAATACGATTATTTGATGTCCATGTTAATTTTATAATCAATTAAGAGGGAGAAATTAATTTAATTATGGTTCAATTATTATTTTAATGTGATTAAACTTTTGGAATCGATTAAATGTGATTTAATTATGCTCAAATAGCCATGAAGAGGACTGAATTAAGCCCTAAAATGTTCGAAATTTTCGAAACCCCGAACCCTAATTTCGAATTTTTCGAAATTTATAGCCCTAAAATATGATTTTTGTGCTTGATTTTGATTTAATTCGATTTATTTTATAATTCATAATTTTAATCGGATTGATTTATGCATAAAAGTGTTTTGTGTATGATCACCGATTTAATTTTAAAAGTAAGAATTAAATTGGGATTAATTTTATGAAGAACCCTAATTTTAAGATTGAATGTTGATTTAATTTTAATTTTTTGGACTGATTTAATTTAATTTTCACTACAAGAAAATAACCTTTTCGTAGCGATTATTTTAACCTTTAGTATCGATTGTAATTGCAACAAAAATCTTTCCCAAGGAATGATCATTCGATACAATATCCCCCGTTGCCTTAGCCTTTAGTAGTGGTTTTCAATATCGTTGGGGTTGGCCTTAATAATCGATACGAAAAACTACATCCAATCGTGGTGATTATTGTAGCGATTACAATCGCTATAAATGTTGAACTCATTTTCTTCAAAAAAAAAAAACATGCACGTGATCTTTATAAGATTCGAACATGCAACCTCAAACTGTTATAGTAAATGTTTCACCAATAAGCTATGATATATTTTATGTATTCTTTGTCAAACAATATTTATATATCTAGTGTTGAAAAGACTTTTCGTATCGATTTTTGGGATTTAGTGGCGATTGTAAATGATACGATTTCTCAAAATTATATAAATGTGTAAATATAGTGTGGATAGATATTATTATGTTTTCCGTATCGATTTTATTTGGGAAAACCATGGCGATTGTAAAATGATATGACTTCCTTAATGATTTCACAAACATACTTGCATATTGTAGCGAATGTACAATCGCTACGAAATAATCGCTACGAAAAGACATTTTTCTTGTAGTGTTTAATAAAAGTTATTTTAATTAGTTTTCAAAAAAATTAAATTAAAACAATTAAAACACAAAAAAAAAGAGGCGGCAGCCACGGCTGGGTGGCGCAACCACGGTGGCTGCCGCCGCTGCTGGTCCAAGAGGGAGGGCGGAGGTCGGAGGGTGGCTGTGGGCAGCAGCGTGCAGGTGTTGCACGGCTGCTGCCAGTGTTGCTGTCGCGCTGCTGTCCTTGCGGCAGTGGCTGCCGTCAAGGCAGTCAGCCACCGTGGCTAGCTTTGGCTAGCCAACCACGGTGACCGGCGGTGGTGGCTCACGCTTTTCAAAAAAGAAAAAAAAATTAATTTTGAAAATTATTTCCAGATAAATATGATTTATTTTGGAATAAAATAAAATATTTTGAAAATATGATCTTTTATTTTGGATAAAATCTTTTATTTTAGGATAAAATCAAATCTTGCAAAAGTTGTTATATTTGATATTATCCATATTTAAAGTTGTTAAATTGGTAATTATCCATAATTAAAGTGGTTAATTTTGGATAAGATTGATTAGGATATTCAGAGCATATTCCAAAAGGATAATAATTGATTTAAATAATATGATTATCCCATAATTAGATTAGGATAATTGATTTTAAAATTATTTGATTGGCTAGTAATTAGGATAGAATCTCCTAAAGTTGTTACGATAATCATGGAAGATTAAATATGATTTATCTTTCTAGATTAAAATAAGATTTGATTATCTCATGCCTAAATTAAAATATATGATATTTTATGATTGGTCATGAATAATGTATGATATTATCTAATTATGATTTAAAGTATATGATATTTTAGGAAATGTGTTGCCTTAATTATAAACCATTCAATGTTGTAGTTTAGACAAGCATGTTGAGTGATTTATTATATGGCACTTTTATAATATATGATATTATGTTGCTATATATAGACTAGTATGGCCCATAGATTCTAAAATACGATATGCGCATCGTGATGTATTTTTGTAATCTAAATACGGTCTGCATACCGTTAAGTATTTTTGTAACTTTTATTTAAAGTAAATAGATTAGTTATTTAAATAGTGTTAGTCCATAGAAGCTCATGAAGTGAAGGCCCAAATGAGCAAGGTGGATGGAGATCCATGATGATTCAAGTTGGAGCTTTTCATTTCTAGTTTTCTTAGGACTAAGGGGCCATACTATGTCATGTTTTATTGCATTAGTAGATTATGCATGTTAGATTTTATTTATGTTGATTGATGATGCGGTAGAGTTCACTATATAATCACAACATAAATGAATCTAGGTCCCAGCAATATTGAGATTGCTTTTCCAATTAGATACCCAACAATCCTTCGATCGTGAGTGATGGATCGGCCTCAGCAGAGTGTCACTTGTTATCTTGGATAATTTGGGGTAGATCACTTTCTACATATTTAATTGGTTATGCTCAAGAAGGTTACCTAAAGAGTTTAGAACCTTGAAGCAAAGGATAATAATTAAGCATGTGATGGTTAATTATTCAACCAAGAGTTACAAGAGTTGTAATCAGTAAAGAGTTTACTCACCTTGAAAATGTAATGCTTGATGGTAGGGCCTCAGTCCGGTCAACTATTACACAAATAAAGGATCTTGGAATCACTTAAAATTCAATTGGGATCATTTAATTATTGAATAAAGTGCTTTAAAGTTACCTAATTAATTCATATATGGTACTTTAATGTTAAATTAAACATAATTATTAAACTTTGCCTTATTTTGACATAGATGGGTAGCCGTAATCACAATGACAACAATATTTACAATCTTCAACCATTCCTTGAGAAGGATAGGTTGACAGGAGAAAACTTTTCCACTTGGGAAAGAATGCTAAGGCTCATTCTGAAATCTGAAGGTAGAGAGGATGTCATTGACACCCCATTGCCAGGACCTCTGCCAAAAAATGCAACTACAGCAGAAGTCAAGAGGCACAAGGAAGCTCATGATAGAGCTGTGCCTATCACTTGCTTGATGATTGCTACTATGGAACCTAGTCTTCAAAAGCGTTTTGAGGATCAGGATGCGTACACAATCATGCAAGAACTCAAAGCTTTGTTTAAGAAACAAGCTAGAGTTGAAAGGTACGAGCTCCATCGTGAGATTCTGGATTGTAGGATGGAGAAGGGTGCCACAGTTCATGATCATGTTTTCAAAATGATCGGCCTTATTCAAAGTATGGAGAAACTGGGGCACCCATATAGTGATGAGATGGCAACAAACATCATTCTCCACTCACTTCCAGAAAGTTTTAACCAGTTTATCATGAATTTTAACATGACTGCGACTTGCAAAGACTATGAATCAATTGCACGCAATGCTGGTTAGTGCTGAAAAGCAAATCCCTAAGGAACCTAAGAAGGAAGTTCTTATGATTCAAAAGGGAAAGGGGTTCAAGAAAAGGGGCAAAAGGCTAATGCCAAGAGCAAGGGCAAGCAAGTTGCCAAGGCTCCTGAGAAGCCTAAGGCGAATCCAAAACCCAAGGCTGCAAGTGAAAGTGAATGCTTTTACTGCAAGAAGAAGGGGCATTGGAAACGCAATTGCCAAAAATACCTTGACTTCCTCAAGAAGAATGGAGCATCAACCTCAGGTATTATGTTATAAACATTTTAACTTTCACTTGGGTATGTGATACCAAGTTGCAGTGCTTAACATTATTAATGTTGTGCAGAAGTTGCAAAGAAGTGAGGCTAGCGTGGAAATGGAGCTTGAAGGTGCACTAGAAGTGTTTTAGTGGCCAGAGATAGCTTCATAGTTTTAATTTCTGAATTTTTATGATGATTTTAGAACAATTTCCAGTTTTGATGAGACAATATTTCGGTTTTCTTGTTTGAATACTGAATTGTTTTTACTTGGCTTGGACAAGTTTTGATCCATGACCAAGGTAATAAATTGTTTTCATTTTTCTAGATACGAGTTAAATTTGTTTTATGACATTGATATAAGTAGATCACAAAAGCAAAATTAGATGATTTAAAGTAAACTTACCTATAACAAAGTAAGATTAGGTCACATAAACCATTTTGCACATCCAAAGTTATATTGGGTGGACTCTTATTCTTATATGATTATGAATCAGTTGAGAATTAGAAGTCATGCTTGATAAGGTAAGATGACTGAGTTGCCTTTTAGTTGAAAGGGTAAAGGAGCTAAAATGACCTTTTGGAACTCATACATATGATGTGCGTTGACCATAAGTTCAAGAATTAGCAAAAAGATTTAACTATTTCATTGCTTTTACTAACGATTTAAGTAAATATATCGATAATTACTTAATGAAGTAAAGCTTGGAATCATTGAAAAGTTCAAGAATTCCAAAATGAAATGTAAGATCAGTTTGAGATAAGCAATTTAACACCACAATATGATTATTGTGATAAATATTTAACTCAACAGTAAATGATCATCTAAAGGGAATTGTTGAATTAGTTCACAATCCAGAAACATTACATTTAAAGTGTATGTAGAAAGAAGGAATCAAACTTTGCTTGCCATGGTTTGATCCTAGTTTAGTTTTAATGATTTACAAATATCGTTTGAGGATATGCATTACAACAACAATTGCGAATATACTAAACAGAAAACTTAACCAAAGCAGTAGAAAAGATGTCATAAGAGATATGATTTGGAATGTTCCAAAAGTTATCTTTTCTAAACAGGATTAAGGTTTATGAAGTCGATGTAAAATGTTTATAAAGATGACATAATGCACCCTAAATCAGACAATAGTTCTTCAAGGGTTTTCTCATGGAAACTAAGAGGTATTATTCCTACAATCGCGTAGAAACAAAGTGTTTGTTGCTCGCGATAGTGTCTTTATAGAAAGAAATCTCTTCCTACAAAGCCAAGTGGGAGTAAAGTTAGATCTCGATGAGATTCGAGATGAGCAAAAAATGGATGTGGATAACACTACATCAGAGACGAAGGCATATGAAATCAGCTAATTTGATAAACCATATGTCGAAGCAAGCTAATTCCACTAGCGAGGCTTCTATCGTCCCACTTGAATGAAAGGCTTCAAAGAGTTGAAGAGAATAATTCTATTGTTGCTCATACCTATTGTAGGTTACTTGGGATCAAAACAAACAGTTTGTTGAAATCTTGAGAAAAGGTGGATTCTAAAATTTTCCTATTGGAATGGTTAGAACCCATGACCTACAAGCAAGCTTTGGATAAGTGCCAACTCAAGAAATGGCTTAAAGCCAAGAAATCCAGTATGGACTCCATGTCTGTAAAGATGTATTAGTCAATGATAGTCTTACAAATAGGGTCAAACCTATTAGATGTGAAAGCCTATTCGGATTCTTCTAGTGATTGCTGATTTCAATTACGAAGTTTAGCAATGGAGAACAAAATCACCTTCATGAAATGTTCTTGATGGATGGTATGTATATGATACAACCTAAGAATTTTGAAATCCAGAATTCACATAAAGTTTTGCAAACTTCAAAAATTCATTTAATGGATTGAAGTAAGCATAAGGGAGTTGAAACATTCGTTTCGATTAGGCAATCAAACAGTTTGATTTCCTCGATCAAAGAACGAAAAAGGGATCTTGTAGAGACAAGAAGTTTAGTGGGAGCAATTGGTCTTCTTGGTCATGTATATAGATGACATACAGTTCATTTGAAATGACATATCAATGCTTGAATAAGTCAAGCAGTGGTTAGAAAGTTGTTTTTATGAAAGACTTAGGAGATGTTCAGTACATATTGGGAATCAAGATCCACAAAATGAATCTTGAAGAATGATTGGAATGAATCGAGAGACTTATGTTGATAAGGATCTTGACAAGTTCATGAAGCAAGACTCTAAGAGAGGATGTTTTCCCATGTTTCATGGTAGTACGCTCAGTAAAACTCAGTGCTTTCAAAAGCTAATAGAGTTGAGTTGTATGGATAATGTACCTTATGCTTCTGCGGAAGGGTCCATTATATGTGCCATGATATGTACAAAGCAAAATGTTACATATGACTAGTGCATGTGTAGCAAGTTTTAAGTAAATTGAGAATAAGCATACTGAAAGTTGCAAAGAGCAAATCCTTGAGTACTTGAGAAGGACTAAAGGAATTTTTCTAGCTAATGGTGTTAAAAGTGAATAAGTTGTCAAAAGGTTATATGGATACAAGTTTACCAAACAGGCAAGATGACTCTAGATGTTGATTTAGATGCACATTCGTGTCTGTATGAAGAAGGACAGTAAGCTTGAAGAGTTCAAAGCAGAATACTGTCGCGTACTCAATGTCAGAATATGTGTTTTAGCTACACTAAGTGTAGTTAAGGAGGAAGTTTGGATCAAATAAACTTGTGACTAAAAGGACACCTTTGTCAAAACAAAGGAGTCAGGGTCACATCACAAATCCAAACAAATAGGTATGAGATATCACCTCATTTATGAGATCAATGACAAGTGGAATGTTGTGATCTGCAAAGTTTTATTATGAGTGAGAAATCACTAAACCCCTTCCATAGACTAAGATATGAGAGTCATATTAAAGACTTGGATTGAAGCAAGTTATGTAATTCAAGTTGTATATGTTTTGAGAAAACATATTACATAAGGAATGCATATACTTGCAGAATTATGTTTAAAATAGAAATTTCATTTCTCTTATTTAATTATGGTTTTGGAAATTAAATAAAATGTCCAAAATAATTATGGATTGATGGGCTCATCAGGTTAATTTATTTAAATAACCTAGTGAATGAAACCCCACAGGTGAACAAAATTCATATATTATTTAAGTTCCTAGTTCGAAATCATTAAAGTGGACATAAATGATTTCAATAAATGGACTAGCATGTAAGATTGATTGGATAACGCAGTTTCATGGGCTATAGGGGCATAGAGATGCTCGGTCAATCACTTGGATATGCATGAATGATGCATGATCGAACTATTGACCTACTTTGAAGTTCAAGTATAGAGCTTCCGGATATATTAGTGGATTCCTTTGACATGAGTGGAACATTGATTTCATTCAATGGATGTTGTGACTGGGGTACACTCAAACGTCTGTCTGTAACTGGAGATTATAAAGTGTGTTTCCCGGTTATTTCAAAAGTTGAGTGGGAGCCTTGTTGCCACAAGATTGGATTGAGTCTACTTATTAAATTAGGGAATGTGTCATGGCCGCTTGAAAAGGGAGAATTCAGAAAATACGTGGCCGCGTTCAAATGCATTACTCAGTAATCATTTGGTTTTGTAATCCTAACTCAGATTTCAAGAAACGATTTGTAGATTAATATGATCTCGACATGTGATGCAATCATATTATCAAATCGACACATATTGACTTAAGGAATTTGAATATTGCACACTTGTCTCAGACAAGTGGGAGATTGAAGGATTTATGTCTTCGTCGTGTGCAATTACTAGATATATAAATGGATCAAATTATGGAGATAATTAAGTTCGGACATTTGGGTCGTCGTTTTATCATAGCTAGAGGTACTAACGATCTTTGGGCTAGTAAAATAGCCTAAAGCCCAATTGGACGGATCCTATAAGGTCACACAAAGGGTCTGGATCGGGCACGAGAGGACAAGGCCCATGATGGGCCTCATCCTCTAGTATGGTCGGCCACATGGAGTGGATTGAAGGGTTTTGGGCTTCCTAACCCTAGTCTAATTGTAATATGATTATAAATAGACTAGGTGCCTAGGGTTTGCTAAGTAGTATGCAATTAACTGATCAGTGTGATCAAACCCTAATTAGCAAGCACGAGACCAACCCCTCTCATACTCCTCTCTCTCACGGCTCTCTCCTCCTCCCTTAGCGCCAGTGTGGTGGTTCGTGGTGGTGGTAGATCGTGGTGGTCGGTTAGTCCAGTAAAGGTGGTGATTGCGGTTTTCCTCAATCACTCGACCAATCTAGTATTGGTGGACGGCTCGTTCGAAGCTCATGGACTAAGTAGAGGAGCAACGCTTGGGGCTCTATTCTCTCCCTGATTAGCCTGTCAAATTGCTACGTGGAATTCACGCTTCAAAGGTATGATTATGTGTCTTATGTGTTATGCATGTGTTCTTGGGATTAGGTAATTTTATGAATATGATTCATGATTTTCCGCTGCGTAGTACCTATAAACTCCTACAACAGGTTCACCAATAAATAATATTCCAGGGTAAAACATAATAATCAATCATCAATGCATCAATTAACCAGATCATAAAGGGCTTTCACTACGTATTACAATCACAGAATTAATCTACCGATATTGACTTAACCATTTATAAATTAACTTGCCTATTGAAACTAAGCCTAAACATCAATTCTCATCTCTCGAATCTCGAAGCAATATTGCATAACTCATACAATTAAACTAGGCCTCTAATTGCATAGCATTAAATCAATCAATAGGAAAGTAATCAAGCATTGACAGTCAACAACAATAAATTACCCCTTCATATTATTTATTGATCCCCACAAACCCTAGAAAGAAAATTACTCACACATAATTAATCTAAGCTAATCAAAACAAATAAACAAGACATGATGAATTAAAGAAATTAAATTACTGAAAATAATAGGGAAGAAATTGTTACCAAAGTTAACGGAAATAATGAGTTGAATTAAGGAACAAAGTTGTAGAGAGAGAAAACAAGAGAGAAGTTTAAGCTTAAAAGAAGATTAAACTAATGAAAGAGAGGTAAATGTATCAAAAGCTACTAAAATGTATTTATACAAAACTCCTAAAAATCCTAATTAGAAACTAAGTAAAAAATCGTCAGAAACACTCCACAAAGATACGCGCCCGGCCGGGCCCACCTTTTTGTTCCACGAAGCTTCTCTTGCGCTCGGCCGGGCGCGAGCTCAGGCGAAGAGCTTCCCATTCCTTCTTCCGCCCCGCCCGGCCGGGCGCGCCTTCGGGCGAGCTCCTATCCGGACGGGCGAGACTACTTGGACTCTTGTTTTGGGCTAACAACTTGGCCCAAACGCTAATTTCCACCTTGGGGCTTTAATCACTCGGTTCAATGTCTCGGCTTCTCATATGTCGAGTCCTTAATCACCAGTTTGATAACTCTAACCGACCTTGGGCTACGAAAGATGGTCGTGGTCTTCCAATGCTCGTAATTACTCCAATAAATCCGGGAAAATGCTCCAAGTGTGAAATTTCCTACAAAACTCAACCAAAACTACGAAGACACTAAAAAACACAAATTAGTAATAAAAGTGGCTCTAAGGAGCCAAAAGCACTACTAATTATGACTAAGGGACGGGGATAAATCACTATATAATATAGACATATCAAACTCCCCCAAGACAAACCTTTGCTTGTCTCTAAGCAAAGAGCTCATCAATGAATAAATAAAACATGCCTTACCCCAAATAATCAAAAGCAAGAACAACCAATTCAAGGCAAATCTAACAAACATGCTTCAACATCAACCAATCTTATCCATTCAACCACTCATCCTCCCTATCAATTGTCAAGTAGAGCAAACCACAAGAGCATATAGAATTCAAGACTAGTGCTCACATACTCAACTCTCATTTATGTGGAGAGTAAAATATGTACTCGATCGCTCTCCATCCCAACCCCTTTATACGTGAACAATGCCCTCCCAACTCACACTCTCGTGTGTTTAAGAAAACATGCACTCAACCTAATAGTCGACTCAGAATATGTCAAATCATTCTTTGCATTGATAAACAACTAATTTCACATTCACACAACTCTATGCACAAAGGTCGGAAGGTCTTTAAAGCTTGTAATGTAAGGCTTAGGGTTAAAACACAGCACTAACTCATTGCAACCTATTCCATAACATAACATTAAAATGCCCTAAATTTTCTAAGATATTCTTGTAAAGGGGCACGAACTTCTTTGGCACGCAATTGTTGGAGCATGTCCCAATTCATTTTATATTGCAACATCTGAATGTTTTCGTCATCCAGTTCGATTTGCTTTTGCTTTCTAGCTTCTTTCTTCTTCTCCAATTCCAGCCTTTCCAAATCTCTATCAATGACCTTATCCCTCATCTTGTCGTATAGTTTAAGTTTGTCACTTTTTTGCCTTTTTACCTCAACTTAGCCTTCTTCACACCATCAGGACGTGGTACAAACTCATTAGCAAGAATGTCTCCACTTGTTGGTGTATTTGGTGTTGATCTACCATCTTCATCCCTTGATCTAATCTTTTTCCACTGCTAGAGCTCCATGGGGTGTTAACCGTCGTGGGTTCTTTGATAAACGACCACGTCCTGACACGTGAACTTTTGCTCTAAGAGTGATATATGTGCCACTTCTTAAGTTGGAGCCACTCTTTATCAAACTGGAACTTCCCATAGGAGTTCTTATGGATCTTGTGGGCCTCAGCAATCACATCATCAGCATTTAGCTCACTAAGCATCCTTTCCTTGTCGACGCTACCACACCACTTGACAATCGCTGGAGCAATTCTTAATCACCGTGCCTTCGGACTACCAATCGTAGGACACTAGAACCTTTTGCCGGAATACATTCGACTTTTAATTTGTTCCGGTAATTTGATCATTTGTTGTGTTCATGTACATAGATAATAAAGCGGTTGTCTCTGCATCATCCCAATTCTTTTATCTACCTCTTCAGTGGGTTTAGGAGTTGGATTAGGTGTAGATTGGAAGGTCGGTTGTGTTAGGAGTTCAGTGGAGTTTCTTTGGGTGCATTGAACATCCAATTCCTCCTCCTCATCATTGTCTTCTTCCTCGTCACCAACTGTCAAATTTCCGTCTGTGCTCTCGCCTCCTCCGGGTATTGACTAACGAGAATTATTGAAACCACTGCCTAGACCATATTCACTGTAATTTTGTTGGTAATATTGGTTTAGTTGAGAAATTTGATTGACTTGGTTGAGATAGTTGAAACTTGGTGAGTAATTTTGACAAATCCCTTCAAAATTCAAGGTGAAACTTTGAGGAATTACTTGTGAATAATTTTGTGGGTGATTAGGGGAGTTTGAAGAGAATTTCCTTGATGTATAGGATAATTGGGTGGATTTTGTTGTGGATTTCTTTTTTTGTTTTTGCGCTTTGTTTGAGGCTTTGGATTATTAAAAGCATATTAGGTATATTTGGATCCATAATTAGGAATATTTGGATTCATAATATTTGGAAGAAATTAAATTAAAACACTAACTTTTTTTTTTAAGAAAACATATGGTATCAAAAAGAGGTAATTTTTGAGGTTGTCAAAACTAAATCAATACGAATGCCTTTCTTTTTTTTTTTCTTTTTTTTTTTTTTTGAGGGATATTTCAATACGAGTGCCTGTTAATAGAGAATGAAAAAATATGACCGTTGGCATTTTTTTTTAAAAAAAAATATGTTAAAGTTATTAACGTTACAAAAGTATAATTGTAATGTTAATAACTTAACCATTGGAGATCCAAGGGCATGCATCATGACAGTTGACGAGCTACTGCATGTTGCCTGTGTTAGAAACCTATCCCCCTTTTTTTTTTTTTTTTAAAAAAAAAAAAGTCACTTTTGGACAACAGCAAATCAACAAAGGTGAATTTTTGTTACACAAATAAATTTCACAATCGGTTTAGAAAACCAAACCATTCACATTATTCATGCCAATGTTCATCATTCTCTCATTTTTTAAACATTATTTTATTCAAATTGTAACACAAATAATTTTAATTGTTCATTGTTAAAGATGCTCTTATCAAGGTTTATCTGAAATCGAAGTGTTTTCAAATAGAACTTTTTTTTTTTATCCAAATTCATTCTAAAATCAACCAAAATTACCTCGAAATTAATTTTACCCGGTAATTTACAATCCAAACCTATTTGGTATCGACTCAATGTTTATCTAGAACCAATAAAACTCAACCCAAAACTCATTGATGGCTTTCTACCAAGGCTAGTTTCAAGCTGCCCCCTACTAGAAGACGAAGACCTCAAATTTATGGCCTTAACGAACTATGTTGTATGTCCATTACGCAACAATTGCTTTACCTTTCTTCGGAGATTGCGTTTATACATGCATAAAGGTGATGAACCGATGATATATACTTATACATTCAGTCTTTCAGATTTTCAAGCAACATATGCCTTGCACATACTTTTTTTTTTTTTTTTTTTTTTTTTTTTTCTCTTGACATCAGCTTAATAGACGAAAATAAAATTACACACTTAGGAGTAAGGTCGGTAAACTACCCAATGAAGCCTTACTAGCTCCAATGGTACCATTACAAATACAACTACAATACAACTTTCTTACAAAAACCAGCCGATTTGAAGAACCAAGTAGAAGACTTCGAGCTTGCTTAAAGAGACACCAAATTTTACCATTATTGGCTTTGTATCCCTCATTCCATTGAACCTGAAGAATGGACGAAACAGTAGAGAACACAAAGCTTTTGGCAGACAACAACATGGGCCTCGAAGAACACAAATAGTCCCGAAAAGTAGATAAAAAGGTTAGGAAAATAAGACGACCCCGACTTGACAATACAAATTGAGTCACTTTTACTAGTAAAAGAGACTCGATACCCTTGACTGTGGATACCTTTGATCTCTTCTCTAAGGAAGAGATCATTACCATGCTAAAAACTACCACAAGAAACTTATGAAAGCCCCCATGTTAGAGAGCAGAGTTGAGATATAGGTTTTTCAAAGTAATGGATTGAAAATCCATTGCTAAGTTGAAATGAAGGATACCAAGGGATAACCTTCCAAAACTCTGTTGATTAGAAAAATCAAGAGTTAAGAACACACAAACAAGCCAAGACCAAGCTTACAATCCAAAACAGTCCACAAGAAACCGCAAACCCCAAATTTACCCGAGCCTGGAAACCAAAAAACTGAAAGAGGAGCGTGGGCATCGAAGGGCGTGAGGTTTATTTTCAGCAAATTCATAGCCTCATCAATCCCCCTATCGAATAATGTTTAGCATGTACATTTGCACGGTATGTGCTTGGAGGTTTGCTCGTCTCAATTATGAATGCGACTAGCTGATTATTAATCTGCAATTGACGGACTATGTTTAGGTGAATGATCAACTGCCCATATCTCGAAATCTAAATCTTCTAGAGCTCTAGGCTGTGCTGCCTATTGGGATAAATTTTGTTGTAATCTCTTAACACTTCTTTTGTTCTTTATTACTTGACGTGTTTTGACTTATACACTATTCACCACCCTCCTTTAACCTTCTTTTGTGAATAATATAAAGAAAAACATATTTACATGAGACCTTTTTGAATAATATATAACAGAGATAGTATATAACTTTTATAATTTTAATATATGAGGAGTTAAAGTCATTGATTGTTAAAGTTTTGCATTAACAAGCTTAAGAAAAGAAGTCTAAATAGCAGAGGAAGTATCTTAACTGTTTGCCTGTCTCTGAAAATTAGAAACACTTACGTGTCATTTCTGTACAATTCTACATAAATGGAATGGATTGGAGAGGGATTGGATTTAGAACGAGAATTTTTCAGAAAAGATCACGAGACTCCTCAATTATTGATGTCGATTGTACGGTTCAATTATTGAACTATTGTTCAGAATTACTATACTCAATTTCCCAGATAGAACTACGAAATTGAAGCTTTTTCCATACACTAGTCATTGACTCATTGTTAATAATTTTTGAATTAAAATTGGTTGCATTGGGACTTTTCTCATACTAATAATAAAAATAAGTATGAAGCATCACTATTCACTATTTCACTAATACAAAAATCAACATTAACTAATAGAATTCGTATTTGGTTTTACTGTCAACAAGAAGCATAAAGCCATATACCCCATTTTTCATAGAAACAAATTCATAAAACCATATCACAAATAATTTCAATTAAAAAATTAAAATAACCCCATTTTTCATAGATTCAAAAATGAAAAGTATGCACACTTGGTCTCATATTCATGAGATTCGAGCAACCGACTGATCTTAGACTCGCAAAAGTTTTGCTAACACAATCACAACCACATGAGAATGAAAACTTGGTTTTTGAAAAGTAAGAACATCAAACTATAATATGTAAGGCAAAAACTAAAATCAGATTTTTCATTCCAAGTTCCGAAAATCTCTTTAAATCGGTCAAAACCCAAACTTAATATATCAAATTAAATCTTTTAAAACACTATACTGCAGAGTAAGTTCAAATAAAAATCAGATTTTCAATTTCCGAAAATCTCTTTAAATCGGTCTTGTTTTTGTTCTTGTTTTTGCGGTTTGAGGATACAAACATATTCTCAAATTCATTACCCTTCGAAAATTAATTACAGTAATAAATAATATTAGCATATTAGGAACAACCAATAATTAATTTAACTTGTAAACACAGAACAACCTTAACAAATTTCATCCTAACAACCAAAACAAATTTAACCTTGAAACCAACACATATATAATCAATCACTAAACAGAACAACATAGCATAAAGCATTGATAAAATGGGTTCATCATATATCAAAATCATCGAAAATACCCATAAACAAAACCATAGCAATAATGTGACCAAAATTAATCCTAAAAAGATAACACAAATCCAACATTGAAATAAAAAAAACCATGAAAAATATTACTGTTTTTTCTTTCTCTAAAACCTGAGTTTGGAGAAAAACCAACGATTCTTTCCAGTCTTGAACCTCTCCTCGAACCTAGCCTTAGTCTCTTTCGCAGCAGTAACCTTCTTATCCTTGGATTGAAGAACTTCAGCAGAAACAACATCCTTAAGATCAACATCAAGAGTGTAACGAGTAGGCATGATGTGATTGTAATTCACAACTTTGACGAAGCATTTGACCCTCGATTTCTTCGCTTGTTTCTTGGCGGAATCCTTGCGAATCACCTTCTTCGGGTACTTGTTGATGCCGGCGACGAGACAGTGCCCGTAACGGCGGTCGCGGCTACCTTCATCGAAGTTGCGGACGATCACGGCCTTGCGCCCGGCGTAACGACCTTGAAGGAGGATTACGGCCTTCCCTGGTTTGAGAAACTTCACCATTTTTAGGGTTTTCTCTCTCTCTCTCCTCGCGAAAGGGGGGCTGGGTTCTGGTTACGGAAATTAGGGTTTTGAGAAGTGGGGTTATTTATATTTGGGGGTGATTGTTTTGGTAGGGTTTGGACGTTTGGTGTCAAATAATAATGATAATGGGCTAGAAATTGTTATGGGCTCCAATGGAATGAAATAAGATATGGAGTCACTGATCAAGCCTGTTGGTCTCGAAAAATAAAATACTCCCTCCGTATTAATATGATAATATCATATGGAATCAATCACATAAAATAAGAAAAAAGGTGAATACTTGGAATTCAGCATTAAAGTAAAAAACAATTCATAAATAGTTTTGCCTTCTTTAATTTTTTTGATTTTTTTTAGGAAAGCATTAGCCATAATTGCATAAATCAAGGGAGTAATTTCTTTACTTAGAGTTATGTCATTAATTCACAATCAATTAATCTAACCAATCAGAATTTAATATGTATAAAATAGGAAATAAAATTAAGTTAAAAGTAAAATTCATTCAATATGGGTAGATCTTTTTGAAACGCCCAAAATAGTATATGGGACTAACAAATTGAAATGGAGGGAGTACTTCGTAATTGGTTTTTCACAAATTCTTAGCTACACACTAGTGCAGCTAATTTAGGTGCAACAACATTGAATATACAACGCCTCTCCTGTGCAGCTGGCCTCTCCCGTGCAGCTGGCCACACGGTGTTCACGCTCGCGTCATTTATTTGCTAAAAATAACGGAATCCAAAAAACACGCGCTGTTCCTTCTTCATTTCTTCTTAAAAGAGCCGACATTCACACAAATCCCTAGAGCCGCCGCTTTTACTTAACAATTTCACCAAAATCTCGTAATTTGCGAAAAAAGAGAACTACAATAACTGAAGAATTACAAAACTTTCTAGAATCACAAGAATTAATGGAAATTGAAGAAATAGGTAATTCATTATTGAATCTGGAGATCGAAGAGGTCGAAAAAATTCTAGAAAACAATGACATACAAGTTAAAAAATAAAACTCATTCAAATTTTAATTTATTACTCGTAATCCCTAAAATGTTATACTAGTAACCCTAATTATTACTGGTAATCAATATTATGTAATAAGTAACCATATTATACTGTGAAGGTAATCCCTGTTATACAATAAGTAATCATATTATACTGTGAAGGTAATCCCTGTTATACAATAAGTAAGCCCTATAATGCAATAAGTAACCTTATTACAGTGGATAGGTAATCACTATAATGCAATAAGTAATCCATGTTATATAATAAGTAACCCCTATAATATAATAAGTAATTCTATTCCACTAGGAAGGTAAACCCTATTAAGCAATAAGTAACCCTTTATTATGCAAGAAGTAATCCCTATTACGCAATAAATAACCAAGGTAACCCCTATAATGCAATAAGTAACCTTATTACAGTGGAAAGGTAATCACTATAATGTAATAGGTAAACCCTGTTATATAATAAGTAACCCTTATAATTCATAAAGTAATTCTGTTACACTAAGAAGGTAAACCCTATTATGCAATAAGTAACCCTTTATTATGCAATAAGTAATCCCTATTAAGCAATAAGTAACCCTATTACAGTGGAAAGGTAATCACTATAATGCAATAAGTAATCCCTGTTATATAATAAGTAACCCTTATAATGCAATAAGTAATTCTGAAGGTAAACCCTATTATGTAATAAGTAATCCTTAATAAATACGAAAATTGTTACGTGTACCCTTAAGGTTTTAAAAAATGCACCGTGTACCCCTAAAAACTTTCAAATGCACTGTGTACCCCTGAGGTTTGTAAGAATTTGCACGAAATACCCCTAGACTCATATAACAAATGATAATTTTGTTAAATTGAGACCCCATAGGCTATAAGCATCAAATTCTATTAAAGTGTTACAATGTAATGCTAGTATAATGCTAAAGCATTTAATTATCAAGCAAACTTAATTGATAAATCAAATTCTAACACCTTAAAGTTTAGGATTTAGAATGATCGATGGAATTCAAATTTTGATGTAATTTATGCTTTTAGGCGGTTTTACTCCATAAATATAAAGAACTAAAAATGAGTTAGTGTGTGGGCATAATTTTAGTTTGATAAGTCAATGATATGTGCATTTGTAAGACGATCAGGGTATGTGGTGAATTTTCTTACAAACCTCATGGGTACATGGTGCATTTGAAAGTTTTCAAGGGTACACAGTGCATTTTTCAAAACCTTAAGGGTACACGGAACAATTTCCCTAATAAATAAGTAATCCCTTACTACGCAAGAAGTAACCCTATTACAGTGTGAAGATAACCCCTATAATGCAATAAGTAATCCTATTACACTAGAAAGGTAATCAATATAATGCAATAAGTAACCCTATTACAGTAGGAAGGTAATCAATATGATATAATAAGTAACCCTATTACACTAGGAAGGTAATGAATATAATGCAATAAGTACCCTATTACAGTAGGAAGGTAATGAATATAATGCAATAAGTAACCCTATTACAGTAGGAAGGTAATCCCTGTTATAAGTAACCCTATTACAGTGTGAAAGTAACCCTTATAATGCAATAAGTAACTCAACTAAACAGACTTAAGTACATACATTTTATATAAAACAAGTAACCCCTATTATACTATTTTGTTAACTTCAATAATGCTAGACATTTAACTCTTAATAAACTCTTAAATAATCTGAGTCACTAATGCAGAATTAAAATATTTTTACAGATTTAAGTGGAAGCACCTTAACAGATGATGGCAGATATGCAAAACAGCATGCAGAAAAGCATGAAGTAGATTATATAGGAAGTCTTGTTGGCTTTACTTCTGCAACTTTAGAAGAAATATTTGAACAATATAAAATACATGCTTTTGTGATTGGATTTGGTGTAAGACAATCAACAACAAGATACACACAATCAGAACCTAAACAAGTCAGAGGAAAAGATTTTGTTTGTTCAAAAGAAGGTTTTAGTGTAAAACCAAAGAACCAAAAAACTCTTACTCCTCCTATTCCTGGACAAAAACAGAAGAAGAAAAAGCAAATTCCAATCACCAGAACTGGATGCAAAGCATTCATCAGAGCAAAAAAGAATAGAGAAGGTATGTTTGAAATAGAAGAACATGTCATGCAGCACGATCATGAAATGACAAGAAGAGAATGGCAGCATTTGCAAAGATCAGAGAGAAAAAAAACAGAAGATAAGGCAAAAGTAATAGACATTATGGCTGAAAGTGGACTAAGACCAACAGAATCTTATCGTCTAATGTCTTATGAAGCTGGTGGTGAAAATGTATTAGAACACACAATGAAAGACCATTTCAATTACATAACAAGAAAGAAAATGAAGGAGATTGAAGGAGGTGACGCACAAACTGTCATAGACATGTTGACTCAAAGACAATCAGAGGAACCAGATTTCTTCTTCAGATTCAAGTTAGGAGAAAAAACAAACAGACTTACTGCCATTTTCTAGAGGGACTCAGAAATTGAAGAAGATTTTGATATTTATGGAGATGTTACTATTTTCGACACCACATACGGGACGAACAAATATAAGCTTATTCGTGCGCCAATTGTGGATGTCAACAATCATTGGCAGAATGTAATGTTTGGTTGTGCTTTTATTGCTGATGAGAAAATAGAAACTTTTGAGTGGGTATTATCCACTTTTAAGAAATCAGTTGGTGGAAGTGAGCCAACTTGAATCTTTACTGACCAAGACTTGGCCATGTCAGTTGCAATTCAAAAGGTAAATTTACATTTTCCCTCTGTTTAAATGCTATTAATTTACCCCTATTATGCCACACAAACAACTTTTATTTTAAAATATCTGTTTTGCAAAATAAGTAACCCCATTACAGAACACAAGTAACCCCTATTATACAACATAAGTAACTTATTATTATGTTTTTAAGTAATCCCTATTTCAGAATAAGTAACCCCCAAGTATTCAAAATAAAAATCTTATTAAGTTACCTCTATAACCCTTGTAAGTAATCCCTATAACCCTTGATAAGTAAACTCTATAAACCTTAATAAGTAACCCTTATAACCCTTGTAAGTAACCCCTATAACCATGGTAAGTAATCCCTATAACCCTTAATAAGTAACCCCTATAAACCTTAAGACATAACCAGTATATACCTTAATAAATAACCCCCAAGTGTTCATAATAAGTAAGCCCTACTAAAAAAATATAAGTAACCCCATATTGTGCTATTTAGTAACACCAGTTATATTAAATAAATTCAGAAAAAAAAAACTAACAAAATATTCAATGCAGGTTTTCCCACATCAAGACACAGACTTCGCATATGGCATCTAATTAAGAATGCAGTGTCAAGATTTGAAGCATTAAAAAGAGACACAACTTTCAAAGATGCTTTTAATAAGTGTCTAACAGGTTGTGTAACAGAAGAAGAGTTTGAGCACTGTTGGACAAACATGATAAAAACTTACAAGCTAGAAAATAACCAATGGTTCAAAAGACTATACAACTTGAAGGAAAAATGGTGCACTGCTCTTAGTAAAGACTTTTTTTCAGCAGGAATACTCTCTTCTCAAAAAAGTTAAAGTGCAAATAACGTTGTAGATTTCAAGGCAAACAAAAAAACACAAGCTTGACTGATTTTTTCAAGATATTCAAACAGACAGTAGCAAGGTGGAGGAAGAATGAATCTGATGCAGATTTCAAAAGTTGCAATTCTAAACTAACTTCAAATTTACCATTCTATGGAATGCTAAAGCATGCAGAGGTTTATACACAAACCATATTCAGAGACTTTGAAACAGAATTTGAATTTTCAATTGGATGCATAACAAATCTTCATTATCAAACTCAAAGTTACTTCTTTTATGAAGTACAATTAGAGAATGATGAAGCTTCAAAGCAAAAAGTTACATTCAACATAGCAGACAACAATATAGCATGTTCTTGCAAAAATTTTGAAGAAGTAGGGTGGTTATGCTATCACTGTATACGTGTGTTACAATAACATTCAGTGACCAAAATACCACACAGATATATCATAATGAGGTGGACAAAATATGCAAAGGTACATGTATAGAGAAGAAGGGATGAAGAAGCAATAAATGAAACAATTCCAATAAAGTACATTCCATGGAGACAAATTATGGCAAGGAAAGGCTACAATCTGATTTTGAAATGCCAACAGCACACGGAGACCAAAAACTTAATAGAGTCAGAGTTTAAAAAGCTTGATATACTAGCTGATGAAATAAGAAACAGATTGGAAAAGGTAACCCCCAATTGTCAATTAAATATACCAGTGTATCCTATATAACTTAAACCTTTTTTTTAATGCAGGAAGAAGAAGATGCAACAAGTCAAGAAGCAGAAACAATGCAGCAAAACATGCAAGACTGCTGCAACAACAGAAACACAAGAACAAATTCCTACTGTAATGGATCCAGAAAAGCAAACACCAAGGGAAGAAGCAAGAGAATAAAAGGACATTTTGAGAAAGAAAAGCAAGGAAACAAGAAAAGAACAAAAGCAATGTCAACAAAAGGAGATACAAGAGAATTTGGAACAATCACCCCAATGCAAAATCCAAAGTTATTTTAATTTCTTTATGATAGGATATTATACATTTAAATTTCAGACCTTGTTTTATTATGATATTAAGTAACCCCTCTCATATTATTAAGTAACCCCTCTAATGCTTTTAAGTAAACCATATCATACTATTAAGTAATTGCTATTATGCAATTAAGTAATGCTTCTGATGCTATTAAGTAAACCCTATCATACTATTAAGTAATTGCTATTATGCCATTAAGTAATCCATATAATGCTATTAAGTAACCACTCTCAAACTATTAAGTAATTGGTATTTTGATATTAAGTAAACCCACTCATGCTAGTAACTAATTGCTATTATGCTATCCTAGTAACAACAGTGACTAACCCCTCTCATACTAGTAATTAGTAACTCCAACTAAACTAAACAATTGACTCTTAATAAGTAACCCCTATTACCATTGTAAGTAATACTTATAACACTTAGTAAGTACCTTTTATAAACCTTAATTAGTAACCTTTATAACCCTTATAAGTAATCCCTATAACCCTTACCAAATAACCCCTATAAACCTTAATAAGTAACCCCTATAACCCTTATAAGTAATCTGTATAACCCTTAAGAAGTAACACCTATAAACTTTAATAAGTAACCCCTATAACCTTTATAAGTAATCCCTAAAACTATAATAAGTAACTCCTATAAACTTTAATAAGTAACCCCTATAACCCTTGTTAGTAACTTATAATCTATAAAAAATAGAACAAGTAAACCATAAAAAAAAAAAAAGAATACAGCACTTACATATAGTCAACACCATCGTAGTTTTCAGCAAAACAATAATCAGCTACTGCAAGTCTAATACTCTTAATCTTCTTAACTTTTGGGTTCTTCACCCTTAAAAACCTTGATAATAACTGTAATTTATAACCACCAGCAGTACCAGAGTAAATATTACAGATTAAATGCTCTGCAGAACTACTAGAAGATCCACTATGATCAGAAAACTCCTCACCGTCGTCACCAGCATGAATCTGTTTCAATATCTCTAATGATTCCTCTGGAGTGTGGCCAGCAATACTAGCAATAATCACTTCTTTTCTTGCTTTTCTTGGCTTCTTTCTAGCACCTTCCTCAAGAGCCTTCGTTGCTGGTTCCTTCTGAGTAGGACCTTTCGTTATATTTCCTTTGTGCTGCCTCCCTTTTGTTTGCCAAAAGAATTCACTTCTTGGTCCTCGGGTTTATCTCCCTTTTCTATTACTTGCTTTGAAGCACCAACTACAAGCACAACAGGTACAGAGGAAGGCATATGAACAATAGAAGCGGGGTCAGCAGGTGTAGAGGAAGGCTGAGAAACACCAGGTGCAGAGGAAGGCATATGAACAATAGAAGCGGGGTCAGCAGGTACAGGTGTAGGTAATACAGCAGCAAAAACAGCAGGCACAACAGGATTTTCAATTTGAATAACTTCATCATCTTTATCATCATTTCCTTGTTGATTAGTTGATTCTAACACAGTCTGAAGAATGAAATTAGGATCAACACCCAAACCCTCACTAATCTCAGGAACTTGTTGAGGAGAAACTTCAGCAAAAATCTCCTTATTAACAAGCAATGGCGATATAGGTGTTTCCAGATCAGGGTTAGTATAAGAGAAAAGTTCAAACAAAGGCATTTCTTCTTGCAATTTCTTCATTGCAAGTGCATGTTCAGCAATCCTATCAATTTGATTCCAAAAATTTGAATCATTGAAGATTGGATCCAACTGTGACAACAGAGGAGACCTTTCTTTTTCTAGAAGTTTTGAATCCAACTTCACAGCTTCTGATTGTTTCCTTATGAAATTAACATATTTTTCAAATTGATGTGTCTGAAGCTTCATGTCTCTATTTATCAAAAAATAATTCTATTCAACATCCTGAAAAAACAACTGAAAACACTAAGGAAAATGCTATATAAAAACAAGTAACTTCACTTTATGCTATAAAGTAACCCCAATATATAACAACAAGTAACCACAAATAAACTACCAAGTAACTTACAATAAAGATATAAAGTAACCCCAGGAAAAGCAGACAAGTAACCCCACTTTTAATATCAAGTAACCCCTACATAAAACAACAAATAACCCCAACATATAAGAACAAGTAACCCCACTTAGTGATATAAAAAAACCTCAGGATAAACTAAAAAAGTAACCCCACTTTATGCTATAAAGTAACCCCAAAATATAACAGCAAGTAACCCCAGGATATATAAACAAGTAATCCACTTTATGTTACAAAGTAATCCCAATATATAATGACAAGTAACCACAATATAAACTACCTGATAAATAACCTCAGCATACACCACAAAGTTACCCTACACATTAACAAACAAGTATCCCCAACACATACAATAAAAAAACAACCAGAACACTAAAATAGAAAAAATTAAAGTAAAATTGTACTCACATTCTTAGATATATGATGAATTTCTTCATTTGACTTAAGTCCTTCAGGAAGTTCAAAAGTCACACCCTCGAGGAAAACCAGTTAAGGAAATATCTACAGCTGTAGCAGAAGTGGAAGGTGGTGGCAAAGTAGAGGGCTGCACATCAGAAGTAGAAGGCTGGAAACCAGAGGTAGAAGGCTGCACAACATTTGATTTTTTAGAATCACCCTTCTCTTTTTCTTCTGAAGTAGAACCCTTGTTTGACAACTTAAATTAGTGATAGGGTATGTAACGTTGTCAACGTGTGCATTACCATATACTTTAGCTTCCTGACTCAACCTTTTCTTGACATCTTCATCTGACTTGTGCATAATCAAAGGCAAAGAACAAGGCATAATGATTCCCCTAAATTGTAACCTATGAAAGTAACATATTTGTAGAAACAACACACATCCAGCTACATATTTCTGTGTTGAAGAATAACCAGCCAATTTATCAGCCAAATCATCCAAAACAAATTGGCACCCGTTATACTCTCAAATCTTACTGACATCATTCAAAGCCAAAACCAACTTCAAATCAGCCGTCTTATTGGTCGTTGGCATAAAAAGAGTCACCATTGCATACATTACAAAACATTTCTTAAATTCATCATTCCCCTCTAGCATATCCTCATCATTTGTCATAACAGCGTGCAACAAAAGAACAGTTATTTCACGCTTTTGACTGTAGGAGTTTATAGGTACTACACAGCGGAAATAATATGAATCATATTCAATAAAGTACCTAATCCCAAGAATCACATGCATAGCACACAAGACACATAATCATACCTTTGAAGCGTGAATTCCACGAAGCTATTCGACAGGCAAATCAGGGAGAGAATAGAGCCCCAAGTGTTGCTCCTCTACTTAGTCCACGAGATTCGAACGAGCCGTCCACCAATACTAGATTGGTCGAGTGATTGAGGAAAACCGCGATCACCACCTTTTCGGACAACCGACCACCGCACGAACCACCACCACCACGAGACACCACCGTGCACCGGGGAGGAGGAGAGAGCCGTGAGAGATAGGAATTTGAGAGGGGTTTGGGTTTCGTGTTTGCTAATTCGGGTTTGATCAAAAGATCAGTAAATTGCTTACATGCAAACCTAGGCACTTAGTCTATTTATAATCTCATTATAATTAGACTAATGCACGAAGCCCAAAACCTCCTTATTTCTCCATATGGCCGGCCACCTAGAGTGATGAGGCCCATGATGGGCCTCGTCCTCTAATGCTCGATCTATCCCCTTTGTGTGACCTTATAGGATCCGTCCAATTGGGCTTTGACCTATTTTACTAGTCCAAAGATCGTAAGTACCTCTAGCTATGGCAAAACGACGACCCAAATGTCCGGACTTAATTATCTCCATAATATGATCCAATTATATATCTAGTAATTGCACACGATGAAGACATAACTCCTTCAATCTCCCACTTGTCTGAGACAAGGGTGCAATATTCAAATTCCTTAAGTCAATGTATATGTTGATTTGATAATATGATTGCATCACATGTCAAGATCATATTAATCTACAAATCGTTTCTTGAAATCTGAGTTAGAATTACAAAATCAAATGATTACTGAGTAATGCATTTGAACGCGGCCACGTATTTTCTGAATTCTCCCTCTTCAAGCGGCCATGACACATTTCCTAATTTAATAGGTAGACTCTATCCAATCTTGTGGCAACAAGCCTCCCACTCAACTTCTGAAATGACCGGGAAACACCCTTTATAATCTCCAGTTACGGGCAGACGTTTGAGTGTACCACAGCCATAACATCCATTGAATGAAATCATGTTCCACTCATGTCAAAGGAATCCACTAATATATACGGAAGCTCTATACTTGAACTTCAAAGTAGGTCAATAGTCCAATCATGCATCATTCATGCATGTCCAAGTGATTGACCGAGCATCACTATGCCCCTATAGCCCATGAAACTGCGCTATCCAATCAATCTTACATGCTAGTCCATTCATTGAAATCATTTATGTCCACTTTAATGATCTCGAACTAGGAACTTAAATAATATATGAATTTTGTTCACTTGTGGGGTTTCATTCAAAAGGTCATCAACCTAGTGAGCCCATCAATTCATAATTATTTTGGACATTTTATTTAATTTCAAAAACCATAATTAAATAAGAGAAATAATAATTTCTATTTTAAACATAATTCTGCAAATTGATGCATTTCTTATGTAATATGTTTTCTCAAACATACACAACTTAAATTACATAATTTGCTTCAATCCAAGACTTTAATATGACTCTCACACCATAGTCTATGGAAGGGGTTTAGTGATTTCTCACTCATAATGTAACTTTGCAGAACATGACCTCCCGCTGGTCAATGATCTCATAACTGAGGCGATATCTCATATCCATTTGTTTGGATTTGTGATGTGACCTTGGCTCCTTTGTTCTTGGGCAAAGGTGACCCTTTAGTCATATGACATTTTAATCCGAACTTCCTCTAAAACTATCCGATTATAGCTTAATACACATATTCTGACATTGAGCATGCAATAGTGCTTTGCTTTAAACTCTTCAAGCTCACTGTATTTCTCCATACTGACAAAATATGCATCTAGATCAACTTCTAAATCATCTTGCCTGTTTGAAAAAACTTGCATCCGTAAAACCTTTTGACAACTTGTTTACCTCTAACACCATAAACTAGAAAAATTCCTTTAGCGCTTCTCAAGTACTCAAGGATTTATTCTTGGTAACTCTCCGTATGCTTATTCTGTATTTGCTTGAAACTTGCTACACATGCACAAGTCATATGTAACAACTTGATTTGTACATTTCATGGTATATGTAATGGACCCTTTTGCCGAAGCATAAGGTACACTACCTTTACAACTCAACTCTACTAGCTTTTAAGGCACTGAGTTTTACTGAGTGTAAAACATGAGACATGGGAAGAGATCCTCTCTTAGAATCTTGCATATTGAACTTGTCAAGAATCTTATCAACATAAGTCTCTTGATTAGGTCCAGTCATCCTTCAAGATTCACTTTGTCGATTTTAATTCCCAATATGTACTCAACATCTCTTAAATCTTTCATATAGAAACAATCTTTCTAACCATTGCTTGACTTATTCAAGCATTGATATATCATTTCATAAGAACTGTATGTCAACTACATACTAGACTAAGAAGACCAATTGCTCCCACTAAACTTCTTGTCTCTACAAGAATTCTTTCGTTCTTCCAAGGTAATCAAATTGTTTGATTTCCTAATGAATGTTCCAACTCCCTGATGCTTACTTCAATCCATAAATAAATTTCTGAATTTTGCAAAACATTATAGGAATTCCTGGATTTCAAAACTCTTAGGTTGTATCATATACATGCCATCCATCAAGAACATTTCATGAAAGGTGATTTTGATTTCCATAACTAGAATAATCCGAATAGGCTTACATAACTAATAGGTTTGACCCTATTTGTCAGACTATCATGGACTACCACATCTTTACAGACATGGAGTCCATTCTGGATTTCTTGGCTTTAAGCCACTTCCTGAGTTGACACTTATCCAAAGCTTGCTTGTAGGTATGGATTCCAACCATTCCAATAGGAAAATTTTAGAATCCACCTTTTACTAGAATTCCAACAAACTGTTTGTTTTGATCCTAAGTAACCTACGATAGGTGTGAGCGACAATAGAATTATTCTCTTCAACTCCTTGAAGCCTTTTATTCTAGTAGGACGATAGAAGTCTCGCTAGTTGAATTAGCTTGCTTCGACACATGTTTTATCAAATTAGCTGATTTCATACGCCTTCGTCTCTGATGTAGTGTTATCCACATCCTTTTGTTGCTCGTCTCGAATCTCATCGAGATCTAACTTTACTCCCACTTGGCTTTGTAGGAAGACATTTCTTTCTATAAAGACACTATCACGAGCAACAAACGTTTTGTTTCTACGCGATTGTAGGAATAATACCTCTGATTTAGGGCCTATTATGTCATCTTTGTAAACATTTTACATAAATTTCATAACCTTTCAATCATGTTAGAAAAGATAACTTTTGGAACATTCCAAATCATATCTCTTATGACATCTTTTCTACTGCTTTGGTTAAGTTTCTGTTTAGTATGTTCGCAATTGTTGTTGTTCTAACGCATATCCTCAAAACGATATTTGTAAATCATTAAATTTTGGATCGAACCATGGCAAGCAAAGTTTGATTCCTGCTTTAAATATACGATTTTATTGTAATGTTCCTGGATTGTAAACTAGTTCAACAATATCTTTAGATGATAATTTGTTTTGAGTTAAATATTTATCACAACAATCATATTGTAGTGCTAAATTGTTTATCTCAAACTTGATTTTACATTTCAGTTTGGAATTTTGAACATTTCAATGATTCCAGCCTTTATTTCATTAAGTAATTATCGACATATTTACTTAAATCGTTAATAAAAGCAATGAAATAGTTAAATCCTTTTGCTAAATCTTGAACTTATGGTACACATACATCATATGTTTGTGTTCCAAAAGGTCATTTTAGTTCTTTTACCCTTTCAACTAAAAGGTAACTTGGTCATTTTACCTTATCAAGCATGACTTCTAATTCTCAAGTGATTCATAATCATATAAGAGTAAGAGTCCATCCATAACTTTGGATGTGCAAATGGTTTATGTGACCTAACCTTACTTTATTTATAAGTAAGTTTACTTTGTGTCATCTAAATTTACTTTTGTGATCTACTTATATCAATGTCATAAAACCAAAATTAACTCATATCTAGCAAAATGAAAACAATTTATTACCTTGGTCATGGATCAACACTTGTCCAAGCCAAGTAAACCAAATCAATATTCAAAACAAGAAAACCGAAATATTGTCTCATCAAAAACTGGAAATTGTTCTAAATTTCATGATTAACTAATCAGAAAATAAAACTATGAAGCTATCTCTGGCCACTTAAATACTCTAGTGCACCTTCAAGCTCCATCTCCATGCTAGCTTCACTTGTTTGCAGTTCCTGCGCAACATCACAATGTTAAGCACTGCAACTTGGTATCACATACCTTAGTGAAATTTAAAATGTTTATAGCATTATACCTGAGGTTGATGCTCCATTCTTCTTCTTGAGGAAATCAAGGTATTTCTGGCAATTGCGTTTCCAATGCCCCTTCTTCTTGCAGTAAAAGCATTCACTCTCACTTGCAGCCTTGGGTTTTGGATTTGCCTTAGGCTTTTCAGGAGCCTTGGCAACTTGCTTGCCCTTGCTCTTGGCACTAGCCTTTTGCCCCTTATTCTTGAACCCCTTTTCCTTTTGAATCATAAGAACTTCTTTCTTAGGTTCCTTAGGGATTTGTTTCTCAGCACTAACCAGCATTGCGTGCAATTGATTCATAGTCTTTGCATTGGCAGTCATGTTGAAGTTCATGATAAACTGATTGAAACTTTCTGGAAGTGAGTGGAGAATGATATCTGTTGCCAAATCATCACTATATGGGTACCCCAGTTTCTCCATACTTTGAATTAGGCCGATCATTTTGAAAACATGATCATGAAATGTGGCACCCTTCTCCATTCTACAATCCAGAATCTCACAATGAAGCTCATACCTTTCAACTCTAGCTTGTTTCTTAAACAATGCTTTGAGTTCTTCCATGATTGAATAGGCATCCTGGTCCTCAAAACTCTTTTAAAGACTAGGTTCCATGGTAGAAATCATTAAGCAAGTGATAGGCATAGCTCTATCATGAGCTTCCTTGTGCTTCTTGATCTCTGCCGCAGTAGGATTTTCTGGTAGAGGTCCTGGCAATGGGGTATCAATGACATCCTACTTACCTTCAGATTTCAGAACAAGCCTTAGCATTCTTTCCCAGTTGGAAAAGTTTTCCCCTGTCAACCTATCCTTCTCAAGGAATGGTCGTAAATTGTAAACGTTGCTGTCATTGTTATTACGGCTACCCATCTATGTCAAAATAAGGCAAAGTTTAATAATTATGTTTAATAAATTAAAGTACCATAAAATGCATTCATTTGGTAACTTTAAAACACTTTATTCAATAATTAAATGATCCCAATTGAATTTTAAGTGATTCCAAGATCCTTTATTTGTGCAATAATTGACCGGACTTTGGCCCTACCATCAACCATTACATTTTCAAGGTGAGTAAACTCTTTACTGATTACAACTCTTGTAACTCTTGGTTGAATAATTAACCATCACATGTTTAATTATTACCCTTAGCTTCAAGGTTCTAAACTTTATCTTTAGGTAACCTTGTTGAGTATAACCAATTAAAAGTGTAGAATTTGTCCTACCCCCACTCTCCAATGAAAAATTATGACGCCCAGCTTTGGCATGACCCATCATAAATGTCAAAGGTTTCATCGGGTTTTTAATTGGAAAAGCTGCCTCAATATTACTGGGATCTAGATTTATTATGTTGTGATTATTTAGTGAACTCTAGCGCATCATCAATCAACATAAATAAAATCTAAACATGCATAATCAACTAATGCAATAAAATAAACATGACGTAGTATGACCCCTTAGTCCTAAGAAAACTAGAAATGAAAAATGCTCCCACTTGAATCATCATGGATCTTCATCCACCTTGCTCCTTTGGGCCTTCACTTCATGGGCTTCTTTTGGGCTAACACCATTTAAATAACTATTCTATTTACATTAAATAAAAGTTATAAAAATACTTAACGGTACGCAGACCGTATTTAGATTACAAAAATACATCACGATGCGCGATCGTATTTAAGAATCTATGGGCCATACTAGTCTATATATAGCAACATAATATCATATATTATAAAAGTGCCATATAATAAATCACTCAACATGCTTGTCTAAACTACAACATCGAATGTTCATAATAAAGTCAACGCATTTCCTAAAATATCTTATATTTTAATCATAATTAGATAATATCATATATTATTCATGGCAGTTCATAAAATATCATATATTTAATTTAGTCATGAGATAGAATCAAATCATATTTTAATCTAGAAAGATAAATCATATTTAATCTTCCATGATTATCCTAACTAATTTAGGAGATTCTATCCTAATTATTAGCCAATCAAATAATTTTAAAATCAATTACATCCTTATCTAAATATGGGATAATCACATTATTTAAATCAATTATTTTCCTTTTGGAATATGCTCAGAATATCCTAATCAATCTTATCCATAATTAACCACTTTAATTTAGGATAATTACCAATTTAACAACTTAAATATGGATAATATCAAATATAACAACTTTTGAATATTTGATTTTATCCTAAAATAAAAGATCTTATCCAAATAAAACCAATTTTATCTTTTAAAACAAAAGATCATATTTTGAAAATATTTTAACTTATCCAAAATAAAACTGATTTTATCCCAAAATAATTCATAATTATCTTGAAATAATTTTTTTAAAACAGATTTTTTTTTTTTGAAAAACCGCAACCACCATCGCCGGCCACCGTGGTTGGCTAGCCGAAGCTAGCCAGGGTGGCTGGCTGCCACGATATCAGCCACTGCCGCAAGGGCAACAGCGTGGCCAGCCAAGGCTAGCCACGGTGGCTGGCTGCTTTGCAGCAGCCACTACCGCGCAAGGCAGCAGCAGCACCAGCGGTGGCAGCCGCGGCAGCAGCCGTGCAACGCTTGCACGCTACTGCCCACAGCCACCATGGACCGCCGCCCTCCCTTACCCTCCCTCTTGGACCGCCACCTGGTCGGCAGCCGTCGCGGCTGCGCCACCCAACCGCGGTTGCCGACCAAAATAATTTTTTTTTTGTTTTTAATTTAATTAAAATAACATTTATCCTAATTAAATTAAATCAGTCCATAAGATTAAAATTAAATCATATTCAACTTTAAAATTAGGGTTCATCATAAAATTAATCCCAATTTAATTCTAACTCTTAAAATTAAGTCGATGATCATACACAAAACATTTTTATGCATAAATCAATCCAATTAAAATTATGAAACATAAAACAAATCGAAATAAATCAAAATCAAGCACAAAAATCATATTTTAGGGCTTGGAATTTTCGAAATTATTCGAAATTAGGGTTCTAGGGCTCGAAATTTTCGAACATATTAGGGCATAATTCGGTCCTCTTCATGGCTATTTGAGCATAATTAAATCGCATTTAATCTATTCCAAAAGTTTAATCGCATTAATTATAATAATTGAACCATAATTAAATTAATTTCTCCCTCTTAATTGATTGTAAAATTAACGTGGACATCAAATAATCGTATTATTATGATCTAGCGTGTTCATGCAAGAGGCTAACTGATACCACTGTAGGAGTTTATAGGTACTACGCAGCGGAAATAATATGAATCATATTCAATAAAGTACCTAAACCAAGAATCACATGCATAGCACACAAGACACATAATCATACCTTTGAAGCATGAATTCCACGAAGCTATTCGACAGGCAAATCAGGGAGAGAATAGAGCCCCAAGTGTTGCTCCTCTACTTAGTCCACGAGATTCGAACGAGCCGTCCACCAATACTAGATTGGTCGAGTGATTGAGGAAAATCGCGATCACCACCTTTTCGGACAACCGACCACCGCACGAACCACCACCACCACGAGACACCATCGTGCGCCGGGGAGGAGGAGAGAGCCGTGAGAGAGAGGACTTTAAGAGGGGTTTGGGTTTCGTGTTTGCTAATTCGGGTTTGATCAAAAGATCGGTAAATTGCTTACATGCAAACCTAGGCACTTAGTCTATTTATAATCTCATTATAATTAGACTAATGCACGAAGCCCAAAACCTCCTTATTTCTCCATATGGCCGGCCACCTAGAGTGATGAGGCCCATGATGGGCCTCGTCCTCTAATGCTCGATCTAGCCCCTTTGTGTGACCTTATAGGATCCGTCCAATTGGGCTTTGACCTATTTTACTAGTCCAAAGATCGTAAGTACCTCTAGCTATGGCAAAACGACGACCCAAATGTCCGGACTTAATTATCTCCATAATATGATCCAATTATATATCTAGTAATTGCACACGACGAAGACATAACTCCTTCATTGACCACCATACAAATCCTTCCATGAATTCTTCAACTCATTATCACATTTTTTCTTTGAAATTAAAACACGTAGTGGTCCGATTGGAATCTGAAACACATCATATACATCACAGGCAGTTAACTAAAACCTCTCGCCCGGTGGCATAACAAACATCCGACTGCTAGGAACAAAACACCTACACAACCACCTAATCATATCTTTTGAAAATTCAGTCAACTGAATATGTGATATACTGCCAAAACCAATATCCTCAACAGCTTGCTTTTGCTTAGGAGTCAGCTCACTCATCAAATCAACAAGACCCTTAGGTAAACACCTAACATATACTTCAAGTTCATCCTTACAAAACACAACAAAAATATAAATGATTTCAGCAAAAAAAAAAAAAAAAAAAAAAAAAAAAAAAAAAAAAAAAAACATATAAAAGAAATGGCAGAAACAGAAATAAAACATGCAAGGTAACCCCTATGTAACATATAAGTAAATCATATGAAACTAATAAGTAACCTATAAAATTCTAACTATAAAACAGAGAGAAAAACATTAGAATTAATCAACAACTTAAAAAGTAATACCTATATATAATATAAGTAACTCCTATGTAACTAATAAGTAACCTCAAAATTTTCAACTATAAAACACATAGAAACACTAATACATGCATTATTCCTCAACAACTTTAAAAGTAACCAATATAAGTAACCCCTAGATAACTAATAAGTAATCCTTTAAATTTTCAACTAGAAACGCTAAGATATTCAAATTACTAAACAACTTAAAAAGTAAACACTCCTAATTACACTTTCAAATGCATAAATGATCCAAAAAGAGGGAAAAAAAATTAAAACACAAAATCATAATCACAATTATAACAAAAATCATCTTAGAAAATAAGAATATGTACCCATCATCTTCAACATTCACAACTTCAACAGATTCAGAACGGGCTTTTGAGGATCTTGGAAGCCTTCTTGAAGGAACTGGCTTGACATCCTCTTCATCTTCATGCATATTCATCCTCCTCCTCTTTTTAGTTGGTTTCACATCTTCCTTATCATCACATGAACTACAGAAGGCCCACCCTCAACAGTATTCAACTGAGCTAACTCATATTTATTGGGTTGAATTTTAGAAACTGCTGGAAAAATAGAAGAAATAGGTTTTGTCCAAACATGTTGGTTTTGGTTTTGGTTTTGGTCTTGGTCTCCATTAGTACTATTTTTATCACCTTCATCCTCAAGATCTTTAGTTGAGGCTTCCTTTTCTGAATGAGCAATAACACTGCTTGCATTTGGCACCAAACTCTCCAAATCAAGAGACATTTGTTTTTCCTGACCATTCACACCAGTAGAAGGATCTACTGTAGTAAGACCAGAAGGAACCTCTGTAGCTTGTGTTCCTTCAACAACAGAAGCAGGACTAGGAGAACCCTCCATAAGAGTCCTTCCCTCAGATGGATCAACCACTCCTTCACTTATATTAGCTGTTAAATATATAAACATTAATAATAAGTAATAATACAAATGAAACACAAAAATTTAAAAACATAGAAACTAATATAAAACAATATAAACCCTATTAAAAACATAGAAACAGTAAAATAACTGAACAAGTAACCCCCATGAAACATATAAGTAACCCCTATCAAACTTACAAGTAACCTTTAAAATTTCAACTATAAAACAAAAAGAAACATAGAAAAATTAATCAGCAACTTAAAAAGTAGGAAAAATTGCTCCCATTAATCTGAACTTTGCCTCGTCCGTCCAAATTAATCCGTACTTTTGATTATTATCTATCACTTCCAACTTTAGGGGGTATTAATTTCTGTTGCACCCAACAGGTCATCCAACCTAATGTAGCAGGTTACCTAGACACGTGTCAACACGTGATAGGTCCAAAAAAAATTAAAAAAAAAGAAAAAAAATAAAAACAAAAATTAAAAAAAAAAACCAAACCCAACCCAGCCCCCACCCCTATCCCGTAAAACACTCAATCACCACCCCCACTCCGCCGGAATTTGCCCCCACCCCCAAAATCCCCTCCCCCGCTGCCGGAAAACGGCGCCCACTACTCCCCCGCCCTGAAAACCCACCTTATCTTCCCCATCCCCCGCCATTTTCGCCCCTTCTCCACCGAATTTCAACCCCTTTAATTTAAATTGGAGCATAAATTGCTAATTGTTACTGCTTGTGTGCCAAATTGGTGATTCGGGGGTGTGAGTGTGTATTGGGCAGAGGCGATGCTGGGCGAGTTGGAAGAGGTGGTGTGTGAGTGTGTGCGGTTTGGGGTGCTTGGCGAATTGGCAGAGGTGGTGTGTGATTGTTTGCGGTTCGATGGTGGTGTTGGGCTAGTGCAGCAGGTGGGTTGTGGGTGTGAAGGTGCAGTGATTAATTGAGGTTGATGAAGATCGAAGATGAGAGGTGACGGTGGTGGTTGATGTTCTCATTTGGTGGTGTGTTGTTGCCGAGAAGGTGGCGTCTAGCGTCGAGGTGGGCTAGGGAGGGGGTGCGTCCGGCGTCGAGGTGGGTCAGGGATGTGTTGCGCTTCTTGTGGTGTTGGTAAGGTGGCTGGGTTCACTAGTGGTTGTGGCTGAGAGAATCTAAGGGAAGGTGGCGGTGGCGGTGGCGGTGGTGTTCTGGTGGAGGGGGATGGCTGTTGGGGTTTTTTTTTATATTTATTTTTCATCCAATTACATATTGACACGTGTGCAAAAAAAAATTAATTCACAAATGTTTACCTGATTATCCGGTTGCAAGTCATTTGGGTGCAATAGAAATTAATACCCCCTAAAGTTGGAAGTGATAGATAATAATCGAAAGTACGGATTAATTTGGGCGGACGAGACAAAGTTCAGATTAATGGGAGAAATTTTTCCTAAAAAGTAATCCCTATGTAAATTATAAGTAACTCATATGTAAGTAATAAGTAACCACATAGAAACACTAATACATGGAAAATTTCTCAGGAACTTTAAAAGTAACCAATATGTAACATATCAGTAACCCCTAGGTAACTAATAAGTAACCTGTTCACATTTCAAGTATAAAATAACTAGAAACATAGAAACAGTAAATTAATTGACCAAGTAACCCTCATGAAACATATAAGTAATCCCTATGAAACTAATAAGTAACCTTTAAAATTTCAACTATAAAACAAAAAGAAACACAATAAAATTACTCAGCAACTTAAAAAATAATCCCTATGTAAATTATAAGTAACTCCTATGTAAGTAGTAAGTAACCACAAAATTGTCAACTATAAAACACATAGAAACACTAATACATGGAAAATTTCTCAGCAACTTTAAAAATAACCAATATGTAACATATCAGTAACCCCTAGATAACTAATAAGTAACCTCTTTAAATTTCAAGTATAAAATAACTGGAAGAAAAAAAACGTATGCATAAGGAAATAAAAAGAGCACAATAACACTTGCAAAATCCAAAAAAAAAAACAGAACAATGAAAGAAATAACAACAATAAATAAAATAAAAAAATCAAAATAATCATCATCAAGAACTTAATTCAGCAAGAAAAAGAGAAAAAAGTAAGAATTAGAGTTAAAGAAACCAAAAAAATGATGAAATTAAACAACAATAACACATGCAAATGTTCAAACTACACAATTATAGGACAAATGATAGCAATAAGATCATAAAAATGAAAATAAACATCAATGAACATCATCAAGCACATAATTGAGCAAGAAATACAGGAAAATTAAAAATTAGGGTTAGATCATCAAATTGAAGTATAAAAAAACTCAACGAAAAGTAAAAGTTAGGGTTAAATCCTCAAATTGAAGTATAAAAGTACTCAACGAAACAAAATCACAACAAAATTCAAACAAATATAATTGAAAAATGGAAAACAAGAAAAATGTACAAAAAAAAAAACTGAAAAATTAGGATTTCAAAACTACCTGAAAGATCAACACCTTCGCAAATAGACGATCCTTTTTTGCCATGATGAACAACGAACTTAACCTTAACCATGATACAACAATGGAGGAGAGAGAAATCGAAAATAAACTATCGAATTTGAATTGCAGAGGAAATTTAATGAGAGAGAAAGAGAGTAATGAGTGAAGGAGAGAAGGAGGGAAGTTAAGACGGTTTTTTGGTATATTTTGAATTTTTTTTTTTTTAAAAAAAACGGGATTATTAGAAAATTGGGTGAATAAAACGGGCTCCGTTATATTAAACGAATTGGGCCACACAAATTGGGCTTATAGTGGTTGGCCATACCATGTGGCCAGCCACATATAAGACTTTGTGTCAAATATAAGCATATAGTACGTAAAAAATGAACATATGTTTTTATTTCTTTTTCTTACATCTTAACTCTCTCTTTTCTTCTTTCGAGCTCTATTAATTTTCTCTCCCTTCTATTTTTTTTCTTAATTCAAATCTTTCTCTCACCTTTTTTTTTTCCCATTCCTTATAAGGGTATGTTCTGTTCACCTTATTTTCATTTATTTCAGATGTAATAAGTTTAGATAAGTTCAGTTCAGTGCAGTTTTTAAAGTTCTTATAAGGGTTACATAAGTACAAATTACAAGTAAAATAAGTTTTAATAAGGTCTAATAAGTTCAGATAAATTCAAATCAGTGAAAATTACACCCTAAGTTTACCACACTTTCCTTCAATCTTTAAAATTCTTTGTCCTACCTCGGATATTCTCCAATTCGTCACCAATGTTACAATCTCCATCGTCATCATCTTCATCGCGATCGTGAATCTTGTGGAGATCTAGTTAAAGTTTATCATGGACATAATGGGCGTGCTTGGAATGTGTAGACATGGAAATTTTATGAGTGTCAAACATTAAATTAAATAAATTAATTTGGGTTATATCATGTTATTGATCTATTTTAATTATTTTTGGCCCACCCAAATAAATAATCCGAATTATTCAAATACAATTCGGGTTATAAAATATATTAAACGGACCAGGGTAAAAGATTCCAAATCATTAAATGGGCCAAGCCCAAACCTACTAAGTCCAATTAAGAGGTTCTCATCTCCTATAAATACACCATTCCTCGATCAGTTAAAGAGATCCAGAAATCATTATTCCCAAGAGCTCATAAAACTCAAATGGAATTCTCTCTGAAGTAAGTCAACAAGCAGCACATCAAATTCGTGCCGACTTGCTCAAATACACTCAAACACATTTGAACGAGATTAAACTTCATAAGCCCTTATTCAGATGTATTTAAACAAAACCCGGATCAACGTTACCCTACATTCAAACTCAAGTCGATGTCATCAAACGTCACTCTACAAGTGTCACGCATGTGTCATCATCAAGTTGCGGAACAAAATCAGAGGACTTAGTTATTTTATTATAAACTGATATACATAGATTGTACCGTATTCAAATATTAATATAAATTCATTTGTTACTTTATCTCCCGTCTTGCACCCTATTCAAATATTAATATAAATTCATTTGTTACTTTATTTCCCGTCTTTATTTATTTAGACTCGAAATTTGTGTAAACAAATTTTGGCACGCTCGGTGGGACTATCCCTACCTCTCATCTCTGTTTCCATACATTCAAAAAAATTAAAAAAAAAAAAGAAATCTTGAAATGGCCTTAAAGAACACCGTCGCTGAAAGGACCTTTGCTACAGCTCAACAAAGGGCTGCTGAGTTGGCTTAACAGCCAAACTGGGGGCATCTCTACTAGAGGGATGAAGAAAACCGTTGTTGACTTCGCCACAACAAGCTTGCATGCTGTGTCAGTCCCAACCAATGCACGAAAAAGTCGCGCTCGTCCTGCTGCTTCTATGAGGTTTGTCACGTCCTCCACTAACAGTCTACGTGAGAGTCTTGTGTTTAGTTTGTTTGATCCTGTCATCCACATAAATCCACCCTTTGATCACTTTGATGAAGGACATGACAATGAGTTTAGTGTGAGCTCACCTAAGCCTACTATTGTTGCTGTTATGATGACGCATAATTAGACGGTCGAAGAACAACTAGCTGAAAAGAGCAGTATCCTTGAACAACTGAAGAAAGATAGGGAGGAAAAAGATGCTCAAATCAAACAGCAAAATGAACAAATTGCTGCTTTGACAAAGAAGCTTGAGAAACAACATTTTGAGACTGTAAGCGATGACAGTTCAGATGGTAGTAGTAAATCGATGGGATTAAAGCCAAATGGGCCACACAATTTAATCACCGTTGAACAAGTTCAAGCTATGATAGCCAATGCTATCAAGAGCCAACTTGGAGGGGGAGGTTCGTACAATAGCCGACGTTATGTGAAGCCTTACACTTAGAGAATAGATTAGCTGAAAATGTCGTTCGGATACCAACCTCCAAAATGTTGTACACTTCATGTAGACATGCAACAATGGTGGTACCAAGGGCGATTAACTTGCTTGTTAAACAATTCGTTCGTTCTCTTAAGGGAACCGCTTTTGACTGTACACCAACTTAGAGGCTGAGTCCATTGACAGTTGGGATCAAATCAAAATGGAGTTTTTGGGCCGATTCTTCAGCACTAAGCGTGTCATTAGCATGACTGAGCTAACTCAAACCACACAATGGGATCAAGAGCCAGTTATTGGCTTAACCGCTAGCGCGCTCTAAGTTTGGAATGTAAAGATTGCCTGACTGAAACTTTTTCCATCAAGATGTGTATTAAAGGGATGAGTTGGGAACTACATTACATCTTAAAGGGCATCAGGCTAAAATCGTTTTAAGAGTTGGCGACGAGAGCTCATGACATGGAGCTCTCGATCACCTACAACAAGAAGAAGAAATGGCCTTCTTTGGAAGCCATGAAGGAAAAGAAAGAGTATCATCCACAAAGGCGTGGGCGCGCAGCCCCCTATGTGCGGGCGAGCAGCTTCGTGCTCGGGCGCGCGCCGGGCCCCTGTTCAGCTTATTTTTACGGCTCTATATATACACGAGGCTTGTTTTGTACGGAGATCAATTAGACTTCTTCTGTTCTTCTTTGATCTTTTTCTCTAATTTTAGGAGAGCTTTTCTCTCTAGGTTTAGCTTAGGATTAGAGCAGGTTAGAGAAAGAAAGTGAAAGATCTTCAATGGTGAAATTTTGAGCTTGAAGATTCAACTTATTGTGACAATTGTTTTGGAGAACTCCTTATTAAATAAATGAGAATTTCTTACCTTCTCTCCTCTATCTTTATTTCTTTCTTTTGATTTTGCTTTAGTTTTTAGTATTGCTTGTTAATCATGTTGATGCCTGGTAATTTGTTGATTAATCTTGTTGTTAGCATGATTAGTGAGTAGTTCCCCCCATTAAGGGGATGATTGTGGTGTAGTTGGATCTTAAGCATGTTTTAGGGATTGGAATTGATTTGTTTGTGATTAAAATGCTTTGTTTTCCATGTTCTACCAATTAATGAGAGGCTTATCAATTGTTATAGTTGGGTGGATTGAACTAAATTATGGCGATAGCGTGATCTAGGAATGTCCATTGAATGATTTGCTTGATTTGTACCTCAATTCGTGTGGCTTATGACAATAGTGTAAGTTGCGCTTGAGTTGAGAAATCAATCAGCCCCAATAGGTGGTTAGATTGTGCTTTAAATCATTTACATGAGTACTTAGTTCACATTTCGATTCAATTTCCATGCCTTTGCTATGCTTGAGTGAATGCTATACCTAAATCGTTTCTCTTAGTGCTTTATTTCTTGTTTTGGTGTCATTGACATTAGATTGCTTTCCCCTATCCCGGACTAGCTTAGTTGTTGATAACATTTGGTAATGTTTAATCATTCTCTGTGGTTCGACCCCTATTCGTGCCTTATACTCGTATTTGGTTTGTTTAGGTTTTATAAATTGTATTTGATTTAGGGAAATTCGTTTGACGATACATTTATTCCCTTATCATACTAGCATAAAGACCTATTAATTTTCAATTTAAATTTCAAAAATATGTTGTAGGATCCAATCAAATTAAGTGGAACACATATGATTCGTAAAATTTAGGATATAAGATTTCGACTCATGGTCAACTTGTTGCAATATTTCCTTTAAAACTTCTAATCCGTATTTGTATAATTGAAAATTTTTACTTTTGATAAATGTTTGGTGTAGTTTTTTTTTTCTTTTCTTTTTTTGAAGAGAAAGGTTGGCTATTATAAAGTGGAAACAAAACCCATGCATTAGAGAGAATTAAGTCCGAGAGCCAAGTTGGACTCTCACTAAGCCACACCTCATCACCGAAATAATTATTTACTACCTTTGTTTCAATTTATTCTTTACGTTTACTTTTGCACAATTTTCAATGCACAGGTTTAAATGTTAACATCTTATACTATACTTTATACAAAATTATAAAAAATACAAATTTAAAAACTATACTTTTAGACGAATCTAACAAGGTCCTATATGACTATGTTTTTCTTATGTATAATGAAAATTTTATTTTTTAACTTTCTCTCTCCATGTATCCTAAAAAAACAAATGTAAAGAATAAAGTGGAACGGAGGGAGTAATTTCTAACTTCTATTAATAAATAAAATTCCCTAAATTGGTTTTCTATACAATTACTCTTTTGAAATATCTTTATGACCATTTTTTTAATCCTTCATTAGCTCTTTTCATGAACGTGTATATATATATATATATATATATATATATATATATATATATATATATATATATATATATATATATATATATATATATATATATATATATATATACATATGTATATATATACATATGTATACATATATATATATATATATATATATATATATATATATATGTATACATATGTATATATATACATATGTATATATACATATATATATATATATATATATTTATATACATATATATATATATATATATAATATATAAATATATATATATATATATATGTATATATATATATATGTATACATATGTATATATATACATATGTATATATTAAAACTCAATGGAAAGACATGAGCCCGCCATGTGCCATTATGATTTAGCAGATGACGTGGTGCCATGTCATTTCTTGAGTAATTCTTATAACCCCAATTTAAGAGGATGTTTAAGCTGATTAATCACCACCATTATTCTTTTGATAAGTAACTCTCACTACCCCCATTTAAGAGGATGTTTAAGGTGATTATTCACCTCCCTTGATGCTTGGGACTCTTCTTCTATGTTCTTTCGTGTTTCTCTATAAATAGAAGAAGCCCTTTTTCTGATTTTTACACTTGAAAAATACATCAAGCACAATAGTCTAAACACATTCTCTTCTGGGCATAAGTTACTTGACTCAAACTTTCCATCCAAAATTGTATTTATGTGGAAGTGATGTGTTAACCTTAGGGTTCATGCCGGCGAATACAATTAAGCATCTTGGTTGCGCCGTAAATTCATTTTCAAGTTAGTGATTTGCATCATCACGACGCACTGATATTGTTCCATTATTTGTGAGATTATCTTTTTTATCTTACTTAAATATTTTGTACTGTTTTGTATTTTATTACATAATTTTAACTAATTTAATCTATATTTGTATTTTATTACATAATTTTAATTATAAACCTTATGATAATATACCTATAATGACCCGGGGCATCGCACGGGGCCAAAAACTAGTTAATAATGATAAATTATAAAATATGACAAGGTGGAACACGACGGTTCCACGCGTGTGCGCGCGATGTGGAACACTGGTTTCAGCAAAAATTAAAAACCCTACAATAAATGAGTATAAAACTCTGCAAAAAAGATTCAAACACAGAAAAGTATTAGACTTTTTAGTCACATTAACACTAATTTACTCAAATTAATACAATCTCAACCAAAAAAAACAAAAAACTTCATTCAATAATGATAAAAAAACAAAATTTTTGGCCCATTACCATATTAAAAAGGAACAATGGAAAAAAAACCCTAAAGTATAAAAGCGTGAACACTTATTTAGATTCTGCCGTTTTAGTTTTAAAAACTCTGCCGTTTTATTACTTCGAGTAAAAATCACAAGCTCCATTTTTTTCTATTCAGCTTGAAAATTGAAAGTTTGAAATCCAATAATAAACTCCATTTTTTTTTCTTTATTCGGCTTGAAGATTCGGTTTGGTGTTGAAAACCGGCGATTCTTATTTTCCCATTTTTGTACTCGAATTTTCAATGCACTATTAATTGAACTTCAAATTTCTTTTTTCTTTTTACGATTTATGTGTTTTTTTAGATCTGAACGATGTTTGTGACATTAAAAATTTCATTTTCAATGAGTTTAGTCGTTGTAGTTAATCTTTGATATCGAACTTTTTCCCTTCTTATGAAATTTTCAATGGTTGAATTGCAGATTTATTAATAATGGGAGTTTCCTTTTTGTGTTGTAGTTTCCAATTGAACTTTTCCAAGTATTTATGGGAGTTTTTTTTTTCCTAATATATCTGCTGCATTTCTCGATCTCTTCCAGCACTATTTTACGGAGCATATGGACGGCAATAACTACATAAATATTCTACCAGATGCGAGTGTTCACCAAGGAGATTAACTACCAATGCTTGAGTATGATAACTATCCATTTACCGAACAATGACGAATCTAGCATTTTTTATAAGTGGGTTCAAATAACATAAATAAATTATATAGAAATTATTTATAAATTAACAAATTACATGAAACTATATATATATATATATATATATATATATATATATATATATATATATATATATATATATATATATATATATATAATTGACACATATATAAATAAGTATATTGATACGTGATGATTGTCATTTATGGCTCTTAAATAGCGTTGTTTTGGGATGATTTTAGTTACTTTTATAGTCTTCTTTATGCCTTTTTCCTTAGTTTTAGTCTTTTATTCTCTAGTTGGTCTATTTTGTTTCTCCCTTTTTCTTATATTTACGTTAATTTCACAAAATATGAAAATGGAACGTTAAAGTCACATTTTGTAATCCACTAATCCTGTAAATTATCAGGATTACCCTCTCTTTTTCTTTTCTCATTTGGTCTGCCATCCTTCCAAAGGGTGGCTGATTTCACACAATATTCTGGGAATCCGAATGTTACCACTAGCATTTGGAGGAAGTTTGATAAGCCTATTACCATTCTTGACCCGCGTAGAGAAAATGAAATTATTGCCTATAATCGTTTGTGGGAATCCTATGGAGACGGTCCTGAGGTACAATCAATTGATGAACATCAAGAAATCACTCTCGAGTCTGAGTATTATCAGAATTATGTTGACCCTGATCTATCAGGATGATTAAAGGTAATATTATAAGCGGATTTTTAACCAAATGCCCTTGAGTTATTTTTTTATTCATCATATACCCATGAAAAATTTCACATTCACCATATGCCCCTGAGTTTAACAAAAATGTCACCAGATGACTAACGGACGTTAACTCCGTTAGTCATTAGGGGTTATAATGCCACGTGGCGTATTCTAATGGGTTCTTTTTTTTCATTATTTGTTTTATTTAAAAAAAAAATTATAATTAAAAAAAAAAACAAAACCTAAACCCAGCCACTCTCCCTAGCGCACCACCACCTCAACGCCAACCAGCCCCTTGCTTCCACCCCCACCGGCGACCAACACACACTACGGTGTCGGGCAGCCACCCTCCCTCCCCTTACCCATGCCGTTGGCACCCCTCACATTTCCAAATTCACTTTCCTTCACCGAAAAACCCCCTCCCTCCACTCGAAAAACACCTCCATCCCCTCCCACCGGCGTCTTAACCCCCCCGCGCAAGCGAACCTAATTTTCCCCTCCCCCTACCATCTCCACCCACTCCCCCCCTAAACCACCATCTCGAAACCCTAAAACCCCAAAATCAAAACCCTAGATTTTGGTTTTAGGGTTTCGAGGTGGTTTAAGAGGAAGGAAGAGAGGGCGATGGTCGGAGGGACGAGTTTGACGCCACCGAGGGGGGAGGGAGTAGAGCAAGGTCATTGTTGGTTTCGCTATCGGAGCAAAGGAAAGGGTACGGTGGTGCTTGTGCCAAAGGAGTAAGAAAGAACGAATTTTGGAGTTCTTAGGGATGTGTGGGAACGTCAGGATGCCTGGTCGCTGGCGAGGGGCTGTTTGGTCGCCAGCGAGAGGCTGGCCGGTTGCCGGTGATAGGCTGACTGTTGACAGTAGATGGGGGGAGGCTGAGTGGTGGTTAGCTTTTTTTTTCTTTACAAAAAAAAATTTTCTTTAAGTTTTTTTTTTTTTTTTTTAAAAAAATCATTAATTTATCACTAATTTAATAAACAACCAGTCATATGCTGCCACGACGCCTAATTAGTTTTAATGACTAACGAAGTTAACTATCGTTAGTTATTAAGGGCATTTGGTGATATTTTTGTAAAACTCGTGAGTATATGGTGAATCTGAAAATTTTACATGGGTATATGATCAATAAAAAATAACTCAGGGGTATTTGGTGAAAAATCCGTATTATAAAATTTGATTAATTTTTATTTATATATTTATGAATATATTTATGTATATGTATATATTTATTATTCAGAATTCAAAATGGGCCATCTACAAGTGTACGGGATATATAACGACTCAACTCGTTACTTTATATAAAAGCCTTCAGTATACCATGAACCGGACAAGTTAATAAAAGCCTACTATGTGTCAAAAAAAAAAATAAAAGCCTACTAGCCCAAACCTATGATCTAAAAAAAAGTAAGAACATTACAAAGTATTATAAATACCCAAGTCACATGTTATGACTAGGGGTGCTTATCGAGCGAGTCGATCACGAGCTGAGGGGTGCTCGACTCAACTCGAAAACTTTTTACATGTGCTCAACTCGTGCTCGCTAAAGTTTCGAGCAAATAAAACCTGCTCGACTAGTGCTCGTTAAAGTTTCGAGTCGAGTCGAGCAGCTCACATTCTGCTCGTTAAAATTTTGGTCCTTCTATTATTATATGCCTTTATTTATTTTTTGTTCAATTAATATTGTTTTCCTTATTATATATAGATTTTATTAAAAATTTACTCTTTCTTTTTTTATGATATAAATTAAGGCTTAATAAGTGTCAAATTTGTTTAAAGATAGTAACTTGTTGTTTGCAAATTCTATATTAATATTATATTATCGAGTTGCTCACGAGCTTATCGAGTCGAGTTAGAGCTTGCTCAACTCGTGCTCGTTAACATCTCGAGTCGAGTCGAATTCGAGTCGAGCCAACTCGAGTCGAGTTTTGACCGAGCGTTGACCGAGTCGAGTACGAGTTGCTCGCGAGCTGCTCAACTCAATTAGCATCCCTAGTTATGACTCCCTCTCTGACACTTTCTCTACTTCTATTTCCCTTACTCTCTTATGCTCTTATTAATTCAGATGCTTAATTAGAATTCGCCCATAATCATCATTTTGTTCTACCCCGGAACAATTGGCGCTAGAAGGAGGGGTACAATGACATACTATTGTACCCGAATCTCTTGAAGAAATGGCCATAAAATCTCTACGAGATGGACGTTTTTTTTTACAGGACTTTGGTCAGTTCTTTTGTGGTTAACGGCTGCATGCATCCATACCGGATGACCATAGATTGGAATCCATTCATCACCATGAATATCGACAAAGTTCAGTCAGTAATTGCTTCTTTCGTTTGTTGGCTGTAGAAATTCGGTCAGTATATTTACCCTTTTTAATTGATTGATGTTGATGTAGTAAACCCCTTTTAATTCTTAATTTTATACTTGCATGCAAGATTAATTATATTCTTACTTTGATAGATGTTGTATATGTATTTGGTTAGGATGTGACAATCCTAGATTTATTCTGTACAATTTATTTGATTAAGAAAAGGGAAAGGGGGATTGATTGAGGATTTAATTTAATCCCAAGGAAAAGTGGGAAAGAAGGCAAAAATGGGGGTAGCATAATCGGCTTTTTGGCTAGCAATAGCAAGAAAGAAACACTTGAGCCTTTGATTCCAATCGCCGTCGGTGGTGGATCCAACGGTGTAGATCCATTCTGGATTTGGGGAATTATATTGAATTTTTTAAAAAAATTGTAGGTATTTTTTATATATTAAAAATAAAAATGGGAACTCTTGGCAGTGATTATTTATTGCAGAAAAATGAACAATATGAAAAGGGATTTGTTCAATCTAAGAACGGTGATGGAATTAGAATATGATAGGTCATCGAAAGAGGGGAATTTCTGGTTTGCTTTTAATAATAGCAATTTTTCGGACCGTGTTCTTCGGATCGAGGTTATGGTCGGACCCTCCGATTCTAAATCTGACGCTGACGGTTGTTGTAGTCTCTTTGATTGGGCTCGTCATCGCAAGGGTAGTCGTGAGGATTTTAAGAAGGATGTTCTCATTGATAATCATAACATTGATGGTATGATTTTTTCAGTTTCTTTAATTTGTTGTTTTGGAATTGAATTGGGTTTTGATGAAAATGGTTGTTCATTTGATTTTTATTTGAATTGCATAGAATTCCTAATTGAAATTGATTTGGTTTTGAATAATTGAAATTGATTTGATTGTGAAAATGCACAATTATGAAATTAGAATGTAGTACAATTGTATATTCGTGATGATTTAATGAACTATTAGACAATGAAATCTAAATTTATTTTGATTAATGACTAATTCCTGGGAGGATTGAGTATTTAGCGGAAGAGATTTTGGTGCAAATGAAAATTTGTATGAAAATGATCAAATACTATTTGACGCTAGTAAATCATAACCATGCTATTAGTAGAATTATTAAGAAATTTTGATATAATTTATGGAGCAAGATTTTCAGCAGGAGTAAAATTTGATTTTTCTCAAAAAAGAAACAAAAAAAAAAAAGGAATTTCGTTTTTGCTGATGAATTTTGGTGATTAAATTGTTGAATACTGAATCTAATGTTAATTTACCTGTCTCACACGATCCTTTTGGTGAGACGGGAGCATGCAGGATTTATGGTCTAGTACAACCTGCATTTCTTGTTAGTAGAAGGATAATTGAGGTTGTTCATTTGATTTTAGTGTACATTAGTGGTAAAGGAATAATTGCGTCGTTAGACAACTACACCTAAATCAAATACAATTTATAACACTCGACTTATCCTAATACAAGTATATGGCAAGAAGAGGGGTCGAACCACAGGGAGAAGCACATAAACACCGCATTCATCACTAGACTTTAAGCTATCTCGGGACAAAGGATAGGAATGACTAAGAGATTAAACTAAAGATAAAAACGAGTTAAAATCAATATAACTAAACACCAAGGAAGATGGGTAGATGTAGATGCCGCTTGATCATGCAATAACATAAAAGCAAATCAATAGTGAACTAAACATGCATGAATATCGATATAAGGTTCAATCTAACCGCCTTCCGGGGTTAATCGGTTTCTCCTAACATAGCCTCTATGTTTCCACATTAGAACCATATATTGGGAGATGCAATCAAAGAACAATCGATAGAAATGAACCTTAACTAAGTCAACTTCCGTTCCTTGTTAGCAAAGATTCACCTTTAATCAACTAACAATGTGCACTTGCAAGAAGATCAAAGAATATCAAGCATGCAAAGATTTTAATCACAATTAACTTAATCTCAATATTAAAAGCATGAACAATTAGCAACTACACCATCCCCACACCCTTGGCTAAGAGACTACTCACAAATCACGTTGAGAACAATATCAATCATCAAATCAATAAGCATCAACATGATTAATAAGCAAAGAAGGAAAATCAAAGTAAACAAGCAAAATTAAATGCAAAAGTAAAGAGAAAGAGTAAGAGATTGCTCATTAATTGAAGTTGAAGATCTACAAAAGATTAAACAAGCTTCTTCTTCAAAATCCAAGTTCATCAATGAAGAAATCCACACTTTCTCTCTCTACCAAATGAAGACTAATAGTGTTTCTCTCTCTAGATTAAGCTAAAAATTGTGCAGAAATTAAATCTAAGTTTTTCTAATTACATCAAAACGTTCTAAAATGGGACTTATATAGTTCGTACAGAGCCAGTTGAAATAGAGGAGTGGTCCGACCGAACACTGGGAAGGTTCGGCCGGACTACAGGGTAGGTTCGGCCGGACCATGGGTAGGTTCGGTTGAACCTCCCTGATCCTGGTCTGTCGAAATTTTGAGGTTCGACCACTCCTGCAAAATTGACAAATTGCTTCTTGACTCTGCCTCGACGTTCGGCCGGACCACTGAGCAGGTTCGGCCACACCCTGGTTTGGCCACACCTTCAGGAGGTTCGGCCGAACCTCTTCTGAATCTTGCTTCCTTGAGCTTTTCTTGGGCTTAGCTTCCTCCTCTTGAAAACCCCGATGGTTCCTACAAAGCATAAGCATGGAAATCAAAGTAAAGAGTAGGAAAAAGGGGCAAAATCTAGAAAAGAAGATGCATAAAGGGAAAGGGAACTAAGTGCAAAGAAAAGGAAGCAAACAAGCCGCAAATGTGGGAAAATGACCATCAAAATGAACCTTAATCGTGACATAAATGCCACTCATCAAATTCCCCCACACTTGCCTCTTGCTAGTCCTCGAACAAGGAATGCCAAAACAAAGAGAAAGTCACAACGAACATAACATGACAAGGGTTAAGGAAAAACAATTAAGCACTTATGTAGAAAATGCTCCATTTGAACTCGAACGAAAAGACATGCACCAAAGAATACTCACCTTTCTCAATTCAATGAGGGAAAAAACGTTATTAAATGCTCGGGGTTGAAAGAGACAAACCTAAGCTAAGCATAGAGAACTAATGACTTCACTCTCCGCCCTAGCCCCAACCAAGACGGTCCACGTTCTCTCCACTAGTTTCAAGTCATCCCCTAGCTAGCTCCTCATGATTCCTCGAGGGAACCGGAAAAAGATATTTATATGTGGAATCATAAGGTCATCCCGACATCTCAACTATGCATATTCTCTCCATAGGTTGAAATCTATCTCCCTCCACCGGTCTTTGACCTAGCTCCTCCAAGTCCAAGGGTCTTAAATAGGGTTGTAATGTCATGGCTAGGGGTTAAGGTTGGGAATCAATTTGAAAATTTTGGTGGCAAATCCTAAGTGAAGAAAAAGAGTGGCCATCTCTCAAGAACAACCTAAGAATTGTACATAACCTCAAATTACAACCTTCAATACAAACCTCACAACATTACTTCATCCCTTTTCATTTCTTTCATCTTTTTTTTCATCATTTTTTTTTCTTTTCATTTCATTTTTTTTTCATCACTTTTTTTTTTTTTTTTTTTTTTTTTTTTTTTTTTTTTTAACTTCACTTGGTTTTCATGTGTTGCAACCTTCTTCACAAACCTTTTGCATATTCTTAACCAAATTTCATAACCTTACTTGAACTGATTACACAACTTTCTTGCTCAAGCTCAACACTCTAAAACTCGAACCTTACAAGCCAATGCTTCACTAACTACAAGGGTCGGTAGAACATAGGCAGATAGGTTTTTAATATGGTTAAGTCAAGAAAGGGAAATAAGGCTCAAATTGGTTAGCAAGTAGGTGGATGAAAAAATAAAAACCAAATTTGTAACAAAACATAAAGAAAACAAAGAGAAATGAGAAGAAATGCCCTCTTCCTCCGCTAGAGTTGTTTGGTCACGATCTCGGGAGCTAGATACCAACACAAAGATTAAGACATGCATAGTTAAGGATCCAAAATGCCGCTCACAAGAATGATGAAGGCTAGAACAAATGACGCTCACATGGGATAAGAAATAAGCAAATACTAACTAGAGGGAATCCTATCCACTATAGAGAGCAACTCCATCTTACCACTTTCCCGTGAACTAGGGGTTCAAATGTCCTCAAAAGTTCTAAACCGGGCTACCTTAGCTTACAATGTGTCTAACTCAACACTGAGCATTCTCAAACCGTGCAAACCCTCATCAATTAGGAAGATAAGCATTCAAAGATGCAACGTCATAAAAGGCATACACAACCAAATGAATGAGCACATTCCACATCAAAAATCATTTTAACTTGTCATAGTCATGTTTGTAACACAAAAAGGGAAAAACAAAACAAAAGAAAGAGGAAGAAATAAAAAAGGTTCACACACGAGGCATATAATCCAATTAAATCCCAATCGTCATACAAGTGATCGTTCGATAACAACATCAACGATCCCAGGTTCCATAGAACCAAAAGCAAACATCCTCGAACCATTCAACTTCTTCCTAAGCTAAACCTAGACTAAACACTCAAAGAAAGAGCAAATAAAAGAGAGGAAAGGTCTCACCAAATGCCGCTTGAAATGGAAGACAAGATAATTCATACAATCTCACCAAGGGAGCTTATGTTGCTCCTTAACTTCCTTCGTTTCCGCTTTCAAGCTTCAAGAAAGGTGAGCCAAAACAAAAGAAACTATGACAAAACAAGAAAAAAAAAATTAGAAACCAAAGAAAAAGGCTAGAGTTATAGATAAAAAGAAAAATAAATAAAAAGTTATCTACAAAGTTGGATTAAGGGAATTTGGATTGTCGGGAATTTTGGATTTTTCCTTGGGAGCATCTTCGCCTACACAAAGCTCATTTATCATCAAAAATCAGCAAAAATCATCATAAAAGTATCATCAAAACATCACCATCACCATCACAACAACATCAACTACAACAAGGCCACAATCCTCAATAGTCCTCATGTACAAGCCACTACCCTACCACACTACCCTCCTATGTACACTTCAACCAACCCAAAAAGGAACATCCTTCCCCACACTAGTCTTTTGCACGTCCCGAGCAAAAGTTAAAAGTTAGAAGTTCCGGGGGGAGGAAGGGAACCCTCATCATGGGTTCCTTTCTCCTTGCCCTCTAGGACAAGGAGGGTTCTCAAAATCAAACCCAGGAGTGTCCATAAATGGGTGGAAGGGTTAGTTGAAATGCTCATAGGGCCACCCCTGGTCACCCCAACCCCCATCAAAAGGGTTTGGGGTGGATGTGCGAGCCGGATCATAAGCCGGATCACACCCACCCGGGCGATAAGGATCGTAAGGTGGGGTGCCAATACGTTGAGAAGGTTCGATGGGACCTTCCCAATAGGGGTAGACATTGGGGGTAGGGTTGTTGGGGTCATAGGGGTCTCAATGTGGAATCGGAACCTCTTGAGGAGGGTGGTAGGGGTAGTTAACATAGGGCGCTTGGATGCCCGCTTGTACAAGGTTATCATAATTCATCCTCCCGTAGTTCCCCCATTGTTCAATGGAAGCTTGGTTATCCCGTCGGATATCCTCGAGGGTACTACGGAGGGCATTCATATCAAAAGGAGGAAAGGAGGAAGAGGAAGATGCCTCACCTCCCCCGCTAAGCGGGGGAACGGTTTGCTCCTGGCGGTGGACCGGCGGAGGATGAGGAACTGCACCCCGGGCTCGTGTTCTTCTTAATTCATCGCGGATGTGCTGCCGGGGGATCTTCCATTTGAGAGGAGAAGAGTGGTCCACCGTAGTGAGGGATGGGTCCGGAAGGACACACCATTCAACCTCTTTGTCCACTAAGAGGATGAATTTGCGCTTGCTTGTGGAGTAGTTGATGAAGCGGTTGTGACGGAGAGCACTAAGGGAGAGAGAATAGGGAGGAAACTCGTCGATGACTTCCTCTCGGGTTTGGTGCACAAACGGGAGCATTTCTATTTGTTCCTTGTAAGCTCCATTCTTCAAGGAAAGGGCAATGATAGTGATCATGCCCCCCCATAAAAATGTCATCACCAAGACGGTTGTCCCGAGTATCCAAAAGCCTTTGGATGAAGGTGGAGGAGCATTGGAACTTGAGGCGTTGAGGGTTGTCGGCCAAAAATAGACAAGCTACCTCATCCTTAACCATTGAGCCGAGGTTTGCTTTGAAAAACACGGCATATTGGAGAAGCCGAGCAAAGTATCTCATGGCTATGTGGATGATGTTGTTGACCTTAGATGTGTTAGTTCGGAAACTATCCCTGGTGGATATGCTCCTCCACCATTCTTGCTCGTTGTAGGGGATGCGATGAGTGGAAGTCATCTCGCAAGGATGGTCTAGCCCGGTCACATGCCAATGGTAGATCTCGTTTAGATCACTCTCGGTGAGGGAGTGATCCTCATTGAACATGTGAAAATGTATCGCAAGCTGAGGTTCCTCATCGTTAAACTCCGGCTCTATGACTTCCTTGCGGAGAGAGGCAAGGAATTCCAAAGTTACTCGCTCATAGGTGTGAGCGTGAAGGTAGATGAATTCACCCCATCCAAAATTTTGTGCTAACCGGACTACCTCATCCAATATACCGAGCTTTTGCAACGTTGTAGGACAAAAGAACCTTGTTGAACGGATGGGACGATTGATGAGGGCTTTGTAAACGTCCCAAAAGTGCTCATTCGGAGCAATTATGCTATGATCATTTATGCCGGGAGGAGGCGGGAAACTCGTTGATGAAGATTCACCCACTCTCTTCCTCTTTGACTTGCTCTTGCCGAAAACCATGATTCTACAAGCTATTATTAGGACAATTTCATAAGAGATGACATAAGAAGCTAGCCACGGTAAAAGTGTATGCGTGAAAGTAGTTGCCTTGAGTTGTGAAATAGATGTAGAGGATGACAACAATACAATTCAAGACATAAATGGACACATTTAAACCAAGGCATGGGCAAGAAACCCTATGACATTCACATATAAGTCCTAACAAAGTTTAGGTGAATTTTGGCATGATGTCTCCTAATTACGTGATAATGATTCACCAAACCATTAAAATCATACCAAAAACAACAAGAATCAATCTCCAACAACATCCAATTCATGAATTTCTCAATCATCAAATAGTAGCATGAACACCCTAGCATGAAATCAACATTTTTAAGCAAAGACATTGAGATCAAATAAAACCAAGGTATACATGCATAATCATGATAACAACATGTTCTACTATCAATTACCAATCAATTGCAACATGTAAATCCAAAGAACCACAAGAATCAAGCAAGTTATTACTAACAATTTCAAGAATACCACAATTCATATTTAAACATGCAAAACATGGTAAAACTATGGGAAATTGAAGAAATGAACTTGCAAAAGGTAGGAAAACCATACCACAATTGATTGTAAGTAAGTAGAAACCCAAAAACACCAAAGCACTCAAACCTTAGAAATTGGGGAAAAAAGAAATATGGGATTTTTGTGAGGAATTTTTGGGTGGAGATTGTAGAAATGGAGGAGAGGATGGAAAATAAGTGAGAAAAAGAGAAGATTGGAGTGATTTTGATGGAGGTTTGAGGTTGTAGGAGGGGATTGCAATGGAGTTTAGAGTGAGAAGGAGGAGAATAGAGAGAGAGAGGGTCGAATGAAATGAAGGTCGAAAAGAAGAGCAACCCCCTTTTTTTTTAAAAAAAAATTCGACAAAGGTTCGGCCGAACCTTGGGTAAGTTCGGTCGAACTCTTGAAATGGTTCGGCCGAACTTGCTCAAGGTTCGGTCGAACCTGCTCTCTAACTCGAAATTCACAAAATTGGCAGAAACTTTCCAGCTTTTAATTCCAGAGCAGGTGCGACCGAACACAACAATGTTTGGGCGAACTAAAGTTCGGTCGAACCCCCCCAAGGTTCGGTCGAACCTAATCTAGATTCTTAATTTTTGCAATTCTGGCAGAAAGTTTTCAAATTTAGGTTTCAGAGGAGGTGCGACCGAACTCAAGAAGGTTCAGGCAAACCTTTCAAAAAGTTCGACCGAACCTTCAGGGAGTTCGGTCGAACCACCTAGCTTTTTCAAAAAATGCTCATTTTGCAACACAATATGCACAAACACCCCTCTTCAAAACACACTAAACACCATACCATCATGCTAAGGCAAAGCATACCAAAAATTCAAACACAATCAAAATTCAAAAATCTAACAATCCAACATTGTAGATAGGAAAATAACAAAGCATCAAGAAAGGAAGAAAGAGAAAAGGGTTAGAGACTCGGGTTGCCTCCCGGAAGCGCTTTTGGTTTATGTCGTTAGCTCGACGTTCCTTGAATCGATCAAGGATGGTCAAATTGATGATGCATATCAAGAAGAGTCACAGAAATTGGTTCATCACTTGGGAATCCTTCGTAGTAGGGCTTGAGCCGGTGACCGTTCACTTTGAATGGAGTATGCCCGTCTTGGGAAATCTCACAAGCGCCATATAGAAACACCTCCGTGATAATGTACGGCCCACTCCACCTTGACCTAAGCTTGCCCGAGAAAAGCTTCAAGCGGGAGTTGAATAGGAGGACTTTTTGGCCTTTGACAAATTCCTTCTTGACAATTTGAGCATCGTGCCAAGCCTTAGTCCGCGCCTTATACATGCTTACGCTATCGTAGGCATTCATCCTCAACTCCTCTAACTCATGTAGCTCTAGAAGCCTTTGCTCACCCGCACTATGGAGATCAAAGTTGATTTGCTTGATTTCCCAATGCGTTCGATGCTCCATCTCTACGGGCAAGTGACAATTTTTCCCATAGACAAGCTTATAGGGAGTGGTTGACGTGGGAAAATTAGGTCGTTGGGCTAATCTTCCCTAAGCCAAACAAAATTTATAAACACTCAACAAACCTAAATACAAGTATAGAGGTAAGTCAAGGGTCGAACCCAAAGGAACGGTAATGTCTAAGTGCTTTCAATTATGTGCCTAAGCTAGGTCGAAGACAAAGGGTAAAAGAAGACACTAACAACTACTAAGACAAAGAAATCAAACAAATAAAATGCTAGGGATTAGGATTCACTTATATTAGCAATGAACAATGCAAATTGGTTTAGGAAGTTGACTAAGTCAAGCAATGTGAGGGAAAATCAATTATGCAACCAAAAGAGCATATCAAGCTATTTTCCTAGAGATCTAACTAGCGTCAACTACGATAAACTCTAGCTAGGAAACATCACAAGACACCTCAATCGTGTAAATGCAAGCCACAAATCAATGGTCCGTATCAATGTGAACTTACAATGCAATCTAGTGTGAATAACTAGGGTGATCAAGCCTAAATCAAACACACACATGCACATAATCAATTAACCAATTTAATCACATCATCAACTCCATCAAAATCCCCAATCTACATCAATCCATTACATAATACAAGCTTCACCAAATCCCTAACCAAACAACTACTCTAGAAACATCATCAGTTCAACCAACAACTAAAGAAATCAACAATCTACAATCAAAGAATCAACAATTAAAGAAGAACAATAACTCTAATCAAACATTAATCATCAAATCATCAAAATCTAATCAAAATCAAACAATCTAAACATGAATACTAAACAAAACAATAAATGAGATAGAGTTTAGAAATGCTCATTGATAATAAAGTAGATCTCCAATACAATTGTCACCATTGGATCTTCAATCTCTCAATCACCATTGAAATTCTTCACTTTCTCTCTCTAAAATCTACTCCTAAAACTAACCCCTAAATCTAGAGAGAGAAGCTCTCAACTAAGCTAAGAATATGATCTAATTCTATTCTTGAAACTTCTTCCAAAAATTGGGTTCAAATAGGTATAAGAAGAGAGAGAAAATCGTCAAAATCCGATCGGAAAAGACCCACGTTGGTGCGGCCACACAACAGGGGATGTGCGGCCGCACAACCATGGTGTGCGCCCGCACAACCATGGTGTGCGGCCGCACATCCCTCGTGTGCGCCCGCACATTCTGCGCGTGCGGCCGCACTCTGCTGGGTTTCTTCGAATCTTCAACTCTTCAAGCTCAAGGGGTGCACACATGATTTATGATGGTGATGGAGGACAAGGTAGGCAGTAGCTAAGGCTTAATATTAAGGGCACACACTTCCTTTGAAGGGAGCACAAGAGAAGAGCCAAGACTTGGAACTTCCACTTCTTTGCATCTTGAGCTTCCCAAACTCCATGAACTTGATCCTAAAGCTTCTTCCACCATAATGGATCACCAAAATCAAGACCCGAACCTCGTCCAATACCTACAACCACGAAAATAGAGCAAATAAAGAAGAAAAGGCTAGAAAACCAACGAAAAGCACAAAAGCTACAAAATAAGAAAAGAAAGGTAAAACTAAGCAACAAAGCATAAAACTAAGCACTTATTAAGCAAGAAAGCAATGAAAAGAGGATAAAAAGGACCTAAATGCTCATCAAATGTGTGCCATTTATGACACACATCAGTGGTCCCTATTGGAGTTTTGAAGGCGGTCCTATATGCCCATAGAGAGTCGATGAGTTTAGAAGACCAATCCTTTCTTGTTCTAGTAACCGTCTTCTCCAAGATCACCTTGAGCTCTCTATTGGTGATCTCCGCTTGACCACTTGTTTGAGGGTGGTAAGCAAGCCCCCGCTTATGAGACACTCCATATTTATCAAGAAGTCGAACGAAGGTGTGTGCTTGAAATGTGACCCCCCATCACTAATTATGGCTCTTGGAATACCAAATCTCGGGAAAATCACTTTCTTGAAAAGATTAACCACTACTTTAGAATCATTCGTAGGGGAAGACACGGCCTTCGCCCACTTTGAGACAGTCAACGGCAACCAAAATATACTTGTTCCCATGTGATGAAATAAAAGGGCCCATGAAATCTATAGCCCACACATCAAAAACTTCAAGCTCAAGGATGGGGTTTTGCGGCATTTCATCCCTCCTAGAAATATTTCCCATCCTTTGACATCTATCACAAGTCTTAACAAAAATCTAAGCATCCTTGAATAGAGAAGGCCAAAAGAGCATAGATTGTAGAACCTTTGAGGCGGTCTTTTGAGCACTCATATGCCCACTACAAGGAGAAGAGTGGCACATATGGAGAACACTTTGAACCTCATCGTTCGGGACGCATCTCCTCAACAAACCATCGACCCCTCTCTTTAATAAAATGGGATCATCCCAAATGTATCTCTTGGCCTCATGCTTGAGTTTTCGACGTTGTTGTGAAGTGAAATCCGGAGGTACGACACTACAAGCCAAGTAATTCACAATATCCGCATACCATGGCTCCGACTTCACTTCAAGGACATATAGCACATCATCCCTTAGAGCGTCCTCTATTGGCAAACCATCATCTTCAAACCACATTCTCGGCTCCCTTCTTATCTCTCATCTCATAATCGAAGTCTTGGAGGACTAAAACCCATCTCAACAACCTCGGTTTAGCTTTCTTCTTTCCTATCAAATATTTGAGAGCCGAGTGGTCGGTATACACAATTGTCCTAGAACCAATGAGGTAGGTTCTAAACTTCTCAAATGAGTGAATAACCGCTAGGAACTCCTTCTCGGTAGTTGTGTAGTTTCGTTGGGCATCATTGAGAGTTTTAGACAAATAATGTATGACATGTAGTTTCCCATCCTTTCATTGTCCAAGAACCGATCCAATGGCCTCGTCGCTTGCATCGCACATGAGCTCAAATGGAAGAGACCAATCCGGGCCTTGGACAATAGGAGCGGTGCAAAGGGCTTCTTTCAACCTAAAAAAGACTCTTGACAAGCATCATCAAACACAAACTCCTTATCTTGTTGCAATAGGGATGTGAGAGGCCTAGCAATCATTGAAAAATCTTTTATAAAGCGCCGATGGAACCCGGCATGGCCAAGAAAGGATCTCACTTCCCTCACGTTGGTGGGGGGAGGAAGTTTTTCAATGACCTCTATCTTGGCTCTATCTACCTCAATGCCGGCATGGGAAATTTTGTGCCCAAGAACAATCCCACTTTCCACCATAAAGTGGCACTTTTCCCAATTCAACGCGAGGTTAGCTCTCTCACATCTTTCTAAGCAACGAGATAAATTAGATAGACAATCTTCATAGGTGGCTCCTCCAACGGAGAAGTCATCCATGAAGACCTCTATCTCATCCTCAATCATATCACTAAAAATGGACATCATGCAACGTTAGAATGTTGCGGGGGCATTACAAAGCCCGAAAGGCATCCTACGATACGCATAAGTACCGTAGGGGCATGTGAAAGTTGTCTTCTCTTGATACTTGGGGTCAATCGGGATTTGGAAAAATCCCGAGTAACCATCGAGGAAACAATAGAAGGAATGCTTTGTAAGCCTTTCCAACATTTGATCAATGAACGGTAGTGGAAAATAATCTTTGCATGTACTTTTGTTAAGTTAGAGATAGTCAATACACATGCGCCAACCGGTAACAAGCCTAGTGGGCACTAGTTGATCATGATCATTTTTCACTACCGTCATGCCCCCTTTCTTTGGCACAACTTGCACGGGAGATACCCAATCACTATGAGCAATTGGGTAAATAATTCCCGCATTAAGAAGCTTAGCCACTTCCTTCCGCACAACCTTTTGCATGGAAGGGTTAAGCTTTCTTTGTCTTTGTCTAACGGGTTTGGCATCTCCCTCTAAATCAATTTTGTGCATGCATAAAGATGGACTTATACCTTTGATATCATCAATGGTATAACCCAAAGCTTTCTTGTGTTTTCTCAAAACATTGATCAAGAGGGAGGTTTTCTCCTCCGTTAGGTTAGAATTGACAATCACGGGGAAGGACTCATCGGGACCAAGAAATGCATACCTCAAGCCCAAAGGTAGAGGTTTCAAGTCTACCTTTGGTGCTCTCTTACCATTGGGGCTCTCTTCTCTTTCTTCAACTTGAAAGAGGTCATGAATGTAAGGAGCCTCCTCTTCCATGCTCGCATCCTTGCACTCCTTCTTGCTTTCCTCAAGCAAATCCTCATAGAATTGTATGTCTTCTTTGTGAGGACCTATCTTTGATTCATTCAACAACACACTTTCGAGAGGATCATTAGTAGCATGCAAGTGGGAGTGAGAAAATTCATTAAGCACGGTATCAAGAACATCTACTCTAAAGCATTCACCACTTGAGGAGGGTTGTTGCATGACATTATTCAAATCAAACTCAATGGAATCATTGTCAATTTTCAAGGATATCTTACCCTCCTTCACATCGATGATAGCTCTAGAAGTAGCTAGAAATGGTCTACCCAAAATTATAGTAATCCTCTCATCCTCATCTATCTCTAGCACATAGAAATCCACGGGGAATGTGAATTTTCCTACCCTAAGGGGAATGTCCTCAACCTTGCCCATGGGAAACTTAATGGAACGGTCCGCTAGTTGGAGAGTAATGTTAGTGGGGGAGAGGGTTCCTACACTAAGCTTTTGGTAGACGGAATAGGGCATGAGACTCACACTTGCTCCTAAATCACACAAGGCTTTATCAAATTCAATGCCATTGATAGAACAAAGGATGGAAAAGTTACCCGGATCTTTCAATTTGGTAGGAAGTTTGTTGGAAAGAATTGCACTACAATTGGCAGTCAAACTCACCATCTCACACTCCCTTCTCCCACTCAAAAGATCTTTCAAGAATTGGGAATAGTGTGGCATTTGCTTCATAGCATCAACAAAAGGGACGGAAATATGCAAATTCTTAATGACTTCCAAAAACTTCCCAAATTGGGCATTAAGTTAGCTCTCACAAATCGTTGTGGAAAGGGTAGCTTCTCCTCTCTAGGTTGGCGATTTAGGGGCAAGGGGGTGGCTTCTTTTTCCTTTGGCACCTCAACATCTTTTTCCTTTTCAACACTCAATGGCTCATTGGTTTTTTCACCCTCATTCTCTAACTCCACCTCTTCTTGGGGTTCTTCCTCAACTAAAGGGTCACTCCCTACTACCTTCCCACTCCTAGTTGTCACGGCATACAAAGGTTTTGGGTTGACTCCTTGACTTGGAATGTGAGAAGAAGAAGAAGAAGAAGAAGAAGAAGAAGAAGAAGAAGAAAGGGATGAATTAGATGCAAGTTGAGCAATTTGGGTCTCAAGCATTTTCATGTGAGCATTGGCGCGTTTTTGGGCCTCTTCATGTTTTTTTTGATCCTCCTCACGCATTTTCAATAGAGCATCTAATTTAGCCATCACGGGATCATTTGGAGGGGCTTCAAGTTGAAGAGGTTGTTGAGGTGGAGGAAGTTGGGGTAGATGGAAACCCGGAGGCCTATTAGTTTGGGCATAGTTAGAAACATGTTGACCCCTATTGCCTCCGGTGCCTTGGTTAGGAACATTGCTTTGTTGATTATTTCCCATGTTACCTTGATCACCAAAATTTTGATTTTGATGGTCATGGTATCGGGAATTAGGTTGTTGGTTTTGATTACCATACCCCATTTGGTTAGAGTAGCCTCTTCCATTGAAATTGGAAGGGCCTCCCCCACCATGGTATTGGTTATCATAACCACCACCACTTTGGTTCCAACCACGGTTTCCACCTTGATTCCAATTCCCCATTTGATTGGAGTCTGGCCTCAAGTTCCCCACATTCCCCATTCTAGGAGCAAAATTCATAACATTGACATTTTCCATATTATCATCATGTTCATGGGAAATGGGTTGAACTTTACAAGCATATACATAATGGGAGGTATCATGATCATAGGTTTCACAATTAGAACAAAACATGCATCCTTGGGGCATTGTATTGTAAGAAGAGGAGGAGGAAGTATCCATACCATTGCCTCCCTTGGTTGAAGGGGAGGTATTACCGTGAGGATTGGACCTTTCTTTCATCAATTCATCCATTTGCTTGGTCATTTTGGAGATTTGGGTAGAGAGGTTGTTGATTGCGTTGGCTTGCTCCAATGCATAAACACCCTTACTAGAAGTAGCATCCCTTTCTCCTTCATACCAATCATCATAGTGCTTTGCGGCCTCCTCTATAATACACTCCACTTTATCCTCTCCTTTGTTCATGATTGGACCGCCGGCCGCGGCGTCTAGGCTTGTTCTTCCTTGAGGTGTGAGACCTCTATAGAAAGTGTGAATGAGTTGATACTTGGGTATCCCATGGTGCGGACATTGACGTTGAAGCTCTTTGTATCGTTCCCATGCCACACTTAGAGACTCACCACTCTTTTGGCGAAAACCTTGAATCAAAGACCGAGCCTCGGCGGTCTTCCTATGGTTATAAAACCTCCTCAAGAAAGCTGTAGTCACTTGGTCCCATGTTGTGAGAGAATTAGGGGACACCTCCTTCTCTAGCCATTCTAGACCTCTCCCAATTAGTGAAAATGGAAACATCTTGAGGCGAATATATTCTTGAGTCACTCCATTGGCCTTTATTGTGTCACAATATTTCTCAAACTCTTTTAAGTGCTCATGAGGACTCTCAAACTTTCCACCCGAGAATTGTTTCCTCTCAATCAAAGCAATCAAATTAGGCTTAATCTCGAAATTGTTGGCTTGAGTAGTAGGAGTTAGGATCCCACTTTGTGCTCTAAAGGCTTCGGGAGCCCCAAGACGACTCAAAGGCGTATTCTCTCCCATTTTAGGACCTTCTTCACTCTCGAACTTATAGGTTGAGAAAGGGTTGATTTCTGGACTCGATGATGAGTTAGGGCTATCTAATTCTTCACTTGAGGGTGAAGAGGGTGGAGTATCTTCTAATTCTCTTACTTCTCTCGTCGGGGTGTGAGAATTTCTACTCCTTGCTCTTGCTTCTCTTCGAAGTAGGGACAAAGACCTCTCCAGCTCTGGATCGATGGGAATCAAAGATCTTGAGCGGGTTCATCCTCTGTTCATACAACAAAGCTAAGAAGAACGTAAGCACTGACAAGTAACAAAAGTAGCAAACACTAACAAATAAAAGATGAGATAGTCTCAAATAAGCAATGAAATAGCAATGGAAGCCGTTTCCCCGGCAACGACGCCAATTTGGTAAAGGAATAATTGCGTCGTTAGACAACTACACCTAAATCAAATACAATTTATAACACTCGACTTATCCTAATACAAGTATATGGCAAGAAGAGGGGTCGAACCACAGGGAGAAGCACATAAACACCGCATTCATCACTAGACTTTAAGCGATCTCGGGACAAAGGATAGGAATGACTAAGAGATTAAACTAAAGATAAAACGAGTTAAAATCAATATAACTAAACACCAAGGAAGATGGGTAGATGTAGATGCCGCTTGATCATGCAATAACATAAAAGCAAATCAATAGTGAACTAAACATGCATGAATATCGATATAAGGTTCAATCTAACCGCCTTCCGGGGTTAATCGGTTTCTCCTAACATAGCCTCTATGTTTCCACACTAGAACCATATATTGGGAGGTGCAATCAAAGAACAATCGATAGAAATGAACCTTAACTAAGTCAACTTCCGTTCCTTGTTAGCAAAGATTCACCTTTAATCAACTAACAATGTGCACTTGCAAGAAGATCAAAGAATATCAAGCATGCAAAGATTTTAATCACAATTAACTTAATCTCAATATTAAAAGCATGAACAATTAGCAACTACACCATCCCCACACCCTTGGCTAAGAGACTACTCACAAATCATGTTGAGAACAATATCAATCATCAAATCAATAAGCATCAACATGATTAATAAGCAACGAAAGAAAATCAAAGTAAACAAGCAAAATTAAATGCAAAAGTAAAGAGAAAGAGTAAGAGATTGCTCATTAATTGAAGTTGAAGATCTACAAAAGATTAAACAAGCTTCTTCTTCAAAATCCAAGTTCATCAATGAAGAAATCCACACTTTCTCTCTCTACCAAATGAAGACTAATAGTGTTTCTCTCTCTAGATTTAAGTTAAAAATTGTGTAGAAATTAAATCTAAGTTTTTCTAATTACATCAAAACGTTCTAAAATGGGACTTATATAGTTCGTACAGAGCCAGTTGAAATAGAGGAGTGGTCCGACCGAACACTGGGAAGGTTCGGCCGGACTACAGGGTAGGTTCGGCCGGACCATGGGTAGGTTCGGTTGAACCTCCCTGATCCTGGTCTGTCGAAATTTTGAGGTTCGACCACTCCTGCAAAATTGACAAATTGCTTCTTGACTCTGCCTCGACGTTCGGCCGGACCACTGAGCAGGTTCGGCCACACCCTGGTTCGGCCACACCTTCAGGAGGTTCGGCCGAACCTCTTCTGAATCTTGCTTCCTTCAGCTTTTCTTGGGCTTAGCTTCCTCCTCTTGAAAACCCCGATGGTTCCTACAAAGCATAAGCATGGAAATCAAAGTAAAGAGTAGGAAAAAGGGGCAAAATCTAGAAAAGAAGATGCATAAAGGGAAAGGGAACTAAGTGCAAAGAAAAGGAAGCAAACAAGCCGCAAATGTGGGAAAATGACCATCAAAATGAACCTTAATCGTGACATAAATGCCACTCATCAATTAGGTGTAATGATTTTCTGGGTTGTATTTGATTTGGTGGAGATAAAATTGGGTGAATTAAAGTGTTTATTGATTTACAAACCAATTGCATGAATAATGAATTAAATTAACAGAAATGAGGGAAGAATTTGAGTGTTTTGGGAAGGATAAAATACTTGATGAAATTTCAAGTGCTATAATTGATATTATGGAGTTAGATTTAAGCTCAATGGCATCTGTTAGAAAATTCGCATCAGATTACTAGTCTACAATATTACTCTTCCCCTGAACCTTCTAATGTAAGAGCATTGATTTTGCTGTGATCAAACTTACACCTAAGGCTTGTTAAAAGAAACTACTGCAGTATTGATTTTTCGGTTATTTCTTAGAAACAATGTAGGAGTGTGTGGTCCCCCTTTTACTCTCTCTGAAGACAACATAGAGCTGCAATTCACGACAAATTACTTGGGTAAGTAGTGTTAATCTTTGAGCTATCAGTCGTTTAGTTTATGGAGCTTGAATTTGATTTATGGAGAAGCATTGTTAGAATTATGGAGTGGGAAGTTTACATAAGCTGCTACTTAAATTATGTATTTTTCTATAAGTATCCCACATTATTGGGTAATTTGGATCAATAATAATTGTCATGATCATAGTGTCTTATGCCTAGATTTAAACCATTAATTTTATGGCCCAATTAGTATTACTAATAGGTCAAATTTTAGAGGTTTCCTACGAATGGAAAAAAAAAAATCTCTAAAATGGTTATAAATGGCATGAAGGTCAAAGGGAATATTTTTCGATGTATAGAAAGTTAGAAACTCACAAAGATTATTTAAGTCTGTCACGTACGCGACGTACCATTAAATTAACGATATATGTGTTGTGTAACTTCTGTTTATGTTCATATGTTGAATTTCTCTTTAGTTGGTGTGGGTAATTGTATGATAGTAAAAATTTGTAAGGCATCCTCCTTTTGAATATTCCATCATCAAACGGGATGGACAGTTAAAACCATGATCACTGAATTAGACGGTGGTAGTCTGATCAACTAACACTCTCAGTTCAAGTGTGACTGTTGGTTCAAAGTGTGTTTCTGGTGAAATCGCGTCATGCTCTGATCTAGTAACACAGACAGAGAAATGACAGCCTGATAGCCGAGAGAAAAGGTTTCTGAGTGAATTCATATAATGTAAAATTCATCAGAAAGACGAGATAGCAAATTGAAGGTACAATTGATACGACAAAATACTAACTACAGTTCTTGTGTTTGATAAAAAGAAGAAAACTAATGGAAATGGAAATGGAAATGAAAATGGAAATGAAAATATGTGCATCGGTTACACAAATCCACATCCTTTGTGGGGAGGAGGGTACACTGTATACAGGTTGCCTTCATGTAGAAGGTAGGATTTGTACTATAAACTAGTGTCAGAATGATTTATTGATTATATTACTCGTAGAGCTCAAATGTAACATTATCTAACTACAGTTATTTTATAAATCTAGAAAGTTGAGACTTAGAATAGTTAGGGTTACCATAATTAATTGTAAATTTTATAATAATGATAGATCATGAGTTTTAGTTAAGGATATACAATTATATAATTCTAGTCTGTATTATATTCTTCATGATTAACCAATATGAAGTACATCCGATATGCTCATGACTTCCCTATGTTAAGTACGAAGTATATTAATATTAATTGGCAAATATCTTAATGTACCAACTTGTCAAGGTTTACTACTACACGCCTCCTATGCATTTTATATTCTTATTAATTTGAAAATATATGTCTAAAAGGGAATCAATGGAAATAAATCGGTTTATTGTCAATAAAGTGAAGGCGTCTATCTCCTAGCTTTGCCTCCTTTGATAAACAAGTTGACACCTCCCACTACAGCATTATCTATGTGTCAGGAAACTTGCCCAACTTGCATTGGCATAATGCTAACCACACATAATCATATACTTCGTATTATGTTGCTTCTATCACAACTTTATGGAAATAAAAATAATTCTATGATAAATATAATATAACATTATTGCATATACTGATATATGTATATGTTGATAAGTTATTTAATTAGTTTATTCATTTTGTGTGAGCTATACACTGTTGTTAACACTTGGCTGTGTAGATGGTTATCATAATACTCATAAGCCGACCATAGATCGACTAAAGAGTAGGGGGAAAATGACTATAAATACATATATACTTCATACATTTATATACTTAAAACTTCATAAAAATATGTTTGAATCTGATTGAATAAATGGAGGCTAATTAAGTACGAAAGACAGAAAGAGCATGACATTATCCTAATATAAACTCTTACTAGAGCCAACGCCTTTTAATCTTTTATTTATCATTATATATATTAAAATGTTCTGCACTCATGTATTTTACAAGCTTAAATGTGGGCCAAGATTACTTATTAGTCAAAATTTACATGTCTTAAAAGGAAATTACATACAATCAATAATGTGGTGAGCTTAAATATATTTAGAATCCATGTCACACAATCATTTTGCTTCATGTATGTAAAAGCTCATAAGTATATTTACTTATTGTTCATATACAAAAATCTCACCACCTTATACATATATATAAATAAATAAAACAATAAGTAAAAAAGGGAAGTATGATACCTGCTTATCACGATATCACATTACCCTAAGAAAAGGGGTAAAACATACCTGCTAATCGTGGCATTGTTTTCGACTTCAATAATTCTCCTATTGAATTGTGCATATCAGCTTCATTGATATACTCACTTGGGGGACTAGTCAAAGACCTCAAGCCGGTTAACTTCAAAAATTCTCCTATTCAACTAAGCATATCAACTGCATTGATATACTCACTTGGGGGACTAGTCAAAGACTTTAAGTCAGCCAATTTAAGCGAGCACATTAACTTTGTAGATGAGCTCACTTTGAGAATGAATCCAACATTTTCATGATTAAACGTTGAGATTTATTAAAAGCGGATACGTACACTAAGTGAACGCACCCACTTTTGGGGGCTAGTTGTACGGGATATGTAACGACTCTACTCGTTACTTTATATAAAATCCTTCACTATACCAATGAACCGGGCAAGTTAATAAAAGCCTACTAGCCCAAACCTATGACCTAAAAAAAAGTAAGAACATTACAAAGTATTATAAATACCCAAGTCACATGTTAGGACTCCCTCTCTAACACTTTCTCTACTTCTATTTCCCTTACTCAAAATTATGCTCTGATTAATTCAGATGCTTAATTAGAATTCGCCCATGATCATCATTTTGGTTCCACCCCGGAACAACAAGAAGTGTTACAAGCCGGCGTAGGAATTGAAGCTATGTTCTTCACCTTTTTTTTCTCTCTCTTTTACATTTTTTAGGTTCATGTTAGAGAAAATCAGTTTGTGATATTTGGGAACACATGTGCTTAATTCACTTTTTTCTTTACTAGTTGCACAAAGTTGATGAGTGGAATTTTGATCCTACTCGTTCTTGCAAGGCTGATTCTTTGTGGCTAATGATTCAACAATTTTCTTTTTTGTATTCTGATGTACGTACGTGATCTTGATTGTGTTGTGACTGCTGTTTGTAATAACGTAGTTGTTTACTCTCGCATTTGGGGTGAACCTAATAATGACTTAGGGTGGACTAAGGATGGACTTGATGAATCCAGTAGGTATTGTAAACAGGCAGTATTTTTCAAACGCTACCAACTATATCTTCTTGGATGTCCAAGCATTGGATCTTCTTCGTGATAGAAATTAGCAGTCCAAAATTGTTTTTGAATTCAATGATATATATAAAGTGAAAATTTTGTCAACAATTACCAATTAAAGTACGTGTTTTGAAAACAGCTACTTATTAATTTTTTTTAAAAGAACAACCACAAAATTGTAAAAAGTTTAAATAGCACTGCCACTCTAACAATTTTGGTTAGAATTTTCGGCATTTGGGTCTCACTTTTATCACCTTTTATCTTTATGAAGGATAATTTAGTTAATTTAGATGGTGATTTTATGAGGTAAAGCTAAAAAGTGGAACCTATATGTCGAATATTCTAGTTGGAATTATTAGAGTGGTAGTGCTACTTAAACTTTTTACAATTTTGTGGTAGTTCTTTCAAAAGAAAATTTTAATAGGTAGTTTTTAAAACACGCGCTTTAATTGGTAGTTCTTGAAAAAATTTCCATATAAAGCTGACAGATAAATTGAATGTCAGCTCATGGACGAATTTGAATAGGAGAAGAACAATTGATCGATCCATTCAAGAATGGCTCTTATCATAGTATCACACGTTTTATAAATTTTCGTGGAATATATTCATTGATTAAATAATCAATTCATTCATAATACTCCCTTCGTCCTTAAATTTTTGCTACATATTTTAATTTCTTTTATGTTGTCCTTAAATTTTTGCTACATATTTAATTTCTTTTATGTCGTCCCTTTATTTTTGCTACATTTTCATTTTGAGTAGGTAGGTCCCAATAAATTCTCTCTACTTTTTTTTTCTACCCGACACATAAACCAACCCTCTACACACAATTCATAAAAAAGTGAAAAAAGTAATTGTGGCAATTTTTAAGGGACGGAGGTAGTATAATTTTGGCTACTGTTATATATGTTGTCGTCATACACAAAAAAATTTACTCAATTTTCATTTTTATATATTGCTAAGAAGTCACTATCATAAGTTCAAGTTATAGATGAAAATGCACCATAAAAATGTTAATAGTCAAATTTGGAATCTAAAATAATTTAATCCAATAATCACCCAAAATACTATGAACAAGTAATCGGTGGTGAACTGGTGATAGAGTTAGGGTTAGGGTTTGGGCTTAGGAGAGAGTTTACAGAAAAATAATCCTTTTTAAATTACATGGTATAGGACTCGGAATCAACTTGATAATTTTAACTATACAAACAAAACAACTTGAAATGATTTTTTATTTTTTTTTATTTTTATTTTTTTAATATACCATGTGCATTATCAGGGATAAACCTTAATAGCAGTCATTGACCATAGAATAAGAAAAAAATTTAGTCATAAAACGAACACTAATGAACACTTTTCCCCATTCCGCTTTAGTTCTTTCCATACCCCCTAGAGTAAGATTCATCATCTTACATCCAATAAATTTGGGAATTGAAGTAATTGGGAATGTTGTTATCATTGATGTTCTCCACCAACGTATCCATGACAATTACCATGCCACCTTCATCCTTGCTAGGAATTGCCTCTTTGATCATCACTGAAATCATACTATATCCACTGCAAAAGTTATTTCAATTAGTGCATGGATATAGCAACGAATACATACGTCCCTCTCTTTTTAAAATAAAAGTCTTTCATATGCTCAACTTACGTTAATTTAATAGAGGTAATAACAGATTGCGGAGTTTGGTTGATTAAAAGCATACAACTAACGACTTATCCATATGCTTCGCTTATTGGATCGATCATGTATGCCATGATATGTACGAGACCAGATGTATCGTATGCCTTGAGTGCTATGAGCCGATACCAATCAGACCAAGGGGAGGCGCATTGGACTGCGGCCAGGAATATCCTAAAGTGCACGAAAAGGAACAATGATAAATTCCTGGTATATGGTGGCTTAGAAGAATTAGTTGTTGAAGGTTATACCGACACAAGCTTCCAAACAGACAGAGACGATTTTAAATCACAGTCTGGATATGTGTTCTGTCTAAATGGAGGAGCGTTTAGTTGGAAGAGCACAACTGCAGATTCTAGAACTGAAGCCGATTACTTGGCAGCTGCTGAAGAGGCTAAGGAGGCTGTTTGGATTCGTAAGTTCGTTGGTGAACTTGATGTTGTACCCTCTATCAAGGGTCCAATAGCCCTCTATTGTGACAACAATGGAGCTATTGCTCAGGCCAGAGAGCCAAGGGAACATCGAAAGGTCAAACATGTCAAGCAGCGATTTCACATGATAAGGGATTGGAAATCAGAGGGTAAAATTAGAATTTGTAAAGTTGGAGCGGACGATAATGTAGCCGATCCACTTACTAAATCTCTGCCCCAAGTGAAGCACAACAACCACGTTAAGGCAGTGGGAATCAGGCACGTTGGTGATTGGCTTTGATTTCCCTGTTTAGTGTTTTAATTAATTTTTGAACATTTTAATGTAAGACATTAAGATGAACCATTCAGGTTTTGGAGTAATTTAATTTCATGCAATTTTATCACTCCATTTCTATTTAATTGTGGTTTAGAATTAAATATTGAGTCCATTCGATTATGAGAATATTCAAAATAGGGTATCAAGACCAGTCTTGGATAAAGAAACACCTACTAAGTGAACATTGAATATTATAATCGAAAATTATCCCTAATCAAGGTCATTTAAATAATGGACGATTAATGACCGCTTGAGATTAGTGTGTAGTTTGATTTATAGCACCGTTTCTTGTGCTATAAGAACATGATTGTCATAAATCTTTTGCACAGGTATTGGTTTAGAAGCATACTGGATCGACCTATGAGAATACTTTAAGAGATTTAAAAATCGTCATAAGTATACTTTTCATTATGGCTATCGGAACCTCTTTCCTCGACCATGAGTATTGTGAGTTCTCTTGTTTGAGTACTAGTCCGTTTTGATGTTAGCCAAATATCTGACGTACATGGAGATTATAACGGCAACACTCGGGCGGCTATGTCCTCTTAGTAAGAGAAGTTGGCAGTACAAGACTGGTAATGTCCCCCTACTAATAATAGGGAACATATCTTTGTTGTTTACAAGGCTTCTCGTAGAGTATGACTGTGAAAATGCATGGCCGTGCTCAAATGGATTTTAGAAATCATCTGTTTATTGACAGTCAAACTCGGATTTCGAGAAACACTTTTGGATGTAATAAGGATGATGAATAATCTTACCTTATAGTTCACGAAGAGACATTAAGTGACATAGGAAATAGGGTATACAAAAAAACCCGCACTTGTCCGAAAGGACAAATGAGAGAATGATAAAAATGGTGTCCTTCAAACAAGTGTATTATTCCGATAGAGGGTTCGTAATTATTAGAAAACTAATTATTCAGTGAGGTCAAGTGATCGGAATGCCTAGTTGGAGGCCGCTTCCGATTAGTAATATTAATCTATAATTAATATTACAGCTTAATCTTTACCGAACCCTTCGGGTCAAACCCAAGCAACTAACGATCCGACATGACGAATTAATTTGGAAGGAATTAATGAGTCGCTCGAGTATTTAATATTTAGACGTCGGAAATCGATCTAGGAGCTTCGAAATCGAACGTCGTAAATCGAGTCGAATTAATAAAAGACGAGACGGTAAAACTGTTAGGTTTCGATGAGTCCAACTCGCCGCCGAAGAAAACCCGAGCCAAGACCACACTCACAATTAATATAATCACAAGACATAATTAACTTAAACAACAAGAATTAAGAAAAGATTAATACCTTTGACGCGTGCTTCGCTCTCAACAAGAACTCTTACTTCAGAAAGCTTTTAGCTTCGCTCACACGAAGACCTCCAACGGAAGTCCACCCACAACACGACCCCGACAAGGTCCAATGCTTAGAGGTTAGCTAAGTCGGACCTAATACTCGAGTAATTATATGTGTTTAAAGGTTTTTTCAATGGAGATGCCTTTTCTAACACCTTACTCAAGTGAATAATCCCAAGGTATGCCTTGGCTATTTATAAGGAATGCTTCCTTGTGAATTCCACTCATCTTTCAATGCGGGAATTTTTCAAAAAAAGATCCCATATAGAAAGAATGTTGAATTCAATCCTTAGTTAAATAAACCAAGAATAACAAAGTAACAAGTGTCACATGGTTAGGTGAGGACCACTTTCTCACTTGCTCCCCAAGGCAACTCACATGCATTGTGATCTAACCATGAGGCACCCAACCTTGAGTGACTAAGCATGCTTTGGCTTGTCTTAGCACTCAATCTCCCAAGGTAAGCAACACTTTGCTAATGGCTCCAAGCCACTCTAGGTTGAATTAATCGTCGCATCTAATGCTCCCTCAACAATTTATTCACTTTTCCATGACATGTTAGGACTCCATCACTCATATCGTTGAGTACAACCAAAACCAACTTGCATACCCGGTAGCCTTTTGAGTCTAGGGAGCAGTAGTGATGCCTCGCTTTGGCGTAGCCCATCACTACTCTCAATAGGTCGATAAGTGTTGTTTTGGAATGACAATTTTACTCAATATTTAGGGACTTAGTGTTTCTATGTTGGTTGATTTAAGTGAACTTAATTAATCATCACAACATTCGAAATCCTAAACATGCATCTAACATATAATTCATATATAAATGATCATAAATATGTAAAGCATAAGCATTTTGATGCATATTTGGCAACTAGCATGACCCCTTGAATTCTTCAAGTCTTCAAAAGGTCTTCTTTTGCAACTTCATGGCTTCGTCTTCCAAGAACCTCCGCCTTCAAGACTTGACCAAAATTATGCAACTACTAGTATCTACGATTAGGACTAATCTAAATATTAAGGTACAAAAATACTCAACGGTACGCATACCGTATTTAGATTTACAAAAATACATCACGGATCACAGTCCGTATTTTCTATCCTAATCGGGCCCCACTAGTTGCCATTTTATTAAACCTGTGGGAGAAAATACATTCCATTCATCCATTCACTATTTGTGAATGGCCCATGCATTTTAAAACGATAAAACAAGTAACAATGCATAAACACGCGATAACTAATAACTAATCTAGGTGGTTAATCCGATTAACACGCCTAATTAAAACTAGTCAAAGTTGTTTTAACCGATTATGTAAATAAGCGCAATTAATATTTGAAGCTCCCACTAAATTCCGCATCCAACTTAATTAATCCAATTAATTAAGCCGGTAAAACCCAATTATTTGCCAAAATAGAATTTTGCAAATGCCGCTAAAAAACCGAGGCCTAGCCTCCAAAATTTTAATTAAAATAATTAAAACCAAATTAAATTAAAAAATAATTAAAACTGCAAAATCCGCAAAATAGCATTGCCTTAAAAACTCGGGGCTAATGTGCCAAGTGTGGGGTTGTGCGCATCGTGTCGCTAGCACGTAGCACACCTACTCACACTCCCCGCAACAATACCAAGCTCACACACGCACTCATGCTCGCACCAGCCACGGCTAGCCTAGCATAGCAGCACGCACAGAGCGCATAACACCATGCTGCTGCTGCACCGTGCTGCTGCTTGTTGCTGGCTGGCGTGCCATGCTGTTGGCAGCGAGCAGCGGCCACTTACCTCCCTCGCACACACGCACGCACAGGCCTGCTGCCCATGCGCACACCTCGCATGCACACACCACTCGAGGCGCCCAGCAGCCTCGGCAGCCTCATGTGGGCTGCGTGAGCAGCCCAGCTGGCCGAGAGCTTGCTTGGGGCTCTTAGGCCTTGATTTGTATGCTCATGCCTCGGGAAAAATTCCCGATTTCGCGTGACATTCTTAATCAATTATAAATTAATTTTAGAATCAATTAATTTTGAGGAAAAATGAAAATATAAAAAGTCCAACTTAAATAAATTCATCCAAGTGCATAAAACCAAAAATTATTCCAAGAACCATTCTTTAATAAAATTGGTTTAACTTGGTGCAACAAAATAAGGCAATTTCTCACTATTACTTTAACCAATTTAAATTAATTTTGAGATTTTGACAAAGTAAGAGGGAGTTTGGAAAAAAAAATGAACATAAGTTCAATAAAGATTCCAACTGTAATACTTGTGAATCCTTGAAAAATTATATCTTCCAATATGAAGATAAAAAATTTTCTATCACAAGTTTCAAACTTTATGATTCCAATCAACTTAGAAATGATTAAATCAACAAAGTTCAACAAAAATTCATGGAATTTAGTAACTTTAAAGTTTCAATCACTTAACATAATTAAAGATTGAATCTTTAGTACTTAGAAGCCTCAAAGAACAACAATTTCACACTTAATGCAATTAATTTGCAATTATGTGAAAAAATAAAACCAAGCTTTCAAACACAAATTACTACCAAGTAATCATGTCTAAAGAGGTTTAAAAATTGCATATAAAATAAGGATTGAACCAATTACATAACCACCATAAATATGCAATTAATTTTCAAGGTTAGAAAGACTTAAAATTTTTCGTCAAAACGAAAATCCCTCGAAAAGTGCATTTCTAGTCTTTTTTTTAGCTAAAACCCGAGTTCTAAAAGGGTAAAACCATTTCCAGAACGCCTTTTCCACCCAAAATTCACTATTTTGGGGTCGAAATCTGGGTTCGGGAGCTGAAGTCAGCTCTAATACGGGATTAAAATTAATAAAAACGAGCTACTAATCTAATTAACAACTTAAAACCAGAAAAATTAAGCCATAAAAACACCTTGAAAAATAATATGATTTTAAAAATAAACGAACGTGGCTCTGATACCATTGTTGGGGTTTGGTGAGTCCGAATCACCGTGGAAATAAACCCAAAACCAAGACCGCACTCGCAATAAATAAAACCATAAACATAATTAACTTAATGACAAGATTAAGATAATAATTTTACCTTTGACGCGTGCTTCGCCCGACCTCGAGGGGCTCTTACTTCGAAAGCTAGCCTCGAAAATACGACGACCTCCAACGGAAGTCCACCCACAACTCGAACACCGACTAGGTCCAATGCCTTGGAGCTAGCAAGGCCCGACCGAAACCCGAGTAATTGAGTTCAAAGGTTTTCACAAAGGTGATGCCTTTTTCAACTCTTGGGTTCAAAGGTTTTCACTACTAGTGATGCCTTTTCCAACTCTTACTCAAGTGCTTTTCCCAATACCCCAAGTTGGGTATTTATAGGGAAATGCAAGAGTGTGAAAAGCTCTCCTATCAATGTGGGAGAATTTGATTTTTCCATTTTATTTTAAAGCTAAAATAAAATTAATAATCAAACTAGTAATAAATCAACAAGTGGCAAGCATACAAGGAGGAGTAGGTGAGGACCATGTGGAGGTGGGGGGAACCAAACTTGCTCCCCACTCTCACTCCCATAATCGGAAACCTCAACCCCATAGCCCCTAATTAAATTGTGCCACGTGGCACCCACACTCGGGCACCAAGGCACCCAAGGTGGGCTGCCATGTGCTACGGCCCAGTAGGCCACGCACCAAGTGCGGGTTGCTTGGCCGAGGCTAGTTGCCAGCACGCCGCGCACAATGTGCGGGCTGCTAGCTGCTTCCTGCTAGTATGCCTCGCACATTGGTGCGGGCTACTAGCTGCGGCTTGCTAGCATGCCTCGCACATTGGTGCGGGCTACTAGCTGCGGGCTGCTAGCATGCCTTGTACATTGGTGTGGGCTACTAGCTGCCACGGCCTAGCACTCGGTTTTCCGATGCTAGGGGTATTTTTGTCATTGTTGATTTATTATTATTTTCACGTCTCGTCTTTTTACTATTTTCGACTCGACTTCCGACGCTCGGTTTCAACGCTCCAAGCTCGAATTTCCGACGTCTAAATATTAATTACTCGGTCGACTTATTAATTAATTCCTAATTAATTCGTCGCTTCGGCTCGTTAGTTGCTTGGGTGTGACCCGAAGGGTTCAGTCAAGATTAAGCTGTAATATTAATTATGCATTAATATTACTGATCGGAAGCGGCCTCCACCCAGGCATTCCGATCACTTGACCTTACTGAAAAATTAGCTTTCTAATAATTCTGAACCCCCTATCGGAATAATACACTTGTTCGAAGGACACTATTCCTTTCACCCGCACCATAGCACGGGCAGGCCCTGCCTAGCACAAGGCCTCCTGGGCGAGCCTTGGTGCCTAAGGCTAGGCGCCACGTGGCGGCTTGTGTGAGCAGCCGGTTTTGGGGATCCTTTGGGAGCAAGGATCTTGGTCCCCCCCTTATGGTCCTCACCTAACCTCTTATTGTGTGATTGCCACTTGTTGATTAATTAGTTGTTTGCTCTTTTATTTTATTTTTGATTTTGAAATAAAAAGGGAAAATTGATTTTACCAACTCTCCCACATTGATGGGAGAGTGGAATTCTCTCATGACATTCTCTATAAATACCCACCTTGGGATTTGGAGATGGTCACTTGAGTAGGAACTCAATAAGGCATCTCCACTTGAGAGAAAACCTTTAAGTTCATATAATACTCGAGTATTGTTTTGGTCCAACTTGACTAAACTACAAGTAAGAGACCGATCGGGGTCGAGTTATGAGTGGATACTGTAGGAGGGTTCTGCGCTTGCAAGACTTGGCTTTGAAGTAAGAGCTCCGAGTGAGAGCGAAGCACGCGGCAAGGGTAAGAATGTCTTTTTTCTCTTTCTTGTTATTTATGTCATTTTAGTTATATTAATTGTGAGCGGGTCATGGGGTCGGGTTTTTGTTCCGCGGTGAGTTAGACTCATCGAAACCCAACAGCGGTATTGGAGACTTGCTCATTTATTTTTGTAACTAAAAATTTTCAAGGGTTTAAAAATGATTTAATTTCTAGTTATGTTGCTCATTAGATTAGTAGCTCGATTTTATTAATTTTAATCTCGTTTCATTAAGAACTTTGGCTCCAGAACCCAGATTTTCACCCAAGACTAGTGAATTTTGGGTGGAATCAATATTCTGGAAACATTCTGTCTCTTGGAGCTTTGCGAAAAAGCCAAATTTTGCCCGGAAATGCCTGATTCGAGGGGTTTTTCGTTTTAATGAAAATTTTTAAATCTTTTAAACCTTGAATCTTAATGGCATATTAATTGTGATTATGCATTTGGTTCTTTCCTTTATGTTTCTGCAATTTTAGACCACTTTTGAGCATAATTACTTGGTAGTAATTGGTGTTTATTAGTTGGCTCAAAATTTTCACATAATTGCAAATAAATTGCTTTAAGTGTGAAAAGTTTGTTTCTTGAGGCTCATAAGTACAAAAGATTCAATCTTTAATTATGTTAAGTGATTGAAACTTTGTGTTACTAAATTCCATGTATGAACTTTTTAATTTAATTATTTATTAAGTTGATTGGAATCATAAAGTTTCAATCTTCTGATAGAATTTTAATTTATCTTCTTGTTGGAAGATATAATTTTCAAGGATTCACAAGTTAAAGTTGGAATCTTTATTTGAATTTTTATGTTCATAATTCCAACTCTCTCTTTAATTTTGTCAAATCTCATAATTAATTTATGTTGGTTACATTAATGTTGAGAATAGCCCTATTCATTTTATTACATCAAGTTGAACCAATTTTATTAAAGAATAGTTCTTGGAAATAATTTTGGTTTTGTGCACTTGAATGAATTTATTAAGTTGGACTTGTTATATTTTTCATTTTGCTCATTAAATTAATTCTAAAATTAATTTGGATATCCCGAGAGTGTAGCACGCAAACCAAGGCAAAACCACCCTCGGCCAGCCGGGCTGCACAGCAGACCACATGTGGCTGCCAAGGGTTGGCTGCACTTGGTACGTGCGCCCTTCATGTGTGTGGCTGGTACGAAGCAAGGCAGCAGTAGTGTGCTGCGACTGTGCGTGCTTGCTTGCTGCTTAGTGCGTGTGTGTGCGCTGCTTGGTGCATCAGAGAGGTAAGTGCGTGAGGGTTGTGGGGGCGTGGCTGCTAAGCAGCATAAGCCCAGCACAGCAGCAAGGCTAGTGCAAGCAGCTAGCAGCCTCGCAACCCCCTTGCCGAGGCTTGGTGCCTAGCAAACCAAGCCTTGTTGCTTGGTGCTAGGCATACGAAAGCGTTGGGCTATATTTTGCATTATGCCGATTTTATTATTTTAATTATGTTTAAATTATTTTAATTAAATTTTGGAGGCTAGGCCTCGATTTTGAGCGGCACAGGCAAAATTTTATTTTGGCAAAATTTTGGGTTTACCGGCTTAATTAATTGGATTAATTAAGATGGATGCGAAATTTAGTGGGAGCTTCAATTTTGATTGCGCTTAATCACATAATTGGTTAAACTACTTTGACTAGTTTTAATTAGGTGCGTTAATCGGATTAACCACCTAAATTAGTTACTAGTTTACGCGTGTTTGTGCATTGTTACTTGATTATCGTTGTAAAATGCATGGGCCATTCACATATAGTGAATGGATGAATGGAATATATATTCTCTCACAGGTTTTATAAAATGGCAACTAGTGGGGCCCGATCAGGATAGAAAATACAGACTGTTTTCCGTCATGTATTTTTGTAAATCTAAATACGGTCTATGAACCGTTGAGTATTTTTGTACCTTAATATTTTAGATTAGTCCTAATCACATATACTAGTATTTGCATTATTTTGGTTATGTCTTGAAGACGGAGGTTCTTGGAAGACGAAGCCATGAAGTTGCAAAAGAAGACCCTTGAAGACTCAAGGGGTCATGCTAGTTGCCAAATGCATCATTTACTTATGTTTTCGATATATATATTTATGATTATATATATGAATAATATGTTAGATGCATGTTTAGGACTTCGAATCTTGCGATGATTAATTAAGTTCACTTAAATCAACCAACATAGAAACCCTAGGTTCCTAAAATATTGAGTGAAATTTGCCATTCCAAAACAACACTTACCAACCTATTGAGAGTAGCTAGTGATGGGCTACGCCAAAGAGAGGCATCACTATTACTCCTAGGAAACGTAAGGCATACCGGGTATGCATGTTGGTTTTGGTTATACTCAACGATATGAGTGATGGAGTCCTAACATGTCGTGGCAAAGTGGATAAGTTGTTGAGAGACCATTAGATGCAACGATTGATCTAACTAAGAGTGGCTTAGAGCCATTAGCAAAGAGTTTCTTACCCTAGAATATTGAGTGTTAAGACAAGCCAAAGCATGCTTAACTACTCATTGATTCTTTGGATCTTGGAATCGACTTATTCTCACCAAATCGGGACAATTTAATGTGTGAATAAGACGTTTAAATAAGTTTGATAAATATGCATGATTTCAATCTTATTTAAGTATTATGAATGGTTTTTTCATTTCAAATTCTTTCAATTGTAGAATCATGTCTTCAACTAACAAAGAAAACAACCTAATGTGCCCGGAACTTCCCGAAAAGTTACCATTTTCCTTGAACTTGGTGAACTTTAAGGAGTGGGAAGAAGAACTCTGAAAGACCCTTCAAAATTGCTACCTAGAGCACATTCTCGACATACCCATCCTGAGTTTTTACTCAAAAGGGGTTATGAGCGATAACGCTTATGAGGAATGGAGTTGGGATTGCAAAAGAGTCTCACGACTTATGGCAAACTCCATCCCGGAACAATGAAAGGGGAAGTTCTCCAACTATTTTCTGGACATGCTCCTCAAAGCTCTAGAAGATATAGTCAATTTGAGGGTCACCAAGAGCATCATAGGCAATTATGATGGTCTCGTGGAGGAAGTGACTAGGTCACCCTCCAACATGAAGATCAAGCCACCACAAGAGGGGTGCCTTGCCAAGGAGAGGCAAGAGGTATGGGAACAAGTCTACAATGCTAGACTAAGACTCGGAATGACACTTCGAGCCCACGTGCTCCGAATGATAAGGTATTCACTCACTTGGAGCTCATTGGAAAACCGGTGGAGGATGAGCAAGTGGCTCACATGCTATTAAGTTCTCTCCACTCGGGCTATGTTGCATTGAAGATGCGGCTAACTGCCAATCGGAACAAACTCTCTTTGATGGAGGTTGTCCATGAGATTCAATGGGTCGATTCTTGCAGAAGTGATAAGCTCAAGCTTGCTCTAAAGAAAAAGAGGAAGGAGTTCAAGAACAAGGCAAAGATGCGATGCTTCTACTGTAGTCGGCAGGGCCACTACAAGTGAGAATGCAACATGTACCTGGAAGATGAGGCAAAGGGAAGAGAAATCTCTACCTTAGATATCTTCTTTATAAACTTACACTTGAATACAAGCAATTCATAAGGTATTAGATACCATTAATGACTCACTATAGAATCATGTTTAAGTTTTTGTTATCAACCATACATTGATCTTCCGACGTTGGACATCATTTTGTTTTGATCACAAGACTATTGTTTCAAAAGTCTTGCTTATATGTTTATGGCTTGACACGTTTATCTAAAACGTGTGCTTTCGTTAGACAAACAAGTTTATAATGTTAATAATACCACCAAGAAAACTAAGACCATTGAGTCAAATGAGACGTACTTGTGACGTTGTCGTCTTGGCCACATTAACATCAAACGCATTAAGAAACTTATACAAGAAGGTGTTCTTGACTCATTTGATTTGCAATCGTTTGAGAATTGCGAAGGATGTTTATTAAGCAAGATGATAAAGCAACCATTCTCCAAGCTAGGAGAAAGGGCAGGTAACTTGTTGGGTCTAATACACACCGATGTATGTGGACCAATGAGCACAACCACAAGGAACGGACATCGATATTTTATCACCTTCACAGACGACTATAGTAGATATGGATATGTCTACCTTATGTTGCACAAATCTGAATAGTTCGAAAAGTTCAAAGAATTTCAGAGTGAAGTTAAAAATCAGCTTGGCAAGAAAATCAAAGCCCTTCGATCAGATCAAGGTGGTGAATACTTGAGCCTAGAATTCGATGATCATCTGAAAGAAAAGGGAATACTTTCATAATTGACACCTCCAGGAACTCCACAATGGAATGGAGTATCCGAAAGGAGAAATCGAACCTTGCTGGACATGGTACGATCAACAATGGGTCTTAGTGATCTTCCTATCTCTTTCTGGGGACACGCACTTCTAACCGCGGCACTAACACTAAACTGTGCTCCATCAAAAGCTGTAGAAAACACTCCGTACGAGCTTTGTACGAAGAAACCTCCAAGGTTGTCTTTTCTCAAGATATGGGGATGCGAAGCTATGTCAAGAAATTAATTTTGACAAACTTCACCCCAAATCTAACAAGGTTTTCTTTGTGGGCTACCCAAAAGAAACCAAAGGGTATTACTTCTACAACAAATCCGAGAACAAAGTGTTTGTTGCTCGCGATGGTGTCTTTTTGGAGAAGGAGCACCTTTCCAAAATGACAAGTGGGAGGAAAATCGAACTCGATGAAGTTCGAGAGGACGAGCAACGAAATCAAATTGATAGTCAAAGTGCTCAAACAACATTTGTTGACGCTGGTCAAAATGTGCAAAGTCAAACAGACAATGCAAATGCTCAGTCCGTTACCCTACGTAGGTCGTAGAGGCCGAGGTCTGAACTTGATAGGTATCTTGGTGCTGTATTAACCAAGAATCAGGACATCCTGGTAGTGGATGGAGACGAACCGACAACCTACAAGCAAGCGATGGCGAGCACTACTCTGCTAAATGGCAAGAGGCCATGAGATCTAAAATGGATCCATGTTTGAAATCAAGTCTGGGACTTGGTTGACTTACCCAAAGGTTACACACCTATTGGATGTAAGTGGATTTTCAAATTGAAAACCGACAAAGATGGAAATGTATTCATTTACAAAGCTAGATTGGTAGCAAAAGGTTATAGGAAAATTCATGGTATTGATTACGATGAAACCTTTTCTCTGGTTGCAATGCTTAAATCCGTTCGGATCATCCTAGCGATTGCTGCATATTACAATTATGAAATATGGCAGATGGACGTCAAAACCGCCTTCCTCAATGCAATTTTGGAAGAAACTATGTACATGACACAGCCTGAAGGTTTTGTCGACCAAAACAATACTGGGAAAGTGTGTAAGCTTAAAAAGTCCATTTATGGGCTAAAACAAGCTAGCAGAAGTTGGAATCTGCGATTCGATGAAGCCATCAGTAAGTTTGGTTTTATCAAGAATCCATATGAATCTTGTGTTTACAAAAAGGTCATTGGGAGTGACATCGCCTTCCTAGTCTTATATGTCGATGACATATTGCTCATTGGAAACAGTATTCCGATGTTAGAGTTTGTAAAGGCCTAGCTTGTAAAATGTTTTTCAATGAAAGACTTGGGAGAGGCTCAGTACATATTGGGCATCAAGATTTATAGGGATAGATCTAAGAAGATGATTGGATTGAGCTATAGTACTTACATTGATAAGGCACTGGCTCGATTCAACATGCAGGAGCCCGAGAGAGGTAACCTACCCATGTCACATGGCATAACCCTAAGCAAGAAGCAGTGTCAAAAGACACTTGATGAGCGAGAAAAGATGAATGAGATCCCATATGCTTCGCTTATTGGATTGATCATGTATGCCATGATATGTACGAGACCAGATGTATTGTATGCCTTGAGTGCTATGAGCCGATACCAATCAGACCAAGGGGAGGCGCATTGGACTGCGGCCAGGAATATCCTAAAGTGCACGAAAAGGAACAATGATAAATTCCTGGTATATGGTGGCTTAGAAGAATTAGTTGTTGAAGGTTATACCGACACAAGCTTCCAAACAGACAGTGACGATTTTAAATCACAGTCTGGATATGTGTTCTGTCTAAATGGAGGATCGTTTAGTTAGAAGAGCACAACTGTAGATTCTACAACTGAAGCCGAATACTTGGCAGCTGCTAAAGAGGCTAAGGAGGCTGTTTGGATTCGTAAGTTCGTTGGTGAACTTGATGTTGTACCCTCTATCAAGGGTCCAATAGCCCTCTATTGTGACAACAATGGAGCTATTGCTCAGGCCAGAGAGCCAAGGGAACATCGAAAGGTCAAACATGTCAAGCAGCGATTTCACATGATAAGGGATTGGAAATCAGAGGGTAAAATTAGAATTTGTAAAGTTGGAGCAGACGATAATGTAGCCGATCCACTTACTAAATCTCTGCCCCAAGTGAAGCACAACAACCACGTTAAGGCAGTGGGAATCAGGCACGTTGGTGATTGGCTTTGATTTCCTTGTTTAGTGTTTTAATTAATTTTTGAACATTTTAATGTAAGACATTAAGATGAACCATTCAGGTTTTGGAGTAATTTAATTTCATGCAATTTTATCACTCCATTTCTATTTAATTGTGGTTTAGAATTAAATATTGAGTCCATTCGATTATGAGAATATTCAAAATAGGGTATCAAGACCAGTCTTTGATGAGTGACATTTTTGGCACTCATTTGGTTCCTTTTTGGATGATTTTCATTTCATTTTATCTCTCTTTTCTTTAGTTTTCCTTAGTTTTATTCTTGTTTTCTTCATTTTATGCTTTTTGTAGTTAGTTTCTCTTTTTCATGTCTTTTTCTAGTTTACTTGTTATTTTTCTCTTTTACTTGCTTTTTATCTTTTGCTTGTAGGTGGTAATTGATTGTCCAAGAATTCCCGAGCCTCCTCTCTACGAGTTTTCATTGCTTTTATGCCTAAAGAAGGTGCAAGAAGTTCCAAGTCAAAGGTGGATCCAAGGGGCGAGCTTCAAGGCTTTGTTTATGCCTTATTCATGGCTTTAATTCTTCAAGAAATTTAAGAAAGTTTCTGCCCACTTTGTCCTCCATCATCATCATCCTGGATGCGTGCACCACTTGAGCTAGGACGAAGAGAAGAAGGAGAGGAAACCCAGCTATGTGCGGGCGCACAAAGGGAGTGTGCGGCCGCACATTGGTCGTGTGCAGCCGCACACCAGGTGCGTGCGGGCACACATGCCTGGGTGTGTCCCGTGCGCGCCTTTCTCCCTCCTCCGAGCGCCCGCACTTATGAGGGTCTATTTTTGGGCGTCATTACCGACCTCCTCCTTGTATATATAGTTATTTCTACCTATTTTTAGGGGAGAGTGAAGTTTTTAGTTTTTAGATTGATTTTGATAGTTAGTTTTTGGGGAGAATTTTAGAGAGAGAAACTCAAGAACTAGAGAGAGAAACTCATGATTTTTGGTGATTGCTCAAGGATTCCTCATTGTATTTGATCTTTGGATTAAAGTTTTGTAAGGATCTTCTTCTTGATTTCAATACAAGTTTGATTTTAGTTGATTTCATTAGTTTTTCATATTGTTGATGATTGATTTGGTTATTGATTGAATTTTGATTGATTTTGATTGATTGTTGGTTTAATCTTTGAATTCAAGCATGTTGATGATGAATTTGATGAATGTTGTAGTTTTGATCTCCATTTCTATAGCTAGTGAGTAGTTTCCTAGCTAGGGAGATGGTGAAGCATGTATGAATGATGGAATAGTGTAATTTGGGGATAATTGATGGAGTTGATGATATGATTAAATTTGGTTGATATTTCATGTGCATGTGTGTGATTAATTGAGGTTTGGCCATCTTTGATTAATACACTAGATTGCATTGTAAGCTTGCTATGATACGGACCATTGATTAGTAGACTTGCAATTTCACGATTGAGGTGCTTTGTGACGTTCCCTAGGTAGTGTTTAGCGTAGTTGACGCTAGTTAGACCTCTAGGTGAACCACCTTAGTATGCTCTTTTGGATACATGATGATTTTCCTTCATATCGCTTGACTTAGTCGGTTTGACCTCCCAAATTACCGTTTCCATTATGATTGCATGTGGATCCATTGCCCTAGTGTCTTAGATTGATTTTATACAAGTTTGCATTACCTAGTTTAGCCTTAGTTCTACCTCAAACCCCTTCTTGATTCCGAAATATCTTGATTTAGACATCGTGCACTTGATATCCATTCCCTTGGGTTCGACCTTGACTTGCCACTACGCTAAATAGGGGTTAGTTAAGTTACAAATTTTGTTTGATAGGGTGGGGTGGTAGCCCAACGACCTACCGTTCTCCTTCCCATCAGTCTTGGATAAAGAAACACCTACTAAGTGAACATTGAATATTATAATCGAAAATTATCCCTAATCAAGGTCATTTAAATAATGGACGATTAATGACCGCTTGAGATTAGTGTGTAGTTTGATTTATAGCACCGTTTCTTGTGCTATAAGAACATGATTGTCATAAATCTTTTGCACAGGTATTGGTTTAGAAGCATACTGGATCGACCTATGAGAATACTTTAAGAAATTTAAAAATCGTCATAAGTATACTTTTCATTATGGCTATCAGAACCTCTTTCCTCGACCATGAGTATTGTGAGTTCTCTTGTTTGAGTACTAGTCCGTTTTGATGTTAGCCAAATTTCTGACGTACATGGAGATTATAACGGCAACACTCGGGCGGCTATGTCCTCTTAGTAAGAGAAGCTGACAGTACAAGACTGGTAATGTCCCCCTACTAATAATAGGGAACATATCTTTGTTGTTTACAAGGCTTCTCGTAGAGTATGACTGTGAAAATGCATGGCCGTGCTCAAATGGATTTTAGAAATCATCTGTTTATTGACAGTCAAACTCGGATTTTGAGAAACACTTTTGGATGTAATAAGGATGATGAATAATCTTACCTTATAGTTCACGAAGAGACATTAAGTGACATAGGAAATAGGGTATACAAAAAAACCCGCACTTGTCCGGAAGGACAAATGGGAGATTGATAAAAATGGTATCCTTCAAACAAGTGTATTATTCCGATAGAGGGTTCGTAATTATTAGAAAACTAATTATTCAGTGAGGTCAAGTGATCGGAATTCCTAGTTGGAGGCCGCTTCCGATTAGTAATATTAATCTATAATTAATATTACAGCTTAATCTTTACCGAACCCTTCGGGTCAAACCCAAGCAACTAACGATCCGACATGACGAATTAATTTGGAAGGAATTAATGAGTCACTCGAGTATTTAATATTTAGACGTCGGAAATCGAGCTAGGAGCTTCGAAATCGAACGTCGTAAATCGAGTCGAATTAATAAAAGACGAGACGGTAAAACTGTTAGGTTTCGATGAGTCCAACTCGCCTCCGAAGAAAACCCGAGCCAAGACCACACTCACAATTAATATAATCACAAGACATAATTAACTTAAACAACAAGAATTAAGAAAAGATTAATACCTTTGACGTGTGCTTCGCTCTCAACAAGAACTCTTACTTCAGAAAGCTTTTAGCTTCGCTCACACGAAGACCTCCAACGGAAGTCCACCCACAACACGACCCCGACAAGGTCCAATGCTTAGAGGTTAGCTAAGCCTGACCTAATACTCGAGTAATTATACGTGTTTAAAGGTTTTCTCAATGGAGATGCCTTTTCTAACACCTTACTCAAGTGAACAATCCCAAGGTATGCCTTGGCTATTTATAAGGAGTGCTTCCTTGTGAATTCCACTCATCTTTCAATGCGGGACTTTTTCAAAAAATGATCCCACATAGAAAGAATGTTGAATTCAATCCTTAGTTAAATAAACCAAGAATAACAAAGTAACAAGTGTCACATGGTTAGGTGAGGACCACTTTCTCACTTGCTCCCCAAGGCAACTCACATGCATTGTTATCTAACCATGAGGCACCTGTTTAGGGAATTTTTACCCTAGGCAAGTTGACCAATGAGGGGGTGCCACGTGTTAGAGGCTGGCAGGTTCCCTGAACGGGGATCAGAAGACGGCCCGAGAGTGCTACCTCTCAGCCGTCAAAGATACTGTGGCCTCAGATGGCCAAGGGAAGGAACCAATAGACCTTGACAATGTCAAGGATGCTCCTTCACCCCCACCAGCAGCCGGTAAAAAGAGAAAAGCTGCAGAGCTGGTGGTGGTGAAGAAAGAAAAGAAATAGCAACCACTGACCGGTGAACGGTCAGAGGAGCTCCGTCCCCAACCGGCTGGTGATAGCATTGATCTTGTTCTGGACGACAGCCGTCCAGAGCGAACTGTTAAGGTTGGGACGGTTGCTAACGTTGTTCTGGGTGCAGACTCGCACCTTTTGCTGAAAGAATTCAAAGATGTGTTTGCCTTTGAAGTGGAAGAGATGCCAGGCATCAGCCTGGATCTCGCTGTCCACAAACTCGCCGTGGATCCAAAAATGAAGCCCATTCGGCAAAAGAAGAGGAACCACGGTGAGGAAAGAAGTCAGGCGGCGGCTGCCGAAGTAAAAAGCTGTTGGATGCCAGGTTCATTCGGCCTTGTAATTTCCCCGACTGGGTGGCAAACGTTGTGCTTGTAAAGAAGCCGAATGGTACCTGGCGGATGTGTGTAGACTACACAGATCTCAACAAGGCATGTCCAAAGGATAGTTATCCACTTTCAAAAATTGACAGCTTGGTCGATTCAACAGCCGGTCATACCTTGATGAGTTTTATGGATGCCTATTCCGGCTTCCATCAGATACCTCTGTGGAAAAAAGATCAAGAAAAGACGGCCTTCGTCACTGATCAGGGGTTATTCTGTTATACTGTGATGCCGTTTGGCTTGAAGAATGCGCCGGCTACGTTCCAACGGATGATTAATACAGTCTTCATTAGTCAAATTGGGAGGAACGTAGAGGCGTACATTGATGACATGATAGTCAAATCCAAGCAGCAGGCGGATCACCTTGCTGATCTCTGAGAAACCTTCACCACACTCAGGCGGCATAGGGTTATGTTAAATCCTAAGAAATGCGTCTTTGGTGTTGAGTCTGGGAAGTTTCTTGGATTCCTGATTGATCAAAGAGGGATAGAGGCTAACCCTGAGAAGATACAGGCGGTAATTGACATGAAGTCACCCCGCACTGTTAAGGAAGTTCAGAGACTCACTGGTTGCCTGGCCGCCTTGGGGAGATTCCTCAGCCGGTCAGGTGACAAATGCCTTTACTTCTTCCAAGCAATCAGGAAGAAGACTAGATTTGAATGGAGGGATGATGTTGAGGCGGCATTTCAAAAATTGAAAGAACACTTACACTCTTTGCCAAGGCTTGTTAGTCCTTTGCCTAGAGAGAAGTTGTACATGTACTTAGCCGTCTCAGACCATGCCCTCAGCTCCCGGTATACTTTATAGCCATGTGTTAAAGAATGCTGAACTCCGGTACCCCATGGTGGAAAAATTTGGTCTTGCTCTATACATGCCCTTCAAAAATTTGAAGCCATACTTTCTGGCACATCCGGTTGTAATTTACACCAATCAGCCCCTCAAGCGGCCAATGTCTACTCTGGAGTCATCCGGCAGAATGTTGAAATGGGCTATTGAAATGCAAAGTCTTGAAATCTCCTACGAACCAAGGAAAGCAGTGAAAGGTCAGGCGTTTTCCGACTTCATTGTTGAAATGACTCGTCCGGTTCTCCCGGATAATGTTGATCAGGTTTGGAAGGTGTATGTAGATGGGAGCTCTACAAAGAACGGCTGTGGTGCATGCATTGTTTGTGAATCTCCAGAAGGAGATAGATATGAGTATGCACTACGGTTCAAGTTTCAGGCCTCAAATAACGAGGCGGAGTTTGAAGCCCTCCTAGCCGGAATCCGCATGTGTAAGGCAGCAGGGGCAACAAAGATTGACGCCCATGCTGATTCTCAGTTGGTTGTTAGCCAGTATGAGGGCACTTTTGAAGCGACCCATCCGGCTATGATCAAATATCTTCAGGCTGTCAAAGATGAGGCTGGGACACTTGAGGAATTCAGATTGAATCAAGTGCCCCGGTCAGATAATCACCCGGCGGATGCACTATCAAAATTGGCATCATCCGCCTGCCATGACACGCCTCGGTCAGTCTTTTGGGAAGTTCTTGAAAAAAGAAGTATTTATGAAGAGCCTATTGGAATTCTGGATCGAAGTTCTACTTGGATGGATGGCATCCGGGCGTATCTTGCAGACGGCACGCTCCCTGATTCACCTCAGGAGGCAGCCGTCATGAAAAAGAGAGTAGCTAACTTCAAGTTGAGAAACGGAGAACTCTTCAAGGCTGGTTTTCTCAGGGCCTTGTTGAAATGTGTTACCCCAGAAAAGGGGAAAGAGGTACTCGAAGAGCTGCATGCGGGATTTTGCGCCTCCCATATAGGCGGCAAGTCCCTAGCCGTCAGAGCCAGGCGGCATTATTTTTGGCCTACCCTTGAGGCATACGCCAAAGAATTTGTGAAAAAATGTGATAAATACCAGAGGTTTGGCAAGCTAATACATCGCCCGGCTACTGATCTGACGGCAATCCACAGCCCAGTCCCGTTTGCTAAATGGGGCATGGACATTTTGGGTCCTTATACGCCTGCTCCAGGCGGAAAGCGCTATATCTTGGTGGCTGTGGACTATTTCACCAAATGGGTGGAGGCGGAGGCAGTTAAGAATATCAAGACAAAGGATGTCATCTCTTTCATCTGGAAGAATATTATCACCTGGTTTGGGGTACCTATGTCTATGGTATTTGACAACGGCCCTCAGTTTGAGACGCCTCAGCTCAAGACTTGGTTAGGAGATCAGGGTATCTCAAGTTACTTTGCCTTAGTCGGCCGTCCTCAAGCAAATGGTCAGGTTGAGGCATTCAACAAACTCATCTCGGACGGCATAAAAAAGAAAATTGAAAGAGCCGGTGGTTTATGGGCTAAAGAGTTAATTCATGTCCTTTGGGCAATCCGGACAACTGCCAAGGGGTCAACCGGAGAAACCCCATTTCTCATGGTATACGAGGCTGAAGTCGTTTTACCCATTGAACACTATGAGCCTACGCTCAGAGTGATGCTATATGATGAAGAGGCAAATTGGGAGGCCATGCGGCTGGCATTGGACTCCCTCCCGGAACGCAGGGGCAATGCTGCCCTGCGGACATGAGATATACCGTCTGAGAATGACGAGAGCCTACAACAAAAGAGTGCACAAACGTCCTTTGAAAGTGGACGATTTTGTGTTACGGAAAATGGAGGCAACCGGTAGGGCCAATGAGCTTGGAAAGCTAACTCCTAATTGGGAAGGCCCCTACCGAATCTATGAAGAAGTTAGGGATGGCACATACCGCCTGAAAACCCCAGACGGTAGACGCCTGCCTAGAACTTGGAATGTAGATAACTTAAAAAAGTACTACTTCTGAGTACTGTAAAGTTTTTTGTAACAAGAAGTATTAATGAGAAATGCTTTTGTTGCATTTATTGTCTTTTTATTTCCGTCTGGGTTACCCATACAAATGTTGTAAAGTTAGTAGCAAATTTAATATGCGAATAACTTGAGGCCAGTGGCCAGATAAAAAACTAAGTTTGATACTTAGTATATAAAATCAAAAGTCCATAGTCACAAGAGGCCAATGGCCGGATCCTTAAGCTAAGCACAAAACTGTTTAGTGGCTATGCAACCGGTCTCCAACTAGACCAGAAGCCAAAGGCTAGATGGTTGTATTTTTTACAAATTCGTCTATCCTGTTATGGATATAGGCGTCCGACGACACCCTTCCGGGTGCAATCGTCGCAGAGAACAACCATCTTGCTCGTTCTATATACCCATGCAGGCGGCAAAGATTGAGTGGCTAGACCAGCCAACTCATAGCTGTTTGACCATGTTATTTCTCCTAATTAATTTTTGGTTGTGAAAACTCCGGCTGCCTGCAAGTATCAGCCGGAGTACCATCATAAGTTTTTACTTAGTAAAATTTTCTTCAAGTTGCGCACTTATAGGGCAAACCCTTTTTTTTTGCGTAATGGCTATAAAGAATACCCAGGCGGTTTGATACCGACTGGGGCAGAGGTTGTATGCCTGTCATTTGACCGGTTGTGTACTTGGTTTGGGGCAATCACTATTGTGATTGATTGTCTTACAAACATCCCATACTCTTTAAAGTATGAGAAGTTTCCAAGATAATCAATCCTTTTTCAGATTAAACCAATCACACAGCCGTCCAGGGGCAAGGACAGCCGGATTTGTACCTGCCGCATGCTTTTCATAAGATAGGCAAAATCACAAGTATATATTGAGTATATATGCAAAAGTGAAAAAACTGAAAAAATTGAAAAATTGTGCAAGTATAAGAAAACCGACTGAGTCGGTATACTTCAATAAATTAAACTGGCTCAAGGCCAAGAATGATTGTCAACCGGATCCACATCCGGTATACAGAGAAAAAAAAAGAAGTTACACAAATACTCGGCACGCAGGCCGGAAAAGCAAAGGTTGGCACACAGCCGCTGAAAAACAAAAAAAAGTGGTTGGCATACTGCCGCAGAAAAGGAGGTGAGCTATGCTTGGGGCTGTTCCGGTTGGGCTGGAGTTGTAGAAGGAACATCATCCGGAACCACAGCCTCTTCAGGCTGGCTGTCCTTAGTGCCCAATTCCTTCATTATCTCATCTAAGTCCGGCTCCTCTGTGTCCGAGATCTCAGCGCCATTCTCCAAAGCCCAATCCTTGAAGCGAGGCGGAGCAGGATCCCCAAGAACCTTGGCATCATACGCCTCAGTGGCGTAGTTGTACCTCAGTTTGTAGACTTCAAAGTCTACCTCAGGGTAGAGAAGCCCCCAAGCCATCCGGAGGCGGATCTCATTATCCCGCTCATTCTCCTTGATGAGCCGTCCCTGCTCAGCCTTGAGCTCTTCTTCATGCTGACTTTTCAGAGTGGCAAGCTCGGCAATCAGCCGGGACTTGTCCTTCCTTAGATCAGCATTTTCCTTGTCAGCTCCTTCCAAGGCTTTGAGACTCGAGCCGGCATTTTTCAGCTGAAGCTCCAGGTCGCTGATCCGGCTGTTAGCCTCATCGTTAGCAGCCGTCAAGGTCTTGACCAGCTCCTCCTGTTTCAACTCGAGGGCTTTAATCTCAAGATCAAAGTTAATATATGCATATTCAGCAGAGTTGAGATTGGCTTGAGCCCTTTTCTTGGCATCAGTTACCTCTTCCTGCTTCTTCCGGAATGGCACCCAAAGCCCATCCACCCGGACCATAACCCGAGCAAGGTCATCCGGGAAACCAAACACTTAGCAAAATTGAAAGAAAAATGAAATGAATTGAAATGAATAAGATAAGGGGCAAGTTTCACTTACCTTCGCCAGCTGCCCCAGAATCTGGTCGAAGTCGACCTCATGGTGGTTGGGTATGGAGTTCTTCTCCGTTAGGGTGAGAGTCCTCACCATCCGTTTGCCAAACCCCGCCAGGTCCGGGGGCCCAGAAGTAGCATCTGCAGCATAAGAAGGACTTGGTGAGAGACTAGCAGCGTTTTTGGCATTCATTCTTTGCCGGCTACTCACGGAACCCCCGGAAGGGTCAGTCATAGTCTTGACACGCATAAAATCAAGCGGCCAAGGAATCTCTATCTTACCTTTGGAGTCGACCCTTGCCGGCTCCTCCCCTGCGGCTGCAGCACCACCTGCAGCCCTGGATGGCTCGCCATCCTTCGATGCTTCAGTAACATCCGGCTTTCTCTTTGACTTCTCTGAGTTTTCACTCAGAGTTGCCATGGCTTCGGGGCCTTTTCCCCCAGTTGTTGGGTGGCCTTTAGCATTAGTGCCGGAGACCGTCGAGGTTGCCTTCTTCTCGGCTTTGGCAGTCGGCTTCTGAAGGTTCTCATCCCCATGTCTTTTTAAGACCTTTGTTACGGAGCGGGGGAGGATGCCAGTTGAAGCCTGCAAAAACGAAGGGAAACCGTAAGTCATCCGGTATTAGAAAGAACTTGAAAAAATTCAAGAGAAGTTTGAAGATTATCTTACCCCGCCTTTTTTGGCCTCCTTGGCCTCAATGGTGGCCTTCTTGGCCATAATATTTTCCTTGCGGAGCTGAGCCGCAGACTTAGCCGGAGTCTTGGCTGGGTCAACCATTTTCCTTGCTTCCTCTGCAGAAAAACATGAAAAGTGTTAGAACAAGAAAAAGTTCAAAGCATTGAAATTTAAATTGCAGGCGGAAGACCGCCGGGTGGGTGAGTGTATCTACCCTTTGGAAACATAGGGCTCAACCCACAGGCGGACAAGAATCTCTCATCCGCAAAGAAATCCGGGTGGGGGATCCAGTTTCTTGGAACAACTATGTGAGTCCCATCCCCCAAGGGCTCAGTTGTTGTCTTGAAGAACTCCGGCTCTATTATTTGCTCCCGGGCTTTGGTAGTAAGAGCTGGGCGTATACACTTCTGGCCCACCAAAGCCAGCTCTTTGTTGTAGCGCCGGAGGATCTTGTTTATTCTCACTTGAGGGGAGGAGACCAAGTACCACTTGTCTTTCCAGCCTCCCCTCTTGGACACCTTGTCCAAGGTCATCAGATATTCCGGGAGCGTGGAAATAGTGTACCACGCTCCATATCCGCCTGGGGCACTCTTGAGGTAGTGCATGTGGGTGAATGCAGTAAAACTGGGCTCAATGTCCTGGAGCTCGCATGCGGCAATGTAGCTCAGGATATTGACCCAGGAGTTGGGTGTCAATTGCCGCACCCCCAAGTTGTACCCCTTCAGAATCTTCCGGATGCCGCGGTGAAGGGGAAAGCGGAGGCCGGCTTCTATCACCGCCTCGTAGCAGACGAAGTAGTTGTCTGCATTGTCTATGTCATCCCCCTAGGCTAGAACAGCATCAGCCGGAGGGACGATGATATCCTAGTCATCCCCAAAGGGGTGTTATTGTTTGAAAGCCTCGAAGCCGCTTTCAAGAAGAGCCCTGTCTCCAGGCTTCATCCGGGTCTTGGTAGGATCCGGGTTTATTTCTTTCTTTGCTGTCTGGCGATAAGCCTCAGCAAGGTCCTCTCCATCAGAGCCGATCCCTCTTGCTCTTCAGCAGCCTTTTCGGCTGGGTTATTTGGTTGGTCTGGAGAGGAGGCGGTCTCCTCACCGTCTCCCCTCGAGTCGCTGTTGTTGGAGGTAGACGGGGTGTCCTCAGCTGAACTACTTTGCTTAGCCGCCTCATAGTCCTCCTCCCTCACAACTTCACTTGCGGGCACTTCCCTAGTGCGCCGCCTGCTGGGCTTGGTAGCCGTTTGCTTAGTTCTGGCCATTGTGTCCTGCACAGGCACAGAGAGGGAAGAAGCCGAAGATGAGAAAAGTACTCCAGAAACTCCAGACAAGGCACCCCCGGTTCTAGACTCAGCCGTCCCTAGTGACCGGCTGAGCGTCCTAGGTAGTGCCGTGTGTGCAAATGGAGAGTTCATTTTATTTTTTTAAAAATGAATGTATACAGCCGGAAACGAGTGTATACAGGCTAAAGAAAAAGAAAAAGAAGAAAACTTAAAGAAGGAAACGGATAGTTACCTTACTTTGAGTTCTGAAAATCTGAAAACGGCAAAGTAACCGGTGACCGGGTGACTTTGAAAGAGCACACGAAAATCTTGAAACTTGCTTAAACGCAGCCGGGATCAGAGCACCTCTCTCTAGAAAACTCTCTTTCTTTCTCTAAAAAGTCAAGGATTGTAAAAAAGTGAAGAGGAGGGAGGGGGGGTAAATCCCTATTTATAGGGGGTGAAACGACACGAATCCCCGTCACATTTGTCAAAAAATAGCCGTTTTCACTGTTCACCCTTCATGGGCTGACACGTGTCACAGGCGCCACGTGGCCTGCCACGTGCCACCTGTGAGGGGCAAATGTTTAGGGAATTTTTACCCTAGACAAGTGAACCAATGAGGGGGTGCCACGTGTCAGAGGCTGGCAGGTCATCCTTGACCAATCTCCAGCTGACACGTGGCCTCTCCAGATACTTCCTTAGAATTGCGGCCTTCAAGGGCCCAATTCCCCAAAATCCGCTATTTGGCGGCGCAGCCCATCAGTCCTAGGTCAGAATGACCTAGGGAGGGGCACTCTTCCCAATGACCCTATAAATAGGGAGATATTCCCCCAAAATGGGGGACATTCAGAAATTTACTATCATTTATTACATCCTACTTTCTCTCTCATCAGAGAGCTCCTGAGCTTGGAATCCAAGCAGATCCCCACCTAAATTTCCGCACTTTTATTCTCCTTCAAGTTACTAACTTGAGCGTTGGAGGCGGAGCACCACCCAACCGGTGTCTCCGTTGTTTTTGCAGGTACAGAGTCAGCAGGACCAGTCTTTGAGTTGTAACTCTCCCAAGGGACAAAAACACCCAAAACAACACCCAACCTTGAGCCCCAAGTTGGGTTTGGTTGGGCCGCCACCTTTTGGCCCACGTCCATGATCTGCCACCCGGGTCCGCGGCCCGTTGCCACATGGCATTGCCAACGTGGCACGCTGCCACGTGTGCTGCCATATGGCGCTTCCACGTGGCGCACTTCTATTTGGCGTGCTTCCCTAGCCTTTCGCGCGGCTAGGGTTTTTACTTGTTACTCGAAGCATTTTCCCGTCTCGCCAATTCCTAAATTTTGGCTCGACTTTTAAGATTCGGTTCCGACGCTCTAAGCTTGGAATCCGACATCTTTGTTCACAATACTCGAGCAACTCATTAATTCCTTCCGAATTAATTCGTCATGTCGGTTCGTTAGTTGCTTAGGTGTGACCCGAAGGGTTCAGTCAAGATTAAGCTGTAATATTAATTACTCATTTATATTACTGATCGGAGGCAGCCTCCACCTAGGCATTCCGATCACTTGATCTCACTGAATAATTAGCTTATTAATAATCCGAACCCTCTATCGGAATAATACACTTGTTCGAAGGACACCATTCCTATCAATCTCCCACTTATCCTTCCGGACAAGTGCGCATTTAGTGTATAGCCTTTTTCCTATGTCGCTTAATGTCTCTTCATGTTCATAAGGTAAGTTTTATTCGTCATCCTTATTAAGTCCAGAAGTGTTTCTTGATCCCGAGTCCGACTGTCAATAAACAGATGATTTCTAAAATCAATCCGAGCACGACCATGCATTTTTACAGTCTCGCTCTTCGAGAGGCCTTATAAACAACAAATACATCTTCCCTGTTTTAGTAGGGGGACATTCCTAGTTTTGTAATGTAGCTTCTCTTACTGAGAGGACCTAGCCGCCCGAGTGTTGCCGTTATAATCCCCTTTTACGGCAGACGTTTGACAACATCAAAGCTGACTAGTACTCAAACAAGAGAACTCACAATACTCATGGTCGAGGAAATAGGTTCCGACAGCCATAATGAGAAGTATACTTATGACGATTTTTAATTCTCATAGGTCGATCCAGTATGGTTCCAAACCAATACCTGTGCAAATGATTTACGACAATCATGTCCTTGTAGCACAAGAAACGGTGCTATAAATCAAACTACACACTAATCTCAAGTGGTCATTAATTGTCCATCGTTTAAATGACCTCGATTAGGGATAATTTTCGATTATAATATTCAATGTTCACTTAATAGGTGTTTTCTTATCAAGACTGGTCTTGATACCCTATTTTGAATATTCTCATAATCGAATGGACTCATTATTTAATTGTAAACCATAATTAAATAGCAAACGGAGTGATAAAATTCCATGAAATTTAAATTACTCCAAAATTTGAATGGTTTTTCTTAGTCTCTTACATTAAAATGTTTAAAATTAACTAAAACAATAAACAGGGAAATCAAAGCCAGTGTCAAATGTGCCTGATTCCCATTGCCTCAACGTGCTTGTTGTGATCAGCTACATTGTCAACCGTTCCAACTTTACAAATTTTGATTTCACCTTCTGATTTCCATTCTCGAATCATGTGAAACCGCCGCTTGACATGTTTGACCTTCTGATGTTCCCTTGGCTCTCTGGCCTGAGCAATAGCTCCATTGTTATCACAATAGAGGGCTATTGGACCCTTGATAGAGGGTACAACATCAAGTTCACCAACGAACTTACGAATCCAAACAGCCTCCTTAGCCGCTTCAGCAGCTGCCAAGTATTCGGCTTCAGTTGTAGAACCTGTAGTTGTGCTCTTCCAACTAAACGCTCCTCCATTTAGACAGAACACATATCTAGATTGCAATTTGAAATCATCTATGTATGTCTGGAAGCTTGCGTCGGTATAACCTTCAATACTAATTCTTCTGACCCACCATACACCAGGAATTTATCCTTGTTCCTTTTCAGGTACTTTAGGATATTCTTGGCCGCATTCCAATGGGCCTCTCCTAGGTCTGTTGGTAACGGCTCGTAGCACTCAAGGCATAAGATACATCTAGCCTAGTACATATCATGACATACATGATCGATCCAATTAACGAAGCATATGGAATCTGATTCATCCTTTCCCGCTCATTAGGTGTCAGTGGACACTGCTTCTTGCTTAGGGTTATGCCATGTGACATGGGTAGGTAACCTCTCGTGGCCTCCTCCATGCCGAATCGTGCCAGTACCTTATCAATATAAGTACTTTGGCTCAATCCAATCATCCTTTTCAATCTATCCCTATAGATCTTGATGCCCAATATGTACTGAGCCTCTCCCAAGTCTTTCATTGAAAAACACTTTCCGAGCCAGGCCTTTACAGACTCTAACAACAGAATGTTGTTTCCAATGAGCAATATGTCATCGACATATAAGAATAGGAAGGCGATGTCATTCCCACTGACCTTCTTGTAAACACAAGATTCATCTAGATTCTTGATAAAACCAAACTTACTGATGGCTTCATCGAATCGCAGATTCTAACTCCTGCTAGCTTGCTTTAGCCCATGGACTTTTTAAGCTTATAAACTTTCCTAGCATTGTTTTGGTCGACAAAACCTTAAAGTTGTGTCATATACACAGTTTCTTCAAAAATACCATGAAGGAAGGCGATTTTCACGTCCATCTGTCATATTTCATAATTGTAATATGCAGCAACCGCTAGGAGGATCCGAACGGATTTAAGCATTGTAACTGGAGAAAAGGTTTCATCGTAATCAATACCATGAACTTGCCTGTAACCTTTTACTACCAATCTAGCTTTGTAAATTAATATATTTCCATCTTTGTCGGTTTTTGTAGGGAATATTTCAATCCATTAACCCCAAGCTTGAACCCCACTGTGATCATACACTTAAGCATGGGGGCGTCCAAAGGGAAAGAAAAGAGAGAAAAAGAGTCGCCAACAAGTTTTAGGAACTTGTAAACCGTTCACAAGGTGAAGATTACACCCCTTAACGATCCAGGAGATCTTCAACTCCAAAAGGTCTTGAACCAAATAGGGTTCGGGGAAGAAGGTACAAATCCAACCTAAAAGAGATTGAACTTGCCCTAAATAGGCCTCTACTTCATTCTTCTCGTATTCATGTGCGCTTTCTGACTAACATGCAATCAATAGGTTAACCCTAAACCTGTTTATCCATGTTGGTTGAATTTAATGCACAAGCAAATCTATTATTGGCGATCACTTGAATTATAATCATATTAAGCCTAGATAAGATTATTAATTATCTTATTAAACGTGATTACAAGTACAAATTCCCTTTAAACATGCATAAAAGGCGTGATCAAGCAATAACAATAATATAATATATCAAGCAACATAAAAATTATCATAATAATTATAATTAACAATCATAAAAATAATCATATTAAAGCATAATATTAATAGCAAGATCCTAGGCATGATACCAACAAGATTAATAACAAATCCTAGCATGTCACTAAACAATAAAGATCAAAGCTTTAAACCTAACATGGTACTAACATGATATTAGAAAAGAGTAAAAGGCACCCTAAACATGATACTAGAAAGCAACAGAAACATCCTAACATGATACTAGGAACTAAACAAATTTAAACATGCTTTCTACAAGAATAGAGCAACAAGATTACATACTTTGATGCCTCGTATCTCTTTCTAATAACAAAATACACGCGTTAGTAACTTCAAGGAAAATATAAAATCAAACAATCAAATTAAATATGAAATAGAGATTTGGGACCAAACCCTCAGAAATATCAGACCTTTCACGTCTAGGGCGAAGGCAACTTCGAACTTGGATAGGTGTTTCTAGATCTCGTGAATGCGGAATTTTGTAAGAGAGAAGGTTTAGAAAAAGAATAGAGAGAGAAAGCTTCTAGCTTTTAGAGAGAGATGATGATTGTTGAATTGTTGATTGTGAATCATTGAAAACGGAGGTTCAGGACCCTATTTATAAGAAAACAGTCCGGAAATAGGTAGAATTTGATAAGGAATAAAACTTTATCAAAATCTAATTATTAATTCTAATTCTATTAGGATTAAAGAGAACGCTCTAGAGAATTCTAGAAGACTATAATCAATTCTAATAACTTTAGGAATAATAATTAACATTGGGCTCTCCCCTAGATCATTGGGCCGCATGTAAAGATCAAACCGGGCCCAGTTTAGTATTTTGGCCATAACTTCCTCATTATTCATCGGAATTGGGCTTATAATGTATCGTTGGAAAGCTCTTTGCAAGCCCCATCCAACTACACTATTATTGGACCCTTGTTGTGGACCAAACTAAACTGGATTGACTATTTTTATAAAATAGAGTTGTTTTCGAAAACAGAAAGAAGAGATACTTTAATAAAAACATCCTCATCACTAGACTCTTCACACTTTCACCTTGTTCGATTATCATTCGACGCAAAAGGTATTCATCACTGGGTTTGGTTTTGGGGAGACACATTTGGGTGTCTACAGAAGCCCCCACTTTGATTGAGTTTGGAGAAACGCATGTTTAGAAAACGAAAGTCAAAGTAGCGATAGGGACGGAGAATGATTCAGAACGTTCTGCGATCCTAAATCATTCTTGTAACACCGATACCTGCAAACTAGCGTTAGTTAAAACAGATAAAAGAGTTAAGAAACGCGTATCTTGCACCGTCGAGCACACGTCTCTGAAGTTAACCGATTTGTTGCATTTTATTGAAGACCGCTCTGCTTGTAGCTGCCTCCTATTTCATCGAAGATGACTCTGCTTGTAGTCATTCTCCACTACTTGTGACCATCTTCCACATCCTAGGGAACACGATCGAAGATAACTCTACTTGTAGCCATCTTCAGTTGTTTGTGACCATCTTCCACATCCTAGGGAACACGATCGAAGATAACTTTGCTTGTAGCCATCTTCGGTTGTTTGTGACAACCCTCCAAAAGCTAGGGAACGCTGCCGAAGATATCTTCGCCTGAAGTCATCCTCATTTGTTGCGACAATACTCCGAAGAATATCACCGAAGACCAATGCCTGTTGATCCTTTAAAGTTCGCTTGAACTTTGCTTCCGCTATGCCAATACGTCGGCGCTTCTGCTGCTTGATGCCTTGGGGGTGATGACAATCCTCTCTTCTTTAGGAATAGTTGCCAACACAACTCTTGAATGAGGTACGACAATCCGATTTAGGGAAAGTTGTCAATGCCACGTAACAATCCATCCTAGGAAATGTTGCCACAATGAAGCGACAATCCGTATCTCAGAAATTTTGCCAAAATCCAATTTTGGGAAAATTTGCCAATGCCTCGTAACAATCTGTCATAAGAACCTTGCTACAATCGACAATCCATGTCTTGGAGTATAACTCTTGAAAGCAATCCACCTTGGAAATTTGCCAATATTATGCGACAATCCTTTTGGGAAAATATTGCCACAATTGACAATCCGCGTCTTGGAACATTTGCGAAAAAGAGTCGACTGACAATCCACTTTGGGAAAATTTTCCACTTACTGAAATGAATGACAATCCACGTTGAGGAACCTTTGCCGAAATTTATGATGAGTAGAGACCTACGATAATCCTTTGGCAAATTTTGCCATAGGGAACTATGTGTATGACAATCCAATCTCGGAAATATTGCCAAGGATTTGATGCATGTATGACAATTCGAACTTGGAAAACTTGCCAAATAAAGAAAGAGTACGACAATCCACGTTTGAAAACCTTGCCAGAGATGACAATCCAATCTTGGAAAAATTATCGTATAAGAAGATGCGCGACAATCCATATTTAGAAATATTGTCAGTTGGGGATGACAATCCAATCTTGGAAAAATTGTCGTATAAGTGCTTAGTTTTGAACCGATGCGTTGATGCTTGTAATGAGCCAATGCTTAGGCTCTTAAGCTAAGTGAGACGATCGTCGTCAGGTCAATCACTTACTGCGATTGTAATCGAGCCGACTACTTATCATGTCAATTTGCTTATAGGGGCTAACTGGCGTACCAAGGAACCCGAAATAGCTGAAAGAGGTCCGCATAATCCAATATGGGGCCATGTATCTTATTGCTGCTCCGGCGCACGCTGGAAACCACTGTCGCCGCGTCCTCGCTCTGTCGTCAGGCGACAGATTTTGTCGCCAGGCGACAGCCTTGTCGTCTGACGCTGGATCAAGTTTTCATTCGCGGTTTTTCGAAAAAATCCGAGAATGTTCTTGCTCACTGAAATGTACCTGCATTTATATTTTAGACTATAGGACTTTGCTTATCTTTCTTTAGGGTTGACCTAAGACTTAGTGTTGCTTGACTCATTGACTTGTCATGACTCAAGGTATAAACTTGACTTAATGATGACTCACTTCGTGTGACTCGTGTGTGCATAGTGTTGACTCATGAGGCTCGATATGTACATGACTCGAAATGCAGAAAAACAAAAATTTCCGTTATTTTTGTGAAGGGTACTGACTTTCTCCCGAAAAAGAAAGACACAAAAAGGAAGAAGTTTTTGATGGTGCATATTGAGTGAACTTAGTCAAACGTTGTTTGATACTATCTATCACGGTGCAAGGATTAACTCATCCTAGGCTATCTTAATTGTTGACTCAATGATGAAAGTATTTGGGTAACTTAGGCACGGAGGCTAAGCACTTCATACTTTGTGATGCAATGATGAGTGATGAGTGATTTTGTTATGACAAAGTATGCTTCAATGTTGTGTTGAGATTTCATGACAAAGGGTTCCTAAGGGAAAGACTACTTGGCCATGTATCTGTGATGTGTGTGAAAGTGATACTACAGTTAGGCCGCAAGGGCTACGTGTGTGGAAAAATATATTGAAAAGAGTCAAATGGTGGTGACTCTTAGGCTGGGTAGACTAATAATGTAAGGATCAAGCCCCCAAGTCTAGCTCTAAATGAATAGGGATGAGCATTGGAAATTCTTAGATATGATCATGGTGTGAGTGTGTGAATGTGAATATGAATGCATGTTTCTTACGGCCGCACCCCTTTGTGAGGTTGCCTACGTATCCGTTAGGAATCAGGCCGAACGTAGCTCAAGCCGAACCTCGCACAAGTGTGTGTATACCTCAAAGAGGTCTTTTGAGGGTTGTAACGTGGTTAGGCTAAAGGTTATAGAAGAAAGGGATAAAGGCTAAAGACCCTAGATAAGCCCCCAAGGTGTGCAACCTTGCATTTGGATCCTTGTATTTTTATGCTTGAGTTTTCTTAGTTTTGAATTCTCTTTTATATTTTTGCTCTCTCTTTTTTTTTTCTTTTGCATTTTTTTTTTGGATAAGTGTGGGCAATCCCGATCATGTAGTCTATCACTCACGTGGCATTCATGTTTCTCAGGCACGGTACCGAGCACTCGATAAGAAACGCAATCTAAGACGTGTTCATATCAAAGACATGTTCATGTCAATGACATTGGAACACTTGCCCTTTTGTACACTTTTATCATTTTTGCTTATTGAATTTTTTGAAATTACTCAAGCTTTTATTCTTTGAAAATTGCATAAATTGCACACCATCCCATTCCAAGGTTAGGTAGATATGGGTTGAAAAATGAAAGGTCTATCATTAGACGAGGCTCGAAGTGGTTTATCAAACAAGGATTGCATATTTGAAGGGTGAAAGGTGATATGATGTGGCTACAAGGGGTGCCTCAAATCATTGGTATATCTTGTGCTTAGTTTGACATGGATTTTTTTTTCTCTTTTTTCTAATGCAATGTAATGCAATGATCATATGCCAGAAATAAAATGCTCATTTTATTGAAAGGGAGATAGAAAAATCTACAAAGTAAATCTAAAAAAAGTGCCTATGATAGACTTATTGGGGAAAGGAAGAAATGAAAAAAGAAAAAGAGGTCATGAAATCTTGTCGTTGAAGCTCGCCTCTTGTCTTGTGTCGTTTGTTTTATCATCACTCACTCTTCTTGCCGACTGGAGGTATAGGAAGCTTGTTATTGTCGATCAAACATTGCATTGCTTCCTTTAGCTTCCAACTGCTCTCGGTAGTATGACCCCTACCTTGATGGTACTTGCAGCGTACGTTTGGGTTCCAACTAGGCAATCTCTTCTCAAGTGGGGGATCTTGAATGGGTCCAATAGGAGTAATGAGTTTCTTTGCATGGAGTCAATCGAAAGCATCATTGTAGCTGATTCCAATAGGGGTGAAATCCTTTCTTAGTCGCTTTCTAAATCCTCGATTATCCATGGCTAAGATTTCATTAAGGTCGAAAGTACCAACACTGTTGCTAGAGTAAGTGTTTCCGGAAGAAGAAGGATAATCGTTCTTCTTTCCTTTACAGCCATTGTCGTTATTGTTACTAATCTGGGCCTTCTTGTCGCGCGGAGGAGCATGAAGGAGACTTGAATCAATGAGGTCTTGAACACGATCTTTGAGAGCGAGACATACTTCGGTGGTGTGATCATGGCCTCTATGGTGTTGATAACGAGAACGTTGTTCGATAACCATTATCCAATCTCTTAGTCCTTCTATTGCACCCATAAGCGTGACAACGATATTTCGTAATTTCTGAACATCCTCTTCCAGGCTTGACGAGCTTTCACTAATATTACTTAAGAAATTTCCTTTTCGCCGGCCATTACTACAACCATTTTGTTTTATAAAAAAGTGATTCTTTATCAAAAGTGTTGTCTTTGATTAATCGTCCTTCTCTCCTTGACCAAGTACTGTGGAAAGGGAAATTAAGGGATATTCATTGTTAATTATTTGACTCAACTCTATTCAACATGCAATAGATGGAAGAAGGTAGGAAGAATGAATATTGTGATATGGGGAAAGCATGTAGAGAATGGAAAGATGATGTAGATGGAGAGATATGAAAAAATTAGGAATAGAATGTACCCTCAACTCAAATGACGGAAAAAACCGACTCATGCATGAACCTAAGACATGGTAATGGTGTGACACATATGTTAAGTGTGTGCTTTATAAGTGAGTGTAGGTGACATGTTAAGACTCGTGTCATGACCATGTGGCTAGACTATGTGACTAGACTCAAGCAAAGACTAAGTTAAGATCTCACATATATGCACTAAACTGGACAGGCTGTAGTATTTTAGTCATAACTTTTGATTTGTGAATCTGAATTGGACAAAACCAACGGAAAATGAAAGATAAAACCCGGGGCTATAGATCCATAGGTTATACGACTCGTAACTCTTCCTAGAACTCTGGCTATGACCAAAACAAGTTGACGTTTGTGCAGTATACGGGAATAAAAATCCGAGTTGACTCGAAGGAACTATGACTCGATTTTAGACATATTTATTAGCCAAATTAATTAACAAATTAATTAAGCAAAGTCTTTTAGTCCTTGGTTAGTTTATTTAATCATATTCATAATTACAAGTCAAACCAAACGGTTAGTTCAATCACACGTAAGTATGCAAAAGCAAATAATGCACAAATAGTCAAGTAGTCACAATATGATGCAATGAGTTTGCAACCTAACCATGGCTCTAGTTCTCTAAAGTTCAAGGATATGGGTTAGTCAAAGAGGGTCCATGGTTATGAGTCCGGATGCACCGCGCAGACACCTTACCTTTGGAAGGGTTGACGCGAGTGGATGGGACCCCGCAAGTTAAAAACTTGCTTCCACGGTTTGGTGGATTCACAAACTCGGATGTACCCGTCGTTGCCAGGAGCGTTCGATTGGGTAGATGGAGCGTGAACCCCCAGAGGGTTATGTCCATATGTAGAACACATATGGGTTTCAGAAAAGAGAGAAAAACTCAATCAAGAAGTAGAATCGAGCCAACAGTGCCAGAAATGGTCAAAACAAGAAGGCAGAGTTCTGGCTCGGTATTGGAAGAACTTGGCGCCAGACTACAGGGACTGTCGCCGCAAAAGTACCCCTATCGCCAAGCGACAGAAGCACTTTACAGGCGACAAGCCCCGTTTTCTAGACGCTAGTTCCTACATGCCTCAGCAGGTATCTACATTCTTAGAATTTTCCAGTTTTCGCAGTATTATTTCAATTCTAGTTGTGAAAGATATTTCTCAAATTTCCTACGTGTAAAAATCCTATGTTTTTTACTCATTTCGGATGGTCTATCCAATGAGGACCTTTTTTATGCATATGACAATAATGCTAATCAAAATTACACACCTGAAATACTTAGACCTTTTCGAGTCTCATCCACTCATTCTAAATCATTGCCAAAATAAATTTTAGGAATTAAAATAGAAATCCTCCCCAGTGGAGTCGCCAAAAACTGCAGGGAATATTTCAAGCCGTTAACCCCAAGCTTGAACCCCAATGTGATCATACACTTATGCATGGTGGCGTCTAAAGGAAAAGAAAAGAGAGCAAAAGAGTCGCCAACAAGTTTTAGGAACTTGTAAATCGTTCACAAGGTGAAGATTACACCCCTTAACGATCCAGGAGATCGTCAACTCCAAAAGGTCTTGAACCAAATAGGGTTCGGGGAAGAAGGTACAAATCCAACCTAAAAGAGATTGAACTTGCCCTAAATAGGCCTCTACTTCATTCTTCTCGTATTCATGTGCGCTTTCTGACTAACATGCAATCAATAGGTTAACCCTAAACCTGTTTATCCATGTTGGTTGAATTTAATGCACAAGCAAATCTATTATTGGCGATCACTTGAATTATAATCATATTAAGCCTAAACAAGATTATTAATTATCTTATTAAGCGTGATTACAAGTACAAATTCCCTTTAAACATGCATAAAAGGCGTGATTAAGCAATAACAATAATATAATATATCAAGCAACATAAAAATTATCATAATAATTATAATTAACAATCATAAAAATAATCATATTAAAGCATAATATTAATAGCAAGATCCTAGGCATGATACTAACAAGATTAATAACAAATCCTAGCATGTCACTAAACAATAAAGATCAAAGCTTTAGCCCTAACATGATACTAACATGATATTAGAAAAGAGTAAAAGGCACCCTAAACATGATACTAGAAAGCAATAGAAACATCCTAACATGATACTAGGAATTAAACAAATTTAATATGCTTTCTACAAGAATAGAGCAACAAGATCACATACTTTGATGCCTCGTATCTCTTTCTAATAACAAAATACACGAGTTAGTAACTTCAAGGAAAATATAAAATCAAACAATCAAATTAAATAATTGAAATAGAGATTTGGGACCAAACCCTCATAAATATCAAACCTTTCACGTCTAGGGCGAAGACAACTTCGAACTTGGATAGGTGTTTCTAGATCTCGTGAATGCGGAATTTTGTAAGAGGGAAGGTTTAGAAAAAGAATAGAGAGAGAATGCTTCTAGCTTTTAGAGAGAGATGATGATTGTTGAATTGTTGATTATGAATCATTGAAAACGGAGGTTCAGGACCCTATTTATAAGAAAACAGTCCGGAAATAGGTAGAATTTGATAAGGAATAAAACTTTATCAAAATCTAATTATTAATTCTAATTCTATTAGGATTAAAGAGAACGCTCTAGAGAATTCTAGAAGACTATAATCAATTCTAATAACTTCAGGAATAATAATTAACATTGGGCTCTCCCCTATATCATTGGGCCGCATGTAAAGATCAAACCGGGCCCAGTTTAGTATTTTGGCCATAACTTCCTCATTATTCATCGGAATTGGGCTTATAATATAACGTTGGAAAGCTCTTTGCAATCCCCATCCAACTACACTATCATTGGACCCTTGTTGTGGACCAAACTAAACTGGATTGACTATTTTCATAAAATAGAGTTATTTTCGAAAACAGAAAGAAGAGATACTTTAATAAAAACATCCTCATCACTAGACTTTTCAGAGTTTCACCTTGTTCGATTATCATTCGACGCAAAAGGTATTCATCACTGGGTTTGGTTTTTGGGAGAAACATTTGGGTGTCTACAGTTTCCAATTTGAAAATCCACTTGCATTCGATAGGTGTGTAACCCTCGGGTAAGTCAACCAAGTCCCAGACTTGATTTCTAAACATGGAATCCATTTCAGATCTCATGGCCTCTTTCCATTTAGCAGAGTCGGTGCTTGCCATCGCTTGCTTATAGGTTGCCAGTTCATCTCCATCCATAAACAGGATGTCCTGATTCTCGGTTAATACTATACCAAGATATCTATTAGGTTGAGATCTCGGCCTCTAAGACCTACGTAGGGCAACGGACTGAGCATTTGCATTGTCGGTTTGACTTTGCACATTTTGACCATTTTGACCAGCGTCAACAGATGTTGTTTGAGCACTTTGACTGTCAATCTGATTTTGTTGCTCGTACTCTTGAATTTCATCGAGTTCGATTTTCCTCCCACTTGTCATTTTAGAAAGGTGCTCCTTCTCCAAAAAGACACTATCGCGAGCAACAAACACTTTGTTTTCGGATTTATTATAGAAGTAATACCCTTTATTTCTTTTGGGAGCCCACAAAGTAAACCTTGTCAGATTTGGGATGAAGTTTGTCAGAAATCAATTTCTTGACATATGCTTCGCATCCCCATATCTTTAGAAAAGACAACCTGGGAGGTTTCTTTGTCCATAACTCGTATGGAGTCTTTTCTACTGCTTTTGATGGAGCACGGTTCAGTGTTAGTGCCGTAGTTAGAAGTGCGTGTCCCCAGAAATAGATAGGAAGAACACTAAGACCCATTGTAGATCGTACCATGTCTAAAAAGGTTCGATTTCTCCTTTCGGATACTCCATTCCATTGTGGAGTTCCTGGAGGTATCAATTCTGAAATTATACCCTTTTCTTTCAGATGGTCTTCGAATTCTTGGCTCAAGTATGCACCACCTCGATCCGATCGAAGGGCTTTGATTTTCTTGCCAAGTTGATTTTCAACTTCACTCTGAAATTCTTTGAACTTTTCAAACGATTCAGATTTGTGTGACATAAGGTAGACATAGCCATATGTGAAGGTGATAAAATGTCGATGTATATTCCTTGTGGCGGAGCTCATTGGTCCACATACATCGGTGTGTATTAGACCCAACAAGTCTCCTGCCCTTTCTCCTAACTTGGAGAATGGCTGCTTAACCATCTTGCCTAATAAACATCCTTCGCAATTCTCAAACGATTGCAAATCAAAAGAGTCAAGAACACCTTCCTGTAGAAGTTTCTTGATGCGTTTGATGTTAATGTGGACAAGACGACAATGCCACAAGTACGTTTGATTTGACTCCATGGTCTTAGCCCTTTTGGCGGTATTATTCACATTATAAACTTGTTTGTCTAAAGAAAGCACATAAAGACCATTTTCAGAATGTGAAATACCATATAAAACATTATCGAGATAAAACGAACATTCATTGTCCTTTACTCGAAATTCAAAACCCTTGGCGTCCAACGCCGAAATTGAAATAATGTTTTTGGTAATGTTGGGAACATAAAAACAGTTTTCAAGTTCCAAAACAAGCTCAGAGGGCAAAGACAAACTGAGAGTTCCTACGGATACGGCTGTAATTTTGGCTCCATTGCCGACCCGGAGTTCAACCTATCCCTTCGCTAGCTTCCTAATGTTCCTTAGTCCTTGAGAATTGGAAAAAAGGTGTGAGCCACATCCGGTATCTAATACCCATGATGTTGAGCTAGTGAAGTTTAAGTCTATAACGAATATACCTGATCCAGAAGCAACGGTTCCGTTCTTCTTATCTTCCTTGAAATTGAGGCAATGTCTCTTCCTATGTCCCTTCTTCTTATAATAGAAGCATTCAGAATCAGATTTAGAAGATGCTACCTTCTTTTCCTTGTTATCGTTGGTAGCTTTAGACTTAGGCGGAAAGGTCTTCTTCTTACCCTTCCCCTTAAAGCCTTTCTTCTTTTTGCCTGAGAATTTGAACGGCTTGCGCTTTTTGATCATGAGAATATCATGATTCCCCTCATCCTTGAGCATTTGCTCGACTTGCTTCAACATACCATGAAGCTCAGTGAGGGTTTTCTCCATGCTGTGTATATTATAGTTCATCTTGAACTAATCATAGCCTTTGTGCAGCGAGTGGAGAATGATGTCAATTTCCATCTCGGTTGAATACCCAGCATCAAGCCTTTCCATGTTCTCAAACAATCCTATCATTTTGAGTACATGTGGGCTGACTGGCTCTCCTTTCTTGAGGTTGCTCTTAAGGATCTGCTTGTGGGTTTTAAACCTTTCAGTTCAGGCCTGCTCTTGGAACATGTTCTGCAGCTCAGAAATGATCTCAAAAGTTGTCTCCTTTTCAAAGAAAGTCTTTTGAAGCTCGGGAGACATTGTGGCCAACATGATGCATTTGACATTGACTAGCGGTAAACCTAGGTCGTTGGAAGCTAGATTTCCCGGCCAAAACGATATTTATAAAGCTAAACTCAACCCAAGGTATAGGCTAAGTCTAGGTCGAATCCCAAAGGAAGGCGGGAGTACTAAGGTTGATGCTAAGCTATTTCGAAAACTAAGGGAGTGGGTTGGTCTATACTATTGGAATCAAATCAATTCAAACAAAATCAAATAGGAATCAATATCAAAACACTAGGGAACTTCGGATCCACATGCATTGATAACAATCTTGCTAATTCGAGGGAATTAAATCAACTAAGCGATGCGAAGGAAAATGGAATAAGCAATCAAGATCACTCAATAGGCTATTTCCTAGGGTCAAGCTAGATTTCTCTACAAATGACATCAAAGGAAAATCACAAATCTAGATCAAACGATAATAATAGCTTCTAAATTAATTGTTTGTGTCATTAGAGTCTATTATGCAATCTAGCATGATCGTAAAGGTTAGCTACTCCTCTTCAAACCAAGCACATGCACAAATTTCATTAACCAATTTAATCACATCAACAAATCAATCAAAAACCCTAAATTAGCATTAGATTATCACCAATACATGCTTCACCACATTCCCTAGCAAATCAACTACTCACCGATCATGGTGAAATTGAAGAACATAACAAAAGTAATCATAAAACTCATCATCAACATTGTAATTCAAACTTCAACAATCAAATTCAAGCTAAACAAAAGAAATTCAAAAATATAACAAAATCAAACATCAAATTGCATAGAAAAGTAAAAGAATTCTTACAAAACCTTGATCAATATCAAAGAGGAATGAAGATCTCAATATCATAATCATCAAATACCAAGTTTCTCTCTCTAAAATCTAAGAACAATATCACCAAATCTAGAGCTTCTTTCTCTAAAAATTAAAAAAAAAAAACTAATTCTAATTGATTCTATTTTCTTTTCTAATTGGTCATCCCTCTAAAAATGAAGGAAATCTATATATAGTAAAACTAACTAAGGGGAATTTAGTTAAACGTCCAAAAGAAACCTCAAAAGTCGCGGCCTCTCACTTCAAAGCACGGCCGCAACAAAAAGGTTACGGAAACAGGGAAGAGAGGGAGCGTGGCCGCACCAGGATCTCACGCGGCCGCGCAGGTGCCTGCGCGCGGCCGCTCCTCTCTCGTGCGTGCCCGCTCCTTGGGAGCAGGGGATAGCTTCTTGTGCGGCCGAGAATGTCCTCGTGAGCTCCGGATGAGCCCCGATAAAATAGGCAATAACTTAGTGCACTTTTGGTGGGTTCGAAACCACTCTTTCATGCCCACACGGTATGAGGGCGCAACCTTGAAGAACATGCTCTTGGACTCCCTTGCTTTTGGGCTTCAAATGGAGAAACCGGGACATCTCTTTGGCTTGAAAACTCCAAGAAGAATGCACTTGAGGCTCTCAAACATCGCCAACTTCCTATAATCAAAGAAGATCAAACAAGTAAAGAAGAAAATGCAAAATAAACTAGAAAAGCAAGAAAATAGGGAAACATCTAAGGAAAAGGCGAAGTAAAGAAAATATAAGCAAAACTAGAGAAAAGGAAGTACAAGAGATACCAAAATCATGTAAAATCATCCTAAAAGAAGCTAAATGAGTGTCATAAATGACACTCATCAGACATCCTGATTGGCACTTTGCCATCAGTTTAGGGCAGCCTGAGTCACCTCCTCATTGGGAGTCTCGGGAATTTCCTCATCAAGGACATATTCCTTTTGCTCTTGCATGAGAACTATACGCAAGTTCCTTTGCTAATAAAGAAAATTTGGTCCACTCAACTTCTCCTTGTCGAGAATTGAGCGCAACGAGAATTGGTTGTTTGAGTTATTTGAAGACATGATTCTACAATTGAAAGAATTTGAAATGAAAAACCATTCATAATACTTAAATAAGATTGAAATCATGCATTTTAATCAAACTTATTTAAACGTCTTATTTACACATTAAAATTGTTCCCATTTGGTGAGAATAAGTCGATTCCAAGATCCAAAGAAACAAAGAGTGGTTAAGCATGCTTTGGCTTGTCTTAACACTCAATCTTCTAAGGTAAGAAACTCTTTGCTAATGGCTCCAAGCCACTCTTGGTTGGATAAATCGTCGCATCTAATGCTCTCTCAACAACTTATCCACTTTGCCACGACATGTTAGGACTCCATCACTCATATCATTGAGTATAACCAAAACCAACATTTATGCGATGTCTTGCTTTGGCAAACCCATCATCATACCTTACGTATCCTAGGGAGTAATAGTGATGCCTCGCTTTGGCGTAGTCCATCACTACTCTCAATAGGTCGATAAGTGTTGTTTTGGAATGGCAATTTCACTCAATATTTTAGGGACCTAGGGTTTCTATGTTGGTTGATTTAAATGAACTTAATTAATCATCGCAACATTCGAAGTCTTAAACATGCATCTAACATATGAACCACACATATATAAAATCATAAATATATACATCGAAAACATATATAAAGATGCATTTGGCAACTAGCATGACCCCTTGAGTCTTCAAGTCTTCAAGGGACGGATTTTGCAACTTCATGGCTTCGTCTTCCAAGAAACTCCGTCTTCAAGACATGACCATAATTATGCAAATACTAGTATCTACGATTAGGACTAATCTAAATATCAGGGAACAAAAATACTCAACGGTTCGCAGACCGTATTTAGATTTACAAAAATACATCACGGATCGCAGTCCGTATTTTCTATCCTAATCGGGCCCCACTAGTTGCCATTTCATAAAACCTGTGAGAGAATATACATTCCATTCATCCATTCACTATTTGTGAATGGCCCATGCATTTTACAACGATAAACAAGTAACAATGCATAAAACACGCGTAAACTAGTAACTAATTTAGACCGTTAATCCAATTAACATGCCTAATTAAAACTAGTCAAAGTTTGTTAAATCGATTATGTAATTTAGCGCATTTAATATTAAAACTCCCACTAAATTCCGCATCCATCTTAATTAATCCAATTAATTAAGTCGATAAACCCAAAATTTTGTCAAAATTAAATTTTGCCAATGCCGCTCAAAACCGAGGCCTAGCCTCAAAATTTTAATTAAAATATTTAAAACAAAAATAATTAATTAAAATAACTAAAACGGAAAAATTGCAAATAAACATAGCCTTAAAACGAGGCACAAGTGCTAAGTGAGGGGTTGTACGCACACCTAGCCATACCAAGCAACGCATGCACCACAAGGCTCAACCACACATAAGCAACCACGGGCAGCCGTGCTTGTTGGCTGTGGTAGCAACCACGCATGGGCTGCACCTACGTCGAGGCTGCCCTTAGAAGCCACATGCGGGTTGCTATGCCACCCGGCTCGCCAAGGGGCATTTTTCCCTCTATTTTCGTGCAATGCCCCGGGTTTTTAACCCCAATTTTGCGTGACTAATTAATTAACTCCAAATTAATTTTAGAATTAATAAGATGAGCCAAAATGAAAAATTAATACAAGTCCAACTTAAATTAAAAATTCATCAAGGTGCACATAACCAAAATTATTTCCAAGAACCATTCTTTAATAAAATTGGTTTAACTTGGTGCAATAAAATGAACAAGGGTAATAACTCATTATTAATTTAATTAATTTAAATTAATCATGAGATTTTGACAAAATAAAGGGGAGTTGGAATTATAAACACAAATATTCAAATAAAGATTTCAACTTTAACTTGTGAATCCTTGAAAAATTATATCTTCCAACATGAAGATAAATCAAATTTCTATCACAAGATTCAAACTTTATGATTCCAATCAACTTAATACATGATTAAATCAAAAGTTCAACCAAAAAATCATGGAATTTAGTAACTCAAAGTTTCAATAACTTAAAACAAGTAAAGATTGAAACTTTAGTACTTAGAAGCCTCAAAGAACAAATTTTTAACACTTAATGCAAATGATTTGCAATTATGTGAAAATATGAACCAATCTTTCAAGCACCAATTACTACAAAGTAACCATGCTTAAAGAGGTTTAAAATTACAGAAAAATTAAGGAAAGAACCAAATACATAACCACCATAAATATGCCATTAAGATTCAAGGTTAGAAAGACTTAAAAATTTTCGTCAAAACGAAAAATCCCTCGAAAAAGGCATTTCTGGTCGGATTTTGGCCAAAAACACAGTCCTAAAAGGGTAAAATTATTTCCAAAACACGTTTTCCACCCAAAATTCTCTATTTTTGGGCGAAAATCTGGGTTCTGGGCTGAAGACAGCTCTAATACGGGCTTAAACATAATAAAACCGAGCTACTAATCTAATTAGCAACTTAAAACCAGAAAATTAAGCCATAAAAACACCTTGAAAATTATGATTATAAAAATAAATGAACCTGGCTCTGATACCACTGTTGGGGTTTGGTGAGTCCGACTCACCGCGGAAACAAACCCAAAACCAAGACCGCACTCGCAATAAATATAATCACAAGACATAATTTACTTAAACAACAAGAATTAAGGAAAGATTAATACCTTTGACGCGTGCTTCGCTCTCAACAAGAGCTCTTACTTCGAAAAGCTTATAGCTTCGCTCACACGAAAACCTCCAACGGAAGTCCACCCACAACACGACCCCGACAAGGTCCAATGCTTAGAGGTTAGCTAAGCCCGACCTAATACTCGAGTAATTATATGTGTGTAAAGGTTTTCTCAATGGAGAAGCCTTTTCTAACACCTTACTCAAGTGAACAATCCCAAGGTATGCCTTGGCTATTTATAAGGAGTGCTTCCTTGTGAATTCCACTCATCTTTCAATGTGGGACTTTTTCACAAAAATATCCCACATAGAAAGAATGTTGAATTCAATCCTTAGTTAAATAAACCAAGGAATAACAAAGTAACAAGTGTCACATGATTAGGTGAGGACCATTTTCTCACTTGCTCCCCAAGGCAACTCACATGTATTGTGATCTAACCATGTGGCACCCAACCTTGAGCCCCAAGTTGGGTTCGGTTGGGCCACCACCTTTTGGCCCGCGTCCATGACCTGCCACCCGGGTCCGCGGCCCGTTGCCACATGGCATTGCCAACGTGGCACGCTGCCACGTGGCGCGTTACCACTTGGTGGCTGCAAATGTGGTGCGTTGCCACTTGGTGGTTGCCAACGTGGCGCGCCGCCACCTTGGTGGCTACCACGTAGCGCACTTCTATTTGGCGCGCTTCCCTAGCCTTTCGCGCAGCTAGGGTTTTTACTTGTTACTTGAAGCATTATCCCGTCTCACCAATTCCTAAATTTTGGCTCGACTTTTAAGATTCGGTTCCGACGCTCTAAGCTCGGAATCCGACGTCTTTGCTCACAATACTCGAGCGACTCATTAATTCCTTCCGAATTAGTTCATCGTGTCGATTCGTTAGTTGCTTGGGTGTGACCCAAAGGGTTCAGTCAAGATTAAGCTGAAATATTAATTACTCATTAATATTACTGATCGGAAGCGGCCTCCACCTAAGCATTCCGATCACTTGACCTCACTGAATAATTAGCTTTCTAATAATTCCGAACCCTCTATCGGAATAATACACTTGTTCGAAGGACACCATTCCTATCAAAAACCAATAATTAATTAATAATTTACCAAAATACCCCTAGCATCGGAATGCCCTGAGCAAACCGAATGTTAGGGGCAAGAGGGGCTAGCATGCACACCGCACCAAGCCAAGGGTGTTAGGTGCGCATGGCTAGGTAGCTGGTACGTGGCTAACTAGGCTAGCAGCACCAGCCGCACACAAGTGCACAGTAGCCCGCATAGCATGTGCGGCTTGCTGTGCGTGTGTGCGTGCTGGCGCGCAGGCCAGCTAGCATGTGCGTGTGTGCGTGCTAGCGCATAGGCCAACTAGCATATGCGTGTGTGCGTGCTGGCATACAGGCCAGCTAGCATGTGTGTATGTGCGTGCTGGCGCGCAAGCTAGCTAGCATATGTGTGTTGCGCCATAGCTTGTCACGCCCAGCAGCAAGCAGCAAGCAAGCGTGCTGGTGTTCGCTGCTGGGCCAAGGCAGCAGCCCTCCCGCACCATAGCATGGGCAGGCCCAGCCTAACACAAGGCCGCCAACTGGGCGAGCCTTGGTGCCCAAGGCTGGGCGCCACGTGGCGGCTTGTAAGAGCAGCCGGTTTTGGGGATCCTTGGGGAGCAAGGATCTTAGTCCCCCCCTTGTGATCCTCACCTAACCTCTCCTTGTGTAATTGCCACTTGTTGATTAATTAGTTGTTTGCTATTTCCTTTTATTTTTTATTTAAAATTAAAAAGGAAAAATTGATTTTACCAACTTTCCTACATTGATGGGAGAGTGGAATTCTCTCATGACATTCTCTATAAATACCCACCTTGGGATTTGGAGAAAGTCACTTGAGTAGGAACTCAATAAGGTATCTCCACTTGAGAGAAAACCTTTAAGTTCATATAATACCGAGTAGTGTTTTGGTCCGACTTGGCTAAACTCCAAGTAAGAGATCGGTCGGGGTCGAGTTGCGGGTGGACATAGTAGGAGGTCTCTGCGCTTGCAAGACTTGGCTTTGAAGTAAGAGCTCCGAGTGAGAGCGAAGCACGCGGCAAGGGTAAGAATGTCTTTTCTCTCTTTCTTGTTATTTATGTCGTTTTAGTTATATTAATTGTGAGCGGGTCATGGGGTCGGGTTTTTGTTCCGCGGTGAGTTAGACTCATCGAAACCCAACAGTTTATTCATTAAAGGAAAACAAAAAAAAAATATAATAGATATTTTGACCGATTTTGTCTCACAAAAAGTTTCCTGGTAGGAAAAACAATATGAAATGCAGGCTTCTGTTCAACACTGCTTTCGGGAAGCAAATCAAACAGCTGATCTTTTGGCTAACTAGGGACATGGATGCTCGGTTCTACACATGCCAGCTTCAGCTTGCTTTCCTCATTTTTTTTTTCCCTTATCATTTGGAATTACGAAAAAATTTATCCCTTGTTATGAGATAGTTTATCAATTGTAAGAAGACATTGATACCACTTATCAATCTTGAAGATTGACATATGACATATACTTTCTACTTTCTCCTTTTCTTGTGGTACAACCAATAGTAGGTGATACAATCACATCTGAACTTTCAAACTTGCATAAGCTTACTATTGGATGTCCTAATGTACCATGAATGTCCTTATCTATTATATACACTGTACTTTGTATGAAGTAGATAACAATGCATTGCTATGGGCCAAATGAGATATTCTAAATATTACAATAACCTTAGCTAGAGAATTGATGATCCATATCATTAGCAGCTTAAATGATGGTGTGCATATTGTTCTCTACTTGGGCTCCTTCGTCATCTATGGTAACATTCTCCCCTCTCAAAAACCCCGAATACCATTTTTGAGACATCTTAGGGTATCTAGGTAGATTCGGATCACTGAAATTAACATAGCATATTCCGAAGCTTTTCTTATATGTAAATAACATCTCAAACGAATCCACGAATGACCAAACGAAGTAGGCTTTTGTATTTGATCCATTTCTGCAGAATATTAAAAAACAAAGGGGTATCTAAGTTCAACAAAGATTGATATCAAAGATTAACCATAGGTGGTAAAGTTATGTTTAAAAGTGAACCATAACAACCAGCCTTCTCTTCAACCTTAATATAGTTCTAGTACAGTTGCCCTCAAACTTTTATGTCTCATTGATCTGTAGTACCTAGCCTCCATTTGAAGGCCACTTAGGCCAGGTTTAGTTGATTAGTCTTTTGTTTTGGTGATAGTATTTGTACTACCTTAGTAGGATTTTTGTCTGCTCTTTTTTAAGAGCATTTAGGTTTGCAGATATGAAATTCTTAAATGACAATGGATTTCTATTTTCCAATTATCTACATCAGTTACAAACCTTAGGTTTGAAAAGACATTTCATGATCACCACACAAGTCACTCTTCTGGCAATCATATGCATCACATTAAACAAAACAACTGATATCCCATTGTTTCATGAAACAGGACATTTTCCGAAGAATTTCAACAGTTTGAACTAGTTGAAACAGATATTAACTTATTGCATCAAGTACAGCACCAATAATTATTTGCAGGTACTCTATCCGAGGTTGGTCATACACTGCAACATTATGATCCAAGAGTTGGCCTACATATTAAACCCATGTCAATTGCGTAAAATCAGTCAAATATCGAGCTATGTCTCCATATTAAGATGCAAATCAAATTCAAGTGGAAGAGAAAATAACCATTTTCTTGGATATATATAGGAGGATTTCCATAAACATTCTTGAAGTATTCCAACCCTCCTTGTAGACCCCACGGTAAAGCAGGATATTCAATCTAGGCAACAAAACAAAGAAACCTTAGAGAAAGAAATACTCATAGGAATGTGTAGAACTTATCGTATAAGAGCATCAAACAAATTCCTTACTATTCTGTATGGATCAACTGTACTCAGATTATAATCTGCAAGAATAGACATAAATTCAGCCTTGTGCACAAATAATAACCAAAAGTGATTATGAATTCTTCATCCAAGTAGTTGCAGGATCGGAATTGAGATTAGCAACACAAGACGTACATGTCATAATTACTGCCATATCACCATAGTAATCGCTTGGTTCTGGCTTCAGCTCTATGTGTTTGCAAGAAATTACATCGTAATAATTAACCCCAATGAAGTCAAAGGATCCTTTAACCAACCCTGATTGGTTTTTGGTGAACGATGGAATCCTATTTCCGGCAGTCTTCTTCACTATTTCTGGATAATCTACATGTACCAAAGGATCCATGAACCTGATGACAGACAGAAAAGACAGAAAACAATCCTTGGTGAGTCCGAGAGGTACAATACCAGAATGAGATGAGGTTATGAAAAACCCATATGAACATGTTCTCATCATCTGATTTCCGTTGAGCTCAAATTCTTTGTTACAGGTAAGGTAAGTATGAGTCTAGTTGATTCAAACTTTTTCTTCATTACATAAACTGAATGTGCTCATGATAAAGATTTTACATTATAAAACTATGATTTTCCAGATCACATCAAATTTGACCAACTGAAACTAAATTTAGTTGAAGATTCCTCACTTCTTATAACTTATAAACTTATTGGCCATTATGTAAAGTAATGAATTATAGTAACTTATCATCCTAAAACCTTGTTTCAATATAGCAAAAAGAGAAGCCTTAGAAGTATTTAGGTCTAATGGTATGAATATTATGGAGCTTCTTGTAACTTACAGGCCATTAAAGAAAACATATGCTCTCTCTGCTGCCTTAACATCTTTGGTTGTATTGCTAGCTGGAAAAAAAATGAAACAAGTACGAATTGAACCCTAGGAAGCCATGTTGTTTGGCCTGCATTTAGAGTAAAGAGATCGATAAAACTCTAATAAGTACCAAGAATTAACCGAGTAAATCAACCTCATATATATGGTCAAAGATGAAGTGCCTGAAATTGTATAGGAGATCAATGATTGTATAAGGAATTCAGGATGCTATATATAAAGCATCAATGTGATATGCATAGTATGCGTCAAGGAATCTGCCAAAATCTTGATCATATAACAGCAAGCTATTTTTTTGAAAAACAAAACATACACCAAACTAGTATGTCATAGTTTAGGATGTCCATAAGAAGACGTTACCTTAGCATGGGGTCATGGTTACATGACTTCAATCTCCGGATACATCACTACTTAAATATTCATAAGGAGAGGAGAGGATGACCAATCCAAAATCATTATCATTATCAATGATCTTTTATTAAAATCATGTCATATTTTTACTTTTATTTGCAAGGTAATAGTGTCATTTTTTTTGTAAGAGTCATACCTTATACTTGTTTCTGTACAGCCTAGTGGCTGATGCATGAGCAAGCAGTATATGATGAGCAGCAATATATAGCTCGCTTGTTGAGTTTCCTATACTGCATTTGTTCCCACGGCCAAAAGGTTACGAACATCTACCAGGTGGTGAGTTCCCAAAATCATAACCACCCATGATTAATATATTTGGCTCATTGACACTGGTCCAGTATCGAACTCTATCACCAAATTCTTGAAAGCAAACATCAGCATATGCTGTAAAGTCATCGCTGTATGCATGACATATGTTAGAATGTAGAATCTTATACTAAAGAAAGTGTAAGCAACTTAGCACAGAGATAAACTTTATCATATAGAGAAACTCAGATCGAAAGCATTGCATGAACTATTCTTTCATTAAGGAGCCCTCCATATTCATCTTCAAGCGCTTGGGGTGTATCCAAGTGTAATAATGTAGCATGAGGCTGGATTCCTACAGATCGAAATGAAGCAAATATAACTTTGATCAAGCCACATTATAATTCTTTTGTCCTTTTCTCTCTTTTTATTTCTAATTGCACTAATGATGGAAAAATAGAATCTACCGTGACTAACGAGCTCATTGATGAGGTTGTTGTAGTATTCGACACCCTTGGGATTAACAGGTCCTCTGCCATCTGATACAGGATTCTTACAACTTTGAGCTTAAAAGACATTCATCACTTATGAGTATTCGCCAGGTTTTAGATGTAAAGAATATACCAGTATAAGTCTTGACCATGATATGGAGAAACGATAGGCATCTAATCCTGTTTTCGCCATCAGTTGAACATCTTCCTAAACAAACAACAATACAACATACATAAAAAGCCATCTATCAGCTCTAAAACTTATTATGTCATTCCGAAGAATATCGAGTAAAGATGTGAAAAGGGTCTAATTGCATTACTACATTACCTTATATTTATGGTATTCATCAGCTGCTATGTCTCCATTTGCATCCTCAAATCGGCCTGATTGTATTCAGTAGGACCAAATACGAAATTTAATAACTACATATATTGCTCTTGGCTATCTTGAATTAGTCTTACATGTTATTTCTATATACTATTAAATCCAATTGAAGGGTAGTTTTATCATATATGTTCCTACACTAAAATCATGTCATTAACACTTGAGTTGCTTGCACAATCACATCTTTTAGGGCTTGTTCCGATTTATTAAACACAACTGAATTGAACTGAATTGATTGAGGCTGAACTAAACTGAAATGAATTGTTTATGAGAGAAGGAAGGTAGGAACTGAACTGAACTGATTAGAATTGAACTAAACTAACTGAACTGAACTGAAATTAAGCTGAACAGAAGAGGCCCTTTGTTGTCGCTCTTGTTAATTAGTGCTTTCCCAATTTCAACTAAAAAAATATTATTATAAAAGAGAGCAAGAATAATTTAATTCATAGTTGAGTATAATTGAGGCAGAAATAATACCAGAATAAGCAAAAGTATCAAAAATGCTAGCTTTTCTTCCATCCTCAAATGCTGCTCCCTCCACCTTCATTTAATCAAATCAAGTTGTATTATTATTTTTAAAGAACAAATAAATACATAATATCAATAAATAAATAAATACTATATGTATAAATAAAACATCAAAAATAATTTAGTCCATCATAAATTCACTTCAAATAATAATTTAGTCAGAAAAGGCAGTGAACCTGATAAGACGAAGTTCCAGGCCTTCCAGCACCGAAGATGAAATCAGGCGGGAAATCATAACGGTTATACACTTTGGCGCCAACATCAACTGTTTCATCCACCAATATTATGAAAACGGTGATGAAGAAAGAGATAAGGAAGCGAATACTCTGCATTTTTCCACACTTTATTTTTCTTTTCTTTCTCTCGTGTCTTTCCCAAATTTGGTTTTTGTCAGTCTGTTATAACTTATATTTATATGGCCAAATTATATCCCCTCAAAAAAAAAAAAAAAAATAAAAGGCCAAAATTATATGTTAGGTCTCTTCTCCCCATTTTATATTTGTTTAAGTTTAATTCAGCTTCAAAAGTTCAATTTATTTTAGTTGTGCTAACTTCATTTTTACACTATATTTTAATTCAAATATTCAATTCAGATGTTTTATGCCGAGTAAGAGTGGTGGATATAGCGTGAGGTTTAGAATCACAAGTTTAAAGAATCATTTTGTTATTATTGTAAAATTATTGTTGTTTATAATTCACAGTTTAGAATTTAAGGTTGGTACTTCATAAACCTTATTGACACCTTAATGCGCTTTAGAGTATTCACCATCGACATACGATGAAATTTCTAAACGGCACAAAAGGGGTGTACGATAATAACGTGACCATAAACCCTACTAGGAATAGGAACGAGTGAGAGGCTGATGATATAGAGACATGTTCAACTTATTGATAATACAGCTCAATTTTAATTTTGAGAATGTGCAACGTTGTGCTGAAAATGTTGAATATTAATGTGCTAAAAGTGTAAACTTTTGTCCCAATATTCGTATTAGTATATCAAGCTATTTATTTATATGACATAGAGCTCAAATTTAGTGAAATATTTGCTTATATTTGCTAAAAAATTTTGTAAGTATATTTAAATTGAATATAATCTCATGAAGTAGTATAGTAAGTATTTATTTCAAATTGAATATTTGCTTAATTTGAGTGAAATTTTAGTTTTTATTATTTGAACATTTGCATTAATATATCAGGATAAAGATCCCCTATCTCCTTTTTACAACTTTTCTTTTTTTGTTTTTTTTTTTTTAGTTGGCCTAAGGTATTTAAGTAGATGCTTAAACACTCACGATTATCCCGACTTTAAAAGCCGTCCCAAATGTCCAAAAGAACTCAAGATTACACACCGTTATGTTTGCTGATGGCTTGCTAATACAGGTATATGCTAGAGTAGAGAGGGATGCGATTTCACTTTTAACACTTGAAAATTATCCAAGCCAGTCCTAGCACCAAAACCAGTATTAGCACCAAAACCAGTCCTGCACCAAAATTATTTCAATAAGGTTTTATTTTTGGGTGTAAGTTAAGCACACCAGCGTATCCTATTAATTACCTTTAACAAAATTTAGGTGAGTTATTGCTTAGATAACATGAAACTTAGAAAACGAGCCTGCCAAAAATGATGCGATCAATAATAAAAAAAAAAAGAATAATAATAATAAATTATGCATCACTCAAAGTCGATATAAGTAGGATCTCTTATACGTCTTAGCGACAAACCACTCACAATTTCATATACAGAACTATCAGACTTACCTGATAAACGAAACAAACAGCGCCTACAAAACCTAAATTGCTAAGAATGAGAAAAGTATCCTTGATATAAGTTTTTCCTATAGCACTGATGAAATCGACTTCAGACTTCAGTGGGAAGGTAATAAAACTCCCCGTCATTGAAATTGTCAATTATATGTAATATCAATGAATTGCAGGTAATACCTACTCCGGGCCTTGCATAGGAACCATTAGATGCTGGGCCTGCAACCACAAACAATTTCTTAACCTTATCAATCAGAGCAAATCTTACCTATTGTGAAGTTGAAATGCAGATCAGCAGATGAAACTAGTTACACATACTTTCAGAAAGATTAAGATTATCTTGACCTACAGATGTACATACCCAAAATAAAAACTCAGATATATTAAAGCGTAAGAGTAGGCTATGGTAATCTCTCCCATCGAAATAACTCAACCATTATGCTAATTTATAAGCAAACAGAACAAGCCTCAAAATCTATTATAGCTTATTTAAAACCATACCATGATAGTTACACCACTTACTATAGTGTCGGAACCTTTTTGCGAAAAATTAGAAACACCATAAGAAGCAACTACCAATTGTTAAATTATTTAAATCTTGGCGGTCCTAAATATTACATATATCTCAAGCCCAAATGAAAAGCCATTCGGTGACTATTGTGCAGAATACTTTTTACTTTCATAATCAAGGACACAGCACAAAGGGGTTGACAGTCCTCTCAAAGAACATTGATGGCAAGAAGATCGGGGAAAAAAGATCATGACAACAACCAGAAGCAAGAGACCACAAAGATGAAAGAAAAATCATCTTCTTCCAAACATTATTCAAACGGACAATACATTTAGAAAACTGCAAGGCATAATTCTCCTACGAAATCACCCAATAAATGACATGATACCATGTCCCCAATGACAATCTTACAATATAAACTATCAATTGAATTTATGCAAATTACAGTTGCATAGCAGAAACCAATCCAAGATTTAGCATCATACTAATGGTAATGTCTCCTAGATAATTCAAGGTAGAAGTCCAGGTTTCACAGTCAGTCAGTCCTCATTTCATCACGCATCAAGAGCAACTATTCTTAGACAAAAGAAGCATTTGACATGAGATCCTGTTTAAGAGCAACCAAGTTAAAAGTTTCTAATGAGCAATTTTCAACATTGCAATGACTGAAACCAAATTGTTCACTATACTTTCTAAAAGTTATTTTGTTTAAAGTAGTTGACCAGTCAGTTGCTTTCTAATAAAGGTGTGATTGAAAGTCTAATTTAGAATCATGGCTAACAGTCTCTTAATGATTGTACAGCAGCATGAAGACCCACATCTCTTAATGATTGCACAGCAACTATTCTTAGCCAAAAGAGGCATTTGACATGAGATCCTGTTTATGAACGACAACAAAGTTGAAAGTCTCAACTGAGCAATTTTCAAAATTGCAATGATCGAAAACAAACTGTTCACTATATGTTTCAAATAATATTTTGTATGAAGTAGTAGACCAGTCAGTTGCTTTCTAATAAGTAATAAGGGCCTGATAGCCCTGATTGAAACCCCAATTGCAATTTATGATGATTGTACAGCAGTAATAAGGGCCTGATATTCTCTTATGATTGTACAGCAGTAAGAAGACCCTCATCTCACACTCCCCCTCCCCTCCTCCCCCCCCCCCCCCCCCGGCGTCTATTTTTTACCCCTATCAAGAAAAGCCTACTTAGAGATTACTTGGACGATATTCTATGTACAGAGTGCACTCAGTAATGCTTGTGATCATCAGTGGCCATTGTGGCCCACACCAACTACACCTATTATCATTAGGGCCAATGTGCCAATTAATAATATTAACATTCAAGGAAAACTTTAAAAGTCCAATATTTAATGGTAAAATTCAGTTAATTAAAAAGAAAAATTTTGGATAACTCTCCCTCACCTACCCTCCCCTTTCTCAAAACACACATGAACCAATCTGCCGCAACCGCATCTAGTGAAAAATAAATAGATACAAATTCAACAAGTCTGATTACTTTACCTTTTGGGCTTTCACAAATAAAATAAGATAAAAACCTCTATAGCTCTGGTTTGGTCAGTATTTTTGGACCTAGTCTACTCGATGATATAGAAAAGAGGCAGTTTAACTTTGAGCCCTTTCTTTTAAGGTTTTAGCTTGGTCAAGGAGGTCTAAACAAGAATAAGTAAACATAAATGAGATGAAGAGAACATAGCCCAAGACAAATCATTTCAACCAGAAAAAATTAAGTAAATCTCATACCTAAAAGATGATTACACATAACCACTCCATATAAACATCTTTCAACATGACTGTCACAGTAATGGTATGAAAAATAAAACAAAGGTGTCAATAGATTCACTAATTTTACAGAATGGTTATAATGTTCCAATCTTGCTTGATTTACTCAACTTTTCACAAAGTATGATGTAAGAGAAAAATTTCGCAAACCCCACTTCATTATGATAATCTCACTTACACCCAAAGACAAATGCTCAAATGGAACTTTCACTATACTTTAGTTTAAACTTTCCAACACAACAAAGAGATGAAAAATCATCCTAACCTTTGACATTGCCACATTGGTTATTCAAGAATAATGCAAAGACAAAAGCCCAAACTAAACTTTCACTACACTACATTTTAAATCTCTGACACACAAAGGAAGAGACAAATAAACATATGCAAATTTGACTTCTAGAATGAATAATTTCCAACTATGGCTATTCTTTCCCATATCTGTGCGAAGCTTCCAACCATGATGTATTAAGTATAATTCCAACTATGGGAGGTTCCTCCCAAAATGAAGCAATTACGTACATCAACCGATCTCGCAGATCACTTGGCCACGTAATATTATGTAATTCGCATCTATAAATAAATAATTTAAGCAAACAAACCAACCAAAACAAAACAAAGATCAGCCCCTAACTCATCTCTTCCCCTTGGACTTCATCCCCAACATACACCAAAAACTCCTCCCACCAAAGCTCCACCACCACACACCTGGGAGCTTACTTTTCTCCCTCTGCTGCCGTCTGATATTAAAATGTCCCTTCCACCTCTGTTAAAAACTCTAGCCAACGATTGCCCCTTTTTTTCATCCTCTATTCCTCCATTGAACTTGTAATTTTCTTCATACATCTCATCCCTCAAACTCCTACATTTTTATTGCTATGATGTACTCACCTTCTCTCGCTCTTATTCTCACTCTTAGTTGAATTACCATTCATTATAATGATTTTGGATTTTGAAGGTTTTGGTTGGTGGTAAGGGTGTCGGATAATTTGGTAATTAATCTTACGGGTCCCACTTGTTTTGCATAGATATACAATTATCACCGATTAGGCAGCATGGGAGACTACACTAGAGTACCTAGAACAATGGATTCTATAATTTTTTTTGTATTAAAATAATAGAATAATAGTTTGAGTAAGGAATAATAAAACAACCATACACCATTACTCCAATTCAATTTTGCAATTTTTCAAATTGAGAAAGAAGTCATTAGGAGGCTAACTGTAAATGGGATCTCAAATCTAAAAATGGGTTTGCTACCTTCACCAAACCGTAAGTGTACCAAGAAAGTAGATATCAGCAAATTATGGAATGAAAAATATAGTTCTGCACCTCCAATTTAGGTATCCCATTCACCTAGTGCCTCAACACTCAGTGCGCTTTTTTTATTTTTTATTTTTTTTATTTTTTTTATTTTTTTAATTGATTTAGTAAGGAGAGGAAGTAATTATTGGCTTGGGTTGAACAAGAGAGGGAATGATTGTTACCTGAGAAGGGGTGGGAGTTACGAAAGAGTTTGGCAAGGGATTGTATCAATTAAGGATGGGAAAGAAGGGGATCAAAGGACAGGAAAAGAAGAAAAATAACAAAAATAAACTAACTAGTTTAACAGGTTCCCTGCCACAAAGGTGCATCTTGGGAAGATACCCTCTAGTTTTGTTTAGTCCTGATAGTTGGGATTATTGTTGTGAACGTTTTCAAATAAAATATACATTCAAAACACAGAAGACGAGCATGACCACATCCTACAGCGCCTATATATGAAAATGCAAGTTACCTGCGAGTTTCCATAGTTCATGGCTTGATTAAAAGAACCCTGATGAGCAAGCTGCCAAATTTCAAAACAGAAATCACAGCAGCAAACCTGTTAGCTCACGAGATATCGAACTACACCAGATGATTACATAATAGAACTTGAGTAAACTCTACCTGAGGTTGTTGATTTCCCATTGCATCCCTTTTGCCCGAGGCTTCGCCACCCTTAGCAGACCCCTTTGTATCGCCCTATCAAAATTCACAACCACCAAACTCAAAGTAAGCAAAATCAATTACCATATCACAAACCCGCCATTTGTATACAAAATTAGCACAGAGATACGCACCTCCATCTGCAATAGATAGCAGTAATCCAAAGACAAAGCAACCACGAAACACAAACAAACACTTAGTTAATCATCATCCAAAATTGTAAATTTCATATAAAAGCCACCTCTTCCAATGAATAATTACAATAGTTATACCTCTCGGTAACGAGTCAAGTAGACCTTAAGTGGATCAATATATTCTTCAAACCCTAGAGTTGCCATAGCCCAAAGCAAATCATCCCCATTAATGGTCTTTCTCTTTTCCCTTTGACACTTATCACTAGCCCTAAACAATCAATCACAAAAATATAAAATTACACCAACAAGTCAAACAACACAAACCCAATAATCTCGAAACGAAATCGAAACACAAAATCAAAATTGACAAACATACTCGCTAGTAATGAAGCTGATGAACTCAGAAACACATTCCTGAACAGTCTCTTTAGCATCCTTAGCAATTTTACCATTAGCTGGCAAAGCCCTCTTCATAATCCGACTTATATTAGCAATAGGAAGATACCTGTCCTGCTCACGAACATTGGAACGCGGGCTTTGGTCACCGCTTTCATGGCTTCCACCTCCTGGACTTGTCGGTGCATCCGCCATATAAATTTGAAATATTAAACCCTAAAAATCCAAACGTCAATCCAAAATCGAAATTGAAATAGACCGCCATGAATAGAAGCGCGAAAGAGAGATGATGATGAGAGAAAAAGAGGAGAGAGAAAGAGTGAGGGGAAAGAGTTAAAGAAGAAGAATAAGAGAGAAGAATAATAAGGGAGGAAGCAAGGAACTTACCGATGAATTGGAGAAGTGGCGTAAATAAAGGAGAAGCGTAAGATGGATCGGCGTTGAAGGCGATGAAGAGAGAGAGTAGTTGAAAGAGAAGATCGGACGCTGGAGAAATTAGGATTTAGGAGACGACTCAGATGCTCCCCTTTTGCTCCAGATATGCCTTATCAACACCGTCCGTCGTTTTTCACTTTTTCTTTTTTTTTCATCTCCAATAGTACTACAATACTAAAGTTAATAATCTACTTACATGCCGAATTATTTATGGTTAAAAATGAATTAGCAACTAGTAGCTAGGGGTGAGCATTCGGATATCGGATCCATCCTCACCCCTATTAGCAAGTTAACCAGAACTTAGCTCCGACTAATTCGGATCCGATTCGGGTAGCACGCCTAGCTTATGGTGGGTGAGTCTCCCAACAATAGTTTTTTCATACGGTGAGCCTTGAACCCGAGACCTCTCTTAAGCGACATCAAATTGCTTACCACTCGAGCCAACTTGTGTTGGTTTATTTTTATGTACTGCGTTCCACTTGAACCAACTTTTGTTGGTTTATTTTTATGTACTTCGCAGTTTAAAAAGTGAAAGCTACATTTTAATACGAAGTATTACATCTTTCTCCTTGTATGGTTTTCACCCAAACTTACAACTATTTTTTTTTTTTTGGTAAAAGCTAATGCACGCCCCAGGGCATTGAAAAGATAGCTAAAACTAGAAAAATTAGATTAAAATAAACATTAATTATATCAATCGGCACGTGGTTTTAACATGCATTCCCAAATTAATGCCACTTTTACGAAATATTTTCAATGCACATCTAACGCGCTCGGGGACATTTGTTAGCAAGATTTTTTTTTATTATTTCTTTTCTTTCATGTTCATTACTTTTTAATAAATTATTAACTCCACTATAGTTCTTTATCAATTTTTAATACTCCAACTAACATACGTACATTTCATTTTATTTAAATCAATTAAATTGCCTACAAATTTGTGCCGGTCAAAGTGTAACAATTATTAAAACGCGGAGGGAATATTATTATTTTGTAGAGAGTACTTGTTAACTTGTAAATATAATTAATTATACCCATATGCAATGTACATTCAAGGTATTTTCTGCGTATTTAACATTTTTGCTCATTTCAAAATTTATTTAAAAAAAAAAAAAAAAAAAAAAAAAAAAAAAAAAAAAAAACTATCTTTGGTGCACCTACCTCTATGTTCATCCAAGTGTATACTCTGTATAAAAGGTGTCAATCAACTTGAGTATGCTACTAGGCTTCTTTTAAGTATGATGAATTAACGAGATTTCTGTAATCTAATACTAGTGTAGGTCCCTACACGGTTTTACAAAAATTTAACATAATTTCAAAGATATTAAAAAAAACGATTTAAAAAATATTGTTTTTAATGAAATCAAATAAATTGATCAAATTTATTTAATTAGCTAGATAGCTCATGACTTAAGCTATCTATCTATCTATCTATCTATTAAGGACTCGTTTGGTTAATATAGGAATTTGGTAATCCGTATTTCATGGGAATTTATTTTCCTTCATGCAATTCCTAAAAAATGGTATTAGGTTGTTTGGTTCTCATAAGGTTGCGTTTGAAAACATGATATTCATTTCAAATGGTGGAATTGAATTTCAGAATTTGAAATCTTGATATTCAATTCCATGTATCAGTTTTGGGGAACATCAGAATTTCAATTTTGAAATTTCAAAGTCTGACTTATGTTTAGAGATGAGTGAAATTATGAATTAAGCAAATGAAGTTTTCACAAGTAAAAATAAAGAAAAAAAATTTGGATGAAATTATAGTTAGTAATTTGGCATAATCACATTCAATAAAAATAAAAAATAAAAAATAAAAAACTTTATTGATCGGCAAAGTAGTTAATTGGCCCAAAAACATATGCTTAGTAAAATAAATCAACAAATTACAATTTGTTGTGAAACAAAGAGAATGAAAGAGAAATTGGGGAAAGAATTAATCAGTCTATTTTCTATTCCATATGATGGGGGGTATATATATATATAAAAAACACAATTAGGGTTTGCTTGGATAAGAATATAAACCCTAGATCTATCTAGAATATTCTAGAATGATACAAGGAGTATAACGGGCATCCACACAATATGTCATAACGCTCCCCCTTGGATGTCCATTATCGAAGATTGTGCCTCATTAAAACCTTACTACAAAAAACCCTGTGGGATAAAAACATAGTGAAGGAGAAAAAGTACATCATTCTTCGTAATACGCTTGCAATGCTGCCTCATTAAAAACCTTACCAGGAAAACCCAATCTGGGATAAAACCATGGTCAAGGGAAAAAGAGTGCAACACGTATTAACTCCCCCTGCGAATTTATAGCTTGAGATCTTCAAATGCAATGAATCCAATATAGTTGAGTATCTTCTCACATGACGCAGAATAGTATCATTCTTTGATCTTTGATCCTCTTAACTCTTCACGCGAACAAGTGAGTCTTCATATCACCATACCTATGATTATAATACATGTGTTCGTCCACACTTTATTCGAAATCTCTGTTTAAAGTTGCCTTAACCATTATACTTATGCCTTCTTCTAGAGACTGTGAATAATAGAAATTGATGATCATTATTTAATCAAACACTTCTTAATAATTATATGGCAACACATGATATTATTAAAGTTGTTTTTCAATCTCATATGAAATATAATATAACATATGTAATTATATACATTGATCATGGTTCTTCTGAACTATAAGAAAATAGTCTCACGCATAAGTATCCTGTTTCTTTAGAAGTTTCTTAATTAACTACACGATAATTTTTCTACGAATGCAAATAGTAAATCTCACTAACTCTTATATACTCAAACTTCAGGTTGAGATGTCAATGATGTAGTCACATAAAATTTTCAAGAGTTTGATAATAATTGCAATATTAAAAAATTTGTAGGGCAGGGTATTTAAATACGTCGTACATAAGTTCTTTAAGAACTCTTCTTACATGATTTATAACATGTTATTAAATTGACGTTTTCAATAATTTCATCATAACTATAAGCCCATTAGAATATAAATATTTCTTTGTAATTTTCCTTCAAAGTTAAACATACTATATTTTGAACAAACATTCACATATACCACAATTATTGTATAGAACTAATGCAGCAATATGAGATATAGAAACCAAAATATACAATGAGTAATGCATCTAACAACTTTCAATATATGCAATGAATAATACATTAACCTAGACTCACATGCATATGAACATACATAGGACTCAAAATAACGTAAGACACTGTACAGTGTGGATTTAAAAATCCATATATCATTGGACTTCTAGTCCTTGATAAACTTATGATGATTATCATTATGTCGACATCAAAATGGACATATATTCCAGATTCCTTATTCACTAGTCCATTATATCATGCATATGCATTATTTATCGGTTCCATCATATACCGGTATCATCATATAATTCTTCAAGGTACAATTTTTCTTTGCATGCTATTTTGACAATGATATCTAAATACATTTTTCATTGGTACCATCATAATTTTTCTTACATCATAGGCCATCTATTGTAATAATTCAAATATCTACACAACTTCAAGGGTATTTCATACACCTGTTAAAAGTGTCAACTGCACTATCTTGCCATATATCACATCTTTATTTTGGAATCGATTATGCAATCTACACTTCAGGTGTAGTGATTCAAGTATATATAATTGGCAAGCTTTATCTCAATGTATACACATGATATGACCAAAATGTATCCCTGGATGTTTCTAGGAGGGTTATAACGGTATACAAATTAAATCATACATGTGCAACATATCTTGATAACATATGGATGAAAGTTGGCTAAAAAACATTTCAAATTACCATTATATATATAGGGATCATCAATTTAATTAATTTTTGCCAACTTACTCCAATTCTCCCCCTAAGTTGGTAAAATATCTTATATATAGGGGCATGACAATGTTTCACCAACTTAGTATACAAATTTGCAATAAAATTCATTTCATGGGAGTATCATAATCAACAAAATTTATCTCTCAAAAGAATTATATTAAACAAGCTTTTATCTCTTCTAGAGGGCAATTTTAAATCATTTCTTCATAAACTAAACATTGCATGACACATATGTATTTATTATTAAATATTTCATAATTTGTTCACTTCAGGAGATCAATAATTCAACATCAATGGGGAGACATATGTTGTGTAGTTGAATTTCCTTCTTTTCCTATTTCTTATATGCTGACATACAATATCCCCAATTAATAGAATTGTTATACAAATATAAACTTGCTTGTAATTCTACTAGGTGATGATCTTCTGGATCACTAGAAACCTTGATACTATGATACTGTAGACACCTAATTGCGTCTCCCCAAAACCAAACCCAGTGATGAGTACTTTTCACGTTATTTGATTATCGAACGAAGTGAAAGTGTAGAAAGTCTTGTGATGCAGTGGTTTTAATAAAATATTCTCTTCTTTCTGTTTTCGAAAATGTACTCTATTTATTGAAAATGTCCAGTCCAATTTAGTTTGGTCCATGATAAGGGTCTAATAATAGTGAAGTTGGATTGAGCTCGAAAAGAGCTTTCCAACGATATATTATAAGCCCAATTCCGATGAATAATGAGGAAGTTATGGCCAAAATATTAAATTGGGCCTGAAATGGTTTTATGGCCCAATGATCTAGTGGAGGGTCCATTAATTAATATTCCTAAAGTTGTTAGGATTGATTTTAGTCATCTAGAATAATCTAGAAGGTTATTTTGAGTTCTAATGGGATTAGGAATAATAATTATATCTTTTATGAAAATAATGAATTCTGTTTGGATCAGAACAAGTCTTTTAAAGGAGATTGAATCTGATTTTTAAAGATAAGTACGGACGTTGTTAATCGAATTTACTTAGATTAAGGATTCCGTACAGGTTTTTAGAAAACGCGTAAATCAGCGCAAAACTACAAAGTCAGCGCGCAACGACAAACTTGTCGCATAGCGACAGGGCTGTCGCGTCGCGCTGGACCCTGTCGTTCTGCGACAGGGGCAGTTTTATCCCTAACAGAATTCGGTCTTTTTCTAATCGTTTCCGAGCTATTTTCTCTATAAATAGGGTCGTATTTCCCCGTTTTTTATCATCAGCAATCATCAACAATCATCTAGTTCTATTATCTTCTCTCTCTTAAGCTAGAAGCTTATTCTTTCTCCCTCTTTCTAGCTTTCCCTTTTTACAAACACAATACCGCATTCACGAGTTCTAGACACACCTAGCCAAGCTAAAAGTTGCCTTCGCCCTAAACGTGAAAGGTTGATAATTTCTGAGGGTTTGGTCCCAAATCCCTATTTCAATTATTTGAATTAATTATTTGATTTAATATTTTCCTTGAAGTTACTAACGTGTGTATTTTGTTATTAGAAAGAGATACGAGGCAGCAAAGTAAGTTATGCAATTGCTCTATTTCTTTAGGAATCATGCTTAGATTATTTTAATTCCTAGTATCATGTTAGGATGTCTTTATGATTCCTAGTGTCATGTTTAGGGTATTAACTAATATTTTTAATATCATGTATGTTTCTAGTATCATGCTTAGGTTGCTTCCTATTTCTTCTATCATGTTGTTATCATGTTAGGGATAAAGATTTGATCTTAAATGTTTAGTGCCATGCTAGGATTTGTTATTAATCTTGTTAGTATCATGCCCAGGGTCTTGCTAATATTATTATGCTTTGATGAGATTAGGATTATTAAATTATTATGATGATGATTATTATTATGTTGCTTGATATATTATTGTTGTTGCTTGATAACGCCCTCTCTTGCAGGTTTAAAGGGAATTTGTACTTGTAATCGCGCTTAATAAGATAATTAATAATCTTGTTTAGGCTAATATGATTATAATTCAAGTGATCGTCAATAATAGATTTGTTTGTGCATTAATATTCAACCAACATAGATTAAACAGATTTAAGATTAATATATTGATTGTATGTTAGTCAGAAAGCGCACATGAATATGAGAAGAATAAAGTAGAGGCCTATTTTTAGGGCAGGTTCAATCTCTTTTAGGTTGGATTTATACCTTCATCCTCGAATATCCAGTCATGGTTCCAGACCACTATGGAGTTAACGATCTCATGGATCGTGAAGGGGTATAACCTTCACCCTGTGAACGGTTTAAAAGTTGCTAAAACTTGTTGGCGACTCTTTTGCTCTATCTTCCTTCCCTTTGTACGCCACCATACTTAAGTGTATGATCACAATGGGGTTCAAGTTTGGGATGCTTGAAATATTCCTTACAGTTTTTGGCGACTCCATTGGGGAGGATTTCTATATTAATTCCTAAAATTTATTTTGGCAATAATTTAGAATGAGTGGATGAGACTCGAAACGTTCTAAGTATTCATGTGCGTAATTTTGATTGACATTATTGGCATAAGCATAAAAAGGTCCACAATGGATAGACCATCCGTAATGCGTCAAAAACATAGGATTTTTACACGTAGGAAATTTGGGAAATATCTTTCACAACTAGGATCAAAATAACGCTGCGAAAAACTGGAAAATTCAAAGAATAGGAAGCTGCTGAGGCATATAGGAACTGGTGCTGAGAAAACAGAGCCCGTTGTAGTGCGATGGCGGCGACAGCAATTTCGCATGGCGACAAAGTCATCGTCTCGCGACAGACTTTGTTGTCTCACGCTATGTTCTTCCAATACCGAGCCAGAAATCTACCTTCTTGTTTCGACCAATTCTAGTACCGTTTGCTCGATTCTACTTCCTGATTGAGTTTTTCTCACTTTTCTGAACCCATATGTGTTCTACATATGGCTATAGCCCTCTGGGAATTCACGCTCCATCTACCCAATCGAACGCTCATGGCAACGAAGGATACATCCAAGTTTGTCAATTCACCAAACCGTGGAAGCAAGTTTAACTTGCGGGGTCCCATCCACACACGCCAACCCTTCCAAAGGTAAGGCTTCTGCGCGGTGCATCCGGACTCATAACCATGGACCCTCTTTGACTAACCCTTATTCTTGAACTTTAGAGAACTAGAGCCATGGTTAGGTTACAAACTCATTGCATCATATAGTGTTTACTTGACTACTTGTGCATCTCTTATTTGTGCATATTTACACTAACCGTTTGTTTGACTTGTGTTTGAGTCTAAACAAATTAATTAATGACTTAGTACGTCTATAATTAATTAAGGATTTTGCTTACTTAATTAATCGATTAATATGAGTTTTTTTAAAAGTCTAAATAAATTGATCATACCTGACTTAGTACGTCTATAAGATTTTTCCCTCTAAGGTAGAACACTGGAAACAGACCTAGACTGACGTTCCAGTAATGAAGCCGAAGTTTGGCCTGTGGCGCGACACGCTAGTGTCCGGCGCGACGCGACATCAATGTCGCGCCGTGACGGAGCTGACGCATCGCGACAGTTCCATCGTTTGTGCGATGGTCTAGTTTTCAGCCTGAGTCCTCACGCCGAGTCTAATTAATTAGTTTATTAATGGCATAAATCGTATTTTAGTCCTTATTTGAGTCTAAGCACGTAGTCCCATGGTCTTACACAAGTGTCAAATCATGCCACTTTCACTCACTTCTAAAAGCACACACTTTGCATATATGTTACACCATGACCATGTCTTAGGTCCTTGCATGAGTCGCTCTTTCCGTCATTTGAGTTGGGGGTCCACTCTATTCCTAAATTCTTCCACATCTCTCCATCTACATCGTCTTTCCACTCCCCACATGCCTTCTCTATACATATCATTCACCTCGTTCTTCCATGATCTTTCTCCATCCATGCATGTTGAATAGAGTTTGAGTCAAATAATTAACAAAAGTATCCATAACTTCCCTTTCCACAATACTTGGTCAAGGAGAGAGGGGCGACTAGTCAAAGACAACACTTTCATCCAAGTCTTACTATTTGATAAACCGATTCGACAAAGAAGGAAAACTAAGAGAATGGCATCCCAAGAAGAAGTCAATGAACTTAGGCAAAACCTTGCTAGTCTGACCGAAATGATGAAAACCGTTGCTTTTCAAGTCAATGACCCTGCGAAACAACAACAAATGGAGCGAATGGAGTAAAGCTTGAGCAAGCTCTCCAATGACTATAGGTTCTAGGGGATTAGCTCACAAGGGGTCTCAGTGGACAAGGAACTTCTTTCGCAGAAGTTCAATGTCAATGACATCCCTAAGTTCAAACCAACTGACAACCCTTACTTTCACCTAAGAGCTTTTGAAACTATAATGAACATTAAGGGGATTGACAGGAAGGTTTTCCATACTTTGTTCTCACCATCTCTAGAGACCGTTTGCCAACAATGGTTCTTTTCCCTTGAAAAGGAGAAAACCTCTTCTTGGGATGGCATAATAAACGCTTTCATAGATAGATACAAATGCAACATCCAAGTCGACACAGACCATAGACAACTTGAGATGCTAAAGCAAAAAGAAAACGAAGGGTTCACCTCTTTCTTCAACAAGTGGAGGGAAACTTCCGCTAATATGGTTGAGTTTCCTACTAAAAAGGAGTCTGTAAGGATGTTCATCAAGAACGTCCAAGAAAAATATTCAAATCACTTGAAATATCAACACAACTTGAATACTTTCAAGGCTGTCTATGACATGAGCATTGACATTGAAGATGACCTTGCAAAACAGAAAACTACTAACAATAGTAACAACAGTGGCTGGAAAGGAAAGAAGAACGACAATCCTTCTTCTTCTGAAAACACTTACTCTAGTAACAATGTTAGTACCTTTGACCTTAACGACGTCTTAGCCATGGATAATCAAGGATCTAAAAAGAAACCCAAGAGGGAATTCACACCCATTGGAATGACCTATGATGTTGCTTTCGATCGTCTCCACGATCAAGGATTAATCAAACCTATTGGCCCTACTGAAGATCCAACTCCAGAAAAGCGATCTTTGAGATAGAATCCCAACTCTTATTGCAAGTACCATCAAGGAAATGGTCATACCACGGATGAATGTTACAGATTTCAAAATCTCATTCAAGATCTCATAGAAGCAAACAAGATCCCATTGCCTCTAGCTAGCAAGAAGACTAGGTGATGATAAAGCAAAAGACACAAGGCGGGCTTCAACGACAAGATTTCGTGACTTCCTTTTTTCTATTTTTTTCCTTTCCCTAATAAGTCTAGTATAGGCACCTTTTATTTTCCTTAGATTTTATTTTGTTGGTTTTTTTTTTCTTTTTCCCTCTTAATAAAATGAGCATTTCTTTCCTTGCATATGATCATCACATTGCATTTAAAAAAAAAAAAAATTCCATGCCGGACTAAGCACAAGGTATACTAATGATTCGAGGCACCCCTTGTAGCCATATCATATCATCTTTACCCTTCACATATAAATCCTTTCTTGATAAACCACTTTGAGCCTCGTCTAACGATAGACCTTTCTTTTCAACCCACATCTACCTAACCTTGGGATGGGATAGTGTGCAACTTGTGCAAGTTCTAAATATAAAAGCTTGAGTGATTTTACCTAGATCTCAAAAAATTCAAAAATAATAAAAGTGTGCAAAAGGGCAAGTGTTCCAATGTCATTGATATGAACATGTCTTTGATATGAACACGTCTCAGATTGCGTCTCTTATCGAGTGCTTGGTACCGTGCCTGAGAAACATGAATGCCAAGTGAGTGATAGACCGTATGATCGGGATTGCCCACACTTATCAACATAAAAAAAAAATGCAAAAGCAAAAAAAGGGAGAGCAAAAATATAAGCAAAAGAGAGTTCAAAAGTGACAAATCTCAAGCATAAAAATATAAAGATTTAAAAGCAAGCACTAGTAGAAAAATTGAAAAATGCACCGCTAATTGGCCACCGGTTTTTGAAAACCGGTGGCTTAATTAATGGGCGGGATTAGCCAAACCGGTTTTGCCACCGGTTCAAACCAAACCCGTGGCAATAATTATAAGGCCACCGGTTTTGAACCGGTGGCAATATCCAATTAAAAAAAAAAAAAAAGCGGCCCATATAAAAACCCCAAACCCAAACCCTAATCACTCATCAGCCTCCCTCTCATTCTCTCTCTCTCCTCTCCTCTCCTCTCCTCTTCTTCTCCTCTTCTTCTGGTTCGTCTCTCCTCTCCTCTCCTCTCCTCTCCTCTTCTTCTGGTTGAGATCCTCTCCTCTCCTTTTTCCTTCTCTTTCCTATTCGATCTCCTTCTCCTCTTCGTCTTTTTTTTCCATCTCTTCTTCGTCTTTTTTTTTCCTTCTCGATCTCCTCTCCTCTTCGTCTTTTTTTTCCTTCTCGATCTCCTCTCCTCTTCGATCTCCGCCCTAGGTTAAACCACCACCCCACCACCTTAAACCGCCACCGCAACAACAACAACGAAGACATGCAAGAGGCTAGGTTTAATTTTGTGTTTAATTAGTCGATTTTAATCGATTTTTGGATTTTGTTGGGTTTAATTAATTGTTAATTAGTCGATTTTGGATTTTTTGAGTGTTTTCATCGATTTTAATTGATTTTAATCCGATCTCCTTCTAGGTTCTATTCGATTTTATTCTGGTTTTTTTTTCGATTTTGAGCTCGGGTTTTACTAGTTTCTGGGTTTGTATTTTCTTTTTTTTATTTTTGGGTATTTTTGGGTTAAGTTGGTGGGTGGGTCTGGTGGGTGATGGTGGGTGTTCGGGTGGTGCGGATGGTGGGTTAAGGTGGTGCGGATGGTGGGTTAAGGTGGTGGGGTGGTGACTGGTGTGAGATAGTAAACTGATTTTAGGGATTTAATTTTATTTTTGTTTAATTTTTTTTTCCAGGGTTTTTGTTTAATTTCTGGGTATTTGTTTTTGTTTATGTGGGTTTTAAACTGATTTTATTCAATTAATGGTTACATGCAGTGTTTTGGTTATTTTTTTTTCACAGTTTATTTTAATTGATTTATTTTTTTGTTTTAATTGATGCAGTTATATTGATCAAGATCTGAAATCGAAGATCCAAGATGCAAGAATAGTGAATTAGATGTTGTATGGGGTTTTTTTAGATTTTAATGTTGTAATTATATTTTAATTTAATATTGAAATTTTAGTTTGTAAATCTGATTATCTTAATTATTTGGAATTGTTTTATGAGAAATTTATTTGTAGTTATTATATACTGGTTATTGATGAATATATGTGTGTTTCATGTATATTATGCATATATATATGTTTGTGCAACATTTTAATTCAAAAAAATGCAAAAAAAAAAAATTTTGTTTTTTTTGTTTTTTTAGGGTATTATTGCCACCGGTTAACCGGTGGCAATAGTTGTTAGTACAAAAAAAAAAAAATGCGGGAACGACTATTGCCACCGGTTAACCGGTGGCAATACTTGATTTTGCCACCGGTTTTGAACCGGTGGCCTTTTGTCCTACGTTTTGCCACCCCCCACTGGCCACCGGTTCAAAACCGGTGGCAAAGGGGGGTTTTGAACCGGTGGCCAACCCCTTTTTTCGCCTAGTGAAGGTTGCACACCCTGGGGACTTATCTAGGGTCTTGGGCCTTTATCCCCTTCTTCTTCAACCTTTAGCCTAACCACATTACAACTCTTCAAAAACCTCTTTGAGGTATACACACACATGCGAGATTCGGCTAGAGCTACGTTCGGCCTGATTCCTAACGAATACGTAGGCAACCTCATATTGGGGTGCGGTCCTAATAAAAATGCATTCACATTCACATTCACATTCATACATGAGCATGTCAAGGGATCTCCATTGTTCATCCCTATCCACTTAGAGCTAGACTTGGGGGCTTGATCCCTACATCATTAGCCTACCTAGCCTAAGAGTCATCATCATTTGACTCTTTTCAAAATATTTTTCCACACCGTTAGCTTTTGCGGCCTAACCTTAGTGTCACCTTCACACACATCACAGATACATGACCAAATAATCCTACCTTTAGGAACCCTTTGTCATGAAATCTTAACACAACATTGAAGCATGCATGCCTTGTCATATCAAAATCACTCATCATATGTAATCATCATTGCATCACAAAGTATGAAGTACTTAGCCTCCGCGCCTAAGTTACCCAAATACTTTCTTCATCGAGTCAACAATTGAGATAGCCTAGGATGAACTAATCCTTGCACTATGAGATACAACGTTAATGCATACATTTGACTAAGCTCATTTAACATGCACCGCAAACACTCAAATACTCACTTCGATTCTTTTTTGCGTCTTTCTTTTTCGGGAGAAAGTCGGTATCCTCCACAAAAATGACGGAATTTTTTTTTTCTTTTCTGCATTTTGAGTCAAGCACATCACAATACAACGCGCACACGAGTCATACACATTGAGTCATGTCGTGTCCAAACACATTGAGTCAACCGATCACAAGAGTCAAGTACACCAAACCTTAGTTCAACCCTAAAAACACAAGCAAAAGTCCTATAGTCCAAATGCAGGTACACTAAGTCCCAGACGAACAGGTGATCTTTACAAAAGATTTGAAGCAAAAGGACGCAAATAACTTAGCAAATCAACTGAGTTAGCTTGATCACAATCGGCTTGACGACGGTCATATTGATTGATTGGGTTCCTTGGTACTCCAGTTAGCCCCTATAAACAAATTGACATGATTAGTAGTCGGCTCGATTACAATCACAATCAGTGATCGGCCTGACGACGATCATCTCACTTAGCTTAAGAGCCTAAACATTGGCTCATTATAAGCACCAAGGCATTAGTTCAAAAGCAAGTACATCACCTATACGAAAATTTTCCAGGATTGGATTGTCATCTCAAACCGACAATATTTCCAAGCGTGGATTGTCGCACATCTTATTCAACGACAATTTTTCCAAGATTGGATTGTCACCTCTAGAAAAGTTTCCAAGCGTGGATTGTCGTACTCCTTCTTTGTTTGGCAAATTTTTCCATGTTCGGATTGTCATATATTCATAGAAACCTTGGCAATTTTTCCGAGATTAGATTGTCATACACCCAGTTCCTTATGGAAAAATTTCCCAAAGGATTGTCATAAGGTCTCTATTAACATTAATATTGCGGCAAAGGTTCCTCAAGCGTGGATTGTCATTCATTTCAGTAAGTGGAAAATTTTCCCAAAGGGGATTGTCGATCGACTCTTTTTTGCAAATGTTCCAAGATGCGGATTGTCAATTGTGGCAATATTTTCCCAAAAGGATTGTCGCATAACATTGGAAAATTTCCAAGGTGGATTGCTTTCAAGAATTATGTTCCAAAACGTGGATTGTCGATCGTAGCAAGGTTCTTATGCCAGATTGTTACGAAGCATTGGCAACTTTTCCCAAAATTGGATTTTGGAAAAATTTCCGAGATACAGATTGTCGCTTCATCGTGGCAACATTTCCTAGGATGGATTGTTACGTGGCATTGTTAAGTTTCCTTAAATTGGATTGTCGTACATCATTCAAGAGTTGTGTTGGCAACTATTCTTAAAGAAGAGAGGATTGTTGTTTTGGGTGTTTTTGTCTCTCGGGAGAGTTACAGCTCGAAGAGTGGTCTGATGACGCCTGTACCTGCAAAATAACGGAGACTCCGGGTGGTTGGAGCTCTGCCTCCGACGATCAAGTTAGAATGTGATGGAGAATACGAAAAGGTGCGGAAAAGTATAGTGAGATCTTCTCGGATTCCGAGATTAGGTGTTTTCTCTGATGTAAGAGAATGTAGGGATGCTGTAATAAATGTATATGCCCCATAAATGGGGAAAATCTCCCTATTTATAGGGTCATTAGGAAAGGTGCCCTTCATTAGGTCATTCTGACTTAATATGGTGGGCTGCGCCGTAATACGGCTTTCTTGGGATTTGGGCCAGTCAAGCAGCCTTTTCTCCCATTTGGTTGGAGTGACACGTGGCGTTAGATGAGAGATCCATTTCGGGCCTCCCAGGGGCTAACACGTGTCAACTTCTGATAGGTCCATGTGTCTTGGGTAATTTTACCCAAAATATTTGCCCCTCACAGATGTGACGTGGCTTGCCACGGGGCATCTGTGACATTTGTCGCTCATGCATTGAGTGGTCAGTTTTATTGTTCACCCATCTGGGTAATTTACAGGGTTTCCCCTAGATTCACCCTCTATAAATATCATCATTGCCCCTCATTTTTCGCATATTCATGAAAAAACACTTGATATAATATGAGAGAATCTTTGACTTTTCCTTAAAAGAACATTTCCGCCTGCCGATTGTTTTCTTCCGCTTGACACAGCCAGCTCGAACAACTTTCAACAGTACCATCACAAGGTAACTGCCTGCTCTTTCTCTCTCTTTACATTTCGTTTTTTCCGCCTGTGTTTGCTCTTCCCTTTTTATAAATGGTATCACAAACACACACGGCACGGCCTAGGATAGTTGTCAGCCGGTCACCTGGGAGGCTGAATTTAGGACTATGGGTGCTGCCTGTCCCAAACTGCACTCGTCCCCGAATCCGACTGTGTCTGTGTCTGTGCAGGACACTATGGCCAGGACTAAAAGGATAGCTCGGCCGCCTAGTGATGACGAGGACGAGAGTCCTATTAGAGTGCCTAGGAGTGAAATCTCCTATTATCCATCAGGCGTCCCAACTACGCCGGATGACTCTATTTTGGGAGAATCAGAAAGTGAATCTAGTGAAGAGACATCCGGCTCCGAACAAGGGTCGTCCCGATCGAATGCTATTTCAGGCGGACCTACAAGCAAAGAGAGGCCGCCTGAGGGTTCTGAAGAGGAATCTGAAAGGGAAGACGCTTCTGTTGAGCGAGGCCAGGAGGAAACTTCCTCTTCTCTTTAAGAGAAGTACACCCCATACTTCACCCATATATCCGCTGCCACACAAAGGCTCATGCAGAAAAACTTGGAAGAAATCCGGGACACCTATGTGATGGGAGCCGGTTACAGAATAAACGTCCCTGCCCTTGACGACGCAGTCGTCTAGCCACTTGACCAAAGCTGCGGGGATTCTTGCTTTGGATGCTATGCAGCCACAATACAGGCGGGCCTTAGGTTTCCACTAGATCCGGCTATTGAGGAGATCCTTGACAGGTACCGCCTAGGGGTGTGGCAGTTAGCACCCAATTCTTGGGTTAATATTTTAGGATTCGTGTCCGCCTGTAGAATGCAGGGTGTTGAGCCTAGCTTTGAGGCTTTCGCCCATATGCATTACCTCAACAAAGCTCCCAAGTCATCCGGACCTGGATGGGTCACTTTATCTTGTAACAAAGGTTACATGATGACTTTAGGGAAAGAGAATAAATGGAAGGATTGGAGGAATAAGTTTTATATCATCTCTTCCCCAGACACCATCCGGAATAGAAAATTCAACTCTGGAACCAGAACCCTTATCTTTTGGGTCAAAAGGCAATCCTCCCGCCTGTATCTGATGATGGTTGGGATCAGATTCTAACGCTTAGGTTGTTTAAGGTTGAGATAAAAACTGTTAAGGGGGGATATGAGAAGGAAATAATCCTAAACAGTTATATCCCTAAGTTTGAATGGCTTATGGATCCCTTTTTCCTGGCCGCCTGTGGCTTAAGCACTAAAAAGGGAAGAGGTGGGCAACTGGATGAGTATTTTGTTGAGCCTTTTGTTTAACTTTTTACTTTGTTGTTTTACTAACCACGCATTCGACCTTTTGCAGAGGAAGCAATGTCTCAACTAGACCCTAGCAAGAAGCTAGGCAACTCCGCCTCTGCCTACCGCCAGGTGGTTCGGCAAAAGAGCCAAATTTTCAAAAAAGATCAGCTGGAGCACGTAAGCTCTTCTGCATCCGTCAATTTCTTTTTGGACTTGGATTTCATTCTTTTTTCTAAACGTTGTGCTTTTTTAGGAAGGATCTGTGAAGCCGCCTGTTCTGCCGGCTCTGGAGCACAGGCCCCCCAAACGGCTCGCTTCCGGGGAAGTGCCAACGCCCACTAAGCAGCGAAAGACGATTGCTCACAAACCTTCTGCAAGCCAATCCGAATCCCACCCCTCAACAGGCAGCAAATCGCTGGCTGCTATGGCTGCCCTCAAGCAGGCAGAGGAGTCTAAGTCTTTAAAGGACAAGCCTCCGACTAGTAATGCCGGCTCTCCAGGCGGTCTTTCCAACAGGCGGAAGGACAAACATGCCTAGGATCTAGTCGTTATTCCAGGTACCTCCGCCTTTGACCCTTTGCCTTACCCTTGTAGGGTTAAGACTTATAGCTAGTCGCCAACAAGTTTTGAAGCCAGCCGGTCTATTGGCCGGGTCTATGCCAGCCTCTCACCAAATGTTGAATGTGCAGATGCTCCTTAGACGCCGGATGTGTGGCGAATCTCCAAGGACATGCTCAACGCCGTCTCTGCTGAGCAGCGTGACTCCATTAAAGGAGTCGGCTCCCTCAACTTTGATCCCATTCTGGCAAATCTGGCGGAGGTAACTTTTCTTTTTAAGTTGGATTATTTTTCAATTATTGATTTGGCCGACTGCATATTAACCGTCTCTTCTACTGATCGGATGTAGGCCATGCCGAGAGTAAATGGTTTTAAAAAGCCATTCAACGATAAGCAAAAAGAGGTAAGGGTTGCCAACTTAAGGGCCGCTTCCAATCTTAAAAAATCCATGTATGATGTAAATAAGACTGAGTTGCTGACTCAAGATATCCTATACTCACAGGCGGCTGCAAATTTGCAAGTCAGAAAAGATTTAGAGGCGGTCCAGAAGAAGGTGATTGAGCTGAGGGCGGAGCTGAAGGCGACCAAGTCTGAGTTGGAGAAGCTTTAGGATGTTGGCAGGGAGACGGATAGTCTCAAGCGCCAAAACGAGAGACAGCAAAACAAGCTTGCCAACCAGGAGAAGCAGCTCACATCCAAGTGGAATGCCCGGGTTGAGGAAGAAAAGAAGCTGCTCATTGAGGTGAATAAGGCCGACTGCGTCACTCGCATGAAGATGGCGTGGAAGTCTCTGTTCCCCAATGACGGTTACTCCGTCTGGGAGTATCGTTACGAGCAAGCTACTGATGAGCTGGATATACAGGCAGAACATGGGGCAGATGGCGGAGCGGATGAGGATGAGGTCAAAGAGCATGATGAACAACATCCGACCAATGAGGAGATGGCGGATGACAATGAAGCCGAGTCCTCTCTAGAAGCTGATTAATTTTAAGTTCTTTCTACGGCCGGATGGCCATTTTAAATACATTTCCGGCCTGCGTGCCGAGTAACTTTGTTTTTACCGACTGGGGAGTCGGGTATATTCAACAATTTAAGCATTCCCTCGGATGTATTTCGGGTAACAATATTTGATTTTGCTGGCCAAGGGGTCAGCTTTCCTTTATAAATCAGCCGGCTATCTGGTCGGCCTTTGTTTAAGAGTTGATTTCTTTTATAAGTTTGCATGAATGACTATATCTCATTAGATATAGGCGGCGTACTGGATGTTATTTGCCCCTGGATGGTTGTATGTTTGGGTTCTAAAGTGGGTTGATTGACTTGGAAATTTTTGATACTTAAAAGAGTATGATGAATTTCTAAGTCGATCAATCACTATGGTGATTGCCCCAAACCAAGCGTACAGCCGGCCATTGACCATCCGACTTTCTAAAACAGGCGGTCTTGAACCTTTTTCCAGGTGGCCGAGCGTATGTTATGTTTGAGCCTTAGCCCTTAAGTTCTCACCATTACGCTCAAAAGGAGCAGGTAGGCTTAAATGTTTTATCTGCTGTCGCCCGCCTGCTTTGCTTTGTTTCGAAAGCAGACGGCTTTACAGCGCTTGAGGTGAAGCAAGCGGTCATTGAGGGGTCGCCTGCCTCACTTAAACACCTATGAAGGTCATACTTAACCCTCACAAGTTGCTAACTCAGACGGCTATGAGTGAATCATTTTGGCTACTCAGTCTAGGCCGTCTGAGTATACATGATACATTATTACCACCCGAATGTTTTTCTAACGTTCGGACCACTTACTCTAAGCGGAGTAGTTATTATCCAATTATAAACCCATTCGTCCACCCCACTGGGAATAACTTGTATAGGTTAATAATTTCAAGCCGTAATCTAGGTAAGGGCATTATGCAGGTTCCGGATGTGTTATAGGACACGGCTTCACTCAATAGTCCGCTTGTGTGCCCTTTAGATTACTTTCGTCAGACGGCTATGAGTTGACCAATTTGATCGTTCAATCTTTGCCGTCTGTATGTGGTTGTAGAGCACTTTGTCACCCAGATAAGAGTTACTCTCCGCGACGATTCCACCCTGATTGGCATCGCCGAACGCCTTACTCATGTTGGAGAAGACAAATTATAAAATTTAACATCATCCGACCATAGGCCTCGTGTAAGAAATTAGTTTAGCCAATGAGTTTTTAACTCAGTTTATCATCCGGCCCGTGGCCTTATTTCATTCGGTTATTAGCAATGTCCGTCTGTACCTTGTACATGCGGTGCTTAGAAAGTCACGCATGTATAAAGAATAAACAATAAGTGAAAACGAAAAACATTTTCATTGACAAGTTTTTTCATTTACAATAAATTTACAAATCTCAAAAGTAGTACTTTTTCAAGTAGTCTACATTCCAAATTCTGGGCAGCCGTTTGCCGTCTGGATTTTCCAGGCGGTAGGTGTCGTTTCTTACTTCTTCATAGACCCGGTAGGGGCCTTCCCAATTAGGAGTTAGCTTTCCCTGCTCATTGGCCCTACCAGTTGTCTCCCTTTTTCGTAACACGAACTCCCCAACTTTCAAGGGTCGTAAGTGTACTCGTTTGTTATAGGCACGGGTCATTCTCAGACGTTAAATTTCATGGCGCAAGGTGGCATTGCCCCTGCGCTCCGGGAGCGAGTCCAATGCTAGCCGCATGGCCTCCCACTTTGCCTCATCATCGTATAGCATGACTCGTAGAGTCGGCTCATAGTGTTCGATGGGCAAGACGGCTTCAGCACCGTACACCATGAGAAATGGGGTTTCACCAGTCGTCCCTTTTTTAGTTTTCCGGATGGCCCATAGGACATGAATTAGCTCTTCAGCCCATAAACCACCGGCTCTTTCAATTTTCTTCTTGATGCCGTCTGAGATGAGTTTGTTGAAGGCTGCAACTTGGCCGTTAGCTTGGGGTCGGCTGACTGATGCAAAACAATGTGAGATCCCTTGATCTCCTATCCAAGTCTTGAGCTGAGGCGTCTCAAACTAAGAGCCATTATCAAACACCATAGGCATAGGTACCCCATACCGGGTGATGATGTTCTTCCAAATGAAAGAGATGACATCCTTTTTCTTGATGCCTTTGACCGCCTCTACTTCCACCCAATTGGTGAAACAATCCACAGCCACCAGAATATAGCGCTTTTTTCCTGGTGCAGGCGTATAAGGACCTAGAATGTCCATGCCCCATTTAACAAATGGGACCGGGCTGTGGATTGCTGTCAGGTCAGTTGTCGGCTGATGGATGAACCTGCCAAATCTTTGGCACTTGTCACATTTTTTGACCATCTCCATGGCGTCTTCTCAAGAGTGGGCCAAGAGTAACCTTGCCGCCTAGTCCTGACAGTCAGGGATCTACCGCCTATGTGAGAAGCGCAATATCCCGGGTGCAGTTCTTCGAGAACTTCTTTCCCCTTTTCCGGGGTAACACACTTCAACAAAGGTTTTAGAAAACCCGCCTTGAACAGCTCTCCGTCTTTCATCTCGAAGTTTGCAGCACGCTTCTTTAATACGGCCGCCTCCTAGGGTGAATCAAGAAGCGTACCGTCTGTAAGGTATGCCCGGATGCCATCCATCCAGGTAGAACTTCGGTCAAGTACTCCAATGGGCTCTTTTTCAGTAATACTTCGTTTTTCCATAACTTCCCAAAAGACTGACAGAGGCGTATCACAGGAGGCAGGGGATGCCAATTTTGATAGAGCATCCGCCTGGTTGTTTTCAGACCTGGGCACTTGACTTAGATGAAATTTTTCAAGTGTCCCGACCTCAGCTTTGACCGCCTGCAAGTATTTGATCATTGTCGGATGGGTGGCTTCATAATCACCATGGTATTGGCTAACGACCAGTTGAGAATCTGAGCAAGCGTCGATTTTTGTTGCCCCTGGCGCCTTGCACATGCGGATTCCGGCTAGCAGGGCTTCATATTCCGCCTCATTGTTTGAGGCTTAAACCGTAGTGCATATTCATATTTATCTCCTTCCGGAAACTGACAGATTATACCTGCACCACAGCCGTTCATAGTAGAGCTCCCGTCTACATACACTTTCCAAACTTGATCAAGTTTATACGGAGCAACCGGCCTTGTCATTTCGACAATGAAGTCGGCAAACGCCTGACCCTTCACTGCCTTCCTGGTTCGTAAGTGATTTCAAGACTTTGCATTTCAATAGCCCATTTGAGCATTCTGCCGGACGAGTCTAAGGTTGTCATTGGCCACTTGAGGGGTTGATCTGTGTAGATTACCACCGGATGTGCCAAGAAGTAAGGCTTCAACTTCTTAACAACCATGTAGAGAGCAAGGCCAAATTTTTCAACCATGGGGTACCGGAGTTCAATATTTCTGAGAACATGGCTAATGAAATATATCGGGAGTTGAATGCCGTCTCTCTCAACAAGGAGAACGGCGTTGTGGGCATGATCTGAGACGGCTAGGTACATGTAAAGGGTCTCCTTTTGCAAAGGGCTAACAAGCCTTGGCAAGGAGTGTAAATGTTCTTTCAGTTTTTAAAAGGCCGCCTCAGCATCACCCCCCATTCAAATCTAGTCTTCTTCCTGATTGCTTGGAAGAAATAGAGACACTTGTCACCTGACCGGCTGAGGAATCTTCCCAATGCCGCCAGGCAACCGGTTAACTTCGTAACTTCCTTGACAGTGCGGGGTGACTTCATGTCAATTACCGCCTGTATCTTCTCGGGGTTAGCCTCTATCCCCCTTTGATTAATCAGGAATCCCGAGAAACTTCCCAGACTCAACACCAAAGACGCATTTCTTGGGATTTAACATAACCTTATGTTGCCTGAGTGTGGTGAAGGTTTCTCGGAGATCAGCAAGGTGATCCGTCTGTAGCTTGGATTTGACTATCATATCATCAATGTACGCCTCTACATTCCTCCCGATTTGATTAATGAAGATTGTATTAATCATTCGTTGGAAAGTAGTAGGCGCATTCTTCAAGCCAAACGGCATCACAATATAACAGAATAACCCCTGATCAGTGACAAAGGCCGTCTTCTCTTGATCTTTTTTTAACAGGGGTATATGGTAGAAGCCGAAGTAGGCATCCATGAAACTCATCAAGGCATGCCCGGCTGTAGAGTCGACCAGATTGTTGATCTTTGGAACCGAGTAACTGTCCTTTGGACATGCCTTGTTCAAGTCAGTGTAATCTACACACATGTGCCAGGTACCATTCGACTTCTTTACAAGCACCACATTCGCAACCCAATCAAGTAAGTTACATGGCCGAATGAACCCAGCGTCTAACAGCTTTTTAACTTCGACAGCTGCCGCCTGACTTCTTCCCTCGCAGTGATTTCTTTTCTTCTGCTGGATGGGCCTCTTTTTAGGATCCACGGCGAGTTTGTGGACAGCAAGATCCGGGCTGATGCCTGGCATCTCTTCCACTTCAAAGGCAAAAATGTCTTTAAATTCTTTCAGTAGGAGGTGCAAGTCTGCACCCAACCTTTCAAAAGCAGCCGTCCCCACTTTAACAGTTCGCTCTGGACGACTGTCGTCCAAAGGAATATCAATGTGCTCACCAGCCGGTTGGGGACGGAGCTCATCTGACCACTCCCCGGTCAATGATTGCTATTTTTTCTCTTTCTTCACCTCTACCAGCTGATCAGCTTTTCTTTTCTTTCCAGCTGCTGGTGGGGGTGAATCAGGGTCCTTGACATCGTCAAGGTCTATTGGCTCCTTCGGCTGACCAGCTGCAGCAGCCGTTTGTTTTGACGTCTAAGAGGTAACACTCCTTGGCCGTCTTCTTATCCCAGCATGAGAGTTGGGATGATGACAGCCTTGCACTCATTCAGAGTGGGTCGGCCAAGAATGATGTTATAGGCGGTCAGCTCTTTAACCACAAAAAACCGGACGATCATATGTCGCCCCTTTCCCTTTTGCCCCAGCCGGATGAGAAGATCAATCTGTCCAACTGGGTGCACGACCCCTCCCCCAAAGCCAACTAGTGGATGAGAGACGTCGTGTAGGTTGTCCAGCTTGTAGCTCAGCTTGGACAGACACTTGTAGCTGATGAGGTCTGAGGAGCTACCTGTGTCAATAAGGATCCGACCAACTAGCTGGTTGGTGACCTTACATTCAATGACGATTAGGTTGTCATGCGGTCAGTGGAATTTGCCCCGATCCTTCTCAGTGATGAGGACGTCTGGGAATGTACCACTGGTTAACGCCTGTCCATCATCAACTGAGTGGATCAACTTCTTCAGATGATCCTTGGTACCCCGAATGGTAGGGCCACCACTGGCGAAACCGCCTGTTATGGTGTAGACCGGATCCTTGTCAATATCCAAACTACTAGTGGGCTGGGGGGGTCTTTTTGGACGACTGCCCCTTGTTCGTCTTCGAGGTGGCCTTAGACATGAGGATGTATGACTTCAACTCCCCTTGTTCAGCTAAACAGCCCAACAACTGCTAGAGGCTGAAGCAATCATTGGTGTCATGACCAATGTCCTCATGGAACTTGCAGTATTTATTCTTGTTCCGATTCTTCGCGGAACCTTTCATGGCCGCGGGATTCTCAATAGTCACCCGGTCCCGTATCTCCATGAGGATGGAGTAGCAGTCTTTATTAAACTCGTGCCTTGGGGAGTACGGTTTGAATACCTTCTTTTTCTTCTGGGACGGTTGATCAATATCTTTAACCGCCCAGACTTCTTTCCTCTTTTGGCTCTGATCAGCTTTGGGAGCCGGCTGAGCAGTCCGACTCTCCTTTTTTTTGTCAGACTTCTTGGAGTCTGACTGATGGCTGGATGTGCAGAGGTCGATTGATTGTATGAAGCTCTCCGCCTCTATCAACGCCTCTTGAAGGGTGAAAACCCTCTTTCTGATAAGGTCAAACTTGAAAGTCAACCCATCCTTCAAACCCTTAAAGAAGTCTGTATAAGCCACTTCGTCAGACAGTCCTTGAATCTGGATTCTCACCAGATTGAACCGCCTGACGTAGGAGCGAAGCCCTTCTCTGTCTCTCTGCCTTATGGTGCTTAAGTCAAGACTTGTCTTCTTGGCAGGGATGTTCATTGAGAAGTTGGAGGCAAATAGGAAAGCAAGCTTCCTGAAGTTATCAATGCACCCGACTGGCAGATTGCTGAACCATTATTGGGCTATACCCTTCAAGATAGCCGGGAAGCATCTGCACCTCATAGCATCCTCCAACCCCTGCATGTGCATGAGGTTGGAGTAGGCCATGAGGTGGTCCTCAGGGTTGGAGGTACCATCATAGGCACAAACCAACACATTCTTAACCTTGGCCGACTGTGCCGCCTCGGTTATCTCCTTGGTGAACGCAGAAATTTGTTCTCCAAGTTTGAGTAGAAGGAGCTGCTAGTCCAAAGGTTGAACTTTATATGCCGCATGTCCTCCAAAGAGGGCCGGCTGCATAAAATGAGGGGTGTATGGCCCGTATGCCATCTAAGGCACATACGGGGCATTCCCAATCATCTGAGGGCTAGAATGGACGAACTTGCCGCCTGTATGGCTCCCATGCAAGGACTGATTATTCCTTGCGGATGTATTCTTGAAGCTTTCTAGAAAGCTTGATGTAGAAGCTGACTCAGACAGCTGCTGATTCCGATTTTGCTCGATGATATGTCGAGCATCGGTGAAGGTCTTCTTGCTGCCATCCGGTTGAATGACATGGATGACCTACCTTGTGCCCGTCTGGGGCAGAAGGATCTTAGTCCAGTCAAGGGCAGGCGTAGTCTTCTCCTTGTGATGTGGAGTAGGCTGCCTGTCTCTAACTGAATTCTTCCTCGCAACTCGAGGAGATTTTTTGGCCGACTGACTCTTGCTTGAGCCAGCCGTCTTCTTTTTGATCAGGTCCTTGATCTCACCCTTAAAATTTTTCATGAATTTCATGAGCTCGTCTCGGGTTACTGGAGCCTGACCTCCGGTAGTACCAGGCGATGGTCTAGCAAACCTGATGGTACCGGCTTCGTGGTTTACTCGTTCCAGCTTGTCTCTGGAACGGATGTGCTTGGCAATGAGTGACCCGTCAGGAGCCACAAAAGTTTCGACGTCCATATCATGGTCGTCTTCATAATCTATGAAGACCTCTCCATCAACCGCAGGACGGATGGTGTCTGACTGTGGTACAGACTCTTGAACCATCTTTGAGGTACTCTCCCCACGGACAGTGCCAAATGTTTTGGGTGTTTTTGTCCCTCGGGAGAGTTACAGCTCGAAGAGTGGTCTGATGACGCCTGTACCTGCAAAATAACGGAGACTTCGGGTGGTTGGAGTTCCGCCTCCGACGATCAAGTTAGAACGTGATGGAGAATACGAAAAGGTGCGGAAAAGTAGAGTGAGATCTTCTCGGATTCCAAGATTAGGTGTTTTCTCTGATGTAAGAGAATGTAGGGATGATGTAATAAATGTATATGCCCCATAAATGGGGGAAATCTCCCTATTTATAGGGTCATTGGGAAAGGTGTCCTTCATTAGGTCATTCTGACCTAATATGTTGGGCTGCGCCGTAATACGACTTTCTTGGGATTTAGGCCATTAAAGCAGCCTTTTTTCTCATTTGTTTGGAGTGACATGTGGCGTTAGATGAGAGATCCATTTTGGGCCTCCCAGGGGCTAACACGTGTCAACTTCTGATAGGGCCACGTGTCTTGGGTAATTTTACCCAAAACAATTGTCATCACCCCCAAAGCATCAGCACAATGAGCATTCCCCCAAAGCACCAGCAAACTGAGGATCAACAAGTAGTGATCTTCGATAGCTTTCCAAGGAAAGTTATCACGCCGAATAGGGGAATGCTACAAGCTGAGCGATCTTCGATGATAATCCCTAAGACGTGGAAAATCGTCATAAAGGCTGAAGATGGTTACAAGCAGAGCTATCTTCGACAATTTTCCCTAAGATGTGAGAAATTGTTAAAAATCTGAGGATGACTACAAGCAGAGTTATCTTCGATCGTGTTCCCCGGCTTGCGGAAGATGGTCACAAAACAACGAAAGAGTACTATAAGCAGAGCAATCTTCGATGGTGTTCCCTAAGATGTGGAAGACTGTCACAGCGGAAATTGAAGGAAGCTACAAGCGGAGTGGTTTTTAGGCGACGTCCCCTAGCTTGTGGAGGTCGTCATAACACAAATACAACAACAAATTAGGTTACCCCAGAGACGTGTGCTCGACAGTGCAAGATACGCGTTTCTAACTCTTTTATCTGTTTAACTAATGCTAGTTTGCAGGTATTGACGTTATAAGAATGATTTAGAATCGCAGAACGTGCTGAATCATTCTTCGTCTATCGATACTTTGACTTTCGTTTTTGAAACATGCGTTTCCCCAAACTCAGTCAAAGTGGGGGCTTCTATAGACACCTAATTGTGTCTCCCCAAAACCAAACCTACTGATGAGTACCTTTCACGTTATTTCATTATCGAACGAAGTGAAAGTGTGGAAAGTCTTGTGATGCGGTGGTTTTAATAAAATATTCTCTTCTTTCTGTTTTCGAAAATGTACTCTATTTATTGAAAATGTCCAGTCCAATTTAGTTTGCATTATATCATCATATAATTCTTCAAGGTACAATTTTAATTTACATGCTATTTTGATAATGATATCAAAATACATTTTTCATTGGTACCATCATAATTTTTCTTACATTATAGGCTAGTTATAGTAATAATTCAGATATCTACACAACATCAAGGGTATTTCATACACCTGGTATTAATATACTATTACACTATTAAAAGTGTCAACTGCACTATCTTGCCATATATCACATCTTTATTTTGGAACCGATTATACAATCTACACTTCAGGTGTAGTGATTTAAGTATATATAATTGGCAAGCTTTATCTCAATGTATACACATGATATGACCAAAATGTATCCCTGGATGTTTCTAGGAGGGTTATAACGGTATACAAATCAAATCATACATGTGCAACATATCTTGATAACATATGGATGAAAGTTGACTAGAAAACATTTTAAATTACTATTATATATATAGGGATCATTAGTTTAATTAATTTTTGCCAACTTACTCCAATTCTCCCCCTAAGTTGGTGAAATATCTTATATATAGGGGCATCACAATGTTTCACCAACTTAGTATACAAATTTGCAATAAAATTCATTTCATGGGAGGATCATAATCAACAAAATTTATCTCTTAGAAGAATTATATTAAACAAGCTTTTATCTCTTCTAGAGGGCAATTTTAAATCATTTCTTCATTAACTAAACATTGCATAACACATATGTATTTATTATTAAATATTTTATAATTTGTTCACTTCAGGAGATCAATAATTCAACATCAATGGGGTGACATATGTTGTGTAGTTGAATTTCCTTCTTTTCCTATTTCTTATGTGCTGACATATAATAGCCAAAATTAATAGAATTGTTATACAAATATAAACTTGCTTGTAATTCTACTAGGTGATGATCTTGTGGATCACTAGAAACCTTGATACTATGATACTGTAGACACCTAATTGCGTCTCCCCAAAACCAAACCCAGTGATGAATACCTTTCACGTTATTTGATTATCGAACGAAGTGAAAGTGTGGAAAGTCTTGTGATGCGGTGGTTTTATTAAAATATTCTCTTTTTTCTGTTTTCTAAAATGTACTCTATTTATTGAAAATGTCCAGTCCAACTTAGTTTGGTCCATGGTAAGGGTCCAATAATAGTGTAGTTGGATTGGGTTCGAAAAGAGCTTTCCAACGATATATTATAAGCCCAATTCCGATGAATAATGAGGAAGTTATGGTTAAAATATTAAATTGGGCCTGAAATGGTTTTATGGCCCAATGATCTAGTGGAGGGCCCATTAATTAATATTCCTAAATTTATTAGGATTGATTTTAGTCTTCTAGAATAATGTAGAAGGTTATTTTGAGTTCTAATGGGATTAGGAATAATAATTATATCTTTTATGAAAATAATGAATTCTGTTTGGATCAGAACAAGTCTTTTAAGGGAGATTAAATCTGATTTTTAAAGATAAGTACGGACGTTGTTAATCGAATTTACTTAGATTAAGGATTCCGTATAGGTTTTTAGAAAACGCGTGAATCAGCGCAAAACGACAAAGTCAGCCGCAACGACAAGCCTATCGCACAGCGACAGGGCTCTCGCGTCGCGCTGGACCCTGTCGTTCTGCGACAGGGGCAGTTTTATTCCTAATAGGATTCGGTCTTTTTCTGATCGTTTCCGGGCTATTTTCTTTATAAATAGGGTCGTATTTCCCCGTTTTTAATCATCAACAATCATCTAGTTCTATTCTCTTCTCTCTCTTAAGCTAGAAGCTTATTCTTTCTCCCTCTTTCTAGCTTTCCCTTTTTACAAACACAATACCGCATTCATGAGTTCTAGACACACCTAGCCAAGCTAAAAGTTGCCTTCGCCCTAAACGTGAAAGGTTGATAATTTCTGAGGGTTTGGTTCCAAATCCCTATTTCAATTATTTGAATTAATTATTTGATTTAATATTTTCCTTGAAGTTACTAACGTATGTATTTTGTTATTAGAAAGAGATACGAGGCAGCAAAGTAAGTTATGCAATTGCTCTATTTCTTTAGGAATCATGCTAAGATTATTTTAATTCCTAGTATCATGTTAGGATGTCTTTATGATTCCTAGTATCATGTTTAGGGTATTAACTAATATTTTTAATATCATGTATGTTTATAGTATCATGCTTAGGTTGCTTCCTATTTCTTCTATCATGTTGGTATCATGTTAGGGATAAAGATTTGATCTTTAATGTTTAGTGCCATGCTAGGATTTGTTATTAATCTTGTTAGTATTATGCCCAGGGTCATGCTAATATTATTATGCTTTGATGAGATTGGGATTATAAAATTATTATGATGATGATTATTATTATGTTGCTTGATATATTATTGTTGTTGCTTGATAACGCCCTCTCTTGCAGGTTTAAAGGGAATTTGTACTTGTAATCGCGCTTAATAAGATAATTAATAATCTTATTTAGGCTAATATGATTATAATTCAAGTCATCGCCAATAATAGATTTGTTTGTGCATTAATATTCAACCAACATAGATTAAACATGTTTAGGATTAATATATTGATTGTATGTTAGTCAGAAAGCGCACATGAATATGAGAAGAATAAAGTAGAGGCCTATTTTTAGGGTAGGTTCAATCTCTTTTAGGTTGGATTTATACTTTCATCCCCAAATATCCAGTCATGGTTCCAGACCACTATGGAGTTAGCGATCTCATGGATCGTGAAGGGGTGTAACCTTCACCCTGTGAACGGTTTACAAGTTCCTAAAACTTGTTGGCGACTCTTTTGCTCTAGCTTCCTTCCCTTTGGACGCCACCATACTTAAGTGTATGATCATAGTGGGGTTCAAGTTTGGGATGCTTGAAATATTCCCTACAAATACTAATTAAATATTCAAAAATTTCCACATACAACTTGTATTTGGTGAACTTCTAGTCACCTATTACTCTTTCGTTTTAAATTTATTCAAAACGAATACATTATCTCTTGAAATTTTCTTCAACAAAAATCATTAAAGATCACAAATTCAAGTATAGCTCAATCTCAATGTTATGTCTTGCCATTCAATCCATTTCATATATCTGACATTGAGAGAATGTCAGCACATTATCAAATAAAACTTCCAGTTCCATAACGGGCATTTATTGAACCCGGATGGCCTAATTTAATTATCACATCCAATCCCATCTCTGAAATTAAACTCTAGTCAGTTTTCCAACACTAGTGATCACTTTATTAAACTTACTTTATTTATGGCCATGAATATGATGTGATATTAGAACACCAACATGTGTTTATTTATACAATTGACAAGACAATCAATTAATATTTTATCTAATAATTACTTATACTCTGCTGGAGTTTTGACTATAACTTGATACATGTTAATCTTGTTGGACATTTCATACTCTTCTGGAGTCTTTTATATAATCATGGAACATAAGAATTTTACTAAAAGTTATTTCTTCTAGAAATGTAATGGGATTTATCACTTCCTTAACTTTGTCTTTGTCGTGGCTCCTTTTCTTTTCGAAGATACTTAATTATATTTAGAACTTATTGATCTATCACGCTTCAGGCGTGCTATAGGTTTATCAGTAATCGATGTTGTCCTCCTTTTATGGCATCAATTTTAATTGGAGCATTTACAAATAGTATATATACGATTAATGACATTTATTTTTATCCATCTTCAGGATGGTATCATTTCGAAATATATGAATTAACATGTAGCCACTTCTATTAAATAAATCGTTGACATAATTATGTACCAAACTGACCATTAATATATTTTATTATTTATGTGCAAGGATTACATAAAATAATGGAATAGATATAATCTCCCTCTAATCCTTGCATATGGGGCATGAAATGAATCCAATAATATTTAAATCTCTTTTACCTTTTAAGGCGTAAATTCTATTAGCAAAGCTATATCAAGCATAAAAAATTATTCTTATAAACTCTTACTTGCAACTCTTACCCAACTATATTAATTTCTTATAAGTATGGGCATAATAAATATATTTTTCATGCAAGTTGCTCACAAAGTCATGTTTAATTACTTAAACTCATAACATTATTTCTCGGTCAAATAGATTATATATATAATCATGTTTGCAATTTTTTTGAACTTTTTAATGAATTATAATCAAGAAAATATCATGCTAACATGCTTGTTACCTTTTTAATCATTCAAATTCTCACCCAGAGTTCAATAACTTGAATACTATTCAATATATTTTGAATAATTACTCTCATGACATTGTGTTTATAAAATCACATTAGCATTATGACTTTAAGATAATGTAAGAAACATAATTTAAAAACTAATAGAAATTGTTTATGACCCTTCATAAAATTTAAAGAACTTCAAGTCCATATGAATGAATATTTCATGTTTAATTTACTCATTATTCTTATAAGCAAACTTTGATTTATGTAAGTAACTAATATCATATATAATCTATTTTAGTCACAAATCAATTAATATTCCAACATTGAAATCATGTCAGTGCATTTTATCATATTATCCATACTTATAAGGTTACTAACATTTCATGTCAGTGGATAAATCATCCTTGAGATACTTCACGTGATTTAACTTATCAAGGTCATGCAGGAAGAATTTAGTAGTAACTCATCACATACATCACTCATAGCTCTACAAGTTTTTTTGCCTTACGTGGGACAATTATAGAAAATTAATTCTTCATAGTTGAAACTCGCACATCACATATATTGTAGAGGAATAAATATGACTCGTATTATAGGTTTAGGGAATGACAACTAACTAACAACTTGGGTTGAATAACACATTGTATGTATAAGCAACTGAACATTTAAGACATGAAATCTAAAATCTCATTCTTACCGCATGAGGAGTACACACACATTTAACTTTGTACGACGCTGTTGGTCCGTTTTTAAACCTACCTTTCACTTCTATTATTAAGCACGGAGAAATACTGGTCTCATCTAGACTAGCAACTAAAAACTTAAATGCTACAATTCTAGCCATTATATGTATTTCAAGTTCAATAAAAGGCTAAGTTCACAAGAATTAAAACCAATAACTCTAAACATCCTTATAGAGTCAAACTAATATGAAATACACAAAATAAAACTTAGCTCATACTCCAAAGGTCAGGAAAATGCTAAATATCGATACTATGAAGGATAGTACACATAGCAAAATCCATAGTAAAACACAAAGCATATATGGAACAAAAAAAAAAGGCAGAAGTTAAAGCTAGGCATAATTTTCTCGTGAAGTCATGATGGGGTAACAAATACAAATCATGTAGTTGCAATTCAGGACAAAAAAAAACCTATTTGTTTGGGTCGAGTCCATTATCCTAAGCCCAGTGACCTGAAATTACGAAAATGCCCCTCCATGATCTAGCCCATCATTAATGATTGCAAAGTACAGATTTACCCTTAATCTGTCCAACTAAGTACAGCCTTGCCACCTGAAAAGTACATCTATAAATAGCTCTCTAATCATTGATGAAAGAGACTTTTTCTGAATTCTCTCTCTAATTACTATTTATCTTTCTACTTTCTCTCTCTAGAAAGTACGTTTGCTGACTTAAGCATCGGAGGGGCTTTCCCAGGTCTTATCCCCGAGGCTTCTAATCTTCTCTGCAGGCCGAGCTCCCGGACATCAAGGCGAAGCCCTCAGATATACCCTTGCTAGGCAGAGTCGAAGAACATTTGGACATTCATTGGACTTATAGGACATCTTGATATTATTACCTTAACACCCTAAGGAGTATTCTGTTTCCGGAAACAGGTGGCGCCGTCTGTGGGGATAACTAAAAATAAGCCATGGTGAACATTAAACGTCCCTGCCGCACATATCAAGATCCTGTTAGACAAGCTCCGATTCTCTCGGCTAGGCATGCCCATATAGTCAAAGAGATAGTACCCCAAGCTCGAAGCGAGCCCGTGGGAGAAGTGAACAACCCTCAGGTAGTCATCTGCCGGGATTTGGATCAGCTGGCAGCTCAAATCAACAAAAACCTTGAGGAAAGCCTAAGGGCAATTGTCAACCAGGGCGGGGGCAAAGTAGGTTGGGGGAACACTTCACAGCTTAACCCTCAGCCTCATTTGTCCCAGCTCCATCAAGCCTCTTCTCGGCCTCAACGCCAAGAGTCCTGTCGTTCGCAGCCGCATTATTCTCCCAACTCCCGGAGGGAGTCAAGGCAGCCAAGCTGACCAAGAGATGCTAAAGAGATAATCAATGACCGAAGGCTGAGGGAAGGAACTTTATATGCTCGTTAGATAATCAACTCTAGGCAGGAGAACTCTAAGGAAGAAGATGATCCACCCTAGAGAGGTCGAACTAGAGTTCACTCTCAGCATGGTTCAACCAGATACCGGGATAGCTTGGTTAACGCAGCTACTTCAAGGCAAAGGAGAAGAGCCTCTCCTCGGCCTGCCCGCTCAGCAAGTGGAAGCCCCGAGCGTCCTCCATCCCCCGGGCCGGGGAGGCTTGGGATTGTCAAGAATATCACCCCCTTCAGCCAAGAGATAATGAACACACCTATCCCTCTGAAGGTCAAAATCCCTACATTAGAGGCATATGATGGAAAGCCAGACCTAACGAACCATTTGAACGCTTACAAGGCACAAATGGGAATCCAAACCGGGTGTGAGGCCTCTTGGTGCAGATTCTTCCCCACCACTCTTATGGGAATAGCCTAGACATGGTTCAACAACCTTACCCCAAGAAGTATCAGAACATTTGACATGCTAGCTAGCCAATTCAAAAAACATTTCATCGCTGGGAGTAGGCAAACAAAGACTAGCGTTCACTTGATAAATGTGTAGAAATGAGAGATGAAAGTCTTAAAGACTATATCAAGAGGTTCAACACCAAGTCTCAGCTTATCCCTGACCTCCAAGATAACGTTGCTTTCACAGCCCTTCTCTTCGAGCTCAAGTCTAACAAGCTGAAATTTGAACTTGTGCATGATAAAGTGACTACCATCTCCGAAGCCATGGAAAGAGCTAAAAGGATCATTGAAGCTAGCGAGGTGTGCAAGGCACCCTTGGCTAAGGACAAGGGGAAAAGAAAGCACGAAGACAACTGTCATGAGAACAAAAACAGAAAGCCAAGAAAGGTTGAGAGTGATGATAAGGGACTTAGATACAATGCTGATAGGAGTGAGATCTATATGGACATAAAGAACAAGGCTACCATTCCCAAGCAGAATCCAATAAACACGCCGATAGAGCAAAGGAACAAAAAACTCTAGTGTGAGTACCATCGGGAGTGTGGTCATACCACCTGGAACTATCGGGAACTCAAGAGAGCACTTGATAAGATAACAGATGAAGGCAAGCTTAACTAATACCTCAAGGACCCCCCAAAAGGCAAACAAAGGAGCAAGGCTTCCAGAGTTGTGCAAGAAGCTCATAGCTCAGCTGACACCAACATGAGCATCAATGTCATAATTGGGGGATATGCCTCCGGGGGCTTGTCTAATAGAGCACGTATAAGTCACTTGCGGACGCTTGAGGAGCCTATCTATGATATTGGTACCCCCTCATCTACCCCAAAGGACCCTCTCATGGTCTTCGGGGATGACGCTACAAAAAAGGTGCAAAGGGCCCATAATGACCCTCTAGTGATACATATGAAGGTCGCTAATGCCAATGTAAAACAGAACTTGGTAGATAGTGGGAGTTCAGCTGACATAATTACTTGGAAATGCCTTGAGCAGATGTGTTTCGGCTGAGGAGACCTCACACCCCTAGACAAGCCATTAGTCAGATTCGGAGGGCAGCATGTTTACCCTTTGGGAACGATCAAGCTACCAATTCTCCTAGGGGAGAAGAAGAAGGGGAGAAGCTTGGTATTCACATTCTTGGTCGTGGACACCCCTCTGCCATACAACATGATTATTGGTCGGCCCTTACTCAACAAAGTCAAAGCCGCAATCTCAACTTATCATCTACTTCTTCAATTTGAGACTGATGATGGCTCCGTGGGGAAGATATATAGAGATCATTTTGAGGGGAGGAAATTCTATGTGGATAGCCTGAAACAACCCGAATCCTCGGTCAATCAAGAGGATAAGGGGGCCAAGAGAAAGGAAATGGACGTAGATGAACCACATCTCCCCGTAATAAACATCTATATGGCTGAAAATCCCAAGAAATATGGAAGGCCTAAGACTATTGAGGAGGATAAAAGCATACCTCTAGGGTATGACCTCGCTTGGACTGTGAGAGTGGGAAAGAACTTAGACCCACAACTCAAGGAAAAGATCATCCAAGTACTTAGAGAATCCAAAGATATCTTCGCTTTTACAACAGATGAAATGCCGAGCATAGATCACGATGTCATGACACACAAGCTGAATATCCGGGAGGGCTACAAGACTGTCAAGCAAAAGCTAAGGCATGCCGGGCTGGAGTGAAATCAAGCAGCAGTAGCAGAGGTTAAAAAGCTTCTCGAAGCGGGTTTCATTCGAGAATGCCAGTATGCTGAGTGATTGTCAAATGTTGTGCTTGTGAAGAAGCCAAATGGCTCTTGGCGTATGTGTGTGGATTTTATAGACTTGAATAAAGCCTGCCCAAAGGATGATCACCCTTTGCCAAAGATTGATAGATTGGTGGATTCGACCGCTGGTCACGCCTTCCTAAGCTTCATGGATACCAATGCCTGGTACCATCAGATACCCATGTCAGAAAAAGATCTAGCCCACACAGCCTTCATCACCAGCCAAGGGGTATACTGCTATAACGTTGTCATTCGGCCTGAAAAATGCCGGGGCAACATACCAACGCTTGATGAACAAAATCTTTGAAGGGAAGATGGGATGAAATAATGAAGCTTACGTTGATGACATGATCGTTAAAAGCAAAGAGAGCTCAGATCGCATTGCAGACCTAAGGGAAACATTCACCACCCTTAGAAAATATAAAATGAAGCTCAATTTAAGCAAATGTGTCTTCGGGGTGCAAAGGGGAAAATGCCTCGGCTTTATGGTGGATCAACGTGGTATTGATGCCAACCCGTACAAAGTTCAAGCAATTCTTGACATGGAATCCCCCAGGAATATAAAAGAAGTACAACGCCTTACATGTTGCTTAGATGTGCTTGGACGGTTTATATCTCGATCAGCTGACAAAAGCTTATTCTTTTTCAAGGCCCTCAAGCGGCCTAAGTTTATGTGGGATGAGGAGACTGAAAAAGCCTTCTAGAAATTGAAAGATCACTTGATGAATACCCCGAAACTTATTAGCCCTATGCCTAGGGAGAAATTGTATGTGTACTTAGCCATATCCGACTATGCCTTGAGTGCAGTTCTTGTTGCTGAGAGGGAGGAAGGTCAAATTCCCGTCTATTTTGTTAGCCATGGCCTGAGGGGGGCTAAGACACGATATACTCTTATCGAGAAAGTGGTGTACGCTTTAGTGATGGCTAGTAGGAAGTTGAAACCATATTTTCAAGCACACCCAATCAAAGTTCTCACCAGCCAGCCAATCAAGAAGGTGTTAGAAAGAAAAAACCACTCCTCCCGGATGACAGATTGGTGAGATCAATTGGCTGATTTTGGAATTGAATTTGAGCCCCGTAAGGCCATAAAAGCACAAGCCTTAGTTGACTTCATAGCCGAGTGCGCCCAAAGGCCTACTCCAATGGACACCTCTGCCCCGTGGGCTCTTTATGTGGATGGGTCTTCTCGTAAGGCTGGAAGTGGGGCTGGGCTACTCATCACCTCCCTAGAGGGAGAAAAGTTCGAATATGCTGTCAAGTTCGCTTTCCATGCATTAAACAATGAAGCCGAGTATGAAGCTCTTATCTTGGGGCTAAACTTGTGTCAATTCATGAAAATCAAGTCGGTTCAAGTATGCTCGGACTCCTAGCTTATTGTGGGGCAAATGACAAAAGAATTTGAAGTGAAGAAGAAAATATGAAGTCCTACTTTGAGAAGGCTAAGAGGTTGGCAAAAACATTTAAAAACTTTGACATTAAGCACATCCTCCGCTTGGAAACTAAGCAAGCCGATGCTCTTGCCCGATTGGCAAGCTCAGCCGAGGGAATAACCCCTTGAAACTGAAAGATTTATGTCTTTGTCAAGTACAATTACTAGATATATATTGGATCAAATTATTGAGATAATTAAGTTCGTTCTTTTGGGTCGTCGTATTATCATAGCTAGAGGCACTTACGATCTTTGGGCTAGTAAAATAGCCTAAAGCCCAATTGAACGGATCCTATAAGGTCACACAAAGGGCCTAGATTGAGCATTAGAGGAAGAGGCCCATGATGGGCCTTCTCCCTCTAGGTGGCCGGCCATATGGAAGAGTTTAGGTAGATTGGGCTTGCTTCCTAGTCTAGTTATATTATGATTATAAATAGACTAGGTGCCTAGGGTTGAACATAACATTCAGTGATCACAGATCAAACCCTAATTAGCAAACATAAGCCAACATCTCACAAACTCTCTCTCACTCTCGTCCATCCTCCTTGGTGTGCGCCGGTGGTGTGTGCATGGTGGTGGTGGTTCGTGGTGCTGACCGGTTGTCCGCAAAGGTAGTGATCGTGGTTTTCCTCCTTCACTCAACCAATCTAGTATTGGTGGACGACTCATTTGAATCTCGTGGCTAAGTAGAGGAGCAACGCTTGGGGCTCTATTATCTCCCTAATTGGCAGTTAATCGCTTGTGGAAATCACACGTCAAAGGTATGTATTATGTGATTCTTTATGTGTTATGCTTGTAGATCCTGTTTAGGTGCAAACGAATATGATTCGTGAAATTCAGCATTAAAGTACCTAATAAAGTCCTACAATGGTATCAGTTAGTGATAAGCTAAAGTCGTAATCACCTAATAAAACATAATACCTAAATCCACTAACTATGTAGAAAGGGAAGAAGGGTCGAACCACAGGGAAACAAGTCAATTTATTCCTAATAAATCTATATAATCTAGATTATCAAGTAACCAATTTGTTATTATAAAGGAGAACTAAACTACTAGGAGTAAAAGTGGAAAGGAATAAAAGTAGGAGGAAAATCAAGGAATAAAAGACCTAGGGCATAGATTCACCAATAAATAATATTCCAGGGTAAAACATAATAATTAATCATCAATGCATCAATTAATCAGATCATAAAGGGCTTTCGCTACGTATTACAATCACAGAATTAATCTACCAGTATTAAATCTCATCTCTCGAATCTCGACTTAACCATTTATAAATTAACCTGCCTATTGAAACTAGACCTAAACATCAATTCTCATCTCTCGAATCTCGAATCAATATTGTCAAACTCATGCATAAAAGATCAGGCCTAATCTAGTCACAGAGCATTAAATCAATTAATAGGAAATTAATCAAGCTTTGATAATCAACAACAATAAATTACCCCTTCATATTATTTATGGATCCCCATAAACCCTAGAAAGAAAACTACTCAGACATAATCGAACATAAACTAAACAAAGCAATTAAACAAGTCATGATGGAAGAAATAAAATAAATAGCTGAGATTAAATGAGAAGAAATCGTTACCAAAGTTGAAGGAAACAAGAGATGGAATTAAACAAAGAGTTGCAGAGAGAGAAAATAATACAAGAGTTTAAGAGGAGAGAGAGAGAGAAAAGTTAGAGAGAGAAAGAGAGAGAGAGAGAGAGAGTAAGGGAAGGGAGAAAAAAGAATACTAAACTTGCTTAACAAAAGCGTATCTAAAACTAAGCTCGAAAATCCTAAATTAAAACAACTTAAACGACGCTTAAACTTCTCCTCAGAAACACGTGCCCGATCGGGTGAGGCACTGCCCGATCGGGCCCGCCTTTTTTTCCTTCGTGAGCTTCTCTTCTCGCGCCCGATCGGGCGCGCCATCGGGCGAAGACCCTTCGGGCTACTTGGACTCATTGTTTAGGCTTGTAACTCGGCCCAAACCAAATATCCTCCTTGGGGCTTTAATCATTCGGTCCAATGCCTCATCTTTTCATAAAGTCGAGCCCTTAATCACTGGTTCGATGACTCTAACCGATCTTGGGCTATGAAAGATGGTCGTGCTCCTCCAATGCTCGTAGCCGCTTCATAAAATCCCGAGAAAATGCTACAAGAGTGCAATTCGCTATAAAACTCAACCAAAACTACGAAAATACTAGAAAACACATATTAGTAATAAAAGTGGCTCTAAAGAGTCAAAAGCACTACTAATTATGACCAAGGGACGGGGGTAAAATACTATATAAAATAGACTTATCAGTTAGCCTCTTGCATTTATGCATATTGATCATAATTCTTTGATGTCCACAAATTTTAATTCAATTAAGAGGGAGAATAATCTAATTATGGTTCAATCTTTATTTTAAATGGAGATTTAAAGGTTTGGAATTATTTAAATGTGATTTCAATTGCTCAATTTTTCCTAGTAAAATCCGAATTAAGCCCCAGTTTTTCGAAAACTTTGATGGAAATAAAGCCCTAAATTTTGATTTTTGTGCTTAATTTTGATAATTTTCAAATATTTTATTCTTCATAAATTTAATTGGATTGATTTGATACATAAAATATGATTTTTTATATAATCAATAATTTGATTTAAGTTTTAGATTAAATTTGAATTAGTTTTTGAAGAACCCTAAAATTTAAATTGAATTATGAATTTGATTTCAAAAATTGAATTAGGCATAAAAGTAATGTTTTGATTCAAAAAGACCTAATTTAATTTTATTTTACAAAAGTTGTATAATTAAATTAAATCTCAAAAAAAAAAAAAATGTGTTGAGAGGGGGCAGCCGTGGCTGAGTGGACGGATCACCGTTAGGTGGGTCACGACGGCTGCCTAGGTGGTCGAAAAGAGGGGAAGTGAGGGCGATGGCTAGCAGACAGGAGGCTGCAGCGAGCGAAGTGCAACTGTTGCACGGCTGCCTGCTGCAGCCCGTGCTCTGCCTGTTGGCTGCGTGGCTGGGCTTGAGGCCTGGCTGCGCTAGCTGCCCTCTACGGTGGCTAGGCTGAGTCGTGGCTGCTGCTGTGGTCGGACTTTGGCCTGGCTGCCACGGTGGCTGGAATGTGGCTGGCAGCAAGCCCAGTCACGGTTTTTCCAGTTATTTCAAAAAAATTGTTTTATTTAATTTATTTATTTTGATTTTGGATAAAATCTGATTTTATCAAAGATAATTTTAAAAGTTAAAAGATAATTTCAAATTATATGATATTTTCAAATTTTAAAATTTGTTTTAATCTTTGAAAATATTTTTTTAAAAGGATAATTGAGCAAGATTCCAAAAGATAAAGATTGACTTGATAATGTGATTATCCATAGTTAGTTAGTAATTGATTTAAATTTTGTGATTGGCTAGTAATTAGGATAGAATTTTCTAATTTTTTAGGATAATCTTTAAGGATAAATGTGATTTATCTTTTAAGAATAAAATAAGATTTGATTCTATCTCATGGCTAATTTAAAATATATGATATTTTATTGACGGTCATGAATAATATATGATATTATCTAATTGCAGTAATTAAAATATGAGATATTTAGGTGCTATGTTTCCTTAATTATGAACATTCGATGTTGTAGTTTAGGAAAGCATGATGAGTGATTTATTATGTGGCAATTTTATAATATATGATATTATGTTGCTATATAATGACTAGTATGGCCCAGTAGATTGCTAAATACGATCTGCGCATCATAATGTATTTTTGTAATCTAAGTACGGTCTACGAACCGATAAAGTATTTTTGTAATTTTATTAAATTTTATTTAAGTAGTAAATATAATAGAGTAGAATTACAGGTTGCAGTTAATCTAAGAAGCCCATAAAGTGAAGGCCCAAAGGAGCGAGGTGGATGAGATCCATGAAGGCTCAAGTGGGAGCATTTACTTTATTAGTTTTCTTAGGATTAGGGGCCATTCTATGTCTTGTTTATGCATTCAGTATTTTATGCATGTTACATTTTATTTGATGTTAATGATGATGCGCAAGACTTCACTATATTAATCATAACATAATAATTCTAAGTCCTAGTAATATTGAGATTGCTTTTCCAATTAGATACTCAACAATCTAACCTTCGATCGTGAGTCATGGGTCAGCCTCAGCAGAGTGTCACTTGTTATCTTGGGTAATTTGGGGTAGATCACGTTCTACACATTTAATTGGTTGTGCTCAACAAGGTTACCTAAAGAGTTTAGAACCTTGAAGCAAAGGGTAATAATTAAACATGAGATGGTTAATTATTCAACTAAGAGTTGCAGGAATTGCAATCAGTAAAGAGTTTACTCACCTTGAAAATGTAATGCTTTATGGTAAGGCCTCAATCCGGTCAACTATTACATGAATAAGGATCTTGGAATCACTTAATTCAATTGGGACACATAATAAGAATAAAGTGTTGAAGTAACCTATAACTTTAATTTAGGTACTTCAATGATAAACATAATTGAATTTTGCGTTTATTTATAAGTAATATTTCGTTCTAATTTTATTTTTTATATAATCTCCTCGATTGAAAATAAAGTTGAGAAACGTTCTCAAAAGTTTAAAAGATAATCCATAAACCAATATTCCAATTTTGCTATGATGGTTCTAAAAGATAGTTTTAGAAACCCATGTCACATGTCTAAGGTTGGTTTTATTCAAAATGTTTGAGTAAAATGCCAACACATCATCATTTTGAAAAGTGTTTCAAGGGATATAATGAGATGAGAGGTATCAACCCTTTAAAACGACAAGTATAGAAGTCCAATAAAATATCTTATATTCAATATGATTGAACATGAGAAAGTGATTGGAAGTCTCTATAATCAAAAGTTGATCAAATGACATTATTCTTCATCCATTTTATATAGAGTTAAATATTTTGAATGATTAGACTTAGCAAAATCATGAAAAGTGCTTAAAAGTTAAGCAAAGAATCATTTTGAACCTAAGAGAAATGATCTAAGTAACTCAAATGGGAAAGATTTAAGAATATATGAGGATTGCGTTAAGAAGTTATTGGCAAAGAAATGTAAGCAAGTTGCTACTTCTAAAACCTAAAACTACTCATATGCTAAAATTTGTTATGAACAACAAATGTTTCCAATTAAATGGACCAATTCCAATTGATTAGAAGCAACCTTATAACAGTTGGAAGGTAATAGAATGGAAATGTTCCAATTAAAGAAGTATATTATAGAAATTGAATTAGCATATTACTATTCTTGGATATGTGATATCATGTTTAGTTCACTCTCATTGAGAATGTGGTTGAACTAAATGAAGAATTATGGCTAAGGGAGAAATAAATTTACAAGTTTAGAAGCAAATGTTGCTACTTCACAAGTAGAATCTACAAGTTTAGAAGCAAAAGTTGCAACTTTACAAGTAGAAGCTTATTTTCACCTTACCTAGTCATTGGCTAGAATTAAATAAATGTTATTTATTCTTGCCATTATCGAAATACCATTCAATGTTAGTAATGACTAAGCATTGAAGATTCAAAAACATGGACTAAATGTTATTCTATGCTTTATTGAGTCATGATGTGTTTTGAAAAACTAAATAGGTTTAAAGTTTTATATGATAGAAATAATTAAACCATTTCTATATATATATATATATATATATATATATATATATATATTGTCTCTAAAATGTCAATTAATTCGAATGAAAAATGAATATTGCATGCGGAAGAACCAAAGGGATGGACTCTCAATATCATTAGATTATGAATCTATTGATATATGTGAACATCATTCTAATTTGAAAATTTTGACAAAGTCACCATTTAGAGAAATGATGATGTAAACTCAAGGTCGAATACATATCGATGCAAGAAAACGAAAGGTTCAAAGGCTAGAGACGGACAATGAAATTTCATTTGTGATATGATCACATGTGCTTAATTGAAGCTAAAGTGTGAAAATTTTGAAAAGTTCAAAAAGTTCAGTATGAAGTTCAGTATCAACTTGACAAGATAATGATTACACTACAATATGATTGTAATGGTGGAAGTTTGAGTCAAGAATATTACTTGGCAATATATATTCAATTTATTGCGATATGATCGCGACAATGAGAATTCAAGCCAAGACCTTGATAAACATCTAAGAGTTGTGAAATCGTTTTACAATAAACTAAAAAAAAACCTTGTGAAGTGTTTATGAAAAAAGCTGTCAATCTATATGAGATATATTTTGATAATGGATGAAAATTACCTATCTCCCAACCATTATTCAAGGGATATACTTTTAAGATAAGCTACAAAACTAAACAAAACTACATATGTCAAATCAAAATGTAGAAAAGGCTTCGTATATGATATGGATAAGAAAAGTTCTTATAAAGTCTTTCTACAAAGCAAGGAATGAAAGTTGTATTAAATCGTTTAATGCACGTTCAAGTCCTATATAGAGCATGGGGTACTACTACACAAGTCATACTTAGCACAAAATGTTTGTTGTTCAAGTAGATGCCCTTATGGAAAACATGTCATTTCCAAAAGGTCAAGTAGGAGTAGTGTAAATCTCAAAAGAGTACGAGAAAAGAAATAAACAAACATGGTTTAAACCATGGTTGGTTCACCCTATGCTAAATATGCCTCTTTAAAAGGCAAGTGGGAGTATAAGCTAATTCGAAAAGTTTGAGAGCCTTGAGAGAGTTCAAGAAAAGTTAATTCGAAAATCTTGAAGTTAATTCGAAAATAAAAGCAACAATATGAGCATGATTCACCTCATGTTACAAATGACAACGCATGGTCTCAATAAGTGTAATGGGAATAATAACCATTTATCGAAGGTAGTGCACTCCAAGTACATAACCTTTATTGTCGTTTCTCATTGAAAACTGAACAAAGTTGTTGTATAAGTTTTAATTGTTGCATAAAGACCCACAACGATGACTAGCATACGTGAAACTAAGCCAAAGAAATATAATTTCATATTGACTAAGAGTTCTAAAATATTGATTTTGGAACATGATGATTATGCAAGCAATAAAGATGATTTGACAAGTTATAACTCCAAGTGGTTTAAAAACCGTTGAAGTCTTAAATAGATTCTGATTCTGTAAGAAAGTGTATGACACTTGATTAATTTGCCTACTTGGGTAAGACTCATTATAAGCATAATAGACAAGAAAGAAAAATGTTTTCTAAACAAAGCAAGGACTTATTAAAGGATTCAACAAGTTCATAATATGACTATGACTATGATGAAACCTTTACATAAGTCATGTTGCCAAGATCTATTAAAGATATTTTAGTGATTTCTACCTTATAAGGTTTGTTAGATAGATTTTAAAAACTTTCTTGAAATTGTTCATGAAAGAAAATTATACCATATAATCAGAATAGTTTTGAAAATCCAATAATCCTAAGGATGTATAAGAGATTCGTTTATGGATTAAAGAAAGCATCATAGAGTTAGTATTCTTAATTTTGTGAGTTAATCAAAATTGTTTGATGTTCTCATAAAATAAAGATGTGGTGTATACAAGATGTTTAGTGGGAGCTATGAAGTCTTCTTGGTCTATATAAAGAGAAATTATTCATTGCTTGAAGAGTCAAGTAATGGTTAATGCATTTTGTATGAAAAACCTTGAAGAGGAAGACAGTTGGGATTCAAGATCTATTGAGATAGGTCTCAAAGGATGTTTGAGTTTGGTTAAGAAGCTTATATTGACAAGATTCTTATGAAATTTGGCATTATATTGAAAGAATTTCAAATCCCATATAACATGGCACGTTGCTTAAAGATTCAATTCTATGAGAAAGATTAATGAAATTAAGGTTTTTGAGTGATGCTCCTTATACATTTTGCAATGGATGCATCATGCATGTCATGGCATATACTCATCAATTTGATTCACGTGTTTTAAGAACAAGTGACGATATATTTCACTCGAAATCTAATGTAACGTTGGAATACAATTAGAAATTTCTAATTCTTAGTAAAAAGGATGAAAGAAAGTTCTTAGTGTATGGAGATGAATATTGTTATTAAAATTTAGAAGTTGCAAAATTCATATTTTTAAGAATGTCTCATGAATTGTACTTACTAAACCCCTTCCATAACTAAGGTATGAGAGTCATACTAAGGTTCTTGGATTGAAGCAAGTTATGTAATTTAAGTTGTAAATGTTTTGAGAAATCAAATTACATAAGTAATACATTAACCTGTAGAATTATGTTTATCAATTGAAGCAAAGTTTCACTCTTATTTAATTATGGTTTTTATATTAATTAAAATGTCCAAAATAATTATGAATTGATGGGCTTATCAGGTTGATGACCTGGTGAATGAAACCCCACAGATGAACGAAATTCATACATTATTTAAGTTCTTATAAAGTCTTTCCACAAAGTAAGGAATAAAAGTTGTATTAAATCATTTAATGCACGTACAATTCCTATACAGAGCATGGGGTACTATTACAGAAGTCATACTTAATACAAAAGGTTTGTTGCTCGATTAAATGCCCTTATGGAAAAATGTCATTTCCAAAAGGTCAAGTGGGAGTAGTATAAATCTCGAAAGAGTTCGAGAAAAGCAACAAACAAACATGGTTCAAACCATGGTTGGTTCACCCTATGCTAAATATGCCTCTTCAAAAGGCAAGTGGGAGTATAAGCTAATTCGAAAAGTTCAAGAATCTTGAAAGAGTTCAAGAAAATTAACTTCGAAATTCTTGAAGAAATTCGAGAAATAATCGAATAAAAGCAACAATATGAGCATGATTCACCTCATGTTACAAATGATAACGCGTGGTCTCATTAAGTCTAATGGGAGTAATAACCATGTGTCGAAGGTAGTACATTCCAAGTGTACATCCTCTATTGTCGTTTCTCATTGAAAACTAAACAAAGTTGTTGTACAGGTTTCAACTGTTGCATAAAAACCCACAATGATGACTAGCATACGTAAAACTTAGCCAAAGAAATATGATTTCATATTGACTAAGAGTTCTAAAATATTGATTTTGGAACATTATGATTATGCAAGTAATAAAGATGATTTGACAAGTTATAACTCCAAGTGGTTTAAAAACCATGGAAATCTTAAATAGATTCTAATTCTGTAACCAAGTGTATGACACTTGATTAATTTGCCTATTTTGGGTATGACTCATTATAAGAAAAACAGACAAGAAAAAAAAAAATGTTTTTTAAACAAAGCAAAGACTTGTTAAAGGATTCAACAAATCCATAGTATGACTATGACTGCGATGAAACCTTTACATTAGTCATGTTGCAAAGATCTATTATAGATATTTTATTGATTCTGCCTTATAAGATTTAGTAGATGGATTTCAAAACGCTTTCTTGAAATTGTTCATGAAAGAAAATTTGTATACGACACAATCAGAATAGTTTTGAAAATCCAATAATCCTAAGGATCTATAAGAGGTTCATTCATGGATCAAAGAAAGCATCATGGAGTTAGTATTCTTAATTTTGTGAGTTAATCAAAATTGTTTGATGTTCTCATAAAATGAAGATGTTGTGTATACAAGATGTTTAGTGGGAGCTATGAAGTCTTCTTGATCTAGTACAAAGAGCAATTATTCATTGATTGAAGGGTCAAGTGATGACTAATTCATTTTGTATGAAAAACGTTGAAGAGGAAGATGAGTATAGTTGGGAGTCAAGATCCATTGAGATAGGTCTCGAAGGATGTTTGATTTTTGTTAAGAATCTTATATTGATAAGATTCTTATGAGGTTCAACATTATATTGAAAAAGTTTCAATCACATATAACATGGCACATTGCTTAAAGATTCAATGCTTTGAGAAAGGTTGATGAAATTAAGGTTTTGAGTGATGCTCGTTATGCATTTTGCAAAGGATGCATCATGCATGTCATGACCTATACTCATCTATTTGACTCATGTTTTAAGAACAAGTGACGATAGATTTCAATCGAAATCCAATGTAACATTGGAATACAATTAGAAGTTCCTAATTCCTAGTGAAAGGATGAGGAAAGATTCTTGGTGTATGGAGTGAATATTATATTAAAATTTAGAAGTTGAAAAATTCATATTTATGAGAATGTCTCATGAATTAAACTTACTAAACCCCTTCCATAACCAAGGTACGAGAGTCATATTAAGGTTCTTGGATTGAAGCAAGTTATGTAATTTAAGTTGTGTATGTTTTGAGAAAACATATTACATAAGTAATACATTAACTTGCAAAATTATGTTTATCAGTTGAAACAAAGTTTCAATCTTATTTAATTATGGTTTTAGATATTAAATAAAATGTCCAAAATAATTATGAATTGATGGGCTCATCAGGTTGATGACCTGATGAATGAAACCCCACAAGTGAACTAAATTCATACATTATTTAAGTTCCTAGTTTGAAATAATTAAATTGGACATAAATGATTTCATAAAAGGAGTAGCATGTAAGATTGGTTGGATAGCGCAGTTTCATGGGCTATAGGGGCATAGTGATGCTCGGTCAATCACATGGATATGCATGAATCATGCATGATCGAACCATTGACCTACTTTGAAGTTCAAGTATAGAGCTTCCAGATATATAAGTGGATTCCTTTGACATAAGTGGAACACTGATTCCATTTAATGATTGATTTAACTGTGGTACATTGAAACGTCTACCCGTAACTAGAGATTTGACAAGAGGAAAATGCATGTCGTTATCTACCCTTTCCCCAAGTCAAACTAAATTTGAAAACACCTAACCAACCTTATATGAATATAGGGCAAGTTAAGGGTTGATCCCAAGGGAATGCAATGATGAAAACTAAAGTCTAAGTCAAGCTACCTCGAAGTCGAAATTGAGATTATGGTTGGTACTAAAGTGAACTAAATCAAGCTTAACAAGTAATCAAAGGTCTAAACACTAGGGATATGGGTTCCACATGTAAGATCAATGATAATGCTAGTTTAAAGCTCAATCAATTAATTCAAGTATTGCAATGGACAAACAATAGTAGCAATCAAGAGAGTTCAAATGCTATCCCCTATAGGCCAATCTAGTGGTCACTATGAAAGGCAAACCAAGAAGAATCACAAACAAACTCAATCAATTAGAGAAACCTTCAAATCAATTGTTCATGTCATTAAGAGTTGCAATGCAATCTAGATTAATCTTATAGGGTGATCAATCCTAGTCTAATCAATCTCATGCAAAACTATGTCAACCAATTTAATTGCAACAAATCAATCAATCAAAGAGCATCAACTAGCAATTCCACTAATCAAACATGCTTCCCCCTTTCCGTAGCAACTAATCTACTCACTAATCATGGTGAAATTCAAGAACAAATAACTAGAAATTGCATTGATCATCATTCTATATCAAAATCTAATAGAAATCTAAGTATTCAATATATCAAACTCAAATCCAAAGAAAAACAAGCATCAAGCAAAAATCAAATAGCAAGTAAGTAAGAGATGAAAGAAGAAAGAGATTCTCACTAATATTGATGATTGAAAATGAAGAAATCCAAACTTGATTGATCAAATGTTGAGTTACAAATCCAAAACCAAGAACTTCTCTCTAAATTCTCTCTCTAAAACTAAGCTAATGAAATATTATCAAAAAGTTGGATTCAAAAAGGAAATACAATTCTATTTATAAGCTAAGAAAAAAACGGCAGCTCCCGCGCCCTCTCCCGATAGACCCGCGCCCGCGGAGAAATGGGTATGGAACCCTCTGCGGGCTATCTGGGTAGAACCCGCGCCCGCGGCATCAGGGACCCGCGCCCGCAGCAATGACACCCGCGCCCGCGGCTAATCCCCTGCTCCCAAAGGCTGATCAGGGGGGCCGCGGTCTCTCTGAATGGAGCGACCTCTCCATTTTACCCGCGCCCGCGGAGAGCCCTCGGGGCAACCGCGGCAAGTTCCTGCCTCGATTTGGCACTTTTGAGCAACTTGGGCCCGCGCCCGTGGCAAGAAGGCCCGCGCCCGCGGCCTGCTGGAAATGCCTTGGAGACCTCTCCGAGGCCTCTATAAGACTTCTCTAGCCAAATGCTTCTTCCTTGCTTGATCATTGAGGTCCCGAATTGCATCCTTTGCCAAGGTGATTCTCGCAATACCTACATAAGTAAACAAAGGAAGGAAATAAAAGGGAAAAAGAGCCAAATAAAGGAAAACACGATAAAAACACGAGAATCATAAAGAAAAGAGGAAAAAGAGAAACTAAAGGATAAAGGACCAAAATTAAGAGAAGAAAGCATGAAAAAGGGAAAGAAATAACCTAAAAGACTACCCTATGAGTGCCATAAATGACACTCATCGAATTCCCCCAAGCTAGACTTTTGCTCGTCCCGAGCAAAACAAAGGCCAAGAAGGAAAAAGAAGGGATTATTCGAAATAAAAAGAAAAAGAGGGGCAAGAATTTACACTAAGACTCACTGTCGTAGGAATCACGGTTGTTTTTAGCTACAACAAGCCATTTTAAACCCCTAGATCGCCCTAGAGGACGAGTGATGCTCTCGTAAGGGTATCCTAAGAGTTTACCCATAACTCTCCACCAAACCCCCAAGAGGCAAACCATAGAAAGAAAAGAAAGAGGAAAAAGGAAACAAAATCTTTACGAAATGGACTTTACAAAGAGACTATAATTCAAATGAATAACAACCTTTCTAAAGTGAATTATGGTATGCACGTTATAAGATACCTAAGGTTGATTGAAACATAAATATGCTAAGCATAGGAACTAGTTATCACACTCCACTTTCATCCCAAACGGTCTTACCGCGTTCCCCTTACTAATCTCATATCTCCCCTTAGTGAGCATCTCATAGATTCCGCGAAGGAACCGGAAAAAGATCAAAGTTTTTAGGCTACTCGACATCTTGATTTCGCATCCCCTTTCCTTAGTCCACAACCTATGATTCCCTCCACCGATGAAAGACTCAACTCCTAGGTCCAAAGGTCTTCCCCAAGGTTGTAACGTAAGGCAAGAAGGGTTAAGGTAGGCTAAAAATTTAAAATTTGGTAGTTATCCTAAAATGTGAAGCAAAGACCGGCCAAATCTCAACACCAAACTTAAGTAATCACCAAACAAAAATGTATTAACACCCCCAAGCTTATTCAAAGCAATACTCTACTAATATAGGAACAAAAAGCGTGAACGATTTCCCCCCCCCCCAAGCTAAAGGAAGCATTGTCCTCAATGCAAAGAGAGGTGAAAGTCACTTGGAAAATATTTTTTTTCATGTTTTTATTTTTCTCTTTTTTTTTTTTTTTTTTTTTGAATTTTCTCTTACACATTTAAAGCATTAGTCCTTGCCTCTTTCTCGATTCGGACGGCTGTTACAAATATGCATTTATTAACATCCTTGCCTTTTTTTTAAAGGATGGCTTTTACATAAGCATTTGCCATTATTTATAGAAACAACTCAAATATGTGTACCAACTCGAACCAAACCCCAACTTCATACACCACAATCACCAAACATCCACCTTTGCTTCACAAAAACCAAAAAGAAAGAGAACGAAACAAAAGGCTCAAGATATCTAATTATGCGGCTTGAAAAGAGGGAAAAAGGTTCAAAGGGGTAACAAGTATGCAAATGTATCCCAAACTCAAAAAGTAAACATAAAAGGGACTATCCTAGAAAAAAGAAAATACCTCCCCGAAAAAGTTGCCTTGTCCTTCCTAGGTAGTTCAGTCACGGTCTTAGGAATCATACGCTAAGATTCTAGATTAGGTTTGCGAAAATCAAGGATCCATGCCGCTCATGCAAGAATTTGATGAAAGCTTGAACAATTATACATCTCACATGGTTGTAGCAAAAACTCACTAAGGTTGTCAAATCAAAGATAGGGAGCAACTACCAACATGCCACAAACGAGTAGAATCCGGTTTCATGATCCCCCTAGTTCTAGACAACTATCTTAGCATGCTTTATCCTAGAATCAACCAAACGTAATCTCAAACCGTGCATACCATTATTACCTAGGAAGACTATTATTCAAAAGCAAAAGTCCATTGCATACAAGTCCAACATTCAAAAAGAGAAAGAGTAAAAAAAAAAAAAAAAGCCTTAAAAAGATATGCACACCAACAAGAATAAAAGAAAAGGGAAAGAAAAGAAAAGATGGAAAACTAAGATAAAGATAAGAAAGGGAAAGAGGAAAGGGCAAAGATGCAATCATAACACGTTTATCCCAATCGACATACAAGTGGTCTAATGGCCACATCGCCAAAGACCCCAAACACACTAGGTGTTAGATTCATACATCTTCGAACCGTTCAACTTCCCCTAAATCTAATCCTAATCTAAGCAACCAAGAAAATAAAGAAGTGAAAATAAAAAGGAATAAAATAAGAAAGGCCTCACCAAGCGTCTGTGCTAGACTAAAGTACCCAAGGAGTAGGAACGAACTTCTCCAAAGGGTTCCGCAATCCAAAGCATGAGCTACGAACAAGGTGAGTTAAAGAAAAGGAAGCTATATATATACAAAATGAAATTGTTAGTAACTTCCAAACAAAAGCAAACAATAAAACACTTAAACACTAACTATATACAAAAACCTAGCAGAACCTATCATCATCAAAACCAATTTTTTTTTTCTTCAAGAAGTTCCCAAAAACATCATCCAAAGAAATAAGACAACAACAAGCAACACAACAACGAAACCAATAGCCAAAAATCCACCAAAAACCTTATCAAAAACTTCCCACCGAGCCCAAGGTGCCTTCCCCACACTAACACATCCTTTTTGACCCTCCCTCCTCACAAAATGAAAGCATCGACCCCGATGCCGACAAACATGCAAAACGGGGAAAAGGGGAGAACAAAAAGGGAAACAAACATGCAAAAAGGGGACTATTGGACACTAGGGCCGGCACCATCATCACCTCCAACATCATCACCCCTATCCCAACCTCCGGTGAAACCGGGAGGAAATCCATAATGATCCTTAAATAGGTCTTGTTGGGATGGGGTCAATTGGTCAAAAGGCTCTTGTTGAACAAGGAGCTCGGGGTGACGGGGTTGAACATAGTAATATGCGGGATCACCCCGATAATCACTCCCCCCCGAGACCCTATATTCATAGGGCGGGAAGTTCACCTTGGCACATCGGGATTCTCAACCCCGTGCCTATAAGGGTACGTAGGGAGGCCGTCACCACCCCGGGAAGGTACCGGCCCTTGTTGGGGCGGCACATAAGGGTAGTTGACCGGAGGTGCGACCTCCCCCCTACGTACACTAGCGTCATACAAGGCGCTAGTTTGATAAGATAAAGTTTGATGGTCAGAATACATACCTTGCATGCTCAATTGCATGCGCTCCATGTTGGCCCTCATGGCCTCCATTTCCCGGAGATAAGCATCTCCTTGGAAATCTTGTTGTTGATGTTGTTGTTGTCGTTGTTGTCTTCTCTCTCTTCTAGTTCCTTGAGCATCCTCTTGGAAATGCTCATGTTGTTGATGAAACGACGGTTGTTGTTGTTGTTCCTCTTGTTCTTCTCCTGTTCCTTCCTCCTCCTCCTCATTGACTCCCTCAACCCCGACTCTCTCAACGAAATTTTCATCTTCCTCCATCTCATCCTCATCTATCCTTCCATTGTCCCTAGGGACCATCCAAACATTCCTAGCTTGGCGAAAGATGGAGGTAGCGGCCGGGTTAGGGAGAAGGCAATGGTGGGTATTCCTCACTAGCCAAGAGTAAGTACCGGCTCTCCTATTACTAGTTATGAAACGTAGGGTGTTAACCTGCTTCAAACTAATCCAAATGTCTTCACTCCCTCCAACCAGAGTGCAAGACTCTAAGAACCGCTCTTGCTTAAAATACCTCACTAGACGGGTCACCATGCCCCCACAATGAATCTCCCCCGTCTTAACCCCATGCATAATCTCCTTGCAACACTCCATGAAAATATAGCCAAAATTTATCCTAGAACCCAACTCCGGCTTGGTAGACATCCACAAAACCAAGATCTCCTCTCGAGATAACTTCCCCAAATCTTGCATAATCTCCTAAGGGCCGGATGGATAATCTCACTAGCAAGGGATATCTTTGAGTCAAACTGCTTTTTGTGGGCTATGGTTCTGCACCAAGCAACCTCATTGTACTCACTTTGGGCAAGGGAGATAAGGGGCTCGAAGATATCACCATTGGGGTTGAAACCGAGGGCTACATTAAACTCGGCTAGGTTCATGGTGTGTTTTACATTGAAGAGTTGGAAGGAGATGATGAAGTCGGTTTCCCCCACCCTATTGAATTCAAATGTGGAGAAAAATTCAATTGAAGGCTCCAAATAGGTTCGAGGGGTAGATTTCAAAAACTCACCCAAGCTTAGGTTCTCGAGGAGTACGTCAAGGTCGTTATCTATGCCTAGCTTGGCCATGTCCTCACGAAAATAGTGGCGGATGGGTCTAAACCTTCGGTCTTTCATTTTGTTATAGATTGGCAATTGTTTAGACCGGTTCCACAATTTTAGAGGTGGTAGAGGAGGAGGGGGGTCATCATGGGTTGAGGAATGTGTTTGGGGTTGAGGGTTTAAGGATTGGCCTTGAGAAGATTGGCCGGGAGATTGGTTCGAGCGGTTTTTTCTACTCTTGACTTTCATCAACAAATTCATTTTTACCACACAATTTCACAAAAATTCACAAGAAATACTCCAACTCCCTCAAACAAACAACAAACACCTCAAACACTCACAAACCTCCTTACAAATCCAACCGAACCCCCAAAAACTACAAGGTACCTGTTTAAATCAACACAACAACCAAAATTCCAACAACAAATACCAATATCAACGATCATCCATCAAATATATGCAAGATATATCAAGAAAAATCAATCATCACTCAAAAATACCAAATTTCACAAAAATCAACCATGAAACACAAAAATCATGCTCAAAATCAAGGTAAACAAACCAATGTAAAGAAATCAAGTGAAATTGACAAAAATAATACAAAGGTTAGAAGTATACCAGGATTGGAGACTCAAATTAAGCTTAGAGCACCACACACTACCGAAATTTGCTGAAAAACCACCAGAAAATTGAGTAGGAGTGATGAAATTGGAGAAATAAGGTAGATTTTGTGTAAATTTGATGGAAAATTTGAAGAAAAGAGTGAGAGTGATGATTTGGGGTTAGGGTTTGAGAGTTTTAGAGAGAGAAGGGGGAAAAATAAGGAGAGATGAGAAAATAAGAGAGGAGAGAGAGAGGAGAGGGTGTGCGTCCGGGTAATACAAACCCAGAATGCCGCGCCCTCTCCCGACTCTGCCGCGCCCTCGGGAACTCTCCCGCGCTCGCGGAGAGACCGCGGGGCAACCGCGGGGAGTTCCTACCAAAATTTTGACTTTTTTACCTAAAGTGAAGCCGCGTCCTCTCCAAATTTTCCGTGCCTTCTCCAAACTTCCCCGCGCCCGCGGAGAGACCGCAGGGCAACCGCGGGGAGTTCCTGATCCATTTTTGATATTTTTGGTGAAATGAGGGCCGCGCCCTCTCCAATTTTCCAAGGCCTCTCTAAACTCCCCCACGCCCGCGGAGAGACCGCGGGGCAACCGCGGGGAGTTCCTGATTGGTTTTACCTTTGAAAGGCAAAGAGGCCCCCGAGGTCTCTCCAAGCCCTCGGGGAGCCCTCTCCCCTGCACGCTAAACTCTTCATAAACCCCTTCTTTCCAACAAGTGATGACAATAGGCAACCTACAAAACAAACATGAAACCAATACAGCATAAGATCAAAAGTTAATCAAGGAAAATTAAAAGAAAAGAAAAGAAAAGAAAAATGAGATGAGAATCTGGGTTGCCTCCCGTAAGCGCTTTTGGTTAACGTCGTTAGCTCGACGTGCACCACCCTCTCAAGGTGGCTTGAAAAGAATCATTTTGTGAACAAGACCAACAAACACTCCATCAAAGTAATTCTTGAGCCGATGACCATTAACCTTAAATGAAGATGAGGAATCCAAAGGAGAAATCTCCACGGCACCATTACCAAAAACATCCTTCACCAAGAATGGACCACTCCATCTTGACATGAGCTTTCCGGGGAACAACTTCATTCTAGAATTGTAGAGGAGGACTTTGTCACCTACACAAAACTCCTTTTTCTCAATCAACTTGTCATGAACCTCTTTGGAGCGAGCTTTGTAGGTGCTAGCACGATCGTAAGCATCAAGCCGAAGTTCCTCTAACTCATGAAGATCCAACCACCTCTTCTCTCCCGCACTTGCTAAGTCAAAATTGATCTTCTTTATGGCCCACAAGGCATGATGTTCAAGCTCAACCGGGAGATGGCATGATTTGCCATAGACAAGGCGATATGGAGTGGTACCAATGGGTGTCTTAAAAGCCATCCTATAAGCCCAAAGAGCATCATCCAATTTGTCCGACCAATCCTTTCTATTGCGAGCAACCGTCTTCTCAAGAATAAGCTTGATTTGACGATTTGAAACCTCAACTTGGCCACTCGTTTGAGGATGGTAGGGAAGCCCAAATCGTTGATGCACACCATGTTTCCTCAACATCTTTTGAAAGGCATTATGGACAAAATGGGAGCCATTATCACTTATCACCGCTTTTGGGACACCAAACCTTGGAAATATGATTTTCTTAAACAACTTCAATACAACCTTGTGATCATTTGTTGGAGAGGCAATGACCTCAACCCACTTAGAAACATAGTCCACCGCCACAAGGATATATTGATTCCCGTATGAAGAGGGGAATGGTCCCATGAAGTCAATTCCCCATACATCGAACACCTCCAATTCAAGGATAGGTTGTTGAGGCATCTCATTTCGCTTGGAAATGTTCCCAACTCGTTGACATCGGTCACATGACTTAACAAAACCCCATGAGTCCTTGATGAGATGTGGCCACCAAAAACCACTTTGAAGAACCTTGGTAGCGGTCTTGGAAACACCCATGTGCCTACCACTAGGGTCCGAGTGGCACATCCTTAAAACACTAGGCACCTCTTCATTTGGAACACAACGCCTAAGCAAGCCATCAACCCCACGTTTGTATAAGATGGGATCATCCCACAAGTAGTGCCTTGCCTATATTTTGATTTTCCTCTTTTGGTTCTTTGAGAAAGAGGGTGGAAACTCCCCACATGCTAGAAAATTCACCAAGTCGGCATACCATGGGAGTTCCTTCACCTCTATGGCATACAAGAAGTCATCAAGCATTCTATCTTCTATTGGTAGACCATCATCATGAATTTGATCCCCTTCAAGGCGAGAAAGATGGTCCGCCACAACATTCTCCGCACCCTTCTTGTCCCTAATCTCAATCTCAAAAGCTTGCAATTCAAGCAACCATCGAATCAACCTTGGCTTGGACTCTTTCTTGGCAAAGAGATACTTGAGGGCCGCATGATCCGTGAAGACTATGGTTTTGGAACCCAACAAGTAACACCAGAATTTCTCAAAAGAGTGCACAATTGCCAAAAATTCTTTTTCCGTTGTTGTGTAGTTCTTTTGAGCCTCATTGAGAGTCTTGGACATATAGTAAATCACATGAAGCTTCTTTTCTACCCGTTGTCCCAAAACACCTCCAATCGCCCAATCACTCGCATCACACATCAACTCAAAAGGAAAATCCCACCTTGGGACTTGAACAATAGGAGTAGAGATTAGGGCCTTCTTCAATCTATCAAATTCCTTCAAGCATTTGTCATCAAAATTGAACTCAACATCCTTTTGAAGAAGGTTATTAAGGGGCTTAGCAATGAGTGAAAAATCCTTGATAAATCTTCTATAAAAACCCGCATGACCAAGGAACGATCTCACTCCTTTGACATTCACCGGAGGTGGAAGTTTCTCAATCACTTCTATTTTTGCCTTATCCACCTCAATGCCTCTATTTGAAATCTTGTGCCCAAGCACTATACCTTCCTCCACCACAAAAGTGGCACTTCTCCCAATTCAAAACAAGATTGACTTTCACACATCTTGCCAAACACTTCTCAAGATTCACAAGGCACTCCTCAAAAGAAACACCCCCCACCGAAAAGTCATCCATAAAGACCTCCATTTCTTCCTCCAACATATCTCCGAAAATACTCATCATGCACCTTTGGAAAGTGGCGGGTGCATTGCATAACCCAAAGGGCATTCTCCGGTAGGCAAAGGTCCTATAAGGACATGTGAATGTGGTCTTTTCTTGATCATTGGGGTGGATGGGGATTTGGAAGAATCCGGAATACCCATCGAGGAAACAATAAAACTTGTGCCTTGTTAGTCTTTCAAGAATTTGATCAATAAATGGAAGAGGAAAGTGATCCTTCTTGGAAGATGTGTTTAGACGTCTATAGTTTATACACATCCGCCAACCGGTGACCGTCCTAGTGGGAATGAGCTCATCCTTCTCATTCTCAACCACGGTCAGGCCCCCCTTCTTTGGAACGACATGGACGGGGGAGACCCACCTAGAGCTAGAGATGGGGAATATGATCCCCGCATCCAATAGCTTGGTGATCTCCTTCTTAACTACCTCTCCCATTTGGGGATGTAGTTTCCTTTGTCGTTTGATAGAGGGAAGGGCGCCTTCCTCAAGCGTTATGTGGTGTTGGCACAAGGCGGGGCTTATACCTTTAAGGTGATCAATTGTGTACCCCAAAGCACCTTGGTGTTTTCTCAAAACACCACATAACGCTTGAGCTTGGCTCACGCTCAAGGATGCACTAACTATCACGGGGTAAGTGGAATGAGGGCCCAAGAATTCATACCTAAGGTGTGATGGTAGAGGTTTGAGCTCTACCATAGGCACACCATTACCTTCTTTTGATGTGGCCGCTTGTAAAGCTTCATTGCTTGAGATTTTCAAGCACATTTGCTTATCCACTTCCTCCACACTCCCATCAAGTAATTCCTCATAGAAAGTCATCTCTTTGCATGATGCACCTACTTTGTCTTTGTTCAACAAAACATTCTCAAGAGCATCGTTAGAGGTGAGCAAGTGCTCATGCATGGAAGACACAACAATATCAAGTGAATCAATCATCATACAATTTTCCAAAGAAGAACATGGATACTTCATGCTCTCATTCAAATCAAATTCTATAACCTCTTCTCCTACCTTAAGGGAGATCTTTGCACTCCTCACATCAATCATGGCTCCCGAGGTAGTAAGAAAGGGTCTACCTAAAATGATTGGAATGGTAGCATCTTCATCCATTTCAAGAACAACAAAATCCACCGGAAACACAAACTTCCCAACCCTCAAAGGGACATCCTCTACCTTACCTTTTGGAAATTTGATTGACCTATCCGCTAATTGCAAGGTAATGTTAGAAGGTAAGAGTTCCCCTAGCTCAAGTCTTTGATAAACCGAATATGGCATTAGGCTCACACTAGCTCCCAAGTCACATAAGGCATTATCAATTTGCATCTTGTTAATGGCACAAGGGATGGAGAAGTTTCCGGGGTCTTTCAGCTTGGGTGGCATTTTGTTCATGATGATAGCACTACAATTTTCGGTCAAATTGATGGTCTCCACAACCTCACAAGTCCTTTTCCCACTCAAAATGTCTTTGAGGAATTTGGCATAATTTGGCATTTGGTTGATCACATCGGTAAAAGGTAGAGAAAGGTGGAGTTGTTTTAGCATCTCAATTAATCTCCCAAATTGTTCATCCAATTTGTGTCTCATGAATTTTTGTGGGTAGGGGAGCTTGGGTCTCACAATTTCTTTCTCTACCCTCACCTCTCTAGGTGTCTCAACCACTACCTCATCCAATGATTCCCTATCCCCCTCATTCTCAACCAAAACCTCCCTAGGAATCTCCTTTTCTACACCCTTCCTAGGCAATCTCTCCTCAAGAACCTTTCCACTCCTTGTAACAATAGCATTCACGGGTTTCTTGGGATCAAGACCTTGGGAAGGTAAAGAAGAAGGGCTTGCATGATCTTTCAAGGCATTAGCAAGTTGAGAGATTTGGTTTTCAAGCATTTTATTGTGGGTCATCATTTCATTGAATTTTTTATCACTAACGGCCATGTATGTGTTCAACAAATTGGTTTGATTCTCAATTATTTCTTCCAAATTAGTCCTAGGTGAAGAAGGTTGTGAATAGGAACTTTCACCTTGAGTCTTTGGAACAAATCCGGGTGGAGGACCTCTTTGAGAATTATTTTGAAAATTACCCCTTCCTTGATTGTTCCAATTACCCCTATTTTGACTTTGACCATAACCTTGATTATGGTTTCCACCACCTTGATTATGATTACCACTACCTTGGTTATGATTTCCATAACCTTGGTTTTGGTTACCATAACTTTGGCCTTGATTACCATAATTTTGGCTTTGATTTTGGCCACTATAACCTTGGTTATTATAGCTACCACGAGAACCTTGGTTCCCTTGGTTTCTATAACCACCACCTTGGTTATAGTTGTCAAAATTGTCTTGGCCTTGGTAATTCCTATTCCATTGACCTCTTTGATTATCAAACCTTTGAACATTGTTATTCGACACATAATTCACATGTTCACTCTCATTGTTATCGAACTCATCAACACATTCATTAGGACAAGTACTAGAGTCATGATCATACGATCCACATGCATCACAAAACAAGCAACCCATAGGCATATTATGAGAAGAGGAAGGGAGTTGAGAGTTAGAAGGAGTACCTCTCCCCTTAAATTGGGAGGGAAGATTCGAAGCTTGAGAAGAGGAAGAAGTGCTCTCCAACTAAGCCTTGATTGCGGTCACCTCCTTTTCTAAGTTTATCATTTGGGAGGAAAGGTTGTTGATCGCATTTAGATGGTCCACCGAGTACAATGAAGATTGCTTGCTTGAAGAGTCCCTCTCCCCATCTTGCCAATCCCTATAGTATGTCACCACGTCCTCAATGATGTCCACAACTTCTTCTTCGGTCTTGTTCATGATAGGGCCCCCGGCTCCTCCATCAAGGCATGACTTGCCTTGGGGACTTAAACCGCCACAGAAGATTTGGATCACTTGGTATGTTGGGATTCCGTGGTGAGGGCACTCCCTTTGATACTCTTTAAATCTCTCCCATGCTTCGTAAAGGCTTTCACTTGGCCTTTGCTTGAACCCTTGAATCAAGGCTCTTGCCTCCGCCGTCTTCTTTTGAGGGTAGAAGCGGGACAAGAAGGCCTTTGTGACATCGTCCCAAGTTCTCAAGGAGTTGGGCTTCACCTCTTTGTCTAGCCACTCCAAAGATCTTCCTATGAGAGAGAAAGGGAACAACTTGAGGCGGATGAATTCTTGAGAAACCCCATTGACTTTGATGGTGTTGCAATATTTTTCAAACTCCTTAAGATGGTTCAATGGGCTCTCATTCTTAGCCCCACTATATTGTCTTCTCTCAATTAAGGTGATCATTGCCGGCCGAATTTCGAAGTCATTTGCCGGTGTAGTAGGTGGAGCTATGCCGCTCTCAAACCTATATGCACCGGGCACTCCAAGCTCCTTCAAGGCCACTCTAGGATTTTCACCCATGCCTTGCTCTTCTTGAATCTCTTCTTCGCTTGAAGAACTATAACCCAAGGATCTATTAGCCACTCTTCTTCTTGAAAGAGTTCTCTCAATTTCCGGATCAAGGGGAACAATGGAACGATCACGGGTTCTATGCATGCAAAACTCAAAGAAAGTATTAGTAGCACGGCTACAAGTGTAGCCTAAAGAAACAAAATCTTTTTGTATTTTTCAAATAAAATGAAGTAGACTCAACAACAAAAGCTAAGCACCAATGGCATTCCCCGGCAACGGCGCCATTTTGACAAGAGGAAAATGCATGTCGTTATCTACCCTTTCCCCAAGTCAAACTAAATTTGTAAACACCTAACCAACCTTATATGAATATAGGGCAAGTTAAGGGTCGATCCCAAGGGAATGCAATGATGAAAACTAAAGTCTAAGTCAAGCTACCTCGAAGTCGAAATTGAGATTATGGTTGGTACTAAAGTGAACTAAATCAAGCTTAACAAGTAATCAAAGGTCTAAACACTAAGGATATGGGTTCCACATGCAAGATCAATGATAATGCTAGTTTAAAGCTCAATCAATTAATTCAAGTATTGCAATGGACAAACAATAGTAGCAATCAAGAGAGTTCAAATGCTATCCCCTATAGGCCAATCTAGTGGTCACTATGAAAGGAAAACCAAGAAGAATCACAAACAAACTCAATCAATTAGAGCAACCTTCAAATCAATTGTTCATGTCATTAAGAGTTGCAATGCAATCTAGATTAATCTTATAGGGTGATCAATCCTAGTCTAATCAATCTCATGCAAAACTATGTCAACCAATTTAATTGCAACAAATCAATCAATCAAAGAGCATCAACTAGCAATTCCACTAATCAAACATGCTTCCCCCTTTCCCTAGCAACTAATCTACTCACTAATCATGGTGAAATTCAAGAACAAATAACTAGAAATTGCATTGATCATCATTCTATATCAAAATCTAATAGAAATCAAAGTATTCAATAATATCAAACTCAAATCCAAAGAAAAACAAGCATCAAGCAAAAATCAAATAGCAAGTAAGTAAGAGATGAAAGAAGAAAGAGATTCTCACTAATATTGATGATTGAAAATGAAGAAATCCAAACTTGATTTATCAAATTTTGAGTTACAAATCCAAAACCAAGAACTTCTCTCTAACTTCTCTCTAAATTCTCTCTCTAAAACTAAGCTAATGAAATATTATCAAAAAGTTGGATTCAAAAAGGAAATACAATTCTATTTATAAGCTAAGAAGAAAACGGCAGCTCCCGCGCCCTCTCCCGATAGACCCGCGCCCGCGGAGAAATGGGTACGGAACCCTCCGCGGGCTATCTGGGCAGAACCCGCGCCCGCGGCATCAGGGACCCGCGCCCGCGGCAATGACACCCGCGCCCGCGGCTAATCCCCTGCTCCCAAAGGCTTATCAGGGGGGCCGCGGTCTCTCTGAATGGAGCGGCCTCTCCATTTTACCCGCACCCGCGGAGAGCCCTCGGGGCAACAGCGGCAAGTTCCTGCCTCGATTTGGCACTTTTGAGCAACTTGGGCCCGCGCCCGCGGCAAGAAGGCCCGCCCCCGCGGCCTGTTGGAAATGCCTTGGAGACCTCTCCGAGGCCTCTCCAAGGCCTCTCTAAGCCCTCTCTAGCCAAATGCTTCTTCCTTGCTTGATCATTGAGGTCCCGAATTGCATCCTTTGCCAAGGTGATTCTCACAATACCTACACAAGTAAACAAAGGAAGGAAATAAAAGGGAAAAAGAGCCAAATAAAGGAAAACACGATAAAAACACGAGAATCATAAAGAAAAGAGGAAAAAGAGAAACTAAAGGAAAAAGGATCAAAATTAAGAGAAGAAAGCATGAAAAAGGGAAAGAAATAACCTAAAAGACTACCCTATGAGTGCCATAAATGACACTCATCAAGATTATAAAGGATGTTTCCTGGTTACTTCAAGAATTGAGTGGGAGCTTTGGTTTCCACAAGATTGGATTGAGTCTATCTATTTAATTAGGAATGTGTCATCGCGCCTTGAAAAGGGAGAATTCAGTGAGTGCGTGGCCGCGCTCAAATGTATTACTCAGTAATCATTTGGTTTGTAATTCTAAATCAGATTTCAAGAAAAGATTTGTAGATTAATATGATCACGACATGTGATTCAATCATATTATCAAATCAACACACATTGACTTATGGAATTTGAATATTGCACACTTGTCTCAGAAAAATGGGAGATTGAAGGATTTCTGTCTTCGTCAAGTGTAATTATTAGATATATAATGCATCAAATTATGGAGATAATTAAGTTTGTTCTTTTGGGTCGTCATATTATCATAGCTAGAGGTACTTACGATCATTGGGCTAGTAAAAGAGCCTAAATCCTAATTAAACGGATCCTATAAGGTCACACAAAGGGCCTAGATTGAGCATTAGAGGAAAAGGCCCATGATGGGCCTTCTCTCTCTAGGTGGCCGGCCATATGGAAAAGTTTAGGTGGATTGGGCTTGCTTCCTAGTCCAGTTATAATATGATTATAAATAGACTAGGTGCCTAGGGTTGAACATAACATTCAGTGATCACAGATCAAACCCTAATTAGGAAACACAAGCCAACCCCTCACAAACTTTCTCTCACTCTTGTCCGTCCTCCTTGGTGTGCGCCGGTGGTGTGTACCTAATAAAGTCCTATAGAAACATCATTTGGGAGGTCCTAGAAAATGTAGGGTTTTAGGTGCTGTAATGCGGAATATCACGAATCATATTCGTTCGCACCTAAAAAGGATTTACAAGCATAACACATAAAGAATCACATAATTTAAACCTTTGACGCGTGATTTCCAGAAGCGATTGAATGACAATTAGGGAGATAATAGAGCCCCAAGTGTTGCTCCTCTACTTAGTCCACGGAATAGGATTGAACCTCCACTACTGCTAGGTAGTTGGGCACGAACACTTTGAACCACCTTCTTCGAAGAGGGGAGGAGAAAGCCGACAACGAACACCACCACACCACCACCGTGCACCACCTTGCACAAGGAGGCCGTACAGTTGTACAGATGGGAGGAAGGGAGTAAGGAGAGAGATTGTGTGAGGTTAGGGTTTGGCTGCTTACTAGTCAATCCTCAATTGACTGGTTAAGTGTTGTATATCAAACCCTAGGCAAGGCCTCTATTTATACATCATATGTATAATTAGAGTCCAATCCAAGCCCGTAATATTCCCTCTTTAATCCCATATGGCCGACTACTCCATGAAGCCCAATAATGGGCTTCTTTCATTTGTTCAATCCATCACCCTTTTGTGTGACCTTATAGGATTCATTCTATTGGGCTTTGGACTATTAGTCTAACCCAAAGATCATTTATCACGTCTAGCAACAGATAATGACGACCTAAAAGAACGAACTTAATTATCTCCATAATTTGATCCATTATATATCTAGTAATTGCACTTGACGAAGACATAAATCCTTCAATCTCCCACTTATCTGAGACAAGTGTGCAATATTCAAATTCCTTAAGTCAATATATGTCGATTTGATAATATGATTGCATCACATGTCGAGATCATATTAATCTACAAATGATTTCTTGAAATCTGAGTTATAATTACAAAACAAAGATTACTGAGTAATACATTTGAGCGCGGCCACGCATTCACTGAATTCTCCCTCTTCAAGGCGCGATGACACATTCCTAATTAAATAGGTAGACTCAATCCAATCATGCAGCAACCAAAGCTCTCACTCAATTCTTGAAGTAACTAGGAAACATCCTTTATAATCTCCAGTTACGGGTAGACGTTTGAATGTACCAAAGTTAAATCATTAATTGAATGGAATTAGTGTTCCACTCATGTCAAAGGAATCCACTAATATATCTGGAAGCTCTATACTTGAACTTTAAAGTAGGTCAATAGTTCGATCATGCATCATTCATGCATATCCATGTGATTGACCGAGCATCACTATTCCCCTATAGCCCATAAAACTGCGCTATCCAATCAATCTTATATGCTAGTCCATTTATTGAAATCATTTATGTCCACTTTAATGATTTCGAACTAGGAACTTAAATAATGTATGAATTTTGTTCATCTGTGGGGTTTCATTCACCAGGTTATCAACCTGATGAGCCCATCAATTCATAATTATTTTGGACATTTTAATTAATATAAAAACCATAATTAAATAAGATTGAAACTTCGTTTCAATTAATAAACATAATTCTGCAGGTTAATGTATTACTTATGTAATATGATTTCTCAAAACATTTACACTTAAATTACATAACTTGCTTCAATCCAAGAACCTTAGTATGACTCTCATACCTTAGTTATGGAAGGGGTTTAGTAAGTATAATTCATTAGACATTCTCATAAATATGAATTTTGCAACCTCTAAATTTTAATAATAATATTCATCTCCATACACTAAGAACTTTATTTAATCCTTTTTACTAAGAATTAGAAAATTCTAATTGTATTCCAACGTTACATTGGATTTCGATTGAAATCTATCGTCACTTGTTCTTAAAACACGTGAATCAAATCGACGAGTATAGGCCATGACATGCATGATGCATCCGTTGCAAAATGTATAAGGAGCGTCACTCAAAAACCTTAATTTCATTCATCTTTCTCAAAGAATTAAATCTTTAAGCAATGTGCCATGTTATATGGGATTGAAACTCTTTCATTATAATGCCGAATTTCATAAGAATCTTATCAATATAAGCATGTTAACCAAACTCAAACATCCTTCGAGACCTATCTCAATAGATCTTGAATCCCAACTGTACTCATCTTCCTCTTCAAGGTTTTTCATACAAAATGCATTAACCATTACTTGACTCTTCAAGCAATGAATAATTTCTCTTTATATAGACCAAGAATACTTCATATCTCCCACTAAACATCTTGTATACACAACATCTTCATTTTATGAGAACATCAAACAATTTTGATTAACTCACAAAATTAAAAATACTAACTCTATGATGCTTTCTTTAATCCATAAACGAACCTCTTATACATCCTTAGGATTATTGGATTTTCAAAACTATTCTGATTATATGGTATACAAATTTTCTTTCATGAACAATTTCAAGAAAGTGTTTAAAATCTATCTACCAAACCTCATAAGGTAGAAATCACTAAAATATCTTTAATAGATCTTGGCAACATGACTTATGTAAAGGTTTCACCATAGTCATAGTCATATTATGAACTTCTTGAATCCTTTAACAAGTCCTTGCTTTGTTTAGAAAACAATTTTCTTTCTTGTCTATTATGCTTATAATGAGTCTTACCCAAGTAGGCAAATTAATCAAGTGTCATACGCTTTCTTACATAATCAGAATCTATTTATGACTTCCATGGTTTTTAAACCACTTGGAGTTATAACTTGTCAAATCATCTTCATTGCTTGCATAATCATCATGTTCCAAAATCAATATTTAAGAACTCTTAGTCAATATGAAATTATATTTCTTTGGCTTAGTTTCACGTATGCTAGTCATCGTTGTGGGTCTTTATGCAACAATTAAAACTTATACAACAACTTTGTTCAGTTTTCAATGAGAAATGAAAACAGAGGTTATGTACTTGGAGTGCACTACCTTCGACACATGGTTATTATTCCCATTACACTTATTGAGACCATGCGTTGTCATTTGTAACATGAGGTGAATCATGCTCATATTGTTGCTTTTATTTTCGAATTAACTTCAAGATTTTCGAATTAACTTTTCTTGAACTCTCTTAAGGCTCTCAAACTTTTCGAATTAGCTTATACTCCCACTTGCCTTTTGAAGAGGCATATTTAGCATAGAGTGAACCAACCATGGTTTGAACCATGTTTGTTTATTTCTTTTCTCGTACTCTTTCGAGATTTACACTACTCCTACTTGACCTTTTGGAAATGACATGTTTTCCATAAGGGCATCTACTTGAACAACAAACATTTTGTGCTAAGTATGACTTGTGTAGTAGTACTCCGTGCTCTATATAGGACTTGAACGTGCATTAAACGATTTAATACAACTTTCATTCCTTGCTTTGTAGAAAGACTTTATAAGAACTTTTCTTATCCATATCATATATGAAGCATTTTCTACATTTTGATTTGACATATGTAGTTTTCTATAGTTTTGTAGCTTATCTTAAAAGTATATCCCTTGAATAATTGTTGGAAGATAGGTAATTTTCATCCATTATCAAAATATATCTTATATAGATTGATAGCTCCTTTCATAAACACTTCACAAGGTTTTTCTTTGGAGTTTGTTGTAAAACGATTTCACAACTCTTGGATGTTTATTAAGGTCTTGGCTTGAATTCTCATTGTCACGATCATATCGCAATAAATTGAATATATATTGCCAGGTAAATGTCTTGACTCAAATTTTTTACAATTACAATCATATTGTAGTGTATTTATACTGAACCTTTTGAACTTTTCAAAACTTTTCACGCTTATGCTTCAACTAAGCAATAGTGATCATATCACAAATAAAGTTTTCATTGTCTGTCTCCAATTGATGAACCTTAGGTTTTCTTACATCGATATGTATTCGACCTTGAGTTCATGTCATCATTTCTCTAAATGGTGACTTTGTCAAAATGTTCAAATTAGAATGATGTTCACATATATCAATAGATTCACAATCTAATGACATTGAAAGTCCATCCCTTTGGATCTTCCATATGCAATGTTCATTTTTCATTCGAATCATTTGACATATTAGAGACAATATATATATATATATATATATATATATATATATATATATATATATATATATATATATATATATATATATATATATATTAGTCATTACTAACATTGAATGGTATTTCGATAATGGCAAGAATAAATAACATTTATTAAATTCTAGTCAATTACTAAGTAAGATAGAAAAAGTAAGCTTCTACTTGTAAAGTTGCAATGTCCAAGAAGTAGTAATATGCTAAATTAATTTCTATAATATACTTCTTTAATTGGAACACTTCCATTCTTTTACCTTCCAACTGTTATGAGGTTGTTTCTAATCAATTTGGAATTGGTCCATTTAATTAGAAACCTTTGTTTTTCATAAAAACTTTACATATAAGTAGTTTTAGGTTTTAGAAATAGCAACTGTTTAGGGTAAAAAATACCCCAATTACGTCGTCCAATCCCATAACGACACGTGGCCAATCAAAAGGTAACACGTGTCCCAATAGGAGGATGACACGTATTAAGCGTTAGGGCACCTGAAAAAGAGAGTAAAGGCCTCCTGACATCAGGAGGCCCAAAATCCTTGAATGCCGCGAAAGCGGTGTCTTAGAGGGACATGTGCCCTTCACCGATTCCGCAGCCAATCAGAGCACAATTTCCTAGGTCACTAACCCTAAGAGGCATTAATCCTAACCCCTATAAATACCCTAATCATTTATGATGGGAGGGGGATTGGTGACATAACTTTAAAAAGAGCATTAAAAGCTCCAACTTTTGTCTACTTTCTCTCTCTAGTTTATTCCGTTTTCCGATCTAACTTGATCGTCGGAGGCGGATCTCCGATAAACCGGACTTCCGTTGTTTTGTAGGTGTCCGAGTCTACTTGTGGGTAGAGCGTGACCGATATCCCGACGGAATCCAAAAAACCCCTGACAAGGATGACAAGGGCATATAATCGCCGAGTGTCTAAGCGTCCGCTGAAGATGAGGGGATTTGCTCTTAAGAAAGATGGAAGCGGTGGGCCAAACCAATGAAGATGGAAAGCTAACCCCAAACTGGGAAGGGCCCTACCCCAAACCAATGTCTATATTGTTAAGCTAAATGCCGAATGAAAGTAACAACAAGGTGGCTCCCAGCAATGCTGGTCGGCCACCAAAAGATAGACACAACCGCTTAAAAAGAGGTACCAGTGCTGCTACAACATAGTAGCTCGGTTGCCTCGCAATAGGGCAAAGAGTAGAAACTCACTGAGAGCATGCCAAAACAGACTGGCCCAGCCACCCCTAATCGAGCGAAGATGCACCCAAAAGAGGGGCATTAGCCGAGTAAAATGTTGAGCAAGAGCTCCCCTAGCAAAGCTACTAGGCCATGAATTTTACAATAGCCGAGTAAAATGCTAAGCAAGGGCTTCCCTAACCAAGCTACTTGGCCATCGATTTCATTGTGGGCGAGTAGAATGATACGTAAGGGCATTCTTAGCTAAACAACTCGGCCATGGACCATTTGTAATAATATCATTCCAATAGAGATGTCGACTACAAAGTATACCTAGGGCATACTCTGCTCAGCCACTCGGCCAACTAGACTAAGAGGCCAATTTTGTCATTTGGCCCTACCAGGCCGAACGAAAGACAAACAGGAAACCATAAATCTGCCTAAGGCATATGTTGCCCATTTAGGACGAAGAATTCCTAGGCAAACGAGCCCAATAAACGGAAATTTACAAGTTAAGATAATACTTGAAATTTCTTGGGTCCGTCCGAGCGATAGCTTCAACGAACGACTCAACCAAAGCCAATAAAAAGGTCGTATACTTAATGTTGATTCGGAGTTCACCTAGTCCAAGGGCAATCATTGTATATGATTTTATTAACTTACTAGTATTCATACCCTTCAAGGTATAAGATCTACTAAGTTAATCAAACCACTTAGAATTTGGACTAGGCAAACACCGAATAAAGGGGCATACCCCCAGTTGCTCGTACGAAAAAAAAAGATACATAAAATAGCTAAGTATGAAAGTGCATAAAATCGCTTAAAAGGCGGCAAAATTAGCATAAATAAAAGACCGCTCAGAAGGTGGAAAATTATCTTTACAAAGGCCGCTCAAAACAGGCGGCAAAAAAAAATTGTTGTTTGACTAAAGCAGAAAAATAGAAGACATAAAGCTTAACAAGCTGCAGAATAGGGCTCCTCACTTAGCCTCTTCCTCACCACCATCGCCAGCATTGGTCGACTCGTCAGCGTCGGCTGCATTATTAGTCCGGGGAGGTTCCTCATCCTCGGCCGTCTCCTCTTCCTCGTCTTCCCCATCTTCAGCATCGCTGGGGGCAGGGGAAGGAGTCTCGACGAAGGGAGAGACGGGAAACCCAACGGCCTCGCACTCATCCTTCATGGTGAGAAAGTCTAGCCGCCTAGTGAAGCGCTCTAGATAGTAGCTGAGCTCATCCCTTTCCACCATCATTAAAAAGGCATCCTCAAATCGGTTTTTGAGGCGGGTAAGGGCGGACTGCTCGATCCGGACAACGTCTGCTGCTGGAATTGGCCTTGGAGCATTAAGCTGATTTCTCAGCTGCTCCACTTCTTTCCTTAGGCGTTCAGCCTCTTGGATGCGCTCGTCCGCAACCTGAAGCGTTGTGTTTAATGCCTCCCTGTTGGTCTCCAGCTCGGCACTGAGCTTCTCAGAGGCTTTGGTCAGGGCGTTCATGGTGGTCTGATGACGAATTTGTTTAACAGCGATCATGCCAGTGTTCTCGTCCTGCAGTCGCTTAAGGTCATTCCAGACCCAGGAAGCTGAGCGTCCATCTCTGTAGAAATTTCTACAAAATAAAGACAAGTTAGAATTCTGAATAAAAGTTAACTTAGAAGAAAAGAAGATGAAATGTACGAGTACCTCCTGAGAGATGAGGGATGTGCGGACTCTTCTCAGGAGTGGGCGTTGGCAGAGGCTGCTCATCCACTTTGGGCGGAGACAGCTGCCCTTCTTCAGCTTGGGAACTAAAGGCCCGAGTCCAAGATACTCAACATGCGGATTTGATTCATGGCCGGCCGTGTTGTCCAGGGTCGGCTGTCCCTCCCTGTCCTTCTACACGGGCTCGTCTTGGGCCACCTCGGACGGTTGTGGCTCCTAAGGCTTAGAGTCCCCACTAGGTTTCAGCTGGGGTTGCTCTCCTTTAGCTTACGATGGCGCAACCCGTGATCTTGCCCTTGCCGCCGGCGTCCCTAAGCGGGTCTTGGACGCCGAAACTTTGCGAGATTTTGACGACCCCTCGTCCTTTAAAGCCGACGTCGGTCGCTTCTTCGCTGGCTTAGGGGTAGCTGACAGAAAAACAAGAGGAAACATTCAGTAAGGTTACCCTGTTCGAGTAGAGATAGAGGAAAAAACCTCCGAAGTAAATCCACTCGGCAAATTTGCGGAACTCTCCCCCGACCGAGTAGGAGTGAAGGGAAGACCCTCCAAAGTAAATTCACTCGACCAGGAGAAAAGACGTATGAACCGTCCGACTTAGAAAAAAAAAAAGAATCCCCATCCAAAGTGTGGCAGATCGGACGCAAAAAAAAAAAGGGCAAAGGAATAAAGAAAATTGTCGTACCCCCTTTGCCGCCTCGTACTGCTGCCTCATGAGCCGATAACGCTCCATGTTGAACTCGTTCATGTCAACCTCCCCATTCTGTGCCGGGTCAAGCTGAGACCTGGCTTGTTCTATTAAGAGTAAAATTGGGAGTTAGAAAATTCTCAACTCAAAGTAAAATCAAGAACGCATGTTACAAAAATCCACCTGGAGTGTAATTTTGGAGTAGGCCGAACGAGGACATGAACAAGGGATCCCTTAGCCAAATTACTAGGAGAATCCACTTGGGAATAATGGCCACTCGGTGACCCCCTCTAAACTCCCTCTTGACCGAGAAATAGTCAAGTTGATGGGAGTGATCCGGATGGATTGGAGGACGGGTCGGTCGGTGATCCCCTCGTCCAAGTTGAACAGGGGAAGCGTTGAAGTTGTTCATTTTTCTGTTAAACGCTCGATCCCCGGTCCGGATGAGGTAGAATCTCTGCTTCCATTCACGCCATTTAGATGGCTTATGCAAGACTACCATGTATTCTGGCCGGGTGTTCAGAATGAACCACCAGTCCGCTTCAGCCCTCAGTTTCACCATACTGTGCATGGTGCAGAAGACCGGAAAGTTAGGGGTGAAGCCCATCCTCAGGCAAGTCACCAAGTAGCCAAAAATGTTATCCCTGTTGTTCGACGCCAGCTGGACCATAGCAATCTGATATTCGTCCAACAACTCTTGAATGAATGGATGAAGGGGAAAGCGGAGGCCGACCTCCAAGGCCGCCCTATATACATTGCAGCCCGGCGGACTACCTAAGGGTCGTTAGAGGCGGCGACCGAGCCTGAGGCTTGAGGGGGACTTATCTCGAAGCCCTCCCCTAGCATGAGAAACTCTTTCCATTCCTCGAACCGTTCGTTGAGGAAACCCAAGGTGGTTTCCCCTATCATGCAGCCATAAAGGCTGCTGAAATCATTTTCCTTGGCCTCGACGTCAGGATTTTCACCTTCCTGCTCGGCCGGTTGAGGTTCGGGGGCCTTTGCCGAACCAAAGTCACGGGACAAAATTCTGTCCAACTCATCTGCCTCGGCAGAGCTACCTCCAACCAAGCCCTGCCCTAGCTCGGCCAGTACAATTCCTTCAGGCACCAAGGGGGCCTTGCCGTTGTCTTTCTTTCCATCCCTCGAACTGTGATTTCCAGATGGAGCGTTACGGGGGCGGTCGGTCGGCTCAGCAATTATAATGCCAGTCCTAGGTATGGCCGGCCTAGTATGTTGAGAAAAGGGAGGAGGAAGTTTTCGCTCCGCTGCCGCAGAAGCCTGTGGCTGATTTTGGGAAAATTGATCAAGAGCAGCCACAGATTCTTGTGGCTGATTTTGGTCAGATTGACCTGCGGCCGTTCGAAATGAAGAGCGTGGCAAAGAGGTTGGAAACTCTTCCGGTCCAAGGATCGAGTTAGCAAATCAAGCAAGGGATACATTTGGGCTCCGTCCAGAAGTAGAAGTGCCTAGTTAATTTCGGCGCTCCTCAAAAGAGGTGGTCACTTCGACCATTGAGCATGCACCACCACCAACAGTAGTGGTTGTATTTGTGTTTGTGTTTGAGGTTGTGGTCTCCATGTCCATATTATTCGGATTATAGGAGGCCAAGGGTTGGACTAGGCTGCCATCCGGATTTCTTGCAGTAAGAAGGTCGTGCGTTTGCCTCGTACGCGCCATGTTCAGCTGTAGGGACATAGAAGAATAGGTGGGGGTGAGTTGGTACGCACTAGAAATGGACCCACTCCATAAAGACGAGGACTCGTCCCCGTCCACTCTAGATTCCTCAGCCTCAATCGAACATACGGCGTCATGAGGAGAAACGGACAAGGCCGAGTGTTGAGCCAGGATGTTCGTAAAAATTAAACAAATATAAAAAGAAAATCAAGAAAGAAAAGGAGAGTATTCGGATACCTTCATCCGAGTAGAAAGCTGAAAGACTTTGAAGTTCTTGGATAAAAGTTGACCGAAAAACTCAACTGCTTGACCGGAAAATTCAACTACTTGATCGGAAAACTCGAATGCACGACTGAGCTTTTGAAGATTCGAAGCAAAGTAACTTTTTCTCTCTAGAAGCTCTGACATCTCTCTAGAAAGTTAAAAATGTAAAGTAAAGAAATGAGGTCAAACCCTCACTATTCATAGGCGAAATTCATGGGGGGTAAAACGGTAAAACCGCCGTTCCCACCTAAAGAATGCCAAATGGTTAATATTCAAAGAATTTTAACCCAAAAGTCAAACGGTTAAAAAACCGCCCCGTCAATTAAGACGGAATGAGAACGGGTGTCAAATAATTTAAGACAGATTTCGAATGGACGTCACAATTGTTCGCCAAATTCAACACCCACCTCGAAAGTTGAACCATTTTCTCGAAATAATGGAGAACAGCTGGTTGCTTATCAAAAGGTCATTCGGCCCATCCCGTCCACCTGACAATCAGACAAAAGTCCCTTAGGGGTGTCAGGCGAGCCAAACAAGGCATCCAGCCTAATTGGACGGATGTACGGCCCTGTTCGACCTCCACAAAATATCCTAAAACGCTCAAAAACGCCTGCGTACTCAGACAAGTAAGATTAGAGAAGGCAGCCCGTAAAGGACGAGTCACCCCCTCTGAGGGGAAAATGTTTACGGTAAAAAATACCCCAATTACATGGTCCAATCCTATAACGACACGTGGCCCAATCAAAAGGTAACGCGTGTCCCAATAGGAGGATGACACGTATTAAGCGTTAGGGCTCCTGAAAAAGAGAGTAAAGGCCTCCTAATATCAGGAGGCCCAAAATCCTTGAATGTCGCAAAAGCAGCGCCTTAGAGGGACACGTGCCCTTCACTGATTGCGCAGCCAATTAGAGCACAATTTCCTAGGTCACTAACCCTAAAGAGGCACAGATCCCTACCCCTATAAATACCCCTATCATTTATGATGGGAGGGGGATCGGTGACATAACCTTAAAAAGAGCATTAAAAGCTCCAACTTCTCTCTACTTTCTCTCTCTAGTTTATTCCGTTTTCCGATCTAACTTGATCGTTGGAGGAGAATCTCCAATAAACCGGAGTTCCGTTGTTTTGCAGGTGTCCGAGTCTACTTGTCGGCAGAGCGTGACCAGTATCCCTAGGGCATCCAAAAAACCCCTGAAACAGCAACTTGCTTGCATTTCTCGGCTTATAACTTCTTAATGCAATCCTCATATATTCTTAAATCCATTTGAGCCACTTAAAACATTTCTCTAGGTTCAAAATGATGCTTTGCTTAAATTTTAAGCACTTTTCATGATTTTGTTAATTCTATTCATTCATTATTCATATTTGATTTTAATCAACTATTTAACTCTATATGAAATGGATGAAGAATTTAATCAACTTTTGATCATAGAGATTTCCAATCACTTTCTTACAATCAATGATATTGAAAATAAGAGATTTTATTGGAGTTCTATACTAGTCATTTAGAGGATTTGCACCTCCCATATCATTCTAACCCTTGAAACACTTTTCAAAATGAAGATGTGTTGGAATTTTACTCAAACATTTTGAATAAAGTAAACCAACTTTAGACATATGACATGGGTTTCTAAAACTTTCCTTTTAGAACAATCTTAACAAAATTGGAATATAGGTTTATGGATTATCTTTTAATGTTTTGAGAGCATTTCTCAACTTTATTTTCAATCGAGGAGATTATATATAATAAAAAAATTAGAACAAAATATTACTCATTTAATAAATGCAAAATTCAATTATGTTTAATAAAATTTAAAGTACCATAAGAGAATTAAATATGTTACTTTAAAACACTTTATTCAATTTAATTGATCCCAATTTGAATTTAAGTGATTCCAAGACCCTTTATTCGTGCAATAATTGACCGTACTTTGGCCCTGCCATCAACCATTACATTTTCATGGTAAGTAAACTCTTTACTGATTAGAACTCTTGTAACTCTTGGTTGAATAATTAACCATCACATGTTTAATTATTACCCTTTGCTTCAAGGTTCTAAACGCTTTAGGTAACCTTGTTGAGCATAACTAATTAAAATTGTAAAACTTGATTTACCCCAACTCTCCCAAGATATAAAATGACACCCAGCTTTGGCATGACCTATCATAAATATCAAAGGTTTATTGGGTTTTTAATTGGAAAAGCAACCTCAATATTACCGGGACCTAGATTCATTATGTTGTGATTAATTTAGTGAACTTTAGCGCATCATCACAAACATCAATAAAATCTAACATGCATAATTTACTAAATGCATAAACAAGACATAGCATGGCCCCTAATCCTAAGAAAACTAATAAAGTAAATGCTCTCACTTGAACCTTCATAGATCTCATCCACCTCGCTTCTTTGGGCCTTCACTTTATGGGCTTCTTGGATTAACTGCAACTTGTAATTCTACTCTATTCTATTTACTACTTAAATAAAATAAATAAAATTACAAAAATACTTTATTGGTTCGTAGACCGTACTTAGATAACAAAAATACATCACGATGCGCAGATCGTATTTTAGCAATATACTGGGCCATACTAGTCATTAGATAGCAACATAATATCATATATCATAAAATTGCCACATAATAAATCACTCATCATGCTTTCCTAAATTGCAACATCGAATGTTCATAATTAAGGAAACACGGCACCTAAAATCTTATATTTTAATTACTGCAATTAGATAATATCATATATTATTCATGCCCATCAATAAAATGTCATGTATTTTAAATTAGGCATGAGATAGAATCAAATCTTATTTTAATCTTAAAAGACAACTTATATTTATCTTCAAAGATTATCCTAACAAAATTAGGAAATTCTATCCTAATTACTAGCCAATCACAATTTTAAATCAATTATATCCTAAAATAATTATGGGACCACATTATTTAAACCACTCTTTATCCTTTTGGAATCGAAAAATATTGTGTAGAACGGACTCATGTGAGTCCGTTCTATTACTCGGCCCATTTCTTTAAAGTTCAGCCCGCGCGCGGCCCGATCTTCAAATAACCATGGTTTTTTTTCGAAAAAAAAAAACCCAAACCCAACGTCCCGCCTTTCTCCTTCTTCTTCTCACCCACATTTTCTGCATTCTCCCTCCATTTTCATCAGTTACACTCCATTACTATCGACTTAACTTCACGTTTCCGAATTATCGCATCACTACTTCATTTTCCATCTTTGATTTTATTTGCATGTATTTAATTTTTACTTCTTTTATATAAACCCTAACTTTCGTCATTTTTGACTCCATTAATGGCTGACATTCCGTCGTTTAAAGATTCTTCTCCTTTAAAAGTTTATGTTAAACGAAGTAAACAAGCACGAAAACAATAGAAGACAGTTGCAATGGCTGAAAGGTTTATTATATTTCAGTTACTTTTAGGTTATACTGTTTTTTTTAAATCCATTTTTATAAGTTATTATTTCGTTCTATAGGGTCGATTCAGAACCTCCATTGAAGAAGCGTGGTCCTAAACCTGGTTTTAAACGAAGTCGACGTGTTAGGTGTGAAATTTTGTTTCTATTTAATTCGCAAAAAGACATAGCATTCTGTACTTGTTGTTTTATATAGAATCTTTTTTCTTGGGAAACATACCATATCTGGTTATTATATTGTAATTTGATAATAGATTATTTTTGTCAGGATTTACAATTACTTTGTCAAGAATTCTATTTTTTCTATCAGAAATTACCTTATTATTCTGTGATAAATCATATATATGCAAATTAGCTTGTCTTGAATTTGATTATTTTATTTTGATAATAGTTTATGTTTGTCAGATTTAGGTTTTTTTGGTCAGAAATTAATTTCTTTTTGTTAGTATTTAAATTACATCAAAAAGGAATAATATTTCTTCAATCCGAAATAAGATTACTTTTATTAGTAATAAGATATATATGTGACACATTACATTAGTTAGGAATAATAATTTTTTCATCAGGAATAAGATTATTTTGGTCAAAAATGAGTTTATTTTTGTTAGGAAAAAAATATTTATGCTCAGAAATAAGATTACTAATTTCAAAATAACATAATTATTATCATGAATAAGAATGTTTTATATAGCTCTCAATTTTAATGTCATTTTTTACTTTTCAATTTTTCTATTCTCTTACTGAAGATGATATTTCAGACTTAGAGCTTGGTAATAAATCTGGTCCTAATCATCTTTGTCAAATTCTGGAAGATTTAAGTGATAAGCAAAAGAAGGATGTAAGAGACATTGGTTTTGGTGGATTGCTTCATATAAATTTGAAGGATAATATTAGCCATCAGTTGTACGGTTATATAGTAACTCATTGTAATCCCAAGGCAAGAAATGTGATTGTTGGTAAAAAGGAACATGCCATTCATATTGATAGTTCTGATATTGCTGATGTTTTGGGTATTCCTTATATTGATCTAGCTGTGAAACAGATTTCAAAAAACAAGAAAAGATTTAATCCTGATGACAGTTTGAAGTTAGAGTGGAGGAAGTTTTTGTGTTTGGATATAGAAGATGAATTGGAAAAAGGAAATGACTTTGAAACTAACAAGAGAAAGAAGAGGAAAACTGGTGATGAATCTGAAAAAGGTTTTCAAAGAGCAGTTCAAAGTAAGAAGAAGAAGACATATGTCAATTTTCTTACTTATCAAACATTGTTTGAGAAATATAGAGAGGGAGGTTATGAATTCAAGAGACTCTTTGTTATGTTTGTTGTATCTAAATTTTTGGCTCCAATTGGTGATAAGTCCCCCAATTTTAACATCATCAAGTCTTTGGAAGATGTACGTTTCATAAAGACTTACAATTGGGCTGGTTATGTGATGGATTGGTTATGTGATTCAATAGCAGACTTTCAGGCTTTTGTTTTGAAGAAGAAGGCAAGAGAGGTATTGAAAACTAAATCAAAACAAGTAAATGGCTGTCTAGTTTTATTTGTAATTGCTTTTTTGTAAAAGTTTGAGTTTGGGACCACTTTAGATAGGAAGCCATTTGTAATGAATTGGTCTTGTGAAAGTATGAATGAGATGATTAAAGCCGTTGCTGAAAATATCGATTACGGTATTGTGAAATTGTATCCTCAGACATTACCATTACAGTATGCTGGGAAAAGTGAACAGGAACTTCTAAAATCTTTTCAGTTGGATAGCATTGAGTTTAAACTTGAAGATACTGGTGATGAAGATTCTGGTGAAAATAAGGAAGGTCAGGGTGTACAATCTGCTACCATTGATTTGAAAGTTGAAGATGACAAAGCTAGATATGTAATGTACAGGATTCCTAAAGAGTACCCCACTGATGATAAGATTGATAAAATGGATATTGATGTAAGTTTAAAATCTCATCTTTTTATTAATTTTGTTAAGTTTTTGGTTCAAGAATTCATACTCAATAACCTGCTGTTATGTACTAACTCTTTTTGTCAGGAATTAAGTGATTAATATAAAATAGAATATAATATGAATGAGGATTAATTGCAGTCAGAAATTAGTTTAGTTTTATCAGGAGTAAGAAATTTAATATCAAGAAATAAATTATCTCAATCAACATTAATATTGTCAGTTAGAAATTAGATTACTTATATTAGGAATATGATAATTTTGGTCAGGAATGAAATTATTTTAATCAGGAAATAAGTTATATCTCAATTAGGAATAACATTATTTTAGTTAGAAATTAGATTACTTTTATCAGGAATAACAAAATGTTAGTCAGGAATATGATAATTTTAGTCAGGAATGAATTCTTTTAGCCAGGAAATAAGTTATTTCATTCAGGAATAATATTGTTTTAGTCAGAAATTATATTACTTTTATCAGGAATTAGAATGTTGTAATTCCCTTGTAGGTAGGATATTTTATTATATTTTACTAATTCACTCTTTATTCTATTTTTTATTAGGCTGTGAAGAAGAAAATGATGAAATTTGGTCGTGACTTGAAGATCGTATCAGAGAACCAAATTTACTTTGCTATTGATTTGAAGGATGAAGCAATAAAAACTTCACAAGAATCTCAATCTCAAGGAGAAGATGATGGATATTCCAATCCTCAATTCTTAGCAAAAATTGATGAAATAGTGTTGCTGCTATGCAGAGCAAAAAGTTAGCCACTGATTTGGATAATTTTGATCTTAAGCTTAAGCCTGATGAAATTGTAAGTTTAATTACCATTATCATCATTTTATATATGAAATTAATTTAAGATTTGTGTTTGATATTAATATTGATTTTATATAGGTGAATAATGTTATTGTTGATCTTGATTTGGAGAAAGACCAAAGTCAAGATATACTTGAAAGAGATAATTTAGAGGATGCTAATAAAGTTAAAGAATTCAATGTAGAAGAAGAAACTGATATACCTGAAAGTGGTATGCCTGAAGATATACCAGAGAAAAATACAGATGAAGGCAACGTCTTGACTGATGTAGAAGCTGGTGTTGTATATTCTGAACCTGGCCCAGCACCATCAGAAATATGGTTAGCTCAGTTGGTGGGGAGGGTGTTCTTGGTTCTACAACCATGGTTGGTCATGAGCTGGTTACAGGATCATTAGAAACTTCAACATCACCTCCTAGAACACCAAGGAAAGCCAATGGACTCAATGAATTTTATTCTGCTGGTTTGAATGATAATCAAGCTAGGGTTGTGCAAGAAGGTAAGAGTTTTTCCACGGGAGCTGATTCTATGCCAAAGTTTCAATTAATTACTCCTACACCTCCTTCTCCTCAATCATCTTTACTACCATCCCAAGAACAAAATGTTGAAGTTACAGAAGAAGAAGTTCCAGTAACTAATGAAAAAGAAAGAAAAAATGACAAGGATGATGACAACACATCTAAGGTCTAATATCTGTATTTTATTTGAATAATTTATTAAAATAATTATTGTATTTAAATTTGATATTTTATATAAATAAATGTATATATTTTTTATTTCTGTTATACATATGTTTTCAGGTTTTTACTAAATCTGATGATGTAATACATAGTAAAGTTACAGAAGAACATCATTTACCTATTGATGAGGTGCATCAGGTAATTTTTTATGTTATTTTTTTCATGAATTAAAGTATTTTGGTCAGAAATTAGATTTATTTTATCATGAATAAAATTCATTTTATCATAAATTTGTTTGTTTGTTATTGTCAGGAATTAGATTATTTTTGTCATTATTATATAAGTTTTGTCAGCAATTTAAATATTTTTGTCAGGAATTAAAATATGCCTGAAAGCAATAAAATTAGTTGGGTTAGAAATTAGATTAAATATATCAGGAATAAGAATATTTTAGGCAGGTATTAGATCAGTTTGGGCAGGAATTAAATTATTTTTGTTAGGAAGTAAAGTATTTCAATCAGGAATAACGTTGTTCTTGTCAGATATTAGATTATTTTTATCTGTAATAAGAATATTTTAGTCAGGAATTATAAATTTTTGATCAGAAATTAACTTATTTTTAAAAGTAATACATTTTTTATCAGGAAAAAGATGTATTCATTCAGCTATTAGATTACCTTTGTCAATAATAAGAATTTTTAATTCAGGATTCATATTATATTAATATAGGTTATTATTATTTGGATTTAGATTACTTTTGTTTGATTTTAATACATTTTATTTTTCTTGCAGGAAGCTCAGCCTAGAGATACAACTACAGTTTTAGATTTATAGAGAAGTAAATATGTTGCAAAGGAATCTGTTCCAAATGCAGTTTTAGAATCTCCTACTGCTCCTAATGCTGACCTAATTCTAATAGATAAAACACCTACTCCTCCTATTGCTGCTGATTTGTCTCAAGATGAGCTTATGGAAATAGGAACTCAGCCTCCTAAAACACACATTCAGTTAATTGATGTAGACAAAATTTCTACTGGTGCAAATGATCCACCTGAAACTACCTTTATTACTGCTGATACATATGTTGAAAAAAGGGTTGAGAGATGGCAATATTTAAGAGATAAACAGCAGTTGGAATTGCAGGCTAATTTGGAAGCAACTGGTGATTCAGATTGGGTATATCCCCCTATAGATAAGATTCCGATTCAAAATCGAGAAATTCTTATCTCTAGGAGTTTGCAGGAAAATAAGCCTCTGTATCTGAAAAATTTAGGTGAGCATGAAAGATATATGTGTGACTTCCTCTTTCTTAGGCAATATGACGAGGAGAAAGAGTTAGATCCTACAGGAGAAGATGAGGGAGTTAAGTCGCGTAACAACAGTCGGTATGTGGAAGATACTGGTACTGTTATCTGTCAATTTGCCACTGAAGATATTTCCCAAAACGATATTATTTTTGTAAAAGAGGAGTTTTGTTCACTGTGTCCCTCTATATGGGTTAATAGTTCTATTCATGATGCTTGGGCTTCTGTGCTGAATATTGAAGAGAGCAAAATAACTGACAGAGATATTTTTCAGTACAAAAGATTTGTTTTTCATACTGGAGTTGCTATTATTTTTTTCTTTTTCTTTACATATTATCTTTGGAATTTTTATGTATATAACATAATATATTTTTTAATTTTTTGTATTGTAGGAGACTATATAGAGATATATAACAAAGAGAGAAAAATATAAAAAAACAAGTCAAGTACATCAAAGAACAGGAAAAAATTTTGAATTCTTTGGAAAATGATCCAGAAGAATATGCAAAGTTTAGGGATCAGTTGACAAAAAAGGAGCTTGATTTAGAATTGAAAAAACATGATGCTCAAGATGTTTATGTTTCCATAGATAAGTGGGTTAAACGATTTCCAACGCTCAACATAGCTGAAGTAGAGTTGGTAAGTTTTTAACTTTATTTCTTGTTTTACTCAGGTAATATATTTTTATTTTCAGGTACTAGCTTTTATAGTCAGGTATTAATCTATTTTTGTCATGTATAACAATATTTTCTTCAGGAATTGAACAGTCTTAGAGTTAGAGTTTTAGATTTAACATTTTTAAGTTTAACATAATATAGTTCAGGAATCAAACATTACAATATTTAGTCAGGAATTCGATTATTATGATCATGAATAAGATATTATTAGTCAGGAATTACTATGCTTTAGTCAGATATTAGAGAAAACATCTCAGGTATTGTTGTATTTTTTCAGGCATAACAATTTAAGTCAGAAATATGATTATTATAATCAGGAATTAAATTATATTGATCAGGAATTATCAAGTTTTAGTCATGAATTTGACATTCTAAGTCAGGTGGTGTATTTTTGTAAGGGATTATAACATCTAACTCAGATATCAACATTTTATAGTTAGATATTAGATAACTTATGTCAGGTATTAATCTATTTTTGTTAGGCATAACAATATTTTATTCAGGAATTAAACAGTCTTAGAGTTAGAGTTTTGGATTTAAGATTTTGAATTTTAACATAATATAGGTTAGGAATCAAACATTACAATATTTATTCAGGAATTAGATTATTATAATCAGAAATTAGATATTATTATTCAGGAATTATCATGCTTTAGTCAGGTATTAGATAATTCATCTCCTGTAACATTGTATTTAGTCTGGCATAACAATCTAAAAGTCAGAAATTAGGAAGTTTTAGTCAGAAATTAGATGAATTATATCAGGTATTGGTCTATAAGATATAATAGTTTAACTTATTTTGTTTTTTTGTTTTGCAGATAACCTTTCCCATTTGGTACAATAATCATTATACTCTGATGGTTTTCAATTTTATTCCTGGTATAACTCCACGTATAGATTGGATAAATAACAGGACCGATATTGATCGAAGTCATTTGAATGGAATAGATAAATATTTGGTAAGGTTTTGTAAATTAACTATCTCATTCTGTTTATTGAAAATTACACTTTTAGATGCTTATATATATATATATATATATATATATATATATATATATATATATATATATAATTAGAGTTGTTTCTATTTATTTGCAAAAGAATCAACATCCATTAGCGGAAAAGGTTACTAATTTGTCATGGAATACTTCATCTTTTTCTTGGAAGACGAGTACAGAAAATTATGATTGTGGGCTTTTTGCATTAATGTGTATGCAAAAGTACACTGGACTAGATGGAGGACTTCTTGATTTAAAACTTATAAGTGTTTTTTTTTTTTTTTTGATATTTTTTGTGATTTATACTAATTATTTTTTAGTGTTCTTATTTTTGTATTTTTGTATAAATTTGCAGAAGCAAAATCGGAAGTTGTATAGATGCAGAATAGCTTATGATTTGGTTAATAGAGAAGACAATTTTTTGCGCAAGAAATTGTGGAATGATTGCATTGCCTTTTCTATTACCAAAGACAAAATTTTCAAAGCTCAGCCTGCAAGGAAGAAGCTTGAGGCTCAATATCAGAAGCAAAAGGCTGCTATAGAGAAAGAAAAAGAGAGGAGGTACAAGTTGGAGCAGCGGAAACTAAAGGAAATGGAAGAACAGCAAAATATAGACAATAATTAGATAATTTTATTTTGTGTATATATTTCCTTTTGTAGTTAAATATTAGGTTTTTTTTTGGTTGATAAATTTTGTTTTTACAGTTATTTATATATGTATATATTTTTTCTTTAATATTATCAGTCAGGTATACATGCTTATTTTTGCATAAGTTAGATTAATTTTATCAGGAAAAACAAAAGACAGTTAGGACATAGTATTCAAGAAATAAGTGATTTTTATCAGGGAATAAATCATATTAGTCAGGAATAGCATTATTTTGTTCAGAAATTAGAATAATTCAGTCAGGAATAATAAAATTTATCAAAACTTAATTTTGATTATAAATATAAAATATCAAAATCAAAATATACCTGAAGAAAATATAATATTTTTTACAAATATTTTTAATGAATAAAAATTATTTGATGAATGTCTCAATATTAAATGAGTTGTGGATTTGGAGTTTTTGTACCAAACTCATTTGGATCTCTAGTTGCTGTACTTTTTCTTTCAAAATGTCCTCTAATTCTTTTGTTTTTCTTTGGCCTTCCTTTTGTTTTTGGTCATTTTGGATCTTTTACAGCATTCCTTCTCTCTTGTTCTTCAACAAGCTCACGAATTTTTTCTTCATTTGTTTGGAACACTTTTCTTACAAATTTGTACATTTGTTCCAAAGCAACGTCACATAATTTTGTTGCTTCTTTGTTCCCTTGACATATTGTTACAAGGTTGTAGAAATTCTTTGTTATTGATTGCCTTCAAGGAGTGTTTCTTAATGAATGATCCGTAGTTGCATTTCCAAAAAAAAAAAAAAAAAAAAAAATTACTACATTTTTGTCATAAAATAATATTAGTCAGGAATAAATATATAAATATTAGGAATAATATTGTAATTGTCAGTAAATACAATATATATATATCAAGAATAAAATTATAATGTCAGTAATAATATATGTTTGGTCAGGAATAACAATATTGTTTTCTCCTTGGGCCATAAGTGTTTTTGCATCATGAAAAGTTATAAAAATCTGAAAATTTAATATATTTCATTATGAAAAAGTCATACAAATTTAACTAAAGTCATGGAAAAGTCATATAAAACTGAAAAAGAATTTAATTGCAACTTCAAAAAGTCATACAAATCTGAAAAAACTGAAAAAGTCATATCATTTCAAAGTAATTTATTGCATCATGAAAAATTCATAAAAAAAGACAAAAGTCAAAATTTCTTCTGTTAAATTACATGTTAATTATTATTGTTCATACATAATTGTTTTCTATTTAAAGGCTGTTTAAATCAAGTTTTTTTCTATAAAAAGACTTAAATTAACAACCTCTATTGTTTCTATATAAGGTTGACTCTTATATCATTAAATTTGCATTAAGTTATATTTTTTTTCTTTTATACAATCTTGAAGACAATGGCTGATTTCTATGAAAATTTGGCAAAATGTTCTGTTAAGTTCAGATCAATTTATCGGCTTAGTTTGATAAATACATTAAGCTTTATACTTATACATTTGTTTTGTGTCTTAGTAAATATTTAATGTTTTCATTCTTTTTTGTGTGTTTTTTTTTTTTTAATTTCATCCACTTCCTACAAATTGGAAAGGTTTCTTTTAAAATTCACAGGTCCAGTTAGAGTCTATCGTGGGAATAATGGCAGATTTTGGGAGGTTAGAGTGTTAAGCGTACCACAAAATACAGGAACCTGTGGTGTTTGTTTTATTGATGATGCATGGACAAGCTTTGTATCATCCAATAATATTGTTGAAGGAGAAAGACTAAATGTTTATCATGATAATGATTCAAATTTTTACATTAGAGTTTTTAGTGCTGAAGGTAATGAGAGGGTTCCTACTGAAGCAGAAAATGGTATTAATGTATAAGTTTATTTGTTAAGATTATGTTTGTAATAAATAAGTTTATATTTATCAGAAATAATAATATTTGTATCAGGTATAAGATTATGTTTGTCATAATTAAATTGTTTTATTAAAAGTAACAATATTTGTTTCAGGAAAAAGACTATATTTGTCAGGAATAATATAATATTTGTCAGGAATAAGTTCTTATAATTAAGAATAATAATACTTTTATTTTATATTTAATTAACAAATAATAAATTTTAAAATAACAAAGTATGTACGTACCTGATTCATTCTCATCCCATATAATTGATTTAGCAAGCTTTGTCCAACGTTTCAGAACGTATCTCTCTGGTATAGCATGTATGCTGTACATTTGCATTATCTTGAGGATGTGAAAGCACAGCAATCCGGTTTCTGTGAAGCACATACAAGAACATAGATTCTCATTGTTTTGACAGTGATATATGACTTGATAGGTGTGCTTATAATCTTCTTCAAGAGAAACATCAAAGAATTTGACATATTGCATTGAAGTTGGCTTTTCTCTTGCATATGCTCCTAGACTTGTGTCAAATTCCAACTTAAAATCCTTGTATAAGTTTAGAGTATAAACTTCAGCAACATGTTTTAATATATTTGTTGTTGTTTTTGGTTTCTCAATAGTACATCTGAAGTTGTCACTCTTTTCAGTGCTTCTCCATCTTCTCACAGTAGCTTCAAATATGTCAAAAGAACTCCAAAAGTTTAGTGGTTCTGTTTGCCTTAAATGAAATTGCTCTGTTTGTTACTTCTACTTTTGAGATGAAAGAATTCCAGCAGAGAAAATATCCTTGCTCAATGATGTGCACCATTTTTCTCGTAGCCCGAATAACCTATCAAACCATTCTTTTTTTTTCTAATCCATGCTTTTGAACCATCTTGTTCCAGCAATCTTCAAATTCAAATTTTGAATCACAACCACTTAAGCACTTGTGAAACATATTCTTGAATTCAGGATTGTTTTTTAGAGTTCCAAAGTGTGATACAAAATTCTTTTGCAAATGCCATAGACACGGTCTATGTCTTGAATTTGGATACACCTGCAACAATAATATAACAATTTGATTATTTTCTTCACTTTTTAACATTTTTAAATCAGAAATATGATTATTATGATCAGGAATTAAATTACATTGATCAGGAATTAGCAATTTTTAGTCATGAATTAGACAATCTAAGTCAGGTGTTGTATTTTTGAAAGGGATTATAACATCTAAGTCAGATATTAGCATTTTATAGTCAGATATTAGATAATTCATGTCAGGTATTAATCTATTTTTGTCGGGCATAACAATATTTTAGTCAGGAATTAAATAGTCTCAGAGTTAGAGTTTTGGATTTAACATTTTTAAGTTTAACATAATATAGGTCAGGAATCAAACATTACAATATTTAGTCAGGTTTTAAATAGTTTTTTTAATCAGATTTAACAAAATATAGGTCAGGAATAAGATAATATTAGTTGGTACAATTAAAAAACTTATATCATCTAAAAAAACTTAGACCCTTAAAAAACTTAAACCCCTAAAAGCATTTTCTGACTAATTTAATTGGAGACCTTCCAGAAAGAGACACGTGTGCGAGGAGAATTGGAAAGCCATAAGCTTTTTTTATAGGGGTAAGTAAGAGGTCGTCTCCCACCTTTTCATTTCATACTCTGTTCTTCTATTAAACCCTCATTCTCTCTCGAATTTTTTATGCAATCTAGGTTGATCAAGGAAATAATTCTAACTTGATTCTTCAACAAAATTATGGCAACTTTCTTTATCTTAAATTGTGGTTGTTTTTGAACTAGTAGCAATTAAGTTTTAGGGTTTAAACCATTTTTTTAGAATTACTGTTTGATTGTTAGAATTTGGGTGTTAAATAAGGTTGTTTATGTCTGGATTATGTTTATTTGTTTGGTAATTGATTCATTAACGTGTATTTGTTTGAAACAGTGTTAGTGTAAGACCCTAATATGTATGTTTGGTGATTGTAGGAGATAATGGACGGTCTAGAGGATGCATACCCTTTGTTATCGTTGGAGGATATCCTTGCTGTCCATGTTTTTCCCAGACTTAATCCAGCAGGAAGATATTCAGCAGCGAATGTTTGTAGGAGGTGGAGGAGAGTGATTCGGTTCGGGATAGAGGAAACCAACCCTGTTCTGGGCATGGAGCATATAATGGTTCTTCATGTTTTCTCTAAACTGAACTTTTTTGAGCAAAAAATTGCCTCTTTAGTCTGTCAAGATTGGAGGAGGATGATAGTTGACTGTGCATTTATCCTTTGGCGTCATTACAACCAAACCAATAGCTACCACACATGGGTTATTGATGACCTTATCAACAATGAAGGGAAGGATTTCTAGGCTTATATCAATGAGGATTGGTCACCTTATTGTGATGGTTTCCCTCTGTTGTTTGGGGAGAACTAGGTTGTAAGTTATGGTTGGACAGGGTAGTTTTTGGTGATTGTTAAGCCGTAGGGTAGTACTTATATTTTGGGTTGATTTGGATGTACATAGTGATGACATTGTGGAGTGTATCAGTTTTTGCTTTGAGCTAGGAAGTAATGTTGTTGTCAAAGGATAGTGTGACATTGTGAGGTTGTTTTTTGTAACACTTTGTCACATCCTTGACAACTATTTTGGAAAGGAATGGAAATGTTGATAAATTTCAATGAAATTGTCTTGATTACTTATTTGTTTTTTACTTTCCTTCATATTCTTAACTATACTGTACATTATAGTGAATCTTGTTCTTGTTTTGCTCTTTGTTAGGTATGGATATGGATGTTTCACTATGCATAATGCTATACCATGATGTGAATACTTAGAGTTTTGCATTTAACATTTTTAAGTCAGAAATAAGATTATTATAATCAGGAATTAGATATTATTAGCCAGGAATTAGCATGGTTTAGTCGGATATTAGATAATTCATTTAAGGTATTAGTGTATTTTAGTGAGGCATATCATTCTAAAAGTCATAAATTAGCAAGTTTTAGTCAGATATTAGATAACTTATATCAGGTATTGGTCTATGTTTATCAGGCATAAAAATATTAAATAGTCAATTCATGATGTGAATAGTTATAGTTTTGCATTTAATATTTTAAGCCAGAAATAAGATTATTATAATTAGGAATTAGATATTATTAGCCAGGAATTAGCATGCTATAGTCAGATATTAGATCATTCATCTAAGGTATTGGTGCATTTTAGTCAGGCATAACATTCTAAAAGTCAGAAATTAGCAAGTTTTAGTCAGATATTAGATATTATATCAGATATTGGTCTATGTTTATCAGGCATAAAAATATTAAATAGTCAATTCATGATGTGAATACTTAGTTTTGCATTTAACATTTTTAAGTCAGAAATAAGATTATTATAATCAGGAATTAGATATTATTAGCCAGGAATTAGCATGCTTTAGTCATATATTAGATAATTCATCTCAAGTATTGGTGTATTTTAGTCATGCATAACAATCTAAAAGTCAGAAATTAGGAAGTGTTAGTTAGATATTAGATAACTTATATTAGGTATTGGTCTATGTTTATCAGGCATAAAAGTATTAAATAGTCTTAGAGTTTACTTATAGTGGATGTGATTATTTAGTGTTTTGGATAAAGATATTTAAAATAAAAATATTTACTTAAGAGTTTTGGATAAAGATGACAAAAATGTAAGAATAAGAAATAGAAAAATATTTAAAAAGTATTTTTTTAATATTTTTTATTTGTCTATAAAACCATTATTTGCTCACACATTTTGCATGTTTGTGTTCTTGTATATTCTCTCTCCTAAAATAAACTTTTTTTTCTTTATTGCTGAAATATGGAAAACAATTCTTAGTCTTCTACTTCATCAAACGATCCACTCGAAAATGTTATTGACAACTTTGAAAAGAAATTAAATGATCTATTCGAAAGAAGAGATAGAGTGAAGGATGGATTGATGAAGCTCTATGAAAAAGTGGAAAAGAATGAAATCGAAGAACTGAGGAAGAGAAAGAGGGCGCAGGAAAAATTCCAAGAAGCGCAAAACAAAAAAAAGAAAGAGGAAGATCAACAAAAGAAGGAACATAAAGAAGAAAAAGAAGATCAAAAGAAAAAACAAGTTTAAAATCTCAAGAAGAAGATTAAGATTCTAGGGGTTTTTTTTTCCTCTCTCTCTTAAGTTCTAAGCTCAAACAATATCATTAAAATATATGAAAAAAATAACATGTAATAATTAAAATTTCCAATATATTATATTTTATGATATATTTCTTCATTTCGCTGAATTGATTATCAAATATATGAAATATGTAACCTATACATTACTTAGTATTTATTTAGTATTGTACTTTGATTTTATTTTGTTTTGTTAGTGTATATTTTTTTAAGTTTAAATTGGTAGGTTTGATTTATGAATTATATTATTTTAGTCATGTATTGGTTTTTTTTAGGTATTAAATTATGATAGTCAGGCTTAAATAGTTTTTGGTGAAAAATTAGTATATTTTAGTCAGGAATTAGATTTAAATTCTCATGTAATGGTTTATTTTTGTCAGAAATTAAATTAGACTAAATTCCTTATATTACAATATTTTATATTAGGGCTAAGTATAATACGTGGACAAATTAACAGTCAGGAAATGATGAATTGATTGATTGAGAATAAAATTACTTGGGGAAGCGCGCAAAAATGATTGATTTAAATTAATTGAGTATTATAAAAATCATTTTTTCCAAAAAATCTATCCACCCTTTCATATTTCTATTCTATACTTTAAAAAAACCATCCATCTCCAGAGCTTCAACAAAGGCGATTTAGTAGTTTCTTATTCAATTTCTATTCGAATTCAACAAAATTGCAAGGTACATTGTTTTCTCTATTATTTTTATTGTTTTATTATTGAAATTAAGTTGAAAATATTATTGGTATTGTAGGGTTTAGAGTGCTATGTTGATCATCAATTTTTTTGTGTAGTCATACAAAAAGTGTTATAATGTGTGGAATATATGTATTTTGTTACTTCTGATCGAATTTTCGGCTTTGTTACTCAAGTAATTTGATGCTTAGAATTGGTTGATGTTCATTGTTAGTATTTTTTAAAACAGAGTATTTTTTGGTTTGAATTATTTTAAATTGTGGTTGTGTTAACACCATGATTATTGGGTGTTTTTTTAGGGTGAATGGACCTAGTAGACGACCCTCACTACATGGCTGCTCTAAAGGATGCCCCACATGCTTTATCTGTTCCTGAAATCTTATGCATGTATATCTTTCCTAAGTGCACCCCTCGAGCCCAAGCGATGTGCAATTGCGTGTGTAAGCATTGGAATGATCTGTGGTTTTGGAAAGCCTGGATTCCTGATGTTGTTAGAGCTAGACAGGCCAGTGAAAGGTGGTGGATTGCAACTGATATTATGAGGCATAATGGGTATGGCTTTCATAATTCAATGGTTCAGGATTGGGCTGAGTTTCTGGATGGTTTGCGATGGCTATTTAGGGATGAGGAAGACATGTGGAGTAAGAAAAGGAAGAGGGAGGAAGCTATTCAACCTGGTGGGCAGCAGAAGAAGATTAGGCCAGAGTAGTGATGTAGATAGTGCTAGGTTAATTGCCCTGTGAGTTGGTTTTTGCTTAACTAGAGGGCAGTCTTTTGTATAGTAACTAACTCTAAGTAATTAATGCATGGAATTTTTTGCTCTTGTCATAGTTTAGTGTGACATTGTTCTTTTGCTTTTGTAAGGCAATGTCACCAGTATGACAAAGTGTTAATGTACTTATTTGACAATCATTAATGAAATGAAGAAATTGAAGTATTGATTTTGACTTAATTTTTTGTTTTGGTTTTGGTTTATATTCTGTATCTTTCTATTGTTTATCCTTTTTTGTTGCATGATGTTGATGAATGGATAAACACCCCTCAATTGGACTATGTTATATTATTTTTCTCAGGAAATAAATTACCTCAACCAGGAATAAAATTCTTTCAGTCAGAAATTAGATGAATATAATGAGGAATAAGTACATTTTAGTCAGGAATTATACTAATTTAACCAGAAATTAACTTATTTTTGTAACTAAATATATATTTTTAATCAGGAATAATATTATTTATTTCAGGATTATTATCCTTTTAGTCAGGTATTAGATTATTTAGGGCAGGAGTTAAATTATATTTGTCAGAAATTATTTTTGTTGTATTTTTGTTAAAGATTATAATATTTAAGTCAGATATTAGTATTTTATAGTCAGATATTAGATAATTCTTGTCAGGTATTGATCTATTTTTGTCAGCTATAACTATAATTTAGTCAGGAATTAAATAGTTTTAGAGTTTATTTAGATTGGTTGTGAATAATTAGAGTTTTGGATTTAACATTTTTAACTCAGAAATAAGATTATCTTATTCAAGAATTAGATATTATTAGTCAGATATAATTTCTTTCATGTTAGGCATTGGTCGATTTTAGTTTGTCAGAAATATATTTATTTTTGTAAGTAAATACATTTTAAATTGATAATAAGATAGTTTCATTCAGGTATTAGATTACTTTTGTCAGGATATAAAACTTTATTATCAAGATAAGATTGTCTTCATCATGATTAAAAAGTTTGAAGTCAGGAATTAATAAATTTAAATTTGTCATTAATATCTTAGTCAGTTATTGCATTATTTTTCACAGGAATTATATTATTTTTGTCAGGAATTAACCTATATTAAATTATAGAATACAGATCACATATTAAATTATACAACACAAATATTATGAAGCTAAAACTGCTTACCTCTTGTATGGAGTTGCTCATTGCAAGATCTTGATCAGTGAAAATTGATTTTGGTTCAATTCCACATATTGACTTTTTGAAAATTGAAAGCAACCAAACAAATGTTTCAGTCTTTTCATCAGTTATGAATGCACATCCAAACATTGTTGTTCTCCAGTGATTGTTTATACCAACAAATGGAGCACGTATCAACCCATATTTTTTTGTTCTGTATGTTGTATCGAAGATTAAAACATCATCAAAAGCTTTGAAATCTTCGAGCATTTGAGAGTCACGCCAAAAATAGCTCACAACATCATTTTCTTCTCCAAATTTTAGTCTATAAATCTTGATCTGCTCTTTCTTGAAGGGTGTCTAATATATTCTGCATGTCTCCACCTTCAACCATACTCATTTTCACCCTTGATACATAGTAAAGGTGATCTCTCTTAGTATGACCTACACGTTCTTTTCCTCCAGCTTCATTGCTTATATAATTATAAGCATCCATTGGTTGAATACCACTCTCAATCATGCTCTCAATTAGCTCACCCATTGGAGCTGATATTTGCCTTTCTGATCTTAGATGATGTCGTTGAACTGTTATTACCAATTCATGATTATGTTCCAACTCATGTGTAAGAACAGCAAATCTACCTTCTGCATTTTTCTTGAAACGAATATGAGCTTTGCATCCAGTTCTTGTCTCATTTACTTCCCTTTCTTTTCTCTTTCTTTCATCAATTTTACCCAATATGGGTATTCCTACTGAATTTGGTTCACCTGCAATCTTCATTTTACCCTTCGTCTGTCCTTCCTTAGAACATCTAAAATAAAACTCATACAATCAATCATTATTATCTCTTCTCTTTGTTGATTTTCTAACGCTGAAACCAACAAATCTTGAATGAGCTTTGTATAAAAAATATCCATCTCTATAGTCTGATACTGTATAACCTGCTAAACATCTACTTATGTTTTCATCCTTGTCATATTTGTAATAATCTGCAGCAAAAGTAAATATAAATTATATAAAAGTCAAGAATTAAAATATTTTTGGTGTAAGAAATTATAAAATTTCAGTCAGGAATTAGAATATTTAACTCAAGAAATATATCACTTTAGATAGTTTGTAAGGAATTAAAGATATACAGTCAGAAATTAGATTTTACATATCAGGAATTATAGTTATACTGTCATGAATTTATTTTCAGCAATAACATCATTATAATTACAGAGCATTTAATTATTAGTTGGTTGAGTAGGTAAAATATTTAATATAGTTGGTTGAGAGTCATTTATTCTTACCCTAAACGCACTGTTCTTCATTTATCTTTTAGTCGGGAATTACATTATATATGTCAGGTATTACTCTATTTTTGTAAGCATTAAAATATTTTTCTCAGGAATTAAACTGTTTTTTGAAAGTCAAAGTCTCAGGAATTTGCATGTTTTAATGAGGAATTAGATAATTTATGTTAGGTATTACAATATTTTACTCAGGAATCTAATTATTTTTAATCAGGTTTAAGATAATATTGCTCATCAATTGGTATGATTTACTCAGGACTTAGATTATTTTAACACTTCATAAATCTTCTAATATTTATAATTTTCAAACAATCATACCTATTATATTTGCAGCATCTTCATCTCTTTCTTCATCATCTCTTTCTTGATTGGTGTTCTCTTCTATAATTACATTATCTGTTGTATTCATTCATTATAAGTCGAAATTAACAACGATCTGAAAAGAAATTAGCCTTGGTTGCAAATTATAAGTCGAAATTAACTCAAAATTAAATACGATCTAAAATTAAATTAACATTGCATGCAAATTTATAAGTCGAAATTGATTGCATGCAAATTTAAATTGCATCCAAAATTGAATTAATTCTTTGCGAAAATTTATAAACTCGAAATTGATTATGAACTAAATATGATCTGAAATTAAGTATAATTTGAAATTAAATACAATCTGAAATTAAATACGATCTAAAATTATGAAATTAAATTGAAATAAATTGTACCTTTTTTCAACAGTAATTGAGCTCGAAATTGATTCTATAAGTGAATCAGATTCTTCTTTAATTATCATTCTGTTGTTTGATTTCTACATTTTTGTGATTTGAATTTTCTGAAATTCGAAGATTTGAATGCTCTGAAATTTGAGTAAATGAAGGAATTCTTAATTTCGTGAAATTAATGCGTTCGCAATTTTGATAGAAAATGACGGCACTCTAAATTTGAGGAAAATGATAAATGATAAAAAATTCACACATTTTAAAAAATGGTGCGTGGGCTTAGGTCGAGTATCTCAGTCTCACAGCAAAACGCTTTCTTTTGGAATATGCTCAAAATATCCTAAAAAATCCAATAAAAAATTAACAACTTTAATTATGGATAATCATCAAAATACCAACCTTTTGAAATTTGATTTTATCCCCAAAATAAAATCAGATTTTATTTTGAAAATATTTTTAAAACAAAATATTCTTTTTTTTGAAAAACCGTGCACCAGCCACCGTGGTGTGGCCAGCCTAAGCCGACCATGGTGGTCGTACACCTGACGGTGTACGCTGCTGAAGCAGCGGTGTAGTAGCAGCGGCAGTAGTGCCGCGCAACACTTTGCACGGTGCTGCTGCTGCTCTTTTGCTCTCAGACCTCTAGTGCCCCACCCCTGCCCTCCCTCTTGGCCCACCACTGGCGGCAGCCACCAGCTGTGCCACCCAGCCGCGGCTGCCACCGGAAATCTTCCATCATTTTTTTTTTAATTTCAATTTTAATTAACAACTTTTGTTAAATAAAATTAATGTGATCCATGATAAATTAAAACATAACTTTTATGCTAATTCATCCAATTAAAATCACAATCTAATTTTAAAATCTAGGATTCTTCATGAAAATTAATCCCATTAATTTAAGTTTTAAATTAAATCATTGATCATGTAAAATTCACAATTTATGCATGAAATCAACTAGATTAAATAAAAAAATCGAAATTATTCAAAAACCAAAACACAAAATCAAAATTTTAAAATTTTAGGGTTTAGGGTTTTGAAATTTTCGAGCATAATAGGGAAAAATTCGGTCCATTCTACGCTATTTGGAGCATAATTAAATCACATTTAATCAAATTCTAAAAATTAAATCTCCATTTAATATAAAGATTGAACCATAATTAAATTATTCTCCCTCTTAATTGAATTAAAAATTGTGGACATCAAAGAATTATGATCAATATGCGTAAATGCAAGAGGCTCAGATACCACTGTAGGGTTTTAGGTACTATAATGCGGAATTTCACGAATCATATTCGTTCGCACCTAAACAGGATCTACAAGCATAACACATAGAGAATCACATAATACAAACCTTTGATGCGTGATTTCCACAAGCAATTGACTGACAATTAGAGAGATAATAGAGCCCCAAGCGTTGCTCCTCTACTTAGTCCACGAGATAGTATTGAACCTCTACTACTGCTAGGTAGTTGGGCACGAACACTTCGAACCACGTTCTACAAAGAGGGGAGGAGAAAAGCGACAACGAACACCACCACACCACCACCGTGCACCACCTTGCAAGTCGTACAGTTGTACGGATGGGAGGAAGGGAGTAAGGAGAGAGATTGTGTGAGGCTAGGGTTTGGCTGCTTACTAGTCAATCCTCAATTGATTGGTTAAGTGCTGTATATCAAACCCTAGGAAAGGCCTCTATTTGTACATCATATGTATAATTAGAGTCCAAACCAAGCCCACAATATTCCCTCTTCAATCCCATATGGCCGACTACTCTATGAGGCCCAATAATGGGCTTCCTTCTTTTGTTCAATCCATCACCCTTTTGTGTGACCTTATAGGATCCATGCTATTGGTCTGTGGACTATTTGTCTAGCCCAAAGATCATTGATCACGTCTAGCGACAGATAATGACAACCTAAAAGAACGAACTTAATTATATCCATAATTTGATCCATTATATATCTAGTAATTGCACTTGACGAAGACAAATCCTTTAGAAAAACCAATTACTTATAAACCTATCATCATGGAAATTGATAGAGGGGATACTTGGATGGACCAAATCATTCTTTGCTTGAAGGGGGAATTGCCAACTGACACCCCCGGCTATCAGACAATCAAGAAACGTACTGAGTGGTTCATGCTACATGACGGGATCCTACAAGAAATCCTTCACTCACCCATTTCTCAAGTGCATCACCCCAAAGGAGGGAAATTATGTCCTTAGAAAATTCATGAAGGGCATGTGGTAGCCATCAGGGCGGAAGAACCATAGCAGGAAAGACGCTAAAGGCCGAGTTTTATTGGCCAACCCTGAGGCATGATGCCATGAAACTGGTACAGAAATGTGAAAGATGCCAGATGTTCGCGGACGTCCCTCGTCTCCCAGCCAATGCCCTCACAAGCATTCAATCAGTCTTACCCTTTGATTGATGGGGCATGGATATCCTTGGGCCTTTCCCCGTGGCTTCGGGACAAAGAAAGTTTCTGATAGTGGATGTTGACTATTTTACCAAGTGGGTTGAGGCCGAGCCAGTGGCAACAATCACTGATAAACAAATTCAGAAGTTCATATGCAGAAACTTTATCACCCGCTTTGGGGTGCCCCGCATCTTGATCTTAGACAATGGCCATTAGTTCAACAGCAGGTCGACTAAAGAATATTGTTTTTAAATTCAAACTAGGTTCTTGGTTGTATGCCGACCCTAAACAAATGGGCAAGCCGAAGCAGCAAACAAAACAACCTTGAAGGGGCTAAAAACAATGCTGGAGGGTACGAAAGGCTCTTGGGTGGATGACTTGCCCGAGATTTTGTGGTCCATTCGTACCACTACCAAAGAGGCTACGGGGCAAAATCCTTTTGCCTTAGTGTATGGAAGCGATGCTATGCTCCCAGTGGAAGTTGGAATCCCATCTCCTCAAGTCACTTTCTATGACTACGCCCAAAATGATGAATTGAAACCCTTGACCTTAGACCTACTCCCAGAGATAAGAGGACATGCCTTGCTTCGCTCCATAGCATACAAGCAAAGAATAACTCGTTATTACAACAATAGAGTCCAGGATAAACCCCTAGCTGAGGGAGATTGGGTGCTTAGAAAATGCGAAGCTGCTGGCAAGCCCCCCGCATTGGGAAAGCTGAGCCCAAATTAGGAAAGGCCTTACAAGATCAAAGAGGTCATTTGCCCGGGGACCTTTCGCTTACAGACTCCTAATGGCAAGGACCTCCCCAGCCATGGAATGCGGACAACCAGCGAAGGTTTTATGTCTAGGCATGTCGATCCCTTACAATGATGCCCTAGGGGCAATAAGAGCCGATGCGAGAAGATTAATTTATTATAGTGCATCATTGTAATATTTGCTTTATGTTAATATAATGAAACCCCCCCCCCCTTAGTTGGGATGTTTGCCTCCTATGTTTTGTATTCTTTATTATTTTCTTACTTGAAATTTATTTTTGTCTATATCGCTTACTAGCAAAGCCGACAAACATTTAACAGCACTGCATCCCTGGCATAGGGCATTCCGGTTCGCTGAGTTAGCATAACGATTTTGTTCCAATGTTTGGGGCAAGATGCTAGCCTATGCTCAAACATTTGAGATAGAGTCCTGGCCAAGTCGTTACACATAACTTGAGGCTCGTTTAGCCCTCAGCCTGCCCCAAGGGAGGGGCAAGCTCAGCTCTCAGACTCTCAATAACTTAGGGCTCGTTTAGCCCTCAGCTTATTTCAAGAGTTGGATTACCCAGCTCTCATGCAACTCCCAACTCGGGGCTCGTTTTAGCCCCTAACCTATCTTTATTATCTAATAGTCTATCAATCTAATATCTATAACTAAGGACTCGTTTAGCCCCTCGGCGTGTACTAAAAATGCGAGATAAAAACTAAAGCACCCCCCCCCCCTTTTTCATAAATCGATAACATGGGGCTCGTTTAGCCCACAACTCCTTCGGAAGAGCAAGAATGGCATACTGAAGTCAATAAATCAAGTACTCGGGGCTTTTTAGCCCCTAGAGTTCAACAATTCATGAGAAATCATCAAGTTAAATGCAGGAACTCAATAAGAGAAAGCCGAAGAAAAAACAGGCAATTTTAGTACATTAATAAAGTTAAGTGGTTCATCAAATCAAAAACAAAGTGCTACAAGTTTAAGTACAACCCAAGAAAATAACTTAAGCAAGTTAAATACAAAAGCTGAGCTAAAGTAACTACTCATTGGTCTCATTCTGTGCCTCCGCGATCAGAGCTCCTATCTTATCCCGTACCTGAGGATAAGACTCTTGAAGCCCGAAGGCAGCAAAGGCCTTCTCCATATGAGTCTAAACATCAGCAACCCCAGCCTCGAAAGTCTCACACCCCAGCTCGGCCTTAAGATCCTGAAAGGCTTAAGTCTCCTTCCATGCAGCAATCACCGTCTCCTGAGATTGCCCTTGGGCCTCTTGAGTAAGGCTATCCACCTTAGCCTTAGCCTCAGCCAACTCATTCTTCACCTTTGTCAGCTCGATGATCCTCCTCTTAAGCCGGTTCACCGCTTTCTCCTTCTCCTTGTTGGCAGCAGCAACCTTGTCCTCAAAGGTCTTGATACGAGAATCCCCGGCCTCGTTGGCATCAGCGAGGTCCTTCTCGGCCTTGTCCAAAGCCTCTCAGGCCAACCAGAGGTCTTCTTTCAGCTTGTGAATCTCATTGCGAGCCTCCAAAAGCTCAGACTGGAGTTGTTGAACACCATGCTGAGGATTCCTCTGGTATTCTTCAATCAGGACCACCATAGTCATGCCAGCCTACACCAAAAATGAAGGGTTAACACAAAATGCCCAAGAAAAGGAGAAGCAAACACAAGACATAATAGTAAAAGAAAATTACGTTTAGGTAACTGTCAAAGGCATCAGTAAGGACCTTCTTCGAGTCCACCCTAACTTCATGCTCGTCATAGGTGGTCGCAAAGCGGGCCATCATATCCTCGACCATAGGCCTGCGCTCTCCCTTGAATCAAGTCTTTGGTCAAGGCAGCTTTGAACTTCGCAGCTCGGTAGTTTGCAGCGGTCATCTTCTTTTGAAGCTTGTCTTTCAGCTGGCTATATGTAACACCTGCGAGCAAACATGTTAATCAGAAAAGCCGGGGAGAAATAAATAAAGAGTTAGAAACTTTTAAATAGACAAAAACAAATCCTACCCCTATCATAGGCGTGGCTCAGGCCCACGACACTAAAAAAAGCTCCTTCTTGAAATGTCTATCCTTCAAGATCCACATAGTCGGACGCTTATCCTTCGATCCTTTTTCCTTAAAGGATTGCAGCCAAATAGCTCCCACGGCGATAAGTGGTCTTTATGACCACTTTTATGACCCTTTAATCCCTTTCTTGTTCCTTTTTCCCTTTATTCTCCTAATTTTGATGTAATTATGTTTCTTTCCCACTCCTATTAGCCTATAGCTTATATTATGTGATTTTTAGTGTTTTTTTCCTCTTTTCCTCCCTCATTTTATCCCTTTACTATTTTGCTTACATTTATGTATGAGTGTTTGTTCATCTTGTATTGAAAGCTCATGATAAATCTCCCCTAAGCTTTGCTTAAACCTTGGAATGCTTTGGAGTAGTAGAAGAGTGGAGCCTGAATAATTTCATGAGAGCCAGATCAGTTTGATGGAGCGGCCGCTCACCCTTATAGGAGCGGCCGCTCACCCTTATAGGAGCGGCCGCTCCTCCTGAGCAAATTTCACACTTCTCCAGCAAAATGGAGGAGCGACCACTCCTCGCTGGTGGAGCGCCCACTCCCATCATTAGGAGCGCCCTCTCCTCTTGGGTGGAGCGCCAGCTCCCTTATGAAGGAGCACCCGCTCCTCTTGGGTGGAGCGCCCGCTCCCGTGGGTTCGATGGATACTCAAGACCCTCTAAAGTGGCCGCTTCCCCTCGATAGAGCGGCAGCTCCCCTGGGTATTCCGTGCATTCGTACTTCATTTTTAGACTTAATTTTGGGGAAAGAAAGAGGGGTATAAATACCCTTAATAATGTAATTAGAGGATTATTCAGTTTTTAGCCCTAATCTAGTGAGAGAAACTATTGGTAATCTAGAGAGAGAAAGTAATTTAATCTTCAATTTCATCGTTGTAATCAAATTTCTTCAAGGTTTCCTTCAATTCAATATAAGATTTTCATGTTTTCACCTTCAATCAAACTTGAATGGTAGTAATCTCTTACTCTTCTTTAGTATTTAGTTTAATTGTTCTTGGTAATATTAATTTCCTTTTAATTCATTGATTAATCTTGTTTGATTGCTTTTTCTTGAATTTGGAATTATGTTTAGCTTGGTTAAGTTTGAATTCTTGCTTAGAGTAGATGTAATGGCTCTCTTCTTCCCTCTAGCTTAGATTTTAGCTAGGGAAGGGGGTGAAAATTGTGATTGATTAGGATAATATTGATAATTGATTGGATTTGACCTTGATTTGATGATTTTGTGCTTAAATTGGTTGGAGTTATTGATGTGCACCTTTAATTCCAATATTTAAAATTCTAAATTAGATGCATGGGAATGATCTAGTTTAGGTTGGATCTATTCAATCAATTTACTTGAGTAATTGCATGGGAATGAATTATTTGAGTACAATTTGTATTCCTTGGTGTGAATTCATGTTGATTATCATTGTTATCTTAGTTGAGCATGATTGGAACCCCTCTCCCTAGTGATTTGATCATATTTCTCTCAATTCTAGTGTTTCATTCCTTATTTTAGTGTTTCTAGTTTGAACTTTCTTAATTAGCTTGCTTTAATCTTTGTAGTAGTTAATTTAATCATCGATATTCACAAAATCCAATCAAAATACCCCTTGCTACTTGTAATAGATTCTTGATTTCACTTGATTGTGCAATACTTCGTTTCCTTAAGGATCGACCCTTTACTTCCCACTAACTAGCTTAGTGTATGTTTAGGCTATAAATTTCTAATTTGATTTAGGTTAGTAGTCCCAACGACCTACTTTCCCGTTATCACACATCCTCATCAACGCTCATAGAAGGGACATTGTAGTTTAAACCAACCTTAGGTGGGCCACTATAGTCTCGGGGTACTCTCCAACCCCCCGCATGGAAAATAAACAGAAAAGCATGGCGGAAACCCTTTTGGGTAGAAGGTTTGGTGTGTATGGTAAGATAGAACTCCCTAAAGCATACCACCCATGTCTATCAACATTACCCAGAATCTCCTGAAGACTATGGGTGTTCCTAAAAGCAGTTATGGTACAAGGTACGCCAAGTATACTACAAGTGGTTATAAAGGCGTTTATTGCTAGCCAAGAGTTGGGAACAAGCTCGGTAATGCACAAGTTATACTCAATCAACAACTCCTCGACAAAGGGACGCAAAGGAAACCTCAACCCATTATCCAAGCAATCCTTATATACAGCTATACACCCAGGCGGAGGGTTATCTACAGTGCTATTTCCCCCAGGGGAAGAAATGAGAAAAGGGTTCCTTAATGTTATACTGGGTTTGCAAATGCCTAGTCCCTCCCGATAAAGACCTAAGCCAAGCAACAGACGGATAGCACATTGAGGGACTAATCCTCCTAATAGGTGGTTTAAAGGCCATCGGCGCCCAAAAAGAGACGCGTCATCCTCACTTGACATAGTCACCACACCATCAATAAGCAATCTATTCAAATAACCCCTAGTAGTCGGTTCACGTGCAAGAGTAAATTCCCAAGGGGAAGGAGGCAAATAATAATCAAAGCCAAAATCATTCTCAGGGGGAGGGGACGGCACATAGAAGGTGGCACACCCAAAGGAATTGATGCATTAACACTACTACCAATCACATTTGTTACAAGTACACCCCCCGACCAGATTTCCTTTGACAAATCATAAGATGCAAGGCCGGGGTGAGGATCCGGATAATCTTGAGTCGCTTGGTCGTTCATAACACACGCATAGCACAACTCAAGATTACCCCAAAATGGTTAATGTACACATAACAAGAGTACCTCTATGCCTAAACATCATCAATGGCACAGCCGAGAAACACTCAAGCATACAAAGAAAATAGCAAACAATTACTAAACATGAAGATATGATACTTAAAGCATAAAAAACTAAGTATTGAATGCTCACCAAGTGGTCAAAGAGGATGGAGGACATTCTTTCTCCAAATCAAGCGCACCTTGGGGAGAAGTACTCCTGCAACATCATCAAAAATATCCAAGTGTTAGCAAATTTCTCAAAGAGCAAGCTTAGCTAAGAAATGAACTCAAAGAGTTAGAAAAATATCCAAGGGTCAAGCCTAGTTGAGATAAATATCATGTATCATTCTCAAGTAAGGCCCAGCGCTCGGAGAAGGAATCAAATTCGACCACGCGTCACTCAGCCCAGCCATGCACTCGGCCTCGCATCTCCTTCAGCATCATATAGCCAAGCTCTAGGCCTACTAGAATAACTCTCGGCCTAGCACAGCCGATCGCTAGGCCTACACTCGCGCGCATACCCCCTCGGCCAGCTCGGCCATAGCAAGACACCCCCCTCGGCCAGCAGCCAGGCCCTTGGTGAGCAGGTCGAGCTCTCGGCCAGGCGCACGCCCAGCAGCCCCCTCGGCAAGCAGTCCGAGCTCTCGGCCAAGGCACATGCCCAACAGCCCCCTCGGCAGGCAAGCCAAGCTCTCGGCCAGGCGCACGCCTAGTAGCCCCCTCGACCTGCTGTTAGGCCCTCGGCAGGCAGGCCAGGCCCTCAGCTACCCACTCGGCTCCCAACATAGCAGCATTTAAAAAATATATTTTGAAAAATCGGTCAAGGGTACAAGGCCGAGGGCTAGGCCTTGACTCTGGATCTGATTAAGTCTCAGCTCCCACCTCGAAAAATTAGGCTCTCAAAAGCGCCAAGTACTCGGGGTCATGTTTTCTTAAGCCTCACTATAACTCTTAAGCTTTCACTCAACATAGTTCATTTTCACTCCCTCGTAGCCCGCATCTACCCTTAGCCGGCTTGGCAGGCCCCCTCGGTCAAGAGATGCCAAGCGCTCGGCTAGCATCTTACCCCCTCGGCATCTCAGCCGATCTCGCACAAAACACTAAACTACGCATCTCCCTCCGCCCAGCTTGCCAAGAAAAGCCCTCGGCCAAGCTTAACTCTCCTACGCCCCTTCGGCAATGCCTATCCCTCGTCATCTAGCATCCCTCGGCCTAAATGTGCTTTCTTTCTCTCTCTCTCTCCGCTTGGCCTCACCTACCCAGATCTCATTTACCTCTCTCCTCCGCCCCGCCTAAACTATAGTTCTAGGCGCTCACCTCCGCTCAGCCTTGCGGCATACTCAAGCTATACCCTCAATACTCTCTAGGTCTCATTGCAGCTACCCGATCAAACCACCCCTCGGCTAGGCCTGGTTGCACCAAGCTTGTCGGTCCAAGTGCTCAGTCAGCCCACTCACTCCAAATACACTCTCACCATAACCACGCTCTACATACCCCTTCAGCGAAAGCCGAGGGCCCAGCCATCCCTTCGGTTTTCAAATTCTCTCCTTCTCACCGCACGCCAAGCGCTCAGCGTCGCATCTAAGCCTTCGGGTATTCAAACCCTCAGCCTTGCATCCCTCGGCTCAACTTATTCTCTCGGCCGGACAACCCCTCGGCATGTACCCTTAAGCCCGGCCTAGCAACGAGTCTTACTAATCCCTCGACCTAACTACACCCCAATTAATCAATATCCTCAAGAAACCCCCGCTAGGCCATGTTTAATTCTCAGATTATACTAAGCAAAATTACTTAGCTTAACCATGCCTAAACACAAATTTTCGGCTATGCCTAGCTATTTTCACACAAAATTTTAAAATTCAAACACATATCCAACCGAAAATTAATCTCAAGTTCAAAAATTTCAAGCATAAATACTCAAACATGCCTTCGGATATATCAAAATTCGGATTAAAAGATAGAAAATTATCACATACCTTCGAAGATCTTGATGAACTTGGATGAACCCGAGCGATATGACTTGAACACTCAAACTCTTAAGAAATTTGGAGAGGATATTGTAAATTTCTCTAAGGGAAACATGAAGCAAATGAGAATGAGGTAGGATTCATATATTCAAAGCCAAGGGGAAGTGATCTCCTCAAAACCCTAGTTCAAATGGGCTTAGATGATGCTTGAGCCCAGAATGACTCTAATGGAAGATTAAGCTTAATTACAGGCTTAGTTAGAATTCAACTGTCATCAGTTAATTCTTAACACAAAGCTTAGCTGAAAATCGAGACAAGTCATGCCTTCAACATGATACATGGGGCTCAACCTGAAGAAGATATTCTAAAAGAAGAAAAACTCTCGGTTGTCTATAAGCCGTTAATCAAGCTTAGCTCTCGGATAAATTCTCAAAATCGCTCAGTCGTGTCAACTAAAGTATTTCTAATGCATTGCTTGGGGCTGGTCATCACCCTTGCGAGTCGCTTTGGGGCTCGTTTTAGCCCTCGGGTACGCCTTAAAACCTTTTTCAGTTTACGTGACAATTTCAATTACATTCATTCCGCGTGATATCTGAACTTCATGAGATCTTTTTCCCACATCACGCGTGGGGCTAAATGTTTGGGCCAAATCCATTGTCCTAAGCCCAATGACCTGAAATTACGAAAATGCCCCTCCATGATCTAGCCCATCATTAATGATTGCAAAGTACAGATTTACCCTTAATCTGTCCAACTAAGTACATTCTTGCCACCTGAAAAGTACATCTATAAATAGCTCTCCAATTATTGATGAAAGGGACTTTTTCTGAATTCTCTCTCTACTTTCTCTCTCTAATTACTCTTTCTCTCTCCGCTTTCTCTCTCTAGAAAGTACATTTGCTAACTTAAGCATCGGAGGGGCTTTCCCGGGTCTCACCCTCGGGGCAGTTAATCTTCTCTCTTTTGCAGGCCGAGCTCCCGGACATCAAGGCGAAACCCTCATATATACCCTTGCTAGGCGGAGTCGAAGGACATTTGGACATTCATTGGACTTATAGGACATCTTGATTTTATTACCTTAGCTTAACACCTCGAGGAGTATTGTGTTTCCAGAAACACTATTCAAGTGAAATAATCTTTCCTGACAAATATAACTTCCAAAGCTAGATAAAGGAAAACAATAGGTTTAAGAAGCTTTGGTATCAATAATAACCGAGTCTCCAGACTGGACATCTTCAATCATATGCAAGAACTAAATTAGATCTCAAGTAACAAATAGCTATACCATGCATATTTGTCACATCAAATTCAAGCAATATAATAGGCACTAGTAGGCTGTAACAAATAACAGAACATTTAGAGTACCAAGGACAATAAAAAGGAATTAATCGGTGAGCTTTTAGGTTCAAGCACTATAGAAATGGTAAAAACCAATTACCGTTAAGCTAGCTTTAAAAATTTTACGAGGCTCTGACCGGCGAACCTATTTATAAATTACTATAATCCTGTTCTCAATGGTCAAACTGAGAATAATACATATTAATTCAGATAGAACATATGATTATTTAATTATTGCACTTGCATATACATGCTCGTTGGTGTAATAGAAAAACCTGCACTCATGGAAGTCTTCCACCTCAAAACACTCATCAAGGTGAGCCAAACTAACATACTAAATAGTCTCAAAAACTACTAACTCAACTCATGCAACTCCACATTACTTGACAAAATATCATAATTAATAATAAAGCACAATTAGTAAGAGCCATACAATAAATTCGATAACATATTATGTAAAAAGGAGTTTAGCAATAATATAAATCTAAGGAAAAACTTCTCTGATTTCCTCCATTAATCATTGGTCGCATGCAGGGCCGGCTAAGGGCCTGTGCAAACAGACCCTCAGCACAGGGCCCCGAAATTTTGAGGGCCCAATTTCATTAGAGCCCAATTTTGCTATTTTTACAAAAATAAAAAAATAAATTTTGTTTGCAACAGTCAAGTAATCCGTATACAATTAATATTCCAAATCCATCTACTCCATAACAATCCCGGTCAATTTGCAATTCCCATACATAAACTTTCCATCTTAATAACTCTCCATTATTAATCACCCATTGATTCTCACGTTACCAAAAAAATTTGAAGTTTTCAATTAATACTCCCATGGTCCACGCACCTTCCTCTCTTAGTCACAGATTCAATGATTAATTATGACTTGATTTTGGAGTATTATTTTCTGAATCTGTGAATTGCTTCTAATAGAAAATTTTATTTCATATACTTCATACTCCCTCCGTCCCTAAATTACATTCCTCTTTGGAAATTTACACGGGAATTAAGGAGGGAAGAATAAGACAAATAACAATAATTAGATAATGCAATAGGAAGTACAAAGATAGATTAGTTATTACTCATGACATGTCATCAATCCTTTGCAAAAAAAAAGGACCAATCACATGCTCCTAATGAAAATTTTTAACCAATCATATTCATTATAATTTGGCACAAGAATTTTGAGTGAGATTAGGTAAGGATGAGTGAGAAAACATTAAATATAAAATAGAAAAAGAGAGTTAATTTACTAAAAAATACTTAACAAAAAAAAGAAAGGAGGAATGTAATTTTGAAACACCAAAAATAGAAAGGAGGAATGTAATTTAGGGATGGAGGGAGTAATTAAATTGGTTATATGTATCTAATAAATCCAAATATTTCCATACACCAAAAATTGTATTACTCATGTTTACTCAATTAAAATTCAAAATTCTTCCTAATACTATAATTTGCTTTGAGCTGAATTATTTTTACATTTTTAAAGTTGAAAGTAAAAGAAATTGGTAACTTGTATATCTGTAAATCTGTAATTAGGATAAGCGGCAATGGGGTTTTCAATATTTGGCATTGAACAATTGCTAATTGAACTAATAGGTTGTTTCTATCCTATTTTCATTTTTATTTATTAATTACATAAGCATATATTTGTAACTTGTTAATCTGTGTATTCTAGTTGCACTATTTTTTTTTTTTTTTTTTTTTTTTGTTTTTGGTTTCAATTCATTGTTGTTGTTCAACTAAAGCACGTAATATTAGTTATAATAATCAAAATAATTGTTATAGATGAGTTAAAATTGCACCGTTTTTTTTTGTTAGGGCCCATTTTTTAGGATTAGAACAGGGCCCCAAGATGTTTGAGACGGCCCTGGTCGCATGAACTTGATTCTCCTATGGCCCCCTCCATATCAATAGGTGCTGCTTTCCTCATATGAACTCACACCCATTAACAATTGCAAAGAGAATTATTGGTAAAATTACCTTCGATTTTGATTAAATTATAATCTTAATCGATTGATCGTATAGAGTTTTGGTGCTGATATCGTGTTGTGAAACAAAGAGAATGAGAGAGAAATTGGGGAAAGAATTAATCAGTCTATTTTCTATTCCATATGATTGGGGTATATATATATATACAACACAATTAGGATTTGCTTGGCTAAGAATATAAACCCTGGATCTATCTAGAATATTCTAGAATGATACAAGGAGTATAATGGACATCCACACAATATTTCATAACACAATTGATATAATTTTGTCCAAAGAAATGTCAAAGTACATTTGTTTTTTGGTGTTTGAGAGAAATAATTGCAACGGTAGAAGCTGCTTCAATGGAGGAGAAAAAGTTCACAAGTTTATTCAATGGAGAATTGGGAGTACACTTCATCATGGAGCGAGATAGAGAAATCAAAGTATGCTTCAATGGTGAACAAGTGGAATGAGTGTACACTCTAATGGTCGAGCAAAAAATTCAAATTCGCTTCAATGGAGGAGGGGTGAGAGAACTTTTGTGTGCTTCAATGGCTAAGAACCCTAGGAGAGAGAAAAAATTGGGGACGAGGTAGAAATAAACGGCTGATATGTGGAATTGGATTTCAAATGCTAACCTTTGATATTGGATTTAAAATGTAATAAATTTAGCTGACTAATTAATTGACATGGAATTGGACCAAATCCAATTCCAAAACTCCATTACATCCAAACAATGAATTTGGGCCAAATACAAAACTTTAATTCTGTATTTCAAACAGGCCATTAAGTAATTTGAAATTCATGGGAATTTTGAGTGACCAAGGGGGGGTAGGTAAATTAACTTCCCATGTTTTGTGGGAAGTCAAAATTCCCATGAATTTCCAATTCCTTCATTTTCACTTTTTGTTGTTAACCAAAAACTACTCCATTTGCAAATTTCCATGAATTTCCATTTTTCACATTTTTTGAACGTTAATCTAACAACACCTAAAAGGTGTTCCAAACAAAGTCTCCATATGTTTTCCATCTACTATATATTATTATTGATAAGTGACTTTTATGTCACTTTTAGGGTGTTTATCGAGTCGTTTCTCGGCTTATTTTTCCAATAATTTAACCCTTTTTGTCCTTTACTTCTTTTATTTACTTATTCTCGTCTTTTATCTTTATTTCGAGTATTTTAGTAGTTTTTAATAGTTTTTAGCTTATTTTCTTAATTTATTTAAATTATCTTATTTTCTTTGTTTTTATTTTAAGTTTTTAGTTCTTGTTTTTTAATAAGTTCCTAGTTTCTTTTATTTTCTTATTTTATTTTATTTTCATATTTTTTTTACTTTATTTTATTAAATTTCTTTTGATTTTATTTTTAAGTTTATTTTATTTTATTTTATTTTGTCTCGTGGTTATACCCTCGTGTTTTGGTTGTAGGTGTTCCGGGTTTCAAGTTCAAATCGTGTTCGGGGTCCGAGGTTCGAGGCAAATGCACAATGTCCCTGCTCTTCCCCTGCTGCCACGTTAACCATCACCACCCCACACCTTAACCTCCACCACACCAGTCACGCACCCATCTCCCCTGCTCCCTGCTCCCCCTCACGCAAAACAGCCCAACAACAACAACCAGCAGCACCAATTAAACCACCAATCAAACCTCCAGCCTGCAACCCCGCAAACACCACACACAACAACACCACCTCCAATACACCATCACCCCGCAACATCCCTCACAACAACACCTCCAATCAGCCTCGCAATTCATTCACCCACGCACTCCACCGAAACCACTCACAGCCACCACCACGCAAACCCCAACAGCCTCCACAGCCACCGCCAAAACCGCCATTAATAAACCACCAAAACAACTCCATAGCAGCCCCCAAAATCACCAACACCAACTCACACCAACAACAATCAGCGCGTCAATCAAACCCGAATCCGCAACAATTGCATTCCCCAAGCTACCCAGACCTTCGCGGCCGCGCAGCCCTATCAGAAGGCGCACCAATTGAACTCCAAAATCAGAGTCGAGGCAGTAGCTATTGTGCGACCTCTGCGCGACGTCTTCGCGGGCGCACAAATGAGGGTCAATCACGAGCTTTTCACGTGATTTTTAATTAGAATTGGACGGCCACGATTTTGGATGCTAGATGACGATGATGCGATGAACGGAGCTGATGCGTGTGATGGTTGATGATGCGCTGATGGTGTTTGAATTGGAGCAGCAACGAGAAAGGGGAATTGGGGGGAGTCTGATTATTTTATTTCGTGGGTTGCTGGGTGTTTTTCCCCTTTTAATTTCTTTTTCCTTTTTACTTAATTTTCTAGTTTTAGTTTTGTTTTTTTTTATTTGTTTTAGTTTAGTTTTATTTTCTTTTTAATTTCTTTTATATTATTTTGGCTTTGTATTATAAATACCCCCTTTGGAGTTATTTTATCACAACTTTCAACTTTGAATCATTTTATTTTACCCTAGATTAGATTAGAGTAGTTTAGCTATTTTATTTTCTCTCTCTTAGGGTTAGATTAGGATTTTCTCTCTCTAGTTTAGGAGTAGTTTAGAGAGAGAAAGCTTGGATTTTTCATGGAGTTTTGAGAGGTTGAAGATACAATTTGTAGATTTTTCTTCTCATTAATTCAATGAGTCTTTCTAACTTTCTCTCACCTTTATTGCTTTCATTTATTATTGTTTTTGCTTATTTATTTGTTGTTTTGAGTAGATTAATTAGTTTAGTTGTTTGATTCTTGCTTTTATTATTATTTTACCTTGTTTTCCATGTTTTTGTTCATTATGTTAGCTTAGATTTTGTTCTAGGGAAATGGATGAAGGTTATGTTAATTAATTTAATGATTGATTGTGATTAGTATGAAATTGTTTCTTGATTATTGTGTATGGACGATGCTTTTATGGATTAGAATCTTTCTAGCTAATTGATTCTATGTTCTTAATTGTATTTTCAATCAATTGCGCGAGAGTGAGTTGGTTGAGAGCCCTAAATTCCTCCATACCTTTGCTAGGCTAGTTGCACGAGAGTGAATTAGTTTAGTAGGATTATTAACATGCTTAATTGTGCGATAGTGAGTTAAATGTGTTAATCGTTCCTAATCAAGGTCATTTTCATCTAATTGTATGATGTTATTGAATGCATTGATGTAATTGGATTCCACTTTCCCTAGTTTTAGTTGTTTGTTCTTAGTTGTGTTTATTTTAACCTCTCTCTATCTCACAAGCCTCCCTAGTAGTCTAATTAGCATAGATTGATACACTTAGTCCTTTTGGGTTCGACCCTTTACTTACCCCTATACTTGTATCAGGGTAATTTAGGTTTTATAAATTTCTAATTTGATTAGGGGTAGTAGTCCCAACGACCTACTTAATCCCGCGATCAATTATCTATTAAAAAAAACGTTATTTCTAATAGGAGTATCAAGTTATTATCTTTAATTTTTTTTTTCCAGTTTCCCACAAATATTATAGTATCAAATTTTTAATAAGATTGCATCTTAAGGCTTGAAATATAATATCAATCAGCAAAAAAAACCCCTCCCCCTTTCTAACCACCGCCACCGCAGGCCTTAGACTGTGGCGCCGCCTTCACCCCAGTTTGTAACCTTTTGTAAAAAGTTATCATTAGGGGTGTAAATGAGCTGATACGTTTGTAAACTACTCGCGAACAAGCTCGGTCAAAGTTTGGTCAAAACTCGTTTGTTAAGCTAACAAACAAACTTGAACAAAAATCTTAAGCTCCTCAAATAAATGAACAAAGTTCGAACAACATCATGTTCGACTCGGTAATGTTCATGAACAGCTCGTTTAAGTCAATTTATAAGTTTTTTACGCCCAATTAAAATTCGAAAAATTTTTATATCTTTTATTCATACGTATTTGTAAAAAGTACTAATTATTTCATAATGTAAAAGCATGAAAACTCCGTCATTGCCTTTTTCTATAAAAAGAATATAAACATCTTATATAAAATTAAATGGATGTATTAAAATTTGAAAGAAACCATTTTTTAAATGATAAATTAAGGCTCGTTTATTTAATCAAGCCCGATTTAGACCCGTTCAAGCTCAAACTTAAACTCGAAATGCAAACGAGTACGTTCGTGAACAAAGCTCGAACAAGCCAAATTCTTAATGAGCCTAGCTCGAACAAGATTTTTAAAAGCTCGTTCAAGCTCGAAATAGTTCGAACACGAATAGTTCTTATCAAGCTTAGCTCGAACAGACTAAAACTTGACTCGGCCCAGATCGTTTACAGCCCTATTTATCATTATGGTTGATTGTTGTCAACGTGTCATGGTTACTTCATTTTATAGATGATGAGCCACTATCAGTCTACCATAGTTCCCTCCACATTAAGGGCTTGTTTGGTTCACCATATTTTTGCTTAGCTGAACTTATCTGATCTGATCTGGTCTGATTTAATCTGATCTGAATGTCAAATTGAACTAAACTTTGACCTTAAATATACAATAATCTATACAGAAAAAATATATCAAGTGAGATCTTGTTAGATTTGTAAAAATGTGTATTTTATTAATATGTGATTTTCATAATTTTTTTTCATTACGAAATTAAAAATATTTAGCAATAAAAAACTGCACATAAAACGGTGATCAGATCTGAACTTATATTTTCCGAGCTGAACTTATTTTTTCTAATCTAATATGAACTTTTTTATTTCTGAAATAAGTAAAAATAAGGTGAACTAAATAAGGCCTAAGTCAAGCTCAATTAATAGTGGAGGCTAGGTAGTGGTGCTGCCAGACTGCCCACAGTAATGGAACTGTTGTTTGAGCAGTTGTGTCACAAGACAAGGCAGCAGAATAGCGCATTTGGTTAACAGGCTAAGCACTAGACTAAGTTCTTAATCTGAAACGAAATATGTGGATCCAATATATCTTTTTCCGTTTTTGTTTCTTATACTATCTCCGATTACTTTTATATGCAACTTTGGAATATTTTATATTTCATAAACTAGGGCAGCAACAACCTTTCGTTGTCCAGTGGCTAATGTTCACATATAATTAAACCATAAACCCCCTCCCCCCCCCCCCCCCCCAATTAAATATAGAAAATTTTAAACTTTATTATTCCATTCTCCATTTAATTTCTAATTTATTGATGAGTCTTAAGAAATTACAAAATTACACATGTGGTTAAGAAGGTAAACAAACATTTTAAGGGGTATAATGGTCCGTGCACTATTCATAAGTGCAATTTCATACTTTTTATAAGGTAGGGATAATACTCCAAAATTGCATATAAAAGTAATCAGAGGTAGTAAGTAAAACCATCAACATGTTCGGTATTTTTTCCAAAAAGTTAAAAAAAAAAATAAAATCAAAATCTCAACGAAACCTTGCAACCAAATTACTCCCCCGTTCCTAATTAGGCCCCGTTCACTTCACCTTATTTTTGCTGAGTTGAAATTATTTTTACTCAAACAAAATTATATTTGCTGAACTTAAATTATTTTTACTGAACTTAAATTAATTTTACTGAACAGAAATTATTTTTGCTGAATTGAAATCATTTTTACTGATTTTCTTTTATAATTCTTCTTTAAAATAACTAAATTTTACTGAACTAAACTTATTTTTACTGAACTGAAATTATTTTTACTGAACTAAACTTAATTTTACTGAACTAAACTTATTTTCACTAAACTGAAATTATTTTTAATTAATATTATTTTTTTAAGGTGAAGTGAACAGAGTCTTAGTTGACACACTTAAAGAGTGTTAACTATATTGGGAAGGTTTTGTAAGGAAAATGTGTCAACTAAATAAGGATGGAGAGAGTAATATGTATCATCGCATTGGTCGGTCAAATTACAATGTTATGGTGTCAACTAATTCTGATAGGGAGAATATAAACACACAGAATAAGCATAAACCACTAACTTGAAGAAATATATGTGCATGTGTCACGTACCCAATTTACAACCTGACTGCAACCCTGTTTTGCACGAGGGACAAGCTCTACATTCTAGAACACCCTCTCATCTGAGCAGCTTCACAGAAGAACCAGCAAAATTTGAAGCGTAGAATAAATATACCCAAAAAAGTGTCACTAGGTGGATATATCATATATGTTAAATAGCTACCGCGCAGTTGGCCTAGCAATGGACTCATCTATTGACAAGTAACTATCAGTTGGCCCGAGGTCCATGGAGCCTAAGTGGATGGAGGAGTGCAAGGAGTGTCTGGAGATGGTATCAGAGTTGCCTTCTCTTGCTGCTTTCGTTTCCTTCTCGATCATGATAGCGTCTTGTACCTCTTTGAGCACTTCTGACATTGATGGTCTCATATGACCATGAGCTTGGACACACAGCAAGGCTTTCTCAGCTATCTTCCACATAGATTGAATGTCATATTCATCTCTCAACGAGGGATCAATTATTCCTTGAATGTCACCACTTTCAATGTGCATTTTAGCCTGAAAGTATAAGGCAGTAAGAATTACAGCTCAGCTGCATAAACAGTAAATTCACTTTGAAATGATATTCATACTGGAAGGTAGCTTATGCAATATGCACTATGCTTTTCAGCCACGTCATTATTCCTTAGCACAATATATGTTTAATTTCAGGCCATCTGAAAGTGGAAATGTGATTGATATGATGACTTGGTTGGATCAGTCTATGCACTATTGCAACAGGTGACAGTCATAGTATGACTGTATGAGTGTATGAGACTGCCATTTTGAGCATCTCTCGATGATCTGCTAGCATACTAAACTAGAGTACTAAACCCAAGTTATGCATTAACAGAATTGTTCACTTCCAAAAATATAAGACATTTTATTGTTGTGGTCTAACTTTATTAATATTAACCTTTGTTTTCACAGTATCGGTAGGAATTATAATAAAATATCTGTATCATCATAACGACAATTTCAATGATTACCTTCAACAAACTTTGACATATTAATACTTATGATCAGCAAGGTCTAGCAACGCAAGAGTTGTTTTTTGAAACAATAATCATCAATCTAACTTATTATGCACCAACGGACACTTAAATTATTACTTTTCAATCTACAACAACCTAAATCTAACTTATTTGCACCACCTGACGTTTGAAACATTCCTATCAGTCTACAACTAACTACATTTTTATTCTAAATTGTATATCACTTATAACAATCAAAAAAATAATTTTATGTCACTTTCTAATACCAACGATTTACTAGTCAGATTTGGATGCCAATGATGCAGACTTTTTGAGCAATGGCAATAAAGAGAGCATGGTTATACACCAGACTTACCCATTGAACTATGTTCCGACAGTTAACACCAAAACTTTCGTTAGATATTGCTTCCTGCCCTGATATTAGCTCGAGCAAAATTACACCAAAACTATAGACATCACTTTTGTCAGTCAACTGTTGTGAGATATAATACCTGCAGATCATCAGGGAAGTCATTGTGAGATATAGTAATTTTCTTGGGGAAAAAAGGATGGACAGGTTGACAGATTATAGAAATACTCCGTACAACAAAAATTAATGAAAAGCGTATGGTAATTGACAGAAACTGTAAATTTTATACGTTTGGGTCCCTACAATAGAGCCAGTTCATACCAAAACTAAATAAAGTGAAACCAACAGAGTACACAAGAAGGAAACCTTCAATTCAATTAGTTGCACACGTAACTATATGTAGGGGAAAATGCACGCAGAGAAAAGAAATATTATTATACTTTCCAGTATATGTTGTCAAATGAGCAAGTTCTGTTAATCTTTATTTAGAAATATATGGACAGAAACAATGCAATTATAATCATATAAGCATGCATGTACATGGAAACCTCAATGAGAAAAAAAAAAATTTAAGCTCACAAATTAAATTGGTGGGTACACCAGTTGTCATTTCAAAAAAATAGAGGCACGCACAAACATTGAATAACCACCTTGAAACAATCGTTCTCCATAAACATCACTCACAACTTCACAGTGGTAGTCTAACAATTATGTGGACATTAGGGATGGATAAAAAATACCCAATTTGGGAGTTCAAAACAACTATCCAACTGTTGGGTGTGTAAGTACAGATGACATAAATGAAGCGGCAAAATTTGCCGAGGATAGGAAATTTTTTTACCCTTGATCTGAAGGTAAAGCCAGAACTGCTTACAGAAATTACTTATTATTTCTCTTCCAATGCTTTTCCCTGTTGTGTTTGTGCATGTGTTCTGCTCCTCATTCACACGGAAATTCAAACAGCTTCTACTCGAAATAAAACCCATTTATGACTAACTAGGTGTAAGTTAATGAAACAAATCATACGAGGCCGAGGCTTAAATAACCCCTATGGAAATTCAAGTGAGATAGTAGCCCATAGTCTTATGTTAACTCTTTCTCCAAGTAGAAGGGAATAACCTAACAAATTTTATTGTGTACTGCACGTCCTTTAAAGTATTTATGGAACCTAAAGTCAACATCGATTTATTCTTATAAGACTTGTTGTGGCTTTAAGTCTGCAATTGCACGTCACATGTTTTATTTTTCATTAGACTTTTGCACTTGAAAATTGTATGGGCTTGTATTGGGTGCACAATTTCACCCTCGGAGTAATAGTGCACATGTCCTTGAGCCACCATACGCAATAAAGAATATTAACACCAAGCAAAAAGAGCTTTTCCCCTCTAGCTGAAAAGGGTCTCAAAGAATGGTGTTTGATTTGTTTTAATATTGATAAATCTTTACAAAACTAGACGAGATAATATATCTTGCCAAAGGTCAAGCTATGCCATCTCATGTAACCAACAATTTGGTCCGGATATTTCTTCCTTTTATGTTATTAATCTTCTCTTCTTCAGAAGAACTCCAGGGGTATTTTATCGGTTCTGACTCCACTTAATCTCCCCTACCCCCTTTTAAAAAAGAAAGAAAAATCTGCATCTTATTCACTTTAATGCAAATCATGATGGCTGAGCCCCATATCCATGAATAAAAAGGTGTATCTTGTAAACAGAATCTTGAAAGTCTTATCTTGTATCTAAGAAACTCATGAACAATTAATCAAAATGGATAATGTACAAAGGAGTTGTTAATTTTTTTTTAAGAAAAAGAAGAAAAAGATTCAAGAAGGATGACATGCTGTGAATGTTCCAAGTTCTAACCATTCATGAAGGAGTTAGGAAGGATATAAAACAAATGGATTTGCATGAAAATGAGGTATTTGATCATTTGGATTTGCATGAAAATGAGGGATGGAGGAGGAAGATTTTCGTGGATGACTATACGGAATAATCACTTTTGGTTCATGTAGCTGACCCCACTTATGGGATTAAGGCTTTGATTGATTGATTGACTGACTGACTGATTTAACCATTCAGTTCATATTTCATTGTAGAAAAGAGAACGAAAGGCCAACAATAATCTTACTCAGGATCTAGATAACCAACAGTGCCCCTGACAATGCTTGATACGTGCGAAGCTCCATCCACTGCAAGTTTTGAGAGACCAAAATCCGAAACTTTGGCCCTAGTATTCTTGTCCAATAAAATGTTGCTGGTTTTTAAATCTCTATGGATGATAGCTGGCACACAGCCCGTATGAAGATATTCAATTCCTGAAATACAAAAAAAAGATTATCACTCTCACTGCTCCGCTACAATAACTGTGTTTCACAGTCATAACAGAATATTTATGTTTAGTATAAAACCTCTTGCCGCATCTTCAGCAATCTCAAGGCGCTGGATCCAATTTATGCTCCTTTCTCGGGTTAAAGGACCTAAAATCCAAAGCAACTGAGGAATATGCAAATGTTGTGTTGTATTAACTCAATTTAGTTATGGTGGGATAACTACCATAGAGATGCTCTTTGAGAGTTCCATTGTGCATGAACTCGTAAACAAGGATGCTTTTTCCATCTTCTTGGCAATATCCTAGAAACTGCACCAGATTTCTGTGGTGAATCCTTGAGAGGAGAGTCACCTGGGTCACATGTCAATGAACAAACCATATCTATCAGCGATATATAATTCAAGAATCAAATTCACAAGCTATTATGAAAGGAAGGCTAGAAGGAACAACTAAGAAAGCTTGCTCCTAAACTAGATAAAATCGTCTTTAATATTTCCTAATATATATTTTCCTCAATTGAGTCAGTTCGAAAGGAAGGGTTTTCATTTTTTTTTTTTTGGTTTTTTTTTTTTAAGTTTTTTGTGTGGCTATCTATGATTGTTGAATTTACATTGCAAGTGTCTTCCACTCTTTCTTAATAAGTGGATGAGCGATGAGCCTGAATAATTCTATCAGAAAATCATCATTAATCGCAACTTCATACAACTTCATACCAGCTTTAATTTGCCCTTTCAGAACATCGCACATTCATCATCCTGAACAAGGCTTTTTGTAATGGTTATATGAAATCAGAACTCGACATAAGCTACTCTGAAAGTTTCAAGTTCATGGAAAATATGAAATATTCAGGGCCAATAGTTAAGGGCCAGTAGAACAACTGATAAGGATGTGACAAATATATTTGAAACAGGCTAAAACAAATTTGTTTGCTGGGCCAGCACTGTCTACAACTCCCAATTCATCCCCAACCTCTTTAACCTTTCTCTATTTGAGAGCCTCATAAGAGGCATTGGCGTCATAATGATGTAACTACATATAAATGAATTGAATTTAGCCTCAGCATCTTATTAACTTGATAATTGCCAGATTACTAATTCTCAACATCCTTTGTCTAGAAAATAAAATTTTCTTTGGTAGATTGGCGAGTTCGTGATACTGCCCTTTTTAAAAGAGACTCCTAAATGGGTTCTAAGATAAACTTGTCTCACATAAACAAAGAAATGATGTTTGCAACCAACTCATAAGGGGAAAAAAAAAAAAAAAAGAAAAAAAAAAGGAGGAAGTATACAAGAACATCAAAGTCCTAACATCTGTAATATGAATTCAAGTACTACAATGTACGAAGTACAACACTATTTCCAAATTAGACATATTTTCGAAGTTGTTATATATCAAAGGTGAAACTAGCTCCTAATAATGGCAAAATAGGCCTCACATTAGCCAATGAGCAGTTGCTCAGGAGCACCACTGCTGCTTACCAAAAACATCCCTCTAGGGTTAAAGCTTGGGAGTCATTATTGGGTTGATGGACAGGGTCTTTGACACAGCTGGATGCAGACAAACCTAATTGGGAGGTCCTGAGATGCAAGGCGCTAGAATGCTTGTAAAGCCTTCTTCTAAGCGTGCTTTAAAAAAAAAAAAGGGAGGGGGGGGGGGGGGGGGGGTAATAGTTTTCAACTAATCCTGAAACAAGAGATGTCATTAACACATTATTTCCTTAGAGTCTTGAGCTTGAACTCAATCATAGATTTAAGATATACAAAAGGATAGCCAAGTTGCAAGGGTCCTGGCTTCCTTCACCAGGTTTTGTTCTAGGGCCTCAACAGATCAATGAAAATTTTGGTAAAAACCCCTAGCCAGAATACAGAAAAATGTAATGATTACATGGATGCATGCCCCTAATCTCAATTTCTTTCATCGATTTTCTCTCAATGTTTATCATTATCAATTATTATTTGAAATGCCAATAGTTTTCCTAAATAGGACACATTTTGTTGAGAAAAAAGTACCTCGTTTGAGAATTCTCGTCTTCCCTGGAAGGAGTTACTAGTTAGAACTTTGACTGCGATTTCTCGTCCATCTTTTAATTTACCATAGTACACCACCCCATAACCTCCAGAGCCAATTTTTCTCTCAAAATCCTTTGTGGCTTCTTGCAATTCTGAAAAAGTGAAGCAATGAGCAGCTTCTGTTGCAGTGCTCTCCAAGGAAGAAGATAACTTCTGAGATGGAAGAATATTCCCAAGGCGGGCTGAAACTCAAACATCACACAAAAAAAAGTCATAAAAACTACAGTATAGCACAAAATTAAAAAATAAGGGAAAGATTACAGAGTATATTCAGCATCAGACCTTGGTCACTATATCTTTTTTTGGACTTCTTTCCTTTGTGCAGGAAATGACATGATATTATAGTTGCTATGAGAAAAACAGCAGCGCCAATTGTACTTCCAACTACTACACCAGTCCGAGAGCTTCTGCTTGCTTTATGAAGACCAGCATTTCCAGTGATGCTAAAAAAATTATTATAATTACATGTGTTAACATAGCAATAAAACAGGGTGAATTTGGCCAGTCAAACAGCAAATTTGTTAATCGACTTGAGAAATAGAAAACTCCGGGGTGTTTGGGGAAGGGGGAAGTTGGTGGGAAGGGGAAGAGTGTTCAGATATATCATGTACACAATCCTAGACAGAGACAATTTCTGCTGAGCTCAAGTTTCCAGGGACAAATTTACTCAACCAAAAGTTGCCGGTGACTATAAAGAAATCCCTACTCTCAGTCTGTCAATTGTCAACCCTCCAGTGCTTGTTACTTTAAGGTGTTTGTTTCAATATCGATACACAGGAAGTTTGCATCCCTCAAAAAGTCAAAAGTTGAAAGAATAACCATGCTCAGTAAAGTGTTAAATCCAGTCCTCTTTTTATACCATAGATAACCATGGAGGTCTGAGCTTCTAATTATCTAATACCAATGCTACGTGAATACATAATGAGCACTGTTCCCTAAAATGGAAAGGAGCTGATTATCTAGGATGTCCCTCTAACTGGAAATCATAATAGCCCTTTAGGAAGAAATCATCAGATCCTTACAGAATAGGAAGAAATCTTCAGATCCTTACAGAATCATGCAATTCTTGGTTGCTAGCTCCTAGACTTTGCACAAGACCGCATGATGGTGGAGTTGAATTTGAGAATTAAAAAAAAAAAAAAAAAAAAAAGAAAAGAAAGATTAAAAGTTAAAGCTAATCAGTAATCATACAATGAACTAGATGTCAGGGAGCAAAGAGTAAATACAAAAGCAACAGCAAGCATAAAAGGCCATTCCAGTGCTGCTTACTGGAGATAGAACTCTGCAATTGTACTTATTCCTTCTTTGTAAGTTGTGCCATAAACACATCAATTTTCCTATCAAAAATAGAATGCATTCTGACAAATACTCGTGAATAAAAATAAAGAAGCCTGTTTTGAATTTCAACAATTAACATTGACATGAGTTCATATTTGCTATATAGGTAACAAGCACTAGATACACAATCTAAGATTTTTCCTTTTGAATTCTGGGGCAACAATATGAGTAGATCTTATCGTATATTTCACCCTCTTATTGTTAAGGTCAGACAAAGCTGTCTACCTTATTACGTTTCATTCAGGCAAAAGCACGAATTTTTATGTAGCCATATACAGGAGAGACATTACTTACTTCCAAACAAGGTTATTAGGAAGGTCAGACGGCAATGTTCCATGCAGCTTATTATTTTGCAAGTACCTGCAACCATTAGGTTCATGCATTAGTGACTTCCTAAAGACAAGATTCAATCAGTTAGAAATCCAAGCATGGAGCATACACTTCTCTTAGATTATGCAGATCAGCCAAGGATGATGGAACTGCACCTGTCAACTGATTGTTCTCCAGATGACTGCAATATACAAAGAACATCAGTAAAAGTTTAAATGGAAACATTGCTTCACATAAATACAGGGAATCATGCATACATTGTTTTCAAGTTCGGACAGCCACTAAAATCAGGAATTGGTCCAGTTAGTGAATTCCCATCAAGCCATCTGCAGTCATAGTCACAGGAGAATATGTTAGATTCAACAACTACTCCAAAACAAGCACAGCTTATGCTTCATGGATTTAAAAATGGTGTGAATCATATATCTTACAGCTCAATCAAACCACCCAAGTTTGTGAGTTCTGAAGGGATATTTCCAGTCAAGTTTTTCTTCGATAAATGACTGCAAGGAATCAAAGATAAAATTTCATGAGACAATAATCCAGGCCATGAGGCTGCTTAACTAGAGTCTGGTCTCAAACAAAATCACTGTAAACCATGGGAATAGCAGACGATATATATCTCCAAAATATGGATGCTCCATCAGCTCAAGCCACAAAGAAAGGGACATAAAGGAGAAAAGAAAGAAACAAAGATACACCTACATTGCAGTTATAAGTGGCTGAGGGTCTGAGTTGCACTCCAACCATGACCAAGGAACAGGCAGGCATGGATCACCGCCTTCTTGAGCCCAATCAGCAGATAAGTAAGGTGTAACAAGTTTTGCTATAGTAGATCCTGAAGTCCCATCCAAAGCAATATCAGATGTACAGCATGTGTTAATTGGGTAGATTGCTTTAGAGAAATAGGTTTTATAGCAAATTATTATCAACGAACAATCAATACCGCAAGCGGAAAACCAAAATCCAAAATGACCCCACGCCTCTTTGAAGAAGAAAGACAAATAAGCATAAAATATCACTTACCATCCAAGGTACCGCCACTTTTCTTGACATACTTATTGATCTCCATAGCATTCACGAGAGGCCCTAATGTAGAATCAGATGTCTTGACAAAATTAAAGGACATCACAAAAGGGAGGGTCAAATTTTGAAATCCAGGCTCATAGAGACGGTCCTTTCCTTGAGCATTTTCAAGGATATTTACAGCTGCTTTAGAAACCTGAGGTGCATCAGGAAGCATAAGCCTAAATTTCCTTACATCAGTCGGACCTATGTCTTCAATTTCTGCAAAATATGAGAAAGCCCACCCACCACCAGGAAAGCCATCTAAGTTTAAGCGGTATGACAATGTTCCATTTCTGCCTACTACAGCTGTTTGCATCACTTTCTGAGGTGGTCGGTCATCTGCACTAACATCGATTGGCAGCTTTGTTGAAATTTTCTCAGTGCCTGCAGCAACATCAACTAGATAATTCGGTTTCTTCAGAGAGTCAGATTCCCATATTCTATCATATGGATCATCAGGATACCTGAAAAAACCAAAATTTACATGTGTTGTTCCATGGATTACACAGAAGGTAAAATTAAGCTCTAAGAATTGCAGCACTTCTAAATTTCTGAACAAAAATATATCTATTTCAACTTTCAATTAGAATAAAAATCACATTTATCTACTATTGGCACATAGGTAAAAATGATGAAGATCACAATCTGTGGGTATGTTATAATTAATTGGAGAAATTATTACCTCACAGGATCTGCACTATCCGCTCCAAAATTAATTCTGGCAGATACACTCATGTAGTACTGATTTTCATAATCTGTTATGTACATTGAACCATTGAATTGCCGAAGCTCAAGTGTAGAAATAAAGGGCAGCCCTGTTGTAGCATTGGATAAGCACACACTTATTGTTGGGTCAGCAGCAAGAAATATCATTTCAATCACCTCCACAGTAGTAGCATCTGAGATGACAATGGTAGACCAAGGGGTTGCCCCAATCGAAACGTCAAACTTTGGATAAACATTGTTGTTGTCGAAGTTTCCATATAAGAATGTGGCTCTCACTAGGAACCTAGTCCTGCTTGTTACATTTAGAGTGTAGCAGTACTTCCTGTTATCATTAGGGAAGTATCTTACTTTCATATACTGTGTCCGTGTTTCATCTGGATTAGATATATTAGCTGTCTGTCCGAATCTAATTTGGTCATCAGGAACCCATTGAATACCAAGTTTGTCAGTGTGACTATCTGTACCTCCACAATCAAGACTCACAAATCCTGCATTTGTTACAGAATATTAAGACAACAAACCAGCACCAACCAGATGCAGCTAAAATAACTAACATCATACCATCACTACGATTCGACATTGTTCGAAAAGGAAATTAACAATTAAATCGACCACAACATATCGTTTTATAAAAGGGATTGCCCGGCAGCTACAAGCCAACGGCCACAACCCACAAGCATCCTTTTTTTCAAGTGTAGTGCACAAACAAATGGATCTCATATATAGTAATTATGCAGTCCCACTTTATACAGTATATACAAGAAGGGTTAGCTACAAGATACGTGATTTTCCTCAAACTTTGAGGAGAGAAAGGGTTCAAATCATGTTGACCTATATCACAAGTCGTTCAACCTTTCCAATAATCATGTTAAAGTATCTTCCACTTTGAATTATCTGTCAAATTGTTTGGTCATATTATACTATTTTAGTGATGCTAATATAAGGAGATGATTCTGATAGATAAAATTTATCATAGCAAGTATAGTAGTTGGCAGCAGAACAAACGACAACACAGTTAAATCCTGCTTACTATAATCTTGCCTAGTCAAAATCTTAGATACGCGCCTGGCTAGCTGGTGAAAATAAGGGCAATTTTAGAGCCGGATTTATGTTAAAATCAGCACAATCAAATGAGCTATCTACAATTCTACATCTTATAATAATCTTCCACAAATCCTATAAAACACAGAACTTACCATAAAAGAAAACTTAAACAATGAACCACCTACAGCTTATAATATCACTCAACTACAATATCATTCAATTCAGCATGACAGCATCAACCAACTACAATATCATTCAACTAATATATAACTAAATCCGAAACGAAAGTGGAAAACAACCTAGCTAATGTCATCATAAATGACACTTTTATACAATAATAACAACTAAATTCTTAGAATTAAAACGTACAAATTAGTGCATGCTTCAATTGCAATTGTCAAGATTTTCTTTTTAAGTAAAAAACCACTAACAATTCATGTAAGTTATTAACATAAGCACTACAAAAACAGTCTTAAATTACTAAGATGAAAAAAAAAAAATCAGAACAACTTTTAACAAAAACAAGAATAATAAAGCAAACAAATTGAATAAATCAAACAACTTAAAAGTTTTACCTGTCATCTGGGCATCGCTAAAACAGACATGAAGCAGCAAAAAAGAGATGAAAGTGGAAAACCCAGAAATCCAAATCGCCATTTTTTCAGAGAAAAGCATGAAAAATGGAAAATTGTTACAAAAAACCCCAAATTAAATGGGGGCATAAAATGAGGGGAAAGTAATAAAAGTGAAAAGCTGATAAAACAACGAAAAAGTTCACATTTTAAATCAATCAATTAAAAATTTTAAATAATTGAAAACTAAAAGCAAAGCTTCAATCTCTCTCATATAATTACAGTAAGAGAAGGAAGAGAGTGGAGTTTTATGGAGAGTGGGGTGTTTGTTTTCAGAGCGCAGCATTCATATTACTTTTATAGGAAATATTTATTATTGGTGATAAAAAGGTAAGATTATAGATTAACGTTATTTTTATCTTTTATTAACAAACTTCTTAGATAAGTGCTCTATGATATTTAAGTTTCAGTGCATTGATGGAGCTAAAAAAAATGAATTGAATTGAATAAAAACATTCTTCTGCTACTCTCAGCCTCTCACCGACTGTAGTCAAGATTAAAGGATTAAATATGGGATTAGATATACTTAAAGAAGGGTTAGAGCTGGAGATTCTCTCGCTTCATATAAATAATGAGGAGATTCTCTCAAGTTTTTTGTTTTAAATGATACAAAGAGAAAATTAGGAGAAACTTAGGTTTGTTCACATTTAATGAGCTGAAGTGAAGTGAATTGATTGGAGTTGAACTGAATATTTTATGAGAGAAAGAAATTAGGAGCTAAACTGAACTGAAATTAGGGTCTGTTCACTTCACCTTATTTTTGTTGAACGGAAATTATTTTTACTGAACTGAAATTATTTTTGCTGACTGAAATTAAATTTGCTGAACTGAAATTATTTTTGCTGAACTTAAATTATTTTTACTGATTTTCTATTATATTTCTTCTTTATAGTTACTGAATTTTACTGATCTGAACTTATTTTTACTGAATTGAAATTATTTTTAATGGATTGAATTTATTTTTACTAAAATAAAATTATTTTTATTGAACTGAAATTATTTTTATTTAGGCACTATTCACTTCACCTTAAAAAATAATATTCAGTAAAAATAAGTTCAGTTCAGCAAAAATAAGTTCAGTTCAGTAAAAATAAGTTCAGTTCCGTAAAAATAATTTAAGTTCAGTAAAAATCAGTATTCTTAAAGAAGAAATATAACTGAAAATCAATAAAAATAATTTTAGTTCAACAAAAATAATTTCACTTAAGTAAAATTAATTTCAATTCAGTAAAAATAATTTAAATTCAGCAAAAATAATTTCAATTCAGTAAAAATAATTTCAGTCCAACAAAAATAAGGTGAAGTAAATGGAGCCTTAATATTATTTGTTTAAGGTGAAGTAAACAGCGTCTTAGTGTTGTTTGGTTAACATGAAAAATGAGTTCTCATAGGAAATTATATTTTATGGGAAGTAATTTCCTTTGTCCATTTCCTAGAAATTAACTTAAGTTTGTTTGGTTGATAATATTTAGGAACTTGATTTCATAGGAATTTATTTCCTATATTTTATTAGTTAGCTTGATAATTTTTTATTTAAGTTAACAAATTTGGAGAGAGAAAGAAAGAGATTAAATTATTAGAGCATCCATAATGACTAGTTACATGTACATGTAGTTTTGGGTTGGCACATCATAAACTCCAAGCTACATGATATAGAGTACAACCTCTATAATGGTAGGCTACATTCTTTTGAAATAAATAAACCATAAAAAAATAAAATAATAAATCAATAAACAAACAAACACATAAAATATATTAAACAACTAAATATTAATAGCATTGGGTTGAGTGAAACTAAATAGCTCTATAAAGCTATGTAGTTTGGATTAGCTATAAGAGGTTGTAACTCAATGGCTAGCATGTAACTAGCAATTATTGAGAAATTGCTAGCAGGTCCTTATGCACAACCATTGTGGATGCTCTTAGTGATAATAATACAAGAAGGCTCCACAATAATCATGGGAATTGTGACTTACCAAGGAGGGGTTTTGGTAAGTGAATTCTTATGTTTTATGGGAATTGAAGCTTCCCTTAGAATTTCCATTTCCCCCACTTGGATAAATTTATGTCAACCAAATATATTATTTCCATTTTCTATAAATTAGATTTTTCCATGTTCTATGACCTCCCAACCAAACAACACCAACTTGAACAAAACTTATAATTTTATTAAAGGGTCCGCTAACACGACATGAGCTTTATGTATGAAGAATGAGCATTGGCACGACATAACTATTTATGGCCAATTTAGAGGGGTTATTATTGTGGAAACATACTTTGTATGTATAATCAACACATATGTGCATACATAAAGGGGGTATGTTGATTTTTTCACAGAAACTTTAATTGTATATTTTGTGTCATTAGAAACAAATATATAGTACCGTTGGAGTATCAATGGTACTATTAGATATCACATTTGTACAATTTGAATTTGTCTAGTTCATAAAACTCTATTTGTATACTGGAAAAATACCATGACATATTTATACTATCAGGACGTATTTGTTACACTTCTCCCATAATCCTATTTAATTTTTGAAATTGTCGTTAATTTTCAAATTTAGGTTTTACAAATTTTCTATGGTTTATGACTATGATTTTTTCCTCAATTAATTCCCATTTTGTATCGCATTTTGTTATTCCATTTGAAGAAAATTATGCAATGTCATTTGCTACATTTTCATAATTTTTGATAAGCGTCGTCAATTAGATTGTGATATCGTACCCGAATAAGGAAGTGTAATTTGTTTACCGATGAAAGAATCCGGCAATATAATTAGGATGCCGGTGAAAGAATCTAGCATTCTAATTTTGTTACCGATTGTTTGATATAAGGTTCATAGTGCTCACTACAGATTAAGGGCACACAGCTTAGTGTTGCCTTATCTCCCTCCTCATTCCTCTACTTCATCTTTGAGGATCTTCTCCAACAATTAATCTGATATGTTTCTTTGTGGCATTTCACCGAGCGCCTGGTTTATTTTGTGCAAGTTTTGCCTTTTTCACTCATGGTTGTTTTTGTTTTAATTTATGCATGTTGATTATAACTGTATAGTTATAAAGGTACTCTAATTAAATCTATTGAATATCAAAGTCATTGTTTTTGAACTACAAATGTTGATGTCAAGATAGCTACTAATAGTAGTACAACGTAATTTACAATTCTAAATGGATAAGAATTGGGCGGTTTTGTCGTGTTTTTTTTTAAACTTTGCTAATGTTTCACCCTCATTCGCTTTTGATTTTGGTGATGCTATTGAAAAGTATTTATCTTTATTACTACCTCCGGATCATATTATATGCAATTTTAGAACTCCCATGGAATCCAAGACAAAAATTTCATAAGAGTTATTTAATGAATTAAAAAGTATGTAATTAAGGGTAGAAGATCGAGAGAATGGAGATAATTAACCAGCACTAACAACAACAGTCACCCTACTAGGCTACCACTAGGAGTGTTCATAATCGGTCTGGACCGAAAAAATGGACCGGACCACCCCATACTGACCCCAGACCGGACCGAATTAATTTTCCCGGTCTTCGGTCTAGTCCGGTCCGAAACCGGTCTTGGACCGAACCGATTTTTTGGTTAAAAATATACGTGAAAACTTAAATAATGGTTAAGATTATCCTTAATAAGCTTAGAAAACTATAATGTTATGAGCTTTTTTGTACAAAACATACAAAAAAAAGACATTAAAATATAGTTTTTCCTTTACTTTTTTCGAATATCTATAAAATTATTAAAAATTTAGAATTCTTTTACAAAAAATTCTTAGATTGGTCCAAATCGGTCTGATCCGGGTTTTGGACCGATTCTTTCGGTCCGGTCCGAGTTCAGTCCCAACTTAATCGGTCCGCTCCTCGATTCTTAAAATTCTAATTTTCGGTACGGTCTGGTTTGGTCCGGTCCGATGAACAACCTAACTACCACCATAGCCTACCCACAGCCTCATCGGCTTCACCTCCACTCACCCTGAACCACCGCAAAACCAAACTGAAACTACTATTAGATTCTTAAAAAAAGTAGCCGTTATTAGATTTGGGTATATGATGAAATAAATTTTATCAGAGTGGTATATGGTGAATTAGTAAACTAACACAAAACAACAAGCTAACGTTTGTTAAGAAAATAGGCATTTTGCGATAATTTGTAAAAAGTGAGTGGTATTTGGTGAATTCGAAAAAAGTTGGTGGTATTTGGTGAATTTTGTTAAAACTCAGTGGTATTTGGTGAAAAAACCGTCTATTATATTTCTAACTATTTTTGATATGCTTTTCATATATGAATCGTTGTTATTATGGTTAAATTGCTTGCAATGTTTATGTTTTATTCTATTGTTATTGTTAATCACCATGTCGCATGTTTAAAAAGGAATATGTAACTGAATATAAAGCCTAATCAGATAATTTGGACAAGTGGTTTAGGTTCATTTTTAATGTTGTTGTTAATTCTAGTGATCACAAAATTTAGAGCTATGTGTACATAAATATCAACCAATTCAGCCTAAATTAGTTTGGATCAAAGTGAATTTTGTGATTACAGGAAATACTTTCACTATAATAATCGAGTAGAGGCCAATACGGGCAAATGTGACTCCATGACTCACTTCGTACCATCATCCCCGATCTTCCTTTTGTGGTTCCGAACCATATACAGTTAGTTTTCTCATGGATTATTGATATGTCTATTTTATATAGTATTTTACCCCCGTCCCTTGGTCATAATTAGTAGTGTTTTTGGCTCTTTAGAGCCACTTTTATTACTAATATGTGTTTTCTAGTGTTTTCGTAGTTTTGGTTGAGTTTTGTAGGGAATTGCACCTTTGGAGCATTTTCCCGGGATTTTATGGAGCAACTACGAGCATTGGAGGAGCACGACCATCTTTCGTAGCCCAAGATCGGTTAGAGTAATCAAGCCGGTGAATAAGGGCTCGACTTGTGTGAAGACGAGACATTTGGACCGAATGATTTAAGCCCCAAAGAGGATATTTGGTTTGGGCCAAGTTACGAGCCCAAACGAGGAGTCCAAGCGGCCCAAAGGTGTCCGCCCGATGGTCCGCCCGATGATCCGCCCGATGGTCCGCCCGATCAAAAAGGCGCGCCCGATCGGGCAAAGAAGACTTATATCGCAGCAGCCCTTCGCCCGATCAAAAAGGCGCGCCCGATCGGGCGGTGCCTCGCCCGATCGGGCGCGTGTTTCTGGAGGACGTTTTAAGCGTCGTTTAATTTGTTTTAACTTAGGATTTTCTAGCTTAGTATAAATACGCTTTTGTTAAGCGAATTTAGGGGGGATTTCTTTTCTTCCTTCCCTTACTCTCTCTTTTCTCTCTCTAACTTTTTTTCTTTCTCTCTTCTCTTAAACTCTTAGTATTATTTTCTCTCTCTACAACTCTTGTTCCTTTTAACTTTGGGTACGATTTCTATTTCAATTAATCTCAGTTATTTATTTTCTTCCCTTAATCATGTCTCCTTTAATTCCTTTGTTTAGTTTAGATTTAATTATGTCTGAGTAGTTCTCTTTTTAGGGTTTATGGGGATCCATAATTAATATGAAGGGATAATTTATTATTGTTGATTATTGATATTGCATGATAATTTCTTATTGAATTGTTTTAATTCTTTGCAATTGGATTATGAATCGAGCAGATGTAATTTGATTGTGAATGTTTAGCAATATTGAATTGATGAATCGAGCAGATGTTAATTTAATATTAAAGGCTATTTTCAATAGGAACTTAGATCTAGTAAATTGCGAGAGCCTGTTAGATCTATGTTGGTTAATAAATTGCGAGAGCCTGTTAATCATGTTATTGTGCAATGTTAATTATTGATTGTTATGTTTTATCCCGGAATATTAATTATTGGTGAACCTGTGACCCTAGACCTTCTTATTATTAATTTTCTCCCTAAACTTAATCTTCATAGTATAATTTCATATTAAACACAACAAATTGGTTACCTTAATAATTTAGATTATATTAATTAATTAGGAGTAGAAAGACCAGTTTCCCTGTGGATTCGACCCTACTTCCCTATCTACTTTAGTTAGAGGACTTAGGTATTACTTTTGATTAGGGGATACGACTTTACCCTGTCAAAATTTGGCGCCGTTGCCGGGGAAACGGTTTTATTTTTATTTCTAATTGTTTTTATAGTTTAGATTATTTTCTCTTTTGCCTCAAGGGACATTAGTTCTTTGAGGTAGTACTAATATCTGTTTTTTTTTAGTTCTTTGTTTATGCCCAGGTGTTCCAGATCAGGTTACATTCCATTCGATCCTGAGATCGAACGCTCATTTCATAGACAAAAGAATCTTTACAGGCAGATTTTAGCAGATTCCGGGAGTAGTGATATTCCTGGAAATCCATTACCTTCCTCTAGTGATTCGGAGCATTCTTCTGATTCAGAACTAGAGATGGGTACACCACCACCTCCACCTCGTAAGCTTAGCGATTATTCGCAACCATCGCTGACAGATTTTCCGCATCTTTCTCCTACGCCCGATCTCGAGGGAGTCCAGTTCGAGATCAAGCCCCAATTCATAACGATGATAGAAAGAAAGCAATTCAGTGGAGCGAAGGGTGAAGATCCTAATCTTCACATTGCAGATTTCTGTCAATACTGCAATACTATTAGGCAGAATGGGGTAACGCAGGATCAAATCAGGGAGATTCTTTTTCCCTTTTCTTTATGTGGAAAAGCTAAATTATGGTTTAATGGTTTGAATAGAGCTGCACTTGGTATTACTAACTGGGAGACTCTTGCATTGAATTTTTATAATAAATATTACCCTGTAGAGAAAACAGCTTTATTAAGAAGCGCCATCCAGAACTTTGCCCAGGAAACAGATGAAGCATTATATGAAGCTTGGGAAAGATTCAAAGATCTGTAGAGAGAGTGTCCTCACCACAATTTGGCTAAGTGGCAACTGATTCAAGCTTTTTACAACGGATTAGGAAATGCATCTAGGACAATTTTAGACTCCGCAGCTAGCGGTAGATTTATGAATTTAAATGTTGATGATGCAGGTCAGGTTATTGAAGATATGGCAATCCATAATTCCCAATATGGGAATGCTAGAGGTTTTGCTAACAAGGGCAAGCATCATGTTGATTCAGTCACTCTATTACAAGCCCAGCTTACTTCTATTTGTCAGAAATTAGATAATCTTACCACTAACAATTCCAATTCTGTTGCTAATGTTTCTGCTGTTGCTAATAATGCTAATGATGCTTTTTGTGAAAATTGTGGCAGTGTAGGTCATTATGAACAAGATTGCAGGAGTTCTATGGAGCAAGTTAATGCTTTCCAAACCTACAAGCAAAATAACCCATACTCCAATTCCTACAATCCTGGCTACCGGAACCATCCCTACCTATCTTACCGTAGCACTAATGTTCAAAATCCGCCACCTCCACAACAACCACAACAAGCACCCCCTCCATAGCAGAAATATTACCATCCTCATGCCAATCAGAAACCCCCATCACAACCCCCCACTACATCTTCTGACCCTGCTTTATCAGAAATTAGGGCAATGCTGACTAATATGCAAAAATATATGGAGAGTAGAGACCAACAGATTGACTCTATTATAGCCCATAATAAAGTCATGGACACCCAAATTGCCCAATTGTCCTCTACCCTTCAATCCCGTCAGCAGGGAGCTTTACCAGCACAGGGAATGCAACCAACGGATCATGCAAATGCAATCACCCTAAGGAGTGGTTCACACTACGATGGGCCCCAAATGCCCAAAGAGGATGAACCTGAATTATCTGACATTGCTAATCCTGATTCCTTTATACCAATTTCCCCTGCAGGGCTGCAGGGTAAAATTCCTGATGCTAATATTTTTGATGATTCATTGCAGGGTACAACCCCAGGGAAGGATGCACCCCAGGAGAAGAGTAGGGAAGCACCACCAGTTATCAAGCTACCTTTTCCCAACAGTCACTTGAAGACTAAGTTGGATAAACAGTTTGGTAAGTTTTTGGAGGTTGTTAAAAATTTGCAGGTAACAGTTCCTTTCACAGAACTTATTACTCAGGTTCCTGCATATGCTAAATTTATGAAAGACATTCTGACTAGGAAAAGGGCCTTTAATGAGGTAGAAACCGTAGCATTCACTGAGGAATGTAGTGCACTTTTACAGAATAAATCCCCTCCTAAATTAAAGGATCCCGGTAGTTTTTCTATCCCCTGTCATATTGGTAATGTCTTCATTGATAAAGCATTATGTGATCTAGGTGCTTCTGTTAGTGTAATGCCATCGTCTGTTTGTGCTAAATTAAATATGGGAGATTTAAAAGTTACTAATATAACATTGCAAATGGCAGACCGTTCTGTTAAATACCCCTTAGGTATTTTAGAGGATGTACCTGTTAGAGTCGGTAAATTTTTTATCCCCGTTGATTTTGTTGTTCTAGACATGGCTGAGGACACGCAAATTCCCATTATATTAGGTAGACCTTTTCTCCATACTGCAGGAGCCATTATTGACGTCAAAAATGGTAAACTAACCCTTTCTGTAGGCGACGATAATATCACATTTAATTTAGGGAAAGTTTTAAAAGGTCCAATGCTTGAAGAAAATTGTTATTTGATTGATGTGCTTGATATAATGGATGATATTTGTGAGGAAAGCTTACCATAGGTTCTTGCAAGGGACCCCTTGGAGGAAATTCTTTGTGGAAATTTGTCTGCAGGTGACATGAGCGTATGGAGCAAGGAGGTGGATGATATAGAAAGAGCTATTGCCACCGAGGAATCTGATCTTAATGATTGTGTGAAGGTAGTAAATTTGGTTCAGGAATCACAACCTGCAGAGGTGAAGAAACCTGAACTAAAACCTCTCCCTTCCCATTTAAAATATGTTTTCCTTGATGAGCAGGAATTGTACCCTGTGATCATTAGTATTGCACTGGATGACCCACAAATTTCTCAACTTTTAGAGGTTCTCCGAACCCACAAAAGGGCAATAGGGTACAGTATTGATGATCTCAAGGGTATAAGCCCTGATTTTTGTATGCACAGGATACACTTAGAGGACAATTACAAGCCCTGCGTTCAACCCCAGAGGAGGTTGAATCCTAATATGCAAGAGGTAGTCAAGAAAGAGGTTATGAAGTTACTCGATGCAGGTATCATCTATCCTATTTCTGACTCTAAATGGGTAAGTCCTGTACAGGTGGTTCCTAAGAAGGGTGGGATGACTGTCGTTAAAAATGATAAAAATGAATTAATTCCCACTAGAACTGTTACAGGGTGGCGTATGTGCATTGACTATCGTAGATTAAATATCGCCACTAAAAAGGACCACTTCCCTCTCCCCTTTATTGATCAAATGCTTGAGAGGTTAGCAAATCATAAGTTCTTTTGCTATTTGGATGGGTATTCGGGATTTTTCCAAATCCCGATCCACCCTGACGACCAGGAAAAGACTACATTTACATGCCATTATGGCACTTTTGCATATCGTAGAATGCCTTTTGGTTTATGTAATGCACCTGCTACATTTCAACGTTGCAGGATGAGTATCTTTTCTGAGTTCATAGAGTCTATCATGGAAGTCTTTATGGATGATTTTAGTGTTTATGGTTCTTCATTTGATGCATGTCTAATTAACCTAGCTAAAATCCTGAAAAGATGTGAAGAATGCAACTTGGTCTTAAATTGGGAAAAATGTCACTTTATGGTGACAGAGGGAGTAGTCTTGGGTCACATTGTATCTGATAAGGGCATACAGGTAGACAGAGCAAAAATTTCAGTGATTGAGCAATTACCTCCCCCAGTTAATGTTAAGGGAGTTAGGAGTTTCTTGGGTCATGCGGGGTTTTATCGCCGTTTTATCAAGGATTTTTCTAAAATTGCTAAACCACTAACTCAGCTTCTGCTTAAGGATGCCCCTTTTGTTTTTACTGACGAGTGTCTTGAGGCTTTTGACAGGATTAAGCAGGCTTTGATATCGGCACCCATCATATGTGCTCCCGATTGGAATCTTCCATTCGAGATTATGTGTGATGCAAGTGACTATGCTCTAGGAGCCGTGCTTGGACAAAGGAAGGATAAAGTTTTGCACGCTATCTATTATGCAAGCAAAACTTTGGATGAGGCCCAAGTCAATTATGCCACCACGGAAAAGGAGTTTCTTGCTGTTATATATGCTTTAGAAAAATTTAGATCATATCTTGTTGGTTCTAAAGTCATTGTTTTTACTGACCATGCAGCGTTGAAATATCTAATAGCTAAGGCGGAATCCAAGCCAAGGCTACTCCGGTGGGTTCTTTTGCTCCAAGATTTCAATATTGAGATAAGAGACAAAAAGGGAGCAGAGAACGTAGTGGCAGATCACTTGTCACGTATCAGGTATGATGAGGGTAAGGATTTTCTTCCTATAGATGATTCGTTCCCCGATGACAACCTGTATGCAGTAGTAGAGAATCACCCTTGGTATGCAGATTTTGCTAATTATTTGGTGGGTGGTACTCTACCTCCTGACTTGTCCTACCAACAGAAAAAGAAATTCCTTTCTGATGTTAAACATTATTTTTGGGATGATCCTTTTTTGTTTCGTGAGTGTGCAGATGCATTATTTCGCAGGTGTGTTCCCGAATGGGAAGTTCACGGCGTCCTTACTAGTTGCCACACTTCACCCTATGGTGGACATCACGGCCCCTCTAGAACGGTGGCCAAGATTAACGAGTCAGGCTTCTTTTGGCCTACCATGTTTAAAGATGCTAACACTTTTGTGCAGGCTTGTGACTCTTGCCAGAGGACTTAGGTATTACTTTTGATTAGGTGATACGACTTTAGCCTGTCAAAATTTGGCGCCGTTGATCGGGCGCGCCTCCAGGCCGTCCATTATATTTTCTTTCTCCTTCCTTCTTTTCTCACTTTCTCCTTATTTCATCTTCTTCATCTTACTTTCTCTCTCTAAAACCTCCATTTTCAAACCTTCAACAACTACTTCAATCTTAGATCTTCTCAAATTCCTTCATCCAAACTCAAAAATTCTTCCATTTTCCAACTCCTCTCATCTTTCTCTACAATCTACACTAAATTTTCAACACTTTCTCTCAATTTTCACTCAAACCCTAAGAGAGAGAAAGCTTCAATTACCACAATTTTTTTTAAAGAAAATGGCATCAAAGAGGTCTAGGACTCAACGGGGTGAAAGCTCGAGGCAACAAGCTCCAAGCATCGACCCGGAACTCCAAATTCCGGGATGGGAGAGGGTGGTCATCACCACCCAAGAGCAAAGGGCTAGGATGCTTAACCTCATCGCGAGGCAGGTAATTCCTACCCGTTTTATTCATCACCCTACTTTATCTAGACTAGGAATTGATAAATATGTTGAAAAATTGTTTAAAGGAATTGGCATGAGTGGTTTGTTTCAATTACATTATGATACTTATGATTATTTGACCCTAGAATTCATTTCTAGTTTTAATGTCATAAAATCGAATGCTTTAATCTCTCATGTTCAATTTCGTTTGTTTAATAATGATATTAGATTGTCTTTGAAAGAATTTGGAAAATTGTTTGATTTAAAATCGGATAGACCAATTGAACCACCCCAAGACAACATCACCTTTGTTTATCATGCTTTAACGGGGAACCCAAATTTGAACCTCCAACATGCCAAGGGCACTTGGATTCAACATCCCGTGCCAAAACTTTGGCAACGGTTTGTTGGCCTCACCATCTTTGGGAGGCATGAACCCGCGAATGTGAGGAGGGATGAACTAGAATTGCTAGGGTCCTACATGATCTCTAGGAGCGACAAGTTGAACATAGTTCATAGGATGGCCCAACACTTCCAACGGGTGGCTAATGCGGCCGAGTCGGGTAGGTCTAGAGTCCCGATTTACTTTGGGGGGTTAGTTACCCATATAGCGGTCAAACACCTAGGTTGGACCCCCGACGGAGATGGAAAGGTAGACGGCCCAACCCTTATGGATGGAGTCTACTTGGGAGGGTTAAATTGGATTAACGTGATTGGGGGTGACACTTGGTGGGTAATCCATAGGGAGTCGGGTAGACGGGACAATGCTTTCACCTTACCCAACTCGGCCATCACAAAATTTGAGAAGGGTCTTCCCTCCTACACCTTCGAATTAGGAGACTTAGGAGAGGCCCAACCTCACCACCAAGCACCTCCCTCACAACAACACTTCCACCAACCATCTCCACCACAACATTTTCACCAACCACCACCCCAACACTACTCACATGACATTCCCACTTCCTCAACCAACTACAACATCGACCCTAACGCCCCATATGACTTCTCGGCTTTTAGGAGCCAATTAGATCGGTTAGAGAGTGGGCAAGGGAGGATAGAGGGTATGGTTAGGAACTTGGACACTAGGGTAGGATCCCTAGATACTAGAGTTGGGGTGGTGGAGAGGAACCTAGGGCGGGGTTTGTACCCCATGTATGATGATTATGCCCGTCGGGGGGCTATTCCTCCCGAATCATTAGTTCCCGATTGGTTCCAACCTCCCCAAGGGGGGTATACGGACCCAAGTGCCTACGGTACCTATGTGGACTATTCGTCGGTCCATGGATATGGGACCGATGCTCCTTTTGGTGGGCTTGGGGGGAATGTGGACCCTAACTATTTTGCAGGTGGTTCGGGTTATGGTGGTGGTTCAAGCCATGGAGGGGCGGGACCTAGCCATGGTGGGAGTGGCTATTCGAGGATGGATGAGGACGAGGAGTAGGTTACCCTCCCAAGTCAATGAGGGCATTGCTTGATTTGGCCTGGGGGGGTAATCCTTCGCTTGGTAACTCTCTTTCCTTTCTCTCTTTTTACTTGCTTTTTAGTGTAGTTTTATTTGCTTTCCTTATTTGAAAAATACAAAAAAAAATTGAAAAATCAAAAAATAAAAAAAATACGAACCAATGAACTGTAAATCATGCTTCCCTGTGCCCCATACTTGAGAAAAATTGTTTTGATTCTTGGTATTTGATTGTGAATATTGTGGATTTGTTTATCATGATTTGAAGTTTAATTGCTTGGATTCCTAAACATGCGTCAATTTTGTCTAACTACTTGTGAATATAGTGCTTGACTAGTTGATTTGGTTAGGAATGTGTGATTAGTTCCTGGTATGTCAATGAATTTGAGTATTGATTTGCAACTATGAGTAGTGTTTCATAACTCACTATTATGCACATGTGGAGGACAAAGGCATTTGTTCTTTAGGTAGCCTTCAGATTTATTTAGATACATTTGTTCCCTTCTTGCTACCCCTGTTGTTGCCTTGACTTTTTATTGTTTTTAGCCACATTACAAGCCATGTTTGCCCCATTGGTTACTAGTCCCAAGCTTGGCTTGGGGGAGCTATTAGTGAGTGAGGTGAGGGAGTTTGTAGTGTGCACATTATTTGCACAATTTGGGTGAGAAGTATTTTGTTCTTGATCATATTTTTGTTTTGATGAGTTTAAAAGTGTATATATTTGAGAAAAATAAAAGTGTGATGAAAAAGAAAAAAAGAAGTTCAAGGAAAAAAAAATGAGAAATTGAAAAAAAGAAAGTGAACTTCTAATGAAAAAAAAAGAGAAAAAAAATGAAAAAAAAAGAGCAAAAAGAAAAAAAAAAGTGTTTCATGTTCAAATTATCTAAGTGAAGGTTAATCAAAAGAAAGGAAAAAAATTGAGTTTCATTGTAAATATTTGAGCTTGAGTTCAAAGTTTGTTTATTCACTCTAGTTCATTATTATTATATTTTTATGAGTGAATTTTGTAAGTTTTGGGATTGATTTATATTGATTGGATTATAATTGGTGGATTTGTGTTGGAGTTAGTTTTGTTGGAGATGATTATGACTATTATTTTTGGTCATGGGTTTATTAGGATATGGCTCCTTTATGCATTGCTTTTCTCTCACATATTCCCAAATTTATCCTACCCTTTTCCCTAGCCTTACATTACAAGCTTTAAAAGACCTTTTGACCTTGTGCATAGAGTTGTGTAGATATGAAAGTGTTGTTTATCAATGCAAGTTATGATTTGACATATTCCGAGTCGACTATTAGGTTGAGTGTATGTCTTTTTAAACACACGAGTGTTGTGAGTTTGGGAGGGCATTGTTCACATAAAGGGGTTGGGTGGAGAGCGATCGAGTACATCTTTTACTCGCCACATAAATGAGAGTTGAGTGTGTGAGTACTAGTCTTGAATTCTATATGCTCTTGTGGTTTGCTCTACTTGACAATTGTTGAGGAGGAAGGGTGATTAGATGAATAAGATTGGTTAATTTTGAAGCATGTTCGCTTGATTTGCCTTGAGTCGTTTGTGCTTGATTTTATTAATGGGGTGAGGCATGTTTTATTTGTTCATTGAGGAGCTCTTTGCTTAGGGACAAGCAAAGGTTTGGCTTGGGGGAGTTTGATATGTCTATTTTATATAGTATTTTACCCCCGTCCCTTGGTCATAATTAGTAGTGTTTTTGGCTCTTTAGAGCCACTTTTATTACTAATATGTGTTTTCTAGTGTTTTCGTAGTTTTGGTTGAGTTTTGTAGGGAATTGCACCTTTGGAGCATTTTCCCGGGATTTTATGGAGCAACTACGAGCATTGGAGGAGCACGACCATCTTTCGTAGCCCAAGATCGGTTAGAGTAATCAAGCCGGTGAATAAGGGCTCAACTTGTGTGAAGACGAGACATTTGGACCGAATGATTTAAGCCCCAAAGAGGATATTTGGTTTGGGCCAAGTTACGAGCCCAAACGAGGAGTCCAAGCGGCCCAAAGGTGTCCGCCCGATGGTCCGCCCGATGATCCGCCCGATGGTCCGCCCGATCAAAAAGGCGCGCCCAATCGGGCAAAGAAGACTTATATCGCAGCAGCCCTTCGCCCGATCAAAAAGGCGCGCCCGATCGGGCGGTGCCTCGCCCGATCGGGCGCGTGTTTCTGGAGGACGTTTTAAGCATCGTTTAATTTGTTTTAAGTTAGGATTTTCTAGCTTAGTATAATACGCTTTTGTTAAGCGAATTTAGGGGGGATTTCTTTTCTTCCTTCCCTTACTCTCTCTTTTCTCTCTCTAACTTTTTTTCTTTCTCTCTTCTCTTAAACTCTTAGTATTATTTTCTCTCTCTACAACTCTTGTTCCTTTTAACTTTGGGTACGATTTCTATTTCAATTAATCTCAGTTATTTATTTTCTTCCCTTAATCATGTCTCCTTTAATTCCTTTGTTTAGTTTAGATTTAATTATGTCTGAGTAGTTCTCTTTTTAGGGTTTATGGGGATCCATAATTAATATGAAGGGATAATTTATTATTGTTGATTATTGATATTGCATGATAATTTCTTATTGAATTGTTTTAATTCTTTGCAATTGGATTATGAATCGAGCAGATGTAATTTGATTGTGAATGTTTAGCAATATTGAATTGATGAATCGAGCAGATGTTAATTTAATATTAAAGGCTATTTTCAATAGGAACTTAGATCTAGTAAATTGCGAGAGCCTGTTAGATCTATGTTGGTTAATAAATTGCGAGAGCCTGTTAATCATGTTATTGTGCAATGTTAATTATTGATTGTTATGTTTTATCCCGTAATATTAATTATTGGTGAACCTGTGACCCTAGACCTTCTTATTATTAATTTTCTCCCTAAACTTAATCTTCATAGTATAATTTCATATTAAACACAACAAATTGGTTACCTTAATAATTTAGATTATATTAATTAATTAGGAGTAGAAAGACCAGTTTCCCTGTGGATTCGACCCTACTTCCCTATCTACTTTAGTTAGAGGACTTAGGTATTACTTTTGATTAGGGGATACGACTTTACCCTGTCAATTATGAATAAGGTGTAACCTTCACGGTTCAATCGTTGTCCCTTATTCGTGGTTCATATGATCCGTGAACGGTTTACAAGTTCCTTAAAAAAACTTGTTGGTGGCTCCCAACTTTCCTTGTCCCTAATCGTATAAAGTGTTTTCGGTAAAATTACCAGGCCATGTGGCCCTATAAGAAGGTGACACATGTCACCCTAGAAGAGGCCCCTAGTGGGCTAATCTCCTACCGACACGTGTCCCTCCCAGCTATTGTGAAAAAGGCTGCCTTTATGGCCCAACCAAACTTAAGTCAGAATGACCTAAGAAAGGGCATATTTTCTAACGACTCTATAAATAGGGAGATTTCCCCCATTTCTGGGGCACGTTCATTTATTACAAACACTTGAATTCTCACACATCAGAGAAAACACCTGATCTTGGAATCTGAGAAGATCTCACTTTTATCTTTTTCACACCTTTTTACATTCTCCGTACACGTACTTACTTGATCGTCGAAGGCGAAACTCCAACCACCCGGAGTATCCGTTGTTTTGCAGGTTCAAGTAGCTGATATCAGTCTTGGTGTTGTAACTCTCCCGAAGGACACATAAAACCTCGAAACATTTGTCGCCGTCTATGGGGAGAGTACTTCTAAGATGTTTAAAGAGTCTTTACCGAATCCTAATCCTAATCGGCCTCCAGTCGATGGGGAGGTCTATTTAGATCATGATACTAATAACGACGTCGAAGTCGAAACATATGTGGCCTCTGATGGGTCACTCAGAACCAAGTGCATCCGTCCCAAGGACAACCTAGAATGGGGCAATAGCCAGGAAGGTCCGAGTAAATCCTCTGGACAACCAGCTGGGGAAACCTAGGCGGCAAGAGGGGAAGCTCCCGTCCTAGAGACGAACTCATGAAATTCAAGACTAGTTTCAAGGGGGAGATCAAAGATCTCATCGACAAGAGGACAACTAGCTCTAGCAAGGGTCAGACGCCCAAGAAATCTCCTCATGCTGAGAGGAGAAAGCCAGTGAGGGAAAAACAGCCTACTCCACACCCCACTACTAAGGAGAGGGTTGGGACCTTGATTGACTGGTCCAAGGTTCTTCTACCCTAGACAGGTACGAGGAAAGTCATCCAGCAAGTCCAAGCGGATGGCAGCAAGAAATCATTCTTTGATGCTCGACATATCATTGATCATAAGAGAAACTAGCAGCTATCTGAGTCGGCTTCCACATCGAGCTTCCCAGACAATTTTAAGAATACCTCGGCAAGGTGTTCCCAGTCAGTACATGAGAGCCAGTCAGGCGGCCAATCCGTCCATATAGGCCCTCAAATGATTGGATCAGCCCCGTATGTGCCTCAAATGCCATACCGGCAATATGCCCAACCTTACATGCAGCCGGCCCTCCTTGGAGGTCGGGCGACATACAACGTCCAATCTTTAGGACTGGTGACGTGTGGTGATCTAGGTCGTTCGTTAAAAACTAAAGCACCACCAATCAAATAATTAAGAAAATCAAACTTATTCCTAGTATAAGACAAGTCCGAGTCGAATCACGAGGAATGAGAGGGAGATTGCTATAGTCTATGGTCAAGCTACTTCGAAGAATGAGAGGTAAGGTGAATTGAATTGTAACTAAAGTATCAACTAGCTAATCAAGTCAAAGAAAATCAATATGCTAAACACTAGGGATATAGGTTCCACATGCAAGCTCAATGATTATGCTAATCGATGGATGACTCAATTGATTTAAACATTGCAAAGGACAAACAATAGTTGCAATTAATAGAATCCAAAAGCTATCTCCTATAAGCCAAGCAAGGGTTCACTAAGAATGACTAACAAGGAGAATCACAATCGAATTCAACCAATTAAAGCAATTCTCAAATCAAGGGTTCATGTCATTGAAATTTGCTATGCAATCTAGATTAATCTTATAGGTTGATCACTCCTAATCCAATTAATCACATGCACAACAATGTCAACCAATTTAATTGCAACAATTCAATCAACCAAGAATCATCAACTAGCAATAATCATCAATCAAACATGCTTCCCCTTCTCCCTAGCTACTAATCTACTCACTAATCATGGTGGAATTGAAAAAAAAAGCTAATTGAATCATAAACATCATCATTTCAAGCTTAATCAAAAAGAAAATCAAACTCAACAAATTCTCAAACCAAAGATCAACAATCAAATCAAACATTCAAGAATTAAAGGAAAGTGCAAGCAAAAGTAAATTCAAAGAAAGAAATTCTCACTAATTTTCATTGATTAAAGAAGAAATCCAAGCTCAAAGATGTAATTTGAAGTACAAAACAAGTAACCTAAAGTTTCTCACTCTACTTTCTCTCTCTACTAAATCTAGAAATAAGTATCAAGTACAAGTGAAAACGTCCTCTAAAAAAGGAAAATCAAGGCTATTTATAATAAATCGAGCGAAGGGAGGCGGAGCAGGCCCGTGCGCACACACCACCCCCCCTCACGTGCGCACGCACACCAGGGTCTGTTGTGGGTGTTGCGCGTGCTCGACTTCCCTTGCTCGCTCGTAGATCCTTGCGCAAAACCTTTTCTCCTAGCGCTCTCGTGCATCCCCATCGTCGGTGCTCTCAAGGTGATGCCCGCGAGGAGGGCAGCCTTTGATCTAAAAAATTTGCACATTCCCGACCTAAAATTAATGAGAAAACATCCGTAAGAGAGCGGCAAATAAGATTTCAAATCTTCACTTACAAGAATTCAAGTAAAAGTAAGAGAGAAAGCAAAAAGAATAGAAATTAAACTAAAATAGCTTAATAAGAACAAAAATTATGAAAAACTCATAAAAGTGAATGAAAAACCAAAATGAGCTATAAAGAAGGAAAATAGAAGAAAACTAGAAAGATTATAAGAAAATAAAGCGAGAAAGTAAAGAAAAAGGAATCAAAAACCACTCTATTGAGTGCCATAAATGATGCTCATCAACTGGAAGCTTCGTATGCTGAAACTTAGTGAACAACCCTTTGCGTTCACCAAGGAGGTAACCGAGGCGGTACAGCCGACCAAGGTTAAGAATGTTTTGGTTGGTACCTATGATGGTACCACCAATCCCGAAGATCACCTCATGGCCTACACCAACCTCATGTACCTACAGGGATTGGATGATGCCACTTGGTGCAGATGTTTCCCGGCTACCTTGAAGGGTATTGCACAATAATGATTTGACAACTTGCCAGCCGGATGTATTGACAGCTTCAAGAGGCTTGCCTTCTTGTTTGCTTCCAATTTCTCAATGAACATCTCTGCCAAGAAAACAAGTCTCGACTTGAGCACCATCCGAAAGGGAGAGAGAGAAGGGCTCCACTTCTACGTCAGGCGGTTTAATCTGGTGAGAATCCAGATTCAAGGATTATCTGACGAGGTTGCATACATAGACTTCTTCAAGGGTCTGAAAGATGGGTCATCCTTTAAGTTCAACCTTGTTAGAAAGAGAGTCTTCATTCTCCAGGATGCATTGATAGAGGCGGAAGCCTATATACAGGCGACCGACCTTTGTTCGCCCATCAATCAGTCAGACTCCAAAAAGTCTGACAAACAAAAGGAGAGTCGGCTTGCTCAGCCGGCTCCCAAAGTTGAAGGGAGCAAGAAAAGAAAAAATCTAGGCGGTTGACGCTTATAGCAGTCACATAGAAGAAAAAGAAAGAGTTTAAACCGTACGTCCCCAAGTACGACTTAAACAAGGACTGCTACTCCATCCTCATGGAGATCGAAGACCAAGTGACCTTTGAGAAGCCTGCTGCTATGAAAGGTTCTACCAAGAATCAAAACAAAAAAAAAGTATTGTTATTTCCATGAGGACATTGGCCACGACACCAACGACTACTATAGCCTCAAGCGGCTGTTAGGCCATTTGGCTGATCAGGGGGTGTTTAAATCCTACATCCTCAAGTCCAAGGTTACCTTGAATAAAAACTCAGGGTAGTCATCCAAAAAGGCTTCCTAGCCTACTAGTAGTTCGGACACTGACAAAGAGTCGATCTACACCATAGCAGACGGTTTTTCCGGAGGGGCCCTTACCATACGAGGCACTAAGGACCACCTGAGGAAGATGGATGTCAACTCTGTTGACGAGGGTCAGGCGTCAAACAGCACATTCCTTGAGGTCGTCATCACTAAGAAGGACCGGGGCAAAGTCTGCCGGCCATATGATGACCCTGTGGTTATTGAGTTCAAGGTGGCCAACCAACTAGTTGGCCGGATCCTGATAGATACTGGCAGATCGTCTGACATCATCAGCTACAAGTGCTTTTCTAGGTTGAAGTACAAGCTCGACAACATACGGAATGTCTCTCACACCTTAGTTGATTTGTGGGGTGGAGTTGTGCACCCAGTTGGACGGATAGATCTACCTATCCGGCTGGGGGAGAAGGGAAAGATATGCCACATGGTCGTCCGGTTCTTGGTCATTGAAGAGCTGACTGCCTACAACCTCATCTTGGGTCGTCTAACTCTGAACGAGTCCAAGACCGTCGTAATCCCTTCCCTTATGCTGATGAAGTTTGAAAGGGATGATGGTTTTGTTGGCTCCCTAAATAGGGATCAGAAGACAACTAGAGAGTACTATCTCTCAGATGTCTAGCCCACGACGGCAGCAACCGACCAGGGGGAGGAGCTAATAGACCTTAACGATGTCAAGGATCCCAATCCCACCCCACTAGTAGCCGAAAAAAAGAGGAAAGCTGATCAGCTGGTGGCAGTGAAGAAGGAAAAGCAATAGCAATCATTAATCGGGGAACGGTCAGATGAACTCCGTCCCCAGCCGGCTCGTGAGCACATTGATATTCTTTTGTATGACAGCCATCCAGAGCGAACTGTTAAGGTGGGGACGGTTGCTTTTGCAAAGTTGGGTGCAAACTTGCACCACCTGCTGAAGGAATTCAAAGACATCTTTGCCTTTGAAGTGGAGGAGATGCCAAGCATCAGCCTGGATCTTGCTGTCCACAAACTCGTAGTGGATCCAAAAAAGAAGCCTATCAGGCAAAAGAAAAGAAATTACGGCGAGGAAAGAAGTTAGGTGACAGCTGCCGAAGTTAAAAAGTTGTTAGACGCTGGGTTCATTCGGCCGTGTAACTTCCCTGACAGTGTTGCGAATGTAATACTTGTAAAGAAACCGAATGGTACCTGGCGCATGTGTGTTGATTACACTCACTTGAACAAGGCATGTCCAAAGGACATTTACCCGCTTACAAAGATCGGCAGCCTGGTCGACTCTACAGCCGGGCATGCCTTGATGAGCTTCATGGACGCCTACTCAGACTTTGATCAGATTCCCCTGTGGAAAAAAGATCAAGAAAAGACGGCATTCATCACTGATCAGGGGTTATTCTGTTATACTGTGATGCCGTTTGGCTTGAAGAATGCGCCTAATACTTTCAACAAATGATTAATACAATCTTCATTAACCAGATTAGGTGGAATGCAGAGGCGTACATTAATGACATGATAGTCAAATCCAAGCTACAGGCGACCACCTTGCTGACCTCCGAGAAACCTTCACCACACTCAGGCGGCACAAGGTCATGCTCAATCCCAAGAAGTGTGTATTTGGTGTTGAGTTTGGGAAGTTTCTCGGATTTTTAATTGATCAAAGGGGGATAGAGGCCAACCCAAATAAGATATAGGCGGTAATTGACATGAAGTCACCCCGCACTATCAAAAAAGTACAATAGCTAATAGGTTGTCTAGCGGCATTGGGGAGATTCCTCAGCCGGTCAGGTGACAAGTGCCTCTATTTCTTCCAAGCGATCAGAAAGAAGACAAGGTTTGAATAGGGGGATGATGCTTAGGTGGCCTTTCAGAAATTGAAAGAACATCTACACTCTTTGACAAGGCTTGTTAGCCCTATGCCCAAAGAGACGCTTTACATGTACTTAGCCATTTCAAATCATGCCCTTAGTGCTGTTCTCCTTCCTGAGAGAGATGATAATCAGCTCCCGGTCTTTTTCATTAGCCATGTTCTTCGAAATGCTGAACTATGGTACCCAATGGTTGAAAATTTTGGCCTTGCTTTTTTCATGGCTGTCAAGAAGTTGAAATCTTACTTCCTGGCAGATCTGGTTGTGGTCTATATGGACCAACCTCTCAAGCGGCCAATGACAACCTTGGATTCATCCAGTAGAATGCTCAAATGGGCTATTGAAATACAAAGTTTTGAAATCACTTTCGAACCAAGAAAGGCAGTGAAGGGTCTGGTGTTTGCCGACTTCATTGTCGAAATGGTAAGGCCGGCTGCGCCGGAAAATCTTGATCAGGTTTTGAAAGTGTATGTAGACGGGAGCTCTACCATGAACGGCAGTGGTGCATGCAAGAGTTATATGTTAGTCTCCTGAAGGGGACAAGTATGAGTATGCACTACGGTTCAAGTTTTAGGACTCAAATATTGAGGCAGAGTACGAAGCCCTGCTAGCCGGCATCCGCATGTGCAAGTTGGCAGGGGCAACAAAAATTAACGCCTGCTCTGATTCACAGTTGGTCGTTAGCTAATACCATCGTGACTATGAGGCCACCTATCCGGCTACGATAAAATACCTTCAGGCGGTCAAAACTGAAGCCAAGACACTTGAAGAGTTTCAACTGAGTCAACTGCCCAGGTCTGAGAACAATCAGGCAGATGCTCTGTCTAAGTTGGCATCATCCACCTCTTGTGATACGCCTCGGTCAGTCTTCTGGAAAGTGATGGAAAAACAAAGTATTGTTGAGGAAGAGCCCATTTGAGTACTTGACCGAAGCTTAACCTGGATGGATGGCATCCGGGCCTATCTACTAGACAGCACCTTGCTGGATACATATCCAAAAATGGTCGCAATGAAAAAACGTGCGGCCAACTTTGAAATAAAAAACGGAGTGCTCTTCAAAAAGGGCTTTTGACGTAGGGAAAATGTAGGTCGTTATCTAATCTTCCCTAGAGCCAAACTAATTGATAAACACTTAACAAACCATACGAGTATAGAGGTAAGTCAAGGGTCAAACCCAAAGGAACGGTAATGTTCAAGCACTCTCAATTATGAGCCTAAGCTAGGTCGAAGTCGAAGGTGAAGAAGGAATACTAACAACTAACAAACTAACAATCAAACAAATAAAACACTAGGAATGGGGATCAACAAGTAATCATGACAATTGCAACAACTTGGGAAGATCATGCCAATCAAACGTTGTGAAGACTAATGATAAGAGCTATCAATTGGAATCAAAGAGCTATCTCCTAATCGTTAAGCTAGGGTTCACTATGAATAACAAACTAAGAGAATCACAATCCAAACCAATCGATAATTGCAATTCCTAAATCAATTGGTCGTGTCATTAGCAATTACAATGCAATCTAGCATAATTCTCAAGGCCTAATCGAATTACACACATGCAAACCTTCATTAATCACTTTAATCTCAACAATCAATCACACAATTCCCAAATTAATCACAATTAATCAATCATACAAGTTTCACCCAATTCCTAGCCAAACAACTACTCAAGAATCATAATCTATCAACAAACAACTAAAGAAATCAAGAATCTACAAAATATCAAGAACAATTACACTAATCAAGAATAAAACATCAAAATCAAACCAAACAAACATGAAATTAAACAAAGCAATAAAGAGGAGAGAGAGTGAGAAATCCTCATTGATTGATAATGGAGATTTTCAATACAATTGTCATCTTGAATCTTCAATCTCTCAAATAACCATTAAAATCCCTCAGTTCTCTCTCTAAAACTACTCCTAAACTATCCTTAAAACTAGAGAGAGAAGCTCTTAATCTAAGCTAACATATGAGAGAGAAATTCTAAGCTAGTCTAAAGTTGTTCAAAAAATAGAAAGGCCTCATGTATATATAGCAAAGAAAAACAAAAGGGACGGAGAGCCACGGTGCGCACGACAAGAGGGTGTGTGCGCGCGCACCAACCTATGGTGTATTTATTGCTTTAAGTACAGATGACCCTCAAAGGGAATGCCGCCTGTGTAATGTGCAGGCGGTCAACTTTAACAAATGAAAAAGCTAAGAACCTTAGCGGCTGTTTGATCTCTTTAAGACGATAAAATGAGGCAAATGGTCGGATGATATCAAATATTCAATATGTCTGCTCCAACACGAGTGTGGCGTCTGGCGACGCCCATTCGGGTGAATTTTTCGCAAAGAGCATATCCCATTTGGGTGGCACATTGCTCTATAAATATATACAGACGGCCTAAATTGATTGGCCTAATTGGCCAACTCATAGCCGTCTGGCTTGGAAAGTCTAAAGTGAAACTGGTAAGCCCTGAGAAACCATTGGACAATATGCAAACGACATGCAAATAATATTTCACTTTGGAACTAAACAACGCTATAAGTCTGCCTGTCATTGCTTTAGGGCAATACAGGCAAACAAAAAGCAGATCTTGTTATTTAGTCCGCCTGTTCCATTGGGGCAGAGAAGGCCAATATAGAAATTTATGTTAAGTTCAAACTTAACCCATAAGAGCCATTTGGTAAAGTAAAAATGGTCTATGACTGCCTGTTTCCATCTCCGACTGCTTGATGGCCGGCTGCACGCTTGGTTTGGGGCAATCACCATAGTGATTGATTGACTTAGAAATTAGTCATACTCTAAAGTATCAAAAATTTCCAAGCCAATCAACCCACTCTTAGACCCAAACGCACAACCATCCTAGGGCAAAAACACCCGATATACCACATTCATAAAACAGATACAATTAAAAAAAACACAACTGATAAAACCAACTTAATGGCCGGATGATTCATATTAAAAGGACTAATCCCATGGTCAGCCAAAATTAATTGTTAACTGATTACACAACCGGAAGAAATAAGTAAATTGTTGTAGAAACCTGACTCCACAGTCGGTAAAGAGACATGAGATACACAACACGCAAGCCGGAAAAGTATTTGAAAGGTCATTCGGCCGCAGGAACTTAAATTTAATCAACTTAAGGGGAGGACTCTACTTCATTCCCATCCGGTGTTTCACTAGCATTGGCCAGATGGTCTTCATTGTGCTCATGGTCCTCATTTCCCTCATCCTCCTCCATGACCTCAATCTCGCTGTCATTAGCCCTCTGCTCCGCCTGGTGCTGCTCATCGTCTAATGCATTGGTTGCTTGCTCAAAACGATACTCCTAGATGGAGTAGTCGTCCTTGGGGAATAGAGCCTTCTAATTCATCTTCATCCGGGTGACGTAGTCGGCCTCATTCTCCTCAATTAGCTGTCGCTTCTCCTCTTCGGCTCGGGCTGCGTACTTGACTCTAAGCTACTCCTCCTGGTTGGCAAGCTTTTTGCAGATTCTTATTCTGGCGGCGGAGGCTGTCTGTGCCCCTGCCTACATCTTGTAGCTTGCCAAGCTCAGTCCGAGCCGTCTTCAGCTTGCCCTCAAGCTCAGTCACCCTCTTATAGGCTGCCTCCAAATCTTCTTTGACTTCCAAGTTTGCAGTCGCCTGTGAATACAAGATATCCTGAATTAGTGCCTTAGTTTTATTAATATCAAACAGCGCCTGGTTAAGATTGGAAGCGGCCCTTTGGTTGGCAGCCCTTACCTCTTTCTGTTTATCATTGAATGGCTTTTTAAGCCCATTCACCCTCAGCATGGCCTACGTCCGACCAAAGGAAGGCTGTTAATATGCAGACGGCTAGCAAGACTTGCCGACTCCCCTAATGGAGTCCCATTGCTCAGTAGAGAGAACCCTAAGCATGTTCTTAGCGAACTACTGCACATCCGATGTTTGAACAGCATCTGCACATTCAACATTTGGTGAGAGGTTGGCATAGCCTCGGCCAATAGACCAGCTGACTTTAGAGTGGTTTTGTGACTAGGTATAATTCTTAACCCTGCAAGGGTAAGGCAAAGGGTTAAAGGCGGTGATACCTGGGATCTCAACTATTAGATCCTGGGCACGCTTGTCCTTGTGCTTGCCAGTGATAAGACCTCCTAGGTCAACTGAGACTCCAGTAATCTTCGATGCCTTTGATGCCTCCGCTTGCTTCAGAGCATCCATAGCAGCCGGCGACTTGCCGCCAGTAAAGGGGTGAGAGTCAGACCTTCTTGCTAATTGCTTCTATGCAGTCGAATTCTTTTGCCTGGAGGGCGTTTGCTCCTCCCCAGTAATTGGCCTCTTGGGGGGCCTCTCGTGAAAGGAATGGTGTCCTTTGAACTAGTGTATTATTTCGATAGAGGGTTTGGAGCTATTAGAAAGCTAATTATTCAGTAAGTTCAAGTGATCGGAATGCCTAGGTGGAGGCCGCTTCCGATCAGTAATATTAATGTATAATTAATATTACAGCTTAATCTTGATTGAACCCTTCGGGTCACAGCCAAGCAACTAACGGTCCAACACGGCGAATTAATTCGAAAGGAATTAATGAGTCACACGAGTATTGTGAACAAAGACGTCGGATTTCGAGCTTAGAGCGTCGGAACCGAATCTTAAAAGTCGAGCCAAAATTTAGGAATTGGCGAGACGGGAAAATGCTTCAAGTAATAAGAAAAAACCCTAGCCGCGCGAAAGGCTAGGGAAGCGTGCCAAATAGAAGTGCGCCACGTGGCAGCGCCATGTGGCAGCACACGTTGGCAGCCACCAAATGGCAGCGCGCCACATTGGCAGTGCCATGTGGCAAGGGCCGCGGACCCGGGTGATGGGTCATGGACGCGGGCCGAAAGGTGACGGCCTAACCGAACCCATTTTGGCGCTCAAGGTTGGTTGCCACATGGTTAGCTCACAATGGATGTGAGTTGCCTTGGGGAGCAAGTGAGGAAGTGGTCCTCACCTAACCATGTGACACTTGTTACTTAGTTATTCCTTTGTTTATTTAACTAGGAATTGAATTTAACATTCTTTCCATGTGGGATCTTTTTGTGAAAAAGTCCCACATTGAAAGATGAGAGAAATTCACAAGAAAGCACTCCTTATAAATAGCCAAGGCATACCTTGGGATTGTTCACTTGAGTAAGAGCTCAATAAGGCATCTCCACTTGAGAGAACCTTTAAGCTCATTAATTACTCGAGTAGTGTTTTAGTCCGACTTGGCTAACCTCCAAGTAAGAGACCGGTCGGGGTCGTGTTGTGGGTGGTGTTTAGGGTAAAAATACACCCCAACACGTGGTCCAATCTGTTGAGTAATTAGGTTTTGATGATTATAAACTAATGATGATTATCTATCTAACATGTTTGTTTAGTTGTGCATAGAAAGAACAAGTTATGCTTGGAACAAGGTACAAGGAACCTGGGTAATGACAGGTATATATGTAAGGAACTTGAGTAATATATGATAAGCAATATAAGGAACAAGCGCAATAATGAGAGATGGTTGATGAGCATGATGATGGCGAAGGATTCATGAAGGTAACTATGTAAATAGATGTTTACATATGTTAGCTTCACGAGGTAAGTATCCTATGCATATATAGGTCATGTATGTGTAGGAGTCTTTTAATTTAGTTTAGTTTTCTTTATTGTTTTTATAAATGAAAAAACTAACCTTCTGTTTTACTTTGTTATCCTCAGAAGTTTGCTCAGTTTGTCATCATCAAAAAGGGGCAACTTGTTGACCCTTATGAGGTTTTGATGATGATAGTTATGATTGAGCAAACTTCCATTTAATAAGGATTTTCTAGTGTTGTGATGTTTGCAGGTTTAGTAAACTCTGGGAGTTGAAGAAGGAACTGAAACAGAGGGACTTTAGAAGATCCATGAGGATACAAGTAAAGTTAGAAGAAGAGTTCCAGAAATGGAACTTCAAGGTGTTCCCTAACAGCAGGATCATATCAGGGGTTGTAATGACCTGTATCCGGTGTAATGCTGGGGCAATGGTGTGTCCTGACAGGAACATATCAACGGGTTGTAATGACCTGGTTCCGGTGTAATGCTGGGGCAAAACCTGAGATCCAGAATACATCAAGACTAAAGGATTCCAGAATAAGAGTCTCAGAGAAGCAACATGAAGACGGAGAAATAGAAGTATATTGCTCTAGGATTCATGTAAGTATGTTGGACATAAAAGTCGGTCTGGAACAAGTTTATATAGAACCAAGGTGAACTCCGGACAGTAAATGAAATTAGAATTAATGACTTGTCAGGAACTCAGAGACTGTCAGAAGTTCCGAACCTAATAGGAACTTAAGTATGCACGTCTTTAAAAGTCGGTTTTAATGATATATATTTATCTAATACGTGCATATCTTTTAGGGATTTAGTTTTACTAAATAAAGATATTTATTTTCTAATAAATCCCTTTTGGAAAAAGATAAGTTTGTTTAAAAAGTATTTTTAAACAAAAAGATAAGTTTTGAATAAAATCTAATTTTATATTAATTATATCTTTTTATTATTGACAGATTTTATTCTTAACAAAAAGATATATTTTCGGAAGACTTGTTTTAGAAAATATCTTTTAAACTTATCTTTTCATAAAACCTATCTTTTTCAAGGTGAAATGAATAATTCGAGTGTATTATAAATATACTTATATGTATTCATTCAAAGTTGAGGCTGATGAAGTGGAGTGGTCGTGCTTAATGGTTTTATCCTTCACCATGAAGTTAAGTCAGTCCTCCTGGTCAAAGTTCCTATCAGGTTTTGGTTACAGTTCGTCCAGTGAGTTCCAGACAGATCTCGAGTGTCCAACATATTAGTTTTATCTCTTTATTCATATATATGTATTTGGAGTTATTCAATGAGATCTTGTAATGGGAAAAAGGGTTTGAGTGTTTTGGGTATTGGGGTGTGATGAGTTTGAATTCTCTAAAATTCAAGTGGAGTGAGTCACCATGAGTGTGTCTTGGGTTGCACAGTGAGAAAAAGGAACCTGAGTGTGCCTTAGGTCGAAAAAGGAACCTGAGTGTGTCTTAGGTTGAAAAAGGAACCTGAGTGTGTCTTAGGTTGAAAAAGGTGCCTGAGTGTGTCTTAGGTCGATAGGATAGGTTCTTATCAAGTGGCAAGTGTCCGTGGTGGAACTTGCAAAGCAAAGGTCTGTGTAATAGGTTATACTAGGAGAGTTGCCTATTATAGTGGAATTTGTTTATAAGTCCCAATAGGGCCGAGGTTTTACTTCCAGTTAGGACCTGGAAGGTTTCCTCGTAAAATCTGCTTTGCACTCTTTAAGTTCCTAACTATAACTGTTTTATATTCCGCGAAAATTAGGCATTAGGAACTTACTACAATTCACCCCCCCTCTTGTAGTATATCATTTGTAATAACACAATCCCATAGTGACACGTGGTCCAATCAAAGGGTGACACGTGTTCCTATAGGAAGGTGACGCGTGTCAGTTTCAAGAGAGCACCTGAAAAAGGAGTAAAAGGGCCTCCTTACATCAGGAGGCCTAAATCCCAAGAATGCCGTAAAACGACGCCCCCATCTGACATGTTTCGTCAGCTGATTACGTAGCCAATCAGGAGACAGAAATCTAGGGTATCAACCCTAAAGAGGCACAATTTCCCACCCCTATAAATACCCCAATCATTTATGATGGGAGGGGTGGATTATGACATAATATTTAATAAAGCACTAAAAGCTCCAAATTCTCTTTACTTTCTCTCTCTAGTTTATTCCGTTTTCCGATTACTTACTAGATAGTTGGAGGCGGATCTCCGATAAACTAGAGCTCCGTTGTTTTGTAGGTGTCCAAGTCTACTTACCGGCATAGCGCGACCAGTATCCCGAGGGATTCCAAAAATACCCCGAAATAAGTGGGTATTGTCGGAGGTCGTTGTGCTTGCGAGGCTTAGCTTTCTCAAGTAAGAGCTCCAGTGGTCGAGCGAAGCACGCTATAAGGGTAATTTAGTCTTTTCTCTAATCTTGTTATTATGCATTTTGGTTGTATTAATTGTGAGTTTTTCCTTGGGCTCGGGTTTTATTTCCGCGGTGAGTTAGACTCATCGAAACCCTACATCTCGCTCATAGTTGGAAGCACAGCCGGCTTGACTGATCCTTCCTAGAAAATTACAAAAGACTTAGTATAAAATGATGTAATCTGCTTGTATTGAAATGACGGATGCATGGAACTTACATGGTCAAGCTGATCTGTTTTGAAAATTTGGCTCTTTTCCCAAATCATCTGGCGGTAAGCGGCTGCAGAGTTGCCAGGTTTCTTGCTTGGTGAGAGTTGCGACATTGCTTCTTCTGCAAAAAAGGCCGAATGTATGATTAGCACAAGCAAACAAAAAACACGCTTAACAACATATTCATCCGGCCAGCTACCTTTGCTATTCTCTAAACTAAGGCCACAAGCGGCTAGGAAGAAGGGATCCCTAAGCCATTCAAACCTAGGAATATAACTGTTGGGGACAATTTCTCTATCAGCCCCTCCCTCTACTGTCTTGATTTCAACTTTGAAAAGCCCAGGCTTCAAGATTTGATCCCAGCATTCATCAAGTACATGCAAGGGAATTGTCTTTTGGCCTAAGAGATATGGATCTCTGTTCCAGGAGTTGAACTTCATATTCCAGATGGTATTTGGAGAAGAGATGACGGAGAACTTGTTTCTCCAATCTTTCCACTTAGACTCTATTCTAAGAGTCATTATAAATCCTTTATTACAGGTCAGGGTGTACCAGCCGGGACCGCCTAACCTTGGATCTTTACTTAAATAATGCATTGAGGCAAACGCCTCAAAGCTTGGTTTTACTCCTTGCATCCTACAGGCGGCTACATTCCCCAGTATGTTCACATAAGATTTAGGGGCTAGCTGCCAGGCGGTCTGTCTAGGATCCTTTCAACTACTAGATCCAAGGGGAACCTCAAGTTCGCTTGTATAGCAGCTTCATAACACCCAAAGCTAGAGTCCTCATAGCTTTGGTGAGGCGGCCAGATGATTGTGTCATCCATGACATAGCTGGGAACATGTATTTCATATCTGGCCTCCATGACATAGGTGTCCTGGAAGGCATTTAACTTCTTTCGCATGTTTCTTTGGGTTGCAGCGGATATATGGGTAAAGTAAGGAGTGAACTCTTCTTGCATAAAGGAAGATGCCTCTCCTTGACCTCTTTCAGTAGAGGCAGCCTCTCCTTTAGAGCCAGCAGGGGAATAAGGACCCCTAGACTCCTCATTAGCCTCAAACGACCTCTCTTCAACATTAGAGCCGCCTGAGGGGACATCCGTATGGGATAACCCTTGCTCGGAGCCGGACGCCCCAACATCAGAACCATCCTCTAACTGGTCTAAGATGGAGTCATCCGGCGTACTTGAGGTGCCAGGCGGGTGGTATAAGATTTCGCTCCTACGCACCCTAATGGGATCATCGTTTTCTTCATCACTAGAAGCCTGGGCCGTCCTTTTAGTTCTGGTCATAGTGTCCTGCACAGACACAAAAACGGTCGAATTCGGGAACGTTTCAGAATGGGGTAGGCGGCACTCCTAGTCCTAGATTTAGCCTTCCCAGGTGGCCGGCTGACAGCTATCCTAGGCCGTGCTGTATGTGTTTGCGAAACCATTTATGAAAAGCAAGGGATAACAGACACAGACGGAAAGCAAAAAGTAGAGAATAAAATAGAAAGAGCAGGCGCATAAAGCAGGCGAATTAAAAGCAAACGACAGAAATCAAATTCTCTCAGAAAGTCAAAGATTCTTTCAGATATTCTCTCAAATGGTTTTTCGTGAATATGTGAAAAATGAGGGGTAAACGCTATATTTATAGAGGGGTAAATTTAAGGGAAATCTCGTAATTTCCCCATAAGGTGAACAGCAAAACTTACTCACCAATGATTAAGTGATAAGTGTCATAGATGCCACATGGCACGCCACGTCACATTTGTGAGGGGCAAATGTTTTGGGTAAAATTACCCAGGCCACGTGGCCCTATCAGAAGGTGACACGTGTTCCCCCAAGAGAGGCCCTAAGTGGGCTGATCTCCTACTGACACGTGTCCCTCCCAGCTATTGGGAAAAAGGGTGCCTTCATGGCCCAAATCCCGAGAAAGCCGTAATATGGCGCATCCCACCAAACTTAGGTCAGAATGACCTAAGAAATGGCACATTTTTCAACGACTCTATAAATTGGGAGATTTCCCCCATTTCTGGGGCACGTTCGTTTATTACAAACACCTGAATTCTCTCACTTCAGAGAAAACACATGATCTCAAAATCTGAGAAGATCTCACTTTTACCTTTTCTGCATCTTTTTACATTCTCCGTACACATAATTACTTGATCGTCGAAGGTGGAACTCCAACCACCCGGAGTATCCGTTGTTTTGCGGGTACAAGCAGCTGATTCCAGTCTTGGTGTTGTAACTCTCCCGATGGACATAGAAAACCCTGAAACATAAAGTAAACTCCCACTTCCTATGATTGTTAAGCATATTCACACATGCATAAGTAGGCGCGCTTCAATTGACGCTTACAATAATGGATCAAATTATGGAGATAATTAAGTTTGTTCTTTTGGATTGTCGTTATATCATAACTAGAGGTACTAACAATCTTTGGGCTAGTATAATAGGCCAAAGCCTTAGAACAAATCCTATAAGGTTACACAAAGGGCATAAATTGAACATAAGAAGAAAAGGCCCATGTTGGGATTTTCTTCTTAGGCGCTCGGCCATAAGGGAGAGTTTTAGTGGGTTGGGTTTCTTACCTAGTCTAGACATAATATGATTATAAATAGACTAAGTGCCTAGGGTTTGATTTAACAGTTGATTATTCAATTAAACCCTAATTAGCAAACACAAAGCCTAACCCTTAGTTTCTTTCTCTCGTTCGTCCTTGTAGGGAATAATTTCAAGCATCCCACACTTGAGCCCCACTGTGATCATACACTTAAGCATGGTGGTGTCCAAAGGGAAGGAAACTAGAACAAAAGAGTCGCCAAAAAGTTTTAGGCACTTGTAAACTGTTCACAAGTTGAAGGTTACACCCCTTCACGATCTATGAGATCGCTAACTCCATAGTGGTCCTGAACTATGACTGGATATTCGGGGATAAAGGTACAAATCCAACCTAAAAGAGATTGAACCTGCCCTAAATAGGCCTCTACTTTATTTTTCTCGTATTCATGTGCGCTTTCTGACTAACATACAATCATTACATTAACCCTAAGCATATTTAATCTATGTTGGTTGAATATTAATGCACAAACAAAGCTATTATTGGCGATCACTTGAATTAAAATCACATTAGCCTAAATTTAATTATTAATTATCTTATTAAGTGTGATTACAAATACCAATCTCCTTTAAACCTGCAAGAGAGGGCGTAATCAAGCAATAACAATAATAATATTAAGCAACATAATATTATTAACAACAAATCATCATCATCATAATCTCAATCTCATCAAAGCATAATAATATTTGCAAGATCCTAGGCATGATACTAACATGATTAATAACAAATCCTAGCATGTCACTAAATAATAAAGATCAAAGCTTTAATCCTAACATGATACTAACATGATAGAAGAAAATAGGAAGCAATAATCATGATACTAGAAAGCAATAAATAACATCCCAACATGAACTAGGAATTAATATAATCGAAGCATGCTTTTTAAAGATATATCAATGAAACTACTTACTTTGTTTCCTCGTATCTCTTTCTATCAAAACAACACACGTTAGTAACTTCAAGGAAAATATTAAATCAAACAATTAATTTAAATAATTGAAATAGCGATTTGGGACCAAACCCTCAGAAATTATCAACCTTTCACGTCTAGGGCAAAGGCAACTTCGAGCTTGGTTAGGGGCGTCTAAGACTCGTGAATGCGGTATTGTATTTCAAAAAGGGAAGGCTTAGAAAGAGGGAGAAAGAACAAGCTTCTAGCTTTGAGAGAGAGAAAGAATAGAATTAGATGATTGTTGATGATTGAAAATGGGGAAATAACACCCCTATTTATAGTGAAAACATCCGAAAAGCTTCGAAAAGATTCATAATTCGACTCGAAGTAAAACAAACCCTATCGTGACGCGATAGAGCTATCGCGATGCGATAGGGCTATCGCGACGCGACAGTCCTATCGTGTCGCGAAAGGCTCTCTGTGGCGCGATGGCTTGATTAGGATAAAAATCCTGCATGGAATCCTTTTCCCAATATAATCGGGTTATTAGACACCATAATTATCTTAATTTAAAATCAGTTTTATCTTCTAAAACACTTGTTTTATTCCGAATTGAATTCCTTATCTTTTCTAAATAATATAAAAGTATAATTATCAATCCTAACTCTATTAGAATTTAAAATAACCTTCTAGATTACTCTAAAAAATTAAAGTAATTCCTAATAATTTAGGAATGACAATTAATGAGCCCTCCACTTGACCATTGGGCCATATAAAATCATTTTGGACCCAATTTAGTATTTTGGCCATATCTTCCTCATTATTCATCGGAATTGGGCTTAGAATATATTGTTGGAAAGCTCTTTTCAAACCCTATCCAACTACACTATTACTAGACCCATATTAAGGACCAAACTAAATTAGTCTGGACATTTTCTATAAATAAGGTACGAAAAGAAATATTTTCAAAAACAGAAAGAAGTATTTTTATTAAAAACAGGTGCATCACGAGACTCTTTCACATATCACCTCGCTCGATAATCAAATAACGTGAAAGATATTCATCATTGGGTTTGGTTTTTTGGGAGACACAATCAGGTGTCTATAGAAGCCCCCACTTTGACTGAGTTTGGAGAAATGTATGTTTCAAAAACAAAAGTCAAAGTAGCGATAGGGACGGAGAATGATTTAGAACATTTTGCGATCGTAAATCATTCTTGCAACGCCGATACCTGAAAACTAGCATTAGTTTAAACAGGTAAAAGAGTTAGAAACGTGTATCTTGCACCATCGCGCACACGTTTCTGGAGTAACCGTTTTTCTGCATTTGTGACGACCTTCCTCAACCTAGGGGAATAACGCCGAAGACCACTCCGCTTGTAGCTGCCTTCATTTCCGCTGTGACAATCTTCCACAAGCTAGGGAACACCATCGAAGATTGCTCTGCTTGTAGCGATCTTCTGCTGTTTTGTGACTATTCTCCACAAGCTAGGGAACATAATCGAATATAACTCTTCTTGTAGCCATCTCCCGTTTTCTTGACAATTTTCCACTAGCTTGGGAACTTTGTTGAAGGTGACTCTACTTGTAGTCATCTTCAATTGTTTGTGACAACCCTCCACATCTTAAGGAACGTTGTCGAAGATCATTTTGCATGTAACGATCCTTAGTTTGCTAATGCTTTGCCTGTGCTTTTCTTGAATGTCTGTTGTGCTGTTTCTTTGCTGTATTTTGTTATGAACCAATTCCTTGGTGCTTGCGATGAACCAATATCTTGGTGCTTGCGATGAGCCAATGTTAGGCGTGTAAGCTAAGTGAGACGATCATTATCAGGTCGATCACTTACTGCGATTGTAATCAAGCCGACTACTAATCATGTCAACTTGCTTATAGGGGCTAACTGGCGTACCAAGGAACCCAATTTTCTGAATAAGGTCCACATAAACCAATATGGGGCCTAGGGAATTGTGCTGCTGAGGAAACGAGACCATCGCTCGCTGCCACGTGCTATCGCGGCGCGATAACCTTATCGTGTCGCAATGGAGTCGGGTTTTCCGGATTTAAACCCCTTTCTTCTCCATTTCGTCATTGCACCTCATTCCTTTTGCATTTCGCTCGAAAATTTTTCTTGGCTGGTTCTCCTTCGTTTCAACGAAATTCGCTCAAATTTTTTGCAAATCAAAGCTTGTGATCTCTAGTTTGCCGATCTATTTAAGTTTTCCCCAAACTCACTTTATTTTGTGCGAATTTAGTGCGTTTTTGCTCTCGAATTTTCGAAAATTTCGAAATCAATTTTGCTTGTTTTGCTTTATTTGTCGAATTTCTTGCCGTGAAACCACTTGTTTATGTTTGTATATTGCCTTAGGAGTATTTTGAAACTTGTTTGCCTCAATTTGGTGGAGAGACAAGCAAGTTGCCATTAACGAACACCTTGAGTTCGTGAGCCTAATGCGGCTTGTTCTTCATGTTTTTGCTTGCTTTTCATGCTTAATTTGTCACAATATTTGCTATAATATTGCAAGAAATTGTTTTATTGCTCAAAATTTCTTGTTATTGTCGAATCAAAATCATGCTCTGTTTTAGTACTACGTACTCTATTTTTTTACGAACATAGTATCATGCTGCTAGGCGAACTTAAGATATTATAGAACCATCCATTTACTAATTTTATGTTCTTGAACATGATTAGCATGACTCGTCATCGAGGTTCTGGCTCTCGTTCTTGCGGGGCTCACCGGGAAAACGAGCTTGTCGATGCAGGTGAGGGGACTTCCACTAGCCTTGGGGAGTTCCCTTATTGGGATGGGCAGACCTTGTATTTCGCGCACAAATTCCACATTTCAGAGCGCGTTCGGCTTGGTATGACCGACGAGCGGGTTCGTTGCCACGGCTCGGGCAACGAAACCATCGGCCACTTGTACAAGACTTACTTCATCAACAACGCGCAGCTACGCGCGTTGTAGGAGTTATGCGGTTTGACTCCTTTGCTGCAGGCCACTCAGGTCCTCTACTCCCTACGGTCGAGCCGTTCTATCGTACGTAGTTTGGTGGAGTTCTTTTGGGACACCACCAACACGTTTCATTTTCCGTGGGGTGAGATGATCGTCACTCCTCTCGACTTCTCTTTGATCACTAGACTAAAGTTCCAGTCGACCGAGGTTCCTTTGGGTAAGGATATTACCCTTTTGTCGCCAGAGGTGGATGAGCTGTTGGGTCCTATTGCTGTTAGGGCCCGTGCCGAGTCGCGATCAGTGCAGATGAGCGGCCGGTCCATTCGCCGGTCTCTGCTTGTAGAGGCCTTTTGAGATGATGTGACCATCCATGAGCAGCGGGTGCACATCTTTGTTCTGATTCTGCTGTCAGGTTCCTTTTCTCCTGACAAAGGTAGCTGAGCACTACTCTACTATCTGCTTGCTCTCCGCGATCTACATGCGATCGAGACTTTTGACTGGGCCAACTCGGCCTATGCTGATTTCCTGCTGGGATCGAGACTTTAAGGAGGAGGTCACGCTTTCCAACTTCTGGAGGATCGTAGAGGTATATTCTACTTTCAGAAGCTTTCTTTTGATACATGCTAGTTTTCGCTGACCCTTCCCCGTCGTTACAGGTGTTGTTTTACGAGTATCTCTCATTTTTGTCGCCAGCTAGGCTTTCGCCACGAGGGCTCCCCGTTGCTACTTGTTGGGGAGGCTGTTATCTTAGCCTGACCACTGTCAGACTCGCTCGAAGAGGCACTTCTCTCGGTATGCATTGTTGCTGTCATTTTTTGTTCGCTTTGTTCAACAGGATTCTAACTCATGGCTATCTCTTTTACAGGGGCCTGAGCCTCTTTTCCGTCCATGGGCTGATTTGGACGTTCCAGCGCGAGCTGTCACGTATTCAGCTCAGCGTCGTTATTTCTAGGGGACGTATGACGCTGTGGTGTACTTGGGTGAGAGAGTCGCGATTCAACACTCTATGGAGTTTTTCATAGTTCTGCGACGTCCTCTACCACATATGATGGATCAGGAGGCTCTTCGGACTCACATGGAGAGATCTGCAGATGGTGATGGTTGGAAGAGAAATAGCCATCCGTCCCAGTATTATGCTAGGAAGCTTTTGCCGCAATTGGCTCCACCGCCTTATGTATTGGAGGAGGAGGAGGTATGCTTTATTTCCTTGATTTGTTTCTCTTTCGGTAGCCATCGACGACCTTAATTATTTCTGCAGGAGGCGGCTGCTGCGGAGTTTGTACCTCCGCCAATGTCCATCACCTACCAGGGGTCGTTTAAACCCGTAGAGGAGATGATTCCTCCAGCCCCCGAGGACTGGCGTCTGGTGGAGAGATCGATTCCCCGCCGTCAGAATTCGGTAAGCTATCTCTGATTCTTTTTTATATGCATTTTTTCGACTGCTTTTAACCTCTTTTACTTTTGCAGTTTTCTCGCGAGGTGGTGACGAGGATGGCGAGGGCTATGGACGCCTTCCGCTAATAGCTCGTGAGGCTGAGCCACTAGGTGTCGTGCCATCGTGACGGCGATGTGGCAGAGGTATGTCTCTTTATTTGCACCTGATTATTTTAGTTTTTCTCTGTATGTAACTTGGCTTACTTTTCTGTTTCAGCCTGTCCCTCCGACGCGTACTTGCACGAGACCCGAGAGTAGGAGAGAGAGGTCTGGCTCTAGATCGCGACGTTGCCACACCTTGGCTGAGGATCAAGGCGGACGAGAGGGGTCGGACTCCACTGTCGTTATAGAGGGTTCTGGTTCCTCTACTGAGGAGGAGGTGAGGCAGCCCCCTGGTCAAGATGCTTCGATGTCGATTCCTTTTACGGTTGGTGGGGCATACGAGGTTGGCTCATCGTCGTAGCAACCGCGTTCTCAGAAGCCTCATCAGGGTAACCCTGGGTGGACTGGCCCTACTCTTTCTTTTCCTCTGACTGGAAAGGCTGATCCTGGGCAGGAGGTGACTCCCCGGACTTTGCGATTTTACAACACATTCGGGATTCGTCCTCCAGGATCATAGATGTACCCGTGTTCATTTTTTATTTGACATGTATAGGACTTTGCTATGAAACTTATGTTTAGGCATGTTGTATATACATACTTTTATTATTATGTTTATTCTAATTTTTTGCATTTTATTCTTTTATTTTATGTGCATGTGAGTGTGTGAAAAAAAAGTGACAAATTTTTTGAGCAAAAAATTCCGTCATTTTTATTATTAATGGAGGGTCTCCGACTTTTATGTTTAGGCATGTTGTAGATACATACTTTTATTATTATGTCTATTCTAATTTTTTACATTTTATTCTTTTATTTTATGTGCATGTGAGTGTGTGAAAAAAAAAGTGACAAATTTTTTGCGCAAAAAATATCGTCATTTTTATTATTAATGGAGGGTCTCCGACTTTCTCCCCCAAAAAGAAAAAAACATGAAAAAAATAAAATGAACTTTGATTAAAAATAAGCCTAATTAATTAAACTTAGGAATAATCAATATGGAATATGTATGTTGCTAAAAATGGAATTGGATAAGGCTTTTGAGAGGATCAAAATTGTAAAGTCAAAGTACAAATCGAGTCAATGTTGAAAGAAACGCGACTAGCATAGCGTGTGACGCTCACGCAGACCCGAGCATATCGCGGCGCGATAATTTTATTTTCCCGAATCCGTTCAGGATTCGATTTGCGTCGATCCCTATTTATAAATAGCCCCCAAATCTGCCGATGTCAGCATAATTTGAGCAGATTAAAAATACTTAGCTTATTAATTTTCAATCCAGTAGTCATGGCTAAGACTTTTAGTGACTTTACTCGTGAGTGGTGCCGGTCTTTGACTACTAAGGAGAGGAAAGAGCTTGACTTTTTCTACTTGGGGGGTTTATATGGTATTAAGGGGGTAGATCTTGATATAGACTTTATTCATACTGCCTTAGAATATTGGGATTCAAATACTCATTGCTTTAGTCTAGGGTATGATAAAATTTGCCCTCTATCGGAATAATTTGGTGCCATTCTTGGCTTTCCTTCTTTAGATCTTGCGGTAATTCCTAAGGTGAGCGAATATTATTATAAAGATTTTGAGCGTTTCCTCAACCTTAGGGATAGGGACTTGAAGGATATAGTGCATGGGAATGTGATCAATTTAAAAGAATTTGCTCGTTTTTATTTTGATAGACCACGATCTGAGTCTTTTCATGTTTATAAGAGGAGGGCTTTCCTCTTTTGCATGTTTAGTCAATATCTCCTCACTAGTGGAAATATTCATGAGGGTCAAGCAATTTTGGTGTCTGTTATGGAGCAAGTTGACTCAGGGAGAAATCCAATGCCATTGATTGTTGGAGAAACTATGCTTAGTTTGGATGCTTAGTGGCTACTTGGTAGATCTTAAAAGGACAAGAACAAAGTTCAAAATATGTACAAAACTAATGTTAAAGATCTCTTAGGAGATAAGAAAATTCCTCCTAAAGATCTCCTAGGTGCAAGAGTTGGATTCAAGACTCCTATTATGCCTAAGAAAAAGAGTGTTGCAAAAAGCAAAGAGAAAAGGAAAGCTGACTCTACAGAAAAGAAAGTATGGGTTGAAAAGAAGCATGGTGTGATGGCTGAAGGAGAAACTATCTCTACAATATGCAGATCATCTAAGGGATCCCTATTGGTGCAAGAGATGGATGATGAAGAGGAAGTAGACAAAAATTGGAAGAGGGCTAGAAAAGAGAAGACCAATTAGAGCATTGCTTTACTCTCAATTTATCAGACATTTATTTATTTTTTAAGTCAATTTTATTTTTTAAGCCTTTCAATTTCATCAATAATGTAATTTTATTTTATTAATGCAATTTTTCATCATTTTAAATTAAATTAACTCTTTTATATTGGAAATAAAAATTTATTTTATTAAAGCAATGAAATTGACTTGACTAAATTTCGAAAATAATTCGAGTACAGAAGTCAAAAATTCCCGAAATACACCAAAATTTGCCCAAATCAAAGTAAATGTACTGCCATTGAGATTTTAACCTTATCGCGGCACGACAGGCCTTGTCGTGGCGCGCTGGTCTTGATTTTCGTGCGTCATTCTTTCTGCTTTGGCGGATTGATGCTGGAGTGCGAGATTTGTAAAAATTAAAGTGGTCGTGCTCTGTAAAGGGTTGCCTACGTATCCTTTCCTTAGGAATCAGGCCAAACGTAGCTCTCTTGAGTATACTACTCAAGTTTTCATGAGTAGAACTTTTTAAGTTGGTCAAGATTTGTCATATTTGAGAACTCATTACCGTCCATATCAGTTAGTTTTGCGGCACCTCCTGATAGGATGGTTTTGACGATGTATGGTCCAGACCAATTAGGCCTAAACTTACCTCTTGGGTCTAGAACATTTTAACACCAAGTATCCTACTTTGATGTTTCTTTTCTTGACCTTCTTGTTAAAGTGTCTAGCCATGCGAGTTTGATAACATTGAGTGTGATGTAGTGCTCCTAGTCGTTTTTCATCGAGTAGAATTAGCTCTTCATATCTCGCTCTAGTCCATTCAACTTCATCGAGTTGACTTTCCAAAGTGATGCGTAAGTAAGGTATTTCCAGTTCCACAGGTTGTACGACATCCATTCCATAGACTAAGGAAAATTGCGTATTTCCTGTGGATGAACGAATTGACGTGCGGTATCCCCAAAGAGCGAAATGGAGTTTGTTAGGCCAATCCTTGTAGTTTTCTGTCATTTTCTCGGTGATAGTTTTCATGTTTTTATTGGCTGCTTCTATTGCACCATTTGCTTAAGGCCTATATGGGGAAGAGTGATGGTGTTGAATGCCATATTTTTGAAGCAATTCTTCACATTCCGCTTGGAAGTGAGTTCTATTGTCACTAATCATTTCATGTGGGACTCCATATCGACATATAATGTTTCTTTCGATAAAGAGTGCTACATGTTTTGCGGTGAGTTTTGCATATGATGCTGCTTTAACCCATTTTGTGAAGTAATAAATTGGCACAAGGATATATTTATGGCCTCCTATTCCAGGAGGGGTGATTTTTCCAATAATGTCTATTCCCCATGTTAAGAATGCCCATGGTGATGTATAGGTATAAAGAAGCGATGGAGGAACGTGTTATAGGTTAGCGTATATTTGGCATTTAGGGCATCTTTTTACATAATGATGGCAATCCCTATTCATGGTAGTCCAATAATATCCTTGGCGCATATATTTTTTAGCTAACATTTTGCCATTCATATGAGTTCCACATACTCCTTCGTGGATTATTCTCATTGCCCTTTGAGCTTCCTTTTTGCCTACAAATAGGAGAGCCCTACCTTTAGGTACCCTTTTATGTAGCTCGTCATTTATGAGTACATATTGGGAAGCCAAAAGTCTCAGAGCTCGTTTTGCAATTTTGTCAACGTGAAGTGGGTATTCTCTTTTGGTGACATAGTTGAGGATGTCAGTGTACCAAGGCTCTTCCTCCTCTTCTTCCTCTTGTATTAGTTCATCGTCTTTTATGGCTTGGATGTAAGCCGGTTTATGCCTTTTTTCTATTGTTAGAGGCATTTTCTCGATTTCTATAGGAATTCTAACTATCGAGGCTAGTCTTGACAAGGCATCATCAAATTGATTTTCTTCTCTTGGCAGATATGTGTATTCTACCTTTTTGAGTTGATCGGTAAGAGTTTCTAGGTATGTTTGATAAGGAGCTAAGCTTTCAGTTCTTACTTTCCATCTTTTGGAAATTTGGTTGATGATTAAGGAAGAATCTCCGAATATTCAAAGTTTCTTTACTCCCAATGCCAAAGCTGTTTCGAGGCCTACCACGCATGCTTCATATTCAGCAACGTTGTTGGTAACGTCGAAATCTAACTTTATTCAGATTAGGACGTGCTCTTCTTTAGGTGATACTAATAATACTCCTACACCACATCCTTTTTAGTTGGAAGCTCCGTCGAAGTATAATGTCCAAGTATCATCTTCTGTAACCATCAAATCTTCATCTGGAAAATCATTCTCATGTATCGGTGTCGAATCTTTTATCGAAAAGTCCGCTAAGAAGTCCGAGACCACTGATCCTTTAATGGCCTTTTGAGGCATAAATTTTACATCGAATTGGGCTAAGTTGAATATCCATCTAGATATTTGCCCGTTAAGTGTAGATTTCTTGAATAGATACTTAAGTGGGTCCATTCGGGATACTACATAGACCGTATGGACGAGCATGTAATGTCTTAGTTTGGTTGTGGCCCACACTAATGTGAGGCACAATTTCTCAAGTGGTGTGTAGCTTACTTCATACTCGAGCATCTTCTTACTTAAGTAGTAGATTGCGTTTTCTTTACCTTCTACTTCTTGTGCAAGCATGGCTCCCATTGTATCTTTAGTGACTGTTAAGTACAATCGAAGAGGAATTCCTGGAAGCGCTGGTGCTAATATAGGAGGATTAGCGAGATAGGATTTGATCTTATTAAAAGCTTTTTAACACTCATCGTCTCATATTACTGGCACATTCTTCTTAAGCTTTTTAAATATTGGTTCACATATTGTGGTTAGCTTAGATATGAACCTACTTATGTATCGCAACCGGCCAATAAATCCTCGAATCTGTTTCTCGGTCTTGGGCGGTGGCATTGACATGATTGCTTTGATCTTGGTTGGATCTATCTCTATTCCTCGATCTAGAGCTAATGACATAGCCTAAGAGTTTTCCTGAGGTGACTCCAAAAGCACACTTGGCTGGATTTAGCCTCATGTTATATTTCCTTAGCCTTTCGAAGAATTTTCTTAAGGTTATTTGATGTCCAGGACGGTCTTTTGATTTTACAATCATGTCGTCCACATATACTTCAACTTCTTTGTGCATCATGTCGTGGAGCAAGGCAGTCGTTGCTCTTTGGTAAGTGGCACCCGCGTTGTTCAACCCGAATGGCATCACCGTGTAACAGTAAGTGCCCTAAGGTGTTATGAATGTATTCTTTTCCATGTCTTCTTCGTCCATGAGAATCTGGTTGTATCCTGCGTATCCATCCATGAGCGAGAGGAGTGTGTGATTTGCTGTGTTATCTACTAAAATGTCGATGTGTGGTAAGGGAAGTCGTCCTTTAGACTTGCCTTATTTAGATCTCTGTAGTCGACACACATTCTTAGCCTTCCATCCTTTTTAAGAACTAGTACCACATTTGCGACCCATTTGGGGTATTTGGATACCCTGATTAAACCTGTAGTTATATGTTTTTGAACTTCTTCTTTTATCTTAAGAGCTACGTCGGGTTTCATTCCACGTAACTTTTGTTTTATAGGTTTCATTCCTGGAATTAGTGGTATTGTGTGTTGAGCCATTTCTCTATTTATTCCTAGCATATCTTCATATAACCAAGCAAACACATCAATGAATTCTTTTAGTAGATTAATTAAATCGGTTCTTTTTTCTTTATTAAGAGTTAAACCAATTTTAACCTCTCTTTTAATAGTGGGATCTTTTAAGATGTCAACCATTTCGGTGTCTTCAATTACTGGTGTTTTATTTTCAATCATTTCCACTGCTTTAATTATTTCTTTGTCATTTTCATTGTTAGTTAAGAAACACTCGTCATCTTGAGTAAGATAATCACACGAGGAGTAAGCAAATGAAGACATGTTATTAAACTCAGAAACCATTACATCAAATAAAGAAATGTCCGTTGGGACTTGACTACTAACTATCCTAGGACTAGACTTTGAACTAGAAGGGATGGAAGAAGATGCAACTATAGAGGGTTTAGAGGACTCGACTACAGAAGACTTGAATTCAGACTCGGATTCAGACTCAGACTCAGATGATTCAGACTAATCGAACATTGGTCCTTGTCCTGTTGTTATAGAGATTTTTCTTCCACTTGGTGTAGTCACCTTCACAGTCTTTCGCCATCCTCGAACTAATCCTTCTGCCGGAGTAATGAGCTTTGTGGGATCGAAGTTTTCACATTGCAAGACTGTTTGGATAATCGCAGAGTTATCGGCGATACGCTTACGCTCATTCTTCTCATAGCCAAAGAGGAGTCCCATGACATTAAAGTCAAAGCATGGGGGTGCTTTCTTTTTGTGAATAGGAGTTGGGATCTCATCTAGGACGTTGCAATCTAAAAAGATTTTTAACCCTGGTTGTCTTACCCCTTCTTTGACAAAGGGTTCAGGAAATTCGTAGCATAGATAATCCTCACCCTCTTTTATGAATTGTCCATTCAGAGTGAGAGGGTAACAATCCATTGGGATTGCTTTCTTTTGAGTACGAGCATTCCTCTGTGCATTAATCTTTTCCCGGGCTTGCTTATAGTCTTTCAGAGTCGGTTTAAAACCAAGTTCGAAAGTATCTAATTTAGGAAGGCCAGGCGATCCCATTTGTGTTGCTACTCCCTTCTTCTTTCCAAGAGTCATTCCAGGAAAGTGCCCTTGCTTTCTGAGAATGCCATTAACTATCATGTTCGTATGGAGGTCGTAGTGAAGAAGGGTCTTCTCATCTTCCTTGATGAAAGAGACCTCTTCAGCATTGAATCCCTATAGATCTTCATCATTCTCATCATGCTCCACATTTATGAAAGGCTTATCAATTACCTTGATCCTCATAGGAGAAGCGTCAATTGTGATAAGAAGTCCTCCAACTATTGCCTTAACTTGTTGATGAAGGGATGAAGGGACGGCCTTAAGATCGTGAAGCCAAGGGTGTCCCAAAAATAGATTGAAGGAGGCTTTGATGTCTACCACTTGAAAAGTAGTAGCATGCTCAATAACCCCTATTGTGACATTAATAGTAATAGTTCCAAGAGCTTGGCGACGAGTATTGTCATAAGCTCTTATGCCTTGTGTTGACGGGGACAAATCTTCATCCTTTATTCCTAGCATCCTCGCATTTCTAAGTGGGCAAGCATTAATTACCAACCCATTATCCACAAGGGTCATTGGGACATTCATTCGTTTGCACACTACTGTGAGGTTCAAGGCTTTATTATGTTTATCACCTTTAGGAGGTAAATCCTTGTTAGAAAAGGAGATTAGATTGATGGGGCTAGGAAGATCATTCGTGAGAAAGTTAGCCAACCCCTTAGGAGTGGTTTCTGAGTCTAAACCTACTTTAGCTAAAGCATCCATTACTACGAGCCTATGTTCATGGGATGTAGCTAAGAGTTTCCATATGTTCATCTCGACCTTATTCTTTTTTTGTTGCTTGACAACATCGTTTTCTTCTATGATTGGTATGGGAACTTGCTAAGTGGTAGGAATAGGTTGTGTTGTGATGGGAGGTTGCATTCTCCCTGATCTTGTGAGGAAATCGATAGGGGAATCCTCTTCATCCCAAATATCATCAACCGGATTAATTAAGGAAAGTGGAGTGTCTTCTATATCTTTGAGGTAGACATCCTCATCATCACTGTCCCACACTCCATTAACCAATTCTGAAAATATCTCTTTTTCTGGTCAAATTTGGACCAATTTCTTACTGTCAATTAATCCTTAGACTAGGTCCTTGAATTTAAAACAGTGTTATATGGTATGTCCTCCTGATTGATGGTAGGGACAATAGAACCTATATGTCCTTTTCAGTGATTCAAATGGTCTTGGCTCGAGAGGCTTGATCTTCCCATTCTCGAAGAGCATTTGAAACATGTTCGCATAAGAAGTCCCAATAGGTGTGTATACCTTGTTACTCCTTTTGGGTGTTTCAACTACTTTGAGAGAAAAGGGTTTTCTCTCAGTAGTCTTTGTGGGCATCACTTTTTTAGCGGCACGCTTACTTTGTACCAATTTAGCATGATCAAGGGCCTCACGACACATGTCTATTGCTTCCCTCATTGTGTTTATGAGAAGCCATACTTCTATTTTAGTGGCCGGTTGTTCTCCTGTGGGAGAATCGCTCAAGGCATCAAAAAAGGTTTTCTCCTCTTCTTCGATAGCATGAGTTTCTTCAATCGGTTTAATGAGGAGTGATGGATCAGCATGGCCTTCCTCATCAGAAACTGCCAAGGAGTCCAAAAGGGGAGCACTATTGATACTCGGCTTCTTACTTGCAAGAGGCAATGGGAGTTTATTGCTATCAATTAAGTCTTGAATAACTTCTTTCAACTTCCGACAGTTCTCGGTGAGATGGCCCCTGCCTTGATTATACTTGGAATTATGGTAGGGATTCCAACTAGCCGTCTTCTTTTCGACTGGTGGATCTCCAAACCGTCCAATAGGAGTTATGAGACCTTTAGCATGAAGGCGATCGAATGCGGTGTCATAACTCATGCCAATAGGTGTGAAGTTTCTCCTAAATGACTTCTTTTGTCCTTGATTGTTTATAACTAGGACCTCGTTTGAGTTAACGGTGCTAACATTGTTTGAGTGGGTGGTTTTGGAAAGAAGAATGATTGTCGTTCTTCTTTCCTTTCCAACCACTGTTGGAGTTGCTAGCAGCTTTTTGTTTTGCAAGGTCATCTTCAATATCAATTCCTATATCGTAGACGGCCTTGAAAGTATTCAAGTTACTTTGGTACTTTAGATGCTTTGAACACTTTTCTTGGAGATTCTTGATAAACAACCTCACATATTCTTTTTCAGTGGGAACCTCAACCATTTTAGTGGAAGTTTCCCTCCACTTATTGAAAAAGGAAGTGAATCCTTCGTTCTCCTTTTGTTTTAACATCTTAAATTCCCTATGGTCAGTTTCAACTTGAATGTTGCATTTATATCTATCAATGAAAGTGTTTGTTAAAGAATCCCAAGAGGAGATTTTCTCCTTGTCAAGAGAGAAAAACCATTGTTGACAAAGAGAACAACGAATGGAACGCTTTCTTATCAATGCCCTTAATGTTCATTATTTTTTCAAAAGCTCTTAAATGAAAGTAAGGGTTATCAATTGGCTTGAACTCAGGGATGTCATTAGCATTGAACTTCTGCGGAAGAAGTTCCTTGTCCAAAGAGACCCCTTGTGAGCTAATCCCTTGGAACTTGTAGTCATTGGAGATTTTGCTTAAGCTCTCTTCCATTCGCTCGAGCTGTTGTTGTTTCGTAGGGTCAGAACATCTCGGTCAAGCTAGCCATGTTTAGTCTTAGTTTATTAACTTCTTCTTCAGTTGCCATTTTCTTCTTAGCCTTTCTTCTTTGTCGAAACGGCTAATCAAAAAGTAAGACTTGGACGAAAGTGTTGTCTTTGATTAGTCGCCCTTCCTTTCTTGACCAAGCGCTGTAAATATTAAACCACTTTGACTTAATGACTTGACTCAAATTGATTTTGACTTTATTGGGTTTAAAAAGCAAAAGCAAAAATGGGGTGCATATTTTTGGGAATCAAATATAGGGTTCAAGCAACATGGCTATGTTGGGAGGATTAATATCCGACTTACCCCCCTAAAAAAATGACGGAAAACACGCCCACGCAAGACTCTCTAGACATGGTCATGGTGTACATATATACAAAGTGTGTGCTTAAAAAGTGAGTGAAAGTGGCATGCTTTGACACTTGTGTAAGACCATGGGACTATGTGCCTAGACTCAATTAAGGACTTAATAAAGCTTTAATCATTAATAAATTGATTAATTAGACCCGGCGTGAGGACTCAGGCAGAAAACTGAGCCGTCGCCAAAGCAACGGAACTGTCGCGAAATGGAAGGGGCCATCACGGCTGATAATGTTATCGCGTCGCGATGGACATTTTCGTGTCGCGCCACAGGTCCAACCTTCGCGTCATTACTGATACATCGGTCTGGGCCTATTTCCAGCGTTCTACCTTAACAGGACAAGCCTAAAGTCGTATTAAGTCATATTTAGTCAATTTATTAGTCTTTGATTAATCATATTAATTAATTAATTACTTAATTAAGCAAAGTCCTATATAGCCATTAAATTAGTTTATTTAAACTTATACATAAGTCAAACAAACAGTTAGTGTAAACACATATAGGTTATGCACAAGTAAGAATGCACAAATAGTCAAATAAGCACAATATGATGCAATGAGTTTGCAACCTAACCATGGCTCTAGTCCTCTAAAGCTCAAGGATAAGGGTTAGTCAAAGAGGGTCCATGGTTATGAGTCCGGATGCATCACGCGGAAGCCTTACCTTTGGAAGGGTTGGCGCGTATGGATGGGACCCCACAAGTTAAACTTGTTTCCATGGTTTGGTGAATTCACAACTCGGATGTACCCTTCATTGCAATGAGCGTTCGATTGGGTAGATGGAGCATGAATTCCCAGAGGTTTATGGCCATATGTAAAACATATATAGGTTTAGAAAAGTGAGAAAAACTTAATTAGGAAGTAAAACCGAGCAAACAATACTAGAACCAGTCAAAGCAAGAACGCATATTTTTGGCTTGGTATTGGAAGAACGTAGCGCGAGACAACAGGGACCATCGTGAGATGATATCCCTGTCGCGCTGCGATATTGCTATCGCGTCGCGACAGAGCCATCGCACTGCGATGGGCACTGTTTTCTCAACGCCAGTTCCTACATGCCTCAGCAGCTCTCTTTTGTTCTTAGAATTTTCCAGTTTTCGCAGCGTTTTTTCGATTCTAGTCTGAAAGACATTTCCCAAATTTCCTACGTGTAAAAAGCCTATGTTTTTGACGCATTACGGATGGTCTATCCAATGCGGACCTTTTTATGCTTATGCCAATAATGTCAATCAAAATTACGCACATGAATACTGAGAACTTTTCAAGTCTCATCCACTCATTCTAAATTATTGACAAAATAAATTTTAGGAATTAAAATAGAAATCCTCCCCAGCGGAGTCGCCAAAAACTGTAGGGAATACTTTCAAGCATCCCACACTTGAGCCACACTGTGATCATACACTTAAGCATGGCGGCGTCCAAAGGGAAGGAAGCTAGAGCAAAAGAATCGCCAACAAGTTTTAGGAACTGGTAAACTGTTCACAGGGTGAAGGTTACACCCCTTCACGATCCATGAGATCGCTAACTCCATAGCGGTCCTGAACCATGACTGGATATTCGGGGATGAAGGTACAAATCCAACCTAAAAGAGATTGAACATGCCCTAAATAGGCCTCTACTTTATTCTTCTTGTATTCATGTGTGCTTTCTAACTAACATACAATCATTACATTAACCCTAAGCATATTTAATCTATGTTTGTTGAATATTAATGCACAAACAAAGCTATTATTGGCGATCACTTGAATTAAAATCACATTAGCCTAACTAAAATTATTAATTACCTTATTAAGCATGATTACAAATACAAATTCCCTTTAAACCTGCAAGAGAGGGCATGATCAAGCAATAACAATAATAATATCAAGCAACATAATATTATTACCAACAAATCATCATCATCATAATCTCAATCTCATCAAAGCATGATAATATTAGCAAGATCCTAGGCATGATACTAACATGATTAATAACAAATCCTAGCATGTCACTAAATAATAAAGATCAAAGCTTTAATCCTAACATGATAATAACATGATAGAAGAAAATAGGAAGCAACCTAATCATGATACTAAAAAGCAATAAATAACATCCTAACATGATACTAGAAATTAATATAATCTAAGCATGCTTTTTAAAGATATATCAATGAAACTACTTACTTTGTTGCCTCGTATCTCTTTCTATCAAAACAATACACACGTTAGTAACTTCAAGGAAAATATTAAATCAAACAATTAATTTAAATAATCGAAATAGGGATTTAGGACCAAACCCTCAGAAATTATCAACCTTTCACGTCCAGGGCAAAGGCAACTTTGAGCTTGGTTAGGGGCGTCTAAGACTCGTGAATGCGGTATTGTATTTCAAAAAGGGAAGGCTTAGAAAGAGGGAGAAAGAAAAAGCTTCTAGCTTTGAGAGAGAGAAATAATAGAATTAGATGATTGTTGATGATTGAAAACGGGGAAATAACGCCCCTATTTATAGTGAAAACATCCGAAACGCTTCGAAAAGAGTTAGAATTCGACTCGAAGTAAAACAAACCCTATCGTGACGCGATAGAGCTATCGCGATGCGATAGGGCTATCGCGACGCGACAGTCCTATCGTGGCGCGATAGGCTCTCCGTGGCGCGATGGCTTGATTAGGATAAAAATCCTGCATGGAGTCCTTTTCCCAATATAATCGGGTAATTAGACACCATAATTATCTTAATTTAAAATCAGTTTTATCTTCTAAAACACTTGTTTTTATTCCGAATCGAATTCCTTATCTTTTCTTAATAATATAAAAGTATAATTATTAATCCTAACTCTATTAGAATTTAAAATAACCTTCTAGATTACTCTAGAAAAGTAAAGTAATTCCTAATAAATTTAGGAATGATGATTAATGGGCCCTCCACTTGATCATTGAGCCATATAAAATCATTTTGGGCCCAATTTAGTATTTTGGCCATAACTTCCTCATTATTCATCAGAATTAGGCTTATAATATATCGTTGGAAAGCTCTTTTCAAACCCTATCCAACTACACTATTACTAGACCCATATTAAGGACCAAACTAAATTGGTCTAGTCATTTTCTATAAATAAGGTACGCAAAGAAATATTTTCAAAAACAGAAAGATGTATTTTTATTAAAAACAGGTGCATCACAAGACTCTTTCACATTTCACCTCGCTCTATAATCAAATGACGTGAAAAATATTCATCACTGGGTTTGGTTTTTAGAGAGACACAATCAGGTGTCTACAGTCCCTCTTTGTGTTTGTGCCGTGTGTGTGTGCACATTTATAGTGGTTGGCCGTTAAAGGTGGTGATTGTGGTGGTTTCCCCTCTCACCTGATCAATCTAATATTTGTGGACGTTCACTCGAATCCCGTAGACTAAGTAGATGAACAACGCTTGGGGCTATATTCTCTCCCTAATGTGTATCTAATCGCAACGTGGAATTCACGCGTCAAAGGTGTTATCATATTATTCTTATATGTTATGCAAGTGATCCTGTTTTAGGTGCAAACAAATATGATTCGTGAAATTCTGCAATATAATACCTAAATCTTTACACTAGTATCAGTTAGCATTTTGCATGAATACGTTTGATCATAATAATGCGATTATTTTGACGTCCATGTTCATAATATTATAATCTATCAAAAGGGAGAATAATTTAATTATGGATCAATTATTATGTTGCATGTCATTTAATGTTTGGAATTGTTAAATATGATTTAAAATTGCTCAACCTAAAAAATGGATCAATTTAAGCCCTAGAATATGTAGTATGAAATTTTTGAACGCTAACCCTATTTTTTTTGAATTTTTCAAAAATTATAAGCCCTTAAATATCTTTTTTTTTTTGTGTTGGTTTTTGTTTAATTTTGAATTAACCATGTTTCATGAATTTAATAGAATTGATTTGATGTAAAAATTGTGAATTTGTATGATCAATGATTTAATTTAAAATTTAAATTAAATTGGAATTAATTTCTTGAAGAATCCTACGTTTAAAATTGAATTGGGATTTAATTTTAGTTTCTTAGATTATTTAATATAATATAAACAAATATTGGTTTTAATTAAATTAAAACAAAAAAAAATAAAGTGGTCGACAGCCACGGCTGGGTGTAATGTGTTTTTAGGTTGTTTTTACCTTTTTCACGGCTTTTTTCCATTAATAAATGGTTAGTTTTATGCATTTTCTCTTTAATTTCCTTATTCTTGCTTATTTTGTGTTTTCTTCCACTTTGTGGATTTTCTAGTATTTTTCCCCTTTATTGTTGTTTTCCTTTGGTTGTAGGTTTAAGTTGAAGGCGAAGCTTGTGACTCATCACAATGATCCTCTGGGTTGGAAGAAGCCTTTTTGGTGCAAAGCTTTAGCTCATGAAAGCTAATGCAACAAGTGATGGTTAACTCCAAGACTAAGTGGTTGCGCTTGTATGCTACGCTCACATGAAAATATGGTGTTGAACCCACTGTTGAGTCCATTTGAATCTGTCATGCCCAATGTTGATCATGAAGAGTGCACAATCCACATGAAGCTCGCACCGAAGGAAGTCCCTTTCTCCATCAGCGCGGGCGCGCAAGGTAGATGCGCAGACGCGCATGAATGAACCGCCGCGACATGGCAGGTCCCACCGCGCCACAACAAAAACCGCCGCGTCACGACAGATCCAAAAGCTGCAGGAAGTTACAATTTCTGCAAGGTGTTTGCGCTGTGGTTGCACGACCTTTGCGCGGGCGCGCACGAGGGATGCGGGGGCGCGCAAGCTTTTTTCGCAGGCGTGCCACCTAAGTTCCCTATTTTGATACCCAGATTATCGCGGGCATGCAAGCTTAAGTGAGGGGGCGCCCGACTACGTTTATTTTGGGATATTTGCCTTATTTGCTTTGTAGTATAAATAGATTTTCTTCTTATTTCTTCTTTAAGGAATTCATTAAGCAATTTTAAATTTCAATTCTTAGCTTAGTTGAGAGACTCTAGTTTAGGGTTAGTTTTAGGAGTAGATTTAGAGAGAGAAAGTGAGAGATTTCAATGGTGATTTGAGAGATTGATGATGCATGGGTGACAATTGTATTAAAGATCTTCTCAATTATCAATGAGCGGTTGTAACTCTATCTCATCTTATTGCTTTGTTTAATTCTATGTTTTATTTGATTTGGTTTTGATGATTGAATCTTGATTAGTGTAGTTGTTCTTCATATTTTGTTGATTCCTGATTTCATTACTTGCTTGTGGATTAGATGATGGTTTTTGAGTTGTTGTTTTGCTAGGGTTTGGGTGAAACTTGTATAATTGATTGATTGTGATTAATATGGGAATTATGTTGATTGATTGTTGAGATTAAAGTGATTAATGTAAGTTTGCATGTGTGTAGTTTGATTAGGCCTTGAGACTATGCTAGATTGCATTGTGATTCCTAATGACATGACCACTTGATTTGGGATTTGCAATTGTTGATTGTTTTGGATTGTGATTCTCCTAATGTGTTATTCATAAAGGAAACTTAGCTTAACAATTAGGAGATAGCTCTATGATTCCAATTGATAGCTCTTATCATTAGTCTTCACAACCATTGATTAGCATGACCTTCCCAAGTTGTTGCAATTGTCATGATTACTTGTTGATCCCTAATCCATAGTGTTTCATTTGTTTGGTTCTTGGTTTTAGTAGTAGTTTAGTGTTACCTCTTCACCTCTAGACTTTGACCTAGCTTAGGCATTAATTGGAAATACTTAAGCATAATCATTTTTAGTGGTTCGACCTTTGACTTACCTCTATACTTGTATCTAGGTTTGTTAAGTGATTATAAATTTTTCTTGGCTTTAGGGAGGATTAGTCAATAACCTACTTCACCCTAAGTCAGGGTGGCGCAACCACAGTAGCTATCGACCAGGGTGTCATCCAAGAGAAATGGATTGGGGGCTGGGTAGTGATATGGCCATTTTATATAGTGTTTTACCCCCGTCCCTTGGTCAAAATTGGTAGTGTTTTTGGCTCTTTAGAGCCACTTTTATTACTAATTGGTGTTTTCTAGTGTTTTCGTAGTTTTGGTTGACTTTTGTAGGGATTTGCACCTTTGGAGCATTTTCCCGGGAATTTTATGGAGCAACTACGAGCATTGGAGGAGCACGACCATCCTTTATAGCCCAGGGCCGGGTAGAGTCATCGAACCGGTGATTAAGGGCTCAGCATTTGAGATTCCGAGGCATTTGGACCAAGTATTCAAGATCCGAAGAGGAATCCGGATTGGGCCGAAGAATCGGAGCCCAATCGAAGTCCAAGCTTGCCCAAGTGTCCTTGCCCAGCCAAGGAATCTCGCGCCCGAAGGCGCGCCCGACTGGGCGAGGTTAATGAAGAAAAAGGCCTCGCGCCCGGCCGGGCGCGAGAAACGCTTATGATGGAAGAAAGGCGGGCCCGATCGGGCGGCCCTTCGCCCGATCGGGCGCGAGATTTTGTGGAGTTCTGTTCAGCGGGATTTCTTAGTTTTAATTAGGAGTAATTATTTTGTATAAATACGATTTAATGCTTTTGTTTTGGTACCTCTTCTCTTAGACTTTCTCTCTCTACTTAGTTTTAGATTATTTTCTCTCTCTACAACTTTGTCCTCTACTTTGTTCTTAATTCAACTCTTTAATTCGGATTAATTTGGTAACGATTTCTTCTACTTCAATCTCAATTATTTACTTTATTTCTTTCATCATGTCTTGTTTTATTGCTTTGATTAGTTTAGTTTTAATTATGTCTGAGTAGTTTTCTTTCTAGGGTTTATGGGGATCCATAAATAATATGAAGGGGTAAATTATTGTTGTTGATTGTCAATGCTTTATTAATTTCCTATTGATTGATTTAATGCTCTACAACTAGATTAGCGCTAGTCTTTTATGTATGAGTTTAGCAATATTAATTCAAGATTCGAGAGATGAGAATTGATATTTAGGCTTAGTTTCAATAGGCAGGTTAATTTATAAATGGTTAAGTCGAGATTCGAGAGATGAGATTTAATACCGGTAGATTAAATCTGTGATTGTAATACGTAGCGAAATCCCTTTATGATCTGATTAATTGATGCATTGATGATAGATTATTATGTTTTACCCTGGAATGTTATTTATTGGTGAACCTATGCCCTAGACCTTTATTCCTTGATTTTCTCTACCCTTAATCTTAGTAGTTTAGTTTCCCTTTGATTATATTATTTTGTACTTAATAATCTAGATTATATTAATTAATTAGGAATAGAAAGAATCGTTTCCCTGTGGATTCGACCCTACTTCCCTATCTATTTTAGTTAGTGGTTTTAGGAATTACTTTTGATTAGGTGATACGACTTTAGCCTGTCAGGTGGTCCAAGGCAAGGCAGCAGCCGTGCAAGGTGTTGCATGCTGGTGCCGTAGGTTATTGGAAATAGCAAGGTGTCCAACTAATGTGGCCAGCCTCGACTAATCACGAACAATGGCCTATAGTTGATGCTACTTCTGTCCACCAATATCGTAAGGCAGTGGGTGCCTTCGTGGCGCTCAACCACCGTGGCTAGCCTCGTCTGGCCAACCAAGGTGGCTAGTTTAGACACCTAAAAATTTCTCCCAAAATCAAACCTGATGATGAACAACCTTTAACCGCCATTATTGGTCGAGTTGAGTATTTAATCTTTGGATTTCTTGATCCATATATAATCCAACAAATTTCATAAACTAACACCCTTGCACTAAAACATCCATATCTCAAAATATACAAACGATTTTTACCAGATTATAATTGGGTTAGAAAGTAGAATTGAAGATCTTTCCAACGATATATTATAAGCCTTATTTCAAGTTACGGATCAAAATTTATCGAAGCTTTAAAAACACGTAAAAACTGGAAATTACAGTGTCACGGTAATATTGCCTAGCCACAGCTATTTATCCTGTGCCACGACAACCTTTCCCGAGCCACGATGCTTTATTCTTCTGTAGTGCCTCGTTTCTAGGGTTTCATACCTCATTCCATCATTTTCTTCTATAAGTACGAGGCTGTTTTCACAGTTTCGGGGCACCAACACACATTCTCATCTCTCTCTCACACATTCTAAGCCTTAAACCTATTCTCCTAATTACAACATTCCTTCCCTAAGCACTCCAAGGAGTCTATACAACGTACACCCAAAGTTCAATACTTAAACCAAGGTGTAAAAGGTAGAACCGATTGAGGGTTTGAACCAAATCAACTTTACTTTTAATTAATTTAATTTCAATTTGATTTATTATTCCTTGAAGTTACTAACGTTTTATTCATGATAAAGTGTCAAATACATATGTGAATAAAATGTTGCACGCACACACTAACATGCACATCAAATGAGAAAATAAAGTGTCAAATATATACGTGAATAAAATGTACATAGTGGTCATAATACAGTAATAATGTCGTTAGATGCCAATAACAAGTGTACAATAAAGTCTCTCGGTCAAAAATCTCCTGATCCAAATGAACTAGGTAGAAAGTCCATGTCAAGCTCTCTTTGACTCCAATAAGGAAGTGGTCAGCCAAAAAGTTCCTTCGCCAATTGAGTACGTGGAGTCGCATCAATGCTCAGCTACACAACTCCTATAGAAGTTAATGTCAAGAAAGGCCCTGACCAACCGGTAAACTGCATAGGCTGAGACGACTGATCCTAAGACGTGGGCATCGTCTGCGGAGGCATCGTCGAATGCAATGGAACTGAATGCAAGCCAAACAAAATTTATATGAACTGAATGTACTATGGTGGCGAGTCACTGACAGGGGGAAAACTAGGTCGTTGACTAATCTTCCCTAAGCCAAACAAAATTTATAATCACTTAACAAACCTAAATACATGTAAAGAGGTAAGTCAAGGGTCGAACCACTAGGAACAGTTATGTTCCAAGTGCTTTCAATTGTGCGCCTAAGCTAGGTCGAAGTCAAAGGGTAAAGGATAGAGTAACCAAGACAAATCCACTAACAAAACAAATAATCAAGCAAATAAAACACTAGGGAATGGGGATTAACAAGTAATCATGACAATTGCAACAACTTGGGAAAAACATGCCAATCAATGGTTGTGAAGACTAATGATAAGAGCTATCAATTGGAATCAAAGAGCTATCTCCTAATCGTTAAACTAGTGGTCTCTACGAATAACAAACTAGGAGAATCACAATCCAAACCAATCGATAATTGAAATTCCTAAATCAATGGTCTGTATCATTAGAAATCACAATGCAATCTAGCATAATTCTCAAGGCCTAACCAAACTACACACATGCAAACTTACATTAATCACTTTAATCTCAACAATCAATCAACATAATTCCCAAATTAATCAGAATCAATCAATCACACAAGTTTCACCCAATCCCTAGCCAAACAACAACTCAAGAATCATCATCTAATCAATAAACAACTAAGAAATCAAGAATCAACAAAATATGAAGAACAATTACACTAATCAAGAATCAAACATTAAAATCAAATCAAACAAACATGAAATTAAGCAAGCAATAAAATGAGATAGAGTTAGAAATGCTCATTGATAATAGAGAAGATCTTCAATTCAATTGTCACCCTTATATCATCAATCTCTCAAATCACCATTGAAATATCTCACTTTCTCTATCTAAATTTACTCCTAAACTAACCCTAAAACTAGAGAGAGAAACTCTCAACTAAGCTAAAATTATGAGGAAATTAATGTCTAAAAGCCCTCTAAAAAATCGGTTGAATAGGTATTTATAAGAGGCTCAAAAATGAAACCGAGAGAATCCAGAAACTAGGGAAGCGCGATCGCACACAGGGATGCGTGCCTATGCCGAGCAGGGCTGCGCGCCAGCACATGGGTGTTGCACGCCCGCGCATGTGGGCTGTGCGCCCGCGCTCTTCAGGTTTCCTCTAAGTCTTCGTAGCTTCGTGTGCTCGCAAATGGGTCTTCGTGTACGCTCGCAAGGTCTTCATGATAGTCACTAAGCATGGTAGATTCAAATGGACTTGACGGTGGGTTTAACACCGTGATCTCATGAGAGCGCGGCTTGAGAGCGCAAGAGGTAAAACTTGGAGCCTGCCACTTTCTTACTTCTTGAGCTTTCCTAATGCTATAAGTTTGCTCCAAAGGCATTTTCCAACTTAGTAAGTCACCAATATCAAGACTCGAACCTCGTACAATACCTATAACCATAAAAAGAGAGAAAATAAAGGAGAAAACACTAGAAAAACCATAAAAAACACAAAATGAGAGGGAAAACGAAATTAAAGAGAATGCATAAAATTAAGCATTTATTAAGGAAGAAAGTTATGAAAAGAAGGTAAAAAAAAACCTAAAAACTAATCAAATGAGTGCCATTTATGACACTCATCAGTCACCCGCAACCACAAATACCAAACAAGATGCACAATGCCGTAGAAGACAACACCGGTATGTCAAAATCTCTAAAGCCTCCTAAAGACGACCAATGTTGGCCGAAGGGCGGTACTGAACTCGATCGGAATTTGAAAAAAGAAAAAGAATGTAATACTAAGACGCAATATCAAGATAAGTAAAATAAAGCAAAGGGTAACCCTTACACAAAAATCGGTGGTACCCCGACGCAACAACCCTCGGAAGCTCGTCATCGAATCAACGCGTGACTCACCCCAATGACGCCAGCTCGCGCCAACAGGAAACTCGCGAGGTACTCCCTGATGCCGTGGAGGAACCAATCTCGGAAAGTACTCGTAAAACCATAACTACAATAAAGTTAATATGTAAATTCACGAGTCGAAGAAGAGAAGCCAAAACAAGGGAACAAAAAGCTCATCACCTTTACAACACTCCAGAGACCATAGACGGTAACAGGATCTGGCCAACAGCCTTATTGCAGCGACAAAAGCAAATTAGCGTACCCTAAGCTGACCCAGTTAAAGGATCCCTTCTAAGCAATCCTAACCAAGGACGACAAGTAATGAAGAAGCGCACGAGAACTTTTCTCAAGAGAAAGAGTCCTAGATATGAAAATCAAAACGAAGATCCTCACTCATTACTCGGGTGTGTCCCGGCTATATCAAAACCTTGAGCTAGAAAGGACGCTAACTCTGACCACTAACTCCGAGGACCACTGTGGAGTATCGATTGGCCCTTACGACCTGTACAATGGGGCCTAACCAATCCTCTACATCATTCGACAACCAAGTAAAAAGTCTCTGCTAAATGGATCACTCCGTGAAATGTAAACCATTGATAATTTAATGTCAAAGTCTAGAACGATCATTATCATCTCCCCCTAAGTGAAGTGAAAAGTGTTGGTAGTATTCTAGAAATACTCAAATAAAGCTTGAACAATGGTAGAGCCGCAGCCCTAAGGGCTGTGAAATCCAGAAACCATAGCATAAATGTAACACCCTGGAAATTTCCGCCTTTTGAAATACCTGTTTTACCATTTTAAAATATAAAAAAGAAAATAACCAAGGTATTACCGCCACCATGATAACGGCTAAGGCATTTATTAAAGATACACAGTGAGACATTTTTCAAACCTTTCAAAGCAAAGTCAAAGTTCAACAGTCCACCAAACAAAAGTAAAGGCAAACAAAGTTAAACCTACAACTTGGAACCATTCTAGGCCCTTTCAAAACCAAATGAATATTTAAAACCAATGCGTTAGTCTCATCAAACAGTAATAATAATCCAACAATAAATAATAAAAATAATACATATCTGTAGACACCCAAATGTGTCTCCCCAAAACCAAACCCAGTGATGAGTACCTTTCACGTCATTTGATTATCGAACAAAGCAAAAGTGTGAAAAGTCTAGTGATGAGGATGTTTTTATTATAATATCTCTTCTTTTTGTTTTTGAAAATATTTCTTTTCTTACTCTATTTTATGAAACACGTGCATTCCAGTTTAGTTTGGTCCATGATATGGGTCCAATAATAGTGTAGTTGGATGGGGCTTGAAAAGACCTTTCCAACAATATATATTATAAGCCCAATTCCGATGAATAATGAGGAAGTTATGGCCAAAATACTAAACTGGGCTCAAACCGGATTTTACCTACGGCCCAATGATAATGTGGAGGGTCCAAAGGTTTAATCCCATTCCTAAACTAATTAGGATTAATTAGAAGCTTCCATGAGATTCTAAAATATCTTAATTATCCTTTTTGAAAAAGATAAAATCAAAGAATTTGAAATTGAATAAAAACTTTCCTTTTTTAAAAAACTTTCCTTTTTTAAGTCCTAATTCTATTCGAATTTAAAGATATTCAAAGACGGTAAGATATTAATTTTGTGCCTCATAATTTTTATCCAAATCTTATATGGTTGGATAGATCTTGAAATTATCTTTCCAATGATATATTATAATATTAATTCCGAGCTATAACGAAAATGATATGAAAGGAATACGAAACTCTATCCAAAACTGACACCGTCCCACTATTTCGGCCATATCTTTTTATCTACAAAAGATTTTAATCTAATTTTAATTGGGTTGGAAAGTAGACTTCAAGAGCTAACGACATATTATACGACTTATTTGGACTTCTGGATCAAAAGATATGATAAAAACAAAATTCGCAAAAACTGATGACCGACGAGTTTTATTTCGATTCGAATTCGGATTCTTTTCTTATTCTTCGACTCTCTTTTTTCCTATAAATAGAGGTCATATCTCCCCTTTTTTCAATCGTCTATAATCTACAATCAACAATCATCATCTCTCTCTTTCTTTCTCTCTAAAAGCTAGAAGTTTTCTTCTCTTTTTTTTTTCTAAACCTTCCCTTTTACAAAATTCTTCATACATTAGTTCTAGACACACCTAGCCAAGTTCGAAGTTGCTTTCGCCCTAGACGTGAAAGGTTATAATTTCTGAGGGTTTGGTCCCAAATCTCTATTTCAATTATTTAATTTAATTTTTTGATTTTATATTTTCCTTCAAGTTACTAACGCGTGTATTTTGTTATTAGAAAGAGATACGAGGCATCAAAGTATGTAGTCTTATTGCTCTATTCTTGTAGAAAGCATGTTTGTTATTTATTAATTCCTAGCATCATGTTATGATGTTATTATTGCTTTCTAGTATCATGTTTAGGGTGCTTCCTATGCTTTCTAATATCATATCAATATCATGTTAGTATCATGCTAGGGCTAAAGCTTTAATTTTTATTGTTTAGTGACATGCTAGGGTTTGTTATTAATCTTGTTAGTATCATGCCTAGGATCTTGCTATTAATATTATGCTTTAACATGATTATTTATAATTATGATTATGATTATTATTATTGTTGCTTGTTGTTATTGCTTGATCACGCCTTTTATGCATGTTTAAAGGGAATTTGTACTTGTAATCACGCTTAATAAGATAATTAACAATCTTGTTTAGGCTAATATGATTATAATTCAAGTGATCGCCAATAATAGTTTTGCTTGTGCATTAAATTCAATCAACATAGATAAACAGGTTTAGGATTAATCTATTGATTGCATGTTAGTCAGAAAGCGCACATGAATACGAGAAGAATAAAGTAGAGGCCTATTTCATTAGGGCATGTTCAATCTCTTTTAGGTTGGATTTGTACCTTCATCCCCGAACACCAGTCATGGTTCCAGACCTATTGGAGTTGACGATCTCATGGATCGTTAAGGGGTGTAACCTTCACCTTGTGAACGGTTTATAAGTTCCTAAAACTTGTTGGCGACTCTTTTGCTCTAGCTTCTTTCCCTTTGGACGCCACCATGCTTAAGCGTATGATCACTGTGGGGCTCAAGTTTGGGATGGCTTGAAATATTCCCTACAATATCCTAAATAAAACTAGATGGATTCGCTCTCCACTCAAACCCCAACATGAATATGCTGCATCATTTGAAAAGCTTCTCTTCAAATTATCCCTACTACTCACCATTAGAAATGGGTCTTCGTAGGACTAAGATAAAGTCAAGGCCAAACAAACATACAAGCACACAATCAGCAATGCTGAGTACATAAGCGTAAAGGAAACACACTAACATGTTTTTATCCTAGCATCGATCACACAACTTACCTTGTTGCACCTGCTTACAAGCATACAACATACAATACAACTAATAAATAAATAAATTGCTTATTTAATTTTGATTACGCATCGAACGGGTTTCCCACCAAATCCCTGTCCCAAAGAATTGGGATAAACTACACCAGGAGCTATCCGGGTAGGCAAATGTTACATGAAGTGATGGACATCCCGCGCATAAAATAATAAAAAGGAAAATATAGTGTCCTGTACTTCCAGTAGAAGTTATGGTTAAATATAAAACCACATAACTCCCCCCATATATATGTTCATACTCAAGGTATATACGTTCCAAGAGTTTAGTGCGTAATCTCTTTTACTTTATGTTGTTTACATATTTTTAGACTTGGTGATGACTCTCAAACCATAACACAATCAATCATAATAAATCATTTAAGCAATCAAACATACCAATTCAATTCTTGAATAATTAGTGACCATGTAATTTAATGTTGAACCCTTTTTAAACTACCTCGGTGTTAAATAACACCTTAAGTAAATAAAACATCGCAAATCGTATCCCTCGGTGTTTAAAACACCTTAAATGCACGTAGTCAATTCCCATTCTTAAAAGCATTAATTAATATTATATGAACCATAATAAAATTCCTTTTCAATATCCAAACCAAATCAAACATTTAGTTTAATTAAACAAACCTTCAAACGTGTCAATAATAAAAGTATGGTTCAATTACAATATTTCAATATCACCAATTCCAATAAATAATTTAGGAAAAATTGATAAAATAATCTCAACTTTGAGGCATTTACTTTTAATAATCCCAACTTTGAATTATTTGAATAATCCCAACTTTAGGGGGTATACGTTTTTATTGATTCCAAGTGACCGGTAACCTATTAAACGTGGCACCACTTAATTGGCCCAAATATAAGAAATTTTGTTTTAAAAAAAATTCTGAAAAAGAAAAATCATCATGCTACCACTCCCTAACCCCACTCCGGCAGCCCCTTTCCCAACCCCTACACTCCGGCAGCCTCTCTCCCCACACCCAGCTGAAAAACCCCATCCCCACCCCTCTTAACCATCGAAACAGCCCCCTTCCCCTAAAGCGCCCCAATTCCCACCACCCACCTACGAAAACTATCACAAAAAACACCTCACCTCTCCCCTTCCCTTCACCCCGAAAACCACTTTTCTCTTTTCCCTAGCCCGAACAGCATACATTGGCGTTGGGGAAAGGGAAATGGGTGGTTTTTGGGGTGGGGGAAAGGGGAGGGGATATCGGGAGGGTTTTTGAAGGTGGGGTGGGAATCGAGGCGGTTCAGGGGAGAGGGGATGTTTCGGTGGTTGGGAGGGGTGGGGAGGGGGGTTTTCGGCGGTTTGGGCGTGGGAAAGGAGGTTGCCGGATTTTAGGCGGTGTGGAGGGGGTTGCCAGAGTGTAGACGGTAGGGAGGGGGTCGGGGAATTGTGGGCGGTGGGGGTTGTATAGTTTTTTATTTTAATATTTTTATTTTTAATTTTTATTTTATTTTTTTGACTAATTATGTTGCGATACGTGTCCCATAACCTGTTATAACAGGTTGGGTTACCGATTGGGACCAATAAAAGTGAATACTCCCTAAAGTTGGGATTATTCAATAATAATCCAAAGTTGGGATTATTAAAAGTTAATGTCTCAAAGTTGGGATTATTTTTATAAATTTTTCCAATAATTTATTTGAACCAATCATGGTTCACAAATATTTCATCACCAAAACCATTCCAATTCAATCAATCCAATTTAAATCACCGATCTCATCTCAATTCAACAATTCCTAGCATGATACTAACTTGGAGTCAATTAAATAAAACCTAGCATGTTTCTACACCCTTAATAAATTTCCGAGTACGCGTACGTACCTTGAGCAAGCCCTTAAAGTAGCCGATTATACTATAACACTTCCCGAATCAAGTCTCTTACATAAAGGGACAATAACACTATATTAATTACCCTTGTATACACAATTTCTAGCAACTTAAACTTACTTTAAACAACTTATAATAAATTTAAAAATTGTTTTAAAACTCTGAATTAATCTCATTTTCAATGGGTAGTTACACCCTTTTCATAAAAACATCAAAACCAAAACTTAGGGTCAATTTTCAACAATATAAACTACTCAAAAATCCCTTAAAACTTCATCAAAACATACTTTTATACTCATTTATCAATTAAAAACACTAAGAACACAAAAGCCCCAATAATTCAATTTGTGTAAGAACCCTAAAGATCAAGTCTTTAACAAATTAGAACCCTAACTTTATAACCTTTGAAAATCTGAAAATTAAACCCAAACTAATAATCTTAAATTATAATTTTTAATGACGAGTTCTGGCAGGGTGGTCGGCGGGCTGTAGGCTGGCGCTGGAGTGGGGTTAGATGGTGTGGGCAGCAAGTGGAATTAGCTCACAAAATCCCACGCATGAAACTCATTGTAAGGTGAACCAAAAAGAAAGAAAGGAGAAGAAGAAAAAGAAAGGAAAAAGGAAAAGAAGAAAAGGAAGGAGAAAAATAAAATAGCTAACCTTGATCATCTGACTTTTAGGGTGATAAAATTTTGGGGATTGGAAGAGTATTTATAATATAAAGTAGGTTAAGGTAACATTTAGGCTTCATGAAATAGTGATATGAGGAAGGAAATATTTAGCCCAATTATAAAAATAGAATAAATGGGCTTCTTACGAAATTAGCTACATTGGAGGATGATAATTATTGACCCAAATATTAAAACTTGATTGCTTTATTTAAATTCAATAATTTGAATAACTTGACCTGAAATCTATTTTACAATTAATTAAATAATTTATAAAATACATTAAAAATATGGGGTATTACAGTAGTCTACCCCACCTTAAAAGAAGTTTCGTCCTCGAAACTCAAGTACGAAAATCAGAAAAAGCTTTTTCGAAAACGAAATAAATGATAGGAAATGTATCCTTCGAACAAGTGTATTATCCCGATAGAGGGTTCGGAGTATTGGAAAGTTATTTATGCAGTAAGTTCAAATGATCGGAATGCCTAGGGTGGAGGCCGCTTCCGATCAATAATATTAATGCATAATTAATATTACAGCTTAATCTTGACTGAACCCTTCGGGTCACACCCAAGCAACTAACGATCCGACACGACGAATTAATTCGGAAGGAATCAATGAGTTGCTCGAGTAATAAATATTTAGACGTCGGAAATCGAGCTAGGAGCGCCGAAACCAAGCGTCGCAAGTCGAGTCTAATTAATAAAAGACGAGACGGTAAAATCAATAATTAATCAACAAGATTACCAAAATACCCCTAGCATCGGAATGCCCCAAGCAAACTAAGTGCTAGGGGCCAATGATGCTAGCATGCGCACCGCACCAAGGCAATGGTGCGTGGTGCGCATGGCTAGCTAGCTAGTTGCTGGCGCACAGCTAACCTAGCTAGCAGCACCAGCCGCACGCACCCAAGCAGCAGCCCGCATTGGTGCGTGCTTGGTGTGCGCCTAGCAGCTAGCAGCCAGGCGCGCACACCTTGGCCAGCAGCCCGCAAGTGTGCGTGGCTTGTTGCGCCAAGGGCAGTAGCATCATCGAAGCGTGCACGGGCTAGCAACCCAGCCTAGCACAAGCCCGCCAGCTGGGCGCACCTTGGTGCCCAAGGCTGGGATACCACATGGCGCATTGAGAGGGCAGCCGAAAAAAGGGGAAGCTTGGGGAGGAAGGCTTGGTCCCCTCCCCTTGTGGTCCTTACCTAACCTTCCCTCCTTTGAGTGCCACTTGTTGATTAATTAGTTGTTGGCTATTTTCTTTTGTTTTTTATTTAAAAATAAAAGGAGAAAATTGATTTTACCAACTCTCTCCCACATTGATGGGAGAGTGGATTTCGCACTTGAGTTTCCCTATAAATATACCCCTTGGGATTTTAGGAAACTCACTTGAGTAAGAGCTCAATTAGGCATCTCCACTTGAGAGAAAACCTATAAGCTCGTTAATTACTCGGGTAGTCTTTTTGGTCGGACTTGGCTAACCTCTAAGTAGTAGACCAGTCGGGTCGCGTTGTGGGTGGACTTCGTCGGAGGTCCTCGCCCTTTGCAAGGCTCGGCTTTCTCAAGTAAGAGCTCCATCCGGGTGAGCGAAGCACGCTACAAGGGTAATTTAGTCTTTTCTCTATTCTTGTTATTTATGCATTTTGTTATATTAATTGTAAGTTTGTTCTTGGGCTCGAGTTTTATTTCCGCGATGAGTCGGACTCATCGAAACCCAACAATAAATGCTTGTAAATTCTTAAAAGTTCCTTGGAATTTTTAGTTGTTGTACTCTTGTGATACTTTACTTTCTAACTCATCTACTCATTCTCACACAAACTAGTGTGGAAAGTAACTAACTCACTAACCAATAATTCACTAACCAACTTACACAAACTAATGTGTAAGATAACAAACTTACTACATACCAAATTTACACAAATTATTGTGTAACATAATCTTTTCATCATCAAAATTACACCAACTACTGTATATACTATACATCCTTAAACACAAACTTACACAAACTTGTGTATAATTTATCTACACCCACCAACAAAGTCAGTGCAAAACTAACTCAATAAGCACTTAAAGTACTAAAATTAAGGGGAAAAGCGTGAGGTTCTACTACACTCTACCCCCCTTAAAGAAAACGAGTTACCTCCCCGTAACTACGCTCAAATCAACTCAGACAACTCAATGCATTCTTTCTTTATCCAATCTTTGATTAAATTACAACACTTTTAACTTATTGCCATCCTTGATGCGTGTACTCGCTATACAATTAGTCATTTACTCATATCAACTGAGGAGTCATGATTGAGTAATAATTAATAACAAAATCCTCATGGAATGATCAATCTTACTTAAATCATTCCATAGCAATCTTCTAATAGACAAATGTTACGCACTCCCTGTATCAAAGATCCTGACTAGTTTTCCTCGCAAGACCAACATTGGTCTAACTCAACAACTTCCATATTATTATCATACCACCATTCAAGACATACATCTCCTAACTTGGAGTATATGAAAACACTTTCTACTTTACGTAGATCATTGCAAGGCTAGTCTATTAGTCACCTTTACCACTCCTTCCTCAAATATCATATAAACATGAATACTTTATGCTCCCTTTCTATCCCTTAAGAAGTCTCATGACCCGTCTCTTGTGTGAACTTTTACGAACTCCTAGCCCTCAACCTTGGATAGCTCCATTTGTCCCAAGATACCCTTCCAATCACGGTGAATAATGACTCACAACATTTATTTCATCATTATACACATTTCCAATCATTTACCCAACATTCTTGTATACACTCCTCCAAACGGTCGAAAAAATCATGTAGTTTAAAACGACATTCTTAGGTGCTCCATGGAGCCTCACCACCTTCTTGACGTAAGTCCTTAGAAGTTTATTCACTGCAATTCAACTATATCATTCCCTTTTCTTAACTTAAATCAACATGCATTCAAATCCATTGAGATGTAATTATATCCTTCACCCGTATCTCGAGTGGATGTATAATCCTCTTGATTCTCCCATGCTCAACCTTCATTTCTCGACAAATCTAATGTTTGAACACATAATTTCTAGTTAATTAATCATTCAAGGCTGCCAATACACTTTCTTGATTCTTCATACACTTCTTCTCCTTGTGAATGCACCCAAATATGATATATTTTTGCCTTTCCTCCATGAGTTTTCTCTTTAAATTCATCACATTTACCACATGTCTTCTAACACCAAGGTTCCATCTTCATTAATATTAGTGTTACCCTTACTTGATTAACATTTCCGCAATTTCGATCAACTCCAACACTCGAAATTAGCTTTCCTTTATCTCCTCAAATTATGCGAAGTTTTCTTCCTTTACCCTATTCTATAGAGTATTCTCTAACAATCTCTTCCCTCACAATTTCAAGCTTCAACCTTTCCATTTCTTAAACAAATCCCAAGATCATCACTATATTAAATCCATAACTTAAACATTAACCTAGATCATTGATCGCCGGATAATAGGTTGTCTCTACTATCCTAAATCAAATCAACAATTTATAATACTAACCTTACTCTATCAAGTGCACACTAGATAGTGGCAAGCTAGGGTCGAACCATAAGGAAACGGGATAATGCACAATCAAAGTGGAATTAAGAATCTATTGCAAGTAACAAGGGGTATTTTGATTTTTTTTTTTTGTGATTTTCAATGATCAAATTTACTACTACAAATGATAAAAGCAAACTAATTAAGAAAGCTCAAACTAGAAATACTAAAATAAGGAAGAAAAACTAGATTTGAGAGAAATATGATCAAAACACTAAGGAGAGGGGGTTCCAATCATGATCAACTAAGACAATAATGATAATCAACATAGATTCATGCCAAGGAATACAAATTCTACTCAAATAACTCATTCCCATGCAATTACTCAAGCAAATTGATGAAATAGGTCAAAACTAAACTAAATCATTCCCATACATCTAATTTAGAACTCAAATATTGGAATTAAAGGTGCAAATCAATAACTCCAATCAATTTAAGCACAAAATCATCAACTCAAGGCTAAATCCAATCAATCATCAATATAATCCCAACCAATCATGATCTTAACCCCCTTCCCTAGATAGAAATCTAAGCTAGAGAAGAGAAAATAGCTATCACAACTACACTAAGCATGGATTTAATCTTCACAAAGCTAAACATGAATCAAATTCAAAGGAAAAGCAATAAAACAAGTAAAATCAAAGAAATAGATGGAAATCAACACTATCAAAAGCAATTAACCAAACAACAAGGAAGAGTAAAGAGATTACTACAATGAAGCTTGATTGATAAAGAAAGCATGAAATACTTGCATTGAATTGAAGAAAACCTTGAAGAAATCTCGATTACAATGATGAAATTGAAGATTAAGTAACTTTCTCTCTCTAGATTACCAATAGTTTATCTTTGTAGATTAGAGCTTAAACAGAATAATCATCTAATTACATCATTAAGGGTATTTATACCCCCTCTTATCCCCCAAAATTAAGCCTAAAAATGAAACAAGAATGCACGGAATACCCAAGAGAAAGGCCTCTCAATTAAGGGGGAGCGGGCGCTCTAGAGGGTCTTGAGAATTCTTTGAACCCATGGGAGCAGGCGCTCTACCATAGAGGAGCGGGCGCTTCTTCAAAAGGAAGTGGGTGCTCCTACGGATGATGAGCGGCCGCTCCACTAAACTGCTGAAAATGTGTAAGAAAGGCTCGAGAGGAGCGGGCGCTCCTACAGATGTGAGCGGTCGCTCCTTGAGACTGACCCAACTTTTCAAAAACACTTCATGCTCCACTCTTCTCCTATTCCAAAGCATTTTGAGGTTCAAGCGAAGCTTCAGGGAAATTATTGCGAGCTTTCCATTCAACCCGAACAAACACTCATACACAAATATAAGCAAAATAGTGGAGGAATGAAGTAAAGGAGGAAAAGGGGGATAAAACACCCAAAATCACATAATATTAGCTATAAGCTACTAAGAGAGGGAAAGTAAGCAAATTACGTCAAAACTAGGTGAATGAAGTGGAAAAGGCTAAGTGAAGCAAAAGAATGGACAACTCTCGAAAACAAACTCAACGGACCAACCAAACTTCAAACAAACAACCATCAATTGAAATTTCATAACATTACCACACTTATTCAAGGGAAAAGATCTCAAATTTTTTTGCTTTTTTCTTCTTCTTATATGGTGTCCTTGCCTTTTTTTAACTATGGAGGCCTTTTCCTTGTATGATACATCAATTGATTTTCTTGAATTGCACTATTCTTCTCAAACATTTCTTGCATATACATTTCCAGCTCAACTTTCAATTTCTTAGTTAAACTAATTTTTCAAAACGCTTCTTGTTCATATTCAACATGCTCAAAACTCAAACCTCGCATGCCAAATACTTCACTAGAATAAGAGGGTTGGTAAAACATAGGCCATTAGGTTTGTAATGTGGTTGAAACAAGAAAGGAAAACATTAGGCTCAAATTGGTTAGCAAGTAGGTTGATGTAAAATAGAAAACCAAATCTATAACTAAATAAAAAGAAATATAAACAAAATGAGAAAAGAGCCCTTTTGCTTCCCTAAAGTAGCTCGGTCACGATCTCGTGAAGCTAGAAGTCAAACTAAGGATTAAGACATGCATAGCTAAAGATCATAAAATTGCCACTCAACAAGGTGATGAAGGCTAGAACAATGTAACCTCACTAGGGATTAAAATAGACAAATACCAACCAAGGGTTTCAAATCCCCTATAGAGAGAAACTCCATCTTACCACTTCCCGTGAACTAAGGATTCCAATGTCCTCCAAGTTCTTAACCTTGCTACCTTAGCGTTAAAATTTGTCAAATTCAACCACAAGCATTCTCAAACGGTGTACTCCATCACTAACTAGGAAGAAACAAGCATTCTAAGGTACAATATCAAAGCAATTGAGTCCAAAGGTAAAAGCAAATACCAAAACACGCGTATAAATTTTTCATAGTCATGTTTGTCACAAGAAAAAGAAAACAAAATAAAAGAAGAAGGTAAAATTCAAATGATTCACAAAGGAGGCATATAAACCCATTTAAATCCCAATCGACATGCAATGATCGTTCGATATCAACATCAACGATCCCCAGGTTCCTTAGAACCAAATGCAAACATCCTTGAATCATTCAACTCATGCCTAGAACTAAATCTATGCTACGCAACCAATCCAAATATTTAAAGAATTAAGAAGGAAATTTTTCACCAAAAGCACATAAGATTGCAATTCCATAACAAATGAAGCTCCATTGCTTGCATCACTCTAGATATTGCATCGATAAGACCTACACAAATGACATAATCCAAAATAACTCGGAAAATTTTTAGTTAGTAGCAAGAGTTATGCACACAAAGATTAAAATAGAAAGCAAAAGGAACTACTAAAGAGAAACAAAGATAAGAAAAAGAAAAGTAAAATAATTTGGATTAAAAGGGAGTTTGGATTTTTCTCTTTGGGAGCCAAAACGTGAAATCATCAACAAAACATTGATTTTAGAAGAGAGAAAGGAAGTGAACATCAACAAAGCTAAGGAAAAACTTGCAAAGGGCATTTATTAGAGATCAATATACCCTATAATACATGCCCATAAAGAACCCCCCTTAACGGAAAACCGTCCTCGGTTGGAACAAACACTAGTAGAAAAACTCCTATTTGTAATTGGCGAAATTGACTTTTAGTAACTGGCATTGTTGGTTGCTATTGCCACCGTTACAACTAGTGAAAAATATTCGTAATTGGCTAATGTTAGTTACTAATAATGTACTTCTCGTAACTGGCTTAACCTAACACCAGTTACAAATAGTCTATTTTCCAAGTTAAAAAGCATACTATTCGTAACTGGCATTAAGTTACGCCGGTTACCTGCAATACATTAGCAACCAAATATCAGTTAATTATCATGGACTTAATATTATGAAGTGTAACTATTGAAAGTATGAAACATACAGCTTTTCTCAAGAATTCTTGAAAAAAAGACAAATCACAAGTAGCAATGTATATTAACCAATTAACATACTACAAAATGTATAACTAATTATTATGGAGCTTAACTATTAGACACAAACACACACTTAGAGATAATATTGTTAAAATAACAAATGGTTGAGACAAATTAGGGCCCATCTTGCCTTAGACAAATAACAAGACAATTAGGGCCCATCTTGCCTTAGACAAATCTCCATGCAAATTCACCACACCTGCATATGTAATTTCTCATGAAAAGGATGAACAGACAACTTGCTTTCTAAGATCAGAAGTTAGCTGTTCAGGAAAGCAAAGGCATCAAGCAAAGTAACTCCACTATTCAGGTGTCAAACATGGTTTTGTGATTATTAAGTTTAAAATGTAGAATTTGTGATAATTAAAGTTCAATCTACACTACTACTGTTACTATGACTATTAAATCAATTTTAAAAAATAAAAAAAATTTATGACACCCACATTTCCACATATAATAAGGCACTTGGGTTCCCATTTCCAAGTTACATAAAAAAAGAATAAATAAATATTGCCCATAAGCCATAACAATAATATAAAAGCATGCCACAACCCTTTATGCTACTAAGACCATAGAAATATAAAAAATTATAGCTTTTTAAACAAAATGACATAGTGCATATCCCTCAAGCCTATACAATCCTTAACATTCAATAATTTAAGTCTGCATCAAAGCAATCCAGCTTGGTGGATTAATATATTTCCATGAAAGCTAGAATTCAATGGGCGGGGAGGCCCACAGCTTTCTAAGGACTTAACCATTTATGGCAAACTCAAGCAAATCCTTATGGCAAAAAAATTTCAATACCCAAACTATACATCATATTCATAACACAATATACAATAAAACACATTAGACATCAATTTTATGGCAAATTATACAAAACCGGCCCAGGACTAATCAATCTAGCAAGTGGGTCATGGTTCATGTATCCAAATATTACGAACATGAGTTCAATCCGACGCCTAATCCTACTTGATTAGGGCCAGTTTATACTCTATGTAACATATACTTGAGTCATAACTACTGAAGAAGGATATTAGAGTTTTCAGACATATTTGCACCTTATTGTATTACTTAACTTTCACAAACTCTGATAATTTGCTCTTCCAATTATTTTTGTATTTATCCAATAAAAATTATTCGAATGTCACCATTTAGTTAAAAAAACAAAAAAAGAAAAAAAGAAAACTTACTCTATCTAATGACAAAGCTCCACAACACTTAATGTAAAAGATTATCTAAAAGAAACGAAATTAAAAAATCAAGCAAAATACAGTCAGCATTGCCTAGTTAAGAGGGTAGTAAGACAGTCATGCAGCGAAAATTCAGCAATGATATAGGCTAATTTAAATTAAGAACACTAAATTTTTATCATATGTCAATACTTGAAATTATTCGCCATCTGAGCTTTCATTAGTTATGCACTCATGTTTCTCAACTTTTATTTTTCAAATATCCAAGTTTACCATAAGATAAGTTTCACTAAAGTTAATAAAATTAGCATCGATATACTACATATATGAGAGATTTGAGTACAGAGATGTGAATAGCTCCAAGCTCATATTTTGTATGAATTGTCCAATTCCTATATTTTAAGAAACTAGCGGCAAAATTAGTCTCACAGTAACCAAGAACTATCAACATTTCTGAATTCTAATCATTAAAGTGGTTGAAATTTTTCCTGAGAATTTGTCAAATGATGAAATTATCTATAAAATAAATAAAGTTGAGTTTTCAAGCAGGCTGTCTCAAACTCTAGATAATAGTGATAATTGAAACTGTCAAATTTCTCATAGAAGTATAAAAAAAAACACACAACATATATCATAATCAAAGATTTTTCATGAATTGAAGAGCCAAACTGAATCTTCCAGCCCTGCAAATTGTTCAACATGACACCGGTTTAAGAATTACAAGCTTCAATTTATCAGCTGAAAACTATCATAACCCAGCATCTCAAAACTAGACTTTCTTTGATTCCAGTTCACTATGAACGAGTTTGCAACTGGAAAGTAATAAAACCTCAAAACTCTCATTAAATTCAATTAACAAACAAAAGCACAAACCCTAGAATTGTTTTTAGTTCTTTTTATCAAATAATGGCTTATACATAATCAAAAATACATAAATTAAGTGGAGATCGAGAGCATATGTACCTTAATGATATTCTTGTAGAATGAGTTTTGGATTTGGAGAAGCTTTGCAGTTTTGGAGGAGCTTTAGAGAAGTTTTGAGAGGAGAGAGAACAGTGGCGGGTTTATGTGAAAAAAGTGGGGAAAAGGAAGAAGGGTGAGTCATGCACTTGTGCGTGCTAGTATTAGTTTTTTTTATTTATTTAGGAAAGCGTGCTAGTGTTAGTATATAAAGAAAAAGCATGGACAGTTCTATTTTTTTAGCATTGATCAGATTTTAATGGGGGAAGAAATGGGGCAATCCAACAATGATACACTCATACAATCAAGCAACGAGTACGAAGACAATGATCGAAGGAATAGGCTAAAACCAGAAATGAATTTGGACACACGAAGGCAACTCACTCAAACAATGCTAGCAGTGCAAACAGATAACAATCTCCCTAGAGGTGCAAAAGCCAAACTAGCAAGAGATTACGGTGTGCAAAAGTCAACCATCACAAGAATTTATGAAGATTTATGCAGACAAATTGAACAAGGGGGAGTGGTTGATGTCAGAAGTAAGAAGCTTTCGAAAACAGGCCCAAAGCCAAGAGAATACTCAGAACAATGGCTTCAATCAGTGCCTCTTCATTTAAGGACAACTGAAAGAAGTTATGTCGGAGCTCTTAAAGTCAGCAAATCAACTGTGCATCGACTGAAAAATAAGGGAATTCTGAGAACCCACACCAGCAACAATCATCCAAGACTAACAGACAACCACAAAGTAGCAAGGATCAAATGGGTGTTGTCACACATTGTGCCAAAAGGACCATCAGCATATCCATCATTCATCGATATAGATAATGTCATCCATATCGATGAAAAATGGTTTTATTTATACCCCGAAACAAGGAGGTTTTATCTTCTTCCTAACGAAGATAATCCTTATAGATGTGATCAATCCAGAAGGTTTAAATTGAAGGCTATGTTCGTGGCCCTTATTTCAATGCCACATTCAAACACAAGGGGCTTGATGACCTTTGATGGAAAATACGGCATTTTTCCATTTATTGTCCATCAAAGAGCAAAAAAAAAAAAAAAAAAAAAAAAAAAAAAGCAAAAACAGAAGTGCAGGAACTCTAGAAATCAAAGTTGTCCAGAATATCAATAAGGATAAGATCAGGAAAATGCTACTACAAAAGGTGATTCCAGCAATCATGGAAAAATGGCCAGCAAACAGAAGCAAGAATATCTACATTCAATGGGATAACGCAAGGCCACACCAAATTCCAAGAGATGAAGAGTTTTTGGCAGCCACTACACAAAATGGGTTCAACATACAGATGGTATACCATCCTACTCAATCCCCTAATCTGAATGTTTTGGATCTAGGATTATTTAACTGTATTTAATCAATTCAATATCATTCATTCCCAAATAAATTGAAGGAATTAATTGAAAAGGTTGAGGAAGCTTATGAATCTTTTGAGCCAAAGGTTAATAAGTCTGTTTGGTTGACATTGTAAAGAACAATGGTTGAAATTCTTAAGCGTCGAGGTGGTAACAATTTCACACCACCCCACATAGGAAAAGACAGACTTGAGAATCTTGGTTTGTTACCAGATAATTTGAAGGTAAGCCCAACTATTATAGATATAGGGTTGTACACAATTTGGTCTGAACCGTAACCAAACCAGACCAAACTGTATTTAAGCGGTTTGGTTTGGTTTACGGTTTATAAAAATACGGTTTGGTTTCGAATTTTTTGTAAATACGGTTTACGGTTTGGTTAGGTTATTAAAAATTTATAAACCAAACCAAACTGTAAACCAATAAACCGTATTTTAATATTTATATAATCTTAAAATAAATAAAAATAATTATTATATATTAAAAATATTTTAAAAAAATAATAATTGTTGTTTTTATTGTAAATTTGTAATACAATTTAATCCGTTGGGCTAATTATTTAAACTTTATTATAAGTTAATGTAGTATTATATGGCAGTTTTAAGAAAAAAAAAGTCGTCTTAACATAAACCGTAAACCAAACCATATTATGGTTTGGTTTGGTTCGGTTTCAATACTATTATGGTTTGGTTTGGTTTGAAAAATTGACCAAATCGTATTTTGCGATTTGGTTTGGTTTGGACTCAAACTGCACTAAACCAAACCATGTTCACCCCTAATTATAGACCATGCTAGGCAGTTTCTTAATGACAGGTTCATCACAATGGCAAGAGAAGTAAGGGCTGACGATGATCAACAAGAAGTAGACAGAAAAAGGAGCAAGAAACACAGGGGCAGACTGCCACACATAACCTCATAAGGGACTTAGATAGAAGGCAAGTTTAGTAGGTTATGTGTATTTTGTTTTTTTTTCCCCTAGTTTTTTTTTATTTATTTTTATTTTTATTTTTTTTTACTTTTTTTTAAAAAAATTTCAGTTAGGCAGTCAGTTATCAACCTGTGATAAACCTTTTGTGTTGAAAATAAGCAATCCAACAGTATCCTATTATTGTACTTTTGTGTATGTGGTCAAATGACAAATCAATGATGAATCACTTTGTAGTATATACTACGTAGATGCAATTTTTAACACATTCAGATCATTGGAGTAGGGAAATCAAATCCATCAGATGGGTTTATTTTAATCAACTAACAAGATGTATGCTACCTCAACAATAATGTGTTAACCAAATACATAACCCTTGTATGATCATGTTAGGTACATCAAAAAACATTAAGAACACATTGTAGGAGCATCATACATCACCTTATTAGGATTTTATGAGTCCCTTCATCACTTGGATTTAGAAGTTAACCTGAATAACAAAAAAAGGGACTCTAATTCAGTCACAAAAGCCAAAACTCGGGACTCCTATATGCATAGAAAACCAAGGTCTCTCAATAATTGTCATTGAGACCAATACACACAAACACAAGGTCTCTCATTAAATGACATTGAGACCATTAAACCATAGATATCATCATCCATCAACCACTTGCCTCCCCAAAACACAACAACAACAACCAAAAAAAAAAAAAAAAAAAAAAAAAAAAAAAAAAAAAAAAAAAAAACAATAATCATCACCCAAAAAGAATCATCAACCATCGACAATAATCATCATAACCATCAACAATAATCATCATAATAATCATCACAATCATCAACAATTACCATCGACAATAATTAACCATCACCCAAATTAATCATCCACCATCAGCATAATCAACATAACCATCACAATCTACCGAAATCTGCCATAACATGTCATAATCAAGCAGATTCAACCTTAATCTGCTATAACCTGCCATAATCAAGCATATTCAACCATATTGAACCATTTCAACCATAATCTGCCATAATCAAGCAAATTCAAGCACAATAAACCATAATATGGTATTATGAAGCATAATCATCACCTAAAATAATAATCATCCAAAATAATGATCAACCATATTCAACCAAAATATTCATCAAGCATAATCAAGCAAAGTTAACATCACTACCATCAATCATAATCATCACGCTAAGCAAATTTAACAGAATAACAGATAAGCATAATCATCAAGCATTAAAATAAAAATTACAAGGGGTTTAGAAACTGTTACGCTGAGGACTCATTCAGGCGGGCGAATTTCACTCAACATCTTCCTGTCCAGATCTCTTAAGTTTTTCTCCAGATTTTGGTTCATCATTATCAGCAGAGGCAGCCTTCATTTCCTCCTCTTCAATAGATTTGTGATCTTTGCGGGAGGACCACGACGTCGTATAAGCATTGCTAACGGTACTCTAGGTGTTAATGGAAAGCACTTTTTGGTGGAAGAAGAACCCCCACGCACTTTCAGATCTTTCAAAATCGGTTTTTCATGACCGAATTCTAGAGCAATTTTTTTTATTTGCCTCCGTCCTCTTCTTCCTCAACAGATCTAAGAACTTTCCCCAAAGTTGTAATGGAATTACAACTCAAAACATCACCAATTTTGCCACAAGTGAAGCGACGACGAATAGCTGACGCTGAGCCGCTCTCAATCGAGTCAATTAACTCGTTGAGCAGGCGAATTTCTTCCTCATCCTCACTCAGTAAAATAGCTTCATCAAGTGGGGTGAGATCTAACATTTTCCGTCAATAAGGAGGTGGAGAGAGAAGATGAAGGTATGAAATTGTCGAACTAAAATGGCAGGGGAGAGAAAGTGCAGTAGATGGAAGAGAGGAGCAGGATGAACGAAGAAGATGAACTAGATCTAGGGTTTTAAACCTTGAAAACACAAGGGGTTCGAATTTTTTTTAAGTTGGGTGATTTTAATGAGTTAGGTGGGGAATTGAATTAATTTTGGTAGGAGTACTTAAATTAAGCTAGTTAGATTATGTATTTTAACAACCTTAGTTTAGTTGTCTGAGTAAGTTTTAAAGACATTTAGTAAGGGTAAAATTGTAATTTCATTAAAAAAATTACTACGAAAAGAAAGAATGGAAAAGTTGTATCTAATGTGAAATTTCTGTTTTTGGCAAAAGTTGCATATAATATGTTCCGGAGGTAATATACTCCCTCCGTTTCTTTTTAGTTGCTACACTTTTCTATTTTGGAAATTGTTAATTAGTTGCTACACCTTTTATTTTTGACATTTCTTTCTCTTTATCTCTCTCCTATCCAATGCCCCTCTTATTTTTCTCTCTATCTCTCTTCTCTTAAAAAATTATCTAGAGACCATGACATCAAAAGTGTAGCAATTAAAAAAAACAGAGGAAGTATTAGATTTTGTTATTTTTTAGTATTTGTCCAAAATCTCCACACATGAAAAATGGATTAAATAATAAAATACTGAAGGAGTTGTGAAAATACTCAGCGTGCGATTATTTTTGCCCATTTGAAATATTTTCAGTTTTAAGCTGCCTCGCCTCCATTGAAATCCTCCTTACAGCATCTTGTGAGTTTTCACTCCTACATTGAAGCAACTTCTGAGGTAAGATATCTTTTCTACGAATGTTGATGAGTCATTGAACGATTTCCCTAATTTTATATAATGTGGTTAATTGATTCTGATTATAAATTTTAGGTCTAAGAATTCTGCCATTGATGAGTTCGGCGGCAGCGCTAAAGAATGTGGTGGCATCGGCAGTGGTGAAAGGAGTGGCTGAAGCAAGGGCACACATATTTGGGCATGTCCTTAACCGTACTGCCCAACGATCCGCTCATAAGGTACTTAGGAAGAAGCTTATTGGTGACAAAGTTGCTGAATGGTACCCTTACGATGTTAAGCATGATGACCCTCTTATCATGGATCGCCAACAACAAGAGTATAACTACTACTTTTTCATTTCTTGATTCATTTTTTTTGTTCGTCTTTTGGCATTATGTTACTTGGTTATACATGTCTACCATCTGTTTGAATGTTCGCCGATGCTTTTGTCTGTGTTGTTGCTCGTTGAGTTTTGTTTGCGGTGTTTATCTGTTAAGTAATTAAGTAACAATGAGTAAAAAAATATGGTAGGTTTAAATGGCACGGTTCGAAAGGTAAGAGACGGGGAGGGAAAGTGATGGATTTAGTTTCTGTTTTGATATGGGTTGAGGGAGGAAGGGAGTGGAACATAAAGGAAATGTATGGATTGAATTCCCTACTTTTAAATTAATCAAATTATTCCGTATTAGGAAAAGGGTTAGAGGGGGAAATGCAAGCTCATTTCTTCTTTTCAAACACAACAGTGTCGTGTATTGTAAGAATACATCAGTGAAAGGGAGGGGAAGGGAAGAAATTCATAATTATATTGGAGAAAAGTGGCTTCCCACCACCATTAGTATCCAAACATACTGATAGAATATTTGTATTATAAATTTGAATAAGAGTGGCTATTGATTGGATTGAAGTATGCTTAGTCGTCAATTTCTTTGTTTTTCGAAAGAGTTGCAAGTTGAAGTAATCAGTAATTACTATATAACATTTGGGTACTTTATGCAAATTTAGGTTCTCAATAATGTTGTCTACAAGTTGGCTTTTATGTTTATCTCTCAGGGTCTATAGTGGCCGTGTTTGTAGGTATATCAGCAGGGGCTTTTTAAGTGATATCCTTAAAGCAGAGTGCTTATCTGCTGTAAGAGATGACTTGCTAGCTGGCAAGAACTTTGGAAAAGAGATGAAAATGATTATCAAAATGAAACATTGTCTTAGACTGCACATGGTATTTGGGAGTTTGTTATATGGTCACAATCCTTGGCGTTATTTGGGTATATGTTTTCTCTTTTACTGTAGCATGTAGGTGGTGCTTTAGAAGTAGACACTACCCATTCAAATATAAATTCAGCAACTCAAATTTTATACTAAGACAATGCATTTTATGGATACTTAGATCAATGACCCTAGTTAATTTCCTACTCTGAGGCACTAAAGGATGGTTTCGAAGGTACGGAACATGATTGGCTTGGGCTACGTCCCAAAACTTACTTTTTTTTTAATGAACATGTAAAATATGCAATCAGTAACCCATTACACGGACAGTGAAGTTTTGTAATATTTTGAAATAGCTATGCAGGAATGGCCGGTAAAAAGTAGCAACAAATAAGTAACTATTACTGTTCAAATTTTCGAGTTACTATTATAAAGTAAATCATGAAATTGATGAAGGGTGATGATATATGAAGATTATTAATACTAATAACATTATGTTTATTGACTAATTGAAACTTCAAAATTATGCAAATTCTAGCAACTTGTGACGAGATAAGTAGTGGGGATAAATAAGGAAGAAAAAGGTCAATAAAGATAGATAAAAGTTAAGACAGTGCAACTAATCATTTAGCTGTCATGGTACTTGGAAATTTAATAGTGACTTAGTGAGAATCTAGAACCACAAATCTGATAATCTATGTTAATGAATTGCCAGATTCCCTTTCGCCATATAGTTGCTTGTAAAATATATTCAAGCAACATATTGGTAAACAATAAGCTTTCACTCAATTTTTCCTATCTTTTTGGGCCAATTGGAAAAAACTCATCTTCTGTCAGAATTTAGAAGGTTACACTTGTACAAACACAAAGTAATCCTAAGCCACGTGATACTACTTATATAAATCCTTTCTAATTTCCTTAATTATTGTGCACTTGGACACTTCATCAATTGCACCAAACACATTTTATACATTGTTATGCACCCATAAGTATATCAAGTTCAACACAGGGTTAAGTCTTAAACAAACTCTTGTTTGGTGAATTCTTCAACTTGTCAATGGAATAGAGGTGTTCTTGTTTGCATCAATAGATAGATTTAATTGGCAAGGCCACCCATTGAATTAAGTTAATCTTGTTAATTTGGTAAGAAATCCATAAGGCAACTTCTAGGAGTTGGTCTTTGCTTTCATCACTTTATTCTTTTTACTTATTTTGTCAAATTAGATTAGAAAAATTCACACCAGCTAGACCAAAACAAAAATTCAGAGAGAAAACCATAAAGATATGACTTTCAAAGACAAAATTAAGATGCGGCAAAAATATAAAGATTTAGGCATGAGAATTGGACCAAACATGACTTGCCACATCACAGCATAAAAGATTCATATTTGAACACCTTACATAAGGTGATTAGAGTAAAGCCTTAGTAAAGAAATTATCTTCATGTCAATGCATTGAATAGAGTGAGGCATAAATCCATATCAAAAACTATGACTGAGCAACATCTCACATTTCTTGTACGTAAGCCATCCTTTCATCTAGCATTACCTTGTCAAAATCTCTAGCATTCAAGAGCATACTTACTACCTTTACTTGGGTGGCAAAATATGCAAAATGCAAGTTCGAATTGTCTTGCCTAGGTCATTAATTTATTTTCAGCATGTTCTTGCCATTACAAGCCATATTATGATCCAATTGATATGGTCTACCTAGGAAGAAATGGCATAAATTCCTAAGTGATTTCTCAAAATCTTCCTTGAGGTCTTGCCTTTTGAATAGTTATGCAAGCTTACATATCATCAAATGACAAGGTGGCATATCAATGTGCAATACCTCTGCCATATCTCCTACATCATTCTGTATAGTTATATATCAAGTATAACAACCTCATGGTCTCAGTTATCTTGGTGTGATATAAAAGTTTGAAAAGATCGGAAAACACTGAAAATTTTCCAGATAGCTTTGTAACTTTCGGTAACAATTAAGGTATGCAGGATAGTACATCAATCTTGGATCAGCACAAGGTACAGAATGAGGTTTTATGTATGGGTCGAAATTATCTATTTAAAGCCATCTCTTTGTTGCTTCATCAAATCCATTTACTTTCAAAAACAAATTTCTTGGATAAGAAAGAATTGAATGAACTGTTAAAGTGGGCAAAAGAAGCAAAATGAAGTTTTTTCTTCCCAGTTTACAGTGTGTAGTTGTTTATCTTGCCATCCTGTCGAATTGCCATGACTTGCTGCTAAGAGCAATGTGCATGACCTAAGTGTGACAAGCTGAAGTAAAAAAGTCACTGTTTTTCTCGTAAGGCCTTTGTTTGTGAATGAACTGATCTTAAGTTTACTCAAAGGTTTTCTTTTGGCTGTTATCCATAGCTTGTTATTCTTTATACAGTCATTTTAATCTTCTTTTTTATTTCTATTTTAATTTATCATTTTAAAACAATTTTAATTTAATTTAGCAATGGTTCAGTGATAGTTCATGCAGAAGTAAATGAAAGCATTCGAATACTAGTACTAAACTGAGTTTTACTTTTACTAACCAGACAGTAACAAAATATAGTTGAATTGTGCCATATATGTATATATCAGTGTTGATTTGTGGCCCATAGTTATGTACTGATGTACATACTTCTATATTTCATCGATAGGTTTGATTTTTATATATCTTGGCTGACTTATCTACTATGCATCCAGGCGCTTGAGTAAGAATCAAATGTTGAAGCGTCGTGGAAAAGGACCTCCAAAGAAGGGACAAGGAAGGCGTGCGTCTAAACGTAACAAGTAGAGTTTTAATTGTGGCTTCCGTCTTAGGAGTGAGATAAGATTACTGCATCTAAAATACCTTGTAACTTTTAATGGTTTGAGCCTACATTTTATTTCCATCTCTTGTTGATTGAACCAGCGTCACATCTTCTGTCAGATTGTTGGAATTTATTCTCAGGGTTCAAATTATGGGAGTCAAATTCTCTTTTTTATTCATGTCTGGTTTTGTAAGGCGTTAATGCACGTTAGTGTAGTTGTCAATAATATACATTGAGATAAATACAACTTCTCAAGTGTCAACTTTTGAGAAACGGAGGGAGGGAGTAGTTGTAACAAAATCAAAACTTTTTGCTTTTAAAAGTAGTAAAACAAAGTAAAATTTGTTTAAGGCAGTTAAATGTAATAGTGGATTTTTTAAAGGTTGTAAAAGAAAAAATATATATATTTTTGGGAAATTCCTCTTATTTATACAAGGAGAAAAGCCAAGTTGATGGCGATGATTAACAGTCCAAGTTTATTTCATAGCAAAATTGTTGTTTGGGCCTAAGGGTGGGTGGTGTTGGGGCCTAAGGTTAGGTGGTGATTGTTCTAGAGTAGTAGTGGTGGCGGCTAAGCAATGGTGAGATTAATGATGGGGTGGTTCCGGTGGATTTAGTAGTAGATTTACGTAGTAATGTTGTGCTAACTAGGGGTAAATTAATGATTTTGATATAAGATTAAAACTTACTCATTTTATATTTAAACTAGTCTTCTGGCTCGTGCAATGCACGGAATATTTATAGGTGTATAATATAATTTTTTTTTTTTTATAATATGTTTTAATTGGAAAATGAATAGTTTATAAAAGAGAAGAAAGGTGAAAATTGAATGTAATCGTAGAAGATATTAAGTTAAGAGAAAATGAATCAAATAACAATCATACATGTATTGAATTAAAGCTATTTTTTTTTATTATAAAAAAGGGGATTAATTAATGAATGAAGGTGACATGTGGCATTGGTGAAAAATAAAGTTTACATGTGGTTTGATGGGGATGATGGTTTGTGTTTTTAAATAGTTAGTATAGATATAGATAGATAGATATAGATTAGGTAAGAGGAGCATCCGGTTAATCAAACTAATTTTTATTTTTTAGGTAAATTACAAAACTAGTACTCATTAATTTACTAAAATAACCGTATTGATTAACAATTTTTTGTACATCATACTTGTAACTTGATTTTCTCTATTAAATACCAACATAGACAAATTGATTCTATATACAAAAACAAAGGGCTTCCTATTTTAAAATACGGCAGAATAATATTTTCTAAATGTAATTTGAAATAATCCAAGGTCATATTAAAGAATTTCCTAATATATTTTAAAGTTAATTCAAAAATTTAGTAGAAGTACACTAGTTTGAACTTAAGTTTTTCCTCAACCAAAAGAAGAAAATTGAAACTAATAGGTTAGGCTAGGCCATATTAATATGCAATGATAGCAAGGCCCGAAAGAATTTTGTCAGAAATAAAATTTTAAAACTAAAACTATGTTTGTTTTAACAGTAAAAAAAAAAATACAAAAGCTGACGACGGCCAACCAATGAGCCGAGTTAACCCAAAAACGAGGGAACTTTATAAGTCTACACACAGAAAAACTTAAAAGAATAGAATGGATATCATGAAATAACCACGTCGAAGAAATGGGAAGTGAACCCGAACCAGGTAGCACGGACAATAAGGTAGAACAATTGGTGTACATGAGAATCCGACTATAGCCTTTCCGAATACCCATTTATAGTGCCCACAGACATGCTTGGAATTCCGCCTGCAGATTTGAAGTTGAGTGACAAGCCCTGGCACCACCCCTAAGAACCTACGAAGAGTCAAATGGCCGAAGAATCCAACCCATACCAGCACAATTGTCCAATGACGACCACGCACCGTCGAAAATTAAACACACATCCACAGAATCAGAATATATCCCCCAAAGACAACAAATAGAATCTGGAGAGGAAGAGTTATTAATAGGACGCATAAATACATTTTGGCGTTTGAACTCAAAGGATCCGGAATATCATATCCGGAGAAGAAGATAGCCAACCAAATAGCCCAAAGCTGGCAAAAAACCAAGCTTAACCGTCCCAGTATTTGGAGGACCGGAAGAGGGACAAACTGATGTTAAACCTCCAATTGGAACTTTTATTTTCGCCTTACCCAGACACAACTATAATCCTTCTATGGCCTTTCTATTTATCCAAGTGAGAAGCAGCTGCAGGACTTGACCAAGCACCGAAAACAGCCACTTGACCAAGCACCGATAACACATGAATGAGGACTTTTCTTTCATATAAAAAAATTACTCAACAGAGCTAAACTTTAGACAAATCTAACAAAGGTGAAAAACTGCAAATTTTATACATCTAAATGAATACTTTCATTCAAGCACAAAGCCATCCATCTGTAACTCGCAAACTTTCAGTTAAAGCCATCTTCAAGACTCAAGCCAGTACAGAAGAAAAGGCCAAATACATCAATTACTTTACTCTTCGTCTTCTATCTTGCCCCCTATCTCTCTGATGATCATCCCTCTCATGACCACTCTTCTCAAGGTCTTTTCTATTTTTGATCCTTTCACTGTCTGAATCTTGAGATTTAGATCTGTCCTTAGCACGGTAATCCCTGTCAGCATCTTCCGTCTCTCTATTCGATCCTCTGCGTGGTGGGCTCCAACTTCGACTCGTACTGCGGTGCCGTTTTCGAGATGATTCTCGCAAATCATCTTTTTTGTCTCTTCTCTCCACTGTTCTTTCTGCAACATTTGTTGAAACAACACATCAGCATGATTTAGTAAAGCAATCAATTAAGCTTTACTTTTTGCATACTCTATAGCTTTATTACCCAAGCTAATGAGGGAATGAACAAGGAACATAACATAAAAACATACACACCAATTTTGAAAATTTCAGAATCAGCCACAGAGAAATAGAATATCTCACATGCTATAAAACAAAAATGCACAAACATAATGTTAGGAAACATGGTGCTTTTTCTTCCTTTTTTTTCCCCTTCATTAAATGGTATGAAGCTATGTTCTGAAAGGAGAGTTGAAAGATGGATCCTTTTTAAGGAGCTAGCATAGTTTTTCATTACCATTGTCAAAAAAAAAAAAGGGAAACTCTACTCAGCAGCCCTCCACTTTTGCACATTCTGTATGGTAGCCATATATATCGATCAACCCGGGAAATCATATGATTCATTTTACGAATTTTACAATACACTCCACATATAACAAATATTATAATCTTACATTTAATTTTCACTAAAAGAAATATTATATGAAATAAAATAATATGAAAATCCCTAGTATCTCCTCTATACCATCCAGTCCTCCACCATGTACAATCTCAAAAAACATGACAGCATCTGACCAGCCACCAGCGCCTTCCCCACACCATTAGTCAGGACCACTACATAAAAGCCCCCCTCCCCCTCCCCCTCCCTCTCCCATCCTCCCTTTGAATCCCCATCTCAGCAACCACATATAGCTACCACAACACCAAACCTATGGCCTCTGAATTGCTGGCCAGTCACCAGTTTATACTCTATGACAACCACAAAAGCTTCTGCCCCGGAACATGACACTATTAACCAACTGAAAACCCTAATGGCTGTTGCTAATTGACACCCCTCCTTTATAATGATCTGTGTTACCAGAAACATTGTGATATTGCCCATATGGGGAAAGAGATGCATCGACTGGTGGTGCAGGCTTGTGGAGATGGAATGGTAGTTAAAGTAGTTAAGAGGGCTGTTCAGTTGGTGGCACTTCGGGTTGAGCAGTGACGAAATTGGGGGGGGGGGGGGGGAGCAGAGGAAAAAAGTATATAAGGGAAGCTTATGCTCTGTGACAACCACTGATGTTTCTGGCCCCTGATCTGCCACAGTTCACTAGCTTAACACCCAACTGGTTGTTGCTGCTCAACATCTTCACCCTTCCCTTTGTACTGCATTGTTGTGTAATCAGAACATAGTGATATGTGGAAGGAGATAGAATTTGTTATATACATACGGTACAACACCCGGGTTCATTTGCTCATTTAATAAATGAACAAATAATTTGCAACAACCATCGACCCATCGTCACACCGCAACATAAATCTGGAGAAAGAGGTACAAGGACTGGGTTCATGTCTTTACTCCCCTACTCATAAGTCATAAATCTACTGTTTCAACCTGTTTCGACAGCAGCAGCAAGGCATGCTCTCTCCAATCAACACAAAATTTTCTTTCTCACTTCACTCCTCTCATCTGTCAGCGGATTTCTGAGACTTTAAACGCTGCTTCACCTTCGACGTCGCCGGCGAAATTTCCGGCGATGATGTCGGGTAGTGGCTTGAGAAGTTGTGCCGCCTTCGCGTTGCTGAACTCCGGCGTGACCTTCAACGTTACGATCTTTGTTTGATTTAATTTTAAATTTAGGAATTATTTTGATTTATATGTATTTGAGAAATTCATCAATTATGCTCTACAAATTTGTTGAACGATTTTTGTTTCATCATCAATCGAGCTTGTTGAACGATTTTTGTTTTCAATTTCTGTAATTTGAAGAGATTTATGAATTAAATCGTGAAAGAGGGGGAAAGAGGGAGAAAGTACAGCAGGGCAAACTAAGTGGAAAATTACGGAAATGCCCCTGGGTGCACCTAGAGGTTCTCGGAAGGAGATATATTGACTAGTGGTATGGATAAAAGGTGGTGCTTACTGGAGAGGATAAAAGGGATGTTCAGTCGATGACACTTGAGTTTAAGCAGTGACAGGGCAAAGAGCAAAGGAAACGTAAATAGGGGAAGAGAGTTTAGTTTTCAAAAACAAATTACTTAAAAGTAATTTCTTTTTTAAAGTCACAAAAATGGTCAAACAATGATATAAGGTTGTTCTGTAGTGTTTTTTGAAATAAAAATTAAAAAAATTAAAAAGTAGTCCTCAAGCACATACAAACTCAAGAATTACAGTATGTGTTCCATGATTAATTGCATCATCACCAATGCTCCAAAACTATGTACATAATCACTTCATCAAACTAGATATAAACTATCTCCTATTGCAAAAGTTCTTAAGCATAGTAGGGAATTTTCACCTAGAAGCCAACTGAATATAATTAAGAAAACCTAAGTGTTGGGAGACTGTGCTCCTGGAAATACTGACAAGATTATTGGTTAGACTTGGGCTGAATGATAAATGCAAAACAAAGAAAGAATCACACAAAAATGTTAGTTAAATGTAAAGCATTTTCAGTACTTGAAGTTTAAATAATGCGACCAAGGCACCAACATAAAATGTTTTAAACAAAGCCGAGTGACTGGCAGGGAGGTGGCAATGTCAGTCATCATCAAATTTTACAAGAATTGGCTTCAAAACAAAAAGCGCGCGAAAGAAAAGCTAACCCCTAAGACAATAAGGATCAATAATATAAAATAAGGAAATAATGAATAAATTTCCATTAGAAATCACCAATCTATCAAAATCACGTGATTTAGTTGCAATAAAATAATCACAATTGACAAGTGAAAAGGCAAGATACCCTTTAGTTTCCCCTGAAAAAAATCAAGATTAGGCATTTTCAAAACACGTCACATCCATTCTAATTAGGAAAAATGAAAATAAATAATCCCACCTTTACCCGGTCTGACAATAACAATCCCACCTTTTGATTATTACGAGGCAAACCCACTTTGGTCATTAATCTTCTTTTAATAGGCTATTTTACAGGTTACCAGTTAAATAGGTTAACCTTTCTAATTTCCTTCCTAAACTCTTTACTTCTTCAACGAATTTTCTTAGACCTCCATTTTCACCCCCATCCATAGCCACCACCACATCACAACCCTCACACCACACTAACCACCACCCTTACCACGACAACGTACACCTTCTCGCGCCCACCCATGCTTTCCCCTTCCACGCCGGCAGTCCCACCCCCATTCTTATCTCTTCTTTCTTTTCCCCAGCAACCACCCACAACCCCTTGCAAACCCAGCCCCCACGAACAGCGGTGGCTTGACCGCTTGAGCCCACCCGGAAACCCCCCTCTCCCTGAAAAACCCACCCGTAATTATCCCCTTCCCCCGACCTGAACAGCCTTGGCTTGAGCTTTAACTTGTATCACTGACATTGACATCACCACCAGCGTTTACACGGCAATGTCAGAACTAGCCAATATTTTCCAGCTCCGACACCCATAATAATAAGATGAACAACTTCAGTTAATCCAACAAATTAAGTTCAAACTTCTATTAATTCAACTAAATAAGTTCTAACTTCAATTAATCCAATAATTTAAGTTCAAACTTCAAAATTTTTTCCAGAAAAATGGAATTGAAGGTGAATCTGAAATGTAGAAAAATGAAGAAATTAGGAGAGAAAATGTCAATGGAACTTGGCTTGTGATTTAACAGGTTTTATAGAATCAACATATGCATAATGTTGAATTTGGTGAGGTTGGGTGGTTGGCTCTGATGGAGAATGGGGGGATCCATGTGGGAGGAGAATGAAGGGAAGATAGAGTTAAAGCATGGAGGCTGATTTTTTATTTTTTATTTTTTTTTTTTAACTTTTTTTTATAATTTGTAAAATAAAGACCAACTAAAAAACGACAAGTGTCAAGTGACCTCCTCCAACAGGTTACCAACCTAACAAAACCGGTCAGAGATTGTTAGTAGAATATGACTGTCAAAGGTGGGATTGTTTTGGAATAAATTAAAGGTGGGATTGTTATTGTCAGGGTAAAGGAGGGATTATTTATTTCCATTTTTCCTTCTAATTATCACATCCTTTCCTATTTATAAACTTCCTCAGGCGTTTTTTTATTTTATTTACTACACTTTTACTACCCCAAATCATTTTGGGACTAAGACTTTGTTGTTGTGGTACTTACAACACTTTTACTTCTACACTATTCAAATACTCCACTTTGGCGAGTTTTATAGATTTATAGTTAAGGGAAAATGCAGTCATGCGGATCTTGATACATTAAGCTCGATTTACACATTCATATCATCATTTTTTTTATAATTTTTACATATTGATAATTAAAATTATAAGAACTTGAAATAATGAGTTGGCAAGCGTGAAATAAGAAGTGTTAAAGTTTTTTTTCTTTAAAAAAAAAAAAAAAAAAAAAAAAACAAAACAGAGGTATTACATTGTGGGAAAGAGGAAGTGCACTACCATACCAGATTCCATCATAGGTCAACCTGGCCCAATTTAGCAGACAAGGCCTCTTGGAAGTGGGGGAAAGAGTAATGGAATCCCCACCCTTAAAGAGCCCCTAAATTTCAAGGTTATAATACAAAATCTTAACACCAAACCAAGTACTTATTGGTCATACAAACTAAAACTAAAGGATAAGTAAATTCATCATAGTACAGGATATAAGAACGCGAAAGGGGGGCTGTACATACAATATATATTAAGCAGTTAAAAAAAGAAATAGGACATTCTCATTATATTTGTATTAAAGTTGTGAAAAAAGAAAGTGGATTTATGCAATATATGACGAAGGAAATTCTTTCTTTCCTAGGACATACGAAGTATATAGTAACATATCTTTGGGATCTCCTCTTTGGATAAAAGAATATTAGCTTCAACTTCTGGAAAAAGCTGTATTAAAATTTAAATTTTTGAGGAAAAAACTTACTAATCCTGGGAAGATTTTCACTTGAATCCGACAAGCCGTAGTCTAATTCTAGACGTTTCCTATATATTGCAACCTTCTTCTCAATTTCCTCCGAACTTTTGATACCTCGTTCCTCGAGAGACTCCCGATATTCCATCAATGAAACTTCTAGACGTCTCAATTTTTGTCTGAACAAGTGTAGCCAAACATCAAAACACGTATAAGATTGCATTGTAAAACAACATACAAGGGCTAAGGAATCCAACATTAGTAAATAATGACGTATTAATGAAAACTAAAACACCTTAGTAATTACTTCCTCTATTCCAAATTTGTTGATACAATTAGACTTTTAACACTATTTACAAACTCTACTTTGACTAGCTTTTGTAATTTATAGATAAGAACAAACATAGCCATGTGGGATCTTGTTAGATTCCACTTAATGTGTAATTTCAAAATATAAAACTTTTTATAATTTTTTACTTATTGATTATTGAGATAATTACAATTGAGGTTATGCATTGGCAAATATGATAAAGAAAACAAGTCAACTAATTTAGAACAGAAGAAGGTTTTTTTGTTTTAATTTTATAACTTTTTTTTTTAATTAAAAAAATAGGAAATGGATTAGAATTATTTGCTCCATAAAGTATAGCATAACTCCATTCACAAATTTCTCCAATATAGTAGTATAAAAGCCTTCCTTGCTCTAATCACTCGCTTAAACAGAAAAACTGAAGAGAGGATGCAATTCTGACGCTCCAAAGCCACTCAATTCCACTAACACTAACACGAATGACTTAAATTACAACCACGTTCTAAAATGCAATAGTTAATACAATGGCCAAAATTCCCTGCTTCCATCCCATGGGTAAAAGAGAATGATATAACAGAGTGACAGTGAGTGAGAGAGATTATTCTCAAGTAAGGACGTAAGCATAATGTTGATGAAACAAACCTTTGCTCTTCATTTATAGTTATTTCTGGCTGTGTTGCAGCACTAGTCTGAGCTGCATACTCACTATCCTCGGCATTAGACAGATCATATGCAGCGTTCTCACTCCCAGAAGATGAGTAACCCAGCCCCAGACCACTAGAGCTTTCCTTAGGCTCATCATCATCTTCTTCTTCTCTAGCCCACTTTGAGGCAGGCAAAACAGTCTCCGCTTTCTCTTTTTTCAAGAATGATTTCACTTCAGACTGCGGAAGGGAAAATTCTTGTGACAGAGAGTTAGATTCTCGTGCTTCCACATCATCACCATAAGAGTTCCATGTTGTCGGTCGTAAAGCCTCCATCTCAACATGCACATCACTCTGCACATTAGCAAATTTAGCTGAGCTTGGTTGGGCCTGTACATATTTTAAATCATCTTCTAGCTCAGATCCACGTTGCTTCTCAGCTTCTCCGAGATAAAGCAATCGTGCAACCATCATGTCTCGACCTCCAACAAGTGAAAGTCCATTGTGCCTACAGCGCCTCTCCAGCTCAGGAAGAGGGAGGCTTCGCAACTCTAACATGGCAGCTCCCTTGCCCATAGCCAAGGCTACATCCTGATTAGTCTTGCTTCCATCAGTTGAATGTTCAGGGCGGCCAACCTTTTCTTCCATTTCTAGTACATCACCACAAATGGAATGGAAAGGTATAACCCCAGAAGCACTGGGTCGAAGAAATGTAGCTCGCAATCCATTAACATATGCATCTGAAAAAAGAAACCAGTCTGACCAAACTTGAAGCACTTTCAACACCCTCTCCTACAATTACAATTGTTTGGCCAAGATTTGAATCAGACAACTAGAACATGCAATAGAAATTTAATAAGAAAGAAATTGACAATTACAAAATCAAGATCTAACCTTAAGAGCTTCAGCAGTGATTCTTCCACTTATGCTACGATACAAGTCATTAAAGCTTTCCATTATGTCAGGCAACGTCACCTCAAATTTCGTACGGTAAGCAGATGCGTTCTTCACTGGAGCACTGCTATTATGAAGAATGTCAGACACAAGCATCAATCTTGCAACTTTTGTGGGTATAGGTGTTTCCTTCAGAGTCAGAGACTCCGTTAAAACTTCAACTATCTGCTATGCAATACAAGAAGCAACATAAGTTAAACCTGAACCATGAAGACATTGATGTCCATCAATTTATATTGGACAGCATACAACTCCGCTAACAGCATCACCTTCATTAGTCAATCTCAGCATAAAAGTCAAGTATTCGCAAAATGAGGAATGAAAAAATAATCACTAAAACAGGCTAGGCCAGTAACAGAGACAAAAGCATTGGTTATCAAATCAAATAGATAATGTAAACAACATAAGCCCAACCTTGTATCAAAGAAATGAGAAATTGGAAGGGCAGAAAACTAGCCTTGAATATTCAAGGATTAAGTATTTATATTGATTTGAAAAGAACTGAAGATATCGCCTTTCTTCTTAAGAATGGCAAAAAAGTATAATGAAAAAGATCTGCAATTGCAGTCGACATTGCACATTCAACAAAATTTCCTTGAGCTGAGAATATAGTAACTACAACTAACATTCACACTCAACAAAATTGAATACCATTTATACAATTGAAACTAGCGTTATATATCCTAGGATTGGCTAGAAATGGATCAGTTTTTTTTTTTTTTTTTTTTTTCTTTTTTTCTAGCATAGTCTTTCTTCAGCACCAATCAGATGGTTGGTCATAAATTAGGCAAATTTGCACTAACTCTAAAGTTCCAGGTAATCCTTTTTGGAATACAGGAAAAACCTAGGCACAAGCCAAACTTTTTCATTCTAATTCTAAACAAAGTTTGGACTTTACAAATTCAGAATTCTAAACTATGTAGCATTCCTATGAATATAGGGTCAGAAACGGGAACAGGTATAGGTACAGGAACAGGGATGGAAAATGAAAAAATCAAAATTCAAATATTCAGGTGCTGTACAGATACAGCCAAAATTAAATAAGAAAATATAGAAAATTTTAGGCAAATACACAAGGTTGTAATTGGCAAACTTACCTAAATCTCTATTATATAAGTGAAGGGAGATGGAGTAGAATATTGGTGTCCAAATTGTGTAAGGCCCAAATTCCCCCTTCACTGTATTTATTTGTTAGAGAATAAAACGCGCTTTTTTGGTGTGGCCGGCTACACCGTGCGGCAAGCTAACACACGCCAAAACATTGACCGGGTAACCCCTGACAGACCAAATAACCCATGATCGACCGAGTAAACCCTGACTGAGTAACCCCGGTCACACCGTGTGAACAACCACATATGAATTAAAAAAAAAAAAAAAAAAAAAAAAAAAAAAAAATCAATAATTGACAGGCCTTGGCAAAATCAGAAAGATTCAAAGATTTTAATTAGAATAACATTTTTCACAAATAAAAAAGTATAATATTATCAAACCTTGAAAAAAAATCTATAATTAAAAATTTGATTATACATCCCATAGTTTCTTTTAGTTGTTTTTATTTTTCAAAAAAAAAAAAAAAAAAAAAAAAAAAAAAAAAAAAAAAAAAAAAAACAAACAAACAAACACACACACACACACACACACACACAATGTATACAACTTTCCTCATTATATTATATACTCCCTTAGTTCTTTTATGTTCTACTTAGATACAATAGATACGCAAATTAAGAGAATATTGACTAAGGTAGGTGGGTATAAGAAAACTGAAAAAGTAGGATAGCGTTAAAGGTGACTAAAGTAAGAGTGGAAAAGATTGTAATTATTATGAGGTCGAAGGGGGTAAGATTGTAAAAGTAGGATAGCGTTAAAGGTGACTAAAGTAAGAGTGGAAAAGATTGAAAAAGGTAGGTTTGTAAGAAAAAGGTGACTAAAGTAAGAGTGGAAAAGATTGTAATTATTATGAGGTCGAAGGGGGTAAGATTGTAAAAGGGGTAAGCCAAAAAAAATATAAAACAAAGTGAGTAGAACAAAAAAGACCAGACTGAGACGAAAAGTGAGTTTAAAAAAAAAAATCTAGGAGAGTAAATGATAACAATTTTAAGACCATATAACTTTTTAAAGGATTATAAATGCTCATATAAAATTTTAAGCACACATCATGTGCATAAAAATTAATACTAATACTGTATAATAAATGTGTTACTGTACATACGCATGCACCCTTTTCCAGTAAATACTGCACTCTTTTACTATAATTTACTAGTTATTCACCCCTCACATACACCTTATCTACAATTCAATGCAACTTGTCTATATCATGGAACAATCAAAATTGGAATTTTTGTGATGGTGGTAGTAGAATATTTCAGCACAAGCCATGCTATTCATTCACTCCTTAAACTTGGTTAGAACTTTACTTTACAGGGCCACCATCCTAAAAGCCACATCCATAATATTTTTTTAACCTTCACCCACATAATCAAACCGACACAAAATGCATACCTCACCAACAGCAAACACTGCACTCTTTTCCAGTAAATACTGCACTCTTTTATTATAATTTACTAGTATTCACCCCTCACATACACCTTTATCTACAATTCAATGCAACTTATCTATATCATAATACAATCAAAATTGGAATTTTTGAGATGGTGGTAGTAGATTATTTCAGCACAAGCCATGCTATTCATTCACTCTTTAAACTTGGTTAGAACTATACTTTACAGGGCCACAATCCTAAAAGCCACATCCATAATATTTTTTTAACCTTCGCCCACATAATCAAACCGACACAAAATGCATACCTCACCAGCAGCATCAGCATTATCCAAGGAAAATCCCATAGCATCTTTGATTTGACTTCTCTCTAGGGTCAAAGCACGCAGCATATCCTCAAACTCATCCCTTTGTGAGTCTGTAAGTGTCCTTTCAGAATCAATACGCTGCACATAAAAGGCAGAAGTTCCCTAAATTAGAAGAGAGGTCAAATATATGCGAGTAAGAATGCATACATCTATCATCAAAGAAGAAAGCCTTCTTAAAGGCATAGTGGTGATGCTAATGGATTTTTACATAGAGCAAAATCCTAAAAATGCAAAAGTATGGGTAATTGTGTATGATCCAAAAGCAGAAGCAAGAGCATTTTAAAAAGTACCCTGCTTCTTCCTGCTGCATATGTTGCACTAGAATCCTTCTCGGGATCTGGGCTTTTTGCTGTGGGAAGAGGAGGTGGCACCCACCTGAAACCAAACATGATGTAAACATACATATATCAATATGCAAATTAGGAAATTTCCAGAGGTTCTAGGGAAATATATAACTGCTAATGCAACAACAATGAAAAAAGGGGACTACTTTACCTCCCACTACCAGTTATCATGATGAAAGGCTCTGTTCTCCATCTCTGGAGAGTGTCACCCTGAAACAAGTAAAAGACCATCAGAGAATAGGTTTACCTAAATTGACATTATATAAATTCATTTACCCAATACTTTGAAAACTACAAAGCGCACTAAAACGAAGCAGGTTTAAAGAGCGGAGAATTGAAAATTGAACATAGTATTCTAAGTGAAGAATAAAACAAAACTCTGGTAGTATTCAGTTATAATGCCACTAGTAAAATACTAAAGTTATTGTGATTATATGTCCTCTTTTTTCCCCAACATAATTCACTGTTGGTTAATCATTGGGGTTAAGATATAATAAAGTTATTTAGATTATATGTGTTTTTTTTTTTTTTTTTTTTTATTGTTCAAAGCATGAAGCCAGTTTATGTTGCTGAGCAAAAGGATTAGGCAAAAATATCCCCTCAACAGTTTCAAGTCTTTCAACAATGTAGTTGCACACCCTCCTCTTTATCTTACACATGCAGAAACATGTGACAGGAAGTATAGTAAGAGGTGTGGTATGATGTCAATCTCTTATACTACCTCCGTTTCATATATTTTGCAACTTTTGCCAAAAATGGATGCTACATATTATTTGCAACTAATGTTTTCTTTCCTTTTTAGGTTGTTATTTCTCTCTATCTCTCTTCTCATCACATGCATTCCAATTTTTCTCTCTCTATCTTACACTCACAAAAAAATTTTGCCTAGGAGTCCGTGCACCCTTCAAAGTTGCAAAAAATGTGAAACAGAGGTAGTATTAACAAACACCCTATTCATCAGAATGAGAGCATAATAGCCTAATAAATGAATGGTCGATTCTTTCACAATGCAGAACATAAGGGAGAGCTAGTGGATGCATGAGCAAGTAAATAGAAAGGGTGACACGAAAGTCTATGGATGTCTCCTCATCTTAAAAATGATATTGCATAGACATCCTTATATGATCAGAAGCTTTTGATATTACAAAAGAACATTACATGAAATATACGGAAAATAAAACAGTCAAAACAAGCATACCTACAACCAAACAAATTCATGGAATTACATGAGAAAACACACCTGAGCAAATGAATAAAGCCTCCAAACATAGTACATATGTTCCTTTGAGCCAAGGTCAAACAAGAAACTAAAAAGAGGATTCCCTCGTCCACGCTCCATTATTGCTTGCTCAAAAGCACACCCTCCATCTAAAACATATAAAGCCATGGTATCAATGACATGGCGAAGATGCCTATCCTCAGGAGGCACAACTGTTATATCTGGAACATTAGGAGTAAGGACCTAAAGATGGAAGCAGCAAAGGGTCAGAAAATAATAGAACAATTACAGCATTTTCAAGCCCCCATTAAGTTAAGTTCTTCAAAGAAAGTAGCGAAAAGTAGATTGTATATCATAATCACAATAATAAATTTACCAACTGTGTGGAATAAACCCATTTTTGAAGATTGAAAAAAGATCAAAACCCTAAGTTGAATATAAACAAGATTTTCTCCTTATTAGTTTTTTACAAGAAATAAAATGTAATAATTAAAAAATAAAGGAAAAGAAAAGAAAAGGAATTAAGAACACTTAAGGCTCCAGTTTCTCAAAAGAAATACTAAAACAAAATTATCGCCTTCAAAGCAAATTCATCTAACAGAAATCATTCGTCTTTTTTTTTTAAACCCACATACCTTTTCGTACCCGCTCTCACTTTATCGAAATTTTTCCTACACCCAGCTTAAGGCTCCAGTTTCTCAAAAGAAATACTACAACAAATTATCGCCTTCAAAGCAAATTCATCTAAAAGAAATCATCTGTCTTTTTCTTACACCCACACACCTTTTCATACCCTCTCTCTCACATTAACAATTAGTTAAGCAAGAACTCGAAAATAGAACATACCAGCTCAGAGTTTTGATTTGAAACAGGAGCCACAGGGGTGCCTGAACCAGACAAGATTACGGTGCCACCCTATAATTCAATTAAAAAGAAACCACTGAGAAAAACAATTCTAACAGCTTATGGTGAGGGGGAGGGGGGTTGGAATAAACATTTTGCTTGAGACATTAGCAAAAAAGCTAATCAACCTCTTTACTTCTGATTGCCATATGGCCAGGTGGAGGTGCAGGTAATGCCTGTGATGGGAGAGCAACTGATTTACCCCATCCAATCTTCAATTCATATTCATAAACCACCACCCCTGAGACACAAATTTAGCATAAGACAGACATTTCAGCTTCTATTTGCATTTACAAAAGCTTCAAATAACGTTTAAGAAAGACAGAGTGAAACAAAAGATCACAATCACAAGGGTAACTGAATGAATACATGTATATGGCACAAAAAACACTTAAATCTCATGGATAGCTTCCATTTTCAACACACCAAGTGTGTAAAGTTATATCAATTCTAAGAACTAATGTTACACGGTCAAGTACATGTTTAGTCAAACCAAATCCTTTATTTATTGCTTCCCACTTTACCCAGATTGAGAGACAGCCAAAAAGGGCCACCTTTTAATTTTAGTTGACTCATAAGCACTGAATCCATTTCCTTCACTATAGTGCTATTAGTAAAGCACATACAATGAAAAAAGAACTGGCAATTGGATTCAATTAAGCTCATTATTCCCACCATCAACCCTGTATAAACTGTACAACAGCAAAACTCTAGCCAAAACTTAATTATATGGTAGAAAGATCACTAACTACTACAGCAAAACTCTAGCCAAAACTTAATTATATGGTAGAAAGATCACTAACTACGAATGCCTTCTCAGCATGGGCTTGCTTCATGTCAATAAAAACCCTTATATCAATTATCGTAAGGGAAGACATCTGACGCAGTATTAAGAGGAAAGGTTTCAGTGATAGGGAGGGGTGTAGGTACTGCAAAGCATAAATTTCAGGATTAGGCATGGTATAAGTTAAGGGAAGCAAAATAACAAACCCCAAAACAAAACATTACATAACCACCAATCTCAAAGGGAGGGAAACATGGTGCAAAAACAAGGCCGCATCACTTAGGTTGGGCCGTATTGTACAGGATATTCAATTTACAGAATTGAAATAATCTGTAACAACAAAGGGGTGTTCCATAAACCTGCCATCTAGTCCAAATCATATGTTCTGACCCCGAATCACCCCGCATTGGACGTTATATCATGTGTTTCAATCAAAAGTTACTTCCTATTTAATGTTATGGTGAAAGATTCCTAAGGTATCCCACTCTAATCCTCTTACCCTGACTATTGTAATAGCATACAACTACTAATAATTCCTAGAAAATGCCACTACCACATAGCTCCATATAACTATCAGTGCTCCACTAATAGACCTACAGATTTCAGCGGAAACACCAGATTGGAAACATTTGGTGATAAACTTTTTTTCATTGGAGTTTTTATTCGAGTTTCAATCCAATATGTTAAGCCTCCCACCAAATTAGTTATCAGACATTTCATACATAATACAGTTTCTAGGATATTTCATGAATGACAACATTCGTGATTGGATGTTTGCATGCAGCTTAGCTTTTAGAAAAACCACTTTTCGTATAAACCCTTCAAGAGCCATCTCTTTTTAAGTTTTCCTTCCCTCCAGAAAATCTTTCTCCTTTCGATTCCCAAAGCTACTATGACTAATAAACATGAAAGCAACCAATGCTGTAAATATCACCACTCACATTTGATTATGCCCAGATTGACGATTTATTCAATTTAATACGATGAATAAATAAATTTTAAAATACAAATACTTGGTATTAAGATTCAAACACAGCCAGATTTAACAATATCAGACTCATTATTTAGATTTTCAATTAAGAGTTGCTCAGACTAAAATGAAATTACCAGCTTTTAGGATAGAGGAATAATGCAGCTGAAGTATTTGTATTTAGAAAGGTACGATGGATTTAAGACTTTAAGTCATGTAACAATGACAAGTGAGAGATAAGCTTGTGCTTAACCAACAGGTTTAAAATTGGATGATAAGGCAAAATACGGTAACCGGTCATTATCAACCTCATAGATTTCCATACAAAGGCTCACTGTTTCCCTTCTCACCTCAGTCAAGCCTTTGCAGAAGACATTCCATGGTCAGATTTGCATTAATTGGCTCTATCCTCCTCACCACTCAGGAAGAGGAGTCGGACCACCAAGGGAAGGCACATCTAAAGTTGACTACACAAGAGTGAGACAGTCAAGCTTCAAAATCATAATACACACTTCCATACCCTGGAATTACCTAAAGAGGGCAAGAGGGGAGGGGGAGGGGGGACTAGAATGGTAATAAACAACAAAGGAGTTACTTAACCTCATATTGCATGAGAGAGAATAATGAAGTAACAAACCTTGCATTTCATCCTTAGCAGCCTGTGCTTCACTCCTATTCATAAAAGCAACAAACCCACAATTCCTTTGGCGCCTTCGTTCCTCTTCTGTCCTAGGCCACATAATTTTTACGCTAGCAATAGGTCCAAATCTCCCAAAGGTTCGCAAAAGGAAACTCTCGTCAACCTAAATCATGTAAAGCAATGACAGTCTCATCAATATCTCATACAATGATATTTGGAGAACAGCTATGTTCAAAATCTAGAAACTTTAAGATTGTTCATATAGTTTTTTCTGTGATGAAAAAGCATGGAAATATTGTTCAGAGGACAAGGTTTTAACAGCAATTTCAGACTAACCTTCGGTGATAAATTTCCTACATAGAGATTTGTTGTTTGTGGATCACCATCATCAAAAGAACCCCTCCCAGCATCAAATTCATCAGGCAGCTCATCGAATCGGGTAATAGGCTTACAAAGGGTAAACAATAAAAGTCAAAGTTAAACAACAGAAGAAACAAAAAGTGCTAGACAGAATAAGTATCGACCAGATATTTTCATAAGAATGGCTCTACCAAACAAACATGTCTCAACATTGACCAATTCAAATCACCCCCCCCCCCCCCCTCTCTCTTATTCGAACCAAGTCAGGAATGATTATTAATGAATCAGCAAGAGCTCATCAGCAACAAATAGTTATTATTATCTTTTGTGATGCAATTAATCTATGTCCCTTTTTTTAGCTCCCTTCATATTGATGGAAGGTGAAGACCGCAAAAAAGCAATTAGTCATGCACAGTATTACAAGCTGTCCTACCATCTCTCACTTTTCCTTTCCCTCCTCTCTGTATCTGAGTCTCTACAGAAGTAAATAAAACAGCCGATCCCATTCCAACCTCAATATGCGGAATCATCTTGCACCATATAATAAAGGTATTATAATCCTTTCTTCATCAGCACCACATTTTAAATGTTAATAAATAATAGAGATGTTAAAATCCTTTCTTAATCAGCAGCTCATATTTAAATTATTTATTTTTTACGAAGCAATAAAAGCTAATGTCTCTAGATAGCAAAAGCATTGGGGCAAACACAAAACCATTCCAACATTTAAGTCGCACTTGGTGCAAGAGAAAATAGTAAAATAGAGCAAGTTTGTCTCGGGGTATTCTATATCAAAATTAGATCCACTTACTGGAGGGAGTTCCCCATCACGCCATTTATCACGATCTTGATTTCTCTTCTCTCTCATCTCTTGCTCATGCTTTAGCTCCTCCATAAAGTTGTCAATATTTCTCATTCTTCCTTTCTCTTTTTCTTTTGACTTCTCTCTAGGTTCCTGTATATTTCAATGAAAGCCTAAGAATTAGAACTCTAATCAACTGGAAACCAGAAAAAAAAAAATTTACATGATATGTTCCTACCTCCCTCTCATATTCTCTGCCTTTAGCTGCCATTGGTGGTGGTAAGAATGATGGAACATATCTGCCAATTGCGAAGATCGATTTCACTTGGCAAAGCACCAACAGTGTTGAAAAGCAACACTTTCAAGAAGATAAGAGAAAATAGGTAGACTCGGAAACAAAGTAATCTATTAACTAAGAAAACATGAAATATAAAGTTGTGCAATTTTCCAATAAACATCACACTAAGAATCTACTTCTCGCCAAAGACTTTGGGATGCTTTTTCTTTGTATAAGGAGGTTTTGTTGAAAAACAAATGACAACTCAACTCATTGACACTTAAGTAACTCATGTACGATGTATTCAATCAAGTCATAAAATAATATAATAATCATTCATAAGTGCTTTTGTTTAGGAATAAGTATTGGTTCATAACATCAGTGACAACATTTCGCAGTACTTCCTATCAACACATTCTTGTTTACAAAAGCACATTATAAAAGGACAAAGAGTGGTAAATACAACCAGAGGAAACCAGAATAATAAAATAAAGAGGTAAAAAACAAAAAATACAAAACCCCAATGTTACTTGGACTCAGATAAAGTGTCAAATTAGACACGGGTGTCCAAGCATCAGTTTTTAGTTAAAAATGAAGTGTCCAAGTGTCAGTGTCCATGTGTCATGTCGGTGTGTCATGTCGACAAGGACACGTGATGTAAATGAAAGAGTCCGAGTAACATAGCTGTTTAGAAATATCTTCATTAAATCACCTTTGTCACAATGACCTATCAATAGAAACACTTCTCTTTCCATTACAATATATTAAGGGTATATTAGCACTATACTATGCATTAAATTTCCTTCCAACCTATAGCATATAAGGTGTGAAAATTAATTTACTACTGCATACTTCACTTTGGCTTTACCTACTTCAATAACCTACAAAATCATAATATAAAACATTTCTAGCCTATACATTTCTCTATCCTACAAATTTTACAAAAATGAATGGCTCTAGCAACAAACAATGGAGATTAAGTAAGAATAAAAGAGAATTAGAAACAGAGAGGAAATACTAAAGGAAAATACTTAGCACCTATACATAGAGTTTCCTCAAAAGCACTGAATTTTGAAATATCGCATTGTCTTACCTTGAGGTAAACATTAACTTTTTCCATCCCATTAAGTTGGTTATAATTTAGAAGCCAAAAAAGAGAGTTTGAACTATTGCATTATCTTTCTATGTAATTTTGAACTATTAATGGCCCAATTGGTAGGATGTGATATATGGTGGTAATGGTTATGATTTTCTATGTAATTTTGCAAGGAAAGTTCCATGATAATGTCTACGGCGATGCTTCTCTACCTCAAGGTAAACAAAATTCATTCTCACTTAATACCACCGCTAGAAATGGTAATGAGTAAGACTCACTGATTCAACAATACATAATGCTTGCCTATGAATTAGGTGAAAGTAGGACACTCCAAATTCGGGGAATAAGGGAATATATAGAGAATAACAAATACTTGAGTGATACTTGGGAATAGAGTTACAATATTATCAACATTGACCCTAGACTTTTATGGAAAATATACATACAAGTTCATCACTCTTACCACCATTTATTACTACTTACCAATTTGGCTATACATGTTGTAATTAACCATTTTACAAGAACTATATAAGGATTTTTTTTAGTTTAGTAGACATTATACCCTTCTACAATTCACTAAACAAAATCATGCACTTGCATCAAAAACTTTTCTTATTGCATAATTTCCACTTGTATCCAAAAATCAAGTTAGATTATTGCTTATGACGACAAACATTTACTACATAATTAGACAGCTAACAATGAATTATTTTGCTTACTTAATGTGACTGGTGGAATTAAAAGTTATACTTATATTTAACAAAAAAAGAAAAAGAAAAAAAGGTGGCACACCATCATCAATTACTCCTTCATCTCATCCATCAGGAGCCATACAATAGACATGGATGACCACAAAAGCTAACAAGATTACAGCTCTAGAGTCTCAATTTTTAATTTTGTACAAAAAACGGTTACTCTTACTTGGATAAACAACTACAATCCTACAATAGAAGCATGATACTTTCTTAAGACTTTCGCTGCTATGTCATTAGTTTTATTATGCTTCATTCTATCACATGAAAATTCTACCGGGCCTTAACTAATTTTTCTTGACATGTTGGATATTATCTAAACATGTTGGCTGTAATATGAACTTATCTAGAATTAACTCAGTTGCCCTTACTGAGCTAATATGAACTTAGTCGCCCTTAATTCAGCATATCATAATGTATTGGCCACTAGCCGTTGTCCAAACTTCTCATCAAAAATATTTCTACAAGGTGAAAGAACAAGGCCATAGCATGCTGGTTTCAAGTAAACAGTCCATGTCAAACAAATAGAGCTACCATATATTTGCCGAAAAAATAGTGCATGGGATAAGACAAATAGAGCTACCATATATTTGCCGAAAAAATAGTGCATGGGATAAGACATAAGCCAAACAGCTATACAAAAGATGCCTAAAAAATACAGTACAGAGATGCAATGAAAGAGCTGGGAAACTGTTACCTAACTATTCTAACATCTAATTCTATTTAAGAGATGTCGCCATAGTACAACATTATAGTTTTTAACTCACATTGTCTAATCAATGTATAATCTAAATGCATTCAATTACCTACTCCCCTTCTTTGAACCTGATACACCATCTTTGGAATTTCCACCTGCCATTTGTGAATAATAAAAGGCCCATATTTTTATTAATGTACCGGTATAGTGTAAAGCATCTCCATAACACAAATGAAACAAGAACAGTATGCAACCGCTAATGCGCAAAACATACCAAATATATTGTAAATATATTTCTTAGACTCATAATGCTAACCTTCAGAATCAGCTTTTACTTTGTCATTGGGATTGATTAAACCTCCTCGTACAAAAGCCTTCGACCCTGGAGCATCCTCTCCTTGAAATGACTCCAGAAATTCCTCATACAGACGAGCTGTTTCATCTTCTGCCCTCTGCAAATATAACACCAATCAACATAAATATTTATCTTCCCACGCAGACCAATCAACATTCAAGCCAGACAAACACTTGTACCTTCTTTTTTGCTTCTTTTTCTTCTCTATGCTTTTGGAAAGGAGTTTTCTTTCGAGTAATTGAAAAAGAGCTCATGTCGCTGATTCAGGAGTATTCAATACAAAAGTAAGTAAAAGAAAGAGACAAAACAAGCTCATTTATACAACTAAGCCCATTCCCGACTACCCGAGGCAAGTACGGAGGCGCAACTGCCCAGCGCCCACGGAGTAAAGTCCTATTTTTCATCCTAGACTCCTATGATAAAAGGGTTATAAACAAAAGTGGCTGCATAGTTGGAGTGGATGTATTTTAGCTTGATAATCATCAAACTCAAGTTTAGGGAGAAGTGTCCAATTTCATAGTTCGATCCTAAAACTAAAGGGTTCTGCAACACATTAGCAAACAAATTTAATTCAATCATCAAATCATACTCGAAAATCACATAATCTTTTGGAGAAAAGGCATATTTGATTCAATTATGAAATTAGGCTCGTAATTTTCTTCTCTAGCAACATGTTATAATCTTTCATAACCTTAGTAATTAGAACAAAAAGTTCAAAAATTCGAACCCTAAATTTACTATACTGACAATTAAATTAAATTAGATCAACGACTAACCCTAGATTGTGAAATTAATATGATAATTACAGAAGGAAAAAACAACTTACCTCAGAAGCTGCTTCAATGGAGGATAGAAATGTTAGAAGGCGGCTCGATGGAGAACGTGGAGTGCGCTTCAATGGAGAACGTTCAATTTTTTTTTTTGTTTTTTTTTTTTGACAAGTACTAAATGCAGTAAAAAATTTCCTAAATGCAGAAAAGATTAATAATACGTAAATTAAAAAGAAGACAAAAATAACCTCTTCTAAATCAATACTATCGTTTTCCTTAATACAGTGGATTCTTCACTCCTTCCCCCCTTCTCTTAATGTCTACTGTAATCTTCTCCAAGCCAATTCTACATTAACTTCATCTCTTAAACATTTTTTTGGTTGCTTATTTGTCAATTGGGTTCACAAACTGTTGTTATAATTCATAATTAGGTAGTTTACTTATACGAAGTATATGTCTAGTTTGTGAAAAAAATTGCCTTAAAAGTTATAATTCACTATATTTTGATAAGAGTATTTGTCTTGACGCCCGGAAACATCATCCGGTAGGTGGTTCAAAGCCCCGGAAACATCATCCGGTACATAGCTGTCAGCCCCGGAAACATTTTCCGGTAGTTGGTTTTAAAGCCCGAACATTGCAACCAATTGCAAAATGTTGGAGTTGGAAATTTTTTAGAGAAACTTTTCCATCAATCTTACAAATATTATGTACTTCGAATGATGAAAGTAACTGGAAAAAAAAAGTCAAAAGGTTAAAGAAGTTGGAATTTGCGTACAAGTGGTGAAAGGGATGATTATATACTACATATACTAGTATAAAATTTCAAAATTTCTGGGTTGGAACTCTGGGACTTAAGAGTCTTAAAGAGGTTATTGTTAACAAAGGGTAAGATTGGAAATCTAATTTTTCATAAAAATTAATTTATACTGCATTTAGGTAATTTGGTACCTGCATTTAGTACCTTTTTTGACAATAATTTTCCATTATGGACATACAAGACTTGCCCTTGTTAGCAAATACGGAGTATTCCGTATGATTGTGTATTTCTTGTGTTTCTTGTATTTATACTCCGTATTATTATAATTAAATTAAAGCCCGTATGATGCACAATTTTTTATGCAACGTACATAAATTTCAAGAAAACACTTTTTTTTTTAGGAAAAGCGAGGGCTAGCTTTCATTGAAGTAGAGGCACGAAGTAGCAAAGAATTTCGATTAAAAGAAAGGTGTGAAGAACTCAAATGAAAAATCCTTTCCATCCCAGGAATCCAAAACGCATTTTTGAAAGACGAGGGAACCATAATGTAACCATGCCACCAATTTCTCCAATGAAAGCAATCGACATGATGATTCCTAGCGAAAACTCGCGAAAAAGAATCAAGGCGAAAGCTTCGATTGAAGAGATTCGATCTTGCTTCATCGGAATCATATTCAGTCAATTGAGGACAAATTGTCGTAAGTACATATGGAGCAATGTCACTAGGACAACAATTATACCATAGTTGTTCAACACCACACGGAATAAGACGAGCTAGATGGTGAGCAACAAAATTCCCTTCCCGCTTTACATGAGACCAAGAAATAAAATCAAAGAAAGTGCAAGTATCTAAGACATCGTCAAGCTAGGAGTCCAAGTCCAAGAGATAGGTGGAAGCCTTCAAAAGCCTGGATATAACTGTGCTATTGTCTAACTAAAGGATAATCTTTTTTAACGCCAAATTGCTTCGCAAACCGGACTGCAAATATTGTTGCTTTGCATCCTGCTAATTCAGGGGTCCAGTGAGCCTTATACCTTCGGACACCAGCAAAAAGGACCTCTCCTAGATGGTTGCGAGCAACAGCACCAAGCCCAGGTTACTCAATTTGAGTAACAAATATTTATCCATTATGGACATATGAGGCTGCCTAGGTTACACAATTTGAGTAACAATATTGTTACTTAAATGGCAATCTTGTAAATATTTGTCTAGAAATTCGTGCATGGCAGTCTATATGGCAGTCCTCCCTTCTTCTTCTCTCTCTTCTTCTTCCTTCTTCACTTGTTTGCTAGAGCATAACAATGATATAATTTGCCCAACACCACAACATAGATCGTCATCAACACTACTAACACCACACGAAACTCCGACCCTAACACACCACTTTCGGCGGCTTCGCCACCATATTTAACGAAAAAAAACCCTAAGAAAAATGGAGGAAAGAATGGCATGGTTAACCCCAAAGGGTATGAGTGTTTTCCTCCTCCACTGAAACCATTTCAAAATTTTATTCTCTATTAAAGCCCATTGTTTTCTCCATTGAAGACTTTAAAGATCTGTAAATTTTTCTCCATTGAAGCCTATTGTTTTCTTCACTTTTACCCAATCTTGACAATTTTACCCCCATTTTACATAACAAAATGGCCAGCGTGCCCTTTGAGTAACTTTAGTTGTTACTCAAAATGAGTAACTTGGGTTTTCTCATTTTTAAGTACCCGCCAATGAAAGCGATCTTTTTTAACTACTGGTAGCAACTATCATTAGATGAAAGATTATTACTCTAGTTTTATTTATTCTATCTTCGATCAATGTATGGAGGTTTCACTGCATCAAATTTTCAATTTTATTTCCTTGGCAGTGTGAATGCCTGAATTCAATTTTGTTTACCACCATGATGCAGCTGGTCAAAGATGTTGTGACCTGCCGTCTTCATCGTCAACAGGATTGACGTCGCCACCACAACTCATGCAATGTGGAAATAGAAATTGGCTTAGGGGGGATGAGAAGGGATATAAGATGGTGGTAGATGAAGGAAGTCCTTGCAACAGAAGGTGGGAAGACATGGACCAGGAGATATTAATTCACATATTTAAGCGATATCCGTGGCATATTTGGTTCTAGAGAGGTTTTTTCATTTGCAAGTCATGGCTATCAGCATTCCTGGACTACTTGTTTCCACCTGGGCAAGTCTGTGACTTGCGTTTTCTTGATGGCCCTGAATTATTATGTGTGAAATTTATATCTTTAAATCTCTTGAATAGGTTCTACCAGTATCTTATATTAAACCTAGATCGCCGACCCCCAGGTTCTTATAATAGGATTATCTTATCTGAATATATCTTACGATCAGAGGCCTACGAGCATATAGCACGAAGGTAACCTCTCTGCCTGCTTTACACATGCCAGATAGTTAGTGCCCCTTGATTTAGACTTGTCTTATTTTGTTATTATCATGTATAGGCTCATATAGTTTTTATCCTTTCTTTAAGCACATTGTGTGTGTGTGTGCATATAAAGATGAAATATCTGTGTTGTGCTTGTGTATAGTAATGAGTTTGTATGATTAGGGTCTTTGTTCGAGTAGTGTTGTGGTTCTAATTTTTAAAACATGTTTGAACAAATATAAACTTATTTTCAAAGCATTGATTTAGTATTTTGCAATTTGATTCTTCCTCCATTTCTTTTTAAGTTGACACTTCCATATAATGAAGTTTTAAATTGGTTGTGACACTGTTATTGGGCAAATTCTTTCACATGGCCCCCCTTTTTTCACCTCTCTATATCTTTTCTCCCCAAAAATTGCCTAGGAGTTCGTGAAAGTAAAAGTGTCACAACTTAAAAACGGAGTTAGTATTAGATATTTGATTTTTATTTTCCTTTTTTCTTTGTGTTAGTGTAGATGTTCCCAATATCAGATCAGATTAGCAGAATGCCATCTGTTTAGGGTAAAAATACCCCATGTACGTGGACCAATCCCGTAGCGACACGTGGCCCAATCAAAGGGCGACACGTGTCACTATGGGAAGATGACGCATGTCCAAGGCATAAAAGCCCCTGAAATCAGCATTAAAAAGGCCTTATTACATCATGGCCCAAGTCCCGAGAGATATTCATGAAAGCCGCAAAACGGCGCCCCTATATTACACGTGGCATTGTGTGATTGCGCAGCTAATCACGTCACGGAATTTTAGGGCACAAACCCCAAAGGGGCACAAGCTCCCACCCCTATAAATACCCCAATCATTTATGATGGGAGGGGTGGATTACGACATTACCTAAAAAGAGCATAAAATAGCTCCAACTTCTCTCTACTTTCTCTCTCTAGCCTTTCCGGTTTAGATCTCTAACTTAATCGTCGGAGGCGAATATTCCGGTAAAGGAATATTCGTTCATTTTGCAGGTGTCCGAGTCTCGTTGCCTGAAGAGTGTGACCAGTATCTGAGGAAATCTAAAAAATACCCGAAACATTTGGCCCGTCTGTGGGGATACTCGTCCGTTATGGCAATAGATGGTCAGACACCTAATACCGGTCCTCGTCCAGGTGAGGACGGTCATGTAGAGGATATAGTCCCTACAATTCATTCCAGCGACTCTTTGACCGCCTCATTTCAAGAGGCCGATGATCCTCCAGTTACTGCTGCTTCCTTGCAGACCGCACTTAACAAACTTTAGAAGGAGTTTGAGAGCATCCGAGCTTCTACCTCTAGGCAGCCGCCCAGAAAAGAGAGAGAAAGAGCTCCAAAGAAAACTCAGAACAGAGTAACCAATGCAACAGATACTGGGAACACCCATTTCGCAGGCCGAATGGAAGGTCTCCTAGGGTGCCAACAACGAATTTGTCTAGTCTGTTGGCGAAAACCCAATCGGCTGGGGGGAGGGGCAGACAGCCTCGAAGAGAGGAGACAGAGCCGTCTCGACGCTGGAAGGACGCGAGAGACTACCTTCGGCATAAACAACGGGAACTTGCCGCTTACTCAGACACGGCCTCCACTCCCACAATGCCGGATAAATTCTCCAACCACTCTCTTTCCCAGCATAGCAACTCGGCCATCTCCGACAGGAGTCAAGCCGTGCGTACTCAAACCCCTATTCCAGTGCAATCGCTTCAGCCCCCCCAGGGTTTCAACGGCATTTTGCAACCGAGCCCCCAAGTCTTCGGACAATATGGGCCGTTCAATTAGGCGCTCGGCCAGACTCCCTATTTAGCCGGACAGCTTGTGCAACCTCAGCCAATTGATTGGCAGATGCGCTTACTGACTCTTGGAGATAAGCCGCCTCCGTTTTCGCAAGAAATTTTAACTCCTCCTCAGCCGCCGAAGGTAAAAAGTGTACTCGTGGGAGCCTATGATGGCACGGGCAACCCCGAGGAATATATCACCTCGTACAGAAACCTGATGTACTTATAAAGCGTAGATGACGCTACCTGGTGCAAATGCTTCCCGGCCACTTTGAAGGGTTTGGCGTAGGATTGGTTCAATAGCCTTCCGGGCGGGTGTATCAATTGCTTTACCACTCTCAGTTTGCTGTTCGTGGGAAATTTCTCTTATAACATACCACCTCGAAAGACAAGTCTTAATTTGGCAACAATTGTCCAAAGAAAAAATGAGGGCCTACGGTCGTACGTCCAGAGATTTAACCAAGAAAAAGCCCAAATTCATAATCTGTCGGATGAAATGGCTTACTCTAAATTTCTCCAGGGATTAAAGCATAATGGTTTTAAGTTTGACTTGGTAAGAAAAAAGATTCGGACATACGCAGGTGTTCTGCGGGAAGTCGAAGCTTATATTGAGGCAGCCGACTTTTGTTCTCTTACAAAAGCAGAGGCACCGGCCAAGGGAGTTGAGAAGAAACAATCTACTCAGCAAGACTTAGCTGGAAAAAAGAAAGATGGAAACAAAAGGAAAGAAGTCTGGGTGGCCAACGGCCAGCGGCAGAAATTAAAGAAATTCAAGACGTACGAGCCCAAGTATGAGTTCAACAAAGACTGTTACTCCATCCTGATGAAGATCAAAGATAAGTTTGAATTTGAAAAGCCCCAGCCGTTAAGAGGCTCGGCTCAGTACAGGAACAAAAACAAGTATTGTCATTACCACAAGGACGTGGGGCATGACACAAACGATTGCATCAATTTGAAGATATTGTTAGACAAGCTAGCCGAGAAGGGCATGCTAAATGCTTATGTGACGAAGTCTAAGTTCACATATACACGGAAAGATAACACATCCAAGAAGAAGAAAAATGATAAAGAAGATGATGGGAAGAGTACCGATTCGGGCTTTGTGGCCGTGATATGGGGGGATTTGCTTCAGGCGGCCCCACCATGAAGGGAATTAAGCAAAACGCCTGGAACTTGGAAAAGGTGATGCAGGCGGGCGCTGTGAAGGCTGAACCTTTCCCCGAAGTAACCGTGTCTGAAGTTGACCGGGGGAAGGTCAGAGCCCTGCACAATGATCCTATGGTGTTTATTATGAAGATAGCTAATTTGAAAGTGGGCCGAATACTGATACATACGGGCAGCTCATCCTATATCATTAGTCTGTCCGCCCTGAAGAATTTAAAGTTCCCAGAAGATGCTTTAAAGGACATCACTCACCCCTAGGTAGGATTTGGGGGAAATATCATTCACCCAGTCGAACAGATAGATCTGCCAGTTCGATTCGGGCAAAAAGGAGAAGGGAGGGATATGGTCGTTCGATTCTTGGTAGTGAAAGAATTGACTGGCTACAATGTCATACTCGGCCGTCCCACCCTAAATGCTGCAAAGGCTGTGATCGTCCCCCATTTAATGTTGATGAAGTTTGAGCGTTCGGACTGGAAAGATTGGTTCGATTCAAGGGAGCCAGAAAATGGCAAAAGAGTGCAACTAGTTAGCTGTTAAGCCAACGACTTGCGGACCTGGAAAGCCGTCTGAGTTGAAGGGGGAAGAACCCCCACTCCAAGCATACCAGGTCGGCCAGAAGCGAAAGCAGGTCATGACCGACCAAGCATAGCAACTAATGACTGTCAGCCGGCCTGAAGAGCTGAGACCCCAGCCGGCCGACAATCATCAAGCTGTAGTGCTTGACCCCGATCAACCAGGTCGGACCGTCAGTGTTAGCACTAAGGCTATGGGTCTGCTTGGAGACGAGTTAGTTCAGCTGTTAAGAGAATTCAAGAATGTTTTTGCGTTCGAAGTCAATGAAATGCCAGGCATAAGCCCTAACTTGGCCGTGCATAAGTTGGCTGTGAACCGGCCGTTAAACATGTCCGCCAGAAGAAAAGAAATCATGGAGAAGAGAGGAATCAGGCGGCCGCAACTGAGGTGAGAAAGCTGTTGGACGCCGGTTTCATTCGGCAATGCTATTACCCTGATTGGGTGGCTAACGTAGTACTTGAGAAGAAGCCGAATGGAACTTGGAGAATGTACGTAGACTATACGGATTTGAACAAGGCATGTCCTAAGGATAGCTTTCCCTTGCCAAAGATTGACCGTTTGGTTGACTCTACGGCCGGGCATGCCCTAATGAGCTTTATGGACGCATACTCCGGTTTTCATCAAATTCCTCTATGGGAAGAAGATCAAGAAAAGACCGCATTTGTGACTAAGCAAGGGTTGTATTGCTACAAGGTAATGTCGTTCGGCCTCAAGAATGCCCCTGCAACATTTCAGCGACTTGTCAACACGGTCTTCAGAGATCAGCTTGGCCGGAATATGGAGGCGTACATTGATGACATGATTGTCAAGTCAAAAGAGCCGGCCGACCATCTGAAGGATCTACGAGAAACATTTACCGAACTCAGGCGACATAAGATGATATTAAACCTGAAGAAATGTGTCTTTGGTGTTGAGTCCGGTAAATTTCTCGGATTTTTAATTGATCAACGTGGAATTGAGGCTAACCCTGAAAAAATTCAAGCTGTCTTGGACATGAAGTCTCCAAGAACAATCAAAGAAGTGCAAAGATTGACCGGCTGTTTGGCAGCACTTGGTCGGTTTCTGTCAAGATCAGAGGACAAATGCCGATACTTTTTTCAGACCATCAAAAAGAAAGCTATGTTTGAGTGGACGGAGGAGGCAGAGGAAGCATTCGTATAGTTAAAAAGTCATCTACATACATTGCCTCAGCTCGTCAGTCCACTCAAGGATAAGAAGTTGTACATCTATCTTGCTATCTCAGAGCATTCCTTAAGTGTCGTTCTGCTTGTTGAACGAGACGACCACCAGATCCCAGTCTACTTTATCAGCCATGTGCTACACAATGCCGAGCTTAAGTATCCCCCTGTTGAAAAGTTTGGTTTAGCATTATACATGGCATCTAAAAAGTTACGGTCGTACTTCCTGGCACATTCAATAGTGGTGTATACTGATCAACCACTCAAGAAGCCTGACGTGGGGAAAACTAGGTTGTTAAACAAATTTATAATCACTCAACTACCTAAATACAAGTATAGAGGTAAGTCAAGGGTCGAACCACTAGGAACGGTTATGTTCAAGTATTTCTAATTTACGCCTAAGCTAGGTCGAAGTCTAAGGTGAAAGGTAGTGCTATTCTACTTCCTAAACCAAGCAAACAAATGAAACACTAGGGAGTGGGGATCAACATGCATTCATGATAATCAAGCTAATTAGGGAGTCAAGCAATCCAAGCAATGCAAAGACAAATAGTAGGAGCAATTAGGAGCATTCAACTAATCATCTTCATACTTTCTAACATAGATTTCTCTAGTGTTAAACAATAGGAAGAAACATAATCAAATACTCAACCAATTATGATCAAATCAATATCAAGTGGCCATGTCAATCAATTCAATCATGCAATCAATGCTAGCAATCATGGTTAGCTATTCCAATCAACTAAGCAATATGCAACCTCTATGAATCAATTTAATCACAACACAAGAACTACTCAAATTCCCAAATCAACCTCAATTCATCAATCACACATGTTTACCCAAACCCTAGCAAGTAAACTACTCAAGAAACATCATCATCAAATCTACTATCAACTATAGAGAACAAGAATCAACAAAATATCAAGAACAATTACTCTAATCAAACATCAAATATCAAAATCAAACCAAACAAACATCAAATTAAACAAAGCAATTGAATGAGATAGAGTTTAGAAATGCTCATTGATAATTAAGAAGATCTCCAACACAATTGTCACACTTGCATCTTCAATCTCTCAATCACCATTGAAATTCTTCACTTTCTCTCTCTAAAACTACTCCTAAACTAGCCTAATCTAGAGAGAGAAGCTCTCAACCTAAGAGAGAGAAAACTATTCTAAAACTAAAGAATTACATGAATGAAGAATAAAGGAAACCAAAAACTATATAAACAAAAGGAGAAAAAAAGCTTAAAAATCGTAAAAGACCCGGAAACCCGCGCCCGCGGAGAAATCGGCCGCGCCCGCGGAGGGGAACGGACACCTCAATATCCGCGCCCGCGGCCCAAGCCCGCGCCCGCGGGGCCAAGGCCCGCGCCCTCGGGGAGCCTTCGGGACAACCGCGGGTGCTTACTGCCCAAATACGACAGTTTTGGAGCAGCAGCAACCCCGCGCCCGCGGCAGTTTTCCTGGGCCAACTTCAGAAGGCTGTAACTTCCGATCTAAGAATTGTATGAAGGCGTGCAACCTATCATTAGAAATCTCTTCAAGTCTAGTTTCCAACCCAACTTGAATCACCCTAATCCGATCTGTAGAACTTGAGATATGACTAAAACAATGCACAAAGGTCCTATTTGATACTTTGCAATCCTTCGTTTTCCTTTGTTTCAAACTCAAATTCAATTCCGAAAAGTGCATATTGATCCTAGTGGGTGCTATTTTCAATTCCCATGCATATAGCCTGCGACGTACCTACAAAACAAGATAAAGAAACGGAGAAGCAAGAGAAATAGCTGAGAAATGAATAAAATGATAAGAAAACCATTAAAAGCATGCATTTCTCTAAACTAACACAAAAACACGCGAATCGAACATTATTCTCTAAAAACTCGACATAAAAGACTACAAAGGAGCATAGAAATATAAAGAAAACATAGCCTAAAGGTGCCATAAATGGCACGGATCAAAGCCGTTTGCAACTTTAGAAGCAAGTGGCCACATGCTTAAATGGGCTTTAGAACTGAGAGGCATTGACATCACGTTCGAGCCCAGAAAAGCCATAAAGGGGCAGGCCTTTGCTGATTTTTTGGCTGAGATGACACAGCCGGACTTACAGCCGGCCGGAGACCAGATCTGGAAGGTGTATGTCGATGGTAGTGCAACAGCGACCGGATGTGGCGCTGGAATCATTTGTGAATCTCCTGAGGGAGATAAGTTTGAGTATGCGTTGAGATTTCAATTTCAAGCCTTTAACAACAAGGCCGAGTACGAAGCCTTCCTGGTCGGCCTTAGAATGTGTAAGGCGGCTGATATGTCCAATTTATATAGTGTTTTACCCCCGTCCCATGGTCATAATTAGTGGTGTTTTTGGCTCTTTAGAGCCACTTTTATTACTAATTTGTGTTTTCTAGTGTTTTTGTAGTTTTGCTTGAGTTTTGTAAGAAATTGCACATTTGGAGCGTTTTTCGGGTTTTTCACGAAGCAACTACGAGCATTAGGAGGGCACGACCGTCTTTGAAGCCCAGGACTGGTTGGAGCCGGTGATTAAGGGCTCGCTATGTGATACCGGGGCATATGGATCGAGTATTCAAGACTCAAAGAGGAAATTTGGATTGGGCCGAAGAATCGAGCCTAATCGAAGTCCAAGCCTCGAAGAAGAAGCCGGGCCCGATCGAGCAAGCTTGCGCCCGATTGGACGGGCGCGCACAAAGAAGCAGCACCAAGAAGGCGCGCCCGATCGGGTGAGCGTAAGCTCGATCGGGCGCGGCGCGTCAGGAAAGGCGAAAGAAAAAAGGCGGGCCTGATCGGGCGGCCCTTCGCCCGATCGGGCGCGTGTTTTTTAGAGGACCTGATTGTCGAGATTGTTAGTTTTCAATTAGGATTTGTGTTAGGGGTGTTTAAGTACGATTTTTGGACGAAATTTTGATTACCTTCTCTTTTTAGATTTTCTCTCTCTACTTAGAATATTTTCTCTCTCAAAAATACTCTCAACTTTGTTCTTAACTCCATTCCTTAATCCAGATTTCTTTTGGTAACAATTTCTTCTCTTTTAATTTTAGTTATTTTCTTTAATCCTTTCATCATGTCTTGCTTTATTGTTTTGATTAGTTTAGATTTAATTATGTTTGAGTAGTTTCATTTCTAGGGTTTATGGGGATCTTATAAATAATATGAAGGGGTAATTTGTGATTGTTGATTATCAATGCTTGATTGATTTCCTATTGATTGATTTAATGCTATGCAATTAGGTTTAGCCAGATTTAATTGTATGAGTTTAGCAATATTAATTTGAGATTTGACAGATGAGAATTGATGTTTAGGCTTAATTTCAATAGGCAGACTAATTTATAAATGGTTAAGTCGAGATTCGAGAGATGAGATTTAATACCGGTAAATTAACTCTGTGATTATAATACGTAGCGAAAGCCCTTTATAATCTGATTAATTGATGCTTGATGGTTGCTTATTATGATTTGCCCTGGAATATTGTTTATTAGTGAACCTATGCCCTAGGTTTTCCCTTCATTGATTTATACCCTTTTTATTCCCTTCCTACTCTTACCTTTTAGTATTTAATTACCCTTTTTACAACAATTTGTTACTTGATAATTTAGATTGCACTTAATTAATTAGGAGTAAATTAACTTGTTTCCCTGTGGTTCGACCCTTCTTCCCTATCTACATAGTTAGTGGATTTAGGTTTTATTTTTGATTGGGTGAATACGACTTGAGCCTGTCAAATTTTGGCGCCGTTGCCGGGGAAATGGTCTTATTTTTATTTTCTGATTATTTTTGTAGTCTAGATTACCCCCTCTTGTCTCAGAGAACATTAGTTCTTTGAGGCAATTCTCATATTTGTCTTTTAGTTCCTTGTTTATGCCCAGGTGTTCCAGATCAGGTTACATTCCATTCGGTCCTGAGATCGAGCGCTCGTTTCATAGGCAAAGGAACCTTTATAGACAAATTCTGGCGGGTTCTGAGGAAGACAACAATTGAAGAGACCTTCCCTCTGATTCTAGCGACGCAGAAATTCCTTCAGATTCAGAATCAGAGATGACGGCCCAAAAGAAGCTCAGTGACTACTCGCAGCCGAAGCTCACAGATTTCCCGCACCTTACTCCCATTCCGGTTCTTGATGGAGTTCAATTTGAGATCAAGCCCCAATTTATCACTATGATTGAGAGGAAGCAATTTAGTGGAGCTAAGGGTGAAGATCCTAATCTTCACATTACAGATTTCTGCCAGTATTGTAACACCATTAGACAAGCCGGGGTCACGCAGGACCAAATCAGGGAAATTCTTTTTCCCTTTTCATTATGTGGCAAAGCTAAATTATGGTTTAATGGTTTGAATAGAACTGCACTTGGTATTACTGACTGGGAAACTCTTGCTTTGAATTTCTATAATAAATATTATCCTGCAGAGAGAACAGCGGTACTAAGGAGTGCTATTAAGAACTTCACTCAAGAGGTCGATGAAACGCTATATGAGGCTTGGGAGAGGTTCAAGGACCTACAGAGAGAATGCCCCCACCACAATCTAGCACAGTGGCAATTGATCCAAGCTTTCTACAATGGACTTGGAAATTCATTTAGATCGGTTCTAGATTCTGCAGCTAGTGGGAGATTCATGAATTTAAACGTGGACGATGCAGGACAGGTTATTGAAGATATGGAAATACACGATTCCCAATACAGGAATCCGAGAGGGTTTGCAAATAAAGGAAAACATAATGTCGATTCCGTATCCTTTTTGCAAGCTCAATTAACGTCTATTTGTCAAAAATTAGATAACCTTACTACTACTCCTAACTCTGTAGCTAATGTTTCTGCTGTTGCTAACAATGAAGCTTTTTGTGAAAATTGTGGAATTGTAGGGCATTGGGAGCAAGATTGTAGGAGTTCCATGGAACAAGTTAATGTCTTCCAAACCTATAGGCAGAATAACCCATATTCCAACTCTTATAATCCTGGTTACCGGAACTATCCATATCTCTCTTACCGGAGTACTAATGTACAAAACCCTTCACCTTCACAACAACCACAACAACAACCTCCACCACAACAGAAATATTACCATCCTAATTCTGACCAGAAAAACCAAGCACAACCCTCATCATCTTCTGACCCTGCTATGACAGAAATTAGAGCAATGCTTACCAACATGTAAAAGCATATGGAGAGTAGGGATGCACAAATTGATTCAATTTTAGCTCATAATAAAATCATGGATAATCAAATTGGGCAACTTTCATCTACCCTACAAATCCGTCAGCAGGGAGCTCTACCATCACAACCAATCCATCCCACAGATCATGCCAATGCAATCACTCTAAGGAGTGGTTAACATTATGATGGACCTCCCATGCCAAAGGAAGATGGACCTGTACCTGATCCAGATTCCTCTATACGAAACGCTAATCCTGCTAACCCTGCAGGGCTACAAAAAGATACTAACCCTTCTAATGTTTCTTTGCAGGGTAAATCTCAGGATAAGGGAGGAGATGTGCAGAGCCCGGTTACCAAACTACCGTTCCCTAATAGACAATTGAAGAGTAAGTTTGATAAACAATTTGGTAAGTTCTTAGAGGTTGTGAAAAACCTGCAGGTAACAGTTCCTTTCACTGATTTAATCACTCAGGTTCCTGCATATGCTAAATTTATGAAAGACATTCTGACTAGGAAAAGGGCCTTTAATGAGGTAGAAACTGTAGCTTTTACAGAGGAGTGTAGCGCTTTATTGCAAAATAAATCCCCTCCTAAATTAAAGGATCCCGGTAGTTTTTCTATCCCTTGTCATATAGGGAATGTTTTTATTGATAAAGCTTTGTGTGATTTGGGTGCCAGTGTCAGTGTTATGCCATCGTCTGTCTGTGCTAAACTTAATATGGGAGAATTAAAAGTTACTAATATCACTTTGCAAATGGCAGATCGTTCTGTAAAATACCCCCTAGGTATTTTAGAGGATGTCCTTGTCAGAGTAGGTAAATTTTTTATTCCTGTTGATTTTGTTGTTTTAGACATGGCAAAGGACACATAAATACCCATTATATTAGGTATGCCTTTCCTCCATATTGCAGGAGCCATTATTGATGTGAAAAATGGTAAACTAACCCTTTCTGTTGGTGATGATAATGTTACTTTTAATTTAGGGAAAGTTTTGAAAGGGCCTATGCTAGAGGAAAATTGTGTTATATTGATGTAATTGATATAATGGACGATATTTGTGATGATAGCTTGCCACAGGTTCTTGCAAGGGATCCCCTGGAGGAAATTCTTTGTGGGAATTTATCTGCAGATAATGTAAGCGTCTGGGGTAATGAAGTGCAGGATATTGAAAGAGCTCTTTCCTTAAAAGAGTTAGATCCCAAGGAGAGAATGAAGGTAGTAAACTTAGTTCAGGAATCGAAAACTGCAAAGGTCAAGAAACCTGAACTAAAACCTCTTCCTTCTCATTTAAAATATATTTTTCTAGATGAACAGGAACTATACCCCGTGATCATCAGTACTGCACTTAATGACCTACAAACTTCCCAACTTCCAGGGGTTCTTCAAACCCATAAGAAAGCAATTGGGTACAGTATTGATGATCTTAAGGGTATTAGCCCTAATTTTTGTATGCACAGGATACATTTAGAGGATAACTATAAGCCCTACATTCAACCCCAAAGAAGATTGAATCCTAACATGCAGGAAGTAGTCAAGAAAGAGGTTATGAAATTACTTGATGCAGATATTATCTATCCTATTTCTGACTCCAAGTGGGTAAGTCCTGTGCAGGTAGTGCTAAAAAAAGGTGGGATGACTGTGATCACTAATGAAAAAAATGAATTAATTCCCACTAGAACTGTAACAGGGTGGCGTATGTGTATTGATTATCGTAGATTGAATATCGCCACTAAAAAGGACCACTTCCCCCTCCCCTTTATAGATCAAATGCTTGAGAGGTTAGCTAACCATAAGTTCTTTTGCTATTTGGATGGGTATTCGGGATTTTTCCAAATTCCGATTCACCCTGAAGATCAGGAAAAGACAACCTTTACATGCCCCTATGGCACTTTTGCATATCGTAGTGATAAGTGACATTTATGTCACTCCTAGGGGTAGTGTTTAGGTTATTTTCGTGTTTATTTTCCCTTATTTTACCTTTTATTCTCTTGTTTTCTCTTTAATAAAGCTTCTAGTTTATTTTGGTAATTTTGGAGTGTTTTAGTTTATTTTCTTTATTTTATTAGTTTTAGTTTATTTTTGTATTTTATTTTATTTTATTTTCTTGCGTAGTTTTAATTATTTTTTTAGTTTAGTTTTATGTCCCTTATTTTCTATTTTATTTCTATTTTATTTATTTTATTTTATTTGTCGTGGTTTTGTTTTATTTCGTCCTTTGTTTATTTTCATTTTATTTTATTTTATCTTTGTCCCGATTCTCCCTTGTGTTTATTTGGTTGTGTAGGTTCGTGCTCGGAGGTCGCACCTTCGAGTCAAAGGTGTCAATCCAAGAAGCTTTCAAGCCCCAAAGTTGCTGCCCAACCTTATCCATCACCCCACCTTTCCCTTATCCTCCACCACACCAACAAAGCACCAAGCTCCCCTGTTCCAATCCACCGAGCTGTTGCGCCCCCTCACAACACCACTAACCACCAACAACCACCAGCAATCACTCACGCAACATCAATTACAACAGCAGCAACCACCAGCCGAACCACCCAATCTCCTGCTCTCACGACCCCGCAACAATCACCACAACAAACCACCAAAACGCCTCGCGCAACCCCACAACAACCACCAGCAATCACAACCGCATCAATCAAACCACCAACAACACCAGCAACAATAACAACGAACATAACCCACAGCGCCAGCCCCTTGCAGCCGCACCTAGCAGCGCAACCAACACCACAGCCACCGCCAAAACCACCAACAATCACCACCAAACCACCTCCGATCACACTAATTTCCAGCACGCACTCCAATTCAGCTCCATTTTCGATACCCTTCAGAGCGGGCGCTCACTCCTCTGAAGCGGCCGCTCCATTCTTGGTTCAATTTCACCAATTTGAGGCAGAAGCTCAAAGCGGACGCTCCAATGGGTATGAGCGATCGCTCCATCTTTATCGAGCTTAATTGTACGGATTAATGAGCTTCAACGGTCATGATTGCTTCGACTAATCCAAGGGCCACGATTGAAGGTGATCGATGGTGATGATTTGAAGGTTCATGCTTGAATGGTGAGGATGAGAATTCAGAGCAGCCAAGAAGATCGAAGAAGGAGGTTCGGGAACTGATATGTTTTGGGGGATTTGGGGTTTTTATTATTTTCTTTTTCTTTTAGTTTTATTTTTGTTTACTTTCCTTTCCTTATTTCTTTCTTTTATTTTACTTTCTTTATTTCTTTATTTTTCTTTTTCTCTTTTATTTTATTAGCTTAGTATATATACCCATATTTGGGGTAATTAGAAGGGGGATCATCATCCATCATTTTATTCTATTCTCTAATTAGTTTTAGGAGAGCTTCTCTCTCTAGGTTTAGCTTAGGATTAGGGTAGTTTAGAGAGAGAAAGTGAGGGTTTCACCATTGTTGAACTTGGATTTTGAAGAAGAAATTGATCATCTTTTCTATAGATTTACATCTTCAATCAATGAGAATCTCTAACTCTCTCTCCTCTATTTTTATTGCTTTATTTTTATTATTGTTTTAGTTGTTGGTATTACTTGTTAATCATGTTGATTCTTGGTTATTTGTTAATTAATCTTGTTATTATCATGATTAGTGAGTAATTTCCCCATTAAGGGGATGGTTATGGTGTAGTTGGATCTTGAGCATGTTCTAGGTTTAGAGTTGATTTATTTGTGATTAAAGTCTTTATATGCTTGATATTCTTTAATCTTCTTGCAAGTGCACATTGTTGGTTGATTAAAGGTGAATCTTTGCTAACAAGGAACGGAAGTTGACTTAGTTAAGGTTCATTATTATCGATTGTTATTTAATAGTACCTCCTAGTATATGGTTCTAATGTGGAAACATAGAGGCTATGTTAGGAGAAGCCAATTGACCCCGGAAGGCGGCTAGATTGGACCCTTTATTTCGATATTGAGCATGTTTAGTTCATAATTAATTCAATTTCTATGCCTTTGTTTATGTTCAAGTAAATGCTATACCTAAACCATTTCCCTTAATGTTTTATTTCTTGTTTTAGCATATTTAGACTTTAGTTTATTTATCTCCTATTCCGGACTAGCTTAATTGTCGATAACATTGGGTGGTGTTTATCCGTTCTCTGTGGTTCGACCCCTATGCTTGCCTTATACTCGTATTAGGTTTGTTTAAGTTGTATAAATTGTATTTGATCTAGGGATAGACAATTGACGACGCGTTTATTCCCTTGTCACGTAGAATGCCCTTTGGTTTATGTAATGCCCCCGCAACCTTTCAACGTTGTATGATGAGCATCTTTTCTGATTTCATAGAGTCTATTATGGAAGTCTTTATGGATGATTTTAGCGTGTATGGCTCTTCATTTGATTCATGTCTAATAAATCTCGCTAAAATTTTAAAACGATGTGAAGAATGCAGCTTAGTTCTAAACTGGGAGAAATGTCACTTTATGGTGACAGAGGGAGTAGTTCTAGGTCACATTGTATTTGACAAGGGCATACAAGTAGACAAAGCTATTATTTCAGTGATTGAGCAATTACCTCCCCCAGTTAATGTTAAGGGAGTTAGAAGTTTCTTAGGTCATGCAGGGTTTTATCGTCGCTTTATCAAAGATTTTTCTAAAATTGCTAAACCACTGACTCAGCTTTTACTCAAGGATGCCCCTTTTATTTTTACTGACGAGTGTCTTGAGGCTTTTAACAGGATTAAGCAGGCTTTGATATCGGCACCCATCATATGTGCTCCCGATTGGAATTTACCTTTCGAGATCATGTGTGATACAAGTGACTTCGCACTAGGAGCCGTGCTCGGACAACGAAAGGACAAAGTTTTGCATGCTATTTATTATGCAAGCAAAACTTTGGATGAAGCTCAAGTCAACTATGCCACTACGGAGAAGGAGTTTCTTGCTGTTATATATGCTTTAGAAAAATTTAGATCATATCTTGTTGGTTCTAAAGTCATTGTTTTTACTGACCATGTAGCGTTGAAGTACTTGATAGCTAAGGCGGAATCAAAGCCAAGGCTACTTCGTTGGGTTCTTTTGCTCCAAGACTTTAATATCGAAATAAAAGATAAAAAGGGAGCAGAGAACGTAGTGGCAGACCACTTGTCACGTATCAGGTATGATGAGGGTAAGGATTCTCTTCCTATAGATGATTCTTTCCCTGATGACAATCTATATGCAGTTGTAGAGCAACACCCATGGTATGCCGACTTTGCTAATTATTTAGTGGGTAGTACTCTATCTCCTGACTTGTCCTACCAATAAAAAAAGAAATTCCTTTCTAATGCTAAACATTATTTTTGGGATGATCCTTTTTTGTTTCGTGAGTGTGCAGATGGATTATTTCGCAGGTGTGTTCCCGAATGGGAAGTCCACGGTGTGCTTACTAGTTGCCACACCTCACCATATGGAGGACATCATGGCCCCACTAAAACGGTGGCCAAGATTAATGAGTCAGGTTTTTATTGGCCTACAATGTTTGAGGATGCTAACACTTTTGTGCAGGCTTGTGACTCTTGCCAGAGGACTGGCAACATCTCGCGGCGGCATGAGATGCCTCAAACTGGAATTTTGGAAGTTGAAATTTTTGACGTTTGGGGTGTTGATTACATGGGACCGTTCCCTTCTTCAAAAGGGAACCGCTATATACTTGTCGCCGTCGATTATGTATCCAAGTGGGTTGAGGCCATCGCTACTCCTACTAATGATGCCAAGGTGGTCCACAGACTTTTTAAGAAGACCATCTTTCCAAGATTTGGCGTGCCTAGAGCTATAATCAGTGACGGAGGATCTCACTTTCATGAGCGGAAGTTAGACACCCTCCTCAAAAAGTATGGTGTCTACCATAGGATAGGTTTAGCCTACCATCCCCAAACTAGTGGCCAAGTTGAAGTTTCTAACCGTGAGATCAAGGCCATTCTAGAGAAGGTGGTGGCAAAGTCAAAGAAAGATTGGAGCGATAGGTTGGATGACACCCTTTGGGCGTACAGAACTGCATTTAAGACCCCAATTGGTACTACTCCATATAGACTCGTGTACGGTAAAGCATGTCATCTCCCGGTCGAATTAGAATACAAGGCATATTGGGCTATTAAGGAGCTCAATTTGGATGCAAAATTAGCGGGAGAAAAGAGGTTACTTCAACTTAACCAACTCAATGAGTTTAGGTTGACGACCTATGATAGTGCTCGTGTCTACAAGGAGAAGAAAAAGAGATGGCACGACAAGATGATCCTTCCGAGAGAATTCAAAGAGGGTGATAAAGTGTTGTTGTTCAACTATAGACTTAAACTATTCCCAGGAAAGTTGAAGTCAAGGTGGTCGGGTCCTTTTACTGTAAAAAGGGCTAATAAATTCGGTTCTGTGGAGGTTTTCGATGAACATGGTAACGAGTTCAAGGTTAATGGCCAAAGACTCAAGCTATATCATGAGGGGGCTACGATTGGTGCAGTTGAATTACTTCACCTAAGCGGTTCCGATTCATTTTGAGCTTCAATGTGGTAAGAGAGTCGTGCGGGACCTAGATAAACCAGCGCTTTGCGGGAGGCAACCCGTATTTCTTGCTTTCTAGACTAGTTTTTATTTTATTTTATTTTATTTTATTTTAGAGAGGTGAGGAGAGTGAAATTTTACCTTTCATAAGTGTTTTTGTACAGGTTTTAGATCATAAAGTAAGGAGTTTTCAAGAGAAAAAGTTTGAAGAAAAGAGAAGCTTCAGATTGGGTACGGGCCCGATCGGGCGAGGCTTGCCCGATCGGGCGCGCACCTAGTGGTCAAAATTCGAGCTACATACGTTCGATCGGGCAAGGAGTCCCGATCGGGCGCGAAAAATGGAATTTATCGGAGCTCATATTCACCCGATCGGGCGTGCAAGGAAGGAAGAAAATCAAGGGAAATTTTGCCCGATCGAGCGAGGCCGCCCGATCAAGCGGAATTTTGGAGAAATTGAGTGACACAAAAAGAAATATCGGGCGAGGCTCGCCCGATCGGGCGAGCATTTTGGCAATTCCAAAGTTCGAGTTCGCGCCCGATCGGGCGTGCATTTCACATTTCAGCCAAGCCTAAATTCGCCCGATCGGGCGCGCCTAAATTCCGGGCATTATACCTCCTTTCTCCCCCTTTGTTTTCTTTTTCTTTCTTACTTCTTCTTCTTCATTCACACTTTCTCTCTCTAAAACCTCCATTTTCAAACCTCCAAACTCACTTTCCTTTCAAAATTTCCTCAAATTCATCCGTCAAAACTCAAAATTTTTACATATTCTTAATCCTCACACCTTCCTCTACATTTTCCAGCAACTTTCTACCACTTTCTCTCAAGATTTCTCAAAACCCTTAGAGAGAGAAAGCTTCAATACCCAAAATTTTCACTACAAATGGCTTCAAAGAGATCTAGGAAACAAAGGGGTGAAAGTTCTAGGCAACAACAACCGATGGTCGACCCGGAGCTTCAAATACCGGGATGGGAGGAGGTTGTTATCACCTCAACGGAACAACGAGCTAGAATGCTCAACCTCATCCAGAGGCAGGTAATCTCTACTCAATTCGTTCATCATCCTACATTGTCTAGGCTAGGTCTTGATAAACCCGTAGAGAAATTGTTTAAGGGTATAGGAATGAGTGGTTTCTTCCAAATGCATCATGATACCTATGATTATTTGACATTAGAATTTCTTTCTAGTTTCAATGTTATTAAAATGAATGCTTTAATCACTCATGTACAATTCCGATTGCTAAACAATGATGTGCGATTAACTCTAAAAGAATTTGGTAAATTGTTTGAGCTTAAATCGGAAAAACCTATTGAACCCTCCCAAGACCACATTGCCGTGGTCTACAAGAGACTCACCGGGGAGGGTTTGCTTAACCTCCAACACGCCAAAGGGACGTGGATTCAACATCCCATCCCAAAGTTTTGGCAAAGGTTTGCCGGCCTCACAATTTTTGGGAGGCATGAACCGGCAAACGTTAGGAGGGATGAACTTGAATTGTTGGCTTCCTATATGATTTCTAACGGTGAGAAACTAAACATACCACATAGGATAGCCCAACATTTTCAAAGGGCGGCCAATGCGGCCGAGGGGGGTAGGCCTAGGGCGCCTATCTACTTAGGGGGGTTGGTGACCCATATTGCTGTTAAACACCTAGGATGGAACCCAACCGGGCATAGGAAAATGGAGGGTTCAACCCTCATGGACCTAGCTTACTTAGGGGGCCTAAACTGGGTGCAACCTATGGGCGGTGAGACTTGGTGGATAGTCCACCGGGAATCGGGTAGGAGAGACCAAACATTTACACTACCCAACCCCGCCTTGACCAAATTTGAGAAGGGGAAGCCTTCTTACACTTTCGAGATAAACGGTTAAGGCGAGTTTCAAGAACCTCACCTTTCACCACAACACCACCATTCCCCCCAACACCATTCACCATACTACCAATCACCACCCCAACCCTACACCTATGGCATGCCCACCTCCTCCGTCGATTTTAACATCGACCCCCATGCCCCTTATGACTTTTCGGTTTTTCGGAGCCAACTTGACCGCATAGAGAGGGGGCAAGGGAGAGTGAAGGGCATGGTGCAAAACCTAAACTCTAGGTTAGGCACTTTGGATAGGCGGGTAGGTCATGTAGAGAGGAACCTCGGGAGGGGTTTATACCCTATGTACGATGACTATGCACGCCGAGGGGCTATCCCCCCCAAGGCATTAGTTCCCGATTGGTTCCAATACCCCCAAGGAGGGTATTCCACCCCTGGAGCTTTTGGTACTTATGTGGACTACTCTTCAGTCCATGGATATGGGGGTGATGCTCCTTTTGGGGGTATGGGGGGAAATGTAGCCCCTAACTACTTTGCAGGTGGTTCGGGCTACGGTGGTGTTGGAACGAGCCAGGGTGGTGCCGGCTCGTGTTATGGAGGAGGCTACGAGAGGATGGATGATGACGAGGAGTAGCTTCTCCTAGCTACCCTCCCAAGTCAATGAGGGCATTGCTTGATTTGGCTTGGGGGGAGATTTCTTGTACATATGGTAACTCTTTCTCTCTTTTCTCTATTTATTGCTTTTCTAGTATAGTTTTATTGGTTTCTAATGTAGTTTGTATAATAAAATTTTTTTTTTTGAAAAATATAAAAATTCAAAAATATGTTCCAATGAATTGTAAATCATGCTTCCCTGTGTCCCATACTTGGAAAATATTGTTTTGATTCTTGGTACATGATAATGAGCTTTGTGAATTTGTTGATCATGATTTGAAGTTTAATTGTTTGGATGCCTAAACATGCGTCAATTTTGCCAACTATTTGTGAATATAGTGCTTGACTAGTTGATTTGGTTAGGAATTGTGTGATAGTTCTTGGTATGTCAAGGAATTTGAGTATTGGTTTGCAACTATTAGTAATGTTTATATGGCTCAATATTATGCACATTGAGGAGGACGAAGGCATTTGTTCTCTTAGGTAGCCGTCAGACGATATTAGATACATTTGTTCCCTTCTTGTTACCCATGTTGTTGCTTGTGCCCTATTTATTGTTTATTTAGCCACATTACAAGCCTATATGAGCCCCATTGGTTACTAGTCCCAAGCTTGGCTTAGGGGAGCTATTAGTTGGTGAGGTGAGGGAGTTGTGGTGTGCATATCATTTGCACAATGTGGGAATAAAAGAAGAGTAATTGTTCTTTGATATTTTGATTGGAAAATATTGATGTTTTGTGTTTCAAGGTTGAAAATTTCCAATATGAGGTAAAAAGAAAAAAGAGCAAAGAAAAAAGTTGTTTCAAATGTTCAAATGTTCTATTTGAAGGTTGCTCAAGAAAAAAAAAGAGAAAGAAAAAAAGAATAAGTAGTTCAAAGTTTGTTTTAATTCACTCTATTTCATATTATCATACTTTGTGAGTGAATATGTAAGTGTTGGGATTGTGTTGTGTATATGATTGTTTGGTGAATTTTTGTGGAGTTAAGTTGTGATTGGAGAGGTTTGGTCATCACTTGTTTTTGACCTTGGGTTTTAGTAGGATATGGCTCCCTTAAGCATGGCTTTACTCTCACATTTTCCTAAATTTATCCTACCCTTTACCCTAGCCTTACATTACAAGCTTTAAAGACCTTCCGACCTTTGTGCATAAGAGTTGTATGAATGTGAAAGTGTTGTTTATCAATGCAAGTTATGATTTGACACATTTCGAGTTGACTAGTAGGCTGAGCGTACATTGTTTAAACACACGAGAGTGTGAGTTGGGAGGGCATTGTTCACTTATAAAGGGGTTGGTTGGAGAGCGATCGAGTACACCTTTTACTGGCCACATAAATGAGAGTTGAGTGTGTGAGCACTAGTCTTGAATTCTATATGCTCATGTGGTTTGCTCTACTTGACAATTGTTGGGGAGGAAGGATGATTAGAGGAATGAGATTGATTGATATTGAAGCATGTTCATTAGATTTGCCTGAATCGTTTGTGCTTGATTTTGTTTACTCGGGATGAAGCATGTTTTATATGTTCATTGATGAGCTCTTTGCTTAGGGACAAGCAAAAGTTTGGCTTGGGGGAGTTTGATATGTCTAATTTATATAGTGTTTTACCCCCGTCCCATGGTCATAATTAGTGGTGTTTTTGGCTCTTTAGAGCCACTTTTACTACTAATTTGTGTTTTCTAGTATTTTTGTAGTTTTGCTTGAGTTTTGTAGAATTGCACATTTGGAGCATTTTCCAGGTTTTTCACGAAGCAACTACGAGCATTAGGAGGGCACGACCGTCTTTGAAGCCCAGGACCGGTTAGAGCCGGTGATTAAGGGCTCGGTATGTGATACCGGGGCATATGGATCGAGTATTCAAGACCCGAAGAGGAAATCCGGATTGGGCCGAAGAATCGAGCCTAATCGAAGTCCAAGCCTCGGAGAAGAAGCCGGGCCCGATCGGGCAAGCTTGCCCCCGATCGGGCGGGCGCGCACAAAGAAGCAGCACAAAGAAGGCGTGCCCGATCGGGTGAGCGTAAGCTCGATTGGGCGCGGCGCGTCAGGAAGGGCGAAAGAAAAAAGGCGGGCCCGATCGGGCGGCCCTTCGCCCGATCGGGCACGTGTTTTTTAGAGGACCTGATGGTCGAGATTGTTAGTTTTCAATTAGGATTTGTTTTAGGGGTGTTTAAGTACGATTTTTGGACAGAATTTTGATTACCTTCTCTTTTTAGATTTTCTCTCTCTACTTAGAATATTTTCTCTCTCAAAAATTCTCTCAACTTTGTTCTTAACTCCATTCCTTAATCCAGATTTCTTTTGGTAACAATTTCTTCTCTTTTAATTTTAGTTATTTTCTTTAATCCTTTCATCATGTCTTGCTTTATTGTTTTGATTAGTTTGGATTTAATTATGTTTGAGTAGTTTCATTTCTAGGGTTTATGGGGATCTAATAAATAATATGAAGGGGTAATTTGTGATTGTTGATTATCAATGCTTGATTGATTTCCTATTGATTGATTTAATGCTATGCGGTTAGATTTGGCCAGATTTAATTGTATGAGTTTAGCAATATTAATTCGAGATTCGACAGATGAGAATTGATGTTTAGGCTTAGTTTCAATAGGCAGAGAAATTTATAAATGGTTAAGTCGAGATTCGAGAGATGAGATTTAATATCGGTAAATTAACTCTGTGATTATAATACGTAGCGAAAGCCCTTTATAATCTGATTAATTGATGCTTGATGGTTGCTTATTATGATTTGCCCTGGAATATTGTTTATTAGTGAACTTATGCCCTAGGTTTTCCCTTCATTGATTTATACCCTTTTTATTCCCTTCCTACTCTTACCTTTTAGTATTTAATTACCCTTTTTACAACAATTTGTTACTTGATAATTTAGATTGCACTTAATTAATTAGGAGTAAATTGACTTGTTTCCCTGTGGTTTGACCCTTCTTCCCTATCTACATAGTTAGTGGATTTAGGTTTTATTTTTGATTGGGTGAATACGACTTGAATCTGTCAGCGGCAGGGGCAACAAAAGTGGATGTGAGCTCGGACTCCCTGCTGGTAGTCGGCCAGGTGAATGGTGACTTTGAGGTGAGGGAGCCGGCCATGATGAAATATTTGAAGATAATCAAAGAGGAGGCCAAGGGCCTAGAGCACTTTTCTCTGCAACAAGTTCCTCGTTCGTCTAATCATCAGGCGGACGCCCTCTCCAAATTAGCATACTCGGCATCATGTGATACTCCCAGATCGGTGTTTTGGGAAGTAAAAGAAAAGAGGAGTATTGATGCCGAGCCAGTACAGATCATTGATAGAAGCTCCACTTGGATGGACAGAATCATCTCCTACCTAAGGGATGGGTTGCTCCCGGTCGATCCCAAGGAGAGCTGGCTGATGAAAAAGAGGGCAGCCTGGTTTGAAATGAAGCATGGGGAGTTGTTTAAGAAAGCTTTTGTGAAGCCGTATCTGAAGTGTATTACCCATGAGAAAGGACATGATGTGATGGACGACCTTCACCAGGGGCATTGCGGCTCCCACATTGGAGGACGAGCCCTGGCTGAAAAGGCCACCCTTCTGGGGTACTACTGGCCGAGCTTGAAGTCGGACGCCATGAAAATGGTGAAGAAATGTGACAAGTGCCGGAGATTTGCAAACTTAATCCATCGCCTAGCTAATAGTTTGTCGGCCATAAGCAGTCCGCTTCCTTTTGCCAAATGGGGGATGGACATCTTGGGTCCGTATACGCCACCGTCTGGCCAAAGGCGATATGTGTTTGTAGCAGTAGACTACTTCACGAAATGGGTCGAGGCCGAGGCCGAGGCCGTCCGGGGCATTAAGTGGACGGATGTGTCCGCTTTCATATGGAAGAGCATAATCACCCGCTTTGGTGTACCTCAGTCAATGGTGTTCGACAATGGACCTCAGTTTGAAACACCACAGCTCAAGGAATGGTTGGGGAACCAGGGCATAGCTCATTGCTTCACCTCAGTCGGCCGACCACAAGCCAACGGCCAGGTAGAGGCCTATAATAAGTTGATCACCAACGGTATCAAGCGCAAGCTTGAAAGAGCAGGCGGCCTATGGGCTGATGAGCTGGTCAATGTATTATGGTCCATACGAACAACAGCAAAGAGTTCCACAGGAGAAACCCCATTCTTTTTGGTCTATGGCGCTGAGGTAGTTCTCCCAACTGAGATGTATGAGCCTACTCTCAAGGTGATGTTATACGATGAAATGGCCAATTGGGAGGCCATGAAGACCGCCCTGGATTTTCTTCCAAAGGCCAGGGGCAATGCGGCGTTTAGGCACGAAATTTATCGCTTGAGGATGACAAGGGCATATAATTGCCGAGTGTCAAAGCGTCCACTAAAAATGGGAGATCTGGTACTGAGAAAAATGGAGGCTGTAGGCCGAGCTAATGAAGATGGGAAGCTGACCCCAAACTGGGAAGGGCCGTATCGAATAAGTGAAGAAGTTCGAGACGGTACATACCGTCTTGAAGCCTTAACCGGCCGCCCAATTCCGCGTACATGGAACACAGACAATCTAAAAAAATATCATGTTTAGAAGTTTTTGTACTTAGCCAAAAAGCTGTATATACAGGTAGGTCTTGATGACCGAGCCTTGTAATTAAAGCCGTACGGACCAACAATGTAATCTTGACAAAATTAATGAAGGTCAGGCATTATTATCTTATTGAGTTATTTGTTTTTGCATGAGTATGTCCCTGTTAAATGAACTAAAGACCGAGTAAAAGCCATAACAATGCTGCTTGCAACATAGCAACATGACTTATTAAAGCTAAACGAAATTATTTAATATATAGAAAACGGTCACAAAGGATTGCAAAAATAATACATACTTTGATAAGTACAGACAAACGTTCGTCTCCCACTGGAACGGACGGAGAAAGGCACAAGGTACCCTAAATCCGTCAAGGATATTTACCTCCTTAAACGGAGGCAAGGGCATACCTAGGCAAAATAACCCAGCCAAACTTAGAAATTTTAAAGTTGAGATATTACTTGAAATTTCCTGAGTATGTCCGAGCGATAGATTCATTGGACGGCTCACATGAGGCCTGTAATACGGCCGCAATAGTAGTTGATTCGACGTTGCACCTAGTCCAAGGGCAATCATTACTATGATTTGATTAACTTGTTAGTAGTCATACCCTTTGAGGTATAAAAACTACCAAGTCAATCAAACCATTCAGAATATGGACTAGGCGAACGCCAAATAAAGGGGCATACCCCCCCATCGTACGAAAGCGCAAAAATGTAAAAATACGAAAAATTTGCTAAGTACGAAATAGATGAAATGGAAAACCGCTCAGAAGGCGGCAAAGCTTGCATTAATTAAAACCGCTCAAAAGGCGGCAAAATATCTTACAAAAAAAATCGCTCAAAAAAGGCGGCACTTAATAAAAAGAAATAGAAAAATTGTTCAACGAAAGCAGATAAATGAAAAGCTAAAATCAGGGGACGGCCTGGGCTCTATTTAGCTAAATCTTGGCCTTGGACGGGCTCCTCGGAGGCAAGGAGGGATGTATCATCAGCAGGCTCTCCTTTGCTTTCCTCTTCGCCCTCAGCTCCGTCCGCCCCCTCCTCATCTTCCTCATCTTCTGAGGTAGCTGGTGTAACGTCCAGCTCGGGAGAAGGCTGGCCGGCCTTCTTAGCCTCTTCCCTGAGGCAGACAAAGTTAAGGCGTTTGGTGAAGCGCTCCTGATAGTAGGCAGCCTCACCGTCATCCACCATGAGTTCAAATGCTTCGAAGAAGTGGCTCTTCAACCTATCCTCAGCATTCTGCTCGATGCGGACAACCTCGTCTGCACTAGGGGGCCGAGGTTTTTTCAGCTGTTGGGATAAGTCCTCAACGGCTTTCTTCAAAGTCTCCACCTCGGCCCGGAGAACGTCCGCCTCATCCAAGGCCACTTTCAGATTCTTTTGGGCGAGGGCCACATCGCTTTTCAGCTTCTCAGAGGTCTCGAACTCTTCTTTCCAGCGTTGGCCGTCCAAGACAAAATAATTTAGCAAAAGAAAGATGAAAAATGTTCTAAGTATGGGAGTTGGGAAAAGCTACCTCAGCGTTGCAGTTAATCATAGGGCCGAGGAAGCACTCATCATGGACCGGCTTGGCGGCCGGATCCACGGACTTGGAGACCCCGCTATCACCCAGTCGGGGTTGCTCTCCTTTGGACTGCTTAGAAGCAGTCCGCGACATAGTCTTTACCGCGGTGGTGGAAGTGGTCTTAGTTGTGACCGTCTTCCTTTGCTTGGACGCCTTCCCGTCCTTGTCATTTTTAGCAGCCGAGGACGGCTGCTTTCGTTTAGCCCTTGGGGTTGGAGTTGACAGCTGCAAAGAGCAAGAAAAAGTTAAACTCAATAAAACTTTGTCAACGTCCGTGTAGATATAGCTGGGATCCTGCTTCCAACACACCAACTCGGACGAAAAAAAAAATAAATTGGAACAGCGTCCGTGCAGGCTTAGGTAGAAGCCTCCTTCCAACCTAGCAACACGAACGCTAGACCTTGAAAGGTTTTATACCTCCTTGGTTTGCTCGTACATCTTCTGACGAGCCTTGTATTTGGCCAAGTCAATCTCGGCCATGTCAATCTCCCCCTTTTGCTCCTTGTCCAGCATGGCGTACACTTCCTCTGCAAAAACAAAATTTAACCAATAGTTAGAATAATTTCCAACATGAAATGAGTTCGGACGCCAGAGAGAGCTAAAGTCCCACCTTGGGGAATGTTTGTGTACAGGCCACATGCGGACATAAAAATTGGGTCCCTGAGCCAGCCGGCCAAGGGGATCTAGTTCTGGGGCACGACCACCAACTTTCTATCCCGTTTAACCTTCTTGACTTTAAAATATTCAAGTTGGTGAGCTTGGTCTGGGTGGACAGGTGGTTTGTATGGTCTATGATCCCCTCGGTCGAGTTGGATCGGCTTGGCATTAAACCGATTCATTCGCAAATTGAACTCTGTATCCTTGGTTTTGATGCGGTAGAACCGATTCTTCCAATCACGCCACTTCGACACACGGTCCATCACCACCATATAATCCTTTGTGGTGCTAAGTATGAACCATCCGTCCGTGTGCTTCTCGAGGCGGATCATTGCGTGCATCTCGCAGAAAACCGGGAAATCTGGCTTGAAGCCCTTACGGATGCACGTCACCAAGTACCCAAATATGTTCAACCAGCTGTTTGGCACAAGCTGAAAGAGGGCAATATCGTACTCGTCTAGTATTGTACGAATGAAGGGGTGAAGGGGGAAACGAAGTTCAACGTCTAAAGCAGCTCGGTAGACGCTGAATGATCTGCGACACGGCCGCTCATCCTCCCAGGCGGCCACCGAAAGAGACCTTTTCGGGGCCTTAAGTTCAAATCCTTCGGCCAAATGGAGGAACTCCTTGTACTCCTCGAATCCATCATTGAGGTAGCCCAAGGCTGTGCTACCCATTGTACAGGCATACGGATCCTTGAAGTTGTCTATATTGGCAACCGCACCTTCGTCCGCCTCCTCCCCTTCGGCCATCTCACCTTCGGCCTCGGCCTCATCTTCCACCTCCTCACCCTCTTGGTGAGGGGCAGTGCCAAACTCGGAGGACAGCACTCTGTCCAATTCAGATGCCTCGGCCGAGCTACGGCTTCTAGAGACGTGGCCGCCTCCAGCTGAAGGAGGCTCTTCAGAAACTAAGGGACTTTTACCCTTGTCTTTAGTAGCAGCCGCCCTAGTTTCTAAAGAAGGGCCACTACGAGGGGGTAGGTCGGACGGTTCGTTGATAGAGATTCCAACTCTTGGCCCGTCAGACCTGCTATGTTGGAGATGGGGTGGTAAGGGAACTGAAGAGGACGGACTAGTAACGGCCGCCCTAGAAGAGGAAGGAGGCCTCTCATGAGATCGCAACCCGACCGATTGTCTGGCCGAGTTGGCTTGTTGTGAGGACTAGGTTCAGGGGCTGGCCCGGACACCCCAGCAGCAGAAGAGACGCCGTATGCACGTTGGCGCTCCTCAAAAGAAGAAGTTACTTCCATGGTCGAGCAATGAGTACCCGTGGAAGCGGTTGTATGGGTAGTAGACCCGGTTTCTACGTCCGTGTTATTTGGGTCATAAGGATTCCTAGGATTGACTAGACTACCGTCTGGATTTCTGGCCGCATGAAGATCATATGTTTGCCTTGTCCTTGCCATGTCCGACTGCAGGGATAGAGAAGAATAGGTGGAGGTGAGTAGGTACGCACTAGAAATGGACCCACTCCCTGAAGGAGACAACTCGTCTCCGTCCACTCTAGACTCCTCAGTCCCAGGCGAACGGCCGGCCTCATGAGGAGAAACGGACGAAGTCGAGTGTTGAGCCAGATTTAAAAAATGAAAGCAAGAAAATAATACAAGTAAAAAGGGAAAGAAAACAGGCGGCCTACCTCTGTACGTGTAGAAAACTTGAAAAGTCTTGAGGGTTGACAGGAAAACTCAAAAACACGTCCAGAAAACTCAAATGCACGGCGGAGCTCTTGAAGATTCAAAGAAAAAACACTTTCTCTCTCTAAAAGCTCTGATCTCTCTCTAAAAATCACAAAGTTCTAAACTGTGACAATGAGGTCAAGACCCCTGTATATATAGGCAAAATTTATGGGGGCATAACAGTAAATTCACCTTTCCCGCCTAAGGAAGCTAAACGGTTATAATTTGAAAAATTAACTTAGAATTTGAAGGGGCAAAAGGACAATGCTGTTAGAATGAACGAAAAAAGAGACGGCCAAATAACGGCGCGTCCGAAATGACAGACAAAATAGACGAAATTAAAGCTTCCATCTCAATAGATAGACGTCCGCTTTCCCCCGAAAATTTAGGCGGCGTACCTTATCCGCTTCCTTCTCAGAGCTAGGCGTCCTCTAGAACCTTAGGCGGATGAAAGCAGCATGCCAGCCTAAGACGACCAACTTTGAATGGGGCGGACAGATCGCTGCACCTCAGCCGTCCTCCCAATCTCTGTATACCCGTACGCTTCAAGTCAAGTGAAAAATCAGAGGAGGCGGCCGTTATCGTACGAGCCACCCCCTCCAAGGGGCAAATGTTTAGGGTAAAAATACCCCATGTACGTGGACCAATCCCGTAGCGACACGTGGCCCAATAAAAGGGCGACACGTGTCACTATGGGAAGATTACACGTGTCCAAGGCATAAAAAGCCCCTGAAATCAGCATTAAAAAGGCCTTATTACATCATGGCCCAAGTCCCGAGAGATATTCATGAAAGTCACAAAACGGCGCCCCCATATTACACGTGGCATTGTGTGATTGCGCAGCCAATCACGTCACGGAATTTTAGGGCACAAACCCCAAAGGGGCACAAGCTCCCACCCCTATAAATACCCCAATCATTTATGATGGAGGGGTGGTTTACGACATTACCTAAAAAGAGCATAAAATAGCTCCAACTTCTCTCTACTTTCTCTCTCTAGCCTTTCCGTTTTAGATCTCTAACTTGATCATCGGAGGCGAATATTCCGGTAAAGGAATATTCTTTCATTTTGCAGGTGTTCGAGTCTCGTTGCCTGAAGAGCGTGACCAGTATCCGAGGAAATCCAAAAAATACCCGAAACACCATCAGATTTGTAGATTTGCTTACTTGTTGCAACTTTCTCTTAGATGTGAAGATTGATTGTTCTAAGATCCTCTCCGTTTACCCTTTATGTTTATTTGTTGTGTGTGTTGGTGTTGGTGATGGTGCTAGTATTCCCAGACTAAGGTTGTAGAAGTTCATTTCCGTGTCAAGATTTTATTTTTTTCCATTTCACATTCCATCTTAATCCTATGATAAGTGATCAAATTCCTCTTATTAATTGAAATTTATTTTTTAGCTGAATGTAGGTTACCTCTATGGAAAAGCTTTGTCTCCCCAAAGAATGAATGAAGATGATCCCTTTGTCTAATATTCCTGGTTTTACAATTGTAAAAAATTCTGAATGTTATGAATTTATTGCATGGTGGATGTGTCCACTTATGCAAAATTTGAAGAGAGTTTGTTGTCAAATCAGCATGTTGCTAACTTCTACACAATGTTGCGAATCAATTCGAAGTTTGACATTAGTTAGAGGGATTTCTGGGTGTTGCATGTCAGACTAGGCAGCTTTAGCGACGATTGCAGAAGGATTTCCTCTACTTGAGCATTTGAGTATTTCCGGGTTCTCTATCTCAGTGAATGGTTTGTCAATGACATTGGATCGTTGTAAGAATCTGCAATACTTGGATGTGCAGCACGCTGTTTGTAACCGAGGACGGTTTAGCTGGTTGCCACTTGAGTGGCCATGGTAGGAAGAGATCTGCAAGAAATTGGCAAGTGTGAAGACATTATTGACTTGTCCCGAAAAAAATTGCACATGGTGCGTGTAAACTTTATTATTTGTTGTCTTTGTATTGTCAAGGATATCCTCTCCTTGACTTTATAATCATGTTTATTTTATTATCCTTTGAATGTTAGGTTTATTGTTCCCTTTTACTTTGTTATGAATGTTATTTTTCATGGGATATTTCTGTGTAGTGATCTTTTATTTAATGTGGTTGTTTTTTCTACAGGACTACTATATGTATAGTAGTTTACAATTGCACTATAATTATTAATGAAATTAACACCTAAAATTCCTAAATCAGAATCATTTGAAATTGTATGTGATAATAGAATTGCCTTCTCATTCCTACATTCTAAAAAAATGAGACTGATTATGGTTGTAATGAAGTCCTAATATAACTTTTTTTCTTTTTGTAAACCAAAGTAATATGTAAATTTATATTAAATTTTATTATAATCTGTAAAAATAATTTCAGTAAAAATAAGTTCAGTTCAGTAAAAATAATTTCAGTAAAAATAATTTCAGTAATTCAGTTTTGTAGACACCTAAAAATGTCTCCTCGAAACCAAACCCGATGATGAACAACCTTTCACTGCCATTATTGGTCGGGTTGAGTATTTAATCTCGGGAGTGCTTAAAGTCCATGTTTGATCAAAATCAGCTCACAAAATAGTCAACGGGCCAGTCCTAATGTTTAGTCAAAGCATAGTCCAATTTGTATTTTGGCTCGAACTTTTTTAATTCATTTCGTATTATTTATTAATTGAGCCCGGTTAATGAATAATAAACCTAAATAGCCCGAAATTATGAAAACGACACTTAAAAATGCCGAGCGTAATTAGGTTAAAAACGAATTTGGACGCAAATCTGGAAAACCTATGCACCGTGACACAGCGCCACGTGCCGCGCCACGGTGGAAATTGCCGCGTCGCGGCATTCTTTGCCGTGTCATGGTCACTATTAGAAAACAACCTAATTTCGATGGACCCATAATTCCTCTGGAAAATTCAAACTTTTCGACGGATTTTTATTCCGTCGGGTATTTCCGACGAATAAAACAATTCCGTCGGAACATATATTTTTTAAAAAATAAAACCTTTTAAAATTTGTTAAACTCTAAAACAACCCCTTCCTCTTTTGCGCCCCTTATCTTTCTTTTTCCCCTTTCTCCTTCTTTTAACCTCTCGTTCTCCTTCTCTCTCCTGTTCTCTGTTCTCTCCTTCTCTGTCCTCTCTTTCTCTCTCCTCCCCTTATTCTTCCTATTCTCCTTCTCCCTCCTCCTCTCTTCTTCTCCGCCCTTTTTCCTTTTTCCTTTCTTTCCATTTTTCCTCCCTCCTCCTTTCTCTTCTCCCTTCTTCTGCGGTGCCGCTGAATCTTCTTCTTCGCCCCTTCGTCTCCCTTTCCCCTTTCTTCTCCTCACGTACATATCAACATTAAACTCGACTACAGTTTTAATATTTTGAACAAGTAAGGTTTTTCATGTCAAATTCGACCATGAAAACTCTAGATCTAGAGTTTTCATGGTCGAATTTGACCTTTAAAACCCAAAATCAAGCCAATTTTGGGGTTTTGTTGATGAAATTCAAGGTATGTTATTTTTTTTTCTTACTTCTTTTTGGTTTTTGCGATTTTTTTTTTTAATTTTCTGGTGATGTGTGGTTGAATGGCGGTGGCGGTGGACTCGTGGGTGGTTTGTGTCAGGAAACTGCGGTGGTGGTGGGTTGTGGGTGGGTTGGGTTTAGGTGAACCATGGTGGGTGTCAGAAATCATCATGCAATATCAATAATCAACAATAACAAATTATCCTTTCATATTAATTATGAATCCCCCAAGAACCCTAGAAATAAACTACTCGCACATAATTAAAACTAAACTAATCAAAGCAATTAAATTAAGCAGGATGGAAAACAAGAAAACAATAAATCATAAAACTAATAAGAAAACAGATATAATAACTAATAATAAGAAAAGTGAAAGAACATAAAAATAACAAATCTTAAAACAAAGTTGCGTAAAAAGAAAACAACCTAAACTAAAGGAATCTAACTACTACCTCCGTTGACAGTTATTTGCAACAAAGGGACTACGTGCGGACTCCTAGGCAAAACTTTTAAGGAGTGTTTAAGTGATAATAATTGAAAGAATGGCATGTGATTAATTCATTAAAAGGGAGGGAAAAGGGGACCCATTTTTTTTAAAAGGAGTAAAGAGAAACTGAAATTTTGTGGGTTTCAACTTTCCCACCCAAAATTTCAGCCACTTTTCAAAGTTTTCAGTTTTTCATATCAAATTTTTCCCTCCACTTGAATTTTTCATTCAAGTGAGAGTATATAAACCTGCTGATAGAATTTAGACTTCAAAATATTCATACAAACCAAAAGTTCTACCCTAACCAAATTACACCATGTTTTCAAGACAAAAGCCAACACTAAGCTACTGTTCTAAAAGTAATTAGTGCAAGGTTAGTAGCAGCATCCTTCATGTTCTTAGGTAAGTCTGGTTTAGCTTGAGCACTTCCAAAAAAAAAAAAAACAGCAACCCCCACTTCATCACCAATCCTCAAATCTGTAAGGAACAACAATTCATAAAATTAAAATAATGGCAGAATTATATGATGACGAATTATTTAGCATAGATCAATTGCTAAATGATGAAGCGAATATGGAAGACAGTGAGTCAAGTAGCAGTGAAGAAATTAATGACATTAATCAAAATCAGATTCATGAAGAAGCACTACAGCAACCCAAAGGCAGGAAGCAACTTACTGTTTTGCAAAAAAGAGAGCTTGTTGATGCTATTCTTCACAAGTTAGATGGGGAGGATTTGCCATGAGGCTTTTTATCACATCAAGCAAGAAAGTTCAATGTTCACAGATCAACAACACGTAGACTTTTCAAAGACATAAAAAGACAAATGGCTGTAGGGAATGTGATAGATGTCAGATCCAAGAAGCTAGGCAAAACTGGTCCTAAACCAACTGAGTATACAGATGAGTTTCTGCATTCAGTCCCTTTGTACAAAAGGACAATTAAGAGAAGCTATGGAGCTGCTCTTAATGTCTCACATGTTACCATTCACAAGTTAAAGAAAAAAGGAAGGCTGAGAACACATACAAGTACCAATCACCCAGCTCTGACATCCAACCACAAAATAGCAAGACTGAAATGGGTTTTAAGTCATCTGCTGCCTGCTGAACAGAATGCCAACCTAAAGTTTGAGGATACATAGGAAGTCATACACATAGATGAAAAATGGTTCTACTTGAACCTAGAAACAAGGAGGTTTTATCTGCTGCCTAATGAACCAAATCCATATAGGTGCCAACAGTCCAAAAGATTCAAGGTCAAAGGAATGTTCATGGCAATGATTGGCAAGCCAATTTTTGACATCCATGGGCATGTGCTACACGATGGAAAGTATGGAATCTTTCCATTTGTTTATGAGACCATTGTAAAGAAAAAAAAGCAAGAACAGAGAAGCTGGGGTTGTGGAAGTTAAGGAAAATCAGAATGTAAACAAGGAAGCAATTAGAGCAATGCTCCTCAACAATTGCATTCTAGCAATAAAAGAGAAATGGCCACCCCATCTGCCCAAGGACATATGGATTCAGTGGGATCATGCCAGACCTCATCAAATTCCTAAGGATGAGGAATTCATTGTTGCATGTCAGTCAGATGGGTTCAACATTCAGTTCATCTACCAGCCAGCACAGTCACCAGACTTGAATGTGCTTGATTTGGGTTTATTCAATGCCATACAGTCCATATAGTACCAATCATTTCCTAAGAATTTGGGGAACTCATAGACAGGGTAAAAGAGGCATATGACTTGTTCAACCCAGTGTTGAACAAGTACAGTTGGATAACACTACAATGTTGCATGGAAGAAATCCTCAATCATCTAGGTGGGAATAATTTCACCCCACCACACAATGGGAAGAAAAGGCCGGAACGAATTGGCTTCCTGCCAGAACAACTACAGGTGGATAGGAATTTGGTTCAACAAGCTGTTAATTATCTCAACACTTTGTTCATTTCAACAGGTCAAGGCAATGAAGAGGATGAAGGCATACAGGTTGATGTAGACTGAACACAACTGACACAAATACAGAAAGTGACAGTGAGACTGCCAGACATAACCAATGAAGAGCATTGAAGCAGATGGTAAAATAGTAGGTTGTCTTTTGTGTTTTTGGTTTTACCATTGTTTGACAATAATTGGTTATGTGTATTTTGTTAAAGTCCAAGCCATATATTGTAAGGCAGTCTCAGCTAGCTTATTTTGAACATGTAAAACCTTTTGAAGAAGTTAATGTTATCAATTATGGTTGTTTTATGTACATGTGGTGATTACATTATGTTTGCTATTGTGATACACAAACACACACAAATATTAATCCATCAGAGGGTTTTTCTTTGTCACATTAATTGCACAAGTGGTTCCCTCAACAACAACTTACACTTGAAGTTATTGGAGCAATTCCAACTTATCAATTTACTTGTGTCAAATGAGTCCCTTCATCATTTGGATTTTTCACACACAAATACACTCCATTAAGGGACTCATAGATCAGGTAGGACCACACAACTCATGAAGGGACTCATGAAGGGACACACATATGTAGGCAACAATATTGTTCTCTCTTAGGATAGTCATTGAGAACAAAACAAAAGGGACTCCAACAATAAGGGACTGAATTGCAGGAACATCTAATAACATTAACAACAGCCTACAAGTTCATCATCATTCATCATTTCACAATTCCCACCAGCCATTGACACTAATGGACAAACATTAGCCAGAAAGACACAACCAACACCCACAATAGAAGTAAAACCCACATATGAACAACTAGAAACCCAGTGGCCACAAATCTTTCAACTACCACACATGATTTTCCAGGCCAAAGATTATCATCAATAGCCAACAAATTAACAACAACGGCTAGAATTTTTCAATAAGATACAGTAGAAATCAAATATAGCAACCATAATCCAAACTAGACTTAAACCAAAATCCAGTTTCAAGCCAACAAATGCACAACACTCAGACCTTATCAATATTTGACAGAGATTATCATCAATAGCCAACAAATTACCAACATGAGTCAACAAATTCCCAATCACAACCAACAAATTATCCAAAAATAGGCACCAACATTTACCAATAATTACCACCAACAAACCACAATCTAGTAATTGTTAGCCAAAAATTACCACCAACAGGCAACAATTACTACCAATAAGCCAAATCAAAGCCACTAATTCACAATAGTAGGCCACAAATCATCCAAAAAATGCAGGATTTAATCACAACAAGAATAATTAATCGACAAGTGCCATAAATTATCAACAACAAGCAACAATGACCACAAATAAGCCAAACCATAGCAACCAGGGGATAATTATCACATCCATGAAACAGTTGGGGAACTCAGAGTCGATGCAAGAAATTAATTAAAATAATTTAAGGGTTAGGAAAGAGTTACGCTGCGAAATTAGTTTGAGCAGTAGTTGGAAGGGTTGCAGTCCCCCCCCTAACATCAACATCCTCGTTGCCAGGGGAGCCAGATCTACCCCTTTTCTTGCCAGAGACAACACAGTCGGACTTCTCAGCTACCACGTTCTTTCCAACCCTGTCCTCTTCGGTCTTGTCAGCCTTATCAGCCAACAAAGGGGTTCCAGCATCCTTACTCTTCACAACATTAACAACAGGACTATTCACCTTCAGGGACTCACTGTTGTTGCCCAGATCTGCAACCTTTGACCCCTGACCTTCGTCGTCAGACTCTAAAAGAGCAAGCTTCGCACTCCCACCAAACCTCCGGCGCCTGTCCAAGTATATTGCCGTTTTGGTACTAATCAACCTCATTTTCCTGGTTCGACGCTATCATTTGTGGGTCGCAATAACATCCAGATCTAGGTTCTCCTTATTTGGGGAACTCATTTTTTGGTTGATTTTCAAAGAAGGAAGTAGATCGGAAGTAAGAGAAGGGGGAAGATCTGCACGAATTAGGGTTTAAAAAAGAGGAGAGAGAAGGAGGTAAACCAGATCAGAAGAGGAGAAGAGAGAGGGTGTTGAAATCTAGAACGTTCGCCAGATTTAAAGGCTTCAACAACCTTATTAATGGAGGTTGTTGAAGGGTGAGTTGATGAGGGTTGGTGAGAAGATGAATAAGGATGTAATGACTTGTAGAGAGAAGGGATCCAGATCTTAATTTTTGGTGGGAGTCATTTGATTACATTTATGGGTAAGTGAGATAATTAATTAAAATAAGAAAGCAAGTTAGGAAATAATCAGTTTATAATAAGGGCAATAAGGTCATTTTATCACCATAAAAGTAGCTAAAAAGGGAAAAAAATTAATTGCAAATAATAGTTAGCACCCATTTTAGGTAAATGTTCCAAATAACTGTTAACGGAGGTAGTATCTAAAACTACCTACGTAACTACTGCTACTCCCTTATTCTCTTTATATTAGAAAAAGTTAATGGGCAACGAATCCCACTCACAATAGAACTAATATAAACCATAGTAAATTTGAGAACAAATAAAACTACTCTCAAAGTCCACTAAAATAAGCTCCGTACAAAGCCAAAACAATGCTGCTGCTAATCCGCTATCGTCCAAGAATTTGGATAAGCCCAAAACAACAAAGCCCAAATAGCTGGAATAGGCGCTGATATCCGCTCAATCGGGCCAGGCCTTGCCCGATCGGGCCCAGTCAGCTGGAGTTGCGAGTTGGGCTTCAAAGCTCCATTTCCCTTTTGTTCTTGGACTTGGTCTTTTAGAGTTCATTAGCCCAAGTTTCTTCACTTTACTTTAATGGTCCGTATTTCGTGTGGGAACTTTGGACCTCTTTTACTATATCGAGCCCTTAATCACCAAACTAAATTCCTTTAACTCGGTCTTGGGCATAAAATATACGGTCATAAAATACGTTCCATCTCTAATATTTTCGTAGTGACTTAAATAAGCTCGGGAATTATCATAAATCTGCAAATTCCTACAAAATAATATCAACTCTACAAAAATACTAGAAAACGTATATTAGTAATAAAAATGGCTTCGCAGAGCTCAAATAAGCACAAATATGACCATGGGACGGGGAATAAAAATATATATATAATAGACTCATCAGTATTAGACTTGGTTATTAGGTAGAGTCACCCATTGATAATAGGGTCATTAATGGGTAGGGTCTTATTGGGTAGGGCCATGATATATTTTTAATTTAATAGATAAAAAAAATAGATTAGGTAAAATAAATTACATGCATATTTTCATATCCATATATACTAATTATAGCATTTTCCAAAATTCATTTTAATTAATATTTTATTGACCCGTCCATTATCGACCCGCGATTCACATCAACTAATCCGCTATAAGCCCTATAAAATATGAGCCTCTTTGACCCGCCCTACTACCGACCCGCACCGACCTTGGCTCGACCCTCTCAATAACCAGGCCTACTTGGTATATACTGTATTTTCTTTTGTACTCAAAATTTATCTAGTCTAGTCTTTCAAAAAAAAAAAAAAAAATTATCTATGAAATTCGTAAATATTTTGGGGTATTAAATCAGTATTATTTGGAAGGTAGAGTACATTTTTTTTATTTTGGAAAGTATATGAGTAGATTTTAGTTTTGGAAAGTATAGGAGTAAATTCAATTCAACTAATCCAAATGATATTAGTTCATTACTAGCTACCACCTCCATGCAATTCTCCGATTTTAAGTTTTTGGAAAGTATATGAGTATCGATTTTTTTGAAAGTATAGGAATACATTCAATTTTTATAAGTATCAATCCTATTCCTATTTCCTAGTGCCAAATTAAGAAACAATCCAGTTCATTAGTTCATTACTACCACCTCCACTCAATACTCTGTTTTCAACTAATTGACTGAGAAAATTAACGCCATATTCCACCCAATTCACTAATTGTTGGTTTATATTTGTTGGCAGCAATAGGGTTTCTTGACTGAGAATCAAGATTTTCCAACCCTCAACTGTGACTTGAGTGGCTTATCCCCTTATTCTTGTTCTGTTTTTATTCGTTCAGCTATTTTATATTATATAGCAACCAGACCCACAAATTTGATAGCAAATACTGAAGCCCTAATAAAATTCATGTAAAAGAACCTGTCTTTCCTCACTCAAAGAAACTGCCATCTTTTGCAAGTTCTGGTTAATATATCGAGCCTACCAAATCAGACTAGGAGCCCTTTAAAAACCCATCAAAACCTAGAGTTCTGATTCTTGGTATGTACTTTTCTTTGTTTCCTTATTATTATTACTCCTTTTTTGTACTTTTCTTCTTTTCCTTATTATTATTACTCCTTTTTTTTTAATCTTATAATGTTGATTAATTTTTATTTGAGTTTCTTATTGATCAACTTTGAATTCTTTCTTTTTTGGGGTTTTTTATTTTCAGTGTTAATTTAGTTTATGAATGAATGTGGGGTTTATATATATATATATATATATATATATATATATATATATATATATATATATATATTTATGTTTAGAGATGAATCAAGGTTTTATTAAATTAGCTATGTGTAATTTAGTTCCTTACATTTAATTTATGTAATTGTGTAATTAAGATAGAATTTTTATTAGTCATCTTTTAAAATTTGTATTACTCCTTTTTTAATCTTATAATTTTGATTTCCTTATAAAAAAAACTTATTATAATGTTGATTAATTTGTATTTGATCGAGTTTCTCGCTGATCAAATTTGAATTATTTCTTTTTGGGGTTTTTAATTTTTGGTGTTAATTTAGTTGATGAATTAATGTAGGTTTTTTCATTTTTCATTTTTTTATGGCCATAGATGAATTTGGGCTTTATCAATTCTCTATATGTAATTTAGTTCGTGACATTTAGTGTCTATAGCCGTGTAATTAAGACATAGAATTTTGATTAGTAATCGCTTAAAATTTATCTATAGGCAATAACTATATGTGTAATATAATGAATGCTTTCTTCTTTTGAAATTCGATCTACAGTATAGATAGCTGATAAGTAGGGGTGAAAGTTCGGTTTTCGGTTTGGTTTATACCCCAAACCAACACCGAACCACTCTAATTCGATTTTTAGATTTTAGAAACCACACCGCACCACTTTACCTTGGAAACCAAACCAAACCAAACCATATAAATTTTAGTTTTAAAAAAAAAAAAAAACCAAACCAAACCGAATTTTTTGGGCCTTATTAATTTGGGCCTTAATCTGCAATTTTTTGGGCTTCCAAACCATATAAACCAATACTGCAGTAGCATAATAAGTTAAAACAAGTTCAACACTTCTAATTCAAGTTCAAAGTTGCAATGGCAATCTGGGAAAAAAAATCCAACACTTCATCCAAAAAAAAAAAATGTTCAACATTACAACAACTTTAACAATTGAAACAGCAGTATTTAACAGCAATAAACAACAGCAACATCATAACAGTAGCAACATCATATCAGCAGCAACATCAGGTCAGCACCGACATTGGTTGCCATTGGCCCATGACATAAAAAATACGAAATTAATATAGCAAAGCAGTAGCATAAAGCAATTAAGTGAAGCAGTAGCAGCTAGCAGCAACAGTGAACAAAACAGTAGCAGACGTTATTCGTTAATCAGTAATTCAAAAATTGTTCGAAAATAATTCAGAAACTGTTCCAAAATCAGTAATTGTAGTTGTTAATTCAATTTCTTAACCTAATCTATACTTTCCTAAATATTTTTCATCAATTCATGAAGCATAATCGCACTATCAACACGAACATGAAGCATAATTGCATGAACATCAAGCATAATCACAAGTATAATATGTAAATCAAGCATAATTGCAAGATCATCAAGCATAAATGCATAATCGCAAGCATAATTGCAATTCGCAAGTATAATCGCAATTGATAGCAAAGATTAAAACTTAAAAGCATACCTTTGGACGGTGGAGTGGGTGGACGCAGGACGGTGATCGACTGGACTTATGGTGGAGTAGGCGAGTAGGACTATAGGAGGAGAGTGAGAGGCTGAGAAGGGTGAATGTTAGATTAGGGTTTTTTTTGCATTATATACTTAGGGTAAAATTAATGTTGGGGTAGGGTATATTTGGGGTTTGGGCCAAAATTTTGGTTTAGTTTTGGTTTTTTCAGTTTTTCACTTTCAAATGGAAACCAAACCGAACACCAAAACATTTATTTTTTTCAAAACTAAATTGAACCACTTTTGAAAAAAATCGAACCATATTCCTTATTCGGTTCAGTTTTCGGTTTGGTTTGGTTTTAAACCAAACTTGTTTCACCCCTACTAATAAGTGTCATTTATAACACATTTTAGGGTGGTTTTCTCCCTTTTAGGTTTATTTTGGCCTTTCTTGTTTTTTATTAGTCCTTTTAGTCTTGTTTTAGTAATGATTGTCGTAGTTTATGTTTTTAGGCCTTAGTTGTAAATAATGTGCTTTTTGCTCGGTTTCTAGCTTAATTTGCGTGCTTTTCTATGTGATCTTTCACTCTTTTCTCTCTTGGGCTATTTGTTTAGGTACTTGGCACGTTCCTTGATGTGATTACCCGAGAGAAGGTCGAAAATTACATTAGAAGAAGCCTTGAAGCAAGCAAGTAAGAGCAAGCCAAAAAGCGGCATTACAACAGCTCAAGCACCATTGCACGGCAGCCAGCATGTCGCACGAACAGCACCATGGCACTGCAGCCAACACTGTGGCAGTGCAGACAACGCCGTGGCGCGACAGCTTGGTTTTCTCCACCGCGGGCGCGGCTGTAGCCACTACGAGTGCGACTTTGGTTCCTACGGGCGCGGTGCTTCGATTTCTAGATTTTCACTTCGACCTGTAGATGCCCCGGAGATGCCCCACCGCGGGCACGGCCTTTTCGAGCAAGGGCACGGTGTTCAGAGTTTTGTTTGCGTTTTATCTTCGGTTTATCTCCGTTTTCTTCTTGTAATATAAATAGGACGACCTTCTTTAAACTTCAACAAGCAAGTTTTTACAGTTTCTCTCTCTTCTAATGAGGATTAGGCTTAGGTTAGGATTTTCTCCCTCTTGTTTAAGAATAATTTTAGAGAGAGAAAGCTTGGGATTTCATTGGAGATTTGAGAGCTTGAAGAAGCAGTTTTGTGGATTCTCTTCTTAATTATTCAATGAGATTTTCTAACTTTCTCTCACCTTTATTACTTTGTTTAGTTCTTGTTTTTGCTTAATTCTTTGTTTATTAGAGTAGATAATTAGATTACTTATTTGATTCTTGCTTTAATTCTCATTTTACTTTGTTTTCCATGGTTTTGTTCATTATGATTGCTTAGATTTTGTTCTAGGGAAATGGATGAAGGTTATGTTGATGAATTGAATGATTGATTGTGATTAGTATGCAACTGATTCTTGATTATTGTGTGTAGATGATGTTTTACATTGTTTAGAGTCTTTCTAGCTAATTGATTATAAGATTCTAATTGTACTTTCATTCAATTGTGTGGAAGTGAGTTGATTGAGAGTCTAGATTCTTCCATACCTTTGCTAGGCTAGCTAGTTGCGCGAGAGTAATTAGCTTAGTAGGATAATTAACATGCTTAATTGCGCGGGAGTGAGTTAAATGTGTTGATTGCTCCCAATTGAGATCATGATCTTCTTATTGCAGTTTGTTGTTTAATTCATTCATGTAATTGAATTCTGCTTTCCCTAGTTTTTGTTGATTGATTAAAGTAGTGTTTTTGTTATTCTTCTCTCTATCTCACAATCTTTCCTACTAGTTTAATTAGCTCAAATTGATATACTTAGTCCTCATGGTTCGACTTCGAACTTGCCTCTATGCTTGCTTAATGGTTAGTTAGGAATTTATAAATATTGTTTGATATTAGGAGGTTAGTCAACGACCTAACCCTCACCTAACTTATCAATAGCTTTGTGCAAACTTTGGATCTTGGAATTTGATTGTTGCAATTTGGAAGAAATTTAGGAAATGAAATTTGCTAGTTGCAATAAAAGATTAATGAAGGTTTAAGCACCAACCAATGGATGTTAAGGCCCATTTAAAATTATGTATGAATTTAAAATGTAAAATGTTGCATCTTAAAAAAAAATTAGGAATTAATACATTGTGCGTCTTAGGTGGTTAGGATATTAGGAAGTAATACGAAGTATTAGAAAAGCTTTTTTTTTTTAGCAATGTTAAGAAAGTTTTTGTTTTATAAATACATGGAAATATTAGCAGTGCCTTATAAAATCTTCTCTCTTTTGGTAGATTATTAACTTACTGTTTTGAAGGTTGTAGATCGATAGCAATGGCGGCTCATCAACTTACGATAAATGATGTAACTAACATACTGTTGTAGACATCTACTTTTAGCCTCCTGTCCCGACAGGAAGTGCTATGACGATAAATAAAACCATCTTTGTGTTGGATCAACGTGAAGAATGCTTATGGACAACTAATTGAGTCACAAAAATGCAAAACATCTAGCCTAACCCAAAACAAAATAAATTAAAGTCCAAATTAACTAAGCCCAATCATAATTAGGCTTAAGCCCGAGGTTAAAACCTAATTTTGACGGATTTAGAGGCGCCTAGGTTAAAAATTAAAGCTGCCGCAGAAAAATCCGTGCGAATCTCAATGAGTCGCGTTGGTCTGGCGCGCACAACTCACAAGGTTGCGCGTGACACCCAGCGCAACCTCTAGTAAATAAAGAATAGAAATGAATAATTAATTGTTGTCTGATCACTTAAGACAAGGAGAATATTGTTTATTTCTTGTTCTTTTTCACGAATATTGATTAAATAAGAATAACGACTTTTGCAATGTAATTCCTACGTGATTAATGCTTGTAAATAAAATCAACTAACTCAGTGTTTAGGTATCAAGTTGCATATATTGTTTGGTGATGAAATTGTGAAAAAGGAAGAGCTAGTAGAGGACGCACTAGGGCTAGGATAGCGATTCCCCCCTAAAGGGAACATTATTTTAGTACCCTCGCTCTCGAACTCATTTCTGGTACACGTAGACCAATTTGGGCATGGGTAAACTTACGATTCGTGCTAAATATCCCTTGAACTCTACTTGGGAGAAAGGCATGAATGAGTTTTATGAGTTTTCCCAAAACTCATTGGCGACTCCTTATATGTTTCTTACAAAAAAGCGTAATGATAGGATCAACTCTAATTCAAGGTTCCCCAAACAGTCAGGAATTCAAATCCTAGTACACCCTAACAAGTGTAAAGTCCTAGGCTTTTAAAGGGCCATGGGCATATAAGGAGAAGGATCCCCTACGATGGGCACACCCTCCTTACAGTGGCGACTCCACTGTGGACTTAGAGGTTACAAGATTAGTTCTTAGTTGTGGTTCAAGGTTTCCAACACTAGGTTACCTATGAATTGTAACGAGAACTAACTTGAATAATCTCTAGATAGAGAGCGAGACTTGAACGCATAATATCTTTCTTTTTCACTGACATGCGGAAAACTATGTCGTTGAACTAATCCTCCCTACGGTCAAACAAATTTATAATCACTCGACTACCTAAATACAAGTATAGAGGTAAGTCAAGGGTCGAACACTAAGAACGGTTATGTTCAAGTATTTCTAATTAACACCTAAGCTAGGTCGAAGTCCAAGGTGAAAGGTAACGCTATTCTACTTCCTAAATCAAGAACCAAACAAATGAAACACTAGGGAATGGGGATCAACATGCATTCATGATAACCAAGGTAATTAGGGAGTCAAGCAATCCAAGCAATGCAAAGACAAATAGTAGGAGCACTTAGGGGCATTCAACTAATCATCCTCACACTCTCTAACATAGATTTCTCTAGTGCTAAACAATATGAAGAAACATAATCAAATACTCAACTAATTATGATCAAATCGATATCAAGTGGTCATGTCAATCAATTCAATCATGCAATCAATGCTAGCAATCATGGTTAGCTACTCCAATCAAACTTATGCAACATGCAAACCTCTATGAATCAATTTAATCACAACACAAGAACTACTCAAATTCCCAAATCAATCTCAATCCATCAATCACACATGTTTACCCAAACCCTAGCAAGTAAACTACTTAAGAAACATGATCAAATCTACTTTCAACTATAGAGAACAAGAATCAACAAAATATCAAGAATAATTACTCTAATCAAACATCAAATAACAAAGTCAAACCAAACAAACATCAAATTAAACAAAGCAATTAAATGAGATAGAGTTTAGAAATGCTCATTGATAATAGAGAAGATCTCAAACACAATTGTCACACTTGCATCTTCAATCTCTCAATCACCATTGAAATCTCTCACTTTCTCTCTCTAAAACTACTCCTAAAATAGCCTAATCTAGAGAGAGAAGCTCTCAACCTAAGAGAGAGAAAACTAAGCTAAATTGGAAAAATAGAATAAAAGTTGGTTCCTAATAATCCCCAAGAATGGGTATTTAAACTAAGCTAAGAAAATAATAAAATAAAGAAAATAAAATAAATAAACTAGGAAAAGGAAAAAAAAATAAGAAAGGAAAAAAATAAATCAAGAAAAGAAAATAAGAAAAGAGAAATAAAAATAAAAGGAAAAGGAATAAGAAAATAATAAATAAAAGGAAAAGAAAATGAAAATAAATCCCACCCAAAACCAAAATATCAGACCCCCTCAACTATCCCCTTATTCCTCGATTAATTGGCTGCTCGTCCTCATTGAAGCTTATCACATCACCACCGTCCATCGACCATCATCAACTTCAATCACCGCCACTCATCTTCATCATCTATCATCAAGCATCAATCAAGGCCGTTGGATTTCATTAAAATCACGTGAGAAGCTTGTGATACGGGTTCAAATTGAACCCAGAAAGCCGCGCCCGCGGTGGTATAAGCCGCGCCCGCGGTGGTATAAGCCGCGCCCGCGGTGGTATAAGCCGCACCCTCTCTAGAGCCACCGCGTCCGCGAGAAGACCTCAGGACAACCGCGGCTACTTACTGCCTGATTTGTGACATCGAGCCCGCGTCCGTTACTCTCACACCCGCGTCCTCGGGGAATGTCAATTGAATTGGGGCTGATTTAGTGCGGTGGAAAAGGGTGGCTACGGTGGGTGGTTTAGCTTGATTTAATTGGCGAAGGAGGCAGCAGGTGGTGGCGGTTTTGGGTGGTCTTGCGGCTGTGGTTGCTGCGGGATGTTGGTGGTTGTTTGCGGGCAGCAGGGGCTGTAGAGGTGGCTGTTGGCAGCTGGGGGAAGTTGCGGGAACAGGGGAAGCTGGTGTGAAGGTGGTAATTAGTGGTGGCAGGTGCTGGCGGTTTGGGCTGGTGGTTTCGGTGATGATTGGAGGTGGAAGCTGCGGCTGGTGGTTGTTGCGGGTTGCAGCAGAAAGTAGAGTTGCGGCTGGTGGTTGTTGCGGGTTGCAGCAGAAAGTAGAGTTGCGGCTGTGGTTAATTGAGGGAGGAAAGGTGCGAATGGCTAATTTGTGTTTGCTGGTGGTGGAGTGTGTGTGAGGGGGGCAGCAGCTATGTGAGGTGGAGTCTGCTGTGTGGAGGAGCAGGGAATAGGGGAAGTGGTGGTGATTGGTGGTCGGAGTGATGTCGTTGGGAAATTGGTGGATAGATGGATGTTGTGTTGGCTAGGAGCAGGGGAGCTCGGTGTGGTGAAGGATAAGAAATGGTGGGGTGAAGGGTATGTTGGCAGCAAGGGTGATGTGCAGAAGACTAGGAGGCAGCAACGCTTTATGAAATTTGGCACTTGACTCTAACCCGAAAGTCGGACTTGCTTGACTTGAAACCGAAGGTCGAACTCACACCTACACACAATACGAGGAAAGGATCGGGACATAATAAAATAAAAATAAATAAAATAAAAATAAATAAAGTAAAATTGAATATAAAGGAAATAAAACTAAAACTACGAATTAAGGACTAAAATAATGAAAAACACATAAAAACTAAAAAAAACTCAAAATGAGTTATTAAAATGGAAAACCAAATAAAACTAAAAAAAATATAGGAAAATAATGAAAGAAAATAGAGAAAAAGAACCTAAATCTTATTCTTTTGAGCGCCATAAATGACGCTCATCATTCACAAACGTAAAAGCCAATACAAGCAACATTGCATCATGCATAATCATAGCACACTTTAACCATTGGGGATTGGCTCATTGACTAGGGGTTGCCAACACTAGGCTTCTATCCTAAAATCAATAACAATCATCCCACCCATATCGCCAACAAAATGTTGGGAGGGCTATGTCATGGGTCAACACGTTGAGTAATTGATTCGTGCATCGTCCCTTAAGATATGGTACCTTTGGACACCCAAGCCTTGACCTTAGAATAGCATTATATGCTTTGACGGTTCCTTTTATGTGTTTATGTGACTATATGAATATGTGCTTATTATGTGCTTCGTGTCTAATCTAATTAGTTCCAACTTGTTACTAGAGATATTAAATAAAAATTCGCAAAAAACTGTGGTTCGACAAAAAAAAAAAAAGGAAGTCGAACCTACTAGGTGGCACGCGCAACTGTCAAAGTTGCACGCGCCCTCCAAGCGCAGGTCCAGGAGTTGCGCGCGGCCCTTCCACGCAACTCTATGTCTTGAGTGCACCCACTGTTCAACGTTGACTTTGACTCGTTACGAGCAATGTTATACGAAGAAAACAATATTACCGTTTCAAGGTTAATCGTTAAGTAGGTGCTAATAATATCTCTTTGGCTAACAATGTTTTCTAACTTAGTTGTTTTATTTTAATTGTTCTTCTTTTAATTTTTTTTTTAAAAATCTTTAATCATTCTTTGTTTTTATATAAAAAAAAAAATCAAAAAACATGTCTTTTAATCGTCCTTTTCATTTCCCAAAAAAAAGTCTTTTATCGTCCTTTATGTGTTTTTTTCTCCAAAAAAAAAAGAAAACTGTGTGTGGCAGGCGCTACTCTTGAAGTCACACTTCCCACCTTAGCGCAAGACGGAAAATTGCGCGCGACACTGTTTTCGATTATGATGATTCATTACGTACTTTGTAATCGAACTAATGACATTACTTTTCATAAGGTTCGTCATTAGAAGTTCGCATCTCTTGATAGGGCATCATCAATATTCCCATTCTTAAACGTGCCTATTTTCATGGTCGTCGTCTTTTAGTTGTAATTAGTCAACCTTGACTTAAGAGCATAATTTATTTACCCCTTCTATGGTTTAAAAAGAAAATCCCGAGAATCTTACTTGGGATGATTGCCTCTAAAAAAAAAAAACAAAAAAAAAAAGAGAAGCAAAAAAATGAAATGAAGAAAAAAATCAAAAATCGTTCTTAAAAAAAAAAGAGAAGAGTATGATACAAAAAAATTATTATCCTAAAAAAACAGAGGGAAGATAATGAATGATAAAACTGAGAAAATGATTTAATTATTTCTTGGATTTTACATTCGGAGGCCATTATTCTTTTTAAGCAAATAGTAATATACTATCCTTTAAAGAAGAACAATATGAGGATTATAATAAAAAAAAACGATAAAGATCTCTATTGTAATCTAAATGATCAACAAATACCATATTTCTAGTATTTTGATCATTTTAAGGAGTGTACTAAGGTTGACTAATATTTCTAAAAATTTGATGAGCATGTCAATCCAACTTTCCCTTTCTTTCTCTTCTAGTTTTTTCGGAAACAATTCATTTAAAGTAAAATCCTTAGATGATTACCTTGTTGAAGTCAACACAAATCATGACATTCCATTGTTCGTGAATTTTTTTGACATTTTTTCATCAACAAACTTGCTTAAAGTGAATTCGTTTTACAGGGATTAAAAAAAAAAGAAAGAAAACAATCATTTTGACTTTTGATCGTTGTTTGAATGCTTGGCAGAAAAGGTTTAAGTGAACGCGCTCAATTTCTCTTGATACACATTACTAGATCATCTTCCACATTCGCATACTAGTCCAATCGTGGGTAACAAAGCAACATTGGAGAAACTTAGAGAGGAACTCCAAAACTTGAAGGCCCTATGAGAAGAAGAAGCCCAAATGAAGGCTCATAAAAAAGTAGAAAAGGCTAAAATAAAAGCAGAGAAAGAAAAAGAAAACATTCTACAAGAAAAAGAAAGAGCCGAAAGAGTAGAGGCCTTGGAGAAACTTGTCCTCTGAGCTAGCTCAAGGAATAAGTACTTCAATTATGAGCTTGCACCACAACCTAGTGGCAAGACTCCTAGAAACTTTCTTGACTACGGATTTACCAACCTTTAAGGTTACAGAAAATCCTAGGACTCACTTAATGAGCTTAATTGGAATTATGGCATTGAAAGGGGTTAAGCATAGCTTATATGCATGAACTTTTCCTCTTTCATTGGACCCAACTGCTAGATCATGGTTTTATAACCTCGATGTAAAACAAACTTCCACTTGGAGTGACGTTGTAAAAGCGTTTTTAGCCCAATATGAAAACAACATCGAGTTCACAACTACCTTGTGCGATCTTGAATTACTTAAGCAAGAGGAAGAAGAAGGCTTTATTGACTTCTTTTCTAGGTGGCGATCAAAGGTTGCTCTTCTTTCACAAAGACCTTCGGATCATGAACTTGTCCCAAAGTTCATAGAGAATATGTCTACACCATACAAGTATCATTTACAATACCTTGGTTTAGACACATTTCAGAAAGTCTATACTATGGGAACATTAATTGAAAGGGACTTGATAAATGCATGAATCATATAAATGGACTAGATTTTTAGAGAGGATTTCACCTACGTTGGAAACGGACAAAGCTCGAAGACGCAATCTCAAGAAGTTATCAATAATTCAAGATGTAGCACCCTAGGTCTTGTTTTGTTTCTTTTATTTTCTTTATGATGGACTAAGAGATTCATACTGTCGAATCTACTTATTATGTACTCTTATTAATTAAAGAATATAAATTATATTTTCAAGTACATCAATATCAATCTTGTTCTCTTTTCAATCTCTTTGTTGTTATTAGCTCGAATTGAATAAAACATATAAATGCAAATAGACAATATCAAAAAAGGCATACATACTCAACACTTTCCGAATCTTGATGAGCTTTGGCTTACAAGATGTATTGGATGAAAAGAGGCCCATCTATTGGCCCACTAAAAAGAGATATGATGATTACACCAACATAGGAGGCAACTTGAAACTTCAGGAAGATAATTCCATGTTAATAACCATAGAACAATCCATCTTTTGTTAGCCCTTTTGAGCTTCGTCAATTGAGCCTTACTTATTCAACCTACATTATTCCAAACCTTGGGATGGGAATGGTGCAAAGAGATACAAATGATAAAATTGGGGGAATGAAACATAAGAGGGGGACACAAAATTAGTCTAAACCCAAAAAAGGAAAGATTGAATGCAAAATCGTTCTAAACCCAAAACCAAGCTTGTCAAAAAGGAGAGAGAAGATAAGAAAAAGGCACCTAATATAGGAGTTGTCACAAAAAATAGAAAGGTTTTAATTTAAGAAGCATCAAAAGTAAGGGATTAAGGGAGTATACTTGAGCCTGTCCATTTTTCATAACCTTGAGCCTAGCCACATTACAACCCTGGAAAGGCCCTCCTTGAGGTAGACCATAACCATATACAAAAATCATCATTCTACGAAAATATGGCCCACCTTAGGCCTTTGCACATATGGACCTACTATTGAGTAGTTATACCCATACATAAAATGCATAAAGTGTTGAGTTATGATTACAAAATCATGTAAAAAAAAAATCAAATAATTTGGATGATTTGATAGCCATTGGCTTGATTACATCATTTTAGTAAAGCAATCGAATCAAACTAAAGTCGATGTTTTCCATATCCTTTGCCAAGAAAAATGAGATGACTATCACTTTAAAAAAACAATCATCTTATTTTCTTTTAATAATAGGGCTATTTATTACAAAGGTGATTCAAGTTCTATATACATTGCCTAGAAAGAAAAACAGTTAATACAATAAATTGACTTGATATATCGACAACCTCGACGTCAACTTTAGATGTCTTTTACAACTCTTGAGCATTGGTCTTCTCACTTATCATGAGCAACTAATATGTCCGCCTGCGTGGGATATCTTCATCCTCTCTAAGCGAGGAACATTGATTGAACATGATCGCTACATGAAAAAATGATCGTTATCGCTATCACGCGTATACCTCACTGCCAAGTTATCACGATGATTCAAATATTAAGTCAATAATCCTTGATTTTTGAAAACATGTCTATTTCTCTTTTTTTCTTCTATGGGAAAGTTGGATCCCCTTACTTTTTATATATGCAAATCCGTCTTTTTTTGTTCATTTCTTTTTTTAGGGGGTAAGTCGGGATGATCCCTCCCATTTGACAACTAAAATACTTGAAAAAAATAGTATAATTTTTTCGCTCTTTGCCTCAAACTGGGGGCTAAAAAGCCAAGACATCCCCACTTCTCTCTATTTATAGATTTGAACACGCTATTTATGCTACGAAATCAATGTCATGCAAAGCTCATCATCTTAATAACTTTAAATGACAAAGCGAAGAATACCACTTCCTATTATTTAACCAAGATAATTAATTATGTTATTTGATCAAACAGTTCGTGATAAACATATGCAATATTCCACAAATGGAAAATACAAATCCTAGGGCTCCAAATAAACACGAGAAACATCCCCTAGCATATGAATCTATGAATTCCAAAAGTCACCTATGCCTACACTTAGGGGCTACAAAAATATAGGTTTCACCTTAACTATCGTGAGACCATATTTTGGAAAGTGATTCGAATGATTTTATAAATTGTTCTAACACTCCATCAAACCTAAGTTGATAAATATTCATTCTCAAATTACGGTGCTTATTTAATTGGAAGAACTTCACTTTCAATTAGCAAAATATGACAATGATGACAAACACTAAAAAGAAAAACATAAACAAAATTAGATATACAAAAGTTTGCTCACATAGCTTTGTTGAAATAAGTTGCAAATTACAACTTACCTTTATCAATCATGGACGGAAAAGTCACACTTAATTACGAGCTAGACTTCTCTTTCCATTTTGAGTCCAGTTTCGAAAATAACATGATTATGTATTTTGCGTACTAGAAAAAGTTGCTTCATTTTATTTTCAAAACAAACTTTTATTAAATTTATTGGACCCTCTCCAAATTTTGAATTCTAGTTTGAAATAACATGTTTCTTACTCTCTACAAAAATAGTCTTCAAAATTTCCTTTCTGAATTTTTGTTTCATTTTCTCAAATAAATAAATTTTCAGATTCTCAATAACCATTTGGATAATACATGTATATACATAAATATTTCCAAAAGGAATGAACTAAGATTTGACTTCTTCTTGACTCGAACTTGTTCTCGCTTAGTTATCGTGTAAATATGGGCTTAGGGATGGTAAATAGAATCACCTACAGACCAAAATCAAAGATTGATAAGAACAATGAAATCATTTAATGTTTTAAATCAACTTTGAAAAATAATATTACCGCAATAATCTCTACGAACGTTTTGACATTAGGTAAAAATTACTAAACTTTAAACACAATTGTTTTGGTTTGTAAACAAGCAAAGAACTAACTTGCTTTCTTGAACATGACTTTAACTGAAATGCGAAAGCCATGTCATTGTCTAAAAAATCTCAAAACAAAAAATGGAATACGTACATAGGTCTATCTCAACATCATGATTATATGAATGGCCTAAACAATAGCAAGTCATTAGAACTACCCCAAATTGGGGGCTCCAAGACTTGAGAAATTGCAAGAATGCGCATAACTCGACACATGGGGGCTCCAATATAAAAATGAGATGTTCATGCCATTCGAGCTACTTTCAAGAATCGCCTAAGCTACAAATGTTACGTAGATCTTGAGCCTTACAATTTTCAAATGCATCACAATGATTTGATAACCATTTTATTCCTTTGAAAACTAAGTTTGCAATTGAACTTGGCCATAGAACAAGCTACATATTCAAGCCATTTTCAAGTTCAACTTCAAAAAAATTAATCTAAGTGCATAATTGTTGTTTCAATACTTCAATTTACTCTAAAGATTAGAGAGTATGACTAGTATAGAGCAAAAGAAACAAAATCATGAGTTTCAAAAAAGAATTCAAATGCATACAACATACTTGCCCATACGAAAGTTTAGTACTCAATTATTTATCATGAAATTTGTATCAAAACACTTCATTAACATAAGTCAAACAATTTCATGAGTTAGAATAAGAAACTCCTAAAATCTAAATTAAGAGGTCTTCATTTTTCTCCATTGTTGCACACAAGGAGGATGACATCTACTTTCTCGAGCTTCAAATCAGTAACAAAATTTAAACTCAAAAGAAAGAATTTGAAAATAGCGAGAATAGAGAAAAAATTGAACAACATTTCATTTTTCCTCTTACTTGTTCCGACGAACGACCAATATTAGTAGACTTGGCAAATTTCATTTGTTAAAACTATGAATGGTTGAAAACAATTCAAACACACTAGTTTAATTGTTTCCAAGGTCCTAGTTGTTGTCATAATAAGACGAAACACAGGATTTCTAGACCCATTTCAAGCAACATGAAAGGGTTTAATTATTAAAAACAAGCAAGTCATCGAAGTCACCCAACACTGGGGGCTACATAATTCGAAAATATAAAATGGGGGCTTAAAAGTTCGAGATATAGCCAAATCACACCAGTTCGATGATGTCTTCAAGAATTTCCTAAATTTACTAGTTTATGCAAATATAAGTGAATAATAATAACTATCAGTTATTTTTATTATTGTTAAAACTAATTTTGTAACTTAGGCATGACAAAAATATACATGAGTCGCAAGAACAATTTCATGCCATTATCAAAGTACAAAATTTCGATTAAAATTTTAGTGCATAATAGTCGTTCTAATAACACTTCAATTTACATTAAAATTAAAAAGTATAATCCATGTGAGCGAAAAATAAAAAGGTTCAAATACAAATTTGAAAATTAAATATGTATATGCTTGTATATGCTCATACAGGATCAATACTTTACCATTTCACATGAAATTTGTTGCAATACGCTCTTTAATCGTGTCCCAATGACATAGAACAAACAAATTCATGATAACAAGTCGAATCGAAAGTTAGAGTTCTTCATTCGACTTTCTCCATTTTATTGGCCAAGTTCAAAGTTTGGTGCAATAAAAAGAGCAAGATTTACTTTCCTTCAAACGACAACAAAAAAGGGAAAGAGATCGAAAATGGCGAAAGAAAGAGAAGAGAGAGAGAGCGAACTGAAATCGCGCTCTTCGATTCTTTTACCGACTTAAATGTCGCACGCAACTAAATCTATTACACGTGACAGCCCAGCACAACTCAGAACGATGAGCTCGCCTGGCCAGTGCGACTCACTGAGTTGCGCGCGGATACTGGTCACCTAAAAGACCAGTACTTTGATTTCGATTTGTTTGATTTATTTCTAACGGTTTTTTGCTAGTTATTAGACGTAATGGTGCGCAAATTATCAAAATCTTTTAATTGCTTTGCATCTTGTAGTTTGTTTTCTTCTTTGATAGTTTTTTGCATCATCCTGCATGCACACCGTGCTTTGTGCCTGCCATAAGCATACATTTTGGACGTTTTTTGTGAGTGTGTCTTAAAATGTTCCGTAGTGGTGCTTTACGTAAAAGCTCCCATGGACAGGTTTGTCATTTTACTGTACTGACTTTAGAAATGTCACGTTCTTTTCTTTCTTTTTGGCGTCCACAGCAAAAAGGATGACGTTATCATACAGCGTAAAATTGTATGGTGTAGGTGTTGCGTAAAATTTCACCTCTTCCCAGCAACGTGATCTGCCTTCCGTAACGAAAACGGTAGAATTTTCTGTCTTTCTGTAGGCATTAGCTCAAACGAGTCGACTGGCGCGCCGAACCAATCGAGGACATACACTTCTCAATTGGAAGCAAATACAGTAGTTACTGAGCTTACTGGTTTACTGGACAGTTACGTGTCCGTCCACCCCCTGTATAAAGAGCAACATGCAAAGTCGCACTTTTTTAGGCACGTGCCCCCAGTCCTGAGAAGCGTGTTTTCATCTAGTGGACAAAACTGCTGAGAGAGTTGCCGATTTTGTTCTCTCTCATTGGATTTGGATATATGCCTCCTGTCCTGAGACATGTATTTCTATCTTGTGGACCCCGCATACCGCGTTTTGGCAAGCGAGTGTCAAAACCTCTATTCACGTGTTAGGCTACTGACAGGCTAAAGTCGTATCACCTAATCAAAAGTAATTCCTAAAACCACTAACTAATAATAGATAGGGAAGTAGGGTCGAATCCACAGGGAAACAAGTCTTTCTATTCCTAATTAATTATTACAATCTAAATTATTAAGTAACCAAAAGTTGTTATTTAAAGGAACTATACTACGAAGAATATGAGTAAGGAGAAATCAAATAATAAAATACCTAGGGCATAGGTTCACCAATACATAATATTGTAGGGTAAAACATATCAATCAATCATCAATGCATCAATTAATCAGATCATAAAGGGCTTTCGCTACGTATTACAATCACAGAGTTAATTTACCGGTATTAAATCTCATCTCGACCTAACCATTTATAAATTAGTCTGCCTATTGAAACTAAGCCTAAACATCAATTGTCATCTCTCGAATCAATATTGCTAAACTCATACGAATTAAATCTGGCCAAATCTAACCACATAGCATTAAATCAATCAATAGGAAATTAATCAAGTATTGACAATTAACAATAATAAATTATCCCTTCATATTATTTATGGATCCCCATAACCCTAGAAAGAAAATTACTCACACATAATTAAATATAAACTAAACCAAGCAATTAAACAAGTCATGATGAAAGAGAGAGAATAAATAACTGAGAGTAAAGGAGAAGAAATCGTTACCAAAGTTGAAGGAAATAAGAGATGGAGTTAGAACAAAGAGTTGTAGAGAGAGAAAATAACACTAGAGTTTAAAAGGAGAGAGAGAGAGAAAAGTTAGAGAGAGAAAGAGAGGGCGAGAGTCAGGAAAAGAAGAAAATACTAAACTCACTTAACAAAAGCGTATCTATACTAAGCTCGAAAATCCTAAGTTAAAACAACTTAAACGATGCTTAAACTTTTCCTCAGAAACACGCGCCCAATCGGGCCCGCCTTTTTTTTCTTCGTGAGCTTCTCTTCTTGCGCCCGATCAGGCGAGGCACCGCCCTATCGGGCGCGCCTTTGGGCGGAGACCCTTGCACCGGGCGGTGACACTTCGGGCTACTTGGACTCCTTGTTTAGGCTTGTAACTCTGCCCAAACCAAATATCCTCCTTGGGGCTTTAATCATTCGGTCCAATGCCTCATCTTCTCATAAGTCGAGCCCTTAATCACCGAGTCAAATTCATTTAACTTGGTCTTGGGCTTTAGATACTCGGCCATAAAATACGAACAAACTCCAATATTTTTGTAGGGGCTCAATAAGCTCGGGAATCACCATAATTCTGCAAATTCCTACAAAATAATACCAACTCTACAAAAACACTAGAAAACGTATATTAGTAATAAAAATAGCTCCGTAGAGCTCAAATAAGCACAAATATGACCGTGGGATGGGGAATATATATATATATATATATATATATATATATATATATATATAATAGACTTATCAAACTCCCCCAAGCCAAACCTTTGGTTGTCCCTAAGCAAAGCAATGAATAAATAAACCAATACTTCACCCCCAAGTACAATTTAAATCAATAAATATAATTCAAGGAAAATCTAATAAATATGTATCAAAGTCAATCAATCAAATCCATCCAACTACCAATTTCCCTAACAATTGTCAAGTAGAGCAAACCACAAGAGCATATAGAATTCAAGACTAGTGCTCACCCACTCTACTCTCATTTATGTGGCGAGTAAAGAATGTACTCGATCGCTCTCTAACCACCCCTTTATTGTGAACAATGCCCTCCCAAACTCACAACACTCGTGTGTTTAAAGAGACATGCACTCAACCTAATAATCGACTCAAAATATATCAAATCATTCTTTGTATTGATAAACAACTAATTCACATTCACACAACTCTATGCACAAAGGTCGGAAGGTCTTCAAAGCTTGTAATGTAAGGCTAGGGTAAAGGGTAGGAAATATTTGGGAAAATGTGAGAGAAAAGCAATGCTTAAAGGGAGCCAAAACCTAATAAAACCCAAGGTCAAAAATAAATAATGACCAAACATCTCCAACATACTCAACTCCACCAAAAATTCACCAAATACAACTTCAATCATAACAATAATATTTTTCAACTCTTCCAATAAATAACTCATAAAAATATAATAATATAGAATTTGAGTGAATAAACAAACTTTGAACACATTCTTTTTTTTTTCAGACTTGATACTTTTTTTTTTAATTCTTTTGGATTTTTTTCTTGAGCAACCTTCAACTATTACACTTGGACATTGAAACAATTTTTTTCTTTTTCTCTTTTTTTTTTCTTTATATTTCACATTGGAATTTTTCAACTTTTGAACACTTTTTAATTTTTTTTCCAATCATAACATAAGAACAAATAAATAACTTCTCAAATTCACCCAAATTGTGCAAATAAATAAGCACACTACAACTCCCTCACCTCACTAACTATTAGCTCCCACAAGCCAAGCTTGGGACTAGTAACCAATGGGGCTCAAATAGGCTAGTAATATGGCTAAATAAACAATAAATAGTCAAGGCAACATGGGTAGCAAGAAGGGAACAAATGTATCTAATATCGTCTGAAGGCTACCTAAAAGAATGAACGCCTTTGTCCTCCACAATGTGCATAATGGTGAGCCATATAAACATTACTCATAGTTGCAAACCAATACTCAAATTCATTGACATACTAGGAACTATCACTCATTTCTAACCAAATCAACTAGTCAAGCACTATATTCACAAGTAGTTGGACAAAATTGACGCATGTTAAGGTATCTAAGCAATCAAACTTCAAATCATGATCAACAAATCCACAATGCTCATCGTCATATACCAAGAATCAAAACAAATTTTTTTCACGTATGGGGCACAGGGAAGCATGATTTACAATTCATTGGAACGTATTTTTGGATTTTTTTCAATTTTTTTGTATTTTTCAAATAGGAAAGCAATAATACTATATTAGAAAGCAATAAAAGAAAGAAACCATACCTTAATCCGAAAATTCCCCCAAGCCAGAATCAGACAAAGTCCTCATTGGCTCAGGAATTAGCCTAGCATGGCTAAATGTCATCTGGTTTTAAGAAAGAGACAAGGCAAAGAGGGAAAAGATAAAAAGAAAAAGGAAAGAAAAGAACAAAGAAAATTAAAGCGGGAAGGGGGGGGGGGGGGGGGGGGGGTATGGCGCGGTCGGTCGGGCGGCCGTTCGCCTGGTCGGGCGAAAATAAGGACATAAACTCGTTAACCTCGCGCCCGATCGGGCGGCTCTTCGCCCGGTCGGGCGATTTTGTGTCCTCGATAAAGTTCTTTCACGTGCCTGGTCGGGCGCCATCTCGCCTGGTCAGGCGAAATTTGTCGTATATGGACCTTTTCTCCCGCCCGATCGGGCGAAATTAAGGCCACAATCTTTCTTCTTCTCGCGCCCGATCGGGCACGACTTCGCCCGGTCGGGCGGATCTTCCGTAGCTTGTACTGGGGGTTCTTTATCATTAATTGCAAGGGGCACCTCCTTAGGCTCAAATTGCCTTGGTTCCCCACTCGACTGAGCCACTACTACTCGATCAGGTGGGACTCTCATTAAGGGCTCAATTATCGTAACCTACTCACCTTGCTCCTCGACCTCATCATCAAAACCAAGCCCTTCACAATATAGAGCTCGTTCTATTGCATCCACTTCTTCCTTCCATGTCTTAGTTTTACCTGTAGAAGATGCAACACTAGATACCGCCACCAAGGGATTTTTAACAAGAACTTGGGGCTCATTAGAACAATTGTTTTCAATCACATCAATGCTTAAACACTTCTCCTCAATCATGGGGCTTTTAGGGGCATTATTCAAATTAAAAACAATATTATCATCCCCTACTGATAGTGTCAATTTTCCACCTTGTACATCTATAATTGCTCCCGCAATATTAAGGAATGCTCTACCCAAAATGATTGGAGTTTGTAAATCCTCAGCCATATCAAGAACAACAAAGTCAACAGGTATAAAAAATTTACCTACTTGAACGGGAAAATCCTCTAAAATACTTAAGGGGTATTTAAAAGAACGGTCGGCCATTTGTAGAGTAATATTAGTAGATTTTAATTTACCCATATTTAGCTTTGAACACACAGACAATGGCATGACACTAACACTAGCACCCAGATCACATAATGCATTATCAATCTTCAGATTGCCAATATGACAAGGAATAGAAAAACTACCGGTGTCTTTTAGTTTAGGTGGAGATTTATTTTGAAGTACGAAACTACATTCTGCAGTTAAAGCGATAGTCTCTACCTCATTAATAGACCTTTTCCTAGTCAATATTTCCTTCATGAATTTTGCATACGTAGGAATTTGTGTAATTAGTTCTGTGAAGGGCACTGTTACCTACAGATCTTTAACCATCTCCAGAAACTTACCAAACTGCTTATCCGAATTTGTTTTTAAGTGACGATTGGGGAATGGTAGTTTGATAATCGGCTTTGGAGCATTACTGCTCTTATCTGGAGCTGCTATCTTCCCTAGAGTTGTACCCTGCAATGTATTATCAGAAATATTAGTACTACTCTTTAGCCCTGTAAGGCAATTAGCAACATTGTTAGGTTTAATGGAATTAAGATTAGCATTATTCATTAAAATAGGATCATCATCTCTGGGCATAGGGGGCCCTTCATAGTGTGAACCACTCCTTAGAGTAATTGCGAAAGCTTGATCCGTAGGCCTGGTTGGCTGTGCTGGCAAGGCTCCCTGTTGACGGGCTTGTAGAGTAGAAGAAATCTGCGCAATTTGATTATCTACTATTTGGTTATGTGCTATGATCGAATCAATTTAAGCATCTCTACTCTCCATGTGCTTTTGCATACTAGCTAGCATCGCTCTAAAATCTGCCAAAGCAGGGTCGGAAGATGAGGGGGGTTGTTGTGGTTGGTTCTTCTGGCCAGCATTGGGGTGGTAATATTTCTGCTGTGGTTGTTGTGGCGCCTGTGATTGTTGTGGAGGTGGCGGATTTTGAACATTGGTGCTCCGGTAAGAAAGATATGGATGATTCCGGAACCCAGGATTGTAGGTGTTGGAGTATGGGTCATTTTGCCTATAAGCTTGAAAGGCATTGACTTGCTCCACGGAACTCCTGCAATCTTGCTCCCAATGACATATAATTCCACAATTTTCACAGAAAGCCTCATTAGCATTATTATTAATTGCAGAAACATTAGCTATATTTGCAGTACTAAGATTATCTAATTTTTGACAAATAGAGGTTAATTAAGCTTGTAAAAAGGATACAGAGTCGACACTATGTTTCCCTTTGTTAGCAAAGCCTCTAGGATTCCCATATTAGGAATTGTGGATTGCCATATCTTCGATAACTTGACCTGCATCATCAACATTAAGGTTCATAAACCTCCCACTAGCTGCAGAATCCAATATTGTTTTAGATGAATTTCCAATCCCATTATAAAAGGCTTGGATTAATTGCCACTATGCCAAATTATGGTGGGGACACTCCCTCTACAAATCTTTAAATCTTTCCCAAGCCTCATACAAAGTTTCATCTGGCTCTTGGGCAAAGTTTTGAATTGCGCTTCTTAGCAAAGTTGTCCTCTCTACAGGGTAATATTTATTATAGAAATTTAAAACAAGAGTCTCCCATTTAGTTATACCAAGTGTAGTTCTATTTAATCCATTATACCATAATTTGGCTTATCCACATAAAGAAAAAGGAAAGAGAATCTCCCTGATTTGGTCCTGTGTGACCCTAGCTTGCCTGATGGTATTACAATATTGACAGTAGTCTGCAATATGAAAATTTGGGTCTTCACCCTTAGCTCCACTGAATTGCTTCCTTTCTATCATCGTGATGAATTGGAGTTTAATCTCGAATTGTACCCCATCAAGAGCCGGAGCGGGAGTAAGATGTGGAAAATCTGTAAGCGTCGGCTGCGAATAATCACTGAGCTTCTTTGGTGCCGTCATCTCTGATTCTGAATCTGAAGGTACTTCTGAATAACTAAAATCAGTTGGAGAGTCTCGGCGATTATTGTTATCCCCAAGACCCGCCAGGATTTGCCTGTAAAGATTCTTTTGTTTATGAAAAGAGCTTTCGATCTCAGGGTTGAATGGGATATAACCTGATCTGGAACACCTGGGCATACACAAAGAACTAGACGACAAATATGAGAACTTTCCCAAAGAACTTACGTTGTCTAGGACGAAAGAAAATAATCTAGACTATAAAAACAATCAGAAATAAAAATAAAATTGTTTCCCCGGCAACGACGCCAAATTTTGACAGGCTAAAGTCGTATCACCTAATCAAAAGTAATTCCTAAAACCACTAACTAATAATAGATAGGGAAGTAGGGTCGAATCCACAGGGAAACAAGTCTTTCTATTCCTAATTAATTATTACAATCTAAATTATTAAGTAACCAAAAGTTGTTATTTAAAGGAACTATACTACGAAGAATATGAGTAAGGAGAAATCAAATAATAAAATACCTAGGGCATAGGTTCAGCAATACATAATATTGTAGGGTAAAACATATCAATCAATCATCAATAAATCAATTAATTAGATCATAAAGGGCTTTCTCTACGTATTACAATCACAGAGTTAATTTACCGGTATTAAATCTCATCTCGACCTAACCATTTATAAATTAGTCTGCCTATTGAAACTTAGCCTAAACATCATTTCTCATCTCTCGAATCTCGAATCAATATTGCTAAACTCATACGAATTAAATCTGGCCAAATCTAATCGCATAACATTAAATCAATCAATAGGAAATTAATCAAGCATTGACAATTAACAATAATAAATTATCCCTTCATATTATTTATGGATCCCCATAACCCAGAAAGAAAATTACTCACACATAATTAAATATAAACTAAACCAAGTAATTAAAGAAGTCATGATGAAAGAGAGAGAATAAATAACTGAGATTAAAGGAGAAGAAATCATTACCAAAGTTGAAGGAAACAAGAGATGGAGTTAAAACAAAGAGTTGTAGTGAGAGAAAATAATACTAGAGTTTAAAAGGAGAGAGAGAGAGAAAAGTTAGAGAGAGAAAGAGAGAGAGAGAGAGTTAGGGAAAGAAGAAAAGAATACTAAACTCGCTTAACAAAAGCGTATCTATACTAAGCTCGAAAATCCTAAGTTAAAACAACTTAAACGACGCTTAAACTTTTCCTTAGAAACACGCGCCCGATCGGGCCAGCCTTTTTTTTCTTCGTGAGCTTTTCTTCTTGCGCCCGATTGGGCGAGGCACCGCCCGATCGGGAGCGCCTTCGGGCGGAGACCTTTGCACCGGGCGGTGACACTTCGGGCTACTTGGACTCCTTGTTTAGGCTTGTAACTCGGCCCAAACCAAATATCCTCCTTGGGGATTTAATCAATCTGTCCAAATGCCTCATCTTCTCATAAGTCGAGCCCTTAATCACCGAGTCAAATTCATTTAACTTGGTCTTGGGCTTTAGATACTCGGCCATAAAATACGAACAAACTCCAATATTTTTGTAGGGGCTCAATAAGCTCGGGAATCATCATAATTCTGCAAATTCCTACAAAATAATACCAACTCTACAAAAACACTAGAAAACGTATATTAGTAATAAAAATAGCTCCGTAGAGCTCAAATAAGCACAAATATGACCGTGGGACGGGGAATATATATATATATATATATATATATATATATATATATATATATATATATATATATATATATATATATATATATATATATATAATAGACTTATCAGCTACGAATGCCGAAACACCTCTTCTTTTTACCATCTTTTAAACTTGTTAAAATCATAGACTAAAGTTTCAATGACATATCGAGGGACTTTAGATCAACGATGCCATAATTGAGAGGATATCATCCTCTTTACTCTTTTTAAACCGATATCTTCTCAAAACATCACATCAACCAAGACATCCTTTACTTGTAAAAGCGTTCTACACTTGCAAAGGATCAATCTAGATTCTTTAGCGTGTTAAGACTAGAAAATACTTTTTCTAGCCTTAATAGCTACTTGTCTCAAACACTTAGCGAATCAAGGATTGCTTTAACATCCTTAATGTTTTGGGTGTTTTTAGTCCATCGGGAGAGTTACAGCTCGAAGACTAGTTCGGTGCGGCCTGTACCTGCAAAACAACGAAGACTCCGGGTGGTTGGAGATCCGCCTCCGACGATCAAGTTAGAACGTGTTTGGAGAATGTAAAGAGTGTGGAAAAAGTAAAGTAAGATCTTCTCGGATTCTAAGATCAGGTGTTTTCTGTGATGAGAGAGAATGTAGGGTAGTGTAATAAATGAATGTGTCCCCAAAATAGGGAAAATCTCCCTAGGATTTATCAATAGGTAATGTTGCTCCAATACCCAGCCAAAGGGCTACTACGGTACCAACCAAAAAGACAGTTGTAGCTACTGGACGTAGAAATGGATTTTGGAATTTATTAAAATTTTCTAAAAAAGGAACGGTTAATAATCCCGCGGGTACTGAAACCATTAAAAGAACGCCTAATAACTTATTTGGTACTGTAAGAAGTATTTGAAATACAGGAAAAAAATACCATTCAGGTAATATTTCCAAAGGGGTTGCAAATGGATCCGCCGGCTCACCAATCATTGATGGTTCTAAAACTGCCAAGCCTATGTTACACGTAATAGTACCTAAAATTACTACAGGAAAAATATATAAAAGATCATTAGGCCATGCGGGCTCCCGGTAATATTTATGCCCCATGCCTTTCGTTAATTTAGCCCTTAATATAGGATCATTTAAGTCAGGTTTTTTTGTTATTAGGATAGGTGAATTCTTTTCTTAGAGATTCGATTCATCTCCCGAATGAACCGGACATGAGAATTTTTCATCATCCGGCTCGAGCAAGAATCAAAAGAACCAAATGGATCCAGAATATGGATCTTATCCATCTAAAAGGTTTACTGTAAGAACCTATTTCTTAAATCCTACTTTCCGAAGTTGTTATTATACATGGAAAGAAATTCTGCTCTTACAAATAAATGATCAACACCCAAGTAGGCTTACAAAGTTGATCATGCTCAAATGCTTTTTAGGTCGTCTCATACCTTGTAATTGGTGTTTATCTCCAAGTATTTTGGAGATTTTGACTTTCTATAAAATAGAAAATTATATATTTATATTACAAATAAAGGGTTTACTTGTTACTAATATAGCCTAGTCTCTATTGTTCTTTAGATCCCTAGTTTCACTCCAATAGTATCATAGATCAAGTCAATGCAAAGGACATGAATGCATTTCAATACTATTCAAACTATTAATAAAATAATAATCAAGAAATAATAATATAATCTAGATTATATTATGCAAAATCACACACTCGACTGGATCTTACGGAGCCCATTCATTCATCACATGATTCAGGGTTGATCATAGAATAGATTCTCTTGAAACGAACCAACCTATCCTCTTTATAGGACTTACTTATATGGCGGTTGGACAAAAGACACATTTGAGTATGAATTTTAATGTGACAGAAACAGACATATACCTGCACGGCCTAATCAATAGTTCAAGTCACACACTCCCATAATCCATTTTCATTTCGTAGAATTACCCTCAACTAGTTATGTTAAATAACTAAACATAAAATTTAACTAAATACAAAATTATGAAGTTGAAGGAAAATATCCAAATACATAGATTATTATTTTCAATAATCCATACATGTAGCAATGAAATACTATTGTTCTTCCCTCAAGTAATAAATTATTGATTACAAATATCTATGATATACTTTTTCTATTCTATAAGGGCCCAAAAAAACCTTGTTTACGTATCATTAGAAAGTGCAATAACATAAATACGGAAGTAAGAAAAGGCAATACAAAAGTGTGTAAACTATAAAATCGAGTCAAAGTGGATTTTTCCACACTAGCACTTCCACGTAATAACTCTACCAAAGGTATTTATATGGTCATGGGAAGACGTGCTCATTAGGTCATTCTGACCTAATGGGCTGCGCCGTTTTGTGGCTTTCTCGGGAATTGGGTGTTGAAGGCCGCAATTTTAGCTGATATCTGAGGCTGACACGTGTCAGCTGGTGAGTGGCCCATGTTGGACCTGTCCATGCTTAACACGTGTCCCTCTCTGATTGGGCCACGTGTCTAGGGTATTTTTACCCTAAACATTTGCCCCTCACAAGGGTGATGTGGCTGGCCACAGGGCGCTTGTGACATGCGTCTCCCCATGGGAGGTGAACAGTAAAAAAGAGTGTTCACCTTTTGAGGTGTGACGGGGATGCCTCTGTTTTCACCCCTCTATGGATAGGTGATGAGTGTCATTTATAACACTCATTTAGCTTCTTTTAGGATGATTTTTCATTGTTTTTAACATCTCTTTTATCTCATTTTCTCTATTTTTACTTGTATTCTCTCTACTTTGCATTTTCTTTAGTTGCTTTCTTAATTTCTTGCTTTTCTTAGTTTATTTTGCATTTTTTTCTTTACTTGTTTTCTTTTCATTTGATTCTAGGAAGTTGGCGATGTTCGAGAGGCTCAATGGCATTCTCTCGGGGTTTTCAAGCCAAAGATGTGTACCGATCCCTCCTTTTGAAGCCCAAAAGCAAAGGTATGCAAGAGTCAAATCTTCAAGGATGCGCCTTATACTGCGTGGACATGAAGAGGCGGTGCTGAACCCACCGTAATGGCTCCTAGAAACTGCCACTATCAACATGCATCATCCGGAGCTCACGGGGTCATTTTCAAGCGCACAAAAGGGAATCCCCTGCCTTCATGGCGCGGCCGCGCGCGAGGGAGGAGTGGCGCGGCCGCGCAGTTGTCAGGAGTGGCCGCACCTCTCTCTCTTCCCTATTTCCGTACCCATTTTGTTCCGGCCGTGCTAAGGAGTGAGAGGCTGTTCCTTTTAAGGTCTCTTTTGGACGTCTAACTAACTTCTTCTTAGTTAGCTTTTCTGTAAATAGATTTCCTTCATTTTCTAGAGAAAGAGGATAGAAGAAGTTTTAGACATAATTTTGATTATAATTTTAGCTTAGTTGAGAGTTTCTCTCTCTAGTTTTAAGGTTGGTTTAGGAGTAGATTTAGAGAGAGAAAGTGAGAGATTTCAATGGTGATTTGAGAGATTAATGATACAAGGGTGACAATTGTGTTAAAGATCTTCTCTATTATCAATAAGCATTTCTAACTTTATCTCATCTTATTGTTTTATTTTTATTCATGTTTGTTGGGTTTGATTTTGATGTTTGATCTTGATTAATGTAATTGCTCTTTGTATTTTGTTGATTCTTGATTTCTTTAGTTGTTTGTTGATAGATGATGATTTTTGAGTAGTTGTTTGGCTAGGAATTGGGTGAAACTTGTATGATTGATTAATTGTAATTAATTTGGGAATTGTGTTGATTGATTGTTGAGATTAAAGTGATTAGTGTAAGTTTGCATGTGTGTAATTCGATTAGGCCTTGAGAATTATGCTATTGTAATTGCTAATGACACGACCAATTAATTTAGGAATTGCAATTATCGATTGGTTTGGATTGTGAATCTCTTAATTTGTTATTTGTAAAGACATCTAGCTTAATGACTAGGAGATAGCTCTTTGATCCCAATTGATAGCTCTTATCAATAGTCTTCACAACCATTGATTGGCATGTTTGTCCCAAGTTGTTGCAATTGTCATGATTACTTGTTGATCCCCATTCCTAGTGTTTTATTTGTTTGGTTGTTATTAGTGTTACCTCTTTACCCTTGTCTTCAACCTAGCTTAGGCGTCCAAATTGAAAGCATTTGAACATAACTGTTCCTTTGGGTTTGACCCTTGACTTACCTCTATACTTTTATTTAGGTTTGTTAAGTGTTTATAAATTTAGTTTGACTTAGGGAGGATTAGTCAACGACATAGTTTTTCCCCTCGTCAAAATGGCGCCGTTGCCGGAGAATGATGTCTATGTTTGAGTGTTTTTGATTACTTGAGTCCAGTTCTTTGTACACACTCTTCTTTTATTTGATTTTTGCTTGTTTTTTTTTTTTTAAAATGCCATGTCTTTCGTTTCCTCAATATGTCAATGAGCCTTTTTGTGAATATTTTAATAGAGTTGAGGTATTTATTGATTATAATTGTTGTGATCTTTTGGAGGCTTGTGAGATTTGTTATTTTGGTTTGAATGAAAAAACTAGGGATGAAGTTGAATGCATGCATAATGGTGAATTTAGAGCATTGTCAATTGATGATGCTTGGGATTTTTATGTTTGGTTTGCTTGGGATGTCTATAATAGGGGTAATCATGTTTCTAATAGTGATGTGCAATGTCTTGATTCTTCTTATGTTAGCATGAATTCCCATGATTTGTCACATGATCCTATTAGTGAACATAGAACAAATGATTTTTACTCTATTTCCTCTTTTGCTCATGATGATGAGGTTCATGCTCAAGTTGATGCTAATGGTGTGTTTCAAGTTTCTTCATTATTTACCATGCCTTCTTGTGATGTGATTCGTTCCCTTAATAACAAATTTCAAGTGTTTGATTGTGCCCCTACTCCCTAATGTGATGATTATGCTCATGATTTTAATGTTTCTTCCAATCTTGGTTGTACTCCTTTTTTTTTGTTGAACCTCAACCTTCTACACCATTTGAATCTCTTGTTGATATTTTTGAATCTCAAATTAGGCATATTGAGCTTAGTAATGAGATTGGTGCTATTAAGGAGTCGATTCTTAATTCTATGAGAAGTCAATTGGAGATGATGAAAAAGAGTGAGGAGAATTTTGAGGAGGAAAGAAGGAGAGGTGGAAAGCTTGAAAGCCAATTGTCATCTTTGATGCTTGTTTGTGAAAATTCTAAATCTAATGTGTGTGTTGAGGATGATGATGATGATTTTGAGCAACCAAGAGTGTGTGAGGATCCTATTAGTGAGCATAGGAGTGAAGGAAAGGGAGTTGAGCGTGGTGATGATGAGGATCATTTTGTGAATCTAAACTGCCATTCCTTTGTTGATTGTGATGAGTCTCAAGTGCATGATTGTGATTCTTCTATCCATGAGTATTTGGACTCGTTTGAGGTTATGTCCAATGTGTTCTTTGAGAGTCAAAAGAATACCCATAGCCTTTTGAATGAGTTCATTGAGGATGCTTTATGGGAGAGAGATGAGTTTGAAATGAATTTGCATCCATTCATGCATGGTTTTGAGACTTTGGGATTTAAGGATGTTGAGGGAGTTGTTGTTCATTATTGTGATGGAGGGGATTATGTAGTTCCTCTTGAAAGTTGGATGTTTGAGGGAGATAAAGATCATGAGTGTTCTTCTTTTGAGGATTCTATGATTGATTTTCATGCTCTTATTGGTGATGTGAGGCATGGTGGTGAGGAAGAGTTCATTTATGAGACCATTGCCCCTATCCCTTCTTCTCATGTCCCCTTTTCAAGAAAATTTAACCATATCCCCTACATTCATATGTCCCTCCCTTCTTTTGTCAATAAGCCAATTAGGGACCCCCTTGTCTATGATGATTTACATGTCCCTCATTCGTTTTTCTACTGAGGAAAAGGGAGATTTTTGCCAACCAAAAATATTTTGAGGAGAGTTTGCCTTATTTTTCTTCTTCTTCTTCTTCTTCTTCTTCTTCTTCTTTTTCTTCTTCTTATTTTGTTGAATTTTCCTTTGATTTTTCTTCTATTTCTTGGCATCTCTCTCCTCACTTGCGTGTAATGATCTTGTTGCACGTTCTTATTCCGTCATTTGCCGATCTAGACCCCCCATGAAAGTGTAGTAGTGCATTTGACAAGCACTAGTGGAAAAAAGGCCATCCGTAACGGGCAAAAAAGGCTCATCCGTAACGAGCAGCGTCCGTTACGGATGGCCGTTATTATTCGTAACGGGCACTGTCCGTTACGAATAACCCATTATTCGTAACGGACATTTCAAATGTCCGTTACGAATAATGGGTTATTCGTAACGGGCGTTTCAAATGTCCGTTACGAATAATGGGTTATTCGTAACGGGCGTTTCAGGTGCCCGTTACGAATAAGGCCTTTTTTGTACTAAAATAAGTCCTTATTCGTGACGGACACCTGAAACGCCCGTTACGACTAACCCATTATTCGTAACGGACACCTCAAATACATGTTACGAATAAGGTTTTATAGTATATAATTAAATACTTATTTGCAACGGGCAACAAAAATGTCCGTTACGAATAAGTGCTTATTTGTAACTGACAACTCTCCTGCCCGTTACAAATAGTCATTAAATTAAACTTTTTTTTTTTATTAAATTTCGGCAGAATGTATTTGCATATAATTAATATATATTAATTAAAACCTGTTATAATAAAACTGTTACTGTAAATAAACAATTATGGCCGAACAAAATTTCGTAAAAATTAATACGACATAATATAAAAATTTAAGTAGTAAAACATTACAAATAAAAAATTGTATAAATTTATCCAACACATACAACAACACTAATAATATTACTTTGTTCTACCTAAGCTAATAGTTATGCATTCAATAAATATTTAGTTCTAAAGTATTGCGCCCACTGTTCTCGAACCACATTCAACTCGTCAACATCATACGGGGCTTTCCTTGGACAAAAATCGTATAAAAAAAATAAAAAAAAAAACATATGAATGAGGTTACAAAATAAAAATTATCCATAATAAAAACAATCATTACAATAAATGTGATGGTCCAAATTATAGAAGTAAAACTCAAAATATAGAAATAAAACACATAACATCTATAATTAACTTATATTTTGGTTTCTATGAATTGAAATCAATGAAAAGTGACCATTTACTCACTTTTGGGAGCGTATAAAGCCAAAAAGGCTTCAAAATTGCCTAAGGGACTTTTATCTTTCTCATATTTCATGTATTAGTCCAAATTATAGAAATAAAACACATAACATCCATAATTAATTTATATTTTGGTTTTTATGAATTGAAATCAATGAAAAGTGACCATTTACTCACTTTTGGGAGCATATAGAGCCAAAAAGGCTTCAAAATTGCCTAAGGGACTTCTATCTTTTCCATCTTTCATGTATTAGTCCAAAATATAAAAATAAAACACATAACATCTATAATTAACTTATATTTCGGTTTCTATGAATTGAAATCAATGAAAAGTGACCATTTACTCACTTTTGAGAGCGTATAGAGCTAAAAAGGCTTCAAAATTGCCTTAGGGACTTCTATCTTTCCCATCTTTCATGTATTAGTCCAAATTACAGAAATAAAACACATAACATCTATAATTAACTTATATTTCGGTTTCTATGAATTGAAATCAATGAAAAGTGACCATTTACTCACTTTTGAGAGCGTATAGAGCTAAAAAGGCTTCAAAATTGCCTTAGGGACTTCTATCTTTCCCATCTTTCATGTATTAGTCCAAATTACAGAAATAAAACACATAACATCTATAATTAACTTATATTTTGGTTTCTATGAATTGAAGTCAATGAAAAGTGACCATTTACTCACTTTTGGGAGCGTATAGAGCCAAAAAGGCTTCAAAATTGCCTTAGGGACTTCTATCTTTCTCATCTTTCATGTATTAGTCCAAAATATAGAAATAAAACACATAACATCTGTAATTAACTTATATTTTGGTTTCTATGAATTGAAATCAATGAAAAGTGACCATTTACTCACTTTTGGGAGCGTATAGAGCCAAAAAGGCTTCAAAATTGCCTAAGGGACTTCTATCTTTCCCATCTTTCATGTATTAGTCCAAATTATAGAAATAAAACACATAACGTCCATAATTAACTTGTATTTTGGTTTCTATGAATTGAAATCAATGAAATGTGACCATTTACTCACTTTTGAGAGCGTATAGAGCCAAAAAGGCTTCAAAATTGCATAAGGGACTTCTATCTTTCCCATCTTTCATGTATTGGTCCAAATTAACACAATAAAACACATAACATCCTTAATTTGATGCAATACTCCAAAGACTATCTGAGATATCATCCATATGATAACTGAAAGCTTTTCTTAATGTAGGCAACACACTCACAAGAACATCTGGTTTACGCCTTAAAACCACAGCCAAAACCGCAAATAAAGCAACCTGTCACATATAGCAACATCCATAAGACAACAACAAAATGACTAAATATATTTCGGGATTCGGAAACTTTCATAGGATACTTTGAGAGTGGAGAGTAATATGACCAATTATTGTAAAAGACTTATGAGCAAGAAAGTGAAAGGAGTGTTAGGCTGGTAGCACAGTCAGTGTTCTCATTAACTCCAATGACATAGTAATACTGACAGAACTCGATACATCCTTCCACAGTCTATGGTGTGACAAACATCTAATAACCTAACATTTATGACAATTTAATAATGAAAAAATCACAAATATTTTGCAACTAAACACAGTAGAACCAGGATTCTAGCGTCGATCTAAACCGAAAACATCAAAAATTGAAGAACAACATAGAAATCAATCCAAAAACATATATAAAGAAATCACACACCAGATCTAATTCCAAATCAAACTGAACAAATTCATCAAATCAAAATAAAAGATAAAAAAACGAAGCGATGATAAGCTGATAGATCTACATAAGAGAGAAAGATAGCATGAACATTGTAAAAAAGCAATGGAAATGGAAGAATGATAAGCAATGGAACGAGGAGATTGATCAACAGAAAATTCATGGGTACTGTAAAATTGATTAATATAACCAACATTTTCAATCATTTCTCAAAATAACCATCATTTAACCAAATTTACCCAGAAAAAATGGTGGGTAATACAAAAATGAATGAATTTAAACATTATCTTCAATCCTTTATCAAAATACCAATACCATAACCAAATTCAACCAGGAAAACATGTACATTGCATAAATTAATAAAATTAAACACATTTACAGTCATTTTCATAAACACCCACAATGAAAAAAAATGAAAAGACAGAAAAAAAAAAAAAAAAAAAACTAACATCTTGAGAGGAGATCTTGAGCCAAGTAGGTGGTGTGCGCTTGTAGGGGAGAGCAGAGGAAGAAATACCCTTTGAATTAAACAAAAACAACAAAAATTGACAGAAAATTAAACAAGAGAAAAAACCAACTTTGAATTGGCAGAAAATTAGCAGAAAATTAAACATAAATCAAAAGAAAGAAACTCTCAATGCAATCTACTAATTAAACAAAAAAAACAAGCTACAAATCAATTCAGTTACTCATACCAAATTGTCAGATTTTAAGCCGCAATGAGGACCGAGATGCTTCAATGGAGAGAGATTGGAGAGGACTGAGCTGCTTCAATGGAGTTGAGGGAGCTGAGGACCGAGCTACTCCTGAAACATCAATTTCAATTCACTTCCATTTCCCAGCAAAATTAAAAAATCAAATTAAACAAGTAAAATCAATTAATTAATTTGGAAAAATAAAAATAAAAATTAAACCTATAATTAATTAATTGCAATTAAGCAAATTGAAACAAGGGTTGCGAAATTGGGGCTTATAGGAAGATTTGATGGGAATTTCTTGAGCAGGAAGCTAAGGGCGAGCTTGAGCTGCTTCAATGGAGAGAGCTTGAGCTGCTGCAATGAAGAGAGCTTGGGAGTGAGAAAAGAAGTCGCGAGAAAGCGCAGCTGAGGACCATCGGAGTTTGAGGACCACTAAGCTTGAGGACCACCGGAGTTTGAGGACCACCGAGCTACTTCAAGAGTGCTTGAGCTGATAACCGAGCTACTTCAATGGAGTTAAGGGAGCTGAGGACGACGACCGAGCTGCTTCAATATTGGAGAGAGAAAGGGGAAATAATATTTTGAGAGAGAGAGTGAAAAAGGGAAAATTAAAAGTTAGGGTTTACTTTGAAACATATTCGTAACGGGCAAGACTTGTTGGTTACGACTAGTTGGTTATTCGTAACGGGCAAGATTTGTTGGTTACGACTAGTTGGTTATTCGTAACGGCCGGAATAATGCCCGTTACAAATAACTACTCATTCGTAACGGACACCAATCTGCCCGTTACAAATATATCTTTTCCTGCTCAAGTCACATATTTTTTGTAATGGACATTGAATTTACCCGTTACAAATGATGTAATTGTAACGGGAAATCATATGCCCGTTACGAATAGCTTGTTACAAATAAGGTTTTTTCCACTAGTGAAGCTCTTACGTGCGTTGAATTATTATTTCTTAGAGCGGTCTCGCTTGGACCTTAAGCAAGCCTTTCTTGGGAAATAGAGGAAATTAGCTTTGATATACTTTGGTGCATTGGTTTGGATCAAGAATCAAGGAAGTTTGACTCCTATTTTTGTTAGCACATGGAAAACAAGATTCAATGATAGAGGAAATTAGCTTTGAAAGGTTGAATTGGGTCATTTGCGGGTAGTTACACCCACCGAACATCCGCTAATATCTTTCCTTGCTCTTTCTCTAATGGTTGGTGACTTGTTGGACATGTGTTGGTTTGATGGATTGATCTCTTTGTTTTCCCCTCCCATGGATTCTATGATTTATGAGTTGAGTATATTGTCTCATTCAAGCTTGGGGGAGGGTATTCTATCATGTTTGGGGGGCTTTTGATTCATATATGCCATGCACGATTGAATACGCATTTCCATGTTCTTTTATTTTTGAAAAAACTCCAAAAAGATTTTTGTTTCTATCAAGGCAAATTTGCAATGTGTTTTGTTTTGTTCTTGCTTTGGAAATAATACTTTTGGACTTGTATAGTTGAATGCTTTTCTTCTTAAATGGTAACGGTGTGCACAGTTTGAGAGTGTCTTTGGTTGATTGTAGGATAGAGTATGCTAAGGTAGTGTCTTTAGAACTTTTGGGACCTTAAAATCGGATTCTAATTGTTTTTGAAATTTTGTAATTGCTCCCTTTTAGTGAATTTGAGACTAATAGTGAGTTATTGCCACAACCATGTGAGGTTTCATTCTTTTCAAGCCTTCTACATACTTTGCATGAGTGGCACATGGATCCTCGACTATTGAATGTTGTATCTAGAACTTGATTCTTGTCTCCCGAGATCGCGATTGGGTCATTTAGGAAGGACAAAGGCATCTTTTCGGGGTGGTGATTTTCTTTTTCTAGGATAGTTTTCTATTTCTTTGTTTAGGGTTTTTATTTGCCTACTTGCAAACCATTTGAGCCATAAACCTTCTCTTCAAGCCATATCTTTAGCTTTTGAGCCTTTTGTTTCATTCTTGTTCCCATAATTGGTTTTTGTGAAGCATTTGGTCTCTATTGTTGGAGTTTTGGTGGATGAGAATGATTGTTTGGTTCTTTTAATGAAAGCAAGTTTGTGTTGTAAATATTTTGTGAATAAAAAAGCAAATGCAAAGTTAAAAAAGCCGTCCATAGTTAAAAAAGACGAGGACAATGAAATAATGTGAAAACTAGAAAAAAAAAGAGAAAAAGCAAAGCAAATTCTTATGCATTGGCAAAAGTTATAAAAATGTGAAAATTGAAAAAGCTCAAAAATATTTTGATGTAACTGTCTTTCTCCCTATTTTAAGCATTGAGGACAATGCTTTGTTCAAGCTTGGGGGGAAGCGTTCTTACTCTTTTTGTATATATGCTTGTGATTTTAGCTTTCAATAAGTTTGGGGGTGTTGGTGTTTTTGTTTGGTGATTACTTGATTTTGGTGTTAAGATTTGGCCAATATTTGCTTCACAATTTAGGTATACCACCAAATTTCAAATTTTAGCCTACCTTCACCCTTCTCGCCCTTACATTACAACCCTTTTCAAGACCTTTTGACCTTTTTGGTTGAGTCACAAGTCGGTGGAGGGAGATGTGAGTCAAGCCTATAGAGCGGTGTGCCTTAGTCAAGATGTCGAGTAGCCTTATATCTCTTTCTTTTTCTGGTTCCTTCGAGGAACCATTAAGATACTCGCTAGAGGTGGATTTGAAGCTAATTGGGAAAATGTGCTAAAAATGTTTTGAGATGAAGGTGAATTGCGTTTCATTAGTTCTCTATGCTTAGAATATTTTAAGTTTCAATCAACCTTGGATATCTTGAAACGTACACTCCCTTACTTGTTTAGAAAGAATTGCATCCATTTGTGCTTGTTCATTTGCAAAAGTCAACTCACGAAAATTTATTTTCTTTTCTTTTCTTTTTGCTTCTTTTTCATGCTTTGCCTTGTTTGTTTGGTTTGTGAGAGTTATGGGTTATTCTATTAGGAAACCCTTACGAGAGCATCACTCGTCCTCTTGGGCAATCTAGGGTTTAAATGGCTTGTCTTTAGTTGCTAAAATTGTCCGTGATTCCTATGAAAGTGAGTCTTAGTGTATATTCTTATCTTTTTCTTCCGTTTTTCTTGGTTTGAATAAGTCTTTCATCCTAATTCTTCTTTCTTTGTTTTGCTCGAGGACGAGCAAAAGTTTAGCTTGGGGGAGTTTGATGAGTGTCATTTATGGCACTCATTTAGCTTCTTTTAGGATGATTTTTCATTGTTTTTACATCTCTTTTATCTCATTTTCTCTAGTTTTACTTGTATTTTCTTTACTTTGCATTTTCTTTAGTTGCTTTCTTAATTTCTTGCTTTTCTTAGTTTATTTTGCATTTTCTTCTTTTCTTCTTTACTTGTTTGCTTTTCTTTGATTCTAGGAAGTTGGCAATGTTTGAGAGGCTCAATGGCATTCTCTTTTGGGGTTTTTAAGCCAAAGATGTGTCCCGGTTCCTCCTTTTGAAGCCCAAAAATAAAGGTATGCAAGAGTCAAGTCTTCAAGGATGCGCCCTCATACTGCGTGGACATGAAGAGGCGGTGTTGAACCCACCGTAATGGTTCCTAGAAACTACCACTATCAACATGCATCATCCGGAGCTCACGGGGTCATTTTTAAGCGCACAAAAAGGAATCCCCTACTCTCATGGCGTGGCCGCGCGCGAGGGAAGAGTGGCGTGGCCACGCCTCTATCTCTTCCCTGTTTCCGTACCCATTTTGTTCCGGCTGCGCTAAGGAGTGAGAGGCTGCGCCTTTTGAGGTTTCTTTTGGACGCTAACTAACTTCTTCTTAGTTAGCTTTTCTATATATAGATTTCCTTCATTTTTTAGAGAGAGAGGATAGAAGAAGTTTTAGACATAATTTTGATAGTAATTTTAGCTTAGTTGAGAGTTTCTCTCTCTAGTTTTAGGGTTAGTTTAGAGTAGATTTAGAGAGAGAAAGTGAGAGATTTCAATGGTGATTTGAGAGATTAATGATACAAGGGTGACAATTGTGTTGAAGATCTTCTCTATTATCAATAAGCATTTCTAACTCTATCTCATCTTATTGTTTTATTTTTATTCATGTTTGTTGGGTTTGATTTTGATGTTTGATCTTGATTAATGTAATTGCTCTTTGTATTTTGTTGATTCTTGATTTCTTTAGTTGTTTGTTGATAGATGATGATTCTTGAGTAGCTGTTTGGCTAGGAATTGGGTGAAACTTGTATGATTGATTAATTGTGATTAATTTGGGAATTGTGTTGATTGATTGTTGAGATTAAAGTGATTAGTGTAAGTTTGCATGTGTGTAATTTGATTAGGCCTTGAGTATTATGCTATTGTAATTGCTAATGACACGACCAATTAATTTAGGAATTGCAATTATCGATTGGTTTGGATTGTGATTCTCTTAATTTGTTATTCGTAAAGACATCTAGCTTAACGACTAGGAGATAGCTCTTTGATCCCAATTGATAGCTCTTAACATTAGTGTTCACAACCATTGATTGACATGTTTGTCCCAAGTTGTTGCAATTGTCATGATTACCTGTTGATCCCCATTCCTAGTGTTTTATTTGTTTGGTTGTTTGTTTGTTAGTTGTTAGTGTTACCTCTTTACCCTTGTCTTCGCCCTAGTTAGGCGTCCAAATTGAAAGCATTTGAACATAACCGTTCCTTTGGGTTTGACCCTTGACTTACCTCTATACTTTTATTTAGGTTTGTTAAGTGTTTATAAATTTAGTTTGACTTAGGGAGGATTAGTCAACGACTTAGTTTTTCCCCTCATCAATAGGGGTTTACCCCCCCTCTTTCTCCCCCATCTTTGACCGTTCTTCAAGTCTAAAGTGAGAAAGAGAGCATTTTTCTAGAGAGAGAGACGCTGATTCCGCCTATAGCTGATTTCTCAAGGTTCCGCCTGCTTTTCCATTAAACACAACCGGTCATCGCTTGAGGTTGAGTTTCAGAGTTAAACAAAAAAGGTAATCGCCTCTCCTCTCTTCCAGCTTTTTACGTTTTTTTCCGTTCGTATTCATACGTTTTCGTATAAAATGGACTCTCCATTGACACACACGACACTACCTAGGTCATTCAGCCGGACTCCTGGTACAGCTAAGTCTAGAGCTGAGGGTGCCTTTTCTAGATATTTGAACCTTCCTTGCTCATCCCCGAATCCCTCCGTCTCTGTGTCTATGCAGGACATGATGGCTAGAGTAAAAATGACGGCTACCAAGCCAAGCAGACGGCGAGCTCTGGAAGTGCCCGCCGACGAAGTTACTCCGGATGGGGAGTGTGAGGGGTCAGTTGAGAAAAAGGGATCCTCTTCGGGTGGCACCCCGACCACTCCTAGTGATGGGATCTTAAGGGAGTCAGGCGGTAAGGAGTCCTCCTCTGTCCATAATTCAAACAAGGATTTAGGTGGCGAAGAGGCCGCTGAAAGATCTAGCTCAGAGGCTTCCAACTCCGACCAAGAAGATGTTGTTGCTGACTATCAGCAACCGATTAGGGAGCCATCTGTGACAAACCCCACGCAGGCAGGTATGTCCCTTAAGGACATTGCTACCTTAGAGGGTAGCTTTAAAGCTTTTACAGATAAACACCCAATAGGGGCGGCTGGGACATAGTAGTACCGCCTGTGGAGGCGACGGTGGCCTGGGAGGATGATATTGCCAACGCCGATAACCATTTCGGCTGCTATGAGGCTGTGATTAGAGCCGACCTCCGCTTCCCCCTTCACAGGCGAATAAAAAGAATTTTGAAGGGATATGAGTTAGGCGTCTGGCAAATCACCCCCAACTCGTGGATTAATATCTTATGTTATAAAGCCGCCTGTGAGTTCCAAAACCTTAAGCGTAGCATTGAGGCCTTTGCTCACATGCATTACATGAGCCGGGCCCCAGGCGGATTTAGGGCATGGTACACTTTGACGACGCATCCGCAGTATATGATGACGTTGGACAAGCCTTCGAAGTGGACTGGCTGGAAGAAGAAGTTTTAATTGATCTCCTTGCCCTCTTTAAGCCATAACCGGTTCCTTCGCCGATACAATAAGGACCCGACTTTGTTGGGAAAAAAGTGTGCCCTTCCTTGCATTCCTTCCAGGGCTTGGGAGCAAATAATAGAACCGGGATTTTTTAAGACCACCACCGAAACGTTGGACGATGGGACTCACATAATTGTACCCAAAAATTGGGTACCTCACCCGAATTTTCTGAAATATGAGACGTTTCTCTCCGCCTGTGGTCTTACACTACAACAAATTGACCTTTGTGCCACGTGTAAAATCGTGGCACAAGTTTAAAATTCCAGTGGCTATGTAATTTAGCCACGAGAATTTTGAAATTTACTCCCGTGGCACAAGAGGCCGTGGCTAGGATTTTGCCACGGGAAAACGGATGTCGTGGCAAATTATAAAATTTATGCCACGGGTACTCACGTGGCAAACAAATTCACTTGCCACGAATATTAACGTGGCAAATAAATTATTTGCCACAAATATTACCGTGGCTAATTATCTTGTTTGCCACATATATTATCGTGGCTAATTAGCTTGTTAGCCACAAATATTACCTTGGCTAATAAACTTAATTGATATAATTATTACCGTGTGGCTAACAACACTAGGATAGGCACCAAATCAAAGCAACTTAAAGGTAGTGGGTTTGCAATTGATAAACATACATAGAGCATATATAGTATATACACATAAAACTATGATAATTTCATTAATTGCTTGTAAATTATACACACATCATCCAAAAAAAAATCAGTATATACACTACAATAGGAGCAGCAACAATCAACAAGGGTAGTAACAGCAATCAGCAGAGAGCAGCATGCAGTACTAGCACCCAACTACAACAACAATGGCAAACCGTGGAGCATCTTAAACACCTTGCTTTCTTGGAGCACCCTAGAGCAATCCATTCCTCTTCAAATAGTTTGGCATATAGTGATAGAACAACAGGCGCATTAAAGATTCCAGCACATCCATAAGAACATTCTTTTTTCCATCTCTCATAAGGAGCACTATCAGTCCCAAGAAAATATCTTTCACTCCCACTAGTTACTACTAAAAGAAGTGTCTTCCCTGCATGTACAAGCAAAAGGTACAATCAGAGCATACAGAGATAGAAAAAATGACAGAAATTCACGTCAAAGACACAACAGAGCAAATTTCCTGGCTTTTCTTCACTTGATTAGTTGTAGCATACTATACACCCTATCTAAAATATCTTCTAAAAAAAAGAAGATTTTTTTACTTTGATTTATTACTGATTTGTAAGCACCTACTATGGATTTCCATTTCGAGCACTAGAGAACAGTAGTGGCTGCAAGCCTCATTGAAGGAGAGAGTTCATATTCAAAACAAGGTGTAGTGGAGTCATATTGGCTATTTCAGTCCCTGTTTTTTTTAATACACAACGAAAAGATACATTAGAGGCCTAACTCGCTATATACGTGTTTACAAAAGCTGCAGTCAGATACTTGGTAGTTTGCTGGTGCTTACAGTCTAAAAATTTGACATTTGAAGAAATGCACATATCATCACATATATATTGGACTTAGGTACTACCATTGTTCTGAACTAATATAAGCTTAAAACTATTAGACATATTAATAAAGCACACATAGCACATCAACAAACCGTGATGCTTTATGAGCAGATTATGAAGAAAAACCAGCAGCAGAACCAGAAGCACGCATATCAGTTTCATAGGCAATAATAGCGCACAAGCAGGCATAAAAAAATGATACTTATAACCAATTAACATAGATATTTTTTGAGTATGATTGATAAACAGGTTGATTTCAGTAACGGAAGAAAGTTAGAAACTTAGTTAGATTAACTGAAAAGGATTAACTTACCAAGACAGGACTATTTTGCTTAGCCATGTCTTAGAGCACAAGCAAACACTTTCCAAAAAGAATTGTGACACCGTCTTGCGAGTTAGATGTTATGCCAGCAAGGTACAATTTGACATCATAAACTAGTAACAACCCCACTTCCTCCTGTATAAATAATTAAAGTATTAATCAAAGACAAACTCAGATTTGAAAATTAAAAACCTTATCACCCAACTAATGACTTTGAAAAGGCTAATATACTGACACTAATATTATCTTGGCTAATGCAAGTTAAACAACTTTTTAAAAGGGCATGAGGGGCACCCACTTTGAACCTAGATCTTGACATTAAAGGGATCTGAAACATCTTAAACGCCAAATTTGATTCAATTATCAAATAATAAGGAGTCGGTTAAACCAAATTGAGTTCCTTATCTTATTAGTACTTATAGATCACATCCCCTCTCAATTAACATGTTCCTCATCAAACAATTTCATTAGAAGGATTTGGTTTTACTAAAAGCTCGAATCATCAATCTAGTGACTTAGCTTATCCTGCATTGGCAAGGATCACGGTGACTCTCAATATTCACCCTTCCCCCACAATTTATTTTGGTTTCAAATACATAATAATCAAACTAAGGTATCAAACTAACATTTTACATATTGTTTCAGAATACATTACAGTCAAACTAATGTCACAAACTCATAAAGTGTACAATGTGAAGGCATGATTTCTAGTTTTCAACAATAACTACTCATCAACAACCACTTATATCACAAATGACCATAATTTATATTCAATATGCAGGTATACATAACAAACATCCATCAAATTCAGGAAACTTAGATAATTTAAATAAATAAAAAAAAATTGCAGAGATAAAAAAGTAAAAAAAAAAAAAAAAGACAAAAATGCTTAGAATTGTATACATTAATCCAGTAGATACGAATTCAGCAAGAACCTAATAAAATAACCCAATTTAAGAAGAAAAAACAGGAAATTCTGCCCTTAAAAAAGAATTGTTAGTTCAATTGCGAATAGTGGAACTAATTTGATATCAAATAACCATTACAAAGAAATCAAATCAAATTAAGCCCAAGAAATCAAAGCATTTAACGTGAATAATTGGACCAAAAAGCCAAAATATAATGCAAAGCTAAATAACCCAGAAACCCTAACCTCAAATTTCTGATTTTTGATTCGAAATTGATTCAGATTTGCCGTTTCTTGAATTATTGCATGAAAAACCGTTTAAATTGGCTCAAAATTTAGTGTCGTATTTTTCGAATTTTCTCGAATTAAGGCTGGATATTTTAGTTCTTGAGGAAAATCCATCGAATTCTACCTTATGAATCGCACAAATTGAATCTAGGACTTGTAGACGACGGTGGAGGATGATGAATCGAAAGCCGAGAAATGGAGGATGCCATTGAGCTTTGTTTGGAACCCTCAATTTTTGTGTAATGTGAATAAAATTTAGGATATATAAAACCCTAGATTGAGAAATTGAAACTGGATGATGAAAAAAAGAAATAAAATTTTTACCTTAGAAGGTGCTTCAATGGAGAACGTTGAGTGCGCTTCAATGGAGAACGATGGGTGCGCTTTAATGGAAACTAAAGAGAGAAAGAAGGGGAAATACAGCAAGAGCACAGATCATTTGGGGGGTTGTTAAACTGAGGTAGTTTTTTATTTACTCAAGTTGACTGTTAATAAAACTTTTATAGATTTATTACTCGTACATTCAAGGGAAGTCATTTGGTTTCCAAAAAAAAAAACAATAGAAATAAGGGAATTTACTTGTGAATGCAGACGAATAAAATAAAAAGAGAAAACAATTTTAAAATTTCTTACAGTATATTTTCTCTATTGAAATTTTATGAAAACGTGTTGTTTTATTGGTGTTGATTGAAGCTAAATTCCCTTTTTTTTAAAGTTTGATTGGTGTAATAAACATAATTTTCTATAGGGACTTTATCACGCGACTGCTGATATGACTAATAATATAGATTATCGGAGTTGAGGTTTTTATAAAACTAATGCATTCTTTAGGTGACTTTAAATTTCTACTAATAAATAAACCAAGCATATTTATAAAGAAAATATAAGTGTGTATTAGAAATATAAATATATTTGACCTCTAATTTGTATTATGGTTTTATATAAACTAGTTATAGTATGCTATGATTTCCTCCTTTCCATGTCATGAGTAGATCTAGTTACAAAATTTTTTACGTAGTACATTTTTAGCAAAAATCATGGCATAAATATTGTATGCTTGTGACGAAAAAATTATAACATGTAACACGAGTGTAAAATTTTCCACGAAAAAAAACAACTCGCAACACTAATGTAAAGTTTTCCACGGGAAGATAGCTGTTTGTGGCACAAATATAAAGTTTGCCACGGGAAAAGCGCTACTCGTGGCACAAGTGTGATATTTGCCACGGGAAAATAAATACTCGTGGCATAAATTATTCTTCTTATTCAGGTTTTGTGTCATGGTTTTTTTTCCCGTGGCTAATCGAAATTATGCCACGAATTTGGAATTCCCGTGGCATAATTCGTGGCACAAGTGATGATTTTTTGTAGTGTTAGCACCATGTTTAAGAGACGTATGTAATTTGTTCCGGCTGCTATTTCTCTTAATGTTAATTTTTAACTAACTTGTTGTAAAGTAACTAACCAGCCAGTTTTCGTCTGTAGAAGAGGCTTTGGGAATGGTGGATGCTAACAAGACACCTGTCAAGCCGGCTACTCAACTGAGGAAAGAGCAGTTGCAAAGGAGAAAGGCAGCTTTGGACGCCAAGCAAGACGGGGTAAGGCCCGCCTGCCATGCTTCCTTGTAATTGTCATATATTATTCTCATATGCCGTATGTAACCCCTTTGCCTGGTTTTACAGAGTGGCAGCAAGCCCATCCCCCGCTCCATCAGCAAGATGTTCAAGTGGCCTAGGATGAGTTAAAGAAGACCCCGGCTAAGGTGGGAAGACAAAACCCACCCCGACCAACTTCTTCAGCTCAGCCAAACCTTACACACCCCACAATCGGTGGAAAGGGCCCGACTGCCTTTAAGGCCTTGAGCGAAAGCTCAGGGCCGTCTGCAAAATTGCCGGACGCCTCTACGGCGTCGAAGAGTGGCTAGCCACTTGAAGCTGCAACTGGTAATGCAGCGGTTGGGGAAGGGGGAACTTCCCAACCTAAGGACCAAGGTAAGAATAAATGCTTTAAACCCCCATGGCCGTTTAACTTCATGAGAGTCAAGACTCAAGTGAGCCCGTGTAGAGATTCACTTAGCAGCCGACACAACTTAGGTGTCGTTTATGCTGCCCTATCACCAAGTACTTTTTGTGGTGCAGATGCCTCTAACAGCCGGCCTGATTTATAGAAATACGCCAAGCGGATGCTTAGGACCCTTACTAGGTCGGAAAAGGACAAAGTGCCTGGGCTGCAGGTGGTCAACTTTGACCAGATCCTGGCCCTGCTAGCTGAGGTAACTTAAAATTTATTTTAAGTAATTTACTCTTTTTGTTCGAATTCTAACTTGCCATCTGTATTCTACAGACAATGCTGAGGGTGGACGGGCTCAAGGTCCTATTTAGGCAGAAGCAAGAAGAGGTAAATGATGCTAAACAAAGGGCTGAAGCTGCTCTCAACTCTGCTCAATATCAAAATACTATGAGTGAAATAGAAATCAAAGCTCAAGAGTTGAAACAGGAGGAGCTGATCAAGACCCTGATAGCTGCTGTTGAGTAAGCCAGTGCCAAAGCCACCTACTTAGAGTTGGAGCTAAAAAATGCTAAGTCTGAACTGAAGGCTTTGGAGGTGGCGGATAAGGAGAACCTCCAGCTAAAGGACGAGAACAGCCGGCTCAAAATTGAGATGGTTGAAATGAGGAACCAACATCAAGAGGAGCTGTGCAAAGAGCAAAACCGGCTGGTCGGTCGCTGAGAATGAGAAAGACACTAAGGCCCGCCTGAGGCTGGCTTGGGATCGTGTTCACCCTAGGTCTGATTTTGAGTATCTCCGGCTGAGGTATGAATACGCCACATCGATGTATGATGTTGAGGCCTTAAAGGAGCAAGCACCGCCTCCGTTCAAGGAATAGGCCTTAGAACAGAAGAAGAGGAAGAAGAGAAGGCGGGGGATAAGACTGATCAAGCCCTAGTTCAGCAAACCGAAGCAATCCTCCCAACAGGCCAAGACCAGCCGGAGCAAACTCAGCAGCCTTAGATTAGCAACCTCAGATTTCTGCGGCAGTATGCCAACCTTATTTTATCCGGCCTGCGCGCCGTGTACCTTTGTATTTTACCAACTAGGGAGTCGGGTAGATTAACAATTTTTTTGAATTTGTTGCGTTGACCCGGATGCATATCCGATAACATTATCATCCAGCCATTTGGTCGGTTCTAAATTTATGAAGTATACCGACTGAGTCGGTTTTATTCCATTACTTGTTCCAATTTTTGCATTACTTTTGCTTTTGAATTTTAAATTTTGCACATATATATAAACTTGAGTTTTTTCCAAACTCCTTAAGAGCATACGGCATATGTTGAGCCGGTTATACTTGCCCCTGGGCGGTTGTGTGGTTGGTTTCAGTACTTTGCTGATTGATTGGCTTGGGAAATTTTGATACTTTAAGGAGTATGAGATGTTCCTAGGAAAATCAATCACAGTAGTGATAGCCCAAACCAAGTACGTACGCAGTCGTCCAATCATACAAGAAAGCAGCTGTTTGCCTAGGCGGTGACATAGTTATACTGAACTTCTTTTTCCTTTGCTTGGGGTATTTGCAATCCAATTACGCTCAATGTCCTTTTGCCTCATTGGGAGAGCTTGCATAATTTCAAAATGTAATATAAGTAAGAAATTCGGCCGGTAACCGGCTGGTGTCCTTGGACATCCGGTTTTGGTAAACTTAATCGTTCTTTAGATTATCCTAGTCAGACGGCTATGAGTTGAAAAATTAGGTCGTTCCATCTTTGCCGTCTGTATGATTTTGTAGAGCACTTTGTTACCTGGATGGGAGATACTCTTTGCGACGATTCCACCTGGATAGGCGTCGCCGGACGCCATACTCATGTTGGAGCAGACGAAATTATAAAATAAAGTATCATCCGGCCATTGGCCTCACGTCTATCAGACGTCTGTTCAGCTTACTAAGTTTTCAACTTAGTTTATCAGCCGGCCATTGGCCTCAAGTCATTTGAACATTGGTTTAACTACTTTGTTTAAATTTAGTATGTGAAGGTCAACCGTTTGTACATTGTGCAGGCGGTGCTTGAGACATTACGCATGTTTATGAAGAAATAAACAACATTATAGAAAACAAAAAGCAACTTTTTCATTGACAGGCTTTTTACAAAAATTTACAAGTCTCAGAAGTAGTACTTTTTTAAGTTGTCTAAATTCCAAGTTCTGGGAAGCAGCCTTCCGTCTAGAGTTTCCAGGCGGTAGGTGCCATCTCTTACTTTCTCATAGATCCGGTAGGGGCCTTCTTAATTAGGAGTTATCTTTCCATGCTTATTGGCCCTACCGGTTGCCTCCATTATTCGTAACACAAAGTCCCCAACTTTCAAGGGTCGTTTGTGTACTCTTTTGTTGTAGGCATGGGTCATTCTCAGACGGTAAATCTCATGATGCAAGATGGCGTTGCCCCTACGTTCCGGGAGGGAGTCCAATGCTAGCCGCATGACCTCCCAGTTTGCCTCTTCATCGTATAGCATGACTCGTAGAGTCGGTTCATAATGCTCGATGGGCAAGACGGCCTCAGCACCGTATACCATGAGAAATGGGGTTTCATCGGTTGCCCCATTTTCAGTTGTCCGGATGGCCCATAAGACGTGAATTAATTCTTTAGCCCATAAACCACCGGCTCTTTCTATTTTCTTTTTGATGCCGTCTGAGATGAGTTTGTTAAAGGCTTCAACTTGGCCATTTGATTGGGGTTAGCCGACTGATGCAAAGCAATGTGAGATCCCTTGATCTCCCAACCAAGTCTTGAGTTGAGGCGTTTCAAATTGAGGGCCATTATCAAACACCATAGACATAGGTACCCCAAACCGGGTGATGATGTTCTTCCAAATGAAAGAGATGACATCCTTTGTCTTGATGCTCTTGATCGCCTCTGTCTCCACCCACTTGGTGAAGTAATCCACAGCCACCAGAATATATCGTTTTCACCTGATGCAGGCGTGTAAGGACCCATAATATCTATGCCCCATTTAGCAAATGGGACTAGGCTGTGGATTGTTGTTAGGTCAGTTGCCGGCTGATGGATGAGCTTGCCAAATGTTTAGAACTTGTCACATTTTTTGACCTTCACCACGGCGTCTGACTCAAGAGTAGGCCAGAAGTAACCTTGCCGCCTAGTCCTGACAGCCAGGATTTGCCGCTTATGTGAGAGGCGCAGTAACCCGCATGCAGTTCTTCGAGAACTTCCTGCCCCTTTTCCGGGGTAACACACTTCAACAGCGGCTTTAAGAAATCCGCCTTGAAGAGTTCTCCGTTTCTTATCTAAAGGTTTGCCGCTTGCTTCTTCAAGACAGCCGCTTCCTGCGGTGAATAAGGCAGCGTGCCGTCTTGAAGATATGCCCGAATGCTATCCATCCTGGTAAAGCTTCGGTTAAGAACTCCAATGTGATCTTCCTCAGTTATACTTCGTTTTTCCATAACTTCCTAGAAGATTGACCGAGGCGTATCACAGGAGGCAGAGGACGCCAATTTTGACAGTGCATCCGCCTGATTGTTTTCTGACCTGGGCACTTGACTCAGATGGAATTCTTCAAGTGTCCCAGCTTCAGCTTTGACTGCTTGAAGGTATTTGATCATAGCTGGATAGGTGGCCTTAAGTCACCGTGGTATTGGATAACGACCAACTGTGAATCGGAGCAGGCGTCAATTTTTATTGCCCCTGCCACCTTACACATGCGGATACCGGCTAGCAGGGCTTCGTATTCTGACTCGTTGTTTGAGGCTTGGAACTTGATCCGTAGTGCATACTCGTATTTTTCCCCTTCAGGAGACTAACAGATTATGCTTGCACCACAACCGTTCATGGTAGAGTTCCCATCTACATACACTTTCCAAACCTGATCAGGATTGTTCGGAGCAACTGGCCTTGTCATTTCGACATTGAAGTCGGCAAACACCTGACCCTTCACTGCCTTTCTCGGTTCGAAAGTGATTTCAAGACTTTGCATTTCAATATCCCATTTCAGCATCCTACCGGATGACTCCAAGGTTGTCATTGGCCGCTTGAGAGGTTGGTCTGTGTAGATCACAACCGGATGTGCCAAGAAGTAAGGTTTCAACTTCTTAACAACTATGTAAAGTGCAAGGCCAAAATTTTCAACCATGGGGTACCGTATTCAAGCGTTTCTGAGTACATGGCTAATGAAATAAACCGAGAGCTGAATGCAGTCTCTCTCAGCAAGGAGAACGACACTAAGGGCATGATTTGAGCCGACTAAGTACATGTAAAGCGTCTCTTTGGGAAAAGTGCTAACAAGCCTTGGAAAAGAGAGTAAGTGTTCTTTCAATTTTTGAAAGGCCACCTCAGCATCTTCCCCCCATTCAAACCTTGTCTTCTTCTTGATTGCCTAGAAGAAATAGAGACACTTGTCACCTGACCGGCTGAGAAATCTTCCCAATTCCGCCAAGCAACCTGTGAGCTTCTGAACTTCCTTGACAGTGCGGGGTGAATTCATGTCAATCATCGCATGTATCTTTTCGGGGTTAGCCTCTATCCCCCTTTGATCAATCAGGATTCCGAGAAAATTCCCAAACTCAACCCCAAAGATACACTTCTTGGGATTAAGCATGACCTTGTGCCAACTGAGTGTGGTGAAGGTTTCTCGGAGATTAGCAAGATGATCCGTCTGTTGCTTGGATTTGACTATCATGTCATCAATGTACGCCTCTACATTCCTCCCAATCTGATTAATGAAGACATTATTAATCATCCTTTGGAAAGTAGCAGGTGCATTCTTCAAGCCAAACGGCATCGTAGTATAACAGAATAACCCCTGATCTGTGACGAAGGCCGTCTTCTCTTGATCTTTTTTCCACAGGGGTATCTGATGGAAACCTGAGTAGGCATCCATAAAACTTATCAAGACATGCCCGGCTATAGAGTCGACCAAAATGTCGATCTTTGGGAGAGGGTAACTGTCCTTTGGACATGCCTTATTTAAGTCAGTGTAAACTACACACATGCGCCAGGTACCATTCGGCTTCTTTACAAGCACAACGTTTGCAACCCATCAGGGAAGTTACATGGCCGAATGAACCCAGCGTCTAACAGCATTTTGACCTCAGCAGCTGTCGCCTGACTTTTCTCATCACCGTGATTTCTTTTCTTTTGCCGGATGGGCTTCTTTTTAGGATCCACGGCGAGTTTGTGGACAGCGAGATCCGGGCTAATGCCTGGCATCTCTTCCACTTCAAAGGCAAAGATGTCTTTGAATTTCTTCAACAGAAAGTGCAAATCTGCACCAAACCTTTCATATGCAGCCGTCCCCACCTTCACAGTTCGCTCTAAACGGCTGTTATCCAGAGGAATATCAATGTGATCTCCATCCGGCTGGGGACGGAGTTCATCTGACCGTTCCCCAGTCAGTGATTGCTATTTCTTCTCCTTCTTCACCTCCACCAACTGATCAACTTTTCTTTTCTTTCCGGCTGCAAGTGGGGCTAGGTCAGCGTCCTTGACATTGTCAAGGTCTATCGGCTCCTTCAGATGATTGGCTGCAGCAGCCATTGGTTTGACGTCTGAGAGATAGCACTCCTTTGCCGTTTTCTGATCCCCGTTCAGGTAGCCAACAGAGCCATCATCCTTTTCATATTTTAACAACATGAGAGCTGGGATGATGACGGCCTTACACTCCTTTTCATATTTGTCCGACTTGGTGCACGACCCCTCCTCCAAAACCAACAAGAGGGTGGGAGACGTCGCGCAGATTGTCCAGCTTGTAATTCAGCTTGGACAGACAATTGTAGCTGATGTGGTTAGAGGAGCTACCAGTGTCTATAAGGATCCGACCAACCAGGTGGTTGGCGACCTTACATTCAATGACGGCCGAGTCGTCATGTGGTCGGCGGACTATGCCCCGATTCATTTCAGTGGTGAGGACGTCTGGGAAAGTACCACTAGCAGACCCCTATCCATCATCAACAGAATGAATCATCTTGTTCAAATGATCCTTGGTGCCCCGGATGGTCGGGCTACCACTTGCAAATCCGCCTGCTATGGTGTCGACCGACTCCTTGTCAGTGTCCGAACTACTAGCAGGTTGGACAGTGTTGGACAAATGTCTCGGAATCGTCTTGATAGTCGCTTTGGAGTTTAAAACATAAGATTTTAGCACCCCTTGTCGGCCAGACGGTCTAACGTCCGCTTGAGGCTATAGCAGTCGTTGGTGTCATCGCCGATTTCCTTACGAAAGTGATAGTATTGATTTTTGTTCCATGGCTGGACGGAACTCTTCATCGGATTCGGCTTCTCAATAGTCGACCGGTCCTTTATCTCCATGAGGATGGAGTAGCAGTATTTATTAAACTCGTACGTCGGGACGTACGGTTTGTATTCTTTCTTTTTCTTTTTGGACGGCTAATCAGGCTCATCAACCGCCTAGACTTCTTTTCTCTTTTTACTCTCTTCAACTTTCTAAGCCGGCTGAGCAGACTGACTCTCTTTTTGTTTGTAAAACTTCTTGGAGTCTGACTGATGGCTGGACGAGTAGAGGTCGGTGGCTTGAATAAAGCTCTCCGCCTCTTGCAATGCCTCTTGGAGGGTGAAGACCCTCTTCCAGACGAGGTCAAACTTAAAAGTTGACCCATCCTTCATACCCTTGAAGAAGTCTGTATAAGCTAACTCGTCATACAACCCTTGTATCTGGATTCTTACTAGATTGAACCATCTAACATAGGAGCGAAGTCCTTCTCTTTCTTCTTGCTGTATGGTGCTCAAGTCAAAACTTATTTTCTTGGCAGGGATGTTCATCGAGAAGTTGGAGGCAAACAGGAATGCAAGCCTCCAGATGCTATCAATGCATCCGGCTGGCAGGTTGCCAAACCATTGTTGGGCTATGCCCTTAAAGTAGCCTGGAAGCATCGGAACCACATAGCATCCTCCAACTCCTGCATATACATAACGTTAGTGTAGGCCATGAGGTGGTCCTCTAGGTTGGTGGTACCATCATAAGCACCAACCAAGACATTCTTAACCTTGGCCGGCTGTGCCGCCTCGGTTATTTCCTTAGTGAACGCAGATGTTTGTTCACCAAGTCTAAGCAGACGAAGCTGCCAGTCCAGAGGCTGGACATTGTGTGCCGCTTGACCTCCAAAGAGGACCGGCTGCATGAATGGTGGAACATACTTCCCGTATGGCGCCTGAGGCACATACAAGACTGTCCCAATCATCTGAGGGCCAGTATGGACGGACTCGCCGCCTGTATAACTCTCATGTAAGGATTGAGAATTCCTTGCGGATGTATTTTTGAAGCTGTCTGGAAAGCTTGATGTAGAGGCTGACTTAGACAGCTGTTGGCTCCGGTTATGCTAGATAATGTGTCGAGTATCGGAGAAGGTTTTCTTGCTGCCATCCGGCTGAACTGCTCAGATGACCTTCCTTTTGCCCGTCTGGGGTAGAAGGATCTTGGTCAAGTCAATGGCATGCGTAGTTTTCTCCTTTGGATGTGGAGTAGGATGCCTGTCTCTGATTGACTTTCTCCTCTAAGCTTGAGGAGTCTTCTTGTCCGACTGACCCTTGCTAGAGCCATCCGTCCTCTTGTTGATCAGGTCCTTGATTTCACCCTTGAAACATGTCATGAACTACATGAGCTCGTCTCGGGTGACTGGAGCCTGACCACGCGCCGCCTGATTGTTCCCAGGCGGTGGTCCAGCAGTCTTGCTGGTACCTGCTTCATTGTTGGCTCGTTCCATCTTATCTCTGGAACGGATGTTCTTAGAGAGGAGTGATCCGTCAGGGACCACTCGGGTTTTGACTTCACATTCGTTGTTCGTATCATAGTCTGAATAGACCACCCCATTGGCTTCAGGCCGGTTTGGTTCAGGTGGCGGTACAGACTCTTAAACCATCTTAGAGGTACTCTCCCCATAGACAACGCCAAATGTTTTTGGTGTTTTTAGTCCCTCGGGAGAGTTACAGCTCGAAGACTGGTCTAGTGCGGCCTATTCCTGCAAAACAACGAAGACTCCGGGTGGTTGGAGCTCCGTCTCCAACGATCAAGTTAGAACATGTTTAGAGACTGTAAAGAGTGTGGAAAAAGTAAAGTGAGATCTTCTCAGATTCCGAGATCATGTGTTTTCTTTGATGAGAGAGAATGTAAGGTAGTGTAATAAATGAATGTGTCCCCAAAACGGGGAAATCTCCCTATTTATAGGGTCATGGGAATACGTGCTCATTAGGTCATTCTGACCTAATAGGCTGCGCCGTTTTGCGGCTTTCTCGGGAATTGGGCCTTAAAGGCGCATTTCTAGCTGATACTTGAGGCTAACACGTGTCAGCTGTTGAATGGCTCATGTTGGACCTGTCCAGGCTTATCACGTGTCCTTGTCTGATTGGGCCACGTGTCTAGGATATTTTTACCCTAGACACTTAACATTACTGAAAGATTATCAATTCTTAGGGAACTTCGCAGAATGAGTCTCGGATTTATTTCCTTGGCTACTTTGATCCTCGTCTATTCTAGACTCGATCAAAGTGGGGGCTGACTATAGACATCTAGCCTCCTGTCCCGACAGGAAGTGCTATAACGATAAATAAAACCATCTTTGTATTGGATCAACGTGAAGAATGCTTATGGACAACTAATTGAGTCACAAAAATGTAAAACACCTAGCCTAACCCAAAACAAAATGAATTAAAGTCCAAATTAACTAAGCCCGATCATAATTAGGCCTAAGCTCGAGGTTAAAACCAAATTTTGACGGATTTAGTGGCGCATAGGTTAAAAATTTAAGCTGCCGCAGAAAAATCCGCGCGCATCTCATTGAGTCGCACTGGTCTAGCACGTGCAACTCACAAGGTTGCGCGTGACACCCAGCGCAACCTCTAGTGATGCGCTTGCAGAAGATTTAGAATTTCGTAACAATATAAAATCGAATCTTACCATAATACCGCGTGCAAGACATCCATTTGCACTGCCGTTAGCAGCGCATCTAAATCACTTGCGTTGGGCTGTCGCGCGCAACCCATTCAGATGCGCGCGACATCTGCTGCGGCAAGATACTCTAAACCTTAAATGCATCCATTCCCTATAAATAGAGGCTTAATACGAGGCTTAAATAGACATAAATTAACTCGAAACTCTAGCAGAAACTTTGTGAACTTGTGTACTCTCAACCCTCTTGTCCTAAACGCTCATCCCTTTACTACTTGTTACTACGGTGGAGGTTCCCGAACAAGAGGGATCCATTATTGTTCTAAACGAAGATCTAGCAAGGAGAAGTGGTAAATTCTCGATCACTTAGATCAATCATCTTTTCTTTTTTGTTTAAACAAACCTTAAATTGATTAATTAGTGTTGTTTGACCACTTTAAACAAACTTTTAATTAATTAATTTCACATAGTATCTTATGTTAAATAAAGAATAAAATTGAATAATTAATTGTTGTTTTATCACTTAAGATAAGGAGAATATTGTTTATTTCTTGTTCTTTTTCACGAATATTGATTAAATAAGAATAACGACTTTTGCAATGTAATTCCTACGTGATTAATGCTTGTAAATAAAATCAATTAACTTAATTTTTAGGTATCACGTTGCATATATTGTTTGGTGATTAAATTGTGAAAAAGGAAGAGCTAGTAGAGGCCGCACTAGGGCTAGGATAACGATTCCCCCTAAAGAAAACGTTATTTTAGTACCCTTGCTCCCGAACTCATTTCTGGTACACGTATACCAATTTGGGCATGGGTAAACTTACAATTTGTGCTAAAAATCCCTTGAATTCTACTTAGGAGAAAGGAATGAACGAGGTTTATGAGTTTTCCCAAAACTCATTGGCGACTCCTTACTTGTTTCATACCAAAAAGTGTAATGATAGGATCAACTCTAATTCAAGGTCCCCCAAAGAGTAAGGAATTCAAATTCTAATACACCCTAATAAGTGTAAAGTGCTAGGCTTTTAAAGGGCCATGGGCGTATAAGGAGAAGGATCCCCTACGATGGGCACACCCTCCTTACAATTGTGTGTTGGGGCAATAAAGCTTGGACTCTTGAGTACTTTAATAATGGAAAAATTTTGACACATATTAATAGGTGGCAAGTGCAATCCCTAAGTGTATTTGAGCCAAGACTAGCCAATGCATTGATGGCAAAGACTGCACCACCAATGGCAATGTTGCATTTCAAGTTATGAATATAGGATTGCAAGTTAACAATTTTCAGATGATTATAGTTGCTACAAATGTGCAGACAAAAAAATTGGCTCAATTTGACATCGTGGGATCAAGTGTTAAGACAGATTCTGACACATGCATTAGAGTCGTTTTTGACATTTTGGAGGCCTTGGGCACAATGATAATTAAAAAAAATCATTTTTTTATATAATTATTAAATAGTTATGTAACTTGTTAATTTGTAAATAATTTTATATAATTTGTTAAATACTTTCTCCCTTTCTTTAATTGCACCAATTGGGCATTTTCACTATTCACATTTCTCTTTTGACGTTTTTTTTTTGTGATTTATCTGTTAGAATAATAATATAATTAAGTATCATATTTTTATATTTACTTAAATAAATAACTAGTAATCATCAATAAATAATAACCAATCAATAATCCATAAGTATATATTTCAATAACTATATACTTAATGACACACTGAAAAAAATTCGTGTTGATTCTTGGTGTACGTGATAATGCACCATTTTTTTTTTTGCCTTTTTTGTCATTCTTGTATGGAAAATATTTGTGTAAAAAAATAAAAATGCATACATAGATTATTGGTAAAAGAAAAGTCTAATATCATAAAAATAATGAAAAGAAATAACCACAATAAGTCAAACTTTAGGTGATCTTCCAATATTAAGTCAAATTTATTAAATTAAAAAATAAATCTAACATTAATGTCTATATTCCATAAATAATTTAAGTACTAGATTTTACTTGTGACCGATCAAACAAGTCATAAATTGACTTATACTATAATTAACTCTCAATTAAATAAGAATTGACTTCAATTAAAAACAAAATACAACTTAATATTAACTTTAAATACAAAAAAGTAATTTTAATTTTGATTATAATAAATAATTTTTTAAAAAGATTAGGGTGTCGGGTTTGGTGTAGAGGGCTGGGTGGTTATAGCTTAGGTTCGTGCTGAAAGAATTATGTCTTCGATAAGTGGAATTACTAGATATATTAAGGATCACTATTATGGAGATATTAAGTTCATTCTTTTGGGTTGTCATTGTCTATTGCTAGATATGATAAATGATCTTTGGGCTAGTCAAATAGTCTAAAGCCCAATCGAATGGATCCTATGAGGTCACACAACAAGGGTATTGGGTTAAACAAGTAAGAGACTCATTAATGGGCCTCATGAGATCATGACAAACCATATGGAGTGCTGGGCTAAAGTAGTTTGATTAAGACAAGGAGTTTGGGCTAGTCAAATAGTTTGATTTCAATCTACAAGGAGTTACAATTAACTGACTTGTCAACTGAACCCTTCGGGTCACACCCAAGAAACTAACGATCCGACACGACGAATTAATTCGAAAGGAATTAATGAGTCGCTTTAATAAATATTTAGACGTCGGAATTCGAGCTAGGAGCATTGAAACCGAGCGTCGCAAGTCGATTCGAATAAATAAAAGACGAGACGGTAAAATCAATAATTAATCAACAAGTTACCATAATACCCCTAACATCAGAGTGCCCCGAGCAAACCGAGTGCTAGGGGCATTTGGGATAAAATGGTGGCTAGCATGCGCACCGCACCAAGCCTAGGATGGCCGGTGCATGGTGCGGCAGGCTGGCGCACCTTTGATAGCAATGCTGCTAGCAGAAGGCTAGCAAGCATCGCTAGCATGCGCAAGCAAGCAGTAGTGTCGAGCTAGCAGTGCAAGCTAGCTAGCAGCGCGCTAGCGTGCTGGCTGGTGCGGGGAGGGGCAGCCAGCAGCGCACAGCAATGCGAGGCTTGTTGGCGCTCGCTGCTGGGCTGTGAGAGTAGCTGGTGTGCCCAGCCAAGGGGCCAGGCAGCCGGCTAGGCAGCCTTGGCGCCCAAGGCTGGCAGCGCCAACTGGCGCGTATTGGTTGGGGCATGTGGCAATGTGAAAGCCGGTTGGGGAATCCTTAGGGATGAAGTATTGATCCCCCCCTTCCCTTGTGGTCCTTACCTAACCCCTCCTCTTAGAATGCCACTTGTTGATTAATTACTTGTTTGCTATTTTCTTTTATTTTTTATTTAAAAATAAAGGAGGAAAATTTATTTTACCAATTCTCCCACATTGATGGGAGAGTGGATTTCTCACTTGAGTTTCCCTATAAATATCCCACTTGGGAATTGGGAAAACTCACTTGAGTAAGAGCTCAATTAGGCATCTCCACTTGAGAGAAAACCTATAAGCTCATTAATTACTCGAGTAGTGTTTTGGTCCGGCTTGGCTAACCTCCAAGCAAGAGACCCGTTGCGATTGTGTTGTGGGTGGATATTAATTGTTTGTTTTTTCCTTGGGCTCGAGTTTTATTTTCCCCGGTGAGTCAGACTCATCGAAACCCAATAGCGATATCGGAGCCTTGCTCATTTATTTTTATAACTAAAAATTTTCAAGGTGTTTTATGTTTTTATTTTTCTGGTTTATGTTACTAATTAGATTAGTAGCTCGGTTTTATTAATTTTAATCCCGTTTTAATCTGATTTTTGGCCCTGAACCCAGACTTTCGCGCAAAAATAGTTAATTTTTGGTGGAAACAACGTTCTGGAAAGTTTTCAATCTTGTTAGGTCTGTGAAAAAGCCAAAATCTGACCAGAAATACCTTTTTTCGAGGGTTTTTCGTTTTTGACAAAAAATTTTAAATCTTTTAACCTTGAATCTTAATGGCATATTTATGGTGATTATCTATTTGGTTCTTTCCTTAATGTTTCTGCATTTTTTGACCTCTTTAAGCATGATTAATTTGTAGTAATTAGTGCTTGAAAGATTGGTTAAATTTTCACAAAAATGCAAATCCATTGCATTAAGTGTGAAAAAATTATTATTTGGTGCTTCTAAGTACTAAAGATCCAATCTTCAATTGTTTTAAGTGGTTGGAACTTTGAGTTACTAAATTTCATGAATTTTTGTTGAACTTTTTGATTTAATCATTTATTAAGTTGATTGGAATCATAAAGTTTCAATCTTGTGATAGAAATTTTATTTATCTTCATATTGGAAGATATAATTTTTCAAGGATTCACAAGTTAAAGTTGGAATCTTTATTTGAATTTTTGTGTTCATAATTCCAACTCTCCTTTATTTTTGTCGAATCTCATGATTAATTTATGTTAATTAAATTAATAGTGAGAATAGCTCTTATTCATTTTATTGCATCAAGTTGAACCAATTTTATTAAAGAACATTTCTTGGGAATAATTTTGGTTTTGTACACTTGGATGAATTTATTTAAGTTAGACTTGTTATAATTTTCATTTTGCTCATTAAATTAATTCTAAAATTAATTTTGAATTAATTAATTAAGTTACGCAAAAATTTGGAATTAATCCCGAGAGTATGGCACACAAACCAAGGCTACACCACCCTCGGCCAGCCGGGCTGCTAAGCAGCCCACATGTGGCTGCCAAGGGATGGGTGTGTGGCTGGTGCACCATAAGGCAGCAGCAGCACATCAGCCAGGCAACAGCATGCTGCGGCTGTGCGCGAATGCTGCTGCTTGGTGCGAGCTGCTTGCGTGCACTGCTTGGTGCGGCTAGTGGTTGTGCGTGTGGGGTGTGCTGCTAGCTTGCGGCACGATGCGCACAACCCCACACTTGGCACTCATGCCTCGGTTTTAAGGCTATGTTCATTTTTCGTTTTGGCCGTCTTATTTATTTTAATTATGATTATTAATTTTAATTAAACTTTTAGAGGCTAGGCCTCGATTTTGAGCGGCACTTGCAAACTTTTATTTTGGCAAAATTTTGGGTTTACCGGCTTAATTAATTGGATTAATTAAGATGGATGCGAAATTTAGTGGGAGCTTGAATTTTTAATTGCGCTGAATTACATAATCGGTTAAACAACTTTGACTAGTTTTAATTAGGCGAGTTAATCAGATTAACCACCTAAATTAGTTACTAGTTTACGCGTGTTTGTGCATTGTTACTTGTTTATCGTTGTAAAATGCATGGGCTATTCACAAATAGTGAATGGATGAATGGAATGTATATTCTCCCACAGGTTTTATAAAAATGGCAACTAGTGGGGCCCCATTGGGATAGAAAATACGGATTGCGTTCCGTCATATATTTTGTAAATCTACATACGGTTTGCGAACCGTTGAGTATTTTTATACCTTAATATTTAGATTAGTCCTAATCGTAGATATTAGTATTTGCATCATTTTGAAGACGGAGGTTCTTGGAAGACGAAGCCATGAAGTTGCAAATGAAGACCCTTGAAGACTTGAAGACTCAAGGGGTCATTCTAGTTGCCAAATGCATCATTTTATTTAGTTTTTCGATATATATCTATGATTATATATGAATTATATGTTAGATGCATGTTTAAGATTTCGAATGTTACGATGATTAATTAAGTTCACTTAAATTAACCAACATAGAAATTCTAGGTCTCTAAAATATTGAGTAAAATTTGCCATTCAAAAACAACAATTACCGACCTATTGAGAGTAGTGATGGGCTACGCCAAAGCGAGGCATCACTATTTCTCCCTAGGATACGTAAGGCATATCGGGTATGCATGTTGGTTTTGGTTATACTCAACGATATGAGTGATGGAGTCCTAACACGTCGTGGCAAAGTGGATAAGTTGTTGAGAGAGCAGTAGATGCGACGATTTATCTAACCAAGAGTGGCTTGGAGCCATTAGTAAAGACTTGCTTACCTTAGAATATTAAGTGTTAAGACAAGCCAAAGCATGCTTAATTACTCATTGATTCTTTGGATCTTAGAATCTACTTATTCTCACAAAATGGAGACAATTTAATGTGTGAACAAGACGTTTAAATAAGTTTGATTAATAAGCATGATTTAAATATGATTTAAGTATTATGAATGGTTTTTTATTTCAAATTTTTTCAATTGTAGAACCATGTCTGCAAATAACTCATACAACCAATTCTAGTTGCGCTCAATTCTCGACACGGAGAAGTTGAGTGGGCTAAATTTTCTTAATTGGCAAAGGAACTTGCGTATAGCTCTCATGCAAGAGCAAAAGGAATATGTCCTTGATGAGGAAATGCCCGAGACTCCCAATGAGGAGGTGACTCGGGCTGCCCTAAACCGATGGCAAACTGCCAATTGGGATGTCAAATGCATCATGTTGGCCACAATGTCTCCCGACCTTCAAAAGACTTTCTTTCAGAAGGAGATAACTTTTAAGATCATTTCTGAGCTGCAGAACATGTTCTAAGAGCAGGCCCAAACTGAAAGGTTTGAAACCCACAGGTAGATCCTTGAGAGCAAGCTCAAGAAAGGAGAGTCGGTTAGCCCACAAGTCTCAAAATGATAGGTTTATTTGAGAACATGGAAAGGCTTGACGCGGGGTATTCAACCGAGATGGCAATTGACATCATTCTCCACTCGCTGCACAAAGGGTATGATCAGTTAAAGATGAACTATAACATGCATAGCATAGAGAAAACCCTCATCGAGCTTCATGGTATGTTGAAGCAAGCCGAGAAAACGCTCAAGGATGAGGGGAAGCATGATATGCTCATGATAAAAAAGGGCAAGCCGTTAAACACTCAGGCAAGAAGAAGAAAGGCTTCAAGGGGAAGGGTAAGAAGACTTTTACGCCTAAGCTAAAAGTTAACAAGGAAAAGAAGGTAGCATCTTCTAAATATGATTCCGAATGCTTCTATTGCAAGAAGAAGGGACATTGGAAGAGAGATTGCCTCAAACTCAAGGAAGATAAGAAGAACGGAACCGTTGCTTCTGGATTAGGTATATTCGTTATAAATTTAAACTTCACTAGCTCAGCATCATGGGTATTAGATACCGGATGTGGCTCACACCTTTATTCCAATTTTCAAGGACTAAGCTAAGGAACACTAGGAAGTTAGTGAAGGGAGAGGTTGAACTCCGGGTTGGCAATGGAGCCAGAATTGCGGCCGTATCTGTAGGAACTCTCAGTTTGTCTTTGCCCTCGGGGCTAGTTTTGGAACTTAAAAACTGTTATTATGTTGCCAACATTACCAAAAACATTATTTCAATTTCGGTGTTGGACGCCAAAGGTTTTGAATTTCGAGTAAAGGACAATGAATGTTCGTTTTATCTTGATAATATTTTATATGGTATTGCACATTCTGAAAATGGTCTTTATTTGCTTTCATTAGACAAACAAGTTTATAATGTTAATAATACCACCAAGAAAGCTAAGACCATTGAGTTAAATTAGACGTATTTGTGGCATTGTCGTCTTGGCCACATTAACATCAAACGCATCAAGAAACTTGTACAGGAAGGTGTTCTTGACTCATTTGATTTACAATCTTTTTGAGAATTGCGAAGGATGTTCATTAGGAAAGATGATAAAGCAGCCATTCTCCAAATTGGGAGAAAGGGCAGGTGACTTGTTGGGCCTAATACACACCGATGTATGTGGACCAATGAGCTCCACCACAAGAAACGACCATCGATATTTTATCACCTTCACAAAAGACTATAGTAGATATGGTTTGTCTACCTTATGTTGCACAAATCTAAATTGTTTGAAAAGTTCAAAGAATTTCAAAGTGAATTTGAAAATTAGCTTGGCAAGAAAATCAAAGCCCTTCGATTAGATCGAGGTGGTGAATACTTGTGTAGGGAATATTTCAAGCCATTAACCCCAATCTTGAACCCCACTGTGATCATACACTTAAGCATGGTGGCGTCCAAAGGGAAAGAAAAGAGAGCAAAAGAGTCGCCAACAAGTTTTAGGAACTTGTAAACCGTTCACAAGGTGAAGATTATACCCCTTAACGATCCAAGAGATCGTCAACTCCAAAAGGTCCTGAACCAAATAGGGTTCAGGGATGAAGGTACAAATCCAACCTAAAAGAGATTGAACCTGCCCTAAATAGGCCTCTACTTCATTCTTCTCGTATTCATGTGCGCTTTCTGACTAACATGCAATCAATAGGTTAACCCTAAACCTGTTTATCTATGTTGGTTGAATTTAATGCACAAGCAAATCTATTATTGGCGATCACTTCAATTATAATCATATTAACCCTAAACAAGATTATTAATTATCTTATTAAGCGTGATTACAAGTACAAATTCCCTTTAAACATGCATAAAAGGCGTGATCATGCAATAACAATAATATAATATATCAAGCAACATAATAATTATCATAATAATTGTAATTAACAATCATAAAAATAATCATGTTAAAGCATAATATTAATAGCAAGATCATAGGCATGATACTAACAAGATTAATAACAAATCCTAGCATGTCACTAAACAATAAAGATCAAAGCTTTAAACCTAGAATGGTACTAACATGATATTAGAAAAGAGTAAAAGGCACCCTAAACATGATACTAGAAAGCAACAGAAACATCGTAACATGATACTAGGAATTAAACAAATTTAAACATGCTTTCTACAAGAATAGAGCAACAAGATTACATACTTTGATGCCTCGTATCTCTTTCTAATAACAAAATACACGCGTTAGTAACTTCAAGGAAAATATAAAATCAAACAATCAAATTAAATAATTGAAATAGAGATTTGGGACCAAACCCTCAGAAATATCAAACCTTTCACGTCTAGGGCGAAGGCAACTTCGAACTTGGCTAGGTGTTTCTAGATCTCGTGAATGCGGAATTTTGTAAGAGGGAAGGTTTAGAAAAAGAATAGAGAGAGAAAGCTTCTAGATTTTAGAGAGAGATGATGATTGTTGAATTGTTGATTGTGAATGATTGAAAACGGAGGTTTAGGACCCTATTTATAAGAAAATAGTCCGGAAATAGGTAGAATTTGATAAGGAATAAAACTCCACTCTGTCGCCGCAAAACCGACCTTGTCGCCTGGCGACAAGCTCTGTCGCGTGGTGACAAGGCTTGTCGCGTGGCGACAGGCCTGTCGTTTGGCGACAGCCTGGATTCCTACGCGCTTTCAAACACGGAGTCCACTTATCAATCAAAATTGACTTGTAAAGTCCGTATGAATACTGAAATCGTATTTTTCATAAAATAATATTTTATTCTAAATAAAACTTTATCAAAATCTAATTATTAATTCTAATTCTATTAGGATTAAAGAGAACCCTCTAGAGAATTCTAGAAGACTATAATCAATTCTAATAACTTCAGGAATAATAATTAACATTGGGCCCTCCCCTAGATCATTGGGCCGCATGTAAAGATCAAACCGGGCCCAGTTTAGTATTTTGGTCATAACTTCCTCATTATTCATCGGAATTGGGCTTATAAAATATCGTTGGAAAGCTCTTTGCAAGCCCCATCCAAATACACTATTATTGGACCCTTTTCGTGGACCAAACAAAACTGGATTGACTATTTTCATAAAATAGAGTTGTTTTCGAAAACAGAAAGAAGAGATATTTTAATAAAAACATCCTCATCACTAGACTTTTCACACTTTCACCTTGTTTGATTATCATTCGACGCAAAAGGTATTCATCACTGGGTTTGGTTTTGGGGAGACACATTTGGGTGTCTACAACTTGAGCCAAGAATTCGATGACCATATGAAAGAAAAGGGTATACTTTCAGAATTGACACCTCCTGGAACTCCATAATGGAACGGATCCGAAAGGAGAAATCGAACCTTGCTTGACATGGTATGATCAACAATAGGTCTTAGTGATCTTCCTATCTCTTTCTGAGGACATGCACTTCTAACTGCGGCACTAACACTGAATCGTGCTCCATCAAACACTACAAAAAAAATTACTTATAGAAGCAAGTAAAAAATGCCTCTAATAATAATGATGTTGCCTCTAATAACTTTTAGAGATAATTAATCAAGTGCCTCTAAAAATTCTGTCGCTAATTGATGGTTGCCTCTAAAGCCTCTTTTAGAGGCAATACAATGCATTGCTTCTAAAAACCCGTATATTTAGAGGCAACTATATAATCCTGCCCCTAAATATATTTGGAGGCAATCGTATAATCTTGCCCCTAAATATATTTAGAGGCATTATGAAAATTTGCTTCTAAATACCATATATATTTAGAGGCAACCTTATAATTTTGCCTCAAAATATATTCAGAGGCATTATATCTATTTGCTTCTACATACCATATACATTTAGAAGCAATCATATAGTTTTGTCTCAAAATATAATTAGATGCTAATGATATTTAGATACAAATTAGAAATTTGACATAAAAGGTTTTTAGAGGCAAAAAAATTATATATGCCTCTAATATATTAATTCGAAATGTATAGAAATTTATATTACAAGAATTTCTTATGTCATGATATAATTTTTGTTGTACATTTATAGGCAAAATCATTTTAAAAGATTTATCATCATATCAATATAACATATGTAAAGCAAGTTGACTTCATTAAATCAAACAAAACTGACATTATTAATAATTTAATAGTCATTAAATTATTGATCCAAAAATATTTATTTAAGTTACTAAACTACTTAACTTCAAAATAATTTTAAAAAAAAATTTGATAATGTGAATACAAAAGAGTTTTCAATCTAAAACTATAAGCTTGAAAACAACATTATTTTCTTCAATTTCTTCCAATTCCATCTCTAGCCATCTTCATTATATAGTTTCCTGTCATTGAAAAGTATGAAATTAAATATTTGTTACAATGATGAAAAATTAGATTTAAATAAGTATAGATCACTAATTCATAAAATAAAAAAATAATAGAACAAAGCTATAAATGATCATAATTAAATGTTATCACATCCAAAGAAAGATTAAAAAATTTAGTTCACTAGAACTTACAATGAATGAAAATAAATGTTACTACTAAACTTCATCTACTTGAATTTCATCATCCTTTTCATCGTCATTCTCATTATCTTCCTCATCGTCATCCTCGTTATCATTAACCTATATTTTCATAATTAGTATGCAATGACAAATAAAAACTATTTTTTAAATTTAATCCAATAATCATATAATAGTATTAAATAATGAAATTTACCTCATCCATATTTATTTCAGACAAATCATAGCCTAGATGGTTCAAAATAATCCCCATGAAATCTTTCATGACCTCCATTTCATTCTGAAGGCCTCTCATCTTTTTAGTTAGGGCTTTATTTTTAACATTAGCTTCTTTTGCCTCTTGTTTAGCCTCTATTGCCTCATTCTTTGCTTCATCGGCTTCTTTGCGTAACTTTTCTCCTTCACTAAATGTCCCATATAATGATGTAATAGAAGGACTGACTCCCTTGCCACGATAACGACCACGTTTACCAATGGGCTTAACTTTTGCATAGATTTCTTCATCGGTCATGTCTATTTCTCCTGCCTCACGTTGCATAAGGAGATCTTTAATTTTTGACTGTATAAAAAAAAATTTGATGTAAGATTATACAAAAAGGGGAAAAACTAAAAACGCTAATAATTACAAATGAAATCAATTAATTATATACTAGATTGATCCTATAGAGAAAATAAAGGCCACAAGTCTTTTTAACTAATAACAAATAAAATGTATCTTTACTTCTACATAAATTTGGACAGCATTTCCCTTATAATATGACTGAAAACCATCTTTAGTATAATCATTTCAACCTGCTGTCACACAATAAACATAAAACAACTCCAACATCATTTTAATCACAACACATATACCACCTCCACAATTAACTTTCAGAATACCTTTAATAATATAGGAATAAAAAATGAAAATACGATGAATTAAGTTATTAATAGGATTTGTTCATTAGCTTTTGTAATACATTATAGATATAGTATTATTTTTCAATATTACTCTTACTACTACGTAAATTCTTACCATGGTTTCTTTTGCCACTTCAGTGATAGGTGCTTTATCACTTTTAGAATGAGTTTCCTCGTATAAATCCAACATGCTTGGCACTACTTTGTCACGATTGAACTGATATCATAAAAAGTTACATCATAAAATTACTTTTTTTTGCAAAAAAAAAAAAACAAAAAAAAGGGAAAGAGTTTACCATGTCTTCGGCTTTTTGAGCAAAACTCTTTGTCCTAGCAGTGTGTCCAGCATCTTGGTAAGATCGATTGTCAGCATTTCTTTTACTTATGGCCTTTAAAATATGAAAAGTAATATATAATTAATGTCGAGAACTAAAAAAGAAAAAAAACAAATATATGATAACATTATACTATACCTTAAATTCTGTTGACCCAAAATATTCAACAAGCCATTTCCAGTCATTTTCATCAACATTTGGAGGCATATTTTCCTCTTTAAGTCGATCTTCATCTGTACCAACTGTATCATAATAAGTATTCTTCAATCTTGTGCGATAACTCCTATACTTCTTATTCAAAGATTCCATGATAAACTTTTTTCTTTCTTTTAACTTCTTTTCACGTCCCTCTTCATCCTCGTCATCCTCAAGTCCTATATCAAATTTTTCCTTTACAATACATAGAAATGTAGTTATTAGTGACTAAAAAAAAAAATTGCAAGAAAAACATAATCTATTTGTATCATGGTATAAAATAAAATAAAAAATACCAGAACAAGTTGCCACATCTTCTCCTTATATTCTTTCGAAATCTGTGAAAATACTTTCACCTCATAAAGTGGAGCGTTAAGAGGATCTCATACAAGAGCACCACAATAATTTGCCAAACAAGCCCTATTCACACCAATCGGCTGACCTTTTATGTTAAAATCCACTTTTTTTTCCTCACCGGGTCTCATTTTTGCCATTTGAAGATTTCTTGTAGGGCCTCTAGGATTGTTAGTCTTATAAGTTTTTCTTTTTTTTTAGTTCCTATAATATAAAAACATTATGAAATGTATTAATTCATGCATTGTAAATAAAAACCATTGAATAAATAACAAATAATACCATTGTTGTCTTCTCCTTCATTTATAGGTATTTCATCATCATAACTTCTAATCATGTCTGCATTGTTGAAATCTTCTTGTCCATTCAAAGTAATGTCATCTCTTGTTTGATCTAAACTGTTATCACCTTCTCGACCTTGAAAATCATTATCATTATTGTTTTCAGAGTGTTGCGCTTCATCTCGTCCTATATCAAGTACATTTTGGGGCAAGTTAGTAGAATATGCCAAAATTGAGAAATCGCATGAATATTTTAAAATGGATGATTGTATAGTGAAAATAATAACATAAACAATAAATTTACCTTGAGATTGACAACTACTTTCATTATCATTTCTTCTTACAAATCCCAGCAAGTATTAAAATTTAAAAATTCATGAAATATTAATGCATATCCTGATCGTATACGAAATTATAAATGTAAGTGTATAAAAAGAAACCTTTTATACCTCTTCCGGTTTTATCTGTGTTTTTATTTTCTTGTCTTGCCTGTCTTTTTTTATTTGATCTTAATAACCTAGCAATTGACATTGGTGGAATGAGATTGCTCCTTCGATCCCTTTCTTTGTTCTCATTAATTTTAACCTGAATTTTTTTTTTAATAAAGGGTAGGTAACCAAATATAAGATAATGCATGATTTTTAGATAGTATCCAAGAAAAACTTTACGAAAAATAAGTCAATACCTTCTTATTTGAAGTCACATTGTGAGTTTCCTTCTCATACTCAACTTCCTCATTCTCATCGGGTACATAATCACTATCTTTCTTAAGAGATGCATTACACTGTTGTTTACTTTTCTTAACTTTTGAGCTATCTACTAAACTTGTCAAAGAAGCGGCAATGCGCTTTATGCCCAAAGTCTTCATCCTCGTCTTGTTCTCATCAATTGTCCCGAGTCTTTGTATTTCTTACTCATTTTGAGCTATGTAGTTTTCTTTTGAATGAGCCTTTCCTCCTGATCTTGACATATTGGAGCTAAAGAAGAAAAACTATTAGAAATCAAAGTGATAAACTACGGTAAGTATGTGCATGAATAAAATCATTACAATAAATCAAAACCTTGTAAAATTATTTAAACCAAATAATATTTTAATTACTGGATTAATTTGTCGATTTGACACATTAAGAAACCTTAAATGTCATGAAATTGTCTTTTATGTATTTGAACCTACATATAAAAGTAGTTTGTCAACTATTCAACCAAACAAAAAAAAATTTCATACCTTAATCAAAGTTAATAGCCAAACAGAGTACCTACATTGAACTTACGCTTCCCACCCAAAATAGCATCACTCTGACTAAACACTCACCCTTTTCTTTCTTTTCTTTCTTTTCTCTCTACTCCCACAATCTTTCTGTTTTCTTTAATTATCACTCGAATACACATACTTGTTTGAATAATTATTAGTGTTTTAATTATACTAGAAAATAAAAATGATGGGTAATATGAGAAATATGGACTCTCAATCATAGCCGAAAGGGCGGTTCGGTAATCCGGTATGGGTATGGTCTTACGACAAATCTCACAAAAATCATTAATCTACACATATTTGCACCAAAATTCAACCAATAATCAAAACATTCGTTATAGTATAATAGTAGACCGCAAACTTCAAAGTTGATACATTTTATCATTCAATTCAAATTCACATTCAAAGTAGTTTAATTTAAAAACTATAAATAACAATAAATTCGTAGTTCAATCTAAAAATTTAGAATACTATCATATTCAAAATAATTAAAAATATCATATTCAAAATAATTAAAAAACAACAAAAAAAATTACTTCTATTGATGAATTAAACATATTAATTACCTTGGACGGTGATAAGTACTCCAACAAATCAAATTCGACTGCTTCCAATCGGTATTTTCTTCGTCTGATTTCTCTGAGTTCGAGTAGTAAGATTTATTTTAAATCTAAATTTTGAGATTGCTTAGTGTAAATTTATAGGAGGAAAATTTAATAAAAAAGGATAGACAAGGGGATTATTTACCACATACTTGTATTTTAATTGTGAAAATTTTAGGAGGGGATAACAGATGAAAATAAAAAAAATTCCCTCTTAATTTTTGGGGTTAATTCAATTTCGAAAATTTCACTATTTTGGATCATAATTTCGCCAAGATGATCAAGAATTTTATTATTTTCCATTTTTTTTCTGAGTTGTTGAAATTGAAGATAAGTTAGGAAGATTTGGTGAGTTGTTCTTTTTGGGGAAATAATGGCGGAACATATACAAAGGGCTTTGTTTAAGGTGTTGGGGTTTCCTTTTTTTTTTTTTTTTTTTTTTTTGCCTTATTATATTTGTTTGCTTTCCTCCGTTCTTTTGTATGGGATGGGAAAAGATTGAGATCTAGAGTACAATATACATTAACATTATACAACATACTTTCTTACATTATACAAAATGAGTTGACTTTCATTGCACTGTTTGTTTACTTAATTTAACTAAAGGTTTTTATCAATACATAAAAAAATGTGTTGCTATGTAAAATACCTTTGCATTTGTCTTACGTAAATTATCATTGTATCAAATTGTTATACTAAGGGCATGTTCACATTTACTTAATTTCAGTTCAGTTCAGTTCAGCTCCAATAAGTTTAGTTCAGTTCAGTTCAGTTCAGCTCTTAATTTCCCTCTCACATAAAATATTCATTTCAGCTCAATTCAGTTCAGTTCAGTTCAGTTCTAATCAGTTCAGTTCAGTTCAGCTCCAATCAGTTCAGTTCAGTTCAGTTTAGCTCAGTTTAGTAAATATGAACAGGACCTAAATATACAAACATTTCTTCGCACAAATATCAGTCAAATTGTTCCGATTATTATGAAATAGAGAAGGGTATTACAAGTGTACAACATAAACTCTTGTCTTATGTGTCGTATAAAAAAACTCAAGTGGTACGTAAATACTCCTTCCGTGTTTATTGAGTAATTGTGACGAAGTACAACCATTTATTGAGTAAGTTTTATATATTTTAGCAAGTATAAAGTTTACTTTTATAGAAAATATATAACTTTGCTAATTATCTATCACAGTGAGTACACTCGTAATGCTACAAGTAACAAGAGGATGATTTCTTCTCATAAAAGATATTTCATAAAATGGTTTAGAGATCAAGTAAGTGTTTATTTATTTCTTACATTTTTCCTATTTTGAAAATATATCTTTTCTTAGTTCATAAAATGGTGTAGAGATCACAATGGTTGATCTAGTTGTTGAAAAGTAGTGGTAGTTTATGTTCCCGTCATTTTTGCTTATTTATCAGTAGGTCATCTGTCTCTCTTTTTTAGTGCTAATGCGATACTCTTTTTTAAATTGAAATGAAATTTAGTTGTGAAGCCCATAGAAATAAAGCTACTTGTACAGGTCTTTATAATACAATTTTGTCTTATCAATTTTGTCCTTGATGTATAATCTCATAAGTTCACGAGTCTAAAGGGAAACCCACTGTCTATTGTAATTTATACCTCATTAATTACATATCAGGTAGTTTTAGAGCTAAGCTACCAATAGTTCATTCCTAGCTAGTGTAAAAGTTCATTTTACATAGAAATAAAGGTACTTGTGCAGGCCTTTATAATAATGTTTGAAAATTATTTGGATCTGGGATTGCTTTAGTGAATAATTAAAAGCTTTTTAGTCATATATTCGTATTAATTTTAACTTAGATTTTTTATTTTCTGCATCAAGTCTCTATTATAAAATATACCCTTTGTGGTGATAAACTGACAACTCCCACCTCGAATTAAGTGTAAATTGTTTGATGATTAACTGCTCATGATAAAGTTTTTTATATATGCATTATCGACTTACTGCTCTATTATCTTAGTAGGCATGCATCAGATTCAGAGGAAATGCATGATTAACGATTATTCAATTCCCTTGCATCTTAGTAGCTAAAATAGACCATGATATTGTGTTTTTAGTGTGGACTTTGTGGAGTGTATATTGTTTAGCCATATGCTTATATAGGACTCCTATTCTAATTCATTGTTCTTGTTGGAGATAGCTTCACATATCTGACTTGTATTAGTTACTACTGATTCTCTTTCTTCTTTTTTTTGTTTGCTATTGTATATTTGTCTCCCTATTTTTTTCTTGATATTTTGTTACTTTTTTGGTGCAAGTTAAAACACGAGTACATTCATTGAATTAGTGCACACTACAGCGAAAAGATTGCCATGATTATTAAATAAAAAAAAATTGATAGTTGATTTAAATAAAGTTTCATGCAAACATAATTGACAAGTAAATAATACATTATGGTTAAATATTTTTTTAACATCATTTTTTGATAATCTTCTAAGTTATCAATCTTATAGGTGACAAATTTGTCAAAGGATAACCATCCAAGTGCTACTACTAACTTAAGAGCATTAGCACAAGGTCCAGATCGTGTAGTGATTTCTGTAAATGGCTACATGGTTAATGGATTTATGTTTCGTACAAAGGATAGTGAAAGGGGAAGAGAAACACAAAATAGTGGGATCGTTGTGAACGGAGAAAGTGGATCATCAACTCTTGATTATTACGGCCTCTTACAAGAAATCATAGAATTTCAATACCTCGGAGGTAATCGTGTCACTTTGTTTAAGTGTGACTGGTGGGATGTGCATAGTCATGGTCGAGGGATCAATAGCGATTGTTTTGACTTCATAAGCGTTAATACATCAAAGTTGTTACCTAATGATCCTTACATTTTAGCTACACAAGCTCACCAAGTATTTTATGTCAATGATGTTTTGAAGCCAAATTGGAAGGTTATAGTTAAGACCACACCAAGAAACTCCTATGATGTTCCGGAGCTCAATGATCATGATGAAACTAATTGTATGGATACTATATATCCATGACCCTTTATTATTGTCTTTTTTAATATAATTGTAAAACTATTGCCGTTTAAATTTAGGTTCCTAGCTACTTTATATGTGATGTTATTTTTTAATATTATGATTTGAGAGGAGTACATCAATTATTCCAAGTAATTACATAATGGAATTGGCCATAAGGGATTGTCTCAAAAAAATTAATCTTTTCAAGAGTATTCTGAAAGATCATTGAAATATTATTATTGACGTAATAAGAATTTTATATGAGTATGAGTAGTAATTTATAGAACTTTCGCTGCTTTCTTATTGTATGTGCTAGTAGCTATGGAGTAGTTGATAGTCTTGCCTTATTTTTCTACTCGTAATATTTATTTAGATACATTTTAAATTCATTATAAAAATACCAAAAGTATATTGTAAATACATTGAAAAAATAAAACATAGTGGCAGATATAGATACAGGGGTATAGTTTTGGGGACACGGATGACATTAGAAGTAGTGTCTGACTTGGTGTACCTCCTTTATTCACAGATAGTTTACTATTTATTTGCACCAAAAAAAAAAATAATAAATAAAATAAAAATAAAAAATACTTGAACAATTGTTACACGAAAAGTGTGATATGAAGAAGAGCGTAATAATTGACTCTAACTCAACAACCTTCGAACTCATTGAATTGATTTAAATATCCAGATTCTTCTTCAATTCCTTGATGATCATAGCTTATTGAATTATCAAGCCGATTAATTAGAATAAAAATAATAACTAAAAATTCTGAAATTAAATAAGTTTACTTGAATTATAGTATAATTATCCGATATAATTCTAAAATTTTTGCACATGAATTCTGTGATATCTATAGTATATACATACAAATTTACTCCGAAAAATTGAAAATTAGTAAGCTACTTTAATCTAAGCTATGGAGGGTGATATAGAGAGAAAACTAACCAAAAGATAAGATCCATAGAGAGAAAAATAATCAAGTAATTATTGCAAATTCGAATTAAAAAGCTTAAAAGGTTGCCAAATTAAAAGCTCTTGTACAAGGCTTGCACAAGAAGAATAGCCATTTAATTATTTCTCTCACTGCATCACTATACATACAATTTCCGGTTTTTTTAAAGGCCACTTAAAAACTTTTAGAGGCAACCATAATTTCTCTATTGCTATATTTTAAAAAAAAAAAATTTTAGAGGCAACATAAAATTCACTATTGCTATAAATAACTTTTAGAGGCAACTAAAGTTTCACTAATGCTAAAAAATGAACTTTCAGAGGCAATTATAAATTCAGTAATGCTAAAACTAACTTTTAGAGGCAACTATAACTTCATTGATGTAAAAAAGAACATTTATAGGCATCATATAATCCACTGTTGCAAAAACTAACATTTAGAGACAATCATAGTTTAATTGATGCTAAATATATCTTTTAGAGGCTATGAAAAATTATTTGCCTCAAGGCTTTGCCTCTATAGATAAATTTTCTTGTAGTGAAAAGCTGTAGAAAAGACTCCATACGAGCTATGGACGAAGAAACCTCCAAGGTTGTCTTTTCTAAAGATATGGGGATGCGTAGCATTGATGAGCGTCATTTATGGCGCTCAATAGAGTAGCTTTTATTTCCTTTTTCTTTATTTTCTTGCTTTATTTTCATATAGTCTTTCTAGTTTTCTTTTATTTTCCGTCTTTACAACTCATTTTGGTTTTTTGTTCACTTTTATGAATTTTTCATGATTTTTGTTGTTATATAGCTATTTTAGTTTAGTTTCTATTCATTTTGCTTTCTCCTTTACTTTTACTTGAATTTTTGTAAGTGAAGTTTCAAAGTTTTATTTGCTGCACTCTCACGGTTGCGCTCTCATTGATTCTAGGTCATGAACGCGCAAATATTTGAAGATCAAGGGCTGCCCTCCTCGCCGGCATCATCACGAGAGCACTAACTATAGGGATGCATGAGAGCGTTAGGAGCAAAACTTCGCACAAGGATCTACGAGCAAGCAAGAGGAGCCATGCACGCCGCAACACCACAGTAGGGGTGCGCGTGCGCAGGCCCCCCTGTGCGTGCGCGCAGACCCTTGCGTGCGTGCGCACAGGCTTGTGGTGCGTGCGTACGGCCCTCCTCCGAGCCTCTATGCTTATTTTACTGTATATACCCCTTGACTTTTCCTTTTTTAGGGGGATGACGATTTCACTTGTACTTGAGACTTATTTCCAAATTTAGTAGAGAGAGAAACTTTAGATTACTTGTTTTGTACTTCAAATTACATCTTTGAGCTTGGATTTCATCTTCAATCAATGAAAATTAGTGAGAATTTCTTTCTCTGAATTAATTTTGCTTGATCTTTCCTTTAATCCTTGAATGTTTGATTTAATTGTTGATCTTTGGTTTAAGAATTTGTTGCAATTTAATTTTCTTTATGATTAATCTTGAAATGATGATAATTGTGATTCAATTTGCTTTGTTTTTCAATTCCATTATGTTTTGTGAGTAGATTAGTAGCTAGGGAGAAGGGGAAGCATGCTTGATTGATGATTTTTGCTAGTTGATGATTCTTGGTTGATTGAATTGTTGCAATTAAATTGGTTGACATAGTTGTGCATGTGATTAATTTGATTAGGAGTGATCAACCTAGATGATTAATCTAGATTGCATAGCAAATTTCAATGACATGAACCCTTGATTTGAAATTGCTTTAATTGGTTGAATTTGATTGTGATTTTCCTTGTTAGTCATTCATAGTGAACCATAGCTTGACTTATAGGAGATAACTCTTGAATTTTATTAATTGCAACTATTGTTTGTCCTTTGCAACGTTTGAATCAATTGAGTTCTTCATCGATTGGCATAATCATTGAGCTTGCATGTGGAAACTTAATCCCTAGTGTTTAGCATATTGATTTTCTTGACTTGATTGGTTGATTGAAACCTTAGTTACAACTCAATTCACCTCTCATTCTTCAAAGTAGCTTGACCATAGGCTATTTGACTCGGACTTGTCCTATACTAAGAATAAGTTTGACTTTCTTAATTGTTTGATTGGTGGTGCTTTAGATTTCAACGACCTAAATTATCACACATCAAAATGGCACCATTGCCGGGGAATGATATTGGTGCTTTTCTATAGTTGTTGAATCTACTTCCTTTTTAATTGGAAAATACAAAAAAGTTTTTTCTCTTTTTGGCTCTATTTGTAGTCGTGCTACTAATTATTTATTTTGAGACTGTATGCGTAGAGCACGTGGTCGTTCACTAGTGCCACTTGATCCGGAAATTGAGAGGACAATTGCAAGGATAAGTGTTGCTAGACGTTCTTTGAGTTTTAGCCCTCCAAGTGAAGAGGAACCACAACAAGAAGAACAAGCAAGGATGGGAGAAAATCTAAGGGTGGCGTTGAAGGAATTGGGGATTCCGGGTGCGTATAGGTTTGAAAGTGGGATTGCTCTACCTACAACACCGGCAAATGACTTCGAAATAAGGCCGGCAATGATCACTTTGATAGAGAGGCGACAATTTAGTGGGGCTAAACATGAAAGCCCGCTAAACCATCTCAAAAGATTTCAAAAAGTATTGCAACACTATCAAAGTGAATGGAATTTCCCAAGAATTCATCCGCCTTAAGCTTTTTCCTTTTTCTCTCACAGGGCGTGCCTTGGAATGGTTAGATAAGGAGGTCAAACCCAATTCTCTAAGGACATGGGACGAAGTGACCAAGGAATTTCTATCCCGTTTCTACCTACAAAAGAAAACAGCGGAGGCTAGAGCTTTGATTCAAGGTTTCAAGCAAAAGTCTAGTGAAATCCTCTATGAAGCATGGGAGAGGTACAAGGAGTATCAAAGAGAATGTCCTCACCACGGAATTCCTACTTACCAAATTATTCAAATCTTCTATGGTGGCCTAAGTCCTCAAGGAAGGTCGTGTCTTGATGGAGGAGCCGGAGGTCCCATTATGAATAAAACGGAGGAGGAAGTGGTAGACATAATTGAAGACGTAGTGAGGTACTATAGAGATTGGCAAGATGGTGAAAGGGGGTCAACTAACAAGAGTAGTTCTTTTGTGTACTCGGTTGATCATCTTAATGCCATAAACAACTTGTCCTCACAAATGACAAACTTGGGGAAGGATATGTCCGCTATCAAGGCAAAGTTGGAAAGTGCTACCTCCCAAGTTTCGAATCTTCCCTCCCAATCTAAGGGGAGAGGTATGTCTTCTAACTCTCAACCCTTTCTCTATTCTAGTAACATGCCTAGTGGTTGCTTGTTTTGTGATGTTTGTGGATCATATGATCATGATGCTTCTTATTGCCCTCATGCATGTATGGATGTTTGTGATGATCAAGATGGGAATGTGAATGAGCAGGTGAACTATGTGTTAAATAATAATGATTTAAGGTTTGAAAATCAAAGGGGTCAATGGAATAGGAATTACAACGACCATGGAAATTTTGACAACTATAACCAAGGTGGTGGTAATAGGAACCAAGGGAACCAAAACTCCCGAGGTAACTATAACAACGAGGGTTATAGAGGCCAAAATCAAAACAAAAATTATGGTAATAACAATCAAAATTATGGTAATCATAATCAAGGTTATGGTCAAAATCAAAGTAGAGGTAATTGGAACAATCAAAATAGGGGAAATTTTCAAAAATATGCTCAAAGGGGTCCCCACCCCGTTTTGCTCCAAAAACCCAAAGTGATAATTCCTATGTTCTATCCTCTTCTTCTTCTAGGACTAACTTGGAGGAAATCATTGAAAACCAAACTAAGTTGTTGAACACTTACATGACAGTGAGTGATAAGAAGTTTAATGAAATGATGACCCATAATAAGATGCTTGAAAACCAAATTTCTTAACTTGTCAATGCTTTGAAAGACCAAGCAAGCCCTTCTTATTTACCTTCTCAAGGCCTAAACCCTAAGAGACCCGTTAATGCTATAATCACAAGGAGTGGTAGGGTGCTTGAGGAGAGTTTTCCTAGAAAGAGTAAGAGTGAGGAGGGTGCCAAGGAGGTTTTAGTTGAGGATGAGGGAGATGGTGCATACTTGAGTGAAGTAATGGTAGAGCCACCTAAGGAGGTGAAGGAAGAGAGAGAAGTTGTGAAACCCAAGATTCCTTATCCACAAAGATTCATGAGACACAAGTTGGATGAACAATTTGGAAGATTTATTGACATGCTCAAACAACTTCATCTTTCTCTACCATTTACTGACGTTGTCACCCAAATGCCGAATTATGCAAAATTCCTTAAATACATTTTCAGTGGTAGGAGGACTTGTGATGTTGTGGAGACGGTGAAATTGACTAAGAAATGTAGTGCAATCATAATGAACAAGATGCCACCAAAGCTAAAAGATCCCGGAAACTTTTCCATCCCTTGTGTTATTTACAAAATGCAAATCGATAATGCCTTATGTGACCTAGGAGCTAGTGTTAGCCTTATGCCATATTTGGTGTACCAAAGACTTGAACTAGGGGAACTCTTGCCTACCAACATTACTTTGTAATTGGCCGATAGGTTAATCAAGTTTCTAAAGGGTAAGGTAGAGGATGTCTCTTTGAGGGTTGGCAAATTTGTTATTCCGGTGGATTTTGTGGTACTTGAGATGGACGAAGATGCTAGCATTCCTATCATTCTAGGTAGACCCTTTCTTGCTACCTCGAGTGCTATGATCGATGTGAAGAGTGCTAAAATTTCACTTAAGGTAGGAGATGAGGTGATTGAATTTGACTTGAACGATAGCATGAAGTATCCAAATTCTTCCTTGGAGAATTGTATGATGATTGACTCTCTTGATCATGTTGTGTCTTCTATGCATGAGCAATTGCTTATCTCTAATGATGCTCTTAAGAATGTTTTGTTGAATAAGGAAAAGATAGGTGTTCCTAGCAAAGAGATGGCTTTGTATGATGATTTGCTGAGTGGAAGCCTTGAAGATATTGATGAGAAAATATGCATGAACATCACTAGGCAAGAAGCATAGCAAGCGGCTACAACAAAAGACGGTAAAGGTGTCCCCATGGTTGATCCCAAACCTTTTCCATCACACCTTAGGTATGAATTCTTAGGCCCTAACTCAATTTTTCCCGTGATTGTTAGTTCCTCCTTGAGTGAGAGCCAAGCTTAAAAGTTGTGTGGTGTATTGAGAAAGCACCAAGGTGCTTTGGGCTATACCACTGATGACCTCAAGGGTATTAGTCCCGCTTTATGCATGCACCACATCACTCTTGAGGATAATGGCTCACCAAGCATTGAAAGACAACGAAAACTTCATCCTCAAATGGGGGAAGTAGTCAAGAAGGAAATCACCAATCTATTGGATGCGGGAATCATATTCCCCATCTCTAGCTTAAGGTGGGTTTCCCCGGTCCACGTTGTCCCAAAGAAAGGAGGCATGACCATTGTGGAGAATGAGAAAGGTGAGCTCATTCCTACAAGGATGGTCACGGGATGGAGGATGTGTATAGATTATCGACGTCTAAACACATCCACCAAAAAGGATCATTTCCCCCTTCCCTTCATTGATCAAATTCTTGAAAGACTAACAAGGCATAAGTATTATTGTTTTCTTGATGGTTATTCTGGTTTCTTTCAAATTCCTATTCACCCGGATGACCAAGAGAAAACAACTTTTACTTGCCCGTATGGAACCTTTGCTTATAGGAGAATGTCATTTGGGCTTTGCAATGCCCCCACCACCTTCCAACGTGTATGATGAGCATATTTGGAGATATGTTGGAAGAGAAAATGGAAGTGTTCATGGATTATTTTTCGGTGGGAGGTGTTTCATTTAAAGCTTGCCTTGAGAACCTTGAAAAGTGTTAGGCTAGGTGTGAGAAAGTGAATCTAGTCTTGAATTGGGAGAAATGTCACTTTATGGTTGAGGAAGACATTGTCCTTGGTCATAAGATCTCTCACAAAGGAATAGAGCTAGATCAAGCGAAGATTGGAGTCATTGAAAAGCTACCACCTCCGGTCAATGTAAAAGGTGTGAGATCTTTCTTGGGGCATGCCAGGTTTTATAGGATATTCATCAAGGATTTCTCTCTAATTGCTAAGCCCCTCAATGATTTCTTCAAAAGGATGTTGAGTTCGTGTTTGATGATAGATGCTTGGAAGCATTCAATAAATTGAAGAAAGCCTTGACTTCCACCCCCATAGTCCAAGCCCCGAGATGGGATTTACCTTTTGAATTGATGTGTGATGCTAGTGATAAGGCTATTGGAGGAGTTTTGGGTCAAAGGGTTGATAAGAAGCTCCATGTCATCTATTATATGTCAAAAACCCTCAATGGAGCTCAACGAAACTACACAACAACGGAAAAGGAGTTTTTGGGAATTGTGCACGCTTTTGAGAAATTCCGTTGTTATTTTTTGGGTTCCAAAACCATTGTTTTCACAGATCATACAACTCTCAAATATATCTTTGCTAAGAAGGAATTAAAGCCTAGATTGCTTCGGTGTGTGCTTGAACTTCAAACCTTTGATATTGAGGTTAGAGACAAGAAAAGGGTGGAGAATGTTGTGGCGGATCACCTCTCCTGCCTTGAGGATTTCCAAGTCTAAGATGATGGTTCCCCTATCGAAGATAGAATGCTTGATGATTTTTTATATGCTATTGATGTGAAGGAACTCCCTTGGTTTTCCGATTTGGTTAATTTTCTAGCATGTGGGGAGTTTCCACCTTCATTTTCGAAGAATCAAAGAAAGAAGCTCAAGAGAGAAGCTCGACACTATTTGTGGGATGATCCAATTTTGTATAAGAGAGGAGTTAATGGCTTGCTTCGTCGTTGCATTCCAAGTGAAGAAGTGCCGAATTATCTTGAAGATGTGCCACTCGGATCTAGTGGTGGTCACATGGGAGTTTCCAAAACCGCTTCAAAGATTCTCCAAATTGGTTTATGGTGGTCGCATCTTTTTAAAGATACTTGAGGTTTTATCAAGTCTTGTGATAGAGGCCAAAGGACTGGAAACATTTCAAAAAGGAATGAGATGCCTCAACAACCCATCCTCGAGTTGGAAGTTTTCTATATATGGGGCATTGACTTCAGGGGACCATTTCCTTCTTCTTTTGGAAAACAATACATCCTTGTGGCGGTCGATTATGTTTCTAAATGGGTTAAGGCCATTGCCTCCCCTACAAACGACCACAAGGTGGTGATGAAGCTATTCAAAAAGATCATCTTCCCGAGATTCGGTGTGCCCAAGGCAGTAATAAGTGACAATGGATCGCATTTTATACATAATGCTTTCCAAAAGTTGTTGAGAAAGCATGATATTTATCAACATTTTGGTCTTCCTTACCATCCTCAAACTAGTGGAGAAGTTGAGGTGTCCAACCATCAAATAAAGTTGATCCTTGAGAAGACGGTTGCTAGGAATAGGAAAGATTGGTCAGACAAGCTTGATGATGCTTTATGGGCATATCGAACGGCTTTCAAGACTCCCATAGGCACCACTCCATACCGTCTTGTCTATGGAAAATCATGTCATCTTCCGGTGGAGCTTGAGCACCGTGCTCATTGGGCAATCAAGAAAATCAACTTCGACTTGGCGAGTGCGGGAGAGCAAAGGTTGTTGGATCTTCATGAATTAAAAGAACTTAGGCTTGATGCTTATGATTGTGCAAGTACCTACAAAGCTCGATCTAAGGATGCTCATGAAAAACTTATTGAGAAAAAAGAGTTTTGTGTAGGTGACAAAGTTCTTCTTTATAATTCTAAGATGAAGTTGTTCCCCGAAAAGCTCATGTCCAGGTGGAGTGATCCTTATTTGGTTCAAGGTGTCTTTCCAAATGGTGTTGTTGAAGTTACTATGTTGGATTCATCATCTCCGTTCAAGGTCAATGGCCATCAACACAAGAAGTATTGTTGTTGTTGTTGTTGATGAAATTGTTGTTGTTGAAATTGTTGTTGCTGTTGGAATTGTTGTTGTTGTTCTTCTTGTTGTTCTTGTTGTTGTTGTTGTTGTTGTTGATGCCGCTCGCGGACAATCATGTTTCGCTCACCTCCAAGAACGTTGGGGAGGACGCCATTGTCCCTAGGAATCTTCTACACATTCCTTGTGTTCCGCTCCAAGGAAGTGCGGCTCGGGTATGGAAGAATGCAATGGTGCTCCCTCTCAACCACCAATCGTGGAAGTTGTTCACATCGTCGATCGGTTGGATGAAGACCGACTTCCGCATGTATGAGATGTCCACGAACATATCTCTATCTTTTCCCACCCTTGTGCAAAAAGGGAAAAGAACCCCACCCCCTAGCTTCGAGGCAATCCTTGAAATCATCCCACCTAAGGCAATCTCTCCCGTCTTGTTCCCATTCTTGATTGCCTCACAACAGAGCACAAACCAGTACCCCATGTTGAGCCGCCAACTCAACTCCTCCTTTGTGGCGACCCAAAGAGTGAAGAGCTCTTCATGAGAGAGCTTGCTCAAATCTTGTTTGCTAAACACCGCAAACCCCAAGATGCGGTGAAGGATGCGGAGTACTGGATGGATAATTTGGCTTGCCACCGAGTACCGAGTACTAAACTCATCCATATCGGTAATTGTCCGCCACTAACGGAAAGCGTCGTACTCGGGGAAGAGCTCGGTGTATGGGGCAAGAAGATCGGCGTCGGGGTTAAAGTCTAGGAGTTCATTTAGACGCCAAAGAGAGATGACATGCCGGGCATTGAAGAGTTGGAAGGAGATTTGGAACTCGTTGTTTCCAACGGGTTCCTTCTCAAAGGAAGCTAGGAACTCGTAGGTGGGTTCCTTGAAGGTTGGGTATTGGTGTTGGATGAACTCACTCATCCCAAGGTTATCAAGAAGGGACCGAAGGTCCTCATCTATCCCCAAGTCACACATTGAGCGTTGATAGTAGTGTCGGGTTGGGTTAAGCTTGCGTTTGAGGAGTGTTTGATGGATGGGAGCATGGTGTCGGTTCACAAATTTTAAGGTGGGAAGTGAGGATTGTGCTTGGTTTAGATTTTAAGAGGAGGGTTGGGGTTCATCAACTGATATTCTAGGCTCCTTCCTGCTCCTTCTCCTACCACTCATCTTCACCAACTTTACTCACAACCCAAAAAGATACCGAGAACACCAAGGAGTGATTCCAACACTCAAGAATACCAAATCCTTCGCACACAACAACAACAATTGAAACCTTTGATCTTGCTATCTGAAAAGGGGTTAGGAGCAACAACTTTCCAAATACAAATAGCACAAGATAAAACAACTATGACAACAACAATCAATGCCAAAATTTGCAATACTCAATCACTAAAGAGAAAATCACTAGGCAGATTTCAATATCAAGCATCAAAAACTCTCAATCAACATACATTTTCAATCTCACATGCATTAACAATTTTCAATGCTCAAAATTAAGCTAGTGATCACTCACACAACTCTCAATATCCAAGTCAAGTAATTGCTAGCCAAATTTCATGCAAACAACAATATTCATCAACAATACTTACAAATCACTAAGAAATTCTCAACAAAATCAACAATTATAAGCAAAACTATCTTAAAATAACACAAAATTCATACAAGCTCAATTCTTGCTTAAAAATCCTAAAACATGATATTATCTAATCAATTAAAGCCACAAAGTACTCAAAGATTAGGATTATACCACAATTGAAGAGCTTGAAGACCTCCAAGAGCCCTTACGCACCACCACCTCGACCACCAAAGAACCACCACGAACTTGGTGAAAAATGGATGATTTTGAGAGGGGAAAGTGATGAATTTGTGAGAAAAGTGAGGGAATGTAAGGGATTTGATAAAATTACGAGGAAATAAGTGAGATTAGACGGGATTTGGGAGGTTAGGGTTTGAGTTCTTGAGGAGAGAGAGTGAGAATCGTGAGTGGGAGTTGTGAGAATGATGAAAGAAACGGGAAAAAGAACACTTAAGCCCCGATAAACCCAGATCTGCGCGCCCGCGCAGGTATACTACGCGCCCGCGCAAGTGAACTGCGCGCCCGCGCGGATGGCGCACACACGTCGCGCAAAACCTTCTGCCAAAATCTGGAATTTTTGCCTTCAATCTGCGCGGGTTCTCCCAGGCCTGCGCGCCCGCACACCCCTCTTCTGTGCGCCCGCGCAAATGTCGCGCACAAGGCGCGCAAATGTTTCTGTCAGCTTCTGATTTTCTGAGCTTCCCTGTGCGCAGGTTCTCCCAGGCCTGCGCGCCCGCGCACAGGATCCTCATTAATATTTTCTCTTTAAATGCTCCTCACTCACTTCCTAGTCTCCAAACCCCAACTTAGCTCCATATATAACACCAAACGGCCTGCAAAAATAGTCCTTAATTACACATCTAAACTCTATACAATCATGCTAGATGCACCGTATATCAAAGACACAAATACAATCAAAACTCACAAATCCCAATAATCCAAAGTTGTATATAGAAAAATGAAAGCAACATGAAGAGAAGAAAGTAGAAGAGGGTTAGAAACTCGGGTTGCCTCCCGGAAGCGCTTTTGGTTAGCGTCGTTAGCTCGACGTTCTTTGAGATGATTAAGGAGGGTGGAATTGACGATGCACATCAATTAGAGTAACTAAAATTGGTTCATCACTTGGGGATCCTTCAAAATAAGGCTTGAGGCGGTAGCCGTTGACTTTGAAAGGGGAGTGGCCATCTTGGAAAATTTCATATGCTCCATACGGGAATACCTCCGTAACAATGTATGGCCCACTCCATCTTGATCGGAGCTTGCCCGGGAAGAGCTTCAACCTCGAGTTGAAGAGGTGTACCTTTTGCCCTTTGACAAAATCTTTCTTGATGATTTAAGCGTCGTGCCACGCTTTTGATCTTACCTTATACATACTTGCATTCTCATAGGCACTCAACCTCAACTCCTCTAGCTCATGCAACTCTAAAAGCCTTTGCTCCCCCGCACTATGGAGATCCAAGTTGATTTGCTTGATCGCCCAATGAGCACGATGCTCCATCTCCACGGGCAAATGACAATTCTTCCCATATACAAGCTTGTAAGGGGTGGTCCCAATTGGCGTCTTGAAGGCGGTCCTCTAAGCCCATAGAGAATCAATAAGTTTAGAGGACCAATCCTTTCTCGTTCTGGCAACCGTCTTCTCCAAGATCACTTTGAGCTCTCTATTGCCATTGCCTCCCTTGGTTGAAGGGGAGGTATTACCATGAGGGTTGGACCTTTGTTTCATCATTTCGTCCATTTGCTTGGCCATCTTGGAGATTTGGGTAGAAAGGTTGTTGATTGCGTTGGCTTGCTCCAATGCATAGACACCCTTGCTAGAAGTAGCCTCCCTTTCTCCTTCATACCAATCATCATAATGCTTTGCGGCCTCCTCTATGATGCATTCAACTTCATCCTCTCCTTTGTTCATGATTGGATCGCCGGCCGCGGCATCTAGGCTTGTTCTCCCTTGAGGTGTGAGACCTCCATAGAAAGTGTGGATGAGTTGATACTTAGGTATCCCATGATGTGGGCATTGACGTTGAAGCTCTTTGTACCGGTCCCATGCCGCACTTAGAGTCTCACCACTCTTTTAGCGAAAACCTTGAATTAAGGACCGAGCCTCGGCGGTCTTCCTATGGTTATAAAATCTCCTCAAGAAGGTCGTAGTTACTTGGTCCCAAGTTGTGAGAGAATTAGGGGGTACCTCCTTCTCTAGCCATTCTAGACCTCTCCCAATTAAAGAAAATGGAAACATCTTGAGGCGGATATACTCTTAAGTCACTCCATTGGCTTTGATTGTGTCACAATACTTCTCAAATTCTTTCAAATGCTAATGAGGGCTCTCAAATTTTCCACCCGAGAATTGTTTCCTCCCTATTAAAGCAATCAAATTGGGCTTGATTTCGAAATTGTTGGCTTGAGTGGTAGGGGTTAGGATCCCACTTTGGGCTCTAAAGTCTTCGGGAGCCCCAAGACGACTCAAAGGTGTATTCTCTCCCATTTAAGAACCTTCTTCACTTTCGGACTTAAAGATTGAAAAGGGGTTGATTCCGGGACTTGATGGTGAATTAGGACTATCTAAGTCTTCACTTGAGGGTGAAGATGGTGGAGTATCTTCCAATTCTCTTACTCCTTCTTTCGTTGGGGTGTGAGAATTTCTACTCCTCGCTCTCGCTTCTCTTCGAAGTAAGGACAAATATCTCTCTAACTCCGGATCGATGGGAATCAAAGACCTTGAGCGGGTTCGTCCTCTGTTCATACAACAAAGCTAAGGAGAACGTAAGCACTGACAAGTAACAAGTAGTAGCAAATACTAACAAACAAGCAATGAGATAGTCTCAGATAAAGTAATGAAAAAGCAATGGAAGCCGTCTCCCCGGCAACGACGCCAATTTGACAAGGGAATAAACGCGTCGTCAATTGTCTATCCCTAGATCAAATACAATTTATACAACCTAAACAAACCTAATACGAGTATAAGGCAAGCATTGGGGTCGAACAATAAGGAGACATGCATAAACACCACATTCACTACTTAAGACTTAAGCTATCTCGGGACAAGAGGTGTGAATAACTAAGAGATTAAACTAGAGATTAAGAATGATTAAAGATCAATATAACTAAACACCAAGGGAAGTGGGTAGATGTAGGTGCCAATTGATCATGCAATAACACGGAAGCAAAGCAATGGTAAACTAAGCATGCAAGAATATCGAAATAAAGCTCGATCTAACCGCCTTCCGGGGTTAATCAATTTCTCCAAACATAGCCTCTATGTTTCCACACTAAAACCATATATTAGAAGGTGCAATCAATGAACTATCGATAGCAATGAACTTTAACTAAGTCAACTTCCGTTTCTTGTTAGCAAAGATTCACCTTTAATCAACCAACAATGTGCACTTGCAAGAAGATTAAAGAATATCAAACATACAAAGACTTTAGTCACCATTAACATAACCCCAACATCATAAGCATGAATCAATTAACAACTACACCATCCCCACACCCTTGGCTAGGTGACTACTCACAAATCATATTGAAGACAATATCAATAATCAAATCAATAAGCATCAACATGATCAATAAGCAAAGAAGGAAAATCAAAATAAGCAAACAAAACTAAATACAAAAGTAAAGAAAGAGAGTAAGAGATTGCTCATTAATTGAAGATGAAGATTTACAAAGATTCAATCAAGCTCCTTCTTCAATATCAAAGTTCATCAATGAAAATCCACACTTTTTCTCTCTACTAATGAAGTTTCTCTCTCTAGATTAGGGTTTAATTGTCTCTAAGATAAGGCTAGATGATCCACTAATCTCCCCTACGACCTATATATATAGGTCCTTTAAAAGATACAAAAATACGAAATTAAAAAACTACAACTCAACGGTGCGCGCTCGCGCATATACACTGCGCGCCCGCGCAGATGTCGTGCGTGCACCCATGCAGATCTTGTGCGCCCGCAGATCTGTGGGTACGGGGAATTAGACCCATGGATGTGCGCCTTCTCCCAGCAATAATGCGCGCTCGCGCTTGAAGAGTGTGCGCCCGGACACAAGTCGCGCACAAGGCGCACACAACTCCCTGTTTTGGCTCTAATTCTGCTGCCGTCTTGTGCGGGTTGCGCGCCCACACATATCAAAGTCGCGCGCCCGCACACAAAGCGCGCACAAGGTGCACAAACTATTCTGTTTGTGTTCTGTTCTTGAAGCATTCTTGCGCGGGTTCTCACAGTGTTGCGCGCCCGCACACAGGGGATTTTGGGGGTGAATTGCTCTTCTTCCAATGCCTTGATTCCTACAAAACAAAAACAAAGAAAACAAGGAGAAAGGCAAACAAAGAAAAGAGGAACAAAAAGGAGAGAAAAAGGGGGCAAACAAGCTACAAATGGGAGGGAAAAACCCGTAAAAAGAGCACTAAATTGTCGCATAAATGCCACTCATCAGCGCGCAACCCCCCCTAGCCAACCACCCGTGCGCACGCACGAGAAGGTGTGCGCATGCGCACGGCTGGGGCAGCCCACTCCCCCCATTTTCATCCCTAATAGCAGCCCCCCCTCATTTTTCACTCTCTCTCCCCGACTTTCAATATCTTCTTCTCCTTCATTTTAATTTCTTTTTCTTCTTAAAATTTCTTCACAAAATCTTCATTTTAATTCATCATTTCACAAATTACAACAACAAAATCACAATTTCACACACGAAATTTTCGAATTTTCGTCCTCTAAATTTGAATTTTGGGTCTTTGATTTTCGAATTTTGGGTGCTTAAATTAGGGTTTGGAACTTGCAACTTGGTGTACTAATTGGCTTATTATCTTGAATTATTCAATTTTCAAGTGTTTTAAAGCTTCATTGAGGTATGATTTATCATTTTCTAGTCATCTTGTTCCTCATTTTTGAAGTTTGAAACCCTTGTTTGAGATTTAATGGTAGAACTCCATTGTTAGTTCTTTTTGCTTGTATTTTGTGTTGTACGATGTTATTTGATGATGATGAAATTTTTTACCTCACTTGAATTCTTGACATCACCATTGTTGGTCATCTTTCTCTCTCATGGGTTTGTTCATGGTAGCTTTGTTTCTTTGTTTATTCAATGTTTTGGATAATTTTGCCTATGATGAGTCATGATTTTGGTCTTTCATGACAAACTTTTGCCTTTGGATTGATGATTAGTTGCTTCTTATTTCTCATAGAATATTTCTGTGGTTGCTACTATATTCATGGCATTAGTTCTTTGTGACCAATCCTCTATCATTCATGTTGGATTATCTTTGTGCTTGACATTTCTTGAGCAATTCTTTATGATTATTTGGTGATGATTTTATCTCTTATGCACTTGTGTGTTTGAGCCAATTTCTTGATGAATTGCTTATGCTTAGCCTTTCTTCTTATAGATGGCCCCTATTCGTCGCAACAAAAAGGCTAGAACAAGCACAAGCAAATCTTGGCATGTTGTTCCCCCTCCTCCCAAGGTGGTTAAAACATATGGCATTGAATTCTCAAAGGAACTCCATTGGGATAGATTCATCCAATTGACAAAGAGAAAGCTTAAATCCACCCGCTTTTATGATCAAGCGACTACTACATTGTTAGCAATTGATGAAGATGTTCGTCTACTTGCGAAGAATTTAGGCCTTTTGGAGTTTTTGGATTTGAATGCGTCCACTTATGCTCGGTTAACGTATAAATTTCTTTCGTCCCTTGAAGTGATTTGTGAGAATAGTGGTAATTCTTCAAGGACATTGACTTTCTAATTATTCAATAATGATCATCGAATTTCGGAATCTCAACTTTGTTCATACTTTCGATTTCCTTGGGCCGTGGATGAAGATCACCTTGTATATTCGGCCAATGAAAAGATGAGTGATAATCATGGGTATGATGAGCTAAAATGGTGGCGGCGCATCTCTAATGATCATCCATCCGGCCATGCGATACTTCAATCGTATTCTCACCTATGCTCTATGTTCTAAAGATTCGTTGGGTGCCATTTCTCGTGAGGAGTTGTGTTGGCTTTGGATAGCCGACCATGAGCAAGGAGAGCTTGAGCTAGTTGATTTTACTCAACATTTGATCAATCGATTTCTTGATATTAGAGACGGCGTTTCACTCTTGGGGAGCATTCAACTAGGGCATGATCTCCATTCTTGCCCTTTGCATAGATGACTCCTACAAAGTTGCTTTGTGAACTTCCGCCCATAGTTGATCCTTGCGAGAGGACTCCTTCCCACTACCTCAACATTTATGCTCTTGTCAATCAAAAGTTTCTTAAGCGTACCAAGAGACAAGATCTTTTCATTTGGAAGGTTTCTCGTGCTAAGGATTGGTTCTTGATTCCAAGCAAAGAAGCCACCAACCGAAAGACAAAGAAGAATACTTTTACTTGGAGACCCCCACAGTGAAATATTGATCCTTCTCTTCGGCGGAAGACAAATCATTCAAGAACCAATTCCGATGATGTTCTTTCGGCGGATTTTCAAGCTTTGCCCCCGGTTGAGCGGGGAGGTACACCTATCCCTTCCTCTACTTCTTCTTCTTCACTTGAGTTGTCTACTTTGCATGCCAAGATTGATTCTATTGCTAATGTCTTGTATTTTATGCCTTTTGGGCATGACTTTACTCTTGGTTATGATTTTCATGCTCGTAAAGTGTATGATTTGCATGTTAGGAGGGGGAAGATCGAACCGTACTTGAACTATCCGTACCTCCCGGTCTAACAAGGACCTATCCCTTAATGGGAACCCTGTGAGCCCTCTCGTAGACCTAGTCTTTGTTACCCTTATGGGGAAGGTCCTAATGCCCTCCCTAGTGCTATTGTTGGCACCACCCCGGCCACTTACGATTATAAGTGGCCCGGTGGGTGCGATTTTACTTATGATCCTTCGAATCCTTAGCCTTTCCCAAACCCCGAGACATTTGGTAGGTGGGGCTTATCGGGCGAGGCAATCTTGGATGATTGGTCTCACTTTTTCGAGGTGGATCGAGCTAGGAGAGAGGGTAGGTTGAGGGGCAAGGCTCCCATGGAGGTGGGTGATTACACTAGCTCTAGTCATGTGGTTTTGGAGACCGGTGAGGGGATTACTCATTCTACCCCTTACCATAGTGCCGAGTGATTCCATCTTGTCTACACCCCCTTACTTGTTTGTTTTCTATGTTGTTATCTTTATGCCAATATGCTATTTGGATTTGATTTTGGGGGGTAGTTCATTTCAAGCTTGGGGGTGTTATATGTTATTTGTGTGCTTCACCTTTCTTCCCCCTAGCTTTTATGGTTCACTCTTGGTCTCTTTTGCTTGCTAGTGTTGATCATTGATTGTCTCATGCTTCTCTGTTATTTTGTATGGCTAATGATGGTTTCTTGCTGATTGATTATCCGCTTTAGTTCCTGATATTGTTGATTGTTCGCTTGATTACTATCCTGATGATTATCTGCTTTCTGCTTCCTAATGATTCTGCTACTGTCCTGCATTCCTATATCCCTTATGAGTTACCTATATCCCTTTTATTTCTTTCTTTTCTTCTCTCATGAAGTTACAAACATTCTTGTTATCGTACATGTTCTTTCTTATCGCGATCTTTGGGTGAGATCTTTCTATTTTCCCTCTTTTTCTTTTCCTTTTGTATGCATAGTTTAGGTTTAGTTTAGGAGGAGTTGGATGGTTCGAGGTTGCTTGCTTTTAACACCTTAGTGTGTTTAGGGTCATTGGTGCTGTAGCCGAATGACTATTTGTTTGTCGATAGGGATATTATGTGTTTGGCTTGCTTCCTTGTGTCTTCTATTTCTTCTTCTTCTTCTTTATTTTCTTTATTTTTTTTATCTTTTCTTTTTCCTTTTCTTCTATTTTTTTTTTTTTTTTTTGCTTATTCTTTTTGTTATCTCCTTCTCTTTTCTTTATATTTCTTTTTGCATTTTGCTATTAAGAAAACAAAAAGACTTGAAAATCATGCATATAAATAAAAAAAATACAAAACGAAAAAATATTTTCTTTTTGAGGCAATGCTCTTATTTCTTCTTGTTTTTGCTTTTGCTTTGGACTTAGTACCACTTGGACTTGCATTTTTAGATTTTACCCTTCTTAAATGGCAATGGTTCGCACGGTTTGAGAGTATCTTTGGTTGACTCTAAGATAAAGTATTCTAAGGTAGTCGTTCAGAAGTTTTGGGACCTTGAAGCCGGATTTTATTATTTTTGAAAATTTGCAATTGCTCCCTTTAGGTGAATTTGAAACTAATAGTGAGTTATTGTTACAACCATGTGAGGTTTCGTTCTTTTCTAGCCTTCTACATATCTTGCATGAGCGGCGCATGGATCCTTGTATATTGTATGCTTTATCTAGATTTTGACTTTCATCTCCCGAGATCACGACCGAGCCATTTAGGAAGGACAAAGGCATCTTTTCGGGGTGGTAATTTTTACTTTTCTAGGATAGTTTTCTATTCTTTGTTTTGGGTTTTCATTTGCCTACTTGCTAACCATTTGAGCCTTATACCCTTCTTTTCAAGCCACATCTTTAGCTTTTGAGCCTTTTGTTTCATTCGTGTTCCCATCATTGGTTTTTGTGAAGCATTTGGTCTCTATTGTTGGAGTTTTGATGGATGAGAATGATTGTTTTGTTCTTATAATGAAAGCAAGTTTGTGTTGTAAATATTTTGTGAATAAAAAGAAAATGCAAAGTTGAAAAAGCCGTCCACAGTTAAAAGAGGTGAGGATAATGAAATAATGTGAAAATGGAAAAATGAAAAAATGAAAAAATGAGAAACACCAAAGCAAATTCAAAAGCTTTGGCAAAAATTGAAAAAAGTGAAACATGAAAAATTCAAAATCATTTTGATGTAAGTGTCTTTCTCCCTATTTTAAGCATTGAGGACAATGCTTTGTTCAAGCTTGGGGGGAAGCGTTCTTACGCTTTTTGTGTATATGTTTGTGATTTTGGCTATGAATAAGCATGGGGGTATTAGTGTTTTTGTTTGGTGATTACTTGGTTTTGGTGTTGAGATTTGGCCAATATTTGCTTCATAATTTAGGTATACCACCAAATTTCAAATTTTAGCCTACCTTCACCCTTTTCGCCTTTACATTACAACCCTTTCCAAGACCTTTTGACCTTTGTGGTTGAGTCACAAGTCAGTGGAGGGAGATGTAGGTCAAGCTTATAGAGCGGTATGCAATATTCGAGACGTCGAGTAGCCTAAAATCACTTTCTTTTTCCGGTTCCTTCGAGGAACCATTGAAATGCTCGCTAAAGGTAGATTTGAAGCTAATTGGAAGAATGTGTTAAAAATGTTTTGCGATGAAAGTGAATTGTGTCTTGATAGTTCTCTATGCTTAGCATGTTTTATGTTTCAATCAACCTTAGATATCTCGGAATGTGCCTACCCTTGTTTGTTTAGAAAGCTTGGTATCTACTTGTGTTTTGTCTACTTGCAAAAGTCCATTGTAAGAGCATTTTTCTTCCTTTTGGTTTTAACTTTCTCTTTTCTCCTTTTTTGTGCTTTGACTCATTTCAATCAGAGTTATGGGTTATTCTCTTAGGATACCCTTACGAGAGCATTACTCGTCCTCTAGAGCGATCTAGGAGTTTAAATGGCTTGTCTTTCGTTGCTAAAATTTACCGTGATTCCTACGAAAGTGAGTTAGTGTACATTCTCATCTTCTCTAGCTTTCTTGTGTGCTTACTTTGCTTAAATAATGTCATCATCTTTCCTTGGGTTTGATCTTATTTTGCTCGAGGACGAGCAAAAGTCTAGCTTGGGGGAATTTGATGAGCGTCATTTATGGCGCTCAATAGAGTAGCTTTTATTTCCTTTTTCTATATTTTCTTGCTTTATTTTCATATAATCTTTCTAGTTTTCTTTTATTTTCCGTCTTTATAACTTATTTTGGTTTTTCGTTCACTTTTTTGAGTTTTTCATGATTTTGTTCTTATTTAGCTATTTTAGTTTAGTTTCTATTCATTTTTCTTTCTTCTTTACTTTTACTTGAATTTTTGTAAGTGAAGTTTCAAAGTTTTATTTGTTGCGTTCTCACGGTTGTGTTCTCCTTGATTCTAGGTCATGAACGCGCAAATGTTTGAAGATCAAGGGCTGCCCTCCTCGTAGGCATCATCATGAGAGCACTGACGATAGGGATGCACGAGAGAGCTAGGAGAAAAACTTCGCACAAGGATCTACGAGCAAGCAAGAGAAACCGTGCACGCCGTAACACCACAGCAGGGGTGCGCGCGCACAAGCCCCCCTGTTTTTGTATAGTTTTTGTTTTTGTTTTTATCTCTCTTTTTTTTGTTGCTTTGAAGAACATTGGAAGCAACATATCGAGTTATGGTAAATGGTTTGGTTGCTTTATTTTTCTTCTTCAAGAAACAATTGGGTGAGACTTTTCCTTTTCTCTCTTTTATTTTCTCTTGTGTGCATTAGGTTAGATTAGGATCGATTTGATTGTTCGAGGTTGTATGCATTTGATTCTACGGAATTTGGTGATCGTTGGTATGATACGGAACGATCTTTGTTTGTCAATTGGGAGTTAAATGTCTACTTGCCTCCTATGCTTTTATGCTCTTTCCTTTTTGTAAAAAAAAAATGATTTTATTGTTTCAAGACAAACCATGAAAACCTTAGTTGTTTAATTTTCATTTTGAGCATAATAAAAGATAACTTGTGTGATTGAATGTCTTTCTTACTAAGTGTTAAAAGTTTGCATGCTTCGGGATTGCCATCGGTTGAATCTAGGATAGGTTCATGCTAAGATAGCCGGTCTAGAACTCGTAAGGCCCATAGAACCCAATTTCACTTGTTTGTGGTAAGAAGGTGTTGCTCTCATTAGGGGATTTGAAGCCTTAGAGGTAGTTTTTGTAACCTGATGTGAGTTTCATTGTTCAAGCCTCCAATATTTCTTTATATGAGCGGCGTAGGATCCTTACCAAAGCATGTTTAATCTAGAAAATGGCATCTAACTCCCAAGATCGCGACCGAACTAACTTAGGGATGATAAAGAACATTCTTTTATTCGGTGACTATTTTGTTTTCTAGGTTTAGATTTCATCTTATTGCATTTTTGGTTGCATTTGCCCCCTTTGGTTCCCATGTTGAGCCTTTCTCCTCCTTGATTTTAGCACATTATAAACCCATGGCCTTTTATTTTACTTTCACCCTTAGGATCGTGAAATTCAAGCCTCGAAAGCTTATACATGTTTTGATTGGAAATGTGGAGGATAGTTTTTCTTAATGGAAAGTGAGATTGTGAGGTTGTGAATATTTGTTCAATAAAAGTAAGTGCAAATCTTAGAAAAATCCATCCTTTGTTATAAAAGGCAAGAACTTTGGAATAAAGTAAAAAAAAAATTTGAAAAGTTAAGAAAATGAAAATTAGAATAAAGAGTTTTTGAATGATGATGAGAGGAGAAGATGAAAGTTCAAAGTGTTTGGCATTGTGATTCAAAGTTGTGGCAATATAGTTTGAAGATTGGTAGAGGTGTAATTTTGAAAAAGAGGCTTGATCGCCCTTCATTTCACGATTAGGCTAAGCACCAATTTCCAAATTTTTCCACACCCTTACTCCCTAGCCAACGCTACAACCCTTTCAATGTTCTTTTGACTTAGGTTGGTTGAGTCTTTAGTTGATGGCGGGAGGGAAACTTCAAGTATAGTGAAGGGCATGACTTGGTAAGATGTCGAGTTCCCCTACTTTATATTGATTTGATTTTTGTTCCGGCTCCTTCGAGGAGTCATGAGATGCTACCTCCAAGGATGGATTTGAATATAAGGGAACGCGGTAAAAATGTATTGAATGCGGGGGGAGTGGCGCATGTTAGAGTTCTCTATGCTTAGCATGGTCTATCCTTCATTCAACCATTGGCATCCCCTTGCATGCTCACTTTCACCACTTAGAAAGTTTGCCATCCACTTGTTACTGTTGTCTATAAAAGCTTGATTTGATTATGATTTGCATGTGCTTATTGATTCATCATCTTGTTTTCTCCTTTTTGGTTCTTCTTGAACGCATTTTTGTGAGAGTTGTGGGGTAAACTCTTTGGAAACCCTCACGAGATAATAACTCATCCTCATTGGCGACCTTGAGGTTCAAATGGCTTGTTGCTTATGCTAAAAGAAAATTCTCCTTTTCTTTATTAGTTTTAACTCTTCCAGTTTTCTTTGCTTTAGGACAAGCAAAAGGCAAGTGTGGGGGATTTTGATGGGTGGCATTTATGCCACTCTTTTATCCTATTTCTCTAAGAATTTTCCCCTTATTTGCACTTGTTTAATCCCTATTAAAGCGATTTATCTTCATTTCTGTGTTATATCTTCCTTTCTTGTGTTTCCCTTCCGTTTCTTCCTTTTTGTATGTTTTTCTTTATTTTTGTTCGTTGTTTTGTAGATTGTTAGCCTTTTTAGAGAAGCCTATGGATGCATTATGAGCTATGGAGGGAAAGGAGATGCTCAAGGAGAAGGTGGAAGCAACTCAGGGAGCCGCGGGCGCAAAATCAACGATCGCGGGCGCAGGATGCTGCTGTGCACTTGGACGATTATTTCAGTAGATGCCTAGCCGCGCCTTGGAAGAGGTCTCTCCTCCTCAGCCCGCGCAGCCTTTCGGGGCTGACCTTCCCCTGATCCCAAGCCGCGGCCTTTCCTCAGCAGGAGAGACCTCTCCTCCTTCAACCCGCGGGTGCGGCACATTAGGCCGCGGGCGTGGCTTTCTAGGCAGGTCGAAGCCGTACCCTGCTCGGAGAAGGCGCGGCAGCTCACTAGAGGGCTCTCCTTGGTGTTTTATTTCCGACTTTTAGATGCATATAAATAGCCTTCTTATTCAAATTTGTAACTATCCTATTTTTTATCTACATTGAGACCTGGTATTTTAGAGAGAGAAAGTAGCTTTTTCTTCAAGTTTCTTCATTGTATTAGACATTTGGTCAAGTTTATTTCAATCAAGGCAAAGTTCCAAGTTTTCATCTTTAATCAAGCCCCTCTTTAGTAATCTCTAATCCCTTCTTTTAGTTTGATTTATTTTCTTTGTTATTGATTATTTTCATACATCTCTTTAGTTGAACTTGTTGATATTGTTTTTATTTGTTTTCAATCATGATTAGTTTTGTGTTTATTGAATCCTTATTTGCTTTATCTATGACGGTTAGTTTCACTTCCTAGGCTAAGCTTTTAGCTAGAGGAAGGGGGTGGAAAACATGTGTTAATATTGATGATTGATGATGACTTGATTGAACTCATGCCATAAATTGATGAAAGATATGATTTTTGATAACTTAAGATTATTAGTAGCACATTATTTGATGTTCCCTAATCTAAATGCATGAGAATGATTTGGATTAGGCTAAGATAACCTTTACTTTGATGATTGCATGAAAATGAATTGTTTAAGTAGAGTTTTATGTATTGTGCACTCTTAATCTCTTGCCATGATTAGTGACTAATTGGATGCATGAAAATGATTCGATTAGAACAAGACTTAGTTCATTGATTTGCTTAAGCAATTGCATGAAAGTGAGTTGTTTGAGTAGGACCTAGCATTTTATGGCATGTTATTCATGATAATCATCATTATCCATCCATGTTTGATCAAGTTTGACACTCCCATACCCCTAGCATTTGTTTATCTTTAGTTAATCCTTTTTATCTTCCTTTCTTAGTTGCTTTAGTTTACTTAATCAAGAAAACCAACAATAATATTCTCTCATTTACCCTTGCATTAGTGGATTTGATGTTCAACTTGTGTGCTTCCTCGTGGTTCGACCCTATACTTGCCGCTAACTAGTTTAGTGAAAGGTTTAGGTTTTTAAATAATTAATTTAATTACGTAGTAGTCCCAACGACCTATTAACCTGTGATCAGCGAGAAAGGATGAATCAGATTACATATGCTTCCGCTTATTGGATCGATCATGTATGTCATTATATGTACTAGGACAGATGTATCGTATGCCTTGAGACGATTTTAAAGCATAGTCTGGATATGTATTCTGCCTAAATGGAGGAGCGTTTAGTTGGAAGAGTGCCAAGACAAGCACAACTGCAGATTCTACAACTGAAGCCGAATACTTGGCAGCTGCTGAAGCGGCTAAGGAGGCAGTTTGGATTCGTAAGTTGTTGGTGAACTTGATGTTATACCCTCCATCAAGGGTCCAATAGCCCTATATTATGACAACAATGGAGCTATTACTCAGGACAAAGAGCCAAAGGAACATCAAAAGGTCAAACATGTCAAGCGGCAATTTCACATAATAAGAGAATGGAAATCAGAGGGTGAAATCAGAATTTGTAAAGTTGGAACGGATAACAATGTAGCCGATCCACTTACTAAACCTCTACCTCAAGTGAAGCACAACAAGGACGTTGAGGCAATGGGAATCAGGCACGTTGGAGATTGGCTTTGATTTCCCTTTTAGTGTTTTAATTAAATTTTGAACATTTTAATGTAAGACACTAAGATGAACCATTCAGGTTTGGGAGTAATTTAATTTCATGCAATTTTATCACTCCGTTTCTATTTAATTATGGTTTAAATTAAATATTGAGTCCGTTCGATTATGAGAATATTCAAAATAGGATATCAAGACTAGTCTTGGAAAAAGAAACACCTATTAAGTGAACATTGAATATTATGATCGAAAATTATCCCTAATCGAGGTCATCTAAAAGATGGACGATTAATGACTGCTTGATATTATTGTGTAGTTTGATTTATAGCACCGTTTCTTGTGCTACAAGGACATGATTGTCATAAATCATTTGCACAGGTATTGATTTAGAACCATACTGGATCGACCTATGAGAATACTTTAAGAGATTTAAAAATCGTCATAAGTATATTTCTCATTATGGCTATCGGAACCTCTTTCCTCGACCATGAGTATTGTGAGTTCTCTTGTTTGAGTACTAGTCCGTTTTGATGTTAGTCAAACGTCTTCCGTACATGGAGATTATAACAGCAACACTCGGAAGGCTAGGTCCTCTCAGTAAGAGAAGCTGCCATTACAAGACTGGGAATGCCCCCTACTAACAGTAAGGAACATGTCTTTGTTTTTTACAAGGCCTTTCAAAGAGCGAGACTGTGAAAATTCATGGCCGTGCTCGGATGGATTTTAGAAATAATCTTTTTATTGACAGTCAAAGACGGATTTCGAGAAACACTTCTGGACGTAATAAGGATGACGAATAATCTTACCTTATAGTTCATGAAGAGATATTAAGTGATACAGGTTAAAGGCTATACACTAAAAGCACACTTGTCCGAAAGGATAAGTGGGAGATTGAAAGGAATGGTGTCCTTCGAACAAGTGTATTATTTCGATAGAGGGTTCGGAGCTATTAGAAAGCTAATTATTTAGTTAGTTCAATTGATCGGAATGCCTAGGTGGAGGCCGCTTCCAATCAGTAATATTAATGAATAATTAATATTACAGCTTAATCTTGACTGAACCCTTCGGGTCATACCCAAGCAACTAACGATCCGACACGACGAATTAAATAGGAAGGAATTAATGAGTCGCTCGAGTAATATATATTTAGACTTCGGAATTCGAGCTAGGAAGGTTGAAACCGAGCGTCGCAAGTTGAGTCGAACAAATAAAAGACGAGACGGTAAAATCAATAATAAATCAGCACGTTACCAAAATACCCCTAGCATCGGAGTGCCTCGAGCAAGCCGAGTGCTAGGGGCATTTAGGATAAAATGGTGGATAGCATGCGCACCGCACCGCACCAAGCCTAGGCTGGCTGGTGCATGGTGCGGCATGCTAGTGCGCCTTTGTTCGCAATGCTGTTAGCACAAGGCTAACAAGCATCGCTAGCATGCACAAGCAAGTAGCAGCGTCGAGCTAGCAGCTCCAGCTAGCTAGCAGCGCGTTAGCGTGCTAGCACTGCTAGCAATGCTTGCTGGTTGGTGCGGGGAGGGGCAGGCGGCAGCGCACAGAAGCGCGCAGCAATGCGAGGCCTGCTGGCACTCACTGTTGGGCTGTGCGAGCAGCTAGCGTGCCCAGCCAAGGGGCCAGGCAGCCAACTAGGCAGCTTTGGTGCCCAAGTCTGACAGCGCCAACAAGTGCATATTAGTTGGGGCGTGTGGTAATGTGAGAGCCTGTTGGGGAAGCCTTGGGGATCAAGTATTAGCCCCCCCTTCCCTTGTGGTCCTTACCTTACCCATCCTCTTAAAATGCCACTTGTTGATTAATTAGTTGTTTGCTATTTTCTCTTATTTTTGATTTAAAAATAAAGGAGGAAAATTTATTTTACTAACTCTCCCACATTGATGGGAGAGTGGATTTCTCACTTGAGTTTCCCTATAAATATCCCACTTGGGAATTGGAAAAACGAACTTGAGTAAGAGCTCAATTCGGTATCTCCACTTAAGAGAAAACCTATAAGCTCATTAATTACTCGAGTAGTGTTTTGGTCCGGCTTGGCTAACCTCCAAGCAAGAGACCCTTCGTGATTGTGTTGTTGGTGGATATCGTCGGACTCATCGAAACCCAACACATTGATATTGGTGTTTAGATGCTTATGAATATGATTCATGCAATTCCGCTTATAGTATCTAAAGTCCTACAGTGCTACTAGTTAGCCTTTGCATGTATACGTATTGAATATTGATTATTTGAATGTCCACAATTTTAATTCAATTAGGAGGGAGAATAATTTAATTATGGGTCAATTATATTTTAAATGCTCAAAATTAGTCCATAAAAGAACAATTTTACCCCAAAATGTCCGAAAAGTTCGAACCCCCTAATTCTAAATTTCAAAATTTCGAAACCCTAAACCCTTATATTTGATTTTTGTGTTTTGGTTTTGATTTAATTCGATTGCTATGTGATTCATGAATTTAATCAATTTGATCCATGTTAAATTGTGAATTTTTCGTGATCAAATTAATTAATTTAAGAGTTAAATTGAATTGGACATTAATTTCATGAACCCTAATTTTTAGGTTGAATGTGATTTAATTTTAAAATTATTGGACCACATTAAAATTAATTTAATTTTTAACAAAATAGTTGTTTTAATTTAAATTAAAATAAAAAAGGTTTTTGGGTATGGCAGCTACGGCTGGGTGGCGCAGCCACGGCGGCTGCCGCTCCAGGTGGTCCAGGAGGGAAAACGGGGTGGGGCAGCAGTGGTAGCAACAACAGCTGCGTGCAACCATTGCGCACACTACCGCTGCCTTGCGTCGCTGCGCAGTAGCGTACACCAGCTCGGTGTATGGCTACCGTGGTTAGCTTCGGTTGGCCACACCATAGTGGCTGGCTCAATTTTATAAAGAAAAAAAATTAATTTATTTTATTTTAATAAAAATCAGATTTTAAAATTAAAGATAAGTTTTGAATTTTGAAAGGATAATTGTCAAAGTTAAATTTGTTAATTTTTGATAAGTTTAGATAGTTTTTGAGCAAAAGATTATATATGGATAATAATTGATTAAATAATGAGATTATCCCATAATTATTTTAGGATATATTTATTTAAAACATTGTGATTGGCTAGGTAATTAGGATAAAATCTTCTAAATTAGTTAGGATAATCATGGAAAATAAATATGATTTATCTTCCATAATTAAAATATGATTTGATTCTATCTCATACCTAAAATAGAATATGTGATATTTTATGATTGGTCATGAATAATATATAATATTATCTAGTTGCGGTAATTTAATTAAATATGATATATTAAGATGCCATGTTTCCTTAATTATGAACATCCGATGTTGTAGTTTAGGAAAACATGATGAGTGATTTATTATATGGCACATTATAATATATGATGTTTTTTACTGCTATATAGTCTAGTATGGCCCGTAGATTTTAAATACAATCTGCACATCATGTCGTATTTTTGTAATCTAAATACGGTCTGCGTACCGTTAAGTATTTTTGTAATTTAGTTTATTTTATTTAAGTAGTAGATAGAATAGAATAATATTACAGGTTGCAGTTGATCCAAGAAGCCAATGGAGTGAAGGCCCAAAGGAGCTAGATGGATGAGATCCATGAAGGTTCAAGTGGGAGTTTTTCTTTATTAGTTTTCATAGGATTAAGGGGCCATACTATGTCATTTTATTTATGCATTAGTAGATTATGCATGTTAGATTTTATTGACACTTGTGATGATGCGCTAGAGTTCACTAAATTAATCACAAACATAACGAATCTAGGTCCCGATAATATTGAGGTTGCTTTTCCAATTAAAAACCCAATAAACCTTTGATATTAATGATAGGTCATGCCAAAGTTAAGTGTCATTTTATATCTTGGGAGAGTTGGGGTAAATAAAGTTTACAATTTTAATTGATTATACTCAACAAGGTTACCTAAAGCGTTTTGGGTAAATAAAGTTTTACAATTTTAATTTATTATACTCAACAAGGTTACCTAAAGCGTTTAGGACCTTGAAGCAAAGGGTAATTATTAAACATGTGATGGTTAATTATTCAACCAAGAGTTACAAGAGTTGTAATCAGTAAAGAGTCTACTCACCTTGATAATGTAATGATTGATGGTAGGGCCAAAGTCCGGTCAATTATTGCACAAATAAAGGGTCTTGGAATCACTTAATTCAAATAGGGATCAATTAAATCGAATGAAGTGTTTTAACGTTATCAATTTAATACGATTATGGTACTTTAATTTTATTAAACATAATTATTGAACTTTACCTCATTTTGATTTTGTTTGTAGATGAATAGCTTTAATGACAACACTAATTTGCCAACAAAACTTAAAACAAGGCTAAATCTCAGAAACTTCAAGGAATGGGAAGAAGAGTTAAGAAGTGTTCTTAAGATCCACAAGCTTGAGGCTCGACTCTATATTCCCATTAAAAGCAGATTCACAGTAGGTTTCACTCGTGATAGGAACCCGAAAGATGTTTCGGATGCAGAGAAAATCAGGAATCTCATATTGGCATCTATTCCAACTTGTTGGAAGAGAAGGTTCAAGGATTATGAGTTGACCAAACAGCGAGAATGTCTTCGTGCCATCTGTTGAGGTGGCATTGGGGCATTAGGAAGTGGATGCATCAACGATCAGAATGTTAGAGAGGTCGTTAATTCGATCCTTCAAATATACTACTCCTAGACTGACAGTGTAAGGTTTGAGACTTACAATATTCATTGTAAGATAATGGCTATGAAATTCATTCTTGGTCAATGACTTAAGAACCATGTGAAGGAACTGATTGATTTACTCAATCGAATGGATATCTTAGGGAGACCGTTTGTTGATGACTTTGCAGATGACACTATTCTATTTTACTCCATGATGGATTTGATCTCGTCAAGCTTATTCAAGATGATGAAGGCTCGACAGTGACACTTGTTAATCTGTTGATCAACCATTTGGAGGAGTACTTGAAGAAGGAGGGAAGCTAATGCTTCTATTGCGGTAGGTGGTCTTGCCATTTACCAGGTTGTCCCCACAACACCAGTGAACACGGAAGGTAAGGAGTTACCTAATGTTTTTGTTGTTGAAATCAATCTTACCTCTTCTTGCAATTGGGTATTCGATACCGGTTATGGTGCTCACATTGTTAATAACATGAAGGGCCTAAGAGAGAGTAGGAAGTTAGCAAAAGGGAAAGTCACACTTTGAGTAGGAAATGGAGCAAAAGTTGCTGCACTTGCTATTGGAAACTATCACTTGAGGCTTCTATCTGGTCTTATTTTGGTGCTTAATAACTACTATTATGTCCTAACAATTACCAAAAACATTATTTCAGTCCCTGTTTTAGATACTGAAGGTTTTTGTTTTAAAATAAGGGACAAGAGTTGTTTTATTTGCAAAGAAAATACGATATATGCTAATGCAAAATTGATTAATGGTTTATATGTCTTAGATTATACAACCTATGTTTACGACATCGATTAGAAAAAGCGCAAAACAGATGAATCAAATCAAACCTATTTACGGCATTGTAGGTTAGGTCATATAAACTAATCGCGCATCCAGAAATTACAAAAGGATGGACTCCTAACTTCATTTGATTATGAATCATTTGAAAATTTTGAGTCATGCTTGTTAGGTAAAATGACCAGATCACCTTTTACTGGAAAGAGTGAAAGAGCTAGGGACCTTTTGGGCCTCATACATACAGATGTTTGTGGACGAATGACTTCAAAATCTAGAGGAGTTTTTAACTACTTCATTACTTTTACTGATGATTAAGTAGTTCGAAGTGCGTCTACGTTAAGCATGCATGAATATGATTGGCACTTATAGGAAGTGGGAATTGACATAATACAATTAGGGACAAGGAAAGTAGGAGCCGCCAACAAGTTTTTGAGGAACTTGTAAACCGTTCACGGATCATTAAAGGCAACCACGATTAAGGGATAACGAAGGCAACAACGATTGACCCGTGAAGGTTACACCCCATTCATAATCCATGAGATCACTAACTCCATATGGTTCGGAACCATGAAAGGAGGATCAGGGATGATGGTACGAAGTGAGTCATGGAGTCACATTCGCATGTATTGGCCTCTACTCGATTCTTATAGTGAAAAGTGATTCCTGCGATCTCAAAGGCATACAAACAAAGATTCAATTCGCACCAAACTATTATTATGCTAAATTGGTTGAATATTAATGCAACATATAATCCTAAAATATTTGTGATCACTTGATTAACACAACAAAATTAAAAGGAACCTAAACCGGTTGTCCAAATTATCTTATTAGTCGTGATTTTTCAATTAAATATTCCCTTTAAACATGCAATATCGTGATCAAGAAATATAATAAAATTAACATTAATATTGGAAGAAATTTAACAATAATCCAACAATTAATATATGACAAACATTATAAAAATCATTAGAAAATCAATAGAAATAAAAGGAACATGATTCCTTACTTTGATTTTGTTTGCTTACAACTACAAAATAATAAACACATTAGTAACTTCAAGGAAATGAATAAAACAATAATTGAAATTAAATTAAATTAAGGTTGATTTCGGGCCAAACCCTCAAACAGTTCTACCTTTCACGCCTTGGTTTAAGGATGGAACCTCGGGTAAAGTATGGACTCCTTGGAGTGCTCGGAGGAAGTATTGTGAGAGAATAGGGTAGGCCAGTGTTTAGGCTAAAGCATAGAAAAGAGAAGAGAGAATTATTTGACACCCCGAGCTGCAGAATGAGGCTCGTAGTTATAGAGGAAATGAACAGGGGGATCACACGGAACCCTAGAAAAGATAAAACCCTAATTTGGGTGCCGTGACATGGTGTGTCTGCCGCGACACGATAATGGGCATCGTGTCACGGTATTTTCTACTATGGCGTGACAAGTTTTTCCCTAAATAAGTTTAAATTGATAAAGCGCTTGAAGAGTTATACGCGGAGAGTACGCAAAAAAATCCGGTGTCACGGCATGTGTACCGTGACACGGCAAAGGACACCGCAACGTGGCACTATCCACTGTGGCGAGGCACGTGGCGACGTGTCACGGTGTAAAGTTTTTCAAGAAATGCGACCAAATTCACTCTTAACCTAATTAAGCGCAGTATTTTTAAATGTCGTTTCATAATTTCGGGCTATTTAGGTTTATTATTCATTAATTGGGCTCTATTAATAAATAATACAAAATGAATTAAAAAGGGTTTGGGCCAAAATACAAATTGGACTATGCTTTGACTAAACATTAGGACCGATCCGTTGACTATTTTGTGAGCCGAGTTTGATTGAACATGGATTTTAAGAACTCCCGGGATTAAATACTCGACCCGACCAATAGTGGCAGTAAAAGGTTGTTCATCATAGGGTTTGTTTTCGGGGAGAAATGTTTAGGTGTCTATAGTTGCCCCCACTTTGACTAAGTTTGTAGAAACGACAGTTTCGAAAATGATAATCAAAGTAGTCGATAGGGACGGAGAATGATTTAAGACGTTTTGCGATCCTAAATCACTTTATATACGCCGATACCTGCAGAAAAATGTTAGTTCCACATATAAAAGAATAATGGGATAGAATACATATCTTAACCAGTGTACTGGTGGCAAATAAATTTTGTAGTTTTCTATGCTTAAAGAAATACATCGGATGATGTTTGTTGTGATACTTTCCATGCTTGAGGAAAGTTAATAGATGATATAATTGCTGACTTCTTCGCCTTAAGAGGTGTCAATGACCGATAATTTTCCATGCTTGAGGAAAAACTTGTCTGATGATGAGATTGCAAGTCTCTGCGTATCGAGAACCTTGTGCCGTGGATCGTCTTCGCTTGGGAGATGACAACAACAACGATGATGGCTCAATAATCCCCAAACGTGGGCCGTGGATGGTTTGCTTGTCCCCGAACGTGGGCTGTAGATGGTTTGCTTGTCCCCGAACGTGGGCTGTAGATGATTAGACCTTCAAGACGAGTATTCGACCGTATTAAGTGCTTGAAATATGACTTTGTTTCTAGCTAGGGTTAAAATGGTAATTTTGGTACCATTTAAATACCAGTTAGAATTTCCCGTGAGTTTTCGGGGAAGAAATAACTGTAAAAAGGCTGCGAAAACTTATTCAAACTAGTCAAAAGATGCCAAGAATACTCGCTGAAGATTCTAGGAGTACGCGCGTGCACCGTGTCATGTGGCTGGGCGCTGTGACACGGCAATTTCTGATGTCACGCGACATTGTTTTTCGTGACGCGGCATTTTTTTCCTGCAGAATTAGTCACGCGTACTTGGATTTTTCGGTTTCTTCTCCCTTTCACACTGTTGTTTTGCCGCGACACGTCAAGTGGTACCGTGACATGGCACCTGTTACCGTGATGCGGCATGGTGTACCGTGTCACGGCACCTTTGTGTTGCCTTTAAATTCTAAATTCGCAGCTTCTTCCTCCATTTCAGTTTCATTTTTTGATGTTCGAGGTCGAGCTTGCTGCTGCCGCGATTATTGGAGCTCTCCTCACTCGTTTCTTCACCGTTCTCGCTCAAATTTCTTGTAAAGTTCTCAGAATTCCTACAAGGATCTTTGTAAGTTTCCTTGCCTTTTGTCTTGAATTTGGCTTCAAATAAGTAATTTTGTATGAAAAACCCTTGAAAAATCAAATTGGAGGTTTTTGATTTTGAGCTTTCATGTTGAAATTCTTGCCATTAATTAGCTTGTATATGTATATATGTTGGTTTGTGAGCAATTTGAGACCAAGTTTGCATGATTCGGTAAAGAAATGAGAAATTCACCATTTTTGGTACTACTTTGTGCGTGAATGGTGTTCATGTTGTTTTTTGCGCTTGAAATGATGATATAATTGTTGTAGATCTTGTAAAACATGCTATGATGTGCCGATCTATTGTTTTTGTGCAATTTCAAAACACGCTATGTTTTGTGCATGTACTACATTGTCATGGAGAACATTATATCATGCGACTAGGAGAACTGTAGCATTAGTTTGTCATGGAGAAACTAAGTACTAGAAATGATTCTATTATTTTGCTAACTTTTGGCCTTGAGGTAAAATTTAGCATATAACAGAAAATGCAACTTGAGGTAGCTATTAAGCTGTTTTGAATAAATAACCAAATAACTTAGTAAATAATGCTAAGTATTTAGATTTTTATCTTTTTTTAATATAATAGTATGCCTTAACGATGAGACCGAGATGTTTCTACTCGTGGCCGACGTCAAGCCTTGAGAGAGGACACTCCTTCGTTTCCTGAGGATGAGGCCGAGACTTTGGAGCTCGAGCCCCGACAATCTACGAGTAGGGGTAGGTGGATTCCACCGTCCACTCGCTGGATTAGTCAATGGTGTACTTTGCCATCATGGTTGTGGAGCTGGAGATACGATTCCTCGGCTATACGAGCTTATCACAGGGGATCCTGTTACCAACACCCTGTGGGAGTTGACAGGCTTAGGTGATTTTCTATGCATCGGTCGTAGGATTTCGTAGCCCCCGAGGCTGTGGTTCGACAGTTGTTCGAGCCTTGTTGGAGTATTTTTGGGATACTACCAACACTTTTCACTTCTCTTGGGGAGAGATGACCGTGACCCCTCTTGACTTCAGCATGATTAATGGTCTACGCTTTACCGCTCAGCCGGTCCAGCAGATACCTGACCTTACTTGGGAGTCGAGTCAGGTAGCGGAGTTGTTGGGTCCTATTGTTCACCACATCAAGACTCAACCGGTGCCTCAGGGTGGTCCTCGGTGTAGGCGGCCAGTGCTGGCATCCGTTCTTACTCATGCTTTTGATATTGGTGAGATGACACCCGAGCAACGGGTACGGATTTTCGTCTTGATCCTCATTTCTGGGACTCTTTCTCATGATAGGAGTTTTCGCGCGCTTCTCTTCTACTTGCCGTCTTTGACCAGGATTGGTAAGATTGGCTCCTTTAGCTGGGCTGTGTATTATTCCGATTGAGGGTTCGGAGTTATTAGAAAGCTAATTATTCAGTACGGTTAAGTGATCGGAATGCCTAAGTGGAGGCTGCTTCCCCTCAGTAATATTAATGTATAATTGATATTACAGCTTAATCTTAACTGAACCCTTCGGGTCACACCCAAGCAACTAGCGATCCGACACGACGAATTAATCCAAAACGAATTAAGGAGTCGCTCGAATAATATGAATTTAGACGTCGGAAATCGAGTTAGGAGTGTCGAGACCGAGCGTCGCAAGTCGAGTCGAATAAATAAAAGTCAAGACAGTAAAATCAATAATTAATCAACAATTTACCAAAATACCCCTTGAATCGAAATTCCCCGAGCATACCGAGTGCTAGGGGCAATTAGTATAGCAAGGTGGCTAGCATGCACACCAAACAGAGCGTAAGGTGTCTGGTTGGTGATGTGGCATGCTAGCGCACCATTGTTAGCAAGGTTGGTAGCACATGGCTAGCAAGTCGTGCTAGCATGTGCGGGCAGCTGCTAGCAACGTATGTGCTAAAGCAAGCTAGCAGAAGTTGGAATCTGCGATTCGATAAAGCCATCAGTAAGTTTTGTTTTATCAAGAATCCAGATGAGTCTTGTGTTTACAAGAAGGTCAGTGGGTGTGACATCGCCTTTCTAGTCTTATATGTCGATGACATATTGCTCATTGGAAATAGCATTCCGATGTTAGATTCTGTAAAGGCCTAGCTTGGAAAATGTTTTTCAATGAAAGATTTAGGAGAGGCACAGTACATATTAGGTATCAAGATCTACAGGGATAGATCAAAGAGGATGATTGGATTGAGTTAAATTACTTATATCGATAAGGAACTGGAACGATTCAGGATGGAAGGGGCCAAGAGAGCTCACTTACCCATGCCACATGGCATAACCTTGAGCAAGAAGCAGTGTCCAAAGACAACTGATGAGCGAGAAAGGGTGAATGAGATCCCATATGCTTCGCTAATTAGATAGATCATGTATGCCATGATATGTACTAGGCCAGACGTATCGTATGCCTTGAGTGCTACGAACCAATACCAATCAGACCCATGAGATGCGCATTGGGCTGCGATTAAGAATATCCTAAGTACCTGAAAAGGAACAAGGATAAATTCCCGGTATATGGTGGCTTAGAAGAATTAGTTGTTAAAAGGTTATACCGACACAAGCTTCCAAATCGACAGAGACGATTTCAAATGGGGGAGCGTTTAATTGGAAGAGTGCCAAGCAGAGCCCAATTGCAGTAACTACAACTAAAGTCGAATACTTAGCAGCTGCTGAAGCGGCTAAGGAGGCAATTTGGATTCGTAAGTTCGTTGGTGAACTTGATGTTGTACTCTCCATCAAGGGTAAAATAGCCCTATATTGTGACAACAATGGAGCTATTGCTCAGGCAAGAGAGCCAAGGGAACATCAGAATGTCAAACATGTCAAGCGGCGATTTCACATGATGAGAGAATGGAAATCAGAGGGTGAAATCAGAATTTGTAAAGTTGGAATGGATGACAATGTAGCCGATCCACTTACTAAACCTCTGCCTCAATTGAAGCACAACAAGAACGTTGAGGCAATGTGAATCAGGCACGTTGGAGATTGGCATTGATTTCCCTGTTAGTGTCTTAATTAAATTTTGAACATTTTAATGTAAGACACTAAGATGAACCATTCAGGTTTTGGAGTAATTTAATTTCATGCAATTTTATCACTCCGTTTCTATTTAATTGTGGTTTAGAATTAAATATTGAGTCCATTAGATTATAAGAATATTCAAAATAGGGTATCAAGACCAGTCACTGATAAAGAAGCACCTATTAAGTGAACATTGAATATTATAATAAAAAATTATCCCTGATCGAGGTCATTAAAATGATGGACGATTAATGACCGCTTGAGATTAGTGTGTAGTTTAACTTATAGCACCGTTCTTGTGTTACAAGGACATGATTGTCATAAATCATTTGCACAGGTATTGGTTTAGAACCATACTGGATCGACCTATGAGAATACTTTAAGAGATTTAAAATCGTCATAAGTATACTTCTCATTATGGCTATCAAAACCTCTTTCCTCGACCATAAGTATTGTGAGTTCTCTTGTTTGAGTACTAGTTCGTTTTGATGTTAGTCAAACGTCTGCCGTACATGGAGATTATAACGGCAACACTCGGAACGCTAGCTCCTCTTAGTAAGAGAAGCTAACATTACAAGACTGGGAATGTTCCCCTACTAATAATAGGGCACATGTCTTTGTTGTTTACAAGGCCTCTCGAAGAACGAGACTGTGAAAATGCATGGCCGTGCTCGGATGGATTTAAAAAACCATCTATTTATTGACAGTCAAACTAGAACTTCGAGAAACACTTCTGGACGTAATAAGGATGACGAAAAATCTTACCTTATAATTCATGAAGAGACATTAAGTGACATAGGAAAAAGGCTATACACTAAAAGCGCACTTGTCCGAAAAGACAAGTGGGAGATTTATAGCAATGGTGTCCTTCGAACAAGTGTATTATTCTGATAGAGGGTTTGGAGTTATGAGAAAGCTAATTATTCAGTAAGGTCAAATGATCGGAATGCCTAGGTGGATGCCTCTTCCGATCAGTAATATTAATGTATAATTGATTTTACAACTTAATCTTGACCGAACCCTTCGGGTCACACCCAAACAACTAACGATCCGACACGACAAATTAATCCGGAAGGAATTAATGAGTCGCTCGAGTAATATGAATTTAGACGTCGGAAATCGAGCTAGGAGCGTCGAGACCGAGTGTCGCAAGTCGAGTCGAACTAATAAAAGACGAGACGGTAAAATCAATAATTAATCAACAATTTACCAAAATACTCTTAGCATCGGAATTCCCAGAGCATAACGAGTGCTAGGGGCACTTGGTATAGCAAGTTGGCTAGCATGCACACCAAACAGAGCCTAGGGTGGCTGGTTGGTGTAGCGGCATGCTAGCGCACCATTGCTAGCAAGGCTGCTAGCACATGTCTAGCAAGCCGTACTAGCATGTGAGTGCTGGCGCGCAGGACATCAAGTGAGTGGTGCGGCATGGTGCGCCACACCCAGCAGCAAGCAGCAAGTAAGTTTGTTGGGCTGGCACGCAAGCATGCTCGCTACTAGGCCTAGGCAACAAGCTTGCCGCACGTAGCGTGTGCTCAACAGCAAGCCTGGCCGCACACACCAAGCGCCAGCAAGGCAGCTTGGGCGCCATAGCTAGGGTTGCCACATGGCGCGCGCTCATAAGAGGTAAGAGTGAGAGGGCTGGTTTTCTTGGGAGCCTTGGGGATCAAGCATTGGTCCCCCCTTCCCTTGTGGTCCTTACCTAACCTCTCCTCTTAGAATGCCACTTGTTGATTAATTAGTTGTTAGCTATTTTCTTTTATTTTTGATTTAAAAATAAAAAGGGAAAACTGATTTTACCAACTCTCCCACATTGATGGGAGAGTGGATTTCTCTCGAGTTTCCCTATAAATATTCCCCTTAGACTTTTGGGAAACTCACTTGAGTAAGAGTTAGAAAAGGCATCTCCACTTGAGAGAAAACCTTTAAACTCATTAATTACATGGGTAGTCTTTTTGGTCGGACTTGGCTAACCTCCAAGTAGTATACCGGTCGGCTGCATTGTGGGTGGACTCCGTCGGAGGTCATCGCCCTTTGTGAGGCTTGGCTTTCTTAAGTAAGAGCTCCATTTGGTCGATTGAATCACGCTACAAGGGTAATTTAGTCTTTTCTCTAATCTTGTTATTTATGCATTTTGGTTATATTAATTGTGAGTTTTTCCTTAGGCTCGGGTTTTATTTTTCGCAGTGAGTCTGACTCATCGAAACCCAAAAAGTCTAGGGTATGCCGATCTAATTTCATCACTGCGTCATGGCTGTTGACAACTGAACGATCAGTCCCCTGTTTCGGTCTACGGTCTTTGAAGAGTCGTACAGGTGACGATTATTTTCCTTCGTGCTTTGCTCTTATTTCTTTGGCTCATGTACTTATAGATTATTCTTTTTGCATCTTTAGTTTTATGAGTACTTTCTAGGACTAGCCCCTCGACGACGTTAGGGAACGGCCCGCGACTTTCCTATTGGCGCCAGTTGGCGTAACCGGGGTGAGTCCCGAGTAGAGTTAGTACCGAGTCTGCGAGGGTTGCTGCGTTGGGGCACAACCACTGTTGGCGTAAGAATCAACTTTATAGTGTATTTTTCTCATTATGATGTTGCCTTGCTGTATTCAATGTATTTTTTCATCCTTTTAGGTTTCGGTCGAGATTCAGTATCGACCTTGGGCTGGCCTGACCGACCTTCCAGAGGCTATGAAGCTTTCGTCATGTCATACCGTCTTCTCTGGTACATCACGTCTTGTCTAGTATCTCGGTGAGTGTGTGGTCCGTCAGCATAGCACTGATCGTTTTGTAGTGTCGCTGCCTCCACCTACGTCGATGTTGCATTGGGCTAAGTTGGTGTCTCTTGTGAGCGGAGGAGAGCGATATCAGTTTTCTTGGCGAGAGCTCGTGCACATGATGCTGATTATTCTCAGGACCTGCCTCCTTACTTGGCCCCTCCACCACGTCTTCCTAAGGTTTGACTTTTGAAAATGCCTTTTTTTATTGAGATCCTTGCTTAAACTGTCGAATAACTTGATTATTCGATCATGTTTTTAAGCGACTGCTATTCGTAGAGGGAGGATTGAGATCCCAACCCAGTCCGTCCGTTACCCGGGGCCGATCGGTACAGTCGAGGATCATATTGCTGATGTGCCAGAGGGTTTCAGATAGGCGCAAGAGTCTCTTCTTGAGGAGTTTGATCCAGTAAGTTTCCTAACACAATTTTTTACTCTTGTTACTGTTGTTTATTACTAACTTTTGCTTCCAAGTTACGCACTCGGATATGATGGGCATGATGAAGCTAGTTGATGCCCTGAAGTATTGCATCATCAAGTTACGACGTGGTGCGAGTTGTCTGAGTGGTTCAGACGATGTATATGATGTATATCCGTCTGTTTTTTCCATGTTTTCTCTTTTGTTTTATCTTATACCGTTTATTTTTTCATTTTGTGTCCTTAAGGAGCGACGGAGGCGACGGAGGTCTCGCTCGCGTTCGAGGCATAGAGGCTCGGGCGAGGGAGATCCTAGTCACCACAGACGTTCCCCTGAGATTCGTCAGCATTCTCAGACTCGGTGGTAGCAGCCTCCACCTTCTCAGCCATTTCCAGACTCAGTGGCAGCAGCCATAATCCTCTAAGCCATTTCAGCATATTCAGACCTAGTAGCCGCAGCCTCCACCTTCTCAGCCATTTCAGCCTCCGCATTCTGATCTTAGGCTGGTCATTACCTTTGTAGATCGGGCCTACATCTCGTTCCGGTGCTTTGGACGATGCCTCCACCGACAATGCCTACGTCCTGGAGTCAGCCTATGCAATTTACCAGTTGGTCAGGGCCTACCTTGACTATGTCTTTTGCTGGAGTTGTGGGGGCGAGTAGGGACACTACTCCTCGTACTTGGATGATGGAGGGACTTTTTAGCTCGACGTTCCATTATTTGCAGTCTCATGATGAGACTGATCCTAATTCATCTAGATATGGAGATTTTTTACCGAGGGTTTTTATTGTGCACTTGGTTGATGACACTTGACACTACTTATGTATCATGACTCATTTGTATATTTTATTCACACTTTATGCATTTGACATTTTATTTACTCATATATACTGTATGTTAGTGTGTGCTTGAGACTGATTATGTGTGATTGTGTATTTATTGATGACTTGAAAAAGAACCCGTTATTTTTTCGTAAGTGGAGGGTACCGACCTTCTCCTAGAAAAAAAGACGAAAAAAAGGATGAATAAAGTTTTACAACTTCCCAAAAATAAAAAGAAATAAAAATAGGACAAGTTTTACAACTTCCCCAAAAATAAAAAGAAATAAAAATGGGATAAGTTTTACAACTTTCCCGAAAATAAAAAGAAATAAAAATGGGACAAGTTTTACAACTTCTCCACAAATAAAAAGAAATAACAATGGGACAAATTTTACAACTTTCCCTAAAATAAAAATAAAAATAAACATAAAATAAATGGAGAATTTTGTTAGGAATAAAACTCTCGAAAAAGAAAGTTTGAAGGATAAATAAAAGAAAAATCCGGAAGAATATAGGTCAAGGGTAAAAAAAGATGACACGTAACTACCGTGACACATGGCATGTACCGTGTCACGGTAGATGTTGCCGCGCCACGGCACCCTATCCCGTGACACGATGTTCCTTACCGTGTCGCGGTGCGCAAATAAAGCAGCCGTGCTTTTGTGCGTGCAAAAGGATAAATTTTTTGCGTTTCTAGACTCTTTGGCTATAAATTACGCCCAATTAATTCGTGATATGCATAATTACGATACATAAAATAGCTAGAATTTCATATTTCAATAATAATATCTCAGAATTTTGATAATATATTGCGTAACTGGTCGTATTCCTTGACCAATGCAGATAAAAGAGAGCTAGAATTGTTCCATGTCAGAGGTTTACTAGTGTTGAGGCATGTAGCAATTGAACATGATTTTCTAAGAGTAGCTTTAGATTATTAGAGTCCGGAAACCCATTGTTTCAAGTTCAATTATGATGAAATATGTCCTCTGCCGAAGGAATTTGGTGCTATCTTTGGCTTCCCCGCTAGAGTCCTCGTTCCAATGCCTACTCTGCATGAATACTATTACCATGACTTTAAGCGTCATCTAAATCTGATAGACCCGAAATTGAATAGAATTGTGTGTGGTAACGAAGTAGATCTAGAAAAGCTTGCAAATTTATATTTTAATCGTTTTATCTCTGAGTCATATCATGTATATGATGAGTGCCATTTATGGCACTCATTTGATGAGTATTTAGGTTGTTTTTACCTTCTTTTCATAGCTTTCTGTCTCAATAAATGCTTAGTTTTATGCATTTTCTCTTTATTTCCCTTTTCTCTCTTGTTTGTGTTTTTATGGTTTTTCTTGTGTTTTCTCCATTATTTCTCTTCTTTTCGTGGTTGTAGGTATTTTACGAGGTTTGGGTCTCGATATTGGTGATTTTCTAAGTTGGAAGATGCTTTTGAAGTTAGCTCATAGCATTGGGAAAGCTTAAGATACAAGGAAGTGGATGCTCCAAGTTCTAGCTCTTGTGCTCTCAAGCCGCGCTCCCATGAAGAAGTGTTGTTGAACCCACTGTGGATTCCATTTGAATCATCCATGCTTAATGTCTATCATCATCATACTGCGTGCACTCGAAGACCCATTTGCGAGCGCACGAAGCGGCGAAGAAGTCGAAGAAACCCAGCGGGCGCGCAGCCCACGAGCGTAGGCATGCACAGCCATGCGCGGGCGCGCACCTATGGTGCATGGGCGCTCCTCCTCGTTTCCGACTTCGCTCGATTTTGTTTTCCGCGCCTCTTATAAATACCTTTTTCAGCCGATTTTTGTAAGAAGTTCTAGACGTAATTTTGATCATAATTTTAGCTTAGTTGAGAGCTTCTCTCTCTAGATCTAGGGTTAGTTTTAGCAGTAGATTTAGAGAGAGAAAGTGAGGAATTTCATTGGGGATTTGAGAGATTGAAGATTCAAGGTGACAATTATATTAAAGATCTCCATAATCAATCAATGAGGATTTCTAACTCTATCTCATTTTATTGCTTTGTTTAATTTCATGTTTGTTTGGTTTGATTTTAATGTTTGATCTTCATTAGTGTAATTGTTCCTCATATTTTGTTGATTCTTGATTTCTTTAGTTGTTTGTTGATAGATGATGATTCTTGAGTAGTTGTTTAGCTAGGAATTGGGTGAAACTTGTATGATTGATTGATTGTGATTAATTTGGGAATTGTGTTGATTGATTGTTGAGATTAAAGTGATTAATGTAAGTTTGCATGTGTGTAAGTCGATTAGGCCTTCAGAATTATGCTAGATTTCATTGTGATTGCTAATAACATGACCAATTGATTTAGGAATTGCAATTTTCTATTGGTTTGGATTGTGATTCTCTTAGTTTGTTATTCGTAGAGACATCTAGCTTAACGATTATGAGATAGCTGTTTGATTCCTATTGATAGCTCTTATCATTAATCTTCACAACCATTGATTGGCATGTTTGTCCCAAGTTATTGCAATTGTCATGATTACTTGTTTATCCCCATTCCTTGTGCTTTATTTGTCTGGTTGTTTGTTTTGTTAGTTATTTGTGTTACCTCTTTACCTTTGGCTTCCACCTAGCTTAGGCGCCCAAATTGAAAGCACTTGAACGTAATCGTTCCTTTGGTTTCGACCCTTGACTTACCTCTATACTTGTATTTAGGTTTGTTAAGTGTTTATAAATCTTGTTTGGCTTAGGGAGGATTAGTCAACGACCTAGTTTTTCCCCTCGTCAGTATACCGTAGGAGGGCTTATATTTTTTTCATGTTTAGCAAGCTTTTATTTGCAAACGGTAGAATAGGACATGCTAGTCTAGCATTTGTGCTTAAACATGTTGAATCTGGAAGATCCCATATGCCTACTTGCCTGGGAGAAACTCTGCGTGGCCTTGATGAAGCAAAATCTGACCGAAAAGCCGTCAAGAAGGGCTCTCTAGTACTGTTGCAGGTAAAAAAAAACTATTCCGCGTTAACACCGTGACACCAGGTAGGCACCGTGTCACGGTATATTTTGCTGCGTCGCGGTTACTGTTTGCCGTGGCACGACAGTAACTCCCATGTCATGACGCTCATTCTGTGATTTTTTTTACTGACTATTTTATTTTTGCAGGTTAGGTTTATTAAATGTTTGGAACTCTTTGAAGCCCCCTATGATATTGAAAAATATGGTCCCAATGATCTGGTCCGTAGGAAGAAAAACTACACAGCAAACATGTCTTATGATGATTGGAAGTTGTTCTTTCCGTAGAGAGAATTTTCGATTCGATGGGTGGTGCCTTGGTGGAGGCTTAATAGGATGGTCGGGATGTATGATACTCCATATTGTCGTGTTCTTAGTCTCTTAAAATTGACTTTTATTGTCCTTCCCGATTGATTCGACAATATGGACTTCAACAAGTAGTTCCACGCTATAATGATAGTCCTCGTGAAGTATCATTGCATGAAAGTAATGTGCATAAGTATGAGACGTATTGGATTGGAAGATCTTTGTGGACCATTTCTGCGAGTAATCAACCTCCTCCACCCTTGTCTAGTGCATACAAATCATGGTTAAAAAAGTAGGAGGGAACGAATTGGATCACGTAAGTTTGATGGTGATGTGAAGAAACGCCTTGGAAGTAAGAAGGCGACCCCTAAAGATCGTCTTGATCTGAGAACACAAGGAATTGAGTTTAAGACTTGTTTAAGGTAAAAATACCCTACACACGTGGCCCAATCAAAGAGGGACACGTGTCAACTCTAGGCAGGTCCAACATGGGCCACTCACCAGCTGACGCATGTCAGCCTCAAATGACAGATAGAATGGCGGCCTTTAGGGCCCAATTCCCAAGAACACCACAAAACGGCGCAGCCTATTAGGTCAGGATGACCTAATGAAGGGCACATTTCCCAACGACCCTATGAATAAGGAGATTTTCCCCATTTTGAGGACAGCTTCATTTATTACAGCATTCCTACACTCTCTCACATAAGAGAAAAACACTTGATCTCGAAATCCGAGAAGATCTCACCTTTACCTTTTCCACATCTTTTCATCTTCTACGACCAATACTAACTTGATCGTCGGAGGCGGAGCTCCTATCAACCAGAGTCTCCGTGTTCTGCAGGTATAGATCGAGTGCGGACCAGTCTTAGTGACGTAACTCTCCGAGGGACTAAAAATACCTAAAACATTTGGCGTCATCTATGGGGAGATTACTTCTAAGATGGTTTAAGATTCCGTATCGCCACAAAAACCTAACCGGCCTACGGTCGATGGGGAAGTCCATACGGACCACGATATAAATAACGACTGTGAAGTCGAAACTTATGTGGCCCTTGATGAGTCATTCATTTTTAAGCACATCCGTCCCAGGGATATACTGGAACGGAGCAACAACGAAGCTGGTCCCAGCAAGTCTACTAGACAACCACCTGGGAACACCCGACGGTAAGGGGTCAGGCTCCAGTCACCCGAGACGAACTCATGAAATTCATGACAAGTTTTTAAGGTGAAATCAATTACTCGATCAACAAAAGGACGACTGGCTCTAGCAAGGGTCAGTCGGCCAAGAAGACTCCTCAAGCTGAGAGGAGAAAACCATTTAGAGAAAGGCAGCCTACTCCACATCCAAAGGAGAAGACTACGCCTGCCATTGAATGGTCCAAAATCCTTCTGCCTTAGATGGGAAAAAGGAAGGTCATTTGAGCTGTTCAGCCGAATGGCAGTAAGAAAACCTTCTCCGATGCTCGACACATCATTGAGCATAACAGAAGCCTGCAGCTGTCTTAGTCAGCCTCTACATCGAGCTTTCCAGACAGCTTCAAAAACACATCCGCAAGGAATTCTCAATCCTTGCATGAGAGTCATACAGGCGGCAAGTCTGTCCATATTGGCCCTCAGATGATTGGGTCAGTCCCGTATGTGCCTCAGATTCCATACGGGCGATATGTCCCACCTTTCATGGCCCTCTTTAGAGGACAGGGGGCACATAATGTCTAGCCCCTGGAATGCTAGCTCCGACTGCTCAGACTTGGTGAACAAACCTCTGCGTGCATCATAGAAATAACCTAGGCGGCACATCCGGCCAAGGTTAACAATGATTTGGTTGGTGCCTATGATGGTACCACCAACCATGAGGATCACCTCATGGCCTACACCAACTTATACACATGCAAGGGTTGGATGATGCCATGTGGTGCAGATGCTTCTCGGCTACCTTGAAAGGCATAGCCCAACAATGGTTTGGTAACTTGTCAGCGGGATGTATTGACAGCTTCAAGAGGCTTGCCTTCTTGTTTGCTTTAAACTTCCCTGACAAGAAAACAAGTCTTAACATGAGCACCGTCCGACAGCGAGAGAGAGGACTTCGCTCCTATGTCAGGCGGTTCAATCTGGTGAGAATCCATATTCAAGGGCTGTCTGACAAAATAGCCTACACATACTCCTTCAAGGGTCTAAAGGACGGGTCAACCTTTAAGTTTGACCTCGTCAAGAAAAGGGTCTTCACCCTCCAAGAGGAGTTGATGGAGGCGGGGAGCTTCATTCAAGCCACCTACCTCTACTCGTCCACCCATCTGTCAAACTCTAAAAAGTCTGACTGGCAAAAAGAGAGTCAATCTGGTCAGTCGGCTCAGAAAGCGGAAGAGAGCAAAAAGAGAAAAGAAGTCTTGGCGGTTGATGAATCTGATCAGCCGACCCAGAAGAAAAAGAAAGAATTCAAACCGTACGTCCCAAGGTATGAGTTTAATAAAGACTATTACTCCATCCTCATGGGGATAAAGGACCGGCTAACCATTGAGAAGCCAAATCCGATGAAGAGTTCCGTCTAGTCACGAAACAAAAATAAATATTGCCACATCCATGAGGAAGTCGGCTATGACACCAAGGACTGCTATAGCCTCAAGAAGACGTTAGACCGTCTGGCTGACAAGAGCGTGCTGAAATCTTACATCTCAAATGTCAAATGTCGAGCCAAAATTTAGGATTTGGCGAGACGGGAAAATGCTTCAAGTAACAAGTAAAACCCTAGCCACGCGAAAGGCTAGGGAAGCGCGCCAAATAGGAGCGTGCCACGTGGCAGCGCACATGTCAGCACGCCATGTCGCAGTACACGTGGCAGCACCATGTGGCAGCCGCCAAGTGGCAGCGCGCCACGGTGGCAGCGTGCCACGTTGGCAGCACGCCATGTGGCAGCATTCCACGTTGGCTGCGCGCCATGGTGGCAGCGACATGTGGCAAAAAGGGGCCATGGACCTGGGTGACGGGTCATGGACACGGGCCAAAAGGAAGTGGCCCAACCGAACCCAACTTGGGGGTCAAGGTTGGGTGACACATGGTTAGCTCATAATGCATGTGAGTTGCCTTGGGGACCAAGTGAGAAAGTGGTCCTCACCTAACCATGTGACACTTGTTTCTTGTTCCTTGGTTTATTTGACTAAGGGTTGAATTCATCAAACTTTCCATGTGGGATCTTTTATGAAAAAGTCCCACATTGAAAGATGAGTGGAATTCACAAGGAAGCTTTCCTTATAAATAGCCAAGGCATAGCTTGGGATTGTTCACTTGAGTTAGAGTTGGAAAAGGCATCACTATTTGTGAAAACCTTTGAACTCAAGAGTTGAAAAAGGCATCACCATTGTGATAATCTTTGAACTCAATTACTCGGGTTTAGGTCGGGCCTTGCTAACTCCAAGGCATTAGAGCCTTGTCGGTGTTCGAGTTGTGGGTGGACTTCCGTTGGAGGTCGTCGTAATTTTGAGGCTAGCTTTCGAAGTAAGAGCCCCTTGAGGTCGGGCGAAGCATGCGTCAAAGGTATAATTATTATCTTAATCTTGTTATTAAGTTATTATGTTTATGGTTTTATTTATTACGAGTGCGGTCTTGTTTTTGGGTTTGTTTCCGCGGTGAGTCGGACTCACCACAAACCCCAACAGCGGTATCGGAGCCTCGCTCGTTTATTTTAAAATCATATTATTTTTAAAGGTGTTTTTATGGCTTAATTTTTCTGGTTTTAAGTTGCTAATTAGATTAGTAGCTCGGTTCATTAATTTTAATCCTGTATTAGAGTTGACCTCAGCTCCCGAACCCAAAATTTCGACCAAAAAATAGTGAATTTTTGGTGGAAAAGGCGTTCTGAAAATGGTTTTACGCTTTTAGGACTCTGTTTTTAGCCAAAAAAAACGACCAGAAATGCACCTTTCGAGGGATTTTTCGTTTTGACGAAAAATTTTAAGTCTTTCTAACCTTGAAAATTAATTACATATTTATGGTGGTTATGTAATTGGTTCAATCCTTATATTATATGCAATTTTAAACCTCTTTAGGCATGATTACTTGGTAGTAATTTGTGTTTGAAAGTTTGATTTTTATTTTTCACATAATTGCAAAATAATTGCATTAAGTGTGAAATCTTTGTTCTTTGAGGCTTCTAAGTACTAAAGATTCAATCTTTAATTATGCTAAGTGATTGAAACTTTGAGTTACTAAATTTCATGAATTTTTGTTGAACTTTGTTGATTTAATCATGTATTAAATGGATTGGAATCATAAAGTTTGAAATTTGTGATAGAAATTTGTTTTATCTTCATATTGGAAGATATAATTTTTCAAGGATTCACAAGTATTAAAGTTGGAATTTTTATTGAACTTGTGTTCATGTTTCCAACTCCCTTTTATTTTGTCAAAATCTCATGATTAATTTAAATTAATTAAATTAATAGTGAGTGATTGCCCTTATTATTGCACCAAGTTACACCAATTTTATTAAAGAATGGTTCTTGGAAATAATTTTGGTTATGTGCACTTTTTGTGAAATTTTAATTAAAGTTGGACTTGTTTAATTTTTCATTTTCGCTCATTAAATTAGTTCTAAAATTAATTTAGAATTAATGGCAAAGTCACGCAAAAATTGGGTTGGAAACCCGAAGCTAAGGCACACAAGCCGAGACAAGTGCCTCACTTGGCTAGCCGGGCTGCATAGCAGCCCAAATGTGGCTGCTAAGTGAGCTGGTCGAGGCTTGGTATGGCTATGCGTGTGTTGTGGGCTAGTGCATGCTTGATGCTTGGTGCTTTGGTGCGAAGGGGCAAGCAGTTGTGGGCATGTGCCTAGCACTAGGTAAGCCGTAGCAAACGCTACTAGGTTCGACCTAGCTAGTGCTACGTGGGGTTATGGAGTCACATGGGCCAAGCCGCATAGTTCGGGGTTGCTAGACGACCTTGGCTTCCATATGGCACACATGTAGTGCCTGAGCCACTTGAGTGCGGTTGGCTTCGTGTTTGCTTATTTTGCCGTTTTAATTATTTTAATAATTTTTTGGAGGCTAGGCCTCGGTTTTTGAGCGGCATGTGCAAAAATTCTACTTTGGCAAATAATTGGGTTTTACCGGCTTAATTAATTGGATTAATTAAGATGGATGCAGAATTTAGTGGAAGCTTCAATTATTAATTGTGCTTATTTACATAATCGGTTAAAACAACTTTGACTAGTTTTAATTAGGCATGTTAATCGGATTAACCACCTAGATTAGTAACTAGTTATCGCGTGTTTATGCATTGTTACTTATTTTATCGTTGTAAAATTCATGGGCCATTCACAAATAGTGAATGGATGAATGAAATGTATATTCTCTCACAGGTTTTATAAAATGGCAACTAGTGGGGCCCGATTAGGATTGAAAATACGGACTGCGATCCGTGATGTATTTTTGTAAATCTAAATACAGTCTGCGTACCATTGAGTACTTTTTTACCTTAATATTTAGATTAGTACTAATCGTAGAAACTAGTAATTGCATATTTTTTTGTCAAGTCTTGAAGACGGAGGTTCTTGGATGACAAAGCCATGAAGTTGCGAAACAAGACCTTTTGAAGACTTGGAGAATTCAAGGGGTCATGCTAGTTGCCAATGTGCATCAAAATGCTTATGCTTTTACATATTTATGATCATTTATATATATGAATTATATGTTAGATGCATGTTTAGGATTTCGAATGTTGTGATGATTAATTAAGTTCACTTAAATCAACCAACATAGAAACCCTAGGTCCCTAAATATTGAGTGAAATTGCAATTCCAAAACAACACTTATCGACCTATTGAGAGTAGTGATGGGCTACGCCAAAGCGAGGCATCACTATTATTCCCTAGGATACGTAAGGTATGTGGATGGGTTTGCTAAAGCAAGCCATCACATACAAGTTGGTTTTGGTTGTACTCAACGATATGAGTGATGGATACCTAACATGTCGTGGCAAAGTGAATAAATTGTTGACAGAGCATTGGATGCGATGATTTATTCAACCAAGAGTGGCTTGGAGCCATTAGCAAAGCGTTTCTTACCTTAGGAGATTGAGTATTAAGACAAGCCAAAGCATGCTTAACCACTCTTTGTTTCTTTGGATCTTGGAATTGACTTATTCTCGCCAAATGGGGACAAATTTAATGCATGGATAAGACGTTTAATAAGATTGAAAATTTGCATGAATACCTTTGACTTTTCAAACTTATTATGTTATTTACTTGATAAATTGTTATACTTTGCACTTATATTTGTAGAATTCCAAATCCAACTATATTGTTTTCCATGATTGGTAAAGGAAATCTTTGAGATTAGTTCTCAAAGAAAGGTAAAGAATTTCTAAAACACAGTACTCATAAATGACTTTTATAATAAAGTCCAAAAGGACGGTTGGACATCATGTATTCAAAATACTAGGTAGTTTTGATAAAACATGAAGTATTGAGTTGGAAACTAAAAATTGTCAATTCTTGACAACCAACATATCTTTTCGCTTTATACGCTGGTGAGTACGACTCATTGATGTATTAATTCAAGTACGAATTGAAGGAAAAGGTGGAACTTTGCTATACGGTGCATTAGATGCTTAATTATGCCTAACAAAGTATAAAAGTCAAAGACTCTTAAAGAAGTGATTCTGAAAGATTATGAGATAAATTATGATAAGAATTATAGGAATCAAGGAACAAAGAAAAGGAATAAGATTCCCTTTCTGCTAAAGAGTTCATGTTATTCTAATTAACTTAGAAAATTATTATCTTCACAAGTATCAGATACTGCTTGAGTGTTCCACTTTAGAAGTGACCTCAAACTATTGAAGATAAGCTAAGTTATCGACTTACAGGCTTAGAATGAAGCAAGTGGTGCTACATCAGTTGTAAGGTCATATGCTTTGTTTAAAGACCTTTTTAGCTAAGGTTGGAACAAATAAATAGTTATTGTGTTCCATAATCAGCAAATAATCCGTTTACACACGAAAAGACTCTCATTCAAGCAATGAGAAATAGTTGCGAAATTTATTTGAATGGCATGGTTATCCAAGCCATGAGTCAAGAATGCTTGATTATAAACAAACATTTTCTTAACATGATAAACTGGCAAAAGCTCAAAGTCATGGGCATGATTTGCGTTCCGAACATCTTTAGCATTGTCACATTGACAAGAACGTACTCAAGGCTCTATTAGATAGGCTCTTGATAGTTGATCGATTCGGAATCGTTCTAAGACAAGAAAGTCTTACCTATTGAAACTGACAAAGTAAAAAGCTATTGTTCTTGGTATAGACAATTGACTCCGAAAGCTAAAGAGGATTCAATTACTTCAATGTTTCACGAGGAATTTGAAAGAATATGGCTATATTCATCAAATGTGAACAAACTTGACCTTGAACAGTTCAAGAGTTCAATGAAGTACAGATTCAACTTGGCAAGATATCAAAACATCTAGATTAGATCGAGCGATGTTTGCTTGAGCCAAGCGTGACCATCTCAAAGTTATGAATGGAAATTTTCATAAATAACTCTACAAAGAACATAATGTGTCTTCACGGAGACCTCGATGCCATTTAAAAATGACTTGAACAATGATGGATCACATCCTTTCCTATAAAGTTCTTAAGATTTACACAAAGGACTAATGTTACACTAAATAAAATGTCAGAGCTAAGAAAGGACGACACCATATTCATTTATGGATAGAATTAACTTCTAAACGTCTTTTCAAGTATATGTCTAAAACTCTTAGCCACAGTGGGAGTTCACTGGCTCAGTGGGAGCTTAGTGACTCAGTGGGAGCTCACCGGCTTAGCAAGAGCTAAGTGTTGAAAAAGGCATCACCATTGTGAAAACCTTTGAACACAATTAATTACTCGGGTTTAGGTCGGGCTTTGCTAATTCCACAATTGAATGGAGTATCCGAAAGGAGAAATCGAACCTTGTTAGACATAGTACGATCTACACTGGGTCTTAGTGATCTTCCTATCTCTTTCTGGGGACACGCACTTCTAAGTGTGGCACTAACACTGAAACGTGCTAAGTGAAATTTTCTTAATATTTTTTTCTTGCTCGCTTCCCCTCCCCCCACAAAAAAAGTAAAACAGTGAATGGATTCCACTATGAGGGTCCAATACTCATATAATGTTGATTTGAGAGAAATTTGAGTTATTATGATCGGTGTTCCATTAAGGGGTGTTTAAAGACAACTTTTCTAGTTGGGAGGGTTAGGTGTGTGCAAACGGACTTGTCTAGATCTTGCTACTGACAATTTTCACACTTGTTTGTGGTCATCATTGTTTTTATAAGCTTATCTAAAGCTTACTAAGATAGGATATGCACTCCTTTAGCACTGTAATTTTGTATTGAATAATATGTTATATAAAAGATAAATCCTAGTTACTGCAGATTTGTAACTTGCATAATATATTGCTGGTTGCCTTGTTTCTCTGACTGCTGCTGCACTTCTATGTAGGGGCTTGTTCAAAAACTTGACTTGTATGCAAAGTTGGTTGGTCATGAGGGTTGTGTCAATACTGTGGAATTCAATTCAACTGGCAAGACTTTGGTTTCAGGTTCTGATGATAAACAAGTTATCTTCTGGGATTGGGCATCTAAAAGTAAAACATTTGCATATCCATCTGGTCACTTAGAGAATATTTTTCAGACCAAGATAATGCCGTTTAGTGATGATCGGATAATAGTCACATCTGCTGCAGATGGACAGGTAATTCTAGCACTTGGGGAATCTACTCATCTTATAATTTTCTTTTCTTTTTTTTAATCATTCTCTATTGCTAGTGTATCTTATTGTGTTTTGCATAGTTGCTTGCACACTGAACAGTTTTGTTTGTGTATTATTGCAATAAGTTTATTAGCTCTTAATTAAAAGCAATAAAAGGGGGAAATGATTCAAATGAATGTACCACGAGAGAGCATGGATAAGTTACCACAATTATCTGCTTTATAATTCTCAGCATTTGTTTCATTTCTATAACTTTAAAACAAAAACACTTACCCGGTGCAGAAAAATTATGGTTTTGGATTGAACAATTAAAACTTTGCTATGACCTTGGTTAGAGGGTGTTTAGCCAAATTTCTGAAATAGTTCTAAAGGTGAGAAACAGAATTCAGGCCAAGTGGGGTAGTTTTCATAGAAGTAGAAGCAGTTTGAACAGAAGCCCACAATTGTTTCCAGCAGCTTAAGATAAGCGTAATTTTCTCCATATATTTTTCAGTTACCTTTTGAAGTTTATAAAATAGCTGTATAAGACTATAACTCACATTGACACAAAATTTTCAATCCCAAAATAGCATGTCTTACTTATCCAATCCTAATTTTTTGCACTTATTTACCATGTCCTTGCATTGTAAAGGCAAGAATTTCCTAGGCTTAGATCTCAAAAATTAGGTGACTTTTGCTAGGATTGACTGATGCTGTGAGAATGAGTCCCATGGTGGCCTTTCAAAAATTGGGAAAACCTGAATTGTCTGAAATTGCTATTAAAATTACTGTAACTATCTATAAGCAGCTTCTTAGCAGAAAGGGTATGAAGCAGTTACTCAAGAAACTGACTCAATGTTGTGACTTGTCTCTTGTTTCACAAGAAGATACAAAGAAGGCCCTTATAAAACATTTTTTTATTTATTTTATTTTTAAAGTAACCTTGAGAGCTCCCTATTTAGATGATTTTACAATTAGACTTGAGGATTTGTGAAATGGAGGGAGAACCCAGAGGAGGGAGGTCAAACATGGCATCAACTTCTAAAAAGCCAAGATTGCCCTAGACTCATAAGGATGTAAAGTTTTACTTTCCTAGTCAACTAAAACTCTGCGATGCTTTCTGTTTTTTATTAATTTTGTTTAGTATATGTAGCATGTATGTTTTAAAGTTTGAAACTTGAAACTTGAAACTTTGAATGTTTTATCATGTATTTGAATCTTGAAATTTTAAGTAATTTAAGATTATGAACTTTCTATGTAATGAGAAATTAGAAATTAACATACTCTATAAATTTTATTTATTCCAGTTAAAATTGCAGTTTATTAATTTAACTATAGTTACCAAGAAAACTATTATAGAAAAAAAGACCCATCATACTTGATTCACCCAGGGTAGTGTTCAGCGTATTTGTTTTCATTTCGAATGGAGTTTCATTGCGGTATATGCGAAGTAGAAGATGAGTTGATATAAGGGTTCATGAGCAACCAGTGGCACCTGCAAGCTAGTTTTTATGTTAGTAAAGCTTATAAGTGGCTGTAACGGATACATTAATCAACAAGGGCAATGGGCTGATTACTTATGCAAGAAGGAGGAGGGGAGGTCAGCAAAATGGAATGTTAGTACAAGGACAGCAGGGCAATCACCTAGCAGCTGGGCAGCCTCCTATTTGTGAGGAGCTATGACAGCTACAACAACTTTTGTTGTTTTCTCTTTTTGTCAGTTTATGTGTATATAACAAAGGGAGGGTAGGATGTGCTAGGGAGGCAAGATCATTGTAATTCCTAGGATTGGAGAGTGGTGCCCTAAAGGTACTAACCCAGAGATTAGTAGCCTAAAGCTACCCTTATGCTTGTTATTTCCCTTTTGAATTCAATCAAAGAGCTGCCTACTTTCCCCAAGAACTGATTTTTATTGCTTAAATCCCTTTATTACAAACTAACACTAAGCAGGTTGTTACAAGTGGTATCAGAGCGGCGGTCCTGCACCTGCCGGTATCGGAAACCACCACACCACTCTCTGTTTTCAAAAAAAAAAAAAAAAAAAAAAAAAAAAAAAGAGAGAGAGAAGAAATGGTTATCTCAGCATCACAGAGGTGCGACACCTTAGATGAACAAATGGCAGGGTGCAAAACCAGTTAGCCACCTTGGAAGCGGCGATGAAAACGCAAGAGGAAACCCTCAAGAAATCATTGCAGGAGGCCATTCAGAAGATGGACAACCAGTTTGAGCTTCTCCGGCAGCAGCAAGAGACCCAAACGGCGGCGAACACGAATACACAAGCCCAGTTCTTCGAGGAGCTCAGAAACCTAGTGAACCAGAGGAACCAGGAACAGGCAGGGGTATACTCCGGGTTCACGCAACTGGACCGACCAGAACGGCGGAGGAGACCACCACTGGAAGCCGTGCAAGCTGGATATGCCTCTTTTCGAAGGAGCGGACCCCGACGGCTGGATCCTCAAGGGGGAGAAGTACTTCCTCCACTACCACCTTACGGAAGATCAGAAGCTCCAGGCGGCGGTATCAGCCCTTGAGGGGGACGCCCTGGGGTGGTTTCAGTGGGAAAATAGGAGGCGGCCGATACCTAGCTGGGAGAGTATGAAGGCGCGTGTGCTGCGGCAGTTCCGGCCAACCCACGCCGGAAGCCTCCACGAGCAATGGTTGGCGGCGCGACAAGAAACAACCGTGATGGACTACCGTAAGAGGTTCATCGATCTCTCAGCACCTTTAGAGGATGTGCCGGAGACGATAATGATTGCTCATTTTATAAATGGGCTTAAGGAGGAGATTAATGAACCCCTTTAACCTAGAACAGGCTATGGAGGTCGCGGGTCGGGTTGAAGAAAGAAATCGGGTCGGAGCGTTTAAACGGGCACCCACATACCTCGGGGCGGGCAAATCGATCGCAAGCGGATTCGGATCCTCCGGATCCAAACCTCCAACTGGTATGGGTTTGGCCCAAACGTACGGAACCCCCTCTCAGCAAGCATCGACTTTCAAGGGATGGCCCAAGGCTCCCAACGAATCTCAAGCATCGGTGAATTTCCCCAGATCCACCGCATCTTCAACCTCCAAGTCCGGCGAACCACGGCGGCTTACGGAGTTCGAACTCCAAGAACGCAAAGCCAAGGGGCTTTGTTTCCGGTGCGACGAACGGTGGAGCGTCGGCCACCGCTGCAGAAACAAGGAGATGAGCGTGCTCTTGCTCGGAGAATTCGAAGATGAGGAAGCTGGGCCGTCCAAACCACCGGAGCTCGACTCGAGTGACGAGGAGGTGGCGGCTGAAGCCAGCTTCTGCTCGCTGGTGGGCCTGTCAAGCCCACGCACCATGAAATTGGAGGGTAAGGTGGGGTCGAAACCGGTGGTGATTTTAGTGGACCCAGGCGCCACCCATAACTTCATCTCCAACCTCCTAGTGACGGAGGTGGGTGTTTCGGTTGAGGGTGAGCAAGAATTTGGGGTTTCCTTGGGAAACGGAGATGTAATCGTGGGAAAGGGACGGTGTAAGGGGGTTAGGGTGGTCCTTAAAGGTGGGTTTGTGGTGGTGGATAATTTTCTACCTCTCAAGCTTGGAAGTGCTGATTTAATTCTAGGCATAGAGTGGCTAGAGAAACTGGGATCAGTCACTCATAACTGGAAAACCCATGTCATGAGCTTCACGATGGGGGAACAGAGGGTGACCTTGGTGGGTAACCCGGCCTTGGAGCGCACTAAGGTGTCTCTCCGAGCAATGATTCGTGCGCTGCAGCATGAAGGTGGAGGACTTTGGGTTGAAATCAACCAAGTCGAGGCTAAGTCAAGTGTGAGTGAGAGAAACACCCCCACCACCGTGCTGCCAGGTTGGTTAGAGGAGGTAATAGGGCAGTTTATGGAAGTCTTTTCCGAACCCAAGGGACTACCACCCAAGAGGGGCCACGAGCACGCGATCGTCTTAAAAGAAGGGAGTAATCCGGTGAGCGTAAGACCATACCGACACCCCCAATTCCAAAAAGATGAGATTGAAAAGATGATAAGAGAGATGTTGGTGGCCGGCATAATTAAACCATCGATTAGCCCTTTTTCTAGCCCGGTCTTTTTGGTGAGGAAGAAGGATGGTTCGTGGCGCTTTTGTGTTGATTATCGTGCCTTGAACCGAGAGACAATTCCCGATAAATATCCAATTCCTATCATAGATGAGCTCTTAGATGAACTCCATGGGGCGGCCATTTTCTCTAAACTCGACCTCAAATCCGGATATCACCAAATACTAGTGAGGGAGGAGGACACCCACAAGACGGCTTTCCGAACCCATGAGGGTCACTACGAATTTTTGGTGATGCCTTTTGGGCTCACTAATGCCCCCGCCACCTTCCAAGCCTTGATGAATGAGGTTTTTAGACCATACTTGCGGAAGTTTGTGCTAGTCTTTTTCGATGACATCTTGATTTATAGCCCCAATTTGGAGAGTCACCGAGAGCACATGAGAATGGTATTGACCGTGCTCAAGGAGCATAGTTTGGTGGTCAACTTCAAGAAGTGTGAGTTTGGGCAACCACAAGTATCTTACTTGGGTCACGTGGTGTCCAAGAATGGGGTAGCCATGGATATGGAGAAAGTCAAGGCTATGGTTGAATGGCCTACACCTAGAAATTTAAAGGAGTTGCGTGGATTCTTGGGGCTAACGGGTTACTACCGCAAATTCATCAAAGGGTATGCCCAAATAGCTAGACCTTTGACCGAGCAATTGAAGAGGGATAGTTTTTGGTGGACACCCGAAGCTACTAAGGCCTTGGAGCAGCTCAAGGCTGCCATGGTGGCTGCCCCGGTGTTGGTAATGCCCAATTTCAGCAAGCTATTCGTGGTTGAGGCCGATGCCTCGGGCTATGGCCTAGGTGCGGTGTTGATGCAAGACTCGAAACCCATAGCATTTTTCAGCAAGTTGTTGGGGCCCAAATCACAAGCAAAAGCCACTTATGAGAAGGAGTTAATGGCAATTTGTCTAGCCATTGTCAAGTGGCGACATTATTTGTTGCGACGTCACTTTGTGGTAAGGACGGATCAACAAAGTTTGAAGTACTTGATGGAGCAACGCGAAGTGGGAGGGGACTATCAAAAATGGGTGCGCAAATTGTTGGGATTTGACTTCGAAATTCAATTCAAACCGGGGGTAAGTAATAGAGTGGCGGATGCACTCTCTAGGAGAGGCGCATCGGAGCATGAGTTGGCTGCCATGACATTCACTCAAGGAATCAAATGGGATGAGTTAGAAGGTGAAATTGAGGCGGACGCATTGCTGGGAAAAATAGCAGCAGCTCTCAAGGCAGGGGAAGAGAAGTTTGCGGGCTATACATTGGAAGAAGGGAGGCTATTGTTCAAAGGAAGGGTGGCTATACCTAAGTCGTCCACATTGATTCCTAAGCTTTTGAGGGAGTATCATGATAGTTCGATTGGGGGGCATCAAGGAGAGACTAAGACTTACTTGAGGATTGCTTCGGAATGGTATTGGATTGGGATGAGAAAAGACATTGGAGATCATGTGCGATGTTGCCCCCTATGCCAACAAGCAAAGCATTCACAATTGCAACCCGCGAGTCTTCTACAACCCCTACCTATTCCCGAAGCCATATGGGAGGACATCTCCATGGACTTCATCGAAGGACTTCCCAATTCATTAGGAATGAACTCTATCTTGGTTGTGGTGGATAGGCTCTCTAAATCTGCACATTTTGTGGGTCTAAAACACCCATATAGCGCGGCCACTGTGGCTGCCATGTTTGTCAAGGAGGTAGTCAAGCTTCACGGGTTCCCTAGCTCTATAGTATCGGATCGAGACCGCATTTTTATGAGCATTTTTTGGCAAGAGTTGTTCAAACTACAAGGCACTGAGTTGAAGAGAAGCACCGCATACCACCCTCAAACCGATGGTCAAACCGAAGTTGTCAATAAAACTTTGGAGACATATCTAAGGTGCTTTGTGAACGGGCAGCCTAAATCATGGGGTAAATGGTTGCATTGGGCGGAATATGCTTACAACACCGCTCACCACGAGTCCACTAGGTTCACCCCTTTTCGGGTAGTCTATGGGAGAGACCCACCAAGACTAATTAAGGTGGGTAAAGGGCAAACTCCAGTTGACAGTTTGGAAGTGTGGTTACAAGAGAGAGGTTGGGTGCTCGAAGACTTGCAAATGAATTTGCTCCGTGCTCAACAAAGGATGAAAGCTAACGCTGATTTAAGGAGAAGAGAAGAGGAGTTCCAAGTTGGGGATTATGTCTATCTTAAGCTTCAGCCTTATAGGCAAAAATCTCTTGCGAAGAGGCCTAGTGAGAAACTTGCTCCGCGCTTTTATGGACCATTTTTGGTGGTGCAACGCATGGGGAAGGTGGCCTACAAGTTGGACCTGCCTGATTCATGTCGAGTGCACCCTGTCTTCCACGTTTCACAACTGAAACGAGCAGTTGGCAGCCAACTGGTGAACCCCACCATACCCACCCAGTTGACAGAAGAGCTAGAGCTCCAGGCAGAACCTGAACTGGTGCTTGATGTCAGGAAATCCAGCAGCTCTCCCTCGAAATCAGAAGTGTTGATTAAGTGGGAGGGCTTACCAAGGCTCGAGGCTACTTGGGAGGAGGCTTCTCTCATCAAGGAACGTTTCCCTTCCTTTCACCTTGATACATTAATCAACAAGGGCAATGGGCTGATTACTTATGCAAGAAGGAGGAGGGGAGGTCAGCAAAATGGAATGTAACTGATACATTAATCAACAAGGGCAATGGGCTGATTACTTATGCAAGAAGGAGGAGGGGAGGTCAGCAAAATGGAATGTCAGTACAAGGACAGCAGGGCAATCACCTAGCAGCAGGGCAGCCTCCTAATTGTGAGGAGCTGTGACAGCTACAACAACTTTTCTCTTTTTGTTGTTTTCTCTTTTTGTCAGTTTATGTGTATATAACAAAGGGAGGGTAGGATGTGCTAGGGAGGCAAGATCATTGTAATTCCTAGGATTGGAGAGTGGTGCCCTAAAGGTACTAACCCAGAGATTAGTAGCCTAAAGCTACCCTTATGCTTGTTATTTCCCTTTTGAATTCAATCAAAGAGCTGCCTACTTTCCCCAAGAACTGATTTTTATTGCTTAAATCCCTTTATTACAAACTAACACTAAGCAGGTTGTTACAGTGGCCCTGTATGCAATTGGGCATAATCCAAATAAAGTTTGGTCTAATGGGCTTTAGAATAGATACTGTTTTCCTAAGCACAAATTTATTTGCTGGGTTGATGTTCATGGGTGGTTGCAAACTAGACTCAGGATGAATGTCTGTATTGTAGCGTGGAGATGGAAACTCATAAGAACCAATTCTTTGATTGCTGTTAAAGTGCAATGTGCAGAAGATATGCAGCTACAGAAGGGAGTTAAATTTCCTACAGCAGACCTGGGACAAGACACCTTGACCCGGTGCAAGAAGAGATACAAAGTGACCTTCTTTTGCAAGCTGCTGGCTTCCATAGCAGTATTTTTATGCAATTTGGGAGGTTGGAAATGGAGCTCTATGACATAAAAGTGTTATGGACTGACTTAGTCTTTTCTTATTTAAAGACTAATTAAGAGACCAAAGCTTGATACTTTGATTAATAATGGCAGAAATTTGGGTACAAAAGTGATAGATTAATAGCTTAAGGCTATTACTTTCTTGATAACTTTAGGTTATCACTCTCCTAGTAAATTGAGGTTACTACTCTCAACATTTTTCCTCACAATTCACATGATATCCTACTGCTTATACTATCCCTATTTATACTAAGGTCAAGTGACTACTAACCTAAAAGTACTAAATTCCCCCAATTGCCCTCCCTTATGTTAGTCTATTACAAAAAGTAGGTACTGGGTAAGGTTGATAAATTGTGCAAAATTAATATAACGTACAGCTGAGAGTTGGAGAAATATTTTGGTAAAGAAATTACTAGTACTAACAAGGATTGTTTAATCCCCTGCTATGGGATATACTCAAGGCTTGTACAGGCCTGCTAGTGTTGTTTTCCTTGGATCAGGAGTCTCGTCCTAATGTCAAGGAGGCAGTAGGTTGTAATTTGTTTTCTTTAGTGATCAATATAATGTATCCTAATACGAATTTTAAAAAGGTAGACTCTTATAGGATATTGGGTCAGGATTGTAAGAAGAATTAGTAACTGAGTGCCCCAGCTTGAGTCTGTCTAGCGGGCTTTATAACAAATGCCTATCGTAGTCCAATGTTCCTATATTAATCAGGTTTTTACGCTGGAACAAAGAAATGAATATACGCATCTACATCCATTGTTTCAGGTTATTTCTTGGGTTCTGATTGCTTAACGAGGAAATTTGAGCTTGAGACTTGGAACCAAAACTTGATGCTTATATTTCGTAAAATGTAATTCATACAAGCCCTTTGGTTTATATTGGATTTTAGGGTTCATAAATAGGTAGTATTTATTGACCTTTAGTTTTATACGTCCTCTATTCCCAAATATTGCAGCATAGGGATGGGACACGGATTTTAAGAAGAGGGGAGAGATAGAGAAAAGCTAAGGACCCATATGATAAGGAGAGAGAAAGAGAGGAATAATGATAAGGACCCATGTGATAAGGAGAGAGAAAGAGAGAAAACATGTGTAAATAGGGACATATTGCAATACTTATGAAACTTCTTAAAATGGTAATAGTTGCAATATTTGTGGAACGATGGAAGTATAAGATTGTAGACCTAATATCGTACTTATAGTGTATATTAATGTGGCAGGTAGTCTAGGTACCAAATTGTGCCAGATGTGTGTATTTCTAGAGTTTGCATAATACTGGCCTCATTAAAGAGAAAAGAACCTTGAAACCTTTTTCTGATCATTAAATCCTCCGTTAAGCCCCCAGAATGCTTTTGATCTAATCTACCAACATCTATTGCTTAATTATATCTTCAGGTGAGAGTTGGTCAAGTCTTACAGGATGGAAGTGTTGATACAAAAAGGTTAGGGAAGCATCGAGGAGCTGTCTTCAAACTTTCTGTGGAACCTGGAAGTCCTTACATCCTTTACAGCTGTGGTGAGGATGGCTCTGTTCAACATGTATGTCCAAAATGCTTATAGCAGTATGTAATCTTTTGCATAGCTGGCTGTTATATTATCAATGTTTCCTTTTCCCAATTTGCAGTTTGATCTGAGAAGCAATTCTTCCACAAAGATCTTCTCTTGTTGCTCCTTTACAGTAGGTGACAGGTCTGATTTTTCAAGTAGAGTCCGATTGAACGGAATTGTGAGTGATCCGAGAAATCCTAATTATCTTGCTGTTGGAGGCTCTGATGAATATGTGCGTGTATATGACATGAGAAAATGCCATTGGGATGCCTCCAGTAATTTGGATAGACCAGTGAACACATTTTGTCCTCATCATCTCAAAGAGTGGCAATGTTCATATCACAGGGCTAGCTTACTCAAATGCAGGCGAGCTGCTTGTCTCGTATAATGATGAGCTCATATACTTGTTTCAAAAATGCATGGGAATGGGAACAAATCCGAGGATAATATCTTCTGAAGAGCTTCAGAAATTGGAAGAGCCACAAGTTTTTTCTGGACACAGAAATTCACAAACAGTTAAAGGCGTCAACTTTTTTGGCCCCAATGATGAATTTGTTGTTAGTGGTTCAGATTGTGGCCATATCTTCATTTGGGACAAAAAGGACTCAAAACTTGTACGTTTGATGGTCGGAGATAGACATGTAGTTAATCAGCTTGAGCAGCATCCATCCATGCCTGTCCTTGCCACTTGTGGTATCGAAAAAAGTGCAAAAATCTGGTCTCCGGTTTCTAAGATAGTTCAGCCCCTGCCCACTGATGTAAACGAGGTTAATATCCCTTCCTATCCTGGCTCTTTCTAGGTTTGGGTGTTGGATATTGCCTTTATATATATATATAAACCACTGATTTTGTGTACAGATTATGGAGTCTAACCGACAAGGGAGAGAGGATCATTCGCGGGTGACTCTCACCCCTGATGTTATAATGCATGTATTACGACTGCAGAGACGACAAACACTGGCTTTTGTTGAAAGGCGGCCCAGGAGAGGTAATGGTGAGAGTGAGGATGACGATAGTGAAGGAGAAGCTTATATATTAAGGTTTTCTGATAGGGATGTTGCCACAGATGGTGATCCTAGAGAATGCAACATTAGCTAGTTTTTCATCTGATAGAGAAGATGTCACTTTCTTCCGTTGGTGTTATTTTTTCTCCTTTTCTCTTTCTCTATGCTGGTCACTACTTGCCTGTAAATTGTAATGTGTAATGCGCTTGTAATATATTATGAGGGTTGTTTGCTTTTCAAAAAAATAAAAAAGGTGATATCAGTATCTTGCGGAAACAGATTGTATTATACTGCTGATTATTATTAGTATCTTCCAACATCCCAAATCCGTTTGAATATGCAATGAGTAATGCAGAATAATGCTACGATTCTCCGTACACAGAGTACATTGGAGGAAGGTATGGTAATGCTTGTCATTCTTGTATTAAGTGTCTCATTTTTGGAAATATTACTCATCGCAATATAATTCGTCTTTTTGAAGCCATTAAGATTGAGATAATTTAATTATTATTATTATTATTGTAATTTTTACAGATAAATGGTTTTTTTTATTTTTTAGTTTATTTTTTTAATTTTAATTTTTATTTTTAATGGGTTTTATAGACAGAGGAAAGAGAATTCTTGTTTTGGATTATTTTGATGGTGCTGAGACTGCTGACCTTGGAGCTTACATTCATAGGAATGGTAGAGTTACAAAACTGCTGCTAGGCACTTCATCAAACAGCATGGTACATTTATTTTTGTTTCTAAATTCTTGCTTTAGTTGGTAATTTTTGTTATAAATATTAGTTTTTACATACTTAAGTTTTTGCTATTGTAGTCATTATTCAATTTGATACTAGATTTAGTCCAAACATCAGTAAACAAGAAAAGCTGGTGGTAATTTTTGAAATTCGTATGAAAATTTATTGCTGATAAATTCATATTTATCCCTCCGTTTGATTCTATGCAATGTGTGAAAATCTGTGCTCTAATTTTAAAAATGCTTATATTAGATTTCGTAGTGAATTGGTAATTTCAGCTTATAGTAGAGGGATGCTTTATTTTCTGTTATTAGATTAAGCCATTTGGATTAGAACTTTTAGGTATGAGTTACTGGAGAACTTTTTTTGGTGTCAGGTCATATAGTCTTAATGGGAGCTTTAGTGCTTGTAAATAATATAATTGCTGGTGTCACACTGAAGGTTGTCATGTACTTGACATAAAACTTAGTTAAGTTATTTTATTTCGAACTGATTGTTGATGTAATAATTAGGCTGGTTCTTTTATGGTTTTTTTTTTTTATTATTTATTTTATTTTATTTTATTTTATTTGTTTTTTATTTTATTTATTTTTTTTCAGATTTTCTGATGACCCAGTTCTGGGTTTAATTGATGATTAGTGTAATCCGCATCCTCAACAACAATAACAACAAAGCCTTAGTCCCAAAATGATTTGCAGTCGGCTAACATGAAACGTCATAAGGAACCGTACGATATAAAGAAAGGGACATAATAAGATAATCGCCATCGGTACAAGTTGTTGTTTGTCTTGTAACTCTGTTAAGATGATTCCTTGACACCAAGAAATGTATTTGTTGATTTGAAGTTCAATCCTTTTATGGTTGGCCTAGATATTGAGAAGCTACAATAAGGTATAAGGCTCATTTGTAGGAGGTTTGTTGATCCATCTTGTTAACATGTGTTTAAAAGCTTAATTGTGATATTGGCTGACTGATGACTTTTAGGATTTAATAGTGACTTCATATACCTTTAAATTATTATTTAGGTTTGGAATATTGGAAGATAAATTAATTAGACAATTTTTTATATTCTGTGCCATGGTTTGTGGGCATATATTCCGAATTATCTTATTTGGTTGATATTTGTATATTTTTTTTTTGGTTAATCTTATCGGTAATTAGCAAAGTTATCAGTCCCTGCTAAGTTACAAACAATGCGAATTCGCAAAGTTATCTTCATTTTCTAATTTAATGAAATTTTAATGACCTTTTTCATAATCAATTCTTTTTTTCCGTAGATTTCATTGTTCATAGATGTTCAGCATTGGGTTTTTTTCCCCTTATTCGTTTATTGCTTCTAAAATTATTGGCTTATCGCTATTGTTAGTTTAATCTTTATTCTACTTTGTGTAATCCTTGACCAATCTTGAGAGCTGTCTTTTGTAGCAGTAAGAAGAATGAGGAGCAGCCTGGATGTTAATGCTCTAACATGTCTCTCCAAAGATGATTTTTGGGTTCTTTCTGCCGTTGAGATGGCCATGCGCAATGTAATCACCTCACATCTCTCCCAAGAATGTGTTTTTTTTGTTAACTTTTTCCTTTAAAAAAAAATAATAATTTCAAAAGGTGTTTTTATGCACTGTGAATGTTGCAGCATGAAACCGTTTCTTCTAAGCTCACTCAGGTAATTATTGCTCCAATTCTCAGTTTTGATGGGTGCTTTGTATTTATAAATTTAGTTCATAGGCAATTCTCAATTTTGATGGGTGGTTTGTATTTGATTGTGACTTACTAGAGACATGGTAATATTTATAAAGGTATTGAGAAATTGGCTTAAGCACAAATGCTGCATGATGACACTTCTAAATGTTGGTCACTCTGTTCCTTTGCTCCTTAAATAATTATCATGTAATCTCTTGTACTCTTCAGTATAATTTTGTGTGTACTGTTTTTTTAGATGATGGTTTTAGGTTAACATATCTTAGGTATGATTTCCCTTCCCTCAAAAACATTAGTCAATCATGGTGTATTCAATGCAGTTTGCCGCCAAATTTGGGCCAAAATGAAATCTGGTAAAGCATGTTGATATATTAGCTTACTGCCCTATTTTTTCTTTTGGCGATGATGTTTTAATTTTCCTGGTTGTTGGATATTACATTTTTTTTCTTTTTATATATAAACCACTTATTTTGCGTGCAGATTATGGAGTCTAACCGACAAGGGAGAGAGGATCATTCGCAGGTGACTCGCACTCCTGATGTTATAATCCATGTATTACGACTGCAAAGACGACAAACACTGGCTTTTGTCAAAAGGCCGCCCAGGAGAGGTAACGATGAGGGTGAGGATGATGATAGTAAAGGAGAGGCTTATATTAAGGTTTTCTGATGGGGATGCTGCCACAGATGGTGATCCTAGAAAATGCAACATTAGCTAGTTTTCCATTTGATAGAGAAGATTTCACTTTCTTCCATCTCCCTGTATCTTGGTGTTATTTTCTGTCCTTTTCTTTTTCTCAATGCTGGTCACTGCTTGCCTTTAATCTGTAAAAATTGAAAAAAAAGAAAGTGTTATCAGTATCTTGCGGAAACATATTGTATTATACAACTTTTGAGAAATCTGCACAAAAGGTCATGTGCTCTCCCTATTTCTATTGTACAAATCACTAACTGCTTGTAGTATGCCCTGCCTGGCTGCCTCTCTCCCCCATCATTGGCGAGCTCCATTTGACAGAGTTCTAATGATATCGTAGTATTATTTGCTTTATTTTTAAGTTTGGGATCAAAAGTTATGATATAATTTAGGAAAATTTGTCGATTACAAGTGGTAAAAGTACTAAATTACCAGTGGAAAATTTGTCGATTACAAGTGGTAAAATGTGATGCCTCCGTCCTTGTAGGAATGCACAAAAATGTTGTTCCTGTTTCTATTTTTGGATAAAATATGAACACCATTATACCCTCGTTTTTTTTTTAACTTTATTCATTATACTTCCTAAATTACCTTTAAAGCCTTGCAGGTTTTTCCACTCTCTCTCTCTAACTTTTATCTATAATTGTACTTTTCACTTTCATCAATGTATTTCATCCATTTTTTTCCTCCTATTTCTTAAATACCATGAAAAAACACAAATAAGAACTATATTATGGGACGGAGGGAGTATAAAGTAACCAAATAAGGAAGTGATGTATTAAAAAAAAAACACCCATAAAAGGGAAGTGATGCATTTAAAAAAAAATGGAGGGAGTATCAATCATTTATATATCTAAATCTAAACATTTATCTTTCTAGAACTTGATAATTTCTGTCACTTCCTCACTAAATCTAAATTAATTCTACTAAAGTTTCGAAAAATATTGTACGGTTATAACATCTAAAACATTTATCGTCTATATTAGACCTGGCAAATGGGTCATTCGGGTCGGGTCTGGGTTGAGTCACTTTCGGGTCGGGTCTGGGTCGAGTCACTTTCCGGTCGAGTCATTTTGGGTTAGCTAAGAATTAGGTCGGGTATAGGTCGGGTTGGGTCAATTTGGGTTTTGGGTCAACTTCGGGTCGGTATCGGGTCGGATCAATTTCGGGTCAAGTATGTTTGGGTCATATTCGTGTCTGGTCAAAATCTAGTCGAGTCATGTTCGGGTTGTATCATTTGTGAATCAAACTCAAATCAATAATTTTATACGGAGTATATATTTTGTTATTGTTTTAATAAAAACACTATCAATTTAGTTTATGAGCTTAACTATGGTTGAAGATGAACAATTTGAGTAATTTTTAGTACAAAAGGGCATAATCTACCCTCATGATAATCATCTGGTAGTCACAATGAGAATCGGGAACTGGTAGGTGATAGGGTGCTAATCGATGGTGGTAGTTCTGCCAATATAATATACATCAGCGCATTCAAAGGACAAGCCAAGAACCTGAAAAGGGTAAGCTACGAAGTCACCGAGTTCAATGGGTCAGGTCTAGTCCCCGAAGGTATAATAGAGCTGTCAATCCGTGTAGGGGAAGGGTCAAGATGACGTGATGTCCAAGCTGAGTTCTTAGTAATAGACTCCCCTTCACCTTACAATGTGATCGTTGGAAGATCACTCATTCACAAGATAGGCGGGGTGCTCTCCACCAACCACCTTGCCATGGCATACATTGCCAACGACGGAAGATCTACAAAGCTCAAGGGAAGTAAAAAAAAAGCACAACAATCTTATATCATGGCCCTGAAGCAGCTAGTTAAGGCTAAGCTGCAATCTAGTTCAGAGCCAAGGTTAAGAGATCAGGGCGAAAGGAAGTCAAGAAAGAGAAAGTAAGAAGAATACCATACGAAAAAGGACAAGCAGAAGTTGGCAATGGAAAACTTTGAGCTCGCAAGGGAGAAGGTAGCCAGGCCGCTACCTAGTGGAGAGCATGAAACGGTTGAACTCATTGAAGGTGATGACTCAAGGATAGTGAAAATTGTAAAGGACATTGACCCCGGAGTAGGGGTGCACCTCATAGAATTGTTGAGGAAAAACAACGACATTTTTGCATTCTTAGCAGACGAGATGCCAGGAATTGATCCAAAAGTTATGGTTCACAGGCTGAATGTGAAAGAGGAAATCAGACGAGTTAAGTAGAGAAAACGAAGTTTCTCTACCGAGAAGAATTATGCCATTCAAGAAGAGGTGGACAAGCTGTTAGAGGCCGAGTTCATTAAACCTTGCGATTATCCAGAGTGGCTTGCTAATGTGGTCATGGTCAAAAAAGCAAATGGCCAATAGAGGATATGCGTTGATTTCACAGATCTTAACAAAGCATGTCCAAAAGACTGCTACCCTCTGCCACGAATTGATCAGTTAGTATACGCAACTAGTGGGCACACATTGCTAAGCTTCATGGATGCCTTCTTAGGATATCATCATGTTATTTTGCACAAACCAGACAGGCAGAAAACTACGTTCATCACCGAAGGGGGAGTATACAATTACATAGCTATGCCCTTCGGGCTGAAAAACGCAGGGGCCACATTCTAGAAGACAATGGATAGAGTGTTTATTCATCAGAAGGGGTGAAACGTCGTAGTATATGTTGACGACTCAATTGTTAAAAGCGTCACATAGGCAGGTTACATCCTTGATTTGGAGGAGACATTCTCCATACTGAATAAATATCACATCAAGCTGAACCCAAAGAAGTGCGTTTTCGGGGTGAGTTCAGGAAAGTTCTTAGGCTTTATGGTGAGTGAAAGAGGGATTGAAGCCAACCCCGAGAAAGTAGAGGCAGTCTTTAGTCTCCTAGAGCCCAAATGCACCAAAGACATTATGCGCTTAACATGGAGAATGACGACGTTGACCCGATTCATCAACAAGTCAGCTTATAAAGCTTTACCATTTTACCAGCTACTGAAGGGAAATAGCGAGTTCAAATGGGGGGAAGCGGAAAGGAAAGCCTTTAAAGGGACCAAAGCGCATTTAACGAAGCTCCCTACTATGATAAGCCCAGAGCAAAGTGAGAAGCTTCATCTATACATCTCAGCCTCAGTGCAGACAATAGGATCGGTCCTCCTGGTTGAAAGACATAAACAACAAAAATCGGTATACTTTGTAAGTCACGTATTAAAGGATGTTGAGAAAAGATACCCGCTGATAGAGAAGTTGGCCCTCGTAGTGGTAATGATAGCAAGAAAGCTGAAGCCCTATTTTAATGCACACATAATCCAGATTCTCACAAACCACCCATTGGAGAAGGCTCTGCAGAAAATGGACGCCTCGGGGAGGCTCCTTAAATGGGCAATCGAGCTTTCTGAGTATGAATTCGAAGTCAAACCTAGAGCGTCTATAAAAGCCCAAGCTCTGGCTGATTTCATAATAGAAGCCTCATAAAAAGAAAAAGAGGACGAGTCTGGATCTGGAAAGTAGTAGTAGATGGATCATCAGCTCAAACAGGCAGTAGAGCCGGGATAATCCTAACATCACCAAAGGGCAATGTATTTGTGTACACCATCAAGTTTAAGTTTAGGGCATCAAACTACAAGGCAGAGTACGAAGCGACCCTGGCCGGACTGAGAATGAGCATTGCAGCAGGAGCCAAGAAAGTGCACCTGCAGACTGACTCTCAACTAGTAGACAACCAGCTGAAAGGGGAGTATGAGGTTGATGAGCGTCATTTATGGCGCTCAATAGAATAGTTTTAGTTCCTTTTTCTATATTTTCTTGCTTTATTTTCAATTAATTTTCTTAGTTTTCTTTGATTTTTCGCTTTAATAACTCATTTTGGTTTTCGATAAGTTTTATGAGTTTTTCATGATTTTAATTCATAATTTGTGGTTTTAGTTTAGTTTCATTTCATTTTGTTTTCTCCCTTATTTTCACTTGTAATTTTGCAGGTGAAGTTTCAAAGTTTAAGTTGCCGCGCTCTCACGGTTGCGCTCTAATTGATTTTAGGTGATGAACACGCAATTTTGTGAAGTTCAAGGGCTGACCTCCTCGCAAGCATCATCACGAGAGCGTTGTCGATAGGGATGCACGAGAGCGCTAGGAGCGAAGCTTCACGCAAGGGGCCACGAGCTAGCACAAGAGGAGTAGCGCGCCGCAAGAGTGCAGCAGGGGTGCGTGCGCGTAGACCCCTGCGTGCACGCGCACGGGGCTGCTGTGCGCGCGCACCGTCACCTTCCATCCCCTTATGTTTGTTTTACTATTTATACCCCTTGACCCTTCCTTTTTTGGGGATGACGCTTTTTCTAGTACTTGAGACATTTTTCTAGATTTAGTAGAGAGAGAAAGTAGAGAGAGAAACACTTGATTACTTGATTTGTACTTCAAATTACTTCATTAAGCTTGGATTTATTCCTTAATCAATGAAATTTAGTGAGAATTTCTTCCCTTGAAATTACATTTGCTTGATTCTTCCTTTAATTCTTGAATGTTTGATTTGATTGTTGATCTTTGGTTTGAGAACTTGTTTGATTGATCTTCTTTTTTATTAAGCTTGAAATGATGATATTTGTTATTCCATTTGTTTTGTTTTTTCAATTTCATTATGTCTTGTGAGTAGATTAGTAGCTAGGGAGAAAGGGAATCATGCTTGATTGATGATCTTTTCTAGTTGATGATTCTTGATTGATTGAACTGATGCAATTAAATTGGTTGACATAGTTGTGCATGTGATTAATTTGATTAGGAGTGATCAACCTTGATGATTAATCTAGATTGCATAGCAAATTTCAATGACATGAACCCTTAATTTGAGAATTGCTTTAATTGGTTGAATTTGATTGTGATTTTCCTTGTTAGTCATTCATATGAACCCTAGCTTTACTTATAGGAGATAGTTCTTGAACTCTATTGATTGCAACTATTGTTTATCCCTTGCAACGTTTTAATTAATTTAGTTTTTCATCGATTGGCATGATCATTGAGCTTGCATGTGGAACCTTAATCCCTAGTGTTTATCGTATTGATTTTCTTCATTGTTTAGTTGATTGGAACTTTAGTTACACCTCAATTTACCTCTCATTATTTGAATTAGCTTGACCATAGTCTATAGCATTCTCCCCCTCATTCCTCGTGGTTCAAATCGGACTTGTCCTATACTTGGAATAAGTTTGATTTTCTTAATTGTTTGATTGGTGGTGCTTTAGATTTCAACGACCTAGAATACCACACATAAAAATGGCGCCGTTGCCGGGGAATGACATTGGTGCTTTGCTATAGTTGTTGAGTCTACTTCATTTAATTCAAAAAATACAAAAATATTTTTCTCTTTTTGGCTACATTTGTAGCCATGCTACTAATTGTTTCTTTTGAGATTGTATGCGTAGAGCACGTGGTCGTTCTCTAGTGCCACTTGATCTGAAAATTGAGAGAACTAGTGCAAGGATAAGGGTTGCTAGACGATCTTTGGGTCCTAGCACTTCAAATGAAGAAGAACCACAACAAGAGGAACAAGCAAGAATGGGAGAAAATCCAAGAGAGAATGCCTTATGTGACCTAGGAGCTAGTGTTAGCCTTATGCCATATTCGGTTTATCAAAGACTTGAAATAGGGGAGCTCTTGCCTACCAACATTACCTTGAAAAGGGTAAGGTAGAAGATATTCCTTTGAGGGTGGGAATATTTCTTATTCCGGTGGACTTTGTGGTTCTTGAAATGGATGAAGATGCTAGCATTCCAATCATACTTGGTAGACCTTTTCTTGCTACCTCGGGTGCCATGATTGATGTCAAGAGTGCTAAAATTTCACTTAAGGTAGGAGATGAGGTAATTAAAATTGACTTGAATGAAAGCACGAAGTATCTAAGTTCTTCCTTGGAGAATTGTATGATGATTGACTCTCTTGATCATGTTGTGTCTTCTATGCATGAGAAATTGCTCACCTCTGATGATGCTCTGGAGAATGTCTTGTTGAACAAGGAAAAGATAGGTGTTCCTAGCAAAGAGATGGCTTTGTATTAAGATTTGCTAAATGGAAGCATTAAAGACGTTGATAAGCAAATGTGCATGAACATCACTCGCCAAGAAGCATTGCAAGTGGCTACAACAAAGGAAGGTAAAGGTGTGACGAGGGAAAATTAGGTCGTTGGACTAATCCTCCTAAGCCAAACAAAATTTATAAACACTCAACAAACCTAAATACAAGTATAGAGGTAAGTCAAGGGTCGAACCCAAAGGAACGATAATGTCTAAGTGCTTTCAATTATGTGCCTAAGCTAGGTCGAAGACAAAGAGTAAAAGAGGACACTAACAACTACTAAGACAAAGAAACCAAACAAGTAAAATGCTAGGGATTAGGATTCACTTATAATAGCAACGAACAATGCAAATTGGTTTAGGATGTTGACTAAGTCAAGCAATGTGAGGGAAGATCGAATATGCAACCAAAAGAGCATATCAAGCTATTCTCCTAGAGGTCTAACTAGCGTCAACTACGATAAACTCTAGCTAGGAAACATCACAAGACACCTTAATCGTGTAAATGCAACCCACAAATCAATGGTCCGTATCAATATGAACTTACAATGCAATCTAGTGTGAATAACTAGGGTGATCAAGCCTAAATCAAACACACACATGCACATAATCAATTAACCAATTTAATCACATCATCAACTCCATCAAAATCCCCAATCTACATCAATCCATTACATAATACAAGCTTCACCAAATCCCTAACCAAACAACTACTCTAGAAACATCATCAATTCAACAAACAACTAAAGTAATCAACAATCAAAGAAGAACAATTACTCTAATCAAACATCAATCATCAAATCATCAAAATCCAATCAAAATCAACAATCTAAACATGAATACTAAACAAAAAAATAAATGAGATAGAGTTTAGAAATGCTCATTGATAATAGAGTAGATCTCCAATACAATTGTCACCATTGGATCTTCAATCTCTCAATCACCATTGAAATTCTTCACTTTCTCTCTCTAAAATCTACTCCTAAAACTAACCCCTAAATCTAGAGAGAGAAGCTCTCAACTAAGCTAAGAATATGATCTAATTCTATTATGAAACTTCTTACTACAAAAATAGAAGGAAATAACTATATATACAAAGGAGAAGGTCGGTTTTGACGCCCAAGAATAGACCCACGCAGGTGCGGGCGCTCGGAGGAGAGAGAGAAGTGCGCACGGGACACACCCAGAAAGGTGCGCCCGCACACACTCCATGTGCGGCCGCACACGACATATGTGCAGCCGCACACTCCCCGTGTGCGCCCGCACAAAACTGCAGCCTCGTTTCTTCTTCTTCGTCCTAGCTCATGTGGTGCACACCTCCTAGATGATGGTGATGGAGGACAAGGTAGGCAGTAACTTTCTTGAAATTCTTGAAGGATATAGGCCATGGAAAGAGCATATGCAAGGCCTTGAAGCATGCTCCTTGGATCCCCCTTTGACTTGAAACTTCTTGCACAAGCTTTAGGCATGAAAACAATGAAAGATCATGGAGAGGAAGCTTGGGAATTCTTGGACAATCAATCACAACCTACAAACAAAGGATAAAAAGAAAGTAAAATAGAAAAATAACAAGTAAACTAGAAAAGGCATAAAATAGAGAAATTAACTACAAAAAGCATAAAATTTAGAAAACAAGAATAAAACTAAGGAAAACTAAAGAAAGGAATAATAAAATGGAATGAAATTCATCCAAAAAGGGACCAAATGAGTGCCATAAATGTCACTCATCAAATTCCCCCAAGCTAAACTTTTGCTCGTCCTCGAGCAAAACAAAGCGAGAAAGATCAAGGATGAAAGATTTATTGAAAATGAAAAAGAAAGACTCAAGATAAGAATATGCACTAAGACTCACTGTCGTAGGAATCACGATTGTTTTTAGCTACAACAAGCCCTTTAAACCCCAAAGTCGCCTATGAGGACGAGTGAGGTCTCGTAAGGGTGTCCTAAGAGTTTTACCCATAACTCTCATAATAATACAAACAAGGCAAAGCATGAAAAAGAAAACAAAATACAAGAAAAGCAAACAAATGTTCATGAAAGGACTTTTGGAAATGTACAAGCATAAGTGGATGCAAATCTTTCTAAACAAGGGAGTGCACGTTCCAAGATACCCAAGGTTGATTGAAACATCAATATGCTAAGCATAGGAACTAGCTTTCACAATCCACTTTCATCCCAAACGATCTTACCGCGTTCTTCCTAATAGCTTCAAATCGACCTCAAATGAGCATCCCAATGATTCCACGAAGGAACCGGAAAAAGAGAATTTTTAGTCTACTCGACATCTTGACTTTTGCATCCCCTCTCCCTATTCCTAAAACTCACATTCCTCTCCACCGATGAATGACTCAACCATTTAGGTCAAAAGGTCTTTCCCCAAGGTTGTAACGTTAAGGCAAAAGGGTGAAGGTAGGCTAAAATTTAAAATTTGGTGGTTTTCCTAATAGTGAAGCAAAGAACGGCCAATTCTTAGAATCACAATCAAGTAGTCACCAAGCAAAAACAAACTAACACCCCCAAGCTTATTCAAAGCTATAAATCACAAACATATACACAAAAAGCGTGAGAACGTTTCCCCCCAAGCTTAAATGGAGCATTGTCCTCAATGCTCAAAAAGGGAGAAAACTCACATCAAAATATTTTTGAATTTTTACATTTTTCACTTTTTTTTTCTCTTTTTTTTTATTTAATAGTGCTTTGTCCTCGCCTCTTTTAACTTTGGACGGCTTTTTCAACTTTTGCACTTATTTGTCCATGCCTTTTATAATGTAGGACGACTTTTACTCATACTCATTTGCCATTATTCACAAAGAATTCATAACACAATCTTGCTTTCATAAGAACCAAACATTTCAACTTCTCCACCACAAACTCCATCAAGAATGATCAATTGCTTCACAAAAACCAAGAAAAGAAAGAAAAATGAAACAAAAGGCCAAAGATCTAAAGATGTGGCTTGAAAAGAAGGTATAAGGCTCAAATGGTTGCAAGAAGGCAAATGTAAACCCAAAAATAAAGATGAAACGAACTATCCTAAAAATGAAAAATACCACCCCGAAAAAGGTGCCTTTTTCCTCCCTAAATGGTTCGGTCTCGGATTCAAGATCTATGAGTCAAGTTTCAAGATTAGGTTTGCAAGAAGTCAAGGATCCATGCCGCTCATGCAAATATAGGTAGAAGGCTTGAAAAACATAGAACTCACACGGATGTAGCAAAAACTCACTATTGGTGTCAAATCGACTATAGAAAGCAACTACCAAACATGCCACAAACAAGTAGAATCCAGCTTCATGTTCCCACTAGTTCTAACCAACTACCTTAGCATGCTTTATCCTAGAATCAACCAAGCGTACTCTCAAACCGTGCACACCGTTACCATTTAGGAAGAAAAGCATTCAATTATACAAGTCCAAATGTTATTATGTCCAAAACAAGAACAAAACAAAACACATTGCAAATTAGCCTTGATAGAAACAAAAATCTTTTTGGAGTTTTCAAAATATAAGAAACATGGAAAAGCATATACAAAGGTGCAAAGCATATATGAATCAAAATCCCACCAAACATGATAGAATACCCTCCCCCAAGCTTGAATGAGTCAATACACTCAAACATAAATCATATAATCCATGGGAGGGCAAAACAAGGAGATTAATCCAACAAACCAACATATGTCCAACATGGCATCATCCACTAGAGAAAGAGCAAGGAAGGATATTACCGGATATTAGGTGGGTGTAAATACCCGCAAATGACCCAATTAAACCTTCCATAGCTAATTTCTCAAGAATTGAACCTTGTTTCCATGTGCTAGCAAAAATAGGAGTCAACCTTCCTTGATTCTTGATCCAAATCGAAGCACCAAAGTATATCAAGTTATGTACCTAGCAAAAGGCACACAAAAATTTCCATGAGAGAAAAATCTATTCTAAAAAGAAAAGGAAAATCTAATCTAAAACACGGGTTACTTCCCGAGAAAGGCTTGCTTAAGGTCCAAGCTTGACCGCTCTAGTAAAATAATATTGCAACGATCGCAAGAGCTTGTCAAATGCACTACTACACATTTCATATGAGAGCAAGTATGCACATGACAAAAATAAGGCATGCAACAAGCATAGTGCACACCTATGGTGTTGAGAAGAAGTATGCCAAGAAGAAGAAGGAGAGAAAGGAAAAACAAGGATATAAGAAAAAGGAAGAGAAATTAAAGAAAAAGAAGAAGGCATACTCTTCCCAACAAAATATTTTTGGTTGAAAATCCCACCATCATCCTCAAAAGTCATCAAATGAGGCACTTGAGGGACTAAAGGCTTTTCAAGAGGAGGGGATATGAGAAAAGAAGTTAATGACATGGGATAAGAGGGAACAAGATCAAGCGTTCTTGAAAATGAGGTGTAAGGTGAAAGAATAGGAATTGGTTGCTCACTTACACCACTATCCATTGAAACACAAGCTCTCTCATCCAATGAACTCACATCCAAAGGGCTCTCCTCCAACTCATCATCATTCAAATCAAGCTCATTCTCAATCACATCCTCCTCACAAACTTCACACTCTAAGAGAGCTCTCAAAAGCTTCAAATCACGATCAAGGTTCAAAGGAAGCTCATCAAAGGGTTGAGGGTCAAACTTGGGAGGTAGCTCAAAACAATCATGAGAAGTACAATCTCCCTCTAAAAAGGCCTCATCCATCTCAATGGTGGAAAATGTAGAAGAGAAAGGGTCATCAAAGGTGAAAGAGGAGGGCAATGGTTGAAAATTTGAGATAGGACTTGGAGATTCAACCTCACCAAACACTTCACTCTCATCTTCATAATCATCTAAAGTAGGTTCTACCTCCTCAACCTTATCACATGGAACCTCTTCTTCATCAAAATCATCTAAGCTCAAAGCCTTACCCTCAAAGAAACCATGGTCATCATACAAAGGAGATGGGGTGGAAGAAGGTTGGTCTTCAAAATTGAGGAATGGGGGAATGAAATTGCAATCAAGGGAGGTGGGTGGGGAAATGGACTCTTCAATTGGTTTTTCAAAACTCAAAACCTCTTGGTTCTCATCACCCTCAAACATCCAATCTCCCATGGAGACTACTTCATCCTTCTCATCCTCACTCTCTCTCCTCACAACTTCTTCACGCTTCAAAAATTGCAATGTCCCATCCTTCTTAACTTGAATTAATGTTTCCTCAAAATTAAGAGAAGTCAACCATTTTAGTTTCCTTTCAACTCCATGTAAAGGGTCAATGGAACAAAATTCAAATTGGGAAGGAGGTTCAAAATGCAAACTCTCTTTTGGAACATCCATCTCTACACCCTTTTCCTCACTCATAGGCTCTCTAATGTCCTCCTCACACACCTTAGGCCTCTCAAAACAATCATCATCATCTTCTTCCACATCTACCAAAGTATTAGAAACTTCATTTACATTCAATATTGATGACAATTGACTCTCCATCTCCTCATTCTTTCTAAAAACAACATCATTGCTCTCTTCCAACTTTTTCAACAATTCCATTTGGCTTCTTACAATCTCCAAATATCTCATCTCATTTGGTTCCAAATTAGAATTCATCTCCAATTTTCTCAAAGAACCACCAATTTGATTATAAGAAGACTCAATGTTAGGCTCTAAGGTTGTCAAAGGTGAAGAGAGTTGAGGAGCATAATGAGGAAAAGAATTATGAGAAAGCATGTGATGAGGATCAACACTAGAGATATGAGTGGCATCATTAACATGGGGGATGGGGGCACAAGAAGGCATGCAAGATTCATTATTCATGGAACATGGACCATAACAATCATCAATAGAAGCATTTGAACAACCATGACCACGATTATAACTATCTCTAGCAAACCATACATAAAAATCCCAAGCATCATCAATTGACAATGCCCGAAATCTACCATTAAACATGCTTTCAACAATGTCTCTAGTTTGCTTAGTCAAATTATGATAACAAATCTCACAAGCCTTCCAAAGATCATAACCATGGTAACTAATGAAGTCCTCTAATCTATTAAAGTACACCCAAAATGGCTCATTCTCAAATTGAGGAAACGAGGTATTTTCCATTTTTATACAAAACAAGAAAAAATCAAATAAAAGAAAAGTATACACAAAGACCTAGACTCAAGAATCAAAAACACTCAAACATAGACACCGTTCCCCGGCAACGGCGCCGTTTTGACGTGGGAAAATTAGGTCGTTGGACTAATCCTCCTAAGCCAAACAAAATTTATAAACACTCAACAAACCTAAATACAAGTATAGAGGTAAGTCAAGGGTCGAACCCAAAGGAACGGTAATGTCTAAGTGCTTCCAATTATGTGCCTAAGCTAGGTCGAAGACAAAGGGTAAAAGAGGACACTAACAACTACTAAGAAAAAGAAACCAAACAAGTAAAATGCTAGGGATTAGGATTCACTTATAATAGCAACGAACAATGCAAATTGGTTTAGGATGTTGACTAAGTCAAGCAATGTGAGGGAAGATCGAATATGCAACCAAAAGAGCATATCAAGCTATTCTCCTAGAGGTCTAACTAGCGTCAACTACGATAAACTCTATCTAGGAAACATCACAAGACACCTCAATCGTGTAAATGCAAGCCACAAATCAATGGTCAGTATCAATGTGAACTTACAATGCAATCTAGTGTGAATAACTAGGGTGATCAAGCCTAAATCAAACACACACATGCACATAATCAATTAACCAATTTAATCACATCATCAACTCCATCAAAATCCCCAATCTACATCAATCCATTACATAATACAAGCTTCACCAAATCCCTAACCAAACAACTACTCTAGAAACATCATCAATTCAACAAACAACTAAAGTAATCAACAATCAAAGAAGAACAATTACTCTAATCAAACATCAATCATCAAATCATCAAAATCCAATCAAAATCAACAATCTAAACATGAATACTAAACAAAACAATAAATGAAATAGAGTTTAGAAATGCTCATTGATAATAGAGTAGATCTCCAATACAATTGTCACCATTGGATCTTCAATCTCTCAATCACCATTGAAATTCTTCACTTTCTCTCTCTAAAATCTACTCCTAAAACTAACCCCTAAATCTAGAGAGAGAAGCTCTCAACTAAGCTAAGAATATGATCTAATTCTATTATGAAACTTCTTACTACAAAAATAGAAGGAAATAACTATATATACAAAGGAGAAGGTCGGTTTTGACGCCCAAGAATAGACCCACGCAAGTGCGGGCGCTCGGAGGAGAGAGAGAAGTGCGCACGGGACACACCCAGAAAGGTGCGCCAGCACACACTCCATGTGCGGCCGCACACGACATATGTGCAGCCGCACACTCCCCGTGTGCGCCCGCACAAAACTGCAGCCTCGTTTCTTCTTCTCCGTCCTAGCTCATGGGGTGCACACCTCCTAGATGATGGTGATGGAGGACAAGGTAGGCAGTAACTTTCTTGAAATTCTTGAAGGATATAGGCCATGGAAAGAGCATATGCAAGGCCTTGAAGCATGCTCCTTGGATCCCCCTTTGACTTGAAACTTCTTGCACAAGCTTTAGGCATGAAAACAATGAAAGATCATGGAGAGGAAGCTTGGGAATTCTTGGACAATCAATCACAACCTACAAACAAAGGATAAAAAGCAAGTAAAATAGAAAAATAACAAGTACACTAGAAAAGGCATAAAATAGAGAAACTAACTACAAAAAGCATAAAATTTAGAAAACAAGAATAAAACTAAGGAAAACTAAAGAAAGGAATAATAAAATGGAATGAAATTCATCCAAAAAGGGACCAAATGAGTGCCATAAATGTCACTCATCAAGGTGTTCCCATAGTTGAGCTCAAACCGCTTCCATTACACCTTAGGTATGAATTCTTAGGCCCTAACTTAACTTTTCTCGTGATTGCTAGTTCCTCCTTGAGTGAGAGCCAAGCTTAAGAGTTATGTGGTGTGTTGAGAAAGCACCAAGGTGCTTTAGGCTATACCATTGATGACCTCAAGGGTATAAGTCCTGCTTTATGCATGCACCACATCACTCTTGAGGATGGCGCCTCACCTAGCATCGAAAGACAACGAAAACTTTACCCTCAAATGGGGGAAGTATTCAAGAAGGAAATCACTAAGCTATTGGATGCGGGAATCATATTCCCCATCTCTAGATCAAGGTAGGTTTCCCTGTTCCACGTTGTCCCAAAGAAAGGAGGCATGACTGATGTAGAGAATGAGAAAGGTGAGCTCATTCCTACAAGGACGGTCACGGGATGGAGGATGTGTATAGACTATCGACGTCTAAACACATCCACCAAAAAGGATCATTTGCCCCTTCCTTTCATTGATCAAATGCTTGAAAGACTAACAAGGCATAAGTATTATTGTTTTCTTGATGGGTATTCCGGCTTCTTTCAAATTCCTATTCATCTGGATGACCAATTGAAAACAACTTTTACTTGCCCATATGGAACCTTTGCTTATAGGAGAATGCCATTTTGGCTTTGCAACGCCCCCGCCACCTTCCAACGGTGTATGATGAGTATATTTGGAGATATGTTGGAAGAGGAAATAGAAGTGTTCATGGATGATTTTTCGGTGGGAGGTGTTTCATTTGAAGCTTGCCTTGAGAACCTTGAAAAGTGTTTGGCTCGATGTGAGAAAGTGAATATAGTCTTGAATTGGAAGAAATGTCACTTTATGGTTGAGGAAGGCATTGTGCTTGGTCATAAGATCTCCCACAAAGGATCAAAGGTGGACCAAGCGAAGATTGGAGTCATTGAAAAGCTACCACCTACGGTCAATGTGAAAGGTGTAAGATCTTTCTTGGGACATGCCGGGTTTTATAGGAGATTCATCAAGGATTTCTCTCTTATTGCTAAGCTTTTCAATAATCTTCTTTAAAAGGATGTTGATTTTGTGTTTGATGATAAATGCTTGGAAGCATTCAACAAATTGAAGAAAGCTTTGAATTCCACCCCCATAGTTCAAGCCCCGAGATGGGATTTACCTTTTGAGTAAATGTGCGATGCTAGCGACACGGCTATTGGAGGTGTATTGGGTCAAAGGGTTGATAAGAAGCTCCATGTCATCTATTATATGTCAAAAGCCCTCAACGGAGCTCAACGAAATTACACAACAACGGAAAAGGAGTTTTTAGCAATTGTGCATGCTTTTGAAAAATTCCGTTGTTATTTGTTGGGTTCTAAGACCATTGTTTTGACAGATCATGAGGCTCTCAAATATCTCTTTGCTAAGAAGGAATCGAAGCCTAGATTGCTCCGGTGGGTGCTTGAACTTCAAACCTTTGATATTGAGGTTAGAGACAAGAAAGGAGCGGAGAAAGTTGTGGCAGATCATCTTTCTCGCCTAGAGGACTTTCAAGTCCAAGATGATGGTTCTCCTATTGAAGATAAAATGCTTGATGACTTCTTATATGCTATCGATGTGAAGGAGCTCCCTTGGTTCGCCGATTTGGTTAATTTTCTAGCATGTGGGGAGTTTCCACCTTCATTTTCTAATCAAAGAAAGAAGCTCAAGAGAAAAGCTCGACACTATTTGTGGGATGATCCAATCTTGTATAAGCGAGGAGTTGACGATTTTCTTCGTCGTTAAATCCCAAATGAAGAGGTGCCGAATGTCTTGAAGATGTGCCACTCGGATACTAATGGTGGTCACATGGGAGTTTCCAAAACCACTTCAAAGATTCTCCAAAGTGGTTTATGGTGGGGTTTCATCAAGTCTTGTGATCAGTGCCAAAGGATCGGGAAACATTTTAAAGAGGAATTAGATGCCTCAACAACCTATCATCGAATTGGAAGTTTTCGATGTATGGGGCATTTATTTCATGGGACCATTCCCTTCTTCTTTTGAAAACCAATACATTCTTGTGGCAGTTGATTATGTTTCAAAATGGGTTGAGGCCATTGCCTCCCCAACAAATGACCACAAGGTGGTGATGAAGCTATTCAAAAAGATCATCTTCCCGAGATTCGGTGTGCCCAAGGCGGTGATAAGTGACAATGGATCGCATTTTGTACACAATGCCTTCCAAAAGATATTGAAAAAGCATAGCGTTCATCAACGTTTTGGCCTTCCCTACCATCCTCAAACTAGTGGACAAGTTGAGGTGTCCAATCGTCAAATTAAGTTGATTCTTGAAAATACGGTTGCTAGGAATAGGAAAGATTGGGCGGACAAGCTTGATGATGCTATATGGGCATATCGAATGGCTTTTAAGACTCCCATAGGCACCACTCCATACCGTCTTGTCTATGGAAAATCATGCCATCTTCCAGTGGAGCTTGAATACCGCGCTCTTTATCAACTTTGATTTAGCAAGTGCGGGAGAGCAAAGGTGGTTGGATCTTCATGAATTAGAAGAACTTCGGCTTGATGCCTATGATTGTGCAAGCACCTACAACGCTCGTTCTAAGGAAGCTTATGACAAGATTATCAAGAAAAAGGAGTTTTGTGTAGGTGACAAAGTTCTTCTCTATGATTCTAAGATGAAGTTGTTCCTCGGAAAGCTCATGTGAAGGTGGAGTGGTCCTTATTTGGTTCAAGGTGCCTTTCCAAATGGTGTCGTTGAAGTTTCTATGTTGGATTCATCATCTTCTTTCAAGGTCAATGGGCATCGGCTCAAGAAGTACTTTGATGGTGCTTTCGTTGGCCTAGTTCATAAAATGATTCTTCGCAGACCACTGTAATAGGTGGAGAACGTCGAGCTATGACGTTAAACAAGCGCTTCCCGGGAGGCAACCCGGTTTTCTAACCCTTTCTTTTATTTTTTTTGTTCTTTTATTTCTTTTTATATTTTTGGGAAACTTTCTTATTTTTCTTTGTTTTCTTGATTTTAGGTACCTTGGGATTAATTGGATTTAGATTTCCGACAATTTTGGTGTCATTTGAAGGTTTCAAGAGGTTGGAATTGAGTTAAAAGTGAAGATGAGATTGATGTACAGGGGCGCTCTCATGGCTACGCTCTCATGGACTTTAATCATGAACAAGTTATTTTTGATGAATTTTGTGATTTTTGGTCTGTCCTTCTCGTGGGAATCACTCAAGCTTGACGCTCGAGAGCGTCGATGAGAGCACCACACACACCCCGCACATTAGCACTCACCATCGAACACACCACACTCCGCGCGCACCCCCCCCCTTGCTGCTTGGTTGTGCACGCGCACAAGAGGGTCTGCTGACAGGCTAAAGTCGTATCACCTAATCAAAAGTAATTCCTAAAACCACTAACTAATAATAGATAGGGAAGTAGGGTCGAATCCACAGGGAAACGAGTCTTTCTATTCCTAATTAATTATTATAATCTAAATTATTAAGTAACCAAAAGTTGTTATTTAAAGGAACTATACTACGAAGAATATGAGTAAGGAGAAATCAAATAATAAAAGACCTAGGGCATAGGTTCACCAATAAATAATATTCCAGGGTAAAACATAACAATCAATCATCAATGCATCAATTAATCAGATCATAAAGGGCTTTCGCTACGTATTACAATCACAGAGTTAATTTACCGGTACTAAATCTCATCTCTCGAATCTCGACCTAACCATTTATAAATTAGTCTGCCTATTGAAACTAAGCCTAAACATCAATTCTCATCTCTCGAATCTCGAATCAATATTGCTAAACTCATACGAATTAAATCTGGCCAAATCTAACCGTATAGCATTAAATCAATCAATAGGAAATTAATCAAGCATTGACAATTAACAATAATAAATTACCCCTTCCTATTATTTATGGATCCCCATAACCCTTGAAAGAAAATTACTCACACATAATTAAATATAAACTAAACAAAGAAATTAAACAAATCATGATGAAAGAGAGAGAATAAATAACTGAGATTAAAGGAGAAGAAATCGTTACCAAAGTTGAAGGAGACAAGAGATGGAATTAAACAAAGAGTTGTAGAGAGAGAAAAATAAAACTAGAGTTTAAGAGGAGAGAGAGAAAAGTTAGAGAGAGAAAGAGAGAGAAAGGGAAGGGAGAAAAGAATCCTAAACTCGCTTAACAAAAGCGTATATACACTAAGCTCGAAAATCCTAAGTTAAAACAACTTAAACGACGCTTAAACTTCTCCTCAGAAACACGCGCCCGATCGGGCGCGCCTTTTTCTTCGCCCTCTCGTTCTGGGCATCCACCCAATCAGGCTAAAGCTCGCCCGATCGGGCCCGGCTATATGCTGGACTTGGATTTGGCTTCATTCTTGGCCCAATTCGAATCTCCACTTCGGGTCTAGAATACTCGGTGTCCAAATGCAATCAGTCATGCCTTCAAATGCTCGTAGTTGTACCGCAATAATCCCGGGAAAAAGCTCCAAAGATGCAATTTCCTACAAAACTCAACCAAAACTACGAAAACACTAGAAAACACCAATTAGTAATAAAAGTGGCTCTAAAGAGCCAAAAACACTACTAATTATGACCAAGGGACGGGGGTAAAACACTATACATTATAGACACATCAAACTCCCCCAAGCCAAACCTTTGCTTGTCCCTAAGCAAAGATCTCATCAATGAATAAATAAATGCATGCCTCACCCCAAATAGTCAAAATCAAGCACAAACAATTCAAGGCAAATCTAATAAACATGCTTCAAAATCAACCAATCTCATCCATCCAATCACTTGTCCTCCCTAACAATTGTAAAATAGAGCGAACCACAAGAGCATATAGAACTCAAGACTAATGCTCACACACTCAACTCTCATTTATGTGGCGAGTAAAAGATGTACTCGATCGCTCTCCATCCCAACCCCTTTATGTGAACAATGCCCTCCCAACTCACACACTCGTGTGTTTAAAAAGACAAGCACTTAACCTAGAAGTCGACTCGAAATATGTCAAATCATAACTTGCATTGATAAGCAATACTTTCACATTCGCACGACTCTATGCACAAGGTCGGAAGGTCTTTAAAGCTTGTAATGTAAGGCCAGGGTAAAGGGTAGAAAATATTTGGGAAAAAGTGAGAGGAAAGCTATGTTAAGAGAGCAAAACCTAATAAAACCAAGGTCAAAAATAAATAATGACCAATCATCTCCAATATACTCAACTCAAACAAAAGTTCATCAAATATAACTCCAAACATCTCAAACAATCCTAACACTTACAAATTTCACTCATGCAGATATGATAATATAGAACTAGAGTGAATAAACAAACTTTGAACTCAATTTTGATACTTTTTTTTTCTTTTTTTCTTTCATTTCTTTTGAGTAACCCTCACATAGAACACTTGATCATTGAAACATTTTTTTTTCCTTTTCTTTTTGCTCTTATTTTTTTTCTTATTATCTCACATTGGAATTTAACTTTGAAACACAAATTCTTATTTTTCTCCAATCACAAAAATTGGGGTTTGGTGAGTCCGACTCACCGCGGAAACAAACCCAAAACCAAGACCGCACTCGCAATAAATAAAACCATAAACATAATTAACTTAATGACAAGATTAAGATAATAATTATACCTTTGACGCGTGCTTCGCCCGACCTCGAGGGGCTCTTACTTCGAAAGCTAGCCTCAAAAATACGACGACCTCCAACGGAAGTCCACCCACAACTCGAACACCGACTAGGTCCAATGCCTTGGATTTAGCAAGGCCCGACCGAAACCCGAGTAATTGAGTTCAAAGGTTTTCACAAAGGTGATGCCTTTTTCAACTCTTGAGTTCAAAGGTTTTCACTGCTAGTGATGCCTTTTTCAACTCTTACTCAAGCGATTTTTCCAATACCCCAACTTGGGTATTTATAGGGAAAATCATGAGTGTGAAAAGCTTTCCCATCAATGTGAGATAATTTGATTTTCCCATTTTATTTTAAAGCTAAAATAAAATTAATAATCAAACTAGTAATAAATCAACTAGTGGCAAGCTCATGTGAGAGGTTAGGTGAGGACCATTTAAAAGAGGGGGGACCAAACTTGCTCCCCACCCCCTCTCCCAAAATCGGCCACCTCAATGCCCCAACTCCCATTTATTTTAAGCCATGTGGAACCCACACTTGGGCACCAAGGCACCCAAGGTGGGCTGCCAGTGCTGCTATCCATGCCTCGGCCTAGCAGGTCTCGCACGCAAGGTGCGGGCTGCTGCTAGCTTCCTTGCCCAGCAGGCCCTTGCACTTGGGTGCGGGCTGCTGCTGTCGAGGCCTGTTGCTAGCATGCCTCGCACCTAGTGTGGACTGCTAGCTGCGGCTAGCAAGCCATGCCATAGCGCACGCCACAGCCCAACTACCCGTACTTGGAGATGCGGGCTGCTGCTGCACGCTGCCCTAGGACGCCTTGGCTGCTTGCAACGGTGCGCTAGCACGCACCAACCAGCCTTGGCTCGGCTTGGTGCACATGCTAGCCACCATGCTTGTGCATTATTCCCCTAGCACTCGAATTACTTGGGGCATTCCGATGCTAGGGGTATTTTGGTCTTTGTTGATTTATTATTATTTTCACGTCTCGTCTTTTACTATTTTCGACTCGACTTCCGACGCTCCAAGCTCGAATTTCCGACGTCTAAATATTAATTACTCGGTCGACTTATTAATTAATTCCTAATTAATTCGTCGCTTCGGCTCATTAGTTGCTTGGGTGTGACCCGAAGCGTTCAGTCAAGATTAAGCTGTAATATTAATTATGCATTAATATTACTGATCGGAAGCGGCCTCCACCCAAGCATTCCGATCACTTGACCTCACTGAAAAATTAGCTTTTTAATAATTCCGAACCCCCTATCGGAATAATACAGTTGTTCGAAGGACACTATTCCTTTCAATCTCCCACTTGTCCTTCTGGACAAGTGTGCTTTTAGTGTATAGCCCTTTTCCTATGTCGCTTAATGTCTCTTCACGAACTATAAGGTAAGATTAATTTGTCATCCTGATTACATTCAAAAGTGTTTCTCGATTCCGAGTCAGACTGTCAATAAACAGATGATTTCTAAAATCCATCCGAGCACGGCCATGCATTTTACAGTCTCGCTCTACGAGAGGCCTTGTAAATAACAAAGACATCTTTCCTATATTTAATAGGAGGACATTTCCAGTCTTGTAATGTAGCTTCTCTTACTGAGAGGACCTAGCCGCCCGAGTGATGCCGTTATAATCCCCTGTTACGGCAGACGTATGACAATCATCAAAGCGGACTAGTACTCAAACAAGAAAGCTCACAATACTCATGGTCGAGGAAAAAGGTTCCTATAGCAATAATGAGAAGTATACTTATGACATTTTTAATCTCTTAAAGTATTCTCATAGGTCGATCCAATATGGTTCTAAACCAATACCCGTGCAAATGATTTATGACAATCATGTCCTTGTAGCACAAGAAACGGTGCTATAAATCAAACAACACACTAATCTCAAATGGTCATTAATCGTCCATCATTTAAATGACCTCGATTATGGATAATTTTCGATTATAATATTCAATGTTCACTTAATAGGTGTTTCCTTACCAAGACTGGTCTTGATACCCTATTTTGAATATTCCAAGAATCGAATGAACTCATTATTTAATTCTAAACCACAATAAAATAGCCAATGGAGTGATTTAAATCGCACAAAAAATTTAATTACTCTAAAACTGAATGGTTCATCATAGTGCTTTACATTAAAATTGTCCAAAATTATTAAAACACTAAAATAAGGAAATCAAAGCCAATCTCCGATGTGCCTGATTCCCATTGCCTCAACGTGCTTGTTGTGCTTCACTTGAGGCAAAGGTTTAGTCATTGGATCGGCTACATTGTCATCCGTTCCAACTTTACAAATTCTGATTTCACCTTCTGATTTTCATTCCCGAATCATGTGACACCGTCGCTTGACATGTTTGACCTTCTGATGTTCTCTTGGCTCTCTGGCCTGAGAAATAACTTCATTGTTGTCACAATAGAGGTCTATTGGTCCCTCGATGGGGGGTACAACACCAAGTTCACCAATGAACTTACGAATCCAAACTGCCTCCTTAGTTGCCTCAGATGCTGCCAAGTATTCGGCTTCAGTTGTAGAATCTGCAGTTGTGCTTTGCTTAGCACTCTTCCAACTAAACGCTCCTCCATTGAGATAGAATATGTACCCAGACTGTGACTTGAAGTCGTCTCTGTTTGTCTGGAAGGTTGCGTCGGTATAACCCTCAACAACTAATTCATATTTTCCACCATAGACCAGGAATTTATCCTTGTTCCTTTTCAGGTACTTTAGGATATTCTTGGCCGTAGTCCAATGCGCCTCTCCTGGGTCTGATTGGTATCGGCTCGTAGCGCTCAAGGCATACGATATATCTGGCCTAGTACATATCATGGCATACATGATCGATCCAATAACCGAAGCATATGGAATCTGATTCATCCTTTCTCGCTCATAAGGTGTCTTTGGACACTGATTCTTGCTTAAGGTTATGCCATACGACATGGGTAGGTGGCCTCTCTTGGCTCCTTCCATGACAAATCGAGTTAGTACCTTATCAATACAAGTATTTTGACTCAATCCTATCATCCTTTTCGATCTATCCCTATAGATCTTGATGCCTAGTATGTACTGAGCCTCTCCCAAGTCTTTCATTGAAAAACATTTTCAGAGCCAAGCCTTTACAGACTCTAATAATGGAATACTGTTTCCAATGAGCAATATTTCATCAACATATAATACTAGGAAGGCGATGTCACTCCCAATGACCTTCTTGTAAACACAAGATTCATCTGGATTCTTGATAAAACCAAACTTACTGATGGCTTCATCGAATCGCAGATTCCAACTTTTGCTTGCTTGCTTTAATCCATAAATGGACTTCTTAAGCTTGCATTCCTTTCCAGCGTTGTTTTGGTCGACAAAACCTTCAGGCTGTGTCATATACACAGTTTCTTCCAAAATACTATTTAGGAAGGCGGTTTTGACGTCCATCTGCCATATTTCATAATTGTAATATGAAGCAATCGCTAGGAGGATCCGAACGGATTTAAGCATTGCCACTGGAGAAAAGGTTTCATCGTATCAATACCATGAACTTATCTATAACCTTTTGCTACCAATCTAGCTTTGTAAATGAATACATTTCCATCTTTGTCGGTTTTCAACTTGAAAATCCACTTACATCTGATAGGTGTGTAACCTTTGGGTAAGTCAACCAAGTCCCAGACTTGATTTTCAAACATGGAATCCATTTCAAATCTCATGGCCTCTTGCCATTTAGCAGAGTCGGTGCTTTCCATCGCTTGCTTGTACGTTGCCGGTTCATCTCCATCCATGATCAGGATGTCCTAATTCTCGGTTAATACTAAACCAAGATATCTATCAGGTTGAGATCTCGGCCTTTGATACCTACGTAGGGTAATGGACTGAGCATTTGCATTGTCGATTCGACTTTGCATATTTTGATCACTTTGACTTTTGTCAACAGATGCTGTTTGAGCACTTTGACTGTCATTCTGATTTTGTTGCTCATCCTCATGAACTTCGTCAAGTTCGATTTTCCTCCCACTTGTCATTTTGGAAAGGTGTTCCTTCTCCAAAAAGACACCATTGCGAGCAACAAACACTTTGTTCTCCGATTTGTTGTAGAAGTAATACCCTTTAGTTTCTTTTGGGTAGCCCACAAAGTAAACCTTATCAGATTTGGGATGAAGTTTGTCAGATTTCAATTTCTTGACATATGCTTCGCATCCCCATATCTTTAGAAAAGACAACCTAGGAGGTTTCTTTGTCCATAACTCGTATGGAGTCTTTTCAACAGCTTTCGATGGAGCACGGTTCAGTATTAGTGCCGTAGTTAAAAGTGCGTGTCCCCGGAGAGAGATAGAAAGATCACTAATTCCCATGGTTGATCGTACCATGTCTAACAGGGTTCGATATCTCCGTTCGGATACTCCGTTCCATTGTGGAGTTCCCGGATGTGTCAGTTCTGAAAGTATGCCATGATGATGAGCGTCGTTTATGGCGCTCAAAAGAATAAGATTTAGGTTCATTTTCTTTATTTTCTTTCATCATTTTCATATAATTCTTTTAGTTTTATTTTGATTTTCCATTTTTTATAATTCACTTTAGTTCTCGATTGGTTTTTACGAGTTTTTCATATTTTTAGTTGATAATTCATAATTTTAGTTTTAGTTTTACCTTGCTACGCTTCCTCACTTTGTTTTATTTGTGTTTTGTAGGTGAATAATCAAGTCAATTTGCTCATTTTGGGACTGCCATGTTCGCGGGCATCATCTCAAGTGCACTGATGATGGGGATGCTCGGGAGCACGGAGTTTGATCAAGCAAGCAAAGGAACCAAAGCCTATGCATCGCATAGGGGTGCGCGCGCGCAACACAGGGGTGCGTGCGCGCAGACCCAGCTATGCGCGCGCGCGGCTGGGCTGTGCGTGCGCACGGCCTGTGCTGCCCTCTTCGCTTGATTTTTCTTATTTATAGCTTTTGACTTTCTTTTTGGAGGACGACTTAACTTTGTACTAGAGAGAGAATTTTCCTAGAAAAAGTAGAGAGAGAAAGTAGAGAGAGAAGCTTAAGATTTACTTGTTTGTACTTGAATTTGATCTTAGATTTCAATTTGATCTTGAAATTCCTTCTTCAATTCAATGAATGTTTGTAAGATTTCTTTCCCTTGATTTACTTTTAATGCAATTCCTTCTAGTTTCTTGGATTTTATTGAGATTACATTCCTTGTTTTAGAATTTGTAGATTGATTGATTTTCTTTGATTTAGCTTTAAATGAATATGAATTTGATTAAATTTGTTTTGTTTCTTAATTTCACCATGTTTAGTGAGTAGATTAGTTGCTAGGGAGAAGGGGTTTTGCTAGTTGATGATGCTAAATTGATTTGAATGGTGCAATTAAATTTGTTGACATAGTTGTGCATGTGATTAATTGGATTATGAGTGATCAACCTATAAGATTAATCTAGATTGCATTGCAAATTTCAATGACATGAACCCTTGATTTGAGAATTGCTTTAATTGATTGAATTTGATTGTGATTTTCCTAGCTAGCCATTCATAGTGAACCCTTGTTTGGCTTATATGAGATAGCCCTTGAATTCCTTTGATTGCAACTATTGTTTGTCCTTTGCAATGTTTGAATTGATTGAGTGATCCTTCAATTAGCATAATCATTGAGTTTGCATGTGGAACCTATATCCCTAGTGTTTAGTATATTGAATTTCTCGATTCATCTAGATTTCTTGATACCTTAGTTACCAACCGCATCTTCCCACAAACTTCGAGTAGCTTGACCTAGGCTATAGCTTACACCTATTCATTCCCTTGGGTTCGACCCTTGACTTACCATATACTCGTATTAGGTTGGTCGAGTGTTTATAAATTTTCTTTGGCTCTAGGAAAGGGTAGAGAACGACCTACATTTTCCTCGTGCCACAAGATCTTTCAGATGGTCATCAAATCTCTTGGCTCAAGTATTCACCACCTCGATCCAATCGAAGGGCTTTGATTTTCTTGCCAAGCTGATTTTCCACTTCACTCTAAAATTCTTTGAACTTGTCAAACGATTCAGATTTATGAGACATGAGGTAGATATAGCCATATCTACTATAATCGTCTGTGAAGGTGATGAAATATCGATGTCCATTTCTTGTGGTGGAGCTCATTGGTCCACATACATCGGTATGTATTAGGCCCAATAAGTCACCGGCCCTTTCTCCCAACTTGGAGAATGGCTGCTTAATCATCTTGCCTAATAAACATCCTTCGCAATTCTCAAAAGATTCTAAATAGAAAGAGTCAAGAACGCCTTCTTGTAGAAGCTTCTTGATGCGTTTGATGTTAATGTGGCCAAGATGACAATGCCACAAGTAAGTTTGATTTGACTCCATGGTCTTAGCTCTTTTAGTATCATAATAAATGATTTTGTCTAAACACACAAAAAGTGTCATTTCCATAAATATGAATGAGACATGAAACAAAAGTCTTGTGATCAAGGTTAAAATGACGTCCAACGTCATGAGATCAAAGTATGGTAGATAAAACTCAACAAGTTTTAGAATTTAGACAAAACACATGAGTTTACAAGCTTTCTTTGGATAGATTACCTTCGTCTTCCACTTGTGTACTCATGTCCACTTGAAAAAGCACTGCTCACTTTGTTCCTGAAATAGGAGCATAAAGTGAGTCAATTTTTCGGTATCTAATACCTTATAAATTGCTTGTATTCAAGTGTTAAGATGATACTTGAGATTGAGGCTGCTTTTCCTCTTGCCTCATCTTCCGGATACTCGCTACATTCTCTTTTGTAGTGACCTTGCTTACTACAATAGAAGTAGCGCATCTTAGCCTTGTTCTTGAACTCCTTCTTCTTGGGCCTTAGAGCGACTTTAGCCACTTTGCAAGAATAGGTTTTCAGGAGCTCTTGGACAACTTCCTTGTAGGATAGTTTATCCCGATTGTTGGTAAGTTGTATCTTAATTGCAATGTACCCCGAGTGGAGTGAGCTTAAAAGCATATGAGCCGCTTACTCATCCTCCACCGGCTTACCAATCAGTTCCAGATGGTTAAATAACCTTGTCATCTGTTGCACATGGGCTTGAAGCGGCATCCCGGGTCTAAGTCTTGCACTATAGACCCTAGCCCATAATTCTTGCCTCTCTTTGCCGAGACAACCATCTTGCGGTGGCTTGATCCTCATGTTAGACAGTGACCTAGTCACTTCTTCCACAAGTCCATCATAGTTGCCCCTATCGCACTTTGTGACCCTCAGATTGACCACATCTTCTAGAGCCTTGAGGAGTACATCCGGAAGATAGTTGGAGAATTTCTTCTTCCACTGTTCCGGGATAGAGTTTGCCATGAGTCGCGAGACTCTTTTGCAATCCTAAATCCACTCCTCATGAGCCTCGTCGCTCATAACCCCTTTTGAGTAGAAACTCGGGATGGGTGTGTCCAGGATATGCTCTAGGTAGCAATTGCGGAGGGTCAGACAGAGTTCTTCCTCCCATTCCTTGAAGTTCACCAAATTCAAGCTAAATGGTAACTTTTCGGGAAGATCTGGGATTATTAGATTGTTGTCGATAGTTGAAGATATGATTCTACAATTGAAAGAATTTTAATGAAAAAACCATTCATAATACTTAAATAAAATTGAATTTAATTCATGCATATTTCAAACTTATTTAACGTCTTATTTACACATAAAATTGTCCCTATTTTTGTGAAAATAAGTCGATTCCAAGATCCAAGGAAACAGAAAGTGACTAAGCATGCTTTGGCTTGTCTTAGCACTCAATATCCCAAGGTAAGCTACGCTTTGCTGATGGCTCCAAGTCACTCTTGGTTGAATAAATCGTCGCATCTAATGCTCTCTCAACAATTTATTCACTTTGCCACGACATGTTAGGACTCCATCACTCATATCGTTGAGTACAACCAAAACCAACTTGCATACCCGGTATGCCTTATGAGTCTAGGGAGTAGTAGTGATGCCTCGCTTTGGCGTAGCCCATCACTACTCTCAATAGGTCAATAAGTGTTGTTTTGGAATGGCAATTTTACTCAATATTTTAGGGACCTGGGGTTTCTATGTTGGTTGATTTAAACGAACTTAATTAATCATCACAACATTCGAAATCCTAAACATGCATCTAACATATGATTCATATAAATGATCATAAATATGTAAAGCACAAGCATTTGATGCATATTTTGCAACTAGCATGACCCCTTGAATTCCTTAAGTCTTCAAAAGGTCTTCTTTTGCAATTTCATGGCTTTGTCTTCCAAGAACCTCCATCTTCAAGACTTGACCAAAATTATGCAACTACTAGTATCTACGATTAGGACTAATCTAAATATTAAGGTACAAAAATACTCAACGGTACGCAGACCGTATTTAGATTTATAAAAATACATCACGGATCGCAGTCCGTATTTTCTATCCTAATCGGGCCCCACTAGTTGTCATTTTATTAAACCTGTGAGAGAACATATATTCCATTCATCCATTCACTATTTGTGAATGGCCCATGCATTTTACAACAATAAAACAAGTAACAATGCATAAACACGCGATAACTAGTAACTAATCTAGGTGGTTAATCCAATTAACACGCCTAATTAAAACTAGTCAAAGTTGCTTTAACCGATTATGTAAATAAGCGCAATTAACATTTGAAGCTCCCACTAAATTCCGCATCCAACTTAATTAATCCAATTAATTAAGCCCAAAATTTGCCAAAATTAAATTTTGCCAACGCCACTCAAAACCGAGGCCTAGCCTCTAAAATTTTAATTAAAATACACAAGATTAATTAAAATAAATAAACGGCTAAAATGCAAAATAACATTGCCTTAAAACTGGGGTATATGTGCTAATTAAGGGGAGGTGCGCATAGCCCTGACTCATGCTAAGCGTCACACCCATAGCTTAGAATACCGCATACGCGTCGACTCTTCTACGGGGCGTGCAAGAACACAAGCCACAAGGCCGCACAAGCTTGGTAGCTATGCACCCCATGCCGCAAGCTCGCAGCACATCCCCCGCACACCACAGCCGCACCAAGCCACGCACGAGCTCCTGCTCGCACCAGCCATGGCCAACCAAGCATAGCAGCACGCACAGCGCATAGCATCATGCTGCTGCTGCACTGCACTGCTGCTTGTTTCTGGCTGGCGCACCATGCAGCTGGAAGTGAGCAGCAGCCGCATACCTCCCTCGCACACACGCACGCACATCCTGCTGCCCATGCGCACACCTCGCACGCACACACCACTCGAGGCGCCCAGCAGCCTCGACAACCTCATGTGGGTTGCGTGAGCAGCCCAGCTGGCCGAGAGCTTGCTTGGGGCTCTTAGGCCTCGATTTATATGCTCATGCCTCGGGAAAAATTCCCGATTTTGTGTGACATTTTTAATCAATTCTAAATTAATTTTAGAATCAATTAATTTTGAGGAAAAATGAAAATATAACAAGTCCAACTTAAATAAATTCATCCAAGTGCATACAACTAAAATTATTTCCAAGAACCATTCTTTAATAAAATTAGTTTAACTTGTTGCAACAAAATAAGGCAATTTCTCACTATTAATTTAATCAATTTAAACTAATCTTGAGATTTTGACAAAATAAAAGGGAGTTTGGAAAAATGAACATAATTTCAATAAAGATTCCAACTTTAATACTTGTGAAACCTTGAAAAATTATATCTTCCAATATGAAGATAAACAAATTTCTATCACAAGATTCAAACTTTATGATTCCGATCAACTTAAAAATGATTAAGTCAACAAAGTTCAACAAAATTCATGGAATTTAATAACTTTAAAGTTTCAATCACTTAACATAATTAAAGATTGAATCTATAGTACTTAGAAGCCTCAAAGAACAACAATTTCACACTTAATGCAATTAATTTGCAATTATGTGAAAAATAAAACCAAGCTTTCAAACACAAATTACTACTAAGTAATCATGCCTAAAGAGGTTTAAAATTGCATATAAAATATGTATTGAACATAACCACCATAAATATGCAATTAATTTTCAAGGTTAGAAAGACTTCAAATTTTTTCGTCAAAACGAAAAATCCCTCGAAAAGTGCACTTCTGGTCGTTTTTTTGGCTAAAAACAGAGCCCAATAACGGTAAAACCATTTCTTGAACGACTTTTCCACCCAAAATTCACTATTTTTGGGTCGAAATCTGGGTTCGGGAGCTGAAGTCAGCTCTAATACTAGGTTAAAATTAATAAAACGAGCTACTAATCTAATTAGCAACTTAAAACCAGAAATATTAAGCCATAAAACACCATGAAAAATAATATGATTTTAAAAATAAACGAGCGAGGCTCCGATACCGCTGTTGGGGTTTGGTGAGTCTAACTCACCGCCGAAACAAACCCAAAACCAAGACCGCACTCGCAATAAGTAAAACCATAAATATAATTAACTTAATGACAAGATTAAGATAATAATTATACCTTTGACGCGTGCTTCGCCCGACTTGGAGAGGCTCTTACTTCGAAAGCTAGCCTCAAAAATACGACGGCCTCCAACGGAAGTCCACCCACAACTCGAACACCGACTAGGTCCTATGCCTTGGAGTTAGCAAGGCCCGACCGAAACCCGAGTAATTGAGTTCAAAGGTTTTCACAAAGGTGATGCCTTTTTCAACTCTTGAGTTCAAAGGTTTTCACTACTAGTGATGCCTTTTTCAACTCTTACTCAAGTGATTTTTCCAATACCCCAACTTGGGTATTTATAGGGAAAATCATGAGTGTGAAAAGCTTTCCCATCAATGTGGGAGAATTTGATTTTCCCATTTTATTTTAAAGCTAAAATAAAATTAATAATCAAACTAGTAATAAATCAACATGTGGCAAGCTCATGTGAGAGGTTAAGTGAGGACCATTTGGAAGGGGGGGACCAAACTTGCTCCCCACTCCCTCTCCCAAAACCGGCCACCTCAATGCCCCAACTCCCATTTATTTTAAGCCATGTGGCACCCACACTTGGGCACCGAGGCACCCAAGGTGGGTTGCCAGTGCTGCTGTCCATGCCTCGGCCTAGCACGCCTCGCACGCAAGGTGCGGGCTGCTGCTAGCTTCCTTGCCCAGCAGGCCCTTGCACTTGTGTGCGGGATGCTGTTGTGGAGGCCTAATGCTAGCATGCCTCGCACCTAGTGCGGGCTGCTCGCGGCGGCTAGCAAGCCATGCCATAGCGCGCGCCACAGCCCAGCTACCCGTACTTGGAGATGCGGGCTGCTGCTTGTGGCTAGCAAGCCACGCACTCCAAGTGCGGGCTGCTGCTGCACGCTGCCCTTGGACGCCTTGGCTGCTAGCAACGGTGAGCTAGCACGCACTAGCCAGCCTTGGCTCGGCTTGGTGCGTATGCTAGCCACCATGCTTGTGCATTATGCCCCTAGCACTCGGATTGCTTGGGGCATTCCGATGCTAGGGGTATTTTGGTCTTTGTTGATTTATTATTATTTTCACGTCTCGTCTTTTACTATTTTCGACTCGACTTTCGACGCTCGGTTTCGACTCTCCAAGCTCGAATTTTCGATGTCTAAATATTAATTACTCGGTTGACTTATTAATTAATTCCTAATTAATTCGTCGCTTCGGCTCGTTAGTTGCTTGGGTGTGACCCGAAGGGTTCAGTCAAGATTAAGCTGTAATATTAATTATGCATTAATATTACTGATCAGAAGCGGCCTCCACCCAGGCATTCCGATCACTTGACCTCACTGAAAAATTAGCTTTCTAATAATTCCGAACCCCCTATCGGAATAATACACTTGTTCGAAGGACACTATTCCTTTCAACAAAACCAAAGAACAAATTACTCATCTTATATTCCCATATTGTGCAAATTATATGCACACTACAACTCCCTCACCTCACTAACTAAAAGCTCCCCCAAGCCAAGCTTGGGTCTAGTAACCAATGGGGCTAAAAAGGCTTGTAATGTGGCTAACAAACAACAAAAGGGCACAAGCAACAACATGGGTAGCAAGAAGGGAACAAATGTATCTAATATCTTCTGAAGGCTATCTAAAAGAATGAACGTCTTCGTCCTCCACAATGTGCATAATGGTGAGCCATACAAACATTACTCAAAGTTGCAAACCGATAATCAACTTCATTGACATACCAGGAACTATCACACATTCCTAACCAAATGAACTAGTCAAGCACTATATTCACAAGTAGTTGGACAAAATTGACGCATGTTAAGGAATCCAAGCAATCAAACTTTAAATCATGGCTAACCTATCCACAATGCTCATCATCATATACCAAGAATCAAAACAATTTTCAAGAGGCTCAGGGAAGCATGATTTACAATTCATTGGAACGTATTTTTGGATGTTTTTTTTATTTTTTCAATTTTTTTATTTTGTATATAGGAAAGCAATAAAACTATACTAGAAAGCAATAAAAGAAAGAAACCATACCTCAATCCGAAAACTCCCCCAAGCCAGAATCAGACAATGTCCTCATTGGCTCAGGCATTAGCCTAGCATGGCTAAACGTCATCTGGTTTTAAGAAAGAGACAAGGCAAAGAGGGAAAAGATAAAAAGAAAAAGGAAAAAGAGAAATAAAGGGGGGGGGGGGTATGGCGCGCCCAGTCGGGCGGCCGTTCACCCAGTCAGGCAAAAATAAGGACATAAACTCGTTAACCTCGCGCCCGATCGGCCGGCTCTTCGCCCGGTCGGGCGATTTTGTGTCCTCGATAAAGTTCTTTAACGCGCCCGGTCGGGCGGCATCTTGCCCGGCCGGGCGAAATTTGTCGTATAAGGACCTCTTCTCCCGCCCGATCGGGCGGGGGTTCGCCCGATCGGGCGAAATTAAGGCCACAATTTTTCTTCTTCTCGCGCCCGATCGGGTGAGACTTCGCCCGGTTGGGCGGATCTTCTGTAGCTTGTACTGGAGGTTCTTTATCTTTAATTGCAAGGGGCACCTCCTTAGGCTCAAATTTCCTTGGTTCCCCACTCGACTGAGCCACTACTACTCGATCAAGTGGGACTCTCATTAAGGGCTCAATTATCGCAATCTGATCACCTTGCTCCTCGTCCTCATCATCAAAACCAAGCCCTTCACAATATAGAGCTCGTTCTATTGCATCTACTTCTTCCTTCCATGTCTTAGTTTTTAACTATAGAAAATGCAACACAAGATACCGCCACCAAGGGATCTTTAACAAGAGCTTGGGGCTCATTAGAACAATTATTTTCAACCACATCAATGCTTAAACACTTCTCCTCAAACATGGGGCTTTTAGGGGCATTATTTAAATTAAAAACAACATTGTCATCCCCTACTGATAGTGTCAATTTGCCACCTTGTACATCTATAATTTCTCCTGCAGTATTAAGGAATGGTCTACCCAAAATGATTGGAGTTTGCAAATCCTCAGCCATATCAAGAACAACAAAGTCAACAGGTATAAAAAATTTACCTACTCTAACGAAAACATCCTCTAAAATACCTAGTGTGTATTTAAAAGAATGTTCGGCCATTTGTAGAGTAATATTAGTAGATTTTAATTTACCCATATTTAGCTTTGAACACACAGACAATGGCATGACACTAACACTAGCACCCAGATCACATAATACATTATCAATCTTCAGATTGCCAATATGACAAGGAATAGAAAAACTACCCGGGTCTTTTAGTTTAGGTGGAGATTTATTTTGTAGTACGGCACTACATTCTACAGTAAAAGCGACTGTCTCTACCTCACTAATAGATCTCTTTCTAGTCAGTATTTCCTTCATGAATTTTGCATATGCAGGAATTTGTGTAATTAATTCTGTGAAAGGAACTGTTACCTGCAAATCTTTCACCATCTCCAGGAACTTACCAAACTGCTTATCCACTTTAGTTTTCAAATGTCGATTGGGGAATGGTAGTTTGATAGTTGGCTTTTGAACATCATTACTCTTATCTTGAATTGCAACATTCCCTGGAGATTTACCCTGCAATGGAACATCAGAAATATTAGTACAACCTTTTAGCCTTACAGGGCTATTAGCAACCTTTTTAGGTTTAATGGAATCAAGATTAGCATTATTCATTAAAACATGTTCATCATCTCTAGGCATAGGGGGCCCTTCATAGTGTGAACCACTCCTGAGAGTAAATGCGAAAGCTTGATCCGTAGGCCTGATTAGCTGTGCTGGCAGGGCTCCCTGTTAACGGGCTTGTAGAGTAGAAGAAATCTGCGCAATTTGATTATCAACTATTTTGTTATGTTCTATGATCGAATCAATTTGAGCATCTCTACTCTCCATGTGCTTTTGCATACTTCCTAGCATCGCTCTTATTTCTGCCAAAGCAGGATCAGTAGGTGGAGGAGTTTGTGGTTGGGAATTCTGGCCAACATTAGGGTGGTAATATTTCTGCTGGGGTTGTTGTGGCGCTTGTGATTGTTATGGAGGTGGCGGATTTTGAACATTGGTGCTCCGGTAAGAAAGATATGGATGATTCCGGAACCCAGGATTGTAGGTGTTGGAGTATGGTTCATTCTGCCTATAAGCTTGAAAGGCATTGACTTGCTCCACGGAACTCCTACAATCTTGCTCCCAATGACCTACAATTCCATAGTTTTCACAAAAAGCCTCATTAGCATTGTTTTTAATTGCAGAAACATTAGCTATATTTGCAGTACTAAGATTATCTAATTTTTGACAAATAGAGGTTAATTGAGCTTGTAAAAAGGATATAGAGTTGACACTATGTTTCCCTTTGTTAGCAAAGCCTCTAGGATTCCCATATTGGGAATTGTGGATTGCCATATCTTCGATAACTTGACCTGCATCATCAACATTAAGGTTCATAAACCTCCCACTAGCTGCAGAATGTAATATTGTTCTAGATGAATTTCCAATCCCATTATAAAAGGCTTGGATTAACTGACATTGTGCCAAATTATGGTGGGGACACTCCCTCTGCAGATCTTTAAATCTTTCCCAAGCCTCATACAAAGTTTCATCTGGCTCTTAGGCAAAGTTTTGAATAGCGCTTCTTAGCAAAGCTGTCCTCTCTGCAGGGTAATATTTATTATAAAAATTTAAAACAAGAGTCTCCTAGTTAGTAATGCCAAGTGCAGTTCTATTTTATCCATTGTACCATAATTTGGCTTTTCCACATAAAGAAAAAGGAAAGAGAATCTCCCTGATTTGATCCTATGTGACCCCAGCTTGCCTAATGGTATCACAATATTGACAATAGTCTGCAATATGAAGATTTGGGTCTTCACCCTTAGCTCCACTGAATTGCTTCCTTTCTATCATCGTGATAAATTGGGGTTTAATCTCGAATTGTACCCTATCAAGAGCTGGAGTGGGAGTAAGATGTGGAAAATCTGTAAGCGTCGGCCGCTAGGAATAATACCACCAGAACTTGCCAGTATTTGCCTGTATAAATTCTTTTGTCTATGAAAAGAGCGCTCGATCTAAGGATCGAAAGGAATGTAACCTGATCTGGAATACCTGGTCATAAACAAAGAACTAGACGACAAATATGAGAACTGTCCCAAAGAACTTACGTTCTCTGGGATGAAAGAAAATAATCTAGACTATAAAAACAATCAGAAATAAAAATAAAACCGTCTCCCCGGCAACGGCGCCAAATTTTAACAGGCTAAAGTCGTATCACCTAATCAAAAGTAATTCCTAAAACCACTAACTAATAATAGATAGGGAAGTAGGGTCGAATCCACAGGGAAACGAGTCTTTCTATTCCTAATTAATTTTTATAATCTAAATTATTAAGTAACCAAAAGTTGTTATTTAAAGGAACTATACTACGAAGAATATGAGTAAGGAGAAATCAAATAATAAAAGACCTAGGGCATAGGTTCACCAATAAATAATATTCCAGGGTAAAACATAACAATCAATCATCAATGCATCAATTAATCAGATCATAAAGGGCTTTCGCTACGTATTACAATCACAGAGTTAATTTACCGGTATTAAATCTCATCTCTCGAATCTCGACCTAACCATTTATAAATTAGTCTGCCTATTGAAACTAAGCCTAAACATCAATTCTCATCTCTCGAATCTCGAATCAATATTGCTAAACTCATACGAATTAAATCTGGCCAAATCTAACCGCATAGCATTAAATCAATCAATAGGAAATTAATCAAGCATTGACAATTAACAATAATAAATTACCCCTTCCTATTATTTATGGATCCCCATAACCCTAGAAAGAAAATTACTCACACATAATTAAATATAAACTAAACAAAGAAATTAAACAAATCATGATGAAAGAGAGAGAATAAATAACTGAGATTAAAGGAGAAGAAATCGTTACCAAAGTTGAAGGAGACAAGAGATGGAATTAAACAAAGAGTTGTAGAGAGAGAAAAATAAAACTAGATTTTAAGAGGAGAGAGAGAAAAGTTAGAGAGAGAAAGAGAGAGAGAGTAAGGGAAGGGAGAAAAGAATCCTAAACTCGCTTAACAAAAGCGTATATACACTAAGCTCGAAAATCCTAAGTTAAAACAACTTAAACGACGCTTAAAATTCTCCTCAGAAACACGCGCCCGATCGGGCGCGCCTTTTTCTTCGCCCTCTCGTTCTGGGCATCCGCCCAATCAGGCTAAAGCTCACCCGATCGGGCCCGGCTATATGCTGGACATGGATTGGGCTTCATTATTGGCCCAATTCGAATCTCCACTTCCGGTCATGAATACTCGGTGTCCAAATGCAATCGGTCATGCCTTCAAATGCTCGTAGTTGTATCGCAATAATCCCGGTAAAAATCTCCAAAGATGCAATTTCCTACAAAACTCAACCAAAACTACGAAAACACTAGAAAACACCAATTAGTAATAAAAGTGGCTCTAAAGAGCCAATAACACTACTAATTATGACCAAGGGACGGGGGTAAACACTATACATAATAGACATATTATCTGTGCGCACGCACGGCCAAGGCAGCACCCTCCTCTCTTTTGCCATGCACAGCAGGCCCTCCCTCCATTTTCACTCTCTCTCTCTCTCCCCGATTTCACTTCTCCTCTCTTCCTTCATCTCAATTCAATTTTATTTTAGAAATTTCTTCTCTTTTTATAATTTTAATACAACTTACAACAAATTACAACAAAAGTCAATTCCAAACCACAAAATTTCGATTTTCGAGTGTAAAATTTTGAATTTTTGGGGTTGAAATTTCGAATTTTTGGGGTTTTAATTTTGGAATTAGAGCTTGCTAATTGGTGTTCTAATTAGCTTATTACCTTTAATTCTTCCATTTTCAAGTGTTTTAAAGCATCATTGAGGTATGATTTCTCCATTTCTATTCATCTTCTTCCTCACTTTGAAGCTTGAAACCCTTGATTGGGCTTTAATGGTAGAACTCCATTGTTAGTTCCTTTTGCTTGTATTTTGTGTTGTATGATGTTATTTGATGATACTTTGAAGCTTTTTCATGATGAAATTGTTTAACTTGCTTGAATTCTTGACATCACCATTGTTGGTCATCATTCTCTCTCATGGGTATTGTTCATGGTAGCTTTGTTTCTTTGCTTATTCAATATCTTGGTTAATTTTGCTTATGATGTTCATGAATTTGTGCTTCCATGATAAAATTTTGCCATTGAATTGATGTTATTTGCTTCTTAGTTCTCATTGAATATTTCTATGTTGCTACTATACTAGTCATGGCATTAGTTCTTTGTGAAAATTCTTGATTCATTAATTTTGGGGTTATTTTTGTGCTTCAATTTCTTGAGCTATTCTCTATGATAATTTGGTGATGGTTTTACTTCTTGTGCACTTGTTTGTTTGAACCAAATTCATGATGAATTGCTTATGCTTGACCTTTCTTCTTGTAGATGGTTCCTATACGTTGCAAGAAAAGGGCTCGCACTAGCACAACCAAATCCCGGCATGTTGTCCCTCCTCCTCCTGAGGTGGTTCAAACATATCGCTCATCAGGTGTCTTTGGACACTACTTCTTGCTCAAGGTTATTCCATGTGACATGGGCAAGTGACCTCTCTTCGCCTCTTCCATCCTAAATCGTGTCAGTAACTTATCAATATAAGTACTCTGGCTCAATCCAATCACCCTTTTAGATCTATCCCTATAGATCTTGATGCCTAATATGTACTGAGCCTCTCCCAAGTCTTTCATTGAAAAACTTTTCCAAGCAAGGCCTTTACAGACTTTAACATCGGAATGTTGTTTCCAATGAGCAATATGTCATTGACATATAAAATTCAGAAGGCGATGTCACTCCCACTGACCTTCTTGTAAACACGAGATTCATTTGGATTCTTTATAAAACCAAACTTACTCATGACTTTCATCAAATCGCAGATTCCAACTTCTGCTAGCTTTCTTTAGCCCATAGATGGACTTTTTAAGTTTACACACTTTCCCAGCATTGTTTCGGTTGACAAAACCTTCAGGATGTGTCATATGCACAGTTTCTTCCAAAATTCCATTGAGGAAGGCGGTTTTGACAACCATCTGCCAAATTTCATAATTGTAATATGCAGCAATCGCTAGGAAGATCCAAACAGATTTAAGCATTGCAACGGGAGAAAAGGTTTCATCGTAATCAATACCATGAATTTTCCTATAACCTTTTTCTACCAATCTAGCTTTGTAAATGAATACATTTCCATCTTTGTCGGTTTTCAATTTGAAAATCCACTTACATTCGATAGGTGTGTAACCCTTGGGTAAGTCAACCAAGTCCCAGACTTGATTTTTAAACATGGAATCCATTTCAGATCTCATGGCCTCTTGCCATTGCAGAGTCGTTACTCGCCATCGCTTGCTTGTAGGTTGCCGGTTCGTCTCCATCCATTTCCAGGATGTCCTGATTCTCGATTAATACAATACCAAGGTACCCATCAGGTTGAGACCTCGGCCTCTGCGACCTACGCAGGGTAACGGACTGCGCATTTGCATTGTCGGTTTGACTTTGCACATTTTGACCAGCGTCAACAGATGTTGTTTAAGCACTTTGACTGTCAATCTGATTTTGTTACTCGTCCTCTCCAACTTCATCGAGATCGATTTTCCTCCCACTTGTCATTTTGGAAAGGTTCTCCTTCTCCAAAAAGACACCATCGCGAGCAACAAACACTTTATTCTCGGATTTATTGTAGAAGTAATACCCTTTGGTTTCTTTTGGGTAGCCCACAAAGAAAACCTTGTCAGATTTGGGGTGAAGTTTGTCAAAAATTAATTTCTTGACATATGCTTCGCATCCCCATATCTTTAGAAAAAACAACATAGGAGGTTTCTTCATCCATAGCTCGTATGGAGTCTTTTCCACAGCTTTTGATGGAGCACGGTTCAGTGTTAGTGCTGCAGTTAGAAGTGCGTGTCCCCAGAAAGAGATAGGAAGATTACTAAGACCCATTGTTGATCGTACCATGTCAAACAAGGTTCGATTTCTCCTTTCGGATACTCCGTGCCATTGTGGAGTTCCTAGAGGTGTCAATTCTGAAAGTATACCCTTTTCTTTCAGATGGTCATCCAATTCTTGGCTCAAGTATTCACCACCTTGATTCGATCGAAGGGCTTTAATTTCTTGCCAAGCTGATTTTCAACTTCACTCTGAAATTCTTTGAACTTTTCCAACGATTAAGATTTATGCGACATAAGGTAGACATTGCCATATCTACTATTAGTCGTCTATGAAGGTGATAAAATATCGATGGCCGTTTCTTGTGGTGGAGCTCATTGGTCCACATACATCAGTGTGTATTAGGCCCAACAAGTCACCTGCCCTTTCTCCCAATTTGGAGAATGGCTGCTTAATCATCTTGCCTAATAAACATCCTTGGCAATTCTCAAACAATTGTAAATCAAATGAGTCAAGAACACCTTCATGTACTAGTTTCTTGATGCGTTTGATGTTGATGTGGCCAAGACGACAATGCCATAAGTACATTTGATTTGACTCAATGGTATTAGCTTTCTTGGAGGTATTATTAACATTATAAACTTGTTTGTCTAATGAAAGCACACATTTTTGATAAACATTCCATACCATAAACATGTAAACAAGACCTTTAAAACAATAGTCTTGTGATCAAAACAAAACAAGACGTCCAACGTCAAAAGATCCATGTATGGTTGATAACAAAAACTTAAACAAGTTCTATTTCAAGACAAACTATGTGATTACAAGCCTTCCGGAAAGATTAACTTCTTCTTCCGCTTGTATATTCACATCCACTTGGTAAGCCCTTCTCACTTGGTTCCTGAAATAGGAGCATATAGTGAGTCATTAATGGTATCTAATACCTTATGAATTGCTTGTATTCAAGTGTAGTTTATAAAGAAGATACCTGAGGTGGAGATTTCTCTTCCCTTTGCCTCATCTTCTAGGTACATGCTGCATTCTCTCTTGTAGTGCCCCCACCTACTACAGTAGAAGCATCGCATCCTTGCCTTGTTCTTAAACTCATTCTTCTTTGCCTTTAGGGCAAGCTTCAGTCTATCATTTCCACAAGGGTCGGCCATTTGAAGCTCATTGACAACCTCCATCAAAGTGAGTTTGTCACGATTGGTAGTTAGCCGCATCTTCAATGCGATATAGCCCGAGTGGAGAGAACTCAATAGCATGAGAGCAGCTTGCTCATCCTCCACTAGCTTGCCAATGAGCACCAAGTGAGTGAATAGCCTTGTCATTTGAAGCACGTGGGCTCGAAGTGACATTCCGGGTCTTAGTCTAGCATTGTAGACTTGTCCCCATACCTCTTGCCTCTCCTTGGCTAGGCACCCCTCTTGCGGTAGCTTGATCTTCATGTTGGAGAGTGACTTAGTCACTTCCTCCACGAAACCATCATAGTTTCCATTGATGCTCTTGGTTACCCTCAAATTGAATATATCCTTTAGAGCTTTGTGGAGCATGTCTAGAAAATAGTTGGAGAACTTCCCTTTCCATTGTTCTGGGATAGAGTTTGCCATAAGTCGTGAGACTCTTTTGCAATCATAACTCCACTCCTCATGAGCCTCATCGCTCATAACCCCTTTTGAGTAGAAACTCGAGATGGGTATGTCAAGAATGTGCTCTAGGTAGCAATTTCGGAGGGTCTTTTGGATTTCTTCTTCCCACTCCTTAAAGTTCACCAAGTTCAAGCAAAATGGTAACTCTTCGGGAAGTTCCGGGCACATTAGATTGCTGTCATTGTTAGTTGAAGACATGATTCTACAATTGAAAGAATTTGAAATGAAGAACCATTCATAATATTTAAATAAGATCGAAATCATGCACATTAATTTAACTTATTTAAACGTCTTATTTACACATTAAATTGTCCCCATTTGGTGAGAATAAGTCGATTCCAAGATCCAAAGAAACAATAATTAGTTAAGAATGCTTTGGCTTGTCTTAACACCCAATATTCTAAGGTAAGCAACTCTTTGCTAATGGCTCCAAGCCACTCTTGGTTAGATAAATCGTCGCATCTAATGCTCTCTCAACAACTTATCCACTTTGCCACGACATGTTAGGACTCCATCACTCATATCGTTGAGTATAACCAAAACCAACTTACATACCTGGTATGCCTTACGTATCCTAGGGAGAAATAGTGATGTCTCACTTTGCGTAGCGCATCACTACTCTCAATAGGTCGGTAAGTGTTGTTTTGGAATGGCAAATTTTACTCAATATTTTAGGGACCTAGGGTTTCTATGGTTGTTGATTTAAGTGAACTTAATTAATCATCGCAACATTCGAAATCCTAAACATGCATCTAACATATAATTCATAATATGATGCATTTGGCAACTAGCATGACCCCTTGAATCTTCAAGTCTTCAAGGGTCGTCTTTTGCAACTTCATGGCTTCATCTTCCAAGAACCTCCGTCTTCAAGACATAACCAAAATAATGCAAGTACTAGTATCTGCGATTGGGACTAATCTAAATATTAAGGTACAAAAATACTCAACTGTTCGCAGACAATATTTAGATTTACAAAAATACAAGACGGAATGCAGTCCGTATTTTCTATACTAATCGGGCCCCACTAGTTGCCATTTTTATAAAACCTGTGGGAGAATATACATTCCATTCATCCATTCACTATTTGTGAATGGCCCATGCATTTTACAACGAGAAACAAGTAACAATGCACAAACACGCGTAAACTAGTAACTAATTTAGATAGTTAATCCAATTAACGCATCTAATTAAAACTAGTCAAAGTTGTTTAACAGATTATGTAATTAGCGCAATTAAAATTGAAGCTCCCACTAAATTCCGCACCCATCTTAATTAAGCCAATTAATTAAGCCGGTAAACCCAAAATTTTTCCAAAATTAATTTTGCAAATGCCGCTCAAAAAATCGAGGCCTAGCCTCCAAAATTTAATTAAAATAATTAAAACACACACAATTAAATTAATTGGAATAATTAAAACGGCAAAAATTGCAAACACGTAGCCCACCGCACGCAAGTGGCTCTCACACCTAGACTAGCTAGGAGCACGCCAATGCTAGCCAAGACTGCCTAGCAGCCCCGGGCAATGCGGCTTGGTGCGTGCGCCCGCACCACCCCAGAGCAGCACTGCTAGGTGCCAAGCCTAGCAGCATTTGCTGCGGGTTGCAAGGTGCAAGGCAGCACGCACAAGGCTGCTTGCCCCTTTCGCAACGCACCAAAACGCACACACACACTCACTGCCTGCACCAAGGCAGCACCGCGTACGCCCAACCACCCCTCGCACAGCCATGCGCGCACAGCAGCGCGCTTTGCTAGCAGCTGCTGCTATGCTGAGTTGTGGCTTGCTGGCTGGCCATGCCACGCCATGCTGCTGGTCAACAGGCCCCAGCCACGCATGGCAATGCACACCTGGCAGCCATCCCTTGGCAGCCACATGCGAGCTGCTATGCAGCCCGGCTAGCTAAGGGTGGTTTCGCTTCGGTTTTCGTGCCAAAGCCTCGGGATTTTAATACTGAATTTTGCGTGACTTTAGTTAATTAATTCCAAATTGATTTTAGAATTAATTTAATTATCAAAATGAAAAATTATAACAAGTCCAACTTAAATAAAATTCATCAAAGTGCACAAAACCAAAATTGTTCCCAAGAACTATTCTTTAATAAAATTGGTTCAACTTGGTGCAATAAAATAAATAAGGGCATTACTCACTATTAATTTAATTAATTTAAATTAATCATGAGTTTTGACAAAATAAATGGGAGTTGGAATTATGAACATAAAATTCAAATAAAGATTCCAACTTTAACTTGGGAATCCTTGAAAAATTATATCTTCCAATATGAAGATAAATGAAATTTCTATCACAAGATTGAAACTTTATTATTCCAATCAACTTAATACATGATTAAATCAAAAGTTCAACAAAAATTCATGGAATTTAGTAACTCAAAGTTCCAACCACTTAAAACAGTTAAAGATTGGATCTTTAGTACTTAGAAGCCTCAAAGAATATATTTTTCACACTTAATGCAATGGATTTGCAATTATGTAAAAATTTAACCAATCTTTCAAGCACTAATTACTACAAAGTAACCATGCTTAAAGAGGTCAAAAATGCAGAAACATTAAGAAAAGAACCATATACATAATCACCATAAATATGCCATTAAGATTCAAGGTTAAAGGATTTAAAAATTTTCGTCAAAAACGAAAAACCCTCGAGAAAAGGCATTTCTGGTCGGATTTTGGCCTTCTTACAGACCTAAAAGGAATAAAACATTTCTGGGACGCTGTTTCTACCAAAAATTCACTATTTTTGAGCGAAAATCTGGGTTCGGGGCAAAAAAACAACTTTAAAACGGGTTTAAAATTAATAAAACCGAGCTACTAATCTAATTAGTAACATAAACCAAAAAAATAAATCATAAAAAACATCTTGAAAATTATTTGTTATAAAAATAAATGAGCAAGGCTCCAACACCGCTGTTGGGTTTCGATGAGTCCGACTCACCGCGGAAATAAAACCCGAGCCCAAGAGCAAATTCACAATAAATATAACAAAATGCATAAATAACAAGAATAGAGAAAAGACTAAATTACCCTTGTAGCGTGCTTCGCTCAACCGGATGGAGCTCTTACTTGAGAAAAGTCGAGCCTCACAAATGGCAAGGACCTCCAACGAAGTCCACCCACAACTCGACCCGACCGGTCTACAACTTGGAGGTTAGCCAAGTCCGACCAAAAAGACTACCCGAGTAATTAATGAGCTTATAGGTTTTCTCTCAATTGGAGATGCCTAATTGAGCTCTTACTCAAGTGAGTTTTCCTATTTCCCAAGTTGGATATTTATAGGAAAACTCAAGTGAGAAATCCACTCTCCCATCAATGTGGGAGAGTTGGTAAAATCAATTTTCTGCTTTCATTTTTAAATCAAAAACAAAAGAAAATAGCCAACAACTAATTAATCAACAAGTGGCATACTAAGAGGAGGGGTTAGGTAAGGACCAGAAGGGAAGGGGGGGGACCAAAACTTGATCCCCAAGGCTTCCCCATAAACCGGCCATATGCTCCCACTTGCCCCAATCGGCTGCTGCCACGTGACAAGCCAAGCCAAGGCACCCAAGCAGCCCAGCTGGCGCTTGGTGTGCGGCTGGCCTGCTGCTATGCGAGGCTGGGCGCAGCACCATGCGCGCTACGCTGTTGCTGTGTGTGGCTGGTCGTAGCGCCATGCGTGCTGGCCTGCTGCTAGCATGTTGCGGCATGTGCTGCTGGCTGACGCACCATGCACGCATTGCTGCTAGCTTGCAGCGGCTGCCACGCACATGCTAGCATAGCTTGCTAGCCATGTGCTGGCAACCTTGCTAGCCATGGTGCGCTAGCACGCACCAGCTAGCCTTGGCTCAGCTTGGCGCATGCTAGCCACCTTGGCTATACCAAATGCCCCTAGCACTCGGTTTTCTCGGGGCATTCCGATGCTAGGGGTATTTCGGTAAATTGTTGATTAATTAGTGATTTTACCGTCTCGTGTTTAATTAATTCGACTCGACTTGCGACGCTCGGTTTTGACACTCCTAGCTCGATTTCCGACGTTTAAATATTTATTACTCGAGCGACTCATTAATTCCTTCCGAATTAATTCGTCGTGTCGGATCGTTAGTTGCTTGGGTGTGACCCGAAGGGTTCAGTCAAGATTAAGCTTTAATATTAATTATACATTAATATTACTGATCGGAAGCGGCCAACACCTAGGCATTCCGATCACTTGAACTTACTGAATAAATAGTTTTTCAATAGCTTCGAACCCTCTATCGGAATAAATCACTTTTTCGAAGGACACCATTCCTATCATATACGTAGTTGGTATATATGTAATATATGTTACGTAATGCATATATGTCTTGTTTTCATATAAAATATATTTTTTTCTTATAAAAACAAAGAGATATTTTGTTTGATATTAGTACCGTTTTTCTTAGGAAAAATTGACATGAATATTATGACCTTTACCCGATCTGCCATAAATAAAACAACCTTTTGATAATCTCCCAATAAAACGACCTTTGACATTGATCTTCCAAAAATAGGACGAAAGCGGTTGGTAACTTGTTTAATGGGTTAGCATGACACGTGTCACTTTGTAATTGGTAAGTTTGTTTTTTTTTTTTTTTTAAAAAAAAATTTTATTATGAATAAATTGATTTTAATTATAAAACAAAAAAACAATTACCCCCAACAGCCACCTCTCACTCCGTCACTTGCACCTACCCACCACCTTCCCGGAATTCCTCCACCGACCACCCTGCCTAAAACCCTATCTCCAACTACCCACTCTGCCCTCACCAACTTGAAACCCCAATCCCACCACCACTAGCCCAAAACCTTACCCACCGACCATTATATTGTAATTGCTTGAAACCATTAAAAAGGGGTGGAGAGGGGGAGGGTTTCATAGATTGGCGGGTCGGGTTGGAGATGGGAGGGTTGGGCGGTCTGGCAAGGGTTTGGGTTGCACGGTGGGCAGGAGAGGACTAGTGTGGGGCAAGGGGCTGATGACGCTGCGAGGGCCGATGGTAATGGCGAAATGTTGGTGACGCCTTGCTGAAAGGGAGGATTTAAAGATGGTGTTGGTGGTGGGGTGGCTGGAGAAAGCTTTCGAGCTGGTGGGGTTTGGTGTAGTGATCACTAGTCAGTGAAGAGCTTTCATGGCAAGGGGGTTTTGAAGAGCTTCCATGGCATGAACTGTTGAACGGTGAAGGGGTGGAGGTGATATTTTTTTTTTTTAATAATTAAAATCAAATTTCTCAAATTTGATTTTAATTTAGTTTTATATAAATTGATTTTTTTTTTTAAAAAAAAAAAATATGTTAAAATTAAAATTAAAAATTCAACTAATCATAATGTAACACGTGTCCTTCCTCAACCTATTAAATAGGTTACCGGTTTTTTATCCTATTTTTGGAAGATCAGTGTCAAAGATCGTTTTATTGGGGGGATTATCAAAAGGTGGTTTTATTTGCGGCGGACCGAGCAAAGGTCATAATATTTATATCAATTTTTCCTTTTTCTTATATATATGGATCTGGGTACGGTTAAACTATTTCAAAGCATTGATATAGGATTTGACTACAGCAAATAATCAAAGAGATATTTAGATGTCAAGTTCATTCAAAATCAAAATGTCGTAATGCCGTAATTGATTTCATGAACAGAAAAACAATACTTAGATTCATTAGAATATCTTACATAATTAATATCCAAAAACATATGTCTAACCTTTATAACTACTACAACATATCTTACATAAATTTTTCAAATGAGAAAAAAGGGGGTGGAGGGGGGAGGGGAACAAAATCATAGTACGTTGTTGTTTCAAGGAATGATTATATTTTAGATCTCATATTAAACAAAGCATATCGGACACTTCATAATGTTCCTATCAAACAGGGTATACATTTCACAATAAATATTTTTTACACCAAGCCTTGGACAGATAGTTTCCACTGAAGATTTGTGTTTAGAAAACTTGTCGTACAATGTCGATCATTTTAAAATTTCTTTTTAGTAACCATAGTCGGAGTCTATAAGAGTAAGAATGACAATGCTCAAGTTTAATTTGTGTAAGGATTATCAAGCCATCAATCTTGTCCTCCACAAACAACAACACTACAAGTAAAAAATTTCCAAGTGAAGTGCCCATTTGTTCGAGATTATTTTTGGTTGTTTCAAGTTCTCCGTCATTAAGGTATTATTCAAGATGTATAGCATAATATTATGGAATAGTCAATTTTTTAGGCGAGCGTGAGGGTGAGGAAGAGGATGACAGTAGTGATGAGGATTACATTTTTATTTTTTAAGGCGAGCGTGAGGTTGAGGAAGAGGACGACAATAGGGATGAGGATGACATTTTTAATATTGTTTCAAGAATGACGGGGGCGCCCCAGTTTCTCTTCTTGAGAAACAATTCTTGTTTCTCTAGTGGCAAATGTGTAATAAAAACGCCTAGGGAATTGTAAACAAATGATTTTAAAAGCTGAATAAATGCTGATTGTGAGTTCCATTGAAAGACTACTGAAGACGACGTTAGATGGTGACGTTAGCGGCGTTCCATTGCAGCTTTGTCTTCACCTCCACCTCCACCGATAACAAACACCAACACCATCACCTTCCTCTTTCATCCCCACCGACATCATCATCTTCCTCTTTCGTCTACACCGGAGACAACCACCATTATCGGCGGCGAACATAGGCGGCTTCGCCGCCAAAATCAAACGAAAAACCCAATAAGAAAGGGTAAAATTTATGGCATGGTCAACCCCAAAGGGTGAGGGTGACCGTCCTCCATTGAAGCTGTCATCGAGCTTGAATTCCTCCTTTTATACTCAATTTCCTCCATTGAAGCTTATTCCTACTATTAGCCATTCTTTTAATGTTTTAATTGATCGACACCTCGGATTGGCCTCCCGCTTTCGTTGATTTATCACCGGAGGTGGAACTAGGAAATTCGGGAACTAGATTCTGGGTAGTACTGAGCACTGACGACAGAGGTAAATTGCAAAAGGGGGTAAGTTGAACAAGGGGGTAACTTCGGCTAACAATGGGGATAACGTTAGGTTCACTCCGTCAACAGGTAATTCCAAATTTACCCTCATGAGAAACGCTTCTTGTTTCTCAAGAAGAGAAACTTGGAATTACCCAAGAATGACTATGGATGGAGAGTTGACACATCAAAGCTGGAATCAAGTTTCCAAAATGCAATGCCTATATAAAGAGTGTAGACACCAAATTGTGTTTCCCCAAAAACCAAACCTAGTGATGAGTACTTTTCACGTCATTGACATCGAGTAAGGTGAAATGTTAAAGAGTCTCGTGTTCTTTATTTTTAATAAAAATAATTCATTTCTATTTTCGAAAATCATTCATTTCGTATCCTATTTATGAAAAACGTCTAATCAAGTTTAGTATATTCCATAATCAGGGTCCAATAATTGTGTAGTTGGATGGGGCTTGAAAAGACCTTTTCAACGTTATATTATAAGCGCAATTCCGAGTTATAACGAGGAAGTTATGGTCAGAATACTAAACTGGGTCTAAACGAGTTTGAGTTTGATGTGCGACCCAATGATCATGTGGAGGGTCTACTAATTTTAATTATATTCCTAAACCAATTAGGCTTAATTAGAATCTTCTATAAGTTTTAAAGAGATCTTAATTATCCTTTTTGAAAAGATAAGATTAAAGAGTTTGAAATTGAATAAAACTCCTCTTTTTGAAAGTCTGAATTCTGTTCGAAATGAAAGATGTTCAAAGACAGTCAGATATTATATTAGTGTCTTATAACTTTTATCCAAATCTTAGATGTTTGGATAGCTCTTGAAATTATCAAACAAAGATATATTATAATATTAATTCCGAGCTATAACGAAAAAATATGAAAGAAATATGAAACTCTATCCAAAACTGACACCCTTCCACTATTTCGGCCATATCATTTATTCTAAAAATATCTGATTCTAATTGGGTTGAAAATTAGACTTCAAGAGCTTTCCAACGACATATTATATGACTTATTTCGACTTCTGAATCAAAGATATAATAAAAACAAAATCCGCAAAAAAAAACTATATTTATCGCGCTGCGATGGTTTCGTCACGCCGCGATACTTTTCGTCTTACCGCATGAAAAGGAATTTTATTCCGATTTGAATTCTAACTCGTTTCTAATCGTTTTCAGTCGTTTTTATCTATAAATAGGGTCGTATTCCCCGTTTTCAATCATCAACAATCATTATCTATTCTCCCTCTCAAAGCTAGAAGCTTATTCTTTCTTCTTTTTTCTAAGCCTTGCTCTTTTCAAACACCATTCCTCATTCATGAGACTTAGACACATCTAACCAAGCTCGAAGTTGCCTTCGCCCTAGACGTGAAAGGTTGATAATTTCTGAGGGTTTGGCCCCTCCCTATTTTATTTAGAATTTGTACTTGAAATCACGCTTAATAAGATAATTAATAATTTTATTTAGGCTAATATGATTTTAATTCAAGTGATCGCCAGTAATAGATTTATTTGTGCATTAAAATTTCAGGACCACTATGGAGTTAGCGATCTTATGGATCGTAAAGGGGTGTAACCTTATATAAAATAAGTATGTAGTTAATATATTACATATTTTATGTTTTTTTTTTTTTTGGTGTTTAGAAAACCACAAGGACAGGGGTGGGATTCGATCTCAGGATCTCCTGTAATCGAAAAGGAAACTCTAACCACTTGAACTATCTCTCACTCTTACATATTTTATGTTATTATATCAACTACGTAGTAACTACGTAGCATATCAATGACTTAATGTATCAATAACGTAGCAAATAAGTTTTGATATGGGTACATACGTAGTTGGTATGTAATATATGTTATGTAATACATATATGTCTTTTTTTCAAATAAAATATCTCTTTTTCTTATAAAAATAAAGAGATATTTTGTTTGATATATGTACCATTTTTTTATATATATATATGGATCTGGGTACGGTTAAACTATTTCAAAGCATAGATATACGAATTCACTACAGCAAATAATCAAAGAGATATTTAGATGTCAACTTCATTCAAAATCAAAATGTCATAATGCCGTAATTGATTTCATGAACAGTAAAACAATACTTAGATTCATCAGAATATCTTACATAATTAATATCCAAAAACATATGTCTAACCTTTATAACTACTACAACATATCTTACATAAATTTCTCAAATGAGAAAAAAAGGGGGTAGAGGGGGGAAAGGAACAGAACCATAATGATATATACGTTGTTGTTTCAAGGAAGATTAGATTTTGGATCTCATATTGAACAAAGCATATCGGAAACTTCATAATGCTCCCATCATTCGGGGTAAACATTTCTCAATAAATATTTTTTACACCAAGCCTTGGATATATATTTTCCATTGAAGATTTGTGATTAGACCACTTGTCGTACAATGTCATTTTAAAATTCCTATTTAGTAACCAATGTCAGAGTCTATAAGAGTAAGAATTGACAATGCTCAAGTTTAATTTGTGTAAGTAAATCTTGTCCTCCACAAACAACATCACTCCACGTAAAAAAATTTCAACTGAAGTGCCTATTTGTTCGAGATTACTTTTGATTGTTTCAAGTTCTCTGTCATTAAGGTATATATATATATAAAAGATCTTAAAATGAGAAGGATGAGAAGGAATCCTAGCCATATACATCATTTAATCCAATGGCTCATGTAAAAGCTGGAAACAAGGCCATATTTTTTTTCTTTTTTTTTTTCAATCTAACTGATACTACTCGGCCATCCATTAACAACTCCATATGCTGCTTCTTTTTTCCATGAATACAACAACATAATTTACGTAATTTTTCACTCCTCAAATTTTCCACTACTTTTCAAAGATTTGTATAACTTTTGGTATTTATCAAGGGCCATTATTTCATAATTCCTAGATTTCTTACTTGTATAATTCTTATTCTAATATGACCTTGATAAAGTTCTTAATTCTCAAACTAATGTGGTCAACGATACTACAACAAAAAGGAACAGAGTAACTAAATAAATTCACAATTATTGTAATTAATTGAAATACTTGTCGCTAAGTTTCGCACATTCTCATTAACACTTGCAACAACAGAATATGAGATAGAGAATGGAAGGGACTCACGTGTGAATGAGTAATTATTGGAGTTAAATTATGCATATGCTAAAGTTAATTTATGCATATTTAGTTTAAAAGTTATGCACGAAGGCACAATTAATACGAGGTTTCTTAATTCTTACAATTGAACACATGTAGCATCTTAATGTGAATAGAGGATCAAGGAGAGAGAGAAGTAGAGTCTCTTAAGTGTATGAATAAGTGGATTAGATATTATGCATATTAGAGAGAAGTAAGATTATGCACATTTTATTCAAAATTTATGCATATTCAGTACAAAAATTATGCATATCAAATCCTTCTCATCCTTCTTATTTGACCCTATATATATATATATATATATATATATATAATTCAAACCTGGAATCAAGCCTCCTAAATACAATGCCTAAATGCAGAGTATTAACTTTTTTTTTTTTTTTGACGGGATGTATACGAGGAATTTAAACCTTTAATTAAGCTTATATATTATCAAACCTTGAATTAAACCCCAACAATTACCTCTTGTTTCATCTTCCTCGACCTTGAAACCCCACATGCGTGAGAGAGATTCAATGTAAGTCGGCAATTAACTCGTATAATGGATTTATTAATCAATTACAATTATTCAAATTAGCAATCGATGAATTATCAATTAAAATAAAAAAATGAATTGAACTTGTCTGCAAGACTATGGCTCCTCCTGCAAGACTCGTTGTCCTCCTGCAAATTTTCCGCTGACTAATCTCCGATAGAAGCAAGTTGGCTATGACTGTGAAGTGACTGCCCTGATAATGAGAAATAGGAAAAATGAGAAATGGGAATTTGGGGGGAAAAATGTGAAGTGACTACCCGATAATCCCATATGACATTATTTTTTATTATGTACCAAAAAAAAAATATATATGAACACCTAATTTAAGTGCGGTTTTAAGCTGAATTGGGAGTTGCACAAAAAAAAAAAAAAACCCCCCACATGAGCTGCAAGAAGAGAGAAGTGTATAATATTATCAACTTAATTTAATGTAAATGTTATTTTTCATTTAAAGATTGAAAAAAATTCTAATAAATTATTCAGACCGAATTCAAAATGGGTTTTGTTAGATTAATTTTGGATCGGATGATTTTGGGTCAGGTTGATTTATGTTTGGTTATGTTTGGTTTCATTAAAAGTTTTATTTAAAAAAGTAAGGGTTTTTCTAAGCTATGCCTCTAAGATAGTCAAGTTTCTAAAGTGTACCCATGCTTTTTCAAATTTCTAAGTTGTGTCCCTCAACTCACTACCATTAATGAATGGTACCCTCTTTGGGATTTCTACATCACCTAAAGTTAACTATAAATTTAATAATAAAATGATAAAAGGTAAGAAAATGATAGGAGAAAGAAATCTTAGCCACCCCAACCCTAATAACGAAAACTAAAGCCAAAAAATCACACTCTCAATTAACTTTTAAACAACTAATAAGGGTACATTTTACTATTGATAAGCAGTTCAAGGGCACGGCTTAGAAACTTGAAAAAGTATAGATACACCTTAGAAACTCGACTACTTTAGGGGTATAGCTTAGAAAAACCCAAAAAGTAATTATAAATTTTAAAAGAAAAATGGTTAAATTGAAAACCACGCCGTACCAAACCGGTGCAGTTTGGTTAGAAGTGTGGTTTGAAAAAAATACAATCCGCACCGCGAACACCCCTAATCACATACATATGAAGTTCATCAACTTCAGCTACAAAAACTAAGCAGAGATGCACAGGGCACAAAAATGGTACATACATCAAAAAAAGAATAACAAGATATCATATAATTAATATGATCTTAAAAAGTTTTAAATAACCAGAAACTGAATTTTGGAATTTTGGAGAGTTTTTGAATAACACTCTGACATGCACTACTCAACACATTATTAACAATTTTCCACTATTGAATATAGGATTTATTAACAAACCATCTTTTTTTGGGTACAATAATATTATTTAAATGTAGGGTTGTAATAACTAAAATGTGTGTTTTTGATTGTAAACAGATCTCCAATGATATATTAAATGCATATTGTTCTAATTTTAGTGTTTATCTTTCAGTTTGATGGATATTTCGAGTCGCTACAATTTGTCAGTGTTGACAGATGTTATCTCCTATGATGAGAAGAAGAACCAGATAATAGCTTATTCTCAATTTTATAATTTGCTTAGTGTAAAACATAAAGTGACATCCAACAAACTTGTTTTCAAGTTTCTTAGTACCTATAATCCTAAGTGTAGATCGTTTAAAATAAAAGTCAAAAATATAACTCTTGATAGATAGGACATTGCCAAAGCTACTAGATAGAAAGCTTAGGGGATTCCTCCACCAGAAATTAACATATCCTACTTGGATGTTCCTTCGTGGTACTTTGAATTGCGTGACAAGTGGGTCGGCCCTAAAGACATGGGAAAAAAAGAGAAGGATAAGAACATAGCTAAGAGTAGGTATGTTAATGCTACTGGCACTGCAAAGAGCAAAAGGGTAATTTTTAGGGTAACTTTGGTAAAGGTTTTAATTAAAATTACTGTAAATGATGCTGCCAATAAGACTGATAGAGATGTAAACACGTCGTTAAATGCTTAAAACCTTATCCACAAAATTTGTAAACACTCGACCAATCTTAAGCCAAGTATAGGGTAAGTCATGGGTCAAACCACGAGGAATGGAAGGAAGGTTACTATAGCCTAAAGTAAAGCTATTTCGAAGAATAGGAAGGATGTTGATTATGAATAACTATGGTCTCAAACAACTAGACTAAAGAGGGAAATTAATATCAAAAGTACTAGGGATTAGGATACACATACAATCAATATACGAATGCCAATTAAGGGGAAAATTGATTAACCAAATGTTTCAAGGGAAAATAGTAATTGCAATCAAGAGAATTCAAAGGGTTATCTCCTAGAAGTAAAGCTAGGTTTCCTCCATGAATGACTAGCAAGAAGAATCAAAATCAAATTCAATTAATAAATGCAATCCCTTAATGGTTCATGTCATTAGGAATCACAATGCAATCTAGCTTGAAAATCAAGGTTAGCTACTCCTTAACAATTCAACCACATGCACAATTCTATCAACCAATTTAATCACATCATTCAATCAATCAAAATCCACCAATTAGCAATGATCCATCATTCATGCATGCTTCACCATCACCCTAGCAAGAAATCTACTCACTAAACATGTTGAAATTGAAGAACAAAACTAAACTAATCATAAAATCATCATCATCATTGCAAAACAAACTATTAAGAATCAAACCAATCAATAAACTTGAAATTGCAACAATTAATCAAAATCAAATGCAAAGATTCAATTAAGAAGAAGAAAAGTCTTTCAAACTTTGATCAAATCAAAGGAATAATTTGTGCTTGCATTCAAAGTAGAAGGAAATCAAATGTAGAAATCATCCAAATTCTCTCAAGTTTCTCTCTCTATAATCTAAGAACTAGAAACTAACTCCAAAAGCTTCTCTCTCTAAAAATAGAAGGAAAACCTATATATTATATAACTAACTATGGAGAAATAAGGTGGACGTCCAAAAGAAACTAGTACAGGCGTGCCCTCTCATTAAAATACATGGCTGCGAAGAACAGGGTACGGAACAGGGAGCTCAAGTAACACCCGCGTGTGGAGACTGCACGCCTGCGCACCCGCGCCCGACGATTGCGCGCCCTTGCCACTGGAACAGGGGACTTCCTCCGTGCGTTCTTCAATGCAAGTGGTGCGCTCCTCTTAATCGACATTGGGCATGGCAGTCCCAAATGAGTTGACGGTGGGTTCAACACCATATTTTCATGCGAGTGCAGCATGATGGCACAAGCTTCAAGTCTTGAAGTAGGCCATCTCTTGCTTCGTGAGCCATAAATAAGCTCCCACTTTGCACCTTGTGCATCTTCTAACCCGAGGAATCACCATGAAGGATCTTGGACTTCACCTTACACCTAAAAATAAAGAAAGGCAAACAAGTAAAAGGGAAAAGACGATAAAATCCACAAAAATACAAGAAAAAGGTAGAAATAACTAGAATAAGACCGACTAGAGAATAAAAGACTAAAACTAAGGAAAAAGGCATAAAGAAAGCTATAAAAGCAACTAAAATAATCCTAAAATAACGCCATTTGAGTGCCAAAAAAACTTCCCCAAGCTAAACTTTTTCTCGTCCTCGAGCAAAAACAAAAGCAAGTAGGAGTAGGATGAAAGACTTAATCAAATAAGAAAAAGGAAAGAAAAGGGACAAGAATATACACTAACTTACTTTCGTAGGAATCACGATTGTTTTCAGCTATAACAATCCTTTAAAACCCCAAAGTCACCAATGAGGACGAGTGAGGTCTCGTAAGGGTTTTCTAAGAGTTTACTCCATAACTCTCAAAGTAAAACGAGGCAAAGCATAGAAGGAAAATAAAATAAAAAATGAAAGAACATAAATGCTTTCGAAATGGACCTTTGCAAATGACCAAATACAAATGAATACACAACTTCCTAAACAAATAAGGGAATGCACATTTCAAAATACCCGAGGTTGATTGAAACATAAAATATGCTAAGTATAGAGAACTAATAAGACACAATTCACCTTCCTCCTTAACAATCTTACCGTGTTCTCCCTACTAGTTTCAAATCTACCTCTAGTGAGCATCTCAAATTCCTCAAAGGAACCGAAAGATAAAATATTTAGGCCTACAAGACATCTTGACTATGCAAACCGCTCCATAGGCTTGACTCATATCTCCCTTCCTAGAATTTTGACTCAACCATAATGGTCAAAAGGTCTTTAAAAGGGTTGTAACGTATGGGCGAAGAAGGTAAAGGTAGGCTAAAATTTGAAATTTGGTGGTATGCCTAAATTATGAAGCAAAGGGTAATCAATCCTCAACTCTGTAATCGATTAAATAATCACCAAACAAAAACACCAACACTCCCAAGCTTATTCAAAGCAAAAATCACAATCATATATACAAAAAGCATAAGAACACTTCCCCCCCCCCAAGCTTAAATGGAGCATTGTCCTCAATGCTCTAAACAAGGGAGATCACACTTACCTCAAAATATCTTTTTGCTATTTTTTATTTATTTATTTATTTTACTTTTTTCAAAGCATTTGCAATTGCTTTTCCCTTTTTTTTTACTTTATTGCTTTGTCCTCGCCTCTTTAAACTATGGACGGCTTTTTCAACTTGCATTTGCCTTTATTCAATTCACACAATCAAGCTTCCTCATCAAAAGAACCAAATATCCATACTTATACACCATAAGCACCAACAAAATGTGGACCAATTGCTTCATAAAAACCAAAAATGGAAACAAAATAAAACAAATGGCTAGAAAGTTAGAGATATGGCTAGAAAAGAAGGTATAAAGCTCAAATGTTATAGCAAGAAGGCAAATATAAACCCAAAAACAAAAAAATTAAATGTAATCCTAGAAAAGGAAAAATTACCACCCCGAAAAGATGCCTTCGTCCTTCCCAAATGTTTCGGTCGCGATCTCGCGAGATAATAGTCAAGTTTTAGATAAAGTAACCGATGGTTAAGGATCCATGTGCCGCTCATGCAAAATAGGTAGATGGTTAGAAAAATGAAACCTTACATGGTTGTAGCAAAAAAACTTCAAATCCACCATATGAAGCAACACCTTCTTACCACAAACAAGTAGACTAGGGCTTCAAGGTCCCAAAAGTTCTAAACACACTACCTTAGCATACTCTATCATAGAGTCAACCAAGCATATTCTCAAACCGTGCATATTCTAGAAACCAACTTTTGGCCTCCAGTCCCGACAGGAAGTGCGATAATATTATAAAAACCCGTTCTTCATGGTTGATCAAAGTTAAAGTGCTTATGGACTACTAAATGTGTTATGAAGTAAGTTAAAACCCATATTTGAGAAAAATTTATATTAGAGCCTTGTCCTATTACTAATTAGGCCTAAAACCTGCTCATACATGTTTAAACTTGATTAAAAACGGACCCAAATGCGTCAAATGCAATTATTGGATCCAATGGATCTTGCATTGTTAAAAACCGAGCCAATCAGATATACTGGGCACAAAATTTCCGTGCAAGGCCTATAGAAATGGATAGCCCTTTCAAATATCTTTCCAACGGTATATTATAAGCCCAATTTCGAGTTAAAACGAAGAAGTTATCATCAAAATACTAAACTGGGCCCTAATACCAACACTCTTGCACTCAAACGGCCATATCTTTTGATCCATATTAGATTTTGACCTAATTTTGATGGAATTAGACAATAGAAATTAAGATATTTCCAATAATATCTTATTTTCTTTAGTTCAACTTTGCAATCAAAAGTTATGTAAGTTTTAGAAAATATAAGGCAAACCGTACGCGCGCCACCTGACGCCGCGGCTCTAAAACCCTAATCCTTGATTCCTTTGCCTATAAATAAGGGTCTTCATTTAACCCTAATCACACCAGAAAAATTAGAATTTTAAACCCTAAATTCTGAAAACCCTAATCTCTCAAACCCTCTTACTATATACTACTTTTCTCCTTTCTTCTCAACTACTCTTCAATCCTAATCTATCCATTTGAAGTCCTTGGAGGTACAAAGAAGAAAGAAGGTCTTTAAAAATCTATGATGGAGATCTAAGCATACAAAGAAGAGCGGTTAGTTTCTTAAGCACTTAGATAAATCACTTTTCATTTCTTGTTTTAATAACTTTAATTGATTTATTAGTGTTGTTTGATCACTTTAAACAAACTTTTAATTAATTAATTTCACATAGTATTCTTGCTTTAATTAAAGACTAGAATTGGAATAATTAATTGTTGTTTTATCCGTGAAGTCAAGGCGAATATTGTTTATTTCTTGTTCTTTTCACAAATTTGAATAACAAAGAATAATGACTTTTGTTGCAATGTAATCCTTATATGATTAATTCTTGTAAATAAAATCACTAACTTAGTTTTAGGTATCATGTTGCATATATTGTTTGGTGATGAAATTGTGAAAAAGAAAGAGCTAGTACAGACCGCACTAGGGCTAGAATAGAGATTCCTCCCTAAAACGAATGTTATTTTAGTACCCTCACTCTCGAACTCATTTCCGGTAAACGTAGACCAATTTTGGCATGGGTAAACTTATGATTCATGCTAAATATCCCTTGAACTCTACTTAAGAGAAAGGCATAAAAGAGGTTTATAAGTTTTCCTAAAACTCATTGGCGACTCCTTATTAGTTTCTTACAAAAAAAAAACGTAATGATAGAATCAACACTCTTATTCAAGGTCTCCCAAACAGTAAGGAATTCAAATCCTAATACACCCTCAAAAGTGTAAAGTCCTAGGCTTTTAAAGGGACATGAGCATAGAGAAGAAGGATCCCCTACGATGGGCACACCCTCCTCACAGTGGCGATTCCACTGGGGACTTAGAAGTTACAAGATTAGCTTTTGGTTATGGTTCAAGGTTTCCAACTTAGGTTACCTATGAATTATAACGAAGTCTAACTTTGATAATCTCTAGTCATAGAGTGAGACTTGAACGCATAAACCTTCCTTTTTCAAAAGAGTAAAAACCAAACAAGCAACATTGCATCATGCATAATCATAGCACCTTCAAACCATTGGGGATTGGCTCATTGACTAGGGGTCGCCAACACCAAGCTTCTATCCCAAAATCAATTACAATCATCCCACTCATATCTCCAACAAAATGTTGGGGGGAACCAAGTCACAGATCAACATGTTGAGTGATTGATTTGGGCATCGCTTCTTTTTACGTCCTTTGTGTCTAATCTAATTAATTCCAACTTGTTACCTAGAGAAGTTAAAAAATTCAAAAAAAAAAGTGTGGTTCAACAAAAAAAAAAAAAAAAAAAAAAAAAAAAAAGTTTGGAAAAAAAAAATCAAAATGTCGAATCTGCCAGGTGGCACGGGCAACTGTCAAAGTTGCACGCGCCCTCCAAGCGCAAGTCCAAAGGTTGTGAACGGCTCTTCTGTGCAACTCTAGTTCTTGCGCGAGCCCACTATTCAATGTTAATTTTGACTCATCACGAGCAATGTTATACAGAGAGAACGATATTACCGCTTCAAGGTTAATAGTTAATTAGGTGCTAATAATATCTCTTTGGCTAACAATGTTGTATGACTTAGTGGATTTACTTTGATCGTCTTTCCTTTTTATTTAAAAAAAAAAACCCTTGAAGTTGCTAACAATGTCGTCTAACTCTCGAAGTTGCACTGTCCACCTTAGCGAAAGATGAAAAATTGCGCGCGATACTGTTTTTTTATTACGATGATTCATTTACGTACTATATAATCGAACTAATGACATTACTTCTTCTAAAGTCCGTCATTAGAAGTTTGCATCCCTTAATAGGACGTCAACAATACTCCCATTCCTATACGTGCCTATTTTTGTGGTCGTCATCTTTTAGTTGTAATTTACCAACCTTGATTTAAGAGTATAATTTATTTACCTCTTCTATGTTTTGAAAAGAAAATTCCGAGAACCTTACTTGGGATGATTGTCTCACACAAAAAAGGAGAAATAGAGAGAAAAAATCAAGAAATTGTTCTAAGAAAAAAAAAAGGAAAGTATGATACAAAAAGAGAAAACTCAAAAAAAAAAAGAAAAAAAAAAAAAAAAAAAAAACTAAAAAAATAAATTGTTCTCAACAAAAATAAAAAAAATAAAAAATAAAAAGAGAGAGAGAATAATGAATGATAAATCCGAGAAAATGATTTAATTATTTCTTGGGTTTTACGATTGGAGGCAACTATTCCTTTTAAGAATATAGTAGTTATCCTAAGATGAGCAATGTGAGAATCTAAAAAAAACAATAAAGATCTCTATTTGTAATCTAAATGATCAAATAGTATGTTCTAATTTATTGATCATTTTAAGGAGTATGTTCGGGTCAATTAATATTTCTAAAATTTTGATGAGCATTTTTCAATCCAATTTTCTTTTCTTTCTCTTCTACCTTTTTTGAAAACAATTAATTTAAAGTAAAATCTTTCGATGATTACCTTGTTGAAGTCAACCAAAATCATGACATTCCATTAACAGTTGTTCGTGAATTTTTTGACATTTTAATCAACAAACTTGATTAAAATAAATTCATATTGAAAGGATTAAAAAAATCATTTTGACTTCGTTCATTGTTTGAACGCTTGGCATAAAAGGTTTAAGCGAACGCGCTCAATTTCTCGTGATACACATTATTAGATCATTTTCCACATTTGCATCCTAATCCAATCATGGGTGACAAAGCAACATTGGAGAAACGTAGAGAGGAACTCAAAAACCTAAAGGTCCTAAGAGAAGAAGAAGCCCAAATTAAGGCTTGCAAAAAAGGATAAAATAAATGTAGAAAAAGAAAAAGAAAATATTCTGCAAGAAAAAAGCAAGAGCCGAAAGAGTAGAGGCCTCGGAGAAACTTGTCCTTCGAGCTAGCTCAGGGACTAAGTTCTTCAATTATGAGCTTGTAGTCCACAACCTAGTGGCAAGACCATTGTTATTAAAATCCCGATTTAAATCTTAGAATCTTACGATTTTAATATTCATTTATGTCACACGATTCGATTTACGATTCTACCCGATTTTACATATTTTTCTTAACTAGCGAAGTCCTTACAAGTTTAAAACATGTCTATATAGGTATTTATAAATATATATTGTCAAGTATTGGTTGATTAATGGGTAAATAACTATTATCTATCAATAATTAGGTTTCAAACTCAAAATTTCAATATATTTAACAAAATTTAGATTTGACGTCTTGATTATGCATGTCGGTAGAATCTTACGATTCTACGATTCGATTTTACGATTTGATTTAGATAGCACCTTCCGATTCAAAGTAGAATCCCGATTTTAATAACTTTGGGCAAGACTTTCCCAAAAAATTTCTTGACTACGAATTTACCAACCTTTAAGGTTACAAACAATCCTATGACTCAATTAATGAGCTTTATTGGAATTATGGCATAAAAAGGGGTTGAGAATAGCTTATATGCATGTAATTTTCCTCTTTCATTGGATCCAGATCCTAGATCATGGTTTTATAACCTCGATGCAAAACAAACTTCAACTTGGGGTGCGTTGTAAAAGCATTTTTATCCCAATATGAAGATAACATCGAGCTCACAACTACCTTGCGTGATCTTGAATTGCTCAGGCAAGAGGAAGAAGAAGGCTTTATTGACTTCTTTTCCAGGTGGTGATCAAAAGTTTCTATTCTTTCACAAAGACCTATGGATCATGAACTTGTCCCAAAGTTCATAGACAATATGTCTCCACCATACAAGTGCCATTTACAATACCTTCATTTAGACACATGTCAAAAAGTCTATACTGTGGAACATTAATTAAAAGGGACTTTATAAATGAAACCATGAATCATATAGATGTACTAGATTCATACAGAGGATTTCACCTACGTTGGAAATGGACAAAGCTTGAAGACGCAATCTCAAGAAGTTGTCAACAATTTAAGATGTAGCACCCTAGGTCTTGTTTTGTTTCTTTCTTTTTTTGTTTTCTTTATGATAGACTAAGAGATTCATGCTGTCGAATCTACTTATTATGTACTCTCATTAATTATGAATAAAAAATTATATATTCAAGTACGTCTATCTTGTTCTCTTTTTAACCTCTTTGTTGTTATTAGCTTGAATAAAATAAAATATATATACATCCAAACATGCAATATCAAAAAAGGAATACATACTCAACACTTTAACAATCTTGATGAGCTTTGGCTTAAAAGATTTATCGAATGAAAAGTGGCCATATTTGTCCCACAAAGAAAGGATATGATGATTACACCAACACAGGAGGCGACTTGAAACTCCAGGAAGATGATCCCATGTTTTTAACCTTAGAACCAAAATCCATCCTTTTGGTAGCCCTTTTGAGCCTCGTCAATTGAGCTTACTTATTCAACCTACATTATTCCAAACCTTGGGATGAGATTGGTGCAAATAGATAAGAATGAAAAATTGGGGGAACGAAATATAAGAAGGGGACAAAAAGTTAGTCTAAATCCTAAAAGGAAAGATCCAATGGAAAAGAAAAATAATCGTTCTAAACCCAAAACAAATCTTGTCAAGAAAAGGAAAAGAAAAAAAAACACAGAGAGAGAAGACAAGGAAAAAGGCACCTAATGTAGGAGTTGTTGTACAAAATAAAAATGTTTTAACTTGAGAAGCACCAAAAGTAAGGAATTAAGGAAGTATACTTGAGCCTATCCATTCTTCATAACCCCAAGCTTAGCCACATTACAACCCTGGAAAGGCCCTCCTTGAGGTAGACCGTAACCATGTACCACAAAAATCATCATTCCATAAAAATATAGCCCACCTTAAGCCTTTGCACATATGGACCTACTGTAGTCATGCCCGAAGTGTTGAGTAAAAATTATAAAATCAAATTTAAAAATCAAATAATTTGGATGATTTGATAGCCATTGGATTTATTACATCATTTTAGTAAATCAATCGAATCAAATTAAATCGATGTTTTCCATATCTTTTGCCAAGAAAAATAAGATGACTATCATTTTTTTAAAAAAAAAACAAACAATAATCATATTTTCTTTTAATAATAGGGTTATTTATCACCAAGGTGATTCAAGTTCTATATTCATTGCTTAGAAAGAAAAAGAGTTAATAAAGTAAATTGATTTGATATATTGATAGCCTCGACATCAACCTTAGATGTTTTTTACAACTCTTCAGCATTAACCAATACATCATGAACAATTAATTTGGTTGCTGCGTGGGACATCTTCATCCTCTCTAAGCGAGGAACATGATTGAACATGATCATGTTGTGTTTCGTGATGTCGGACATCACGCGGAACAAAACCCTCCCAAAATCCGCACACAAATTAAAGTACTAAACATGCATATAACCACATAATTAATTAACCAACAGAGAGAAAGAGGAAAAGATGATCATACTCTTTATGCGTGCTTTGCTCTTTCTTAGAGCTCAAACTTGAAAGCATAGAGCCCCACAAATGCGCAAGCCTCCACCAGCTAACACCCTCGAGACCCGAACCGAGCCAGCCCCTACCCCAATGCTTAGTCGGGGCTAGACCAAAATAATACTATAGTATTATGAACTTATAGGTTTTCTCACCTATTGGGAGATGCCTTATTGGGTTCAACTCAAGTAAATAATCCCAACTCCTAAAGTTGGTATTTATAGGCTAAGGCTTCCAAAACTTCAATCATCTTTCCATGGGGAAAAATAGTAGAGTAAGGAATTATTTTAATTCTAAATTAAATTAAATAGAAAGATAAATAATCAAATAACACTTGGCACACACATGGGAGGGGTTAGGTGAGGACCACAGGGGAGGACCACATGTTTCCTTGTTCCCCAAGCAAAAGCTCTCCCCTCTAAGCATGCGCCACATGGAAACCCTTTGCCTTGGGCAACAAGGGTGCCATGTGGGCATCCCTTGAGCTCACGCCTGGACCAACAAGCACATAAGGCTTACAACTTGCTGTTAGGCGCTGCTCGCTTGCAGGTTGCTCTTGCAGCTAGCAGCTAACAAGGTCAAGCTAGCTAGAACTGCTAGCACGCATGATAGCTTGGCCAACTCGCACAACCCTACATCACTCGGCCAGCTTGCTGCTCTACCTATGCTAGGGCTTGTGCGGCGATAGCACGCCCAGCCTCGTATGCCCCAGGCCAGCACCACGCTGAGCTTATAAGAGGGCTTGATCTGCGATTTGGCCTTGCCTCCAGAAGAGTGGTGCGGAAAGTCCTTGTGCTAGCCTAGTATGTCATGTCGTTTGATTATTTTACGTTTCTTCGATTCCTAGAATAGCCTTGACGATAGATGCTCGGCTTTAACGCTCTAAGCTTGGAATCCAGTGTCTTAGTTTGTAATACTCTAATGACTCATATAAACCTTTGGATCAATTCGTCATTTCAGTTCGGTTACACGATTGGGTGTACCCGAAGGGTTCAGTCAAGATTAAGCTGTAATATTAATTATGCATTAATATTACAGATCGGAAGTGGCCTCTAACTAGGCATGTCGATCACTTGACCTCACTGAATAATTAGCTTTCTAATAATTCCAAACTCTCTATCGGAATAATACACTTGTTCGAAGCACGCCATTCCTTGCAATCTCCCACTTGTCCTTTTAGACAAGTACGCTATTAGTGTATAGCATATTTCCTATGTCACTTAATGTCTCTTCATGAACTATAAGGTAAGATTCTTCGTCATCCTTATTACATCTAGAAGTGTTTCTCATTTTTTGAGTTTGACGGTCAATAAAAAGATGATTTCTAAAATCCATCTCAGCACTGCCATGCATTTTCACAGTCTCGTTCTTCGAGAGGCCGGCTAAGTGTTGCGCTATTAACTTTCCTTATAAAGAGGACCTAGCCACCTAAGTGTTGTCGTTATAATCCCCTTGTATGGCAGATGTTTGACAAACATCAAAATGGACTAGTACTTAAATAAGAGAAATTACAATACTCAAAGTTAAGAAAAAAAGTTCCAATAGCCATAATGAGTAATATACTTATGACGATTGTTAAATCTCTTAAAGTATTCTCATAGGTTGATCCGGTATAGTTCCAAACCAATACCTGTGGAAATGATTTATCAAAATCATGTCCTTGTAGCACAAAAAACGGTGGTATAAATCATACTACACACTAATCTCAAGTGGTCATTAATTGTCCGACTTTCAAATGACCTTGATTAGGGAAAATTTTGATATGATATTCAATGTTCACTTAATAGGTGTTTCTTTATCCAAGACTTGTCTTGATACCGTGTTTTGAATATTGTCAAATCGAATAGACTTATAGTTTAATTCTAAACCACAATTAAATAGTTTGTGGAATAATTAGTAAAATTTTATTCCACCTTAAAACTTTTCAACATTTCATTTTATGATAAATGGTTTTCTTAAATGTTTTAAGAGTAATACTCTTCACAAAACATTTATAGAAATCACACCCATATCTAGCGTGCTTGATTTCTTTCATGCAATTGTGAATGTTGTGGTTCGCTTATTGCATAGGTTTAGCTATGATTACTTTTCAAATCTTAGCATCTTCATTATCGAACACTTGAATAATTAGATGATAAAATTTCGAGTGTGTTATGGACTATATGTGATTTAGGATTTATTTTCCAAGTGATGGATCCCACTCATTTTCATTATTTGAGATCTTACACTTGATAACCTATAATCATCGTTCAACAATGAACTTTCTCTATAAATATCCATCATGCGGTATTGAGATTTTAACTTGAGTTGGTGAACTTGAAGGGATCTGCAAAGAGAGAAAACCTTTGTTCTAATACTCCAAGTAATTTTTGGTCTAGCCTCGACTAAGTTTTGGGGTAGCCAGTTGCGAGGGTGTTTGCCGTTGGAGGTTCGCGCGCTTGCGGAACTCAAGGCTTCTAAGTCCGAGCTCATTGGTGAGCGAAGCATGCTACGAGGGTAATAATTTTTTATCTCTCTTCTTATTAATTATGTGATTATGGTTTTAATGCATGCTTAGTTGCTTTAATTTATGTAAGGATTTTGGGTAGGTTTCCTTCCGCGTTGTGTTGGACATCATGAAACCAAACAGCGGTATCGGAGCCGCCTGCATTTAATTATTGTAACTAAAAATTAATGAAGGTGATTTAAACGAGTTTAAATTTCTGGTTTTGCTTTCTAATTAGATTAGAATCTTGTTTTTAATTAGTTTAATCTCGTATTTATGCTAATTTTGGCTACTGAACTCCGATTTTGACCCAAAAGTAGTGAATTTTGGGTGGAATCGATGTTCTAAATCGTTTTAGATCCACTTTGTACATGCTCCAGAAGCCAAAATCCACCCAAAAACATGTATTTCGAGGGGTTTTTTGTTTTTGACGAAAAATTTTAAATCTTTAAACCTTGATTAATTATGGCATGTTAATGTTAGATTATGTGTATGATTATACCCCTAATCTACTGCAATAATAACCCTTATTAAGCATGTTTATAAAGTCATAATTGGTGCTTGATTTGGTAAATTCATTTTTCACATAAACTTGCAATTTATCATTTTTGCAAATTAATTGCTTGGAATGTGAATGTTTAGGGTGAATTTATATTTTTGAATCCCCTAAAATGTTAAAGATCCAATATTTAATTGTTTATTTGATTGGAACTTAACTTTCTAAATTCCATGTTGAAGTAATTTTTTATTTTAATCATTTTTGAGTTGATTAAAGTCTTAAAAGTTCAAACCTGTGATTTAAATTTGATTACTCTTCATATTAGAAGGATGTAATTTTTCAAGTTTACACAAGTTAGTGTTGGAAAAATTTTTATTGGATGATTGTGTTTATTTTTCCAACTCCTTCTATTTTGTAAAATCTCATTGTTAATTTATGTTTGGTTAAATTAATTATGAGAATACCCTTAATTTTTGTAGCATCAAGTTGAGCCAAATATAATTGAAAGAATGGTTCTTGAATTAATTTTGGTTTGTGCACTAAAAATTGAATTTATTTAAGTTAGACTTATTTTATTTTCATTTTGCTCAATATTTGTTCTAAAAATAATTTAGAATTAATTTTTTATGTCCCACAAAACTGAGATAAAATCCCGAGGCACAAGCACGTAAAACGAGGCACCATGCCTCGAGCACTTACCCTTGGCCAGCTATGTGAAAGTGTGTGTGCGTGAGTAGTGGTGTGTGCGAGCATTGGCACTGCAAAGAGCCCTTGTTTGGGCTACGGCTTGCGGCTGCTAGGCAGCGTGCGCCACGCACAGCAGCAAGGCCTTTGAGGCCCGCACTTGCGTGCACGCAAGCATGCTGGTGGGGCCAACATAATGCACAAGGTACGATGCTGTAAGCCATATGCACGTGCTTGGCGCTGCAAGTGGAGGTGCGGGAGCAGCAGCTACGCAAGGTGCTAAGGCTCGGTGCCTAGCAAACCAAGCTTCGTGGCTTGGTGCTAGGTACTTAGGCATCGTTGGGCTATGCATTTTGCGATTTTAGTTATTTATTTTATTATTTTAATTAAAACAAGGCTAGGGCTTAGTGTTTTCAAGCACTTGCAAAATATATTTGGCAAAATTTGGGTAAACCGACTTAATTAAATTAATTATATTAATTTTAATTATGTTGGATGCGAAATTTAGTGGGAGCTTCATTAATTGTTTCAGCTAATTTTATTGTGTTCGATCACATAATCGGTTAACAACTTTGACTAGTTTTAATTAGGCGAGTTAATTGGATTTACCACTTAAATTAGTTACTAGTTTGCGTGTGTTTTAGATTATTGCTTGTTTTTATTTTTAAAATGCATGGGTCATTGAGGTTGGTGAATGGATGAATGGAATGAACATTCTATCACAAGTTTTATGAAATGGCAACTAGTGGGGCCCGATAAGAATAGTAATACGGATTGCGATCTGTTATGTATTTGTAAATCTAAATACGGACTACGAGCTGTTGTGTATTTTTGTACCTTAACATTAGTTTAGTCCTAGTCTTAATTACTAGTAGTTATTTATAATGGAGATGTCTCGAAGATGGCGATTCTTAGAAGAGAAAGCCAAGATGTTGCGCTAAAGACTCTTGAAGACTCAAGGGGTCATGTTAGTTGCCAAATGCATCTTTTACTTAAGTTTTATATAATTATGCTTATATATGATTGCTATGTTAGATGCATGTTTAGGATTTCGAATGTTGAGATGATTAATTTAGTTCAATTAAGTCAACCAACATAGAAACTCTAAGTCCCTTAAAATACTAAGTTAAATTTGCCATTCCAAAATGACACTTACGGAACTAGGGAGAATAGTAATGGGCTATGACAAAGCAAGGCATTACTACTTTCCTAGGGAAGTAAGGTATGTTGACAAGTTTTCAAAAGCAAGACATCATATACACGATGATTTTGGTAAAACTCAATGATATCAGTAAGGAGTCCTTAGATGTCGTGGCAATGGAGATAAACGTTGATGGGCAATCCAAGCATGTCGTTAATTGCTCAAACCTCATCAACATAATTTGTAAACTCAACTACATATACAGCTAGACATAGTATAGTGTAGGTCAAGGTCGATCCACGAGGAATGAAAGGTAAAGTGCTATAGTCTTGTGTTAATCTATTCTGAAGATAATGGAAATGGTTTTGTGTAAACTAGGTTTAACAACTAAACAAGTATGAAAGATCAATATAACAAACAATAGGGATAGGATCCACATACAATTACAATAAAAATGCTAATTGGATAGGAGATTAATCAATCAAACATTGCAAGGGAAATAGTAATTGCAATCAAAAGGACTTAAAAGGCTATTTCCTAGGCGTCAAACTAGGGGTCTCTACGAATGACTAGCTAGGAACATCACAAATCATGTTCAATCGATAAATGTAATTTCCAAATCAATGTGTCATATAATTGGAGAACTACAATGCAATCTAGCTTGAAATCAAGGTTAGCTACTCCTTAACAAATAAAACACATGCACAATTTCTATCAACCAATTTAATCACAATATCAAATCAATCAAAATCCACCAATTAGCTATGATCAATCATTTATGCATGCTTTACCACACCCCTAGCAAAGAATCTACTCACTACACATTGTGAAAATAAAGAACAAAAATAAACAAGTCATCATCATCATTGCAATGAAACAATCAACAATCAAATCAATTAATAAACTTGAAAATTCAACAAATTATCAAAATCAAATATAAAGATTGGATTAAAGAGAAGAAGATTCTTACAAACTTTGATCAAAATTAAAGGAAAATGTGCTTGCATTAAAAAAAATGGAGATCAAATGTAGCAATCATCAAGTTTTCCCTCTAGAATCTAAGAACTAGAATTTCCAAGCATAAACTTCTCTCTTTAAAATTCTCAAACAAATTCTCTCTCTAAAAATTTAATTTCATTCTAATTCTCCTTTTTTGAAAAATAAAATTAAAATCTATATATAGCAAAACTACCTAAGGAGAAATTAGTTGGACGACCTACTAAGACCCGTACAGGCGCGTCCTCACTTCGGATTGCGAGGCCGCGAAGAGAAGGGTACAGAACGGGAAGCAGGGGTGCGTGTCCGCGCACAGGAGGTGTGCGCCCGCGCCCCTGTCGTCCGTGCCCGCGCGCATAAGCTAAGGTCCGCGCCCGCGCCCCTGGAGCAGGACACTCTCCTTGTGCGATCATCGATACAATCCGTGCGCTCCACTTGATAAACATTGGGTATGGCAGTCCCAAATCATGCCAACGGTGGGTTCGACACTGCTTCTTTATGCAAACGCAGATGCGAGCGCAGGCTTGAAGACTTGGAGCTAGCACATCTTCACTTGTGAGCTACAATGGAGCGATACTCTTGCATCTTGAGCTTCATAAAACCCGAGGAAAAGCCATGGAGAGCCTTGGACACCACCTCTCTCCTGAGAACAAAGTAAAACAAACAAATAAAAGAGAAAAAGCAACAAGAAACTAAGAAAATGCAAGAAAAAGGGGAAAACAACTAAGAAAGAACCAACTAAAGAAATAAAGGCTAAAACTAGAGAAAAAGACATAAAAAGAGCTATAAAAACAACTAAGAATCATCCAAAATGAAGCCAAATGAGTGCCATAAATGACACTCATAAAATTCCCCCAATTTAGACTTTTGCTCGTCCTCGAGCAAAAAAAAAAGCAAGTAGGATTAGGATGAAATACTTTATTCAAATAAGAAAAAGGAAAGAATGTACACTAAGACTCACTTTCGTAGGAATCACAGTTGTTTTTAGCTACAACAAGCCCTTTACACCCCAAAGTCGCCAATGAGGACGATTGAGGTCTCGTAAAGGTATCCAAAGAGTTTGACCCATAACTCTCAAAGATAAAATGAGGCAAATCATTAAAGGGAAAGTAACAAAAAGGAAAAAGTAAAACCAAAAGCTTTTGAAATAAAATTTTGCAAATGACCAAATTTAAATGAATAAATGACTTTCTAGACAAATAAGGGTATGCACGTTCCAAGATATCCAAGGTTGATTGAAACATAAGATATGCTAAGCATAGAAAAATAATAAGACACAATTCACCTTCATCCCAAACAATCTTACTGTGTTCTCCCTACTAGTTTCAAATCCACCTCTAGTGAGCATCTTAATGATTCTCGAAGGAACCGGAAAAGAAGATATTTTAGGGCTACTCAACATCTTTACTATGCAAACCGCTATATAGGCTTGACACACATCTCCCTCCACCGACTTGTGACTCAACCAAAAAGATCAAAAGGTCTTGAAAAGGGTTGTAATGTATGGGTGAAAAGGGTGAAGGTAGGCTAAAATTTGAAATTTGGTGGTATACCTAAATAGTGAAGCAAAGAACGGCCAATTCATAACACCATAACCAAGTAATCACCAAACAATAACACCAACACCCCCAAGCTTATTCAAAGCAAAGGTCACAAACATATATACAAAAGCGTAAGAACACTTCCCCCCCCCCCCCCACAAGCTTGAATATAGCATTGTCCCCAATGCTCTAAATAGGGAGAAAAACACTTACATCAAAATATTTTTGAGCTTTTCATTTTCTCATTTTTATCACTTTTGCCAAAGCAGTTATTTGTGATTTGCTCTTTCTCGTTTTTTTCATTTTTTATATGATTCACTTTATTGCTTTGTCCTCGTCTCTTTTGACTATGGTCGACTTTTTCAACATTGCATTTGCTTTTATTCACAAAATATTCACAATACAAACTTGCATGCTTACGTCATAAGAACCAAATATTCAAACTCATACCCATATATTCCAACAATGAGGACCAATTTTGCTTCACAAAAACCAAGAATGGAAACAAAAATGAAACAAATGGCTCAAAAACTAAAGATATGGCTTGAAAATAAGGTATAAGGCTCAAATGGTTAGCAGGGAGGCAAATGTAAAAACAAAATCAAAGAGAAAAAATCTATCCTAGAAAAAGAAAAATTACCACCCCGAAAAGAGGCCTTTGTCCTTCCTAAATGGTTCGGTCGCGATCTCAGGAGATAAAAGTCAAATTCTAGATAAAGTAAACGATAGTCAAGGATCCATGTACCGCTCATGCAAAATATGAAGGAGGCTAGAAAAATGAAACCTCACATGGTTGTAGCAATAACTCACTATTAGCTTCAAATCCACAATAGGAAGCAACACCTTCTTACCACAAACAAGTAGACTCCGGCTTTAAGGTCCCAAAAGTTCTAAACACACTACCTTAGCATACTCTATCCTAGAATCAACCAAGCATACTCTCGAACTGTGCACACCGTTACCATATAGGAAATCACTTATTCAAAAGCATAAGTTCGAATGGTATTATGTCCAAATCATAAGCAAAATGTCAACAAAAACAAAAAACAAAGCCTCAAAAACCTCTTTTTTTCATTTTGAAATAAAGAAGGAAAAGAAAAAGAAAGAGAAAAGATAAGAGAAGGAAAAGAAATGGATTGGAGAAAGAAAAGTGCAAAGATACATGCTAAATCATATAAGTCCCAATCAACAAACAAGTGGTCATTTGACAACAACGTCGATGATCCCAAACACCCATATGGTGTTAATAGCAAACATCCTCGAACCATTCAACTCATCCTAGACTATTCCTAATCTAAGCAATCCAAGGTATGCTTATATAAACGAAACAAAGATAAGCTTACACCACCACGATGCTCCGTGAAACAAAAGCAAGAACTATATGCCACATAAGAAAGAAAAAGACTATATACAAAGAAAATTTTTAGTAACTTCAAAGCAAAAACAAAATATAACTATGCCCTAACTAAAATAATCATGGAATAAAGGGATATAGATTGAAAGGAAGAAAGGAACTCATCAATCAAGGAAATCAATCAACAATTGTGAACCAATCATCAACAACTAACCACCAACACACCAACATCAATGAATAGAAGCTCAAAAACACAACTTAAATGAACCACAAAAGCAAAGGGGAAAGGAAATGAAGCACAACCAAACACATGAATATTCCCCCAAGCTTATAAAGAACACCCCCCAAGCTTAAATCCTATCATCAAGTAGGCAAAAGAAACAATATCAATGTAAAACTATCAAATAAGGGGGGTAGCTAACAAGGAATCACTCGGCACTATGGTAAGGGGTAGAATGGGTACTCCCCTCACCAGTCTCAAAAAAACACTAGGCTGGAGCTTACAATATCACCCTCCTCCAAAGGTGCCTAACCCCGCACCCTACTCTCTCTCCTAGCCTTATCCATAGCAAAGAAATTAGACCAATCATCTAAAATAGGCTCACCCGAAAGTCCCCATCTACCAAAAGTCTAGGGATTAGGGAAATGATTAGGGTTGGTCAGGTCATAATTGAAGTCACATCCCCCGGGCCTCTTGTAATCACAAGTAGTCAGGGTGGTCCCATGGATAGCATTAGGAGGCACATGAGGCCCCTCCCAATATGGATAGCATAGAGAAGGTCCATGGTTTGGATCATAAGGAACCCGTTTAGTTATGGGTCCTTGTTGGACCCGGAGGTAAGGATAATTCAAGTAAGGTTCAATCGTGCCTCTCCTAACATGAAAATCATAAACTTGCCGAGCATGGTAATCATAGCCAAGCACAAAACCATTCCCCAAAGAAGAAGAGGACAACACATGAGCTATTGAATCTATCTTAGCATGAAAGCTAGGCAAATCAAGTTAAGAAGGAGTAAAACAAGAGGAAGAGATAATAGGAGTACCTCCTCGAGACCTCGGGGGCAAGACTTGAGAAAGAGTAAGATCGAGAGCATCTGAATTTTGGCAAAGGTTTGGCGGAGGAGACCTATTTAGAGACGGATCGATTAGCCACTTGTAAGGCTGCCAAGGAAGGGAAGTATTCAAGCAACGGGCGGTAGCCTCCGGATGAGGAATAATGCACTAATCGATCGTCCTTGAAACTTTCCAAATGTACACATCATCCTTAGAAGTACGTTCCAAGAACTTTTGGTTGATCAAATCATAGACATTGAGGAGATAGGATGGAGACTTCTCACGACGATCTCGAATGGGCTCAAGGGAAACAAGCATTCGCTTGTACTTCTTGTAGAGTGATGAGCGTAATAAAACCGCCTAGTTGTATGCTTCCGGAAAGGAACACACCATCACGGATATCAATGAAGTGATCAAGCAAATGCTCCTCAAAATCAATGACCTCGACTTCTCCAAAAGGTTGGTCCGCCAATCATAACCAACTTAATTCTTCTCGAGAAATAGCACCAAGAGACTCCTTGGAGAAGAAGGCATAAGTGAGCAATCGGTTGAAGTATCTCAAGGCGAGGTGAATGATAGAGGCCGCTTTTATATTTTGAGGTCTATAGCTACCCTCCACTGAAATGTGCCTCCACCATCGACGCTCTTTGTAACCGTGATCACTTTGCAAAGCCTTAAAAATCGAATAGATGTACTCGTTGTCGTTCATTGGTGAAGGAAACTTGAAGATTTCCTTGATGAAAGAGATTGGAACCGAGTGATCGTTGTTGAACATTTGAAAGGAGAGCATCCGAATAGTGACACCATCTTCTTCTACCTCATGAACCTCTAGGGAAGAGAGAAACTCAAAGGTTATGCGAGCATAGGTTGGAGCATTTAGGCTAATGAAGTCTTCCAAGCCCAAATTACTTTCTAACCGAAGGACATCCTTATCAATACCGAGCTTGATTATTGTTGAAGCATCATAGAACCTTGTTGAAAGAAGCTTCCTAGAAGAGAAACGAACAAAATTCTCCCAATATGCTTGCTTTGTGAATTTAATCCCATAAGTCTCGCTCACATTTGTTGGGGGGTGGAACAACCACTCTAGAAATAGTGCTACGAGCTCTCTTAGGCCAACCGAGTGGTGCCATCTACAACACAAGTATATAAGAAGGTACATGAATGGAATGAAGCTCAAAGATATAACATTGAAAAAGTAAATGAAACCAATAACTAATAGTGAAGATGGAATGAGTAAATTGAAACACACCGAGTATGAAGGCACATTCAATCAACAACAATGGCAAGAATTCATGAATCTTCAAATATAACCAATGAGCAACAACATTCCAATCAAAAATGAAGTGAAGGAGAACATCTATGACCATACTCAAAGAAGATGACCAACAATGGTAGCACCAATATTGTAATTAATCAAGCAAAATCATGGCAACTAAAGTTCAAATAATCATCAATAAAACATCATCAACACAAAATTTGGAGTCATGAACCAAGCAAAGTGGAACCACCATTAAAGCATAAACCAAGGGTTTCAAGGTGAAATATGTAGCATGGAAATCCAAAGAAACAAAGAAATCATACCTTGAGTGAGTAGAAAACCTTAGTGAAATGGAACAATGGTGCACAACAACAAGTATTCAATCCAAAATGCAAAATCTTAAACCCTAATCAAAAGTACTTAAAAATCCCAACTTTTGGAGAAAGAAAATCAAAGGTAGAGCATGAAATTGGGAATTAGAGCAATTATCAACTAATTAAAGTGAACAAAGAGATGATATGATGAAATGTAGTAGCAAAAATAATGAACTTGCTTGAAATAACAATAGAGGAGGAGAGAAATAAGAAGAAGAATGCAAGAAATGAGGAAGGGGTAATTTTTGGGTGCACGCAGCAGCACGAGCACGCCCGTGCTAGGCACCTGTACGCCCGCGCACAGCTGGGTTGCGCATAGCTCTCGAATCCTTCGTGTGCACAATGATGGGCTCAACGACCTGGCTCATTCCCGGGACTATGGTACCTACTAAACATGGAAGTCCCGAACCCTTTGATAGTGGGTTCAAGATCCCAATTTTATGTGAACGCCATAATGAACCCACCAATACTCAATTCTACCTCATATCTCTAAACAAGCACAAAAACGCTTCAACCTCAAAACCGGTACCAAGATTGTTGGCAATCAAAGGCATCAAAGAAGAAAAATAATATAAAAGAAAAATGAAAGAAAGTTAAAAAGTCGGGTTGCCTCCTCCCAAAAAGCGCTTGTTTAACGCCATTAGCTTGACGTTATCCCTCCTTTCAAGGTGGATCATAGAGAATCATCTTGTGAATGAGGCCGACAAAAACACCATCATAATAGCGCTTGAGTCTATGGCCATTGACTTTCAATGATCTTGAGGAATTCAAAGGAAAGATTTTAACAACACCATTAGAGAAAACCTCTTGAACCATGAAAGGACCGCTCCAACGAGACATAAGTGTTCCAGGAAATAACCTCATCCTTGAATTATAGAGAAGCACTTTATCACCAACATTTAACTCCTTCTTCTCGATAAGCTTGTCATGCTCTTTCTTAGAACAGGATTTGTACATACAATCACAATCTTAGGGATCCAAACGAAGTTCTTCTAACTCATGGAGATCAAGCCAATGCTGTTCTCCCGCACTAGCCAAATCGATGTTGATCTTCTTAACAACTCAATGAGTGCAGTGCTCAAGCTCAACCGGAAGATGACAAGACTTTTCATAAACTAAACGGTAAGGAGTAGTGCCAATAGGAGTTTTAAAAGCCGTTCTATACGCCCACAAGGCATCATCAAGCTTATCCGACCAATCCTTCCTATTTCTTGCAACTATCTTCTCAAGAATTAACTTGATTTGACGATTAGACACCTCAACTTGTCCACTAGTTTGAGGATGACATGGAAGACTAAAAAGTTGATTAACTCCACGCTTTTTTAACATCCTCTAAAAGGTATTATGCACGAAATGTGAACCATTATCGCTTATCACCGCCTTAGGGACACCAAATCTTGGGAAAATAACCTTTTTTAACATCTTCATTTCCACCTTGTAATAATTTGTTAGGGAGGCAATAGCTTCAACCCACTTCGACACATAGTCAACTGCAACATAGATATATTGACTTTTCTTGACTTTTCTCTCTTCTCTCTCTTCTCATGGTGATATGAGTTTTTGCTGGTTTTTGCAGCTGGAAATTAGTTTCAATGGGCAGGAAGAAGAAACAATCCACCCCCATACCACAAAATACTCAACTTCAGAATAATCAGAACACTTTAGCATCTTTGATTACTTTGAATAATGAACGAAATCAATCGACTGCTACCTCTGTTGGTGTTACTATAGCTATTGAACAACCTCGAGAGCAACCTAGTCAAGGTAATCCTGTCTAGAAAGACAATCCTTGGAATTAAGGATTTCAAGGAAAGCTCAATGCAAAAGGGGCTTAACCTATCCTTTGTGGCTCCTGTTATTAAGGAAGGCAAGGCAGTGGCTCAGTTGTAGAGTTCAGAATTGGAGCAGGGCAATAGTAAATGGAAGAATGCAATAGTGTTTTATGTTGTGGGATATTACCCAACAATTGCTGCTGTACATAGGTATATTCCTGAAACCTGGAATACTGTTTTGAAGGCTGAAATCTTTTGGCATGATGATGGTTACTTCAGTTTGAAGTTGTAAAATAATGATGATATGCATGCTATTTTAACTGCGAGGCCTCATATGTTTTTTGGGAAGCCAGCTATTGTTAAACCTTGGTCTGCAAAATTTAACTCTTATGCTGAAATACTTAGGACAGTTCCTCTATGGGTGAAACTCCCTAACCTGCCTCTGAACTGCTAGGGTGCTGAAACTTTAAGTAGAATTGGAAGTGTGTTAGCAGTTCCAATCTATGCAGATGAATGTACTTCTAGGCAATTAAGAGTGTCTTTGGCTAGGATGTTAATTGAGGTAGATATCACTAAGGCTTTGCCTTCTAGTGTTTGGATTGAGAGTCCAACTGGGGAACTGGTTGAGCAGAAGGTTGTGTTTGAATGGACATCTCCTTTTTGTGCAAAATGTAACAAAGTTGGGCATGATTGCTCAAAAAATTGCTCCTAAACCTCAACCTCAGAAGAAGCAAGATGCTCCTGTTGCTAAGAATGTTTGGGTTGCTAAAGCTCAAGCTACTATACCACCACCTACTGCTGACCCAGGAAAGTTGTTACCACTCCTGGACCTACTACAACTCAAGTCAACTCAGAGAATGATTGAAGAGTGGTGGGCAAGAAAAATAAGAGCCATAGTGCTAAACACATTGTTCATGGTATAATTAACACTAATGCATACAGGGCTTTACTGGAGGATGAAACTGCAGAGTTAGAGACAGAGAATCCAAGTGGGGGTGTGGATAATCCCCCTCCCCCAACATGATTCTCCTTACCTAGAATGTCAGAGGTCTGAATACCTCTGACAGGGTAGCTGATGTTGATGTAATTGGTTTGCTTGAGACTAAATTTAATCAAATAAATAAAGCCAAATTGCAAAGGAAGTTTGGTAATAGTTGGGTATGGATGGATAATTACAGTTTTTCTCATAGAGATAGGATCTGGCTTGGCTGGAACTCTGACATTATTATTTTGGTGCCTATTCTCATTCATGAATAGTTTATTCACTATTTTATTTCTCATAGGGATCTTTCTTCTCATATCATGTTTACTTTGGTGTATGGCCTTCATTTTATTCATGATAGGGTGCCTTTGTGGGATGTTATTAAAGGATTGCATGTTCACCAGAATCCTTGAATTTGTGCTGGTGGTTTTAATACTGTTCTGTATACTTATGATAGGGTGAATGGCAATCTTGTCTCTGACTATGAAGTTAGGGATTTTCAGAGATTCATTGATGATATAGAGTTTGATGAGATTAAGAGTAAAGGAGCTTATTACTCTTGGAATAACAAAGCTACCTCAGGGCCCATTACTCATACCAACATTGATAGAGGATTGGTTAACCAGGCTTGGGTGGACAGTTTGGGTCATGTTGAAGCTCACTATTTGTCTCCTGCCCTTTCTAATCATAGTCTTGTGTTATTTGAGGTTACCCCTGCTCCTCCAGCTAGAGGTAGACCTTTCAGTTCTTAATTGTCTTACTCAGCATGAGCTTTTCACTGATATTGTTAAGACTGCTTGGACTGGTCCTGCTTCTGGGAATGCTATGCAAAAAGTCTAGTATAGGCTGAAAAGGGTGAAAATTGCTCTTAAATCCTTGCATGTGAGACATTTTAGGAATGTTCCTAAGAAAATTGAGGCTGCTAAGTTAAGCTTAGAGCAAATGCAGCAAGATTTGGCTAGGAATATTGATGATAGAACTTTGCTGGATCTAGAACTCTAGGCTATTGAGAAAGTTAAGCACTGGAATAATGTTCAGGAAAATATTTATAAGCAAAAATCGAGAATTGAATGGGTGAAGTTTGGTGATGGGAATAATTACTATTTCTTTTCTGCCCTGAAGCAAAGACAAGCCAGGAATAGAATTGATTCTATCTATACTGATAATGATGTTTGTTTGAAAGATTCAGATCAGGTTGCTGCTGAAATCTGTCAATTTTATAAAGTGTTACTTGGTTCTGCTAGTACTGTGCTTCCTGTTCTTGATTTAGTAACTTTGAGAAGAGGTATACAACTTTCAGTGCACTCTTAGAATTTCTTAACTGCTCCTATTTCTCATGTTGAGATTGATTTGGCTCTAAAGAATATTGATGATAGTAAGGCTCCTGGTATTGATAGGTTCAATTCTTGCTTTTTCAAGAAGGTTTGGCCTGAGATAAAGCAGGATGTTTATGCTGGGGTTCTGGATTTCTTTGACAGATGTGATATGCAAAGAGAATGGAATTGCACAACCATTACTTTGGTTCCTAAGGTTCCTAACCCAACTTATGTCAAAGAATATAGGCCTATAGCCTGCTGTACTTTGATTTACAAGCTCATATCTAAAGTGATTACTACAAGGCTAGCTCAGGTTATTGGGGAGGTTGTAGATGATTCTCAGGCAGGGTTTATCCCTAGGAAACACATAGGGGATAATATTTTGCTGGCAACTGAGTTGATTAAAGGATACTCTCAAAAGCATATTACTCCTAGATGTATGGTGAAGGTGGATTTGAAGAAAGCCTATGATTTTATTGAATGGAGCTTTTTGAGTACTGTTCTTGTGGAGCTGGGTTTTCCAAACAAGTTTATAGCTTGGATTATGGGGTGTATCACCACTGTTTCTTTTTCCATTCTAATTAATGGATTTCCTACCCCCTCCCCCCCCCCCTCCAAGCTAAGAAAGGTTTGAGGCAAGGTGATCCAATGTCTCCCTTCCTATTTGCAATTGGGATGGAATATTTGTCCAGATGCCTGTATGAGCTCACTTTGCAGCCTGATTTCAATTATCACCCTAGATGTGAGAAAGTTTCTCTCACTCAACTTATATTTGCAGTTGATCTGCTCATGTTTGCCAAGACTAACCTTACTTCTATCCAGTTGCTTTTCTAAGCTTTTAGTAAGTTTTGTACTAATTCAGGTTTAGCTGCCAACCTTGATAAAAGTGAGGTTTTCTTTGGAGGGAAATCTGATGCTGATCAACAGATTTTAGCTCAGGCTATTGGAATTGGGAGAGGATTTATTCCTTTTAAGTACTTAGGTGTCCCTCTTTCTTCTAAGAAGCTTACTATTTCTCTCCCTTAGTGGAGAGAGTAACTGCTAAAATCACAGGTTTAACTGCAAAGCACTTGTCCTATGCTGGGAGGCTTCAGTTAGTCAGGGGAGTCCTGTTTGGAGTTCTGACTTATTGGGCTCAGATTTTTGTCCTTCCTAAGAAAATTCTTAGACAAATTGAAGCAAGATTTAGAATGTTCCTTTGGACTGGTAGTTCTAACTTTTCCAGGAAGGCTCTTGTCTCTTGGGATTCTATTTGTCTTCCCAAAGTGAGTGGGGGTGGAATATTCTCTCCCTTACTGACTAGAACAAAGCAGCTGTAACCAAACTTCTTTGGGACTTGGCTCATAAATCTGATAGTTTATGGGTGAAATGGGTCCATGTTTATTACTTCAAGAACAGGAAAAGTTGGGAATTTCCTATCCTTATGAAATGTAATTAGGTTTTGAGGAAAATTTTGCAGTGTAGGGGTATTATAGATAATGTGGAAGGTTGGAGTTCTGTTATCTCTGGGAATACTATGAACATTAGTAAACTATATAAGCTGATTAGACCTCAGAGACCTAAAATGGACTGGAAAAGGCTCATTTGTAATAATTATGCTCCCCCTAAGAGTGTTTTTATCTTGTGGCTTGTATTGTGGAATAGGTTGTTAACAAAGGAGGGATTGATTTCTTGGAACTTTGCCTGTGATCCAGTTTGCTTACTATGTCTGCATGAGAATGAATCTGTTCAACACTTGTTTTTCTCATGTGCTTATCCTTAGAGAATCTGGAAAGCTGTTTTGGACAGACTAAAGTGCTACAAACCTATTTATGGTTTTGTCGAGGAGGTTCTTTGGATGCAGCAGCATTGCAAGAGCAGTGGTACTAAATCAAGATTGTTGCTTATAGCTTTTGCAGAGGTTGTGCATTGTATTTGGATGCAGAGGAACAACACCATGTTCAATGGAACCTGTAAACGTGTAGAGTGTGCTGTACAGGACATCATTTTTAACCTTGCCTGTAGGTGTGATATTAATAACAGAAATTTCCTTATTTTGTAATCTAGTTAGTCTATTGGTTGTTTCGATCCTGTTGTCTAGTCCTACTGTAGAGTTTGTCTACAGCTGAGTCTAGGAGGTGGCCTGTTGTTTCTTTTTGATTTCTTGGTTTTTCCCTTTAGCACCCTTCCTAGAAGGTGGAAAGATGGCTAGGATCATGGTAGGTTCCTGTTTCCTTGGTGAACCCTTCCTAGAAGGTGGCACCAAGATAACAGGAACTGTGTGGGTGGGTGTTTGCCTGGTTTCCGGGCTTTGAGTAGTTTTGGGGGTTACAGCTTAGCTTGGTGTAAGTTGTAATGTTTTGCTCTCTTTTGGTAATAAAATGCTAATTTACCCAAAAAAAAAATGGATATATTGATTTCCATAAGATGAAGGAAATGGACCCATGAAGTCAATTCCCCATACATCTTAGACTTCTAGTGCAAGGATAGGTTGTTGAGGCATCTCATTCCTCTTTGAGATGTTCCCTGTTCTTTGACTTAGATCACATGACTTAACAAATTCCCATGTATCTTTGAAGAGATGCGGCCACCATAAACCACATTGAATAATCTTGGAGGCGGTTCTAGGAACACCCATATGACCACCACTAGGATCCAAGTGGCACATCTTCAAAACATTAGGCACCTCTTCATTCGACACACAACGGCGTAGCAAGCCATCAATGCCTCATTTGTACAAAATGGGGTCATCCCACAAGTAATGCCTAGGCTCCCTTTTAAGCTTCTTGTTTTGATTCTTAGAGAATGAAGGTGGAAACTCCCCACATGCAAGATAGTTGACTAAATCGGCAAGCCATGGGAGCTCCTTCACATCAATAGCATACAATGAGTCATCAAGCATTCTATCCTCAATAGGAGACCCATCATCTTGGACTTGGAAATCCTCAAGACGAGATAGATGTATGATCCGCTACAACGCTTTCCGCTCCTTTCTTATCTCTAATCTCAAGATCAAAGGTTTGAAGTTCAAGCACCCAACGGATCAACCTAGGCTTTGATTCCTTTTTTCCCAAGTGATATTTGAGAGGCGCATGATCCGTGAAGACAATGGTTTTGGAACCTAACAAGTAACAACAGAACTTTTTAAAAAGTATAGATAATTGCCAAAAATTCCTTCTATGTTTTTGTGTAATTTCGTTGAGCAACATTTAAAGTTTTTGACATGTAGTAGATGACATGAAGCTTCTTATCCACCAATTGACCTAAAACACACCCTATGGTCGTGTCGCTAGCATCGCACATCAACTCAAAAGGTAAATCCCACCTCGGAGCTTTGACAATGGGGGTAGAGATCAAAGTGTTTTTCAACTTGTTGTAAGCTTCCAAGTATTTATCATTGAATACAAACTCGGCATTTTTTTGGAGAAGATCATTGAGGGGTTTTGCAATAAGAGAGAAATCCTTGATAAATCTCCTATAGAACCCGGCATGCCCTAAGAAAGACCTCACACCCTTCATGTTAACCGGAGGTGGTAGCTTTTCAACAACTTTGATGTTCGCTTTGTCCACGTCTATACCCTTGTGAGAGATCTTGTGACCAACGACAATGCCTTCCTCGACCGTGAAATGACATTTCTCCTAATTCAAAACCAAATTCACTTTCTTACATCTAGCCAAACACTTTTCAAGATTCTCAAGACAAGTTTCAAATGAAACACCACCCACCAAAATATCATCCATGAACATCTCCATTTCCTCTTCCAACATATCTTTGAAAATGGCAGGGGGGTTGGAAAGTGGCAGGGGCGTTGCATAGCCCAATTGGTATTCTCCTATAGGCAAAAGTTCCATATGGGCAAGTAAAAGTTGTTTTCTCTTGGTCATCCAATGAATAGGAATTTGGAAAAACCCGGAATAGCGATCAAGAAAACAATCATACTTATGCCTTGTTAATCTTTCAAGCATTTGGTCAATGAAGGGAAAGGGAAAATAATCCTTTTTGGTGGATGTGTTTAGACGTCGATATTCTATTAACATTTGCCATCCCATGACCGTCCTTGTAGGAATGAGCTCACCTCTCTCATTCTCTACAACGGTCATGCCTCCTTTATTTAGGACAACATGGACCGGGGGAACCCATCTAGAGCTAGAGATGGGGAAAATGATTCCCGCATCCAATAGCTTAGTGATTTTATTCTTAACTACCTCCCCCATTTGAGGGTGTAGCTTCCGTTGCCTTTCAACTCTAGGTGAGGTGCCTCCTCAAGAGTGATATGGTGCGTACATAAAGCTGGGCTTATACCCTTGAGGTCATCAATTGTATAACCCAAAGCACCTTGGTGCCTTCTCAAAACACCACATAACTCTTGAGCTTGGCTCTCATTCAAGGAGAAGCTAACAATAATGGGAAAAGTAGAGTTGGGGCCCAAAAATTCATACCTAAGGTGTGATGGTAGAGGTTTGAGCTCTACCATGCGAATACCTTTACCTTCCTTTATTGAGGCCGCTTGTAATGCATCTAGGCTTGAAATTCCCATGAAAATATGGTCATCACCCTCTTCCATGCTTTCATCAATGATTTTCTCAAAGAATGTCATTTCCTTGCCATGTTCTACTATCTTTTCCTTATTCAATAAAACACACTCCAGTGGATCATTATATGTGAGTAAGTGCTCATGCATGGAATTCACAATGTTATCTAAGATTTCAATTCTCATGAAATTTTAAAGTTTAGAAGAAGAGTATTTCATACTTTTATTCAAATCAAATTCAATAACCTCTTCTCCAACTTTGAGTGAAATCTTAGCACTTTAAACATCAATCATGGCACCCGAAATAGCAAGAAAAGGTCTACCAAGTATGATAGGAATGTTGACATCCTCATCCATCTCAAGAACCACAAAATCAACCGGAATCAAAAACTTCCCTACTCTCAAAGGAACATCCTCTACCTTACCTTTTGGAAACTTAATCGATCTATCGTCTAATTGTAAGGTAATGTTGGTAGGCAAAAGTTCCCACAACTCAAGTCTTTGATAAACCGAATATGGCATACGGCTAACACTAGCTCCTAACATTATCAATTTGCATCTTATAGATAGCACAAGGGATAGAAAAGTTTCCAGGGTCCTTCAACTTAGGTGGCATCTTAATCATAATGATTGCACTACAATTCTCGATCAAGCTAACCATTTCTGCCACATCACAAGTCCTTTTTCCACTCAAGATGTCCTTAAGGAATTTTGCATAATTTGGCATTTGGTTGATGACATCGGTAAATGGAAGGGTAAGATGAAGTTGCCTAAGCATCTCTATGAATTTGCAAAATTGTTCATTTAATTTGTGCCTCATGAATTTTTGTGGGGGTATGGGAGATTGGGTTTGACAACTTTCTTTCCTTTTTCTTTTTTCTTTTTCAATTGGTTTCTCACCTACATCCTCACTCAAAGGGCCTTTATCTCCCTCATCCTCGACCAGAGTCTCCTTGGGACTTTCCTTAGCCTCACTCTTCCTAGGCACACCATTCTCAAGGATCCTACCACTTCTTGTCACTATACCATTTATCGGTCTCTTTTTACCTAAACCTTAAGATGGTAAAGAAGAAGGGCTTGCATTCTCTTTCAAAACATTCGCTAATTGAGAAATTAGATTCTCCAACATTTTTCTATGAGCCATCATGTCATTAAACTTCTTGTCACTAGCAGACATGTAAGTGTTCAACACCTTGATTTGATTTTCAATGACATCCTCTAAACTACCCCTATAAGAATATTGTTGAGCATAGGAGCTATCACCTTGGCCTTAGGCTTTTGGAGTAAAACCGAGTCGGGGACCCCTTTGGGTATTATTTTGAAATTTTCCCTTACTTTGGTTACTCTAATTACCCCGACCTTGATTTTGGCAATAATTTTGATTGTGGTTACCATAATTTTGGTTATGGTTCCCATATCCTTGGACTTGGCTTTGACCACTATAACCTTGGTTTTTATAGTTGCCTCGGAAACCTTGGTTTTCTTGGTTCCTATAACCCCCATTGTGACTATAATTATCAAAGTTCCCTTGATGATGATAGTTCTTATTCCCATTATTCCTTTGATTATCAAATATAGGTCCAACGTTGTTATTAGACACATAATTCACATGCTCATTCTCATTGCTATCATAATCATCACATCCATCCAAAGAAGCATGAGGGCAATTAGAAGCATCATGATCAGAACCACATATATCACAAAAAAAAAAAGCTATTAGACATGTTGCTAGAAGAGGGAAGGGGATTAGAGTTAGGAAATGTATCTCTCCCCTTATTTTGGGAGGAAAGAATAGGTGCTTGAGAAGAAGCACTTTCAAGTTTGGCTTTGATAGAGGTCATTTCCTTCCTTAGATCCGAGATTTGAAAGGACAAGTTATTGATGGCATTGATTTGATCGACCGAGTACACCATAGTACCGCTTTTTCTTGTTGGTTCACGTTCACCATCTTGCCAATCCATATAACGCCTCACCACATCTTCAATAATATCCACCATCTCCTCTTTCGTCTTGTTCATTATGGGTCCTCTGGCTCCCGCATCAAGGCAAGATTTTCCTTGAGGGCTTAGACTGCCATAGAAGATTTGGATGACTTGATAGGTATGAGTCCCATGGTGTGGGCACTCTCTTTCGGTTTCCTTGTACCTCTCCCATTCCTCATAAAAACTTTCATTGGAATTTTGTGTGAAGCTTTGAATGAGATCCCTTGCCTTGGTCGTTTTCTTTTGTGAATAGAACTGAAATAAAAACTCTTTCGTCACCTCATCCCATCTCCTTAGGGAGTTTTGTTTCACCTCTTTGTCCTACATTCCAAGGCACGTTGTAGACACCTGATTGTGTCTCCCCAAAAACCAAACCAAGTGATGAGTACTTTTCACGTCATTGATATCGAGTAAGGTGAAATGTGAAAGAGTCTTGTGATGCCTTTGTTTTTAATAAAAATATTTCTTTTTGTTTTCGAAAATCATTCATTTCGTATCTTATTTATGAAAAACGTCCAATACAGTTTAGTATAATCCATAATCAGGGTCCAATAATTGAGTAGTTGTATGGGGCTTGAAAAGATTTTTTTAACGATATATTATAAGCCCAATTTCGAGTTATAACAAGGAAGTTATGGTCAAAATACTAAACTGGATCTAAACGAGTTTGATGTGCGACCCAATGATCATGTGGAGGGTCTATTAATCTTAATTATATTCCTAAACCAATTAGGATTAATTAGAAGCTTCTATGAGTTTCTAAAAGATCTTAATTATCCTTTTTGAAAAGATAAGATAAAGAATTTGAAACTGAATTAAAAGTCCTAATTCTATTCGAAATGAAAGACGTTCAAAGAAAGTCAGATATTACTTTCGCGCTTCATAATTTTTATCCAAATCTTAGATGGATGGATAGCTCTTGAATTTATCTTTCCAATGATATATTATAATATTAATTCCGAGCTATAACGAAAAAAGATATAAAAGAAATGCGAAACTCTATTCAAAACTGACACCCTTCCACTATTTCGGCCATATCTTATATTATTTTAATATGATTCCAATTGGGTTGGAAAGTAGAATTCAACAGCTTTCCAACGACATAATATATTCCTTATTTTGACTTCTGGATCAAAAGATATGGTAAAAACAAAATCCGCAAAAAACTGTCTTATCGTGCCGCGATAGAACCATCACGACGCGATAAATATATCGCCGTGCGATAAAAGAATTTTTAATCTGATTCGAATTCTAACTCTTTTCTAATCGTTTACGGTCATTTTTCTCTATAAAAAATGGTCTTTTTCCTCCATTTTAATTCACCAACAATCATCATCTATTCTATTATCTCTCTCAAAAGCTAGAAGCTTATTCTTTCTCCCTCTTTCTAAGTGTTGCGTTTTCAAATACAATATTCCTCCATCACGAGATTTAGACACACCTATCCAAGCTCGAAGTTTCCTTCGCCCTAGACGTGAAAGATTGATAATTTCTGAGGGTTTGGTCCCAAATCTAATTTCAATTAATATTGTTTTAATTGTTTGATTTAATATCTTTCTTGAAGTTACTAACGTGTGTATTGTTTTGATAGAATGAGATACGAGGCAACAAAGTGATTAATTTCATTGCTATATATCTTTAGAAAGCATGCTTAAATTATATTAATTCCTAGTCACCAGTGGAAAAAACTTCATTTGTAACAGGTTATTTGTAACGGGCATAATGAAATTCGTTACAAAAACAATATTTGTAACGGGCAATATTTATGACCGATACAAATAATCACTATTTGTAACAGGCGAAATTTGACCGATACGAATAAGTGCTATTTGTAACGGGCAAAATATTGACCGATAAAAATAATCAAATAACTGTAACAGGCAAATAAGGCCCGTTACGAATAGGTCACGTGTTAGGGTTTTAAGTCACCTCAATATACTTCGTATCTCTCTCCTCTCTCCTCTCTCCTCTCTCCTCAATCTCTTCTACCTCTACAATCTAAAATTCTACAACTCTAAATTCTCAGATCTTCGTTTATAAAATTTGAATTATGAATTTTTGTCAAACTATTTGGACTAATTGCTCAACGATCTACATTTCAAGTATGTTTTCTTCGGTATTCGTTCATGGCTGAGTTCTCAATTTTGATATATTCTGCCATGGAGAAGATGATGCTGGATCTTGAGTATTTCTCCTCAATTGAAGCTCCGTTTTAGCTATTTATGAGGTTTAATCCTCAGTTAAACAAAATCTAAGGTACTTTTTCATCTATTAATCAATGTTAATTTACAAGCTAGGGTTCGTCGGTAATTTAATTTAAGCTTCTGAGGTGAATTATTGAACTATTGGTTATATTGCTGATTTATTAAAGATTGTAACTATCAATTTTGCCTCTAGATTATATTGTAGAGGAATCGTTGGTGAGAAAATTAAGGCAGAATTGAGGAGGATGTGGACTGAAGAGGCGAGAAAGAGGATGAGCAGCGGAGAACAATTCCAGTGGAGAAATCAATGGAGTCGATCGAAACCACCGCTTACAAGGCTACACAGGTTCTTAGATCTAATTTCTTATCATTTTATTTTATAATTTTTTTTGTTAATTGGGTTGATCTGGTTTTGTTAGTTTTTGTTTCTCTAATAATTGTATGATTCATTGATCGTCAATATTTATGAATTTTAGTTGCTTTAGTTTGCTGGAGGTTTTGTTCAGTCATTAGCATCTGAAGTCTGAGCTACTTCTTTTGTTGACATTAAAGATCTGGTTGCATTTGTGAATTGGCTAGATGAATAACTTTCCTTCTTGGTATGTACATGGTTAATTTCTTTTATTTTATACACATGAACTTCTAGTTTCATTGTTTTACTACTAGCACAAGTTCTGTTTGACTATGTATGTTCTAAATAAAGATCTTGTTGCATTTGTGAATTGGCTAGATGAATAACTTTCCTTCTTGGTATGTACATGGTTAATTTCTTTTATTTTATACACATGAACTTCTAGTTTCATTGTTTTACTACTAGCACAAGTTCTGTTTGACTATGTATGTTCTAAATAAAGATCTTGTTGCATTTGTGAATTGGCTAGATGAATAACTTTCCTTCTTGGTATGTACATGGTTAATTTCTTTTATTTTATACACATGAACTTCTAGTTTCATTGTTTTACTACTAGCACAAGTTCTGTTTGACTATGTATGTTCTAAAAATAATGCATAGTATATTGTTGCCCTCACAGTGGCTGATTGGTCTTCCCCAGAAATGTACTTAATTCACAAAATAAGGCCTTTGTTTATATGATATCGTGATTAAGAAAATTAACCTACAATACCTACTTTAAAGGGAGAGGAAAACCAACTCATATATGTACTGATACTTCATGTTAAACAGAGAGATTCAGAATTTCAGACTTAGAATTGCAAGTATTATTGGTGTTTTGGTATGTTTCCTACCTTTGCTGTTCTGATAAAATTTAATAACTTTTCTGGTTAGATTGATTATACGTGCATGATAATATTTTTGGTTTAATTTGCAAATTCATAGCAGCATCATTAAAATCAATATGTAAAGTAGCAGCCACATTGAAATATTTACTTTGTATACATTATGGATTGATAATAGTTAAACTCATCGATCTGAAGCATAACCTCCCTTGTTTACTAGTTGAAATTTATAGTTCTTAATATAAAATATGCAAAGTATACTACAAGAACTAGTGGTCTTCACATAAAAAGGAATACAAAACAGTACTCTTTATAATTCATTGTAGAAAACTTCAGTCTTTCTCTTAGTTGGTTTATATACATACTTCGGTCCATCCTTACCATCTAAGGCTAGGGTCGTAGTTCTATATCAGCTAGAAATAACATATGACCTTAAGGAGAAATGAAAATAAGGTCATCACTTACGCCATCAGTGTATATAAGCCAATTTGAAATGTGAATAAGAGTTCTAATTGCAAGAATGATGTTTGCAGTGTTCTAATTGCAAGGCTAACCAGTTTTTGTCACTGCAGGAAATAAATCCATCAAAAGTAACAGAGTCTTAAGTTTTGACAAGAACGACAGAGCATAAATGTGTACACTGCACCAACCTGAATCAAAGCTCTAAAAAAATGTACTCGTTACTTGAAAAGTAAGTATTAGCACTATAACCTTTCTCTGGTCAAATCGCAAATAAAGCAGAGCATAATGTTGCCGATTTATTCTGTAAATTTTCTGTAAATCCTATATATTGATTTGAATTTTGCACTCAGCTTTAGTAGCTTTCTTGGACCTCATTCATGACATTTCTTTATCCAGGGCTGAACAAAGTGTGTATGCATTGTTGCGCACACGTGACATGGCTATTTCAAGATATAAGGAGTTTGGAATTGCAATGAATTGGTTGATGGGACTCAAGAATTGTTGATAATTTTCAAGTCTAATTTTGAACAAATCTACGTGATTGAGGATTTCTTTTGTTAAACATCATTATCTGCATTCAGATTAAGCTATCATCAGTACAATTAGCAAAGAAGTACATGAAGCATTCGATTTGCTTTCCGTGTACACTAGGTATGTTCATGATCTGCATTAACTTACTGATGTGTGACCTTATTACTATCAATACTATAGCTGATGAGTATTATTGAGATAATTCTTGCTGGGTAAAAGCTAATATATGCCCTTTTTAGATGGCCAAACTAGTGTCTTAACATATGTATCAGCTTTTGGAATTGTTCAGCAAATATCTAGCCTTTAGTCAATTTAGATGATTATTTAATTTGACAAGGAAAATCTGCTTACTTATGACCGAAATAAATGCATTAATGACCTATGAGTAGAATTTTGCTTATACATTGTTTTTATTTTATTTTAAACTGATTTGATGGGTTATCCCCTCTCATCTTCATTTAGTTGACTTACAAGCGTTTGATTATATGTACTAGCAGTTGTAGTTTGTCGATTTTTTTCTCCTTTCATGTTTTGTAATTTCCTTATACTGGGCATGTACTAGTAAATAACCTTTTCTCTTTTATTTGGTTAAGCTCTTTTTGGCTTCTTTAATTAAAAAAAGTTGATATTATTTGTGTTTCTTTGTGTACAGGAGGAAGATATTGATGATTTTTATTCTGGGAATGATTTGAGGAAGATCCTATACGAAAGAAGAAATGTGGTGTCCAAGAAAGATGATGTTATTTTGAATTTCAATTTATTTAAATTTTTATTTGGAAATAAAGATAAAGTATTAAATATGTATTGTGTACCATTTTTTACATTATTTATCCTCTAGAACAATTGTACATGTATGTTGTTATATATGAAGTCTATACTATACTTGTATAAAATATGATTTTTTTTTCTCATTATTTAATAAAAGAATTGTGCTAGCTATAGCTGTCCAGCATGTGCTGGATTTTTTTTTTAAATTCGGGAAGACACTATTTGTAACAGGCAGATAACATGCCCGTTACAAATAATATAGCCTATCCGTAAGACCATCTTCACTCATGGTATAAAAATTTATACCATCCCTCTCTCTCTACTACTTTCTCACTCTTCTACGTCATCTATACCATAAAACAATATACTTCCTCCAAAAAGCATCCCACCCATGGTATAGAAAAAGTATATCATTCCCCCTTCTCTCATTTTTTACTATACCCCACCACACTTTCTCTCTCCTATATATATTTTTTTAAAAAAAAATCATCTCTCTCCTATATATATTACATCTTACTCCTATATAATTATTAAATAATTTATTTAATCAGTCTAATAACAGTTAACATATTTACAAAAATTATTAAAATAAAAGGTCAAACTAATTATAATAACCAACAAAAAAAATTACATTTAGCTTTGTAATTATGATAATATAAACTTTTAAAAGGATTAAAGTTGTTTTTAGTCATTGATATAAAATACTAGTAATTATCATTTTTAATATAGTGAACTATATACATATTTTTAACGGATTGCAATAGATAATTATTGGTACATGATTACAAGCTTAAACTTTATATATGTGATCTGAAAGTATATCAATATGGATATCATTTTAAAGAGGTTGAAAAATTATTAACGTTGGTAAATTTTATTTATTTTTTTATTTTGTCAAATTTTATAAAATAGCCGTTGAAATTTTAACCTTACTAAAATAACAAATTTCCTCCTGACACTTGGCGCTATGTTACTGGTTCATTTATTTAAACCCTCAGCTTGCATGCATACTCACGTGAGTATCAATTTTTGGCTTTTGCAACACCAAAACACATCATTCTACCGATAACCTACATCACAACGCAACATTTCATATGTGATGTAGGTAAAAAAAAAAATATAAATTATAGCAGCCAATGGGACCCACTACACACGGTTCAATGCAAATTTGTACCAAGTGATAGTAAAAATTATCACCATTGTAGTAAAAATTATCTGATTTTGGATGAATATTTACACCGTGGTATAAAATTATACTACGAGTGATGATGCTCTAATGGCTGCATACGTAACACCCTTTGCCCGTTACAGATAGGTTGTTTTTGCCCGTTACAGATAGCTATTTTTCCACTAGTAAGTATCATGTTAGGATGTTTTTATTAATTTCTAGTTTTATGTTTAGGGAGTTAACTAATATTTCTAATATCATGTTAGGGCAAAAACATTAATCTTTTATTTTTTAGTGACATGCTAGAATTTATTATTAATCTTATTAGTATCATGTCAAGGATTTTGCTATCAATATTATGCTTTCATGAGATTAAATATTATAATTATGATGATTTTTGTATCAATATTATTATGTTTCTTGATATATTATTGTTATTGCTTGATCACGCCCTCTTTTGTAGGTTTAAAGGGAATTTGTACTTGAAATCACGCTTAATAAGATAATTAATAATTTTATTTAGGCTAACATGATTTTAATTCAAGTGATCACTAATAATAGATTTGTTTGTGCATTAATATTCAACCAACACGGATTAAACAGGTTTAGGATTAATATATTGATTGTACGTTAGTCGGAAAGCGCACATGAATATGAGAAGAATAAAGTAGAGGTCTATTTAGGGCAGGTTCAATCTCTTTTAGGTTGAATTTGTATCTTCATCTCCGAATATCCAGTCATGGTTCCGGACCACTATGGAGTTAGCGATCTCATGGATCTCTAGCTTCCTTCCATTTGGACGCCACCATACTTAAGTGTATGATCATAGTGGGGATCAAGTGTGAGATGCTTGAAATATTTACTACAATTTTTGGGTGACTCCACTAGGGAGGATTTCTATTTTAATTCATGAAATTTATTTTGGCAATAATTTAGAATGAGTGGTTGAGACTCGAAAAGTTCTAAGTATTCATGTGCGTAATTTTGATTGACATTATTGGCATAAGCATAAAAAGGTCCGCATTGGAAAGACCATCCATAATGCGTTAAAAACATATGCTTTTTATACGTAGGAAATTTGGGAAATATCTTTCATAACTAGAATCGAAAAAAGTGCTACGAATATTGGACTCATCGCAGTGCGATGGCTCTGTCGCGATGCAATAGCAATATCGCGACACGACAGGGACATCTCCTCGTGATGGTCCCTGTTTTCTCGCGCCATATTCTTCCAATACCGAGCCAGACGTCTGCCCTCTTGCTTTGACCGGTTCTAGTACTATTTGGCCAATTTTACTTTCTAATTGAGTTTTTCCTTCTTTTCTGAAACCCATATGTTTTCTTGATGAGTAAATGGCACTCATTTGATGAGTATTTAGGTTGTTTTTACTTTCTTTTCATAGCTTTCTTTCTTAATAAATGCTTAGTTTTATGCATTTTCTCTTTATTTCCTTTTCTCTCTTGTTTTGTGTTTTTATGCTTTTTCTTGTGTTTTCTCCTTTATTTCTCCCCTTTTTGAGGTTGTAGGTATTGTACGAGGTTCGGGTCTTGATATTGGTGGTTTTTTAAGTTGGAAGATGATTTTGGAGTAAGCTCATAGCATTGGGAAAGCTCAAGATGCAAGGAACTGAATGCTCCAAGTTCTAGCTCTTGCGCTCTCAAGCCGTGCTCTCATGAAATGTGGTGTTAAATCCACCGTGGAGTCCATTTGAATCTGCCATGCTTAGTGTCCATCATCATCATATGCGTGCACTCGAAGACCCCAATTGCAAACGCACGAAGCGGCGAGAAAGTCGAAAGAAACCCAAAAGAGCGCGGGCGCACAACCCTAGCGCGCGGGCGCGCAGCCCCTGTGCGCGGGCGCGCATGGCTTGTGCGCTGGCGTACGCCTCTGCCCGCGGGGGCGCTCCTCCCTTTTTTCTGGCTTCGCTCGATTTCGTTTTCGCACCTCTTACAAAATACAAATACCTTTTTTCAGCCGATTTTTGGAAGAAGTTTTAGACATAATTTTGATCATAATTTTAGCTTAGTTGAGAGGTTCTCTATCTAGATCTAGGGTTAGTTTTAGGATTAGATTTAGAGAGAGAAAGTGAGGAATTTTATTGGGGATTTGAGAGATTGAAGGTTCAAGGTGACAATTGTATTGAAGATCTCCATAATCAATCAATGAGGATTTCTTACTCTATTTCATTTTATTGCTTTGTTTAATTTCATGTTTGTTTGGTTTGATTTTGATGTTTGATCTTCATTAGTGTAATTGTTCTTCTTTTTTTTGTTGACTCTTGATTTCTTAGTTGTTTATTGATAGATGATGATTCTTGAATAGTTGTTTGACTAGGAACACCACAAGAAAAAGGGGAATTAGCAACTGATTTTTGCAACTACCATAATAATTAGTCGTAAAAATAATTTTGCGACTGAGTAGCCGCAAATTTTGCAACCGATTTTGTAGTAGTTGCTATGCGGTCGCTAATTAGCTACTGATTTCTGCGACTATCATAATAATCAATCGCTAAAAATATTTTTGTGACTGAAATAGACGAGTAGTCGCAAAAGTTGCAACCGATTTTATAATGGTTGCTTTGCGGTCACTTATCTGCGACGCTCTTATAATAATTTGCGACTAAATTGTAGTTGCTAACGTTAATAATTTTGAAATCATTTTTTTTAAAAAAAATAAAAGTGCGACAACTATTGCAACTAACACAGTAGTTGCTACGATTTTTTTTAGATTTATTAGAAAAGAAATTAAAATAACCCTTAGTATAATAAAGTTGTTGCCTCCAAAAAAACAGTAACTATCACTCCTTATTCCTTTATTGATAATACGTTCAGTACATACTCTTCATCAAAAAATATCAAATGTACCCTAGCTAATAACATTACTTGAAAACCCCCTATTTCGTGCGCTGAATCTCTTCAACCTCTATCAATTTTAATCTCGAATTTTTTATTGAAGAACCGCCATCACTTCTACAATTCCCTCGCTAAAACCCTCTGCTCATCTTTTCTGCCATTGAAACGATTTCACCAAATTAAAGCTTTTACCTACTCGATTTCACTTCGACTCACGGGCTCAGATTCCATAATTTACAGTGCAGTTTATGAGCTCCACTGATCTTCAATTTAAGGCTTGTTTTCTGAATTTTGCTTTTGATGTATTAGGTTTTTACTCATGATTTTGATTATTGAAATTGTGGTGCTAGAATTTCGTTTTGTCGGGATTGGGTTCAATTATGTGTGCTTAATTAAGGCTTATTTGGATCCCTTTTCTGAAATTTCAAGCGAGCTTCTTTAGTTTTTCTTGGTAAAGAATGGCTGAATTGTGTGTGGTTGTGTTTTTGCGCAATTGGACTAATTTCCTAGCCTAATTTCCCACCAACACTACGAATTCACACTTACCCAGTTACCCACGACTTCACTACTGTTGGTGTGTCCTCTCCAGTTCAATTTTATTTTCTTTGTTTTGCCGCTGCATACTACATTACTACCCTCAAATTTTCAATTCCAATTTTCCCAAATTGAGTTCCCTTAAATCCAATTCCAAATCCCAATTTCTCCGAATTACATAAAGAGTTCCCTTTAACCTAATAGACATTGAAGCAATTCCGCTTCTCCAGCAAACATCATTGATTGTGCTTCTTTTTTCCTTACCGGGTGTTTGCGGGCTTCGTTGTTTGATTTAAATTATCAATTGTGAGTATGTTTTTCCTTAAATTGTAGTTTGTTTTGTTGTTTTTCTTGGTTCTATAACAATTTTTATGTGGTTACCCCTGATTTAGGGTATTTAGGTTTGAATTTGCTAATTATTTGTGGGTATGCCGGTTAATTAAGGTTTTTAATTTTTAATTTGAATTTGCTAAGTTGCATATTTATAAATTGCATTTATTCCATTTGATTCTGGGTATTTTATAAAATCGTTAATCTACATGGTATTGTGAATTTCTGATGTGTATAAGCATTTCCATGGATTTTACGGTACAAAAGATTGTGCCTCCCATTTTATTTGATGGATAAGGCTCCCATTGTAATTTAATACTACATTTAATTATTCATTACAAATGAAAATTGTTGTAAAGTTTTGATTTTTCTTTGATGGCAAATGTAACTTAGTATGTTGACTAACAGTTAGATTAACAAGAAATGATTATTCTTATCTTATAATCATTTTGGATTTATTTCTTACAAAATTCACTAATATACTGAATTGAATCAGTCACATAAGTATAAACCCCATGTACTCAATTGCATTATTTAGCGAACTCTCAGCATAAAGCCACTCAATTGCATTTTTTTTTTGTGACCCTAATAAAGAAGCAGTAGTATGATGGAATTACATAATATTCCATTAAGAGCATTAGCTTTAAAGAGTTGATTAGAAGAATTACATATAAAGGTTATAAAAGATTACAGAGAGATACTAGCCAAATAACTATAGAATATTATCCAAAGTTGGCAAGCTAAATTCATGGCAAATTAATCAAGATAATTACATATAGTAAAGCAATCAAATAGAGTTAGAGAGTTTATTAACAAGACAAAAATTATTGAATGATAATATCTTTGACTTAGTTATTATCATCCTTATCACCTTCTTGAATAATTTCTAGTCTAGTCCATAAAATTTAAGGACAAAAAGTGGGATTATTAGTGCAGTATGTACAAACTTGAGAAGAAAAGGGTCTTGGTTATTGAAGAAATTACCAATAGATGTGCCTTAGACTAACTAGATTGTTAATCTTGTTATTAAAATCTTAAAGCTAAGTGCATTTAGATTAGCAGGGCAAAAATGAGTGAATAGTATTGCCACATTATAAGCTAATGTATGATTTAAAGCTGAATGACACCCTTTTGAACTAATTTATATCAGCACATTGTACTACTCACTTAAATTTTGATCCTATTAAAATTAAATTAGTATGAAAATTTGTCCTTTAATAATTTATAGCTCAGACCTATAAAGCACTCTATTATGTCGTAGCTATGCTACCAACCATTGCTAGTGGATAGAATAGCTTGTTATCACCTAATAATTTATAATAAATTAATAATCATATCAAACTTTAATATGTTGTTATTTAAAATAGATGGGATGCTTAAAAGAGTTGACAAAACACATGAAATTAGATGGATGAATGTATCTATATGTTAATACCTCAATACATGGTCTGCCTATAGTTGTGTACTAAATAACATATATAATAAGAATAAATTACATATATAAGAAGACAATATTACATATGTGTGTATGATTAACAAAGTCGTCTAATAGTTAGGATCACGGAGAAATTGAATCGAAAATGGATGTATGAGAGATTAGAAGGTCGACTACTAAGATTGTATTACCCAGATTGCATTTCAGATTGTTTCAAATTATGATATTCAGTAACAGCATTCATAAATCAATATGATTCTTTTTATGTAAATGGTGGTTACATCGAGTTTTAGTCGGGTGAAATGTTCATTTATATGTTTCTGCCTATTTTTTTTGTGTCAGACAGCGTTTTGATTGATATCACCCAAAGTTAGTATCTTGTCCTTCAAATTCCTATTAAATGGAACTGTGAACTGGTTCTCATTCATTATATCATTCAATTTTCTGCATCTGTGACGAGTGCACTAATTCCTAAGGACCGTGGCTTGATTACTTATGTGCGAAGGAGGAGGGGTCAGCCAAGTAATGAGGAGCCAATGAGGGGAGGTCTGTCAAGGAATGTGACAGCAGGGCAGTCACCACCAAATCAGTGAAGCAGCCCCTGAGATCATGACAGCTGCTGCATCTTTGTTTTGTCCTTCTTTTGTCAGCACTTGTATATATATGAAAGGGAGGGTAGGAATTGCTAGTTAGGCAAGATCATAGTAATTTCTAGGACTAGAGAGTGGTGCCCTAAAGGTGCTAATAGAGACTAGTAGCCTCAAGCTACTCTTGTTGCTATTTCCATTTTCAAGTTAATCAAAAAGCTGCCCATCTTCCCCAAGATTGAATCTTTATTGCATAATTCGATTTTATTACTAGTCTTTAACTGTTAGTTTGTTACAGCATCCAACTATTCCCCAAGACGAAAACCGCGTAATGTAAAATAGATATAATAAATCAGAAATAACAGTAAAGAACATCATTAATTATCAACATTAATCTTTATAAAGGAACCCGTGGGAGCACACCAGAGATTCTTGTCCCTAGCAACACTTCCACCTCTCTTCCCATGTCCCTCACTGTCCATCTCAACCATCAGCCCCCCAACGCAGCTTACAATTTCATTCGGGCCCTTCCAGTCATTCTCAAAGAGACCCCTGTTCCTAGCTCCCCAAATTGCATAAACCAAGACCATCACCCACCTTTCTGCAAGACAATGTGTATGGTGACAAATCAAAATTCAAGAATATAAATCTAGGGACTAAAATTCAATTGCAAAAACAATGAGTAAAAATTGCTGCAGAAGCCACATGACAGAGTATTCTTCCAAAAATCTAGGGGTAGGATTCAATTGCAACATAAGAACATAAGAGCATATCTTGTTTGATGGTTGATAATTTTGTTAATCCTCTACAAGAAGAACCTAAAACAATGGGGAAAAATATGTCACCAAAATCAAGAAGAAAATTACTCTTTTTGCAAGACTGTGGCTGTCTGTAGCTTGACCCCTTCTTGCTCTGACATGGGATGTAGTCTATTGGTGGTTCAACTGATTTTTCAGCAGGCTTGTTACCACCAGCTGAATTTGATTCACCTTCAGCCTTTGAACTGTCATTTTCATCCTGTGAGGAAGTTTTAGTGCGTTTACCATTTGATTCTTTCTGTACAGCAAGAAAGAAAGTAAGGTGACAAATCAAAATTCAAGAATATGAAAGCTAAAGCCACAAGAACACAACATTTTTGCATAAACCACATTTCTTATCAAACGTGGATTTACCATAACTCCCAGTATACAAATCTCAAGAGACAATTGCAAACAAAGTCTGTGATAGGAATAAGTTATCAGTTTCTTGTTTGCTTTGAGGAGCAGTTTAAGTGCACATCTGTGAATTGTTTGAGATAGATGCATAGCTACAGCCTTAATTATCCATGATGCAAGTCATTTAAAAGATTGAAGCAAGTAGAAACTTTTTAGCCACTAAGAGATGATTATAATTGATTTTTATTACAATTGCTTTGCAGTCCATTTCCCCATATTTTTTGTTGTATTTTTTTTAGTGCTAACAACTACTAATACAAGGCAAAGAAAAAGGATGTAATTTTACCAACTGCTACTGTAGTCTATGAGAGCACTTATTCTGTATGTGTGGGTAATGATGAAGTTGAATTGATGGGTGACAAGACTCATCAAGCCATGGTATGAGTATACTTATATTTTTTTGCTAAGATTACAAAAAAAATATATGGTAGTTAATGTTTGGAGATGTTATTGATTGTTTATTTGTTTGTGTGATTGAGTTGGAGGATGAGAATAATTGGCCGGCATTAATCAAATGATTAATATGGTATGGCATAATGTGAATTGAAACAGGTTTATTTTGAAGCCATACCCTATTGGAGGGAATGCTTCAATTTACAAAGGAGAATCTGTTGAAATTTTTACTAATATTTGCTTACAATAATTATTTTACTGTAAGTGTTACGTTTTTTATTTTAACTTTTTTTTTATTTTTTATTTTTTTTAATGTTTTTAGTCTTTTAAGTTTTAACATTATTTGAGATCATAGTTACTAATGTATCTTAATGCAGAGAGAATATATGGAAAAACTTTAGGAATATAAGAACAAAGGAATTGAGATAAACCCCGACAAAGTCTACGTGGAGGTTGTAGGTGGGCAAAAGAAAGGAAAAGTCTACGGTTTAGGGAGTGCTTCACAAATGTACTACAAGAGCGATCCTACTTCTCAACTTACAACATCATCTTCCACTCCTTCCATGATTTCTCAACTAAGCTCTCAAGTTGAAGAATTAAAGAAGATGGCGGAAGAAAACCATAATAAGGTAGAAGAAAGCCAAAAAATAGCGACAGAGAGCTTAAAATATGCTAAGGAATTTGTAGAAAATCATGAGATCGAAAAAGCTACATGGAAGAAGGAAAAATTAGCTATGCAAAAAACATTACAGGAAATGGCATCACTTCTCCAACAACATTACGGTCCTTCTAAGCCTCCTATGTCTACAGTCACCCGCGCCTCTCGTGATGCAACTAAGTGATTTTTATTTTCTTGGTGGTAATTTTGTGAGCAACTGGTCTTTTACAACGTCATTAATTCTTATTTGAAGTAGCTTTCTTTATATGGGAGGTGATTTTTGAAACAATTAGTCATATGGGTTTGAATATTGTTTTTTAAAACATTGATACAAAATTGATGATATTTTGGATATTTGAATAAAATTTAACATTTTTGTTATTTGAATTTATGCGTGGGTACCTTTTGTTTTGGATTGATATTGGTTGTCGCTAAATTATGGTCTCTAAATATTGATATTTAGTCGCAAAAATTTAGCAACTGCAGATTTGTTTTAGAGATTGATTGGTTAGTTGCAAAATAATTAGTCTCAATAGTTGCTAATCTGTCGCAAAAAATTAGTTTTGTATTCGCAAAATTTTGGTCTCGTATGTAGTTGCTAATCCGTCGCGAAAAACATTAGTCTTAATAGTCGAAAATCCGTCACAATAAAACTAGTCTCTGTAGTCGCAAAATTTTGGTCTAGTAGTCGCTAATCAGTCGCAAAAGTAGTCTTAAAACATTAGTCTCCGTAGTTGCTAATCCGTTGCAAATATTTTACGACGGACAACAATTTAGTTGCTAAAATTTGAAAGTTAGTCGCTAAATGGCAGTTGCAAAGGTGTTGCAAATCCGTCGCTAAATTTGTGACTGTTCAAAAATTAGTCGCAAAAATGGACTTACGACAAGGTCTTTGGAAACGAACCAAAGTAGTTGCAAATCCGTCACAAAATCCATTTTTGCGACGGATTTGCGACTACTTTGGCCGTCGCTAATTACCCTTTTTCTTGTAGTGGAATTGGGGGAAACTGTATGATTGATTGATTGTGATTAATTTGGGAATTGTGTTGATTGATTGTTGAGAGTAAAGTGAGTAATGTAAGTTTGAATGTGTGTAATTCGATTAGGCCTTGAGAATTATGCTAGATTGCATTGTAATTGCTAATGACACGACCAATTGGTTTAGGAATTGCAATTATCGATTGGTTTGGATTGTGATTATCTTAGTTTGTTATTCGTAGAGACATCTACTTTAACGAATAGGAGACAGCTCTTTGATTCCAATTGACAGCTCTTATCATTAGTCTTCACAACCTTTGATTGGAATGTTCTTCTCAAGTTGTTGCAATTATCATGATTACTTGTTAATCCCCATTCCCAGTGCTTTATTTGTTTGGTTGTTTGTTTTGTTAGTTAGTAGCGTTACCTCTTCACCTTCGATTTCGACCTAGCTTAGGCGCCCAAATTGAAAGCACTTGAATGTAATCGTTCCTTTGGGTTCAACCCTTGACTTACCTCTATACTTGTATTTAGGTTTGTTAAGTGTTTATAAATTTTGTTTGGCTTAGGGAGGATTAGTCAACGATCTAATTTTCCCCTCGTCAGTTCTACATATGGCCATAAACCTCTTGGAATTCACGCTCCATCTACCCAATCGAATGCTCATTGCAACGAAGGGTACATTCGAGTTAGTGAATTCATCAAACCATGGAAGCAAGTTTAACTTGCGGGGTCCCATCCATACATGCTAACCCTTCCAAAGGTAAGGCTTCCGCGCAATGCATCCGGACTCATAACCATGGACCCTCTTTGACTAACCATAATCCTTGAACTTTAAATAACTAGAGCCATGGTTAGGTTGCAAACTCATTGCATCATATTGTGACTACTTGATTGCTTGTGCATCTCTTGTTTGTCCATAACTTATATGTGATTAAACTAACCGCTTGTTTAACTTGTGATTGTAAATATGCTTAAATAATCTAACCAATGACTAAAGGAATTTCCTTAATTAATTGATTAATTAATTTGAGCTAATAAATATGTCTAAAATCGAGTCATAGTTTATTTGAATCAACCCGGATTTTTATTCCCGTATACTGCACAAGCGTCAACTTATTTTGGTCATAACCGGAGTTCTAGAAAGAATTACGAGTCGTACAACCTATTGGATCTATAGCCCTGAGTTTTATCGTTCATTAGGAATTGGTTTTGTCCCAATCAGAGTCACAGATCAAAAGTTATCACGGAAATACTACAACCTGTCTAGTTTAATGTATATAGATGAAGTCTTAACTTAGTCATTGTACGAATCTAATCACATGTCTAGTCCCATGGTCATGACACGAGTCTTATCATGTCACTTACACCCATAAGTCTTCACGCACTTTGTACATACTTCTTTCACACCATGACCGTGCCTTAGGTTCATGCATGAGTTATCATTCCCTTCATTCGAGTTGAGGGTCCATTCTATTTTCGAATTCTTCCATATCTCTCCATCTACATCACTTTCCCATACATTACTTGTCTCACACTTTCTTTCTTTCACACTTTCGACATTCATACACCACTTTCATCTTACATGCTTTCTCCACACATATCATTCCCCTCATACTCTATGATCTTTCCCCATCTATGCATGTTGAATTGAGTTTGAGTCAAATGATTAACAATAAGTATCCATAGCTTCCCTTTCTACATCACTTGATAGAGAAAGGAAGGGCGATTAATCAAAGACCTACTCTTTGATAAATCGATCCGTCAAAGAAGGAAAGCTAAGAAAATGGCTACCCAACAAGAAGTTGATGAGTTGAAGCAAAATATGAATAACCTGACTGAGATGTTGAAGACTCTTGTTCTTCAAGTTAACGATACTAGCAAGCAACAACGGCTTGAGCGCGTGGAAGAAAAAGCCTTAGCAAAGTTTCCAACGATTATAAGTATCAAGGAATTAGCTTGCAAGGGGTCTTAGTGGACAAGGAGCTTCTTCCGTAGAAGTTCAATGCCAATGACATCCCTAAATTCAAGCCTATCGACAACCTTTATTTTCATTTAAGAGCTTTTGAGACTATAATGAGTATTAAGGCAATTGACAAGAAGATCTTCCCTTCAATATTCTCACTATCTCTTGAAACTGTTTGTCATCAATGGTTTTTCTCCCTAGAAAAGGAGAAGACCTCCTCTTGGGACTCTATCACAAATGCTTTCATTGATTGATACAAATGTAACATTAAAGTTAAGACTGACCATAGAGAACTCGAGATGTTGAAACAAAAAGAAAACGAAGGATTTACTTCTTTCTTCAACAAGTGGAGGGAAACTTCCGCTAAGACGGTCGAGGTCCCTACTGAAAAGGAGGCTGTAAGGATGTTCATCAAGAACCTCCAAGAGAAGTATTCAAGGCATTTGAAATACCAACACAACTTGAATACTTTCAAGGCTGTCTATGATATATTTATTGACATTAAAGACGATCTTACAAAACAGAAAGCTACTAACCATGGTAACAACAGTGGCTGGAAAGGAAAGAAGAATGACAATCCTTCTTCTTCCGAAAACACCTACTCTAGCAACAATGTTAGTACCTTTGACCTTAATGAAATCTTAGCCATGGATAATCAAGGACCTAAAAAATAACTAAGGAAAGAGTTCACCCCTATTGGGATGAGCTACGATACTGCATCTGATCGACTCCATGACAAGGGACTCAATACTCCCATCAGAATTCAAGATCCCGTGCCTGAAAAGAGGTTGCCTAGCTAGAACCCAAATGCACACTGCAAATACCATCAAGGTAAGGGACATACTATTGAGAGTTGTTGGAAGCTAAAAAAGGTCATCCAATACTTGATTAATAATAACAAGCTTCCCATACCTCCAGCTAGCAAGAAGACTGAGTTATGATAAAGCACAAAGCACGAGGCGGGCTTCAATGATAAGATTTCATGATTTCTTTTCTTATTTTTGATTCCCCTTCCCCATTAAGTCTAGCATAGGCACCCTTCATTTTCTTTAGATTTATCTCTTAATGTTTGAATTTTACTCTTTCCATCTTAATAAAATGAGCATTTCTTTTCTTGCATATGATCATTGCATTGCATTAAAAAAAAAATGTCGGACTAAGCACAAGATATACTAATGATTCGAGGCACCCCTTGTAGCCATATTATATCACTTTCACCTTTCAAAAATATAATTCCTTTCTTGATAAAACACTTTGAGCCTTGTCTAACTATAGACCTTTTTTTTTCAACTCACATCTACCTAACCTTGGGATGGGATGGTGCGCAACTTATATAAGTTCAAAATACAAAAGCTTGAGTGATTTTACCTAGATCTCAAAAATTCAAAACAAGTAAAAAGAAATAAAAGTGTGCCAAAGGGAAAGTGTTCCAATGTCTTTGATATGAATATATCTTTGATAAGAACACGTCTAAGATTGCGTCTCTTATCGAGTTCTCGGTATCGTGCCTGAGAAACATGAATGCCAAGTGAGTGATAGATCGCATGATCGGGATTGCCCACGCTTATAAAAAAAACGGATTTGAATTTGAAAAAAAAGAGAGCAAAAACTATTAAACGAAAGAGAGTTCGAAAGTGAGAAACCTCAAGCATACAAACACAAAAATTAAAATGCAAGCTTATTTTGGGTCTTGATCCTTTATCCCTTCTTCTTCAACCTTTAGCCTAACCCCGTTACAACCGTTCAAAGACCTCTTTGAGGTATACACACACTTGTGCGAAGTTCGGCTAGAGCTACGTTCGGCCTGATTCCTAACGGATAACGTAGGCAACCTCACATTGAGGTGCGACCGTGATAAAATTACATTCATATTTACATTCATGCATGATCATACCAAGGGATCTCCTATGCTCATTCCTATCAATTTAGAGCTAGACTTGGGGGCTTGATCCCTACATCATTAGCCTACCCAGCCTTAGAGCCACCATCATTTGACTCTTCTCAAAATATATTCCACACCGTTAGCCTTTGCAGCCTAAATTTAGTGTCAATTTCACACACAACACAAATACAAATAAACCTTCCCGTAGGAACCCTTTGTCATGAAATCTTAACACAACGTTGAGGCATGCCTTGCCAATCTTAGAATCACTCATCATCATAATCATCATTTCATCATAAAGTATGAAGTACTTAGCCTCCGTTCCTAAGTTACCTAAATAGTTTCATCATTGATTCATCAATTGAGATAGCCTAGGAAGCTACAATCCTTTCACCGTGAAATAAATATCGACGCATATATTTGACTACGCTCATTCAACATGTACCGCAAATATTCAAACACTTTACTTCCTATTTTTCACGTATTTCTTTTTCGGGAGAAAGTCGGTACCCTCCACAAAAATGACGGAATTTTTTTTGTTTTTTCTGCATTTTCGAGTCACACGAGCACGATCACACGATACAATGAACACACAAGTCATGTACGTTGAGTCATGTCATGTCACATCACATCGAGTGGAGTTTGCACCTTGAGTCATGTCGAGTAACACGTGTCAAAACATATTGAGTCGAGTTGATTTAAATCACATTGAGTCACACAATGCGTTAAATAGCACCAAGCCTTAGATCAACCCTAAGAAAATCACCAACAAAGTCCTATAGTCTAAAAATATAGATGCAGGTACACTAAACGGTGATTTGATTGGGCACAAATAAACAAAAGATGACGTCAAAAATAGCAAGATAAACGAGAAGAAAAAGCTCTTACTTTGATTCAAGCACATTGCTGTATAAACAACGCAGCACGATGCTCCCTAACGCAGCACAATACACTATGACGCAGTGCGATAGACCTGTCGCTGCGCGATGGCTCTGATTTCGCTTACGATATGTCTCACCACTTGGATTGGTTGGTCCGTAACTAATCCATTTAAGCCTCTTGATGAAGCATTCGATCCTTTTAAACAATTGATAGATACTTGGTTGGTAATCGGCCCGATTACAGTTTTGATTAATAATCGGCCTGATGACGGTCACATGAACACCTTTGAAATTACACTTTTGATTAGTAGTTAGCCCGATTACAACTCGACTGATGATCGACTTGCTGACGGTCAGCAGATTAATTGAGAATGTTTGAGTAGTGATTGAGCAAGATACACGTTTCTAATTCTTTTATCTGTTTAACTAACGTTAGTTTGCAGGTATCGGCGTTACAAGAATGATTTAGGATCGCAGAACGTTCTGAATCATTCTCTGTCCCTATCGCTACTTTGACTTTTATTTTGAAACTTACGTTTCTCCAAACTCAGTCAAAGTGGGGTCTTCTGTAGACACCTGATTGTGTCTCCCCAAAAACCAAATCTTGTGATGAGTACTTTTCACGTCATTGATATCGATTAAGGTGAAATGTGAAAGAGTCTCGTGATGCCTCTGTTTTTAATAAAAATATTTCTTTCTGTTTTCGAAAATCATTTATTTCGTATCCTATTTATAAAAAACGTCCAATACAGTTTAGAATAGTCCATAATCAGGGTCCAATAATTGAGTAGTTGGATGGGGCTTGAAAATATCTTTCCAACGATATACTATAAGCCCAATTTCGAGTTATAACGAGGAAGTTATGGTCAAAATACTAAACTGGGTCTAAACGAGTTTGATGTGCGACCCAATGATCATGTGGAGGGTTCATTAATATTAATTATGTTCCTAAACAGATTAGGATTAATTAGAAGCTTCTATGAGTTTCTAAAAGATCTTAATTATCCTTTTTGAAAAGATAAGATAAAGAATTTGAAATTGAATAAAACTTCTCTTTTTAAAAGTCCTAATTCTATTCGAAATAAAAGACGTTCAAAGAAATTCAGATATTACATTTGTGCCTCATAATTTTTATCCAAATCTTAAATGGCCGGATAGCTCTTGAAATTATCATTCCAATGATACATTATAATATTAATTCCGACCTATAACGAAAAAGATATGAAAGAAATACGAAACTCTATCCAAAATTGATACAGTTCAACTATTTAGGCCTTATCTTTTATTCTAAAAAATATTTTAATTTGATTCTAATTGGGATGAAAATAAAACTTCAAACTCTTTCCAAGGACATATTATATGCCTTATTTTGACTTCTGGATCAAAAGATATGATAAAAACCTCATCAACAAAAATTTGTAAACTCAACTACACCTAGACATAGTATAGGTAGGGCTGGCAAAAACTGACCCGACCCGAAAACCCGACCCGAACCCGACCCGAAAAAAGCGGGTTAGGGTTGAGATTTTCGACCCGAAAACTTAAATGGGTTGACACGAACCCGAACCCGAAATTAAATGGGTTAGGTTAAGGTTGAAAATCTCAACCCGAAAACGACCCACTTAACCCGAAATAAATTTCAGGTCAAAATCAGGTCGGGTCAACCCGAACCCGACCTGAGAACCCGAACAATTTTAAGTAAAAAAAAAAAAAATCGTAAACATTGTAAATTAGGCAGCCCAGCCCAATTTCTTAAGAGGGTTCTACTTCTACATATAAAATGAAAACCCTAATTTTTCATTTTCTACCACATTTTAGATCAGCCGTCCTTACTCCTTACCCACTTCTCTGTTCTCTCTCTTTAATTTTCTCTCTCCTCAAAAACGGCACACTCAAAATTTCAAAAACCCTAAAATCACTTCACCATTGTTGAATTCGACTACAATTCTTATCTTCTCACTCTTATAAGGTACGTTTCTTGCTTATTGTTCTTAATTTGTGAGTTTATACGAATCGATTTTGTTATTTTACAAGTATATACAAATTAATTTATGCGAATTTATGCTGGGTTATGTAATTATACGAATTAATTTACGGATTTATGCGAATTCATGCTAGTTTATGTAACTATATGAATTGATTTATGCGAATTTATGCTAGATTATGTAATTACACATTTACACGACTGATTTATACGAATTTATGCAAATTTATGCTTGTTTATGTAATTATATGAATTGATTTATGGATTTATGCGAATGCATGCGAGTTTATATAATTACACGAACTGATTTATGCAAATTTATGCGAATTTATGCTTGTTTATGTACTTATATGAATTGATTTCTGGATTTATGCGTATTTATTCTAGTTTATGTAATTATACGAAGTTATTTATTGATTATTCGAATTAACTTTGTTATTTTCATGCTATCTATTGATTTTATGTAATTATACAAAATGATATAAGCATTATGCTAATTATACAAATTGATTTATTGATTTTGTTATGGATTATATGAATTTTTTGGACGATAAAGGAAGTAAATCTAGTTAATGTAATTTGGCAGGAAATAATTATGTCCAACAATGTTCAAGAACTTTCTTCCGGAGAGGAGGAAGAAATTAATTCAACAATGGATGTTAAGAGGAAGAGCAAAAGCCAGAAAGCTTCCCCTGGTAAACCTCGTGTGCTTGTTACTGGTAAGAAACGCCAACGTCGCCTTACTTCTGATGTTTGGGTGCACTTTGAGTTTCTGGATGAGCCTGATGCAAATGGTAATTTGATTTGCAAATGTAAAAAGTGTGGTGTAAGTTTTAATGGTAATAGTACGAATGGAACAGGAAATCTTCATCGTCATCTTAAAAATTGTAAACAAAGGTCATTTAGGGATGTTCGTCAAATGATTTTAGAGAAAACATCTTCTGGTTTAGGGAATAGATTGCCTGAATTTGATGCTTCCTATTTTCGTGAATTGTTGTGTCTTGCTATTGTTGAGCATGATCTGCCTTTTCAATTTGTGGAATATAAGGGTGTTAGGAGGTTATTTTCTTATCTGAATCCTAGTTTCAAACCTGTCACAAGAAACACCATAAAATCTGATGTGCTTAAGATGCAAAAAAAAGAAAAGGAGCAATTGAAAAATGTGTTGGCCTCTTCTTCTGGTAGAATTTCATTGACCTCTGATTGTTGGACTTCCATAACCACTGATGGATACATTTCATTAACTGCTCATTATGTTGATAAATATTGGTGTTTGCAAAAAAAGATTCTGAACTTCTCTTACATTGCTCCCCCTCATACCGGTATTCATTTATGTGATCATGTGTATGGGTTGTTAAAGGAATGGGGTATTCAAAAAAACATTTTTTCAATTACATTAGATAATGCTTCTTCAAATGATGTTTTTGCTGAAAATCTTAAAGGGGAACTTGATTTGATTTGTGGTGGGGAATTTTTTCATGTAAGGTGTTGTGCTCACATTCTTAATCTAGTTGTTCAAGATGGTTTAAAAGAGATTGATGGGGCTGTGTGTAAGATTAGGGAGAGTGTTAAATATTGTAAGAGTTCTCAATCTAGAAAACAAAGATTTATAAGTTGTGTAGCACATGTTGAACTTCAATCAACTCGATCTTTACAACAAGATGTTCCCACTAGATGGAACTCTACTTACATGATGCTTGATAGTGCTTTGTATTTCAAAAAAGCGTTAATTCACTTTCAAAAAGTTGATGCCAACTATGCTCATTGTCCTTCCACGGAAGAATGGGGTAGAGTAGAGAAAATATGCAAGTTTTTGAAAGTGTTTCATGATGTCACACTAGCCTTTTCCGGAACCAAATATCCTACTTCCAATCTTTACTTTTCTAATGTTTTAAAGGTTAGATTGTTATTAAAAAATGAAAAGATAAGTTCGGATCTTTTTATGCAAAAAATGGCTAACAAGATGCTTGACAAATTTGGAAAGTATTGGGCTGATTTTAGTACATTTATGGCTGTTGCTGTGGTGTTGGATCCACGATATAAGATTCAATGTGTCCAATGGGGTTACAAGAGGATCTATGGGGATGGTGTTGAATATGAGCTTGAGTTCTCTAAAGTTAGCAATTCTATAAAGGAACTATACGATTCGTATGCCGCATCTCATTCTTCATCAAGCAATGTAAATGTCAAATCTACTGATTCTGAGGTTTTGAAGGAACCTTGTGATGATTTTATGAAGGTAAACACTTCTTCCCTTATCTGTTTTGTTGTATTATCATATTATGAAATCTGATTTTATGTTTTGTTGTATTATGAAATATGATTTAATGTTTTGTTGCATTATGAAATCTGATTTATATAATCTGATTTATATAATCTTATTATAAGTTTATAACCTGATTTCAAATTTGTATAATCTGATTATAACCTGATTTTATATATTCAGATTATAATCTGATTATTATCTGATTTATATAATCAGATTATAATCTGATTTTAAATAATCTAATTATAATCTGATTATATAATCTGATTATAATCTGATTATAATCTGATTATATAATCTGATTTATATAATCAGATTATAATCTGATTTTAAATAATCTAATTATAATCTGATTATATAATCTGATTATAATCTGATTATAATCTGATTATAATCTGATTATATAATCTGATATTAATCTGATTATATAATAATATAATCTGATATTTATGATTTGGTTTTTATAGGATTTTGATGATTTTTCTGTTGAGCAAACATCTGTGGCTATGAAATCAGAGATGGAAATGTATTATGAAGAGCCACTTATGCCTAGATCCAGCAACATTGATATTTTAGCTTATTGGAGAACTTGTTCAGTTCGTTACCCTGTTTTATCTCAATTGGCTAAAGATGTTCTTGCTGTCCCCGTATCAACTGTGGCTTCTGAATCAGCCTTTAGTACCGGGAGTCGGGTACTTGATTGTTATAGAAGTTCATTGAAGCCAGATACAGTGGAGGCTATAATTTGCTTAAGGGATTGGGCCTTTGGGCAAGGTAACTTATATATAATGTAATCTGATTTTATTTCTTATGTTGGCATGTATTATTGATGGTAACTTACTTGTTTTGTTTTTTTTTTGTGTGTGTTTTGTAGACTCTATGGATCCTCAATTGGAAATGCTTTGTGGATCAATTATGAAGCTTGACATAGAGAACAAGAATGATACGCAACCTACATCACCCGACTTTGAAAAACTTGAAAGCCCTTTTGAATCCTCTAATGTTATTTGAGAACTTAGATATTTGAACTTGTTTGGATTGTAATTTCTGGTTTGTAATTGATAATTAGGTGCCTTACTTAGACTACTTTTGGTTTTATTTGGACTTTTTGTTAGATTTGATTGTTTGAAGCATTGAATGTTTGTGCCTTTGTGGTTTGAAACTTAGTTGTTTAGGTCAGTTTCAGGTTAATTTCAGGTCATATTCAGGTTAATTTCAGGTCATATTCAGGTTAATTTTAGGTTAAAATAACCTTACTTAAATCTTAACAAAAAATCAGGTCAAATAAGGTCATTTTCAGGTTGACCCGAACCCGAAAAAATCAGGTTCAGGTTGAGGTTTTCAACCCGAAATGTTAAATGGATCAGGTTCAGGTCAGGGGGTATCTGACCCGAAATTACCTGACCCGAACACGAACCCGACCCGACCTGATCCGATTGCCAGCCCTAAGTATAGGGTAGGTCTAGGTCGATCCATGAGGAATGGAAGGTCAAGTGCTGTAGTCTTGCGTTAAGCGATTTCGAAGATAATGGAAATGGTTTGGTGTAGACTAGGTTTAACAACTAATCATGTATGAAAGATCAATATAACAAACACTAGGGATTTAGGATCCAAATTTGCTTTCAAAAATCAGATTGGAAAAGTAGAGATAAATTCATGTTTCTCTTATTTTTCATTGGTTTTTCAGTTCAAAGGGTTAGGGTTTCCTATAAATTGTGGGTTTAAGTTATATCGTAATGAGGGCACTAATGGTTCGTAGTCCGGTAAATCTAGAGCGGCGCTTTCGATTCCTGACAATCTGACGTCGCGGCGGTGGGTGATGAGCCTCTGCTTTCAACTTCATGAGTGAATCCCTCCAAAATAGCCGGGTAAAAAAGAGCAGAGAGAAGAGTGTAGTAGGAAGAAGAAGAGAAATTGATTTTAGTCGTCTTGAAATGCTCTCATGGCGGTTGTGTTCGGTGTTTTGTTGCTGAATTAATTGTTGCTACACCTTCTAGTAACTCATCTATTATCAATTCTTAATTTATTGAGTAATTTTTTGAGTTTTGAATTTAGAATTGGTGATTATTGTTGGTTTGGAGTTAATTAGAGTGAATAATTTTGATTTTAGAAATTCTTTTAGTTGATGATTGCTTACTTATGTGTACTTTTGATTTTTGAAGGCAATTACATGATTATTACATCTTTTGAAATAATTTTGAGTGTAAAATTTTGATGAAAAGTAATGATTAATTGGTTATTGGTTGTTTAACAACCTTCACATTTCTAGAATTTTTTTCCTACTCATGTCGTTAAGTTGTTGCTTCCTTGTCGTTTCATCCGCGCTTGTCTTTACGCTGCTACTGATGCCGACAGTGTGTGACTTTGTTACTTGATTTATGTTGCATTGTACATAGTATAATTATGATTACTCGTCATAATAGCCCATTTCTTTTTTTCGGGGATTGTTTGTTCAAATTTGTGATGCAAATGGTCATATAATTATTTTATAGCTGGTACATATTGGTATAGTTATTATTATAAAGCTTCTGTATTGAAATATGATTTCCTTAGTCTTTAACATAGGAGGGATATTAGGGGATGATATACATAATGATATTTCTTATTTTGATTAAGAAGATAATGTAGTATGCGTGGATATCGTGCACACATAAAAAAATGTCCCTAATCTCATTCATTTGGGGATGAGTTGGGTAGTGTTCGACTAGATCAAGACCCCAATTTTACTAATGGTTTTCTAATGTTAAAATAGTCCAATTTTTTCACTATAATTCCCTGAATTCTCATTGTATCTTGGTGGTTTTATGATTAATTAAAGTTGGTGAGAATGTCTTCTATGTCTTATATTCTACTTTTTTAAAAAAATAAATTAAAAAAAAGCATTAGTTTGTTAGTTTCATGTTGCAGTATCACTAATACTAAACAGACATGGGGATTTAGTGTACTATAATAAAAATGTACTTCTTATCTAAAGTTAAATCATTGTACACATCTACGAATTGGAATGTTCACATATCCTTCCACCCTTCCTACATAATAATATGTGGATGTTTTTTCAGTCTTTTGTATTTGTATGTGCTATTATCACTTGATTGAACTAAAGTACTAAACAGAAAGGGGAATTTCAATTATAAATTTGCACTGCAGTGTTTAACCATACATCATCTTGCTGAGAATGTATGTTGATATGCAAGGGGAAGATTATGAGTGCAAATCCGGGTGGTGGAGAGTGGTGGTTGTCTCCAAGCTACTCCTCCACCACTTCCCCTAAATCCATCTTGCCTTGAGTTGTAAGCCGCAACATGTTCGGGGCTCAAGCCTCCACAATAAGATGTATCGTGGTTTGTACCACCACAATTTTGACATGAGAAGGGATTGACTTGAGAGGATCTTGCCCCACTATTAACACTTGTGTTCAACTTTGCAAGCCCCTTGGTCAAAAGCTCTATTTGATGTTACAATTGATCAACCTTCTCTAATTCATACATCCCATTTTTTTTCGGTGCACTCCTCCTTCTACCACCCCGAGTAGTTCTTCGCCACTTCTTCGATCGTTGCCTCTACTTGGTTTTGGGGATCTTGATCAATTGTCCACCCGCCCCCGCATCCAAGTTAGCTCTAGACATGGGTTCCAATCCATCATAGAAGAATCGCATGAACAAGCTTTGATTGTATTCATGGTGAGGATATGCTTGTACCAACTCCTTGAATCTTTCCCAAGCTTCACTAAGACTCTCATCCGCTTCTTGTTCAAATGATGAAATCTTCCCTCTCATCTCGGCGGTCTTTTTCCTCGAAATGAATCTCTTCAAAAATGCCTTGACTATCTCTCTCCATGTTGTGAGAGATTTTGGCCTCACTTGCTTGAGCCACTTCTTAGCTCTACCCGAAAAGAGATTGGCGAAATAGATGCATTCGGATGTACTCTTGAGAAACTTTATTGGTTTGAATCATGGCACATAGCTCGAGGAATCTATCAAGGTGCTCAATGGGATCTTCACTTGGAGAACTCGAAAATTGCTCCCCTTGTACCATCCTTGTGTATTGGGGATGAATGGTAAAGTTGGTTTCCGTGACGGAAAGCAAGATCCCTCCCGTGAGTTCATAATCCTCCGGATTTCAAAACTCACGAAACAAAACTTCATCCTCTTCTCCCGCCATTGTCTTACTTTGAGCACTTGAAGAACAAGAGTCACTTCCACTATCAACAATAGAATCAAGACCTCTTCCCTCTTCTCGATAAAGCCTACGAACTTGTCTCAATGTTCGGTCGATCTCGTGGTCAATGTTATGTGTGGGCGGACCTTGAGATCTCCTAAGAATCCACCAAAGTTAAGGGAACAATTAGCAATGACAAGTAGGATAAAGCGAACAAAATAAAAAGGAAAGGCAAATAAAATGTCTCTAACAATAGAAAAAATACATGCAAAACAAGCCGCTTCCTAAGCATATGGAAATGCGATCTTATGCGCTTTTGGGTGACAAATTTCCTTCTTAACTCTTTAAATAATTGGATTGGTTGTTTAGTCTAGGTTAGTGTAGGTTGGAGTTGATTGTTCGAGGTTGTATACATTTGATTATACGGAATCTGGTGATCGTTGGTATGATGCCGAATGATCTTTGTTTGTCGATTAAGAATTAAATGTTTACTTGGCTCCTATGCTTTTATTCTCCATGCCTTAAAAAAAATGATTTTATTGTTTCAAGGCAAACCATGAAAACCTTAGTTGTTTCATTTTCATTTTGAGCATAATAAAAGACAACCTGTGTGAATGAATGTCTTTCTTACCAAGTGTTAAAAGTTTGCATGCTTCGGGATTGCCATCGGTTGACTTTAGGATAGATTCATGCTAAGGTAGCCGGTCTAGAACTCGTAAGGCCCATCGAACCCAATTTCACTTGTTTGTGGTAAGAAGGTGTTGCTCTCATTAGGGGATTTGAAGCCCTAAAGGTAGTTTTTGTAACCCGATGTGAGTTTCATTGTTCAAGCCTTCAACATTTCTTTGTATGAGCGGCATAGGATCCTTACCAAGGTGTGCTTGAATCTAGAAAATGGCGTCTAACTCCCAAGATCATGATCGAACTAATTTAGGGATGATAAAGAACATTCTTTCATTCGGTGACTATTTTGTTTTCCAGGTTAGCTTTCATCTTATTGTATTTTTGGTTGCATTTGCCCCCTTTGCTTCCCATGTTGAGCCTTTTTCCCTCCTTGATTTTAGCAAATTATAAGCCCATGGTCTTTTATTTTACTTTCACCCTTAGGATCGTGAAATTCAAGCCTTGAAAGCTTATACATGTTTTGATTGGAAATGTGTAGGATAGTGGCTCTTAATGGAAAGTGAGTTTGTGACGTTGTGAATATTTGTTCAATAAAAGCAATTGCAAATATTAGAAAAATCCATCCTTAGTCATAAAGGCGAGGACTATAAAAAAAATAAAAAAAATAAAAAAAAAATAAAAAAAAAGTTTGGAAAATGAAAAAATAGAATAAAGAGTTGTTGAATGATGATGAAAGGAAAAGATGAAAGTTCAAAATGTTTGGCAATGTGATTCAAAGTTGTGGCAATATAGTTTGAAGATTAGTAAAGGTGTAATTTTGAAAAAGAGGCTTGATCACCCTTCATTTCACGATTAGGCTAAGCACCAATTTCCAAATTTTTCCACACCATTACCCCCTAGCCAACGCTACAACCCTTTCAATGTTCTTTTGACCTAGGTTGGATGAGTCTTTAGTCGGTGGCGGGAGGGAGATTTCAAGTATAGTGAAGGGCATGACTTGGTAAGATGTCGGGTTTCCCCACTTTATATTGATTTGATTTTTGTTCCGACTCCTTTGAGGATTCATGAGATGCTACCTCCAAGGGTGGATTTGAATCTAGATGAGGGAACGCGGTAAGAATGTATGGAATGCGGGGGGAGTGGCGCATGTTAGAGTTCTCTATGCTTAACATGGTTATCCTTCAATCAACCATTGACATCTCATTGCATGCTCTCTTTTAATACTTAGAAAGCTTGCCATCCACTTGTGCTTGTTGTCTCTAAAAGTTTGACTTGATTATGATTTGCATGTGCTTATTGATTCATCATTTTATTTTCTCCTTTTTGGTTTGTCTTGAACGCAATTTTGTGAGAGTTGTGGGGTAAACTCTTTGTAAACCCTCACGAGATCACAACTCGTCCTCATCGGCGACTTTGAGGTTCAAATGGCTTGTTGCTTATGCTAAAGCAAATTTCGTTTTTTCTTTATTAGCTTTAACTCTTCTAGTTCTCTTTGCTTGAGGACAAGCAAAAGGCAAGTGTGGGGGATTTTGATGAGTGGAATTTATGCCACTCTTTTATCCTTTTTTCACCGAGAATTCTCCCCTCATTTACGCTTGTTTGAACCTTTTCAAAGCACTTTATCTTAGTTTTTGTGATGTCTTGTCTTTCTTAGCGTTTCCTCCCTTTTTCTTTTTTCTTTATCTTTTTCCTCTGTTTCTTTGCTTATGTTGTGTATGAGTATTTGAGCAGGTTGAATGAAAGGCGTACATTACCTTTCTCGAGACTTCGCTTATGATTTGGGATGCTTTGGAATTCCTTGGAAGAGATGAAGAGTCCAGAATGAAGAAACTTTGAAGCTTCAGATCAGATTGCTGGAGCGACCGCTCTTATCAGTAGGAGCGCCCGCTCCCACCTGAAGGAGCGCCCGCTCCCACCTATAGGAGCGCCCACTCCTATTAGGGTGAGCGCCCGCCCCTTGGTCGTTGATTATGTTTTGACCCTGTAGAGCGCCCGCTCCCCCCGATGGAGTAGCCGCTCCACTGGGTATTCCGTACTCTTTTATTTCTTTTTCTAGACTTAATTTAGGGGAATGAGGGGGGTATAAATACCCTTATGGATGTAATGAGAGGATTATTCAAATTTTAACCCTAATCTAGAGAGAGAAAGTAGCTTATTCTTCAAGTTTTCTTCATTGTATTCAAGACTTTGTTCAAGGTTATTTCAATGCAAAAGTTTCAAGCTTTCATCTTTAATCAAGTTCCTCTTTAGTAATCTCTTATCCTTTCTTTTAGTTTGATTTATTTGCTTTGTTATTTCTTATTTCATCTGTCTCTCTAGTTGAACTTGTTGGTATTGTTTTTATTAGTTTTCAATCATGTTTAGTTTTGTGTTTATTGAATCCTTATTTGGTTTTGCTATAATGGTTAGTTTCTCTTTCCTAGGCTAAGTTTTAAGCTAGGGGAAGGGGGTGAAAAACATGTGTTAGTGTTAATGTTGATGATTGATGATGACTTGATTGAAATCATGCCATAAATTGATGAAAGATATAATTTTTAATAGCTCGAGATTATTAGTAGCACATTATTTGATATTCCCTAATCTAAATGCATGAGAGTGATTTGGATTAGACTAAGATCACCTTTACTTTGATGATTACATGAAAATGAATTATCTAAGTAGAGTTTTATGTATTGTGCACTCTTAATCTCTTGCCATAATTAATGACTAATTGGATGCATGAAAATGATTCGATTAGAACAAGATTCAGTTCATTGATTTGCTTAAGCAATTGCGTGAAAGTGAGTTTTTTGAGTAGAACTTAGCATTCTATGGCATGCTATTCATGATAATCATCATTGTTCATCTATGTTCGATCATGTTTGACACCCCCATACCCCTAGAATTCGTTTATCTTTGATTAATCCTTTTTGTCTTCCTTTCTTAATTGCTTTAGTTTACGTAATCAAGAAAACCAACAAAAATATTCTCTCATTTACTCTTGCATTAGTGGATTTGGTGTATAAACTCGTGTACTTCCTTTGGGTTCGATCCTTTGCTTACCTCTATATTTGCATTAGGGTAGTAAAGTGTTTATAAATTTATAATTTGATTAGGGTAGTAGTCACAACGACTTATTACACTAGTAGAATAAACAAAATGGCAAGCGGTTCAAACCCCACAATGCAAGCGGTTTTGAACCGCTCGCTATTGGGGGGCTTGCCAATGTCCATTTAAATGGCAAGCGGTTCTGAACCGCTTGCCATTTGAAGAGAAAGGGCAGCGGTTTTGGCGCCAAACCGCTGCCCATTAAGACTATAAAAAATATTTTTTTTTTTTTTGTTTTTTTTTTTCACTGAAATTGGTAAACAAACAAAATATATATAAAAACAGTAATATTTTTATTAATTAATTGATGTAAGTAATACATTTTCATTAAAAAAAATAATAAAATTAATACAAGTAATAAAATTAATACAAGTTCTGTAAAAAAAAAAAAATAATACAAGTTGTCTGAAAAAAAAAATCAATACGAGACAGCTCTTGTTCCACCACCAGCAGCACCACTACCGTCCACGTGCACCACCACCGTCACCACCATCCACGCGCACCACGCACCAGCACCACCACCACCCACCAGATCCCAGCCCTTTTCGCCCACCACGACCCCCACCAACACCAAATCGACCTGAAACAAACCAATTCAACCACACATCACCATTAAATAAAAAAAACTCTAGATCTAGAGTTTTTATGGTCGAATTTGACCTAAAAAACTCGAAAACTCCACCAAATTAAAATCGAAACCCAAAAAAAAAAAATAAAAAAAATTGAAACCCACAAATCGGAACCCACAAATCGAAACCCACAAATCGGAACCCACAATTCAAAATTTGCTCGAAATTTTACTCAAAATTCGCTCGAAATTTTTGGGGGTTTAGGTTCAAATTTTTTGGGGTTTTGGTTAGAAATTTTACTCGAATTTTCTGGATTTTTTTGGGGGTTTTGGTCGAGGAGAGTAAGAGTGAGAAAGAGATCAAGGAGAGTGATATTGAAGGGAGTGAGAAACTCAGAAATGGAGGGAGAGGAGAAATAATGGAGGGAGGAGTGAGAAAAGGGAGGAGCGAGAAAAAGATCGAGAGAGGAGAAGTGAGAAAGAGATCCACTGAGAAAAGAGGGGAGGAGAGAGAACGGGTGAGGGGTGAGCTGAGAGTGGGTTATAAAATGGGTAGGTTTTTTTTTTTAAAAAAAGGCAAGCGGTTTATGGTATGAACCGCTTGCCATTTGGGGATTTTGCAAGCGGCTCACACAAAACTGCTTGCCATTTACAATTTGGCAAGCGGTTCACCCAAAATCGCTTGCCATTTACAATTTTGAAAGCGGAATTTCAAAACCGGTTGTCATTTGGGGCTTCCCATTTACTATTTTCTACTAGTGTTAACCCGCGATCAATGAGCCAAATTATACTTTATCATAGATGGGACCTCATTAGTAAATGGTTTTTAAAATACCATAGCAAATAAATATGTGATTTTAAAACCAAGGGAAATGGACTTTGATTACGATATTTGCCATTTCTAAGCAATAAAGTATTTTCCCATTTAATTTAAATTGACTAACTAGACCTGAATCTTTTGGATTGAAAGATGTTCTGCAATTATATAGAAAACCTTTTTCTTTTTAATATGACAAAACCTTCAATGTAATCAAATGTTTCCTTTGCTGCTATGAGTTGTTCTTGCTCTCTAATGAATGAGTTATAATTTAACATCAAACTCTCTATATTACTCTCAAATCACAATGTTAAATTGAGGATGAAGTATCTTTCAGGGGCTCTTGGAACAGTTTACTATATCTCCTTTACCTTCATTAAGTCAACATCCAATAAGTTCTAGTATGATCATAATTATTATGTTAGGTGCGTGGTGATGAATCTGCATGCCTGAGCAGGAGTTAATCTTGTGAACATTGAACTTCTGAAGGTAACTTTTAAATTTATGATTTATAAATGTCTTATTGATGAACTATAAAATAACTTATTTTGTGGCTTGGGAGTTTCTAATATTGTGCGCATTATGCTTCTCTTGTATCTGCGTAATCCCAGTTTTATATTTATGATCTACATGGGCCAAGCCTCCTGTTTCAATTTCAGGGGGGGGGGGACATCAAGTTCCTATCTTTTTTTTATTATTATTTTTTCTTCTGAGTGCTTGATTCTTCTGTAATCCCATTTTGATTTGTGTGTGTGTGTGTGTGTTTTCAATCAGGGGATATAGATCCATTGGACATGTGTAAACAGTGCTTGAGGTGGATACTTAAGCTGATGAAAATGCTTCCCAAATTGTTCTCGAATTGCTTTACTTGAGAAATTGGAGAAGCAGGAGAAAGAAATTGGGAACAAAATGATTTAGTTTTAACTTTTAATTGTTTTTTTCTTAGTTTAACTAGTGATAATTGAATTTTGTAATTTTCCTTTTAGATAACAATGTATAAACTTTTAATTTATATTAATAAAATTCTAATTTTTTCAAATAATTCTGTTTTTAATTGTATTATTATAATAATAATAATAATAACAATAATAATAATATAATAATAATAATAATAATAATAATAATAATTATTATTATTATTGGCATTAGGTATAGGGAACCGTGGCATTAGGGTATATGCACCGTGGCATTAGGCATAGGAAACCATGGCATTAGGTATTATAGATATTGCCACGACAATAATGTTGTCGTTGCATCAGGTATTGATCTAACACAACAGATCATTGATGCCGTGGCATTAGGTGTTATATGCCGTTGCATTAGACCTATTGCAACGCATGTAGATGCTCCGTTGCATTAGGCCTGATGTCACAGATTTTGACGCCTAATGCAACGGATTTGGGGGCTGCAATAGGTAAAAAATGTAGTAGTGTTAGAGAACTACAATGCAATCTAGCTTGAGAATCAAGGTTAGCTACTCCTTAATAAATTAAACACATGAACAATTTCTATCAATCAATTTAATCACAATATCAAATCAATCAAAATCCACCAATTAGCTATGATCTATCATTCATGCATGGTTCACCACATCCCTAGCAAAGAATCTACTCACTACATATTGTGAAAATGAAGAACAAAACTAAACAAGTAATCAAAATCATCACCATCATTTCAATTAAACTATCAACAATCAAATTAATTAATAAACTTGAAAATTCAACAAATTATCAAAATCAAGTACAAATATTGGATTAAAGAGAAGAAGATTCTTACAAACTTTTATCAAAATCAAAGGAAAACGTGCTCGCATTCAAAGAAAATGGAGATCAGATGTAGCAATCATCAAATCATCAAGTTTCTCTCTCTAGAATCTAAAAACTAGAATTTCCTCGCATAAACTTCTCTCTCTAAAATTCTCTAACAAATTGTCTCTTTAAAATCTAATTTCATTCTAATTCTCCTTTTTTTTTAAAATAGAAAGAAAATCTATATATAGTAAAACTAACTAAGGAGAAATTAGTTGGACGTCTTAATAAGACCCGTACAGGCGCGCTCTCACTCCGGATTGCACGGCCGCGAAGAGAAGGGTATGGAACGGGAAGTAGGGGCGGCGCACCCGCGCCCCTGGAGCAGGACACTCTCCTCATGGGATCATCAATGCAATTCGTGCGCTCCACTTGATAGACATTGGGTATGGCAATCCCGAATCATGCCGACGGTGGTTTTGACACTACTTCTTTATGCAAGCACAACATGCGAGTGCAGGCTTGAAAACTTGGAGCTAGTACATCTTGACTTGTGAGCTACAATGGAGCGATACTCTTGCATCTTGAGCTTCATAAAACCCGAGCAAAAGCCATGGAGAGCCTTGGGAACCACCTCTCTCCTGAGAACAAGGGAAACAGACAAATAAAATAGAAAAAGCAATAAAAACTAAGAAAATGGAAGAAAAAGGGAAAAACAACTAAGAAAGAACTAACTAAAGAAATAAAGGCTAAAACCAGAGAAAAATACATAAAAAGAGCTATAAAAACAACTAAGGACCATCCAAAATGAAGCCAAATTAGTGCCATAAATGACAATCATCAAACGTCATGGAAGTGTTAGATGCGACGCTTTATCGAACCAAGAATAGCATAGAGTTATTAGAAATTAGATTGCTTACCTTAAAATATTAAGTGTTAAGACAAGCCAAAGCATGCTTAATCACTTTCTGATTATTGGGATCTTGGAATCGTTTTATTCTCACCTTAAAGGGACAAATTTTAGATGTGTAGATAAAATGCTTAATAAGATTGAAAGTTTGCATATATGCTTAAGATTTCAAACTTATTATGTTATTTTCTTGATAAATGGTTATACTTTGCACTTATATTTATAGAATTCTAAATCAAACTATATTGTTTCTAATGATTGGTAAAAGGAAGTATTTTGAGAATGATTCTCAAAGAAAGAAAAGGCATTATTAAAATACGACTTCTCATAATGACTTTAATGACTAACGTTCGAAAGGACGGTAGATATCATGTATTCAAAATACTAGGTAGTTTTGATAAACATGAAGTATTGATTTGAAAACTCAAAATGTCAATAGTTGAGAACCAACATATCTTTTCACTTCATACACAAATGAGTAGGACTCATTGATGTAGTAAATAAAAAAAAATTAAAGGAAAAGATGGAGCTTTGTTTTACGGTGCATTAGATACTTAATTATGCCTAACAAAGTATAAAATTCAAAACAAGGAACAAAGAAAAGGAATAAGATTCCATTTCTACCCATGAGTCCATGTTATCGTATTTAACTTAGCAACTCATTATGTTCATAAAGTATCGGATACTGCTTTAGTGTTCCACTTTGAAAGTGACCTCAAACCATTGAAGTTAAGCTAAGTTATTGACTTACAAGCTTAGAATGAAGCAAATGGTGCTACATCAGTTGTAAGGTCGTATGCTTTATTTAAAGACCTTTTAAGTTAAGGCAAGAACAAATAATGGTTATTTTTTTTCATAATATGCAATGGATCTGTTTACACACGGAAAGACTCACATTAAAAATGAAAGAGCACAAGTTGTTGGTTTTATTTGAATATCATAGTTATCTAAGCCATGAGTCAAGAATGCTTGATTATAAACAAACATTTATCTAACATGAAAACTCACAAGGCTGAAATCATGGACATAATTTGTGTTCCGAACATCTTTAGCAATGTCACATTGACGATAACGTACTCAAGACTCTATTAGATAGGCTCTTGATAGTTGATCGATTCGGAATCGCTCTAAGGCAAGTATGTCTTACTTGTTGAAACCGTCAAAGAAAAGAGCTATTGTGCTTGGTATAGACAATTGACTATGAAAGCTAAAGAGGATTCCATTACTTCAACATTTCACAATAAATTAAAGAATATTGCTATATTTATCAAATGTGAACAAGCTTGATCAAGCTTGATCTTGAGTAGCTCAAAAGTTTAGTGAAGTAAATAATCGCCTTGGAAAGATATCAAAACATCTAGATTAGATCGAGCGATGTTTGCTTGAGCCAAGAGTGATCATCTTATAGTTATGAAACTGAAATTTTCATAAATAGCTTCACAAGGAATATAGTATGTCTTGACGAGAGATCTCGGCCAATTGAAAATGACTTGAAAGATGATGAATCACATCACTTCCTATAAATTTCTTAAAGTTTTGCACAAATGACTAATGTTACACTAAATAAAATGTCATAGCTAAGAAAGGACACCGTATTCGGTTATTGATAGAAATAGTTTTTATATGTTATTTCAAGTATATGTTTAAGGCTCTTAGCCTCAGTGGGAGCTCATTGCCTCAGTGTAGCTTATTGGCTCAATGGGAGCTAAGTGGCATTATAAAGGCTAAGGTAGCTCATGTGGGAGCTAATTGTTTGTTTCACAAAGAACTCTAACCCAAAGACAATATATACATATCTCTTTGTAAGCATCAAGTGAGACTACGAGAATTACTTTAACAACCTAATTGTGAACATAGTATTTGTTGCTCTAAGTGGTGTCTTTCTGGAAAGTAAAAACATTTCCAAAACGACAAGTGGGAGGAAAATGAACTCAATGACCATCGAGATTAGCAACAAACTAGAACTGAGAATCTCGGAAGACTTTAGAAGGGACTCATGAGAATGATTGATAAAGAATACTTAAAGGACTTTACAAGTACCTTAAAAGAGAATTCATTACTCACAAAACTTCAGAAGTGTTGGAGTAAGATCAACATAATCAAAGCGATTTAAAAGCGCCTTGAAACTTAGTGTTTGATGCAATTGCCCCGCATAGGTATAGAATTCACCAAAGGCATGGATTGAATCTTATAAATTTCTATTAAATTAGAAATATACCTAAGACTTACAAGCATACTATTTACTATTAGATGGTAAGAGAATAATGTCTTGTAAATTAGCTACGACAAATCCAAATCCCGAATAATGGTTAGAGGCCATAAAATCCGAAATAAACTCCATGTTTGAAAATCATGTTTGAAACTTGATTAATTTGTATGATGGGTAAAGACCCATCAATCGCAAATAAGTTTTCAAGGAGAAAACTAACAAATATGGAAATGTATATGCATACATAGCAAGATTGGTTGAAAAAGATACAGTTAATTCACGACATTAATTTCAATAAAAACCTATTCGCCAATCAGAATTATTAAGTCTTTTCATGATTATTCTAGCAAAATTGAGCATATGAAATATGGCAAAATAGGTACCAAAAACGCCTTCCTAAAATAGGATTTTGGAAGAGACTATGGAAATAGTCTAAGGGTTTTGAAAATCTAAATAATGCTATATTTGAAAGAAAGCTCAAGAAATTCATTGTAGGATTGAGGGAATTAAAGCATTGCATGTAGGAATTGGAACGTGTTTTCTCATAAAGTTAATAAAAGGTTTGGCTTATGGAGAAACGTACAAATTCTAATGGATAAGAAGTTTAGTGGGAGTAAGATTCAATCTTGTAAGGTTCAAACAAAAAGTTTACGAACTCTATTGTGAAATGACTATCAAATGCTAGATGCTTAGATTTGAAAATATTTTCGACAATGGACCATGCTAAAGGCGATGCTTAGTACATATTGGGAATTAAGATCTACTGTATAGACTTAATAAAATGTTTAAACGAGTAAAGGAATTTACCGTGTTAAACATAAAGGACTTGGAAAGGCCTTCGACCCATATGTATGTACTACGTAAATTTTTGAACTGAGTATAAGCTAGGCTAATACTAAGTTAAACAAGAAAGACTCTAGGAGAGACTTTTAACCGTATCATATAGTAAACAATTTAGTAATATTCCATTAAACTGGATCAGCTAAAAGACACATGAATGGGATAAAATTACAAATAGTTCTATAATCAAATCCATCATGTATGCTACAATATGGAATCGTCACACAACTTTCATAATTAATGCATGAAAAGTATAAAATACCAATCAACTTGAATCTTAGTAATGGATCGTTAGATTATGATCAAGAACATCCAAAGTACTTGGATTAGTAGATAGGATGAGTTCTTGATGCATGGAAACAAATAAATAATTTTGAGAATTGATGTTAAGAGCACAACCTTAGCAAGTATCAAATCCTTAACAAGGAAGCCATTTATAAGCACGGGCTAAGAAGCGTCGTGGCTTAAGAATGGTAACCTGGACGAGCATCCATGTGTAATGTGCAGAAATTTAAGGTAAATTTCCATGATCACAAATGATTAGGGTATCCCAAATCATTGTGAGCCGATTGGAGTAAAGCAAAGCGTCATTAGGAAGTCTACTAAAATATATGTCGAGAATATTGTTGCCTTAAAGGAAATAATAATGAAGGTGTTCATTGGATAGTTCGTTGTTGAACATTAATGATGTTAGGTTGTCAAGTTGAAGATCTTAGATCATAGAAATGAGTGAGAGCCATCACTTGGACAATAAATCCTAAATCACATATAGTCCATAACACACTCGAATTTTATCATCTATTATGAAAGTGTTCAATAATGAAGATGCTAAGATTTGCAAAGTAATCGTAACTAAATCTATGTAATAAGCTAAGTGAACCACAACATTCACAATTGTATGATAAAAATCAATCATATTAAATATGGGTTTAATTTCTATCAATGTTTTGTGAAGAGTATTACTCTTGAAACATTTGTGAAAACCATTTAACATAAGTTGAAACGTTTGAAAGTTTCATAGTGGAATAAAATTTTACTAAGTATTCCACAAACTATTTAATTGTGGTTTAGAATTAAATTATGATTCCATTCGATTTAACGATATTCAAAATAGGGTATCAAGAAAGTCTTGGATAAAAAAGCACCTATCAAGTGAACATTGAATATCACATAGAAATTATCCCTAATTGAGGCCATTTAAAAGTTGGAAGACTAATAACCACACGAGATTAGTGTGTAGTATGATTTATAGCACCGTTTCTGATACTACAAGGACATGATTGTCATAAATCATTTGCACAGGAATTGGTTTGGAACTATACTAGATTGACCTATGAGAATACTTTAAGAGATTTAACGATCGTCATAAGTATGTTACTCATTATGGCTATCGGAACCTCTTTCCTCAACCATGAGTATTGTAAGTTCTCTTGTCTAGGTACTAGTTTGTTTTGATGTTGTTAAACGTCTGCCGTACAAGGGGATTATAAAGGCAACACTGGTCCTCTTAGTAAGGGAAGCTAACAATGCAAGACAAGGAATGTCCCCCTATTAAGAATAGGGAACATGTCTTGGTTGTTTACAAGGCCTCTTGAAGAGCGAGACTGTGAAAACGCATGGTCATGCTCACATGGATTTTAGAAATCATCTACTTATTGACAGTAAAACTCTAAAATCGAGAAACACTTCAGGACATAATAAGGATGACGAAGAATATTACCTTATAGTTCATGAAGAGACATTAAGTGACGTAGGAAATAGGCTATACACTAACAGCGAACTTGTCCGGAAGGACAAGTGGGAGATTGGAAGGAATGGTGTCCTTCGAACAAGTGTATTATTCTGATAGAAGGTTTGGAATTATTAGGAAGCTAATTATTAAGTGAGGTTAAGTGATCGAAATGCCTAGCTGGAGGCCGTGATTAGCGTCATTTATGGCGCTCAAAAGAATAAGATTTAGGTTCATTTTCTATATTTTTTTTCATTATTTTCATATAATTTTCTTAGTTTTATTTGGTTTTCCATCTTTATAACTCATTTTGGTTTTTCGTTTACTTTTATGAGTTTTTAATGATTTTTGTTCTTATTTTGCTATTTTAGTTTAATTCCATCTTTATAACTCATTTTGGTTTTTCGTTTACTTTTATGAGTTTTTAATGATTTTTGTTCCTATTTTGCTATTTTAGTTTAATTTCTATTCCTTTTGCTTTCTCTCTTACTTTTATTTGATTTCTTGCAAGTGAAGTTTTGAAATCTTGTTTTCCGCTCCCTTACGGATGTTTTCTCATTGATTCTAGGTCCAGAGTGTGCAAATATTTGAAGCTTAAAAGGCTGCCTTCCTCGCGGGCGTCACCTCGAGAGCACCAATGATGAGGATGCACGAGAGCGCAAGGATCAACGAGCGAGCAAGGGAAGTCAAGCCACGAGAACCACAGCAGGGGTGCGCGCACGCAGACCCCTCTGTGCGTGCGCGCAGACCCTGTTGTACGCGTACGGTGGTCTAGTGTGTGCGCACGGGGTGCTCCGCCTCCCTTCGCTCGATTTGTTATAAATAGCCTTGACTTTTCCTTTTTAGGGGGAGACGATTTTATAACAACTTTAGACTAGCTTAGAATTTCTTTCTCATATTTTTAGCTTAGGTTGAGAGGTTCTCTCTCTAGTTTTAGGTATAGTTTAGGAGTAGTTTTTAGAGAGAGAAAGTGAGGGATTTCATTGGGGATTTGAGAGATTGAAGATTCAAGATGACAATTGTATTGAAGATCTCTATTATCAATCAATGAGGATTTCTCACTCTCTCTCCTCTTTATTGCTTTGTTTAATTTCATGTTTGTTTGGTTTAATTTTGATGTTTGATTCTTAATTAGTGTAACTGTTCTTGAAATTTTGTTGATTCTTTATTTCTTTAGTTGTTTGTTGATAGATGATGATTCTTGAGTAATTGTTTGGATAAGAATTGGGTAAAAGTTGTATGATTGATTGATTGTGATTAATTTGGGAATTGTGTTGATTGATTGTTGAGATTAAAGTGATTAATGATGATTTGCATGTGTGTAATTCGATTAGGCCTTGAGAATTATGCTAGATTGCATTGCGATTGCTAATGACATGACCAATTGATTTAGGAATCGTAATTATCGATTGGTTTGGATTGTGATTCGCTTAATTTGTTATTCATAGTGAACCTAGCTTAACGATTAGGAGATAACTCTTTGATTCCAATTGATAGCTCTTATCATTAGTCTTCACAACCTTTTATTAGCATGACCTTCCCAAGTTGTTGCAATTGTCATGATTACTTGTTGATCCCCATTCCTAGTGTTTTATTTGTTTGGTTGTTTGTTTGTTAGTTGTTAATGTTCCTTCTTCACCTTCGACTTCGACCTAGCTTAGGCTCATAATTGAGAGTGCTTGAACATTATTGTTCCTTTAGTTTCAACCCTTGACTTACCTCTATACTCGTATTTAGGTTTGTTAAGTGTTTATAAATTTGTTTGGCTCTAGGGAAGATTAGATAACGACCTACATATTCCCTACGTCAGGCCGCTTCTGATCAGTAATATTAGCGCATAATTAATATCACATCTTAATCTTGACTGAACCCTTCCGGTTACACCCAATCGTGTAACCGAACTGAAACATCAAACTAATCCAAAGTATTAAATAAGTTAATAAAGTATTTACGAAGAAAGATATCGGATTCGGAGTTTAGAGCGTTGAAGCCGATGTCATAAGTCGAGTCTATTTTAGAAATTGACGAGACGGTAAAATCAGTTAAACGACAAGTCAATGCGCATGAAAATCCTAACCTCGATATGGTTAACACTAGGTAGGATAGCATGGCTAGGCGGGCTCCTTGCCGTAAGGCAAGGCTTGGCCGCAAGCCCAACATGCATCTCATGGCCGGGTGTGTTGACCGAGCGAGCAACGCAAGCAAGGCTGGCTAGCAAGGCCGAGCGTACATGCGGGTAGGCACGCCCAGCAACTCGCGCATAGCGTCGGCTACTAGCATCAAGCATGGTGCATAGCAAAAGCAGCGCCCAGCAACAAAGCAGCCTGCATAAGCATACCATTCTGTTGTGGGTTGGTGTTGGCAGGCCCAACCGAGGGACAGGCAACATCGTAGATACCTTAGTGCCCAAGGCGGGCTTCCACTTGGTATCGTTCCATTGCACTGGTTTTGGTGAAGGGAAGGTTGGGGAGTAAGCGGTCCTCCCATGTGATGCTCACCTACTCCCTTACTCTCCTTACGCCACTTGTCGTTTGATAATTGTTTTGGAATTTTAATTTGATTTTAGAATTAAATTAAATTGTATTTTTTTTTCACCAGCTATCCCACATTGAATGATGATGGGAATTCTTGAGGAGATTTTCTCTATAAATACCCATCATAGGGTATTGAGATTTTCACTTGAGTTGGTGAACTTAAAGGGTTCTCCAAAGAGAGAAAACCTTTGTTCTAATACTCTAAGTAATTTTTGTCTAGCCCCGACTAAGCTTCAGGGTAGGGGCCGGCTCGGTTCGATAGCAAGGGTGTTAGCCATTGGAGGTTCGCGAGCTTGCGGTACTCAAGGCTTCTAAGTCCAAGATCATTGGTAAGCGAAGCACGCTACAAGGGTTATAATTCTTTATGTCTCTTCTTGTTAATTATGTGATTATGGTTTTAATACATGCTTAGTTGCTTTAATTTATACGGATTTTTGGGGTTTCCTTTCGCGTGGTAATTGACATCACGAAACCAAACACACTCCCCAACCTTTACCGAGCTAATCTCATTACACTCTCTTTTGCCACTCAAGATTCCTGAAGGAACTTAGAATAGTTTGGCATTTGTTTCAAAGCATCGGTGAAAGGAATAGAAAGATGAATTTCCTTAAGCATGTCAAGAAATCTTCTAAATTGATCATCAATCTTGCTCCTCAAGAACTTTTTGGGGTAGGGAAGTTTAGGTTTGATCATTTCATTTTGCACACTCTCTCCCATCTTCAGCCTCTCATTAGCAACCTCACATTTTTTGCTAGACACATCATGCTCATCATCATTAAATGAATCACTCACCTTCTCACCTTCTTGACTCTTCCTAGAAACACTTTCTTCAAGGACCTTACCATTCCTAGTAGTGATAGAATACACCGGTTTCTCAGGTTCAATCCCTTGAGAGGGTAGAGAAGAGGGACTAGCACTCTCTTTTAAAGTATTAGCAAGTTGAGTGATTTGAGTCTCAAGCATCTTGCTATGTGTCATAATTTAATTGAATTTCTTTTCACTAACCGTCATGTATGTGTTTAAAATCTTGGTTTGATTTTTAATTATCTCTTCCAAATTAGACCTAGAAGAAGAAGAAGGTTGAGCATAGAAATTATCACATTGACCTTGAGTCTTTGGTGGAAAACCGGGTGGGGGACCCCTTTGAGCCTTGTTTTGAAAATTTCCTCTATTTTTATTGTTCCAATTACCCCAATTTTGATTTTGGCCATAGCTTTGATTATGGTTTCCATAACCTTGGTTATGATGACCATAACCTTGGCCTTGATTTTGGCTACTATAACCTTGGTTGTTATAGTGACCCCGCAAACCTTGGTTTCCTTGGTTCCTATAACCACTACCTTGGTTATAGTTGTCAAAATTGCCTTGGTTGTGATAGTTCCTATTCCTTTGGCCTCTTTGATTATCAAACCTTGAACCATTGTTGTTATTAGAAACATAATTCAGTTGCTCATTCTCATTGGTATTAAAATCATTACATCCATCCACAAATGAATGAGGGCACATAGAAAAATCATGCTCATAAGAACCACACACATCACAAAACAAGCATCCACTAGGCATTTTATTGGAAGTAGAAAGAGGAGTAGAGCCAGAAGATATACCTCTCTCTTTATTTTGGGAGTGAATTGTAGGTGTTAGAGATGAAGCACTCTCTAATTCAGCTTTGATAGAAGTCATCTCCTTCCCTAGATTTGAGATTTGTGAGGACAAGTTGTTGATAGCGTTGAGGTGATCAACGGAATAAACCGTAGAGCCACTCTTGCTTGTTGATTCTCGCTCACCTTCTTGCCAATTCATGTAATGTCTTACTACATCTTCAATGGTATCCACAACTTCCTGTTCCGTTTTGTTCATAATGGGTCCTCCGGCTCCCGCATCAAGGCAAGACTTCCTTTGAGGACTTAGACCACCATAAAAGATTTGAATTATTTGATAGGTAGGAATTCCGTGGTGAGGACATTCCCTTTGATACTCTTTGCACCTTTCCCAAGCTTCATACAAACTCTTACTTGGCTTTTTCTTGAAGCTTTGAATGAGTGTTCTTGCGTTCGCCATTTTCTTTTGAGTGTAAAATCGAAATAAGAATTCTTTTGTAACCTCATTCCGGCTAAGTCCTTAGGGAATTCGGTTTTACCTCCTTATCCAACCATTCCAAGGCATGCCCTATGAGAGAAAAGGGGAAAATCTTTAGGCGAATGAATTCTTGAGAGACTCCATTCAATCTGATGGTGTTGCAATACTTTTCGAATTCCTTGAGGTGGTTTAGAGGACTCTCGTGCTTAGCCCCACTAAATTGTCGCCTCTTTATCAAAGTGATCATGACGGGTCTAATTTCAAAATCATTAGCCGGTGTTGTGAGTGGAGCTATCCTGCTCTCGAACATGTATGCACTCGGAATCCCTAATTCCTTCAATGCTACTCCTGGATTTTCTCCCATGCTTGCTAGTTCTTCTTCTTTTGGTTCTTCTTCACTTAGAGGGCTAGAACGCAAAGAACGTCTAACAATCATATCTTCGTAATTGTCCTATCTATTTCCGGATCAAATGGCACTAGCCAGAGAACGACCACGTGCTTTATGCATACAATCTCAAAAGAAACTACTAGTAGCACGACTACAAATGTAGCCTAAAAGGGAAAAATCTTTTTGTATTTTTCAAATAAGATGAAATAGACTCAACATCTATAGCAAACAACTACGCCATTCCCCGACAACGGCGCCATTTGATAGATGATGTAAGCACGTCGTTAAATGCTTAAAACCTTATCAACAAAATTTGTAAACACTTGACCAATCCTAAACCAAGTATAAGGTAAGTCAGGGATCGAACCACGAGGAATGGGAGGAAGGTTAGTATAGCCTAAAGTCAAGCTATTTTGAAGAATAGGAATGATGTTGATTATGAATAACTATAGTCTCAAACAACTAGACTAAAGAGGGAATTCAATATCAAAAGTACTAGGGATTAGGATCCACATACAATTAAGAAAGGAATGCCAATTCAAGGGAAATTAATTAACCAAAGGTTACAAGGGAAAATAGTAATTGCAATTAAGAAAATTCAAAAGGTTATCTCCTAGAAGTCAAGCTAAGTTTTCTCTATGAATGACTAGCAAGAAGAATCACAAATCAAATTCAATCACTAAATGCAATCCCTAAATCAAGGGTTCATGTATTTAGGAATCACAATGCAATCTAGCTTGAAAATCAACGTTAGTTACTCCTTAACAATTCAACCGCATGAACAATTCTATCAACCAATTTACTCACATCATTCTATTAATCAAAATCCATGAATTAGCAATGATCAATCATTCATGCATGCTTCATCATCACCCTAGCAAGAAATCTACTCACCAAGCGTGTTGAAATTGAAGAACAAAACAAAACTAATCATCAAAATCATCATCATCATTGCAAAACAAACTATTAAGAATCAAACCAATAAATAAACTTGAAATTGCAACAATTAATCAAAATCAAATGCAAAGATTGAATTAAGAAGAAAACAAGTCTAACAAACTTTGTACAAATCAAAGGAATTTGTGCTTGCATTCAAAGTCGAAGGAAATCAAATGTAGAAATCATCCAAATTCTCTTAAGTTTCTCTCTCTAGAATCTAAGAACTAGAAACTAAGTCCAAAATCTTCTCTCTTTAAAATAGAAGGAAAACCTATATATAATATAATTAACTAAGGAGAAATAAGATAGACGTCTAAAAGAAATCCGTAATGGCGCACCCCCTCATTATAATGCGCGGCGGTGAAGAATGGGGTACGGAACAAGGAGCTTAGGTGGCGCGCCCACGCATGGAGACAATGTTCCCGCGCTAGCAGCCTACGCGCCCGTGCCTGATGATTGCGCGCCCGCCCAACTGGAATGGGGGACTTCCTCCATGCGTTCTTCAATGCAAGTGGTGCGTCTTCTTGATCGACATTGGGTATGGCAATCCCAAAATGAGTTGACGGTAGGTTCAACACCATATTTTCATGTAAGCGCAACATGAAGGCGCAAGCATCAAGTCTTGGAGTAGGCCATCTCTTGCTTTGTGAGCCATAAGTAAGCTCCCACTTTGCACCTTGAGCATCTTATAACCCAAGGAATCAACGTGAAGGGTCTTGGACTTAACCTTACACCTAAAAATAAAGAAAGTCAAACAAGTATAAGGGAAAAGACGATAAAATGAACAAAAATACAAGAAAAAGGTAGAAATAACTAGAATGAGGCCAACTAGAGAATAAAAGACTAAAACTAAGGGAAAAGGCATGAAGAAAGCTATAAAAGCAACTAATTAAAGTCATCCCAAAATAAGGCCATTTAAGTGCTATTGGCACTCATCAAAGAATTTTTATAAAACTTTGTTGATGTATCAATTGGTTCAAAGGAATGGTGTCCTTCGAACAAGTGTATTATTCCGATAAAGGGTTTGGTATTATTAGAAAGCTAATTATTCAGCGTGGTCAAGTGATTGGAATGCCTAGTTAGAGGCCGCTTTCAATTAGTAATATTAATGCATAATTAATATTAAAGCTTAATCTTGACTTAACCCTTCGAGTCATACCCAATCGAGTAAACGAACCGAAACGATGAATTAATCCAAAGGATTAAATGAGTCATTAGAGTATTACGAACAAAGACGTTGGATATCAAGCTTAGAATGTCGAAATCGAGCGTCATAAGTCAAGTCGAATTTAGGAATTAACAAGACGAAAAACCAAGCAATCAACAAGTTACAAATATACCCCTAGCCTCGAAATGCCCCGAACAATCCGAGGGCCAGGGCAATATCTCTAGCCAAGCCAATCGCACCATGCGAAGCTTGCTAGCAGCGCATGCATGCTAACATTGCGAGCTAGCAGCGCTAGCTAGCTGGTTGGTGCAGCGTGGCCATTGCTGGTGCGTGGAGCGTGCTAGTGTGCTAGCAAGCTAGCAACTTTAACAAGGCCAACAGCTAGTAAGCTCGCTGGGCCTCGCTAGCTTCTGCTAGCGTGACGCGCCTAGCAGCTCTGAAGCAAGCATCGCTTGCTGGGCCGCGCGCACATCAGTCTCGCTAGTAGGCCTAGCCGAGAACCAGGATGCCAGTAAGGCACGCCTTGGTGCCCAAGGTTGGGGCCAGCTGGTATGCCTCGGTTGGTGCCTTGAGGGGAACTCGGTTTTGGGTTTTGCCTTTGGGAGCAAGGGAAGGTGGTTTCCCTTAGTGGTCCTTACCTAACCTCTTACTCTCCTATTAACACTTATTGTATTCATTTGCATTTTCATTTGATTTTTTAATTAAATTAAATTGTATTTTGGCGTTTTTAACAACTCTCCCACATTGATGGGAGATTGGAATTCAATGGCTCATTTCCCTATAAATACCAATCATTTGGCATTGGGAAAGAGCACTTGAGTTGTGAACTTGAAAGGATCTCCAAAAGCGAGAACACTTTCGTTCTAATACTCAAAGTACTTTTAGTCTAGCCCCAAATAAGCCTGGGGTAGGGGCCATTCGGGTTGGGTCTCAAGGGTGTGAGTCGTTGGAGGCTTGCGCAGTTGCAGGGCTCTATGCTTTCAAGTTCGAGCTCTAAGAAAGAGCGAAGCATGCGTCAAGGGTATGATCGTCTTCTCTTCTTTCTCTCTTTTGGTTAATTAATTATGTGGTTGTTGTTAATTAATATGCATGTTTAGTTACTTTAATTTGTGTGCGGATTTTGGGAGGGTTTTTTTCCGCATGATGTTGGACATCACGAAACCTAAAAGCGGTATCGAAGCCGCGCTCATTTAATTATTGTAACTAAATAATTAATTAAGGTGATTTAAATGGATTTTAAATTTCAGGTTTTGCTTGCTAATTAGATTAGAAGCTCGTTTTAATTAGTTTTAATCTTGTTGTATGCTAATTTTTGCTAAAGAACCTAGAATTTGACCCAAAAGTATTGAATTTTGGTTAGAATCGTTGTTCTAAATCAGTTTTGATTCTCTTTTAGAGTTGTCCAGAAGCCAAAATCCAGCCAAAAATACGTTTTTCGAGGGGTTTTTCATTTTTGACATAAAATTTTAAATTTTTAAACCTTGAGTATTTATGGCATGTTAATGTTAGATTATGTTTATGGTACAGCATTAATCTACTGCAATAATAACCCTTATTAAGCATGTTTATGAAGTCATATTTAGTGCATAATTTGGTAAGTTCATTTTTCACATAAACTTGCAATTTCACATTTTTGCAAATTAATTGCTTCAAGTGTGAATGTTTATGGTGAATTTGTATTTTTGAAGCCCCTAAAATGTTAAAGATCCAATCTTTAAATGTTTATTTGGTTGGAACTTTACTTTCTAGATTCCATGTTGAACTAATTTTGATTTAATCATTTTTTAAGTCTTAACAGTTCAAACTTGTGATTGAAATTTAATTAATCTTCATATTGAAGAGGTAATTTATCAAGTTTGCACAAATTAATGTTGGAAATTTTTCATTGGATGATTGTGTTTATTTTTCCAACCCCTTTAATTTTGTCAAATCTCATTATTAATTTATGTTTGGTTAAAATAATTGTGAGAATAACCCTTCAATTTTGTAGCATCAAGCTAAACCAAAAATAATTTAAAGAATGGTTCCTGAATTAATTTTGGTTTGTGCACTAAAATTGAATTTATTTAAGTTGGACTTGTTTTATTTTCTTTTTTGCTTAACATTGGTTCTAAAATTAATTTAGTATTAATTATTTTTGTTACACAAAAAATTGGGATAAAATCCCGAGGACCAAGCACGCAAATCATGGCACAAAACCCCAAGCATCTCTCTCAGCCTGCCGGGCTGCTAGAGCAGGCCGCATGTGTCTGCCGAGGATGCGGGCAAGTGCTTCGATGGTGCGCTGCTCGTGTGGTGTATGCGTGAGCTGTTGCCTGCTTGGTGCGAAGGTGGTGTGGTGTGTGGGGTGTTGCGATGTGCGGCAGTGGCCAGCACAACCCCGCACAGCCTAGGGCCTTTAAGGCCGAGTCTTACTTGCATGCAAGCATGCTGATTTGGCTAGCATAACGCGCGAGAAATGCTGTCAGCCACTCCAACATGCTTGGCATAGCAAGGGGCGTGCGAGGGAAGTAGCCATGCATCACAGTCGCTCCTTGGTGCTTAGTACACCGAGCCTTGGGGCTTAGGCTAGGAACTTGGGCATCGTTGGGTTATGTGTTTTGCGTTTTTTGTCGTTCTTTAATTATTTATTTATTATTTTAAGGTGGCTAGGCTTCGGTTTTTCTCGACACTTGCAAAATTATTTGGCAAAATTTGGGTTAACCGGCATTAATTGGATTAATTAAGTTGGATGCGGAATTTAGAGGGAGCTTTACTGCGTTTTATTGCATTTAATCACAAAATCGGTTAACAACTTTGACTAGTTTTAATTAGGCGCATTAATTGGATTAACCACCTAAGTTAGTTACTAGTTTGTGCGTGTTTTGCTTTATTACCTTTTTTACATTGTAAAATGCATCGGCCATTCACATATAGTGAATGGATGAATTGGCAAATAGTGGGGCTCGATTAAAATAGAAAATACGGACTGCGATCCGTTATGTATTTTTGTAAATCTAAATACGGTCTGGAAACCGTTGCGTATTTTTGTACCTTAATGTTTAGATTATTCCTAGTCGTAATTACTAGTAGTTGCATTATTAATGGCGATGTCTCAAAGATGGCGATTCTTAGAAGACGAGGCCAAGTATATGTGACAAAGACCCTTGAAGACTTGAAGCTCAAGGGGTCATGCTAGTTGCCAAATGCATCTTTTCCTTATTTTTTCTATATATAATTATGCTTGTATATGAATGATATCTTAGATGCATGTTTAAGATTTCAAATGTTGCAATGATTTATTTAATTCACTTAAATCAACCAACCTAGAAACCCTAGGTCCCTATAAAATTGAGTCAAATTTGCCATTCTAAGAGAACACTTACTGAACTAATGTGAATACTGATGGGCTGTGCTAAAGCAAGGCATCACTATCTCCCTAGGAACGTAAGGTATACTAGGTATACAAGTTGATTTTGATTAAACTCAACGATATCAGTAAAGAGTCCTTAGATGTCGTGTCAATGGAGATAAACGTCACGAAAACATTAGATGCGACGTTTTATCGAACGAAGAATAGCTTAGAGCTATTAACAATTAGATTTCGTACCTTAAAATATTAAGTGTTTAGACGCATTCTACTAAGCTAATAGAATAAAATGAAAGTCAAACACATTCAAATAAAGCTTTTTGAATTAAATGAAAGTCAAATGCATTCAACAAATTTAATTGAATCAAATGAAAGTCAAACACATTCAAACAAAACTTTTTGAATTAAATGAAATTCAAAAAGCATTCAACAAAGCTAATTGAATCAAATGAAAATCCAACACATTCAAACAAAGCTAATTAAATCAAATGAAACTCAAACACATTAAAAAACAAAGCATTTTTAATCAAATAAAGTCAAGTGCATTAAAAAAAATAATTGAATCAAATGAAAGTCAAACACATTCAAACAAACCATTTTGAATCAAATGAAAGTCAAATGCATTCAATAAAGATAATTGAATCAAATGAAAGTGAAACACATTCAAACAAAGCTTTTTGAATTAAATGAAAGTAAAATGCATTATACAAAGCTAATTGCATCAAATGACAGTCAAACACATTCTAAGAAAGCTTTTTAAATCAAATGAAAGTCAAATGCATTCAACAAAGCTACTTGAATCAAATGAAAGTTAAACACATTCAAACAAAGAATTTTTAATCAAATGAAAGTCAAATGCATTAACCAAAGATAATTGAATCAAATGAAATTCAAACACATTCAAAATTTTTTTTTTTGAATTAAATGAAGGTCAAATGCATTTTACAAATCTAATTGAATCAAATGAAAGTCAAACACATTCTAAGAATGCTTTTTGAATCAAATGAAAGTAAAATGCATTTAAACAATCTAATTGAATCAGATGAAAGTCAAACACATTGAAACAAAGGTTTTTAAATTAAAGTAAAGTCAAATGCATTCAACAAAGCTAATTGAATCAAATGAAAGTCCAACACATTCAAACAATGCATTTTTAATCAAATGAAAGTCAAATGCATTCAAAAAAGATAATTGAATCAAATAAAAGTCAAACACATTCAAACAAAGCATTTTTAATCAAATGAAAGTCAAATGCATTCAACAAAGATAATTGAATCAAATGAAAGTCAAACACCTTTAAACAAAACTTTTTGAATTAAATGAATGTAAAATGCATTCTACAAAGCTAATTGTATCAAATGAAAGCCAACCACATTCTAAGAAAGCTTGGGGGAATTTGATGAGCGTTGTTTATGGCGCTCAAAAGAATAAGATTTAGGTTCATTTTCTCTATTTTCTTTCATCATTTTCATATAATTCTCTTAGTTTTATTTGATTTTCCATTTTTATAATTCACTTTGGTTCTCGATTAGTTTTTACGAGTTTTTCATATTTTTAGTTAATAATTCATAGTTTTAGTTTTAGTTTTACTTTGTTATGCTTTCTCTCTTTGTTTTATTTGTGTTTTGTAGGTGAATAATCAAGTCAATTTGCTCATTTTGGGACTGCCTTGTTCGCGGGCATCATCTCGAGTGCACCGATGATGGGGATGCTCGGGAGCGCGGAGTTTGATCAAGCAAGCGAAGGAGCCAAGGCCTTGTGCACCACACAGGGGTGCGCGCGCGCGGCATAGGGGTGCGTGCGCGCAGACCCAGCTGTGTGCGCGCGCGCCTGGTCTGTGCGTGCGCACGGCCTGTGCGGCCTCCTTTGCTCGATTTTTCTATCTATAGCTTTTGACTTTCTTTTTTATGACGACTTAACTTTGTACTAGAGAGAGAGTTTTTCCAGAAATAGTAGAGAGAGAAAGTAGAGAGAGAAGATTAAGATTTACTTGTTTGTACTTGAATTTGATCTTAGATTTCAATTTGATCTTGAAATTCCTTCTTCAATTCAATGAATTTTTGTAAGATTTCTTTCCTATGATTTACTTTTAATGCAATTCTTTCTAGTTTCTTGAATTTTGATTGAGATTACATTCCTTGCTCTAGAATTTGTTGATTGATTGATTTTCTTTTGATTAAGCTTTAAATGAATATGAATTTGATTGAATTTGTTTTGTTTCTTAATTTCATTCACCATGTTTAGTGAGTAGATTAGTTGCTAGGGAGAAGGGGAAGCATGCTTGATTGATGATTTTTGCTAGTTGATGATGCTAAATTGATTTGAATGTTGCAATTAAATTGGTTGACATAGTTGAGCATGTGATTAATTAGACTAGGAGTGATCAACCTATAAGATTAATCTAGATTGCATTGCAAATTTTAATGACATGAACCCTTGATTTGAGGATTGCTTTAATTGATTGAATTTGATTGTGATTTTCCCTGTTAGCCATTCTTAGTGAACCCTAGCTTGGCTTATAGGAGATAGCTTTTGGATTCCTTTGATTGCAACTATTGTTTGTCCCTTGTGATGTTGAATCGATTGAGTGATCTATAAATTAGCATAATCATCGGGCTTGCATATGGAACCAATATCCCTAGTGTTTAGCATATTGAATTCTTCGATTTGTTAGCTTTTTGACATTTTAGTTACCAAGCACTACCATTTATATTCTTTGATTTAGCTTGACATAGGCTATAGCATCGTTCCTACTCATTCCTTTGGGTTCGACCCTTGACTTACCATATACTTGTATTAGGGTTGTTCGAGTGTTTACAAATTAAGTTTGGCTCTAGGGAGAGGTAGATAACGACCTACATTTTCCTCTTGTCAAAATTGGCGTCGTTGCCGGGGAGTGATATTGGTGCTTTGTTATAGTTGTTGAGTCTATTTCACCTTTAATTGAAAATACAAAAAGATTTTGCTTTAGGCTACATTTGTAGCCGTGCTACTAACCATTTCTTTTGAGATTTTATGCATAGAGCACGTGATCATTCACTAGTGCCATTTGATCCGGAAATTGAGAGAACTATTGCAAGGTTGAGAAATGCTAGACGATCTTTGAGCCCTAGCATTTCAAGTGAAGAAGAACCACAACAAGAAGCACAAGCAAGAATGGGAGAAAATCCGAGAGTGGCATTGATAGAATTGGGGATTCCCGGTGCATATAGATTTGAGAGTGGGATTGCTCCACTTACAACACCGGCAAATGATTTTGAAATAAGACCGGAAATTATCACTTTGATAGAGAGGCAACAATTTAGTGGGGCCAAGCATGAAAGCCCACTAAACCATCTCAAGGAGTTCGAAAAATATTATTATACTATCAAGGTGAACTGAATTTCCCAAGAATTCATCCGCCTCAAGCTCTTTCCCTTTTCTCTCATAGGGCATGCTTTGGAATGGCTAGACAAGGAGGTTAAGCCGAATTCTCTAAGGACATGGGACAAGGTCACTAAGGAATTTCAATCCCATTTCTATCCTCAAAAGAAAACGGCGGAGGCTAGAGCTTTGATTTAAGGTTTCAAGCAAAAGCCAAGTGAGAGCCTCTATGAAGTATGGGAGAGATACAAAGAGTATCAAAGATAATGTCCTCATCACAGAATTCTAACCTATCAAATCATTCAAATCTTCTATGGAGGCCTTAGCCCTCAAGGAAAATCATGTTTAGATGGAGGAGCCAGAGTTCTATCATGAACAAAACGGAAGAGGAAGTGGTGGACATAATTGAAGACGTAGTGAGGTATTATAGAGATTGGAAAGAAGGAGAAAGAGAGTCAACTAGCAAGAGTAGATCTTCGGTGTACTCGATTGATCATCTAAATGCAATCAACAATCTATCCTCACAAATGACAAACTTCGGGAAGGAGATGTCCGCTATCAAGGCAAAATTGGAAAGTGCTACCTACCAAGTTTCAAGTCTTCCCTCCCAATCTAAGGGGAGAGGTATGTCTTCTAATTCTCAACCCCTTCCTTCTTCTACTAACATGCCGAGTGGATGCTTGTTTTGTGATGATTGTGGGTCGTATGATCACGATGTTTCTAGTTGCCCTCATGCATGTATGGATGTTTGTGATGATCAAGATGGAAATGTGAATGAGCATGTGAACTATGTGTAAAATAATCATGATTCTAGGTTTGAGAATCAAAGAGGTCAATGGAATAGGAATTACAACAATCATGGCAATTTTGACAACTATAACCAAGGTGATGGTTATAGGAACCAAGGGAACCAAGGTTCTTGAGGTACCTATAACAATCAAGGTTATAGTAGCCAAAATCAAAACAAAAATTATGGTGATCAAAACCAAGGTTATGGGAATCATAATCAAGGTAGTGGTAATCATAATCAAGTTTATGGTCAAAATCAAAATAGGGGTAATTGGAACAATCAAGGTAGAGGCAATTTTCAAAACAATGCTCAAAGAGGATCTCCACCCGGATTTGATCCAAAGGCCCAAAATGTTTTTTTCTATGTTCAATCCTCTTCTTCTTCACATAGAACAAATTTGGAAGAAATCATTGAAAATCAAACAAAGTTGTTGAACACTTACATGACCGTAAGTGATAAGAAATTTAATGAAATAATGACTCATAATAAGATGCTTGAAACCAAATTTCTCAACTTGCTAATGATTTGAAAGACCATGCTAGTCCTTCTTCTTTACCTTCCCAAGGCCTAGATCCTAAGAGACCGGTTAATGCTATTGTCACAAGGAGTGGTAAGATTCTTGAGGAGAGTTTTCCTAGGAAGAGTGAGACCAAAGAGGGCACAAAAGAGGTTTTGGTTGAAGATGAGAGAGATGGTGCATCTTTAAGTGAGGTTGAGATTGAGAAGCCTAGTGAGGTGAGAGTGGAGAAAGAGATTGTGAAACCCAAGCTTCCTTATCCACAAAAAAATCATGAGACACAAGTTAGATGAAAAATTTGGAAGATTCATTGACATGCTCAAGCAACTTCACCTTTCTCTACCATTTACCGAAGTTGTCACCCAAATTCCCAACTACGCAAAATTCCTCAAAGACATTTTGAGTGGTAGGAGGACTTGTGACGGTGTAGAGACGGTGAACTTGACCGAGAATTGTAGTGCTATCATAATGAACAAGATGCCACCTAAGCTAAAAGACCTCGGAAACTTTTCCATCCCTTGTGCCATTTATAAAACGCAAATTGAGAATGCCTTGTTTGACCTAGGAGCTAGTGTTAGCCTTATGCCATACTCGGTGTACCAAAGACTTGAGATAGGGGAACTCTTACCAACTAACATCACTTTGCAATTGGCCGATAGGTCAATTAAGTTTCCTAAGGGTAAGGTAGAGGATGTTCCTTTGAGGGTTGGGAAATTTGTTATTCCGGTAGATTTTATTGTGCTTGAGATGGATGAAGATGCTAATATTCCCATCATTCTAGGAAGACCATTCCTTGCTACTTCGGGTGCTTTGATAGATGTGAAAAGTGCTAAAATTTCGCTCAAAGTAGGGGATGAGGTGATAGAATTTGACTTGAATGATAGCATGAAGTATCCAAGTTCTTCTTTAGAAAATTGTATGTTGATTTATTCTCTCGATCATGTTGTGTCTTCTATGCATGAGCAATTGCTCACTTCTAACGATGCTCTTGAGAATGTTTTGTTGAATAAGGAAAAGATAGGTACTCCTAACAAGGATATGGCTTTGTATGAAGTGTGCTCAATGGAAGCTTTGAGGATGTTGAAGAGAAAATGTGTTTGAGCATTTCTAGCCAGAAAGCGTTGCAAGTGGAAACATCGAAGGAAGGTAAAGGTGCTCCAATGGTTGAGCTCAAACCTCTTCCATCACACCTTAGGTATGAATTTTTGGGACCCAACTCCACTTTTTCCATGATTGTTAGCTCTTCTTTGAGTGACCATCAAGCTCAAAAGTTGTGTGGTGTTTTGAAAAACCACCGAAGTGCTTTGGGTTATACCATTGATGACCTCAAAGGTATAAGCCGCGCTTTATGTACACATCACATAACTCTTGAGGAGGGTGCTTTACCTTCTATTGAGAGGTAACGAAAGCTATACCCCCAAATGGGAGAGGTAGTGAAAAAGGAGATCACCAAACTTTTGGATGCGGGAATCATATTCTCCATTTCTAGTTCTAGGTGGGTCTCTCTCGTTCACATTGTCCCAAAGAAGGGAGGTATGACTGTCGTTGAGAATGAGAAAGGTGAGCTCATTCCGATGAGGACGGTCACGGGATGGAGGATGTGTATAGACTATAGACGTCTAAACACATCTACAAAGAAAGATCATTTCCCCCTTCCTTTTATTGATCAAATGCTTGAAAGACTAACAAGGCACAAGTTCTATTGTTTTCTTGATGGTTATTCGGGATTTTTCCAAATCCCTATCCACCCGGATGACCAAAAGAAAACAACCTTCACTTGTCCATATTGTACATTTGCTTATAGGAGAATGCCGTTCGGCCTTTGCAATGCTCCCGCGACATTTCAAATATGCATGATGAGTATATTTGGAGATATGTTGGAAGAGGAGATGGAGGTTTTTATGGACGACTTCTCCGTAGGAGGTTTTTCATTTGAGGCATGCCTTGAAAACCTTGAAAAATGTCTTGCAAGGTGTGAGAAGGTGAACTTGGTCTTGAATTGGGAGAAATGTCACTTCATGGTGGAGGAAGGCATAGTCCTTGGCCATAAGATCTCTCACATGGGGATAGTGGTGGATAAAGCTAAAATTGAAGTCATTGAAAAGCTTCCACCTCCAATGAATGTAAAGGGAGTGAGATCTTTCTTAGGGCATGCCGGGTTTTATCGAAGATTCATCAAGGATTTCTCGCTCATTGCAAAGCCCCTCAATGATCTTCTTCAAAAAGAGACCAAGTTTGTGTTTGATGATAAGTGTTTGGAGGCATTCAATAAGTTGAAGAAAGTTCTAATCTCTACTCCTATTGTTCAAGCTCCAAGATGGGATTTACCATTTGAGTTGATGTGTGATGCAAGTGATTCGGCAATAGGAGGTGTCTTGGGTCAAATAGTGGACAAGAAACTTCATGTGATCTATTATATGTCCAAGACTCTAAATGGAGCTCAACGAAATTACACTACAACGGAGAAGGAATTCTTGGCTATAGTTCATGCTTTTGAGAAGTTCCGTTGTTATCTATTGGGTTCCAAAACCATTGTCTTCACGGATCATGCAGCTCTTAAGTATCAAATTGCCAAGAAAGAGTCCAAGCCAAGGTTGATTCGGTGGGTTCTTGAGCTCCAAACCTTTGGATCATCTTTCTTGTTTAGAAGATTCTCAAACTCATGATGATAGTTCTCCAATAGAGGGTAGGATGCTTGATGATTTCTTGTATGCTATTGAAGCAAAGGAGCTCCCATGGTTTGCCGATTTAGTGAAATTTCTTGCATGTGGGGAGTTTCCTCCTTCCTTTCCTTAGAACCAAAGATAGAAGCTCAAGAGAGAGGCTAGGCATTATGTGTGGGATGATCCCATCTTATACAAGCGAGGGGTCGATGGCTTACTAAAACGTTGTGTGCCAAATGAAGAGGTGCCTAGCGTTTTGAAAATGTGCCCTTCGGATCCAAGCGGGGGCCATATGGGTGTCTCTAAGACCGCCACTAAGGTCCCTCAATGCGGTTTATGGTGGCCACATCTCTTTAAGGACTCATGGGGCTTTGTGAAGACATGTGACCGATGTCAAAGAGTTGGGAATATCTCCAAGAGAAATGAAATGCTTCAACAACCCATACTTGAGTTGGAAGTGTTTTATGTGTGGGGTATTGATTTTATGGGGCCATTTCCCTCATCTTTCGGAAATCAATATATTCTTGTGGCGGTCGATTACGTGTCTAAGTGGGTTGAGGCCATTGCCTCCCCAAGTAATGACCAAAAGGTGGTTATGAAGTTGTTTAAGAAGATAATCTTTCCAAGATTTAGGGTACCAAAGGCGGTGATAAGCGACAACGGTTCTCATTTTATTCACCATGCCTTCCAAAAGATGTTAAGGAAGCATGGAGTCCATCAAAGATTCGGCCTCCCTTATCAACCCCAATCGAGCGGTCAAGTGGAAGTCTCTAATCGTCAAATCAAGCTCATCCTTGAAAAGACGGTTGCGAGAAATCGAAAGGATTGGTCGGATAAGTTAGATGATGCTCTTTGGGCCTATCGAACGGCTTTCAAGACCCCCAGAGGTACCACTCCATACCACTTAGTCTATGGCAAGTCATGCCATCTCCCGGTTGAAATTGAACACCGTGCTTTGTGGGCAATCAAGAAGATAAATTTTGACTTGCCAAGTGCGGGGGAGAAAAGGTGGTTAGATCTTCATGAGCTAGAGGAGCTTCGGTTTGATGCTTATGATTGTGCTAGTGTTTATAAAGCTCGTTCCAAGGAAATGCATGACAAGCTTATTGAGAAGAAAGATTTTTGTGTTGGCGATAAAGTTCTTCTCTACAATTCAAAAATAAAGTTGTTTCCCGGAAAGCTCATGTCAAGATGGAGCGGTCCCTATTTGGTCAAGAATGTTTTTCCAAGTGGTGTTGTAGAGGTCTCAATGATGGATTCTTCTTCTCCATTTAAGGTCAATGACCACCGTCTCAAGAAGTATTTCGACGGTGCTTTTGTTGGCCTTGTTCACTCATTGCTTTTCCCACAACCACCTTAATTGGTGGAGGACGTCGAGCTATGACGTTAAACAAGCGCTAACCGGGAGGCAACCCGGTTTTCTGACCTTTTTCTTTTGATTTTACGATTTTCTATATTTCTTTTATCCTTGAGAATTTTTCTTATTCCTCTTTATTTTTTTTTGTTTTCTTGATTTTAGGTACCATGAAATTGGATCGAAGAAAATTTCCAACAATTTTGGTGTTATTTCAAGCTTTCTCGAGGTTTGGTTAAGTCTAGGTGGAAAATTGTTGGGGTTTTATGCTCTCATGTTTTAATTTTTATTGATTTTTTACTCTTTTTCGAATGCGCTTTCAAATATCTATTTTTGCAAACATGAGAGTATATTCATGGCCGAAATACTCTTGCTTGGTGCACGCGCACCATAGGTTGCGCGCGCGCACAAAAGGGGTCAGAAATTTTCACTAACTTTGAAAAAAATTGACGGTTTTTGAACCATCCCCGTACCCCCTTGGTGCGCACGCACCCCATCCCTGCGCGCGCGCACCACAGGGGTCAGTGTTTGGCTTGATTTTTTGAACCAAACCAGCCCCTACCTGGTGCGCACGCACCTCCTGGCTGCGTGCACGCACCAGGTAGGCAGAGATTTTTGGCCAATTGTCGCAGCCCAAAGCAAAAACATCCCCCTGCTATCGCCGGTGTGCACGCACCAAGGTCCTGCACGCACGCACCAGCCGCAGCAGCCAGGCGCGCACCACGCCTCCCTTATTACCCCAAAACGCACCAACCTTATTTCTCCTTTCTCTCTCCCCGACTTTTGCCCAATTTTCCCAACTTCATTCTCTCATCAAACCTTATTATTTCTCTTGCAAAATCATATCAATTTCACCTCTTTTATTTTCATTTTAACATCAAATTACATTAAACTCATCTCATTTTCGAATTTTTTAACAAAAAAATTCCAGATTTTCGAACCCAAATTTCGAAAATTTTGCGGTTTTTTTCGAAATTTTGAGAATTTGTGTTGAGCTTTGGAACTTGTCTTTGGGTGTTCTATTTGTTCTTAAATCTTCATTTTGGGCAATTTGCAAGTAATTCAAAGCTTCATTGAGGTATAATTTCTTATTTTCTAGTCATCTTCTTCCTCATTGTTCCAGCTTGAAACCCTTGTTTTTGTTTTCATGGTAGAACTCCATTGTTGGCTCTTTTAACTTGTAATTTGTGTTGGATGATGACATTGAGTGTTAATTGAAGCTTTTTCATGATGAATTTGTATAATTTGCTTGATTCCTTGATTCACCATTGTTGGTCATTTTCTCTCTCATGAGTATTCTTTATGATGGTTTTATTGCTTTGATAATTCAATGTTTGAGATTATTTTGCTCAATTTGATTCATGATTTGGTCTCTTATGTTCAATTTTGCTTTTAATCCATGCCTACTTGCTTCAAATTCATGATTCTATATTAATGGCATTGTTCATATGTAGCCATCTCTTGTTTCTATTTTGAGATAATTGCATTTGTGCTTGATTCTTGAGCAATTACTTATTCTTATTATTGAAATATGAAAAATGTAAAGATATGCTCATGAGTTGTTTTCATCCTTGTAGATGGCTCCAATCCGTCACAAGAAGTGGGCAAGATCAAGTTCAAGCAAACCTAGGCATGTTGTTCCACCTCCACCCGAGGTAGAAGAGACATACCACATTGAATTTTCTAAAGAATCACATTGGGATCGTTTCAAGCGTCTATCCAAAAGAAAGCTAAGACCAACAAGATTCTACGATCAAGCAGTGACCAAGTTTTTCGGCATAGATGAGGATGTTCGGCTTCTTGCAAAGGGCCTTGGTCTTTTAGAGTTCTTAGATTTGAGCACCCCTACTTATGCTAGGGTGACCTATGAATTTCTTTCTTCTCTTGAAGTAGTCCGAGAATCGGATGACGATTCCTCAAGGATCTTGACTTTCCAACTTTTCAATCATGATCATTCATTGACGGATTCTCAACTATGTTCATACTTCAAGTTTCCATGGGCCGCGGACGTGGAACATTGTATCTATCCGGCACATAGTAGAATGGCAGATGACCATGGATATAATGAGCATCGTTGGTGGAGAAGTATCTCGAAGGAAGGGAAGTATGAGCCTCAAAATTCCAAGACCGCTTCTATGATTCATCCGGCTATGAGGTATTTCAACCGTCTCCTCACTTATGCTCTTTGCTCCAAGGACTCTTTGGGAGCTATCTCTCGAGAAGAGCTTTGTTGGTTGTGGATAGCCGACCAAAACGACTTTGAGATTGAGCTAGTGGATTTCACGGAGCATTTGATCAATCGATTCTTGGATATCCGTGATGGAGTTAGCCTATCGGGGAGTATCCAATTGGGAGGGATGATTTCTATTCTAGCTCTTTGCATCAATGACGACTATAAGACTTTGTTAAATGAGCTTCCCCCAATTTATTGATCCTCGAGAAAAATCTTCTTCTCATTTCCTCAACATCTCCGCCCTAGTGAACTAAAAGTTCCTCGATCGTACTAGAAAGGATGATGTTTTCATTTGGAAAGTTTCCCGGATTAAAGAATGGTTCTTAATCTCATGCAAAGAGGCAACTACCCGACCAAAAGAGAAAGATTCCTTGTCTTGGAGGCCTCCGGTGCGAGATATTGATCCTTCTATAAGACGTAGGACGAATCATACAAGAGGCCGCTCAACTAATGCTTTCTCATCGAATGTTCAAATTATTCCCATGGTTGAACCGGAAGGTACACCTATTCCTTCCCCTTCTCCTACTCCTTCTACTTTTGATTTGTCAACCATTCATGCTAGGCTTGATTCTATTGCTAATGTGTTATATTCTATGCCTTCTATACAAACCCCTAACCTTGGTTATGACTATTATACAAATTAATTGTACGATTTACATGTTCGGAGGGGGGAGATCGAGCCCTATGTGAATTACCCATATCTCCCTGTAGGGAATATTTCAAGCATTATGATCCCAAACTTGAACCCCACTGTGATCATACACTAAAGTTCGGTGGCGTTCCAAAGGGAAAGACAAAGAGCAAAAAGAGTCGCCAACAAGTTTTAGGAACTTGTAAACCCAAAAGACAATCCAAAAGGACCATCAACTACTCCATAAGGTCTTGAACCAAACAGGGTCCGGGGATGAGGGTACGAATCCAATCTACAAAAGAAAGGACCCGCCCTATAAAATAGGCCTCTACTTTGTTCTGCTCGTATTCATGTGCGCTTTTCGAATAACATACAAACATTATATTAAACCTAACCTGTTTATCTATGTTGGTTGAATATTAATGCACAAACAAATCTATTATTGGCGATCACTTGAGTTAAAATCACATTAGCCTAAACCAAATTAATAATTATCTTATTAAGCGTGATTTCAAGTACAAATTCCCTTTAACAATCATAAAAGGTGTGATCAATCAATAACAAAATATATCAAGCAACATAGTAAATCAATAACGATGATAATAGCATGATATAATAAAGCTTAAATATAATAGCAAGATCCTAGGCATGATACTAACAAGATTAATAACAAACCCTAGCATGTCACTAAACAATAAAAATCAAAGCTTCAAACCTAACATGGTACTAACATGATATTAGAAAGAGTAAAATAACATCCTAACATGATACTAGAAACATTAAACATCCTAACATGATACTAGGAATCATAAACAATAATAAGCATGCAATCTACATTGTGAAAGAAATAGGGAGTAAGCTAATATACTTACTTTGAAGCCTCGTACCTCTTTCTAATAACAAAATACACAAGTTAGTAAACTTCAATAAAAATAATAAAGAATAATTAAAGAATTAAAGAATTAAATTGAAATCAAATTAAATAAAGTTTTGACTAGTTTTGGACCAAACCCTCAGAAATTATAAACCTTTCACGTCTAGGGCGAAGGCAACTTCAAACTTGGCTAAGAGACTCTAAGTCTTGTGAATGCGGAGTTGTGTTTGTAAAAGCTAGTTTAGAAAGAGAGAGAAAAAGAAAGAATTAAGGATGAGAGTTGATGAGAATTGATTGTTGATGAAAGATCGAGAGAATTGATTGGGAGAATAGATGAGAATTCATGATTAAAAACAGAGGTTCGGACCCTATTTATAAGAAAACAGTCCTGAAAATCATAGAATTTGATAAGGAATAAAACTCCACTCTGTCGCTAACAAACCGACCTTGTCGCCAAGAATTTATCTTGTCGCCAGGCGACAGAAACAGTTTTTGCGGATTTTGTGTTTATCATATCTTTTGATCTAGAAGTCCAAATAAGTCATATAATATGTCGTTGGAAAGCTCTTGAATTCTACTTTATAATGAAATTAATATCAGATTAAAATATTTTGTAGATAAAAAGATATGGCCGAAATAGTGAAAGGGTGTCAGTTTTGGATAGAGTTTCGTATATCTTTCATATGTTTTTCGTTATAGCTCGGATTTATTATTATAATATATCATTGGAAAGATAATTTCAAGATCTATACAACTATATAAAATTTGGTTAAAAAATATGAGGCACGAAAATAATATCAGACTATCTTTGAACATCTTTAAATCCGAATAGAATTAGGAAAGTTTTAAAGAAGGAAAGTTTTAATTCAAATCAAACTCCATGATCTTATCTTTTCAAAAAACGATAATTAAGATATTTTAGAAACTTATAGAAGATTCTAATCAATCCTAATTAGTTTAGGAATAGGATTAAACCTTTGGACCCTCCTCATGATCATTGGGTCGTAGGTAAAATCCGGTTTGGGCCCAGTTTAATATTTTGGCCATAACTTCCTCATTATTCATCGGAATTGGGCTTATAATATATCGTTGGAAAGGTTTTTTCAAGCCCCATCCAACTACACCATTATTGGACCCTTATTATGGACCAAAATAAACTGAATTGGACGTTTTCATAAAATAGAAATGGTTTTCGAAAACAGAAAGAAGGATTTTAATAAAAACTAACCGCAACACTTGACTTTTCACACTTTCACCTTATTCGATTATGGTTCGACGCGAAAGGTATTCATCACTGGGTTTGGTTTTGGGGAGACACAATTTGGTGTCTACAGAAGCCCCCACTTTGACTGAGTTTGAAGAAACTTATGTTTCGAAAAACGAGAGTCAAAGTATCGATAGGGACGAAGAATGATTCAAAACGTTCTGCGATTCCAAATCATTCTTATAACACCGATACCTTTAAAACAATCATTAGTTAAACAGATAAAAGAATTAAGAAACGTGTATCTTGCACCGTCGAGCACACGTCTCTAAAAGTAACTATTTTGTCGTTGCTTCATTTGTTGTTTGTGACAACACCCACAGTGCCTCGTGAACGCCATCGTTGAAGATAACCATATGTCGTCGTCTTCAATATTCTTGGTAACAATCCTCCACAGTATTTCGGGAACATCGTCGAAAATAACTGTATGTCGTCATTTCCAGGTGTGGCCGTACGTCGCCACGGCAGTACGTCGCCGCTATAGACAATCTCTTCTTTACCTTGAGGGACCGTCGAAGTTGACCTTGCTTCGCCATCTCCACTATTTGTGACACTACCTCGCCACGGCCGTGCTTCGCCACTAGACAACTCCTCTCTATGTTGGGACATCGCCAAAGAATCATTTTGCATATTGACCCTTAATATATTGTTATTTATCATCGCTTTTGTATATTTGTGCCAGTACTTTGGTGCTTTTGCCTTTGTAAACCATTACTTTGGTGCATCTATTGAACCAATATTTCGGTGTATCTGTTGAACCAATATTTCGGTATATCTGTTGAACCAATATTTCGGTGCCTTATTATGAGCCAATACTTAGGCGCTTTAAGCTAAGTGAGACGATCTTCATCAAGTCGATCACTCAGTGTATTGCAATCAAGCGGACTAAATCATGTCAATTTGCTTAAAGGGGCTAACTGGCGTACCAAGGAACCTAAATTACTAAACTAGACCCACAAAACCATAAGGAGAGGCTCAGCACTCTGTCGCCGCTCCAGCGCTGGCCAGAGATGCCTGTCGCGAGTCTTTTCATCTGTCGCCGCGCGACAGAGTCTGTCGCCTCGCGACAATTCTGTCGTTTGGCGACAGAATCGGGGTTTTAAACCTGTCTTCTTCTTCTTTCTCATTTCTACCGCTGCTGCTGTTGTTCATTGCTCGGTTTCGTTCCGAACTTTCAATTTGGTCGTTTCCTTACGACCAAATCTGCTCAAATCTTTTGGAAATTAAAGCTCTTCATCTCCATATAATTTGCTCAAACTTCTCTCATCTTGGAAAAGTTTCATACATCTATATTCGCAGTTTTTTCGAAAAAAAATCCGGGAATATTCTTGCTCGCTGGAATGTACCTGCATCTATATTTTAAACTATAGGAATTTGCTAATCTTTTATTATCTTAGGGTTGACCTAAGGCTTAGTGTTGCTTGACTCATTAATTTGACATGACTCGACTCAAAGCGTTTGACACATGTGCTAGACTCCACTCGATGTGATATGACACGACATGACTCAATGTACATGACTCGTGTGTGAACTTGACTCGATGTGTACATGACTCAAAAACAAAAAATTTCTGTCATCTTTCTGGAGGGTACCGACTTTCTCCCGAAAAAAGAAAGACGCGGAAAACAATCAAAGTGTTAAATGGTGCATGTTGAATGAGCTTAATCAAGTATATGCATTTGATACTATCCCTCAAGGTGCAAGGATTAATTCCTCCTAGACTATCTTAGTTGACTTGATTATGAAAGTATTTAGGTAACTTAGGCATGGAGGCTAAGCACTTCATACTTTGATACAATGATGATTATAAGTGATGAGTGATGTGTGATATGACAAAGCATGCTTCAACATTATGTTAAGACTTCATGACAAAAGGTTCCTAAGGGAAGGCCATGTATCTGTGATGTGTGTGAAAGTGACACTAAAGTTAGGCTACAAAGGCTAACGGTGTGAAAAAGTATTATTTGATAAGAGTCAAATAATGATGACTCTTAGGCTAGGTAGGCTAATGATGTAAGGATCAAGCCCCCAAGTCTAGCTCTAAGTAAATATGGATGAGCATTGGAAATCCCTTGATATGATCATGGTGTAAGTGTGTGAATGTGAAAATGAATGCATTTTTATTATGGCCGCACCTCAATATGAGGTTGCCTACGTATCCGTTAGGAATCAGGCCAAACGTAGCTCTAGCCGAACCTCGCACAAGTGTGTGTATACCTCAAAAAGGTCTTTTGAGGGTTGTAACGTGGTTAGGCTAAAGGTTAGAGAAGAAGGGGATAAAGGCTCAAGACCCTAGATAAGCCCCCAAGGTGTGCAACCTTGCTTTTGAATCTTTTTATTTTTATTTTTGAGGTTTCTCTTTTTTTTGAGCTTTTTTTCTTTTTTTGTTTATTTTTCTTTTTTTTTTTTTTGCCTTTTGCATTTTTCATATTCGCATTTTTTATAAGTGTGGGCAATCCCGATCATGCGGTCTATCACTCACTTGGCATTCATGTTTCTCAGGCACGGTACCGAGCACTCGATAAGAAACGCAATCTGAGACATGTAACTTGCGTAAGTTACACACCATCCCATCCCAAGGTTAGTAGATGTGGGTTGAAGAAAGGAAGGTCTATCGTTAGACGAGGCTCAAAGTGGTTTGTCAAGAAAGGGATTATATATTTGAAGGGTGAAAGATAATATGATATGGTTACAAGGGGTGCCTCAAATCATTGGTATACCTTGTGCTTAATTCGGCGTTTTTTTTTTTTTTTTTTTTTTTTTTTTTTTTTTTTTTTTTTTTAATAATGCAATGATCATATGCAAGAAATTAAAATGCTCATTTTATTAAAGGGGAACAAAATAAAAAAAAACCTATGTAATAAATCTAAGGTAGACAAAGGGTGCCTATGCTAGACTTATTGGGGAAAGGTTTGAAAAAAGAAGAAGAAAGCATGAAATCTTAGTGAGAATCTTGCCTTGTGTTTTGTCTCATCATTACTCCTTTTTTTATTATTATTATTGTTAATCACATGACTCGAACTCGATTCAACATGCATAGATGGTAAGAGATCATGAAAGAATGAAGGGAATGATATGTGTGGAGAAAGTATGTAGAGTGTAGGAAGATGATGTAGATGAAGAAATATTGAAGAAATAGGAATAGAATGGACCCGCAACTCAAATGACGGAAAAATCGACTCATGCATGAACCTAAGACATGGTCATGGTAACCTGTACAAAGTGTGTGCTAAGACTAGTGAGTGTAGGTGAAATGTTAAGACTTGTGTCATGACCATGTGGCTAGACTATGTGGCTAGACTCAAGCAAAGACTAAGTTAAGACTTCACGTATGTGCACTAGATTGGACAGGCTGTGGTATTTTAGTCATAACTTTTAATCTGTGACTCTGATTGGGACGAAACCAACTCCTAATTAAATATAAAACTCGGGGCTACAGATCCATAGGTTGTACGACTCGTGGTTCTTCCTGGAACTTTGGCTATGACCAAAACAAGTTGACGCATGTGCAGTATACGGGAATAAAAATCCGGGTTGACTTAAAGGAACTATGACTCGATTTTAGGCTTATTTACTAGTTCAAATTAATTAATTAATTAATTAATTAATTAATTAAACAAAGTCTTTGACTCCTAGTGTATGACCATTGGACTTTAAGTGCCTAAACTCAATTAAAGACTTAACATGGGTTGAGCCATTAATAAATTGATAAACTGATTAGTAGACTGTGAATTAGACTCGTCGTGATGACTCGAGCAAGAAAATTGGACTGTCGCTAAAACAACAGGACTGTCGCCCCTGTTTAGAGCCTATCGCCAGACAACAAAATTGTCACCAGGCGACAGACACTAAACTGCAGCGCCACAGTCCAAATTCCTGTGCCATCGCTGGAACATTAATCTGGACTGTTTCCAGTAATTTCACTCTAAATGGACATGCCTAAAGTCGTACTAAGTCGAATTGATTAATTTATTAGCCTTTAATTAATTAGACAAAGTCCTTTTAGTCATTAGTCAATTTATTTAGTCTTTAACACAAGTCAAACAAACGGTTAACACATATATAATAAATACAAGCAAAGGTGCACAAGTAGTGCACATAGTGACAAGATGAGTTTGCAACCTAACCATGGCTCTAGTTCTCTAAAGTTCGAGGATATGGGTTAACTCAAAAAGGTCCATGGTTAAGAATCCATATGCATTGCACACAAGCCTACCGGGAGGGTTGGAGCGAATGGACAGGATTCCGCGAGTTCGTGATGAAATCGAACTCGACTCCATGGTTTGGTGGATTCACAAACTTTGAACGTACCCAAATCTGAGCTTTGCACATGATAGTGGGATATTCCATTGGGCAGGTGAAGCAGGAACCCCCAGAGGGTTATATCCATATGTAGAACACATATGGGTTCAGAAAAGTGAGAAAAGGACTCAATCAATAAGCAAAATCAAGCCAACAATACTAGAAATGGTCAAAGCAAGAAGGCAGACCCCTGGCTCGGTATTGGAAGAACTTGGCGCCAGACTACAGGGACTGTCGCCGCAAAAAAGCTCCTGTCGCCAAGCGACAGAACTGTCGCCAGGCGACAGAAACTTTTTACGGGCGACAAGCCCTGTTTTCTAGACGCTAGTTCCTACATGCCTTGGCAAGTTTCTGTGTTCTTCGAATTTTCCAGATTTCGCATCATCTTTTCGATTCTAGTCATGAAAGATATTTCTCAAATTTCCTACGTGTAAAATTCCTATGGATTGACTCATGGGGTGCTCCCATGAGGACCTTTTAATGCATATGACAACAATGTTAATCAAATCACGCACATGAAATACTTAGAATTTTTCGAGTCTCATCCGCTCATTCTAAATAATTGCCAAAATTAAATAAATTTCAGAAATATAAATAGAAATCCTCCCCAGTGGAGTCGCCAAAAACCGTAGGGAATATTTCAAGCATTATGATCCCAAACTTGAACCCCACTGTGATCATACACTAAAGTTCGGTGGCGTTCCAAAGGGAAAAACAAAGAGCAAAAAGAGTCGCCAACAAGTTTTAGGAACTTGTAAACCCAAAAGACAATCCAAAAGGACCATCAACTACTCCATAAGGTCTTGAACCAAACAGGGTCCGGGGATGAGGGTACGAATCCAATCTACAAAAGAAAGGACCCGCCCTATAAAATAGGCCTCTACTTTGTTCTGCTCGTATTCATGTGCGCTTTTCGAATAACATACAAACATTATATTAAACCTAACCTGTTTATCTATGTTGGTTGAATATTAATGCACAAACAAATCTATTATTGGCGATCACTTGAGTTAAAATCACATTAGCCTAAACCAAATTAATAATTATCTTATTAAGCGTGATTTCAAGTACAAATTCCCTTTAACAATCATAAAAGGTGTGATCAATCAATAACAAAATATATCAAGCAACATAGTAAATCAATAACGATGATAATAGCATGATATAATAAAGCTTAAATATAATAGCAAGATCCTAGGCATGATACTAACAAGATTAATAACAAACCCTAGCATGTCACTAAACAATAAAAATCAAAGCTTCAAACCTAACATGGTACTAACATGATATTAGAAAGAGTAAAATAACATCCTAACATGATACTAGAAACATTAAACATCCTAACATGATACTAGGAATCATAAACAATAATAAGCATGCAATCTACATTGTGAAAGAAATAGGGAGTAAGCTAATATACTTACTTTGAAGCCTCGTACCTCTTTCTAATAACAAAATACACAAGTTAGTAAACTTCAATAAAAATAATAAAGAATAATTAAAGAATTAAAGAATTAAATTGAAATCAAATTAAATAAAGTTTTGACTAGTTTTGGACCAAACCCTCAGAAATTATAAACCTTTCACGTCTAGGGCGAAGGCAACTTCAAACTTGGCTAAGAGACTCTAAGTCTTGTGAATGCGGAATTGTGTTTGTAAAAGCTAGTTTAGAAAGAGAGAGAAAAAGAAAGAATTAAGGATGAGAGTTGATGAGAATTGATTGTTGATGAAAGATCGAGAGAATTGATTGGGAGAATAGATGAGAATTCATGATTAAAAACAGAGGTTCGGACCCTATTTATAAGAAAACAGTCCTGAAAATCATAGAATTTGATAAGGAATAAAACTCCACTCTGTCGCTAACAAACCGACCTTGTCGCCAAGAATTTATCTTGTCGCCAGGCGACAGAAACAGTTTTTGCGGATTTTGTGTTTATCATATCTTTTGATCTAGAAGTCCAAATAAGTCATATAATATGTCGTTGGAAAGCTCTTGAATTCTACTTTATAATGAAATTAATATCGGATTAAAATATTTTGTAGATAAAAAGATATGGCCGAAATAGTGAAAGGGTGTCAGTTTTGGATAGAGTTTCGTATATCTTTCATATGTTTTTCGTTATAGCTCGGATTTATTATTATAATATATCATTGGAAAGATAATTTCAAGATCTATACAACTATATAAAATTTGGTTAAAAAATATGAGGCACGAAAATAATATCAGACTATCTTTGAACATCTTTAAATCCGAATAGAATTAGGAAAGTTTTAAAGAAGGAAAGTTTTAATTCAAATCAAACTCCATGATCTTATCTTTTCAAAAAACGATAATTAAGATATTTTAGAAACTTATAGAAGATTCTAATCAATCCTAATTAGTTTAGGAATAGGATTAAACCTTTGGACCCTCCTCATGATCATTGGGTCGTAGGTAAAATCCGGTTTGGGCCCAGTTTAATATTTTGGCCATAACTTCCTCATTATTCATCGGAATTGGGCTTATAATATATCGTTGGAAAGGTTTTTTCAAGCCCCATCCAACTACACCATTATTGGACCCTTATCATGGACCAAAATAAACTGAATTGGACGTTTTCATAAAATAGAAATGGTTTTCGAAAACAGAAAGAAGGATTTTAATAAAAACTAACCGCAACACTTGACTTTTCACACTTTCACCTTATTCGATTATGGTTCGACGCGAAAGGTATTCATCACTGGGTTTGGTTTTGGGGAGACACAATTTGGTGTCTACATTCCCGGTCCAACAAGGACCTATCCCTCAATGGGAGCCTTTTGATCCTACCATTGGTCCTCGGCCTTACTACCCTTATTGGGAGGGCCCTCATATTCACCCTAGTTCTATCATAGGCACCACCCCGGCCACTTACGACTATCAGCGGCCCAGTGGTTGTGATTATACATATGATCCGGCTAATCCTTCGCCCTTTCCGGACCCTGAGACTTTTGGAAGGTGGGGTAGGTCGGGTGAGCCGGTCATAGATGATTGGTCTCATTATTTTGAGATTGATAGAGCTAGGAGGGAAGGTAGGTTAAGGGGTAAGGCTCCCATGGATGTGAGCGAGATGGCTAGCTCTAGTCATGTGATGGAGACCGCTGAGGGGAGTTCTCATTCTACCCCTTACCATAGTGCGGAGTGATACCACCATGACTACCCCCCCTTCTTATGTGCTTTATATGATTTTTCTCGGCTGCCTATATGTCTTTAGGTTTAGAGTTAGGGGGGTAGTCCAGTTTAAGCTTGGGGGTTCTTTCTACCACTTGTTTCTGTGCTTCACTATATCCCCCCTGCTTTCGTAGTTCATTCCTGGTCTCCTACGCTTCTGGTATTGATCTCTGTGTCATTTTGTTTTATGATGATGTTGTTGTATTTTTGCTGCTTTCTCTGCCCCGTTATTGGTTTGTTGCTTGTTATGATGATTCCTGATGATGACTGTCTGATTTCTTGTCTCTTGATACTATTTTAGTCTGATGATTCTGACCCTTGCTGCTACTATTACTTGGTTTTTCTTTATTTTCCTGCATTTTGTTTTCTTTTTTCTTCTTTTCTTTTGTATTGAAGTTACTAACAATTTTTCTTTGTATATAGTTTTTCATTTCTCACCTTGCTCTATTGCTTATGCTTTGGATTTCGACGATTCATAAAGGTGCTCTTTCGCCTTGTTTAATGTGAAATAGCTTTGGCGCCAGGTGAGATCTTTCTATTTCTTTTCTTGGTTGCTTAGTATAGGATTAGTTTTTGGAGAAGTTGAATGGTTTGAGGTTTTTTTCTTTTTAACACCCTAGTGTGTTTGGGAACATTGGCGTTGTGGCCGAATGTTCACTTGTTTGTTGATTGGGATTTATGTGTGTTAGCATTACTTCCTTATTGCTTTTTACTTCTCCTTTACTTTTCTATTTTTCATTTCATTTTCCTTTTCTTCTTTTTCTTTTGTTTTCTTCTTCCTTCATGTTTTCCTTTTCTCTTTTTCTTATTCTTTTCTTTTCTTTTTATCCCTTGTTCTCTTCATTTTGTTTTTAGTCCTTTTCTTTTCTTCGGAAAAAAAAATATATACAAACAAAAAAAACAGAAAATCAAAACTAATAAAAATAAAACTTTTTTTTAAAAAAAAAAAAAAAAACACATAACTTGTTTTTGTGAATATGAATAAAATGTTTTTGAGGCATTGCTTTTCTTTATTCATCTTTTTGCTTTTACTTTGGACTTAGTACCACTTGAACTTGCACTTTGGCTATTTTTCTTCCTAAATACAATGGTTTGCACGGTTTGAGAGTACCTTTGGTTGACTCTAGGATAGGGTATGCTAAGGTAGTGGTTTAGACCTTTTGGGGCCTTGAACCCGGATTCTTTTGGTTTGTGGTAAGACGGGGTTGCTTCCTTTGGTGAATTTGACAACTTTAGTAAGTTTTTGCTACAACCGTGTGAGGATTTTTCTTTTTCAAGCCTTCATCATTTTTGATTGTGCGGCGTGGATCCTTCACCTTTGCATTCCTAATCTTGAATCTTGACTCATAATTCTCAAACACGAGACTGAACCAACTAGGAAGGACAAAGGCCATTTTTCGGGGTGGTAATTTTTCATTTCTATGATTTTTTTTCTTTCTTTTTAGTTCATTGGGTTTATATTTGCCATCTTGCTAACCATTTGAGCCTTTCCCCTTCTTTTCAAGCCACATCTTTAGAACTTTGAGCCTTTTTGTTTCTTTTTGTTCCATTATTGGTTTTTGTGAAGCAAATGGTCATGCTTTTGGAGTTTGTGGTCTATAAAGTTGGATATTAGTTTTATTTGTAAGAAATCTCGTCTTTTGTATATATTGTGAATAATGGCAAATGAATAAATGAAAAAGCCGTCCAAAGTTAAAAGAGGCGAGGACAATTGCTTTGATAAAATGAAAATTACATTAAAAAAAAGAGTGAAAATGAGAAAATTCAAAAAACAGTTTGATGTGATTCTTTGATGTGAGAAAATTCAAGCATCGAGGACAATGCTTCCTTTTAGCTTGGGGCAGAAACGTTTACGCTTTTTATATATATGCTTGTGGATACAGCTTTGAATAAGCTTGGGGGTATTAGTTTGTTTTTGTTTGGTGACTTCTTCGTTTTGGCGTCGAGGTGTGGCCAACCTTTTCTTCATAACCTAGGTGTACCACCAAATTCTAAATTTTAAGCCTACCCCTAACCTTTTTCCTTATGTTATAACCTTTGGGAAAGTCCTTTCGACCTAGTGGTTGAGTCATATACCGAGGGAGGGCATTATGAGTTAAAGCCTAAGGAAAAGGAATGCAAGGTCAAGATGTCGAGAACCCTCAAATTCTATTCTTTTTCGGTTCCTTCGTGGAACCATAGAGACGCTTAGTAAGGGAAGATTTGAAGCCATTAGGGTGAACGCGGCTAGATTGGTTGGGATGAAAGTGGATTGTGCCTCATTAGTTCTCTACGCTTAGCATACCCTATGTTTCAATCAACCCTCGATATCTTAGAATGTGCTTACCATTGTTGTTTAGAAAGTTTGATATCCTTCGTGCCTTGATCATGTGCAAAAGGTCATTGTATAAGCATTTCTTTTCTTTTTAAGGTTTTAAACTTCCTTCTTCTTTTTTTTTTATTTTGCTTTGCCTCCTTTTTAATAAAAAGAGTTATAGGTTAATCTCTTTGGAAACCTTTACGAGAGCATCACTCGTCCTCTAGAGCGATCTAGGGGTTTAAATGGCTTGTCTTTAGTTGCTAAAATTGACCGTGATTCCTACGAAAGTGAGTTAGTGTATATTCCCATCTTCTCTAATTTTCTTGTTTCTTTCTTTGCTTTAGTAGTGTCATCATTTTCCCTTGGGTTTGATTTTGTTTTGCTCGAGGACGAGCAAAATTTTAGCTTGGGGGAATTTGATGAGCGTCGTTTATGGCGCTCAAAAGAATAAGATTTAAGTTCATTTTCTCTATTTTCTTCCATCATTTTCATATAATTCTCTTAGTTTTATTTGATTTTCCATTTTTATAATTCACTTTGGTTCTCGATTAGTTTTTACGAGTTTTTCATATTTTTAGTTAATAATTCATAGTTTTAGTTTTATTTTTACTTTGTTATGCTTTCTCTCTTTGTTTTATTTGTGTTTTGTAGGTGAATAATCAAGTCAATTTGCTCATTTTGGGATTGCCTTGTTCGCGGGCATCATCTCGAGTGCACTGATGATGGGGATGCCTGGGAGCGCAGAGTTTGATCAAGCAAGCGAAGGAGCCAAGGCCTTGTGCACCACACAAGGGTGCGCGCGCGCGACACAGGGGTGCGTGCGCGCAGACCCAGCTGTGTGCGCGCGCGCCTGGTCTGTGCGTGCGCACGGCCTGTACGGCCTCCTTCGCTCGATTTTCCTATTTATAGATTTTGACTTTATTTTTTGTGACAACTTAACTTTGTACTAGAGAGAGAGTTTTTCTAAAAATAGTAGAGAGAGAAAGTAGAGAGAGAAGCTTAAGATTTACTTGTTTGTACTTGAATTTGGTCTTAGATTTCAATTTGATCTTGAAATTCCTTCTTCAATTCAATGAATGTTTGTAAGATTTCTTTCCTATGATTTACTTTTGATAAGTGACATTTATGTCACTCCTAGGGGTAGTGTTTAGGTTATTTTCATGCTTGTTTTCTCGTATTTTTACCTTTTATTCTATTGTTTTCTCTTTAATAAAGTTTCTAGTTTATTTTGGTAATTTTGGTGTGTTTTAGTTTATTTTCTTTATTTTATTAGTTTTATTCTATTTTCTTATTTTATTTTATTTTATTTTATTTTATTTATTTCTATTTTATTTATTTTATTTTATTTGTCGTGGTATTGTTTTATTTCGTCCTTTATTTATTTTCATTTTATTTTATTCTTATTCTTTATCCTATTTCCTTCCTTCGGTTTTGTGTGTAGGGGTTCGGGAGTCATGTCAAGTGAGTTCGGGTTCCAAGTTGAGTCAAACGCCAAACAAATCTGCTGCCCCTTATCCATCACCACACCCTTCCTTATCCTCCACCACACCAAAACACCACACTCCCCGGTTCCCACCTATCTCACTTCCCCTGCTCCCCTGCTCCCCTGCTCTACTCAACAACACCAACACCATCTGCAACAACAATATCTGCAACAATAACCTTCCCTCCACTCACGGCAACCACCTCTTCGCCACCACAACCAACCACAGCAGCCACCACTCACCCCGTAACAATCAGCGCACTCACCCCCTTAATTGGTGCAGCAATTGCGCCATAACAGACCACTAAAACCCACTACACCAACAACCCCAATTACATCAGCCACCAACGCCTTCTCAACCTTCCTCTGTTCTCACCTCGCAATAATCACCCATCAATCGGAATTTGCAGCCTCGCAATTGGCAATTAATTACCCAAATTTAGCCCCAATTCGATAGGAGCTACTCGCGGTCGCGCAGCCCTGTCCGAAGACGCACGTAATTGGAGTTCACGAAACAGATTGTAAGCAGAAGCTTTGCGCGACCTGTGCGCGTCTTCTGTGCGGGCGCGCAATTGTGGGTCAATCACGAGCTTTTCACGTTATTTTTAATGAGAATAGGAGGGCCAAGATTTGATGCTAGATGATGATGATGCTGATTTGAGCCGTTGATGATGGTTGCGTGAAGCTGGATGATGAAGAGCAGCCACGAGATGATGGAGAGATGGTGGCGATGTATGTTCAGAGCAGCCAAATTTGGAATAGGAGAGAGTTTGGGGTCTGTCGATTTTGGGTGGGATTTGTGGGTTTTATTATTTTAATTTCTTTTAATTTCCTTCCTTTCTTTATTTTATTTTCCTCTTTTTATTTTATTTCTCATTATTTTCTTTTCTTTTCTTAGCTTAGTATAAATACCCATTTTTGGGGTAATTAAGGGGGGGATCCATTATTCTAATTTCTTAGTTAGTTTTAGGAGAGCTTCTCTCTCTAGGTTTAGCTTAGGATTAGGGTAGTTTAGAGAGAGAAAGTGAGGGTTTCACCATTGTTGAACTTGGATTTTGAAGAAGAAATTAATCATCTTTTCTATAGATTTACATCTTCAATCAATGAGAATCTCTAACTCTCTCTCCTCTATTTTTATTGCTTTGTTTTGATTATTATTGTTTTAGTTGTTGGTATTACTTGTTAATCATGTTGGTTCTTGGTTATTTGTTAATTAATCTTGTTATTATCATGATTAGTGAGTAATTTCCCCATTAAGGGGATGGTTGTGGTGTAGTTGGATGTTGAGCATGTTCTAGGTTTAGAGTTGATTTATTTGTGATTAAAAGTCTTTATATGCTTGATATTCTTTAATCCTCTTGCAAGTGCACATTGTTGGTTGATTAAAGGTGAATCTTTTCTAACAAGGAACGGAAGTTGACTTAGTTAAGGTTCATTAGTGTCGATTGTTATTTAATAGTACTTCCTAGTATATGGTTCTAATGTGGAAACATAGAGGCTATGTTAGGAGAAGCTAATTGACCCCGGAAGGCGGCTAGATTGGATCCTTTATTTTGATATTTGAGCATGTTTAGTTCATAATTAATTCAACTTCTATGCTTTTGCTTATGTTCAAGTGAATGCTATACCTAAACCATTTCCCTTAATGTTTTATTTCTTGTTTTAGCATTTTTAGACTTTAGTTTATTTATCTCCTATTCCGAACTAGCTTAATTGTCGATAACATTTGGTGGTGTTTAATCGTTCTCTGTGGTTCGACCCCTATGCTTGCCTTATACTCGTATTAGGTTTGTTTAGGTTGTATAAATTGTATTTGATCTAGGGATAGACAATTGACAACGCGTTTATTCCCTTGTCAACTTTTAATGCAATTCTTTCTAGTTTCTTGAATTTTGATTGAGATTACATTCCTTGCTCTAGAATTTGTTGATTGATTGATTTTCTTTTGATTAAGCTTTAAATGAATATGAATTTTATTGAATTTGTTTTGTTTCTTAATTTCACCATGTTTAGTGAGTAGATTAGTTGCTAGGGAGAAGGGGAAGCATGCTTGATTGATGATTTTTGCTAGTTGATGATGCTAAATTGATTTGAATGTTGCAATTAAATTGGTTGACATATTTTAGCATGTGATTAATTAGACTAGGAGTGATCAACCTATAAGATTAATCTAGATTGCATTGCAAATTTCAATGACATGAACTCTTGATTTGAGGATTGCTTTAATTGATTGAATTTGATTGTGATTTTCCTTGTTAGCCATTCTTAGTGAACCCTAGCTTGGCTTATAGGAGATAGCTTTTGGATTCCTTTGATTGCAACTATTGTTTGTCCCTTGTGATGTTGAATCGATTGAGTGATCTATAAATTAGCATAATCATCGAGCTTGCATGTGAAACCAATATCCCTAGTGTTTAGCATATTTAATTCTTCGATTGGTTAGCTTTTTGACATTTTAGTTACCAACCACTACCATTTATATTCTTCGATTTAGCTTGAAATAGGTTATAGCATCGTTCCTACTCATTCCGTTGGGTTCGACCCTTGACTTACCATATACTTGTATTAGGGTTGGTCGAGTGTTTACAAATTAAGTTTGGCTTTAGGGAGAGGTAGATAACGACCTACATTTTCCTCTTGTCATTCTACAAAGCTAATTGAATCAAATAAAAGTCAAACATATTCTAAGAAAGTTCTTTTGATCAAATGAACGTCAAACACATTCAAACAAAGCTATTTGAATTAAATCAAAGTCGAACACATTCAAACAAAGCTTTTTGAATTAAATGAATCTCAAAAAGCATTCAACAAAGCTAATTGAATCAAATGAAAGTCTAACACATTTTAAAAAAGCTTTTTTAATCAAATGAAAATCAAATGGATTCTACAAAGCTAATTGAATAAAATGAAAGTCAAACACATTCAATTAAAGCATTTAAAATCAAATGAAATACATTCAACAAAGATAATTGAATCAAATGAAAGTCAAAACACATTTAAACAAAGCTTTTTGAATTAAATGAATGTAAAATGCATTCTACAAAGCTAATTGAATCAAATGAAAGTCAAACACATTCTAACAAAGCTTTTTGAATCAAATGAAAGTCAAATGCATTCAACAAAGCTAATTGAACAAATGAAAGTAAAATACATTCAAACATAGCATTTTTAATCATATCAAAGTCACATGCATTCAACAAAGATAATTGAATGAAATGAAAGTCAAACCCATTCAAACAAAGCTTTTGAATTAAATCAAAGTCAAATGCATTCTAAAAAGCTAATTGAATAAATAAAAGTGAAGCACATTCTAAGAAAGCTTTTTAAATCAAATGCAAGTCAAATCCATTTAAACAAAGTTAATTGAATCAAATGAAAGTCAAACACATTCTAACAAAGCTTTTTGAATCAAATAAAAGTTAATCACATTCAAACAAAGCTTTTTGAATCAAATGAAAGTCAAATGCATTCTACAAAGCTAATTGAATCAAAAGAAAGTGAAACACGTTCAAACAAATCTTTTTAAATAAAATGAAAGTCAAATTGATTTAAACAAAGCTTTTTGAATCAAATGAATGTCAAACACATTCAAACAAAGATTTTTGAATTAAATGAAAGTCAAATGCATTTAACAAAGCTAATTGAATCAAATGAAAGTCAAACACATTCTAAGAAAGTTTTTTCAATCAAATGAAAGTTAAAGGCATTCAAACAAAGCTTTTTGAATCAAATGAAAGTCAAACATGTTTAGGGTAAAAATACCCTAGACACGTGGCCCAATCATAGAGGGACTCATGTTAGGCTTGGACAGGTCTAATGTGGGCCTCTCAGCAGCTGACATGTGTCAGCCTCAGATAATAGATGGAATTGCGGCCTTTAGGGCCCAATTTCCAATTAAGTCATGCTGACTTAATGAAGGGAACTTTTTCCAATGACCCTATAAATAGGGAGATTTCCTCCATTTTGGGGACACAATTCATTTATTACAACAACCCTACATTCTCCCATATCAAAGAAAACACCTGAACTCGGAATCCGAGAAGATCTCACTTTTACCTTTCCGCACCTTTTCCTATTCTTCGACCGATACTAACTTGATCGTAAGAGGCGGAGCTCCTACCAACTGGAGTCTCTGTATTTTGCAGGTACAGAGCACGCCAGACCAATCTTGGTGACGTAACTCTCCCGAGGGACAAAAACACCCGAAATATTTAGCGCCGTCTGTGGGGAGAGTACCTCTAAGGAACCGAAAAAAGAAAGAGATATAAGGCTACTCGACATCTTGACTAAGGCACACCGTTCTATAGGCTTGACTCACATCTGCCTCCACCGACTTGTGACTCAACTACAAAGGTAAAAAGGTTTCGAGAAGGGTTGTAATGTAAGGGCGAAAAGGGTGAAGGTAGGCTAAAATTTGAAATTTGGTGGTATACCTAAATTGTGAAGCAAAGGGTGATCAATCCTCAACATCATAAGCAAGCAATTACCAAACAAAAACACCAACACCCCCAAGCTTATTCAAAGCCAAAATAAAAAACATATATACAAAAAGCGTAAGAACGCTTCCCCCCAAGCTAAAATGAAGCATTGTCCTCAATGCTTGAAAATAGGGAGAATGACACTTACATCAAAATATTTTTGAACTTTTTCATGTTTCATTTTATCACTTTTGCCAAAGCATTTTGAGATTGCTTTGCTTTTTCTCATTTTTTCAATTTTTTATTTTTCAAATTATTTCATTGTCCTCGCCTCTTTTAACTATGGACGGCTTTTTCAACTTGGCATTTGCCTTTTATTTAGAAGATATCTACAATACAAACTTGCATTCATTTATAAGAACCAATATACAACTCATCCACCATATACTCCAACAAAATGATCAATTGCTTCACAAAAACCAATAATGGAAACAAGAATGAAACAAAATGCTCAAAATCTAAAGATATGGCTTGAAAAGAAGGTTTATGGATCAAATGGTTAGCAAGTAGGAAAATGGAAACCCAAAATAAAGAAATAGAAAACTATCCTAGAAAAAGAAAAATCACCACCCGAAAAGATGCCTTTGTCCTTCCTAAATGGGTTGGTCGCGATCTCGGGAGACAAGAGTCAAATTCTAGATACAACATCAAGGATCCATGTGCCGCTCATGCAAAATATGTAGAAGGCTTGAAAAGAATGAAAACTCACATGGTTGTAGTAATAACTCACTATTAGTTTCAAATTCACCAAAAGGGAGCAACTGCAAATTTTCAAAAACAAATAGAATCCGGATTCAAGGTCCTAAAAGTTTTAAAGACACTACCTTAGCATACTCTATTCTAGAATCAACCAAAGATACTTTCAAACCGTGCATACTGATACCACATAGGAAGCTATTCATTCAAAAGCAAATGTTCGGATGATATTATGTCCATAACAAAAGCATTACATGAAAAGAAAACAAAAAGAAAGCCTCAAAATCATATTTTTGGATTTTTTCATTTTTGAAAAGAATGAAATGAAAAAGGAAAGTAGAAAAGAGAAGAAAAGGAAAAGAAAGGAAAAGATAAAGAAAAATGCAAAGATGCATGCATATCATGTAAATCCCAATCGACAAACAAGTGGTCATTCGACGACATCGTCAATGACCCCAAACACCCTTGGTGTTACAAAGCAAACATCCTCGAACCATTCAACTCTTCCCAAACTAATCCTATTATATGCAAACAATGAAAGAAAAATAAAAAAAAAGAGGGAAATAAGAAAAATCTCACCGGGAATCCAAGCTAAGCAAGGAAAAGTGTGGTAAAGAAAATACCACCTCCATGAAACTCAACAAGCATAGCATGAATTTGCAAAACCGAGTGAGAATGAAAAAGAGAAAATGAACTATATACAAAGAAAACAGTTAGTAACTTCAAAACAAAAGAAAAAGAAAACAAAACCAAAAATGAAAAACAAAGAAACAAAAATAAACTAATCTACAAAATCAAATCAAAACAAACCAAACAAACTAATAAAATCAACCATACACTTAAAATTACAAAAACAACTATACACCTAAGATACAATAATTTGGATTAGAGGGATTTGGATTCAAGGTTTTGGATTTTGGGATTTGGATTCATGGGAGCAAAAATCACCATCACAACATGGAATAGCAATCATCATCAAAATCAATCAACAAAAGATTTCAACAAAAAATAACATGACATGGTCATGGATAATAACAACATCAAATATAATCAAGACAAGTAATCGTAAACCATCAAGACATGAAAAACCAAGGATAACTAAAAACAACAAAATTAGCCACCAAGACTCCTCATTAGTCTAGTGTCCCCCTAAGCTAAACAAAAATACATCATAACATCCCATTATTACAAAACAAATATCACATGATAAAGGGATGGAGGTAATAGCACAAAGAAGGGGAACTAGTTGCCACTAGGCAACGCATTATCATTGCCACCATCCTTATCGTATGAAAAGCCGGATGAGGGACCATAAGGATCCCATCCTCATATATAACCGGGTGGCCAACCATAATGGCCCCTAAAGTTATTTTGTTGCCAAGGGGCCAAGGGAGTATATTTCTCGGGCAACTCTAGAGGTAATGGATGGGTGGGATCGACATAGGGGTAGTTAGGATCACCCCTATAGTCGCTCCCACCGGGCACACGGTAATCATAGTTACCATGCTCATCCGGGAATGACCTAGTCTCGGTGTTGGACCCTTGAGGTCCTTGCCAATATGGGTAGGTAGCCCTCCCATCTTCTCCCCAAGAAGGTACAAAAGCAAGTTGAGGAGGAAAGTACAAGTAGTTAACTGGGGGAGTGATCTCCCCACGGTTAACACTCGTATCAGATAGTTGTTGTTGTTGGAGAAACATATCTTGTTGCATTTCGGTTATGCCTCTCATTTGGTTGTATATGGCCTCTAAATCTTGGTCATACATCCCCTCCATACGGACTTGCATGCCCGCCATTTGGGCACTCAAAGCCTCCATGTCGGGGTTGGCGAATTGATGTCGTCGAGGTTGAGGTTGAGGCACTTCTTGCTCTTGTTGTTGTTGTTATTGTTGTTGCTGTTTTTGTTGTTGTTGTTGTTGTTGTTGTTGATGATGATGATTTCTTTGAATTTTTTTCTTTTCATTGAGCACATCTTCCATGTCTTCATCTTCCCCGGGAATGCGGTTACTCATGGGCACAAACCATACATTCGGGGCATTCCGCTGAGGGGAGGTCAATGAGGGTTTCGGAAGATAGCACCGATGAGTGTTCCTCACAAGCCAATCAAACACCTCATCATCATCGCTCTTTGATATAAATTGCACTTGCTTGAATTGAGCGATGTCGAGGTAAAGGGTGTCGAGATCCCCCACCAGAGTGCAAGAAAGAAGATACCTCCCATAGCTAGGCCTAGTAGCCAATCTTGTGATCATGCTACCACAAGGGATGTCTCCCGACCTACTGCCCCTCATGTCTATACAATTCCTCAAAAATATGCGCCCAAAGTTCAACCTCCCTCGCAATTCTTCCCTAGTTGCCATCCATAGAACTCGCAACTCAGCTTGCGACATCTTGCTCAAATCTTGCTTGGGGAACACTGAGTACCCCAATAACCGATGAAGAACTCTTAAACATGGCAGGAATATGTCGCTTGCAAGGGATTAGCGAGCAGTGAACTCATTCATCCACGAGATTGCATGCCACCAAGCATTTTGGGAATACCCATCCAAGTCAAGGGTCGCATTAAAGTCAAGGGCCGCATTGAACTTGGCCAAGGACATGACATGCTCATGATTGAAAAACTAGAAGGTGATTTTGAATTCTTTGTCACCAACCGGAGTAGTGGTAAAAGAGGCCAAAAACTCCCTAGTTAGCTCAAGAAAGGTCTGGTAGCTCTTGTTGACAAAGCTACCCAACCCAAGGTTGTCGAATAGAACCCATAACTCCTCATCAATGCTCAATTTGATCATGCTCAATTGATGGTAATGCTGTGAGGGCTTTATAGTTATTTTCTTGGAATTAGCCCAATGTGGCTTATGACGTGCATTGGCAAATCGGGTTTTTGGTAGAGGAAGAAGCTCTTCATTTTGTGTTTGGGAAGAGGGAGTGTTTGATGGAGAGGGTTTTTTAATGGTTATATTTGTCTTTCTCTTTATGGAAGTGATGGCTTTCATGATCTTAGACATTTTGCTTCACCAAATTCACAACCAAAAACATAATCACAACACCACAAATTGCCACAAATCACCACAAACACAACACTACAACAAACTTAGTTCAACCAACCAAATACACCAAGCACCACTTACTACCACTTATTACCAAAATCAACCTTCCACAAATTGCAACCAAATAGCACAAATGAGCTACACAATCAACAACAATACAATGTGAGGCATAATCAAGCAACAACAACATATATAATCAACACAATTACTCGATCAATCACCTTATTCAACAAAATTGATACTACTACTATTCATAATCATCAAATAATCAAATTCCTGCAACAAGATGATATTATAATGTAAAATAGAGGTAAAGAAGATGATTATACCATACTAGAAGCAAGAATGACCAAGAATTAGGCACCAAAATCCACCACACCGAAAAACCCCAATTTGCTCTTCAATGGAGCAGAGAGATTGGAGAAGAAGAAATGGAGGAAGGTAGTATAATTTTTTATGCAGATGAATAATTTTGAGTAGGAAATTGTTGAATTTGTGAGTTGTTTTGATGATTTGAGGGTGATTTTGGATGGTTTTGGAGTTAGGGTTTTGAGTTTAGAGTGAGAAGGAGTGCGGATGATAGTGGGTTTGGATGAAAATGAGCAAAAGAAAGAAGAAGGAAAGAAGAAATAGCCTCGGCTGGGTAGGTGCGCGGCCGCGCAGCAGGGGTGCACGCTCGCGCCCCTGCTGCTCCCCTTCTTGCTTGCTTCTTTGCTCTTGGTGCTTTCATATATGGGCTTAATGATCTTTATCATCCTGGGATTATTGAACCTACTATATCAATCAATTTCTAAACCCCTTTTCGATGGGTTCAACATCCCAAATTAATGAGAGCACCATAATGAACCCACCAAGCACAAACTTGCTTCAAATTTTAGCACAACTTTTCCTAACTTACCTCCTAATTTACCTTACCCATAAAACTCGGAATTCAATAATATCTAGCATACTCTCACTAAATACCACGAAACACCTTCCCATTGTGCTCATGCTCGTTCGAGGTAGTCCAATTCAAATGAATTTAACCTATTAATCCAAATACAAAACAAGTAAAAGAAAGAAAACCAATTGAATGAAAACTAATGAAAATAGAATCAAAAGAAAAAGTTAGATAATCGGGTTGCCTTTCGAAAAGCGCTTGCTTAAGGTCCTTAGCTCGACCCTTCCTCCAAATCATGGAGGGTTAAAGAACACCACCTTGTTCAAAGTGGTAGAGGGGACAAACTCTTTCTCATTCCTTGGAAACTTCACATCGTTGCTTGATGAATTCTCACTTGATGAAACTTCCGAAACAAGCTCATTTTACTTCAACTTCATTTTTTTCTTCATAAAAGCTCTCTTTTTCTTCTTTATCTTCTTACTCCTTCTAGTGGACGGTTCCTCACCATCAACACTATTGGAATTAACCTCGTCTTCTTGAGGGTAGAGCTCAAACCTTAGAGGAATATCAATCACCTCCTCATCCTTAAGCTTCAAAGACTCCTTGTTTTCTTCACTAACCTTCTTGCATTCAACACTCAAAGGCACATCATCACAAACCTTAAGAACTTTGTTAGTAGAAGAAACAATCATGTATACATTATCATTGGAATGAGGGGAATTGATGCACATAATTCCATTCACAAGAGACAAAGATTCATGCATCGGTTTAAGCTCAAAACTAGCCTTATTGTTACCAACTCTCAAAGTAATAAGACCTCCTTTCACATCTATCAAAGCTCCCGAATTAGCAAAGAAAATTCTCCCTAAAATGATAGGTATGTTATCATCTTCCGCTATCTCAAGCACAATAAAATCAACCAGAATTGTGAACTCTCTTATCTTGAAGGGAAACATCCTCAACTCTTCCCTTTGGAAACTTAATAGATCGATTGGCCAATTGCAATGTCATGTTGGTTGGAAGAAGCTTACCTAGCTGAAGCTTACTAAAGACTGAATAAGGCATGATAATCACACTAGCACCTAAATCACATAGAGCATTTTGGAACAATTTTCCATTGATTTTGCAAGGGATAGAGAAGTTACCCAATTCTTTCATTTTCTTGGGTTAATCATTATGAATCAAAGCACTACAACATTCCCCAACCTCTACCGAATCAATCTCATTGCACTCTGTCTTACCACTCAAGATTTCCTTAAGGAACTAAGAATATCTTGGCATTTGAGTCATGGCTTCGGTAAGAGGGATTGAAAGATGAACTTCCCTAAGCATATCAAGAAATCTCCCAAATTGTTCATCAATTTTGTTTCTCAAAAACTTTTGGGGATATGGAAGTTTGGGCTTGATTACCTCCTCTTTCACTTTTTCATCACTCTTCTCTTCCTCTTGGGCTTCCTTACTTACCTTCTTTGACATATTGATCTCTTTTTCCTCACTTGAATCACTCATCTTTTCATCTTCCTCACTCTTCCTAGAAACTCTCTCTTCAAGCACTTTCCCACTGCTTGTGGTGATAGGATACACGGGTTTCTTAGGTTTAACTCCTTGTGAGGGTAAAGAAGAAGGGGTAGCATTCACACTCTATTTCAAGGTATTAGCCAATTGAGTGATTTGAGTTTCAAGCATCTTATTGTGTGTAATCATCTCATTGAACTTTTTATCACTTACCAACATGTAAATGTTCAAAATCTTGGTTTGTTTCTTGATGATTTCTTCCAAAGTAGTTTTAGAAGATGAAGGTTGACTTAGAAATTCTCACCATTTCCTTGAGTTCTTGGAGCAAATCTGAGTGAGGGTCCCCTTTGGTTGTTGTTTTGAAAATTCCCTCGGTTTTGGTTGCTCCAATTACCCCGATTTTGATTTTGGCCATTGTTTTGGTATTGGTTGCCATAGCCTTGACCTTGGCTTTGGTTTTGATTATTATAGCCTTGATTATTATAGTTCCCTCAAAAATTTTAATTTCCTTGGTTTCTATAACCACCATTGTTATAATTATCAAAATTCCCTTATTGGTGAGCATTTCTATTCCCATAGTTTCTTGGACCATCAAATCTTTGTCCATTGTTGTTATTTGAAACAAAATTCACTTGCTCACAATCATTATTATCAACATCATCATAATTCACAAATGCATGTGGACAATTAGAAGAATCATGGTCATATGACCCACGTATATCACAAAACACACATCCATTTGGCATATTATTCGAAGTTGAAGGGGACTCTCATGCTTTGCACCACTATATTGACGCCTTTTTATCAAAGTGATCATCGCCGGTCTTATCTCGAAATCATTTATCGGTGTCGTAGGAGGAGCAATACCACTTTCAAACCTATAAGCTCCAGGAGTTCCTAACTCCTTCAATGCTACTTTCATATTAGCACCCATGCTTTCTCGTTCTTCTTCTTTATGGATTTCCTCTCTTAGGGGAATTGAACTTGAGGAACGATTGGCAACCCTTATCCTTGTTATGGTCCTCTCAATTTTCGGAGGAAATGGCACTAAATTTCGATCTCGTGCCTTATGCATACAAAACTCAAAGCAAAATATCAATAGCACGGCTACAAATGTAGCATACAAGGAAGAAAATCTTTTTGTATTTTCCAAATAAAATGGAATAGACTCAATTAACAATAGCAATCACCATGCCTTCCCCAGCAACGGCGCCATTTTTTACGAGAGGAAAAACCTAGGTCGTTGGAAACTAGATTTCCCGGTCAAAACAAAATTTGTAAAACTAAACCCAACCCTAGGTATAGGGGCAAGTCCAGGTCGAACCCAAGGGAAGGCGGTTTTGCTAAAGTCCAAGCTAAGCTATTCCGAAATCTTAAAACGGTGGGTTGGTCTATGCTATTGAAATCAATTAAATTAACAAATGAAAATCAATTATCAAAGCACTAGGGAATTTAGGATCCACATGCACCAATGATAAACTTGCTAATTCGATGGAATTTGATTAATTAAGCAATGCGAGGGAAAACGAAATTTGCAATCAAAATCACTCAAGAAGCTATTTCCTAGGGTCAAGCTAGATGTCTTTACAAATGACTTCAAAGGAAAATTGCAAATCAAGATCAATCGATAATAATAGCATCCAAATCAATTGTTCGTGTCATTGAAAGCTATTATGCAATCTATCATGATCATCAAGGTTAGCTACTCCTCTTCAAATCAAACACATGCACAAATTTCATCAACCAATTTAATCACATCAACAATCAAATCAATCAAAAACCCCAAATTAGCTATAGATTATCACCAATACATGCTTCACCACATTCCCTAGCAAAGGAACTACTCATTACTCATGGTAAAATTGAAAAGCATAACAAAAGTAATCAACAATCTAATCATCAACATTGTAATCCAAATATCAACAATCAAAATCAAGCTAAACAATAGAAATCCAACAATATAACTAAATCAAAAATAAAATTGCATTGAAAAGTAAAGGATTCTAACAAAACTTTGATCAATATCAAAGAGTAATGAAGATCACAATGTCACAATCATAACACAAAGTTTCTCACTCTAAAATCTAAGAACAATATCAAAAAAGCAAGAGCTTCTCTCTCCAAAATCCTAATCAAAATCAATTCTAATTCTAAAACAAGTCTTCTTCTCTTTTGAAATGAAGGAAATCTATATATAGTAAAACTAACTAAAGAGAAGTTAGTTAGACATCCAAAAGAGACCTCAAAAGGCACGGCCTCTCACTCCTAAGCGTGGCCGCAACAAAATGGGTACGAAAATAGGGGAAGGGGAGAGGTGCGGCCGCGCTAGCCACCTACGCGGCCGCTCACTGGGAGCAGGGGATATGCTTGGGTGCTCTCAAAGATGTCCCTTTGAGCTCCGGATGATGCATGTTGCTAAGGCAGTTTCTTGAAGCCATTACGACGGGTTCAACACCGTCTTTTAATGTCCACGCGGCATGAGAGCGCGACCTTGAAGACTTGACTCATGCATACCTTTGCTTTTGAGCTTTAAGTGGGGGAACCGGAACTCATTTTTGGCTTTGAATACCCTGAGAGAACGCCAATGAGCTTCTCGAACATCACTAAATTCCTAGAATCAAACAAAAGCAAACAAGTAAAGGAGAAAATGCAAAAGAAACTAAGAAATGCAAGAAAGTATGAAAGAAACTAAGGGAAATGCAAAATAGAGAAAATACAAGTAAAGCTAAAGAAAAAGAGGTAAAAAAGAAGTAAAAGTAATGAAAAATCATCCTAAAAGAAGCTAAATGAGTGCCATAAATGATACTCATCAAAACATCATCATCATAATCTCATCAAAGCATAATAACATTAGCAAGATCCTAGGCATGACACTAACAAGATTAATAACAAATCTTAGCTTGTCACTAAACATTTAAGATCAAAGCTTTAGCCCTAACATGATATTAGAATGATAGAAGAAAATACGAACCAACCTAAACATGATACTAGAAAGCAATAAATAACATCCTACATGATACTAGAAATCAAAATAATTAAAGCATGCTTTCTACAAGATATAACAATAAAATTACTCACTTTGATGCCTTGTATCTCTTTCTATCAAAACAATACACACGTTAGTAACTTGAAGGAAAATATTAAACAATAAATCTAATTAAAGAATTGAAATAAGATTTTGGACCAAACCCTCAGTTTTTAGCAACCTTTCAGGTCTAGGGCGAAGGCAACTTTGAGCTTGGTTAGTGCATATAAGACTCGTGAATGCGGTATTGTGTTTAGAAAATATAAGGCTTAGAAAGAGGGAGAAAGAACAAGCTTCTAACTTTTAGAGAGATAGAGAATAGAATTAGATGATTATTGATGATTCAAAACGAGGAAATAATGCCCCTATTTATAGAGAAAACATCTGAAACGTTTAGAAAAGAGTCAGAATTCAACTTGAAGTAAAACTGCCCCTATCGTGATGTGAAAGGCCTATCGCGATGCGATAAGCTTATCGCACCGCGATAGACTCATCGCAGTGTGATAGCGTGGCTACGATAAAACAGCTGTATGGAGTCATTCCCCTAATATAATTAGATGTTTAGAATCCATATTTATCATTAATTTAAAATCAGTTAATTATTAAAATATTTGTTTTATTCCAAATAAAATTCATTATCTTTTCTAAATAAAATAAAAGTATAATTATTAATCCTAATTCCATTAGAACTTAATATAACCTTCTAGATTATTCTAGAAGACTAAAGTCAATCCTAATGACTTTAGTAATAATAAATAATGGGCCTTCCACTTGATCATTAGGCCATATATAAAATTATTTTTGGCCCAGTTTAGTATTTTGGCCATAACTTCCTCTTTATTCATCGGAATTGGGCTTATAATATATTGTTGGAAAGCTCTTTTCGAGCCCCATCAAAATACACTATTAATGGAACCATATCACAGACCAAACTAAATTAGACTGGATATTTTCCATAAATAAGGTACGAAAAGAAATATTTTTGAAAACTGAAAGAAGTATTTTTCTTAAAAACAGGTGCAGCACGAGACTCTTTCACATTTCACCTCGTTTGATAATCAATTAAATGAAAGGTATTCATCACTGGGTTTGGTTTTGTGGAGACACAATGAGGTGTCTATAGAAGCCCCCACTTTGACTGAGTTTAGAGAAACGTAAGTTTCGTAAACAAAAGTCAAAGTAGTGATAGGGACGGAGAATGATTTAGAACGTTCGGAGATCCTAATTCATTCTTGTAACGCCGAGACCTGCAAACTAGTTTTAGTTAAATAGATAAAAGAGTTAGAAATACGTATCTTGCACCGTCGAGCACACGTCTCTAGTGTAACCGATTTTGTTTGCTGCATTTGTGACGACCTTCCTCAAGCCAGGGAATATCGCTTGAAGACCGCTCCGCTTGTAGCTGTCTTCAATGTTGTTGTGACAGTCCTCCGCAAGCTAGGGAACACCATCGAAGATTGCTCCGCTTGTAGCGATCTTCTACTGCTTTGTGACCATCTTCCGCAAGCTAGGGAAAATGGTCGAAGATAACTCTTCTTGTAGCTATCTCCCATTTTTGTGACAACCTTCCACATCTTAGGAAACACCGTCGAAGGCCATTCTGCTTGTAACAGTCCTCAGCTGTTTGTGACAACCCTTTACACCTTGGGGAACGTCGTCGAAGATCATTCTGCTTGTAACGATCCTCAATTTTTCTGTGCTTTGCTTAATTGTCTACTGTGCTGTTGCTTTGTTGTGATTTTGCTATGAACCAATATCTTTGGTGCTTACGATTAACCAATATCTTGGTGCTTGCGATGAGCCAATGTTAGGCGCTTAAGCTAAGTGAGACGATCATCATCAGGTCGACCACTTACTACGATTGTAATTGAGCCGAATACTAATCATGTCATCTTGCTTATAGGGGCTAACTAGCTTACCAAGGAACCCAATTTTCTGAATATTGTCAACATAAACCAATATGGGGCCTAAGGAATTGCATCGCTAAGGAAAGAAAATTATCGCCTGCTGCCACGTGCCATCGCGACGCACCAGGCCTGTCGCGTCGCGATAGCCTTATCGTGGCGAGATAATGTTATCGCATCGCGATGGAGTTGGGTTTCCAGTATTTAAACCCTTTCTTCCTCATTTTCGCTGTTTGCCTCATTTTTTCGATTTTGCTCGAAAAAAATTCTCCTTGCTCGTTCTTCTACGTTTCTTAACGAAATTCGCTCAAATTTTTGCAAATCAAATCTTATTATCTCTAGTTTGCCGATCTATGTAAGTTTTTCTTAAACTCACTTTATTTTTGGCGAATTTTGTGTGTTTTTGCTCGTGGGTTTTTGAAAATTTCCAAAACAATTTTGCTTCTTTTGCTTTGTTTGTTGAATTTCTTGCCATGAAACCACTTGTTTATGTCTGTATATTGCCTTAGAAGTATTTTGAAACTTGTTTGGCTCAATTCGGCATAGAAATGAGAAAGTTGCCATTGTTGAACACCTTGAGTTCGTGAATACAATGTGGCTTGTTCTTCATGTTTTTGCTTTCTTTCCATGCTTAATTTGTCACAATATTTATCATAATATTGCAAGAAATTTTTTGATTTCTTAGAAATATTATTATTGTCGAATTAAAAAACATGCTCTGTTTTAGTACTACGTACTCTGTTTTTGACGAACATAGTATCATGCGGCTAGACGAACCTTAGACAGTATAAAACCCTCAATTTAATGTTTTTTTATGTCTTTGAACATGATTAGCATGACTCGTCGTCGAGGTTTTGGCTCTCGTTCTCGTGGGGCTCACTAGGAGGATGAGCATGTCGACGCAGGCGAAGGGACTTCCATTAGCCTTGGGGAGTTCCCTGATAAGGATGGGCATACTCTATACTTTGTGCCTAGGTTCCACATTTCAGATTGCGTTCGGCGCGGCATGACCGACGAGCGGGTTCGTTGCCATGATTCGGGCAACGATACCATCAGCCATCTGTACGACACCTACTTCGTCAACAACACGGAGCTGCGCGTGCTGTGAGAGTCATGTGGCTTGACTCTTTTGCTACAAGCCACTAGTGCTCTCTACTCTTTGCAGTCGAGTTGTTTCATCATACGAGGTTCAGTGGAGTTCTTTTGGGACACCACCAACACGTTCCATTTTCCATGGGGTGAGATGACCATCACTCTTGAATTTTCTATGATCACTAGACTGGAGTTCCATTTGACCGTGGTTCCTTTGGGTAGGGATATTACCCTTATGTCACTAGAAGTGGACGAGCTACTGGGTCCTATTGTCATTCGAGCCCATGCTGAGTCGAGATCAGTGTAGATGAGCGGCCGATCCATTCGTCGTACTCTGCTTGTAAAGGCCTTTCGAGATGACGTGTCCACCTCTGAGCAACAGTTGTGCATCTTCGTTCTTATTTTGCTGTCAGGGACCTTTTCTCCTGACAAGAGTAGCCGAGCGCTACTCTAATATCTACCAGCTCTTCGCGACCTACCATCGGTATTTTGCTTGGCCTATGATTACTTAATAGTGTCGTTGGTCTACTAACCCTAATCAAATTAATTATTTATAACCTAAACTACCCTAATACTAGTATAGGGGTAAGTAAAGGGTCGAACCCAAAAGGACTAAGTGTATCAATCTATGCTAATTAGACTACTAGGAAAGCTTGTGAGATAGAGAGAGGTTCAACTAAACACAACTAAGAACAAATAACTAAAGCTAGGGAAAGTGGAATCCAATTACATCAATACGTTCAATAACATCAAAAAATTAGATGAAAATGACCTCGATTAGGAACAATCAACACATTTAACTCACTCTCGCATAATTAAGCATGTTAATTATCCTACTAAACTAATTCACTCTCGTGCAACTAGCCTAGCAAAGGTATGTAAGAATTTAGTCCCTCCACCAACTCACTCTCGCGCAATTGATTGAAAATACAATTAAGAACATAGAATCAATTAGCTAGAAAGATTCTAATCCATAAAAGCATCATCCATACACAATAATCAAGAAACAATTTCATACTAACCACAATCAATCATTAAATTAATTAACATAACCTTCATCCATTTCCCTAGAACAAAACCTAAACTAACATGATGAACAAAAACAAGGAAAACAAGGTAAAATAATAATAAAAGCAAGAATCAAATAACAAAACTAATTAATCTAATCAAAACAACAAATAAATAAGCAAAAACAATAATAAATGAAAGCAATAAAGGTGAGAGAAAGTTAGGAAGACTCATTGAATTCATGAGAGGAAAAATCCACAAATTTGCTTCTTCAAAATCCCAAAAACTCCATGAAAAATCCAAGCTTTCTCTCTCTAAACTAATCTAACCCTAAGGGAGAGAAAATAAAAGAGCTAAACTAATCTAATCTAATCTAGGGTAGAATAAAGTTAAGTGAAAGTTAAGAGGAAATAACCCCAAAGGGGTATTTATAATACAAGCTCAAATAAAATAAAATAAAAATAAAATAAATAAAACTAAATGAAACTAAATCTAAAAACAAAACTAAAATAAAATGAAAATAAAAGAAAGAGAAATGGAAAACATAACCCCCAAAATTCCCTTCTTTTTTCATTTAGCTGCTCTGTACTTCCATCATCACCATCACGCATCATCAATGGCTCAAATCAAAACACCATCATCACCGACATCAGTAGCAATCAATCAAGGCCGTTAAATTTTCATTAAAACTCGCTTGAGAAGCTCGTGATTGACCCACAATTGCGCGCCCGCACAGACATCGCACAAAGGTCGCGTGATAGCTTCTGCCTCGACTCTGATTTTGGACTCCAATTTGTGCGCCTTCTGACAGAAATGCGCGGCCGCGAAGCTCCAATCTAATTGGACCTTAATTGAGGTTCGATTGTTTGCAAATGGTGAAGAGGGGAGGCCGGAATTCGCTGCGGTTTTGGTGTTGTTTGGGTGGTTGTGGTTGAGATGGGTTTGCTGCGGTGAGTTACGGTGGTGATTGCTGGTTGCTGGTGGTTTTGGCGGAGGTTGATTGGAGGTGGTAAGGGAGTTGCGTGGTGGTTGATTGGAGAGGAATTGGAGTTGGTTTTGTTGGAGTTGCGGGTGAGGGGCTGCTCGGGATTGTGCTGCTGATTGGAGGTGTTGTGGTTGCTGCTGTTGATGTGCGTGGTTGTTGTTGTTGGTGTTGGGTTTGTTGCGGGGTGAAGCAGCAGGGGATTGTGGTTTGGTGTTGGTGAGTTGCAGTGCTGCCGGGGCTTTATGGTGGCTGAGGGGTTGGTTGCTGATGGTGGTTCAGGGCGGTGGATGTTGTTGTGTTAGTTGTGGCTGGTGGTGTTGGTGTTGTGTGGGGTGAGATGCGTGGCTGGGATTGGTGGTGGATGGTGAAGGTTGCTGGTGTGGTGTGTGTTTGTTGCTGAGTTGGGAGCAGGGGATTGTGTGGTGTAGGTTTAGAAACGGTGTGGTGTAGGTTAAGTTGGCAGCAATAATTAGGGAAGAGCAGCAGCTTGTGCATTTGCCTCGAACCTCGGACAAGAATAACTTGACACTCGAACCTCAATCCGAACGCAAACCTACACACCCAAAGAAAACCGAGGAGAGGATTGGGACATAAAATAAAATAAATAAAATAGAAATAAATAAAATGAAAATAAATAAAGGACGAAATAAAATAAAACCAAGACAAATAAAATAAAATAAATAAAATAGCAATAAAATAGAAAATAAGGGACATAAAACTAAACTAAAAAAAAATAATTAAAACTACGCAAGCAAATAAAATAAAATAAAATACGAAAATAGACTAAAACTAATAAAATAAAGAGAATAAACTAAAACGCTCCAAAAATACTCAAAATAAATATAAAAGACGAGAATAATAAAATAATAGAAATAAAGGATAAAAAGGGTGAAATTATTGGAAAATAAGCCGGAATACGACTCAATAAACACCCTAAAAGTGACATAAAAGTCACTTATCAACCTTCCATCTTTGGAGCCAGCTAGGCCTTCGCAATGAGGGCTCCCCATTGCTGTTAGTTGGGGAGGCTGTTATCCTGGTTTGGACACTATCGCACTTGTTCGAGAGGCGCTTCTCTCGGTATTTATTGCTGTTTATCATTTCTATTTGTCCTGTTCAACAGGATTCTAACTCATGGATATCTCTTTCACATGAGCCTGAGCCTCTTTTCCGTCCATGGGCTGAGTTGGACGTTCCTACGCGAGCCATCGTGTATACATCCCAGTGTAGTTACTTTCAGGGGGCGTACGAGGCTGTGGTGTATTTGGGCGAGAGAGTTGCGGTTTAGCACTCTACGGAGTTTTTTGTGGTTCCGCGATGTCCTCCACCACATATGATGGATCAGGAGGCTCTTCGAACTCACATGGAGTGGTCACCGGCTGGCGAGGGTTGGCATAGGCATAGTCATCCAACCCAGTACTATGCCTGGAAACTCTTGCTGCGATTGGATCCACCGCCTTGTGTAATGGAGGAGGAGGAGGTGTGCTTTCATATCTTTCAATTTGTTTACCTTGTGGTAGCCTTCAATGATTTTGTCCGTCAGAGTTTATCTTTGCAGGATGCGGCTGCTGCGGAGTTTGTACCTTGGCCTTGTCCGTCACATATCATGAACCTTTTAGGCCCATAGAGGAGATGATTCCTCCACCCCCTGAGGAGTGGGGTCTGGTGGAGAGGTTGATTCCTCGCCATTAGACTTCGGTAAGTTATCTCTGATACTTTACTGCATGTATCTTTTTAAAATCATTTCTAACCCTTTTTTTAATTTTGTAGTTTTCTCGTGAGGTGATGACAAGGATGGCGAGAGCTATGGAGAGAGAGGTATGGATACCTGAGGGTAGGAGAGAGAGGTATGGATCTGAATCAAGACGTCGCCGCACCTCGGTTGATACTCAAGGTCGACGAGAAGGGTCGGACCGCACTTTCGTCATGGAGGGTTCTGGATCCGCTACTGAGGAGGATGTGAGGCAGCCTCTTGGTTAGGATACTTCGGTGCCGATTCCTTTCACGGCTGGTAGTACGTACGAGGTCTGCTTGTCTTCGCCGTAGCCACAACGGCTAGAGCCTCAGTAGTGTGAGCCAGGATGGGATGACCATACTCTTTCGATTCCTCCGATTGGAGAGGCTAATGCTGGGTAGGAGGTGAATCCGCGGACTATGCAGTTTTACGATACCTTCGAGATTCGTCCTCCGGGATCATAGAAGTACCCGTGTTTATTCATCCTTTGACTATATAGGACTTTGCTGTTTTCATTGTATTATTGACACTTATGTTTAGACATATTGTATATACACACTTTTATTATGTCTATTCAATTTCTTGCATTTTATTTTTTTATTTTATGTGCATGTGAGTGTGTGAAAAAAATTGTTGCAAATTTTTGCGCAAAAATTTCGGTCATTTTTATTACTAATGGAGGGTATCCGACTTTCTGCCCAAAAAAAAAAATGAAAAAATAAAATGAGATTTGATTACAAATAAGCTTTAATTACTTAAACTTAAAAATAATCAATATGGGATGAGTGTTTGAAGGAAAGTTGCCAAAAATCAGATTGGATAAGGCTTTGAAAGGATTAAAAACCATAAAGTCAAAGTAAAAATCTGAATCAAAGTTGGAAAAACGCGGCCAACATAATGGGTGACGCTAACGCAGGCAAGAGCAGGCTATCGCGGCGCGATAGCCTTATCGCGGCGTGATAAACTTAAATTCTCGAATCCATCCAGGATTTAGTTTGCGCTGACCCCTATTTATAAATAGCCCCTAAATATGCCGATTTCAGCATAATTCGAGCAGATTAAAATACTTAGCTTTTAATATTCAATCAATTAGTCATGGCTAAGACTTTTAGTGATTTACTCGTGAGTGGTGCCGGTCTCTGACTGCTAAGGAGAGAAAAGAGCTTGACTCTTTTTCACTTGGGTGGTTCATATGGTATTAAGGGGGTAGATATTGATATAGACTTTATTTGTACCGCCTTAGAATATTGGGATTCAAATACCCATTGCTTTAGACTAGGTGATGATGAAATTTTCCCTTTATCTGAAGAATTTTGTGCCATTCTTGGCTTTCCTTCTTTAAATTTTGCGGTAATTCCTAAGGTAAGCGAATATTATTATAAAGATTTTGAGCATTTCCTTAACCTTAAGGATAGGGAATTGAAGGATATAGTTCATGGTAATGTGATCAATTTAAAAGAATTTACACGTTTTTATTTTGATAGACCACGATCTGAGTCTTTTCATGTTTATAAGAGAAGGGCTTTCCTCTTTTGTATGTTTAGCCAATATCTCCTCCCTAGTATAAATATTCATGAGTTAAGCAATATTGGTATTTGTCATGGAGTAAATTGACTCAGGGAGAAATCCAATGCCATTAATTGTTGGAGAAACTATGGTTAGCTTAGATGAATTAAAAAAAGATCCAAAAGCACCTCTTCGAGGTTCTCCAATTTTATTACAGATAGAAAAATTGATATTTTTAATTACAGAAATAAAAAATATTTAATTTTGTATAGTAATACTAATTATTTGCATTGAAGTTTTGCTGATTTGGCTAATGGAAAGGCTTGAATTAATTAGCCCTCCTGGCAACATTGAAAAGTATACACGCACCAAATTGTCTTGTCAGAAGGAAGAAAAAATTTCCATAAAGATGGGTCGTCGGGAGTGGAGTAGAATCTTTGAAACTCGCGACTTCTCCATTAAATGAGTTGTTCCTTGGTGGAAAATAAAGAAGATGGTTGGTGTCAATACTCAACCCTTTTGTTGTCTTCCAAGCTTGTCTAAGTTAAGTTTTTACTATCCTTCTAGAGTAAGAAGACAATATGGCCTTGCTCAAACCATTTCTTTCGGGGATTTTCGTCGCCCTTTGAATTTCCCGTTTCACAAGATGTAGAAAGATTTGACGACTATTGTTGCGCTAGACCTGTTTGGGAAGTTGTTACCCATAAATTTCCTCCTCCTTTGTCTAGAGATGTGGAGCAGTGGCTACTTGGTAGATCTCAAAAGGACAAGAACAAAGTCCGAAACATGAACAAAGACATAACTAGTGCTAAAGATCGCCTAGGAGATAAGAAAATTCCTCCTAAAGATTGCCTAGTTGCAGGAGTTGAATTCAATACTTCTATTATGCCTAAGAAAAGGAGTATTGCAAAAGGCAAAGAGAAAAGGAAAGCTGAATCTATGGAAAAGAAAGCATGGGTTGAAAAGAAGATTGGTGTAATGGCCAAGGGAGAAATTATCTCTATAAAAATTGTATGCAGATCATCTGAGGGATCCTTATTGGAGGGAGCAGACAAAAATTGGAAAAGGGCTAGAAAAGAGAAGACCGATTAGCGCATTGCTTTACTTCCAATTTATTAGTCATTTATTTTATTTTCAAGTCAATTTTATTTTTAAGCTTTTCTTTTAATTCCATCAATAATATAATATTTTTTTATTAATCATTAATGCAATTTTTTTTTCAGCTTTTCAAATTAAATTAACTTTTTATAAAAATTTATTTTATTAAAGCAATGAAAACAACTGTGAATAAATTACGAAAATAGTTCGAGTACGGAAGTCGAAAATTCTTGAAATACACCAAAATTTTCCTAGATTGACAAAATGTATTGGCACTGGAATTTTGAACCCATCGCGGTGCGACATCGCTGTCACGACGCGATGATTTTGTTGCGGCACGACATACCTTGTCGTGGCGCGTTGGTCTTGCATTTTGCGTGATGCTCTTTCTGCTTTAGCGAGCTGATGTAGGAGTGCGCGGTTTGCAAAAATTAAAGTGGCCGCACCCCGTAAAGGGTTGCCTACATATCCTTTCCTTAGGAATCAGGCCAAATGTAGCTCTTTTTTAGTATACTACTCAAGATTTCATGGGTAGAATTTCTTTTCTTAAGTTGGTCAAGATTCGTCATGTTTGAAAACTCATTACCATCCGTATCGGTTAGTTTTGCGGCACCTCCTGATAGGATAGTGTTGACGATGTATGGTCCAGACTAATTAGGCCTAAATTTTCCCCTTGGGTCTAGAACATTTTTCCTTAATGATTTTAACACCAAGTCTCCTACTTTGATGTTTCTTGTCTTGAACTTCATATTAAAGTGTCTAGCCATGCTTGTTTGATAGCATTGATTATGATGTAGAGCCTCTAGTGTTTTTCATCAAGTAGAATTAGCTCCTCATATCTCGCTCTAGTCCATTCAACTTTATCGAGTTTACTTTCTAATGCGATGAGTAAAGAAGGTATTTCTAGTTCTATAGGTTGTGCGACATCCATTCCATAGACTAAGGAAAATGGCGTATTTCCTGTGGATGAACGAATTGACGTGCGATAACCCCAAAGAGCAAAATGGAGTTTGTTAGGCCAATCCATGTAGATTTCTGTCAATTTTTCGATAATAGTTTTTAAGTTCTTGTTGGGTACTTTTACTCGCTATGTGCTTGAGGTCTATATGGGGAATAGTGATGATGTTGAATTCCATACTTTTGAAGCAATTCTTCACATTCCGCTTGAAAGTGAGTTCCATTGTCACTTATCATTTCATGTGGGACTCCATATCGGCATATAATGTTTCTTTCGATAAAGAGTGCTACATGCTTTGCGGTGAGTTTTGTTTATAACGCTGCTTCAACCCATTTCGTGAAGTAATCAATTGCTACAAGAATGTATTCATGATATCTTGTTCCAGGAGGGGTGATTTTTCCAATAATGTCTATTCCCCATGTTGAGAAGGGCCATGGTGATGTATAAGTATAGAGGAGAAAAGGAGGAACATGTTGCAAATTGGCGTACATTTGGCATTTAGGGCATCTTTTTACGTATTGATGGCAATCCCTATTCATGGTAGTCCAATAATATCCTTGGCGCATTATCTTTCTGACTAGCATTTTGCCATTCATACGAGTTCCACATGCTCCTTCGTGGATTATCCTCATTTCCCTTTGAGCTTCCTTTTTGCCTACACATAGGAGAGCCCTACCTTTAGGTACCCTTTTGTGTAATTCATCAAGACTCAATTTCCTTAAGAATCCTAACCATCAAGGCTAGTCTTTCCAAGGCATCAGTAAATTGATTTTCTTCTCTCGGTAGATATGTATATTCTACCTTTTCAAGTTGATCGGTAAGAGTTTCTAGATATGTTTAGTAAGGAGCCAAGCTTTCACTCCTTACTTTCCATCTTTTTGAAATCTGGTTGATGATTAAGAAAGAATCTCCGAATATTCGAAGTTTCTTTACTCCCAATGCCAAAGCTGTTTCGAGGCCTACCACGCATGCTTCATCAGCAGCATTGTTGGTAACGTCGAAATCTAACTTTATTAAGATTGGGACGTGTTCTTCTTTGGGTGATACTAATAATACTCCTACACCACATCCTTTTTGGTTGGAGGCTCGGGCAAAGTATAATGTCCAGGTATCATCTTCTGTAACCTTCAAATCTTCGTCTAGAAAATCGTTCTCATGTATTGGTGTCAAATCTTTTATTGGAAAATCCGCTAAGAAGTCCGAGACCACTGATCCTTTAATGGCCTTTTGAGGCATAAACCTTACATCGAATTGGGGTAAGTTGACTATCCATCTGGATATTTTCCCGTTGAGTGTATATTTCTCGAATAGATGCTTAAGTGGGTCCATTCGAGATACTACGTAGACTGTATGGACGAGCATGTAGTTTCTTAGCTTTGTTGTGGCCCACACTAATGCGAGGCACAATTTTTCAAGCGGTGTGTAGCGTACTTCAAACTCGAGCATCTCTTTACTTAGGTAGTAGATGGTGTTTTCTTTACCTTCTACTTCTTGTGCAAGCATGATTCCCATTGTATCTTTAGTGACTGTTAAATACAATCGAAGAGGGATTCCTTGAAGCGCTGGCGCTAATACAGGAGGATTAGCGAGATAGTCTTTGATCTTATCAAAGGCTTTTTGACACTCATCGTCCCATATTACTGGCACATTCTTTTTGAGCTTCTTAAATATTGGTTCTCATATTGTAGTTAGCTTAGATATGAACCTAATTATGTATTGCAACCAGCCAATAAATCCTCGAATCTATTTCTCGGTTTTGGGCGGTGGCATTGACATGATTGCTTTGATCTTGGTTGGATCTATCTCTATTCCTATAGAGCTAATGACATAGCCTAAGAGTTTTCCTAAGCTGACTCCAAAATCACACTTGGTTGAATTTAACCTCATGTTTTATTTCTTTAGCCTTTCGAAGAATTTCCTTAAGGCTATTTGATGTCCTAGACGGTCCTTTGATTTTACAATCATATCGTCCACATACACTTCAACCTCTTTATGTACCATGTCGTGGAGCAAGGTAGTCGCTGCTCTTTGGTAAGTAGCACCCGCGTTTTTCAACCTGAATGGTAACACCGTGTAATAGTTAGTGCCCCAAGTTATTATGAATGTGGTCTTTTCCATGTCTTCTTCAGCCATGAGAATCTGGTTGTATCTTGCTTATCCATCCATAAACAAGAGGAGTGTGTGATTTGTTGTGTTATCTACTAAAATGTCGATGTGTGGTAAAAGGGAAGTCGTCCTTTGGACTTACCTTATTTAAATCTTTGTAGCCGACACACATTCTTACCCTTCCATCTTTTTTAGGAACTGGTACCAAATTTGCGACCCATTCATGGTATTTGTATACCTTAATAAACCCTGCAGTTATTTATTTTTGAACTTCCTTCTTTTATCTTAAGAGCTACGTCGGGTTTCATTCGACGTAACTTCTGTTTTACAGGTTTCATTCTTGGAATTAGTGGTATTGTGTGTTGAGCTATCTCTCTATTTATTCCTGGAATATCTTCGTATGACCAAGTAAACACATCGATGAATTCTTTTAGTAGATTAATTAAATCGGTTCTTTCTTCTTTATTAAGAGTTAAACCAATTTTAACTTCTATTTTAATGGTCGGATCTTTTGAGATATCAACCGTTTCGGTGTCTTTAATTACTAGTTTTTTTGTTTTCAAGTGTTTCCATTGCTTAATGATTTCTTTGTCACTTTCATTGTTAGTTAAGCAATGCTCGTCATCATGGGTAAGAGAATGACACGAGGAGTAAGTAAATGAAGACATATTATTGAAATCGGAAATCATTGCATTAAATAAAGAAACGTCGGTTGGGACTTGACTACTAACTATCCTAGGAGTGGGTTTTGGACTAGAAGAGATAGAAGGAGACACGACTATAGAAAGTTTAGGAGACATGACTACAGAAGTCTTGAATTCAGACTCAGACTCAGACTCAGAATCACACGATTCAGACTCATTAAACATCGGTCCTTGTCCTGTTGTTATGGAGATCTTTCTTCCACTTGGTGTAGTAACTTTCACAGTCTTTCGCCATCCTCGAACTAACCCTTTGTCGGGATAATGAGCTTTGTGGGATCAAAGTTTTCACTTTGTAAGACCGTTTGGATAAGCGCAGAATCATCGTCGATACGCTTAGGCTCATTCTTTCCGTAGCTAAAGAGGAGTTCTATGAAATTAAAGTCAAAGCATGGGGGTGCTTTCTCCTTGTGAATAGGAGTTGGGATCTCATCTAGGAAGTTGCAATCCAAAAAGATTTTGAACCCTGGTTGTCTTACCCCATCTTTGACAAAAGGCTCAGGGAATTCATGGCATGGATAATCTTTACCCTCTTTTATTAATTGTCCATTTAGAGTGAGAGGGTAATGATCCATTGGGAATGCTTTCTTTTGGGTACAAGTATTTCTCCGCGCATTGATCTTTTCCCGGGATTACTTATAGTCTTTCGGAGTCGGTTCGAAACCAAGTCCAAAAGTATATAATTTAGGAAGGCCAGGTAATCCCATTTGCGTCGCTATTCCCTTCTTCTTTCCTACAGTCATTCCAGGTTAGTGCCCTTGTTTTCTGAGAATGCCATTGACTATCATGTTCAAATGGAGGTCGTAGCAAAGAGAGGTCTTTTCATCTTTCTCAATGAAAGAGACCTCTTCAGCATTGAACCCCCATAAGTCTTCATCATTCTCATCATGTTCCACATTTATGAATGGTTTATCAATTGCTTTGATCCTCATAGGAGAAGCATCGATTGTGAAAGGAATTCTTCCAACTATAGCTTTCACTTGCCGATGAAGGGGTGAAGGGACAACCTTAAGGTCATGAAGCCAAGGGCGTCCCAACAATAGGTTGAAAGAGGCTTTGATATCTACCACTTTAGCATGCTCAATAACCCCTGTTGTAACATTCATGGTTACAATTCCAAGGGCTTTGCGACGAGTGTTTTCATAAGCTCTTAAGCCTTGTGTAGATGGGGATAAGTCTTCATCCTTTATTCCTAGTATCCTCGCAGTTCTAAGTAGAAAAACGTTAATTCCTGATCCATTATCCACAAGGGTCATTAGAACGTTAATTCCTGATCCATTATCCGCAAGGGTCATTAGAATGTTCATCCATTTGCAAACGACTGTGAGATTCAAGGCTTTATTATGTTTATCACCTTCAGGAGTCAAATCCTTGTCACAAAAGGTGATTAAGTTGATGGGACTAGGAAGATCACTGGTTAGGAAGTTGGCTAAACCTTCAGGTGAGGTTTCTGAATCTATCCCTACCTTTTGCTATGGCATCCATTACTGCGAGCCTATGCTCGTAGGATGTAGCTAGGAGTTTTCATACGTTCATCTCGACTTAGTCTTTTTTAGTTGTTTGACAACATCGTTGTCTTCTATGATTGGTATGGGAACTTGTTGAGTGGTAGGAATGGGTTGCGTTGTGATGGGAGGTTGCATTCTCCACGATCTTGTGAGGACATCGAAGGGGGAATCCTCTTCATCCCAAATATCATCGATCAGATAAATTGAGGATAGTGGAGTTTCTTCTATATCTTTGAGGTAAACGTCCTCATCATCACTGTCCCACACTCCATTGATACTAACATCTTTTTCTAGTCGAATTTAAACCAACTTTTTACTGTCGATCAATCCTTGGACTAAGTATGTCCTCCTGATTGATGGTATGGACAATAGAACCTATCTATCCTTTTAAACGATTCAAATGGTCTTGGCTCGAGAGGTTTGATCTTCTCATTCTCGAAGAGAATTTGAAACATGTTCGCATAAGAAGTCCCGACGGGTGTGTATGCCTTATCGTTCTTTTGAGGTGGTTCGACTACATTGAAAGAAAATGGCTTTATTTTACTAGTCTTTATGGGATCACTTCTTTAGTGACACGCTTGCTTTGTACCAATTTTTCATGGTCGAGAGCCTTGCGATATAGGGATATTGCTTCTCTCATTGTGTTTATGAGAAGCCATACCTCCTCTTTAGTGGCAGGTTGTTCTCCTGTGGGGAAATCGCTCATGGCATCGAAAAATGTTTCCTCCTCTTCTTCCATAGCATGAGTCTCTTCGATTGGTTTATTGAGGAGTGATGGGTTAGCGTGACCTTCCTCGTCAGAAGTCGCCAAAGAGTCTGAAAGTGGGGCACTATGGATACATGGCTTCTTGCTTGCAGGAGGCAATGGGAGTTTATTGCTATCAATCAGATCTTGAATAGCTACTTTTAACTTCCAAGAGTTCTCAGTGAGATGGCCCCTGCCTTGGTGATACTTGCAATGTGCGTTGGGGTTCCAACTAGCCGTCCTCTTTTCGACTGGTGGATCTCCAAATGGTACAATAGGAGTTATGAGACCTTTAGCATGAAGACGATCGAATGCTGTGTCATAACTCATGCCAACAGGTGTGAAGTTTCTCCTAAATGGCTTCTTTTGTCCTTGATTGTTCATGGTTAGGACCTCGTTCGGGTTAAAGGTGCTAACATTGTTTAAGTGGGTGGTTTTGGAAGAAGAAGGATTGTCGTTCTCCTTTCCTTTCCAGCCACTATTAGAGTTGCTAGAAGCTTTTTGTTTTACAAGTTCGTCTTCGATATAAATTCCTATGTCATAGACAACTTTGAAAGTACTCAAGTTGCTTTGGTATATGAGATGTTTTGAGTACTTTTCTTGGAGGTTCTTGATGAACAACCTCACATATTCCTTTTCAGCAAGAACCTCAACCATTTTAGCGGAAGTTTCCCTCCACTTATTGAAAAAGGAAGTGAATCCTTCATTTTCTTTTTGTTTCAACATCTCAAGTTCCCTATGGTCAGTTTCAACTTGAATGTTGCACTTGTATCTATCAATGAAAGCGTTTGTTAAAGAGTCCCAAGAGGAGATTTCTTCTTATCAAGGGAGAAGAACCATTGTTGACAAACGGTTTCTAAAGATAGTAAGAATAGCGAATGGAAAGCTTTCCTATCAATTTCCTTAATGTTCGTTATTGTTTCGTAAGCTCTTAAATGAAAGTAAGGGTTATTAGTTGGCTTTAATCTAGGGATGTCATTGGCATTGAATTTTTGTGGAAGAAATTCCTTGTCCACCGAGACCCCTTGTGAGCTAATCCCTTGAAACTTGTAATCATTGGAGATTTTGCTCAAGCTCTCTACCATTTTCTCAAACTATTGTTGTCTTTTAGGGTCATTGACTTGAAGAGCGAGAGTTTTGAGCATCTTGGTCAAACTAGCCATGTTCCGCCTTAGTTCATTAACTTCTTCTTGGGTTGCCATTTTCTTCTTAGCCTTTCTTTTTTGTCGAATCGGTTTATCAAAAAGTAAGACTTGGGCGAAAGTATTGTCTTTGATTAGTCTCCCTTCCTTTCTTGACCAAGCGCTGTAAATATTAAATCATTATTGACTTAATGACTTGACTCAAATTGACTTTGACTTTATGGGTTTTTTTTAAAAAAAAAGAAAAAGCAAAAAATAGGGTGCATATTTTAGGGAATCAAGTATGGGGTTCAAACAACATGGTTATGTTGGGAGGATTAATATCCAACTTATCCCCCTAAAAAAAATGACGGAAAACATGCGCACACAAGACTCTCTAGACATGGTCATGGTGAAACATATATACAAAGTGTGTGCTTTTAAAAGTGAGTGAGAGTGGCATGCATTGACACTTGTGTAAGACTATGGGACTATGTGTCTAGACACATTTAAGGACTAAATAAAACTTTAGCTGTTAACAAATTGATTAATTAGACTCAGCGTGAAGACTTAGGCAGAAAATTTAACCATCGCAGAAGGAACAAAACTGTGGCGATGTGCTAGAGCCAGCGTGAGGACTCAACGTCGCGATGGAAACTTGCGTGTCATACCACAGGTCAAACTTTCGCGTCATTACTGAAACATCAGTCGGGGCCTGTTTCTAGTGTTCAACCTTGAAAGGACAAGCGTATAGTCGTACTAAGTCAAGTTTAGTCAATTTCTTAGGCTTTAATTAACCATATTAATTACTTAATTAATTAATTAAGCAAAGTCCTTTATATTCATTAATTAGTTTATTTAAACTTATACACAAGTCAAACAAACGGTTAGTGTAAACACACATAGATTATGCCTAGCAAAAATGCACAAATAGTCAAATAGCCAAACCATGATGCAATGAGTTTGCAACCTAACCATGGCTCTAGTTCTCTAAAGTTCAAGGAATAGGTTAGTTAAAAGAGGGTCCATAGTTATGAGTCCAGATGCATCACGCGGAAGCCTTACCTTTGGAAGGGTTGGCGCGTATGGATTGGACCCCACAAGTTAAACTTGTTTCCATGGTTTGGTCAATCCACAAACTCGGATGTACCCTTCGCTGCAATGAGCGTTCGATTGGGTAGATGGAGCGTGAATTCCCAGAGGGTTATGGCCATATATAGAACGAATATGGGTTTATAAAAGAGGGAAAAACATAATCAGGAAGTAAAATCGAGCAAACAGTACTAGAACCGGTCACAGCAAGAAGGCAGATTTCTGGCTCAATATTGGAAGAACTTGGCGCGAGACAATAGGGACCATGGCGAGACGATAGCCTTGTCGCGCCGCGATAGCGCGACAGAGTCATCGCACTGCAATGGGCACTATTTTCTCAACGCCAGTTCCTACACGCATCAGCAGCTTTCTGTGTTCTTGGAATTTTCAAGTTTTCGCAATGTCTTTTCGATTCTAGTTGTGAAAGATATTTCCCAAATTTTCTACGTGTAAATAGCCTATTGTTTTGACGCATTACGGATGTTCTATCAAATGCGGACCTTTTTATGCTTATGCAAATAATGTCAATCAAAATTACGCACATGAATTCTTAAAACTTTTTCGAGTCTCATCCACTCATTCAAAATTATTGCCAAAATAAATTTTAGGAATTAAAATAGAAATCCTCCCCAGCGGACTCACCAAAAACTATAGGGAATATTTCAAGCATCCCAAATTGAGCCCCACTGTGATCATACACTTAAGCATGGTGGCGTCCAAAGAGAAGGAAGCTAGAGCAAAAGAGTCGCCAACAAGTTTTAGAAACATGTAAATCGTTCATAGGGTGAAGGTTACACCCCTTCACGATCTAAGAGATCGCTAACTCCATAGTGGCCCTGAACCATGACTGGATATTCGGGGATGAAGGTACAAATCCAACCTAAAAGAGATTGAACCTGCCCTAAATAGGCCTCTACTTTATTCTTCACATATTCATGTGCGCTTTTTGACTAACATACAATCAATATATTAACCCAAAACCTGTTTAATCTATGTTGGTTGAATATTAATGCACAAGCAAATCTATTATTGGAGATCACTTGAATTAAAATCATATTAGCCTAAACAAAATTATTCATTATCTTATTAAGCGTGATTTCAAGTACAAATTCCCTTGAAATCTGCAAGAGAGGGTGTGATCAAGCAATAACAATAATATATCGAGTAACATATAAATATTGATACAACAAACATCATCATCATAATCTTATTAAAGCATAATAATATTAGCAAGATCCTAGGCATGATACTAACAAGATTAATAACAAATCCTAGCATGTCACTAAACATTAAAGATCAAATATTTAGCCATAACATGATACTGGCATGATAGAAGAAAATAGGAAGTAACCTAAACATGATACTAAAAAGCAATAATTAACATCCTAACATGATACTAGGAATCAAAATAATTTAAGCATGCTTTCTACAAAATATAACAATAAAATTACTCAATTTGATGCCTCGTATCTCTTTCTATCAAAACAATACACACGTTAGTAACTTGAAGGAAAATATTCAACAGTAAATCTAATAAATGAATTGAAATGAGATTTGGGACCAAACCCTCAGAAATTAGCAAGCTTTCACGTCTATGGAGAAAGGCAAATTCGAGCTTGGTTAGGTGCGTCTAAAACTCGTGAATGTGGTATTGTGTTTAGAAAAGGGAAGGCTTAGTAAGAGGGAGAAAGAATAAGCTTCTAAGCTTCTAGCTTTTAGAGAGAGATGATAGAATTAGATGATTGTTTATGATTCAAAACAGGGAAATAACGCCCTTATTTATAGAGAAAACATTCGGAACATTTAGAAAAAAATGTCAAAATTAAACTCGAAGTAAAACTGCCCCTATCGCGCCGCGATAGATTCCTCGCAGCGCGATAGCGCGGCTACGATAAAACAGCTGTACGCAGTTCTTCCCCTAATATAATTAGATGTTTAGACTTCGTATTTATCATTAATTTAAAATTAGTTCTAATATAAAACAACTGTACGCAGTTCTTTCCCCTAATATTTGTTTTATTCCAAATAAAATTCATTGTCTTTTCTAAATAAAATAAAAGTATAATTATTAATCCTAATTCCATTAGAACTTAAAATAACCTTCTAGATTATTCTAGAAGACTAAAGTTAATCCTAATGACATTAGGAATAATAAATAATTGGCCCTACACTTGATCATTGAGCCATATATAAAATCATTTTTGGCCCAGTTGAGTATTTTGGCCAAAACTTCTTCTTTATTCATCGCAATTAGGTTTATAATATATCATTGGAAAGCTCTTTTTGAGCCACATCTAACTACACAATTATTGGACCCATATAATGGACCAAACAAAATTGGGTAGGATATTTTCCATAAATAAGGTACGAAAATAATTATTTTCGAAAACAGAAAGAATTATTTTTTATTAAAAACAAGTGCATCTCGAGACTCTTTCACATTTCACCTCGTTCGATAATCAATGACGTGAAAGGTATTCATCACAGGGTTTGATTTTGGGGAGACACAATTAGGTGTCTACACCTCTACATCGAGCTTTTCAGACAGCTTTAAAAATACATCCCCAAGGAATTCTTCCTTGCATGAGAGCCATACAAGCGGCTAGTCCGTCCATACTGGCCCTTAGATGATTGAAGCAGTCTTGTATGTGCCTCAAAAGCCATACGGGTAGTATCTCCCACCATTCATGCAGCCGGCCTTCTTCGAAGGTTAGGCGGCACACAATGTCCAACCCTTGGACTGGCAGCTCCGTCTGCTCAAACTTGGTGAACAAACCTCTGAGTTCACCAAGGAGATAACCAAGGCGGCACAGCCGGCCAACGTTAAGAATGTCTTGGTTGGTGCCTATGATGGTACCACCAACCTTGAGGATCACCTCATGGCCTACACCACCCTTATGCACATGTAGGGGTTGGAAGATGCTATGTGGTGCTGATGCTTCTCGACTATCTTAAAGGGTATAGCCAACCAATGGTTTGGCAACTTGCCAGCCAGATGCATTGATAGCTTCAGGAGGCTTGCCTTCCTGTTTGCTTCCAACATCTCGATGAACATCCCTGCCAAGAAAACAAGTCTCGACTTGAGCACCATATGGCAGGGAGAGAGAGAAGGACTTCGCTTCTACGTCAGGCGGTTCAATTTGGTGAGAATCCAGATTAAAGGGATTTTTGACGAGGTAGCATACACAGGCTTTTTCAAGGGTCTGAAAGACGGGTCAACCTTTAAGTTTGACCTCGTCAGGAAGAGGGTTTTCACCCTCCAAGAGGCGCTGATAGAGGCGGAGAGCTTTATTCAAGCTACCGACCTCTGCTCGTCCAGCCATCAGTTAGACTCCAAAAAGTATGACAAGAAAAATGAGAGCCGGTTAGCTCAGCCGGCTAAGAAAGCTGAAGAGAGCAAAAAAAGAAAAGAAGTGTGGGCGGTTAATGAATCTGATCGGCGGACCCAGAAAAAAAAAAGAATTCAAACTGTACGTTCCAAGGTACGAGTTTAATAAAGACTATTACTCCATCCTCATGGAGATAAAGGACCGGCTGATCATTGAGAAGCAAAATCCGATGAAGATTTCCGTCCAGTCACGAAAAAAAAATACTGCCACTTCCATGAGGAAGTCGACCATGACACCAACGACTGTTATAGCCTCAAGCGGACATTGGACCGGCTGACTGACAAGGGGGTGCTGAAGTCTTACATCTTGAAAGCCAAAGCGACTGTCAAGACGAATCCTTGACAGTCGTCTAAGACTGTCCAGCATGCTAGTAGCTCGGACAATGACAAAGAGCGGGTCTACACAATAGCAAGCGGACTCGCAAGCGGCGACCCAACCATCTGGGGAACCAAGGATCATCTGAAAAAGATGATCCATGTTGTTGATGAGGGTCGGGCATTTTCTAGCGGTACCATCTTAGACGTCCTCATTATTGAGAAGAATCGGGGCAAAGTCCGTCGGTCGCATGACGACCCGGTCGTCATTGAATGTAAGGTCGCCAACCAACTAGTTGGTCGGATCCTTATGGACAACGGTAGCTCCTCTGATCTCATCAGCTACAAGTGTCTGTCCAAGCTAAAGTATAAGCTGGACAACCTACGCGATGTCTCCCACCCTCTTGTTTGTTTCGGGGGAGGGGTCGTGCACCGAGTCGGATAAATTGACTTACCTATCTAGGTGTGAGAGAAGGGAAAACGACGGCATATGATCGTACGATTTTTGATGGTTGAAGAGCTGACAGCCTATACATTATTCTGGGCCATCCCACTCTGAAAGAGTGCAAGGCCGTCATCATCCCAACTCTTATGTTGTTAAAATATGAAAAGGATGATGGCTCCGTTGGCTCCCTGAACGGGGATCAGAAGACGGCTAGCGAGTGCTATCTATGCGATGTCAAACCAACGGCTGCAGCAGCCGGTCATGTAAAGGATCCAATAGACTTTGACAATGTCAAGGACTTTAACCCAGCCCCACTAGTAACCGGAAAAAAAAGAAAAGCTAATCAACTGGTAAAGGTGTAGAAAGAGAAAAAAACAGCAATCACTGACCGGGGAACGGTCAGATGAGCTCCGTCCCTAACCGGCTGGTGATCACATTGATATTCCTCTAGATGATAGCCGTCTAGAGCAAACTGTTAAGGTGGGGACGGTTGCTTTTGAAAAGTTGGCGCAGACTTGCACCTTCTACTAAAGGAATTCAAAGACATCTTTTCCTTTGAAGTGGAAGTGATGCCAGGCATCAGCCTGCATCTCTCCGTCCATAAACTTGTCGTTAATCCTAAAAGGAAGCCCATCCGGCAATGGAAAAGAAATCACGGCGAGGAGAGAAGTCAGGCAGCAGCTGCCGAGGTCAAAAAGCTGTTAGACGCTGGGTTCATTCGGCCATGTAACTTCCTTGTTTGGGTTGCCAACGTTGTGCTTGTAAAGAAGCCGAATGGTACTTGGCGCATGTGTGTAAATTACACTAACTTGAACAAGGCATGTCCAAAGGACAATTACCCGCTTCCAAAGATCAACAGCGTGGTCGACTCTACAGTCGGGCATGCCTTGATGAGTCATATGGATGCCTATTTAGGTTTCCACCGGATACCCCTTTGGAAAAAAGATCAAGAGAAGACGGATTTCGTCACTGATCAGGGGTTATTTTGTTATACTGTGATGCCGTTTGGCTTGAAAAATGCGCTAGCTACTTTCCAACGAATGATTAATACTATTTTCATTAATCAGATTGGGAGGAATGTAGAGGCGTACATTGATGACATGATAGTCAAATCCAAGCAATAGACGGATCACCTTGCTGACCTCCGAGAAACTTTCTCCATACTCAGGCGGCACAAGGTCATGCTCAATCCTAAGAAGTGTGTCTTTGGTGTTGAGTCTGGGAAGTTTCTCATATTATTTATTGATCAAAGGGGGATAGAGGCCAATCCAAAGAAGATACAGTCAGTGATAGACATGAAGTCACCCCGTACTGTAAGGGAAGTTCAGAAACTTACCGGTTGCCTGGTGGCTTTGGGGAGATTCCTCAGCCGGTCAAGTGACAAGTGCCTCTATTTCTTGTAGGAGATTAGAAAGCAGACAAGGTTTTAATGGGGGATGATGCTGAAGCGGCCTTTCAAAATTTAAAAGAACATCTACACTCTTTGCCAAGGCTTGTTAGCCCTCTGCCCAAAGAGACACTTTACATGTACTTAGTTGTCTCAGATCATGCCCTCAGTGCCGTTCTCCTTGCTGAGAGAGACGGCATTCATCTCCTGGTCTATTTCATTAGCTATGTACTCAAAAATGCTGAGCTGTGGTACCCCATGGTTGAAAATTTTGGCCTTGCTCTTTACATGGCTGTCAAGAAGTTGAAACCTTTACTTCCTTGCACATCCGGTTGTGGTCTACACAGACCAACCTCTCAAGCGGCCAATGATAACCTTGGAGTCATCCTATAGGAGGCTTAAATGGGCTATTGAAATGCAAAGTCTTGAAATCAGTTTCGGACCGAGAAAGGCAGTGAAGGGTCAGGCGTTTGCCGACTTCATTGTCGAAATGACAAGGCCGGTTGCACCGAAAAATCTTGATCCGGTTTGGAAAGTGTATTCTCTGATTCAAATTTGGTGATAAGCCAATACCATGGTGACTATGAGGCCACCCATCCGACTATGGTCAAATATCTTCAGGCGGTCAAAGCTGAAGCTGGGACACTTAAAGAATTTCATCTAAGTCAAGTGTCTAGGTCTGATAATAATCAGTAGGATGCAGTGTCAAAACTGGCATCGTCTGATATGCCTCGGTCAGTCTTTTGGGAAGTTATGGAAAAACGAATTACTACTGAAGAAGAGCCCATTGGAGTACTTGACCGAAGCTCTACCTGGATGGATGGCATCCGGGCATACTTGTAAGACGGCACGCTGCCTGACTCACCACAGGAAGAGACTGTCCTGAAGAAACGAGCTGCAAACATCTAGATAAGAAACAGAGAACTCTTCAAAGCAGGTTTCTTAAAACCTTTGTTGAAGTGTGTTACCCTAGAAAAAGGGGCAGGAAGATCTCAAAGAATTGCATGTGGGATACTATGCCTCGCACATAGGTGGCAGATCTTTGGCTGTTAGGGCCAGGCAGCAGGGTTATTTCTGGCCCACTCTTAAGTTAGACTCCATGGAAATGGCCAAAATATGTGACAAGTGTCAAAGGTTTGGCAATCTCATCCATCAGCTGGCCACTGACCTGGCAGCAATTCATAGCGCAGTCCCGTTTGCTAAATGGGGCATGGACATCTTGGGACCACATACGCCTGCACCAGGCGGAAAACGATACATTTTGTTGGTTGTGGATTATTTCACCAAGTGGGTTGAGGCACTGGCGGGTAAAAATATCAAGATTAAGGATGTCATCTCTTTCATTTGGAAGAAGATCATCACCCGGTTTGGGGTACCTATGTCTATGATTTTTGACAATGGTCCACAGTTCAAAATCCTCATATCAAAACTTGGTTGGGAGATCAAGGGATCACACACTGTTTTGCATCAATCGGCCGACCCCAAGCAAACGGCCAAGTTGAAGCCTTCAACAAACTTATGGATAGAAGAATTATTATGGGTGACGTTGAAGCTAAATCCATATGGATAACCGAAAAAGGGGCAACCGGTGAAACCCCATTTCTCACGGTATACGGTGCTGAAGTCGTCTTGCCCATCGAACATTATAAGCCGACTCTACGAGTCATGTTATATGATGAAGAGGCAAATTGGGAGGCCATGCGGCTAGCATTAGACTCACCCCCAGAACGCAGGGGAAATGCTGCCTTATGTTATGAGATTTACCGTCTAAGAATGACCAGAGCCTACAACAAAAAAAGTACACAAACGACCCTTGAAAGTTGGGGACTTTGTGTTACGAAAAATAGACGTAACCAGTAGGGCTAATGAACTAGGGGAGTTGACTCCCAATTGGGAAGGCCCTTACCGGATCTATGAAGAAGTAAGAAACGACACCTACCGCCAAGAAAATCTAGACAGTAGGCGGCTGCCCAGAACTTGGAATGTGGACAACTTAAAAAAGTACTACTTCTAAGAGTTGTAAATTTTTTTAAACGAAAAGCCTGTCAATTGCTATTTATTTTCAATGATCTTATTTGTTTTTTAATATACATGCGCAAAGTTTCAAGCACCACCTGTACAATGTACAGACGGTCAACTTTCAAGTATTAGAATTAAAGTAAGTTAAAAACTTAGCAGCAAAATAGATGTCTAAGAGACGTGAGGCCAATGGCCGGATGATATTTTATTTTATAAATTCGTCTGCTCCAACATGAGTATGGCGTCCGGCGACGTCCATCCGGGTGGAATCGTCGTAGAGAGCACCTCCCATATTTGGTAAAACCTTGCTCTACAAACGCATACAGGTGGCAAATATTAACGACCTAATTAGTCAACTTATATCTGTCTGAGTTGGGTTATTCAAAAGAACGACTAGGTCTACGAGAATAGGATGTCTAAAGACACCAGACGGTGACCAGACGAATTTCTAACTTAGATTATTATTCGAAATTGTATAGGTCCTCCCAATGGGGTAAACAGACATAGAGTGCAATTGGATTGCCAGTACCCCGGACGGTAAAAAACCGGCTGATTCACTTGATTGGAAGGTTGTGTACTTGTTTTGGGGCAATCACTACTTTGATTGATTGACTTAGGAACATCTCATACTCTTTAAAGTATCAAAAGGTCCTAAGTCAATCAATCAAGTTTTGAAACCAACCATACAACCACTTAGGGGCATGAACAGCCGGTTGCCGCATGCTTTTCATAAGTTTGGCAAATTCACATACATACGCAACCAAAAATCAAAAATGCAAAAATTCAAAAAATTAAAGTGCAAATTGAACAAAACCGACTCAGTCGGCATATTTCATAAACGTAAACCCGACCAAATGGCCGGGTCATAATATTTACCAGATTAACATGCGGAAAAAGACAATAAAAATTGTTGTTACCCGACTCCTTAGTTGGTAAAAATACAAAGATACACGGCGCGCAGGCCGGAGACGACACTGTTGACATACTGCCGTTGAAAATTTAAGGCTGCTGAGGAGGAGGCACTGCCTAGATTTGGCTAGATAGAAGGTCATCCGTAGTCTGATCAGGTTGAGCATGGATAGGATAAACCGGAGCTTGATCCTTTGGCTCTTCCTCTTCGTCTTTCTCATCTAAGGCAATTTCAATGCCTTGGGAAGAGGCCCACTCCTTAAAGGGAGGCAGCCGAGGCTCAGAAAGCTGCTGGGCATCGTAAACTTCAAGGCGTATTGATACCTCAAATTGAAGTACTCCCAGTCGGTGTGCGGATCAACGAGACTCCAAGTTAGTTTCATGCGCTCCTCGCAAACCTTCTTGTATTCCGCCACCAGCCGCTCTTGCTTGAGCTCAGCACCGTGCGTCGCCTGTAGGTTGTCCATATCCACCTAGAGCTGCTCAACGTCAACCCTCGACTTAGTATTCTTTTTGTCAGCAGATTCTAAGGTCTTGAGCTCAGACTTAGCATTTTTGACCTCAAGCTCCAGGGTGTTAACTTTATTTTGGCCGTCTCCACTTCAACCGTAAGATCCTTGACTAGCTCTTCCTGTTGCATCTCCATGGCTTTAGTTTCAACGTCACCCATAATAAATCGATATTCAGCAGAGTTAAGGGCGTCAGTCCCCCGGAGTTTGGCATCTCTTACCTCCTCTTGCTTCCTCCTAAATAGAACTTTCATCCTATCCACCCTCAACATTGCCTGAGAAAGCATAGAGGGTGAAAAGGAGTTAAAAAATTTACTTGCAAAAATCAGACATAATGAAATTGTGTACAATTTACCTCAGCTAGCAGGGCAAGGATCTTGTCAAAGTTGACCTACTACAACCCAGGGACCTGGTCCTTATTACACTAGGTGAGTGTCCTCAATATCCGCCTAGCATACTGTTGTATGTTTGGCCATTTCTGGGATGTATCTGCACCAGAAGAAGGATTTTGTGAGGAAGCAGCATAGGCGACACAAATATTGTGCCGGCTGCTCGGTATCCAGACTGAGAAGTCTGGGATTTTACTCTCACCAAGTAGTCAAACGGCCATGGGAGTTCTAGACTATTCATACCTTGGGCTCCAGACTAAGGGTCCCCAGAAACGGATGCAGCGCGAGGTGGCATACCACCCTTCGGCGTCTCAGAGACGCCCGACTCTTTGCTACCAGTCTCAGCACTTTCTTTGAGAGCCTTCAACGCAACAAAGCCCTTATCCCCGGTCATTGGTCTTTACTGCCCAGGCGGCACAGACAATGCCATCTGGTTTATTTAGTCTTTGCTGCTTTGGTAGGGTTCTTCTTAGAGTCATCCGGCCGATTTCGTTTAAGCATCTTGGTGATTGGCCGGGGAACAACCTTGCTCCCACTCTGAGATAGGACAACCGGCAAAGATTAGTTCAATAAAAAGAAAAAGATATTTTACAAGCTAATAGGTCGGGTGGAGCTTACTCCATCCTTTTGGGCCGCCTGTGCCCTATTCTGCTCCAAAAGCTCCTTTCGAACCAGAGCAGCAGGTTTAGCAGGCGTTTTGTTGGGATCAACAATTGTCAATGCATCTTCTACAAAAAGGAAGTCAACTAGTTAGACAAATGAGAGGTCAAGTAATATAAAGCAAACACATAAAAAATCCGGTTAAGGTGTTACGTACGTCTCTCAAAACATGGTACTTAGACCGCAAGCGGAGAGAAATGACTCATCTTTAAGCCACTCTGGATGGGGCACCCAGGACTTGGGTACGATTATTTCACTCCCATTGTCAAGTGGCATTGTTGTCGTTGTAAACATACCCGACCCCATTATTTCATCCCAAGCCTTCTCGGGGAGATGCGAGAGGGCGCAGTTTCTTCCCAATAGAGTTGGGTCCTAGGTTGACAACTGTCCTAGGCCGTGCCGTGTGTGTTGATGGTGAATCCATTTATTGAAAAAGTATAAAAAATACAAACGGTAAAAGCTTGAAAGAGCTAAAGAGGGGAGAGACGGTTACCTTTGTAGAAGTCTAGGAAAACTTCACAGACGATGACCGGTAAAGTCCCCGAAATTACAGACAGAAAACTTTCTGGAAATCAGCTACAGACGGGCGCAGAGTATCTCTCTCTAGAAAATTCTCTCTTTCTCTCTCTAGACTTGCAAATGAGTCAATAATGAAGGGAAAAGAAGGGGGGGTAAAACCTTATTTATAGAAGGGTGAAAACAGGGGTATCCCCTTCACTCTACCAAGGTGAATAGTTTTTTACTGTTCACCACATGTAGGGGGACGCGTGTCACAGGCGCTCCGTGGCCTGCCACGTCACCCTTATGAGGGTAAAATAATTAGGGTAAGAATTAATGAGTCTCTCGAGTAATAAATACTTAGACATCGGAAATTGAGCTAGGAGCGTCAAAACCGAGCATCGCAAGTCGAGTCGAATTAATAAAAGACGAGACGGTAAAATCAGTAATTAATCAACAAGATTACCAAAATACCCCTAGCATCGGAATCCCTCAAGTAAATCGAGTGTTAAAGGCCAATTGTGCTAGCATGCGCACCGCACCAAGGCAATGGTGCTTTGTGCGCATGGCTAGCTAGCTGCTGGCGCACAGCTAGCCTAGCTAGCAGCACCAGCCGCAGACACCCAACTAGCAGCCCGCATTGGTGCGTGGCGTGCTGCGCACCATGCTAGCAGCTAGTAGCGTGCTAGCATGCCATCAACTAGGCGCACACCATGGCCAGCAGCCCGCAAGCGTGTGTGGCTTGCTGGGCCAAGGGCAGTAGCAGCATCGAAGCGTGAACGGGTCAGCAGCCCAGCCTAGCACAAGGCCGCTAGCTGGGTGCGCCTTGGTGCCCAAGGTAGGGGTGCCACAAGGCGCATTGAGAGAACAGCCGAAAAAAAGGGGAAGCTTGGGGAGGAAGGCTTGGTCCTCTCCCCTTGTGGTTTTTACCTAACCTTCCCACCTTTGAGTGCCACTTGTTGATTAATTAGTTGTTGGCTATTTTCTTTTGCTTTTGATTTAAAAATAAAAGGAGAAAATTGATTTTACCAACTCTCCCACATTGATGGGAGAGTGGATTTCTCATTTGAGTTTCCCTATAAATATACCCCTTGCGATTTTGGGAAACTCACTTGAGTAGGAGCTCAATTAGGCATCTCCACTTGAGAGAAAACCTATAAGCTCATAAATTACTCGGGTAGTCTTTTTGTCGGACTTGGCTAACCTCGAAGTAGTAGACCGGTCGGGTCGCGTTGTGGGTGGACTTCGTCGAAGGTCCTCGCCCTTTGTGAAGCTCGGTTTCTCAAGTAAGAGCTCCATCCAGTTGAGCGAAGCACGCTACAAGGGTAATTTAGTCTTTTCTCTATTCTTGTTATTAATCCATTTTGTTATATTAATCCATTTCCGCGGTGAGTCGGACTCATCGAAACCTAACAGCGGTATCGGAGCCTTACTCATTTTTATAACAAATATTTTCAAGGTGTTTTTAATGATTTATTTTTCTGGTTTATGTTACTAATTAGATTAGTAGCTCGGTTTTATTAATTTTAAACTAGTTTTAAATCTGATTTTTTGTCCCGAACCCATATTTCCGCCTAAAAATAGTGAATTTTGGGTGGAAATAGCGTTCTTGAAACGTTTCAACCCTTATATGACTGTGAAAAAGCTAAAATCTGACCAGAAATTCCTTTTTCGAGGGTTTTTAGTTTTGGATGAAAATTTTTTAATCTACTAACCTTGAATCTTAATAGCATATTTATGGTGATTATGTATTTGGTTCTTTCCTTAATGTTTCTGCAATTTTTGACCTCTTTAAGCATGGTTATTTTGTAGTAATTAGTGCTTGAAAGATTGGTTAAATTTTCCCATAATTACAAATCCATTGCATTAAGTGTGAAAAATTTATTCTTTGAGGCTTCTAAGTACTAAAGATCCAATCTTTAATTATTTTAAGTGGTTTGAACTTTGAGTTACTAAATTCCATGATTTTTTGTTGAACTTTTGATTTAATAATTTATTAAGTTGATTGGAATCATAAAGTTTCAATCTTGTGATAGAAATTTCATTTATCTTCTTATTGGAAGCTATAATTTTTCAAGGATTCACAAGTTAACGTTTGAATCTTTATATGAATTTTTTGTTCCTAATTCCAACTACCCTTTATTTTTGTCAAATCTCATGATTAATTTAAATAAATTAAATTAATAATGAGAATAACCTTATTTATTTTATTGCATTATGTTGAACCAATTTTATTAAAGAATAGTTCTTGGGAATAATTTTGGTTTTGTACACTTGGATGAATTTATTTAAGTTGGACTTGTTATAAATTTCATTTTGCTCATTAAATTAATTCTAAAATTAATTTGGAATTAATTAATAAAGTCACACAAATATTTGGATTTTATCCCGAGAGTGTGGCACGCAAACCAAGGCCACATCACCCTCGGCCAGCCGGGCTGCTAAGCAGACCACATGTGGCTGCCAAGGACTGGTGCGCGCCACACACAAGCAGCGTGGCTGGTGCGCCACAGCAGCAACACAAGCCAGGCAACAGCATACTGTAGCTGTGCACGCATGTTGCTGCCCTTGGTGCGGGCTCTATGCATGCCTGCTTGGTGCAGCAGTTGCAGGCTGTGCGTGTGTGGGTGCTGCGTGCTTGCGGCACGATGTGCAAAACCCCACACTAAGCACGTCAGCCCCAGTTTTAAGGCTATATTTAATTTTGCGGTTTTGGCCGTTTTTTTTATTTTAATTATGATTATTAATTTTAATTAAAATTTTGGAGGCTAGGCCTCGGTTTTGAGAGGCATTTGCAAAATTTATTTTGGCAAAATTTTGGGTTTACCGGCTTAATTAAGATGGATGCGGAATTTAGTGGGAGCTTCAATTTTAATTGCACTAAATTGCATAATCGGCTAAACAACTTTGACTAGTTTTAATTAGGCGCGTTAATCGGATTAACTACCTAAATTAGTTACTAGTTTACGCGTGTTTGTGCATTGCTACTTGTTTAACGTTGTAAAATGCATGGGCCATTCACAAATTGTGAATGGATGAATGGAATGCATATTCTCCTGCAGGTTTTATAAAAATGGCAACTAGTGGGGCCTGATTAGGATAGAAAATACGGACTGCGTTCCATCATGTATTTTTGTAAATCTAAATATTTTCTGCGAACCGTTGAGTATTTTTGTACCTTAATATTTAGATTAGTCCTAATCGTAGATACTAGTACTTACGTTATTTTGGTTATGTCTTGAAGACGGAGGTTCTTGGAAGACGAAGCCATGAAGTTACAAAAGACGACCCTTGAAGACTTAAAGACTCAAGGGGTCATGCTAGTTGCCAAATGCGTCATTTATTTATGTTTCGATATATATTTATGATTATATATATGAATTACATGTTAGATGCATGTTTAGGATTTCGAATGTTGCGATGATTAATTAAGCTCACTTAAATCAACCAACATAGAAACCCTAGGTCCCTAAAATATTGAGTAAAATTTTCCATTCCAAAACAACACTTACTGACCTATTGAGAGTATAGTGATGGGCTACGCCAAAGCGAGGCATCACTATTGATACATAAGGCATACCGGGTATGCAAGTTGGTTGTGGTTATACTCAACGATATGAGTGATGGATTCCTAACATGTCGTGGCAAAGTGGATAAGTTGTTGAGAGAGCATTAGATGCGACGATTTATCTAACCAAGAGTGGCTTGGAGCCATTAGTAAAGAGTTTCTTACCTTAGAATATTGAGTGTTACGACAAGCCAAAGCATGCTTAACTACTCATTGTTTCTTTGGATCTTGGAATCGACTTATTCTCACCAATGAGGACAATTTAATGTGTGAATAAAGAAGTTGAATAAGTTTGATTAATATGCATGATTTCAATCTTATTTAAATATTATGAATGGTTTTTCATTTCAAATTCTTTCAATTGTAGAACAATGTCTGCAAATAACTTAAACAACTAATTCTCGTTGTACTCAATTCTTGACAAGGAGAAGTTGAGTGGGCTAAATTTTGTTGATTGGTAAAGGAACTTGCGTATTGTTCTCATGCAACAGTAAAAGGAATATGTCCTTGATAAGGAAATGCCGGAGACTCCCAATGAGGAGGTGACTCAGGCTCCCCAAAACCATGGCAAATTGCCAATCGGGATGTCAAATGCATCATGTTGGCCACAATGTCTCCTGACCATCAAAAGACTTTCTTTGAGAAGGAGACAACTTTTGAGATCATTTCTGAGATGCAGAACATGTTCCAAGAGCAGGCCCGAACTGGAAGGTTTGAAGCCCACTGACAGATCCTTTAAAGCAAGCTCAAGAAGGAGAGTCAGTCAGCCTATATGTACTCAAAATGATAGAATTATTTGAAAACATGGGAACTTGATGCAGGGTATTCAACCGAGATGGCAATTGACATCATTTTCCACTCGCTGCACAAAGGCTATGATACGTTCAAGATGAACTATAACATGCACAGCATGGAGAAAACCCTCACCGAGCTTCATGGTATGTTGAAGCAAGACGAGCAAACGCTCAAGGATGAGGGGAAGCATGATATGCTCATGATCAAAAAGGGCAAGTCGTTCAAACACTCAAGCAAGAAGAAGAAAGGCTTTAAGGGGAAGGGTAAGAAAACCTTTCCGCCTAAGTCTAAGGCTACCAAGGATAACAAGGAGAAGAAGGTAGCATCTTCTAAATCTGATTTCGAATTCTTCTATTGCAAGGAGATGGGACATTGGAAGAGAGATTGCCTCAAATTCAAGGAAGATAAGAAGAACGAAACCGTTGCTTCTGGATCAGGTATATTCATTATAGACTTAAACTTCATTAGCTCAGCATCATGGGTATTAGATACCAGATGTGGCTCACACCTTTGTTCCAATTCTCCAAGACTAAGGAACACTAGGAAGCTAGCGAAGGGAGAGGTTGACCTTCGGGTCGGCAATGGAGTCTAAATTGCAGTCTTATCCGTAGGAACTCTTTAGTTTGTCTTTGCACTCGGGGCTAGTTTTGGAACTTAAAAACTGTTATTATGTTCCCAATGTTACCAAAAACATTATTTCAATTTCGGCGTTGGACGCCAAAGGTTTTGAATTTCGAGTAAAGGACAATGAATGTTCGTTTTATCTCGATAATGTTTTATATGGTATTGCACATTCTGAAAATGGTCTTTATGTGCTTTCATTAGACAAACAAGTTTATAATGTTAATAATACTGCCAAGAAAGCTAAGACCATTGAGTCAAATAAGACGTACTTGTGGCATTGTCGTCTTGGCCACATTAACATCAAACGCATCAAGAAACTTGTTCAGGAAGGTGTTCTTGACTCATTCGATTTACAATTGTTTGAGAATTGGAAAGATGTTTATTAGGTAAGATAAAGCAGCCATTCTCCAAATTGGGAGAAAGGGCAGGTGACTTGTTGGGCCTAATACACACCGATGTATGTGGACCAATGAGCTCCACCACAAGAAACGACCATCGATATTTTATCACCTTCACAAACAACTATAGTAGATATGGCTATGTTTACCTTATATCACATAAATTTGAATCATTTGAAAAGTTCAAAGAATTTCAGAGTGAAGTTGACAATCAACTTGGCAAGAAAATCAAAGCCCTTCAATCGGATCGAGGTGGTGAATACTTGAGCCAAGAACTCGATGATCATCTAAAAGAAAAGGGTATACTTTCAGAATTGACACCTCCTGGAATTCCACAATGGAACGGAGTAAAGGAGAAATCGAACCTTGTTGGACATGGTAAGATCAACAATGGGTCTTAGTGATCTTCCTATCTCTTTCTGGGGACACGCACTTTTAACTGTGGCACTAACACTGAACCGTGCTCGATTAAAAGCTGTAGAAAAGACTCCATACGAGCTATGGAAGAAGAAACCTCCTAGGTTGTCTTTTCTAAAGATATGGGGATGTGAAACATATGTCAAGAAATTAATTTTTGACAAACTTCACCCCAAATCTGACAAGGTTTTCTTTGTGGGCTACCCAAAAGAAACCAAAGGTTATTACTTCTACAATAAATCCGAGAACAAAGTGTTTGTTGCTCACGATGATGTCTTTTTGGAGAACGAACACCTTTCCAAAATGATAAGTGGGAGGAAAATCGAACTCGACGAAAGTGCTCAAAATGCTCAAAATGCTCAAAATCGAGCAACAAAATCAGACTGACAGTCAAAGTACTCAAATAGCATCTGTTGACGCTGGTCAAAATGTGCAAAGTCAAACTGACAATGAAAATGCTCAGTCCATTACCCTGCGTAGGTCGCAGAGGCCGAGGTCTCAACCTAATAGGTATCTTAGTATTGTATTAACCGAGAATCGGGACATCCTGGTAATGGATGGAGATGAACCGGTAACCTACAAGCAAGCGTTGGCGAGCACCGACTCTGCTAAATGGCAAGAGGCCATGAGATCTAAAATGGATTCCATGTTTGAAAATCAAGTTTGGGACTTGGTTGACTTAGCCGAGGGCTATACACCTATCGGATGTAAGTGGATTTTCAAATTGAAAATCGACAAAGATGAAAATGTATTCATTTAAAAAGCTAAATTGGTAGCAAAAGGTTACAGGAAAATTCATGGTATTGATTACAATAAAACCTTTTCTCCGGCCGCAATGCTTAAATCTGTTTGGATCCTCCTAGCGGTTGCTGCATATTACAACTATGAAATATGGCAGATGGAGGTCAAAACCGCCTTCCTCAATGGAATTTTGGAAGAAATTGTGTATATGATACAACTGGAAGGTTTTGTCGACCAAAACAATGTTGGGAAAGTGTGTAAGCTTAAAAGTCCATCTACGGGCCGAAGCAAGCTAGCAGAAGTTGGAATCTGCGCTTCGATGAAGCCATTAGTAAGTTTGGTTTTAACAAGAATCCAGATGAATCTTGTGTTTACAAGAAGGTCAGTGGGAGTGACATCGCCTTCCTATTCTTATATGTCGATGACATATTGCTCATTTGGAATAGCATTCCAATGTTGTAGTCTTTAAAGGCCTGGCTTGGAAAATGTTTTTCAATGAAAGACTTGGGAGAGGCTCAGTACATATTAGGCATCAATATCTATAGGGATAGATCTAAGAGGATGATTGGATTGAGCCAGAGTACTTATATTGATAAGGTACTGGCACGATTCAGGATGGAAGGGGCCAAAAGAGGTCACTTGCCCATGTCACATGGCATAACCTTGAGCAAGAAGCAGTGTTCAAAGACACTTGATGAGCGAGAAAGGATGAATGAGATTCCATATGCTTCGCTAATTGGATCGATCATGTATGCCATGATATGTACTAAGCTAGATGTATCGTATGCCTATGAGCTGATACCAAGCAGATCTAGGAGAGGCGCATTGGAATGTGGCCAAGAATATCCTAAAGTACCTTAAAAGGAAAAAGGATAAATTCCTGGTACAATGGAGCTTAGTACTCAGAAGAATTAGTTGTTGAAGGTTATACCAACGCAAGCTTCCAAACAGACAAAGACGATTTCAAATCACAGTCTGGATATGTGTTCTGTCTAAATGGAGGAGCGATTAGTTGGAAGAGTACCAAGCAGAGCACAACTGCAGATTCTACAACTAAAGCCGAATACTTGGCAGCTGCTAAAGCGGCTAAGCAGGCAGTTTGGATTCGTAAGTCCGTTGGTGAACTTGATGTTGTACCCTCTATAAACGGTCTAATAGCCCTCTATTGTGACAACAATGGAGCTACAGCTCAAGCCAAAAAGCCAAGGGAACATCAGAAGGTCAAATATATCAAGCGGCGATTTCACATGATAAGAGAATGGAAATCAGAGGGTGAAATCAGAATTTGTAAAGTTTGAACGGATGACAATGTAGTCGATCCGCTTACTAAACCTCTGCCTTAAGTGAAGCACAACAAGCACGTTGAGGCGATGGGAATCAGGCAGGTTGGAAATTGGCTTTGATTTCCCTGTTTAGTGTTTAATTAAATTTTTAACATTTCAATGTAAGACACTAAGATGAACCATTCAATTTTGGAGTAATTTAATTTCATGCAATTTTATCACTCCGTTTCTATTTAATTGTTGTTTAGTATTAAATATTGAGTCCATTCGATTATGAGAATATTCAAATTAAGGTATCAAGACAAGTCTTGGATAGAGAAACACCTATTAAGTGAACATTGAATATTATAAAAAAAATTTATCCCTAATTGAGGTCATTTAAATGATGGACGATTAATGACTGCTTGAGATTAGTGTTTAGTTTGATTTATAGCACCGTTTCTTGTGCTACAAGGACATGATTGTCATAAATCATTTGCACAGGTATTGGTTTAGAACCATACTGGATCAACCTATGAGAATACTTTAAGAGATTTAAAAATCATCATAATTATACTTCTCATTATAGCTATCGGAACCACTTTTCTCGATCATGAGTATTGTGAGTTCTCTTGTTTGAGTACTAGTCCGTTTGGATGTTAGTCAAACGTTTGCCGTACATGGAGATTATGACGGAAACACTCAGACGGCTAGGTCCTCTTAGTAAGAGAAGCTTACACTACAGGACTGGGAATGTCCCCCCTACTAATAATAGGGAACATTTCTACGTTATTTACAAGGCCTCTTGAAGAGCGAGACCGTGAAAATGCATGGCCGTACTAGGATGGATTTTAGAAATCATCTGTTTATTGACAGTCAAACTCGGATTTCGAGAAACACTTCTGGACGTAATACGGATGACGAATAATCTTACCCTATAGTTCATGAAGAGACATTAAGTGACATAGGAAAAAGGCTATACACTAAAAGCGCAATTGTATTATTCCGATAGAGGGTTCGGAGCTATTGGAAAGCTATTTATTCAGTAAGTTCAAGTGATCGGAATGCCTAGGTGGAGGCCGCTTCCGATCAGTAGTATTAATGCATATTTAATATTACAGCTTATTCTTGACTGAACCCTTCGGGTCACACCCAAGCAACTAACGATCCGACACGACGAATTAATTCGGGAAGGAATTAATGAGTCGCTCGAGTAATAAATATTTAGACGTCGGAAATTGAGCTAGGAGCGTCGAAACCGAGCGTCGTAAGTCGAGTCGAATTAATAAAAGATGAGACGGTAAAATTAATAATAAATCAACAAGATTACCAAAATACCCCTAGCATCGGAATGCCCTGAGCAAACCTAGTGCTAGGGGCCAATGGTGCTAGCATGCGTACTGCACCAAGGCAATGGTGCCTGGTGCTCATGGCTAACTAGCTGCTGGCGCAAAGCTAGCCTAGCTAGCAGCAACAACCGAACGCACCCAAGCAGCAGCACGCATTGGTGTGTGGCATGCTGCGCGTATGTGTGTGCTTGGCGCACGCCATGCTCACAGCGCCTAGCAGCATGCTGCAGCTAGCAACGTGCTAGCATGCCAGCAGGCAAGCGCGCACACCTTAGCCAGCAGCCCGCAAGCGTGCGTGGCTTGCTGGGCCAGGGGCAGTAGCAGCATCGAAGCGTGTACTGGCCAGCAGCCCAACCTAACACAAGGCCGCCAGCTGGTCGTGCCTTGGTGCCCAAGGCTGGGGTGCCACGTGGCACATTAAGAGGGCTGCCAGAAAAAAGGGGAAGCTTTAGGGAGGAAGGCTAGGTCCCCTCCCCTTGTGGTCCTTACCTAACCTTCCCTCCTTTGAGTACCACTTGTTGATTAATTAGTTGTTTGCTATTTTCTTTTGTTTTTGATTTTAAAATAAAAGGAGAAAATTGATGTTACCAACTCTCCCACATTGATGGGAGAGTGGATTTCTCACTTGAGTTTCCCTATAAATATATCCCTTGGGATTTTGGGAAACTCACTTGAGTAAGAGCTCAATTAGGTATCTCCACTTGAGAGAAAACCTATAAGCTCATTAATTACTCAGGAAGTCTATTTTGTCGGACTTGGCTAACCTCCAAGTAGTAAACGGTCGGGTCGCGTTGTGGGTGGACCTCGTCGGAGGTCCTCGCCCTTTGTGAGGCCCGAATTTCTCAAGTAAGAGCTCCATCCGGTTGAGCAAAGCACGCTACAAGAGTAATTTAGTTTTTTCTCTTTTCTTGTTATTTATCCATTTTGTTATATTAATTGTGAGTTTGTTCTTGGGCTCGAGTTTTATTTCCGCTGTGAGTCTGACTCATCGAAACCCAACACAATTCCCAAGAGCGCCGCATAACGGCACAGCCAATTAGGTCATCCTGACCTAATGAAGAGCACTTTTTCCAATGACCCTATAAATAGAGAGATTTCCCCCATTTTGGGGACACAATTCATTTATTACAACAAACCTACATTCACCCACATCAGATTAAACACCTGATCTCGGAATCTGAGAAGATCTCACTTTTACCTTTTTCGCAGCTTTTCCTATTCTTCGACCGATACTAACTTCATCGTCGGAGGCAGAGCTCCTACCAACCAGAGTCTATGTGTTTCGCAAGTACAGGTCATGCCGGACCAGTCTTGGTGACGTAACTTTCCCAAGGGACAAAAACACCCGAAATAAAACACATTCAAACAAAACTTTTAAAATCAAATAAAACTCAAATGCATTCTACAAAGCTAATTTATTCAAATAAAAGTCAAACAAATTCAAACAAATCATTTTAAATCAAACGAAACTCAAATGCATTTTAGAAAGCTAATTGAAGCAAATGAAAGTCAAACACATTTAAACAAAGCATTTTTAATCAAATGAAAGTCAAATGTGTTCTACAAAGCTAATTGAATCAAATGAAAGTCAAACACATTCAAAAAAAGCATTTTGAATTAAATGAAAGTAAAATGCATTCTACAAAGCTAATTAAATCAAATGAAAGTCAAACACATTTTAAAAAAGCTTTTTGAATCAAATGAAAGTCAAATGCATTCAATAAAGATAATTAAATCAGATGAAAGTCAAACACACTCGAACAAAGCATTTTTAATCAAATGAAAATCAAATGCATTAAACAAAGATAATTGAATCAAATGAAAGTCAAACACATTTAAACAAAGATTTTTGAAGTAAATGAAAGTAAAATGCTTTCTACAAAGCTAATTGAATCAAATAAAATTCAAACACATTCTAGGAAAGCTTTTTGAATCAAATGAAAGTCAAATGTGTTTAACAAAGCTAATAGAATCAAATGAATGACAAACACATTCAAAAGAAGTATTTTTAATCAAGTGAAAGTCAAATGGATTTAACAAAGATAATTGAATCAAATGATAGTAAAAAAACATTCAAACAAAGCATTTTTAATCAAATGAAAGTCAAACACATTCAAACATAGCATTTTTAATCAAATGAAAGTCAAATGCATTCAATAAAGATAATTGAATCAAATGAAAGTCAAACGCATTCAAACAAAGCTTTTGAATTAAATGAAAGTCAAAGGCATTCTACAGAGCTAATGGATTCATAAGAAAGTTAAATACATTCTAAGAAAGCATTTTATATCAAATACAATTCAAATGCATTCAAACAAAGCTTATTGAATCTAATAAAAGTCAAACACATTCTAACAAAGCTTTTTAAATCAAATGAAAGTTAATCACATTCAAACAAAGCTTTTTGAATCAAATGAAAGTCAAATGCAGTCGACAAAACTAATTTAATTAAGTCAAACACATTCAAAGAAAGCTTTTTAAATCAAATAAAGTTAAACCTAGTCAATCAAAGCTTTTTGAATTCAAATGTATTCGACAAAGCTAATTGAATCAAATGAAAGTCAAACACATTCAAACAACACTAATTAAATAAAACAAAAGTCAAACACATTAAAACAACACTAATTAAATAAAACAAAAGTCAAACACATTCAAACAAAGCTTTTAAAATCAAATAAAAGTCAAATGCATTCAAAAATGTTAATTGAATCAAATAAAAGTTAAACACATTGAAAGAAAGCTATTTGAATCAAATGAAAATCAAACACATTCTAACAAATGCATTCAACAAAGCTAATTGAATCAAATTATCGTCAAAAACATACAAACAAAGGTTTTTGAATAAAATTAAAGACAAATACATTCAACAAAGCTAGTTAAATCAAATGAAAGTCAAACACATTCAAACACAGATCTCTTAATCAAATGAAAATTAAATGCATTCTACGAAGGTAATTAAATAAAATGAAAGTCAAACACATTCAAACAAGGCTTTTCGAAAAAAAAGAAAGTCAAACACATTCAAATAAACCTTTTTAAATCAAATGAAAGTCTATGATTTTTGAATCAAATGAATATCAAATGCATTCAATAAAGCTAAAAGAAGTCTAACACATTCAAACAAAGCTTTTTGTATTAGATAAAACTCAAACACATTCAAACAAACCTTTTTGAATCAAATAAAAGTCAAATTAATTCAAAAACGCTAATTGCATCAGATGAAAGTCAAACACATTCAAACAAAGAAAACTGAATCAAATGAAAGTCAGACAAATTCAAAAAAACGTTTTTATAATCAAATGAAAGTCAAATGCCTTTAACAAAGCTAGTTGAATCAAATGAAAGTCAAACGAATTGAAACAAAGGTTTTTGAATCATATGAAAGTAAAATTCATTCAACAAAGGTAATTAAGTCAAATGAAAGTCAAACTCATTTAAACAAAACTTTTTGAATCAAATGAAAGTCAAATGCATTAAACAAAGCAAATTGAATCAAATGAAAGTTAAACATATTCAAACAAAGCTTTTTTAATCAAATGAAAGTCGAATACATTCAAATAAAGCTTTTTGAAACAATGAAAAACAAATGCATTCTACAAAGCTTTTTGAATCAAATGAAAGTCAGACACATACAAACAAAGCTTTTTAAATCAAATGAAAGTCAAACTCATTCAAACAAAGCATTTTAAAACAAATGAAAGTCAAACACATTCAAACAAAGCTTTTTGAATCAAATAAAAGTCAAATGAATTCAAAAACGCTAATTAAATCAATTAAAAGCCAAACACATTTAAACATAGCTAATTGAATCAAATGAAAATTAAACACATTCAAACAAAGCTTTTAGAACCAAATGAAAGTCGAATGCATTCAACAAAGTTAACTGAATCAAATGAAAGTCAAACATATTCAAACAAAGGTTTTTAAATCAAATGAAAGTCAAATTCATTCAACAAAGCTAATTAAATTAGAGGAAAGTCGAATCCATTTAAACAAAACTTTTTGAATCAAATGAAAGTTAAATGCATTCAACAAAGCTAATTGAATCAAATGAATGACAAACGCATTCAAAAATGTATTTTTAATCAAGTGAAAGTCAAATGCATTCAACAAAGATAATTAAATCAAAATAAAGTCAAAAACTTTCAAACAAAGCATTTTTAATCAAATGAAAGTCAAATGCATTCAACAAAGATAAGTCAATCAAATGAAAGTAAAACAAATTTAAACAAAGCATTTTTAATCAAATGAAAGTCAAATGCATTCAACAAAGATAAGTCAATTAAATGAAAGTAAAACAAATTCAAACAAACCGTTTTGAATATAATGAAAGTCAAATGTATTCTGCAAAGCTAATTGAATAAAATGAAAATCAAACACGTTCTAAGAAAGATTTTTGAATAAAATGAAAGTCAAATGCATTTATCCAATCTAATTGAATCAAATGAAAGTCAAACACATTCAAGCAAAGCTTTGAAGTTAAATGAAAGTAAAATAGATTCTACAAAGCTAATGGAATCATAAAAAAGTCAAATACATTCTAAGAAAGCATTTTAAATCAAATACAAGTCAAATGCATTCGAACAAAGCTTTTTGAATCAAATAAAAGTCAAATACATTCTAACAAAGCTTTTGAATCAAATGAAAGTTAACCACATTCGAATAAAGCTTTTTGAATCAAATGAAAGTCAAATGCATTCGATAAAGCTAATTGAATCGAATGAAAGTCAAATACATTCAAAGAAAGCTTTTTAAATCAAATAATGTTTAACCTAGAAATCAAAGCTTTTTGAATCAAATGAAAGTCAAATGTATTCGACAAAGCTAATTGAATCAGTTGAAAGTCAAACATATTCAAACAAAACTAATGAAATCAAACAAAAGTCAAACACATTCAAACAAAGCTTTTTGAATCAAGTAAAAGTCAAATACATTCAAAAATGCTAATTGAAACAAATCAAAGTAAAACACATTGAAACAAAGCTATTTGAATCAAATGAAAATCAAACACATTCTAACAAGACTTTTTCAATCAAATGAAAGTCAAATGCATTCAACAAACCTAATTGAATCAATTGAAAGTCAAACACATTCAAACAAGGCTTTTCGAATCAAATAAAAGTCAAAATGCATTTAACAAAGCTAATTGAATAATAGGAAAGTCAAACACATTCAAACAACACTTTTTGAAACAAAAAAAAGTCAAACACATTCTATCAAAGCTTTTTAAATCAAATGAATGTCAAACACATTCAAACATAGCCTTTTGAATAAAATGAAAGTCAAATGCATTTAACCAAGCTAACTAAATCAACTGAAAGTCAAACACATTCAAACAAAGCTTGTTAAATTAAATGAAAGTCAAATTTATTCTACGAAGCTCGTTGAATAAAATGATATTTAAACACATTCAAACAAAGCTATTTGAATCAAATGAATGGCAAATGCACTCTACAAAGCAAATTGAATCAAATGAAAGTCTAACATATTCTAAGAAAGCTTTTTAAGTCAAATGAAAGTTAAACTCATTCAAACAAAGCTTTTTAAATTAAATGAAAGTCAAACACATTCAAACAAATCATTTTGAATCAAATGAAAGTCAAACGCATTCAAATAAAGCTTTTAGAATCAAATGGAAAACAACAGCATTCAAAAGAAACAATTGAATCAAATGAAAGTGAAACACATTTTAACAAAACTTTTTGAACCAAATGAAATTCAAATGCATTTTACGAGGCTAATGGAATAAAATGAAAGTGAAACACATTCGAACAAAGCTTTTCGAAACAAATGGGAGTCAAACACTTTTAAACAAAGCTTTTTGAATCAAATAAAAATCAAATGCATTCAAAAACGCTAATTGATCAAATGAATATAAAACACATTCAAATAAAGTTAATTGAATCAAATGAAAGTCAAACACATTCTAACTAAGCTTTTTAAATTAAATGAAAGTTAAATGTATTATACAAAGCTAATTTAATGAAATGAAAGTTTAACACATTGAAACAGAGCTTTTTGAATCAAATAAAGTTAAACACATTCAACCAAAGCCTTTTTAATCAAATTAAGGTCAAACACATTCAAACAAAGCTTAGGGAATCAAATAAAAGTAAATTGAATTAAAAAATGCTTATTGAATAAAATGAAAGTCAAAAACTTTCAAACAAAGCAAATGGAATAAAATGAAAGTCAAACACATTCTAAGAAAGGCTTTTGAATCTAATGAATGTCAAATGCATTCAACAAAGTTAATTGAATCAAATTATTGTCAAACACACACAAACAAAGGTTTTTGAATCAAATTAATGTCAAATACATTCAACAAAGCTAGTTAAGTCAAATGAATGTCAAACACATTCAAACAAAGATCTCTTGATCAAATGAAAATGAAATGCATTCTACGAAGCTAATTGAATAAAATGAGAGTCAAACACATTCAAACAAGGCTTTTTGAAAAAAATGAGAGTCAAACACATCCAAATGAAGCTTTTTAAATCAAATGAATGTCAAAGATTTTTAAATCAAATGAAAGTTAATTGCATTCAATAAAGCTAAATGAAGTCTAACACATTTAAACAAATCTTTTTGTATTAAATAAAAGTCAAACACATTCAAACAAAGGTTTTTGAATCAAATAAAAGTCAAATGAATTCAATACTGCTAAATGCATCAAATAAAAATCAAACACATTCAAACAAAGCTACATGACCTGAGTCAAATGAAAGTCAAACACATTCAAAAAAAGCTTTTCTAATCAAATGAAAGTCAAATACCTTTAACAAAGCTAGTTGAATCAAGTGAAAGGCAAACGAATTTAAACAAAGATTTTTGAATCATATGAAAGTAAAATTTATTCAACAGAGGTAATTAAGTTAAATGAAAGTCAAACCCATTCAAACAAAGCTTTTTGAATCAAATGAAAGTCAAATGCATTCAACAAAGATAATTGAATCAAATGAAAGTTAAACATATTCAAACAAGGCTTTTTTAATCAAATGAAAGTCGAACTCATTCAAACAAAGCTAATTAAATTAAATGAAAGTTAAATCCATTCAAACAAAGCTTTTTGAATCAAATGAAAGTCGAACTCATTCAAACAAACCTTTTTGAAACAATGAAAGACAAATGCATTCTACAAAGCTAATTGAATCAAATGAAAGTCAGACACATACAAACAAAGCTTTTTAAATCAAATGAAAGTCAAACTCATTCAAACAAAGCATTTTAAAACAAATGAAAGTCAAACACATTCAAACAAAGCTTTTTGAATCAAATAAAAGTCAAATGAATTCAAAAACGCTAATTAAATCAATTAAAAGCCAAACACATTTAAACATAGCTAATTGAATCAAATGAAAATTAAACACATTCAAACAAAGCTTTTAGAACCAAATGAAAGTCGAATGCATTCAACAAAGTTAACTGAATCAAATGAAAGTCAAACATATTCAAACAAAGGTTTTTAAATCAAATGAAAGTCAAATTCATTCAACAAAGCTAATTAAATTAGAGGAAAGTCGAATCCATTCAAACAAAACTTTTTGAATCAAATGAAAGTTAAATGCATTCAACAAAGCTAATTGAATCAAATGAATGACAAACGCATTCAAAAATGTATTTTTAATCAAGTGAAAGTCAAATGCATTCAACAAAGATAATTAAATCAAAATAAAGTCAAAAACTTTCAAACAAAGCATTTTTAATCAAATGAAAGTCAAATGCATTCAACAAAGATAAGTCAATCAAATGAAAGTAAAACAAATTTAAACAAAGCATTTTTAATCAAATGAAAGTCAAATTCATTCAACAAAGATAAGTCAATTAAATGAAAGTAAAACAAATTCAAACAAACCGTTTTGAATATAATGAAAGTCAAATGTATTCTGCAAAGCTAATTGAATAAAATGAAAATCAAACACGTTCTAAGAAAGATTTTTGAATAAAATGAAAGTCAAATGCATTTATCCAATCTAATTGAATCAAATGAAAGTCAAACACATTCAAGCAAAGCTTTGAAGTTAAATGAAAGTAAAATAGATTCTACAAAGCTAATGGAATCATAAAAAAGTCAAATACATTCTAAGAAAGCATTTTAAATCAAATACAAGTCAAATGCATTCGAACAAAGCTTTTTGAATCAAATAAAAGTCAAATACATTCTAACAAAGCTTTTGAATCAAATGAAAGTTAACCACATTCGAATAAAGCTTTTTGAATCAAATGAAAGTCAAATGCATTCGATAAAGCTAATTGAATCGAATGAAAGTCAAATACATTCAAAGAAAGCTTTTTAAATCAAATAATGTTTAACCTAGAAATCAAAGCTTTTTGAATCAAATGAAAGTCAAATGTATTCGACAAAGCTAATTGAATCAGTTGAAAGTCAAACATATTCAAACAAAACTAATGAAATCAAACAAAAGTCAAACACATTCAAACAAAGCTTTTTGAATCAAGTAAAAGTCAAATACATTCAAAAATGCTAATTGAAACAAATCAAAGTAAAACACATTGAAACAAAGCTATTTGAATCAAATGAAAATCAAACACATTCTAACAAGACTTTTTCAATCAAATGAAAGTCAAATGCATTCAACAAACCTAATTGAATCAATTGAAAGTCAAACACATTCAAACAAGGCTTTTCGAATCAAATAAAAGTCAAAATGCATTTAACAAAGCTAATTGAATAATAGGAAAGTCAAACACATTCAAACAACACTTTTTGAAACAAAAAAAAGTCAAACACATTCTATCAAAGCTTTTTAAATCAAATGAATGTCAAACACATTCAAACATAGCCTTTTGAATAAAATGAAAGTCAAATGCATTTAACCAAGCTAACTAAATCAACTGAAAGTCAAACACATTCAAACAAAGCTTGTTAAATTAAATGAAAGTCAAATTTATTCTACGAAGCTCGTTGAATAAAATGATATTTAAACACATTCAAACAAAGCTATTTGAATCAAATGAATGGCAAATGCACTCTACAAAGCAAATTGAATCAAATGAAAGTCTAACATATTCTAAGAAAGCTTTTTAAGTCAAATGAAAGTTAAACTCATTCAAACAAAGCTTTTTAAATTAAATGAAAGTCAAACACATTCAAACAAATCATTTTGAATCAAATGAAAGTCAAACGCATTCAAATAAAGCTTTTAGAATCAAATGGAAAACAACAGCATTCAAAAGAAACAATTGAATCAAATGAAAGTGAAACACATTTTAACAAAACTTTTTGAACCAAATGAAATTCAAATGCATTTTACGAGGCTAATGGAATAAAATGAAAGTGAAACACATTCGAACAAAGCTTTTCGAAACAAATGGGAGTCAAACACTTTTAAACAAAGCTTTTTGAATCAAATAAAAATCAAATGCATTCAAAAACGCTAATTGATCAAATGAATATAAAACACATTCAAATAAAGTTAATTGAATCAAATGAAAGTCAAACACATTCTAACTAAGCTTTTTAAATTAAATGAAAGTTAAATGTATTATACAAAGCTAATTTAATGAAATGAAAGTTTAACACATTGAAACAGAGCTTTTTGAATCAAATAAAGTTAAACACATTCAACCAAAGCCTTTTTAATCAAATTAAGGTCAAACACATTCAAACAAAGCTTAGGGAATCAAATAAAAGTAAATTGAATTAAAAAATGCTTATTGAATAAAATGAAAGTCAAAAACTTTCAAACAAAGCAAATGGAATAAAATGAAAGTCAAACACATTCTAAGAAAGGCTTTTGAATCTAATGAATGTCAAATGCATTCAACAAAGTTAATTGAATCAAATTATTGTCAAACACACACAAACAAAGGTTTTTGAATCAAATTAATGTCAAATACATTCAACAAAGCTAGTTAAGTCAAATGAATGTCAAACACATTCAAACAAAGATCTCTTGATCAAATGAAAATGAAATGCATTCTACGAAGCTAATTGAATAAAATGAGAGTCAAACACATTCAAACAAGGCTTTTTGAAAAAAATGAGAGTCAAACACATCCAAATGAAGCTTTTTAAATCAAATGAATGTCAAAGATTTTTAAATCAAATGAAAGTTAATTGCATTCAATAAAGCTAAATGAAGTCTAACACATTTAAACAAATCTTTTTGTATTAAATAAAAGTCAAACACATTCAAAAAAAGGTTTTTGAATCAAATAAAAGTCAAATGAATTCAATACTGCTAAATGCATCAAATAAAAATCAAACACATTCAAACAAAGCTACATGACCTGAGTCAAATGAAAGTCAAACACATTCAAAAAAAGCTTTTCTAATCAAATGAAAGTCAAATACCTTTAACAAAGCTAGTTGAATCAAGTGAAAGGCAAACGAATTTAAACAAAGATTTTTGAATCATATGAAAGTAAAATTTATTCAACAGAGGTAATTAAGTTAAATGAAAGTCAAACCCATTCAAACAAAGCTTTTTGAATCAAATGAAAGTCAAATGCATTCAACAAAGATAATTGAATCAAATGAAAGTTAAACATATTCAAACAAAGCTTTTTTAATCAAATGAAAGTCGAACTCATTCAAACAAAGCTAATTAAATTAAATGAAAGTTAAATCCATTCAAACAAAGCTTTTTGAATCAAATGAAAGTCGAACTCATTCAAACAAACCTTTTTGAAACAATGAAAGACAAATGCATTCTACAAAGCTAATTGAATCAAATGAAAGTTAAACATATTCAAACAAACCTTTTTAAATCAAATAGAAGTCAAACTCATTCAAACAAAGCATTTCAAAACAAATGAAAGTGAAACACATTCAAATAAAGCTTTTTGAATCAAATAAAAGTCAAATGAATTCAAAACAGCTAATTGAATCAATTTTAAGTCAAACACATTCAAACATAGCTAACTGAATCAAATGAAAGTTAAACACATTCAAACAAAGCTTTTAGAACCAAATGAAAGTCAAATGCATTCAACAAAGTTAATTGAATCAAATGAAAGTCAACGATATTCAAACAAAGGTTTTTGAATCAAATGAAAGTCAAATTAATTCAACAAAGCTAATTAAATTAAATGGAAGTCAAATCCATTCAAACAAAACTTTTTGAATCTAATGAAAGTCAAATGCATTCAACAAAGCTAATTGAATCAAATTAATGACAAACACATTCAAAAAAAGTATTTTTAATCAAGTGAAAGTCAAATGCATTCAACAAATATAATTAAATCAAATGAAAGTCAAAAACATTCAAACAAAGTATTTTTAATTAAATGAAAGTCAAATGAATTCAACAAAGATAAGTCAATCAAATGAAAGTAAAACAAATTCAAACAAAGCATTTTTAATCAAATGAAAGTCAAATGCATTCAACAAAGATAAGTCAATCAAATGAAAGTTAATCACATTCCAACAAAGCTTTTTGAATCAAATGAAAGTCAAATGCATTGGACAAAGCTAATTGAATCAAATGAAAGTCAAAAAAATTCAAAGAAAGCTTTTCAAATCAAATAATGTTAAACCTAGTCAATCAAAGCTTTTTGAATCAAATGAAAATCAAATGTATTCAACAAAGCTAATTGAATCAGAAGAAAGTCAAACACATTCAAACAAAACTAATTAAATCAAACGAAAGTCAAACACATTTAAACAAAGCTTTTTGAATCAAATAAAAGTCAAATGCATTCAAAAATACTAATTGAATCAAATCAAAGTCAAACACGTTAAAACAAAGCTATTTAAATGAAATGAAAATCAAACACATTTTAACAAGACTTTTTCAATTAAATGAAAGTCAAATGTATTCAACAAAGCTAATTGAATCAAATGAAAGTCAAACACATTCAAACAAAGCTTTTTGAATCCAATAAAAGTCAAAATGCATTCAACAAAGCTAATTGAACAATAGGAAAGGCAAACACATTCAAACAACGCTTTTTGAATCAAATAAAAATTAAACACATTCTATCAAAGGTTTTTAAATCAAATGAAATTCAAACACATTCAAACATAGCCTTTTGAATCAAATGAAAGTCAAATGCATTTAACAAAGCTAATCAAATCTACTGAAAGTCAAACACATTCAAATAAAGCTTGTTAAATCAAACGAAAGTAAAATTTATTCTACAAGGCTATAAAATGAAAGTTAAACACATTTAAACAAAGCTATTTGAATCAAATGAATGTCAAATGCATTCTACAATGCTAATTGAATCAAATGAAAGTCTAACATATTCAAACAAAGCTTTATAAATCAAATGAAAGTTAAACTTATTCAAACAAAGCTTTTTGAATTAAATGAAAGTCTAACACATTCAAACAAATCATTTTGAATCAAATGAAAGTTAAACACATTCAAATAAAGCTAATTGAATCAAACAAAAGTAAAACACATTTACAAAGCTTTTTGAATCAAATAAAATTCAAATGTATTGTACGAAGCTAATAGAATAAAATGAACTTAAGCACATTCAAACAAAGCTTTTTGAAACAAATGAGAGTCAAACACTTTTAAACCAAATCTTTTTTAATAAAATAAAAGTCAAATGCATTCAAAAACGCTAATTGAATCAAATGAATATAAAACACATTCAAATAAAGTTAATTGAATCAAATGAAAGTCAAACACAGTATAACTAAGATTTTTATTTCAAATGAAAGTTAAATGTATTCTACAAAGCTCATTCAATCAAATGAAAGTCAAACACATTCAAACAACGCTTTTTGAATCAAATAAAGTCAAACACATTCAAACGAAGCTTTTTGAATCATGTTAAAGTCAAATGCAGTCAACAACACATTCAAACAAAGCTTTTTTAATTAAATAAATTCAAACACATTCAACAAAACCCTTTTTAATCAAATTAAAGTCAAACACATTGAAACAAAGGTTTTGGAATCAAATAAAAGTAAATTGAATTAAAAAACGCTTTTTGAATAAATTGAAAGTCAAAAACTTTCTAACTAAACAAATGGAATAAAATGAAAGTCAAAAACATTCTAAGAAAGGTTTTTGAATCTAATGAATGTCAAATGCATTCAACAAAGCTGATTGAATCAAATTAATGTCAAACACATACAGACAAAGGTTTTTGAATCAAATTAAAGTCAAATACATTCAACAAAGCAAGTTAAATCAAATGAAAGTCAAACACATTCAAACAGAGAACTCTTAATCAAATGAAATTCAAATGCATTCTAAAAAGCTTATTAAATTAAATGAAAGTCAAAGATTTTTGAATCAAATGAAAATCAAATACATTCAATAAAGCTAAATGAAATCTAACACATTCAAACAAAGTTTTTTGTATTAGATAAAAGTCAAACACATTCAAACAAAGCTTTTTGAATCAAATAAAAGTCAAATGAATTTAAAAATGCTAAATGCATCAATTGAAAGTCAAACACATTCAAACAAAGATAACTGAATCAAACGAAAGTGAAACACATTCAAACAAAGCTTTTATAATCAAATGAAAGTCAAATGCCTTCAACAAAGCTAGTTGAATCAAATGAAAGTCAAACACATTCAAACAAAGGTTTTTGAATCAAATGAAAGTAAAATTCATTTAACAAAGGTAATTAAATCAAATGAAAGTCAAACCCATTTAAAGAAAGCTTTATAAATCAAATGAAAGTCAAATGCATTCAACAAAGCTAATTGAATCAAATGAAAGTTAAACATATTCAAACAAAGCTTTTTTAATCAAATGAAAGTCAAATGTATTAAACAAAGCTAATTAAATCAAATTAAAGTCAAACACATTTAAACAAAGCATTTTGTATCAGATACAAGTCAATCACATTCAAACAAAGCTTTTTGAATCAAATGAAAGTCAAACACATTCTAACAAAGCCTTTTGAATCATATGAAAGTCAAATACATTCCATAAAGCCAATTGAATCATATGAAAGTCAAACACATTCAAACAAAGCGTTTTAAATCAAATGAAGGTCAAACTCATTCGAACAAAGCTTTTTGAATCAAATGAAAGACAAATGCATTCTACAAAGCTTATTGAATAAAATGAATGTCAAACACATTCAAACAATGCTTTTTAAATCAAATGAAAGTCAAACTCATTTAAACAAAGAATTTTGAATTAAATGAAAGTCAAACACATTCAAACAAAGCTTTTTGATTCAAACAAAAATCAAATGAATTCAAAAACGCTAATTGAATCAATTGAAATTCAAACACATTCAAACATAGCTAACTGAATCAAATGAAAATCAAACACATTCAAACAAAGCTTTTAGACCCAAATGAAAGTTAAATGCATTAAAAATAGTTAATTGAATCAAATGAAAGTCAAACATTTCAAACAAAGGTTTTTGAATCAAATGAAAGTGAAGTTCATTCAACAAAGCTAATTAATCTAAATCAAAGTCAAACCCATTCAAACAAAGCTTTATGAATCAAATGAAAGTCAAATGCATTCAACGAAGCTAATTGAATCAAATGAAAGTAGAAAGTTAAAGAGAGAAAGTTAGAGAGAGAAAGTTCAATAAACCCGCCATTTTCATCGTACTTTTTCAGTTTAATTTTCATGGCTACGAAAAGGAAAGGGAAGGAGAAGAATTCCTCGGGCTCTTAGTCAAAGAAAAAGAACAAAACTAAGCCAAGAACGAGGAACATCGAAGAGCAAAAACAGAGCATGGCCATGGATTATGTCTTGGTGGAGAGCTAGCTTGATGGAGTGGTGATTGAGGAAATTCCAGTGAGAATGGTGACGGAGGAGGAGAAGGCCCTGCATAGAGAGGAATTTTATCAATGGCTTCAGGTAATTCGAACGCCTAATTCTGCAGTTTTCAATGGAATAGTTGCTAATCGTGATTTTGAAATTAGTACTGGGTCTATCAATCCAACGCCATTATTGATCATTAATGGGTCTAGTGGTAGTAGGCCTACTTTAAATGAGAATTTGGAGGCTAATTGTTTGAACCCCCAAAATCGAAACCTAGATTATGAACCCCCTGTTTCTGCTATTCTTAATGAATCAGGTAGTATTAGCTACTGTAGTATATTCAAGAATACGATTGATGAGGGCCTTAATCTGTCTGGAAGGGTAGGTCAAGATCCTAATCTAGCAAATTCTATGGGTAGTAATGGGAGGGTGAAGTTGAAACTAACTGAAGAAGATGTGAAGCCTGAAATTAATCTGTCTGCAATTGTTTGTTATGTTTTATGTGGTAAAACGTCAATTTCTGTGATGAATGATTTTGTTCACGAACATGGGGGAAATTTGGGATTGATAGGGTTTCTGTTATGAACAATGGAGTATTCCTAGTCATGTTCAGGGTTATTGAAGGTAGGGAGAAAGTGATGAATGATGGTCGTGTGTTGTTTGATGGCAGACCTGTAATGATGACACGGTGGGAACCTAGTCTGCATCTGAAGAATGAGTAGGTGTTTGAGGTGCCTACCTAGGTCAGATTGCTAGACTTAGATATGAAGTTTTGGGGTCAAACATCTCTGATGAAGATAGCTGGGTTAATTGGGGAACCAATTAAAACTGATAGGCATACTGCTACAAAAGAAATGCTGGAGTATGCTAGGATAATGATGAAGATGACAGTAAATGGTGAGCTCCCTGATGAGATTGAGTTCCAAGATAAGTGTGGAGTGGATATAAGGCAGAAGGTGATCTATGAGAGGAGACCAGTCACTTGTAATGTCTGCAGAAGTATGGGGCATAGTGATGTTGAATGTCCTAATCATAGAGTGAAGAAGATGGCTCCTGCACCTAAGCAATAACAACAAAAGCACCACCAGGACAAAGTGGCTCCAAGTAAAGAGTGGAGGCCAAAGGCTCAACAGAAAAATAAGCAGCCTGGACAGGCTCAGGGCATCAGGGTGGATAGGAATATGTTAGACTTGGGTAATGATGAGGCTCTAGTCAATGATTTGGTATGTGGAAGTGATTTTGTGCTGGGGACAGGTAGCAGGACAGTCGATGGGAGAGTTTTGTTTGGAGGATGGGAGGGGGGAGAGTGATTTTACACTCTCTATGGATAATTGGGGATTTTGGAATGTCAGGGGTCTTAACAAACTACATAAAATATGTGATGTTATTTGGTTCATAAAGAATCAAAACATTGGTTTGTTTAGACTCCTAGAGACTAAAGTGAGGGCTGCCAATTTTGGTAAAGTCTTCACTGGTTTTGGAGGTAATTGGTTTGTGACTGCTAACTATAGTAAGCATTCAAGAGGGAGAATATGGGTTGTATGGCTACCTGATGTGTTTCAGGTTGAGATTATAAGGATGGAAATACAGTTGATTCATATGAAAGTTACTCACAAGGCTTCTGGGTTTGTTTTCTGGTGTACAATGGTGTATGCAGTGAATGTTGGTGATGGGAGAGAGATCCTTTGGTAGCAAATTGGTGAGATTCATAGATGGACTCAGGGTCCTTGGATCCTAGGGGGTGACTTTAATAATGTGCTGAATAGTGGGGATAGAATTGGCTTTCCAGTCACTCTTGCCGAGGTTGAAAATTTTAGGCAATGTGTGAGACAAAATATGCTTGTTGATTTTAAAACTAGGGGTTTATTTTACACTTGGAGTAATAAGCAGGATGGGGATGGGAGGGTGTGTACTAAGATTGATAGAGTGTTGGTAAATGAGGTCTGGCTGGAGGAATGTAAGGATATTAGAGCTGATTTTGTTGATTGAAGGGTTGATGGATCATTGTCCTTGCATTATAAGGTTATTTGGGGATGTTGGTAATGTTAAGAAACCTTTTAGGTTTTTTAATATGTGGACTAATGCTCCAGGATACTAGGAAGCTGTTAGAGAGGTCTGGAATGGTGAAGTACAAGGGACTAATATGTTCATTGTTGTAAAAAGATTGCAGATGGTGAAGAAAGCTCTCAAGCTTTTGAACTTGACTAGTTTTTCCTCTATTGAGAGTGAAGATACTGTTGCTGCTGCTTAGTTGGCTGATATACAGTGAAAACTTAATGCAGATCCTCAGAATTTGGAATTAGTTTAGTAGGAAAGTGAAGCTAGGGACAGGTATTTGACTGCACATACTACTAAACTACAATTTCTAAAATAAAAAGCCAAGCTGCACTGGATGAAAGAAGGTGATTTCAATTCTGCTTATTTCCATGCTTGTATTAGGAAGAGAAGGGTGCAGAATAGTATTTATAGTATTCAAAAAGATATTGGAAAGGTCATTTTAGAGCCTGGTGGAATTGTAGATGCTTTCATTGATTTCTATAAGGACTTGCTAGGTACTGGAATGATTCCTACTAGGCATGTTCATCAAGCTGTGATTGATGCTGGGACTGTTTTGAATGCTGAGTAGCAGGGTAGATTATGTAGGGGTTTACTGAGGGGGATGTAAAGAGAGCTGTATGGAGTATAGAGGAGGATAAAGCACCTAAACCTGATGGTTTTTCCAATAAATTTTTTTAGAGTTCTTGGGAAACTGTGAAGACTAATGTGTGCAAAGCTATTCTAGGGTTCTTTGAACATGGGAAGCTACTAAAACAGGTAAATGCAACTACTCTGACTTTATTGCCTAAAGTGGAGAATGTTGTAAAAGTGACTCAGTTTAGGCCCATTGCTTGCTGCAATGTTCTTTACAAGAGAATTTCTAAGATGCTTTGTGAAAGGTTCAAGGAGGTGCTGCCTAGGTTGATGAGTGATAATCAAAGTGCCTTTATTACTGGAAGGTCTATCCTGGATAACATTCTAGTATGCCAGGACATGTTGAAGGAGTACAACAATAAGAGAAGATCTCCTAGATGCACTATAAAGGTGGATCTTAGGAAAGCTTATGACTCTGTGCACTGGTCTTTTATTCATGATATGTTGTAGGCTCTAAGTTTCCCAGTAAGGTTTGTATCTTGGGTCATGAATTGTGTCTCATCCCCTTCTTTTTCACTTATGATAAATGGAGGTTTAAATTGTTTTTTCAAAGGAAAGAGAGGGATCAGACAGGAAGACCCTATGTCTCCCCTGATCTTTGTGATAGTGATGCAGTATTTGTCCAGACTGCTGAAAAAGATGGGAGCAGAGAGGGGTTTCAAATTTCATCAGAGATGCAAGAGCTTAGGTCTAAATCATTTGGTTTTTGCTGATGATTTGATGTTATTCTCCTATGGTGATAAGCAATCTGTTTCACTTCTGATTAGGGCACTCAAAGCCTTTGAGGGCTGTTCTGGTTTGCATGCTAATGCTGAGAAATCAGCTATTTACTTTTGAAGTGTGCAGCCTGAGGTGCAGCATGAGATTATGAAGGATTCAGGCTTTATTTTGGAGAGACTCCCTTTAAGTATCTTGGCATCCCTCTGAATGCTAAGTATTTGAGGGTGTCTGATTTTGATGCTATTATTGATAAAATGCTTGCTAGAATTACTTGTTGGTCTAGCAGGAATTTGTCTTATGCTGTAAGGGTGGTGCTAGTAAATTCTATACTGATGAGCTTGCATACTTACTGGGCTCAATGTGTGCTCCTGCCCAAGTCGGTTATCCTAAGAATTAACCAGCTTTGTAGGGCTTTTGTTTAATGTAGGGATGATGTTCTGTCCAATAGCCCTCCCTTTGCCTGGGATTCGATTTGTAAAGCTAAGAATGCTGGGGGTTTGGATCTGAGAGATTGTGGAAAGTGGAATAAAGCTGCTTTGGGTAAGTATATTTAGAAGATTGCTAAAAAGGAAGACTCTCTTTGGGTGAAATGGGTTCATGCTGTGTACATCAAAAGTCAGAATTGGTGGTCTTCTAGCCGTAAGAGATCCGCAGGATGGGCTTGGAGTAAAATGTGCTATCAAGGATCAGCTAAGGGAGGTTTTTGAGCAGTATAGATGGTTGGGGAAGCCTTATAAAATATCTACTTGCTACAATTGGTTGTAGGGGGATGATCCAAGGGTAGACTGGTATAAATGGGTCTGGAACAAATTCAATATCCAAAAGCATTCCTTTATTATTTGGCTTGCTATGCATGATAGGCTTAGGACAAGGGAAGCACTTGTCAAGTATGGTGCCTGTGAGGAAGACAGGTGTATACTTTGTGATGATGAGGTTGAGAACATACTACATTTGTTCTTTGAATGTAGGTACAGTAAAGAGTGCCTGCTGAATGTGGCTTTGTGTTTATAGATTGTAGTTTAGGGTTTTAGCATTGATGCAGTTTGGAAAGACTGGAACAGGCAGGTGAAGGTTGCTGTGCAGAAGAAAATTGTTTTGGCCATTCTGTCAATAGTTGTGTATCATATTTGGTTTACCATAGATAATTCTTTCTGGCAGAAAGGGTTGATTCACCCAGACAAGCTCTGTAAAGTTATATGCAGGGTGAGTATGGATATAATCAGGAAACTCATTAGCAGCAAATGGAGCAGGCAGCAATGCAAATGGGTTTATGGATTATATAGATGTATTCCTTTTTAGGGGTTGTAGTTTATTTTGTTTTTTTTTGCTTTAGTTGTTCTGTTTCTTAGTGTTTGGTCTGACTGGTTTTTTGTGTGGGAGTTTGGTTTTCGGAGAGTGTTTGGTCTTGTCAGCTATTCTCTGTATCCTTCCTAGAAGGTTGTAGCGTACTTCTGTTAGGTTTCTTCCTTTCTCCTGAGTTGAACCATTCCTAGACTGTGCCAATTCAGGGGATAGGAAGTTGGAGGTTATGTGGCCTTTTAAGGTCTTGTGTAGTGTGCGACTGCCTGTCTTTCAGGCTTGTATTTGTATAGTTTTTGATAGTAATACATTCACTTACTTACCAAAAAAAAAGAATCAAATAAAAGTCAAACACATTCAAACAAAGCTTTTTAAATCAAAAGAAAGTCAAATGTATTTAGCAAAGCTAATTAAATCGAATTAAAGTCAAAGACATTCAAACAAAGCATTTTGCATCAGATACAAGTCAATTACATTCAAACAAAGATTTTTAAATCAAATAAAAGTCAAACACATTCTAACAAAGCATTTTGAATGAAATGAAAGTCAAAATCCTCTCTACAAAGCTAATTGAATCAACCGAGAGTCAAACACATTCAAACAAAGATTTTTGAATCAAATGAAAGTCAAACACAATAAAGCAAAGATTTTTGAAACAAATGAAAGACAAATGCATTCTAGAAAGCTAATTGAATCAAATAAAAGTAAAACACATTCAAATTAAGCTTTTTGAATCAAATGAAAGTGAAATGCATTATACAAAGCTAATTGAATTAAATGAAAGTCAAACGCATTAAACCAAATCTTTTTTAAACAAATAGTCAAACACATTCAAACAAAGCTTTTTAAATGAAATGAAAGTCAAACTCATTCAATCAAAACATTTTGAATCAGATGAAAGTCAAACATATTCAAAAAAAGCTTTTTGAATCAAATGAAAGTCAACAACATTAAACAAAGACAATTGAATCAAATGAAAGTCAAACACATTTAAACAAAGCTTTTTGAATCAAATGAAATTCAAATGTATTAAACAAATCTAATTGAATAAAATGAAAGTCGTACACATTCGAACAAAGCTTTTTAAAACAAATGAAAAACAAACACATTCAAATAAAACTTTTTCAATCTAATAAAAGTCAAATGCATTCCAAAATGCTAATTAAATCAAATGAATGTCAAACATATTCAAATAAAGCTAATTGAATCAAATGAAAGTTAAACACATTCTAACAAAGTTTTTTGAATCACATGAAAGTCAAATGCATTCAACAAAGCTAATTAAATCAAATGAAACTCAAAAACGTTCAAACAAAGTTTTTTGAATCAAATGAAAGCGAAATGCATTATACAAAGCTAATTGAGTTAAATGAAAGTCAAACACATTCAAACAGCTCTTTAATCAAATAAAGTCAAACACATTCAAACAAAGCTTTTTGAATCAAATTAAAGTCAAATGCATTCAACAAAACTAATTTAATCAAATGAAAGTCAAACAAATTCAAAAAAATTCTTTTTGAAACAAATAAAGTCAAACACATTCAAACAAAGCCTTTTAAATCAAGTTAAAGTCAAACACATTCAAACAAAGCTTTTTTAATCATATAAAAGTAAAATGAATTAAAAAATGCTAATTAAATAAAATGAAAGTAAAAAACTTTCAAACAAAGCTAATTGAATCAAATGAAAGTTGAACACACTCTAAGAAAAGTTTTTGAATCAACTGAATGTCAAATGCATTCAACAAAGCTAATTGGATCAAATGATAGTTAAACACATAGAAACAAAACTTTTTTAATCAAATTAAAGTCAAAAAAATTAAACAAAGCCAGTTGAATCAAATTAAAGTCAAACACATTCAAACAAAGATTTTTTAATCAAATGAAAGTCACAAGCATTCTAGGAAGCTAATTGAATAAAATGAAAGTCAAACACATTCAAACAAGGCTTTTTAAAAAAATGTAGGTCAAACATATTCAAACAAAGCTTTTTGAATCAAATGAAAGTCAATGATTTTGGAATCAAATGAAAGTCAAATGCATTCAATAAAGCAAATTAAACCAAATAAAAGTCAAACACATTCAAACAAAGATTTTTGTATCTGATAAAAGTCAAACACATCCAAACAAAGCTTTTTAAATCAAAAGAAAGTTAAATGCATTATACAAAGCTAATGGAATCAAATGAAAGTCAAACACATTCAAACAAAGATTTTTTAATCAAATAAAGTCAAACACATTCAAACAAATCTTTTTGAATCAATTTAAAGTCAAATGCATTCAACAAAACTATTTAATCAATTCAAAGTCAAACAAATTCAAACGAAGCTTTTTAAATCAAATAAAGTCAAACACATTCAAACAAAGCCATTTAAATCAAATTGAAGTAAAAAACATTCAAACAAAGCTTTTTTAATCAAATAAAAGTAAAATGAATTAAAAAAACGCTAAGTGAATAAAATGAAAGTAAAAAACTTTCAAACAAAGCTAATTGAATCAAATGAAAGATGAAAACATTCTAAGAAAGGTTTTTGAATCAAATGAATGTCAAATGCATTCAATAAAGCTAATTGAATCAAATGATAGTCAAACACATACAAACAAAGCTTTTTTAATCAAATTAAACTCAAATACTTTCAACAAAGCCAGTTGAATCAACCGAGAGTCAAACACATTCAAACAAAGATTTTTGAATCAAATGAAAGTCAAACACAATAAAGCAAAGATTTTTGAAACAAATGAAAGACAAATGCATTCTAGAAAGCTAATTGAATCAAATAAAAGTAAAACACATTCAAATTAAGCTTTTTGAATCAAATGAAAGTGAAATGCATTATACAAAGCTAATTGAATTAAATGAAAGTCAAACGCATTAAAACAAATCTTTTTTAAACAAATAGTCAAACACATTCAAACAAAGCTTTTTAAATGAAATGAAAGTCAAACTCATTCAATCAAAACATTTTGAATCAGATGAAAGTCAAACATATTCAAAAAAAGCTTTTTGAATCAAATGAAAGTCAACAGCATTAAACAAAGACAATTGAATCAAATGAAAGTCAAACACATTTAAACAAAGCTTTTTGAATCAAATGAAATTCAAATGTATTAAACAAAGCTAATTGAATAAAATGAAAGTCGTACAAATTCGAACAAAGCTTTTTAAAACAAATGAAAAACAAACACATTCAAATAAAACTTTTTCAATCTAATAAAAGTCAAATGCATTCCAAAATGCTAATTAAATCAAATGAATGTCAAACATATTCAAATAAAGCTAATTGAATCAAATGAAAGTTAAACACATTCTAACAAAGTTTTTTGAATCACATGAAAGTCAAATGCATTCAACAAAGCTAATTAAATCAAATGAAACTCAAAAACGTTCAAACAAAGTTTTTTGAATCAAATGAAAGCGAAATGCATTATACAAAGCTAATTGAGTTAAATGAAAGTCAAACACATTCAAACAGCTCTTTAATCAAATAAAGTCAAACACATTCAAACAAAGCTTTTTGAATCAAATTAAAGTCAAATGCATTCAACAAAACTAATTTAATCAAATGAAAGTCAAACAAATTCAAAAAAATCTTTTTGAAACAAATAAAGTCAAACACATTCAAACAAAGCCTTTTAAATCAAGTTAAAGTCAAACACATTCAAACAAAGCTTTTTTAATCATATAAAAGTAAAATGAATTAAAAAATGCTAATTAAATAAAATGAAAGTAAAAAACTTTCAAACAAAGCTAATTGAATCAAATGAAAGTTGAACACACTCTAAGAAAAGTTTTTGAATCAACTGAATGTCAAATGCATTCAACAAAGCTAATTGGATCAAATGATAGTTAAACACATAGAAACAAAACTTTTTTAATCAAATTAAAGTCAAAAAAATTAAACAAAGCCAGTTGAATCAAATTAAAGTCAAACACATTCAAACAAAGATTTTTTAATCAAATGAAAGTCACAAGCATTCTAGGAAGCTAATTGAATAAAATGAAAGTCAAACACATTCAAACAAGGCTTTTTAAAAAAATGTAGGTCAAACATATTCAAACAAAGCTTTTTGAATCAAATGAAAGTCAATGATTTTGGAATCAAATGAAAGTCAAATGCATTCAATAAAGCAAATTAAACCAAATAAAAGTCAAACACATTCAAACAAAGATTTTTGTATCTGATAAAAGTCAAACACATCCAAACAAAGCTTTTTAAATCAAAAGAAAGTTAAATGCATTATACAAAGCTAATGGAATCAAATGAAAGTCAAACACATTCAAACAAAGATTTTTTAATCAAATAAAGTCAAACACATTCAAACAAATCTTTTTGAATCAATTTAAAGTCAAATGCATTCAACAAAACTATTTAATCAATTCAAAGTCAAACAAATTCAAACAAAGCTTTTTAAATCAAATAAAGTCAAACACATTCAAACAAAGCCATTTAAATCAAATTGAAGTAAAACACATTCAAACAAAGCTTTTTTAATCAAATAAAAGTAAAATGAATTAAAAAAACGCTAAGTGAATAAAATGAAAGTAAAAAACTTTCAAACAAAGCTAATTGAATCAAATGAAAGATGAAAACATTCTAAGAAAGGTTTTTGAATCAAATGAATGTCAAATGCATTCAATAAAGCTAATTGAATCAAATGATAGTCAAACACATACAAACAAAGCTTTTTTAATCAAATTAAACTCAAATACTTTCAACAAAGCCAGTTGAATCAAATGAAAGTCTAACACATTCAAACAAAGATTTTTGAATCAAATTAAAGTCACAAGCATTCTAGGAAGCTAATTGAATAAAATGAAAGTCAAACACATTCAAACAAGGCTTTTAAAAAAAATGAAAGTCAAACATATTCAAAAAAAGCTTTTTGAATCAAATGAAAGTCAAAGATTTTGGAATCAAATGAACGTCAAATGCTTTCAATAAAGCAAATTGAATCAAATTAAAGTCAAAAACATTTAAACAAAGCTTTTTTTACCTGATAAAAATCAAACAACATTCGAACAAAGCTTTTTAAATCAAATAAATGCTAAATGAATTTTAAAACGCTATTTGAATGAATTTAGAGTTAAAAACATTCAAATCTAAATCAAATGAAAGTCAAACTCATTCAAACTAAGCTTTTAGAATCAAATGAAAGTAAAATGCATTCAACAAAGCCAATTGAATCAAATGAATGGGACATTCAAACAATGGTTTTTGAATCAAATGATTGTCAAATGCATTTATCAAAGCTAATTAAATCAAATGAAAATCAAACACATTTAAACAAAGCTTTTTGAATCAAATGAAAGTCAAACACATTCAAACAAAGCTTTTTGAATCAAATAAAATACACATGCATTCTACAACGCTTATTGAGTCAAATGAAAGTTAAACACATTCAGACAAAGCTTATTAAATTAAATGAAAGTCAAACTCATTCAAACAAAGCTTTTTGAATCAAATGAGAGCCAAACAAATTCAAACAAAGCATTTTGAATCAAATGAAAGTCAAAACACATTTAAATAAAGCTTTTTGAATCAAATGAAAGTTGAATGCATTCAACAAAGCTAATTGAATCAAATATAAGTCAAACACATTTAAATAAAGCTTTTTGAATCATTTAAAAGTCAATTGCATTCTATAAAGCTAATGGAATCAAATGTAAGTCAAACATATTCAAACAAATCTTTTTGAATCAAATGAAAGTCAAATGCATTCAACAAATGTAATTGGATCAAATGAAAGTCAAACTCATTCAGACAAAGCTTTTTGAATGAATTGAAAGTCTAATTCATTCAACAAAGCTAATTGAATCAAATGAAAGTCAAACACATTCAAACAAAGATTTTTAAATCAAATGAAAGTCAAATACATTCAACTAAGCTAATTGAATCAAATAAAAGTCAAACATATTCAAACAAAGCATTTTGAATCAAATGAAAGTCAAGTGGATTCAGCAAAGCTAATTAAATCAAATGAAAGTCAAACACTTTCAAACAAAGCATTTTGAATCAAATGAAATACTAATGCATTTAACAAAGCTAATTGAATCAAATGAAAGTCAAACACATTCCAACAAAGCTTTTTGAATCAAATGAAAGTTAAACACCTAAAAACAAAGCATTTTGAATCAAATGACATTCAAATAAAGATTTATGTATCAAATGACATTCAAATAAATGAAAGTCATACTAGCAAGCCGTGCTAGTATGTGCAGGCAGCTGCTAGCAGCGTATGTGCGTGCTGGCGCGCACGCCAGCATATGAGTGGTGCGGCATGGCGTGCCACGCCCAGCAGCAAGCAGCAGCAGCAGCAAGCAAGCATGCTCGCTGTTAGGCCAAGGCAGCAGGCCTAGCCGCACACATCAAGCGCCAGCAAGGCAGCTTGGAGGCCACGGCTTGGGCTGCCACATGGCACGCGCTCTTTGGAGCTAAGAGTGAGAGGGCTGGTTTTCTTGGGAGCCTTGGGGACCAAGTATTGGTCCTCTTTCCCCCTTCCCTTGTGGTCCTTACCTAACCTCTCCTCTAAGAATGCCCCACTTATTTATTAATTAGTTGTTAGCTATTTTCTTTTATTTTTGATTTAATAATAAAAATTGAAAATTGATTTCACCAACCTCCCACATTGATGGGAGATTGGATTTCTCTCTTGAGTTTCCCTATAAATATTCCCCTTGGGATTTTGGGGAACTCACTTGAGTAAGAGTTAGAAAAGGCATCTCCACTTGAGAGAAAACCTTTAAACTCAATAATTACTCGGGTAGTCTTTTTAGTCGGACTTGGCTAACCTCTAAGTAATCAGTCGGGTCGCGTTATGGGTGGATTCCGTCGGAGGTCATCGCCCTTTGTGAAACTTGGCTTTCTCAACTAAGAGCTCCATTGGTCAAGCGAAGCACGCTGCAAGGGTTATTTAGTCTTTTCTCTAATCTTTTTATTTATGCATTTTGGTTATATTAGTTATAAGTTTTTCCTTGGGCTCGGGTTTTATTTTCTGCGGTGAGTCGGACTCATTGAAACCCAACAGCGGTATCAGAGCCTTGCTCATTTATTTTTATAACTAAAATTTTTCAAGGTGTTTTTATGATTTTATTTTTTTGGTTTATGTTACTAATTAGATTAGTAGGTCGGTTTTAATAATTTTTATCCTGTTTTAATCAGATTTTTGGCCCTGAACCTAGAATTTCGCCCAAAAAATAGTGAATTTTGGGTGGAAACAGCGTTCTGGAAAGTTTTCAATCCTTTCGACTGTGAAAATGCCAAAATCCAACCAAAAATGCCTTTTTCGAGGGTTTTTCATTTTTGATGAATTTTTTTTTAATCTTTTAACCTTGACTCTTAATGGCATATTTATGGTGATTATGTATTTTGTTCTTTCCTTAATGTTTCTGCATTTTTTAACCTCTTTAAGCATGGTTACTTTGTAATAATTAGTGCTTGAAAGATTGGTTAAATTTTCACATAATTGCAACTATTGCATTAAGTGTGAAAAATTTATTATTTGAGGCTTCTCAGTACTAAAGATCCAATCTTAAATTATTTTAAGTGGTTGGAACTTTGAGTTACTAAATTCCATGACTTTTGTTTAACTTTTTGATTTAATCATTTATTAAGTTGATTGGAATTATAAAGTTTCAATCTTGTGATAGAAATTTCATTTATCTTCATATTGGAAGATATAATTTTTCAAGGATTCACAAGTTAAAGTTGGAATCTTTATTTGAATTTTTGTGTTCATATTTCCAACTCCCCTTTATTTTTGTCAAATCTCATGATTTATTTAAGATAATTAAAGTAATAGTGAGAATAGCCTTATTCATATTATTGCATCGAGTTGAACCAATTTTTTAAAATATAGTTCTTGGGAATAATTTTGGTTTTGTGAACTTGGATGAGTTTATTTAAGTTGGACTTGTTACAATTTTCATTTTGCTCATTAAATTAATTAAAAATTTAAGTTGGAATTAATTAATTAAGTTACGCAAAAAATTCGTAATTAATCCCAAGAGTATGGCACGCAAACCAAGGCCACACTACCCTCTACTAGCCGGGCTGCTAAGCAGCCCACATATGGCTTCCAAGGCAAAGGTGCACTTGGTGCGCGCCACACTCAGCTGCGTGGCTAGTGCACCACAAAGCGGCAGCAGCAGCAGTTAGGCAGCAGCATGTTGCGGCTTTGCGGCTGTGCGCGCATGCTGCTGCTTGGTGTGGGATGTGTGCGTGCACTACTTGGTGCAGCTGCGGGCTGTCCATATGAGGTGTGTTGCCAGCTTGCGGCACAATGCGCACAATCCTACACTTGACACTTATGCCCCGGTTTTAAGGCTATGTTTATTTTGCGTTTTGGCCGTTTTATTTATTTTGATTATTTAGTTATGATTATTAATTTTAATTAAAATTTTAGAGGTTAGGCCTCAATTGTGAGCGGCACTTGCAAAATTTTTGGTTTACCGGCTTAATTAATTGGATTAATTAAGATGGATGCGGAATTTAGTGGGATCTTCAATTTTTTAATTGCGCTAAATTACATAATCGGTTAAACAACTTTGACTAGTTTTAATTAGGCGCGTTAATCAGATTAACCACCTAAATTAGTTACTAGTTTACGCGTGTTTATGCATTGTTTCTTGTTTATCGTTCATGGGCCATTCACAAATAGTTAATGGATGAATGGAATGAATATTCTCCCACGGGTTTTATAAAAATGGCAACTAGTGGGGCCCGATTAGGATAGAAAATACGGACTGCGTTCCGTCATGTATTTTTGTAAGTCTAAATACAGCCTGCGAACCATTGAGTAGTTTTGTACCTTAATAGTTATATTAGTCCTAATCGTAGATACTAGTATTTGCATCATTTTAGTCATGTCTTAAAGACGGAGGTTCTTGGAAGACAAAGTCATGAAGTTGCAAATGAAGACCCTTGAAGACTTGAAGACTTAAGGGGTCATGCTAGTTGCCAAATGCATCATTTATTTATGTTTTCGATATATATTTATGATTATATATATGAATTATATGTTAGATGCATTTTTAGGATTTCAAATGTTGCGACAATTAATTAAGTTCACTTAAATCAACCAACATAGAAACCCTAGGTCCCTAAAATATTGAGTAAAATTTACCATTCCAAAAAACCACTTACCGACCTATTGAGAGTAGTGCTAGGCTACGCCAAAGTGAGGCATCACTATTTCTCCCTAGGATCCGTAAGGCATACCGGGTCTGCATGTTGGTTTTAGTTATACTCAACGATATGAGTGATGGGAGTCCTAACATGTCGTGGCAAAATGGATAAGTTGTTGAGAGAGCATTAGATGTGACGATTTATCTAACCAAGAGTGGCTTGGAGCCATTAGCAAAGAGTTTCTTACCTTAGAATATTGAGTGTTAAGACAAGCCAAAGCGTTCTTAACTACCCATTGATTCTTCGGATCATGGAATCGACTTATTCTAACCAAATAGGGACAATTTAATATGTGAATAAGACGTTTAAATAAGTTTGATTATTATGCATGATTTCAATCTTATTTAAGTATTATGAATGGTTTTTCATTTCAAATTCTTTCCATTGTTGAATCATGTATTCAACTAACAACGACAATAACTTAATGTGCCCGGAACTTCCCGAAGAGTTAGCATTTTTCTTGAACTTGGTGAACTTTAAGGAGTGGGAAAAATAACTCCGAAAGACCCTCCGAAATTGCTACCTAGAGCACATTCTTGACATACCCATCCCGAGTTTCTACTCAAAAGGAGTTATGAGCGATAAGGCTCATGAGGAATGGAGTTGAGATTGCAAAAGAGTCTCATGACTTATGGCAAACTACATCCCGGAACAATGGAAGGGGAAGTTCTCTAACTATTTTCCGGACATGCTCCACAAAGCTCTAGAGGATATAGTCAATTTGAGGGTCACCAAGAGCATCAAAGGCAACTATGATGGTCTCATGGAAGAAGTGACTAGGTCACTCTCCAACATGAAGATCAAGCCACCACAAGAGGGGTGCCTTGCCAAGGAGAGGCAAGTGGTATGGGCACAAGTCTATAATGCTAGACTAAGACCCAGAACGCCACTTCGAACCCACGTTCTTCGAATGACAAGGCTATTCACTCACTTGGCGCTCATTGACAAGTCGGTGGAGGATGAGAAAGCTGCTCACATTCAATTGAGTTCTCTCCACTCGGGGTATATAGCATTGAAGATGCGTCTAACTTCCAATTAGGACAAACTATCTTTGATGGAGGTTGTCAATGAGCTTCAATGGGCCGACCCTTGAGGAAGTGATAGACTCAAGCTTGCTCTAAAGGCAAAGAAAAAGTAGTTTAAGAACAAGGCAAGGATGCGATGCTTCTACTGTAGTCGGCGGGGCCACTACAAGAGAGAATGTAGCATGCACCTGGAAGATGAGGAAAAGGAAGAGAAATCTCCACCTCAGGTATCTTCTTTATAAACCACGCTTGAATACAAGCAATTTATAAGGTATTAGATACCATTAATGACTCACTATATGCTCCTATTTCAGGAACCAAGTGAGAAGGACTTACCAAGTGGATATGGATACACAAGCGGAAGAAAAAGATAATCTTTCCAAAAGGCTTGTATCACATAGTTTCTCTTGACATCAAACTTGTTTGTGTTTTGCTGATCAACCATACATTGATCTTTTGACGTTGAACGTCATGTTTTGTTTTGATTACAACACTATTGTTTTAAAGTCTTGTTTATATGTTTATGGCATGACACGTTTATCTAAAATGTGTGCTTTAAGCAAACAAACAAGTTTATAATGTTAATAATACCACAAATAACGCTAAGAACATTGAGTCAAATCAGACGTACTTGTGGCTTTGTCGTCTTGGCCTCATTAACATCAAACGCATCAAGAAACTTGTACGGGAAGGTGTTCTTGACTCATTCGATTTACTATCGTTTGATAATTGCGAAGGATGTTTGTTAGGAAAGAAGATAAAGTAACCATTCTCCAAATTGGGTGAAAGGGCAGGTGACTTGTTGGACTTAATACACACCGATATTTGTGGGCCAATGAGCTCCACCACAAGAAACGGCCATCAATATTTTATCACCTTCACATACGACTATAGTAGATATGGCTATGTCTACTTGATGTCGCACAAACCTGAATCGTTTGAAAAGTTCAAAGAATTTCAGAGTGAAGTTGAAAATCAGCTTAGCAAGAAAATCAAAGCCCTTCGATCGGATCGAGGAGGTGAACACTTGAGCCAAGAATTCGATGACCATCTGAAAGAAAAGGGTATAGTTTCAGAATTGACACCTCTAAGAACTCCACAATGGAACAGAGTATCTGAAGGAGAAATCGAACCTTACTGGACATAGTACGATAAAAAATGGGTCTTAGTGATCTTCCTATCGCTTTCTAGGGACATGCACATCTAACTGCGGCACTAACACTGAACTGTGCTCCATCAAAAGCTGTAGAAAAGACTCCATACGAGCTATGGACAAAGAAACCTCCTAGGTTGTCTTTTCTAAAGATATGGGGATGCGAAGCATATGTCATGAAATTAATTTCTGATAAACTTCATTCCAAATCTGACAAGGTTTTCTTTGTGGGCTACCAAAAAGAAATCAAAGGGTATTACTTCTACAATAAATCCCAACACAAAATGTTTGCTGCTCGAGATGGTGTCTTTTTGGAGAAGGAATACATTTCAAAAATGACAAGTGGGAGGAAAATCGAACTCGATGAAGTTCAAGAGTACGAGCAAAAAAATCAGATTGGCAGTCAAAGTGCTCAAACAGCATCTGTTAACGCTGGTTAAAATGTGCAAAGTCAAACCGACAATGCAAATGCTCAGTCCGTTACCCTACGTAGGTCATGAAGGCCGAGGTCTGTATCGTGGGTAATTGAATGTGTCTCATCCCCATCTTTTTCACTTATAATAAATGGAGGTTTGAATGGTTTTTTCAAAGGAAAGGGAGGGATCTTTGTGATTGTGATGGAGTTTTTGTCCAGAGTGCTGAAAAAGGTGGGAGCAAAGAGGGGGTTCAAATTTCATCAAAGATACAAGAGCTTAGGCCTAAATCATTTAGTTTTTGCTGATTGTTTGATGCTATTCTCTAATGGTGATAAGCAATTTGTTTCACTTCTGATTAGGGCACTCAAAGCCTTTGAGGGTTTTTATGGTTTGCAGGCTAATGTTGAGAAATCAGCTATTTACTTTAGAAGTGTGCAGTCTGAGGTGCAGCATGAGATTATGAGGGATTCTAGCTTTATTCTTGGAGAGACTCCCTTTAAGTATCTTGCCATCCCTCTGAATGACAAGTATTTGAGGGTGTCTGATTTTGATGCTATTATTGATAAAATTCTTGCTAGGATTACTTGTTGGTTTAGCAGGACTTTGTCTTATGCTGCAAGGGTGGTGCTAGTGAATTATGTACTGATGAGCTTGCATACTTACTGGGATCAATGTGTGCTCCAGCCCAAGTCGGTTATCCTATGAATTAACCAGCTTTGCAGGGCTTTTCTTTGGTGAGGGGATGATGTTGTGTCCAAGAGCCCTCCCCTTTCCTGGGATTGGGTTTGTAAAGCTAAGAATGTTGGGGGTTTGGATCTATGAGACTGTGGAAAGTTGAATAAAGCTGCTTTGGGTAAGTATATTTGGAAGATTGCTAAAAAGGAAGACTCTCTTTGGGTAAAATGGGTTCATTCTGTGTACATCAAAAGTCAGAATTGGTGGTCTTATAGCCTTGAGAGATCCGCAGGATGGGTTAGGAGGAAAATGTGTGCTATCAAGGATCAGCTTAGGGACGGTTTTGAGCAGAATAGCTTGTTGGGGAGGCCTTATAAGATCTCTACTTGCTACAATTGGTTGTAGGGGGGTGATCCAAGGGTAGATTGGTATAAATGGGTCTGGAACAAATTCAATATCCAAAAGCATTCCTTTATTCTTTGGCTTGCTATGCATGATAAGCTTAGGACAATGGAAGCGCTTGTCAAGTATGGTGCCTGTGAGGAGGAAAGGTGTTTACTTTGTGGTGATGAGGTTGAGAACAGACCGCATTTGTTCTTTGAATGTAGGTACAGTAAAGAGTGTCTGCTGAATGTGGCTTAGTGGTTACAGATTGTAGTTCAGGGTTTTAGCATTGATGCAGTTTGGAAAGACTAAAACAGGCAGGTGAAGGATGCTGTGTAAAAGAAAATTGTTTTGGCCATTCTGTCAGTAGTTGTGTATCATATTTGGTTTGCTAGAAATAATGCTTTCTGGCATAAAGGGTTGATTCACCTAGACAAGCTCTATAAAGCTATATGTAGGGTTAGTATGGATAGAAACAGGAAACTCATTAGTAGCAAATGGAGCAAGAAGTAGTGCAAATGGGTTTATGGATTATATAGATGTATTCCTTTTTAGGGGTTGTAGTCTATTTTGTATTTTTTACATTAGTTGTTCTGTTTCTTTGTGTTAGTTCTGACTGGTTTTTTGTGTGGGAGTTTGGTTTTAGGAGAGTGTTTGGTCTTGTCAGCTATTCTCTGTATCCTTCCTAGAAGGTTGCAGGTTACTCCTGTTAGGTTTCTTCCTTTCTCCTGAGTTGAACCATTCCTAGAAGGTGGCAATTCAGGGAATAGGAACTTGGAGGTTGTGTGGCCTTTTAAGGTCTTGTGTAGCGCGGGACTACATGTCTTTCAGGCTTGTATATGTACAGTTTTTGATAGTTATACATTCACTTACCAAAAAAAACGAATCAAATAAAAGTCAAACACATTCAAACAAAGCTTTTTAAATCAAATGAAAGTCAAATGTATTTAACAAAGCTAATTAAATCGAAGTAAAGTCAAACACATTCAAACAAAGCATTTTATATCAGATACAATTCAATCACATTCAAACAAAGCTTTTTGAATCAAATAAAAGTCAAACACATTCTAACAAAGCATTTTGAATGAAATGAAAATCAAATGCATTCTACAAAGCTAATTGAATCAACTGAGAGTCAAACACATTCAAACAAAGCTTTTTGAATCAAATGAAAGTCAAATACATTCAAACAAAGATTTTTGAAACAAATGAAAGACAAATGCATTCTAGAAAGCTAATTGAATCAAATGAAAGTCAAACACATTCAAATAAAGGTTTTTGAATCAAATGAAAGTGAAATGCATTATTGTAGACACCTAAAAATGTCTCCCCAAAAACAAACCCGATGATGGACAACCTTTCATGGCCATTATTGGTCGAGTTGAGTATTTAATATTTAGAGTGCTTAAATCCATGTTTCCATTCAATACATTTCATAAACCAATCTAATTCCTAGCTCATTTTCCTACACCATAACTTGTTTTCCTCTTTTCGTATCCACATCACAAAACCGAGAGAAAAAGATTTTTTAGCCGAATAATTTTGATCCAATTATTATTTGGTTGGATAGGCCTTGAAATAAACTTTCCAACAATATATCTTAAGCCCAATTCCGATTTAAAACAAAGAAGATATGAGCAAAATACTAATCTCGGCTCAAAACCGACACCCTTTTACTAAAACGTCCATATCTTAAAATATACAAATGATTTCTACTTGATCCTAATTGGTTTGGAAAGTAGACTTGATAAGATTTCCAATGATATATTATATTCCTTATTCCGAGTTACGGATCAAAATTTATAGTAGTTTTAAAAACGCGTAAAAAATTGGAATTACCGCGCAACAGCTAAAATGCCGCGACGCGGCAAGAAGTGACGTGGCACGATGCTAGTTGCCGTGACACGGTACTCTACACCGTGTCACGATGCCTTTTTTGTTTATTTTCCACATTTTCTCACACATTTCGATAAAAAGTACACCGTGACACGGCGCCATGTGCCACGCCACGGTAGACTTTGCCGTGTCACGACATTTTCTGCCGTGTCACGGTACATGTGCTGTGTCACGGGAAAAAAAGTACACCGTGACACGGCGCCACGTGTCGCGCCACGGTGGACTTTGCCACGTCACGGCATTTTCTGCCGTCTCACGGTACATGTGTTGTGTCACGGGATTTTCCTGTGTTTTTATCCGTGTAAGATGTGAACGCGTTTTATCTTTTTAGGGCAGTCATTTTGCCGCGTCGCAGTATTTTTTTCCGTGTCACGGCAGAATTTGTCGTGTCGCGGCAAACCCTTGGCGTGTCACGGCACCCAAATTAGGGTTTTTATCTTTTCTAGGGTTCCGTGTGATCCCCTACTCATTTCCTCTATAAATACCCCCCTCTTTTCTACAGTTCGGGGCACCAGAAATCATTCTCTCTCTCTCTACACCAAATCATTCTTACTTCCTCTCTTCTACACCAAAAATTATTCTCATCTCTTTCTCTCATATTCTATGCCTGAAACCTATATTTCGAATTATATCATTCTTCCCCTAAACACTCCAAGGAGTCCATACTTGACCCGAGGTTCCGTCCTTAAACCACGGTGTGAAAGGTATAATTAACTGAGGGTTTGGACTAAATCAACTCTACATTTACTTAATTTAATTTCAATTTGATTTATATTTTTATTGAATTTACTAACAATTTATGCATGATGTAGCAATTTAAGGAACGCGCGTAATGTGAGTAATTAATTATTTTAATTACTTATTTTATTTTTATATTGCTAGTGTCATGATTAGGTTAATTTATATTTGATTTGACTAACGATATTATTGTTGAATTGCTTCCAATATCAATGTTGATTCTATTATATTTATGATCACCATATTGCATGTTAAAGGGAATATGTAAATGAAAATCACGACTAATAAGATAATTTGGACAACCGGTTTAGGTCCCTTTTTAATCTTGTTATTTATTAAAGTGATCACAATATTTTAGAAATATATGTTGCATTAATATTCAACCAATTTAGCATAATAATAGTTTGGAGCGAATTGAATATTTTGTTTGCATGCCTTTGAGATCGCAGGAATCACATTTCACAATAAGAATCGAGTAGAGGCCAATGCGGGCGAATGTGACTCCATGACTCACATCGTACCATCATCCCTGATCTTCCTTTCGTGGTTCTGAACCATATGGAGTTAGTAATCTCATGGATTATGAATGGGGTATAACTTTCACGGGTCAATCGCTGTTGTCTTTCGTTGTCCCTTTATCGTGGTTGCATTTTATTATCCGTGAACGGTTTACAAGTTCCTTAAAAACTTGTTGACGGCTCCCTACTTTCGTTGTCCCTAATCGTATATGTCAATTCCCACATCCTATGAGTGCCAAGTATATTCACACATGCTTTACGTAAGCGCACTTCGAATGACGCCTACAATTATACAAAGCTAATTGAATCAAATGAAAGTCAAACACATTCAAACAAAGCTTTTTTTAATCAAATAAAGTCGAACACATTAAAACAAAGCTTTTTAACTGAAATGAAAGTCAAACTCAATTAAACAAAACAATTGAATCAAATGAAAGTCAAACACATTTAAACAAAGCTTTTTGAATCAAATGAAATTCTAATGTATTCAACAAAGATAATAGAATAAAATGAAAGTCATACACATTCGAACAAAGCCTTTTAAAACAAATGAGAGTCAAACACATTCAAACAAAACTGTTTAAATCTAACAAAAGTTAAATGCATTCAAAAACGCCAATTGAATAAAATGAATGTCAAACACATTCAAATAAAGCTAATTGAATCAAATGAAAGTTAAACACATTCTAAACAAGCTATTTGAATCAAATGAAAGTCAATGAATTCAACAAAGCTAATTAAATCAAAAGAAAGTCAAACACATTCAAACAAAGCATTTTGAATCAAATGAAAGTCAAATGCATTATACAAAGATAATTGAATCAAATGAAAGTCAAACACATTCAAACAAAGATTTTTTAATCAAATAAAGTCAAACACATACAAACAAAGCTTTTTGAATCAAATTAAAGTCAAATGCATTTAACAAAGCTAATTGAATCAAATGAGAGTCAAACACATTCAAACAAAGCTTTTTGAATCAAATGAAAGTCAAATACATTCAAACAAAGCTTTTTTAATCAAATAAAAGTAAAAAGAATTAAAAAAACGCTAATTGAATAAAATGAAAGTAAAAAACTTTCAAACAAAGCTAATTAAATCAAATGAAAGGTTAACACATTCTAAGAAAGCTAATTGAATCAAATGATAGTCAAAAACATACAAACAAAGCTTGTTGAATCAAATTAAAGCCAAATACATTCAACAAAGCAAGTTGAATCAAATGAAAGTTAAACACATTCAAACAATGATTTTTGAATCAAATGAAAGTCACAAGCATTCTAGGAAGCAAATTGAATAAAATGAAAGTCAAACACATTCAAACAAGTCTTTTTTAAAAAAATGAAAGTCAAACATATTCAAACAAAGCTTTTTAAATCAAATGAAAGTTAAAGATTTTAGAATCAAATGAAAGTTAAATGCATTCAATGAAGAAAATTAAAAAAAATGAAAGTCAAACAAATTCAAACAAAGCTTTTTGTATCTGATAAAAGTAAAACACATTCAAATAAAGCTTTTTAAATCAAATAAAAGACAAATGAATTCAAAAACGCTAACTGAATGAATTTAAAGTTAAACACATTCAAACCAGAATCAAATGAAAGTCAAACACATTCAAAGAAAGCTTTTAGAATCAAATGAAAGTCAAATGCATTCTACAAAGCTAATTGAATCAAATGAAAGTTAAACATATTTAAAAAAAAGCTTTATAAATCCAGTGAAAGTCAAACTCAATCAAACAAATCTTTTTGAATCAAATGAAAGCCAAATAAATTCAAACATAGCATTTTGAATCAAATGAAAATCAAACACATTTAAATAAAGCTTTTTGAATCAAATGAAAGTCAAATGCATTCTACAAAGCTAATTGAATCAAATGTAAGTCAAACACATTCAAACAAATCTTTTTGAATAAAATGAAAGTCAAATGCATTCAACAAATCTAATTGGATTAAATGAAAGTCAAACTCATTCAGACAAAGCTTTTTAAATGAATTGAAAGTCAAATGCATTCAACAAAGTTAATTGAATCAAATGAAAGTTAAACACATTCAAACAAAGCTTTTTAAATCAAATGAAAGTCAAATACATTCAACAAAGCTAATTGAATCAAATGAAAGTCAAACACATTCAAACAAATCATTTTGAATCAAATGATAGTCAAATGCATTCAACAAAGATAATTGAATCAAATGAGAGTCAAACACATTCAAACAAAGCATTTTGAATCAAATGAAAGTCTAATGCATTCAACAAATCTAATTGAATAAAATGAAAGTCAAACACATTCCAACAAAGCTTGTTAGATAAAATGAAAGTTAAACACATAAAAACAAAGCATTTTGAATCAAATGAAAGTCAAACACATTCAAATAAACCTATATGAATCAAATGAAAGTCGAATGCATTGAACAAAGCTAATGGAACCTAATGAAAGTCAAACTGATAGGTATGGTGTCCTTCGAACAAGTGTATTATTCCAATAGAGGTTTCGGAGTTATTAGAAAGCTAATTATTCAATAAGGTCAAGCGATCAGAATGCCTAGGTGGAGGCCGTTTTCGATCAGTAACATTAATGTATAATTGATATTATAGCTTAATCTTGACTTAACCCTTCGAGTCACACCTAAGCAACTGACAATCCGACACGACGAATTAATCAGGAAGGAACTAATGAGTCGCTCGAGTAATATGAATTTAGAGGTCGGGAATCGAGCTGGGAGCGTCAAAACCGAGCGTCGCAAGTGGAGTCGAATTAATAAAAGACGAGACGATAAAATCAATAATTAATCAACAGTTTATCAAAATACCCCTAGCACAGGAATGCCTCGAGCATGCCGAGTGTTTAGGGCACTTGGTATAGTAGTGTGGCTAGCATGCGCACCAAATCGAGCCTAGGGTGGCTGGTTGGTGTTACGGCATGCTAGTGCACCATTGCAAGCAAGGCTGCTAGCAGCGTATGTGCATGCTGGCGCGCAAGCCAGCATGTGAGTGGTGTGGCATGGCGTGCCACGCCCAGCAAAAAGCAGCAAGCAAGCTTGATAGGCTAGCGTGCAAGCATGCTCACTACTAGGCCAAGGCAGCAGGCCTAGCCGCACGCACCAAGCGTCAGCAAGGCAGCTTGGGCGCCACGGCTTGGGCTGCCACATGGTGCGCGCGCTCATTGGAGCTAAGAGTGAGAGGGCCGATTTTCTAGGGAGCCTTGGGGACCAAGTATTGGCCCCCTCCCCCCTTCCCTTGTGGTCCTTACCTAACCTCTCCTCCTATAATGCCACTTGTTGATTAATTAGTTGTTGAAAATTAATTTTACCAACTCTCCCACATTGATAGGAGAGTGGATTTCTCTCTTGAGTTTCCCTATAAATATTCCCCTTTGGATTTTGAGAAACTCACTTGAGTAAGAGTTAGAAAAGGCATCTCCACTTGAGAGAAAACCTTTAAACTCATTAATTACTTAGGTAGTCTTTTTGGTCGGACTTGGCTAACCTCCAAGTAGTACACTGGTTAGGTCGCGTTGTGGGTGGACTCCGTCGGAAGGGGTCGAGCGAAGCATGCTACAAAGGTAATTTAGTCTTTTCTCTAATCTTGTTATTTATACATTTTAGTTATATTAGTTGTGAGTTTTTCTTTGGGCTCGGGTTTTATTTTTTGCGGTTAGTCGGATTCATTGAAACCCAACAGCGGTATCAGAGCCTTGCTCATTTATTTTTATAACTAAAAATTTTCAAGGTTTTTTTATGATTTTATTTTTCTGGTTTATGTTACTTATTAGATTAGTAGGTCGATTTTAATAATTTTAATCCCGTTTTAACTGATTTTTGGCCCCGAACCCAGATTTTCGCCCAAATTAATTGAATTTTGGGTGGAAACAGCGTTTTGGAAAGTTTTCAATCCTTTCGACTGTGAAAATGCCAAAATCCGACTAGAAATGCCTTTTTTTGAGGGTTTTTCGTTTTTGATGAAATTTTTTTTGTATTAATGGTGATTATGTATTTTGTTCTGTCCTTAATGTTTTTGCATTTTTTGACCTTTTTAAGCATGGTTACTTCGTAGTAATTAGTGCTCGAAAGATTGGTTAAATTTTCACATAATTACAACTATTGCATTAAGTGAAAAATTTATTATTAGAGGCTTCTAAGTAGTAAAGATCCAATTTTTAATTGTTTTAACTGGTTGGAACTTTGAGTTACTAAATTCCATGACTTTTGTTGAACTTTTTGATTTAATCATTTATTAAGTTGATTGGAATCATAAAGTTTCAATCTCGTGATAGAAATTTCATTTATCTTCAAATTGGAAGATATAATTTTTCAAGGATTCACAAGTTAAAGTTGGAATCTTTATTTGAATTTTTGTGTTCATATTTCCAACTCCCCTTTATTTTTGTTAAATCTCATGATAAATTTAAGGTAATAAATTAACAGTGAGAATAACCTTATTCTTTTTATTGCATCAAGTTGAACCAATTTTATTAAAGAATAGTTCTTGGGAATAATTTTGGTTTTGTGCACTGGTATGAATTTATTTAAGTTGGACTTGTTATAAATTTCTTTTTTCTCATTAAATTAATTCTAAAATAAGCAAAATGAAAATATGGCACGCAAACCAAGGCCATAACACCCTCGGCATGGGTGCGCTTGGTGCCTGCCACATTAAGCTGCGTGTCTGGTGCGCCACAAAGCAACAGGTCAGCACAGCAGCATGCTGCGGCAGTGCGGCTGTGCGCGCATGCTGCTGCTTGGTGCGGGCTGTGTGTGTGGACTACTTGGTGCAACTACGAGCTGTCCATGTGGGTTGTGCTGCCAGCTTGTGACACGATGCGCAAAACCCCACACTTGACACTTATGCCCCGGTTTTAAGGCTATGTTTATTTTCCGTTTTGGCCGTTTTATTTATTTTGATTATTTTAATTATGATTATTAATTTTAATTAAAATTTTGGAGGCTAGGCCTCGGTTTTTAGTGACACATGCAAAATTTTATTTCGGCAAAATTTTTTGTTTACCGACTTAATTAATTGGATTAATTAGGATGGATGCGGAATTTAGTGGGAGCTTCAATTTTTTAATTGCGCTAAATTACATAATCGGTTAAATAACTTTGACTAGTTATAATTAGGTGCGTTAATTGGATTAACCACCTAAATTAGTTACTAGTTTACGCGTGTTTATGCATTGTTGCTTGTTTATCGTTGTAAAATGGATGGGCGATTCACAAATAGTGAATGGATGATTGGAATGTATATTCTCCCACAGGTTTTATAAAAATGGCAACTAGTAGGGCCCGATTAGGATAGAAAATACGGATTGCCTTCCGTCATGTATTTTTGTAAATCTAAATACGGTCTGCGAACCATTGAGCATTTTTGAACCTTAATATTTAGATTAGTCCTAGTCGTAGATACTATTATTTGCATCATTTTGGTCATGTCTTAAAGACGGAGGTTCTTGGAAGACGAAGCCATGAAGTTGCAAATGAAGACCCTTGAAAACTTTAAGACTCAAGGGGTCATGCTAGTTGCCAAATGCATTATTTATTTATGTTTTCGTTATATATTTATGATTACATATATGGATTTTATGTTAGATGCATTTTTAGGATTTCGAAGGTTGCGATGATTAATTAAGTTCACTTAAATCAACCAACATAGAAACCATAGGTCCCTAAAATATTGAGTAAAATTTGTCATTCCAAAAAAACACTTACCGACCTTTTGAGAGTAGTGATGGGCTATGCCAAAGCGAGGCGTCAATATTTCTCCCTAAGATACGTAAGGCATACCGGGTATGCCTGTTGGTTTTGGTTATACTCAACGATATGAGTGATGGAGTTCTAACATGTTGTGGCAAAGTAGATTAGTTTTTGAGAGAGCATTAGATGCGACGATTTATCTAACCAAGAGTGGCTTGGAGCCAATCGGGGTATATAGCATTGAAGATGCGTCTAACTGCCAATCGAGACAAACTCTCTTTGATGGAGGTTGTCAATGGGCCGACCCTTGTGGAAGTGATAGACTCAAGCTTGCTCTAAAGGCAAAGAAGAAGGAGTTCAAGAACAAGGTAAAGATGCAATGCTTCTACTGTAGTCGGCGGGGCCACTACAAGATAGAATGCAACATGTACCTGGAAGATGAGGCAAAGGGAAGAGAAATCTCCACCTCAGGTATCTTCTTTATAAACCACACTTGAATAAAAGCAATTCATAATGTATTAGATACCATTAATGACTCACTATATGCTCCTCTTTTAGGAACCAAGTGAGAAGGGCTTACCAAGTGGATATGGATATACAAGCAGAAGAAAAAGATAATCTATTCGGAAGGCTTGTAATCACATAGTTTCTCTTGACATAGAACTTGTTTATGTTTTTGTGATCAGCCATACATTGATCTTTTGACGTTGAACGTCATGTTTTGTTTTGATCACAGGACTATTGTTTTAAAAGTCTTGTTTATATGTTTATGGTATGACACGTTTATCTAAAATGTGTGCTTTCATTAGACAAACAAGTATATAATGTTAATAATACCACTAATAAAACTAAGAACATTGAGTCAAATCAGACATACTTGTGGCATTGTCGTCTTAGCCTCATTAACATCAAATGCATCAAGAAACTTGTACAGGAAGGTGTTCTTGACTCATTCGATTTATAATCGTTTGAGAATTGAGAAGGATGTTTATTCGGCAAGATGATAAAGCATCTATTCTCTAAATTGGGAGAAAGGACAGGAGACTTTTTGGGCTTAATACACACCAATGTATGTGGGCCAATGAGCTCCACCATAACAAACGACCATCAATATTTTATCACCTTCACAGACGACTATAGTAGATATGGCTATGTCTACCTTATGTGGCACAAATCTGAATCATTTGAAAAGTTCAAAGAATTTCAGAGTGAAGTTGAAAATCAGCTTTGAAGGAAAATCAAAGCCCTTCGATCGGATCGAGGTGGTGAATACTTGAGCCAAGTATTCAATGATCATCTGAAAGAAAAGGGTATACTTTCATAATTGACACCTTCAGGAACTCCACAATGGAACGGAGTATTCGAAAGGAGAAATCGAAGCTTGTTGGACATGGTACGATCAACAATGGGTCTTAGTGATCTTCCTATCTCTTTCTGGGGACACGCACATCTAACTGCAGCACTAACACTAAACCGTGCTCCATCAAAAGCTGTAGAAAAGACTCCATATGAGGTATGGACGAAGAAACCTCCTAGGTCGCTTATTCTAAAGATAGGTATCTTGGTGTTGTATTAACCGAGAATCAGGACATCCTGATAATGGATGGAGACGAACTTGCAACCTATAAGCATGCGATGGCGAGCCCTGATTCTGCTAAATGGCAAGAGGCCATGAGATCTGTTTTAGGTGTTTTTGTCCCTCGGGAGAGTTACGTCACGAAGACTGGACCGGCGTAGTCCGTACCTGCAAAACACGGAGACTCCGGTTGGTATGAGCTCCGCCTCCGACGATCAACTAAGAATGTGTAGGAGAATGTAAGGAGTGCGAAAAAATAAAGTGAGATCTTTTCGGATTTCGAGACCAAGTGTTTTCTTTGATGAGAGAGAATGTAGGGTAATGTAATAATTTAACGTGCCCCAAAAATGGGGAAAATCTCACTATTTATAGGGTCCTTGGTAAATATGCCCCCAATTAGGCCACTCTGACCTAATTTTGAGGGGCTGCGCCGAATTTCGGCTTCCTTGGGATTTAGGGCCTGAAGGGCGTCTTTTTTCCTGAAATCTGGGAACGCCACGTGTCAAATGGGGATACGTCAAGTTTGGACAAATCCGTGGCTGACACGTGTCGCCATCTGATTGGCCCACATAGCTTGGGTAAAAATTACCCAAAACATTTTCACATCACAAATGTGACGTGGCACGCCACATGGCATCTGTGACACGTGTCACTCTACCACTGGTCGAATTTTAACTATGAATTTTCACTTTTCACATTCTGGGGAAATTACAAGAATGCCCTGTATTTCCTCCTCTATAAATACAGGTTTTACCCCTCTCATTTTGAACGTTTCCAAAACGTTTTTAGAGAAAGAAAGTCAAAGAGTTCTAAGGATAGGAGAGAAGCTCTCACCACCGTCTGTGTTAAACACAAACAACTCCTTTTTCACCTGCCTGCCCAACCGATTTAGCAACCGTTTGTGCTATTTACAAGCAAGATCAACATCAACCCACCTACTGCAGCCGGTCAATGCTTGACCCCTTCTAGAGTCACATTTAAAGGTATTGTCTCTACCTCCTTCAGCTCATTCTTTCTTTTTCCGTTTGTATAATTTCATTCAATAAATGGATACATCACCAACACACACGACACAGCCTAGGTCAGTAGTCAACCGGTCTCCTGTTACGGCTTAGTCTAGGACTGGGGGTGCCGACTTTGGGTGTATGGAGCAATTTTATACATCTTCTAAACCGACTGTCTCTATGTCTGTGAAGGACACAATGGCTAGAACCAAACAAACAGCCACCAAACGGCGAAGGATAGACGGTACATTGGAAGTACAATATGATGAAGTGACCCTAGTTGAGGGGGAAGAAATGCAAGTTGACTCAAGGGAATACTCCCCGTCTGGGATCCCTAGGACCCTTAGTGATGGGATCTTGTATGAAAATGAGGATAGAGACGTTGAGGAGGCCGCCTCCATTGCTGGGTGTGAAGAAGTTGACCCCGAAGATGGAGACGGGGAAGGAACCGCGTCTGCCTTAGGGTTAGACGGTGAAGAGGTTTCCTAGGAGAGAGACAGGGGAAGCACCGCCTCAAGGTCTAGCTTTGAGGACAGTAGTGACGATGTGATGAGTGTCATTTATAGCACGCATAGGGTAGTCTTTTAGGTTATTTCTTTCCCTTTTTCATGCTTTCTTCTCTTAATTTTGGTCCTTTTTCCTTTAGTTTCTCCTTTTCCTCTTTTCTTTATGATTCTCGTGTTTTTATCGTGTTTTTCCTTTATTTGGCTCTTTTTCCCTTTTATCTCCGTCCTTCGTTTACTTGTGTAGGTATTGTGAGAATCACCTTGGCAAAGGATTCAATTCGGGACCTCAATGATCAAGCAAGGAAGAAGCATTTGGCTAGAGAGGGCTTAGAGAGGCCTTGGAGAGGCCTCGGAGAGGTCTCCAAGGCAATTCCAGCAGGCCGCGGGCGCGGGCCCAAGTTGCTCAAAAGTGCCAAATCGAGGCAGGAACTTGCCGCGGTTGCCCCGAGGGCTCTCCGCGAGCGCGGGTGAAATGGAGAGACCGCTCCATTCAGAGAGACCGCGGCCCCACCTAATCAGTCTTTGGGAGCAGGGGATAAGCCGCGGGCGCGGGTGTCATTGCCGCGGGTGCGGGTCCCTGATGCCGCGGGCGCGGGTACTGCCCACATAGCCCGCGGAGGGTTCCGTACCCATTTCTCCGCGGGCGCGGGTCTATCGGGAGAGGGTGCGGGAGCTGCGGATTTCTTCTTAGCTTATAAATAGAATTGTATTCCCTTTTTGAAACGAACTTTTTATATTTCATTAGCTTAGTTTTAGAGAGAAGTTAGAGAGAAGTTCTTGGTTTTTGATTTGTAACTCAACATTTGATCAATCAAGTTTGGATTTCTTCATTTTCAATCATCAATTTCAGTGAGAATCTCTTCCTTCTTTCATCTCTTACTTACTTGCTATTTGATTTATGCTTGATGCTTGTTTTTCTTTGGATTTGAGTTTGATATTATTGAATACTTTTATTTCTAGTTATTTGTTCTTGAATTTCACCATGATTAGTGAGTAGATTAGTTGCTAGGGAAAGGGGGAAGCGTGTTTGATTAATGGAATTGCTAGTTGATGCTCTTTGATTGATTGATTTGTTGTAATTAAATTGGTTGACATAGTTTTGCATGAGATTGATTAGACTAGGATTGATCACCCTATAAGATTAATCTAGATTGCATTGCAACTCTTAATGACATGAACAATTGATTTGAAGTTTGCTCTAATTTATTGAGTTTGTTTGTGATTCTTCTTGGTTTGCCTCTCATAGTGACCACTAGATTGGCCTATAGGGGATAGCATTTGAACTCTCTTGATTGCTACTACTGTTTGTCCATTGCAATACTTGAATTAATTGATTGAGCTTTAAACTAGCATTATCATTGATCTTGCATGTGGAACCCATATCCCTAGTGTTTAGACCTTTGATTACTTTAAATTTGTTTTAGTTCACTTTAGTACCAACCATAATCTCAATTTCGTCTTCGAGGTAGCTTGACTTAGACTTTAGTTTGCATCATTGCATTCCCTTGGGATCGACCCTTAACTTGCCCTATATTCATATAAGGTTGGTTAGGTGTTTACAAATTTAGTTTGACTTGGGGAAAGGGTAGATAACGACACGCATTTTCCTCTTGTCAAAATGGCGTCGTTGCCTTGAAAATCCTAGAGTGGCCTTGAAGGATCTTGGATTGCCCGGTGCATATAGGTTTGAGAGCGGCATAGCTCCACCTACTACACCGGCAAATGACTTCGAAATTCGACCGGCAATGATTACCTTAATTGAAAGGAGACAATATAGTGGGGCTACGAATGAGAGCCCATTGAACCATCTTAAGGAGTTTGAAAAATATTGCAACACCATCAAAGTCAATGGGGTTTCTCAAGAATTCATCCGCCTCAAGTTGTTCCCTTTCTCTCTCATAGGAAGATCTTTGGAGTGGCTAGACAAAGAGGTGAAGCCCAACTCCTTGAGAACTTGGGACGATGTCACAAAGGCCTTCTTGTCCCGCTTCTACCCTCAAAAGAAGACGGCGGAGGCAAGGGCCTTGATTCAAGGGTTCAAGCAAAGGCCAAGTGAAAGCCTTTACGAAGCGTGGGAGAGATTTAAAGAGTATCAAAGGGAGTGCCCTCACCACGGAATCCCAACATACCAAGTGATCCAAATCTTCTACGGTGGTTTAAGTCCTCAAGGCAAGTCATGCCTTGATGGAGGGGCCGGGGGCCCTATCATGAACAAGACCGAAGAAGAAGTTGTGGACATCATTGAGGACGTGGTGACATACTATAGGGATTGGCAAGATGGGGAGAGGGACACTTCAATAAAGCAATCTTCATTGTACTCGGTGGACCATCTAAATGCGATCAACAACCTTTCCTCCCAAATGACAAACTTGGGAAAGGAGCTGACCGCAATCAAAGCTAAGTTGGAGAGCACTTCTTCCTTTTCTCAAGCTTCGAATCATCCCTCCCAATTTAAGGGGAGAGGTACTGCTTCTAACTCTTAACCCCCTCCTTCTTCACATAATATGCCTATGGGTTGTTTGTTTTGTGATGCATATGGATCGTATGATCATGATTCTAGTACTTGTCCTAATGAATGTGTTGATGAGTTTGATAACAATGAGAGTGAGCATGTGAATTATGTGTCAAATAACAATGTTCAAAGGTTTGATGATCAAAGAGGTCAATGGAATAGGAATTACCAAGGCCAAGGCAATTTTGACAACTATAACCAAGGTGGTGGTTATAGAAACCAAGGGAACTAAGGTTCTCGTGGTAGCTATAATAACCAAGGTTATAGTGGCCAAAATCAAAGCCAAAATTATGGTAGTCAAGGCCAAAGTTATGGTAACCAAAACCAAGGTTATGGAAATCATAACCAAGGTAGTGGAAATCATAACCAAGGTAGTGGTAATCATAATCAAGGTTATGGTCAAAGTCAAAATAGGGGTAATTGGAACAATCAAGGAAGGGGTAATTTTCAAAATAATTCTCAAAGAGGTCCCCCACCCGGATTTGTTCCAAAGACTCAAGGTGAAAGTTCCTATTCACAACCTTCTTCACCTAGGACTAATTTGGAAGAAATAATTGAGAATCAAACCAAGTTGTTGAACACATACATGGTCATTAGTGATAAAAAATTCAATGAAATGATGACCCACAATAAAATGCTTGAAAACCAAATCTCTCAACTTGCTAATGCCTTGAAAGATCATGCAAGCCCTTCTTGTTTACCTTCCCAAGGTCTTGATCCCAAGAAACCCGTGAATGCTATTGTTACAAGGAGTGGAAAGGTTCTTGAGGAGAGATTGCCTAGGAAGGGTGTAGATAAGGAGATTTCTAAGGAGGTTTTGGTTGAGAATGAGGGGGATAGGGCATCATTGGATGAGGTTGTGGTTGAGAAACCTAGAGAGGTGAGAGTAGAGAAAGAAATTGTGAGACCCAAGCTCCCCTACCCACAAAAATTCATGAGACACAAATTGGATGAACAATTTGGGAGATTCATTGAGATGCTAAAACAACTTCATCTTTCTCTACCTTTTACCGATGTGATCAACCTAATGCCAAACTATGCCAAATTCCTCAAAGACATTTTGAGTGGGAGAAGAACTTGTGAGGTTGTGGAGACCATCAATTTGACCGAAAATTGTAGTGCTATCATCATGAACAAAATGCCACCCAAGTTGAAAGACCCCGGAAACTTCTCCATCCCTTGTGCCATTAACAAGATGCAAATTGATAATGCCTTATGTGACTTGGGAGCTAGTGTGAGCCTAATGCCATATTCGGTTTATCAAAGACTTGAGCTAGGGGAACTCTTACCTTCTAACATTACCTTGCAATTAGCGGATAGGTCAATCAAATTTCCAAAAGGTAAGGTAGAAGATGTCCCTTTGAGGGTGGGAAAGTTTGTGTTCCCGGTGGATTTTGTTGTTCTAGAAATGGATGAAGATGCTACCATTCCAATCATTTTAGGTAGACCCTTTCTTGCTACCTCGGGAGCCATGATTGATGTGAGGAGTGCAAAGATCTCCCTTAAGGTAGGAGAAGAGGTTATAGAATTTGATTTGAATGAGAGCATGAAGTATCCATGTTCTTTTTTGGAAAATTGTATGATGATTGATTCACTTGATATTGTTGTGTCTTCCATGCATGAGCACTTGCTCACTTCTAACGATGCTCTTGAGAATGTTTTGTTGAACAAAGACAAAGTAGGTGCATCATGAGGAGTTACTTGATGGGAGTGTGGAGGAAGTGGATGAGCAAATGTGCTTGAAAATCTCAAGCCATGAAGCTTTGCAAGCGGCCACATCAAAAGAAGGTAATGGTGTGCCTATGGTAGAGCTCAAACCTCTACCATCACACCTTAGGTATGAATTCTTGGGCCCTCATTCCACTTACCCCGTGATAGTTAGTGCATCCTTGAGCGTGAGCCAAGCTCAAGCGTTATGTGGTGTTTTGAGAAAACACCAAGGTGCTTTGGGGTACACAATTGATGACCTTAAAGGTATAAGCCCTGCCTTGTGCCAACACCACATAACTCTTGAGGAAGGCGCCCTTCCCTCTATCGAACGACAAAGGAAACTACATCCCCAAATGGGAGAAGTAGTTAAGAAGGAGATCACCAAGCTATTGGATGCGGGAATCATATTGCCCATCTCTAGCTCTAGGTGGGTCTCCCCCGTCCATGTCGTTCCAAAGAAGGGGGGCATGACCGTGGTTGAGAATGAGAAGGGTGAGCTCATTCCAACTAGGACGGTCACCGGTTGGCGGATGTGTATAGACTATAGACGTCTAAACACATCTTCCAAGAAGGATCACTTTCCTCTTCCATTTATTGATCAAATGCTTGAAAGACTAACAAGGCACAAGTTTTATTGTTTCCTCGATGGGTATTCGGGATTCTTCCAAATCCCTATCCACCCCAATGATCAAGAAAAGACCACCTTCACATGTCCTTATGGGACCTTTGCCTACTGGAGAATGCCCTTTGGGTTATGCAATGCACCCGCTACTTTCCAAAGGTGCATGATGAGTATTTTCAGAGATATGTTGGAGGAAGAAATGGAGGTCTTTATGGATGACTTTTCGGTGAGGGGTGTTTCTTTTGAGGAGTGCCTAGTGTATCTTGAGAAGTGTTTGGCAAGATGTGTGAAAGTCAATCTTGTTTTGAATTGGGAGAAGTGCCTCTTTATGGTGGAGGAAGGTATAGTGCTTGGGCACAAGATTTCAAATAGAGGCATTGAGGTGGATAAGGCAAAAATAGAAGTGATTGAGAAACTTCTACCTCCGGTGAATGTCAAAGGAGTGAGATCGTTCCTTGGTCATGCGGGTTTTTATAGAAGATTCATCAAGGATTTTTCACTTATTGCTAAGCCCCTTAATGACCTTCTTCAAAAGGATGTTGAGTTCAATTTTGATGACAAATGTTTGAAGGAATTTGATAGGTTGAAGAAGGCCCTAATCTCTACTCCTATTGTTCAAGGCCCAAGGTGGGATCTTCCTTTTGAGTTGATGTGTGATGCGAGTGATTGGGCGATTGGAGGTGTTTTGGGGCAACGGGTAGACAAGAAGCTTCATGTGATTTACTATATGTCCAAGACTCTCAATGGGGCCCAAAGGAACTACACAACAACGGAAAAAGAATTTTTGGCAATTGTGCACTCTTTTGAGAAATTCCGATGTTACTTGTTGGGTTCCAAGACCATAGTCTTCACGGATCATGCGGCCCTCAAATATCTCTTTGCCAAGAAAGAGTCCAAGCCTAGGTTGATTCGATGGGTGCTTGAATTGCAAGCTTTTGAGATTGAGATTAGGGACAAGAAGGGTGCGGAGAATGTTGTGGCAGACCATCTTTCTCGCCTTGAAGGGGATCAAATTCATGATGATGGTTTACCAATAGAAGATAGAATGCTTGATGACTTCTTGTATGCCATAGAGGTGAAGGAACTCCCATGGTATGCCGACTTGGTGAATTTTCTAGCATGTGGGGATTTTCCACCCTCTTTCTCAAAGAACCAAAAGAAGAAAATAAAAAGAGAGGCAAGGCACTACTTGTGGGATGATCCCATCTTATACAAACGTGGGGTTGATGGCTTGCTTAGGCGTTGTGTTCCAAATGAAGAAGTGTCTAGTGTTTTAAGGATGTGTCACTCGGACCCTAGTGGTGGGCACATGGGTGTTTCCAAGATCGCTACCAAGGTTCTTCAAAGTGGTTTTTGGTGGCCACATCTCTTTAAGGACTCATGGGGCTTTGTTAAGTTATGTGACCGATGTCAACGAGTTGGGAACATTTCCAAGCGAAATGAGATGCCTCAACAACCTATCCTTTAATTGGAGGTGTTCGATGTATGGGGAATTGACTTCATGGGACCATTCCCCTCTTCATACGGGAATCAATATATCCTTGTGGCGGTGGACTATGTTTCTAAGTGGGTTGAGGCCATTGCCTCTCCAACAAATGATCACAAGGTTGTATTGAAGTTGTTTAAGAAAATCATCTTTCCAAGGTTTGGTGTCCCAAAAGCGGTGATAAGTGATAATGGCTCTCATTTTGTCCATAATGCCTTTCAAAAGTGTAGGTGACAAAGTCCTCCTCTACAATTCTAGAATGAAGTTGTTCCCTGGAAAGCTCATGTCAAGATGGAGTGGTCCATTCTTGGTAAAGGATGTTTTTGGTAATGGTGCCGTGGAGATTTCTCCTTTAGATTCCTCATCTTCATTTAAGGTTAATGGTCATCGGCTCAAGAAGTACTTTGATGGAGTGTTTGTTGGTCTTGTTCACAAAATGATTCTTTTCAAGCAACCTTGAGAGGGTGGTGCACGTCGAGCTAACGACGTTAACCAAAAGCGCTTACGGGAGGCAACCCAGATTCTCATCTCATTTTTTTTTCTTTTCTTTTCTTTTCTTTTAATTTTCCTTTATTAATTTTTGATCTTATGTTGTGTTGGTTTTATGTTTGTTTTGTAGGTTGCCTATTGTCATCACTTGTTGGAAAGAAGGGGTTTATGAAGAGTTTAGAGTGCAGGGGAGAGGGCTCCCCGAGGGCTTGGAGAGACCTCGGGGGCCTCTTCACCTTTCAAAGTAAAAACCAATCATGAACTCACCGCGGTTTCCCCGCGGTCTCTCCGCGGGCGCAGGGGAGTTTAGAGAGGCCTCGGAAAATTGGAGAGGGCGCGACCCTCATTTAAGAGCAAAAATGGATTTTGGATCAGGAACTTCCCGCGGTTGCCCCGCGGTCTCTCCGCGGGCGCGGGAAGTTTTGGAGAGGGCGCGGCATCCTTGGAGAGGGCGCGGCACCCATCAGGTATGAAAATCGCAAATTTTGGGATGGAACTCCCCGCGGTTGCCCCGCGGTCTCTCCGCGGGCGCGGGAGAGTTCCCGAGACCGCGACATTATCGGGAGAGGGTGCGGGTTCCTGGATCTTCTTTAACTCGGTGCCCCCTTCTTCTCTCTCTCCTCTCTTATTTTCTCATATTCTCTCTAATTTTCCCCTTTCTCTCTCTAAAAACTCTCAAACCCTAACCCAAATCATCAAATTCTTACTCCTTTCTTCAAATTTTCCATCAAATCTTCACAAAATCTACCTTATTTCTCCATTTTCATCACTCCTACTCAATTTTCTCGTGGTTTTTCGGCAAATTTCGGTAGTGTGTGGTGCTCTAAGCTTAATTTGAGTCTCCAATCTTGGTATACTTCTAACCTTTGTATTATTTTTGTCAATTTCACTTGATTTCTTTACATTGGTTTGTTTACCTTGAATTTGAGCATGATTTTTGTGTTTCATGGTTGATTTATGTGAAATTTGGTATTTTTGAGTGATGGTTGATTTTTCTTGATAAATCTTGCATATATTTGATGGATGATTGTTGATATTGGTATTTGTTGTTGGAATTTTAGTTGTTGTGTTGATTGAAACAGGTACCTTGTAGTTTTTGGGGGTTAGGTTGGATTTGTAAGGAGGTTTGTGAGTGTTTGAGGTGTTTGTTGTTTATTTGAGGGAGTTGGAGTATTTCTTGTGAATTTTTGTGAATTTTGTGTGGTAAAAATGAATTTGTTGAGGAAAGTCAAGAGTAGCAAAAACCGCTCGAACCAATCTCCTGGCCAATCTTCTCAAGGCCAATCCTCAAACCCTCAACCCCAAACACATTCCTCAACCCAAGATGACACCCCCTCCTCCTCTACCACCTCTAAAATTATGGAACCGGTCTAAACAATTGCCGATCTATAACAAAATGAAAGACCGAAGGTTTAGACCCACCCGCCATTATTTTCGTGAGGACATGGCCAAGCTAGGCATAGATAACGACCTTGACGTACTCCTCGAAAACCTAAGCTTGGGTGAGTTTTTGAAATCTACCCCTCTAACCTATTTGGAGCCTTCAATTGAATTTTTCTCCACATTTGAATTCAATAGGGTGGGGGAAACCGACTTCATCATTTCCTTCCAACTCTTCAATGTAAAACACACTATGAACCTAGCCGAGTTTAATGTAGCCCTCGGCTTCAACCCCAATGGTGATATCTTCGAGCCCCTTATCTCCCTTGCCCAAAGTGAGTACAATGAGGTTGCTTGGTGGAGAACCATAGCCCACAAAAAGCAGTTTGACTCAAAGATATCCCTTGCTAGTGAGATTATCCATCCGGCCCTTAGGATCCTCCATAGAATTCTCGGGTATTCGGTTTATAATAAGCAAGATTAGGGGAAGTTATCTCGAGAGGAGATCTTGGTTTTGTGGAAGGCTACTAAGCCGGAGTTGGGGTCTAGGCTAAATTTTGGCTACATTTTCATGGAGTGTTGCAAGGAGATTATGCATGGGGTTAAGACGGGGGAGATTCATTGTGGGGGCATGGTGACCCGTCTAGTGAGGTATTTTAAGCAAGAGCGATTCTTAGAGTCTTGCACTCCGGTTGGAGGGAGTGAAGACATTTGGATTAGTTTGAAGCAGGTCAACACCCTTCGTTTCATAACTAGTACTAGGAGAGCCGGTACTTACTCTTGGCTAGTGAGGAATACCCACCATTGCCTTCTCCCTAACCCGGCCGCTACCTCCATCTTTCGCCAAGCTAGGAATGTTTGGATGGTCCCTAGGGACAATGGAAGGATAGAAGAGGATGAGATGGAGGAGGATGAAAATTTTGTTGAGGGAGCCGGGTTTGAGGGAGTCAATGAGGAGGAGGAGGAAGGAAGAGGAGAAGAACAAGAGGACCAACAACAACAACAACCGCGGTTTCATCAACAACATGAGCATTTCCAAGAGGATGCTCAAGGAAGAAGAAGAGAGAGAAGACAACAACGACAACGACAACAACAACATCAACAATAACAACAACAACAAGACTTCCAAGGAGATGCTTATCTCCGGGAAATGGAGGCCATGAGAGCCAACATGGAGCGCATGTAATTGAGCATGCAAGGTATGTATTCTAACCATCAAACTTTATCTTATCAAACTAGCGCCTTGTATGACGCTAGTGTACGTAGGGGGGAGGTCGCCCCTCCGGTCAACTACCCTTATGTGCCGCCCCAACAAGGGCCGGTACCTTCTCGGGGTGGTGACGGCCTCCCTACGTACCCTTATTGGCCCGGGGTTGAGAACCCCGATGTGCCAAGGCGCAACTTCCCGCCCTGTGATTATAGGGTCTCGGGGGGGAGTGATTATCGGGGTGATCCCGCATATTACTATGTTCACCCCCGTCACCCCGAGCTCCTTGTTCAACAAGAGCCTTTCGACCAATTGACCCCTTCCCAACAAGACCTATTGACAAGGGAATAAACGCGTCGTCAATTGTCTATCCCTAGATCAAATACAATTTATACAACCTAAACAAACCTAATACGAGAATAAGGCAAGCATAGGGGTCGAACCACAGAGAACGGATAAACACCACCAAATGTTATCGACAATTAAGCTAGTCCGGAATAGGAGATAAATAAACTAAAGTCTAAATATGCTAAAACAAGAAATAAAACATTAAGGGAAATGGTTTAGGTAAAGCATTCACTTGAACATACACAAAGGCATAGAAATTGAATTAATTATGAACTAAACATGCTCAAATATCGAAATAAAGGATCCAATCTAGCCGCCTTCTGGGGTCAATTGGCTTCTCCTAACATAGCCTCTATGCTTCCACATTAGAACCTTATACTAGGAGGTACTATTAAATAACAATCGATAATAATGAACCTTAGCTAAGTCAACTTTCGTTCCTTGTTAGCAAAGATTCACCTTTAATCAACCAACAATTTGCACTTGCAAGAAGATTAAAGAATATCAAACATGTAAAGACTTTAATCACAAATAAATCAATTCTAACCTAGAACATGCTCAAGATCAAACTACACCACAACCATCCCCTTAATGGGGAAATTACTCACTAATCATGATAATAACAAGATTAATCAACAAATAATCAAGAATCAACATGATTAACAAGCAATACCAACAACAAAAACAATATCAAGAGAAAGCAAATAAAATAGTGGAAAGAGAGTTAGAGATTCTCATTGATTGAAGATGAAAGTCTACAAACAAGATGATCAATCTTCTTCTTCAAAATCCAAGCTCAACAATGGTGAAACCCTCACTTTCTCTCTCTAAACTACTCTAATCCTAAGCTAAACCTAGAGGGAGAATCTCTCTTAAAACAAGGGAAAAAAATCTAAAAGAATGAAGTTCTCTCGTAGAAAAAAAGCCCCGCAATATATAAAGAACCGAACAAAAACGCTGAGCAGGACCCGCCATGCGCCCGCGCAAGGATCTGTGCGCCCGCGCATGGTAGTTGTGCGCCCGCGCGTGCGCCCTCGCAGCGGTCTGTGCGCCCTCACAGCGGCCTGCGCTCCCTCTCAGCGGTCTGCGCTCCCGCGCAATGTAGCTGCGCGCCCGCGCATTTGTGGGTTGCGCGGCTTGTGCTTGGGTGTGTGCGCCCGTGCTGCTGGATGCGCGCCCGCGCTGCTGGATACACGCCCGCGCATTTGTGGGTGTGCGCCCGCGCACATATCGCACACAGGCCGCGCAAAAATTTCTGCCTCGATTCTGCAATTTCGCCAATTTTGCGCGGTTTCTCACAGGGCTGCGCGCCCGCACATTATTCGCGCCCTTGCACCTTGCTTTCTTCGATTCTTCTCTCATGCTTCCTTGGCTTTTTCTTTGCAATCCAAGACTTCAAATACCTAAGCACAAACACCAAGGGAAGCAATAAGGTATAGGGAACGGTGCAAACACGCACTAAAGGCAAGCATTCAACAATATACGTGATTTCATTAAAAATACATCGACACATATATGCACGCATTATTTGAACAAAATAACTGCAGAACACCCTAAGACAAGCTAAAACAAGGCATAAACACTATCCTAGGAGTGACATAAAATGTCACTCATCACCTATTTAAGGGTCATTATGGTTTTCCTCCCGGTTACACCGGAGGTTGGGATAGGGGTGATGATGTTGGATGTGATGATGGTGCCGGCCCTAGTGGCCAATAGTCCCCTTTTTGCATGTTTGTTCCCTTTTTTTGTTCTCCCCTTTCCCTATTTTTGCATGTTTGTCGGCATCGGGGTCGATGCTTTCATTTTGTGAGGGGGGAGGGTCAAGAAGGATGTGTTAGTGTGGGGAAGGCACCTTCGGCTCGGTGGGAAGTTTCTGATAAGGTTTTTGGTGGATTTTTGGCTATTGGTCTCGTTGTTGTGTTGCTTGTTGTTGTGTTATTTCTTTGGATGATGTTTTTGGGAACTTCTTGAAGAAAAAATTTTTGGTTTTGATGATGATAGGTTTTTCTAGGTCTTTGTATATAGTTAGTGTTTAAGTGTTTTATTGTTTGCTTTTGTTTGGAAGTTACTAACAATTTCATTTTGTATATATATAGCTTTCTTTTCTTTAACTCACCTTGTTCGTAGCTCATGCTTTGGATTGCGGAACCTTTTGGAGAAGCTCGTTCCTACTCCTTGGGTACTTTAGTCTAGCACGAACGCTTGGTGAGGCCTTTCTTATTTTATTCCTTTTATTTTTCACTTCTTTATTTTCTTGGTTGCTTAGATTAAGATTAGATTTAGGGGAAGTTGAACGGTTCGAGGATGTATGAATTTTACACCTTGTGTGTTTGGGGTCTTTGGCGATGTGGCCATTAGACCACTTGTATGTCGATTGGGATAAACGTATTATGATTGCATCTTTGCCCTTTCCTCTTTCCCTTTCTTATCTTTATCTTAGTTTTCCATCTTCTCTTTTCTTTTCTTTCCCTTACTTTTATTCTTGTTAGTGTGCATAACTTTTTGAGGTTTTCTTTTTACTCTTTCTCTTTTTGAATGTTGGACTTGTATGCAATGGACTTTTTCTTTTGAATAATAGTCTTCCTAGGTAATAATGGTATGCACGGTTTGAGATTATGTTTGGTTGATTCTAGGATAAAGCATGCTAAGATAGCCGTCTAGAACTAGGGGGATCATGAAACCGGATTCTACTCGTTTGTGGCATGTTGGTAGTTGCTCCCTATCTTTGATTTGACAACCTTAGTGAGTTTTTTCTACAACCATGTGAGATGTATAATTGTTCAAGCTTTCATCAAATTCTTGCATGAGCGGCATGGATCCTTGATTTTCGCAAACCTAATCTAGAATCTTAGCGTATGATTCCTAAGACCGTGACCGAACTACCTAGGAAGGACAAAGGCAACTTTTTTTCGGGGAGGTATTTTCTTTTTTCTAGGATAGTCCCTTTTATGTTTACTTTTTGGGTTTGGGATACATTTGCCTACTTGTTACCCCTTTGAACCTCTTTCCCTCTTTTCAAACCGCATAATTAGATATCTTGAGCCTTTTGTTTCGTTCTCCTTCTTTTTGGTTTTTGTGAAGCAAAGGTCAATGTTTGGTGATTGTGGTGTATGAAGTAGGAGTTTGGTTCGATTTGGTACACATATTTGAGTTGTTTATATTTTGTAAATAATGGCAAATGCTTATGTAAAAGCCGTCCTTTAAAAAAAGAGGCAAGGATGTTAATAAATGCATATTTGTAAAAGCCGTCCGAATTGAGAAAGAGGCAAGGACTAATGCTTTAAAGGTGTTTAGAAAAAAAAAAGAGAGAGAAAAATAAAAACATGAAAAAAAAAATTTTCCAAGTGACTTTCACCTCTCTTTGCATTGAGGACAATGCTTCCTTTAGCTTGGGGGGGAAAACGTTCACGCTTTTTATTCCTATATTAGTAGAGTGTTGCTTTGAATAAGCTTGGGGGTGTTAATACATTTTTGTTTGGTGATTACTTAAGTTTGGTGTTGAGATTTGGCCGGTCTTTGCTTCACATTTTAGGATAACCACCAAATTTTAAATTTTTAGCCTACCTTAACCCTTCTTGCCTTACGTTACAACCTTGGGGAAGACCTTGGACCTAGGAGTTGAGTCTTTCATCGGTGGAGGGAAACATAGGTTGTGGACTAAGGAAAGGGGATGCGAAATCAAGATGTCGAGTAGCCTAAAACTTTGATCTTTTTTCGGTTCCTTCGCGGAATCTATGAGATGCACACTAAGGGGAGATATGAGATTAGTAGGGGGAACGCGGTAAGACCGTTTGGGATGAAAGTGGAGTGTGATAACTAGTTCCTATGCTTAGCATATTTATGTTTCAATCAACCTTAGGTATCGTGCATACCATAATTCATTTAGAAAGGTTGTTATTCATTTGAATTATATTCTCTTTGTAAGTCCATTTCGTAAAGATTTTGTTTCCTTTTTCCTCTTTCTTTTCTTTCTATGGTTTGCCTCTTGGGGGTTTTGGTGGAGAGTTATGGGTAAACTCTTAGGATACTTTACCAGAGCATCACTCGTCCTCTAGGGCGATCTAGGGGTTTAAAATGGCTTGTTGTAGCTAAAAACAACCGTGATTCCTACGACAGTGAGTCTTAGTGTAAATTCTTGCACCTCTTTTTCTTTTTTATTTCGAATAAGCCCTTCTTTTTCCTTCTTGGCCTTTGTTTTGCTCGGGACGAGCAAAAGTCTAGCTTGGGGGAATTTGATGAGTGTCATTTATGGCACTCATAGGGTAGTCTTTTAGGTTATTTCTTTCCCTTTTTCATGCTTTCTTCTCTTAATTTTGGTCCTTTTTCCTTTAGTTTCTCCTTTTCCTCTTTTCTTTATGATTCTCGAGTTTTTATCGTGTTTTTCCTTTATTTGGCTCTTTTTCCCTTTTATTTCCTTCCTTCGTTTACTTGTGTAGGTATTGTGAGAATCACCTTGGCAAAGGATTCAATTCGGGACCTCAATGATCAAGCAAGGAAGAAGCATTTGGCTAGAGAGGGCTTAGAGAGGCCTTGGAGAAGTCTCCAAGGCAATTCCAGCAGGGCGCGGGCCCAAGTTGCTCAAAAGTGCCAAATCGAGGCAGGAACTTGCCGCGGTTGCCCCGAGGGCTCTCCGCGGGCGCGGGTAAAATGGAGAGACCGCTCCATTCAGAGAGACCGCGGCCCCCCCTGATCAGTCTTTGGGAGCAGGGGATTAGCCGCGGGCGCGGGTGTCATTGCCGCGGGCGCGGGTCCTTGATGCCGCGGGCGCAGGTACTGCCCAGATAGCCCGCGGAGGGTTCCGTACCCATTTCTCTGCGAGTGCGGGTCTATCGGGAGAGGGCGCGGGAGCTGCAGATTTCTTCTTAGCTTATAAATAGAATTGTATTCCCTTTTTGAAACGAACTTTTTATATTTCATTAGCTTAGTTTTAGAGAGAGAATTTAGAGAGAAGTTCTTGTAACTCAACATTTGATCAATCAAGTTTGGATTTCTTCATTTTCAATCATCAATTTTAGTGAGAATCTCTTCCTTTTTTCATCTCTTACTTACTTGCTATTTGATTTATGCTTGATGCTTGTTTTTCTTTGGATTTGAGTTTGATATTATTGAATACTTTGATTTCTATTAGATTTTGATATAGAATGATGATCAATGCAATTTCTAGTTATTTGTTCTTGAATTTCACCATGATTAGTGAGTAGATTAGTTTCTAGGGAAAGGGGGAAGCATGTTTGATTAATGGAATTGCTAGTTCATGCTCTTTGATTGATTGATTTGTTGCAATTAAATTGGTTGACATAGTTTTGCATGAGATTGATTAGACTAGGATTGATCACCCTATAAGATTAATCTAGATTGCACTGCAACTCTTAATGACATGAACAATTGATTTGAAGGTTGCTCTAATTGATTGAGTTTGTTTGCGATTCTTCTTGGTTTGCCTCTCATAGTGACCACTAGATTGGCCTATAGGGGATAGCATTTGAACTCTCTTTATTGCTACTATTGTTTGTCCATTGCAATACTTGAATTAATTGACTGAGCTTTAAACTAGCATTATCATTGATCTTGCATGTGGAACCCATATCCCTGGTGTTTAGACCTTTGATTACTTTAAACTTGTTTTAGTTCACTTTAGTACCAACCATAATCTCAATTTCGTCTTCGAGGTAGCTTGACTTAGACTTTAGTTTGCATCATTGCATTCCCTTGGGATCGACCCTTAACTTGCCCTATATTCATATATGGTTGGTTAGGTGTTTACAAATTTAGTTTGACTTGGGGAAAGGGTAGATAACGACATGCATTTTACTCTTGTCACGATGATGATCTTCCTCTACTTGAGAACAGCGAGGAAAAGGAACGCAAAGACTAGAAAGAGAAGAATAACCCGGCTGAGATCCATGTGTCAGCCAAAGACAAAGCTGCAATGGAGAATGGCTTAGACAATTTTAAGCTCATGTACCCTCTAGGAGACGGATTAAACATCTAGGTGCCGCATTAATTAGGCACCATTGCCTGGGAGGACGAACTGGTGAAAGTCAATCGGTACTTCGACTGTTATGAGGCGGCGTTCCTAGCCGGCCTCCGTTTCCCTCTTCACGATGCAGTTAAAGCCATCCTCCCAGGATACGGCTTGGGTGTATGGCAGTTGACTCCAAATTCTTGGGTCAACATTTTGGGCTATATAGCCGCCTGCTAATGGCAAGGACTCCACCCTGGCTGGGAGGCATTACCTCAATCGAAGCCTAGGCGGGAGGAGAACGTGATAAACTCTTACCACATACCCCAAGTACCAAATGACCTTAGACAAACTGTCTAAGTGGGATAATTGGAAGGAGCGCTTCTATCTAGTGTCTTCCTCTAAGGAGAGAGAGAACCGTAAGTACAGGCGGTACAATAGGAAGCCGGACCTCCTAGGTCAAAAGTGAAAATTCCCTTCCATTCCAGACGAGGACTATGAGAAAATCATAGATGAGGGATTCTTTGAACTTAAAACCGACTACCTTTCAACTGAGGAGGCAATAAGTGTCCCTAAAAATTGGATACGTAGGCATGTATGGCTGAGAGACGAGGCATTTTTGTCCTCCTGCGGTCTCAGTACAATGTTTGATAGACGTATGTCCAATGTGTATTCGGCAGTACTTATGTCGTCTACGTTAAATTCTTTATTTCATTTATTTTATCTATGTTGTAACAAGCGTTTTGTTTGCAGAGACGGGCAGGAACATGGTTTCTGAAGAGAAAACCCCCAGAAGGCCTGCAGCACAAATCCGCAAGGATAAGGCGGAGAAACAATGGGCGGAAATTGCCGCCAAGGGTCAGGTATTCACCGTTTGACTAGTTTAATTTGAATTTCATTTTAATCTCTTACTAAAGGCAGTTCATTGCCAGCTGTGAACTCATTGTACCATTGCTTTGCAGGACGTTCCGCAATCCTTCCAAAAGCTCATCAAGCGGAAACTGGATGAGACGGTCGATAGTTCCACCAAATCTCGGAAGGTGTCGTCGACCCAGACGGCTCCTAAACTGCAAGGTGGGAATACGCTTCTCACCATCGGGGGGAAGAGCATCGACTTGCAAGGCTTCGGCCTAGGGATAGACCTAGGCAAGAAGTTTGGCACAGCGGCGGTGCCTAAGGGGGACGAAATGCCCAAGGTGGCTCGCATTTCTGCCACGACTGTGGGTGATGACAGCCTGCAAATTATTAAGCAAGGTATGGCTCCTCCTTTCAGATCACCGTTTGAGCTTCCTTGGCCCATGCGGGTGAAGTCTCACTCACAGCAGACTTTAGAGGGTTCGTTAGGGAGCCGTCTGTAGATAGGTGCCACCTATGCAGTTTACTTACCCAATCTTGGTTGTGATGCAGATTTCCCCCGGTGGCCGAATGTGCAACAGTACGCCAAGTCCATGCTTGGGGCCATCCCCAAGACGGAGAAGGATGCCATCCCAAGCATTGAGACGTTCAACCTTGACCGGATCATGGCTCTCCTGTCTGAGGTATGACCCTTCAAATCAAATTACATCAAATTTCATCATCAAATTTCATCAGGTATTTTCCCGTTTGAGTTCTTAACACTCCGCTTGTGGCCATATGCTATGCTGAGGGTGGATGGGTTAAAGAGACCATGGCAGCGCAAGCAGACTGAGGTAAAACGAGCCAATAAAGCTGCGCAGACTCCGCAGACTCCGCAGACGTTTCTCTCTATTTAAATACAATAAATGAACTTGAGTCTAAAGCATTTGAACTGAAACAGGCGGATGATATCAGGCGCTTGAAGGCTTAGCTAGAGACTGCGAAGAAAAAGGCCTCCGACTTTGAGGCAGCACTGAAAAATGCTCAGTCGGACCTCAAGGTGCTTGAGGCGGTTGACAAGGAGAAACACAAATCTCCGCGCGGATGTCAACCGCCTGAAGAATGAGATGGCGTGGGCTCAAGAGAACTTCAAGGTCACCCTAGAGGCCGAGCAGGACCGGATCGTTAATGAGAACGAGTCCGACTATGCGGACCGCATGAAGCTTGCTTGGGACACTCTATGCCCAGGGCAGGAGTATGGTCTCTAGGCCTTGGCTTATCAGTATGCTGATGAAGTCATTAATGCTAAGGCTGAGGGAAAACTAGACCCGGGGACATTTCATGCTTAGGCTAACCGGGAGGTCGAAGAGGATCCAGCTCAAGCTACAGGCGGAGGTGAGAAAGAGCAGAAATAAGAAGATGCTCAAGTGAACTCTACTTAACCGCTGCCTGAACAGAAAGGAGAGGAGATCCCGGCACGGCTTGGGCTACCACATGGCGCGTGCTCATTTGAGCTAAGAGTGAGAGGGACGGTTTTCTTGGGAGCCTTTAGGATCAAGTACCGGTCCCCCCCTTCCCTTGTGGTCCTTACCTAACCTCTCCTCTTAGAATGCCACTTATTGATTAATTTGTACTTAGTTATTTTATTTTATTTTTGATTTGAAAATATAAAGGGAAAATTGATTTTACAAACTCTCCCACATTGATGGGAGAGTTGATTTCTCTCTTGAGTTTCCCTATAAATATTCCCCTTGGGATTTTGGGAAACTTACTTGAGTTAGAGTTAGAAAAGGCATCTCCACTTTGAGATAAAACCTTTAAACTCATTAATTACTCTAGAAGTCTTTTTGGTCGGACTTGGCTAACCTCCAAGTAGTAGACCGGTCGGGTCACGTTGTGGGTGGACTCCGTCGGAGGTCATCGCCCTTTGTAAGACTTGGCTTTCTCAAGTAAGAGCTCCATTTGGTCGTGCGAAGCATGCTACATGGATAATTTAGTCTTTTCTCTAATCTTGGGCTCGGGTTTTATTTTTCGCGGTGAGTCGGACACATTGAAACCAAACACAAACACATTCAAATGAAAGTCAAACACATTCAAATAAAGCTTTTTGAATTAAATGAAAGTCAAAGGCATTCAATAAAGATTTTTAAATCAAATGAAAGTCAAATGCATTCAAAAAAGATAATTGAATCAATTGAACGTCAAACACATTCAAACAAAGCTTTTTATATCAGATAAAAGTCAAACACATTCAAACAAAGCTTTTTAAATCAAATAAACGTAAAATGAACTTAAAAACGCTAATTGAATCAAATGAAAGTCAAACACATTCAAACAAAGCTAACTAAATCAAATTAAAGTCAAACACATTCAAACAAAGCTTTTAGAATCAAATGAAAGTCAAATCATTCCACAATGCTAATTGAATCAAATGAAAGTCATACACATTCAAACAAAGGTTTTTGAAGCAAATGAAAGTCAAATGGATTCAAAAAAGCTAATTAAATCAAATGAAAGTCAAAGCTTATTGAATCAAGTGAAAGTCGAAAAAAGTAGATAGAGAGTCTAGAGAGAGAAATTTGAGGTAGCTTGAAACCAACGATTTGGACCTTCGAATTTGAGCTCGATTTTAATGGCGAAGAGAAAGAAGGGCATGGGAATTAAGAATTATGGGTTAAAAACAAAGAAGAAGCAGAAGTTGACGCAGAACTCCAGACCTAGAACCCGCAGCTTCACGAAGAGGAAAGAACAGATTATGGCTTCGAAGGATGTTTTATTGGATAGCTGGTTGGAAGAAGTAATGGAGGATGCTATTCTGGTAGTGGAAGTTACTGAAGAGGATCGGGAAATGCATCAGGAGGAGTTCAATCGCTGGTTGAAGGTAATTAATTCTTCTTCTTTCGCCGTTGAAGATGAGCTTAGAAATGATGTATGCTATGATAGTGTTCTTGGCATTGAGAATCCAACTCCATTATTGATGATTGAACACTCTAATTGCATAAGTAATTCGGTTCCCCCAATTTTTGAGAACCCAGTTAATGTGAATCCTTTGCAATCCCTATTTTGCATGCTAAATCCCCTATTCGATTGACTTGGAAAGATAATCTGTTCAAAGACACCAGGGATGAGGGATTGAGTTTATCTGGGGGAAGGACGTCTATTCCAAATAATTCGAGTAGTATTAGTTAGAACATATGTTTTCGAATAATATGGATGAGGGATTGGATTTGTCGGGGAAGGGTAGGATTGATGAGAATGTTTCTATGAATGCTGCAAGAACTGGGAAGGTGACATTGACTAAGGAAGATGTGCAATCTGAAATCTCTTTCTGGAATTCTAAAATTGTATGCTATGTGTTGTGTGGTAAGCCTTCGAGCTATGTTATGAATGGGTTTATACGACGAATTTGGGGGAAGTTTGGGGTTGATAGGATTTCATCGATGAATAATGGAGTATTCATGGTGAGATTCAAGACTGTTGAGGGTCGAAAAAAGGCTGTGAATGTAGGGCCAGTCTTGTTTGATAAAAAAAACCATTGATGATGAAGAGATGGGACCCAAGGATGAATCTGATGGATGAAGGAGTGTTTGAGGTTCCTATCTGGATCAGGCTACCTGGGCTTAATTTGAAATATTGGGGGCAGTCTTCCTTGATTAAGCTTGCTGGAATAATTGCAGCTCCAATTAAGACTAATAAGGCTACTGCTTCTAAAGAACTGGTAAATATGCAAGAGTTAAGTCTTCAACGCTGCGCTCTCATGCCGCGTGGACATGAAAAGATGGTGTTGAACCACCGTAATGGCTTCAAGAAACTGCCTTAGCATCATGCATTTTCTGGAGCGCACGGGGGCATCTTCGAGCACACCCAAGCATATCCCCTGCTCCCAGTGCACGACCGCGCGGGAGGGAGGAGCGGCCGCGCAGGTGGCTGGCACGGCCGCGCAGCTGCCAGGAGCGGCCGCGCCTCTCTCCTCCTCCTGTTTCCGTACCCATTTTGTTACGGCCGCGCTTAGGAGTGAGAGGTTGTGCCATTTGAGGTCTTTTTTGGACATCTAACTAACTTCTTCTTAATTAGTTTTACTATATATAGATTTCCTTCATTTCTAGAGGGAGAATAATCCTTGTTTTATAATGGAATTGATTTTGATTAGAATGTTAGAGAGAGAAGCTCTTGACTTTGTGATATTGTTCTTAGATTTTAGAGAGAGAAACTTGGTGTTTGATGATTATGATATTGTGATTCTCATTCCTCTTTGATATTGATCAAAGTTTTGTAAGAATCCTTTCTTTTTCAATGCAATTTTATGTTTAATTTTGATATATTCACTAGTAGAAAAAACCAATTTAGAAGCCCTAAATTGGAAACGGTTTTTTAAATTCCGCTTCCAAATACCCACAAAAACCCTCCAAAACAAACAAAGATTTGCAAAGGGAAGCGGTTTGAACCAAATCGCTTCCATAAATCAAAAGGGAAACGGTTCAAACTGCTTCCTTTTAAAAAAAAAATTGCCACCCAACACAAAACCAGCTCTCTGTTTTTCGATCTCCCTCCTCTCATTTTTCATTCCAAATTCACATTTCCCTCCACTCCTCTCATACTTTCGTTCCCCTCTCATTTAAGTCCTTCTCATTTTTCGAGACTCCACCACCACCACTCCTTCTCTGTTCATGGGTGTTACTGCTGGTCGTGGTTGTTGCTGCGGGGTTGCTGGTGCTCGTAGGTGGTTGCGGGGGTGTTGTGCTGTGGTGGAGCTGGTCGTGTTGCTGTGGTTGTTGCTGCATGTAGGTGGGTTGCTTCATGTAGGTGGGTTGCTTCATTTGATATAATTGTTTGTTTATTCCAAACTTAAAAGTTGGGGTTTCAAATTTAGTTAACACAATTTTTACTTAATTGTTTAATTAATTGTTTGTTTATTTCATATTGTTAATTTTTTGTTTAATTGTTTACATGTTACATATTTATATGTTGTGTGAATTAAAGTAGCTTTAAAGTAATTTTATTGAATATATTACTTGTTAGTTAACTAGTTAGTTTGTTAAAATTGGTTAGTAAAATATAATTTATGAATGGATTGTTATGAATGAATGTATGGATTGTAAAGTAACATTAGTTTGCTTGTAGTTACTCTAATTAGCACTATATAAATGAATGAACTTGTGTATTGTTGAATGTCAAATAAATGCAAATTATTGAATGCTTGCATCATCATTTGCCTAGATACCCGTTCGAGTCTTTCTTATTAGGAGAAAGTCTTGAATAGTCCCCGCTTAGGACTTTGGACATTTGATCTCACTTAGGTAGTGAATGTATGTCTCTTTTTCAATTTTAAGGAATATCCTGGCTTATCATTTTCCCACCTTGTTCTCTAGGTGCATATGTAGGTAAGTTATTACCTACATAGTGTACTTGGAGAATTAGGGGAAATGCTGCCGGATTTTCCCTAAAATTACAAAGTTGACATACATTCACTAATGAGATTAAACGTTCAAGGATGGGTTAGGTTGGAGTGATAAGGACCTTTTTGGAGCATTCATTTTTACGCAATATGAATGATATATATGGATTGTACTCTGATTGACATCATAACTGTGTTGGTATGCTTAATCATATATGTATTGGTATGCTTAAAGGCAGTTTAAAACGTCGATGGATCGCGGTTGGATGTATGGTAGACGTGATACATTGGAATTCTTTAATGGTGTTCAAGAGTTTTGCAAGACTGCGTCACAATATCAGCTCAAAACGGGTGTCAATGCCCTTTATTGCCCTTGTGTGAATTGTAATAATGTCACATTGGTCGATAGTGTTGATACTATCATGGTTCATGTACAATGTCATGGGTTTAGGCCTCAATATCATGTGTGGGTTTGGCACGGTGAAAAGGGGTCTTATAGAGAGAATGTTGTTGGAAATGATACGCATGATAAGAGTGCCGAGATTTGTGTGGAAGAGGAATATGGGACTGATGATGGTGGAGATGGGGATGAGGGGAGGGATGAGATCAAGGATGGTGGCGTTGATCACTTGGATGAGATGATGCATGATGTTGAAGGTGACTTCGGGGACCGATCCGATGTATTTGAGTCCTTATTAGAGGCTGCCAAAAAGCCTTTGTATCCCAAGTCCAAAAAATACACAAAACTCTCGGCCGTGCTAACACTTTTTAACATTAAGTCAAAACATAACTGGAGTGACTAGTTTCACTTCTTTGTTGACTGCGTTATGTGACATGTTGCCAGAAGGGAATGAACTTCCTAATTCTTACTATTATGCAAAGAAACTCATGTGTCCATTTGGTTTGGAGTATAAAAAGATTCATGCATGTCCTAATGATTTTGTTCTGTATCGAAATGAATATGAAGAGTTGGAAGAGTGTCCACGTTGCGGTAAGTCGCCTTACAAGCGAACAAGTTGCAATGCTGGGATGAAGGGACCTCCTGCTAAGGTGTTGTGGTATCTTCCCATTATTCCAAGGTTTAAGCGTCTATTTTCAATTCCAAAAGACGCTAAGAACTTGAGATGGCATGCAGAGGGAAGAAAGAAAAACGGTTTGATGAAGCATCCGGTCGACTCTCCACAATGGAAGAACATTGATATGAAGTTTAGGGCATTTGGTGATGAAGTGAGAAATTTAAGGCTTGCATTGTGCACGGATGGTATGAATCCATTTGGCACTCTTAGTACCAAACATAGCACATGGCCGGTTCTTTTAGTGATCTACAACTTGCCTCCATGGTTGTGTATGAAACGAAAATTTGTAATGCTTTCACTTTTGATAACGGGGCCAAGGCAACCTGAAAACGACATTGATGTTTACCTTGAGCCCCTTGTTGATGATTTGAGAAAGATGTGGGACGAAGGAGTTTCAGTTTATGATGCCCATAAGAACGAGATGTTCCTATTGCGTGCAGCCTTGCTGTGGACCATTAATGATTTTCCAGCATATGGCAACCTGTCCGGGTACAAGAACAAAGGGCACAAAGCATGTCCCATTTGTGTCGATGACACACTGAACGTGTACCTTGATTACTACGGCAAAGATGTGTACGTGAGGACCCGAAGATTTCTTAGGTGAGATCACCCATATCGTAGGCAGAAAAAGGCCTTCAATGGAAGAGTAGAAGAGGATGATGCTCCTAGGCCATTAAGTGGACAGGAGGTTTATGCTCGAGTGAAGGGTATACCAACTGTTTTTGGTAAAACATCAAAACCTGTTGATCCACATGCTCTCTTTAAAAAGGAATCAATCTTTTGGAAGCTTGAGTACTGGAAAGAACATGATGTCAGACATTGTCTCGATGTGATGCATATAGAGAAGAATGTTTGTGATGCAATTGTTGGGACAATTATGAACATTCTAGGAAAACAAAGGATGGAAAGGGTGCGCGATTAGATTTGGAAGTGTGGGGGGTTCGTCCGGAATTGTGGGTTAAGCCAAAGGCAGGGAAGGCAAAGGAAAAGGAAAAGGGAAGCGAAGATGCTGGCAAAACGCGCAAGGGAAAGGCCACGGGTGTATCAAAGAAGACAGATGATGGACCCGGCAAGAAGGAAAAGGTTTATTTACCTCCAGCATGCTACACATTATCAAAGGAAGAAAAACGAAAGTTCTGTGCTTGTTTGTATGACATCAAGCTTCCATCTGGGTTCTCGTCAAACATGAAAAGATTCGTTTCCTTAAATGGAGAATTGAAGTTGACAAGTATGAAATCCCATGATTGTCACATGATGATGCAAGTATTTCTACCCATAGCAATTCGTGGTATTTTACCGAAGCACGTTAGAGAAGCTATTACTAGTCTTTGTTCGTTTTTCAATACTATATGCAGTAAAGTGCTTGATCCTTTTACACTTGATGCTCTCCAAGCGAATGTTGCTGTTACTTTGTGCAAATTTGAGATGTATTTCCCGCCGTCACTTTTTGACATAATGGTGCATTTGATTCTTCATTTGGTTCGTGAGATTAAGTTGTGCGACCTAGTCTTTATGAGATGGTGCTACCCTTTTGAAAGACACATGGGTACATTGCAAGATAAAGTTAGAAATTCAGCCTATCTGGAAGGTAGTATGATTGAAGGGGTTGTTGCTGAGGAGATTGGTAATTTTGTTGCAGAGTATGTTGCCATTGCCGAACATATTGGGCTTCCCACTTCCCGACATGAAGGGAGACTTGATGGTCATGGCACAATCGGGTCGAAACGGATCTCACCCACTCGAGAACAATTCTTGCAAGCTCAGCTATTTGTGCTTCATCATGTTGCGGAGGTTCACCCATATTTAGAAGAGCACATGGAAAGCTTGCGAGTTGAATTTCCATCAAAAGGGGAAAGGGCACTAATGCAGTTGCATAATAAGACGTTTGTGACATGGTTCCATGATCGAGTGATGCGTCAATTGGATGACAATGTCTCTGATACAATAAAGTGGCTAGCTTATGGTCCAAAGGAAGATGTTCATTCATTTGAGGGATATGACATAAATGGGTATACATTTTGGACTGAGCATCGGGATCAGAAATCCTTATCGACTCAAAATAGTGGTGTGACTCTAGTGGCTTCATCAAGAGAGTTTGCAAGTGCAAAGGATACATCACCAGTTGACGCACTATTATCCTACTACGGTCGAATTCAGGAAATCTAGGAATTGGATTACCGTGAGTTCAAGGTAGGTCTTTTCAAGTGTAAATGGATCGATAATAATAGGCGCAACGTAAGACATGACGACTTCACTCTTGTAGACCTTGGCAATTTGCGGGATAGTTTGGAACCATTCATCCTTGTGTCACAAGCTAAGCAAGTGTTCTATGTAACCGACCCAGCTGATCCAAAATGGTCTATCGTCTTAGCTGGAAAACCAAGGATTTTAGGGGTTGGAGATGTGGAAGACGAGGAAGAATATGATGCGTTTGATGATTCTCCCCCTTTCACTGCTCCCAGAGTTGATATAGCAAATGATGCAGACAATGATGCAAATTATATTCGATGTGACCACAACGGGGGAATACTCGAATGAGGTACTTTATTTTTGCGTTTTAGAGCTTAATTCGCTCTTACAATCTTGTTTGGGCTTGAAATCAAGTACTTGTAACCAATTTCAACTTGTGATCATTGTAAGAACCTCATTTGGGCCATTTTAAACTTATTTCGCTCCTAGAAGCTTGTTATTGCATTAAAACAATTACTTGTGATCATTTTGGACTTATAAAGATGTTATGTATACCAATTATGAGTTTTTATGTGAATTACATGTGATTTTTAATGACTATGTAGAATAAGGGACGTAAGAACCTCATTTAGGCCATTTTGAACTTATTTTGCTCCTAGAAGCTTCTTTTTGCATGAGAACAATTACTTGTGAGCATTTTGTACTTATAAACATGTTGTATAGTCCAAATATGAGTTGTTAGATGAATTAGATATAGACATGTAATGACTATTTAGAACTAGGGAAGTTAGAACCTCATTTGAGCCATTTGAATTTATTTCGCTCCTAGGAGATTCTGCAGCTTGAAAACAATTACTTGTGAGCATTTTTTTACTTATAAACATGTTATATATACAAATTATGAGTTGTTAGGTGAATTAGATGTGAATTTGTTTTCAAAACAAAGAAGTTGGGTAACTGTTTGGCTATTTTGGGTACTCACCATTAATTTGATTGTCTTTTAATGATGACTAATGATTTGGTTTGCTTTTGATGTTAGATGTGTATATATAATGGGCAGTGATGATAAATACCTTCATTGTGATGACAATATGGATGATGAAGACCATGGGAATTCTCAATCTGATGATGAGGCGTATGATATCAATAAGGAGATAGATTTGGGTGAACTAGTAGACCAAGCTCACGATGAGTTGCTACGTAGGCTTGACAAATATGAGAGATCAGCTGAATGTGCCCCCCCTATTGCGGATAATGTTGATACCGAGTTTTTAACTAATTCACAAGGACAAAGGCAAACACAAACTCAATTGAAGACCACCGTTGGTGGAGGGGAGGTAAAGGCACCGGTGAAGAGAAAGGGACGGGGTGTAATAAAAGCTTTTAAGAAACCCGGGGTTCCCATGGTTCTCGAGTGGGACGAGTTTGATCAACCTACTGGCCAATGGCTCCGCCAATATTCTAGTCACATTGGCATACTTACTCGTAAAATACCAATTACACTTGAGTGGGCCGAGATACCCGAAGGGTTGCTTTAGACGTTTTGGGATGATACAATGGTAAGTGGTTTTATTTACGATTAGCTTTGCATATGTAAATGATAAGTGAAGTGGCAAATCTTGCACGGAAAAGAAAAAAAAAGTCAAGTGGTAAGGTTATGCCGCCGCCCGGGCCTGCTGCAGCTCCCTATGAAGCTACCTAGGCTGCAACAGCACCCAGGACAGCTGCCTAGGCCGCTACAGCTACCTGGGCAGCTGCCTGGGGTGCTGTTGCAGCTCCCTATGTGGCTGCTTGGGCTACTGCAGCTGGCCTGGGCAATTTCCTGGGGTGTTACTGCAGCTGGCCTGGGCAACTGCCTGGGGTGCTGCTGCAGCTCCCTAGAGAGCTGCCTGGAGTGCTACTGCAGCTACCTAGGCAGCTGCCTGCACTGCTAAAGCTGGCTTGGGCAGCTGCCTAGGGTGCTGCTGCAGCTTCATGGGCAGCTGCCTGGGCTGCTACAGCTGGGCTGCTACAGTTGGCCTGGGCAGCTGCCTGGGGTGCTGCTGCAGCTTCCTGGGCAGCTGCCTATGGTGCTGTTGCAGCTTCCTGGGCTGCTACAGCTGGCCTGGGAAGCTGCCTGGGTGCTGCTGCAGCTCCCTGGGCAGCTGCCTAGGCTGCTGCATCTGGCCTGAGCAGCTGCCTGGGCTACTGCACTGGCCTGGGCAGCTGCCTGGGCTACAGGTTGTTGTCCCAGATTTTTTTTTTGTTTTATTATTTTTCTTTATTTTTCCATTGCCTAACGAGGACGTTTTCATATAATGTTCTTGAGTGTGTTCAATATTGTTGATAAGCCGGCCAAGAGAAAATCTTTTTCGCATTTGTTCAAGAGAGGTTCAAAAACTTCAAAAGTTCCTTGAGAACAAGATGGATCCATAAAACAAGGCGGAAAAGTTCGAAGAACAAAGTGAAAGCTAATGGTGATCAGGAGGAACCTGAGAAGAAACCATGGGATGTATATCCACAAATAACGGTGATGGAGTGGGAGAAGTTTGTGATGAAATCAACTAGTTTTACTGCACTTGTATGTAGTTATCTATCTATCAATTAGAGTTGACAAATAAATATGGTTCAATTCAAATAATGATGCTAACATTTCGTAATGTGTAGGAAAAAAGGGAGCAAGCTAGAATCAATGCGGGGAAGAAATTGTGTAGCCATCATATGGGTTGTAAGACATTTGCGAAAAGAAGACCAAAGTGGATCAAAGAGGGTTTATACCCCACATCAAAGCTATCAACATCTGATAAACCAATGTCTTCCACGGTCTCCACTTTGGTATGTCGTGCAATTGATTGGTGGTGTGATATGCATGGTATCGACAAGGGCACCGTCAAGTATGTCATCTCGCGTCCGGATACTAAAGTCGTAGTAGATGCACTTATGAGTAATCTATGATACTTATGATAATATTACAACCTTATTATTATGTATTTTCATATAAACTACAACCTAACTTTGAACTGGAATTTTTTGGTGTTGTAACAGCTCGAGCATACGTCAGAAGTGGTTGAAGACAAGCTCACTCCAAGCATAGACAACGATCCTTTCACCTTAGCTCTTGGAAAACCATATCACCCTGGGCGAGTTATTGGATCGGGAGGAAAACAATTAGGGTGGGAAAAGGTGATGGGTCCAGAATACACCAGATCAGGAAGAAGTAGATCAAGTGTTAATTCGCCACACCGTATGAATGAAAAGGAAAAGGAATCAATTAAGGCGGAGATACGCAAAGAGGTGCAACAATAATTGTAAAGTCAATTCAATGCCATTTTGAAGCACATGAACTTGCCGATCTTGCCGTTGCCCTCGAATACTCAAGTGGACTCATGTAGTCATCCAAAAGGCGTCAGGGATGATCTAGTTGTTGAGAGTGAGGTAATTTTATTACAATCAAATTTGGTGAAAATATGAACGTGGTTCATACACTTGTTGAGAGCGAGTTACTTATTTTACTATTGCAGGTTCGTAGTCCTATGCATGCAGACATATTGGAGATTGCACATCCAACACCTGATCCTTTGCCAGATATTAAGGTAAACGTCAGTAACTAATCAAATGTGCTTCTATTGGACTTATGTCGGTCACTTCATAACTCATGTCCTAATCTAATGTGTAGGAAGAGACACCTTGTGAGCTTCTTCACCCTGGGGAAAACATGGATGGAAAGTTGAAGTTGGTGGGGTTGACATGGGGAAAATGCATGTCGTTATCTACCCTTTCCCCAAGTCAAACTAAATTTGTAAACACCTAACCAACCTTATATGAATATAGGGCAAGTTAAGGGTCGATCCCAAGGGAATGCAATGATGAAAACTAAAGTCTAAATCAAGCTACCTTGAAGTCGAAATTGAGATTGTGGTTGGTACTAAAGTGAACTAAATCAAGTTTAACAAGTAATCAAAGGTCGAAACACTAGGGATATGGGTTCCACATGCAAGATCAATGATAATGCTAGTTTAAAGCTCAATCAACTAATTCAAGTATTGCAATGGACAAACAATAGTAGCAATCAAGAGAGTTAAAATGCTATCCCCTATAGGCCAATCTATTGGTCACTATGAAAGGCAAACTAAGAAGAATCACAAACAAACTCAATCAATTAGAGCAACCTTCAAATCAATTGTTCATGTCATTAAGAGTTGCAATGCAATCTAGATTAATCTTATAGGGTGATCAATCCTAGTCTAATCAATCTCATGTAAAACTATGTCAGCCAATTTAATTGCAACAAATCAATCAATCAAAGAGAATCAACTAGCAATTCCATTAATCAAACATGCTTCCCCCTTTCCCTAGCAACTAATCTACTCACTAATCATGGTGAAATTCAAGAACAAATAACTAGAAATTGCATTGATCATCATTCTATATCAAAATCTAATATAAATCAAAGTATTCAATAATATCAAACTCAAATCCAAAGAAAAACAAGCATCAAGCAAAAATCAAATAGCAAGTAAGTAAGAGATGAAAGAAGGAAGAGATTCTCACTAATATTGATGATTGAAAATGAAGAAATCCAAACTTGATTGATCATATGTTGAGTTACAAATCCAAAACCAAGAACTTCTCTCTAACTTTTCTCTAGATTCTCTCTCGAAAACTAAGCTAATGAAATATTATCAAAAAGTTTTCTTCAAAAAAGAAATACAATTCTATTTATAATCTAAGAAGAAAACGGCAGCTCCCGCGCCCTCTCCCGATAGACCCGCGCCCGCGGAGAAATGGGTACGGAACCCTCCGCGGGCTATCTGGGCAATACCCGCGCCCGCGGCATCAGGGACCCGCGCCCGCGGCAATGACACCCGTGCCCACGGCTAGTCCCCTACTCCCAAAGGCTGATCAGGGGGGTCGCGGTCTCTCTGAGTGGAGCGGCCTCTCCATTTTGCCCGCGCCCGCGGAGAGCCCTCGGGGCAACCGCGGCAAGTTCCTGCCTCATTTTGACACTTTTGAGCATCTTGGGCCCGCGCCCGCGACAAGATGGCCCACGCCCGCGGCCTGCTGGAAATGCCTTGGAGACCTCTCCGAGGCCTCTCCAAGGCCTCTCTAAGCCCTCTCTAGCCAAATGCTTCTTCCTTGCTTGATCATTGAGGTCCCGAATTGCATCCTTTGCCAAGGTGAATCTCACAATACCTACACAAGTAAATAAAGGAAGGAAATAAAAGGGAAAAAGAGCCAAATAAAGGAAAACACGATAAAAACACGAGAATCATAAAGGAAAAGAGGAAAAAGGAGAAACTAAAGGAAAGAGGACCAAAATTGAGAGAAGAAAGCATGAAAAAGGGAAAGAAATAACCTAAAAGACTACCCTATGAGTGCCAAAAATGACACTCATCAAATTCCCCCAAGCTAGACTTTTGCTCGTTCCGAGCAAAATAAAGGCCAAGAAGGAATAAGAAGGGATTATTCGAAATAAAAAGAAAAAAGAGGGGCAAGAATTTACACTAAGACTCACTGTCGTAGGAATCACGGTTGTTTTTAGCTACAACAAGCCATTTTGAACCCCTAGATCGCCCTAGAGGACGAGCGATGCTCTCGTAAGGGTATCCTAAGAGTTTACCCATAACTCTCCACCAAACCCCCAAGAGGCAAACCAAAGAATGAAAAGAAAGAGGAAAAAGGAAACAAAATCTTTACGAAATGGACTTTACATAGAGACTATAATTCAAATGAATAACAACCTTTCTAAAGTGAATTATGGTATGCACGTTATAAGATACCTAAGGTTGATTGAAACATAAATATGCTAAGCATAGGAACTAGTTATCACACTCCACTTTCATCCCAAACGGTCTTACCGCGTTCCCCCTACTAATCTCATATCTCCCCTTAGTGAGCATCTCAAAGATTCCGCGAAGGAACCGGAAAAAAAAAATCAAAGTTTTTAGGCTACTCGACATCTTGATTTCGCATCCCCTTTCCTTAGTCCACAACCTATGATTCCCTCCACCGATGAAAGACTCAACTCCTAGGTCCAAAGGTCTTCCCCAAGGTTGTAACATAAGGCAAGAAGGGTTAAGGTAGGCTAAAAATTTAAAATTTTGTGGTTATCCTAAAATGTGAAGCAAAGACCGGCCAAATCTCAACACCAAACTTAAGTAATCACCAAACAAAAATGTATTAACACCCCCAAGCTTATTCAAAGCAAAACTCTACTAATATAGGAACAAAAAGCGTGAATGCTTTCCCCCCCCCCCCCCAAGCTATAGGAAGCATTGTCCTCAATGCAAAGAGAGGTGAAAGTCACTTGGAAAATTTTTTTCATGTTTTTATTTTTCTCTTTTTTTTTGTTTTTGAATTTTCTCTTACACCTTTAAAGCATTAGTCCTTGCCTCTTTCTCAATTCGGACGGCTTTTACAAATATGCACTTATTAACATCCTTGCCTTTTTTTTAAAAAGGACGGCTTTTACATAAGCATTTGCCATTATTTACAAAATATAAACAACTCAAATATGTGTACCAAATTGAACCAAACCCCAACTTCATACACCACAATCACCAAACATTGACCTTTGCTTCACAAAAACCAAAAAGAAAGAGAACGAAACAAAAGGCTCAAGATATCTAATTATGCGGCTTGAAAAGAGGGAAAAAGGTTCAAAGGGGTAACAAGTAGGCAAATGTATCCCAAACCCAAAAAGTAAACATAAAAGGGACTATCCTAGAAAAAAGAAAATACCTCCCCGAAAAAGTTGCCTTTGTCCTTCCTAGGTAGTTCGGTCACGGTCTTAGGAATCATACGCTAAGATTCTAGATTAGGTTTGCGAAAATCAAGGATCCATGCCGCTCATGCAAGAATTTGATGAAAGCTTGAACAATTATACATCTCACATGGTTGTAGCAAAAACTCACTAAGGTTATCAAATCAAAGATAGGGAGCAACTACCAACATGCCACAAACGAGTAGAATCCGGTTTCATGATCCCCCTAGTTCTAGACAACTATCTTAGCATGCTTTATCCTAGAATCAACCAAACGTAATCTCAAACCGTTCATACCATTATTACCTAGGAAGACTATTATTCAAAAGCAAAAGTCCATTGCATACAAGTCCAACGTTCAAAAAGAGAAAGAGTAAAAAGAAAGCCTCAAAAAGATATGCACACCAACAAGAACAAAAGAAAAGGGAAAGAAAAGAAAAGATGGAAAACTAAGATAAAGATAAGAAAGGGAAAGAGGAAAGGTCAAAGATGCAATCATAACACGTTTATCCCAATCGACATACAAGTGGTCTAATGGCCACATCGCCAAAGACCCCAAACATACTAGGTGTTAAATTCATACATCCTCGAACCGTTCAACTTCCCCTAAATCTAATCCTAATCTAAGCAACAAAGAAAATAAAGAAGTGGAAATAAAAAAAAAAGAGTAAAATAAGAAAGGCCTCACCAAGCGTCCGTGCTAGACTAAAGTACCCAAGGAGTAGGAACGAGCTTCTCCAAAGGGTTCCGCAATCCAAAGCATGAGCTACGAACAAGGTGAGTTAAAGAAAAGAAAGCTATATATATACAAAATGAAATTGTTAGTAACTTCCAAACAAAAGCAAACAATAAAACACTTAAACACTAACTATATACAAAAACCTAGAAGAACCTATCATCATCAAAACCAAAATTTTTTTATTTTTTTTTTCAAGAAGTTCCCAAAAACAGCATCCAAAGAAATAAACAACAACAAGCAACACAACAACGATACCAATAGCCAAAATCCACCAAAAACCTTATCAAAAACTTCCTACCAAGCCCAAGGTTCCTTCCCCACGCTAACACATCCTTTTTGACCCTCCCCCCTCACAAAATGAAAGCATCGACCCCGATGCCGACAAACATGCAAAAATAGGGAAAGGGGAGAACAAAAAGGGAAACAAACATGCAAAAAGGGGACTATTGGCCACTAGGGCCGGCACCATCATCACCTCCAACATCATCACCCCTATCCCAACCTCTGGTGAAACCGGGAGGAAACCCATAATGACCCTTAAATAGGTCTTGTTGGGATGGGGTCAATTGGTCAAAAGGCTCTTGTTGAACAAGGAGCTCAGGGTGACGGGGGTGAACATAGTAATATGCGGGATCACCCCTATAATCACTCCTCCCCCCCCCCCCGAGACCCTATAATCATAGGGCGGGAAGTTGCGCCTTGGCACATCGGGATTCTCAACCCCGTGCCAATAAGGGTACGTAGGGAGGTCGTCACCACCCCGGGAAGGTACCGGCCCTTGTTGGGGCGGCACATAAGGGTAGTTGACCGGAGGTGCGACCTCCCCCCTACGTACACTAGCGTCATACAAGGCGCTAGTTTGATAAGATAAAGTTTGATGGTCAGAATACATACCTTGCATGCTCAATTGCATGTGTTCCATGTTGGCTCTCATGGCCTCCATTTCCCGGAGATAAGCATCTCCTTGGAAGTCTTGTTATTGTTGTTGTTGTTGATGTTGTTGTTGTCGTTGTTGTCTTCTCTCTCTTCTTCTTCCTTGAGCATCCTCTTGGAAATGCTCATGTTGTTGATGAAACGGCGGTTGTTGTTGTTGTTCCTCTTGTTCTTCTCCCCTTCCTTCCTCCTCCTCCTCATTGACTTCCTCAAACCCGGCTCCCTCAACAAAATTTTCATCCTCCTCCATCTCATCCTCTTCTATCCTACCATTGTCCCTAGGGACCATCCAAACATTCCTAGCTTGGCGAAAGATGGAGGTAGCGGCCGGGTTAGGGAGAAGGCAATGGTGGGTATTCCTCACTAGCCAAGAGTAAGTACCGGCTCTCCTAGTACTAGTTATGAAACGGAGGGCGTTAACCTGCTTCAAACTAATCCAAATGTATTCACTCCCTCCAACCGGAGTGCAAGACTCTAAGAACCACTCTTGCTTAAAATACCTCACTAGACGGGTCACCATGCCCCCACAATGAATCTCCCCCGTCTTAACCCCATGCATAATCTCCTTGCAACACTCCAAGAAAATATAGCCAAAGTTTATCCTAGATCCCAACTCCGGCTTAGTATCCATCCACAAAACCAAGATCTCCTCTCGAGATAAGTTCCCCAAATCTTGCTTATTATAAACCGAATACTTGAGAATTCTATGGAGGATCCTAAGGGCCGGATGGATAATCTCACTAGTAAGGGATATCTTTGAGTCAAACTGCTTTTTGTGGGCTATGGTTCTCCACCAAGCAACCTCATTGTACTCACTTTGGGCAAGGGAGATAGGGGGCTCGAAGATATCACCATTTGGGTTGAAACCGAGGGCTATATTAAACTCGGCTAGGTTCATGGTGTGTTTTACATTGGAGAGTTGGAAGGAGATGATGAAGTCGGTTTCCCCCACCCTATTGAATTCAAATGTGGAGAAAAATTCAATTGAAGGCTCCAAATATGTTCGAGGGGTAGATTTCAAAAACTCACCCAAGCTTAGGTTTTCGAGGAGTACATCAAGATCGTTATCTATGCCTAGCTTGGCCATGTCCTCACGAAAATAGTGGCGGGTGGGTCTAAACCTTCGGTCTTTCATTTTGTTATATATGGGCAATTGTTTAGACCGGTTTCACAATTTTAGAGGTGGTAGAGGAGGAGGGGCGTCATCTTGGGTTGAGGAATGTGTTTGGGGTTGAGGGTTTGAGGATTGGCCTTGAGAAGATTGGCCGGGAGATTAGTTCGAGCGGTTTTTGCTACTCTTGACTTTCCTCAACAAATTCATTTTTACCACACAATTTCACAAAAATTCACAAGAAATACTCTAACTCCCTCAAACAAACAACAAACACCTCAAACACTCACAAACCTCCTTACAAATCCAACCAAACCCCCAAAAACTACAAGGTACCTATTTCAATCAACACAACAACCAAAATTCCAACAACAAATACCAATATCAACAATCATCCATCAAATATATGCAAGATTGATCAAGAAAAATCAATCATCACTCAAAAATACCAAATTTCACAAAAACAACCATGAAACACAAAAATCATGCTCAAAATCAAGGTAAACAAACCAATGTAAAGAAATCAAGTGAAATTGACAAAAATAATACAAAGGTTAGAAGTATACCAAGATTGGAGACTCAAATTAAGCTTAGAGCACCACACACTACCGAAATTTGCCGAAAAACCACGAGAAAATTGAGTAGGAGTGATGAAATTTGAGAAATAAGGTAGATTATGTGAAGATTTGATGGAAAATTTGAAGAAAAGAGTAAGAGTTTGATGATTTGGGGTTAGGGTTTGAGAGTTTTTAGAGAGAGAAGGGGGAAAATTAAAGAGGAGATGAGAAAATAAGAGAGGAGATAGAGAGGAGAGGTGCGTCCCGGGTTTAAGAAACCCAGCAACCCGCGCCCTCTCCCAATCTTGTCGCGCCCTCGGGAACTCTCCCGCGCCCGCGGAGAGACCGCGGGGCAACCGCGGGGAGTTCCAGCCAAAACTTCAACATTTTTACCTGAAGTGAAGCCGCGCCCTCTCCAAATATGTCGCGCCCGCGGAGAGACCGCGGGGCAACCGCGCGAAGTTCCTGATCCAAATTTCATTTTTGTGCTGAAATGAGGGCCGCGCCCTCTCCAATTTTGCCGAGGCCTCTCTAAACTCCCCCGCGCCCGCGGAGAGACCGCGGGGCAACCGCGGGGAGTTCCTGATTGTAAATGTTCTTTAAAGCCGAAGAGGCCCCCGAGGTCTCTCCAAGCCCTCGGGGAGCCCTCTCCCCTGCACTATAAACTCTTCATAAAACCCCTTCTTTCAAAAATGAGATGATAATAGGCAACCTACAAAACAAACATAAAACCAACACAACATAAGATCAAAAATTAATCAAGGAAAATTAAAAGAAAAGAAAAGAAAAGAAAAATGAGATGAGAATCCGGGTTGCCTCCCGTAAGCGCTTTAGGTTAACGTCGTTAGCTCGACGTGCACCACCCTCTCAAGGTGGCTTGAAAAGAATCATTTTGTGAACAAGACCAACAAACACTCCATCAAAGTACTTCTTGAGCCGATGACCATTAACCTTAAATGAAGATGAGGAATCCAAAGGAGAAATTTCCATGGCACCATTACCAAAAACATCCTTCACCAAGAATGGACCACTCCATCTTGACATGAGCTTTCCGGGGAACAACTTCATTCTAGAATTGTACAGGAGGACTTTGTCACCTACACAAAACTCCTTTTTCTCAATCAACTTGTCATGAACCTCTTTAGAGCGAGCTTTATAGGTGCTAGCACAATCGTAAGCATCAAGCCGAAGTTCCTCTAACTCATGAAGATCCAACCACCTCTTCTCTCCCGCACTTGCTAAGTCAAAATTGATCTTCTTGATGGCCCACAAGGCACGAAGTTCAAGCTCAACCGGGAGATGGCATGATTTACCATAGACAAGGCGAAATGGAGTGGTACCAATGGGTGTCTTAAAATTCGTCCTATAAGCCCAAAGAGCATCATCCAATTTGTCCGACCAATCCTTTCTATTGCGAGCAACCGTCTTCTCAAGAATAAGTTTGATTTGACGATTTGAGACCTCAACTTGGCCACTCGTTTGAGGATGGTAGGGAAGCCCAAATCGTTGATGCACACCATGTTTCCTCAACATCTTTTGAAAGGCATTATGGACAAAATGGGATCCATTATCACTTATCACCGCTTTTGGGACACCAAACCTTGGAAAGATGATTTTCTTAAACAACTTCAATACAACCTTGTGATCATTTGTTGGAGAGGCTATGGCCTCAACCCACTTAGAAACATAAGCCACCACCACAAGGATATATTGATTCCCGTATGAAGAGGGGAATGGTCCCATGAAGTCAATTCCCCACACATCGAACACCTCCAATTCAAGGATAGGTTGTTGAGGCATCTCATTTCGCTTGGAAATGTTCCCAACTCGTTGACATCAGTCACATGACTTAACAAAACCCCATGAGTCCTTGAAGAGATGTGGCCACCAAAAACCACTTTGAAGAACCTTGGTAGTGGTCTTGGAAACACCCATGTGCCCACCACTAGGGTCCGAGTGGCACATCCTCAAAACACTAGGCACCTCTTCATTTGGAACACAACGCCTAAGAAAGCCATCAACCCCACGTTTGTATAAGATGGATCATCCCACAAATAGTGCCTTGCCTCTCTTTTGATCTTCTTCTTTTGGTTCTTTGAGAAAGAGGGTGGAAACTCCCCACATGCTAGAAAATTGACCAAGTCGGCATACCATGGGAGTTCCTTCACCTCTATGGCATACAAGAAGTCATCAAGCATTCTATCTTCTATTGGTAGACCATCATCATGAATTTGATCCCCTTCAAGGCGAGAAAGATGGTCCGCCACAACATTCTCCGCACCCTTCTTATCCCTAATCTCAATCTCAAAAGCTTGCAATTCAAGCACCCATCGAATCAACTTTGGCTTGGACTCTTTCTTGGCAAAGAAATACTTGAGGGCCGCATGATCCGTGAAGACTATGGTCTTGGAACCTAACAAGTAACACCAGAATTTCTCAAAAGAGTGCACAATTGCCAAAAATTCTTTTTCCGTTGTTGTGTAGTTCTTTTGAGCCCCATTGAGAGTCTTGGACATATAGTAAATCACATGAAGCTTCTTGTCTATCCGTTGTCCCAAAACACCTCCAATCGCCCAATCACTCGCATCCGAATCAACTCAAAAGGAAGATCCCACCTTGGGCCTTGAACAATAGGAGTAGAGATTAGGGCCTTCTTCAATCTATCAAATGCCTTCAAGCATTTGTCATCAAAATTGAACTCAACATCCTTTTGAAGGAGGTCATTAAGGGGCTTAGCAATGAGTGAAAAATCCTTGATGAATCTTCTATAAAAACCCGCATGACCAAGGAACGATCTCACTCCTTTGACATTCACCGGAGGTGGAAGTTTCTCAATCACTTCTATTTTGGCCTTATCCACCTCAATGCCTCTATTTGAAATCTTGTGCCCAAGCACTATACCTTCCTCCACCATAAAGTGACACTTCTCCCAATTCAAAACAAGATTGACTTTCACACATCTTGCCAAACACTTCTCAAGATTCACAAGGCACTCCTCAAAAGAAACACCCCCCACCGAAAAGTCATCCATAAAGACCTCCATTTCTTCCTCCAACATATCTCCGAAGATACTCATCATGCACCTTTGGAAAGTAGCGGGTGCATTGCATAACCCAAAGGGCATTCTCCAGTAGGCAAAGGTCCCATAAGGACATGTGAATGTGGTCTTTTCTTGATCATTGGGGTGGATGGGGATTTGGAAGAATCCGGAATACCCATCGAGGAAACAATAAAACTTGTGCCTTGTTAGTCTCTCAAGCATTTGATCAATAAATGGAAGAAGAAAGTGATCCTTCTTGGAAGATGTGCTTAGACGTCTATAGTCTATACACATCCGCCAACCGGTGACCGTCCTAGTTGGAATGAGCTCACCCTTCTCATTCTCAACCACGGTCATGCCCCCCTTCTTTGGAACGACAAGAACGGGGGAGACCCACCTAGAGCTAGAGATGGGGAATATGATTCCCGCATCCAATAGCTTGGTGATCTCCTTCTTAACTACCTCTCCCATTTGGGGATGTAGTTTCCTTTGTCGTTCAATAGAGGGAAGGGAGCCTTCCTCAAGCGTTATGTGGTGTTGGCACAAGGCGGGGCTTATACCTTTAAGGTCATCAATTGTGTACCCCAAAGCACCTTGGTGTTTTCTCAAAACACCACATAACGCTTGAGCTTGGCTCACGCTCAAGGATGCACTAACTATCACGGGGTAAGTGGAATGAGGGCCCAAGAATTCATACCTAAGGTGTGATGGTAGAGGTTTGAGCTCTACCATAGGCACACCATTACCTTCTTGTGATGTGGCCGCTTGCAAAGCTTCATTGCTTGAGATTTTCAAGCACGTTTGCTCATCCACTTCCCCCACACTCCCATCAAGTAACTCCTCATAGAAAGTCATCTCTTTGCATGATGCACCTACTTTGTCTTTGTTTAACAAAACATTCTCAAGAGCATCGTTAGAAGTGAGCAAGTGCTCATGCATGGAAGACACAACAATATCAAGTGAATCAATCATCATACAATTTTCCAAAGAAGAACATGGATACTTCATGCTCTCATTCAAATCAAATTCTATAACCTCTTCTCCTACCTTAAGGGAGATCTTTGCACTCCTCACATCAATCATGGCTCCCGAGGTAGCAAGAAAGGGTCTACCTAATATGATTGGAATGGTAGCATCTTCATCCATTTCAAGAACAACAAAATCCACGGGAAACACAAACTTCCCCACCCTCAAAGGGACATCTTCTACCTTACCTTTTGGAAATTTGATAGACCTATCCGCTAATTGAAAGGTAATGTTAGAAGGTAAGAGTTCCCCTAGCTCAAGTCATTGATAAACCGAATATGGCATTAGGCTCACACTAGCTCCCAAGTCACATAAGGCATTATCAATTTGCATCTTGTTAATGGCACAAGGGATGGAGAAGTTTCCGGGGTCTTTCAACTTGGGTGGCATTTTGTTCATGATGATAGCACTACAATTTTCGGTCAAATTGATGGTCTCCACAACCTCACAAGTTCTTCTCCCACTCAAAATGTCTGTGAGGAATTTGGCATAGTTTGGCATTTGGTTGATCACATCGGTAAAAGGTAGAGAAAGGTGGAGTTGTTTTAGCATCTCAATGAATCTCCCAAATTGTTCATCCAATTTGTGTCTCATGAATTTTTGTGGGTAGGGGAGCTTGGGTCTCACAATTTCTTTCTCTACTCTCACCTCTCTAGGTGTCTCAACCACTACCTCATCCAATGATGCCCTATCCCCGTCATTCTCAACCAAAACCTCCCTAGGAATCTCCTTATCTACACCCTTCCTAGGCAATCTCTCCTCAAGAACCTTCCCACTCCTTGTAACAATAGCATTCACGAATTTCTTGGGATCAAGACCTTGGGAAGGTAAAGAAGAAGGGCTTGCATGATCTTTCAAGGCATTAGCAAGTTGAGAGATTTGGTTTTCAAGCATTTTATTGTGGGTCATCATTTCATTGAATTTTTTATCACTAACGGCCATGTATGTGTTCAACAACTTGGTTTGATTCTCAATTATTTCTTCCAAATTAGTCCTAGGTGAAGAAGGTTGGGAATAGGAACTTTCACCTTGAGTCTTTGGAGCAAATCCGGGTGGGGGACCTCTTTGAGAATTATTTTGAAAATTACCCCTTCCTTGATTGTTCCAATTACCCCTATTTTGACTTTGACCATAACCTTGATTATGGTTTCCACCACCTTGATTATGATTTCCACTACCTTGGTTATGATTTCCGTAACCTTGGTTTTGGTTACCATAACTTTGGCCTTGATTACCATAATTTTGGCTTTGATTTTGGCCACTATAACCTTGATTATTATAGCTACCACGAGAACCTTGGTTCCCTTGGTTTCTATAACCACCACTTTGGTTATAGTTGTCAAAATTGCCTTGGCCTTGGTAGTTCCTATTCCATTGACCTCTTTGATTATCAAACCTTTGACCATTGTTATTCGACACATAATTCACATGTTCACTCCCATTGTTATCAAACTCATCAACACATTCAGTAGGACAAGTACTAGAGTCATGATCATACGATCCACATGCATCACAAAACAAGCAACCCATAGGCATATTATGTGAAGAGGGAGGGGGTTGAGAGTTAGAAGGAGTACCTCTCCCCTTAAATTGGGAGGGAAGATTCGAAGCTTGAGAAGAGGAAGAAGTGCTCTCCAACTTAGCTTTGATTGCGGTGACCTCCTTTCCTAAGTTTGTCATTTGGGAGGAAAGGTTGTTGATCGCATTTAGATGGTCCACCGAGTACAATGAAGATTGCTTGCTTGAAGAGTCCCTCTCCCCATCTTGCCAATCCTTATAGTATGTCACCACGTCCTCAATGATGTCCACAACTTCTTCTTCGGTCTTGTTCATGATAGGGCCCCCGGCCCCTCCATCAAGGCATGACATGCCTTGGGGACTTAAACCGCCGTAGAAGATTTGGATCACTTGGTATGTTGGGATTTCGTGGTGAGGGCACTCCCTTTGATACTCTTTAAATCTCTCCCATGCTTCGTAAAGGCTTTCACTTGGCCTTTGCTTGAACCCTTGAATCAAGGCTCTTGCCTCCGCCATCTTCTTTTGAGGGTAGAAGCGGGACAAGAAGGCCTTTGTGATATCGTCCCAAGTTCTCAAGGAGTTGGGCTTCACCTCTTTGTCTAGCCACTCCAAAGATCTTCCTATGAGAGAGAAAGGGAACAACTTGAGGCGGATGAATTCTTGAGAAACCCCATTGACTTTGATGGTGTTGCAATATTTTTCAAACTCCTTAAGGTGGTTCAATGGGCTCTCATTCTTAGCCCCACTATATTGTCTTCTCTCAATCAAGGTGATCATTGCCGGCCGAATTTCGAAGTCATTTGCCGGTGTAGTTGGTGGAGCTATGTCGCTCTCAAACCTATATGCACCGGGCACTCCAAGCTCCTTCAAGGCCACTCTAGGATTTTCACCCATGTCTTCTCTTCTTGAATCTCTTCTTCGCTTGAAGAACTATAACCCAAGGATCTATTAGCCACTCTTCTTCTTGAAAGAGTTCTCTTAATTTCCGGATCAAGGGGAACAATGGAACGATCACGGGTTCTATGCATGCAAAACTCAAAGAAAATATTAGTAGCACGGCTACAAGTGTAGCCTAAAGAAACAAAATATTTTTGTATTTTTCAAATAAAATGAAGTAGACTCAACAACAAAAGCTAAGCACCAATAGCATTCCCCGGCAACGACGCCATTTTGACATGGGGAAAATGCATGTCGTTATCTACCCTTTCCCCAAGTCAAACTAAATTTGTAAACACCTAACCAACCTTATATGAATATAGGGCAAGTTAAGGGTCGATCCCAAGGGAATGCAATGATGAAAACTAAAGTCTAAATCAAGCTACCTCGAAGTCGAAATTGAGATTGTGGTTGGTACTAAAGTGAACTAAATCAAGTTTAACAAGTAATCAAAGGTCGAAACACTAGGGATATGGGTTCCACATGCAAGATCAATGATAATGCTAGTTTAAAGCTCAATCAACTAATTCAAGTATTGCAATGGACAAACAATAGTAGCAATCAAGAGAGTTCAAATGATATCTCCTATAGGCCAATCTAGTGGTCACTATGAAAGGCAAACCAAGAAGAATCATAAACAAACTCAATCAATTAGAGCAACCTTCAAATCAATTGTTCATGTCATTAAGAGTTGCAATGCAATCTAGATTAATCTTATAGGGTGATCAATCCTAGTCTAATCAATCTCATGCAAAACTATGTAAGCCAATTTAATTGCAACAAATCAATCAATCAAAGAGCATCAACTAGCAATTCCATTAATCAAACATGTTTCCCCCTTTCCCTAGCAACTAATCTACTCACTAATCATGGTGAAATTCAAGAACAAATAACTAGAAATTGCATTGATCATCATTCTATATCAAAATCTAATAGAAATCAAAGTATTCAATAATATCAAACTCAAATCCAAAGAAAAACAAGCATCAAGCAAAAATCAAATAGTAAGTAAGTAAGAGATGAAAGAAGGAAGAGATTCTCACTAATATTGATGATTGAAAATGAAGAAATCCAAACTTGATTGATCAAATGTTGAGTTACAAATCCAAAACCAAGAACTTCTCTCTAACTTCTCTCTAGATTCTCTCTCTAAAACTAAGCTAATGAAATATTATCAAAAAGTTTTCTTCAAAAAAGAAATACAATTCTATTTATAATCTAAGAAGAAAACGGCAGCTCCTGCGCCCTCTCCCGATAGACCCGCGCCCGCGGAGAAATGGATACGGAACCCTCCGCGGGCTATCTGGGCAGTACCCGCGCCCGCGGCTAATCCCCTGCTCCCAAAGGCTGATCAGGGGGGCCGCGGTCTCTCTGAGTGGAGCCGCCTCTCCATTTTGCCCGCGCCCGCGGAGAGCCCTTGGGGCAACCGCGGCAAATTCCTGCCTCATTTTGACACTTTTGAGCATCTTGGGCCCGCGCCCGCGGCAAGATGGCCCGCGCCCGCGGCCTGCTGGAAATGCCTTGGAGACCTCTCCGAGGCCTCTCCAAGGCCTCTCTAAGCCCTCTCTAGCCAAATGCTTCTTCCTTGCTTGATCATTGAGGTCCCGAATTGCATCCTTTGCCAAGGTGAATCTCACAATACCTACACAAGTAAACAAAGGAAGGAAATAAAAGGGAAAAAGAGCCAAATAAAGGAAAACACGATAAAAACACGAGAATCATAAAGAAAAGAGGAAAAAGGAGAAACTAAAGGAAAGAGGACCAAAATTGAGAGAAGAAAGCATGAAAAAGGGAAAGAAATAACCTAAAAGACTACCCTATGAGTGCCAAAAATGACACTCATCAGGGGTATGGTAGCGCACAACCGTTTGACAAGGTCCATTTCAAGTCTAATACTAGTACCCGGTATATCTTGGTCGGCATCAATACTATACTACCTGGTTTTGAGGACTTACCACTACCGGTCCCTAGAGAGGAGTATGACTTCTTTAAGCTACAAGATTCGACAAGCAGCTTTGTGCAATAGCCACGTGATTGGGTGAGGGTCATAGGAGGGGTAAGTATAAAATACCTTTTTTAAAAACTAATATAACATATCTTGTAATATGACATGTGCTTTTATGTTACTAGATTTCAAAGGAAAATCAACCCTCAAAAAGGAAGAAGGTGGAGAAGGTGGAGAAGACAAAATCAAAGGTCGTCCAACCTCCAAACAGCATGGAAGAAGGACAAGGGTTAAAGGGTGAACACTTGTCGAAGAAGAGCTCGAGAGGTTCTGCCTTGAGCTGTACTCCACTAGTTGAAGCTGATGTCCTTCGTTCGCTCTATAAGGCTTGTACTTTTCTTCACAATCGCGTTAGTGAGTTGCCATTTGGTAGATCTATTGAAGTGAATTTACCTAAGGCGTTGTTCCACTATGATGAGGATGCAATCGCATTTATTTCAAGAGTGGATGTGACAGAATTTCTAACCGGTTCCATGCTTAACATTTCCATCATTCAAACTTTCATGAGGTAATTCAATGGCACTATTCCTAATTATCTTGTTATTGCATTTCGAATGTAGGTAGTGCATTTAATAAATGATCCACACATTGCTTTCATGAAGGTCACTACAGGAGCACCTTCTTAGTAAAGGTAATTATGAGGCTACAGTTGGGTGGTTATGCCCCGAGCAAACCTCCGTTACCAGATGCTTATGCAACCCGCGTGATATGCAAGATTATCTCGAGCGGAGTATTAAGGAATCAACCCGAGCGCGAGACAAGTTCATATTAGCACCATGCTTTGAGGAGTACGTCTAAATATGTTATAATTCAGTTGAGTGCTTAGTAATTATGTTGACGTCTAATCATTAATGGATTGTTATTTGGTTAATATATATGTAGTGCTCATTGGACTCTTTTAGTGATTTGTGTTTCCAATAACACAATCTACCATTTTGATTCGGCTCGTGTGAGTCCACCGCGAAAGCTGCTAGTGAAGAACCTACTGAATAGGTACAAATTGCAACCCCTTGTTGAATGTCCTCACCTAAGTTATTGGCTAGTTATATTTCTAACTTTGAGATTATTTTCCTACAGTATTATGAAGAAGCTAAATTGTCGTTCGGTTGCGGGTCCTACATTGAAATATGCAAAGGTAATGCCTTGACATAGTGACTTGTTTAATAAACTTCGCATTGATAATGGCTATGCATGATATCATTAACACATGGTATTTTAGTGTGCACAACAAGACAACAGAGTTGACTGTGCCCTGTACGTGATGAGGTTTATGCTTGACATAGTCAATAGTTGCACAGAAGTTCAACACATTGATGAGGTATCGATTTATTTTATTATTTTTTTCGTTCGATCAATACTAGCTTCCATTATTGCACCGAACACATAAATGGGAAAGAGAAAACCCGAGGCAGCAGCCCAACTATATGCTAAACCCGAGGCATAGTCCGAGGTAGCTGCACCCGAGACAGCTGCACCCAGGACAACTGCACCCGAGACAGCTGCACCTGAGGCAGCTTCACCCAGGACACCTGCCCAGGCAGCTGCACCAACAGCCCAGGCACCTGCCCAGGCAGCTGCACCAACAGCCCAGGCACCAGCAGCAGCCAAGGTAGAGCTGCCCATGGAAGCTACAACAACAGCCAGCCAGGTGCCTAGGCAGCTGCAGCAGCAACCAAGGCAGGGCTGCTCATGGCAGCTGTAGCAGCAGCTCAGGCAGGTGCCTAGGAAGCTGTAGCAGCAGCCAAGGCAGGGCTGCCCATGGCAGCTGTAGCAGCAGCCCAGGCAGGTGCCTAAGTAGCTGCAGCTGCAGCCAAGGCAGGGCGGCCAAGGCAGCTGCAGCAGCAGCCCAGGTATCTGTAGCAACAGCCATGGCAGCAGTCGAGGCAGCTGCAGCATCGCCGCCGGGGAGTGGCCGAGGTGATTTTTGTAAATGTGTTTACCTTTCGTGAATTTGGTTAATTTTTGTGAACTTGGTGCGTAATTTTTGCTAAAATTGGTTAATAACTCATTTTAATATTCTTTGTGCCTTACACGATGGAAATGCGTCCTTAAACTTACTAAAATGCTATTTTCATGTGATTACAAACCTTAGGCACCTAGTACAGGGTAATATTGACATGTTATGAGAAAGAAACACTTCATTTGATAAGAAATGTAGAAAATGGGCATAGTAGAAGTCGTATAGGCCTTATATGGGCCATTTTGGATGGAATGCGTCCTAAAACTTAGAAAATTGCTATTTCTAGTGTGATTTCAAACATTAGACACTTAATAATAGGTAATATTGACATGTTATGAGAAAGAAACACTTCATTTGATAAGAAATGTAGAAAATGGGCATAGTAGAAGTCGTTAGGCCTTATATGGGCTATTTTGGATTGAATGCGTCCTAAAACTTAGTAAATTGATATATTGGTGTGATTTCAAACATTAGACACTTAAGAATAGGTAATATTGACATGTTATGAGAAGGAAACACTTCATTTGATAAGAAATGTAGGTAATATTGACATGTTATGAGAAGGAACACTTAATTTGATAAGAAATGTAGAAAATGGGCAAAGTAGAAGTCGTATAGGCCTTAAATAGGCCATTTTGGATGGAATGCAGTCTAAAACTTAGTAAATTGCTATATTGATGTGATTTCAAACATTAGAAACTTAAGACTAGGTAATATTAACATCTTATGAGAAAGAAACACTTCATTTGATAAGAAATGTAGAAAATAGGCATAGTAGAAGTCGTATAGGCCTTATATGGGCCATTATGGATTGAATGCTTCCTAAAACTTAGTAAATTTCTATATTGGTGTGATTTAAAACATTAGAAACTTAATACTAGGTAATATTGACATGTTATGAGAAAGAAACACATCATTTGATAAGAAATGTAGAAAATGGGCAAAGTAGAAGTCGTATAGGCCTTATATAGGCCATTTTTGATGGAATGTGTCCTAAAACTTAGTAAATTGATATATTGGTTTGATTTCAAACATTAGACACTTAATACTAGGTAATATTGACATGTTATGAGAAAGAAACACTTCATTTGATAAGAAATGTAGAAAATAGGCAAAGTAAAAGTCGTATAGGCCTTATATAGGCCATTTTGGATGGAATGCATCCTAAAACTTAGTAAATTGTTATATTGATGTGATTTCAAACATTATAAACTTAAGACTAGGTAATATTGACATCTTATGAGAAAGAAACACTTCATTTGATAAGAAATGTAGAAAATGGGCATAGTAGAAGTCGTATAGGCCTTATATGGGCCATTTTGGATGGAATGCGTCCTAAAACTTAGTAAATTGCTATATTGGTGTGATTTAAAATATTAGACACTTAAGACTAGGTAATATTGACATGTTATGAGAAGGAAACACTTCATTTGATAAGAAATGTAGAAAATGGACATAGTAGAAGTCGTATAGGCCTTACATGGGCCATTTTGGATGGAATGCGTCCTAAAACTTAGTAAATTGATATATTGGTGTGATTTCAAACATTAGACACTTAAGAATAGGTAATATTGACATGTTATGAGAAGGAAACACTTCATTTGATAAGAAATGTAGGTAATATTGACATGTTATGAGAAGGAACACTTCATTTGATAAGAAATGTAGAAAATGGGCAGAGTAAAAGTCGTATAGGCCTTATATAGGCCATTTTGGATGGAATGCATCCTAAAAATTAGTAAATTTCTATATTGATGTGATTTCAAACATTAGAAACTTAAGACTAGGTAATATTGACATGTTATGAGAAAGAAACACTTCATTTGATAAGAAATGTAGAAAATGGGCATAGTAGAAGTCGTATAGGCCTTATATGAGCCATTTTGGATGGAATGCGTCCTAAAACTTAGTAAATTGCTATATTTGATGTGATTTGTCAATGCATGACATACAAGTTTGTCAAATAAACATTTTTTTAACTTTTTCATGTCATACGCATGATATACTGATATATAATAATGGTTGGTTGATTTTTTTTCTAAAGGTTTGCAAGATTCAAAGGGAAGGCCCGTTAACAAGCATCAAAATCAATGAAATTCGCGACATGTGGGCTTTTTTCGTGACATTTGATGGCATCTTGTGAGATCGAGCTAGTTTAGATTACTTGTGAACATTATTTTATTAGTTATGTTTTTAAATATTATTATGTCAATTATATATTAACGTTACTTACTTATAATTAGATAGTACTTTTAATTAAATATATTAATGATGTTACTCATTTTGATATTTATGATAATTACATGTTATTTTTATTTTTGTTGTATTTAATTTTAATTAATAATATATTAATATTATTATTAATTAATATTACTAATTAATAATAATATTAATATTAATATTAATAATAATTAATATATATTATTATTAAATAGTAATATTATTATAATTTTCACAGGTCACTAATATAATTATTATATTATTATTATAAATAATAAATTCAAAAAAAAAATTCAAAAGGGAAGCGGTTTAGCGCCAAAACCGCTTCCCATTACCCTTACCATAATGCTGCCAAAATTCCAAAAGGGAAGCGGTTTGGCGCCAAAACCACTTCCCTTTCACCCAAAAATGGAAGCGGTTTGAACCGCTTCCTTTTCCAAAGCCTAAAGGGAAGCCCCCCAAGCCGGAGCGGTTCAAAACCGCTTCCCTTTTGAGGGTTTGAACCGCTTCCAAATTGGTTTTTTCTACTAGTGATTGTTGAATTTCTATTGTTTAGTTTGATTTTTGATTGTTGATATTTGGATTACAATGTTGATGATGAGATTGATGATTACTTTTATTATACTTTTCAATTTTTACCATGAGCAGTGAGTAGTTCCTTTGCTAGGGAATATGGTGAAGCATGTATTGGTGATAATCTATAGATAATTTAGGGTTTTTGATTGATTTTTTATGTGATTAAATTTGGTTGATGAAATTTGTGCATGTGTTTGATTTGAAGAGGAGTAGCTAACCTTGATGATCATGCTAGATTGCATAATAGCTTTCAATGACACGAACAATCGATTTGGATGCTATTATTATCGATTGATCTTGATTTGCAATTTTCCTTTGAAGTCATTTGTAAAGACATCTAGCTTGACCCTAGGAAATAGCTCCTTGAGTGATTTTGATTGCAAATATTGTTTTCCCTCGCATTGCTAAATTGATTAAATTCCCTCGAATTAGCAAGTTTATCATTGGTGCATGTGGATCCTAAATACTAGTGTTTTGATATTTGAATTTCATTTGTTGGTTGAATTGAGTTTGATAGCATAGACCTAGACCAACCCATTCTTTTTAAGATTTCGGAATAGCTTAGCTTAGACCTTAGCAATACCGCCTTCCCTTGGGTTTGACCTGGACTTGCCCCTACACCTAGGGTTGGGTTTAGTTTTACAAATTTTGTTTTGACAGGGAGATCTAGTTTCCAACGACCTAGGTTTTATCCTCGTGTCACGTTGCCCGAATCATGGAAACGAACCCGCTCGTCGGTCATACCACGCCGCACGCGCTCCGAAATGTGGAACCTAGGCGCAAAGTAAAGAGTCTTCCCATCCCACTCAAGGAACTCCCCCAGGCTAGTGGAAGTCCCCTCGCCTGCGTCAACAGGCTCGTCCTCCCGGTGAGCCCCGCGAGAACGAGAGCCGGAACCTCGACGACAAGTCATGCTAATCATGTTCAAGAACATAAAAACAGTAAATTGATGGTTCTATAGTACCTAAAGTTCGCCTAGCCGCATGATACTATGTTCGTAAAAAAACAGAGTACGTGGTACTAAAAAAGAGCATGTTTTTTTTATTCGACAATAACAAGCAATTTTGAGCAATCAAACAATTTCTTACAATATTATGGCAAATATTGTGACAAATTAAGCATGAAAAGCAAGCAAGAACATGTAGAACAAGCAGCATTACGCTTACGAACTCAAGGTGTTCGTTAATGGCAATTTGGTCATTTCTTCACCAAATTGAGCCAAACAAGTTTCAAAATACTCCCAAGGAAATATAAAAACATAAACAAGTGGTTTCATGGCAAGAAATTCGACGAACAATGCAAAATAAGCAAAATTAATTTTGAAATTTTTAAAATTTTGCAAGTATAAATGCACCAAATTCGCGCAAAATAAAGTGAGTTTGAGGAAAACTTACATAGATCAGCAAACTAGAGATCACAAGCTTCGATTTGCAAAAAACTTGAGCGAATTTCATTGAGTAACGAAGGAGAACGAGCTAAGAGAAGTTTTCCAGCAAAAACGGAAGAAAATGAGGTGCAGCAGCGAAATGGAGAAGAAAGGGGTATAAATCCGGAAAACCCGACTCCATCGCGACGCAATAAGGTTATCGCATCGCGATAAGGCTATCGCGACTTAATAAGCCTGGCGCGTCGCAATGGAACGTAGCGGAAGGCGATGGCCTCCTTTCCTCAGCGATACAACTCCTTAGGCCCCATATTGGTTTATATGGACCTTATACAGCAAATTGGGTTCCTTGGTATGCCAGTTAGCCCTTATAAGCAAGTTGACATGATTAGTAGTCGGCTCGATTATAATCCCAATAAGTGATCGACCTGATAATGATCGTCTCACTTAGTTTAAGTGCCTAACATTGGCTCATCGCAAGCACCAAGGCAGTGGTTCATAGTAAAATACAGCAAAGCAACAGCACAGTAGACATTCAAGTAAAGCACAGGCAAAGCATTAGCAAACTGAGGATCGTTACAAGCAGAATGATCTTCAACGACGTTCCTTAAAATGTTGAGGGTTGTCACAAACAACTGAAGATGACTACAAGCAGAGTCACCTTCGACAATATTCCCTAGCTTGTGGAGAATTGTTAAGAAAACGGAAGATGGCTACAAGCAGAGTTATCTCCGACTATGTTCCTTAGCTTGTGGAAGATGGTAAAAAAACAGCTAAAGATCACTACAAACAGAGCAATCTTCGATGGTGTTCCCTAGCTTGCGGAAGACTGTCACAGCGGAAATTAAGGAAGCTACAAGCGGAGCGGTCTTCAGCGATATCCCCTAGCCTGAGGAGGGTCGTCACGAATGCAGCAATGAAGTTGGTTACCCCAGAGACGTGTACTCGACGGTGCAAGATACGCGTTTCTAACTCTTTTATCTGTTTAACTAACGCTAGTTTGCAGGTATCGGCATTACAAGAGTGATTTAGGATCGCAGAATGTTCTGAATCATTCTCCGTCCCTATCGCTACTTTAAATTTTGTTTTCGAAACTTACGTTTCTCATAACTCAGTCAAAGTAGGGGCTTCTGTAGACACCTAATTGTGTCTCCCCAAAAACCAAACCCAGTGATGAATACCTTTCACGTCATTGATTATCGAACGAGGTGAAATGTGAAAGAGTCTCGTGAATCTCTCTGTTTCTAATAAAAATACTTCTTTCTGTTTTCGAAAATCTTTCTTTTCGTACCCTGCTTATGAAAAACGTCCAGTCCAGTATAGTTTGGTCCATGATATGGGTCCAATAATAGTGTATCTTGATGGGGCTTGGAAAGACCTTTCCAACGATATATTATAAGCCTAATTCCGATGAATAATGAGGAAGTTATGGCCAAAATACTAAATTGGGCTCAAACCGGATTTTACCTACGGCCCAATGATCATGTGGAGGGTCCAAAGGTTCGTTTAATCCCATTCATAAAATAATTAGGATTTATTAGAAGCTTCTATAAGTTTCTAAAAGATCTTAATTATCCTTTTTGAAAAGATAAAGATCAAAGAATTTAAAATTGAATAAAACTCCTCTTTTTGAGAATCCTTGTTCTGTGCGAAATGAAATATGTTCATATATTATTTTCATGCCTCATAATTTTTATCCAAATCTTATATGGTTGGATATCTCTTGGAATTATCTTTCTAATGATATATTATAATATAAATTCCGAGCTATAATGAAAAAGATATGAAAGAAATACGAAACTCTATCTAAAACTGACACCCTTCCACTATTATGGCCATATCTTTTATTCTACAAAATATTTTGATATTATTCCAATTGGATTGGAAATTATAATTCAAGAGCTTTCCAAAGAAATATTATATGCTTTATTTGGACTTCTGGATCAAAAGTTATGATAAAAACAAAATCCGCAAAAAACTGTTTTTATCGCGACGCGATAGTCCTTATCTTGCCGCATCAAAAGGTATTTTATTATGATTCGACTTCTAACCTTTTTTCTAGTCGTTTCTAGATGTTTTTCTCTATAAATAGGGTCATATTTCCCCGTTTTCAATCACCAACAATCATCTAATTCTTCTCTCTTTAAGTTAGAAGCTTATTCTTTCTCTCTCTTGATTTCTAAGCCTAGCCTTTTCAAAACACTATTTTTCCATCACGAGACTTCGACACACCTAGCCAAGATTGAAGTTGCCTTCGTCCTAGATGTGAAAGGTTGATAATTTCTGCGGGTTTGGTCCCAAATCTTATTTCAATTCTTTGATTAGATTTATTGTTTAATATTTTCCTTGAAGTTACTAACGTATGTATTCTTTTGATAGAAAGAGATACGAGGCAACAAAGTTAGTAGTTTTATTGTTATATATCTATAGAAAGCATTTTTATATTATTTTAATTCCTTGTATCATGTTAGGATGTTATTTATTGCTTTCTAGTATCATGTTTAGGTTGCTTCCTATTTTCTTCTATCATGTTAAATATCATGTTAGGGCTAAAGCTTTGATTTTTAATGCTTAGTGACATGCTAGGATTTGTTATTAATCTTTTTAGTATCATGCGTAGGATCTTGCTATTATTATTATGCTTTGATGAGGATATTATTATTATGATGATGATTGTTGTGTCAATATAATATTATGTTGCTTGATATTATTATTGTTATTGCTTGATCATGCCCTCTCTTGCAGGTTTAAAGGGAATCTGTACTTGAAATCACGGTTAATAAGATAATTAATAATTTCATTTAGGCTAATGTGATTTTAATTCAAGTGATCGCCAATAATAGATTTGTTTGTGCATTAATATTCAACCAACATAGATTAAACAGGTTTAGGATTAATATATTGATTGTATGTTAGTCAGAAAGTGCACATGAATATGAGAAGAATAAAGTAGAGGCCTATTTAGGGCAGGTTCAATCTCATTTAGGTTGGATTTGTACCTTTATCCCCAAATATCCAGTCATGGTTCCAGACCACTATGGAGTTAGCGATCTTATGGATCGTGAAGGGGTGTAACCTCCACTTTGTTAACAGTTTACAAGTTCCTAAGACTTGTTGGCGACTCTTTTACTCTAGCTTCCTTCCCTTTGGACGCTACCATATTTAAGTGTATGATCACAGTGGGGCACAAGTGTGGGATGCTTGAAATATTCCTACAGCATCTAACTTTGAGGCTGCGCTGAAAAATGCCCAGGTGGACCTCAAGGCTCTTGAGGGAGCGAACAAGGAGAACACCAATCTCCGCGCAGACGTCAACCGCCTGAAGAATGAAATGGCCTAGGCCTAGGCGAACTTCAAGGTAACACTGGATGCCAAGCAGGAGCAGATCGTTGAAGAAAATGAGTCCGACTGCACAGACCGTATGAAGATAGCCTGGGAGGCTTTACACCCGGGGAAGGAGTACGGTATCAGGGCTTTGGCTTATCAGTATGCTGATGAAGTTATCACCGCCAAGGACGAGGGAAAACTTGATCCTAGGTCATTCGACACCTGGGCCACCGAGGAGGTCGATGAAGAGCCCGTTCAAGCTACAGGCTGAGGAGAGAAAGAGCGAGGACCAGAAGAAGCTCAAGTGAAATCTACTCTACCGCCGCCAGAGCAGACAGGAGAGAGGGACCCGGCTGCACTGCAAGTTTAAGTTCGTTGTCTTCTATTCGGCTTTAGGCCATCTGCATTTCCGGCCTGTGAGCCGAGTATTTGAATGTAATGAATCAACAATTTAATTGTTCTTTATCTTTACCCGGATGGTTATCCAGTCAACATTTCCTCCTGGCTCTTATGGTCGGGTTTTACTTATGAAAGTACCAACTAAGTCAATTTTGATTCGCTTCAAATTTTGTTCCAATTTTTGCATTGATTTTTGCGTTTGAATTTTGCATACATATATATACTTGAATTTTTGCCTAACTCTTTAAGAGCATGTGGCAGATGACAACCCGACTGTACTTGCCCTAGGCGGCTGTGTGATTGGTTTCAAAGCTTGCTGATTGATTGACTTGGGAATTTTTGATACTTTAAAGAGAGTATGAGATGTTCCTAAGTCAATCAATCACAGTAGTAATTGCCCCAAACTAAGAACACAGTCGTCCAAGCATACAAAATGGTAGTCGTTAGCCTAGGCGGTGAAATAGTTGCGGTGATCTCCTCCACCTAGGGTTCTTGCAATCCAATTATGCTCAATGTCCCCTTTGCCCCATTGGGAGGACTTACATAATTTTGAAAAGTAATCTAAGTTAGAACTTCGGCCGGACCCCGACTGATGTCCTTGGACATCTGGTTTTCGTAATCTTAGTCGTTCTTTAGATTATCCTAGTCAAACTGCTATGAGTTGACCAATTAGGTCGTTCAATCTTTGTCGTCTATATGCGTTTGTAGAGCACTGTGTCACCCGGATGGTTGATACTCTCTGCAACGATTCCACCCGGATGGGCGTCGCCGGACGTCATACTCCTGTTGGAGCAGACGAATTTATAAAGTTAATTACCATCCGGCCATTAGCCTCGCGTCTCTTAGACATTTATTTAGCTACTAAGTTTTTAACTTAGTTTATCATCCGGCCGTTGGCCTCATGTCTCTTGGACATTTATTTAGCTACTAAGTTTTTAACTTAGTTTATCATCCGGCCGTTGGCCTCATGTAACCCTAACATTAGCTACTAAGTTTTTAACTTAGTTTAAATCTAGTTCGTGAAAGTTAACCGTCTGTACATCGGTCAGGCGATATTTGAAACATTACGCATGTATATAAATAACAGAATTGAAAATAAAAGGCAACTTTTTTCATTGATATGCTTTTCATTTACAAAAATTTACAATTCTTAGAAGTAGTACTTTTTTCAGTTGTCTACATTCTAAGTTATGGGCAGCCGCCTGCCGTTTGGGGTCTCCAGGCGGTAGGTGCCGTTTCTTACGTCCTCATAAATCCGGTAGGGACCTTCCTAATTAGGAGTTAACTTTCCCTGCTCATTGGCCCTACCGATTGCCTCCATTTTCCGTAACACAAAGTCACCGCCTTTCAGGGCCGTTTGTGTACCCTTTTGTTGTAGGCACGGGTCATTCTCAGATGGTAAATCTCATGACTCAAGGCGGCATTGCCCCTGCGTTCCGGGAGTAATTCCAATGTCAGCCCCATGGCCTCCTAGTTTTCCTCTTCATCGTATAGCATGACTCGTAGAGTCGGCTCATAATGCTCGATGGGAAAGACGGCTTCAGCACCGTATACCATGAGAAATGGGGTTTCACCAATTACCCCTTTTTCAATTGTCCGGATGGCCCATAGGACGTGAATTAACTCTTTAGCCCATAAACCACCAGCTCTTTCTATTTTCTTTTTGATGCCGTCTGAGATGAGTTTGTTGAAGGCTTCAACTTGGTCGTTTGCTTGGGGTCGGCCGACTAATGCAAAACAATGTGAGATCCCTTGATCTGCCAACCAATTTTTGAGCTAAGGCGTTTCGAACTGCGGGCCATTGTCAAAAACCATATACATAGGTACCCCAAACCGAGTGATGATGTTCTTCCAAATGAAATAGATGACATCCTTAGTCTTAATATTTTTAACCACCTCTGCCTCAACCTACGTGGTGAAATAATCCACAGCCACCAGAATGTACCGTTTTCCGCCTGGTGCAAGCGTATACGGTCCCAAGATGTCCATGCCCCATTTAGAAAACGGGACTAGGCTATGAATTGTTGTCAGGTCAGTGGTCGGTTGATGGATGAGCTTGCCCAACCTTTGACACTTGTCACATTTTTTTACCATCTCCATGGCGTCTGACTCAAGAGATCTGCCGCCTATGTGAGAGGCGTAGTATCCCGCATGCAATTCTTCGAGAACTCCCTGCCCCTTCTCTAGGGTAACACACTTCAACAGAGGCTTTAAGAAACCTTCCTTGAAAAGTTCTCCATTTCTTATCTCGAAGTTTGCAGCTCGTTTCTTCGAGACAGCCGCTTCCTGTGGTGATTCAGGTAGCGTGCCATCTTGGAGGTAAGCCCAAATGCCATCCATTCAGGTGGAGCTTCGGTCAAGTACTCCAATGGGATCTTCTTCACTAATACTTCGTTTTTCCATAACTTCCCAGAAGACTGACCGAGGCGTATCATAGAAGGCGGAGGATGCCAATTTTAACAGTGCATCAGCCTGATTGTTTTCAGACCTGAGCACTTGACTCAGGTGGAATTCTTCAAGTGTCCCTATAGACACCCAAATGTATCTCCCCAAAACCAAACCCATTGATGAATACCTTCCATGTCAAATGATTATCGAACGAGGTGAAAGATTGAAAGGTCACGTGTTGCGGTTAGTTTTTATTTAAAAATTCTTTCTTTGTGTTTTCGAAAAACAACTCTGTCGCGTGGTGACAATCCTGTCGTTTGGCGACAAGCTCTGTCGCGTGGCTACAAGGCTTGTCACGTGGAGACAGCCTGGATTCCTATGCGCTTTCAAACACAGAGTCCACTTATCAATCAAAATTGACTCGTAAAGTCCGTATGAAAACTGTAATCGTATTTTTCATAAAATAATATTTTATTCCAAGTAAAACTTATCAAACTATAATTATTAATTCTAATGCTACTAGGACTTAAAGAGAACCTTCTAGAGAATTCTAGAACACTATAATTAATTCTAATAATTCTAGGAATAACAATTAACATTGGGGCCTCCCCTAGATCATTGGGCCGCTTGTAAAGATCAAACCGGGCCCAGTTTAGTATTTTGGCCATAACTTGCTCATTATTCATCGGAATTGGCTTATAATATATCGTTGGAAAGATCTTTGCAAGCCCCATCCAACTACACTATTATTAGACCCTTGTCGTGGACCAAACTAAACTGGATTGGCTGTTTTCATAAAATAGAGTTGTTTTTCAAAAACAGAAAGAAAGAATTATTAAATAAAAATTAACCGCAACACGTGACCTTTCAATCTTTCACCTCGTTCGATAATCATTTGACATGAAAGGTATTCATCAATGGGTTTGGTTTTGGAAAGACACAAATGGGTGTCTACAGAAGCCCCCACTTTAACTGAGTTTGGAGAAACGCATGTTTCGAAAACGAAAGTCCTATCGATAGGGACGGAGAATGATTCAAAACGTTCTGCGATCCCAAATCATTCTTGTAACATCGATACCTGCAAACTAGCGTTAGTTAAAATAGATAAAAGAGTTAAGAAACGCGTATCTTGCACCGTCGAGCACACGTCTCTGGAGTAACCGATTTTTGTTGTTGTGACAACCTTCCACACTTTCACTTTATTTCCACAAGCTAAGGAACACCATCTACCAATGCTGCTACATCTTGAGCCTATTCCTTGAATCATAGTGATAACCTTCCCAATCATAGCAAAAGTCGTCGAAGACCGCCTCATCACGAACCACTCTTCTCAAATCTTGGTGATAACCTCCACAATCTTAGCGAATGCCATCGAAGACCGCCCATCTCGTGCTATCTTCTCAAATCTTGGTGATAACCTCCACAATCTTAGCGAATGCTGTCGAAGACCGCCCATCTCGTGCTATCTTCTCAAATCTTGGTGACAACCTCCACAATCTTAGCGAATGCTGTCGAAGACCGCCCATCTCGTGCTATCTTCTAAAATCTTGGTGACAACCTCCACAATCTTAGCGAATGCTGTCGAAGATCGCCCATCTCGTGCTATCTTCTCAAATCTTGGTGACAACCTCCACAATCTTAGCGAATGCTGTCAAAGACCGCGCATTTTGTGCTATCTTCTCAAATCTTGGTGACAACCTCCACAATCTTAGCGAATGCTGTCGAAGACGGCCCATCTCTTGCTATCTTCTCAAATCTTGGTGAAAACCTCCACAATCTTAGCGAATGCTGTCGAAGATAACTTCGCTTTAAGTCATCCTTAGTTGTTACGATAATGTTCCAAAGAAAACTACCGAAGACCAACGCTTGTCGATCATTAAAGCTCGCTTGAACTTTGCTGTTGAAAAAATTTTTTGCTGTAATTTCTGCGGTGCCAATACGTCGGCGCATTTTTGCTGTTTGTGAACCATTATGTTGGTGCCTTTGCGATGAGTCAATGTTTAAGCGCTTTAAGCTGAGTGAGACGATCTTTTATTAGGTCGATCACCTATTGTAATTGTAATCAAGCCGATTACTTAGTCATGTCAAATTGCTTATAGGGGCTAACTGGCGTACCAAGGAACCCGAAATTGCTGCATAAGGTCCACGTAGTCACTTATGAGGGCCATGTATCCTGTCGCCGCACCGACGCACACTGGAAATTACTGTCGCTGTAATTCTGCTCTGTTGCCGGTTGACAGATGTTGTCGCCAGGCGACATCCTTATTATCTGGCGCTGGAGTCTTCCTTATTTTGCTCTTGTTGCTGCTGTTCGTTGCTCGGTTTCGCTCCGAATTTTGAACTTGGTTGTTTCCTTTCAACCAAATCCGCTCAATTTTTTTGCTCTTCATCTCTAATTTACTGATCTATGTAACTCCTCTCATCTTGGAAGAATCTCATATGTCATATTCGCGGTTTTTCAAAAAAATCTCGGAATGTTCTTGCTTGCTAGGATGCACCTGCATTTATATTTTGGACTATGGGTCTTTGCTTATCTTTCTTTAGGGTTGACCTAAGACTTAGTGTTGCTTGACTCATTGACTTGACATGACTCAAGGTATAAACTTGACATAATGATGACTCACTTCGTGTGACTCGTGTGTGCATAGTGTTGACTCATGAAGCTCGATATGTACATGACTCAAAATGCGGAAAAACAAAAATTTATGTCATTTTTGTGGAGGGTACCGACTTTCTCCAAAAAAAGAAAGACGCAAAAAGGAAGAAGTGAAGTGTTGGACGGTGCATGTTGAATGAGGTTAGTCAAACGTTGTTTGATACTATCTCTCAAGGTGCAAGGATTAACTCATCCTAGGCTATCTCAATTGTTGACTCAATGATGAAAGTATTTGGGTAACTTAGGCACGGAGGCTAAGCACTTCATACTTTGTGATGCAATGATGAGTGATTTTGTTAAGACAAAGTATTCTTCAATGTTGTGTTAAGATTTCATGACAAAGGGTTCCTAAGGGAAGGACTATTTGGTCATGTATCTGTGATGTGTGTGATAGTGACACTAAAGTTAGGCCGCAAGGGCTAAGTGTGTGGAAAAATATATTGAAAAGAGTCAAATTGTGGTGACTCTTAGGCTGGGTAGGCTAATGATGTAGGGATCAAGTCCCCAAGTCTAGCTCTACATGGCTAGGGATGAGCATAGGAGATCCCTTAATATGATCAATTATGAACGTAAATATGAATGCATTTTTATTACGGCCGCACCCCTTTGTGAGGTTGCCTACGTATCCGTTAGGAATCAGGCCAAACGTAGCTCTAGCCGAACCTCGCACAAGTGTGTATACCTCAAAAAGGTCTAAAGGTTTGAAGAAGTAGGGGATAAAGGCTCAACACCCTAGGTAAGCCCCCAAGGTGTGCAACCTTGCTTTTGAATCTTTGTATTTTTATGCTTGAGTGTTTTAACTCTTTTTTCTTTTTTTTTTTTTTTGCTTTTGCATTTTTTTTATTTTTATAAGTGTGGGCAATCCCGATCATCCGGTCTATCACTCACTTGGCATTCATGTTTCTCAGGCACGGTACCGAGCATTCGATAAGAAACGCAATCTGAGACGTGTTCATATCAAAGACATATTCATGTCAAAGACATTGGAACACTTGCCCTTTTGTACACTTTTATTGTTTCTATTTTGCTATTTTAATCTTTTGAAGTCACTCAAGCTTTTTATGAAATTGAAAATTGCATAAGTTGCACACCATCCCATCCCAAGGTTAGGTAGATATGGGTTGAAAAATGAAAGGTCTATAGTTAGACGAGGCTCAAAGTGGTTTATCAAACAAGGATTGCATATTTGAAGGGTGAAAGGTGATATGATATGGCTACCAGGGGTGCCTCAAATCATTGGTATATCTTGTGCTTAGTTTGACATGGGATATTTTTTTTTTTTTTAAATGCAATGCAATGCGATGATCATATGTAAGGAAATAAATGCTCATTTTATTAAAAGGAAAAAAGGAAAAACCTACAAAGTAAATCTAAGGAAAAAAAGTGCCTATGCTAGACTTATTGGGGAAAGGAAAAAAAATGAAAAATAAATAGAAAAAGAGGTCATGAAATCTTGTCGTTGAAGCTCGCCTCTTGTCTTGTGTCGTTTGCTTTATCATCACTCGCACTTCTTGCTAGCTGGAGGTATGGGAAGCTTGTTATTATAGATCAAATGTTGGATAGCCTCTTTTAGCTTCCAACAACTCTCAGTAGTATGACCCCTACCTTGATGGTACTTGCAATGTGAATCTGGGTTCCAACTAGGCAACCTCTTCTTAGGTGCGGGATCTTGAATAGGTCCAATAGGAGTAATGAGTCCCTTGGCATGGAGTCGATCGAAAACAGCATCATAGCTCATCCCAATGGGGGTGTAGTCTTTCCTTAGTTGTTTCTTAGATCCTTGGTTATCCATGGCTAAGACTTCACTGAGATCAAAAGTACTAACATTGTTACTAGAGTGGGCGTTTTCGAAAGAAGAAAGATTGCCGTTCTTCTTTCCTTTCCAGCCACTGTGGTTATTTTTGTTAGCAGCTTTTTGCTTTGCTAGGTCATCTTCGATCTCGATGCCTATGTCGTAGACGGCCTTGAAAGTATTCAAGTTGTGTTGATATTTTAAGTGCTTTGAATACTTTTCTTGTAAATTTTTGATGAACATCTTCACGGATTCTTTTTCAGTAGGGTCTTCGATCATGTTAGCGGAAGTTTCCCTCCACTTATTAAAGAAAGAAGTAAAGCCTTCATTCTCTTTTTGTCTTAGCATCTCAAGTTGTCTATAATCAGTTTCGACTTGAATATTACATTTATATCTATCAATGAAAGCGTTTACAATAGCATCCCAAGTAGAGGTTTTCTCCTTGTCAAGAGAAAAGTACCATTGCTGACAAATGATTTCTAAAGATAGAGAAAACACAGAATGAAAAGCTTTCTTATCTATTCCCTTAATATTCATTATAGTTTCAAAGGCTCTTAAATGAAAATAAGGGTTATCCATTGCCTTAAATTTCGGGATGTCGTTGGCATTCAATTTCTGCGGAAGAAGATCCTTGTCCACCGAGACCCCTTGTAAGCTAATGCCCTGGAATCTATAGTCATTGGATAATCTGTTCAAACTTTCTTGCATGAGCTCCATTTGTTGTTGTCTCACAGGGTCATCGATTTGGAGAGTTAGATTCCTCAACATTTCAGCCATGTTATCCACTTGTCCCTTGAGTTCGTTGACTTCTTCCTGACTTGCCATTATCTTCTTAGCTTTCCTTTTTCGACCGATCGGCTTATCAAAAAGTTGAACTTGAATAAAGGTGTTGTCTTTGATTAATCGTCCTTCTCTCCTTGACCAAGTATTGAAGAAAGGGAAATTAAGGGATATTCATTGTTAATTATTTGACTCAACTCTATTCAACATGCAATAGATGGAAGAAGGTAGGAAGAATGAATATTGTGATATGGGGAAAGCATGTAGAAAATGGAAAGATGATGTAGATGGAGAGATATGAAAAAATTAGAAATAGAATATACCCCTAATTCAAATGACGGAAAAAACCGACTCATGCATGAACCTAAGACATGGTCATGGTGACATATATAAAGTGTGTGCTAAGACTAGTCAGTGTAGGTGACATGTTAAGACTCGTGTCATGACCATGTGGCTAGACTATGTGACTAGACTCAAGCAAAGACTAAGTTAAGACCTCATATATGTGCACTAAACTGGACAGGCTGTAGTATTTTAGTCATACCTTTTGATCTATGAATCCGAATTGAACGAAACCAACGGCAAATGAAAGATAAAACTCGGGGCTATAGATCCATAGGTTATACGACTCGTAACTCTTTCTATAACTCTGGTTATGACCAAAACAAGTTGATGTTTGTGCAGTATACGGGAATAAAAATCCGAGTTGACTCAAAGGAACTATGACTCGATTTTAGACATATTTATTAGCCAAATTAATTAACTAATTAATTAAGCAAAGTCCTTTAATCTTTGGTTACTTTATTTAGACTTAAACATGACGTGGGAAAATTAGGTCGTTGGACTAATCCTCCTAAGCCAAACAAAATTTATAAACACTCAACAAACCTAAATACAAGTATAGAGGTAAGTCAAGGGTCGAACCCAAAGGAACGGTAATGTCTAAGTGCTTCTAATTATGTGCCTAAGCTAGGTCGAAGACAAAGGGTAAAAGAGGACACTAACAACTACTAAGACAAAGAAACCAAACAAGTAAAATGCTAGGGATTAGGATTCACTTATAATAGCAACGACCAATGCAAATTGGTTTAGGAAGTTGACTAAGTCAAGCAATGTGAGGGAAGATCGAATATGCAACCAAAAGAGCATATCAAGCTATTCTCCTAGAGGTCTAACTACCGTCAACTACGATAAACTCTAGCTAGGAAACATCACAAGAAACCTCAATCGTGTAAATGCAAGCCACAAATCAATGGTCCGTATCAATGTGAACTTACAATGCAATCTAATGTGAATAACTAGGGTGATCAAGCCTAAATCAAACACACACATGCAAATAATCAATTAACCAATTTAATCACATCATCAACTCCATCAAAATCCCCAATCTACATCAATCCATTACATAATACAAGCTTCACCAAATCCCTAACCAAACAACTACTCTAGAAACATCATCAATTCAACAAACAACTAAAGTAATCAACAATCAAAGAAGAACAATTACTCTAATCAAACATCAATCATCAAATCAACAAAATCCAATCAAAATCAACAATCTAAACATGAATACTAAACAAAACAATAAATGAGATAGAGTTTAGAAATGCTCATTGATAATAGAGTAGATCTCCAATACAATTGTCACCATTAGATCTTCAATCTCTCAATCACCATTGAAATTCTTCACTTTCTCTCTCTAACATCTACTCCTAAAACTAACCCCTAAATCTAGAGAGAGAAGCTCTCAACTAAGCTAAGAATATGATCTAATTCTATTATGAAACTTCTTACTACAAAAATAGAAGGAAATAACTATATATACAAAGGAGAAGGTCGGTTTTGACGCCCAAGAATAGACCCACGCAGGTACGGGCGCTCGGAGGAGAGAGAGAAGTGCGCACGGGACACACCCAGAAAGGTGCGCCCGCACACACTCCATGTGCGGCCGCACACGACATATGTGCGGCCGCACACTCCCCGTGTGCGCCCGCACAAAACTGCAGCCTCGTTTCTTTTTCTCCGTCCTAGCTCATGTGGTGCACACCTCCTAAATGATGGTGATGGAGGACAAGGTAGGCAGTAACTTTCTTGAAATTCTTGAAGGATATAGGCCATGGAAAGAGCATATGCAAGGCCTTGAAGCATGCTCCTTGGATCCCCCTTTGACTTGAAGTTTCTTGCACAAGCTTTAGGCATGAAAACAATGAAAGATCATGGAGAGGAAGCTTGGGAATTCTTAGACAATCAATCACAACCTACAAACAAAGGATAAAAAGCAAGTAAAATAGAAAAATAACAAGTAAACTAGAAAAGGCATAAAATAGAGAAAGTAACTACAAAAAGCATAAAATTTAGAAAACAAGAATAAAACTAAGGAAAACTAAAGAAAGGAATAATAAAATGGAATGAAATTCATCCAAAAAGGGACCAAATGAGTGCCATAAATGTCACTCATCAAATTCCCCCAAGCTAAACTTTTGCCCGTCCTCGAGCAAAACAAAGCATGAAAGATCAAGGATGAAAGATTTATTGAAAATGAAAAAGAAAGACTCAAGATAAGAATATACACTAAGACTCACTGTCGTAGAAATCACGTTTGTTTTTAGCTACAACAAGCCCTTTAAACCCCAAAGTCGCCTATGAGGACGAGTGAGGTCTCGTAAGGGTGTCCTAAGAGTTTTACCCATAACTCTTTCTATAACTCTGCTTATGACCAAAACAAGTTGATGTTTGTGCAGTATACGGGAATAAAAATCCGAGTTGACTCAAAGGAACTATGACTCGATTTTAGACATATTTATTAGCCAAATTAATTAACTAATTAATTAAGCAAAGTCCTTTAATCTTTGGTTACTTTATTTAGACTTAAACATGACGTGGGAAAATTAGGTCGTTGGACTAATCCTCCTAAGCCAAACAAAATTTATAAACACTCAACAAACCTAAATACAAGTATAGAGGTAAGTCAAGGGTCGAACCCAAAGGAACGGTAATGTCTAAGTGCTTCCAATTATGTGCCTAAGCTAGGTCGAAGACAAAGGGTAAAAGAGGACACTAACAACTACTAAGACAAAGAAACCAAACAAGTAAAATGCTAGGGATTAGGATTCACTTATAATAGCAACGACCAATGCAAATTGGTTTAGGAAGTTGACTAAGTCAAGCAATGTGAGGGAAGATCGAATATGCAACCAAAAGAGCATATCAAGCTATTCTCCTAGAGGTCTAACTACCGTCAACTACGATAAACTCTAGCTAGGAAACATCACAAGACACCTCAATCGTGTAAATGCAAGCCACAAATCAATGGTCCGTATCAATGTGAACTTACAATGCAATCTAGTGTGAATAACTAAGGTGATCAAGCCTAAATCAAATACACACATGCACATAATCAATTAACCAATTTAATCACATCATCAACTCCATCAAAATCCCCAATCTACATCAATCCATTACATAATACAAGCTTCACCAAATCCCTAACCAAACAACTACTCTAGAAACATCATCAATTCAACAAACAACTAAAGTTATCAACAATCAAAGAAGAACAATTACTCTAATCAAACATCAATCATCAAATCATCAAAATCCAATCAAAATCAACAATCTAAACATGAATACTAAACAAAACAATAAATGAGATAGAGTTTAGAAATGCTCATTGATAATAGAGTAGATCTCCAATACAATTGTCACCATTGGATCTTCAATCTCTCAATCACCATTGAAATTCTTCACTTTCTCTCTCTAAAATCTACTCCTAAAACTAACCCCTAAATCTAGAGAGAGAAGCTCTCAACTAAGCTAAGAATATGATCTAATTCTATTATGAAACTTCTTACTACAAAAATAGAAGGAAATAACTATATATACAAAGGAGAAGGTCGGTTTTGACGCCCAAGAATAGACCCACGCAGGTACGGGCGCTCGGAGGAGAGAGAGAAGTGCGCACGGGACACACCCAGAAAGGTGCGCCCGCACACACTCCATGTGCGGCCGCACACGACATATGTGCGGCCGCACACTCCCCGTGTGCGCCCGCACAAAACTGCAGCCTCGTTTCTTCTTCTCCGTCCTAGCTCATGTGGTGCACACCTCCTAGATGATGGTGATGGAGGACAAGGTAGGCAGTAACTTTCTTGAAATTCTTGAAGGATATAGGCCATGGAAAGAGCATATGCAAGGCCTTGAAGCATGCTCCTTGGATCCCCCTTTGACTTGAAACTTCTTACACAAGCTTTAGGCATGAAAACAATGAAAGATCATGGAGAGGAAGCTTGGGAATTCTTGGACAATCAATCACAACCTACAAACAAAGGATAAAAAGCAAGTAAAATAGAAAAATAACAAGTAAACTAGAAAAGGCATAAAATAGAGAAAGTAACTACAAAAAGCATAAAATTTAGAAAACAAGAATAAAACTAAGGAAAACTAAAGAAAGGAATAATAAAATGGAATGAAATTCATCCAAAAAGGGACCAAATGAGTGCCATAAATGTCACTCATCAAATTCCCCCAAGCTAAACTTTTGCTCGTCCTCGAGCAAAACAAAGCATGAAAGATCAAGGATGAAAGATTTATTGAAAATGAAAAAGAAAGACTCAAGATAAGAATATACACTAAGACTCACTGTCGTAGGAATCACGGTTGTTTTTAGCTACAACAAGCCCTTTAAACCCCAAAGTCGCCTATGAGGACGAGTGAGGTCTCGTAAGGGTGTCCTAAGAGTTTTACCCATAACTCTCATAATAATACAAACAAGGCAAATCATGAAAAAGAAAACAAAATACAAGAAAAGCAAACAAATGTTCATGAAAGGACTTTTGCAAATGTACAAGCACAAGTGGATGCAAATCTTTCTAAACAAGGGAGTGCACGTTCCAAGATACCCAAGGTTGATTGAAACATAAAAATGCTAAGCATAGGAACTAGCTTTCACAATCCACTTTCATCCCAAACGATCTTACCGCGTTCTTCCTAATAGCTTCAAATCGACCTCAAATGAGCATCCCAATGATTCCACGAAGGAACCGGAAAAAGAGAATTTTTAGTCTACTCGACATCTTGACTTTTGCATCCCCTCTCCCTATTCCTAAAACTCACATTCCTCTCCATCGATGAATGACTCAACCATTTAGGTCAAAAGGTATTTCCCCAAGGTTGTAACGTTAAGGCAAAAGGGTGAAGGTAGGCTAAAATTTAAAATTTGGTGGTTTTCCTAATAGTGAAGCAAAGAACGGCCAATTCTTAGAATCACAATCAAGTAGTCACCAAACAAAAACAAACTAACACCCCCAAGCTTATTCAAAGCTATAAATCACAAACATATACACAAAAAGCGTGAGAACGTTTCCCCCCAAGCTTAAATGGAGCATTGTCCTCAATGCTCAAAAAGGGAAAAAACTCACATCAAAATATTTTTGAATTTTTTCATTTTTCACTTTTTTTTTCTCTTTTTTTTTATTTAATAGTGCTTTGTCCTCGCCTCTTTTAACTTTGGACGTCTTTTTCAACTTTTGCACTTATTTGTCCATGCCTTTTATAATGTAGGACGGCTTTTACTCATACTCATTTGCCATTATTCACAAAGAATTCATAACACAATCTTGCTTTCATAAGAACCAAACATTTCAAATTCTCCACCACAAACTCCATCAAGAATGATCAATTGCTTCACAAAAACCAAGAAAAGAAAGAAAAATGAAACAAAAGGCCAAAGATCTAAAGATGTGGCTTGAAAAGAAGGTATAAGGCTCAAATGGTTGCAAGAAGGCAAATGTAAACCCAAAAATAAAGATGAAACGAACTATCCTAAAAATGAAAAATACCACCCCGAAAAAGGTGCCTTTTTCCTCCCTAAATGGTTCGGTCTCGGATTCAAGATCTATGAGTCAAGTTTCAAGATTAGGTTTGCAAGAAGTCAAGGATCCATGCCGCTCATGCAAATATAGGTAGAAGGCTTGAAAAACATAGAACTCACACGGATGTAGCAAAAACTCACTATTGGTGTCAAATCGACTATAGGAAGCAACTACCAAACATGCCACAAACAAGTAGAATCCGGCTTCATGTTCCCACTAGTTCTAACCAACTACCTTAGCATGCTTTATCCTAGAATCAACCAAGCGTACTCTCAAACCGTGCACACCATTACCATTTAGGAAGAAAAGCATTCAATTATACAAGTCCAAATGTTATTATGTCCAAAACAAGAACAAAACAAAACACATTGCAAATTTGCCTTGATAGAAACAAAAATCTTTTTGGAGTTTTCAAAATATAAGAAACATGGAAAAGCATATACAAAGGTGCAAAGCATATATGAATCAAAATCCCACCAAACATGATAGAATACCCTCCCCCAAGCTTGAATGAGTCAATACACTCAAACATAAATCATATAATCCATGGGAGGGGAAAACAAGGAGATTAATCCAACAAACCAACATATGTCCAACATGGCATCATCCACTAGAGAAAGAGCAAGGAAGGATATTATCGGATATTAGGTGGGTGTAAATACCCGCAAATGACCCAATTAAACCTTCCATAGCTAATTTCTCAAGAATTGAACCTTGTTTCCATGTGCTAGCAAAAATAGGAGTCAACCTTCCTTGATTCTTGATCCAAATCGAAGCACCAAAGTATATCAAGTTATGTACCTAGCAAAAGGCACACAAAAATTTCCATGAGAGAAAAATCTATTCTAAAAAGAAAAGGAAAATCTAATCTAAAACACGGGTTACTTCCCGAGAAAGGCTTGCTTAAGGTCCAAGCTTGACCGCTCTAGTAAAATAATATTGCAACGATCGCAAGAGCTTGTCAAATGCACTACTACACATTTCATATGAGAGCAAGTATGCACATGACAAAAATAAGGCATGCAACAAGCATAGTCCACACCTATGGTGTTGAGAAGAAGTATGCCAAGAAGAAGAAGGAGAGAAAGAAAAAACAGAAAAAGGAAGAGAAATTAAAGAAAAAGAAGAAGGCATACTCTTCCCAACAAAATATTTTTGGTTGAAAATCCCACCATCATCCTCAAAAGTCATCAAATGAGGCACTTGAGGGACTAAAGGCTTTTCAAGAGGAGGGGATATGGGAAAAGAAATTAATGACATGGGATAAGAGGGAACAAGATCAAGCGTTCTTGAAAATGAGGTGTAAGGTGAAGGAATAGGAATTGGTTGCTCACTTACACCACTATCCATTGAAACACAAGCTCTCTCATCCAATGAACTCACATCCAAAGGGCTCTCCTCCAACTCATCATCATTCAAATCAAGCTCATTCTGAATCACATCCTCCTCACAAACTTCACACCCTAAGAAAGCTCTCAAAAGCTTCAAATCACGATCAAGGTTCAAAGGAAGCTCATCAAAGGGTTAAGGGTCAAACTTGGGAGGTAGCTCAAAATAATCATGAGAAGTACAATCTCCCTCTAAAAAGGCCTTATCCATCTCAATGGTGGAAAATGTAGAAGAGAAAGGGTCATCAAAGGTGAAAGAGGAGGGCAATGGTTGAAAATTTGAGATAGGACTTGGAGATTCAACCTCACCAAACACTTCACTCTCATCTTCATAATCATCTAAAGTAGGTTCTACCTCCTCAACCTTATCACATGGAACCTCTTCTTCATCAAAATCATCTAAGCTCAAAGCCTTACCCTCAAAGAAACCATGGTCATCATACAAAGGAGATGGGGTGGAAGAAGGTTAGTCTTCAAAATTGAGGAATGGGGGAATGAAATTGCAATCAAGGGAGGTGGGTGGGGAAATGGACTCTTCAATTGGTTTTTCAACACTCAAAACCTCTTGGTTCTCATCACCCTCAAACATCCAATCTCCCATGGAGACTACTTCATCCTTCTCATCCTCACTCTCTCTCCTCACAACTTCTTCACGCTTCAAAAATTGCAATGTCCCATCCTTCTTAACTTGAATTAATGTTTCCTCAAAATTAAGAGAAGTCAACCATTTTAGTTTCCTTTCAACTCCATGTAAAGGGTCAATGGAACAAAATTCAAATTGGGAAGGAGGTTCAAAATGCAAACTCTCTTTTGGAACATCCATCTCTACACCCTTTTCCTCACTCATAGGCTCTCTAATGTCCTCCTCACACACCTTAGGCCTCTCAAAACAATCATCATCATCTTCTTCCACATCTACCAAAGTATTAGAAACTTCATTTACATTCAATATTGATGACAATTGACTCTCCATCTCCTCATTCTTTCTAAAAACAACCTCATTGCTCTCTTCCAACTTTTTCAACAATTCCATTTGGCTTTTTACAATCTCCAAATATCTCATCTCATTTGGTTCCAAATTAGAATTCATCTCCAATTTTCTCAAAGAACCACCAATTTGATTATAAGAAGACTCAATGTTAGGCTCCAAGGTTGTCAAAGGTGAAGAGAGTTGAGGAGCATAATGAGGAAAAGAATTATGAGAAAGCATGTGATGAGGATCAACACTAGAGATATGAGTGGCATCATTAACATGGGGGATGGGGGCACAAGAAGGCATGCAAGATTCATTATTCATGGAACATGGACCATAACAATCATCAATAGAAGCATTTGAACAACCATGACCACGATTATAACTATCTCTAGCAAACCATACATAAAAATCCCAAGCGTCATCAATTGACAATGCCCGAAATCTACCATTAAACATGCTTTCAACAATGTCTCTAGTTTGCTTAGTCAAATTATGATAACAAATCTCACAAGCCTTCCAAAGATCATAACCATGGTAACTAATGAAGTCCTCTTCTCTATTAAAGTACACCCAAAATGGCTCATTCTCAAATTGAGGAAACGAGGTATTTTCCATTTTTATACAAAACAAGCAAAAATCAAATAAAAGAAAAGTATACACAAAGACCTAGACTCAAGCAATCAAAAACACTCAAACATAGACACCGTTTCCCGGCAACGGCGCCATTTTGACGTGGGAAAATTAGGTCGTTGGACTAATCCTCCTAAGCCAAACAAAATTTATAAACACTCAACAAACCTAAATACAAGTATAGAAGTAAGTCAAGGGTCGAACCCAAAGGAACGGTAATGTCTAAGTGCTTCCAATTATGTGCCTAAGCTAGGTCGAAGACAAAGGGTAAAAGAGGACACTAACAACTACTAAGACAAAGAAACCAAACAAGTAAAATGCTAGGGATTAGCATTCACTTATAATAGCAACGACCAATGCAAATTGGTTTAGGAAGTTGACTAAGTCAAGCAATGTGAGGGAAGATCGAATATGCAACCAAAAGAGCATATCAAGCTATTCTCCTAGAGGTCTAACTACCGTCAACTACGATAAACTCTAGCTAGGAAACATCACAAGACACCTCAATCGTGTAAATGCAAGCCACAAATCAATGGTCCGTATCAATGTGAACTTACAATGCAATCTAATGTGAATAACTAGGGTGATCAAGCCTAAATCAAACACACACATGCACATAATCAATTAACCAATTTAATCACATCATCAACTCCATCAAAATCCCCAATCTACATCAATCCATTACATAATACAAGCTTCACCAAATCCCTAACCAAACAACTACTCTAGAAACATCATCAATTCAACAAACAACTAAAGTAATCAACAATCAAAGAAGAACAATTACTCTAATCAAACATCAATCATCAAATCATCAAAATCCAATCAAAATCAACAATCTAAACATGAATACTAAACAAAACAATAAATGAGATAGAGTTTAGAAATGCTCATTGATAATAGAGTAGATCTCCAATACAATTGTCACCATTGGATCTTCAATCTCTCAATCACCATTGAAATTCTTCACTTTCTCTCTCTAAAATCTACTCCTAAAACTAACCCCTAAATCTAGAGAGAGAAGCTCTCAACTAAGCTAAGAATATGATCTAATTCTATTATGAAACTTCTTACTACAAAAATAGAAGGAAATAACTATATATACAAAGGAGAAGGTCGGTTTTGACGCCCAAGAATAGACCCACGCAGGTGCGGGCGCTCGGAGGAGAGAGAGAAGTGTGCACGGGACACACCCAGAAAGGTGCGCCCGCACACACTCCATGTGCGGCCGCACACGACATATGTGCGGCCGCACACTCCCCGTGTGCGCCCGCACAAAACTGCAGCCTCGTTTCTTCTTATTCATCCTAGCTCATGTGGTGCACACCTCCTAGATGATGGTGATGGAGGACAAGGTAGGCAGTAACTTTCTTGAAATTCTTGAAGGATATAGGCCATGGAAAGAGCATATGCAAGGCCTTGAAGCATGCTCCTTGGATCCCCCTTTGACTTGAAACTTCTTGCACAAGCTTTAGGCATGAAAACAATGAAAGATCATGGAGAGGAAGCTTGGGAATTCTTGGACAATCAATCACAACCTACAAACAAAGGATAAAAAGCAAGTAAAATAGAAAAATAACAAGTAAACTAGAAAAGGCATAAAATAGAGAAACTAACTACAAAAATCATAAAATTTAGAAAACAAGAATAAAACTAAGGAAAACTAATGAAAGGAATAATAAAATGGAATGAAATTCATCCAAAAAGGGACCAAATGAGTGCCATAAATGTCACTCATCAAAACACAAGTCAAACAAACGGTTAGCACATATAGGGTATGCACAAACAAAGAATGCACAAATAGTTCAAATATTCACAATATGATGCAATGAGTTTGCAACCTAACCATGGCTCTAGTTCTCTACAGTTCAAGGATATGGGTTAGTCAAAGAGGGTCCATGGTTATGAGTCCGGATGCACCGCGCGGAAGCCTTACCTTTGGAAGGGTTGGCGCGAGTGGATGGGACCTCGCAAGTTAAAAATTTGCTTCCACGGTTTGGTGGATTCACAAACTCGGATGTACCCGTTGTTGCCAGGAGCGTTCAATTGGGTAGATGGAGCGTGAACCCCCAGAGGGTTATGTCCATATGTAGAACACATATGGGTTTCAGAAAAGTGAGAAAAACTCAATCAGGAAGTAGAATCGAGCCAACAGTGTTAGAAATGGTCAGAATAAGAAGGCAGAGTTCTGGCTCGGTATTGGAAGAACTTGGCGCCAGACTACAGGGACTGTCGCCGCAAAAGTGCCCTGTCACCAAGCGACAGAACTGTCGCCAGGCGACAGAAGCACTTTACAGGCGACAAGCCCTGTTTTCTAGGCGCTAGTTCCTACATGCCTCAGCAGGCGCTAGTTCCAGATTTCGCAACATTATTTCAATTCTAGTTGTGAAAGATATTACTCAAATTTATGTGTAAAAATCCTATGTTTTTTACTCATTTCGGATGGTCTATCCAATGAGGACCTTTTTTATGCATATGACAATAATGCTAATCAAAATTACGCACATGAAATACTTAGAACTTTTCGAGTCTCATCCACTCATTCTAAATCATTGCCGAAATAAATTTCAGGAATTAAAATAGAAATCCTCCCCAGTGGAGTCGCCAAAAACTATAGGGAATATTTCAAGCCATTAACCCAAAGCTTGAACCCCACTGTGATCATACACTTAAGCATGGTGGTGCCCAAAAGGAAAGAAGCTAGAGAAAAAGAGTCGCCAACAAGTTTTAGGAACTTGTAAACCGTTCACAAGGTGAAGATTACACCCCTTAACGATCCAGGAGATCGTCAACTCCAAAAGGTCTTGAACCAAATAGGGTTCGGGGATGAAGGTACAAATCCAACCTAAAAGAGATTGAACCTGCCCTAAAAAGGCCTCTACTTCATTCTTCTCGTATTCATGTGCGCTTTCTAACTAACATGCAATCAATAGATTAACGCTAAACATGTTTAATCTATGTTGGTTGAATTTAATGCACAAATAAAACTATTATTGGCGATCACTTGAATTATAATCATATTAGCCTAAACAAGATTATTAATTATCTTATTAAGCGTGATTACAAGTATAAATTCCCTTTAAACATGCATAAAAGGCATGATTAAGCAATAACAATAAATAAGCATCAAGCAACATGATAATCACAATAATTATAATCATAATAATAACAAAGCCTAAATATAATAGCAAGATCCTAGGCATGATACTAACAAGATTAATAACAAATCCTAGCATGTCACTAAGCAATGAAAATCGAAGCTTTAGCCCTAGCATGATACTAACATGATATTAGAAAAGAACAAAAGGCACCCTAAACATGATACTAGAAAGCAATAGAAACATCCTAACATGATACTAGGAATTAAACAAATTTAAACATGCTTTCTACAAGAATAGACCAATAAGATTACATACTTTGATGCCTCGTACCTCTTTCTAATAACAAAATACACGAGTTAGTAACTTCAAGGAAAATATAAATCAAAACAATCAAATTAAATAATTGAAATCGAGATTTGGGACCAAACCCTCAGAAATTATAACCTTTCACGTCTAGGGCGAAGGCAACTTCGAACATTGCTAAGTGTGTCTAGATCTCGTGAATGCGGAATTTTGTAAGAGGGAAGGTTTAGAAAAAGAATAGAGAGAGAAAGCTTCTAGCTTTAGAGAGAGAAAAGAAAGATGATTGTAGAGAGTTGATGATTGTTGAAAACGGAGGTTCAGGACCCTATTTATGAGAAAACAGTCCGGAAATAAGTAGAATTTGATAAGGAATAAAACTCCACGCTGTCGCTGCAAAACCGACCTTGTCGCTTGGTGACAAGTCTTGTCGCGTGGTGACAATCCTGTCGTTTGGCGACAAGCTCTGTCGCGTGGCGACAAGGCTTGTCACGTGGCGACAGCCTGGATTCCTATGCGCTTTCAAACACGGAGTCCACTTATCAATCAAAATTGACTCGTAAAGTCCGTATGAAAACTGTAATCGTATTTTTCATAAAATAATATTTTATTCCAAGTAAAACTTATCAAACTATAATTATTAATTCTAATGCTACTAGGACTTAAAGAGAACCTTCTAGAGAATTCTAGAAGACTATAATTAATTCTAATAACTTTAGGAATAACAATTAACATTGGGCCCTCCCCTAGATCATTGGGTCGTAAGTAAAGATCAAACCGGGCCCAGTTTAGTATTTTGGCCATAACTTCCTCATTATTCATCGGAATTGGGCTTATAATATATCGTTGGAAAGCTCTTTGCAGGCCCCATCCAATTACACTATTATTGGACCCTTGTCGTAGACCAAACTAAACTGTATTGACTATTTTCATAAAATAGAGTTGTTTTTCGAAAACACAAAGAAAGAATTTTTAATAAAACTAACCGCATCACCTGACCTTTCACACTTTCACCTCATTCGATTATCATTCAACACAAAAGGTATTCATCACTGGGTTTGGTTTTGGGGAGACACAAATGGGTGTCAACACTACCGGATGACTCCAAAGTTGTCATTGGCCGCTTGAGAGGTTGGTTTGTATAGACCACAACCGGATATGCCAAGAAGTAGGGTTTCAACTTCTTGACAGCCGTGTAAAGAGCAAGGTCGAATTTTTCAACCATGGGGTACCGTAGTTCAACATTTCTAAGTACAAGGCTAATCAAATAGACCGGGAGCTGAATGTCGTCTCTCTCAGTAAGGAGAACCGCACTGAGGGCATGATCTGAAACGGCTAAGTACATGTAAAGCGTCTCTTTGAGCAGAGGGCTAACAAGCCTTGGTAAAGAGTGTGAATGTTCTTTCAATTTCTGAAAGGCCGCCTCAGCATCATCCCCCCATTCAAACCTTGTCTTCTTTCTGATTGCTTGGAAGAAATAGAGGCACTTGTCACTTGACCAGCTGAGGAATCTCCCCAAAGCCGACAGACAACAGGTTAGTTTCTGGACCTCCCTTACAGTACGAGGTGAGTTCATGTCTATCACCGCCTGTATATTCTTCAGGTTGGCCTCTATCCTCCTTTGATCAATCAGGAATCCGAGAAACTTCCCAGACTCAATACCAAAGACACACTTCTTAGGATTGAGCATGACCTTGTGCCGCCTGAGTGTGGTAAAGGTTTCTCGGAGGTCAGCAAGATGATTTGTCTATTGCTTGGATTTGACTATCATGTCGTCAATGTACGCCTCTAAATTCCTCCCAATTTGGTTAACGAAGACAATATTAATCATCCGTTGAAAAGTAGCAGGCGCATTCTTCAAGCCAAATGGCATCACAGTATAATAGAATAACCCCTGATCAGTGACGAAATTCGTCTTCTCTTGATCTTTTTTCCATGGGGTATTTAGTGGAAGCCTGAGTAGGCATCCATAAAACTCATCAAAGCATGCCCGGCTGTAGAGTTGACCAAGCTATCGATCTTTGGAAGCGAGTAACTGTCCTTTAGACATGCCTTGTTCAAGTCAGTGTAATCTACACACATGCGCCAAGTACCATTTGACACTTTACAAGCACAACGCTTGCAACCTAATCAGGGAAGTTACATGGCCGAATGAACCTACTCGTCTAATAACTTTTTAACCTCAGCAGCTGCCACCTGACTTCTTTACTCACCGTGATTTATTTTCTTTTGCCGAATGGCCTTCTTTTTAGGATTAACAGCGAGTTTGTGGACAGCGAGATCCGGGCTGATGCCTGGCATCTCTTCCACTTCAAAGGCAAAGATGTCTTTGAATTCCTTCAACAGAAGGTGCAAGTTTGCACCCAACTTTTCAAAAGCGACCGTCCCCACCTTAACAGTTCGCTCTGGACGGCTGTCATCCAGAGGAATAATAACGTGATCGCCAGCAGGCTGGGGACGGAGTTCATCTGCCTATTCCCGGTCAGTGATTGCTATTTCTTCTCTTTCTTCACCTCCATCAGCTGATTAGCTTTTCTTTTCTTTTCGACTGCTAGTGGGGCTGGGTCAGAGTCCTTGATATCGTCAAGGTCTATTAGCTCCTTCACATGACCGGCTGCAGTAGCCGTTGGTTTGATGTTTGAGAGGTAGCACTCTCTGTCCGTCTTCTGATCCCTGTTCAGGGAGCCAACAGAGCCATCATCCTTTTCATATTTTAACAACATGAGAGCTGAGATAATGACAGCCTTGCACTCGTCCAAAGTGGGACAACCCAGAGTAATGTTGTAGGCGGTTAGCTCCTCAACCACCAAAAACCGGACGATCATATGTCGCCATTTTCCCTTTTCCCCCAGCCGGATGGGTAAGTTAATTTTTCCAACTGGGTGCACGACCCCTCCCCAGAAACCAACAAGAGGGTGGCAGACGTGCGTAGGTTGTCCATCTTTTACTTCAGCTTGGACAAACACTTATAGCTGATGAGGTCAAAGGCGCTACCCGTGTCTATAAGGATCCGACCAACAAGTTGGTTGGCGACCTTACATTCAATGACAAACGGGTCGTCATGCGGCCGGCGGACTTTGCCCCAATCCTTCTCAGTGATGAGGATGCCTGGGAAGGTACCACTGGTAGACACTTGACCCTCATCAAAAGCATGGATCATCTTCTTCAAATTATCCTTGGTGCCCTGAATAGTCGGGCCACCGCTTGCGAATCCGCCTGCTATGGTGTAGATCGGCTCTTTGTCAGTGTCCGAACTACTAGCAGGCTGGACAGTCTTGGACGATTTTCCCGGATTCGTCTTGATAGTCGCTTTGGACTTCAAGATGTAAGATTTCAGCACCCCCTTGTCAGTTAGACGGTCCAACGTCCGCTTAAGGCTATAACAGTCGTTAGTGTCATGGCCAACTTCCTCATGGAAGTGGCAGTATTTATTTTTATCCCGCAACTAGACAGAACTCTTCATGGGATTCGGCTTCTCAATGGTCAGCCGGTCCTTTATCTCCATGAGGATGGAGTAGCAGTCTTTATTAAACTCGTACTTTGGGACGTACGATTTGAATTCTTTCTTTTTCTTCTGGGTCGGCTGATCAGATTCATCAATCGCCCAGACTTCTTTTCTCTTTTTGCTCTCTTTATCTTTCTAAGTCGGCTGAGCAGACTGACTCTTTTTTGTTTGTCAGACTTTTTGGAGTCTGACTAATGGCTGGACGAGCAGAGGTCGGTGGCTTGAATAAAGCTCTCCACCTCTATCAACGCCTCTTGTAGGGTGAAGACCCTCTTCCGGACAAGGTCAAACTTAAAGGTTGGTCCATCCTTCAAACCCTTGAAGAAGTCTGTATAAGCTACCTCGTCAGACAGCCCTTGTATCTGGATTCTCACCAGATTGAACCGTCTGACGTATAAGCGAAGTCCTTCTCTCTCTCCCTGCCGTATGGTGCTCAAGTCGAGACTTGTTTCCTTGGCAGGGATGTTCATCGAGAAGTTGGAGGCAAACAGGAAGGCAAGCCTCCTAAAGCTATAATGCATCTAGCTGGCAGGTTGCCAAACCATTGCTGGGCTATGCCCTTCAAGGTAGCCGGGAAGCATCGACACCACATAGCATGCTCCTACCCCTACATGTGCATAAGGTTGGCGTAGGCCATGAGGTGGTCCTCAGGGTTGGTGGTACCATCATAGGCACCAACCAAGACATTCTTAACCTTGGCCTGGTGTGCCGCCTCGCTTATTTCCTTGGTGAACACAGAGGTTTGTTCACCAAGTCTAAGCAGACGGAGCTGCCAGTCCAGGAGCTGGACATTGTGTGCCGCCTGTCCCCCGAAAAGGGTCGGCTGCATGAAGGGTGGGACATACTGCCTGTATGGCATCTAGGGCACATATGGGACTGGCCCAATCATCAGAGGGCCCGTATGGGCGAACTTGCCGCCTGTATGGCTCTCATGTAAGGATTAAGAATTCCTTGTGGATGTATTTTTGAAGCTGTCTGGAAAGCTTGATGTAGAGGCTAACTCAGACAACTACTGGCTCCGGTTGTGCTCGATGATGTGTCGAGCATCGGAGAAGGTTTTCTTGCTGCCATCCGGCTGAACTGCTCGGATGACCTTCCTTTTACCCGTCTGGGGCAGAATGATCTTGGACCAGTCAATGGCAGGAGTAGTCTTCTCCTTTGGATGTGGAGTAGGCTGCCTGTCTCTGACTGACTTTCTCCTCTCAGCTTAAGGAGTATTTTTGGCCGACTGACCCTTGCTAGAGCCAACTGTCCTCTTGTTGATCAGGTCCCTGATTTCTTCCTTGAAGCTTGTCATGAACTTCATGAGTTCGTCTCGGGTGAATAGAGCCTGACCCCGTGCTACCTTGGTGTTCCTAGGTAGTGGTCCAGCAGACCTGCTGGTACCAGCTTCATTGTTGCCTCGTTTCAGCCTATCTCTAGGATGGAGGCGCTTTGAGATGAGTGACCCATCAGGGGCCACATAAGTTTTAACCTCGCAGTCGTTATCTGAATTATGGTCCGTGTTGACCTCCCCGTCGGCCGTAAGCTGGTTGGGTTCAGATGGCGGTACATATTCTTGAACCATCTTAGAGGTACTCTCCCCACAGACGGCGCCAAATGTTTTGGGTATTTTTGTCCCTCGGGAGAGTTACGTCACCAAGACTAGTCTGGCGCGATCTATACCTGCAAAACACGGAGACTCTGGTTGGTAGGAGCTCCGCCTCCAATGATAAAGTCAGTAATAGTCGAAGAATATGAAAAGGTGTGGAAAAGGTAAAAGTGAGATCTTCTCGGATTCCGAGATCAGGTGTTTTCTGTGATGTGAGAGAATGTAGGGTTGTTGTAATAAATGAATTGTAGGTGTCCCCAAAATGGGGTGAATCTCCCTATTTATAGGGTGATTGGTGAATGTGCCCCTGATTAGGTCACTTTGACCAAACCCTGATGGGCTGCGTCGTATTACAGGTTTTTCGGGATTTGGGCCTTGAAGGCCGTCTTTTCTTCCGAATTCTGGGAACGCCACGTGTCAAATAGGGATAAGCCTACTTTGGCCCTATCTTGGGTTGACACGTGTCGTCTACTGGCTGGTCCACGTGGCATGGGTAATTTTTACCCAAAACAAGCCGCCAGCCGTCTAGGGTTTCCAAGCAACAGGTGCCACCTCTTACTTCTTCATAGATTCGGTAGGGGCCTTCCCAATTAGAAGTCGGCTTGCCTTGCTCATTGGCCCTATTGGTTGCCTCCATTTTTTGTAACACAAAGTCCCCCACTTTTAAGGGCCATTTATGTACTCTTTTATTATAGGCTCTAGTCATTCTCAAACTGTAAATCTCATGACGCAAGGCGGCATTGCCCCTATGCTCTGGGAGTGAGTCCAGTGCTAGCCGCATGGCTTCCTAGTTTAATGAGCAAAATGAAAAATTATAACAAGTCTAACTTAAATAAAATTCATCAAAGTGCACAAAACCAAAATTATTCCCAAGAACTATTCTTTAATAAAATTGGTTCAACTTGATGCATTAAAATAAATAAGGCTATTCTCACTATTAATTTAATTAATATAAATTAATCATGAGATTTGATAAAATAAAGGGAAGTTGGAATTATAAACATAAAATTCAAATAAAGATTCCAACTTAACTTGTGAATCCTTGAAAAAAATTATATTTTTCAATATGAAGATAAATGAAATTTCTATCACAAGATTCAAACTTTATGATTCCAATCAACTTAATACATGATTAAATCAAAAGTTCAACCAAAATATTCATGGAATTTAGTAACTCAAAGTTCCAACCATGTACTTAAAATAATTAAAGATTGGATCTTTAGTACTTAGAAGCCTCAAAAAATAAATTTTTCACACTTAATGCAATGGATTTGCAATTATGTGAAAATTTAACCAATCTTTCAAGCACTAATTACTACAAAGTAACCATGCTTAAAGAGGTCAAAAAATGCAGAAATATTAAGGAAAGAACCATATACATAATCACCATAAATATGCCATTAAGATTCAAGGTTAAAAGATTTAAAAAATTTCATCAAACGAAAAACCCTCGAAAAAAGGCATTTCTAGTCGGATTTTGGCCTTTTTCAGTCCTCTAAGGATAAAAACATTTCCAGAACGCTGTTTCCAACCAAAATTCACTATATTTGGGCGAAAATCTGAGTTCGGGGCCAAAAATCAGCTTTAAAACAGGTTTAAAATTAATAAAACCGAACTACTAATCTAATTAGTACCATAAACCAGAAAAATAAATCATTAAAAACACCTTGAAAATTATTTGTTATAAAATAAATGAGCAAGGCTCTGATAACGCTGTCGGGTTTCGATAAGTCCGACTCACCGCAGAAATAAAACCCGAGCCCAAGAACAAACTCACAATTAATATGATCGTTAGGTGAGGACCACTTCCTCACTTACTCCCCAAGGCAACTCACATGCATTGTGAGCTAACCATGTGGCACCCAACCTTGAGCCCCAAGATGGGTTCGGTTAGGCCGCTATCCTTCGGCCCGCGTCCATGACCCGTCACCCGGGTCCGCAACCCTTACCACATGGCACTGCCAACGTGGCACGCTGCCACGTGGTGCGCTGCCACTTGGTGGCTGCCAATGTGGCGCGCTGCCACGTGGCACACTGCCACCTTGGCGCGCTACCACTTAGTGGCTGCCAACGTGGTGTGATGCCACTTGGTGGGCTGCCAACGTGGTGTGCTTCTATGTGGCATGCTGCCACCTTCCCGCACTGCCACTTGGTGGCTGCCAACGTGCGATGCCACGTGTGCTGCCACATGGCGTGCTGCCATGTGTGCTGCCACGTGGCGCGCTTCCCTAGCCTTCGCGTGGCTAGGGTTTTTACTTGTTACTTGAAGCATTTTCCCGTCTAGCCAATTCCTAAATTTTTTGCTCGACTTTTAAGATTAGGTTCCGACGCTCTAAGCTCGGAATCCAACGTCTTTGTTCACAATACTCGACTAACTCATTAATTCCTTTTGGATTAATTTATCGTGTCGGATCATTAGTTTCTTGGGTGTGACCTGAAGGGTTTAGTCAAGATTAAGCTATAATATTAATTATGCATTAATATTACTGATCGGAAGCGGCCTCCACCTAGGCATTCCGGTCACTTGAATTTACTGAATAAATAGCTTTCCAATAGCTCTGAACCCTCTATCGGAATAATACACTTGTTCGAAGGACACCATTCCTTGCACATACTCCATGAGAAACGGGGTTTCACCGGTTTCCCCTTTTTCAGTTGTTTAGATGGCCCATAGGACATGAGTTAACTCCTCTGCCCATAAGCTGCCAGCTCTTTCCGTTTTCTTCTTTATGCCGTCTAAGATGAGTTTGTTGAAGGCTTCAACTTGGTCGTTTGCTTGGGGTCGACCGACTGATGTAAAGTAATGTGAGATCCCTTGACCTCCCAAACAATTTTTGAGCTGAGGTGTCTCAAACGGCGAACCATTGTCAAAAACCATAGACATAGGTACCCCAAACCGGGTGATGATATTCTTCCAAATGAAGGAGATGACATCTTTTGTCTTGATGTTTTTGACCGCCTCTACTTCCACCTATTTAGTGAAGTAATCAACAGTCACGAGGATATATCGCTTCCCGCCTGGTGCAGGTGTATATGGACCCAGAATATCCATGCCCTATTTTGCAAACGGAACCGGGCTATGGATAGCCGTCAGGTCAGTGGCCGGACGATGGATTAACTTGCCAAACCTTTGGCACTTGCCACATTTTTTCACCATCTCCATAGCGTCTGACTCAAGAGTGGGCCAGAAATATCCTTGCCGCCTGGCCCCGACTGCTAGCGACCTGCCGCCTATATGGGAGGGCAATATCCACCGTGCAATTCTTCGAGAACTTCTTGCCCCTTTTCTAGGGTAATGCACTTCAATAGAGGCTTTATGAAACTTGTCTAGAAGAGATCTCCCTTTCAAATCTCGACATTTACAGCACGTTTTTTCATGGCGGCTGCTTCTTGAGCTGAATCAGGCAGCGTGCCATCTAGAAAGTAAGCCCGGATGCCATCCATCCAGGTCGAGCTTCGGTCAAGTACTCCAATGGGCTCTTCCTCAATAATACTTCGTTTTTCTATCACTTCCCAGAAGACCGACCAAGGCATATCACAGGAGGCAAATGGTTCCAACTTTGACAGAGCATCCGCTTGATTGTTCTCAGACCTAGGCACTTGACTCAGATGAAATTCTTCAAGTGTCCCAGCTTCAGCTTTTACCGCCTGAAGCTATTTGATCATAGCCAGATGGGTGGCCTCATAGTCACTATGGTATTGGCTAACAACCAACAGTGAATCAGAGAAGGCGTCAATTTTGGTTGCCCCTGCCGCTTAACACATGCGGATGCCGGCTAGCAAGGCTTAATACTCCGCCTCATTATTTGAAGCCTGAAACTTAAACCGTAGTGCATACTAATACTTGTACCCCTCAGGAGACTGACATATAATCCCTGCACCACAGCCGTTCATAGTAGAGGTCCCGTCTACATAAACTTTCCAAACCTGATCAGTATTATCCGGCGCCACCGGCCCTGTCATTTCGACAATGAAATCGGCAAACGCCTGACCCTTCACTGCCTTTCTTGGTTCGAAAGTGACTTCAAGACCTTACATTTAGATAATCCATTTGAGCATTCAACCGGATGACTCCAGGGTTGTCATTGGCAGCTTAAGAGGTTGGTCTGTGTAGACCACAACCGGATGTGCCAAGAAGTAAGGTTTCAACTTCTTGACAGCCATGAAGAGAGCAAGGCCAAATTTTTTAACCATTGGGTACTGTAGGCGTCGCTCGAAGTGTGCCTACTTTAAAGCATGTTGTGAATATGCTTGGCACTCCTAGGAAGTGGGAATTGACATAATACGATTAGGGACAAATAAAGTAGGGAGCCGCCAACAAATTTTTAGGAACTTGTAAACCGTTCACTGATCATAAAAGGCAACCACGAATAAGGGACAACAATAGGCAACAACGATTGACCCGTGAAGGTTACACCCCATTCATAATCCATGAGATTACTAACTCCATATGGTTCGGAACCACGAAAGGAGGATCGGGGATGATGGTACGAAGTGAGTCATGGAGTCACATTCGCCCGTATTGGCCTCTACTCGATTCTTATAGTGAAAAGTGATTCCTGCGATCTCAAAGGCATACAAACAAAAATTCAATTTGCTCAAAACTATTATTAAGCTAAATTGGTTGAATATTAATGCAACATATAATTCTAAAATATTGTGATCACTTGATTTAATAACAAGATTAAAAAGGAACCTAAACCGGTTGTCCAAATTATCTTTTTAGGCGTGATTTTCAATTACATATTCCCTTTAAACATGAAATATGGTGATCATAAAAAATAATAAAAATCAACATTAATATTGGAAGCAACTTAACAATAATAGCGGTAGTCAAATCGAATAATAAATTAACCTAATCATGATACTAGCAATATTAAAATAAAATAAGTAATTAAATTAAATAATTACTCACATTCCGCACGTTCCTTTAAATTGCTACATCATGAATAAATTGTTAGTAACTTCAATAAAAAATATAAATCAAATGAAAATTAAATTAAATAAATGTAGATTTGAATTGGTCCAAACCCTCAGTTATTTGTACCTTTCACGCCTTGGTTTAAGGACGGAACCTCGGGTTAAGTATGGACTCCTTGGAGTGCTTAAGGGAAGAATGGTGTAATTAGGAATATAGGTTTAAGGCTTAGAATAGGAGAGAGAGAGAAGAGAATGATTTTTGGTGTAAAAGAGAGAAAGAGAGAAGGATTTGATGCCCCGAACTGCAGAAATGAGAGGGGTATTTATAGGGAAAATGAGCAGAGGGAACACACGGAACCCTAAAAAGATAAAAACCCTAAAAATTAACACTACGACATGGCAGTTAACACCGTGACACAGTGCCAGGCACCGTCAGAAGGGGTAAAATCCCGTGACCTGGGGAAAATTGGAGTGACGCGGGACATATTTGATCTACGGGAAGTGAAAACGCGTGAAGGGTTTACGCGGAAAAGACACGAGAAAATTCCGTGACATGGCACACGTACCGTGACACAGCAGTGTCCACCGTGGCACAATACAGTACACCGTGTCACGGTAAAAAAAAGTGCGCGGAAATTACACGGAACAACCCCGTGTCACTGAATGGGCACCGTGACACGGGAAATTATACCGTGACGCGGTGCAAAATCCCGTGGCGCGGCAATATTCCCGTGACACGGTGGATTAAAAACATGGAAAAACGCACCATGACACGTTGTAAATTACCGTGTCACGGCACCAGGCACCGTGCCACGTCATCAAGCGCCGTGACACGGTGCTTTTACACCGTGCGCGGTAATTCCAGTTTTTTACACGTTTTTAAAATCATCATAACTTTTTATCTGTAACTTAGAATAAAACATATAATATATCATTGGAAAGCTTATCACGTCTACTTTCCAACCCAATTAGAATCAGGTCAAAATGATTTGTATATTTTAATATATGGCCGTTTTAGTGGAAGGGTGTCGGTTTTGGGCCGTGTTTAGTGTTTTGCTCATATCTTTTTCGTTATAGCTCAGAATTGGGCTAATGATATATGGTTGGAAAGCTTATTTCAGGGCCTATCCAACAAAATAATAATTGGATCAAAATTATAAGACCAAAAAATCAGTTTCTCTCGGTTTTGCGATGTGGACACGAAAAGTGGATAACAAGTTATGGTTTAGGGAAATGAGCTAGGAAATGGATTGGTTTATCAAATGTATTGGATAGAACATGGATTTAAATACTCAACCCGACCAATAATGGCGGTGAAAGGTATTCATCATCGGGTTTGGTTTTGGGGAGACATTTTTAGGTGTCTACAGGTACCGTAGTTCAGCATTTCTAAATACATGGCTAATGAAATAGACCGGGAGCTTGATGTCGTCTCTTTCAGCAAGGAGAACAACACTGAGGGCATGATTTGAAACGGCTAATTACATTTAAAGAGTCTCTTAGGGTAGAGGGCTAACAAGCCTTGGTAAAGAGTGTAAGTGTTCTTTCAACTTCTGTAAGGCCGCCTCCACATCATCCCCCCATTCAAACCTTGTCTTCTTTCTGGTCGCTTGGAAAAAATAGAGGCACTTGCCACCTGACCGGCTGAGGAATCTCCCTAATGCCGCCAGACAACCTGTTAGCTTTTGTACTTCTTTGACAGTGCGAGGTGACTTCATGTCAATAACCGCCTGTATCTTCTCTAGATTGGCCTCTATCCCCCTTTGATCAATTGGAAATCTGAGGAACTTCCCAGACTCAACACCAAATACACACTTCTTGGGATTGAGCATGACCTTGTACCCTCTGCGTGTGGATTTGACTATCTTCTTGCCTCCCCCTTTGATCCGTATATTGCTTGGATTTGACTATCATGTCATCAATGTACGCCTCTACATTCCTCCTAATCAAATAAATGAAGACTATATTAATCATTTGTTGGAAAGTAGTAGGCACATTCTTCAAGTCAAACGGCATCACAGTATAACAGAATAACCCCTGATCAGTGATGAATGTCGTCTTCTCTTGATCTTTTTTCCACAGGGGAATCTGATGAAAGCATGAGTAGGCGTCCATAAAGCTCATCAAGGCATGCCCGGCTGTAGAGTCGACCAGACTGTCGATCTTTGCAAGCATGTAATTGTCCCCACCTTAATAGTTCGCTCTAGACGGCTGTCATCTAGAGCAATATCAATGTGTTCACCAGCCGCCTGGGGACGGAGTTCATCTGACCGTTCCCCCGGTCAGTGATTGCTATTTCTTTTCCTTCTTCACCACCACCAACTGATCGACTTTTCTTTTCTTGACGGCTGGTGGGGCTGGATCGGGATCCTTGACATCGTCAAGGTCTATTGGTTCATCTCCCGGTTCGGCTGATGTAGCCGTGGGCTTGACGTCTGAGAGATAGCACTCTCTAGCCATCTTCTGATCCCCATTCAGGGAGCCAACAGAACCATCATCCCTTTCGAACTTTAGCAGCGTGAGAGATGGGAAGATGACAGCCTTGGACTTGTTTAGAGTCGGACGGCTCAAGATAAGGTTGTAGGCTGTCAGCTCCTCTACAACCAAGAACCGGACAACCATGTGGCGTCCTTTTCCCTTCTCTCCCAGCCGGATAGGTAAATCGATCCGTCCAACTCAGTGCACGACTCCCCCTCCAAAGACAACTATAGGGTGAGTGACCTGATGCATGCTGCCGGGCTTGTACTTCAACTTGGGCAAGCACTTGTAGCTGATGATGTCAGATGAGCTGTCAGTATCTATTAGGATTCGACCGACCAACTAGTTGGCGACCTTGCATTCAATGACGACTGGGTCATCATGTGGCCGGCGGACTAAGCCCCGGTCCTTTTCAGTGATGATAACCTCAGGAAATGTGCTGGTAGACGCCTGACCCTCGTCAAAAGAGTTGACGTCTATCTTCCCCAGATGGTCCTTGGTGCCCTGGATGGTAGGTCCCCCTCCGGAAAAACCGCCTGCTATGGTGTAGATCAGCTCTTTGTCAATGTCCAAACTACTAGTAGGTTAGACAATCTTTTTGGACGACTGTTAAGGATTTGTCTTCAGGGTAACCTTAGATCTTGAGGATGTAGGACTTCAACACCCCCTAATCGGCCAGACGGTCCAACAGCAGCTTGAGGCTATAGCAGTCGTTGGTGTCATGGCCAATGTCCTCATGAAAATGGTAGTACTTGATTTTGTTCCGATTTTTGGCAGAACCTTTCATTGCAGCCGGCTTCTCAATGGTCAGCTGATCCTTGATCTCCATGAGGATGGAGTAGCAGTCTTTGTTAAACTCGTACTTGGGGACGTAAAGTTTAAACTCCTTCTTTTTCTTCTAGGATGGCTGATCAGAATCGTCTACCGCCCAGACTTCTTTTCTTTTCTTGCTCCCTTCAGCTTTGGGAGTCGGCTGAGTAAGCCAACTCTCCTTTTGTTTGTCAGACTTCTTGTAGTCTGACTGATTGCTAGGCGAGCAGAGGTCGGTCGCCTATATAAAGCTTTCCGCCTCCATCAGCGCCTCTTGGAGAGTAAAAACTCTCTTTCTGACGAGGTCAAACTTAAAGGTGACCCGTCTTTTCAGACCCTTAAAGAATTATGTGTATGCAACTTTGTTAGACGGTCCTTGAATCTGGATTCTCACCAGATTGAACCGCTTCTTCTCTCTCTCCCTGCCGGATGGTGCTCAAGTCGAGACTTCTTTTCTTGGTAGGGATGTTCATCGAGAAGTTGGAAGCAAACAAGAAGGCAAGCCTCTTAAAGCTGTCAATACATCCGGCTGGCAAGTTGCCAAACCATTGTTGGGTTATGCCCTTCAATGTAGTCAGGAAACATCTACACCACATGGCATCATAATCCAACCCCTGTAGGTACATAAGGTTGGTGTAGGCCATGAGGTGATCTTCCGGGTTGGTGGTACCATCATAAGTACCCACCAAGACATTCTTAACCTTGGTCGGTTGTGCCACCTCGGTTATCTCCTTGGTGAACGCAGAGGTTGTTCACCAAGCTTCAACATACGAAGCTACCAGTCCAAAGGTTGGACGTTGTATGTCGCTTGACCTCTAAAGAGGATCGGCTGCATGTAAGGTGGGGCATATTGCTCGTATGGCATCTGAGGCACATACGGGGCTGATCCAATCAGTTGAGGGCCTATGTAGACGGTATTACCGCCTGTATGGCTCTCATGTAATGACTAGGAACACCTTGTCTAGGTGTTCCTGAAGCTATCTGGGAAGCTCGACGTAAAAGCCGAGTCTGACAGCGCCTAATTTTTCTTTTGCTCGATAATATGTCAAGCATTAGAAAAATATTTTTTGCTGCCATTCGGTTGAACTTGCCGGGTGACTTTCCTTGTGCCCGTTTGAGGCAGAAGGACTTTGGACCACTTAATCGCAAACGTGACCTTCTCCTTTGGGTGTGGAGTAGGTTGCCTGTCCCTGACTGGCTTTCTCCTCTCTGGCTTTCTCCTCTCAGCATGAGGAGACTTCTTGGCCGACTAACCTTTACTAGAGCCAGCCGTCCTCCTGTTGATGAGGTCTTTAATCTCCCTTTTGAAACTATTCATGAATTTCATGAGTTCGTCTCTAGTGACGGGAGCTGCCCCTTTTGCCGCCTGGGTTTCCCAAGCCGTTTGTCCCGAGCCTTAACTCGGACATGCCTGGCTATTACCCTGTTCCAGGTTGTCTCTGGGACATATGCACCTGGTTCTAAGTGACCCATTAGAGGCCACATATGTTTCGACTTCAACGTCGTTATCAGTATCATGGTCTGAATAGACCTCTGCCTCTACCCGAGGCTGATTATCATTAGGAGGCGGTACAGACTCTTGAACCATCTTAGAGGTACTCTCCCCACAGACGGCGCCAAATGTTTTGGGGTTTTTCTGGTCCCTCGAGAGAGTTACGTCACTCAATCTGGAATCTTCTGTCTATACTTGCAAAACCACGGAGACTTTGGGTGGTTGGAGGTCCGCCTCCGACGATCAAGTAAGTACACGTACGGAGAATGTAAAAAGGTGCGGAAAAGGTAAAAGTAAGATCTTCTCGAATTCCGAAATCAAGTGTTTTCTCTGATGTGAGAGAATTCAGGTGTTTTGTAATAAATGGATGTGCCCCAAAAATGGCGGAAATCTCCCTATTTATAGAGTCATTAAAAAATGCGCCCCTTAGGTCTTTCTAAACTAATGGGCTGTGCCGCTTTGCGGCTTTCACGGGAATTGGGACTTGAAAGCAGCCATTTCCTTTGCTGATTAGGGATGCCATGTGTCAAGACGTGAATGGCCCATGTTGGACTTGTCCTGGGTTAACACGTGTCCCTTGTTGATTGGGCCACGTAGCAAGGGTATTTTTACCAAAAAAAAAAAAGCCATCAAAGAAAATCTTATCACATTGTATAAAAGATATAAAAGCTAATACCAAAATATATTAGCCAATTCATAAAACATTTCAAACGACAAAAAATGTCAAGTAAAACGATCAAAATATCAAGCAACACAAAAATTAAAGAAACTAAAACATCATACCTAGAATCTGCTTGATTTTTTCTTTTTGAAGTTCCTTTTTCTGCTTTAGATTTTATGTAAATAAAAATAAATAATCAAAAAAAACATCAAATACATAAATATTTGACAAAAACCTAATTGAACTTTCTGTACAAAATACGGAATAATCAAAACCTAAAAAAAAAAAAAAACAAATGCTAAAAATAAAAAACAGATACATGCTCTCAATTTCAAAGATCGTAAATCGAAAATTCAATTAGTAAAATACAAACAAAGAATAAATTGAGTCATAGTTAAAAAAAATAATGAAAAACCTAACTCAAAACAAGTTAAAGTATGAAATTAATCAGGAAAAAACTGAATACCTAATGTTTGAAAGAGGTAATTCGTCATCATGTACTTCCGTAACTTTTAATGGTGGACGATTAGCTTTTTCCAACCTCATGTTTAACGATATTCTTTGACGAAAATATTTAATTGAGAAATCTTTCATAAATGAACAACAGAAAAATGTAGAAATTGCAAAAGTGAAGAAAAAAAGATAGTAGTAGAAAATGAAGAGAAGAAGAAAAGTAAATTGCAGAAGTTGAAATGGCGGTTTTTTTTAATAAGAAAATGGAGTAGAAAATAGCGGAATTAGGGGAAGGAAAAAAATGGACTGACAGTTGATTTGGGCCTTTTCTAAAAACTTAAAATAATAAAATGGGCCAAAATTTTACCATAGACGCACAAACTGTTGGGTACGGGCGGACGCACACAATAGTTTGCCTTTATCTTTAGTTTTTTTTCCTTGGAACGCCACCATGCCTAAATGCATGAACCACAGTAGGGCTCAAAGATTGAGTTTGAAAATTTCTTACACTTACCAACTGTGGTCGTGTTTATTAAGAGTATCCTTAACAATGAACAATTAAAATTATTTGTGTTACTATTTGAATAAAATAATGTTTAAAAAATAAGGGAATGATGAACAGTGGCATGAACAAATGTGATGGTTTGATTTTCCCAACCGTTTGTGAAAATTGTTTGTCTGACAAAAATTCACTTTTGCTGATTTCTTGTTGTCTAAAATTGTAAATTATGTATGCATTTTATATTTTAGTAAAAGATAAATTGAGATGGAGTAGGTGAATGGTAACATGAACAATTTAGTTTTGGTTCATGGTTAAGAGGAGGATGTTTGGTTGATGATTTTTTTTTTTTTTTTTTTTTTTTTTTGGTGAATAGTTACATGAACAATTTTTTTTGGTTCATGAATAAAGATGCTCTAAGTGTTACACTTCCTTTATTGGCAAAAAAACTAAATTATAATATTATATGTTTCTCATTTCATGATCCCACCTAAATTACTACTTTCTTATCACATTTATTACTTTTCAATAAAGTATTAATCATATTATGTATGCATTTATTACTCTAAGTACCCTAATTTCCTGTTATTATATTTAACTCGATTAACAAACTATACATCAATCAAAATATAGTAATTATTAAAAAAAAAATATAGTGGGACTATTTATAATTTTCAAGGGAAATGATTTTAGCACACTAAAATTGATTTTGGCACACCTCTAGGTGAAAGCACAGTTTTCTATACTCTTCTCACATAAGAATGTGCCAAAATCAATTTAGGGTGTGTTAAAATAAATTTCCAATTAACTTTAATAAACAACATCGGGGTGTTCTATCTTAGGGGTATCAAAAACATACCCGACCCGAAAAGTTTACTTGAATCCGAACTGTTTTCGAACTGGTTGGACCCAAAAAAGTTTAATCCAAATCCGATGTGGAATCAATCCGAAGTTAACTTGAAATCGATTTTACCCGGTAATCTACGATCCAAACCCAACTTGGTATCGACTCATTGTTTATCTGAAATCAATAAAACCCGATAATTCAAGACCTAGATTCAATTTAACCCGAAACGAAGTTTACCCGAAACCATTTATACCCGAGAATACCTCATTTTACCCGACTCTTATTCAACCCAATCGAAAACTACCCACGACCCCATTAAACTCGACCAAAAACTTATTAGTTAATTAGCTATCGACTTATTGATTATAGTGGAGACCAAAGGAGATTTAAAAAAAAACTGTAGTTAATGCGGGTTATATTTAATTGTTAGTAGAAGAAAAAAATTCTTAAACACTTGTTAAATAGGGTTGATATATGGGAGTGAAAGACAATTTATATACTTATAAAGAAAATACCTCAATAATGAGTTTAAAATTACATGATTAATTCAAACTAAGATCTAATCAAAACTAATTTGATTTGAACTGAAACCTAACTGGATTGAAATTACCTGATCCAAAGTCTATTAAATTCATTTTGACCCAAATAAACTCAATTAAATCCGACTCCGAGCTCACCTGAACTCGATATGACTCGACCCGAATTGACTTGACCCGAATTCGATTTGTACCTGATCATACCTGGACCCACTGTTGACTCGAATATAATTAAACTTTAACCGACTTGATTTGGTTTGTTAGGATAAAATGAACCGTCATTACCCGATCCAAACACCTCGACTCATTATGAGTCAACCCAAACTCCATCTAGGTATCCGATTTGACACTTCTATTCCATCTTTAAAAAGTCAACACGTGTCTACATGTAACCCAACATGTTTGACAAGACAAAGAACGAAGAGAAACACACAAGTGTTAGTTGAATGGATGACAATCTCTTATTTTTGTGAGGAGAGAGAAAGATACTGCCCCACTTCTTTCCACCCACACATTATTTTAGCGGGTCCTTTTTCTTCATTTTTCAGTGGGGGTCAGCATAACTGCACAAGTGCACAACACAAACCCAGATCACCTGCTCATCTCTTATTATTATTTTACGACGACTACTACAGCTAACAGTTTTTACGGGATTCCTTCGTGTTCGTATTAATATTATCAAAAAAATTGAGTTAGAATTGAACTGATCTGAGCTGAGATGAACGTGGGTGGACAGCCGAATACGGCAAATGGAGCGTCGTCCTCAGCGGGTGAAGGGCCGTCGTCGTCAGGAAAAAAGGTGAGGAAGCCATACACAATTACTAAGTCTCGTGAGAGTTGGACTGAAGAAGAACACGACAAGTTCCTTGAAGCTCTTCAATTGTATGTAAACTTCTTTTTTTTGTTTTCAAACTCGATATTATGGTTATATTTTATGATATTTTTAATTTGTTACAAATTTGGAATGTTTTAGGTTTGATCGTGATTGGAAAAAAATCGAAGATTTTGTCGGTTCAAAAACTGTGATTCAGGTTACTCTTTTTAAATTTACAGAGTTTTGGCTTTAATTTTGGTTAAAAGTGCGATGCTGCAGTAATATCATTAATCTATTGCATAATTTTAGTGATAATGTATTGACTCCAATGCTCAAAGTTGAAACGAGCATATTTTTTTAGGTATGTTAAATTATGTTTGATTCAATTAGCTAGTCAATTTTTGTGCATTACTGGTTTTATCATCGAATTAGTCCTAATTCCTATAGTAACGAGGGGCATTGATTTAGTTTATGCATCATGTACACAGAATACATCAGTATAATGCTTCAAATCTGAAATATAAGGGGTGTAGGAAGATAATCCAAAGTCTTAACAAAGTTTTGTAGGGTGGTATATTACCCGCAGGGTTATCTCAAACAATCTAGGGGCCTTGTGCTATTTTTAAATCAAGCCCCGATATGGGGGCTTGAACAATGGAACAATAATTAAATTTTAAACGACTTAAGTTTTTTGGCTTCTTACCAACTTAGCAATCATTTACATAACATTTTAGACATTAATTTAACGGGTTTTTCACCATATGCCCTTGAGTTTTTTATTTATTCATCATATACCCTTGAGCTTTTGTAAATTCATCATATACTCCTGAGTTTTTACAAAAATACACCAGATACCTTTGATGACTAATGATTTTTAATTTTGTCAATCATTAGAGCTAATTATGAACCAAAACCATCCTAAATATATTCCCCTACCTCCGAAAATACCCACATTTCTTTTTCCCAACCCCAAACCCACCCTAAATTTCCTTTTTTTATCCTCAAAATCAATCATACAAATATGGTTATGGAGATTTGGAGTGGTTTTGGGGGCTGGAAAAAGAAGAGGAGTGATTTTAGGGATGAGGGGGAGAGATCTAAGATGGTTTCGAGGTATAATTAACCAAATTCCACTCATCTTATTTTTATTAGGGACATATAGTGAATTTTTGTAATAAGTTAGGGGTATATGGTGAATTTGAAAAATTTCATGGATATATGGTGAATAAACAAAAACTCAGGGGTATGTAGTGAAAAAACCGTTAATTTTATTTATATCATTATCAAGCCTTTTTCAATTGGAGGCCCTCTGCAATTCGGCTCCTTGTAGTGTGGGTCGCTTTGCACAGGCCCATACTTGGCCCTGATTACCCAAGAATTTGTCCTTATAGGCAAAAGATCGAGCTTAGTAAAAACATGCTATTACTATTTATCCACAACAAAGTGGCCAAAAGGATGATGTAGAAATGTCTCAAGTAAAGCCTTTTTTACTTCAAAAACAAAATGTTTCATACATCCATTTGTTTATATGCCCCATTACATCCTATAAACATCATACTCCGTGGGTCTCTTTTTGGTTTTCCCGTATAGTAAAGTTCATATCTTTAAGGAAGTAAAATTGTGTCTATGAGGTTGCAACTAGAGCTGGTGAGGAGAGAGAGAGTAATTGGGGTTACACGTGGAAAAATTACCATTTAGGTTAATGGAGATATATCAAAGGGACACCCCAAAGGGGAATATGGAGCAAATAAAAAGGGATGAAGTTTTACATAAGATCTCAAGAATGGATAATTACGAGTTAACATTAGGCCTTTGTTGCATTGGTATTAGTCAATTCTTATTTAGCTCATTGGAAGCCTCTTGGGTATGGCATAAGCTTTTGCCTTTTGTTGGGTTCTGTACAAGGAGATGACCCAACTTCATACCTCTGTTTGTTTTTATTTGCTTTAAGCCTGTTGGGGACGAGTCGCAATGACATATTTCTTCTCACGTACCAGACTTGATGCCATCAGCTTGTTATGCTTATTGAGTGGGAATGTAGCATGCTTCATTTTTCTAGTTTCCATTTGAACCCTTTGTATACTTTAAACATTGCTTTAAAGTTCCTGCTTTAGGAGTGAAAACACCCAGGGTGAATAAACAAAGGGGGCTTACAGGAGTGGCAATTTCTACCTTTGCTCTAGAATCTATGACCTTCCACCAAATGGAGAAGTGTTTTATTTTTTTCCTCTTATTGATGATATAATCTTATGTTGATCCTGACTTGAAAGTTTCTTCTAGACTTCCAGGTCTTACTCAGTATTTCACTTTGGTTCTGAACTTTTGTGCTAGAAGAATGAGGGAGTTAAATTTAGGCCTTGGTGGCACAGGTAGCAATAGTAGTTTTCATGACAATGATATTGGAGCCTTTCCTTCCGCAAAATGGTAAGTCTATAAACTCTAGATGTTGAATCTGCTACACTTTTGGAAAGCTATTTAGAAGATGGATTTAATTAAACAAACTGCCTTGAAGATAGTGCTTGGGTGTTTTTTTTTTTCTTTTTTTTCTTTTTTTGTGTGTGTAGTTTTTCTTGCATTTTGACTTGTATTTTCTACAAATGAAGTTCTTATACCTCTTGAGATACTAATTAATGATAAATGTGATTTGTAGGAAATCTCTTAGCAAATTCTTTGAAATGAGATTCAAAGGTTCTGCATGACATACTGTATTTTTGACAGTTAAAGATAATTTTTTTGCTGTCGTGTTACTCATAGTTGAAAATTCTTTTTGAGAATTTTGATGCTTTTCTTGTGTAGAGTTTGTTGGTACTGCTGAGTTAGCGATTGAAGAAATTCTATGTAATTACAGTTAGATAGATTTTCCTGTTTTAATCGAAACGCTTGATGACAAAATATTATTACAGACTTACAGTAGAACACTTGGTAACAATTGTCAATATATTTACGACTCTGGTGACTTATCTTGATGGAGAGACTTTAAAAGTCTTCTTTTAGAGTAAACTAGTTTGCACTTGTAACCTCACCCACCAGAAGCTATTTAATGAATAACTCATGCTAATCGTTTAGAACACTGATTAAATTCTTGGATGTCCAACATCAAGTTCACTTCTGAATTCAGATGCTTTATTGGTGTAGATGTTTGCAACATTAAAAATACACTTATTCATAGAACAATCATCTTACAATTTTATCTTCTGTAGATTCGCAGCCATGCTCAGAAATATTTTTTGAAAGTTCAAAAGAATGGTACAGCAGCTCATGTGCCACCTCCACGCCCTAAACGGAAGGCAGCTCATCCTTACCCCCAAAAAGCACCAAAAAATGGTTTGTTCAAGTGACAGAAAATTATATATATGAGATATGATTGGTATTAACTTTTGGGTACTGATTTAGCAGTTTTTTGGACAATTAACAGTGTCTGTGCTTCCACAAGCAGCAATTGCTTATTCTGCTTCCTTCAATGCTATTGCACCTGGGTATCCTGCATGGAGTGATGGCTCCATTCTAACAAACCCTGCAACAAGTGGAATTACGCCATCTGATGATTATAATCTTAATATTGCAGAAGGTATAAATTATATAACTCTTGTGTCGTTCAAATGGCAAAATACATCCGACTCTTGTAGGATAGATGTGGGATAATTTATCTACAATATATGTACAGGATTGGGATCCTATGAGAAGTTTCTTGAAACGAGAAGGATGAGAAGATTTGATGTGCAACTTTTTTTTTTAACGTAATATGTACTTCGTATATTTTTTTTCAACTGAATGTATGATTTTCAAGCTGATTTTATTTTTCAATTCTTTGTAAAAATAAAAAGTAACACATTATGTTCATTTTATATGCACATCACATTTCAGTCAAAAAAATTTAGTTGCACATCTAATTAAAACATTATGTACTATATAAAATCATTCTCATATTAATCATCTTTATTTATTCTTTAAAAGATTATATTCAATATTCTCTGCTTCTGATGTATTTCATCATTGATTTAGTAGATGTTGGAAGAAAAGGGTTTCCTAGAATTAGTGGAAGCTCTGCAAGTGGAATTGGAAGCTCAAACAGATCTGTAGCAACTTCTGAGTTACCAACGCAAGGAAAAAGCCCCATACTTCATGGTAAGTTACTGTAAATACTGCATATTATTTCCATGATCTTGGTCAATTCTAATATAAATAGTCTCAGTATACTAATCAAGCAAAAACCTATTTGAATCGTAATGAACAATGCTTAGATTTTGTTCAGAAAACAACAGGTTTAGAGCTTCAATTTTTGTAACTCACATTTAGGATTACATCTGCATTATTTTATCTCAATAGTCATCTTTTATCTTATCAAAAAAGATGACAAACCCCACCTTGCTACCTACATTCTCTCTTTACGGTCAATTCCTTAATATATTTGTTGGGCCGGAGTCACCCACCTTGATGGGCCGCACGCACGATCACTCCACATTAGTATGATATTGTCCGCTATGGGTCTAGCCTACATGAATTTGTTTTCGGGTGCCTTCCCAAAAGGCCTCTTACTAATTGGAGCGTGCTCTCACTTATGAGGAAGTCTATTCTTTCCATGTCGGACTTGGATTGCCTACCCCAACAATATTAGATGTATATTGCTATTCAACCTATCTTCTTTTGGAACTTTTTTTTTCCAAAAATGATTGTTTTTTCTCCCTGCATGCTTAGAAAAAACCATTTTTCGTGGCTTGATTTCTTGTTACCCTCCGCATGTTTGTTATAAAATTCCTGACCAAAATTTTTATTATTGTTCTTAGTTTCTTACAATCCCTTCCCCCCGTCGCCAATTTGCTTTAGCTGGAACATCAATTCATAATTGGTACTTAGGCAAAAATGATAATTGAACATTGGTCAAGTTGGCTTGGCCTATTATTACGCTGCAATTCTCTCTATATCTTGTATGGGTTGCTCAAGCTCTTATATTTGTTCGAAATTCCATTAACTAAAGTAGCTATCATTGCCTCTCACATTTTTTACACTAAAAAATAAATTTTCATAACTCTCTTCTCTCTAAGATATCTTTTATTTGTCATAAGCTTTGAGTAAGATATTGAATCATAGAAGCTGTGACCTTTCTTGCTATTATGGCAATTATGTCTTTTGCATTAATTTGTTCTTAGTAATGTTTGCATTTCTTGAGTGCTTCTTTACTCAAATTTGGTTTTATTCTTTATTCATTTTACTAGAATATTCTTTGGTTCTCTCATGGTGCGAAAGAAAGAGAATTAACTTCAATAGAAAATCTACTGTAGATATGAAGTGACTTTGTTAAAATTCCATCGCTTACGGCTTGCCATAATTTTTTTTTTCTAGACTAGATTTAGTTACGCATTTTTTATATTAGATGCTGTTTGGTTAATATTACTTTATTAAAACTTTTCGTGTTTAATCAGGACTTGTGTTGAATGTCATTGCAGGTTTACCAGATTTCGCAGAGGTTTATAGTTTCATAGGAAGTGTCTTTGACCCAGAAACCAAGGGTCATGTGGGAAAGCTCAAAGAAATGGATCCAATCAATTTTGAAACAGTAAGTTTTACCCAATTAGTATTACTGTTTACGCTCTTTGAAACTTAAAAGTTCCAATAGTATGACAGACTCAGAAGTAGAAAGCTAAATTCTTAACAGAAATTTTACCTACTCTATTGGAAATCTTAATGTTCTAGGTGAGCCACAACAAAAGTTCATGTTAATCAATGACCTTTAAATAACAAGATTAATGCAAAATACATAATCTGACTTCTGGTTGTCTGTATCAACTTAGTGTTAAAAAATCTCCATAGTTCATACCTCTTTTCTGCGGTCTCTTAAAATTACATGTAAAATTAGGATTGCACATCGGGAAATGAATTGTTCAATATAGGTATAAGTCAAGATTTTACAATGTGTAATAAAGAGAATATGGCCTAAGTTAAGGAAATGTTGGATTGGATAAATCCTTTTTAGTGTTCATAATTTTAGGGAATAGCGTGAGGGAATTGTATCAAGTTCCACCAAATTAGTAATAATAATAATTTGGGGAAAGGAATCCGAACTTACATAATTTTCACATCCCTCAGTGTTGAATCTTATTGTTACACAATGGATTTCATGTGTCATTTGTACTTTGTAATGTACTTTCATGTCTGATTTCTTGGAACAACTCATCTGACCATGTAAATCTGCAGTTTTTTTCCCTTCTTACATTATGTCAAACATGTCTACAGGTATTGTTACTGATGCGGAACCTAACTTTGAACCTGTCTAGCCCTGATTTTGAGCCAATAGTAAGTACTCCGTACTAAACTTCGTTGACCACATGCGAAGAGGTTCCACTTTGACATCTGCAGAACTTGATTTTGTTGTAAACCATTGTGATGCCGTATTTATTTTTTATTTTTCTGGCATCAAATTTATTAGGATGTTGTTTTGACTTTAATCTTGAATCCTTGAATTGCAATAACCAGTCAGTTTGGTGAGTGGTAATATATGGTCATAGAGGTATTAAATTTATAGTCTCTTGTGAATTTTTGTTGCTGATTCTTCTGTTGAATTGAATTTTATGATTCTTTTTCTTTCGGGAAAATGAATTTGATCATTCTTAGTTGGGAATGGGGATTGATAGATTTTCAAAATCTATGCTTCTGGTTGAGCTCAAAACTCTGAAGTATGATATTAACTCGATGAATTCCTGGTTGCAGAGGAATGTCCTGTCCTCCTATGATGTCACCACCAAAACTGTATCACTTGATGCTGGTGACGTTGCCAAAAACCAGCCAACTGATGTGTGTTGTTAAGCTCGAAAGTATTTCTGATGTATCTTAGAACGTGATACCGTGATATGCTTCATTTTGCTGTTCATATTGTATTTTAGATTTTTGCTTCATGTTTTGCTACTCTCGTTTATGGGCTTGCTTTGTTGAAATCTGCACTACTCAGAGTCTTTGACCTACCTCAAGTACTTGTGTTGGCATAGGGGCTTGTAAATTGATCGAGTCTAAGCTAACCTTCAGACTCCTTTATTGTGTCCGACATAGGTAGCTGAGTTTGAGTAACATAAGGGAAAGTAGATTTCTTTCAATCTCTACATATCTTGAGCATGAAAATGGAAGCTGCTTGGAATACAGTTGTACAATAAATGAAGCCCAAAGATCTCAATTTCTCGAAAGAAGTCAAATTCCATTCAGTTGGCTCCGAATCAATAAGGTTGTTTTTGGTTACAGCTCAGTGGTAGTTCATCCCATTAGGAAGCTTATAACCTATGTATATTCTAAAAGTCTGATAGAGTATAGTTATTTTTTTCATTAATATTATTCTTATTTTTTTTATATATATATAAGTTTTCTTTTGTGGATTCGAGGGACCTTGGAGGATGGGGAGTACAATGTATTTGGATGTATTGATTAGAATCTAGGATGAATCACATATGCAATTTTGAAAATCCTAATATAATTGTTTACTTAAGTGAATTAGTTACAAACTTACAATGTGCTATCTAAATGACATATTAATAGTTTAATGATGTTGCTTAGTTCTAAATATTAATCTGTTTTTGGCTATTTAGCTCACCCAAAAAAAAAAAAAAAAAAAAAAAAAAAAAAAAAAAAGATTTGATTTCTAGATTTAGCTAAACCTTACTCTTGTTTATACACTGACTAGATGAACCCCGTGCGATGCAAGGTTTGTTTGAATTTTTTAAAATAATTTTATATATATATATATATTTATGTGATAAAATCTGTTATATATTTAGATTAAATTTCAAAAGATATTAATTTAAAATGAGAAATCTCATTCGCCAATTTTGCTTACGTGTCATTTAAATTATTTAATTCTAAAAGAAATTAATAATCTCTTATTTAATTGGCTACAACAAAAATTTATAATCTTGCATGGCGCGCTGAAAAAATTAAATCCTAAGTGGCTCTTCAAACACTCGGGAAAAAACTCCCCTTCATATATATATATTAGATTTATAAACAAAAAAAATATCAAATGAAATGTCATTAGATTTGTATTAATCTTTGTTTTAATATGAGAAGTTGCACACGTTCAATGAGAAAAACAAGACTAGTAAAAGGTATCCAATATATAGTTTTTTCATGTATAAGAAGCGTAGAGGAGCAGTCCTAATCATCTAATAACAATCATTTGTAGGAAATCATCAAACCCGTATTTATACATGTTGGTTGGACATGAAAGTTGTACCCCCATTCCCTAGCAAATCATTAATGTTGGTGATTTGGGTAAAAATACCCATGTTATGTGGTCCAATCAGAATGAGACACGTGTCACCCTAAGATAGGTCCAATAAGGATCACTCACCAGTTGACACGTGGCACTCCCAATTAGCAAGGGGAAAGGACGGTCTTCAGGGCCCAATTCCCGAGAAAGTCGTAAAACGGCGTAGCCCACTAACCTATGTCAGAATGACCTAGGAAAGGGCGCATTTTTCAATGACCCTATAAATAGCAGATTTCCCCCAATTTTGGGGCATGTTCATTTATTACAAACACTGAATCCTCTCAAATCAAAGAAAACCCCTGATCTCGGAATCCGAGAAGATCTCACTTTACCTTTTCCGCACCTTTTTACTTTCTCCGTACAATTTCTAACTTAATCGGCGGAGACGGAGCTCTTACCAACTGGAGTCTCCATTGTTTTGCAAGTATAGGCGCCGGGAATCCAGACTTAGTGACGTAACTCTCCCGAGGGACACATAATACCCCAAAAAAGTTAGAGTGGTTGAGAGAGTAAAGCTTAGCCCCCTATAAGTATAATCGGATTTAACGTTTATCATAAATGGATACTACTATTATAAGTTTTCATATGTGGCTGGCCACATCATGTGGTTTGGGTTACTTGGTCAGGGATTAATCGGTTAGGGAATACTCGGTTAAGAGTTACTCAATCGTTCAGGGGTTACTTGATTGTTCAGAGGGAACTCGGTCGGTTAGGGGGTTACTTGGTAAGGGGTTACTCGATTGGTTGGGGGTTACTCGGTGAATTAGGTGTTACTCGGCATGTCATGGGTTACTTGTGTGTTAACTGACAACACGGTATAGCCAGCTACATAAATAACGCGCTTACAACAATTATTTTTTTTTTCATTCTCTCTCTCATTTTCTCTCCTCATCGTATACAACTTTAGTTTTTTTCTCTCCATTTTACCACTGACAAAGAAATTTTACCTAAATATTGGTGCATGTCGATAAAATGAAATGGAGGTACTAAAAATAAATAAATGTCAAATAATCGATACCGAGGAAGTAATTACTACCTCCGTTTCAAGTTATTCGCAACAATTACAAAAAATGGTCGTTTCACATTACTTGCAACAAACTTTTTTTTTTCCTTTTATAATAAGTTTTTTTTGTATGATTGTACAAATTACCCTTACTTTTGTTTTTTAACACCCAAATTAAACTACTGATTTTATCTTAATAACTTAAACTCTACATTGATTAACTTAACCATTTCCACCAAAATCATTACCCTCCCAATTAAATTCATCATCATTTTCAATTGCCAACCACCACCACTACCACCACCACCATACCCAGAATTTCTCTCTCACCGTCCCCCCCTCAATTCGACCGCAACACCTAATTGAAATCTGGGATGTGGGTTCGAAATCTGGGTTTGTGGGTTTTGGGGTTCAAAATCTGGGTTCGTGGGTGGTGGCGGATTTTGGGTTTTGGGTTTAGGGTTCATGGATTGTAATTTTGGTGGTTCCGAGTTTGTAGGTGGTGGTGGATTGTGGGTGGTGGTTGGTTGCAGTGGGTTCGGTGTTTTCTGGTTTCGTGGTGGTGGGTGGTTTTGTGGTGTTAAATGGTGATGTTGGGTGGTTTCGTGGTGCTTGATCGCGGTGTTGGGTGGTTTCGTGGTGTTAAATCATGGTGGTGGGTGGTTTCATGGTGTTAAATGGTGGTGTTGGGTAGTTTCGTGGTGCTAGGTGGTGGTGATAGGTGGTGGACTGGTGGTAGTGGTTAGTTAATTCAAGTTGCTAGGTGTTGTCAACTTTGATTTTTTTTTTTTTTTTTTTTTTTTTTTTTTTTTTTTTTTTTTTTTTTTATTCTTTTTGGAGTTGGATTAACACTTAAATGTATGCCCTTGTTTTTTATTAATCATGGTTTCAATATTTTGCTTAGGAGTCTACAATCACCTCCTTTGTTGCGATTAACTTGAAACGGAGGGTGTAAATTAAGAGGTTTGGTTTGCATTCAACCTCTCCCTTTCTAAAACTCTTTCCCTTTGTTAAACAGCCCTTTATTGTAGATCACAACAATTAACGGTCAAACGACTCAAACATATCATAATTTGATCAAAGCAAAACCTAAACCCAAGCATGGGCTGACCAAGATAGTATTTATTTAAGCATATCCAACTGCTCATTTTAAACCCACACCCTCTGCTACATGGATCAAGCTTGAAGTTTGAGTTAAGGCTAATGACCTTACCACGTTACCAGGCCCCCTTCACTCTTCATGGTATCTTACACCTCCCGTAAAAGCTCAGATCACACAATTTTTCCAACTATGAAAAAATTCAGTCAATTGCAATAGTCGACAAATTCGAAAAAAAAAAAAAAAAAAAAAAAAAAAACAGCTGGAATACCGTGTTCACTACACTGCCACCTCTGCCGAAGACGATATAGAGCCTCCATTCACCTCAAGCAAGGTCTCATACAAGTTTACAAATTAAACCTAAATGATGTTAATTCATTCAAAAACTGACAACACTGTAAACTGAATCAGAAGGCAACAATCACTTCATACATATGGCTGTAAACAAAGATAAACAACGCTGATGATTAATCATTGATATAAAGCTACAATATATAGCAAGCATTCATATGCAAATGATAAGTTACAGAAAGCCAAAGAAGCCAATAAGTGATTAATGTCCAAACTCGAAAATAACCCAGGCATCAAAAAACACTAGATTGAATTATTAGTAATCTTGGAGACTCAAAATGACAACATATATTCCCAATACTTATGGCCTGATTCAACAACCACTAAATGCAGCCTATAGCTATATAAATACCACCAAAAGGGAGGTACAGACCTAAATCACGGGTGCCTGGGTGATTGCCAAGCGAAGCCCACACAATTACAGTGTGTTTGGATAAAGTGGATTTGAAGAGAAAAAATGGAAAGGAAAGTAAGGGATCCATTTTCCTATTTGAATATATATTGGGGGAATAGAACCCAAGGAAATGTGAAGGATCCAATTCCTTCTGAAGTTGGAAAGATTAGAGGAAAAACACATTCCCTCTTCTCCCTCCTTCAACCTCCACCATTGCTATCCAAACACACAATAAACTAGTGCGAACAGCCAGACAGCATGAGTTTTTAATGGTTTACGCACTGGGACTAGGCTCCTTTATTTGTATAGATGTTCTCGACAAACTAGCTTCCAGCTCTTCCAACTCATCCATATCCAGGTCATCGTCAATATCACCCAGACCATCGTCGTCGTCATCATCATTCATTGCACCTGAACTGCTAGGAGCAGCAGTATCACCATGAGCAGAATTGACGTGGTCCTCTTTACCAGATTTCTCACTTACCTGAAATCCAAGTGAAAGTAAATATTTTACTACGATTCACCTTCACAACACTTATTTGTTTCAACTACCAACATAAAAAATGAATTCTTCATATTCCCCACAACTGCATCACCAATCATTACATGCTAGCAATTATTCATAATCCAAACCAGGTTACAAAAACAAAAACAAAATAAAAGAAAATGAAAAGCTTGCAATCCCATAGAGATAAACAGAATTTCAACAGCCAATAAAATACTACCATTCCCTTCCCAAAATAAAAGAAACAGTTAACAACAGCGATAGAAATGTGGATATTGAGAAATGCTGTTAATTAGATGATTATGATTAAACATGACTTTCATCTCCATAAGAGGCAGATAGAGAAGGCTAATTGCAAATATGAACATAAGAACCAATCACAGTAAACAAGGACTAATCATACAAGATAATATGCGAGTGGAAAAAAAAAAGCCAGATGTTCAATAGGAGTGCAAAGCATAAACTATCATCCCATAATAAATCCAAGCAGCAAGCATTGCAAGACAACATCTTTCTTAAAGCCATGGTGGGCAGATCAACAAGTATTCAAGATATCTTCAATGCAGAAGGATAATAACAGTATCTCCCACCCCCCCCAACAACCAAAAAAAAAAAAAAAGCTTAGGCTATTAAGAGAGATTATCCCAAATTATTGGGATGATAATTTAGGTCAAGGACATCGTTTCATAGAAATGAAATATAAGACCTACCTCTGTTTCATTATTTTCAGATTCTTCCCTTTCATATTGATCCCATGCTCCAACATCATCAACAAATAAGCTAGCATTTGACAAAAATAATTCTCGACCACTGAAAAGAAAGAAAACCACATTAGATATACTTACTTTCTATGAGAAAAAAGTAGATGACCAAGGATAAAATGATACCTCATTCTATCATTCTTGGCTCTCTCTGCACACTGAGAAGCCATGCTAGCAGCCTTTTCATCTATCTTTTTCTGCTTCCATTGTTTAAACAACTCTGTAGTCATGGGCGTGGTAGACTTCACTTTTGCCCGCTACAATAATTTAAACGAAAGGTTAGCATATTCATTCACTACAAAGAGGCCAATTCATTTCACACAACTTCTAAGCCACATAGATGCCAATGAACTGCAACAAGTATTATCACCTGCTCCTCAATCTCTTCTTCAATAGGCATCTTATCAGCCTCTTCCTCTAGCAGAGCCTTCATCTGAGATTTTAGTACATAACCAGGTGGAAGAGCATGCCTATAATGACAGTTTTTACCACCATTTGGACATACCCAGAACCAACCATATTGTTTTTTCTCCACAGCATCCAAAAAATGTCTACATACCTGTATAGATCCTCAAATTGTTTAACAATAACACATTTAAATAAACCTTTTTAAAAAATAAAAAATAAAAGCGCACTAGGAAAAATATCATCACTATAACAGACCGACACAAACGGAGTCGAAGTTAGAGGGAAGCACAACCAAAGAACGAGAGATTGTTATATACACTAAGGTGCACCGTATACCCATGAGTATTTTGTTCTCATTTTGATAATTGTTTTTCATTTAATCATCAAATGAAGAGCAAAAACTAACCTTGAGTTAGTTGGGTGTACGTGCAACCGAGTGTAGGTAACAAATTGCACCAAAGAACAAGAGGACCACTGTATGCCGAAATTGCCACATTAAATTCATCAACATAACCAATTGCCCTAAAGAAACTCCCATCATAAGACAGAATATTTCAAATAAATCCAATAAGCTGGGATCAAACACGACTCAAACTACCTCAGTCACAAAATACATACAATTCAGAACTTCGGAGTCGGTGGGATAGATAAAACAAGGAACAAATAATTATTTTTTCCTTGGATTCGAATTTTTAGAAAAAGAGTAAAAAATAATTAAAAAGCATCCACATAACTTTAGTAATGCTATAAGGATATTTAGAATTCATGGCCCTTCACTCATGTCTTCTTTAATGTGGGGGGGGGGGGGGGGGGGGTGGTGGTTCATTGAATTATATCTATAAGTCATTTTAGGAATTCCCATTTTTATCCAACATTCAAGTTGTTCTACAACACCAATACAATATAAATTGTCATTTGTTAAAATAAAAATATTATTATAGGTTGTTTTACCATACCAATTTACGTAGTAGTATTATATGCCACTTAACAATACCATAGTTGTATTAAATAAACTTTCCAAATACATTTGAAAATTGGTGTACTTATGTTGGATAAAAAAAAGAAACAAATAGATTAGAATTTGTTCTGCAATATTCAGCTATAGCTGTTACAATTCACCCATCTGCGAGGCGCCCCAGGGAAGGGGGAATCTGCTCCAGAATGGCATTTTCACATTCACTTATAATTAAGCAGTCAGCTCATATGAGATATTCATAAAAAGGATTTGGAGGACAATATGGTAAACTTATATGAAATTGTGATTTGTGAATTGCAATCACTCGCCTAATTCAACTAATCAAAGCAGTACTAAATCTCCAAATACAGCCTATGGCTCTATCAGAAATATGAGTGAAAAGATTTGAAACAGAGGCAGTTCAGTACATACTACATAGGCTTCAAACAATCACTAATTGGAAAGACGCGATATATAATAATAATAATAATAATAATAATAATAATAATAATAATAATAATAATAATAATAATAACAATAATAATAACAATAACAATAACAATAACAATAACAATAACAATAACAATAACAATAACAATAATATTAATAATAATAATAAATGAATTTTATATGCCCTACATAAGTAATATTACTTTTGATACTGCAAATCTCAAAACATTTGCAACTATGAAAAGGTTTTGAAAACAAGACAACAAAATTACTAGTTTGAAGACCACATACAACATAATGTAACTACAACTTTATATAACCGTAGCCTTAGTTTCAAAAAGGCACAAGGCACAATGAGGCTCGGGAGTTGGCGCCTTAGCTCTTTGAGGCTCAAAGACATTCAAAAGGTGCGCGCCTTTGCTTTTTTCTAGGCTGCTTCCTGCGCCTTATTTCACGCTTTATGTTTTAAAGCATCCATAGCTATTGTGTAAGTTTATTTTTCCTAAAGTATACCATGAGACTTTGTTATAGGCAGGTTTTCTTCAATTCTACTGGATAGAGAAATCCCATATCCTATAATTCGATTTGAAGAACCCTTGTTATTGATCATATGGCCCCAATTTCACCTTTTCTCATAATTTCATTTTTATACTTATTTAATAGGAATTATCATTTCTTTTCTATATGAATAAAGTGCGCCTCACCTACAAAAGGCGCGCACCTTCGCCTTGTGCCTAGGCTCCAAGGACCTTTTGGGCCTTGGTGCGCCTTGCGCCCTTTAAAACTAAGACCCTGTAGCTTCAAATCGCAACCCAAATTTATTGTTTATTTACTTGATCAAAATAAAATGCTCTTCTTAGAGAGTGGTTTCAGTATGTTTTGTCATGAAATTTTAAGCTAATCGCAACCAACATTCTGAAAGCACACTTTAATTACTTTTGGGCTAATACTTTAAGGAGTTCTAACTAGCAGCCAGCCATTTATAATTATTATAATTTTTTTTGGAATGGATATGAGTTAGCACTAAGACATTATACCAACTGAAACAATATCATCTTGCAAATAAGAAAATAATTGGCCCATTCTTTGGACTTCATAATTGTTTAAAAGAAAAGTTGGTAGGTGTTTTTGGGAGCGTAATCTAAATCAATTGTTGATAGATTATACTAAATTAAAATTTATCAAGTTAACAACGTATATGCTGAATAGTCAAGAGTTTGGCAGGGATCAAAAAGTTCTGCAAGACAACTCCAAGCAGAAGAAGTATCAATCACATGCTCTCATACATCATAATAAAGTACAACTTCAGCATTTCTCACAAGAATATTTAACATCACAACTTCAACAATTTGTGACAGGTGACATCTAAGTCAAAAGTCTAAGAGAGACAAATATAGTATAGCATTACTCAGCTCACATTTCAAGTAGAAAATTCACAGCTTCGTAAACAATGGGAAGCTCACAATGCTAGATATTAACTACTCATGCCAAATGACATTTTACAATTACAAGACTAACTTGACAAATTAAAAAATTTATCACAACTTAAACAGGGGATGAGGGGCGTAGACCAAAGATTACATTTAAACATCTAAATAACAATGAAAAAGACTTACAATATCGGTTGGTTTGTTCTGATTGTACTCCTTGCTCTTCTCTGCCACAGCTTTTTCCAAGGTTTCTAGATCCCATTCCTCCATTGTTCCTTGAAAGAAAAAAGATAAATGCCCACAAAAATCCAATCAACAAAAAACAAGGCAGAGACAATAATCTATGCAGTTTAAAACATAATTTAAACCGTAAACTAACATCAAATACAATTACTCACCATCATCACGCTTGTCTGAGTAAACGTCAATCTTCTCTCCTTTCCTTTGCACATTTAGATCATGTGAAAATTTGCATTTAAAACCCTTTGTACACTGCCCTACCTTAAAAAATTCGCACAGTATAGACTTGGGATCAACACCTGATCAAGCACAAAAGCTAACAAGGTAAATACTTCACCAAAACCACAACAAACATAATAAAACATGCAATGAATTGGAAAACAGTTAAGAAATAGATAAATCCATCATCAAATCAAAAAAATAAATGTATTACCAACTGGAACTTTAGGCTGGGTGACAGCAATCTTAAACAAATCATTCAACTCCTTTTCCCTAGCCTTCTCTTCTTCTTTCTTTTTCTGCAATTCAGACAACCAACATTATTATTGACAATATGCCTATGCGCGTGCAATATTAATGCCGTGGCATACTCAGACTTCAATACTCAGGATGTTTCAATGCCAATCAAAAATTGACAAATTTTAATCCCGAAATTCAAATACTCCCACAATATTATTTTAGGATGTTCGTAAGTTACTACACATAAAGTGAACCCTAGTGGTTTATGACTAGATTTCTCAATATGCAATTGCGCCCCATCAACAAAGATTTAGAAAAAAAAAAAACAGCAACAACAATGACAAAGAACCACAGCTATTATACCGAAAATATTAAATAAATCAGATGTTATATCCTTAGTACACGAAAGTAAATCCAATTTAACAACTAATTCCATAGAGAGTATACCCAATATGAATCAGTTCAAAAAAATTGCCATCATATATTCACTAATTAAAAAAAAAAAATTTAAATACAAAAAAAATTGAAAAAAAAAAACAAAAAAACAAAAAAAAAAAAAAATCGATAACAATTATAAACAGCTGCATGAATTGGAAAAAAAAAAATTAAAAATTTTAAAAATTGAAAGGTAGAGAACCTTAGCATCAGTCTTTTTAGGGTCAACTTTAGGTTGGACAGATTGTTTGAGGCTCTGAACATATTTCTGAACATTTTTGCTCTTACTCTTGTTCTTAAGACCAAAAGTCTTATCCTCAACTTGTTTCTGCTTCTTCGCTAGATCGGCCTTAGGTTGCTGCTGTTTCGGCGGCATCCTCTAACGATTACGGCGTCGGAGATGGGGTTTGGGTGAAGAAACTTGCCGGAGTTTTGTGAATTTTGGTCGATTAGTTTTTCGTGAGAGTTTCTGGGGGGGAGGCCGAGGAAGGGTGAAAGATGGGGTGGAACTTGGAAGAGTCCGAGTGTGGGAAAAAAGAGGTTTCCAGAAGCAACAGCCAAAATTTTATTTGTGGAATTGGGCCGAGAGGTAATTTCATATGTGGACTGTGGAGGGTGGACATAAGTTAACAAACCAGAGGGGGCGTGCAACATCCAATCCAAACTACTTCATGGTATGTTCAATTTTGTTCACTATGTTGTGCCGATGCCGTTCTTCCAATTAAAATGTTAGAAAAAATTGTCAACAATAATATGATCTTTCACTGATTTTTAAAAACTAGAATGATTTTTTTTTTTTTTATAATATGCATTTGCTTAAAATAGAATGTGACCGGTTGCTAACGTGTTTGATAGGTTAATTGTGACATTTGTGTTAATATAATAGGTCTTTTTTATTTTACTTTTTCTTATCAAAGTATTGATTTAATAAATAAAATAAAAAATAAACCCAATAAACCCCACCGTATCACTGTCCCACTGCCGCTTAGCCACCACTAGCCCTCACCCTTACCCATCATCACCTGACAAACCTCATCCAAGCACCCACTTGCCTGGCCGAAACCCTAGCCCTCACCCTCATCCTCCACCAGCCTAAAATCCACCACCTGCCTTCACCCCTACCCTCCACATCCTTAACTAATCCTACCCTAGCCCAAACCAACTCAGACGAAACCCCAATCCCCAACCCTCTACGAGCCTGAAACTCCCCCCCCCACACCTTTCCACCACTAACCCTTACCCCCACCATTCTAAATCACCCACAACCAAAACCATTTGTGACAATCGGCATTGCGGAAAGTAAGAGGGGTATGTAGGAGGAGGAGGACTCGGGGTGCGTAGGGAGGGGAGGGGGACTTGGGGTGCTACAGGAAGTGGGATAAGGAGGTGGTCGAGCGACTTACAGCAAGGGGGAGGTGGCTGATGTTAGTGGCGCTTGTAGACACCTAATCGTGTCTCCCTAACTCAAACTCAATGATGAATGACTTTTAATCGCCAAATGGTCAAGTTGTGTATCGAAATTAAGAATTGCTTGAAGTCCTACCCTCATGCCTAGTCCATTTTCCTTAAACCAATCCCTTTTTAGCCCAAATCTCAATCCGAGCCTTTCTTCTTCTCATTTAGAGACTAAACCCACCTAAACTTATCCACACACATTCACCAATCCCAATGTCTAAGATGGCAATGGCTCGGATCTGGACCAAGTCCGGATGGAACCGAATCCAGATCCGTTTTTGTATCTAGGATCCAGATCCGACTCGGATCCGTCTGACGGGTCCAACGGATCAGGGTCCAAACTCGGGTCCAATACGCTTTATCTAATTTTTTTGCAATAAATGTAATGTTTGGGTCAAAAAATGCATTTCAAACTTCCGTAATGGTTATTAAGTTCAACCTAAATTAAAGATATACAACTAATCTAAAAACACAAAGCAACCAACTTATACACTTATGTTGTGAAATAAAAATTATAAACAACAAAAAAAGTACGATGTTACGAATGAGCAAGCGAAAAAACAACGATGATGTCTCCGATATGAACATCCAAAATCCATCTCTTAGAAGGGCTAATCTGAAAGGAATGGTGTCCTTCGAACAAGTGTATTATTCCTATAAAGGGTTCGAAATCATTCAAAAGCTAATTATTCAGTGAGGTCAAGTGATCGAAATGCCTAGCTGGAGGCCGCTTCCGATCAATTTTATTAATGAATAATTAATATTACAACTTAATCTTGACTGAACCCTTCAGGTCACACCCAATCGAGTAACCAAATCAAAACGACGAATTATCCAAAGGATTAAATGAGTCTATAGAGTTATTACGGGAACAAAGACGTCAGATTCCGAGCTTAAAGCGTCAAAGCCGAGCATCTATTGTAATACCCCGGAAATTCCCTTATTTTAAATTACTCTTTTTATTCTAATTAAAACTATTTTAAGGAAATATCCAAAATATTACGCCCACCATAATAACGGCTAAGGCTATTTTTCAAAGTCACACAGTGAAAGTCTAAAATAAAAACCAACTTTCAAAATAAAACTTGACCTCACAACCTCAAACAAAATAAAAATAATTAAATCATGGAACCATTCCAAACATGGCCCTTTTAAAAATCAAACTTAAAATAAACACATTAAGGTTAGTCCATAATAATTAATTCAAAACATTAAACTAGGAAAGCATAACAAGTAACTCTGGACACTCATTCCCATCATGTTCTTCATGCTTCAAGTACCTGTCACTTCCTCTTTTTTCAACCCTCTACTCACCATATAAATGAGTCATAGTAGGGCCAACCAAAGGAAATCCAAACACAAACACAAAAGTACGAATCAGCAAAAGCCGAGTACATAAGCACCACACTAACATGAATATCCTATCAACAAGAATAGTAATAAAACATGCTTGCCATACAATCACAGTCAACTTACCTTTGACTCATACCTAGCAATATTAATTATTTAATCAATAGCTTTGAATTACGCATCGAACGGGTTTCCTTCCTTAAAATATAGCCCATTAAAAATGGAGCTTCCAACCAGGGAGCTACCCCAATTGGCACCTAGTATGTCATACCTTGGTGACGGAATTCCAGCGCATAAATAATAATAATAAAAGAAAGTACAACGTCCGGTACCCCTGTAGAAGCTATGGTTAAATATAAAACCCCATAACTCCTCCCATTTGTTCATACTCAAGGTATATACGTTCCAAGAGTTTTGGTGCGTAACCTTTTACATTTTACGTGATTTATCAATTAACATGTGAAGACTCCAACCAATCAATAAAGAATAAACATAATAATAATCAACACATAATTCCAATTAATTCTTGAATTAATTAGTGAGCACATACTATTTATTTTAATCAAGGTTCCTTGCCTAGTTTTGTGCACAAAATTATACGATTACTACCTTGATGCATAGAATGCACTAATAAACTTTCTTGACTCAATCTCAACTTACTTGAGTGAGCAAATAAATAAACTAACTTCCTTGACTCAACACCAATAATAAATGGGTGAGAATAAAATTCATGAATCATGTTCAATAATTCTAATTATAGCTCTTTTAAACATACATAAGACTTGCTTATTAATTTCATGCTTCCTTGATACTCAAAAATAAAACATACTTCCATGATTCACATATATTCAACTTGTATCATGCTTCGAATATCATATTCACATGCTTGCATAATAATTCATGTTCAACTAACGTCAATTCCAAGCATATAATCAACCAAACATGCTACTAATTCATCACTTCAATCACAATTCACAATCCTAGCATGATACTATGCGTACACAAATATTCTTTTGCACATACGTACGTTGAACAACGCCTAAACTCGGCCACACTTCCTAGCTCGAAACTTCCTACAATTAAAAATACATAACTATAATTAATCCAATATTCTCACAAATTTCCAGCAACTATAATACTATATAAATCATACTAATCAACCCCTTTTGATGACATAAAAGCCATAAAACCTTTTCTTTAAGTGGGTACTTTAGATCCTTTTAAAAGACTTAATTTTCATGGCTTAAATAAAATTCCAACATACTTATTTAGTATAAAACATCACTTTGATACTAGGAAATCATAAATAAATCATTCAAACCTTTTTTCCTTTTATGGATAATCAAACCCTAACTCAATAATTAAAAAGTAGTGTGTGTGAATAAATTCCAACATTAAATTGAAGGCTTTAAACTCATCAAAAACATGATTAGACCATGAATTAATCAATAACAACAACCTAGCCTCAATCCCTAACCAATTATACAAAATCCCCAATTTCTAAGGTTTATATTTTGGGGTTTTTAATTAAATAAAAATCTGAAATTTATATTAATAAATTAGCAACATCAAAATCCCAAAATCAACACCAAAACATAATAAAAATCATGCCTTTAAAACAATTTATCAATAGAATAAATTTTAGGATTAAAGAAGGGTTTTTTTTAATTTTATTTTTAATTTTTTTTATACACAAGCCGAAAGAGGAGAGAGAGAAAGGGAGGAGAGAGACGCCGGCCGGCTGGGCTGCCGGTGCTGTTGCCACCGCCGCCGATGGTGGTGGTGGTGCCGGTGGGCTGGCCGTGCATTAGGAGGGAGAAGGAGAGAGGAGAGTGCGTGGGATTTTAGGGGAAAAAGAAGAGAAAAAAGAAAAGAAAAATAAAGGAAAAAGAAGAGAGAGAGAGAAAATAAAGAGAAAACCTTTGAATTTTTGTGAAATTTGACAATTATGAACTTGTGTGGAAAATCTTGAGGTTTTAAAGTATTTATACTCTCCTTTTAAAATTAAAACTTATATTTACAACTTTGTCATTACTAATTTCTAATCCCTTACAAATTCTCCCTTTGGGCCAACTTATAGGGCCCCTAAATTCCCAATAAGTTGGTTCACCCTTTTAAATAGGATTGACCTAATTAAAAAAAAAAAAAAAAAACTTTTGTTGCCTCAATTCATGATCCATTTTATTTACACACATTTATAATTTATTTAAATAATAATTTCTTTATAAAATGAAATAAATCATTTTAATAAATAAAAGGAAAAATTAGAAATAATAATCCCAACTTTCATCAATTTTGCTACAATAATCCCAACTTTGGATTATTCTGAAATAATCCGAACTTTTGTGGGTCTTCTTTTTCTTCAATCCCAAACTGGTGAACAAAAGTCAGTGACCTATTATATCAGGTCACTTGACATGTGTCAAGTCCTGATTGGTCCAAAACATTTAAAAATTATAAAAAAAAACAAAAAACCCAAAAATCACCAACCACCAGTCAGCCTCATCTTCCCCCCATCGGCCCACCCTAACACCCACCTCACCGGCCAGCCTGCCGCCCGTTAATCGCCGGCCATCCGCGTGAAGCAACCTCCACCACGTCGCCGTCTTCCTCCCTCCTCGAAACACCCCCTGAAAACCCGAATCCACAACCCCGAAACCCCAAATCCACAACCCCGAAACCCCAAATCCACCAACGAAACCCCTCCCTACTGCCAAAAGCCCCCCAATTGTTCTTCCCACCACACCGAAACCCTAAGCGGCTAGGGTTTTCGACGATGGGGAGGAGTTTTTGGGGGGTTTTCGGGTTTGGGAGAAGAGGTTTTAAGCAGCGAGGAAATCAGTGAGTGGGGAGTGGGAAACCAGCGGCGTAAGGGGAGGGGGAAAGGGAAAGCGGCGAGTAGGAAACCGTCGCAGGGGAAGGGGAAACCGGCACTGGGTGAGGGGAATTATCGCCGCCGTTTGGGGTTAGACTAGTGGTTGTCGGGGTTGGCCGGTGGTTTTTAGGGTTGCTGGTGGCTGGGATTTTGGGGTTTGGTGGTTTTTTTTTATTATTTTTTTTTTAGTTTTTTATAAAATTTTTTAGCCAATTCAGTTGTGACACATGTCACTTTTAAAAAAAAATTAACCCATTCAACTGGTCACCGATTTTTGGGATTGAAGAAAAAGATGAACCTCCAAAGTTCGGATTATTCCAGAATAATCCAAAGTTGGGATTATTCTAGCAAAATTGAAGAAAATTGGGATTATTATTTCTAATTTTTCCTAAATAAAATAGTTAATATATATATATAATAAAAATACAGAGTATTACATCTATCGCCAAGGCGATTTTAGAAATCAACGAGATGTAAAATAATCAAACGACACGACATATTAGGCTAACACAAGGGCTTGCCGCACCACTCTAGTGGAGGCAAAGCTATGTAGGACTTTAGATACTATAAGCGGAATTGCATGAATCATATTCATAAGCATCTAAACAACAAGATCAATGCATAACATATAAAGAACAAATAATAATACCTTTGAAGCGTGAATCTAAGGGCAATCGAGCAAGAACTATGGGAGATAAAGAACCTCAAGAGTGATTCATCTACTTAGTCCACGGGCACAGATTAAACCTCCACTAATGCTAGTTAGTCGTGATTGAACCCTTCAATCAACCTTCTACAGAGAGGAGAGGAACGAACCAACCAAGATCCACCACCACGAACACCACATGCCACCTTTGGTGGCCGAATGTACGGAGGGGTGAGAGAGAGGGGAGGGCCGTGAGTGAGAGAGGAAAAAGAGAGGGTTTTGGGAATTGGTTGCTTATTTCACAATTTACTGACTTGTGAATTGTGACTTAATTCAACCTTCTTCATGGACTTTATTTATAGATCATATCTAGAAATAAGAGTCCATGTAAAGCCCAAATTCCTAACTCTAATCTAACTACTTTAGCCCAACACCAATCATGATCTATTATATCCTCATAAGGCCCATTAATGGGCCTCTAACTTGTTTAACCCAATACCCTTGTTGTGTGACCTCATAGAATCCATTCTATTGGGCTTTGGACTATTTGACTAGTCTAAACTTCATTTATCATATCTAGCAACAGACAATGACGGCCTAAAAGAATGAACTTATTTTCTCCATAATTGTGATCCTTGATATATCTAGTAATTGCTCTTATTGAAGACATAATTCCTTCAATCTCCCACTTGTCCGAGACAAGTGCACAATATTCAAATTCCTTAAGTCAAAGTGCGTCGATTTGATAATATGATTGCATCTCATGTCGTGATCATATTAATTTACAAATCTTTTCTTGAAATTTGAGTTAGAATTACAAAACAAATGATTGCTATGTAATCCATTTGAGCATTGCCATGCATTTTCTGAATTCTTCCTTTTCAAGGGGCCAAGACACGTTCCTAATTAAATAGGCAGACTCAATCCAATTTTATGGCAATCAAAGCTCCCACTCAATTCTTGAAGTAACTAGGAAACATTTTTTATAATCTTCGGTTACGAGTAGACGTTTGAATGTACCACAGTTAAATCAATGATTGAATGGAATTAGTGTTCGACTCATGTCAAAGGAATCCACTAATCTTCTGAAAGCTCTATACTTGAACTTCAAAGTAGGTCTATAGTTCGATCATGTCCATCATTCATGCATATCCATGTGATTAATCGAGCATCATTATGCCCCTATAGCCCATGAAACTACGCTATCTAATCAATCTTACATGCTAGTCCAATTATTGAAATCATTTATGTCCACTTTAATGATTCCGAACTAGGAACTTAAATAATTTATGGATTTTGTTCACTAGTGGGGTTTCATTCACCAGGTCATCAACCTGATGAGCCCATCAATACATAATTATTTTGGACATTTTATTTAACATTAAAACCATAACTAAATAAGATAAATAATAAATTTCTGATTAAACATAATTCTGCAAATGAATGTATTACATATGTAATAAGTTTTTCTCAAAACAATACAACTTAAATTACATCATTAGCTTCAATCCAGTTGCTCTAATATGAGTCTCATGCTTAGGCAATGGAAGGGGTTTAGTAAGCGGATCACCGATGTTTTCATCCATATGAACTTTGCATATCTTGACATCTCCTCTACGAACGATCTCTCGAATGAGGTGATATTTCCTCTCAACATGTTTGGATTTGAAGTGTGACCTTGGCTTCTTTGATTGAGCAATGGTGCCATTATTGTCACAATACAACATAATTCTTTCTTAAGCATATGGTACAATGTCCAGCTTTGTGAGGAACTTCTCTATTCAAACTGCTTCTTTAGCTGCTTCAACGACAGCCAAATACTCTAATTCTATCGTATCATCTGCGACATTGCTTTGCTTTGAACTCTTCTAGCTCACCTCTCCTCCGTTCAGACAGAAAATGTACCCTAACTGGGATTTGAAGTCATCTCTGTCTGTTCGAAAACTCGCATTCGTATAGCCCTAAACAACCAACTCATCCTCGCTGCCATATACTAGAAACATTCCTTTAGTCCTTCTCAAGTACTTAAGGATGTTCTTGGCAGTTGTCCAGTGTGCTTCACCTGGATTTGCCTGAAACCTGCTACGCATGCTAATCGAAAAATGTAGCAATTGCTAGAAGAATTCGAATGGACTTAAGCATAGCTACTGGGAAAAAGGTTTCATCATAGTCAATACCATGAATTTATTTGTACCCTTTTGCAACTAGTCTTGCTTAATAGATGTAGGCATTTTCATCCTTGTCTGTTTTAATCTTGTAGACCCACTTGCAACTAATAGGTTTTACCCCATCAGGCAAGTCTACCAGGGTCCACACAGCATTTTTAGATATCGATTCCATTTCGGAATTAATGGCCTCAAGTCATTTCTCTAAGTTGGGGCTCGCTAAAGCTTACTTGTGTTGGGTTTCGATGAGTCTGACTCACCACAGAAATAAAACCCGAGCCCAAGAACAAACTTACAATTAATATAACAAAATGCATAAGTAACAAGAATAAAAAGACTAAATTACCCTTGTAGCGTGCTTTGCTTAATCGAATGTAGCTCTTACTTGAGAAAAGTCGAGCCTCACAAATGGCAAGGACCTCCAACGAAGTCCACCCACAACTCGACCCGACCGGTCTACTACTTGGAGGTTAGCCAAGTCCGACTAAAAAGACTACCCGAGTAATTAATGAGCTTCTAGGTTTTCTCTCAAATGGAGATGCCTAATTGAGCTCTTACTCAAGTGAAAAATCCCAAGGTATGCCATGGCTATTTATAAGGAGTGCTTCCTTGTGAATTCCACTCATCTTTCAATGTGGGACTTTTTCATAAAAAGATCCCACATGGAAAGAATATTAAATTCAATCCTTAGTTAAATAAACCAAGGAGTAACTAAGTAACAAGTGTCACATGGTTAGGTGAGGACCACTTCCTCACTTGCTCCCTAAGGTAACTCACATGCATTGTGAACTAACCATGTGGCACCCAACCTTGAGCCCCAAGTTGGGTTTAGTTGGGCCGCCACCCTTCGGCCCGCGTCTATGACCTGTCACCCGGGTCCACGGCCCATTGCCACATGGCATTGCCAACGTGGCGTGCTGCCACTTGGGGGCTACCAACGTGGCGCGCTGCCACGTGGCACGCTGCCACTTGGTGGCTGCCACGCGTGTTGCCACATGGTGTACTGCCATGTGTGCTGCCACGTGGAGCACTTCTATTTGGCGCGCTTCCCTAGCCTTCGCGTGGTTAGGGTTTTTTACTTGTTACTTGAAGCATTTTCCCGTCTCGCCAATTCCTAAATTTTAGCTCGACTTTTGAGATTTGGTTCCGACGCTCTAAGCTTGGAATCCGACGTCTTTGTTTATAATACTCGGGTGACTCATTAATTCCTTTCGAATTACTTTGTCGTGTCGGATCGTTAGTTGCTTGGGTGTGACACGAAGGGTTCAGTCAAGATAAAGCTGTAATATTAATTATGCTTTAATATTACTGATCGAAAGCGGCCTCCACCTAGGCATTCCGATCACTTGAACTTACTGAATAAATAGCTTTTCAATAGCTTCGAACCCTCTATCGGAACAATACACTTGTTCGAAGGACACCATTCCTTTCAATCTCCCACTTGTCCTTTCAGACAAGTTCGCTTTTAGTGTATAGCCTTTTTCCTATGTCACTTAATGTCTCTTCATGAGCTATAAGGTAAGATTATTCGTCAACCTTATTACGTCCAGAAGTGTTTCTCGAAATTCGAGTTTGACTTTCAATAAACAGATGATTTCTAAAATCCATTCGAGCACGACCATGCATTTTCACAGTCTCGCTCTTCGAGAGGCCTTGTAAACAACAAAGACATGTTCCCTATTATTAGTAGGGGAACATTCCCAGTCTTGTAATGTAAGCTTCTCTTACGAAGAGGACCTAGCCGCCTGAGTGCCGTTTCGTCAGTTCGACCGGTATCATGCTTGCCGTTATAATCTCCATGTACGGCAGACGTTTGACTAACATCAAAACGGACTAGTACTCAAACAAGAGAACTCACAATACTCATGGTCGAGGAAAGAGGTTCCGATAGTCATAATGAGAAGTATACTTATGACGATTTTTAAATCTCTTAAAGTATTCTCATAGGTCGATCCAGTATGGTTCTAAACCAATACCTGTGCAAATGATTTACGATAATCATGTCTTTGTAGCACAAGAAACGGTGCTGTAAATCAAACTACACACTAATCTCAAGCGGTCATTAATCGTCCATCATTTAAATGACCTCGATTAGGGATAATTTTCGATTATAATATTCAATGTTCACTTAATAGGTGTTTCTTTATCCAAGACTAGTCTTGATACCCTATTTTGAATATTCTCAAAATCGAATGGACTCATAATTTAATTCTAAACCACAATTAAATAGAACCGGAGTGATAAAATTTCATGAAATTATATTACTCCAAAACCTGAATGGTTCATCTTATGATAAATGGTTTTTCCAAATGTTTTAAGAGTAATACTCTTTATAAAACATTTATAGAAGTCACACCCATATTTAATATTCTTGATTTCTTTCGTGCAATTGTGAATGTTGTCGTTCACTTATTGCATAGGTTTAGTTATAATTACTTTGCAAATCTTAGCATTTTCATTATTGATCACTTTCATAATAAGATGATAAAATTTGACAGTGTCATGGATTATATATGATTTAGATTTTATTGTCCAAGTGATGGCTCCCACTCATTTTCATGATCTGAGATCTTCAACTTGACAACCTACAATCATTAACGTTCAACAACGAACTTTCCATAGAAAAACTTTCTTATTATTATTTTCTTTAAGGCAATAACATATTCTCAACATATATTTTAGTAGATTTCCTGATGATGCTTTGCTTAGGTTTCACTCCAAACAACTCACAATGATTTGGGATACCCTAATCACTTGTGATCATGCAAATTTACCTTAAATTCCTGCACATTACACATGGATGTACGTCCATGTTGCCATTCTCAAGCCACGACTTATTGCTAGCTCGTGCTTATAAATGGCTTCCTTGTTAAGGATATGATCCTTGTTAAGGTTTGTGCTTGCAACATCAATTCTCAAATTACATTTGTTTCCATGTGTCAAGAATCCATCCCTTTTACTTATCCAAGTTCTTTGGATGTTCTTGATCATAATCTAACGAACCATGACTTAGATTTATTTTGATTGGTGCTTTATTCTTCTCATGCTCTAAGCAAGTAAGTCGTGTGACGATTCCATGTCGTAGCCCACATGATGGATTTAATTGTAGAATGATTCTCAATGTTATTCCATCCATGTTACATTTTAGCTCATCCAGTTTCACCGAGTCTTGCTAAACTGTTTGCTATGTGATACGTTTGAAAGTCTCTACTAGAGTCTTTCTTGTTTGACTTAGTATTTAGCCTAGCTTATACTTAGTTCAAACATTTACTTAGTCTTATACATATGAGTTGAAAGCCTTTCAAAGTCCTTCAATTCATGTTTAACACGGTAAATTCCTTTAAATGTTCAAACATTTTATTAAGTCTATACAATAGATCTTAATTCCCACTATGTACTAAGTATCGTCTTTTGCTTGGTTCATTGTCGAAAATACTTTCAAATCTAAGCATTTAGCATTTGATAGTTAATTTACAACAAAGTTCGTAAACTTCTTGTTGGACCTTACAAGATTAACTCTTGCTCCCACTAAACATCTTATCCATAAGAATTTCTATGTTTCTTCATAAGCCAATCCTTTTAATTAACTCTATGAGAAAACACGTTCCAATTCCTTTATGCAATGCTACCTTCAATCCGATAATGGATTTCTTGAGCTTGCTTTCAAATCTAGCATTATTTTGATTTTCAAAACCCTTAGACTATTTTCATAGTCACTTCCAAAATCCTATTTTAGGAAGGCGGTTTTGGTATCTATTTTTCCATATTCCATATGTGCATTTTTTCTAGAATAGTCACGAAAAGACTTGAGCATTCCGATTGGTGAATAGGTTTTTATTAAAATCAACTCCGTGAATTTAACTATATCCTTTTCAACCAATCTAGCCATGTATGCATATACATTTTCACATTTGTTAGTTTTCTCCTTGAAAACTTATTTGTGATCGATGGGTCTTTTACCCTTCATACAAATTAATCAAGTTTTAAACATGATTTTCAAACATGGAGTCTATTTCGGATTTTATGGCCTCTAACCATTATTTGGAATTTGGATTTGTCGTAGCTATCTTACAAGGCATTATTCCCTTACTATCTAATAGTAAATAGTATGCTTGTAAGTCTTAGGTTTATTTCTAACTAAATAGAAAATTTATAGGATTCAACCCAAACCTTTGGTGAATTATATACTTAAATGGGGTAATTGCATCAAACATTGAGTTTCAAGGCGCACTTTCAAAGCCCTTTGATTATGTTGATCTTACTCTAACTTTCCAGAAGTTTTGTGAGTAATGAATTCTCTTTTAAGGCATTTATAAAGTCCTCTTGAGTATTCTTGATAAAGTATTCTCACGAAGCCCTTTTAAGGTCTCTTGAGATTCTCAGTTCTAGTTTGTTGCTAAGCTCGATGGTTATCGAGTTTATTTTCCTCCCACTTGTCGTTTTGGAAATGTGTTACTTTAAGACACCACTTAGAGCAACAAACATTATGTTCTCAGTTAGGTTGTGGAGGTAATGCTGTAGTCTCTCTTGAATGCTTACAAAGAGACATGTATATTGTCTTTGTGTAAAAGTTCATTGTGCAACAAACAATTAGCTCCCATTTGAGCTATCTTAGCCTTTAATGAGCCATTAAGCTCCCACTGAGCCACCTAGCTCCCTCTAAGCCAGTGAACTCCCACTGAAGCTATGAGTTTTAGATATATACTTGAAAACACGTTTAGAAGTTATTTCTATCCATAACTGAATATGGTGTCCTTTCTTAGCTTCGACATTTTGTTTAGTGTAACATTAGTCATTTGTGCAAATCTTTAAGAGTTTTATAGGAAGGGATGTGATCCATCATTGTTCGAGTCATTTTCAAATGGCATCGAGGTCTTCGTGAAGACACACTATGTTCTTTGTGGAGTTATTTATGAAAGTTTCAACCAATTTCATAACTTTGAGATGGTCAAGCTTGGCTCAAGCAAACATCGCTCGATGTAATCTAGACGTTTTGATGTCTTGCCAAGTCGATTATGTACTTCATTGAACTCTTGAGCTATTCAAGGTCAAGTTTGTTCACATTTGATGAATATACACATATTCTTTCAAATTCTTTGTGAAATGTTGAAGTAATTGAATCTTCTTTAGCGTTTGGAGTCAATTGTCTATGCCAAGAACAATAGCTCTTTACTTTGTTGTTTTTTAACAAGTAAGACTTGCTTGTCTTAGAATGATTCCGAATCGATCAACTGTCAAGAGCCTGTATAGCCTTGAGTACGTTCTTGTTAATGTGACATTGCTAAAGATGTTCGGAACACAAATCATGCCTATGATTTGAACTTTGTGAGTTTATCATGTTAGAGAAATGTTTGTTTATAATCAAGAATTCTTGACTCATGGTTTAGACAACCATGCCATTCAAATAAATTCACAACTATTGCTCTTTACTTTGAATGTGAGTCTTTCCGTGTGTTAACGAATTATTTGCTGATTATGGAACACAATAACCATTTATTTGTTCCAGCCTTCGCTTAAAAGGTCTTTAAACAAAGCATACAACCTTACAACTAATGTAGCTCATATTGTTTCATTTTAAGCTTGTAAGTCAATAACTTAGCATAACTTCAATAGTTTAAGGTCACTTTCCAAGTGTATTACTCAAGCAGTATCTGATACTTGTGAAGGTAATGACTTGCTAAGTTAATTAGAATAACATGAACTCTTTAGTAGAAATGGAATCTTATCCCTTTTCTTTGTTTCTCGTTTTGTATAATTCTTATCATACTTTATCTCATAATCTTTCAGAATCATTTCTTTATGAGTCTTTGACTTTTATACTTTGTTAGGCATATTTAAGCATCTAGTGCGCCGTATAACAAAGTTCCATCTTTTCCTTTAATTCGTACTTGAATTAATACATCAATGAGTTGTACTCACTAGTGTATAAAGCGAAAAGATATGTTGGTTGTCAAGCATTGACAATTTGAGTTTTCAACTCATTACTTCATGTTTATCAAAACTACCTAGTATTTTGAATACATGATGTCCAACCGTCGTTTTGGACTTATTAAAGTCATTTATGAGAATTGTAATTTAGAAATGCCTTTCCTTTCTTTGAGAACTATTCTCAAAGATTTCCTTTACCAATCATGGAAAACAATATAGTTTTATTTGGAATTCTAAAAATATAAGTGCAAAGTATAACCATTTATCAAGAAAATAACATAATAAGTTTGAAATTTAAAAGCATTCATGCAAACTTTCAATCTTATTAAGCGTCTTATCCACGCATTATTCTCGTACCACCCCAAAGCAACACTGCTAGGCCAAGCCTAGTAGCGTTTGCTGCGGGTTGCAAGGTGCAAGGTAGCACGCACAAGGATGCTTGCCCCCTTCGCAATGCACCAAAAACACACGCACATGTTCACTGCCTACAGTAGCATGCACCTCCAGCCATGCGTGCACAACAGCGTGCTGTGCTAGCAGCAGCTGCTGTGCTTGGCTGCGGCTTGCTGGTTGGCCATGGTGCGCCATGGTGCTGGTCAGCAGGCAGCAGCCACGCCACTTGGTGTGTGGCGCGCACCAAGCGCACCAACCCCTTGGTAGCCACATGTGGGCTACTTAGCAGCCCGGCTGGCCGAGGGTAGTGTGCCTTGGTTTGCGTGGCCACACTCTCGGGATTAAATCCGAATTTTACGTGACTTTAATTAATTAATTCCAAATTAATTTTAGAATTAATTTAATGAGGAAAATGAAAAATGATAACAAGTCCAACTTAAATAAATTCATCAAAGTGCACACAACCCAAATTATTCCCAAGAACTATTCTTTAATAAAATTGGTTCAAGTTGGTGCAACAAAATAAATAAGGGCAATACTCACTATTAATTTAATTGATTTAAATTAATCATGAGGTTTTGACAAAATAAAGGGGAGATGGAATTATGAACATTAAAATTCAAATAAAGATTCCAACTTTAACTTGTGAATCCTTGAAAAATTATATCTTCCAATATGAAGATAAATGAAATTTCTATCACAAGATTCAAACTTTATGATTCCAATCAACTTAATACATGATTAAATCAAAAGTTCAACCAAAAAATCATGGAATTTAGTAACACAAAGTTCAAACCACTTAAAAAATTAAAGATTGGATCTTTAGTACTTAGAAGCCTCAAAGAATAAATTTTCTCACTTAATGCAATGGATTTGCAATTATGTGAAAATTTAACCAATCTTTCAAGCACTAATTACTATAAAGTAACCATGCTTGAAGAGGTAAAAAAATGCAAAAACATTAAGGAAAGAACCATATACATAATCACCATAAATATGCCATTAAGATTTAAGGTTAAAAGATTTAAAATTTTTCGTCAAAACGAAAAACCCTCAAAAAAAGGCATTTCTGGTCAGATTTTGGCCTATTTAACAACTCCAAAAGGATAAGAACATTTCAAAGCACTGTTTTCACCCAAAATTCACTACTTTAGGGCGAAAATTTGGGTTTGAGGCCAATAATCAGCTTTAAAACGGGTTTAAAATTAATAAAACCGAGCTACTAATCTAATTAGTAACATAAACCAAAAAATTAAATCATTAAAAAACCTTGAAAATTATTTGTTTTAAAAATAAATGAGCAAGGCTCCGATACCACTGTTGGGTTTCGATGAGTCCGACTCACCGCGGAAATAAAACCCGAGCCCAAGAACAAAATCACAATTAATATAACAAAATGCATAAATAACAAGAATAGAGAAAAGACTAAATTACCATTGTAACGTGCTTCGCTCAACAAGATGGAGCTCTTACTTGAGAAAAGTCGAGCCTTATTAATGGCAAGGACCTCCAACGAAGTCCACCCACAACTCGACCCGGCTGGTCTACTACTTAGAGGTTAGCCAAGTTCGACCAAAAAGACTATCCGAGTAATTAATGAGCTTATAGGTTTTTTCTCAAATGGAGATGCGTAATTGAGCTCTTACTCAAGTGAACAATCCCAAGGTATGCCTTGGCTATTTATAAGGAGTGCTTCCTTGTGAATTCCACTCATCTTTCAATGTGGGACTTTTTCACAAAAAGATCCCACATGGAAAGAATATTGAATTCAATCCTTAGTTAAATAAGCCAAGGAATAACTAAGTAGCTAGTGTCACATAGTTAAGTGAGGACCACTTCTTCACTTGCTCCCCAAGGCAACTCACATGCATTGTGAACTAACCATGTGGCACCCACCCTTGAGCCCCAAGTTGGGTTCAGTTGGGCCGCCACCCTTCGGCCCGCGTCCATGACTCGTCACCCGGGTCCGCGGCCCTTGACACATGGCATTGCCAACGTGGCATGCTGCCACTTAGTGGCTGCCAACGTGGCGCGCTGCCACCTTGGCACACTGCCACGTGGCACGTTGCAACTTGGTGGTTGCCAATGTGGTGCGCTGCCACTTGGTGACTGCCACGTGCGATGCCATGTGTGCTGCCACATGGCGTACTGCCACGTGGCGCACTTATATTTGGCGCGCTTCCCTAGCCTTCGCGTGGCTAGGGTTTTTTACTTGTTACTTGAAGAATTTTCCCGTCTCGCCAATTCCTAAATTTTAGCTCGACTTTTGAGATTTGGTTCCGACGTTCGAAGCTCAGAATCTGACGTCTTTGTTCATAATACTCGGGTGACTCATTAATTCTTTTCGGATTAATTCATCGTGTCGGATCGTTATTTGCTTGGGTGTGACCTGAAGGGTTTAGTCAAGATTAAGCTGTAATATTAATTATGCATTAATATTACTGATCGAAAGCGGCCTCCACCTAAGCATTCCGATCACTTGAACTTATTGAATAAATAACTTTTCAATAGCTCCGAACCCTCTATCGGAATAATACACTTGTTTGAAGGACACCATTCCTTTTAGCTTGTAGGTTCTTCATTCTCCAATAGGAAGATTTCAGAATCCTCAGTTAACAGAACATCGACAAACTGTTTGTTTCTGATTCTGGCATACCTACGTGGGGTAGGAGCAACAATAGAAATATTCTCTTCAACTCTTTGAAGATTTTCACAAGAATTAGATTTGAGTGGGACGATAGGAGTCTCGCTAGTCGAATTAGCTTGCTCCGGCACATGATTTGTCAAATTAGCTGACTCATGCGCCCTTATCTCTGATGTGGTTTTATCCACATCCATTTGTTGCTCGTCTTAAATTTCTTCGAGAACCACTTTACACCCACTTGGCTTTTTAGAAAGAAATTCCTTTTCTAGAAAGACACCATCGCGAACAACAAACACTTTGTTATCTGCGCTATTGTAGAAGTAATACCCTCTTGTCTCTTTGGGGTAACCCACTAAGAAACACTTGTCTGATTTAGGGCCTAGTTTATCGCCTTATAAACGTCTTACATAAGCTTCACTTCCCCAAATCTTAAGAAAAGACAACTTTGGAGTTCTTCCATTCCACATCTCATATGAAGTCTTTTATATCGCTTTGGACGGGCTTCTGTTTAGTACTTTTGCAATTGCTTCCAATGCATATCCTCTGAATGATATGTGAAGATCAATAAAGCTCATCATGGATCGAACCATGTCTATCAAGGTTCGATTCCTCCTTGATTAACTGTGGTGTTCCTGGAGGAGTTAATTGTGAGAGTATTCCACAATTAATCAGATGATCATCAAATTCTTGGGTTAAATATTCATCACCATGATCAGATCGTAGTGCTTTAATTGTTTTCCGAAGTTGATTTTGGACTTCATTCTGGAATTCCTTGAACTTCTCAATGGCTTTCGACTTCTTCTTTATCAATTAAATATAACCAAATCTACTCAAATCATCAGTGAAAGTAATGAAGTAACTAAAACCACCCTTAGCTTTTGAACTCATTGGTCCACACACATCTGTATGTATGAGTCCCACAAGGTCACTAGCTCTTTCACCAATCTCCGTAAAGAGTGACTTGGTCATTTTACCAAGCAAGCATGATTCACAGTTTTCAAATGATTCATAAATCAAATGATGAAAGGAGTCCATCCTTGTGTAATTTCTGGATGCGCGTTTGGTTAATATGACCTAGCCTACAATGCCATAGGTAAGTTGGGTTTGAACCATCCGTTCTTTGCTTTTTATGATCTATGTTGTAGACATGGGTTGATAATCTAATATATATAAACCATTAACCAATTTAGCACTAGCATATAACATATTTTCCCTTGAAATAAAACAACTTGTCTTTAATTTGAAGCGAAAAGTCTTCAATATCTAAAACAGGAACTGAAATAATATTTTTAGTAATTGCAGGAACATAATAACAGTTATTAAGCACCAAAATGAGTCAAGATGGGAGCTTGAGTTCATAGCTTCCAATACCAAGTGCAGCAACAGTTGCTCTATTTCCTACTCAAAGCGTTATCTCCCCTTTAGCTAGCCTTTTACTAACTCTTAAACCCTGCATTTGATTAACAATGTGAGCACCACAACCGGTATCGAATACCCATGTGGAAGAGGAAGTAAGTTTAATTTCTATAACAAAAAAATTAGATAACTCCTTACCTTTAGTTTTCACTGGTGTGTTGTGGGGACAACCTAGTAAGTGGCAAGACCACCTACCGCAATAGAAGCATTGGCTTCCCTCCTTCTTCAAGTACTCCTCTATATGGTTGATCAATAGATTGACAAGCGTCACTGTCGATCCTTCATCATTATGAATAATCTTGACTAGATCAAATCCATCATGGAGTGAAAACAGGATAGTGTCATGCGCAGAGTCATCATCAAATGGCCTCTTTAAGATGTCCATCCGATTGAGTAATTCAATCAGTTCCTTGATATGGGTCTTAACTGACTAACTAGGAGTGAGTTTCTTAGCCATTATTTTACAATGAATATTGTAATTCTCAAACCTTACACTGTTAGTCTAGGAGTAGTATATTTGAGGAATCGAATTAACGACATCCTTGACATTTTAAATTGGTCATTGATGCCTCAACTTCCTAATGCCCCAATGCCAACTTTACAGATGGAACGTAGACATTTTCGCAGGTGAGTCAATTCATAATCCTTGAACCTTCTTTTCCAACAAGTTGGAATACAGTTCAATATGAGATTCTTGATTTTCTCTGCATCCAAAACATCTTTTGCATGCCTATCTGGAGTTAAACCCACTGTGATCTACTTTCAATGGATAAAGAACCTCAAGTGTGAAAACAACATCTAAATACCCAAGATCAATGCATAACACATAAAGAACAAATAATAATACCTTTGAAGCGTGAATCCATGTGTAATCTAGCAAGAACTATGGGAGTAAAGAACCTTTACTATGATTCCACTACTTGGTCCACGGGTACAAATTAAACCTCCACTAATGCTAGTTAGTCGTGATTAAACTCTTCAATCAACCTTCACGGAGTTTAGAGGAACAAACCAACCAAGATCCACCACCACGAACACCACACGCCACCTTTTGGTAGCCGAATGTACGGAGGGGTGAGAGAAAAAGGAGGGTCGTGAGTGAGAGAGGAAAGAGAGAGCTTAAGGTTTTGCGAATTGGTTTCTTGTTTCACAATTTATTGACTTGTGAATTTTCGACTTAATTCAACCTTCTTCATGGACTTAATTTCTAAATCATATCTAGAAATAAGAGTCCATGTAGAGCCCAAATTCCTAACTCTAATCTAACTACTCTAGCCCAACAACAATCATGATCTATTATATCCTCATAAGGCTCATTAATGGGCCTCTAACTTGTTTAACCCAATACCCTTGTCGTGTGACCTCATAGGATCCATTCTATAGGGCTTTAGACTATTTGACTAGCCTAAAGTTCATTTATCATATCTAGCAAGAGACAATGACGACCCAAAAGAATGATCTTATTATCTCCATAATAGTGATCCTTGATATATCTAGTAATTGCACTTATCGAAGACATAATTCCTTCAAGCTATAACGCAGCCCATGCCCTCACATAGGCTCAGCATGGTGCTGGCCGAGGCATGTGGGGTTGGGCGTGTTATGGCCGCACAAGCCCTCGCACAGGCCGAGCAGCAAGTTGGTAGAGTGATGCGGGATTGTGCATGCTGGCCCTTCGCATGGCCTAGTAGCCAAAAAAGCATGTTGTGCATGCTGGCCATGCGAGGCATGCTGTGCGAGCATGCTTGCAGGGCTGGCAGTGCTGCTAGTGCAAGCCTACTAGCAAGCTCGCACTAATAACATCAGCAAGCAGCATCGCAGCAGCTAGCTGCATGCTAGCGTGCTCCAAGCAACAACGCCTAGCCCACTAGCCAGTAGCTAGCAAATGCTCGTATGGGTGTGCTGTGGCTAGTAGGCCCACCCGAGGCACAATGCTGCCATCTTGGCAAGCCTTGTTGCCCAAGCATTGACCGGTCTTGCTTGCTTACGATTAGTGTAGGTTTTTACTTAGGGATCAAGGAGACCATGTGGTCCTCACCTAACCACTCCTATGTGTCTGCCAAGTGTTGTTTGATTATTTCTCTTGCTATTTAATTTAATTTAGAATTAAATTAATTGCTTACTTTTCTTACTCTATCATTTCTCCCACATGGAAAGATGATTGAAGTTTTTGGGAGCCTTTGCTTATAAATACCAACTCTAGGAGTTGGGATTATTCACTTGAGTTGAACTCAATAAAGCATCTCCCAATAGGTGAGAAAACCTTTAAGTTCGTAATACTCCAGTATTTTGGTCTAGCCCCGACTAAGCTTCGGGGTAGGGGCCGTTCGGGTCGGGTCTCGAGGGTGTGAGACGTTGGACGCTTGTGCATTTGCGGGGCTTGACGCTTTCAAGTCCGAGCTCTATAAGAGCAAAGCACGCATCAAGGGTTTGATTGTCTTTTCTTCTTTCTCTTAGTTAATTAATTATGTGGTTGTTGTTAATTAATATGCATGATTAGTTACTTAAATTTGTGTTCGGATTTTGGGAGGGTTTTATTCCGCATGATGTCGGACATCACGAAACCCAACAGCGGTATCGAAGCCGCGCTCATTTATTTATTGTAACTTATGAATTAAGGTGATTTAAATGTATTTAAATTTCTGATTTTGCTTGCAAATTAGATTAGAAGCTCGTTTTAATTAATTTAATCTCGTTTTTATTCTAATTTTGGTTCAAGAACCCAGATTTCGACCCAAAACTAGTGAGTTTTGGGTGAAATCGATGTTCTAAATCAGTTTTGATCCTCTTGGAGAACTGTTCGGAAGCAAAAATCCACGGCAAAATGCTATTTTCAAGGGGGTTTTTCGTTCTTAATGAATTTTTTTTAAATCTTTAAACCTTGATTTTTTATGGCATGTTAATTTTAGATTATGTGTGTGGTTACGTCATTAATCTACTGCAATATTAAGCCCCTTTAAGCATGATTACAAAGTTATAATAGGTGCTTAAATTGGTTTGCTCATTTTTCACAATTTTGCAAATCGATTGCTCTAAGTGTGAAAAAGTTGTAATTTTAAAGCCCTTAAGTATTAAAAATCTAACCTTTAATTATTTTATTGGGTTGAAACTTTAACTTACCATATTCCATATTGTATATTGAATTATTAATCATTTTCAAGTTGATTAAAGTCATAAAGGTTCAAACTTGTGATTGAAATTTAATTAATCTTCATATTGGAATTTTCCAGTTTACACAAGTTAATGTTGGAATATAATTTTTTCATTGGATGATTTTGTTTATTTTTCCATCTCCTTTTAGTTTTGTCAAATTTCATTATCAATATATGTTTGGTTAAATTAATTGCCAGAATAGCCCTTCAATTTTGTAGCATCAAGTTGAACCAAAAAATGATTTAAAGAATAGTTCTTTAATGAATTTTGGTTTGTGCACTGAATTAAATTTATTTAAGTTAGACTTGTTTTATTTTCATTTTGCTCAAATATTGGTTCTAAAATCAATTTAGAATTAATTTTATGTTACAAAAAAATCAGGACAAAACCCCGAAAGCACAAGCACGCAAATCGAGGCACAATAGCCCCGAGCAAGCCTTCGGCTAGCTAGGCTGCGCAGCTCGCATATGGCTACCGAGGCTGCTAGGCTGCTGCGTCGACGTGCATGCGTGCATGTGTGCGAGCAACACTGGTGTTGTGCTTGGTGCGCGTAAGACACGGCTGTTGCGGAAATTACGGCTTGTGGATATTGGGCAGCACGAGCCTTGCACAACAGCAAAAGGCTATGCGGACAACAACCTCGCAATGGTCAAGGCTCGGTGCCTAACAAACCAAGCCCCGGTGTGACGTGGGGAAAACTAGGTCGTTGAACTAATCCTCCCTACGGTCAAACAAATTTATAATCACTCAACTACCTAAATACAAGTATAGAGGTAAGTCAAGGGTCGAACCGCTAGGAACGGTTATGTTCAAGTATTTCTAATTAACGCCTAAGCTAGGTCGAAGTCTAAGGTCAAAGGTGACACTATTCTACTTCCTAAATCAAGAAGCAAACAAATGAAACACTAGGGAGTGGGGATCAACATGCATTCATGATAACCAAGCTAATTAGGGAGTCAAGCAATCCAAGCAATGCAAAGACAAATAGTAGGAGCAATTAGGGGCATTCAACTAATCATCCTCACACTCTCTAACATAGATTTCTCTAGTGCTAAACAATATGAAGAAACATAATCAAATACTCAACTAATTATGATCAAATCGATATCAAGTGGTCATGTCAATCAATTCAATCATGCAATCAATGCTAGCAATCATGGTTAGCTACTCCAATCAAACTTATGCAACATGCAAACCTCTATGAATCAATTTAATCACAACACAAGAACTACTCAAATTCCCAAATCAATCTCAATCCATCAATCACACATGTTTACCCAAACCCTAGCAAGTAAACTACTCAAGAAACATGATCAAAACTACTATTTACTATAGAGAACAAGAATCAACAAAATATCAAGAACAATTACTCTAATCAATCATCAAATATCAAAATCAAACCAAACAAACATCAAATTAAACAAAGCAATTGAATGAGATAGAGTTTAGAAATGCTCATTGATAATTAGGAAGATCTCCAACATAATTGTCACACTTGGATCTTCAATCTCTCAATCACCATTGAAATTCTTCACTTTCTCTCTCTAAAACTACTCCTAAGCTAGCCTAATCTAGAGAGAGAAGCTCTCAACCTAAGAGAGAGAAAACTATCCTAAAACTAAAGAATTACATGAATGAAGAATAAAGGAAACCAAAAACTATATAAACAAAAGGAGAAAATAAGCTTAAAAATCGTAAGAGACCTGAAAACCTGCGCCCGCGGAGAAATCGGCCGCGCCCGCGGAGGGGAACGGACACCCCGATAGCCGCGCCCGCGGCCCAAGCCCGCGCCCGCGGGACAACCGCGGGTGCTTACTGCCCAAATACGGCAGTTTTGGAGCAGCAGCAACCTCGCGCCGGCGGGTACTGTAGCCCGCGCCCGCGGCAGTTTTCATGGGCCAACTTCAGAAGGCTGTAACTTCCTATCTAAGAATTGTATGAAGGCGTGCGACATATCATTGGAAAGCTCTTCAAGTCTAGTTTCCAACCCATTTTGAATCACCCTAATCCGATCTTTAGAACTTGAGATATGACTAAAACAATGCACAAAGGTCCTATTTGATACTTTGCAATCCTTCGTTTTCCTTTGTTTCAAACTCAAATTCAATTCCGAAAAGTGCATATTGATCCTAGTGGGTGCTATTTTCAATTCTCGTGCATATAAACTGCGACGTACCTACAAAACAAGACAAAGAAACGGAGAAGCAAGAGAAATAGCCGAGAAATTAATAAAATGATAAGAAAACCATTAAAAGCATGCATTTCTCTAAACTAACACAAAAACACGCGAATCGAACATTATTCTCTAAAAACACGACATAAACTACAAAGGAGCATAGAAATATAAAGAAAACATAGCCTAAAGGTGACATAAATGGCACGGATCAAATTCCCCCAAGCTAAACTTTTGCTCGTCCTCGAGCAAAACAAAATCCAACCCAAGGGAAAAATGATGACATTATTCAAGCAAAGAAAGAAACGAGAAAACTAGAGAAGATGGGAATATACACTAACTCACTTTCGTAGGAATCACGGTCAATTTTAGCAACTAAAGACAAGTCATTTAAACCCCTAGATCGCCCTAGAGGACGAGCGATGCTCTCGTAAGGGTATCCAAAGAGTTTACCCATAACTCTCATAATAATACAAACAAGGCAAAGCATGAAAAAGAAAACAAAATACAAGAAAAGCAAACAAATGTTCATGAAAGGATTTTTGCAAATGTACAAGCACAAGTGAATGCAAATCTTTCTAAACAAGTAAGGGAGTGCACGCTATAAGATACCTAAGGTTGATTGAAACATAAATATGCTAAGCATAGGAACTAGTTATCACACTTCACTTTCATCCCAAATAGTCTTACCGCGTTCCCCCTACTAATCTCATATCTCCCCTTAGTGAGCATCTCATAGATTCCGCGAAGGAACCGGAAAAAAAAAATCAAATTTTTGGCTACTCGACATCTTGACTCCGCATCCCCTTTCCTTAGGCAATGACCCATGATTCCCTCCCCCGAATAGTGACTCAACTTTCTAGGTCGAAAGGTCTTTCCCCAAGGTTGTAACGTAAGGCATAAAGGGTGAAGGTAGGCTAAAATTTTTAAAATTTGGCGATTTTCCTAAAAAGTGAAGCAAAAGGGTGATCAATCCTTAACAACACGATCAAGAAATCACCAAACAAAAGCAACACCCCCAAGCTTATTTGAAGCTATACTCACAAGAAATATATACAAAAAGCGTAAACGCTTCTCCCCCAAGCTTAAATGAAGCATTGTCCTCAATGTTTAGAAGGAGAAAAGAATACATTAAAATATTTTTGAATTTTCACTTTTTCAATCAATTTTTTTTTCTTTTTTTTTTTTTACTTAAACTTGCAATGTCCTCGCCTTTTGCTAAATTGGGACGGCTTTTTCTATAATGCAATTTATTAGTCCATGCCTTTTATGATTAAGGACGACTTTTACTCAAACACTTGCCATTATTCACAAAGAAGACTTAATCACAAACTAGCACTCATAAAAACCAAATTTCCAACTTATCCACCACAAACTCCATCATACATGATCAATTTGCTTCACAAAAAAACCAAGAATAGAAAGAAAATGAAACAAAAGGCCAAAGAACTAAAGATGTGGCTTGAAAAGAAGGAAATAGGCTCAAATGGTTGCAAGAAGGCAAATGGAAACCCAAAAACAAATATGAAACAAACTAACCTAAAATTGAAAAATACCACCCCGAAAAGGTGCCTTTGTCCTCCCTAGATAGCTCGGTCTCGGGTTTAAGAATCATACATCAAGCTTTATAGATTAGGCTTGCTAAGTCAAGGATCCATGCTGCTCATGCAAGAATATGATGAAAGCTTGAACAAATATAAATCTCACATGGTTGTAGCAAAAACTCACTAAGGTTGTCAAATCAAAGATAGGGAGCAACTACCAAACATGCCACAAACAAGTAGAATCCGGCTTCATGATCCCCCTAGTTCTAGACAACTACCTTAGCATGCTTTATCCTAGAATCAACCAAACGTAATCTCAAATCGCGCACACCACTACCATTTAGGAAGAAAAGCATTCACTTATACAAGTCCAAATGTTATTATGTCCAAAGCAAGAACAGAACAAAACACATTGCAAATTTGCCTTGATAGAAACAAAAATCTTTTTGGAGTTTTTCAAAATATAAGAAACATGGAAAAGCATATACAAAGGTGCATAGCATACATGAATCAACATCCCACCTAACATGATAGAATACCCTCCCCCAAGCTTGAATGAGACATTACACTCAAACATAAATCATATAATCCATGGGAGGGGAAAACAAGGAGATCAATCCAACAAACCAACATATGTCCAACAAGTCATCATCCACTAGAGAAAGAGCAAGGAAGGATATTACCGGATATAAGGTGGGTGTAAATACCCGTAAATGACCCAATTTAACCTTTCAAAGCTAATTTCTCAAGAATTGAACCTTGTTTCCATATGCTAGCAAAAATAGGAGTCAACCTTCCTTGATTCTTGATTCAAATCGAAGCACCGAAGTATAACAAGTCATGTACCTAGCAAAAAGGCACACAAAAATTTCCATGAGAGAAAATCTATTCTAAAAAGAAAAGGAAAATCTAATCTAAAACACGGGTTACTTCCCGAGAAAGGCTTGCTTAAGGTCCAAGCTTGACCGCTCTAGTAAAATAATAATTCAACGCACGCAAGAGCTTGTCAAATGCACTACTACACATTTCATAAGAGAGAATGTAGGCAAATGATGGAAGAAAAACGTGCAACAAGATCATTGCACGCAAGTGAGAAGGGAGGTGCCAAAAGAAAGAAGAAGAAGGATCAGAAGGAAAAACAAGAAAATAAGAAGAAGAAGAAGAAGGGGGAATAAAAGAATGGAAAGAAAAAGAAAAAGGCAAATCCTCCTCACTAAAATATTTTTGGGTAGCACCATCACCCTTTTCCTCAACAATAGACGAATGAGGGACATTAAGATCATCATAGACAAGGGAGTCCCCAATAGGCTTATCAACAAAGGAAGGGAGAAAAATAGGGCAATAGGGGATGTGGTCAAACCTTTGAGAAAAAGGGGTATGAGAAATAGGCAAAGGGTTCGCGACTCCCTCAACACAAGGTCTCACATTGCCAATGAGGGCATGAAAATCAATCATAGAGTCCTCAAATGAAGTCCTCTCACAATCGACATCTCCCTCAAGCTCAAAAACTCCAAAGGAATCAACCTCATCCTTCCTTGCACCACAATAAACAACTTTTCCTTCCACAAACTCAAAACCCAAGTCCTCAAAATCGTGCATGAATGGATGCAAATATAACTCAAAATCATCTCTCTCCCATGAAGCATCATCAATGAACTCACTTAGAAGGCTATGGGTTTTTATTTGACTCTCAATAAACACATTGGACATAACCTCAAACAAGTCCAAACACTCATGGATAGCAAAGTCACATTCATACACTTGAGGCTCATCATAATCAACCAAGGAAAAGGAGTTTAGATTCACAAAATCATCATAATCATCATCACTCTCAACTCCCTTTCCTTTACTCCTATGCTCAACAATAGGATCCTCACACACTCTTGGTTGTTCAAAATGATCTTCATCATCCTCAACACACACACTAAATTGGGATTTTTCACAAATAAGCATCAAGGATGACAATTGGCCTTCTAACTCTTCTTTTCTTCTCTTTCCCTCCTCATTCTTTTTCATTATCTCTAATTGACCTCTCATAGAATTAAGAATCATCTCCTTACTAGGCCCAAACTCATTATCAAGCTCAATGTGCCTAATTTGAGATTCAAATATATCAACAAGAGATTCAAAAGATGTAGAAGGTTGAGGCTCAACAAGAGGAGAAGAAATACAACCAAGATTGGAAGAATTAACATTATGATCATGAGCATATACATCACATTGGGGAGTGGGGGAAAAATCAAGAACATGAGATTCATCATTAAGGGAATGAAGCACATCACAAGAAGGCATAGTAAATAATGAAGAATATTGAAACACACCATTAGCATCAACTTGAGCATGTACTTCATCATCATGAACAAAAGGGGAAATAGAGTTGAAATCATGTATTCTAGGTTCACCAATAGGATCATGTGACAAATCATGGGAATTCATGCTAATATTAGAAGAATCAACACATTGCATATCAATATTAGGATCATGATTACCCCTACTATAGACATTCCTAACAAACCAAACATAAAAATCCCAAGCATCATCAATAGACAATGCTCTAAATTCACCATTATGCATGCAATCAAATTCATCCCTAGTTTGCTCATTCAAACCAAAATAACAAATCTCACAAGCCTCCCAAAGACTACAACAATTATAATAAAGAAATCCCTCTAGTCTATTAAAATATTCACAAAAAGGCTCATTGTCAAATTGAGGAAATGAGAGACATGCCATTTTATATAAAGCAAACAAAAGAAATCAAATAAAAGAAAAGTATAAACAAAGACCTAGACTCAAGCAATCAAAAACACTCAAAAATAGACACCGTTCCCCGGCAACGGCGCCATTTTGACGTAGGGAAAACTAGGTCGTTGAACTAATCCTCCCTACGGTCAAACAAATTTATAATCACTCAACTACCTAAATACAAATATAGAGGTAAATCAAGGGTCGAACCGCTAGGAACGGTTATGTTTAAGTATTTCTAATTAACGCCTAAGCTAGGTCGAAGTTTAAGGTCAAAGGTGACACTATTCTACTTCCTAAATCAAGAAGCAAACAAATGAAACACTAGGGAGTGGGGATCAACATGCATTCATGATAACCAAGCTAATTAGGGAGTCAAGCAATCCAAGCAATGCAAAGACAAATAGTAGGAGCAATTAGGGGCATTCAACTAATCATCCTCACACTCTCTAACATAGATTTCTCTAGTGCTAAACAATATGAAGAAACATAATCAAATACTCAACTAATTATGATCAAATCGATATCAAGTGGTCATGTCAATCAATTCAATCATGCAATCAATGCTAGCAATCATGGTTAGCTACTCCAATCAAACTTATGCAACATGCAAACCTCTATGAATCAATTTAATCACAACACAAGAACTACTCAAATTCCCAAATCAATCTCAATCCATCAATCACACATGTTTACCCAAACCCTAGCAAGTAAACTACTCAAGAAACATGATCAAAACTACTATTTACTATAGAGAACAAGAATCAACAAAATATCAAGAACAATTACTCTAATCAAACATCAAATATCAAAATCAAACCAAACAAACATCAAATTAAACAAAGCAATTGAATGAGATAGAGTTTAGAAATGCTCATTGATAATTAGGAAGATCTCCAACATAATTGTCACACTTGGATCTTCAATCTCTCAATCACCATTGAAATTCTTCACTTTCTCTCTCTAAAACTACTCCTAAGCTAGCCTAATCTAGAGAGAGAAGCTCTCAACCTAAGAGAGAGAAAACTATCCTAAAACTAAAGAATTACATGAATGAAAAATAAAGGAAACCAAAAACTATATAAACAAAAGGAGAAAAGAAGCTTAAAAATCGTAAAAGACCCGAAAACCTGCGCCCGCGGAGAAATCGGCCGCGCCCGCGGAGGGGAACTGACACCCCGATAGCCGCGCCCGCGGCCCAAGCCCGCACCCGCGGGGCCAAGGCCCGTGCCCTTGGGGAGCCCTCGGGACAACCGCGGGTGCTTACTGCCCAAATACGGCAGTTTTGGAGCAGCAGCAACCCTGCGCCTGCGGGTACTGTAGCCCGCGCCCGCGGCAGTTTTCCTGGGCCAATTTCAAAAGGCTGTAACTTCTGATCTAAGAATTGTATGAAGGCGTGCGACATATCATTGGAAAGCTCTTCAAGTCTAGTTTCCAACCCATTTTGAATCACCCTAATCCGATCTTTAGAACTTGAGATATGACTAAAACAATGCACAAAGGTCCTATTTGATACTTTGCAATCCTTCGTTTTCTTTTGTTTCAAACTCAAATTCAATTCCGAAAAGTGCATATTGATCCTAGTGGGTGCTATTTTCAATTCCCATGCATATAGCCCACGACGTACCTACAAAACAAGACAAAGAAACGGAGAAGCAAGGAAAATAGCCGAGAAATGAATAAAATGATAAGAAAACCATTAAAAGCATGCATTTCTCTAAACTAACACAAAAACACGCGAATCGAACATTATTCTCTAAAAACACGACATAAATGACTACAAAGGAGCATAGAAATATAAACAAAACATAGCCTAAAGGTGACATAAATGGCACGGATCACGGTGCTTGGTGCTAGGCACTCAAACATGGTAGGGCTTTATGTTTTGCGTTTTTACCGAATTTAGTTATTTATTTATTTAATTATTTTAAATAAAATGAGGCTAGGCCTCGGTTTTTCTGGCATTTACAAATTTATTTGGCAAAATTTAGGTTTACTGGCTTAATTAATCAGATTAATTAAGTTGGATAGGGAATTTAGTGGGAGCTTCATTATTTACTTGAGCTATTGTGTTGCATTTAATCACATAATTGGTTAACAACTTTGACTAGTTTTAATTAGGCGCGTTAATCGAATTAACCAACTAACTTAGTTACTAGTTTATGCGTGTTATTGCATTATTACTTGTTATCGTTGTATAATGCATTGGCCTATTCACATATAGTGAATGGATGAATAGAATGTGTAAGGTGGGTGTGCCTATCGTAGGGGATCCTTCTCCTTTATGCCCATGGCCCTTTAAAAGCCTAGGACTTTACACTTTTTAGGGTGTATAAGGATTTGAAAAACTGATTGTTTGGGGCACCTTGAATTAGAGTTGATCCTATCATTATGCTTTTTTTATAAGAAACTAGTAAGGAGTCGCCAATGAGTTTTAGAAAAACTCATAAACCTCGTTCATGCCTTTCTCCTAAGTAGAGTTCAAGGGATATTTAGCACGAATCATAAGTTTACCCTGCCCCAATTGGTCTACTTGTACCAGAAATGAGTTCGGGAGCGAGGGTACTAAAATAACGTTCCCTTTAGGGGGGAATCGCTATTCTAGCCCTAGTGTGGCCTCTACTAGATCTTCCTTTTTCACAATTTCATCACCAAACAATATATGCAACGTGATACCTAAAACTAAGTTAGTTGATTTTATTTACAAGCATTGATCACTTAGGAATTACATTGCGAAATCGTTATTCTTATTTAACCAAATTCGTGAAAAGAACAACAAATAAATAAGATTCACGTTGACTTAGGTGATCAAACAACAATTAATTATTCAATTCCTAGTCTTTGATTAACGAAAGAATACTATGTGGAATTAATTAATTAAAAGTTTATTTTAAGCGATCAAACAACACTAATTAATTGATTAAAGGTTATTTAAACAAGAAAAGAAAAGGTGATTGATCTAAGTGCTCGGGAATTTACCACTTTTCCTTGCTAGATCTTCTTTTAGAACACTTATGGACTCCTTCTTGTTCGGGGAACCTCCACCGTAGTAACAAGTAATAAGAGGTCGAGTGTTTAGGACAAGAGGGTTGATAATACACAAGTTCACAAATTTTCTACCAGTATTTTGGGTTAATTTCTGTGTGTTTAAGCTTCGTATTAAGCCCCTCTTTTAGGGAATGGGTGCGTTTAGGGTTTTGAGTGTTTTGCCGCAGCAGGTGTCGCGCGCATCTGAATGGGTTGCGCACGCCTACTCAGCACAAGTGATTAGATGCGCTGATATAGGTAGCGCAACTGAATGTCTTGCGTGCGGTATTATGGTAAGATTCGATTTTATATTTTTATGAAATTCTGAATCTTCCGCGAGCGCATCACTAGAGGTTGCGCAAGGTGTGGCGCACAACCATGTGAGTTGCGCGCGCCAGAGCAGCGCGACTCATTGAGATGCGCGCGGATTTTCCTGTGGTAGCTTAAATTTTTATCCTAGGCGCCTCTAAGTCCGTCAAAATTAGGTTTTATCTTCGGGTTTAAGCCTAATTATTGATCGGGCTTAGTTAATTGGACTTTAATTCATTTTGTTTTGGGTCAGGCTAGTCGTTTTGTATTCTTGTGACTTAATCAGTTGTCTATAAGTATTCTTCACGTTGATCCAACACAAAGATGGTTTTATTTATCGTCATAGCACTTCCGGTCGGGATAGGAGGCCAAAAAGTAGATGTCTGCAGTTAGCCCCCACTTTGATCGTGTCTAGAATAGACAAGGATCAAAGTAGCTAAGGAAATAAATTCAAGACTCATTCTGCGAAGTTCCCCAAGAATAGAGAATCTTTCAGTAGTTTTAAGGATGTTGAAACTATCCTTGATTCGCTAAGTGTTTGAGACAAGTAGCTATTAAGGCTAGAAAAAGTACTTTCTAGTCTTAACGCGCTATAGAATCTAGTTTGATCCTTTTGCAAATGTAGACCGCTTTTACAAGTAAAGGCTGTCCTAAGTGATGTCATGTCATGAGAAGTTATCGGTTTAAAAAGAGTAAAGAGGATGATATCCTCTCAATATGGCATCGTTGATCTAAAGTCCCTCGATATGTCATTGAAACTTTAGTCCATGATTTTAACAAGTTAAAAGATGATAAAAAGAGAGGTGTTTTGGTGTTCGGAGCCTAACACGTGAATAGAGATTTTGACACTCGCTTGCCAAAACGAAGTATTCGGGGTCCACAAGATAGAAATACATGTCTCAAGACTGGAGGCACATATCCAAATCCAATGAGAGAGAAGAAAATCGGCAACTCTCTTAGCAGTTTTGTCTAGAAGATGAAAACACGCGTCTCAGAACTGGGGGCATGTGTCTAAATAGGTGCGACTTTGTCACGTCGCTCTTTATACAGGGTGTGGACGGACACCCTAACTGTCCGATAAGCCAGTAAGCTCATTAACTATCGTATTTGCTTCTAATCGAGAATGTGTCTTGTCCTCGATGGTTCGGCGGGCCTGTCGACTCGTAAAGCTAACACTTAAATATTGAAAAGAAATTCTACTGTTTTTGTTACGGGAGGTAGATCACGTTTCTAGGAAGAGGATGCAATTTTACACAGCACATATGCCATACAATTTTACTCTGTAAGATATGCCATGCCATTATTTTTTGCTGCGGACGCCAAAAAAACAAAAAGAACGTGACATTTCTAAAGTTAGTACAATTAAATGACAAACCTGTCTATGGGAGCTTTTACGTAAAGCACCACTACGGAAAGTTTTAGGACACGCTCATGAAAAACGTCCAAAACGTATGCTAAGGGCAGGTACAAAGCACGATGTGCATGTAGGATGATGCAAAAAGCTAAGGAAAAGAAAATAAACTACAAAATGCAAAGCAATTTAAAAGATTTTGATAATTTTTGCGCCATTACGTCTAACAACGAGCAAAACTGTTAGAAAATAGATCAAGATGAATCGAAATCAAAATACCGGTCTTTTAAGTGACTAGTATCCGCACACAACTTAGTGGGTCGCACTGGCCAGGTGCGCGCATCGTTATGAGGTGCGCTGGGATGTCACGCGCAATTGATTGAGTTGCGGGCGACATTTAAATCAGTAAAGAGAAGATCGAAGAGCGCTATTTCAATTCGCTCTCTCTCCTCTTCTTCTCATCATTTTCGACCTTTCTCTCCCATCAAAGCTCAGTTTTCGTCGCTTTTTAAAGCTAAAGGAAGTAGATCTTGTCCCCTATTCACACTTGCCAAAATCTAATGTACTTTTTTGATTGTTTTATTTTGTCCCCTATTCACACTTTCCTTTCTCTCTCTCTAAGGAGTGTTTTTCAAAAAATTTCACGAAAAATGGTTGAGTATTGAACCTTGTATGAGCATGTCTTCGTTTGAGTGCGTTTTTGGCTTTTCCTTTGAATTTTAGTTCGAATTTGTTGTTTTTGCTTGCTCATTTGGTTATACTTGTTAATTATGAATTGAATTATAGTATTAGACCTACAATTAGTTTCATGAATCATATTTGGAAAATTTTGAATCCAAAAAAATGGCGCGAAGTATACACTTTATCTTGTTTTTGCCATGTTCGAAACTTAAAATTGTTTGGTAGATGATAATTATGTTTATGTTATTATTATTCATCTAAGAGTAGTTGAATATTTGAGATTTATAGAAATACTCTCTAGAATGCTTTAGTTGAAACTGGTATAGGATGGCTTTGTAGATGTTAAAAGCCCCCATTTCGTAGCCCCCATTTCGTAGCCCCTAAGCGTGGGTGGCATTCGATTTTTGTGTTTTTCCCTCTCGGCAGTTGTTATGCTGCCGAAATGGGTCTACAACACATATATTGGTTCTTTACGTAAGTAACCTAATAAAGAATTTTATTGATTATAGTATGGACTCCCCTCCATTCGTCGATGTTGAGGAGGATCTATGAGGACAAGTTCCTAACGAGGCAGTTCGCCCTCGAAAGAGGGTGACGTGTCCTCCTGAGAAGGTTTGGGAGTGACGCGTCGGAGCTTATCGACGTCGTCATGAGGATGTGGTCTGGGAGGCTCCTCCCAACTAGGACCCTCAGATCCTTAGGTGGGTCCCAAACCATCACGTTTTGATTCGGAGCTGGCGCAACATAGTGAGTTCTTTTGCACCTCCGTTTTTCTTATAGTTTCTCCCTTTTTTGAAAGGTCATAACCATATTTTCCTATATATTTTCTTTGGACGAGCCTAGCATGCGTTTTTACGGCTCAGTTGACTTGAGGGGTCGCTTCGAGAGTTTTCCTGATGTGGTAAAGGAGGTGGTGGAGCTTTCGGGAATCAGCCCCTAGATGGCGGCTCTTTGGGGATTATCGAGTCAGCTTGCATCGTCAGCTTTCCTTTGCGGGTTGCTGGAGTTTTGGTGGGATTCCACAAACACTTTCCACTTCCCGTGACGGCTACCCCTTACGACTTCTCTATGACCACAGGTTTTCCTTTTGGAGGTGAGCCTGTGGTTATGGAGATCGTGAAGGGGTCAGAAGAGATTGTGTGGCCTTGTGGGGGATCGTCTTGTGGAGGCCCTTCATTAGTACGTGCAGACTTGTCCGTACTTGGTTCTTGCTGACGAGCTGTCGGCTGACGAGGTTGATCGACAGTGTACTCCTGAGCAGCTGGCTCGGATATACATTAGCCACGTTCTTTCCATCACTATTCTGAGTGATCGGGGAGAGCGTTTCGCTATCAGGTTACTTATTTGCCTCAGTGATTTGGGGCAAGTGGGTAACTTGAGTTGGGCAAGGGTGTCATATGCCCATATGCTTACAGTTATGGGTAAGGCGACCAGGGTGATGGATTCCGCGGCAGCTACTGAGGTGCCTCAGATCTTCATTTCATGGCATGGTCGTATCCTTGAGGTACGTATTTATCTTAATCTTTCATTTTGTATCACCATTTTGGCTCTTTTGATCATTTTGTTCTTTTTTAGGCTTGGGGGTACTTATACTTGCCTTTTCTAGCCCCCAGGATACTCGGGGAGGCTCGTTTCCCTATTTGCCATCGTCTGGCCATGATTAAGAAGAAGCGAGCAATTACAGCTGGCGACTTTCGCCAGAGGATTCTTTCGGCGACTCGTGTGTCGAAGAGTATGATTCTGATAACACACATTTTTTTATTATTTATGTATTTTTTTTAATGATTTTCTAATGTGGTTGTGTTTTTGTAGATCGATCTCCGCCCTTGGAGTTTGATCGTTGGGGTCCCTGAGGCCGCCCGGGCTGGTGTAATTCGCTGCCTTTTTCGGGCCCTTTATCAGGGACTTTCCATGCTACAGAGGACAGATGCTTGGTTCTTAGGCGAGCATGTCTTCTGGCAGTTTTTGTCCGAGGAGCCTTTGGTTCTTACGGATCCTCTGATCTGGTATACTACGTTCGGATCTGCTGTCTACCGAGGATCGAGCTCAAGCGATCCTTGGTTATCCAATTGAGCAGCTGGTGCTGCCGAGTGCACCTTACCCAGTGTTCATTGCATCCAGGCTGACTCCTTTTTCAGCTTTCGTTCCGGTTAGTATTTTTCTTCTTTTCTTTTCCCTTTCTTTATCTATTGTTCGGAACTTTGACTCCTTTTGTTATTCTATTTTTAGCGGGTCGAGCTGGGTGGTTGGGTGCTGTTGGGGTTTGGTGAGTCCGACTCACCGCGGAAACAACCTCTCCCAAGAAACCACTCGCAATAATTAAAATCACAAAGCATAAATAAATATTCACAAAGAAAAGATAACGAATCTTACCCTCGAAGCGAGCTTCGCCCAAAACCCGGGGCTCTTACTTGAAAGCTACTAGCACGTCAAGCGCCGTGCCTCCGACAGTATCCACCCACAAATGGGCAAACACAACTTTAAGGTCTACTACCTTGGGGTTAGCAAGGTCCGACCCAAACCCGAGTGTTATGTGAGTTTAAGAGTTTTCCCAAAATTATGGAATGCTCTTTCTAACTCCCACTCAAGCATCATTCCCAATGCCCATACTTGGGTATTTATAGGAAATGATGGGAGTATCATTTACTCTCCCATCAATGTGGGATAGTATGATTTTTCCATTTTATTTTAAAGCTAAAATAAAATAAATAATCAAGCTAGTAATAAATCAACAAGTGGCAAGCTCATGTGAGTGGTTAGGTGAGGACCACTTGGAGGAGGGGGGGGGGACCAAACTTGCTCCCCACTCCCTCTCCCTTAGCCGTCCACCTCATACCACACACACTCAAGGACCACAAGCCACATGGCACTCACCCTTGGGCACTAAGGCAGCCAAGGTGGGCTGCCCTGTGTTGCTGTCCGTGGCACCCACGAGCACGCAAGCCCAGCAGGCCCAACACTCGCATGCGGGCTGCTAGGCGCTGCTGCCCAGCACGCCCAGCATGCTTGTGCGGGCTGCTGTGGCTTTGTGCCTTGGCCTCGCTGCTAGCAAGCAATAGCCCTCGCCATGCTGCTGCTAGCTGTGGCTAGCTGGCGCGCCTAGCGTGCTAGCTGATGCAGCTTGTTGCGGCATGGCTTGCTAGCCAATGCGCGCACAAGGCAGTGCCTAGCATGCTAGCACGCACTAGGCAGCGCCTAGCTTTGCTATGCTAGCATGGGTGCACTAGCACGCACTAGCAAGCCTAGGTTCGGCTTGGTGCGCATGCTAGCCACCATGCTAGGCCATACGCCCTTAGCACTCGGTTTGCTAGGGCATTCCGATGCTAGGGGTATTTTGGTCTTTTGTTGATTTATTACTATTTTTCGTCTCGTCTTTCACTATTTTTTGACTCGACTTCCGACGATCGGTTTCGACGCTCTAAGCTCGAACTTACCGACGTCTAAATATTTAACACTCAGGCGACGAATTAATTTCTTCCGAATTAATTCGTCGAGTTGGTTCGCATATATTTGCTTGGGTGTGACCCGATGGGTTCAGTCAAGATTAAGCTGTAATATTAATTTTATTAATATTACTGATCGGAAGCGGCCTCCACCCAGGCATTCCGATCACTTGACCTTACTGAATATATTGGCTTTCTAATAATTCTGAACCCGCTATCAGAATAATACAGTTGTTCGAAGGACATCATTCCTTTCAATCTCCTAGTTGTCCTTCCGGACAAGTGTGCAGTTAGTGTATAGCCCTTATCCTATGTCTCTTCATGTCTCTTCATGAACTACAGATTAAGATTACTAGTCATCTATGTTACGTCCAGAAGTGTTTCTCGAAATTCGAGTTTGACTGTCAATAAGCAGATGATTTCTAAAATCCATCTGAGCACGACCATGCATTTTTCACAGTCTCGCTCTTCGAGAGGCCTTGTAAACAACAAGACATGTTCCCTATTGTTAGTAGGGGGACATTTCCAGTCTTGTTATGTAGCTTCTCTTACTAAGAGGACTCACCCGCCCGATATCTGTCGTTATAATCCCCAGTTACGGCAGACGTTTGGCGGATACCAAAGCGGACCAGTACTCAAACAAGAGATCTCCCACTACTCATGGTCAAAGGAAAAGAGTTCCGATAGTAATAATGAGAAAATACTTATGACGATTTTTAATCTCTTAAAGCATCCTCATAGGTCTGTCTAGTATGGTTCTAAACCAATACCTGAGCAAATAATTTGTATCCTCACAGCACAAGAAACGGTGCTACAAATCATACTACACACTAATCTCTGATGGTCATTATTCGTCCACAAAATACGACCTTGGTTAGGGATAATTTTCGATTAAAATATTCAACGTTCACTTAATAGGTGTTTCTTTATCCAAGCCATTGACTTGATACCCTATTTTGAATATTTATTAAAATCGAATGGAATCATTATTTAATTCTAAACCACAGCTAAATAGTTTTGTGGAATATTTAGAAATATTTTATTCCACTATGAAACTTCACAATGTTTCATCTTATGATAAATGGTTTTTCCCAAATGTTTTAAGAGTAGTACTCTTCATAAAACATTCATAAAAATCACACTCATATTTGATATGCTTGATTTCTTTCATGCAATTATGAATGTTGTCGTTCACTTATTGCACAGGTTTAGTTATAATTACTTTGCAAACCTTAGCATCTTCATTATCCACCATTTCCATAATAAGATGATAAAATTTTGAGAGTGTTAATGGATTATATGTGATTCAGGATTTATTGTCCAAGAAATGGCTCCCACTCATTTTCATGATTTGAGACCTTCTACTTGACAACCTACAAGCATTAATGTTCAACAACGAACCTTTCCATTTAACATCTATCTTATTATTGCCTTTAAGGCAACAATATTCTCAACATATATTTTAGTAGACTCCCCGATGATGCCTTGCTTGGGTTTTACTCCAAGCGACTCACAACGATTTGGGATACCCTAATCGCTTGTGATCATGGAAATTTTCCTTAAATTCCCGCACATTATACATGGATGCACATCCATGTTACCATTCTCAAGCCACGACACTTCTTGCCTCGTGCTTATAAATGGCTTCCTTGCTAAGGAACTAATCCTTGTTAAGGTTTGTGCTTGCAACATCAAAACTCAAATTATATTTGTTTCCATGCGTCAAGAACTCATCCAACTACTTATCTAAGTTCTTTGGATGTTCTTGACTATAATCTAATGATCTAATACTTAGATTAATGTTGATTGGTATTATATACGTACTTCACATGCTCTAAGCATGTAAGTCATTTGACGATTCCCTATCATAGCTTTGCATGATGGATTTAATTCTAGAATTATTCTCAATTTTATTCCATCCATGTGACATTTAGCTCATACAGTTACACAGAGTCTTGCCAAATTGTTCGCTATATGATATGATTGAAAGTCTCTTACTAGAGTCTTTCTTGTTTGATTTAGTACTTAGCCTAGCTTATACTTAGTTCAAACATTTACTTAGCTTCATACATATGGGTCGAAAGCCTTTTAAAGTCTTTCATGTTTAACATGGTAATTTCCTTTACTCATTTAAACATTTTAATTAAGTCTATACCATAGAACTTAATTCCCAACATGTACTAAGTATTGTCTTTAGCTCGGTCCATTGTCGAAAAATACTTTCAAATCTAAGCATTTAGCATTTGATAGTTGTTTCACAATAGAGTTCGTAAACATCTTGTTGGACCATTACTTTTGCTCCCACTAAACTTCTTGTTCATCAGAATTTCTATGTTTCTCCATAAGTCAATCCTCTTATTAACTTTATGAGAAAACACATTCCAATTTCTTCATGCAATGCTTTCTTTAATCCCATGACGGATTCCATGTGCTTGCTTTCAAATCTAGCATTATTTAGATTTTCAAAACCCTTAGACTATTCCATAGTCACTTCCAAAATTCCATTTTGGGAAGGCGGTTTTGGTATCTATTTTTCCATATTTCATATGCGGAATTTTGCTAGATCAATCACGAAAAGACTTGAGCATTCCGATTGGTGAATGGGATTTTATTAAAATCAACTCCTTGAAATTAATTATATCCTTTACAGCCAATCTAGCTATGTATGCATATACATTTCCACATTTGTTAGTTTTCTCCTTGAAAACTTATTTGCAATCGATGGGTCTTTCACCTTTCATGCAGATTAATCAAGTTTCAAACATGATTTTCAAACATGGAGTCTATTTCGGATTTTCATGGCTTTTAACCATTATTCGGAATTTGGATTTGTCGTAGCTATATTACAAGACATTATTCCTTTACTATATAATAGTAAATAGTATGCTTGTAAGTCTTAGGTTTGTTTCTAACTTAATAGAAAATTTATAGGATTCAATCCAAGCCTTTGGTGAATTCTATACCTATACGGGGTAATTGCAACAAACAATGAGTTTTAAGGCGCTTTCAAAACCCTTTTATTATGTTGATCTTACTCCAACATCTTTAATGTTTTGTGAGTAATGAATTCTCTTTTAAGGCACTTATAAAGTCCTTTTGAGTATTCTTGATCAAGCATTATCACGAAGTCCTTTAAGGTCTTCCGAGATTCTCAGTTCTAGTTTGTTGCTAAGCTCGATTGTCATCGAGTTCATTTTCCTCCCACTTGTCGTTTTGGAAACGTGTTACTTTCCAGAAAGACACTACTTAGAGCAACAAATAATTTTTTTTGTCCTCAATTAGGATGTGGAGGTAATACCCGTAGTCTCACTTGAATGCTTACAAAGAGACATGTATATTGTCTTTGGGTAAAAGTTCGTTGTGAAACAAACAGTTAGCTCCTACTTGAGCTATCTTAGTCTTTATTGAGCCATTCAGCTCCCACTGAGTCACCTAGCTCCCACCGAGCCACTTTGCTCCCACTGAGCTAGTGAACTCCCACTGAGACTAAGAGCCTTAGACATATACTTGAAAAGACTTTTATAAGTTATTTCTATCCATAACTAAATATGGCGTCCTTTCTTAGCTTCGACATTTTGTTTAGTGTAACATTAGTCATTTGTGCAAATCTTTAAGAACTTTATAGGAAGGGTTGTGAACCATCATCGTTCGAGTCATTTTCAAATGACACCGAGGTCTCCGTGAAGACACACCATGTTCTTTGTGGAGTTTTTTATGAAATTTTCCATTCATAACTTTGAGATAGTCACGCTTGGCTCAAGCAAACATCGCTCGATCTAATCTAGACGTTTTGATATCTTGCCAAGTTGATTCTGTACTTCACTGAACTCTTGAGCTACTCAAGTCAAGTTTGTTCACATTTGATGAATATAGCCATATCCTTTCAAATTCTTTGTGAAACATTGAAGTAATTGAATCCTCTTTAGCCTTCGGAGTCAATTGTCTATACCAAGAACAATAGCTCTCTGCTTTGTCGGTTTCAACAAGTAAGACTTTCTTGTCTTAGAACGATTCCAATTCGAGCAACTATCAAGAGCCTATCTAATAGAGCCTTGAGTACGTTCTTGTCAATGTGACATTTCTAAAGATGTTGGAAACACAAATCAAGCCCATAACTTGAGCTTAGTGAGTTTATCATGTTAGGGAAATGTTTGTTTATAATCAAGCATTCTTGACTCAACGCTTGGATAGCCATGCCATTCAAATAAATCTCGCAACTATTGCTCATTATTTTGAATGTGAGTCTTTTCGTGTGTAAACGGATCAATTGCTGATTATGGAACATAATAACCATTACTTGTTCCAGCCTTTGGCTTAAAAGGTCTTTAAACAAAACATACGACCTTACAACTGATGTAGCTCTTCTTGCTTCATCCTAAGCTTGTAAGTCGATAACTTAGCTTAACTTCAATAGTTTGAGGTCACTATCATAGTGGAACACTCAAGCAGTATCCGATACTTGTGAAGATAACGAATTGCTAAGTAAACTACAATAACATGAACTCATGAGTTGAAATGAAATCTAATTCCTTTTCTTCGTTCCTTCTTTCCTATATTTCTTATCATACAATATCTCATAATCTTACTTTAAGAATCATTTCTTTAAGTACCTTGACTCTTATACTTTGTTAGGCATAATCAAGCACCTAGTGCGCCGTAAAACAAAGTTCCATCTTTTCCATTAATTCTTACTCGAATTACTACATCAATGAGTCCTACTCAATTATGTATGATGCGAAAAGATACGTTGGTTGTCAAACATTGACAATCTTGAGTTTTCAACTCAATACCTCATGTTTTATCAAAACTACCTAGTATTTTGATTACATGATGTCCAACCGTCCTTTCGGACTTAGTTATAAAATTCATTTATGAGAATTGTATTTTAGAAATGCTTTTCCTGTCTTTGAGAACTATTCACAAGGATTTCCTTTACCAATCATGGAAACAATATTATTTGATTTAGAGTACTATGAATATAAGTGCAAAGTATAACCATTTATCAAGAACATTATAAGTTTGAAATTTAATAGCATTCATGCAAACTTAAACGTCTTATTTACGCATAAAAATTGTCCCTATTTGGCGAAAATAAGGCGATTCCAAGATCCGAAGAAACAAAGAGTGGTTAAGCATGCTTTGGCTTGTCTTAAACACTCAATCTTCTAGGTAAGCATTGCCTTGCTAATGGCTCTAAGCCACTCTTGGTTAGACAATCGTCGCATCTAATGCATCTTTGACAATGTATCTCTTTTTCCACGGTATGTGAGGACTCCTCACTCATACCGATGAGTTAAACCAAAACCAACGTGCACACCCGGTGTGCCTTATGCCCCTTAGAGGAGTGATGGCACCTCGCTTTGGCGTAGCCTACCATCACCATCGTCCGGTTAGTAAGTGTTGTTTTAGAAAGGCAAGTTTTACTCAATATTATTAGGGACCTAGGATTTCTATGTTGGTTGATTTAAGTGAACTTAACTAATCATCGCAACATCAAGAAAACCAAAACATGCATCTAACGAATATTTCACACATATATATGACCATAAAATATAAAGCGAAATAATAGATGCATATTGGCAACTAGCATGACCCCTTGAAATCTTCATATCTTCAAAAGGTCTTCATTTGCATTTCAAGGCTTTGTCTTCAAAGATACGCCGTCTTCAAGACTTAACCAAACTATGCAAAAACTAGTGTCTATAACTAGGAATAATCTAAATATTAAAGTACAAAAATACTTAACGGTGCGTAGACCGTATTTAGATTTACAAAAATACATAGCGGCACGTAGTCTGTATTTTCTATCCTAGTCGGGTCCCACTAGTTGCCATTTCATAAAACCTGAGAGAGAGAGAGAGAATATATATATTCCATTCATCCATTCACTATTTATGAATGGCCCATGCAATTTACAAAATAACAAGTAAAATGCATTCAAACAACGCGCGCACTAGTAACTAATCTAGGTGGTTAATCCGATTAACACGCCTAATTAAAACTAGTCAAAGTTGTTTAACCGATTATATAATTATGTCATTAACAATTGAAGCTCCCACTAAATTCCGCATTTCCTTAATTAATCCAATTAATTAAGTTGGTAGCACCCAAATTTGTCAAAATGAAATTTTGCCAATGCCGCTTAAAAACCCGAGGCCTAGCCTCCTAAAATTTTAATTAAAATTAACAAAATTAATTAAAATAAATAAACGACAAAATAATTAACATCAAGCCTATTACGGCTAATCACCTCACCGCACCAAGCATACGCACACGCCAAGACCACGAACACACGGCCCACGGCACACGGCCGCAAGCCGCTGCCACAGCACAGCCGCGCGTGGCTGCTGCTGCCGCGCGTGAGCTGCTGCTGTGCGTGGCTGCTGCCGCGCGTGTGGCCCACAATCGAGGCGGCGCAACCACCTTGGTAGCCACATGCGGGCTGCTGTGCAGCCCGGCTCGCCATGATGGTGCATTACCTCGTTTTGCGTGCCACTACCTTGGGATTTGATCCCTTTTCCGCGAGAAAAAAATAATTAATTCTAAATTAATTTTAGAACTAATTTAGTGAGCAAAATAAAATTTTATACAAGTCTAACTTAATAAAATTTTCAAAGTGCAATAACCAAAATAATTCCAAGAACCATCTTTAATTAAATTGGTTTAGCTTGGTGCAAAATAAAATTGAGGTAATTTCTCACTTTCAATTTAATCAATTTCAATTAAACTTGAGAATTTGACAAATTAAAGGGAAGTTGGAAAAATATGAACTTTAATGTTCAAATGAAAATTCCAACATCTAAAATTTGTGAATCCTTGAAAATTATATCTTCCAACATGAAGATAACCAAATTTCTATCACAAAAATCGAAACTTTATGTTTCTAATCAACTCAAAATGATTAAAACAACAAGGTTCAATTCAAAATAACATGGAATTTAGTGGGTTTTTAAAGTTTCAATCACTTATCACAAATAAAGATTGAATCTTTAACACCTAGGAAGCTTCAAAAATAAAATTTTCACACTAAAAAGCAATTAGTTTGCAATTATGTGAAAATAAATTAATCTTTAAGCATCAAATACTACCAAGTAAGTGTGCTTTAAGGGGACATAAAAGTGCAGAAAATTATGCAAATAATCAACCATATAATCAACAATTTATGCCATTAATTTCAAGGTTAGAAAAGACTTAAAATTTCTCGTCAAAAACGAAAAACCCCTCGAAAAAGGCATTTCTGGTCAGAATTTGGCTAAAATCACAGAACCGACGGGGTAAAACCCTTTCCAGAACACGTTTTCCACCCAAAAATCACTAGTCTTGGGCAAAAATCTGGGTTCTAGGCCAAATTCGACATCAAAAACGGGATTAAATAATAGGAAATTTTGTTTTTTACCACCTCACAAAAACACTAAAATCTGTTTTACCACCTCCCAAAAAAAAAGTATTACTTTACCACCTTATAAAATAAATAAATATAGGTTTTACCACCTCCACCTGACTCCGGTGACGGAAAGTTGCTGTGGGTCCCACCATTTATCATTTCCCTCCACATTTAAGACAAAAAAATACGATTTCCCTCTCTCTCTCTCTTCCTTTTCTCACCTTCCCCTCTGAATTCTCATCAATTCTCACCTCTCTCCATCAATTTCTCATCAATTATTCCCTTAAATTCAATCTCTCACTCTCTCTCCTCTCATTTTCTGATCTTTCTCAAAAAGTAAACCCTAAGTCGCACAGTTCTTCACTCACCATTGACATTTTTTTTCTTTTGATGGTGAATAACTTATGGAAGACATTTCTAGCAACAATTGGCAAGCACCATCATCAACATTACTCCCAATTGAACAAAATTACCATTGCCATACCCTAATTACAATAATCAATTCAAATTTAAAAAACCCCAATTCAATTGAAACTAACATGAACCCTAATGTTAAAAATACGAAATTGGGGGTCAATTCTTAAGTCATATCCACAATTAAAATCAAACATCACATTTGCGACATAATTCAGACAACAATTGCAAAAATTTGCTACAAATTCATCTTATTCGAGATTTAATTGAACAACGTACCTCCTTCCAATTTCTGTCTCAGTGAACTTTGTTAATTGAGCACAAATACGGAACAAATCGATGCTGGGAATGCTAGGTCACAGTGAAATTGAGCTTTTTTTGAAGCAAATCGAAAAAAAAACCCAAAATCAGTGGATTTTTTTCAACAAATTGGTAAAACGGGTTATTTATAACGGAAAATCGAGGAAGAAAGGGCCACATTTTAAAAAGTATCCGTTACAATGGGACCCACAGCAACTTTCTGTCACCGGAGTCAGGTGGAGGTGGTAAAACCTATATTTATTTTTTTATAAGGTGGTAAAGTAATACTTTTTTTTTGGGAGGTGGTAAAACAGATTTTAGTGCTTTTGTGAGGTGGTAAAAAACAAAATTTCCATAAATAAATAAAACCGAGCTACTAATCTAATTAGCAACATAAACCAGAAAAATAAGCCAAAAAATAAACCTTGAAAAACATGATTATAAAAATAATCGAGCGGGGCTCCGATACCGCTGTTGGTGAGTCCGACTCACTGCGGAAACAACCCTTCCCAAGGAACCACTCGCAATAATTAAAATCACAAAGAATAAATAAATATTCACACAGAAAAGATAACGAATCTTACCCTCGAAGCGAGCTTCGCCCAAAACCCGGGGCTCTTACTTGAAAGCTACTAGCACGTCAAGCGCCGTGCCTCCGACAGTATCCACCCACAAATGGGCGAACACAACTTTAAGGTCTACTACCTTGGGGTTAGCAAGGTCCGACCCAAACCCGAGTGTTATGTGAGTTTAAGAGTTTTCCCAAAATTATGGAATGCTCTTTCTAACTCCCACTCAAGCATCATTCCCAATGCCCATACTTGGGTATTTATAGGAAATGATGGGAGTATCATTTACTCTCCCATCAATGTGGGATAGTATGATTTTTCCATTTTATTTTAAAGCTAAAATAAAATAAATAATCAAGCTAGTAATAAATCAACAAGTGGCAAGTTCATGTGAGTGGTTAGATGAGGACCACTTGGAGGAGGGGGGGAGACCAAACTTGCTCCCCACTCCCTCTCCCTTAGCTGTCCACCTCATACAACACACACTCAAGGATCACAAGCCACATGGCACTCACCCTTGGGCACCAAGGCAGCCAAGGTGGGCTGCCATGTGCTGCTGTCCGTGGCACCCACGAGCACGCAAGCCCAGCAGGCCCAACACTCGCATGCGGGCTGCTAGGCGCTGCTGACCAGCACGCCCAACATGCTTGTGTGGGCTGCTGTGGCTTTGTGCCTTGGCCTCGCTGCTAGCAAGTAATGGCCTTCGCCATGCTGCTGCTAGCTGTGGCTAGCTGGCGCGCCTAGCGTGCTAGCTGCTGCAACTTGTTGCGGAATGGCTTGCTAGCCAATGCGCGCACAAGGTAGTGCCTAGCATGCTAGCACGCACTAGGCAGCGCCTAGCTTTGCGATGCTAGCATGGGTGCGCTAGCACACACTAGCCAGCCTAGGCTCGGCTTGGTGCGCATGCTAGCCACCATGCTAGGCCATACGCCCTTAGCACTCGGTTTGCTAGGGCATTCCGATGCTAGGGGTATTTTGGTCTTTTGTTGATTTATTACTATTTTTCGTCTCGTCTTTCACTATTTTTCGACTCGACTTCCGACGATCGGTTTCTACGCTCTAAGCTCGAATTTACCGACGTCTAAATATTTAACACTCAGGCGACGAATTAATTTCTTCCGAATTAATTCGTCGAGTTGGTTCGCATATATTTGCTTGGGTGTGACCCGAAGGGTTCAGTCAAGATTTAGCTGTAATATTAATTATATTAATATTACTGATCGGAAGCGGCCTCCACCCAGGCATTCCGATCACTTGACCTTAATGAATATATTAGCTTTCTAATAATTCTGAACCCGCTATCAGAATAATACACTTGTTCGAAGGACATCATTCCTTTTAGGTGCCTCCCACAGCGGAGGTCATGTATACCGACGCTTTCGGGTCGATAGACGCTTCTTGCAGCGGAGGATGAGGACATACCGTTTGTACAAGAGACGGTTGAGTCAGTATGTTTATTTTGTACATGTATATCTCATCTTTTTCATATATCATATACATTTAATGTCCTTTATTATTTTTTTTGGAATAGGTTTCGCAAGAGACGTGAACGGCATGGTGAGGACTATGCGTGCTTTACGAGCTGCTTATCGGAGAGCCCTCGTGTCTTTGTCACGATGTGATCATTGGATGGTCGCGGTAAGTTTTGTTTATATATTTTTTTTATCAAAGTTATTACACGTTCGTGTATTAATCTTTGTTTTGGGTTTTGTAGGATGTACAATAGCCTTCTGGGAGTCGCCGAGCACCTTGACTCCTATTTTTATTATTTCTCTTTTTTATTATCATTTTTTTTTGCCTTAAGGTAGATTTATATGTACATTATTATTTTATTGATTGTTGTACATATGACACATTTTTCTATATATCATATCTTGTTTTTTTTTCATAAGTGTTTAAAAGTGAAAAAAAATTTCAAGGGAGGGAAAGGGTTCCCGACTTACCTCCATCGAAAAAATAACGAAACTAGAAAAGAAAAAACTAAAGGGAAAAAAGGAGAAAAAAGAACTCGAAGGGAAATAAAAGTAAAAGAAATAACAAAAGAAGTTAGGAAGGGAAAAAAAAGAAAAAAAATAAAAAAGAAAAATAAAGAAAGGAAATAACAATAACAAAGGCAAGCGTATGGATTAGTCATAAGATTTTACTGATATTCCATTGTTCGGTAGTCCGGAATATGGAAATAACCCAATAATCATGTCGTGACAGAATAGGGCGCGCGCAACTATATGGGTTATGCATGACTGACGTGAGCATGTGAAATGGTTGCGCGCGGCTGGCGCGCGCAACTCATGCGATGCGCGCGTCATCTGCGGGTGAACTTTCCTTTGGGCGTAAATTGCCAAAAAAATTGTCCCATTTAGGTCTATTTAAACTGGTTTCGTGTAGGCTTTTTATCATCTCACATTCATTCGTTAACAGAAAGAAAATCTGTTGGATTTCGAAAAGTCCGATTTTCGGCGAAACAAAACCCGACCCCAAGACTCACTCACAATGAATATAACTAAAAGACATAAATAACAAGATAGAGTAAAAGGACCATCTTACCCTTAACGCATGCTTCGCTCGGTCGATGAGCTCTTACTTTGACAGTCGAATCTCGCAAGCGCATAGACCTCCAACGATAGTCCACTCGCAACCACGACCCGAACGGTCTCTAACTCGGAGTTTAGCCGAGTTCGGACCAAAAACAACTACTCAAGTTTTATGTGAACTTAAAGGTTTTCTCACAATTATGGAGATGCCTTTTTGAGTTCCAACTCAAGTGAAGTTTTCCAATTCCCAAGGTGGGTATTTATAGAGAATTTCATATGAGGACTCCACTCTCCCATCAATGTGGGAGACTTGGTAGAAATCAATTTTCCATTTTATTTTTAAATAAAAAATAAAAGAAAATCTCAAAATAATAATTAATCAACAAGTGTCACAAGGAGGAAGAGGGTGAGTGAGGACCACAAGGGGAAGGGGGGACCAAAGCTTGATCCCCAAGCTTCCAAGCCGCCATTCACATTCTCTCGACTCCAATGAGTTGCCGCCACATGGCAGGCCTTGCCTTGGGCGCCAAGGCTATGTTAATATCGCTTGGTGCCCTTGGCTGGGCCTATTGCTGCCTCGGTCAAACAAGAGGTTCCGATAGCAATAATGAGAGGTATACTTATGACGATTTTTAAATTTCTTAAAGTATTCTCATAGGTCGATCGAGTATGGTTCTAAACCAATACCCGTGTAAATGATTTATGACAATTATGTCCTTGTAGCACAAGAAACGGCGCTATAAACCAAATTACACACTAATCTCAAGTGGTCATTAATCGTCCATCATTTAAATGACCTCGACTAGGGATAATTTTCGATTATAATATTCAATGTTCACTTAATAGGTGTTTCTTTATCCAAGACTAGTCTTGGTACCGTATTTTGAATATTCTCATAATCGAATGGACTCACTATTTAATCCTAAACCATAATGAAATAGAAACGGAGTGATAAATTGCATGAAATTAAATTACTCTAAAGTTTGAATGGTTCATCGTAGTGTCTTACATTAAAATGTTCAAAATTAATTAAAACACTAAACAGGGAAATCAAAGCCAATCACCAACTTGGCTGATTCCCATTGCCTCAATGTGCTTGTTGTGCTTCACTTGAGGAAGAGGTTTAGTAAGTGGATCGGCTACATTGTCGTCCGTTCCAACTTTACAAATTCTTATTTCACCTTCTGACTTCAATTCCTTTATCATGTGAAATTGCCACTTGACATGTTTGACCTTTTGATGTTCCCTTGGTTCTCTGGCCCGAGCAATAGCTCCATTGTTGTCACAATAGAGGGCTATTGAACCTTTGATGGAGGGTACAAAATCTAGTTCACCAACGAACTTATGAATCCAAACTGCCTCCTTAGTCGCTTCAGTAGCTGCCAAGTATTCGACTTCAGTTGTAGAATCTGCAATTGTGCTCTGCTTGGCATTCTTCCAACTAAACGCTCCTCAATTTAGACAGAACACGTATCTAGACTGTGATTTGAAATCGTCTATGTCTGTTTGGAAGCTTGCGTCGGTATAACCTTCAACAACTAATTCATATAAGCCAATATATACCAGGAATTTATCCTTGTTCCATTTCAGGTACTTTAGGATATTCTTAGCCGCAGTCCAATGCGCCTCTCATGGGTCTGATTGGTATCGGCTCGTAGCGCTCAAGGCATACGATACATCTAGCCTAGTACATATCATGGCATACAAGATCGATCCAATAAGCGAAGCATATGGAATCTGATTCATCCTTTCCCACTCATCAAGTGTCTTTGGACACTACTTCTTGCTTAGGGTTATGCCATATGACATGGGTAGGTGACCTCTCTTTGGCTCCTCCATGTTGAATCGAGCCAGTAACTTATCAATGTAAGTACTCTGGCTTAATCCAATCATCCTCTTAGATCTATCCCTGTAGATCTTGATGCCCAATATGTACTGAGCCTCTCCCAAGTCTTTCATTGAAAAACATTTTCCAAGCCAGGGCTTTACAGACTCCAGCATTAGAATGCTATCTCCAATGAGCAATATGTCATCGACATATAAGACTAGGAAGGTGATATCACTCCTACTGACCTTCTTGTAAACACAAGACTCATCTGGATTCTTGATAAAGCCAAACTTACAGATGGCTTCATCAAATCGTAGATTCCAACTTCTGCTAGCTTGTTTTAGCCTATAAATGGACTTTTTAAGCTTGCACACCTTCCCAACATTGTTTTGGTTGAAAAAACCTTTAGGCTGTGTCATATACATAGTTTCTTCTAAAATTCCATTAAGGAAGGCGGTTCTGACGTCCATCTGCCATATTTCATAATTATAATATGCAGCAATCGCTAAAAATGATTCGAATGGATTTACGCATTGCAACAAGAGAAAAGGTTTCATCATAGTCAATACCATGAATTTGCCCATAACCTTTTGCTACCAGTCTAGCTTTATAAATGAATACATTTCCATATTTGTTTGTTTTTAATTTGAAAATCCACTTACATCCGATAGGTGTGTAACCTTCGGGTAAGTCAACCAAGTCCCATACTTGATTTTCAAACATGGAATCAATTTCAAATCTCAAGGCCTCTTGCCATTTAGCAGAGTCAGAGCTTGCCATCGCTTGCTTGTAGGTTGTTGGTTCGTTTCCATCCACTACTAGGATGTCCTATTTCTCGGTTAATACGACACCAAGATACCTATCAAGTTGAGACATTGGCCTCTGCAACCTACGTAGGGTGATGGACTGAGCATTTGCATTGTCGGTTTGACTTTGCACATTTTGACTAACGTCAACAGATGCTGCTTAAGCACTTCGACTGTCAATTTGGTTTTGTTGCTCGTCCTCTCGAACATCATCGAGTTCTATTTTCCTCCCACTTGTCAGTTTGGAAAGTTGTTCCTTTTCTAAAAAGACACCATCATGAGAAACAAACACTTCGTTCTCGGATTTGTTGCAGAAGTAATACCCTTTGGTTTCTTTTGGTTAGCCCACGAAGAAGACCTTGTCAAATTTGGGGTAAAGTTTGTTAGAAATTAATTTCTTGACATATGCTTCGCAACCCCATATCTTGAGAAAAGACAACCTAGGAGGTTTCTTCGTCCATAATTCGTATGGAGTCTTTTCTACAGCTTTTGATGGAGCACGGTTCAGTGTTAGTGCCGCGGTTAGAAGTGCGTGTCCCTAGAAAGAGATAGGAAGATCACTAAGACCCATTGTTGGTCGCACCATGTCTAGCAAGGTTTGATTTTTTCTTTCGGATACTCCGTTGCATTGTGGAGTTCCTAGAGGTGTCAATTCTGAAAGTATACCCTTTTCTTTCAGATGGTCATCGAATTCTTGGCTCAAGTATTCACTACCTCGATTTGATCGAAGGGCTTTGATTTTCTTGCCAAGCTTATTGTCAAATTCACTCTGAAATTCTTTGAACTTCTCAAACGATCCACATTTGTGCGACATAAGGTAGACATATCCATATCTACTATAGTCGTATGTGAAGGTGATAAAATATCGATGGCCGTTTCTTGTCGTTATGCTCATTGGTCCACATACATCGGTGTATATTAGGCCCAACAAGTCACTTGCCCTTTCTCCCAACTTGGAGAATGACTGCTTTATCATCTTGCCTAATAAACATCCTTCGTAATTTTTAATCGATTGTAAATCGAATGAGTCAAGAACACCTTCTTGTAGAAGTTTCTTGATGCATTTGATGTTAATGTGGCCAAGATGACAATGCCACAAGTATGTTTCATTTGACCCAATGGTCTTAGCTTTCTTATTGGTATTATTAACATTATAAACTTCTTTGTCTAATGGAAGTAAATAAAGACCATTTTTATAATGTGCAGTACCATATAAAACATTATCGAGATAAAACGAACATTCATTGTCTTTTACTCGAAATTCAAAACCTTTGGCGTCCAACGCCGAAATTGAAATGATGTTTTTGGTAATATTAGGAACATGATAACAGTTTTCAAGTTCTAATACAAGCCTGGAGGGAAAAGGAAAACTGAGAGTTCCCACGGATACGGCTGCAATTCTAGCTCCATTGCCGACCCGGAGTTCAACCTCTCCCTTCTCTAGCTTTAGAAGAGGCTACCTTTTTATCCTTCTTGTCTTTAGTAGCTTTAGACTTAGGCAGAAAGGTCTTCTTACCTTTTTCCTTAAAGCCTTTCTTCTTCTTGCCTGAGCGCTTGAATGGCTTGCCCTTCTTGATCATAAGCATGTCATGCTTTCCCTCATCCTTGAGCGTTTGCTCAGCTTGCTTCGACATACCATGAAGCTCGGTGAGGGTTTTCTCCATGTTGTACATGTTATAGTTCATCTTGAACTGATCATAGCTTTTGTACAGCGAGTGGAAAATAATGTCAATTGCCATCTCGATCGAATACCCCGCATAAAGCCTTTCTATGTTCTCAAATAAACCAATCATTTTGAGTACATGTGGGCTGACTGGCTCTCCTTTCTTGAGCTTGCTCTCAAGGATCTACCTGTGGGTTTCAAACCTTTCAGTTCGGGCCTGCTCTTGTAACATATTCTGAAGCTCAGAAATGATCTTAAAAGCTGTCTCCTTCTCAAAGAAAATCTTTTGAAGGTTAGGAGACATAGTGGCCAACATGATGCATTTGACATCCCGATTGGCAGTTTGCCATCGGTTTATGGAAGCCTAAGTCACTTCCTCATTGGGAGTCTCGGGCATTTCCTCATCAAGGACGTATTCCTTTTGCTCTTGCATGAGAACTATACGCAAGTTTCTTTGCCAATCAAGAAAATTTGGCCCACTCAGTTTCTCCGTGTTGAGAATTGGTTGTTTGAGTTATTTGCAGGCATGTTTCTACAATTGAAAGAATTTGAAATGAAAAACCGTTCATAATACTTAAATAAGATTGAATTCATGCATATATATATCAAACTTATTTAAACGTCTTTTTCACATATTAAATTTGTCCTCATTTGTGAGAATAAGTCGATTCCAAGATCCAAAGAATCAATGAGTAGTTAAGCATGCTTTGGCTTGTCTTAACACTTATTATTCTAAGGTAAGAAACACTTTGCTAATGGCTCCTAGCCACTCTTGGTTAGATAAATCGTCGCATCTAATGCTCTCTCAACAATTTATCTCCTTTGCCACGATATGTTAGGACTCCATCACTCATATCGTTGAGTATAACCAAAACCAACTTGTATTATGATGTCTTGATTTGGAAAACCCATCAACATACCTTACGTTCCTAGGAAAGTAGTAATGCCTTGCTTTGGCATAGCCCATCACTATTCTCAATAGTTCGGTAAGTGTTGTTTTGGAATGGAAAGTTTTACTCAATATTTTAGAGACCTAGGGTTTCTATGTTGGTTGATTTAAGTGAACTTAATTAATCATCACAACATTCGAAATCCTAAACATGCATCTAACATATCATTCATATATATAAGCATAAATATATATCGAAAATATAAGTAAATGATGCATTTGGCAACTAGCATGACCCCTTGAGTCTTCAAGTCTTCAAGGGTCTTGAATTGCAACTTTATGGCTTCGTCTTCAAAGAAACTCCGTCTTCAAGACATAACCAAAATAATGCAAATACTAGTATCTACGATTAGGACTAATCTCAATATTAAGGTACACAAATACGCAACGGTTCGCAGACCGTATTTAGATTTACAAAAATACATGACGGAACGCAGTCCTTATTTTTTATCCTAATCGGGCCCTACTAGTTGCCATTTCTTAAACCTGTGAGAGAATATACATTTCATTCATCCATTCACTATATGGCCCATGTATTTTAGAACGATAAACTAGTAACAATGCATAAAACGCGTAAACTAGTAACTAATTTAGGTGGTTAATCCGATTAACGCGCTTAATTAAAACTAGTCAAAGTTGTTAATCGATTATGTGATTAAGCGCAATTAAAATTGAAGCTCCCACTAAATTCCGCATCCAACTTTATTAATCCAATTAATTAAGTCGGTAAACCCAATATTTTGCCAAATTAAAAATTTTGCAAGTGCCTCTCAAAACCTGAGGCCTAGCCTCCAAAAAATTAATTAAAATAAATAAAACAATTAAAATAATTAAATCGGAAAAAAAAAACGCAAAATTACGTAGTCCAATAATATCTAAGTGTCTTACACCAAGACTTGGAGTGTTTTGCATGGCCACTACTCGCTCAACTGCTTGATGCTCCATGAACATGGGAGTGGACAATGTTGCTTGCACGTTACACCAACCACAATAGCGAACTTTCATGTAATAAGTGACGGCCATAATAGCCTTGTTGCGCGAGTTTATGCGTCGCATAGATGCACATTGCAACCATACATCACACCACATTGCTACGCAAGCAATGTACCACGTGCATTAGCCTCGCACCATCGCACCACATTGATACGCAAGCAATGTACCCATGTGGGCTGCGCTAGCATCCCGACTGGCCGAGTGCATGCTTGGGGCTCTTAGGCCACGATTTGTGTTCTTGTGCCTTGGTAAAAATTCCGATTTTCGTGTGACATGTATTATCAATTCTAAATTAATTTTAGAATTAATTTATTGAGCAAAATAAATGATAAATATAACAAGTCCAACTTATAAATTCATTCAAGTGCAGTAACCAAATTAATTCCAAGAACTATTCTTTAATAAAATTTGGTTCAACTTGATGCAACAAAAATGAAGGGTTATTCTCAGTATTTATTTAACCAAAGTAAATTAATCATTAGATTTGACAAAATAAAATAAAAGAGAGTTGGAATAATGAACATAAACATTCAAAGAAAAATTCTAACTTTAACTTGAAAATTACATCTTCCAATATGAAGATTAATGAAAGTTCTATCACAAGTTTGAAACTTTATGATTCCAATCAACTTAATAAATGATTAAATCAAGAAAGTTCAATAAACATATATGGAATTTAGTAACACAAAGTTTCAATCACTTAAAATAATTAAAGATTGGATCTTTAGTACTTAAGAGCCTCAAAATACAAACTTTTCACACGTAAAGAAATTTATTTGCAATTATGTGAAAATTTGAGCCAACCAAGTACCAATTACTACCAAGTAATCATGATCAAAAGTGGTCTAAAATTGCAGAAGCATAAAGGAAAGAACCAAATGCATAATCACAATTAATATGCCATTAAGATTCAAGGTTTAAAAGATTTAAAATTTTTCGTCAAAACAAAAAATCCCTCAAAACAGGCATTTCTGGGCAGAATTTGGCTTTTTCGCAACCTTAAAGAATCAGAATGTTTCTAGAATATCGATTCCACCCAAAATTCACTAGTCTTGGGCGAAAATATGGGTTTTGGAGCCAAAATTCTAAGTAAAACGAGATTAAAATTAATAAAATCGAGCTACTAATCTAATTAGCAACAACAACCAGAAATTAAATCCATTTTAAACACCTTGAAAATTTTAGTTACAAAATAAATGAGCAAGGCTCCGATACCGCTATTGGGTTTCGAAAAGTCCGACTTTCCGCGGAATAAAACCCGACCTCAAGACCCACTCACAATTAATATAACTAAAAGACATAAATAACAAGATAGAGTAAAAGGACCATCAAACCCTTGACGCGTGCTTCGCTCGTTCAACGAGCTCTTACTTCGAAAGTTGAGTCTCGCAAGTGCGTAGACCTCACACGATAGTTCACCCGCAACCATGACCTGAACGGTCTTTAACTCGGATTTTAGCCGAGTTCGGACCAAAAACAACTACTCGAGTTTTATGTGAACTTAAAGGTTTTCTAACAATTATGGAGATGCCTTTTTGAGTTCCGACTCAAGTGAAGTTCTCAAATTCCCAAGGTGGGTATTTACAGAGAATTTCATATGAGGATTCCACTCTCCCATCAATGTGGGAGAGTTGGTAAAAATCAATTTTCCATTTTATTTTTAAATAAAAAATAAAAGAAAATCTAAAAATAATAATTAATCAACAAGTGTCACAAGGAGGGAGAGGGTAGGTGAGAACAACAAGGGGAAGGGGGGACCAAAGCTTGATCCCCAAGCTTCCCCAAGCCGCCACTCATATTCTCTCGGCTCCAATGAGCTGCCGCCACATGGCAGGCCTTGCCTAAGGCACCAAGGCTGCCATGATGGCGCTTGGTGCCCTCGGTTAGGCCTGCTGCTGCGCGCCATTGCTGCTGCCTCGGCCCAACACGCCGCGCATGCTTGCGGGCTGCTAGCCGAGGCCCTTGTGCGTCCATTGCTAGCAATGCTAGCACGCTAGCACGTTGCTAGCTCCTTGCTAGCGCTGCTAGCCTGCTGGTGACTCGCTGCTTGCATGCTGGCATTGCTAGCATTGCTGCGCTAGCACGCTGCGCCATGCACTAGCCAGCGCTGCTAGCTGCCTAGGCTCGGTGAAGCGCGCATGCTACCCACCATGCTATCCCAAGTGCCCCTAGCACTCGGTTTGCTCGGAGCATTCCAATGCTAGGGGTATTTTGGTAATTTATTGATTAATTGATTTTTACCGTCTCGTCTTTTATTAATTCAACTCGACTTGCGACGCTCTGTCTCGACACTCCTAGCTTAATTTCCGACGTCTAAGTTCATAATACTCGAGCGACTCATTAATTTTAGGAATGGTGTCCTTCTAACAAGTGTATTATTCCGATAGAGGGTTCGAATCTATTGGAAAGCTATTTATTCAGTAAGTTCAAGTGATCGGAATGCTTAGGTCGAGGCCGCTTCCAATCAGTAATATTAATGCATAATTTATATTACAGCTTAATCTTGACTGAACCCTTTGGGTTACACCCAAGCAACTAACTATCCGACACGACGAATTAATTCGGAAGGAATTAATGAGTCGCTCGAGTAATAAATATTTAGACGTCGGAAATTGAGTTAGGAGCGTCGCAAGTCAAGTCGAACTAATAAAAGACGAGACGGTAAAATCACTAATTAATCTACAAATTACCGAAATACCCCTATCATCGGAATGCCCCGAGTAATATGAGTTCTAGGGGCATTTGGTAAAGCAAGGTGGCTAGCATGCGCACCAAGTCGAGCCTAGCATGGCTGGCTAGGTGTTGCGGCATGCTATCGCACCATGGTTAGCAGGGCTGCCATCACATGGCTAGCAAGCCATGCTAGCATGTGCGTGGCGACCGCAGCATGCTAGCAGCCCAGCATGCATGGCGCTACGGCCAGCCGTACATAGCAGCAGCGTAGCGCGCATGGTGCAACGGCCAGCCGCGTATAGCAGCAGGCCAGCCGCACACCAAGCGCTAGCTGGGCTGGTTGGGTGCTTAGACTCGGCTTGCCACATGACAGCAGCCCTTTGGGGCACATAACATGAGGGAGCCGGTTTTTGGGAAGCCTTGGGGATCAAGTTTTGGTCCCCCCCTTCACTTGTGGTCCATACCTAACTCGTCCTCTTATAATGCCACTTGTTGATTATTTAATTGTTGGCTATTTTCTTTTGTTATTGATTTAAAAAAAAAAGGAGAAAATTGATTTTACCAACTCTCCCACATTGATGGGAGAGTGGATTTCTCACTTGAGTTTCCCGATAAATATCCCACTTGGGAATTGGGAAAATTCACTTGAGTAAGAGCTCAATTAGGCATCTCCACTTGAGAGAAAACCTATAAGCTCATTAATTACTCGGGTTGTCTTTATGGTCGGACTTGGCTAACCTCCAAGTAGTAGACCGGTCGGGTCGCGTTGTGGGTGAACTACGTCGGAGATCCTCGCTCTTTGTGAGGCTTGGCTTTCTCAAGTAAGAGCTCTATCCGGTTGAGCGAAGCACGCTACAAGGGTAATTTAGTCTTTTCACTATTCTTTTTATTTATGCATTTTGTTATATTAATTGTGAGTCGGTCTCATCGAAACCCAACAATTAATTCCTTCTGGATTAATTCGTCGTGTCGGATCGTTAGTTGCTTGGTTGTGACCCGAAGGGTTCAGTCAAGATTAAGCTGTAATAGTAAGTATACATTAATATTACTGATCGGAAGCAGCTTCCACTTAGGAATTCCGATCACTTGACCTCACTGAATAATTAGCTTTCTAATATTTCCGAACCCTCTATCGGAATAATACACTTGTTCGAATGACACCATTCCTATCAAAATCAAATCGCTTTCTTTTTTCTTGCTCTCTCTCTTTTCTTTTTTGATTGAACAATGGTGAAAACTTTTTAGCAATGCTTGAAACAATGGGTCACTTCCCTTTCTAATGAGGACAAATTATATTTTAATTTATACCATCTTGATCCCCTATTAAGTTATATGCAACTCGATATAAATTTTGATTTCCTCCATGCTGCGGTCAATCATTGGGACTCGAACGATCATCATTTTCTTTTTAAGGGGGATGAAATTGTCCCATTACCTGGTGAGTTTGAGGCTCTACTAGGCTTCCCTGCAAATACTCTCCCTGTGATGTATGCCCCTACCTTGTCAGGTTTGAAACCTACGTTTCAACGGTTCTTTGGCTTGAATGACAATGATATGGCCAAAATTGGGACAGAAGAAGGTGTGAATTTAATTCAATGTATTGAACACTTCGTCGCTCCTCGTGACAACTTGACTACAACGTTTTAAAATTCGTGGTTTGTATTTTTGTCTTGTTGTCAATTATTTACTTAGGATAGGCAAAGAATATGGGGATATTCAATGGTGTTCATAGTGGAGCAAATAGAAGGATGTCATTCACCCGCCCCCTTAGCTCTAGCGAAAACCGTGCTTTGCTTGAACCGTCTTAGAGGAGATCAAACGAGAATGGTTTCACAGGAAGTCCACTCCTATTACACATACGTTTTTTTTTATTATTTATTTTAAAATCAGCGCAACTCTGAAAGTTGTGCTGGTCTTACTAGCGCAATCTTCCAGGATGAGCGTGAGTGGCGTGCGCGACTGTTTGTCTTGCGCGCGCTACCTGTTGTCGTAATGTCGCAAGCTAATTGTTTTTGTTGTTGTTTTTTAGATTTGGCTCATGGAGCACTTGCAAATGGTTGATTAGCCACAAAATCTTAAGGCTAACGGAGTGAGAACGTTCCCTGGTCGTCGTATTCTTTACAAACATAAGAATGAAGAAGAATGGACGTCCTTTTTCTATCACGGGGTTAATATACGCTTTGTGATTCCTTTGTGGAACATAAGTAGTATGATTGGGTATAATTTCAATTGTCCCTATAGTAGGCTTTTAGGCCTCTCTAGTACTACTTACATTTTTCCTTGCAGGGTAATGAGAAAATATGGGATGAAGCAAGTTATTCCTCTACAGGAATGTGAATGCTCCCAAGGATGTGAATTTTAAGCTCGAAAGGGTTCCTCGTTGGATGGAATATTGGTCTAGTCTTCCTAAGTGGGTTGTGAAAAATCCCACGGCGAGTATAGTGTTATCTTCCTTTACAAGGCTTGGATGAATGCGGTCGACAAGGGAGAACTAAACAAGGCTCGTCAAAGCCGCCTTGGCTCGCAATCAACCCAAGCCTTCGATGCAATCGGCCACCACTACCCCTCTTAGTGGCCAAAACAAAGGAGTGAGAAGTAAACAAAGGAGTGAGAAGTAAACTGGAGAACCTAAAAGGAAAGTTGCTCCTAAACCCACGCAACAAGGCATAATGATTAAGGAACCTTCATCAAATCCCCGTAAGAAGGCTCCATCAAACACCAAAGACAAGGGAAAGAGAGTTAAAGGGCCCCTAAACCTAAATTAAAGAACAACGTTTGGGTCAAAAAGAAGGGAGAAGTAAAAAGCTCTAAGGTCGCTGAAAGTACTGCAATGGAAACTACTCCTCCTTCAACTGTGACGATTGAGGACATAGTAAAACCTTAGGGTATTACACAATATTAGTAGCATAATTTTTTAAATAAAGTGTAATCACTACTAGTTTTTTTTTTTAATTATTTATTATCTAATGCTATGATGTCTTTTGAATAACATTTTGTTTGGAATAAAAATGAGCTTTTTTTTTTTAGTGTTATGACATAATTAAAAAGGTTGCTTACGTATTCATATTACGAAATCAGGTCTTTGCGTAGTTCTTTGCGAAAATTTTTAAATTTTTTTTTATTAATTTTTTTTAATCTTACTTGTAGAAATTAAATGAAAAATTAACAAAACTTTGTTTAATAATTTAAATCAAAGTTTAATTTTGTTATTTTCAGAGTATACGTAATGTTTGAAACACCCTTGTTTTATCGCTAGTAAAAATTGAAATTTTATTCAAGCGAAAAAATTTTAGGTTCGTAGTTCGTCATCAAATGGCGCACGCAACGTCCAAGGTTGCGCGTGCCTGTCGCGCGCATCTTATTTAGTTCCGCGTGACTTCCGCGCGCAACTCATTTAGTTGCGCGTGACTTCCGTGTGCAACTCATTTAGTTGCGCGCGACACCTGTGTTACGAGTGTTAAATTTTTTTTTTGTTTTTAATTATTGTTACCCCCAAGTGTGAAAGAGTTTTTCGTGATATTCGAAAAAATCTAAACACTTTGAATGGTATATATATATATTTTCTTGTGATTACCCCCCCAACTGTTATGAGCTTTATCGTATGATTCGGTAAAGTTCATAATACTTAGAATCTTTATTTGAATGCTAAGAGACATGATTGTGAATTATGAATGAACGAGTTTATTAGGAATTTTATATGTAATATTTTTTAAGTTGATTAATGTTTATTAGTTGACGAATTTCATCGCCACCAATATCCATTAATCTAACGGCTCCTCCTGATAAAATTTCAATTACACAGTATGGTCCTATCCAATTAGGTTCGAATTTCCCTCTTGGATCGGTTGGTGGACCCCTAAACTCTTTTAATACAAAGTCTCCTTCTTTAATGTTACGCGGTTATACCCGTTTGTTAAAGTGTCACACGATGCGTCGTTGGTAGACTTGTACATGATGCAAAACTTTTAATTGTCGTTCATCAAGGAATAAAAGCTCTTCATACCTTGCTTGTACCCATTCAGATTCTGGTAGCTTACTTTCCCGTACGATGCGTAGGGATGGTATTTCCAGTTCAACTGGTTGAACTGCGTCCATGCCAAAAACTAAGGAGTATGGATTTACTCCTATTGATGTTCGTATGGATGTTTTAAAACCCCATAGAGCGAAGTGTAGTTTGTTCGGCAAGTCTTTGTAATTTTCTGCCATTTTCTTAATGATGCCTGTTATATTTTTATTTGCAGATTCCACTGCTTTAATCATTTGGGGTGTATATGGGGACGAATGATGATGTTTTACTTTATAATGAGCTAAGCAAGTCTCAACTTCTGCTTTGAATTGAGATCCCTAGTCATTAATTAGTTCATGTGGAACTCCATATCTACAAAATATGTTTCGTTCAAGAAACTTTGCGACATGTTTAGAAGTGATGTTAACGTAATAAGCGGCCTCGATCTACTTGGTAAAGTAATTGATGGCTACTAGTACGTACTCGTGTCCTCCTGCTCCTATTGGAGAGATTTTACCAATTATGTCAATTCCCCAAGTCGAAAAGCGCCAAGGGGAAGTGAGGTTATATAGTTCGGATGGTGGGAGGTGTTGTAAATTAGCGAACGTTTGGCTCTCCGGACATTTCTTGACATATTGTATGCAATCATGTTCCATTGTGGACCAAAAGTACCCTTATCATGAGATTATCTTAGCAAGCATTTTTCCATTCATGTGAGGTCCACAAATTCTTTTGTAAGTATCCTCCATAAGGTGCGTGGATTCAGGTTTGTCTATACACAATAAGCTTTGACCATTGGGTCCCTTCTTGCATAATTGACCATTTACTAATCCATATTGGGCTACGAGCGTTCTCAAAGCTCATTGGTCTTTTGATGAAGTATTTGCAGGATATGTGCTATGAGTAATATATTGGAGGATATGATCATACCAAGGATTTTCTCCTTCGATGTCATTTATTTCCTCTATTACGTTGTAAAAAGCTGGTTCGTCTCTTCTATCAACACATAATGGAATCATATTAAAGTGATCTTGATGAGTGTCATTTATAACACTCATTTAGCTTCTTTTAGGATGATTTTTCATTGATTTTACATCTCTTTTATCTCCTTTTCTCTAGTTTTACTTGTATTTTCTCTACTTTGCATTTTCTTTAGTTGTTTTCTTATTTGTTTTTGCTTTTCTTAGTTTATTTTGCATTTTCTTCTTTACTTGTTTGCGTTTCTTTGATTCTAGGAAGTTGACGATGTTCAAGAGGCTCATTGGCATTCTCTCGGGGTATTAAAGGCCAAAGATGCATCCCAATCCCTCCTTTTGAAGCCCAAAAGCAAAGGTGTGCAAGAGTCTTCAAGGCTGCGCTCTCATGCCACGTGGACATGAAAAGACGGTGTTGAATCCCCCGTAATGGCTTCAAGAAATTTCCTTAGCATCATGCATCACCCAGAGCGCACGGGGGCAATTTCGGCCGCACTCAAGGCACATGCCCTGCTCCCAGGGTGCGGCCGCGCACGCAAGAGGAGCGGCTATTTCCGTACTCATTTTGTTGCCAAAGGCCAAAGGCTGCGTAGGTGGATGGCGCGACCACACACTCTCTCCCCTATTTCCGTACCCATTTTGTTGCGGCCCGCTTAGGGGTGAGAGGCCGTGCCTTTTGAGGTCTCTTTTGGACATCTAACTAACTTCTCCTTAGTTAGTTTTACTATATATAGATTTCCTTCATTTCTAGAGAGAGAATCATCTTAGAATATCATAGAATTAAGCTTTAGATTTAGTTTTTGATGAAATTTTAGAGGGAGAAGCTCTTGATTTGGATGGTTGTTCTTAGATTTTAGAGAGAGAAACTTGGTAATATTGATGAATGCTACTTTCAATCTTTTTCCTCTTTGATTTTGATCAAAGTTTTGTAAGAATTCTTTACTCTTTAATGCAGTTTCATGTTTGATTTTTGATTTGATTGAATTACTTGTTTGTTTTGATTTGGTTTTGATAAGTTTGAGCATATTTTGATTACTATGTTGATGATTAAATTTGTGATTAGATTAGCTTTGTTGTTCAAATTTGCAATGAGTAGTGAGTAGATTACTTGTTGGGGATAGGGTGAAGCATGTATGAGAGATAATTCATGGTTAATTGGGGGAATTTGATTGATAATCTTTGTGATTAAATTGGTTAGTGAAATTTGTGCATGTGTTTGATAAGTTAAGGAGTGATCAACCTCAACCATCGTGCTAGATTGCATAATAGGTTTCAATGACACAAACAATTGATTTGGAAGCTATTATTATCGATTGATCTCAATTTGCGATTTTCCTTTGAAGTCATTTGTAGAGAAATCTAGCTTGACCCTAGGAAATAGCCTTTTGAGTGATTTTGATTGCATTTCTTGCTTTCCCTCGCAATGTATGCTTGATCGATTTCTTTCCCAATTAACGTGCTTATCATGAGTGCATGTGAATCCCAACTCCCTAGCATTCTTTTTATCATTTTAGTAACCGTTTAATTGCATTGTTAGGCTTGTTAGACCAACCCTCATTTAACCTTCGGAATAGCTTAGCTTGAGACCGTAGTAAATACCACATTCCCTAAGGTTCAACCCGGACTTACCCCTATACCTAGGGTTGGTTTTGGTTGTAAAATTTTTGTTTTGATCGGGGAACTTAGTCTCCAACGACCTAGGTTTATCCCTCGTCAAAAATGGCACCGTTGTCGGGGAATGGCATGGTTATTTGCTATTGTTGATTGAGTCTATTCCATTTATTTGAAAAAATACAAAAAGATTTTCTTTCTTTTAGGTTACATTTGTAGCCGTGCTACTAATTGTTTCTTTTGAGATTGTATACATAGAGCACGTGGTCGTTCTCTAGTGCCAATTGAAGCATGGGAGAAAATTCAAGAGTGGCATTGAAAGAGCTAGGAGTTCTGGGAGCCTATAGGTATAAGAGTGGGATTGCTCTACCTACGTCACCGGCAACTGACTTCGAGAATAGACCGACCATGATAACTTAGATAGAAAGGCGTCAATATAGTGCTGCAAAGCATGAGAGTCCCCTCAATCATCTTAAGGAATTCGGGAAATATTGCAACACAATCAAGGTGAACGGGATTTCTCAAGAGTTTATTCGCCTTAAGATTTTCCCTTTTTCTCTCATTGGACGTGCATTGGAGTGGTTGGACAAGGAGGTGAAACAAAACTCCTTAAGGACATGGGATGAAGTGACTAAGGAGTTTCTATATCGGTCCTATCCTCAAAAGAAAAGGACCGAAGCGAGAGCTCTTATCCAAGGCTTCAAGTAAAAATCCAATGAAAGTCTTTATGAGGCATGGGAGAGGTATATTTCCTAACTCAAATCCCCTTCCCCCTTCTAGAAACATGTCTAGTGGTTATATGTTTTGTGATTTGTGTAAATCATATGACCATGATGCTTGAAATTGTCCTAATGCTTCTTTTGATGGATGTGATGATTATGTTGGCAATGAGAATGAACATGTGAACTGTGTGTCTAATAACAATGTTGGACCCAGATTTGATAATCAAAGAAATAATGGGAATAGGAACTATCATAATGGGAATTTCGATAATTATAACCATAATGGGGGTTATAGAAACCAAGGAAACCAAAATTTCCGAGGCAACTATAACCACCAAGGTTATGGTGGTCAAAACCAAGGGCAAGGATATGGGAACCATAATCAAAATTATGGTAATCATAACCAAGTTGGCCAAAATCAAGGTCAGGGTAATTGGAGTAACCAAAATAGGGGCAATTTTCAAAACAACAATTAAAGGGGTCCCCCACTCGGTTTTACTCCAAAGGCTCATGGTCAAAATGATAGTTCTTAAGCCCAATCATCTCCTTCAAGAGGAAGTTTGGAGGATGTCATTCAGAATCAAATCAAGGTGTTGAACTCTTACATGTCATCTAGTGATAAGAGGTTTAGTGATATGATGGCTCATAGTAAGATGTTGGAGAATCAAATTTCTCAATCGGAAAATGTTTTGAAAGAACATGCTAGCCCTTCTTCCCTACCATATCAAGGTGTAGATCCTAAGAGTCCAATTAATGCCATAGTGACAAAGACTGGTAGGATTCTTGAGAATGTAGAGCCTAAGAAGAGTGAGTCTAAGGAGAGTCCTAAGGAAGTTTTGGTTGAAGATGAGGAAGGAAAAAGCTCTTTGAATGAGGATGTGGTTGAAAAACCAATTGAAAAAGAAAAAGAGAAAGTGAGAGAAGTTATCAAGCCCAAGCTCCCATTGTAGGATTTTATAGGTACTACGCAACGGAAAAACATGAATCATATTCAATCAAGTACCTAATCCCAAGATCACGTGCATAACACACAAGACACATAATCATACCTTTGAAGTGTGAATTCCACGTAGCAATTTGATTGACAAATCAAGGAGAGAATAAAGCCCCAAGCGTTGCTCCTCTACTTAGTCCACGACCTTCGAACGAGCCGTCCACCAATACTAGATTGGTCGAGTGATTGAGGAAAACCGCGATCACCACCTTTAATGGACGAAGTCGACCACCACGATCCACCACCACCACGAACCACCACATTGGCGCCAAGGGAGGAGAGAGCCTTGAGATAGAGAAGAGTATGAGAGGGGTTGGTCTCATGTTTGCTAATTAAGATTTGATCTCACTGATCAGTTAATTGCATACATCAAACCCAAGGCACCTAGTCTATTTATAATCATATTATAACTAGACTAGGCTTAGGAAGCCCAAAACCCTTCAATCCACTCCATGTGGCCGGCCATACTAGAGGATGAGGCCCATCATGGGCCTTGTCCTCTCGTGCCCGATCTAGACCCTTTGTGTGACCTTATAGGATCCGTCCAATTGGGCTTTGGGCTATTTTACTAGCCCAAATATCGTTAGTACCTCTAGCTATGATAAAACGACGACCCAAATGTACGAACTTAATTATCTCCATAATTTGATCTATTTATATATCTAGTAATTGCACACGACGAAGACATAAATCCTTCAATCTCCCACTTGTCTGAGACAAGTGTGCAATATACAAATTCCTTAAGTCAATATGTGTTGTAGGGAATATTTCAAGCATTATGATAACCCCCAAACTTGAACCCCACTGTGATCATAAACTAAAGTACGATGGCGTTCCAAAGGGAAAGACAAAGAGCAAAAAGAGTCGCCAACAAGTTTTAAGGAACTTGTACCCAAAAGACAATCCAAAGGACCGTCAAATACTCCATAAGGTCTTGAACCAAATAGGGTCCGGGGATGAGGGTACGAATCCAATCTACAAAAGAAAGGACCCGCCCTATAAAATAGGCCTCTACTTTGTTCTGCTCGTATTCATGCGCGCTTTTCGAATAACATACAAACATTATATTAAACCTACCATGTTTATCTATGTTGGTTGAATATTAATGCACAAATAAGACTATTATTGGCGATCACTTGAATTAAAATCACATTAGCCTAAACCAAATTATTAATTATCTTATTAAGCGTGATTTCAAGTACAAATTCCCTTTAAGCATGCATAAAAGGCGTGATCAAGCAATAACAATATATAAAATAGATCAAGCAACATAATAATAAACAATAAATAATAAATAATAATGATGATAATAGCATGATAAGGCATAATAAAGCTTGATAATAATAGCAAGATCCTAGGCATGATACTAACAAGATTAATAACAAATCCTAGCATGTCACTAAACAATAAAGATCAAAGCTTTAAACCTATCATGGTACTAACATGATATTAGAAAGAGTAAAGGCACCCTAAACATGATACTAGAAAGCATAAAATAACATCCTAACATGATACTAGAAATTAATCAATAATAAACATGCTTTCTACATTGAAAGAGAGTAATAAGATTACATACTTTGAAGCCTCGTACCTCTTTCTAATAACAAAATACACAAGTTAGTAAACTTCAATGAAAATAAAAAAAGAATAATTAAAGAATCAAATTGAAATCAAATTAAACAAAGTTTTGACTAGTTTTGGACCAAACCCTCAGAAAATATCAACCTTTCACGTCTAGGGCGAAGGCAACTTCGAACTTGGTTAGATGACTCTAAGTCTAGTGAATGCGGAATATTGTATGTAAAAAGCTAGTTTTGAAAGAGAGGGAGAAATAAAGCAAATATTGCTTAAGAGAGAAAAGAGAGAATTAAGGAAGAGTTAATGAAAATTGATGAGAGTCGATGAAGGTTGATGAATAAAAACAGAGGTTCGGACCCTATTTATAAGAAAACAGTCCGGAAAATCATAGAATTTGATAAGGAATAAAACTCCACGCTGTCGCTAATCAAACCGACCTTGTCGCCAAATATTTATCTTGTCGCCAGGCGACAGAGTCTGTCGCGAGGCGACAAAACTGTCGTTTCGCGACAAGACAGTTTTTTGCGGATTTTGTTTTAATCATATCTTTTGATCCAGAAGTCCAAATAAGTCATATAATATGTCGTTGGAAAGCTCTTGAAGTCTACTTTCTAATGCAATTGGAATAAGATTAAAATATTTTGTAGATAAAAAGATATGGACGAAATAGTGAAAGGGTGTCAGTTTTGGATAGAGTTTCGTATATCTTTGATATCTTTTTCGTTATAGCTCGGATTTATTATTATAATATATCATTGGAAAGATAATTTCAAGATCTATCCAACCATATAAAATTGGATAAAAACAATGAGGCAAGAAAATAATATCTGACTATCTTTGAACAAGTTTAAATTCGAATAGAATTAGGAAAGTTTTAAAAAAGGAAAGTTTATATTTAAATCAAATTCTATGATCTTATCTTTTCAAAAAAGGATAATTAAGATATTTTAGAAACTTATAGAAGATTCTAATCAATCCTAATTAGTTTAAGAATAGGATTAAACCTTTGGACCCTCCTCATGATCATTGGGTCGTAGGTAAAATCCGGTTTGGGCCCAGTTTAGTATTTTGGCCATAACTTCCTCATTATTCATCGGAATTGGGTTTATAATATATCGTTGGAAAGGTCTTTTCAAGCCCCATCCAAATACACCATTATTGGACCCTTATCATGGACCAAAATAAACTGAAATGGACGTTTTTATAAAATAGAGTGGGTTTTCGAAAACAGAAAGAAGGATTTTAATAAAAACTAACCGCAACACTTGACTTTTCACACTTTTACCTCATTCGATTATGGTTCGACGTAAAAGGTATTCATCACTGGGTTTGGTTTTGGGGAGACACAAATGGGTGTCTACATGTGTCGATTTGATAATATAATTGAATCACATGTCGAGATCATATTAATCTACAAATCGTTTCTTGAAATCTGAGTTAGAATTACAAAACCAAATGATTACTGAGTAATGCATTTGAACGCGGCCACGTATTTTCAGAATTCTCCCTCTTCAAGCGGCCATGACACATTTCCTAATTTAATTGGTAGACTCAATCAAATCTTGTGGCAACTAAAGCTCCCACTCAACTCATGAAGTAACCGGGAAACACACTTTATAATCTCTAGTTACGGGGGCAGACATTTGAGTGTACCACAGTTAAATCAATCATTGAATGAAATCAATGTTCCACTCATGTCAAAGGAATCTACTAATATATCCGGAAGCTCTATACTTGAACTTCAAAGTAGGTCAATAGTTCGATCATGCATCATTCATGCATATCCAAGTGATTGACCGAGCATCACTATGCCCCTATAGCCATGAAACTGTGCTATCCAATCAATCTTACATGCTAGTCCATTTATTGAAATCATTTATGTCCACTTTAATGATTTCGAACTAGGAACTTAAATAATATATGAATTTTGTTCACCTGTGGGGTTTCATTCACCATGTCATCTACCGGATGAGCCCATCAATTCATAATTATTTTGGACATTTTATTTAATTTCCAAAACCATAATCAAATAAGAGAAATAATAATTTATGTTTAAACATAATTCTGCAAGTATATGCATTCCTTATGTAATATGTTTTCTTAAAACATATACAACTTGAATTACATGACTTGCTTCAATCCAAGTCTTTAATATGACTCTCATATCTTAGTCTATGGAAGGGGTTTAGTGATTTCTCACTCATAATAAAACTTTGCAGATCATGACATCCCGCTTTTCATTGATCTCATAAATGAGGTGATATCTCATATCTATTTGTTTGGATTTGTAATGTGACCCTAACTCCTTCGTTATGGCAAAGGTGTCCTTTTAATCACAGGACAATTTGATCCAAGCTTCCTCCTTAACTATTCTTATTGTAGCTAAACACACATATCCTGGTATTGGGTATGCAACAGTGCTCTGCTTTGAACTCTTCAAGCTTATTGTTCTTCTCCATTTAAACACAAAATGTATTTAGATCACCATCTAAAGTCATCTTGTCTATTTGGAAACTTACGTCCGTATTCACTTTTGATTACTTATTCACTTTTAACACCATTAGCTAGAAAAATTCCTTTAATTCTTCTCAAGTACTCAAGGATTTGCTCTTTGCAACTTTCAGTATGCTTATTCTGAATTTACTTGAGAACTTGCTACACATGCGCATATGTAACATCTTGCTTTGTACATATCATGGTACATATAATGGACCCTTTTGAAAAAGCATAAGGCACATTATCCATACAACTCAACTCTACTAGCTTTCGAAGGCACCGAGTTTTACTGAGTGTAATACCATGAAACATGGGAAGATATCCTCTCTTAGAGTCTTGCTTCATGAACTTGTCTAGAACCTTATCAACATAAGTCTCTTGATTCATTCCAATCATTCTTCAAGATTCACTTCATGGATCATGATTCCCAATATGTACTCAACATCTCTAAGTCTTTCATATTGAAACAACTCTCTAACCACTGCTTGACTTACTCAAGCATTGATATGTCATTTCATATGAACTGTATGTCATCTACATACATGACCAAGAAGACAAATTGGTCCCACTAAACTTCTTGTCTCTATAAGAATCCTTTTCATTCTTTGAGGAAATCGAACTGTTTGATTGCCTAATCGAAACGAATGTTCCAACTCCCTGATGCTTACTTCAATCCATTAAATGAATTTCTGAAGTTTGCAAAACTTTCTAGGATTTTTGGATTTCAAAATTCTTAGGTTGTATCATATACATGTCATCCATCAAGAACATTTCATGAAGGTGATTTTTGATCTCCATTGCTGAACTTCGTAATTAAAATTAGCAATCACTAGAAGAATCCGAATAGGCTTACACATCTAATAGGTTTGACCCTATTTGTAAGACTATCATGGACTAACACATCTTTACAAACATGGAGTCCGTACTGGATTTCTTGGCCTTAAGCCACTTACTGAGTTGACACTTATCCAAAGCTTGCTTGTAGGGCATGGATTCTAACCATTCCAATAGGAAAATTTTAGAATCCACCTTTTCTCAGAATTTCGACAAACTGTTTGTTTTGATCTTAAGTAACCTACAATAGGTATGAGCAACAATCGAATTATTCTCTTCAACTCTTTGAAGCCTTTCATTCAAGTGGGACGATAGAAGCCTCACTAGTGGAATTAGCTTGCTTCGACATATGGTTTATCAAATTAGATAAATTTATATGCCTTCATCTCTGATGTAGTGTTATCCACATCCATTTGTTGCTCGTCTCGAATCTCATCAAGATCTAACTTTTCTCCCACTTGGCTTTGTAGGAAGAGATTTCTTTCTATAAAGACATTATCGCGAGCAACAAACACTTTGTTTCTACGCAATCGTAGGAATAATACCTCTTAGTTTCCATGAGAAAACCCATGAAGAACTATTTGTCTGATTTAGGGTGCATTATGTCATCTTTGTAAACATTTTACATTGATTTCATAACCCTTAATCCTATTTAGAAAAGATAACTTTTGCAACATTTCCAAATCATAACTCTTATGACATCTTTTCTACTGCTTTGGTTAAGTTTCCTGTTTAGTATATTCGCAATTGTTGTTATAAATGCATATCCTCAAAACGATATTTGTAAATCATTAAAGCTAATCTAGGATCGAACCATGGCAAGCAAAGTTTGATTCCTTATTCATAAACATACATTTTAATTGTAATGTTTCTGGATTGTGAATTAATTCAACAATTCCCTTTTAGATGATCATTGATTTTGAGTTAAATATTTATCACAACAATCATATTGCGGTGTTAAATTGTTCAAGTCCAACTGATTTTACATTTTATTTTGGAATTTTGAACATTTCAATGATTCCATGCTTTACTTCATTAAGTAATTAAGGATATGTTTACTTAAATCATTAGTAAAAGCAATTAAATAGTTAAATCTCTTTACTAATCCTTGAACTTATGGTCCACACACATCATATGTATGAGTTCCAAAAGGTCATTAGCTCCTTTACCCTTTCAACTAAAAGGTAACTTGGTCATCTTACCTTATCAAGCATGACTTCTAATTCTCAAGTGATTCATAATCATATAAGAATAAGAATCCATCCCATGTAACTTTGGATGTGCAAATGGTTTATGTGACCTAACCTTACTTTGTTATAAGTAAGTTTACTTTGAATCATCTAATTTTGCTTTTGTGATCTACTTATATCAATGTCATAAAACAAATTTAACTCGTATCTAGCAAAATGAAAAAAATTTATTACCTTGGTCATGGATCAACACTTGTCCAAGCCAAGTAAAAACAATTCAGTATTCAAACTATACAACCGAAATATTGTCTCATCAAAAACTGGAAATTGTTCTAAAATCATGATAAATATTTAGAAATTAAAACTATGAAGCTATCTCTGGCCACTCGAACATTTCTAGTGTACCTTCAAGCTTCACTTCCTTGCTAACCTCACTTCTTTGCAGTTCCTGTCCAACATTAATAATGTTAAACACTGCAACTTGGTATCACATACCTAAGTGAAAGTTAAAATATTTATAATGTAATACCTGAGGTTGATGCTCCATTCTTCTTGAGGAAGTCAAGGTATTTCTGGCAATTGCGTTTCCAATGCCCCTTCGTCTTGCAGTAAAAGCATTCACTTTCACTTGCAGCCTTGGGTTTTGGATTCGCCTTAGGCTTCTCAAGAGCCTCGGAAATTTGCTTGCCCTTGCTCTTGGCACTAGCCTTTGGCCCCTTTTTCTTGAACCCCTTTCCCTTTTGAATCAAAAGAACTTCCTTCTTAGGGTCCTTAGGGATTTGCTTTTCAGCACTAACCAGCATTGCGTGCAATTGATTCATAGTCTTTGTAGTCACAGTCATGTTAAAATTCATGATAAACTTGTTGAAACTTTCTGAAGTGAGTGGAGAATGATGTCTGTTGCCATCTCATCACTATATGGGTGCCCCAGTTTCTCCATACTTTGAATAAGGCCGATCATTTTGAAAACATGATCATGAACTGTGGCACCCTTCTCCATCCTATAATCCAGAATATCACGATGGAGCTCGTACTGCTCAACTCTTGCTTGTTTCTTAAACAAGGATTTGAGTTCTTGCATGATTGTGTACGCATCCTAATCCTCAAAACGCTTTTGAAGGCTAGGTTCCATGGTAGCAATCATCAAGCAAGTGATAGGCACAACTCAATCATGAGCTTCCTTGTGCTTCTTGACTTCTGCCGTAGTTGCATTTTCTGGTAGAGGTCCAGACAATGGGGTGTCAATGACATCCTCTCTACCTTCAGATTTCAGAAGGAGCCTTAGCATTCTTTCCCAAGTGGAAAAGTTTTCTCCTGTCAACCTATCCTTCTCAAGGAATGGTCGAAGATTATAAATATTGTTATCATTGTGATTACGGCTACCCATCTATGTTAAAATAAGGCAAAGTTTAATAATTATGTTTAATTTAAAATTTAAAGTACCTTAAATGAATAATATAGGTAACTTTAAAACACTTTATTCAGTAATTAAATGATCCCAATTGAATTTTAAGTGATTCTAAGACCCTTTATTCATGCAATAATTGACCGGACTTTTGCCCTACCATCAACCATTACATTTTCAAGGTGAGTAAACTCTTTACTGATTACAACTCTTGTAACTCTTGGTTGAATAATTAACCATCACATGTTTAGTTATTTTCCTTTGCTTCAAGGTTCTAAACTCTTTAGGTAACCTTGTTGAGCATAACCAATTAAAATTGTAAAACTTGATTTACCCCAAGTCTTCCAAGATATAAAATGACACCCAACTTTGGCATGACCTATCATAAATATCAAGGGTTTGTCGGGTTTTTAATTGGAAAAGCAATCTCAATATTACTGGGACCTAGATTCATTTATGTTGTGATTATATAATGAACTTTAGCGCATCATCAATCAACATAAATAAAATCTAACATGCATAATCTACTAATGTAATAAAACATGACATAGCATGGCCCCTTAGTCCTAAGAAAACTAGAAATGAAAAGCTCCCACTTGAATCATCATGGATCTCCATCCACCTTGCTCCTTTGGGCCTTCACTTCATGGGCTTCTTTGGACTAACACTATTTAAATAACTAATCTATTTACATTAAATAAAAGTTACAAAAATACTCAACGGTATGCAAACCGTATATTAGATTACAAAAATACATCACGATGCGCAGATCGTATCTTAGAATCTACGGGCCATACTAGTCTATATATACAACAACATAATATCATATATTATAAAAGTGCCATATAATAAATCACTCAACATGCTTGTCTAAACTACAACATCGAATGTTCATAATTAAGGCAACGCATTTCCTAAAATATCTTATATTTTAATCATAATTAGATAATATCACATATTATTCATGACCAATTATAAAATATCATATATTTTAATTTAGGCATGAGATAGAATCAAATCTTATTTTAATCTAGAAGATAAATCATATTCAATCTTCCATGATTATTCTAACAAATTTAGGAGATTCTATCCTAATTATTAGCCAATCAAATAATTTTAAAATCAATTATCCTAATCTAATTATGGGATAATCACATTATTTAAATAAATTATTATCCTTTTTGAATATGCTCAAAATATCCTAATCAATCTTATCCAAAATTAACCACTTTAATTAAGGAAAATTACCAATTTAACAACTTTAAATATGGATAATATCAAATATAACAACTTTTACAAGATTTGATTTTATCCTAAAACAAAAGATTTTATCCAAAATAAAACCGATTTTATCCGAAAATAATTTTGTAATTATCTTGAAATAAATTTACAAAATCATAATTTTTATTTTTGAAAAACGCAAGCCACCACTGCCGGCCACTGTGGTTGGCTAGCCACGGTGGCTGGCTGCCATAACAGCAGCCACTACCGCAAGGGCAGCAGTGTGGAAATAGCACTGGCAGCCGTGGCAGCAACCGTGCAACGCTTGCACGCTGCTGCCCACAGCCACCACGGACCTCCTGCCCTCCCTCCCTCCCTCTAGACTGACCACCATGTCGGCAGCCGCCGTGGCTGCGCCACCCAGCCACGGTTGCCGACCTTAAAACCTTTTTTTTTAATTTAATTAAAATAACTTTTATAAAAATTAAATCAAATCAGTCCAAAAATTAAAATTAAATCACATTCAACTTTGAAATTAGGGTTCATCATAAAATTAATCCCATTTAATTCTAACTCTTAAAATTAAATCGATGATCATACACAAAACATTTTTATGCATAAATCAATCCGATTAAAATTATGAAACATAAAACAATTCGGATTGAATCAAAAATCAAGCACAAAATCATATTTTAGGGCTATGAATTTTTGAAATAATTCGAATTAGGGTTAGGGTATTTCGAAAATTCGAAACTAGGGTTCTAGGGTTCGAAAATTCTAGGGCTTAATTCGGTCCTCTTCATGGCTATTTTGAGCATAATTAAGTCGCATTTAATCAATTCCAAAAGTTTAATCAAATTAAATATAATAATTGAACCATAATTAAATTAATTTCTCCCTCTTAATTGATTATAAAATTAACATGGACTTCAAATTAATCGTATTAATATGATCAAGCGCATCCATGCAAGAGGCTAACTGATACCACTGTAGGATTTTATAGGTACTACGCAGCGGAAAAACATGAATCATATTCAATCAAGTACCTAATCCCAAGATCACATGCATAACATACAAGACATATAATCATACCTTTGAAGCGTGAATTCCACGTAGCAATTTGATTGACAAATCAGGGAGAGAATAGAGCCCCAAGCGTTGATCCTCTACTTAGTCCACGAGCTTCGAACAAGCCGTCCACCAATACTAGATTGGTCGAGTGATTGAGGAAAACCACGATCACCACCTTTAATGGACTAAGTCGACCACCACGATCCACCACCACCACGAACCACCACACTGGCGCCGAGGGAGGAGAGAGCCGTGAGATAGAGTAGAGTATGAGAGGGATTGGTCTCGTGTTTGCTAATTAAGGTTTGATCTCACTGATCAGTTAATTGCATACATCAAACCCTAGGCACCTAGTCTATTTATAATCATATTATAACTAGACTAGGGTTAGGAAGCCCAAAACCCTTCAATCCACTCCATGTGGCCGGCCATACTAGAGGATAAGGCCCATCATGGGCCTTGTCCTCTCGTGCCCGATCTAGACCCTTTGTGTGACCTTATAGGATCTGTCCAATTGGGCTTTGGGCTATTTTACTAGCTCAAAGGTCGTTAGCATCTCTAGCTATGATAAAACGATGACCCAAATGTACGAATTTAATTATCTCCATAATTTGATCCATTTATATATCTAGTAATTGCACACAACGAACACATAAATCCTTCACCCATACCCCCAAAAATTCAATAGGCACAAGTTACATGAACAATTTGGCAAATTCATAGAGATACTTAGGCAGCTTCATCTTACCCTTCCATTTATTGATGTCATTGACCAAATGCCGAATTATGCAAAATTCCTTAAGGACATCTTGAGTGGAAGAAGAACTTGTGATATGGCGGAAATGGTTAGTTTGACCGAGAATTGTAGTGCAATTATTATGAACAAGATGTCGCCCAAGTTGAAAACCCCGGAAACTTTTCTATCCCTTGTGATATCTATAAGATGCGAATTGATAAGCCTTGTGTGACTTAGGAGCTAGTGATAGCCTTATGCCATATTCGGTTTATCAAAGACTTGAGCTAGGAGAACTTTCACCTACTAACATTACCTTGCAATTAGCCGATAGATCAATTAAGATTCCAAAAGGTAAGGTAGAAGATGTTCCCTTGAGGGTAGGAAAGTTTGTAATTTCGGTTGATTTTGTTGTTCTTGAAATGGATGAGGATTCCAATATTCCTATCATACTTGGTAGACCTTTTCTTTCTACATCGGGTGCCATGATTGATGTTAAAAGTGCTAAGATTTCTCTCAAAGTTGGAGAAGAAGTTATTGAATTTGATTTGAATGAAAGCATGAAATATCCTTCTTATTCACTTGAAAATTGCATGAGAGTTGAAATCTTAGATGATATTGTGAATTCTATGCATGAGCACTTGCTCATCTTTAATGATCCACTTGAGTGTGTTTTGTTGAACAAGGAAAAGATAGGTGAGCATGGCAAGGAAATGGCTTCTTTGAAAGAGTCATTGAAGATGGCATGGAGGAGAGTGATGATCACATTTGCATGGGAATTTCAAACCAAGATGCATTCCAAGTGGCCTCAACCAAGGAAGGAAAGGTGTGCCAATTGTAGAGCTCAAACCTCTACCATCACACCTTTGGTATGAATTCTTAGGTCCCAATTATACTTATCCCGTCATTGTTAGTTCCTCTTTGAGTGAGAGTCAAGCTCAAAAGTTATGTGGTGTTTTTAGAAAGCACCAAGGTGCTTCGGGCTATACAATTGATGACCTCAAAGGTATAAGTCCGGCTTTATATTCACACCATATTACTCTTAAGGAGGGCACGTCACTTAGCATAGAAAGACAACGAAAGCTACACCCTCAAATGGGGGAGGTAGTAAAGAAGGAAATCACTAAGCTATTGGATGCGGGAATCATATTCCCCATCTTTAGCTCTAGATGGCTTTCCCTGGTTCATGTTGTCCCAAAGAAAGGAGGAATGACCGTTGTAAAGAATGAGAAAGGTAAGCTCATTCCTACAAGGACGGTTACGGGATTGCGAATGTGTATAGACTATTGACGTCTAAACAAATCCACCAAAAAGGATAATTTTCCCCTTCCTTTCATTGATAAAATGTTCAAAAGACTAAAAAGCACAAGTATTATTTCTTTCTTGATGGATATTTTGGGTTTTTCCGAATTCCTATTCACCCGGATGACCAAGAGAAAATAACTTTTACTTGTCCATATGGAACTTTTTCCTATAGGAGAATGCCATTTGGGCTTTGCAACGCCCCCACCACTTTCCAACGATATATGATGAGCATATTTGGAGATATGTTGGAAGAGGAAATAGAGGTGTTCATGGATGATTTTTCGGTAGAAGGAGTTTTATTTGAGGCGTGCCTTGAGAATCTTGAGAAATGTTTGGCTCGATGTGAGGAGGTGAATTTGATTTTGAATTGGGAGAAATGTCCTTCATGGTTGAGGAAGGCATTGTCCTTGGTCACAAGATTTCTCACAAGGGCATAGAGGTGGACAAAGCAAAGATTGAAGTGATTAAGAAGCTTCCACCTCCGGTTAATGTGAAAGGAGTGAGATCTTTCTTGGGGCATGCCGGGTTCTATAGAAGATTCATCAAGGATTTCTCTCTTATTGCAAAACCTCTGAATGATCTTCTTCAAAAAGATGCCATATTTGTGTTTGAGGATAGATGCTTGGAGGATTTTAACAAGTTAAAAAAAGCTTTGATCTCTACTCCCATTGTCCAAGCCCCGAGGTGGGATTTGCCTTTTGAATTCATGTGCGATGCTAGTGACACGGCCATTGGAGGAGTATTAGGTTAAAGGGTGGATAAAAAGCTTATGTCATCTACTATATGTCAAAGACCCTCAATGGAGCTCAAAGGAACTATACAACAATGGAGAAGGAGTTCTTAGCAATTGTGCATGCTTTTGAAAAGTTCCGTTGTTACTTGTTGGGTTCCAAGACCATTGTCTTCATGGATCATGCAGCTCTCAAATATCTCTTTGCCAAAAAGGAATCTAAGCCAAGGTTGATCCGTTGGGTGCTCGAGCTTCAAACTCTTAACATTGAGATTAGGGATAAAAAAGAAGCGGAAAATGTTGTGGCGGACCATCTTTCTCGCCTTGAAGATTCTCAAATCCAAGATGATGGTTCTCCAATTGAAGATAGGATTCTTGATGACTCCTTGTATGCCGTTAATGTGAAAGAGCTTCCATGGTTTGCCGACTTGGTAAACTATCTTGCATGTGGGGAGTTTCCGCCCTCATTCTCCAAAAACCAAAAGAAGAAGCTCAAGAGAGAGGCTAGGCACTATTTGTGGGATAATCCCCTCTTGTACAAAAGAAGAATTGATGGCTTGCTAAGACGTTGTGTTCCAAATAAGGAGGTGCCAAGTGTGTTGAAAATGTGTCATTCGGATCTTAGTGCTGGTCATATGGGTGGCCTCATCTCTTTAAGGACACATGGGGTTTTGTCAAGAAATGTGATCGATGTCAACGTACCGGGAACATCTCAAAGCGCAATGAAATGCCTCAACAACCAATCCTTGAGTTGGAAGTATTTGATGTTTGGGAAATTAATTTCATGGGACCGTTTCCTTCTTCTTATGGGAACCAATACATTCTTGTGGCGGTGGATTATGTGTAAAAATGAACTAATTTTTGTAAGAAGTTTTTAGACATAATTTTGATCATAATTTTAGCTTTGTTGAGAGTTTCTCTCTCTAGTTTTAGGGTTAGTTTAGGAGTAGATTTAAAGAGAGAAAGTGAAAGATTTCATTGGGAATTTGAGAGATTGAAGATCCAAGGTGACAATTGTGTTGAAGATCTCCATAATCAATCAATGAGGATTTCTAACTCTATCTCATTTAATTTTTTTTGTTTAAATTCATGTTTGTTTGATTTGATTTTGATGTTTGATCTTGATTAGTGTAGTTGCTCTTTATATTTTGTTGATTCTTGATTTCTTTAGTTTCTTGTTGATTAGATAATGATTCTTGAGTAGTTTCTTTACTAGGGATTGGGAGAAACTTGTATGATTGATTGATTGTGATTAATTTGAGAATTATGTTGATTGATTGTTGAGATTAAAGTGATTAATGTAAGTTTGCATGTCTGTTATTTGATTAGGCCTTGAGAATTATGCTAGATTGCATTGTAATTGCTAATGACACGACCCATTGATTTAGGAATTTAGGAATTGCATTTGTCGATTGGTTTGGATTGTGATTCTCCTAGTTTGTTATTTGTAGAGACCACTAGCTTAACAATTAGGAGATTGCTCTTTGATTCCAATTGATAGCTCTTGTCATTAGTCTTCACAACCATTGATTGGAATGTTCTTCCCAAGTTGTTGCAATTGTCATGATTACTTGTTAATCCCCATTCCCTAGTGTTTTATTTGTTCGATTCTTTGTTTTGGTAGTTGTTAGTGTTCCCTCTTTACCCTTGACTTCGACCTATCTTAGGCGCCCAATTGAAAGAACTTGAACATAACCATTCCTTTTGGTTCGACCCTTGACTTACCTCTATAATTGTATTTAGGTTTGTTAAGTAATTATAAATTTTGTTTGGCTTAGGGAGGATTAGTCAACGACCTAGTTTTCCCCTTGTCAAAATGGTGTCGTTGCCCGGGAAATGGTGTCTATGTTTGAGTGTTTTTGATTGCTTAAATCTAGGTCTTTGTATATACCTTTCTTTTATTTGATTTTTACTTGTTTTGAAAAAAAAAACAGAAAAAAATGGCATGTCTCTTATTTCCTCAATATGACAATGAGCCTTTTTGTGAATATTTCAATAGACTTGTGGGATTTCTTGATTATAGTTGTTGTAATCTTTGGGAGGCTTATGAGATTTGTTATTTTAGTATGAATGATTAAATTAGGGATGAAGTTGAATGCATGCATAATGGTGAATTTAGGGCATTGTCAATTGATGATGCTTGGGATTTCTATGTTTAGTTTGCTTGGGATGTCTGCAGTATGGGTAATCTGACACGGGATAAACCTAGTTCGTTGATTTCTAGATTCTCCGATCAAAACAAAATTTATAAAACCAAACCCAACCCTACGTATAGGGGTGAGTTAGGGTCGAACCCAAGGGAAAGCGGTATTTGCTAAGGTCTCAAGCTAAGCTATTTATAAGTCTTAAAACAATGGGTTGGTCTAAGCTATGCTATCGAATCAACTCAATCAAAACTAGCAAATAGAATTCAAATATCAAAGCACTAGGGAATTTAGGATCCACATGCACTAATGATAAACTTTCTAACACTAGTAGAAAAACATTTATTTGCAGCGGTTAAAAATTATTAATTTGCTGCATTTTGGAGGGGCAGCAAACGCCAGGGCAGCAAATAAATCAATTAATTTGCTGCAGTTGGTTATCCGCAGCAAATCAATTGATCGATTTGCAGCGGTTTTCCCCATTAACCCCTGCAAATAAATATTTTACAACAATTAATTAAATATATATTCAGAGTGTTTTTATTTGTCGAACCTGTTGCTACTCTACTGTTCAACCAAAGAACAAAAAACAAAACTTTTATTTGCACTAGCTGAAAAACAAAAATTGCACCTTAAATTATCACACAAAGAAAAGAATTATATATATTATAATAATTGAATGTTTTACATTAAAAAAGACCATATTATAACTTTCATAAAAAAAAAATACAATTGGATACGTCGGGCCTTTCAGCAGCTTGACACAATATAACTATAGCACAACCGACTTTGAGATATGATGATCAAAGAAGTAATAGATGGTAGTAGCAACAGTGGTGGTAAGTGAGCAGGAGTAGCAGTGGCATCAATTGCGCAACAACAACAATATTGTCAAGCATGTTGTAGCATGAGTACGTCCATTAGGTAGCAGCAGCACAAGCATCGTCCACTATATAGCAGCAGCAGCACAAGCATCGTCAACTATGTTGCAGTACCCTAGTAACAGCACATTAGAAAAGTACAATACATCCATGTCAAAAATAAATAAATAAATAAATTAAAGGACAAAAGCTGACTCTAGTTTTATAATTTTATCAAATATAAACAAGGTATTGTAATCTTTTCCACCTCCCTAAATAACCAAATAACTAAGTTAAAACTTCATCCACTCTACTTTATGATATAAGTCAGGTGACATTATAAAGGCAAGAGAGAGTATGATATTGTTCTGCCAGCAAGATATTTTACACACACAATTATTATTTGGTAAGTGGAGGAGTTGGTAGTGAACCTTAATGATGAGCTGATGATCATCAATTGATTTCCCGTCATAAAAATGAAACTCCATTAACAAACGTTACTGGACACTAAATATATGTACCTTGTAAAGTGCAAATAAATCACATGAGCATGACACCTCAAATACCGAACCTAATGTAAGTGCAAAAGTGACTGAAGATAAATTCACCACTACATAGCCAATCATCTAAAATCAAACCTGAACACTAGTAGTGGGATTCTTGAACTAGGCATCAAAATACAGAGGTAACAAGTGGTTTATGACCTTCCATTTCAGGTCTGCACAAAAAAAGAGATCAAGATCCAGACAATTAGCAACACTAAGATCAAGATCAACACAAATAAAGCTTAATAATCAAATCAAACAAAATTTAAGATCTTTTGCCTCAAGCAGCTAAGTGTTAGATGAGCTTGTCGAGCATTTGTTAATGACTGAACCACTCTAGCAACACTCTCAAAATCACGGTCAACTAGGTCATACTTATCTTCCTGTACGCTTGATGTCACTGGTTGTCGTATTTGGCGTTTGAAGCCCTTAAGCTTATGAAAAGGTGTTAAAAGCCCTGAGTCATTACAGTACTTTGCAACCAGTAAAGCATGCTTTACACAATAAGAGGCTAGTCACTAAGGGGTTAAGGACAAATATGAGGTTAACATGTAACACCATATATAAAATGAACTGATGAAACTTTGCACATTTACACATTAGAGGAGCTCTTAGAGTATACCAAAATTATACCCAAAATCAATAACTATGCAACCAAAATTTGTTACTATGCAAGCATGAATTGACTGACTGCTTTTTACGAAACTAATAACCTCGATCTACATATTTGTTAAGTGGACTAAAGCTTAAATTACAAATAAAAGCCTCAAAGTCATATTCCATTACCCTCCAACTTTGGTGATACTAATTACAAACAAAACAAACCTTTTCAATCACCGCAAAAAAGCGAAAATTTCACAATTTAAAAAACTCCAGCACCCAAATACCATCCAAATTAATTAAGAAATCCAACAAACTAAAAAGAAGCATAAATTTGTTATGATAGTATATTGTTGAAACAACAGGGAAACTAATAAAACAAAATTCTCAAAATAACATTTCTACAATCAGCGCAAATCTAAGACAAACAAGAACACTATCAATTTAGCATAAATAAAGATTAATAATCAAATCAAATTCAATGGTAGATCTAATAATGGTGATGAAAAACCAATATTAAAATCAATTAGCTATAAATAACACAATTGAATTCATCAAATAAACCCTAGATTTTGAAACAAGAGCAAATCAAATTGAATCTTTACCTAGAGAAAGAAATAGATATTACTTGGACCAGATCCATGGAGAATAGCTTTACATAGGAAATATTTGGAGGAGAGGAACTGGAGTACGAGCCTCGAAGCAGCGCCAATAAGGATGTAAGTCGCGACAGCGATGGGTGACGATGGTGGTGGAGAGGAAGTGGAGTACGAGCCTCGAAACAGCGTCGATGAGGGTGAGTGAAGCACCCGTGACGATGAGTGAAGCGCCAGGTAGGATGATTGAGTGAATCAAGGAGAGAGAACATCGAGGTTGAGAGAAGTGTTGATGGTAGAAAGAGGACAGAATAAGCTGGGTAAAGGATGAGGGTTTAGAGATAAAAAGGAGAGATAATTGATTTGCTGCGGTGCAAAGGGTTTAACCCCTGCAAAATAATAGTTTTAATGAAAATAAGTTATAATAAACAAAAATAGCCAATTCTTTTGCACCGAATCGCAATAAACACAGCAAAAAAATAGCAACAAATAAATATTTTTCTCATAGTGTAATTTGTCGGGAATTTGATCAATCAAGCAATGCAAGGGAAAATGATGTTTGCAATCAAAATCGCTCAAAGAGCTATTTCCTAGGGTCAAGCTAGATGTCTCTACAAATGAATTCAAAGGAAAATGGTAAATCAAGATCAATTGATAATAATAGCTTCCAAATTAATTTTTCGTGTCATTGGAAACTATTATGCAATCTAGCATGATCATCAAGGTTAGCTACATATCTTCAAATCAAACACATGCACAAATTTCATCAACCAATTATATCTCATCATCAAATCAATCAAAAACCCCAAATTAGCTAAGATTATCACTAATACGTGCTTCACTACTTCCCTAGCAAAGGAACTACTCACTACTCATTGTAAATTTGAAAAGCATAACAAAAGTAATCATCAATTTCATCATCAACATTGTAATTCAAATATCAACAATCAAAACCAAACAAACAATTGAAATTCAACAATATATCAAAATCAAACATAAAATTGCATTGAAATGGAAAGAATTCTTACAAAACTTTGATTAATATCAAAGAGGAATGAAGATCAAAATGTAGCAATCATCAACACCAAGTTTCTCTCTCTAAAATCTAAGAACAAAGTCTTCAAAATCTTGAGCTTCTCTCTCTAAAATTCTATTCAAAATTTATCAAAAACTAAATCAAAAGCTTATGTTTTCTCTAGAAATAAAGGAATTCTATACATAGTAAAACTAACTGAGGAGAAGTTAGTTAGACGTCCAAAAAAAACCTCAAATGGCGCGGCCTCTTATCCCATTGCGCGGCTCGCAACAAAATGGGTACGGAACAGGGGATAGGAAGTTGTGCGGCCGCTCTTAGCACCTGCGCGGCCGCTCCTCCCTCGCGCGCGGCTGCGCATGGGAGCAGGGGAGATTGCCTTCGTGCGCTTATTGATGCTCCCGTTCATTCCACATGATACATGTTGGGGAGACAGTCACTAGAGGTCTTCACGGTGGGTTTAACACCGACTTTGATGTCCACGCGGCATGAGAGTGCGGCCTTGAAGACTTGGCTTATGCACTCCTTCACCTTTGAGCTTCAAGAGCAGGAACCGGGTTGCTGACGTAGGGAAAACTAGGTCGTTATCTAATCTTCCCTAGAGCTAAACAAATTTAAAATCACTTAACAAACCTAAATACGAGTATAGAGGTAAGTCAAGGGTCGAACCACTAGGAACGGTTATGTTCAAGTATTTCTAATCTATGCCTAAGCTAGATCGAAATCAAGGGTAAAGAGGTAACACTAAACAACTACTAAACAAGTAAAAAAAACAAATGAAACAGTAGGGAATGGGGATCAACAAGTAATCATGACAATTGCAATAATTAGGGAAGAACATGCCAATTAATGGTTGTGAAGACTAATGATAAGAGCTATCAATTGGAATCAAAGAGCTATCTCCTATAAGTAAAGCAAGGGTTCACTATTAATTACTAACAAGTAAAATCAAAACCCAAACCAATCGATAATTGCAATTCCTAAATCAACGGTCGTGTCATTAGCAATCGCAAATAGCGTAATTCTCCAGGCCTAATTGTAGGGAATATTTCAAGCCATTAACCCCAAGCTTGAACCCCACTGTGATCATACACTTAAGTATGGTGGCGTCCAAAGGGAAGGAAGCTAAAGCAAAAGAGTCGCCAACAAGTTTTAGGAACTTGTAAACCGTTCACAAGGTGAAGATTACACCCCTTAACGATCTAGGAGATCGTCAACTCCAAAAGGTCTTGAACCAAATAGGGTTCGGGGATGAAGGTACAAATCTACCTAAAAGAGATTGAACCTGCCCTAAATAGGCCTCTACTTTATTCTTCTCGTATTCATGTGCGCTTTCTGACTAGCATGCAATCAATAGATTAACCCTAAACCTGTTTATCTATGTTGGTTGAATTTAATGCACAAATAAAACTATTATTGGTGATCACTTGAATTATAATCTTATTAACCCTGAAAAAGATTATTAATTATCTTATTAAGCGTGATTACAAGTACAAATTCCCTTTAAACCTGCAAGAGAGGGCGTGATCAAGCAATAACAATAAATAAGCATCAAGCAACATAATAATCATCATAATAATAATAATCATAATAATAATAATATTCTCAATCTCAAAGCATAATAATATTACCAAGATCCTAGGCATGATACTAACAAGATTAATAACAAACTCTAGCATGTCACTAAGCAATAAAAATCAAAGCTTTAGCCCTAGCATGATACTAACATGATATTAGAAAAGAGAATAGGAAGCATCGCAGGAATCATAATTGATATAAGCAAAAACCCTAAATATCATACTAAGGAAAGCATCCTAACATGATACTAGAAAGCAATAAAGACATCCTAACATGATGCTAAGAATTAATAAAATAATTTAAGCATGATTTCTATATCAGAAGACCAATTAAACAATTAAAGTACTTACTTCGATGCCTCGTACCTCTTTCTAATAACAAAATACACACGTTAGTAACTTCAAGGAAAATATAAATCAAAACAATTAAACTAAATAATTGAAATAGAGATTTGGGACCAAACCCTCAGAAATATAACCTTTCACGTCTAGGGCGAAGGCAACTTTGAACTTGGCTAGGTGTGTCTAGATCTCGTGTATGCGGAATTTTGTAAGAGAAAGCTTCTAGCTTTTTAGAGAGAGAGATAATTGTAGAATTGTTGATTGATGATTGTCGATGAATGTTGATTGTAGATTCATAAAAACGGAGGTTCAGGACCCTATTTATAAGAAAACAGTTCGAAAATAAGTAGAATTTGATAAGGAATAAAACTCCACGCTATTGTTGCAAAACCGACCTTGTCGCCTAGCGACAGACTGGATTTCTACGCGGTTTCAACACGGAGTCCACATATGAATCAAAATCGATTTGTAAAGTCCGTATGAAAACTGAAATCGTATCTTTCATAAAATAATATTTTATTCCAAATAAAACTTTATCAAAATATAATTATTAATTGTAATTCTATTAGGATTAAAGAGAGCCATCTAGAGAATTCTAGAAGACTATAATTAATTCTAATAACTTTAGAAATAATAATTAATATTGGGCCCTCCCATAGATCATTGGGCCGCATGTAAAGATCAAACCGGGCCCAGTTTAGTATTTTGGCCATAACTTCCTCATTATTCATCGGAATTGGGCTTATAATATATCGTTGGAAAGCTCTTTGCAAGCCCCATCCAACTACACTATTATTGGACCCTTGTCGTGGACCAAACTAAACTGGATGGACTGTTTTCATAAAATAGAGTTGTTTTCGAAAACAGAAAGAAAGAATTTTAATAAAAACCAACCGCAACACTTGACCTTTCACACTTTTACCTCGTTCGATAATCATTCGACGCAAAAGGTATTCATCACTGAGTTTGGTTTTGGGGAGACACATTTGGGTGTCTACACTAATCAAACTACACACAAGCAAACTTTCATTAATCACTTTAATCTTAACAATCAATCAACACAATTCCAATATTAATCATAATTAATCAATCATACAAGTTTCACCCAATTCCTAGCCAAACAACTACTCAAGAACCATCATCTAATCAATAAGTAACTAAAGAAATCAAGAATCAACAAAATAAAAAGAACAATTACACTAATCAAGATCAAACATCAAAATCAAACCAAAAAAATATGAAATTAAACAAAGCAATAAAATGAGATAGAGTTAGAAATCCTCATTGATTTATTATGGAGATCTCCAATACAATTGTCACCTTGAATCTTCAATCTCTTAAATCCTCAATGAAATTCCTCAATTTCTCTCTCTAAATCTACTCCTAAAACTAACCCTAGATCTAGAGAGAGAAGCTCTCAACCTAAGCTAAAATATGAGATCTAAAATTGGATTCAAGTTGTCCCAAAATTGTTCTTTTAATTTTACCCCAAAAATGGGTATTTATAATTACAAGGTTAAAAGAAAATAAAAGAGAAAGGAAAAATAAAAGAAAATGAAATGAAAATAAAATAAAATAAGAAAACAAAAATAAAGTAAAAAGAAAATATAAAATAAAAGGAAACTAAAAAAAAAATTAAAAGAAAGAAAATGTAAAGAATCGAAGTCAGTGACTTTCAATTTTGGCTGCTCTTATAAGTGGGAATTAATCCCACGCTTCTCACATCACCAATCACGCACCATCACAACCATTTGATCATCAAATTAATTAATATCAATGACCCAAATCATACCCAGCTGTGCGCACGCACAAAGGGGTTGATCACCCTCACAATGAGCGCATGTCTGATCCTTCCATTAGAGTACAATGTTGAGGGTAGTTGCTGCTGCGATTATTGGTGGAACTTGGTGGGGGTAAGTGGTTGTTGTGGCCTTTCGTTGCGGGATGAGGTGGTGAAGTCAGTGGGCTGCCGAAGTTTACTGCTGCGAGAGCTGTGCGGCTTGGGAGGTGCGGTTGTTGTTGGAGGCAATTGGTGGCTGATTCGTGGTTGTTTTGCCTCGGTGGCTGGTGGCGTTGGTTGCGGATGGAGCAGGGGAAGGTGGTGCGAAATGGTGGCAGGGCTGCTCGGGTGTAACATACAGTGAAAGCTTCATGAGTCGTTACAAGTGTAACATCCAGGCTAAGACTTCTAAACGTGAACTCTCCATTCTCAAACAGAAAGAGAATAAAGGCTTCACTGCTTATCTGAGTAGGTGGATAGAAACAGTTGCACTCTTGGTGGATCCTCCCAAAGAGAAGGAGATGGTTTGCCTCTTTATACAGATTTTGACTCATAAGTACAAGCAACATTTGAAGTTTCTGCCTTTGAATACTTTCGAAGCCGTGTACGATATTAAGATTAACATTGAGGACGAGTTGAAAGATTGCAGGTAGCAATAATAACAATAACACTTGAAAAAATAAGAAGAACGATAGTCCTTCATCTTCGTCTTCCAATCCCAACAATGCTACCAACAACATCAACCTCAATGATGTGTTGGCTCTCAATGCTCCTACTTAGAAATTCCAAAGGAAAAGGAGGGTGTATACACCTTTGGGAATGAGCTATGATACTGCTTTCAATCGCCTACATAGTCAAGGATTGATCATGCCTATTAGGCCGTGTCCAGAGCCCAGACCTGAGAATAGAACTGCTAGCTATGATCCCAATGCTCACTACAAGCTTCATTAAGGAAAAGGTCATACTACTAAGCAATGCTGGAAGTTAAAGGATGCAATTCAAGACCTAATTGATGCTAATCAGCTTCTGAAGCCTAATATTAAAACATTTCATCTTTCTGATGCTTTGGCTATCATAAGAGATGAAGTCTCTTTTGATCCGTCACTACTCAATCGATCTGTGGATGAACCTCTACCAGAAGTTGTTTTTATTTCAAGCTATAAAGAAGTAAATGGAATTTGGGATAGTGACGATGAAGACGTCTATCTCAAAGACATAGCATGTCTACCTCTTGGCGCTGTCGACTATGAAGATAATGAGGATGTTTTGGGGGACCTTGAGGTTAAGGTTCTCACCGGGATTGGAAAGTTACAGTAACCTAGCCCACCTTCTTCTCCACCGCAAGCACAACCGATAGTTGATCCCATTGATCCTTCAAGCAACGATTTGATCAAACATCTGCAAAAGACTAAGGTGGAAATGAATGTACGGAAGCTTTTGGCTACCTACCACGAGCATCGAAAGGCTGTGATGAATGCTCTGTTAAACAACACAACAAGGGGCTAGTTAGCTTTCTCACTACCGAGTTACCAAGTACTAGCAATCTAATTTCGTTTTCTCACAAGGGTTTACCCCCGAAAGAAGATCAACACGATAAGGCCTCACACCTTATTGTGGTGTGTAGGCAGATGAATGTTCCCATGAGCCAAATCGATAATGGCTCAGCAATCAATGTATGCACGCTTAGTACTGCGAAAAAGCTTGGCATAAGAGATGAAGAATTGATTCCCTCCACGCAAGGGATTCATGCTTATGATAATACTCGCCGTCAAGCCGTGGGTACTATCATGTTGAATATAACTACTGGAGCCATTGAACGTCGCACTAAGTTTCAAGTGGTGGACATTAAGGCTTCTTCCAATTTGTTGTTAGGGCGCCCTTCGCTTCATGAGCTAAAGGCGATCCCATTGTCGCTACACCAGAAAGTCAAAGCTATAGTGGGAGGAGTTCCAATTACCATTGACACCTCTCTTATGCGTATCCAGGTTATTGACACTCCCATTATCCATGTCGAGCATGATGAGGAAGATAAGGATCTTTGGGGTTTTCTCTAGAGGACGTTCTCATGATCGAAGAAGAGGAGAAGTTTCATCTCGACTTCGATCCTTATTCAAATGTCAATATCAATGTAATCATGAAAAAGCAAGGGCATTTCCCTGGAATGACCCTTGGACTCAAAAAGAAATTGGCTGAACTTTGGGGCTATCCTGGTGCACCCAAGAAAGACACTTTTGGCTTGGGATTCAAGCCAGCAAAAGAAGATATGAAGCAAGCTTTGCTTAAAATGAGGGCTCGCAACAATGCTCGGGCCATGAAAACAGAAATGACAATGGATTCCTATCCCCTCACTCTCAATGGTCAGTACATCAAGGAAGGGGAGGACTATCCATGCCGTGAATTTCCTGAGCCTTTCGTCCACAACGGGAGGCGCGAGCCGGGATTCGAAGTATTTTTGGATTGTGACTTCATTGATGAAGCTGATTTGTTCCCAACAGCTAGGAAACCAACCAGTCTAAGCTCTGACGATATGGGCATCAATCTTCTTTTCGGGCTCGAAAAGAATGAACTCAAGCACATCAATCATGATAACTTTGCGCTCATTCAAAATGTCATGTCAAGCAAAGACTTCTACCCCTCTAAATTGATAGTTCCAACTGAAGGACTTTTGAAGGGATGGCGCAAGACGGTGAAGATCACTATGCCAAGTGGAGAAAAGCTTGAAGTCACCACTGGAGAAGGCCCTGTGTTTGATGAATCTGAATCGTCCGAGTCCGAGTTTAAGTCTGTTAATGAGCCTGTACGATCTAAGACCGACCCCTTTTCTGCTATTGAGTCTATTTCTATAGTTCCTCCTAGTGTCGCGTCTCTTGTCGAGTCTCCCTCGTCCATCTCTAATAATTCCGGCGAGGTCACAACTGACCTTGCCCTCTTTACTATAATGTTTGATGAATTCAATAAGATGAGTACCTTTGCCTATGATGCGTGTCATTCTCCTAACTCTGATTAATATTGCTTTTCTAATGATAAAAATGGCAAAGAGATAATAAAAGCAATGGAAGAACATGATAATAACACTGCAATAATTGAAGATACATAAATAATTAATATTTCCAATGATACTACTCTCAAAGAAGTTAAAATTGGATTAACACTAAGTCAAGACGAACGCAAAGAGCTAATTAACTTTCTTAGTGAATTTGTTGGAGTATTTGCTTGGTTCTACCAAGGCATGCCAAGTATTGGCATGAATATAGCTCAACACACGATACCACTCATTCCAGGTATGAATCCTGTCAAGTAAAAGCTACGCCGCATGAAACCGGATGTGGCTCTCAAAATAAAAGAAGAAATCAGAAAAAAGATGGATGCGGGTTACATCAAAGTGTCCAAGTATCAAGAATGGATAGCCAACGTGGTCCCAGTTCTAAAGAAATATGAAAAGGTTAGAATGTGTGTTGATTACAGGGATCTCAACAAGGCAAGCCTAAAGGATGGGTTCCTCTACCTCACATCGACATTCTGGTTAACAATATAGAAAATCATGCACTCCTATCCTTCATGGATGGATACGCTTGATATAACAAAGTATTGAGGCTGAGGAAGACATGGAGAAAACCACATTCATTACGCAATAGGAAACATATTGCTATACGGTAATGTCATTCAGGTTGATAAACGCGGGTGCCACTTACCAAATAGCGGCAACAACATTGTTATACACGACATGATGCATAAAGAAGTGGAGGTCTATGTTGAAGTTATGATCGTCAAATAAAAAGATCGACCAGGACACATCGTTGCACTCTGCAATTTCATTGAACGACTCCGCAGATACAACATGAGATTGAATCCAGCAAAATGTGTATTTGGAGTTACATCAGGAAAACTCCTTAGTTATGTGATCAGTTCTCGAGGGATTAAAATAGGTCCCACAAAAGTCAAGGCAATTATGGCCATGCCACCACCTAAAACTAAGAAGGAGATTCAAGGTTTCATCAGAAGATTGCAATACATAAGTAGGTTCATATCTAAACTCACTGCGATATGTGAACCTATATAAAAAAACTAAAGAAGAATGTTCCAGTCACATGGGATGATGACTGCCAAAAAGCTTTCGACAAGATTAAAGAGTACTTGGCAAATCCACCTGTTCTATCACCAGCAATACCTAACTTCCCTCTTCGACTCTACCTTATGGTCACAAGAGAAACGATGGGAGCAATGCTAGCACAAGAGATCGAGAGCAAAGAAAATGCAATATACTATTTGAGCTAGAAGATTCAAGTCTATGAAAGTCGGTAAACACCACTCGAAAAGTTATGTACTGTCTTGCGCTTGCGTGGGCCGCACAAAAACTAAGGCATTTCGTGCTCACTAATACAGTGCATGTTGTGTCAAAGATGGATCCTCTCAAGTACTTGTTTAAGAAAGCAACTCTCAATGGTAGATTATCAAGGTGGATAGTCAACCTTGCTCAGTTTGACTTGAAATTTGTACCATAAAAGGCCATTAAAGGTTCTACAATTTCTAACTTCTTAGCAGATTACCCACTAGAAGAAGTTAATAAAGAAGAAGAAGAGTATCATTTCCCTGATGAAGATCTACTCATGACTGAAGATGATAGCAGGACACTCTATTTCGATGGAGCCTCAAACCAAAGAGGGTTGTGGTGTAGGAGTTTTGCTCGTATCACCCAATGAAGAGCACATCCCAATCTCCATGAAACTTGATTTCGATGTCACCAACAATGCCGCTGAATATGAAGCGTGCATCTTGGGTTTGGAAACAGTTGTTGCCTTGGGAATAAAGAAGTTGAGAATCTACGGCAACTCGTCACTCATCATCAACCAGATCTCCAAGAGATGGAAAGTGAGAAGTGAAAGTCTCGCTACGTATCAAGCTCATCAGGAAACTCTCACGGAACAACTAGATGAAGTGGAATACACATACTTGCCTAGAGAAGAGAATTAGTTTGCCAACGCACTAGCTAAGTTGGCATCAATGGTGCAAATTTCAAGAGACACAATTAGAATGCCATTGACCATAGAAAGAAGATATGAGTCGGCTTATGTTCATGCAATTGATGAGGAACAAGAATCACAAGAAGAAGATTAAGAGCCATGGTATACAGACATCCTTAACTATATGACGAAGGGAGAATACCCTCCTAACATAGATAAAGGGGCACGCCATGCTTTGAGGCTCCTAGCCTCACAGTATGTGCTCATCAGGGGAGAACTCCATAAAAGGACCATGCAAGGGAGAAACCTCTTATAAATAGCTAAGAAAGAAGCATACAGAACCATGGAAAACCTTCATGCCAGAATACATGGAACGCATATGAATGCTAAGATGTTAGTCCAAAAGATTCAACGACAAGGTTATTATTGGACTACCATGGAGAGAGATTACCACAAATATGTCAAGAAGTGTATGAAGTGTCCAGTCTACACAAATTTGCAGCACGTTCCACCTTCGCTTCTCTACACATACACTTCTCCATGGCCTTTCTCTACTTGGGGAATCGACATCATTGGGAAGATAACACCACCAAGACAAGGGGGACATGAGTTCATCCTTGTAGCAACCGACTACTTCACCAAATGGGTCGAAGCTGCTTCATATGCTAAACTCACAGCAAAACATGTAGCTCAATTCATCAAGAAAAACATCATATGCCGCTATGGTGTACCGCACAAAACGATTAGTGATAATGGAACGCATTTCCAAGCCGAGTGCGCAGAACTATTACATAAATATCATATCAAACACCACAGATCATCACCCTACAGACCACAAACGAATGGTGTGGTTGAATCGACCAATAAGAATGTGAAGACTATCATCAAAAAAATGAAGGAAAATTATAAAGATTAGCCGAGCAAGCTACATTTCGCTCTTTGGGGTTATCGAACTTCCATTCGTACATCAACGGGGGGCACCCCCTTCTCTCTAGTCTATGGAGTTGAAGCCGTAAAACCAATAGAGTTGGAAATCCCTTCTCTGCGAATCGCGTTAGAAAGCCAACTAGATGAAGTCGACTAGATTAGAGCGAAATATAATGAATTAGTCTTACTCGACGAAAAATGCTTAGCAGCTTTGCATCATGTCCAAACCTACCAACAGCGTACGGCTCAACATTTCAATAATAAAGTCAAGACTAGGAATATTAAAGAAGGCGATTTAGCGCTTAAGGCACTCCGAAAAAATGTGTTAGATCCAAGAGGAAAATTTAGACCAAATTGGTCAGGTCCATACATTGTCAAGTCCATTTTACCTGGCGGAGCGGCACAATTAGTAGACATGGATGGCAACGGTTTCCATTATTTAACCAATTTGGATCAACTCAAGAAATTTTACCTTAATTTCATGGGTTCAAGACCCAAAAGAGCTACGTTTGGCCTGATTCCTTTTAAAGGATACATAGGCAACCCCTCAAGGGGGGTCTGGCCACTTTAAAAATAAAAATCCCTTCATCGTCAACCAAAAACAGTGTACAAAGCAGCAAAATGTAAAAAACCGAGAAAAATCGCACAGCAATGAGTACCGCGCCACAGCAGCATACACCGTGTCACGGCATTAACCACCGTGATGCATCAAAATACAACGTGACGCGGCAAACTCTGCCGTGACACAACAGTCTGTTTGTGGGTGATAAGTGGTCTTCATGACCACATTTATGACCCATTTTCCCTATATTAAAGTCATTTCTTGTTTCTTTTTCCCTCTTTTCCCTAATTTTGATATTATTTGCTTAGTTTCCCTCTTTTTGTAGCTTTTAGCCTTTATTATGTAATTTCAGGTGTTTTACTCCCCTTCTTCTTTCTTTACGTCTTTCCTCCTCTATTCTTGCTTATATTTGTGTATGAGCATTTGTTCAAGTTGAACAGGAAGCTTGCATTACCTTCCCCGAGGCTTCGCTTATACCTCAGAATGCTTTGGAGTAAGAGGAGTTTGGGGCTTGAAGCATTTTTTAAGAGCTGGATCAGTCGCTAGGAGCGGTCTCTCACCTATGTAGGAGGCCCACTCCTCTCGAGCATTTTTCTTGCATTTTCAGAAGTTTAGAGGAGCGGTCGCTTAACTCTGAAGGAGCGCCCGCTCTCATTTGTAGGTGTGCCCGCTCCTATCAGGGGGAGCGCCCACTCCCATGGGTTTGTATTATTGTCCCGACCCTCTAGAGCGCCCGCTCCCCTTGGTATTCCGTGCATTTTTGTTTCATTTTTAGACTTAATTTTGGGTAATGTGAGAGGGGTACAAATACCCTTAATGATGTAATTAGAGGATACATTCAGTTTTTGGCCCTAATCTAGTGAGAGAAACAATTGGTAATCTAGAGAGAGAAAGTAGTTTAATCTTCAATTTCATCTTTGTAATCAAATTTCTTCAAGGTTTCCTTTAATTCAGTTAAAGAATTTCATGTTTTCTTCCTTAATTCAGCTTGTATGGTATTAATTTGTTACTCTACTTTGGTATTTGGTTTAATTGTTCTTGGTAATATTGATTTCCCCTTTTTATTCATTGATTAATCTTGGTTGATTGCTTTTACTTGAATTTGGAATTATGTTTAGCTTGATTAAGTTTGAATGCTTGCTTAAAGTAGATGCAATGGCTCTCTTCTTCCCTCTAACTTAGATTTTAGCTAGGGAAGGGGTGTAAATTGTGATTGGTTAGGAACATATTGATAATTAATTGGATTAGGTCTTGATTTTATGAATTTGTGTTTAATTTGGTTGGAGTTATTGATGTGCACCTTTAATTCCAATGTTTGATGTTCTAAACTAGATGCATGGGAATGATCTAGTTTAGGTTAGGTCTAATTCATCAATTTACTTGAGTAGTTGCATGGGAATGAGTAATTTGAGTAGAGTTTCTATTCCTTGGCATGGATCCATGTTAATTATCATAGTTGTCTTAGTTGATCATGATTAGAACCCCCTCTACCTAGTGATTTGATCATATTTCTCTAAATTTTAGTGTTTCATTCCTTATTTTAGTGTTTCTAGTTTGAACATTCTTAATTAGCTTGCTTTAATCTTTGTAGTAGTTAATTTGATCATTGATATTCACAAAACCAATCAAAATACCCATTTCACTTGCAATAGATTCTTGATTTCACTTGATTGTGCAATACTTCGTTTCCTTGAGGATCGACCCTTTTACTTCCGCTAACTAGCTTATTAGTGCATAGAGAACTAATAAGACACAATTCACCTTCATCCCAAACAATCTTACCACGTTCTCCCAATAGTTTCTAATTCACCTCTAGTGAACATCTCAATGATTCCTCGAAGGAATCGGAAAAGAAGAGATCTTAGGGCTACTCGACATCTTGACTATGCACACCGCTCTATAGGCTTGACTCATATCTCCCTCCAACGACTTGTGACTCAACTAAAAATGTCAAAAGGTCTTGGAAAGGGTTGTAATGTAAAGGCGAAAAAGGTGAAGGTATTGAAATTTGGTGGTATACCTAAATTATCACTAGTGGAAAAAAGGCCATCCGTAACGGGCAAAAAGGGCCCATCCGTAACGGGCAGCATCCATTACGTATGCGGCCGTTACGGATGGCCATTATTATTCGTAACGGGCACCGTCCGTTACGAATAACTACTTATTCGTAACGGGCACTTACAATGTCTATTACGAATAAGTAGTTATTCGTAACGGGCGTTTCAGGTGCCCGTTACGAATAACCCATTATTTGTAACGAGCACTTGAAACGCCCGTTACGAATAACTACTTATTCGTAACGGACATTGTAAGTGACCGTTACGAATAAGTAGTTATTCGTAACGGGCAATTACAATGTCCGTTACGAATAATCTCCGAATAAGACAAAAAATTAGGGGCATTTGTAACTAGCATTTCAAGTGCTAGTTACAAATACCCCTATTCTTCTTTCCATTTATCATCCAAATTATTATAATAATTTTTAACAAATCCAAATATTTCAATTATCAAATATAACATATACACCAAATTGGCTTTCAGATAAAATTTTTCTTGATTGAACCAACCGACATAGCTACGTAGATTAAAGGAAAATTCAAGAAAATAAGTTAGAGCCTTCTTAAATGAAGACTAAGGTCAAAGGTTCAAGAAAAAGTATGCTGCCAATTACTTTGTTGGCAAAATTCTTGTTTAAGAGCTTCATCAAGCTTTTCGTGAATAACAGTTCTCGGAGTCTCATTTCCACATATGCTAGAATCTTCTGCTTCCTTAATACATCATGTTTCTTGAGCCATAGTCACCACTTCCTTTTCAACTAAACCTAAGGAATTGGTTGAAAAAAATGGTCAATGATCATTCATATATAATACAGCATTATGTTCACAAAGACATAACACGGCAAACAGGTAAACTCGTAAAAATGGAAAAAGTAAATACATAAATCAAGAGTTTTAGAATTCTCACTTAATGGAAAAAAATAATTATTACATAGCTTTTCCAATCGAAATAGAATATCCTTTTGTGGGGTACTATTCAAAACAACATTTTATTATCATGTTTCAAGTGAAATTCATACTCATCAACAACGGCAAAAAAATAACCAAGTTTAGAGCTTGTTTAAGGGTAATTTTCAATTTATTAATTCATTTAAAAATAACCCAATAGATAAATAAGTTAATTTTGATCGGCTCTAAAACTGAATCTTCAATTTTTACCCTTTTCACTTTTCTGCCCCATACTTTTTATCTTTTTTGGCAAAATATTTAGCAAGGATTTTAAAAGATAAGTTATAAGTATACAAACACAACTAGCAATAATCTTTACATTAGGAGTACCCCTCGACCCTCTTGAGGAGGACATCCTAATGCTTTTAATCTTACCTTTAAAAAAAAACCTACAGTAGCAATAATCTTCCCATATTTATTCAGAACAGTATGAAACGACACTACTAGTAAGATAATGATCAGCAACATTCCCATCTCGTATAATATTAGACCATGGAATACAATCAAAAACAGAACTAGAAGATAAAACGCCTTCTAAGAGAAAATCAGATCAGTTAAAAAAAAAAACGACAGCCATATTAGCAGCATCCACCATATTCTCCCATCCACATTGCCTCCAAAGATCTTGTAAAGCTAGGCAAAAATAATAAGGTATTGCCTTACTAGCATAAAAGAATGAGATTAGAACTTTTTACCATTTGCATCTGCTGGACGAATGTTATGCAAATCAGTTAAAGGTGGACTACACATCAGTTTAATAACTTGTTAAACTTTGATTTTCCAACAGCAACCAATGCATACAACATCAAGAATCCAATCCCATTTGCACAAAAAACCTTGAAATCCCCACTTGCACAAAAAACCTCGCATTTCGAATTAGTGAAAAGCACTAACCTTGATCAATCAAACAAAATCACATTCCAGATTTCACATGTGTTCAATGACTTTTATCACACGAACTTCTAACTTAGCTTAAAATGATCAATCATCATTTCTACCACCTATACCTCAAAAACTTACATGTACAAGATGCTCATTACATACCTTAAGCTTAGCTATCCTTTCGACAAAATCAATACAATATAGTTCTATAATACCACCATTTAATCATCCATTTTAATATTAATTAATTTCCCCATAATTTTATAAGATCTGAGATCTTAACAATCCAGAAATGAACAACCCATTTCGAATTATTTATTGCACAAATTAAACACTTATTCGTTTTTAACTATAATTATATACCAAATCTACTAAAAATGATTAAATAATTTAAGTATGTACCACCAATTTTATCATTAATCAAATAACCCACAATTCTTAATATAAAAAAACTCAAGATCTGAGATCTTAAACCCTAGAAAAAAAGTCCATTTCAAATAAAAAATTCTACAACTCAATCATTTACTCATTTCATTAAAATCATCACAACATGAATCAAACCCAACAAGATCCAATCCACAAAAACAATAAAACTCCGTTTAAGATCTGGAAATTTCCAAATTCAAGGGCAAATCACAGATAAAAAAAAGGGGATTAAATCGAAAAATGACGAGATAAATGAAATTATACCTGGGTAGAGAAGATGCTGCAAGAACACCAACGAACTTCAACACTAAGAGCAGTAAGAGTCACAATAAGAGCAGCAGTTTGAATAGTCATATGAAGAGATCCAGTTCTTAGCACCTTTAAACGGTTGAGAAGGACCAAATTCAGTACGACAAGACATAAGTCCAGGCATTTCGACTTCAGCAAGCTCGATTTCATATCTTTAACCTTGTACTCTCTTCCAGAGGTGGTCTTCTCGACTGACAATGGGGTCGACGCCATTGTTGTTGAGCTCAAAGAACAAGAAGAGAGTGAAGAAGGAGATATGAGCAGTGACTACTGAGTAGAGAGAGTCAGTGATTTGAGGAGAGAGAAAGAGAAGATGAGTGAGGAAGAAGAGAAATGCGGAAAGAGAGTGATTTGAGGAGAGAGAAAGAGGAGTGAGGAAGAAATGCGGCTTGGGAAATGGCCTGGAACAGATCTTTAACCCTAAAGAGTTATTTAGTTGTAACGTGCTTTAAATTTGTCCGTTACAATTATTAACTATTCGTAACGGGCATTTATTTGCTCGTTATAATTATTAATTATTCGTAACGGACATTTGTTTGTCCGTTACAAATAAGTTTTTTCCGTAACGACCAAATATTTTGCCCGTTACAATTACTCTTTTCGTAACGGATTTTATCATGCCCGTTACAAATGACAATTTTTCCACTAGTGTATGAAGCAAAAGGTGATCAATCCTCAACACCATAATCAAGCATTCACTAAACAAAAACACCTACACCCCCGAGATTATTCAAAGCAAAAATCACAAACATATATACAAAAAGCGTAAGAACACTTCCCCCCAAGCTTAAATTGAGCATTGTCCCCAATGCTCTAAATAGGGAGAAATACAGTTACATCAAAATGTTTTCGAAATTTTTCATTTTTCACATTTTGTTTTTCATTTTCGCCAAAGCATTTTTAATGTGCTTTGCATTTTCTCATCTTTTCATTTTTTCTCTTTTTTTTCACTTTATTGCATTGTCCTCGCCTCTTTTAACTATGGACGACCTTTTCAACTAGGCATTTGCCTTTATTCACAAAATATACACAAAACAAACTTGCTTACATTATAAGAACCAATATTCAAACTCATCCACCACAATCTCCAACAATAATGATCAATTGCTTCACAAAAACCAAGAATGGGAATAAAAAAAGAAACAAAAGGCTCAAAATCTAAAGATATGGCTTGAAAAGAAAGGTTTATGGCTCAAATGTTTAGCAAGTAGGCAAATGGAAACCCAAAATAAAGAAATAAAATCTATCCTAGAAAAAGAAAAATTACCACCGCACCCGAAAAGATACCTTTGTCCTTCGTAAATGGTTCGGTTGCGATCTCGGGAGATAAGAGTCAAGTTCTAGATAAAGCGTGCAATAGTCAAGGATCCATGTGCCACTTATGCAAAATATGTAGAAGAGTAGAAAAGAATGAAACCTCACATTGTTGTAGCAATAACTCACTATTAGTTTCAAATCCCACCAAAGGGAGAAACACCTTCTTACCACAAACAATAAGAATCCGGCTTCAAGGTCCCAAAAGTTCTAAAGACACTACCTTAGCATACTCTATCCTAAAATCAACTAAACAAACTCTCAAACCGTGCACACCGTTACCTTTTAAGAAGAAAAGCATTCAACTATACAAGCCCAAAAGTATTATGTCCAAAGCAAGAACAAAACAAAACACATTGCAAATTTTCCTTAAAAGAAACAAAAATCCTTATGGAGTTTTTCACAATAAAAGAACATGGAAATGCATAAATCAAACCAACAATACTAACACATGTCCAACAACTCACCAACCATTAGAGGAAGATCAAGGAATGATATTACTAGATTTAGGTGGGTGTAACTACCCGCAAATGACCCAACTAAACCTTTCAAGGCCAATTTCCTCTAGACATTAGTACATAACTAACCTTAAGTAACACCCAAAGAATGTTACATAAAGTGGTAAAAGTGTTATTATAGACAATAGGTAACACTTTAGTGGGTGATACATCTGCCCATGTTACCTGTGGTCTTATGTAACACTTTGGATAATGTATAGTAACACTTGTAAAAGTGTTACTATAAACTCTCTTATGTAACACTTTTTGATATATTTGTATCATTTTTAAAGTGTTACTTTTTATTTCTTATGTAACACTGACTTAACTATAGTAACACTTTTCGATCGTATAGTAACACTTTATCCAATATTATGTATCACTTTTGCAAACTAATGTAACACCTCGTTGATTATTAGGTATCATTTTCAATCATCTAATTACATTTAGTATCACTATATTCGATATTATGTATCACTTTTTGCAAACTCATGTAACACCTTGTTAATTAATACTAGTAACATTTTGTTATTCACTAGTAAAAAGTGTAATGAGCACTAGTTCAAAAACGACCAAGGGTTCCGGTTTTAAATCGATGCCTTTTTTGGGGTTTTCCCATGACAGAGGTTATGGGTATTGGTTTAAGGGCCAAACCGGTGCCCGTATCGTCAATAAAGGGCACCAGTTTTTCCCTTGAAGTGGTACCCTTTATGCCAAAAAAAGGTAATATTGATAAACAAACCATTATATATATAAAAATAGATAATTTTATTAATATATAAATGCTTGTAATATGACAATTTCAACAAATAAAATTTTCAATGTGCAAAACAATAACAGCTCCAAAACAGAGAAGCAGCACATCAAAATCAGAGCAGCAGCAGCTCGGAAGCAGAACAGCAGTAGCTCGAAAGCAGAACAACAGCAACAGGTAACAGCAGCAGCAGCAACAAGCATCAAAACCTAAGGATATATACTTTTTATGAAGAAGTGGGCAACAATTTACTTCTCCTGCATTAATTCAACTATAAGGAAACATCTTAATATTGCAGTATAAGTTGGAAGAATAGACAATATTACAATTTATAACTCTTTATCATTCTAAAATTTTGATCTGAATAATGCAAAAAATTAAAAACACAAATAAAATAACATAAAAATAAAAAAAATCACTTGTTAAGTATATACTTGTGGTACTGTTTGTGCCTTCAATAGAAACACACTGAGATGATACTTGCTATACATGTTCACTAGAGGTGTCGACTTCATGAATGATTCTTGAGGTATATGTTTTCTTACGCAAGCTATACTTATGACTTATAAAACAAGTAAAAAGAGAATTCAGAGCATTATTGAATTTGCTAATAAAAAACTGACATGGTGATGTGCTAATGATTGTCATCAAATTAAATGTTGAATAACATACTTAGACATATACAACTAAGTCTTTGTCATAGGGGAGCATAACTTCATTAATAATTATACACCAAAAATAAGGGAAAAGTATGAGAACCAAGTCCTAGTCTGATGTTCATTCAGAGAGGGTAAATTTACAATATATCTGGCCTATAGTCAATAACCACAGAGAGAAGAATGTAGTGTACCTTGATACTAGTATATGATAGGATTGGTGACTCTTAGTTATATAAGGTGACTCAAACTAATGTTAAAAAGAGACAGTCAATTACTAAGAGCACATTGTGACATTTATGCGTAATCTTCCTATGACACATGCTATCAAATGAAGGTGGAACAAAAGCTAAAAAAGAAAATATGAGACTAATGTGAAAATATATAGCGTCTCTCGGTAGTCAGGCCTTGAGTTAATTAGATAGGGGTTACTATTACATGATATCAAATGACTTTAACGAGTGATTTATACACAAAGATGTAACATTAGAAAGTCATGGGGTGAGTTATTTTTATTTTTATTTTATTTTTAAAAAAAGGAGTAAATCAACTATTCTGTTAGCTCCACCAATTCCCCTGTTGAAATACACCCATATCAACAATCCAACAATCCTACCAACTAATAGAGAATTGTTCTGTGTTACCTTCACTTTCTCTTGCTTCAAACACTTAGAATTGGGTACATTTGTTGTGGGGATTGGCAAAGAAGTGGCAGTACTTGTGCTAATTGCAGCCATAGTTGCAGGTGTGGCACTTGTCACAATAGAAAATCTATTTTGTGAGTTGCAACAGCTATACTGGGATCAGAGACCATTTTCGTGTCCACGAACTGGGATTGAACAGCTGAACTAGACTCAACATGAATAGTTTCTTCTGTGTTTGCAGCTAGCATTTTCTTCATCCTTATTCTCTACTGAATCTGCAGAGTATAGGAGCAAAATATTTGATTAATTCATAGTTCAAGGTCATCATCATGGCATATGGTTTTAGATTTTAACTTCTCATAACAATGCAGGTTACACAGCAAAAGATTTACTTTCTACATTCCCAAACAGCGGCATATCAGATGAACTGAAACAAGTTTAAAGCCAATTGCAATGAACCCACTTGATGTGCACAATCTCACAATCCAAAAGATGATGATAATCTCATTATCTAAGGTATGAATTCCATGTTCAAGTAGAAACATATACTGGCGAAATATGAGCTATTCACCAAAAACAACAAGAGAACTGAAGTAAAAGTAAAAGAAAAAGCAAAACTTCTAGTGATCAGTAATCCCTTAGAGGAAATATCAAGCTTTTGTTAAAGTACACTTACTAATTTTGTACTCATAAGGTTGACATCTTACTCTAATCCTATAGATAATAAAGAGAACCATGGTGGCAAATCAACTACAAGAACAAATACCAGTTAGAAGACATCAAACTATAATAGTCTGAAAACATAATATAAGATCCTCAATTATATAATATAACCTATAAATTAATGAACTTAATTACCTATAAATTAATGAACTTAATTAGAACAATACCCAATTCAATGGAATAAATTATTCCATTAAATTGAGGGATCACTTACAGAAGCAAAATAAGCTAATCCAAAACTATAAAACTCTCTGCAAAATAAAAAGGCTAATTGAATCGACAATTAGTTATAAATTATACTTATTAAAATTAAAAAATTACAACCCCAATACTTCAAATTATATCATTCTCTTAAAAAATAAGACATAGATTTCTACCTAACAAACCCAGATTAATACGGAGTACTAAACAAAACCTTTAAAAAATGAACTACACTATGATGCACTCTAACAGCAGAGCACAATTACCCTGCCACCTGATTCAACCCAATTTAATGGATGAGAATCAGATTGGTTAGCTCAGAGGTAATCCAGAGAGGATGAAAGGAAACCTCGAGAGTAATAACCAATAAGAACAAATATGCAGAAAATTAAGAGAGAGGATTATAGAGAGAGAATGAGAGAGGATTTGTATTAATTCTTGATAATGAAATTACATCCACTAATTGGCTTAATATAGCCTTCATTACAAGTGCATGAACCAAAATAACAACCTCATAACAAACTAATCAAAAAGGAATCTAATACAAAAAGGAATCTGATTAGTTATTCTTTCTCTAGGCTAATTCTCTATCTCTTCCAGCTCATTGTCCAGCTCAGCAACAGCTAAAATCAATGGAACAGTACCCACAGTACCCGCAGCATCATTCTTTCCCAGTTTATTTTCTAACTGACTTATGCTTACATCAATGCCTCCCCCTTCAGAGGATCCTTGACCCCAAGGATTAAATTCTGGAAACTAATTTTCAATGCTCTCAGCATCCTCCCAAGTGGCATCTTCCAGAGCTGAGTTTGACCATTGAATTAACCACTACACTACAGCATGGTTCCCTCTTTAATTGACCTTTTCTCAATCATAGCAATAGGATGCTTAGGCAAGATAAACTCAGAATTAGGAAACATGGAAAAATCAGTAGGTGGTGAAACATGACCTCTATACTTTTTAATCTCGGAAACATGAAAGGTAGGGTGGATTTTAGCAGAAGTAGGAAGCTGGAGAGTGTAGGCAACTGCACCTACTTTCTTGATTATTTGATACGGACCAAAATACTTAGCTGCAAGTTTTTGGTTAGGCCTGGACACTACAGACTGTTGTCTGTATGGTTGTAGCTTAAGATACACCCATGCTCCCACATCAAATGTCCTATCACTTCTGTGCTTATCAGCTTGCTGCTTCATTTGATTTTGAGCTTTACTCAGATTCTACTTGATCATAGCTATAATCTCTTCTCTATGCTATAAGCTTCTGTCCACATCTTCCACATTACTCATTCCTTGCAGGTAAGGAATGTGAGTAGGTGGTGGTTGACCATAGAGGACCTCATATGGGGTGGTCTGAATAGCAGATTGGTATGTAGTATTATACCAGAATTCTGCTAAGGGAAGCCATCTAGCCCATTCTTGAGGTGTGTCAGTACACATACACCTAAGATAGGTTTCCAAGCATCTATTCAACACCTCAGATTGCCCATCAGTTTGTGGGTGAAAAGAGGTAGAAAGCTTGTGTTGTATGCCCTGTAACTTCATCAATTCCATCCAGAAATTGCTGATAAAAACCTTGTCTCTGTCAGAAATGATGGACTTTGGGAATCCATGTAGCTTATAGATATAGTCTAAATAAGCTTGAGCCACTTTCATAGCAGTGAAGGGGTGAGATAGGGGAATAAAGTGAGCATATTTACTCAACCTATCAATAACACCCAAGATCACATCCTTACCTAGTGATTTAGGCAAACCCTTAATAAAATCCATGGTGATTTCTTCCCAAACCTTTTCTGGAATTAGAAGTGGCTGTAGTAACCCAGGTGAGACACTAGGGTCATATTTGCATCTCTGGCAAACATCACACTGTCTAATATAGTCTGTAACACTCATCTTCATGCCAGACCAATAGAATAAGCTTTTGATTCTTCTTAGAGTTGCTTCTATACCAGAATTTCCTCCCATAGATGAGCTATGCAACCAAGCCATGATCTTGTTCTTTAAACTAGGATCATGCCCCACCACTAATTTCCCCTTTTTGGTGAGTTGCTGCTGCTGCCATTTATAATGCTTGTGAGAGTTTGGATCCTTCTCCAAATCAGAGATGATTTGCTGCATATTAGGATCTTCTTGCCATAACTTCTGTAATTCATCTAGCAGAGTAGAATGAACTGTAGAGATTAACATAGGCATCAGTTGAGAGCTAGGGATTCTAGATAGAGCATCAGCAACCATGTTCTCACTCCCTTGCTTGTATTCAATAGTGTAATCCATTCCAACTAATTTAGACAACCACTTTTGCTGGAATGGTGTCACTATTTTGTGATCCAGCAAATACTTAAGACTTTGCTGGTCTGTCTTGATGACAAAGGGCAAGAGCATAAGGTAATGCTGCCATTTCTTCACAGCATAGACAATTGCTAACAATTTTCTCTCATAAGCTGACAGAGCCAAGTTCTTTTCAAACAAAGCTTTGTTAATAAAAGCAATTGGATGCCCTTTCTGCATCAGAACAGCACCTATACCGGAACCAGAAGCATCTGTCTCAATGACAAATGGCAGCTGGAAGTCAGGCAAAGCCAAAACTAGTGGGGAAGCCATGACTTATTTTAAATGTTCAAAAGCTGTGGTGGCCTCAGAATTCCAAATAAAAGCATCCTTCCTGAGTAAATTAGTCAATGGTCTGCAAAGCTTCCCATAATCCTTGACAAATCTTCTGTAATACCCAGTAAGACCCAGAAAACCTCTCAATTGCTTAAGTGTCTTAGGTTGGGGCCAATCAACTATGGCCTGAATTTTATCGGGTTTAGTAGATACACCTTGTTTAGAGATTACATGCCCTAAATAAGTGATCTCAGTTGCACCAAAAGTACATATCTTCAAATTTGCTTGCAAAGAGTGAGATCTCATAATCTCAAGTACAAGCTGCAGATGCTTCAAATGCTCAGTCCAGGTAGGACTATAGACCAGAATATCATCAAAGAAAACCAAAATGAATTTCCTGAGATATTGCTGGAACACATGGTTCATTAATGCCTGAAAAGTTGAGGGTGCATTGGTTAAGCCAAATGGCATTACCAAGTATTCAAAATGACCAAAATGGGTCTTAAAAGCAGTTTTGTGAATGTGATCAGGATGCATTCTGATTTGGTGGTATCCAGACTTTAAGACAATCTTGGAATAAAATGCTAACCCTTGTAATTCATCCAACAACTCTTCACTAATGGGAATAGGAAATTTATCCTTGATAGTAGCCTTGTTCAAAGCCCTGTAATCCACACACATTCTCCACCCACCATCTTTCTTCTTGACCAACATAATGGGAGCAGCAAATGGGCTATTGCTATCCCTGATAACTCCTTGATCAGCCAACTCCTTCACCAACTCTTCTATTACAATTTTCTGAGTAGCTGGGTATCTATATGGCCTGAGATTGATAGCTGTAGTGCCATCTTTCAAGGGAATCTGATGGTCAAATTGCAGTCTAACTGGTGGCAACCCTTCTGAAGCGTTGAAAACATCTGAAAATATGTCAAGGAGATCAGAAATTTCAGGTGATTTCTTAGCTGGTTCTTGAAAATTCAGGCTTGGACTCTAGTCTACAGTATGGTGAGTCAGTTGTAGCATTGACAGCTCCCTTGTTCTCTGCAGTAACTTATTAAGTTACTCAGTAGGAATGCCCTTTAATTTCTTAGCAGTTGCACCTCTCAACTTGACTTTCTTCCCTTCCTGCTTGAATTCCATGGTTAAATTTTTGAAATCCCAAAGAATGGGGCCAAGTGTTGAGAACCATTGAATTCCAAGCACAATATCACTCCCACTCAAAGGAAGTAACAACATGTCAGCCTTGAATTTGTATCCCTGCATTCTCCACTCAAATCCTTTAATCATTGCTTCACACTTGAGCTGGTTCCCATCTGCCACCTTGACCCACATAGGTGGAACTTTCTCCACCTTGCACTGTAATTTAAGTGCAGTAGCAGTGTCAATGAAATTGTGAGTGCTCCCACTATCTAGCAAAATATGCAAGGGTTTCTTGCTGAATTGTCCCATCATTCTCATGTTGTGAAAACTGTAGTATCCATCTAGTGCTTGTAAAGATATCTGAGCACAAGTCATTTCATCTCCACTAGGATCCTCATTTTCACCATCCTCAACATCCTCATTAGTATCCTCAATCTGAATGTGATACAGTTGTGGCTTCTTTCCTCTACAGTTATGCCCTATCTCAAACTTCTCATCACACCAGAAACATAACCCCTTAGCTCTTTTATCATTCATCTCAGCAGCTGTCATAGTTTTTCTATTTGTGTTAGGGTAGGTTCTAGGTTTGAAAGTGGTGTTCAAGGGTCCTTTCCATGACTGGTTTGTGTTTAGGTTTGTGTTTAAAGTTTTTGGGGTTGATAGTAGGGGAGGGAGGTGTTTGACAGGTGGTTTATTCTTCCTGGATTTCTGAGCTGCCTCTTGCAACTTAGCCAGGCCATGAGCTTGTTGTATAAATGTAGGAACAAACATCCTCACAGCCAGCTGAATCTCCTCCTCCAAGCCACCCATATAGCAACTTAATAAGTAATTCTAAGACAGATCAAATCTGCTAGCAAGAGCATCAAAAGCATCATGATATTCCTGAATGGAACCAGTCTACTTGAGAGCTTTAAGGTCAGACATGGGATCATCAAACAGTTCCCCAAAACGGCTAGGTATGTCCTGCACATACTTATCCCAGCTAGTAGATGGATTATTTTTTATATAATTTTGATGTCAGAGAAGGGCTCTACCCTCAAGGTGAATGGCAGCCAACTTCACTCTCTTAGCATCCTGTATATTATCTAATTCAAAGAATTGATTACATTTATACTGCCACGATTTCAAATCATCACCATTGAATTTAGGGAATTCAATCTTAGTGAGTCTGGTAGAATACAGAAACTAAGAAGAGTTATGATCACTATTTCTAGAATCTAACTGTCCAGATTTCTCAAAGGTTTTATCAGAAGATTTATTGGGTGATTTATTGGGTGATTTCTCAAAGGTTTTATCAGGTTTTATCAAAGCTTAGTAACTTGTACAGACAGGCCTACCATCATATCATGCAATTCAGAATTAGATTTTGTATTTTGAGAAATACTTAATGAATTATTATGGTTATTTTCCAGCACATTTTTGTTCTGTTCTTCAATCAAGGACTTGAGTGTTACCTCCAGTTTCTGCAGATCAGCAGAGGTGACAGATTCAGAATCATCACTAGAATGTTCCGTGTTCTTCTTAGGTGGCATTCTAATCTAAGGATCAGAAAGCTCTGCTACCAATGATGCACTCTAACAGAAGAGCACAATTACCCTGCCACCTGATTCAACCCAATTTAATGGATGAGAATCAAATTGGTTAGCTCAGAGGTAATCTAGAGAGGATGAAAGGAAACCTCGAGAATAATAACCAATAAGAAAAAATATGCAGAAAATTAAGAGAAAGGGTTATAGAGAGAGAATGAGAGAGGATTTGTATTAATTCTTGATAATGAAATTACATCCACTAATTGGCTTAATATAGCCTTCATTACAAGTGCATGAACCAAAATAACAACCTTATAACAAACTAATCAAAAAGGAATCTAATACAAAAAGGAATCTGATTAGTTATTCTCTCTCTAGGCTAATTCTCTATCTCTTCCAGCTCATTGTCCAGCTCAGCAATAGCTAAAATAAATGGAACAGTACCCCACAGTACCCGCAGCATCATTCTTTCCAAGTTTATTCTCCAACTGACTTATGCTTGCATCACACTCAATAGATATGATAATAAATCAATAAATAAAAAAGAAAAATTAAAGAATAATCAATGCCTAGTTTAACAAGACAACAAACTTAATTTGGGTATAACTCACCAAAAATCAAAGAAATTTAAAAGTACAGAAATACCCAAAACCATAAAAAAAATTACTGAATCAGAATAATCAATCAAAATTGTAAATAAAAATTAAAATACAAAGCAAGAACTATAATTTGTACTGGTTCAATTAAATCAAATAAATTAATTCTAATCAAACCTAGTTAAAGACTTAAAAATAACATGGATTGGGTAACGAAGAGGGTGGCTGATAAAAATTAAGTAATTGAGCGCCGAAAGTAACTTGGCAGCGTTAAACGATGATCGGCAAGGCGGTTTGGAGAAACCTAGGCGGTTATGACGAGAATGTGTTTTCCAAATTTTTTTTTCCCTTCTAAATGTTTCAGAATGGTTATTAGTGATGACTTTTTTTTTTTTTTTTTTTTTTTTTTTATGCAAAATGGTTCTGAGTTTATGACTCTATGAGTAAATTAAAAAATTAAAAAATAAATTTGTAATAGATATAATGGGACCGGGGAAGTAACACCTCACAAATGTTACCTTAAAAAGATACAAATGATACATATTATAAAAGTGATACCTCAAAATGCTACATTTTTTCATAGTGTACATTATGTGTTACATAAAATAAAAGTGTTACTTAAGTGTTACCAATATATTAAGCAAATTAACAAAGTAAAAAGTGTTACCAACAAGTGTTCCTTTAGGTTAATTTTGTAGAATTCTATCTCGCTTTCCATATGTTAGCAATTGTGGTGCCAAACTTCCTTGATTCTTTACCCAAACCAATGCACCAAAGTATATCAATTTATGTACCTAGCATAAAGGCACATAAACATTTTCATGAGAAAAAATCTATTCTAAAAAGAAAAGAAAATGAAAGCAATAAAACACTAATCAAGATCAAACATCAAAATAAAATCAAACGAACATGAAATTAAAGAAGCAATAAAATAAGATAGAGTTAGAACTGCTCATTGATAATAGAGAAGATCTTCAATACAATTGATAAGTGGTCTTCATGACCACTTTTATGACCCATTTTCCCCTATAATAAAGTCCTTTCTCGTTCCTTTTTCCCTCTTTTTCCCTAGTTTTGATATTATTTGCTTAGTTTCCCTCTCGTGGTAGCTTTTAGCCTTTATTATGTAATTTCGGGTGTTTTACTCCTCTTTTTCTTTCTTTACCTCTTTCTACATCTATTCTTGCTTATATTTGTGTATGAGTGTTTGTTCAGGTTGAACGGGAAGCTTGCATTACCTTCCCAGAGGCTTTGCTTATACCTCAAAATGCTTTGGAGTGAGAGGATTTTGGGGCTTGAAGCATTTTTGGAAAGCTGGATCAATTGCTTGGAGCGGTCGCTCACCTCTATAGGAGTGGCCGCTCCTCTCAAGCATTTTTCTTGCATTTTCAGCAGTTTAGTGGAGCGGTCGCTCACCTCTTAAGGAGCGCCCGCTCTCATCTGTAGGAGCGCCCGCTCCTATGGGTTCGTATTATTGTCCTGACCCTCTAGAGTGCCCGCTCCCCCTCGATTGATCAGCCGCTCCCCTAGGTATTCCATGCATTTTTATTTCATTTTTAGACTTAATTTTGGGTAATGTGAGAGGGGTATAAATACCCTTAATGATGTAATTAGAGGATTCATTCAGTTTTTGGCCCTAATCTAGTGAGAGAAACAATTGGTAATCTAGAGAGAGAAAGTAGTTCAATCTTCAATTTCATCTTTGTAACCAAATTTCTTTAAGGTTTCCTTTAATTCAATTAATGAATTTCATGTTTTCTTCCTTAGTTCAGCTTGAATGGTATTAATCTCTTACTCTACTTTGGTATTTGGTTTAATTGTTCTTGGTAATATTGATTTCCCTTTTTATTCATTAATTAATCTTGGTTGATTGCTTTTCCTTGAATTTGGAATTATGTTTAGCTTGATTAAGTTTGAATGCTTGCTTAGAGTAGATGCAATGGCTCTCTTCTTCCCTCTAACTTAGATTTTAGCTAGGGAAGGGGTGTAAATTGTGATTGGTTAGGAACATATTGATAATTAATTGGATTAGGCCTTGATTTGATGAATTTGTGTTTAATTTGGTTGGAGTTATTGATGTGCACCTTTAATTCCAATGTTTGATGTTCTAAATTAGATGCATGGGAATGATCTAGTTTAGGTTAAGTCTAATTCATCAATTTACTTGAGTAGTTTCATGGGAATGAGTAATTTGAGTAAAGTTTCTATTCCTTGGCATGAATCCATGTTAATTATCATAGTTGTCTTAGTTGATCATGATTAGAACCCCCTCTCCCTAGTGATTTGGTCATATTTCTCTCAATTCGAGTGTTTCATTCCTTATTTTAGTGTTTCTAGTTTGAACTTCTTAATTAGCTTGTTTTAATCTTTGTAGTAGTTAATTTAATCATTGATATTCACAAAACCAATCAAAATTCCCCTTGCTACTTGCAATAAATTCTTGATTTCACTTGATTGTGCAATACTTCATTTACTTGAGGATCGACCCTTTTACTTTGTAGAGTATTCTTGAATGGAAATATATTTGAGTAGTATGTGCTAAGTTTGTCATGTTTGGGCTACATTGCATATTGAATAATGTTTGGATGAAATTTCACTTGCAATTGTTCATACTAATATTGCTGAATTTGATATGTAAATGTGATAATTGTATGACATTGTACAAAGTGAAGTATTTTGATGGTGGATTGATTTCTTTTGTTGGTGAAATTTGGTTTGATATGTTGCTTTGATAATCTGATAGTGTTCATGTCTCTTTATCACTTTGATTTTGATTAAGAACGATCTTAGAAGTTTCGAACTTACTCCCATGTTCACAATTTTCCTTATATTGTTTATGGAGTAGTTCTTATGACACCATGTCATGCCTTTATTGGGTAATTGATTTGAATTTAGTTAATAGATATTATGAGATGAATTTTTGAAGTTGGATGTTTGGTTGATTGTTGGTACTTTTTCCTACGGAGCATTTTTGGATTAGTTGACTATTGTTGCTAAAGTCATGTGTCGCCGACTTAGAGATATTCTGCCAGGTTCTTCTTCCCAAGCACCATCCTCATCTACTTCAACTCCTGACCGTCCCCAACCATACACGATTCAATTTGGTTCTCAATTTCAACACAATTGTTTTGATGAACTTTCTAAGCGCCAAGTCCGCTCTACAAGATTCTACGATAAATCATGTTGTCAAACATTAGGTTTTGATGCGGATATCCAAGACATGGCTGAATCTTTAGGTTGGGATTCGATCCTCTCTATCTTGGTTCCTTCGAAAATCACCAATACTCCTTCCGCCAACCCTAGGCCTCCTTGCACTTATCGAGAGCTTACTTTGGAAGTCCTTTCTTCTTTTCAACTTCAAATTACTATGAGGCGTGGTGTGAAGGAGCTCGACCTTCATTTTCGAATCTTTAACAAGCAACGGAAGGTCACTCTTAAGGAGCTAAACAATATGTTTGGGTGGGATCCAGAAAGCCCCGTCCATAGGGTGAATGACCGAACGTGGGAAGGGTATGTGGAGCAAGATTGGTGGGACACCATCCCCCAAGGGACCACAAAATTCGTTCCCGCTCTGCTAAGGCGTCAGAAATCATCTATCCGGCGCTTCGGTATTTTCATTGGATGATGGTATATGCTCTTTTCTCACGGCAAGAGCTTGGGAAGATAAATCAAGAAGAGCTCACAATGCTATGGTTGGTCACCAATGGTTACATCAATTATGATTACAAAGTCAATTTTGGTTCCATCCTTTCCGATTGCTTCAATGATACAAAGTTGGGAACTTCTCTTACCGACGACATTCAATGCGGATCACTTGGATTGCCTTTAAGCTTGGGTTTGGAGAGGAGTTGGCCAAGCTCACTCCGATCGATGAGTTCCCTTACTTGAACCTTGCCGCTCTCAAGCAAGCCGGGATGTTCCGTGAGGTGATTCTTCGGGAGAATCTAGATGCACGAATTCGGATAAGGGGTTCGGAAGAGCTCACAATGCTTCGGAATCTAGATAAATCAAGAAGAGCTCACAATGCTTCGGAAGGGAACTTTCCAACTCGCCAGAGAATGTGAATCAATGGAAAGTTCCCCGTAGCACCTTTGTGAAAGGAATGGTGTCCTTCGAACAAGTGTATTATTCCGATAGGGGGTTCGGAATTATTAGAAAGCTAATTTTTTAGTGAGGTCAAGTGATCGGAATGCATGGGTGGAGGCCGCTTCCGATCAGTAATATTAATGTATAATTAATATTACAGATTAATCTTGACTGAACCCTTCGGGTCACACCCAAGCAACTAACGAGCCAAAGCGACGAATTAATTCAGAAGTAATTAATGAGTCGACCGAGTAATTAATATTAGACGTCGAAAATTCGAGCTTGGAGCGTCGAAACCGAGCATCGGAATCAAATCTCAAATGTTGAGCCAAAATTTAGGATTTGGTGAGACGGGAAAATGCTTCAAGTAACAAGTAAAACCCTAGCCACGCGAAAGGCTAGGGAAGCGCGCCCAATAGGAGCGTGCCACGTGGCAGCGGACATGGCTGCACGCCATGTGGCAGCTACGTTGGCAGCGGCCAAGTGGCAGCGTGCCACGTTGGCAATGCGCCACAGTTGCAGCAACATGTGGCAAAAAGGGCCGTGGACCCGGGTGACGGGTCATGGACACGGGCCAAAAGAAAGTGGCCCAACCGAACACAACTTGGGGCTCGAGGTTGGGTGACACATGGTTAGCTCACAATGTATGTGAGTTGCCTTGGGGACCAAGTGAGAAAGTGGTCCTCACCTAACCATGTGACACTTGTTACTTGTTCCTTGGTTTATTTAACTAAGGGTTGAATTCATCAATCTTTCCATGTGGGATCTTTTTTATGAAAAAGTCCCACATTGAAAGATGAGTGGAATTCACAAGGAAGCTTTCCTTATAAATAGCCAAGGCATGGCTTGGGATTATTCACTAGAGTAAAAGTTGGAAAAGGCATCACTATTTATGATAACCTTTGAACTCAAGAGTTGAAAAAGGCATTACCATTGTGAAAACCTTTGAACTCAATTACTCGGGTTTAGGTCGGGCCTTGCTAACTCCAAGGCATTGGACCCTTGTCGGTGTTTGAGTTGTGGGTGGACTTCCGTTGGAGGTCGTCGTAATTTCGAGGCTACCTTTCGAAGTAAGAGTTCCTTGAGGTCGGGCGAAGCACGCGTCAAAGGTATAATTATTGTCTTAATCTTGTCATTAAGTTAATTATGTTTATGGTTTTATTTATTGCGAGTGCGGTCTTGTTTTTGGGTTTGTTTCCGCGGTGAGTCGGACTCACCAAACCCTAACACTTTGATGAGCTCCATTTGTCTCATAGGGAGCAAGTTCCTCAAGCTTCTCGTCGTTGACAACAACAACGGCAGCAACAACAACAACAACAACAACACCGTTAACAAGATCATCATTAACAACAATTTGAGCATCAACAATTCAAATTTGGTGAAGGGTCCCAATCTCTGCACATCCCCTCCTTTAGTGTGGGAGGTATGACTTCTTCCACTTCCCCTTTCAATATTGAAAACGCTTTTCAAAATTTAAGCTTGCAAGTTAACCGGTTAGCGGAGGCCGCCGATGTCACGGGATTTACAATGCCAACATTTATGATTGGCATGTAAACCAAGGGCACTTCGACCCTCCCGTGAACTATCCTTATTTTCCACCCCAACAAGGGATTCTTATGGGGAACCGCATATTGACGGAATTCCCCGTTAATCGGTTTGGCCTTATTTGCAAGGGCCATCTTCTCAAGGTGGCCCTCGTGTGGATTACCCCACTTCGGAGGGGTATGACTACCGGACACCAGGTGGTTGTGATTATCGTGTGGACCCCAATTACCCCATGTACACCTCGGAGCCCCTAGTGATGCCACCTACTTTTTGACCCTCTTCTGGATTAGCAACAAGGGTTATACCGAAATCGTTGTTTTTCACCGGGTTATACCGGTGGATGGGACCCCTATGGCCCTCCTATCGACGTCGACTACGAATGACATCCGAGTGGAGAAGGATCTAGCTCCCATATGGATGACTAGAGCCTTCGGGCCTCGTTTTTTCCCTTCTCCCTTCTCCCCTTTTATCATTTATGTTCCAACTGAGGACAGTTTTCCATTCAAGTTGGGGGGGGGTGTTTCATTATGTTTTTATTCTAAGGGCATGTTTTATGGGGTAAATTCATTGCCAATGAGCGCCCATTGCAAGTTTTTCTCATCTTTGTTGACGTTCACTTCCTTTTTCTCTTTTAAAGATAATGTTTTCAGGATGTTTTCTTTGTTTTGGCTCCCAAAGCGAAAAATCTAAAATCCCTTTTAATCTAAAACCTTTTTCTTTTCTTTGTTTTTCTCTTTAGTAGTTTTATACTTTGCTTTTTATTTTGATCTTTTTGTATATAACTCTTGCTACTTACCAAATATTTTCCGAGTTGTTTGGATTATGTCATTTGTGTAGGGCTTATCGATGCAATTTCCGGAGATATAAGCAACGGAGCTTCATTTATTATGGAATTGTGATCTTATACGCTCGTGGTAACAAATTTCCTTCTTAACTCTTTGAATATTTGGATTGGTTGTTTTAGTGTAGGATAGTATAGGAAGAAGTTGAATGGTTCGAGGATGTTTGCATTTGGTTCTAAGGAACCTAGGATTGTTGATGTTGATATCGAACGATCACTTGTTTGTCGATTGGGATTTACTTGATTTCTTATGCCTTGTTTGTGAACCATTTTGACTTCTTCATTTTTGTTTAGTTTTATTTTTCCTCTTTCTTGTGGCAAACATGACTCAGGCAATATCGAATGAATATGTTTTGGAATATGCTTATGCATTTAAAATTAATTGATTTGATATTGAACCTTAGAATGCTTGTTTCTTCCTAGTTGATGTTGTAATGCACGGTTTGAGAGTGCTTATGGTTGAGTTAGACAATTTTTAAGCTAAGGTAGCAAGGTTAAGAACTCTTGAAGACGTTTGAACCCTTAGTTCACGGGAAAGTGGTAAGCTGGAGTTGCTCCCTTTAATGGATTTGAAACCCTCTAGTTGTTATTTGCTATTTTCCATCCCTTGTGAGGTTTAACTTGTTCTAGCCTTCATCATTTTTGTTGAGCGGCATTTTAGGATCCTCAGCTATGCATGTCTTAATCCTTGTGTTGTCCTCTAGCTCCCGAGATCATGACCATGCAACTTTAAGGAAGGAAAAGGGCACCTTTTCTCATTTTATTTTATTTTTCTTTATATTTAGTTACAAATTTGATTTTCTATTTTTGCATCAACTTTCTTGGTAACCAATTTGAGCCTAATGTTTCCCTTTCTTGTTTGAACAGCATTAAAAACCGTACGGCCTATGTTCTACTAACCCTTTTAGTTAGTGAAGCATTTGGCATGTGAGGTTTGAGATTTGAGCATGTTGATTATGAAACAAAAATCTCTTTAAGCATTGGTTAAAAAGAGAAGCATTGAAATTTGAACTTGATTTGAATGTGCAAGAAAATTTTTAAAAGAAGAATGCAATTCAAGAAAATCAAATGAAGTTTCATAGAAAAGCCGTCCATAGTTAAAAAAAGGCAAGGCCACCTAATAAAGTTCATAAAAAGAAAAAAAAAAAGAAAAAATGAAGGAATTAAAAAAAAAAAAAGAAAAATGCTTTGAAGTTCTTTACCCTTGAATAATTGTAGTGATGTTATGAAATGTCCATTGAAGGTTGTTTGTTTGTGATTTGGTGGTTTTCTTAAGTATTTTTTTTAGGGATGGCTACTCTTTTTCTTCACTTAAGAATTGCCTCCAAGTTTTCAAATTATTTCCCCACCTTTACCTTTAGCCATGACATTACATCCCTAGTAAAGACCCTTTGACTTTAGAGGGGTGAGGTCCCCGGTAGAGGGAGATGTGATTTGGGTATTTATACCCCGCCAAGTGGCCCAATGAGGTGTGACATGTGTCGCCCCAAGAGGCGTCCAAATGTTCTCCCCAGATCCTGACACGTGTCATACAGATATGGCACCTGGGAAATGGTTGCCTTCAAGGCCCAAATCTATAATGTAGCCGCAAAACGGTGCTGCCCTAATTCTTAGGTAATCAAACCCTAGGAAATGGCACCCTTTTCTAGGACCCTATAAATTTATTGCTCTTGAAAACAGAGAACACCCGATCTCGGAATCCGAGAAGATACTTACTTTCCGCACGTTTTTCTCCGAATCCGTACTAACTTAATCTTCAGAGGCGGACCTCCGACCATTCGAAGCTCCGTTTGTTTTGCAGGTACAAGCCCCCTTGTCGGATCCAGTCTTCGAGTTGTAACTCTCCCAAGGGACATAAAAACACCTGAAACATTTGGCGCCGTCTGTGGGGAGAGTACCTCAAAGATGGTTTCACAAGAACCTGTACCGCCTCCAGAAAACAACCGGCCTACGGTTGAAGCAGAGGTCAATTCGGACCATGACTCTGGTGACGATGGAGACATTGAAACCTATGTGGCTCATGATGGGTCATTCATCTCTAGACGCATCCGTCACAAGGACAGACGGGAGCGGAATGCTAATAAGGCGGGTACAAGCAGGCCACCTGGATAGACAAGTAAGCCCTCAAGGCAGCCGACTGATCCATCTCAGGCGGCAAGATCAGTCCTAGTCACCCGAGATGAGCTCATGAAATTCATGAGCAGCTTCAAGGGTGAAATCAAAGACTTGATCACCAAGCGGGGGGCTACTCCTAGAAGGGAACAGTCGACCAAGAAATCAGCTCAGGCTGGAAAGCAGAAGTCGGTCAGGGACCGTCAGACGACTCCTCAACCTGCTCTAAAAGAGAAGGCTCGATCCCATATCGACCTCTCAAGACTCCGTTTCCCAGAAACGGTAACAAGAAAAGCCAACCGGCATGTACAGCCGGATGGTAGCAAAAAGACATTCTCTGATGCTCGGCAATACATCGAACAAAAGAAGAACCAACAGCTGTCAGAGTCGGCATCCACGTCGACTTATCATGATAGCTTCCAGAATACCTCTATGAGGAATTCTAAATCTATGCATGGGACCCCGTCAAGTGGCCCTCTCGTCCAGTCGGGACCCCATGTAATCAACTCGGCGCAGTATATGGCCTAGCCATTATACAGGCCACCTGCTTTTCCCTACATTCAGCCTGCCTTCTTCGGAGGATAGGCGACATATAACTACCAGCCTATGGACTGGCAGCTTCGGCTACAAAACCTTGGGGAACAACCCTCTGCGTTCTCTAGGGAAATAGTTGAGGCCGAACAATCGGCCAAGGTTAAAAATGTGTTAGTTGGGACCTAAGATGTACCGCCAACCTAGAAGACCACCTTATAGCATACACCCACCTCATGTACTTATAGGGGTTGGATGATGCCGCATGGTGTCGTTGCTTTCTAGCTAACCCGAAGGGCATAACCCAACAGTGGTTCGACAATCTGCCGGCTGGTTGTATCAATAGCTTCAAGACGCTTGCGTTTTTGTTTGCTTCTAACTTCTCTATGAACATCCCTACAAAGAACACGAGCCTTGATTTAGGAAATGTGCAGCAAGGGGATAGAGAAGGGTTGCGCTCCTACGTCAGGCGGTTCAATCTGGTGAGAATCCAGATCCAAAGACTGTCTGACGAGGTGGCTTATACAGACTTTTTCAAAGGTCTGAAGGACAGGTCGACTTTCAACTTTGAAATCGTCCGCAAGAAAATCTTCACCCTCCAAGGAGACCTGATGGGGCGGAAGCCTACATACAGGCGACCAAACACTGCTCCTCAAATAAGCAGTCGAACTCCAAGAAGTCTAACAGGTAGAAGGAGAGTCGGCCTGCTCGGCCGTATCTAAAAACTGAAGAGAGCAAAAAGAAAAATGAGATATGGGCGGTTGATAACTCTGATCAGCAGACCTAGAAGAAGAAAAAAGAGTGGAAACCGTACGTTCTAAGGTACGAGTTCCACAAGGACAGCTACTCCATCCTCATAGAGATAAAGGATCGGGTGACTCTTGAGAAGCCGACTCCAATGAAAGGTTCCGCTGAAAATCGGAACAAAAACAAGCACTGCCATTACCATGAGGATGTCGGCCATGACACCAACGATTGCTTTAGCCTCAAGCGGACGCTTGACCGTCTGGCCGACAAGGGAGCGCTGAAGTCCTATGTGAAGTCCAAAGTGACTTCCAAGGCGTATCCGGGGCAGTCTAGCAAAAAGACTCCCTAGCCTACTGGTAGTTCCGAAACCAATGATGAGCCGGTCTACACAATAGCAGGCCGATTTGCCGGTGATGGCCCGACCATACATGGCACTAAGGACCATCTTAGAAAGATGGTTCACTCTGTGGAAGAAGGACAGGCGGCTAGCACATCTGCCTTCCCCGAAGTCATCTTCACCGCAAAGGACAGATGCAAAGTCCGTCGGCCGCATGATGACCCTGTGGTCATAGAATGCAAAGTGGCAAACCAAAAATTTGGCCGCATATTGATTGACACAGGAAGCTCCTCAGACATCATCAGCCGCAAATGTCTATCCAACCTGAAATACAGGCCGAATAGCATGATGGATGTCTCCCATCCCCTTGTTGGGTTTGGGGGAGGAGTTGTGCACCCAGTCGGACAGATAGATTTGCATGTCCTCCTGGGAGAGAAAGGAAGCGGTCGGCACATGACCATCTGGTTTTTGGTGGTTGAAGAGCTGACCGCCTACAATCTCATTCTTGGCCGACCCACTCTTAATGAGTGCAAGGCCGTCATCATCCCTTCCTTCTTGCTGGTCAAGTATGAGAAGGATGATGGAATTGTTGGCTCCCTGAGCGGGGATCAGAAGACGGCTCGGGAGTGCTATCTCTCAGATGTCAAACCTGCGGCTGCTGCAGCCGGCAAGGGCAAAGAGCCGATAGTCCTTGATGAAATCAAGGATGACCATCCGACCCCACCAGCCGCCAAGAAAAGAAAAACTGATCAATTGGTGGTGGTCAAGAAAGAAAAGCAATAGCAATCACTGACTGGGGAACAGTCAAATGACCTCCGTCCCCAGGCGGCTGGAGAGCACATTGATATTCCTCTGGACGACAGTCGGCCAAAGCAAACTGTTAAGGTGGAGACGGCTGCTTTAGCTAAGTTGGGTGCAAGCTTTCAACATATGCTGAAAGAATTCAAGGACATTTTTGCCTTTGAAGTGGAAGAAATTCCAGGCATCAGCCCGGATCTTGCTGTCCACAAACTTGCCGTGGATCCAAAAAAAGAAGCCCATTCGGCAAAAGAAAAGAAATCACGGCGAGGAAAGAAGTCAGGCGGTAGCTGTCGAAGTAAAAATGCTGTTAGACGCTGGGTTCATTCGGTAATGTAACCATGACTAGGTTGCGAATGTTGTGCTGGTAAAGAAGTCGAATGGTACCTGGTGCATGTGCGTTGATTACACTGACTTGAACAGAGCATGTCCGAAGGACAATTATCCACTCCCTAAGATCGACAGCCTGGTCGACTCTACAGCCGGACATGCCCTGATGAGTTTCATGGATGCCTACTCAGGCTTCCACTAGATTCCCTTGTGGAAAAAAGATCAAGAAAAGACGGCACTCGTCACTGATCAGGGGTTATACTGTGATGTCGTTTGGCTTGAAGAATGCGCCTGCTACTTTCCAACGAATGAATAATACAGTCTTCATTAATCAGATTGGGAGGAATGTAGAGGCGTATATTGATGACATGATAGTCAAATCCAAGCAGCAGGCAGATCACCTTGCTGATCTTCGAGAAACATTCGCCACCCTCAGGCGGCACAAGGTCATGCTTAACCCCAAGAAGTGTGTCTTTGGTGTTGAGTCTGGGAAGTTTCTCGGATTCTTGATTGACCACAGGGGGATAGAGAAAATACAGGCGATCATCGACATGCAGTCACCCCGCACTGTTAAGGAAGTACAAAAGCTAACAGGTTGCCTGGTGGCCCTGGGGAGATTCCTCAGCCTATTAGGCGACAAGTGCCTCTACTTCTTCCAGGTGATCAGGAAGAATACCAGATTTGAATGGGGGGATGATGCTGAGGCGGCCTTTCAAAAATTAAAAGCACATCTGAACTCTTTGCTAAGGCTGGTTAGCCCTCTGCCTAAAGAGACGCTCTATATGTATCTGGCTGTCTCAGATCAAGCGTTGTTCTCTTAGCTGAAAGAGACGACATCCAGCTTTGGTCTACTTCATTAGCCACGTTCTTAGGAACGTAGAACTTTGGTACCCCATAGTCGAAAAATTTGGTCTTGCTCTTTACATGGCTGTCAGAAGTTAAAGCCCTACTTTTTGGCACATCCGGTTGTAGTCTACACTGACCAACCGATCAAGCGGCCAATGACGACCCTAGAATCATCAAGATGAATGCTCAAATGGGCTATTAAGTTACAAGGACTGGAAATCACTTTTGAACCAAGGAAAGCAATAAAGGGGCAGGCATTCGCCGACTTTATTGTCGAAATGACAAGGCCGGCTAAGCCGAATAATACTGATCAGGTTTGGAAAGTGTATGTGAACGGGAGCTCCACTATAAACGGCTGTGGTGCAAGCTTAATTTGTCAGTCTCCTGAGGGGGACAAGTATGAGTATGCACTACAGTTCAAGTTCTAGGCCTCAAATAACGTGGCTGAATATCAAGCCCTGCTAGCCAGCATCCGCCTGTGCAAGGCGGCAGGGGAAACAAATATTAACACCTGCTTTGACTCCCAGTTGGTCGTAAGCAAATACCATGGTGACTATGAAGCCACCCATCCGGCCATGATCAAATATTTGCAGGCGGTTAAAGTTGAAGCTGGGACACTTGAAGAATTTCATCTAAGTCAAGTGTCTAGGTCTGAAAACAACCAGGCGGATGCTCTGTCAAAATTGGCATCCTTCGCCTCCTGTGATACGCCTCGGTCAGTCTTATGGGAAGTCATGGAAAAAGGAGTATATCTGATGAAGAGCCCATAGGATTACTTGACCGAAGCTCTACCTGGATGGATGGCATCCGGGCATATCTGACAGACGACACGCTCCCTGATTTACCCCAAGAGGCGGCCGTGCTGAAGAAGCGAGTTGCAAACTTCGAGATGAGGCAAGGGGAGCTCTTCAAAGCAGGTTTTTTTGAAGCCTCTATTGAAGTGTGTTACCCCAGAAAAGGGGAAAGAAGTTCTTGAAGAATTGAATGCGGGATACTGCGCCTCTCACATAGATGGCAGATCCTTGGCCCTCAAGCCAGGCGGCACTGACCTGACGGAAATCCACAGCCCAGTACTATTTGCTAAATGGGGCATAGACATTCTAGGGCCTTATATGGCTGCTCCAGGCGGCAAGCGCTACATCTTAGTGGCTGTGGATTACTTTACCAAATGGGTAGAGGAAGAGGCGGTCAAAAACATCAAGACAAAGGACGTCATCTCCTTCATCTGGAAGAATATCATCACCCGGTTCGAGGTGCCTATGTCTATGGTTTTTAACAATGGTCCTCAGTTTGAGACGCCTCAACTAAAGGCTTGGTTGGGAGATCAAGGGATCTCAAGCTATTTTGCATCAGTCGGCCGACCCCAAGCAAACTGCCAGGTCGAAGCCTTCAACAAGTTAATCTCAAACGGCATAAAAAAGAAGATTGAAAGAGCTGGCGGCCTTTAGGCGGATGAGTTACCACACGTCCTATGGGCTATCAGAACAAAAGCGAAAAGGGCAACTAGAGAAACCCCATTTATCATGGTGTACGGGGCAGAGGCCGTCTTGCCCATCGAACACTATGAGCCGACTCTTCGAATCATGTTATATGATGAAGAGGCAAACTGGGAGGCCATGCGGCTGGCATTGGACTCACTTCCAGAGCGGAGGGGCAATGCCGCCTTGCGTCATGAGATCTATCGTCTGAGAATGACTCGGGCCTATAACAGAAGAGTACACAAGCGACCCCTAAAGGTTTGGGATTTTGTGCTATGGAAAATGGAGGCATTCGGTAGGGCAAATGAGAAAGGAAAGCTAACCCTAAATTGGGAAGGCCCCTACCGAATCTATGAAGAAGTAAGAGGCGGCACCTACCGTCTACAGACACCAGACGGAAGGCAGCTACCCAGAACATGGAATGAAGATAACTTGAAAAGTACTACTTATGAAATTTTGTAATTTTTCACTTGTTAATGAAAATTTGCCTTCATTTCCAAACTAGTCTTTTAACATGTTATTAGAGCGCCGCCTGCACAATGTGCAGAAGGACCAAGTTTAAAGATTTTATTAGAGCGCCGCCTGCACAATGTGCACACGGACTAAGCTCAAAGATTTTATTAGAGCGTCGCCTGCATAATGTGCAGACAGACTAAGCTCAAAGGTTTTATTAGAGCGCCGTCTGCACAATGTGCAGATGGACCCAGCTCAAAGATTTTATTACAGCGCCGCCTGCACAATGTGCAGACGAACCAAGCTCAAGCTTCTTGACATAACTGAACATCGTCTGCACAATGTGCAGACGGACAATGTTCAAACTATATAAGGTACCGCCTACACAATGTGCAGGTGGCCTTATTTGCTTAACAACTTTGTTTAATTATCTTATAAAGGGACCGTCTGCCCCAACAGCAGACGCCCCAAACCTTGCTAAAAAATGACGACTGCACAAAAGCAATCGCCCCTATTATTATTCACCTTTAACAAGTTAAGTCCCATAGACTTAGCGGCTATTTACTCTTCAAAAAAGAGGCCAATGGCCGGATACATTCTATTCAAATAACCGTCTGCTCTAACATGAGTATGACTGTCTGCTCCAACATGAGTCAGATAACCGACGACGTCCATTTAGGCGAATTCGACAAAGAGAAGCATCTCCCATTTAGGTGGCACATTTCTCTATGAACAAAAAACAAGTGGCCCTACCGTATGCGTTAAGGCAACCCTCGCAGTCATTTGATTTAATCTAACTTGAAATCTAAAAAGCATTGAGCTTTTTCGGACTGTTCTAGCACAGACGGAAAGCGGCTACTGTTTCATTTTAGAGGCTATACCAATTCTTCTGCCTGATGTTACTCTGGGGCAATCTAGACAGACAAATTATTATTGTAAATTATAAGCTAAGTCCGAAAACTTAGCGTCTTAAATAAATCCTCAAGAGGCCTTTAGCCGAAAGCATTCAAACTATTGACCGTCTCCTCTACATGGCCGTCTGTCACGTGGTTTGGGGCAATCACCAAGGCGCCCTAATGGAGACTTTAGAATAGACTGTAGAACTCTCCGAATGGTACCAGGAACCATCCGTCCTATATGTCCGACTAGTTTGTTTGGTTCTTGCCATGGTGTCCTGCAGGGGCACCGACACTATCGGATTTGGGGAAGTTCTCAAATCGGAGTCCTCAAACGAGTATTCGGCACTCCTAGTTCTAGATTTAGCCGTCCCCGGTGACCGGCTGATCGCTAACCTAGGCCGTGTCGGGTGCGTTTGGGAAATCATTTTTGAAAAAGAAAAATGCAAAAATAAAATAAAGGTCTGGAAGTAGAGGCGCTTAAGAAGGTTACCTTAAGAAAAATGCAAAAATAAGGTTACCTTATAAGAAGGTACTAGAGGCGCTTGGTCTGGAAGTCTGCTAAAAGAGGCGGACGAATAGTCGAGTGTCGGATGCTGTCAAGAAGAAGTCAAGTCTTTGAAAGTCAAAGATTCAAGATCTCTCAAGTTTCACGTAAGTGTGAATCGAAAGGGAAGTCAACCCCTATTTATAGAAGGGGTGAAAACCTAGGGTAAAACCCTAGATTCCCCAAATAAGAAAAAATGAAAATTCGGCCAATGATAGGCCGATACCTGTCACAGGCATCACGTGGCGAGCCACGTCATCCCTTTGAGGGGCAAATGATTTGGGTATTTATACCCCGCCAAGTGGCCCAATGAGCGTGTGACACGTGTCGCCCCAAGAGGCGTCCAGATGGACTCCCCAGATCCCGACACGTGTCATACAGATATGGCACCTTGGAAATGGTTGCCTTCAAAGCTTAAATCCCAATGTAGTCGTAAAACGACGCTGCCCTAATTCCTAGGTCATTAAACCCTAGAAAAGGGCACCCTTTTCTAGGACCATATAAATAGGGAGATTCCCCCAATAATGGGGGGAAGGTCTTAATCATTAGGACATTTATTGCTCTCGAAAACAGAGAACACCCGATCTCGGAATCCGAGAAGATACTTACGTTCCGCACGTTTTTCTCCGAATCCGTACTAACTTAATCTTCAGAGGCGGACCTCTGACCATTCGGAGCTCCGTTTGTTTTGTAGGTACAAGCGCCCTTGTCGGATCCAGTCTTTGAGTTGTAACTCTCCCAGGGACATAAAAACACCCGAAATAAAATGGATTTCAACCCTATGGAGAGGGTTTGCATAGTTGGGATGTCGGGATGACCATATGTTTCCATAAAATATATCTTCTTTCTGTTCCTTCGTGGAATCATGAGGAGCTAATTAAAGGATGATTTGAAGCTAGTAGGGAGAACGCAGACTGTTTTTGATAGGGCTAGGGCGGAGAATGAAATTATTAGTTCTCTATGCTTAGCTTAGGTTTGTCTCATTCAACCATGAGCATCTTAGAACGTGTTTTCCCTCATTTGATTGAGAAAGGTAAGCATTCTTTGGCGCTTACCTTTTCTTTTGAGTCCGAGTGAAGCATTTTCCACCCTAAAACTTGATATGTTTTTTCCTATGCCTTGCCATGTTGTGTTAGCCTTTGTAATGTTTGTTGTTTCTCTTTTCTCTTTAGTCTTGCTCGAGGACAAGAAAGGGCTTAGTTGGGGGGCGTTTGATAAGTGGTCGTCATTACCACTTTTATGACCCATTTTCCCCTATATTAAAGTCCTTTCTCGTTCCTTTTTCCTTCTTTTTCCCTAGTTTTGATATTATTTGCTTAGTTTCCTTCTTTAACTCTCTTCTCCAAGTAATTTCCTTAATTCTTTTTTACAATAATTCTTTCTACATTCTCCTACCATAATTCTTTCATTCATGAGCCTATAAATATCCCCTTCATACCTCTCATATTCTTCACACCAAAACTTAATTCTCTTCTTCTCTCTTATTCTTCTTTTCCCTAAACCTTTTCATACTTTTCTTCTCCTCTTTTCATACAAATATTATCCCATATACCTTTGAAGCTAGTTTTCGGGCACTTCTGGTAAGTTTTTGGGGTACTGATGTTATAAAAGATTGTTCCTATAAAAAAATCCTTGAGGTTAGGCTCAAGAAACACCCAATTTGGAGTTATATTGAAGGAGTTATGGCCTCTGCAAGTTCTGCCTATTCTTTCCAATGAAAATTCAATTCTCTTTAATCCTATTCTTTTATCTTCTTCATGGTTAGTTTTCTAAAATACAAATACCTATTTCAAAGCTATAATTTTATATTAAAGTATTATTTTAAAAGAGTTTTATAGTCCATGTACATTAGAGTTGAGTTTATATTGTGATAACCTTATGCTTATGTTATTTGCAAGGTGTAATCATGATTGAACTTTGAAAGTGCGAAGTGTTGATTGATATTTGGAATCAAGGTTTTAATAAAAGTATTTTGAATAATTGAGTTTTAAATCGTGTTTTGAATGGTTTGAATTACTTATCATGTTTAAATAAAGGAATTGATTTGAAAAGTTTGTTGAATTAAATCAAAGGGTTTTCAAAGGAAGAGATTTGGGTGAGGAATTGGATTTAGAAGGAATTGGATTTTTAAAGGAATTGGTTTTATTAATTATTTTGATTGTTGAATCATTGGAATTGATTTTGGAATTGATTTTGGAATAATGATTTTGGAATTATTGGATTAATTATTGGAATTGGTTTTGAAAGCATGTTTGCAAATAAATTGAATTTACATTATCTTGCACTTATCGTACTTAGCATATTTTGCTAATCCGTATTTCCTATTTGTTTTGGTTCGACCTGTTTACTATAATGGTAAGCAGCGTTGACTATTTTCAGGTGGAGTTATGAATGAGCATATGTGAGTCTCGGGATTTGCTTTACCTAGTATAGGAATGTTGATCTCGTTTTTATTTTGAGTACTCATAACAATGTTACTATTTATATAAGTATTAATAACAGAAAGTTGAGTTTCCGCTGCAAGCTTTGTTATTGAGTTAAGTATTTTGAGTAGCCTTGCGTAATCATGCGGCAGGTAACACTCCTAAGTCTATCTCTACGGTATAATTATACGTATTATATTAGTATTTCCGTAGAGGGAGATATGGGGGTGTTACAAATTGGTATTAGATTTTCCGGTCCTAAAAGATTAAAATTTGGAATAAATTAAAAATTGTGGGTAGACTTAAGAGGGCATATAGGATAAAGTTTCGCATTTGTGTGTGAAGGTCAAAAGCATTAATTTTAAATAAAAACAATTTTCATATTTGTGGAAAGATGAGTGAGAAAAGGATGCTCGGGTTCTGTACGGAGGCCTATAATGGGTACGACTCTCTGTCTAGGAAAGGCTCGCCTCGACGCTGTAGGTAACTTTCCTGGGAGACGCGGGTTTGATCGTCCTATATCATGACTCAAGTACATTATTATTATTTTTGAAAACAATAAGAATTGAAACTATTTGAAACTTGAGTCGTGTGATTGTGTGTGCATTAGAGTTGGTGTTAAAACACCTTAGAGTATGGTCATAAGGTCCGAATTTATTTTTTGAGTTATTACCCATGGTTGGGTGATCTTGAGTATGCTTGGTTTATTATTGAGTTATGAATTGCTTAGTGCAATGGGAATTTATGAGTTGAGTTGCTTATGTGAAATACCATTGAATTGATAATTTAAATAATTGATGATATGAGGAATAAATTATTTTATTTGTATTATTTGAAAGGTGATGGGAGGTTCGAAAATTATGGTGTTTTGATGCTCATAGTTAAGTCATCTTAAGTTATATTTGTTGATTTATATGTATTACTTCATATATAAGGAATTCATTGAGTTTTGATTTGAATAGCTTATGTGGAATAACATTAATGTGTTTACTAAATTAATTTATTTATATGTTTAAATAGATGTTGGATGAAGTAAAGAATTAGATTCTTTAATATTTATTACTTGAAAGGTGAAGGGATTAGTACATGTTAATGATTTTGTGACTAAATTAACCACCATTGTTCTATCTCTTATTGAGAAGTTTGACCTTGAAGTGTTTACTCAACCACCATGGCTAGTTCTATTATCTCTAACCCATTTACCTAAAGCTAAAATGTATAAACCTTTCTTTGAGAATGAGAAGCACCATCATGAGGGAAAGTGGCTAGCAACCTTGACTCGATTCAAAAGTGATTTGTATTACCTTAAACATGACTATATATGAATCTAAGAGGAGAGTTGTGGAACCACCAAAGTTGGGGAGAACCAAACCTTGAAAGAATTCGACCAACTTCATTACTTGAACTTCGAACTACCCTTTTATCTATCCAAGACTTCGCAAAGAGTTTGTTTCCTCCATTGATTCATACCACCTTTTGGAAGGCATAAGAATTATCCTTCTCCTTCTTCTACTCCAAGTTATGAGACTCCTACCTCATGTAGACGTCCAAGCCCAAAAGCCAATTTTCACATTACAAAAGGCCCAAAGTTCATGATGCTTTAATTCATATTCATTTAAAGATTACCAAGCCTAAAGAATCATCCACCTTCTCCGATCCAAAGGTCCAATGTTATTTCTTCTAACCCGATTTGTGGATTTGCTAGCCCACACTGTAGCCCAATTTATAACCTAATTCAAAGCTCAAGCCATACTCCAAATTACAGTGATTACAACCCAGTTTACCCAACTAAAAATCCTACTACACTTGGGCTAGTTATTGAAGTTTCGAGTGGATGGTAAGGCAAACTTTGATGATCCAGATTATGATCTTTCCAATAAAGACTTTGATTATGAGAATTTTAATTAAGTGGTTGAATTACTTTTATATGTTTTCAATAAATGTCTTAAGTACAGTGATTATTGCTCGATTTTTCTATATTTTGGAATGAATTAAGTGTTTTCATGGTGTATTCCTTTAATTTTCAAGAATGGTATGAATAACAAAGAATTTTGTCTTTAAGAGCGAGAAATAAGAGATTTGGTTCCAAAGTTGGTAAGGTCCTTACAAAGTTAACCAACATAGCTGAAAACATCACACAAGTGGTGAACTAGGGAAACCGTCATTCTAACTCTAATTCTTACAGTGAAACCTTTAAAAGGATAGCCGCAGCTAAACCACCTGTGTACTTGGGAAAGAAGGACCCAGCTAGTCTTGAAAACTTGATCAGGGAGTTTGACAAGCTGTTTGACGCCATTAATTGCTTAAGTTAGTTGAGAGTGAATAATGGCGCTTATTGTCTAAGGGAGGAAGCTGACTTGTGGTGGACGTAAAGGAAGGATGAGTTATTAAATAGGCCTAACTTTGGGTGGGTTAAGTTAAGGAAGTCTTGAGGGAGAAGTTTTACCCATCCTACCTGAGAAAGCAGAAGTGTATGGAGTTTACCAACCTGAGAATGGGGAACATGACTATCCGTGAGTACTACAATAAGTTCATTGAGTTGATGAGATTTTTAACTGAAGTTGTCCCAACTGAAGCCATCAAAACTCAGAGATTTGAGCAAGGCCTAACCTTGACCCTCCAAGGGAAGCTAGGGGGAGTTACTTTTGAGACCCTAGATAAAGTTTATGGCTATATAGCCCACCTGTACGGAATCAAAGGAAGGGAGTTTGAGAGCCTAGGGGAGAGAAAAGAACGAGTTTCGAGTCTCACGGAGGTGAAACACAAGCCAAATGGGAATTTTCAAGGGAATGGAGGTTTTAATGGAAGAAAGGGGAACATAGGGAACTTTGGGAAGGGAAATGATGGACAAGAAACCAATGTTCGAGGAAATGGGGATTAGGAAAATAGAGAGAAACCCAAGAGATTGTATTTTTGTAGAAGGTGTGAGAAGAACCACCCTAGGAAGGATTGTGAAGGTAACCTAGTGACTTGTCATTATTGTCAAAAGCTAGGACACCGTTAATTTGAGTGCTTCAAGAAGGAATCTGATGTCAAGGTAGGGGAAGTTCAAGAAAGTAAGAACCCATTCAAACCATATCAGTCAAATGGACCATAAGTTAGAACCAGTAGCAATGGAGAGGATGTTCCTAAGGGGGTGTTCCTAAAGATGTTCCTAAGGGGCGTGTTTTCGTAATGAATAATTGTGAACATGAAAGCTCTGAATAACTTGATATGTTCTCTATGTTTTTCGAATTTTAATGCGTTAAAGCTTTTTGAATCCTTCTATGCGACTCTCATTAATAAAAGTTAAATTATGATAGCATTTGAATTTTCAAGGTTCATGTAAAGTTTTCATGAGAAACATAATTGTTCAATTCTGAGTGCATGTTGAAGTTTTACGAAATTTTAATTCCAAGGTGGAAAATACATATTTGCTTATATCAAGTGGAAATTGGAAATAATTATTTTCATGTGCAAATCATGAGATTGTGTGTATAGATAATATTTACATGGTTTATATGACAGAATATATGCATTTCAAGATGGAAAATTTGTCAAAAACAACCTTTTAAAGTGTCTATTTTATCAAAAACAACCTTTTAAAATTTTTTTTGCAACTTCAGACCACATTAAAATTTTTTTTTACCAAAGACAACCTAATGCTAGTTTTCGGCGTTGACTCTATTTTTCTGATGTTGACCACGAGTGTGTGAAGCACGTGACTTCATATATTGCTAATTATACCCCTTTCCCCTCCAATTAACTCATATTAAAACCCTTCAAAGTGACAAATTACTTTGAGAGAGGAGGGAATTTAGTACGAGTGAATTGAAGGGAAAGGGGTGTAATTAGCAATATATGAGGTCACATGCCTCATACACTCATTGTCAACATCGGAAAAATAGAGTCAATGCCGAAAACTAGCATTAGGTTGTCTTTGATAAAAAAAAAATATAATGTGGTCTGAATTTGTAAAAAAATATTTAAAAGGTTGTTTTTAATAAAGTGAACACTTTAAAAGGTTGTTTCTAACAAATTTTCCTTTCAAGATTATTAATTTGTGGAATGAGAATTATTAAATGAGTGTTCATAATGCTGAAATTGGTAAACAATTTCCTTACATGGAAATAAATGTTATGTGATCTTGTGAATATTTCTTTCATTAAAAATCATATTGTGGGATGATTGATATTTGTTGTAAATTTCAATATGTTATATTGGTTTGTCCATTTGAGGGTGATTTTTTTTTTTTAAGTTGGATACATTCTCTTGACTAATCTATTTGACCTAATATCGTATAATTAACTATGTGATATGTGGCAAGTATTTGGATCATACGAGTTTTACATGTGATTAATATGGTTGAGTAGTTATTTTGAAATTAAAGGCTTTGATGATTACCATGGGATAAATGAGGAGTTATTTTAAATTGTTATCATGAATATTTGGAGGATTTGTGTCATCAAATCTTTACTAATTTTTGGAATATGATTTATGTTGAGCAAGGAAATATTATTTGTGGTAATGATGATATGAATTAGTTCTATATAAGCGTTGGAGTAAGGAATGTATATTTTGGAGATATGAAGTGGATATTAGCATTAATCATTATCGTTTGTATTTAAAGGTAGCAATTAAAGTATCCATATTGCAAGGACGAGTATTGTGATGATTATTTAAAGCAAAATTGTTGATGATTGAATTTTTGAAGAAACTTAATACAAAAGTTAGAGAATTTGAGTCCATTTAAGTGAAAGGATGAATAAGAAATAGTATTTGAGATAAAGAGATTTGTTTGAAATCGAAGTTTATTTTGAAGAAATAGTACCATGTGAAGGGATTTAATGAAGTTAGCTAGGAAATGATTGTTTGGATGGTTACTTAAAGGATTTTACTCTAAGGGATTGACGATAAAGTTAATTGATATAGAGGAGCTATTGATGATGGAATAATCAATGATTGGATTGAGTTATTAATGAATTGCCTTAAAGATGAGTTATGGATTATAACAACCAGATTGAGGAATTTGAAGTTATGAGAAAAGATGATCGAATTTTTTAATGTTTTATTTGAAGTGACCAAGAGTAAATGATTACGAATTAAGGTTGTATTACCAGATTTATCATGAATTTGTTGGGAAAATCATAAATACTTTTGGAAGATACCCTATGACAAGTTACTAATCTACGAGCGATGAGAAGGTCAAGAAAAGATGTGTTCCTTTATGTTTGATACCTATGACAGTCTTTGCTATGAAGTTGAATATGTGATTTTTGTAATCATAAAGTTTCTCTATGAAAGAAAATATGAGTTTAATTAAAACAAGTATTTTACAAGTATGCAAAATGAATTTCAAATATATATAAAAAAAAAGAGAAAAAAATAGTATTGTATTCGTTGTTTTTTTTAATTGTTTATATTAAAAAATTTCATAGATCTTTTAAAATCTTTTATTAAATATTTTGATTCACACCTTTTAATTAAATGTGTGTGAGACTTTTACAGTGTTTTCAATGATTTCTCCAAATATACGTACTTTAAATTTTTCTAATGGCCCATAAATATATTTTACGAGTTTTCCCACTACTTTTGTAAACAAATCATTTTAAAACCTAAGCTCTTTTGGATGTTTGAAACTTGCTGGTTTTCCTTACTTTGATTGATGATTACTAAAAAAGTGTTGATTTAATGAGTTAATGTGTTGGTCGAGTTACGGGGGCGTAACTCCTTTTAAGGGGGGTAGAGGGCGATAGAGTTTCGCGCGTTTGCTTTTCAAGTCATTTTTGAGTAATTTTGAGTCTTTCTTGAGTAGTAATGATCTTGTGTCAGGTTTAGGATGTGCATGAGTCTAAGAATTTAAAATCGATTTCTTTATATTTTGGCTAAGTTTCGAGACGAAACTTCTTTTAAGGGGGGTAGACTATAATACCCCGTATTTTTGAAATGCATTTTCTAATTAATTGATTAATTAATTTGTATTCTCTTAAAAAGGGTATTTTAGTCATTTATTTTACTATTTGAATTATGGAGCCAAATTGATATTTAAATTTTGGTGCCAAAAGTATTTTAAAACTCAATTATTATTTTGGATTTTGGATAAGATTTATTATCCATTTATTTTGTTTAAAAACCGGATTGTTTATATATATTTCAGATATTTTATTTAAACAAAATTATAATTTAAGAGAGAGCCGAATTTCCTAAATAATTTAGGAAATATCCTATATATTTCAGATATTTCCTAAATTATTTTCGTACATCCCACTCTTTTTTTTATTTTAATTTAAATTAAAACAAATATTTTGTTAAAAAAATAAATTAATTTAATATCGTCCAATTAATTTCAAAATTAAATCATATTCAATCCTTAATTTAGGGTTGTTCATGAAATTAATCTCCAATTCAATTTAACTCTTAAATTAAATAATTTGATCATGAAAAATTCAAAATTTAACATGAAATCAAATAGATTAAAATCATAAATCATATAGCAATCGGATTAAATCAAAATTAAAACACAAAAATCACAATTTAGGGTTTAGGGTTTCGAATTTTTCGGAAATTAGGGTTTAGAGGTCGAATTTTTCGAATTACTAGGGAAAAAATTTGGATCTTTTTATAGCTAATCTTGAGCAAATTAAACAATTTTAATAATTCCATATGTTAAATCACATTTAAAATATTAATTGACCCATAATTAAGTTATTCTCCCTCCTAATTGAATTAAAATTGTGGACATTCAAAGAATTAATAATTCAATATGTGTACATGCATAGGCTAACTGATACCACTATAAGACTTTAGATACTAAGAAACAGAATTGTATGAATCAAATTCATAAGCATCTAAACACCAAATCAATGCATAACACATAAAGAACAAATAATAATACCTTTGAAGCGTGAATCCATGTGCAATCGAACAAGAACAACGGGAGATATAGAACCCCAAGTGTGATTCCTCTACTTAGTCCACAGGCACAGATCAAACCTCCACTAATGCTAGTTAGTTGTGATTAAACGCTTTAATCAACCTTCAATGGAGAAGAGAGACACGAACTAACCACGATCCACCACCATGAACACCACGAACCACCTTAGGGGCGGCCGGCAGTATAGATAGGGAGAGGGAAGGGAGGGCCGTGTAAGAGAAAGAGGGATTAGGGTTTGGGACTTGGTTGCTTGAGTTACAATTAACTTACTTGCTAATTGTACTGTCAATCTAAATCATGGATCTTATTTATAGATCTTATTTCTAAATAAGAGTCCATGTCAAGCCCAAACTCCTTGTCCTAATCAAACTACTTTAGCCCAACACTCCTTATGGTATGTCATGATCTCATGAGGCCCATTAATGGGCCTCTTACTTGTTTAACCTAATACGTTTGTTGGGTGACCTTATATGATCCATTCTATTAGGCTTTGGACTATTTAACTAGCCCAAAGATCATTTGCCATATCTAGCACTAGACAATGACAAACGTATAGAATGAACTAATTATCTCCATAATAGTGATCCTTTATATATCTAGTAATTGCACTTATCTAAGACATAATTCCTTCATTTTCCCCTATATTAATGTCCTTTCTAGTTCCTTTTTCCCTCTTTTTCCCTAGTTTTGATATTCTTTGCTTAATTTCCCTCTCTTGGTAGCTTTTAGCCTTTATTATGTAATTTCGGGTGTTTTACTCCCCTTTTTCTTTCTTTACCTTTTTCCTCCTCTATTTTGCTTGTATTTGTGTATGGGTGTCTGTTTAGGTTGAACGAGAAGCTTGCATTACCTTCCTGGAGGTTTTGCTTATACCTCGGAATACTTTGGTGTAAGAGGATTTTGGGGCTTGAAGCATTTTTGGAGAGCTGGATCAGTCACTTGGAGCGGCCGCTCACCTATGTAGGAGCGGCCGCTCCACTAGAGCATTTTTCTTACATTTTCAGCAGTTTAGAGGAGCAGCCGCTCACCTCTAAAGGAGCCCCTACTCTCATCTATAGGAGTGCCCGCTCTTATCAAGGGCAGCGCTCGCTCCCATGGGTTCGTATTACTGTCCTGACCCTCTAGAGCGGCCGCTCCCCCTCGATTGAGCAGCCGCTCCCCTTGGTATTCCGTGCATTTTTATTTCATTTTTAGACCTAATTTTAGGTAATGTGAGGGGGTATAAATACCCTTAATGATGTAATTAGAGGTTTATTCAGTTTTGAGCCCTATTCTAGTGGGAGAAACAATTGGTAATAATCTTGAGAGAGAAAGTATTTCAATCTTCAATTTCATCTTTGTAATAAAATTGTTTCAAGGTTTCCTTTAATTCAATTGAAGAATTTCATGTTTTCTTCCTTAATTCAGCTTGTATGGTATTAGTTTGTTACTCTACTTTGGTATTTTGTATAATTTTTCTTGGTAATATTGATTTCTCTTTTAATTCATTGATTAATCTTGGTTAATTGCTTTTTCTTGAATTTGGAATTATGTTTAACTTGATTAAGTTTGAATGCTTGCTTAGAGTAGATGTAATGGCTCTCTTCTTCCCTCTATCTTAGATTTTAGCTAGGGATGGGGGTGAAAATCGTGATTGATTAGGATCATATTGATAATTGACTGGATTAGGCCTTGATTTGATGAATTTGTGTTGAATTTGGTTGGATTTATTGATGTGCACCTTTAATTCCAATGTTTAATGTTCTAAATTAGATGCATGGGAATGATCTAGTTTATGTTGGGTCTAATTCATCAATTTAATTGAGTAATTGCATTGGAATGAGTTCTGTGAGTAGGGTTTCTATTCCTTGGCATAAATCCATGTTGATTATCATAGTTGACTTAGTTGATCATGATTAGAACCCCCTCTTCCTAGTGATTTGATCATATTTCTCTAAATTCTTGTGTTTCATTCCATATTTTAGTGTTTCTAGTTGGAACCTTCTTAATTAGCTTGCTTTAATCTTTGTAGTAGTTAATTTGATCATTGATATTACAAAACCAATCAAAATACCCATTTCACTTGCAATAGATTATTGATTTCACTTGATTGTGCAATACTTCATTTCCTTGAGGATCGACCCTTTTACTTCGCTAATTAGCTTAGTGTAAGTGTGGGATATAAATTTCTAATTTGGTTTCGGTTGGTAATCCCAACGACCTACTCACCCTTGATCAGTACAGAATTTTGCAATTCTGTTTTATTTTCGTTGTTTCGACAATTATTATTATTCTTCCATTGTGCCTGACTTCTTGACTCGGATAGACAAACAAAAGTAAAAAAAAGTCATTGTAAGATTTAATTAAGGCAAAAATAAATATGCTATTATTAATGAAATAAATGTCACTACAACTATTGGCATCATACACCCTATTTAAAATTAAAACATAAATCATAAAAACAAAGCAATATTGGTCTAATCTTTCTTAGCCTTAGGAGCTTTTTTCTTCTTATCAACTATGTTGGCCTTTACCCTTAGTGTGTCCTTTGTAACCCGAACCGTCAAACCCCTAGTAAAGCTTTCACCCCTTTCCCCTCTCTCGGGTTTCTTAGGTTGTTTCTCCTTATATACCATCTTACCTTTACCCTTTCCTTTTACCCAACTCTTCTTCTTAGGCATGATAGGAGTCTTAAACTCAATTCCTTGTATTCTTGGACAAAGACAATCTTTAAGAGGCACCTTTTTACTTCCAAGTCGTTCTTTCACATCACCATAAAACCTATGCGATCCAACTCGTTCCCTCCTACTTCGAGGATTCAACCATGACTTGTATGCACTAGATAAGGGTGAAGGAGGTTGATTACTCGCAGAAACGATCCACAAAGGCCTTCCAATCTAATATGTCTCATACTTATGAACATTACCTTCATGCAATGATACTTCACGAGGACTATCATTATAGAGTGGAACTACTTGTTCAAGTCCGTATTGTCGCAACAATCGGGAAGGGAAATAAAAGGTCAATTTCGAGACACTAGGAACACGACAATATGGATTATCATTCTTCCTGACCATCCAAGTAAGCCTCCACCAACTTAGCAAAGAACAACTTCCAATCATCATAAGACATGATTGTAGAGTAGTTTTTCTTCCTACGAACTAAATCATTGGGACCATACTTTTCAACATCGTCGGGGGATTCAAAAATTTCCAAGCGCTCCATCAACCAAATCCTTCAAAAAAAATAAAAGCAAAAAAAAAGAGTCCGCATCGCAATAGGCTACGCACCGCGATATGGGAATCACTGTCGTGTCACGGCAAACAATAATGAGGCGCGGTAGAAAATACCGTGACACGATGCCTACCAGGTGTCACGGTGATAACGCGGAATATTTTATTACAAGCAACAGTACTAGAGAGCCCTTCCTGACGGCTTTCTAGTCAGATTTCGCTTCATCAAGACCACACAGAGTTTCTCCAAGACAAGTAGGCATAAGGGGATCTTCCAGATTTAACATCTTCAAGCACAAAAGCTAGACTGGCATGAAAAGCTTGCTAAACATGCAAAAAATATATTCCCTCCTACGGTATACATGATATGATTCAAAGATAGGACGATTAAAATATAAATTTGCAAGGTTTTCTAGATCTACTTCGTTACCACACGTAATTCTATTTAAATCTGTGTCTATCAGATTTAGATGACGCTCAAAATCCTGGTAATAGTATTCACGCAGGGTTTGCAACGAGAACTCTAAAAGAAAAGCCAAAGATAGCACCAAATTCCTCCGGCAGAGGACATATTTCATCATAATCGAACTTCAAGCAATGGGTTTCCAAACTCGAATAATTTAAGGCTGCTCTAAGAAAATCATGTTCAATTGCTACGTGCCTTAACGCTAGTAAACCTCTGACATGGATTAATTCTAGCTCTCTTTTCTTTGCAATGGTCAAGGAATATTACCAGTCACGCAATGTATTATCAAAATTTTGAGACATTATTATTGAAATATGAAATTCTAGTTATTTTATGTTTCATAATTATGCATATCACAAATTAACTGGTGTAATTTATAGCCAAAAGAGTCCTGAAAAGAAAAAAAGTTATCCAGTTGCACGCGCAAAAGCACTAATGCTTTATTTGCATAACGCGACAAGGCAACAAACATGGTGTCACGGGACAGAGCACCGTGGCGCGGCATCCTACATCGTGACACGGTATTTACCACGTATTTCGGTGTTTACGCGTCACCAATTTTTATCCTCGAGCTTTTTTTCCGATTTTTTTTTTGTTTTCCTTAACCGTTTCTCCTTCAAACTCCTTTTCAAGTGTTTTATTCCTGTAAAATTCTCCTTTTTTTTAATTATTTAATTATTTTATTTTTTATTTCTTTTGGGGAAGCTGTAAAATTTGTCCCATTTTATTTTTATTTTTTTATTCTATGTTGGGAAAGTTGTAAAACTCGTCCCATTTTACTTTTATTTTTTTATTATTTTTATTTCTTTTTTTTTTGGGAAGTTGTAAAAGTCGTCTCATTTTACTTTTATTTTTTACTTTTATTCATTTTTTTTATTTTGGGAAAGTTGTAAAACTTTTTCCTTTGTTTTTTTTTTCTTTTCGAAGAAGGTCGGTGCCCTCCACTTACGAGAAACTATGGATTTTTTTTCGCATCGTTAATAAAGCGCCGTTAATAAATACACAATCACACACAAATAGTCACATGCACACACTAACATACACACTAATCGATAAATAAAGTGTCAAATACAGAAAGTGTGAATAAAATGTACAAAGCAAGTCAGGATACATAAATAATGTCAAGTGTCATCAACCAAGTACATAATAAAAACCCTCGGTTAAAATTCTCCAGATCCGGAAGAACTAGGATTAGGGTCTTGCTGAGGCTGCGAGTAAGGGAATGGTGCACCAAAAAGGTCCTCTATCATCTGAGTACAAGGAGTAGTGTCCCTACTAGTCCGCGCGACTCCTGCAGAAGACAAAGTCATGGCAGGCCCTAACCAACTGGTAAACTGCGTAGGCTGACTCCGAGATGTAAGCATCGTCGGTGGAGGCATCGTCCTGAACACAGGAACCGAATGTAAGCCCTGATACACAGGTGTAATGATCGACCTAAACTCAGGCTGTGCAGGCTGAAATGGCTGGGAAGACGGAGGATGCTGCCACTGGGGTTTGAAAATGCTGGAATGGCTGAGAAGACTGAGGCTACTGCCACTAAGTCTGAAATTGCTGAAATGGCTGAGAAGAACGACGATGATGCCAGAAGGTCTGAGAATGCTGATGAATCTCAGGGGATCGCCTTTATGCCTCGAGCGCGAGCGAGACCTCCGTTGCTCTTGAAAGACTCAAAATGAGAAGATATCGGTGGTGTAAGATAAAGCAAAGAGTAAACAATTAAAAAATAGGCGAATATACCTCATAAACAATGTTTAAACTTGTTCGACAACTCGTACCACGTCGTAGCTTGATGATGCTTTATTTTAGAGCATCAACTAGCTTCATCATGCCCATCATATCCGAGTGTGTGACCTGAAATCAAGAAATCAGTAACAAGCAATATTAAGAAAAGTGAAAGCTGTGTCAAAAAGCTTAGCGGGTTGAACACCTCAGGTAGGGACTCTTGCGCCTGTCTAAAACCCTCGGGTGTATCAACAATATGATCCTCGACCATACCAATTGACCCCGGGTAACGGATGGACTTGGACGGGATCTCAGTCCTCCCCCTATGATGATCAGTGGCCTAAAACATGATTAAATAATCAAATTATTCGACAGTTTAAGCAGAGACTACCACAAAGAAATTTCTCAAAAAATCAAACCTTAGGAAGATGGGGTGGAGGAGCCAAGTAAGGAAGCAAGTCTTGTAAATGATCATCGTCCATACGCACGAGCTCTCGCCAAGAAAACTCATAGCGCTCTCTTCCGCTCACCAGCGCCTCCAACAAGCGTGAGTGCAACATCGACGCAGACGGAGGCAATGGCACTACAAAGTGGTCAACGCTGTGCTGACGTACTATGCGCTCTCCAAGAAACCAGACAAGATGTGATGTACCAAAGCAGACGGTACGATACATCGAGCCAGCCCGAGGTCGATACTGAATCTCGATCGAGACATAAAAATGATAAAAAAATACAGTGAATGCCGAGAAATAATATCAAAATGAAAGAAATACAATGTAAAGTCGATCCTTACGCCAATAGTGGTGGTACCCCAGCGCAGCAACCCTCATAGACTCGGTACTGACTCCACTCAAGACTCGCCCCGGTCACGCCAGTTGGCACTGATACGAAAATCGTAGAACCATAGCTGCAACAAGAATAATCTTTAAGTACATGAGCTAAACTGATAAAAGCAAAACATGAAGAAAAAGGGTCGTCACCTCTACAACTCTCCAAAGACCATAGACGGTAACAGGAGACTGATCGTTCAGCTGCCTACAGCCATGACGCAGCGACGAGAGTACATCATCATACCCCAGACTAGCCCAACTAAAGGAGTCTATCTCAACGATCCTGGTCAGAGACGGGAGGTAGTGCGCGAGAATTCCTATCATGAGAAAGAGTCTTGAAAATAAGGATCAAGATAAAAATCCGTACTTGCTGCTCAGGTGTCGTCTCAGCAATATCCAACCATGGGCAAGAACAGAAGCCGACTCTGACCGCCCACTTCGAGGACCACATCGAGGCACCGGCCAAGTCTTGATATGGTGAACAACAGGACCTAATAAGTCTGCTACCTCACTCGCCCCCCAAGTGAGGTTAGGTATCTGCTAAACGGGCCGAGCAGTGAAATGCAGGCCGCTGATCATACTGAAATCGAGAGGAGTCACCGTCATCTCCCCGCAAGCAAAGTGGAAAGTGTTGGTAGTATCCTTAAAACACCCCAAAAAGGCTTAGATGACTGTCGAACCAAAACCTCGGGGGCTGCGAAATCCTACAACCGCTGAGTAAAAATCGCCTAAACCAGCACTCCCACAATGCGTTGGTAACGGGATCTCCTGTGATGAGCCTTTATAACCGGGGAATCAAGTCTCCAGCTCTAGAACCATGATGGCGAAGTACACCATCGACTAATCCGGCAAGTGGACGATGAGAAACATAGTTCTCATGACAGAAAACTAGCTCGTCTAGTGTCCACGACGGTGGGGTCCACTTACCCTTGCTCGTAGAGGGGCGAGGCTCGGGCTCTAAAGCCTCGTCTATATCCTCGGGAACAGAGGGAGTGTCCTGCTCGTAGACACCGGCCACGAGTAGAAATATCTCGGTCTTGTTGTCTAGGCATGCTATTATGTTCAAAAAAGGTAAAAATCTAAATACTTAGCATCATTTCCTAAGTTATTTAGTTATTTATTCAAAACAACATGACAACTACCTAAAGTCGCATTTTCCGTTATACGCCAAATCTTTACCTCAAGGCTAAAAATTAGCAAAATAATGGAATCATTTCTAGTATTTAGTTTCTCCATGACAAAATAATACTATAGTTTTCCTACCTTCATGACACACTATGTTCTCCATGACAATGTAGTATATATGCAAAATAGAGCATGTTTCGAAATTGCATGAAAACAATAGATCTGCACATCATAGCATGTTTTATAAGATCTAAAACAATTATATCATCATTTTAAGTGACAAAACACAACAAGAATAACATGAACACCATTCACGCACAAAGTAGTACCAAAAATGGTGATATGTTCATTTCTTCACTAAATCATGCAAATTTGCTCCTAAATTGTTCACAAAACAACATACATACATGAACGAGCTAAATCAAAGAAAGGATTTGAACATAAAAGCTCAACATAAAAAACCCCCAATTTGATTTTTTTCCAAGGATTTTATACGAAAATCGTTCGTTTGAAGCAAAATTTGAGACGAAAGGCAAGTAAACTTACACAGATCCTTATAGAAATTCGAAAATGGGGAAATTTGCAAGAAATTTTTAGAGAATTTGTGAAGAATCGAGTGAGAAAAACTCGAAAATAATGGCGGTAGTAGCGAAGAACACGAGCAGCAAAGAAAATGGAAGTAAAAAGAGGATGAAGCACTCGATTTTCGAATTTAAAGGGAAAGGAAAAACGCTGTGTCATGGGCTGTACGCCGCGACACGGTAAAACACACCACGTAACGGCACATAATACCGTGTCACGGTGCACACGCGTGTCCTGCAAACTGCAGGAATCTTCCAGCAAATATTCCAAGCACCTTTTGACCAGTTTGAATGGGTTTCCGCAGCTTTTGACAATTATTTTTTCACTGAAAACTCGCGAGAAATTCAAACTGATATTTAAATGGTACCTTACCATTTTACCCCTAGCAAGCATCAAAATCATATTCCCGATATTTTGAGCACCTAATATGGTCGAATATACTCGGCTTGAAGGTCTAATCATCTACGGCCCACGTTGCCGACAAGCGAACCATCTACAACCTACGTTCGGGGACAAGTGAACCATCTACGACCCACGTTCGGGGACAATCGAACCATCAACATTTTTCAGTGATCATCTCCCAAGCGAAGACGATTCATGGCGCAAGGTTCTAAATACACAGAGACTTGTAATCTCATCATCAGACAAGCTTTTCCTTAGGCATGGAAAATTGTCGGTAGTTGCCACCTCTCAAGGCGAAGAAGTCAGCGATTATATCAACATATCACAACAATCTTAATCTAGTGGATTTCTTTAAGCATAGAAAGCTACCAAATCTATTTGCCACCGATACACTGGTGTCAGGTACTATCAAACATATTCGTCACCGATACACTGGTGTCAGATACACATTCTGTCTCTCTACTCTTTTATCTGTGGAACTAACGCTTCTCTGCAGGTATCGGGGTATACAGAGTGATTTAGGATCGTAGAATGTCTTAAATCATTCTCATTCCCAATCGAATACTTTGACTATCGTTTTCGAAACTGAGTTTCTACAAACTCAGTCATAGTGGAGGCTTTTGTAGACACCTAAAAATGTACTGTCTCCCCGAAACCAAACCCGATGATGAACAACCTTTCACCGGCATTAATGGTGGGGTCGAGTATTTAATCCCGGGAGTGCTTTAAATCCATATTCAATCCAATTTTTAATTCATTTCGTATTATTTATTAATTGAGCCCGATTAATGAATAATAACTTAAATAAGCCCGAAACTATGAAATGACACTTAAAAATACCGAACCTTAATTATTAAGAATTAGGTTAGGAATGAATCTAGACGTTTTTTGGGCAGAATTGTGCACAGTGACACGACGCCCTGTGCCGCACCACGGTGGACAATGCCGTGAGATGGTGTAAATTACTGTGTCGCGGTACACACACCGTGTCACGGTGCCTAATTAGGGTTTTTCCGTGGATTTTATCTCTTCTAGTGTTTCGTGGAATCCCCTATTCATTTCCTCTATAAATACCCCCCTCATTTCTGCAGTCCGGGGACTAAATCATTCTCTCTTCCTCTCTTATGCATAAAATAAATCTCTATTCTCTCTTCTATGCTCTAACCTAAACACTAGCCTACCCTATTGAAAGGAATGATGTCCTTCGAACAAGTGTATTATTCTGATAGCGGGTTCAGAATTATTAGAAAGCTAATATATTCAGTAAGGTCAAGTGATCGGAATGCCTGGGTGGAGGCCGCTTCCGATCAGTAATATTAATATAATTAATACTACAGCTTAATCTTGACTAAACCCTTCGGGTCACACCCAAGAAAATATATGCGAACCAACTCGACGAATTAATTCGGAAGAAATTAATTCGTCGCCTGAGTGTTAAATATTTAGACGTCGGTAAATTCGAGCTTAGAGCGTCGAAACCGATCGTCGGAAGTCGAGTCGAAAATAGTGAAAGACGAGACGAAAAATAGTAATAAATCAACAAAAGACCAAAATACCCCTAGCATCGGAATGCCCTAGCAAACCGAGTGCTAAGGGCGTATGGCCTAGCATGGTGGCTAGCATGCGCACCAAGCCGAGCCTAGGCTGGCTGGTGCGTGCTAGCGCACCCATGCTAGCATCGCAAAGCTAGGCGCTGCCTAGTGCGTGCTAGCATGCTAGGCACTGCCTTGTGCGCGCATTGGCTAGCAAGCCATGCCGCAACAAGCTGTAGTAGCTAGCACGCTAGGCGCGCCGGCTAGCAGCAGCATGGCGAGGGCCATTGCTTGCTAGCAGCGAGGCCAAGGCACAAAGCCACAGCAGCCCGCACAAGCATGCTGGGCGTGCTGGGCAGCAGCGCCTAGCAGCCCGCATGCGAGTGCTGGGCCTGCTGGGCTTGCGTGCTCGTGGGTGCCACGGACAGCAGCACATGGCAGCCCACCTTGGCTGCCTTGGTGCCCAAGGGTGGGTGCCATGTGGCTTGTGGTCCTTGAGTGTGTGTGGTGTGAGGTGGACGGCTAAGGGAGAGGGAGTGGAGAGCAAGTTTGGTCCCCCCTCCTCCAAGTGGTCCTCACCTAACCACTCACATGAGCTTGCCTCTTGTTGATTTATTACTAGCTTGATTATTTATTTTATTTTAGCTTTAAAATAAAATGGAAAAATCATACTATCCCACATTGATGGGAGAGTAAATGATACTCCCATCATTTCCTATAAATACCCAAGTATGGGCATTGGGAATGATGCTTGAGTGGGAGTTAGAAAGAGCATTCCATAATTTTGGGAAAACTCTTAAACTCACATAACACTCGGGTTTGGGTCGGACCTTGCTAACCCCAAGGTAGTAGACCTTAAAGTTGTGTTCGCCCATTTGTGGGTGGATACCGTCGGAGGCGCGGCGCTTGACGTGCTAGTAGCTTTCAAGTAAGAGCCCCGGGTTTTGGGCGAAGCTCGCTTCGAGGGTAAGATTCGTTATCTTTTCTTTGTGAATATTTATTTATGCTTTGTGATTTTAATTATTGCAGTGGTTCCTTAGGAGGGGTTATTTCCGCAGTGAGTCGGACTCACCAAACCCCAACAACGGTATCGAAGCCCCGCTGGTTTATTTTTATAATCATGTTTTTCAAGGTTTATTTTTGGCTTAATTTTCTGGTTTATGTTCCTAATTAGATTAGTAGCTCGGTTTTATTTATTTAATCCCGTTTTTAATGTCGAATTTGGCCCAGAACCCAGATTTTCGCCCAAGACTAGTGAATTTTGGGTGCAAAACGTGTTCTGGAAAGGGTTTTAATCTGTGATTTTAGCCAAATTCTGACCAGAAATGCCTTTTTTGAGGGGTTTTTCGTTTTTGACGAAAAATTTTAAGTGTTTTCTAACCTTGAAATTAATGGCATAAATTGTTGATTATATGGTTGATTATTTGCATATTTTTCTGCACTTTTATGTCCCCTTTGCATAAAAATTTCGATTTTTGTGATAGAAATTTGGTTATCTTCATGTTGGAAGATATAATTTTCAAGGATTCACAAATTTTAGATGTTGGAATTTTCATTTGAACATTAAAGTTCATATTTTTCCAACTTCCCTTTAATTTGTCAAATTCTCAAGTTTAATTTAAATTGATTAAATTGAAAGTGAGAAATTACCTCAATTTTATTTTTCACCAAGCTAAACCAATTTAATTAAAGATGGTTCTTGGAATTATTTTGGTTATTGCACTTTGAAAATTTTATTAAGTTAGACTTGAATTTTTCTCACTAAATTAGTTCTAAAATTAATTTAGAATTAATTATTTTTGTCTCGTGGAAAAGGGATCAAATCCCAAGGTAGTGGCACGCAAAATGAGGCAATGCACCACCATGGCGAGTCGGGCTGCACAACAGCCCGCATGTGGATGCTTAGGTGGTTGCGCCGCCTCGAATGTGGGCCATACGCGCGGCAGCAGCCACGCACAACAGCAGCTCACGCGCGGCAGCAGCAGCCACGTGCGGCTGTGCTGTGGCAGCGGCTTGCGGCCGTGTGCCGTGGGCTGTGTGTTCGTGGTCTTAGCGTGTGCGTATGCTTGGTGCGGTGAGGTGATTAGCCGTAGTAGGATTGATGTTAATTATTTTGCCGTTTATTTATTTTAATTAATTTTGTTAATTTTAATTTAAATTTTGGGAGGCTAGGCCTCTGGTTTTTAAGCGGCATTGGCAAAATTTCATTTTGACAAATTTGGATGCTACCGACTTAATTAATTGGATTAATTAAGGAAATGCGGAATTTAGTGGGAGCTTCAATTGTTAATGAAATAATTATATAATCAGTTAAACAACTTTGACTAGTTTTAATTAGGCGTGTTAATCGGATTAACCACCTAGATTAGTTACTAGTGTGCGCGTTGTTTGAATGCATTTTACTTGTTGTTATTTTGTATATTGCATGGGCCATTCACTAATAGTGAATGGATGAATGGAATATATATATTCTCTCTCTCTCTCTCAGGTTTTATGAAATGGCAACTAGTGGGACCCGACTAGGATAGAAAATACGGACTACGTGCCGTTATGTATTTTTGTAAATCTAAATACGGTCTACGCACCGTTATGTATTTTTGTACTTTAATATTTAGATTATTCCTAGTTATAGACACTAGTTTTTGCATAGTTGGGTTTAGTCTTGAAGACGGCGTATCTTGGAAGACAAAGCCTTGAAATGCAAATGAAGACCTTTTGAAGATATGAAGATTTCAAGGGGTCATGCTAGTTGCCAATATGCATCTATTATTTCGCTTTATATTTTATGGTTATATATATGTGTGTGAAATATTCGTTAGATGCATGTTTAGGTTTTCTTGATGTTGCGATGATTAGTTAAGTTCACTTAAATCAACCAACATAGAAATCCTAGGTCCCTAATAATATTGAGTAAAACTTGCCTTTCCAAAACAACACTTACTAACCGGACGATGGTGATGGTAGGCTACGCCAAAGCGAGGTGCCATCACTCCTCTAAGGGGCATAAGGCACACCGGGTGTGCACGTTGGTTTTGGTTTAACTCATCGGTATGAGTGAGGAGTCCTCACATACCGTGGCAAAAGAGACACATCGTCAAAGATGCATTAGATGCGACGATTGTCTAACCAAGAGTGGCTTAGAGCCATTATCAAGGCAATGCTTACCTAGAAGATTGAGTGTTTAAGACAAGCCAAAGCATGCTTAACCACTCTTTGTTTCTTCAGATCTTGGAATCGCCTTATTTTCACAATATAGGGACAATTTTTACGTGTAAATGAGACGTTAAATGAGTATTGAAAATTTGCATGAATAAAATTCAATCTTATTTAAATATTTTTGAATGGTTTTTCATTAAAATTCTTTCAATTGTAGAATCATGTCTTCAACCTCAAACAACCAGTTTTCATTACGCTCAATTCTCGACAAGGAGAAGTTGAGTGGTACTAATTTCGTTGATTGGCAAAGGAATTTGCGCATCCTTCTTATGCAAGAACAGAAAGAGTATGTCCTTGATGAGGAAATGCCCGAGGCTCCCAATGAGGAGGTAACTCAAGCGGCCCTTAACCGATGGCAAGTGGCCGATCGGGATGTCAAGTGCGTAATGCTAGCCACTATGTCTCCTGAACTTCAGAAAACCTTCTTCGAGAAGCAATCGGCCTATGAGATCATTTCTGAATTACAGAATATGTTTCAAGACCAGGCTCGAACTGAAAGGTTTGAAACCCACAGGCAGATCCTTGAGACTAAGCTCAAGAAAGGAGAGCCAGTCAGCCCACATGTGCTCAAAATGATCGGATTATTTGAGAACATGGGAAGGCTTGATGCGGGGTATTCAACCGAAATGGCTATTGACATCATTCTCCGTTCCCTTCACAAAGGCTATGACCAGTTCAAGATGAACTACAACATGCATAGCATGGAGAAAACCCTCACCGAGCTTCATGAGATGTTGAAGCAAGCCGAGCAGACGCTCAAGGATGAGGGAAAGCATGATATGCTCATAATTAAGAAGGGTAAGTCGTTCAAAAGGGTGGGAAAAAAGAAGAAAGGATTCAAGGGGAAAGGGAAGAAGAACTTTCCGCCTAAGCCGAAAGCTACCAAAGACAACAAGGAGAAAAAGGTAGCATCTTCTAAGTCTGATTCCGAATGCTTCTATTGCAAGAAGAAGGGACATTGGAAGAGAGACTGCCTCAAATTCAAGGAAGATAAGAAGAACGGAACCGTTGCTTCTACATCAGGTATTTACATTATAGACTTTAACTTCACTAGCTCGGCTTCATGGGTATTAGATACCGGATGTGGCTCACACCTTTGTTCCAATTCACAGGCACTAAGGAACACTAGGAAGCTAGCGAAGGGAGAGATCGAGCTCCGGGTAGGAAATGGAGCAAGGATTGGTGCTATTTCTGTAGGATCTCTTAGTTTGTCTTGGCCCACGGGGCTAGTTTTGGAACTTGACAATGTTTATTGTGTTCCCAACATTACCAAAAACATCATTTCAATATCGGCGTTGGACGCCAAAGGTTTTGAATTTCGAGTTAAAGACCAAACATGTTCATTTTATCTCGATAATGTTTTATATGGTACGGCACATTCAGAAAATGGTCTTTATGTGTTATCTCTAGACAAATAAATTTATAACGTTAATAATCCTACAAATAAAGCTAAGACTACACAGTCTAGTCAAACTTACTTGTGGCATTGTCGCCTTGGCCACATTAACATCAAACGCATCAAGAAACTTCTACAAGAAGGTATTCTTGACTCATTTGATTTAGAATCCTTTGAGAATTGCAAAGGATGTTTATTAGGCAAGATGATAAAGCAACCATTCTCCAAGTTAGGAGAAAGGGCCGGTGACTTATTGGGACTTATACAAACCGATGTATGTGGACCAATGAGTACACCCGCAAGAAGTGGTTATCGGTATTTCATAACCTTCACGGACGACTTTAGTAGATATGGTTATGTCTATCTAATGTCGCATAAATCTGAATCGTTTGATAAATTCAAAGAATTTCAGAATGAAGTTGAAAACCAACTCGGCAAGAAAATCAAGGCACTTCGATTGGATCGAGGTGGTGAATATTTGAGCCAAGAGTTTGATGACCATCTGAAAGAACATGGAATACTTTCAGAGTTGACACCTCCGGGAACTCCTCAGTGGAATGGAGTATCTGAAAGGAGGAATCGAACCCTGTTAGACATGGTCCGATCGACTATGGGTCTTAGTGAACTTTCAATCTCTTTCTGGGGACATGCACTTTTAACTGCGGCACTCACACTGAATTGTGCTCCGTCAAAAGCAGTGGAAAAGACTCCATATGAATTATGGACTAATAAACCGCCAAGGTTGTCTTTTCTCAAGATTTAGGGATGCGAAGCATATGTCAAGAAACTCATTTCTGACAAACTTCATCCAAAATCTGATAAGGTTTACTTTGTGGGTTATCCAAAAGAAACCAAAGGGTATTACTTCTACAACAAATCCGAGAACAAAGTGTTTGTTGCTCGTGATGGTGTCTTTTTGGAGAAGGAACATCTCTCCAAAATGACAAGTGGGAGGAAAATCGAACTCGACGAAGTTCGAGAGGGCGAGCAACAAGGACAAGTTGATAATCAAAGTGCTTACCAAGCAGCTGTTGACGTTGGTCAAACTCAAAATATGCAAAGTCAAACTGACAATGCAAATGCTCAGTCCATTGCCCTACGTAGGTCGACTTGGCTAAGATCTCAACCTGACAGATATCTCGGTGTTATATTAACCAAAGATCAGGACATCCTAGTAGTGGATGGAGATGAGCCGGCAACCTACAACCAAGCTATGACGAGCCCTGACACTGCAAAATGGCAAGAGGCCATGAAATCCGAAATGGACTCCATGTTTGAAAATCAAGTATGGGACTTGGTTGATTTACCCGTAGGTTACACACCTATCGGATGTAAATGGATTTTCCAGATGAAAACCGACAAAGATGGAAATGTATTTATTTACAAAGCAAGGCTGGTAGCAAAAGGTTACAGGCAAATTCACGGCGTTGATTATGATGAAACCTTTTCTCCAGTTGCCATGCTTAAGTCCGTTCGAATTCTTCTAGCGATTGCTGCATATTACAATTATGAAATATGGCAGATGGACGTCAAAACCGCCTTCCTCAATGGGATTTTGGAAGAAACTGTGTATATGACATAGCCTGAGGGTTTTGTCGACTAGAATAATCCTAAGAAGGTATGCAAGCTTAAGAAGTCCATTTATGGACTAAAGCAAGCAAGCAGAAGTTGGAATCTGCGATTTGATGAAGCCATCAGTAAGTTTGGTTTTATCAAGAATCCAGATGAGTCTTGTGTCTACAAGAAGGTCAGTGGGAGTGACATCGCCTTCCTAGTCTTATATGTCGATGACATTTTGCTCATTGGAAATAGCATTCCATTGCTGGAGTCTGTAAAGACTTGGCTCGGGAAATGTTTTTCAATGAAAGACTTGGGAGAAGCTCAGTACATATTAGGCTTCAAGATCTATAGGGATAGATAAAAAAGGATGATTGGAATGAGTCAGAGTACTTATATCGATAAGGTACTGGATCGATTCCAAATGGAAGAAGCCAAGAGAGGGCACCTACCCATGTCACATGGCATAACCTTAAGCAAAAAGCAGTGTCCAAAGACACCTGATGAGCGAGAAAGGATGAATCGAATTTCGTATGCTTCGCTTATCGGATCGATCATGTATGCCATGATATGTACTAGGCTGGATGTATCGTATGCCTTGAGTGCTACGATCCGATACCAATCAGACCCAAGAGAGGCGCATTGGACTGCGACCAAGAATATTCTGAAGTACCTGAAAAGGAACAAGGATAAATTCCTGGTCTATGGTGGTAAAGATGAATTGGTTGTTGAGGGATATACCGACGCAAGCTTCCAGACAGACAGAGACGACTTTAATTCACAATCAGGATACATATTCTGTCTCAATGGAGGAGCGTTTAGTTGGAAGAGTGCAAAGCAAAGCACAACCACTGATTCTACAACTGAAGCCGAGTACTTGGCAGCATCTGAGGCAACCAAGGAGGCAGTTTGGATTCGCAAGTTCATTGATGAACTTGGTGTTGTACCCTCGATCAAGGGTCCAGTAGACCTCTATTGTGATAACAATTGAGCTATTGCTCAGGCTAGAAAGCCACGAGAACATCAGAAGGTCAAACATGTCCAGAGGCGATTTCATATGATTCGGGAATGGAAGTTAGAAGGTGAAATCAGAATTTGTAAAGTTGGAACAGATGATAATGTAGCCGATCCACTAACTAAACCTCTTTCTCAAGTGAAGCACAACAAACACATTGAGGCAATGGGAATCAAGCATGTTGCGAACTGGCTTTGAATTCCATTTATAGTGTTTTAATCAAATTTTGAGGAATGTTGATGTAAAGCACCATGATGAACCATTCTGTTTTTGGAGTAATTAAAATTTTCATGCAATTTAAATCACTCCGTCTCTATTTAATTGTGGTTTAGAATTAAATAATGAGTCCATTCGATTTTAATAAATATTCAAAATAGGGTATCAAGTCAATGGCTTAGATAAAGAAACACCTATTAAGTGAACGTTGAATATTTTAATCGAAAATTATCCCTAATCAAGGTCGTATTTTGTGGACGAATAATGACCATCAGAGATTAGTGTGTAGTATGATTTGTAGCACCGTTTCTTGTGCTATGAGGATACAAATCAGTTGCACAGGTATTGGTTTAGAACCATACTGGACAGACCTATGAGGATGCTTTAAGAGATTAAAAATCGTCATAAGTATTTTCTCATTATTACTATCGGAACTCTTTTCCTTTGACCATGAGTAGTGGGAGATCTCTTGTTTGAGTACTGGTCCGCTTTGGTATCCGCCAAACGTCTGCCGTAACTGGGGATTATAACAACAGATATCGGGCGGGTGAGTCCACTTAGTAAGAGAAGCTACATTACAAGACTGGAAATGTCCCCCTACTAACAATAGGGAACATGTCTTGTTGTTTACAAGGCCTCTCGAAGAGCGAGACTGTGAAAAATGCATGGCCGTGCTCAGATGGATTTTAGAAATCATCTGCTTATTGACAGTCAAACTCGGATTTCGAGAAATACTTCTGGACGTAACAGAGATGACTAGTAATCTTACTCTGTAGTTCATGAAGAGACATGAAGAGACATAGGATAAGGGCTATACACTAACTGCACACTTGTCCGGAAGGATAAGTGGGAGATTGAAAGGAATGATGTCCTTCAAACAAGTGTATTATTCTGATAGCGGGTTCAGAATTATTAGAAAGCTAATATATTCAGTAAGGTCAAGTGATCGGAATGCCTGGGTGGAGGCCGCTTCCGATCAGTAATATTAATATAATTAATATTACAGCTTATTCTTGACTGAACCCTTTGGGTCAGACCCAAGCAAATATATGCGAACCAACTCGACGAATTAATTCGGAAGAAATTAATTCGTCGCCTGAATGTTAAATATTTAGACGTGGGTAAATTCGAGCTTAGAGCGTCGAAACCGATCGTCGGAAATCGAGTCGAAAAATAGTGAAAGACAAGACGAAAAGTAGTAATAAATCAACAAAAGACCAAAATAACCCTAGCGCACCCATGCTATCATCGCAAAGCTAGGCGCTGCCTAGTGCGTGCTAGCATGCTAGGCACTGCCTTGTGCGCGCATTGGCTAGCAAGCCATGCCGCAAAAAGCTGCAGCAGCTACCACGCTAGGCGCGCCAGCTAGCCACAGCTAGTAGTAGCATGGCGAGGGCCATTGCTTGCTAGCAGCGAGGCCAAGGCACAAAGCCACAACAGCCCGCACAAGCATGCAGGGTGTGCGGGACAGCAGCGCCTAGCAGCCCGCATGCGAGTGCTGGGCCTGCTGGGCTTGCGTGCTCGTGGGTGCCACGGACAGCAGCACATGGCAGCCCACCTTGGCTGCCTTGGTGCCCAAGGGTGGGTGCCATGTGGCTTGTGGTCCTTGAGTGTGTGTGGTGTGAGGTGGACGGCTAAGGGAGAAGGAGTGGAGAGCAAGTTTGGTCCCCCCTCCTCCAAGTGGTCCTCACCTAACCACTCACATGAGCTTGCCACTTGTTGATTTATTACTACCTTGATTATTTATTTTATTTTAGCTTTAAAATAAAATGGAAAAATCATACTATCCCACATTGATGGGAGAGTAAATGATACTCCCATCATTTCCTATAAATACCCAAGTATGGGCATTGGGAATGATGCTTGAGTGGGAGTTAGAAAGAGCATTCCATAATTTTGGGAAAACTCTTAAACTCACATAACACTCGGGTTTGGGTCGGACCTTGCTAACCCCAAGGTAGTAGACCTTAAAGTTGTGTTCGCCCATTTGTGGGTGGATACCGTCGGAGGCGCGGCGCTTGACGTGCTAGTAGCTTTCAAGTAAGAGCCCCGGGTTTTGGGCGAAGCTCGCTTCGAGGGTAAGATTCGTTATCTTTTCTTTGTGAATATTTATTTATGCTTTGTGATTTTAATTATTGCGAGTGGTTCCTTGGGAGGGGTTATTTCCGTGGTGAGTCGGACTCACCAAACCCCAACACCTATTCTCTCACAATGCTTCCCCCAAGAACTTCAAGGAGTCCTTACTTTATCTGAGGTTCCATCCTTAAACCAAGGCGTGAAAGATAGAACTATTTAAGGGTTTGGCCCCAAATCAACCTTAATTTAATTTAATTTTAATTATTTTTTATTAATCTCCTTGAAGTTACTAACGCGTTTATTATTTTGTAGTTGCAAGCAAACAAAATCAAAGTAAGGAATCATGTTCCTATTATTTCTATTATTTTTCTAATGATTTTTATTATGTTTGTCATATATTAATTGTTGGATTTATTGTTAAATTGCTTCCAATGTTAATGTTGATTTTATTCTATTGTTATTATGATCACCATATTTCATGTTAAAGGGAATATGTAATTGAAAATCATGACAAATAAGATAATTTGGACAACCGGTTTAGGTTCCTTCGTAATCTAGTTGTTAAATCAAGTGATCACAATATTTTAGAATTATGTGTTTCATTAAAATTCAACCAATTTATCATAATAATAGTTTGGAGCAAATTGAATATTTTGTTTGTATGCCTTTGAGATCACAGGAATCAGTTTTCACTATAAGAATCGAGTAGAGTCTAATACAGGTGAATGTGACTCCATAAGTCACTTCGTACCATCATCCTCGATCCTCCTTTCGTGGTTCTGAACCATATGGAGTTAGTAATCTCATGGATTATGAATGGAGTATAACCTTCAAGGGTCAATCGTTGTTCCCTTTCGTTGTCCCTTTATTGTGGTTGCCTTTTAATATCCGTGAACGGTTTACAAGTTCCTTAAAAACTTGTTGGTGGCTCCCTACTTTCCTTGTCCAGAATCGTTGTCCCTAATCGTATATGTCAATTCCCACTTCCTAAGAGTGCCAAGCATATTCACACATGCTTAATGTAGGCGCACTTCGAGCGACGCTTACACTCACAGATGTGACGTGGCATACCTTGTGGCATCTGTGATACTTGTCACTCATACATTGGCTGACAAGTTTTAACTGCTCGCCTCCTGTGGAAATTACAGGGATTCCTCTGAATTTACCCCTCTATAAAAATAACTTTTACCCCTCCGCCCCCTTATTTTGGACATTTCCAAAAAATCTAGAGAGAAAAAGTCAGAGTTTTCTAGAGAGAGTTTCTGACAACTGCCTCTGTTATCCACAAATAGGTGCCTCATTTTCTGCCTGCCTGTTATATTCGGTCAATCCTTGACACCTTTCAGAGTCAGATCTTAAGGTATCGTCTCTACCCCTCTCAGATCTTTCTTGTTTTTTTTGTTTATACGTTTACATCCAATAAATGAATTTATCACCAACACACACGGCATAGCCCAGGTCAGTAGTCAGACGGTCTCCTAGTATAGTTGAGTCTAGCGCTGGGGTGCCAGCTCTAGGTGTATGGAGCAGCCTTGTACATCCTCGAAAACGACTATCTCTGTGTCTGTGTTGGACAAAATGGCTCGAACTAAACAAACGACCACCAGACGGCGAAGGAGAGACAAAACATTGAAAGTACCATCTGACGAAGTCACGCCGGTTGAATGGGATGATATGCTGGTTGACCAAGAAGTTGACTGACAGGGAGGAAACTAGGTCATTGACTAATCCTCCCTAAGCCAAACAAAATTTATAAATACTTAACAATCCTAAATACAAGTATAGAGGTAAGTGAACGGTCGAATCCAAAGGAACGGCTATGTTCAAGCGCTCTCAATTGGGCGCCTAAGCTAGGTCGAAGTCAAGGGTGAATAGGTAACACTAAAAACTAACAAAACAAACAACCAAACAAATAAAGCACTAGGAAATGGGGATCAACAAATAATCATGACAATTGCAACAACTAGGGAATAACATGCCAATCGATGGTTGTGAAGACTAATGATAAGAGCTATCAATTAGAATCAAAGAGCTATCTCCTAATCGTTAAGCTAATGGTCTCTACGAATGACAAACTAGGAGAGTCAAAATCTAAATCAATTGATAATTGCAATTCCTAAATCAATGGGTCGTGTCATTAGTAATTACAATGCAATCTAGCATAATTCTAAAGGCCTAATCAAATTACACACATGCAATTTTTCATTAATCATTTTAGTCTCAACAATCAATCAACACAATTCCCAAACTGATCACAATCAATCAATCATACAAGTTTCACCCAATCCCTACTACTGAAGAATCATCACCAAATCAACAAACAACTAAGAAATCAAGAATCAACAAAATATGCAGAACAATTACACTAATCAAGATCAAATATCTAAATCAAATCAAACAAACATGAATCAAAACAAAAGAATAAGATGAGATAGAGTTAGAGAAGATCTTCAACACAATTGTCACTCTTGTATCATCAATTTCTCAAATCACCATTGAAATCTCTCACTTTCTCTCTCTAAATCTACTCCTAAACTAACCCTAAACCAGAGAGAGAAACTCTCAACTAAACTAAAATTATGTCAAAAAAATACTCCTTACAAAAATCGACTGAAAAAGGTATTTGAAAGAGGTGTGAAAACAAAACCTAGCGAAATCGGGAAACAGGGAGGAGCACTCGCATGGGCAAGGGCGCGTGCCCGCGCATATCGGTTGCGCACCCCTGCACATCGGGTGCGCGCCCACGCTCTTTTGGGTTTCTTTCGACTTGCACGCCGTTTCGTGCGTTCGCAATTGGGTCTTTGAGTGCACGATGTATGACGATGATAGAGACTAAGCATGACAGTTTCAAATGGACTCCGCGGTGGGTTCAACACCACTTCTTCATGGGAGCACGGCTTGAGAGTGCAAGAGCTAGAATTTGTAAAATCGACTTCCTTGCATCTTGAGCTTTCCCAATGCTATGAGCTTACTCAAAAAGCATCTTCCAACTTAGAAAACCACCAATATCGAGACCCGAACCTCGTACAATAGCTGCAACCACGAAAAGAGGAGAAATAATGGAGAAAATCCTAGAAAAACTATAGAAACACAAAAGAAGAGAGAAAAGGGAAATAAAGAGGAAATGCATAAAACTAAGCATTTATTAAGAAAAAAAAGCTATGAAAAGAAGGTAAAAACAACCTAAATATTCATCAAATGAGTGCCATAATCATCAAATGCCCGCAAGCTTTACTTTTTCTCGTCCTCGAGCAAAACCAAAACAAGTAAGGGAAAAATAATGAGCTTATTCAAACAAACAAAAGGTAAAGAGAGGAGACAAGAATATACACTAACTCACTTTCGTAAGAATCACATTTGTTTTTAGCTACAACAAACCCTTAAAACCCCAAAGTCACCAATGAGTACGAGTGAGCTCTCATGAGGGTTTCCTAAGAGGTTAACCCACAACTCTCTCAAACTAAACAAACAAAGCAAAGCACAAAAAAGAAATCAAAAGAAAAGAAAAGAAAATAAATTTTCATGAATTGACATTTGCAAATGAACAAGCACAAATGAATGCAATTCTTTCTATGTAAATAAGGGTGTGCACGTTTCAAGATATCCATGGTTGATTAAAACATAAATTATGCTAAGCATAGAGAACTAATGAGACACAATTCACCTTCATCTAAAACAATCTTACCGCGTTCTCCCTATTAGCTTCATGTCCACTTCTAGTGAGCATCTCAATGATTCCTCAAAGGAACCGGAAAAGAAAGAGATTTAGGGCTACTCGACATCTTGACTATGCAAACCGCTTCATAGGCTTGACTCACATCTCCCTCCACCAACTTGTGACTCAACCAAAAAGTTCAAAAGGCCTTGAAAAGGGTTGTAATGTAAGGGCGAAAAGGGTGAAGGTAGGCTAAAATTTGAAATTTGGTGGTATACCCAAATTATGAAGTAGAGATTGGCCGAATCTCAACACCATAATCAAGAAATAACCAAACAAAAACACCAACACCCCTAAGCTTATTCTAAGCCAAAATCACAAACATATATACCAAAAGCGTAAGAACGCTTCCCCCCATACTTAAATGAAGCATTGTCCTCAATGCTCAAAATAGGGAGAAATACACTTACATCAAAATATTTTTGAACTTTTTCATTTTTCATAATTTTTCACTTTTTCCAAGGCATTTAAATGTGCTTTGATTTTTTCATTTTTCTATGTTTCACTTATTGCATTGTCCTTGCCTTTTTTAACTATGGACGGCTTTTTCGACTTGGCAATTGCCTTTTATTCACAAGATATTTTCAATACAAACTTGCTTACATTAAAAGAACCAAACAATCAATCTATCTCTTCCACCAAAACTCCAACAATAGAGACCAAGTGCTTCACAAAAACCAAAGATGGAAACAAGAATGAAATAAAAGGCTCAAAAGCTAAATATATGGCTTGAAAAGAAAGGTATATGGCTCAATGGTTAGCAAGCAGGCAAATGTAAACCCAAAACAAAGAAAAGAAAACTATCTTAGAAAAGTAAAAATTACCACCCCAAAAAGATGCTTTTGTCCTTCCTATATGGCTCGGTCGCGATCTCGGGAGATGAGAGTCAAATTCTAGATAAGGCAAGCAATAGTCAAGGATCCATGTGCCACACAATCAAGGAATGTTGAAAGCAAGAAGAATTAAAACCTCACATTGTTGTAGCATTAACTCACTATTAGTTTCAAATTCACCAAAGGAAGCAACTCCTACTTACCACAAACAATTAGAATCCGGTTACAAGGTCCAAAAGTTCTAAAGATACTACCTTAGCATACTATATCCTAGAATTAACCAAACATACTCTCAAATCGTCCACACCGTTACCGTTTAAGAAGAAAAGCTTTTAACTATACAAGTCCAAAAGTATTATGTTCAAAGTAAGAACAAAACAAAATACAATGCAAATTTGCCTTGAAAGAAACAAAAATCATTTTGGAATTTTTGAAAATAAAAGAACATGGAAATGCATATACAAACGTGCATGGCATATATGAATCAACATCCCACCAAAAATGATAGAATACCCTTGCCCAAGCTTGAATGAGACAATACACTCAAATCATAAATCAAATAATCCATGGGAGGGGAAGAGAAAGAAATCAAACCAACAATACCAACACATGTCCAACAAGTCATTAACCATTAATGAAAGAGCAAGGAATGATATTACCAGATATAGGTGGGTGTAAATACCCGCAAATGACCCAATTAAACCTTTCAAAACAACTTTCCTCTAGAATTGAATCTTGCTTTCCATATGCTAGCAATTGTGGTCCCAAACTTCCTTAATTCTTGATCCAAGCTAAAACACTAAAGTATATCAAGTCATGTACCTAGCAAAAGGCACACAAATATTTCCATGAGAGAAAATCTATTCTAAAAAGAAAAGAAAATGAAAGCAATAAAACACGGGTTACTTCCCGAGAAAGACTTGCTTAAGGTCCAAGCTTGACCGCTCCAGTAAGTAATATTGTAACGAATACAAGAGCTTGTTAAATGCACTACTACACATTTCGTACGAAAGCAAGTATGCACAAGAGAAAATGAAGGCATGCAACAAGCTTAGTGAACACCTATGAGGAGAGAGATGCCTAGAAAAGGAAGAAAAATCAAAAGCAAATTCAACAAAATAAGAAGAAGAAGAAGAAGAAGAAGCAGAAGAAGGATAAGGCAAATTCTCCTCAAAAGATTTTTTGGTAGCAAAATCACCCTTTTCCTCAACATTAGACGAATGAGGGACATGTAAATCATCATAGACAAGGGGGTCCCCAATAGGCTTATTGACAAAAGAAGGGAGGGACATAGGTTTTGTAGGGGATATGGTTAAATTATCTTGAAAAGGGGACATGAGAAGAAAGGATAGGGGCAATGGTCTCACAAATAAACCCTTCCTCACCACCATGCCTCACATCACCAATAAGAGCATGAAAATCAATCATCCAATCCTCAAAAGAAGAACACTCATGATCTCCATCTTCCTCAAACATCCAACTTCTAAGAGGAACTACATACTCCCCTCCATCACAATAATGAACAACAACTCCATCAACATCCTTAAATCCCAAAGTCTCAAAACCATGCATAAATGGATGCAAATTCATTTCAAACTCATCTGTCTCCCATGAAGCATCCTCAATGAACTCATTCAAAAGGATATGGGTTTTCTTTTGACTCTTAAAGAACACATTGGACATAACCTCAAACGAGTCCAAATACTCATGGATAGAAGAATCACTATCATGCACTTGAGACTCATTAAGTTGGGAGAAGGGGTTAAGATTTTTAAATTCAACACTCTCTTATTCTCAACTCTTTCATCATCATTCAAATGCTCACTAATGGGGTCCTCACACTTTCTTGATTGCTCAAAATCATCATCATCATCCTCAAAACACACATTAGATTTAGCATTTTCACAAACAAGCATCAAAGATGACAATTGGCTCTCAAGCACTTCTCGCTGTGGGGAATATTTCAAGCCATTACCCCAAACTTGAACACCACTGTGATCGTACACTTAAGCATGGTGGCGTCCAAAGGGAAGGAAGCTAGAGCAAAAGAGTCACCAACAAGTTTTCAGAACTTGTAAATCGTTCACAAGGTGAAGATTACACCCCTTAACGATCCATGAGATCGTCAACTCCAAAAGGTCTTGAACCAAATAGGGTTCGGGGATGAAGGTACAAATCCAACCTAAAAGAGATTGAACCTGCCCTAATAATAGGCCTCTACTTTATTCTTCTCGTATTCATGTGCGCTTTCTGACTAGCATGCAAACAATAGGTTAACCCTAAACCTATTTATCTATGTTGGTTGAATTTAATGCACAAATAAAACTGTTATTGGTGATCACTTGAATTATAACCATATTAGCCCTAAACACGATTATTAATTATCTTATTAGGCGTGATTACAAGTTCAAATTCCCTTTAAACATGCATAAAAGGCGTGATCAAGCAATAACAATAAATAAACATCAAGCAACATAATAATTATAAAAAAATAACAATTATAATCATGTTAATAATAAAGCTTAAATATAATAACAAGATCCTAGGCATGATATTAACAAGATTAATAACAAACCCTAGCATGTCACTAAGCAATAAAGATCAAAGCTTTAGCCCTAGCATGATACTAACATGATATTAGAAAAGAAAATAGGAAGCATCCTGGAAATCATAATTGATATAAGCAAATAACCTTAAATATCATACTAAGGAAAGCATCCTAACATGATACTAGGAACCAAAATAACAATCTTAACATGATTTCTATATCATAAGATCAATTAAACAATTTAAAGTACTTACTTGGATGCCTCGTATCTCTTTCTAATAACAAAATACACGCGTTAGTAACTTCAAGGAAAATATAAAATCAAACAATCAAATAAAATAATTGAAATAGAGATTTGGAACCAAACCCTCAGAAATTATAACCTTTCACGTCTAGGGCGAAGGCAACTTCAAACTTGGCTAGGTGTTTCTAGAACCAATGTATGAGGAATTTTGTAAGAGGGAAGGTTTAGAAAAAGAATAGAGAGAGAAAGCTTCTAGCTTTAGAGAGAGAAAGATGATTGTGAATTGTAGATTGAATAAAAACGGAGGTTTAGGACCCTATTTATAAGAAAACAGTCCGGAAATAGGTAGAATTTGATAAGGAATAAAACTCCCCGCTGTCGCTGCAAAACCGACCTTGTCACTTCGCGACAAGCTCTGTCGCGTGGCGACAGGCTTGTCGTTTGGTGACAGGCCTGGACTCCTACGCGCTTTTAAACACGGAGTCCACTTATCAATCAAAATTGACTTGTAAAGTGCGTATGAAAATCGAAATCATATTTTTCATAAAATAATATTTTATTCCAATTAAAACTCATCAAAATATAATTATTAATTCTAATCTTATTGGGACTAAAGAGAACCCTATAGAGAATTCTAGAAGACTATAATCAATTCTAATAACTCTAAAAATAACAATTAACATCGGGCCCTCCCCTAGATCATTATGTCGCATGTAAAGATCAAACCGGACCTAGTTTAGTATTTTGGCCATAACTTCCTCATTATTCATCGAAATTGGGCTTATAATATATCTTTGGAAAGCTCTTTACAAGCCCCATCCAACTACACTATTATTGGACCCTTATCGTGGAACAAACTAAACTGGATTGGCTGTTTTCATAAAATAGAGTCGTTTTCGAAAACTGAAAGAAAGAATTTTAATAAAAACCAACCGCAACACTTAACCTTCCACACTTTCACTTCGTTCGATTATTAAATGACCTGAAAGGTATTCATCACTGGGTTTGGTTTTGGGGAGACACATTTGGGTGTCTACACTCGCCTCCTTCTTTCTTCCTCAGAACGCTCATCACTCTTTTTCATAATCTCTAATTGACTTCTCATAGAATTAAGAATCGACTCCTTAATAGGCCCAAGCTCATTACTAACCTCAATATGCCTAATTTGAGTTTCAAAAATAGCAATAAGAGATTCAAAAGGTGTATAAGGTTGAGGTTTAACAAAAGGAGAAGAAGTACAACCAAGATTGGAAGAATCAACATTAAGATCATGAGCATATTCATCACATTGGTGAGTGGGGGCACAATCAAGCACATTTGATTCGTCATTGGGGAACAAAGCACATTACAAGAAAGAATGGTAAATAACGAAAAAAATTAAAACACACCATTAGCATCAACTTGAGCATGTACTTTGTCATCATGAGCAATGGGGGAAATAGTGTTGAAATCATTTGTTATAGGTTCGATCATGGGATCATATGACAAACCATGGGAATTCATGCTAACATTAGAAGAATTAAGACATTGTATATCAACATTAGAATCATGATTACCCATATTATAGACATCCCAAGCAAACCAAACATAGAAATCCCAAGCATCATCAATTGACAATGCTCTAAATTCACATTATGCATGCATTCAACTTCATCCCTAGTTTGCTCATTCAAACCAAAATAACAAATCTCACAAGCTTCCCAAAGATTACAAAAATTATAATAAAGAAATTCCTCAAGTCTATTGAAATATTCACAAAAAGGCTCATTGTCATATTGAGGAAATGAAAGACATGCCATTTTTTTTTCAAAACAAGCAAAAATCAAACAAAAGAAGAGCACATACAACGACCTAGACTTAAGCAATAAAAAACACTCAAACACAGACATTGTTCCCTAACCCAAACAAAATTTATAAACACTTAACAAACCTAAACACAAGTATAAAGGTAAGTCAAGGATAGAACCCAAAGGAACGGTTATGTTCAAGCGCTCTCAATTGGGCGCCTAAGCTAGGTCGAAGTCAAGGGTGAATAGGTAACACTAAAAACTAACAAAACAAACAACCAAACAAATAAAGCACTAGGGAATGGGGATCAACAAATAATCATGACAATTGCAACAACTAGGGAATAACATGCCAATCGATGGTTGTGAAGACTAATGATAAGAGCTATCGATTGGAATCAAAGAGCTATCTCCTAATCGTTAAGCTAATGGTCTCTACGAATGACAAACTAGGAGAGTCAAAATCTAAATCAATTGATAATTGCAATTCCTAAATCAATGGGACGTGTCATTAGTAATTACAATGCAATCTAGCATAATTCTCAAGGCCTAATCAAATTACACACATGTAAACTTTCATTAATCACATGTAAAATTGATAACAATAAATCAATCATACAAGTTTCACCTAATTCCTAGCCAAACAACTACTTAAGAATCATCATCTAATCAACAAACAACTAAGAAATCAAGAATCAACAAAATATGAAGAACAATAAAGATAAAATATCCAAATCAAATCAAACAAACATGAATCTAAACAAAACAATAAGATGAGATAGAGTTAGAAATGCTCGTTGATAATAGAGAAGATCTTCAACACAATTTTCACCCTTGTATCATCAATCTCTCAATTCACCATTGAAATCTCTCACTTTCTCTCTCTAAATCTACCCCTAAACTAATCCTAAAACTAGAGAGAGAAACTCTCAACTAAGCTAAAATTATGTTCAAAATTATATAAAAAAAAACTCCTTACAGAAATCGGATGAAAAAGGTATTTAAAAGAGGTGTGAAATCAAGAAACAGGGAGGAGCGCCCGCCCAAGTAAGGGCGCGCGCCCGCGCACGCACCGTGTGCCCCTGTGAGCATGGTTTGCGCACCTGCGCTCCTCTAGGTTTCTTTCGACATGCTCGCCGCTTTGTGCGTTCGCAATTGGGTCTTTGAGTGCACGTAGTATGATGATGATTGACACTAAGCATGGCAGATTCAAATAGACTACGCGGTGGGTTCAACACCACTTCTTCATGGGAGCACGGCTTGAAAGCGGAAGAGCTAGAATTTGGAGAATCCACTTCCTTGCATCTTAAGCTTTCCCAATGCTATGAGCTTACTCCAAAAGCATCTTCCAACTTAGAAGACCACCAATATCGAGACCCGAAACTCGTACAATACCTACAACCATGAAAAGAGGAGAAATAAAGGAGAAAACACTAGAAAAATCATAGAAACACAAAACATGAAATAAAAGGGAAATAAAGAGGAAATGCATAAAACTAAGCGTTTATTAAGAATGAAATCTATGAAAAGAAGGTAAAAATAACCTAAATACTCATCAAATGAGTGCCATAAATGGCACTTTCCCACTTAGAACCCCTAGCACCCCAAGTGATGGGATCCTAACTGAGTTCGAGGAGGGAGACGGTGAAGCGGCCGTCTCCAATGACAGATCTCAAGAAATGGAGCCTGAAGATGAAGGCGGTGAAGAGGCCGCCTCTGCCTCAGGCTTCGATGATAAGGAGGTCTCTTAGGAGAGAGACAAGGAAAACACCGCCTCTGGGTCTAGCTGTGAAGATAGCAACGATGGCCCCCTTACTCCGCTTGAGGACAGCGAAACTGAGGAAAGGAAAAAGTGAAAAAGGAAGGGGATCCCCTAAAAATCCATGTCTCATCTAAAGACACATAAAGCATGGAAAAAGGTTTTAATGCCTTTAAACTCAAACGGCCCCTTGGCAGGGATTATAAGATTCGAGTGCCGCCTGAGCTGGGCACCATTGCCTGGAAGGACGACTAACAAAAGGCCAACGACTATTTTGACTGATATGAGGTGGATGTCTTGGCTGGTCTCCGGTTCCCCCTGTACGATGCTGTGAAAGCTATTTTGTGGGATTATGAGTTAGGCGTCTGGCAATTGTCCCCAAACTCCTGGGTCAGCATTTAGGGCTACGTTGCCGCTTACGAGATGTAGAATTGCACCCCGGATGGGAGGGTTTTTCCCATATGCACTATCTTAGCCGCAACCCAGGCGGCTGGAGCGCATGGTACACTTTAACCACCTACCCCAGATACCAAGTGACCTTAGACAAACCGTCTAAGTGGAATAACTTGAAGAACCGGTTCTATCTGGTTTCGGCGCCTAAACGACGGGAAAACCATGAATTTTGCCATTATAATAAGAAACCTGAACTTCTGGGTCAAAAGTGCAAGTTCCCTGCTATCCCGGATTGGGACTACGAAAAAATCATAGAGCCGGGGTTCTTTGAACTTACAACAGACACTCTCTTAACCGGGAAAGTAATAAGCGTTCCCAAGAATTGGATACCCAAACATGAGTGGTTGAGAGACGAGGCGTTCTTGTTCACATGCGGTATGAGCACGATTTGTAATAAGCGTAGGTCTATCATGCATCCGACAACTTTTGCCGTCTATATTTTTATATTGCTTAAATATATTGCACTATTCATGAATTGGCAACTGTTCTTTTTTGCAGCAACTGCCTTGAAAATGCTCTCAGACGATAAGACTCCCAAGTGGTTCGCCACTCAAATCCGCAAGGACACTGCAGAAGCAAAAAAGGGCCTAGATAAAGGCCAAGGTAAAAACTGCTTGCCCCTTCTTTTAAGAATACTTGAATTTGTTTATATATGGAGACGATTTCTACCGGTTGTATGCTTAATGAACAACTTCCTTTGCAGGGTGGAAATAAGGAGCCTCTTAGGTCCTTTCAAAAGTTGATCAAACGGACTCGAGACAACGATGTCTCTAGCTTCGCAAAATCTCAAAGGGTGTCGTCCACTCAAACGACTCCTTATCTTTTGTTTGAGCCGAGACGCTTGAGCATCAGGGGGAAAGAACATCAGCTTGAAGGGCTTCAGCCTAGGAATTGATCTAGGAAAGAAACCGGGTGCCATGCGGTACCGAAGGGTTGCCAGCCACCCAACACTATAGCCGGTTCTGCAGTAACTGCAAGCGATGATAACCTGCATATTCTCAAAGGTATGGCTAACCCTTTCGATACTTCGTCTGAGCTAAGATGGCCTCTGCAGGTGAAATCACACTCCCAACAGACGTTTGAAGGATCGTCAGGTAGCCGGCAGCAGATAGGTGCCGCCTATATAGCTCACTCACACAATCTTAATTATGGTGCAGATCAATCCCCCCGATGGCCGGACGTACAGTAGTATGCCAAGTCTAGGCTTGGGGCCATCCCCAAGAAGGAAAAGGACACTATCCCTGGCATAGAGATGTTCAATGTTGAACGAATCCTGACCCTCGTGTCTGAGGTATAACATCTTCCTTTAGTTTCTCTAGTATATTTCTGCCTTCACTCATAACACACCGTTTATGCTTCCCAAGCTCTGCTGAGGGTTGATGGGCTCAAGAAGCCGTATGCTCGTAAGTGAGTAGAGGTAAAGTGGGACAATAAAGTGGCAAAAGATTCCGTAGATGTTGCCCAATATCAAAATACAATAAATGATGTTGAGTCTAAAGCATTAGAAATGGTGCAGGCGGACACATCAAGCGTCTGATAGCTGCCTTGAAGATTGTCAACAAGAAGGCTACTAACTTCAAGGCTCCTCTCAAGAATGCCAAGGCAAACCTCAAAGCCCTCGAAGGCATCAACAAAGAGAACATAACTCTCCGAGCAGACGTCGCCCAACTAAAGAATGAGATGGTTGTGTCTCAGAACAACTTCAAAACATTCTTAAGAGCTGAGTAGGACCGTCTCATTGAGGAGAACGAATTAAACTATGTCGAGCGCTTGAAGATGGACTAGGACATCCTACATCGTTGAAAGGAGTATGGCATCTAGTCCTTGGCCTATCAGTATGCTGACGAGGTCCTGCTCGCTAAAGAAGAGGGCATGCCGGAGCCGGAATCGTTCGATGCCTGGGAAAACAGCGAGATTGAGGAAGAGGAGGAACCAGCTCAGGATGCAGGCGGAGGATGAGAAGAACAGGAGCAAGAAGAGAACATTCCCAAGGACTCTGCTCTGCCTACGCTTAAGAAGGATGGCCAGGGCGACTCGTCTGCACCTTAGTGATTCAAGATTTTATTTCTTAAATTCGGCTTAAGTCGTGTGTATTTCAAGCCTGCATGCCTTGTAATTTCAATGTATGGATCAACAATTTATTATTTTTCCGGTTGTGGCTCCGATATAACAATTACTCTCTCGGCCATTTGGTCGGGTTTATTTTATGAAAATGCTGACTGAGTCAGTTTTGTTCAATTTGCTTCAATTTTTTTCAATTTTTGCCTTTTTGAATTTTTGCATATATATGTTTGAGTTTTTGCCTAACTTATTAATAGCATGCGGCAACTAACAAACCGGCTGTCCTTTGCCCCTGGGCGACTGTGCGGTTGGTTTAAAACCTTGATTGATTGACTTGGGAACTTTTGATACTGTAAAGAGTATGATATGTTCCCGAGTCAATCACTCAAAGTAATGATTTCCCCAAACCATATACACAACCGTCCAATCGCACATGCGAATAAGTCGTTAGCCCATGTGGTTTTAGTAGTTTTTTTGAACTATTTTCCCACTGTCTGGGGTGTTTGCAATCCAATCACACTCGATGTCCCTTTGTCCCATTGGGACGACTTTTTTGAAGTGCATAATTTCACACGGTTTTATTGTAAGCCCGGTTGCATTCTTTTTAGATTACCTAATGAGTTATCCAATTAGGCTAATCAATCTTGGTCGTCTGTAGATGTTTATAGAGCAATGTGCCACCCGAATAGGAGATGCTCTCTGTGACGATTAACCCTAATGGGCGTTGCCGGACGCCGTACTCATGTTGAAGCAGACGAATTTATAAATTTTGATGTCTTCTGGCCATTGGCCTCGTTTTTTAGCCACTAAGTTTTTTTTAACTTAGCTTAAATTCGTTTGGATTAAGCCATTTGTGTATTGTATAGACGGTGTTTCCAAAAAACGCATGTATAGAAAGCAATATGCAACAAAATTTGAAGATGAAAAGCAACTTTTCATAGATAAGCTTCCTGTTTACAAAAATTTACAAGTCTTAGAAATAGTACTTTTTAAAGTTATCTACATTCCAAGTTTTGGCTAGCTGCCTGCCTTTTGGGGTTTCTAGGCGGTAGATGTAGGCGTCATTTGAAGTGTGCCTACCTTAAGCATGTGTGAATATGCTTTGCACTCATACGAAGTGGGAATTGACATATACGATTAGGGACAAATAAAGTAGGGAGCTGCCAACAAGTTTTTAAGGAACTTGTAAACCGTTCACGGATCATAGAAGGCAACCACGATTAAGGGACAATGATAGGCAACAACGATTGACCTGTGAAGGTTACACCCAATTCATAATCCATGAGATTAATAACTCCACATGGTTGGGAACCACGAAAGGAGGATCAAGGATGATGGTACGAAGTGAGTCATGAAGTCACATTCGCCCGTATTGGCGTCTACTCGATTCTTATAGTGAAAAGTGATTCCTGCAATTTCACAGGCATACAAACAAAGATTCAATTTGCTTCAAACTATTATTATGCTAAATTAGTTGAATACTAATGCAACATATAATTCTAAAATATTGTGATCACTTCAATTAACAACAAGATTAAAAAGGAACCTAAATCGGTCGTCCAAATTATCTTATTAGTCGTGATTTTCGATTATATATTCCCTTTAACATGAAATATGTTGATCATAATAACAATAGAATAAACATCAATATTAGAAGCAATTTAACCCTAATATCGTTGTTCAAATCAAATAACAATAAACCTAATCATGATACTAGCAATATTAAAATAAAATAAGTAATTAAATTAATTAATTACTCACATTTTGCGCGCTCCTTTAAATTGCTACATCATGAATAAATTGTTAGTAACTTCAATAAAAATATAAATCAAATTGAAATTAAATTAAAATAAAAGTAGAGTTGATTTTGTCTAAACCCTCAGTTAATTCTACCTTTCACACCTTGGTTTAAGTATAGAACTTCGTGTGTGCTTAGGGGATGGAATAGTGTAGTTGGGATAATAGGTTTAAGGCTTAGAATATGAAAAAGAGAAGAGAGAATGATTTTTGGTGATAAAGCATGTTGATGATTGAAAAAGGGGTGATATGACCTCTATGTATATAGAAAAAAGAAGGGTCGAAGAATCAAGGAAAGATCCGAATTCAAATCGGAATAAAACTCTTGCGATAGGCAGCAGTTTTTGCGGTTTTTATTTTTATCATATCTTTTGATGCAAAATTGATGGAAATCTCTTGAATTATACTTTGTAAACCAATTGAAATCAGATTAATATCTTTTGTAGAATAAAAGATATGGCCGAAATAGTGGGACGGTGTCAGTTTTGGATAGAGTTTTGTATTTCTTTTTATATCTTTTTTGTTATAGCTCAATATTAATATTATAATATATCATTAAAAGGATAATTTCAAGGGCTATCCAACCATTTAAGAGTTGGATAAAAAATATGAGGCACGAAAATCATATCTGATTATCTTTGAACGTCTTTCAATTCGAATATTTTTAGGACTTTCAAAAAGAGGAGTTTTATTCAATTTCAAACTTTTTAATCTTATCTTTTCAAAAGGATAATTGACGTAGGGAAAAGTAGGTCGTTATCTAATCTTCCCTAGAGCCAAACAAATTTATAACCACATAACAAATCTAAATACGAGTATAAAGGTAAGTCAAGGGTCAAACCACTAGGAACGGTTATGTTCAAGTATTTCCAATCTATGCCTAAGCTAGGTTGAAGTCAAGGGTAAATAGATAACACTAAAAACTACTAAACAAGTAAACAAACAATGAAACACAAGGAAATGGGGATCAACAAGTAATCATGATAATTGCAACAACTAGGGAAGAACATGCCAATTAATGGTTGTGAAGACTAATTATAAGAGCTATCAACTGGAATCAAAGAGCTATGTCCTATAAATCAAGCTAGGGTTCACTATGAATGACTAACAAGGAGAATCACAATCCAAACCAATCGATAATAGAAATTCCTAAATCAACGGGTCGTGTCATTAGCAATCGCAATGCAATCTAGCATAATTCTCAAGGCCTAATGAAACTACACACATGCAAACTTTCATTAATCACTTTAATCTCCACAATCAATCAACATAATTCTTAAATTAATCACAATCTATCAAACATACAAGTTTCACCCAATCCCTAGCCAAACAATTACTTAAGAATCATCATCTAATCAACAAGCAACTAAAGAAATCAAGAGTCAACAAAATATGGAGAACAATTACAGTAATCAAGAATAAAAAATCAAAATCAAATCAAACAAACTTGAAATTAAACAAAGCAATAAAATGAGATAAAGTTAGAAATCCGCATTGATTGATTATGGAGATCTTCAATACAATTGTCACCTTGAATCTTCAATCTGTCAAATCCCCAATGAAATCCCTCACTTTCTCTCTCTAAATCTACTCCAAAAACTAACCCTAAAAATTAAGAGAGAAGCTCTCAACCTAAGCTAAAATATGAGAGAGAAATTCTAAACTAGTCTAAAGTTTTTTTTCAAAAATAGAAAGGTCTCAAGTCACTACTACAAAAAGCATGTTTTCTGGACGCTTTTTAGGCCTTTTTTCAACGCTAAAAAGCGTCGAAAAATTATTTCTCGACGCTGCAAAAAAGCGTCGAAAATCCGTGAGTCGAAAATTTTTTAGGGACACAAAAAAGCGTCGAGAATCTCGACGCTTTTTAGTGTCCAAACTAATATACGAAGCGTCGAAATTACGTATTTCGCGCATTATCCCAAATGTGTGTAGTTTTTTAGCGACGCTTTTTCCTGTCCACATAATTAAATTTAGCGACGCTTTTTGTAGTCTTGCGTTTATTCGTGTCAGCCTATGGTATGGCGGGAAGCTCTTTGAAATTTTAAAATGTGCAAATATGTAGACATTAAAAAGCGTCTAGAATTTTTTTAAAGCTTTTTTTTTTTCCTTTTATTAAAATATTACCATCATATATACATTATAGTTATTTAAATTTATCATAAATTAAATTAATAACATTAAAATTAAAATAAACAAATATTCTATATAACTAGATGAGATTAAAAAAAAAACAATAATTAATCAACAATAATAAGAGTGCGTAGTTAATTACCAAATTTATAAAAGAAAACATCAACACAATTAATAAAAATAATCCCCTAAAAAAATATAATAATAATAAAAAAGTCGCATATTATAGTAGCTTGTCCGATCCCTAAATAAATACATCACTAATATAAATAAGACTAAAAACCAAAATAGATAGATGACGGCATTATAGACGATTTAGTCGCTTGTTTTGATGCTCAAGTGTCCCGGCCTATTCTCTTGTTGCACCTACATTGCCTTTTCCAATCTTCAAAAAAAAAAAAATACAAATTATAAATTAGTATATTACACAATATAGGCTTACAAACACACACACACACACACACACACACACACACACACAAGCTCTAAATTTCACACACACTCACAAGCATTTTTGAATTTCACACACAAGCATTACACAAACGTCTTTAAGAAAAAACAGGACAAAACCATTCTGTTGGATTCAGGTTCTTTAGGTAAAGTATTCATTCTCCCTTAAAAACTCAAGAGCTATTTCTTATGTAGTAAATGAATCCCCAAATCTCATTATATTGCTAATCTATTCTATGAACATTATCAGAGCGGCTCACAATATCTAAAGCAACCTCAATCTTTACTCGACCTTAGCAAAGAAATCCCACACATTCATTAGTATAGAACTACATATAAAATAATATTCCATTCCATCATGCTTTATATCATGGTTTTAGGCTCAAATATAGCAGCATGATGTAGCAGCAAAAGATGGAAGATAAGTCTAGATGTCTCAGGCATTCAGCTTAGGCAGGGGAGCAGGACAGCAAGAAGCAGGGGAGCAGGAGAGTAGGACAGCAAGCAGCAGGGGAGCAGGGCAGACAAGCAGTATAAATGGATTCAGTTCTGGATTCAATTTTGGATTCAGTTCTGAATTTAGTTCTAAATTCAAACTTCCAAAAAATCAGGTCTGAATTAAGTTCTGAATTCAGTTCTAGATTCAGTTCTGAACTTCAGATCTGAATTCAGTTTTGGATTTCAGATCTGATTTCAGTTATAAGGAAAAATGTGACTTTGTTACCTGATGTTTTGCCTTTCCTAAGAATTTAGATGCTTTGTTTAGAAGACCCGGAGATGTATTCCCTTGACGAACTACACCTACAATCTGAGAAAATTGTCTAACAAGCGCTTTAAGAAGAAGATTGTTGTGTCCGACCAATCATTGTTTTCCTAGGAATACTGACAGCATCATCGAGAATCAAAAACAACAGCAACAACATTGCGCAGCAACAGTAGCAAGGTCGACAACAGTGTGGTCAACGTTCTGCAACAAGAACAACATCCATCATTCCAACTAATGAAAGAAATTGAATTAGTAATATATACGAATACCAATTATAATGATTCAAAAAGAAACCACACCTATGACATTAAAGCAATAACTAGAAACCACCCTTTTCTTTCAAATCCTCACCATTCATGTATCAACCCAAAAATTCAAATTTCATCGTAACAAAAGCAAAACACAACCCAAAATTAATAAAAGTTCACAATGATAGGAACATAGGGAGTGGCAACATGGAAATGCATATACAAATGTGCATGGCATATATGAATCAACATCCCACCAAACATGATAGAATACCCTCCCTCAAGCTTGAATGAGACAACATGCTTAAACATAAATCAAATAATCCACGGGAGGGGAAAACAAAGAGATCAATCCAATAAACCAATACACGTCCAACAAGTTATCAACCTTTAGAGAATGAGCAAGGAAAGATATTACCGGATTTAGGTGGGTGTAAATACCCGCAAATGACCCAATTTTAACCTTTCAAAGCCAAGTTCCTCTAAAATTGAATCTTGTTTTCCATATGCTAGAAAAATAGGAGTCAATCTTCCTTGATTCTTAATTCAAACCAATGCACCAAAATATATCGAGTTATGTACCTAGCAAAAGGCACACGAACATTTCCATGAAAGAAAATCTATTCTAATAAGAAAAGACAATGAAAGCAATAAAACACGGGTTACTTCCCGAGAAAGGCTTGCTTAAGGTCCAAGCTTGACCGCTCTAGTAAATAATATTGCAACGATCGCAATAGCTTGTCAAATGCACTACTACACATTTCATAAGAAAGAAGGTAGGCAAACGACGGGAAAAGGGCGTGCAACAAGGATAGTGCACGCAAATGAGGAGAAAGATGCCAAGAAAAAGAAGAAGAATCAAAAGAAAATTCAACAAAATAAGAAGAAGAAGAAGGAAAACTCTCCTCAAAATACTTTTAGGTGGAAAAATCACCCTTTTCTTCAATAGGAGATGAATGAGGGACATGTAAATCATCATAGACAAGGGGGTCCCCAATAGGCTTATTGACAAAAGAAGGGAGGGATATAGGAGTATAAGAGATATGGTTAAATTTCCTTGAAAAAGGGACATCAGAGGACGGGATAGGAACAATGGTCTCACAAATGGTCTAATCTTCATCACCAATCTTCACATCACCAATAAAAGCATGGAAATCAATCATAAAATCCTTAAAAAAAGAACACTCATGATCTCCATCTCCTTCAAACATCAACTTTCAAGAGAAACTACATAATCCCCTCCATTAGAACCATGAACAACAAATCCCTCAACATCCTTAAAGCCCAAAGTCTCAAAACCATGCATTAATGGATACAAATTCATTTCAAACTAATCTGACTACCATGAAGCATTCTTAATGAACTCACTTAATAGGCTATGAGTTTTCATTTGACACTCAAAGAACACATTGGTCATAACCTCAAATGAATCCAAATACTCATGGGTAGAAGTATCAAAATCATGCACTTGAGACTCATTAAAATGGGAAGGAGGGTTGGGGTTTTCAAAATCAAAACTCTCTTCATTCTTAACTCCTTTACCATCACTCAAATTCTCACCAATGGGATCCTCACACTCTCTTGGTTGCTCAAAATCATCATCATCCTCATCACACACATTAGATTGAGATTTTTCATAAACAAGCATCAAGGATGACAATTGGCTTTCTAACTCATCTCTTCTTCTCCTTCCCTCCTCAAGACGCTCCTCATTCTTTTTCATTATCTCTAATTGACCTCTCATATATTTAAGAATCATCTCCTTACTAGGCCCAAGATCATTATCAAGCTCAATGCGCCTAATTTGAGACTCAAATATATCAACAAGAGATTCAAAAGGTGTAGAAGGTTGAGGCTCAATAAGAGAAGAAGAATTATAACCAAGATTGGAAGAATCAACATTAAGATCATGAGCATATACATCACATTGGGGAGTTGGGGCTCATTCAAACACATGAGATCCGTTATTCAGAAAACGAAGCACATCACAAGAAGGCATGTTAAATAATGAAGAAAATTGAAACACACCATTAGCATCAACTTGAGTATGTACCTCAACATCATGAGAAAAGAGGAAATAAAGTTGAAATCATTTGTTCTAGGTTTACTAATGGGATCGTGCGACAAATCATGGGAATTCATGCTAATATTAGCAGAATCAACACATTGCACATCAACATTAGAATCATGACTACCCCTATTATAGACATCCCTAGCAAACCAAACATAAAATTCCCAAGCATCATCAATTGACAATGCTCTAAATTCACCATTATGCATGCTTTCAACTATGTCCCTAGTTTGCTCATTCAAACCAACATAACAAATCTCACAAGCCTCCCAAAGACTATAATAATTATAGTTCAAAAACCCCATAAACCTATGGAAGTAGACATTAAAAGACTCACCATCATATATGCCATTATTTTTTTTCAAAACAAGCAAAAATCAAATAAAAGAAAAGTATATACAAAGACCTAGACTCAAGCAATCAAAAACACTCACACATAGACACCATCCCCCAGCAACGGCGCCATTTTAACGTAGGGAAATGTAGGTCGTTATCTAATCTTCCCTAGAGCCAAAAAAATTTATAATCACTTAACAAACCTAAATACGAATATAGAGGTAAGTCAAGGGTCGAACCACTAGGAACGGTTATGTTCAAGTATTTACAATCTATGCCTAAGCTAGGTCGAATTCAATGGTAAAGAGGTAACACTAAACAACTACTAAACAAGTAAACAAACAAATGAAACACTAGGGAATGGGGATCAACAAGTAATCATGACAATTAGAACAACTAGGGAAGAACATGCCAATTAATGGTTGAGATGACTAATGATAAGAGCTATCAATTGGAATCAAAGAGCTACCTCCTATAAATCAAGCTAGGGTTCACTATGAATGACTAACAAGGAGAATCACAATCCAAACCAATCGATAATTGCAATTCCTAAATCAATGGGTCGTGTCATTAGCAATCATAATACAATCTAGCGTAATTCTCAAGGCCTAATGAAACTACACACATGCAAACTTTCATTAATAACTTTAATCTCAACAATCAATCAACATAATTCTCAAATTAATCACAATCAATCAAACATACAAGTTTCACCAATCCCTAGCCAAACAACTACATAAGAATCATCATCTAATCAACAAGAAACTAAAGAAATCAAGAATCAACAAAATATGGAGAACAATTACACTAATCAAGAATAAAAAATCAAAATCAAATCAAACAAACTTGAAATTAAACAAAGCAATAAAATGAGATAGAGTGGTTTTATTCTCTAGATTCCAAGCATTCTGCGACTTTAGAGGATAATACTGAAAGCTTCATGAGTCATTACAAGGGTAACATCTAGGCTAAGACTTCTGAACGTCAACTCTCCATTCTCAAACAGAAAGAGAATGAAGGCTTCACTGCTTATCTTAGTAGGTGGAGAGAAACAGCTGCACTCTTGGTGGATCCTCCTAAAGAGAAGCCCGACAATGCTACCAACAACATCAACCTCAATCATGTGTTGGCTCTCAATGCTCCTACTCAGAAATTCCAAAGGAAAAGAAGGGTGTGTACACCTTTGGGAATGAGCTATGATACTGCTTTCGATCGCCTTCACAGTCAAGGATTAACCATGCCTATTGGGTCGTTTCCAAAGCTTAGACCTGAGAATAGAACTACTAGCTATGATCCCAATGCTCATCTGTAAGTTTCATCAAGGCAAAGGTGATACTACTTAATTGATGCTAATCAGCTTCCTATCCTTCCAAGGGCCAAGAAGCCTAATATTCAAACATATCCTCTTTATGATGCTTTGGCTATCATTGGAGATGAAGTCTCTTTCTATCCGTCACTACTCATTCAATCTGTTGATTAACCTCTACCAGAAGTTGTCTTTATTTCAAGCTATGAAGAAGTAAACAGAATTTTGGATAGCGACGATGAAGACGTCTATCTCAAAGACATAGCCTGTCCACTTCTTGGCGTTGTTGACTATGAAGATAGTGAGGATGTTTGGGGGGACGTTGAGGTCAAGGTTCTCACCAGGAATGGAAAGTTACAAAAACCTAGCCCACCTCCACCTCCACCGCAAGCACAACCGATAGTTGATCCCATTGATCCTTTAAGCAACGATGTGATCAAACAACTGCAAAAGACTAAGGTGGAAATGAATATATGGAAATTTTTCGCTACCTCCCATGAGCATGGAAAGGCTGTGATTAATGCTCTGTTGAAGATAGGAGTTGATAGTAATATGACTCCTCAGGGGCTAGTTAGCTTTCTCATTACTGAGTTATCGAGTACTAGTAATTAGATTTCGTTTTATGTCAATGATTAGCCCTCGGAAGGGGATCAGCACAACAAGGCCTTACACCTTACTGTGGTGTGTGGGCAGATGAATGTTCCCATGAGCCTAGACGATAATGGCTAAGCAATCAATGTATGCCGCTTCGTACTGCGAGGAAGCTTGGCATAAGAGACGAAGAATTGATTTATTCCATGCAAGGGCTTCGTGCTTATGATAAAACTCCCCGTCAAGCTGTGGGTACTATCATGTTGAATATCACTATTGGAGCCATTGAACGTCGCACCAAGTTTCAGGTGGTGTACATTAAGGCTTCTTTTAATCTGTTGTTAGGGCGCACTTGGCTTCATGAGGTAAAAGAAATCCCATCATCGCTGCACCAGAAAGTTAAAGCTATGGTGGGAGGAGTTCCAATCACCATTGATGCCTCTCCTCTGCGTATCCAGGTTATTGACACTCCCATTTTCCATGTCGAGCATGATGAGGAAGATGAGGATCTTTGGGCGTTTTCTCTAGAGGACGTTCTCATGATCGAAGTAGAAGAGAAGTGTCATCTCAACTTTGATCCTTATTCAAATGTCGATATCAATGCAATCATGAAAAAACAAGGGCATTTCCCAAGAATGACCCTTGGACTAAAAAAGAAAATGGTTGAACTTTTGGCCTATCCTAGTGCACCCAAGAAAAACACTTTTGGCTTGGGATTCAAGCCAACAAAAGAAGATTTGAAGCAAGCTTGGCATAAAATGAGGGCTCGCAACAATGCTCGGGCCATAAAACAGAAATGACAATGGATTCCTATCCCCTCACTCTCAATGGTCAATACATCACGAAAGACGAGGACTATCCATGCTATGAATTTCCCGAGCCATTTGTCCACAACGGGAGGCGCTAGCCGGGATTCGATGTATTTTGGATTGTGACTTCATCGATGAAGTTTATTTGTTTCCAACAGCTAGGGAACCAACCAGTCCAAGCTCTGACAATATGGGCATCAATCTTCTTTTCGGGCTCGAAAAGAATGAACTCAAGCACATTGATGATGATAAATTTGTGCTCATTCAAAATGTCATGTCAAGAAAAGACTTCGACCCCTCTGAATTCATAGTCCCAACTGAAGGACTTTCGAAGGGATAGCACATGATGGTGAAGATCACTACGCCGAGTGAAGGCCCTATGTTTGATGAATCTGAATCGTCCGAGTCCGAGTTTGTGTCTGTTAATAAGCCTGTAGGATATAAGGCCGACCCCCTTTCTGCTATTGAGTCTATTTCTGTAGTTCCTCCTAGTGTCGAGTCTCTTGTAGAGTCTCCCCCGTCTATCCCTAATAATTACGGCGAGGTCACAACTGACCTTGCCCTCTTTGATGTAATGTTTGGTAAATTCAATAAGATGAGTACCTTTGCTTATGATGCGTGTCATTCTCCTGACCCTGATCAATATTCCTTTGGCAATGATAAAAATGACAAAGAGATAATAAAAGCAATGCAAGAACATGATAATAAAACTGCAATAATTGAAGATAAAGAAACAGCTAATATTTCCAATGATACTACTCTCAAAGAAGTTAAAATTAGATTAACACTAAGTGAAGACGAACACAAAGAGCTAATTAACTTGCTTAGTGAATTTGTTGATGTATTTGCTTGGTCCTACCAAGACATGCCAGGTATTGATAGGAATGTAGCTCAACACGCGATACCACTCATTCCAAGTGTAGGGAATATTTCAAGCATCCCATACTTGAGCCCCACTGTGATCATATACTTAAGCATGGTGGCGTCCAAAGGGAAGGAAGCTAGAGCAAAAGAGTTGCCAACAAGTTTTAGGAACTTGTAAACCGTTCAGAAGGTGAAGGTTACACGCCTTCACGATCCATGAGATCGCTAACTCCATAGTGGTCCTGAACCATGACTGGATATTCGGGGATGAAATTACAAATCCAACCTAAAAGAGATTGGACCTGTCCTAAATAAGCCTCTACTTTATTCTTCTCATACTCATGTGCGCTTTTTGATCAACATACAAACAATATATTAATCCTAAACCTATTTAATCTATGTTAGTTGAATATTAAGGAACAAATAAAGCTATTATTGGCGATCACTTGAACTAAAAATCACATTAGCCTAAATAAAATTATTGATTATCTTATTAATCGTGATTTCAAGTACAAATTCCCTTTAAACCTGCAAGAGAGGGTGTGATCAAGCAATAATAATAATATCAAGCAACATAATAATATTGATACAACAAATCTTCATCATAATAATAATATTCTCAAGCTCATCAAACCATAATAATATTAATATTAGCAAGATCCTAAGCATGATACTAACAAGATTAATAACAAATCCTAGCATGTCACTAAACAATAAAAATCAAAGCTTTAGCCCTAGCATGATACTAAAGACATACATGATATTAGAAATAGGAAGCAACCCAAGCATGATACTAGAAAGCAATTAATAACATTCTAACATGATACTAGGAATTAAAACAATCTAAACATGATTTCTATATCAAAAGAATAGTTAAGTAATAATTTAATTACTTATTTTGATGCCTCGTATCTCTTTCTATCAAAACAATACACACATTAGTAACTTCAATGAAAATTTTAAACCAAACAATTAATTTAAATAATTGAAATACGGACATGGACCAAACCCCTCATAAATTATCAACCTTTCACGTTTAGGGCAAAGACAACTTCAAGCTTGGCTAGGTGTGTCTAAGTTTCGTGATGGAGGTATGGTGTTTGAAAACGCAAGGCTTAGAAAGAAGGAGAAAGAACAAGCTTCTAGCTTTGATAGAGAGAGAATAGAATAGATGATTGTTGATGATTTAAAATGGGTAATAATGCCCTATTTATAGAGAAAAATCATCCAGAACGATAAGAAAAGATCGAATTTCAATCGGGGTAAAACTGCGCCCATCGCGACGCGACAAGGCTATCGTGACGCAATGGCTCTGTCGTGACTCGATAGGCTTGTCGCCACGCGATGGCGTTGTACGATACAAATTGCTGTACGGAATCCTTTTTCCAATATAATTGGGTAATTAGAGTCCATATTTATAAAAATCAGATTTTAATCTTCTAAAAATACTTGTTTTATTTCAACTAAAATCCTTTATCTTTTCTAAATCAAAATAAAAATATAATTATTAATCCTATTCTCTTTAGAACTTAAAATAACCTTCTAGATTATTCTAAAAAATTAAAGTAATCCCTAATGACTTTAGGAATAATAATTAATGGACCCTCCACTTGATCATTGGGTCGCCCATAAAACTCATTTAAAAATCTAATTTAGTATTTTTTCCATAACTTCCTCAATATTCATTGAAATTGGGCTTATATAATATCCTTGGAAAGGTCTTTTCGAGCCCCATCAAACTACACAATTATTGGACCTATATTATGGACCAAACTAAATTGGATTGGACATTTTCATAAATAAAGTACGAAAAGAAAGATTTTCAAAAACAGAAACAACTATTTTTATTAAAAATAGAGAAATCACAAGACTCTTTCACATTTCACCTCGTTTACTAATCAATGACATGAAAGGTACTCATCACTAGGTTTGTTTTTTTGAGAGACACAATCAGGTATCTACAGAAGCCCCCACTTTGACTGAGTTTGGAGAAACGTAAGTTTCAAAAACAAAAGTCAAAGTAGCGATAGGAACGGAGAATGACTCAGAAGGTTCTGTGATCCGAAATCATTCTTGTAATGTCGATACTTGCAAACTAGCATTAGTTAAACAAATAAGAGAGTTAGAAACGCGTATCTTGCACCGTCGAGTACACGTCTCTAGAGTAACCGATTTTTGTTGCTGCATTTTGTTATGATGATCTTCCACATCCTAGGGAACACCATCTTCATTTGTTGTGTAAAGCCTCCACAGTGCCTCGAGATCATCGTCGAAGGTGACCGTGCTTCGCCATTTTCAGTTGTTGAGGCAGTACCTCGCCACAGAAGTGCCTCGCCGCTGTAGACAATCTCCTATGTGCTTCGGGACATCGTCGAAGACCGCTGCTTGTAGTTATCCTCAAAATCTCGTCTTTTCCTTGACTTGATCATTTGATTGACAACTTTTACATCTTAGTAAAAGTTGTCGAAGACCTCATTGCCTTGTGCTCCTTAGTTTGCTGATGCTTCGCTTGACTGCTTACTGTGTTGATGCCTTGCTGTGATTTTGATGTGCTAGTACCTCGACACATTTGTAGATGTAATGAGTCGGTACATTGTGTTGGGTTTTGATGAGTCTAACTCACCGCAGAACAAAACCCGACCCCAAGATAATAGCAAACAACTAATTAATCAACAAGTGGTAATTACACAAGGAGAGGTTAGGTGAGGACCATAAGGGGAGACCAAATCCTTGCTCCCTAAGGATCCCCAAAACCAGCTGCTTTCACAAGCCGCCACGTGGTGCCCAGCCTTAAGCACCAAGGCTCGCCCAGCTGGAGGCCTTGTGCTAGGCTGGGCCTGCCCTTGCTGTGGTGCAGGAGGGCAACTGCCTTAGCTAGCAGCGAGCACCGGCACGCTTGCACGCCAGCCCAGCAAGCTTGCTTACTGCTTGCTGCTAGGCGTGGCGTTCTATGGCGCAGCACACAGATGCTAGTTGGCCTGCGCGCCAGCACGCACACACGGACATGCTAGCTGGCCTGCGCGCCAGCACACACACACGCACATGCTAGCTGGCTTGCGCGCCAGCACGCACAGCAAGCCGCGCATGCCATGCGGGCTGTTGTGCACTTGTGTGCGGCTTGTGCTACTAGCCTAGCTAGCCACGCACCAACTGCCTAGCCATGCGCACGTCCTATCCCTAGCATTCGGCTTGCTCGGGGCATTCCGATGCTAGGGGTATTTTGGTAAATTGTAAATTAAGTATTGATTTTACCGTCTCGTGTTTTATTAATTCGACTCAACTTGCGACGCTCAGTTTCGACGCTCCTTGCTCGATTTCCGACGTCTAAATATTTAATACTCGAGCGACTCATTAATTCCTTCCAAATTAATTCGTCGAGTCGGAAGGCTTCAGTCAAGATTAAGCTGTAATATTAATTATAGATTAATATTACTGATCGGAAGCGGCTTCCAACTAGAGATTCTGATCACTTGACCTCACTGAATAATTAGGTTTCTATTAATTCCGAACCCTCTATCGGAATAATACCCTCTATCGGAATAATACTCTATATCGGAACCCTCTATCTAATACCAATGATGCTGAGCTAGTGAAGTTTAAGTCTATAACGAATATACCTGATCCAAAAGCAATGGTTCCGTTCTTCTTATCTACCTTGAATTTGAGGCAATCTCTCTTCCAATGTTCCTTCTTCTTACAATAGAAGCATTCGGAATTAGATTTAGAAGATGCTACCTTCCTGTCCTTGTTATCTTTGGTAGCTTTTAACTTAGGCGAAAAAGTCTTCTTACCCTTCCCCTTGAAGTCTTTCTTCTTCTTGCATGAGCGCTTGAACGGCTTGCCCCTTTTAATCATGACTATATCATGATTCCCTCATCCTTGAGAATTTGCTCATCTTGCTTCAACATACCATGAAGCTCGGTGAGGGTTTTCTCCATGTTGTACATGTTATAGTTCATCTTAAACAGATCATAGCCTTTGTGCAGCGAGTGGAGAATGATGTCAATTGCCATCTCGATTGAATACTTGCGTCAAGCCTTTCTATGTTGTCAAATAATCCTATCATTTTGAGTACATGTGGGATGATCGGCTCTCCTTTCTTGAGCTTAATCTTAACGATCTGCCTGTGTAGGGAATATTTCAAGCATCCCACACTTGAGCCCCACCGTAATCATACAATTAAGTATGGTGTCGTCTAAAGGGAAAGAAGCTAGAGTAAAAGAGCTGCCAACAAGTTTTAGGAACTTGTAAACCGTCCATAGGGTGAAGGTTACACCCCTTAACGATCCAGGAAATCATTAACTCCAATAGGTCTGGAACTATGAATGGAAGTTCGGGGATGAAGGTACAAATCCAACCTAAAAGAGATTAAACCTGCCCTAAAAATAGGCCTCTACTTTATTCTTCTCATATTCATGTGCACTTTCTGACTAACATGCAATCAATAGATTAACCCTAAACCTGTTTAATCTATGTTGGTTGAATATAAATGCTCAAACAAAACTATTATTGGCGATCACTTGAATTATAATCATGTTAGCCTAAACAAGATTATTAATTATCTTATTAAGTGTGATTACAAGTACAAATTCCCTTTAATCCTGCAAGAGAGGGCATGATTAAGCAATAACAATAATATAATATATATCAAGCAACAAAATAATCACAATCATACATCATAATCTCAAACTTAATAAAAATAGTAAGATCCTAGGCATGATACTAACATGATTAGTAACGAACCCTAGCATATCACTAAACATTAAAGATCAAAGCATTATCCCTAACATGATACTAACAAGATATTAGGAAAGAATACGAAGCATCATAATAATATCAGAAATATTAGTTAACCTTAAACATGATACTAGGAAGCAATAAAACAACCTAACATGATACTAAGAATCAACAAAATAATCTAAGAATGATTTCTATATCAAAAGATTAACAATTAAATCACTTACTTAGATGCCTCGTATCTCTTTCTAATAACAAAATACACACGTTAGATTCCCTATCCTATCATACCTAAGACACACTCAGGCACCTTTTTCGACCCAAGACACACTCAGGTTCCTTTCTCGACCTAAGACACACTCAGGTTCCTTTTTCCCACTGTGCAACCTAAGACACACTCAGGGTGACTCACTACCACTCAAATTTTAGGGAATTCAAACTCTTACACTCAAATGTGAATTTAAGAGAATTCACAATCTCACCCCAAAACCAATTACAACACAAAGATTCACTCTAACAAATAAATGGAAACTACACATGAAACTCAAAACAAAAATGATAAAGCTTAAATCTTTAGCAAACATACTTTTAAGCATTAAGTGGTTTTCACGCTTAAAACTCTCATTTTTCTTCGCTGAATTACTTCTATATTTATAGAGGTTCCTCAGCTCACAAAGTAAGGTTTTTATAAATAAGATAAGTTTAAACAGAAACCTGATCTTATCTCTTTAAAACCGAAACAAAAACAGATTTAATTTCGCTTTATTTGAAAACCAAATTTTATCAAATTCGTTTTAGTTAAAAGATAAAATTTTATGAAAAAGATAAAACCGAGTTAAATCAGATTTTAAAGGATAAAATCAAATAAATTCTTTTTCATAAAACTTATAATTATCTCTTACAAATTTATTAGTTTGCCAAGCTTCATCTGATTTCTAATAAGTTCCAGGCATAACAACCATTAACATGTTTACATCAACCTACAAAATAAACTTATCCTTTATACAGCTATAAGTTATGAAGTCTATCTTTTTAAGTTGATATCTCGATCTTTGCACATATCCTTGGTTGTTGAGGCTTGCCCCAGCATTACACCGGAACCAGGTCATTACAACCCGTTTTGAAGTTCCTGTCAGGAAACTTCGGGAAGTTCCATTTTTGGAACTCTTCTTTTGTTTTTACTTGTCCTCAGGGATCTTCTAAAGTTCCTTTGTCTCATTTCCTACTTCAGCTCCCAACGCTTACTGAACCTGCAAACATCAAAACACTAGAAAATCCTTATTAGATGGAAGTTTGCCCAATTCTTAACATCATCATCCAAACCTTCTAAGGGTCAACAATTTCCCCATTTTTGATGATGACAAACTAAGCAAACTCCTGAGGATAACAAGTAAAGAAACAGAAGGTTAGTTTTTCATTTTTCTATTTTTTTCATATAAGCTAAGTAAAGAAACAGAACAGAATGAAATGAAAGAATAATGATAAGAATGAAAAACAAGCAATTAAAAATAGATTGAGAGAAGAGAACAACCTTTGTTACTTAACTAGAACTAGAACTAGAACAACTTCAGCTTCCAAGTTTGCTCCTGCTTTTCCCCCTTTTGGCACTATCAAAAACCTGACTTTTCAAAGTTTTATTCATCTACTCACAGCCCCACAGGCAATTCATCGAATGTGGGAAGCTGGAAGCAGTGCTGGCTAGCTCTCTTAATTTAGTACTTTCACACAAATTTTCTTGTTTATTCGCAACAATCACTACTACAAAAAGCGTGTTTTCTGGAGGCTTTTTAGGCCTTTTTTCGACGCTAAAAAGCGTCGAAAAATTATTTCTCGACGCTGAAAAAAAGCGTCGAAAATCCGTGAGTCGAAAATTTTTCAGGGACACAAAAAAGCGTCGAGATTCTCGACGCTTTTTAGTGTCCAAACTGATATACGAAGCGTCGAAAATTACGTATTTTGCGCATTATCCCAAATGTGTGTAGATTTTTAGCGACGCTTTTTCCTGTCCACATAATCAAATTTAGCGACGCTTTTTGTTGTCTTGCGTTTATTCGTGTCAGCCTATGGTGTGGCGGGAAACTCTTTGAAATTTGAAAATGTGCAAATATGTAGACATTAAAAAGCGTCTGGAATTTTTTTTAAGTTTTTTTTCCTTTTTTTAAAATATTACCATCGTATATACATTATAGTAATTTAAATTTATCATAAATTAAATTAATAACATTAAAATTAAAATAAACAAATATTCTATATAACTAGATCAGATTAAAAAAAAATTAATAATTAATCAACAATAATAAGAGTACGTAGTTAATTACCAAATTTATAAAAGAAAACATCAACACAATTAATTAAAAAAAAAGAAAAAAAATAATTGCATATTATAGTAGCTTGTCCCAAAATAAATACATCACTAATATATGACTAAAAACCAAAATAGATAAATGATGGCCTTATAGACAATATAGTCTCTTGTTTTGATGCTCAAGTGTCCCGGCCTATTCTCTTGTTGCATCTACATTTCCTTTTCCAATCTTCAAAAAAAAATATACAAAGTATAAATTAGTACATTACACAATGTAGGCTCAAGTTCAACATGATGTATTTAAACAATGAAAAGACCAATGTATTTAAACCAGAACATACACATGATTTCAAAGCATATTAAGAACTAGTCCACAATAGAAACTAATTAAAATCTTTGTATCAACCAAGTATAATGAAGCACCGTAATTATACCATGAAAAATATCAAAGCATAAGATAAAACAATTTAAATGAGGTTCAACAAGTATATAAGTAAAGATAAACAACGACTAAGCTAATAAAAAGGATAATCGACGCTTATACACACACACACAAGCTCTGAATTTCACACACACACACACACACACACAAGCATTTTGAATTTCAGCTCTGATTTCAAATCTGATTTTGAGTTCTGAACTTTAGATTTGAATTAAGTTCTGAAATTTAGCTCTGAATTCAGTTACGAAATTCAGCTCTGAATTCAGTTCTGGAATTCAACTCTAAATTTATTTCTGTATTCAGTTTTGGATTTCAGCTCTGATTTCACAAACTAAAACTAAACGGCAAAAGTGTGAAGAGCACATTAATGAGGACAAGTTTGTGGCACTCTTAGTATTTGCTTCACCCATCCCTTCACACTCCCCTTCTTTTGTTATCAAAATGCATAACTGAACAGGTAATTATAGCTCCTAACTGTTTGTGTGTATATGTATATGTATATGTATATATTAATGAAACCAAATAAATATGTGCAGTGATACCTGGTTTGGAAGTAGGATAATATTCAAGTCCTCTCCTGACTCCTGAGTAAGAGATCATCCCAGCCCTGCTATTTATAATCCTGTTTCAGTTTGCTGAAAAATAAAATGGCAGAATTGCAAGAGCATTTTATTAGAGTATCAACAATAAGATAAAGATTAAGCCCTTAATAAAACCGTTAAGTTATTTTAGCTGGCCGCTAATCCTCCATGAAGCATGACATAAAATAAGCAAACTAGCTAAGAACTGAGGACTTGCCACCAAATGTAACAAAAACAAAAAGTAAGAAAACTCGATGTAAGAGCATGCCAATAGTATCAAATTTGAGCACACTTCAGCGGAGTAGTTATAAAAGCTAGGATCGTCAATTAAACCAGATCACACTCGATTAAGATCCTTTTGTGAGACAACTACAAGTTTTCACTAAGAGAGCCAATATATATCAGTATGATACTAATGATTAATGAATGGAAGAAAGTAAGAAACCAAAAGAATTGCTAACAATTTTACCACTATATTAGATGAATAGAGCTAGGAGGAATGAATTATAAACAAGAAAATGTCATATTAATTACCAATAGTACCCAAACTCAACCACTAATGAATGAATCTAAAACCCCAATAGCGACTCTGAAATTCTAGAATCAAAGAGCTAGTAAACTTTTCTTCTTCAATGTAGCTCCTCAATTATAATGTCAAAGAGGTAAAACTAAGGTGATACATGGAGGTCCCAATAAAGGGTTATGCAAAACTCTCATAGGTTAGTGCTAAATCAAGTAGCACAACCAACAAAACTCCTTGTCAAGCTGTCACATTTGAATCAAGCGAGCCTTAGCCATTTAGGAAAGGGCTCGTTCCGGGGAACTACTACGAACGAAAAGAAGGGGAGACCTTACTTATCCCTAAAGAGAGACAAGACAAAAGTGGTGGTGTACTTTTCTCAATAGAGTTTTTGAGCATATATAATTGCCTAGGTAAAAAACGGGTTTAACTATGGAAGATACATAAAACTAACCATCAGAAGCTTTAGTAGTTGAAACTAGACCAAACCCTTTATTAGAATTATAGTATTTGCTTTTTGCAACTTCATAGCTTCACTCTGTTTAGCTTAGTTTTTTTGGGGAAAATTGGAGTTAGTTTGTCTAGAAAAACTATCAAATGATGGAATTAAGATAACATTAACACCAAGATAAGTAAAAACTATAATCAGATCATAACATTAACACCAAGACAAGTAAAACTATAATCAGATCAAACATGAACACCAAGACAACTTCCAATAAGTTTAATTCTAGAGAAATAAAAGTACCAAGCAAGCAGACCATTACCAAGCAGCCAGCAGCAGAGATAAAAGAAACAAAATTTTGCGAAGGGGAGAGAGTGTACCAGCACTCTTTCAACATTCCCAACACATCCCATGTTATTGGCAGTGGTTAATTACCAGATTCCTTTGATTGCTCCTTGATATCAGCAGCACTTTCCACGTTTTGAGCACGAAATGCCTATAAGTGCAAAAGTTTTACACGATTAAACATGATTTTAGAACTAATAAAAGATAATAGTTGATTAACGAAAGTTTAACATCCATTGGAATGCTTTTAGACATTAACTTATTACAATGCAAAAAGTAGTTAGCTACACTTGGTACGTAGGATAAAAGTAATGAGTGATAATTAAGATAACAATTTATCCAATTTTATTTAGTTATGTTTAGTATAGTCCACTACTATGAAACAAACAAAATTGATCCAACCAAAGCCCGCAGAGTAGTAGTATGTGACAACAATAAATCAATAATAATTGTATACAGTACAACACCCACCATTCTAAAAAGAATAAAAGAGACCACACACATTCTAAATATGACAAGAGCTAAAATTTTAATAGGAAGATAAAATGTAGTAGCTGATCATTATGTAATCAAAAGTATACATAATAATTCATAGTCAGCACCCAACAAAACACCATGTACTGAAATATCAAATATGTGCAGTGTTTAGCATTCAGAGAATTTTCAACTACCAGTTTATGTGAATTTTACAATTCATACATGTGTCTATCTAACTCCTCGTCCTGTTTTAGCTTTGGGATGTTCAACAACTTGTTAACTTGAGCACCTACTATTCTCAATATTTCTATCAGTAAATCAACCTTATTAGTACAAAATCAGGAAAGAAGAATTATACCTGATTTTATAATGTAATACTAGTAAATTTAATTGGAAACAAAAAATCAAAATTAATCTCACATATTTAAAAAAGAAAGTACCTGAGCGATTGAAACCATCTGAGAAAAGAAACCCCACAATTATAGAAGAAACAAAAATTAAAATTTTGGAGAAAAAAAGACTGGAAGAAACCACAACAATTGGTAACAACTTTTACATAATATGATAAATAGATCTAGAGGTAGAATTGATTGTATATAAAACTAAAAACTCACATAAAAAATGACAAAATTACAAGAAGCATCTGCTAGGTGCTTCTCAACTTCTTTTTGGGAATTTACTTCTAAACTTCTAATTCAACCGTTTGAATGGGATCCTCTTTTAAATTTGCACATAAAATCCAACTATGTCATTCCTTATAACGTCAATTTACCCATATTAAAAAGCAAACCGTAATCCTCAATAAATCAACCAAAACGAAAATTTTTGATTGATAAGTAAATCACAGCTGACAAACCCAACTTACGTTTTTTGATTTTGAGGGGAGAAATCATGCAAAACATCCAAAAACGAAAAATAGAGGAATATAGAGTGCACCAAAATGGATTTTAAACAACGAAATTGAAGAAGTTCAAATCAAGCACTTGAACAACCAGATCTAGAAAAAAAAACACTAAAAATTCAATAATTAAGAGAAAATCAAAGAAAATCAAATACCTGTTGAATTGCAGAGCAACCATTTTTAATCTATAACTCCATAATGAGAAGGGAGATTAGTTTGGAATCGTAGATGAACCGATTTTGCATTTTAGAGGTTAGGGTTGAAGATGCAGCATCAAATAAACAAAAGAGGGTTTTTTTTGTTAAATTCCCAATAAACGCGTGAGAGTAACTGTGTAGTATCACGTGCAAGACATGTGTAATTTTCTATTTGTAGACGCTCAAAAGAGTCGAGACTTTAATTCAGCAAAGAACAGCGTCGCAAAAACGCGGAGACTCCTCATTTAGTCTGACGGGGTTCCCTTGGCGTCGACAGCAAAGCGTCGAAAATATAAGGTTTTTGTAGTAGTGAATGCATGCATATATACACAAAGTTCCATAGTAATTAACAAAAACCAACCATCTAGAGTGCCTAAAAAATATTACAGACCAAGTTCCAAAATATCCAAAAGCAAATAAAGTTAAAAATAACCAAAGAAAACATATCATTGTTCCAAAACCAACATGAAATAGATTAAGCTAATGGATGGCTGGGATAGGCTGCAAGGGTAATCAGGCTTCAAGCACTGTGAGGATTTGCTCAAGCTCTGCCTTGTTGTCTGCTTGAGCTTTCTTTAATTTTGCTTCCAGGCTTGAAATGGATTTCTGAAACTCCTTTGCATGAGAGGAATTGCTTCTCTCCATTGCCTTCATCTTCCCTGCCATGTCAATGAGCTGTCCTTCAATCTGCATAAGTCTGTTAGACAAATCAGTTACCAACTCATCAGCTCCTCCTTCACCTTCGCATAACTCCAGGGGATCAGTAACACTTGTTATGGCCTGAGTTCCAACTGAGAGCCTTTTGCTCTTCCTAACAGGACCTCTTAGCTGCGAGTCATCTTCCTTCCCTTTTTTCTTCTGAGCTTCATACTTCACACACTTCCCCCTCACTACAGCAAGACTTAATCCCCTCAGAGTGGTTTCATTAATCACATTTTGTCCTTTCTCCCTCATTTGCCCATAAAAGTCCTTCAATTTCACACCCCAATCTTCAAACACAGAAGCAAGAATTGCGGCATATCCTACTTTTATTTCCTTCTCTTTGCAGTGCTCTAAGTGTCGGAGCATAAGGCTGGGAAATTGATTTTGATTCTTTTTAACATGCAAAAGATTAGGGCCATATCTAAGTAGCATAATTCATTTTTCTTTTGTGTCCTTGGAACCAAGGACTTTTTCACCAAATTAAATAACAGTTTGTGCAAAGGAGAAAGATTATTGTGATTCATGACACTCACACCCTTCTTACCACCCAAGTAATTGATTATTTCAGTTTTAGTATGCCCTGCCACTTTCACAGTTACAGCCCCTTTCATATAGGTATCAAACCCCTCACATGGAACTTGAAGCAAAGTTCCTAGTCTAGCAGCATCAATCTCAATATCAACACCATTAACTTTGCTATAACACACACCATCTTCAAATTCACATTCCTTAATAAATTCATTTATAGCCAGTGGATACAGATAGTTCTTTGCTTTAACAGTAAACATAAAATCCCAACCCTGAAACTTAAGTAGATCTAATAATTCAAAATTCACCATACTACACCATGCATCATCAATTCTATAGCCTACAACATACCTTTCAGCTTGCTTTCTCAAAGCCTTGTCATCTTCTTCCCCCTCAGAATCATCCTTCGCCTCTTCATGTTCATCTTCTTTCGACATTGCTTCAATTTCTAGAATTTGCTCCTCCAGCGATATCTCCGATTTTTCGGCCTTTCTTTTCTTCCATTGAGCAAGTCGATCGAGGATGATGGGTAAACTTCTAGTTGAGGAAGTTGCAGTTTCTTAAATAGCTTTTGGCTTGGTATTTTTGGTTTTGAGGTGGTGTGAAGTAATTCAACAGGAATTGGTTATGGGCTAGGGGATCTGGCTGGTGATTGCGCTTCTTGGTTCTTAGGGTTTTCATCGGCCATGATTGGGGATGGTTTAGCTGTAGAAACTTTGTGGTTGAGAAAGTACAAGAGGTTTAATTTGATGTGACTGTGAGTTATTTTGAGTGGTTAGGTGAGTATTTATAGGGGGTAATTATATGAGGCGGTGTATTGAAGTTGAAGGGTTGGTTTTAGGAACAATGAATTTTATCTTATTTTTGAAAGTTAATCTGGATGGAGTTTCAATTTAAGATTTTTTTTCCACGCTATAAAAGATATTTCCAGAAGATAATTTTCCTGAAAAGAGAATAATTTTTCAAATTCGAAATTCATTGGAACTAGTCATATACAAGTCTACATTGCCTTGAATAATATGTACAGTTTAAATAGGTGTTAATTATACTGACCTACAAGAATTCACCAACAGTGACATTCCCGTTATGTTTATCACACCAAGTTTGTGATAGATGTTTTATTTCTTCTAATTGGTCCTGAAATTGACAATGCCATATCTAGGAACCTCAGTTACAATCAATTCAGCTTGATCATCCCAAGTTCCAGTCTCACGTTCTCTACTCAAAGGCTTAGTTAGAATATCAGCAATTTGATTATTAAAAGGACAAAATTCTAACTTAATATAGCCTTTTTCCACATTATCTTTTACAAAATGATTTCTAATGTGGATATGCTTAACCTTAGAATGTTGAACTAGATCCTTTGATATACAGATAGCACTAGTATTGTCATAATAAATTGGAACACATTCAAATTTTAAACCAAAATCACAGATTTGTTGTTTTATCCACAACATCTGTGAGCAACAAGCTGCAGCAGCTACATATTCATCTTCTGTTGTGGACAAAGCAACTGTATTCTGTTTCCTGGAATCCCAAGAAACTAAGCATGATCCAAGAAATTGAGTCATACCTGATGTGCTCTTTCTATTCACTAGATCACCTGCATAGTCAGCATCTGTATATACCACTAAATCAATTGATTCATTTATTGGATAATAGAGGCATAAGTCATCAGTTCCTTTTAGATACCTAAGTATCCTTTTGACTGCTTTAAGATGATATTCCATTGGATTGGCTTGGAACCTCGCACATAAGCCTACACTGAACGATATGTCAGGTCTACTAGCAGTTAAATATAATACGGAACCTATCATACCTCGATACATCTTTTGATCTATACAAGTTCTAGCTGTGTCTTCATCTAGTCTAATGTTAGTTCCCATAGGTGTTCTTATAGACTTGGAACTTTCCATCTTATTTTTCTTTATGAGTTCCTTCACATACTTTTGCTGGTGAATTATTATTCCTTTCTCAGTTTGTTTGATTTGCAAACCAAGAAAGAAGTTTAGCTCACCCATCATGCTCATCTCGAACTCACCACTCATAAGGTCAGCAAAATACTTCACCAAAGATTCGTTAGTTGCACCAAATATAATATCATCTACATATATTTGTACAACTAAAATGCCAGTTCCTTTAGATTTCAAAAACAATGTTTTGTCTATTTTTCCTCTTTTAAAATCAATATCTAGTAGGAACTTGGACAACCTCTCATACCATGCCCTTGGTGCTTGTTTCAGCCCATAGAGAGCTTTATCAAGTTTATAGACATGATTTGAGAATTCTAGATCTTCAATCCAGGAGGTTGTTCCACACAGACGTCCTCTTTTAATAAACCATTCAAGAAGGCACATTTGACGTCCATCTGGAACAACTTAATATCCATAAAAGCTGCAAAAGCAAAAAGAAAGCGTATAGCTTCTAACCTGGCAACTGGTGCAAATGTCTCATCAAAGTCTATGCCTTCTTGTTGATTGTACCCCTTGACAACCAGCCTAGCCTTCTTTCTCACAATGATTCCATGTTCATCAAGCTTGTTTCTATACACCCACTTTAGTCCAATGATCTTCTGGTGTTCCGGTCTAGGAACTAGGTGCCAGACTTTGTTTCTTTCGAATTCACTCAGTTCATCTTGCATTGCCATTATCCAGTCTGCATCTTGTAAGGCTTCATCACAAATCTTTGTTTCTAAAGAAGATAGGAACGAGAAAAATGCACAGAAGTTCTCAGTTGGGAATGAGTCTGAGTTCCGTTGGTTATGTCACTCATAATCATATCCACTGGGTGAGACTTTTGATATTTCCAACGTTTAGGGGTAAAGTCTTTGATTGGATACAGTCTTTGAGGTTCAGCACCATTGTCTTCTGTCTCTTGATTCGGTGGTTTTGAATTCTCAGGCTCTGGGTGTTCCTCTTGAGGAACTTCTATTTTAGTTGCTGTTTGGTTTTCAGCTACAGGATTCTTGTCTTTTTGCTTCATGGATTTAGTTGATTCCTCATCAGGGTCATGTCTTCTTACCAACCCTATTTCAAAATCATCATCATCATCTTGTACATTAGTCACATAGTTAGTTTCATCAAAAATTATATGTACAGACTCTTCAACACACATTGTTCTTTTATTGTAAACTTTGTAAGCCTTACTATTTGAGGCATATCCTAAGAATACAGCCTCATCACTCCTTTCATCAAATTTTCCCAAGTTTCTCTTTCCATTGTTGTGTACAAAGCCCCTGCAACCAAATGATCTAAAGTATGAAATATTTGGTTTTCTTCCTTTCATTAGCTCGTAAGGTGTCTTGTTGGTTATTGCTCGAATAGAAACTCTATTTAATATGTAACATGCTATGTTTACTGCCTCTACCCAAAAGTTCCTTGGCAGTCCACTGGAAATCGGCATCGTTCTTGCCATGTCTTCCAAGCTTCCATTTTTCCGTTCAACAACTCCATTTTGTTGTGGAGTCCTGGGGGCTGAGAAGTTGTGGTCCATTCCATGTTTATCACAAAACTCATCAAATTTTGAGTTTTCAAACTCAGTTCCATGATCTGACCTTAGGTGGACTAATTGGCAACCTGTTCTTCTCTGTTCTTTCCTAACAAAAGCAACAAACTGATCAAACGTATCATCCTTGCTTACAAGAAAGAAAACCCAGGTATATTTGGAAAAATCATCTACAATAATCATTACATACCTTTTGCCACTTTTGCTTTGTATCCTCATAGGACCGCACAAATCCATATGGATAAGTTCCAATGGTTTTGTGGTGCTTACCATATTCTTAGATTTGAAAGATATCCGTGTTTGCTTACCTCTAACACATGCACTACAGACTTTATCTTTTAGGAACTTGATGGATAGAAGTCCTTCCACAAGTTCTTTTGACCTAAGTTTATCAAGCACAGAAAAACTAGCATGGCCAAATCATTTGTGCCATAATAGGGGATCATTCTCAATGACACTAAGACAAGTCAGACTACTACTTGGAACTTTAGTGAGATCCACAATATATGTGTTTCCTTTTCTAGTTCCTTCAAGAATAATATTGTTAGTGTCGTTGTTGATGATTCTACAAAGATTAGAAGTGAAGATAACTGAGTTACCTTTATCACAAAATTGGGAAATACTTAACAAGTTGTGTTTAAGACCCTCGACTAAAAAGACATTTTCTATAGCATGGGAAATTTACCTTCCTACTTTACCAATAGCAATAATTTCACCTTTCTTATTATCACCAAAGGTCACAGTTCCTCCATAATAGGCATCTAGTTAGAGAAATTAAGATTTGTCTCTAGTCATATGCTTAGAATAACCACTGTCGAGGTACAAAGTGTTGTTCCCCCTCACTAGAACCTGCATGAAAACTAAGCGTTAGTTTCTGGAACCCAGGTTTCCTTGGGTTCCACTGTTTTGGAAGAAGAGTCAGGTTTCTTCATCCAGACCTGTTCAGCATGCTCAGTATTCTTAAGAGTATCTTTAATTCTTTTAGGACATGCAGCTCGAAGAAGTCCTGTACCACCACAATAGTAACATAATTTTTGACTAGGTAGATCCACATACTTCTTATTTCTCCTAGACTTCTTCTTATATCCTAATCCTTCTTTATGTTTATTTTGAGCATTAGCTATCCAAGATGGAATTCCATTATTAATCACTCCTTTGTCTTTCCTAGCTCTAGCAAGTTCCTCCTCCAAGGTTTGATTTTTTATTTTAACTTCTCCTAAATCTGATTTTAATTTCTCAAAATTTGGAAGTTGGCTTGTGATAGGGACTTCAGAGTCAGGAGAGTTAATTCCTAGTTTTAGTTGAGCTAGCTCTACATTTAACAGAATATTATCATGTTTCAGTTTTTCAACTTGTTATTTTAGAAGGACATTTTTATCATATAAATCAAAGAATCTAGTCTGAATATCAGTTTTCATATTATTAACCCATTCACTATGTTCTTTGTGGATTTTTAAAACTTGATCAGTTTGGAACTTTGACCTGTTTAGTTCTTTACAGTCATCTTGAAGTTCCTGAATAATGTCCATAAGAATTTTCTTGTTTAAATGTTTGAGTTGTCGATAGTCATACCATACCTCGGATTCAAGTTCCTTCAGATGAGCTTCTTCATCAGTTTTAGCCATCAAACAAAAGTTGGCTGTTTCTTTCACGGACTCTCCTTCTCCTTCATCTTCTGAATCAGAGTTTCCCCAAGCAGCCATCATGGCTTTTCTGACATCTTCCTTGGAGAATGATGATTTGTTATACTTGTTCTGCTCTTTGCCTTTGTACTTGGATTTCTCATCCCCCTTAGGATTAAGGCAATCTCTTAGAAGATGTTCCTTGGAACAGCATCTGTAGCACTTGAACTCTTTGGAACTCAGCTGTCCTCGTTTGTTCTTTTTCCTCTTTTTCCTAGCATCCTCCTGAACCTCCGTACAAGCATGGCTGTCTCCATATCATCATCTTTAGAGTCACTTGATTCATAAGCCTTTAGAGCAAGACTTTTATTCTTGGAACTTTCAGAGTTTGTTCCAAGGTGAAGTTCATGAGTAAGCAAGGAACCGTTGAGCTGTTCAAGGTTGAACTTGGTGAACTCCTTGGATTCCTGTAGAGCAGTGACCTTAGATCTCCACCTCTCATCTTGAGGAAGAGTTCTACGAACATTTCTTACCTGTTCATCAATGGGTATGGACCTGCCTAAAGATTCTAACTCATTGACAATGTTAATAAATCTAGTGAGCATATCCTGAATGGATTCTTTGTGTAGCATTTCAAATCTTTCATATTTTGACATTAGCAAGTCAATTTTGGAACGTTTAACTTCATTTGTTCCTTCATGTGTTACTTGTAATAAATCCCAAATCTGATTTGCAGACTTACAACCCATGTTTCTATTGTGCTCATGAGGTCCTAGTCCACAATGCAAGATTTTCACTACTTGAGCATTTAACTCATATTTTTCATAATCTTCTTTATCAAATTCAGCCAGTGGTTTAGGGATTACCTCTTTGTTTGCATTGGTTTTTGTTACCTCGAAGTCACCACTTTCAATGACTCTCCATACTTGATAATTTTCAGCTTTGATGAATATCTCCATTCTATTCTTCCAGTATGAATAGAACTTGCCATTGAACATTGGTGGTCTTTGGGTAGAATACCCTTCTTCAAGTTTCTCGTGTGCATTCATCTCTTCAGGAACTTACTCTAAAAGGTTGCTTGTAACTTCGTGAGAACCTGCTCTGATACCAATTTTTATTTTAGATGAACTACTACGAGAGGGGGGGTGAAGAGTAGTAGGTTCCAATCTCGGAACTTAAGCGGAAATTAAAAAAAAAATGCAAAAGGAACTTAAGGCGCACAACAATTTTACAAGGAAACCATCTAGTGCCTAGCTCGAAGTAAAACCTCGGTCCTATTGGGACTTATAAACAAATTCCACTATAATAGGCAACTCTCCTAGTACAACCTATTACACAGACCTTTGCTTTGCAAGTTCCTCCACGGACACTTGCCAATTGATAAGAACCTATCCTATCAGACCTAAGACACACTCAGGCACCTTTTTCGACCCAAGACACACTCAGGTTCCTTTCTCGACCTAAGACACACTTAGGTTCCTTTTTCCCACTGTGCAACCTAAGACACACTCAGGGTGACTCACTACCACTCGAATTTTAGATAATTCAAACTCTTACACTCAAATGTGAATTTAAGAGAATTCACAATCTCACCCCAAAACCAATTACAACACAAAGACTCACTCTAACAAATAAATGGAAAGCTACACATGAAACCAGAAACCAAAATGATAAAGCTTAAACCTTTGGCAAACTTACTCTTAAGCACTAAGTGGTTTTCACGCTTAAAACTCTCATTTTTTTTCCCTGAATTACTTCTATATTTATAGAGGTTCCTCAACTCACAAAGTAAGGTTTTCGTAAATAAGATAAGTTGAAACAGAAACCTGATCTCATCTCTTAAAAACCGAAACCGAAACAGATTTAATTTCGCTTTATTTGAAAACCAAATTTTATCAAATTCGTTTTAGTTAAAAGATAGAATTTTATGAAAAAGAAAAAACCGAGTTAAATCAGATCTTAAAGGATAAAATCAAATAAATTCTTTTTCATAAAACTTATAATTATCTTTTACAAATTGATTAGTTTGCCAAGCTTTATCTGATTTCTAATAAGTTCCATGCATAACAACCATTAACATGTTTACATTAGCCTACAAAACAAACTTATCTTTTATACAACTATAAGTTATGAAGTCAATCTTTTTCAGTTGATATCTCGATCTTTGGACGGATCCTTGGTTGTTGAGGCTTGCCCAAGCATTACACCGGAACCAGGTCGTTACAACTTGTTTTGAAGTTCCTGTTAGGAAACTTCGGGAAGTTCCATTTCTGGAACTCTTCTTCTGTCTTTACTTGTCCTCATGGATCTTCTAAAGGTCCTTTGTCTCAGTTCCTACTTTAACTCCCAATGCTTACTGAACCTGCAAACATCACAACACTAGAAAATCCTCATTAGATGGAAGTTTGCTCAATTCTTAACATCATCATCAAAACCTCATAAGGGTCAACACTTATACCAATAATGTTAATCAAAATTACGCACATGAAGTACTTAGAACTTTTTAAGTCTCATCCACTCATTCTAAATCATTGCCAAAATAAATTTTAGGAATTAAAATAGAAATCGTCCCTAGTGGAGTCGCCAAAAAACTGTAGGGAATATTTCAAGTATCCCACACTTGAGCCCCAATGTGATCATACACTTAAGCATGTTGGCGTCCAAAGGGAAGGAAGCTGGAGTAAAAGAGTCTCCAACAAGTTTTAGGAACTTGTAAACCGTCCACAGGGTGAAGGTTACACCCCTTAACAATCCAGGAGATCGTTAACTACAATAGATCTGGAACCATGACTGGAAGTTCGGGGATGAAGGTACAAATCCAACCTAAAAGAGATTGAACCTGCCCTAAAAATAGGCCTCTACTTTATTCTTCTCATATTCATGTGCGCTTTCTGACTAACATGCAATCAATAGATTAACCCTAAACCTGTTTATTCTATGTTGGTTGAATATAAATGCACAAACAAAACTATTATTGGCGATCACTTGAATTATAAGCATGTTAGCCTAAACAAGATTATTAATTATCTTATTAAGCGTGATTAAAAGTACAAATTCTCTTTAATCCTGCAAGAGAGGGCGTGATCAAGCAATAACAATAATATAATATATATCAAGCAACATAATAATCACAATCATAATCATCATAATTTCATCAAAGCTTTATAATAATAGTAAGATCCTAGGCATGATACTAACATGATTTGTAACGAACCCTAGCATGTCACTAAACATTAAAGATCAAAGCTTTATCCCTAACATGAAACTAACATGATATTAGGAAAGAATAGGAAGCATCATGATAATATTAGAAATATTAGTTAACCCTAAACATGATACTAGGAAGCAATAAAACATCCTAACATGATACTAATAATCAACAAAATAATCTAAGCATGATTTCTATATCAAAAGATCAACAATTAAATCACTTACTTGGATGCCTCGTATCTCTTTCTAATAACAAAATACACACGTTAGTAACTTCAAGGAAAATAATAAATAACATAATTAAATCAAATAATTGAAATAGGGATTTAGGACTAAACCCTCAGAAATTATCAACTTTTCACGTCTAGGGCGAAGGCAACTTCGAACTTGGCTAGGTGTGTCTAGAACTTGTGAATGTGGAATTTTGTAAGAGGGGAAGGTTTAGAAAAAGAATAGAGAGAGAATAAGCTTCTAGCTTTTAGAGAGAGAAAGAAGAGATGATTGTTGAGAATTGTTGATTCTCTAAAACGGGGAGATACGCCCCTATTTATAGAAAAATAGTCCGGAAACAAATCAAGTCCTATTCGAAATAAAACTGGCATTTGTCGCCAGGCGATAGACATCAACGCAAGGCGACAGATGTTAGCACCAGGCGACAGGCTCTGTCGTTTGGCGCTAATTAAAAGATAAAATGTGTTTGTACGCGGAATGCTCTTCTTAATATGATTAAGCAGCAAATTCCTATTTATCAAGTTAAAATCAGGTTTATCATAAAACACTTATTTTATTCCAAGTAAAACTCTTAAAAATATAATTATTAATCCTAATCTTATTAGAATTTAAAAGAACCTTCCAAATAATCTAAAAGATTAAAATAAATCCTAATAACTTTAGGAATAATAATTAATAGGCCCTCCTTTAGATCACCGGGCCGCATATAAAATTCATTTCGGGCTAAATTTTGTTTAAGCCATAACTTCCTCATTATTCATCGGAATAGGGCTTATAATATATTGCTGGAAACCTCTTTCCGATCCCGATCCAACTACCCTATTATTAGACCCTACATCATGGACCAAACTAAATTGGACTGGCTATTTTCATAAATAGAGTGTTAAAAGAAATGTTTTCAAAAACAGAAAGAGAGATATTTTTAATAAAAACATCCACATCACTAGACTTTTCACACTTTCACCTCATTCGATAATCAAATGACGTGAAAGGTATTCATCACTGGGTTTGGTTTTAGGGAGACACATTTGGGTGTCTACAGCCTATGGGTTTCAAACCTTTCTGTTCAGGCCTGCTCTTGGAACATGTTTTGCAGCTCAGAATTGATCTCAAAAGTTGTCTCCATCTCAAAGAAAGTCTTATGAAGGTCTTGAGACATAGTGGCCAACATGATGCATTTGGCATCGCGATTGGCAGTTTGCCATTAGTTTAGGGCAGCCTGAGTCACTTCCTTGTTGGGTGTCTCGGGCATTTCCTCATCAAGGACATTGATAAGTGTCATTTATGACACATTTTAGGGTGTTTTTCTTCTTTTGTTTTAGGTTTATTTTGGTCTCTCTTGTTATTTCTCATCCTCTTTGTCTCGTTTTTGTTAATAATGTTTTAGTTTATGTGTTTAGGCCTTAATTTGCAATTTTATGCTTTTTGCTCGGTTTCTAGCTTGTTTTGCGTGCTTTTGTTTGTGATCTTTCACTCTTTCTCTCGTGTTCTACTTTGTCTAGGTAATTGGCATTTTCCTTGATATTTATGACCTGAGAGAAGGTTGGAGTCTTAATTAGAAAAAGCGTTGAAGCAAAGAAAGCTATGAAGCAACTCAAGCGAGCACGAGCATCACCAAGGAGCACCCAAGGACCGAGCCTATAGCAACAATAAGCCACCGCGGGCGCGGCCTAGCCACCACGGGCGCGGCTCCCTACCTCCCAGCCTCTTCTATTTTTCAGTAGATGGCTGGGAGATGCCAGCCTACGGGCATAGCTCTCCGGCCACCGTGGGCGTGGCTTTCTGGGTTTTCTCGCGGTTTTGTTTCGTTTTTGCTCGGTTTTTCGGGATGTATATATATTGTACGAACTTCTTAAGAGACGGGATTATTGAATTTCTTATTTTAGTCTTACTTTCTCATTCATCTAAGGAGGATTAGGATTAGATTAGAGTAATCTAGAGAGAGATAGTAATGTAGATTAGGATTTTCTCTATTGTTGCACTTTGATCTTCTTCAAGCTTTGTCAATTCAAATCTTCCATTAGTAATCTCTTCTTCCCTGTCTCTTTAATTTAGTTTATTGCTTTCATTTTGTTTCCTTATTTTTTTGTTATTTCATTTCTTGCTTAAATGTTCTTGCTTGTTTAATTTTCATGTTCAACCTTGTTAATTATGCTTTCTTACATTGTTTAGTTTTCATGGTTAGTTTCTCTTCCCTAGGCTAAGTTTTTAGCTAGGGGAAGGGGGTGGAAAACATGTGTCAATATTGATGATTGATGATGATTTGATTGAACTCATGCCATAAATTGATGAAAGATATGATTTTTAATAGCTTGAGATTGTTAGTAGCACATTATTTGATGTTCCCAAATCTAAATGCATGAGAATTATTTGGATTAGATTAATATCACCTTTACTTTAATGATTTCATGAAAATGAATTATTTAAGTAGAGTTTTATTTATTGTGAACTCTTATTCTCTTGCCATGGTTAGTGACTAATTGGATGCATGAAAGTGATCTTAATTAGGACAAGACGTAATTCATTGATTTGCTTAAGCAGATGCATGAAAGTGAGTTGTTTGAGTAGAACTTAGCATTCTATGGCATGTTCTTCATGATAATCATCATTTTCCATCTTTGTTTGATCATGTTTGACACCCTCGTACCCTTAGCGTTGTTTATCTTTGGTTTAATCCTTTTTATCTTCCTTTCTTTATTGCTTTAGTTTACTTAATCAAAGAAAACCAACAAAAATATTCTCCCATTTACTTTTGCATTATTGGATTTGATGTTTAACTTGCGTGCTTCCTCATGGTTCGACCCTATACTTTCCGCTAACTAGTTTAGTGAAAGGTTTAAGTTTATATATAATTAATTTGATTAGGGTAGTAGATTCAACGACCTACTTTATCGTGATCATACATATTTATTTTGCTCTTGCATGAGAACTGTACGCAAGTTCCTTTGCCAGTCAAGAAAATTTGGCCTACTCAACTTCTCCTTGTCGAGAATTTAGCGCAACGAGAATTGGTTGTTTGAGTTATTTGCAGACATTGTTCTACAATTGAAAGAATTTGAAATGAAAAACCATTCATAATAATTTAAATAAGATTAAAATCATGCATATTTATCAAATATATTTAAACATCTTATTCACAAATTAAATGGTCCCCATTTGGACAGAATATGTCGATTCCAAGATCCAAAGAATCAATGAGTAGTTAAGCATGCTTTGGCTTGTCTTAACACTTAATATTCTAAGGTAAGTGTAGGGAATATTTCAAGCATCCTACACTTGAGCCCCACTGTGATCATACACTTAAGCATGGTGGCATCCAAAAGGAAGGAAGCTAGAACAAAAGAGTCGCCAACAAGTTTTAGGAACTTGTAAACCATTCAAAAGGTGAAGATTACATCCCTTAACGATCCATGAGATCGTCAACTCCAAAAGTTCTTGAACCAAATAGGGTTCGGGGATGAAGGTACAAATCCAACCTAAAAGAGATTGAACCTGCCATAATGATAGGCCTCTACTTCATTCTTCTCGTATTCATGTGCGCTTTCTGACTAACATGCAAACATTAGATTAACCCTAAACCTATTTATCTATGTTGGTTGAATTTAATGCACAAACAAGACTATATTGGCGATCACTTGAATTATAATCATATTAGCCCTAGACAAGATTATTAATTATCTTATTAAGCGTGATTACAAGTATAAATTCCCTTTAAACATGCAAGAGAGGGCGTGATCAAGCAATAACAATAATCATCAAGCAACATAATAATCATAATCATAATTATAATCATAATAACAATCATAATTAAAATAATCATGTTAAAGCATAATAGTATTAGCAAGATCCTAGGCATGATACTAACATGATTAATAACAAATCCTAGCATGTCACTAAACATCAAAGATCAAAGCTTTAGCCCTAGCATGGTAATAACATGATATTAGAAAACAGTAAAAGGCACCCTAAACATGATACTAGAAAGAAATAGAAACGTCCTAACATGACACTAGGAATTAAACAAATTTAAACATGCTTTCTACAAGAATAGAGCAATAAGATTACATACTTTGATGCCTCGTATCTCTTTCTAATAACAAAATACACGCGTTAGTAACTTCAAGGAAAATAGTAAATCAAATAATTGAAATAGAGATTTGGGACCAAACCCTCAGAAATTATAACCTTTCACGTCTAGGGCGAAGGCAACTTCAAACTTGGCTAGGTGTGTCTAGTGCTAATGTATGAGAAATTTTGTTTGTGAAAAGGGTTGGTTTAGAAAGAGAGAGGGAATCAAGAAATTCTTGATGAGAGTTGATTGTAGATGATTGAAAAAAAGGGAGATATGACATCTATTTATAGGAAAAAAGAGAGTCGAAGAATAAGAAAAGAATCCGAATTCGAATCGAAATAAAACTCGTCGATTAGCAGTTTTTGCAGATTTTGTTTTTATCATAACCTTTGATCCAAAAATCTGAATAAGTCATATTTAATGTCGTTGGAAAGCTCTTGAAGTCTAATTTCTAACCCAATTAGAATTAGATTACAATATTTTGTAGAGAAAAAGATATGGCCGAAATAGTGGAACAGTGTCAGTTTTGGATAGAGTTTCGTATTCCTTTCATATCTTTTTCGTTATAGCTCGGAGTTAATATTATAATATATCATTGGAAAGATAATTTCAAGATCTATCCAACCATATAAGATTTGGATAAAAACTATGAGGCACGAAAATAATATCTGACTGTCTTTGAACATCTTTAAATTCGAATAGAATTAGGACTTAAAAAAGGAAAGTTTTAAAAAAGGAAAGTTTTTATTCAATTTAAAACTCTTTGATTCTATCTTTTCAAAAAGGATAATTAATATCTTTTAAAAACTTATGGAAGCTTCTAACCTTTGGACCCTCCACATGATCATTGGGCCGTAGGTAAAATCCAGTTTGAGCCCAGTTTAGTATTTTGGGCATAATTTCCTCATTATTCATCGAAATTGGGCTTATAATATATCGTTGGAAAGGCCTTTTCAATCCCCATCCAAATACACCATTATTGGACCCTTATCATGGACCAAAATAAACTGAAATGCACATTTTCATAAAATAGGGTGAGAAAAGAAATATTTTCAAAAATAGAAAGAAGAGATATTTGAATAAAAACATCCTCATCACTAGACTTTTCACACTTTCGCTTAGTTCGATAATCAAATGACATGAAATTTATTCATCACTGGGTTTGGTTTTTGGGGAGACACAATTGGGTGTCTACAGAATCCCCCACTTTAAATGAGTTTGGAGAAACGCATGTTTCGAAAACGAAAGTCAAAGTATCGATAGGGACGGAGAATGATTCAGAACGTTCTGCGATCCTAAATCATTCTTGTAACGCCGATACTTGCAAACTAGCGTTAGTTAAAACAAATAAGAGAGTTAAGAAACGCATATCTTGCACCGTCGAGCACACGTCTATGAGGGTAACCGATTTGTTGCATTTTGTTTTGACGACCTTCTACAAGCTAGAGAATGCCATCCCGCTTGAAGACTGCTACGCTTGTAACTGCCTCCAATTTCCGCTGTGATAATCTTCTGCAAGCCGGGGAACACTATCGAAGATTGCTTCGCTTGAAATGATCCTCTTCCGCTTTATGACCATCTTCCACATCTTAGGGAACACGATCGAAGATAACTCCGCTTAAAATCACCTTCAGTTGTTGTGGTAATATTCCGAAGAAAATTATCGAAGACCAACGCTTGTCGATCCTTAATGCTGATTGAATTTTGATGTTAATGCTTTGGGTGATGACAATCCTCTTTTCTTCAGGAACAGTTGTCAACACGACTGTTGTATGATGTATGACAATCTGATTTAGGGAAAGTTGTCAATGCCACGTAACAATCCATCCTTGGAAATGTTGCTACGATGGAGCGACAATCCGTATCTCGGAAAATTTTCCAAAATCCAATTTTGGGAAAAGTTGCCAATGTTTCGTAACAATCTGTCATAAGAACTTTGCTACGATCGAAAATCCACATCTTGGAATATAACTCTTGAAAGCAATCCACCATGGAAACTTGCCAACGCTATGCGACAATCCTTTTAGGAAAATATTGCCACTATTGACAATCCGCGTCTTGGAACATTTGCAAAAAAGAGTCGACCGACAATCCACTTCGGGAAAATTTGCCACTTACTTAAATGAATGACAATCGACATTGAGGAACCTTTGCCGAAATTTATGATGAGTAGAGACCTGCGACAATTCTTTGGGAAATTTTTCCATAGGGAACTATGTGTATGACAATCCAATCTCGGAAATATTGCCAAGGATTTGATGCATGTATGACAATCCGAGCATTGGAAAATTTACCAAATAAAGAAAATGTACGACAATCCATGCTTGAAAACATTGCCAATTTGAGATGACAATCCAATCTTGGAAAAATTGTCGAAGATTTGATGAATGTATGACAATCCGAACTTGGAAAAACTTGCCAAATAGAGAAGGAGTACGACAATCCACGCTCGAAAACTTTGCCAGAGATAACAATCCAATCTTGGAAAAATTGTCGTTTAAAAAGAATGCGCGACAATCCACTTTTGGAAATATTGTCAGTTGGGGATGACAATCTAATCTTGGAAAAATTGTCGTATAAGTGCTTTCTTTTGAACCGATGCCTTGGTGCTTGGAATGAGCCAATGTTTAGACGCTTAAGCTAAGTGAGACGATCGTCGTCAGGTCAATCACTTACTGTGATTGTAATCGAGTCGACTACTAATCATGTCAATTTGCTTATAGGGGCTAACTGGCGTACCAAGGAACCCGAATTGCTGTATAAGGTCTGCATAATTTAACATGGGGCCATGCATTGCGTCGCCGCACTAGCGCCTGCTGGAAGACTCTGGCGCCGCACTTTTCTTCTGTCTCCAGGCGACATCCTTGTCGTCTGACGCTGGAGTCAGGTTTTCATTCACGGTTTTTCGAAAAAATCCAAGAATGTTATTGCTCACTGAAATGTACCTGCATTTATATTTTTTACTATAGGACTTTGCTCATGTAATTAGGGTTGACTTAAGACTTAGTGTTGCATGACTCGACGTGTAACTTGATGTACTCAAATCAACTCGTGTGCGTAGACTTAAATCGATGTGATAACACGACATGACTCAATGTGTACATGACTCGTGTGTTCATTGTAATGTGATCGTGCGACTCGAAAATGCAAAAAAAAGCAAAAATTTCCGTCATTTTTGTGGAGGGTACCGACTTTCTCCCGAAAAAGAAAGACGCGAAAAAAGAAAGAAGCGAAGTTTTTGATGGTGCATGTTGAATGAGCTTATTCCGTTAACAATGTCTCTCACAGTACAAGGATTGTAACATCTTAGACTATCCTGGTTGACTCGATAATGAAAGTATTTAGGTAACTTAGGCGCGGAGGCTAAGTACTTCATACTTTGTGATGCAATGATGAGTGATGAGTGATTTTGTTATGACAAAGTATGCTCCAACGTTGTGTTAAGATTTCATGACAAATGATTCCTAAGGGAAAGACTATTTGGTCATGTACCTGTGTAGTGTGTGAAAGTTACACTAAATTTAGGCCGCAGGGCTAAGTGTGTAGAAAAATATATTGAAAACAGTCAAATGGTGGTGACTCTTAGGCTGGGTAGGCTAATAATGTAAGGATCAAGCCCCTAAGTCTAGCTCTAAATGGAAAAGGATGAGCATTGGAAATTCCTTAATATGATCAATTATGAATGTAAATATGAATGCATTTTTATTACGGCCGCAACCCAATGTGAGGTTGCCTACGTATCCGTTAGGAATCAGGCCAAACATAGCTCTAGCCGAACCTCGCACAAGTATGTGTATTCCTCAAAGAGGACTTTTGAGGGTTGTAACGTGGTTAGGCTATAGGTCAAATATATAGCGGATTTGGGCGCTCTAGCCAAAATGAATCCTATTTCGGCTATTACCTTCTCTATTACTATGTTCTCATACGCAGGAATACCCCCGTTAGCCGGCTTTTGTAGTAAATTCTATTTGTTCTTCGCCACTTTGGGTTATGGGGGTTACTTCCTAGCCCCAGTGGGAGTAGTGACTAGCGTTATAGGTTGTAGGGCGGTCGGAAGGTTGCCATGAGTAAGTTAGTTTGGAGACCGAAGGCAGTTCTCCGTGCACCGGACACGTAGCTTACCGAATCAGTTGCGACACGGATGGGAATGCTTGCTACGAAAGATAGGGTCGATTCTGATACATCAACCGTCTGTCTACTCAATATCCTTGTACGAGTCCACAATCACTACACGAGATGCACCCTGGTTTGGTGAATTTTAGTTGGCCTTAGGTGTAATAGGACTCCCAGTTACTACGCACGATCGTATAATGAGGTGCTCCCCTCCGGTTGTTGGAACGACGCGAGCCGGCCTCAATTCAGAAAGATAAATTTCCCAAAAGTATTAATAAATAGGAGGTTCAAAATTCCCCATATCATTGAGGGCGGAAAACGAATCGACATCTCGATGTGATACAACCTTTTTTATTTTAGTTGGGAAAGAACGGCGAAGTCCATCCAAACCGTCCAATGAAGACTAAGAAGAGAGCTAAGCGCATGCGGAACGGACACAGAAAAAAAGAAGTGTGGAAGAGAAGCAGCCGAGCTCATTCCCTTCGCTTATTGGGCCCAAAGCAGTGCAATCTTTCCTAGCCAAATCAAGGATTTAGGGCTTCTCTTGCTACGCTACTTAAAAAATATCTTTTTTTTTTTCTATATGAATAGAAAGATAGATCTATCCGTCTATCCTATCCGATTTCGAGTTCGATATCTAAAAAAGAATCAATTTCATTCAACGTTTGATTCAAAGAACTGCGCTTAGCCCCCCCGCTCATGAAACGGATTTGCTGCAATGTGGATGGTAGAGGGTCCGTAGTACCCGAAGCACTGGAGTGATCCAGTAGCGGGGAAGGGGCCTAGAAGTTCCTACTACTACACCACACTACACTTGGCTCTACACATTTACAGAGCTAACCCCTGTCCAGTGCCTGACAGAGCTAAGGTAGCTTACTTCTACTCTTTATCTTTATCTTCGCCCAGGCTAATGTAACGGGGCCTTACTTTTTTAGGGGGGGAGAGTGGAGCCTCGAGAAGGACTGTTGAGAGGAAGATCCTTGGCCCTTCTTCATTCTCTATAGGGTTCAAAACCTTTCTTCAACATAGGTGCCAACGAGGAGGGCAGGGATGGAAGAGATAAAGCACGGGAATAAGAAGTCACTCTTGTGACCTTTTTGATCATTTTGATAGGGGGGGGATAGGGAAAGTGGACAAAAGAGACTTGCATTTCCCAGTCGAAAAGAGGGGTTCCTTTTTCGTCTCGAATTTTTCATCGAACAAATAAAGGAAAAGAATCATATTGAAAACGCTCCTAACCCAAGCCCTTCCTTCGTAGAGCCGTGTATTGTAAGTGATCCGAACCTGCCCGGAGCGAGCCTCCCATAGAGGCAAGTGAAGTTGGTGAGCCGTATGATGGGAAACTATCTCCTGCGGTTCGGAGAGGACTCAGCTGTTAGTTAGTACCCTCTTGGTTTCGGAGTGGACCCTTTCACTCGGGGTAAAAATCCACCAAGAAACCAGGCTGTTCAAAGCAATCTAACCACGTCAAGGAAAGAGTCAAAGTAAAGCAGGACAAGCCTTTTCTACCGATCCTGACCCATGTTAGGATGGTGGGGCTTTGCGAACCTACCTATCTAAGTCAAAATGCTTGATTGTAAGAATAGGGGCGTTCCTTATCAGACGCTTGGCACATAAATGAAGGAATCGAAGAGAGATTGGCAGATCATGTTCACCAAGAAATGAACCGAAATGGGATCTTGGTCTATTTGAGATTGTTTTTTTTTAATCGTAATCAAAGATGTTTTCTTGTATTGTATTAACCGAGAATCGGGACATCCTAGTAATGGATGGAGACGAACCGGAAATCTACAAGCAAGCGATGGCAAGCACCGACTCTGCTAAATGGCAAGAGGCCATGAGATCAGAAATAGATTCCATGTTTGAAAATCAAGTCTGGGACTTGGATGACTTACTCGAGGGTTACACACCTATCGGATGTAAGTGGATTTTCAAATTGAAAAACCGACAAAGATGGAAATGTATTCATTTACAAATCTAGATTAGTAGCAGAAGGTTGCAGGCAAATTCATGGTATTAATTACGATGAAACCTTTTCTCCGGTCACAATGCTTAAATCCGTTCGGATCCTCCTAGCGATTGTTGCATATTACAACTATGAAATATGGCAGATGGACGTTAAACCGCCTTCCTCAATGGAATTTTGGAAGAAACTGTGTATATGACACAGCCTGAAGGTTTTGTCAACCAAAACAATGTTGGGAAAGTGTGTAAGCTTAAAAAGTCAATCTACAGGCTGAAGCAAGCTAGCAGAATTTGGAAACTCCGAATCGATGAAGCCATCAGTTAAAGTGTGGTAATCTAGGTCGTTGAAATCTAAAGCACCAAGAAAGTCAAACTTATTCCTAGTATAGGACAAGTCCGAGTCGAACCACAAGGAATGAGAGGGGGAATGCTATAGCCTATGGTCAAGCTACTTCGAAGAATGAGAGGTGAAGTGAATTGAATTATAACTAAGGTCTCAAATTATCTAATCAAGTTAAGAAAATCTATACGCTAAACACTAGGGATTAAGGTTCCACATACAAGCTCAATGATTATGCTAATTGATGGATGACTCAATCGATTCAAACATTGCAAAGGTCAAACAATAGTTGCAATTAATAGAATTAAAGAGCTATCTCCTATAAGTCAAGCTAGTGTTCACTATGAATGACTAACAAGGAAAATCACAATCAAATTAAATTCAAACAATTAAAGCAATTCTCAAATCAAGGGTTCATGTCATTGAAATTTGCTATGCAATCTAGATTAATCATCTAGATTGATCGCTCCTAATCAAATTAATCACATTCACAACTATGTCAACCAATTCAATTGCAACAATTTAGTCATCCATGAATCATCAACTAGCAAAAATCTTCAATCAAGCATGCCTCCCATTCTCCCTAGCTACTAATCTACTCACAAATCATAATGGAATTGAAAAACAAAGCAAATTGAATTACAAACATCATCATTTCAAGCTTAATAAAAGAGAAAATCAAATTCAACAAATTCTCAAACCAAAGATCAACAACCAAATCAAACATTCAAGAATTAAAGGAAAGAGCAAGCAAAAGTAAATTCAAAGAAAGAAATTATCACTAATTTTCATTGATTAAAGATGAAATACAAGCTCAAAGATGTAATTTGAAGTACAAAACAAGTAATCAAAAGTTTCTCTCTCTACTAAATCTGGAAATAAATCTCAAGTACAAATGAAATTGTCATCCCTTAAAAAAGGAAAAGTCAAGGGGTATTTATAATAAATCGAGCGAAGAGGTTCGGAGTAGGGCCGTGTGTACGCAACACCAGCTGTGCGCACACACAGCAGGGTCTGCACGCGCGCACCCTTGCTGGGGTGTTGTGGCGTGCACGACTCCTCTTGCTCGCTCGTAAATCCTTGTGCGATGCTATGCTCTCAGCGCTCTCGTGATGATGCCCGCGAGAAAGGCAACCCTTGATCTTCAAATATTTGTGCTTTCATGACCTAGAAACAATGAGGGCGCAACCCTGAGAGCGTAGCAAATAAAACTTTCTTCACTATCAAAAATTCAAGTAAAAGTAAGAGAGAAAGTAAAATGAATAGAAACTAAACTAAAATAGCTAAATAAGAACAAAAATCATGAAAAACCCATAGAAGTGAATGAAAAACCAAAATGAGTTATAACGACGGAAAATAAAAGAAAAGTAGAAAGATTATATGAAAATAATGCAAGAAAATATAGAAAAAGAAATTAAAAGCTACTCTATTGAGCACCATAAATGATGCTCATCAAATTCCCCCAAGCTAGACTTTTGCTCGTCCCCGGGAAAAACAAGATCAAACCAAAGGAAAGATGATGACATTATTTAAGCAAAGAAAGAAACAAGAAAACTAGAGAATATGAGAATGTACACTAACTCACTTTCGTAGGAATCACGGTCAATTTTAGCAACTAAAGACAACCCATTTAAACCCCTAGATCGCTCTAAAGGACGAGTAATGCTCTCGTAAGGATTTCCTTAGAGATTAACCCATAACTCCCAAGTAAAATGTGGCAAAGCACAAAAAAGGAGAAAAGAGAAAGTTAAAACCAAAAGGAAGAAAAACTGCTCTTACAATGGACTTTTGCAAATAAACAAAACACAAGTAGATACCAAGCTTTCTAAACAAACAAGGATAGGCACGTTCCGAGATATCTTAGGTTGATTGAAACATAGAACATGCTAAACATAGAGAACTATCAAGATACAATTCACTTTCATCTCAAAATATTTTTGGCACATTCTCCCAATTAGCTTCAAATCTACCTTTAGCGAGCATCTCAATGGTTCGTCGAAGGAACCGGAAAAAGAAAGAGATTTGAGGCTACTCGACGTCTCGGTTGTTGCATACCGCTCTATAAGCTTGACCTACATCTCCCTCCACCGACTTGTGACTCAACCACAAAGGTCAAAAGGTCTTAGAAAGGGTTGTAATGTATGGGCGAAAAGGGTGAGGGTAGGCTAAAATTTGAAATTTGGAGGTATACCTAAATTATGAAGCAAAGATTGGCCAAATTTCAACACCAAAACCAAGTAATCACCAAACAAAAACACCAACACCCCCAGCTTATTCAAAGCCAAAATCACAAACATATACACAAAAAGCGTAAGAACGCTACCCCCAAGCTTGAACAAAGCATTGTCCTCAATGCTTTAAATTAGGGAGAAAGACACTTACATCAAAACATTTTTTTTGAATTTTTCATTTTTCACTTTTTTCAATTTTTGCCAAAGCTTTTGAATTTGCTTTGCTTTTTTTTTTTTCATTTTTCCAGTTTTCACATTATTTCATGTCCTCACCTCTTTTAACTATGGACGGCTTTTTCAAATTTGCATTTGCTTTTTATTAACAAAATATTTACAACAAAAACTTACTTTCATTAAAAAAAAAAACCAAACAATGATTCTCATCCACCAAAACTCCAACAATAGAGACCAAATGCTACACAAAAACAAATGATGGAAACAAAAATGAAACAAAAGGCTCAAAATCTAAAGATATGGCTTTAAAAGAAGGTTTATTGCTCAAATGGTTAGCAAGTAGGAAAATGAAAATCCAAAACAAAGAATAGAAAACTATCCTAGAAAAGGAAAAATTACCACCCCGAAAAGATGCCTTTGTCCTTCCTAAATGGCTCGGTCACGATCTCAAGATATGAAGGTCAAATTCCAGATAAAGCATACAATAGTCAAGGATCCATACGCCGCTCAAGCAAGATATGTACAAGGTTAGAAAAGAATGAAATCTCACATGGTTGTAGCAAAAACTCAATATTAGTTTCAAATTCACCAAAAGGGAGCAATTGCAAATTTTCAAAAACAATAGAATCTGGCTTCATGGTCCCAAAAGTTCTAAAGATACTACCTTAGCATACTCTATCCTAGAGTCGACCAAAGATACTCTCAAACCGTGCGAACCATTGTCTTTTAGGAAGGGTAATATCTAAAAATGCAAGTCCAAGTGGTACTAAATCCAAAGCAAAAGCAAAAACAAGAAGAAATTAGAGCAATGCCTCTAAAACTTAGTTTGTTGTTTTTGTTTTTTTTTCTTTTCTTTTTTCAAATTTTGATTTTTATGATTGCAAAATGAAAAAAGAAATGAAAAGAAAAGAGAAAAAGATAACAAAAAGAATAAGCAAAACAAAAAGAAAATGGAAAAAGAAGAAAAAGAAAAGAAAGAAAAGAAAGAAAATAAAGAACATGAAGAAGGAATAGAAAATCACAAGGAAGCAAGCCAAACACATAATATCCTAATAGACAAACAAATGGTCATTCGGCTACAGCGCCAATGACCCCAAACACACTAAGGTGTTAAAAGCAAGCAACCTCGAACCATTCAACTTCTCCTAATCTAAACCTAAACTATGCATACAAAAGGGAAAGAAAAAGAGGCAAAAAATAGAAAGATCACACCGAATGATAGTGATAATAAAGAACATGTACGATAACAAGAAATTCGTTACCAAATTCTATGTTTCGAATGCTCACATTGAGGACCTAAGAAGTGAGAGATAAAGAAAAAGAAAGAGAAATATCTACACAAAAGAATGTTAGTAACTTCTAGAGTGAATAAAAGAAAGAAATAAAAGGGATACAGGTAACCCATAAGGGATACGGTAATGCACGATAATAACAGAATTAGGACGCATGAAATAGACAATCCTCAGGAAGCAGACCAAGAGTGAACCATAAAAGTGATAAGTGACTTTTATGTCACTTTTAGGGTGTTTATTGAGTCGTTTTCTTGCTTATTTTCCAATAATTTCACCCTTTTATCCTTTATTTCTATTATTTTATTATTCTCGTCTTTTATCTTTATTTTGAGTATTTTTGATTTTTTTTATTAGTTATTAGTTTATCCAATAATTTGATGAGTGACATTTATGTCACTCCTAGGATAGTGTTTATGCCTTGTTTTAGCTTGTCTTAGGGTGTTTTGTAGTTGTTTTGTTCAAATAATGCATGCATACATGTCTCGATGTGTTTTAAATGAAATCGCGTACATTCTTGAATGCTTGCCTTCATTGCATGTTTGAACCGTTCCCTATACCTTATTGCTTCCCTTGATGTTTGTGCTTAGGTATTTGAAGTCTTGGATTGCAAAGAAGAAGCCAAGGAAGCATGACAGAAGAATCGAAGAAAGCAAGGTGCAAGGGCGTGCATAATGTGCGAGCGCGCAGCCCCGTGAGAACCCGCGCAAAACAGGCTAAATTGCAGAATTGAGGCAGAAAGTTTTGTGCAGCCTGTGCGCGACATGTGCGCGGGCGCATACCCACACCGCGCGGGCGCGCAGCCAGCAACACAGGCGCACAGATCCAAGCACAAGCCGCGCAACCCACAAATGCGCGGGCGCGTAGCTACATTGCGCGGGCGCAGGCTGCTGCAAGGGAGCGCAGGCCGCTGCGAGGGCGCACGCGCGGGCGCACAACTACCATGCGCGGGAGCACAGATCCTTGCGCTGGCGCACAGCGGGTCCTATTCTGCGTTTATGCGCGATTCTTTATATATTGCGGGGCTTGTTTTTTACGGGGGATCTATTATGCTATTTTCTTAGTTAGTTTAGGAGAGCTTCTTTCTCTTAGGGTTAGATGAGGAGTTTCTCTCTCTAGTCTAGGAGTAGTTTAGAGAGAGAAAGCTTGGATTTTTCATGGAGTTTTTGGGATTTTGAAGAAGCATTTTGTGGATTTTTCCTCTCATAAATTCAATGAGTCTTCCTAACTTTCTCTCACCTTTATTGCTTTCATTTATTATTGTTTTTGCTTATTTATTTGTTGGTTTGAGTAGATAAATTAGTTTAGTTATTTGATTCTTGCTTTTATTATTATTTTACCTTGTTTTCCATGTTTTTGTTCATTATGTTAGCTTAGGTTTTGTTCTAGGGAAATGGATGAAAGTTATGTTAATTAATTTAATGATTGATTGTGGTTAGTATGAAATTGTTTCTTGATTATTGTGTATGGATGATGCTTTTATGGATTAGAATCTTTCTAGCTAATTGATTCTATGTTCTTAATTGTATATTCAATCAATTGCGCGAGAGTGAGTTTGTTGAGAACCCTAAATTCTTCCATACCTTTGCTAGGCTAGTTGCACGAGAGTGAATTAGTTTAGTAGGATAATTAACATGCTTAATTGTGCGAGAGTGAGTTAAATGTGTTAATTGTTCCTAATCGAGGTCATTTTCATCTAATTGTTTGATGTTGTTGAATGCATTGATGTAAGGCTTTGTGAGACCATTGTTTCTCCTCCCCTTCCTCATGTCCCTTTCTCAACGAAATTTGACCATATCCCCTACTATCCTATGTTCCTCCCCTCTTTTATCTTAAAGCCTATTGAGGAGCCTCTCTTCTTTGTTGAGACTCTTCCTTCTCATCCTCCCATTGTTGAGGAAATGGGTGTTATGCCACCCAAAAATATTTTAAGGAGAGTTTGCATTATTTTTCTTCTTCTTTCTCTTCTTATTTTCTTGATTCTTCTTTTGATTTTTCTTCTTTCTTTTGGCATCTCCCTCCTCACTTAAGTGCAATAATCTTGTTGCACGTCCTCCTTCCGTCATTTGCCTACTTGTTATCATATGAAATGTGTAGTAGTGCATTTGATAAGCTCTTGCGTTTGTTGCAATATTATTTACTACAGCGGTCTCGCTTGGACGTTAAACAAGCCTTTCTCGGGAAGTAACCCGAGGTTTTTATTGCTTTCATTTTCTTTTCTTTTTAGATTAGATTTTCTCTCATGGAAATGTTTGTGTGCCTTTTTCTAGGTACATGACTTGATATACACTTATGTATTAGTTTGGATCAAGAATCAAGGAAGTTTAATACCTATTTTTGCTAGCATATGGAAATCGAGATTCAATTCAAAAGGAAATTGGCTTTGAAAGGTTGGTTCATTTGCGGGTATTTACACCCACCAATATCCGGTAATATCTTTCCTAGCTCTTTCTCTAATGGTTGGTGACTCGTTGGACATGTGTTGGTTTGTTGGGTTGATTTCTTTCTTTTCCCCTCCCATGGATTATTTGGTTTATGTTTGAGTATATTGTCTAATTCAAGCTTGGGGGAGGGTATTCTATCATTCTTGGGTAGAATGTTGATTCATATATGCCATGCACCTTTGTATATGCATTTCCATGTCTTTTCTTATATTTTGAAAAGTCCAAAAAGATTTTTGTTTACTTTCAAGGTATTTGGCAAAATGTGTTTTGTTTGTTCTTATTTTGGACATTTTGTTTTGGAATTGCATTCTTGAATGTTTTTCTTCCTAAGTGGTAAATGTATGCACAGTCTGAGAGTGTCTTTGGTTGACTCTAGGATACTATATGCTAAGGTAGTCGGGTTAAGAACTTTTAGGGGTCCATGAAGCCTTAGTTCACGGGAATGTGGTAAGAAGGAGTTGCTCTCTATAGTGGCTTTGAAACCCTTTGTTGGTATTTGTTTGGTTATAATCCCTTGTGAGCTTCATTTGTTCTAGCCTTCATCACCTTGTTGAGCGGCAATTTAGGATCCTTGGCTATGCATGTCTTAATCCTTGTTTTGACCTCTAGCTCCCAAGATCGTGACCGAGCCACTCTAGGGGAGGAAAAGGGCACATTTTCTCATTTTTCTTTATCTTCTTTTTATTTTGTTACAAATTTGGTTTTCTATTTTGCATCAACCTACTTATTAACCAATTTGAGCCTAATGTTTCCCGCTCTTGTTTAAACCACGTTACAAACCTAATGGCCTATGTTTACCAACCCTCTTAGTTAGTGAAGCATTGGCATGTGAGGTTTGAGTTTTTTTTTTTTTTTTGTGTGTTGATCATGAGCAAGAAAACTTTGTGAATTGGTTGAAGTAAGGTCTTGAAAGTTGAGCTTGAAAAGAATATGCAAAAAAGTTTGAGAAGAAAGATGCAATTTAAGAAAATCAAATGAAGTTTCAAGAAAAAGGCGTCCATGAATTAAAAAAGGCAAGGACACAAAAAAAAAACACAAATATATTTTAGTTTGGTTTCGTTTTCTTCCGTTGTTTAAGCATTGGGGACAATGCTTCGTTCAAGCTTGGGGGGGAGCGTTCCTTCATTTTTTTGTATATATTGTGTGTTAGTGTTGAGTAAGCTTGGGGGAGATGGAATTATTGGTATTTTTGTTTGATATTTTGTGACTTCTTGAGTTTGTTTTGAGAGTAGGCCACTCTTTTGCTTCACTTAGGAAATATCACCAAAATTTTCAAATTTTTACCCCGCCTTAACCCTTAGCCTTACGTTACAACCAATAAAAGACCCTTAGACTTTAGTGGGGTTAGGTCAAAGAACGGTCGAGGGAGATAGATTTCAAACCTATGGAGAGAGTATGCATAGTTGAGATGTCAGGATTACCTTCTCAAAGTTTTTCATTTCTTTATCTTTTTCCGGTTCCTTCGTGGAATCATGAAAAGCTAGCTGAAGGGTTGATTTGAAGCTAGTGCAGAGAACGCGGCCCGATTGGTTGGGGCTAGGGTGGATTGAGTCCTCATTAGTTCTCTATGCTTAGCATATGTTATGTTTCAATCAACCATTGACATCTTGGAACGTGCATACATTTGTCTATTTAGAAAGGCTTGCATTCATTGGTGCTTGTTCCTATCTCTTGTCCATATATTAATTTGTGTCTTGCTTTCTCTTTTTATGTTTCTTTTTCTTTTCTTTTTATTGTCGTGCCTTGGTTTTTGTCTAGAGTTGTGGGTTAAACTCTTAGGACAGCCTCACGAGAGCACACTCGTCCTCTAGGGCGATCTAGGGGTTTAAAGGGCTTGTCATTAGTTGCTAAAAGTGACCGTGATTCCTACGAAAGTGAGTTAGTATACATTCTTGTCTCCTTCAGTGTTCTAGCTTTGCTTGAATAAATCATTCTCCTTCTCCCGTGTTTCATGTTAATTTGCTCGAGGACGAGCAAAAGGTAAGCTTGGGGGAGTTTGATAAGTGACTTTTATGTCACTTTTAGGGTGTTTATTGAGTCGTTTTCCGGCGTATTTTCCAATAATTTCACCCTTTTATCCTTTATTTCTATTATTTTATTATTCTCGTCTTTTATCTTTATTTTGAGTAATTTTGCTTTTTTTTTATTAGTTATTAGTTTATCCAATAATTTGATGAGTGACATTTATGTCACTCCTAGGATAGTGTTTATGCCTTGTTTTAGCTTGTCTTAGGGTGTTTTGTAGTTGTTTTGTTCAAATAATGCATGCATACATGTCTCGATCTGTTTTAAATGAAATCGCGTATATTCTTGAATGCTTGCCTTCATTGCATGTTTGCACCGTTTCCTATACCTTATTGCTTCCCTTGGTGTTTGTGCTTAGGTATTTGAAGTCTTGGATTGCAAAGAAGAAGCCAAGGAAGCATGACAGAAGAATCGAAGAAAGCAAGGTGCAAGGGCGCGCATAATGTACGGGCGCGCAGCCCTGTGAGAACCCACGCAAAACAGGCGAAATTGCAGAATCGAGGCAGAAAGTTTTGCGCGGCCTGTGCGCGACATGTGCGCGGGCGCACACCCACACGGCGCGGGCGTGCAGCCAACAACACAGGCGCACAGACCCAAGCACAAGCCGCGCAACCCACAAATGCGCGGGCGCGCAGCTACATTACGCGGGCGCGCAGGCTGCTGCGAGGGAGCGCAGGCCGCTGCGAGGGCGCACAACTACCATGCGCGGGCGCACAGATCCTTGCGCGGCCGCACACAGGTCCTGTTCTGCGTTTATGCGTGATTCTTTATATATTGCGGGGCTTGTTTTGTACGGGGGATCTATTATGGTATTTTCTTAGTTAGTTTAGGAGAGCTTCTCTCTCTTAGGGTTAGATGAGGAGTTTCTCTCTCTAGTTTAGGAGTATTTTAGAGAGAGAAAGCTTGGATTTTTCATGGAGTTTTTAGGATTTTGAAGAAGCATTTTGTGGATTTTTCCTCTCATAAATTCAATGAGTCTTCCTAACTTTCTCTCACCTTTATTGCTTTCATTTATTATTGTTTTTGCTTATTTATTTGTTGTTTTGATTAGATTAATTAGTTTAGTTATTTGATTCTTGCTTTTATTATTTTTTTACCTTGTTTTCCATGTTTTTGTTCATTATGTTAGCTTAGGTTTTGTTCTAGGGAAATAGATGAAGGTGATGTTAATTAATTTAATGATTGATTGTGGTTAGTATGAAATTGTTTCTTGATTAATGTGTATGGATGATGCTTTTATGGATTAGAATCTTTCTAGCTAATTGATTCTATGTTCTTAATTGTATATTCAATCAATTGCGCGAGAGTGAGTTGGTTGAGAGCCCTAAATTCTTCCATACCTTTGCTAGGCTAGTTGCACGAGAGTGAATTAGTTTAGTAGGATAATTAACATGCTTAATTGTGCGAGAGTGAGTTAAATGTGTTAATTGTTCCTAATCGAGGTCATTTTCATCTAATTGTTTGATGTTGGTGAATGCATTGATGTAATTGGATTCCACTTTCCCTAGTTTTAGTTGTTTTCTCTTAGTAGTGTTAAGTTGAACCTCTCTTTACCTCACAAGCTTTCCTAGTAGTCTAATTAGCATAGATTGATGCACTTAGTCCTTTTGGGTTCGACCCTTTACTTACCCCTATACTTGTATTAGGGTAGTTTAGGTTTTATAAATTTCTAATTTGATTAGGGGTAGTAGTCCCAACGACACTATCTAACTCTCGATCAAAAAGCGAAGGGGAAAACGGTGAGGCACACACACAACATAAAACACCCCCTAGCTTAAAATACACCAACTTGGGATTCCCAAATTCGATGGTCATTATTAAACAGTTGGAAAGTCAATGTCCTTAAATAATCACCATTAGTCTCACGAATCACTTCAAGGGACAAAAGAAATTCATATGTTACTTTAGCATAAGTGGGCGCATGCAAGTCCAAAAACACCAAAAGGCCTAAATTCTTGGCAAGTAGACGAACACCTTCATCAATTCAAAGCAATTTTGTAGTCGCTTGATCATAAAAGCGGGTGGATTTAAGCTTCCTCTTTGTCAATTGGATGAATCTATCCCAATGGAGTTCCTTAGAGAATTCAATGCCATATGTTTCAACCACCTCGGTAGGAGGTAAAACAACATGCCGGGATTTGCTTGTGCTTGTTCTAGCCCTTTTCTTTCGACGAATAGGGCTAATCTTTAAGAAGAAAGGCCAAGCATGAGAAATTCATCAAGAAATTGGCTCAAACACAAAAGAGCATAAGAGATAAAATCATCACCAAATAATCATAGAGAATTGCTCAAGAATTTTCAAGCAAAAAGATAATCCAATCATGAATGAAACAAGAATTGGTCACAATGAACTAATGCCATGAATATAGTAGCAACCGTAGAAATATTCAATGAGAAATAAGAAGCAACTAATCATTAATCAAAGGAAAAAGTATGTCATGAAAGACCAAAATCATGAATCATCATAGGCAAAATAATCCAAAAACATTGAATAATAAAAGAAACAAAGCTATTATGAACAATACCCATGAGAGAGAAAGATGACCAACAATGGTGATTTTAAGAATTCAAGCAAAGTAAACAATTTCATCATGAAAAAGCTTCAAAGTATCATCAAATAACATCATACAACACAAAATACAAGCAAAAAGAACCAACAATGGAGTTCTACCATTAAACCCAATAAAGGGTTTCAAGCTTAAAAAATAAGGAAGAAGATGATTAGAAAATGGAATAATTGAAGATTATATACTAATTAGAACACCAAGATGCAAGTTCCAAACCCCAATTTGAACACCCAAAATTCGAAAATCCAAGGACCCAAAATTCGAATATTTGAGCTCGAAATTTCGGAAATTTCGAGTGTAAAATTGTGTTTTTGTTGTTGTAATTTGTGACATGATGAATTAAAATGATATTATATGATGATTTTGTGAAGAATTGTTAAGAGGAAGAAGAAGTAAAGTGGAGGAGAAGAAAGGAAGAGAAAATCAGGGAGAGAGAATGAGGGGGGCTGCTAAAGGCACGAAAAGCGGGGGGGGGGGGGTGCAAGGCTCGTGCGTGCGCGCACACCCAGTTATGCGTGCGCACGAGCAGCCGGCTATTGGGGCGTTGCGCGCATTGGTTAGTGCTCGTGTGTGCGGTGCTCTCGCTACGCTCTTGAGCGTCAAGATCGAGTGACACCCACGAGAGGGACAGACCAAAAATCACTCAATTTTCTCAAATATCACTTGTTCATGATTAAAATTCATGAAAGAGAAGCCATGAGAGCGCTCTTGCACATTAATCTCATCTTCACTCTAATTCAACTCTAACCTCTTGATACCTTCAATTGACACCAAAATTGTTAGAAATCTTAATCAACTCAATCCCAAGGTACCTAAAATCAAGAAAACAAAGAAAGAGAAGAAAATTTCTCAAAAAAAAAGAAATAAAAAGATTGAAAAATTAAAAGAAAGGGTTAGAAAACCGGGTTGCCTCTCGAGAAGCGCTTGTTTAACGTCATAGCTCGACGTTCTCCACCTATCAAGGTGGTTGACGGAGAATCATTTTGTGAACTAGACCAACGAAAGCACCATCAAAATACTTCTTGAGTCGATGGCCATTGACCTTGAACGGAGATTATGAATCCACATAAAAACTTCCACAACAGCATTTGGAAAGACACCTTGAACCAAATAAGGACCACTCCACCTTGACATGAGCATTCCGAGGAACAACTTCATCTTAGAATTATACAGAAGAACTTTCACCAACACAAAACTCCTTTTCCTCAATAATTTTGTCATGAGCATCCTTAGATCGAGCTTTGTAGGTACTTGCACAATCATAAGCATCAAGCCTAAGTTCTTCTAATTCATGAAGATCCAACCACATTTGCTCTCCCGCACTCGCCAAAAAAAATTGATTTTCTTGATTACCCAATGAGCGCGGTGCTCAAGCTCCATCGGAAGATTTCAAGATTTTCCATAAACAAGACGGTATGGAGTGGTGCCTATGGGAGTCTTGAAAGCCGTTCAATATGCCCATAAATCATCATCTAATTTGTCCGCCTAATCTTTCCTATTCCTAGCAACCTTCTTCTCAAGGATCAACTTTATTTGACGGTTGGACACCTCAACTTGTCCACTAGTTTGAGGGTTGTAGGGAAGGTCGAAACGTTGATGAATGTCATGCTTTCTCAATAACTTTTGGAAAGCATTATGTACAAAATGCGATCCATTGTCACTTATTGCCGCCTTGGGCACACCGAATCTCGGAAAGATGATCTTTTTTAATAGCTTCATCACCACCTTGTGGTCATTTGTAGGGGAGGAAATGGCCTCAACCCATTTGGAAACATAATCGACCGCCACAAGGATGTATTGGTTTCCAAAATAAGAAGGGAATGGTCCCATGAAGTCAATGCCCCATACATCGAAAATCTCCAACTCAAGGATGGGTTGTTGAGGCATCTCATTTCTCTTTGAAATGTTTCCGGTCCTTTGGCATCTATCATAAGACTTGATAAAACCCCAAGTGTCCTTAAAAAGATGCGGCAACCATAAACCACTTTGGAGAATTTTTGAAGCGATTTTGGAAACTCCCATGTGACCACCACTAAGATATAAGTGGCACATCTTAAAGACATTCGGCACTTCTTCACTTGGAATGCAACGACGAAGCAAACCATCAACTCCTCGCCTATACAAAATCGGGTCATCCCACAAATAGTGTCGAGCTTCTCTCTTGAGCTTCTTTCTTTGATTCTTCGAAAATGAAGGTGGAAACTCCCCACATGCTAGAAAATTAACCAAATAGGCGAACCAAGGGAGTTTCTTCACATCAATGGCTTATAATAAATCATTAAGCATCCTATCTTCAATAGGGGAACCATCATCTTAGACTTGGGAGCCTCAAGGCAAGAGAGATGATCCGCCACAACATTCTCCGCCCCATTCTTGTCTCTAACTTCAATTCAAAGGTTTGAAGTTCAAGCACCCATCGAAGCAATCTAGGTTTTGTTTCCTTCTTAAAAAAGAGATATTTGAGAGTCGCATGATCTGTGAGAACAATGGACTTAGAACCCAACAAATAACAACGAAATTTCTCAAAAGCATGCACAATTGCCGAAAACTCCTTTTCCGTTTTTGTGTAGTTTCGTTGAGCTCCATTGAGAGTTTTTGACATATAATAGATGACATGGAGCTTCTTATCAACCCTTTGACCCAAAAAACCTCCAATAGTCGTATCACTAGTAGCACACATCAATTCAAAAGGTAAATCCCATCTCGGGGCTTGGACTATTGGGGTAGAAATCAAGGCTTTCTTCAACTTGTTGAACGCTTTCAAGCATCTATAATCAAACACGAACTCAACATCCTTTTGAAGAAGATCATTGAGGGGCTTAGCAATTAGAGAGAAATCCTTGATGAATCTCCTATAAAACCCGGCATGCCCCAAGAAAGACCTCACACCTTTTACATTGACCGGAGGTGGTAGCTTTTCAATGACTCCAATCTTCGCTTGGTCCACCTCAATTCCTTTGTAGGAGATCTTATGACCAAGGACAATGCTTTCCTCAACCATAAAGTGACATTGCTCCCATTTCAAGACTAGATTCACTTTCTCACACCGAACCAAACACTTTTCAAGGTTCTCAAGGCAAGCCTCAAATGAAACACCTCCCACTGAAAAATCATCCATAAACACTTCTATTTTCTCTTCCAACATATCTCCAAATATGCTCATCATACACCGTTGGAAGGTGGCGGGGGCTTTGCAAAGCCCGAATGGCATTCTCCTATAAGAAAAGGTTTCATATGGGCAAGTAAAAGTTGTTTTTTCTTGGTCATCTGGGTGAATAGGAATTTAAAAGAAACCGAAATAACCATCAAGAAAACAATAGTACTTATGCCTTGTTAGTCTTTCAAGCATTTAATCAATGAAGGGAAGGGGGAAATGATCCTTTTTGGTGGATGTGTTTAAACCTCGATAATCTATACACAACCTCCATCCTGTGACCGTCCTTGTAGGAATGAGCTCACCTTTCTCATTCTCCACAACGGTCATGCCTCCTTTCTTTGGGATAACGTGGACCGGGGAAACCCACCTTGAGCTAGAGATGGGGAATATGATTCCCGTATCCAATAGCTTGGTGATTTCCTTGTTGATCACTTCCCCCATTTGAGGGAGAAGTTTTCGTTGTCTTTCAATGCTTGGTGAGGCATTATCCTCAAGAGTGATGTGGTGCATGCATAATGCGGGACTAATACCCTTGAGGTCATCAATGGTATAGCCCAAAGCACATTAGTGCTTTCTCAATACACCAGACAACTTTTGGGCTTGGCTCTCACTTAATGAGGAACTAACAATCACGGGAAAAGTCGAGTTAGGGACTAAGAATTCATACCTAAGGTGTGACGGAAGAGGTTTGAGCTCAACCATGGGGACACCTTTACCTTCCTTTGTTGTAGCCGCTTGCAATGCTTCTTGGCTAGTGATGTTCATGCACATTCATTTTCTCATAAAAATCTTCAAGGCTTCCATTGAGCAAATCTTCATACAAAGCTATCTCTTTGTTAGGAACACCTATCTTTTCCTTATTCAACAAAATATTCTCAAGAGCATGATTAGAGGTGAGCAATTGCTCATGCAAGAAGACACAACATGATCAAGAGAGTTAATCATCATACAATTCCCCAAGGAAGAACTTGGATACTTCATACTATCATTCAAGTCAAATTCTATCACCTCATCTCCTACTTTAAGTGAAATTTTAGCACTCTTGACATTGGTCGTAGCACCCGAAGTAGCGAGAAAGGGTTTACCTAGAATGATAGGAATGCTAGAATCTTCGTCCATCTCAAGTACCACAAAATCCACTGGAATAACAAATTTGCCAACCCTCAAAAGGACATCCTCCACCTTACCCTTAGGAAACTTGATTGACCTATCGGCCAATTACAAAGTAGTGTTGGTAGGCAAGAGTTCCCCTAGTTCAACTCTTTGGTACACCAAATATGGCATAAGGCTAACACTAGCTCCTAGGTCACATAAGGCATTATCGATTTGCATTTTGTAAATAGCACAAGGGATGGAAAAGTTTCCGGGATCTTTTAGCTTAGGTGGCATCTTGTGCATTATGATTGCACTATAATTCTCGGTCAAGTTCACCGTCTCCACAACATAACAAGTCCTCCTACCGTTCAAAATGTCTTTAAGGAATTTTGCATAATTCGGCATTTGGGTGACAACAGCGGTAAATGGTAGAGAAAGAGGAAGTTGTTTAGCATATCAATAAATCTTCCAAATTGTTCATCCAACTTGTGTCTCAAGAATCTTTGTGGATAAGGAATCTTGGGTTTTACAACTTCTCTCTCTTCCTTTACCTCCTTAGGTGGCTCTACCATCACTTCACTCAAAGATTCACCATCTCCCTCATCCTCAACTAAAACCTCCTTGGCACCCCCCTTACTCTTACTCTTGCTAGGCAAACTCTCCTCAAGCACCCTACCACTTCTTGTGACTATGGCATTAACGGGTCTCTAAGGCTCTAGGCCTTGAAAAGTTAAAGAAGAAGGGCTTGCATGGTCTTTCAAAGCATTGGCAAGTTGAGAAATTTGGTTTTCAAGCATCTTATTGTGTGTCATCATTTCATTAAACTTCTTATCACTCACCGCCATGTAGGTGTTCAACAACTTGTTTTGGTTCCCAATGATTTCCTCCAAGTTAGTCCTAGAGGAATAAAAGGGTTGAACATAGGAATTATCAATTTGGATCTTTGGGGCAAATCCAGGAGGGGAACCCCTTTGAACATTGTTTTGAAAATTTCCCCTATTTTTATTGTTCCAATTACCTCTACTTTAATTTTAACCATAACCCTAATTATGGTTACCATAACCTTGGTTATGATTACCATAATTTTGGTTTTGATTTTGGCCACTATAACCTTGGTTGTCATAGTTACCTCGGGAGTTTTGGTTCCTATAACCACCACCTTGGTTATAGTTGTCAAAATTTCAATGGTTGTTGTAATTCCTATTCCATTAACCTCTTTAATTCTCAAACCTAGAATCATTATTGTTTGACACATAGTTCACATGGTCATTCACACATACATCTTGATCATCACAAACATCCATACATGCATGAGGGCAATTAGAAGCATCATGATCATACGATCCACAAACATCACAAAACAAGCAACCACTAGGCATGTTACTAGAAGAGGGGAAGGGTTGAGGGTTAGAAGACATACCTCTCCCCTTAAATTGGGAGGAAAGATTGAAACTTGGGAGGTAGCACTTTCCAACTTTGCCTTAATAGCGGACATTTCCTTCCCCAAGTTTGTTATTTGTGAGGACAAGTTGTTTATGGCATTAAGATGATCAACCGAGTACGCCGAAGAGCTACTCTTGCTAGTTTAATCCCTCTCACCATCTTGCCAATCTCTATAGTGCCTCACTACGTCTTCAATTATGTCTACCACTTCCTCTTCCGTTTTATTCATGATGGGACCTTCGGCTCCTCCATCAAGACACGACTTTCCTTGAGGAATTAGGCCACCATAGAAGATTTGAATAATTTGGTAAGTAGGAATTCCGTGGTGAGGAAATTCTCTTTGATACTCCTTGTACCTCTCCCATGCTTCATAGAGGGTTTCACTAGACTTTTTCTTGAAACCTTGAATCAAAGCTCTAGCCTCCGCCGTTTTCTTTTGTGGGTAGAAACGGGATAGAAATTCCTTGGTCATTTTGTCCCATGTCCTTAGAGAATTGAGTTTGACCTCCTTGTACACCATTCCAAGGCACGCCCTATGAGAGAAAAGGGAAAAAGCTTGAGGTGGATGAATTCTTGGAAAATTCCATTCACTTTGATAGTGTTGCAATATTTTTCGAACTCTTTGAGATGGTTTAGTGATCTTTCATGTTTAGCCCCACTAAATTGTCGCCTCTCTATTAAAGTGATCAATGCCGGCCTTATTTCGAAATCATTTGTCGGTGTTGTAGGTGGAGCAATCCCACTTTCAAACCTATATGCACCCGGAATCCCCAATTCCTTCAATGACACCCTTGGACTTTCTCCCATCCTTGCTTGTTCTTCTTGATGTGGTTCATCTTCACTTGGAGGGCTAGAACTCAAAGAACGTCTAGCAAATCTTATCCTTAAAATTGTCCTCTCAATTTCCAGATCAAATGGCACTAGTGAACGACCACGTGCTCTACGCATACAATCTCAAAAGAAATAATTTGTAACACGGCTACAAATCTAGCCAAAAAGAGAAAAATCTTTTTGTATTTTCCGATTAAAAATGAAGTAGACTCAACAACTATAACAAAGCACCAATATCATTCCCCGGCAACGGCGCCATTTTGACGTGTGGTTATCTAGGTCGTTGAAATCTAAAGCATCACCAATCAAACAATTAAGAAAGTCAATCTTATTCCTAGTATTGGAACAAGTGCTAGTCGAACCACAAGGAATGAGAGGGAGAATGCTATAGCCTATGGTCAAGCCACTTCGAAGAATGAGAGGTGAATTGAATTGAATTATAAGTAAGTTCTCAAATTAACTAATCAAGTCAAGAAAATCAATACGCTAAACACTAGGGATTAAGGTTCCACATGTAAGCTCAATGACTATGCCAATCGATGAAGAACTCAATTGATTCAAACGTTGCAAAGGACAAACAATAGTTGCAATTAATAGAATTAAAGAGCTATCTCCTATAAGTCAAGCTAGTGTTCACTATGAATGACTAACAAGGAAAATCGCAATCAAATTCAAACAATTAAAGTAATTCTCAAAACAAGGGTTCATGTCATTGAAATTTGCTATGCAATCTAGATTAATCATCTAGGTTGATCACTCCTAATCGAATTAATCACATTCACAACTATGTCAACCAATTTAATTGCAACAATTTAATCATCGATGAATCATCAACTAGCAAAAATCTTCAATCAAGCATGCCTCCCCTTCTCCCTAACTACTAATCTACTCACAAATCATAATGGAATTGAAAAACAAAGCAAATTGAATTACAAACATCATTTCAAGCTTAATCAAAGAGAAAATCAAATTCAACGAATTCTCAAACCAAAGATCAACAATCAAATCAAACATTCAAGAATTAAAGGAAAGATCAAGCAAAAGTAAATTCAAAGAAAGAAATTCTTACTAATTTTCATTAATTGAAGATGAAATCCAAGCTAAAAGATGTAATTTGAAGTACAAAACAAGTAATCTAAATTTTCTCTCACTACTTTCTCTCTCTACTAAATCTGGAAATAAATCTCACGTACATGTGAAATCGTCATCACCTAAAAAAGGAAAAGTCAAGGAAAAGGAAGTAAATCGAGCGAAGAGGTTCGGAGCAAGGCCGTGTGCACGCACCCCTGTTGTGGTGTTGCGGCGTGCACGGCTCCTCTTGCTCGTCCATAGATCCTTGTGCGAAGCTATGCTCTCAGCGCTCTCGTGAATCCCTATCGTCGGCACTCTCATGATGATGCCCGTGAGAGAGGCACCCCTTGATCTTCAAATATTCGCGCTTTCATGACCTAGAATCAATGAGGGAGCTACTGTGAGAGCGCAACAAATAAAACTTTGAAACTTCACTAACAAAAATTCAAGTAAAAGTAAGAGAGAAAGCAAAATGAATAGAAACTAAACTAAAATAGCTAAATAAGAACAAAAATCATGAAAAACTCATAAAAGTGAATGAAAAACCAAAATGAGTTATAAAGACGGAAAATAAAAGAAAACTAGAAAGATTATATGAAAATAAAGCAAGAAAATATAGAAAAAGAAATTAAAAGCTACTCTATTGAGCGCCATAAACGACGCTCATCATTAGTAAGTTTGGTTTTATAAAGAATCCAGATGAATCTTGTGTTTACAAGAAGGTCAGTGGGAGTGACATCGCCTTCCTAGTCTTATATGTTGATGACATATTGCTCATTGGGAATAGTATTCCGATGTTAGAGTTTGTAAAGGCCTGGCTTGGAAAGTGTTTTTCAATGAAAGACTTGGGAGAGGCTCAGTACATATTGGGCATCAAGATCTATAGGGATAGATCTAAGACGATGATTGGATTGACCTAGAGTACTTATATTGATAAGTTACTGGCAGGATTCAGGATGGAAGGGGCGAAGAGAGGTCACTTGCCCATGTGACATGGCATAACCTTGAGCAAGAAGCAGTGTCCGAAGACACCTGATGAGCGAGAAAGGATGAATGAGATTCCATATGCTTCGCTAATTGGATCGATCATGTATGCCATGATATGTACTAGGCCAGATGTATCGTATGCCTTGAGTGCTACAAACCGATACCAATCAGACCCAGGAGAGGCTCATTGGACTGCAGCCAAGAATATCCTAAAGTACCTGAAAAGGAATAAGGATAAATTCCTGGTATATGGTGGCTCAGAAAAATTAGTTGTTGAAGGTTATACCGACACAAGCTTCCAAACAGACAGAGACGATTTCAAATCACAGTCTAGATATGTGTTCTGTCTTAATGGAGGAGCGTTGGGTTGGAAGAGTGCCAATCAGAGCACAACTGCAGATTCTACAACTGAAGCCGAATACTTTGCATCTGCTGAAATGCCTAAGGAGGCAGTTTGGATTCGTAAGTTCGTTGGTGAACTTGATGTTGTACCCTCTATCAAGGGTCCAATAGCCCTCTATTGCGACCACAATGGAGCTATTTCTTAGGCCAGAGACCCAAGGGAACATCAGAAGGTCAAACATGTCAAGCAGTGATTTCACATGAAAAGAGAATGGAAATCAGAGGGTGAAATCAAAATTTGTAAAGTTGGAACGGATGACAATGTAGCCGATCCACTTACTAAACCTCTGCCTCAAGTGAAGCACAATAAGCACGTTGAGGCAATGGGAATCAGGCACGTTGGAGATTGTCTTTGATTTCCCTGTTTAGTGTTTTAATTAAATTTTGAACATTTTAATGTAAGACACTAAGATGAACCATTCAATTTTGGAGTAATTTAATATCATGCAATTTTATCACTTCGTTTCTATTTAATTGTGGTTTAGGATTAAATATTGAGTCCATTTGATTCTGAGAATATTCAAAATAGGGTATCAAGACCAGTCTTGGATAAAGAAACACCTATTAAGTGAACATTGAATATTATAATCGAAAATTATCCCTAATCGAGGTCATTTAAATGATGGACGCTTAATGACCGCTTGAGATTAGTGTGTAGTTTGATTTATAGCACCGTTTCTTGTGCTACAAGGACATGATTGCCATAAATCATTTGCACAGGTATTGGTTTAGAACCATACTTGATTGACCTATGAAAATATTTTAAGAGATTTAAAAATCCTCATAAGTATACTTCTCATTATCGCTATCAGAACCTCTTTCCTTGACCATGAGTATTGTGAGTTCTCTTGTTTGAGTACTAGTCCGTTTTGATGTTAGCAGCACCAGCCGCACGGACGCAAGTAGCAGCCTGCATTGGTGCGGGCATGCTGCGCGTATCTGCGTGCTTGGTGCGCCCCATGCTAGCAGCGCCTAGCAGCTAGCAGCGTGCTAGCATGCCAGTAGCCAGGCGCGCACACCTTGGCCAGCAGCCCGCAAGCGTGCGTGGCTTGGTGCGCCAAGGGCAGTAGCAGCATCGAAGCGTGCACCAGCCAACAACCCAACCTAATACTAGGCCGCCAGCTTGGCGTGCCTTGGTCCCCAATGCTGGGGTGCCACGTGGCGCATTGAGAAGGCAGCCGAAAAAAAGGGGAAGCTTGGGAGGAAGGCTTGGTCCCCTCCCCTTGTGGTCCTTACCTAACCTTCCCTCCTTTGAGTGCCACTTGTTGATTAATTATTATTTGGCTATTTTCTTTTGTTTTTTAACTAAAAATAAAAGGAGAAAATTGGTTTTACCAACTCTCCCCCATTGATGGGAGATTGGATTTCTCACTTGAGTTTCCCTATAAATATACCCCTTGGGATTTTGGGAAACTCACTTGAGTAAGAGCTTAGTTAGGCATCTCCACTTGAGAGAAAACCTTTAAGCTCATTAATTACTCGAGTAGTCTTTTTGGTCGGACTTGGCTAACCTCCATGTAGTAAACCGGTCGGGTTGCGTTGTAGATGGACTTCTTCAGAGGTCCTCGCCCTTTGTGAAGCTCGGATTTCTCAAGTAAGAGCTTCATCTTGTTGAGCGAAGCATGCTACAAGAGTAATTTACTCTTTTCTTTATTCTTGTTATTTATGCATTTTGTTATATTAATTGTGAGTTTGTTCTTGGGCTCGGGTGTTATTTCCAGAGTGAGTCGGACTCATCGAAACCCAACATATGCCGCCGTTTTCCTTTCTACCCCAGCCGGATGGGTAAGTCAATTTGTCCGACTAGGTGCACAACCCCTCCTTCGAAACCAATAAGATGGTTAGCGATGCCTCAAAGATTGTCCAGCTTGTAATTCAGCTTGGACAGACACTTGTAGCTAATGAGGTCAAAGGAGCTACTAGTGTCTACAAGGATCTGACCAACCAGTTGGTTGGCGACCTTACATTCAATGACGATTGGGTCATCATGCGGTCGGCGGAATTTGCCCCAATCCTTCTCAATGATGAGGACGTCTAGGAAAGTACCACTAGCAGACGACTATCCATCATCAACAGAATGGATCATATCTTCAGATGATCCTTGGTGCTCGGATGGCCTGGCCACCACTTGCAAAATTTCCTGCTATGGTGTAGACCGGCTCCTTGTCAGTGTCCGAACTACTAGCAGGTTTGACAGTCTTGGACGACTGTCCCGGATTCGTCTTTTCAGTCGCTTTGGATTTCAAGACATAAGATTTTAGCACCCCCTTGTCAACCAGACGGTCCAACGTTCGCTTGAGGCTATAGCAGTCGTTGGTGTCATGGCCGACTTCTTCATGGAAGTGACAGTTTTTATTTTTGTTCCATGACTAGACGGAACACTTCATTGGATTCGGCTTTTCAACGGTCAGCCGGTCCTTTATCTCCATGAGGATGGAAAAGCTGTCTTTATTATACTCGTACCTCGGGATGTACGGTTTGAATTCTTTCTTTTTTCTTTTGGACGACTGATCAGGCTCATCCACCGACCTGACTTCTTTTCTCTTTTTGCTCTCTTCAGCTTTCTAAGCTGGCTAAGAAGACCGACTCTCTTTTTGTTTGTTAGACTTCTTAGAGTATGAATGATGGTTGGACCCATCCTTAATAAAGCTCTCCGCCTCTATCAACGCCTCATGGAGGGTGAAAACCCTCTTTCGGACAAGGTCAAACTTAAAGGTTTACCCATCCTTTAGACCCTTGAAGAAGTCTGTATAAGCTACCTCGTCAGACACCCCTTATATCTGGATTCTCACAAGATTGAATCGTCTAACTTAAGAGCGAAGTCCTCCTCTCATTCCCTGCCGTATGGTGCTCAAGTCGAGACTCGTTTTCTTGGTAGGGATTTTCATCTAGAAGTTGGAGGCAAACAGGAAGACAAGCCTCCTGAAGCTATCAATGCATCCGGCTAGTAGGTTGCCAAACCATTGTTGGGCTATGCCCTTGAAGGTAGCCGAGAAGCATCGGCACCACATAGTATCCTCCAACCTCTGCATGTGCATAAGGTTGGTGTAAGCCAGGAGGTGGTCCTCTGGGTTGGTGGTGCCGCCTCGGTTATTTCCTTGATGAACGCAGAAGTTTGTTTACTAATCTGAGCAAACGGAGATGCCAGTCCAAGGGCTGAACATTGTGTGCCGCCTGACCTTCGAAGAAGGCTGGCTGCATGAATGGTGGAGCATACTGCCCGTATGGCGTCTGAGGCACATAAGGGACTGTCCCAATCATCTGAGGGCTAGTATGGACAGGCTTGCCGCCTGTATGGCTCTCATGTAAGGATTGAGAATTCCTTGCAGAAGTATTTTTGAAGCTGTCTGGAAAGCTTGATGTATTGGCTGACTTAGACAACTGCTGGCTCCGGTTGTGGTCGATGATGTGTCGAGCATCGGAGAAGGTTTTCTTGCTACCATCCGGCTAAAGAACTCGGATGACCTTCCTTTTGCCCATCTAGGGCAGAAAGTTCTTAGACAAGTCAATGGAAAGCGTAGTCTTCTCCTACGGATGTGGAGTAGGCTGCCTGTCTCTGATTGACTTCCTCCTCTCAGTTTGAGGAGTTTTCTTGGCCGACTAACCCTTGTTAGAGCCAGCCGTCCTCTTGTTGATTAGGTCCTTGATTTCACCCTTGAAACTTGTCATGAATTTCCTGAGTTCATCTCAGGTTACTAGAGCCTGACTTCTTGCCGTCTGGGTGTTCCCAGGCGGTGGTCCAACAATCTTGCTGGTACCAGCTTCGTTGTTGCCTCGTTCCAGCTTATCTCTGGAACGAATGTACTTAGAGAGGAATGACCCATCAGGGCCTACTCGGGTTTCGACATCACAGTCGTTGTCCGTATCATGGTCTGAATTGACCACCCCATCGGGTCCAGGCCGATTAGGTTTAGGTGGCGGTACAAACTCTTGAACCATCTTAGAGGTACTCTCCTCACAGATGGCGCCAAATTTTTGGGTGTTTTTAGTCCCTCGGGAGAGTTACAGATCAAAGACTGGTCTGGTGCGGCCTGTACCTGCAAAACAGCGAAGACTCTGGGTAGTTGGAGCTCCGCCTCCGACTATCAAGTTAGAATGTATTTGGAGAATGTAAAGAGTGCGAAAAAAGTAAAGTGAGATCTTTTCAAATTCCGAAATCAGGTGTTTTCTCTGATGAGATAGAATGTAGAGTATTGTAATAAATGAATGTGTCCCCAAAATGTGGAAAACCTCACTATTAACAGGGTCATGGGAATACGTGCTCATTAGGTCATTCTGACCTAGCGCTGTTTTACGGCTTTCTCGAGAATTGGGCCTTGAAGGCCGCAATTCTAGCTGATATCTGAGGCTGACACGTGTCAGCTGGTGAGTGGCCCACATGCTCCTTAGTGGATTATTCTCATCGCCCTTGGAGCTTCCTTTTAGCCTACGCATAAGAGAGCTCTCCCTTTGGGTAATCTTTTGTGTAGCTCATCTTTTATGAGCATAAATTGGGAAGCCGAAAGTCTTAGAGCGCGTTTTGCTCTCTTGTTAGCATAAAGTGGATATTCCCCTTTGGTGACTTAATTAAGGATGTCAATGTACCAAGGTTCCTCTTTCTTTTCTTCTTCTTGAACTATTTCATTATCTTCTATGGCTTGGATATAAGTTGGCTTATGCCTATTTTCTATTGTTAAAGGCATTTTCTTAATTTCCTTAGGAATTCTAACCATCGAGTCTAGTCTTGCCAAGGCATCAACAAATTGATTTTCTTCTCTTGGTAGATATGTGTATTCTACCTTCTCTAGTTGGTTAGTAAGGGTTTTTAAGTATGTTTGGTAGTGAGACAAGCTTTCACTCCATACTTTCCATCTTTTGGAGATGTGATTGATGATGAGGGAAGAGTCTACGAATATTCAAAGCTTCTTTACTCCTAATGCCAAAGCAGTTTCAAGGCCTACTACACATGCTTCGTATTCCGAAGCATTGTTGGTAACGTCGAAATCTAACTTTATCGAGATTGGGACATGTTCTTATTTGGGTGATACTAGTAAGACTCCCACACCACATCCTTTTTAGTTTGAAGCCCCATCGAAGTATAATGTCCAAGTATCATCTTCCGTGACGATTATGTCTTTGTCCGGAAAGTCGTTTTCATGCATTGGTTTCGAATCTTCAATTGGGAAATCCGCTAAGAAGTCTGTAACCACGGATTCTTTGATTTCTTTTTGAGGCATAAATCTTACATCAAATAGGGCTAAGTTGACTGTCCATCTAGATATTCGCCCGTTTAGTGTAGATTTCTCAAAGTGGTACTTAAGAGGATCCCTTCGAGATACTACATATAATGTGTGGACGAGCATGTAGTATCTTAGCTTGGTTGTGGCCCACTCTAATGCGAGGCATAATTTTTCAAGCAGTGTTTAGCGTACTTCATACTCGAGCATCTTTTCACTTAAATAGTAAATGGCATTTTCTTTACTTTCTACTTCTTGTGCAAGCATAGCTCCCACTGTTTCTTTGGTACCCGTTAGGTATAACCGAAGTGGGATTCCTGGAAGCCCAGATGCTAATACAGGAGGATTAGCGAGATAGGCTTTGATTTTATCAAAGACTTTTTGACACTCATCGTCCCATATCACTGGTACATTCTTTTTGAGCTTCTTGAATATTGGTTCACATATCGTAGTGAGTTTAGATATGAACCTACTTATGTATTTCAACCGGCCAATAAATCTTCGAATCTGTTTCTCAGTTTTGGGTGGCGGCATTGACATGATTGCTTTGATTTTGGTTGGATCTATCTCTATTCCTCTAGAGCTAATGACATAGCCTAAAAGTTTTCCTGAGGTGACTCTAAATGCACACTTGGCTGGGTTTAGCCTCATGTTATATTTTCTTAACCTCTCAAAGAATTTCCTTAAAGATATTTGGTGTCCTAGATAGTCCTTTGATTTTACAATCATATCGTCCACATATATACTTCGACCTCTTTATGCATCATGTCGTGGAGTAAAGCAGTCGCTGCTCTTTGGTAAGTGGCACTCACGTTTTTCAACCCGAATGGCACCACCGTGTAACAGTAAGTACCCCAAGGTGTTATAAAGATAGTCTTTTCCATATCTTCTTCAGCCATGAAAATATGGTTATATCTTACGTACACATCCATAAACTAGAGAAGGGCGTGATTTGTTGTATTATCTACTAGAATATCATTGTGTGGTAAAGGGAAGTCGTCCTTTGGACTTGCCTTATTCAGATCTCTGTAGTCGACACACATTCTTACCCTACCATCCTTCTTAGGATTTAGTACCACATTTGCGACCCATTCGGGGTATTTGGATACCTTGATAAAACATGCAGTTATTTGTTTTTGCACTTCTTCTTTTATCTTAAGAGCTACGTCGGGTTTCATTCGTCGTAACTTTTGTTTTACAGGTTTCATTTCTGGAATTAGTGGTACGGTGTATTGAGCTATTTCTCTATTTATTCATGGCATATCTTCATATGACTAGGTGAAAACATCGATGAATTCTTTTAGTAGATTTATTAAATTGGTTATTTCCTCTTGATTAAGGGTTAAATCATTTTTAACTTCTCTTTTAATAGTTGGATCTTTTGAGATATTAACTTTTTCGGTGTCTTCAATTATAAGTGTTTTATTTTCAAGTGTTTCCATTGCTTTAATTATTTCTTTATCGTTTTAATTGTTAGCAAAGAAATGCTCATCATCTTGGGTGAGAGAATGACACTAGAAGTAAGCGGAAGAAAACAAATTATTAAATCCCGAAACCATTACATCAACAAGTGATACGTCCGTTGGGACTTGACTACTGATTATCCTAGGAGTAGGTTCTAAACTAGAAGGGATAGAAGGAGACATAACTATGGAAGATTTAGAAGACTCGACTACAGAAGACTTGAATTCAGACTCAGACTCAGACGACTGAAACTCATCGAACATTGGTCCTTGTCCTGTGGTGATGGAGATTCTTTTTCCACTTGGCGTAGTCACCTTCACAGTCTTTCGCCATCCCTAAACTAATCCTTTTCCCGGAGTAATGAGCTTTGTAGGGTCAAAGTTTTCACTTTGTAACACCGTTTGGATAAGTGCAGAATTGCCATCGACATGCTTAGGCTCATTTTTCTCGTACCCAAAGAGGAGACCCATAACACTGAAGTCGAAGCATGGAGGTGCTCGCTCCTTGTAGATGGGAGTTGGAATCTCATCAAAGAAATTACAGTCAAAGAATATTTCGAACCCTGGTTGTCTTATCTCATCTCTGAAAAAAAGGTTCGGGCAATTCATGGCATGGATAATCCTCACCCTCTTTTATCAATTGTCCATTTAGAGGGGATAGTGATCCATCGGGATAGCTTTTTTCTGGGTATGAGCATTTCTTTATGCGTTGAACTTTTCTCGGGCTCGATTATAGTCTTCTGTAGTCGGTTCAAAACTAAGTCCAAAAGTATCACACTTGGGGAGGCTAGGAAGTCCGGTTTGCTTTGCTATTCCTTTCTCCTTTCCTAGAGTTATTCCAGGAAAGTGTCCTTGTCTTCTAAGAATAGTGTGGACTATCATGTTTGAATGGAGGTCGTAGCGAAGAGGGGTCTTTTCATCTTCCTCGATTAAAGAGACCTCTTCGACATTAAAGCCCCATAAGCCTTCATCGTTTTCCAGAATTAGGATTGGTTCATCAATCGCTTTAATTCTCATAGGGGAAGCATCAATGGTGACCAAAATTCCTCCAACTATAGCCTTGACCTGTTGGTGGAGGGATGAAGGGACGGCCATAAGGTCATGAAGCCAAGGGTGTCCCAACAATAGGTTGAAAGAGGCTTTAATATCCAGTACTTGAAATGTAGTAGCATGCTCAATGACTCATGTCATGACATTCATAGTGATGGTCCAAAGACCTTGACGACGAGTGTTATCGTAAGCTCTTATTCCTTGTGTTAATGGAGATAAATCCTCATCTTTTATTCCTAACATTCTCAAAGTTCAGAGTAGGAAAACATTAATTGCAGGCCCATTATCTGTGAGGGTCAATAGAACGTTCATCCTTTTGTAAACAACCGTGAGGTTCAAGGCTTTATTGTGCTTATCACCTTTAGGAGGTAGATCCTTGTCGGAAAAGGTGATCAAGTTGATGGGACTGGGAAGTTCACTAGTATGGAATTTGGCTAAACCTTCCGGTGAGGTTTCTGAATCAATTCCTACTTTTGTCAAGGCATCCGTTACTGCGAGCCAATGCTCGTGGGATGTGCCTAGTAGTTTCCATACATTCATCTCAACCATAGTCTTTTTCAATTGTTCAACACCATCATTGTCTTTTATAATTGGAATTGAGACTTGCTGAGTGGTAGGAATGGATTGATTTGTGATGGGAGTTTGCATTCTTCCTGATCTTGTGAGGACGTTGTAAGGAGGGTGTGCCCATAGTAGGGGATCCTTCTCCTTATATGACCATGGCTCTCTAAAAGCCCAGGACTTTACACTTGCTAGGGTGTATTAGGATTTGAATTTCTGACTGTTTGGGGGACCATGAATTAGAGTTGATCCTACCATTATACTTTTTTGTAAGAAACTAGTAAGGAGTCGCCAATGAGTTTTAGGAAAACTCATAAACCTCGTTCATGCCTTTCTCCCAAGTAGAGTTCAAGGGATATTTAGCACGAATCGTAAGCTCTTAGGAAACCCTCACGAGACCTCACTCGTCCTCATAGGCGACTTTGGGGTTTTAAGGGCTTGTTGTAGCTAAAAACAACCGTGATTCCTACGTTAGTGAGTTAGTGTACATTCTTTCTCCTTGTTTCTATTTTGTTTCTTTTGCTTCCAATAATTTCGTCTTGTTCTCTTTTGCTCTAGCTTTGCTCGAGGACGAGCAAAGGTTTAGCTTGGGGGAATTTGATGAGTGACATTTTATGTCACTCCTAGGATAGTGTTTATGCCTTGTTTTAGCTTGTCTTAGGGTGTTCTGCAGTTGTTTGTTCAAATAATGCGTGCATACATGTCTCGATGTATTATTAACGAAATCGCGTATATTGTTGAATGCTTGCCTTCATTGCGTGTTTGCACCGTTCCCTATACCTTATTGTTTCCCTTGGTGTTTGTGCTTAGGTATTTGAAGTCTTGGATTGCAAAGAAGAAGCCAAGGAAGCATGAGAGAAGAATCGAAGAAAGCAAGGTGCAAGGGCGCGAATAATGTGCGGGCGCGCAGCATTGTGAGAACCCGCGCAGGAATGCTTCAAGAACGGAACAGAAACAGAAGGTTTTGTGCGCCTTGTGCGCACTTTGTGTGCGGACGCGCACCTTTGATATGTGCGGGCGCGCAGCCCTGGGAGAACCCGCACAAGACAGCAGCTGAAGCAGAGCCAAAACAGGGAGTTGTGTGCGCCCTGTGCGCGCTTTGTGTGCGGGCGCACACTCTTCAAGCGCGAGCGCACACTCTTCAAGCGCGAGCGCGCAGAATTCTGGGAGAAGGCGCGCATCCATGGGTCTAATTCCCCGTACCCACAGATCTGCGGGCGCGCAAGATCTTCGAGGGCGCACAGCGGGTCTTGTTCAGCGTTTTTGCGCGATTCTTTATATATTGCGGGTCTTGTTTTGTACGGAAAAAAACTTCATTCTTTTAGATTTTTTTTCCTTGTTTTAGGAGAGATTCTCTCTCTAGGTTTAGCTTAGGATTAGAGTAGTTTAGAGAGAGAAAGTGAGGGTTTCACCATTGTTGACCTTGGATTTTGAAGAAGAAATTGATCATCTTTTCTATAGATTTACATCTTCAATCAATGAGAATCTCTAACTCCCTCTCCTCTAATTTTATTGCTTTCTTTTTAGTATTGTTTTTGTTGTTGATATTGCTTGTTAATCATGTTGATTCTTGATTATTTGTTGATTAATCTTGTTATTATCATGATTAGTGAGTAATTTCCCCATTAAGGGGATGGTTGTGGTGTAGTTGGATCTTGAGCATGTTCTAGTTTAGAATTGATTTATTTGTGATTAAAGTCTTTACATGTTTGATATTCTTTAATCTTCTTGCAAGTGCACATTGTTGGTTGATTAAAGGTGAATCTTTGCTAACAAGGAACAGAAGTTGACTTAGCTAAGGTTCATTATTATCGATTGTTATTTAATAGTACCTCCTAGTATATGGTTCTAATGTGGAAGCATAGAGGCTATGTTAGGAGAAGCCAATTGACCCCGGAAGGCGGCTGGATTTGATCCTTTATTTCGATATTTGAGCATGTTTAGTTCATAATTAATTCAATTTCTATGCCTTTGTGTATGTTCAAGTGAATGCTTTACCTAAACCATTTCCCTTAATGTTTTATTTTTTTGTTTTAGCATTTTTTGACTTTAGTTTATTTATCTCCTATTCCAGACTAGCTTAATTGTCGATAAAATTTGGTGGTGTTTATCCGTTCTCTGTGGTTCAACCCCTATGCTTGCCTTATACTCGTATTAGGTTTGTTTAGGTTGTATAAATTGTATTTGATCTAGGGATAGACAATTGACGACGCATTTATTACCTTGTCAGGAGACCGTGAAGGGGTTAGACGAGAGGCTACGTGACCTTTTAGGGGACCGTCTTGCGGTGGCCTTTCATATGTACGCGCAGTTTTGTCCGTACTTAGTTCTTGCCAACAAGCTGTCGGCTGACAAGGTTGGTCGGCAGTGTACACCTGAGCAATTGGCCTGGATAGACATTGCCCACGTTCTTTCCGTCACTATTTTGAGTGATTGGGGAGAGCGTTTCGCTATCGGGTTACTTGTTTGCCTTAGTGATTTGGGGCAAGTGGGTATCTTGCGTTGGGCGGAGGTGTCATATGCCTGTATGCTGATAGCTATGGGTAAGGCGACCCGGGTGATGGATTCCGCGGCAGCTACTAAGGTGCCCTAGATCTCCATTCCGTGGCATTGCCGTCTCCTCGAGATGCGTATTTGTCTTAATCTTTTTATTTTTTATAACCAATTTTGCTCTTTTTAATCGCATTGTATTCTTTTTTTTTAGGCTTGGGGTTACTCGTACCTACCTTTCTTAGCCTCACTACAAGAAATTCGACTTTGAGCAACAACTAAATTGGAGCCCAAACGAATATTTCGTCGCCCAAAGTCTTGGGCGACAAATTGGGCCTAGAGATGGGTTCGAAGCCCAAAGCTCAAAGCACATTACATATTGGGCGACGAATTTGTATTTCGTTGCACAAAGTTTATTTTGTGCGACGAACTAGTTAGTTGCCTATGTGCTGTCTATTTCATCGCCCATAATATGTTGGGCGACAATGAAGTTCGTTTCCCTATCTTTGATACTTTGGGCGACAAAGTATTTTTTGTTGCCCATAATATTTTGGGCAACGAACTTATTCGACGCCCATCTTTGTGCCCCTTACGTGCTACCTCGTTGCCTATAGTATTTTGTGCAACGAAGTTACTTGTTGTCCATATTTGTCAACATCATACAATGCTTTGTTTATAAATAACATACTGAGAAAAATCAAATTAATCTGAATATAAATTCAAATACCAAACATTTTGAATAATGACTATATGAAATAGTGTATTTTATAAATAACATACTGAGAAAATGTGCAAATTATAAGATAATCCCACTTTGTCAACAAGGTACATGATCCTTTTAAAATTAAATAACAGAAACATAACACTATTTACATAGTTAATTACATATCACCTTCAATAGTTGCGATCATCCATCTTTCATTGCTAGCCCATGTTATTCCTATGTAAGTGAAACATAAGTTAGTAACACCAAAAGCTAGGAGAACTGATCTACCAAGAAATAATTCATTTGCCTTTAAGCATAAATTAGTTTATAAACATTTTCTAAGCTTCTCCTAAAGTAGACATGCATCACTTTAAAAAATTATAATATAAAGCATTGCAAAAGTATAGATGTCGTACCAGTTCATGGAAAATTCTTGCGGTAGATCTGGTTCCATTTGCAAGAGTTTCAGTTTGCTTAAGCTTATTTTCCACATTAACTTTACTAATACGCTACAAACCATAAAAAAAAGGCACTAGCAGATTATCGAAATATAACTTCAATTAATGGTTGGGTAAAAAAAGAGTCAAAGGAAAGTTTACCTTTTGCTTTTCATCATTCCAGTACTCACATACTAGCCATGTCCATTGGTTAGCATCAATACTATCTGTTTTCCTGTTTATAGCATATTCAATAGACTTTTTTCTAAAGTATTGCTCTTTAAGCCTGAATCTGCAATGTTTATACAACATGGAGCACTAAAAGCTCAACGCTTCAGTAACATCAGCACCAGAAACTTAATCAGGTAAATCATATTTACCCTGCAACGTAAATCATAATAAATATCCATCCATGCTAAACACATTCAGACATTTTAAATGGTCTCAAATACTTAAAAACTTACCCGAATCTTTTTATATAACCTCTCTTTTGCACCTGAATCCATCTTAGCCCAATTCCTTTCAAGAATGAAGTAAAGTCAAAGCATGAAACATAACTTTAGCAGCATATATTCAAAAAACTTATAGCACATACAATGACTTGAGGGGACAAAATTCTTTCACCCAATTGCTACAATCACATATGAATTCATTGCCTATTCACCAACCACACGTCGAAGCTCATCCATGAAATTTATTTTAATCCTTTCTTCAGAATTAGGATTCCACATTTTAGTAACATATTGCTTACCCCTAGTTGGCCCACGCCTCTTACGATCAGGAAATTTTAGCCGATGATCAGCTTGTTCAAGCCTTCGTTTCCCTCGATATGTTAACCTAGTCTCTCTAGTTTGTGCACTAGTTGTTTCTTCTGCATCATGATGCTGCTCCTCATTTGTTTGTTGTTGACACTGCACATTTTGTTGTTGCTGTTGTTCATTTTGTTGCTGTTTCTTCTACACATTCGGTTGATGTTGCTGCTCTATATTCTGATGTTGTTGTTGAACATCATCCACTTGCTGCTCATTCAGTTGTTGCCCTACATTTGACACTTGCCTTGTCTTACACAACTGCCGTGCATGCTGCTGAACTTGCTGAATTGCCATTTCACTGCAATAATTTCTTTTCCATGATATTAGTAATATTAAAATAAGCAATAGAGAATTCCTGACAAAATAACTGCAATTTGCTTATTAGATAGCATTAACACTTTTCTTAATACAATAATAAACAACAATCCATTAATAAAATAAAATCAAACAAGTAACTAATCTATGTGATAACCCTTATTTTATTAAAACATCAAAATAGCGGGAAAATGAAAAAGTATGGAGGAGTATGCACTATTTTACATATAATAAAATTATGTTAAACTACAGTTACAAGGTATCCTATATATGTAAAATTAGTTTAAGAGAAAGTAAGCAGATAAATGTGATTTCAATTCTAGATTTTCTAATTTAAGGAATAAATCTAAATGGATAAACTAATTAAATAACAATATAAATAAATTGTATAAGATAAAAAGAAGGTATATACTAACTAAATTATGAAATAGAAGTTGGAATTGGTACTAGAAAGAAATTTTACCACTTATTTGCTTAAAATATGCTTTAATATTTTAAAGCCAAATTGTCAATAATAAGATGAAGATTCCTTGGTACTAATCTCGTGGGATGTTGTAGCTGACATCATTTGATTAAGCTCTTTTATCAAACGCAACGAAAAGTTACTTGTCATCAGTTAAGAAGTAGATCAAACCTAAGCTAACAAAAGTTACTTATTCTAAATAAAGGTTATGTATATCCTTATATCTAAGCTCTAATTTTATGATTATCCCTGACAACAATATAAAACTACTACTCTATATTGTATTTCTTGTTCACACAATGACTCTGACATGAAAAAATAGCCTCCTATCATATTATATTGCAAGATATCATACATGCATGCAAAGATATATAGAAAAATTCTTTCTAAAAAACATATATTTCATACATTAACAGTGAGACCATATAATTAAATGGTTCTACGACACCCTAATTTTCAATTTCCCAATTAAAACAGGTCAAACACGCTAAATTACCAAAAAATACAATCATATACTACCTTTAATTGCTCCAAAATACCAATTAGTAATTGAATTTATATAAATCAAATGCCTCAAATTAGTAAGTATTGATTAACATAAAATCAAACTCCAATTAAATTATCAACCAACAATTGAATTAGGAACAATCAATTCAAACAAAATAATATGTTCCAAACTACATCAATTGAATTTGTGAAGCAGTAAGACAAAATTTAACAAAAAACATTAAAAAAAAATCAAAGATAGAAGGGTCGAATTACCTAGGAAAAAGAAGGTGACGCTGCCGTCGCTACTACTAGTATAAGCCGCCTGAGGCTGCCGGAGAAAACCCATATTCTAACGAGTCGAAGTGATAACCGAAATCGCAGAAGTACGGGGGTCTTTAATGGCAGATGTAAGGGGTAAGATTCGTCAGAGGGTTTAATAGCTTTAAAAAAATTGATATTGATAAATTGGGTATTTGAGGGGAAGAGGGAATATGAGGTGGGGTGGGAGTAGAAAACTAAATTAGAGTTGTTTTTTTTTTTGGAAAAGAAACCGAGGGATAACCCTAATACTACTCTAAACGTGGGAATTTTGCAAAATAAAAACTAAATTTCCGCCTTTTTTTTAGATTTTGGGCAACGATAAAATTATAACAAGGAAAAACAAATTAGTACCCTATAAAATTCAACTCAATGCACAAAACCTATTTTGGGTTACGAGTGTATATGTCGTCGCCCAAAACACAGATTTGGGCAAAGAAATTGAATTAGATGCCCATTTCATTAGTTTTGGGCTCCGAAAAAAAAAATTTGTCGCCCATGTTAATATGACTCGTTGCCCAAACCCATTTTTCTTGTAGCCAAATCCTTGGTTATCCAGCGGAGCAGTTGGTGCTATTGGATGTGTCTTACCCGACGTTTGTTGCATCCAGGCTGACTCCTTTCCTAGCTTTTGTCCCGGATAGCATTTTTCTTTTCTTTTTTTTTATTTCTTTATCTATTGTTCGGAATTTGACTCTTTTTTATTGTATATATTTTAGCGAGTCGAGCTGAGTGGTTGGGTGCCTCTTACGACGAAGCTGACGTATACTGACGCTTTTGGGTCGGTAATTCGTGAGATGCTTCCGGCAGCGGAGGATGAGGACATACCGTTTGTACCAGAGACTGTTAAGTCGGTATGTTTATTCTGTACATGTATATCTTTTATTTTTCATATATGTAGGGAATATTTCAAGCATCCCATAGTTGAGCCCCACTGTGATCATACACTTAAGCACGGTGGAGTCCAAAAGAAAAGGAAGCTAGAGCAAAAGAGTCGCCAACAAGTTTTAGGAACTTGTAAACCGTTCACAGGGTGAAGGTTACACCCCTTAGCGATCTAGGAGATCGTTAACTCCAATAGGTCTAGAACCATGACTCGAAGATTCAGGGATGAAAGTACAAATCCAACCTAAAAGAGATTGAAACTGCCCTAAAAATAGGCCTCAACTTTATTTTTCTCATATTCATGTGCGCTTTCTGACTAACGTACAACCAATAGGTTTACCCTAAACCTGTTTATCTATGTTGGTTGAATATTAATGCACAAACAAAACTATTATTGGCGATCACTTGAATTATAATCATATTAGCCTAAACAAAATTATTAATTATCTTATATAAACGTGATTATAAGTACAAATTCCCTTTAAACATACATAAAAAGTGTGATCAAGCAATAACAATAATAATAATCAAGTAACATAATAACATTCATCATCATCAATCAAAATCTTAGTCTCAATAAAGATTAATAATAATAGCAAGATTCTAGGCAAGATACTAACAAGATTAATAACAAACCCTAGCATGTCACTAAACTTTAAAGATCAAAGCTTTATTCCTAACATGTTACTAACATGATATTAGGAAAGAAATAGGAAGCATCATAATAATATACATGATATTAGAAATTTTAAGTAACCCAAAACATGATACTAGGAATTAACAAAATAATCTAAGCATGATTTCTATATCAAAAGAAGTAAAGCAACTACTTACTTGGATGTCTCGTATCTCTTTCTAATAACAAAATACACACGTTAGCAACTTCAAGGAAAATAATTAATCAAACAATTAATTAAACAATTGAAATAGGGATTTTGGACCAAACCCTCAGAAATATAAACCTTTCACATCTAGGGCGAAGGCAACTTCGAACTTGGCTAGGTGTGTCTAGATCTAATGTAAGTGGAATTTTGTGAGAGGGAAGGTTTAGAAAAAGAATAGAGGGAGCAGGAAAGCTTCTAGCTCTTTTAGAGAGAAAAGAGAGAGATGATTGTTGTAAATTGATGAATGTAGATCAATGATTGTAGATACCTTTAAAACAGGGAGATACGACCCCTATTTATAGAAAAATAGCACGGGATTGAAGAAAATCATATTCGAAATAAAACTCCTCCTGTCGCAATTGACAAGAGTTGGCGCCAAACGACGAGCTTCGTCGCCGGCCAACGCCAGGCGACAAAGGTCAGCGCCTAGCGACGAAGCCGTCATCTCACACTGGTCTAAAATTCAATGCGCTTTTCCACGCGTAATTATCTTCAACACCGGTTGCAGGTAATTAAGCGTTCGAGCAATTTTCGAAATCAGATTTAATATATTTTATTCAAAATAAAACATCCTCTTTAGAATATAATTAATAGTCCTAATTTCATTAGAATTAAAAGGAACCTTCTAGAAGATCAAAATCAATCCTAACAACTTTAGTAATAATAATTAATAGGCCCTCCTCTAGATCACTGGGCCGCATGTAAAAAATAATTTTGAACCCAATTTAATTTAATCCATAACTTCCTCATTATTCATCAAAATTGGGCTTATATCGTTGGAAAGATCTTCTCGAGCCTAATCCAACTACACTATTATTGAACCCTTATTATGGATCAAACCAAATTGGAATGGCTACTTTTCATAAATAAGAGTAAGAGAAGAAATATTTTTTTGAAAACAGAAAGAGAAATATTTTAATAAAACATCCTCATCATTAGCCTTTCTACACTTTCACTTCGTTCGATACTTCGTTTGATAATCAAATGACGGAAAGGTATTCATCACTGGGTTTGGTTTTGGGGAGACACATTTGGGTGTCTACAGAAGCCCCCAGTTTGACTAAGTTTGGAGAAACGAATGTTTCGAAAACGAAAGTCAAAGTAACGATAGGGATGGAGAATGATTCAGAACGTTCTGCGATCTTAAATCATTCTGGTAACACCGATACCTGCAAACTAGCGTTAGTTAAACAGATAAAAGAGTTAAGAAATGCATATCTTGCACCGTCGAGCACACGTCTTAGAGGGTAATCGATTTGTTGCTGTAATTGTTGTTGTGACAACCTTCCACAAGCTAGGGAACGCCATCTTGCTGTTTTCATGTTGTGGTCGTGATTTGCCGCTATTGATGTTCACTCGTCTCTGAACAAAAGAGCTTCTTTTTGAGGATTGTTCACTCGCCTCTGAACAATGGAGCTTTAATAGGATGTTCACTCGTCAAAGAGCTTCGAATGATATGCCCACGTGTCTCTGAGCAAAAGAGCTTTTAGAGGGATGTTCACTCATATCTGAACAATGGAGATTTTGGAGGGATGTTCACTCGTATCTGAACAATGGAGCTTTTAGAGGGATGTTCACTCATCAAAGAGCTTCAAATGATATGCCCACGTGTCTCTAAGCAAAAGAGATTTTAGAGGGATGTTCACTCGTCTTTGAACAATGGAGCTTTTGGAGGGATGTTCACTCGTCTCTGAACAATGGAGCTTTAATAGGATGCCCACGCGTCTCTGAGCAAAAGATCTTGAAAAGAAATGTCCACGCGTCTCTTAATAAAGAGCTTTAATAGGATGCCCACGCGTCTCTGAGCAAAAGAGCTTGAAAAGAAATGTCCACGCGTCTCTGAACAAAGAGCTTTAATAGGATGCCCACACGTCTCTAAGCAAAAGAGCTTGATAGGAATGTCCACGCGTCTCTGAACAAAAGAGTTTTGACACTTGAATGTTTGTTGAGATCATCCGGTTGGCTGCGAACAGGAGCTTTGCTGAATGGTTGTATCCTTTAGAAATCAAAAGATTGCAAAAGGACTTTGCTGGTGTTTTTCTTAGGGTTGACCTAAGGTGATTCACTGACTTGAGGTTGACACGTGTGTGACTATTGTGTGATTTAATGTGTTTTAACACATGTGTTAGACTTAATTCGAGGTGACATGACTCAACGTACATGACTCGTGTGTGCATTATAATGTGATTGTGCGACTCGAAAAATGCAAAAAAAAAAAAAAAAAAAACAAAAAATTACCGTCATTTTTTGTGGAGGGTACCGACTTTCTCCCAAAAAATAAAGACACAAAAAAGAAAGAAGTGAAGTGTTGGATAGTATGTTGAATAAGCTTAGTCAAATGTATGTGCCCACGTTGTATCTCATAGTACAAGGATTGTAACATCTTAGACTATCCCAGTTGACTCGATAATGCAAGTATTTAGGTAACTTAGGCGCGGAGGCTAAGTGATTCATACTTTATGATGCAATGATGATTATGATTTATGAGTGATGTTGATATGACAAGGCATGCTTCAGCGTTGTGTTAAGATTGAAAGGAATGGTGTCCTTCGAACAAGTGTATTATTCTGATAGCGGGTTCAGAATTATTAGAAAGCTAATATATTTAGTAAGGTCAAGTGATCGGAATGCCTGGGTGGAGGCCGCTTCCGATCAGTAATATTAATATAATTAATATTACAGCTTAATCTTGACTGAACCCTTCGGGTCACACCCAAGCAAATATATGCGAACCAACTCGACGAATTAATTCGGAAGAAATTAATTTGTCGCCTGAGTGTTAAATATTTAGACGTCGGTAATTCGAGCTTAGAGCGTCGAAATCGATCGTCGGAAGTCGAGTCTAAAATGATAAAAGACGAGACGCGCAAAATAATAATAAATCGACCATATTCCCGAAAATACCCCTAGCATTGGTGTGCCCCGAGAATCCGAATGCTAGGGGCAAGACGAACTAGCACACCGTGCTAGCAGCCCCGGCCAGCTGCGGCTAGGCACAGCAGCAGCAGCCGCACAGCAGCAGCTGGCTGCGGACTGGGCTCGGGCCAGGTGCGGGGTGGTGCGGGCCGGGCTCGGGCTTGGCTCGTGGCTTGGCTCGGGTCATAGGGCCATGAATAAGGGGAAGCTTTGAATATGGGAGTAAGTGGGAGAGGACATGTGGCACAAGAAGAGTATTGAGTGGGGAGCAAGTATGGTCCCCTACTCTCCATGTGGTCCTCACCAACCCATCTCACATGGTAATGCCATTTGTAGATTTATTATTAGTTTACAATTTTAATTTAATTTATCTTTAAATTAATTTGTGGAATTTTATGATCCCACATTGATGGGATAGAAATTCCCACTCATACTTTCCTCTATAAATACCAAGCTTTGGGTTTTGGAGTACAGTGCTTGAGTGGGAGTTAAAAAGAGCATTCCATAATTTTTGGGAAAACTCTTAAACTCACATAACACTCGGGTTTGGGTCGGACCTTGCTAACCCCAAGGTAGCAGACCTTAAAGTTGTGTTCGCCCATTTGTGGGTGGATACCGTCGGAGGCGCGGCGCTTGACGTGCTAGTAGCTTTCAAGTAAGAGCCCCGGGTTTTGGGCGAAGCTCGCTTCAAGGGTAAGATTCATTATCTTTTCTTTGTGAATATTTATTTATGCTTTGTGATTTTAATTATTGCGAGTGGTTCCTTGGGAGGGGTTGTTTCCGCGGTAAGTCGGACTCACCAAACCCCATCAGCGGTATCGGAGCCCCGCTCGTTTATTTTTATAATCATGTTTTTCAAGGTTTATTTTTGGCTTAATTTTCTGGTTTATGTTGCTAATTAGATTAGTAGCTCGGTTTTATTTATTTAATCCCGTTTTTAATGTCGAATTTGGCCCAGAACCCAGATTTTCGCCCAAGACTAGTGAATTTTGGGTGGAAAACGTGTTTTTAGCCAAATTTTGACCAGAAATGCCTTTTTCGAGGTGTTTTTCGTTTTTGACGAAAAATTTTAAGTCTTTTCTAACCATGAAATCAATGGCATAAATTGCTGATTATATGGTTGATTATTTGCATAATTTTCTGCACTTTTATGTCCCCTTAAAGCACACTTACTTGGTAGTATTTGATGCTCAAAGGTTGATTTATTTTCACATAATTGAAAAATTAATTGCCTTTTAGTGTGAAAATTTTATTTTTGAGGCTTCCTAAGTGTTAAAGATTCAATCTTTATTTATGATAAGTGATTGAAACTTTGAAAACCACTAAATTCCATGTTATTTTGAGTTGATTAGAAACATAAAGTTTTGATTTTTGTGATAGAAATTTGGTTATCTTCATGTTACATGATATAATTTTCAAGGATTCACAAATTTTAGATGTTGGAATTTTCATTTGAACATTAAAGTTCACATATTTTCCAACTTTCCTTTACTTTGTCAAATTCTCAAGTTTAATTTAAAATGATAAAATTGAAAGTGAGAAATTGCCTCAATTTTATTTTGCACCAAGCTAAACATATTTAATTAAAGATGGTTCTTGGAATCATTTTGGTTATTGCACTTTGAAAATTTTATTAAGTTAGACTTGTTTAAAATTTTATTTTTCTCACTAAATTAGTTCTAAAATTAATTTAGAAGTAATTATTTTTGTCTCGCGATAATGGGATCAAATCCCAAGGTAGTGGCACGCAAAACGAGGCAATGCACCACCATGGCGAGCCAGGCTGCACAGCAGCCCGCATGTGGCTGCACGGTGGTTGCGCCGCCTCGATGGTGGGCCACACGCGCGGCAGTAGCCACGCACAGCAGCAGCTCACGCGTGGCAGCAGCAGCCATGCGCGGTTGTGCTGTGGCAGCGGCTCGCGGCCGTGTGCCGTGGGTCGTGTGTTCGTGGTCTTGGCATGTGCGTATGCTTGGTGCGGTGAGTTGACTAGCCGTAGTAGGCTTGAAGTTAATTATTTTGCCGTTTATTTATTTTAATTAAATTAATTTTGTTTATTTTAATTAAAATTTTTGGGAGGCTAGGCCTTGGTTTTTTTTTTGAGCGGCATTGGCAAAATTTCATTTTGACAAGTTTGGGTGCTACCGACTTAATTAATTGGATTAATTAAGGAAATGCGAAATTTAGTGGGAGCTTCAATTATTAATGACGTTATTTATATAATCGGTTAAACAACTTTGACTAGTTTAATTAGGCGTGTTAATCGGATTAACCACCTAGATTAGTTACTAGTGCGCGCGTTGTTTGAATGCATTTTACTTGTTGTTAATTTTGTAAATTGCATGGGCCATTCACAAATAGTGAATGGATGAATGGAATATATATATTCTCTCTCTCTCACAGGTTTTATGAAATGGCAACTAGTGGGACCCGACTAGGATAGAAAATACGGACTACGTGCCGTTATGTATTTTTGTAAATCTAAATACGGTCTACGCACAGTTAAGTATTTTTGTACTTTAATATTTAGATTATTCCTAGTTATAGACACTAGTTTTTGCATAGTTTGGTTAAGTCTTGAAGACGGCGTATCTTGGAAGACAAAGCCTTGAAATGCAAATGAAGACCTTTTGAAGATATGAAGATTTCAAGGGGTCATGCTAGTTGCCAATATGTATCTATTATTTCGCTTTATATTTTATGGTTATATATGTGTGTGAAATATTCGTTAGATGCATGTTTAGGTTTTCTTGATGTTGTGATGATTAGTTAAGTTCACTTAAATCAACCAACATAGAAATCCTAGGTCCCTAATAATATTGAGTAAAACTTGCCTTTCCAAAACAACACTTACTAACCGGACGATGGTGATCGTAGGCTACGCCAAAGCGAGGTGCCATCACTCCTCCAAGGGGCATAAGGCACACCAGGTGTGCACGTTGGTTTTGGTTTAACTCATCGGTATGAGTGAGGAGTCCTCACATACCGTGGCAAAGGAGACACATCGTCAAAGATGCATTAGATGCGACGATTGTCTAACCAAGAGTGGCTTAGAGCCATTAGCAAGGCAATTCTTACCGAGAAGATTGATTGTTTCAGACAAGCCAAAGCATGCTTAACCACTCTTTGTCTCTTCGGATCTTGGAATCGCCTTATTTTCGCCAAATAGGGACAATTTTACGTGTAAATAAGACGTTAAATAAGTATTGAAAATTTGCATGAATAAAATTCAATCTTATTTAAGTAATTTTTTGAATGGTTTTTCATTAAAATTCTTTCAATTGTAGAATCATGTCTTCAACCTCAAACAACCAGTTTTCATTACGCTCAATTCTCGACAAGGAGAAGTTGAGTGGTACCAATTTCCTTGATTGGCAAAGGAATTTGCGCATCGTTCTTATGCAAGAACAGAAAGAGTATGTCCTTGATGAGGAAATGCCTGAGGCACCCAATGAGGAGGTAACTCAAGCGGCCCTTAACCGATGGCAAGTGACCGATCGGGATGTCAAGTGCGTAATGCTAGCCACTATGTCTCCTGAACTTCAGAGAACCTTCTTCAAGAAGCAATCGGCATATGAGATCATTTCTGAGTTACAGAATATGTTTCAAGAACAGGCTCGAACTGAAAGGTTTGAAACCCACAGGCAGATCCTTGAGACTAAGCTCAAGAAAGGAGAGCCAGTCAGCCCACATGTGCTCAAAATGATCGGATTATTTGAGAACATGGGAAGGCTTGATGCGGGGTATTCAACCGAAATGGCTATTGACATCATTCTCCATGCCATTCACAAAGGCTATGACCAGTGCAAAATGAACTACAACATGCATAGCATGGAGAAAACCCTCACCGAGCTTCATGGGATGTTGAAGCAAGCTGAGCAGACGCTCAAGGATGAGGGAAAGCATGATATGCTCATGATTAAGAAGGGTAAGCCGTTTAAAAGGGAAGGCAAAAAGAAGAAGGGCTTCAAGGGGAAAGGGAAGAAGAACTTTCAGCCTAAGCCGAAAGCTACCAAAGACAACAAGGAGAAAAAGGTAGCATCTTCTAAGTCTGATTCCGAATGCTTCTATTGCAAGAAGAAGGGACATTGGAAGAGAGACTGCCTCAAATTCAAGGAAGATAAGAAGAACTGAACCGTTGCTTCTACATCAGGTATTTACGTTATAGACTTTAACTTCACTAGCTCGGCTTCATGGGTATTAGATACCGGATGTGGCTCACACCTTTGTTCCAATTCACAGGCACTAAGGAACACTAGGAAGCTAGCGAAGGGAGGGATCGAGCTCCGAGTAGGAAATGGAGCAAGGATTGGTGCTATTTCTGTAGGATCTCTCAGTTTGTCTTTGCCCACGGGGCTAGTTTTGGAACTTGACAATGTTTATTGTGTTCCCAACATTACCAAAAACATCATTTCAATTTCGGCGTTGGACGCCAAAGGTTTTGAATTTCGAGTTAAAGACCAAACATGTTCATTTTATCTCGATAATGTTTTATATGGTACGGCACATTCAGAAAATGGTATTTATGTGTTATCTCTAGACAAAGAAATTTATAACGTTAATAATCCTGCAAAGAAAGCTAGGACTACACAGTCTAGTCAAACTTACTTGTGGCATTGTCGCCTTGGCCACATTAACATCAAACGCATCAAGAAACTTCTACAAGAAAGTACTCTTGACTCATTTGATTTAGAATCCTTTGAGAATTGCGAAGGATGTTTATTAGGCAAGATGATATAGCAACCATTCTCCAAGTTAGGAGAAAGGGCCGGTGACTTATTGGGACTTATACACACCGATGTATGTGGACCAATGAGTACACCCGCAAGAAATGGTTATCGGTATTTCATAACCTTCACGGATGCCTTTAGTAGATATGGTTATGTCTATCTAATGTCGCACAAATCTGAATCGTTTGATAAATTAAAAGAATTTTATAGAGAAGTTGAAAACCAACTCGGCAAGAAAATCAAGGCACTTCGATCGGATCGAGGTGGCGAATATTTGAGCCAAGAGTTTGATGACCATCTGAAAGAACATGGAATACTTTCAGAGTTGACACCTCCGGGAACTCCTTAGTGGAATGGAGTATCTGAAAGGAGGAATCGAACCTTGTTAGACATGGTCCGATCGACTATAGGTCTTAGTGAACTTCCAATCTCTTTCTAGGGAAATGCACTTTTAACTGCGGCACTCACACTGAATCGTGCTCCGTCAAAAGCAGTGGAAAAGACTCCATATGAATTATGGACTAATAAACCGCCAAGGTTGTCTTTTCTCAAGATTTGGGGATGCGAAGCATATGTCAAGAAACTCATTTTTGACAAACTTCATCCAAAATCTGATAAGGTTTACTTTGTGGGTTACCCAAAAGAAACCAAAGGGTATTACTTCTACAAAAAATCCGAGAATAAAGTGTTTGTTGCTCGTGATGGTGTCTTTTTGGAGAAGGAGCATCTCTCCAAAATGACAAGTGGGAGGAAAATCGAACTCGACGAAGTTCGAGAGGACGAGCAACAAGGACAAGTTGACAATCAAAGTGCTTACCAAGCAGCTGTTGACGTTGGTCAAACCGACAATGCAAATGCTTAGTCCATTACCCTACGTAGGTCGACTCGGCCAAGATCTCAACCTGACAGATATCTCGGTGTTGTATTAACCGAAGATCAGGACATCCTAGTAGTGGATGGAGATTAGCCGGCAACCGACAAGCAAGCTATGTCGAGCCATGAAATCCGAAATGGACTCCATGTTTGAAAATCAAGTATGGGACTTGGTTAATTTACCTGTAGGTTACACACCTATCGGATGTAAATGGATTTTCAAGATGAAAACCGACAAAGATGGAAATGTATTTATTTACAAAGCAAGGCTGGTAGCAAAAGGTTACAGGCAAATTCACGGCGTCGATTATGATGAAACTTTTTCTCCAGTTGCCATGCTTAAGTCCGTTCGAATTCTTCTAGCGATTGCTGCATATTACAATTATGAAATATGGCAGATGGACGTCAAAACCGCCTTCCTCAATGGGATTTTGGAAGAAACTGTGTATATGACACAGCCTGAAGGTTTTGTCGACCAGAATAATCCTAAGAAGGTATGCAAGCTTAAGAAGTCCATTTATGGACTAAAGCATGCAAGCAGAAGTTGGAATCTGCGATTTGATGAAGCCATCAGTAAGTTTGGTTTTATCAAGAATCCAGATGAGTCTTGTGTCTACAAGAAGGCCAGTGGGAGTGACATCGCCTTCCTAGTCTTATATGTCGATGACATTTTGCTCATTGGAAATAGCATTCCATTGTTGGAGTCTGTAAAGACTTGGCTCGGGAAATGTTTTTCAATGAAAGACTTGGGAGAAGCTCAGTACATATTAGGCATCAAGATCTATAGGGATAGATCAAAAAGGATGATTCAAATGAGTCCGAGTACTTATATCGATAAGGTACTGGCTCGATTCCAAATGGAAGGAGCCAAGAGAGGGCACCTACCCATGTCACATGGCATAACCTTAAGCAAGAAGCAGTGTCCAAAGACACCTGATGAGCGAGAAAGGATGAGTCGAATTCCGTATGCTTCGCTTATCGGATCGATCATGTATGCCATGATATGTACTAGGCCGGATGTATTGTATGCCTTGAGTGCTACGAGCCGATACCAATCAGACCCAGGAGAGGCGCATTGGACTGCGGCCAAGAATATCCTGAAATACCTAAAAAGGAACAAGGATAAATTCCTGGTATATGGTGGTAAAGATGAATTGGTTGTTGAGGGATATACCGACGCAAGCTTCCAGACAGACAGAGACGACTTCAAGTCGCAATCAGGATACATATTCTGTCTCAATGGAGGAGCGTTTAGTTGGAAGAGTGCAAAGCAAAGCACAACCGCTGATTCTACAACTGAAGCCGAGTACTTGGCAGCATCTGAGGCAGCCAAGGAGGCAGTTTTGATTCGCAAGTTCATTGATAAACTTGGTGTTGTACCCTCGATCAAGGGTCCAATAGACCTCTATTGTGACAACAATGGAGCTATTGCTCAGGCTAGAGAGCCACGAGAACATCAGAAGGTCAAACATGTCCAGAGGCGATTTCATATGATTCGAGAATGGAAGTCAGAAGGTGAAATCAGAATTTGTAAAGTTGGAACGGATGACAATGTAGTCGATCCACTAACTAAACCTCTGTCTCAAGTGAAGCACAACAAACACATTGAGGCAATGGGAATCAAGCATGTTGCAAACTGGCTTTGAATTCCATTTATAGTGTTTTTAATCAGATTTTGAACAATGTTGATGTAAAGCACCATGATGAACCATTCATTTTTGGAGTAATTAAAATCTTCATGCCATTTAAATCACTCCGTCTTTATTTAATTGTGGTTTAGAATTAAATAATGAGTCCATTCGATTTTAATAAATATTCAAAATAGGGTATCAAGTCAATGGCTTGGATAAAGAAACACCTATTAAGTGAATGTTGAGTATTTTAATCGAAAATTATCCCTAATCAAGGTCGTATTTTGTGGACGAATAATGACCATCAGAGATTAGTGTGTAGTATGATTTGTAGCACCGTTTCTTGTGCTATGAGGATACAAATCATTTGCACAAGTATTGGTTTAGAACCATACTGGATAGACCTATGAGGATACTTTAAGAGATTTAAAAATCGTCATAAGTATTTTCTCATTATTACTATCGGAACTCTTTTCCTTTGACCATGAGTAGTGGGAGATCTCTTGTTTGAGTACTGGTCCGCTTTGGTATCCGCCAAACGTCTGCCGTAATTGGGGATTATAAAGACGGATATCGGGCGGGTGAGTCCTCTTAGTAAGAGAAGCTACATTACAAGACTGGAAATGTCCCCCTAATAACAATAGGGAACATGTCTTGTTGTTTACAAGGCCTCTCGAAGAGCGAGACTATGAAAAATGCATGGCCGTGCTCAGATGGATTTTAGAAATCATCTGCTTATTGACAGTCAAACTCGGATTTCGAGAAACACTTCTGGACGTAACAGAGATGACTAGTAATCTTACTCTGTAGTTCATGAAGAAACATGAAGAGACATAGGATAAGGGCTATACACTAAATGCACACTTATCCGGAAGGACAAGTGGGAAATTGAAAGGAATGGTGTCCTTCGAACAAGTGTATTATTCTGATAGCGGGTTCAGAATTATTAGAAAGCTAATATATTCAGTAAGGTCAAGTGATCGGAATGCCTGGGTGGAGGCCGCTTCCGATCAGTAATATTAATATAATTAATATTACAGCTTAATCTTGACTGAACCCTTCGGGTCACACCCAAGCAAATATATGCGAACCAACTCGACGAATTAATTCAGAAGAAAATAATTCGTCGCCTGAGTGTTAAATATTTAGAAGTCGGTAATTCGAGCTTAGAGCGTCGAAACCGATCGTCGGAAGTCGAGTCTAAAATGATAAAAGACGAGACGCGCAAAATAATAATAAATCGACCATATTCCCGAAAATACCCCTAGCATCGGTGTGCCCCGAGCATCCGAATGCTGGGGGCAAGACGAGCTAGCACACCGTGCTAGCAGCCCCAGCCAGCCGCGGCTAGGCACAGCAGCAGCCGCGCCGTGCCACGGCAGCAGCCGCACTAAACCGCAGCTGGCTGCGGACTGGGCTCGGGCCAGGTGCGGGGTGGTGCGGGCCGGGCTCGGGCTTGGCTCGTGGCTTGGCACGGGTCATAGGGCCATGAATAAGGGGAAGCTTTGAATATGGGAGTAAGTGGGAGAGGACATGTGGCACAAGGAGAGTATTGAGTGGGGAGCAAGTATGGTCCCCTACTCTCCATGTGGTCCTCACCAACCCATCTCACATGGTAATGCCACTTGTAGATTTATTATTAGTTTGCAATTTTAATTTAATTTAGCTTTAAATTAATTTGTGGAATTTCATGATCCCACATTGATGGGATAGAAATTCCCAATCATACTTTCCTCTATAAATACCAAGCTTTGGGTTTTGGAGTAAAGTGCTTGAGTGGGAGTTAAAAAGAGCATTCCATAATTTTTGGGAAAACTCTTAAACTCACATAACACTCGGGTTTGGGTCGGACCTTGCTAACCCCAAGGTAGCAGACCTTAAAGTTGTGTTCGCCCATTGTGGGTGGATACCGTCGGAGGCGCGGCGCTTGACGTGCTAGTAGCTTTCAAGTAAGAGCCCCACGTTTTGGGCGAAGCTCGCTTCGAGGGTAAGATTCATTATCTTTTCTTTGTGAATATTTATTTATGCTTTGTGATTTTAATTATTGCGAGTGGTTCCTTGGGAGGGGTTGTTTCCGCTGTGAGTCGGACTCACCAAACTCCGTCAAAGATTTCATGACAAAGGGTTCCTAAAGGTAGGATTATTTGGTCATGTATCTGTGATGTGTGTGAAAGTGATACTAAAGTTAGGCCGCAAAGGCTAAATGCATGGAAAGATATTATTTCAAGAAGAGTCAAATGATGGTGACTCTTACGCTAGGTAAGCTAATGATGTAGGGATTAAGCCCCCAAGTCTAGCTTCTAAATGGATAGGGATGAGCATAGGAGATCCCTTTATATGATCAATTATGAACGTAAATATGAATGCATTTTTATTACGGTCGCACCCCAATGTGAGGTTGCCTACGCATCCGTTAGGAATCAGGCCGAACGTAGCTCTAGCCGAACCTCGCACAAGTATGTGTATACCTCAAAGAAGTCTTTTAAGGGTTGTAACGTGGTTAGGCTAAAGGTTGAAGAAGAAGAGGATAAAGACTCAAGACCCTAGATAAGCCCCTAAGGTGTGCAACCTTGCTTTTGAATCTTTGTATTATTATGCTTGAGTTTTCTCACTTTTGAGCTCTTTCTTTTTTTCATTTTTGCTCTCTTTTTTTTCTCTTTATCATTTTTTATTTGGATAAGTGTGGGCAATCCTGATCATACGGTCTATCACTCACTTGACATTCATGTTTTTCAGACACGGTACCAAGCACTCGATAAGAGACGCAATTTGAGACGTGTTCTTATCTATGACATGTTTATATCAAAGACATTGGAACATTTTCCCTTTTGTACACTTTTATTGCTATTTTTGCTTTTTTGAATTTTTGAGATCTAGGTGAATCACTCAAGCTTTTGTTCTTTGAAAATTGCATAAATTGCACACCATCCTATCCCGAGATTAGGTAGATGTGGGTCGAAGAAAGAAAGGTCTATCGTTAGATGAGGCTCAAAGTGGTTTATCAAGAAAGGATTGCATATTTAAAGGATGAAAGGTGATATGATATGGCTACAAGGGGTGCCTCAAATCATTGGTATACCTTATGCTTAGTTCGACATGGATTTTTTTTTCTTTTTTTTTATGCAATGTAATGAAATGATCATGTGCAAGAGAAGAAATGCTCATTTTTATTAAAAGGTAAAAAAAAGAAAAAAAACCAACAAAGTAAATCTAAAAAATAAAAGGTGCCTATGCTAGACTTATTGGGGAAAGGAAGAATGAAAAAGGAATAGAAAAAGAGGTCACGAAATCTTGTCATTGAAGCTCGCCTCTTGTCTTGTGCTTATCATCACCCAGTATTCTTGTCATTTAGAGGTGTGGAAAGCTTGTTATTATCAATTAGATATTGGATGACCTCTTTTAGCTTCCAACAGCTCTCAGTAGTATGACCCCTACCTTGATGGTACTTGCAGTGTGCATCTGGATTCCAACTAGGTAACCTCTTCTTAGGTGCGGGATCTTGAATAGGTCCAATGGGAGTTATGAGACCTTTAGCATGAAGTCGATCGAATGTTGTGTCATAACTTATGCCAAAAGGTGTAAAGGTCCTCTTTTGCTCTCGTTTGTTCATGGCAAAGACCTCATCCAAGTTAAACGTGCTAACGTTGTTTGACTGGGTAGTTTTAGAAGAAGAAGGATTGTCGTTCCTCTTTCCTTTCCAGCCGCTGTTATTATTGTTACTATTCTTGGCCTTCCTGTTGCTAAGAGGAACATTAAGGTGATTTGAATCAATGAGGTCTTGAATGCGATCCTTGAAGGTAAAACACTTTTCGGTGGTGTGACCATGGCCTCTATGATATTTACAATAAGAGTTTGGATCCCAATTGGGAGATCGTTTCTCAGGTGGTGGGTCTTAACTGGGGCCGACGGGATGAATGAGACCTTGATCATGAAGATATTCAATAGCTTCATCATAAGTTATTCCTATTGGTGTGTATTCTTCAAAGGTCCGTTTTGCCCATGGCTTGGGAGCATTGAGTTCTTCATTAAATCCCTAGTGGGAATTTTGTTCGATAACCATCATCCGATTTGCTAGTCCTTTTACCACATTCAAGAGAATGGCAATGACATCTTGCAGTTTTCGAACGTCTTCTTTTAGACTTGACAAATTTTCCCAAATATTATCTAAGAAAATTCTTTCATCCTCCTCAATCATAGCCACTTCATCAATAGAGGTTATATAAGCTATCTCGATCATGGGCTCACCTACAGGTGTGATAAGGATTGATGGATCTAAGGATGTTTGATCTTCTGCGATGGCTAGAATCTCGGAAGTTTTATTGTCATCGATCAGGTCTTGAATAGCTTCTTTGAGTTTCCAACATTCCTCAGTGTTATGACCCTTTCCTTGATGATATTTGCAGTGTTTATTAGGATCCCACTTAGGTGGCCTGGCTTTTAGAACTAGGTCTTTGATAGGTCCTATGGGCATGACCAGTCCTTTGTGGTGTAGCTTTTCAAAAGTTGTTTCATAACTTATACCAAGTGGAGTGAACACTCTTTCAGACCTTTGGATTCGAGACTTAGAGGTATAATGTAGCATGTACTTCGTTAATGGGAGAGGAAGAAGAAGGATGGTCGTTCTTCTTCCTCTCGCACTATTATCTTTCAGAATGTCATCTTCAATGTCAATGCCTATATTATACACAGCCTTGGAAGTATTCAAGTTGTGTTGGTATTTTAAGTGCTTTGCATATTTTTCTTGAAGGTTCTTGATAAACATCCTTATAGACTCTTTTTCGGTAGGAACCTTAACCATATTAGCAGAAGTTTCCCTCCATTTATTGAAGAAAGAAGTGAACCCTTCGTTTTCTTTTTGTTTTAACATCTCAAGTTGTCTGTGGTCTGTTTCGTCTTGGATGTTGCACTTATATCTATCTACGAAAGCGTTTGTTATGGAATCCCAAGAAGAGGTTTCTCTTTTTCAAAAGAAAAGAACCACTGTTGACAAACGGTTTCCCAAGATAGTGAGAACAAGGAATGAAAAATCTTCCTATCAATCCCCTTAATATTCATTATAGTTTCAAAGGCCCTTAAGTGAAAGTAAGGATTGTCAGTTGACTTAAACTTAGGGATGTCACTGGCATTGAACTTCTGCAGAAGAAGGTCCTTGTCCACTGAGACTCCTTGTGAGCTAATGCCGTGAAATTTATAGTCACTGGATATTTTGCTCAAGCTTTCTTGAATGAGCTCCATTTGTTGTTGCCTCTCAGGGTCATTGACTTGAAGAGCTATACTCTTCATTAATTCAGTTAGGTTGGCCACATCCTTCTTGAGTTCATTAACTTCTTCCTGAGACGCCATTATCTTCTTATCCTTTCTTTTCCGACTAATTGCTTTGTTAAAAAGGAGTACTTGAACGAAGGTGTTGTCCTTAATTAATCGCCCTTCTCTCCTTGACCAAGTGTTGTAGAAAGGGAAGTCAAGGGTAAGTTTTTCATTTTTTGACCCAAGCTCTATTCAACATGCGATGGACAAGAAGGGATTATGAAAGAAAGAGGAGAATGATAGGTATGGAGAAAGTATGATAGAAGATTTTTAGGAATAAAGTGGACCCCCAACTCAAATGACGGAAAAGGCGAATCATACGATACTCTCTAGACATGGTCAAGATGTGACATATTAGGTGTGTGCTTTGATAGTGAATGTGAGTGACATTCTTTGACTCTTTTGTGAGACCATGGGACTATGTGCCTAAACCCAATTAAGGATTGAACATAATTACTGCCATTAATAAACTAACTGAACCGTATTAGCAAATCAATTAAACTGACACATCGTGAAGACTCGAGCAAATTTACAGGCTGTCGTCAGACGACAGTACCGTCGCCAAATGCTGGTAGCCAACGCAAGACGATGGGATCGTCGCCTGGCGCCGGACACTAGCATGTGGCGCCACAGCCCAGATCTTTGCGCCGTTATGGGACATCAATCTAAGACTGTTTCCAGTATTTTGCTCTAAAGGGATTAGCCTAAAAGTCGTACTAAGTCTAGTTTGACCAATTTATTAGACTTTAATCATTATGAATTAATCAATTAAATTAGCAAAGTCCTTTGAGTTATTATTTTTATTTATTTAACTCATACACAAGTCAAACAAACGGTTAGGAAAAACACATAGAGTATGCACATCAAATAATGCACAAGTAGTCATATAGTCACGATATGATGCAATGAGTTTGCAACCTAACCATGGCTCTAGTTCTCTAAAGTTCAGGATATGGGTTAGTCAAAAAGGGTCCATTGTTATGAGTCCAGGATGCACCGCGCGGAAGCCTTACCTTTGGAAGGGTTGGCGCATGTGGATGGGACCCCGCGAGTTAAATTCGCTTCCATGGTTTGGTGAATTCAACAATCTCGGATGTACCCTTCGTTGCTAGGAGCGTTCGATTGGGTAGATGGAGCATGAATTCCCAGAGGGTTATGTCCATATGTAGAACACATATGGGTTTCAGAAAATAGGAAAAAACTCAATCAGGAAGTAAAACCGAGCAAACAGTACTAGAAAACTAGTCGAAACAAGAAGGTAGATTTCTGGCTCGGTAGTGGAAGAATTTGGCGCGAGAAAATAGCGTCGTCGCCAGACGCTGGCTTCGTAGCCAAACGACAAGCTTGTCGCAAGGCGACGACGCCAACGTTAGGCGCCGAAGCTATTTTCTCAGCGCTAATTCCTACATGCCTCAGCAGCTTTCTGTTCTTGAATTTTCCAATTTTTTTCGTAGCGTTATTTCGATTCTAGTTGTGAAAGATATTTCCCTAGATTCCTACATGTAAAAATCCTATCTTTTTTACTCATTACAGATGGTCTTTCCAATGAGAACCTTTTTTATGCTTATGCCAATAATGTCAATCAAAATTACGCACATGAAATACTTAGAACTTTTTGAGTCTCATCCACTCATTCTAAATCATTGCCAAAATAAATTTCAGGAATTAAATAGATATCCTCCCCAGTGGAGTCGCCAAAAAACTGTAGGGAATATTTCAAGCATCCCACACTTGAGCCCCACTGTGATCATACACTTAAGCACGGTGGCGTCCAAAGGGAAGGAAGCTAGAGCAAAAGAGTCGCCAACAAGTTTTAGGAACTTGTAAACCGTTCACAGGGTGAAGGTTACACCCCTTAACGATCCAGGAGATCGTTAACTCCAATAGGTCTGGAACCATGACTCGAAGTTCAGGGATGAAGGTAAAAATCCAACCTAAAAGAGATTGAACCTTCCCTTAAAATAGGCCTTTACTTTATTCTTCTCGTATTCATGTGTGCTTTCTGACTAACATACAACCAATAGGTTTACCCTAAACCTGTTTATCTATGTTGGTTGAATATTAATGCACAAACAACACTATTATTGGCGATCACTTGAATTATAATCATATTAGCCTAAACAAGATTATTAATTATCTTATATAAACGTGATTACAAGAACAAATTCCCTTTAAACATGCATAAAAGGTGTGATCAACCAATAACAATAATAATCATCAAGTAACATAACACCAATCATCATCATCAATCAAAATCTTAATCTCAATAAAACTTAATAATAATAGCAAGATCCTAGGCATGATACTAACAAGATTAATAACAAACCCTAGCATGTCACTATACATTAAAGATCAAAGCTTTATTCCTAACATGATACTAACATGATATTAGGAAAGAAATAGGAAGCATCATAATAATATACATGATATTAGAAATTTTAATTAACCCTAAATATGATACTAGGAATTAACAAAATAATCTAAGCATGATTTCTATATCAAAAGAATTAAAGCAACTACTTACTTGGATGCCTCGTATCTCTTTCTAATAACAAAATACACACGTTAGTAACTTCAAGGAAAATAATTAATCAAACAATTAATTAAACAATTGAAATAGGGATTTGGGACCAAACCCTCATAAATATAAATCTTTCACGTCTAGGGCGAAGGCAACTTCGAACTTGGTTAGGTGTGGTTAGATCTAATGTATGTGGAATTTTGTGAGAAGGAAGGTTTAGAAAAAGAATAGAGGGAGAAGGAAAGCTTCTAGTTTTTTTAGAGAGATAAGAGAGAGATGATTGTTGTAAATTGATGAATGTAGATCAATGATTGTAGATCCCTTTAAAACAGGAAGATACGACCCTTATTTATAGAAAAATAGCACGGGATCGAAGAAAATCATATTCGGAATAAAACTCCTGCTGTCGCAAACGACAAGAGTTGGCGCCACACGACGAGCTTCGTCGCCAGGCGACGAAGGTCAGCGCCTAGCGACGAAGTCGTCGTCTCGCGCTGGTCCAAAAGTCAACGCGCTTTTCCACGCGTAATTACCTTCAACACCGGTTGTAGGTAATTAAGCGTCCGAGCAGTTTTCGAAATCAGATTTAATATATTTTATTCTAAATAAAATATCCTCTTTAGAATATAATTAATAGTCCTAATTCCATTAGAATTAAAAGGAACCTTCTAGAAGATCAAAATCAATCCTAACAACTTTAGGAATAATAATTAATAGGCCCTCCTCTAGATCATTGGGCCGCATGTAAAAAATCATTTCAAACCCAATTTAATTTAATCCATAACTTCCTCATTATTCATCGGAATTGGGCTTATAATATATTGTTGGAAAGCTCTTCTCGAGCCCAATCCAACTACACTATTATTGGACCCTTATTATGGACCAAATCAAATTGGACTAGCTACTTTTTATAAATAATAGTAAGAGAAGAAATATTTTTTTGAAAACACAAAGAGAAATATTTTAATAAAACATCCTCATCATTTCATTTTCCACACTTTCACTTCGTCCGATAATCAAATGACGCGAAAGGTATTCATCACTAGGTTTGGTTTTGGGGAGACACATTTGGGTGTCTACAATATATCATATACAATTTTTTTTAATAGTTGTCCATTGTTGTTATTACTTTTGGGAACAGGTTCCACGTGACACTGTGAACGACATGATGAGGACTATGCGTGCTTTTCGAGCTGCTTATCGGAGAGCCCTCGTGGCTTTGTCATGCCGTGATCATCGGATGGTCACAATAAGTCTTGCTTTATTTTCTTATCAAAGTTATTACACATGCGTGTATATTTTGTAGGATGTACAACAGCCGTCTGGGAGCCGCCGAGCGTCTTGACTTCCATTTTTTATTTTTTATTATTTTTCTTTGCCTAATGGAAAATGTATTTTTTTTTATTTTTACTGTTGTACATATGACACATTTTTTGTATATATCATACATTTTTTTTTATTTCCATAGATATTTAAAAGCGAAAAAATAACGAAAAATTTTCCGGGGGAAAAAAAAACCCTCGAAAAAATAACAAAAAAAGAAAAGAAAAGAAAAAACGAAAAGAAAAACAAATTGGAAAAAAAAAAGAACTTAAAAGAAAAAAATGAAATAAAAAGGAAGTTAAGAAAAAAAAAAGAGAAGAAAAAAAATAAATAAAGGAAGAATAAAGAAAGGAAACAATACTGACAAAGGCAAGCATATGGATTAGTCATACGATTTCGTTGATGTTCCATTATTTGGTAGTCCGAAATACGGAAATAAACCAACCAACATGTCACGACAGAATAGGGCGCGCGCAACTTGATGGGTTGCGCGCGGCTGTCGCGCGCATGTAAATTGGTTGTGCGTGGCAGGCGCACGCAACTGGTGAGATGCGCGCGCCACCTGTGGGTGAACTTTCCTTTGGGCAAAAATTGCCAAAAAAATTATTTCGTTTGGATCTATTTAAATGCGATTTCGTGTAGGCTTTTGATCATCTCACATTCATTCGTTGATAGTATTCACTACTATAAAAATGCCCAAAGAGACCCGAAATAAGAGACCTGTTAATCAAATAACCGGTCTCTGTGTTTCAAGAGACCCAACATTACAAACAACCGGTCTCATTGATAGTATTTTGAAAAAAAAAAAGACCCTTTCTTAGAGATAACGGGTCTCTCTCAATTTTTTTATTTTAAAATTAAAAAGGAGAGACCCGTGTTTTTACATAATCGATCTCTCTTTTTATTAAATTAAAAAATACTAGTATATGTTTTGGAGAGACTTGTGGTGATGCTTAACCGGTCTCCCTTATTTCCATGAATAAAATATAACTAAACCCTAAAATCTCTCCCCTAAATTTTTCTTCTTCAATCCGCTTCCTCTTCCTCTCTCTCCTCCTCTTACCTCAAACTCCTTATTCCTTCTTTTCGTGAACCATTTCATTCAAATTTCAATTTCAATTTCAATTCCTCCATTTCTTGTTTCAATTCATATTTTCTTCATACTTTAAACCTAAATTTTTTATGTTTATCATTTTCTTCAACCTCGGTACTATATAAATTCTTTCGCTTTCAATTCGTCTCCATAGACAAACCAATGGAGCTTCAGAAGTACCTTTAATGGCGTTCGAGCTTCTCTTCTTGATTTTCTAAGTCGTCTTATAGAAAGAATGGACCGTCAAGGAAGATGATCTACCATTTGGTGGCTTCACGAACGACTCGCTTCCAATTTCGATGATATATCATTGTTTACCACTAAGAACAGGTTTTTTTTCAAAAAAAAAATCGCTTCATTTTATTACCTCAATTGTTTTTTCATATCCTTAATTTTAATTTATTTTTCATTTTAGATCTTGCTAAAATGAAGTAAAAATTGTAGATTTATGGGTCAAGGGAGGGTTAATTCTCATTTTGTAATAATATCAGGCTATCTCAATGCTTTGAAGGGTAAAGGGTTCATGTTATTACTGTTAATGATTATTTAGTGATGTGATTGTGAGTGGATGGGTTGGTCAAGTTTCTCGATTTCTTGGTCTCAAGGTTGGCCTTGTTCAGCATATTGTTTTTGTTTTTTGTTTTCATTTTATGTTCTTCTAATATCGTTTTCATAAAATTTTGATTAAGATCTATTCATCTAATTTCTTGGTAGCTTTTGGTATTCAATTTTGATAATTTTAAAATAATTATTTAGATCTATTTTTCATTTTCATTTTTAGATTTCATAACCTCCGTTTTCGATTTTTATTCTTCAATTTTTATTTTTTGCGTTTTTATTCTGATTTTGAAAAAATAGTTTTCATTTTCATTTTCTATTCTGATTTTTGTTTTAGATCTTATCGGTATAAACTTGTTTCTTTTTTTTTTTGGTTTACGTTTTGCAATTTTATTTCGATTGTAAATTTTTGATATAATTTGTGATTATACAAAATGGGTAATTTCTGAATTTCTATTTTGGTTAATTTTTTTTTTTTCTGTTTTTGCTTTTTAATTTCATTATTTATCTGTACATTGTTAGTATTATGAATTCAATTTTATTTAACTTCGTATAGCTTCTATTTAGTGTAAATCTTTAATTTTTGTTGCTTGTGTTTAGTGGAAATCTAACCTTATTATTGTTTGCTCTTATTATAGGTTATCTATGAGCTAATGTTTAATGGAGATATGATATGAAGATGACAAGGATGGTAACGGATGATGATGAAGATAAACACTCCAATGAAACAAGTGGATGATAGTTCATTTTTAGTGTTAATTTTCTTTTTATATGATTACAGATTAATAGATTATAGTACCTAGATAAATTATCTAATATATACAATAAATTACGAAGTATCTAATATGTAAATACTTCGTATGTATTATGTACTACAGATTAATAGATTATAGTACCTTAGATTGTATTATTTTTTTTCGAGCGAAATATGAAATTGTATATTTGTTTTCGTAATTTTTTGTTTAAATAGAATGTAGCAAGAGACCGCCTATCTAACATAACTGGTCTCTCTTGAACTCATAAAAGAGACGGCTTTTGTAAGTTCACGGGTCTTAATTTTTAAAATGAGATACCGCTTTTCTGACAAAAAGGGTCTTTTATGCTTCTATAATTTTAATATTTCAACCACCCAAAGATACTGCTTTTCTAAGATAACAGGTCTCATGTTTTGAAACTTTAGACTGCCTCTAAAGAAGCAGTCTCTTAGCCAAAGAGACCGCTTAGCTAGAGACCGCCTCTAAGGCAGTCTCTTTGGCTAATTTGGACGGGTCTCTTTGGCCAATTTTGTAGTAGTGATTATTCATAAAGACAATTGTTGCTCTCTTTTTTTTATCATTCTTTTTCTCTTTTCTTTTGTTTGAACAATGGTGAAAACGTTTGAGCAATGTTTGAAACAATGGGTCACTTTCCTTTCTTCTGAGGATAAATTAGCCTTTAAAATATACCACCTTGACCCCCTATTATGTTATATGCAACTCAACATAAATTTTGATTTCCTCCATGCTACAGTTAATCATTGGGACTCGAAGCACCATTTTTTCTTTTTAAAGGGGATGAAATTGTCCCATTACCTGGTGAGTTTAAGGCTCTACTAGGCTTCCCTACAAATACTCTCCCTCTGACACATGCCCCTACCTTGTCAAATTCGAAATCTTCGTTTTAACGATTCTTTGGCTTGAATGACAATGATATGGCCAAAATTGGGACAGAAGAAGGCATGAATTTAATTCAATTTATTGAACACTTTATCGCTCCTCGTGACAACTTGACTAAACAATGTTTTAAAATTCGTGCTTTGTGTTTTGATCTTGTTGTCAATTGTTTACTTAGGACAGGCAAAGAACATGGGGATTATTCAATGGTGTCCATAATGGAGCAAATAGAGGGATGTCATTCACCCGCTCCATTGGTTTTGGTGGAAACTATACTTTGCTTGAACCGTCTTAGAGGAGATCCAAACGAGAATGGTTTCACGGGGAGTCCACTCCTATTACACGTACGTTTCTTTTTCATCGTAAAAGCGCAACTCTAGAAGTTTCGCTGGTTTGATCAGTGCAATCTACCAAGATACGCGCGGCTGGCGCGCGCGGCCTGCTTTCTTGCGCGCGCCACCTGCTGTCGTAATGCCGCGAGCTATTTTTTTTTTCTTTTTACATTTTAGATTTGGCTCATGGAGCGCTTGCTGATTGTTAATTAGCCACAAAATCTTGAGATTAACAGAGTGAGGACACTCCCTGGTCTGGCATTCTTTACAAACATAAGAATGAAGAAGAATGGACGTCCTTTTTGTATCACGGGGTTCCCAATATACGCTTTGTGATTCCTTGGTGGACATAAGTAGTATGATCGGGAATAGTTTTAATTGTCCCTGTATTAGGCTTTTAGGCCTTTCTAGTACTACTTACATCTTTCCTTGCAAGGTAATGAGACAATACGGGATGAAGCAAATTATTCCCCCACAGGATTGTGATCCCAAGGATGTGACTTTTAAGGTCGAAAGGATCCACGTTGGATGGAATATTGGTCTAGTCTTCCTAAGTGGGTGGTGCAAAATCCTATGAAAAGCATAGTACTCTCTTCCTTTTACAAGGTTTGGATTAACGTGGCGGACAAGGGAGAGTTAAACAAGGCTCGTCAACAAAGTCAAGCCGCCTCGGCTCGCAATCCACCCAAACCTTTGGTGCAATCGGCCATAACTACTCCTAGTTGTCAAAACAAAGAAGAAAATTAGATTTCTCCTCATCACCTAAGGCTCTTTCAAGAGAACCTAAGAGGAAGGTTGCTCCAAAACCTGCGCAACAAGGAATAATGATTAAAGAACCTTCATCAAATCCCCGTAAGAAGACTCCATCCAATGCTGACGATAAGGGAAAAAGAGGTGAAAAGGCCCCTATAACTAAATTGAAAAACAATGTTTGGGTAAAAAAGAAGACAGAAGGAGAAAGCTCTAAAGTTTCTGAGAGTACTGCAATGGAAACTACTCCTCCTTCAACTGTGACGATTGAGGATATAGTAAAACCACAGGGTGTTACACAATAATAGTAGTTTAATTTTTTTGAATAAAGTGTAATCATTACTACGTTTTTTTTTAATTTATTTATTATATAGTTCTATGATGTCTTTTGAATTTTGTTTGGAATAAAAATGAGCTCTTTTTTTTATTTATATGACCGAATCAAAAAGATTGCCTACGTGTTCGTATCACGAAATCAGGTCTTTGTGTAGTTCTTTGCGAAGTTATATTATTTTTATTTATTAATTTTCTTTAATCCTTTTGTAGAAATTAAATGAAAAATTAATCAAACTTTGTTTAAATAATTTAAATCCAAGTTTAATTTTGTTGTTTTCCGAGTACACATAATGCTTGGAAACGCCCTTAATTTAATCGCTAGTAAAAATCAAAATTTATTCAAGCGAAAAATCCTGGGTTCGTAGTTCGTCGTCAAGTAGCGCGCGCAACGTCCAAGGTTGCGCATGCCTGTCACGCGCAACTTATTCTGTTGCGCGTGACATCCGCGCGCAACTCTTTTAGTTGCGCGCGACACCTGCACTACGAGCGTTAAATTTTTTTTTAAAATCATTTACCCCCCAAGTGTGAAGAGTTTTTTCATAAAGTTCGAAAAAATCTGAACACTTTGAATGGTATATAATTTTATGATTACCCCCCAAGTGTTATGAGCTTTACCGTGTGATTCGGTTAAGTGCATAACAATTAGAATCTTTATTTGAATGCTAAGAAATATGATTGTTAATTATGAATGAACGAGTTTATCCGGATTTTTATATGTAATACTTTTTGAGTCGATCAATGTTTATTAGTTGACGGATTTTATCGCCAACAATATCCATTAATTGAACGGCTCCTCCTGATAAAATTTCAATCACACGGTATGGTCCTATCCAATTAGGTTTGAATTTCCCTCTTGGATCGGTTGGTGGACCCCTAACCTCTTTTAGTACAAAGTCACCTTCTTTAATATTACGGGGTCGTACCCGTTTGTTAAAGTGTCACGCGATGCATCGTTGGTAGACTTGTACATGATGAAAAGCTTTTAATCGTTGTTCATCAAGGAATAAAAGCTCTTCATACCTTGCTCATACCCATTCATCTTCTGGTAGCTTACTTTCGAATATGATGCGTAGGGATGGTACTTCTTGTTCAACTAGTTGAACTGCGTCCATGCCAAAAACTAAGGAGTATAGAGGTACTCCTATTGATGTTCGTATGGATGTTCTATAACCCAATAGGGTGAAGTGTAGTTTGTTCGGCCAGTCTTTATAATTTTCTGCCATTTTCTTAATGATGACTGTTATATTTTTATTCGCCGATTCTACTGCTCCATTCATTTGGGGTCTACATAGAGATGAATGACGATGTTTTACTTTATAACGAGCTAAGAGGGTCTCAACTTCCGCTTTGAATTGAGATTCCTGGTCACTAATTAGTTCATGTGGAAATCCATATCTACAAAATATGTTTTGTTTGAGAAACTTTGCGACATGTTTAGAAGTGATGTTAACGTAAGAAAAGGCCTCGATCCACTTCGTAAAGTAATCGATGGCTACTAGTATGTACTCGTGTCCTCCAAACTTTTCTGCGTCAAAGTACTTATTCCCCATTATGGAATGAAGAACAAGCTTCTCTAACGACTTCTCTCTTATGGATAATTCATCTGTCTTTTGTTGCAAAGCCAAAGCTTCGACATTTTTCTTTTTAGTTTTTTCGAGTTTCTTAATTCTTCTCTCTTTAGCCTCTTGAGCCTTTTCCTCTCTTAAGGGAGCAATCTCTTCTTGGAGTTGCTCTATGGTTGACATCGTTGTTAGACTAGAGTGAGTTATCGAAGGAAGATGGTTTGAAAGGGGTAAATTGTTTGATGGTAAACGTAGAATGCAAGCGCCCGGGAGTCTTCGTTCCCAAGCTTGGATTGGAAACTGGCCCTAAAGGAAGTATGAAAATTTATGAAAATCGATATGCTTATTTTTTTAAAAAAAAAAACAAAGAGGAAAATAAAGACGTAAGATACATTCGAACGGATAGCATCACCTTTAAACAATTCATTAATTAATGATATTGTTTTTAGTTGCCAATCGTTCTTCAGAGAATCGAAATGACTTCGCAGCAAGAGGCGCGCGCAATGAACTAGGTTGCGCCCGGATGGCGCGCGCTGCCCTGGCTCTTGCGCTGGGTGTGGTCGAGTAACTTAATAAGTTGCGCGCACCACCTGTTAGTGTCATTTTTTTCGAACAGTTTTTATTTTTATTTTTTTGTGTCTCTTTTTTATACGACTTTTGATTTATTTTTTTTGTGATACCCTTCGAATGTGACTCAAAATTACGAAGGGACAACTTCATATTTAGCAACCTAAACCAGAACTAAAAAGCTATCCTAAAACACGTCGCAAATATTCATGTAATCACATAAGCATACCATAAGCCAAGATCCACATAATGCCTTTTTAATGGTCAAAAGCTTGAGTGTCCAAAGGTACCATATCTTAAGAAACGATGTACAAATCAATTATTCAACTTGTTGAATCATGACATAATCCTCCCAACATTTTGTTGGCGATATGGGTGGGATGATTGTTATTGATTTCAGGATAGAAGCCTAGTGTTGGCAACCCCTAATTAATGAGCCAATCCCCATGGGTTGTAGTGTGCTATGATTATGCATGATGCAATGATGCTTGTTTAGCTTTTACTTTTGCGAAAAAGGAAGATATTATGTGTTCAAGTCTCGCTCTCTAACTAGAGATTATCCAAGTTAATTCTCGTAAAAATCCATAGGCAACCTAGTGTTGGAAACCTTGAACCATAACTAAGAGCTAATCTTGTAACCTCTAAGTCCCCAGCGGAGTCGAAACTGTAAAGAGGGTGTGCCCATCGTAGAGGATCCTTCTCCTTATATGCCCATGGCACTTTAAAAGCCTAGGACTTTACACTTGTTATGGTGTATTAGGATTTGAATTCTTGACTGTTTGGGGGACCTTGAATTAGAGTTGATCCAATCATTATATTTTTTTGTAAGAAACTAGTAAGGAGTCGCCATAGAGTTTTAGAAAAACTCATAAACCTTGTTCATGCCTTTCTCCCAAGTAGATTTCAAGGGATATTTTGCACGAATCGTAAGTTTACCCATTCCCAAATTGGTCTACTTGTACCAGAAATGACTTCGGGAGCAAGGGTACTAAACTAATGTTCCCTTTAGGGGGGGAATTGTTATTCTAACCCTAGTGCGGCCTCTACTAGCTCTTCCTTTTTCACAATTTCATTACCAAACAATATATGCAACGTGATACCTAAAAACTAAGTTAGTTAATTTTATTTACAAGCATTAATCACGTAGGAATTACATTGCAAAAAATGTTATTCTTTATTTAATTAATATTCGTGAAAAGAACAATAAATAAACAATATTCACCTTGTCTTAAGTGATCAAAAAACAATTAATTATTCAATTCTATTCGTTATTTAACGCATGATACTTTGTGAAATTAATTAATTAAAGGTTGTTTTAAAGTGATCAAACAACACTAATTAATCAATTAAAGTTATTTTAAACAAGAAAAGAATAGGTGATTGATCAAAGTGCTCGGGAATTTACCACTTCTACTTACTAGTTCTTCGTTTAGAACACTTATGGACTCCTTCATGTTCAGGAACTTCCACCGTAGTAACATGTAATAAAGGGGGTGAGTGTTTAGGACAAAAGGGTTGATAGTACACAAGTTCACAAAGTTTTTGCCAGAGTTTCGGGTTAATTTATGTCTGTTTAAGCCTCGTATTAAGCCTCTATTTATAGGGAATGGGTACGTTTAGGGTTTCGCGTTTTCTGCCGCAGCAGGTGTGGTGCGCATTTGAATGGGTTATACACGCCTGCTCAGCGCTAATTATTTAGGTGCACTGCTATGGGCAGTGTAACGGAACGTCTTGCGTGCAGTATTATGGTAATATTCGATTTTATATTTTTATAAAATTCTGAATCTTCAACGAGCGCATCACTAGAGGCTACGCTGGGTGTCACGCGCAACCCTATGAGTTGCATGCAACAGACCAGCGCGAGTCTTTGAGATGCGGGCGGATTTTTCTGCGGCAGCTTTTATTTTTAACCTAGGTACCTCTAAGTCTGTCAAAACTAGGTTTAGACTTCGACTTTAAGTCTAATTTTTAATCGGGCTTAGTTAATTGGACTTTAATTCATTTCGTTTTTGGTTAGGCTAGGTATTTTTTATTTTTGTGGCTCATACAGTTGTGCATAAGCATTCTTCACGTTGATCCAACACAAAGATGGTTTTATTTATCGTCATAGCACTTCCGGTTGGGACAGGAGGCCAAAAGTAGATGTCTATAGACGTGTATAGGGGAATCTTCTTCATCCCAAATATCATCGACCGGATAAATCGTGGAGAGTGGAGTTTCTTCTACGTCCTTGAGGTAGACATCCTCATCATCACTTTCCCAAACTCCATTGATGCTAACATCCTTTTCTGGCCGAATTTGGACCAAAATTTACTATCAATCAATCCTTGGACTAGGTCTTTAAATTTGAAACAGTGTTCTATGGTATGTCCTCCAGATTGATGGTATGGACAGTAGAACCTATCTGTCCTTTTCAATGATTCAAATGGTCTTGGCTTGAGAGGTTTGATCTTCCCATTCTCGAAGAGCATTTTGAACATGTTTGCATAGGAAGTACCAATAGGTGTATATGCTTTATTATTCTTTTTGGGTGGTTCGACTACTTTGAGAGGAAATGGTTTTCTTTTAGTAGCTTTAGTGGGCATCATCTTTTCAGCGATGCGTCTTTTCCATCATCCTTTCTTCCTGGATGGCATGATCAAGTTGGGTCATTGCTGCCCTCATAGTGTTTATAAGAACCTATACATCTTCTTTGGAGGCAGGCTCTTTAGTTAAGGGAAAATCACTCATGGCATCGAAAAAGGTTTCCTCTTCATCTTCACTGGCATTAGTTTCTTCAATCGGTTTGATGAGGAGTGATGGGTCAACATGATTTTCCTTATTAGAAATTGCCAAGGTGTCTGAAAGTGGAGCACTATTGATACTTGGATTCTTACTAGCAGGAGGCAATGGAAGTTTATTGCTATAAATTAAATCTTGAATGGCTTCTTTCAACTTCTAGCAATTCTCAGTGAGATGGCCCCTGCCTTGGTGGTACTTGCAGTGTGCGTTGGGGTTCCAACTAGCCGTCCTCCTTTCGACTGGTGGATATCCAAATGGTCCAATAGAATTTATGAGTCCCTTAGAAAAATTCTATGTCATAACTCATGCCAATAAGTGTGAAATTTCTCCTAAATTACTTCTTTTGTCCTTGATTGTTAATAGCAAGGACCTCATTCAAGTTAAAGGTGTTAACATTGTTTGAGTGGGTGGTTTTGGAAGAAGAAGGATTGTCGTTCTTCTTTCCCTTCTAGCCACTATTGCTGTTGTTAGTAGCTTTTTGTTTAGCAAGGTCGTCTTTTATGTAAATACCTATGTCATAGACAACCTTGAAAGTGTTCAAATTGCTTTAGTACTTCAAATTTTTTGAGTAATTTTCTTAGAGGTTCTTGATGAACATCCTCACAGCTTCCTTTTCAGTAGGAACTTCTATTATTTTAGAAAAAGTTTCCCACCACTTTTTGAAGAAGGAAGTAAATCCTTCGTTTTCCTTTTGCTTCAACATCTCAAGCTCCCTATGGTCAGTTTCAAATTGGGTGTTGCATTTTTATCTATCAATGAAAGTGTTTGTGATATAGTCCAAGGAGAAGATCTTCTCCTTTTATAGGGAGAAAAAGCATTGTTGATGAACGGTTTCAAGAGATAGTGAGAATAAAGAAGGGAAGACCTTCTTGTCAATTGCCTTAATACTCATTATAGTCTTGAATGCTCTTAAATGAAAATAAGGGTTGTCGGTAGGCTTGAACTTAGGGATGTCATTGGCATTGAACTTCTACGGAAGAAGTTCCTTGTCCACTAAGACCCCTTGTGAACTAATTCCCTGAAACTTATAGTCGTTGGAAATTTTGTTGAGGCTTTCTTCCATACGCTCAAGTTGTTGTTTCTTGGTAGGATCGTTAACTTGAAGAGCGATAGTCTTCAACATCTCTGTCAGGTTATTCATGTTTTGCCTTAGCTCATCAACTTCCTATTGGGTAGTCATTAGTACGAACTTTTTCTGGTGTCTGATGGGTTTGTCGAAGAGTAGTACTTGAATGAAGGTGTTGTCCTTAATTAATCGTCCTTCTCTTCTTGACCAAGCGCTGTAATATTAAACCATTGATTTTTATGACTGGACTTAAATTGACTTTGACTTTTACTGGTTTTAAAAAAGCAAAAATATGGGGTGCATTTTTGGGAATAAAGTTTAATATTTTAAACAATATGGTTATGTTGGGAGGATTAATATCTGACTTACCCCCTCAAAAAAAAATGACGGAAAACACGCGCACACAAGACTCTTAGACATGGTCATGGTGAAACATACATACAAAGCGTGTGCTTTTTAAAAAGTGAGTGAAAGTGGCGTGCTTGACACTTGTGTAAGACCATGGGACTATGTGACTAGACTCAATTTAGGACTGAATAAGACTTCGGTTATTAATAAATCGATTAATCTGACTTGGAGTGAAGACTTGAGCAGAACACTAGACCATCGCGCAAACAATGGCACTGTCGCGTCGCGATGGACACTTGCCTATCGCTCCAGACCTTCGCGTCATTACTGAAACGTCAGTCTGAACCTGTTTCCAGTGTTTTACCTTAAAAAGGACATGCATATGGTCGTGCTAAGTCATGTTTAGTCAATTTTATTAAACTTCAATTATAATTAATTAATTAATTAAGCATAGTCCTTTAGTCATTAATCAGTTTATTTAGACTAAAAAAACAAGTTAAACAAACGGTTAATGTAAACGCATACAAGCTATGCACAAGAAGAGATGCACAAGTAGTCAAATAAGCACAATATGATGCAATGAGTTTGCAACCTAACCATGGCTCTAGTTCTCTAAAGTTCAAGGATTAGAATAGTCAAAATAGGGTCCATGGTTATGAGTCCGGATGCATTGCGCGAAAGCCTTACCTTTGGAAGGGTTGTCGCGTATGGATGGGACCCTGCAAGTTAAACTTGCTTCCATGGTTTGTTGAATTTACAAACTCGGATGTAACATTCGTTGCAATGAGCGTTCGATTGGGTGGATGGAGCGTGAATTCCCAGAGGGTTATGGCCATATGTAGAACATATATGGGTTCATAAAAGAGGGAAAAACTCAATTAGGAAGTAGAATCAGCCAAACAGTAATAGAATAGGCCGAAGCAAGAAGGCATACTTTTGGATCGGTATAGAAAGAACCTGGCACGAGAAAACAAGGACCATCGCGAGGAGATGACCTTGTCGCGCCGCGATATTTCTATCACATCGCGACACAGCCATCGCACAGTGATCGGCTCTGTTATCTCAGCGACAGTTCCTACATGCCTTAGTAGCTTTTCTGTGTTCTTAAAATTTTTTCGATTTTCGTATCGTTTTCCTAGTTGTGAAAGATATTTCCCCAATTTCCTACGTGTAAAAAGCCTATGTTTCTGACGCATTACAGATGGTCTTTCCAATGCGGACCTTTTTATGCTTATGCCACAATAATGTCAATCAAAATTGGGCACATGAATACTTAGAACGTTGCAAGTCTCATCTACTCATTCTAAATTATTGCCAAAACAAATTTTAGGAATTAAAATAAAAATCTTCCCCAGCAAAGTCGCCAAAAAATATAGGGAATATTTCAAGCTTCCCACACTTGAGCCCACTGTGATCATACACTTAAGCATGGTGGCGTCTAAAGGGAAGGTAGCTAGAGCAAAAGAGTCGTCAAGAAGTTTAGTTTTAGGAACTTGTAAACCGTTCACAGGGTAAAGGTTACATCCCTTCACGATCCATGAGATAGCTAACTCCATAGTGGTCCTGAACCATGATTGGATATTCGGGGATGAAGGTACAAATCCAACCAAAAAGAGATTGGACCTGCCCTAAATAGGCCTCTACTTTATTCTTCTCATACTCATGTGCACTTTTTGATCAACGTACAAACAATATATTAATCCTAAACTTGTTTAATCTATGTTTGTTGAATATTAATGCATAAATAAAGCTATTATTGGCGATCACTTGAATTAAAATCACATTAGCCTAAATAAAATTATTAATTATCTTATTAAGCGTGATTTCAAGTACAAATTCCCTTTAAACTTGCAAGAGAGGGCATGATTAAGCAATAACAATAATATCAAGCAACATAATAATATTGATACAACAAAGCATCATAATAATAATATTCTCAATCTCATAAAAGCATAATAATTTTAATATTAGCGAGATCCTAGGCATGATACTAAAAAGATTAATAACAAATCCTAGCATGTCACTAAACAATAAAAATCAAAGCTTTAGACCTAGTATGATACTAAAGACATACATGATATTAGAAATAGGAAGCAACCTAAGCATGATACTAGAAGGCAATAAATAACATTTTAACATGATACTAGGAATTAAAATAATCTAAACAAGATTTCTAAATCAAAAGAATAATTAAGTAATAATCTAATTACTTACTTTGATTCTTCGTATCTCTTTCTATCAAAACAATACACATATTAGTAACTTCAATAAAAATATTAAACTAAACAATTAATTTAAATAATTGAAATAGGGACTTGGGACCAAACCCTCAGAAATTATCAACCTTTCACGTCTAGGGCGAAAGCAAGTTTGAGCTTGGCTAGGTGTGTCTAAGTTTCGTAATGGAGGTATGGTGTTTGAAAATACAAGGCTTAGAAAGAGGGAAAAAGAACAAGCTTCTAGCTTTGAGAGAGAGAGAATAGAATAGATGATTGTTGATGATTTAAAACGGGGAATAACGTCCTATTTATAGAGAAAAATCGTCCGGAAACGATCAGAAAAAGATCGAATTTCAATTAGAGTAAAACTTCTCCCATCGCGACGCAACAGGGCTATCGCGACGCGATGGCTCTGTCACATAGCGACAGGCCTGTCGCGACGCAATAAGCTTGTCACCATGCGATGACCCTATACGATACATATTGCTGTACGGAGTCCTTTTTCCAATATAATTGGGTAATTAGAGTCCATATTTATTAAAATCAGATTTTAATCTTCTAAAAATACTTGTTTTATTTCAACTAAAATCTTTTATCTTTTCTAAATCAAAATAAAAATATAATTATTAATCCTATTCTCTTTAGAACTTAAAATAACCTTCTAGATTATTCTAGAAAATTAAAGTAAATCCTATTGAATTTAGGAATAATAATTAATGGACCCTCCACTTGATCATTGGGTCGCCTATAAAACTCATTTTAAGATCCAATTTAGTATTTTGGCCATAACTTCCTCATTATTCATCGGAATTAGGCTTATAATATATCGTTGGAAAGCTCTTTTCGAGCCCCATCCAACTACACAATAATTGGACCTATATTATGGGCCAAACTAAATTGGATTGGACATTTTCATAAATCAAGTAGGAAAAGAAAGATTCTCGAAAACAGAAAGAACTATCTTACTAAAAACAGAGAAATCACAAGACTCTTTCACATTTCACCTCATTCGATAATCAATGATGTGAAAGATACTCATCACTGAGTTTGGATTTTTGGGGAGACACAATCAGGTGTCTACGCCAGGGATGAAGCCTGTCAAGCAAAAGCTATGCCGCATGAAATCGAATGTCGCTCTCAAAATCAAAGAAGAAATTAGAAAACAGCTCGCTGCGGTTTTCATTAAAGTGTCTAAGTATCTAGAATGGGTAGCCAACGTGGTCCGAATTCCAAAGAAAGATGGAAGGGTCAGAATGTATGTTGATTATAGGGATCTCAACAAGGCAAGCCCAAAGGATGGGTTCCCCTTACCTCACATCGACATTCTGGTTTACAATATAGAAAATCATGCACTCCTCTCCTTCATGGATGGATACGCTGGATATAGCCAAGTATTGATGGCTGAGGAAGACATGGAGAAAACCACATTCAGTACGTAATGGGAACATATTACTATACGATAATTCCATTCGGGTTGAAAAACGTAGGTGCCACCTACCAAAGAGCGGCAACAGCATTGTTACACGACATGATGCACAAAGAAGTGGAGATCTATGTTGATGATACGATCGTCAAATCAAAAGATAAACCATGCCACATCGTTGATTGCACTCCGCAAGTTCTTTAAACGACTTCGCAAATATAACATGAGATTGAATCCAGCAAAATGTACATTCGGAGTTACATCAGGCAAACTCCTTGGCTATGTGCTCAGTTCTCGAGGGATTGAAATAGATCCCACAAAAGTCAAGGCAATTATGGGATGATGACTGCCAAAAAGCTTTCGACAAGATCAAAGAGTACTTCCCTCTTCGACTCTACCTTATGGTCACTAGAGGAATGATGGGAGCAATGCTAGCACAAGAGATCGTCGAGAGTAAAGAAAATTCAATATACTATTTTGAGCAAGAAGCTTCAAGGCTATGAAACTCGGTACACACCACTCGAAAAGTTGTGTCATACACTCGTGTGGGCCGCACAAAAACTAAGGCATTACATGCTCACTCATACAGTGTATGTTGTCTCAAAGATGGATCCTCTCAAGTACTTGTTTGAGAAAGCAACTCTCAATGGCAGATTATCAAGGTGGATAGTCAACCTTTCCCAGTTTGACTTGAAATTAATTTGTACCACAAAAGGCTATAAAAGGTTCTGCAGTTTCTGACTTCTTAGCAGATTTCCCACTAGAAGAAGTTGAGAAAGGAGAAGAAGAGTATGATTTCCCTAACAAAGATCTACTCATGACTGAAGATGATAGCTAGACGCACTATTTAGATGGAGCTTCAAACCATAAGGGCTGTGGTGTAGGATTTTTGCTCGTATCACCCAATGAAGAGCACATCCCAATCTCCATGAAACTTGATTTCGATACGAAGCTTGCATCTTGGGTTAGGAAATAGCTGTCGCCTTGGGAATCAAGAAATTGAGAATCTACGGCGACTCGTTACTCATCACTAAGTTGGCATCAATGGTGTGAATTCCAAGAGACACAATCAGAAAGCCATTGACCATAGAGAGAAGATATGAGCCGGCTTATGTTCATGCAATTGACAATGAACAAGAATCACAAGAAGAAGATGAAGAGCTATGGTATACAGATATCCCTAACTATGTGACGAAGGAAGAATACCCTCTTAACACTGATAAAAGGGCACGCCATGCTTTGAGGCTGCTGGCCTCACAATATATGCTCATCAGGGGAGAACTCCACAAAAGAACCGCGTAAGGGAGAAACCTCTTATGCATAGCTAAGAAAGAAGCATACAGAACCATGGATAACCTTTATGTTGGAATATGTGTAACGCATATGATGCTAAGATGTTAGTCCAAAAGATTCAACGATAAGGTTATTATTGGACTACCATGGAGAGAGATTGCCACGAATATGTAAAGAAATGTATGAAGTGTCAAGTCTACGCAAAATAGCAGCGCGTTCCACCTTTTCTTCTCAACATATACACTTCTCCATGGCCTTTATCTACTTGGGGAATCGACATCATTGGGAAGATAACACCACCAGGACAAGGAGGACATGAGTTTATCCTTGTAGCAATCGACTACTTCACCAAATGGGTCGAAGCTGCTTCATATGCTAAACTCACAGCAAAACATGTAGCTCAATTCATCGAGAAAAACATCATATGCCGCTGTAGTGTACGCACGAAATGATCAGTGATAATGGGACGCATTTCCAAGCCGAGTGCGCAGAATTATTACTGAAATATCATATCAAACACTACAGATCATTACCCTACAGACAATAAACAAATGGTGCGGTTGAATCGACCAATAAGAATGTGAAGACTATCATTGAAAAAATGACGAGAAATTACAAAGATTAGCCAAGCAAGCTACATTTCGCTCTTTGGGGTCGAACTTCCGTTCATACATCAATAGGGGCTACCCCCTTCTCCCTAGTCTATTGAGTTGAAACCGTACAACTAATAGAGTTGAATTTCCCTTCTTTACGAATCGCGTTGAAAAGCCAACTAGATGAAGTCGACTGTATTAGAGCGAGATTTGATGAATTAGTCTTACTCGACAAAAAATGCTTGGCAGCTTTGCATCATGTCCAAACCTACCAACAGCATATGGCTCAACATTTTAATAAAAATGTCAAGACTAGAAATATTAAAGAAGGTGATTTAGTGCTTAAGGCACTCCATAAAAATGTGTTAGATCCAAGAGGAAAATTTAGACCAAATTGGTCAGGTCCATACATTGTCAACTCCATTTTGTCTGGCACAGCGGCATAATTAATAGACATGGATGGCAACGGTTTCCATAATTTAACCAATTTGGATCAACTCTAGAAATTTTATGCTTAATTACATGGGTCAAGACTCAAAGAGCTACGTTTGGCCAGATTCTTTTTAAAGGATACTTAGGCAACTCCTCAAGGGAGGCCCGACCACTTTAAAAATAAAATCCCTTCTTCGTCAACCAAAAATAGTGTACAAAGAAGCAGAATGTAAAAAACTGAGAAAAATCGCACAGCAACGAGTACCACGCCACAGCAGCCCACACCGTGTCACGGCATTGCACACCGTGATGCGGCAAAATACAACGTGATGCGGTAGACTCTGCCGTGACACAGCAGTCTGGTTGTGCGGAATTTTACAATTCTGGTTTATTTCGCTGTTTCAACAATTATTATTATTCTTCCATTGCATTCGACTTCTAGACTCGGATAACTAAAAAATAATAAAAAGGTCATTGTAAGTTTTAATTAACGAAAAAGTAAATATGCTATTATTAATGAAATAAATGTCACTACAACTATTGGCATCATACACCTTATTTAGAATTAAAACTTAAATCATAAAAGCAAAGCAATATTTGTCTAATCTTTCTTAGCCTTAGGAGCTTCTTTCTTCTTCTTAACTAGGTCGGCCTTCACCATTAGTGTGTCCTTTGTAACCCGAACCGTCACACCCCTAGTAGAGCTTTTACCCCTTTCATCTCTCTTGGGTTTCTTTGGTTGTTTCTCCCTATACACCATCTTGTCTTTACCCTTTCCTTTTACCCAACTCTTCTTCTTAGGCACTATAGGAGTCTTAAACTCAATTCCTTGTGTTCTCGGACCAAGACGATCTTTAGGAGGCGACTTTTTTACTTCCAAGTCGTTCCTTCACATCACCATCAAACCAAGGCGATCAACTCGTTCCCTCCTACTTCGAGGATTCAACCATGACTTGTATGCACTAGATAATGGTGGAGGAGGTTGATTACTCGCAGAAATGGTCCACAAAGGCCTTCCAATCCAATATGTCTCATACTTATGAACATTACTTTCATGCAATGATACTTTAAGAGTACTATCATTATAGCGTGGAACTACTTGTTCAAGTTCGTATTGTCGTATCAATCGAGAAGGGCAATAAAAGGTCAATTTTAAGAGACTAGGAACACGACAATATGGAGAATCATTCGTCCCGGCCATCCTAGTAAGCCTCCACCAAGGCACCACCCATCGAATGGAAAATTCTCTCTTCGCAAAGAACAACTTCCAATCATCATAAGACATGTTTGCAAAGTAGTTTTTCTTCCTACGAACAAAATCATTGGGACCATATTTTTCAACATCGTCGGGGGCTTCAAAAAGTTCCTAGCGCTCCATCAACCAAATCTGCCAAAAAAAATAAAAATAAAAAAAAGTCAGCATCGCAATATGCTACGCACCGCAACATAGGAATCACTGCCGTGTCACGGAAAACAATAACGAGGCGCGACACAAAATATCGTGACACGGTGCCTACCAAGTGTCACGGTGTTAACGTAGATATTTTCTTTCCTGCAACATAATAGGAACGGTGTCCTTCGATCAAGTGTATTATTGCGATAGAGGGTTCGGAATTATTAAAAAGCTAATTATTCAGTGAGGTCAAGTGATCGGAATGCTTAGGTGGAGGCCGCTTCCGATCAGTAATATTAATGAGTAATTAATGTTACAGCTTAATCTTGACTGAACCCTTCGGGTCACACCCAAGCAACTAACGATCCGACGCGACGAATTAATCCGAAAGGAATTAATAAGTCACTCGAGTATTGTGAACAAAGATGTCGGATTCCGAGCTTAAAGTGTCGGAACCGAATCTTAAAAGTCAAGCCAAAATCTAGGAATTGGCGACACGGGAAAATGCTTCAAGTAACAAGTTAAAATCCTAACCACGCGAAGGCTAGGGAAGCAAGCCACGTGGCAGCTCGCCACGTTGGCAATGCCATGTGGCAACGGGCGTGGACCCGGGTGACGGGTCATGGACGCGGGCCCAAAAGTGGGGGCCCAACCGAACCCAACTTGGGGCTCAAGGTTGGGTGGCACATGGTTAGCTCACAATGCATGTGAGTTTCCTTGGGAAGCAAGTGAGGAAGTGGTCCTCACCTAACCATGTGACACTTGTTACTTTGTTATTCCTTGGTTTATTTAAATAAGGATTGAATTCAACTTTCTTTTTATGTGGAATCTTTTTTTGAAAAAGTTCCACATTGAAAGATGAGTGGAATTCACAAGGAAGCACTCCTTATAAATAGCCAAGGCATACCTTGGGATTGTTCACTTGAGTAAGGTGTTAGAAAAGGCATCTCCATTGAGAAAACCTTTAAACATATATAATTACTCGAGTATTAGGTCGGGCTTAGCTAACCTCTAAGCATTGGACCTTGTCGGGCTCAAGTAATGGGTGGATTTCCGTAGGAGGTTTTCGCGCGAGCGAGACTAAAAGCTTTCCCAAGTAAGAGCTCGGGTTACGAGCGAAGCACGCGTCAAAGGTAATTAATCTTTCCTTAATTCTTGTTGTTTAAGTTAATTATGTCTTGTGATTTTATTAATTGTGAGTGTGATCTTGGCTCGGGTTTTCTTTCGCGGTGAGTCAGACTCATCGAAACCCATCACAACAGTACTAGAGAGCCCTTCCTAACGATTTTCTAGTCAGATTTCGCTTCATCAAGACCACGCAAAGTTTCTCCAAGACAAATAGGCATAGGGGGTCTTCCAGATTTAACATGATCAAGCACAGAAGTTAGACAAGCATGTCCTACTGTACAGTTTGCAAATAAAAACTTGCAAAACATGCAAAAAATATATGCCCTCCTACGGTATACATGATATGATTTAGAGACAGGACGATTAAAATATAAATTTGCAAGCTTTTCTAGATCTACTTCATTACCACACATAATTCTATTTAAATCTGTGTGTGTAAGATTTAGATAAGGCTCAATAGTATTCACGCAGGGTAGGCATTGCAACGAGAACTCTAGCAGGTAAGCCAAAGATAGCACCAAATTCCTCCGGCAGAGAACAAATTTCATCATAATCGAACTTGAAGCAATGAGTTTCCGGACTCCAATAATCTAAGGCTGCTCTTAGAAAATCATGTTCAACTGCTACGTGCCTTAACGCTAGTAAACATCTTACATGGAATAATTATAGCTCTTTTTTCTCTGCATTAGTCAAGGAATACGATCAGTCACGCAATGTATTGTCTAAATTTTGAGACATTATTATTGAAGTATGAAATTCTAGTTATTTTATGTTTCGTAATTATGTATATCACCTATTTTTTCCGGATTTTTGTTCTGTTTTCCTTAACCGTTTCTCCTTCAAACTCCTTTTCAAGTGTTTTATTCCTAATAAAATTCTCCCTTTATTTTTATTATTTTATTTTTTATTTTTTTATTTCTTTTGGGGGAAGTTGTGAAACTTGTCCCATTTTATTTTTATTTTTTTTATTTATTTTGGGGAAGTTATAAAAGTCATCCATTGTACTTTTATTTTTTATTTTTTATTTTTTTTTATTTTGGGGAAGTTGTAAAACTTTTTCCTTTGTTTTTTTTTTCTTTTTGGGAGAAGGTCAGTACCCTCCACTTACGAGAAACTACGGATTTTTTTCGCGTCGTTAATAAAGCGAGCGTTAATAAATACACAATCACACACATACAGTCACAGGCACACACTAACATACACACTAATCGATAAATAAAGTGTCAAATATAGAAAGTGTGAATAAAATTTACAAAGTAAGTGAGGATACATAAATAATGACAAGTGTCATCAACCAAGCACATAATAAAAACCCTCGGTCAAAATTCTCCAGATCCGGAAGAACTAGGATCAGTGTCTTAATGAGGCTGCGAGTAAGGGAATGGCACACCAAAAAGGCCCTCCATCATCCGAGTACGAGGCGTAGTGTCCCTATTTGTAGAAACCCATTTGTGTCTCCCCAAAACCAAACCCAGTGATGAAAACCTTTTGCGTCGAATGATAATCAAATAAGGTGAAAGTGTGAAAGATCAGGTGTTGCGGTTAGTTTTGTCCAGTTTAGTTTGGTCCACGACAAGGGTCCAATAATAGTGTAGTTGGATGGGGCTTGCAAAGAACTTTCCAACGATATATTATAAGCCTAATTCCGATGAATAATGAGGAAGTTATGGCCAAATTACTAAACTGGGCCCGGCTGATCTTTACATGCGGCCCGATGGTCTAGGGGAGGGTCCAATGTTAATTATTATTCCTAAAGTTATTAGAATAAATTATAGTCTTCTAGAATTCTCTAGAAGGTTCTCTTAAGTTCTAATAGAATTAGAATTAATAATTATATTTTAATAAGTTTAATTTGGAATAAAATATTATTTTATGAAGAATACGATTTCAGTTTTTATACGGACTTTACGTCAATTTTGATTGCTAAGTGGACTCCGTGTTTGAAAGCGCTTAGGAATCCAGGCCGTAGCCAAACGACAGGCCTTTCGCTACGCGACAAGCCTTGTCACCACGCGACAGAGCTTGTCGCCAAGCGACAAGTTTGTTTTTGCGGCGATAGAGTGGAGTTTAATTCCTTATCAAATTCTACCTATTTCCGGACTGTTTTCTTATAAATAGGGTCCTGAACCTCCGTTTTTAATCATCTACAATCATCTCTCTCTTTCTCTCTCTAAAGCTAGAAGCTTTTCTTCTCTCTCTTTTTTTTCTAAACCATCCCTCTCTCAAAATTCCTCAGACATTAGCACTAGACACACCTAGCCAAGTTCGAAGTTGCCTTCGCCCTAGACGTGAAAGGTTATAATTTCTGAGGGTTTGGTCCCAACTCTCTCTTTTAATTATTTAATTTAATTGTTTGTTTTATACTTTTCCTTGAAATTACTAACGTGTGTATTTTGTTATTAGAAAGAGATACGAGGCATCGAAGTAAGTACTTTAATTGTTTAATTGGTCTTATGATATAGAAATCATGTTAAGATTTTTATTTTGGTTCATTGTATCATGTTAGGATGCTTTCCTTTGTATGATATTTAGGGTGATTTGTTTATATCAATTATGATTTCTAGGATGCTTCATATTTTCTTTCCTAATAGCATGTTAGTATCATGTTAGGGCTAAAGCTTTGATTTTTATTGTTTAGTGACATGCTAGGGTTTGTTATTTATCTTGTTAGTATCATGCCTAGGATCTTGCTATTATTATGCTTTATTTTTAATATGATTATTTTAATTATGATGATTATTATTATGTTGCTTGATATTGATTATTTACTGTTATTGCTTGATCACGCCTTTTATGCATGTTTAAATGGAATTTGTACTTGTAATCACGCTTAATAAGATAATTAATAATCTTGTTTAAGGCTAATATGATTATAATTCAAGTAATCGCCAATAATAGTTTTATTTGTGCATTAAATTCAACCAACATAGATAAACAGGTTTAGGGTTAATCTGTTGATTGCATGTTAGTCAGAAAGCGCACATGAATGCGAGTAGAATAAAGTAGAGGCCTATTTTTAGGGCAGGTTTAATCTCTTTTAGGTTGGATTTGTACCTTCATCCCCGAACACAAGTCATGGTTTCAGACCTATTGGAGTTGACGATCTCATGGATCGTTAAGGGGTGTAACCATCAACCTGTGAACGGTTTACAAGTTCCTAAAACTTGTTAGCGACTCTTTTGCTCTAGCTTCCTTCCCTTTGGACGCCACCATGCTTAAGTGTATGATCACAGTGGGGCTCAAGTGTTGGATGCTTGAAATATTCCCTACAGTTTTTGGCGACTTCACTTGGGAGGATTTCTGTTTTAATTCCTGAAATTTATTTCGGCAATGATTTAGAATGAGCGGATGAGACTCGAAAAGTTCTAAGTATTTCATGTGCGTAATTTTGATTAGCATTGTTTTCATATGCATAAAAAAGGTCCTCATTGGATAGACCATCCGAAATAAGTCAAAAACATAGGATTTTTATACGTAGGAAACTTGAGAAATATCTTTCACAACTAGAATTGAAATAATACTGCGAAATCTGGAAAATTCTAAGAACGTAGATACCTGCTGAGGCATGTAGGAACTAGCGTCTAGAAAACAGGGCTTGTCGCCTATAAAGTGCTTATGTTGCCTGGCGACAGTTTTGTCGCTTAGCGACAGGATTACTTTTGCGGCGACAGTCCCTGTAGTCTGGCGCCAAGTTCTTCTAACACCGAGCCAGAACTCTGCCTTCTTGTTTTGACCATTTCTAGCACTGTTGGCTCGATTCTACTACCTGATTGAGTTTTTCTCTCTTTTCTGAAACCCATATGTGTTCTACATATGGACATAACCCTCTGGGGGTTCACGCTCCATCTACCCAATCGAACGCTCCTGGCAACGACAGGTACATCCGAGTTTGTGAATCCACCAAACCGTGGAAGCAAGTTTTTAACTTGCAGGGTCCCATCCACACGCGCCAACCCTTCCAAAGGTAAGGCTTCCGTGCGATGCATCCGGACTCATAACCATGGACCCTCTTTGACTAACCCATTTCCTCAAACTTTAGAGAACTAGAGCCATGGTTAGGTTGCAAACTCATTGCATCATATTGTGACTATTTGAACTATTTGTACATTCTTTAATTGTGCATACCCTATATGTGCTAACCGTTTGTTTGACTTGTGTTTAAGTCTAAATAAACTAATTAATGACTAAAAAGGACTTTGTCTAACTAATTAATTAATTAATTTGACTAATTAAAGACTAATAAAGTAATCAATCTGACTTAGTATGACTTTAGGCATGTCCCCTTAGAGTAAACTTACTGGAAACAGTCCCAGATTAATGTTCCAGCAATGGCGCAGAAGTTTGGGCTGTGGCGCCGCAGTTTACTGTTTGTCACCTGGCGACAAATTTGTCGTTTGGCGACAAGCTTCAAACTGTGGCGACATTTCTGTTGTTCCGGCGACAGTCCAGATTCTTACTCGAGTCATCACGACGAGTCTAATTAAACAGTTTGCTAATCAGTTCGATTATTTTATTAATAAACAATACCTTTGTTAAGTCCTTAATTCAGTTTAGTCACATAGTCTAGCCGCATGGTCTTACACAAGAGCCTTAACATGTCACATACACTCACTAGTGTTAGCACACACTTTATATAGTCACCATGACCATGTCTTAGGTTTATGCATGAGTTGGTTTTTTCCGTCATTTCAGTTGGGGGTACATTCTATTCCTAATTTTTTTTCATATCTCTCTATCTACATCATCTTCCCATTCTCTACATGCTTTCCCCATGTCACAATATTCATTTTTCCTACCTTCTTCCATCTATTGCATGTTGAATAGAGTTAAGTCAAATAATTAACAACGAATATCTCTTAATTTCCCTTTCCACAGTACTTGGTCAAGGAGAGAAGGACGATTAATCAAAGACAACACCTTTATTCAAGTTCAACTTTTTGATAAGCCAATCGGTCGAAGAAGGAAAGCTAAGAAGATAATGGCAAGTCAGGAAGAAGTCAACAAACTCAAGGGACAAGTGGCTAACATGGCTGAAATGTTGAAGAATCTGACTCTTCAAATCAATGACCCTGTAAGATAACAGCAAATGGAGCTCATCCAGGAAAGTTTGAGTAGATTATCCAATGACTATAGATTCCAGGGAATTAGCTCACAAGGGGTCTCGGTGGACAAAAATCTTCTTCCGCAGAAGTTCAATGCAAACAACATCCCGAAATTCAAGGCAATGGATAATCATTATTTTCATTTAAGAGCCTTTGAAACTGTAATGAATATTAAGGGAATAGATAAGAAAGATTTTCATTCTGTGTTTTCTCTATCTTTAGAAACTATTTGTCAACAATGGTACTTTTCTCATGATAAAAGAGAAAAGTTGGGAGTCAATTGTAAACGCTTTCATAGATAGATATAAGTGCAACATTCAAGACGAAACAGACCACGGACAACTTGAGATGTTAAAACAAAAAGAAAACGAAGGGTTCACTCCTTTGTTCAACAAATGAAGGGAAACTTCTGCTAATATGGTCAAGGTTCCTACCGAGAAAGAATCTGTGAGGATGTTCATCAAGAATCTTCAAGAAAAATATGCAAAGCACTTAAAATATCAACACAACTTGAATACTTTCAAGGCTGTGTATAATATAGGCATTGACATTGAAGATGACCTTTTGAAAGATAATAGTGCGAGAGGAAAGAAGAACGACCATCCTTCTTTTTCCTCTCCCATTAATGAAGTACATGCTACGATCACCTCCAAACCACGAATCCAAAGGTCGAAAAGAGTGTTCACTCCACTTGGTATGAGATATGAAACAGCTTTCGAAAAATTACACCACAAAGGACTAGTCATGCCCATACGGCCTATCAAAGATCCAGTTCCAGAGGCCAGGCCACCCAAGTGGGATCCTAATAAGCACTGCAAATATCACCAAGGAAAGGGTCACGACACTGAGGAGTGTTGGAAACTCAAAGAAGCTATTCAAGATCTGATCGATGACAATAAAACTTCCGAGATTCTAGCTATCGCAGAAGATCAAACATCCTTCGATCCTTCACTCCTTATCACACTTGTAGGTAAGCCCATGATCGAGACAGCTTATATAACCTCTCTTGATGAAGTGGCCGTGATTGAGGAGGATGAAAGTATTTTCTTAGATAACATCAAGGAAGACTCGTCAAGTCTAAAAGAAGACGTTCGAAAACTGCAAGATGTCATTGCCATGCTCTTGAATGTGGTAAAAGGATTAGCAAATCGGATGATGGTTGTTGAACAAAATTCTCACCAAGGATCTAATGAAGAACTCAATGCTCCTAAGCCATGGGCAAAACGAACCATTGAAGAATACACACCAATAGGAATGACTTACAATGAAGCTTTTGACTGTCTCCACGATCAAGGTCTCATTCGCCCCATTGGTCCCAACCAAGACCCTCCGCCTAAAAAACGGTATCCCAATTGAGACCCAAAATCTTATTGCCGATACCATAGAGGTCGTGGTCACACCACTGAAGTATGTCTCGCTCTCAAAGATCGTGTTCAAGACCTCATTGATTCAAGTCTCCTTCATGTTCCTCCGCGCGACAAGAAGGCCCGGATTAGTAACGATAACAACAGTGGCTGTAAAGGAAAGAAGAACGATTATCCTTCTTCTTCCGAAAACACCTACTCTAGCAACAGTGTTGGCACTTTCGACCTTAATGAAATCTTAGCCATGGATAATCGAGGATTTAGAAAGCAACTAAGAAAGGATTTCACCCCTATTGGAATTAGCTATGATGATGCTTTCGATCGACTCCATGCAAAGAAACTCATTACTCCTATTGGACCCATTCAAGGTCCCCCACTTGAGAAGAGATTGCCTAGTTGGAACCCAAATGTATGCTGCAAGTAACATCAAGGTAGGGGTCATACTACCGAGAGCTGTTGGAAGCTAAAGGAAGCAATCCAATATTTGATCGACAATAACAAGCTTCCGATACCTCCAGTCGGCAAGAAGACCGAGTGATGATAAGGCAAAAGATAAGAGGCGAGCTTCAACGACAAGATTTCGTGACCTCGTTTTCTATTTCTTTTTTATTCCTTTCCCCAATAAGTCTAGCATAGGCACCGTTTTATTCTCCTTAGATTTATTTTGTAGGATCATTATTTCTTCCCCTTTTAATAAAATGAGCATTTATTTCCTTACATATGATCATCGCATTGCATTGCATCTTAAAAAAAAAAAAATCCATGTCAAACAGAGCACGAGGTATATCAATGATTTGAGGCACCTCTTGTAGCTATATCATATAATCTTTTACCCTTCAAATATTGTAGACACCCATTTGTGTCTCCCCAAAACCAAACCCAGTGATGAATGCCTTTCACGTCGAACCATAATCGAATGAGGTGAAAGTGGTTGAAAGTCAAGTGTTGCGGTTTAGATTTATTAAAATTCTCTTCTCTCTGTTTTGAAAATAACTCTATTTATTTGAAAATAGCCAAATCAGTTTAGTTTGGTCCATAATTAAGGTCCAATAATGGTGTATTTGGATGGGGCTCGAAAAGGCCTTTCCAACAATATATTATAAGCCCAATTCCGATGAATATTGAGGAAGTTATGGCCAAAATAATAAACTAGGCCCGGTTAATTATTTACATACGGCCCAATGATCTAGAGGAGGGCCCAATGTTAATTATTATTCCTAAAATTATTAGGATTAATTATAATTTTCAAGAAGTTTCTAGAAGGTTCTTTTTAATTCTAATATTATTAGATTTAATAATTATTTATTTTTAAAATAGACTTTTATTTGGAGTAAAACATTATTTTATTATTATTATTATATTAAAAATACGTATTTTATCTTCTGTACGGATTCCGTAGATCAAGTTGGTTAAAGATCGGATTCCGCGTGAAGAAAACGCACTAATACAGGTTGTCGCCAAACGACAAGTCTGTCGCCACGCAACAGAGTCAATTCCTGGCGACAGCGTGTAGTTGTATTCCGTATCAAATTCTGTATTTTTTCCGGACTATTTTCATTATAAATAGGGTCCCGAACCTCTGTTTTTATTCATCAACTCTCATCATCAACTTTCATCAACTCTCATCATCAACTCTCATCATCAACTCTCATCATCAACCTTCATCAACGATCATCATCAATTCTTACTCAATTCTCTCTATTCTCCCTCTAAGCAATATAGCTTGATTCTTTCTCTCTCTTTCTAAACCACCTTTTATCAAACACAATATTCCGCATTCACAAGACTTAGAGTCTCTTAGCCAAGTTCGAAGTTGCCTTCGCCCTAAACGTCAAAGGTTTAATATTTTCTGAGGGTTTGGTCCAAAACTAGTCAAAACTTTATTTAATTTGATTTTGATTTAATTATTTAATTAATTTTTATTGATTTTCATTGAAGTTTACTAACTTGTGTATTTTGTTATTAGAAAGAGGTACGAGGTTTCAAAGTATGTAATCTTATTACTCTCTTTCAATGTAGAAAGCATGTTTATTATTGATTAATTCCTAGTATCATGTTAGGATGTTATTTTATGCTTTCTAGTATCATGTTTAGGGTGCCTTTATTCTTTCTAATAGCATGTTAGTACCATGTTAGGTTTAATGCTTTGATCTTTATTGTTTAGTGACATGCTAGGAGTTGTTATTAATCTTGTTAGTATCATGCCTAGGATCTTGCTATTATGTTTAAGCTTTATTATGCCTTATCATGCTATTATCATCATTATTGTTATTATTCTTTATCCTTATGTTGCTTGATATATTTTATTGTTATTGCTTGATTACACCTTTTATGGTTGTTAAAGGGAATTTGTACTTGAAATCACGCTTAATAAGATAATTATTAATTTGGTTTAGGCTAATGTGATTTAAACTCAAGTGATCGCCAATAATAGTTTTATTTGTGCATTAATATTCAACCAACATAGATAAACAGGGTAGGTTTAATATAATGCTTGTATGTTATTCGAAAAGCGGGCATAAATACGAGCAGAACAAAGTAGAGGCCTATTTTATAAGGCGGGTCCTTTCTTTTGTAGATTGGATTCGTACCCTCATCCCCGAACCCTGTTTGGTTCAAGACCTTGTGGAGTTGATGGTCCTTTTGGATTGTCTTTTGGGTTTACAAGTTCCTAAAACTTGTTGTCGACTCTTTTGCTCTCTTTTTCCTCCCTTTGGAACGCCACCGTACTTTAGTGTATGATCACAGTGGAGTTCAAGTTTGGGATCGTAATGCTTGAAATATTCCCTACAGTTTTTGGCGACTCCACTGGGGAGGATTTCTATTTATATTCCTGAAATTTATTTTGGCAATTATTAAGAATGAGCGGATGAGACTCGAAAAATTCTAAGTATTTTATGTGCGTGATTTGATTAACATTATTGTCATATGCATTAAAAGGTTCTCATGGGAGATCCCCATGAGTCAATACCTAGGAATTTTACACGTAGGAAATTTGAGAAATATCTTTCATGACTAGAATCGAAAAAACGATGCGAAATCTGGAAAATTCTAAGAACACAGAAACTTGCCAAGGCATGTAGGAACTAGCGTCTAGAAAACAGGGCTTGTCGCCCGTAAAAAGTTTCTGACGCCTGGCGACAGTTCTGTCGCTTGGAGACAGAGGCTTTTTTGCGGTGACAGTCCCTGTAGTCTGGCGCCAAGTTCTTCCAATACCGAGCCAGGGGTCTGCCTTCTTGCTTTGACCATTTCTAGCATTGTTGGCTTGATTTTACTTATTGATTGAGTCCTTTTCACACTTTTCTGAACCCATATGTGTTCTACATATGGATATAACCCTCTGGGGGTTCCTGCTTCACCTGCCCAATGGAATAATCCCCTATCATGTGCAAAGTTCAAATTTGGGTACGTGCAAAGTTTGTGAATCCACCAAACCATGGAGTCGAGTTCGATTTCATCACGAACTCGCGGGGTCCCGTCCATTCGCTCCAACCCTCACGGTAGGCTTGTGTGCAATGCATATGGATTCATAACCATGGACCTTTTGACTTAACCCATATCCTTGAACTTTAGAGAACTAGAGCCATGGTTAGGTTGCAAACTCATTGCATCATATTGTGACTATGTGAACTACTTGTGCATCCTTGCTTGTGCATATTATATATGTGTTAACCGTTTGTTTGACTTGTGGTTAAGACTAAATAAATTGACCAATGACTCAAAGACTTTGTTTAATTAATTAATTTGAACTAATGAACAAGCCTAAAGTCGAGTCATAGTTCCTTTAAGTCAACCCGGATTTTTATTCCCGTATACTACACATGCGTCAACTTGTTTTGGTCGTAGCCGGCGTTCTAGGTAGAACCACGAGTCTTACAACATATGGATCTGTAGCCCTGGGTTTTATCTTTAATTTGGAGTTGGTGTCGTCCCAATCAGAGTCACAGATTAAAATTTATGACTAAAATACTACAGCCTGTCCAGTTTAATGCACATACGTGAAGTCTTAACTTAGTCTTTGCTTGAGTCTAGTCACATAGTCTAGCCACATGGTCATGACACAAGTCTTAACATGTTACCTACACTCATTAGTCTTAGCACACACATAACATGCTTGTCACACTATGACCATGTCTTAGGTTCATGCATGAGTCGTCTTTCCGTCATTTGAGTTAGGGTCCATTCTATTCCTAATTCCTCCATATTTCTCCATCTACATCATCTTCCCACTCTCCACATACTTTCTCCACACATATCATTCCCTTCATTCTTCCATGATCTTTCTCCACCTATGCATGTTGAATTGAGTTTGAGTCATGTGATTGACAATAATAAAAAAAAGTAATGATGAGACAAAATACAAGGCAAGCTTCTCACTAAGATTTCATGCTTTCTTCTTCTTTTTTTCAAACCTTTCCCCCATAAGTCTAGCATAGGCACCTTGCATTTTCCTTAGATTTACTTTGTAGGTTTTTCTTTTTCCCTTCTTAATAAAATGAGCGTTTCTTCCCTCACATATGATCATTGCAAAAAAAAAAAAAAAAAAAAAAAAAAAAAAAAAAAAAAAAAAAAAAAATCCATGTCGAATTAAGCACAAGGTATACCCATGATTAGAGGCACCCCTTGTAGCCATGTCATATCATCTTCACCCTTTAAATATATAATCCTTTTTTTGATAAACCACTTTGAGCCTCGTCTAACGATAGACCTTTCATTTTTCAACCCACATCTACTAACCATGGGATGGGATGGTGTGTAACTTATGCAAGTTCCAATTTACAAAAGCTTGAGTGATAAAAATAAAAAAAAATATAAATAAAAGTGTGCAAAAGGGCAAGTGTTCCAATGTCTTGGATATGAAAATATCTTCGATAAGAACACGTCTCAGATTGCGTCTCTTATCGAGTGCTCGGTACCGTGCCTGAGAAACATGAATGCCAAGTGAGTGATAGACCGCATGATCGAGATTGCCCACACTTATAAAAAAATGCGAATATGAAAAAATGCAAAAGCAAAATAAATAGAGAGAAAAAATAAAAAAAAAAAGAAAGAAAGCTCAAAAGTGAGAAAAGCTCAAGCATAAAAATATAAAGATTCAAAAGCAAGGTTGCACACCTTGGGGGCTTACCTAGGGTCTTGAGCCTTTATCCCTTTCTTCTCTAAACTTTAGCCTAACCACGTTACAACCCTTTAAAAAGACCTTTTTGAGGTATACACACACTTGTGCGAGGTTCGGCTAGAGCTACGTTTGGCCTGATTCCTAACGGATACGTAGGCAACCTCATATTGAGGTGCAGCCATAATAAAAATGCATTCATTTTCACATTCACACACTTACACCATGATCATATCAAGGGATCTCCAATGCTCATCCCTATTCACTTAGAGCTAGACTTGGGGGTTTGATCCTTACATCATTAGCCTACCTAGCCTAAGAGTCATCATTATTTGACTCTTACCAAATAATACTTTTCCATACACTTAGCCTTTGCAGCCTAACTTTAGTGTCACTTTCACACACATCACAGATACATGACCAAATAGACTTCCAATTAGGAACCCTTTGTCATGAATTCTTAACATAACGTTGAAGCATGCTTTGTCATATCACTCATCACTCATCACTTATAATCATCATTGTATCAAAGTATGAAGTGCTTAGCCTCCATGCCTAAGTTACCCAAATACTTTCATAATCGAGTCAACTAAGATAGTTTAGGAGGAATTAATCCTTGCACCTTGAGGGATAGTATCAAATGCATTCAACATGCACCATCAAACACTTCGATCCTTTTTTGCGTCTTTCTTTTTCGGGAGAAAGTCAGTACCCTCCACATAAATGACGGAAAATTTTGTGCAAAAAATTACACTTTCTCACACACTCACATACACAATAAAAATAATAAATAAAAAATAAGAGATAAAGTGTTTAATAAATAATAAGTGCATATATATACAGAAAATCTAGTATATAAGTCATGTAAATAAAATAGACAAAGTCCTACAAAAGTCAAAATAAATAAAATACAGGTACAACTACGGTGCCGGAGGTCGCAAGTCGTGAGGGTATTTGGATGGGGCTCGAAAAGGCCTTTCCAACGATATATTATAAGCCCAATTCCGATGAATATTGAGGAAGTTATGGCCAAAATAATAAACTAGGCCCGGTTAATTATTTACATACGGCCCAATGATCTAGAGGAGGGCCCAATGTTAATTATTATTCCTAAAATTATTAGGATTAATTATAATTTTCAAGAAGTTTCTAGAAGGTTCTTTTTAATTCTAATATTATTAGATTTAATAATTATTTATTTTTAAAATAGACTTTTATTTGGAGTAAAACATTATTTTATTATTATTATTATATTAAAAATACGTATTTTATCTTCTGTACGGATTCCGTAGATCAAGTTGGTTAAAGATCGGATTCCGCGTGAAGAAAACGCACTAATACAGGTTGTCGCCAAACGACAAGTCTGTCGCCACGCAACAGAGTCAATTCCTGGCGACAGCGTGTAGTTGTATTCCGTATCAAATTCTGTATTTTTTCCGGACTATTTTCATTACAAATAGGGTCCCGAACCTCTGTTTTTATTCATCAACTCTCATCATCAACTTTCATCAACTCTCATCATCAACTCTCATCATCAACTCTCATCAACGATCATCATCAATTCTTACTCAATTCTCTCTATTCTCCCTCTAAGCAATATAGCTTGATTCTTTCTCTCTCTTTCTAAACCACCTTTTTATCAAACACAATATTCCGCATTCACAAGAATTAGAGTCTCTTAGCCAAGTTTGAAGTTGCTTATGCCCTAGACGTGAAAGGTTTAATATTTTCTGAGGGTTTGGTCCAAAACTAGTCAAAACTTTATTTAATTTGATTTTGATTTAATTATTTAATTAACTTTTATTGATTTTCATTGAAGTTTACTAACTTGTGTTTTTTGTTATTAGAAAGAGGTACAAGGCTTCAAAGTATGTAATCTTATTACTCTCTTTCAATGTAAAAAGCATGTTTATTATTGATTAATTCCTAGTATCTTGTTAGGATGTTATTTTATGCTTTCTAGTATCATGTTTAGGGTGCCTTTATTCTTTCTAATAGCATGTTAGTACCATGTTAGGTTTAATGCTTTGATCTTTATTGTTTAGTGACATGCTAGGAGTTGTTATTAATCTTGTTAGTATCATGCCTAGGATCTTGCTATTATGTTTAAGCTTTATTATGCCTTATCATGCTATTATCATCATTATTGTTATTATTCTTTATCCTTATGTTGCTTGATATATTTTATTGTTATTGCTTGATTACACCTTTTATGGTTGTTAAAGGGAATTTGTACTTGAAATCACGCTTAATAAGATAATTATTAATTTGGTTTAGGCTAATGTGATTTAAAATCAAGTGATCGCCAATAATAGTTTTTTTTGTGCATTAATATTCAACCAACATAGATAAACAGGGTAGGTTTAATATAATGCTTGTATGTTATTCGAAAATCGCGCATAAATATGAGCAGAACAAAGTAGAGGCCTATTTTATAGGGCGGGTCCTTTCTTTTGTAGATTGGATTCATACCCTCATCCCCGAACCCTGTTTGGTTCAAGACCTTATGGAGTTGATGGTTCTTTTGGATTGTCTTTTGGGTTTACAAGTTCCTAAAACTTGTTGGCGACTCTTTTGCTCTCTTTTTCTTCCCTTTGGAACGCCACCGCACTTTAGTGTATGATCACATTGGGGTTCAAGTTTGGGATCGTAATGCTTGAAATATTCCCTACAAATATGCAATCCTTTTTTTGATAAACCACTTTAAGCCTCATCTAACGATTGACCTTTCTTTCTTCAACCCACATCTACCTAACCTTGGGATGGGATGGTGTGTAACTTATGCAAATTCAAAAGCTTGAGTGAATCAAAAAATAAAATAGCAAAAATAATACAAGTGGCGAAAGGGCAAGTGTTCCAATGTCTTTGATATGAAAATGTCTTTGATATGAACACGTCTCAGATTGCGTCTCTTATCGAGTGCTCGGTACCGTGCCTGAGAAATATGAATGCCAAGTGAGTGGTAGACCGCATGATCGGGATTGCCCACACTTATCAAAAAAGGTTCAAAATAAAAAAAAAAATGCAAAAGCAAAAAAGAGAGCATAAATAAAAAAAGAAAGAGCTCAAAAATGAAAAACCTCAAGCATACAAATACAAAGATTCAAAAGCAAGGTTGCACACCTTGGGGGCTTATCTAGGGTCTTGAGCCTTTATCCCTTTCTTCTTCAACCTTTAGCCTAACCACGTTACAACCCTTAAAAGACCTCTTTGAGGTATACACATATTTGTGCGAGGTTCGGCTAGAGCTACGTTCGGCCTGATTCCTAACGGATATGTAGGCAACCTCGCATTGGGGTGCGGTCGTAATAAAAATGCATTCATATTTACGTTCATAATTGATCATATCAAGGGATTTCCAATGCTCATCCCTAACCATGTAGAGCTAGACTTGGGGGCTTGATTCCTACATTATTAGTCTTCCCAGCCTAAGAGTCACCACCATTTGACTCTTTTCAATAATATTTTTCCACTCACTTAGCCCTTGCGGCCTAACCTTTGTCATGAAATAATCCTAACTTTAGAAACCCTTTGTCATGAAATCTTAACACAACGCTGAAGCATGCCTTGTCATATCAACATCACTCATTATCATAATCATCATTATATCGCGAAGTATGAAGTGCTTAGCCTCCGTGCCTAAGTTACCTAAATACTTTCATTATTAAGTCAACAATTCAGATAGCCTAGGATGAATCAATCCTTTCACTATGAGATACAACGTGGACGCATACACTTGACTAAGCTCATTCAACATGCACCATCAAACACTTGCTTCTTCATTTTTTGTGTCTTTCTTTTTTGGGAGAAAGTCGGTACCCTCCACAAAAAAATGACGGAAATTTTTTGCTTTTTTGCATTTTTCGAGTCGCATCCACAAAATTTTTGCACTTTTCACAATACAATGCACACACGGGTCATGAGTCACACGTGTCATTTCACAGCGAGCCAAGTTTATACCTCGAGTCGTGTCAAGTCAATGAGTCAAGCGACATCAAACCTTAGGCCAACCCTAAAATAATTAAAGAAATTAGAAAAGTCCTATAGTAAAAGATAAATACAGGTGCATCCCAGCGGCAGCAAGAGCAAAATAGGGAAGACCCTACTCCAGCGCCATACGACAACATATAGCGTCTGGCAACAGATTTCAGCGTCTAGCGCTAGATCCCAGCGTCTGGCGACAGAGCCAAATCGCGGCGCCAGAGGCATTGCAGCGGCGACAGAACGCTCAACCACTCAGAGCAATTATTTCAACCTCTTTCAGCAATTTCGGGTTCCTTGGTACGCCAGTTAGCCCCTATAAGAAATTTGACATGATTAAGTAGTCGGCTTGATTACAATCGCAATAAGTGATCGACCTAACGAAAGATCGTCTCACTTAGCTTAAAGCGCCTAAACATTGGCTCATCGCAAGACACTGACCACTGGTTCATAAACAACAGAGGCACCGACATAATGGTTCACAAGCAGTAAAAGCGCCGATGTACTGGCATAGAGGAAGCAAAGTTCAAGCGAGCTTTAAAGATCGACAAGCGTTGGTCTTCGGGAGGTTTATTCGGAATATTATCGCAACAAACATTCAAGTATCATCAAAGCTCTTTTGCTTAGAGACGCGTGGGCATATTATTCAAAGCTCTTTTGCTCAGAGACGCGTGGGCATATTATTCAAAAGCTCTCTTGTTCAGAGACGCGTGGACATATCATCAAAAGCTCTATGTTCCGGGACATTCTAAAAAGAAGCTCTTTTGCTCAAAGACGCGTGGGCATCCTATTAAAGCTCTTTTGTTCAGAGACGCGTGGAAATTTCTTTTCAAGCTCTTTTGTTTAGAGACGAGTGAACATCCCTCTAAAAAGTTCTTTTGCTCAGAGATGCGTGGGCATCCTATCAAAGCTCTTTTGTTAAGAGACGAGTGAACATTCCTCAAAAAGAAGCTCTTTTGTTCAGAGACGAGTGAACATCAACATTGACGAAGCACGACCACAACATCAACAATGGCAAGATGGCATTCCCTAGTTTGTGGAAGGTCGTCAAAACAAAACACAACAAATCGATTACTTTCAGAGACGTGTGCTCGACGGTGCAAGATACGCGTTTCTTAACTCTCTTATCTATTTTAACTAACGCTAGTTTGCAGGTATTGGCGTTAAAAGAATGATTTAGGATCGCAAAACGTTCTGAATCATTCTCCGTCCTTATCGATACTTTGACTTTCGTTTTCGAAACATGCGTTTCTCCAAACTCAGTCAAAGTGGGGGCTTCTGTAGACACCCATTTGTGTCTCCCTAAAACAAAACCCAGTGATGAAAACCTTTTGCGTCGAATGATATTCGAATAAGGTGAAAGTGTGAAAGGTCAGGTGTTGCGGTTAGTTTTTATTAAAAATTCTTTCTTTTTGTTTTCGAAAAACAACTCTATTTTATGAAAATAGCCAATCCAGTTTAGTTTGGTCCACGACAAGGGTCCAATAATAATGTAGTTGGATGGGGATTGAAAAGAGATTTCCAACGATATATTATAAGCTCAATTTCGATAAATAATGAGGAAGTTATGGCCAAAATACTAAACTGGGCCCGGTTGATCTTTACATGCGGCCCGATGATCTAGGGGAGGGCCCAATGTTAATTATTATTCCTAAAGTTATTAGAATAAATTATAGTCTTCTAGAATTCTCTAGAAGGTTCTCTTAAGTTCTAATAGAATTAGAATTAATAATTATATTTTGATAAGTTTTATTTGGAATAAAATATTATTTTATGAAGAATACGATTTCAGTTTTCATACGGACTTTACGTCAATTTTGATTGCTAAGTGGACTCCGTGTTTGAAAGGGCGTAGGAATCCAAGTTGTCGCCAAACGACAGGCCTGTCGCTACGCGACAAGCCTTGTCGCCACGCGACAGAGCTTGTCGCCAAGCGACAAGTTTGTTTTTGCGGCGACAGAGTGGAGTTTTATTCCTTATCAAATTCTACCTATTTTCGGACTGTTTTCTTATAAATAGGGTCCTGAACCTCCGTTTTAATCATCTACAATCATCTCTCTCTTTCTCTCTCTAAAGCTAGAAGCTTTTCTTCTCTCTCTTTTTTTTCTAAACCTTCCCTCTCTCAAAATTTCTCATACATTAGCACTAGACACACCTAGCCAAGTTCGAAGTTTCCTTCGCCCTAGACGTGAAAGGTTATAATTTCTGAGGGTTTGGTCCCAAATCTCTCTTTCAATTATTTAATTTAATTGTTTGTTTTATACTTTTCCTTGAACTTACTAACGCGTGTATTTTGTGATTAGAAAGAGATACGAGGCATCGAAGTAAGTACTTTAATTGTTTAATTGGTCTTATGATATAGAAATCATGTTAAGATTGTTATTTTGGTTCCTAGTATCATGTTAGGATGCTTTCCTTTGTATGATATTTAGGGTGATTTGCTTATATCAATTATGATTTCTAGGATGCTTCATATTTTCTTTCCTAATAGCATGTTAGTATCATGTTAGGGCTAAGGCTTTGATTTTTATTGTTTAGTAACATGCTAGGGTTTGTTATTAATCTTGTTAGTATCATGCCTAGGATCTTGCTATTATTATGCTTTATTTTTAATATGATTATTTTAATTATGATGATTATTATTATGTTGCTTGATATTGATTATTTACTGTTATTTCTTGATCACGCCTTTTATGCATGTTTAAAGGGAATTTGTACTTGTAATCACGCTTAATAAGATAATTAATAATCTTGTTTAGGGCTAATATGATTATAATTCAAGTGATCGCCAATAATAGCTTTATTTGTGCATTAAATTCAACCAACATAGATAAACAAGTTTAGGGTTAATCTGTTGATTGCATGTTAGTCAGAAAGCGCACATCAATACGAGTAGAATAAAGTAGAGGCCTATTTTTATGGCAGGTTTAATCTCTTTTAGGTTGGATTTGTACCTTCATCCCCGAACACAAGTCATGGTTTCAGACCTATTGGAGTTGGCGATCTCATGGATCGTTAAGGGGTGTAACCTTCACCCTGTGAACGGTTTACAAGTTCCTAAAACTTGATGGCGACTCTTTTGCTCTAGCTTCCTTCCCTTTGGACGCCACCATGCTTAAGTGTATGATCACAGTGGGGCTCAAGTGTTGGATTCTTGAAATATTCCCTACACTATTAGTCCCCGAGACTCCTGCAAAAGACAAAGTCATGGTAGGCCCTGACTAACTGGTGAACTGCGTAGGCTGACTCCAAGATGTAGGCATCGTCAGTTGAGGCATCGTCCCGAATACTGGAACCGAATGTAAGCTCTGATCCACAGGAGTAATGATCGCCCTAAACTCAGGATGTGAAGGCTGAAATGGCTGGAAAGACTAAGGATGCTCCCACTGGGTCTAAAAATGCTGGAATGGCTGAGAAGACTGAGGTTGTTGCCACTGAGTCTGAAATTGCTGAAATGGCTGAGAAGATTGAGGATGCTTCCACTAGGTCTGAGAATGCTGACGAATCCTAGGGGATTGTCTGCGACAACTAGGCTCCCCCTCGTCCGAGCTTCTATGCCTCGAGCACGAGCGAGACCTCCGTCGCCTCCGTCGCTCCTAACAGACATAGAATGAGAAGATATTAATGGTGTAAGATAATACAAAAAGTAAACATGGAAAAAACAAGCGAATATACATCGTAAACATCGTCTGAAATGCTCCGACAACTCGCACCGCGTCGCAGCTTGATGATGCAATATTTTAGAGCATCAACTAGCTTCATCATGCCCATCATATTCGAGTGTGTGACCTGAAAGCAAGAAATCAGTAACAAGCAATATTAAGAAAAGTGAAAGTTGTGTCAAAAACCTTACCGGGTCGAACTCCTCAGGCAGGGACTCCTGCGCCTGTCTAAAACCCTCGGGTGCATTAGCAATATGATCCTCGACCATAACATTCGGCCCCGGGTAACAGACGGACTGGGACGGGATCTCAATCCTCCCCCTACGACGAGCAGTCACCTAAAACATGATCGAATAATCAAGTTATTCGACGGTTTAAACAAGGGCTACCACAAAAAAATTCTCAAAAATCAAACCTTAAGAAGACGGGGTGGAGGAGCCAAGTAAGGAAGCAAGTATTGTGAATAATCTCCATCCATACGCACGAGCTCTTACCAAGAAAACTGATAGCGCTCTCTTCCGTTCACCAACACCTCTAACAAGCGTAAGTGCAACATCAACGTAGGCGGAGGCAATGGCACTATAAAGCGGTCAACGTTGTGCTGATGGACTACGCGCTCTCCAAGATACACGACAAGACGTGATGTACCAAATAAGACGGTACGATACGTCAGGAGCTTCAAAGCCTCGGGAAGGTCAGTCAAGCCAGCCCAAGGTCAATACTAAATCTCGACTGGGACTTGAAAACGATAAAAGAATACACTGAATGCCGAGAAATAATATTAAAATGAATGAAATACACTATAAAGTTGATCCTTACGCCAATAATGGTGGTACCCCGGTGCAGCAATCTTCGTAGACTCGGTACTGACTCCACTCGAGACTCACCCCGATCACGCTAGCTGGCACCGATAGGAAAATTGTGGACCGCTCCCCGACGTTGTCGAGGGGCTATTCCTAGAAAGTACTCATAGAACCATAGATGCAATAAGAAAAATCTTTAAGTACATGAGACAAACCGGTAAAAGCAAAACACGATAAAAAAGGATCGTCACCACTATAACTCTCCAAAGACCATAGACGGTAACAGGAGACTGATCATTTAGTTGCCTACAGCCATGACGCATCGACGAGAGTAGATCATCATACCCCGGACTAGCCCAACTAAAGGAGCCTATCTCAGCGGTCCTAGTCAAAGAAGGCAGGTAGCAGAGAAGTGCACGAGAACTCCAATCATGAGAAAGAGTCCCGAAAATAAGGATCAAGATGAAAATCCGTACTCGATGCTCAAGTGTCGTCTCAGCAAAATCCACACCATGGGCAAGAACAGAAGCCGACTCTTACCGCTGATCACGGTTGTAATACCTAAACTCTTCACTAAACTAGTTAGCGGCAAGTAAATATTTATAATACCTAAACTCTTCACTAAACTAGTTAGCGGCAAGTAAAGGGTCGAACCATGAAGACTAAGTGTATCAATCTATGCTAATTAGACTACTAGGATGATCGAGATATAGAGAGAGGAACATCTAAACACTACTTAGAGCAAACAACGAAGACTAGGGAAATTGGAATCCAATTACATCAATACATTCAACAACAACATTGCAATTAGATGAAAATGACCTCAATTAGGAACAATCAACACACTCAACTCACTCTCGCGCAATTAAGCATGCTAATTATCCTACTAAACTAATTCACTCTCATGCAACTAGCCTAGCATAGGTATGGAAGAATTTAACTCTCAAACAACTCACTTTCGCACAATTGATTGAAAGCACAATTAAGAACATAGAATCAATTAGCTAGAAAGATTCTAATCCATATAAGCATCATCCATACACAATAATCAAGAATCAATTTCATAAAAATCACAATCAATCATTCAATCCATCAACATAATCTTCATCCAAATCTCTAGAATAAAATCTAGGCTAACATGATAAAAAGAACATGAAATGCAAGATAAAACCAGAATAATGCTAAAATTAAACTATTAAACTAATTAACAACTCTAATCAATAAATAAATAAACAAAAACAAGAAATAAAGGAAAGCAATAAAGATGAGAGAAAGTTAGAAATGCTCATTGAATAGATGAGAAGAAAAATCCACAATTAGATTCTTCAACTTCTCTAAAACCCCATGAAAAATCCAAAATTTCTCTCTCTAAAACTACTTCTAAATTAGAGAGAGAAACTCCTAATCAAACATAAGAGAGAGAAAAAAATAAAATAAACTAAACTAAAACTAAGGTGAATAATTGTTCTATTCAAAGTTTTGAGAAATAACCCCAAGAGGGGTATTTATATTACAAGGTAAAATAAAATAAAATAGAAATGAAACTAATTAAAATAAATAAATATCAAACCAAAATTAAAAGAAAGAAAAGGAAAAGGAAAAAGAAATAAAAAAAAAATAAAAACAAAACAAAGACCCACGAATTCCCCCAAAATAAAATATCAGCACCCCCTCCTATTCATCTTCTTCGTTTTACTTGGCTGCTCTAATTCATCACCATCAACATCATAGCCCTTCATCAACTTCAATCAACACTATCAAACGGCTCAAAGCTCACCTCCAGCCGTCCTCAAATGACAGCCATTGATTGAAGATTGCTTAAGCATTCACGAGCAAGTCACGTGATTTTTAATGGAGATGAGGAGCGGCCGCGCAACCCAATCGGAGTGTCCGCTCTTGCATTCTGCCTCAAATTGGAGAAAGTGAATAGAAGAAGAGCGGCCGCTTCGATACAGCAGATTGCCCGCTCTAAAGGGTGTCGAAATAGGGGCTGAATTAAAGCTTTGTGGATGCAATTCGTGGGCTGCTACTGTTAGAGGTTGTTGCCGGCGGTTTGTGGTTGAATGGCGAGGCAATGGTGTCGGTTTGCTGGTGGAATTCGGGGATTAAGGAGCTGCGTGTGATGGTCGGTTGTTGATGGTGGTTGCTGCTGATCGAATTGGAGCAGGGGAGGCTGCTGAAATCATATTTGGTGGTTGGGGAATGTTGCGGGTTGAAGGGTTGGTTTTAATGCGGGCAGTTATATGATATTGTGAGTGGAGGGAGGTGCGGTGGCTGGTGTTGTTGATGTCGCTGCTGTTGGTGGCTCTGTTTTGCGGCTGCCACGCTGGTGGGTGGTGGGTGAGTGAAGTGGTGGTTGTGGTGGCTGTGAGATAAGGGGGTTTGTTATTGTGTGGGAGTTGGCTGCTTGGTTTTGTTGGATTAATTGGTGAATGGTGAAGCAGGGGTAATGAGATTTGGGGCTGATTGGGATGAAAGGAGGAGCAGGGGAGATGATGAGGAGTGTGTGGTGGAGGTTAAGAATAGGTGCGGTGTAGGTTAGGGTGGCAGCAACATGGGCAGCAAGGGCAGCAGCTTGTGATGTTTGACTCAAACTCGGAACACCAAACACGACCTACAACAAAAACATGAGGGGATTATCAAGAGATAAAATAAAATAAAATAAAGAATTAAATAAAGTAAAACAAAGTAAAATAAAATGCTACACTAAAATAAAATAAGGATAAATTAAAGTAAAATAAAATATTAAAACTAAAAGAAATAATAAAATTAAATGAAAATAAATAAAATAAAGAAAACAAACCTAAAAATAAAAGGGGAAAACGAGAAGAAAAATATTAACAAGAACCTAAACTAAGAACATTATAAATTAAGAATTATAAAATAAATTACAAAAATAAACTAAAAACTATTAAAAACTACTAAAATACACAAAATAAAGATCAAATAAGGAAAATAAGAAAATGAGAGAAATAAAGCGTAAAATTGGGGAAATTATTTAGAAACTAAACCGAAAAATAAACATAAAAATACCCTAAAAGTGACATAAAAGTCACTTATCAAACTCCCCCAAGCTAATCTTTTGCTCGTGCTCGAGCAAATTAACACGAAACACGAGAGAAAGGGAGTGAATTATTCAAGCAAAGCTAAGACACTAAAGGAGACAAGAATGTACACTAACTCACTTTCGTAGGAATCACGGTCAATTTTAGCAACAAATGACAAGCCCTTTAAACCCCTAGATCGCCCTAGAGGACGAGTGTGCTCTCGTGAGGGTTTCCTAAGAGCTTAACGCACAACTCTTGACAATAACCAAGGCAAGGCAATAAAAAAGAAAAGAAAAGAAAAAGGAACATAAAAATGAAAAAGAAAACACAAGTTCATACTTAGACAAGAGATAAGAACAAATATCGATGAATGCAAACCTTTCTAAATAGACAAATGTATGCACGTTCCAAGATGTCAATGGTTGATTGAAACATAACATGTGCTAAGCATATAGAACTAATGAGGACTCAATCGACCCTAGCCTCAACCAATCGGGTCACGTTCTCTCCACTAGCTTCAAATCAACCCTTAAGCTAGCTTCTCATGATTCCTCGAAGGAACCGGAAAAAGATAAAGAAAATGAAAAACTTTGAGAAGGTTATCCTGACGTCTTAGCTATGCACACTCTGTCCAAAGGCTTGACAACTGTCTCCCTCCACCGATATTGACTCAACCCTCAAGGGTCTAAGGGTCTTTTATTGGTTGTAACGTAAGGCTAGGGGTCAAGGTAGGGTAAAAATTTGAAAAATTTGGTGATATTTCCTAAGTGAAGCAAAAGGGTGATCAAACCTCAAAAACAAACTCAAGAAGTCATCAAACATCAAACAAAAATACCAATAATGCCATCTCCCCCAAGCTTACTCAACACCAACACAAAATATATACAAAAACGAAGTAACGTTCCCCCCCCCCCCCCCCTCCCCCGAGCTTGAACGAAGCATTGTCCTCAATGATTAAACAAGGGAAGATAACGAAACCAACTAAAATGTTTTTGTTGTTTTTGAATCTTTTCTAATTTTTGTGGATTTTTCTTTTTTCTCTTTTTTTTTTATTTAGTTTATTTTTTATTTGGTATCTTTGCCTTTTTTAATTGTGGACGGCTTTTTCTTGAATGTATTTGCTTTATTAAACACAATATATACAATTTACTTTCTTGCTTGGTCCAAAAGAGCATATTGCTTTCTCATTTTCATTCAAACCATCACAACACAAAACAAACTCTCAAACCAAAATGCTTCACAAAAGTAATGGTTAGGGAAACGAAAGGTCATAAGGCTTGTAATGTGGCTCATAATCAAGAAAAGGAATAGGCTCAAAGGGGTAGCAAGATAGGCAAATGCAAAATAGAAAACCAAATTTGTAAAAAAACAAAAAGAAGATAAAGAAAATGAACAATGCCCTTGTCCTCCCCTAGAGCGGCTCGCTCACAATCTTGGGAGCTAGAGGTGAAAACAAGGATTAAGACATGCATAGCTAAGGATCCTTAATTGTCGCTTAACAAGGTGATGAAGGCTAGAACAAATGAAGCTCACAAGGGATATATATCAATTACCAACTAAAGGGCATCAAATCCACTATAGAGAGTAACTCCATCTTACCACATTCCCGTGAACTAAGGCTTCATGGAACCCAAAAGTTCTTAAATCGACTACCTTAGCATATAATATCCTAGAGTCAACCAATGACATTCTCGAACCATGCACACATTTACCACGTAGGAAGATAAACATTCAAGAATTCAAGTCCCAAAATAGAATGTCCAAAACAAGAAAAAACAAACCACATTTTGCCAAAATTACCTTGAAAGTAAACAAAAATCTTTTTGGATTTTTCGAAACATAAGAAAAGACATGGAAATGCATATACTCAAGTGCATGGCATATATGAATCAACATCCCACCAAACATGATAGAATACCCTCCCCCGAGCTTGAATGAGACAACATGCTCAAACATAAACCCAAGAATCCATGGGAGGGGAAAAGAAAGAAATCAATCCAACCAACTAACACATGTTCATAAGTCACCAACCATTAGAGAATGAGCTAGGAAAGATATTGTCGGATATTGGTGGGTGTAAATACCCACAAATGAACCAATTTAACCTTTCAAAGCCGATTTTCCTCTTGAATTGAATCTTGGTTTCCATATGCTAGCAAAAATAGGCGTTAAACTTCCTTGATTCCTGATCCAAACCATTGCATAAGAGTATATCAAGTCATATACCTAGCAAGGAGCACACAAACATTTCCATGAGAGAAAATCTAATCAAAAAAGAAAAGAAAATGAAAGCAATAAAAACCTCGGGTTACTTCCCGAGACAGGCTTGTTTAACGTCCAAGCAAGACTGCTCTAGTAAATAATATTGCAACGAATACAAGAGCTTGTCAAATGCACTACTACACATTTCATAGGATAACAAGTAGGCAAATGACAAAATAAGAACGTGCAACAAGATTTTTGCACGTAAGTAAGGAGGAAGATGCCAAAAAAAAGAAGAAAAATTAAGAAAGTAAGAAGAAGAAGAGGAAGAAGAAGAATAAGAAAAAGAATAAAAAGAAAAAACCTCCTCAAAATCTTTTTGGGTGGCACAATCACCCATTTCCTCAATAATTGGAGGATGAAAAGGAAGAAGTTCTTCAAAGAAGAGAGGGTCCTCAATAGGCTTTTTGATAAAAGAGGGGAGGAACATAGGATAGTAGGAGATATGGTTAAATTTCCTTGAAAAAGGGACATGAGGAAGGGGGAGAAACAAGGTCTCACAAAGCCTCACATCACCAATAAGGGCATGAAAATCAATCATAAAATCCTCAAAAGAACACTCATGACTCACATCTCCCTCAAACAAAAACTCTCCAAGAGAAACAACCTCATCATCCTCTCTATCACACCGATGAACAACCACTCCCTCAACAAACTCAAAGCCTAGAGTCTCAAAACCGTGCATGAAAGGATAAAGGTTTCTCTCAAACTCATCCCTTTCCCATGAAGCATTGCCAATGAACTCTCTCAATAGGCTATAACGCTTTGTTACTTCTTCAATGAATATACTAGAAAAATCCTTAAAGGAGTCCAAAGACTCATGGATAGAAGGGTCACAACCATGCAAAGTAGACTCATCAAGATGGGGAAGGGGGTTGGAATCTTGAAAATCAAAATTTTCTTCATTCTCGACTCCACCACCATCACTCAAGGGACTCTCAATCTCTCTTGGTTTCTCAAATTCATCATCATCATCCTCATGAACTCCCTCATTCAAAATTGAAGATAGCTCACTCACATCCTCACCAAGAGTAGTTCTCAAATGGGTTGAATAAGGGGAAGGATGGCACTGAAGCTCAAATGGGGAATGAAAAGGATCAAAATCCTTAAAAATCCTCTCATCACAAGAAATTCTCCCCTCATCTTCACACCCTTGGGCCACATCATCCTCTAAAACACTCTCACACTCCAAACGAGGTGCCTCACATCCATCTAAATCAAACATAGCACTCATCACTTGGGCAAGCCTCACTTCTCTCAATTTTTGTTCCTCTTGAAGCTCATGGAGTTGTTGGGTGAGATATTGCATTTGAGAAAGAATTTGGGCAACAATGTTATTGATTTGAGGTTCATGTTCAAAATCAAATTGCATATCATCAAAATTAGCACAAACCTGATCATAATGAGCATAAGAGGGGAAGGGGTCAACATGCATATTTGGATCATCACAAGGCATATTAGAAGCATCAAGAGAATTCATGCAAAAATTAGAAGAATCTTGACATTGAGAATCAAAACAAGAAACATGACATTCTCTATCATAAGAATCTCTAGCAAGCCAAGTGAAGAAATTCCAAACATCATGCATAGACAAAAGATGGAATCTACCATTATACAAATTCTCAACCATTCCCCTAGTTTACTCATTCATGCCCCAATAAGCTATACTACAAGCATTACTAAGAGAACACCCATGGGAATTAAGAAAACCATCTAATCTATCAAAGTAATCATAGAAGGGTTCATCATCAAATTGAGGAAAAGATAAGCATGCCATTTTATTTTATTTTATTTTTTTTACAAAGTACAAAGAAAAGAAAACAAAAATTAAATAGTATACAAGAACCTAGCTAATCTAATCAACACACATTAAAGAACGCCTTAGTCCCCGGCAACGGCGCTAAAATTTGATCGCGGGTTAATGTAGGTCGTTGGGACTACTAACCCTAACCAAATTAAATATTTATTGTTTCGGGGTTTTTTGTGAACTCCTCGGATACTGGTCGCGTTCTTCTGACAATGAGACTTGGACACCTGCAAAACAACGAATATTTCGTTTATCGGAATATTCGCCTCCGTCGATCAAGTTAGAGATCGGAAATCGGAAAAGCTAGAGAGAGAAAGTAGAGAGAAGTTAGAGCTTTTTAATGCTCTATATTTATGTTATGTCGTAATCCACCCCTACCATCATAAATGATTGGGGTATTTATAGGGGTGGGAACATGTGCCCCTCTAGGGTTTATACCCTAGAATTTCGTGACGTGATTGGCTGCGCAATCAGGGGTCGCCACGTGTCATGGGGGGCGCCGTTTTACGGCATTCAAGGTTTATCTCGGGATTTGGGCCTGATGTAATCAAGGCCTTTTTCTCTTTCTGATGTTGTATTGTGTATTTAAAGGTAGCTAACATGTGTCACCCTGTCAGGAGGACACGTGTCACCCTCTCATAATGCCACGTGTCGCCTTCTTATTGGGCCACGTGTCACTATGAGATTGGGCCACGTACTTGGGGTATTTTTACTCTAAACATTTGCCCCTCAGAGGGGGTGGCTCGTACACTTACTGGCCGCCTCCTCTGATCTTCCATTCTGGACGTCCATGTACTCTGGGTTGGGTTTACCTCCCATCTGCCCTGGACGTCCATATACTTTGGACTCAAAGCTCTTTTTGCTACCTGGACGTCCGTATATTTTGTTCTGGACGTCCTCGTAGTCTGGAGTGAGCTTGTCTTCTTGCTCATTTGGACGTCCATATTGTGTACTGGACGTTCTCGTACTCTGAGAGGAGCTTATCTCCTAGCTCATCGGGACGTCCGCATATTTTGGACTGGACGTCCTCATACTCTGTGAGGAGCTTATCTCCTAACTACCTAGAGCGTCCACAACATTTAAAATGAACATCCTTGCTTTTTAGTCTGGACGCTCTCGTACTCTAGGAGGAGCTTATCTCCTAGCCATCGGGACGTCCGCATATTTTGGACTGGACGTCCTCATACTCTGGGAGGAGCTTATCTCCTAACTACCCAGAGCGTCCACATATTTTTGAAATGGATTGGGCTTCTTTGATTTCAGGCGTAATCTATGGTTCTTTCATCATGCTGCGTACGTCTGAACTTTCCCTTTTGGACTAAACGTCTGGGAACTGGGCGGACGCATTTTCCTCTTAGATATTTTTAAGTTCTGGAGACTAAGTGTTGAAGGTTTAAATCTCTTGAATTTGTGACTTAACTCACTTCAACTCACTTTGACGTGCCGTCAATTGTCCGTCTAATTTTTTCACAAGTTAACAAAACCCTAACGTCATTATGTCCCTTTCTTCAAGTAATTTCTCAAAAAATTACCGTTTGAATGTTTAGGCGGGAAAGATGGTTTTACCATTTTTCCCCCATAAGTTTATTCTATAAATATGGGAGGTGAATTCTCATTTTTACACTTTACCCAATTGTGAATTCTAGAGAGAAGTCAGCATTCTAGTGAGAGAAAGTGATTTTTCCTTTAATCTTCAAGAGCGCCGCCGTGAGTTTGAGTTTTCCGGGCATTTTTTGAGTTTTCCGGTCAATCTTCAACAACACCAAGAACACTTTGAAGTTTTCAGAACGTACAAAGGTAGGCCGTCTACATTTCTTTCTTTTCTTTACTTGTATTTTTTCTTTTATTTTAATTCTGGATCCATACTCGGCTTCGTCCGACTCTCCTCATGAGGCCGGCCGTTCGCCTGGGACTGAGGAGTCTAGAGTGGACGGAGAAGAGTTGTCTCCTCCTTGGAGTGAGTCTATGTCTGGTGCGTACATACTCACCCCCACTTATTCTTCTCTGTCCCCACAGGCAATGGCAAGAACAATGCGTACGCGCGAGCTTCATGCGGCCAGGAACCCAGACGGTAGTCTGGTTCGCCCTAGGGTCCCTTATGACCCTAATAACCCAAGTACCATGGAGGTGGAGACTACCTCCACCACGCAAACAACGACCGCCTCCACTGGCTCTCATCACTTGGCCGTGGAGGTCACTTCTTCTTTCGAGGAACGCCAACAAGCTCAAGGCGCCTCGTCCACCCCTGCTCCGGAACTTAGGTTCCCTCAATTTGCCAGCCCAGTCATGGATGAGGCCGAGCTGGTAGCCTGCAAAGACCATGCTACCAATTTTGGGGCGGACGCTGCTGGTTCGTCTGTCCCCTCTTCCTCTCAACCTCTGCTCCAACTAGGCGGGGCGGACAGACCTATGACGGGAATCTCAATCAGGGAACCGTCTGATCTGCCTATTCGCAATGCCCCTTCTTCGGGGAACGAGGCGGACGCTGCCAAAGACAAAGGCAAGCGTCCATTAGTTGAGGAGGGCGTTCCTTCTTCCACGGGCGTACTCAGCTCAAGAGGCCGAAGCTCGGCCGAGGCAGCAGACCTGGATAGGGTGCTGTCTTCAGAATTCGGGAGTGCCCCCTCTCACTAAATGGAAGAAGAAGAAGTTGAGAAAGAGGCCGTGGGTGAGACGGCCGAAGGTGAGGTGGCGGCCGAAGAAAACGTCGCCAACATTGATAACTTCAGGGACCCGTACGCCTGTACAGTTGGAGAGACGACCTTGAAGTTCTTGAAGAAAGAATTTGAGGAGTACAAGGAGTCCCTCCATTTGGGGGAGGGATTTGAGATACAAGTCCCCAGGAAAGCCATTGCTGTGGCTACCTGGGATGATGAGAAGCCGCGAAAAAGGGCTTTTTGCGTTTATAGGGCCGCCTTGGATGTAGGCCTTCGCTTCCCTCTTCATCCATTCGTCCGGACAATTCTGGACGAGTATGACATTGGCCTTTTCCAACTGACGCCAAACAGTTGGTTAAACATATTTGGGTACTTGGTGACGTGCATCTGCAAGGGTTTCACGCCATACATTGCGGTCTTCTGCGAGATGCACTCACTCACACGGCTGGAAAAAGATACGGATGGTTGGCTCGTCTTGAGTGCGACCAGGGATTACATGGTCGTGGTCGACCGTGTCAGCAAATGGAGGGACTAGAAGCACCGTTTCTACCGCATCAAAACTAAGGATGCGGAGTTCAACCTCCGCATGAATAAGTGCCGTCCAGATCCCATTCAGCTCGGACGCGGGATCACAAGCCTGACAAGCCGCCCATCCATCCAAGCCAAGAACACCAGCTTGAATATTTCAAGGTCAATCGGGTCAAGCGGGGTAACAAAACTGAACGTGTCCCTCGCCATTGGGTTCCTCTCGCCAATTGGCTTAGGGACACTACCTTTATGTCTGCGTACGACCTGTACCAGAACATGCCCCAAGGTGGACACTTAGATATATAAACTTTTTGTACGCACGTAGAGTTTTTTAGAAAAATATTCTAACACTTTGCTTTTTCCTCTTTGCAGCGGAGGCGTACGCTATGCTTGACCCGGCATAGAAGGGAGAAGTGGCTATGTCCGAGGTGGACATTGCCCGTTACAAGGCTCGTTTCAAGATGTACGAGCAAATCAAGGAGGTAAATACTTAGTTTATTTTTGAGTTTTTCTTTTCTCATTGTCCGTTCTGCTGTATTGGGAGGAGCCTGCTTCCCGAGTTTGCACGGACGCATTTCGTCCGTTCAGGCCTATTGGAAGAGGGCTCTTTCCCACTTTTACACGGAAACTGAAATTTTTTTTTGTGCCCTTTTTCTAACAAGTTTACTTGTATTTTGACAGTCCTCCACTCCAAAGGCGAGAAGGAAGCAGCCAGCTTCTTCTACTCCCGATGCGAACGCATCGAAGAGAAGGAAGACGGTTGCCACTAATCCTTCCTCCAAGTCCGCGGCGAAGGCAAAGTCGCAGACTGCTACAATGCAGTCTCAAGGAGAACAGCCCCGGCTGACACAAAGCGGGGTCTCCAAGCCCGTGGAACCTGTTACTGATCAGGTCCACGATTCGTCCATCCCTTTGGACGATGGGGGTAAGTTAACCCCGGAAAAAATGACCGGCCTCACCTCGACTCCGCATGTCGAGGTAGTTAAGAAATCTGATTGGCTAAATGCTAGTCAGTCGGCCAGTGACACTGCTGGCCGTTTAGACAACAAGGGGGACGCCTCTTTGCCGCCCCCTCCCATCAATCTCTCTCCTCCAAGCTTCTCCACTGGTTAGCCTTTCTTCTTTATTCTTGTACCTTTTGATTTACTTGTACTTGTAAATTTTAGCTAACTCTTCTTGTCAGTCATCCGCAGACATCTCAGAGGAGTTGCAAATGAGGCTGCCGGCCAGTCACTGACTGGCGCGGATAGGAAGGCCATGCGCGAGGTCATGGTTCGCGCGATTCCCCAAGCGCAGCGTGATAAGCTGCGGGGAATCAATGAGGGCTTCCTCGGCCCTATACTCAACTGTAGTGCTGAGGTACATCTCCTTTTCTCTATACCTTTTCTTTCCAACACTTAGCTAATTTTTCTATATTTGACTAAGTTTCCTTCTTTTGTCCGCAGCTCTTCCTCCGCCTGAACGCCTTCCTAGACTGGAAGGACAAAGAAAACGAGCGGCTAAAGCAGGCTTGGCTCGAAATCAGGAAGACCGAGGATGCGGTGACGGGGACGGCCGCCGTGCAAAGGGTGCATTTTGAGACCCAGATAACCGCGCTGTCCGACAAGGCGGCGCGGCAAACAGAGGACCTGGTCAAACTGGGAAAGGCACTCGAACAAGAGTCCTTGGCCAGGGAGGCCTTGAGGGTTGAAAGGGACGAGGCCGTCCTAGAGAAGGAAAAGTGGAGGCTAGGCTGCGAGGCGTTTGAGGCCTTGAAGAGTGAGCTGAAGTTGGCCCAAGCCAACCTTAAGTCTGCTTTGGACGAAGCGGACGCGCTGAAGGCCGAGGTTGAGGCCTTGAAGAAGTCCGTTTCGGACTATGCTGAGCAGCTAAAAGCTCCTCGGCCGCCCAGCGCGGAGGAAATCGTCCGCATTGAGCAGAATGCCAAAGACAGGCTTAGGGCATACTTCTTCGATGCCTTCGAGCTGATGGTTGATGACGGTGAGGCCGCTTACTACGAGGAGCGCTTTAAGAAGCGGCTGAACTATGTCTGCCTCAGAGAAGAGGTAAAGAAGGCCGGCCAGCCTCCTCCAGAGCTGGTAGTTACCTCTCATGAGTCTGGAGAGGACGAGGAAGAGGGAGATGAGGAGGAGGAGGCGGACGGTGATGCCGCTCCGGCCGAAGACGCCAAGGTTGCAGAGGAGCCTGCCAAGGATAATACGGCTAAGTAGAGCTCAGGTCCTCCAGCAACCGTCTGCTCAGCTACCCAGCTTTTTCTTCTTTTTTCAGCTTTACTTTACTTAGCTTATTCTGTACTCTTTTTTGTTCTTATTTTGAGGCCGCCTGTTTGAGCGGTCTTGTGAACATTTCGGCCGCCTTTTGCGCGGTCAGTTTAATGAAGATTTCGTCCGCCCGTTGAGCGGTTCTTTAATTCTGTTTCATACTTAGCAATTTTTTGCAATGTTGTGCTTTTTGAATGTTTTTCGTACGTTCCTAGGGGTATGCCCCTTTATTCGGTGTTCGCCTAGTCCATTCTCTAAGATGTTTGATTAACTTTGTAGTTTTTATGCCTTAAAGGGTATGATGACTAGCAAGTTAATCAAATCATAGTAATGATTGCCCTTGGACTAGGTGAAGCACCGAATCAATTTAATTGGCCGTTCAGCTATCTTTGTACGAGTAGTCCATTGAAACTATCGCTCGGACGTACCCTTGAAATCCCAAGTATTATCTCAACTTAGAGATTCTTGGCTCGGCCGGCTAAACGCCTAGGTATGCCCTTGCCTTATTTGTAAAGGATACTTGCTTTTTAAACAAGTTCAGAATACCTTGCCTCAACCGTCCGCCTTGAATTGGTGTGGACGCATTGTTCTCTGAATTGAATCAGTTTTTTTTTTTTTCATGGCCGAATTGCTCCATCAGAAGCAATCTTTCTTCCTTGTTGCTTCGGCCACTCAGTAAGACTGATAAGCCGTGTTGCTATATTGGAAGCAACTTAGTAAGTCATTTCACTCGGCCTTTAATTACAAATCATAATATGCAAATAAAGATAAGTAAAATAGCAAAATAGTTCAACAATGCTTGACTTTTCATTAATTTTGTCAAAAGTTCATTGTTGTGGCCGTATGGCTTTGATTACATGGCTCGGTCAATAGACCTAGCTGTATACACAGCTTTTGGCTAAGTACTTAGAGAAACTTAAACATGATATTTCTTCAGATTGTCAGTGTTCCATGTCCGTGGGATCTGACGGCCATCAATTGCTTCAAGGCGATATGTGCCGTCTCGGACTTCTTCCCTGATTCGGTACGGCCCCTCCCAGTTTGGGGTCAACTTGCTGTCCTCATTGGCACGGCCAACAACTTCCATTTTCCTCAACACTAGATCCCCCATTTTGAGTGGCCGCTTAGACACTCGGCGGTTATATGCCCTTGTCATCCTTAAGCGATAAATTTCATGTCTAAGCGCCGCATTGCCCCTAGTTTCTGGAAGAAAGTCTAGAGCGGTCTTCATGGCCTCCCAATTAGCCGATTCATCATAGAGCATTACCCGCAAAGTGGGCTCGTACATTTCAATTGGGAGTACAGCTTCAACTCCATAGACCAAAAAGAATGGAGTCTCCCCTATTGAACTCTTTGTTGTTGTTCGTATGGACCATAACACATTAACCAACTCATCTGCCCATAGGTCGCCTGCCTTTTCAAGCTTGCGCTTGATCCCATTTGAAATCAACTTGTTATAGGCCTCAACTTGGCCATTGGCTTGCGGTCGGCCGACTGAGGCAAAACAATGAGTTATGCGTTGGTCCCCCAACCATTCCTTAAGTTGGCGCGTCTCAAACTGAGGTCCATTGTCGAACACCATTGACTGAGGTACCCCATACCGAGTGATTATGCTGTTCCAAATGAAGGCGGACACATCCGTCCATTTGATGCCCCGGACGACCTCAGCTTCAACCCATTTAGTGAAGTAGTTTACTGCCACTAGTACATATCGTCTCTGGCCGGATGCAGGAGTATACGGCCCCAAAATGTCCATGCCCCATTTAGCAAAAGGAAGCGGACTACTGATGGCTGATAAGCTATTTGCTGGACGATGAATAAAGGTTGAAAACCTCTGGCACTTGTCACATTTTTTCACCATTTGCATGGCGTCCGTATTCAAGCTCGGCCAGTAATATCCCAAATGTGTCGCTTTTTCAGCTAAAGCTCGTCCTCCAATATGTGAGCCACAATGCCCCTGATGGAGGTCGTCCAACACATCATGCCCTCTTTCAGGAGTTATACATTTAAGATAAGGCTTCACAAAAGCTTTTTTGAATAGCTCCCCATCCTTCATCTCGAACCAGGCCGCTCTCCTCTTCATTAGCCAACTCTCTTTTGGGTCGTCCGGAAGTATTCCATCCCTTAGATAGGAAATAATCCCGTCCATCCAGGTTGAACTTCTATCTATTATCTTAACGGGCTCGGCATTAATACTCCTTTTCTCCTTTACTTCCCAAAACACTGATCTTGGAGTATCACATGATGCCGAGGAAGCCAATTTGGAGAGCGCGTCCGCTTGATGATTTTCTGATCGAGGAACTTGTCTGAGAGAGAAATGTTCTAGGCACTCGGCCTCATCCTTCACTAGCTGCATGTACTTCATCATGGTCGGCTCCCTAGCTTCGAAGCCACCATTAACTTGGTGGACTATTAGCCGGGAGTCCGAGCACACTTCAACTTTGGTTGGCCCGGCCGCTTTACACATCCTTAGGCCGGCCAATAATGCTTTGTACTCAGCTTCATTGTTTGACGCTTGGAACTAAAATCTCAACACATACTCATATTTGTCTCCTTTAGGAGATTCACATATAACACCAGCACCACAGCCGGTCGCTGTTGCACTACCATCCACAAACACTTTCCAGACTTGGTCCCCGGCCGGCTGAAGATCAGGCCGTGCCATTTCAGCCAAGAAATCCGCAAAAGCTTGCCCCTTGATTGCCTTTCTTGGTTCAAACACAAGGTTAAAGCCCCTGAGTTCCAAAGCCCACTTAAGCATGCGGCCACTTGCTTCTAACGTTGAGAACAACTTCTTCAAAGGTTGGTCTGTGTAAACCACAATTGAATGTGCCAAAAAGTACGGCCGCAGCTTCTTTGATGCCATATACAAGGCCAGGCCAAATTTTTTGATTGGGGGGTACTTAAGCTCAGCATTGTGAAGTACATGGCTGATAAAATACACCGGGACCTGATGGTCGTCCCTCTCAGCAAGAAGGACGACACTTAGAGAATGTTCAGAGATGGCAAGATAGATATATAGCTTCTCATTCTTGAGCGGACTGACGAGGCGAGGCAATGTATGCAAGTGACTTTTCAACTGTACGAATGCTTCCTCGGCCTCCTCTGTGCACTCGAACATGGTTTTCTTCTTAATGGTTTGAAAAAAGTAACGGCACTTATCCCCTGACCTTGACTAAAATCTTCCAAGGGCTGCTAAACAGCCGGTCAGTCTTTGCACCTCCTTAATTGTTCTTGGAGACTTCATGTCAAGGACGGCTTGAATTTTTTCAAGGTTGGCCTCAATTCCACGTTGATCAATCAAAAATCCGAGAAACTTGCCGGACTCAACACCAAATACACATTTCTTTGGATTCAACATCATCTTATGCCGCCTGAGTTCGGTGAACGTTTCTCATAGATCCTTGAGATGGTCGGCCGGCTCTTTTGACTTGACAATCATGTCATCAATGTACGCCTCCATGTTCCGGCCGAGCTGGTCTCTAAAGACTGTGTTAACAAGCCTTTGAAATGTGGCAGGGGCATTCTTGAGGCCGAATGGCATGACTTTGTAACAGTACAACCCCTGCTCGGTCACAAACGCTGTCTTTTCTTGATCTTCTTCCCACAAAGGAATTCGGTGGAATCCGGAGTATACGTCCATAAAACTCATTAGGGCGTGTCCGGCCGTAGAGTCAACCAAACGGTCGATCTTAGGCAAGGGGAAGCTATCCTTAGGACACGCCTTGTTCAAGTCCGTGTAGTCCACGCACATTCTCCAAGTCCCATTCGGCTTTTTCACAAGAACTATATTGGCCACCCAATCTGGGTAGAAGCATTGCCGAATGAAACCGGCGTCCAGCAGCTTTTTCACCTCTGCTGCGGCCGCCTGATTCCTCTCTTCTCCATGATTCCTCTTTTTCTAGCAGACAGGCTTTATCACAGGATTCACGGCCAACTTGTGCACGGCCAGATCAGGACTTATCCCTGGCATTTCACCAACTTCAAATGCAAACACATCTTTGAATTCTCTTAACAGCTGAACTAACTCATCCCCAAGCAATCCCAAAGCTATAGTGCCAACACTAACTGTCCGTTCTGGGTGGTTGGAGTCAAGCACTATATCTTGGTGGCTGCCGGCCGGCTGGGGCCTCAACTCATCTGGCCGACCGACAGTCATTAATTGCTAGGCTTATTCTGCTCTGATCGCCTTACGCTTCTAGCCGACCTGGTATGCTGGGAGTGAGGTTCCTTCTTCCTTTGGCTCGGACAGTTTTGGGCCGCGCGCTGTTGGCTTCACGGCCAGCTGATTACATTCCTTAGCCATTTTATGGCCTCCTTGAATTGTTCCAATTTTTCCGTCCGACCTTTCAAACTTCAACAACATTAAGTGAGGCACCATGACCGCCTTTGCTGCATTCAGAGTGGGGCGGCCAAGGATGACGTTGTACCCAGTCAGCTCTTTAACAACAAGGAAACGGACGACCATGTCTCTCCCTTCTCCCTTCTGCCCAAAACGGATTGGAAGATCAATCCGTCCGACGGGACGAATGACATTCCCCCCAAATCCTACCAAGGGGTGAGTGATGTCCTGGAGAGCATCTTCTGGGAAGCTTAAATTTCTTAGGGCGGACAGGCTGATGATGTCGGCCGAACTGCCCATATCAATCAATATTCGTCCCACCTTCAAATTTGCTATCTTCATGACAAAGACCATGGGATCATTGTGCAAAGCCTTGATCTCTCCACGGTCAGCCTCACTTATGATCACTTCAGGAAATGGCTCGGCCTTAACGGCATCCGTTTGCATCACATTTGACAAATTTCGAGCGTCCTGCTTGATTCCTTTCATGGTAGGGCCGCCTGAAGCAAAGCCTCCTGATATCACGGCCACAAACCCTGAATCAGTGCTATTCCCATCATCTTCCTTATCATTTTTCTTATCACTTTGTTGCTTTTTCTCGGACGTGTTGTCTGTCCGTTTGTAGGTGAACTTGGACTTGGTCACATAGGGTTTCAGCAGACCCTTGTCGGCCAACTTATCCAACAGCCTCTTGAGATTGATACAATCGTTCGTGTCATGACCTACATCCTTGTGGTAATGACAATACTTGTTCTTGTTTCTGTACTGGGCCGAGCCTCTCAAAGGCTGAGGCTTCTCAAACTCAAACTTGTCCTTTATCTCCATCAAAATGGAGTAGCCATCCTTGTTGAACTCATACTGAGGCTCGTACGTCTTGCTTTTCTTTGACTTGGGTTGCTTGTCATCAGCTACCCAAATTTCTTTTCTTTTGCTTCCTTCTTTCTTTCGGCCGGCCGAGTCGTGCTGAGAAGATTGCTTCTTTTTAGCCCCCTTGGCTGGCTGTTCTGATTTGGTGAGCGAACAAAAGTCCGCGGCCTCAATATAGGCTTCGGCTTCCCGCAATACACCTGCGTATGCCTTATTCCCCGGAGAAATTCTGAGTATGCCATTTCGTCCGGAAGATTATGAATTTGGGCTTTTTCTTGGTTAAATCTTTGGACGTATGAGCGTAGTCCTTCATTCTTCCCTTGAACAATTGTTGCCAAGTTGAGACTTGTCTTTCTTGGTGGGATATTGTATGAGAAATTTCCCACAAACAACAAACTGAGGGTGGTAAAACAATTTATGCATCCGGCTGGAAGGCTGTTAAACCAATCTTGGGCCACCCCCTTAAGAGTGGCCGGGAAGCATCTGCACCATGTAGCATCATCTACACTTTGCAAGTACATCAAATTCCTGTACGAGGTAATATGCTCCTTTGGGTTGCCCGTACCATCATAGGCACCAACTAGTACACTCTTTACTTTTGCTGGTTGGGGGGACGTTAGTATGTCTTGCGAAAACGGAGGCGGCTTATCTCCCAAACTCAACAAACACATCTGCCAATCGATGGGCTGAGGCTGCGCGGACGTTCCAGCCAAGTAGGGAGCCTGGCCGAACACCTGACCATACGACCCATATTACCCAAAGACTTGGGGAGTTGGCTGTATCAACCCATTGAGTACTTGAGGGGGCTGATATTGTGATGGCTGAAATGGAATGGGAGTAATAGTATGAGCGGCTTGACTTCTGCTGGAGACGGCCGTGTTGGTGTATTGTGAGAAAGATTGGTTGGAGACCTCATCCGGCATGGTTGGGGTAGAGGCCGTGTCAGAGTATGCGGCCCTCTCCCTTTGCTTGTGCCCAATGTAATCCCTTGCGTCCTTGAAACGCTGTGACGGCTCAGTCTCCACTCTTTTCGGCTGTCTGCCCCTCCCCCCAGCCGACTGTGTTTTCGTCAACAGGCTAGATAGGTCGGTCCGTGGGACTCGGGGAGACCTTCTGTGCGGACGACGGAATGGGGTGTTACCAGCATCAGTTGCATTGGTCCTGTTGTTTGCTTTCTTGGAAGTACCTCCTCCCCCCTTTTGCTGGTTGGAGGCCAACTCTTTGCGGAGCTTAGTCAGCTCGGCCATTAGGGTAGCTGGGGTAACAGGAGCTTGTTCGGCCTCTTGAAATGAGGCAGTCAAAGGATTGCTTGAATGTATGGTAGTATGTATGTCTTCCACATATCCGTCCTCGCTTGGACGAGGACCAGTATTAGGTGTCTAATCATCTATTGCCATAACGGACGAGTATCCCCACAGACGGCGCCAAATGTTTCGGGGTTTTTTGTGAACTCCTCGGATACTGGTCGCGTTCTTTCGACAATGAGACTTGGACACCTGCAAAACAACGAATATTCCGTTTATCGGAATATTCGCCTTCGACGATCAAGTTAGAGATTGGAAATCGGAAAAGCTAGAGAGAGAAAGTAGAGAGAAGTTGGAGCTTTTTAATGCTCTATATTTATGTTATGTCGTAATCCACCCCTCCCATCATAAATGATTGGGGTATTTATAGGGGTGGGAACATGTGCCCCTCTAGGGTTTATACCCTAGAATTTCGTGACGTGATTGGCTGCGCAATCAGGGGTCGCCACGTGTCATGGGGGGCGCCGTTTTACGGCATTCAAGGTTTTTCTCGGGATTTGGGCCTGATGTAATCAAGGCCTTTTTCTCTTTCTGATGTTGTATTGTGTATTTAAAGGTAGCTGACATGTGTCACCATGTCAGGAGGACACGTGTCACCCTCTCATAATGCCACGTGTTGCCTTCTTATTGGGCCACGTGTCACTATGAGATTGGGCCACGTACTTGGGGTATTTTTACCCTAAACATTTATAATACCTAAACTCTTCTTTAAACTAGTTAGCGGCAAGTAAAGGGTCGAACCACGAAGACTAAGTGTATCAATCTATGCTAATTAGACTACTAGGATGATCGAGATATAGAGAGAGGAACATCTAAACACTACTTAGAGCAAACAACGAAGACTAGGGAAATTGGAATCCAATTACATCAATGCATTCAACAACAACATTGCAATTAGATGAAAATGACCTCAATTAGGAAAAATCAACACACTCAACTCACTCTCGCGCAATTAAGCATGCTAATTATCCTACTAAACTAATTCACATTCGTGCAACTAGCCTAGCATAGGTATGGAAGAATTTAACTCTCAAACAACTCACTTTCGCACAATTGATTAAAAGCACAATTAAGAACATAGAATCAATTAGCTAGAAAGATTTTAATCCATATAAGCATCATCCATACACAATAATCAAGAATCAATTTCATACAAATCACAATCAATCATTCAATCCATCAACATAATCTTCATCCAAATCCCTAGAATAAAATCTAGGCTAACATGATAAAAAGAACATGAAAACCAAGATAAAACTAGAATTAAAGCTAAAATTAAACTATTAAACTAATTAACAACTCTAATCAATAAACAAATAAACAAAAACAAGAAATAAAGGAAAGCAATAAAGATGAGAGAAAGTTAGAAATGCTCATTGAATGGATGAGAAGAAAAATCCACAATTAGATTCTTCAACCTCTCTAAAACCGCATGAAAAATCCAAACTTTCTCTCTCTAAAACTACTCCTAAATTTGAGAGAGAAACTCCTAATCTAAACCTAAGAGAGAGAGAAAAATAAAATGAACTAAACTAAAACTAAGGTGAATAATTGTTCTATTCAAAGTTTTGAGAAATAACCCCAAGAGGGGTATTTATATTATAAGGTAAAATAAAATAAAATAAAATAAAATAGAAATAAAACTAATTAAAATAAATAAATAACAAAACCAAAATTAAAAGAAAGAAAAGGAAAAAGAAAAAGAAATAAAAAAAATAAAAACAAAACAAAGACCCACGAATTCCCCCAAAATAAACATCAGACCCCCCTCCTATTCATCTTCTTCGTTTTACTTGGCTGCTCTAATTCATCACCATCAACATCATAGCCCTTCATCAACTTCAATCAACACCGTCAAACGGCTCAAAGCTCACCTCCAGCCGTCCTCAAATCACAGCCATTGATTGAAGATTGCTTAAGCATTCACGAGCAAGTCACGTGATTTTTAATGGAGATGAGGAGCGACCGCGCAACCCAATCGGAGCGTCCGCTCTTGCATTCTGCCTCAAATTGGAGAATGTGAATAGAAGAGGAGCGGCGTGGAATTGGGGGATTAAGGAGCTGCGTGTGATGGTCGGTTGTTGATGGTGGTTGCTGCTGATTGAATTGGAGCAGGGGAGGCTGCTGAAATCATGTTTGGTGGTTGCGGACTGTTGCGGGTTGAAGGGTTGGTTTTAATGCAGGCTGTTATATGGTATTCTGAGTGGAGGGAGGTGCGGTGGCTGGTGTTGTTGATGCCGCTGCTGTTGGTGGCTCTATTTTGCGGCTGCCACGCTGGTGGGTGGTGGGTGAGCGAAGTGGTGGTTGTGGTGGCTGTGAGATAAGGGGGTTTGTTATTGCGTGGGAGTTGGCTGCTTGGTTTTGTTGGGTTAATTGGTGAATGGTGAGGCAGGGGTAATGAGATTTGGGGCTGACTGGGATGAAAGGAGGAGTAGGGGAGATGATGAGGAGTGTGTGGTGGAGGTTAAGAATAGGTGCGGTGTAGGTTAGGGTGGCAGCAACATGGGGCAGCAGCTTGTGATGTTTGACTCAAACTCGGAACACCAAACACGACCTACAACAAAAACACGAGGGGATTATCAAGAGATAAAATAAAATAAAATAAAATAAAGAATAAAATAAAGTAAAACAAAATAAAATAAAATGCTACACTAAAATAAAATAAGGATAAATTAAAGTAAAATAAAATATTAAAACTAAAAGAAATAATAAAATCAAATGAACACAAATAAAATAAAGAAAACAAACGTAAAAATAAAAGGAGGAAAACGAGAAAAAAAATATTAACAAGAACCTAAACTAAGAACATTATAAATTAGGAATTATAAAATAAATTACTAAAATAAACTAAAAACTATTAAAAACTACTAAAATACACTAAATAAAGATCAAATAAGGAAAAATAAGAAAAAGAGAGAAATAAAACGTAAAATTAGGGAAATTATTTAGAAACTAAATCGAAAAAATAAACATAAAAATACCCTAAAAGTGACATAAACGTCACTTATCAACCGCCCACTTCGACGACCACCCTGACGCACTGGCCGAGTCCTGATATGGTGAACAATAGGACCTAACAAGTCCACTACCTCACTCGCCCCCCCAAGTGAGGTTAGGTATCTGCTGAACGGGTCGGGCAGTGAAACTCAGGCCGCTGATCATACTGAAATCGAGAGGTGTCACCGTGATCTCCCCCCAAGAAAAGTGGAAAGTGTTGTTAGTATCCCAAAAATACTCCAACGAGCCTCGGACGATTATCGAACCATAGCCTCAGGGGGTAGCGAAATCCTACAACCGCTGAGTAAAAATCGCCTAAACCAGCAGACTCCCACAATGCGTTGGTAACGGGAGCTCCTGTGACGAGCCTGTATAGCTAGGGAATGAAGTCTCTAGCTCTAGAACCATGATGGCAAAGTACATTATCGACTAATCTGGCAAGTGGACGGTGAGAAACATGGTTATCACGACTGAAAACTAGCTCGTCTGGTGTCCAAGACAGTGGGGTCCAATTACCCTTGCTCGTAGAGGGGCGAGGCTCGGGCTCCTAAGCCTCGTCCATATCCTCGAGAACTAAGGGAGTGTCCTCTCTCAAGGCCTGACGCCGGCCACGAGTGGAAATATCTCGATCTCGTTGTCTAGGCATGCTGTTATGTTCAAAAAAGGTAAAAATCTAAATACTTAGCATCATTTCCTAAGTTACTTAGGTATTTATTCAAAACAGCATGACAACTACCTAAAGTCGCATTTTTAGTTATATGCTAAATCATTACCTCAAGGCTAAAAATTAGCAAAATAATGGAATCATTTTTAGTATTTAGTTTCTCCATGACAAACTAATACTACAGTTTTCCTAGCCGCATGACACTATATTCTCCATGACAATGTAGTATATATGCAAAAGAGCATGTTTCAAAATTTCCTGAAAACAATAGATCTGCACATCATAGCATGTTTTACAAGATCTACAACAATCATATCATCATTTCAAGTGACAAAACACAACAAGAACAACATGAACACCATTCACGCACAAAGTAGTACCAAAAATGGTGAATTGTTCATTTCTTAACTAAATCATGCAAACTTGGTCTCAAATTGTTCACAAACCAACATACATACATGAACAAGCAAAATCATAGCAAGAATTTCATCATTAAAGGTCAAAAATAAAAAAAAACCCCTAATTTGATTTTTCAAGGGTTTTCATACGAAAATCGTTCGTTTGAAGCAAAATTTGAGACTAAAGGCAGGTAATGGATCCTTGTAGAAATTAAAAAATGGGGAAGTTTGCAAGAAATTTGAGTGAATTTGATGAAGAATCGAGTGAGAAAAACTCGAAAATAATGGCAGCAGTAGTGAAGAACACGAGAAGCAAAGAAATGGAAGTAAAATGAGGATGAAGCACGCAATTTTCGAATTTAAAGGAAAAGGAAAATCGTCGTGTCCCGGGCTGTACGTCGTGACATAGTAAAACACGCCGCGTAATGGCACATAATATCGTGTCACGGTGCCTAACCACGTGACACGGTGCATGCTCGTGTCCTAAAAACTGCAAGAATCTTCTAGGAAATATTCGAAGCACCTTTTGACCAATTTGAATGAGTTCCCGCAGCTTTTGATAGTTAATTTTTCACCGAAAACTCGCGGGAAATTCTAACTGATATTTAAATGGTACCAAAATTACCATTTTACCCCTAGCAAGCATCAAAATCATATTTTCGATATTCTGAGCACCTAATACGGTCAAATATACTCGACTTGAAGGTTTAATCATCTACGACCCACGTTCGGAACAAGCGAACCATCTATAGCCCACGTTCGAGGACAAGCGAACCATCTACGGCCCACGTTCGGGGACAATCAAACCATCATCATTTTTTAGTGATCATCTCCCAAACGAAGACGATTCACAGCGCAAGGTTCTCAATACATAGAGACTTGTAATCTCATCATCAGACAAGCTTTTCCTCAGGCATGGAAAATTATCAGTCGTTGTCACCTCTCAAGGCGAAAAAGTCAGCGATTATATCAAAATATTACAACAATCTTCATTCGGTTGATTTCTTCAAGCATAGAAAGCTACCAAAGCTATTTTCCACCGATACACTGGTGTTAGATACTATCGAACATATTCGTCACCGATACACTGGTGTCAGATACACATTCCGTCTCTCTACTCTTTTATCTGTGGAACTAACACTTTTCTACAGGTATCGGCGTATACAGAGTGATTTAGGATCGCAGAACTGATAGGAATGGTGTCCTTCAAACAAGTGTAATATTCCGTTAGAGGGTTCGGAATTATTAGAAAGCTAATTATTCAGTGAGGTCAAGTGATCGGAATGCCTAGTTAGAGGCCACTTCTGATCAGTAATATTAATCCATAATTAATATTACAGCTTAATCTTGACTGAACCTTTTGGGTCACACCCAAGCAACTAACGATCCGACACGACGAGTTAATTAGGAAGGAATTAATGAGTCGCTCGAGTATTAAATATTTAACCGTCGGAAATCGAGCTAGGAGCATCGAAACCGAGCGTCGCAAGTCTAGTCGAATTAAACAAAGACGAGACGATAAAATCAATAATTAATCAACAATTACAGAAATATCCCTAGCATCGGAATGCCCCGAGCAAACCGAGTGCTAGAGGCAAGAGGTGCTAGCATGCGCACCGCACTAAGCCAAGGGTGTTGGGTGCGCATGGCTAGGAAACTGGCGTGTCGCTAGCTAGGCTAGCAGCACAAACTGTACACAAGTGCACCAGTGGCCCGCATAGCATGCGCGGCTTGCCGTACGTGTGTGCGTGCTGGCGCGCAAGCCAGCTAGCATCAGAGCAGCGCCATAGCGCGCCACGCCCAGTAGCAAGTAGCAAGAAATGCTTGTTGGCTTGGGGCGCAAGTATACTAGCAACAGCGCCCAGCAGCCCGCATCAATGCGAGGCTTTCTAGGGCTCGCTGTTAGGCCGCGCGACCAGCTGGTAGGCCCAACTAAGGGGCCAGGCAGCCAGCTTAGTTTGGCTTGTGGGAGGTGGCTTTGGGGATCCTTAGGGAGCAAGGATTTTGGTCTCCCCCCCCTTGTGGTCCTCACCTAACCTCTCCTTGTGTAATATAATGGTCACTTGTTGATTAATTAGTTGTTTGCTATTTTCTTTTATTTTTGATTTAAAATTAAAAAGGGAAAATAGATTTTACCAACTCTCCTACATTGATGGGAGAGTAGAATTCTCTCACGACATTCTCTATAAATACCCACCTTAGGATTTGGAGAAAGTTACTTGAGCAGGAACTCAATAAGGCAACTCTACTTGAAAGAAAACCTTTATGTTCATATAATACTCAAGTAGTGTTTTGGTCCAACTTGGCTAAACTCCAAGTAAGAAACCGGTCGGGGTCGAGTTGCGGGTGGATACTGTAGGAGGTCTCTGCGCTTGAAGACTTAGCTTTGAAGTAAGAGCTGCGAGTGAGAGCGAAGCACGCGGCAAGGGTAAGATCGTCTTTTCTCTCTTTCTTGTTAGTTATGTCGTTTTAGTTATATTAATTGTGAGCGGGTCATGGGGTCGAGTTTGTTCCATAGTGAGTTGGACTCATTGAAACCCAACAGCGGTATCGAAGTCTTGCTCATTTATTTTTGTAACTAATTTTTTTTTTCACGGGTTTAAAAATGATTTAATTTCTGGCTTTGTTGCTAATTAGATTAGTAGCTCGATTTTATTAATTTTAATCTCGTTTTATTAAGAACTTTGGCTCTAGAACCCAAATTTTTAACCATGACTAGTGAATTTTCGGTGGAATCGAAATTCTGGAAACATTTGGAACCTTCGGGATTGCGGAAAAGTCAAATTATTCCCAGAAATGCTTGTTTTGAGGGATTTTTTTTTGACGAATTTTTTTTAATCTTTTAAACCTTGAATCTTAATGGCATATTAATTGTGATTATGCATTTGGTTCTTTCCTTTATGCTTTTGCAATTTTAGACAACTTTTGAGCATAATTACTTGGTAGTAATTGGTGCTTAATAGTTGGCTCAAATTTTCACATAATTGCAAATAAATTGCTTTAAGTGTGAAAAGTTTGTTTCTTGAGGCTCATAAGTACAAAAGATTCAATGTTTAATTATTTTAAGTGATTGAAACTTTGTGTTACTAAATTCCATGTATGAACTTTTGATTTATTCATTTATTAATTAAGTTGATTGGAATCAGAAAGTTTCAATCTTGTGATAGAATTTTAATTAATCTTCATATTGGAAGATATAATTTTCAACGATTCACAAGTTAAAGTTAGAATCTTTATTTGAATATTTGTGTTCATAATTCCAACTCTCTCTTTAATTTTGTCAAATCTCATGATTAATTTATGATGGTTAAATTAATGTTGAGAATAGCCCTATTCATTTTGTTACATCAAGTTGAACCAATTTTATTAAAGAATAGTTCTTGGAAATAATTTTGGTTTTGTGCACATGAATGAAGTTGGACTTGTTATATTTTTCATTTTGCTCATTAAATTAATTCTAAAATTAATTTGAAATTAATTAATTAAGTCACGTTAAAATTCAGAATTAATCCCGAGAGTATAGCACGCAAACCAAGGCAAAACTACCCTCGGCCAGCCGGGCTGCACAGTAGGCCGCAAGTGGCTGCCAAGGGTTGGCGTATGCTCAGTACGTGCGCTACTCAGGTGCGTGGCTAATGCGCATCATGGCGCAGCAACATGCGTGGCTGTGCGCGCCTTGCGTGCCACGACTATCCGTGTGTGCGTGTGTTGCTTGCTGCGAGTGTACATGTGTGTGTGCTGCTTGGTGTGGTAGGAAGGTCTATACGTGAGGGTTGTGGGGGCGTGGCTGCTATGCAGCACGAGCCCAGCACAACAGCAAGGCTAGGCCTCGGTTTTGAGCGGCACTTGCAAAATTTTAATTTGGCAAAATTTTGGGTTTATCGGCTTAATTAAGATGGATGCAGAATTTTGTGGGAGCTTCAATTTTAATTGCGCTTAATCACATAATTGGTTAAACAACTTTGACTAGTTTTAATTAGGCGCGCTAATCGGATTAACCACCTAAATTAGTTACTAGTTTACGCGTGTTTGTGCATTGTTACTTGATTATCGTTGTAAAATGCATGGGCCATTCACATATAGTGAATGGATGAATGGAATGTATATTCTCTCACAGGTTTTATAAAATGGCAACTAGCGGGGCCCGATTAGGATAGAAAATACGGAATGCGTACCGTCATGTATTTTTGTAAATCTAAATACGGTCTGTGAAACGTTGAGTATTTTTGTACCTTAATATTTAGATTACTCCTAATCGTAGATACAAGTATTTGCATTATTTTGGTTATGTCTTGAAGGCGGAGGTTCTTAGAAGACGAAGCCATGAAGATGCAAAAGAAGACCCTTGAACACTCAAGGGGTCATGCTAGTTGCCAAATGCATCATTTACTTATGTTTTCGATATATATTTATGATTATATATATGAATAATATGTTAGATGCATGTTTAGGATTTCGAATGTTGCGAGATTATTTAAGTTCACTTAAATAAACCAACATAGAAACCCTAGGTCCCTAAAATATTGAGTAAAATTTGCCATTCCAAAACAACACTTACCGACCTATTGAGAATACTGATGGGCTACGCCAAAGCGAGGCATCACTATTACTCCTAGGAAACGTAAGGCATATCGGGTATGCATGTTGGTTTTGGTTATACTCAACGATATGAGTGATGGAGTCCTAACATGTCGTGGGAAAGTGGATAAGTTGTTGAGAGAGCATTAGATGCGACTAGTTATCTAACCAAGAGTGGCTTGGAGCCATTGGCAAAGAGTTGCTTTACCTTAGAATATTAAGTGTTAAGACAAGCCAAAGCATGCTTAACTACTCATTGATTCTTTGGATCTTGGAAACGACTTATTCTCACCAAATGGGGACAATTTTACAATGTGTGAATAAGACGTTTAAATAAGTTTGATAAATATGCATGAATTCAATCTTATCACTAGTAGAAAACACTAAAAGGGAAGCGGTTCAAACCCCCTAATGGGAAGCGGTTTTGAACCGCTCCGGCTTAGGGGGCTTCTCCTTGCACATTTAAATGGGAAGCGATTCAAACCGCTTCCCTTTTAGAGGTAATGGGAAGCGGTTTTGGCGCCAAACCGCTTCCCATTATGCCTAAAAAAATAATTATTTTTTTATTTTATTTTTTTTACGAATTTTTTTTAACACATAAATTAAAATACAAACAATTAAATATGCATAAACATTATTTTTATTAATCAAATGATGTAGTATTACATTTTCATAAAAAAAAATTGTAATCTGAAAAAATACTTAAATTAAAATACAAACAATTAACATATGTATAAAAAAATACAGCTTTTTCTTGGAAAAAAAATAAAATAATAATAATAAAAAAAAAAGATCCAAACCACAGCCACCAACCGCCACCCACCGCCACCAGCCACGCGCAATTCATCCACCAAACACCAACATTCACCCACCAAAACCATATCACCGCCCCCTTATACCGTATCACCACCACCACCAAGCACCTTTAACCAACCTTTAAAAAAAAAACCCATTTTACCCACCACGACCTCCACCCAAACCAGATCCGCCGCCACCTGAAACAAACCAAAACAACCACACATCACCGTAAAATAAAATAAAAAACCTCAAAAAAAAGGAACATACCTTAAAATCCACCAAAACCCCAATTTTGGTTTGAAATTATGGTTTTAAAGGTCAAATTCGACCATGAAAAACTCTAGATATAGGGTTTTCATGGTCGAATTTGACCTAAAAACCTAGAAATACATGGTGGTGCTTGCTAGGTGAGTCGGTGGTGCTTGCTCGGTCGGCGTTTGTGGTGGTTAGAAGAGAGAAGGAGATGGAAGAAGAGGAAAAGAAGAGGGAAGAGAAGGAGATCAAAGAAAGGAAAAGAAGAGGAAGAAGGAGATGAAGCAGATCGAAGAAGAGGAAACCAGGAGAACGAGAGAGATGAAGAGGAGAGAGAAAGTGACGAGAGGAGAGAGAAAGAGAATAAGAAAATGAAGGGAGAGGGAATATAAGGGGCGGCTATACTACTAAGTTTTAGGGTTTTTTTTTAAAAGGGAAGCGGTTCACTATTCAAACCGCTCCCAATTAGAATATTTGGAAGCGGTTCACTCATAAACCGCTTCCCATTTGTATGTTTTTCTTTTTTTTTTTCTTTTTGGCGGGTTTTTGGAAGTGGAATTCAAGAACCGCTTCCAATTTGGGGCTTCCTAATTGATATTTTCTACTAGTGTATTTATGTATTATGAATGGTTTTTTCATTTCAAATTCTTTCTATTTTAGAATCATGTCTTCAACTAACAACGATAACAACCTAATGTGCTTGAAACTTCCCGAAAAGTTACCATTTTCCTTGAACTTGGTGAACTTTAAGGAGTGGAAAGAAGAACTCCGAAAGACCATCCGAAATTGCTACATAGAGCACATTCTCGACATACCCATCCCGAGTTTTTACTCAAAAGGGGTTATGAGCAATAAGGCTCATGAGGAATGGAGTTGGGATTGCAAAAGAGTCTCACGATTTATGGCAAACTCCATCCCGGAACAATGAAAGGGGAAGTTCTCCAACTATTTTCCGGACATGCTCCTCAAAGCTCTAGAGGATATAGTCAATTTGAGGGTCACCAAGAGCATCAAAGGAAACTATGATGGTCTCGTGGAGGAAGTGAATAGGTCACTCTCCAACATGAAGATCAAACCACTGTAAGAGGAGTGCGTTGCCAAGGAGAGGCAAGAGGTATGGGAACAAGTCTACAATGCTAGACTAAAACCCGGCATGGCACTTCGAGCCCACATGTTCCGAATGACAAGGCTATTCACTCACTTGGAGCTCATTGGCAAGCCGGTGGAGGATAAGCAAGTGGCTCACATGCTATTAAGTTCTCTCCGCTCGGGCTATGTCACATTGAAGATGCGGCTAACTGCCAATCGAAACAAACTCCCTTTGATGGAGGTTGTCCATGAGCTTCAAAGGGCCGATTCTTGTGGAAGTACTAAGCTCAATATTGCTCTATGGGCAAAGAAGAAGGAGTTCAAGAACAAGGCAAAGATGCGATGCTTCTACTGTAGTCGGCAGAACACTACAAGAGAGAATGCAGCATGTACCTGGAAGATGAGGTAAAAGGAAGAGAAATCTCTACCTCAGGTATGTTCTTTATAAACTTACACTTGAATACAAGCAATTCATAAGGTATTAGATACCATTAATAACTCACTATATGCTCCTTTTTCAGTAACCAAGTGAGAAGGGCTTACCAAGTGGATGTGGATATACAAGCAGAAGAAGAAGACAATCTTTCCGGAAGGCTTGTAATCACATAGTTTTTCATGACATAAAACTTGTTTAAGTTTTGTTATCAACCATACATTGATCTTCCGACGTTGGACATCATTTTGTTTTGATCACAACATTATTGTTTCAAAAGTCTTACTTATATGTTTATGGCTTGACACGTTTATCTAAAAATATGTGCTTTCGTTATACAAACAAGTTTATAATGTTAATAATACCACTAAGAAAGCTAAGACCATTAAGTCAAATGAGAAGTACTTGTGGCATTGTCGTCTTGGCAACATTAACATCAAACGCATCAAGAAACTTGTACAAGAAGGTGTTCTTGACTCATTCGATTTACAATCGTTTGAGAATTGCGAAGGATGTTTATTAGGCAAGATGATAAAGCAGTCATTATTCAAGTTGGGAGAAAGGGCAGATGACTTGTTAGGCCTAATACACAGTGATGTATGTGGACCAATGAGCACAACCATAAGGAACGGCCATCGATATTTTATCACCTTCACAGATGACTATAGTAGATATGGATATGTCTACCTTATATCGCACAAATCTGAATCGTTTGAAAATTTCAAAGAATTTCAGAGTGAAGTTGAAAATCAGCTTGGCAAGAAAATCAAAGCCCTTCGATCGGATTGAGGTGGTAAATACTTGCGCTAAGAATTCGATGACCATCTGAAAGAAAAGGGTATACTTTCAGAATTGACACCTCCAGGAACTCCACAATGGAACGGAGTATCCGAAAGGAAAAATAGAACGTTGGTGGACATGGTACGATCAACAATGGGTCTTAGTGATTTTCCTATCTCTTTCTGGGGATACGCACTTCTAACCGCGACACTAACAATGAACCATGCTCCATCAAAAGCTGTAGAAAAGACTCCGTATGACCTATGGATGAGGAAACCTCCAAGGTTGTCTTTTCTCAAGATATGGGGATGCGAAGCATATGTCAATAAATTAATTTCTGACAAAATTCACCCAAAATCTAACAAGGTTTTCTTTGTGAGCTACCCAAAAGAAACCAAAGGGTATTATTTCTACAATAAATCCGAGAACAAAGTGTTTGTTGCTCGAGATGGTGTCTTTTTGAAGAAGGAACACCTTTCCAAAATGACAAGTGAGAGGAAAATCGAACTCGATGAAGTTCGAGAGGACGACCAAGAAAATCAGATTGACAGTTAAAATGCTCAAACAACATTTGTTGATGCTGGTCAAAATGTACAAAGTTAAACAGACAATGCAAATGCTCAGTCCATTACCCTACGTAGGTCGCAAAGGCCAAGGTCTCAACCTGATAGGTATCTTGGTGTTGTATTAACCGAGAAGCCAGTTCGCAACATGCTTGATTCCCATTGCCTCAATGTGTTTGTTGTGCTTCACTTGAGACAGAGGTTTAGTCAGTGGATCGGCTACATTGTCATCCGTTCCAACTTTACAAATTCTGATTTCACCTTCTGACTTCCATTCCCGAATCATATGAAATCGCCTCTGGACATGTTTGACCTTCTGATGTTCTCGTGGCTCTCTAGCCTGAGCAATAGCTCCATTGTTGTCACAATAGAGGTCTATTGGACCCTTGATCGAGGGTACAGCACCAAGTTCATCAATGAACTTGTGAATCCAAACTGCCTCCTTGGCTGCCTCAGATGCTGCCAAGTACTCGGCTTCAGTTGTAGAATCAGCGGTTGTGCTTTGCTTTGCACTATTCCAACTAAACGCTCCTCCATTGAGACAGAATATGTATCCTAATTGCGACTTGAAGTTGTCTCTGTCTGTCTGGAAGCTTGCGTCGGTATATCCATCAACAACCAATTCATCTTTACCACCATAGACCAGGAATTTATCCTTGTTCCTTTTCAGGTATTTCAGAATATTCTTGGCCGCAGTCCAATGCGCCTCTCCTGGGTCTGATTGGTATCGGCTCGTAGCACTCAAGGCATACGATACATCCGGCCTAGTACATATCATGGCATACATGATCGATCCGATAAGCGAAGCATACGGAATTCGACTCATCCTTTCTCGCTCATCAGGTGTCTTTGGACACTGCTTCTTGCTTAAGGTTACGCCATGTGACATGGGTAGGTGCCCTCTCTTGGCTCCTTCCATTTGGAATCGAGCCAGTACCTTATCGATATAAGTGCTCTGACTCATTCCAATCATCCTTTTTGATCTATCCCTATAGATCTTGATGCCTAATATGTACTGAGCTTCTCCCAAGTCTTTCATTGAAAAACATTTCCCGAGCCAAATCTTTACAGACTCCAGCATTGGAATGCTATTTCCAATGAGCAAAATGTCATCGACATATAAGACTAGGAAGGTGATGTCACTCCCACTGACCTTCTTGTAGACACAAGACTCATCTGGATTCTTGATAAAACCAAACTTACTGATGGCTTCATCAAATCGCAGATTCCAACTTCTGCTTGCTTGCTTTAGTCCATAAATGGACTTCTTAAGCTTGCATACCTTCTTAGGATTATTCTGGTCGACAAAACCTTCATGCTGTGTCATATACACAGTTTCTTCCAAAATCCCATTGAGGAAGGCGGTTTTGACATCCATCTTCCATATTTCATAATTGTAATATGCAGCAATCGCTAGAAGAATTCGAACGGACTTAAGCATGGCAACTGGAGAAAAAGTATCATCATAATCAACGCCGTGAATTTGCCTGTAACCTTTTGCTACCAGCCTTGCTTTGTAAATAAATACATTTCCATCTTTGTCGGTTTTCATCTTGAAAATCCATTTACATCCGATAGGTGTGTAACCTACGGGTAAATCAACCAAGTCCCATACTTGATTTTCAAACATGGAGTCCATTTCGGATTTCATGGCCTCTTGCCATTTTGTAGAGTCAGGGCTCGTCATAGCTTGCTTGTAGGTTGCCGGCTCATCTCCATCCACTACTAGGATGTCCTGATCTTCGGTTAATACAACACCGAGATATCTGTCAGGTTGAGATTTTGGCCGAGTCGACCTACGTAGGGTAATGGACTGAGCATTTGCATTATCAGTTTGACCAACGTCAACAGCTGCTTGGTAAGCACTTTGATTGTCAACTTGTCCTTGTTGCTCGTCCTCTCGAACTTCGTCGAGTTCGATTTTCCTCCCACTTGTCATTTTGGAGAGATGCTCCTTCTCCAAAAAGACACCATCACGAGCAACAAACACTTTGTTCTCTGATTGGTTGTAGAAGTAATACCCTTTGGTTTCTTTTGGGTAACCCACAAAGTAAACCTTATCAGATTTTGGATGAAGTTTGTCATAAATGAGTTTCTTGACATATGCTTCGCATCCCCAAATCTTGAGAAAAGACAACCTTGGCGGTTTATTAGTCCATAATTCATATGGAGTCTTTTCCACTGCTTTTGACGGAGCACGATTCAGTGTGAGTGCCGCAGTTAAAAGTGCATGTCCCCAGAAAGAGATTGGATGTTCACTAAGACCCATAGTCGATCGGACCATGTCTGACAGGGTTCGATTCCTCCTTTCAGATACTCCATTCCACTGAGGAGTTCCCGGAGGTGTCAACTCTGAAAGTATTCCATGTTCTTTCAGATGGTCATCAAACTCTTGGCTCAAATATTCGCCACCTCGATCCGATCGAAGTGCCTTGATTTTCTTGCCGAGTTGGTTTTCAACTTCTCTCTGAAATTCTTTGAATTTATCAAACGATTCAGATTTGTGCGACATTAGATAGACATAACCATATCTACTAAAGTCATCCGTGAAGGTTATGAAATACCGATAACCATTTCTTGCGGGTGTACTCATTGGTCCACATACATCGCTGTGTATAAGTCCCAATAAGTCACCGTCCCTTTCTCCTAACTTGGAGAATGGTTGCTTTATCATCTTGCCTAATAAACATCCTTCGCAATTCTCAAAGGATTCTAAATCAAATGAGTCAAGAATACCTTCTTGTAGAAGTTTCTTGATGCGTTTGATGTTAATGTGGCCAAGGCGACAATGCCACAAGTAAGTTTGACTAGACTGTGTAGCCTTAGCTTTCTTTGCTGGATTATTAACGTTATAAATTTCTTTGTCTAGAGATAACACATAAAGACCATTTTCTGAATGTGCCGTACCATATAAAACATTATCGAGATAAAATGAACATGTTTGGTCTTTAACTCGAAATGCAAAACCTTTGGCGTCCAACGCCGAAATTGAAATGATGTTTTTGGTAATGTTGGGAACACAATAAACATTATCAAGTTCCAAAACTAGCCCCGTGGGCAAAGACAAACTGAGAGATCCTACAGAAATAGCTCCAATCCTTGCTCCATTTCCTACTCGGAGCTCGATCTCTCCCTTCGCTAGCTTCCTAGTGTTCCTTAGTGCCTGTGAATTGGAACAAAGGTGTGAGCCACATCCGGTATCTAATACCCATGAAGCCGAGCTAGTGAAGTTAAAGTCTATAACGTAAATACCTGATGTAGAAGCAACAGTTCCGTTCTTCTTATCTTCCTTGAATTTGAGACAGTCTCTCTTTCAATGTCCCTTCTTCTTGCAATAGAAGCATTCGGAATCAGACTTAGAAGATGCTATCTTTTTCTCCTTGTTGTCTTTGGTAGCTTTCGACTTAGGCGGAAAGTTCTTCTTCCCTTTCCCCTTGAAGCCCTTCTTCTTTTTGCCTGCCCTTTTAAACGGCTTACCCTTCTTAATCATGAGCATATCATGCTTTCCCTCATCCTTGAGTGTCTGCTCAGCTTGCTTCAACATCCCATGAAGCTCGGTGAGGGTTTTCTCTATGCTATGCATGTTGTAGTTCATTTTGAACTGGTCATAGCCTTTGTGAAGGGAATGGAGAATGATGTCAATAGCCATTTCGGTTGAATAGCCCGCATCAAGCCTTCCCATGTTCTCAAATAATCCGATCATTTTGAGCACATGTGGGCTGACTGGCTCTCCTTTCTTGAGCTTAGTCTCAAGGATCTGCCTGTGGGTTTCAAACCTTTCAGTTTGAGCCTGTTCTTGAAACATATTCTGTAACTCAGAAATGATCTCATAGGCCGATTGCTTCTCGAAGAACATTCTCTGAAGTTCAGGAGACATAGTGGCTAGCATTACGCACTTGACATCCCGATCGGCCACTTGCCATCGGTTAAGGGCCGCTTGAGTTACCTCCTCATTGGGAGCCTTAGGCATTTCCTCATCAAGGACATACTCTTTCTGTTTTTGCATAAGAACGATGCGCAAATTCCTTTGCCAATCAAGGAAATTGGTACCACTCAACTTCTCCTTGTCGAGAATTGAGCGTAATGAAAACTGGTTGTTTGAGGTTGAAGACATGATTCTACAATTGAAAGAATTTTAATGAAAAACCATTCAAAAAATTACTTAAATAAGATTGAATTTTATTCATGCAAATTTTCAATACTTATTTAACGTCTTATTTACACGTAAAAATTGTCCCTATTTGGTGAAAATAAGGCGATTCCAAGATCCGAAGAAACAAAGAGTGGTTAAGCATGCTTTGGCTTGTCTTAAACACTCAATCTTCTCGGTAAGCATTGCCTTGATAATGGCTCTAAGCCGCTCTTGGTTAGACAATCGTCGCATCTAATGCATCTTTGACGATGTATCTCTTTTGCCACGGTATGTGAGGACTCCTCACTCATACCGATGAGTTAAACCAAAACCAACGTGCACACCCGGTGTGCCTTATGCCCCTTAGAGGAGTGATGGCACCTCGCTTTGGCGTAGCCTACCATCACCATCGTCCGGTTAGTAAGTGTTGTTTTGGAAAGGCAAGTTTTACTCAATATTATTAGGGACCCAGGATTTCTATGTTGGTTGATTTAAGTGAACTTAACTAATCATCGCAACATCAAGAAAACCTAAACATGCATCTAACGAATAGTTCACACACATATATATAACCATAAAATATAAAGCGAAATAATAGATGCATATTGGCAACTAGCATGACCCCTTGAAATCTTCATATCTTCAAAAGGTCTTCATTTGCATTTCAAGGCTTTGTCTTCCAAGATACGCCGTCTTTAAGACTTAACCAAACTATGCAAAAACTAGTGTCTATAACTAGGAATAATATAAATATTAAAGTACAAAAATACTTAACGGTGCGTAGACCGTATTTAGATTTACAAAAATACATAATGGCACGTAGTCCGTATTTTCTATCTTAGTCGGGTCCCACTAGTTGCCATTTCATAAAACCTGTGAGAGAGAGAATATATATATATTCCATTCATCCATTCACTATTTGTGAATGGCCCATGCAATTTATAAAATTAACAACAAGTAAAATGCATTCAAACAACGCGCGCACTAGTAACTAATCTAGGTGGTTAATCCGATTAACACGCCTAATTAAAACTAGTCAAAGTTTGTTTAACCGATTATATAAATTACGTCATTAATAATTGAAGCTCCCACTAAATTCCGCATTTCCATAATTAATCCAATTAATTAAGTCGGTAGCACCCAAACTTGTCAAAATGAAACTTTGCCAATGCCGCTCAAAAAACCGAGGCCTAGCCTACCCAAAAATTTTAATTAAAATGAACAAAATTAATTAAAATAAATAAACGGCAAAATAATTAACATCAAGCCTACTACGGCTAGTCACCTCACCTCACCAAGCATACGCACACGCCAAGACCACGAACATACAGCCCACGGCACACGGCCGCAAGCCGCTGCCACAGCACAGCCGCGCGTGGCTGCTGCTGCCGCGCGTGAGCTGCTGTTGTGCGTGGCTGCTGCCGCGCGTGTGGCCCACCATCGAGGCGGCGCAACCAGCGTGGCAGCCACATGCGGGCTGCTGTGCAGCCCGGCTCGCCATGGTGGTGCATTGCCTCGTTTTGCGTGCCACTACCTTAGGATTTGATCCTAATTCCGCGAGACAAAAATAATTAATTCTAAATTAATTTTAGAACTAATTTAGTGAGCAAAGTAAAATTTTAAACAAGTCTAACTTAATAAAATTTTCAAAGTGCAATAACCAAAATAATTCCAAGAACCATCTTTAATTAAATTGGTTTAGCTTGGTGCAAAATAAAATTGAGGCAATTTCTCACTTTCAATTTAATCATTTTAAATTAAACTTGAGAATTTGACAAAGTAAAGGGAAATTGGAAAAAATATGAACTTTAATGTTCAAATGAAAATTCCAACATCTAAAATTTGTAAATCCTTGAAAATTATATCTTCCAACATGAAGATAACCAAATTTCTATCACAAAAATCGAAACTTTATGTTTCTAATCAACTCAAAATGATTAAAACAACAAAGTTCAACTCAAAATAACATGGAATTTAGTGGTTTTCAAAGTTTCAATCACTTATCACAAATAAAGATTGAATCTTTAACACTTGGGAAGCCTCAAAAATAAATTTTTTCACACTAAAAGGCAATTAGTTTGCAATTATGTTAAAATAAATCAACCTTTAAGCATCAAATACTACCAAGTAAGTGTGCTTTGAGGGGACATAAAAGTGCAGAAAATTATGCAAATAATCAACCATATAATCAACAATTTATGCCATTGATTTCAAGGTTAGAAAAGACTTAAAATTTTTCGTCAGAAACGAAAAACCCCTCGAAAAAGGCATTTATGGTCAGAATTTGGCTAAAATCACAGTCCCAACGGGGTAAAACCATTTCCAGAACACGTTTTCCACCCAAAATTCACTAGTCTTGGACGAAAATCTAGGTTCTGGGCCAAATTTGACATTAAAAACAGGATTAAATAAATAAAACCGAGCTACTAATCTAATTAGCAACATAAACCATAAAATTAAGCCAAAAATAAACCTTGAAAAACATGATTATAAAAATAAACGAGCGGGGCTCCGATACCGCTGTTGGGGTTTGGTGAGTCCGACTCACCGCGGAAACAACCCCTTCCCGAGGAACCACTCGCAATAATTAAAATCACAAAGCATAAATAAATATTCACAAAGAAAAGATAACGAATCTTACCCTCGAAGCGAGCTTCGCCCAAAACCCGGGGCTCTTACTTGAAAGCTACTAGCACGTCAAGCGCCGCGCCTCCGACGGTATCCACCCACAAATGGGCGAACACAACTTTAAGGTCTACTACCTTGGGGTTAGCAAGGTCCGACCCAAACCCGAGTGTTATGTGAATTTAAGAGTTTTCCCAAAAATTATAGAATGCTCTTTTTAACTCCCACTCAAGCACTTTACTCCAAATCCCAAGCTTGGTATTTATAGAGGAAAGTATGAGTGGGAATTTCTATCCCATCAATGTGGGATCATGAAATTCCACAAATTAATTTAAAGCTAAATTAAATTAAAATTGCAAACTAATAATAAATCTACAAGTGGCATTACCATGTGAGATGGGTTGGTGAGGACCACATGGAGAGTAGGGGACCATACTTGCTCCCCACTCAATACTCTCCTTGTGCCACATGTCCTCTCCCACTTACTCCCATATTCCAAGCTTCCCCTTATTCATGGCCCTGTGACCCGAGCCAAGCCACGAGCCAAGCCCGAGCCTGGCCCGCATCAGCCCGCACGTGGCCCACAGCCAGCCCGCACCTGGCCCGAGCCCAGCCCGCACCTGACCCGAGCCCAGCCCGCACCAGCTGCTGATGTGCGGCTGTGGATGCTGCCGTGGTGCGGCTGCTGCTGTGCCTAGCCGCGGCTGGCCGGGGCTGCTAGCACGGTGTGCTGGTTCATCTTGCCCCTAGCATTCGGATGCTCGGGGCAAACCGATGCTAGGGGTATTTTCGGGAATATGGTCGATTTATTATTATTTTGCGCGTCTCGTCTTTTATCATTTTAGACTTGACTTCCGACGATCGGTTACGACGCTCTAAGCTCGAATTACCGACGTCTAAATATTTAACACTCAGGCGACGAATTAATTTCTTCTGAATTAATTCGTCGAGTTGGTTCGCATATATTTGCTTGGGTGTGACCCGAAGGGTTCAGTCAAGATTAAGCTGTAATATTAATTATATTAATATTACTGATCGGAAGCGGCCTCCACCCAAGCATTCTGATCACTTGACCTTACTGAATATATTAGCTTTCTAATAATTCTGAACCCGCTATCAGAATAATACACTTGTTCGAAGGACACCATTCCTTTCACATCTTAAATAATTCTCTGTCCCAATCGAATACTTTGACTATCGTTTTCGAAACTGACGTTTCTACAAACTGAGTCAAAGTGGGGGCTTCTATAGACACCTAAAAATGTCTCCCCGAAACCAAACCCGATGATGAACAACCTTTCACCGTCATTATTGGTCGGGTCGAGTATTGGCACCCTGTGTCGCGCCACGGTGGACAATTCCGAGATACGGTGTCCATTATCGTGTCGCGGTACACACATCGAGTCACGTTTCCCAATTAGGGTTTTTCCACGGCTCTTATCTCTTCTAGGGTTTCGTGGAATCCCCTGTTCATTTTATCTATAAATACCCCCCTCATTTCTGCAGTTCGGGGCACCAAATCATTCTCTCTTCCTCTCTTATGCATAAAATAATTCTCTATTCTCTCTTCTCTGTTCTATGCTCTAGCCTAAACACTAGCCTACCCTATTCTCTCACAACACTTCCCTCAAGCACTCAAAGGAGTCCATACTTTATTTGAGGTTCCGCCCTTAAACCAAGGCGTGAAAGGTAAAACTATTTGAGGGTTTGGCCCCAAATCTACCTTAATTTAATTTAATTTTAATTATTGTTTATTAATCTTCTTGAAGTTAATAAACTAAGAAATGCAAGAAAATGGGAAAACAACTAAGGAAAACACAAACTAGAGAAATATCAAGTAAAACTTAAGAAAAAGAGACAAAAGAGCTATATAAGCAATCAAAATTCATCCTAAAAGACGCTAAATGAGTGCCATAAATGACACTCATCAAACTCCCCAAGCTAGACTTTTGCTCGTCCTCGAACAAAACAAAAGCAAGTGGAAAAGGATGAAAAACTTATTCAAAAAAGAAAAAGGAAAGAAAAAGATAAGAATGTACACTAAAACTCACTTTCGTAGGAATCACGGTGGTTTTAGCTACAACAAGCCCTTTAAACCCAAAGTCACCAATGAGGACGAGTGAGGTATCTTAAGGGTATCCAAAGAGTTTGACCTATAACTCATTAAGGTAAAAATGAGGCAAATCATTAAAAAGAAATAAAAATCAAAAAGGAAAAATTCAAACAAATAGCTTTTGAAATGGACATTTACAAATGATCAAATGCAAGTGAATAAACAACTTTCTATACAATAAGGGTATGCAAGTTCCAAGATATCTAAGGTTGATTGAAACATAGAATATGCTAAGCATAGAGAACTAATGAACCACAATTCACCTTCATCCCAAACAATCTTACCGCGTTCTCCCAACTAGTTTCAAATCCATCTCTAGTGAGCATCTCAATGACTCCTCGAAGGAACCGAAAAAAATAGATTTTAGGGCTACTCTACGTCTTAACTATGCACATCGCTCTATAGGCTTGACTCACATCTCCCTCCATCGACTTGTGACTCAACCAAAAAGGTTAAAAGATCTCGAGAAGGGTTGTAATGTCAGGGCGAAAAGGGTGAAGGTAGGCTAAAATTTAAAATGTGGTGGCATACTTAAATTGTGAAGAAAAGGGTGATCAATCCTCAACACCATAATCAAGCATTCACCAAACAAAAACACCAACACCCCCAAGCTTATTCAAAGACAAAATCACAAACATATATACACAGAGCGTAAGAACGCTTCCCCCAAGGTAAAATGAAGCTTTGTCCTCAATGCTTAAAATAGGGAGAAATATACTTACATCAAAATATTTTTAAATTTTTTCATTTTTCACAAATTTTTTCACTTTTGCCAAAGCATTGGAATTTGCTTTGCTTTTTCTCATTTTTTCATTTTTTCAATTTTTTCACTTTATTGCAATGTCCTCGCCTCTTTTAAATATGGACGGCTTTTTCAACTTGGCATTTGCCTTTTTATTCACAAGATATACACAAAACCAACTTGCTTATATTATAAGAACCGATATTCAAACTCATCCACCACAATCTCCAACAATAATGATCAATTGCTTCACAAAAACCAAGAAGGGAAACAAGAATGAAACAAAAGACTCAAAATTTAAAGATATGGCTTGAAAAGAAGGTTTATGGCTCAAATGGTTAGCAAGTTGGCAAATGAAAACCCAAAATAAAGAAATATAAAACTATCATAGAAAACGAAAAATCACCACCTCGAAGAGATGCCTTTGTCCTTCCTAAATGGCTCGGTCGCGATCTCGGGAGACAAGAGTCAAGTTCTAGATAAAGCATACAATAGTCAAGGATCCATGCCAATCATGCAAAATATATAGAAGGCTTGAAAAGAATGGAACCTCACATGGTTGTAGCAATAACTTACTATTAGTTTCAAATTCACCAAAGGGAGCAACTCTAACTTTCACAAACAATTAGAATCCGGCATCATGGTCCCAAAAGTTCTAAAGACACTACCTTAGCATACTCTATCCTAGATTCAACCAAACATACTCTCAAACCGTGTACATCAATACCACATAGGAAACCATTCATTCAAAAGAAAAAGTTTTGATGACATTATGTCAAAAACATAAGCATAACATTGAAAGAAAATGGAAAGAAAGCCTCAAAATCATATTTTTGTATTTTTCCATTTTTGAAAAGAATGAAAAAAAAGGAAAATAGAAAAGAAAAGAAAAGGAAAAGATAAGGAAAAGTGCAAAGATACATTCATGTCATATAAATCTCAATCGTCAAATAAGCGGTCATTCGACAACATCGCCAAGGACCCCAAACACCCTTGGTGTTACAAAGCAAACACCCTCAAACCATTCAAAACTTCCAAAACTAATCATATTCTATGCAAACAATGAAAGAAAAGAAATAAAAGGGATAAATAAGAAAGATCTCACCGGGTTATCCAAGCTAAGCTAAGAAAAGCGGGTAAAGAAAATACCACCTCCATGAAGCTCCAATCAAGCATTAGCATGAATCATCAAAACCAAGTGAGAATGAAAAAGAGAAAATGGAACTATATACAAAGAAAAAGGTTAGTAACTTCAAAACAAAATAAAAAAAGAAAGAAAAATCAAAAATAAAAAGACAAAGTAACAAAATCAAACTAATCTACAAAATAGCAAAATCAAAACAAACCAATCAAAAAAGCAAAATCAACTATACAGTAAAGCTATAGATATTTGGATCAAAGGGATTTGGATTCAAGGGTTTTAGATTTAGGGATTTGGATTCAAGGGAGCAAAATCATCATCAACTCATCATCAAAGAGCAACTATATCAAAATCATCATCAAAAGAATCTCAACAAGAAATGCATGATATACTCATGGAAAACAACAACACCCGACAACATCAATCATAGATCAAGACAAACAATCATGAAGCATCAAGCCACTAAAAATCAAGGATATCCAACAACAACAAAATAGGCCACCAAGACCCTTCCATAAGACTAATGTTCCCCAAAGCTAAACAAAAATACATCTCAACATCCCATCAATACAAAACAAAAGATCACATAATAAAAGGTATGAAGGTAAAAGCACAAAGAGGGGGAACTAGTTATCACTAGGCCCAACACCATCATCACTATCCTCCCTATCATAGAAGAAGCCGGATGGGGGACCATAAGGATCCCATCCCTCGGTGTAGTCGGGTGACCAACCATAGTGGCCCCTAAAATCATCTTGTTGCGAAGGGGCCAAGGGAGTGAATTGGTCAGGCAACTCTAGTGTCAAAGAATGGGTAGGATCGACATAGGGGTAGTTAGGATCACCCCTATAGTCGCTCCCACCGGGCACACAGTAATCATAGTTACCGTGCTCATCCGGGAAGGTACGAATCTCGATGTTGGACCTTAAGGTCCTTGCCAATATGGGTAGGTAAGCCTCCCATCACCTCCTTTAGACGGCACGGGACTGAGTTGAGGAGGGAAATAAGGGTAGTTAACCGTGGGGGTGATCTCCCCACGGTTAACACTCGCATCATAGAGTTGTTGTTCTTGGATGAACATACCTTGTTGCATTTCGGAGATACCTCTCATTTGATTGTAGATTGCCTCGAAGTCTTAATCGTACATCCTGTCCATTCGAATTTGCATGCCCTTCATTTGGGCACTCAAAGCCTCCATGTCGGGGTTGGAGGATTGATATTGTTGATGTTAAGGTTGAGGCTCTTGATGTTCTTGTTCTTGCGGTTGTTGTTGATAATGTTGTTGACGTTGACGTTGTTGTTGATTTTGTTGGATTTGTTGCTCTTCATTGAGGACATCTTCCATGTGATCATCATCACCGGGGATGCGGTTGCTTTGGGGCACAAACCACACATTTGGAACATGCCGGTGAAAGGAGTTCAAAGAGGGGTTAGAAAGGTAGCAATGATGTGCATTCCTCTTCAACCAATCAAAAACCTCTTCATCATTGTTCTTTGCTATGAATTGAACTTGCTTGAGCTGAGGAATGTCGAGGTAGAGAGAGTTGGCTTCCCTCACCGGAGTACAAGAAGGGAGGTATCGAGCAAAACTAAGCTTGGTAGCTAATCTAGTCACCATGCTACCACATTGAATGTCCCTCGACTTCTTACCATGCATGTCCACGCAATTCTTTAGGAAAATGTGCCCAAAGTTAACCCTTCCTCGCAACTCCTCTCTAGTTGCAATCCAAAGAACAACCAACTAGGCCTTCGACATCTTTCCCAAGTCTTGCTTTGGGAATACCGAGTAACCTAATAGACGATGAAGCACACGAAGGCACGGCTGGAAAATATCACTCGCTAGAGAGTAGCGAGTGGTGAACCCATCCAATCTCGAGATATCATGTCACCATGCATTTTGGGAAAACCCATCAAAATAATCATGCTCGGGAAAAAGGATATCCGCTCCCGAATTGAAATCAAGGGCCGCATTGAATTCGGCCAAAGACATTGTCCTCACAACATTGAAGAGTTGAAAGGAAATTTGAAAGTCCTTGTCTCCAATCAGAGTACAAGTTAATGAAGCAAGAAACTCCCTAGTAGGCTCAAGGTAGGTTCGGTAGCATGTGTTGACAAACCTACCTAACCGAAGGTTGTAAAAAAAAACCCATAAGTCCTCATCGATCCCCAATTTGATCATACTCTCTCGGTGATAATGTCGTAAGGGCTCTATGGTTCGTTTTTAAAAGTCGGCAAAAAGAGGTTTGTGGCTTGGATTAGCAAATCGTGTTTTAGGCAATGGTAGAGGATTGTTGTTTGGTTATGTTTGAGATAAGGGTGAATTTGTGGGAGAAGGTTCTTCAATTGTTCTTTGAGTTTTTCTCTTTTTGGAGGTGAGGGCTTTCATGATTTTTGATATGTTTGCTTCACAAAGTTTACAAAAAAAATTCAATCACAAACTCCACTATCCACCACACTCACAATTCAACCACAACACTACCAACCACTTTAATCAAGCAAACCACCACTTCAATCACCAACTTACTACCAATGATTCCAAATTTCAATCTTCAGCAAAGAGCCACCAAATTTCACAATCAAGCTATACAATCAACAAGAACACAATGTAAGGCAATTTCAATGACCAAACAACACATATAAGCAACTAAATTACCCAAACAATCATAATATTCAACAAAATCAATACTACTACTATTCTCAAGTATAAATAATAATATTCTTGCTACAAATTGATGTAATAATGCAAAATAAAGGTGGAGAAGATTATTATACCGTACAAGAAGAAAATTTGATCAACTTTCAAGCTCAAAATCCACCAAAACAAAAATCCCCAATTTGCTCTTCAATGAAGGAAAGAGAATTAAGAATATGAAATGGAGGAAAGTAGGATGAAATTTGGTTAAATTGATGAAATTTGAGTAAGAATTTGGTGATTTTGTGAGTTATTAAGAGGATTTGAGTGATGAAATTAGATGTTGGTGATAGAAATTGTGACCTTCGAACAAGTGTATTATTCCGATAGAGGGTTCGAAATTATTAAAAAGCTAGTTATTCAGTGAGGTCAACTGATTGGAATGCCTAGTTGGAGTCTGCTTCCGATCAGTAATATAAATCCATAAATAATATTATAGCTTAATCTTAACTGAACTCTTCGGGTCACACCCAAGAAAATAACGATCCGACACGATGAATTAATTCGGAAGTAATTAATGAGTCGCTCGAGTATTAAATATTTAGACGTCGGAAATCGAGCTAGGAGGATCGAAACCGAGCATCGAAAGTCGAGTCGAATTAATAAAAGACAAGACGGTAAAATCTATAATTAATCAACAATTACAGAAATACCCCCAGCATAGGAATGCCCTGAGCAAACAGAGTGCCAGGGACAAGTGGTGCTAGCATGCGCACCGCAACAAGCAAAGGGTGTTGGGTGCGCATGGCTAGGCAGGTGGCGCGTCGCTAGCTAGGCTAGCAGCACCAGCCGCACACAAGTGCACCAGCAGCCCGTATAGCATGCGCGTCTTGCTGTGCGTGTGTGCGTGCTGGCGAGCAGGCCAGCTAGTGCCATAGCACGCCACACCCAGCACCAAGCATCAAGCAATGCTTTCTAGGCTGGTGCGCAAGCACGCTGGCAGTAGCTACCAACAGCCTGCATCAATGCGAGGCTTGCTAGGGCTCGCTGTTGAGCCGCGCAACCAGCTGGCGGCCCGGCCAAGGGGCCAGGTAGCCAGCTGGGCTGGCTTGGCGCCCAAGGCTGGCAGCACCAGCTGGCGCGGGCTGGTTGGCTCGGTTTGCTTGTGGAAGGCGGTTTTGGGGATCCTTGGGGAGCAAGGATTTTGGTCCCTCCTCCTTGTGGTCCTCACCTAACTTCTCCTTATGTTATTGCCACTTGTTGATTAATTAGTTGTTTGCTATTTTTTTTTTTTTTGACACATGGATGGGAGAGTGGAATTCTTTCATGACATTCTCTATAAATACCCACCTTGGGATTTGGAGAAAGTCACTTGAGTAGGTGAAAGGAATGGTATCCTTCGAACAAGTGTATTATTCTGATAGCGGGTTCAGAATTATTAGATAGCTAATATATTCATTAAGGTCAAGTGATCGGAATGCCTGGGTGGAGGCCGCTTCCGATCAGTAATATTAATATAATTTGATCAACTTTCAAGCTCAAAATCCACCAAAACAAAAATCCCCAATTTGCTCTTCAATGAAGGAAAGAGAATTAAGAATATGAAATGGAGGAAAGTAGGATGAAATTTGGTTAAATTGATGAAATTTGAGTAAGAATTTGGTGATTTTGTGAGTTATTAAGAGGATTTGAGTGATGAAATTAGATGTTGGTGATAGAAATTGTGACCTTCGAACAAGTGTATTATTCCGATAGAGGGTTCGAAATTATTAAAAAGCTAGTTATTCAGTGAGGTCAACTGATTGGAATGCCTAGTTGGAGTCTGCTTCCGATCAGTAATATAAATCCATAAATAATATTATAGCTTAATCTTAACTGAACTCTTCGGGTCACACCCAAGAAAATAATGATCCGACACGATGAATTAATTCGGAAGTAATTAATGAGTCGCTCGAGTATTAAATATTTAGACGTCGGAAATCGAGCTAGGAGGATCGAAACCGAGCATTGAAAGTCGAGTCGAATTAATAAAAGACAAGACGGTAAAATCTATAATTAATCAACAATTACAGAAATACCCCCAGCATAGGAATGCCCTGAGCAAACAGAGTGCTAGGGACAAGTGGTGCTAGCATGCGCACCGCAACAAGCAAAGGGTGTTGGGTGCGCATGGCTAGGCAGGTGGCGCGTCGCTAGCTAGGCTAGCAGCACCAGCCGCACACAAGTGCACCAGCAGCCCGTATAGCATGCGCGTCTTGCTGTGCGTGTGTGCGTGCTGGCGAGCAGGCCAGCTAGTGCCATAGCACGCCACACCCAGCACCAAGCATCAAGCAATGCTTTCTAGGCTGGTGCGCAAGCACGCTGGCAGTAGCTACCAACAGCCTGCATCAATGCGAGGCTTGCTAGGGCTCGCTGTTGAGCCGCGCAACCAGCTGGCGGCCCGGCCAAGGGGCCAGGTAGCCAGCTGGGCTGGCTTGGCGCCCAAGGCTGGCAGCACCAGCTGGCGCGGGCTGGTTGGCTCGGTTTGCTTGTGGAAGGCGGTTTTGGGGATCCTTGGGGAGCAAGGATTTTGGTCCCTCCTCCTTGTGGTCCTCACCTAACTTCTCCTTATGTTATTGCCACTTGTTGATTAATTAGTTGTTTGCTATTTTTTTTTTTTTGACACATGGATGGGAGAGTGGAATTCTTTCATGACATTCTCTATAAATACCCACCTTGGGATTTGGAGAAAGTCACTTGAGTAGGTGAAAGGAATGGTATCCTTCGAACAAGTGTATTATTCTGATAGCGGGTTCAGAATTATTAGATAGCTAATATATTCATTAAGGTCAAGTGATCGGAATGCCTGGGTGGAGGCCGCTTCCGATCAGTAATATTAATATAATTTGATCAACTTTCAAGCTCAAAATCCACCAAAACAAAAATCCCCAATTTGCTCTTCAATGAAGGAAAGAGAATTAAGAATATGAAATGGAGGAAAGTAGGATGAAATTTGGTTAAATTGATGAAATTTGAGTAAGAATTTGGTGATTTTGTGAGTTATTAAGAGGATTTGAGTGATGAAATTAGATGTTGGTGATAGAAATTGTGACCTTCGAACAAGTGTATTATTCCGATAGAGGGTTCGAAATTATTAAAAAGCTAGTTATTCAGTGAGGTCAACTGATTGGAATGCCTAGTTGGAGTCTGCTTCCGATCAGTAATATAAATCCATAAATAATATTATAGCTTAATCTTAACTGAACTCTTCGGGTCACACCCAAGAAAATAACGATCCGACACGATGAATTAATTCGGAAGTAATTAATGAGTCGCTCGAGTATTAAATATTTAGACGTCGGAAATCGAGCTAGGAGGATCGAAACCGAGCATCGAAAGTCGAGTCGAATTAATAAAAGACAAGACGGTAAAATCTATAATTAATCAACAATTACAGAAATACCCCCAGCATAGGAATGCCCTGAGCAAACAGAGTGCTAGGGACAAGTGGTGCTAGCATGCGCACCGCAACAAGCAAAGGGTGTTGGGTGCGCATGGCTAGGCAGGTGGCGCGTCGCTAGCTAGGCTAGCAGCACCAGCCGCACACAAGTGCACCAGCAGCCCGTATAGCATGCGCGTCTTGCTGTGCGTGTGTGCGTGCTGGCGAGCAGGCCAGCTAGTGCCATAGCACGCCACACCCAGCACCAAGCATCAAGCAATGCTTTCTAGGCTGGTGCGCAAGCACGCTGGCAGTAGCTACCAACAGCCTGCATCAATGCGAGGCTTGCTAGGGCTCGCTGTTGAGCCGCGCAACCAGCTGGCGGCCCGGCCAAGGGGCCAGGTAGCCAGCTGGGCTGGCTTGGCGCCCAAGGCTGGCAGCACCAGCTGGCGCGGGCTGGTTGGCTCGGTTTGCTTGTGGAAGGCGGTTTTGGGGATCCTTGGGGAGCAAGGATTTTGGTCCCTCCTCCTTGTGGTCCTCACCTAACTTCTCCTTATGTTATTGCCACTTGTTGATTAATTAGTTGTTTGCTATTTTTTTTTTTTTTTTGACACATGGATGGGAGAGTGGAATTCTTTCATGACATTCTCTATAAATACCCACCTTGGGATTTGGAAAAAGTCACTTGAGTAGGTGAAAGGAATGGTATCCTTCGAACAAGTGTATTATTCTGATAGCGGGTTCAGAATTATTAGATAGCTAATATATTCATTAAGGTCAAGTGATCGGAATGCCTGGGTGGAGGCCGCTTCCGATCAGTAATATTAATATAATTTGATCAACTTTCAAGCTCAAAATCCACCAAAACAAAAATCCCCAATTTGCTCTTCAATGAAGGAAAGAGAATTAAGAATATGAAATGGAGGAAAGTAGGATGAAATTTGGTTAAATTGATGAAATTTGAGTAAGAATTTGGTGATTTTGTGAGTTATTAAGAGGATTTGAGTGATGAAATTAGATGTTGGTGATAGAAATTGTGACCTTCGAACAAGTGTATTATTCCGATAGAGGGTTCGAAATTATTAAAAAGCTAGTTATTCAGTGAGGTCAACTGATTGGAATGCCTAGTTGGAGTCTGCTTCCGATCAGTAATATAAATCCATAAATAATATTATAGCTTAATCTTAACTGAACTCTTCGGGTCACACCCAAGAAAATAACGATCCGACACGATGAATTAATTCGGAAGTAATTAATGAGTCGCTCGAGTATTAAATATTTAGACGTCGGAAATCGAGCTAGGAGGATCGAAACCGAGCATCGAAAGTCGAGTCGAATTAATAAAAGACAAGACGGTAAAATCTATAATTAATCAACAATTACAGAAATACCCCCAGCATAGGAATGCCCTGAGCAAACAGAGTGCTAGGGACAAGTGGTGCTAGCATGCGCACCGCAACAAGCAAAGGGTGTTGGGTGCGCATGGCTAGGCAGGTGGCGCGTCGCTAGCTAGGCTAGCAGCACCAGCCGCACACAAGTGCACCAGCAGCCCGTATAGCATGCGCGTCTTGCTGTGCGTGTGTGCGTGCTGGCGAGCAGGCCAGCTAGTGCCATAGCACGCCACACCCAGCACCAAGCATCAAGCAATGCTTTCTAGGCTGGTGCGCAAGCACGCTGGCAGTAGCTACCAACAGCCTGCATCAATGCGAGGCTTGCTAGGGCTCGCTGTTGAGCCGCGCAACCAGCTGGCGGCCCGGCCAAGGGGCCAGGTAGCCAGCTGGGCTGGCTTGGCGCCCAAGGCTGGCAGCACCAGCTGGCGCGGGCTGGTTGGCTCGGTTTGCTTGTGGAAGGCGGTTTTGGGGATCCTTGGGGAGCAAGGATTTTGGTCCCTCCTCCTTGTGGTCCTCACCTAACTTCTCCTTATGTTATTGCCACTTGTTGATTAATTAGTTGTTTGCTATTTTTTTTTTTTTTTTGACACATGGATGGGAGAGTGGAATTCTTTCATGACATTCTCTATAAATACCCACCTTGGGATTTGGAAAAAGTCACTTGAGTAGGTGAAAGGAATGGTATCCTTCGAACAAGTGTATTATTCTGATAGCGGGTTCAGAATTATTAGATAGCTAATATATTCATTAAGGTCAAGTGATCGGAATGCCTGGGTGGAGGCCGCTTCCGATCAGTAATATTAATATAATTTGATCAACTTTCAAGCTCAAAATCCACCAAAACAAAAATCCCCAATTTGCTCTTCAATGAAGGAAAGAGAATTAAGAATATGAAATGGAGGAAAGTAGGATGAAATTTGGTTAAATTGATGAAATTTGAGTAAGAATTTGGTGATTTTGTGAGTTATTAAGAGGATTTGAGTGATGAAATTAGATGTTGGTGATAGAAATTGTGACCTTCGAACAAGTGTATTATTCCGATAGAGGGTTCGAAATTATTAAAAAGCTAGTTATTCAGTGAGGTCAACTGATTGGAATGCCTAGTTGGAGTCTGCTTCCGATCAGTAATATAAATCCATAAATAATATTATAGCTTAATCTTAACTGAACTCTTCGGGTCACACCCAAGAAAATAACGATCCGACACGATGAATTAATTCGGAAGTAATTAATGAGTCGCTCGAGTATTAAATAATTAGACGTCGGAAATCGAGCTAGGAGGATCGAAACCGAGCATCGAAAGTCGAGTCGAATTAATAAAAGACAAGACGGTAAAATCTATAATTAATCAACAATTACAGAAATACCCCCAGCATAGGAATGCCCTGAGCAAACAGAGTGCTAGGGACAAGTGGTGCTAGCATGCGCACCGCAACAAGCAAAGGGTGTTGGGTGCGCATGGCTAGGCAGGTGGCGCGTCGCTAGCTAGGCTAGCAGCACCAGCCGCACACAAGTGCACCAGCAGCCCGTATAGCATGCGCGTCTTGCTGTGCGTGTGTGCGTGCTGGCAAGCAGGCTAGCTAGTGCCATAGCACGCCACACCCAGCACCAAGCATCAAGCAATGCTTTCTAGGCTGGTGCGCAAGCACGCTGGCAGTAGCTACCAACAGCCTGCATCAATGCGAGGCTTGCTAGGGCTCGCTGTTGAGCCGCGCAACCAGCTGGCGGCCCGGCCAAGGGGCCAGGTAGCCAGCTGGGCTGGCTTGGCACCCAAGGCTGGCAGCACCAGCTGGCGCGGGCTGGTTGGCTCGGTTTGCTTGTGGAAGGCGGTTTTGGGGATCCTTGGGGAGCAAGGATTTTGGTCCCTCCTCCTTGTGGTCCTCACCTAACTTCTCCTTATGTTATTGCCACTTGTTGATTAATTAGTTGTTTGCTATTTTTTTTTTTTTTTTGACACATGGATGGGAGAGTGGAATTCTTTCATGACATTCTCTATAAATACCCACCTTGGGATTTGGAGAAAGTCACTTGAGTAGGTGAAAGGAATGGTATCCTTCGAACAAGTGTATTATTCTGATAGCGGGTTCAGAATTATTAGATAGCTAATATATTCATTAAGGTCAAGTGATCGGAATGCCTGGGTGGAGGCCGCTTCCGATCAGTAATATTAATATAATTAATATTACAGCTTAATCTTGACTGAACCCTTCGGGTCACACCCAAGCAAATATATGCGAACCAACTCGACGAATTAATTCGGAAGAAATTAACTTGTCGCCTGAGTGTTAAATATTTAGACGTCGGTAATTCGAGCTTAGAGCGTCAAAACCGATCGTCGGAAGTCGAGTCTAAAATGATAAAAGACGAGACGCGCAAAATAATAATAAATCGACCATATTCCCGAAAATACCCCTAGCATCGGTGTGCCCCGAGCATCCGAATGTTAGGGGCAAGACGAGCTAGCACACCGTGCTAACAGCCCCGGCCAGCCGCGGCTAGGCACAACAGCAGCCGCGCCGTGCCACGGCAGCAGCCGCACCACGGCAGCAGCCGCAGCCGCACCAAACTGCAGCAGCCGCAGCCGCACCAAACTGCAGCAGCAGCCGCACAGCAGCAGCTGGTGCGGGCTGGCTGCGGGCCACGTGCGGGCTGATGTGGGCCGGGCTCGGGCCGGGCCCGGGCTTGGCTCGTGGCTTGGCTCGGGTCATAGGGCCATGAATAAGGGGAAGCTTGGAATATGGGAGTAAGTGGGAGAGGACATGTGGCACAAGGAGAGTATTGAGTGGGGAGAAAGTATGGTCCCCTACCCTCCATGTGTTCCTCACCAACCCATCTCACATGGTAATGCCACTTGTTGATTTATTATTAGTTTGCAATTTTAATTTAATTTAGCTTTAAATTAATTTGTGGAATTCCCACATTGATGGGATAGAAATTCCCACTCATACTTTCCTCTATAAATACCAAGCTTTGAGTTTTGGAGTAAAGTGCTTGAGTGGGAGTTAAAAAGAGCATTCCATAATTTTTGGGAAAACTCTTAAACTCACATAACACTCGGGTTTGGGTCGGATCTTGCTAACCCCAAGGTAGTAGACCTTAAAGTTGTGTTCGCCCATTTGTGGGTGGATACCGTCGGAGGCGCGGCGCTTGACATGCTAGTAGCTTTCAAGTAAGAGCCCCGGGTTTTGGGCGAAGCTCGCTTCGAGGGTAAGATTCGTTATCTTTTCTTTGTGAATATTTATTTATGCTTTGTGATTTTAATTATTGCGAGTGGTTCCTCGGGAAGGGGTTGTTTCCGCGGTGAGTCGGACTCACCAAACCCCAACAGTAGGAACTTAATAAGGTTTCTCCACTTGAGAGAAAACCTTTTAGTTCATATAATACTCGAGTAGTGGTTTGTTGCGACTTGGCTAAACTCCAAGTAAGAGACCGGTCGGGGTCGAGTTGCGGGTGGATACCGTAGGAGGTCTCTGCGCTTGCAAGACTTGGCTTTGAAGTTAGAGCTGCGAGTGACAGCAAAGCACGCGGCAAGGGTAAGATCGTCTTTTCTCTTTTTTTATTATTTATGTCGTTTTAGTTATATTAATTGTGAGCGGGTCTTGGGGTCGGGTTTTGTTCCGAGGTGAGTTGGACTCTTCGAAACCCAACAGCGGCATCGGAGCCTTGCTCATTTATTTTTGTAACTAAAAAATTTCAAGGGTTTAAAAATGATTTAATTTCTTGATATGTTGCTAATTAGATTAGTAGCTCGATTTTATTAATTTTAATCTCGTTTTATTAAGACCTTTGGCTCCAGAACCCAGATTTTCGCCCAAGACTAGTATTTTGGGTGGAATCGATATTTGTAAATATTCTGATTCTTTCAAGGTTGTGAAAAAGCTAAATTTAGTCCAGAAATGCCTATTTCGAGGGATTTTTCGTTTTGACGAAAAATTTAAAATCTTTTAAACCTTGAATCTTAATGGCATATTAATTGTGATTATGCATTTGGTTCTTTCCTTTATGCTTCTGCAATTTTAGACCACTTTTGAGCATAATGACTTGGTTGTAATTGTTGCTTAATTTTTGGCTCAAATTTTTCACGTAATTGCAAATAAATTGCTTTAAGTATGAAAAGTTTGTTTCTTGAGGCTCATAAGTACAAAAGATTCAATCTTTAGTTATTTTAAAGTGATTGGAACTTTGTGTTACTAAATTCCATGTATGAACTTTTTGAGTTAATCATTTATTAAGTTGATTGGAATCATAATGCTTCAATCTTGTGATAGAATTTTAATTTATCTTCTTATTCGAAGATATAATTTTCAAGGATTCACAAGTTAAAGTTAGAATCTTTATTTGAATATTTGTGTTTATAATTCCAATTCCCTCTTTAATTTTGTCAAATCTCATAATTAATTTATGTTGGTTAAATTTATGTTGAGAATAGCCTTTTCATTTTGTTGCATCAAGTTGAACCAATTTTATTAAAGAATAGTTCTTGGAAATAATTTTGGTTTTGTGCACTTGAATGAATTTATTAAGTTGGACTTGTTATATTTTTTCATTTTTCTTATTAAATTAATTATAAAATTAATTCAGAATTAAATAAATAAGTCACGTAAAATTCGGAATTAATCCCGAGAATATAGCACGCAAACCAAGGCAAAACCACCTTCGGTCAGTCGGGCTGCATAGTAGCCACATGTGGCTGCCAAGGGTTGGCTATGCTTGGTGCGTGCGCCACTCAGGTGCATGGCTGTTGCGCAGCAAGGCAGCAGCAGCATGCATGGCTGTGCGCGCCATGCATGCTGTGGTCGTGCGTACGTTGCTTGCTGCGGCTGTGCATGTGTGTGTGTGTGTGCGCAGGTTGGTGCGGCAAGGAGGTCTGTACGCAAGGGATGTACGGGCGTGGATGCTAGGCAGCACGAGCCCAGCATAGCAGCAAGGCTGGTGCAAGTAGCTAGCAGCCTCGCAACCCCCTGCCGAGATTGGTGCCTAGCAAACCAAGCCTTGTTGCTCGGCGCTAAGTGTAAGGAGGGTGTTCCCATCGTAGGGGATCTTTCTCCTTAAATGCCCATGGCCCTTTAAAATCCTAGGATTTTACACTTTTTAGGGTATATTAGGATTTGAATTCCTGACTGTTTGGGGGACCTTGAACTAGAATTGATCCTATCATCACGCTTTTTTGTAAGAAACAAGTAGGAGTCGCCAATGAGTTTTAGGAAAACTCATAAACCTCGTTCATGCCATTCTCCCAAGTAGAGTTCAAGGGATATTTAGCACGAATCGTAAGTTTACCCATGCCCAAATTGGTCTACATGAACCAGAAATGAGTTCGGGAGCGAGGGTACCAAGATAACGTTCCTTTTAGGGGGGAATCACTATCCTAGCCCTAGTACGGCCTCCACTAGCTCTTCCTTTTTCACAATTTCATCACCAAACAATATATGCAACGTGATACCTAAAAACTAAATTAGTTGATTTTATTTACACGCATCAATCATGTAGGAACTACATTGCAAAAGACATTATTATTATTTAAACAATATTCGTGAAAAGAACAAAAATAAACAAGATTCGCCTTGGCTTTAGTGATCAATCAACAATTATTTATTCAATTCTATTCTTTATTTAATGCAAGGTAATATGTGGAATTGATTAATTAAAAAGTTCGTTTAAAGTGATCAAACAACACTAATTAATCAATTAAAGTTATTTTAACCAAGAAAATAATGGTGATTGATCTAAGTGCTCGAGAATTTACCACTTCTCTTTGCTAGATCTTCGTTCAGAACACTTATGGACTCCTTCTTGTTTGGGAACCTCCACCGTAGTAACGAGTATTGAGGGGGTGAGTGTTTAGGACAAGAGGGTTTGATAGTTCATAAGTTCACAAAGTTTCTTCTAGAGTTTTAAGTTAATTTCTATCTCTTTGAGCCTTGTATTAAGCCTCTATTTATAGGGAATGGGTGCGTTTAGGGTTTTGATCATTCTGCCGCAGTAGGTGTCGCGCGCATCTGAACGGGTCGCGCGCGACAGCCTTGCGCAAGTGAGTAAGATGCGCTGCTATGTGCAACGCAGCTGATGATCTTGCGCGCGGTATTATGGTAAGATTCGATTTTATATTTTTATGAAATTTTGAATCTTTCGCAAGTGCATCTCTAGCAGTTGCATAGGGTGTTATGCGCAACTGATTAAGTTGCGCGCGCCAGACCAGCGCGACTCATTGAGATGCGCACGGATTTCTCTGCGGCAGGATCGATTTTTAACCTAGGCGCCTCTAAATCCGTCATAATTAGGTTTTAACCTCGGGCTTAAGCCTAATTATGTTCGGGCTTAGTTAATTGAACCTTATTTCATTTGTTTTTGGGGTAGGCTAGCCATTTTTGTGCTCTTGTGATGTAATCAGTTATCCGTATGTATTCCTCATGTTGATCCAACACGAAGATGGTGTTATTTATCGTCATAGCACTTCCTGTTGGGACAGGAGGCCAAAAGTAGATGTATACAGTTAGCCCCCACTTTGATCGAGTCTAGAATAAACGAGAATCAAAGTAGTCAAGTAAATAAATCCGTGACTTATTCTGCGAAGTTCCCTAAGAATAGAGAATCTTTCAGAAATGTTAAGGATGTCGAAACGATCCTTGATTCGCTAAGTGTTTAAGACAAGTAGCTATTAAGGCTAGAAAAAGCATTTTCCAGTCTTAACACGCTAAAGAATCTAAATTGACCTTTGCAAAAGTAGAACGCTTTTACAAGTAAAGGCGATCCGGGGTGATGTCAAGTCATGAGAAGAAATCGGTAAAAAAGGATTAAAGGGGATGATATCCTCTCAATTATGGCATCATTGGTCTAAAGTCCCTCGATATGTCATTGAAACTTTAGCCTGATTTTAACAAGTTAAAAAGATAATAAAGGGGAGGTGTTTTGGCATTCGTAGCCTAACACGTGAATAAAGTCGACCGTTTTTGCGACCGTTTTGGGGTTATAAAACGGTCGCAAAGGTATTTTAATATATTTTTAAAATAAAATACATACGAAAAATAATTCAAAAAGAAATTAATTTGGTTGCGACCGTTAGTAGCGGTCGCAAAATGCACCAATTACGACCGTTTCTCAAACGGTCGCAAAATTACGACCGCTATTACCGGTCGCAAAGATGCTTTTTTATTTTATTTTAAAAAAAGGTATAAAAAAGGTCCACTCCTAACCCTAATCAGTTGATAGCCGCTCACTCTCTCTTTCCTCTCTCTCTCCTCACGCCTCTCTTCTCTCTCTTTCCTCCTCTCTTCTTCTCTTTCCTTTATCCTTTATCTGATCTGTTTCCTCTTCTCCTTCTTCTCTTCGTCTTATCCCCGATCTCTTTCCTCTTTTCCTTCTTCTTATTCTTATGTCTTTATGCTCCATTAACCGGCATTTTCATCACCATTTCCTCCATATTTGTTCTATTTTTCTACATTATTTTTTCTTTATTTTTGATTTCGAATTTTTGCAACAAACAATTTGGTTGTTCGGATTTTCGTTTAAAGCTGAACAATTTTGGTGTTCATAGTCGAATTCGACCATGAAAATTCCAGATCTGGAGTTTTCATGGTCGAATTTGACCATAAAAACCCAAAGAGGATGAAATATTTGTTAAGTTATGTTGATTTCTCTGGAAATTTTAGGGTTTTTTTTTCGAATTTCCATGTTTGGTTTTGTTTGATTTTCGTTAAATTTAGTTATCATTCATTTTTATGATTTTTATTTTGTTTTTGTTTGAATCGATAGTTTAGAATGCTTTTCGTTAGTTTTTGTTTGATTTATAATGATTAAGTTTTGTTCATTTTGGTTTTGATGTTCATGATAAATTTGTTTAATTTTTGTGATTTTGATTCATTCGTTTTTTTTTTAAATTCGTTAATTTTTTTTTCGTTATTTTGATTTTTTTTTCTATAATTTTTGTTTATTTTGACTTTTGAATTTGATATTCATATGAATTTTTGGTTTTATGTTTAATTTTACAATTTTGTTGGTTTAGTTTTGTGGGTCTTTTTTTTTATATATTTATTTTTGTGGGTAAAAATTTGGGTGGCTGGTGCCTGGTGGTGGTGGGTGGAGAATGTTTAAGGTGTGCGGTGGTGGTGGGTGGAGTTGGTTCGTTTGGGTAGGATTTTTCGGTGGGGGCTGGGTGGAATATGCAGACCGTTGGTGGTGGTGGGTGGAGTTCGCTTGGGTGGGACCTAACGGTGGTGAAGTTGGTTTGGGAGGGAGTGGTGGTGACGCTGCTGCCTGAGAAGTACAGGCAGTGAGTGACTTTTTTTTTGTTTTTTTTTAAAACTTTTAGCGACCGCCATAAGCCGTCGCTAAATTCAAGATTTGCGACCGTCCATATGGCTGTCGCAATTCTTAGTATTTGCGACCGTTTATAGGTTGGTCGTTGAAAATAGTAAAAACGGTCGCAAAAAATCTACGACCGTCAAACAGTCGCAATATTGTTTTTTTGCGACCAGGAGAATAACGACCACCATGTTACGACCGTTGTCGGTCGCAATTATGTTTTGCGACCGTTTTTGCTATTTTCAGCGACCGTTTGAGGCGGTCGCAATTTCGCCGAATTTTAGTAGTGTGATTGAGTTTTTCTCACTTTTCTGAAACCCATATGTGTTCTACATATGGACATAACCCTCTGGGGGTTCACGCTCCATCTACCCAATCGAACGCTCCTGGAAACGACGGGTACATCCGAGTTTGTGAATCCACCAAACCGTGGAAGCAAGTTTTTAACTTGCGGGGTCCCATCCACTCGCGCTAACCCTTCTAAAGGTAAGGCTTCCGTGCGGTGCATCCGGACTCATAACCATGGACCCTCTTTGACTAACCCATATCCTTGAACTTTAGAGAACTAGAGCCATGGTTAGGTTGCAAACTCATTGCATCATATTGTGACTACTTGACTATTTGTGCATTATTTGCTTGTGCATACTTACGTGTGATTGAACTAATCGTTTGGTTTGACTTGTAATTATGAATATGCTTAAATAAAATAACCAAGGACTAAAAGACTTTTCTTAATTAATTAGTTAATTAATTTGGCTAATAAATATGTCTAAAATCGAGTCATAGTTCCTTTGAGTCAACCCGGATTTTTATTCCCGTATACTGCACAAGCGTCAACTTGTTTTGGTCATAGCCGGAGTTCTAGGAATAACTAAGAGTCGTACAACCCATGGATCTGTAGCCCCGAGTTTTATCTTTCATTTTCTGTTGGTTTCGTCCAATTAGGATTCACAGATCAAAAGGTATGACTAAAATACTACAACCTGTCCAGTTTAGTGCACATATGTGAGGTCTTAACTTAAGTCCTTAATTGAGTCTAGGCACTTAGTCCCATGGTCATACACAAGAGTCTTAACATGTCACCTACACTCACTAATGTTAGAACACACTTTATAGAGTCACCATGACCATGTCTTAGGTTCATGCATGAGTCGGTTTTTTCCGTCATTTGAGTTGGGGGCACATTCTATTCCTAATTTTTTCATATATCTCCATCTACATCATCTTTACATTCTCTACATGCTTTCCCCATGTCACAATATTCACTCTTCCTACCTCCTTCCATCCATTGCATGTTGAATAGAGTTGAGTCAAATAATTAACAACGAATATCCCTTAATTTCCCTTTCCACAGTACTTGGTCAAAGAGAGAAGAGCACTTAACCAAGACAACACTTTTGATAAAGCATCACTCTTTTATAAAACAAAAGGGTTGTAGTAATGGCCGGCGAAAAAGAAATTTCCTTTAGTAATATTAGTGAAAGCTCGTCAAGCCTGGAAGAGGATGTTCAGGAATTACGAAATACCGTTGTCACGCTTATGGGTGCAATAGAAGGACTAAGAGATTGGATAATGGTAATCGAACAGCGTTCTCATTATCAACACCATAGGGGCCATGATCACACTATAGAAGGACGCTTCATCCTCAAAGATCGCGTTCAAGGCCTCATTGATTCAAGTCTCCTTCATGTTCCTCCGCGCAACAAGAAGGCCCGGATTAGTAACAATAACAACAGTGGCTGCAAAGGAAAGAAGAATGACTATCCTTCTTCTTCCGAAAGCACCTACTCTAGCAACAGTGTTGATACTTCTAACCTTAATGAAATCTTAGCCATGGATAATCGAGGATTTAGAAAGCAACTAAGAAAGGATTTCACCCCTATTGGAATTAGCTACGATGATGCTTTTGATCGACTCGATGCACAGAAATTCATTACTCTTATTAGACCCATTCAAGATCCCCCACTTGAGAAGAGATTGCCTAGTTAGAACCCAAATGTACGCTGCAAGTACCATCAAGGTAGGGGTCATACTACCGAGAGCTGTTGGAAGCTAAAGGAAGCAATCCAATATTTGATCGACAATAACAAGCTTCCTATACCTCCAGTCGACAAGAAGTCCGAGTGATGATAAGGCACAAGACAAGAGGCGAGCTTCAACGACAAAATTTCGTGACCTCTTTTTCTATTTCTTTTTTATTCCTTTCCCCAATAAGTCTAGCATAGGCACCATTTTATTCTCCTTAGATTTATTTTGTAGGATCATTATTTCTTCCCCTTTTAATAAAATGAGCATTTATTTCCTCGCATATGATCATTGCATTGCATAAAAAAAAAACGTCGAACTAAGCATAAGGTATACCAATGATTTGAGGCACCCCTTGTAACCACATCATATCACCTTTCACCCTTTAAAAAATATGCAATCCTTTTTTGATAAACCACTTTGAGCCTCGTCTAACGATAGACCTGTCATTTTTCAACCCATATCTACCTAAGCTTGGGATGGGATGGTGTGCAACTTATGCAATTTTCAAAGAACGAAAGCTTGAGTGATTTTACATAAAACTCAAAAATTCAAAAAGCAAAAATGATAAAAGTGTACAAAAGGGCAAGTGTTCCAATGTTTGATATGAAAATGTCTTTGATATGAACACGTCTCAGATTGCGTTTCTTATCGAGTGCTCGGTATCGTGTATGAGAAACATGAATGCCAAGTGAGTGATAGACCGCATAATCGGGATTGCCCACGCTTATAAAAATGAGATTTGAATTTGAAAAAATGATAAAGGAAAAAGAGAGAGCAAAATATAAAGTGTTAAAACACTCAAGCATAAAAATACAAAGATTCAAAAGCAAGGTTGCACACCTTGGGGGCTTACCTAGGGTGTTGAGCCTTTATCCCTTTCTTCTTCAAACCTTTAGCCTATTCACGTTACAACCCTTAAAAGACCTTTTTGAGGTATACACACTTGTGCGAGGTTCGGCTAGAGCTACGTTCGGCCTGATTCCTAACGGATACATAGACAACTTCACATCGAGGTGCGGCCGTAATAAAAATGCATTCATATTTACATTGATCATAACAAAGGATCTCCAATGCTCATCCCTATTCATTTAGAGCTAGACTCGGGGGCTTGATCCCTACATCATTTAGCTTACCTAGCCTAAGAGTCACCATCATTTGACTCTTTTAAAAATAATACTTTTTCCACACACTTAGCCTTTACAGCCTAACTTTAGTGTCACTTTCACACACTACATAGATACATGACCAAATAGTCTTTCCCTTAGGAACCATTCGTCATGAAATCTTAACACAACGCTGAAGCATGCCTTGTCATGTCAAAATCAAGATCAATCATCATTGCATCACAAATTATGAAGTACTTAGCCTCCGCGCCTAAGCTACCTAAATACTTTCATCTTTAAGTCAACTAGGATAGTCTAAGATGTTACAATCCTTGTACTATGAGAGACAACATTAACGGATTAAGCTCATTCAACATGCACCTTCAAAAACTTCACTTTGATTCTTTTTCGCGTCTTTCTTTTTCGGGAGAAAGTCGGTACCCTCCACAAAAAATGACGGAAAATTTTTGATTTTTTGCATTTTTCGAGTCGCACAATCACATTATAATGCACACACGAGTCATGTACGTTGAGTCATGTCACCTCGAATCGAGTCTAACGCATGTGTCAAAACACATTAAATCACATAAGAGTCACACACGTGTCAAAACACATTGATTCAACCTTAAGTCGGTCAATCACCTTAGGTCAACCCTAAGAAAAACACCAGCAAAGTCTTTTGGCAATCTTTTGATATTTACATGATACAACCATTCAGCAAAGGTCATGTTCGCAGCCAACCGAACGATCTCAACAAACATTCAAGTATCAAAGCTCTTTGTTCAGAGACATGTGGACATATCATCAAAGCTCTTTTGCTCAGAGACGCGTGGGCATATCATTTCAAGCTCTTTTGTTCAGAGACGCGTGGACATTTCTTTCAAGCTCTTTTGCTCAGAGACGCGTGGGCATCCTATCAAAGTTCTTTTGTTCAGAGACGAGTGAACATTCCTCAAAAAGAAGCTCTTTTGTTCAAAAACGAGTGAACATCAACAGCGACAAAGCCTATCGCTTCGCGATAAGTAGAAAAGGCGGCGACAAGCAGTTCCGGCTAGCGCTGGAGCGGCGACAGAGTACAGGGCTCCATAATATGGTTATGTGAACCTCGTGCAGCAATTTCGGGTTCCTTGGTATGTCAGTTAGCCCCTATAAGCAACTTGACATGATTTAGTAGTCGGCTTGATTACAATCGCAATAAGTGATCGACCTGATAAAAGATCGTCTCACTTAGCTTAAAGCGCCTAAACATGGACTCAAAGGCACCGACATAATGGTTCACAAGCAGTAGAAGCGCCGACGTACTGGCATAGTGGAAGTAAAGTTCAAGCGAACTTTAAAGGATCAACAGGCATTGGTCTTCGGTGATATTCTTAAGAGTATTGTCGCAACAAATGAAGATGGCTACAAGCAGAGTTGTCTTCGATCGTGTTCCCTAGGATGTGGAAGATAGTCACAAAAAACTGAAGATGGCTACAAGCAGAGTTATCTTCGACAGCGTTCCCTAGCCTGTGGAGGGTTTTCACAAACAACTGAAGATGGCTACAAGCAAAGTTATCTTCGACATCATTCCCTAGGTTGTGGAGAGTTGTCACAAACAACTGAAGATGGATACAAGCAGAGTTATCTTCGACAGCGTTCCCTAGCTTGTGGAGAGTTGTCACAAATAACTGCAGATGGCTACAAGCAGAGTTATCTTCGATCGTGTTCCCTAGGATGTGGAAGATGGTCACAAAAAACTGAAGATGGCTACAAGCAGAGTTATCTTCGATCATGTTCCCTAGGATGTGGAAGATGTTCACAAGCGGCGGAGAATGACTACAAGTAGAGTCATCTTTGATGAAATAGGAGGCAGCTACAAGCAGAGCGGTCTTCAACAATGCAACAAATCGATTACCTTCAAAGACGTGTGCTGACGGTGCAAGATACGCGTTTCTTAACTCTTTTATCTGTTTTAACTAACGCTAGTTTGCAGGTATCGGCATTACAAGAGTGATTTAGGATCGCAGAACGTTCTGAATCATTCTCCGTCCCTATCGCTACTTTGACTTTTGTTTTCGAAACTTGCGTTTCTCCAAACTCTGTCAAAGTGGGGGCTTCTGTAGACACCCAAATGTGTCTCCCCAAAACCAAACCCAGTGATGAATACCTTTTGCGTCGAATGATAATCGAACGAGGTGAAAGTGTGAAAGGTCAAGTGTTGCGGTTTGTTTTTATTAAAAATTCTTTCTTTCTGTTTTCGAAAAACAACTCTATTTTATGAAAACAGCCAATCCAGTTTAGTTTGGTCCACGACAAGGGTCCAATAATAGTGTAGTTGGATGAAGCTTGTAAAGAGATTTCCAACGATATATTATAAGCCCAATTCCGATGAATAATGAGGAAGTTATGACAAAAATACTAAACTAGGTCCGGTTTGATCTTTACATGCGGCCCAATGATCTAGGGGAGGGCCCAATGTTAATTGTTATTCCTAAAGTTATTAGAATTGATTATAGTCTTCTAGAATTCTTTAGAAGGTTCTCTTTAATCCTAATAAAATTAGAATTAATAATTAGATTTTGATAAGTTTTATTTGGAATAAAATATTATTTTATGAAAAATACGATTTCAGTATTCATACGGACTTTACAAATAGATTTTGATTGATGAGTGGACTTCGTGTTTGAAAGCACGTAGGAATCCAGGATGTCGCCAAACGACAGGATTGTCGCCACACGACAAGCCTTGTCGCCACGCGACAGACCCTGTCGCCTGGCGACAAGGTCGGTTTGCAGCGACAGCGTGGGTTTTTATTCCTTATCAAATTCTACCTATTTCCGGACTGTTTTCTTATAAATAGGGTCCTAAACCTCTGTTTTTATTGAATTCACAATCAATCATCATCTACAATTCTCAATTATCATCAATCACCTACTTCTCTAAACTCTCTCTAGCTTTTCACAAACAAAATTCCGCATTCACGAGATCTAGAAACACCTAGCCGAGTTCGAAGTTGCCTTCGCCCTAGACGTGAAAGGTTATAATTTCTGAGGGTTTGGTCCCTAATTTCTATTTCAATTATTTAATTTGATTGTTTTGATCTATTATTTTCCTTGAAGTTACTAACGCGTGTATTTTGTTATTAGAAAGAGGTACGAGGCATCGAAGTATGTAATCTTATTGCTCTATTCTTTTAGAAAGCATGTTTAAATTTGTTTAATTCCTAGTATCATGTTAGGACGTTATTATTGCTTTCTAGTATTATGTTTAGGGTAATTTCTAATATCAATTATAATTTCTATGATGCTTCCTATACTCTTTTCTAATATCATGTTAGTATCATGTTAGGGATAAAGCTTTGATTTTTAATGTTTAGTGACATGCTAGGGTTTGTTATTAATCTTGTTGGTATCATGCCTAGGATCTTGCTATTATTATGCTTTAACATGATTATGATTGTTAATTATGATTATATTGATGATTATCATGTTGCTTGATGATTATTATTGTTATTGCTTGATCACGCCCTCTCTTGCAGGTTTAAAGGGAATTTGTACTTGTAATCACGCTTAATAAGATAATTAATAATCTTGTTTAGGGCTAATATGATTATAATTCAAGTGATCGCCGATAATAGTTTTGTCTGTGCATTAAATTCAACCAACATAGATAAACAGGTTTAGGGTTAACCTGTTGATTGCATGTTAGTCTTAAAGCGCACATGAATACGAGAAGAATAAAGAAGAGGCCTATTATTTAGGGCAGGTTCAATCTCTTTTAGGTTGGATTTGTACCTTCATCCCCGAACCCTATTTGGTTCAAGACCTTTTGGAGTTGACGATCTCATGGATCGTTAAGGGGTGTAATCTCCACCTTGTGAACGGTTTACAAGTTCCTAAAACTTGTTGGCGACTCTTTTGCTCTAGCTTCCTTCCCTTTGGACGCCACCATGCTTAAGTGCATGATCATAGTGGGGCTCAAGTTTGGGGTGATGCTTGAAATATTTCCTACGGTCGCATTTTCCGGCTTTAAACCCCTTCTTCCTCATTTTCATTATTGTTCCCGTTTTTGCTCGGAAGTTCGACGATTCTTCATTTCGTTTGTTCTCCTTCGTTTCTCAACCAAATTCGCTCAAATTTGTTGCAAATTGACGCACTCCTCTTGATTTGGAAGAATTTTGTGTATGTTCTTTGTAAATTTTCGAAAAATTCGAAAATGAACTTGCTTGTTTTGCTTTGTTTGTTGAATTTCTTGCCATGAAATTGCTTGTTAATGTTTGTATATTGCTTTGAGAGTGTTTTGAAACTTGTTTGGCTTGATTTGGTAAGAAATGAGCGATTTACCATTGTTGAACACTTTGAGTTCTTGAGCATAATGTGACTCGTTCTACATGTTTTTGCTTGATTTTTGTGCCTAATTTGTCACAATAATTGTCATAGTATTGCAAGAAATTGTTTGATTGCTCAAAAATCTTGTTATTGTTGGAATCAAAATCATGCTCTACTTTAATACTACGTACTCTGTTTTTTTTTACGAACATAGTGTCATGCGGCTATCATTCTCTTGTATAATTAGTATGGCTTAACGTCGAGGTTCCGGCTCACGCTCTCGTGGGGCTCACCGAGAGGACGAGCCTGTCGATACGGGTGAGGGTACTTCTACCAGTCTGGGGGAGTTTCTAGTGTGGGATGGACACACTTTGAACTTCTCGCCCGTCCATCACCTTTCGAAGCGCGTACAACACGGCGTTGCTGACGATCGTGTTCGTTGCCATAGTTTGGGCAACCCTGACATTAGGTGATAGTACGAGAAATACCTCAGGGATAACAGAGCTGTCTGCATGTTGGGAGTCTTGCGGCTTGACTCACTTCTTTCAGGTTGCATTGGCACTTCAGCCTTTGCAGTCGAGTCGTTACCTGGTTCGAGCGTTGGTGGAGTTCTTCTTGGAAACCACCAACACTTTCCACTTTCCTTGGGGTGAGATGACTGTCACCCCTCTTGACTTCTCTATTATCACTAGACTAGAGTTCCGGTCTACCGCTGTTCCTCTAGGCAGGAATCTTAGCCTTACTTCGTCGAAGGTTTACGAATTGCTATGTCCTATTGTTGTCCAGGCGCGTGCTGAGACCGGATCAGTAGGGACCAGTCATCGGTCTATCCGCCAGTCTCTGCTGGTGGAGGCCTTTCGAGACAATGCGACCACCCCGGAGCAGCGGGTGCGCACCTTTGTTCTGATTCTTCTGTCAGGGACCTTATCTCCTGACAAGGGTAGTCGAGCGCTTCTCTATTACCTTTCTGCTCTTCTTGACCTTCGATTAGTCGAGACTTTTGATTGGGCCTACTTGGCCTATACCGACTTTCTACTCGAGTTGCGACTCACCTATCCTCACCGGAGTTTTGGAGAGGAGGTTACCCTTTCCAGCTTCTGGAAGATTGTAGAGGTATACTCCATTCTTATCCTTTCCAGCTTCTTTTGTGTCGACTTTTGCTGAATCTTAAGCCGTTCTTGTTATCACAGGTCTGGGTCTACGAGTACTTCCCGTCCTTGGCTCCATCACGGTCTCAACCTAGGGGGCTGCCCATTGTTGTTAATTGGGGAGGTTGCTTTCCTGGCGCGTGGCTACCACTCATGTGCGAGAGGCGATTCTCGCTGTTAGGATAGTCTCTTTTGTCCTCATTTATTCTTTTGACCTCTTTGTAGGATTTCTGACTTATAGATGTCCTTCGCAGGGTCCTGACGTCTTCTACCGTCCATGGATGGGATTGGATGGTTCTACGCTAGCTTACCAGTACGCCGCCCAGAGGCATTACTTCTAGGGTACATACGATGTTATGGTGTACCTGGGCGAGAGGGTTGCGGTTTAGCATTTCGTAGAGGTTTTTGTCGTCCCATCTCGTCCTCCAGCGCATATGAAGGACCAGGCGCGTATCCAAGCTTATATGGGTTCTCGCCGATCGGTGCATATTGGAGGAGCTTTAGCCATCCGGGCCTATCTTATGGGGAGAGGCTTATGCCGCGGTTGGCCCCGCCTCCTTGTGTCGAGGAGGAGGAAGAGGAGGTTTGTTCTCGTATCTCCTTTGATTGTTTCTTCTTGGTAGCCCCCAATAATACTAACTAATTGGAGTTTACTTCCGTAGGCTGCAGCAACTACTGATTTTTTGCCTCCACGTATGTCCATCGTGTACTAAGGGACATATGTTTCTATTGAGGAGACGGTGCCTCCTGACCCTGAGAAGTGGCGTCTGGTCTCGAGGTCGATCCCTCGAAGTCATAACTAGGTGAGTCATTTCTTTACATTTATCATCATGTATATCTTGATTATTTCTGACCTTATTATTTTTGCAGTTCTCACGAGAGGTGATGAAGAGGATGGCAGCAGCCATGGACGCTTTCCGGTATCATCTAGGCTACGTCACCGAGCCTCGTGCCGTCGTGGTGATGATGTTACATTGGTATGCTTCTTGACTCCTATTATTTTGTTTATTTGCCACTATGCATCTGACTCACTTTATGGTCTTTTTCAGCCTTCCCCTCCGTCACTTACTCGCTCGAGGCTAGAGGGCTCGAGAGAGAGAGGTAAATCAAGGCGTCGTCGTACCTTGGTCGAGACTGAGGATGAGAGAGAGGAGTCGGATCATACCGTGGTACTGGATGATTCTGGCCCTTCCTCCGAGGGAGCGGTGGTGAGGCCTCCTGGTTAGGGTAGTCCGACATGGTTCCTTTCGGAGCCGACGGGACGTACGAGTTGGGCTTGTCGTCGGGGCAGCTGCTGCCGAACGAGCAACATTAGGGTCAGAAGGGATGGGCTGGCCCTACACTCTTTATTCCGTCACCCGGGGTGCTGATGATGGTTAGGGAGTGACTCCTCGGACCTTGCAGTTCTACGATGCTTTGGGTATTTGCCCTCCGGCACCATAGTTTCTGTACATGTATAGATTTATTTATGCATTTTTTAATGTGTAGGACTTTGCTTTCTAGTGAATTTATGACACAGTTAGACGTGATGTTCACAAGGGGAAAACTAGGTTGTTCACTAATCCTCCCTAAACCAAATAAAATTTATAATCACTTAACAAACCTAAATGCAAGTATAGAGGTAAGTCAAGGGTCGAATCCAAAGGAACGGTTATGTTCAAGTGCTTTCAATTGGGCGCCTAAGCTAGGTTGAAGTCAAGAGTAAAGAGGGAACACTAACAACTACCAAAACAAAGAATCGAACAAATAAAACACTAGGGAATGGGGATCAACAAGTAACCATGACAATTGCAACAACTTGGGAAGAACATGCCAATAAATGGTTGTAAAGACTAATGACAAGAGCTATAAATTGGAATCAAAGAGCTATCTCCTAATCGTTAAACTAGTGGTCTCAACGAATAACAAACTAGGAGAATCATAATCCAAACCAACCGATAATTGCAATTTCTAAATCAATGGGTCATGTCATTAGCAATTACAATGCAATCTAGCATAATTCTCAAGGCCTAATCGAATTACATACATGCAAACTTACATTAAGCACTTTAATCTCAACAATCAATCAACATAACTCCCAAATTAATCACAATGAATCAATTATACAAGTTTCACCCAATCCCTAGCAAAGCAACTACTCAAGAATCATCATCTAATCAACAAGAAACTAAAGAAATCAAGAATCAACAAAATATAAAGAGCAACTACACTAATTAAGATCAAACATCAAAATCAAATCAAACAAACATGAATTTAAACAAAGCAATTAAATGAGACAGAGTTAGAAATCCTCATTGATTGATTATGGAGATCTTCAATACAATTGTCACCTTGGATCTTCAATCTCTCAAATCCCCAATGAAATCTCTCACTTTCTCTCTCTAAATCTACTCCTAAACTAACCCTAAAACAAGAGTGAGAAACTTTCAACTAAGCTAAAACAAGATCAAAATTATGTCTAAAAACTTCTTACAAAAATCGGTTGTCAAAAGGTATTTATAAGTGGAGCGGAAAATGAAAACGTGCGAAGCAAGAAAATAGAGAGCACGCCCGCGAGGGCAAGAGAGCGCGCCCGCACACAAGGGCTGCGCTCCCGTGCTCTTCTGGGTTTCTTCGACATCTTAGCCGCTTTGTCCGCTTGTAAATGGGTCTCGTGAGCTCCACATATACATGTTTGGGGTGGCAGTTTCTAAGGGCCTCCATGGTGGGTTCAACACCATCTTTCATGAGAGCACGGCTTGAGAGCGCAAGAGCTAGAACTTAGAGCATCCACTTCCTTGCATCTTTAGCTTTCCCAATGCTTTGAGCTTACTCGAAAAGCATCTTCTAACTTAGAAAACCACCAATATCGAGACCCAAACCTCGTACAATACCTACAACCAGGAAAAGAGGAGAAATAAAGTAGAAAACGCAAGAAAAACCAAAAAAACGCAAAATAAGAGAGAAAAGGGAAATAAAGAGAAAATGCATAAAACTAAGAATTTATTAAGAAAGAAATCTATGAAAAGAAGGTAAAAACAACCTAAATACTCATGAAATGAGTGCCATAAATGACACTCGTCAAATGCCCCCAAGCTTACCTTTTGCTCGTCCTCGAGCAAAACCAAAACAAGGGAAAAATGATGAGCTTATTCAAACAAACAAAAGAAAAAGAGAAGAGACAAGAATATACACTAACTCACTTTCTCAGGAATCACAGTTGTTTTTAGCTACAACAATCCCTTAAAACCCCAAAGTCGCCAATGAGGACGGGTGGGGTCTCGTGAGGGTTTCGTAAGAGGTTACCCCATAACTCTCTCAAACCAAACAAACAAGGCAAAGCACGAAAAAGAAATCAAAAGAAAAGAAAAGAAAAAATGTTCATGAATGGACTTTTGCAAATGAACAAGCAGAAATGAATACAATTCTTTCTTAAGCAAATAAGGGAGTGCACGTTTCAAGATATCCAAGGTTGATTGAAATATAAAATATGTTAAGTATAGAGAACTAATAAGACACAATTCATTTTCATCCCAAATAATCTTACCACGTTCTCCCACTTAGTTTCAAATCCACCTCTAGTGAGCATCTCAATGATTTTTTGAAGGAACCGAAAAAGAAGAGATTTTAGGGCTACTCGACATCTTGACTATGCACACCGCTCCATAAGCTTGACTCACATCTCCCTCCACCGACTTGTGACTCAACCAAAAAGGTCAAAAGGACTTGGAAAAGGTTGTAATGTAAGGGCGAAAAGGGTGAAGGTAGGCTAAAATTTGAAATTTGGTGGTGTACCTAAATTGTGAAGCAAAGGGCGATCAATCCCCAACACCATAATCAAGCATTCACCAAACAATAACACCAACACCCCCAAGCTTATTCAAAGCAAAAATCACAAACATATATACAAAAAGCGTAAGAATGCTTCCCCCCAAGCTTAAATGAAGCATTGTCCTCAATGCTCAAAATAGGGAGAAATACACTTAATTCAAAATATTGAACATTTTCATTTTCCACATTTTTATTCACTTTTGCCAAAGCATTTGAATTTGCTTTGCTATTTTTCATTTTTTTCTTCATTTTTTCAAAATTTCACTTTATTGCATTGTCCTCGCCTCTTTTAACTATGGACGACTTTTTCAACTAGGCATTTGCCTTTATTCACAAAATATTTACAACACATACTTGCTTAAATTATATGAACCAATATTCGAGTAATCCACCACAATCTCCAACAATAATGATCAATTGGTTCATAAAAACCAAGAATGGAAACAAGAATGAAACAAAAGGCTCAAAAACTAAAGATATGGATTGAAAAGAAGGTTTATGGCTCAAATGGTTAGAAAGTATGGCAAATGAAAACCCAAAATAAAGAAATGGAAACAATCCTAGAAAAGTAAAAACACCACCCGAAAAGATACCTTACCTTTGTCCTTCCTAAATGGTTCGGTCGCGATCTCAAGAGATAAGAGTCAAGTTCTAGATAAAGCATACAATAGTCAAGGATCCATGTGCCGCTCATGCAAAATATGTAGAAGGCTAGAAAAGAATGAAACCTAACATGGTTGTAGCAATAATTTACTATTAGTTTCAAATTCACCAAAGGGATCAAACCTTCTTACCACAAACAATTAGAATCCGGCTTTAAGGTCCCAAAAGTTCTAAACACACTATCTTAGCATACTCTATCCTAGAATCAACCAAACATACTCTCAAACCGTGCACACCGTTACCATTTAAGAAAAAGAGCATTCAACTATACAAGTCCAAAAGTATTATGTCCAAAGCAAGAACAAAACAAAACACAATGCAAATTTGCCTTGAAAGAAACAAAATTTTTTTTTTGAGTTTTTTTTTTTTTTTTTTCAAATTAAAGAGCATGGAAATGCATATTCAATCGTGCATGGCATATATGAATCAAAATCCCACCAAACATGGTAGAATACCCTCACCCAAGCTTGAATGAGACAATACACTCAAATCATAAATCATAGAATCCATGGGAGGGGAAGAGAAAGAATTTAAACTAATAATACCAACACATGTCCAACAAGTCACCAACCATTGGATAAAGAGCAAGGAAAGATATTACCGGATATAGGTGGGTGTAAATACCCGCAAATGACCCAATTCCACCTTTCAAAGCTAATTTCCTCAAGAATTGAATCTTGCTTTCCATATGCTAGCAAATGTGGAGTTTACTTCCTTGATTCTTGATCCAAACCAATGCACCAAAGTATATCAAGTTATGTACCTAGCAAAAGACACACAAACATTTCCATGAGAGAAAATCTATTCTAAAAAGAAAAGAAAATGAAAGCAATGAAACACGGGTTACTTTCCGAGAAAGGCTTGCTTAAGGTCCAAGCTTGACCGCTCTAGTAAATAATATTACAACGATCGCAAGAACTTGTCAAATGCACTACTAAAGATTTCATAGGATAACAAGTAGGAAAATGAGAGAAGTGAGACATGCAACAAGATTAGTGCACGCAAAAGGAAGTGAAGAGGGAGTTGCAAGAAAAAAGAAGAATCAAAAGTAAATTCAAGAAAATAGGAGGAGGAGGAGAAGGAAGAAGAAGAAGAAGAAGAAGAAGAAGAAGAAGAAGAAGAAGAAGAAGAAGAAGAAGAAGAAGAAGAAGAAGAAAAAGAAGAAAAAGAAAAATAGAAAGGCAAATTCTCTTCACAAGATCTGTTTGGGTGGAAAAACTACCCTTTTCCTCAATAATCAATGAGTGGGGAGCTTGAATATCACAAATAGAAGGAGGGTCCCCAATAGGCTCTTTGACAAAGGAAGGGAAGGATATAGGAGTGTAAGGGATATGGTTAAAATTCCTTGAAAAAGGGATATGAGAAGAGGGAATAGGGGCAATGGTCTCACAAAAGAACTCTTCCTCACCACCATGCCTCAAATCATTAATAACAGCATGAAAATCAATCAAAGAATCCTCAAAAGAAGAACACTCATGATCTCTATCTCCCTCAAACATCCAACCAAGAGGAACTAAATAATCCCCTCCATCACAACAATGAACAACAACTCCCTCAACATCCTTAAAGCCCAAAGTCTCAAAACCATGCATGAATGGATGCAAATTCATTTCAAACTCATCTTTCTCCCATGAAGCATCCTCAATGAACTTATTCAAAAGGCTAAGGGTTTTCATTTGACTCTCAAAGAAAATATTGGACATAACCTCAAACGATTCCAAATACTCATGGATAGAAGAATCCCAATCATGCACTTACGACTCATCAAGATGGGAAAGAAGGTTGAGATTTTCAAAATCAACACTCTCTTCATTCTCAACTCCTTCACCATCACTCAAATGCTCACTAATAATGAAGGCATGGTAAATAATGAAGAAAATTGAAACACACCATTAGCATCAACTTGAGCATGTACGTCATCATCATGAATAATAGGGGAAATAGAGTTGAAATCATTTGTTCTAGATTCAATCATTGGATCATATGAAAAACCATGGGAATTCATGCTAACATTAGAAGAATTAAGACATTGTAAATCAATATTAGAATCATGATTATCCCTATTTTAGACATCCCAAGCAAACCAAACATAGAAATCCCAAGAATCATCAATTGACAATGCTCTAAATTCACCATTATGCATGCATTCAACTTCATCCCTAGTTTGTTCATTCATACCAATATAACAAATCTCACAAGACTCCCAAAGATTGCAACAATTATAATCAAGAAATCCCGCAATTCTAGTGAAATATTTACAAAAAGGCTCATTGTCATATTGAGGAAATAAGAGACATGCCATTTTTTTTTCTTTTTTTTTTCAAAACAAGCAAAAATCAAATAAAAGAAAACGTATATACAAAGATCTAGGCTCAAGAAATCAAAAACACTCAAACATAGACACCGTTCCCCGGCAAAGATGCCATTTTGACAAGGGGAAAACTACGTCGTTAACTGATATGTCTATTATGTATGTTTTACGCCCGTCCCTTGGTCATAATTAGTAGTGTTCTTGGCTCTTTAGAACCACTTTTATTACTAATTGGTGTTTTCTAGTGTTTTCATAGTTTTGGTTGAGTTTTGTAGGAAAGTACATCTTTGGAGCTTTTTCCCTGGATTATTGCGGTACAACTACGAGCATTTGAAGACATGACCGATTGTATTTGGACACCGAGTATTCAAGACCCGAAGTGGAGATTCGAATTGGGCCAAGAATGAAGCGCAATCCAAATCCAGCATATAGCCGGGCCCGATCGGGCGAGCTTTAGCCCGAACGGGCGGATGGCCGGAACGAGTGGGCGAAGGAAAAGCCGGGCCCGATCGGGCGGTGCCTCGCCTGATCGGGCGTGAGTTTCTGAGGAGAAATTTAAGCATCGTTTAAGTTGTTTTAATTTAGGATTTTTTAGCTTAGTATAGATACGCTTTTGATAAGCGTGTTGAGGATTCTTTTCTCCCTTCCCTTACTCTCTCTCTCTTTCTCTCTTTAACTTTTCTCTCTCTCCTCTTTTAAACTCTAGTATTATTTTCTCTCTCTACAACTCTTTGTTTAGTTCCATCTCTTGTTTCCTTCAACTTTGGTAACGATTTCTTCTCCTTTAATCTCAGCTATTTATTCTCTCTCTTTCATCATGACTTGTTTAATTGCTTTGTTTAGTTTATATTTAATTATGTGTGAGTAGTTTTCTTGCTAGGGTTTATGGGGATCCATAAATAATATGAAGGGGTAATTTATTATTGTTAATTGTCAATGCTTGATTAATTTCCTATTGATTGATTTAATGTTATGCGGTTAGATTTGGCCAGATTTTATTCGTATGAGTTTAGCAATATTGATTCGAGATACGAGAGATGAGAATTGATATTTAGGCTTAGTTTCAATAGGCAGACTAATTTATAAATGGTTAGGTCGAGATTCAAGAGATGAGATTTAATACCAGTAAATTAACTCTGTGATTGTAATACGTAGCGAAAGCCCTTTATGATCTGATTAATTGATGCATTGATGATTGGTTGTTATGTTTTACCCTGGAATATTATTTATTGGTGAACCTATGCTCTAGTTCTTTTATTATTTGATTTCTTCCTACTTTTATTCCTTCCCACTTATACTCTTAGTAGTTTAGTTTCCTTTTATAATAACAAATTGGTTACTTGATAATGTAGATTATATTGATTAATTAGGAATAAATTAACTCGTTTCCCTGTGGTTCGACCCTACTTCCCTATCTATTTTAGTTAGTGGTTTTAGGAATTACTTTTGATTAGGTGATACGACTTTAGCCTGTCAAAATTTGGCGGCGTTGCCGGGGAAACGGTTTTATTTTTTTTTTATTGTTTTTATAGTCTAGATTATTTTCTTTCGTCCGAGAGAACGTAAGTTCTTTGGGACAGTTCTCATATTGTTTATGCCCAGGTGTTTCAGATCAGGTTACATTCCTTTCGATCTTGAGATCGGGTGCTCTTTTCATAGACAAAAGAATTTATGCAGGCAAATACTGGCAAGTTCTGGTGGTAATATTCCTAGCGGCCCTCCATCTAATTCAAGTGATTTAGAAGTACCTTCAGATTCAGAATCAGAGATGACGGTACCTAAGAAGCTCAGTGATTATTCGCAGCCGACGCTTACAGATTTTCCACATCTTACTCCCACTCCGACTCTTGATGGGGTACAATTCGAGATTAAACCCCAATTTATCACGATGATAGAAAGAAAGCAATTCAGTGGAGCTAAGGGTGAAGACCCAAGTCTCCATATTGCAAACTACTGTCAATATTGTAATACCATCAGGCAAGCTGGGGTCACACAGGATCAAATCAGGGAGATTCTCTTTCCTTTTTCTTTATGTGGAAAAGCCAAATTATGGTATAATGGATTAAATAGAAATGCACTTGGCATTACTAACTGGGAGACTCTTGTTTTAATTTTTATAATAAATATTACCCTGTAGAGAGGACAGCTTTGCTAAGAAGCGCAATTCAAAACTTTTCCCAAGAGCCAGATGAAACTTTGTATGAGGCTTGGGAAAGATTTAAAGATCTGCAGAGGGAATGTCCCCACCATAATTTGGCACAGTGGCAGTTAATTCAAGCCTTTTATAATGGGATTGGAAATTCATCTAGAACAATACTGGATTTTACAGCTAGTGGGAGGTTTATGAACCTTAATGTTGATGATGCAGGTCAAATTATTGAAGATATGGCAATCTACAATTCCCAATATGGGAATCCTAGAGGCTTTTCTAACAAAGGGAAACATAGTGTCGACTCTGTATCCTTTTTACAAGCTCAATTAACCTCTATCTGTCAAAAATTAGATAATCTTAGTACTGCAAATATAGCTAATGTTTCTGCAATTAAAAATAATGCTAATGAGGCTTTCTGTGAAAACTGTGGAATTGTAGGTCATTGGGAGCAAGGTTGTAGGAGTTCCGTGGAGCAAGTCAATGCCTTTCAAGCTTATAGGCAGAGTGACCCATACTCCAACACCTACAATCCTGGGTTCCGGAATCATCCATATCTTTCTTACCGGAGCACCAATGTTCAAAATCCGCCACCTCCACAACAACCCCAGCAGAAATATTACCATCCCAAAGTTGGCCAGAATTCCCAACCACAAACTCCTCCACCTACTGATCCTACTTTGGCAGAAATAAGAGCGATGCTAGGAAGTATGCAAAAGCACATGGAGAGTATAGATGCTCAAATTGATTCGATCATAGCACATAACAAAATAGTAGATAATCAGATTGCACAGAATTCTTCTACTCTACAAGCCCGTCAACAGGGAGCCCTGCCAGCACAGCCAACCAGGCATATGGATCAAGCTTTCGCAATTACTCTAAGGAGTGGTTCACACTATGAAGGGCCCCCTATGCCCAGAGATGATGAACCTGTTTTAATGAATATTGCTAATCTTTATTCCATTAAACCTAATAATGTTGCTAATAGCCCTACAGGGCTAAAGAGTAGTACTAATATTTCTGATAATACATTGTAGGGTACAACTCCAAGGAAGATAGCAGCTCCAGATAAGAGTAGTAATGCTCCAAAGCCAACTATCAAACTACCATTCCCCAATCGACATTTGAAAACTAAAGTAGATAAGCAGTTTGGTAAGTTCCTGGAGATGGTGAAAGATTTGCAGGTAACAGTTCCTTTCATAGAATTAATTACACAAATTCCTGCATATGCAAAATTTATGAGAGAAATATTGACTAAGAAAAGGTCTATTAGTGAGGTAGAGACTGTCGCTTTAACTGCAGAATGTAGTGTCGTACTACAAAATAAATATCCACCTAAACTAAAAGACCCCGGTAGTTTTTCTATTCCTTGTCATATTGGCAATCTGAAGATTGATTATGCATATGTGATCTGGGTGCTAATGTTAGTGTCATGCCATTGTCTGTGTGTTCAAAGCTAAATATGGGTAAATTAAAATCTACTAATAATACTCTACAAATGGCCGATCGTTCTTTTAAATACCCCCTAGGTATTTTAGAGGATGTTCCCTTTAGAATAGGTAAATTTTTTATACCTGTGGACTTTGTTGTTCTTGATATGGCTGAGGATTTGCAAACTCCAATCATTTTGGGTAGACCATTCCTTAATATTGCGGGAGCAATTATAGATGTACAAGGTGGCAAATTTACATTATCAGTAGGGGATGACAATATTGTTTTTAATTTAAATAATGTCCCTAAAAGCCCCATGATTGAGGAGAAGTGTTTAAGCATTGATGTGGTTGAAAATAATTGTTCTAATGAGCCCCAAGCTCTTGTTAAGGATCCCTTGGTGGCGGTATCTTATGTTGCATCTTCTACAGGTAAAACTAAGACATGGAAGGAAGAAGTGGATGCAATAGAACGAGCTCTATATTGTGAAGGGCTTGGTTTTGATGATGAGGACGAGGAGCAAGGTAAACAGGTTGCGATAATTGAGCCCTTAATGAGAGTCCCACCTGATCGAGTAGCAGTGGCTCAGTCGAGTGGGGAACAAAGGCAATTTGAGCCTAAGGAGGTGCCCCTTGAAATTAATGATAAAGAACCCCCAGTACAAGCTACAGAAGATCCGCCCGACCGGGCGAGATGGCGCCCGATCGGGCGCGAGAAGAAGAAAGATTGTGGCCTTAATTTCGCCCGATCGGGCGAACCCCCGCCCGATCGGGCGGGAGAAGAGGTCCGTATACGACAAATTTCGCCTGACCGGGCGCGTGAAAGAACTTTATCGAGGACACAAAATCGCCTGACCGAGCGACGAGCTGCCCGATCGGGCGCGAGGTTAACGAGTTTATGTCCTTATTTTCGCCCGACCGGGCGCGCCATACCCCCCCTTTCTCGCTTTATTTTTCTTTTTCCTTTTTCTTTTTATCTTTTCCACTCTTTCCCTTGTCTCTTTCTTAAAACCAGCTAACGTTTAGCCATGCTAGGCTAATTCCTAAGCCAATGAGGACATTGCCTGATTCTGGCTTGGGGGAGTTTTCGGATTGAGGTATGGCTTCTTTCTTTTATTGCTTTATAGTATAGTGTTATTGCTTTCCTATATGAAAAGAAAAAATTGAAGAAAAAAAATTGAAAAATAAAAAAAAAAAATCCAAAAATACGTTCCAATGAATTGTAAATCATGCTTCCCTGAGCCCCTTGAAAATTGTTTTGATTCTTGGTATATGATGATGAGCATTGTGGATAGGTTAGCCATGACTTGAAGTTTGATTGCTTAGATACCTTAACATGCGTCAATTTTTTTTAACTACTTGTGAATATAGTGCTTGACTAGTTGATTTGGTAAGGAATGTGCGTCTGTTCCTGGTATATCAATGAAGTTGAGTATTGGTTTTTAACTTTTAGTAATGTTTATATGACTCACCATTATGCACATTGTGGAGGACGAAGGCGTTCATTCTTTTAGGTAGCCTTCAGACGATATTAGATACATTTGTTCCCTTCTTGTTACCCATGTTGTTGCTTGTGCCCTTTTGTTGTTTATTAGCCACATTACAAGCCTTTTTAGCCCCATTGGTTACTAGTCCCAAGCTTGGCTTGGGGGAGCTTTTAGTTAGTGAGGTGAGGGAGTTGTAGTGTGCATATAATTTGCACAATGTGGGAATATAAGATGAGTAATTTGTTATTTGGTTTTGTGATTGGAAAAAAATAAGAATTTGTGTTTCAAAGTTAAATTCCAATGTGAGATAAAAAGAAAAAAAAGAGCAAAAGGAAAAAAAAAATGTTTCAATGATCAAGAGTTCAATGTGAGGGTTATTCAAAAGAAAAGAAATTAGTTTAAAGTTTGTTTATTCATTCAAGTTCTATAATATCATATTTTATGGCTGAATTTTTAAGTGTTGGGATTGTTTGATATGTTTGGAGTTATATTTGGTGTACTTTTGTTGGAGTTGGGTATGTTGGAGATGATATGGTCATTACATAATTTTGACCTTGGTTTTATTAGGATTTGCGCCCTTAAGCATGGATTTTCTCTTACATTTCCCAAATATTTTCTACCCTTTACCCTAGCCTTACATTACAAGCTTTAAAGACCTTCCAACCTTGTGCATAGGGTTGTGAATGTGAAATTAGTTGTTTATCAATGCCAAGAATGATTTGACATATTCCGAGTCGACTACTAGGTTAAGTGCTTGTCTTTTTAAACACACGAGAGTGTGAGTTGGGAGGGCATTGTTCACATAAAGGGGTTGGGATGGAGAGTGATCGAGTACATCCTTTACGCGCCACATAAATGAGAGTTGAGTGTGTGAGCACTAGTCTTGAATTCTATATGCTCTTGTGGTTCACTCTATTTGACAATTGTTAGGGAAGATTAGTAGTTGGATGGATTTGATTGATTGACTTTGATACTTGTTTGTCAGATTTACCTTGAATCGTATTTATTGATTTTAATTGTATTTGGGGTGAAGTATTGGTTTATTTATTCATTGCCTTTCTTAGGGACAAGCAAGGGTTTGGCTTGAGGGAGTTTGATATGTCTATTATGTATAGTGTTTTACCCCCGTCCCTTGGCCATAATTAGTAGTGTTTTTAGCTCTTTAGAGCCACTTTTATTACTAATTGGTGTTTTCTAGTGTTTTCGTAATTTTGGTTGAGTTTTGTAGGAAAGTACATCTTTGGAGCTTTTTCCCGGGATTATTGCGGTACAACTATGAGCATTTGAAGGCATGACCGATTGCATTTGGACACCGAGTATTCAAGACCCAAAGTGGAGATTCAAATTGGGCCAAGAATGAAGCCCAATCCAAGTCCAGCATATAGCCGGGCCCGATCGGGCGAGCTTTAGCCCGATCGGGCGGATGCCCAGAACGAGTGGGCGAAGGAAAAGGAGGGCCCGATCGGGCGCGTGTTTCTGAGGAGAAGTTTAAGCGTCGTTTAAGTTGTTTTAACTTAGGATTTTTGAGCTTAGTATAGATACGCTTTTGTTAAGCGAGTTGAGGATTCTTTTCTCCCTTCCCTTACTCTCTCTCTCTCTTTCTCCGTTTAACTTTTCTCTCTCTCCTCTCTTAAACTCTAGTATTATATTCTCTCTCTACAACTCTTTGTTTAGTTCCATCTCTTGTTTCCTTCAACTTTGGTAACGATTTCTTCTCCTTTAATCTCAATTATTTATTCTCTCTCTTTCATCATGACTTGTTTAATTGCTTTGTTTAGTTTATATTTAATTATGTGTGAGTAGTTTTCTTGCTAGGGTTTATGGGGATCCATAAATAATATGAAGGGGTAATTTATTATTGTTAATTGTTAATGCTTGATTAATTTCCTATTGATGATTTAATGCTATGCGGTTAGATTTGGCCAGATTTAATTCGTATGAGTTTAGCAATATTGATTTGATATTCGAGAGATGAGAATTAATGTTTAGGCTTAGTTTCAATAGGCAGACTAATTTATAAATGGTTAGTTCGAGATTCGAGAGATGAGATTTAATACCGGTAAGTTAACTCTGTGATTGTAATACGTAGCGAAAGCTCTTTATGATCTGATTAATTGATGCATTGATGATTGGTTGTTATGTTTTATCCTGGAATATTATATATTGGTGAACCTATGCTCTAGATCTTTTATTATTTGATTTCTTCCTACTTTTATTCCTTTCACTTATACTCTTAGTAGTTTAGTTCCCTTTTATAATAACAAATTGCGTACTTGATAATTTACATTATATTGATTAATTAGGAATAAATTAACTCGTTTCCTTGTGGTTCGACCCTACTTCCCTATCTATTTTAGTTAGTGGTTTTAGGAATTACTTTTGATTAGGTGATACTGTTGGGGTTTGGTGAGTCCGACTCACCGCGGAAACAACCCCTCCCGAGGAACCACTCGCAATAATTAAAATAACAAAGCATAAAAAAATATTCACAAAGAAAAGATAACGAATCTTACCCTCGAAGCGAGCTTCGCCCAAAACCCGGGGCTCTTACTTGAAAGCTACTAGAACGTCAAGCGCCGTGCCTCCGACGGTATCCACCCACAAATGGGCGAACACAACTTTAAGGTCCGCTACCTTGGAGTTAGCAAGGTCCGACCAAAACCCGAGTATTATGTGAGTTTAAGAGTTTTCCCAAAAATTATGGAATGCTCTTTTTAACTCCCACTCAAGCACTTTACTCCAAATCCCAAGCTTGGTATTTTAGAGGAAAGTATGAGTGGTAATTTCTATCCTATCAATGTGGGATCATGAAATTCCACAAATTAATTTAAAGCTAAATTAAATTAAAATTGCAAACTAATAATAAATCTACAAGTGGCATTACCATGTGAGATGGGTTGGTGAGGACCACATGGAGAGTAGGAGACCATACTTGCTCCCCACTCATTACTCTCCTTGTGCCACATGTCCTCTCCCACTTACTCCCATATTCCAAGCTTCCCCTTATTTATGGCCCTATGGCCCAAGCCAAGTCACGAGCCAAGCCTGAGCCCGGCCCGAGCCCCGCCTGCACCAGCCCGCACCTGGCCCGAGCCCAGCCCGCACCAGCTGCTGCTGCGGTTTGGTGCGGCTGCGGCTGCTGCCATGGTGCGGCTGCTGCTGTGCCTCGCCGCGGCTGGCCGGGGCTGCTAGCACGGTGTGCTAGCTCGTCTTGCCCCTAGCATTCGGATGCTCGGGGCACACCGATGCTAGGGGTATTTTCGGGAATATGGTCGATTTATTATTATTTTGCGCGTCTCGTCTTTTATCATTTTAGACTCGACTTCCGACGATCGGTTTCGACGCTCTAAGCTCGAATTACCGACGTCTAAATATTTAACACTCAGGCGACGAATTAATTTCTTCCGAATTAATTCGTCTAGTTGGTTCGCATATATTTGCCTGGGTGTGACCCGAAGGGTTCAGTCAAGATTAAGTTGTAATATTAATTATATTAATATTACTGATCGGAAGCCGCCTCCACCCAGGCATTCCGATCACTTGACCTTACTGAATATATTAGCTTTCTAATAATTCTGAACCCGCTATCAGAATAATACACTTGTTCGAAGGACACCATTCCTTTCAATCTCCCACTTGTCCTTCCGGACAAGTGTGCATTTAGTGTATAGCCCTTATCCTATGTCTCTTCATGTCTCTTCATGAACTACAGAGTAAGATTAGTAGTCATCTCTGTTACGTCCAGAAGTGTTTCTCGAAATCCGAGTTTGACTGTCAATAAGCAGATGATTTCTAAAATCCATCTGAGCACGGCCATGCATTTTTCACAGTCTCGCTCTTCGAGAGGCCTTGTAAACAACAAGACATGTTCCCTATTGTTAGTAGGGGACATTTCCAGTCTTGTAATGTAGCTTCTCTTACTAAGAGGACTCACCCGCCTGATATCCGTCTTTATAATCCCCAGTTACAGCAGACGTTTGGCGAATACCAAAACGGACCAGTACTCAAACAAGAGATCTCCCACTACTCATGGTCAAAAGGAAAGAGTTCCGATAGTAATAATGAGAAAATACTTATGACGATTTTTAATCTCTTAAAGCATCCTCATAGGTCTGTCCAGTATGGTTCTAAACCAATACCTGTGCAAATGATTTGTATCCTCATAGCACAAGAAACGGTGCTACAAATCATACTACACACTAATCTCTGATGGTCATTATTCGTCCACAAAATACGACCTTGATTAGGGATAATTTTCGATTAAAATATTCAACATTCACTTAATAGGTGTTTCTTTATCCAAGCCATTGACTTGATACACTATTTTGAATATTTATTAAAATCGAATGGACTCATTATTTAATTCTAAACCACAATTAAATAGTTTTGTGGAATATTTAGAAATATTTTATTCCACTATGAAACTTCACAATGTTTCATCTTATGATAAATGGTTTTTCCCAAATGTTTAAAGAGTAATACTCTTCATAAAACATTTATAGAAATCACACCCATATTTGATATGCTTGATTTCTTTCATGCAATTATGAATGTTGTCGTTCACTTATTGCAAAGGTTTAGTTAAAATTACTTTGCAAACCTTAGCATCTTCATTGTCCACCATTTCCATAATAAGATGATAAAATTCTGAGAGTGTTAATGGATTACATGTGATTCAAGATTTATTGTCCAAGCAATGGCTCCCACTCATTTTCATGATTTGAGACCTTCTACTTGACAACCTACAATCATTAATGTTCAACAACGAACCTTTCCATTTAACATCTATCTTATTATTGTCTTTAAGGAAACAATATTCTCAACATATATTTTAGTAGACTCCCCGATGATGCCTTGCTTGGGTTTTACTCCAAGCGACTCACAACGATTTGGGATACCCTAATCACTTGTGATTATGGAAATTTTCCTTAGATTCCCGCACATTATACATGGATGCACATCCATTTTACCATTCTCAAGCCACAACACTTCTTGCCTCGTGCTTATAAATGGTTTCCTTGCTAAGGATCTAATCCTTGTTAAGGTGTGTGCTTGCAACATCAAAACTCAAATTATATTTGTTTCCATGCGTCAAGAACTTCATCCTACTACTTATCTAAGTTCTATGGATGTTTTTGACTATAATCTAATGATCTAATACGATTAATGTCGATTGGTATTATATACGTACTTCACATGCTCTAAGCATGTAAGTCATCTGACGATTCCATATCATAGCCTTACATGATGGTTTTAATTCTAGAATGATTCTCAATTTTATTCCATCCATGTGACATTTAGCTCATACAGTTACACTGAGTCTTGCCAAATTGTTCGCTATATGATATGATTGAAAGTCTCTTACTAGAGTCTTTCTTGTTTGATTTAGTACTTAGCCTAGCTTATACTAAGTTCAAACATTTACTTAGCTTCATACATATGGGTCTAAAGCCTTTCAAAGTCCTTCATGTTTAACATGGTAATTTCCTTTACTCATTCAAACATTTTAATTAAGTCTATACCATAGAACTTAATTCCCAACATGTACTAAGTATCGTCTTTAGCTCAGTCCATTGTCGAAAATACTTTCAAATCTAAGCATTTAGCATTTGATAGTTGTTTCACAATAGAGTTCGTAAACATCTTGTAGGACCATTACTTTTGCTCCCACTAAACTTCTTGTTCATCAGAATTTCTATGTTTCTCCATAAGTCAATCCTCTTTATTAACTTTATGAGAAAACACGTTCCAATTCCTTCATGCAATGCTTCCTTTAATCCCATGACGGATTCCATGTGCTTGCTTTCAAATCTAGCATTATTTAGATTTTCAAAACCCTTAGACTATTCCATAGTCACTTCCAAAATTCCATTTTGGGAAGGCGGTTTTGGTATCTATTTTGCCATATTTCATATGCGCACTTTTGCTAGATCAATCACGAAAAGACTTGAGCATTCCAATTGATGAATGGGATTTTATTAAAATCAACTCCTTGAAATTAATTATATCCTTTACAACAAATCTAGCTATGTATGCATATACATTTCCACATTTGTTAGTTTTCTCCTTGAAAACTTATTTGCAATCGATGGGTCTTTCACCTTTCATGCAAATTAATCAAGTTTAAAACATGATTTCCAAACATGGAGTCTATTTCGGATTTTCATGGATTTTAACCATTATTCGGAATTTGGATTTGTCGTAGCTATCTTACAAGACATTATTCCTTTGCTTGTAAGTCTTAGGTTTATTTCTAACTTAATAGAAAATTTATAGTATTCAATCCAAGCCTTTGGTGAATTCTATACCTATACGGGGCAATTGCATCAAACACTGAGTTTTAAGGCGCTTTCAAAGCCCTTTTATTATGTTGATCTTACTCCAACATCTTTAATGTTTTGTGAGTAATGAATTCTCTTTTAAGGCACTTGTAAAGTCCTTTTGAGTATTCTTGATCAAGCATTCTCATGAAGTCCTTTAAGGTCTTTCGAAATTCTCAGTTCTAGTTTGTTGCTAAGCTCGATGGTCATCGAGTTCATTTTCCTCCCACTTGTCATTTTGGAAACGTGTTACTTTCCAGAAAGACACCACTTATAGCAACAAACATTATATTCTCAATTAGGATGTGGAGGTAATGCCCGTAGTCTCACTTGAATGCTTACAAAGAGACATGTATATTGTCTTTGGGTAAAAGATTGTTGTGAAACAAACAGTTAGCTCCTACTTGAGCTATCTTAGTCTTTGTTGAGCCATTCAGCTCCCACTGAGTCACCTAGCTCCCACTGAGCCACTTTGCTCCCACTGAGCTAGTGAACTCCCACTGAGACTAAGAGCCTTAGACATATACTTGAAAAGACTTTTAGAAGTTATTTCTATCCATAACTAAATATGGTGTCCTTTCTTAGCTTCGACATTTTGTTTAGTGTAACATTAGTCATTTGTGCAAATCTTTAAGAACTTTATAGGAAGGGTTGTGAACAATCATCGTTCGAGTCATTTTCAAATGACACCGAGGTCTCCGTGAAGACACAGTCATAACTTTGAGATAGTCACGCTTGGCTTAAGCAAACATCGCTCGATCTAATCTAGACGTTTTGATATCTTGCCAAGTCGATTCTGTACTTCACTGAACTCTTGAGCTACTCAAGTCAAGTTTGTTCACATTTGATGAATATAGCCATATCCTTTCAAATCTTTGTGAAACGAAGTAATTGAATCCTCTTTAGCCTTCGGAGTCAATTGTCTATACCAAGAACAATAACTCTCTGCTTTGTCGGTTTCAACAAGTAAGACTTGCTTGTCTTAGAACGATTCCAATTCGAGCAACTATCAAGAGCCTATCTAATAGAGCCTTGAGTACGTTCTTGTCGACATGACATTGCTAAAGATGTTTGGAACGCAAATCAAGCCCATGACTTGAACTTAGTGAGTTTATCATGTTAGAGAAATGTTTGTTTATAATCAAGCATTCTTAACTCAACGCTTGGATAACCATCCCATTCAAATAAATCTCGCAACTATTGCTCATTACTTTGAATGTGAGTCTTTCCGTGTGTAAACGGATCAATTGCTGATTATGGAACATAATAACCATTACTTGTTCTAGCCTTTGGCTTAAAAGGTCTTTAAACAAAACATACGACCTTACAACTGATGTAGCTCTTCTTGCTTCATTCTAAGCTTGTAAGTCGATAACTTAGCTTAACTTCAATAGTTTGAGGTCACTATCATAGTGGAACACTCAAGCAGTATCCGATACTTGTGAAGATAATGAATTGCTAAGTAAACTACAATAACATGAACTCATGAGTTGAAATGAAATCTAATTCCTTTTCTTCGTTCCTTCTTTCCTATATTTCTTATCATACAATATCTCATAATCTTACTTTAAAAATCATTCCCTTAAGTACTTTGACTCTTATACTTTGTTAGGCATCAAGCACCTACTGCGCCGTTAAACAAAGTTCCATCTTTTCCATTAATTCTTACTCGAATTACTACATCAATGAGTCCTACTCAATTATGATGCGAAAAGATACGTTGGTTGTCAAACATTGACAATCTTGAGTTTGCAACTCAATACCTCATGTTTTTATCAAAACTACCTAGTATTTTGAATACATGATGTCCAACCGTCCTTTCGGACTTTGTTATAAAAGTCATTTATGAGAATTGTATTTTAGAAATGCTTTTCCTTTCTTTGAGAACTATTCTCAAGGATTTCCTTTACCAATCATGGAAATAATATTATTTGATTTAGAGTACTATGAATATAAATGCAAAGTATAACCATTTATCAAGAACATAATAAGTTTGAAATTTAATAGCATTTATGCAAACTTCAATCTTATTAAACGTCTTATTTACGCATAAAAATTGTCCCTATTCGGCGAAAATAAGGCGATTCCAAGATCCGAAGAAACAAAGAGTGGTTAAGCATGCTTTGGCTTGTCTTAAACACTCAATCTTCTAGGGTAAGCATTGCCTTGCTAATGGCTCTAAGCCACTCTTGGTTAGACAATCATCGCATCTAATGCATCTTTGACGATGTATCTCTTTTGCCACGGTATGTGAGGACTCCTCACTCATACCGATGAGTTAAACCAAAACCAACGTGCACACCCGGTGTGCCTTATGCCCCTTAGAGGAGTGATGGCACCTCGCTTTGGCGTAGCCTACCATCACCATCGTCCGGTTAGTAAGTGTTGTTTTGGAAAGGCAAGTTTTACTCAATATTATTAGGGACCTAGGATTTCTTTGTTGGTTGATTTAAGTGAACTTAACTAATCATCGCAACATCAAGAAAACCTAAACATGCATCTAACGAATATTTCACACACATAAATATAACCATAAAATATAAAGCGAAATAATAGATGCATATTGGCAACTAGCATGACCCCTTGAAATCTTCATATCTTCAAAAGGTCTTCAATTGCATTTCAAGGCTTTGTCTTCCAATATACGCCGTCTTCAAGACATAACCAAACTATGCAAAAACTAGTGTCTATAACTAGGAATAATCTAAATATTAAAGTACAAAAATACTTAACGGTGCGTAGACCGTATTTAGATTTACAAAAATACATAACGGCACGTAGTCCGTATTTACTATCCTAGTCGGGTCCCACTAGTTGCCATTTCATAAAACCTGTGAGAGAGAGAGAAAATATATATTCCATTCATCCATTCACTATTTGTGAATGGCCCATGCAATTTACAAAATTAACAACAAGTAAAATGCATTCAAACAACGCGCGCACTAGTAACTAATCTAGTCAAAGTTGTTTAACCGATTATATAAATAATGTCATTAATAATTGAAACTCCCACTAAATTCCGCATTTCCTTAATTAATCCAATTAATTAAGTCGGTAGCACCCAAACTTGTCTAAATGAAATTTTGCCAATGCCGCTCAAAACCCAAGGCCTAGCCTCCCAAAATTTTAATTAAAATGAACAAAATTAATTAAAATAAATAAACGGCAAAATAATTAACTTCAAGCCTACTACGGCTAGTCACCTCACTGCACCAAGCATACGCACATGCCAAGACCACGAACACACGACCCACGGCACACGGCCGCGAGCCGCTGCCACAGCACAGCCGCGCGTGGCTGCTGCTGCCGCGCGTGAGCTGCTGCTGTGCGTGGCTGCTGCCGCGCGTGTGGCCCACCATCGAGGCGGCGCAACCACCGTGGCAGCCACATGCGGGCTGCTGTGCAGCCCGGCTCGCCATGGTGGTGCATTGCCTCGTTTTGCTTGCCACTACCTTGGGATTTGATCCCATTTCCGCGAGACAAAAATGATTAATTCTAAATTAATTTTAGAACTAATTTAGTGAGCAAAGTAAAATTTTAAACAAGTCTAACTTAATAAAATTTTCAAAGTGCAATAACCAATATAATTCCAAGAACCATCTTTAATTAAATTGGTTTAGCTCGGTGCAAAATAAAATTGAGGCAATTTCTCACTTTCAATTTAATCATTTTAAATTAAACTTGAGAATTTGACAAAGTAAAGGGAAGTTGGAAAAAATATGAACTTTAATGTTCAAATGAAAATTCCAACATCTAAAATTTGTGAATCCTTGAAAATTATATCTTCCAACATGAAGATAACCAAATTTCTATCACAAAAATCGAAACTTTATGTTTCTAATCAACTCAAAATGATTAAAACAACAAAGTTCAACTCAAAATAACATGGAATTTAGTGGTTTTCAAAGTTTCAATCACTTATCACAAATAAAGATTGAATCTTTAACACTTAGGAAGCCTCAAAAATAAAATTTTCACAAAGCAATTAGTTTGCAATTATGTGAAAATAAATCAACCTTTAAGCATCAAATACTACCAAGTAAGTGTGCTTTAAGGGGACATAAAAGTGCAGAAAAATATGCAAATAATCAACCATATAATCAACAATTTATGCCATTAATTTCAAAGTTAGAAAAGACTTAAAATTTCTGGTCAAAAACGAAAAACCCCTCGAAAAAGGCATTTCTGGTCAGAATTTGGCTAAAATCACAGCCCCATAGGATAAAACCATTTCCAGAACACGTTTTCTACCCAAAATTCACTAGTCTTGCGCGAAAATCTGGGTTCTGGACCAAATTCGACATTAAAAACGGGATACCGTTGTTGGGGTTTGGTGAGTCCGACTCACCGCGGAAACAACCCCTCCCGAGGAACCACTCGCAATAATTAAAATCACAAAGCATAAATAAATATTCACAAAGAAAAGATAACGAATCTTACCCTCGAAGCGAGCTTCGCCCAAAACCCGGGGCTCTTACTTGAAAGCTACTAGCACGTCAAGCGCCGTGCCTCCGACGGTATCCACCCACAAATGGGCGAACACAACTTTAAGGTCCGCTACCTTGGAGTTAGCAAGGTCCGACCAAAACCCGAGTGTTATGTGAGTTTAAGAGTTTTCCCAAAAATTATGGAATGCTCTTTTTAACTCCCACTCAAGCACTTTACTCCAAATCCCAAGCTTGGTTTTTAGGAAAGTATGAGTAGGAATTTCTATCCCATCAATCTGGGATCATGAAATTCCACAAATTAATTTAAAGCTAAATTAAATTAAAATTGCAAACTAATAATAAATCTACAAGTGGCATTACCATGTGAGATGGGTTGGTGAGGACCACATGGAGAGTAGGGGACCATACTTGCTCCCCACTCAATACTCTCCTTGTGCCACATGTCCTCTCCCACTTACTCCCATATTCCAAGCTTCCCCTTATTTATGGCCCTATGGCCCGAGCCAAGTCACGAGCCAAGCCCGATCCCGACCCGCACCTGGCCCGCAGCCAGTCCGCACCTGGCCCGAGCCCAGCCCGCACCAGCTGCTGTGCGGTTGCGGCTGCTGCTGCGGTTTGGTGCGGCTGCGGCTGCTGTTGTGGCACGGCGCGGCTGCTGTTGTGCCTAGCCGCGGCTGGCCGGGGCTGCTAGCACGGTGTGCTAGCTCGTCTTGCCCCTAGCATTCGGATGCTCGGGGCACACCGATGCTAGGGGTATTTTCGGGAATATGGTCGATTTATTATTATTTTGCGCGTCTCGTCTTTTATCATTTTAGACTCGACTTCCGACGATCGGTTTCGACGCTCTAAGCTCGAATTAGCGACGTCTAAATATTTAACACTCAGGCGACGAATTAATTTCTTCCGTATTAATTCGTCGAGTTGGTTCGCATATATTTGCTTGGGTGTGACCCGAAGGGTCAGTCAAGATTAAGCTGTAATATTAATTATATTAATATTACTGATCGGAAGCGGCCTCCACCCAGGCATTCCGATCACTTGACCTTACTGAATATATTAGCTTTCTAATAATTCTGAACCCGCTATCAGAATAATACACTTGTTCGAAGGACACCATTCCTTTCAAATACGACTTTAGCCTATCATTGACTAATCCTTCCTAAGCCAAAAAAATTTATAATAACTTAACAAACCTAAATACAAGTATAGAGGTGAGTCAAGGGTCGAACCCAAAGGAACGGTTATGTTCAAGTGCTTTCAATTAGGCGCCTAAGCTAGGTCGAAGTCAATGGTAAAGAGGGAACACTAATAACTACAAAAACAAAGAATCAAACAAATAAAATACTAGGGAATGGGGTTCAACAAGTAATCATGACAATTGCAACAATATGGGAATAACATGCCAATAAATGGTTGTAAAGACTAATGACAAGAGCTATAAATTGGAATCAAAGAGCTATCTCCTAATCGTTAAGCTAGTGGTCTCTATGAATAACAAACTAGGAGAATCATAATCCAAACCAACCGATAATTGCAATTTCTAAATCAATGGGTCGTTTCATTAGCAATTACAATGCAATCTAGCACAATTCTCAAGGCCTAATCGAATTACACACATGAAAACTTGCATTAATCACTTTAATCTCAACAATCAATCAACAAAACTCCCAAATTAATCACAATGAATCAATTATACAAGTTTCACCCAATCCCTAACAAAGCAACTACTCAAGAATCATCATCTAATCAACAAGAAACTAAAGAAATCAAGAATCAACAAAATATAAAGAGCAACTACACTAATCAAGATCAAACATTAAAATCAAATCAAACAAACATGAATTTAAACAAAGCAATTAAATGAGATAGAGTTAGAAATCCTCATTTATTGATTATGGAGATCTTCAATACAATTGTCACCTTGGATCTTCAATCTCTCAAATCCCCAATGAAATCTCTCATTTTCTCTCTCTAAATCTACTCCTAAACTAACCCTAAAACTAGAGAGAGAAACTCTCAACTAAACTAAAATTATGTTCAAAATTATGTCTAAAGACTTCTTATAAAAATCGATTGTCCAAAGGTATTTATAAGAGGCGCGGAAAACGAAATCGAGCGAAGCCAGAAAACAGGGAGGAGCGCCCGCGCACAGGGGCTGCGCACCCACGCGCGTGGGTTGCGCACCCGCGCGCGTGGGTTGCGTGCCCGCGCTCTTCTGGTTTCTTCGACTTCTTCACCGCTTCGTGCGCTCACAAATGGATCTTGTGAGTTCCACTTGATACATGTTGGGGGTGGAAGTTTCTAAGGGCCTCCACCGTGGGTTCAACACCATCTTTCATCAGAGCACGACTTGAGAGCGAAGAGCTGGAACTTGGAGCATCTACTTCCTTGCATCTTGAGCTTTCCCAATGATATGAGCTTACTCCAAAAGCATCTTTTAACTTAGAAAACCACCAATATCGAGACCCGAAACTCGTACAATACCTACAACCACGAGAAGAGGAAAAATGAAGGAGAAAACACAAGAAAATCCATAAAAACACAAAACAAGAGAGAAAAGGGAAAAAAGAGAAAATGCATAAAACTAAGCATTTATTAAGAAAGAAAGCTATGAAAAGAAGGTAAAAACAACCTAAATACTCATCAAATTAGTGCCATAAATGGCACTCATCAGATGTATATATACACTAGACTTACTATGCTTTCTTGTGGATTTATGACTTAGTTAGACGTGATGTGTATATACACTAGACTTAATATGTATATTTGATTCTTTGAATTTTATTTTTACATTTTATTATGTGCATGTTAGTGTGTGAAATTTGTGACAAATTTGTGCAAATCCTAAAAGGACAAAGGTAAAGCTTAGTGTACGAGTGCAGAGAAGACACATATTAAAGATCATATGGGTGACAAGAGAATTCCTGCCAAAGACCGTCTCGGTTCAAAAGTTGAATTCAAGACTCCTGTTACACCTAAGAAAACAGGTGTTACTAAAGGCAAAGAGAAAAGGAAGACCGACTCTACAAACAAAAAGGTATGGGTTGAAAAGAAAGTTGGGGTGTTTGTGCCAAGGGAAACTATTTCTACCAAAGTAGCAGTTATATCATCTAAAGGGTCCCTATTGGTGAAAGATTTAGATGATGAGGAGGAAGTAGAGAAGAATTGGAAAAGGGATAGAAAGGAGAAGGCAGATTAGAACATTGCTTTGCTTTCAACTTATTTGACAATTTTAATTTTTTAGTCAATTTTATTTTTAATCTTTATTTAATTCCATCAATAATGTAATTTTTTATTTATTAATGTAACTTTTAAGCTTATTAATTAAATCAAATTTATTTTAAATTCTTTGTTGTATTAAAGCAATGAAAATAACTTGAACAATTTCGAAAAACGATTTGAGTTCGAAAGTCGAAATATCTCGAAATTGACCGAAATTTGCCCGGATTAATAGCAGTTACTCGGCTCTGAAAATTCAAACTCAACGCGGCGCGATGATCCTATCGCGGCGCGTTGATCCTGTCGTGGCGCGTTGATCTTGTCACGGTGCGATAGGACTATCGCGGTGCACTGGTCTTGTTTTTGACGCAATGTTAACTCTAACTCAGCGTGTTGATGCAGGAGTGCGATATTTACAAAATTTAAAGTGGCCGTGCCCCGTAAAGGGTTGCCTATGTATCCTTATTAAGGAATCGGGCCGAACGTAGCTCTTTTGAGTATAGAATTCAAGTAATCATGGGTAGAATTTCATAAGTAGGTCAAGATTTTTCATGTTTGAGAATTCATTACCATCCATGTCAATTATTTTTGCGGCACCTCCTGATAGGATAATTTTGACAATGTATGGTCTGGACCAATTAGGCCTAAATTTGCCTCTTGGGTCTAGATCATTTTTCCTTTATGCTTTTAACACCAAGTCTTCTACTTTGATGGTTCTCGTCTTGACTATGTTATTGAAGTGTGTAGCCATGCGAGTTTGATAGCATTGAGAATGTTGTAGGGCTTCTAGTCGTTTTCATTGAGTATAATTAACTCTTCATACCTTGCCCTTGTCCATTCAACCTCATCAAGTTTACTTTCCAACGCGATGCGTAAGGAAGGTATTTCCAATTCTATAGGTTGTACAACATCCATTCCATAAACCAAGGAAAATGGTGTATTTCCTGTGGATGAACGGATTGACGTGCGATAACCCCAAGAGCAAAGTGGAGTTTTTCAGGCCAATCCTTGTAGTTTTTAGTCATCTTTTCAATGATGACTTTTAAGTTCTTATTGGCTGCTTCTACTACACCATTTGCTTGAGGTCTATATGGGTAAGAGTGATGGTGTTGATGAATGCCATGCTTTTGAAGCAATTCCTCGCATTCTGCTTGAAAGTGATTTCCATAGTCACTTATCATCTCATGTGGGACTCCATATTGACATAAGATGTTTCTTTCGATAAAGAGCGCTACATGTTCTGTAGTGAGTTTCGCGTATGAGGCTGCTTCGACCTATTTTGTAAATTAACCTATTGCAACAAGGATATACTCATGGCCTCCTGTCCTAGTAGGGGTTATTTATCCGATGATATCTATTCCCCATGTTGAGAATGGCCATGGATATGTATAGGTGTAAAGGAAGGATGGTGGAACATGTTGTAAGTTAGCATATATTTGGCATTTGGGACACCTTTTCACATATTGATGACAGTTCCTATTCATGGTAGTCCGATAATATCCCGTCGCATTATCTTTTGGACTAACATTTTGCCGTTCATATGAGTTCCACATGCTCCTTCGTGGATTATCCTCATTGCCCTTTGGGCTTCTTTCTTGTCTACGCATAGGAGAGCTCTACCTTTAGGTACTCTTTTGTGCAACTCGTCATTTATCAGAACGAATTGGGAAGCCAAAAGTTTTAGAGCGCGTTTAGCTCTTTTGTCAGCATGAGGTGGGTATTCCCCTTTTGTGACATAATTGAGGATGTCGGTATACCAAGGTTCTTCCTCTTCTTCTTCTTGGACTACTTCCTCATCTTCGATAGCTTGAATATAAGCTGGTTTATGCCTTTTCTCTATTGTCAAAGGCATTTGTTCAATTTCCTTAGGAATTCTAACTATTGAGGCTAGTCTTGCCAAGGCATCAGCGAACTGATTCTCTTCTCTTGGTAAGTAGGTGTACTCTACTTTCTCGAATTGATCAGTAAGTGTTTCTGGATATGTTTGGTAAGGAGCCAAACTTTCACTTCTCACTTTCCATCTTTTGGAGATTTAGTTAATAATAAGGGAAGAATCTCCAAATATTCGAAGTTTCTTTACTCCTAATGCCAAATCAGTTTCGAGGTCTACCGTACGTGCTTGATATTCTGCAAAATTATTGGGAACGTCGAAATCTAACTTTATTGGGATTGGGACATTCTTTTTCTTTAGGTGATACCAATAGGACTCCTACACCACATCCTTTTTGGTTTGATGCTCCATCTTAGTATAATGTCCAAGTATCACCTTCTGTGAGCATAAAGTCTTCGTCTGGGAAGTCATTTTCATGCACTGGCGTTGAGTCTTCGATTGGGAAGTCTGCTAAGAAATCTGAAACCACAGATCCTTTAATGGCTTTTTGAGGCATAAACCTTACATCAAATTGGGCTAGGTTAACTATACATCTAGATATTCGCCTGTTGAGTGTGGATTTCTCAAAAAGTTACTTAAGGGGATCCATTCGGGATACTACATATACTGTATGGACAAGCATGTAGAGTCTTAGCTTGGTTGTGGCCCACACGAGTAGCTTACTTTTCGTGAGGTGTGTAGCGTAATTCATATTCAAGCATCTTCTTACTTAAGTAGTAGATGGCGTTTTCCTTTCCTTCTACTTCTTTTGCGAGTATAGCTCAAATTGTTTCTTTGGTGACTATTAAGTATAGGCAAAGAGAGATTCCTAGGAGTGCAAGTGCTAATAAAGGTTGATTATCAAGGTAGGCTTTAATCTTATCAAAGGCTTTTTGATATTCTTCATCCCATATTACAGGCACGTTCTTTTTGAGCTTCTTGAATATTGGTTCACATATCGTGGTGAGTTTGGATATGACCTACTTATGTATTACAACCGGCCAATAATTCCTCGAATCTGTTTCTCGGTTTTGGGCGGAGGCAATGACATGATTGCCTTGATCTTGTTTGGATCTATTTCTATTCCTCTAGAGCCAATGACATAGCCTAAGAGTTTTCCTAAAGTGACTCCGAAAGCACACTTGGCTGGGTTTAGCCTCATGTTGTATTTCCTTAATCTTTCGAAGAATTTTCTTAAGGCTACTTGATTTCCTGGACGGTCTTTGATTTTACAATCATATCGTCCACATATACTTCAACCTCTTTATGGAACATGTCATGGAGTAAGGCGGTCGCTGCTCTTTGGTAAGTGGCACCCACGTTTTTCAACCCGAATGGCATCACCGTGTAACAGTAAGTGCCCCAAGATGTTATGAAGGTGGTTTTTCCCATATCTTCTTCAGCCATGAGGATCTGGTTATAACCTGCATACCCATCAATATATGAGAGAAGCGCGTGATTAGCTATGTTGTCTACCAGAATATCGATATGTGGTCAAGGGAAATCGTCCTTTAGACTTGTCTTATTTAGATCTCTGTAGTCGACACACATTCTTACCTTACCATCTATCTTGGGAACTGATACCACGTTAGCAACCCATTAAGGGTATTTGGATACCTTGATAAAACCTGCGGTAATTTGTTTTTGAACTTCTTCTTTTATTTTAAGAGCTACGTCGGGTTTCATTCTATGTAACTTTTGTTTTACAGGTTTCACTCCTGGAATTAATGGTATATTGTGCTGAGCAATATCTCTGTTTATTCCTGGCATATCTTCATATGACCAGGAAAAAAAATCGATGTATTCTTCTAATAGATCAATTAAATCGGTTCTTTCTTCTTTATTAAGAGTTAAACCAATGTTAACTTCTCTTTTAATGGTTGGATCTTTTAAGATATTAACTGTTTCGGTATCCTCAATTATCGGTGTTTTATTTTCAAGTGTTTCCACTACTTTAATTATTTCTTTGTCATTTTCGTTGTTAGCAAAGCAATGCTCGTTATCTTGGGTAAGAGAATGACACGAGGAGTAAGAGAAAGAAGACATATTATTGAATTCTGAAACCATTACATGAAAAAGAGACACGTCCGTTGGGACTTGACTACTAACTATCCTAGATGTAGGTTTTAAAGTAGGAGGAATAGAAGCAGATATAACTATGGGAGATTTAGAAGACTCAATAACAGAAGACTCGAATTCAGACTCAGACAATCTAGACTCATCAAACATTGGTCCTTGTCCTGTGGTGTACAGATTCTTCTTCTACTTGGTGTAATCACCTTCACGGTCTTTCGCCATCCTTGAACTAGTCATTCTGCAGGGGTGATGAGGGTTGAGGGGTCAAAGTTTTCATTTTGCAACACCGTTTGGTTAAGCACGGAGTTGTCATCAACATGCTTAGGCTCGTTTTTCTCGTATCCAAAGAGGAGACCCATAACATTGAAGTCAAAGTAAAGAGGTGCTTGCTCCTTCTGGATAGGAATTGGGATCTCATCTAAGAAATTGCAATCCAAGAATATTTCGAACCCTTGTTGTCTTATTCCATCTTTGACAAAAGGTTCAGGGAATTCATGGCATGGATAATTTTCACCCTCTTTTATAAAATTTTCCATTTAGAGTAAGGGGGTAGTGATCCATTGGGATTGCTCTTTTTTGGGTACGAGCATTTCTTCGTGCGTTGAACTTTTCCCACGCTCGCTTAAGATCATCCAGAGTTGGTTTGAAACCAAGTCCAAAAGTATCTAACTTAGGGAGGCCAGGTAGTTCCATTTGTTTTGCTATTCCTTTCTTCTTTCCTAGAGTCATTCCAAGAAAGTGTCCTTCTGTAGACACCCAATTGTGTCTCCCCAAAAACAAACCCAGTGATGAGTACCTTTCACGTCACTTGATTATCGAATAAGGTGAAAGTGTGAAAAGTCTTGTGATGCGGTTGTTTTAATAAACTCTTTCTTTCTATTTTTGAAAATCTTCTCTATTTATGAAAATAGCTAGTCTAATTTAGCTTGGTCCATGACGAGGGTCCAATAATAGTGTAGTCGGGTCGAGCTCGCAAAGAACTTTCCAATGATATATTACAAGCCCAATTCCGATGAATAATGAGGAAGTTATGGCAAAAATACTAAATTGGATCTGAAATAGTTTTATGGCCCAATGATCTAGTGGAGGGTCCATTAATTATTATTCCTAAACTTATTAGGATTACTTATGGTCTTCTAGAATAATCTAGAAAGTTATTTTGAGTTCTAATAGCGTCAAGATTCATAATTATCTTTTTTAGAAAAATAATGAATTTGATTTGAAAAAAAACAAGTGTTTTATTTTGATAAAATCTGATAAACACGGAGTTTAATTATTTAATTATATTAAGAAAAAGATTCCGTGCAAAAGCGTGTTTTATCTTTTAATTAGCGCCAAACGACAAGTCTGTCGCCAAACGACAGGTCCTGTCGCCATGCGTGATGCTTGTCGTTTCGCACTGGATCCTGTCGCTGGCGACAGGAGCCAGTTTTATTCCGATTAAAATTCTGATTCTTTTCTATCGTTTTCGGACTATTTTCTTTATAAATAGGGTTGTATTTCCCCGTTTTTATTCATTCACAATCATCAACAATCATCAATAATTCTCTCAAGCAATAGTTTATTCTTCTCCCTCTTTCTAAACCTTCCCTTTTCAAAATACATAATACCGCATTCACAAGTTCTAGACACACCTAGGCTAGTTCAAAGTTGACTTCGCCCTGGACGTGAAAAGTTGATAATTTATGAGGGTTTGGTCCCAAATCTCTATTTCAATTATTTAAATTAATTGTTTGATTTAATATTTTCCTTGAAGTTACTAACGGGTGTATTTTGTTGATAGAAAGAGATACGAGGCAACCAAGTAAGTTGTTTTAATTGTTCTATTTCTTTAAAAAGCATGCTTAGATTATTTTAATTCCTAGTATCATGTTAGGATGTTTTTATGATTCCTAGTGTCATGTTAGGATGTTATTTATTTCTTTCTAGTATCATGTTTAGGTTGCTTCCTATTTCTTCTATCATGTTAGTATCATGTTAGGGATAAAGCTTTGATCTTTAATGTTTAGTGACATGCTAGGATTTGTTATTAATCTTGTTAGTATCATGCCTAGGATCTTGCTAATATTATTATGCTTTATTGAGATTATTATGATGATTTGTTGTTATTATTGTTGCTTGATCACGCCCTCTCTTGCAGGATTAAAGGGAATTTGTACTTGTAATCACGCTTAATAAGATAATTAATAATTTTGTTTAGGTTAATGTGATTTTAATTCAAGTAATCGCCAATAATAGTTTTGTTTGTGCATCAATATTCAACCAACATAGATAAACAGGTTTAGGATTAATATAATGATTGTATGTTAGTCAGAAAGCGCACATGAATATGAGAAGAATAAAGTAGAGACCTATTTTTAAGGTAGGTTCAATCTTTTTTAGGTTGCATTGTACCTTCATCTTCGAATATCCAGTCATGGTTCAGGACCACTATGGAGTTAGCGATCTCATGAATCGTGAAGGGGTGTAACCTTCACCCTGTGAATGGTTTACAAGTTCCTAAAACTTGTTGGCGACTCTTTTGCTCTAGCTTCCTTCCCTTTGGACGCCACCATGCTTAAGTGTATGATCACAGTGGGGCTCAAGTGTGGGATGCTTGAAATATTCCTTACACCTTCTCTCCTAAGAATATCATTAACTGTCTTATTTGAATGGAGCTCATAGAGAAGAGGAGTCTTTTCATCTTCCTTAATTAAAGGGACCTCTTCAGCAGTAAAGCCCCATAAATATTCATCATTTTCATCGTGCTCCACGTTTATAATCGGTTTATCTACTGCTTTAATTCTCATGGGGGAAGCATCGATCGTGATAGGAATTCCTCTAACTATAGCCTTGACTTTTTGGTGGAGGGATAAAGGGACATCCTTAAGGTCATGAAGCCAAGGGCGTCCCAACAATAAGTTGAATGAGGCTTTAATATCTACCACTTGAAAAGTAGTAGCATGTTCAATGTCTCCTGCAGTAACATTCATAGTGATAGTCCTAAGAGCATAATGACGAGTGTTATCGTAAGCTCTTATGCCTTGTGTTGATGGAGACAAAAATTCATCTTTTATTACCAATATCCCTTTAGTTCGGAGTGGGCAAACATTAATCGCAACCCATTATCTCAAGAGTCATTGGAACGTTCATCCTTTTGCAAATAACCGTGAGGTTTAAGGCCTTGTTATGCTTGTCACCTTAAGAAGGTAAGTCCTTGTCAGAAAAGGTGATTAAATTGATGGGACTAGGAAGATCACTAGTGATAAAATTAGCTAAACCCTCAGGTTAGGTTTCTGAATTTATCCCTACTTTAGCCAAAACGTCCATTACTGCGAGCCTATGCTCGTGGGATGTGGCTAGTAGCTTCCATACATTCATCTCAACTTTAGTATTCTTTAGTTGTTTGACAACATCGTTGTCTTCTATAAGTGGTATTGGGACTTGTTGAGTGGTAGGGATAGGTTGGTTTATGATGGGAGGTTACATTCTTCTCGATCTTGTGAGAACATCTATGGATGAATCTTCTTCGTCCCAAATGTCATCGACGGGTTTCCTCTATATCTTTAAGGTAGACATCCTTGTCGTCACTTTCCCAAACTCCGTTAATACTCACGTCCTTCTCTGGGATAGTTCGGACAAGCCTTCCACTTGTCAATGAATCCTTGGATGAGATCCTTAAATTTAAAACAGTGTTCAGTGGTATGTTCTCTAGATTAATGGTATGGACAATAGAATCTGTCCGTCCTTTTTAATGATTTAAATGGTCTTTGCTCAAGAGGTTTGATCTTTCCATTCTCGAAGATCATTTGGACATCTTTTCGTAGGAGGTCCCAATAGGTGTATAGACCTTGTTATTCCTTTAAGGAGGTGTAACCACATTGAATGTGAACGGCTTTCTTTCAGTGGTTCTAGTGGGCATCATTTTTTCAGTAATGCGCCTATTTTCAGCTAGTTTCATTTTCCTAATGGTATCGTGAAGTTGCTTCAGTAATTCCCCTACCATAAGTATGAGGCCATATACTTCTTCTTTAGAGGCGAGTTCCTTGGTTTGGGGAAAGTCACTCGTGGCATCGAAGAAAGTTTCCTCCTCTTCATCGATAGCATGAGTTTCTTCAATTGGTTTGATGAGGAGTGATGAATCAACATGGTTTTCCTCATCAGAGATTGCCAAGGAATCCAAAAGTGGAGTATTATTGATGTTTAGCTTCTTACTAGCAAGAGGTAATGGAACCTTGTTGTTGTTAATCAGATCTTGAATGTCTTATTTCAACTTCCAACAATTTTCAGTAGAATAGCCCCTGCCTTGGTCATACTTACAGTGCGCGTTGGGGTTCCAACTAGCCGTTCTTCTTTCGACTGGTGGATCACCCATTGGTCCAATAGGAGTTATGAGTCCTTTAGCATGAAGACGATCGATTGTTGTATCATAGCTCATGCCAATAGGGGTGAATTTCCTCCTAAATGGCTTCTTTTGTCCTTGATTATTCATGGCAAGGACCTCATTCAAGTCAAAGGTTCTAACATTGTTTAAGTGAGTGGTTTTGGAAGAGGAAGGGTTGTCATTCTTCTTTCCTTTCCAGCCACTATTATTGTTGTTGTTAAAAGATTTTTGTTTTGCAAGGTCGTCCTCAATATCAATACCTATGATGTAGACGGCCTTGAAAGTATTCAAGTTATTTGGGTATTTCAATTGTTTTGAATACTTTTCTTGGATGTTCTTAACGAACATCCTCACTGTAGGCGTCGTTCGTAGTGCACCTACATTAAGCGTGTTGTGAATATGCTTGGCACTCATAGGAAGTGGTAATTGACGTATATAATTAGGGACAATAAAGTAGGGAGCCGCCAACAAGTTTTTAAGGAACTTGTAAATTGTTCACGGATCATAAAAGGTAACCACGAATAAAGGGACAACGATAAGCAACAACGATTGGCCCGTGAAGGTTACACCCCATTCATAATCCATGAGGGTACTAACTCCATATGGTTTGGAACTACGAAAGGAGGATCGGGGATGATGGTACGAAGTGAGTCATGGAGTCACATTCGCTCGTATTGGCCTGTACTCGATTCTTATAGTGAAAAGTGATTCTTGCGATCTCAAAGGCATACAAACAAAGATTCAATTTGCTCCAAACTATTATTAGGCTAAACTAGTTGAGTATTAATGGAACATATAATTCTAAAATATTTGCACTAGTAGAAAAAAGGTGATTGCCACCGGTTCAAAACCCCTCAATCCCACACGACACAGCCTGGGTCAGTAGTCAACCGGTCTCCTAGTATGATTGAGTCTGGGAATAGGGGTGCTGTCTCTGGGTGTTTGAATCTGCCTTGCTCATCCTCGAATTCGACCGTCTCTGTGTCTTTGTAGGACACAATGGCCCGAGTTAAACAGACGACTCATAGGGCAAGGCATAGAAGGGGCACTTTAGAAGTGTCGTCTGATGAGGTTATGCCGGCTGAGGAATATGATATGCCGGATCAGCAAGAGGTAAGGTCCCCTCCGAGCGCACTTACCACTCCCAATGATAGGATATTAGACGAGTTAAACTAGGGAGACAGTGAAGAGGCTGTCTTTACTTCTTGCTCTCAAAGTAGTTCTGAGCAGGAAGACGGCGAAGAGGTCGTTCATGGATCCTCAGAGGAGTTAACCTCACTACAAGCAGATGCTAGCTGTGAGGCAGATGAGGTTGCTAAAGGGTCGTCTATGACCAACCCGACTGAGACGCGCATGTCTGCCATGGATAGAATTACCCTGAAAGCTAGCTTCCCAGATCCAGAAGGATCAATTGAACAATAGAAGGCCCAACTGGTGGCCAAGAATGATGAGGTAATCTCCGCTTTCCCTTTTTAACTCGTGTAAAGTTTTATTGTCAAACAACATAATTTCATCGGTTATAACCCCAATATTCTACTTTCAAAGTGGAAGCAAGCTCATTCCCAAGTCGATTACAAAGACGCTCAAGTGTAAAGATGATGAGCCGGGAAAAACTTCCTCCAAAGTGAGGAAGAGTTAGCTAACGCAAACGGTGTCATCCTTGCCGCCTGTAGAAGACATACCAACAATTAGAGGCAAGGATATGAAAGCTCTTAGTATTAGCACTGAGTTGGCTGGCAACGAGCTGGACGTCTCCAAGATGTCGAAGAGTGGCAAGCCACTCGATGCTGCATCCAGTTCTGCAGCAGATAGGGGTGGGGAGACCCCTCAGCCAGAAACTCAAGGTATGGATAACTACCTTGAACTCCCATGATTGCTCGACTATATTCGAATTAAATCTCAAGCCACTCAATCGGGAGATTCGTCTAGCAGCCGACACAATATAGGTGCCGCATATGCTGCTATCTAACCACATCCTTCTTCTAGTGTAGATGCCTCTCAAAGATGGTCGGACATCTAGTAGTATTCCAAGCGGATGTTGGGGACCATCACCCGGTCAGAGAAGGACAAGATCCCCGGGATGCATCATGTCAACATGGACCGCATCATCGCCTTGCTGGCTAAGGTAACTTAGCTTTTTTAAAATGTCTGATTTTCATTAGTATATCAAACAACCCTTCTTTTTGCCGGCTGTGCTTTGCAGGCAATGCTGAGGGTAAACGGGCTTAAAGCCCCGTTTACCAAGAAGCAAGAGGAGGTAAGAGACGCCAATAACCGGGCAACTAATGCCATTAACTCTGCTCAATTTCGAAACACTATGAATGATATTAAGACTAAAGCTAGAAAGATGAAACAGGCGGAGCTGGTTAAGGAGCTCACAGCTGTTGTCGAGATGGCTAACAATAAGGCGTCTGACCTTGAGTATGAGCTTAAGAATGCCAAGTCGGATCTCAAGGCACTATAAGGGGTTGACAAAGAAAATACCAAGCTCAAGCAGACATCGGTCGGCTCAAGGATGGGATGATCTAGATGCGGAATGATAACAAGGTTGAGCTTTTCAAGGAGCAGGACCGGCTAGTGGCGGAAAATGAGAGAGACAACAAAGAACGCGAAAAAATGGCATGGCAGCTCATTATTCATCCGGACACCAAATGGGAATTCTTCAACTTGAGATACAAATATGCCACTGAGATATACGATGCTCAGGCGCTAGGACTAGCGACGTCGGCACTGTTTAAAGAGTGGGCCGGCATTGTCTCGGATGAAGAGGAAGAAGAGGAGGAGCTCGAGGAGTAGCAGGATGACCTGGTCGCGGTTGACCCTAACCAAGTTCAACCAAGACAAACTGAAGGCGAGCTCCCCTTCGACCAAGACTAGCTCGTGCCCCCGCCTCAACAGACTCGGCAAGATTAATTTTCTTTCTTTCGGCCATAATCCGTGTGTAATTCCGGCCTGTGTGCCGAGTATTTTGGATGTAATTTCTACAATCTTTTTATTTCCCGGATGTAGATCCGGATGACAATTACTCTCCCGGCCTTTGGGTTGGTTTTTCGTAAATTAATAAATTACGTAAAACTTTATATATATTTTGACACAACAATAATCATTATAATATCCTCAAAATATAATATTAGCAAGATCCTAGGCATGATACTAAACGGATTAATAACAAATTCTAGCATGTCACTAATAATAAAGATCAAATCTTTAGCCTAAACATGATACTAGCAATGACATGATATTAATATTAGCTAAAACCCTAAACATGATACTACATCCTAACATGATACTATGAATTAAAATAATATTATAAGCATGATTTCTAAAGGAATAGAGTAATCGAATTACTCACTTTGTTGCCTTGTACCTCTTTATATCAAAACAACACACAAGTTAGTAAAATTCAAGAAAGATCAAATCAAATAAATAAAATAATATTAATTAACATATAGATTTGGGACCAAACCCTCAGAACTATCAACCTTTCACGTCGAAGTCTAAGAAACTTCGAGTTTGGCTAGGAGTATTCGAATCTCGTGAATGAGGTATGGTGTTTGTTTGGGAAAAAGTATCAAAGGATGTGTGTTGGGATGTGTTTAGACTAAGGCTAAGGTTAGAAAGAGCAGGAAAAGAAGCTTAAAGCTTATAGAGAGGATTAGATAATTGTTAGTGAATGAAAATGGAGGAAAACGTCTATTTATAGAGAATAACGAGGGAAAAAGATCATAAAATGACCCGGGAAATTTTGTGTAGAATTACCCTATAGATAGTATCATGTAAACAACTACCTGTTTTTTTTTATTTGTTTAGAAGTACCTGCAAGTTATGAAACGTTTGGGTAGCACTACCTGACGACGGGAAAGATTAGGTCGTTGTCATGACTAATCTTCCTATGGCCAAACAAAATTTATACACAATTAACTTAACCAAAATGCTAGTATAATGGCAAGCTAAGAGGTCGAACCACTAGGAATGGAAGGTGAAGGCTATAGTCGTGCGTTAAGCTATCCCGAAGAATGTAGAAATGGTTTGGTTAAGCAAGAACTAAGCAACTTAACAAATCAAATAAAGAAATCTATATCACAAACACTAGGAAATTAGGATCCACATGCACTCACAATAGACATGCTAATTGGATAAGAGATTGATCAATTGAACAATGCAAGGGAAAATACTAATTGCAATCAAAAGGACTCAATAGGCTATTTCCTAAGCGTCAAACTAGGGGTCTCTACAAATGACTAGCATAGGAACATCACAAATAATGTTCAATCGATAAATGTAATTTCCAAATCAATTTGTCGTATCAATGGAAAACTATAATGCAATCTAGCTTGAAAATCAAGGTTAGATACTCCTTAAAAAATCAAACACTTGCACAATTTTTATCAACCAATTTAATCACAATATCACATCAATCAAAATCCCCCAATTAGCTATGATCTATCATTTATGCATGCTTCACCACATCCCTAGCAAATCTACTCACTATACATATTGTAGAAATGAAGAACAAAACTAAACAAATCATCAAAATCATCATCAACATTGCAATCAAGTCATCAACAAATCAATCAATCAACTTGAAATTCAACAAAATATCAAAATCAAACACTAAGATTGGATTAAGGAGAAAGAAATTCTTACAAAACTTTGATTAATATCAAGAAAATTGAGATCAAGTTAGCAATCATCAAGTTTCTCTCTCTAGAATCTAAGAACAAGAATTCCAAGCATAAACTTTCTCTCTCTAAAAATCTCATCAAAATCTAACTCTTTATCTATTCTCTAATACATTCTCTCTCTTAAAATAGGAAGAAAATCTATATATAGTAAAACTAACTAAGGAGAAATTAGTTAGACGTCCTAAAAAGACCCGTACAGGCGCGCCCTTCTTCAAGATTGCGTGGCCGCGAAGAAGAGGGTATGAAACAAGAAATAGGGGCGGCGTGCCCGCGCACAGGTGGTGCGCGCCCGCGCCCCTATCGTGCGCGCCTGCGCACCCGTGTCGGCTGGCTGCGCGCCTACGCCTGGGAGTGATGAGTGACATTTATGTCATTCTTATGGAGTTGTTTTAGAGTCTTTTCCATATTTATTTTCTCTTATTTTCCCTTGTGCTCTCTTATTTTCTATTTAATAAAGTTTCTTTTTTATTTTGGTACTTTGGAGTGTTTTATTTTAATTTCTTTATTTAATTATGTTTAGCTTATTTTCGTATTTTATTTGCTTTTATTTGATTTTATAGTTTTATTTACTTTTTGTTTGTGTTTTATTTGCGTCTCTTTATATTAGTTCACTTTATTTATTTTCATTTTATTTTCATTTTCCCAATCCTCTCCTTAGTTTTTTTCGTGTATGTAGGTATGCATTGGGGTCAAAGTTCGATTTTCAAGGCTTAAAGGGTATGCATTCGGGTCAAAGTTCGATTTTCAAGGTTTAAAGGGTATGTGTTTGAGATGTCGATGTGATGTTCAAAGAAACTCAATTATAAGCAAATGCAGCCCTATTACTGCCCAATTACCTAAACCCCACCATACCTTATCCTTCACCACACTCCCCCTCTCTATTCTCCTTATCCTCCACAGCACCACAACAATTGCAACTCCCCTGCTCCCTCTTCTCACTTAAACACCAACAACAACACACACATAACTACTGAGCACAATCCCACTCCCTCACGCAACCACCAGCCACCACACCGCTGCAATCGTCACCAGTCACCAGACCCACCTATAGCAGCCTTCTCGCGCACTCCCTCAATTATCGCTCCATCGCAGCAGCAGCCTTCAACCCGCAACTTCACCTTCGCAGCTCACAACCCTCACAACCCCGCAACTCCCCTCAGTAACTCCATCACGCAACACCCAAATGAGCCACATCAAACCACCGCACGCCGCACCTGCAGGAACCCCCCATCTCCACCTCACGCAACCACCAGTTCGCAGCCCTAAAATCTCCAGCCACCGCACCAATTGCAACCGCAATTCGGCCCCTCAATTAATCCCCACAATCAGAGTAAATTGCAAGTTCATTTGGGTACGGGCAAACTGCATAGAAGTTCAATCGAAGTGCCAAAAAGTGTCAAAAGTGGTCAAGAACGTATGAAGTTTTCTTATTTGAAGAGGTGCGGTCGAACACACACCCATAGTTTGACCGAACCAACCCATAGTTCGGTCGAACCTACCCTTGGTTTGACCAAACCACCTCACGAGCTTCGCGCATGATATTAATGAAGATCAAACGGCTAAGATCGAAGATGAAAGAACAGAGTAGTAAATATCAAAGAGAAAATGAAGGAATGGGGGGTCAGACAGTTTCGTGGCATTTGGGGGTTTATTTTTCTTTTTCTTTTATTTTTTTTATTCCTTTCCGTATTTTTTTTTATTTCTTCTTTAGTTTTATTTTATTTTCTTTCTTTCTTTATTCTATTTCCCTTATTTTATTTTCTATTTTTAGTAGCTTTGTATAAATATCCATTTTTGGGTAATTAGAGCACAACTATTATTCTACTCTCTTAATTAGTTTTAGGAGAGTTTCTCTCTCTAGGTTTAGATTAGGATTAGAGTAATTTAGAGAGAGAAAGTGAGGGTTTCTTCATTGTTGATCTTCGATTTTGAAGAAGAAGCTTAATCAACCTCTTTGTAGACCTTCAACTTCAATCAATGAGCATCTCCTTACTTTTTTCTCTTTATCTTGCTATTTTATTATTGTTTAGTTGTTAGTATTGCTTTTTAATAATGTTGATGCTTGGTTATTTATTAATTAATCTTGTTGTTGACATGATTAGTGAGTAATTTTCCCATTAAGGGGATGGTTGTGGTGTAGTTGGATCTTGAGCATGTTTTAGGGTTTGGAGTTGATTTATTTGTGATTAAAGTCTTTATATGCTTGAAATTCTTCAATCTACTTTCAAAATGCATGTTGTTAGTCGATTGGGGGTGAATTATTGCTTGATGATGTGATAGCGGACCTAGCAATACTCATTTGTATCAATCGTTATTTGATTGCACCTCCTAGTATATGGTTCTAATGTGACAACATAGAGGCTATGTTAGGAGAAGCCAACTGAACCCGACAGGTGGCTAGATTGGATCCCTTACATCAATATTCGAGCATGTATAGTTCATGATTAATTCAAATTCTATGCCTTTGTTTGTGCTTGAGTGAATGTTATACCTAAACCGTTTCCCTTAGTACTTTATTTCTTTTTTTTTAGCATCTTTAGGCTTTATTTTACTTATCCCGTATTCCGGACTAGCTTAGTTGTTCATAACATTTGGTGGTGTTTAATCGTTCCCTGTGGTTTGACCCCTATGCTTGCTTTATACTCGTATTAGGTTTGTTTAGGTTGTATAAATTGTATATGATCTAGGGATAGACATTTGACAACGTGTTTATTCCCTTGCCAAATTGGCGCCGTTGCCGGGGAACAGCTTCCATTACCTTTGTGTTATCTTATTGAGATTAGTCCCTTTTGTGTATAATTTTGTTTTGGTTTGTAATCTTCTTGTTTTTCTTTTTTTTTTGTTAGTGCATAATTCTTGAGCTTTCTTGTTTGGTTGCTTCTTTTTTTTTTATTTTTTTTTTTTTTGAGTTATGAATCAATTTGTCTAAAATGAGATGTCTTATTCTTCTTTGCCTCAATTTGAATATGAACCCTTTTGGGTTTACTTTAATAGGTTCGAAGACTTCTCTAATTTCCATGGTTATACCTTATGGGAGGCTTGTGAGATCATTTATTGGGGTTTGAATGTGTATACTAGAGGGTTGATTGAAAACATGTGTAATGATTAATTTCAAGCCAAATCTTTGGATGAGACTTGGGATTTCTATATGTGGTTTGCTAGGGGTAGCTATGAGCAAGATACTTATGCAAATTGTAATGATTTTTCTAATTCTTGCCTGATTTCCAATGTTGATTCTTTTGTTCCCCAAGATGAACCCATAATGCATGATAACAACCACTCTTCCCCCTTGTATGCTAATTGTAATGAGATGCATCCAAATGTTGATAATGTTCATGCTTTTTCTCAATGTTCTTCGAATGTATGCATGGATGTTATTGATGCTCCCCATAACCCTAATCCTCACTTGAATGATCTTCCCTTTACTCTGCAACATTGTTGGTTGCTTCAAAATCTAGTCGTACTTCTTGTTCTAGCATGATTCCAAATGAGTTTCCCTATGTATCTAGTGAACATTTTCGTGAGGGTGATTCAATGGGACATTGAGAGGAAGGAGAGTTGATGAAGAAGCTTAACGAGTTGATGAGAAGGGAAATGATGATGAAGAGAAGGGAAATGGAACATGAGGAGGAGATGAAAGCTAGGATAGAGGCACTAGAGAGCCAAATTTCCCACCTAGCTCAATCCCAAACAAATGCCCTTCCTTCTTCTTCCCCCTCCCATATGAGTGAACCTAATTGGGCTTTAAAGTGCATGGTTGAGGATGATTATGATGATGATGTTGAAAGTGATAGAGGGTGTATGGAAGATGATTCATTTGATAAAATTTTTAAAACCACCCCCTTTATCCAACTTAAACTTCAACACTCTTTGCAACCCATTGAAGATCCCATGTTGGTGGACCTAAAAACTAATTTGAGGTTGTTAAGAGAAATGATGGGTTATGGTGATGATGAGATACTCAAGTTTGATCATGATGAGTTGGGGAATGTAGAGAATGAAAATCATGCTCTTGTTGAGAGTGAAGAATCTCAGTTAGAGTTTGAGGATATTTTTAAACTTTTTAAAGTTAGTAAAGATGTGTTAGAAGGGAATTCCTTGGAAGAAAAGACTCGTGTTTCAATGCAAGGTGGTGTGATTGATGTTGTGAGTGAGATACCCATTCCAAGTCCATCAACCTACACCCATTTTTCAAGAAAGTTTGCAAACATTCCTTCTTCTCCTATATCACTTCCATATATTCTCAAACTTACACCGATTGAGGGACCCCTTATCTCTCTAGCTCCCCATGACCTTTCTTTTGAATTCAATAATGTGATTACACCTCCAAAAAAGCAATAAAATGAGTTTGTTCCTCCCTTCCCTTTTGCTAATTCTAGTTTTGATTTTTCTACTTCTTATTTTCTTGATTTTTCTTTTGATTCTTTTACTTTTTCTTTTCGCCCTTCTCCCAAGCATAAAGTCTCCTTATACTTTATGCTCGCTTGTCATATGAGCATCGCATATGCTTTATTTTTTGATATGTTTGGCGGTGCATGCATATGACAAGCTTTTGCGTTCTTTGTCAGGTTATTTACTAGATTGGTCTTGCTTAGACGTTAAGCAAGTCTTTCTCAGGAAGTAACCCGTGTTTTATTGCTTTCTTTTTCCTTTCTTTTACGTTTCTTATTTTTGTCTATTTTCTTGTCTATGTGTATAGGTAGTTGATGCATATACTCATGTGCAAGGATTTTGGATTGAGAACCTTGAGAAGAACCACACCAATGATTGCTTGCATTTGGAAAAGCACCAAAGACGAGAAATTAGATGAAAATGTGGACAATGTGCTCAATTGCGGGTTTCAACACCCACCTCACATTTTGTTTACTCTTTCCTTCATCCCTCATCTTAGATTTGCTTTCTTATATGCATGTGGGATGAATGAATTATGATTTGTTGTGTGGATGTGGTTTCTTTCTTCCCCTCCCTCCCACCCTTTGTGCCTTTATTTTGAGCATTGAAGACAATGCTCCATTCTAGCTTGGGGGAGAAGCTATTCGCTAGCTTAGGGGGGTTATCTATATCTCTTGGTGGTTTCTTTATCATAGTCTTTTGATTGCTTGATTTATTTCTCCCATACTTGCCAAAATCTATTTTGAAATTGGTTTTTTATGTTTGGATGGCCATGAGCGCCTTATTGAGTTGACTTTTGTTATATGTAGATTTGATTGATCATGCTTTCTTCTTGCATAATTGTATATGCATTCATGAGTATTGTTGTTTTTGTGAATATTCGTTTGTCTAGTGTCTTTCCTTGGAATTCAAGGCAAAGTTTTAAAATATTTTGTTTCAAACTTGAGCATAATTGGGCTTTAGCACCTAGAATACCCTCTTTCCTAGTAATTAGAGGTTTTCATGCACTTAGATGTCGACGTTGGTTCACACATATAGCATTTCCAAGGTAGTAGAACTTAAGGGCCATGAGACCTTAGCTCACTTGGTTTGTGGTAAAATAGTTGTCGCTCTCTAGCTAGTTGAAGCTTTAATGGTAATTTTTGCTATTCAACTACCGTCATTCTTGTGAGGGTGTATCTATATTGTTCTAGCATTCTACATTTCTTGCATGTGTGGCGTTCAGATCCTTGGCATTACTAGCTCATATTGAGAATTTGGCTTGATTCTACCCGAGATCGAGACCAAACCAACCTAGGGGAAAATGAAGGAAATTAAGATTTTTGTTTTGTTTTATTATTTTCTTCTTTTGCATTTGCTTAAATAGTACCCCAATTTGAGCCCCCTTTTCCCTTCTTTGGCATAACAACAATACAAACCAATGGACCTTTGCTTTATTTTCACCTTTATTAGTTTTTGTGAAGCATTCTTGGGACTTGATTTGTATGTTTGGTTAATGAAAGTGAAAAAAAGAAGTGAAAAACTCAAATTTTGGTACTTGTGATTATCTTTTGGTATGTTGAATAGTTAGAGCAAATGAGAAGAAAAGAAAGGAAAAGAAAGAAAAAGCCGCTCAAATTTAAAAGAGGCGAGAGCAAAGAATAAAAAGAAATGAAAAAAAAAGAGAAAAAAAAAGTGAAAAATATTGAGAAAATACAAAAATATTTGTTCTTTGGTTGAAAAAGAATAAGCTTGTGGGAGGAGTTGCTTTGTAATCTATTGCTGGAATTATTGATTTGAAAGTTGGTAGTTTATTGAGTTTGAATTGAGGAATGATCAACGTTACTTCACTTCTAATTTCACCACCAATTTCCAAATTTATTTCCATACCCTTTACCCTAGCCTAAACGTTTCAACCCTTTTTAAAACCTTTTGACCTTAGTGAGGTTTAGTTACTACCGGTGGAGGGTAATCAAGCCAAGCCTATTGAGCGAGCTATCGATGCCAAGATGTTAGGTAGCCTAAATGTTTTTCATTATTTATTTCTTCCGGTTACTTCGAGGAATCTTGATATATCACCTTAAAAGTGGATGCAAAACTAGTGAGGACGCAGAAGTTTGTTTGGAGATAAGGAGTAGTGTAAGTCCCTCTAAGTTCTCTACCCTTTGCATGCTTTATGTGTGTACCAACCTTAGCTATTCTTTTGTTTATCTATCTTTAATGTGTAGTAAAGATTGTATTCTTGTGCACTTAGCCCGTTGTTTGTGTTTGGTTTGAAATATATAAACTTGAATTTTCTTGATTTCACCTTTGCCTTGAATGTTATGTATTGCCAAGAGTTACGGGGTTAAATCTCTTAAAACCCTCACGAGAGCTTACTCGTCCTCTTTGGCGACATGGGGGTTTAAAAGGCTTGATTCATACACTAAATGCATCCGTGATTCCTACGACAATGAGTTAGTGTACATTCTTTCTATCTTATTTTCTTTCCTTGAATACGTGAGTCATTTTCCCTTATGTTTCATTCTTGTTTTGCTCGAGGACAAGTAAAAGCTTAGCTCTGGGGGAATTTGATGAGTAAAATTTATGTCACTCTTAGGGAGTAGTTTTAGAGTCTTTTCCATATTTATTTTCTCTTATTTTCCCTTTTATTCTCTTATTTTCTATTTAATAAAGTTTCTTTTTATTTTGGTATTTTGGAGTGTTTATTTTAATTTCTTTATTTAATTAGTTTTAGCTTATTTCGTATTTTGTTTGCTTTTATTTAATTTCATAGTTTTATTTACTTTTGGTTTTTGTTTTATTTGCATCTCTTTATTAAAGTTTACTTTATTTATTTTCATTTTACCAATCCTCTCCTCAGTTTTTTTCTTGTGCGTAGGTATGCATTCGGGTCAAAGTTTGATTTTCAAGGCTTAAAGGGTATGTGTTCGAGATGTCGATGTGATGTTCAAAGAAACTCAATTATAAGCAAATGGAGCTCTGCTATGATAGGAATGGTGTCCTTCGAACGAGGGTTCGGAGCTGTTGGAAAGCTATTTATTTGGTAAGTTCAAGTGATCGGAATGCCTCGGTAGAGGTCGCTTCCGATTAGTAATATTAATGCATAAATATATTACAGCTTAATCTTGACTGAACTCTTCGGGTTACACCCACGCAACTAACGATCCGAAATAACAAATTAATTCGAAAGGAATTAATGAGTCGCTCGAGTAATCAATATTTAGACGTTGGAAATCGAGTTAGGAGCGTCGAAACCGAGCGTCACAAGTCTAGTCGAATTAATAAAAGACGAGACGGTAAAATCACTAATTAATCAACAAATTATTGAAATACCCCTATTATCGGAATTCCCTGAGCAAACCGAGTGCTAGGGGCATTTGGTAAAGCAAGGTGGCTAGCATGCGCACCAAGCCGAGCCTAGCATGGCGGGCTAGGTGCTGCGGCATGCTAGTGCACCATGGCTAGCAGGGCTGCCAGCACATGGGTAGCAAGCCTTGCTAGCATGTGCGTGGCAGCCACAGCATGCTAGCAGCCAAGCACGCATGGCGCTACGGCCAGTCACACATAGCAGCAGCGTAGCGCGCATTGTGCTTCAGCCAGCCGCACATAGCAGTAGGCCAGCCGCACACCAAGCGCCAGCTGGGCTGCTTGGGTGCCTAGGCTCGGCCTGCTACATGGCAACAACCCATTGGGGCACTTGGCTTGAGGGAGCCGGTTTTTGGGAAGTCTGGGGATCAAGTTTTGGTCGCCCCATTCCCTTGTGGTCCTTACCTAACCCCTCCTCTTAGAATGCCACTCGTTGATTAATTAGTTGTTGGCTATTTTCTTTTGTTTTTGATTTAAAAATAAAAGGAGAAAATTGATTTTATTAACTCTCCCACATTGATGGGAGAGTGGATTTCTCACTTGAGTTTCCCTATAAATATCCCACTTGGGAATTAGGAAAACTCACTTGAGTAAGAGCTTAATTAGGCATCTCCACTTGAGAGAAAACCTATAAGCTCATTAATTACTTGGGTAATCTTTTTGGTCGGACTTGGCTAACCTCCAAGTAGTAGATCGGTTGGGTCGCATTGTGGGTGGACTACGTCGGAGGTCCTCGCCCTTTGTGAGGCTCGGCTTTCTCAAATAAGAGCTCCATCCGGTTGAGTGAAGCACGCTACAAGGGTAATTTAGTCTTTTCTTTATTCTTGTTATTTATGCATTTTGTTATATTAATTGCAAGTTTCTTCTTGGGCTCGGGTATTATTTTCTGCGGTGAGTCGGACTCATCGAAACCCAACAGCGATATCGGAGCCTTGCTCATTTATTTTTATAACTAAAAAATTTCAAGATGTTTTTTATGATTTATTTTTTGGTTTATGTTACTAATCAGATTAGTAGCTCGGTTTTATTAATTTTAATCCCGTTTTAAGATGATTTTTAGCCCCGAACTCAGATTTTCGCCCAAAAATAGTGAATTTTGGGTGGAAACAACGTTCAGGAAACTTTTCATTCCTTTAAGGCCTATGAAAAAGCCAAAATCTGACCAGAAATGCTTTTTTTTGAGGGTTTTTCGTTTTTGACGAAAAATTTTAAATCTTTTAACCTTAAATCTTAATGGCATATTTATGGTGATTATGTATTTGGTTTTTTCCATAATGTTTTCCGCATTTTTTTGACCTCTTTAAGCATGGTTACTTTGTAGTAATTTGTGCTTGAAGGATTGGTTAAATTTTCACATAATTGCAAATCTATTGCATTAAGTGTGAAAAATTTATCTTTGAGGCTTCTAAGTACTAAAGATCCAATCTTTAATTGTTTTAAGTGGTGGGAACTATGAGTTATTAAATTCCATGAATTTTGTTGAACTTTTTGATTTAATCATGTATTAAGTTGATTGGAATCATAAAGTTTCAATCTTGTGATAGAAATTTCATTTATTTTCAAATTGGAATATATAATTTTTCAAGGATTCACAAGTTAAAGTTGGAATCTTTATTTGAATTTTTATGTTCATAATTCCAACTCCCCTTTATTTTTGTCAAATCTCATGATTAATTTAAATTAATAGTGAGAATAGCCTTATTTATTTTATTGCATCAAGTTGAACCAATTTTATTAAAGAATAGTTCTTGGAAATAATTTTTGTTTTGTGCACTTGGATGAATTTATTTAAATTGGACTTGTTATAATTCTCATTTTCCTCATTAAATTAATTCTTAAATTAGTTTGGATTTAATTAATTAAGCTACGCAAATATTCGGATTTAATCCCGAGAGTGTGGCACGCAAACCAAGGCCACACCACCCCAGCCAGCCGGGTTGCTAAGCAACACATGTGGCTACCAAGGGCTGGTGCGCTTGGTGCGCGCCACACACAAGCAGCGTGGATGGTGCGCCAGCAGCAACAGCTGCACAACAGCATAAGCCAGGCAGAAGCGTACTGCGGTTGTGCACGCATGTTGCTGCCTTGGTGCGGGTTGTGTGTGCGTGCCTGCTTGGTGCAGCAATTGCGGGCTGTGCGTGTGGGAGTGTTGCGTGCTTGCGGTACGATGTGCACAACCCCACACTAAGCACGTAAGCCCTAGTTTTAAGGCTATGTTTAATTTTGCTGTTTTGGCCGTTTTATTTATTTTAATTATGATTATTAATTTTAATTAAAATTTTGGAGGCTAGGCCTCGGTTTTGAGCGGGATTTGCAAAATTTATTTTGGCAAAATTTTGGGTTTACCGGCTTAATTAATTGGATTTATTAAGATGGATACGGAATTTAGTCGGACCTTCAATTTTAATTGCGCTAAATTACATAATCGGTTAAACAATTTTGACTAGTTTTAATTAGGCGCGTTAATCGGATTAACCACCTAAATTGATTACTAGTTTACATGTATTTGTGCATTGTTACTTGTTTATCGTTGTAAAATGCATGGGCCATTAACAAATAGTAAATGGATGAATGGAATGTATATTCTCCCGTAGGTTTTATAAAACTGGCAACTAGTAGGGCCCGATTAGGATAAAAAATACGGACTGCGTTTCGTCTTGTATTTTTATAAATCTAAATACGGTATGCGAACCGCTGAGTATTTTTGTACCTTAATATTTAGATTAATCTTAATCGTATACATTAGTATTTACATTATTTTGGTCATGTCTTGAAGACGGAGGTTCTTGGGAGACGAAGCTACGAAGTTGCAAATGACGACCCTTGAAGACTCAAGGGGTCATGCTAGTTGCCAAATGCATCATTTATTTATGTTTTCGATATATATTTATGATTATATATATAAATTATAAGTTAGATGCATGTTTAGGATTTCGAATGTTGCGATGATTAATTAAGTTCACTTAAATCGACCAACATAGAAACCCTAGGTCCCTAAAATATTGAGTAAAAATTTGTCATTCCAAAACAACACTTACCGACCTATTGAGAGTAGTGATGGGCTACGCCAAATCGAGGCATCACTATTTCTCCCTAGGATACGTAAGGCATACCGGGTATGCATATTGGTTTTGGTTATACTCAACGATATGAGTGATAGAGTCCTAACATGTCGTGGCAAAGTGGATAAGTTGTTGAGTGAGCATTAGATGCGACGATTTATCTAACCAAGAGTGGCTTGGAGCCATTAGCAAAGAGTTGCTTACGTTAGAATATTGAGTGTTAAGACAAGATGGCTTGCTTAACTACTCATTGGTTCTTTGGATCTTGGAATCGACTTATACTCACCAAATGGGGACAATTTAATATGTGAATAAGACGTTTAAATAAGTTTGATTAATATGCATGATTTCAATCTTATTTAAGTATTATGAATGGTTTTTCATTTCAAATTTTTTCAATTGTAGAATCATGTCTTCAACTAACAACGACAACAACCTAATGTGCCTGGAACTTCCCGAAAAGTTACCATTTTGCTTGAACTTGATGAACTTTAAGGAGTGGGAAGAAGAACTCCGAAAGGCCCTCCAAAATTGCTATCTAGAGCACATTCTTGACATACCCATCCCGAGTTTCTACTCAAAAGGGGTAATGAGCGATAAGGCTCATGAGGATTGGAGTTGGGATTGCAAAAGAGTCTCACGACTTATAGGAAACTCCATCCCGGAACAATGGAAGGGGAAGTTCTCCAACTATTTTCAAGACATGCTCCTTAAAGATCTAGAGGATATAGTCAATTTGAGGATCACCAAGAGCATCGATGGAAAATATGATGGTCTCGTGGAGGAAGTGACTAGGTCACTCTCCAACATGAAGATCAAGCCACCGCAAGAGGGGTGCCTAGCCAAGGAGAGGCAAGAGGTATAGGGACAAGTCTACAATTCTAGACTAAGACCCGGAATGTCACTTCGAGCCCACGTGCTTTGAATGACAAGGCTATTCACTCACTTGGCGCTCATTGGCAAGCAGGTGGAGGATGAGCAAACTGCTTTCATGCTATTGAGTTCTATCCACTCGGGCTATATCGCATTGAAGATGCGGCTAACTGCCAATCGTGACAAACTCTCTTCGATGGAGGTTGTCAATGAGCTTCAATGGGCCGACCTTTGTGGAAGTGATAGACTCAAGCTTGCTTTAAAGGCAAACAAGAAGGAGTTCAAGAACAGGCAAATATGCGATGCTTCTACTGTAGTCGGCGGGGCCACTACAAGAGAGAGTTCAGCATGTATCTGGAAGATGAGGCAATGGGAAGAGAAATCTCTACCTTAGGTATCTTCTTTATAAACTACACTTGAATACAAGCAATTCATAAGGTATTAGATATCATTAATGACTCACTATATGCTCCTATTTCAAGAACCAAGTGAGAAGAGCTTACCAAGTGGATGTGGATATACAAGCGGAAGAAGGTGTTAATGTTTTTGGAAGGCTTGTATTCACATAGTTTGTCTTGACATAGAACTTGTTATCAGCCATACATTGATCTTTTGAAGTTGGACGTCATGTTTTGTTTTGATCACAAGACTATCGTTTTGAAAGTCTTGTTTATATGTTTACGGTTTAACATGTTTATCTAAAATGTGTGCTTTCATTAGACAAACAAGTTTATAATGTTAATAATGCCACCAAGAAACCTAAGACCATTGAGTCAAATAAGACATACTTGTGGCATTGTCATCTTGGCCATATTAACATCAAGCGCATCAAGAAACTTGTATAGGAAGGTGTTCTTGACTCATTCGATTTACAATTGTTTGAGAATTGAGAAGGATGTTTATTAGGCAAGATGATAAAGCAGCTGTTCTCCGAATTGGGAGAAAGGGCAGGTGACTTGTTGGGCCTAATACACACCGATGTATGTGGACCAATGAGCTCCACCATAAGAAACGACCATCGATATTTTATCACCTTCACAGAAAACTATAGTAGATATGGCTATGTCTACCTTATGTCTCACAATTCTGAATTATTTGAAAAGTTCAAAGAATTTCAGAGTGAAGTTGAAAATCAGCTTGGCAAGAAAATCAAAGCCCTTCGATCAAATCAAGGTGGTGAATACTTGAGCCAAGAATTCGATGATCATCTGAAAGAAAAAGGTATACTTTAAGAATTGACACCTCTAGGAACTTCACAATGGAACGGAGTATCCGAAAGGAGAAATCGAACCTTGTTGGACATGGTACGATCAACAATGGGTCTTAGTGATCGTCCTATCTCTTTTTGGGGACACGCACTTCTAACTGCGGCACTAACACTGAACCATGCTCCATCAAAAGCTATAGAAAAGACTCCATACGAGTTATGGACGAAGAAACCTCCTAGGTTGTCTTTTCTAAAGATATGGGGATACGAAACTTATGTTAAGAAATTAATTTCTGACAAACTTCACCCCAAATCTGACAAGGTTTTCTTTGTGGGTTACCCAAAAGAAACCAAAGGGTAATACTTCTACAATAAATCCGAGAACAAAGTGTTTGTTGCTCGCGATGGTGTCTTTTTGGAGAAGGAACACCTTTCCAAAATGACAAGTAGGAGGAAAATCGAACTCGATGAAGTTCGAGAGGACGAGCAACAAAATCAGATTGACAGTCAAATTGCTCAAACAGCATTTGTTGACGCTGGTCAAAATGTGCAAAGTCAAACCGACAATGCAAATACTTAGTCCATTACCTTGCGTATGTCGCAGAGGCCGAGGTCTCAACTTGATAGGTATCTTGGTATTGTATTAACCGAGAATCAAGACATCCAGGCAATGGATGGAGATGAACCGATAACCTACAAGCAAGCAATGGCGAGCACCGACTCTGCAAAATGGCAAGAGGCCATGAGATCTGAAATGGATTCCATGTTTGAAAATCAAGTCTGGGACTTGGTTGACTTACCCGAGGGTTACACACCTATCGGATGTAAGTGGATTTTCAAATTGAAAAACGACAAAGATGGAAATGTATTCATTTACAAAGCTAGATTGGTAGAAAAAGGTTATAGGAAAATTCATGGTATTGATTACGATGAAACCTTTTCTCCGGTCGCAATCCTTAAAGCCGTTCAGATCCTCCTAGCGATTGTTGCATATTACAATTATGAAATATGGCAGATGGACGTCAAAACCGCCTTCCTCAATGGAATTTTGGAAGAAACTGTGTATATGACATAGCTTGAAGGTTTTGTCGACCAAAACAATGCTGGGAAAGTGTGTAAGCTTAAAAAGTCCATCTACGGGCTGAAGCAAGCTAGCATAAGTTGGAATCTACGATTCGATGAAGCCATCAGTAAGTTTGGCTTTATCAAGAATCCAGATGAATCTTGTGTTTACAAGAAGGTCAGTGGGAGTGACATCGCCTTCCTAGTCTTATATGTTGATGACATATTGCTCACTGGAAACAACATTCCAATGTTAGAGTCTGTAAGTGCCTAGCTTGGAAAATGTTTATCAATGAAAGACTTGGGAGAGGCTCAATATATATTGGGCATCAAGATCTATAGGGATAGATCTAAGAGGATGATTGGATTGTGCCAGAGTACTTATATTGATAAGGTACGGGCACAATTCAAGATAGAAGGGGCCAAGAGAGGTCACTTGCCCATGTCACATGGCATAACCTTGAGCAAGAAGCAGTGTCCAAAGACACCTAATGAGCGAGAAAGGATGAATGAGATCCCGTATGCTTCACTAATTTGATCGATCATGTATGCCATGATATGTACTAAGCCAGATGTATCGTATACCTTGAGTGCTATGAGTCGATACCAATCAGACCCAGGAGAGGCGCATTGGACTGGGGCTAAGAATATCTTAAAGTACCTGAAAAGGAACAAGGATAAATTCATGGTATATGGTGGCTTAGAAGAATTAGTTGTTGAAGGTTATACTGACGCAAGCTGCCAAATAGACAGAGACGATTTCAAACCATAGTCTGGATATGTGTTCTGTCTAAATAGAGGAGCGTTAGTTAGAAGAGTGTCAAGCAGAGCACAACTGAAAATTCTACAAATGAAGCCGAGTACTTAGCAGCCGCTGAAGAGGCTAAGGAGGCAGTTTGGATTCGTAAGTTCGTTGGTGAACTTGATGTTGTACCCTCTATCTAGGGTCCAATAGCTCTTTATTGTGACAACAATGGAGCTATTGCTCAAGCCAGAGAGCCAAAGGAACATAAAAAAGACAAACATGTCAAGCGGCGATTTCACATGATAAAAGAATGGAAATCAGAGGGTGAAATCAGAATTTTTAAAGTTTGAACGGATGACAATGTAGCCGATCCACTAACTAAACCTCTGTCTCAAGTGAAGCACAACAAGAACATTGAGGCAATGGGAATCAGGCACATTGGAGATTGGCTTTGATTTCCCTGTTTAGTGTTTTATTTAAATTTCAGACATTTTAATGTATGACACTAAGATGAACCATTCAGTTTTGGAGTAATTTAATTTCATGCAATTTTATCACTCCGTTTCTAATTAATTGTGGTTTTGGATTAAATATTGAGTCCATTCGATTATGAGAATATTCAAAATAGGGTATCAAGACTAGTCTTGGATAAATAAACACTTATTAAGTGAACATTGAATATTATAATCGAATATTATCCCTAATCGAGGTCATTTAAATGATGGACGATTAATGACCGCTTGGGATTAGTGTGTAGCTTTATTTATAGCACCGTTTCTTGTGCTAAAAGAACATGATTGTCATAAATCATTTGCACAGGTATTGGTTTAGAACCATACTGGATCGACCTATGAGAATACTTTAAGAGATTTAAAAATCATCATAAGTATACTTCACATTATGGCTATCGGAACCTCTTTCCTCGACCATGAGTATTGTGAGTTCTCTTATTTGAGTACTACTCCGTTTTGATGATAGTCAAACGTTTGTCGTACATAGAGATTATAACGGCAACACTCGGATGGCTAGGTCCTCTTAGTAATAGATGCTTACTTTACATGACTAGGAATGTCCCCCTACTAATAATAGGGAATATGTCTTTGTTGTTTACAAGGCCTCTCGAAGAGCGAGACTGTGAAAATGCATGGCCGTGCTCGGATGGATTTTAGAAATCATCTGTTTCATTAACAGTCAAACTCAGATTTCGAGAAACACTTCTGGACGTAATAAGGATGACGAATAATCTTACCTTATAGTTCATGAAGAAACATTAAGTGACTTAGGAAAAAGGCTATACACTAAAAGTGCACTTGTCCGGAAGGACAAGTGGGTGATTGATAGGAATGGTGTCCTTTGAACAAGTGTATTATTCCGATAGAGGGTTCGGAGCTATTAGAAAGCTATTTATTCAGTAAGTTCAAGTGATCGGAATGCCAAGGTGGAGGCCGCTTCCGACAAGTAATATTAATGCATAATTGATATTACAGCTTAATCTTGACTGAACCCTTCGGGTCACACCCAAGCAACTAACGATCCGACACGACAAATTAATTCGGAAAGAATTAATGAGTCGCTCGAGTAATAAATATAATAGACGTTGGAAATCGAGCTAGAAGCGTCGAAATCGAGCGTCGTAAGTCTAGTCGAATTAATAAAAGACGAGACGGTAAAATCACTAATTAATCAACAAATTACAAAAATACCCCTAACATCGGAATGCCCCAAGAAAACCGAGTGCTAGGGGCATTTGGTAAAGCAAGAAGGCTAGCATGTGCACCAAGCTTAACCTAGCATGGCTTGCTAGGTGCTGCGGCAAGCTAGTGCACTATGGCTAGCAGGGCTGCTAGCACATGGCTAGCAAGCCATGCTAGCATGTGCGTGGTAGCCGCAACATGCTAGCAGCCCAGCACGCATGGCACTACGGCCAGCCGCACATAGTAGAAGCGTAGCACGCATGGTGCTACGGCCAGCCACATATAGCAGTAGGCCAGTCGCACACCAAGCGCCAGCTGGGCTACTTGGGTACCTAGGCTCGGCCTGCCACATGGCAGCAGCCCATTGAGGCATTTGGCTTGAGGGAGCCGGTTTTTGGGAAGCCTAGGGATCAAGTTTTGGTTCCACCCTTCCCTTGTTGTCCTTACCTATCCCCTCCTCTTAGAATGCCACTTGTTGATTAATTAGTTGTTAGCTATTTTCTTTTGTTTTTGATTTAAAAATAAAAGGAGAAAATTGATTTTACCAACTCTCCCATATTGATGGGAGAGTGGATTTCTCACTTGAGTTTCCCTATAAATATCCCACTTGGGAATTAGGAAAACTCACTTGAGTAAGAGCTCAATTATGCATCTCCAATTGAGAGAAAACCTATAAGCTCATTAATTACTAGGGTAGTCTTTTTGGTCGGACTTGGCTAACCTCCAAGTAGTAGACCGGTCAGGTCGCGTTGTGGGTGGACTACGTCAGAGGTCCTCGCCCTTTGTGAGGCTCGGCTTTCTCAAGTAAGAGCTCCATCAGGTTGACTGAAGCACGCTACAAGGGTAATTTAGACTTTTCTCTACTCTTGTTATTTATGCATTTTGTTATATTAATTGTGAGTTTGTTCTTGGGCTCGGGTTTTATTTTCCGCGGTGAGTCAGACTCATCGAAACCCAACATGCTACTGCCCAATTAACTACACCCCACCATACCTTATCCTTCACCACACTCCCTCAATCTATTCTCCTTATCCTCCACCCCACCACAACAATTGCAACTCCCCTGCTCCCCCTTCTCACTTAAACACAAAAAGCAGCACGCACATAACTACTGAGCACAATCCCACTCCCTCATACAACCACCAACCACCACACCGCTGCGGCCGTCACCAGTCACCACACCCACCTATAGCAGCCTTCTCGCGCACTCCCTCAATTATCGCTCCACCACAGCAGCAACCTTCAACCCGTAACACCACCTTCGCAGCTCACAGCCCTCACAACCTCGCAACTCCCCTCAGTAACTCCGTCACGCAACACCCAAATCAGCCTCCTCTTGCGATTATTGATGCAACCCGTGCGCTCTACTTGATGAACATTGGGTGTGGTAGTCTCTAAACATCCCCACGGTGGGTTCATCACCGTTTCTTGATGCTAGCGTAGCATGGGAGCACAGCCTTGAAGACTTGGAGCTTGCACACCTTCATTTGTGAGCTACAAAGGAGTGATGAACTTGCATCTTGAGCTTCATAAAACCTGAGGAAATGCCATGGAGAGCCTTGGACACCATCGTTCTCCTGTAAACAAAGAAAAGCAAACAAATAAAAAAGAAAAGGCAAAATAAAATAAGAAAATGAAAGAAAATGAGAAAACAACTAACAATGCACAAAATATAGAAATGCTGGTTAAAAATGAAGAAAAAGAGATAAAAAGACCTATAAAAGCAACTAAAAAACATCCTAAAAGAAGCTAAATGAGTGCCTGTAGACACCTAAAAATGTCTCATTAATTCCAAACCCGAGGATGAACAGCCTTTCACCACCATTATTGGTCAGGTTGAGTATTTAATCTTGGAATGCTTAAATCCATATTCAATCCCAATACATTTGATAAACCAACCCAATTCTTAGCCCATTTTCCCCAAACCATAACATATTTTCCTCTTTTCATGTCCACATCACAAAACCGAGCTGAACTGATTTTGTAGCCCTATAATTTTGATCCAAATATTATTTGGTAGGATAGGCCTTTCAATAATATTTTCAAATATATATCATAAGCCCAATTTCGATTTAAAGAGAAGAATATACGAGCAAAATACTAAACTTGTCACAAAACCGACACCCTTTCACTAAAACGGCCACATCATAAAATAAACTTGTCACAAACTTGTCACAATTAGACTTGAGAAGCTTTCCAACGGTATATTATATTCCTTATTCCGAGTTACGTATCAAAAGTTATAATAGTTTTAAGAACGCGTAAAAAACTGAATTACCGCGCAACAGCTTAAACACCGCGTCACGGTACATGCTTACGTGTCATGGTGCCTTGTACCTTGACATGGTATTCTTCATTGTGTCACGGTGCTTTCCCGTGTCTATTCCTCGTTTTTCCTCACGTGCTAAAATGACTTTAGACGTTTTTTTAGTAGAATTGTACACCGCGACACGGTGTGCTGTACCATGCCACGGTGTACAAAACCATGTCACGGTACTTGGTACCATTTCAAGGTACACACACCGTGACACAATGCCCAATTAGGGTTTTTTTCGCGGCTCTTATCTCTTCTAGGGTTTTGTGGAATCCCCTGTTCATTTCCTCTATAAATACCCCCCTCATTTTTGTAGTTCGAGGCACCAAAAATCATTCTCTCTCTCCTTACACCAAAAATCATCCTCTTCTCCCTCTTTAGCCTAAACCCTAGCCCCTTATTCTTCCACCACACATCCCTTAAGCACTCCAAGGAATCCATACTTGACCCGAGGTTCCGTCCTTAAACCAAGGCGTGCAAGGTATAATTAACTGAGGGTTTAGACCAAATCAACTCTACTTTTACTTAACACAAATGTTCATTAAAGATTTACACTACTTTAGTGTAAATCAGCTGCTTAAAGGAAACAAAATTTGTTTCCTTTTTTACTCACACGTGCCATGTCGTTTTTTAAAATTTATGAAAAGAAATTTTCTCTCTCTTCTTCATTATTCAGCAACTACTTTTTCTCTCTTGTTTCTTCCTCAACTCGCCCATTTCTCTCTCTTCGAACACGATTTTAGCTCTCTTCAATCTCTCTTCTGTAGTCGATTGTTGCTCTCTGCGTTTTAATTTTGAAGTTTCAGGTTTATTTACTTAATTTTCTGAGATTTTTGTTAGTTTTAGTTGTTTTTCAAGGAATTATATCTTCGATAAGTGCAATTACTTGATATATTAAGGATCACTATTATGGAGATAATAAGTTCATTCTTTTGGGTCGTCATTGTTTGGTGCTAGATACGACAAATGATCTTTGGGCTAGTTAAATAGTCCAAAGCCCAATAGAATGGATCCTATGTGGTCACACAACAAGGGTATTGGGTTAAACAAGTAAGAGGCGCATTAATGGGCCTCATGAGATCATGACATACCACATTGAGTGTTGGGCTAGAGTAGTTTGATTAGGGTTAAGACTTTGGGCTTGACATGGACACTTATTTAGAGATATGATCTATAAATAAGATCCATGCCTAGGGTTGAATTAAGTCACAATAAACAGTCAGTGAATTATGAAACAAGGCAACAAGTTTTCCCAAAATCTAATCTCCTTTTCTCTCTCCTCATTCACGGTCCCTCCCCTCTCCTCACGTTCGTATGGCCGGCGCCCCCTCGTGGTGGCTCGTGGTGGTGGTTCATGGTTAGTTCGTGTCTCTCTTGTCCGTTGAAGGTTGATTGAAGCGTTCAATCACAACTAACGAGCATTAGTGGAGGTTTAACTTGTGCTTGTGGACCAAGTAGAGGAATCACGCTTGGGGTTCTTTATCTCTCATTGTTCTTGCTCGATCGAACGTGGAATCACGCTTCAAAGGTACAATTATATGTTCTTTATGTGTTATGCAATGATCATGGTTATTAGATGTTTATAAATATAATTCATGAAATTCCGCTTAGAGTATCTAAAATCCTACAGTGGTATCAGTTAGCCTATTGCATTTACGCATATTGAATTTTAATTCTTTGAATGTCCACAATTTTAATACAATTAGGAGGGAAAATAATTTAATTATGGTTCAATCTTTATATTAAATGGAGATTTAATTTTTTGGAATTGTTTAAATGTGATTTAAATAGCTCAATTTTTCTAGCAAAATCCGATTTAAGCCCTAGTTTTTCGAAAATTTTGATTGAAATAAAGCCCTAAAATTTTGATTTTGTGCTTAATTTTGATAATTTTCGAATATTTATTCTTCATAAATTCAAATAGATTGATTTGATACATAAAATGTGATTTTTGTATAATCAATAATTTTATCTAAGTGTTAGATTAAATTTGAATTAATTTTGTGAAGAACCCTAAAATTGAAATTGAATTAGGAATAAATGTTGTGTTTTAATTCAAAAGACCTAATTTAATCTAATTTTTACAAAAGTTGTTTAATTAGATTAAATTTCTCAAAAAAAAAAGGAAAATATTTAATTTTGGGAGGGGGTAACTGTGGCTGGGTGGACGACCACTGTCAGGTGGCCACGGCGGCTGCCCAAGTGATCGAAGAGAAAGGTAGGGAGGGCGCAGGCGGGAGATAGGCGGCAGCAGCGTAGTGGAAATGTGATTTTATTTTGGGGATAAAATCAAATATCAAAAGTTGGTATTTTGATAATTATCCATAATTAAAGTTGTTAATTGTGAATAGGATTTCTTAGGATATTTTGAGCATATTCCAAAAAGATAAAGAGTGATTTGAATAATGTGATTATCCCATAATTATTTTAGGATATAATTGATTTAAAATTTTGTGATTGGCTAGTAATTAGTATAGAATTTCCTAATTTTGTTAGGATAATCTTTGAGGATAAATGTGATTTATCTTTTAAGATTAAAATAAGATTTGATTCTATCTCATGATTAATTTAAAATATACGATATTTTATTGATGGTTATGAATAATATATGATATTATCTAATTGCATTAATTAAAATATGAGATATTTAGATGTCATGTTTCCTTAATTATGAACATTCGATGTTGTAATTTTGGAAAGCATGATGAGTGATTTATTATATGGCACTTTATAATATATGATGTTATTCATTGCTATATATAGACTAGTATGACCCATAGATTTTAAATACGATATGCGCATCATGTCGTATTTTTGTAATCTAAATATGGTCTGCGTACCGTTAAGTATTTTTGTAATTTATTTTATTTTATTTAAGTAGTAAACAGAATAGAGTAGAATTACAGGTTGCAGTTGATCCAAAAAACCAATGGAGTGAAGGCCCAAAGGAGCTAGATGGATGAGATCCATGAAGGTTCAAGTGGGAGTTTTGCTTTATTAGTTTTCTTAGGATTAAGGGGTCATACTATGTCATGTTTTATTTATGCATTAGTAGATTATGCATGTTAGATTTTATTGATGCTTGTGATGATGCGTTAGAGTTCACTAAATAATCACAACATAATAAATCTAGGTCCCGGAAATATTGAGGTTGCTTTTCAAATTAGATACCCAACAATCCTTCGATCGTGAGTGATGGATCGGCCTTAGCAGAGTGTCACTTGTTATCTTGGGTAATTTGGGGTAGATCACGTTCTACATATTTAATTGGTTATACTTAACAAGGTTACCTAAAGAGTTTAGAACCTTAAGAAAAGGGTAATAATTAAGCATGTGATGTTTAATTATTCAAGCAAGAGTTACAAGAGTTGTAATCAGTAAAGAGTTTACTCACCTTAAAAATGTAATGCTTGATGGTAGGGCCTCAGTCCGATCAACTATTACACAAATAAAGGATCTTGGGATCATTTAATTCATTTGGGATCAATTAATATTGAATAAAATGTTTTAAAGTTACCAATTTTAATTTGCTTATGGTACTTTACATTTTATCAAACATTATTGAATTTTTCGTTTAGTTATAAGTAATATTTCGTTCTAATTTTATTTTAATATATAATCTCCTCAATTGAAAATAAAGTTGAGAAACGTTCTAAAAAGGTTAAAAGATAATCCATAAACCTATATTCCAATTTTTCTAAAATGGTTCCAAAAGGCAAGTTTTAGAAACCCATGTCACATGTCTAAGGTTGGTTTTGTTCAAAATTTTTGAGTAAAATGCCAACACATCTTCATTTTGAAAAGTGTTTCAAGGGATATAATGAGATGGGAGGTACAAATTCTCTAAAAGACAAGTTCCGAAATCTAATAAAATATCTTCTCTTCAATATGATTGATTATAAAAAAATGATTGGAAATCTCTATGACAGAAAGTTGGTCAAATGGTGTTATTCTTCATTCATTTCATTTGGAGTTAAATAGTTGATTAAACTCTAATGTGAATAATGATTGAATAGACTTAGCAAAATCATGAAAGTGCTTAAGGAAGTTAAGCAAAGTATCATTTTGAACCTAAGAGAAATGTTCTAAGTGGCTCAAAGGAAAGGGTTTAAGAATATATGAGGATTGCATTAAGAATTTATAGGCCAAGAAATGCAAACAAGTTGCCCCCTCTTAAACCTAGAACTACTTACATGCTAAAAATTGTTATGAATAACAGATGTTCCAAATTAAATGGACCAATTCCAATTGATTAGAAACTACTTCATACAGTTGGAAGGTAAAAGAATGGAAATGTTCTAATTTAAGAAGTATATTATAGAAATTGTTGGACATGTGATGTCATGTTTAGTTCTCTCTCATTGAGAATGTGGTTGAACTAAAAAAAGAAGTATGGCTAAGGGAGAAATAAATCTACAAGTTTAGAAGCAAATGTTGCTACTTCGCAAGTAGAATCTACAAGTTTAGAAGCAAAAGTTGCAACTTTACAAGTAAAAACGTGTTTTTCACCTTACCTAGTTATGGCTAGAATTGAATAAATGTTTTTCATTCTTGTCATTATCAAAACATACCCATTCAATGTTAGTAATGACTAAGCATTGAACATTAAAAAACATGGAGTAAATGTTATACTATGCTTTATTGAGTCACGATGTGTTTTGAAAAGCTAAATAGGTTTAAAAGTTCTATATGATAGATAAAGATAAACCAGTTCTGTATATATAAATTGTCTCTAAAATGTCAATTAATTCGAATGAAAATGAACATTGCATGTGGAAGATCCAAAGGGATAGACTTTCAATATCATTAGATTGTGAATCTATTGATATATGTAAATATTATTCTAATTTGAAATTTTTGACAAAGTCATCGTTTAGAGAAATGATGATATGAACTCAAGGTCTAATACATATCGATGTAAGAAAATCTAAGGTTTAAAGGCTAGAGACTGACAATGAAACTTCATTTGTGATATGATCACTTGTGCTTAGTTGAAGCTAAAGTGTGAAAGTTTTAAAAAGTTCAAACGATCCAGTATGAAGTTCAGAATCAACTTGACAAGATAATAAATACACTACAATATGATTATAATGGTGAAAGTTCGAGTCGAGACATTTACTTGGAAATATATTCAAAATATTGTGATATGATTGTAATATGAGAATTTGAGCCAAGACCTTGATAAAATCCAAGAGTTGTGAAATTGTTTTACAACAAACTCCAAAAGAAAACCTTATGAAGTGTCAATGAAAAGGAGCTATCAATCTATATGAGATATATTTTGATAATGGATGAAAATACCCTATCTTCCAACCATTATTCAAGGGATATACTTTTAAGATGAGCTACAAAACTAAACAAAACTACATATGTCAAATCAAATGAAGCAAAGGCTTCATGTGTGATATGGATAAGAAAAGTTCTTATAAAGTATTTCTACAAAGCAAGGAATACAAGGTGTATTAAATTGTTTGATACACGTTCAATTCCTATACAAAGCACGGGGTACTACTACACAAGTCATACTTATCACAAAATGGTTGTTGCTCAAGTATATGCCCTTTATGGAAAAGATGTCATTTCCAAAAGGTCAAGTGGGAGTAGTGTAAATCTCGAAAGAGTTCGAGAAAAGCAACAAACAAACATAGTTCAAACTATGGTTGGTTTACCCTATGCTAAATGCGCCTCTTCAAAAGGCAAGTGGGAGTATAAGAATCTCGAAAAGTTTGAGAGCCTTGAAAGAGTTCAAGAAAAGTTAATTCGAAAATCTTGAAGAAATTAGAGAAATAATCGAATCAAAGCAACAATATGAGCATGATTCACCTCATGTTACAAATGACAACGCGTGGTCTCATTAAGTGTAATGGGAATAAAAACCATGTGTCGAAGGTAGTACATTACAAGTGCATGTCCTCTATTGTCGTTTCTCATTGAAAACTAAACAAAGTTGTTGTATGAGTTTCAATTGTTTCATAAAGTCCCACAATGATGACTAGTATAAGTAAAACTTAGCCAAAGAAATATGATTTCATATTAACTAAAAGTTTTAAAATATTTATTTTGGAACATGATGATTATGCAAGTAAAAAAGATGATTTGACAAGTTATAACTCCAAAGTGGTTTAACAACCATGAAATCTGAAATAGATTCTAAGTCTGTAAGCAAGTGTATGACACTTGATTAATTTGCCTTATTGGGTGAGACCCATTATAAGCAAAGCAAACAAGAAAGAAAAGTGTTTTCTAAATAAAGCAAAGACTTGTTAAAGGACTCAACTAATTCATAGTATGACTATGACTACAATGAAACCTTTATATTAGTCACGTTGTAAAGATCTATTAAAGATATTCTAGTGATTTGTACCTTATGAGATTTGGTAGATGGATTTCAAAACACTTTCTTAAAATTGTTCATGAAAGAAGATTTGTATATGATACAATCAGAATGATTTTGAAAAACCAATAATCCTAGGGATGCATAAAAGATCCTTTAATGGATTGAAATAAGCATCATGGAGTTAATGTTCTTAATTTTGTGAGTTAATCAAAATTGTTTGATGTTCTCATAAATGAAGGTGTTATGTATACAAGATGTTTAGTGGGAGCTATACAGTCTTCTTGGTCTAGTATAAAGAGCAATTATTCATTGCTTGAAGAGTCAAGTAATGGCTAATGCATTTTGTATGAAAAACCTCGAAGAGGATGATGAGTACATTTGGGATTCGAGATCTATAAAGATATGTCTAGAAGGATGTTTGAGCTTGGTTAAGATGCTTATATTGATAAGATTCTTATAAGATTCTTATAAGGTTCAACATTATATTGAAAAGAGTTTCAATCCCATATAACATGGCACAAAGCTTAACAAGATTCAATGCTTTGAGAAAGGTTGATGAAATTAAGGTTTTAAGTGATATGCTCCTTATGCAGGTTAAAAAGGATGCATCATGCATGTCATGGACTATACTCATCTCTTTAATTCACACGTTTTAAGAACAAGTGATGATAGATTTCAATCGAAATCCAATGTAACGTTGGAATACAAGTTAGAAATTCCTAAATTTCTTGCGAAAGGACGAAGGAAAATTCTTAGTGAATGGAGATGAATATTAGTACAAAATTTAGGAGTTGCAAAATTCATATTTATGAGTGTCTCATGAATTGTACTTACTAAACCCCTTCCATGACCAAGGTATGAGAGTCATACCAAGGTTCTTGGATTAAAGCAAGTTATGTAATTTAAGTTGTGTATGTTTTGAGAAAACATATTACATAAGTAATACATTAACTTGCTAAATTATGTTTATCAATTGAAACAAAGTTTCAATCTTATTTAATTATGGTTTTAATGTTAAATAAAATGTCCAAAATAATTATGGATTGATGGGATCATCAGGTTAATGACCTGGTGAATGAGACCCCACAGGTCAACAAAATCCATATATTATTTAAGTTCCTAGTTCGAAATCATTAAAGTGGACATAAATTATTTCAATAAATGGATTAGCATGTAAGATTGATTGGATAGCGCAGTTTCATGGGCTATAGGGGCATAGTGATGATGCTCGGTCAATTACATGGATATGCATGAATGATGCATGATCGAACTATAGACCTACTTTGAAGTTCAAGTATAGAGCTTCCGGATATATTAGTGGATTTCTTAGACATGAGTGGAACATTGATTCCATTCAATGATTGTCTTAACTGTGGTACATTCAAACGCCATGCCGTAAAAGGGGTCTATAAAGGATGTTTCCCGATTACTTCAAGAATTGAGTGGGAGCTTTGGTTTCACAAGATTGGATTGAGTCTACCTATTTAATTAGGAATGTGTCTTGGCCCCTTAAAGAGGGAGAATTCAGAAAATGCATGGCCGTGCTCAAATGGACTACATAGTAATCATTTGTTTTGTAATTCTAACTCAAATTTCAAGAAAAGATTTGTAGATTAATATGATCACGACATGAGATGCAATCATATTATCAAATCCACGCACATTGACTTAAGGAATTTGAATATTGTGCACTTGCCGATTGAAGGAATTATGTCTTCGATAAGTGCAATTACTAAATATATTAAGGATCACTATTATGGAGATAAAAAGTTCATTCTTTTGGGTTGTCATTGTTTGGTGCTAGATATATGACAAATGATCTTTGGGATAGTTAAATAGTCCAAAGCCTAATAGAATGGATCCTATGAGTTCACACAACAAAGGTATTTGGTTAAACAAGTAAGAGGCCTATTAATGGGCCTCATGAGGTCATGACATACCACATGGAGTGTTGGGCTAGAGTAGTTTGATTAAGGTTAGGACTTTAGGCTTGACATGGACTCTTATTTAGAGATATGATTTATAAATAAGATTTATTCCTAGGGTTGAATTAAGTCACAATAAACAGTCAGTGAATTGTGCAACAAGGCAACCAGTTTTCCTAAAATCTAATCACCTTTTCTCTCTCCTCATTTACAGCCCCTCCCCTCTCCTCACATTCGTATGGCCGGCGCCCCCTCGTAGTGGCTCATGGTGTTCTTTGTGGTGGTTCGTGGTTCGTTCTTGTCTCTCTTGTCCGTTGAAGGTTGATCGAAGCGTTCAATCACAACTAACTAGCATTAGTGGAGGTTTAACTTGTGCCCGTGGACCAAGTAGAGGAATCACACTTGGGGTTCTTTATCTCCCATTGTTTTTGCTCGATCGAACATGGAATCACGCTTCAAAGGTACAATTATATGTTCTTTATGTGTTATGTAATGATATTGGTTATTAGATGCTTATGAATATGATTCATGAAATTCCACTTAGAGTATCTAAAATCCTACAGTTTTTATTCTTCGATTATTAGGTTTTTTTATTTTGTTTTTGTTTTTGATTTTTGTAGTGTTTAATTTTGCAATGGTGAAGAAGAAGAGTACAAAGAAGTCTTCAGATACTGGAGAAGGTGAGTTTACTTAATTTATTCATCATTTTTTAAAAATTTTAAATTCAATTTTCGCTTATATATGTCGAATTACTAGTGTATTTTATTTTTATAGTTTGCACTTGATTTTTCATGCAGATTATGATAATTGAATTTGAATTTTGAAGTTAATGTGTTTAATTTTGCTTTATTTTATTGTTCATTGTATATAATTGGTTAAAAATTTGTTATACATGTGTTGTGGTGTTTTTATATGTTCAACAAATTTTGCATGTTATTTTTTCAGAATTTAGGTTTTGATAAATTGTATTGATAATTGTATTTACTTGTTTATTAACTGCTTATTATTCTTCAGAAGTTGTTCTTTGTTATTTTTTGCTTAGGTTTTAGGCAGAGAATGCTAATTGGAACTGATTTTAGGTTTTAGGTTTTAGTTAGAGTATGAGAATAATAGGCATATATGCATTGTGTTTGTGCATTTGTGTTTGAGTAATAGGCATATGTGCATTGTGTTTGTGCATTAGTGCATTGTGTTTGAGTAATAGGCATATGTGTCATTTATATACATGACAAGGGTCACTTTATGCTGTTAAAAGGGTCACTTTGTGCTATTACAAGGGTCATTTTTTGCAGTTAAAAGGGTCAATTTTTGCAGTTAAATGGGTCACTTTTAGCAGTTAAAAGGGTTACTTTTATAGTTTATAGTTTGGCTAGGGTAGTTTATGAATTAGTAATTTGTGGTAATTTATGAATTGCTTATCTGTGTTAATTTTTTCTGTATTAATCAGATATAAGTGGTTCTGGTTCTATTAGTGGATATCGCTATTAAGATTCTCCTATAAAGGCCAAATCAGTATCTAAGAAGGCCAAAGGAGTACATAAGAAGGCCAAAACTTTGACTGAAGAGGCTCCTAAGGGTAAAATAGTGCCGAAGAAGGCCAAAACTTTGACTGAAGAGGCTCCTAAGGGTAAAATAGTGCCTAAGAAGGCCAAAACTTTGACTGAAGAGGCTCCTAAGGGTAAAATAGTACCTAAGAAAGCCAAAGCAGTGCCTGAAGAGTCAGCTAAGGAAAAAACAGTACGTAAGAAGAGAAAGATGAGTCCTCAATTGGAATTGGATTTCGATTCTGACCTTGATACTTCACTATAAGAGAACTTGTTTTGCATTTGTTTATACTTGATTTGACTGATACTTGATTTGTTCTGCACCAAGCTTTGACTGATACTTGATTTGTATTTGTTTATTACATTATTTTATTTACTTTTTTCTTTTTTTAAAAAAAAATTATATAGGGACCAGAGACCTTTGATTACAAGGTGTAGACCATATACCTTGGAAATCTTGGTGTGGAACTTTAGTGTTAACAAAAAAACAAGTTGTTTAAGAAGTTGGTTTTGGTGGTTTATTACATTTAAAGTTGAAAACTCTCTGTCGTAAAATGCTTCATTGGCTCGTTATAAACTTTAATGGTGGTAGCTACATGTGTACTATTGGTAGTGGTAAAGAATTCGTAGTTACTAGGAATGATGTATGTAACGTGTTTTGTTTTCCTATGAGTGATATTCGTGTTCTTGAACTGAAGAAAAATATTGAAGATGCAAGTGTAGACAACTTTATTATTCAGGCATGGAGATCTGATTTTGATATTTCTGATAAGCAAGCTATTCCTTTGTCAAAATTGGAGGCTCGGATGAAAGCTTTGGTTAATAGAGGGGAAGAATTTAAGAGGTATTTTGTGGTTCATGCTATGTCTAACTTTTTAGCTCCTACTACTAATAGGACTACTTCATTGAAGTTGCTAAAGGCTGTTGATGAAATCAAAACTTTTGATTGGTGTTCTTATGTTTTAAAGAAGTTAAAGAAATCTGTTGATAACTATAACAATGATCCAACTGCTTAGAATGTTAGTGGATGTTTGGTGCTTTTGCAAATTCTGTATTTTCATCGTTTAAATTTTTAAGGAGTAAAGGAGAGTTGTAGCATTCCTTTGATTCAGCATTGGACAGATGCTAAGATTAAAAGTCGAATTAATTTGGAGATTAAAGCTGGTGGTTTTGGATAGGGACCATTGGATAACTATAACGTATCCTGTGTCACGGTCTCCTATTAGCCAATCTGTTGTTGTTAAGTAACCTCTTACTTTGGGATCTGCTCAAGGTGGTTTAAAAATTGGCGGTGCTTCTTTAAGTGGTACTATTTGGCCGCTTTATTCAATTTGAGCTTCTAAAAGGTGTGATGACTGATGATGAAATAAAAGAAATTTCAACTGATGTAAGTGTTTTTTTTTCATATCTGTAGTAGTTACCCTTTTATGTGCACAAAAATTACTCTTTATGTGCATAAAAGTTACCCTTTATGTGCACAAAAGTTTCTCTTTATGTTTACAAAAGTAACCTTTTATGTGCTCAAAAGTTACCCTTTTTTTGCACTAAAAGTACCCTTTCTATGCACTAAAGTTATCCTTTTTGTGCACTAAAGTTACCCTAAATATTCAGTTCAGTTACTTTTTTATTATTTTTCTTTGTCACATTTGTTTAATTGTTTCTTTGTTTCTATGTTTGTAGGCTATTCATGAATCATTTCTTTTTCTTAAAAGAAACATGGATGTTCTATCAAGTGTTCAGGAAAATGGTTTTAAAACCTTGAGTGATTTGGTTTCCAATGTTCTTTCTGAATGAACTATTTCATTATCTTCTGAGGATCCTGTTGCAGTTTCTCAAACTCAACAGTTACTCTCTGATCCTCATTACCATAAACTTATAGATGGTATAATTGAGGAGTGTATTAAGATGAAGTCTGCACATGAGTTGTTTCGTGAAGCGTATGGTGGTAAACAACATAATAAGGATGAAAATGCTGATGTTGGTGGAGTTGTTCCTGAAGTTAATGTTGATTTTGGTTGTGGAGTTAATGAAAGTGTTCCTATTCGTGAAGTTAATGATAATGATGGTTGAGGAGTTAATGAACATGTTCCTGTCCGTGAAATTAATGATGATGGTGGAGGAGCTAATGAAAATGTTCCTATATCTAATGAAGTTGTTCCTGAGTGTATTATCAGATCCAATAAATCTTTATGCTCACTAAACTATGGGCCATTAGGTCAAAATGTGCCTTTTGTTACTCTTTTTTTGAAGGGTAATGCTCGGATTTTCAACAGTTTGCCTCGGTTACATTTGAAAGCTCTTGATTATTGTTTGCTAAAGGATGAATCAATGCGTAGGAAGTTAAGTGTCATTTTTTATTAGTATTATTTTTTTCCCCTTTTTTTTCCTTTTATTTTTTTAAATGTTGATCTTATTTTTTACCGTTGCAATGAGAATCTTGTGACTTTTGGAATTAATTTTCTAGTTCCAAGAGAAGATATGGTGTCCCTGTAGGAGTTTATAGGTACTACGCAGCGGAAAATCATGAATCATATTCATAAAAGTACATAATCCCAAGAACACATGCATAACACACAAGACACATAATCATACCTTTGAAGCGTGAATCCCACGTAGCAATTTGACAAGCAAATCAGGGAGAGAATAGAGCCCCAAGCGTTGCTCCTCTACTTAGTCCACGAGCTTCGAACGAGCCGTCAACCAATACTAGATTGGTCGAGTGATTGAGGAAAAACGCGATCATCACCTTTATTGGACTAACCGACCACCACGATCTACCACCACCACGAACCACCACACTGGCGCCAAGGGAGGAGGAGAGAGCCGTGAGAGAGAGGAGTATGAGAGGGGTTGGTCTCGTGTTTGCTAATTAGGGTTTGATCACACTGATCAGTTTATTGCATACTACTTAGCAAACCCTAGGCACCTAGTCTATTTATAATCATATTACAATTAGACTAGGGTTAGGAAGCCCAAAACCCTTCAATCCACTCCATGTGGCCGACCATACTAGAGGATGAGGCCCATCATGGGCCTCGTCCTCTCTTGCCCGATCTAGACCCTTTGTGTGACCTTATAGGATCCGTCCAATTGGGCTTTAGGCTATTTTACTACCCCAAAGATCGTTAGTACCTCTAGCTATGATAAAACGACGACCCAAATGTCCGAACTTAATTATCTCCATAATTTGATCCATTTATACATCTAGTAATTGCACACGACAAAGACATAAATCCTTCAATCTCCCACTTGTCTGAGACAAGTGTGCAATATTCAAATTCCTTAAGTCAATATGTGTGGATTTGATAATATGATTGCATCACATGTCGAGATCAAATTAATCTACAAATCGTTTCTTGAAATCTGAGTTAGAATTACAAAACCAAATGATTACTGAGTAATGCATTTGAACGGGCCACGTATTTTCTGAATTCTCCCTCTTCAAGCGGCCATGACACATTCCCTAATTTAATAGGTAGACTCAATCCAATCTTATGGCAACAAGGCTCCCACTCAACTTTTGACATAATCGGGGAACACACTTTATAATCTCCAGTTACGGGCAGACATTTGAGTGTACCACAGTCACAACATCCATTGAATGAAATCAATGTTCCACTCATGTCAAAGGAATCCACTAATATATCCGGAAGCTCTATACTTGAACTTCAAAGTAGGTCAATAGTTCGATCATGCATCATTCATGCATATCCAAGTGATTGACCGAGCATCTCTATGCCCCTATAGCCCATGAAACTACGCTATCCAATCAATCTTACATGCTAGTCCATTTATTGAAATCATTTATGTCCACTTTAATGATTTCGAACTAGGAACTTAAATAATATATGAATTTTGTTCACCTGTGGGGTTTCATTCACTAGGTTATTTAAATAAATTAACCTGATGAGCCCATCAATCCATAATTATTTTGGACATTTTATTTAATTTCCAAAACTATAATTAAATAAGAGAAATGAAATTTCTATTTTAAACATAATTCTGCAAGTATATGCATTCCTTATGTAATATGTTTTCTCAAAACATATACAACTTGAATTACATAACTTGCTTCAATCCAAGTCTTTAATATGACTCTCATATCTTAGTCTATGGAAGGGGTTTAGTGATTTCTCACTCATAATAAAACTTTGCAGATCACAACATTCCGCTTGTCATTGATCTCATAAATGAGGTGATATCTCACATCTATTTGTTTGGATTTGTGATGTGACCCTGACTCCTTTGTTTTGACAGAGGTGTCCTTTTAGTCACAGGACAATTTGATCTAAACTTCCTCCTTAACTACTCTTACTGTAGCTAAAACACATATTCTGACATTGAGTACGCGACAGTATTCTGCTTTGAACTCTTCAAGCTTACTGTCTTCTTCATATAGACACGAATGTGCATCTAAATCAACATCTAGAGTCGTCTTGCCTGTTTGATAAACTTGCATCCGTATAACCTTTTGACAACTTATTCACTTTAAACACCATTAGCTAGAAAAATTCCTTTAGTCCTTCTCAAGTACTCAAGGATTTTCTCTTTGCAACTTTCAGTATGCTTATTCTGAATTTACTTTAAACTTGCTACACATGCACTAGTCATATGTAACATTTTGCTTTGTACATATCATGGCACATATAATGGAGCCTTCTGCAGAAGCATAAGGTACATTATCCATACAACTCAACTCTATTAGCTTTTGAAAGCACTGAGTTTTACTGAGCGTACTACCATGAAACATGGGAAAACATCCTCTCTTAGAGTCTTGCTTCATGAACTTGTCAAGATCCTTATCAACATAAGTCTCTCGATTCATTCCAATCATTCTTCAAGATTCATTTTGTGGATCTTGATTCCCAATATGTACTAACATCTCCTAAGTCTTTCATAAAAATAACTTTCTAACCACTGCTTGACTTATTCAAGCATTGATATGTCATTTCAAATGAACTGTATGTCATCTATATAAATGACCAAGAAGACCAATTGCTCCCACTAAACTTCTTGTCTCTACAAGATCCCTTTTTCGTTCTTTGAGGAAATCAAACTGTTTGATTGCCTAATTGAAACGAATGTTTCAGCTCCCTTATGCTTACTTCAATCCATTAAATGAATTTCTGAAGTTTGCAAAACTTTATGTGAATTCTGGATTTCAAAATTCTTAGGTTGTATCATATACATACCATCCATCAAGAACATTTCATGAAGGTGATTTTGATCTCCATTGCTAAACTTCGTAATTGAAATCAGCAATCACTAGAAGAATCCGAATAGGCTTTCACATCTAATAGGTTTGACCCTACTTGTAAGACTATCATGGACTAATACATCTTTACAGACATGGAGTCCATATTGGATTTCTTGGCTTTAAGCCATTTCTTGAGTTGGCACTTATCCAAAGCTTGCTTGTAGGGCATGGGTTCTAACCACTCCAATAGGAAAATATTAGAATCCACCTTTTCTCAAGATTTCAACAAACTGTTTGTTTTGATCCCAAGTAACCTACAATAGGTATGAGCAACAATAGAATTATTCTCTTCAACTCTTTGAAGCCTTTCATTCAAGTGGGAAGATAGAAGCCTTGCTAGTGGAATTAGCTTGCTTCGACATATGGTTTATCAAATTAGCTGATTTCATATGCCTTCGTCCCTGATGTAGTGTTATCCACATCCATTTGTTGCTCGTCTCGAATCTCATCGAGATCTAACTTTACTCCCACTTGGCTTTGTAGGAAGAGATTTCTTTCTAAAAAGACACTATCGCGAGCAACAAACACTTTGTTTCTACGCGATTGTAGGAATAATACCTCTTAGTTTCCATGTGAAAACCCATGAAGAACTATTGTCTGATTTAGGGTGCATTATGTCATCTTTGTAAACATTTTACATCGACTTCATAAACCTTAATCCTGTTTAGAAAAGATAACTTTTGGAACATTTCCAAATCATATCTCTTATGACATCTTTTCTACTGCTTTGGTTAAGTTTTCTGCTTAGTATATTCGCAATTGTTGTTATAATGCATATCCTCAAACGATATTTGTAAATCATTAAAGCTAAACTAGGATCGAACCATGGCAAGCAAAGTTTGATTCCTTCTTTCTACATACACTTTAAATGTAATGTTTCTGGATTGTGAACTAATTCAACAATTCCCTTTAGATGATCATTTACTTTTGAGTTAAATATTTATCACAACAATCATATTGTGGTGTTAAATTGCTTATCTCAAACTGATCTTACATTTCATTTTAGAATTCTTGAACTTTTCAATGATTCCGAGCTTTACTTCATTAAGTAATTATCGATATATTTACTTAAATCGTTAGTAAAAGCAATAAAATATTTAAATCTTTTTCCTAATTCTTGAACTTATGGTCCACGCACATCATATGTATGAGTTTCAAAAGGTCATTTTAGCTCCTTTACCCTTTCAACTAAAAGGAAACTTGGTCATCTTACCTTATCAAGCATGACTTCTAATTCTCAAGTGATTCATAATCATATAAGAATAAGAGTCCACCCAATATAACTTTGGATGTGCAAAATGGTTTATGTGACCTAATCTTACTTTGTTATAAGTAAGTTTACTTTAAATCATCTAATTTTGCTTTTGTGATCTACTTATATCAATGTCATAAAACAAATTTAACTCGTATCTAGCAAAATGAAAAAAATTTATTACCTTGGTCATGGATCAACACTTGTCCAAGCCAAGTAAAAACAATTCAGTATTCAAACAAGAAAACCGAAATATTAGCTCATCAAAACTGGAAATTGTTCTAAAATCATCATAAAAATTCCGAAATTAAAACTATGAAGCTATCTCTGGCCACTCAAACACTTCTAGTGCACCTTCAAGCTCCATTTCCATGCTAGCCTCACTTCTTTGCAGCTTCTGCACCCTACAACTTGGTATCACATACCTAAGTGAAAGTTAAAATGTTTATAACATAATACCTGAGGTTGATGCTCCATTCTTCTTGAGGAAGTCAAGGTATTTCTGGAAAATGTGTTTCCAATGCCCCTTCTTCTTGTAGTAAAAGCATTAACTTTCACTTGCAGCCTTGGGTTTTGGATTCGCCTTAGGCTTCTTAGGAGCCTTGGCAACTTGCTTGCCCTTGCTCTTGGCACTAGCCTTTTGCCCCTTTTTCTTGAACCCCTTTCCCTTTTGAATCATAAGAACTTCCTTCTTAGGTTCCTTAGGGATTTGCTTTTCAGCACTAACCAGCATTGCGTGCAATTGATTCATAGTCTTTACAGTCGCAGTCATGTTAAAATTCATGATAAACTGGTTAAAACTTTCTGGAAGTGAGTAGAGAATGATGTCTATTTCCATCTCATCACTATATGGGTGCCCCAGTTTCTCCATACTTTGAATAAGGCTGATCATTTTGAAAACATGATCATGAACTGTGGCACCCTTCTCCATCCTACAGTCTAGAATCTCACGATGGAGCTCGTACCTTTCAACTCTAGCTTGTTTCTTAAACAAAGCTTTAAGTTCTTGCATGATTGTGTACGCATCCTGATCCTCAAAACGCTTTTAAAGACTAGGTTCCATGGTAGCAATCATCAAGCAAGTGATAGGCACAGCTCTATCATGAGCTTCCTTGTGCCTCTTGACTTCTGCCGTAGTTGCATTTTCTAGCAGAGGTCCTGGCAATGGGGTGTCAATGACATCCTCTCTACCTTCAGATTTCAGAACGAGCCTTAGCATTCTTTCCCAAGTGGAAAAGTTTTCTCCTGTCAACCTATCCTTCTCAAGGAATGGTCGAAGATTGTAAATATTGTTGTCATTGTGATTACGGCTACCCATCTATGTCAAAATAAGGCAAAGTTTAATAATTATGTTTAATTTAACATTAAAGTACCATATACGAATTAATTAGGTAACTTTAAAGTACTTTATTCAATAATTAAATGATCCCAATTGAATTTTAAGTGATTCCAAGATGCTTTATTTGTGTAATAGTTGACCGAACTGAGGCCCTACCATCAAGCATTACATTTTCAAGGTGAGTAAACTCTTTACTGATTACAACTCTTGTAACTCTTGGTTTAATAATTAACCATCACATGCTTAATTATTACCCTTTGCTTCAAGGTTCTAAACGCTTTAGGTAACCTTGTTGAGCATAACCAATTAAATATGTAGAACGTGATCTACCCCAAATTACCCAAGATAACAAGTGACACTCTGCTGAGGCCGACCCATCACTCACAATCGAAGGATTGTTGGGTATCTAATTGGAAAAGCAATCTCAATATTGCTGGGACCTAGATTCATTTATGTTGTAATTATATAGTGAACTCTAGTGCATCATCAATCAACATAAATAAAATCTAATATGCATAATCTACTAATGCAATAAAACATGACATAGTATGGCCCCTTAGTCCTAAGAAAACTAGAAATGAAAAGCTCCAACTTGAATAATCATGGATCTCCATCCACCTTGCTCCTTTGGGCCTTCACTTCATGAGCTTCTATGGACTAACACTATCTAAATAACTAATCTATTTACTTTAAATAAAAGTTACAAAAATACTTAACGGTACGCAGACCGTATTTAGATTACAAAAATACATCACGATGCGCAGATCGTATTTTAGAATGTATGGGCCATACTAGTCTATATATAGCAACATAATATCATATATTATAAAAGTGCCATATAATAAATCACTCAACATGCTTGTCTAAACTACAACATCGAATGGTTTATAATTAAGGCAACGCATTTCCTAAAATATCATATACTTTAAATCATAATTAGATAATATCATATATTATTCATGACCAATCATAAAATATCATATATTTTTAATTTAGGCATGAGATAGAATCAAATCCTATTTTAATCTAGAAAGATAAATCATATTTAATCTTCCATGATTATCCTAACAACTTTAGGAGATTCTATCCTAATTACTAGACATAAATCCTTTAGTCCCTTGCTGCTCCACTTAGGATTCGATGGTGCATTATTGATTGCTTTCTCTGTATTTGAATGAGAGAGCTTGTTTAGAGTCTTCTGGTCCTCGAAGATTCTTTTTTGGTGCAAGGCAAAGTGTAAGTAACTTCATATTTTTATATTTAAACACATTCACTTTATATTTGTATATAAACAAGATCTTATACTTTAATAGTTTGCATTGTTGTATGTTTGTCCAAACATTGAGCAAGGTAACATTTCTAGTGCTGTTTAGGATTTGCACGGTCTATGGGAAGAGTGGGTCAGCTACGAGAATCCTTAATGTGATATAATGGATGCTGAACTGGTATTCTTCATGTTAAACTAACATAATACCCTTAAAAGAGTTATGTCTGTGAAATGCTTTGTCTAAATCACTTTTAATTTTTCTGTTTCAGATCTATATTCCTATTCTTATTGAGAATCACTACGTTTTGTTTGTTCTTGATCATTCAAAAGAGTTGATCTATTATCTTGGCAATATTATTTAGCGTGATTCTAGTCTTGACTACTTTAAAGATTTGTCTGCTTAAGTGGTACGTTTCTTCCTAAAAGGGTAACTTTTTGTAGTTAAAAGGGTTAGTTTTTGCAGTTAAAAGAGTTACTTTTTTACTTTAGAGTTTAACCTTCTTTTTTTTTGTATTCAATGTATTCTAAACTTTTATTTTTTTTTTATCAGTGTGATCAATTGGGTGTTTTTCTTGGCAAAAGAAATCATCCAAAGAGTTCTCAGATACCTTCTTATCGCTTTGAAATTGTTGAGTTGGAATGGAGAAAGGATAAGGTTGACAACTTGGACTGTGGGGTCTTTGTCAAGTATCACATGCTCCATTTTGTTGGTGAACCATTCAAATTAAATTATCTCAAAACAGTAATTATTCATCTATCTGTCTTTTGTTTTTCCTTTTCTGTTGTTTTATTAATTTTATATTGATAAGTTTTTTTTCTCTGTTGTGAGGTTGCTGGAAGAAAATTTCTGTGTGGACAGATCTGCACCACACTTGTATTGTGTGATATGAATGAATCTAGGCTGATGTCTTGTCAGAATTAGCCAAGTTCAAGGAGAGGAAGAAAGATGCTGATTATGTCCAGGAAATTGAAGTAAGATTAAAGGCTGCAATTGCTGAGAAGAAGAAAAAAGAAGCTGAGGAAAGAAAAAAGAAAGCAGAAGAACAAGCAAAGGCAGAGGCAGAAGATGAAAAGCCTAAAGATAAAAGGGAAAAAAAGCAAATAAAGAAGTACACTCCTTCTAATGAGTGAAATGACTTTTTAGTGATTAGGTGTAGCAGTATTATTTGAAAACTTAATGTATGTGCATACATCAAGTGCAACGATGTAATTAAATCTTCTATGGTATAGTGTTTGGTGGGTTTTTTTAAAAAAAATTAAATTTATTTTTTGGATGCTTTGTTTTGAAAACTGAAAGTATGTGCATACATTAAGTAATTTGAAATGTTATTTTGTACATATCTTTCTTTTTAATTGTGCATTTATGCATTAAAAAGGACAAACCTACACTTAAAAAAGGTCAATTGATGCAGGTAAAAAGAGTTACTTCATACAGGTAAAAGGTTCAATTCAGTTTTTCTATGGATAACTTTAGTTTATAAAAGGGTAACGTCTATGCATGAAAGGGTAACTTGTGTCGGCAAAAAGGGTAACTGTTTAATTCTAGGGAAAAATGAATGTCTATGCCTTGTATTTGGAAGAACCTAAAAGGGTAACTTTATGCATTAAAAGGGGTCACTTTATGCACTAAAAAGGGTCACTTTTGTGGGTAGAAAGGATAACTGTATAATTCTAGGGAAAACTGAATGTCTATGCCTTTTATTTGGAAGCACCTACATTCAAAGTAAGTGGGTAACTTTATACATTAAAAAGGGTCACTTTATGCACTTAAAAGGGTCACTTTTGTGGGTAAAAAGGGAAACTAAACATGTGCTAATTAAGTAATATGAGTATCATTCAAATTTTAATCAAACTAGTCATAAAGTAAAATTTAAAAAAAAAAAAGTATAACAATACAAAGTAATATAACACTGATAAAAAAAATGTTCTAAAGCAGGTAATAAATTTTTCTAAAAGAGTCGTATGTTTGGTGTCTTTGATCCAAATTCTGAATGAGGAGGTGGCAGTACTGGTTTCTTTTTTTTCTTACCTTTTTCAAGTCCTCCTTTTGCTCTCTTGCTTCTTCCTTTTGTTACAGCTCTTTTAGGATCAAGTATTGTTGGTACACTTGTGCTTGTACTGGATGCCGAAGAAACATCATTGCTCTGAGTGCTGTATGTCACATCAAGAATGTCAGAAGCAGCTTCTGCACCTTCTTCTCTCTGAGCAGCAGTAGCAAGTAAGTCTTCCACCATTTTTAGACTATTTCTGAAGCTTTCTTCCATAAATGATCTTGTCTCTTCATTTTCTTGACATTTTAAGATTAGATTGTAGTAGTTCCTCATCATTGTTTGCCTCCATGGTATATATGGCTGTGTAGGATCCTGAATCTTCAACCTATTCCATGTCTCTGTTTTTGCAAACTTAGTCCATCTTTTTGTAACATATTTAATTATTATTCTTGCTACTGAATGAAGAATTTTGATACAATGATAACATAACCATCCAGATGCTTAGAAATTTTTGCAAGTACACCATACACTTTAGCTCTCATGTATATAGTTTACTTGATGTGTAGACCATGGCTTGTCTTCTAAGGTTACTTGATAAAGTATGCATTCTTCAGTTGTCCCTATCATTTGAACAGTTGTTGCCATAGAGTATCCAAACTCCTCTTCAAAGTCTCTAAAGAGTGACAAAGTGAATACTTGTTCGCCAAAATCATGCAGCTAGATTTAAGCTATTATACATTATGTGTTATGTATGAACTTTTGAGTGAACTTTTTAACTATGCAGCATGCTTTAGCATTCCAGACAGTGCCAATGAAGTGAATGCTATTGACTTTCTACAGGTAAACTCATCATATTTCTCTGTGCTTTTCCAACGGTTGGTTGTCTTCTTAAATATGGTATAAAATTATGTCAAGGTAGTTGCTTTACTAGCTTTGAATCCTGTAGCATGATTAGTGCTTCCAATCCTTTGTGATGGCAAGATTCCTGCTGAAAAGAAATCTCTACTAAGGGCAGGACACCATTTCTCTTCCAATTCATATGCTCTTTTGTACCAAGAGTATGCTATCAAGTCATGTTTCTACATCATTTCTTGCCACTTTTCTTCAAATTCTTGTTCAGTCACACACCACTTTAAGCACTGGTTGAATACATACTTGAACTCTTTATCTTTTTTTAGAGCCCCAAATATGGTTATTGCATTTTGTTCCAAATGCCAGGTACAAAGTCTATGCCTTGTATTGGGAAGCACCTACATTCAAAATAAGAGGGTCACTAATCTTCCCTAAGCTAAACAAAATTTATAAACACTTAACAAACCTAAATACAAGTATAGAGGTAAGTCAAGGATCGAACCCAAAGGAACAGTTATGTTAAAGCGCTCTCAATTATGCGCCTAAGCTAGGTCGAAGTCGAAGGTGAAGAAGTAACACTAACAACTAACAAAACAAACAACCAAACAAATAAATAAAACACCAGGAAATGGGGATCAACAAGTAATCATGACAATTCCAACTACTTTGGAAGAACATGCCAATCAAAGGTTGTGAAGACTAACGATAAGAGCTATCAATTGGAATTAAAGAGCTATCTCCTAATCGTTAAGCTAGTGGTCTCTACGAATAACAAACTAGGAGAATCACAATCCAAACCGATCGATAATTGCAATTCCTAAAGCAATTGGTCGCGTCATTAGCAATTACAATGCAATCTAACATAATTCTCAAGGCCTAATCGAATTACACACATGGAAACTTACACTAATCACTTTAATCTCAACAATCAATCAACATAATTCCCAAATGCATCGCAATCAATCAATCATACAAGTTTTACCCAATCCCTAGCCTAACAACTACTCAAGAATCATCATCTAACAACAAACAACTAAGAAATCAAGAATCAACAAAATATCAAGAACAATTACACTAATCAATACCAAACATCCAAATCAAATCAAACGAACATGAATCTAACAAAAACAATAAGATGAGATAGAGTTAGAAATGCTCATTGATAATAGAGAAGATCTTCAACACAACTATCACCCTTCTATAATTAATCTCTCAAATCACCATTGAAATCTCTTACTTTCTCTCTCTAAATCTACTCCTAAACTAGCCCTAAAACTAGAGAGAGAAACTCTCAACTAAGTTAAAATTATAATCAAAATTATGTCTATCAACTTCTTACAAAAATCGGTTGTCAAAAGGTATTTATAAGAGGCGCGGAAAACGAAATCGAGCGAAGCCGGAAACAGGGAGGAGCGCCCGCACGGGCCGAAGTGCGCGCCCGCGCACGAGGCATGTGCGACCGCGCAAGGGCTGTGCTCGCCCGCGCTCGTGGGTTGGGCGCCCGCGCTCTTATGGGTTTCTTTGACTTCTTTGCAGCTTCGTGCGCTCGCAAATGTGCCTCATGAGCTTCACTTGATACATGTTGGGGGTGGCACTTTCCAAGGGCCTCTACGGTGGGTTCAACACCATCATTCATGAGAGCACGCTCTCAGAGCTAGAACTTGGATCATCCACTTCCATGCATCTTGAGATTTCCCAATGCTATGAGTTTACTCTAAAAGCATCTTCCAACTTAGAAAATAACCGATATCGAGACTCGAACCTCGTACAATACCTACAACCACGAAAAGAGGAGAAGTAAAAGGAGAAAACACAAGAAAAACCATAAAAACACAAAACAAGAGAGAAAAGAGAAATAAAGAGAAAATGCATAAAACTAAGAATTTATTAAGAAAAAGCTATGAAAAGAAGGTAAAAATAACCTAAATACTCATCGAATGAGTGCCATAAATGGCACTCATCAAATGCCCCCAAGCTTAACTTTTGCTCGTCCTCGAGCAAAAACGAAACAAGTAAGGGAAAAATGATGAGTTTATTCAAACAAACAAAAGAAAAAGAGAGGAGACAAGAGTATACACTAATTGACTTTCGTAGGAATCACGGTTGTTTTTAGCTACAACAAGCCCTTAAAACCCCAAAATCGCCAATGAGGACGAGTGAGGTCTCGTGAGGGTTTCCTAAGAGGTTAACCCACAACCCTCTTAAACAAAACAAACAAGGCAAAGCACAAAAAAGAAACAAAAAGAAAACAAAAGAAAACAAATGTTCATGAATGTAATTTTGCGAAAGAACAAGTACAAATGGATGCAATTCTTTCTAAACAAATAAGGAAGTGCACGTTTCAAGATATCTAAGGTTGATTGAAACATAAAATATGCTAAGCATAGAGAACTAATAAAACACAATTCACCTTCATCTCAAATAATCTTACCACGTTCTCCCAATTAACTAGTTCCAAATCCACCTCTAGTGAGCATCTCAATGATTCCTCGAAGGAACCGGCAAAGAAGAGATTTTAGGGCTACTCGACATCTTAACTATGCACACCGCTCCATAGGCTTGACTCACATCTCCTTCAACCGACTTGTAACTCAATCAAAAACGTCAAAAAGTCTTGGAAAGGGTTGTAATGTAAGGCGAAAAGGGTGAAGGTAGGCTAAAATTTTAAAATTTGGTGGTATACCTAAATTATGAAGCAAAGGGTAATCAATCTTCAACACTATAATCAAGCAATCACCAACGAAAAACACCAACACCCCCAAGCTTATTCAAATCCAAAATCACATATATACAAAAAGCGTAAGAACGCTTTCCCCCAAGCTAAAATGAAGCATTGTCCTCAATGCTTAAAATAGGGAGAAAACACTTAGATCAAAATATTTTTGAACCTTTTCATTTTTCACAATTTTTTTTCACTTTTTTCAAAGCATTTGAATTTGCTTGGCTTTTTCTCATTTTTTTTTTCAATTTTTTCACTTTATTAATGTCCTCGCCTCTTTTAACTATGAACGGCTTTTTCAAATAGGAATTTTCCTTTATTCACAAAATATACATAAAACAAACTTGCTTACATTATAAGAACCAATACTCAAACTCAGCCACCATAATCTCCAACAATAATGATCAATTGCTTCACAAAAACCAAGAATAGAAACAAGAATAAAACAAAAGGCTCAAAATCTAAAGATATGGCTTGAAAAGAAGGTTTATAGCTCAAATGGTTAGCAAGTAGGCAAATGAAAACCCAAAATAAAGAAAAGAAAACTATCCTAGAAAAGGAAAAATCACCACCCCGAAAAAATGCCTTTGTCCTTCCTAAATGGCTCTGTCGATTTTGGGAGACAAGAGTCAAGTTCTAGATAAAGCATACAATAGTCAAGGATTCATGTGCCGCTCATGCAAAATATGTAGAAGGCTTAAAAAGAATGAAACCTCACATGATTGTAGCAATAACTCACTATTAGTTTCAAATTCACCAAAAGGAGCAATTCCTTCTTACCACAAACAATTAGAATCTGGCTTCAAGGTCCCAAAAGTTCTAGGGACACTAACTTAGCATACTGTATCCTAGAATCAACCAAACATACTCTCAAACCGTTCACACCGTTACCATTTAAGAAGAAAAGCATTCAACTATATAAGTCTAAAAGTATTATGTCCAAAGCAAGAACAAAACAAAGACACATTGCAAATTTTCCTTGATAGAAACAAAAATGTTTTTGGAGTTTTTTTTTTCAAAGTAAAGAACATGGAAATGCATATACAAATGTGCATGATATATATGAATCAAAATCCCACAAAACATGGTAGAATACCCTCCCCCAAGCTTGAATGAGACAACATGCTCAATCATAAATCCATGGGAGGGGAAAAGGAAGAAATCAATCCAATAAACCAACACATATCCAACAAGTCATCAACCATTAGAAAAAGTGCAAGGAAAGGTATTACCGGATGTTGGTGGGTGTAAATACCTGCAAATGTCCCAATTCAACCTTTCAAAGCCAATTTCTTCCAAAGCTATGACTTGTATGTCACATGCTAGGGAAGAGGAGTCAAACTTCCTTAATTCTTGATCCAAACCAATGTACCAAAGTATATCAAGTCATGAACCTAGAAAAAGGCACACAAACATTTCCATGAGAGAAAATCTATTCTAAAAAGAAAACAAAATGAAAGCAATAAAACACGATTACTTCCCGAGAAAGGCTTGCTTAAGGTCCAAGCTTGACCACTCTAGTAAATAATATTGCAACGAACGCAAGAGCTTGTCAAATGCAGTACTACACATTTCGTAAGATAACAAGTAGGCAAATGAGGGGATGAGGATGTGTAACAAGGATAGTGCACGCAAATAAGGAGAGAGATGCCAAGAACAAGAAGAAGAATAAAAAACAAATTCAATAAAATAAGAAGAAGAAGAAGAAGAAGAATAAGGAAAACTCTCCTCAAAATTTTTTTGGGTGGCATAATCACCCTTTTCCTCAATAGAAGACGAATGAGGGACATGTAAATAATCATAGAAGTGGGGGTCCCCAATAGGCTCATCAACAAAGGAAGGGAGGGATATAGGAGTGTAAGAGATATGGTTGAATTTCCTTGAAAAAGGGACATGAGAAGAGGGAATAGGGGTTATGGTCTCACAAATGAACTCTTTTTCACCACCATGCCTCAAATCACCAATAAAAGCATGGAAATCAATCATACAATCCTCAAAAGAAGAATACTCATAATCTCCATCTCCCTCAAACATCCAATTTCCAAAAGAAACTACATAATCCCCTCCATCACAACAATGAACAACAACTCCCTCAACATCCTTAAAGCCCAAAGTCTCAAAACCATGCATGAATGGATGCAAATTTATTTCAAACTCATCTCTCTCCCATAAGCATCCTCAACGAACTCATTCAAAAGGCTATGGGTTTTCTTTTGCCTCTCAAAGAACACAGTGGGCATAACCTCAAACGAGTCCAAATACTCATGGATAGAAGGATCACAATCATGCACTTGAGACTTATCAAGATGGGAAAGAAGGTTGGGATTTTCAAAATCAACACTCTCTTCATTCTCAACTCCTTCACCATCACTCAAATGCTCACTAATAGGATCCTCACACTCTCTTGGTTGCTCAAAATCATCATCATCATCCTCAACACATACATTTGATTTAGCATTTTCACAAACAAGCATCAAAGATAACAATTGGCTTTCTATCTCTCCACGTCTCCTTTTTTCCTTCTCAAGATGCTCCTCACTCTCTTTCATCATCTCCAATTGAGTTCTCATAGAATTAAGAATTGACTCCTTACTAGGCCCAAGCTCATTACTAAGCTCAATATGCCTAATTTAAGTTTCAAAAATATCAACAAGAGATTCAAAAGGTGTAGAAGACAGAGGTTCCACAAGAGAAGAAGGGTCACAACAAAAATTAGAAGATTCAACATTAAAATCATGAGCATATACATCACATTGGGGAGTGGGGGCACAATCAATGCAAACACATGAGATTCCCTATTAAGGGAACGAAGCACATCACAAGAAGGCATGGAAATAATGAAGAAAATTGAAACACACCATTATCATCAACTTGAGCATGTACCTCATCATCATGAACAATAAGGGAAATAGAGTTGAAATCATTCATTCTAGGTTCAATCATGGGATCATATGACAATTTATGGGAATTCATGCTAATATTAGAAGAATCAAGACTTTGCACATTAATATTAGAAACATGATTACCCCTATAATAGACATCCCAAGCAAACCAAACATAAAAATCCCAAGCATCATCGATTGACAATGCTCTAAATTCACCATTATGCATGCATTCAACTTCATCCCTTGCTTGCTCATTCAAACAAATATAAAAAATCTCACAAGCGTCCCCAAGATTACAACAATTATAATCAATAAATCCATCAAGTCAATTGTAATATTCACAAAAAGGCTCATGGTCATATTGAGGAAATGAGAGACATGTCCTTTTTTTACACACAAAAATTAAATAAAAGAAAAGTATATACAAAGACCTAGACTCAATCAATCAAAAACACTCAAACATAGGCAACATTCCCCAGCAACGGCGCCATTTTGAAGAAGGGAAAACTAGGTCGTTGACTAATCTTCCCTAAGCCAAACAAAATTTATAAACACTTAACACACCTAAATACAAGTACAGAGGTATGTCAAGGATCGAACCCAAAGGAACGGTTATGTTCAAGCGCTCCCAATTATGCGCCTAAGCTAGGTTGAAGTCGAAGGAGAAGAAGTAACACTAACAACTAACAAAACAAACAACCAAACAAATCAAACACTAAGGAATGGGAATCAACAAGTAATCATGACAATTGCAACAACTTGGGAAGAACATGCCAATCAAAGGTTATGAAGACTAACGACAAGAGCTATCATTTGGAATTAAAGAGCTATCTCCTAATCGTTAAGCTAATAGTCTCTACGAATAACAAACTAGGATAATCACAATCCAAACCGATCGATAATTGCAATTTCTAAATCAATTGGTCGTGTCATTAGCAATTACAATGCAATCTAGCATAATTCTCAAGGCCTAATAGAATTACACACATGCAAACTTACACTAATCACTTTAATCTCAACAATCAATCAACATAATTCCCAAATTAATCACAATCAATCAATCACACAAGTTTTACCCAATCCCTAGCCAAACAACTACTCAAGAATCATCATTTAACAACAAACAAACTAAGAAATCAAGAATCAACAAAATATCAAGAACAATTACACTAATCAAGACCAAACATCCAAATCAAATCAAACGAACATGAATCTAAACAAAACAATAAGATGAGATAGAGTTAGAAATGCTCATTAATAATAGAGAAGATCTTCAACACTATTGTCACCCTTGTATCATCAATCTCTCAAATCACCATTGAAATCTCTCACTTTCTCTCACTAAATATACTCCTAAACTAACCCTAAAAGTAGAGAGAGAAACTCTTAACTAAGCTAAAATTGTGATCAAAATTATGTCTATCTACTTCTTACAAAAATCGGTTGTCTAAAGGTATTTATAAGAGGCGCGGAAAACGAAATAGAGCGAAGCCGAAAACAAGGAGGAGCGCCTTTGCGGGCAGAGGTGCGCGCTCGCGCACGAGGCATGCGCGCCCGCGCATGGGGCCTGCGTACCCGCGCTCGTGGGCTGCGCGCCAACGCTCTTCTTGGATTCTTCGACTTCTTCGCCGCTTCGTGCGCTCGCAAATGGGCCTCGTGAGCTCCACTTGATACATGTTGGGGGTGGTAGTTTCCAAGGGCCTCCACGGTGGGTTCAACAACATCTTTCATAAGAGCATGGCTTCAGAGCGCAAGTGCTAGAACTTGGAGCATCCATTTCCTTGCATCTTGAGTTTTCCCAATGCTATGATCTTACTCCAAAAGCATCTTTTAACTTAGAAAACAACCAATATCGAGACCCGAACCTCATATAATACCTACAACCACGAAAAGAGGAGAAATAAAGGAGAATACACAAGAAAAACCATAAAAACACAAAATAAGAGAGAAAAGGGAAATAAAGAGAAAATGCATAAAACTAAGCATTTATTAAGAAAGAAAGCTATGAAAACAAGGTTAAAAAAAACCTAAATACTCATGAAATGCATGCCAGAAATGGCGCTCCTAAAGTGTAACTTATTACTTAGGGTCACTTTATGTAGTAAATATAAACTTATTACCTGCTCAATTGCATTTGCCATTGCTTGGTCCTGGTCAGTGAATATTTAAATTGGTGTTTTACCCTCCATAGCTTTCAAGAAGGTTTCTAGTAGCCACACAAACGATTCAGTTTTTTCATCCTAATAAAAGCACATGCAAACATACAATTATGCCAGTGATTGTTTATGCTAACAAATGGAGCACATATAAGATTATACCGGTTGGTTTTGTATGTTGTATGAAAGACAAGAACATCTCCATATATTCTATAGTCTTCTAGCATCATCGAATCTGTGCAAAAGATATTGGAAATTCTTCCTTCATTTTCAAACTTCACTCTAAAAAAGAAGTTTGGATCCTCTGACTGTTCTTGATTTAAAAGGTTCACTAAAGTTTGAGCATCTCCAGCCTCAATTTACTGCATTCTTAACCTTGAACAGAAATTTAGGTGATCTACAACACTATGCCCTATATTTTGTTCTCCTCCAGCTTCAGTAGCCAGGTAATTGTAATTGTCCATTGTAGTCAAACTTGAAGATTTCATTCTTTTGATTGCTTCAGCTTTTTCTTCTGTCATTTTTCTTTCAAAACGATGCAGATAATGCCACTGTGACCTTGTTATCTCGTGACTATGTTGTATTACATGTGACACCACCTCAAACTGTCCTTCTTTATTAAGTTTGCCTCTTATGCTTGCCTTACAATCAGATCGTGTGATGGCTACTTGTCTTTGCTTTGTGCTTTTACATTTACATTCTCTTCATTAATCATTTCAACTAATTTTGTTTTCTTGTAACCAGAATTTCTCTTTCCTTCATCAGAACACACATAATATTTTTCACTTACTATCTTTGTGTGTGTGATGTATCTAGTTGTATGTTTTCTTATTGAAAAGCTAAGTATAGCAGCATGCTTTTCATACAATTCCAAGATTTCTTCAAAATTTTGTCTTACCACACTAACAAATGATCCTCTAAGATCTAAACCAGAAGCATCAATTGGATTTGCATCTGTGATTTAACATTGTCATATCAGATAAGTAGTAGCAGCATATCATTGTGTTTAGAGAAATACTAGCCTATGTTTTACATGGGTCACTTTTATACATAAAATGGATAACATCTACGCATAAAAAGGGTAACATGTGAGCATATAAAAGGGTAAAATTTGTGTATACAAAGGGTCACCTTTATACATAAAAAGGGTCACCTTTATGCATAAAAAGGGTCATCTTTGCATAATAGTTACAAGGTTGATTGTACGTTTTATAACAAAAAGGTAACATATGAGTTTACAAAAGGGTAACATTTGTATGTGTTAGTTTAGATGAACTACTACAAGAGGGGGGGTGAATAGTAGTAGGTTCCAATCGCGGAACTTAAGCGAAAATTAAAAACAAAACGCAAAAGGAACTTAAAGCACACAACAATTTTACGAGGAAACCATCCAGTGCCTAGCTGAAAGTAAAACCTCGGCCCTATAGGGACTTATAAACAAATTCCACTATAATAGGCAACTCTCCTAGTACAACCTATTACACAGACCTTTGCTTCGCAAGTTCCTCCACGCACACTCGCTAATTGATAAGAACCTATCCTATCAGACCTAAGACACACTTAGGCACCTTTTTCGACCCTAGACACACTCAAGTTCCTTTTTCGACCTAAGACACACTCAGGTTCCTTTTTCCCACTGTGCACCCCTAGACACACTCGAAGTGACTCACTACCACTCGAATTTTAGAGAATTCAAACTCTTACACTCAAACGTGAATTTAAGAGAATTCACAATCTCACCCTAAAATCCAAAACACTCAAACCCTTTTTCCCATTACAAGATCTCATTAAATAACTCTAAATACATATATATGAATAAAGAGATTAAACTAATATGTTGGACACTCGAGATCTGTCTGGAACTCACTGGACGAACTGTAACCAAAACCTGATAGGAACTTTGACCAGGAGGACTGACATAGCTTCATGGTGAAGGATAAAACCATTAAGCACGACCACTCCACTTCATCAGCCTCAACTTTGAATGAATACATATGAGCATATTTATAGTACACTCAAATTATTCATTTCACCTTGAAAAAGATAGGTTTTATGAAAAGATAAGTTTAAAAGATATTTTCTAAAACAAGTCTTCCGAAAATATATCTTTTTGTTAAGAATAAAATCTGTCAATAATAAAAAGATATAATTAATAAAAAATCAGATTTTATTCAAAACTTATCTTTTTGTTTAAAAATACTTTTTAAACTAACTTATCTTTTTCCAAAAGGGATTTATTAGAAAATAAATATCTTTATTCAGTAAAACCAAATCCCTAAAAGATATGCACGTATTAGATAAATATATATCATTAAAACCGACTTTTAAAGACGTGCATACTTAAGTTCCTATTAGGTTCGGAAATTCTGACAGTCTCTGAGTTCCTGACAAGTCAGTAACTCTAATTTCATTGACTGTCTGGAGTTCACCTTGGCTCTATATAAACTTGTTCCAGACCGACTTTTATGTCCAACATACTTACATGAATCCTAGAGCAATATACTTCTATTTCTCCGTCTTCATGTTGCTTCTCTGAGATTCTTGTTCTGGAATTATGTAGTCTTGATGTATTCTGGATCTCAGGATTTGCCCCAGCATTACACCGGAACCAGGTCGTTACACCCGTTTTGAAGTTCCGGTTAGGAAACTTCGGGAAGTTCCATTACTGGAACTCTTCTTCTGTATTTACTTGTCCTCATGGATCTTCTAAAGTTCCTTTGTCTCAGTTCCTAATTCAGCTCCCAACGCTTAATGAACCTGCAAACATCACAACACTAGAAAATCCTTATTAGATGGAAGTTTGCTCAATCATAACTATCATCATCAAAACCTCATAAGGGTCAACAAGTTGCCCCTTTTTGATGATGACAAACTGAGCAAACTTCTGAGGATAACAAAGTAAAACAAAAGGTTAGTTTTTTCATTTATAAAAACAATAAAGAAAACTAAACTAAATTAAAAGACTCCTACACATACATGACCTATATATGCATAGGATACTTACCTCGTGAAGCTAACATATGCAAACACCTATTTACATAGTTACCTTCATGGTTCCTTAGCCATTATCATACTTATCAACCATAACACTCATCATTGTTCTTGTTCCCTTATTGCTTATCCTATATTGCTTAAGTTCTTGATATATACCTGATGTTACTCAGGTCCCTTGTACCCTGTTCCAAGCATGACTTGTTCTTTCTATGCACAACTAGACAAACATGTTAGATAGATAATCATCATTAGTTTATAATCATCAAAACCTAATTACTCAACAGTGTGCACAAAGGGTCACCTTTATGCAAAAAAAAGGGTAACATTCATGCACACAAAGAGTAACAAAATTCAGCACATTAACTTCAAAATTCAGTTTCATTCCAAATAGAAGGTTGATTGTATCGAAATTACCTTCAGTTTCATTTGATTTGGATGTTTGTGCTAAATTTGAATCAATTGACTTACGAGGAACCACTTGATTTTCTATCTCTTCTGCATTATCAATTTGATTACCTCTAGTGTCCTGATTCTTGCTTATACTTTCTCTATCCTCGTTCATTAATGCCGTTTCTCTGTGTTCATCATCAATTCGAGTAGTTTCTATGTTGTCATCTACAAAATTCTCTGTTTCATCTTCTATTATTGTGTGATTTTGGTCGAAATCACCTAACAATGGTGTTTGAATTCACCTCTGTTGTTGTAGAAAATCGTGGATCAAATTACTGCAATTTGATGAATTGAAGTTTCCTGATGAATCCTCCATTGATGATCGAATCGATCAAATGGTAATCAATTTTGCATTTTCTCAGTTTCTCTCGATCTCCTCCATTGTTGCTCTGCGTTTTCTCAGTTTTTCGCGTCGTTTTTTATGAATTTTTTTTTTTAAATAAATAAATCGGCACGTGTGGCATCGCCTAGCGGTGCCCAATTTACAATTAAATTATTGTAAACCGGGGGCATGCAAAATTTTTTATTTATTTAATTGTTTCAATTTGATATATGTTTTTATTGAAGTTACTAACGATTTATTCATGATATAGCAATTCAAGGAAACGCGGAAAGTGAGTAATTAATCGTTTAATTACTCTTATATTTATTCTTATTATTAGGGTTTATTATTATTTGATTTGACTAACATTATTATTGTTAAATTGCTTCCAATATTAATGTTTATTTTATTGTTATTATGATCACCATATTGCATGTTACAGGGAATATGTAATTGAAAATCACACCTAATAAGATAATTTGGATGATCGGTTTAGGTTCCTATTTAATCTTGTTGTTGATTGAAGTGATCACAAATATTTTAGAATTACATGTTGCATTAGTATTCATCCAATTTAGCATAATAATAGTTTGGAGCGAATTGAATATTTTGTTTATATGCCTTTGAGATCGCAGGGAAATACTTTTCTCTATAAAAATCAAGTAGAGGCCAATAAAGGCGAATGTGACTCCATGACTCACTTCGTACAATCATCCCCGATCCTCCTTTCGTGGTTCCAAAACATATGGAGTAAGTAATCTCATGGATTATGAATGGGGTGTAACCTTCACGGGTCAAATGTTGTTGCCTATCGTTGTCCCTTTATTCGTGGTTGCCTTTTATGATCCGTGAACGGTTTACAAGTTCCTTAAAAACTTGTTGGCGGCTCCTTACTTTTCTTGTCCCTAATCGTATATGTCAATTTCCACTTCCTAAGAGTGCCAATCATATTCACACATGCTTAACGTAGGCGCACTTCGAACGATGCCTACAATGCCATAAATGACACTCATCAAATTCCCCCAAGCTAGACTTTTGCTCGTCCACGAGAAAAAAAAAAGCAAGTAGGAATAGGATGAAAAACTTATTCAAACAAGAAAAATGAAATAAATGGACAAGAATGTACACTAAGACTCACTTTCGTAGGAATCACGTGCTTTTTTAGCTACAACAAGCCTTTTAAACCCCAAAGTCACCAATAAGGACGAGTGAGGTCTCGTAAGGGTATCCAAAGAGTTTGACCCATAACTCTCCAGGGTAATATAAGGCAAATCATAAAAAGGAAAGTAAAATCAAGAAGGAAAAATTAAAACCAAAAGCTTTTGAAATGGACATACAAATGACCAAAAACAACTGATAAACAACTTCCTAGATAATAAGGGTATGCATGATCCAAGATATCCAAGGTAATTGAAACATAAAATATGCTAAGCATAGAGAACTAATAAGGCACAATTCACCTTCATCCCAAACAATCTTACCGCGTTCTCCCCTAGTTTCAAATCCACCTCTAGTGAGAATCTCAATGATTCCTCGAAGGAACTGGAAAAGAAGAGACTCTCAAGGCTACTCGACATCTTTACTATGCAAATCGTTCCATAGGCTTGACTAACATCTCCCTCCACCGACTTGTGACTCAACCAAAAAGGTCAAAAGGTCTTGAAAAGGGTTGTAATGTAAGGGCGAAAAGGGTTAAGGTAGTCTAAAATTTGAAATTTGGTGGTATACATAAATTGTGAAGCAAAGGGTGATTAATCCTTAACACCATAATCAAGAAATCACCAAACAAAAACACCAACACCCCCAAGCTTATACAAAGCCAAAATCACAATCATATATACAAAAAGCGTAAGAATGCTTCCCCCAAGCAAAAATGGAGCACTGTCCTCAATGCTCTAAATAAGGAGAAATACACTTACATCAATATATTTTTAAACTTTTTCATTATTCTCATTTTTATTACTTTTGCCAAAGCATTTGCATGTGCTTTGCATTTCTCATTTTTTCATTTTTCTATTTTTTCACATTATTGCATTGTCCTCGCCTTTTTTAACTGTGGACGGCTTTTTCAACTTTGAATTTTCCTTTATTCACAAAATATTCACAATACAATCTTGCTTTCAACATGAGAATCAAATAACCAAACTCATACACCATATTCTCCAACAATAATGATCAATTGCTTTACAAAACCAAGAATGGAAACAAGAATGAAACAAAAGGCTCAAAAACTAAAGATATGGCTTAAAAAGAAGGTATATGGCTCAAATGGTTAGCACGGAGGCAAATGTAAACCCAAAATAAAGAAATAAAATCTAGCCTAGAAAAATAAAAATTACCACCCCGAAAAGATGCCTTTGTCCTTCCTAAATGGTTTGGTCGCGATCTCGGGAGATAAGAGTCAAGTTCTAGATAAAATAAGCGATAGTCAAGGATTCATGTTCCGCTCATGCAAAATAGGTAGAAGGCTAGAAAAGAATGAAACCTCACATGGTTGTAGCAATAACTCACTATTAGTTTCAAATTCACCATAGGAAGCAACACCTTCTTACCACAAACAAGTAGACTCGGCCTTCAAGGTCCCAAAAGTTCTAAACGTACTACCTTAGCATACTCTATCCTAGAATCAACCAAGCATACTCTCAAACCGTGCACACCGTTACCATTTAGGAAACCATTTATTCAAAAGTAAAAGTTTGGATGGTATTATGTCCAAATCATAAGTAATTCATCAAAAGAAAGCAAAAATAATGCCTCAAAATCATTTTTTTTTTTTTTTGTAATACTGCTTTTTAAAAAGAAGAAAAGAAAAAAGAGACGAGAAGGAAAAGAAAAGAAAAAGAGAAAGAAAAGTACAAAGATGCATGCTAATCATATAAATCCCAATCGACAAACAAGTGGTCATTCGACAACAACGTCAATGACCCCAAACACCCATATGGTGTTAATAGCAAACATCCTCGAACCATTCAAATCATCTTAAACTATTCCTAATCTAAGAAAGCAATTAAATAAAACAAAAGAAAAGAGGAAGATTAGAAAGATCTCACCGAGCTATCCAAGCTAAGCCACTATAAACGAGGTAAAGGAAAGTACCACCTCCATGGAGCTCCATAAAGCTTCAGCATGAACTTCAAAGACAAGTGAGAATAAAAGAGAAAAGGAAACTATATACAAAGAAGAAGGTTAGTAACTTCGAAACAAAATAACAAAATAAACTCTACACTAATCTACGAAGTATTTGGATTATAGTGTTTGGGTTCAAGGGGTTTGGATCTAAGGGATTTGGATAGAAAGGGAGCAAAATCATCATTATTCACATCACCATCATGAAATCACCATCATCATCATCAACAAGAGACACTCATTGAAACAACCAAAGGATACTCATAGAAATCGACATCAAAACAAGCAACAACACTTAACAACATCATCAAACGATCAAGCAAGGCAATCACAATACATAAAGGCAATAAAAATCAAGGTAGTCACAACAACAAAATTGGCCCACCGGTTCTTTCCCACAAAGAAAAGGTTCCCCCAAGCTAGATAAAAATACATCTCAACATCCCATCTGTAGACACTCGATTGTGTCTCCCCAAAAAACCAAACCCAGTGATGAGTATCTTTCACGTCATTGAATATCGAACAAGGTGAAATGTGGAAGAGTCTCGTGAATTCTTCTATTTTCTAATAAAAAATAATTCATTTATGTTTTCGAAAATCATTCATTTTGTATCCTATTTATTAAAAATGTCTAATCCAGTTTAGTTTGGTCCATGATAGGGGTCCAATAATTGTTTGGTTGGATGGGGTTTGAAAAGACCTTTTCCACGATATAATATAAGCCCAATTTCGAGTTATAACGAGGAAGTGATGGCCAAAATACTAAAGTGGGTCCTAAATGAGTTTTATGGGCGGCCCAATGATCATGTGGAGGGTCCATTAATTTTAATTGTATTCCTAAAGTCATTACTATTCTTCCTAGTCTTCTAGAATCTTCTAGAAGGTTATTTTAAGTTCTAATGGGATTAGGATTATTAATTATAATCATGATTGATTTTGAAAAGATAAAGAATTCTATTTTGAATAAAACAAGTGTTTTAAAATATTAAATTTGGCTTAATTAAAGATAAGTACGGACTCCAAGTAACCTAAATTAATTACGAGAAGGACTCTATACGGAAACTTTATCATACAGCAACCATCGCGGCACGATGGGATCATCGCTATGCGATGGAGCTATCGCATCGCGATGGAGCTAGTTTTACTATGAGTCTGATTCTGACTCTTTTCTATCGTTTACGGTCGATTTTTCTTTATAAATAGGGGCGATTTTCTCTGTTTTCAATCATTAACAATCATCTATTCTTTCTCTTTCTCTCTCTAAGCTAAAACTTATTATTTCTCTTTCTTTCTAAGCCTAGACTTTTCAAAATACACAATTCCTCATTCACGAGTCTCGAATACACCTACCCAAGCTCGAAGTTGCCTAAGACCTCGACGTGAAAGGTTGATAGTTCTGAGGGTTTGGTCCTAAATTTAATTTAAAGTATTATTACTTTTATTTTTTGATTTAATATTTTCATTGAAGTTACTAACGTGTGTATTGTTTTGATAGAAAGAGATACGAGGCTTCAAAGTGAGTAATTTCATTGCTCTATTTCTTCAGAAATTATGCTTAAACTGTTTTATTAATTCCTAGTATCATGTTAGGATGTCTTTATTGCTTTCTAGTATCATGATAGGGTTAAAGCTTTGATTTTAATTGTTTAGTGACATGCTAGGATTTTTTATTAATCATATTAGTATCATGCCTAGGATCTTGCTAATGTTGTTATGCTTTGATGAGATTGAGATTGATATTATGATGATTGTTGTTGTGTTAACATTATTATGTTGCTTGATATTATTGTTATTGCTTGAACACACATTCTCTTGCAGGTTTAAAGGGAATTTGTACTTGAAATCACGCTTAATAAGATAATTAATAATTTAATTAGGCTAATATAATTTTAATTCAAGTAATCGCCAATAATAGATTTGTTTATGAATTAATAAATAACCAACATAGATTAAACAGGTTTAGGATTAATATATTGATTATATGTTGATTGGAAAGCGGGCACATGATTATAAGAAGAGCAAAGTAGAGGCTAATTTATGGCAGGTTCAATCTATTTTAGGTTGGATTTGTACCTTCATCCCCAAATATGCAGTCATGGTTTAGGACCACTATGGAGTTAGCGATCTATGTGATCGTGAATGGTTTACCAGTTCCTAAAACTTGTTGGCGACTCTTTGCTCTAGCTTTCTTCCCTTTGGACGCCACCATGATTAAGTGCATGATCACAGTGGGGTTCAAGTGTGGGATGCTTGAAATAATTCTCTATAGTTTTTTGGCGACTCCAATAGGGAGGATTTCTATTTTAATTCCTAAAACTTATTTTAGCAATAATTTAGAATGAGTGGATGAGACTTGAAACATTCTAAATATTCATGTGCGCAATTTTGATTGACATTATTTGAATAAGCATAAAAAGGTCCGCATTGGAAAGATCATCCGTAATGCGTAAAAAACATAGGAGTTTACACGTAGGAAATTTGGGAAATATCTTTCACGACTAGAATCGAAAAAACGCTACGAAAAATCGAAAATCTCGAGAACATAGAAAGCCGTCGAGGCATGTAGGAATTGTCGCGAGACAGCAGTGTCCATCGCTGTGCAATGGCTTTATCGTGACCCGATGGTTTCATCGCGGCGCGATAGAGTCGTCGCTGTGCGATGGACTCTGTTTTCTCGCACCGAGTTCTTCCAATACTGAGCTAGAAGTCTAACTTCTTGTTTTACCGATTTGAGTACTGTTTGATCGATTTTACTTCTTGATTGAAGTTTTTCCTTATTTTTTGAAAACCATATGTGTTCTACATGTGGCTTTAGCCCTCGGGAATTCACGTTCCATCTACCCAATCGAACACTTTGTGCAACGAAGGGTACATTCAAGTTTGTGAATTCACCAACCCATGGAAGCAAGTTTTAACTTGCGGGGTCCTATCCATACGCGCCAACCATTTCAAAGGTAAGGCTTCCGTGCAATGCATCCGGACTCATAACCATAGACCCTCTTTGACTACCATAATTCTTAAACTTTAGAGAACTAGAGCGATGGCTAGGTTGCAAACTCATTGTATCATATTGTGACTATTTGACTACTTTTGCATTTTTGCTTGTGCATAACTTATGTGTGATTAAACTAACCGTTTGTTTGTCTTGTGATTAATAATAATAAGTCTAAATAAACTGATGAATGACTAAAGGACTTTGCTTAATTAATTAATTAATTAATTAATTAATTTGGATCATTAAAGTCTAATAATACTTGTCTTAACATGACTTAGCATGACCCGAGTTTCACCCTTTTCGAGCAGAATATTGGAAACAAGTTCAAACTAATGTTTCATTAATGACGCTGAGGTTTAGCTTGTGGCGCAAACCGTCATGGTTCATCGCGACGCGATAGCAATATCGCGCCGCGATGGCTTTGTCGTGACGCGACTGTTCCATAAGTCACGCGATGATCCAACTTTTTGCTCAGGTCTTTGCGTCAAGTCTAATTGATTAATTAATCAAATGACCGAGTCATAATTTGGTCTTTAATGGAGTCTAAGCACATAGTACCATGGTCTTACACAAGTGTCAAGCATGTTACTCTCACTCACTAATTAATAGCACACACCTTGTATTTGAGTTTCACCATGACCATGTCTAAGAGTCTTATGTGCGCGTTTTCCATCATTTTTTAGGGGGGTTAAGTCAGATATTATATCCTCCCAACATAATTATGTTGTTTTAAACAACAACTTGATTTGTAACTTGATTCCCAAAATATGCACCCATTTTTTTATTTTTTGTCTCTTTAACCCATAAAAGTCAAAGTCAATTAAGTCAATGGTTTAATATTACAGCGCTTGGTCAAGAAGAGAAGGGCTTTTGATAAAGGATAACAGATTTGTTCAAGTTCTACTCTTTGATAAACCAATCCGACGTAGAACAAAATTTGTGATCATGGCCACTCAAGAAGAAGTTGATGAGTTAAGACAAAACATGACTTACCTTACTGAGATGATGAAGACTCTTGCTCTTTAAGTTAATGACCCTGCCAAGCAACTTCAGCTTGAGCGCATGGAAGAGCGCCTCAACAAGATTTCTTATGACTATAAGTTCCAGGGAATTAGCTCGCAAGGAGTCTTAGTGGACAAAAAACTTCTTCCACAGAATTTCAATGCCAATGACGTCCCTAAATTCAAGCCAACTGATAACCCTTACTTCACTTGAGGGATTTTGAGACCATAATGAGTATCAAGGCAGTTGACAAGAAAACCTTTTCTTCACTCTTCTCACTATCACTTGAAACCGTTTGTCAACAATGGTTTTTCTCTCTAGACAAAGAGAATACTTCTTCTTAGGAAGCCATTACAAACGCTTTCATAGATATATACAAGTGCAACATACAAGTCGAGACTGACCGTAGGTGATGATTGTTATTTATGGCACTCATTTAGCTTCTTTTAGGATGATTTTTGATTGCTTTTGTATATCTTTTATCTCTTTTTCTTTGTTTTTACTTGCTTTTTTTCTATTTTGCATTTTCCTTAGTTGTTTTCTTATTTTCTTGCATTTCTTAGCTTATTTTTTTTTTTCTCATTTACTTATTTGCTTCTCTTTGATTTTAGGAGAATGGTGATGTTTGAGAAGCTCATTGGTGTTCTCTCGGGGTATACAAAGCCTAGGATGCAACCTAGTTCTTCCTCTTGAAGCTCAAAAGTGAAGGAGTGCATAAGACAAGTCTTCAAGGCCGCGCTCTCATGCCGCGTGGACATCAAAGTCGGTGTTGAACTCACCCTTAAGGCCTCTAGTGACTGCCTCCCCAACATGTATCATGTGGAATGCACAGTAGCATCATCGAGCGGACCGAAGGCAATCTCCCTTGCTCCAAGGCGCGGCCGCGCAGTTGCTAGGAGCGGCCGCACAGGCCTCTTCCCCCTGTTCCGTTCCCATTTTGTTGCGGCCGCGCAATGGGATGAGATGCCGCACCATTTGAGGTTCTTTTTGGACGTCTAACTAACTTCTCCTTAGTTAGTTTTACTATATAGAGAATTTCATCATTTCTAGAGAGAGAATGAGCTTTAGAGTTAGTTTTTAATGAGATTTTGATTAGAATTTAAGTGAGAGAAGCTCAAGATTTTGGAGATTTTGTTCTTAGATTTTAGAGAGAGAAACTTGGTGTTGATGAATGTTGCATTTTGATCTTCATTCCTCTTTGATATTAATCAAAGTTTTGTAAGAATTCTTTCCTTTTCAATGCAATTTTATGTTTGATTTTGATATATTGTTGAATTTCTATTATTTGTTTGGTTTTGATTGTTGATATTTGAATTACAATGTTGATGATGAAATTGATGATCACTTTTGTTATGCTTTTCAAATTTACCATGAGTAGTGATTAGTTCCTTTGCTAGGGATGTGGTGAAGCATGTATTAGTTATAATCTATAGCTAATTTGGGGTTTTTAGTTGATTTGATGATGTGATTAAATTGGTTGATGAAATTTGTTCATGTGTTTGATTTGAAGAGGAGTAGCTAACCTTGATTATCATGCTAGATTGCATAATAGTTTTCAATGACACGAAAAATTGATTTGGAAGCTATTATTATTGATTGATCTTGATTTGCGATTTTCCTTTGAAGTCATTTGTAGAGACATCTAGCTTGACCCTTGGAAATAGCTCTTTGAGTGATTTTGATTGCAAATATCGTTTTCCCTCGCATTGCTTGATTGATCAAATTCCCGACGAATTAGCAAGTTTATCATTAGTGCATGTGGATCCTAAATTCCCTAGTGTTTTGGTAATTTAATTCTATTTGCTAGTTTTGATTGATTTGATTCGATAGTATAGCTTAAACTAACCCATTGTTTTAAGACTTCGTAATAGCTTAGCTTGAGACCTTAGCAAATACCCCTTTCCCTTGGGTTCGACCCAGACTTACCCCTATACCTAGGGTTAGGTTTGGTTTTATAAATTTTGTTTTGATCGGGGAATCTAGAAATCAACGACCTAGGTTTCACCCTCGTTAATAGGGAGCTCAAAATGCTGAAACAAAAAGGAAATGATGGGTTCACTTCCTTTTTCAACACGTGGAGGGAAACTTTCACTAAAATGGTTGTGGTCCCTACCGAAAAAGAGTCTATGAGTGTAGTTTGGGGTTTGGTGAGTCCGACTCACCGCGGAAACAACCCCTCCCGAGGAACCACTCGCAATAATTAAAATCACAAAGCATAAATAAATATTCACAAAGAAAAGATAACGAATCTTACCCTCGAAGCGAGCTTCGCCCAAAACCCGGGGCTCTTACTTGAAAGCTACTAGCACGTCAAGCGCCGCGCCTCCGACGGTATCCACCCACAAATGGGCGAACACAACTTTAAGGTCTACTACCTTGGGGTTAGCAAGGTCCGACCCAAACCCGAGTGTTATGTGAGTTTAAGAGTTTTCCCAAAAATTATGGAATGCTCTTTTTAACTCCCACTCAAGCACTTTACTCTAAATCCCAAAGTTGGTATTTATAGAGGAAAGTATGAGTGGGAATTTCTATCCCATCAATGTGGGATCATGAAATTCCACAAATTAATTTAAAGCTAAATTAAATTAAAATTGCAAACTAATAATAAATCTACAAGTGGCATTACCATGTGAGATGGGTTGGTGAGGACCACATGAAGAGTAGGGGACCATACTTGCTCCCCACTCAATACCCTCCTTGTGCCACATGTCCTCTCCCACTTACTCCCATATTCCAAGCTTCCCCTTATTCATGGCCCTATGACCCGAGCCAAGCCACGACCCAAGCCCGAGCCCGGCCCGAGCCTGACCCGAGCCCAGTCCGCACCAGCTGCTGCGGTTTGGTGCGGCTGCTGCCGTGGCATGGTGCGGCTGCTGCTGTGCCTAGCCGCGGCTGGCCGGGCTGCTAGCACGGTGTGCTAGCTCGTCTTGCCCCTAGCATTCGGATGCTCGGGGCACACCGATGCTAGGGGTATTTTCGGGAATATGGTCGATTTATTATTATTTTGCGCGTCTCGTCTTTTATCATTTTAGACTCGACTTTCGACGATCGGTTTCGACGCTCTAAGCTCAAATTACCGACGTCTAAATATTTAACACTCAGGCGACGAATTAATTTCTTCCGAATTAATTTGTCGAGTTGGTTCGCATATATTTGCTTGGGTGTGACCCGAAGGGTTCAGTCAAGATTAAGCTGTAATATTAATTACATTAATATTACTGATCGGAAGCGGCCTCCACCCAGGCATTCTGATCACTTGAACTTACTGAATATATTAGCTTTCTAATAATTCTGAACCCGCTATTAGAATAATACACTTGTTCGAAGGACACCATTCCTTTCAATCTCCCACTTGTCCTTCCGGACAAGTGTGCATTTAGTGTATAGCCCTTATCCTATGTCTCTTCATGTCTCTTCATGAACTACAGAGTAAGATAATAGTCATCTCTGTTACGTCCAGAAGTGTTTCTCGAAATCCGAGTTTGACTGTCAATAAGCAGATGATTTCTAAAATCCATCTGAGCACGGCCATGCATTTTTCATAGTCTCGCTCTTCGAGAGGCCTTGTAAACAACAAGACATGTTCCCTATTGTTATTAGGGGGACATTTCCAGTCTTGTAATGTAGCTTCTCTTACTAAGAGGACTCACCCGCCCGATATCCGTCTTTATAATCCTCAATTACGGCAGACGTTTGGCGGATACCAAAGCGGACCAGTACTCAAACAAGAGATCTCCCACTACTCATGGTCAAAGGAAAAGAGTTCCGATAGTAATAATGAGAAAATACTTATGACGATTTTTAAATCTCTTAAAGTATCCTCATAGGTCTATCCAGTATGGTTCTAAACCAATACTTGTGCAAATGATTTGTATCCTCATAGCACAAGAAACGGTGCTACAAATCATACTACACACTAATCTCTGATGGTCATTATTCGTCCACAAAATACGACCTTGATTAGGGATAATTTTCGATTAAAATATTCAATGTTCACTTAATAGGTGTTTCTTTATCCAAGCCATTGACTTGATACCCTATTTTGAATATTTATTAAAATCGATTGGACTCATTATTTAATTCTAAACCACAACTAAATAGTTTTGTGGAATATTTAGAAATATTTTATTCCACTATGAAACTTCACAATGTTTCATCTTATGATAAATGGTTTTTCCCAAATGTTTTAAGAGTAGTACTCTTCATAAAACATTCATAGAAATCACACTCATATTTGATATGCTTGATTTCTTTCATGCAATTATGAATGTTGTCGTTCACTTATTGCATAGGTTTAGTTATAATTACTTTGCAAACCTTAGCATCTTCATTATCCACCATTTCCATAATAAGATGATAAAATTTTGAGAGTGTTAATGGATTACATGTGATTCAGGATTTATTGTCCAAGCAATGGCTCCCACTCATTTTCATGATTTGAGACCTTCTACTTGACAACCTACAATCATTAATGTTCAACAACGAACCTTTCCATTTAACATCTATCTTATTATTGCCTTTAAGGCAACAATATTCTCAACATATATTTTAGTAGACTCCCCGATGATGCCTTGCTTGGGTTTTACTCCAAGCGACTCACAACGATTTGGGATACCCTAATCACTTGTGATCATGGAAATTTTCCTTAAATTCCCGCACATTATACATGAATGCACATCCATGTTACCATTCTCAAGCCACGAAACTTCTTGCCTCGTGCTTATAAATGGCTTCCTTGCTAAGGAACTAATCCTTGTTAAGGTTTGTGCTTGCAACATCAAAACTCAAATTATATTTGTTTCCATGCGTCAAGAACTCATCCAACTACTTATCTAAGTTCTTTGGATGTTCTTGACTATAATCTAATGATCTAATACTTAGATTAATGTCGATTGGTATTATATACGTACTTCACATGCTCTAAGCATGTAAGTCATTTGACGATTCCATATCATAGCTTTACATGATGGATTTAATTCTAGAATTATTCTCAATTTTAATCCATCCATGTGACATTTAGCTCATACAGTTACACTGAGTCTTGCCAAATTGTTCGCTATATGATATGACTGAAAATCTCTTACTAGAGTCTTTCTTGTTTGATTTAGTACTTAGCCTAGCTTATACTTAGTTCAAACATTTACTTAGCTTCATACATATGGGTCGAAAGCCTTTCAAAGTCCTTCATGTTTAACATAGTAATTTCCTTTACTCATTTAAACATTTTAATTAAGTTTATACCATAGAACTTAATTCCCAACATGTACTAAGTATCGTCTTTAGCTCGGTCCATTGTCGAAAATACTTTCAAATCTAAGCATTTAGCATTTGATAGTTGTTTCACAATAGAGTTCGTAAACATCTTGTTGGACCATTACTTTTGCTCCCACTAAACTTCTTGTTCATCAGAATTTCTATGTTTCTCCATAAGTTAATCCTCTTATTAACTTTATGAGAAAACACGTTCCAATTTCTTCATGCAATGCTTTCTTTAATCCCATGACGGATTCCATGTGCTTGCTTTCAAATCTAGCATTATTTAGATTTTCAAAACCCTTAGACTATTACATAGTCACTTCCAAAATTCCATTTTGGGAAGGCGGTTTTGGTATCTATTTTGCCATATTTCATATGCGCAATTTTGCTAGATCAATCACGAAAAGACTTGAGCATTCCGATTGGTGAATGGATTTTATTAAAATCAAATCCTTGAAATTAATTATATCCTTTACAACCAATCTAGCTATGTATGCATATACATTTCCACATTTGTTAGTCTTCTCCTTGAAAACTTATTTGCAATCGATGGGTCTTTCACCTTTCATGCAGATTAATCAAGTTTCAAACATGGAGTCTATTTCGGATTTTCATGGCTTTTAACCATTATTCGGAATTTGGATTTGTCGTAGCTATCTTACAAGACATTATTCCTTTACTATCTAATAGTAAATAGTATGCTTGTAAGTCTTAGGTTTGTTTCTAACTTAATAGAAAATTTATAGGATTCAATCCAAGCCTTTGGTGAATTCTATACCTATACGGGGTAATTGCATCAAACACTGAGTTTTAAGGCGCTTTCAAAGCCCTTTTATTATGTTGATCTTACTCCAACATCTTTAATGTTTTGTGAGTAATGAATTCTCTTTTAAGGCACTTATAAAGTCCTTTAAAGTATTCTTGATCAAGCATTATCACGAAGTCCTTTAAGGTCTTCCGAGATTCTCAGTTTTAGTTTGTTGCTAAGCTTGATGGTCATCGAGTTCATTTTCCTCCCACTTGTCGTTTTGGAAACGTGTTACTTTCCAGAAAGACACTACTTAGAGCAACAAACAATTTTTTTGTCCTCAATTAGGATGTGGAGGTAATACCCGTAGTCTCACTTGAATGCTTACAAAGAGACTATATTGTCTTTGGGTAAAAGTTTGTTGTGAAACAAACAGTTAGCTCCTACTTGAGCTATCTTAGTCTTTATTGAGCCATTCAGCTCCCACTGAGTCACCTAGCTCCCACTGAGCCACTTTGCTCCCACTGAGCTAGTGAACTCCCACTGAGACTAAGAGCCTTAGACATATACTTGAAAAGACTTTTAGAAGTTATTTCTATCCATAACTAAATATGGCGTCCTTTCTTAGCTTCTACATTTTGTTTAGTGTAACATTAGTCATTTGTGCAAATCTTTAAGAACTTTATAGGAAGGGTTGTGAACCATCATCGTTCGAGTCATTTTCAAATGACACCGAGGTCTCCGTGAAGACACACCATGTTCTTTGTGGAGTTATTTATGAAATTTTCCATTCATAACTTTGAGATAGTCACGCTTGGCTCAAGCAAACATCGCTCAATCTAATCTAGACGTTTTGATATCTTGCCAAGTCGATTCTGTACTTCACTGAACTCTTGAGCTACTCAAGTCAAGTTTGTTCACATTTGATGAATATAGCCATATCCTTTCAAATTCTTTGTGAAATGTTGAAGTAATTGAATCCTCTTTAGCCTTCGGAGTCAATTGTCTATACCGAGAACAATAGCTCTCTGCTTTGTCGGTTTCAACAAGTAAGACTTTCTTGTCTTAAAACGATTCCAATTCGAGCAACTATCAAGAGCCTATCTAATAGAGCCTTGAGTACGTTCTTGTCGATGTGACATTTCTAAAGATGTTTGGAACGCAAATCAAGCCCATAACTTGAGCTTAGTGAGTTTATCATGTTAGGGAAATGTTTGTTTATAATCAAGCATTCTTGACTCAACGCTTAGATATCCATGCCATTCAAATAAATCTCGCAACTATTGCTCATTATTTTGAATGTGAGTCTTTCCGTGTGTAAACGGATCAATTGCTGATTATGGAACATAATAACCATTACTTGTTCCAGCCTTTGGCTTAAAAGGTCTTTAAACAAAACATACGACCTTACAACTGATGTAGCTCTTCTTGCTTCATTCTAAGCTTGTAAGTCGATAACTTAGCTTAACTTCAATAGTTTGAGGTCACTATCATAGTGGAACACTCAAGCAGTATCCGATACTTGTGAAGATAACGAATTGCTAAGTAAACTACAATAACATGAACTCATGAGTTGAAATGAAATCTAATTCCTTTTCTTCGTTCCTTCTTTCCTATATTTCTTATCATACAATATCTCATAATCTTACTTTAAGAATCATTTCTTTAAGTACCTTGACTCTTATACTTTGTTAGTCATAATCAAGCACCTAGTGCGCCGTAAAACAAAGTTCCATCTTTTCCATTAATTCTTACTCGAATTACTACATCAATGAGTCCTACTCAATTATGTATGATGCGAAAAGATACGTTAGTTGTCAAACATTGACAATCTTGAGTTTTCAGCTCAATACCTCATGTTTTATCAAAATTACCTAGTATTTTGATTACATGATGTCCAACCATCCTTTCGAACTTAGTTATAAAAGTCATTTATGAGAATTGTATTTTAGAAATGCTTTTCCTGTCTTTGAGAACTATTCTCAAGGATTTCCTTTACCAATCATGGAAACAATATTATTTGATTTAGAGTACTATGAATATAAGTGCAAAGTATAACCATTTTTAAAGAACATAATAAGTTTGAAATTTAATAGAATTCATGCAAACTTCAATCTTATTAAACGTCTTATTTACGCATAAAAATTGTCCCTATTTGGCGAAAATAAGGCGATTCCAAGTTCCGAAGAAACAAAGAGTGGTTAAGCATGCTTTGGCTTGTCTTAAACACTCAATCTTCTCGATAAGCATTGCCTTTCTAATGGCTCTAAGCCACTCTTGGTTAGACAAACGTCACATATAATGCATCTTTGACGATGTATCTCTTTTGCCACGGTATGTGAGGACTCCTTACTCATACCGATGAGTTAAACCAAAACCAACGTGCACACCCGGTGTGCCTTATGCCCCTTAGAGGAGTGATGGCACCTCGCTTTGGCGTAGCCTACCATCACCATCGTCCGGTTAGTAAGTGTTGTTTTGGAAAGGCAAGTTTTACTCAATATTATTAGGGACCTAGGATTTCTATGTTGGTTGATTTAAGTGAACTTAACTAATCATCGCAACATCAAGAAAACCTAAACATGCATCTAACGAATATTTCACACACATATATATAACCATAAAATGTAAAGAGAAATAATAGATGCATATTGGCAACTAGCATGACCCCTTGAAATCTTCATATCTTCAAAAGGTCTTCATTTGCATTTCAAGATTTTGTCTTCCAAGATACGCCGTCTTCAAGACTTAACCAAACTATGCAAAAACTAGTGTCTACAACTAGGAATAATCTAAATATTAAAGTACAAAAATACTTAACGGTGCGTAGACCGTATTTAGATTTACAAAAATACATAACGACACGTAGTCCGTATTTTCTATCCTAGTCGGGTCCCACTAGTTGCCATTTCATAAAACCTGTGAGAGTGAGAGAAAATATATATTTCATTCATCCATTCACTATTTGTGAATGGCCCATGCAATTTACAAAATTAACAACAAGTAAAATGCATTCAAACAACGCGCGCACTAGTAACTAATCTAGGTGGTTAATCCGATTACACGCCTAATTAAACTAGTCAAAGTTGTTTAACCGATTATATAAATTACTGTAGGGAATATTTCAAGCATTATGACCCCAAACTTGAACCCCACTGTGATCATACACTAAAGTACGGTGGCGTTCCAAAGGGAAAGAAAAAGAGCAAAAAGAGTCGCCAACAAGTTTTAGGAACTTGTAAACCCAAAAGACAATCCAAAAGGACCATCAACTCCATAAGGTCTTGAACCAAACAGGGTCCGGGGATGAGGGTACGAATCCAATCTACAAAAGAAAGGACCCGCCCTATAAAATAGGCCTCTACTTTGTTCTGCTCGTATTCATGTGCGCTTTTCGAATAACATACAAACATTATATTGAACCTACCCTGTTTATCTATGTTGGTTGAATATTAATGCACAAATAATACTATTATTGGCGATCACTTAAGTTAAAATCACATTAGCCTAAACCAAATTAATAATTATCTTATTAAGCGTGATTTCATGTACAAATTCCCTTTAACAATCATAAAAGGTGTGATCAAGCAATAACAATAAAAGTAAACAAGCAACATAATAAATAAACAATAAAACAATAATAATGACAATAACAAGATAAGGCATAATGAAGCTTAAATATAATAGCAAGACCCTAGGCATGATACTAACAAGATTAATAACAAACCCTAGCATGTCACTAAACAATAAAGATCGAAGCTTCAAACCTAACATGGTACTAACATGATATTAGAAAGAGTAAAGGCATCGTAAACATGATACTAGAAAGCAATAATAACATCCTAACATGATACTAGAAAGCATTAAAAGCATCCTAACATGATACTAGGAATCATAAAACAATAATAAACATGCTTTCTACATTGAAAGAGAGTAATAAGATTACATACTTTGAAGCCTCGTACCTCTTTCTAATAACAAAATACACAAGTTAGTAAACTTCAATGAAAATTTATAAAGAACAATTAAAGAATTAAAGAATTAAATTGAAATCAAATTAAATAAAGTTTTGACTAGTTTTTGGACCAAACCCTCAGAAATTATCAACCTTTCACGTCTAGGGCGAAGGCAACTTCGAACTTGGCTAAGTGTTTCAAGATCTTGTGAATGCGGAATATTGTATGTAAAAAACTAGTTTAGAAAAAGAGGGAGAAAGAAAAGAATTAAGTAATTCTTGATGAGAGAATAGAAAGAATTAAGGATGAGAGATGATGAAAGTTGATGAAAAGTTGATAAAAGTTGATGAATGAAAAACAGAGATTCGGGACCCTATTTATAAGGAAAATAGTCCGGAAAATCATAGAATTTGATAAGGAATAAAACTCCACTCTGTCGCTAACAAACCGACCTTGTCGCCAGAAATTTATCCTGTCGCCAGGCGACAGAGTCTGTCGCGAGGCGACAAGCCTGTCGTTTGGCGACAGAGACAGTTTTTGCGGATTTTGTTTTTATCATATCTTTTGATCTAGAAGTCCAAATAAGTCATATAATATGTCGTTGGAAATCTCTTGAAGTCTACTTTCTAATGCAATTAGAATCAGATTAAAATCTTTTGTAGATAAAAACATAGGGCCGAAATAGTGAAAGGGTGTCAGTTTTGGATAGAGTTTCGTATATCTTTAATATCTTTTTCGTTATAGCTCGGATTTAATATTATAATATATCATTGGAAAGATAATTTCAAGATCTATCCAACCATATAAAATTTGGATAAAAAATATGAGGCAAGAAAATAATATCTGACTATCTTTGAACATGTTTAAATCCGAATAGAATTAGGAAAGTTTTAAAAAAGGAAAGTTTATATTCAAATCAAATTCTATGATCTTATCTTTTCAAAAAAAGGATAATTAAGATATTTTAAAAACTTATAGAAGATTCTAATCAATCCTAATTAGTTTAGGAATAGGATTAAACCTTTGGACCCTCCTCATGATCATTGGGTCGTAGGTAAAATCCGGTTTGGGCCCAGTTTAGTATTTTGGCCATAACTTCCTCATTATTCATCGGAATTGGGCTTATAATATATCGTTGGAAAGGTCTTTTAAAGCCCCATCCAACTACACTATTATTGGACCCTTATCATGGACCAAAATAAACTGGATTTGACGTTTTCATAAAATAGAGTGGGTTTTCGAAAACAGAAAGAAGAGAATTTTAATAAAAACTAACCGCAACACTTGACTTTTCACACTTTCACCTCATTCGATTATGGTTTGACGTGACAGGTATTCATCACTGGATTTGGTTTTGGGGAGACACAAATGGGTGTCTACAATTACGTCATTAATAATTGAAGCTCCCACTAAATTCCGCATTTCCTTAATTAATCCAATTAATTAAGTCGGTAGCACCCAAACTTGTTAAAATGAAATTTTGCCAATGCCGCTCAAATGACCGAGGCCTAGCCTCCCAAAAATTTTAATTAAAATGAACAAAATTAATTAAAATAAATAAACGGCAAAATAATTAACATCAAGCCTACTACGGCTAGACACCTCACCGCACCAAGCATACGCACACGCCAAGACCACGAACATACGGCACACGGCCGCAAGCCGCTGCCACAGCACAGCCGCGCGTGGCTGCTGCTGCCGTGCGTGAGCTGCTGCTGTTCGTGGCTACTGTCGCGTGTGTGGCCCACCATCGAGGCGGCGCAAACACCGTGGCAGCCACATGCGGGCTGCGGGCTGCTATGCAGCCCGGCTCGCCATGGTGGTGCATTACCTCGTTTTGCGTGCCACTACCTTGGGATTTGATCCCTTTTTCCGCGAGACAAAAATAATTAATTCTAAATTAATTTTAGAACTAATTTAGTGAGCAAAATAAAATTTTAAACAAGTCTAACTTAATAAAATTTTCATAGTGCAATAACCAAAATAATTCCAAGAACCATCTTTAATTAAATTGGTTTAGCTTGGTGCAAAATAAAATTGAGGCAATTTCTCACTTTCAATTTAATCAATTTAAATTAAACTTGAGAATTTGACAAAGTAAAGGGAAGTTGGAAAAATATGAACTTTAATGTTCAAATGAAAATTCCAACATCTAAAATTTGTGAATCCTTGAAATTTATATCTTCCAACATGAAGATAACCAAATTTCTATCACAAAAATCGAAACTTTATGTTTCTAATCAACTCAAAATGATTAAAACAACAAAGTTCAACTCAAAATAACATGGAATTTAGTGGTTTTCAAAGTTTCAATCACTTATCATAAATAAAGATTGAATCTTTAACACTTAGGAAGCCTCAAAAATAAAATTTTCACACTAAAAGGCAATTAGTTTGCAATTATGTGAAAATAAATCAACCTTTAAGCATCAAATACTACCAAGTAAGTGTGCTTTAAGGGGACATAAAAGTGCAGAAAATTATGCAAATAATCAACCATATAATCAACAATTTATGCCATTGATTTCAAGGTTAGAAAAGACTTAAAATTTTTCGTCAAAAACGAAAAACCCCTCAAAAAAGGCATTTCTGGTCAGAATTTGGCTAAAATCACAACCCCAACGGGGTAAAACCATTACCATCCACCCAAAATTCACTAGTCTTGGGCGAAAATCTGGGCTCTGGGCCAAATTCGACATTAAAAACGGGATTAAATAAATAAAACCGAGCTACTAATCTAATTAGCAACATAAACCAGAAAATTAAGCCAAAAATAAACCTTGAAAAACATGATTATAAAAATAAACGAACCTGGCTCTAATACCGCTGTTGGGGTTTGGTGAGTCCGACTCACCGCGGAAACAACCCCTCCCGAGGAACCACTCGCAACAATTAAAATCACAAAGCATAAATAGATATTCACAAAGAAAAGATAACGAATCTTACCCTCGAAGCGAGCTTCGCCCAAAACCCGGGGCTCTTACTTGAAAGCTACTAGCACGTCAAGCGCCGCGCCTCCGACGGTATCCACCCACAAATGGGCGAACACAACTTTAAGGTCTACTACCTTGGGGTTAGCAAGGTCCGACCCAAACCCGAGTGTTATGTGAGTTTAAGAGTTTTCCCAAAAATTATGGAATGCTCTTTTTAACTCCCACTCAAGCACTTTACTCTAAATCCCAAAGTTGGTATTTATAGAGGAAAGTATGAGTGGGAATTTCTATCCCATCAATGTGGGATCATGAAATTCCACAAATTAATTTAAAGCTAAATTAAATTAAAATTGCAAACTAATAATAAATCTACAAGTGGCATTACCATGTGAGATGGGTTGGTGAGGACCACATGAAGAGTAGGGGACCATACTTGCTCCCCACTCAATACTCTCCTTGTGCCACATGTCCTCTCCCACTTACTCCCATATTCCAAGCTTCCCCTTATTCATGGCCCTATGACCCGAGCCAAGCCCGAGCCCGGCCCGAGCCCGGCCCGCAGCCAGCCCGAGCCCAGCCCGCACCGGCTGCTGCGGTTTGGTGCGGCTGCTGCTGTGCCTAGCCGGGGCTGCTAGCACGGTGTGCTAGCTCGTCTTGCCCCTAGCATTCGGATGCTCGGGGCACACCGATGCTAGGGGTATTTTCGGGAATATGGTCGATTTATTATTATTTTGCGCGTCTCGTCTTTTATCATTTTAGACTCGACTTCCGACGATCGGTTTCGACGCTCTAAGCTCGAATTACCGACATCTAAATATTTAACACTCAGGCGACGAATTAATTTCTTCCGATTTAATTCGTCGAGTTGGTTCGCATATATTTGCTTGGGTGTGACCCGAAGGGTTCAGTCAAGATTAAGCTGTAATATTAATTATATTAATATTACTGATCGGAAGCGGCCTCCACCCAGGCATTCCGATCACTTGAACTTACTGAATATATTAGCTTTCTAATAATTCTGAACCCGCTATCAGAATAATACACTTGTTCGAAGGACACCATTCCTTTCATGTAGACACCAAAAAATGTCTCCCCAAAACCAAACCCAATGATGAATAACCTTTCACCGCCATTATTGTTAGAGTTGAGTATTTAATATTTGGAGTGCTTAATCCATATTTCCATTCAATACATTTCATAAACCAACCCAATTTTAGCCCATTTTGCTAAACCATAACTTACTTTCCTCTTTTCGTGTCCACATCAAAAAAACCGAGATGAACTGATTTCGTGGCCCTATAATTTTGATCCAAATATTATTTGGTTGGATAGGCCTTAAAATAAGCTTTCCAACGATATATCATAAGCTCAATTCCGATTTAAAACAAAGAAGATATGAGCAAAATACTAAACTCGGCCCAAAACCGACACCCTTCACTAAAATGGCCATTTCTTAAAAAATACAAATTATTTTTACCTGATTTTAATTGGGTTGGAAAGTAGATTTTATAATCTTTCCAATGCTATGTTATATGCTTTATTCGAAGTTACGGATCAAAAGGTATCATAGTTATAAAAACGCGTAAAAAACTGGAATTACCGCGCAGCAGCTTAAACACCGCGTCACGGTACAAGCTGACGTCATGGTGCTTTGTACCGTGACAGGGTATTATTCACCGTGTCACGGTGCTTTCCCGTGTCTATTCCACGTTTTTTCTCACGTGCTAAAATTAATTAGGACGCATTTTTTGGCAGAATTGTACACCGCGATACGGTGTGCTGTACCGTGCCATGGTGTACAGCACCGTGTCACGGAGCCTAGTTCCGTGTCACGGTGCACACATCGTGACACGGTGCCCAATTAAGGTTTTTCCACGGCTCTTATCTCTTCTAGGGTTTCGTGGAATCCCCTGTTCATTTCCTCTATAAATACCCCCCTCATTTCTGCAGTTCGGGGCACCACATCATTCTCTCTTCCTCTCTTATACATCAAATAATTCTCTATTCTCTCTTCTATACTCTAGCCTAAACACTAGCCTCCTTATTCTTCCATAATACCTCCCCTAAGCACTTTAAGGAGTCCATACTTGACCTGAGGTTTCGTCCTTAAACCAAGGCGTGAAAGGTATAATTAACTGAGGGTTTGGACCAAATCAACTCTACTTTTAATTTTATTTAATTTCAATTTGATTTATATTTTTATTGAAGTTACTAACAATTTATTCATGATGTAGCAATTTAAAGGAGCGCGCGAAATGTGAGTAATTAATTAATTTAATTACTTATTTTATTTTATATTGCTAGTATCATGATTAGGTTTATTATTTTTATTTGATTTGACTAACGATATTATGGTTAAATAGCTTCCAATATTAATGTTATTCTATTATATTTTTATGATCACCATATTGCATGTTAAAGGGAATATGTAATTGAAAATAACGCCTAATGAGATATTTAATTTGGACAACCGGTTTAGGTTCCCTTTTAATCTTGTTGTTTAATTAAGTGATCACAACACTAGTAGAATAATGGAGATTGGCACCGAGCAATGGCCACCGGTTTTTAAAAACCAGTGGAGAAAAATGGGCGGGATTTTAAAGGAAGGGTATTGGCACCGGTTCAAACTGAACTGGTGGGAAAAATATTAATCCCACCGGTTTGAACCGGTGCCAAATTTTTTAAAAAAAAACCGCCCCACTTTATAAACACATAACCCTAGCCTCCTTCTCTCTCCCCTCTCTCCTCCTTCCATCGATCTGTCTCTCTCACCTCTCCCTTCTCTCTCCTCTCCCTTATGTATCCTTCTCTCGTCTCTCTCTTCGATCTCCTCTCTCCTTCTCTCTCATCTCCTTCTCGTCCCCTTCGATCTTCTTTCATCTCCGCAACAACAACAACACCACCACCACCACCACCAAGCCCTCCTCTTCTTTCCCCTCAAAGCCCACCACCACCACCACCGCAACAACACCACCACCAAGTTAGACATCAACAACGTCATCGGTCGTCCTTCCTCGTCGGTGGTCGGTCGTTGTTCGTTAATCAAGCCCTTTCTCCCTCGCAAGCTTCCTCGTTAATCAGAAATTTGAGGTTTGTTTATGGGTAATTTCGAAATTGTTGCTTGTCTTGTAGATCTAATTTGGATTAGTTTTTTTTTCTTTGTTTTAAGTTTTGAGGATTAAATATCAAGATTATTTTTTTTTTTAACAAATACCAATATTAATTCTGTATTTGGGTTTATAATGTTTTTATTGTTCTATTTTACTAGATTTTCTAGTAGATGTTTTTGGATTTCGGATTTTTTTTTTTTTTTTTTTTTGAGGAATTTGAACAGTTTTTTATTACTTGCTGCTTGTTTTTTTTGTTCTATATTGCTAGATTTTTTTTTTGTTCTATAATGTTTTTGGGTTTCAGAATGTTAATTTATTGTGGGTTTCATTAATTTTGGTGTCCAAATTTGATACAGGTTTTACACTTCACATAGCAAAAGGATTCAAGATGTTGATTTTGGAATATGATTTTGGTGTTTTAATTCGAGTTTTTTTTTTCTTTTTTTTCTGAAATTGTAAAATACTGTAATAATTTTTTTTTTTGAGGAAACTGTAATAATTTTTTTTTTTTAGGAAACTGTAAAAATTTATTCGATGAATATATGTATGTGATTATTAAATATACTTGTATTATGTTTTTAATATCATTGTCTGCTAATTTTTAAGTGAAAAAAGCAGAAGAAAAAAAAAATAAAATAAATAAATTTTGGGTACTTTTGGCACCGGTTAACCGGTGCCAAAAGTAATGAATTATTTTTTTTTAAACCGTGGGTGCCTACTATTCCCACTGGTTAACCGGTGGCAATGTGTGTTATTGCCACCGGTTTTGAACCGGTGGCTTTTTATACAAGTGTTGGCATCCCTCAAATGCTCAACGGTTCAAAACCGGTGTGCTGATGATGAATCCATTTATTTAATGGTATATATGCAAACGGTAAAAGCTTGAAAGAGCTGAGAAGGGGAGAGACAATTACCTTAATGTAGCTTGATGAAGCGAGTTTTCAAGCACTGACCGGTTGTGTCACCGAAAAAAGTAGACAGAAGTGTTTGTGAAAGCTAATGCAGTCGGTGATCATGGTCTCTCTCTAGAACTTTCTCTCTTTCTCTCTCTAGACTTTTCAGTATGTCAAAGATGAGGGAGTTAGGTGGGTAAATGCCTATTTATAGAGGGGTAAAAACGAGGGCATTCCCGTAATTTCCCAGAAGGTGAACGGTTAAAAATCATTCACCAATTCCAGAGTGACATGTGTCACAAGTGCCACGTGGAACGCAACGTCACCCTTGCGAGAGGCAAATGATTTGGGTAAAAATACCCCTACTAAGTGGCCCAATCAGAATCCGAGAAGATCTCCCATAAGAAAAAACACCTGATCTCGGAATCCGAGAAGATCTCACTTTACCTTTTCCGCACCGTTTTACATTCTCCAAACACGTTCTAACTTGATTGTCTGAGGCGAAGCTCCAACCACTTGGAGTCTACGTTGTTTCACAGTTACAGGCACCGAAATTCAGTCTTGGTGACGTAACTTTCTCGAGGACACAGAAAACCCTGAAATAGACCGTATGTACTTCAACCTCTCGATCTGATTTTGTATCATGGTCTGAATGGACCTATATTTCTAGACGTTTGTCCTTAGGAGCCCAATCTCTTGAGAAACAATCTGATAGGTACTCTCCCCCCAAACGGTGCCAAATGTTTCGGGTTTTTTTTCAAGATCTCCTGCGGGACAGTTACTTCACCAAGACTGGTTACTCTTCGGCAGTTCCAGCAAACAAATAGAAGCTCTGGGGGTTCGGAGTTCCGCCTTCGTCTATCAAGTTAGAAACAGTCGAAGTAAGGTAAATGTGCGGAAAGTAAAAGTATTTTCTCGGATTCCGAGATCAGGTGTTTTCTTTGTTGTAAGAGAATTGATTTTGATGTAATTAATGAACGCAAACTCAAAATGGGATAAAATTCCCTATTTATAGGATCATTCGAAAACGCATCCTTTTGTAGGTAGGTTATTCAGTCCTAAGTTAGTGGGCTGTGCCGTTTTGAAGGCGCCTCGAGAAATGGGCCTTGAAGGCCATAACTTCGCTATCTGCCTGCCACGTGCCATGTCCTGGTAGGTCCATTTTGGACAGTCCATAAGGTGACACGTGTCACGCTCTTATAGGCCCACCGTCCACGTGGCTGGGGTAAAAATAATCAAATCAACAGTTGCAGTGTATGTAGTGTGTATTGTGTTTATACGCGTCGTTTAGAGTGTTTGTATGCGTCGTTTAAAGGGGGTGTAGGTATAGGTAAGGGTGGGCAAAAAAACCATATCCGTTAACCGGTATAACCGGCTCGTTGAATCGGTTAATTTACCGAACCGTTTAAATTAAACGATTACGGTTAACGGTTAACGGTTAACGGTTACTGTTACGGTTACAATTTTAAGCAAACGGTTAACCGATGATTAACCGTTAAAATAAATATATATTGTTTTATTTAATTTTTGTAGGAAAAATATATTATGATGCAATTTGATCTTCTAGGTTTCTTTTTTTTGCCAATCCCATGGTCTCAATTTGAAGATGATAATTTAATGTGTGTAATATCATTAGATTGTATGTCTTCTTATCCTTTTAACAAAACTTAGTAATTAAAACTTTGTAAAGTATTTGGTTTATTGATTTGTTTTCTTAATTGGAATATAAATTTTATTGTTTGTATTAAAATATTTAAAATTTATTAAACGAGTAGCAGTTAACCTGTAATCGTACCGCTAAAGAACGGTTAATCGATCCTTAACGGTACGGTTACAGTTCGCATTTTTAAGTAACCGACATAACGATTAAACGTACCATTAAGGCTAAATGGTATGGTTAACCTATTGTGCCCAATCCTAGGTATGGGTGGCTAGTAAATATATATACAGTATTACGTATGTAAGCAACTTGAACACACAATAAATTGTTATGGTCAAAATTAAGGCAATACGCAACGTTAGATGCATCCAGCAACGGTGACCCAGATAGATGACCCTCAACTGAATCAGTGAAGAATAAGGAAGCATTGATAATTCATAATTTGATTCTTTTTATTTCTAAGGAGAGTTGTTTACTCTTCATCTAGCTCAAACAACCGTCCGAATAAGCTACAATGCAAAAGATAGAGCCAAGACTCGGTCAAGTAACCACCTTCCTATTTTGTAGGGAGATGGATTATTTAGGGTTTATTACTAATAGCTTTAGTTATAAATAGCTAAGCAATTGTATTCTGTAGCTACACAATTCTCACACATTCTACATTCTTTCATACGCTCTTAATTTTATTGTACTCAAATTATTCATAGTGAATCGGTGGTATTGCTCCCACCCGTACTTTTTCCCACAAATTTGGGTTTTCTGCGTCATCAAAATAGTTTGTCCTTTACTTATTTTTATCTTTCGTATTTCATAAATTACACCTTTTATTCTAGTCGTCAATCATCCCAGCCTTATGTCGCCCTTCGGCGAAATTTGGCATAAACAACAATCTAGTTTGCAATGTTCTCCTGTTCTCTAGTCTCTCACACTAAACCGAGGAATTTTCTACTTAATAACACATGTTGGTATTAAATTATACTTTGGATTATTATGATACCAAAGTATTCGTTTCTTCAGAGACATCTGATAAAATTGGAACGATACAGAAAAGAGTAGCATGGCCCCTGCACAAGGATCACACGCACAAATGATACCAAAATATTTAGTAGTACCAACAAATCCAAAAATATTTTATTGGCATCAACATATTATTTGTTGGTATTTAAATGATATTATTTAAATACAAGTTAGGGCCTATTATCTTTTATTTATTTTCAATTCAGTCCTTAATTTCCTCCTCTCGTAAAATATTCAGTTCAGTTTAGTTCAGTTCCAATAAGTTCAGTTCAGTTCAGTTCAGCCAATCAGAACAGGCACTTAATACCAACACCAATTTTTAAATGAGCTGGACTGCTGGACCCACAAGCAAATTTTTTTTTTTTAAGTCGCATAGAATTTTCCCATTGAACCCTTGTTTGTTTTTTTGTTCAACATCCTGAAAGAATATCTCACTTCCCGCCACACTCTCACACACTCCTCTCCATCTCAAACTGAATCACCATGGGAGAAGAGAAGAAGAACAACAAGCGCCGCCGTCCCGACACCGACGATTCTCTCTCCACCATCAAAACTCCTCATCTTTCTCACAAATCCGTCCCTTTCCAAAAACGCCTTAAACCCGACACCACAATCCTCGAATCCCTCAAACAACTCGCTTACTCCATCAAAAACCCTCCTCCTTCCTCCTCTAAAAAACCCATTACTCTAGCCGACGTCTCTGCTTCTCTCTCCTCCTCCTGCCGTGAAGTTACCGACCTTTCTCTCCTCGTTCAGTCAGAAATCGAAACCCTTGTTTTATCCCTCACTAAATCTATTCTCGCCGGAAATGGTTTCTCCTTCAGTGTACCCTCTCGTGCTTCATCCAACCATCTTTATATTCCTGAGCTAGACCGTATTGTTCTTAAAGACAAGTCCTCTTCTCGCCCCTTTGCCGCGGTTGGATCTGTCCGTAAAGCTACCGTGACTGCCCGGATTTTGTCGCTCATTCACCAGCTTTGTCTCCGTAGCATTCATGTTACGAAGCGTGATTTGTTTTACACTGATGTGAAATTATTCCAGGATCAATCTCAGAGCGATGCTGTTTTGGATGATGTTTCTTGTCTTCTGGGGTGTACTCGGTCGAGCTTGAATGTGGTTGCTTCTGAGAAGGGGATTGTTGTGGGTAGGCTTGTGTTTAGTGATAATGGAGATATGATTGATTGTACGAAAATGGGTGTTGGTGGGAAAGCGATTCCGCCTAATATTGATCGTGTGGGGGATATTCAGAGTGATGCATTGTTTGTTCTTTTGGTTGAGAAAGATGCCGCGTTTATGAGGTTGGCTGAAGATCGGTTTTACAATCGATTTCCATGTATCATCATTACTGCAAAAGGGCAGCCGGATGTTGCCACTAGGTTGTTTTTAAGGAAGTTGAAGCTTGAGTTGAATTTGCCTGTGTTAGCTTTGGTGGATAGTGATCCATATGGGTTGAAGATCTTATCGGTTTATGGGTGTGGCTCAAAGAATATGTCGTACGATAGCGCAAATTTGACTACACCGGATATCAAATGGCTGGGTATTAGGCCAAGTGATTTGGACAAGTATAAGATTCCAGATACATATTTAAACTATAAAGATCCACTTGAATTCGCCCAAGAACAGCCTGAAAATATGCCAGGGTCGTCCTCAACCAGAAATGCAACAACATTTACCGTAACTTTTGGGCAGTATAATTCTGATAATTTTAGTAGATTGATAGCTTCAAGAGGGGAGATTCACGATAGACAAGTTCATGAGGTATTAAAAAACGACTTGGTTGAGCATTTATGGGCAAGGTCAAGGAGCTCGGTTGAAAATTAGCATTTAAGTAATTTTAAATTATGTGTGTTATTTTCGTTGCTTATTTTCATCCGTGTATTTCACATTTTTAATTTATGTCTTTTAATTCATGTATTTCGTATTTTACTAATTTTTTATATTAATGTGAAAATGTATTAGTTGACGTATTTTTATTAAATTAATAATAATAATAATAATAATAATAATAATAATAATAATAAACCTATTTTACAAACTAAAATAATAATTAAGTGTAGGTTGCCAATGACCGAGCAGGATATTAAAACGGGCAAGGACTTGCTGGAGGAAGATTTTGTGAAGAAGAATCCTGGTTGGGTTCAAGAGTTGGAGTTGATGGTTAAGACCAAACAGAAGGCTGAAATTCAGGCTCTCAGCTCTTTTGGGTTTCAGTACTTATCTGAAGTTTATTTGCCCCTCAAGTTGCAGCAGCGAGATTGGCTCTAATTCGATCTGTTTTATATTGGTATTGAAGAGTGTCAATACTTGTATGCATACAGGTGATGTGCATTGGCAGCGCGTATTATGTATCTGAGATTTTGCTAACAAGATGTATCTGAAATCTTTTTTACTTGTCATATATTTCTGAGTTCCAAGAGTCCTGTTATATTAGTTTGTTGTATGAAATCATTTTTTGCATGTCCAATATTTCTTAGTTTGTTCTTGGTTATGACGATTAAGATGCATAGTTGCATACACAGAGTGTGTCATGGACGTAGGGGTGTGTATTGCTCAAAGCATCCACAAGTGTGACAGAATTTGCTCGTATTAATGAAATAAAAACAGTAAGAAATTTATTTCACCATTTCTATTTATTGAAATTTCTGTATTCATACAAGGCTCAGCTTTTGGATTTACATAGCTATATAGCTGTATGAGATATTTCGTATAAAAATGTTAGATTTATTACAGTATGAAATAATGTACATGTACAATTAATGTCTAGAGCCAGCATCCGACCTTCTTTGTAACCAATGGTTCAAAGATTTCCTTGGGACCAATAGCCTTTGCAGTACTGCAGGTCGTCGAGCTGAAGTGTCGAGACTATTAGGCAAATCACTCATTTTAGGAGCATCTCTCGAGTTTGAACCTAAATTGGAAGCACCTTCTTTATCTGGGGTTCTGTCAACTGTCACACCTGGATCTTCTGCAATGACTTCAAGCCCGAGTTCCTTCTTCAAAAGATTTTCTATTGCATCTCTGACCATACACCGTAGGCCTACTTTTGTGATTCCTATTATAACTGTTAGATCATCTTTTACAGAACATCCTGCAATGAAATAAGAAGTTCAACACTATTGGATAACAATATTGCTGTTTATGGGATAACAAAAAATCGAAAGGAAATAAAAAGGCATATGATGTATATTAAAGAACAGCTAATTCAACTTAGCTGTCTATGCTGTACTAAAATGCTTTTCTAGTTTGGCAATTTCCTCCTCACCCCCCCCCCCAGCACACACAGTCATTGTACTTCAATTTCGTTTCCATACCTGATTTATAATTTTCTTTAATCATACGTAAAGCTGCTAGAACTACAAGCCGAGCTTCTACCTGCACAATAAGTGGAAAACATTCAATGAAGAAAAAGGCAGAGAGCTGAAGGCTTGAAACTGCACTCATATCAAATTACAACTCAGTGGAGTCTGTAAAGTGGTAGATAAGTTATAAAACTTTCAACATTACAAATATGCCATGATTAGGAGAGTCTTCAATCAAGACTAAACAACAATATTCAACAGATTGACCTTTTGACAAAATTGCTATGCTTAGTGTGTGACTCGGATTTTGTTAAAAATAAAGCTAAATAAACTCAACTATCCTGTCTTTTGCTATGGGCTCAACTTTGAAGCTCCAGACAAGCACTCTAAATAATATGTTTGCTATGCAGATTCAATGGTGTATTAGGTAGTCAGAATTGCGCACATCAATTCTATGAGGCAACTTTGGGGAACCTAAACCATCTCCTGTTTTCTCTATAGTCTATAAACTATGCCTACTTGCCTTATCAAGCCAAGGAAAATCAGAAAAGATTTGCTGCTTTGATGCCACTGTCTTGATTACTTTGAATGTGAAAATCTTAATTAATAGCCAATTTGTTTAACTCAGGCACAACATCAGATCAATGTCTCATTAGAGAAAAGAAAAAAAAAAATCCAAATTTCTAATGGTGGTACATGAAGATGGAAATAAAGTTTAATAAATTGATTAGCATTAGTTATAATTTGCTTTTTCATCTATTTTTATTAAAGCAATGCAGAAGACAAGAGGCGGGATCTCAAGTCCCAAAAATTTGTATCTCTTCACTACAAAATGAAATGTTGCTTGTAATGAGCTATTAATACTGAGTAGTAAACTGAGAACCCAGTCAAAAAGCAAAGCTTCAAATTAATAGTACTTCAAATATATATTCAATGAGAAGATAATACCTCAGTCAATCTTATGCTACCAATAACAGAATTAGAATAACTATATCTTGAGATTCAATACCAAACAATGGACTCAACTGAAGTTATACAGATTTTGTGTTTTCGCTGAAGTAATTACATTGATATACAACATAAATATTAAAATAAAATTATTTAATTGGTTATTTAAGAGAAAAAAATAAATATAAGTGAATATTTATATTTTAGTAATTCTTTTTTTTTTTAGGTTACACCATTAAACATACCTTTGTCAGCCCCTGAATATCAACTGCAAGACTTTTAACTGTGTTCTTCCGTAAATGGGTTGCTACCCTTTCAAGAATCTGACTTCGCATTTCCCCTAGGTCAGCTTTGTTGCGTGAATATGAAAGTCCTTGCTGATTATTCCCTTGAATTACTCCTTCACACCATTCTTCAATCAGTAGTTTAAGATAGTAGTCATTGGATTTGTAGCTGATAGATAAAGTAATGGAAAGTCAAGAAGAATGTGAGAAAATATTATTTCATCAGAGCATGATATGCTGTGGAAGCATATATCCATAAATATATCAAGACTTTGACTGAGTCCAACATTCAAAACATTCAACATGCATGTGTATAAATCTTCTGAACAGTATCATGCATGATATGATGATTGATACAATATCACCAGCTATAACACATAGCTGAACTGCAGGAAGCTGAAAGGCAGCAAAGCAAGATATTAAATGATTCAGGCCCCATAACACTGCTCCCCAGCAATTTTTAAGTCAAAATAATATGAACTGACAAGTTCACATGAGGCATAATGACTCTAGCAGTTATTTGTCTTCTAAACAATAAATCAATTAATCAAAGCCTTAATCCCATAAGTGGGGTCGGCTACATGAACCAAATTTGATTATCTAGTGTGGTCATCCACAAAAATCTTCCTCCATCCCTTACGATCCAATACATCATCATCATGCAACTCCATATACTTCATATCCTTCCTAACTCCTTCCAACCAAGTCATTTTCGGTCTCCCTCTCCCTCGTTTAACCCCTCCATAGTCCCACTCTTCCACTCTTCGTACCGGTTACATGCCCAAACCAAAGCAGACGATTTTCCCTTAGTTTGCACTCCTACATTCTTGTGAATAACCTCAATTCTGATTCTATCTCTTAGATCGTATATGTTGTTTATGTTAAGCTTGGTGGATACTTACAAATATTTTATAAAATAATATAAGGTTCCGTTTAGTATGGCAAAAAACATTTTCAATGAAAACGGATTTTTCATGAAAAACCACAATTACAATGTAATTTTCCTTCGTTTGTATCCTTACAAGAAAAGTTACACAAAAATTGAAAATGGGAGTGAAAAGGTGAGGATGGATGAGGGGAAAAAAAGGAGGTTAGGAGGGAGGAAAATGTGACATCCCTTCTTTTGTAAATGAAAATGCTTTCCACTTAAGGCTAATTTTCCACAATTAGAAACTTGTTTCCCACCCCTTCACTAAACATAGGAAAATGAAGGAAAATCATTTTCCATGAAAACATTTTATATCAAACCAAACACTCCAAATAAACTTATAGTGCTAATTGTGCATACATGATATATTTTACTTCCTTTTTTTTTTTTTTTTTTTTTGAATGGGAAGTGATATAGTTAACTTAAATATAACTATATGATTTTTATATGGAAAATTTGTCACAAACCCCCTAATTTTTTTTTTTTTGTTAAAACATATCGTATTTCAAAGTTTTTTTTTGTCAAAAGCCACTTTTACCTGAAATATGGTCAATGACACATTATTCTGGCATTGACCCCTACATCACTACCACACCACCTCCACCTGCATCATCATTGCCGCCCTACCACTCATCCTAACGATCTAACCACTCTCCCAAACCAAAAATCACCCCTCACCATCCCAAAACCCTACCCTAACCTCTCGAAAATCACCCACACAACCTGAAATCACCCCTCATTGGCCTAAAACCTACCCTAGCCAGTCGGAAACCACCCCTCTCACCGCAAGGAGTCCACCATACAACCTCCTCTTTTCCCCCACCGTCGAAACCTTCTTCCCTCTCCTTGCATCTTTTCGGTAGTGGATGGGGAAGGGATGGCTAAGGGTTTTGGGGGTGGGAGGAGGGCGGTTGTGGGTTTTGCAAGGAGGGGGAAAGGGTCTCTAGGGTTTCGAGGGGAAGGGGGAAAGAGTCTTTAGGGTTTGGGGGAAGGGGGAGGGTTTTCTGAGGTTTGCTGGGTGGTTAAGGCAAAGGGGAGAGGCAGCAAGGGTGAAGGGAGAGACAGTTGTGTCTTCAGAGGGAGGGGAAGGGTGACAAGGTGATAGGTGGGTGGCGAGATGGGGTTTTGGGCTGGTGAGGGGTGATTTCAGGTTCTAAGGGTGGTTAGGGCTGGTGATAGGACTGAAAAGCTAGTGCATATGATGGTGGTGGGTGGCCGAGTAAGGGTCAACACCGGAATAGTGGTTCAATGACCATATTCCGGGTAAAGGTGGCTTTTCACAAAATAATTTTGAAAGTAGGGCTATTCGGACAAAAGAAAAAATTATAAGGTGGTTTTTAACAGAATTTGTGTTTTATAAGGTGGTTTTGACAAATTTTTCGTTTTGTATATATTTTTGTTATAATTTCTTAGTTTTACAATGCTTATATAATTATCTTTACTACATAAGCATCAATAATAATTTGCTTATAAATAGGTTATTAGAAAAGAATAAATAATATTGTAAAAAGGAGACAATAAATAAAGGATGATCTTCCATAATTTAATACTCCTTGAGGAAATTCCTTTGAATGCCAAGATATTCTCTGAATCGTTCAAAACTTGCATTCGGAAGTGCTTTTGCAAATACATCAGCAATTTATTCTTCGGAAGTAAAAAGAACTAAGCTGAACTTTGTGCACTTTAAACTTCACGCACGTAGTGAAATTTTATTTTAATATGTTCTGTTTTTTTTTTATGAGTATCAAATTCTTCGCAATAGCGATAGCATATTTACTATCACAATATATCTTTGTGGGTTGTTTTTGAACTTCTCCCATTTTTGTTAAAATACTTCTTAGCCAGATTGTCTGATTTGCTGATGCACATGCTGTAATATATTCTGCTTTTGTAGTTGATTGAGCCACAATATCTTGCTTTTGACTTATCCAAGAAAATACACCATTTCTAAGTGAAAACATGTATCCCGATGTATTTTTCATGTCATTGATAGATATAGATCCAGCTCAATCACTCTCAGAATATCCAGCAAGTTCCAAATTTTTACTAGTCGTGTACCATATTATGTAATATGAGGTTCCTTTTAGATGACAAAGAACTTTTTTAATTGCTTGTAGGTGTATTTGGCTTGGTTTCAGCATAAATCTTGCTAACATGCTCCAATGTACATGGTACATGATGTTAGAACAAATTTAGAGTAATTAAACAAGGAAGACCACATATTTCTTCTAAGTACATATTACAGCTGCTTTCATAATAGTTTATTATCAACACTCTACAAAACAACAAGGTTAACACAATATAACTATTGGGGTACAAAGAAAACACAATTGATTTTGGTTGTTTATCAAAATCAATCAACAAGAAGTTTGTGAACAAGTGTTTGTAAAAACCAAGAAAATAATCTAGAAAATTTTCTCTCAAAGGAAGCAATTTTAACGATGTTTAATTCTTTATCATCTATCATGTATGTCAAATAAACTCAAGTTTATAGAGTTTATATGAAGAGCGGTTAACATCCAACAGATATGTCCGTTCACAAATCAATTTGTTTAAAAACTGCTAAAAGTCGTCACTTTTGAACTTCGACTGTGCTCGACAGACCGAGCAAAGCCACCCAGTCGGGGGCCCAACATCGCAGTAAAATTTGAGATTTTCAGCGAAACTTGACTCATGCTCACCCTACCGATCAGAAAGGGCGAAGCACAAATCAGTCGATTTTTTTCATGTATTGTCACTTTTGTACATCTTGCTTTGCAATGCCTCTAAGTATAATCATTTTATTATTCCTTCCAAACTCCTTGTATTGTAAAAAGACTAAAAACCTCATATATGAACCCATAAGCACATTCATCTATTAATGTTCTAACATATTATATGTGGTTTATAGCATTTAGCATCTTCTGAATCATCTTCTTTGCTCAACTTTTCATTTTAAGCTATAAGAGAGGATATTGATTTGCTATTTTCCATATTAAAACTTTTTTTAAGATGTTTTGTCTTTTGTACATATATTTCTTTTGACTTATGAAGATCCCTTATACAAAGAAGGATTCATCTTTTCTCAATTTGGATCATTCTTCGACAATTTCATCCCATATTCCATTGGAGAATCGTATTGAATTTACAATACTAAAATATATGCTTGTTGTAATTAAAATTTCACTATGACATTGTACAACTTCAATGTTTCATTAATCGGGGTTTTATTAAAGTTGGGTTTAAAATGAGAAGACATCTCATTAAATTATTCTTGTTAGTTTTTCCAATAAGTAATTAATGAGATCCTAAAATGAGGTGAAGAAAACATAGATTAAATGTGTTGCAGATGAGTTAGATAGTTATACTATTCATTTGACCTCAAGTTCTAGTGACACAAATTTCACATCTTGACAAGTGTATAGAGACTTAATGTAACACTTCATTTGGGCCAAAAGCAATAAATTTATCTATAAAATGCCCAAGTCTACATACTAGGCACATTATATTTTCAGCACTAGCAGAGATGGTTACAATGTCCTAAATTCCCGATGGATATCAAGGGTGAGGGAAATAAAGGCAATAGTTTATAGGAGAGAAGTGAAGGGGAAAAAAAATACAAAGGAATCCCTGTAGTGTAAGAAAGGCACTACAATTAACAAGTTTGCATCAGGACTTAATACCTGAAATTGAGAGCTAATATTTGAGACACAAGGAATCTTTGAACTTACCCAGCTTTCCGCATATCTTGATATATAGCTAGGCATTGTTGAACTTCTTGTAGGGAGCCATATTTGGTACGAGCTCTCAGCAGAGTATTATATGTTACCTGAAATAACCAGACTTTCAATCATCATCGCATATTGGGACTTGGGAGTATATAGTAAAATGCAGTTACTGCGCAAGTGAGAGATATACACAAAATACGCTTGCCACGCCACCAAAAATAGACTAGTAGAACAGTAGAATAGCTTGAAGAATCCAGTCAATACAGATACTTGTACTTCACAGCTCATACTTACCAAATTTGGTTTAATGCGGTTCATTTTCATTTCTGAGAATAATGAAAATGCCATATTCAGGTTTTTACATTCCACACAAACCTACATTAGAGGCCAAACATATTAATAACAAGAATTAACCTCATTCTGATAATATTCAAGATGACGGAAGCAAACCTTTATAGCAGTTGTATAAGCAACAACATCAGGCCTAATTCCTGAGTCGACCATGGATTTCATAATCTGCAGGGGTACAGGAAAGATATAAAGAATTTAAAGTTCATTGATAGAATAGGAATGATTTTCAAGATAAGAAACAAACAAGTATGGTACTTCTTAAGGTGGAAATTGACATATAATTAAAGACAAAATTAAGTGTTTGTGTAACTGGAATATGTATTACAATTAAGCAATGAAATTATAAAACCCTCTTGTCTTGCATCTTAAGCTTGCTCATCTTCAAAAGTAAGGATAGCCATTGATCCATATAAGAAATTAAACTTATACTTGAAATTTTGAAGGCCAGACCAATCAATCAATCAATCAAAGCCTTAATCCCAAAAGTGGGGTCGGCTAACATGAACCAAATTTGATTATTCCGTGTAGGCCAGACCAAACTACAATAATTAGTCCATACTGTAAATTTATACATAAATCAAGACAAAGTAATCACTATCCTGCATGATATGTTGGAAAAAGCCAAAAAAGTACTTTCTTCAGCTTATGCAACTCTAATTTATAATAGCCCCATTAAAACCAACAAAAGATCATTATTTACCTGTAAGGCACCCGCTACATTTCCTGCTCTACCACAAATATTAATTAAAATTGTATAGCTGATGTGATTCGGAGTAAGACCCATTAATTTCATCTCATCAATTAAAGATTTTGCCCGGTAGAAGTCATTACCACAAGCCTTCAAAAGTATATTGTATGTTGCAGTCGTTGGACTAAATGGAATACTCTTAGAAAAGCTCAAATTATGTGATGCAGTCATAATGTACGGTGTATTTATGGTTGAATTTTCATCTGTTCGCAGAACATTTGAAGTTTTATATTCATTGGTAATAAGATCTTCACTAAAGTTTTCTGGAGATCCACTACTCTTCCAGGCATAGAAAAGACGAAATGCTCGGTCATACTGACATCCCTCCACACAGGCATGAAGAAGTGTGTTGAAACACTGTGAATTAGGCTGACAACCAGCCATAAGCATCTCTTCAAAAAGCTGAGTTGCCTGGTCGACAAGACCACCATTAGCACATGCACTGATCAACGAAGACCATGTAACTGTATTGGGAGTAACACCAGCAGATAGCATATCTTCTTTGATTTTGATAGCCATTTGCCACAATTTTGCATCTGCAAATACCTGGAAATTTTATGCACTTGTTGAAATAAGCTATGCAAATGAAACAATCTAATTGCATATTTCACCCACAAATTACACAGAGAGATGCATAGGGCAATATGCAATAATGTGACTAAACTGAAGCATCAAGGGACAGCCAGAGAAGCCTGGCAAAAAAAGAATACCCAGTAAACATGGAAGGATATACCTTGATAATAGTGCTGTAAGTAAAAACATCTATTTTAATTGCTCCAGTTGATTCCAAATGCAATACCTCCCTGTATATGTCCTGAGCCAAGTCAACTCTTCCTGACAGACAGCAGGCCTTCAGAAGTATGTTGTAAGATGTCATATCTGCCTCAACACCCATACTCTGAAAGGACAAATAAAATATGAGACTGAAAAACTGTTAATTATACAAGTCAAGACATATTTATAAATGATTCTCAAATTTAACTCTGCTGGTTATACCACATACATAATACAAATTAGGAAATCTGGATAAGTATTTAGGATGAGAAGTTAAAATTCTTTTTAACAATCGTAGCAGCACGTGTTTTGAACAAAGAATAAAAACAGTATGCAATAATTTTCGGTGGTTGCAGCTTTTTAATAAAACAAGATACATTATGTGTATTGCACAGTTAATCTAAAAACCAAAAAGGACCATAGTTGTCTGAACCAATAAAAGATCACTTTTGTCCCTTTTCCTGTTGGTTACTTGACTGGGAGTAAAGCTAAATACATTCAGACTTTCCAAAATCCACTAAGGTCACCAGAACATACAATTGGTTATTTCCGTTGTTCTAAGATACAACATTTACCCACAACACCTTTGTTATACCACATTGACTGATTGTGTATAATCAAAATTAAAACAGTACATAGTTAGATGGACGTATGATATTATACTACAGCAGGCAAAGGGATAAAGAAGAAAGGAACAATTCTATTCCAAAAAAAGTTAGGTACATGTCTCTCTCTAGTGTTCCGCAAGCTATAGTATGTTACTACATAGAAATAGATGCTAGAAAGTTGAGACAGGACATTACTTGCATTTGCTTGTACACTTCCATTGTGTAAGTCAAGTCATGTGCATTCACATTCATGAGACTGTTGAAAACATAGATATTTGGGGTAACTTTCTGAGCCAGTAGATCCTGCAGTAATAACAGAAGCTTCAGAAAACAAGGACAACGTACACAATAAAATTGAAATAGAAAGTAGAATAAAGCGTGAAATGAGACAATACTCAAAAATTTTAGATGTTATAACTGATTCTTTTCAGACAAGAAGAGTTGGCCTATGCAGACAAAAATTTAAACTGTCCCTGCACAGGATATATCTAATACTTCCTCTGCTCCATATCGCTTGCAACATACCTTTTGGGAGTGCATTTTGAGGAATGGATTTGAGGGTGTAAACAATCAAATTAATCAAAATAATTTTAACACCTGTAAATTATTACCTTGTGCTTGTGTTTAAATTATATCGATTAATTTTGCTTGTTTAAACTCTCAAATATCTTTCTTAAAATGTGTGCCGAAAGGCATGTTGTGAGTAATATGGAAGTGCAGACATTGCATTTATATCAAGGAAGGGAATATCATAATATGGCAAGAGTGATTAAGGGTGTACATGGGATACTGTGCTCATCCTAGTACTATAATACTCCTTACATGTATTGAATTTTATTATCTAAACTGCTTGTTTCCTTTTAATGCTTTTTGTTTCATGTTTGCTTCCCATTTCAATTCCATTGTTTCCCTTCCATTCATAATACAGCTACTCCATTCCATAGAATCAAACAAATAAGCAAAATTCAGTTCCTTTTCATTCATTTTTCACTACCATTGACTAAATCAAAACAAAGGAATACCATTGAAAAGTCCCTTATTTGTTTTAGGGAAAATTGATATGAATTAATTATATAATTTTTTCCATTTTTTTTAGAAAATTGCGCCATTTGTTAGATCCTATTCCTTTTTATGTTGGGTCCCTTAGGTATGTTGCAAATTAGGTCTCTCCAAAGCATAGGATTTTTCCTTTATTACAACATCTATATTTTATTTGTAGATTTTTATCTAGCTATCGCCTATCGGTTTAATTTACATTTCTTCAGTTTAGAAACCTCTTAACAAATCGTATTTCAACACGCTCTAATAATGAATCCTCCTCAAACAACATTTGCAGTAGAATTACTAATTTTTTATTTCTCGGAAGTTGAGCAATAATTAATTTTAATTCATAGCTCATTGCTCAAAACAGGCATCACAAAGACTAGCAAATCTCAAAATAAAGTCAATTTCAAAACATGCATGTTGACACACCACATATTTCAGGTAGTAATTATATACCAATACTGGCATGAAACCGAAAAGCTACTGCAGAAGGCAAGTCAGCTTATCAGTCGATTAACCTTCACGCATTATACCCCAATCAAGTGTACAGGAAAGTTATATCAAAACAAAATAAACATTATTGACAAAAGGCACATTGTAGTGCTTTATCCTAACATAGCTGTCAAAGAAGCTACCTCATAGATCAACCTGGACTTGATGCAATCACCACATAAGCCACAAACATCGATTATAGTGCGGTAGACATACATGTTATGACCACTCAACTTCTGTTTCGAAGCTTCAAATACTTTTACAGCTGAAACCAGATCTGATCTCTTTCCAAATTCTTTAATCATGGTACAAAACAATATCTCTGCCTGTGGAAGGAGACAGGCATACCTGCCAAATTTGATTTTGACAATACCTGTTAAAGTGGACATATAATTTAATTGTGTATCTACAAATGTTGCTTTAAATCATATTCTACTTTTCAGGTGATAAGGTAAATTGGTCCACAAAAGATATAAAAAGCCAAGATAATAGAGCTTCATGAATTTCTACACATTATAAGGCCAAATAAAATAAAAAAAACCAATCAGACATCACAATCCCAAATCTGTAGACAAACATTTTTTGGATCATGACATGTGCTAAGGGAGCTAAATAGGAGACCAATGCCACTTTCACGATCACAAACTACACGACATATACAAATATAATGCAGCAGCTAGATTCTATAACGAAGCTAAGAAGATCCAGTGTGGCTAACCTTCAGCTGTGGATGATACACGCTAATAGGTCAGTCAGAAATTGGCTTTAGAACCATTTTGGACTATATAACAGAATGATTAGTAATTTGAAGTTTTGATCACTTTAAATGTAACATCTATGTCTCTCCTTCATACTATGTCATATACAAAATGAAGGCATGTGAATTTGAGCCAAGCTCTTGAGTTGTTGCTTGCACATAAATGGGGTTATAACAACCTAAATGAAAATCACTCCAATTCATCACTTTAATATTAACATCTAGATCTAGGCATCTTCCGTACTATGTCAATTACAAAAAGAAGGCATGTGATTTTGAGCCAAGCCCTTAAATTATGCTTGCTTTGAAACGGAATAATATCAGCTTAAATGATAATCAACTCTTAAGATCTCTACTACGAATGCAGCATTACATGAGAAACTTAACTTTCGAATAGGATATCACTGTATTGACAAAGTTTTTTAGTCAACACTCTTCATTGAGATGCATGACAGTAGAAGAAATTAACAAAAGAGCACAACAATAATTAATTTTGTCCCAAAAGACAATGTATGATATGACTTCCATAAGAATATATTAATGGAGAATCATAACAGTACCTTACGGCCAAGCTTGGGCTGCGCTTATCTATAGATATTTTTATCATTTCGCTGGGCTTTATCAAGTCTTTGATTGAAATTTGGAAACCTGGATGATTCAATGAAATGTCATAAAATAAAAGAAGTCAAACGATGAAACCCTTTTCATGATCACTCAAAGAGAACCAAACAATGACATTTCTAGGGTTTGGAAGTAACAACTTTTTGAGATACTCCTTCTATCCCACTACAATCACTATTTTAAAAGTTGTTTTGAGAAAAAACATGTGGTGTTATGAACTTGTCATCTTCCATGCTTTTATCTATATCTTCCAAAAAGGGAATTTGGGTGAACACAGTGGGACAAGCAATAAAGGAAAATGGGGCAAACCTTATGGGACGGAGGGAGTACTAGGCATTCAAGAACTAAGACAATAGAAACATCTTCAAGTGAACCAACAACCATATGCGAAATGCAATAAACCAGCATATAGTATAAATGAGAAGAAAAAAAGACAACAATGAACACAAAATCCAAATATGAGAAAATTACCCCCCTACCAAACAAGTATATGCATGTCATTTCTACGCCTCAACAAGCAATAATCAAGTCAGAGGTAATCACCCTTGAATCCTTGATGGAACTCACATGTGCTGCGGGTGTCTGTTGAGCATAGCCTTCTTAAAATCAATGTGGGACGCTCACATGTGTTATTTGGGAAGGCTGTGCTTCAACTCTCTTCCCAAATTTGAGGTCTTTTCTAACTTAGTCACATGTGATATTTCATGGGTGAGAGTGCATTTTCACAAAACTTCAATTCAATTTGTTTCGAAGTATGTTAAAGCCATAAAAGGTCCCAACCATGGGCCTGGCTCTAACATACCATGTTAGAATGAGGACTAGGTCGCACTAGAGAAAGAGAGTCCACCTCACAAGGCCAAACGAGGTTTCATCACACAACTATATCGATTACAAAGTGTTGGTATTTCAACGAGGGACATTCACATGTGTTCCTCTAGAAGACTAGATGAACAACTTGTCACATTTCTTTAAAATAAAGAGACATTGTATTATTGTTTCCAAACATAACTCTACTTAGACGATGCGGCAATTAAATTCAAACAAAGGAAATACTAAGTAAGTCACCATTAATAGATTAAAATCAAATTTCAAATTCTTAATAACAATGAAACAACTATTGGAAAAAAAAACTATCAATTTCATAGTGAATCCTTAAATAACAAAGAAACATGGTGTATAGCAAAATTACCAGCCAACATTTCCATTAATTCAACGGCTTCTAGTAGATATCCCTCTTTTACAACCTTGAAACACTCTTTTTTAAGCAACCCCATAGTAGACCCATCAAACATTTTCAAAAGGGTAACATTCAATTGAAGCAAATATCCCAACAATTCAATGACATCCTTAGTTCTCCCTTGTCTCAATCCCTTAATAACACCTGAAACCACAAGTTTAGAATTCAATTGTGTACCAAAAGACAAAGACCCAGTAGCATCAGAGCTCAAAACACGCTCCACAACCTTGACAAAATCATCGAACAACCCATCATCAACGAGCTTCGAAGCGATTTCGGCGTAATAAGTAAGATCATTTTTAGTAGAATTGAAGTTTGGTGAGTCAGAATGAGGGAAAGTAAGAGGTGTAGAGGTAGAAGATGAAGAAGAAGGTGGAGTTAGGGAGGTGGGTTTGGAGAGAGAAAAGAAGATAATGTTGTGGAGGGAGAAAATTGGAGTTTGTTTATGGCTAAAGAAATGGTGATGGTGGCGGTGGTGGTGGTGGTGGCGGTGGCGAGTTGAGGTAACAATGGAGGATGAAGAAGCTGTGATGATTACAAGATTCCTCATACTACAAATTTGGAGCACGGAAAGATGCTGAGAAAATCATGGAGCTCAGCCAAAAAAAAAACTTGGATGAGTTATCCGTACTGGCCTAGGGGTGCTAATTGAGTTGAGCAGCTTGCGAGCAACTCGTACTCGACTCGGTCAACGCTCGGTCAAAACTCGACTCGAGTTGGCTCGACTCGAATTCGACTCGACTCGAGATGTTAACGAGCACGAGTTGAGCAAGCTCTAACTCGACTCGATAATATAATATTAATATAGAATTTGCAAACAACAAGCTACTATCTTTAAACAAATTTGACACTTATTAAGCCTTAAATTATATCATAAAAAAAGAAAGAGTAAATTTTTAATAAAATCTATATATAATAAGGAAAACAATATTAATTGAACAAAAAATAAATAAAGGCATATAATAATAGAAGGACCAAAATTTTAACGAGCAGAATGTGAGCTGCTCGACTCGACTCGAAACTTTAACGAGCACGAGTCGAGCAGGTTTTATTTGCTCGAAACTTTAGCGAGCACGAGTTGAGCACATGTAAAAAGTTTTCGAGTTGAGTCGAGCACCCCTCAGCTCGTGATCGACTCGCTCGATAAGCACCCCTAACTAGGCCACGTTACGGATGAGGTCGTCCACTTTTATTCTATTTTTGCTGAAGTGTAATTATTTTTCTGAATTTATATTATTTTAATGAATTGAAATTAATTTTGCTATACTGAAATTATTTTTGCTGATTTTCTATTATATTTCTTCTTTATACTTACTAAATTTTTATTGAACTGAAATCATTTTTACTGAACTAAGGCCCCGTTCTTTAGAGCTGCTCTACTCCGCTTTGCTTTGCTCAAATCAAATCTGCTCTGCTCAAAAGAAATCTGCTCTGCTCTACTCTATTTTCAAATAATAATTAATAATAACAATAATAATAATTAATATTCAATAATAATAATTAATATTGTGTTGATGATAATAATTTATTATTTTGAATAATTATAATAATTATTAATATTAAAAATAAATTTAATAATTATTAATATTAATAATAATTAATATTTATTAATCATAATAATAATTAATAATAATAATTATCAATAATAATATTTAATAATTCAAACTATTAAGAATTCATATTTAATAATATTATTAATTAATAATTTCTAATAATTATAAAAATTCTTTCAAAAACATAAATAATAATAATAACAATTAATAAAAATTTCTTTTTATAAACATTTGATATTAGAATCACAATGTGTAGAAACATTTTATGTGGGTATTGATTGTTAGTTCATTGAGTTGAATTATTTTTCTAATCTTTCCATACAATTTAAGAATTAAAAAAAAAGAGGTTGTTTTCAAGTAGTACTTTGTATATCATTATTATTTTGAGGGTTAAAAATATATGATTAAGACAAATTTATAAGTAAAATCATTATTACTCATTAAATCATTTTATTCTAAAATTTTTGTGAAATAAATATAAGTAAACAGTTGTCTTTTATCTTTCTACTATTAACATATGTTAAATGTGGTACACATTTATTTATGTTTTCACTCACCTAAATCAATAGTATAATAATAATAATAATAATAATAATAATAACAACAACAACAACATTAATAATAATAACATTAATAATAGTATTAATAATAATGTTGAAATCTGCTCTGCTCGGCTCGGCTCTACTCTGCTCTGCTCTGCTATCCTGAAATTTAATCTTCTCTGCTGTACTGACCCCTGCTCTACTCTGCCCAGAAGCTTAAAAGAACATGGCCTAAACTTATATTTACTGAACAGAAGATATTATTTTTTTTAAGGTGAAGTGAACAAGGCCTAACAAAGACGATTGTTACTCCCTCCATATTTTATAACTTTTTGCGGTCGTATTTTATAACTTGCTCCATTTCATTTTTTGAAAACCTTTCACAATATTTTACGAATTTCTTCTCGAGAAAACCTTGTATGGACCTGGTCTACAATAAATTATTGTAGACCCAATATTTGACACTCTTAAATAATATAGTCACATTTCGGATGATATAATCAATATTTTAGATGATATAATTATCTTGTTATGAGTCATATTTTGAATCATATAGTTGTATCTTAAATAACTTAGCCAAATTAAATAATTATCTTTTGAATGATATAATTATCTTTCGAATGACTTAATTATTGTTTGATACTTCTTTTTAATGATAAATTCACTTTTTGAATGATACATTTACATAATTAGTTTTGGATGATATAATCACTTTTTAAATGATATAATCACATTTCAAATGATATAATCATATTTCAAATGATATAATAGATGCACTAGTAGAAAAAAGTAAATGACAAGCGGTTCAAACCCCCTAATGGGAAGCGGTTTTGAATCGCTTGGGCTTGGGGGCTTCCCATTGGCCATTTAAGTGGCAAGCAGTTCAAACCACTTCCCATTTGTAGTGAATGGCAAGCAATTTTGGCGTTGTAGACACCTGATTGTGTCTCCCAAAAACAAATCCAGTGATGAATATCTTTCACATCATTTGATTATCGAACAAAGTGAAATGTGAAAGGTCTTGTGATGCGGTTGTTTTAATAAAAATATTTCTTTTTGTTTTCGAAAATATTTCTTTTCGTACTTTATTTATGGAAAATGTCCAATCCAGTTTAGTTTGGTCCATGAAAAGGGTCCAATAATAGTGTAGTTGGATTGGGCTCGAAAAGAGCTTTCCAACGATATATTATAAGCCCAATTTCGATGAATAATGAGGAAGTTATGGCCAAAATACTAAATTGGGCCCGAAATGTATTTTATATACCACACAATGATCAAGTAGAGGGCCTATTAATTATTATTCCTAAAGTCATTACAATTGATTTTAATCTTCTAGAATAATCTAGAAGATTACTTTTAAATTCTAGTGGGATTAGGATTAATAATTATATCTTTTAGAAAATAAAGAGAATTTTATTTGGAATAAAACAAGTGTTTTAAAAGATTAAATCTGATTTTAAAAGATAAGTACGGATGATAAATAGTCTAATTTAATTAGATTAAGGACTCCGTACAATTTTGAATTAACGCATTCATCATCGCGAAACGACAGCTCCATCGCGCCGCGATGGAAGCAATTTTACTCCGAGTCAAATTCGATCTTTTTCTGATCGTTTCGGGACTTTTTTCTCTATAAATAGGGTCTTTTTCTCCGTTTTCAATCATCAACAATCATCTAATTCTCTTCTCTCTCTTAAGCAATAGCTTATTCTTTCTCCCTCTTTCTAGCCTAACCTTTTCAAAATACAATATGCCGCATTCACGAGTTCTAGACACACCTAGCCAAGCTCGAAGTTGCCTTCGCCCTAGATGTGAAAGGTTGATAATTTCTGAGGGTTTGATCCCAAATCCTTATTTCAATTATTTGAATTGTTTGATTTAATATTTTCATTGAAGTTACTAACGTGTGTATTGTTTTGATAGAAAGAGATGCGAGGCAACAAAGCAAGTTGTTTTATTGCTTTATTTTTAAAGAAAGCATGCTTAGATTATTTTAATTCCTAGTATCATGTTAGGATGTCTTTTATTGCTTAGTATCATGCTTAGGTTGCTTTCTATTTCTTCTATCATGTAAGTATCATGGTAGGGATAAAGCTTTTATCTTTATTATTTAGTGACATGCTAGGATTTGTTATTAATCATGTTAGTATCATGCCTAGGATCTTGCTAATATTATTATGCTTTGATGAGAATATTATTATGATGATGATTGTTGTGTCTATAATAATATTATGTTGCTTGATATATATTATTGTTATTTCTTGATCACGCCCTCTCCTGCAGGATTAAAGAGAATTTGTATTTGTAATCATGCTTAATAAGATAATTAATAATCTTGTTTAGGCTAATATGATTTTAATTCAAGTGATCGCCAATAATAGATTTGTTTGTGCATTAATATTCAACCAACATAGATTACACAGGTTTAGGATTAATATATTGATTATATGTTAGTCAGAAAGCGCACATGAATATGAGAAGAATAAAGTAGAGGCCTATTTTTAGGGCAGGTTCAATCTCTTTTAGATTGGATTTGTACCTTCATCCCCAAATATTCAGTCATGGTTCCGGACCACTATGGAGTTAGCGATCTCATGGATCGTGAAGGGGTGTAACCTTCACCCTGTGAACGGTTTGCAAGTTCATAAAACTTGTTGGCGACTCTTTTTGCTCTAGCATCCTTCCCTTTGGACACCACCATGCTTAAGTGTATGATCACAGTGGGGCTCAAGTGTGGGATGCTTGAAATATTTCCTACAGGCGTCAAACCGCTTCCCATTTGCATTTCACACACACTAGTACAGAGAAGGGCTATTGCGACGCCAAAAAAAAGGCTTCCGCGATGCTAAAAAGCGCTGCTATGCCCTATACCGACGCTACAAATAGTGCCGCTTAAGTAGATGCCGCAAGGCCCTACAGCGACGCAATTTCTAAGTGTCGGTAAAGTATCAAAAAAAGCGCTGCGACCTTGACGTGCTTTTTTGTATCTTATAGAGGCACTTATAAGTGTCGCTATTTACTAGCACCATGCACTGCACATCAGCCTTCTAAGGTACTAAAAAGCGCCGCCATAACATAAAAGTGTGCTTTTCTATTCTTTCAGCGACACTTTTACGCGCCGCCATCACCATCGTACAACACTTTTCGATAGCCTATTAAGGCACTTTTAAGCGTTGTTTAGGTAACCTACGCACTATTCTCAATTCTGTAAATTCTTAATGCTACAAGATGGAAGATAATACACTTAATTCTGTAAATTCTTAATAACCTGTATTTTTTTCATAAAAAAACCTGTAAATAATTTACAATATATTCTCAAAAATGAATTATAATCACAAATGTCATTAAGAAATAAACATTAAAATTTATTCAAGTACCTAAAAACATTCGCTTAAACAACCATCTAAATCTTTCAACAATTACAATGTATATTATGCCTATAACAAAATATGTGCATAGAAGTTCAATAATAACTTTTCCTATGTAAGACAATTAACTTGATTCAAACTGGCCTTCACGTTTCAACTTTCAAATTTCCATAGGACAACCTGCATTAGTTAAAAACAAATAATCAACAACTAAACTAAAGTAATCAATTACAATTATACTTCATGAAAAACTCACGTATTTAAGAGGTACCAAAGTCATCCAATTCGAGTAAATATAAGAAAATTGTTATACATACAATAAAACCTAACCTTCAATTAAAGATTTTACTAATGCAATAAGTAATCTCTAGGATCATTGTTACCCTTGGGAGAAGCTTTGAAATCCTAGACAAAAAAAAAGAGTTACATCATATCTATAATATAAAAAAATTCAGTATTGCCAATGTCAAAGTTCATTCAGCTAACCTCAACTACAATTCGATACCCATTAGGTAGATTCCAAACATCTGCAGGGATAGTTTTCCCACGTATTCTGTTTCAATTTGTATCTGTTTTAATAGATAAAATAGTGTAGTTCCTCTAATTTCAAGCAAATTAAAAAAAAAAAAAAAATTGTAAGCAGAAATGTATGAGTTCATGTATTGCACAATACCTTCAACTGTTTATTCATAAATTTTCCCATCACTTCTATGATTAGGATCACCTAATTCAGCACTTGAATGGTTCTGCCTCATATTTGATTTTGACTACTCTGTTGCATTATCCTTGTAAAAAAATTTGAATACAACCACCAAAAGATATTATTCCTATAAGAATATACTTGCAAAAGTCATAAACTTTTTTTTTTTTGTTTTTTTATGAAAAAAAGCTGATTTTATTACTCAAAGCAAGAAAGATCGATCAAAGAGTACAACAATGTAGCACTAGGAGGGATTTCCTTTATCCACACTCTCATTTCATCAAACTCCATCATAACTAAACTACAATGGCAACAATATGAGTTCTTTGGTGTAGTAAAATTAAACTTTATTAAGGAGTATATAGTGTTAGGCACCCAAAAATATCATTCTACTCCATAAATCATATTCTAATATCATACTCCATATATATATATATATATATATATATATATATATATATATATATATATATATATATATATCATAAACTAAACGAAACATTTCTAAAACCTGAAGTAAGCAGGTGATATATATTATAGCCACAAGGTCAATGTTCTCTACACTCAATACATCACTACAAAGGCTATGAACCTTCAAACCAAAAACAATTCTAACAATAGCAAATCTAACAATAGTAACTATATATCATTAAGAGTAGCCAAACTTGCAAACTTAAAACTAAAGGATTCTAAAAACATTTCTGAAAATATGCAGTAAGCAGGGGAGATATCAATGAAAATAAACATTTATAAACAATATACTCATAAATAGAAAATAGATAGCCAAAAAAATCACACACTCATATAACAAGTAAGGTATATAATATATTAAACACAACCAAATAAATTCAATATAGATGAGAATTTGTTAAAAAAAAAATATGAACTATATTTATCATAAAGATGCAGTGACATACCAAATTAAACCTCCTTTTTGCAATTTTGTTCGTTTTCACATTAAGTTATTCATATGCTGCTGACAACAACACAAGAAATAATGAAATTATAGGTTAAATTCATACAACAAAAACCCCAAATTTGTTAAAAAAAATCGGCTGGAAGTTCTTCTACTAGATGAAATTGAAGGGGAAAAAACATATCAGTCTACTACATATGAGAAAACCCAAAATTTTCCGGAAAAACGTTCTAATTTTTTCAATCAATGTGGCGAATTCCGATTTATGAGGTTGAAAAAATCAATTATATATAAGGTTGTAAAAATCAATTGACAAAAACAATCGACTCAGAGAATATTTTGCAAATTCAATTTAGCAAAAACTAAGATAATAATGCGAAAATGTTTACCTGATGAATCTTTATTCCAACAAATCGAATGAGGTGCAGGATCGATTGAAACTCGCAAATAGAATTGAAGAATTATGTAATTTAAAAATAAAAATTCAGCGAAAAGGGCAACAATTTTAGCGATTTAAATTCTTTAAGCAAAAAGTTGAGATTGATAATTGGAAAGGTTAGACAGTTCAAGCACACAAATTGGGGAATTTGATTTTCTCAGAAGCAAGAGGTTAGGGTTTAAAGAAGACTCTAGTAGTGGGAATAGTGGGAATAGTGGGAGTTTTAAAACATTTCAGTCAATGAAAATTTCAAGTGGCGCGGTTTGTGATTTTTTAACTGTAGCAGCGCTATATTACTACGCTTTTTGTTTTGCGCCCCAATTTCACCCGGAAAGTGAATTTGCCAGCACTAATTTTATATTGCGCGTCTACCTAAGCGCCTTAATAGGCTATATTTGTAGTAGTGACATGATATGTAAAGTGTAATGGGGAGCGGTTTTGGCGCCACACCGCTTCCCATTTTAATTTTTTTTCCCACATTATTAATAATAATAATAATATTAGTGACTTGTCATAATATTAATAGTGACCTATCTCAATAATATTAATATTATTCATTAACAATAATATTAATATTATAAATTAATGATAATATTAATATTACAAACAATAATACAATAATAACATGAAATAATTATATATATCAAAAGTAACATCATTAATATATTTAATTAACAATAATATGTAATTATACCAAAATATATAAAGATAACACTCACATATACTACATACGTACTAATTATAATTAATGTTAATATATAAACAACATAACTAAAATAATGTTCATAATGACTAAACTCCAGCTCACTAATTAATTTGGTGTAGTGTGTACACCCACTCTGACAATTATAGATGCCATCAAATGTCACGAAAAAATCCTACATGTCGCGAATTTTCATTAATTTATTTGCTTGTATGAATAGGGTTTTTGGGAAAATTCGGTTCAACCTTTCTCGTTTTTTATCTAGCGTACAAATGAAGGAACAAACACTTGGTTTACATCATATACGAGTATGTTTGTGAATTTATAGCTAAATGTGACATAAAACCGATAAGTAGATGAATTTTAGAACGAGAGAGAGCCATAAAGGCCAAAAATGTCTTGTTCTTTTCTCATTTTTGTATCAAATAGTGAAATGGACGAACAAACACCTTTATCATGCATAACAAAATAAGTTTTTTTGTTACGGAGGCCTTGTTTGACTTAGAAGTCCTTATTTGACAACATTTAGGACAATCTAGAACAAAAAACACCGAACCAAACCTAAAATGGCTTATCTCTTTCCCATTTATGTGTTCTTTAGTGAACTAAATGAATTATCACCTTACGTGACATCAACTATGATTAATTTTGGGATTAGAAGACTTTATTTCACATGAATGAGCAACTATGACAAGTTCAAGTACAAGTTAGAACAATAAATATGGTTTCTGGGTGAAATTGGCTTCATCCTTTCCCGTTGTTTTATTTTTCGTACAAATGAAGGAACAAACACTTGGTTTACATCATATACGAGTATGTTTGTGAATTTATAGCTAAATATATATGACATAGATGTAATAAGTTGATTGTAGGGAATATTTCAAGCATCCCACACTTAACCCCCACTATGATCATACACTTAAGCATGGTGTAGACATCTACTTTTGGCCTCCTGTCCCGACAGGAAGTGCAATGATGATAAATAAAACCATCTTCGTGTTGGATCAAAGTGAAGAATACTTATGGAGAACTGGTTAAGCCACAAAACACAAAAGACTAGCCCAAATTAAAGATAAAAGCCAAAACAAAGGTCCAATTAACTAAACCCGATCATAGTTAGGCTTAAGCCCGTGCTTAAAACCCAATAATGACGGATTTAAGAGCGCCTAGGTTAAATTTTAGTGCTGCCGCAGAAAAAGCCGCGCGCATCTCAAATAGTCGCGTTGGGCTGACGCGCGCAGCTAATTCAGTTGCGCGCGACACCCAGCGCAACCTCCAGAGTTGCGCTGCGGAAGATTCAGAATTATACGGAAAATATAAAATCGAATCTTACCATAAAGCCGCGCGCAAGACAATTAGTTGCGCTGCCCCTCTTGTCCTAAACACTCACCCCTTTGATATTTTGTTACTACGGTGGAGGTTCCCCAACAAGAAGGAGTCCATAAGTATTCTAAACGGAGATCTAGCAAAGAGAAGTGGTAAATTCCCGAGCACTTAGTTAAATCACATTTATTTCCTTGTTTAAAAGAACCTTAATTAATTAATTAGTGTTGTTTGATCACCTTTAAAATAATTTATTAATCAATTCCACATAGTATCTTGCATTACATAAAGATTAGAATTGAATTAAATAATTGTTGGTTGATCACTTAAGCCTAGGCGAATATTGTTTATTTTCTTGTCCTTTTCACAAATTTGATTAAATAAAGAATAACGACATTACGATGTAATTCCTACGTGAATTGGTACGTGTAAATAAAATCCACTAACATAGTTTTAGGTATCACGTTGCATATATTGTTTGGTGATGAAATTGTAAAAAAGGAAAAGCTAGTAGAGGCTGCACTAGAGCTAGGATAACGATTCCCCTCTAAAGGGAACGTTATTTTAGTACCCTCGCTCCCGAACTCATTTATGGTTTATAGACCAATTTGGGCATGGGTAAACTTATGATTCGTGCTAATTATTCCATGAACTCCACATGGAAGAAAGGCATGAACGAGGTTTATGAGTTTTTCCTAAAACTCATTGGGGACTCCCTACTTGTTTCTTACAAAAAAGCGTAATGATAGAATCAATTCTAATTCAAGGTCCCCCAAACAGTCAGGAATTCAAATCCTACTGCACCCTAACAAGTGTAAAGTCCTAGGCTTTTAAAGGGCCATGGGCATTTAAGGAGAGGACCCCTTACGATGGGAACCCCCTCCTTACACATGGTGGCGTCCAAAGGGACGAAAGCTAGAGCAAAAGAGTCGCCAACAAGTTTTAGGAACTTGTAAACCATTCACAGGGTGAAGGTTACACCCCTTTCACGATCCATGAGATCGCTAACTCCATAGTGGTCTGGAACCATGACTGGATATTCGGGAATGAAGGTACAAATCCAATCTAAAAGAGATTGAAACTGCCCTAAAAATAGGCCTCTACTTTATTCTTCTCGTATTCATGTGCGCTTTCCGATCAACATACAATCAATATATTAACCCTAAACCTGTTTAATCTATGCTGGTTGAATATTCATGCACAAACAAATCTATCATTGGCGATCACTTAAATTAAAATCATATTAGCCTAAATAAAATTATTAATTATCTTATTAAGCGCGATTTTAAGTACAAATTTCCTTTAATCCTGCAAGAGAGGGGGTGATCAAGCAATAACAATAATATCAAGCAACATAATAATATTGATACAACAAATCATCATAATAATAATATTCTCATCAAAGCATAATAATATTAGCAAGATCCTAGCCATGATACAACAAAATTAATAACAAATCCTAGCATGTCGCTAAACAATAAAAATTAAAGCTTTAGCCCTAACATGATACTAACATGATAGAAGAAAATAGAAAGCAACCTAAACATGATACTAGAAATATACATGATATTAGGAATATTATTTAATACCCTAAACATGATACTAGGAAACATAAAGACATCCTAACATGAATACATGATAATAGTAATTAAAATAATCTAAGCATGATTCCTAAAGATATATAACAATGAAATTACTTACTTTGTTGTCTCGTATCTCTTTCTATGAAAACAATACACACGTTAGTAACTTCAAGGAAAATATTAAACAGTAAATCTAATTAAAGAATTGAAATAAGATTTGGGACCAAACCCTCAGAAATTATCAACCTTTCACGTCTAGGGCGAGGCAACTGCGAGCTTGGCTAGGTGTGTCTAAGTCTCGTGATGGACGAATGGTGTTTGAAAAGGGAAGGCTTAGAAAGAGGGAGAAAGAATAAGCTTCTAACTTCAGAGAGAGAGAATAGAATAGATGATTGCTGATGATTAAAAATGGGAAATCCGTCCCTATTTATAGAGAAAAACATCCGAAATCGATAAGAGAAGATCGAATTTTAATTGAAGTAAAACTGCATCCATCGCGGCGTGACAAGACCATCGCGGCGCGACAGGACCATTGCGGCGCGATGGTGCTGTTGGATAATTTTTAGTCGTACGGAATCCAGTATCGAATATAATTCGATAATTAGAGTCCGTACTTTATCTTTTAAAATCAGATTAAATCCTTTAAAACACTTGTTTTATTCCAACTGAAATTCTTTATCTTTTCTAAAAATATAATTATCAATCCTAATCTCTTTAGAACTTAAAATAACCTTCTAGATTACTCTAGAAAATTAAAGTAATTCCTAATGACTTTAGGAATTATAATTAAATGGACCCTCCACTTGATCATTGGCTCACCCATAAAAACTCATTTAATATTTAATTTAATATTTGGACCATAACTTCCTCATTATTCATCGGAAGTTGGCTTATAATATATCATCGGAAAGCTCTTTTCGAGCTCTATCCAACTACACTATTATTGGACCCATATCATGGACTAAATTCAATTGGATTGGACATTTTTCATAAATAAGGTACGAAAAGAAAGATTTTTGAAAGCAGAAAGAAGTATTTTTATTAAAAACAGAGGAATCACGAGACTCTTTCACATTTCACCTCGTTCGATATTCAAATGACGTGAAAGGTACTCATCACTGGGTTTGGCTTTGGGGAGACACAATTTAATTTCTACATAGATAATTTAGAATAATATTCACAAACACTTAGTCACCAAAATTCGCAAACACTGAGGCATCATAATTCACAAACAATTAGGCACAAGTTTCACCAAAATTCACCAAAATTACCAAATTCACCAAATTGTTGTTGTTGCCTGGGCTGCTGCACCGACCTTGTGTTTTGCTTGTGACATATTACCTTTGTGGCATGTTATGCTTGTGTTTTGTTCTGTGTAATAATGGAAGTACGTAATAGATGGAAAAAAATCATACTTCATCAAGGTGTTGAGCTTCCGTGTGACTATTAACTATGTTAAGCATAAACATGGCAATCTACCACTTTGATTCGGCTCGTGAGAATCCAACACGGAAGTTGCTAGTGAAGAACCTACCGAATAGGTACATATTTATTCTTATTGTTGAAATCCTTACTGTTGAAATCTTCACCTAAGTCATTGAGTAGTTATGTTTCTAATTTTGAACTTATTTTCCTAAAGTGTTATGAAGAAGCTAAATTGTCGTTCTGTTGCGGAACCTACGTGGAAATATGCAAAGGTAATGCCTTGATATAGTGATTTGTTTAATAAATTTAGCTTCGGTTATGGCTATGCATGATTAGATTACTTTTGTGGCATGTCAGTGTACGCAACAAGACAAAAGAGTTGATTGTGCCGTATACGTGATGAGGTTTATGCTTGACATAGCACCTTGATGAGGTATGGTTTTTTTCATCTATTACTTGCTTCCATTATTGCACCGAACAAAATACAAGCATAACATGCCATAAAGGTAATATATGTCACAAGCAAAACACAAGGTCGGTGCAGTAGCCCAGGCAGCTGCAATAGCCAAGGCAGCAGCAGTAGCCAAGGGCAGGTGTTTTGATTTTGCCTCTTTCATGTACAATTTAGTTGGAAGCCATAAACACACACACACACACGCACACACACACACACAAAACGTTAGAAGCAACCCTTTAGGTATCTCAAGCCACTCAAGTGTAATGGGTATTTTACGAGTAAGTATGCCAATGTGACTGGAATATTTGCTGCGCCATTGGCCAGTAGGTTGACCTAACTCGTGATACTCAAGAACCATGGGAACCCCGGGTTTCTTAAAAGATTTTGTTGCACCCTTACCCTTTCTCTAGATAAAAACTTGGAAACAACATTATCCTTAATAAGGGGGGCACATTCAGCTGATATCTCATATTTTTCAAGCCTATGTTGCAACTCATCATGAGCTTAGTCTTCTGGTTCACCCAAATCTGTCTCCTAATTGATATCATACAACTCATCATCAGAGTTAGAACTACCACGGTCTTCATCCTCCATATCCTCATCACAATTAAGGTACTCATCACTATCCATGATATATACATACCTACCATCACAAGAAAAGCAAATAATTAGTCATCACTAAAGACAATCAAAGGTGCAACACCAAAATAGCCAAACACTTACCCAACTTCTTTGTTATCATAACAAATCACATATAATCCTCTTAACAATTCATATTTAGTGTATTTGAGATGTTTATTAGTTGAAATTCTTAAATGTAATTGATTTCATGCAAATCAAGGATGTAAGAGCAAAAGAAGTTTAAAATGGCATAAATGAGGTTCTAACTTTCCCAAATTCTGTATTTTCATTAATTGTTCACATCTAATCCTTCTAACAAATCATATTTGGTATATATAACATGTTTATAAGTTGAAAATGCTTAAAAGTCATTGATTTCATGCTAATACAAGGTTATAGGAGCAAAAATAGTTTCAAAAAGCTTGAGATTGTTCTTATGACGCATAAATAAAAGTACCTCATTTGAGTATTCCCTCAATGTGGTCTGATCGAATATAATTTGCATCATTGTCTACATCAATTTCTATATCAAGTCTAGGAGCAGTGAAAAGGGGCGAATCATCAAACACATCATATTCTTCCTCACGCGTCTTCAACATCTCTAACCCCTAAAATTGTTCTTTTGCCAGCAAGGACGATGGACCATTTTGGATCGGTTGGGTTGGTTACATAGAACACTTACTTAGCTTGAGATGAAAGGATGAATGGTTCCATACTATCCCGTAATTGGCCAAGGTCTACAAGAGTGAAGTCAGCATGTCTGACGTTGATTATTGACCCATTTACACTTGAATAGACCTACCTTGAACTCACGACAATTTAATTCCCATATTTCCTGAATTCGTCCGTAGTAGGATAATAGTGAGTCAACTGGTGTTGTATCCGTCGCAGTTGCAAACTCTCTTAATGAAGCTACAAGAGTGACACCACTATTTTAAGTCGATGAGGATTTTTGATCTCGACGCTTAGTCTAGAATGTATACCCATTTATGTCATCATATGCCTCAAATGAATGAACATCTTCCTTTGGACCATAAGCTAGCCACTTTATTGTATCAAAGACACTCTCATCTAATAGACGCATCACTAGATCATGGAAACACGCCACAAACATCTTATTATGCAACTGCATTAGTGCCATTCCCCTTTTGATGGAAATTCGATACGTAAACTATCTATGTGCTCTTCCAAATATGGGTGAACCTCTGCAACATGATGAAGCACAAATAGGTGAGCTTGCAAGAATTGATCTCGAGTAGGTGGGATCCGATTAGACCCGAGTGTGCCATGACCATCAAGTCTCTCCTTATGTCGGGAAGTGGTAAGCCCAATAGGTTCGGCAATGGCAACATACTCTGCCACGATATTACCAATCTCCTCAGCCATAATCCTTTGAATCATACTACCTTCTGGATGGGTTGGATTTCTAACATTATCTTGCAATGTACTCCTGTGTCTTTCAAAAGGATAACACCACCTCATAAAGACCGGACCGCACAACTTAATCTCACGAACCAAATGAAGAATCAAATGCACCATTATGTCAAAAAGTGACGGTGGGAAATACATCTTAAATTTGCACAAAGTTACAACAACATTCGCTTGGAGAGCATCAAATGTAAAAGGATCAAGCACTTTGCTGCATATAGTATTTAAAAACGAACAAAGGCTTGTAATAGCTTCTCTCACGTGCTTCGATAAAATACCACGAATTGCAATCGGTAGGAATACTTGCATTATCATGTGACAATCATGGGATTTCATACTTGTTAATTTCAATTCTCCATTTAAGAAAGTGAATCTTTTCATGTTTGACAAGAAACCCAGATGGAACCTTAATGTCATACAAACAAGCACAAAACTTTCGTTTTTCTTCCTTTGACAATGTGTAGCAAGCTGGAGGTAAATAAACCTTTTCATTCTTGCCTTTTCTATCATTTTTCTTCTTTGATACACAAGTGGCCTTTCCCTTGCGCTTCCCCTTACGTGTTTTGCCGCCATCTTCACTTCTCTTTCCTTTACCTTTTTCTTCCCTACCTGGCTTAACCCACAATTCCGGACCAACCCCCCACACTTCCAAATCTAATCGTGCACCCTTTCCATCCTTTGTTTTGCCTTGAACATTCATAATTGTCCCAACAATTGCATCACAAATATTCTTCTCTATATGCATCACATCGAGGCAATGTCTAACATCATGTTAAGATTGATTCCTTTTTAAAGAGAGCATGTGGGTCTATAGGTTTCGTTGTTTTACCAAAAACAGTTGGTATACCCTTCACTCGAGCATAAACCTCCTTTCCACCTAATGGCCTAGGCGCAACCCCCTCTTCCACTTTCCCATTGAAGGCCTTTTTCTGCCAACGATATGGGTGATCGCGCCTAAGCAATCTTTGGGTCCTCACGTACACATCTTTGCCATAATGATCAAGGTACACGTTTGGTGTGTCATCGATACAAATGGGACATGCTTTATGCCCTTTATTCTTGTACCCGGACAGGTTGCCATATGCGGGAAAATCATTAATGGTCGATATAACGGCTGTATGCAATAGGAACATCTCATTCATATAGGCATCAAAAACGGAAACTCCTTCGTCCCACATCTTTCTCAAATCATCAATAAGGGGCTCAAGGTAAACATCTATGTCGTTTCTAGGTTGCCTTGGTCCCGTTATCAAAAATGAAAGCATTACGTGTTTTTGTTTCATGCATAACCATGAAGGCAAGTTGTAGATTACTAAAAGTACCGGCCATGTGCTATGTTTGGTACTAAGAGTGCAAAATGGATTCGTACCGTCCGTGCACAACCCAAGCCTTAAATTTCTGACTTCATCACCAAATGCTCTTGACGAGTGACATTCTTAAGGATAGGTAGTGTTTTTGCGTTGTTTTAGCTTGTCTTTATTTGTTTTATAGTAGTTTTGTTTAAATAATACGTGCATTCATGTCTCAATGTGTTTTGGATAAAATCGTGTATATGCTTGAATGCTTGCCTTTATTGCGTTTTCGCACCATTGCCTCTACCTTATTGTTTTCCTCGGTATTTATGCTGATATAATTGAAGTCAAGGATTGCAAAGAAGAAGCCCAGGAAGCACGAGAGAAGAATCAAGGGAAGCAAGGTGCTAATGAGCGTCATTTATGGCGCTCAGAAGAATAAGATTTAGGTTCTTTTTCTATACTTTCTTTCATTATTTTCATATAATTTTCTTAGTTTTCTTTGATTTTACATTTTAATAACTCATTTTGGTTCTCTATTAGTTTTTACGAGTTTTTCATATTTTTAGTTCTTAATTCGTAGTTTTAGTTTATGTTTATTTTATTTTGTTTTCTCCCTTAGTTTTATTTGTGTTTTGTAGGTGAATAATCAAAGTTCAAGTTGCCGCGCTCTCGTAATTGCGCTTTCACTAACTTTGGTGATGAACACGCAAAATTTGAGCATGTGAGGCCGCCTTGCTGATGGGCATCACACGAGCTTGTTGCTCGAGAGCGCAGACGAGCCGCACCGCTTCACACCACCACTTACACCAAGCAGCGGCACAACAACTAACCAAGCAACTCCCCTCCTCCCACAACAATCACCAATCAGCCACCAATTGCACCTCCGAAAATAACCGCCTCATCCCGCAATAATCCCACCACTAACGCCACCTTCCCCTGTTTTCCTCCGTAAGACACAGCAACCCAAATCCGCATAGCTGCTGCCCCTGCTCCACCTCTAGCACCGAAGCACCCAAAATCAGCCACCAATAGAAGCCCCGCAACCATAATTACCACCTTCTACCGCAACACAAACGCCTCCAACACCAACCGTATCTCCAGCCTAACCCGCAAGCACCACCGTGATAAAACAGCAACGTGCGTGCGTGAAGACCCATATGTGCGCATGCACTAAGTTGATTATTCCCATCCATTGATTTTCGATGACAATTGCAATATACGGTGATGGTTGATTTTTGTTTGATGGCGTGAAGTAGGGGATTAATTCCTACTTATTAAGAGCAGCCAATATCGAAGTCCACTGACTTCGTTTTTCATTTTCTTTCTTTTAATTTTCTTTTAATTTTCCTTTTATTTTCTATTTTCTTTTTACTTTCTTTTTCTTTTCTTATTTATTTTGTTTTTCTTTCCTTTTCTTTTATATTTTCTTTTCTCTTTTATTTTTCTTTTATCCTTGTAAATATAAATACCTATTTTTGGGGTAAAATTAGGAGAACAATTTTAGAACAACTTTTAATCCAATTTTAGATCTCATATTTTAGCTTAGGTTGAGAGCTTCTCTCTCTAGTTCTAGGGTTAGTTTTAAGAGTAGATTTAGAGAGAGAAAGTGAGGAATTTCATTGGGGATTTGAGAGATTGAAGATTCAAGGTGACAATTGTATTGAAGATCTCCATAATCAATCAACGAGGATTTCCAACTCTATCTCATTTTATTGCTTTGTTTAATTTCATGTTTGTTTGATTTGATTTTGATGTTTGATCTTGGTTAGTGTAATTGTGTCTCCATATTTTGTTGATTCTTGATTTCTTGGTTGTTTGTTGATTAGATGATGATTCTTGAGTAGTTTTTTGGCTAGGGATTGGGTGAAACTTGTATGATTGATTGATTGTGATTAATTCGGGAATTGTGTTGATTGATTGTTGAGATTAAAGTGATTAATGAAAGTTTGCATGTGTGTAGTTTGATTAGGCCTTGAGAATTATGCTAGATTGCATTGCAATTGCTAATGACACGACCCATTGATTTAGGAATTGCAATTATCGATTGGTTTGGATTGTGACTCTCCTTGTTAGTCATTCATAGTGAACCCTAGCTTGACTTATAGGAGATAGCTCTTTGATTCCAATAGATAGCTCTTATCATTAGTCTTCACAACCATTAATTGGCATGTTCTTCCCTAGTTGTTGCAATTGTTATGATTACTTGTTGATCCCCATTCCTTAGTGTTTCATTTGTTTGTCTACTTGTTTAGTAGTTGTTTAGTGTTACCTCTTTACCTTTGACTTCGACCTAGCTTAGGCATAGATTGGAAATACTTGAACATAACCGTTCCTAGTGGTTCGACCCTTGGCTTACCTCTATACTCGTATTTAGGTTTATTAAGTGATTATAAGTTTGTTTGGCTCTAGGGAAGATTAGATAACGACCTACTTTTCCGTACGTCAAAGTGGTGCCGTTGCCGGGGAATGACATTGGTGCTTTGCTATAGTTGTTGAATCTACTTCATTTTAATTGAAAAATAAAAAAAGATTTTTCTCTTTTTGGCTACATTTGTAGCCTTGCTACTAATTGTTTCTTTTGAGATTGTATGTGTAAAACCTCGGATTTTTATACGTATTTTATTTAAAATAAGTATTTTGAGAAGTATTTAATTAAATTGAATTGTTTTATTTAAAGTATTTTAATTATTTATTTTAAATAAGTTTGGAAATATTTTATAAAAGGAAAGTTTATCTAATTAATTATTTTAATCAAGTTGGGGTTTAATTTAGAAAAGTTTTATTTTAGTAAAGTTTTATTAGGGAAGAGATTAGGAAAATTAACAGAGGAAACTTTAGGGAGAAGGGTCTTAGAGAAGGGGTATAAATATTCAACACATGAGGCAAATTAAACTTTGCCCAGAGTGGAGAAAACCCAAGGTAAACTTCTCTCTCCTTTCTCTTTATTTTTCTTTCTCTTTTTCCCCTTCCCCTTTTTCGGCTCCCCCTTACCGCCGGCCACCACCACCACCGGTGGGCCGCCGGCGCCAGCCACCAGAAGCACCAGCCGGCGGCTGGCGGCAGTCGGCGCTGGCAGTGGTGGCCGGCTAGCCACCTTTTCCGAAAAAAAAAAATTTAAAACTTTGTTTTAAAAATCACTTTAATCCTAGATCTAATTATTAATTTTGGGTTTTGTGATTTGATTTTTGATGTTGGATTATGAGTATTATGTTAATTAATTTTCAGATTATGTTTTTAATTAAAAAGCCCCAATTTTTGAAACCCTATGTTCTTGATTTATAAATTATTGAAGGATTATGATATATAATGGTGTAAACCTTTGATTAAAGTGTTTTAAGGCTAAATTACAACAAGGTTTCAATAAAATATGGTGCTAGAATTTTTGGTAGAGCATTAAAAATCAAGTTTCTGTAAGGAATTTTAATTACCCATTAATTGGGATTAAAGTATGATGTTTTAAAAATAATTTCAGCTTATTTTAATTAAATTATGAGGGGTTTTATAATAGTATATATTGCTGGAAATTTGTGTAGAGTGGATTTTAATACTCTTCTATGATTTTAAATTATAGGAGATTTCAAAGTGAGTGATTTCTATTAATTGTGGCGATATTAAGATCGTATTCAAGGTACGTTCGCGTACTTAGCATAATTTTATTGATGTAATAGCATGCTAAATGTGCTTTATTGATTACAAGTAGTATCATCACTAGTAGAATAAACGTAATGGGAAGCCCCAAATGACAAGCGGTTATAAAAATCTGCTTGTCATTATACCCAATTTTTACAAAAAAACCTCTAATATTAATTGGCAAGCAGTTTTGGCGCAAACCGCTTGCCAATATATATAATGACAAGCGGTTTGGGGTTGAACCGCTTGCCATTAGTTATATTGGCAAGCGGTTCAACCCCAAACCGCTTGCCATTACTTAAAAAACCCTAAAACTCCTCTCTCCTTCATCCCTTTATTTCACATTTTCACGCTCTCTCTCCTCTCTCTCACGCTTCACTCCTCTGTCATCTCTCCTCTCTCCTCTCTCCCCTCCATTAATTATCCTACCCACCCACCGTATTCTTCTCTTTCATCTCAAGCCCCCTTCTTTCCTCTCTCCTCTTATCACCGACCACCCGCCGCGCGACAACCGAGCACCACCGAGCAAAATCGAGCAAAAAAAAAAAAAACGAACCAAAAATCCCAAAATCAAGCATGCATTTGGGTTTTTAGGTTTTTTAGGTCAAAATCGACCATGAAAACTTTAGATCTAGAGTTTTCATGGTCGATTTTGACCTTTTAAACCATAATTTCTTGCCAAATTGGGGTTTTGGTGGATTATTTCAAGGTATTTTCCTTTTTTATTTTTTTAAAGGTGGGTTCGGGTTAGGGAGGTTGTAGGTGTGGGGTGGTGGGTGGGTTCGGGTACAGTGGGTAGGGGTACGGTTCTGGTGGCTGGGGCTGTTTCCGGCGTGGCAAATTAGGGAAGGGGGTGGTGTGGGGTAATCGGGAAAGAAGAAAGTGAGGGGTGGGGTGGGTTACTGGGTGCTCGTGGGTGGGCTTGTGTGTTAGAGGTGTGGGGTTGGTTGGCTGGGTGCTCGTTGTCTGTGGTGGTGGTGGCAGGTTGGGTTAATTTTCTTTTTTTTTTGAAAATAAATTATGTGGTGGTGTGTGGTGGTGGTGGTTGCTCGTGGTGTGTGGTGGTGGTGGCTGCTCGTGGTGTGTGGTTGTGGTGGCTGCTCGTGGGGGTCGTGGTGGGTGGTGGTGCTGGACGGTGTTCTGCTATTGGTGGAGGTCGTGGTGGGCCGGTGGTGTTGGTGCTCGTGGCTGGCGGTATGGTGGAACATGAGTTTTTTTTTTTTTTTATTTTTTTTAATAGAGCTGATTTTATTATTTGTATTAGATGTATTAATTTTATTACTTGTATTAATTTTTTTTTTATGTAAATGTTATATTACAACAAATAATTAATAAAAATATTAATGTTTTTACATATGTTTGGTTTGTGTATCAATTTATGTGAAAAAAACCAATTTTTTTTTTTATACCCATAATGGGCAGCGGTTAGGCGCTAAAACCGCTGCCCTTTCTCTAGTAATGGCAAGCGGTTCTGAACCGCTTGCCATTTAAATGGCTAATGAGCCCATGCGGTTCAAAACCGCTTGCCATTAGGGGGTTTGAACCGCTTGCCATTACGTTTATTCTACTAGTGCATGCTAGATTTGGAATGGAAATTATGAATTGGTTGTTGTTAGTGATTGAATAATGAGGCATGATTTATTTGTGATGGATTATTGGTTGGAAAATTATAGTTTGGAATATTGTTTATGAACCACATATTTATTTGTGGCATATTAGAGAGCATGTTTAATCAAACTAAATGTTTAATTTGGTTTGGGATATTGAAAAGGAATTTTATTATGGATCATATAATTTTTATTGATGCTTTAAGCATGAGGAAGGAGCTATATAAGTGTCTATGTACACGAGGAATAAATTATATTTTTGGTGCCTTAGTGCACTTAAGGTGTTTTTAACACCGAGGGATAGGATTTGTGGCGCTTTATGCGTTTAAGGTGTCATTGGCACCGAGGTAGATTTAAAAAGGATTCAACATTTAAATATTCTGTGGTCACTAATTATTCAAGAATTAAATTGGTATATTTGATTGATTGAATAATTATTGTTGATTGAATGATTTTGGTTTGAGAGTCATCACCAAGTTTAATAATCTGTAAATAACGTAAAGTGAAAGAGATTACGCACCAAAACTCTTGGAACGTATATACCTTAAGTATGAACATATGGGGGGAGTTATGGGGTTTTATATTTAACCATAACTTCTACTGGAGTACAGGACGCTGTACATTCCTTTTATTATTATTATTATTATTATTATTATTATGCGCAGGAATTCCGCCACTTACGAGTGGTTTTTGATGCTGGCACGGTTAGCTCCCGTGTTAGTAACCTCAATTTATTGGGGGAGGTTAGTGGGAAACCCGTTCGATGCGTAGTCAACATTAAATAAATTATGTAGTGTCTAATGAGAACTTTTATTAATTGTTGTATGCTTGAAAAACAGGTGCAACGAGGTAAGTTGTGTATTGATAGGGAATTGTATGCTAGTGTGTTAATTACGCTTATGTACTCAGCTTTGCTGATTGTGTGTTTTGTGTGTTTGTTGGCCTTGTCTTTATCTTGGCCCTATGATGATCCATTTTTAATGGAGAGTAGTGGAAATAGGTAAAGATAAGCTTTTCAGGTGATGAAGCATATTCATGAATGGGCATGAGTGAAGAGCGAATCATGCTAGTTTCTATAAGTATATGATGTGTTTATTGCTTTAATTATTTATGACATTATTATTATGCATGACTAACGCAAAGGTTTTGATTTCGGTTTGGTTTTAATAAGGGCCTATAATGGTTCCAAGTTGTAGGTTGATTTTATTTTACTTCGTTTGACTTTGGTTTGACTTTACTTTTGTTGATTGACTTTTCAAGTTTACTTGTTTTGAATGGTTTTGAAATTAGTCTTCCACTGTGTGTCTTTGATAGTTACCTCAGCCGTTTTCACGGTGGCGGTAATGTCTTAGATATTCCTATTTAAAGTTTTAAACAGGGCAAAACAGGTATTTTAAAAGAAAGGAATTTCTAGAGTGTTATAGTATGCGTAGAGCACGTGGTCATTCTCTAGTGCCACTTGATCCGGAAATTGAGAGGACAATTACAAGGATAAGAGCTGCTAGATGTTCTTTGAGTTCTAGCCCTCCAAGTGAAGAAGAACCACAACAAAAAGAACAAGCAAGCATGAGAGAAAATCCGAGAGTGACATTGAAGGAACTGAGGATTCCGGGCGCATATAGGTTTGAAAGTGGGATTGCTCCACCTACAACACCGGTGAATGACTTCGAAATAAGGCTGACAATGATCACTTTGATAGAGAGGCGACAATTTAGTGGGGCCAAACATGAAAGCCCGCAAAACCATCTCAAAGAGTTCGAAAACTATTGCAACACTATAAAAGTGAATGGAATTTCCCAAGAGTTCATCCGCCTCAAGCTTTTTCCCTTTTCTCTCATAGGGTGTGCTTTGGAATGGTTAGACAAGGAAGTCAAACCAAATTCTCTAAGGACATGGGACGAAGTGACCAAGGATTTTCTATCCCGTTTCTATCCACAAAAGAAAATGGCGGAGGCTAGAGCTTTGATTCAAGGTTTCAAGCAAAAGCCTAGTGAAAGCCTCTATGAAGCATGGGAGAGATACAAGGAGTATCAAAGAGAGTGTCCTCACCACGGAATTCCTACCTACCAAATTATTCAAATCTTCTATGGTGGCCTAAGACCTCAGGGGAAATCGTGTCTTGATGGAGGAGCCAGAGGTCCCATTATGAATAGAACGAAGGAGGAAGTGGTAGACATCATTAAAGACGTAGTGAGGTACTATAGAGATTGACAAGATGGTGAAAGGGAACCAACTAGAAAGAGTAGCTCTTCGGTGTATTCGGTTGATCATCTTAATGCCATAAACAACTTGCCCTCACAAATGACAAACTTGGGGAAGGAAATATCCGCTATCAAGGCAAAGTTGGAAAGTTCTACCTCCCAAGTTTCGAATCTTCCCTCCCAATTTAAGAGGAGAGGTATGTCTTCTAACACTCAACCTCCTCCCTCCTCTAATAACATGCCTAGTGGTTTCTTGTTTTGTGATGTATGTGGTTCGTATGATCATGATGCTTTTAATTGCCCTTATGCATGTATGGATGCTTGTGATGATTAAGATGGGAATCTGAATGAACATGTGAATTATGTATTAAATAATAATGATTCGAGGTTTGAAAATCAAAGAGGTCAATGGAATAGGAATTACCACAACCATTGCAATTTTGACAACTATAACCAAGGTGGTGGTTATAAGTACCAAGGGAACCAAAACTCCCGAGGTAACTATAACAACCAAGATTATAGTGGCCAAAATTAAAACCAAAATTATGGCACTCATAACTAAGGTAATGGGAACCATAATAAAGGTTATGGTCAAAATCAAAATAGGGGTAATTGGAACAATTAAAATAGGGGAAATTTTCAAAACAATGCTCAAAGGGGTCCCCTACCCGGTTTTGGTCTAAAGACCCAAAGTGATAATTCCTATGCTCAACCTTCTTCTTCTTCTAGGACTAACTTGGAAGAAATCATTGAAAACCAAACCAAGTTGTTGAACACTTACATGGCGGTGAGTAATAAGAAGTTTAATGAAATGATGACCCATAATAAGATGCTTGAAAACCAAATTTCTCAACTTGCCAATGGCTTGAAAGACCAAGCAAGCCCTTCTTCTTTACCCTCTCAAGGTCTAGACCCTAAGAGACCTGTTAATTCCATAGTTACAAGGAGTGGTAAGGTGCTTGAGGAGAGTTTCCCTAGCAAGAGTAAGGGTAAGGAAGGTGCCAAGGAGGTTTTAGTTAAGGATGAGGGAGATGGTGCATCTTTGAGTGAAGTAGTGGTAGAGCCACCTAAGGAGGTGAAAGAAGAGAGAGAAGTTTTGAAACCTAAGCTTCCATACCCATAAAGATTCATGAGACACAAGTTGGATGAACAATTTGGAAGATTTACAGTGATGCTCAAACAACTTCATCTTTCTCTACCATTTACCGATGTCGTCACCCAAATGCCAAATTATGAAAAATTCCTTAAAGACATTTTGAGTGGAAGGAGGACTTGTGATGTTGTGGAGACGGTGAACTTGACTGAGAATTATAGTGCAATCATAATGAACAAGATGCCACCCAAGCTAAAAGACCCCAGAAACTTTTCCATCCCTTGTGCTATCTATAAGATGCAAATGCCTTATGTGACCTAGGAGCTAGTGTTAGCCTTATGCCACATTCGGTTTATCAAAGACTTGAACTAGGGGAGCTCTTGTCTACCAACATTACCTTGCAATTGGCCGATAGATCAATCAAGTTTTCAAAGGGTAAGGTAGAAGATGTTCCTTTGAGGGTGGGAAAATTTGTTATTCCGGTTGACATTGTGGTTCTTGAAATGGATGAAGATGCTAGCATTCCTTTCATACTTGGTAGACCTTTTCTTGCTACCTCGGGTGCCATGATTGAAGTCAAGAGTGCTAAAATTTCACTTAAAGTAGGAGATGAGGTAATTGAATTTGACTTGAATGAAAGCATGAAGTATTCAAGTTCTTCCGAATTGTATGATGATTGACTCTCTTGATCATGTTGTGTCTTCTATGCATGAGCAATTTCTCACCTCTAATGATGCTCTTGAGAATGTCTTGTTGAACAAGGAAAAGATAGGTGTTCCTAGCAAAGAGATGGCTTTGTATGAAGATTTGCTAAATGGAAGCATTGAAGACGCTGATGAGCAAATGTGCATGAACATCACCAGCCAAGAAGCATTGCAAGTGGCTACAAAAAAGGAAGGTAAAGGTGTTCCCATGGTTGAGTTTAAACCACTTCCATCACACCTTAGGTATGAATTCATAAGCCCTAACTCAAATTTTCCCGTGATTGTTAGTTCCTCCTTGAGTGAGAGCCAAGCTCAAGAGTTGTGTGGTGTGTTGAGAAAGCACCAAGGTGCTTTAGGCTATACCATTGATGACCTCAAGGGTATAAGTCCCGCTTTATGCATGCACCACATCACTCTTGAGGATAACGCCTCACCTAGCATCGAAAGACACCGAAAACTTCACCCTCAAATGGGGGAGGTACTTAAGAAGGAAATCACTAAGCTATGGGATGCGGGAATCATATTCCCCATCTCTAGCTTAAGGTGGGTTTTTCCGATCCACGTTGTCCCAAAGATAGGAGGCATGACCGTTGTAGAGAATGAGAAAGGTGAGCTCATTCCTACAAGGACGGTCACGGGATGGAGGATGTGTATAGATTATCGACGTCTAAACACATTCACCAAAAAGGATCATTTTCCCCTTCCCTTCATTGATCAAATGCTTGAAAGACTAACAAGGCATAAGTATTATTTTTTTGATGGGTATTCTAGTTTCTTTCAAATTCCTATTCACCTGGATGACCAAGAGAAAACAACTTTTACTTGCGCATATGGAACCTTTGCTTATAAGATAATTCCATTTGGGCTTTGCAACGCCCCCACTACCTTCCAATGGTGTAGGATGAGTATATTCGGAGATATGTTGGAAGAGGAAATGGAAGTGTTCATGGATGATTTTTCGGTGGGTGGTGTTTCATTTGAAGGTTGCCTTGAGAACCTTGAAAAGTGTTTGGCTCGATGTGAGAAAGTGAATCTAGTCTTGAATTGGGAGAAATGTCACTTTATGGTTGAGGAAGGCATTTTCCTTGGTAATAAGATCTCCCACAAAGGAATAGAGGTGGACTTAGTGAAGATTGGAGTCATTGAAAAGCTACCACCTCCGGTCAATGTGAAAGGTGTGAGATCTTTCTTGGGACATGCCGGGTTTTATAGGAGATTCATTAAGGATCTCTCTCTAATTTCTAAGCCCCTCAATGATCTTCTTCAAAAGGATGTTGAGTTTGTGTTTGATGATAGATGCTTGGAAGCATTCAACAAATTGAAGAAAGCTTTGACTTTCACCCCCGTAGTCCAAGCCCCGAGATGGGATTTACCTTTTGAGTTGATGTGCGATGCTCCGACACAACTATTGGAGGTGTATTAGGTCAAAGGGTTGATAAGAAGCTCCATGTCATCTATTATATGTCAAAAACCCTCAATAGAGCTCAACGAAATTACACAACAATGGAAAAGGAGTTTTTAGCAATTGTGCATGGTTTTGAAAAATTCTGTTGTTATTTGTTGGGTTCTAAGACCATTGTATTCATGGATCATGCGGCTCTCAAATATCTCTTTGGTAAGAAGGAATCAAAGTCTAGATTGCTCCGGTAGGTGCTTGAACTTCAAACCTTTGATATAAAGGTTAGAGACAAGAAAGGAGCGGGGAACGTTGTGGCGGATCATCTTTCTCGCCTAGAGGACTTCCAAGTCCAAGATGATGGTTCTCTTATCGAAGATAGAATTCTTGATGACTTCTTATATGCTATCGATGTGAAGGAGCTACCTTAGTTCGCCGATTTGGTTAATTTTCTAGCATGTGGGGAGTTTCCACCTTCATTTCTAAGAATTAAAGAAAGAAGCTCAAGAGAGAAGCTCGACACTATTTGTGGGATGATCCAATTTTGTATGAGCGAGGAGTTGACGGTTTGCTTCGTCGTTGCATCCCAAATGAAGATGTGCCACTCGGATCCTAGTGGTGGTCACATGGGAGTTTCCAAAACCGCTTCAAAGATTCTCCAAAGTGGTTTATGGTGGCTGCATCTTTTTAAGGATACTTGGGGTTTCATCATGTCTTGTGACCAGTGCCAAAGGACCGAAAACATTTCAAAGAGGAATGAGATGCCTCAACAACCCATCCTCGAGTTGGAAGTTTTCGATGTATGGGGTATTGATTTCATGGGATAATTACCTTCTTCTTTTGGAAACCAATACATTCTTGTGGCGGTTGATTATGTTTCAAAATGGGTTGAGGCTATTGCCTCCCCTACAAATGACCACAAGGTGGTGATGAAGCTATTTAAAAAAAATCATCTTCCCGAGATTCGGTGTGCCCAAGGCAGTAAGTGACAATGGATTGCAATTTGTACACACTGCCTTCCAAAAGATGTTGAAAATGTAGGAGTTTATAGGTACTATAAAGGGGAAAACAAAAATCATATTCATAAAGCACCTAATCCCAAGATCGCATGCATAACACACAAGACACATAATCATACCTTTGAAGCGTGAATTCCAAGTAGCTATTCGACAGGAAAATTAGGGAGAGAATAGAGCCCCAAACGTTGCTCCTCTACTTAGTCCACGAGCTTCGAACGAGCCGTCCACCAATACTATATTGGTGAAGTAAAAGAGGAAAACCGTGAGTACCACCTTTAATGGACTAACCGACCACCCCGAACCACCACCACCACAACCGGCATCGAGGGGAGGAGAGACCCGTGTGAGAGAGAGACTTTGAGAGGGGTTTGGTCTCGTGTTTGCTAATTAGGGTTTGATCAAACTGATCACTGAATTGTTCTACTGAAAATCCTAGGCACTTAGTCTATTTATACTCATATTATAATTAGACCAAGTCACGAAGCCCAAAAGCCTCCTTATTTCTCCATATGGCCGACCATACTAGGGGATGAGGCCCATCATGGGCCTCGTCCTCTCGTGCTCGATCTAGGCCCTTTGTGTGACCTTATAGGATCCGTCCAAGTGGGCTTTGGCCTATTTTACTAGCCTAAAGATTGTTAGTACCTCTAGCTATGATATAACGATGACCCAAATGTACATGAAAAAGACATAAATCCTTCAATCTTCCACTTGTCTGAGACAAGTGTACAATATTCAAATTCCTTAAGTCAAATTCCTTAATCTACAAATCGTTCTTTGAAATCTGAGTTCGAATTAAAAAACCAAATGATTACCGAGTAATGCATTTGAACGCGGCCACTTATTTTCTGAATTCTCCCTCTTCAAGCAGCCATGACACATTCCCTAATTTAATAGGTAGACTCAATCCAATCTTGTAGCAACAAATCTCCCACTCAACTTTTGAAGTAACCAGGAAACATCCTTTATAATCTCCTGTTACGGGTAGACGTTTGAATGTACCACAGTTAAATCAATCATTGAATAGAATTAATGTCCCACTCATGTCAAAGGAATCCACTAATATATCCGGAAGCTCTATACTTGAACTTCAAAGTAGGTCAATAGTTCGATCATGCATCATTCATGCATATCCAAGTGATTGACCGAGTATCACTATGCCCCTATAGCCCATGAAACTGCGCTATCCAATCAATCTTACATGCTAGTCCGTTCATTGAAATCATTTATGTCCACTTTAATGATTTCGAACTAGGAACTTATATAATATATGAATTTTGTTCACCTGTGGGGTTTCATTCACCAGGTCATCAACTTGATGAGCCCATCGATTCATAATTATTTTAGACATTTTATTTAATTTCCAAAACCATAATTAAATAAGAGAAATAATAATTTCTGTTTTAAACATAATTCTGCAAATATATGCATTCCTTATGTAATATGTTTTCTCAAAACATATACAACTTGAATTAATATAATTTGCTACAATCCAAGACTTTAATATGACTCTCATACTATAGTCTGTAGAAGGGGTTTAATAAATGATATTCTCATTCATAATAAAACTCTGCAGATCACGACATCCCGCTTGTCATTGATCTCATAAACGAGGTGATATCTCATATCTATTTATTTGGATTTGTGATGTGACCCTGACTCCTTTGCTGTGGCAAAGGTATCATTTTAGTCACAAACCCATTTCATTCAAACTTCATCCTTAACTACTCTTACTGTAGCTAAAACACATATTCTGACATTGATTATGCGACAGTATTCTGCTTTGAACTCTTCAAGCTTACTGTCCTTTCTCCATACAGACACAAAATGCATCTAGATCAACATCTAAAGTCATCTTTCCTGTTTGAAAAACTTGCATCCGTATAACCTTTTGACAACTTGTTCACTTTTTCCATCATAAACTAGAAATATTCCTTTAGTGCTTCTCAAGTACTCAAGGATTTGCTCTTGGTAACTTTCAGTATGCTTATTCTGAATTTTCTTGAAATTTGCTACACATGCACAAGTCATATGTAACATTTTTCTTTGTACATATCATGACACATATAATGGACCCTTTTGCAGAAGCATAAGGTGCACTATCCATACAACTCAACTCCACTAGCTTTTGAAGGCACTGAGTTTTTCTGAGTGTAATACCATGAAACATGGGAAGATATCCTCTCTTAGAGTCTTGCTTCATGAACTTGTCAAGAACCTTATCAACATAAGTCTCTCGATGTTGTCCAATCATTCTTCAAGATTCATTTCATGGATCATGATTCCTAATATGTACTTAACATCTCCTAAGTCTTTCATATAGAAACAACTCCTTGACCATTACTTGACTGATTCAAGCATTGATATGTCATTTCATATGAACTGTATGTCATCTACATACAAGACTAAGAAGACCAATTGCTCCCACTAAACTTATTGTCTCTACAAGATTTCCTTTTCGTTCTTTGAGGAAATCATACTGTTTGATTGCCGATACAAATGTTCCAACTCCCTGATGCTTACTTCAATCCATTAAATGAATTTCTGAAGTTTGCAAAACTTTCTATGATTTCTGGATTTCAAAACCTTAGGTTGTATCATATACATTTCCTCCATCAAGAACATTTCAAGAAGGTGATTTTGATATCCAATGCTAACTTCGTAATTGAAATCAGCAATCACTTGAAGAATCCAAATAGGCTTATGTAACTAACAGGTTTGACCTTATTTGTAGACTATCATGGACTAACACATCTTTACAGACATGGTGTCCATTCTGGATTTCATGGCCTTAAGCCACTTTCTGAGTTGGCACTTACCCAAAGCTTGCTTGTTGGCTATGGGTTCTAACCATTCCAATAGGAAAATTTTAGAATCCACCTTTTCTCAGAATTTCAACAAACTGTTTGTTTTGATCCCAAGTAATCTACGATAGGTATAAGCAACAATAGAATTATTCTCTTCAACTCTTTGAAGCATTTCATTCAAATGGGACGATAGAAGCCTCGCTAGTTGAATTAGCTTGCTTCGAAATATGATTTATCAAATTAGCTGATTTCATACGCCCTCGTCTCTGATGTAGTGTTATCCACATCCATTTGTTGCTCGTCTCGAATCACTTTACTCCCATTTGGCTTTGTAGGAAGAGATTTCATTTATAAAGACACTATCGCGAGCAACAAACACTTTGTTATCTAGCGATTGTAGGAATAATACCTCTTAGTTTCCATGGAAAAACCCACGAAGAACTATTTATCTGATTTAGTGTGTATTATGTCATCTTTTTAAACATTTTACATCGATTCCATAACCCTTAATCTTGTTTTGAAAAGACAGCTTTTGGAACATTTCAAATTCATAACTCATATGACGTCCTTTCAATTGCTTTGGTTGAGTTTCTGTTTAGTATATTCGCAATTGTTGTTCTAATATATATCCTTAAAACAATATTTGTAAATCATTAAAGTCAATCTTGGATCGAACCATGGCAAGCAAAGTTTGATTCCTGCTTTAAACACACATTTTTAATTGCAGTGTTCTTGGATTGTGAATTAATTCAACAATTCCCTTTAGATGATCATTAATTTTGAGTTAAATATTTATCACAACAATCATATTGTGATGCTAATTTGTTTATCTCAAACTGATTTTACATTTCATTTTGGGATTTTGAACTTTTTCAATGATTCTAAGCTTTACTTTATTAAGTAATTATCAATAAATTTACTTAAATCGTTAGTAAAAGCAATGAAATAGTTAAATCTCTTGGTAATTTTTGAACTTATTGGTCCACACACATCATATGTATGAGTTCCAAAAGGTCATTAGCTTCTTCACCTTTTCAACTAAAAGGCAACTTGGTCATCTTACCTTATCAAGCATGACTTCTAATTCTCAAGTGATTCATAATCAAATAAGAAAAAGAGTCCATCCACTTGTGATTTTTTGGATGTGCAAATAGTTTATGTGACCTAACCCTACTTTGTTATAAGTAAGTTTATTTTAAATAATCTAATCTTGCTTTTGTTATTTACTTATATCAATGTCGTAAAACAAAATTAACTCGTGTCTAGAAAAAATGAAAACAATTTATTACCTTGACCATGGATCAACACTTGCCCATGCAAAGTAAACCAAATCAGTATTCAAACAAGAAAGCCGAAATATTGCATGTCTCATCAAAAACATGAAAATGTCTAAATCATCATAAAAATATGAAATAAAACTATGAAGCTTTCTTGGTCACTCGAACACTTCTAGTGCACCCTTTAGCTCCATTTCCATGCTAGCCTTACGTAGGGAAAAGTATGTCGTTATCTAATCTTCCCTAGAGCCAAACAAAGTTATAATCACTTAACAAACATAAATACGAGTATAGAGGTAAGTCAAGGGTCGAACCACTAGGAACGGTTATGTTCAAGTATTTCCAATCTATGCCTAAGTTAGGTCGAAATCAAGGGTAAAGAGGTAACACTAAACAACTACTAAACAAGTAAACAAACAAATGAAACACTAGGGAATGGGGATCAACAAGTAATCATGACAATTGCAATAACTAGAGAAGAACATGCCAATTAATGGTTGTGAAGGCTAATGATAAGACCTATCAATTGGAATTAAAGAGCTATCTCCTATAAGTCAAGCTAGGGTTCACTATGAATGACTAACAAGGAGAATCACAATCCAAACCAATCAATAATTGCAATTCCTAAATCAATGGGTCGTGTCATTAGCAATCGCAATGCAGTCTAGCATAATTCTCAAGGCCTAATCAAACTACACACATGCAAACTTTCATTAATCACTTTAATCTCAACAATCAGTCAACACAATTCCCAAATTAATCACAATCAATCAATCATACAAGTTTCATCCAATCCCTAGCCAAATAACTACTCAAGAATCATCATCTAATCAACGAGCAACTAAAGAAATCAAGAATCAACAAAATATGGAGAACAATTACACTAATCAAGAATCAAACATCAACATCAAATCAAACAAACTTGAAATTAAACAAAGCAATAAAATGAGATGGAGTTAGAAATCCTCATTGATTGATTATGGAGATCTTCAATACAATTGTCACCTTGAATCTTCAATCTCTCAAATCCCCAATGAAATTACTCACTTTTTCTCTCTAAATCTACTCCTAAATAAACCCTAGATCTAGAGAGAGAAGCTCTCAACCTAAGCTAAAATATGAGAGAGAAATTCTAAGCTAGTCTAAAGTTGTTCAAAAATAGAAAGGTCGCAAGTATATATAGCAAAGAAAAACAAAAGGGACGGAGAGCCACAGTGCACACGCGCAACAAGCCCGTGCGCGTGCACAGAGGGGTCTGCGTGCACGCACAGGGGGGTCTGCACGCACGCACCCTTGCTGCATCCTTGCGGAGCGCGCGACTCTTCTTGCTTGCTCGTAGTCCCTTGTGTGAAGTTTTTCTCCTAGCGCTCTCGTGCATCCCTATCGACGGTGCTCTCGTGATGATGCCCACAAGAAGGGCAGCCCTTGATCTTCACATATTTGCGTGTTCATGACCTAGAATCAATGAGAGCGCAACCGTGACAGCACGACAAATAAAACTTTGAAACTTCACCTACAAAAATTCAAGTAAAAAATAAGGAAGAAAGAAAAATGAATTGAAAGTAAACTAAAATAGCAAAATAAGAACAAAAATCATGAAAAACTCATAAAAGTATACGAAAAACCAAAATGAGTTATAAAGACGGAAAACCAAATAAAACTAAGAAAATTAAATGAAAATAATGAAAGAAAATTTATAAAATGAACCTAAATCTTATTCTTTTTAGCGCCATAAATGACGCTCATCATAGCCTTACTTCTTTGCAGCTTCTGCACAACATTAATAATGTTAAGCACTGCAACTTGGTATCACATACCTAAGTGAAATTTAAAATATTTATAACATAGTAGCTAGGGTGGATGCTCCATTTTCTTGAGGAACTCAAGATACTTGTGGCAATTGCGCTTCCAATGCCCTTTCTTCTTGCAGTAAAAGCATTCACTTTCATCTGCAGCCTTGGCCTTTGGAGTTGCTTTAGGCTTTTCAGGAGCCTTGGCAACTTTCTTGCCCCTGCCCTTAGCCTTTTGCCCCTTCTTGAACCCCTTTCCCTTTTGCACCATGAGAACCTCTTTCTTAGGTTCCTTAGGGATTTTGTTCTCAGCACTAACCAACATAACATGCAACTCATTCATTGTCTTTGTAGCATCAGACATGTTAAAGTTCATGATAAATTGGTTGAAAGTTTCTGGAAGTGAGTGGAAAATGATGTCTGTTGCCATCTCATAAATGTATGGGTGCCCCAGTTTTTCCATATTTTGAATAAGGCCGATCATTTTGAAAGCATGATCATGAACTATGGTACCCTTCTCCATCTTACAATCCAGAATCTCTCGATGGAGCTCATACCTCTCAACTCTAGCTTATTTCTTAAACAAAACTTTGAGTTCTTGCATGATAGTATATGTAACCTGGTCCTTAAAACGCTTTTGAAGACTAGGCTCCATAGTAGAAATCATCAAGCAAGTGATGGGCACAACCCTATCTAGTGCTTCCTTGCACTTACGGACCTCTGCCGCAGTAGCATCTTCTGCCAAAGATCCTGGCAATGGGGTGTCAATGACATCCTCTCTACCTTCAGATTTCAGAACAAGCCTTAGCATCCTTTCCCAAGTGGAAAAGTTTTCTCCTGTCAACCTATCCTTCTCAAGGAATGGTCGTAGATTGTAAATGTTGTTGTCATTGTTACAGTTACCCATCTATGTCAGAATAAGGCAAAGTTTAATAATTATGTTTAATTTAAAAAATTAAAGCACCATAAACTAATTAAATTGGTAACTTTAACACACTTTATTCAATATTGATTGATCCCAATTAAATTTTAAGTGATTCCAAGACCCTTTATTTGTGTAATAGTTGACCGGACTGAGGCTCACCATCATGCATTACATTTTCAAGGTGAGTAAACTCTTTACTGATTACAACTCTTGTAACTCTTGGTTGAATAATTAACCATCACATGTTTAATTATTACCCTTTGCTTCAAGGTTCTAAACGCTTTAGGTAACCTTGTTGAGCACAAACAATTAAATATGTAGAACGTGATCTACCCCAAATTATCCAAGATAACAAGTGACACTCTGCTGAGGCCGACCCATCACTCACGATCGAAGGATTGTTGGGTATCTAATTGGAAAAGCAATCTCAATATTACTGGGACCTAGATTTATTATGTTGTGATTATTTAGTGAACTCTAGTGCATCATCAATCAACATAAATAAAATCTAACATGCATAATCTACTAATGCAATAAAACATGACATAGTATGGCCCCTTAGTCCTAAGAAAACTAGAAATGAAAATGCTCCCACTTGAACCATCATGGATCTCCATCCACCTTGCTCCTTTGGGCCTTCACTTCATGGGCTTCTTTGGACTAAAATAACTAATCTATTTACTTTAAATAAAAGTTACGAAAATACTTAACGGTTCGTAGACCGTATTTAGATTACAAAAAATGCATCACGATGCGCAGATCGTATTTAGAATCTATGGGCCATACCAGTCTATATATAGCAACATAATATCATATATTATATAAAATGCCATATAATAAATCACTCAACATGTTTGTCTAAACTACAACATCGAATGTTCATAATTAAGGTAACGTATTTCCTAAAATATCTCATATTTTAAATCATAATTAGATGATATCGTATATTATTCATGACCAATAATAAAGTATCATATATTTTAATTTAGGCATGAGATAGAATCAAATCATATTTTAATCTAGAAAGATAAATCATATTTAATCTTCCATGATTATCCTAACAAGTTTAGCAGATTCTATCCTTATTACTAGTCAATCAAATAATTTTAGAATCAATTATATCCTAATCTAATTATGGGATAATCACATTATTTAAATTAATTATTATCCTTTTGTAATATGCTCAGAATATCCTAGCAAATATTATCCAATATTAACCACTTAAATTATGGATAATCACCAAAATTAACAAACTAAATATGGATAATATCAAATTTAACAATTTTTGAAAAATTTGATTTTATCCCAAATAAAAGATTTTATCTCAAATCAATTTTATTTTATCCCAAAATAAATCATATTTATCTTGAAATATTTTAAAATAAAAAAATAATTTTTTTTTGAAAACCGTGTACTGCACGACTACTGGCCACCGTGGTTGGCTAGACGAAGCTAGCCACGGTGGCTGGCTGCTTCGCAGCAGCAAGCAGTAGCAGTGGCAGCCATGGCAGCAGCGTGCAACGCTTGCACAACTGCTGCCCAGCCACCCAAGACCGCCACCCTCCCCTTCCCCTCCCTCTTGGACCGCCACTTGGTCGGCAGCCGCCTTGGCTGCGCCACCCAGCCGTGGCTGTCGGCCACTTAATTTTTTTTTTGGTTTTTAATTTAATTAAAATAACTTTTATTAAAACTAAATTAAATCAGTCTACAAATTAAAATTAAATCCCATTCAACTTTAAAATTAGGGTTCATCATAAAATTTATCCCAATTTGATTCTAACTTTTAAAATTAAATTGATGATCATACACAACATATTTTTATGCATAAATCAATCTAATTAAAATTATGAGACATAAACAAATCGAATTAAATCAAAAATCAAGCACAAAAATCATATTTTAGGGCTATGAATTTTTGAAAAATTCGAAAATTAGGGTTTAGGGTTTGAAATTTTCGAATGAACTAGGGCATAAATCGGTCCTCTTCATGGCTATTTTGAGCATAATTAAATCATATTCAATCAATTCCAAAAGTTTAATCACAATAAAAATAATAATTGAACCATAATTAAATTAATTTCTCCCTCTTAATTGATTATAAAATTAAGAACATGGACTTCAAATAATCGTATTATTATCATCAAGCGTGTTCATGCAAGAGGCTAAATGATACCACTGTAGGAGTTTATAGGTACTATAAAGCGGAAAACATGAATCATATTCATAAAGCATCTAATCCCAAGATCGCATGCATAACACACAAGACACATAATCATACCTTTAAAGCGTGAATTCCACGTAGCTATTCGACAGGCAAATCAGGGAGAGAATAGAGCCCCAAACGTTGCTCCTCTACTTAGTCCACGAGCTTAGAACGAGCCGTCCACCAATATTAGATTAGTCGAGTGAAAGAGGAAAACCGCGATCACCACGTTTAATGGACTAACTGACCACCAGGAACCACCACAACCGGTGCCGAGGGGAGGAGAGAGCCGTGTGAGAGAGAGACTTTGAGAGGGGTTTGGTCTTGTTTTTGCTAATTAGGGTTTGATCAAAATGATCACTGAATTGTTCTACTGAAAATCCTAGGCACTTAATCTATTTATAATCATATTATAATTAGACCAAGTTATGAAGCCCCAAACCCTCCTTATTTCTTCATATGGCCGGTCATACTAGGGGATGAGGCCCATCATGGGCCTCGTCCTCTCGTGCTCAATCTAGGCCCTTTGTGTGACCTTATAGGATCCGTCCAAGTAGGCTTTGGCCTATTTTACTAGCCCAAAGATTGTTAGTACCTCTAGTTATGATATAACGACGACCAAAAGTATGAACTTAATTATCTCCATATTTTGATCCATTTATATATCTAGTAATTCCACACGATGAAGACATAAATCCTTCAAAAAAAGCATGGCGTTCATCAATGTTTTGGTCTTCTCCACCATCCTCAAACTAGTGGACAAGTTGAGGTGTCCAATCGTCAAATAAAGTTGATTCTTGAGAAGACGGTTGCTAGGAATAGGAAAGATTGGGCGGACAAGCTTGATGATGCTTTATGGGCATATCGAATGGCTTTTATGACTCCCATAGGCACCACTCCATACCGTCTTGTCTATGGAAAATCATGCCATCTTCCCGTGGAGCTTGAACACCGCGCTCTTTAGGCAATCAAGAAAATAAACTTTGATTTAGCAAGTGCGGGAGAGCAAAGGTGGTTAGATCTTCATGAATTAGAAGAACTTAGGCTTGATGCTTATGATTGTGCAAGTACGTATCGATATAAGGAAGCTCATGACAAGCTTATCGAGAAAAAGGAGTTTTGTGTAGGTGACAAAGTTCTTCTCTATGATTCTAAGATGAAGTTGTTCCCCGGAAAGCTCATGTCAAGGTGGAGTGGTCCTTATTTGCTTCAAGGTGTCTTTCCAAATGGTGTCGTTGAAGTTTCTGTGTTGGATTCATCATATTCTTTCAAGGTTATTGGCCATCGGCTCAAGAAGTACTTTGATGGTGCTTTTGTTGGCCTAGTTCATAAAATGATTCTTCGCAAACCACCGTGATAGGTGGAGAACGTCGAGCTATGACATTAAACAAGCGCTTCTCAGGAGGCAACCCGGTTTTCTAACCCTTTCTTTTCATTTTCCGTTCTTTTATTTCTTTTATATTTTTGGGAAAATTTCTTAATTCTCTTTGTTTTCTTGATTTTATGTACCTTGGGATTATATGGATTTAGATTTCCGACAATTTTGGTGTCATTTGAAGGTTTAAGAGGTTGGAATTGAGTTAAAAGTGAAGATGAGATTGATGTACAAGGGTGCTCTCATGGCTGCGCTCTCGTGGACTTTAATCATGAACAAGTGCTTTTTGATGAATTTTGTGATTTTTGGTCTGCCCTTCTCGTGGGCATCACCCGAGCTTGATGCTTGAGATTGTCGATGAGAGCACCGCACACCCTTGCACACACCCCACTCAAGCGCACTCACCATCGGGCACACCACACACCTCCGCGCGCACCCCCCCCCCTTGATGCTTGGCTGTGCGCACGCACGAGGGGGTCTGCGCGTGCGCACCGCCATGGAAGCCCCCATCCCTCTTTTGTCCGCAATTCAGCCCCCCCTCATTTACACTCTCTCCCTCCCCGAATTCACTCCCCCTCTCTTCCCTCATCTCAATTAAATTTTATTTTGGAATTTGCTTCTCTTTTAATCATTTTAATACATCTTACAACAAATTTCAACAACAAAAAACCAATCTTAACCCACGAAAATACAGATTTTCGAGTGAAAATTTTTGAATATTTGGGTCCAATTTTTTTCGAAATTTTAGGGTTTTAATTTTGGACTTGGAGCTTACAATTTGGTGTTCTAATTGGCTTATTTCCTTCAATTCTTCCATTTTCAAGTGTTTTAAAGCATCATTGAGGTATGATTTCTCCATTTTTATTCATCTTTTTCCTCACTTTGAAGCTTGAAACCCTTGATTGGGCTTTAATGGTAAAACTTCATTGTTAGTTCTTTTTGCTTGTATTTTGTGTTGTATGATGTTATTTGATGATACTTTGAAGCTTTTTCATGATGAAATTGTTTAAGTTGCTTGAATTCTTCACACCACCATTGTTGGTCATCTTTCTCTCTCATGGGTATTGTTCATGGTAGCTTTGTTTCTATGCTTATTCAATGTTTTGGTTAATTTTGCTTATGATGTTCATGAATTTGTTCTTCCATGATAAAATTTTGCCATTGAATTGATGTTAGTTGCTTCTTAATTCTCATTGAATATTTCTATGTTGCTACTATAGTCATGGCATTAGTTCTTTGCGACAAATTCTTCATCCAATCATTTTAGGGTTATCTTTGTGCTTAAATTTCTTGAGCAATTCTCTATGATAATTTGGTGATGATATTACTTCTTGTGCACTTGTGTGTTTGAACCAAATTCATGATAGATTGCTTAAGCTTGACCTTTCTTCTAGTAGATGGCTCCTATTCGTCGCAAGAAAAGGGCTGGCACAAGCACAACCAAATCCCGGCATGTTGTCCCTCCTCCTCCCGAGGTGGTTCAAACATATGGCATTGAATTTTCAAAGGAACTCCATTGGGATAGATTCATTCAATTGACAAAGAGCAAGCTAAAGTCCACTCGTTTTTATGATCAAGCAACAACGACAATGCTAGGGATTGATAAAGATGTTTGACTTCTTGCTAAGAATTTAGGGCTTTTGGAATTCTTGGATCTAAATGCACCCATCTATGCTCGGTTGACATTTGAATTTCTTTCGTCTCTTGAGGTGATAAGAGAAAATAGTGGTGATTCTTCAAGGACATTAACGTTCCAACTATTCAACAATGATCATCGAATCTCGGAGTCTCAACTTGGTGCTTATTTTCGATTTCCTACCGCCGTGAATGAAGATCACCTTATGTACCCGGCTAATGGAAAGATGAGTGATGACCATGAATATGATGAGCTAAGATGGTGGCGATGCATCTCCAATGAAGGAAAGTATGAGCCTCAAACTTCGAAAACCGTATCTATTATTCATCCGGCCATGCGATATTTCAATCGCATTCTCACAACCTCACTTATACTCTTTGCTCGAAAGATTCTTTGGGTGCTATATCTCGAGAGGAGTTGTGTTGGCTATGGATGGGCGACCATGAGCAAGGAGAACTTGAGATAGTCGACTTCACTCAACACTTGATAAATCACTTTCTTGACATTAGAGACGGTGTTTTGTTTTTGGGGATGTATGGAATATTTCAAGCCATTAACCCCAAGCTTGAACCCCATTGTGATCATACACTTAAGTATGGTGGCGTCCAAAGGGAAGGAAGCTAGAGCAAACGAGTCACCAACAAGTTTAAGGAACTTGTAAACCGTTCACAAGGTGAAGATTACACCCCTTAACGATCCATGAGATCGTCAACTCCAAAAGGTCCTGAACCAAATAGGGTTCGGGGATGAAGGTACAAATCCAACCTAAAAGAGATTGAACCTGCCCTAAATAGGCCTCTACTTCATTCTTCTCGTATTCATGTGCGCTTTCTGACTAACATGCAAACAATAGATTAACCTAAACCTGTTTATCTATGTTGGTTGAACTTAATGCACAAATAAAACTATTATTGGTGATCACTTGAATTATAACCATATTAGCCTTAAACAAGATTATTAATTATCTTATTAAGCGTGATTACAAGTACAAATTCCCTTTAAACCTGCAAGAGAGGGCGTGATCAAGCAATAATAATAATATATATCAAGAAACATAACAACAATCATCATAATAATAACCATAACAATTATAATCATGTTAATAATAAAGCTATAATAGCAAGATCCTAGGCATGATACTAACAAGATTAATAACAAATCCTAGCATATCACTAAGCAATAAAGATCAAAGCCTTAGACCTAGCATGATACTAACATGATATTAGAAAAGAGTAAAAGGCACCCTAAACAAGCTATTAGAAATCAATAATAACATCCTAACATGATGCTAGGAATTAAACAAATTTAAACATGCTTTCTACAAGAATAGAGCAATAAGATTACATACTTTGATGCCTCGTGCCTCTTTCTAATAAAAAAAATACACGCGTTAGTAACTTCAAGGAAAATATAAAATCAAACAATTAAATTAAATAATTGAAATAGAGATTAGGGACCAAACCCTCAGAAATTATAACCTTTCACGTCTAGGGCAAGGCAACTTCGAACTTGGCTAGGTGTGTCTAGATCTCATGAATACGGAATTTCGTAAGAGGGAAGGTTTAGAAAAAGAATAGAGAGAGAAAGCTTCTAGCTTTAGAGAGAGATGATTGATTGTAGATTGTAGATGAATAAAAACGGAGGCTTAAGACCCTATTTATAAGAAAACAATCCGGAAATAGGTAGAATTTGATAAGGAATAAAACTCCACTCTGTCGCTGCAAAACCGACCTTGTCGCTTGGTGACAAGCTCTGTCGCGTGGAGACAGGGTCTGTCGCGTGGTGAAATCCTGGATTCCTACGCGCTTTCAAACACGGAGTCCACTTATCAATCAAAATCGATTTGTAAAGTCCGTATGAAAATTGAAATCGTATATTTCATAAAATAATATTTTATTCCAAATAAAACTTTATCAAAATATAATTATTAATTCTAATTCTATTAGGACTAAAGAAAACCTTTTAGAGAATTCTACAATTAATTCCAATAACTTTAGGAATAATAATTAACATTGGGCCCTCCCCTAGATCGTTAGGCTGTAAGTAAAGATCAAACCGGGCCTAATTTAGTATTTTGGCCATAACTTCCTCATTATTCATCGGAATTGGGCCTATAATATATCATTGGAAAGCTCTTTGCAAGCCCCATCCAACTACACTATTATTGGACCCTTGTTGTGGACCAAACTAAACTGGATTGGCTGTTTTCATAAAATAGAGTTGTCTTTCGAAAACAGAAAGAAAGAATTTTAATAAAAACTAACCACAACACTTGACTTTTCACACTTTCACCTTGTTCGATAATCATTCGACGCAAAAGGTATTCATCACTGGGTTTGGTTTTGGAGAGACATATTTGGGTGTCTACAGAAGCCCCCACTTTGACTGAGTTTGGAGAAACGCAAGTTTCGAAAACGAAAGTCAAAGTAGCGATAGGGACGGAGAATGATTCAGAACGTTCTGCGATCCTAAATCATTCTTGTAACGCCGATACCTGCAAACTAGCGTTAGTTAAATAGATAAAAGAGTTAAGAAACGCGTATCTTGCACCGTCGAGCACACGTCTCTGAAGGTAACTGGTTTTTGCATTTGTTGAAGACCGCTCTGCTTGTACCTACCTCCTAATTCATCGAAGACGACTCTACTAGTAGTCATTCTCCGCCGCTTGTGACCATATTCCACATCCTAGGGAACACGATCGAAGATAACTCTGCCTGTAGCCATCTTCAGTTGTTGGTGACCATCTTCCACATCCTAGGGAACACGATCGAAGACAACTCTGCTTGTAGCCATCTTCCGCCGCTTGTGACCATCTTCCACATCCTAGGGAACACGATCGAAGATAACTCTGCTTGTAGCCATCTTTAGTTTTTGGTGATCATCTTCCACATCCTTGGGAACACGATCGAAGACAACTCTGCTTGTAGCCATCTTCAGCCGCTTGTGACCATCTTCCACATCCTAGGGAACACGATCGAAGATAACTCTGCTTGTAGCTATCTTCCGCCGCTTGTGACCATCTTCCACATCCTAGGGAACACGATCGAAGACAACTCTGCTTGTAGCCATCTTCAGTTTTTTGTGACCATTTTCCACATCCTAGGGAACACGATCGAAGACAACTCTGCTTGTAGCCATCTTTAGTTTTTTTTTTGTGACCATCTTCCACATCCTAGGGAACACGATCGAAGACAACTCTGCTTGTAGCCATCTTCAGTTTTTGGTGATCATCTTCCACATCCTAGGGAACACGATCGAAGACAACTCTGCTTGTAGCCATCTTCAGTTTTTTTGCGACAATACTCCGAAGAATATCACCGAAGACCAATGCCTGTTGATCCTTTAAAGTTTACTTGAACTTTGCTTCCATTATGCCAGTACGTCGGCGCTTCTGCTGCTTGTGAACCATTATGTCGGTGCTTTTGAGCCAATGTTTAGGCGCTTTAAGCTAAGTGAGACGATCTTTCATTAGGTCGATCACCTATTACGATTGTAATCGAGCCGATTACTTAATCATGTCAAATTGCTTATAGGGGCTAAATGGCGTACCAAGGAACCCGAAATTGCTGCACAAGGTTCACATAACCATATTATGGAGCCCTGTACTCTGGCGCCGCTCCAGCGCTAGCCGGAACTGCTTGTCGCCAAGCGACAGGCTATGTCGCCGCTATTTCTACCTGTCGCCAGGTGACAAGTTTTGTCGCCGTTGATGTTCACTCGTTTTTTGAACCAAAGAGCTTCTTTTTTGAGGAATGTTCACGCGTCTCTGAACAAAAGAGCTTTGATAGGATGCCCACGCGTCTCTGAGCAAAAGAGCTTTGACAGGATGCCCACGCGTCTTTGAGCAAAAGAGCTTGAAAGAAATGTCCACGCGTCTCTGAACAAAAGAGCTTGAAATGATATGCCCACGCGTCTCTGAGCAAAAGAGCTTTGATGATATGTCCACGCGTCTCTGAACAAAGAGCTTTGATGATATGTCCACGCGTCTCTATACAAAGAGCTTTTTATGTCCACGCGTCTCTGAACAAAGAGCTTTGATACTTGAATGTTTGTTGAGATCGTTCGGTTGGCTGTGAACAGGAGCTTTGCTGAATGGTTGTATCCTGTAAAAATCAAAAGATTGCCAAAAGACTTTGCTGGTGTTTTTCTTAGGGTTGACCTAAGGTGATTGACTGACTTGAGGTTGACTCAATGTGTTTTGACACGTGTGTGACTCTTATGTGATTTAATGTGTTTTGACACATGCGTTTGACTCAATTTGAGGTGACATGACTCAACGTACATGACTCGTGTGTGCATTATAATGTGATTGTGCGACTCAAAAAATGCAAAAAAAAGCAAAAATTTTCCGTCATTTTTTGTGGAGGGTACCGACTTTCTCCCAAAAAAGAAAGACGCGAAAAAGAAAGAAGCGAAGTTTTTGATGGTGCATGTTGAATGAGCTTAGTCAAACGTTGTTTGATACTATCTCTCAAGGTGCAAGGATTAACTCATCCTAGGCTATCTCAATTGTTGAATCAATGATGAAAGTATTTGGGTAACTTAGGCGCGGAGGCTAAGTACTTCATACTTTGTGATGCAGTGATGAGTGATGAGTAAGTTTTTTATGACAAAGTATGCTTCAACGTTGTGTTAAGATTTCATGACAAATGGTTCCTAAGGGAAGTATATTTGGTCATGTATCTGTGTAGTGTGTGAAAGTGACACTAGAGTTAGGCCGCAAGGGCTAAGTGTGTGGAAAAATATATTGAAAAGAGTCAAATGGTGGTGACTCTTAGGCTGGGTAGGCTAATAATGTAGGGATCAAGCCCCCAAGTCTAGCTCTACATGGTTCCAAGTCTAGCTCTACATGGTTAGGGATAAGCATTGGAAATCCCTTGATATGATCAATTATGATTGTAAATATGAATGCATTTTTATTACGGCCGCACCCCTTTGTGAGGTTGCCTACGCATCCGTTAGGAATCAGGCCGAACGTAACTCTAGCCGAACCTCGCACAAGTGTGTATACCTCAAAAAGGTTTTTTAAGGGTTGTAACGTGGTTAGGCTAAAGGTTTGAAGAAGAGGGGGATAAAGGCTCAACACCCTAGGTAAGCCCCCAAGGTGTGCAACCTTGCTTTTGAATCTTTGTATTTTTATTCTTGAGTGTTTTCACTTTTTTATTTTTTTTTATTTTGCTTTTGCATTTTTTATTTTGAACCTTTTTGATAAGTGTGGGCAATCCTGATCATGCGGTCTATCACTCACTTGGCATTCATGTTTCTCAGGCACGGTACCGAGCACTCGATAAGAGACGCAATCTGAGACGTGTTCATATCAAAGACATGTTCATATCAAAGACATTGGAACACTTGCCCTTTTGTACACTTTTATCATTTTTGCTTATTGAATTTTTTGAAATTACTCAAGCTTTTATTCTTTGAAAAAATTGCATAAGTTGCACACCATCCCATCCCAAGGTTAGGTAGATATGGGTTGAAAAATGACAGGTCTATCGTTGGACGAGGCTCAAAGTGGTTTATCAAAAAGGATTGCATAATTGAAGGGTGAAAGGTGATATGATGTGGCTACAAGGGGTGCCTTAAATCATTGGTATATGATCTTGTGCTTAGTTCGACGATTTTTTTTTTTTTTTTTTTTTTTTTTTTTTTTTTTTTTTTTTTTAATGAATGCAATGCAATGTAAAGATCACTTTAAAGGAAATAAATGCTCATTTTTTAAAGGGAGAAAAGAAACGTACAAAATAAAAGATCTAAGGAAGAAGGTGCCTATTACTAGACTTATTGGGGAAAGGAAAAAATGAAAAAAGAAAAAAGAGGTCACGAAATCTTTTCGTTGAAGCTCGCCTCTTGTCTTGTGCCTTATCATCAATCGGACTTCTTGTCGACTGGAGGTATAGGAAGCTTGTTATTGTCGATCAAATATTGGATTGCTTCCTTTAGCTTCCAACAGCTCTCGGTAGTATGACCCCTACCTTGATGGTACTTGCAGCGTACATTTGGGTTCCAACTAAGCAATCTCTTCTCAAGTGGGGGATCTTGAATGGGTCCAATAGGAGTAATGAGTTTCTTTGCATGGAGTCGATCGAAAGCATCATCGTATCTAATTCCAATAGGGGTGAAATCCTTTCTTAGTTGCTTTCTAAATCCTCGATTATTCATGGCTAAGATTTTATTAAGGGCGAAAGTACCAACACTGTTGCTAGAGTAGGTGTTTTCGGAAGAAGAAGGATAGTCGTTCTTCTTTCCTTTACAGCCACTGTTGTTATCGTTACTAATCTTGGCCTTCTTGTCGCGCGGAGGAACATGAAGGAAACTTGAATCTGGGAGGTCTTGGACGCGATCTTTGAGGATGAAGCGTCCTTCGGTAGTGTGATCATGGCCTCTATGGTGTTGATAATGAGAACGTTGTTCGATAACCATTATCCAATCTCTTAGTCCTTCTATTGCACCCATTAGCGTGACAACGGTATTTCGTAATTCCTGAACATCCTCTTCCAGGCTTGACGAGCTTAAGAAAATTTCCTTTTCGCCGACCATTACTACAACCCTTTTGTTTTATTAAAAAAGTGATGCTTTATCAAAAGTGTTGTCTTGGTTAAGTGCTCTTCTCACTTTGACCAAGTACTGTGGAAAGGGAAATTAAGGGATATTCATTGTTAATTATTTGACTCAACTCTATTCAACATGCAATGGATGGAAGAAGGTAGGAAGAGTGAATATTGTGACATGGGGAAAGCATGTGGAGAATGGAAAGATGATGTAGATGGAGATATATGGAAGAATTTAGGAATAGAATGTGCCCCCAACTCAAATGACGGAAAAAACCGACTCATGCATGAACCTAAGACATGGTCATGGTGACTATATAAAGTGCGTGCTAACACTAGTGAGTGTAGGTAACATGTTAAGACTCTTGTGTATGACCATGGGACTAAGTGCCTAGACTCAATTAAGGACTTAAGTTAAGACCTCACATATGTGCACTAAACTGGACAGGCTGTAGTATTTTAGTCATAACTTTTGATCTGTGAATTCGAATTGGACGAAACCAACGGAAAATGAAAGATAAAACTCGGGGCTACAGATCCACAGGTTGTACGACTCTTAGTTCTTCCTAGAACTCCGGATATGACCAAAACAAGTTGACGCTTGTGCAATATACGGGAATAAAAATTCGGGTTGACTCAAAGGAACTATGACTCGATTTCAGACATATTTATTAGCCAAATTAATTAACTAATTAATTAAGCAAAGTCTTTTAGTCCTTGGTTAGTTTATTTAAGCATATTCATAATTATAAGTCAAACCAAACGGTTAGTTCAATCACACGTAAGTATGTACAAGCAAATAATGCACAAATAGTCAAGTAGTCACAATATGATGCAATGAGTTTGCAACCTAACCATGGCTCTAGTTCTCTAAAGTTCAAGGATATGGGTTAGTCAAAGAGGGTCCATGGTTATGAGTGCGGATGCACCGCGCGGAAGCCTTACCTTTGGAAGGGTTGGCGCGAGTGGATGGGACCCCGCGAGTTAAACTCGCTTCCACGGTTTGGTGGATTCACAAACTCGGATGTACCCGTCGTTGCCAGGAGCGTTCGATTAGGTAGATGGAGCGTGAACCCCCAGAGGGTTATGTCCATATGTAGAACACATATGGGTTTCAGAAAAGTGAGAAAAACTCAATCAGGAAGTAGAATCGAGCCAACAGTGCTAGAAATGGTCAAAACAAGAAGACAGAGTTCTGGCTCGGTATTGGAAGAAGTTGGTGCCAGACTAAAGGGACTGTCGCCGCAAAAGTACCCCTGTAGCCAAGCGACAGAACTGTCGCCAGGCGACAGAAGCACTTTACAGGCGACAAGCCCTGTTTTCTAGGCCCTAGTTCCTACATGCCTCAGCAGGTATCTACGTTCTTAGAATTTTCCAGATTTCGCAGCATTATTTCAATTCTAGTTGTGAAAGATATTTCTCAAATTTCCTACGTGTAAAAATCCTATGTTTTTTACTTATTTCGGATGGTCTATCCAATGAGGACCTTTTTTATGCATATGACAATAATGCTAATCAAAATTACGCACATGAAATACTTATAACTTTTTGAGTCTCATCCATTCATTCTAAATCATTGCCGAAATAAATTCCAGGAACTAAAATAGAAATCATCCCCAGTGGAGTCGCCAAAAACTGTAGGGATATTTCAATCCATTAACCCCAAGCTTGAACCCCACTGTGATCATACACTTAAGTATGGTGGCGTCCAAAGGGAAGGAAGCTAGAGCAAAAGAGTCGTCAACAAGTTTTAGGAACTTGTAAACTGTTCACAAGGTGAAAATTACACCCCTTAACGATCCATGAGATCGTCAACTCCAAAAGGTCTTGAACCAAATAGGGTTTGGGGATGAAGGTACAAATCCAACCTAAAAGAGATTGAACCTGCCCTAAATAGGCCTCTACTTCATTCTTCTCGTATTCATGTGCGCTTTCTGACTAACATGCAAACAATAGATTAACCCTAAACCTGTTTTATCTATGTTGGTTGAACTTAATGCACAAATAAAACTATTATTGGTGATCACTTGAATTATAATCATATTAGCCTTAAACAAGATTATAATTATCTTATTAAGCGTGATTACAAGTACAAATTACCTTTAAACCTGCAAGAGAGGGCGTGATCAAACAATAACAATAATATATATCAAGCAACATAATAACAATCATCATAATAATAACCATAACAATTATAATCATGTTAATAATAAAGCTATAATAGCAAGATCTTAGGCATGATACTAACAAGATTAATAACAAATCCTAGCATATCACTAAGCAATAAAGATCAAAGCTTTAGACCTAGCATGATACTAACATGATATTAGAAAAGAGGAAAAGGCACCCTAAACATGCTATTAGAAAGCAATAATAACATCCTAACATGATACTAGGAATTAAACAAATTTAAACATGCTTTCTACAAGAATAGAGCAATAAGATTACATACTTTGATGCCTCATGCCTCTTTCTAATAACAAAATACACGCGTTAGTAACTTCAAGGAAAATATAAAATCAAACAATTAAATTAAATAATTAAAATAGAGATTAGGGACCAAACCCTCAGAAATTATAACCTTTCACGTCTAGGGCGAAGGCAACTTCGAACTTGGCTAGGTGTGTCTAGATCTCGTGAATGCGGAATTTCGTAAGAGGGAAGGTTTAGAAAAAGAATAGAGAGAGAAAGCTTCTAGCTTTAGAGAGAGATGATTGATTGTAGATTGTAGATGAATAAAAACGGGGGCTTAGGACCCTATTTATAAGAAAACAGTCCGGAAATAGGTAGAATTTGATAAGGAATAAAACTCCACTCTGTCGCTGCAAAACCGACCTTGTCGCTTGGTGACAAGCTCTGTCGCGTGGCGACAAGGCTTGTCGCCACTGTCGTTTGGCGACAACCTGGATTCCTACGCGCTTTCAAATACGGAGTCCACTTATCAATCAAAATCGATTTGTAAAGTCCATATGAAAATCGAAATCGTATTTTTCATAAAATAATATTTTATTCCAAATAAAACTTTATCAAAATATAATTATTAATTCTAATTCTATTAGGACTAAAGAGAACCTTTTAGAGAATTCTATAATTAATTCCAATAACTTTAGGAATAATAATTAACATTGGGCCCTCCCCTAGATCATTGGGCCGTAAGTAAAGATCAAATCGGGCCTAGTTTAGTATTTTAGCCATAACTTCCTCATTATTCATCGGAATTGGGTCTATAATATATCGTTGGAAAACTCTTTGCAAGCCCCATCCAACTACACTATTATTGGACCCTTGTTGTGGACTAAACTAAACTGGATTGGCTGTTTTCATAAAATAGAGTTGTTTTTCGAAAACAGAAAGAAAGAATTTTAATAAAAACTAACTGCAACACTTGAGTTTTCACACTTTCACCTCGTTCGATAATCATTCGACGCAAAAGGTATTCATCACTGGGTTTGGTTTTAGGGAGACACATTTGGGTGTCTACAAGGGAGCATTCAACTCGGGGGCATGGTCTATATTCTTGCTCTTTGCCTAGATGACTCCTACAAGACCTTGATTTGTGAACTTCCGCCCATTGTTGATCCTCGTGAGAAGACTCCTTCGCACTACCTCAATATCTATGCACTTATCAATCAAAAGTTTCTTAAGCGCACAAAGAGGCCGGATCTTTTCATTTAGAAAGTCTCTCGTGTTAAGGATTGGTTCGTGACTCCAAGCAAGGAGGCCACCGATTGAAGGATAAATAAGAACACTCTTACTTGGAGACCCTCGGTATGAAAGATTGACCCTTCTCTTCGGCGTAAGACAAATCATCCGAGAGCCAATTCCAATGATGCACTTTTGGCGGATTTTCAAGCTTTGCCCCCGGTTGAGCGGGGAGGTACACCTATCCCTTCTTCTACTTCTTCCTCTTCACTCGAGTTGTCTACTTTGCATGCCAAGATTGATTCTATTGCTAATGCTTTGTCTTCTATGCCTTTGGGGCAAGATTTTGTTCTTGGTTATGATTTTCATGCTCGTCAAGTGTATGATTTGCATGTTAGGAGGGGAGAGATTGAGCCGTACTTGAACTACCCGTACCTCCCGATCCAACAAGGACCTATCCCTAAATGGGAACCGTATGACCTCTCCCGAGGACCTTCTCTTTGTTACCCTGTTGGGAAGGTGCTAATGTTCCCTCTAGTGCTATTGTTGGCACCACCCTGGCCACTTACGATTATAAGCGGCCTGGTGGAGGCGACTTTACTTATGACCCTTCGAACCCTTTGCCCTTTCCAAACCCCGAGACATTTGATAGGTGGGGCAGATCGGGCGAGCCAATCTTAATTGGTCTCACTTTTTCGAGGTTGATAGATCTAAGAGGGAGGGTAGGTTGAGGGGCAAGGCTCCCATGGAGGTGGGTGATTACGCTAGCTCTAGTCAAGTTTTTTTGGAGACCGGTGAGAGGAGTACCCATTCTACCCCTTACCATAGTGCCGAGTGATTCCATCTTGTCTACCCGCTTACTTGTTTGCTTTCTATGATGTTTTCTTTATGCCTATTTGCTATTAGGTTTTGAGTTTTGGGGGGTAGTTCATTTCAAGCTTTGGGGTATTATATGTTTGATATTATTGTGCTTCACTTTTCCCCCTTTGCTTTTATGGTTCACTCTTGGTCTCTTCTCTATACTAGTGTTGATGGTTATTGTCTCATGCTGCTCTGTTGTTCTGCGTGGTTGATGTTGGCTTCTTGATGATGGACTATCTGCTTTGCTTCCTGATATTGTTGGTTGTTCGCTTGGTTGTTGTGTACTATGCTTTCTGCTTCTTGATGATTTTGCTACTATCCCGCATTCCCGAATCCCTTGTGTCTGATTTATCTGATATATAGTTTAGTTGTCTCTCTTTTATTTCTTTCTTTTATTTCCTCATGAAGTTACTAACATTATTTTGTGTAGAAATTTCTCCTTCTTTTTCTTTATAGGTTTTTGATAAAAGCATTCAACACATGAAATTTGGTAACGAATTTCTTGTTATCGTGCTTGTTCTTTCATATCGAGATCGTTTGGTGAGACCTTTCTATTTTCACTCTTTTACTCTTCCTTTTGTGTGCATAGTTTAGGCTTCGATTAGGAAGAGTTGAACGGTTCGAGGTTGCTTGCTATTAACACCTTAGTGTGTTTGGGGTCATTGGCACTATAGCCGAATGACCATTTGTTTGTCGATTGGGATATTATGTGTTTGGCTTGCTTTCTTGTGTTTTTCTTTTCCTTTTTCATTTTCCTTCTTTTATTTCTTTTTTTTCTTTCTCTTTTCCTTTTCTTTATCTTCTATTTTCCTTTTGTTTTGCCTATTGTTTTTGTTTTCTCCTTTTCTTTTCCCTTTTCTTTTTTTCTTTATAATTTCTTTTTGACAATTGTTATTTTTGGACATATATAAAAAAAACAAAAAAAAAACATGAAAGACAAATAAAAAAAAAAATCATTTTGAGGCAAAGCTCTAGTTTCTTCTTATTTTTGCCTTTGCTTTGGACTTGCATTTTTAGATATTATCCTTCCTAAATGGCAATGGTTCGCACGGTTTGAGAGTATCCTCGATTGACCTAACATAGTGCATGCTAAGGTAGCCCGGTTAAGAACTTTAGAGGACGTTTGAACCCTTAGTCCATGGGAAAGTGGTAAGATGGAGTTGCTCCCTATGGGTGGATTTAAAGACCTTTGGTTGGTTTTTGCTATCTTAAATCATCCCTTTAAGGTTCACTTTGTTCTAGCCTTCATCATTCTTGTTGTGAGGCATTTGTATCCTCCACTATGCATATCTTGATCCTTACGTTGTCTTTTAGCTCCTAAGACCATAACCGAGCATCTTTAGGGAAGGATATGGGCACCTATTCTCATTTTCCTTTGTTTTCTTTTTATTTAGTTACATATTTGATTTTCTATTTTCCATATACCTTCTTGCTAACGATGTTGAACTTCCTATTTCCCGCTCTTGTTTATACCATATTACAAGCCTTATGACCTATGTTTACCAACCCTCTTAGGTAGTGAAGCATTGGCTTGTGAGGTTTGAGTTTTGTTTTGACCTATGATTTTCTTTGAGACTTTGAAAGTTGGGATGTATTGTATTTACAAGAAAGTTTCAAATGCAAGTTGTGTTCTAAGGAAATCAAATGTTGTTTCATGATAAAAAAGAAATGAAGATGATTGAAAGAAAAAGCCGTCCATAGTTAAAAAAAGGCGAGGACATGAAATAAGTGCAATTTTGTGCATTATTCAATGAAAAAATGAAAATTTGAAAAATGTATATAAATAAAAGAGAAAAACCAAAAATCTCAAAATGTTTCTAGTTGGTTTCGTTCCTTCCCTATTCTACCCCATTGAGGACAATGCTTTGTTCAAGCTTGGGGGGGAACGTTACTTCGTTCTTGTATATATTGTGTAGTAGTGTTGAATAAGCTTGGGGGAGATGGCAATAATCGGTATTTTTGTTTGTCATTTGGTGACTTTTATAGTGTGTTTTTGAGAGTTGGCCACTCTTTTGCTTCACTTAGGATTTGCCACCAAATTTTCAAATTTCCTGCCTTTACCCTTAACCATGTCATTACAACCATAATACAGACCCATGGGCTTTAAAGATATTAGGTCATTTACTCGGTGGAGGGAGATAGTTTTCAACGCTATGGAGAGAGAGTGCATGGTCGAGATGTCGGGATAACCCTATAATTCCTCAAAATGAATCTTTTTCCGATTCCTTCGAGGAATCATGAGGCGCTAGCTAAGGGGTAATTTGAAGCCTATGGGGAGAACGAGGACCGTCTTGGAGGGTACTAGGGGGAGGATGAAGTCTCTAGTTCTCTATGCTTAGCATGCATTATGTTCCTATAAACCTTGGATATCTTGGAACGTGCTTACCCTTGTTTGTTTAGTAAGCTTGGTATCTACTTGTGTTTTGTCTACATGCAAAGGCCCATTGTGAAAGCATTTTTCTTCCTTTTGGTTTTAACTTTCTATTTTCTCCTTTTTGTGCTTTGCCTCATTTTACTTTGAGATTTATGGGTTAATCTCTTAGGAAACCCTTGCGAGAGCATCACTCGTCCTCTAGAGCGATCTAGGGGTTTAAATGGCTTGTCTTTGGTTGCTAAAATTGACAGTGATTCCTACAAAAGTGAGTTAGTGTATATTCTCATCCTCTTTAGTTTTCTTGTTTCTTTCTTTGCTTGAATAATGTCATCATTTTTCCCTTTGGATTGATTTTGTTTTGCTCGAGGACGAGCAAAAGTTTATAGTTCCTTTTTCTATATTTTCTTGCTTTATTTTCAATGAATTTTCTTAGTTTTCCTTGATTTTCCGTCTTAATAACTGATTTTGGTTTTTCGATTTTTTTATGAGTTTTTCATGATTTTAGTTCTTAATTTGCGATTTTAGTTTAGTTTCATTTCATTTTGTTTTCTCCCTTATTTTTACTTGTAATTTTGTAGGTGAAGTTTCAAAGTTTAAGTTGTCGCACTCTCACGGTTGCGCTCTCAATGATTTTAGGTGATGAACACGCAATTATGTGAAGTTCAAGGGCTGCCCTCCTCGCGAGCATCACTACGAGAGCGTCGTCGATAGGGATGCACGAGAGCGCTAGGAGCGAAACTTCACGCAAGGGGCCTTAAGCTAGCACAAGAGGAGTCGTGCGCCGCAAGAGTGCAGTAGGGGTGCGTGCGCGCAGGTCCCCCAGATGTCAACGACCTAGATTACCACACATCAAAATGAATTTGACGTAGGAAAAAGTAGGTTGTTATTTAATCTTCCCTAGAGCCAAACAAATTTATAATCACTTAACAAACCTAAATATGAGTATAGAGGTAAGTCAATAGTCGAACCACTAGGAACGGTTATGTTCAAGTATTTCCAATCTATGCCTAAGCTAGGTTGATGTCAAGGGTAAAGAGGTAACACTAAACAACTACTAAACAAGTAAACAAACAAATGAAACATTAGGGAATGGGGATCAACAAGTAATCATAACAATTGCAACAACTAGGGAAGAACATGCCAATTAATGGTTGTGAAGACTAATGATAAGAGCTATCTATTGGAATCAAAGAGCTATCTCCTATAAGTCAAGCTAGGGTTCACTATGAATGACTAACAAGGAGAGTCACAATCCAAACCAATCGATAATTGCAATTCCTAAATCAATGGGTCGTGTCATTATCAATCGCAATGCAATCTAGCATAATTCTCAAGGCCTAATCAAACTACACACATGCAAACTTTCATTAATCACTTTAATCTCAGCAATCAATCAACACAATTCCCAAATTAATCACAATCAATCAATAATACAAGTTTCACCCAATCCATAGCCAAACAACTACTCAAGAATCATCATCTAATCAACAAACAACCAAGAAATCAAGAATCAGCAAAATATGGAGACACAATTACACTAATCAAGATCAAACATCAAAATCAAATCAAACAAACATGAAATTAAACAAAGCAATAAAATGAGATAGAGTTAGAAATCCTCATTGATTGATTATGGAAATCTTTAATACAATTATCACCTTGAATCTTCAATCTCTCAAATCCCCAATGAAATTCCTCACTTTCTCTCTCTAAATCTACTCCTAAAACTAACCCTAGAACTAGAGAGAGAAGCTCTCAACCTAAGCTAAAATATGAGATCTAAAATTGGATTAAAAGTTGTTCTAAAATTATTCTCGTTGTTTTACCCCAAAAATGGGTATTATATTTACAATGATAAAAGAAAAATAAAAGAGAAAAGAAAATATAAAAGAAAAGGAAAGGAAAACAAAATAAATAAGAAAAGAAAAAGAAAGTAAAAAGAAAATAGAAAATAAAAGGAAAATAAAAAGAAAATTAAAAGAAAGAAAATGAAAAACGAAGTCAGTGGACTTCGATATTGGCTGCTCTTAATAAGTGGGAATTAATCCCCTGCTTCACGCCATCAAACAAACATCAAACATCACCGTACATTGCAATCGTCATCGAAAACCAATGGTTGGGAATAATAAACTTAGTGCGTGCGCACATATGGGTCTTCACGCACGCACGTTGTTGTTTTATCACGGTGGTGCTTGCGAGTTAGGCTGGAGATACGGTTGGTGTTGGAGGCATTTGTGTTGTGGTAGAAGGTGGTAATATGGTTGCGGGGCTGCTATTGGTGGCTGATTTTTGGTGTTTCGGTGCTAGAGGTGGAGCAGGGGCAGCAGCTATGCGAATTTGGGTTGCTGCGGCTTGCTGAGGAAAACAGGGGAAGGTAGCGTTGGTGGCGGAATTATTGCGGGATGAGGCGGTTATTGCGGAGGTGCAATTGGTGGCTGATTGGTGATTGTTGCGAGAGCAGGGGAGTTACTTGTTGAGTTGTTGTGCTGCTGCTTGGTGTAAGTTGGCGGTGTAAAGCGGTGCTGCTCGTTTGCGCTCTCGAGCATCAAGCTCGTGTGATGCCCATCAGCAAGGTGGCCCCAAATGCTCAAATTTTGCGTGTTCAACACTAAAGTTAGTGAGAGCACAATCACGAGAGTGCGGCAACTTGAATTTTGATTATTCACCTACAAAACGCAAATAAAACTAAGGGAGAAAACAAAATAAAATAAACATAAACTAAAACTACGAATTAAGAACTAAAAATATGAAAAACTCGTAAAAACTAATCGAGAACCAAAATGAGTTATTGAAATGTAAAATCAAGGAAAACTAAGAAAATTATATGAAAATAATGAAAGAAAATATAGATAAAGAACCTAAATCTTATTCTTTTGAGCGCCATAAATGACGCTCATCAAATTCCCCCAAGCTAAACTTTTTCTCGTCCTCGAGCAAAACGAAATCAAACCCAAGGGAAAATGATGACATTATTCAAGCAAAGAAAGTGACGAGTGTCATTTATGGCGCTCATTTAGCTTCTTTTAGGATGATTTTTCATTATTTTTACATCTCTTTTATCCCCTTTTCTCTAGTTTTACTTGTATTTTTGCTACTTTGCATTTTCTTTAGTTGCTTTCTTAATTTCTTGCTTTTCTTAGTTTATTTTGCATTTTATTCTTTACTTGTTTGCTTTTCTTTGATTCTAGGAAGTTGGCGATGTTCGAGAGGCTCAATGGCATTCTCTCGGGGTTTTCAAGCCAAAGATGTGTCCCGGTCCCTCCTTTTGAAGCCCAAAAGCAAAGGTGTGCAAGAGTCAAGTCTTCGAGGATGCGCCCTCAAATTGCGTGGACATGAAGAGGCGGTATTGAACCCACCGTAATGGCTCCTAGAAACTGCCACTATCAACATGCATCATCCGGAGCTCACGGGGTCATTTTCGAGCGCACAAAAGGGAATCCCCTGCTCTCATGGCGCGACCGCACTTCTCTCTCTTCCCTGTTTCCGTACCCATTTTATTGCAGCCGTGCTAAGGAGTGAGAGGCCGCACCTTTTGAGGTCTCTTTTAGACGTCTAACTAACTTCTTCTTAGTTAGCTTTACTATATATAGATTTCCTTCATCTCTAGAGAGAAAAGGAGAGAAGTTCTAGACATAATTTTGATCATAATTTTAGCTTAGTTGAGAGTTTCTCTCTGTAGTTTTAGGGTTAGTTTAGGAGCGGATTTAGAGAGTGAAAGTGAGAGATTTCAATGGTGATTTGAGAGATTGATGATACAAGGGTGACAATTGTGTTGAAGATCTTCTTTATTATCAATGAGCATTTTTAACTCTATCTCATCTTATTGTTTTGTTTAGATTCATGTTTGTTTGATTTGATTTGGATGTTTGATCTTGATTAGTGTAATTGTTCTTGATATTTTGTTAATTCTTGATTTCTTTAGTTGTTTGTTGATAGATGATGATTCTTAAGTAGTTGTTTGGCTAGGAATTGGGTGAAACTTGTATGATTGATTGATTGTGATTAATTTGGGAATTGTGTTGATTAATTGTTGAGATTAAAGTGATTAATGTAAGTTTGCATGTGTGTAATTCGATTAGGCCTTGAGAATTATGCTAGATTGCATTGTAATTGTTAATGACACGACCAATTAATTTAGGAATTGCAATTATCGATTGGTTTGGATTGTGATTCTCTTAATTTGTTATTCGTAGAGACATCTAGCTTAACGATTAGGAGATAACTCTTTGATCCCAATTGATAGCTCTTATCATTAGTCTTCACAACCTTTGATTGGCATGTTATTCCCAAGTTGTAGCAATTGTCATGAATACTTGTTGATCCCAATTCCCAGTGCTTTATTTGTATGGTTGTTTGTTTTGTTAGTTGGTAGCGTTTGATAAGTGACTTTTATGTCACTTTTAGGGTGTTTATTGAGTCGTATTCCGGCTTATTTTCCAATAATTTCACCCTTTTATCCTTTATTTCTATTATTTTATTATTCTCATCTTTTATCCAATAATTTGATGAGTGACATCACTCCTAGGATAGTGTTTATGCCTTGTTTTAGCTTGTCTTAGGGTGTTTTGTAGTTGTTTTGTTCAAATAATGCATGCATACATGTCTCGATGTGTTTTAAATGAAATCGCGTATATTCTTGAATGCTTGCCTTCATTGCGTGTTTGCACCGTTCCCTATACCTTATTGCTTCCCTTAGTGTTTGTGCTTAGGTATTTGAAGTCTTGGATTGCAAAGAAGAAGCCAAGGAAGCATGAGAGAAGAATCGAAGAAAGCAAGGTGCAAGGGCGCGCATAATGTGCGGGCGCGCAGCCCTGTGAGAACCCGCGCAAAACTGGCGAAATTGCAGAATCAAGGCAGGAAGTTTTGCGCGGCCTGTGCGCGACATGTGCGCTGGCGCACACCCACACCGCGCGGGCGCGCAGCCAGCAACACGGGCGCACACACCCAAGCACAAGCCGCGCAACCCACAAATGTGCGGGCGCGCAACTACATTGCGCGGGCGCGCAGGATGCTGCGAGGGAACGCAGGGCGCTGCGAGGGCGCACAAACCGCTGCGAGGGCGCACAACAACCATGTGCGGGTGCACATGTCCTTGCGCGGGCGCACAGAGGGTCCTGTTCTGCGTTTTTGCGCGATTCTTTATGCCCGGGCTAGTGTAACTGATCTCGCTACTCAATCCATATCGTCAGTTATATGGTTGCTTCATCCAAGAGAGGGTAAGAAGGTTCGAAATCATGAATGAGAGCAGGCTATCGCTTCCTCCTTACCCTCATCGACTGGGGGACCTAATGCTGGTAGTTGGCTGACTTGGTTGATGGCTTGATGTCATATGTGTGCCAAGTTAGGAAGGTTAGACCGACTAGTTGAAAGGCTTTTCGTTGAGAATAGTTTTAAGTTCCCTTCTTTGTAGCATTGTAAGTTATTTCCTTCTTTAGCTTATGAATTTTTTTTTAGGTAAAAGAATGAGAAAAGTGACAGTGGAAGGAGGGAAAGCTCCTTATTTTACCCGTTCTAACTGACTAAGCTCGATTAAGCAGGAAGACCAAGTTGCGAGGCTTGTTTTGTACGGGGGATTATTATGCTATTTTCTTAGTTAGTTTTAGGAGAGCTTCTCTCTCTTAGGGTTAGATTAGGAGTTTCTCTCTCTAGTTTAGGAGTAGTTTAGAGAGAGAAAGCTTGGATTTTTCATGGAGTTTTTGGGATTTTGAAGAAGCATTTTGTGGATTTTTCGTCTCATAAATTCAATGAGTCTTCCTAACTTTCTCTCACCTTTATTGCTTTCATTTATTATTGTTTTTGCTTATTTATTTGTTGTTTTAAGTAGATTAATTAGTTTAGTTATTTGATTCTTGCTTTTATTATTATTTTACCTTGTTTTCCATGTTTTTGTTCACCATGTTAGCTTAGGTTTTGTTCAAGGGAAATGGATGAAGGTTATGTTAATTAATTTAATGATTGATTGTGGTTAGTATGAAATTGTTTCTTGATTATTGTGTATGGATGATGCTTTTATGGATTAGAATCTTTCTAGCTAATTGATTCTATGTTCTTAATTGTATATTCAATCAATTGCGCGAGAGTGAGTTGGTTGAGAGCCCTAAATTCTTCCATACCTTTGCTAGGCTAGTTGCACGAGAGTGAATTAGTTTAGTAGGATAATTAACATGCTTAATTGTGCGAGAGTGAGTTAAATGTGTTAATTGTTCCTAATCGAGGTCATTTTCATCTAATTGTTTGATGTTGTTGAATGTATTGATGTAATTGGATTCTACTTTCACTAGTTTTAGTTGTTTGCTCTTAGTAGTGTTAAGTTGAACCTCTCTTTACCTCACAAGCTTTCCTAGTAGTCTAATTAGCATAGATTGATACACTTAGTCCTTTTGGGTTCGACCCTTTACTTACCCCTATACTTGTATTAGGGTAGTTTAGGTTTTATAAATTTCTAATTTGATTAGGGGTAGTAGTCCCAACGACGCTACCTAATCCCCCGATCATCATTACCTCTTCACCTTAGATTTCCACCTAGCTTAGGCGCCCAAATTGAAAGCACTTGAACATAACCGTTCATTTGGGTTCGACCCTTGACTTACCTCTGTACTTGTATTTAGGTTTGAATTTGCTTTGCTTTTTCTCATTTTCTCATTTTTCTATTTTTCACTTTATTTCATTGTCCTCGCCTCTTTTAACTAAGGACGACTTTTTCAACTAGGCATTTGCCTTTTATTCACAAGACATTTACAACACAAATTTGCATTAAATATAAGATCAAATATACAACTCATCCACCATATTCTCCAACAAAATAATCAATTGCTTCACAAAAACCAATAATGGAAACAAGAATGAAACAAAAGGCTCAAAATCTAAAGATATGGCTTTAAATGAAGGTTTATGGCTCAAATGGTTAGCAATTAGATAATTGAAAACCAAAATAAAGAAAAAAAAAATATCCTAGAAAAGGAAAAATTACCACCCCGAAAAGATGCCTTTGTCCTTCCTAAATGGCTCGATCACGATCTCGGGAGATGAAAGTCAAATTCTAGATAAAGCATACAATAGTCAAGGATCCATGTGCCGGTCATGCAAAATATGTAGAAGGCTTGAAAAGAATAAAACCTCACATGGTTGTAGTAAAAACTCACTATTAATTTCAAATTCACCAAACGGGAGCAATTTCAACCTTTCAAAAACAATTAGAATTCGGCTTCAAGGTCCCAAAAGTTCTAAAGATATTACCTTAGCATACTTTATCCTAGAATCAACGAAACATACTCTCAAACCGTGCACACTGTTACCATTTAAGAAGAAAAGCATTCAACTATACAAGTCCAAAAGTATTATGTCCAAAGCAAGAACAAAACAAAACACAATGCAAATATGCCTTGAAAGAAACAAAAATCTTTTTTGAGTTTTTTCAAAATAGAAGAACATGGAAATGCATATACAAATGTGCATGGCATATATGAATCAACATCCCACCAAACATGATACAAGACCCTCCCCCAAGCTTGAATGAGGCAACATGCTCAAATATAAATCAAATAATCCACGGGAGGGGAAAACAAAGAGATCAATCCAACAAACCAACACACGTCCAACAAGTTATCAACCATTATTAGAGAAAAAGCAAGGAAAGATATTACCGGGTTTCGGTGGGTGTAAATACCCGCAAATGACCCAATTCAACCTTTCAAAGCCAAGTTCCTCTAAAATTGAATCTTGTTTTCCATATGCTAGCAAATAGGAGTCAATCTTCCTTGACTCTTGATTCAAACCAATGCACCAAAGTATATCAAGTGTTATACCTTGCAAAAGGCACACAAACATTTCCATGGGAGAAAATCTATTCTAAAAAGAAAAGAAAATGAAAGCAATAAAACACGGGTTACTTCCCGAGAAAGGCTTGCTTAAGGTCCAAGCTTGACCACTCTAGTAAATAATATTGCAACGATCGCAAGAGCTTGTCAAATGCACTATTACACATTTCATAAGAAAGAAGGAAGGCAAATGACGGGAAAAGGGCGTACAACAAGGATAGTGCACGCAAATGAGGAGAGAGATGCCAAGAAAAAGAAGAAGAATCAAAGGAAAATTCAACAAAATAAGAAAAGGAAGAAGAAGAAGAAGGCAAACTCTCCTCAAAATATTTTTGGGAGGCAAAATCACCCTTTTCCTCAATAAGGGACGAATGAGGGACATGTAAATCATCATAGACAAGGGGGTCCCCAATAGGCTCATTAACAAAGGAAAAAAGGATATGAGAAAAGGGAAAAGGGGCATTGGACTCACAAATGAAATCTTCCTCACAACCATGCCTCAAATCATCAATAAGAGCATGAAAATCAATCATAAAATCCTTAAAAGAAGAACACTCATGATCTCTATCTCCCTCAAACATCCAACTTCCAAGAGGAACTACATAATCCCCTCCATCACAACTATGAACAACAACTCCCTCAATATCCTCAAAGCCTAAAGTCTCAAAACCATGCATGAAAGGATGCAAATTCATTTTAAACTCATCTCTCTCCCATGAAGCATTCTTAATGAACTCACTCAAGAGGCTATGGGTTTTCATTTGACACTTAAAGAACACATTGGTCATAACCTCAAATAAATCCAAATACTAATGCATAGAAGATTCACAATCATGCACTTGAGACTCATCAAGATGGGAAAGAGGGTTGAGCTTTTCAAGATCAACACTCTCTTCATTCTCAACTCCTTTACCATCACTCAAATTCCCACCAATAGGATCCTCACTATAGACACCTAATTGTGATGAATATCTTTCACGTCATTAATTATCGAACGAGATGAAATGTGAAACAGTCTCGTAAATCTCTTTGTTTTTCATAAAAAATACTTCTTTCTGTTTTTGAAAATCTTTCTTTTCGTATCCTATTTATGAAAAACGTCCAATCCTATTTAGTTTGGTCCATAATATGGGTCCAATAATTTTGTATTTGGATGGGGCTTGAAAAGTCCTTTCTAACGATATATTATAAGCCCAATTCCGATGAATAAAGAGGAAGTTATGGCCAAAATACTAAATTGGGCCTGAAATGAATTTTATATACGACCCAATGATCAAGTGGAGGGCCCGTTAATTAATAATCCTAAAGTCATTAAGGTTGATTTTAATCTTCTAGAATAATCTAGAAGGTTCTTTTAAATTCTAGTGGGATTAGGATTAATAATTATATCTTTTAGAAAATAAAGAATTTTATTTGGAATAAAACATGTGTTTTAAAAGATTAAATATGATTTTAAAAAGATAAGTACGGATGTTAATCAGTCTAATTTAATTAGATTAAGGACTCTGTAAAATTTTGAGTTAACGCGCTCACCATCGCAAAACGACAGCTCCATCGCGCCGCGATGAAGCCATCGCGTCACGGTGGACACTGTTGCGCCGCAATGGAAGCAGTTTTATTCGATCTTTTTCTGATCGTTTCGGGACTATTTTCTCTATAAATAAGGTCTTTATTCCCCGTTTTCAAATGAACCAACAATAATCAACAATCATCTAATTCTAATTCTTTCTCTCTTTAAGCTAAAGCTTGTTCTTTCTCCCTCTTTCTAAGCCTTTCCTTTTCAAATACAATACCGCATTCACGAGACTTAGACACACATATCCAAGCTCGAAGTTGCCTTCGCCCTAGACGTAAAAGGTTGATAATTTCTGAGGGTTTAGTCCCAAATCCCTATTTCAATTATTTAAATTAATTGTTTGATTCAATATTTTCCTTGAAGTTACTAACGTGTGTATTGTTTTGATAGAAAGAGATACGAGGCAATAATGTAAGTTGTTTTATTGCTCTATATCTTTAGAAAGCATGTTTAGATTTTATTAATTCCTAGTATCATGTTAGGGTCTTTTTATTGCTTTCTAGTATCATGATTAGGTTACTTCCTATTTTCTTTTATCATGTTAGTATCATGGTAGGGATAAAGCTTTGATCTATAATGTTTAGTGACATACTAGGATTTGTTATTAATCTTGTTAGTATCTTGCCTAGGATCTTGCTAATTATGCTTTGTTGAGACTGAGAACATGATGATGATTTGTTGTATTAATTTTTATGTTGCTCGATATATTATTGTTGCTTGATCACGCCCTCTCTTGCAGGTTTAAAGGGAATTTGTACTTGAAATCACGCTTAATAAGATAATTAATAATTTTATTTAGGCTAATGTGATTTTAATTGAAGTGATCGCCAATAATAGATTTTTTTGTGCATTAATATTCAACCAACATAGATTAAACAGGTTTAGGGTTAATATAATGATTGTATGTTAGTCAGAAAGCGCACATGAATGTGAGAAGAATAAAGTAGAGGCCTTTTTAGGGCAGGTTCAATCTCTTTTAGGTTAGATTTTTACCTTCATCCCCGAATATTCAGTTATGGTTCCAGACCACTTTGGAGTTAGCGATCTCATGAATCGTGAAGGGGTGTAACCTTCACCCTGTGAACGGTTTACAAGTTCCTAAAACTTGTTGGCGACTCTTTTGCTCTAGCTTCCTTCCCTTTAGACCCCACCATGCTTAAGTGTATGATCATAGTGGGGCTCAAGTGTGGGATGCTTGAAATATTCCCTACATTTTTTCGGCTACTCCACTGGGGAGGACTTCTATTTTAATTCCTAAAATTTATTTTGGCAATAATTTAGAATGACTGGATGAGACTCGAAAAGTTATAAGTATTCTTGTGCGTAATTTTGGTTGACATTATTAGCATAAGCATAAAAAGGTCCGCATTGGATAGACCATCCGTAATGCATAAAAAACATAGGATTTTTACACGTAGGAAATTCGGGAAATATCTTTCATAACTAGAATCGAAAAAACGTTGCAAAAACTGAAAAATTCTAAGAACACGGAAAGCTACTGAGGCATGTAGGAACTGGAGCCGAGAAAACAGTGTCCATCGCAGAGCGATGGCTCTGTCGCGGTGCTATAGCAATATTGCGGTGCGACATGGCTATCGTTTAGCGGTGATCCCTGTTGTCTCGCGCCAAGTTCTTCCAATACCGAGCCAGAACTCTGCCTTCTTGCTTTGACCAGTTCTAGTACTGTTTGCTCGGTTTTACTTCCTTTTTGAGTTTTTCTCACTTTTCTGAACCCATATGTGTTTTACATATGGCCATAACCCTATGGGAATTCACGCTCCATCTACCCAATCGAACGCTCATTGCAACGAAGGGTACATTCGAGTTTGTGGATTCACCAAACCATGGAAACAAGTTTAACTTGTGGGGTCCCATCCTTACACGCCAACCCTTCCAAAGGTTAGGCTTCCGCGCGATGCATTTGGACTCATAACCATGGACCCTCTTTGACTAACCCTTATCCTTGAACTTTAGAGAACTAGAGCCATGGTTAGGTTGCAAACTCATTGCATCATATTGTGCTTACTTGACTACTTGTGCATAATCTATATGTGTTTACACTAACCGTTTAGTTTGACTTGTGATTATAAATATGCTTAAATAAGTTAACCAATGACTAAAGGACTTTGCTTAATTAATTTATTAATTAATTTGAACCAATAAATATGTCTAAAATCGAGTCATAGTTCCTTTGAATCAACCGGGATTTTTATTCCCGTATACTGCACAAGCGTCAACTTGTTTTGGTCATAACCGGAGTTCTAGAAATGATAATGAGTCTTACAACCTATGGATATGTATCCCTGAGTTTTATCTTTCATTTGGCGCTAGTTTCTTCCAATTTGGAGTCATAGATCAAAAGTTATGACTAAAATACTACAGCTTGTCCAATTTAGTACACATACGTAAAGTCTTAACTTAGTCTTTGTTTGAGTCAAGTCACATAGTCTAGTCACATGGTCATGACACGAGTTTTGAACATATCATTTACATTCACAAGGATTCACACACTTTGTACATACTCTTTTCACACCATGACCGTGTCTTAGGTTCATGCATGAGTCGCTCTTTCCGTCATTTGAGTTGGGGGTCCACTCTATTCCTAATTTTTCCATATCTCTCCATCTACATCATCTTTCCACTCTCTACATGCTTTCTCCATGCATACCACTCCCACATTCTTACATGATCTCTTCCCATCTACGCATGTTGAATCAAGTTTGAGTCAAACAATTAACAATAAGTATCCATGACTTCCCTTTTCACAGCATTTGGTCAAGGAGAGAAGGGCGCTTAATCAAAGACAACACCTTCGACAAACCCATCAGACACCGGAAAAAGTTCGTACTAATGGCTTCCCAACAAGAATTTGATGATTTGAAGCAAAACATGAATAACCTAACTGAGATGATGAAAGCCCTCGTTCTTCAAATTAATGATCCTAGCAAGCAACGACAGCTTGAGCGCATGGAAGAAAGCCTTAAGAAAGTTTCCAATGATTATAAGTATCAAGGAATTAGCTCCCAAGGGATCTTGGTGGACAAGGAACTTCTTCCACAAAAGTTCAATGCCAATGACATCCCTAAGTTCAAGCCAACAGATAACCCTTACTTTCATTTGAGAGCTTTTGAAACTATAATGAATATTAAGGGAATTAATAGGAAAGCTTTCCACTCGTTGTTTTCACTATCTCTAGAAGCCGTTTGTCAATAATGGTTCTTCTCCCTTGACAATGAGAAAATCTAAACGCTTTCATTGATAGATATAAGTACAACATTCAAGTTGAAACTGACTATAGGGAACTTGAAATGCTAAAGCAAAAGGAAAATGAAGGGTTCACCTCTTTCTTCAATAAGTGGAGGGAAACTTCCTCTAGGATGGTAGAGGTTCCTACTGAAAAGGAGTCTGTAAGAATGTTCATCAAGAACCTCCAAGAGAAGTATTCAAAGCATTTGAAATACCAACACAACTTGAATACTTTCAAGGCCGTCTATAACATAGGCATTGACATTGAAGTTGACCTCGCAAAACAAAAAGCTACTAACAATAGTAACAACAGTGGCTGGAAAGGAAAGAAGAACGACAATACTTCTTCTTCCGAAAACACCTACTCTAGTAAACAATGTTAGTACCTTTTACCTTAACGATGTCTTAGCCATGGATAAACAAGGACCTAAAAAGAAACCCAAAAGAGAATTCACACCTATCAGAATGACTTATGATGTTGCTTTCGATCGTCTCTATGATCGAAGATTAATCAAACCTATTAGTCCTACTGAAGAGCCAACACCAGAAAAACGATCTTCAAGATGGAATCCTAACTCTTATTGTAAGTACCATCGAGGAAATGGTCATACCACGGATGAATGTTACAGATTTCAAAATCTCATTCAAGATCTCATAGATGCAAACAAGATTATGTTGCCTCTAGCTGGCAAGAAGACCGGGTGATGATAAAGCAAAAGACACAAGACGAGCTTCAATGACAAGATTTCGTGACTTCTTTTTTCTTTTTGATTTTCCCTTCCCCAATAAGTATAGCATAGGCACCTTTTGTTTTCCTTAGATTTATTCCATAGGTTTTTCTTTTTCCTTTAATAAAATGAGCATTTCTTTTCTTGCATATGATCATCATCGCATTGCATTCAGAAAAAAAAAAAAAAAATTCCATGCCGGACTAAGCACAAGGTATACCAATGATTTGAGGCACCCCTTGTAGCCATATCATATAACTTTTACCTTTCAAATACATAATCCTTTCTTGATACACCAGTTTGAGCCTTATCTAAAGATAGACCTTTCTTTTTTCAACCCACATCTACCTAACCTTGGGATAGGATAGTGTGCAACTTATGCAATTGCTAAATGCAAAAGCTTTAGTGATGTTATAAAAATTTCAAAGATTAAAATAGCAATATAAAAGTGTGCAAAAGGGCAAGTGTTCCAATGTCTTTAATATGAACATGTCTTTGATATGAACACGTCTCAGATTGCGTCTCTTATCGAGTGCTCAGTACCGTGCATGAGAAAGATGAATGCCAAGTGAGTGATAGACCGCATGATCGGGATTGCCCACACTTATCAAAATAAAAAAAATGCAAAATAAAAAAAAGAGAGAGCAAAAATATAAACAAAAGAGAGTTCAAAAGTGAGAAACCTCAAGCATACAAATACAAAGATTCAAAAGCAAGGTTGCACACCTTAGGGGCTTATCTAGGGTCTTGAGCCTTCATCCCCTTCTCCTTCAACCTTTAGCCCAACCACGTTATAACCCTTAAAAGTCCTCTTTGAGGTATACACACACTTGTGCGAGGTTCGGCTAGAGCTACGTTCGGCCTGATTCCTAAGGGGTACGTAGGCAACCTCACATTGGGGTGTAGCCGTAATAAAAACGCATTCACATTCACCTTCATATTCACGCATGATCATATCAAGGGATCTCCAATGTTTATCCCTATCCAGTTAAGGCTAGACTTGGGTGCTTGATCCCTACATCATTAGCCTACCAAGCCTAAGAGTCCCCATTATTTTACTCTTTTCAAAATACTTTTCCACACACTTAGCTCTTGCGGCCTAACCGTAGTGTCACTCTCACACACATCATAGATACATAACCAAATAATCCTTCCTTTAGGAACCCTTTGTCATGAAATCTTAACGCAACAATGAAGCATGCCTTGTCATATCAAGAACACTCAAAATCAATCATCATTGCATCACAAAGTATGAAGTACTTAGCCTCCGTGCCTAAGTCACCTAAATACTTTCATCATTGAGTCAACAATTGAGATAGCCTAGGATGCTACAATCCTTGCACCATGAGATACAAAGTCAACGCATACATTCGGCTAAGCTCATTCAACATGCACTGCAAACACTCAAACACTTCACTTCTTTCTTTTCACGTTTTTCTTTTTCGGGAGAAAGTCGGTACCCTCTACAAAATGACGGGAAATTTTTGTTTTTCTGCATTTTCGAGTCGCATGAGCACAATCACAATACAATGCGCACACGATTCATGTACACATTAATTCATGTCGTGTCATCCCATCGAGTTAAGTTTATGAACACGAGTCATGTACACTTTGAGTCATGTCGGATTATCTATCGAGTCGATTTGAGTACGTCGAGTTACACATCGAGTCAAGCAAAATGTTAAGTCTTACATAATGAGTCAAGTAACACCAAACCTTGAGTTAACTGTCAAGGTCCTTTGGCAATATTTGATCTCTTACAGGGCTTAAGAACATCTTATTTAAACAACAATTTTTCCGAGATTGGATTGTCACCTTTGACAATGTTTCCAAGAGTGGATTGTCGAGCATTTTCTTCAACGATAATTTTTCCAAGATTGGATTGTCACCTCTGACAATGTTTCCAAGAGTGGATTGTCGAGCATTTTCTTCAACGATAATTTTTCCAAGATTGGATTATCACCTTTGGCAATGTTTCCAAGCATGGATTGTCGTACTCCTCTATTTGGCAAGTTTTTCCAAGTTTGGATTGTCATACATTCATCAAATCTACGACAATTTTTCCAAGATTGGATTGTCATCTCAAACTGGAAATGTTTCCAAGTGTGGATTGTCGTGCTCCTTCTCCGTTTGGCAAATTTTTTCAAAGTTCGGATTGTCATCAACTTCTTGGCAATTTTTCCGAGATTGGATTGTCATACACCAAGTTCCCTATGGCAAAATTTCCCAAAAGATTTGTCGTAGGTCTTTATTCAACTTAATATTTCGGTAAAGGTTCCTCAAACGTGGATTGTCATTCATTTCAGTAGTGGCAAATTTTCCCGAGATGGATTGTTGGCCAACTCTTTTTTGCAAATGTTCCAAGACGTGGATTGTTAATGGTGGCAATATTCTCCTAAAAAGATTGTCTCATACCATTGGCGAATTTCCAAGGCGGATTGCTTTCAAGAGTTATGTTCTAAAACGTGGATTGTCGATCGTACCAAGGTTCTTATGACAGATTGTTACGCAGCATTGGCAACTTTTCCCAAAATTGGATTTTGGAAAATTTTCCGAGATGCGGATTGTCGTTTCATCGTAGCAACATTTCCTAGGACAGATTGTTACGCGGCATTGACAACTTTACCTAAACCGGATTATCGCTCATCATTCAAGAGTTGTGTTGATAACTGTTCCTAAAGAAAAAGAGGATTGTCACCACCACTGAAGCACGCATTCAAGTAAAACATCAACAAAGCAGAAGATGGCTACAAGCAGATATTATCTCCGGCTATGTTCCCTAGCTTGCGGAAGATGGTCACAAAATAGCAGAAGATTGCTACAAGCGGAGTAATCTTCAATGGTGTTCCCTAGCTTACGGAGGATTATCACAACAAAAATTGAAGATAGCTACAAGCAGAGCGGTCTTCGGCGATATTCCCCTGGCTTGAGGAAGGTTATAACAAATGAAATTGGTTACTCTAGAGACGTGTACTCGACGGTGCAAGAAACGCGTTTCTAACTCTTTTATCTGTTTAACTAACGATAGTTTGTAGGTATCGACGTTACAAGAATGAATTAGGATCATTGAACGTTCTGAATCATTCTCTGTCCCTATCGCTACTTTGACTTTTGTTTTCGAAACTTACGTTTCTCCAAACTCAGTCAAAGTGGGGACTTCTGAAGACACCTAATTATGTCTCCCCAAAAACCAAACTCGGTGATGAATATCTTTAACATCATTGATTATCAAACAAGGTGAAATGTGAAAGAGTCTCAGAAATCTCTTTGTTTTTAATAAAAAATACTTCTTTTTGTTTTTGAAAATCTTTCTTTTCGTACCCTGTTTATGAAAAATGTCCAGTCCAGTTTAGTTTGATCCATAACAAGGGTCCAATACTTGTTTAGTTTGATAGGGCTTGAAAAAACCTTTCCAACAATATATTATAAGCCCAATTCCGATGAATAATGAGGAAGTTACGACCAAAATACTAAATTGGGCCTGAAGTGAATTTTATACGACCCAATGATCAAGTGGAGGGCCCGTTAATTAATATTCCTAAAGTCATTAGGATTGATTTTAATCTTCTAGAATAATCTAGAAGGTTCTTTTAAATTCTAGTGGGATTAGAATTAATAATTATATCTTTAGAAAATAAAGAATTTTATTTGGAACAAAACAAGTGTTTTAAAAGATTAAATCTGATTTTAAAAAGATAAGTACGGATGTTAATTAGTCTAAACTAATTAGATTAAGGACTCCGTACAATTTTTAGTTAACGCGTTCACCATCGCGAAATGACAGCTCCATCGCGCCGCGATGGAAGCAGTTTTACTCCGAATCGAATTCGATTTTTTTTCTGATCGTCTTGGGACTATTTTCTCTATAAATAGGGTCTTTATTCCCCGTTTTCAAATGAACCAACAATCATCTAATTCTAATTCTTTCTCTCTTTAAGCTAAAGCTTGTTCTCTCTCCCTCTTTCTAAGCCTTTTCTTTTCAAATACAATACCGCATTCACGAGACTTAGACACACATAGCCAAGCTCGATGTTGCCTTCGCCTTAGACGTGAAAGGTTGATAATTTTTGAGGGTTTTGTCCCAAATCCCTATTTCAATTATTTAAATTAATTGTTTGATTTAATATTTTCCTTCAAATTACTATCGTGTGTATTATTTTGATAGAAAGAGATACGAGGCAACAAAGTAAGTTGTTTTATTGCTCTATATCTTTAGAAAGCATGTTTAGATTTTATTAATTCCTAGTATCATGTTAGGATCTTTTTATTGCTTTCTAGTATCATGATTCGGTTGCTTCCTATTTTCTTTTATCATGTTATTATCATGTTAGGGATAAAGATTTGATCTTTAATATTTAGTGACATGCTAGGATTTGTTATTAATCTTCTTAGTATCATGCCTAGGATCTTGCAAATATTATTATGCTTCATTGAGATTGAGAATATGATGATGATTTGTTGTATTAATTTTTATGTTGCTCGATATATTATTGTTATTGCTTGATCACGCCCTCTCTTGCATGTTTAAAGGAGATTTGTACTTGAAATCACGCTTAATAAGATAATTAATAATTTTATTTAAGCTAATGTGATTTTAATTCAAGTGATTGCCAGTAATAGATTTGTTTGTGTATTAATATTCAACTAACATATATTAAAGAGGTTTACGGTTAATATATTGATTGTATGTTAGTCAGAAAGCCCCACATGAATATGAGATGAATAAAGTAGAGGCCTTTTTAGGGCAGATTCAATCTCTTTTAGGTTTTATTTGTATCTTCATCCCCGAATATCCAGTCATGGTTCCGGACCACTATGGAGTTAGCGATCTCATGGATCGTGAAGGGGTGTAATCTTCACCCTGTGAACGGTTTACAAGTTCCTAAAACTTGTTGGCAACTCTTTTGCTCTAGCTTCCTTCCATTTAGACGCCACTATTTTGGGTGTTTTGGTCCCTCGGGAGAGTTACTGCTCAAGGAGCGATCCGACTGCGCCTGTACCTGCAAAAAAACAGAGACTTCGGGGGTTTGGAGCTCCGCCTCCGACGATCAAGTTAGTACTCGAATATGAGTGGGAGAAGGTGCGGAAAATGAAGTGAGATCTTCTCGGATTTCGAGATCAGGTGCTCTCTGATGTGAGAGAATGTAGGGTAGGTGTAATAAATGATTGAATGCAACGTTATCAAAATCGCGATCCGGATCGTAGGATCGTACGATCCTACGATCCTAATCTCATCAAACGACTTGGATCGTCCTTAAGATCAGTTTTGCAAAAAATCGGGCATAGGATCGTTGGGATCGTATAGGATCGGTGGGATCGCGATCCTATGTCGATTCCAATGATCCTATATTAAAGCTTGTATTTGTGAAAATTTAGTCAGCCAAACATATTATGGGCTGGCCCATTAATATTCTAGCCTTAAGAATCCAAGATATCATTATCTTATTTGTAAAAAAAAAACCCTTTTTGATCACTTTTTCCTATCCATTTCACTGACATTCAAGATTCAAGTCATTCAACTCCAAATCTCCATTTCACCATTATCTTATTCACGCAAATCGACACATGCATGATGCATAAACTCCATTTTTTTGCTCCAAGCTTGCAAAGGTATGTTCTTTTATTATGAAATTTTCAATTTTTCTTTATTTGCTTAGTAATTTAGGGATTGTTTTGGTAAATTTGCATGTTTTTGTTCGTTTTCTACTGTTATTCAATTTTGGGATTTTGTTTAGACTTCAGATTTTGTTAATTTAACTTTAGTTTTTAGAATTTATGTTAGGACTAGTAAATTATGTTGATAATCTAGAAATATTATCAAGTTTAAATTGATATTTGAAGATTGAAGTGCTCAATTTTTTTTTGCTCAAATTGAAATTCCCTGTCTATATGTAGGTAGGTATTATTTATGCGACTATGTAGATGAAATCGTTGAAGTAACAAATTTGACTGACAATGATGATGACATTGCAGCAACTTATATGGGTTCAAATGAATTTAATGATGATGACGATTTTGGTGATGGCAACAACTTTGAAAATGAGCCAACTAGTACAGGAGAAACTGATGTTAGAAGTGATGATGTTGAGTATGGCAATTTGAGTTTTGGATATGATGATTGATGAATATAATTCAAATAAAACTAAGATTTTTGTAATTAAAACTATTTTATGTCATTATGTGTATCATTGTGTCATTGAACTCATAACTATTGCCTTGTTCTCAAGATTTTTATGTACAAATTTATTGAGAAAGATGTCGAAATATTCGCTATAATTAGCTTTTTAATGAAGCATCGCCTTTTAAATGAGTAAATCACTAAGTATTAGCATTATTAGTGTTGTTTTTACATAAAATATGACCCCACAACAATTTTATACATCTACTATGTCTTAGAATTGAAAATTGGTAGGATCGTGCGATCCTATGATCCGATCCTGCTAGGCCTTTCCGATCCAACTTAGAATCCCGATCCTGATAACATTGATTGAATGTGTCCCCAAAATAGGGGAATATCTCCCTATTTATAGGGTCGTTGGGAATTGTGCCCTTACGTAGGTCATGTGACCTAGATTTGGTGGGCTGCCCCTGTTTTGGCGGCTTTTTTGGGGAATTAGGCCTTTGAAGGCCGCCATTCCTTTTCCTGACAGTGGATTCCACGTGTCATCTTGCTAGTGGCCCAATTTGGACCAATTCTGGGTGGACACGTGTCTTGCTTTCATTGGGCCACGTGGCGGGATAATTTTACCCTAAACATTTGCCCCTCACAGATGTGATGTGGCGTGCCACGTGGCATCTGTGACACTTGTCACTCATTAGTTGGTGGAACAGTTTTTACTGTTCTCCTTCTGGGAAATTACCAGGGTGTCCCTAGGATTACCCCTCTATAAATATAAAGTTTACCCCTCATTTTTCGCATATTCATGAAAAAAGTTTGAGAGAATTTGCAAAGTGTTATCTGCCGCTTGCTACAGTCCGACTTCTTCAACCGACTCAGTTTACTTCAACCAGTACCTTCTGTAGGGTAACCGCCTGACTCTCTTCTCCTTAAAGATTTACATCTCCGCCTGTGTTTGTTTTTAATTACATTCATAAATGGTTTCACAAACACACACGGCACGGCCTAGGATAGCTGTCAGCCGGTCACTTGGGATGGCTGAATCTAGGACTAGGGGTGCTATCTGCTCCATTCCTTCGTCCCCCAATCTGACCGTCTCTGTGTCTGTGTCTGTGCAGGATACTATGGCCAGGACGAAAAGAACAGCATGGCCGCCTAATGACGAGGAGGATGAGGGTTCCCTAAGGGTGCACAGGAGCGAAATTCAATATCATGCACCTGGTGCCCCGGGTACCCCAGGCGACTTCATTCTGAGGGAGTCGGATGACTCGGCCGATGGGGGGTCCGAATCTGTACAAGGATCCTCCCATTCAGGATCTTCTTCAGGCGGCTCTGAAACTGAACAGGAGTCGCCTGCTGAGTCTGACGAAGAGTTCGCCTCTCCTGAGAGAGGTCAGGAGAGGCATCCTCCTCTCTTCAGGACACGTACACCCCCTATTTCACACACATCTCCCTTTCCACCCAAAAACTTATGTAGAAGGGCCTGGATGACTTTCGAGACTCCTATGTGATAGGGGCCGGATATGAAGTCAATGTCCCAGCTTTAGGGGACGCAGTAGTCTGGCCTCTTAACCAAAGCTACAAAGACTCTGGCTTTGGCTGTTATGCGGCCGTGATACAAGCGGGCCTGCGATTTCCCTTGGATCCTGCTGTTGAGGCGATCCTAGACGGATACCGCCTGGGGGTATGGCAACTCACCCCCAATTCTTGGGTTAATATTTTAGGGTTCGTTGCCGGCTGCAGGATGCAGGGCGTCGAACCAAGCTTTGAGGCATTTGCCTCCATAAACTATTTGAGCAAGGCTCCAAAGACAACCGGTCCCGGCTGGTATACCCTTACAAGCAATAAGGGGTACATGATGACTCTTGGAAAAGAGTCCAAGTGGAAAGACTGGAGAAACAGATTCTACATAACATCTTCTCCAGATACCAGCCGGAACGCAAAGTTCAACTCCTAGAACCAAAATCCCTATCTTCTAGGCCAGAAGGCAATGCTCCTGCCTGTATCTCACGAGGGCTTGAATAAGATTCTAGAGCCTAGTTAATTTAAGGTGGAGACTAAGACCATAAAGAGGAGTGCCGGAAAAGAGATAACCTTTAACAGTTATATCCCCAACTACTAATGGCTTATGGACCCAACTTATTTAGCCGCCTGTAGCCTTAGCGTAGAGAAGGGTCGAGGTAGGTAGCCGGATGAGTGTCTTGTTGTGCATTGTTTTTATTTATGCTATTCTAACCACCCATTCGGCCTTTTGCAGAAGAAGCAATGTCTGAGCTTACCCCAACAAAGAAACCAAGCGGCTCCGCCTCCACCTACCGCCAAATGATAAATAAGAAGAGTCAAATCTTTAAGAAAGAACAGCTTGAGCATGTAAGTCTCATACATCCGGCTCCTTTCCTTTGAATTTAAAACACATATTTTACTAAGTGTTTGATATCCTTGCAGGAGGGCTCAATCAAGCCCCCAGTTCTTCCTGGGTTAACTCTGAAGCCCCCCAAGCGGCATCTTGGTGAAGAGGAGCAGACCCCACCCAAGCGGCCTTGGAAGACTGTTTCGCACAAGCCCTCCACCAGCAACTCCGAGTCCCACCCTTCAACAGGCGAAAAATCGCCGGCTGCTATGGCTGCCCTAAAGCAGGTGGCTGACTCCAAGTCTTCAAAGGAGATGCCTGCTGTTGGGACCAACTCTCCTGGCAAGCGCTGCGATAAATAGGTCCAGGAACTGGTTGTCATCTCAGGTATCTGATACTTTATCAAATTCCATGCAGCCTCCCAATATCTTAGGAGGTTTGGATTCATTGATACCGGATGTGTATTCACTAACACCTAAATTTATTCATTACGCAGAATCCCCCAAGTTTCGGATCTTCGGCAAATTGCCAAAGACATGATCCGGAATGTCACCGTTGAGCAACGGGACTCCATCAAGGGGGTTGGCACCATGAACTTTGATGTCATACTTGCTCTTCTCGCTGAGGTGAAATTATTTCTAAGTTAGAACTTAGAACTTTTGTGATTTTATGTCTCGGCCGTCTGTTTACTAACGGCCTCATCTCTTCTGACCGGATGCAGGCTATGCTACGAGTGAATGGGCTCAAGAAGCCTTTCAACGAGAAGACTAAGGAGGTAAGGGCTGCCAACCTTAAGGCCGCTTCCAATCTTGACCGGGCTTTGTATGATGTTAATAAAACTCAATTACTAACTCATGATATCTTGTATTCGCAGGTGGCTGCCAACTTGCAAGTCAAGAAAGATTTGGAGGCGGCCTAGAAGAAGGTGACCGAGCTCAAGGGGGAGCAGAAGACAACCCAGGCGGAGCTTGGCAAGCTACAAGACATCGACAGGGACGTAAACAGTCTCCGTCGATAGGTCGAGAAATTACAGAAAAAGCTTGCCAACCAGGAGGAGCAACTCAAGTCCAAGTACCAGGCGCGTGCTGATGAAGAGAAGTACCAGCTCATTCAGGAGAATGAGAACAATTGTGTCACTCGAATGAATATCTCATGGAAAGCTCTCTTTCCTAATGACAACTACTCCATTTGGGAGTATCGTTATGAGCAGGCGACTGAAGCCTTGAATCAGCAGCAGCAGGAGGCAGATGAAGGGGCCTTGGGTGACGAGACTGGGGGCCAGGACCATGAACCGGCTGAGGACCATCCGACCAATGATGGAGATATGGCGGATGAGAATGAAGCGTAGTCCTTCCCCAATGCTGATTAAGCTTAAGTTTTTCTGTGGCCGGATGGCCTTTTTGAATACATTTCTAGCCTGCGTGTCAAGTATCTCTTGTTAATTTACCGACTGTGGAGTCGGGTTAATCAACAGTTTCTTTCTTTCTCTCACCGGCTGTTTATCCGGTTAACAATTTAACTTTAATTTTACCTGACCAAGGGGTCAGTTGTTAATGATGAATCATCCGGCCATTAGGTCGGTTTTTAATACTTGTGTTTTGGTTTTTAACACTTGGTGTTTTAAATTTAAAATTTGAGCTTTGAATGGTATACCGGATGTTCTTGCCCCTGGGCTGCTGTGCGCTTGGGTTTACAAGTTGGTTGATTGACTTTGGAAATTTTGTGAAACCTAAAAAAGGGTATGACTGATTTCTAAGTCAATCAATCACTAAGGTGATTGCCCCAAGCCAAGCGTGCAGCCGGCCACTTGAGCAGCAAGCGGTCATTTGACCTCTTTGTCATAATCGGATGACTGTTCAGGCTATAGATATTACAAGTTGCGTAAACTAGAATGTAAAGTTTGCATTGGTCCGCCTGCTGTTCTTTATTACAATAAAAGGCGGTCCTATATTTTTCAGGCGGCCTTATGTGCCTACCCCGTTTCAAATGGGTTTCTGAGGCTTAGTTATCCTACTTGGGCCAATTTTAAAATTGGTCGTCTATGTAGGTTGACGGCCATAATTTAATTATCTAATTATACTCAATGTCCGTTTGCCACTGATGGGAAGACTTATATAATTTCGAGAAGTAATCTAAGTTAGAACTTTGGTCGATTGTCGGCTGATGTGTAGAACATCCGGCTTTCGTTATCTTGGTCGTTCTTTAGATTACCTTGGTCAGACGGCTATGAGTTGACCAATCAGGTCATTCAATTTTTGTCGTCTGTATGTGCTGGTAGAGCAAACGATAGAATGCCCTTTGCGACGATAACACCCAGAGGGGCGTCGCCGAACGCCATATTTCCCATTGGAGCAGGCGAATTATAAAATGTGTAACCATCCGGCCACTCGCCTCATGTCTCTTTCAAAATATGGTTATATAGCCACTAAACCTTTTTGTGCTTAGTTTATTATCTGGCCATTGCCCTCACGTTATTTGGACGTTAGTGTTTAACTTCCAATTTTAATCTTAATTTATTAGGCGGAGGTGTACTGTCAAACAGGCGGCGCATATGATAGGACGCGTGTATATAATGGAATAGATAACTTAATTTGGAAACAGAAAGCAGCTTTTTCATTGATAGGCTTTCTATTTACAAAAATTTACAACACTTAAAAGTAGTACTTTTTTAGATTGTCTACATTCCAAGTTCTGGGCAGCCGCCTACCGTCTGGTGTCTCCAGGCGGTAGGTGCCGTCTCTGACTTCTTCATAAATCCGGTAGGGGCCTTCCCAATTAGGAGTCAGCTTTCCAAGCTCATTTTCCCTACCGGTTGCCTCCATTTTGCGTAACACAAAGTCCCCAACTTTCAAAGGGTGCTTGTGTACTTTCTTGTTGTAGGCACGAGTCATTCTCAGAAGGTAAATCTCATGACACAAGGCGGCATTGCCCCTGCGCTCCGGGAGTGAGTCCAATGCTAGCCGCATGGCCTCCCAGTTTGCCTCTTCATCGTACAGCATGACTCGTAGAGTCGGCTCATAATGCTCGATGGACAAGACGGCTTCAGAACCGTAAACCATGAGAAATGGGGTTTCACCAGTTGCTCCCTTTACATTTGTCCGGATGGCCCATAGGACATGAATTAACTCTTCTGCCTATAAACCTCCGGCTCTTTCAATTTTCTTTTTATGCCGTCTGAGATGAGTTTGTTGAAGGCTTCAACTTGGCCGTTTGCTTGGGGTCGGCCGACTGATGCAAAATAATTTAAGATCCCTTGATCTCCCAACCAAGTTTTGAGCTGAGGCGTCTCAAACTGAGGGCCGTTGTCAAACACCATAGACATAGGTACCCCAAACCGGGTGATAATGTTCTTCCATATGAAAGAAATGACATCCTTGGTCTTAATGTTTTTTACCGCCTCCGCCTCCACCCACTTGGTGAAGTAATCCACAGCCACTAAGATATAACGCTTTCCGCCTGGAGCAGGCGTGTAGGGACCCAGAATGTCCATGCCCCATTTAGCAAACGGGACTGGGCTGTGGATTGTCGTCAGGTCAGTAGCCGGACGATGGATTAGCTTGTCAAATTTTTGACACTTGTCACATTTTTTAACCATCTCCATGGAGTCTGACTCCAGAGTAGGCCAGAAGTAATGCCGCCTAGCTCTAACGGCTAAGGATCTACCGCCTGCGTGAGAATCTCAGTATCCCGCATGCAAATCTTCAAGAACTTCCCTCCCTTTCTCGGTGGTAACACACTTCAGTAGAGGCTTCAAGAAACCTGCTTTGAAAAGTTCTCCGTTTCTCATCTCAAAGTTTATAGCTCGCTTCTTCATGATGGCTGCCTCTTGTGGTGAATCAAGAAGCGTGCCGTCTATTAGATATGCTTGGATACCATCCATCCAAGTGGAGCTTCGGTCAAGAATTCCAATGGGCTCTTCATATATACTTCTCTTTTCCAGAACTTCCCAAAAGACTGACCGAGGCATATCACAGCAGGCGGAGGATGCCAGTTTGGACAACGCATCCGCCTGATTGTTCTCAGATCTGGGCACCTGATTTAGATGGAATTCTTCAAGTGTCCTAGTCTCTTCCTTGACCGCCTGAAGATATTTGACCATAGCCGAATGGGTGGCTTCATACTCACCTTGGTACTAGCTAACGACCAATTGCGAATCAGAGTAGGCATCAATTTTGGTTGCCCCTGCCGCCTTTCACATGCGGATGCCAACTAGCAGGGCTTCATATTCCGCCTCATTGTTTGAGGCCTAGAACTTGAACTGCAGTGCATACTCAAATTTGTCCCCCTCAGGGGACTCATAAATAATTCCTGCACCACAGTCGTTCATAGTGGAGCTCCCGTCTACGTACACTTTCCAAACCTGATCATTTCGACAATGAAGTCGGCGAACGCCTAACCCTTCACTGCCTTTCTTGGTTCGTAAGTGATTTCTAGACTTTGAATTTCAATAGCCCATTTAAGCATCCTACCGGATGACTCCAAAGTTGACATAGGCCGCTTGAGGGGTTGATCTCTGTATATCACAATTGGATGAACCGAAAAGTATGGTTTCAACTTCTTGACTTCCATGTAAAGGGCGAGGCCAAATTTTTCAACCATGGGGTACCGGAGCTCAGCATTTTTGAGTACATGGCTAATGAAATAGACCGGGGTTGGATTCCGTCTCTTTCAGCAAGGAGAACGGCACTGAGGGCATGGTCTGAGACGGCTAAGTACATGTATAACGTCTCTTTAGGCAGAGGGCTAACTAGCCTTGGCAAAGAGTGCAAGTGTTCTTTTAACTTTTGAAAGGCTGCCTCAGCATCATCTCCCCATTCAAATCTGGTCTTCTTCCTGATTGCTTGGAAGAAATAAAGGCATTTGTCACCTGACCGGCTGAGAAATCTTCCCAATGTCGCCAGGCAACCAGTTAGTTTCTAAACCTCCTTGACAGTGCGGGGTGATTTCATGTCAATTACCGCCTGTATCTTCTTGGGGTTAGCCTCTATCCCCCTTTGATCAATCAGGAATCCGAGAAACTTCCCAGACTCAACACCAAAGACTCATTTCTTGGGATTTAACATAACCTTATACCGCCTGAGTGTGGTGAAGGTTTCTCGGAGATCAGCAAGGTGATCCATCTGGAGCTTGGATTTGATTATCATATCATCAATGTACGCCTCTACGTTCCTTCCGATTTGATTAATGAAGAATGTATTAATCATTCGTTGGAAAGTAGCAGGCGCATTCTTCAAACCAAACGGCATCACAGTATAGCAGAATAACCCTTGATTAGTGACGAAGGCCGTCTTCTCTTGATCTTTTTTCCACAAGGGTATCTGATGGAAGCTAGAATAAGCATCCATGAAAATCATCAAGGCATGGCCAGCTGTAGAGTAGACAAGACTGTCGATCTTTGGGAGCGGATAACTGTCCTTTGGACATGCCTTGTTGAGATCTGTGTAATCAACACACATACGCCAGGTTCCATTCGGCTTCTTTATAAGCAAAACATTCGCCACCCAATTAGGGAAGTTACATGGCCGTATGAACCCAACGTCTAGCAGCTTTTTAACTTCGGCAGCTGCCGCATGATTTCTTTCCTCATCGTAATTTCTTTTCATTGCCGAATGGGCTTCTTTTTTTGATCCACGGCGAGTTTGTGGACAGCGAAATCTGGGCTGATGCCTGTCATCTCTTCCACTTCAAAGGCAAAGATGTCTTTGAATTCTTTCAGCAGTAGGTGCAAGTCTGCACCAAGCCTTTCATAGGAAGTCGTCCCCACCTTAACAATTCGCTCTGGATGGCTGTCGTCTAGAGGAATATCAACATGCTCACCAGCCGGCTGGGGACGGAGATCATCTGACCGTTCCCTGGTCAGTGATTGCTATTTCTTCTCTTTCTTCACCTCCAACAACTGTTTAGTTTTTCTTTTCTTTGCGGCTGCTGGAGGGGGTGAATCAGGGTCCTTGAAATCGTCAAGGTTTATTGGCTCCTTCGGCTGACCGGCAGCAGCAGCATTCGGCTTGACGTCTGAGAGATAACACTCCCTTGCCGTCTTCTAATCCCCGTTGAGGGAGCCAACAGAGCCATCATCCTTTTCATACTTAAGAAGCATAAGAGCTGGGATGATGACGGCCTTGTACTCGTTCAGAGTGGGTCGGCCAAGAATAATGTTGTAGGCGGTCAACTATTTAACCACCAGGAACCGGACGACCATGTGTCCCCCTTTCCCTTTCTCCCCCAGCCGGATGGGTATATCAATATGTCCGACTGGGTGCACGACCCCTCCATCAAAGCCAACTAATGGATGGGAGACGTCGCGCTGATTGTCCAGCTTATAATTAAGCCTAGACAGACACTTGTAGATGATAAGATCAGAGGAGCTACCCGTGTCTATTAGGATCCGGCCAACCAGCTGGTTGGCGACCTTGCATTCAATGACGATTGGGTCGTCATGCGGTCAGCGCACTTTGCCCCGGTCCTTCTCGGTGATAAGGGCGTCTGGGAATGTTCCACTAGAGAACGCTTGTCCATCATCAACTGAATCGATCATCCTCTTCAGATGATCTTTGGTGCCCCGAATGGTCGGGCGACCGCTTGCAAATCCACTTGGTATAATGTAGACCGGATCCTTGTCGGTATCCGAGCTATTAGCAGGCTGGACAGTTTTTGACGACTGCCCCGGATTCGTCGTAGAAGTCGCTTTGGACTTCAAGACATAGGACTTCAGCAAGCCCTTGTCAGCCAGACGGTCCAACGTCCGCTTGAGACTATAGCACTCGTTGGTGTCATGGCCCACTTCCTGATGGAAGTGGCAGAATTCATTCTTGTTCTGCTACTGGACAGGACTCTTCATAGGATTCGGCTTCTCAATGGTCAGCCGGTCCTTCACCTCTGTAAAGATGGTGTAACAGTCTTTATTGAATTCATAGCACGAGATATACGGTTTGAATTCTTTCTTTTTCTTCTTGGACGGCTGGTCAAGTTCCTCAACCGCCCAAACTTCTTTTCTCTTTTTGCTCTCTTCAGCTTTCTGAGCCGGCCGAGTAGACCGACTCTCTTTTTGTTTGTCAGACTTCTTCGAGTCCGACTGATGGCTGGACGAGAAGAGGTCGGTGGCTTGAATAAAGCTTTCCGCCTCTATCAACGCCTCTTGAAGGGTGAAAACCCTCTTTCGGATAAGGTCTGTATAGGCTACCTCGTCAGACAGCCTCTGGATTTGAATTCTAACCAGGTTGAACCGCCTGACATAGGAGCGAAGTCCCTCTTTATCTCCCTGCCGGATGGTGCTCAAATCGAGACTTGTTTTCTTGGTAGGGATGTTCAGTGAGAAGTTGGAGGCAAACAGGTTAGCAAGCTTCTTGAAGCTGTCAATGCATCCGGCTAGCAAGTTGTCAAACCTTTATTGGGCAATGCCCTTCAATGTAGCCGGGAAGCACTAGCACCACATAGCATCCTCCAACCCCTGCATGTGCATGAGGTTGGAGTAGGCCATGAGGTGGTCCTCCGGGTTGGTGTTACCGTCATAAGCACCCACTAACACATTCTTAACCTTGGCCGGCTGTGCGGCCTCGGTTATCTCCTTAGTGAATGCAGAAGTTTGTTCACCAAGTTTAAGCAGATGGAGCTGCCAGTCCAAAGGTTGGACATTGTATGCCGCCTGACCCCCAAAGAGAGTCGGTTGCATGAAATGAGGAGAATACGGACTGTAGACCATCGGAGGTACATACCGTGCGTTCCCAATCATCTGAGGGCCAGAATGGACAGTGTTACCGCCTGTATGACTCTCATTCAAGGATTAAATACTCCCTGCAGATGTGTTTTTGAAGCTGTCTGGAAAGCTCGAAGTAGAGGATGACTCGGACAGCTGCTGACTTCTCTTACGCTCGATGATTTGTCTAGCATCAAGGGTATATTTTTTGTTACCCACCGGTTGTTGCTCCCGGCTGGGCTTTCTTGGACCCTTCTGAGGCGGAAGGATCTTAGACCAATCAAGGGTTGTGGCTGCCTTGTCCTTTGGATGCGGAGTTAGCTGTCTATCCCTGACTGACTTCTTCCTTGCAGTTCGAGGAGACTTCTTGGCCGGCTGACCCTTGCTAGAGCCAGCCGTTTTCTTTTCGATCAGGTCCTTAATCTCACCCTTGAAACTCATCATGAATTTCATGAGCTCATCCCTGGTGACTGGAGCCTGACCTCTTGCTGACTGGGTTTCCCCTTCCGGCTGACCAGGGGGCCTACTTGTACCGGCCTGGCTTTCACCTCGTTCTAGAGTGTCTCTAGGACGGATGCGTTTTGTGATGAGTGAGCCATCTTTGGCTATGTATGTTTCGACCTGAGGATCATCATCCTCATGGTCTGTAAAGACCTCCGGCTAATTAGCTTTAGGGTCAGCAGGTGGTACAGACTCTTGAACCATCTGTGAGGTACTCTCCCTACAGACGGCGCCAAATGTTTTGGGTGTTTATGTCCCTCGAGAGAGTTACAGCTCAAGGAGTGATCCGACTGCGCCTGTACCTGCAAAACAACAGAGACTCCAGGGGTTTGGAGCTCCGCCTCCGACGATCAAGTTTGTACTCGAATATGAGTGGGAGAAGGTGCGGATAATGAAATGAGATCTTCTCGAATTCCGAGATCAGGTGCTCTCTGATGTGAGAGAATGTAGGGTAGGTGTAATAAATGATTGAATGTGTCCCCAAAATAGGGGAATATCTCCCTATTTATAAGGTCGTTGGGAATTGTGCCCTTACGTAGGTCATGTGACCTAGATTTGGTGTGCTGCCCCCGTTTTTGCGGCTTTTTTGGGGAATTGGGCCTTTGAAGGCCGCCATTCCTTTTCCTGACAGTGGATTCCATGTATCATCTTGTTAGTGGCCCAATTTGGACCAATTCTGGGTGGACACGTTTCCTGCTTTCATTGGGACACATGGCGGGGTAATTTTACCCAAAACAGCCACCATGCTTAAGTGTATGATCACAGTGGGGCTCAAGTGGGGAATGCTTGAAATATTCCCTACACTCACACTCTCTTGGTTGCTCAAAATCATCATCATCATCATCATCATCATCCTCAACACACACATTAGATTGGGATTTTTCACAAACAAGCATCAAGGATTACAATTGGCTTTCTAACTCATCTCTTCTTCTCCTTCCCTCCTCAAGACGCTCCTTATTCTTTCTCATTATCTCTAATTGACCTCTCATAGATTTAAGAATCATCTCCTTACTAAGCCCAAGATCATTATCAAGCTCAATGCGCCTAATTTGAGAATCAAATATATCAACAAGAGATTCAAAAGGTGTAGAAGGTTGAGGCTCAATAAGAGAAGAAGAAGTACAACCAAGATTGGAAGAATCAACATTAAGATCATGAGCATATACATCACATTGGGGAGTGGGGGCACAATCAAACACATGAGATTCATTATTAAGGGTTATCTCCTTGTTAGTCATTCATAGTGAACCGTAGCTTGACTTATAGGAGATAGCTCTTTGATTCCAATAGATAGCTCTTATCATTAGTCTTCAGAACCATTAATTAGCATGTTCTTCCCTAGTTGTTGCAATTGTTATGATTACTTGTTGATCCCCACTCCCTAGTGTTCCATTTGTTTGTTTACTTTTTTAGTAGTTGTTTAGTGTTACCTCTTTACCCTTGACTTCGACCTAGCTTAGGCATAGATTAGAAATACTTTAACATAACCGTTCCTAGTGGTTCGACCCTTAACTTACCTCTATACTCGTATTTAGGTTTGTTAAGTGATTATAAATTTGTTTGGCTCTAGGGAAGATTAGATAAAGACCTGCTTTTCCCTACGTTAGGTGCGAGGGCTCGCGTAACTTGAGCATGGACACACACCAGTCGAGAAGAAGCGGCAAAACAACAGCAAAGTAACCTAGCGTGGCACGGTGTCACTGTCGCGCTGTGTTATCAGTTGCCGTGTTACGACGCAGTCTGCTGTGTCACGATGCATTCTGGCGTGACACGGTGCTTGATGCCATGACGCAGTACCTGTGCCGCGGCGCGGTAGATTTTCACGTGTCATGGCGCCTTTGCCGTGTCGCGGAAAAATCCTGCGCGGGCGCGCAGCCTTGTGAGAAGGCATGCTTAGGTGGAAAATTTCAGAAGTTAAGGCAGATTGTTTAGCCTGGGCTCTACACGCTCTGTGCACGAGTGCGCAATTCAATAGTAAGTCGCGCAACCCACGAAGGCGCGAGAGCGCAGCGTGGTGCGCGGGCGCGCATCGATACCCTGTTCGGCTTATTTTTGTGGCTCTATAAATACGCGAGGCTTGTTTTGTATGGGGATCAATTAGACTTCTTAGATTTCTTTCTCTAGTTTTAGGGGAGCTTTTCTCTCTAGGTTTAGCTTAGGATTAGAGTAGTATAGCGAGAGAAAATGAGGGATCTTCTATGGTGGTATTTGGAGCTTGAAGATTCAACTTGTGACAATTGTTTTCGAGATCTCCTTATTAAATGAATGAGAATTTCTAACCTTCTCTCCTCTATCTTTAATGTTTATTTTTTTTTATTATTGCCTTTTGTATTTCTTGATAATCTTGTTGATGCTTGTTGATTTAATGATTGATCTTGCTTCCAACATGATTTGTGAGTAATCCCCCCATTAAGGGGATGGTGATGGTATAGTTGAATCTCAAGCATGTTTTGGTATTGAAATTGACATGATTGTGATTAAAAAGGCTTTGTATTTCGTGTCTTACTAGTTGTTTCTCTTGGGTGGCCAACCATTAGTTGCAATTAGGTTGATTGAACTAAGTTGTGGCGAAGCGTAGGTTAGGAATCTCCATTGAATGGTTTTGCTTGATTACTACCTTTATTTGCATAGCTTATGACGATAGTGTAGGCTATTTGATGAATTGAGAAAGCAATCGACCCCGATAGGCGGTTGGATTGTGCATTAAAATCATTGATATGAGGTGCTTAGTTCACATTCAAAATTGATTGCATGCTTTTTATGCTTGAGTGAATGTTTACCTAAACCGTTTCCCTTAGTGTTTTTTTCCTTGTTTTAGTGTCTTCAAGCTTTAGTTTACCATTCCCCATCCCGGACTAGCTTAGTTATTGATAGCATTTGGTAGTGCTAAACCATACCTTGTGGTTCGACCCCTATGCTTGCCTTATACTCGTATTAGGTTTGTTTAGCTTCTATAAATTGTATTTGATCTAAGGATAGACAATTGACGACGCGTTTATTCCCTTATCAAATAGGCGCCGTTGGCGGGGAACGGCTTCCAATACCGGTGTGTTGTCTTACTAAGACTAGTCCTTTATGTATAATTTTCTTTTGGGTTGTTTTCTTCTTGTTTTTAGTTTTGTTTGTGTATAATTCTTGAGCTTTCTTGTTTGGTTGCTTTTTGTTTGTATTCATTGAGTCATGGATCCAATTTGTCCAAAATGAGATGTCTTGTTCTTCTTTGTCTTAATTTGAATATGACGCCTTTTGGGTTTACTTTAATAGGTTTGAAGACTTCTCTAAATTCCATGGTTATACCTTATGGAAAGCTTGTGAGATCATTTATTTGTTGGGTTTCATGAAATCCAACACCACGCGGAACTAAAACTCGACCCTAAGACCCGCACATAAATTAATGCAACTAAAACATGCATATTAATTAACAACATAATTAATAACATAATTAATTAACAAGAAAAGGGAAAGACGAAATTACCCTTGAAGCGTGGTTAGCTATTTCTTAAAGCTCGGACTTGAAAGCGTCGAGCTCTACAAATGTGCAAGCCTCCAACATCTCACACCCTCGAGACCCGACCCGAACGGCCCCTACCCCGAAGCTTAGTCGGGGCTAGACCAAGAAAGACTAGAGCATTACGAACTTAAAGGTTTTCTCATCTATTGGGAGATGCCTTATTGAGTTCAACTCAAGTGAATAATCCCAACTCCAAAGGTTGGTATTTATAGGCAAAGGTTCCCTAAAACTTCAATCGTCTTTCCATGTGGGAGAAATGATAGAGTGAGAAAAGTAAGCAATTAATTTAATTTTAAATTAAATTAAAAGTTATGAAACAATAATCAAAGGACAAGTGTCATCACATAAGGAGGAAGTAGGTAAAGACCACAAACCCATCCTTGGAGGGCAAGCATAAACCTACCAACCCCATGTGCATGGCACAATTGGTCAACATAAAGAAGACCAACCTCAACCCTTGGGCTCCAACGCATGCCCAAGTGGCGGCCCTTCTTTTAGATGGGCCTCTCACCATAGCACAAGCCCACGAGCAGTGCCCACTAGCGAGTAGCAGCAGCACAAGCCCAGCAGCGTAACTCGCAAGCTCGGCTTGCTTGCTGGGCAGCCCAGCTTGGGATGATTGTGGCGCGTAAGCACACGAGCAACCCCGGCCAGCCCCGCAAGCCTCAGCCAGCCTAGCTGGACCTTGCGAGGGCTACGGTGGCTTGGTGCCTGACGTGGGGAAAACTATGTCGTTGAACTAATCCTCCCTACGGTCAAACAAATTTATAATCACTCAACTACCTAAATACAAGTATAGAGGTAAGTCAAGGGTCGAACCACTAGGAACGGTTATGTTCAAGTATTTCTAATTTACGCCTAAGCTAGGTCGAAGTCTAAGGTGAAAGGTAGTGCTATTCTACTTCCTAAACCAAGCAAACAAATGAAACACTAGGGAGTGGGGATCAACATGCATTCATGATAATCAAGCTAATTAAGGAGTCAAGCAATCCAAGCAATGCAAAGACAAATAGTAGGAGCAATTAGGAGCATTCAACTAATCATCTTCATACTTTATAACATAGATTTCTCTAGTGTTAAAAAAATAGGAAGAAACATAATCAAATACTCAACCAATTATGATCAAATCAATATCAAGTGGCCATGTCAATCAATTCAATCATGCAATCAATGCTAGCAATCATGGTTAGCTATTCCAATCAACTAAGCAACATGCAAACCTCTATGAATCAATTTAATCACAACACAAGAACTACTCAAATTCCCAAATCAACCTAAATTCATCAATCACACATGTTTACCCAAACCCTAGCAAGTAAACTACTCAAGAAACATGATCAAATGAACTATCAAGTAAAGAGAACAAGAATCAACAAAATATCAAGAATAATTACTCTAATCAAACATCAAATACCAAAATCAAACCAAACAAACATCAAATTAAACAAAGCAATTGAATGAGATAGAGTTTAAAAATGCTCATTGATAGTTAAGAAGATCTCCAACACAATTGTCACACTTGCATCTTCAATCTCTCAATCACCATTGAAATTCCTCACTTTCTTTCTCTAAAACTACTCCTAATCTAGCCTAATCTAGAGAGAGAAGCTCTCAACCTAAGAGAGAGAAAACAATCCTAAAACTAAAGAATTACATGAATGAAGAATAAAGGAAACCAAAAACTATATAAACAAAAGGAGAAAAGAAGCTTAAAATCGTAAAAGACCTAGAAACCCGCGCCCGCGGAGAAGAACGGACACCCCGATAGCCGCGCCCGCGGCCCAAGCCCGCGCCCTCGGGACAACCGCGGGTGCTTACTGCCCAAATACGGCAGTTTTGGAGCAGCAGCAACCCCGCGCCCGCGGGTACTGTAGCCCGCGCCCGCGGCAGTTTTCCTGGGCCAACTTCAGAAGGCTGTAACTTCCGATCTAAGAATCGTATGAGGGCCGTGACCTATCATTGGAAAGCTCTTTAAGTCTAGTTTCCAACCCAACTTGAATCACATCAATCCGATCTGTAGAACTTGAGATATGGCTGAAACAATTCACAAAGGTCATATTTGAAACTTTGCAATCCTTCGTTTTCCTTTGTTTCAAACTCAAATTCAATTCCGAAAAGTGCATATTGATGCTAGTGGGTGCTATTTTCAATTTCCATGCATATAGCTTGCGACGTACCTACAAACAACACAAAGAAACGGAGAAGCGAGAGAAATAGCCGAGAAATGAATAAAATGATAAGAAAACCATTAGAAGCATGCATTTCTCTAAACTAACACAAAATAACCCAAATCGAGCATTATTCTCTATAAACACGACACAAACAACTAAAAATGAGCATAGAAATATAAAGAAAACATAGCCTAAAGGTGCCATAAATGGCACGGATCAAATTCCCCCAAGCTAAACTTTTGCTCGTCCTCGAGCAAAACAAAATCCAACCCAAGGGAAAAATGATGACATTATTCAAGCAAAGAAAGAAACGAGAAAACTAGAGAATATGGGAATATACACTAACTCACTTTCGTAGGAATCACGGTCAATTTTAGCAACTAAAGACAAGCCATTTAAACCCCTAGATCGCCCTAGAGGACGAGTGATGCTCTCGTAAGGGTATCCTAAGGATTTTTGCAAATGTAAAAGCACAAGTGAATGCAAATCTTTCTAAACAAGTAAGGGATTGCACGCTTCAAGATACCTAAGGTTGATTGAAACATAAATATGCTAAGCATAGGAACTAGATATCACACTCCACTTTCATCCCAAACGGTCTTACCGCGTTCCCCCTACTAATCTCATATCTCCCCTTAGTGAGCATCTCATAGATTCCGCGAAGGAACCGGAAAAAAAAAATCAAATTTTTGGCTACTCGACATCTTGACTTCACATCCCCTTTCCTTAGGAAATGACCCATGATTCCCTCCCCCAAATAGTGACTCAACTTTCTAGGTCAAAAGGTCTTTCCCCAAGGTTGTAACGTAAGGCATAAAGGGTGAAGGTAGGCTAAAATTTTTAAAATTTGGCGATTTTCCTAAAAAGTGAAGCAAAAGGGTGATCAATCCTTAACAACACGATCAAGAAATCACCAAACAAAAACAACACCCCCAAGCTTATTTGAAGCTATACTCACAAGAAATATATACAAAAAGCCTAAACGCTTCTCCCCCAAGCTTAAATGAAGCATTGTCCTCAATGCTTAGAAGGAGAAAAGAATACATCAAAATATTTTTGAATTGTTACTTTTTTTCAATTTTTTTTTTCTTTTTTTTTTTTTACTTGCAATGTCCTCGCCTTTTGCTAAATTCGGACGGCTTTTTCTATAATGCAATTTATTAGTCCATGCCTTTTATGATTAAGGACGGCTTTTACTCAAACACTTGCCATTATTCACAAAGAAAACTTAACACAATCTTGCACTCATAAAAAACCAAACATCTAACTTCACCACCACAAACTCCATCAAATATGATCAATTTGCTTCACAAAAACAAGAAAAGAAAGAAAATGAAACAAAAGGCCAAAGATCTAAAGATGTGGCTTGAAAAGAAGGAAATAGGCTCAAATGGTTGCAAGAAGGCAAATGGAACCCAAAAACAAATATAAAACAAACTAACCTAAAAATGAAAAATACCACCCCGAAAAAGGTGCCTTTGTCCTCCCTAGATAGCTCGGTGTCGGGTTTGAGAATCATACATCAAGCTTTATAGATTAGGCTTGCAAAGTCAAGGATCCATGCCGCTCATGCAAGAATATGATGAAAGCTTGAACAAATATAAATCTCACATGGTTGTAGCAAAAACTCACTAAGGTTGTCAAATCGAAGATAGGGAGCAACTACCAAACGTGCCACAAACAAGTAGAATCCGGCTTCATGATCCCCCTAGTTCTAGACAACTACCTTAGCATGCTTTATCCTAAAATCAACCAAACGTAATCTCAAACCGTGCACACCACTACCATTTAGGAAGAAAAGCATTCAATTATACAAGTTCAAATGTTATTATGTCCAAAGCAAGAACAAAACAAAACACATTGCAAATTTGCCTTGATAAAAACAAAAATCTTTTTGGAGTTTTTCAAAATATAAGAAACATGGAAACTCATATACAAAGGTGCGTAGCATATATGAATCAACATCTCACCAAACATGATAGAATACCCTCCCCCAAGCTTGAATGAGACATTACACTCAAACATAAATCAAACAATCCAAGGGAGGGGAAAACAAGGAGATCAATCCAATCAAACCAACATATGTCGAACAAGTCATCAACCACTAGAGAAAGAGCAAGGAAGGATATTACCGGATATTAGGTGGGTGTAAATACCCGCAAATGACCCAATTTTACCCTTTCAAGGCTAACAACCTCTAGTATCAAATTTGCCTTCCTTATGCTAGCAAAAATAGGAGTCAACCTTCCTTGATTCTTGATCCATATTGAAGCACCAAAGTATATCAAGTCATGTACCTAGCAAAAGGCACACAAACATTTCCATGAGATAAAATCTATTCTAAAAAGAAAATAAAATGAAAGCAATAAACCACGGGTTACTTCCCGAGAAAGGCTTGCTTAAGGTCCAAGCTTGACCGCTCTAGAAAATAATAATTCAACGCACGCAAGAGCTTGTCAAATGCACTACTACACATTTCATATGATAGAAGGTAGGCAAATGACGGGATAAGAACGTGCAACAAGATCGTTGCACGCAAGTGAGAAGGGAGATGCCAAAAGAAAGAAGAAGAGGGATCAAAAGGAAAAACAAGAAAATAAGAAGAAGAAGAAGAAGGGGGAATAAAAGAATGGAAAGAAAAAGAAAAAGGCAAAACCTCCTCACTAAAATATTATTGGGTGGCAACATCACCCTTTTCCTCAACAATAGACGAATGAGGGAAATTAAGATCATCATAGACAAGGGAGTCCCCAATAGGTTTATCAACAAAGGAAGGGAGAAAAATAGGGCAATAGGGGATGTGGTCAAACCTTTGAGAAAAAGGGGTATGAGAATTAGGCAAAGGGTTCGCGACTCCCTCAACACAAGGTCTCACATCGCCAATGAGGGCATGAAAATCAATCATAGAATCCTCAAAAGAAGAACACTCATGATCACCATCTCCCTCAAACATCCAACTCCCAAGAGGAACCACATAATCTCCTCCACTACCTTCATGAACAATAGCTCTCTCAACTTCCTTAAAGCCTAAAGTCTCAAACCCATGCATGAATGGATGTAAATTCATTTCAAACTCATCTCTCTCACATGAAGCATTCTTAATAAACTCACTCAAGAGGCTATGGGTTTTCATTTGACACTCAAAAAACATATTAGACATAACCTCAATTGAATCCAAATACTCATGGATAGAAGAATCACAATCATGCACTAGAGACTCGTCAATATGGGAAAGAAGGATAGGATTTTCAAAATCAACACTCTCTTCATTCTCAACTCCTTCACCATCACTCAAATGCTCACAAATGGGATCCTCACACTCTCTTGGTTGCTCAAAATCATCATCATCCTCAATACACACATTAAATTGGGATTTTTCACAAATAAGCATCAAGGATGACAATTGGCCTTCTAACTCTTCTTTTCTTCTCTTTCCCTCCTCAAGACGCTCCTCACTCTTTTTCATTATCTCTAATTGACCTCTCATAGAATTAAGAATCATCTCCTTACTAGGCCCAAACTCATTATCAAGCTCAATGTGCCTAATTTGAGATTCAAATACATCAACAAGAGATTCAAAAGATGTAGAAGGTTGAGGTTCAACAAGAGGAGAAGAAATACAACCAAGATTGGAAGAATCAACATTAAGATCATGAGCATATACATCACATTGGGGAGTGGGGACACAATCAAACACATGAGATTCATCATCAAGGGAACGAAGCACATCACGAGAAGGCATGGTAAATAATGAAGAATATTGAAACACACCATTAGCATCAACTTGAGCATGTACTTCATCATTATGAACAAAAGGGGAAATAGAGTTGAAATCATGTGTTCTAGGTTCACTAATGGGATCATGTGACAAATCATGGGAAATCATGCTAATATTAGAAGAATCAACACATTGCATATCAATATTAGGATCATGATTACCCCTATTATAAACATCCCTAGCAAACCAAACATAGAAATCCCAAGCATCATCAATTGACAATGCTCTAAATTCACCATTATACATGCATTCAACTTCTTCCCTAGTTTGCTCATTCAAACCAAAATAACAAATCTCACAAGCTTCCCAAAGGCTACAACAATTACAGTCAAGAAATCCCTCTAGTCTATTAAAATATTCACAAAAGGGCTCATTTTCAAATTGAGGAAATGAGAGACATGCCATTTTTTATAAAGCAAACAAAAAGAAATAAAAGAAAAGTATACACAAAGACCTAGACTCAAGCAATTAAAAACACTCAAACATAGACACCGTTCCCTGGCAACGGCGCCATTTTGACGTGGGGAAAACTATGTCGTTGAACTAATCCTCTCTACGGTCAAACAAATTTATAATCACTCAACTACCTAAATACAAGTATATAGGTAAGTCAAGGGTCGAACCACTAGGAACGGTTATGTTCAAGTATTTCTAATTTACGCCTAAGCTAGGTCGAAGTCTAAGGTGAAAGGTAGTGCTATTCTACTTCCTAAACCAAGCAAACAAATGAAACACTAGGGAGTGGGGATCAACATGCATTCATGATAATCAAGCTAATTAAGGAGTCAAGCAATCCAAGCAATGCAAAGACAAATAGTAGGAGCAATTAGGAGCATTCAACTAATCATCTTCATACTTTCTAACATAGATTTCTCTAGTGTTAAAAAAATAGGAAGAAACATAATCAAATACTCAACCAATTATGATCAAATCAATATCAAGTTGCCATGTCAATCAATTCAATCATGTAATCAATGCTAGCAATCATGGTTAGCTATTCCAATCAACTAAGCAACATGCAAACCTCTATGAATCAATTTAATCACAACACAAGAACTACTCAAATTCCCAAATCAACCTAAATTCATCAATCACACATGTTTACCCAAACCCTAGCAAGTAAACTACTCAAGAAACATGATCAAATGAACTATCAAGTAAAGAGAACAAGAATCAACAAAATATCAAGAATAATTACTCTAATCAAACATCAAATACCAAAATCAAACCAAACAAACATCAAATTAAACAAAGCAATTGAATGAGATAGAGTTTAGAAATGCTCATTGATAGTTAAGAATATCTCCAACACAATTGTCACACTTGCATCTTCAATCTCTCAATCACCATTGAAATTCCTCACTTTCTCTCTCTAAAACTACTCCTAATCTAGCCTAATCTAGAGAGAGAAGCTCTCAACCTAAGAGAGAGAAAACAATCCTAAAACTAAAGAATTACATGAATGAAGAATAAAGGAAACCAAAAACTATATAAACAAAAGGAGAAAAGAAGCTTAAAATCGTAAAAGACCCAGAAACCCGCGCCCGCGGAGAAATCGGCCGCGCCCGCGGAGAAGAACGGACACCCCGATAGCCGCGCCCGCGGCCCAAGCCCGCGCCCGCGGCCCAAGCCCGCGCCCGCGGGGCCAAGGCCCGCGCCCTCGGGGAGCCCTCGGGACAACCGCGGGTGCTTACTGCCCAAATACGGCAGTTTAGGAGCAGCAGCAACCCCGCGCCCGCGGGTACTGTAGCCCGCGCCCGCGGCAGTTTTCCTGGGCCAACTTCAGAAGGCTGTAACTTCCGATCTAAGAATCGTATGAGGGCGTGCGACCAATCATTGGAAAGCTCTTTAAGTCTAGTTTCCAACCCAACTTGAATCACATCAATCCGATCTGTAGAACTTGAGATCTGGCTGAAACAATTCACAAAGGTCATATTTGAAACTTTGCAATCCTTCGTTTTCCTTTGTTTCAAACTCAAATTCAATTCCGAAAAGTGCATATTGATGCTAGTGGGTGCTATTTTCAATTTCCATGCATATAGCCTGCGACGTACCTACAAACAACACAAAGAAACAGAGAAGCGAGAGAAATAGCCGAGAAATGAATAAAATGATAAGAAAACCATTAGAAGCATGCATTTCTCTAAACTAACACAAAATAACCCAAATCGAGCATTATTCTCTATAAACACGACACAAACGACTAAAAATGAGCATAGAAATATAAAGAAAACATAGCCTAAAGGTGCCATAAATGGCACGGATCAGTGCCTTGTGGCTTGCGGCCCCTAGCCACTTGCCTTCGATTCGAGGCTTGGCTAGGGCTCGTGCTATCTTCGTAATTTTAGCATGATATATTTATTTGATTTATTTTTCTCGTCTTCGTCGATTCCTAAAATCGTCTCAACTTACGACGCTCGATTTTGACGCTCTAAGCTCAAATCCGACGTCTTTGTTTGTAATACTCTAATGACTCGTTTAATCCTTCATATTAACTCGTCGTCGCGGATCGGTTACTCAATTGGGTGTGACTCGAAGGGTTCAGTCAAGATTAAGCTGTAATATTAATTATTCATTAATATTACTGATCAAAAGCAGCCTCCAGCTAGGCATTCTGATCACTTGATCTCACTGAATAATTAGCTTTTTAATAATTCCAAACCCTCTATCGGAGTAATACACTTGTTTGAAGGACATCATTCCTTTCAATCTCCCACTTGTCCTTCCAGACAAGTGCGCTTTTAGTGTATAGCCTATTTTCTATGACACTTAATGTCTCTTCATGAACTATAAAGTAAGATTCTTCGTCATCCTTATTTTGTCCAGAAGTGTTTCTTGATATCCGAGTTCGATTGTCAATGAGAAGATGATTTCTAAAATCATCTGAGCACGGCCATGCATTTTTACAGTCTCGCTCTTCGAGAGGCCTTATGAACAACAAAGACATGTTCCCTATTTATTTAATAGGGGGACAATCCCAGTCTAGCACTATTAGCTGATCTTACTAAGAGGACCTAGTCGCTCGTGTGTTGTCGTTATAATCCCCGGAAGATGTTTGACAGACATCAAAATGGACTAGTACTCAAACAAGAGAACTTACAATACTCATGGTCGAGGAAAGAGGTTTCGATATCCATAATGAGAAATATACTTATGACGAATATAAATCTCTCAAAGTATTCTCATAGGTCGATCTGGTATGGTTCTAAACCAATATATGTGCAAATGATTTATGACAATCATGTCCTTGTAGCACAAGAAACGGTGCTATAAATCATACTACACAATAATCTCAAGTGGTCATTAATCGTCCAATCACTTAAATGACCTCTATTAGGGATAATTCTCAATTATAATATTCAATGTTCACTTAATAGGTGTTTTTTTTTTATCCAAGACATTGTTTTGATACCCTATTTTGAATATTCTCAAAATCAAATGGACTCATTATTTAATTCTAAACCACAATTAAATAGTTTTGTGGAATAATTAGTAAATTTTTATTCCACTATGAAACCTTTCAACGTTTCATCTTATGATAAATGGTTTTCCCAAAATGTTTTAAGAGTAATACTCTTCACAAAACATTAATAGAAATCATATCCATATTTAATATGCTTGATTTCTTTCATGCAATTGTGAATGTTTTCGTTCACTTATAGCATAGGTTTAGTTATAATTACTTTGCTGATCTTAGCATCTTCATTATCGAACACTTTCATAATAAGATGATAAAATTTGAGAGTGTTATGGATTATATGTGATTTAGGATTTATTGTCCAAGTGATGGTTCTCACTCATCTTCATGATTTGAGATCTTCAACTTGACATCCTACAATCATCAACGTTCAACAACGAACTTTCCATTGAACAACTTTCTTAATATTGCCTTTAAGGCAACAATATTCTCAACATATATTTCAGTAGACTTGCTAATGGTGCTTTGCTCGGATTTTATTCCAAACGGGTCACAGTGATTTGGGATACCCTGATCACTTGTGATCATGGAAATTTACCTTAAATTTCCGCACATTACACATGGATGCACGTCCATGTTACCATTCTCAAGCCACGACGAATTTTAGCTCGTGCTTATAAACGAATTCCTTATTAAGGATCTTGATCCTTGCTAAGGATGTGCTTGCAACATCAATTCTCAAATTACATTTATTTCCATGCGTCAAGAACTCATCCCTTTTACTTATCCAAGTACTTTGGATATTCTTGATCATGATCTAACGATCCATTACTTCGATTTATATTGATTGGTACTTTATACTTCACATGCTCTAGGCATGTAAGTTATGTGACGACTCTATATCATATCATACAAGATGGTTTCAATTGCGGAATTATCCCCAAGTTTATTCCATTCATGTGACCTTTTAGCTCATCCACTTTCACCGAGTCTTGTAAACTGTTTGCTATGTGATATGGTTGAAAATCTCTACTAGAGTCTTTCTTGTTTGACTTAGTATTTTCCTAGCTTATACTTAGTTCAAATATTTACTTAGTTTTATACATATGGGTCGAAACCTTTCAAAGTCCTTCATGTTTAACACGGTAAATTCCTTTACTCGTTTTAACATTTTATTAAGTCTATACAATAGATCTTAATTTCCAATATGTACTAAGTGTCGCCTTTTTCTTAGTCCATTTTTGAAAATACTTTCAAATCTAAGCATTTAGCACTTGATAGTTAATTTACAACAGAGTTTGTAAACTTCTTGTTGGACCTTACAAGATTGACTCTTACTCCCACTAAACTTCTTATCCATAAGAATTTCTATGTTTCTACATAAACAAATCCTTTTTATTAACTTTACAAGAGAACACGTTCCAAGTCCTATATGCAATGCTTCCTTCAATCCCATAATGAATTTCTTAAGCTTTCATTCAAATCTAGAATTATTTAGATTTTCAAAACCCTTAGACTGTTTCCATAGTACCCATCAAAATCCTATTTTAGGAAGGTCGTTTTGGTATCTATTTTGCCATATTTCATATGTGCAATTTTGCTAGAATAATCACGAAAAGACTGAGCATTCCGATTGGTGAATAAGTTTTTATTAAAATCAACGTCGTGAATTAATTATATCCTTTTCAACCAATCTAGCTAAGTATGCACATACATTTCCACATTTGTTAGTTTTCTCCTTGAAAACTTATTTGCTATTGATGGGTTTTTCACCCTTCATGAAAATTAATCAAGTTACAAACATGATTTTCAAACATGGAGTCTTTTCGAATTTCATGGTTTCTAACCATTATTCGGAATTTGGTTTTGTCGTAGTTATCTTACAAGATATTATTCCCTTACTATCTAATAGTAAATAGTATGCTTGTAAGTCTTAGGTTTATTTCTAACTTAATAGAAGTTTATAGGATTCAATCCAAGTCTTTGGTGAATTCTATATCTATACGGGGTAATCGCATCAAACAGCGAGTTTCAAGGCGCTTTCAAAGCCCTTTGATTATGTTGATCTTACTCAACATTTCCGAACTTTTGTGAGTAATGAATTCTCTTTTATGGCACTTGTAAAGTCCTTTTGAGTATTCTTAATCAATCATTCTCACGAAGCCCTTCTAAAGTCCTCCGAGATTCATTCTCACGAAGCCTTTCTAAAGTCTTCCGAGTTTCTCAGTTCTAGTTTGTTGCTAATCTCGATGGTCATCGAGTTCATTTTCCTCACACTTGTCATTTTAAAAATGTGTTAATTTCCAAAAAGACACCACTTAGAGAAACAAATACTATGTTCTCAATTAGGTTGTGGAGGTAATGCCAGTAGTCTCATTTGAATGCTTACAAAGAGACATGTATATTGTCTTTGGGTAAAATTTCATTGTGAAACAAACCGTTAGCTCCCACTTGAGCTATCTTAGCCTTTATTGAGCCATTAAGCTCCTACTGAGCCACCTAGCTCCCACTAAGCTGGTGAGTTCCCACTAAGCCAGTGAGCTCCCACTAAGGCTAAGAGCCTTAGACATATACTTGAAATGACGTTTAGAAGTTATTTCTATCCATAACTGAATATGACGTCCTTTCTTAGCTTCAACATTTTATTTAGTGTAACATTAAGCATTTGTGCAAATCTTTAAGAACTTTGTAGGAAGGGATGTGATCCATCATCGTTCGAGTCATTTTCAAATGGCATCGAGGTCGCCGTGAAGACATACTATGTTCTTTGTGGAGTTATTTATGAAAATTTCAATTTCATAACTTTGTGATGGTCACACTTGGCTCAAGCACACATCGCTCGATCTAATCTAGACATTTTTGATATCTTGCCAAGTCGATTCTGTACTTCACTGAACTTTTGCGATCTAATCTAGACATTTTTGATATCTTGCCTAGTCGATTCTGTACTTCACTGAACTTTTGAGCTACTCAAGGTCAAGTTTGTTCACATTTGATGAATATAGCCATATTCTTCTAAAATTTTGTGAAACGTTGAAGTAATTGAATCCCCTTTAGCTTTCGGAGTTAGTTGTCTATACCAAGAACAATAGCTCTTTTCATTTGTCGATTTTAACAAGTAAGACTTGCTTGTCTTAGAACGATTTCGAATCGATCAACTATCAAGAGCCTATCTAATATAGCCTTGAGTATTTTCTTGTCAATGTGACATTGCTAAAGATGTTCGGAACACAAATCATGCCCATGACTTGAACTTTGTGAGTTTTCATGTTAGGGAAATGTTTGTATATAATCAAGCATTCTTGACTCATGGTTTAGACAGCCATGCTATTCAAATAAATTCTCAACTATTGCTCTTTACTTTGAATGTGAGTCTTTCCGTGTGTAAATGGATTGTTTGCTGATTATGGAACATAATAACCACTTATTTGTTCCAGCCTTAACTTAAAAGGTTTTTAAACAAAGCATATGACTTTACAACTGATGTAGCACCACTTGCTTCATTTTAAGCTCATAAGTCAATAATTTAGCTTTACTTCAACGGTTTGAGGTCACTATCAAAGTGGAACACTCAAGCAGTATCCGATACTTGTGAAGATAACAAGTTGCTAAGTTAATTACAATAACATGAACTCTTTCGTAGAAATTGAATTTATGCCTTTTCTTTATTCCTTGCTTCCTATATTTCTTATTATACATCATCTCATAACCTTTAAGAACCATTTCTTTAAGTATTTTGACTTTTATACTTTGTTAGGCATAATTAAGCTTCTAGTGCGCCGTACAACAAAGTTTCATCTTTTCTTTTAATTCGTATTTGAATTACTACATCAATGAGTTGTACTCATTAGTGTATGAAGGGAAAAGATATGTTGGTTGTCAACTACTGACAATTTGAGTTTTCAACTCAATACTTCATGTTTATCAAAACTACCTAGTATTTTGAATACATGATGTCCAACCGTCCTTTCGGACTTAGTTATAAAGTCATTTTATGAGAAGTGTATTTTAGAAATGTCTTTCCTTTCTTTGAGAACCATTCTCAAAGATTTTACCAATCATTGAAAACAATAAAATTTAATTTAGAATTCTACAAATATAAGTGAAAAGTATAACCATTTATCAAGATAATGACATAATAAGTTTGAAATTTAAAAGCATACATGCAAACTTTCAATCTTATTAAGCGTCTTATCCACGCATTAAAATTGTCCCTTTTTTAGGCGAGAATAAAACAATTCCAAGATCCCAAAAATCAGAAAGTGATTAAGCATGCTTTGGCTTGTCTTAACACTTAATATTTTAAGGGAAGCAATACCCTTGCAAATATCTCTAAGCTATTCTTTGTTCGATGAGACGTCGCATCTAATGCTTTTGTGACGCTTATCTCCATTTCCACGACATCTAAGGACTCCTTACTGATATCGTTGAGTTTAACCAAAATCAACATGTTTACCCGATATACCTTACGTCCCTAGGAAAATAGCGATGACTTGCTTTGGCGTAGTCCATCACTATTTTCATTACTTCCGTAAGTGTTATTTTAGAATGGCAAATGACTCAATATTTTAGGGACCTAGGGTTTCTATGTTGGTTGATTTAAGTGAACTTAATTAATTATCTCAACATTCGAAATCCTAAACATGCATCTAACATATCATTCATATATAATTAAACATAAATATATATCGAAAACATAAGTATAAGATGCATTTGGCAACTAGAATGACCCCTTGAGTCTTCAAGTCTTCAAGGGTCTTCATTGCAACATTATGGCTTTGTGTTCTTAGAAACGTCGTCTTCAAGACATCACCATTGTTTTGGTGCTTTTACTATGTCCTTCGGAAGAGTTACAACACCAAGACTGGAACCAACACCAAGACTTTGGTTGGTTGGAGCTCCGCCTCCGACGATCAAGTAGAACCGGTCGAAGAATGTAAAAAGGTGCGAAAAAGGTAAAAGTGAGATCTTCTTGGATTTCGAGATCAGGTCTTTTCTCTAATGTAAGAGAATTCAGGTATATTGTAATAAATGAACGAGTCTCAAAAATGGGAGAAATCGCCCTATTTATAGGGTCGTTGGAACATGCACCCCTTAGGTCATTTTGACCTAATGGGCTGCGCCGCTTTGCAGCTTTCTCGGGAATTAGGCCCTGAAGGCTACCATTTCCTTTGCTGATTAGGGAGGCCACGTGTCAGGACATGAGTGGCCCATGTTGGACCTGTCCTGGATTGACACGTGTCTCTTTCTGATTAGACCACATGGCAGGGGTATTTTTACCCAAAACAACCATCATTTATGCAACTACTAGTAAATACAATTAGGACTAATCTAGATATTAAGGTACAAAAAATACGCGCCTAATTAAAACTAGTCAAAGTTGTTAACCAATTATGTTATTAAACACGATAAAATAGCTCAAATAAATAATGAAGCTCCCACTAAATTCCGCATCCAACTTAATTAATCCAATTAATCAAGCTGGTAAACCCATAATTTTTGCCAAATAAAATTTTGCAAATGCCGCTCAAAGCCCGAGGCCTATCCTCCATTTTTAATTAAAATAATTAAATCGGCAAAAATGCAAAATAATGAATCGAGAGAATCTAGGTACTTCGGGCTGGCCAAGGCAAGAATCCTCGGCCCTCGTACGCACACATGTGTTGCGCGCTGCCTAGCAGCTCACACATCATGCATGCCGAGATGCTGCTAGGCGCTACCTGGCAGCCCGCACATTATGGCGCGCCAAGGCCGCAGCTGTTATGCTTTAGCTGCGCCATGGCTACCTCTCGCATATGCCCCTAGGCACCAAGCCGCACCAGCCCTACATAGACCTCGCACGAGCAGCGCACTGCTGAGGCACCACCCCGCACCCTTGGCAGCCACAAACGGGCTGCGCAAGTAGCCTAGCTGGCCGAGGGATTTTGCGTGGGTTGTGTACTTCGGTTTGCGTGCTCTTGCCTCGGGATTATATCCCGATTTTGTGTTACGTATATAATTAATTCTAAATTAATTTTATAACTAATATTGGGAAAAACTGAAAAATAAATCTAACTCAAATAAATTCAATTTTAAGTGCAAAACCAAAAATTAATTCAAGAACCAATCTTTAAATAATTTTTGTTTAGCTTGATGCCACAAAATTGATAAGGGTCTCATAATTAATCATCCAATGAAAAATAATTCCAACACTAACTTGTGTTCATTTGAAAAAATTACATCTTCCAATATGAAGACTAATTGTGTTTTAAACACAAGTTTGAAACTTCATGACTTTAATCAACTTAGAAAAATGATTAAATTAAGAAATTTCAATAAACAATTATGAAATTTAGTAATATAAAGTTCTCATCAACTAAAATAATAAAATATTAGAACTTTAATACTTGGGGCTTCAATCACAAATTTTTAACACTCAAAGCAATTAATTTGCAATTTTGTGAAAAATGAATGAACCATTTAAGCACTAATTATAACTTAATAATCATGCTCAAAGTAGGCTTATATATGCAGTAGTTTATTATAATAACTATACATATAATGAACAATTAATATGCCATTAAACAATCAAGTTTTAAAGATTTAAAATTTTTCGATAAAACGAAAAATGCCTCGAAAACAGTATTTCCGAGCAGAATTTGGCTTCTGGACATTCCTTAAAGGGTCAAAACTGTTCCAGAAAAATGTTTCCACCCAAAATTCACTAGTCTTGGGTCGAAATTTGGGTTATGGAGCCAAACTTCGATTTAAAATCGAGATTAAAATAAACAAAACGAGGTTCTAATCTAATTAGCAAGCATAACCAAAATTTTAAAGCAACTTAAATCACCTTGAAAAATAGTTACAAAAATTAAATGAACATGGCTCTGACACCACTGTCGGGTTTCGTGATGTCCAACACCACGCGGAACTAAAACCCGACCCCAATTAAGACCCGCACATAAATTAATGCCACTAAAACATGCATATAAATTAACAACATAATTAATAACATAATTTAATTAACAAAAAAGGAAAAGACGAAATTACCCTTGATGTGTGCTTCACTGTTTCTTAGAGCTCGGATTTGAAAGCATCGAGCCCCGCAAATGTGCAAGCCTCCAACGTCTCACATCCTCGAGACCAGACCCGAACGGCCCCTACCCCGAAACTTAGTCGGGGCTAGACTAAGAAAGACTAGTGTATTACGAACTTAAAGGTTTTCTCATCTATTGGGAGATGCCTTATTGAGTTCAACTCAAGTGAATAATCCTAACTCCTAAGGTTGGTATTTATAGGCAAAGGTTCCCAAAAACATCAATCATCTTTCCATGTAGGAGAAATGATAGAGTGAGAAAAGTAAGTAATTAATTTAATTCTAAATTAAATTAAAAGCCATGAAACAATAATCAAATGACAGGTGTCATCATATAAGGAGGGAGTAGGTAAGGACCACAAACCCAACCTTGGAGGGTAAGCATAAACCTACCAACCCCATGTGCATGGCAAACTTGGTCAACATAAAGAAGACTTACCTCAACCCTTGGGCTCCAAGGCATGCCCAAGTGGCGGCCCTTCCTTTGGTTGGGCTTGCCACCATGCCGCAATCCCACGAGCAGTGCCTGCAAGCGAGCAGCAGCAACACAAGCCCAGCAACGCACCTCCAAGCTCAGATTGCTTGTTGGGCAGCCTATCTTGGGGTGCTTGTGGCACGTAAGCACACGAGCAGCCCCGCAAGCCTCGGCCAGCCTAGTTGGGCCGTGCGAGGGCCGAGGTGGCTTGGCGCCTTGTGGCTTGTGGCCCCTAGCCACTTCCCTTCGATTCGAGGCTTGGCTAACGCTTGTGCTATCCTTGTAATTTTAGCATGATATATTTATTTGATTATTTTTCTCGTCTTTGTCGATTCCTAAAAATTGTCTCGACTAACGACGCTCGGTTTCGACAATCCGACGTCTTTGTTCGTAATACTCTAATGACTCTTTTAATCCTCGGATTAACTCGTCATCACGGGACGGTTACTGAATTGGGTGTGACCCGAAAGGTTCAGTCAAGATTAAGTTGTAATATTAATTCTGCATTAATATTACTGATCGGAAGCAACCTCTAGCTAGGCATTCCGATCACTTGACCTCACTGAATAATTAGATTTCTAATAATTTTGAACCCTCTATCGGAATAATACACTTGTTCAAAGGACACCATTCCTTTCATTATTGGGGTTTGAATGAGTATACTAGAGGGGTGATTGAAAACACGTCTAATGGTGAATTTCAAGCCAAATCTTTGAATGAGGCTTGGGATTTCTATATGTGGTTTGCTAGGGGTAGCTATGAGCAAGATACTTGTGCAAATTGTAATGATTTTTCTAGTTCTTGCATGATTTCCAATGATGAATCTTTTGTTCCCCAAGATGAACCCATAATGCATGATGCCAATCCCTCCCCTTTGTATGCTAATTGTGATGAGATGCATCCCAATGTTGATAATGTTCATGCTTTTTCTCAATGTTCTTCAAATGTGTTCATGGATGTCAATGATGCCCCCCATACCCATAATCCTCACTTGCATGATCTTCCCTTTACCTCTTCTTATTCTAACATGATTCCAAATGAGTTTCCCTATGTATCTAGTGAACATTTTCGTGAGTGTGATTCAATGGGACATAGAGAGGAAGGAGAGTTGATGGAGAAGCTTAACGAGATGATGAGAAGGAAAATGGAACATAAGGAGGAGATGAAAGCTAGGCTAGAGATACTTGAGAGCCAAATTTCCCACCTAGCTCAATCCCAAGCAATTGCCCTTCCTTCTTCTCCCCCCTCCCGTATGAGTGAACCTAATTGGGATTTTAAGTGCATGGTTGAGGATGATTATGATGATGATGTTGAAAGCAATAGAAGGTGTATGGAAGATGATTCGTTTGATGAAATTTTGAAAACCACCCCTTTTATCCAACTTGAACATCAACACTCTTTGTAACCCGTTGAAGATCCCATTTTGGTGGACCTAAAAACTAATTTGAGGTTTCTAAGAGAAAAGATGGGTTATGGTGATGACGAGATACTCATGTTTGATCATGTTGAGTGGGAGAATGTTGAGAATGAAAATCATGCTCTTGTTGAGAGTGAAGAACCCTAATTAGTGGTTGAGGATATTTTCAAAATATTTGAGGATAGTGAAGATGTGTTAGAAGGGATTCATTGGAAGAAAATACTTCGTGTTTCAATGCAAGGTGATGTGATTAATGTTGTGAGTGAGGTACCCATTCCAATTCTTTCAACCAACACTCCTTTTTTAAGAAATCTTGCCAACATTCCTTCTTACCCCATTTCACTTCCATATATTCTCAAAGTTCCACCAATTGAGGGGTCCCTTATCTCTCTAGCTCCCCATGACCCTTCTTTTGAACTCAATGATGGGATTTCACCTTCTAAAAAGCAACAAAATGAGTTTGTTCCTCCCTTCCCTTTTTCTAGTTCTAGTTTTGATTTTTCTACTTCTTATTTTCTTGATTTTTCTTTTAATTCTTTTACTTTTTATTTTCCCCCTTCTCTCAAACATAAAGTCTCCTTTTACTTTATGCTTGCTTGTCATATGAGCATCGCATATGCTCTTTTTCTTGATATGTTTGCCGGTGAGTATGACAAGCTTTTGCGTCCTTTGTCAGGTTATATAATTACTAGATTGTTCATGCTTGGACGTTAAGTAAGACTTTCTCGGGAAGTAACCCGTGGTTTATTGCTTTCATTTTCTTTTCTTTTTAGATTAGATTCTCTCTTATAGAATTGTTTATGTGCCTTAGGTACATGAATTGATATACTCTTATGGATTGGTGTTGGATCAAGAATCAAGGAGGTTTGATAACACATTTGTCTGCATCGGACATTCAAGGCATAGCTTTGGAGGAAATTAGCTAGATTTGAAAGGCTCTATTGGCTCATGTGCGGGTATTTACACCCACCTATATCCGGTAATATTTTTCCTTGCTCTTTCTCTAATGGTTAGTGGCTTGTTGGACATGTGTTGGTAATGTTGGATTGATTTCTTCCTTTTCCCCTCCCATGAAATCTTTGGTTTATGTTTGAGCATGTTGCCTCATTCAAGCTTTGTGGAGGGTATTCTATCATTTTTGGTGGGATTTTGATTCATATTGTTGGTTTCAAAAAGTCCGACTTTCCGCAAAACAAAACCCGACCCCAAGACCCGCTCACAATTAATATAACTAAAATACATAAATAACAAGATAAAGTGAAAAAGATCATCTTACCCTTGATGCGCGCTTTGCTCGCTCCAACAAGCTCTTACTTCGAAATCCAAGTCTCGCAAGCGCGTAGACCTCCAACGATAGTCCACCCGTAATAACTACCCGAATGGTCTCTAACTCGGAGTTTAGCCGAGTTTGGACCAAAACAACTACTCGAGTTTTATGTGAACTTAAAGGTTTTCTCGCTATTATGGAAATGCCTTTTTGAATTCCAACTCAAGTGAATAATCCCAACTCCTTAGGTTGGTATTTATAGGCAAAGGCTCCCAAAAATTCCAATTATCTTTTCATGTGGGAGAAATGATATGGTGAGAAGTGTCAACATGTGGAAGGGAGAGTTAACTTTTCCTTCAACCATTTCAATGTTTGCACTTTGCACTTGGACTTATTCAACTCTTCCTTTTATATCTTGTTGCATCATAAATTCTCCTAAAAACATACTTCTGAAATTTCGTGAGCTTCTCAAAGAATGTAGTATTATTATCAGGAAATGGTACAATACTATGAACCATCCCATAATCCCAAGCTCTGTAGTGCTCCGTTACATATGGTGCCCTCCATTCCAGTGAATGTGGATGAATTGACACAGTACCCACTATGGAATTGGTGTTGAATATTATTCTACTTCCCCATATATCATAGACATCATACATCTTGTATGACCTTGATACAACTAGATCATACCAGAACCTAAAATTGTTATCTTTTATTTTATTTAGTATTATATCCTAAATATTAGGAATGAGTCTCAAGATAATGACCATCACTTCGTACATTAGGAACCTTCGAACTGCTACATGACAAATTTTAATTAAACCATCTCGAGATCTTCTTTTTGATGAAACAATCATGGCCTCCATCAAGGCCCAAGTGGAGGGTGAAACCCGCTCCATTGCTTTATCAGTTTCTTTAATAAGAGTTTTTCTCTCTGCCTCCATCTTTTCTAGTTGATGGGCAGGAGGTTTTTCTGATGTCTTGTGCTTCTTCACCATTAGCCAATTCTCTGGTTAGACTATCGGCTAAAGAATTCTTCGATTCCTGTATATGTTCAACAGTAAAAGAGAATTGGTTAAGCCATAATTGCCATCGCAGGAGTCTCCCTTACGCTTGCATATTAGACAAATTCTTTTTAACAAAACCGAGTATGCCTTTGCAATCTAATCTTATTAAGAACTGTTTAGGGGCTAAGAAGATTAAGAACTTCTTAATCCCTCTAATAGTTGCAAGGATTTCCTTTTGCATTGTAGGATAATTTAACTCAGCTTTATTAAAACTTCCACTACTATATCTGCAAAGTCTTTCTCCTACTTTGATTTTTAACATAGCACTCCAGTGCTCATTACTAGCATTTGTTTCAAGGATTAAATCATCTTCACTAGTAGGTAGTGTTAGTATAGGAAGATCTTTACACATAGCTTTTAAATCTTGAACAATTTTGGAATCACTTTCCTTCCAGTTCCAAGTTATTTCTTTCTTGAGTTTTTGCTGTAATGGTTTTCTTAATAAAGCAAGATTTTCTATGAAATCAGAAGCATAGGTTAAACATCCTAGAAATCTTTCTAGTTGTTTTCTATCTTCAATTTTATCTGGGAATTTTTCAATCTTTTCCAAAGTATGCTTTTGCAGTATTATTTGTCCTGTTTTAATTTCTAATCCTAGAAACTCAATTTCTTGTTTAGCATAAACACATTTATATTTTCCAAGGATTATACCATGCTCTGCACATTTTTGAGTTACTGCTTTAAGATCATTCTTGTGTTGCTCTACATCTTTTGAGAATATTAGAATATCATCTATATACACCAAACAACAATGATTAAGTTCTCTAAAAATATTATCCATTCTTCTCTGAAATATTTGTGGAGAATTTTTTAATCCAAAAGGCATTACTAACCATTCATAATGCCCTTGAGGGGCGCTAAATGCAGTTAATGGAATGCTTTCTTCTTCCATTTTAATTTGCCAATAGCCACTCTTACAATCCATTTTAGAAAACCATGTGGCTCCTTGTATTCTATTAAATAACATAGTTTTATTAGGAATGTAATAGCCATCAAAAATAGTATTGTCATTTTTCTGTTTATAATTAATGACCATTCTAGCTTTACCTCTTTTTTCTTCTGCATGATTCCTTACCATGAATGCTGGACTATTATGAGGACTTTTGCTATTCCTAATCAATTTTTTATTAAGCAATTCTTTTATTTGTTCATCAAACTCCTGTATATCTTGGTAGGTATAAACCATTTGTCTTAATCTAATAATCTTATTAGGATTTGTTAGAGTTATGTTAGCAAATGTCTTATCCTTTTCCCAATGTTCTAAAGGATTTGTTGAATATAATTTTTCACTTAATTTTTCTTGCTGCTTATTTATCTGACCTATTAATGATAAATCACACTCAAAAATTCTAAGTGCAACCTCTCGTTGTGTAGGAGTAACCCTATCACCACGCTAGCTGCGCATAAATTCCATTGTCTTATGAGTATAAGCCTTTGTTATTTTCTGTATAGGAACAGAATGACCATTAATAGTAAAGATTATTTGATCAATGGTTTGTGTGCATGGAGAGTATAGTCTCTGAAAATTATTTCCTATTATCATATCATAACTAGGTTGATCAGTTGCCCATAAGATTAGAATAACACATTGAACTCCTCCAATTTCTATTGGTAATTCTTCAATTATTTCTGTATGCATCATGACACTATTATTAGCAATTATAACTTGCATAGGATTTTTAGCCTTTTTCCACAAGAATTCTGGAAAAGATGACCTCTTTCCAAAATATGTAGAACAACCACTATCAATATATGCACATAATTTATATTTGTTATAATCCTCAATGCATATATCAATTGGAATATAAATGCTATTAGGATTAGTACTGGATATTTCATTACAAGCTTCCATTTGCATATTAACTTCATCTTCATATACTGGTTCACTCACTGTTTTGGTCTTATATCCAATTACCTTCCTTTTATCAATAGGATTATTTGGATCTCCATTTAATTCTAAATTAGAATATGACCCCATATCAATGTTATGCCTTGCCGGTTGTTTTAAGGCTTTTTCACTTTCATATTTTTCATTTAGTTTCTTTAGTAGAACTAATATTTCTTCTTCATCCTCTTCTGGCCTTTCATCACCTTGTTTTTTCATTCTTATTATTGTTGAATTTTGTCTACTTAGGCTTGGAGTTCTAAGACTCATATTTCTTTGTATTTTAGGTTTTGTAGTCATTCCAATATGAAGTAATGGTTTTGTAGTCATTCCAATATGAAGTAATCCTGATTCATCAATTAACATCTTACTTGATCTATTACTAACTGCAAGGTTCATAAAGAATTCCTCCCAAGTTTTTTCAATTTCATTAGGATTTACTTTTATAGGTGTAATTTTCGTCTTAGGACCTCCTCCTTGTTCATATTTCTGAGCATCGACTATTTGTTTCTTAAAAGATGAGTCTGTAGTGTTTACTAACTTATAAACCACCTTCCATCTTAATTGTATGGGTCGTGTTCCTTTATGCATTTTTACTCCTTCTGTTAATAGCTTGATAGCTAAAAACTTTGATGCAAATGAATCCTCTAAGCTCACGTAATATTTTGGTTCACATATATAGCTTACCGTTCCTTGACTTAAGTTACATGTGATACCACTAATTATTTGATCATAAAATTCTTTGTGTCTAATATCATAAATAAAACTCCAGCATTTAACATCCACACCAAAATCTTGTAGAGGAGTTATGTATACTTGTACTGCACCAACACAAATATAGCTATAATTTCCTTTTTCTTTATGTTTTTTAATACTTTTCCAGTTTATGATATTAATTTCGGCTGCCTTTTATTCACAATCTTCGATTACTATGCTTCCTTCCATTTCTTCACATACATATTTAGTTCTGGTTTTCAAGAAAGAAGTTTTAAATATTTTATCTTTAGTAATCTGGGAAAAATTCCAACTTTCTTTGTTTACTTGATCTAAGTCATTATCTTCAAATGAATACTCAGCTCTTTTTAGTTGACCTATAGTCATTTTGCTTTTATCTTCCTCATTGTCATCTGATTCTGAATTTTCTAACTCTTCTCCTTCCATTATATTATTTATTTCTTCATAATTTTCATCTTCAAACTCATCACTAACTTCAGGTTCTTCATTATAATCATTTTCTTCTTCTATGATTTCTACTATTCCTTTATTATTACTTAAATCCAATTCTAAAGCCTCGTCTTCTGGTATTTCTATGTAATCCCAACTTCATAAGGCTTCCATTAGTTTATGACTAGCTTTCTTTCATTCATTAGTATAATGTCCTAATTCTCCACAAGACCAACATTTGTGTAGACACCCAAATGTGTCTCCCCAAAACCAAACCCAGTGATGAATACCTTTTGCGTCGAATGATAATCGAATGAGGTGAAAGTGTGAAAAGTCAAGTGTTGCGGTTAGTTTTTATAAAATTCTTTCTTTCTGTTTTCGAAAACAACTCTATTTTGTGAAAACAGCCAATCCAGTTTAGTTTGTCCACGACAAGGGTCCAATAATAGTGTAGTTGGATGGGGCTTGCACGGAGCTTTCCAACGATATATTATAAGCCCAATTCCGATGAATAATGAGGAAGTTATGGCCAAAATACTAAACTGGGCCCGGTTTGATCTTTACATACGGCCCAATGATCTAGGGGAGGGCCCAATATTAATTATTATTCCTAGAATTACTAGAATTAATTATAGTATTCTAGAATTCTCTAGAAGGTTCTCTTTAATCCTAATAGAATTAGAATTAATAATTAGATTTTGATAAGTTTTATTTGGAATAAAATATTATTTTATGAAAAATATGATTTCAGTTTTCATACGGACTTTACAAATCGATTTTGATTCATAAGTGGACTCCGTGTTTGAAAGCGCGTAGAAATTCAGGCCGTCGCCAAACGACAGGCCTGTCGCCACGCGACAAGGTCGGTTTTGCAGCGACAGCGTGGAGTTTTATTCCTTATCAAATTCTACTTATTTTCGGACTGTTTTCTTATAAATAGGGTCCTAAACCTCCGTTTTTAATAAAACAAACAATCAATTCTCAATAATCATCTCTCTCTAAACTCTCTCTAGCTTCTCACAAACAAAATTCCGCATTCACGAGATCTAGACACACCTAGCCAAGTTCGAAGTTGTCTTCGCCCTAGACGTGAAAGGTTATAATTTCTGAGGGTTTGGTCCCAAATCTCTATTTCAATTATTTGATTTGATTGTTTGATTTTATTATTTTCCTTGAAGTTACTAACGCGTGTATTTTGTTATTAGAAAGAGGCACGAGGCATCAAAGTATGTAATCTTATTGCTCTATTCTTGTAGAAAGCATGTTTAAATTTGTTTATTTCCTAGTATCATGTTAGGATGTCTTTATTGCTTTCTAGTATCATGTTTAGGGTTCCTTTTACTCTTTTCTAATATCATGTTAGTATCATGTTAGGGCTAAAGCTTTGATCTTTATTGCTTAGTGACATGCTAGGGTTTGTTATTAATCATGTTAGTATCATGCCTAGGATCTTGATATTATTATGCTTTAGCGTTGACGTGATTATTTTAATTATGATTGATTATAATGATGATTATGATGATCATTATGTTGCTTGATGATTATTATTATTATTGCTTGATCACGCCCTCTCTTGCAGGTTTAAAGGGAATTTGTATTTGTAATCACGCTTAATAAGTTAATTAATAATCTTGTTTAGGGTACGGTTAATATGATTATAATTCAAGTGATCGCCAATAATAGTTTTCTTGTGCATTAAATTCAACCGACATAGATTAAACAGGTTTAGGGTTAACCTATTGTTTGCATGTTAGTCAGAATGCACACATGAATACGAGAAGAATAAAGTAGAGGTCTATTATTAGGGCAGGTTCAATCTCTTTTAGGTTGGATTTATACCTTCATCCCCGAACCCTATTTGGTTCAAGACCTTTTGGAGTTGACGATCTCCTGGATCGTTAAGGGGTGTAATCTTCACCTTGTGAACGGTTTACAAGTTCCTAAAACTTGTTGGCGACTCTTTTGCTCTAACTTCCTTCCCTTTGGACGCCACCATGCTTAAGTGTATGATCACAGTGGGGTTCAAGCTTGACATGGCTTGAAATATTCCCTACAATTTGCATGTTTTCTTTTTCTCAGGGCAATATGTTGCCTTTCTAAAAAACCTACTTGGTTTTCTATATTTATGTTTATAATACTTCTTCTTATAGGTTTCTCCTCTTGATCGGTCAAATTTATTTTTCTTATAATTCCTTCACTTATTGTAATTTTTTCTTTCACATCCATAGTTAGTTGGGAAATCCCAACAAGTGAGAAATTATCTTTTCATTTGTTGAGTTCCTGCAACCTCTCTATATTTCTTTTCAATCCATTTTCTTAGAAAAGCAATTCTATTACCTAGGGCATCCCTAGCTAAGAATTTCTCTCTCCATTCTTGATATTTTTCACTAATTTCTTCGTTAAGGGGACTGGGTAATTTCTCATAGAACATTCTAAGATTTGTTTCGTTTTCACCAATTTTATAATAATATGTTTCACATTCCATAATGTAATTATCAACATATTTCATATTACTGATGGACAAATTACTTAACTTCCTTTGATATTCCATTCGTTTTTCATTAGGATCGGCTCTAGGACCAATGAATTCTAACTCAATGTATTGGCATAACTGCCTGAACATTCTAGTAGGTGATTCACTAGCACTTAATGCAGGTTTGACTTTTTCATCTATTCCATCGTACCAGTCTTCTACACAGCCATAAAGACTATGTTCGATATAGTTTAAGAAATTTTCTGAAGTCCATTCAGTATTTAAATTAAGTACACTACTCATACTCTTCTTCCACTGATCTAAAACATCTTGTCTATCCCTTACACCATCTATTTTAAGCTTATAACCAGTTTGACTTATAGGTTCAAGAGTCACTTCTTCTTATTTAGGTATATGATTAGGCATAACCTTGACACTAAACCGGGTAGTCTTCCCTGGTATGTATCTTGGTCGTGTGCAACTTCCTTCTCCTTGATACCTAGGTCTTTGGATAACATTGTTACGTTAATATTTTCTTCTCCAACATCATTATTATCCATTACTCTTTTACCTAGTTTGTTTTCAATCTTTTGTTGGACAACTTCTATGGGTAGAAAGTCTAGATCATTTCCATTTGTTGACATAAATCTTCCTCTAAAGAAACATAATTATTTTCCTCCATTTCAGGATCACTTCCTTTTTTAGAAATTAAGTTCATGATTTCGTTTAGCTTATCTGGGTGTTCTTCTTTATCAAACAAGATTTGCAATTCGTTAAGAATTTTCTCCTGAAGATGAGGGCTCATCTTTAGTTTCTTTATTCTTTTCTTGGTTACTAATAGGTCTTTTAGGAAGTGATACAGTAAAATTTTTATTTTTATCTAAATTTTGAAAAGGATATTTATATTTATACGGGATGATTTTCTCTTTATTAGGTGATACTTCTTTTCCAAATTGATGCCTAACTTCGTTTGTTAAGTCAAGTTGAACTTATTTAACCTGTTCTTTTAGATCACTTATTTTTTTATTAATATCTGTTGTGGTTATTGATATCTTATTTTCGATATTAATGCAACGAGCATGTATGTTATCAACTTTCGATCTTAATTCACCAATTTGATCTACTATATAATTAAGGAATGGGCCAAAATTACTAGTATTTTCAGGAATATGATAATAATGCTTAAAATCAGGTTTCTTACACTCAGTAGAAGGCCTAATATTCTCCAGTTTTACTTAATTATTAATATTAACAACTTAGTTTAACTTTTAACCGTATGGCTCTGATACCAATCGAACGCAGCTAAATACCAACAAAACTCTAGTTAGGATACCAACAATATATCAACTTATACTAACAATAATATTTCTTAAATATGATACCAATCACATTACTATGATGATACCAACATATTGTAGGATGGTATTTCAATACTACTAAGGATGATTTTACCTATATATCTCGTTGGTACTATACAGATAAGGTACTTTTTTTATTATGAAAATACCCTTGGTTGAGTCCACTTGGACTCTATTTACTTGAGGCCAAGAATTTCTGCCACCAAAATACCTATCACCTGTTGTTTAGGGTAAAAATACCCCAGGTACGTGGCCCAATCTCATAGTGACACGTGGCCCAATAAACAGGCGACACGTGGCCCTATGAGAATGTGACACGTGTCCACTTGTCATGGTGACACCTGTCAGCCATCCCTAAATGCCCCAATGCTGCAATCAGAATGAGAAAAGAGCCCTGATGACCTCAGGCCCAAATCCCGAGAAAACCTTGAAAGTCGTAAAACGGCGCCCCCCACGACACGTGGCGACCTCTGATTGCGCAGCCAATCACGTCACGAAATTCTAGGGCATAAACCCTAGAGGGGTACATGTTCCCACCCCTATAAATACCCCAATCATTTATGATGGGAGGGGTGGATTGTGACATAACATAAATATAGAGCATTAAAGAGCTCCAACTTCTCTCTACTCTCTCTCTCTAGCCTTTTTCCGTTTCCGTTCACTAACTTGAGCGTCGGAGGCGAATATTCCGAACACCGGAATATTCGTTATTTTGCAGGTGTCCGAGTCTTTGTCAGCAGAGCGTGACCAGTATCCGAGGGAATCACAAAAAACCCCGAAACATTTGGCGCCGTCTGTGGGGATACTCGTCCGTTATGGCAATAGATGGTCAGACATCTAATTCTGGACCTCGTCCAGGCGAGGATGGATATGTAGAGGACATACATACTACCATACACTCAAGCAATCATTTGACTGCCTCATTTGAAGAGGCCGAACAACTTCCTGTCACCCCAGCTACCCTAATGGCCGAGCTGACTAAGCTCCGCAAGGAGTTGGCGGCTACCCAGCAAAAGGGGAGAGGAGGCACTTCCAAGAAAGCCAACAACAAGACCAATGCAACTGATGCTGGTAACACCCCATTCCGTCGTCCGCACGGAAGGTCTCCCCGAGTCCCACGGACCAACTTCTCTAGCCTGCTGGCGAAAACACAGTCGGCTGGGGGGAGGGGCAGACAGCCAAAAAGAGGTGAGACTGAGCCGTCACAGCGTTTCAAAGACGCAAGGGATTACATTCGGCACAGGCAAAGGGAGAGGGCCGCATACTCTGACACGGCCTCTACCCCAACCATGCCGGAGGAAGTCTCCAACCAATCTTTCTCCCAATACACCAACACGGCTGCTTCCAGCAAGAGTCATACTATTACTCCCCATCCAATTCAGCCATTGCAATATCAGCTCCCTCAAGTACTCAATGGGTTGGTACAACCAACTCCCCAAGTTTTTGGGCAATATGGGCCGTATGGTCAGATGTTCGGCCAGACTCCTTACCTGGCTGGAACGTCCGCTCAGCCTCAGCCTATCGATTGGCAAATGCGTTTGTTGAATTTGGGAGATAAGCCGCCTCCGTTTTCGCAAGATATACTAGCATCCCCTCAACCAGCAAAAGTGAAGAGTGTACTAGTGGGTGCCTATGATGGTACGGGCAACCCAGAAGAGCATGTTACCTCGTACAGGAACTTGATGTACTTGCAAAATGTAGATGATGCTACATGGTGTAGATGCTTCCCGGCCACTCTCAAAGGGGTGGCCCAAGACTGGTTTAACAGCCTCCCAGCCGGATGCATCAATTGCTTTACCACCCTTAGTTTGTTGTTTGTGGGAAACTTCTCATACAACATCCCACCAAGAAAGACAAGTCTCAACTTGGCTACAATTGTCCAAGGAAAGAATGAAGGACTACGCTCGTACGTCCAAAGGTTTAACCAAGAAAAAGCCCAAATTCATAATCTTCCGGACGAAATGGCTTACTCAAAATTTCTCCGGGGATTAAGGCATAATGGTTTTAAGTTTGATTTGGTAAGGAAAAAGATTCGGTCATACGCAGGTGTATTGCGGGAAGCCGAAGCCTATATTGAGGCCGCGGATTTTTGTTCGCTCACCAAATCAGAACAGCCGGCCAAGGGGGCTGAGAAGAAACAATCTTCTCAGCAAGACTCGGCCGGTCGAAAGAAAGAAGGGAACAAAAGAAAAGAAATCTGGGTAGCTGATGATAAGCAACCCAAGTCAAAGAAAAGCAAGACGTACGAGCCTCAGTATGAGTTCAACAAGGATGGTTACTCTATTTTGATGGAGATAAAAGACAAGTTTGAGTTTGAGAAGCCTCAGCCTTTGAGAGGCTCGGCCCAGTACAGAAACAAAAACAAGTATTGTCATTACCACAAGGATGTGGGTCATGACACGAACGAGTGTATCAACTTGAAGAGACTGTTGGATAAGTTGGCTGACAAGGGTCTGCTGAAACCCTATGTGACCAAGTCCAAATTCACCTTCAAGCGGACAGACAACACGTCCGAGAAAAAGCAACAAAGTGAAAAGAAGAACGACAAGGAAGATGATGGGAATAGCACTGATTCAGGTTTTGTGGCCGTCATATCAGGAGGCTTTGCTTCAGGCGGCCCTACCATGAAAGGAATCAAGCAGGACGCTCGAAACCTGTCAAATGTGATGCAAACGGACGTTGTTAAAGCCGAGCCATTTCCTGAAGTGATCATAAGTGAGGCTGACCGAGGTGAGGTCAGAGCTTTGCACAATGATCCCATGGTCTTTGTAATGAAAATAGCAAATTTGAAGGTGGGACGGATATTGATTGATACGGGCAGTTCGGCCGATATCATAAGTCTCTCTGCCTTGAGGAATTTAAGCTTCCCAGAAGATGCTCTCCAAGATATAACTCATCCCTTAGTAGGATTTGGGGGGAATATCATTCATCCAGTCGGACGGATTGACCTTCCCATCCGTTTCGGGCAGAAGGGGGAAGGAAGAGACATGGTCGTCCGTTTCCTTGTGGTAAAAGAGTTGACTGGGTATAATGTAATCCTTGGCCGCCCTACTCTCAATGCAGCCAAGGCGGTCATAGTGCCCCATTTGATGTTGCTGAAGTTTGAAAGGTCGGACGGAAAAATTGGAACAATTCAAGGAAGTCAGAAAATGGCCAAGGAATGTAATCAGCTGGCCGTGAAGCCAACAGCACGCGGCCCAAAGTTGTCCGAGATCAAGGAAGAAGGAACCTCACTCCCAGCATACCAGGTCGGCCAGAAGCGTAAGGCGACCAGGGCTGAGGAAGCCTAGCAACTAATGACTGTCGGCCGGCCAGATGAGTTGAGGCCCCAGCCGGCCGGCAGCCACCAGGATATAGTGCTTGACTCCAACCACCCAGAACGGACAGTTAGTGTCGGCACTATAGCCTTGGAATTGCTTGGGGATGAGTTAGTACAGCTGTTAAGAGAATTCAAAGATGTGTTTGCATTTGAAGTTGGTGAAATGCCGGGAATAAGTCCTGACCTGGCCGTGCACAAGTTGGCCGTGAATCCTTTGATAAAGCCTGTCCGCCAGAAGAAGAGAAATCACGGAGAAGAGAGGAATCAGGCGGCCGCAGCAGAGGTAAAAAAGCTGCTGGACGCCGGTTTCATTCGGCAATGCTTTTACCCAGATTGGGTGGCCAATGTAGTTCTTGTCAAGAAGCCGAATGGGACTTGGAGGATGTGCGTGGATTACACGGACTTGAACAAGGCGTGTCCTAAGGATAGCTTCCCCTTGCCCAAGATCGACCGATTGGTTGACTCTACGGCCGGACACGCCCTTATGAGCTTCATGGACGCATACTCCGGATTCCATCAAATTCCTTTGTGGGAAGAAGATCAAGAGAAAACAGCGTTTGTGACCGAGCAGGGGTTGTACTGTTACAAGGTTATGCCATTCGGCCTCAAGAATGCTCCTGCTACATTTCAGAGGCTTGTTAATACAGTCTTTAGAGACCAGCTCGGCCGGAACATGGAGGCATATATTGATGACATGATTGTCAAGTCAAAAGAGCCGGCCGACCATCTCAAGGATCTACGAGAAACGTTTGCCGAACTCAGGCGGCATAAGATGATGTCAAATCCAAAGAAGTGTGTATTTGGTGTTGAGTCCGGCAAGTTTCTCGGATTTTTGATTGATCAACGTGGAATCGAGGCCAACCCTGAAAAAATTCAAGCCGTCCTTGACATGAAGTCTCCAAGAACAATCAAGGAAGTGCAAAGACTGACCGGCTGTTTAGCAGCCCTTGGAAGATTTTTGTCAAGATCAGGGGATAAGTGCCGTTACTTTTTTCAAACCATTAAGAAGAAAGCCCTGTTCGAGTGGACAGAGGAGGGCGAGGAAGCATTCGTACAGTTGAAAAATCACTTGCATACATTGCCTCGCCTCGTTAGTCCGCTCAAGAATGAGAAGCTGTATATCTATCTTGCCATCTCCGAACACTCTCTAAGTGCCGTCCTTCTTGCTGAAAGGGACGGCCATCAGGTCCCGGTGTATTTTATCAGTCATGTACTTCACAATGCTGAGCTGAAGTACCCCCCAATTGAAAAATTTGGCCTGGCCTTGTACATGGCATCAAAGAAGCTGCGGCCATACTTTTTAGCACATTCAATTGTGGTCTATACAGACCAACCCTTGAAGAAGTCGTTCTCAACTTTAGAGGCAAGTGGCCGCATGCTCAAGTGGGCCTTAGAGCTCAGAGGTTTTGATCTTGTGTTTGAACCAAGGAAGGCAATCAAGGGGCAAGCCTTTGCGGATTTTTTGGCTGAAATGACACGGCCTGATCTTCAGCCGGCCGGGGACCAAGTCTGGAAAGTGTCTGTGGATGGTAGTGCAACGGCGACCGGGTGTGGCGCTGGTATTATATGTGAATCTCCTGAGGGAGACAAGTACGAGTACGCGTTGAGGTTTCAGTTCCAAGCGTCAAACAATGAAGCTGAGTACGAAGCATTGTTGGCCGGCCTAAGGATGTGTAAAGCGGCCGGGGCAACCAAAATTGAAGTATGCTCGGACTCCCGGCTAATAGTCCATCAGGTCAATGGTGGCTTTGAGGCCAGGGAGCCGGCCATGATGAAGTACATGCAGCTAGTTAAAAATGAGGCCGAAGGCCTAGAGCTTTTTTCTCTCAAGCAAGTTCCCCGTTCAGAGAATCATCAAGCGGACGCCCTCTCCAAATTGGCTTCCTCGGCGTCATGTGATACTCCAAGATCAGTGTTTTGGGAAGTAAAGGAAAAAAGGAGCATTGATGCCGAGCCCGTTCAGATAATAGATAGAAGTTCAACCTGGATGGACGGAATTACTTCCTACTTAAGGGATGGAATACTTCCGGACGATCCAAAAGGGAGTTGGCTAGTGAAGAGGAAGGCGGCCTGGTTTGAGATGAAAGATGGGGAGCTATTCAAAAGAGCCTTTGTGAAGCCTTACCTTAAATGTATAACTCTTGAAAGAGGGCATGATGTGTTGGATGACCTTCATCAGGGGCATTGTGGTTCGCATATTGGAGGCCGAGCCTTAGCTGAAAAGGCGACACAGTTGGGATATTACTGGGCGAGCCTGAAGTCGGACGCCATGAAAATGGTGAAAAAATGTGACAAGTGCCAGAGATTTTCAACCCTTATTCATCGTCCAGCAAATAGTCTATCAGCCATCAGTAGTCCGCTTCCCTTTGCCAAATGGGGCATGGACATTTTGGGACCGTATATTCCTGCATCCGGCCAGAGACGGTACGTATTAGTGGCAGTAGACTACTTCACTAAATGGGTTGAAGCTGAGGCCGTCCGGGGCATTAAATGGACGGACGTGTCAGCCTTCATTTGGAAAAGCATAATCACTCGGTATGGGGTGCCTCAGTCAATGGTGTTCGACAATGGACCCCAGTTTGAGACGCGTCAACTCAAAGAATGGTTGGGAGACCAAGGCATTACCCATTGCTTTGCCTCGGTCGGCCGACCACATGCCAATGGTCAAGTTGAGGCCTATAACAAGTTGATTTCAAATGGGATCAAGCGCAAGCTTGAAAAGGCAGGCGGCCTATGGGCAGACGAGCTGGTCAATGTGTTATGGTCCATACGGACAACAGCAAAGAGTTCTACAGGGGAGACTCCATTCTTTTTGGTCTATGGAGCTGAGGCTGTACTCCCAATTGAAATGTACGAGCCCACTTTGCGGGTAATGCTTTATGATGAATCGGCCAATTGGGAGGCCATGAAGACCGCCCTAGATTTCCTTCCAGAAGCTAGGGGCAATGCGGCGCTCAGGCATGAAATTTATCGCTTAAGGATGACAAGGGCATATAACCGCCGAGTGTCTAAGCGGCCGCTCAAAATGGGGGATCTAGTGTTGAGAAAAATGGAAGCTGTTGGCCGTGCCAATGAGGACGGCAAGTTGACTCCAAACTGGGAGGGACCGTACAGAATCAGGGAAGAAGTCCGAGACGGCACATATCGCCTTGAGGCAATTGATGGCCGTCAGATCCCACGGACATGGAACACTGATAACCTGAAGAAGTATCATGTTTGAGTTTAGTTTCTTTAAGTACTTAGCCAAAAAGCTGTTTATACAGCTAGGTCTACTGACCGAGCCTTGTAATTAAAGCCGTACGGCCACAACAATGTACTTTTGACAAAAATTAATGAGGAGTCAGGCATTGTTGAATTATTTGTTGTTTTTATGATTAAAGGTCGAATGAAATGATTTACTGAGTTGCTTCCAATATAGTAACACGGCCTACCATTCTTTTTGAATGGCCGTGTTAATAAGGAAGCAAGGTTGCTTCCAATATAGTAACACGGCTTATCATTCTTTTTGAATGGCCGAGTCAAAAAGGAAGCAAGTTTGCTCCCAATATAGCAACTCGGCCACAAAAAAAAAATAAAAAAAAAAACTAATTTAATTCAGAGATCAATGCGTCCGCCCAATTCTAGGCGGACGATTGAGGAAAGGTATCCCGAACTTGTGTAGAAAACAAGTGTCCTTTACAAATAGGGCAAGGGCATACCTAGGCATTTAGCCCGGCCAATCAAGGAATCTCTGAGTTGAGATAATACTTAGGATTTCTAGGGTACGTCCGAGCGATATATTCAACGGACTACTCGTACAATGATAGCCGAACGGCCAACTAAATTAATTCGGTGCTTCACCTAGCCCAAGGGCAATCATTACTATGATTTGATTAACTTGCTAGCCGTCATACCCTTTTAAGGCATAAAAACTACCAAGTTAATCAAACCACTTAGAAAATGGACTAGGCGAACACCGAATAAAGGGGCATGCCCCTAGGAACGTACGAAAAGGCATAATACTGAGACGTACGGAAACTTGCAAAAAGCAAAAAATTTGCAAAAAACTGCTAAGTATGAAACAGAAGTAAAAGCCGCCAAAAAGGCGGACAAAATTTTCATTAATAAGACCGCACAAAGGTGGTCGAAATGTTTACATAACCGCTCGAACAGGCGGCCTCAGAAGAAGAACAAAAAAAAAGAGAAGTACAAAATAAACTAAGTACACAGTAAGCTGAATAGAAAAGGAAAGCTGAGCAGACGGCTGCTGGAGGACCTGAGCTCTACTTAGCCGTATTATCTGTGGCAGGCTCCTCCGCTGTCTTCGCGTCCTTGGCCGGGGCATCCTTTTCGTCCGCCTCCTCCTCCTCCTCATCCCCTTCCCCTCCGGACTCGGGGGAAGTAACTACTAGTTCTGGAGGAGGCATGCCGGCCTTCCTTGCCTCTTCTTTAAGGCAGACGTACTGAAGCCGCTTCTTGAAGCGTTCCTCGTAATAGGCAGCTTCACCTTCGTCCACCATCAAGTTGAAGGCATCAAAGAAGTATGCCTTAAGCCTGTCTTCAGCATTTTGCTCGATGCGGATGACTTCTTCAACGCTGATCGGCCGAGGAGTTTTAAGTTGCTCCTCATAGTCCGCAATGGACTTCTTTAAGGTCTCCACCTCAACCTTCAGCGCATCCGCTTCATCTAGAGCAGACTTAAGGTTGGCTTGGGCCAACTTCAGCTCACTTTTCAAGGCTTCGGACGCCTCGAAGCCCAGCTTCCACTTCTCCTTTTCCAGGACGGCCTCGTCCCTTTCAACCCTCATGGCCTCCCTGGCCAAGGACTCCTGTTCGAGTGCCTTGCCCAGTTTGACCAGGTCCTCTGTTTGCCGCGCCGCTTTGTCGGACAGCGCGGTTATTTGGGTCTCAAAGTGTACCCTTTGGACGGCGGCCGTCCCAGTTACAGCATCCTCGGCTTTCCTGACTTCAACCCAAGCATTCTTCAACCGTTCGTTCTCCTTGTCCTTCCAATCTAGGAAGGCGTTCAAACGGAGGAAGAGCTGCGGACAGAAGGAAGAAACTTATTCAAAAATATGGAAAAATTAGCTAAGTGTTGGAAAGCAAAAACATAAGGAGATAGAAGTATACCTCGGCGCTGCAGTTTAGCATGGGGCCGAGGAAGCCTTCGTTGATCCCCCGCAGCTTATCACGCTGCGCTTGGGGGACCGCGCGAACCATGGCCTCGCGCATGGCCTTCCTGTCCGCGCCAGTCAGTGACTGGCCGGGTACCTTCAACTGCATCTCCTCTGATATATCTGCGGACGACCGTGTAAGAAAAGTTAGCTAAATTTTACAAGTAAACAAAGACTTATAAAAAGTGAGAAAAAAGATGGCTAACCAGTGGAGAAGGATGGAGGAGAAAGATTGGTGGGAGGAGGCGGTAAAGGAGCTTCCCCCTCCTCCGGACGGCTCCCTTCAGCGTCGCTGGACGGCGGGTTGACCAGCATCGTCCCGATCCAGCGACCGGTCATTTGTTCTGGGGTTAACCTATCCCCACCGTCCGAAGGGACGGACTCTTCATGGACCTGATCAGCAACAGGTTCCATGGGCTTGGAGGCCCCGCTTTGTGTCAGCCGGGGTTGTTCTCCTTTAGACTGCGTTGTAGCAGTCTGCGACTTTGCCGTTGCCGCTGCTTGAGAAGACGGCTTGGAAGCAACCGTCTTTCTCCTCTTGGATGCGTTCGCATCAGGAGTGGACGTGGCCGGCTGCTTCCGCCTGGCCTTTGGGGTAGAGGAGGAGGTCTGCAAAAATACCAAGTTAGAAAAATTTGATGGCGTCCGTGCGATTTGGGAAAGGAACTCCCTTCCAGCATGCGTGAACGGACATAAAGCGTCCGTGCAAACTCAGGAAGTAGGTTCCTTCCAATATAGCAGAACGGACACATTAAGGAATAAGAAATTCAAAAAATAAACTAAGTGTTTACCTCTTTGAGTTGCTCGTACATCTTGAAACGAGCTTTGTACCTGGTCAAGTCCACCTCGGACATCTTCACTTCAGCTTTCTGGGCCGAGTCAAGCATAGCGTACGCCTCCGCTGCAAAGACAAAAAGCAAAGTGTTAGAAAATTTTTCTAAACAACTCTACATGTGTACAAAAAAGGGTCTATATTTCTAAATGTCCACCTTGGGGCATGTTCTGGTACAGGCCGTACGCAGACATAAAGACAGGGTCCCTAAGCCAATTGGCAAGAGGAACCCAATGGCTAGGGACCCGTTCAGTTTTGTTGCCCCGCTTGACTCGGTTGACCTTGAAGTACTCAAGCTGGTGTTCGTGGTTTGGGTGGATGGGCGGCTTGTCAGGCTTGTGGTCTCCGCGTCCGAGTTGAATAGGCTCTGGACGGCACCTGTTCATGCGAAGGTTGAACTCCGCATCTTGAGTTTTGATGCGGTAAAAACGGTGCTTCCAGTCCCTCCATTTGCTGACACGGTCAACCACGACCATATAATCCCTGGTTGAACTCAAGATGAGCCAACCATCCACGTCTTTCTCCAGCCGAGTCAGTGAGTGCATCTCACAGAAGACCGCAAAGTCTGGCGTGAATTTTTTGGCGATGCACGTCACCAAATACCCAAAAATGTTCAACCAACTGTTTGGCGTCAGTTGGAAGAGGCCGATGTCATACTCGTCCAGGAGAGTCCGGACGAACGGGTGAAGAGGGAAGCGAAGTCCCACGTCCAAGGCTGCCCTATAGACGCAAAACGCTCGTTTGCGCGGCTTCTCCTCATCCCAGGTAGCCACAGCAATGGCCTTCCTGGGGACTTGAATTTCGAATCCCTCCCCCAAATGGAGGGACTCCTTATACTTCTCAAAATCCTTCTTTAAAAACTTCAGGGCTGTCTCCCCAACTGTACAGGCGTACGGGTCCCTGAAGTTATCAATGTTGGCGACAGTTTCTTCGGCCGCCGCCTCGCCTTCGGCCGTCTCACCCACGGCCTCTTTCTCAACTTCTTCCTCTTCCACTTGGTGAGAAGGGGCACTCCCAAACCCCGAAGACAGCACTCTGTCCAAATCTGCTGCCTCGGCCGAGCTTCGGCCCCTTGAGCTTGGAACGCCCATTGAAGAAGGAACGTCCTCCTCGACCATTGGACGCTTGCCTTTATCCTTGGCAGCGTCCGCCCCATTTCCCGAAGGAGGGGCGTTGCGAATAGGCAGGGCGGACGATTCGCGGATTGAGATTCCGGTTAAGGGTCTGTCCGCCCCACCCAGTTGAGGCCGAGGTTGAGAAGAAGAGGGGACGGACGAACCAGAAGCGTCCGCCCTAGGATTGGAAGGGTTGTCTTTGCAGGATACCAGTTCGGCCCCATCCATGACTGAACTGGCAAATTGAGGGAACCTAAGTTCCGGAGCAGGTGCGGACGAGGCGCCTTCAGCTCGCAGGCGTTCCTCGAAGGAAGAAGTGACCTCCACGGCCAAGTGATGAGAGCCAGTGGAGGCGGTCGTTGTTTGGGTGGTGGAGTCAGTCTCCACCATTGTACTTGGGTCACTAGGGTCATAAGGGCCCCTAGGATGAACCAGACTTCCGTCTGGGTTCCTGGTCGCGTGAAGCTCACGCGTACGCATGGTTCTTGCCATTGCCTGTTGGGACAGAGAAGAATAAGTGGGGGTGAGTATGTACGCATCAGACATAGACTCACTCCAAGGAGGAGACAACTCTTCTCCGTCCACTCTAGATTCCTCAATCCCAGGCGAACGGCCGGCCTCATGAGAAGAGTCGGACGAAGCCGAGTATGGATCCAGAATTGAAGTAAAAGAAAAAGAAAAAGAAAACAAGTAAAAGAGAAAATGTAGACGGCCTACCTCTGTACGTTCTGAAAGTTCTGAAGGTGGTGGTGAAGTTCTTGAAGATTGACCGGAAAACTCAAGATTACCCGGAAAACTCAAACTCACGGCGGCGCTCTTGAAGATTAAGGAAAAAATAACTTTCTCTCACTAGAACGCTCTGACTTCTCTCTAGATTTCACAATTGGGTAAAGTGTGAAAATGAGAATTCACCTCCCATATTTATAGAGTGAATTCATGAGGGCAAAATGGTAAAACCGTCTTTCCCGCCTAAACATTCAAACGGTAATTTCTTGAGAAATTACTCGAAGAAAGGGCCAGGACGACGTCAGGGTTCTGTTAACTTGTGAAAAAGACCAGACGAACAATTAACGGCACGTTAAAGTGAATTGAAATAAGTGGAAAATTCAAGAATTTTACACCTTCAACACTTAGTCTCCAAAATTTGAGAAAATCTAAGAGGAAAAACGTTCGCCCAGTTCTCAGACGTACGAAGCATGATTAGAAAGCCAGGAAGTACGTCTGAAATCATGGAAGCCCAGATTACCCCAAAGAAGATATGTGGCCGTTCTGGGTGGTTAGGAGATAAGCTCCTCCCAGAGTATCAGAACGTCCAGTCTCGTTGATGTGGCCGTTCTGGGCAGTTAGGAGATCAACTTCTCCCAGAGTATCAGAACGTCCAGTCTCATTGATGTGGCCGTTCTGGGCAGTTAGGAGATCAACTCCTCCCAGAGTATCAGAACGTCCAGTCTCATTGATGTGGCCGTTCTGGGCAGTTATGAGATCAACTCCTCCCAGAGTATCAGAACGTCCAGTCTCGTTGATGTGGCCGTTCTGGGCAGTTAGGAGATCAACTCCTCCCAGAGTATCAGAACGTCCAGTCTCATTGATGTGGCCGTTCTGGGCAGTTAGGAGATCAACTCCTCCCAGAGTATCAGAACGTCCAGTCTCGTTGATGTGGCCGTTCTGGGCAGTTAGGAGAACAACTCCTCCCAGGGTATGAGGACGTCCAGCTTGAAACAAGTGGACGACCACATGAATTCAGAGGTTAAGCCTCTCAGAGTACGAGAGCGTCCAGTACAAAATTTGGACGTCCAGATAAGCAAAAAGCCAAGCTCATTCCAGACTACGAGAACGTCCAGGGCAAAATATATGGACGTCCACGTAGCAAAAAGAGCCTTGAATCAAAAGTATATGGACGTCCAGGGCAGATGGGAAGCAAACCCAGCCCAGAGTACCAGGACGTCCAGAGTGCAAGATCAGAGGAGGCGGCCAGTAAGTGTACGAGCCACCCCCTCTGAGGGGCAAATGTTTAGGGTAAAAATACCCCAGGTACATGGCCCAATCTCATAGTGACACGTGGCCCAATAAACAGGCGACACGTGGCCCTATGAGAATGTGACACGTGTCCACTTGTCATGGTGACACCTATCAGCCATCCCTAAATGCCCTAATGCTGCAATCAGAATGAGAAAAGAGCCCTGATGACCTCAGGCCCAAATCCCGAGAAAACCTTGAAAGCCGTAAAACGGCGCCCCCCACGACACGTGGCGACCTCTGATTGCGCAGCCAATCACGTCACGAAATTCTAGGGCATAAACCCTAGAGGGGTACATGTTCCCACCCCTATAAATACCCCAATCATTAATGATGGGAGGGGTGGATTGTGACATAACATAAATATAGAGCATTAAAGAGCTCCAACTTCTCTCTACTCTCTCTCTCTAGCCTTTTTCCGTTTCCGTTCACTAACTTGAGCGTCGGAGGCGAATATTCCGAACACCGGAATATTCGTTATTTTGCAGGTGTCCGAGTCTTTGTCAGCAGAGCGTGACCAGTATCCGAGGGAATCACAAAAAACCCCGAAACACCTGTCACTATTATCCATGTAGTGGTACTTTTTGCCATCCTATTTGTTTGCTAACAAATAGCAGCTATGCTCTGAGAGTTAATCCAAATGACGCAATAGTCCTATGTAAAGTGAAAACATCGACTAATCCAAAGAAGAATATATATTTAGAAGTCTTTCATCAATCCTTACATTTGAAATGTATTGGAAATAATGCAAGAAAAATGAAAAATATAAAGAAATATAAAATGGAAAAATAACTGGAAATTTAGTTGGGTGAGTCGCGAATAACTTTCAACTCTCCTCGAGACAATTCACGCCCTCTAATACAAATCGCAGGGAGTAAACTGCTCGTTGTCTCCATAATAAAACCCCAACTTACACACTCCCTGATCTGGGTATTAAGGAGTAGAAGCTTATAATATAAAAATGGTCAAAATACCCGACTACTATTTTACGTTATCCAAGTACAGGGGAATTGTATAGTGTGTAAGTATATGTCCAATAAAGCTTACACTACACAAATATATAACTCCATCAAAGCACAGAACGTTGCAAAAATAAATTAGAACATTTATGTAAGTTGTTACTCCAATAATAGTCAACTTGTAACCTTCACTCAAATATTAAAATTAAATTTCAAATTTAAATCACCATCATTGATTTGTGATTAATGTCATATAAAAGTGAAATCTCAATACTTTAAAAATTGTAACGTTGCAACAACCATCATCACTTGCATAGTTGCAGTAAATTGCTTGAGCATCTAAACGTTTTGAGTATTAGTTTTGTTTTGAAACCAATTATACGTTAGTAATTTTAAAAATAGATTAGGAGTTACAAATGTCATATAGTAATGATAGTTTAAATATGGTGAGTAAGTAAAACAGTAACTTAAATTGAAAAACTTAATTTATATTTTAAATTAAAAAATAAATACGTTAAATTAAAACCAATTAATTTTAATTATTTTTAAGTTAAAAACATCCAACAAAATGTATGATAACACATTGATGAGACAAATCTATTATTCCATATGATTATATTTTTTAGGTATTTTTTTTTACTTTTACCACCAAGAAAAAACATATAATTGTTTTTTACCACCAAACTTAGCTTATAAAAGTTGTATTATTATTTTTATATATATATATATATATATATATATATGATAAGATCAATTGGGCCCCAACCGAAAGCTCCTATCATAGGAAGTCTGGCTGGCAATGCCTAGATGGGGTAGGGGGATGGGATTTGTACTTGATCATAATCAAACCTCGCGCCTCAAGGATGCGAGGTGACCTTTGGGCCACTTGTCCAAGAGATCATTCTCTTATAAAAGTTTTATTTTACCACCAACTAAAAATCAAAAAATTATTTTTTACCATCTGCTGTCAAAATTAATAACTAAAAATTTAAAAATTATTTTTCACCATTAACTGTAAAAATAACCATAAAATGTTTAATGGGGTCAATTTGGCCTTTTTGGTTCGATTTGAGGTTAGAATTGACAAGAAATTATCATAAATACCTCATTTTGCCTAGTAAAAAATACTTCGATTTGCATGACAACACAAAACGAGGCATTTTCAGTATTTTTAAGTCATTCAAACCTCAAATCAGCCCTAAAGAACCAAAATGACACTCAAAACCTCTAAAGAGTATGTTTTTGGCATGAATATCGAATAGGATTTTTTAACTTTTACCAACAAAAAAAATCGCAAAATTGTTTTTTACTACCAAAAATAAGTTTTATTTTTTGTTTTTTACCACCTGCCGTAAAAAACCTAACGGAATTTTTTAAATTCTTCGATTTTCGTGCCAAACACATGGTCTTTAGGGGTTTTGGAGGCAGTTTGGTCCTTTGGGTCCAATTTGAGGTCATAATTGACAAAAATGATCGGAAATGCTTCCTTTTGCATATTTAAAAATATATCTCAGTTTGCGTAAAACACGCAAAACGAGGCACTTATGATTATTGTTTGTCAATTCTGACCTCAAATTGGATCTATAGGGCCAAAATGCCCCACTAAACATATGAACAACATGTTTTGCGCACGAAAATCAAAGAATTTTTTTTAAACTGTTAAATTTAACGGTTTTCTTGACGGTAGGTGGTAAAAAACAATTTTTAAAAATTTTTTTGGTGTTAAAGTAAAACTTTTAAAATTTTTGGTAGTTAAAAACAATTTTGTGATTTTTTTGGTAGTAAAAGTCAAAATATCCTATCAAATATTTTTATTTTGAAGATTTCACGGTTCTTTTGACGGCAGGTGGAGAAAAATAAATTTTAGATATTTCGTTGATGGTAAAATAAAACTTTTAAAAGTTTGGTGGTAAAAAACAATTTCGAGTTTTTTTTTTCTAGGTGGTAAAAAATAAAAAAAAAAAAAAAAAACAAAAAAAAAAAAGCTTTTTTTAAATATATTTTTAAAAACATCAAATAACTACAACAAAAAAGAGAGGATTGTACCTTACCTTAAAATTTTTCAACCAAAATTTAAGGATACATCATGTTCACCATTTTGATTAACAAGAGGCACTCCCCGTCTCCTCCTCATGGCTTGGCCGTGAACCTCTAAAGCTCACGACTGAACTAGGGTTTTTTGTGCGCCAAACATTTTCTAAATAAAGCTTATGTTTTATAAAACTTAATTCTATCCAAAATAACAATTTTATTAAAAAAAATAAAAATAAAAATAAATAAATAAAGTAAAAATTGAAAGAGGACTCGGATAAAAAAAAAAAAAAAAAAAAAGGGAGCATCATCAAAGGCATTAGGTATGCATGATTATGCACGGCGAGCAAACCAAAGAATTTTTTCTTCATTGTCCTCTTAAATTCTTAATCGTATCAATTTGAATTAACTACACGGTTTTTTCACCGTATACCTTTGAGTTTTTTTTGTTTATTAAACGTATATCTCTGAAAATTTTTCAAATTTACTATATATACGTGACTTTTTACAAAAATTTACCATATATTCCTAATGACAGCAAGATGAGCGTAATTTGGTTAATTATGCATTGAAACAACCTTTGATCTCTCCCCCATCCTCGAAACCACTCTTTTCCTTTCTCCAACCCACGAAACCATTTCAAATTTCCATAATCACATATGTATGCTTGATTTTGAGGATGGAAAAAGAAAATTTGGGGTGGTTTTGGGGTGGAAAAAAGGAATGTGGGTGGTTTCGGATGTAGGGGATGCATTTAGGGTGGTTTCGGATGTAGGGGAATGTATTTAGGGTGGTTTCAGGCATAATTGACCCTAATGACTGACAAAGTTAACAATCATTAGTCATCAAGAGTATATAGTGTATTTTTGCGAAAACTTAAAGGTATATGATAAATTTTAAAAAGTTCAGGGGTATATGGTGAATAAACAAAAAAAACTCAAGGGTATATGGTGAAAAAACCATTAACTAAACTAATGAAGGGAAACGATGATATAGTGAAAATAGAGCATTCATATAATTAGGAAATAAGAGTAGTTTGTTGATTTGAGCTTAAGACTAATGGGAAATGCTCTTAAATACTTGAGTTGATGGCATTTCTTTGTTTAATTGAGTTGAAAATCACCTAACCCACTACTATTTTAATAAGCGAGTGGCTAATTTATTAACTATTGTTTCAATAATGCATTATTAAAAGATTATCCTAGCAAAACTTTTCTTCGCTAGCCCCTTTTGTCCAGATACAAATCATTTATATAAGGAAAAATTAAAGTAGGTAATATTGTATTTTTTTTAAAACAAGTAGATAATTATTTAATACATAGTTTCAGTAGAATATTATTGTTCATCGTTAGCTTTATTTCAAACATCATATAAAATAAAACGGTATGTTTAACTACTTCATAATACTTTTTTAACTTTAAATTGAATAGTCCGAACATAACAAGTCACCATTATTAAAATAGACCGGTGCCTAATATCATTATTAGGAAAATAGATTTAAAATAATCTCAACTATTAACGATGTGTAAATTAATACAATCTCAACTATTCACTATTACTCTATGAGCAGTACAACATTTTGTAATATATGTGCAAAATGGTACGCCAACATTCGAAGAAGACAACGTAAGGAGTATTCCGTCCATACTCATTATTATATTAGGGAAATTGAGTTAAAATAATCCCAACTATTAGCGGTGGGTAGAAAATAATACAACTTCAGTTAATTGCTATCAACAGTACTACCTTTTGTAGTATATGTACAAAATGGTAAGCAAACCATCGACGAAGAAGGTATCTCGAGAAATATTCGTCCATATTGTTGTTATATTATTTTATATTAATTATTCATATATTTTTTTTTCAATAGACATAACTCCTATATTTTTATTTACAATAACACACTACTTTGACATGACACACACTTTAAGAGATATATTAAACTAGATTAACGGACAAATTAATCAACAAAATCCTACCTCCAATAAGAAGAAAGTGTTATGTTTTTTAAATAAAAAAAAAAAAAAAAAAGTGTTAAGTGGCTACAATTTAAATTTATTACATAATTTGTCCACTTACATAGTCTAATCACTTTTTCAAATTGTTTAGCATGTCAAAAAGGTGTGTTGTAAGTATAAAAAATAAATAAAATATTTGTTAATTTTGATTTTTAAACTTTTGTTTTATAGTAGAAATTTTTTCTTTAAAGAATTTAATTTACTAGCTTAACAAAGGGGTGGGGCATTTTTAAGTTTGGTAGGAGGGAATTATTAATGTAAAACGTATTTTGAAAAAAAAAATTATAATATTTGGTGAACTTAACTATAATTGAAATTATTTTTGCTTAACTGAAATTATTTTTACTGGAGTGAAATTATATTTGGTAAACTTCAATTATTTTTACTCAACTAAATTAATTTTACTGAACTTCAATTATTTTTGCTGAACTTAAATTATTTTTACTGATTTTTAATTATATTTCTTTTTAAAAGTTACTGATTTTTACTTAATTGAAATTATATTTACTGAACCGAACTTATTTTTACTAAAATAAAATTATTTTTACTAAACTGAAATTAATTTTAATGTATATTATTTTTATAAAGTGAAGTAAGGTCCTGTTCACTTCACCTTAAAAAATAATATTAAGTAAAAATAATTTCAGTTCGGCAAAAATAAGTTCAGTTTAGTAAAATTAATTTCAGTTCAGTAAAAATAATTTCAGTTCAATAAAAATAAGTTCAATTCAGTAAAATTCAGTTTTCTTAAAGAAGAATTATAATAGAAAATCAGTAAAAATAATTTCAGTTCAGTAAAATTAATTTAAGATCAGTAAAAATAATTTAAGTTCATCAAATATAATTTTGTTTCAGTAAAAATAATTCCAATTCAACAAAAATAAGCTGAAGAGAACGGAGCCTAAACAGGACTATTGAATAAAACTCGGGCCACGTACTAGTTTGCATTATTAAATCAATCATTTAGCTCATTACATACATAGCATTATTCCTTGCTATGCAATATTATTTGCTCATTACCACTGGCGGAGCCAGCATGGGACAAGGGGGGACAGCTGCCCCCCCACTTTCCCTAAGTCAAATCAGGTTAAATAGATAAATGTAAGCATTGTTGTATTACACAAAATAAGATGGAGCAGTGGTGAGTGTAGTGAGCTTTTATGCGGGGGTTTGGAGATCAAACCTTGGTGAGCGCACCAAATTTGCAATCATCTTCATATTTTTTTCTTCTTAGTACTTCCATTTTACATAAGAAGATATTCCGTATTATTTATTTTTTTAATGACAAGTACTGCATATATTTATCTAAGTAATTATTCTAATAGTAATTTGCACAAACAAGTCCATTAAGGATGTAATAGGGAATTATGATTTATGAAAATTGTATTTACATACGTAGTATATTACGAGTATATAATGTTCAAATTTTTTCATAAAAGTTCGAGGCCCATAAGCAAATAATTTATAGGAAAAATTGTAAATGATGTTGGATTTTTTAGTGAGCTCTCATATTTTGGGGTTGTCTCTCACAGCTACGTTATGTTATGCTATGGATTTTGAATTGTAAAACTTTAACTCCTGAACTTGTTCAAGTATTGATTTTTTATCAAACATTTTTGTCAAACAATGTAATGTCTGTTTGTCCCCCCGGTTTGAAATTTCTGGCTCCGCCACTGCTCATTACCTACATTATTAAAAGAAATCATTTAGCTCATTACTTACGTAACATTATGCCTTGCTATTCACTGCCCACAACACACGATTGAATACTTGAATTTGGCAATAAATATGACATCGTGAGTACCTAATTACCTACGACACCTTCGAATTATCATTTAATTTAGTTTTATTAAAGGATCAACTTAATCAAAAATTTATGTTCCAAACTGAACCCAAAATATTTTACTTAAAATAAGAGAATGGATAATATTTGAACCTATGGTTGTGTTTTCGTTTTGACCTTTTAATTTTTTTAACACCCTAGAAATTCCCTTATTTTATAAATCCCCTTTTCTAACTAAAATATTAAGATGACAAATATTACCACAATCATGATCACGGCTAAAAATTTTATCAAAGACACAGAAGACTTTACTTTTTAGAAGTAATTTAAATTAAACATCAAAATAAATAGGAAATTTTGTCTAGAACTACTCTAAAGATATGGTCATTTGTGAACAACAACCCTTTTTTTTTATTTTTTTTTATTTTGTTAAGAATTACCCAGAAGTTAAGAAAATTTTGGGTAACACTACCCATTAACGTTTTCCGTCCAAAAAAACGTTAATGGGGCTCACCTTTTCACTTTTCTCACTAAATTAGCTCCCCTAATTACCTTCTCTCTCCTCCTTAATTAACTTCCCCTAAACCCTAGAAATTAAAACCCCAAATTTAGACATCCTATCAATTACAATGGCCAATAAGACATCCTACCAATTACAATGGCCAATTAGTAATTAAAATGCAATTGAATTCAATCTCAAAGTCAAAATAACCGAAACCTAGAATTCAATTGAACCCCTAAACCCTAGAAATAATAACCCCCAAATTTATTTGAACCCATAAACCCTAATCTGAATCACTAATTTACACCTTAATTATGTTAATTGCGTTCAATTAAAACTTGTAAACAAATACAATGAACAATGAATTAAAAGAAAAGTGTAAAACATTACTTGAATAATTGAGGATTTGTGCTCAATTGATTGAGTATGTTCTCTTAGATTTTTGAGTGAGAATGGAGGGGAAGTTAATTAGGGAAGAGAGAGAAGGTAACTAGGAGAGTTAATTAAGTGGGAAAAGTGAAAAAGTGATCCCAATAACGTCTTAATTAGACGGAAAACGTTAATGGGTAGTGCTACACTGCTACCCAAACGTTTTGTAACTTCTGGGTAGTTCTAAACGAATAAAAAAAAATGGGTAGTTGTTCACAAATAATCCTATCTTTAGAATAGTTCTACAAAAAATTTCCAAATAAATAACTTCAAACTAAATATCAAATTAAAATCAACTACTTCAACTTGAAACCAACAACGGCCCAAAACCAAAATCTATAATACTGTGATATGACGTAAGAAGTAAAACAATGTACATATAGCTCTCAGCCTCTCACCACTTAATCGCAACATGCTCCAATGTTTTTTAATGTGCACACTAACATGCTTGTCCTAACAATATTAATAAATAAATTATGCTTGTCAAACATTCATCACATCTTACTCCCTATGTATTCTTGAATAATTGACACAGTCCAACTTGACAAATATGTCAAAAGCACTAGTTTGACCTTAGGTATATTATTAAATACACGTACACGTGTAAGTTATTTATTGGATAAAAAAAACACCTAAACTCTAAACCAGCCACCACCCCCACGAACCGGCAACCCTAACCCCCCACCGTCGTCAGCCCCCCTCCCTATCCCTTCCTCGCTGCCCGCTAAGTGTTGACTATGATGAACTAGCAAGGTTGCAACTTGACAACCTATCCCACCCCTGCTGGCCGCTAAGTGTTGACTATGATGAACTAGCAAGGCTGCAACTTGACTAATGTAAAGGTTAGGGTTTAAGATTTTTTCTTTTTTTTAATCGATTCTTTTTTTTATCCAATAAATAAGTGACACGTTTACATGATAGCCCCACTAATGAATCTTGGATGGAATCCAATAAGTGGTGGTGAAATCTAATTTTTAAATTTTTTGTAGTTGTAATAAAACAAAAAAAGGTGGTAAAAGCCAATATCGGCTTTTTTTCTTGGAGATAAAAATTAAAATTTCAATTTTTTTTCCTACAATGCTAGCATGTAATTTAATTGAAATACCCAACTTTCATACTTATCGCTCCGGCTCGAAACACCGGTCACCCTCGTTGTCGACATCTTCACCATAACCACTAGCCCAGACCAGTCACCAAATATCATAAATGTAGCACACAGGGAATCTTTAATATTAATTTAAAAAAAAAAAAAAAAATAGTGTTGGAGGACAGTTTCAGGGGTCTAGCAAAAATTTACCAAAACCGAACCAATTTGGACCTTAAAGACTATATGTGATGTCAAAATATTCAAATAGTTAATAAAATATTAAAGATTCAACGTCTTCGACAAAATCTCCGGTGCTAGGCTTCATTGATATTTTGGGCATCCGATGATGAAGTTGATCCTGTTTCGGCTACTAGTCAAAGTTCATGATGTTATATGGACCTTGTTAAAAATTTATGTTGTTGAGGCAAATTTTGCCCCTTTTTTTTTGGGTGCCTACTCACCACGTCAACAGTTCAACACTCCAAATTGCCAATTCCCTTGAAAAGTGCACATCAAGACCAAACAAGAACGTAAGCATTACAAAACAGTACTCAACAATGACAATTATAATCAATCAAAACTAACAATCATTATTTAACGCAACACTTAATAATCATAACAATTACATACCCAGTCCTGCAACAACGGACCTGAAGAAAAAATGATTGGCTATGTAACAATGCTTCTCTAACTCTTTCACCTTTAAGGTACAAGAACTTGCCAGGCATCCGCCGTGATCAAATTGCACCTTTAAGGTACAACTAATGAAATTCTGTTACCACTAACAAAATTGTTTGGCATGCTTCAAGAACATGCAAAAAATAACAAACTAACTTTCATGGTAGGGAAAAAATCATGCTGCGGCAGATAGCTTTTCTTCATGCTCATCAAGATTAAGAGCTTCCAGCAACTTAGGCCAGGATTCTGGGATGCCCCCAGGGAGGTCAAATTCCAATAATTTGCCACGATTGCGATAAAACTCTTCTAGTGGCTGACTCTGCAATCATATTTCAAATGCCATTATGTCAGATAGGTAAAATCATATTCAAAGAGGATGACAAAAAAAGGTACATACGAGAGAAAAAGATGTCCTCGGGAGGAAAGGAAGGCAAATGCTATAAAATATCATGTCCTATTGAGAAATCCTATTTGAGGCCAAGGCGGTTATAATTAATCCCTAGTTTCACATTTTCTAATTCCCTAACCCCCCATTCATTCCTCTTTCTATAATAGAAGTTTGAGTAACAAGCCTGAAATCCTTTCTGCTCTGATCAACCAGCTTGATCATCCCAGACTTCAGTTCATTTACAAAAATACTAGACCAACTTGCTATTGGAAGATGAAGTATTAGACAAGGATCTTTACATGGGAAAAAAAGAAAGTTATGCTCTTGGCAGTAAATTATAGCCACAGCCAGATCTTTCAATAATTTATATAATATGTAAGTATAAGAAGCACTCTTTAACTATTCTCTAACAATTCTGTTCACAAAAGAGAAAACAAAGAGAAAGTAAATAACAAAAGCATGCTAATCAGAAAGAAAGAAACAATGACTATTACTCCCTCAGTTTTTGCCAGATAACTCTTCAAATATGATGAAACTATCAATAGAAACCTTAAGAAATTCAACAAACTATGATTGCAGTAATTACCTTTTCACTGTATACAAGAAGCCGTTCTTTCACAACTGCTTCAGTATCATCAGCTCGGGTGATCAGTTTGGAAGCACACTGCGAAGGGGCCATCAGTGGAGCCATACTTATGTCAGGCATTCCATTCTCACCCTTGATATTAATAGAGGCAACATTAAAGTTTTTACCACACTGGCCACAGATCCTTCTACCAAGGCATTTCTCTATTAAAGCTTGCTCAGGTAATCTCAAATTAACCACCAAATCTATAACAGTAACTCCTTCCAATATTTCCTGAAATCAGAACCAAGGTGTGAGCAGACCCCAAGGGAAAAAACAAAAATAATAATACATGATACTCATTCTAATATGCAAAACAAAGAGGCATCAAACAAATTTTCACTACTACAAAAGTAGAATAAGGTCACTTGAGAATAAATATTTAAGAAAGCTAGATCATGTACAAAGCTAATACAATATGCTACAAGGAGATTACAAATACAATTATACAGCTACTCTATAATACTAGAACCATTTACGGTATTGCATACCAAAAAAAAAAAAAAAATTAAACCTTTATAGTGGTATACAATGTTTACCTCTCAAGAAGTAGATTGTGAATAAAGTTAGTACAATATGCTACAAGGAGATACAGATACAACTATGCAGCTATTCTATAATACAAGAACCAATGAAGGTATTGCAACCCACAAAAAATCTAACTTTTAGAGTGGTTTACATCTCAAGAAAATACATCATAGAATTTAACAATATATCGAAATTTAAAAACCTACACAATGAAGTAGGATGTTTAGTTTAAACTAAAGAGAGCAACAAAAATCTGATAACATGTGAGGAACAGAAATAAATAAATAAACATAGCATTTGAAAAAAAATAAAGCCTGGCATGGTAACTCAAATAGGAAACAAATTAACCCACATGTTTATATCTGATACAATATTGTATAAAAAGGTTTGCTCCAACAATAAAAAGAAACTTACTGCTTGTCTAATAGTACGTGGAAATCCGTCAAGAATGAAACCTGATTCACCTCTTGTTTCTCCAGTCTCAAGCCTCTTTGATAACAGAGAAATTATTATTTCATCGGATACTAGTTTACCTTGGTTGACAATTTCAGCAAGCTGGAAGTCAGAATGAACAAAAGATAAATGTCAGGAAGACGAAAAGCCTGGGCGTTTTTTTCTTTTTTTTGTTGGGGGTGGGGGGGGGGGGGGTTTATACGTAGTCATTAATAGTCAATTGTTGTTTGTCTATAATAGAATAAGGTTTATATATATATTTGATGGGGGATGGGAGATGTAGCTAAGTGATGCTAACTCTCCAAAGCAGGTGATTAATTTAACAAAGCAATTTTTATTGTGTAATTGTAACATATCAAATTACAGAATTACATCAAAAGAAACTATCTTTCAATAGCAGAGAGTAGTACACCCTTGATCTGAAATAAAGCATCTAACTATTCCTTTAAAACAAATCATATGGTTTTGGTTTCATACTTATAAGCCTATAATGGCAGATACGTAAAAAGTCAAACCTGATATAAAGTGATAGGTTGAGAAAGTGAATTCTTCAAACACCCACCACCACCCTTTTTACCCTTTTTATATTCCATCTCCTCTCAATTTCCCTCTGCTTACAACACCTGAAGTTGTTGGATTTAGTGGCATACATTCTCCTCCTCCTCCTCCTCCTCCTCTCCCTCCCCCTTAATCCCTTTGTCCATGGTCTCCCCTCTATTGTGGAGAAAATGGGTATGGTTGCTGAACTTTTGGTTTACAACATGCAATCTTAAATTTTTCAATGTTTTCAGTATATACGCCTAATTTTTTCAATTTATTCACAATATACGCGCAACTTTTTCAAATTTACCATATGGCCCTCAATTTTACAAAAACACATCACATACCCTTAATGGACAATGGACATTAACTTTGTTAGCTATAGCCATAATCAATCCATAAACCTCTAACTATCCCCACAAATCCCTAATTAAACTGCTAGAGATGTTCCTAGACCTCCAATGGTGATCACTTATGCATGTAAGAAGCATGGCAAGGGCAGTAAAATCAACTAATGATGCAAGGGCAAGGGAGTCATTAATATTAATAATTCTGTTGAAGAGTTTGTTATAGAGAGAGAAGAATCTGTTAGCAAGTTGTTAGCAGGCTAAGTGCATTTAAGGGAGGGCATTCTATTCATCTATTGTAATAATCATGCTAAAATATTGTTAAGCTTTTGCTTAGTTGGAGAGCTCCTTTCCACTCGAATGAAAGGGTGTATTGAGAAGATTACACTCATCAATCAATACAAAGTATTCCCCCCTCTTTCTTTATTTGTTGTATTGTAGCCTAAATCTGCTTCCAAGTGACCTGAATCCTAGCATAAACCACTAATCCGTCCCCTAATCTTTCTCCTTACCTTTGCTCCCATCTCTCTCCACATGACCACCACCACCACCATACCAATCACATACGCCCAGAATCGCCACTACTGTTATCAATCATTATCTCCCTCTGCTGTTGAAAGAGAACCACGACAAAAACATGCTTCCAATTCTCGAATTCTCTTCAATTTCACCACTTCAAATGTTACTTCTCTCCCGCTTGATTGCAATTTCTCCGATTATCTTCTATGCTTTTAGATCACCATGCCTGCCACCGTGATGCCGCCACTTCTCGCTGTCAATTGGCTAGAATCTGGCAAGTAACAACCAACCAAACACGATGTCGATTTCATAAATAAAAACACCAAAATCATATCTCTTCTCCCGAAAATTTCTCTATGCATTGCCTGTTCATCCTCCATGTTGTATACCTCTCAATGGCGCCACCACCAACCTTATCCTTCCCCAATCCATTGTGCAATTGTTATCCTTCCCCAATGCATTGTGCGATTGTTATAGGTGTTGTCATTGATGAATTGATAGAGACTTTGAAGGGAAATTTGAGAAATTAAGGCTTTGGTTATGTAGATCTGGGGACTAGCTGATAAGATGTTCCTACAATGGTCGTTTTTAGCAAGAGGAAAGATAAAGTGGGGTTGAATGGAGAGAGAGAGAGAGAGAGAGGGGGGGGGGGGGGGGATGGAATATAGGGTAAGGAGTAAAGAGGGAAAGATGAAAGACGCCATGGAAACTGTTAGAATTTTGAAATGGTGGCATCCTTGATTGATAAACTCTATTGTAGGGTTTTAGTGGGTAAGATATAAATTGAATTTTGATTGAACATTTCAAGATTTATGTTTGAAACTTTGAATTCATTTATGCTCCGTTTGGATTCGATGATTTAATTTCAAATTCAGGATTTGGGCTAATTCCATTGTTTGGAGAGCCAAGAATTTGAAATGATAGAATTAGTTCAAATTCTAAGGTAATCAGAAATAGCTTATAAAAGATTAATTGGAAATGACAAATAATAACCAGTCATTTGAATTCCATGAGGTCCCTGCTCTCATACATTGATGGTTTCTTCTTCTAAAAGATAGTATTTGCAATTTGTGCTCTTTCTCTCTCCTCAACCTCTTATTCTACCTACTAATCTCTTTCCTCCATAACCTCCATCATAACTCCACCACCACGATGACATTAGTTTTAGCAACCACCACCACAACATCAATGTCTGTCGCCGTCGCATTCAAGCCACCAATCTTCCACTATAACCGACGCACTTCTAATTAGAGGAATTTAAGGGATGCAGATTGATACCTCAAAGTAGATGTGCGTACAAAATCTCAATTGGATTTGGTACCTTGTTTGAAAAAAAAAAAAAAAATTGTTTTGGGATTCTAAAGTTAAGGTTCATCACTTTTCCCAAAAAATTGATCGAAATGTTCATATTTTGTTATACCGAGGAAACATGATTGTGCTTAAGATTTAAATTTGAGATGTTTTCTATTTTTATTCTTTTTTAAGAAATTTTGTTAAACGATTCAAGTTGTGGAATTGGACTTCCATAATTTTACCAAACAACATAGAAAAAAAAAATCATGAATTTAAAATTCTATGGTGTTCCAAACAGTATAATTGGAATTGAATACTAGTATTTCAATTCCCAAATTTGAAATGAAGAATTTGAAATGAAATGTTGATTCTCAAACACTGCCTTTAAAGGTTTTGTTAAATTATTTTTTATTTCTAATTGACAGAGTTTGGATGTAAAAGGAGAAAGGATATTGGAGTTATGGCGTTATGCTAAAGTGGATGTGATTGATGGGGGAATATTAGTGAAAAAAATAAGTGTTAAAAGGGATAAGAGATGTAGTAACGTCATTAAGTAAGTGTTAGGTCCTGTTCACTTCACCTTAAAAAATAAAACTACCTCCATTTTTATTTAGTTGACATCATTCTCTTTTCACGCTTGTCAAAGCACTATTTTAACGATTAATATCTCTAATTCTCAACATTGTAAAATTATAAAAAGTGGATATGTAAAACTCTTTTATAAAATATGCAAACAATTGCTACTATCTTATGAACAGTACTGTGCTTATGAACAGTATTCGCAATTCACTGTTGAAAATGAATAGTGAACTGCCTTTTTTGCCATTGCAAACAATGCAATGAGTTGGCTTCCATGGTTCCACCTGCTGCTTTCTTTTCTCTCTTCATCTGTCTCTTCCATTGAAGCGTACGCATGGTTTTCTCACCTCCATTAAAACAAATTTCCCCCATTTTCCCTTCTTTGACTATCAGTCTTTGGGCATAGCTCAAATCCATTACCCAAAACCCATTTTTATTACTTTTTTTTTTAACCCCTTTCTTCTTCGTTGTTGCTGTTTCCGAAGAATTTCAGATTGACTCTTCTTCCTCGAAATCTTCAATGAAAAGCACTTATCTTTCATATTAAACCCAATTCCCAATTTCTTTGATTATTCAGAAAAAAAGAACAAAGTGATGAGTGGCAAATTCCTGAAACCCAAAAATTATATTCATGCCTTAACCCTAGATTCCTCTTTTGATTTTCTGGGTTTGCTTATTTTTCCCAATTATCGAGGTGGAAATTCAAGGTATTATCAAATTGGATGCAAAATAGAGCTACCCATTTCGTCGATTTTCTGGAAAATGATATGGTTTACTTTGGGGGATTTGAGAGGAGATTAAGATCAAGGTGATTGAATTCTTTTCAATTGGAAGCAAAATCGAGGTACCCATTTCTTTGAACCTTCTACTGTCGAACAATTACAGTTACGTTTCTCATGAAGTAATTGTTTCAATTTCATAGATTTAGGTGTATTTTTTTTCTAGATTTTTAGATTCCGTCAAACCCTAACCCTAATTTCCAATTTTCCCCAAATAAAAGCCTCTTTTGTGTTTGAATTTAGAGGAAAACAACTGATTTTTGTGGTGATTTTAAGAATCCTAAATTTGGATTGATTTGTTGCTTGATTTGGGGTTTTCATTGTTGTTGCATTGAAGTTGACGAAATTTCCAGATTTTGTGCTTCTTTTGTTAGATTTATATCTTTCCACAATTGAAATTCCTCTCAAACCTTTTTAACTATCATTTGCTACCATTCAAGATGCATATTGTCAGGGAAATTAATTCTCTTAACTGATCAAATCAATCATTTTTTTTTATCTAGCCCCATTTTCTCTATTTTACACAGTTTCCTCCCGCTCTAAATCTTATTCTCCTTTTCTGGGTGTCCTTAGTTGATTGTTAGGGATCAAACCGCCTTAGTTAATCATGTTTGCGAGGATTTTAGGCAAACCCAAGGAGGGTACGAGTGCTGTTGCAACTTTGGACAAGGTCAGTGAGGTTTGTTCTATGAAATTTTAGTTTTCGTTTTAATTAGTTAATTTTATTTATGCTGAATTTTTAATTTTTTTTTTTTTTCACTTTCGATCTCTTGCAATGGATGAATCTTTGCAGTGTTTTTCTTCTATTGATTGATGAGATGAGTATTGGAATTTGGTATTTTACTGTTGAATTATATGATGCTATTTATTGGATTAATATCAAGTGTACTGAGATTTTATTGCTATTTATTGTTCATATATGTTGGTTGCTTTTCTAAGGATGTGAATGAGTTTACAAGTTTTCTGTAAGAAGAAATTGTTTGTTGCAATTGTCATCGTGTTGGTATTGATTTGATGTGATTGAGTTGGCTGTCCTGAGATAGTGTACTTCTGTGAGTTGTATTTTAAGTGGAGTTAATCCATTCTCTAAAGAACAAGGCGCGGGGCTGTTTGAGAGGAATGTAACTGTTTAGATGGGATGTTCTGTTTTGGTCTTTTTTTATTTTTAATTTTTTATTGGCAACTTATAAAGTTGAGCAACATTTATGAGTTTAGAACCAAGTTGATTTATAAGCTTTTGTAAATGATTTTGTTAATGAGGCAGCTAATTCTCATTTTAGGCTATGCTTGATTTCTATGTCAGTTCTGGGAAAAAATAAAGCCTGAACATATCATCATATTTAGGCTCAGCTACCTCTTTTTTTTTAATGTGAACAATTCAGCCAGTGATTTCTAATTTCTTAATTTGCTGTCAAATGCTTTTTAAATACTTCTATTTTATTATACGTGCATATATAGAAATTGTGCTTGTTTTTGTCGCTTGTAGAATAACATGACTGTTGTTTGGGGATGGATAGGATATATTCTGTTTAGAAATAGGTTTATATAAGAATGGAATGGTCTAAGAACTTCATCTCTTCTTATATTACTAAAGTGAAAACTATTACAGTGGAGAGTGGAGAGTGGAGAGAGGAGATAGAAAATTGCAACTACATGCAAAGAACAATGGGCAAGGATAGAGGGGTAGAGGCCACCTAAGAACATTAAATCTCTTTTTTTTTGGTTCTTAATATACCCAAGAACCGGGTGGACTTGTTTGGAATAAGGAACTACAATAATACAATATATAGACATTGGTTGCTTATCTCTTATTTACTTGGACTTTATGGAACTCCAGTTCTGAGCTCTTTATATTATACCTTGTCCATGAGAACAGCTGGGATTGTTTTTTGGATAATAATCTTTGGCATTAGTTTCCATCGAAGTAAATTCTATATATAAGAAATTAGGTTCTATTTTTTAATAGATATCTTGATTTGAACTTGAATTCTGAAAGAACCAAAAAATGGTGGAATTACATCTTTTCCTGCACTTAAAGTATCAAAATCTATTTTAAGCAATCTTAAAAAGGTTTTTATGTCATATTGTTAGTTGTTAGTAAGATCATAAGTTTTTCTCTTTCCTTGACTAGCCATTGCTGCTTGTTAAATTATGTTTTGTATTTTAATAGCTAATCTATTTGTGCTATGGAGAAATTGCCTCAGTATCCATTGCCAACTCATGACGACCTTATTCTGAGAGGCCTTATTCCAACTGAGTTTGAGTTTGGAAATTGAATCATATTTTCCTATTCATTTTATCCACACAATACAGTCTCGAAAGACTGACAGATTGTCTGATTTATATTGTAGATAAATACAGTTGGTTATAAAAAGGGACATAATGCTCAATTAAGAACAAGCTTTTTCTTGATGATGTCAGCTTCGATATGCCGGAGGTAAGAGATTAAGTTCTCTGATTATGTCAGTTTTATGTGGTCATTTATTCTATTTATTACGTTCCAAATTGTCAATTATGTGGTCTTTATGTTTGTGTCATGGCAATACAGGTAACCAATACTGAGAGTAGTGATGAGGTAACATATAGATTTCCTCCAAAAACAGAGTTTCAGCGCTTCATCAGTACTCTTGTCACATATAAGGTATTCATATTCTAAATGATACAGAAACTATAACAGCTTATAGATTCATGACAGTCAAAGTGACTTTAAGCTTGATTACTATCAAAAGATATTGTTATTTTGATTAAATGATGGTTATAATCTGATTAAACGATGGCCATATTTTTACATAATTAAAAGATATTGTTATTTTCGACTTCCCGCTTTATTTATTTATATAATTATTTCATATATTAATTTTGATTGAATTGAGTGGCAATGTATCATTGTGCGCGGATCTGATTGGCTCTCTAACTGCTAGGCTCAACAGTAGTGGTTCAGCCGCTTAATAAGAAACTTTTATTTGCTTTAAGAAAAAATAGTTTCAGGAAAATAAGGTAAGATTGCATCAGATTTTTGTGATCAATCTTATTATTGCCCTTTTCTGATCTCAGTTCTTTTATCTCAATCTCTAATCTGTTACACAACTGATGCAAGTCCCTGATTTTAGTCTATGTAGACAAGACTAATCTTGTAAAGCATGTGGAACGGTATTTCCAAATTACAATTCCACATGATTTACCCATTAGTAATGAGTTATTGAATAGATGTCCTTATGAATTACATTAATATAGAGAAGCTGGCATTAAGTCCATTATGAACTGGCAGCCTTATTAAAGTCAGTAATTTGCTTAATCATAGATTTATGGAGAAAACCTTTTTAACTACATGCTCTCACACTTCCCAATTTATTGACTATCTTAATTGCTTAAACAGCATTTAGAATGAAAACTAGCTCAATGGAAGTATTCCAGAAACATTGGGGCTTGTATGGAATTTAACTGTAATGTGAGTACATGTTAGATCTTTTTTAAGTGTAGCTAACTGGAAAGGATTACCACCATTTCAGGGTAACTAACTTTTCTCTGGTTTGCAGTCGTTTGGACAGGAACTCCTTGAGTTGATCTTTGCCCCGAAATTTGAGCGTTCTCACTACAGTGAGTGAGCTGTAAGTAGTTCAAGGTTTTTTTTTTTTTGTTACTCTCTTTATGTCATGATTTGCGAGTTGTTACTCTTTATGTCATGATTTACGAGTTCAAATGTATAATGATTATATGCATTTTTTTTTTGTTGGCACTATACTACAGCTACCTGGCAAATAACAATTTGAGTGGGCCAATCCCTGACCTTAGAAGAATGACTCTCCTTACATTTGTGTGAGTAGCAGCAATATCCTAACTGTTGGTAGCTTGATATTTTTTGTTCGCATCATCATCAAAACATAGCTTATTACAAATCATTTTTTCTGAAGATATCTGCTAGAGTTCTGCCTTGTGAATTTTAGTTGATTGCCCCCTATGTTTTGCAGAGGCTTGAGTAATAATAATTTTGACGCAGCGTCTTACGTCTGTTCCTCAGTGGGTGGGTTGAGGAGTTACCAAATTCAACTACATTTTGAGCTTCTCTCCCTTTTACTTTTTTCTGTATTTTGATTTAGCTATAAGTTAAGCAAGTGGAAACAATGAAAAAATACATTAATTAGTGAGACACGTTTACATGGTTTCTAAGTTTCATCTGACCCCCTCTTCCGTTCCATGAGAAGGAAAGGCAGTGAAGTTTGATGAATATATCTATATTACTTGACTTGAATATTTGGTTTTTGAAATTGGGTCGTCTCTCTCTTCTTCCTAAATGTTTCATATTAAACTATATGATGATGCACCTGATTACTGTGGTTGATTTCTCATTCAGCAGCTTGTAACAACTGTCACTTTAGATAAAGTATTGATTAGGCTTGTTGGCTTTTCTACAAAGTACCATATGGTTATTGATTTATTGACTTATACCAGTTCTTTAATTTGCTTTCAGTTTATGGATTGTTTAAGATAATGAAGTAACTGTTTGTTACCTACATTCCCCAATTTCATGACAATTAATCTTTGATTTTTGTCATTTTTTTCCCCTTTCTTTCAATTAGTATGCTTTAATCTTTGAAGTTAGATTCTGAAATTGTGGGATTATTGATTTGCTATCTGGGTCATAGTAATTGAGGCTAGACAGAAGGGTGATAAGGAAAATAAATTAAATTAAGAAATGGGATTCATTGTCTTAAACTTCATTACACTTTTTTTTTGGGTCAATTGCTGCAATTGAGGTGGTTCTTTGAGTAATCGGCATTTATTTGATTAATCTCATTCAATGCCACAATTTAATTTCCCTCGCCACATTTAAAACATCATTTTCATTTTAATTGGTGGAGAATAGCCTTTTACCATTGCCTTTGCCTTATATTTCTGGATTTGATTTTTTTAAATCAGTTTTCCCCGAGGTATCTCGTTTCCTTCTGTTTCAAATTATTACACAAACTCTTCTTGTGGATTCTCTAAATGAACCTAAAATAAGTAAATTAAGAGGACATGTGATTAAATAAAAAGGTAGAATATAGCATTTGGAACAAATGTAGTTTCATAGACAGTTCCATTGACTTCAAGTGTAAGTGATTCAAAGTTGGGCAGCATAGATTCATTAGCCAACCATGCATATTCATGCATTTCTATTCAGAAAAGAAAGAAATTTAAAAAAAACTGTCAGTTTTGGAAATCATATACCTTGAAGATTATCTGCAGTAAGTAAGCCAGTACCACATAAATTTGAAAAAATTGTACATAAAGGACACAATGACAGCAAACTAGGATGGTATGTGAATTATTATGAATTAGTAATCTGGCAGCAAGAAACTTACTGAACTGAATGTTGTAGGGAAGGCAATTCATACATCAAATCTTTGTTATGCTTCCTTCACTTATTATAGTTTAAAAATATTTAGCTTATTTTGTGCTATTTTCGCAGTTCACAATACACTGCTTTAGGTCTTGTGATACCAAATACTTACTGGTTGATTTGGTGTTAGCTTCTAGCCAAGGATGATGAAAATAACGTTTGATCACTGTATATATGGGGAAAAACAAGAACAGAACTAGGGTAAATAAACAGATTCAGCTAGAAAAGACTTAGTCAAATCTCGTAAATATACTCCTGATGACAGGGTTCTTGCTTAGCATGAAAATTCTGTAGCTAGAACCAGAAGGGGCATGACAAAGCAATGCTGGGACAAAGAACTGAACCCAAGAGATCTATTGCAAAATCTTCGAGGCTGCTTCATGTGTTTAGTTTATTGCAAGCTTATTTCCTCTATGTAACTAGCAACTTGCTTTTTAAAGACTGCAATTTGTGGTGTTCACTAAATTTACATGTGACGTGTTCTTTACCTTTTGTTTCATTTTTCTTCACATTCTGTAAAATTTATTCTTGGAGTGTCTTTGCTAAATTTTTTAAGTATTATTTCAGGAAGTTATGGCTTGCTATTGTTATAGTTACCAACTTACAATTTCGCTTGGTCAAATAGTTTGAAAATCTCAAGTAATGTTTATGTGGGAACTACTTTGATGTTTCTTAGGTGGTATGAATTCCTTGATACACTTCAGAGATTGAACACGAGATTTGAAGTATGGAAGAAAGACATCTAAATAAAATTCATCTACATTGTATATGTTATCTAACATAATTTCTAGACATCGAACAAATTACTTTGAAATGAAAGAGGGAATAAATAAAGCTTTTACACTATTTTCAACCTTTCAAAAATGAGAGTTTATTGTGCTTATAAATTTATAATCATAGATTTTTTTGCTTTCCAACTTGATTAATTAGTGATATACTAAGTAAATGTAAATTGAAAAATTTATGTAGTATTAACATTCATACAAAAGTAGTGTATCACGTACATATATGTTGCGAATACAAATTAGTTTCAAACTTATTTAAGTATAATCAAGATACTTAAATTAAATACAGAAATTACGATAACTTGGGGTAGCGCGCGCGTGCAACTAGTTAATAAAAATATACATTGAGACGATTCAAATAAGAGCTCACTTGACTATATTTTATCGTAGCTGTAAATCACAAAATCTAATCAAAGTGTAGTTTGTGAATAGTGTAAAAATCAAATAGTGACAACTAAAAAAACGGAGGAAGATTAAGTAAAAATAATTTCAATTCAGTAAAATAAGTTTAATTCAGTAAAATTTAATTCAGTTAAATAAGTTCAAAAAATTAATTCAGTAACTTTAAAGAAGAAATCATTTCAGCAAAAATAATTTAAATTCAGTAAAAATAATTTCAATTCAACAAAAATAAGGTGAATTGAATGGGGCCTTAATATGGCCAATGAAGTGACGCTCATTAGTCAATAAAGGTATTTTGAAGCATTTGTGAAAAACTAAGGGGTACATGTTAAACTTTGAAAAATTAGAGGGTACCAAATTATTTTACTCAAATATAAAAATGGATTATTAAATATAGATAAAATCCTTTTTTATCTTAAGCCTTAAATTAGAGGAGATATCACCTCTTGTTTCACATAAATAATTTTTTGAATTTCCATAAAGTCAGATTTCATTGCTTTCTGCTATTAACCCCAAAATTTGACATTTGAAATCCTTTCCCTTATGTATTATGTAGGCAAACCATCACATATAAATTAAATATAAAATGACCATATGGTTAAATGAATATATATATATATATATATAGAGAGAGAGAGAGAGATAGAGAGAGAGAGAGAGAGAAGGTACGGAAAACCCCCAAATCTTTACCACCACCATTAACACCTTGCACAATTGAAACTTTGATACTTGACCTTAAACTACAACATTTGAGTTTTACACAATTAAAAAAGCTTTAATTGTTACATCTGTAGATCTCTCTCTCTTCCACTCATCCAATCTTCCTCTTCCTCTTTCTCGGTGTATGTGATTGAATTTTGGTGGGGTGCGGTTGTTATAAATTGGGAGGTATTTGTTAGGTGGTGGGTTGTGAATTATTAGGGAAGATGGATGGGTTCCCATTGGTGGTAGCGTTGTGTTGATGGTGGAGTGATAGGGTGGGTTTTGGGTTGGTTGAGGTGGTTTAATGGGTAGGTGAAGTCAGGGATGGGGTAACTAGTTGGCAGCAATGTAGTTTGGCTGCGAGGTGTCTAGAGTTTTGCAAACCTGCAGGGTAGAAGGGTGGGGTCAATGATGGGGTGACAGTAACCACCCTGGTTTGAGTTAGAGGTGGGGAGGCTAGGGTTGGGTTGTAGAAATTGTTTTATACACTCGGGTACACGGTGCACCCAATAGTATTTTTTGCTTATTTAGATGATTATTGCTCATTTTATCATCAAATGAACAAACACATACCCTTGGGTGTACCGTACACCCGGGTGTGTATAACAATCTCTCGTTGGGGAGGCCAGTGAGCACTCGGGTGGTATTGTTGGTCTTGGCGGTGGTCAATGTCGAATGAGCCATTATATTAGAATGAAACGCTTGGGCAGTGGGGAATTATTGTAGAAAAGAGTGGAGGAAACAATAAGGCAAAGGAAATGGGAAAATTAAAATGACCCAAAAACTGGATTCCCAAATCTTGTAAGAAAAAAATGACCCAAACCAATAATGCAAAGCTTGTATCCAATCAAGTAACTCCCTTTGCTCCAAGCAAATCAGCCAAATAAACCCATTTTGTATATTCCAAATAGATAGATTGTTAATAATCACTCAAAAAATAAAATGCAATTTCTGTATTTCATAATCATTTGCAAATGATTCTTTTGCTAATGAAAACAATTAAATTGATTAAACGACTTTAAATTGTACAAAAATTACAAACTAAGAGCCCAAATTCTATTTCTGTACAAGAGTAAAATTAAAATTCCACACTAATTCCGAAAACCCATGAAAACTACCTATGAATTTACTAAATTTTATTAACATGAACCCTAATCCTACATCATCAAATCGATTCAGTTAGCGAAGCATAGCATCAATTCCATCCGACAATACACAAAAAACACAAATTTACAACTCAAAAAATAAAAATTTTTTCAATATCACATTGATTTCGAGATTGAATATCAAATCAGTTAGAATGAAATATAACTTAAGGGAGAAAAAGTGGACCTGATGAGAAAGAGGGCCATTGGAAGAGAGCTCATGTCGGACGAGGTCACCGGTGGCGATATGAGGGACGCCGAGGAGACTAGAAAGGCGACTAGCATAGGTGCCTTTTCCGACGCCAGGACAACCCAAAAACACCCACTGCACGTTTCTGGAGCTCAGATCTGACCCAGATGACGGAGAGGATGAGGCGGAGGCGGAAGCGGAGGCGGAGGTCGTAATCATGGCCTTCCAAATAGAGGGGAAGGTGGATGACCTTGAATGGTTAACAAGGCGAGTAATGGCGGCCATTGTTGAGGTGAGTGTGAGAGAATGAAGGTGAGAATGGTGGGAAGAGAAAAGGGTAATGGCGCCTCCTTTTCTCCTAGTCCTGGATTTTGCAGGTTAATGTGTGCCTGCTTTTTTTGGAACAAGCTTAGAGGGCACGCAAATGCGTGCACAATTACCTTTTTAATTTTAATTTGCTCTAATAATTGGACAACTTTTTTCTTATAAATTTGTCTATGTATATATAATAAATTTTACTCTTTAATATTTATGATGACTGTAAAATAAAAAAAATTTAGTAAAAAGTAAAATTGATTTTTTTTTCGGAATTTTCACCATGTATCACTGAGTTTTAACTTAATTCACCATATATCACCAAAAACTTTCTAATTCACCATGTACCACTGAGTTCCTGTGCAATACCACAAAATACGAGTTAAGCACAAATTTGGGTACTCAATTCTACAATTTTTCACCGTTTAGGTACTGAATTTATTTTCTTCACCGTTTGGGTACTAAGTACCAATTTCCGGCAAAAAAAAATTAATTCCCCCTAAGAATTGAGTATCCTTGGTAAACAATTCAGTACCTTGGGTTAACTCTTAGTGGGGGCCCACCTGAATAAAAAAAGTGCAGGTCAGAATTTCTTTATTCCCCTTTTTCCCCCTTTATTCTTTCCAATTCTGGAAAATAGCTGCGCATTTGGTGAAGAACACGAGCATTCCTTTGGGCAAATTTGGGGAAAACGACACTTAGCGCAGCCATTTTTTAGAGGTAACCTTCATTACTCATTGTTTTTGTTGTCATTTTGATATAAATTTTGAATTTTTTGGCCAATTGATGATCTTATTTTGCGAGTTAGGGTTTATAGTTTTGTGGGTTTTGTTAACGAATTTGATGATGTTGATTTGTTGTGTTTTTGGCGCATAATTTGTTGTTGTGTTGTTGTTTTTTGATGATATATGCTAGTGTTGTTGATGGATTTTGTTCGCATGTTGTATATTTTGCGCAAGGGTTTGATTAATGTATGTATTTTGCGAAGTAAAACAGGGGAGGTTTTGCTTCAACTGTGTATGTGTGATTAATGGTGTTATGTGTGTTTTTATTGTCAATTTGAAGTGCCTAACTTCAAATTATGGTCAGTGTGTTCTGTTTAGGGAAGAATGGCTGAGGGAGGAGCTGAAAATGAGATTGAGTATGTTGAAGAACGTGTAGCTCCCTGTTTGGGTCTTCAAAATGCTCATCCATTGCTGTCTATGGATGATATTATGTATGTTCACGTTTTCCCCAAATTGGACCCCCTAAGTTTTATTGCTGTTTCTCAAACTTGTAGCCATTGGAGGAAGTCTTGGAAGAACAATGTTCAAGTGTTCTTTAACATGTTAACATGGTGGATAAAGAAGGTTGATTAGGTACTAGGATGTAGGTAGGATTGGATAATCCCTTGAAGTTGTTTTTTGAAGGCTAAGGGATTTATTTTGTTAAAATGTTAGGGAGCCTATGTAGATGTTTTATAGTGAAGACATAGGATTTAGGAATTGATGTATTTAGATCCTAACATGTATTTAGGTAGGTGACTAATGATTGTATTTAGGTGACTAATGATGTTAAGTCACATTCTTTTGGATGACATTGTGCTTTAGGGTTGTTGTTATGCATTTAGGTCACTTTGTCATCTCTATTGACGTGATCATTTTGTAAAAATTTGAAGTTTAAATGAATGAAAATATTTTGAATATAAATATTTTGTTACTAGTTTAAAGCTTTATAATTTGTACTTTGTGTTAATTTTATGCATAATGGTTGTAGATGGAAGACATTCCTATGTCTGTAATTGTACACTATGGAGGGTCATGGGAAGAGACTCCTACCCTTGTTTATGTTGGTGGGACAACTAAGATATTTGATGAACTTCCTACTGATTTGAATGCCTCCTATTTTAAGAACATGATTGATTCACTTGGGTATCATGACATTTGTAAGTTACACTATTGTGATCCATTGAAAAGGGTTGATGAAGGATTGAGGTTTTTAAGTTATGATGATGCCACTTTTGTGAAGTTTTTGAGTTTACTTCACAAGTATAGGGTTATGGATGTGTTTGTTGAACATGAAGAAGATAGTGAGGATGAACTTAATGGCAGGGGGACTTTCACCTCATTGTTAGGTAGTCAAGCACCACAGAACATGAGAGAGCATATTCAATTTGTGGATGACATTGATTATGATGATGAAGGGAGTGATAATGAGGATGTAGAGGTTTTAACTGCTAGGGAACAAATTGCAAGTAGTCAGAAAGCAGAGAAAGAACTTGATGATGAAACAGAGTCCATCATAAGGCTTAAGGATAGGGCATCAGGGAAGTGTTTAGGTGAAGAGAGTTCTGGAAGTGAGACTGATGATGACTGGCCTGGTAGCCCTGTTGAAGCAAATGAGGAGTATTGTGGAAATCTCATAGCTACACCTCCTAAGGCCAAAAGGAAGAAGGGGGTCACACACTCAAGGCATATGCTAAGTGTAAATGTGAGAAATGATGATGGCAGGCATTTCACATTGGGACAGCAATTTGAGGATGCTAAGGAGTTCAGAATTGCTATCACTAACTACTATGTTAGTCAAGGGAGGGATATGGTGTACACTAGAAATGCATGGGATAGGATGGGTGCAAAGTGCAAGGCATTTGACAAGGGCTGCCCATGGTACATTTGGGCTTCAAAAAAGCATGAAAAGGACACTATGGTTGTGAAAACCTTAATTGGTAAGCATTCATGTGGTAGGAATCCAAAGGTAAAGAAAATCAGGGCATCTTGGGTTGCAAAGACATATCACAACAAGTTCAAAGTGAATCCATATATGAAATGTCAGGAAATACTTGACACTATATGGACTGAGTGGGGTGTGAAAATTAGCATGTGGCTAGCTCTTAAGGCTAGAAGGAAGGCTCAGGAACTGATTATAGGTGAATATGAGGAGTAATACTCTTTATTGCACAGGTATGCAGCTGAAATTCTAAGGTCTAATCCTAAGAACACTGTGAAGTTTAAAATGGGGCTTAGTGTATTTGAAAGAATGTATGTCTGTTTTGATGCAATCAGGAATGAATTTTTAGCAGGCTGTAGACCCTTTTTTGGGATTGATGGGTGTTTTTTGAAAGGGCCTTTTGGTGGGCAACTATTGGTGGCTGTAGACAGAGATGGGAACAATCAAATGTTTCCCATTGCTTGGGCATTAGTGGAGGTTGAAAACACGGATTCATGGTCTTGGTTTCTGGAAATTTTGGCAGAGGACTTGGGCACTTTGGATGGCTTTGGATACACCATCATGTCTGACCAGCAGAAGGGCCTTTTAAAAGCTGTTTCTCTTATCTTTCCTAGAGATGAAACAAGATGTTGTGCAAGGCATGTACATTGCAACTTCAGGACTGTCTTTGGGGGTGGGCTGCAATATAGGAGAGGGTTTTGGAAGATTGTAAAGAGCACAACGGATAATGAATTTGAGGCAAACATGGAGCTATTCTCTGAGATCAATGCAAAGGCTGCCGAAGACTTGAGGAAAAGGAATTATGTTAAGTGGGTGAGAGCTTTCTTCACCCCACAATCACAATGTGATAGCATTGACAATAACATGAATGAGGTCTTTAATGCATACATATTGGAATCAAGTCATAAACCAGTAATTACTATGCTTGAAGACATAAGAGAAGGTTTGATGGAGAGGATGCACAAGAAAAGGGACTTCATACGAGGAAAAGACATCACCATCTGCCCTAGAATTCAGAAGAAGCTTGAGTAAGCCAAGATTGATGCAAGGGGCTGGGTAGCATATTAGGACGGTCATTTCTCCTATGAAGTCAGGGAAGGGGGCACTCAAACAAGGTATGTGGTAAGCTTGCTAGAAAAGACTTGTAGCTGCAATGCTTGGCAGCTAAGTGGTGTTCCTTGCCACCATGCTGTCACAGCAATATGGAAAGCTATGGAGCAACCTGAGCATTATGTTTCCCATTGGTTCACTAAAGACACCTACCTAAAGGCTTACCAATGCCCATTAGAGCCTCTTAATGGACCAGATGAATGGCCTCAAACATCACAGGTTCCAATCATCCCCCCTGTGTTGAAGAAAGTAAACCACAGACCCACCACTAAGAGAAGACCTTCTATAGGAGAAGCAGAGGGTATCAAGCTTGGCAAGAAGGGTGTTGTCCACAAATGAAACAACTGTGGAGAAGCTGGCCACAAAAAGACAACATGCATAAGGCCACCAAAGCAGCCTAGCCAGAGGAGCACACAAACTGATGCACCCAGGAACCATGTCCCAACACACACTCAGCATAGTCAGAGTGCACAAGGAAGTTCCTCAACACCAAGGCAACAAGTCCCAACCCAAGAATCTCAAGCATATGTGCCTATGCATAACAGGGGTATTGGTGTATACACCTACCCAAATGGATTTCAGAGACAGTCAGGGATATGTAAAGCTCATGTTAAATTTCTGTTTATTTATTCAATCAAAGTAATTAACTCATTACATGTTCAATGCTGCAGCAAATTCAACACAAAAGGAAGACTAATTCTGAAGCAACTACTACAACTGAAACCATTACAAGACTATGAAGGTACACCCCACACACTCAAGCTAACAACAGTACAAATTAGAAAAATGATAACAAAGCTTTGATGTTGAACCTTCTTCTTCAACTTCACCATTTCTTGTTCCATCTTCAATTTATTGTTAATCATCAACACCATTTCATTCCTCAATTCACTAGGGTGAGGCATGTCAACCCATTCAAAGTAATTGCATCCATTGTAGCATTTGTAGTTCTCACAAATTTTAAACCTCATGAATGGATGCTTGATTGTCCTTGAAATCCTATGCACAGCCCTTCTGTTACAATGGCAGCATTCCATGCTTGATGTTTCTGTTTTTACACTTTGCAGGAGAGGCTGATTTTCTAAACTTGCAGCTGTCTTCAGAAAAAAAATTTCCAGTCCTGGATGACACTGGACTACAGTATAGAGGGGAAGATCTTGATGAAGCAGCAGCTATTTCGATTTTTTTTTTTTATTCTTGGAAAATCGTTGATGATGAATTTAGGATAAGAAAACTGGATTGTTTCTGTTTTGCTGCTACTTTGTTGCTAGTGTATTCATGGAATTTTTTGTGTAGTTCAGACCTCTTTAAATAGCTTGATAACGGCTACTTTTTGAATGCTTCAACAGAAAAATTGGTTATTGTTTTTTTTTTAAATTATTTTTTTAATTAGGTATGGTTAGTGGTGAGTTAATTAGCCTGAAAATAAGTTTGAGTACCTAAAAGGTGAGCAAAAAAAATTGAGTACCTAAAAGGTGAAATATTGAAGAATTGAGTACCTTCTTGTACTCTTAACTCACAAAATATATTTTTTGATAACTGCCGTTAGTTTGCCGTTTGGGGTATTTTACTAATTCACCATATACCCATGTTTATAAACTTATTTCACTAGATACCATTAAATTAAAAGATATTTCACCATATACTTAGAATTTGCAACGACTATTTTAATTGTTTCATCTACTATTTTTTGTTGCTTCATTACTCTTATCTTGAGCTCTTTCAACATGCTCTCATCTCCATGACATTGTGTGTCTATGCTTCCCCTGCTTTGAAATTCATAACCCGAAAGGACATTTTGTTCGGCATTACCCTTGCACCATCGAAATTTCTCTAATATATCACACTTATAGTACAACTTTTATGGATATTTTGTCGAATCACAGCTCCTTATTGCAAATTTCTTCCCACATGTATAAGCTTTGTTTGGCATTCTTATGTATGCATATTCGTAAGATGACGATAACGATATTGAGTGTGTTGACATCTTTGCAAATTCTTTTAAAAAGGTGAAGTGCTGCTTCAATCCCTCAAGTATTATGTACATAAACTATCCGTTATAACAGTCAACGACTAATTTTTTTTTTTTTTTAAAAAAATAACCGTTGTAATTTCTGGGTATATAGTGAAATATCTTTTAATTTAATGGTATATGGTAAAATAACTTTATAAACATGGGTATATGGTCAATTAGTAAATACCCCAAACGGCAGGCTAACGACAGGAAAACGACAGTTACCAAAAAAGGTACTTTGTGGTATTGCACAGGAACTCAATGGTACATGGTGAATTAGAAAGTTTTTGGTGGTATACAGTGAATTAAGTTATACTCAGTGGTATATGGTGAAAAAACCGGATTTTTTTTTTTTTTTTTTTTTTTTTTTTTTTTTTTTTTTTTTTTTTTGAAATAAGTACTCATTGATCATAAAAATTATCACGTTATATGGAGTAGTAGAGTACTATATTACACTATGACATTGAAATTCGTTACCCCTCTCTATGTCCAAATTGTCATTTATAGCAATATGCTCTGTAATAATTAAAGATGTACTTTAAGTCTTTAATTTGCACAAAAGTTTGAGTAATATAGGTTGAGAAAATATATAACATAAATTACATGATACAAAAGGTGGGAGCAGCTCATAGTTTATTAACAATAGTAAAATAACCCAAGACTGTAGACTAAGACCCTGTTCTTTTGAGCTTCTGGTCAGAGTAGAGCAGATTTCAACAGAGCAAAGCAGAGAAGAGAAGATTTCAGCAGAGCAAAGCAAAGCAGAGCCGAACGGAGCGGAGCCAAGCAGAGCGGATTTTATTATTATTATTATTATTACTATTATTATTACTATTATTACTACTACTACTACTACTACTACTACTACTACTACTACTACTACTACTACTACTACTACTACTACTACTACTACTACTACTACTACTACTACTACTACTACTATAATAATAATAATAATAATAATAATAATAATAATTATTATTATTATTATTATTATTATTATTATTAAAGATTTATTATTATTATTATAATTCAATATTAATTATTATTATAATTATTAAATATTAATTATTAAATATTAATTATTTATTATTATTATTAGTAAATATTAATTATTTATTATTATTATTATTAAATATTAATTTTTAATATTATTATTATTAAATATTAATTATTTATTCATTATTATTATTAAATATTAAATATTATTATAATAATTCAATATTAATTATTATTTTTAAGCAGAGTAGAGCAGGGCAGAGCACAGCAGAGCAGAGAAGATTGAAGCAGAGTAGAGTAGAGCAAAGCATATTACAGCCTAAGGCCCCGTTCTTTAGAGCTACTCTGCTCTGTCGAAATCTGCTCTACTCTATTGAAATCTGCTCTACTCTGCTGAAATCTGCTCTGCTCTGCCCTGCTGAAATCTGCTCTGCTTTGCTTTGCTTAAAAATAATACTTAATATTGAATTATTATAATAATAATTAATATTTATAATAATAATAATAATTAATATTGAATTATTATAATAATAATAATAATTAATATTTAATAATAATAATAAATAATTAATATTTAATAATAATAATATTATTAAAAATTAATATTTAATAATAATAATAATAAATATTTAATATTTAATAATAATAATATTATTAAAAATTAATATTAAATAATAATAATAATAATAAATATTTAATATTTAATAATAATAATAATAATAAAAATTAATAATAATAACAATAATAATAATCATAATGAAATCTGCTCTGCTCGGCTCGATTCTTCTCTGCTTTGCTTTAATCTGTTCTGCTCTGCTCTACTTTGCCCTGCCTAGAAGCTCAAAAGAACAGCGCCTAAATAACAACCATCCCAAATATAATTCAATAAAAATAACTTTTATATAATACTCCTTGTTAAAATTCAATCAACACCAAGAGTGTAGACTAATGACAACCATCCCAAATATTATTCAATAAAAATAAATTTTATATATTACTCCTTGTTAAAAAATTTAATCAAAACCAAAAAAACTATATTATAAGGACCAAAAATAGGGAGAAAATTAAAAGAAAATGTCAACATGCGTGGAACTATATTGGGACATAAGAAGATGAATTATATGGAAACATATAATTACCCGCCTCCAAAAAAAAAAAAAAAAAACCACAATTTGACATTAACTATATATAGAGTACATAATAAATTGATGGAACAAAGCAATTTAGGAAGCTTGGGAGAAATCAAAGTTAGGAAAAAAGGGTGGTACTTAGGAGCAATCACCAATACTTTTTTTTAACACACACCAAGGATATATTATAGAAGCCTAAAGGCCTTTAAGCAGCGTACTGCAGTTCATTACATTACGACAGGGAATAAAAAAGGAGTTACTATTAAGACCAATCACCAATACAAAGCAATGAAATCATAATTTTCAAGCAAAAGCTTCTCTTGTACATTAAAACCAAAAATTATGTAAATACCTTGTAATCTTCTTATACAGTAAATTCTTTGGTAATCTTCTTCTGTTGTCTTCTAAATAATGTATAGGATAATTATAAACCAAATTCAATTCAATGAAAGATAACCATTTTTTTTTTAAGAGTAGGATGAACGTACATATGGGAATCAAAGGTTGGTAACTGTATGTCTAATGTGGATAATTTTTGATTTTTTTTATCCTTTTGTTTTTTTAGATAAATTCACTAATTAAATTATCCTTGTATAATTTTTTTTCCAACCAATTATCCTTGTATAATTCAATAACTGTCAAAAAAAAAAAAAGAACTCATGAACTTGTATTTGTTTTTTTTAAAATTGATTTTATTAATTAAATTACCCGTGTACATTCCAATAACTGTCAAACTTTATTTGATAAGAAAGAAAAACAGTTTTCTAAAAAAAACAATTTTTATAGTAAATTTGTATTTCTAATGAAGGGTATATTTGGAAAGAGAAAATTCCCAACCAAAAAAGGGTCTTCCCTTTAAAGAATAATATAGATTTATGTATACGTTGTACATGTGTTGAAATCTAACTTGATGATTTATTTGTTTCATATTACGTTGATGATCAATAACTTGATGAATTCTTTGTTTCAGTTAGCCTTTTAATCATTTATTTCTTTGTGAAAATATTGTTGAAAAAGTATTAACATTGATTACATGCAAAAAAACTCAAAATTTGTACAAAACTATATATTTACATATTAGCACATAATGTACAAATTAATAAATTGTTTATATATATACAAAGTTCTAAACTATATAAGTAAAAACTTTATGGAGCAACATCAACAACGCGTTGGCTTCGTGATTGATTTTTAGTCATTTCACGTCTTCTAAAAAAGAAAAAAAAAAGAATCAATATAGTGAATATAACATATAGTAGTTAAGTTACATTCATTTAAAATAAGTTATGAATGTGCTCACCTTTTAAGTAAATATGCACATTCTTCCTCCTAATTAACAAACGTGACATAAATAACTTTATAGTGTGTTGATAAAGAAGTTTGGGATGTAAGGGTAAAAACATATGAGTTATGATAATATGTATGCAACATCATCATCTCTTTCTCATTTACCTGTGTATAATACAAAATATAAAAATGTTAGAAAAAGAAATAAATAAGATGGCAAGTCAAAATATGTTGTATAGATAAAACCTGTTCATGCAAGTCCTTCAATTGGGACACAGTAGACCGAAGAAGGAATTTAATTTGTTGGTTGAACAAAATCAAATGCAGTATTCCACTTGAGTGTTTGATAGTAATCTTTGTTATACTACTAAGCAATAAAACAGAAATTACTTATCTCTTGATGCGTAAACCAAAGTGACAATAGCCGCGTCGTGGAGAACCCCTGACCTAAAAGACGATTCCGTGCTACCTCCCGGTGCAGTAGACTAGAAGCGGTCGCCCTCCAGGATAAGCACGGCGCCGGAGTTTATGTGCACTCACAAACCCGATTGGAACTCAGAATACTTGCCCAGAAAATAGAACAGAAAGAACTCGTGTTTAGATAATTTTAGAGAAGAGAGAAGACTGATTGTGTTGTTGTATTTTTGACTGGGAAAAGCAACAAGTATATATAGGCAGTAGAAGGGAGACAAGAAGCATAAAACGAGGAAATAATCTGGCTAAGAAAACGACCAGATTTATTAAGCCAGTCAACAACAAAAGCAATAGACAAGGAATTGAATCAGTCAGCTACAATCAAGGGATTAATGACTGATTTAATTCCGTAACCCCAACAGTCAGAAAAGAATAATCCCAACAGATAAAAAGGAATATTCTGTTTAACAAAGAAAAGGAAATAAAATTTCTCTAAAAAGATAACAAGGACCCACGCCCGCGCATCGCATTCCCCAAGACCCAAGTCCCGAGGCTCGAGCCCGACCCGACCCGGCTCGGCTCGGCGCGCGTGTGTATGGAGTAACACTTACCTCCCACTCACTCAACTAAGTAGTGCTAAGACACTACAATATAAAAACAAGGAAAAACCTTTTCCCCCAACTAATGTGGGATTTTCCTCTTTCATTTGTTTTTTCCCTCTCTCTTGTTTTTTCCCCAACTCTCTTATTTTATATCAAGAACTTCCAACAATCCCCCACAGGTTCGAAGATATGAAAAAGAAAGGAAGGAAAAGATGAATTCTGGGAAAAACAAAACAATTGCATAAGTGTCAATGTCTCGCGACTTGAATTAACACATAGTGGACATCAAGCTATGATCCCTCACCTACCAAGTGACTTTCGTCTTGAACTCAATAGGGAGTTAGGGACCCTTCACTTTGAGCCACACAATTGAACATGTATAATATTATGAAATTCCGCGAATAAAGATGACGCATTATACTGGCCATACGTCCAGCTTGGATGCTCATAGGTGCTCTAGAATATAAGCCTACGAAATACTCATAGGAAGCGGCCACACTTCCACACCTAAGTAGGTGAACTCCATCAAGTGTGAGCTACAACACACCTCCAAAAATATGGACATGGGTTCATTAAGAGCCATATGCTCAACCTCCTTCTCATTTGTAGCTAAGCACAACAAACATCTAGAGATGGACAAATAAAATAAAAAATGTGCTTCCGAATTATTATATAATGTTCCCCTTTGAACTCATGGTGAGTAGGAGTTCACTATTTCACAATTCATGCAACGGGCTTTAGCCCCATCTCTTTCGATGTTTCCAAAACTAGTTTTTTACATAGGCCTTTAGTTAACGGATCCGCAATGTTCTTTTCAGACTTAACATAGTCCAGTGATATCACCCCTTCAGACAACAAATTTCTGACGGCTTTATGCCTAAGACGGATGTGTCTCTTCTTCCCATTATAGGCATGGTTGTGTGCAACGGCAATTGCAGCTTGCGAATCACAATGAAGTGCAACTGAAGGAGCTGGCTTCCCCCACAGTGGAATATCTGCAAGCATGTTCCTCAACCATTCTGCCTCATGACCTGCCAATTCAAGAGCAATAAACTCAGATTCCATAGTAGACATAGCAGTACAAGATTGCTTACAAGATTTCCAGGATACGGCTCCACCCCCAAGGGTGAAGACATAGCCACTAGTGGAGTTAACTTCATCATTATCAGATACCCAGTTGGCATCACAAAAACCTTCCAAAACTCCAGGAAATTTGGAGTAGCGCAAACCCCAATCCGCAGTACCCTTAAGGTACCTAAGCAACCTCCTAAGAGCAATCCAATGATCACTGCTTGGGTTATGAGTGTACCTGCTCAACCTACTAACAAAATAAGCAATGTCAGGTCTAGTGTAGTTCATTAGAAACATAACACTACCAATAATTCTAGCATACTCAGACTGATTAACTGGATCACCATTATTTTTCTTTAGGTGAAAACTTGGGTCATATGGAGTCTTAACTGGATCGACATTAAATGAGTCAAACTTTTTAAGAAGATTTTCAACATAGTGTGACTGATTAAGACATATGCCTTTTGTAGTCCTTTTGATTTTTACTCCCAAAATCACATCTGCCTCACCCATGTCTTTCATTTCAAAATTCGAACTCAAAAACTGTTTTGTCTCATTTACTCGATCCAAGTCAGTCCCAAAAATCAACATATCATCCACATAAAGACAAATAATTACACAACCATGACTATCATGCTTAAAATAAACACAAGAGTCACCTTCATTAACATGAAAACCATTACCAGTCATAGTCTTATCAAATTTGTCATGCCATTGCTTTGGAGCTTGCTTAAGCCCATACAATGACTTGACTAACTTACAAACCTTGTTCTCTTGGCCTGGAACAACAAACCCTTCAGGTTGGACCATATAAATCTCCTCATCCAAGTCACCATTCAAAACTGCAGTTTTGACATCCATTTGATGAACAACAAGATAAAAAATGCAAGCAAGAGCAATTAAAGTCCTAATAGTTGCAATTTTAGTAACAGAGGAGTAAGTATCAAAATAATCAATGCCAAACTTTTGTGTAAAACCCCTTACCACTATTCTTGCCTTATACTTATCTATGGATCCATCGGCCTTCAATTTTTTCCGAAAGATCCATTTACAAGTAATTGGCTTACAACCTCTAGGAAGTTCAACCAATTCCCAAGTGTTATTATTGAGAATTGATTGTAATTCACTGTCAATTGCTTCTTTTAAAAAAACAGCATCAACTGATCTCATTGCCTCATCATAGGTCCTTGGATCATCTTCCAAAATAAATAAATGCACAAAATCATCATCAATTAAGGAAGATTCAGATAAATAAGATGAAATAAAATCAGGACCAAAACTATTTTCCTTTCTTGCCCTTTTGCTTCTCCTTGGCTCCAAAACAGAATCATTGTTATTAATAGGAGAATTAGCAATAGGTAAACTAACAAAACTACTAGCAATTAATTCACTATCATTAGAGGGAGATATTTTCCAAGGAAAAATGTTCTCAAAGAACTCAGCATCTCTAGCCTCAATGATATGGCCACCTGCATAAGTGTTGTTAGTACCTTTGACAAAGAAACGATAAGCTGCACTTTGATAAGCATAGCCAATAAAAATAGCATCAACAGTTTTAGGACCAATTTTATCCCTCTTGAAACTAGGTATGCCTACCTTTGCTAGGCACCCCCACACTTTCAAGTATTTCAGGTTTGGCGCTCGACCCTTTCATATTTCGTATGGAGTCTTGTCAAGCCTCTTGTGAGGAACCCTATTCAAAACATAACAAGCAGAAAGAATAGCCTCCCCCCACATGTTATTAGGAAGCCCAGAACTAATAAGCATAGAATTCATCATATTCTTTAAAGTTCTATTTTTCCTTTCAGCTATACCGTTTTGTTCGGGTGAATAGGGAGCCGTTGTCTCATGAACAATGCCAAGTTGCTCACAAAATGCCTTAAGAGTGTCAAGGTTGTACTCACCACCCCTGTCACTCCTAACCCTTTTAATCTTTTTGTCCAATTGGTTTTCTACCTCAGCTTTATATTTGAGGAACATTTCCTCAGCTTCGTCCTTAGACTTGAGAAGATAAACCATACAAAAACGTGAGCAATCATCAACAAAGGTAATGCAATACTTTTTACCCCCTCTACTTTCGTGATTGTTAAAATCACCCAAGTCACTATGAACAAGCTCTAGTACTTCAGTCTGTCTATCTACTGATTTAAATGGCTTCTTTGTAAATTTGGCTTCAACACAAATTTGACATTTCGAAAAATCAGTGTTAGAAAAACTTGGAATCAAATTTAAGTTTTTAAGCCTTTTAATAGAATCAATATTAACGTGGCCTAATCTAGCATGCCATAAATCAATAGACTCAGCAATATAAGCAGAAGAAGTACTAGCATTCTTATTCATAGTGTCAATTTTAATATCAAGAGTAAAAAGCCCCCCATTACAAAAGCCCTTTCCCACAAATTCCCCATTGCGAGTAAGAACTAATCTATCAGAATCAAAAGAGAGCTTCAGTCCAGCTTTCATGAGTAAACTGCCAGAAATTAAATTCCTGCGCATTTCTGGAACATGCAAAACATTAGTTAGAGTAAGCAATTTTCCAGAATTGAGAGTGAGAACGATCTTCCCTTTGCCTTGGATAGAAGCAGAAGCTGAGTTGCCCATGAAAACATTTTCACCTTTAACATTGTCATAGGTAGTGAACATGTCCTTGTTGGCGCAGATGTGTCTGGTAGCTCTAGTGTCAACAATCCACTCAGCAACATTACCTGTAAAGTTAGCTTCTAAAACAACAGCAACAATAACGTCAGAATCCTCAATAAGATTTGCTTGACTTTGCCCATTCTTCTTCTTCTTGACCCTGCAATCCTTAGCCTTGTGACCAGTTAAACCACACTCAAAACAAGTACCCTTAAACTTGTACTTCTAAACCTTCCCTTTAGGCTTAAGAGAACTGTTATTGGCTTTGGACTGGTTGTTGTGTTTGGGTTCAACAAGATTGGCTTTGGCAGAGGAAGAGGAAGGAAAAACAGAAGGGCCTTTGTCTTTGATACGGTTTTCCTCCTCAATTTTGAGGTGTCCTACAAGCTCATCTAAGGTTAGGTCTTTCTTTTTGTGCATCAATTGGTTACGAAAATCCTTCCAAGAGGGAGGGAGTTTCTCAATCAAAACAATAGCAAGGGTAATATCACAAATAGACAGACCTTCAGCAGCCATACTAATACACACATTCTCATAAGCATGAATCTGATCAATAATAGGCTTATCATCAACAACTTGAAAACTCAACCACTTACTAACACAATAACGTTTAGTACCAGCATCATCAGTCCTATATTTTTTCTCTAAAGCATCCCAAATATCCTTAGCATGATAAAAACCCATATAAATATCCAACAGATTATTTGACATATAATGCAACAACATGCCCTTACAGGTTCTATCACCCTTAGCAAACTTAACATCAGTTTCAGACAAATTATCCTTATCATTAGGTTCAACAATATCATCAAGAACATATGCAACATCAATTTGCTCCAAATAAAAACGCATCCTAACAGCCCAACGTTTATAATTCTTTCCATCAAGAGGTTCTAACTTAGACATATCAGGAATCAGAAACTTGGAAGCCATATTCGTCTTTTAGATTGTTATACTATTAAGCAATAAAACAGAAATTACTTATCTCTTGATGCGTGAACCCAAGTGACAATAGCCGCGTCGTGGAGAACCACTGACCTAAAAGACAATTTCGCGCTACCACCCGGTGCAGTAGACTAGAAGCGGTCGCCCTCCAGGATAAGCACGGCGCCGGAGTTTATGTGCACTCACAAACCTGACTGGAACTCAGAATACTTGCCCAGAAAACAGAACAGAAAGAACTCGTGTTTAGATAATTTTAGAGAAGAGAGAAGACTGATTGTGTTGTTGTATTTTTGACTGGGAAAAATAACAAGTATATATAGGCAGTAGAAGGGAGACAAGAAGCATAAAACGAGGAAAGAATCTGGCTAAGAAAACGACCAGATTTATTAAGCCAGTCAACAACAGAAGCAATAGACAAGGAATTGAATCAGTCAGCTACAATCAAGGGATTAATGACTGATTTAATTCCGTAACCCCAACAGTCAGAAAAGAATAATCCCAACAGATAAAAAGGAATATTCTGTTTAACAAAGAAAAGGAAATAAAATTTCTCCAAAAAGATAACAAGGACCCACGCCCGCGCATCGCATTCCCCAAGACCCAAGTCCCGAGGCCCGAGCCCGACCCGGCCTGGCCCGGCCCAGCTCGGCGTGCGCGTGTGTGTGTGTGGAGTAACACTTACCTCCCACTCACTCAACTAAGTAGTGCTAAGACACTACAATATAAAAACAAGGAAAAACCTATTCCCCCAACCAATGTGGGATTTTCCTCTTTCATTTGTTTTTTCCCTCTCTCTTGTTTTTCCCCAACTCTCTTATTTTATATCAAGAACTTCCAACAATCTTGAGTGATAAACTATTTATCAAAATAAATACGTAACAATTTAAAAAAATGATTAAAAATAAGAAATAATTAATATAAGCTAAAAATAATATAGTGAATTTACCCTTGAATGATTTCAGGATTATATTTGTGGCAATTTGAACATGTCCTTTGATCACCAATATAATTGACTTTATAATTGCAAAGAGAGCATGCATCATACAATGTGAGGCTTTTTACATTAATATCAACCAACATCCCAAGAACTCTATATACCTTTTCCTGTAAATTATAAGAAAAAGATACATGGACAATTTATAAAGTATAACAATTTAAAAATATAATTTTGTATAAACCAATAAAAGATATATGGACAATTTAATAAGTATAAAATAATAAATCTTGAATAATTGAAAAATAATAGTTGTTGGAAAAAAAAAGTAAATAGTGTATGTATTGAAATATGGTGAGATATTACTCTTGGCCTTGATGGAAACTTGAATATTGTAGTACGACGTGCATTTGATATCAAAAGTGTCCGTTGCAACGAAAGTCCACATGTTTGTATCCAATTAGCTTTTGATTGAGTAAAGTTATCATTACAATACCTTTTTAAAAAAATAAAATTGCATTAGATATTTTAAGTAACATGCTCTTAAAAAAAATACATATCATCGTCAATGTATAAGAAAGTGACGGTTGATTTTATTGAAACTATTAATTTAATATAATTATTTATGTATATATATATAATAAAATTAATAATATAACAAAAGTAGAAGAAAGCTTTACGGTACTATTACTAACCATTTTGCTATTTCTAGTAGAATCATTGTGATTGATATATAACCTTGTGTACCTTCCGAATGTCAAATGTAGTGTACGTAAAAGGTGAGTTTAAAATAACAAAATCAATATCTATATAAAATTAATCTTTTGTGGTAGCAAACTGATATGTCTAGTTTATGTAGTATTTTAGCCCCGTCCCTTGGTCATTATTAGTGTTTTTGGCTCTTTAGAGCCACTTTTATTACTAATATGTGTTTTCTAGTGTTTTCGTAGTTTTGGTTGAGTTTTGTAGGGAATTGCACCTTTGGAGTACTTTCCCGGGATTTTATGGAGCAACTACGAGTATTGGAGGAGCACGGCCATCTTTCGTAGCCCAAGATCGGTTAGAGTAATAAAACCGGTGAATAAGGGCTCGACTTGTGTGAAGACGAGGCATTCGGACCGAATGATTAAAGCCCCAAAGAGGATATTTGGTTTGGGCCAAGTTACGAGCCTAAACGAGGAGTCCAAGCGGCCCAAGGGTGTCCGCCCGATGGTCCGCCCGAGGGTCTGCCCGATGGTCCGCCCGAGGGTCTGCCCGATGGTCCGCCCGATGGTCTGCCCGGTGGTCCGCCCGGTGGTCCGCCCGATGGTCCGCCCGATCGGGCAAAGAAGACTTATATCGCAACAGCCCTTCGCCTGATAAAAAAGGCGGGCCCGGTCGGGCGGTGTGGCGCCCGGTCGGGCGTGTGTCTCTGATAGATCTTTTAAGCATCGTTTAGTTTGTTTTAGTTTAGGATTCTTGCTTATTATAAATATGTTTTCGTTAAGCAAGTTTAGGATTCTTTTACACTTCCTTATTCTCTCTTTACTATTGTAATTCTTTCTCTTAGACTTTCTCTTTTTACTTAAGCTTATTTTCTCTCTCTACACTTTATACTTTGTTCTTTACTCAACTCTTTATTCTGATTACTTTGGTAACAATTTCTTTTCTCTTAATCTCAGTTATTTATTTTATTCCTTCTATCATGTTTTATTTTATTGCTTTGATTAGTTTAGATTTAATTATGTGTGAGTAGTTCTTTTTCTAGGGTTTATGGGGATCCATAAATAATATGAAGGGGTAATTTATTGTTGTTAATTATCAATGCTATATTAATTTCCTATTGATTGATTTAATGCTCTGTGACTAGATTAGGCCTGATCTTTTATGTATGAGTTTGACAATATTGATTCGAGATTCGAGAGATGAGAATTGATGTTTAGGTCTAGTTTCAATAGGCAGGTTAATCTATAAATGGTTAAGTCGAGATTCGAGAGATGAGATTTAATACCGGTAGATTAATTCTGTGATTGTAATACGTAGCGAAAGCCCTTTATTATTTGGTTAATTGATGCATTAATGATTGGTTATTATGTTTTACCCTGGAATATTATTTATTGGTGAACCTATGCGCTAGGTCTTTAATTCATTGATTCCTCTTATTTTATTCTCCCTACTTATATTCTTCGTAGTATAATCTTTAAATCACAACAAATTGTTACTAATAATTTAGATTGCTATTAATTAATTAGGAGTAGAAAGACTAGTTTCCCTGTGGATTCGACCCTACTTCCCTATCTACTTTAGTTAGAGGACTTAGGTAATTACTTTTGATTAGGTGATACGACTTTAGCCTGTCAAAATTTGGCGCCGTTGTCGGGGAAACGGTTTTATTTTTATTTCTAATTGTTTTTGTAGTCTAGATTATTTTTCTTTTGCCTCAAAGGACATTAGTTCTTTGAGGTAGTTCTAATATCTGTCTTTTTAGTTCTTTGTTTATGCCCAGGTGTTCCAGATCAGGTTACATTCCATTCGATCCTGAGATCGAGCGCTCGTTTCATAGACAAAAGAATTTTTATAGGCAGATCCTGGTAGGTTCTGGGAGTAACGATATTCCTAGAAACCCATTACCTAATTCTAGTGATTCGGAACACTCTTCTGACTCAGAACTAGAAATGGGTACACCACCACCACCTCCACCTCGCAAGCTTAGCGATTATTCGCAGCCATCCCTGACGGATTTTCCACATCTTTCTCCTACACCTGATCTCGAGGGAGTCCAGTTCGAGATCAAGCCCCAGTTCATGACGATGATAGAAAGAAAGCAGTTCAGTGGAGCTAAGGGTGAAGATCCTAATCTTCACATTGCAGACTTCTGTCAATATTGCAATACTATTAGGCAGAATGGGGTAACGCAAGACCAAATCAGGGAGATTCTTTTTCCCTTTTCTTTATGTGGAAAAGCTAAATTATGGTTTAATGGTTTGAATAGAGCTGCACTTGGTATTACTAACTGGGATACTCTTACTTTAAATTTTTATAATAAATATTACCCTGCAGAGAAAACAGCTTTATTGAGAAGTGCCATTCAGAATTTTGCCCAGGAGACAGATGAAGCATTATATGAAGCTTGGGAAAGATTTAAGGATCTGCAGAGGGAGTGTCCCCACCATAACTTGGCAAAGTGGCAGCTAATTCAAGCTTTTTACAATGGATTAGGAAATGCATCTAGGACAATTTTAGACTCCGCAGCTAGCGGTAGATTTATGAATTTAAATGTTGATGATGTAGGTTAGGTTATTGAAGATATGGCGATCCATAATTCCCAATATGGAAATACTAGAGGTTATGATAATAAGGGCAAACATCATGTTGATTTGGTAACCCTTATGCAAGCTCAGCTTACTTCTATTTGTCAGAAATTAGATAGCCTTACTACTAACAATCCTAATTCTGTTGCTAATGTTTCTGCTGTTGATAATAATGCTAATGATGCTTTCTGTGAAAATTGTGGAATTGTAGGTCATTGGGAACACGAGTGTAGGAGCTCCATGGAGCAGGTTAACGCTTTTCAGTCTATCAAGCAAAATAACCCATACTCCAACACCTATAATCCTGGGTATCGGAACCATCCTTATCTTTCCTACAGGAGTACTAATGTGCAAAATCCCACACCTCCACCTCCACCTCCACAACAACCACAACAACTAGCACCACCACTGCAGCAGAAATATTACCATCCCAATACTGGCCAGAAAAACCAACCACAAACTCCTCCACCACCTTCTGACCCAGCTTTATCAGAAATTAGAGCGATGTTAACTAGTATGCAAAAGCATATGGAGAGTAGAGACTCACAAATTGACTCGATTGTAGCCCACAATAAAGTCATAGATACTCAAATTGCACAGTTAGCCGCTGCTCTTCAGGTTCTCCCACAAGGAGCCCTACCATCGCAACCAGTACAACCCACAGATCAGGCGTTTGCAATTACCCTCAGGAGTGGTTCACACTATGATGGGCCTCCTATGCCCAAAGAAGATGAACCTGTTTCAACAGAAATTGCTAATCCTGATTCCTTTATACCAAGGGATATTAATCCTAGCCCTGCAGGGCTAAAGGGTAGTACTAATATTTCTGATGTTACATTGCAGGGTAAAACTCCAGGGAAGGTTGTAACTCAAGACAGGAATAATGATGTGCAACAACCAATTATCAAACTACCATTCCCAAATCGACATTTGAAAACCACCATGGATAAGAAGTTTGGTAAGTTCCTTGACATGGTGAAGGATTTGCAGGTAACAGTTCCCTTTACAGAATTAATCACGCAAATACCTGCATATGCAAAATTCATGAAAGAAATATTGACTAGGAAAAGGTCTATTAGTGAGGTAGAGACTGTCGCTTTTACTGCTGAATGTAGTGCCGTACTACAAAATAAATCTCCACCCAAACTAAAAGATCCCGGTAGTTTTTCTATCCCTTGTCATATTGGCAATTTAATGATTGATAATGCATTGTGTGATTTGGGCGCTAGTGTTAGTGTCATGTCATTATCTGTGTGTTTAAAGCTAAAAATGGGTAAATTAAAGTCTACTAATATTACTCTACAAATGGCCGAGCGTTCTTCTAAATACCCCATAGGCATATTAGAAGACGTCCCTGTTAGAGTAGGTAAATTTTATATACCTGTGGATTTTGTTGTTCTTGATATGTCTGAGGATTTGCAAACCCCAATCATTTTGGGTAGACCCTTCCTTAATACTGCAGGAGCAATTATTGATGTAAAATGTGGTAAATTGACACTATCAGTAGGGGATGATAAAATTGTTTTTAATTTGAATAATACCCCTAAAAGCCCCATGCTAGAGGAGAAGTGTTATAAAATTGATGTGGTTGGTAATTGTTCTAATAAGCCCCAAGCTTTTGTTAAAGATCCCTTGGAGGCGGTATCGTGTGTTGCATCTTCTACAGGTACAACTAACCGATGGATAGAGGAAGTGGACGCAATAGAGAGAGCCTTATACCGTGAAGGTCTTGGTTTTGAAGATGAGAAGGTGGAAATAAGTACACAAGTTGCGGAAACTGAGTGAGAGTTCCACCAGATCGTGTTGTAATAGCTCAACAAAGTGATAAATCGAGGCAACCAACGGTCAAAAAGGGTTCTCAATCGAACAAAAGCAAAGACCCACCAGTTCAAGCCAATGAGGATCCACCCAATAGGGTGAATTGGCGCCTTACAGGGCGTGTTAGGAAGCCGAGTCGTGGTTTAAAAATCGCTCAACCGGGTGAAGAACCACCCGACTAGGCGATAGGCCAAGGGGCTTAACTTCCCGACATGTGGTAAGAGGGTCGTGCGGGACCTAAATAAACCAGCGCTTTGCGGGAGGCAACCCGTATATTTCTTGTTTTTTTTTTAGTATTCTTTCTATTTCTTGTGAGAGGAGAGAGGAGAGAGTTTAATGAGTTTATTGAGTTGTACAGGTTAGAAGGAAAAGAGTTATTCAAATTTGGAAAAAAGATAAGGAGTCTATTGTACCAAACATTGCCTCGGGCCCGACCGGGCGCGAGAGCAAGGGTGAAAAATTGACAATTTTTGCCCGACCGGGCGAAGGACCGCCCGACCGGGCGCGAGAGTTGACGAGTACGGAAATTTCGACCGCCCGACCGGGCGCGAGAATGAAGAGAATTTAGAGGGTTTATACCGCCCTATCGGGCGGAGTGGCGCCCGACCGGGTGCGAGAGCGAATCAGCAAAATTGCTCAACTTCGACAGGAAATAACTTTTGCGTTTCTTATTGGATTTGGGCGTGTGACCTATCGTTGGAAAGCTCTTTAAGTCTACTTTCCAATGCAATTAGAATCACTGAATTATCATCTATATATCAAAAGTTATGATCAGATTTGTGCACCTGACTCAATTTTTATCTTTTTTCCACTAACACTTTGTTTCTTTCTTGCCCAATTTTGTTCCAAAGAGATGCATTGCAATCCTGAGGCTTTGGTGACATTGATGTGGTGATGATGAAGAGGAGTCACCTTGAATACTTGCTTCCCCTTAAGACAATGAGGTCATTGTCTGATTTAGCTTGGGGGGAGGTTCTCGTGTTCATATGGTATATCTTTCACTCTCTCTCTTGGTATGCTTAGTGTAGTTTTACTGCTTTCCTAGTGTAGTTTTATTTCTTTCCTATAAGAAAAATACAAAAAAATTGAAAAAATAAAAAAATCCAAAAATACGTTCCAATGAATTGTAAATTATGCTTCCCTGTGCCCCATACTTGAGAAAATTTGTTTTGATTCTTGGTTATTGATGATGAGCATTGTGGATTTGTTGGTCATGATTTGAAGTTTGATTGTTTGGATTCCTTAACATGCGTCAATTTTGTCCAACTACTTGTGAATATAGTGCTTGACTAGTTGATTTGGTTAGGAATGTGTGTTTAGTTCCTGGTATGTCAATGAATTTGAGTATTGGTTTGCAACTATGAGTAGTATTTCATGACTCACCTATTATGCACATGAGGAGGACGAAGGCGTTCATTCTTTTAGGTAGCCTTCAGACGATATTAGATACATTTGTTCCCTTCTTGCTACCCATGTTGTTGCTTGTGCCCTTTTATTGTTTATTTAGCCACATTACAAGCCTTTTTAGCCCCATTGGTTACTAGTCCCAAGCTTGGCTTGGGGGAGCTATAGTTAGTGAGGTGAGGGAGTTGTAGTGTGCACATTATTTACACAATGTGGAGGTATAAGAAGAGTAATTTGTTCTTTGATTTTTGTGATTGGAAAAAATAAGAATTTGTGTTTCAAAGTTGAAATTTCCAATGTGGAATAAAAAGAAAAAAAAGCAAAAGAAAAAAATTGTTATATGTTCAAATTATCTATATGAAAGTTGCCCAAGAAAAATTCAAAGAAAAAAAGTATCAAGTTTGAAAAAAAGAATGAGTTCAAAGTTTGTTTATTCACTCAAGTTCTACATTGTCATATTTTTATGAGTGAAATTGTAAGTGTTGGGATTGTTTATGTTGTTTGGAGTAGTATTTGGTGGATTCTTGTTGGAGTTAGTTATGTTGGAGATGTTGATCATTATTTATTTTGATCATTGGTTTTATTAGGATTTGGCTCCCTTTAAGCATGGCTTTTCTCTCACATGTTCCCAAATATTTCCTACCCTTTACCCTAGCCTTACATTACAAGCTTTAAAGACCTTACGACCTTGTGCATAGAGTTGTGTAGATGTGAAAGTGTTGTTTATCAATGCAAATTATGAATTGACATATTCCGAGTCGACTATTAGGTTGAGTGCTTATCTTTTTAAACACACGAGTGTGTGAGTTTGGGAGGGCATTGTTCACATAAAAGGGTGGTTGAAGAGCGATCGAGTACATCTTTTACTCGCCACATAAATGAGAGTTGAGTGTTTTTGAGCACTAGTCTTGAATTCTACATGCTCGTGTGGTTTGCTCTATTTGACAATTGTTGGGGAGGAAGAGTGATTGGATGAATGAGATTGATTGATATTGAAGCATGCTCATTAGATTTGCCTTGAATCGTCTGTGCTTGATTTGATTATTGGGGTGAGGAATGTTTTATATGTTCATTGATGAGCTCTTTTCTTAGGGACAAGCAAAGGTTTGGCTTGGGGGAGTTTGATATGTCTAGTTTATGTAGTATTTTACCCCCGTCCCTTGGTCATTATTAGTAGTGTTTTTGGCTCTTTAGAGCCACTTTTATTACTAATATGTGTTTTCTAGTGTTTTCGTAGTTTTGGTTGAGTTTTGTAGGGAATTGCACCTTTGGAGTACTTTCCCGGGATTTTATGGAGCAACTACGAGCATTGGAGGAGCACGGCCATCTTTCGTAGCCCAAGATCGGTTAGAGTAATCAAACCGGTGAATAAGGGCTCGACTTGTGTGAAGACGAGGCATTTGGACCGAATGATTAAAGCCCCAAAGAGGATATTTGGTTTGGGCCAAGTTACGAGCCTAAACGAGGAGTCCAAGCGGCCCAAGGGTGTCCGCCCGATGGTCCGCCCGATGGTCTGCTCGATGGTCCGCCCGATGGTCCGCCCGGTGGTCCGCCCGGTGGTCCGCCCGATGGTCCGCCCGATCGGGCAAAGAAGACTTATATCGCAACAGCCCTTCGCCTGATAAAAAAGGCGGGCCCGGTCGGGCGGTGTGGCGCCCGGTCGGGCGCGTGTCTCTGATAGATCTTTTAAGCATCGTTTAGTTTGTTTTAGTTTAGGATTCTTGCTTATTATAAATATGTTTTCGTTAAGCAAGTTTAGGATTCTTTTACACTTCCTTATTCTCTCTTTACTATTGTAATTCTTTCTCTTAGACTTTCTCTTTTTACTTAAGCTTATTTTCTCTCTCTACACTTTATACTTTGTTCTTTACTCAACTCTTTATTTTGATTACTTTGGTAACGATTTCTTTTCTCTTAATCTCAGTTATTTATTTTATTCCTTCTATCATGTTTTATTTTATTGCTTTGATTAGTTTAGATTTAATTATGTGTGAGTAGTTTTTTTTCTAGGGTTTATGGGGATCCATAAATAATATGAAGGGGTAATTTATTGTTGTTAATTATCAATGCTATATTAATTTCCTATTGATTGATTTAATGCTCTGTCACTAGATTAGGCCTGATCTTTTATGTATGAGTTTGACAATATTGATTCGAGATTCGAGAGATGAGAATTGATGTTTAGGTCTAGTTTCAATAGGCAGGTTAATCTATAAATGGTTAAGTCGAGATTCGAGAGATGAGATTTAATACCGGTAGATTAATTCTGTGATTGTAATACGTAGCGAAAGCCCTTTATTATCTGGTTAATTGATGCATTAATGATTGGTTATTATGTTTTACCCTGGAATATTATTTATTGGTGAACCTATTCCCTAGGTCTTCAATTCATTGATTCCTCTTATTTTATTCTCCCTACTTATATTCTTCGTAGTATAATCTTTAAATCACAACAAATTTTTACTAATAATTTAGATTGCTATTAATTAATTAGGAATAGAAAGACTAGTTTCCCTGTGGATTCGACCCTACTTCCCTATCTACTTTAGTTAGAGGACTTAGGTAATTACTTTTGATTAGGTGATACGACTTTAACCTGTCACAAACTATGACATTATAATAAAAATTGTTTATGTAATTAACTTTACCATTATACTTTTGAAGTTGGACATTACATGCAAGTAAAGTGAGATTTTGATCATAATCTTCTATTGCTCTTTCACCAATTTCGTTGACAAAGCTATTCCATATTGTCAATCTCATAGCAAAACAACTATTAAAAAAAATTGTACTTCATTAGCATCAAGTAAAAAAAAAAAATTGTACTTCGTAAATAATATTGTGTCAAAGTCATGTTGGGATTTGTTAAGATATTATTAGATATGCTTATCTTATATATTTGGGTAGTTACCTTGTTTATAGGATATATTGATGATAGCTTAATATGATTTTGATATCGTAGTAGTCAAACGTTGTACGATATAAATTAATGAATGAATGCATGAGTGGGCAAGCTTTCAAGCCTTTCTCTAAAACTTTAGATATTACCTTTGATCAAGCAGGATAATATCTTGTTTAATAGTACCCGTAATGCTATTCCGGTGAATCTCACTTGCATATATAATTAGTCCTACAACACCTAATTTTTCTTTAAAAAAAAAAAAACATAAAAGGGTAAAATATTAATTAATTGATTACTGAAGTTTTCCCAAAAAAATTAGTACCGTAATTAAAAAATGTAAAATGAAATCATGATGAAAGCGTTTTGTGTGAGACTGGACTCATGTGAGACCGGGTTCTTAATCAAAAGGACGCGGGCCTGAGATACCCGACCAAAGCCCGTGCCCAATTTTATATAATGTGTGAATTTTTTTATCATTTATCTTTTTTCTCAAACATCGAGCGCCGTCATTTTCAGAGCATTCAAACCTTCAAATTGCGAACGCATTAATTTCGCGAAACTTACTAACAACTCCTTCATTTACTCAAATTTCAAAGCATTCAAATCTTCAAATTTCAGAAAATTCATATCAAAAAATGGAGAAATCAAACAACAGAATGATAATTGAAGAAGAATCTGATTCACCTGTAGAATCAATTTCGAGCTCAATTATTGCCGAAAAAGGTACAATTTATTTCAATTTAATTTCAAAATTTCAGATCGTATTTAATTTCAGATTATACTTAATTTGCATGCAATGTTAATTTAATTTTAGATCATATTTAATTTCGAGTTAATTTCGACTGATAATTTGCAACCAAGGCTAATTTCTTTTCAGATTGTTGTTAATTTCGACTTATAATGAATGAATGCAACAGATAATGTAATTATAGAAGAGAACACCAATCAAGAAAGAAATGATGAAGAAAGAGATGAAGATGCTGCAAATATAATAGGTATGTTAGTTTGAAAATTAAAAATATTAGCAGATTTATGCAGTGTTAAAATAATCTAAGTCCTGACTAAAGCATACCAATTCATGAGCAATATTATATTAAACTTGATGAAAAATAATTAGATTCCTGAGTAATACCTAACATAAATTGTCTAATTCCTCATTAAAACATGCAAATTACATGCAAATTCCTGAGACTTTGACTTTCATAAAACAGTTTAATTCCTGAGAAAAAATATTTCAATGCTTACAAAAACAGAGTAATACCTGACATATATAAGTAATTCCCGACTAAAAGATAAATGAAGAACAATGCGTTTAGGGTAAGAATAAATGACTATCAATCAACTATATTAAATATTTTACATACTCAAGCAACTAACAATTAAATGCTCTGTAATTATAAAGATGTTGCTGAAAATAAAATTCCTGAAAACAGAGTAATACCTGACATGTATAATGTAATTTCTGACTGTATATCTTTAATTCCTTACAAACTATATTAAGTGATATATTTCTTGAGTTAAATATTCTAATTCTTGACTGAAATTTTATAATTTCTTACATAAAAAATATTTTAATTCTTCAATTTTTTGTTATTTATATTAACTTTTGCTGCAGATTATTACAAATATGACAAGGATGAAAACATAAGTAGATGTTTAGCAGGTTATACTGTATCACACTATAATGATGGATATTTTTTTATATAAAGCTCATTCAAGATCTGTTTGTTTTAGCGTCAGAAAATCAACAAAGAGAAGAGATAATAATGATTCACTGTATGAGTTTTATTTTAGATGTTCTAAGGAAGGACAGACAAAGGGTAAAATGAAGATTGCAGGTGAAAAAAATTCAGTAGAAATACCTATATTGGGTAAAACTGATGAAAGAAAGAGAAAATAAAGGGAAGTAAATGAGACAAGAACTGGATGCAAAGCTCATATTCGTTTCAAGAAAAATGCAGAAGGTAGATTTACTGTTCTTACACATGAGTTGGAACATAATCATGAATTGGTAATAACAGTTCAACGACATCATCTAAGATCAGAAAGGCAAATATCAGCTCCAATGGGTGAGCTAATTGAGAGCATGATTGAGAGTGGTATTCAACCAATGGATGCTTATAATTATATAAGCAATGAAGTTGGAGGAGAAGAATGTGTAGGTCATACTAAGAGAGATCACCTTAACAATGTATCAAGGGTGAAAATGAGTATGGTTGAAGGCGGAGACATGCAGAATGTATTAGACACCCTTCAAGAAAGAGCAGATCAAGATCCTTCATTCTTTTATAGACTGAAATTTGGAGAAGAAAATAATGTTGTAAGCTATTTTTGGCGTGACTCTCAAATGCTTGAAGATTTCAAAGCTTATGGTGATGTTTTAATCTTCGATACAACATACAGAACAAACAAATATGGGTTGATATGTGCTCCATTTGTTGGTATAAACAATCACTGGAGAACAACAACGTTTGGATGTGCATTCATAACTGATGAAAAGACTGAAACATTTGTTTGGTTGCTTTCAATTTTCAAAAAGTCAATGTGTGGAATTGAACCAAAATCAATTTTCACTGATCAAGATCTTGCAATGAGCAACGCCATATCAGAAGTAAGCAGTTTTAGCTTCATAATATTTGTGTTGTATAATTTAATACGTGATTTGTATTCTATAATTTAATTCCTGACAAAATAATATAATTCTTGTGAAAAAAATGCAATAACTGACTAAGATATTAATGATAGATTTAAATTTATTAATTCCTGACTTCAAACTTTTAATCATGATGAAGGCAATCTTATTCCTGTTAAATAAGTTTTATATCCTGACAAAAGTAATCTAATACCTAAATGACACTATTTTATCATCAATTTAAAATGTATTTACTTGCAAACTAAAATCGACGAATGCTTAACATAAAAGAAATTATAACGAAATTATATCGGACTAATAATATCTAATTCTTATTTAAAAATATTAAATTCAAAACTCTAATTATTCACAACCAATCTAAATAAACTCTAAAACTATTTAATTACTGACTAAAATATAGTTATAGCTGACAAAAATAGATTAATACCTGACACGAATTATTTAATATCTGACTATAAAATACTAATATCTGATTAAATATTATAATCTTTAACAGAACAACAAAAATAAATTCTGACAAATATAATTTAACTCCTGCCTTAAGTAATCTAATACCTGAGGAAAAAGATAATAATCCTGAAATAAATAATATTATTTCTGATTAAAAATATATATTTAATTACAAAAATAAGTTAATTTCTGATAAAATTAGTATAATTCCTGACTCAAATGTACTTATTCCTGTTTATATTCATATAATTTCTGACTGGAAGAATTTTATTCCTGGTTGAGGTATGTTTTTCCATTCACCAGCATTATGTAACAAAAAAGAATAAACAATAAAAAGATACAGTATATAAACCAAAACCAAAATTAAGTCAAAATCAGTATTTCAATTTCTTCATTTCATTAATGATTGTCAAATAAGTACATTAACACTTTGTCATACTACTGACATTGCCTTACAAAAGCAAAAGAACAATGTCATACTAAACTATGACAAGAGCAAAAAATTCCATGCATTAATTACTTAGAGTCAGTTACTATACAAAAGACTGCCCTGTAGTTAAGCAAAAACCAACTAACATGGTAATTAACCTAGCACTATCTACATCACTACTCTAGCCTAATCTTCTTCTGCTGCCCACCAGGTTGAATAGCTTCCTCCCTTTTCCTTTTCTTACTCCACATGTCTTCCTCATCCCTAAATAGCCATCGTAAACCATCCAGAAACTCAGCCCAATCTTGAACCATTGAATTATGAAAGCCATACCCATTATGCCTCATAATATCAGTTGCAATCCACCAACTTTCACTGGCCTGTCTAGCTCTAACAACATTAGGAATCCAGGCTTTCCAAAACCACAGATCATTCCAATGCTTACACACACAATTGCACATCGCTTGGGCTCAAGGGGTGCACTTAGGAAAGATATACATACATAAGATTTCAGGAACAGATAAAGCATGTGGGGCATCCTCTAGAGCAGCCATGTAATGAGGGTCGTCTACTGGGTCCATTCACCCTAACAAAACACCCAATAATCTTGGTGTTAACACAACCACAATTTAAAATAATTCAAACCAAAAAATGCTCACTTTTAAAAAATACTAACAATGAACATCAACCAATTCTTGATTCTAATACCTGACTACATACAACGTTACAGGAGATGAATTATCTAATACCTGAGTAAAGCAAATAATTCCTGAAAAATAATATCTAATTCTTGATTGTAATAATCTAATTCCTGAATAAATATTGTAATGTTTGATTCCTGAAGAAAATATTGTTATGCCTGACAAAAATAAATTAATACCTGACATAAGTTATCTAATATTTGACTATGAAATAATTATATCTAAGTTAGATATTATAATCCCTTACTAAAACATCAACCAATGAACATCAACCAATTCTAAGCATCAAATTACTTGAGTAACAAAGCCGAAAATTCTATCAGAACTAACAAAATACATATATTCCACACATTATAACAGTTTTTGTATGACTACAGAAAAAAACTGATGATCAACATAGCACTCTAAACCCTAGAATACCAATAATATTTTCAACTTAATTTCAATTATAAAACAATAAAAATAATAGAGAAAACAATATACCTTGCAATTTTGTGGAATTCGAATAGAAATTGAATAAGAAAATACTAAATCGCCTTTGTTGAAGCTCTAGAGATGGATGGTTTTTTTAAAGTACAGAAGAAAAATATGAAAGGGTGGATAGATTTTTTGGAAAAAATTAACTCATTTCTGACCAAAATAATCTTATTCCTGATGAAAAAATTATTATTCCTAACTAATGTAATGTGTCACATATATATATTATTACTGATAAAAGTAATCTTATTTCGGATTGAATAAATATTATTCCTTACTGATATAATTTAAATACTGATAAAAAGAAGTTAATTTCTGACCAAAAAAACCTAAATCATGGAAAACATAAACTATTATCAAAATAAAATAATCAAATTCAAGACAAGCTAATTGGCATATGTATGATTTATCACAGAAGAATAAGCTAATTTCTGATAGAAAAATTACAATTCCTGATAAACTCATTGTAAATCCTGTTATTATCAAATTACAATATAATAATCAGAAATGGTATGTTTCCAAAGAAAAAAGATTCTATATAAAACCACAAGTACAAAATTTCACACCTAACAGGTCGACTTCGTTTAAAACCAGGTTTAGGACCACGCTTCTTCAATGGAGGTTCTGAATCGACCCTACAGAACGAAATAATAACTTATAAAAATTGATTTTTAAAAAAACAGTACAACCTAAAAATAATCGAAATATAATAAACCTTTCAGCCATTGCAACTGTCTTCTGCTGTTTTTGTGCTTGTTTACTTCGTTTAACATAAACTTTTAAAGGAGAAGAATCTTTAATCGACGGAATGTCAGCCATTAATAGAGTCGAAAATGACGAAAGTTAGGGTTTATATAAAAGAAGTAAAAATTAAATACATGCAAATAAAATTAAAGATGGATAATGAAGTAGTGATGCGAATAATTCGGAAACGTGAAGTTAAGCCGATAGTTAATTCGGAGTGTAACTGATGAAAATGGAGTGAGAATGCAGAAAACGTGGGTGAGAAGAAGAAGAAGAAAGGCCGGACGTTGGGTTTGGGTTTTTTTTTTTTTTTTTTTTTTTAAAAAAAAAACCACGGTTATTTAAAGATCGGGCCGCGCGCGGGATAAACTTTAAAGAAACGGGCCGAGCGCGGGCCGCGTAATAGAACGGACTCACATGAGTTCTACACAATATTTTTCGAATCATGATATAGTAACCTATCACAATTCCTTCAATGCGTTTGAATGACGTCACACCGTGTAAAGACACCAAATTGTAGAAGTACTTGGGGAAATCTTCGATGTCGGCATCAACAAAGGGTATTTCTGTTTCCGTAGTTATGTTGAGTTGATAAGGATTACGAACTATTTGTAACCAATCGTCAGCTTGAATAACTTGTACCCTTTTAAAACAGTACACTAAACTTCTTGAAATTTGCCAATAAAATTGTCAACATCCTTTGTAAATATAATAACTTGAACGGGTTCTCCCTGTAAAAAAAATATAGATAAATATAAATGAGTATGTAATTTAATAATTTATTGTGAAATAATATAACTTCATAAATCCTCACACAGCCACGCACACATAGCTTATAATTTAAAAAATAAAGAATATAATAAGAATGCACTGTAAAGAGGAAGTATAAAAAATGTTTACATAGCGTAGCATTAAGAAGAACCATCTTTCAATTTTTTTTTGTTATTATTGACATGTTGAATTTCGTACAATCTAATTATCCTTGCCTTTACATTCCAAAATTTGGAGTACGGGTTCAAATACACGAAAGGAGCGTATGCAATTGACATCCTATAAATAATAGAAGATGAAAATGAGTAGCTAGTCTTAATGATTGGCAAAACTGAAAAAAAAAGAAAAGAAAAGAGATTGAATATAAAAGTTATGGAGTTTAATTACTCAATAATTTCGATATGATAAAACCAAATTCGTCTATTATTATATGCCCAAAATACTGACCTTGCAATACCAAGAACACCCCGTTGAATTTGAAAAGAGAGCCTTATTAGAAAATATAAAATTAGATGTAAAATGAGAAAAGGAAGAGTAACTACTGCTTTTTCTCATATTTGTAAGGGAGGATTACTGCTAGGGAGTAATTTGATAGTAGTGGACATGTGTTTACGTACTAATGCAACACCTAATTTTAGAGAACAATTTTTTTTTTAAATAATAATAATAATAATAATAATAATAATAATAATTATTATTATTATTATTATTATATATTTTTTTAATGAAATTTTTGAGAGCAATTTATGAATAATGGGGAAGCTATCACCAGTTGAATAGGATGTACGGGCATGGAAGTTTATTTGTTTTTTTTTTCCTTTGTTTTATCCTTTAAAAATATTTTAATTTATATTTATTTTAATATGTTTGTAAAATTCAATAACTGTTGAAAAAAATAAAAGCATTTTTAGAAAAATTTTTGTATATTTTTTAAAGGGTATTTTTGGAAAGGGAAATTCCCAATCAAAAAAGGGTCTTCCCTTTAAAGAGTAACATAGATTATTGAGGAAGTTTTGGGATATGTAATTGGGGTTGAGGAATATTCTTTGATAAACGATTTTTTATTTTATTTTTATTTTTTTTATTGGTCTATGGGCAGGGGTGAGAATTAATCCCAGGATCTCCTGAAATTGGGAAGGAAGCTCTAACCACTTGAGCTATCCCTCACTCTCGCTTAAAAATAATACTTAATATTGAATTATTATTATAATAATTAATATTTAATAATAATAATAAGTAATTAATATTTAAAAATAATAACATTAAAAATTAATATTTAATAATAATAATAATAAATAAATAAATAATATTTAATAATAATAATGTTATTAAAAACTAATATTTAATAATAATAATAAATAATAAATTTTTAATAATTATAATAATAATAAATATATAATTATAATAATAATAAATATTTAATAATAATAATAAATAATTAATATTTAATAATTATGATATTAATAATAATAATAATAATTAATATTTAATAATAATAATATTATTAAAAACTAATATTTAATAATAATAATAAATAATTAATTTTTAATAATTATAATAATAATAAATATTTAATAATAATAATAAATAATAAATAATTAATATTTAATAATTATGATATTAATAATAATAATAATTAATATTTAATAATAATAGTAATAATGATAATAATAGTAATAACAATAATTAATTATAATAATAATTGATTTTTTTATAATAAAATTGATATTTAATAATAACTAATATTTAAAGATAATTATTATTAATTTTTAATAATAATAAAAATAAAAATAATAATTATTTATTTTTTATAATAATAAAAATAATAAAATAATTAAATATTATTTAATAATAATAATAATAATAATATTTAATCATTATAATAATAATGCGATAATACTAATAATAGTAATAATAATATAATAGTAATAATAATAGTACTAATAATAGTAATAATAATAGTACTAATATAATAGTGATAATAATAGTACTAATAATAGTACTAGAAAAAATAGTAAAAATAATAATAATAATAATAATAATAATAATAATAATAATAATAATAATAATAATAATAATAATAATAATAATAATAATAATAATAATAATAATAATAATGAAATCTGCTCTGCTCTGCTCGGCTTGGCTCAGCTCAGCTCTGCTTCAATCTGCTCTACTCTACTCTGCTGAAATCTGCTATGCTCTACTAACTCCTACTTTGCTCTGCCCAAAAGCTCAAAAGAACAGGGCCTGAAATGAACATAACTAAACTGAACTAATTTGGCGGAACTGAACTGAATAGAGTTGAAATGAATTGTTTATGAGAGAAGGAAATTAAGAACTGAACTGATTGGGGTCGAACTGAACTAAATAGAGCTGAAATGAATTGTTTATGAGAGAAGGAAATTAAGAATTGAACTGAACTGAAATTAAGCTTGTTTTGGGTGTTTTTGGTCCCTCGGGAGAGTTACGTCACCAAGATTGGTCCGGTGCTGTCTGTACCTACAAAACACGGAGGCTCTGGTTGGTAGGATCTCTGCCTCCGACGATCAAGTTAGTATTGGTCGTAGAAGATGAAAAGGTGCGGAAAAGGTAAAAGTGAGATCTTCTCGGATTCCGAGATCAGGTGTTTTCTCTAACTTGAGAGAATGTAGGATTGTTGTTATAAATGAATTTTGTCCCCAAAATGGGGAAAATCTCCCTATTTATAGGGTCATTAGGAAAAGTGCCCTTCATTAGGTTAGGATGACCTAATGGGCTGCGCCATTTTGCGACGTTCTTGGGAATTGGGCCTTGAAGGCCGCCATTCTATTCGTTATCTGAGGCTTGACACGTGTCAGCCAAGGAGTGGTCTACGTTGGACCCATCCAAGGTGGACACATGTCCCTCTCTGATTGGACCACGTGTCTAGGATATTTTTACCCTAAACATTTGCCCCTTACAAGGGTGACGTGGCAGGCCACGGGGTGCCTGTGACACGCGTCCCCTGTAAGTGGTGAACAGTAAAAAACTATTCACCTTCTGGTAGAGTGACAGGGATGCCCCCGTTTTCACCCTTCTATAAATAGGGTTTTACCCCCCACCCCCATTTTCCCCTCATTGTTGACTCATTTTACAAGTCTAGAGAGAGAAAGAGTGATAATTTTCTAGAGAGAGATACTCTGCCCCCACCTGTAGCTGATTTCCAGAAAAATTTCCGTCTGCAGTTACGTGGACACAACCGGTCACTGCTTGAGAAGTTTTTCTAGATTTCTACAAAGGTAACCGTCTCTCCCCTCTTTAGCTCTTTCAAGCTTTTACCGTTTGTATTTTTATACTTTTTCAATAAATGGATTCACCATCAACACACACGGCACAGCCTAGGATAGTAGTCAACCGGTCTCCTGGTATGGTTGAGTCTAGGATTGGGGGTGCCGTCACTGGATGTGTGGACCTGCCTTGATCATCTCTGAATCCCACTGTCTTTATGTCTGTGCAAGACACAATGACGATGGTTAAACAGACGGCTACAAAGCCAAAGAGAAGGAGGCGCATTATGGAAGTGCCTGCAAATGAGGTAACCCTAGACGGGGAGTACCAAGGATCAGATGAGCAAGTAGAGTCTTCTCCGCGTGCCCCACCACTTCAAGTGATGGGATCTTGGAAGAGTCAGACGGCGAAGGATTCACCTCTGCTCATGGTCCCAATAACGAGTCAGACGGCGAACAGGCCGCTAAAAGGTCCAGCTCAGAGGCTTCCAGCTCAGATCAGGAAGATATCGCCTCTGAGTACCAGCAGGCGGCTAAAGGGCTGTCCATAACGAACCCCACCAAGGCGGGTATGTCCCTTAAGGACATTGCTACTTTGCAGAGTAGCTTCAAGTCCTTCCCAGAAAAACACCCAATAGGGGACAACTAGGACATAGTGGTACTGCCTAAGGTGGCGACAGTTACCTGGGATGATGACATAAAGCATGCTGATAACTACTTCGGCTGCTACGAGGTGGCTTTCAAAGCCGGTCTCTGCTTTCCCTTCCACAGAGGAATAAGGGCGATCTTAAGGGGGTATGAGCTAGTGTCTGGCAGCTTACTCCCAACTCATGGGTTAATATTTTAAGTTACATTGTCGCTTGTGAATTTTACAACGTGACGCCTAGCTTTGAGGCGTTTGCTCATATGCATTATATGAGCCGCGCCCCAGGCGGTTGGGAGCGTGGTATACTCTAACCACACTCCTGGAGTACATGATGACGCTGGATAAGGCGTCCAAATGGAGCAACTGGAAAGAGAAGTTTTACTTGGTTTCTTCTCCAAAATTGCGTCACAACTGGTTCCTCCGCCGGTATAATAAGGACCTGGCTTTGTTAGGAAGAAACTGCGCCCTTTTGTATCTCCCTGAGAAGGCTTGGGATGAAATAATGGGGCCGGGTTCATTTACAACGGCCACAATGCCACTTGACGATGGGAGCGAAATAATCGTACCCAAGTTCTGGGTGCCCCATCCGGAGTGGCTTAAAGATGAGGCGTTTCTCTCCGCTTGTGGTCTAAGTACTATGTTTGAGAGACGTACGTAACCCCTCAACCGGATTTTTTATGCGTTTGCTTCATATTACTTGACCTCTCATTTGTCTTACTGGTTGACTTCCTTTTTTGCAGAAGTTGCATTGGAAATGGTTGATCCTAACAAAACGCCTAATCAGGTCTGAAAGGAGCTTTTAGAGTATAAGAGGGCCTAGGAGGCCCAAGAGGATGGGGTAAGCTCCGCCTGACCTATTAGCTTTTTCTTTTTACTGAACTAATCTTTGCCGGTTGTCCTATCTCAGAATGGGAGCAAGGTTGTTCCCCGGTCGATTACCAAGATGCTCAAACGGAATCGGTCGGATGATCCTAAGAAGACCCTTGCGAAGGCATCAAGGACTTAAACAACCTAGATGGCATCGTTTGTGCCGCCTGGGCAGGAAAGACCAACGACCGAGGGTAAGGGCCCGTCTGCGTTGAAGGCTATCAGCGAGAGTGCTGAGATTGGCAATAAAGAGCCTGGCGTCTCTGAGATGCCGAAGGCTGGCATGCCACCTGGTGCTGTATCCGACTCTACAGCGGCTGTGGGCACTGGGGACCTGATGAGTGCCATTCATGGCACTCATTTGACGAGTATTTAGGTTGTTTTTACCTTCTTTTCATAGCTTTCTTTCTTAATAAATGCTTCGTTTTATGCATTTTCTCTTTATTTCCCTTTTCTCTCTTGTTTTGTGTTTTATGGTTTTTCTTGTGTTTTCTCCTTTATTTCTCCTCTTTTCGTGGTTGTAGGTATTGTACGAGGTTCAGGCCTCGACATTGGTGGTTTTCTAAGTTAGAATATGCTTTTGGAGTAAGCTCATAGCATTGGAAAAGCTCAAGATGCAAGGAAGTGGATGCTCCAAGTTCTAGCTCTTGTGCTCTCAAGCCACGCTCTCATGAAAGATGGTGTTGAACCCACCGTGGAGGCCCTTAGAAACTGCCACCCCCAACATGTATCAAGTGGAGCTCACGAGACCCATTTGCGAGCGCACGAAGCGGCGAAGAAGTCGAAGAAACCCAGAACAGCGGGGGCGCGCAACCCACGCGCGCGGGTGCGCACCCTTCCCCGCGCGGGCGCTCCTCCCTGTTTTCCGGCTTCGCTTGATTTTGTTTTCCGCGCCTCTTATAAATACCTTTTGGCAACCGATTTTTGTAAGAAGTTTTTAGACATAATTTTGATCATAATTTTAGCTTAGTTGAGAGTTTCTCTCTCTAGTTTTAGGGTTAGTTTATGAGTAGATTTAGAGAGAGAAAATGAGAGATTTCATTGGGGATTTGAGAGATTGAAGATCCATGGTGACAATTGTATTGAAGATCTCCATAATCAATCAATGAGGATTTCTAACTCTATCTCATTTAATTGCTTTGTATAAATTCATGTTTGTTTGATTTGATTTTGATGTTTGATCTTGATCAGTGTAGTTGCTCTTTATATTTTGTTGATTCTTGATTTCTTTAGTTTCTTGTTGATTAGATGATGATTCTTGAGTAGTTGCTTTGCTAGGGATTGGGTGAAACTTGTATGATTGATTGATTGTGATTAATTTGGGAATTATGTTGATTGATTGTTGAGATTAAAGTGATTAATGTAAGTTTGCATGTGTGTAATTTGATTAGGCCTTGAGAATTATGCCAGATTGCATTGTAATTGCTAATGACACAACCCATTGATTTAGGAATTGCAATTATCGATTGGTTTGGATTGTGATTCTCCTAGATTGTCATTCGTAGAGACCACTAGCTTAACAATTAGGAGATAGCTCTTTGATTCCAATTGATAGCTCTTGTCATTAGTCTTCACAACCATTGATTGGCATTGTAGGCGTCGTTTGAAGTGCGCCTACGTTAAGCATGTTGTGAATATGCTTGGCACTCATAGGAAGTGGGAATTGACATATACGATTAGGGACAAATAAAGTAGGGAGCCGCCAACAAGTTTTTAAGGAACTTGTAAACCATCCACGGATCATAAAAGGAAACCACGATAAAGGGACAACAATAGGCAATAACGATTGACCCGTGAAGGTTACACCCCATTCATAATCCATGAAATTACTAACTCCATATGATTCGGAACCACGAAAGGAGGATCGGGGATGATGGTACGAAGTGAGTCATAGAGTCACAATCGCCCGTATTGGCCTCTACTCGATTCTTATAGTGAAAAGTATTCCTTGCAATCTCAAAGGTATGCAAACAAAGATTTAATTCTCTCCAAACTAATTATGCTAAATTGGTTGAACACTAATGCAATACATAATTCTAAAATACTTGTGATCACTTAATTAAACGACAAGATTAAAAAGGATCCTAAACCGGTCGTCCAAATTATCTTATTAGGCGTGATTTTCAATTACATATTCCCTTTAAACTTGCAATATGGTGATCAATAAATATAATAAAATTAACATTAATATTGGAAGCAATTTAACAATAATCCAACAATTAATATATGACAAACATAACAAAAACCGTTAGAAAAATAATAGAAATAAAAGGAACATGATTCCTTACTTTGATTTTGTTTGCTTGCAACTATAAAATAATAAAGGCATTAGTAACTTCAAGGAAATCAATAAAAAAATAGTTAAAATTAAATTAAATAGAGTTGATTTGAGGCCAAACCCTCAAACAGTTCTACCTTTCCTGTCTTGGTTTAAGGATGGAACCTCGGGTAAAGTACAGACTCCTTGGAGTGCTCAGGGGAAGTATTGTGGAAGAATAAGGCAGGCTAGTGTTTAGGTTAGAGCATAGAAGAGAGAACAAAGATTATTTGATGCCCCGAACTGCAGAAATGAGGGTCGTATTTATAGAGAAAATGAGTAGAAGGAACACACAGAACCCTAAAAAGATAAAACCCTAATTTTGGGGCACCGTGACACGGTCAGTGTCTATTGTGACACGGAAGTGGTTGCCGTGACACGACAGAGGTTGCCGCGACACAGAAATGACCGCCGTGACACGGTATATTGTACCGTGACGCGGGACACTTTTTGCCCTAAAACATGTTCAGATGGATAAAGCGCGTGCAGGATATACGCGGAGAAAACACGGAAAACTCCCGTGACACGGCACATGTACCGTGACACGACAGAAAATGTCGCGACGCGGAAATTTCTATCGTGGCGCAGCACGTGGCGCTGCGACATGGTGTAATTTTTTTTCATATTTGCATCCAAATTTAATTTTAACCTAATTACACTCAGCATTTTTATGTGCCGTTTCACAATTTTGGGCTATTTAGGTTTATTATTCATTAATCGGGCTCAATTAATAATATGAAATGGATTAAAAAAGTTCGGGCCAAAATACAAATTGGACTATGCTTTGACTAAACATTAGGACTGATCCGTTGACTATTTTGCGAACTAAGTTGATTGAACATGGACTTTAAGCACTCCCGAGATTAAATACTCAGCCCGACCAATAATGGCGATAAAAGATCGTTCATCATCAGGTTTGGTTCCGGGGAGACATTTTTAGGTGTCTACAGAAGCCCCCACTTTGACTAAGTTTGTAGAAACGTCAGTTTCGAAAACGATAGTCAAAGTAGTCAATTAGGACAGAGAATGATTTAAGACGTTCGGCGAACCTAAATCACTCTGTATACGCCGATACCTGTGGAAAAATGTTAGTTCCATAGATAAAAGAGTGAAGAGTATAGAATGCTTATCTGACACCAGTGCATCGGTGGCAAATATGTTCGATGGTATCTGACACCAGTGTATCGGTGGCAAATGAGTTTGGTAGTTTTCTATGCTTGAAGAAATCCACTGGATGATGTTTGTTGTGATACTTTCCATGCTTGAGGAAAGTCGACAGATGATATAATCGCCGACTTCTTCGCCTTGAGAGGTGGCAACGATCGACAATTTTCCATGCTCGAGGAAAAACTTGTCTGATGATGAGATTGCAAGTCTTTGTGTATCGAGAACCTTGTGCCGTGAATCGTCTTCGCCTGGGAGATGATCACTAAAATGATGATGGTTCGATTGTTCCCGAACGTAGGTCGTAGATGGTTCGATTGTTCCCGAACGTGGGCTGTAGATGGTTCGCTTGTCCCCGAACGTGGACCGTAAATGGTTCTCTTGTCCCTTAACGTGGGCCGCAAATGATTAGACCTTCAAGTCGACTATCCGACCGTATTAGGGGCTTGAAATATGACTTTGATGCTTGGTAGGGGTAAAATGGTAATTTGGTACCATTTAAATATCAGTTAGAATTTCCTGCGAGTTTTTCAGTGGAAAAATAACTGTCACGAAGTTGCGGAAAATAATTCAAACTGGTCAAAGATGCCTGGAATTTTCCACGAATAAGTCCCTGCGTTGTGCAAGTCACGCGCATGCATCCTGCCACTTGGGCGGTTGCCGTGACGCGGCGTGTTTTGCCGTCAACCGGCAAACTATTTCGTGATACGTGCTTGTTCTCTGCTGCTGAATTGGTCAAAAGCTGCCAGGAATTATTCGCTGGCAGATTCCTGGAATTGCAGACCACGCGTCGGCACCACGTCACGTGGCTAGGCGCCGTGACATGGCAATACGTGCCGTGACGCAGTGTGTTTTTTCGTGACACGGAGCTCTTTTTTTTGCTGCAGCAATCACGTGTGCTCGAGTTTCGCGCCGTTGACCAACTGTTTTGCCGCGTCCTGAGGATTAGCACCGTGACACGGGACATTACGCCGTGTCACGGCGTTTTATTTTGCCTTTAAATCCGAAATTTCGACCTGCTTTCTTCCTCATTTCATTTTGTTGCTGCTGCTCGTGTTCTCCGCCACTACCGCCAGCATTTTCGAGCTTTTCTCACTCAATTCTCCATCAAATTCACTCAAATTTCTTACTAGCTTCCTCATTTTCGAATCTCTACAAAGGTCTATGTAAGTTTCCTTGCCTTTTGTCTCAAATTTTGCTGTAAATGAGCCATTCTTGCATGAAACCCTTAACAAATTAAATTGGGGGTTTTTGATTTTGAGCTTTTATGTCAAAATTTTTTCCATGAATTAGCTTGTATATGAATGTATGTTGGTTTGTGAGCAATTTGAGACCAAGTTTGCATGATTTGGTGAAGAAATGAGCAAATTACCATTTTTCGGTACTACTTTGTGCGTGAATGGTGTTCTTGGTGTCCTTGTTGTTTCTTGCACTTGAAATGATGATATAATTGTTGTAGATCTTGTAAAACATGCCATGATGTGCCGATCTATTGTTTTTGTGCAATTTCGAACATGCTCTGTTTTTGTGCATGTACTACATTGTCATGGAGAACATAGTATCATGCGATTAGGAGAACTGTAGTATTAGTTTGTCATGGAGAAACTAAATACTAGAAATGATTCTATTATTTTGCCAATTTTTAGCCTTGAGGTAAAAATTTAGCGTATAACAGAAAATGCAACTTGAAGTAGCTATTTGAATAAATAACTAAATAACTTAGGAAATGATGCTAAGTATTTAGATTTTTATCTTTTTGTTTGAACATAATAGCATGCCTACACAACGAGATCGAGATATTTCTACTCGTGGCCGGCGTCAGGCTTTCAGAGAGGACACTCCCTCGGTTCCTGAGGACATAGATGATGCCTTGGAGACCGAGCCTTGCCCCTCTACGAGCAGGGGTAGGTGGAATCCACCCTCGTGGACACCAGACTAGTTAGTTTTCTGTCGTAAGAACCATATTTCTCACCGTCCGCTTGCCGGATTAGTCAATGGCGTACTTCGCCATCATGGTTCAGGAGCTAAAGACTTGATTCCTCGGCTATACGGGTTCATCACAGGGGATCCTATCACCAACGCCTTGTGGGAGTCTGCTAGTTTAGGAGATTTTTATTCAGCAGTTGTGGGATTTCGCAGCCCCCGAGGCTGTGGTTCGACAGTTTTCCGAGCGTTGTTGGAGTATTTTTGGGATACTACCAACACTTTCCACTTCGCTTGTGGGGAGATGACAGTGACTCCTCTTGATTTCAACATGATCAGCGGCTTGCGTTTCACCGATCGACCCGTTCATCAAATTCCTGACCTCACTTGGGGGGCGAGTGAGGCAGTGGACTTGTTAGGTCCTGTCTTTCACCATATCAAGACTCGACCGATGCCTCGGGGTGGTCCTCGGAGTAGGCGATCAGAGTCGGCTTTTGTTCTCGCTCATGGTTTTGATATTGCTGAGATGACACCTGGCAGCGAGTACGGATCTTCATCTTAATCCTTATTTTCGGGACTCTTTCTCATGATAGGAGTTCTCGCTCGCTCGTTTGTTACCTACCGTCCCTGACCAGGATCGCTGAGATAGGATCCTTTAGTTGGGCTAGTGTAGGGTATGCTGATCTGCTCTCGTCGCTGCGTCATGGCTGTAGGCAGCTAAATGACCAGTCCCCTGTCGCTAGCTATCTATGGTCTTTGGAGAGTCGTAGAGGTGATGATCCTTTTTCTTCGTGTTTTGCTTTTATCGGTTTGGCTCATGTACTAAAAGATTATTCTTGTTGCAGCTATGGTTCTATGAGTACTTTCCAGGATTAGCCCCTTGACGGCATCGTGGAGCAGTCCACGACTTTCCTATCGGTGCCAGCTGGCGTGACTGAGGCGAGTCACAAGTGGAGTCAGTACCGAGTCTGCGAGGGCTGCTGCATCGGGGTACCTCCACTGTTGGCGTAAGGATCGACTTCACAGTGTATTTCTTTCATTTTGATGTTATTTTTCGGCATTCACTGCATTCTTTTATGGTTTTCAGGTCCCGGTCGAGATCTAGTATCGGCCTTGGGCTAGCTTGACTGAACATCTTGAGGCTTTAGAGCGCTCGGCGTGTCGTACCGTTTTCTTTGGTACATCACGTCTTGTTTGGTACCTCGGAGAGTGTGTAGTACGTCAGCACAACGTTGATCGTTTTGTGGTGCCATTGCCTCCGCCTGAGTCGATGTTGCACTCATGCTTGTTGGAGGAGCTGCTGAACAGAGGAGAGCGCTATCAGTTTCTTGGTAGGAGCTTGTGCGCATGGACGACGATTATTCTCAAGACTTGCTTCCTTACTTGGCTCCTTTACTCCGTCTTCCCGAGGTTTTGATTTTTTGAGAATTTTTTATGGTAATCCCTGCTTAAACCGTTGAATAACCTGATTATTCGATCATGTTTTAGGCGACTGCTCGTCGTAGGGGGAAGCTCGAGATCCTGCCTCAGTCCGTTCGTTACTCGGGGCTGATTGGTATAGTCGAGGAGCATATTGCTGATGCACCATTAAACAGGCGCAGGAGTCCCTGCCCGATGAGTTCGAGCCAGTAAGCTTTCTAACACAGCTTTCATTCTTCTTAATATTGCTTGTTACTGATTTTTTTTTTTTGCTTTTAGGTCACGTACTCGGATATGATGGGCATAATGAAGCTAGTTGATGCTCTAAAACATTGCGTCATCAAGCTACGACGTGGTGCGAGTTGTCAGAGTGGTTTAGACGATGTTCATGAGGTATATTCACCTACTTTCCCATGTTTACCTTTTGTTTTATCCTACACCACAGATATTTCTTTTTTCATTTTGTGTCCTTCAGGAGCGACGGAGGCAACGGAGGTCTCGCTCGCGCTCGAGGCATAGAGTCTTGGACGAGGGGGAGCCTAGTCGCTGCAGACAATCCCCTGAGGTTCGTCGGCATTCTCAAACCCAGTGGCAGCAGCCTCAGTCTTCTCAGCCATTTCAGGAGTTTCAAACTCAGTGGTAGCGTCCTCCATCTTCCCAGCCGTTCCAGCACTCTCAGACCCAACGACCTCAGTCTTCTCAACTATTCCAGCACCTTCAGGCCTAGTGGCAGCGTCCTCCATCTTCCCATCCATTCCAGCCTTCACAGCTTGTGTTTAGGCCGATCATTACTCCTGTGGATCAGGGCTTATTTTCGGTTCCATTGTCTGGGACGATGCCTACATCGTGGAGTCAGCCTACGCAGCTTACCAGCTGGACGGGACTTGCCTTGAGTATGTCTTCTGTTGGAGTTGTGGGGACTAGTAGGGACACTACTGAAAGGAATGGTGTCCTTCGAACAAGTGTACTATTCCGTTAGCGGGTTCAGAATTATTAGAAAGCTAATATATTCAGTAAGGTCAAGTGATCGGAATGCCTGGGTGGAGGCCGCTTCCGATCAGTAATATTAATGGATAATTAATGTTACAGCTTAATCTTGACTGAACCCTTCGGGTCACACCCAAGCATTCAACAAACCGAAACGACGAATTAATTCGGAAGGAATTAATGAGTCGACCGAGTAATATTTATTTAGACGTCGGAAATTCGAGCTTAGAGCGTCGAAACCGAGCGTCGGAAGTCGAGTCGAAAAATAGTGAAAGACGAGACGAGAAATAGTAATAAATCAACAAAAGACCAAAATACCCCTAGCATCGGAATGCCCTAGTAAACCGAGTGCTAAGGGCGTATGGCCTAGCATGGTGGCTAGCATGCGCACCAAGCCGAGCCTAGGCTGGCTGGTGCGTGCTAGCGCACTCATGCTAGCATCGCAAGGCTAGGCGCTGCCTAGTGCGTGCTAGCATGCTAGGCGCAGCCTTGTGCGCGCAATGGCTAGCAAGCCATGCCGCAACAAGCTGCTGGAGCTAGCACGCTAGGCGCGCCAGCTCGCAACAGCTAGCAGCAGCATGGCTAGGCCATTGCTTGCTGCCTAGCAGCGCTGGCCAAGGCACAAGGCCAGCAGCAGCAGCCCGCACAAGCATGCTGGGCGTGCTGGCCAGCAGCAGCAACAGCCCGCATGCAAGTGCTGGGCTTGCTGGGCGTGGCTGCCACGGACAGCAGCACATGGCAGCCCACCTTGGCTGCCTTGGTGCCCAAGGGTGGGTGCCATGTGGCTTGTGGTCCTTGAGTGTGTGGGGAGTGAGGTGGCCGGTTATGGGAGAGGGAGTGGGGAGCAAGTTTGGTCCCCCCCTTCTCCAAATGGTCCTCACCTAACCACTCACATGAGCTTGCCACTTGTTGATTTATTACTAGCTTGATTATTGATTTTATTTTAGCTTTAAAATAAAATGGAAAAATCATACTATCCCACATTGATGGGAGAGTAAATGATACTCCCATCATTTCCTATAAATACCCAAGTATGGGCATTGGGAAAGATGCTTGAGTAAGAGTTGGAAAAGGCATCACAATTAGTGAAAACCTTTGAACTCAATATTATTACTCGGGTTTTATTGGTCGGGTCTTGCTAACTCCAAGACATTGGACCTAGTCGGTTTTGTTGGTGCGGGTGGACTTCGTTGGAGGTCTCCGTGCGAGCGGGACTTGAAGCTTTCAAGTAAGAGCTCATTTGGAGCGAAGCACGCGTCAAGGGTAATTAGCTTATCTTAATCATGTGATTAATTTAATTATGTTTATGGTTTTATTTATTGCGAGTGCGGTCTTGGTTTTGGGTTTGTTTCCGCGGTGAGTTGGACTCACCAAACCCCAACAGCGGTATCGGAGCCTCGCTCGTTTATTTTAAAATCATAATATTTTCAAGGTGTTATTATGGCTTTTTTTTCTGGTTTTAAGTTGCTAATTATATTAGTAACTCGTTTTTCAAATTTTACCTCGTTTTAGAGCTATCTTCAGCCATGAACCCAGATTTCGACCGAAAAATAGTGAATTTTGGGTGGAAAAGGTGTTCTGGAAGTGGTTTTACCCTTTTAGGGCTCGGTTTTTAGCCAGAAAACGACCAGAAATGCATTTTTCGAGGGATTTTTCGTTTTGACGAAAAATTTTAAGTCTTTCTAACCTTGAAAATTGATTGCATATTTATGGTGGTTATGTAAATGGTTCTTTCCTTATTTTATATGCAATTTTTAGACCACTTTAAGCATGATTACTTGGTAGTAATTGGTGCTTGAAAGTTTGGTTTTATTTTTCACATAATTGCAAATTAATTGCATTGAGTGTGAAATAGTTGTTCTTTGATGCTTCCAAGTATTAAAGATTCAATCTTTACTTATGATAAGTGATTGAAACTTTGAGTTACTAAATTCCATGAATTTTGGTTATACTTTGTTGATTTAATCATTTTTTAGTTGATTGGAATCATAAAGTTTAAAACTTGTGATAGAAATTGGTTTATCTTCATATTGGAAGATATAATTTTTCATGAAGTCACAAGTATTAAAGTTGGAGTCTTTATTGAACTTATGTTCATTTTTCCAACTCCCTTTTATTTTGTCAAAATCTCAAGATTAATTTAAAGTGATTAAATTAATAGTGAGAAATGCCCTAATTTATTTTGTTACACCAAGTTAAACCAATTTTATTAAAGAATGATTCTTGGTAATAAATTTGGTTAATTGCTTTGGATGAATTATTTAAGTTGGACTTGTTATTTTTCATTTTTCCTCAAAATTGATTCTAAAATTAATTTAGAATTGATTTATAATGTCACACACAAAATTCGATAATTTTCGAAGCATTAGCACGCAACACGAGGCCTAAGATCCCCGAGCTAGCTCTCGGCTAGCTGGGCTGCTCACGCAACCCATATGTGGCTGCCGAGGCTGCTGGGTGCTTCGTTCTTAGGTGCGTGGTGCTGTGCGTCTGTGTGTGCGAGGAAGGGCGTGGGCTGCTGCTCGCTGCCAGCCACTTACCGCACCAGCCAGCAACAAAGCAGCAGCATGGCGCAGCAGCAGCATAGTGCTGTGCGTGCTGTGCGTGCTGCTACGCTTGGCTTGGCTGGGCGTGGCGTGTGCGAGCACAAGCAGCCCATGGGCATGCTTGGTGTTGCGGGGGTGCGAATGGGTATGTTACGAGCTTGTTGTACGGTACGTACGATCCCATAATTGGCACAATAACCCCGGGTTACTAAGGCGATGCTATTTTAAAGTTAATTTTAGCATTGCTTAATATGTAAATAAGGGCAATTTTGGGTTCCAAGTCTTAGTGCTAGGCACTTAGACATTATGGAATACGTAATTTTGCTTAGATTGTCGTTTTAATTATTTTAATTATTTTGTTTATTTAATTAAAATTTTGGAGGCTAGGCCTCGGGTTTTTGAGCGACATTTGCAAAATTAATTTTGACAAATATTTGGGTTCACCGACTTAATTAATTGGATTAGTTAAGATTGGATGCGGAATTTAGTGGGAGCGTCTCTTAGTTATTACCATAACCGGTTAAAACAACTTTGACTAGTTTAATTAGGCGTGTTAATTGAATTAACCACCTAGATTAATTACTAGTTCCCGCGCGGTTTTATGCATTGTTACTTGTTTGATCGTTGTAAAATGCATGGGCCATTCACAGATAGTGAATGGATGAATGGAATGTAAAACTCTCTCACAGGTTTTATGAAATGGCAACTAGTGGGGCCCGATTAGGATAGAAAATACGGACTGTGATCCGTGATGTATTTTTGTAAATCTAAATACGGTCTGCGAACCGTTGAGTATTTTTGTACCTTAATATTTAGATTAGTCCTAATCGTAGTAACTAGCAATTATATTATTTGGTCAAGTCTTGAAGACGGAGTTCTTAGAAGACGAAGCCATGAAGTTGCAAAAAAAGACCTTTTGAAGACTTGAAGATCTCAAGGGGTCATGCTAGTTGCCAAATGCATCTCTATTTATGTTTTCGATATATATTTATGTTTATATATTTGAATTATATGTTAGATGCATGGTTAGGATTTCGAATGTTGAGATGATTAATTAAGTTCACTTAAATCAACCAACATAGAAACCCTAGGTCCCTTAAAATTGAGTAAAACTTGCCATTCCAAAACACACTTACCAACCGAACGAGGGTAGTGATGGGCTACGCCAAAGCGAGGCATCACTACTTCTCCAAGGAACGTAAGGCATACTAGGTATGCAAGTGGTTTTGGTTATACTCAACGATATGAGTGATGGAGTCCTAACATGTCGTGGCAAAGTGAATAAATTGTTTAGAGAGCATTGGATGCGACGATTTATTCAACCAAGAGTGGCTTGGAGCAATTAGAAAAGCGTTGCTTACCTTAGGAGATTGAGTGTTAAGACAAGCCAAAGCATGCTTAACCACTCTTTGTTTCTTTGGATCTTGGAATCGACTTATTCTCACCAAAATTGGGGACAATCTTTAATGTGTGAATAAGACGTTTTTAAATAAGTTTGATTAAAATGCATGATTTCAATCTTATTTAAGTATAATGAATGGTTTTTCATTTTAAATTCTTTCAATTGTAGAATCATGTCTTCAAATAACTCAAACAACCAATTCTCGTTACGCTCAATTCTCGACAAGGAGAAACTGAGTGGGCCAAATTTTCTTGATTGGCAAAGGAATTTGCGAATTGTTCTCATGCAAGAGCAAAAGGAATATGTCCTTGATGAGGAAATGCCCGAGACTCCCAATGAGGAGGTGACTCAAGCTGCCCTAAATCGATGGCAAAGTGCCAATCGAGATGTCAAATGTATCATGTTGGCCACAATGTCTCCTGAACTTCAAAAGACTTTCTTTGAAAAGGAGACGGCTTTTGAGATCATTTCTGAATTGCAGAATATGTTCCAAGAGCAGGCCCGAACTGAAAGGTTTGAAACCCACAGGCAGATCCTTGAGAGCAAGCTCAAGAAAGGAGAGCCAGTCAGCCCACATGTACTCAAAATGATTGGATTGTTTGAAAACATGGGAAGGCTTGATGCGGGGTATTCAACCGAGATGGCAATTGACATCATTCTCCACTCGCTGCACAAAGGCTATGATCAGTTCAAAATGAACTATAATATGCACAGCATGGAGAAAACCCTCACCGAGCTTCATGGTATGTTGAAGCAAGCTGAGCAATCGCTCAAGGATGAGGGAAAGCATGATATGCTCATGATTAAAAAGGGCAAGCCGTTCAAATTTTCGGGCAAGAAGAAGAAAGGCTTTAAGGGGAAAGGTAAGAAGAAAACTTTTCCGCCTAAGTCTAAAGCTACCAAGGATAAGAGGGTAGCGTCTTCTAAATCTGATTCCGAATGTTTCTACTGTAAGAAGAAGGGACATTGGAAGAGAGATTGCCTCAAGTTCAAGGAAGATAAGAAGAACGGAACCGTTGCTTCTGAATCAGGTATATTCGTTATAGACTTTAACTTCGCTAGCTTAACATCATGGGTATTAGATACCGGATGTGGCTCACACCTTTGTTCCAATTCTCAGGGACTAAGGAACGCTAGAAGGCTAGAGAAGGGAGAGATTGAACTCCGGGTCGGCAATGGAGCCAGAATTGGTGCCGTGTCCGTAGGAACTCTCAGTTTGTCTTTGCCCACCGGGCTAGTTATGGAACTCGATAATGTTTATTATGTTCCTAACATTACCAGAAACATTATTTCAATTTCGGCGTTGGACGCCAAAGGTTTTGAATTTCGAGTAAAGAACAAAGAATGTTCATTTTATCTCGATAATGTTTTATATGGTATTGCACATTCTGAAAATGGTCTTTATGTGCTTTCTTTAGACAAACAAGTTTATAATGTGAATAACGATACCAAAAGAGCTAAGACCATGGAGTCAAATCAGACTTACTTGTGGCATTGTCGTCTTGGCCACATTAACATCAAACGCATCAAGAAACTTCTACAAGAAGGTGTTCTTGACTCTTTCGATTTAGAATCGTTTGAGAATTGCGAAGGATGTCTATTAGGCAAGATGATTAAACAGCCATTCTCCAAGTTGGGAGAAAGGGCAAGTGACTTATTGGGTCTTATACATACCGATGTATGTGGACCAATGAGCTCAACCACAAGAAATGGACATCGATATTTCATCACTTTCACAGACGACTATAGTAGATATGGCTATGTCTACCTCATGTCGCACAAATCTGAATCATTTGAAAAGTTCAAAGAATTTCAGAGTGAAGTTGAAAATCAGCTTGGCAAGAAAATCAAAGCCCTTCGATCGGATCGAGGTGGTGAATACTTGAGCCAAGAATTCGATGACCATCTGAAAGAAAAGGGTATACTTTCAGAATTGACACCTCCAGGAACTCCACAATGGAACGGAGTATCCGAAAGGAGAAATCGGACCTTGTTAGACATGGTACGATCAACAATGGGTCTTAGTGATCTTCCTATCTCTTTCTGGGGACACGCACTTCTAACTGCGGCACTAACACTGAACCGTGCTCCATCAAAAGCTGTAGAAAAGACTCCATATGAATTATGGACGAAGAAACCTCCTAGGTTATCTTTTCTAAAGATATGGGGATGCGAAGCATATGTCAAGAAATTGATCTCTGACAAACTTCATCCCAAATCTGACAAGGTTTACTTTGTGGGCTACCCAAAAGAAACCAAAGGGTATTACTTCTACAACAAATCGGAGAACAAAGTGTTTGTTGCTCGCGATGGTGTCTTTTTGGAGAAGGAGCACCTTTCCAAAATGACAAGTGGGAGGAAAATCGAACTCGACGAAGTTCGTGAGGATGAGCAACAAAATCATAATGACAGTCAGAGTGCTCAAACAGCATCTGTTGACGCAGGTCAAAATGATCAAAATGTGCAAAGTCGAACCGACAATGCAAATGCTCAATCCATTACCCTACGTAGGTCTCTGAGGCCGAGATCTCAACCTGATAGATATCTTGGTTTAGTATTAACCGAGAATCAGGACATCCTGATTATGGATGGAGATGAACCGGCAACCTACAAGCAAGCGATGGCAAGCACCGACTCTGCTAAATGGCAAGAGGCCATGAGATCTGAAATGGATTCCATGTTTGAAAATCAAGTCTGGGACTTGGTTGACTTACCCGAAGGTTATACACCGATCGGATGTAAGTGGATTTTCAAGTTGAAAACCGACAAAGATGGAAATGTATTCATTTACAAAGCTAGATTGGTGGCAAAAGGTTACAGACAAGTTCATGGTATTGATTACGATGAAACCTTTTCACCAGTTGCAATGCTTAAATCCGTTCGGATCCTCCTAGCGATTGCTGCATATTACGACTATGAAATATGGCAGATGGACGTCAAAACCGCCTTCCTTAATGGTTATTTGGAAGAAACTGTGTATATGACACAGCCTGAAGGTTTTGTCGACCAAAACAATGCTGGGAAGGTTTGTAAGCTTAAGAAGTCCATTTATGGATTAAAGCAAGCAAGCAGAAGTTGGAATCTGCGTTTCGATGAAGCCATCAGTAAGTTTGGTTTTATCAAGAATCCAGATGAATCTTGTGTTTACAAGAAGGTCAGTGGGAGTGACATCGCCTTCCTAGTCTTATATGTCGATGACATATTGCTCATTGGAAACAGCATTCCGTTGTTAGAGTCTGTAAAGGCCTGGCTTGGAAAGTGCTTTTCAATGAAAGACTTGGGAGAGGCTCAGTACATACTAGGCATCAAGATCTATAGGGATAGATCGAAAAGGATGATTGGATTGAGTCAAAGTACTTATATTGATAAGGTACTTGCTCGATTTGGCATGGAGGAGGCCAAAAGAGGTCACCTGCCAATGTCACATGGCATAACCCTAAGCAAGAAGCAGTGTCCACAGACACCTGATGAGCGGGTAAGAATGAATCAGATTCCATATGCTTCGCTTATTGGATCTATCATGTATGCCATGATATGTACTAGGCTAGATGTGTCGTATGCCTTGAGTGCTACGAGCCGTTACCAATCAGACCCAGGAGAGGCGCATTGGACTGCGGCCAAAAATATCCTAAAGTACCTGAAAAGGAACAAGGATAAATTCCTGGTGTATGGTGGTACAAAGGATTTGGTTGTGGAAGGTTATACCGACGCAAGCTTCCAGACAGACAGAGACGATTTCAAATCGCAATCTGGATATGTGTTCTGTCTAAATGGAGGGGCGTTTAGTTGGAAGAGCGCAAAGCAGAGTACAACTGCAGATTCTACAACTGAAGCCGAATACTTGGCAGCTGCTGAAGCAGCTAAGGAGGCTGTTTGGATTCGTAAGTTCGTTGGCGAACTTGATGTTGTACCCTCTATAAAGGGTCCAATAGCCCTCTATTGTGACAACAATGGAGCTATTGCTCAGGCCAGAGAGCCTAGAGAACATCAGAAGGTCAAACATGTCAAGCGGCGATTTCACATGATTCGAGAATGGAAATTAGAGGGTGAAATCAGAATTTGCAAAGTTGGAACGGATGACAATGTAGCCGATCCACTTACTAAACCTTTGCCTCAAGTGAAGCACAACAAGCACGTTGAGGCAATGGGAATCAAGCATGTAGGAGACTGGCTTTGATTTCCTTGTTTAGTGTTTTAGTTAATTTTGAGAAAAGTTAATGTAAGACACTAAGGAAAACCATTCATGTTTTGGAGTAATATAAAATTTCATGCAACATTTTATTACTCCGTTATGCTATTTAATTGTGGTTTAGGATTAAATAATGAGTCCATTCGATTCTGAGAATATTCAAAATAGGGTATCAAGACCAGTCTTGGTAAGGAAACACCTATTAAGTGAACGTTGAATATTATAATCGAAAATTATCCCTAATCAAGGTCATTTAAACGATGGACGATTAATGACCAATTGAGATTAGTGTGTAGTCTGATTTATAGCACCGTTTCATGTGCTACGAGGACATGGTTGTCATAAATCATTTGCACAGGTATTGGTTTAGAACCATACTGGATCGACCTATGAGAATACTTTAAGAAATTAAAAATTTGTCATAAGTATACTTCTCATTATGGCTATCGGAACCTATTTCCTCGACCATGAGTACTGTGAGTTCTCTTGTTTGAGTACTAGTTCGCTTTGATGTTGTCAAACGTCTGCCGTAATAGGGGATTATAACGGCAACACTCGGGCGGCTAGGTCCTCTCAGTAAGAGGAGCTACATTACAAGATTGGGAATGTCCCCCTAGTAAAATAGGGAAGATGTCTTTGTTGTATTCAAGGCCTCTCGTAGAGCGAGACTGTAAAATGCATGGCCGTGCTCGGATGGATTTTAGAAATCATCTATTTATTGACAGTCGGACTCGGAATCGGGAAACACTTCTGGACGTAATAAGGATGACAAAATAAATCTTACCTTATAGTTCATGAAGAGACATTAAGCGACATAGGAAAGGGCTGTACACAAAATAAGCACTTGTCCGGAAGGACAAGTGGGAGATTGAAAGGAATGGTGTCCTTCGAACAAGTGTACTATTCCGTTAGCGGGTTCAGAATTATTAGAAAGCTAATATATTCAGTAAGGTCAAGTGATCGGAATGCCTGGGTGGAGGCCGCTTCCGATCAGTAATATTAATGGATAATTAATGTTACAGCTTAATCTTGACTGAACCCTTCGGGTCACACCCAAGCATTCAACAAACCGAAACGACGAATTAATTCGGAAGGAATTAATGAGTCGACCGAGTAATATTTATTTAGACGTCGGAAATTCGAGCTTAGAGCGTCGAAACCGAGCGTCGGAAGTCGAGTCGAAAAATAGTGAAAGACGAGACGAGAAATAGTAATAAATCAACAAAAGACCAAAATACCCCTAGCATCGGAATGCCCTAGCAAACCGAGTGCTAAGGGCGTATGGCCTAGCATGGTGGCTAGCATGCGCACCAAGCCGAGCCTAGGCTGGCTGGTGCGTGCTAGCGCACTCATGCTAGCATCGCAAGGCTAGGCGCTGCCTAGTGCGTGCTAGCATGCTAGGCGCAGCCTTGTGCGCGCAATGGCTAGCAAGCCATGCCGCAACAAGCTACTGGAGCTAGCACGCTAGGCGCGCCAGCTCGCAACAGCTAGCAGCAGCATGGCTAGGCCATTGCTTGCTGCCTAGCAGCGCTGGCCAAGGCACAAGGCCAGCAGCAGCAGCCCGCACAAGCATGCTGGGCGTGCTGGCCAGCAGCAGCAGCAGCCCGCATGCAAGTGCTGGGCTTGCTGGGCTTGCTGGGCGTGGCTGCCACGGACAGCAGCACATGGCAGCCCACCTTGGCTGCCTTGGTGCCCAAGGGTGGGTGCCATGTGGCTTGTGGTCCTTGAGTGTGTGGGGAGTGAGGTGGCCGGTTATGGGAGAGGGAGTGGGGAGCAAGTTTGGTCCCCCCCTTCTCCAAATGGTCCTCACCTAACCACTCACATGAGCTTGCCACTTGTTGATTTATTACTAGCTTGATTATTGATTTTATTTTAGCTTTAAAATAAAATGGAAAAATCATACTATCCCACATTGATGGGAGAGTAAATGATACTCCCATCATTTCCTATAAATACCCAAGTATGGGCATTGGGAAAGATGCTTGAGTAAGAGTTGGAAAAGGCATCACAATTAGTGAAAACCTTTGAACTCAATATTATTACTCGGGTTTTATTGGTCGGGTCTTGCTAACTCCAAGACATTGGACCTAGTCGGTTTTGTTGGTGCGGGTGGACTTCGTTGGAGGTCTCCGTGCGAGCGGGACTTGAAGCTTTCAAGTAAGAGCTCATTTGGAGCGAAGCACGCGTCAAGGGTAATTAGCTTATCTTAATCATGTGATTAATTTAATTATGTTTATGGTTTTATTTATTGCGAGTGCGGTCTTGGTTTTGGGTTTGTTTCCGCGGTGAGTCGGACTCACCAAACCCCAACAGCGGTATCGGAGCCTCGCTCGTTTATTTTAAAATCATAATATTTTCAAGGTGTTATTATGGCTTTTTTTTCTGGTTTTAAGTTGCTAATTATATTAGTAACTCGTTTTTCAAATTTTACCTCGTTTTAGAGCTATCTTCAGCCATGAACCCAGATTTCGACCGAAAAATAGTGAATTTTGGGTGGAAAAGGTGTTCTGGAAGTGGTTTTACCCTTTTAGGGCTCGGTTTTTAGCCAGAAAACGACCAGAAATGCATTTTTCGAGGGATTTTTCGTTTTGACGAAAAATTTTAAGTCTTTCTAACCTTGAAAATTGATTGCATATTTATGGTGGTTATGTAAATGGTTCTTTCCTTATTTTATATGCAATTTTTAGACCACTTTAAGCATGATTACTTGGTAGTAATTGGTGCTTGAAAGTTTGGTTTTATTTTTCACATAATTGCAAATTAATTGCATTGAGTGTGAAATAGTTGTTCTTTGATGCTTCCAAGTATTAAAGATTCAATCTTTACTTATGATAAGTGATTGAAACTTTGAGTTACTAAATTCCATGAATTTTGGTTATACTTTGTTGATTTAATCATTTTTTAGTTGATTGGAATCATAAAGTTTAAAACTTGTGATAGAAATTGGTTTATCTTCATATTGGAAGATATAATTTTTCATGAAGTCACAAGTATTAAAGTTGGAGTCTTTATTGAACTTATGTTCATTTTTCCAACTCCCTTTTATTTTGTCAAAATCTCAAGATTAATTTAAAGTGATTAAATTAATAGTGAGAAATGCCCTAATTTATTTTGTTACACCAAGTTAAACCAATTTTATTAAAGAATGATTCTTGGTAATAAATTTGGTTAATTGCTTTGGATGAATTATTTAAGTTGGACTTGTTATTTTTCATTTTTCCTCAAAATTGATTCTAAAATTAATTTAGAATTGATTTATAATGTCACACACAAAATTCGATAATTTTCGAAGCATTAGCACGCAACACGAGGCCTAAGATCCCCGAGCTAGCTCTCGGCCAGCTGGGCTGCTCACGCAACCCATATGTGGCTGCCGAGGCTGCTGGGTGCTTCGTTCTTAGGTGCGTGGTGCTGTGCGTCTGTGTGTGCGAGGAAGGGCGTGGGCTGCTGCTCGCTGCCAGCCACTTACCGCACCAGCCAGCAACAAAGCAGCAGCATGGCGCAGCAGCAGCATAGTGCTGTGCGCGCTGTGCGTGCTGCTACGCTTGGCTTGGCTGGGCGTGGCGTGTGCGAGCACAAGCAACCCATGGGCATGCTTGGTGTTGCGGGGGTGCGAATGGGTATGTTACGAGCTTGTTGTACGGTACGTACGATCCCATAATTGGCACAATAACCCCGGGTTATTAAGGCGATGCTATTTTAAAGTTAATTTTAGCATTGCTTAATATGTAAATAAGGGCAATTTTGGGTTCCAAGTCTTAGTGCTAGGCACTTAGACATTATGGAATACATAATTTTGCTTAGATTGTCGTTTTAATTATTTTAATTATTTTGTTTATTTAATTAAAATTTTGGAGGCTAGGCCTCGGGTTTTTGAGCGACATTTGCAAAATTAATTTTGACAAATATTTGGGTTCACCGACTTAATTAATTGGATTAGTTAAGATTGGATGCGGAATTTAGTGGGAGCGTCTCTTAGTTATTACCATAACCGGTTAAAACAACTTTGACTAGTTTAATTAGGCGTGTTAATTGAATTAACCACCTAGATTAATTACTAGTTCCCGCGCGGTTTTATGCATTGTTACTTGTTTGATCGTTGTAAAATGCATGGGCCATTCACAGATAGTGAATGGATGAATGGAATGTAAAACTCTCTCACAGGTTTTATGAAATGGCAACTAGTGGGGCCCGATTAGGATAGAAAATACGGACTGTGATCCGTGATGTATTTTTGTAAATCTAAATACGGTCTGCGAACCGTTGAGTATTTTTGTACCTTAATATTTAGATTAGTCCTAATCGTAGTAACTAGCAATTATATTATTTGGTCAAGTCTTGAAGACGGAGTTCTTAGAAGACGAAGCCATGAAGTTGCAAAAGAAGACCTTTTGAAGACTTGAAGATCTCAAGGGGTCATGCTAGTTGCCAAATGCATCTCTATTTATGTTTTCGATATATATTTATGTTTATATATTTGAATTATATGTTAGATGCATGGTTAGGATTTCGAATGTTGAGATGATTAATTAAGTTCACTTAAATCAACCAACATAGAAACCCTAGGTCCCTTAAAATTGAGTAAAACTTGCCATTCCAAAACACACTTACCAACCGAACGAGGGTAGTGATGGGCTACGCCAAAGCGAGGCATCACTACTTCTCCAAGGAACGTAAGGCATACTAGGTATGCAAGTGGTTTTGGTTATACTCAACGATATGAGTGATGGAGTCCTAACATGTCGTGGCAAAGTGAATAAATTGTTTAGAGAGCATTGGATGCGACGATTTATTCAACCAAGAGTGGCTTGGAGCAATTAGAAAAGCGTTGCTTACCTTAGGAGATTGAGTGTTAAGACAAGCCAAAGCATGCTTAACCACTCTTTGTTTCTTTGGATCTTGGAATCGACTTATTCTCACCAAAATTGGGGACAATCTTTAATGTGTGAATAAGACGTTTTTAAATAAGTTTGATTAAAATGCATGATTTCAATCTTATTTAAGTATAATGAATGGTTTTTCATTTTAAATTCTTTCAATTGTAGAATCATGTCTTCAAATAACTCAAACAACCAATTCTCGTTACGCTCAATTCTCGACAAGGAGAAACTGAGTGGGCCAAATTTTCTTGATTGGCAAAGGAATTTGCGAATTGTTCTCATGCAAGAGCAAAAGGAATATGTCCTTGATGAGGAAATGCCCGAGACTCCCAATGAGGAGGTGACTCAAGCTGCCCTAAATCGATGGCAAAGTGCCAATCGAGATGTCAAATGTATCATGTTGGCCACAATGTCTCCTGAACTTCAAAAGACTTTCTTTGAAAAGGAGACGGCTTTTGAGATCATTTCTGAATTGCAGAATATGTTCCAAGAGCAGGCCCGAACTGAAAGGTTTGAAACCCACAGGCAGATCCTTGAGAGCAAGCTCAAGAAAGGAGAGCCAGTCAGCCCACATGTACTCAAAATGATTGGATTGTTTGAAAACATGGGAAGGCTTGATGCGGGGTATTCAACCGAGATGGCAATTGACATCATTCTCCACTCGCTGCACAAAGGCTATGATCAGTTCAAAATGAACTATAATATGCACAGCATGGAGAAAACCCTCACCGAGCTTCATGGTATGTTGAAACAAGCTGAGCAATCGCTCAAGGATGAGGGAAAGCATGATATGCTCATGATTAAAAAGGGTAAGCCGTTCAAATTTTCGGGCAAGAAGAAGAAAGGCTTTAAGGGGAAAGGTAAGAAGAAAACTTTTCCGCCTAAGTCTAAAGCTACCAAGGATAAGAGGGTAGCGTCTTCTAAATCTGATTCCGAATGTTTCTACTGTAAGAAGAAGGGACATTGGAAGAGAGATTGCCTCAAGTTCAAGGAAGATAAGAAGAACGGAACCGTTGCTTCTAAATCAGGTATATTCGTTATAGACTTTAACTTCGCTAGCTTAACATCATGGGTATTAGATACCGGATGTGGCTTACACCTTTGTTCCAATTCTCAGGGACTAAGGAACGCTAGAAGGCTAGAGAAGGGAGAGATTGAACTCCGGGTCGGCAATGGAGCTAGAATTGGTGCCGTGTCCGTAGGAACTCTCAGTTTGTCTTTGCCCACCGGGCTAGTTATGGAACTCGATAATGTTTATTATGTTCCTAACATTACCAAAAACATTATTTCAATTTCGGCGTTGGACGCCAAAGGTTTTGAATTTCGAGTAAAGAACAAAGAATGTTCATTTTATCTCGATAATGTTTTATATGGTATTGCACATTCTGAAAATGGTCTTTATGTGCTTTCTTTAGACAAACAAGTTTATAATGTGAATAACGATACCAAAAGAGCTAAGACCATGGAGTCAAATCAGACTTACTTGTGGCATTGTCGTCTTGGCCACATTAACATCAAACGCATCAAGAAACTTCTACAAGAAGGTGTTCTTGACTCTTTCGATTTAGAATCGTTTGAGAATTGCGAAGGATGTCTATTAGGCAAGATGATTAAACAGCCATTCTCCAAGTTGGGAGAAAGGGCAAGTGACTTATTGGGTCTTATACATACCGATGTATGTGGACCAATGAGCTCAACCACAAGAAATGGACATCGATATTTCATCACTTTCACAGACGACTATAGTAGATATGGCTATGTCTACCTCATGTCGCACAAATCTGAATCATTTGAAAAGTTCAAAGAATTTCAGAGTGAAGTTGAAAATCAGCTTGGCAAGAAAATCAAAGCCCTTCGATCGGATCGAGGTGGTGAATACTTGAGCCAAGAATTCGATGACCATCTGAAAGAAAAGGGTATACTTTCAGAATTGACACCTCCAGGAACTCCACAATGGAACGGAGTATCCGAAAGGAGAAATCGGACCTTGTTAGACATGGTACGATCAACAATGGGTCTTAGTGATCTTCCTATCTCTTTCTGGGGACACGCACTTCTAACTGCGGCACTAACACTGAACCGTGCTCCATCAAAAGCTGTAGAAAAGACTCCATATGAATTATGGACGAAGAAACCTCCTAGGTTATCTTTTCTAAAGATATGGGGATGCGAAGCATATGTCAAGAAATTGATCTCTGACAAACTTCATCCCAAATCTGACAAGGTTTACTTTGTGGGCTACCCAAAAGAAACCAAAGGGTATTACTTCTACAACAAATCGGAGAACAAAGTGTTTGTTGCTCGCGATGGTGTCTTTTTGGAGAAGGAGCACCTTTCCAAAATGACAAGTGGGAGGAAAATCGAACTCGACGAAGTTCGTGAGGATGAGCAACAAAATCATAATGACAGTCAGAGTGCTCAAACAGCATCTGTTGACGCAGGTCAAAATGATCAAAATGTGCAAAGTCGAACCGACAATGCAAATGCTCAATCCATTACCCTACGTAGGTCTCTGAGGCCGAGATCTCAACCTGATAGATATCTTGGTTTAGTATTAACCGAGAATCAGGACATCCTGATTATGGATGGAGATGAACCGGCAACCTACAAGCAAGCGATGGCAAGCACCGACTCTGCTAAATGGCAAGAGGCCATGAGATCTGAAATGGATTCCATGTTTGAAAATCAAGTCTGGGACTTGGTTGACTTACCCGAAGGTTATACACCGATCGGATGTAAGTGGATTTTCAAGTTGAAAACCGACAAAGATGGAAATGTATTCATTTACAAAGCTAGATTGGTGGCAAAAGGTTACAGACAAGTTCATGGTATTTATTACGATGAAACCTTTTCACCAGTTGCAATGCTTAAATCCGTTCGGATCCTCCTAGCGATTGCTGCATATTACGACTATGAAATATGGCAGATGGACGTCAAAACCGCCTTCCTTAATGGTTATTTGGAAGAAACTGTGTATATGACACAGCCTGAAGGTTTTGTCGACCAAAACAATGCTGGGAAGGTTTGTAAGCTTAAGAAGTCCATTTATGGATTAAAGCAAGCAAGCAGAAGTTGGAATCTGCGTTTCGATGAAGCCATCAGTAAGTTTGGTTTTATCAAGAATCCAGATGAATCTTGTGTTTACAAGAAGGTCAGTGGGAGTGACATCGCCTTCCTAGTCTTATATGTCGATGACATATTGCTCATTGGAAACAGCATTCCGTTGTTAGAGTCTGTAAAGGCCTGGCTTGGAAAGTGCTTTTCAATGAAAGACTTGGGAGAGGCTCAGTACATACTAGGCATCAAGATCTATAGGGATAGATCGAAAAGGATGATTGGATTGAGTCAAAGTACTTATATTGATAAGGTACTTGCTCGATTTGGCATGGAGGAGGCCAAAAGAGGTCACCTGCCAATGTCACATGGCATAACCCTAAGCAAGAAGCAGTGTCCACAGACACCTGATGAGCGGGTAAGAATGAATCAGATTCCATATGCTTCGCTTATTGGATCTATCATGTATGCCATGATATGTACTAGGCTAGATGTGTCGTATGCCTTGAGTGCTACGAGCCGTTACCAATCAGACCCAGGAGAGGCGCATTGGACTGCGGCCAAAAATATCCTAAAGTACCTGAAAAGGAACAAGGATAAATTCCTGGTGTATGGTGGTACAAAGGATTTGGTTGTGGAAGGTTATACCGACGCAAGCTTCCAGACAGACAGAGACGATTTCAAATCGCAATCTGGATATGTGTTCTGTCTAAATGGAGGGGCGTTTAGTTGGAAGAGCGCAAAGCAGAGTACAACTGCAGATTCTACAACTGAAGCCGAATACTTGGCAGCTGCTGAAGCAGCTAAGGAGGCTGTTTGGATTCGTAAGTTCGTTGGCGAACTTGATGTTGTACCCTCTATAAAGGGTCCAATAGCCCTCTATTGTGACAACAATGGAGCTATTGCTCAGGCCAGAGAGCCTAGAGAACATCAGAAGGTCAAACATGTCAAGCGGCGATTTCACATGATTCGAGAATGGAAATTAGAGGGTGAAATCAGAATTTGCAAAGTTGGAACGGATGACAATGTAGCCGATCCACTTACTAAACCTTTGCCTCAAGTGAAGCACAACAAGCACGTTGAGGCAATGGGAATCAAGCATGTAGGAGACTGGCTTTGATTTCCTTGTTTAGTGTTTTAGTTAATTTTGAGAAAAGTTAATGTAAGACACTAAGGAAAACCATTCATGTTTTGGAGTAATATAAAATTTCATGCAACATTTTATTACTCCGTTATGCTATTTAATTGTGGTTTAGGATTAAATAATGAGTCCATTCGATTCTGAGAATATTCAAAATAGGGTATCAAGACCAGTCTTGGTAAGGAAACACCTATTAAGTGAACGTTGAATATTATAATCGAAAATTATCCCTAATCAAGGTCATTTAAACGATGGACGATTAATGACCAATTGAGATTAGTGTGTAGTCTGATTTATAGCACCGTTTCATGTGCTACGAGGACATGGTTGTCATAAATCATTTGCACAGGTATTGGTTTAGAACCATACTGGATCGACCTATGAGAATACTTTAAGAAATTAAAAATTTGTCATAAGTATACTTCTCATTATGGCTATCGGAACCTATTTCCTCGACCATGAGTACTGTGAGTTCTCTTGTTTGAGTACTAGTTCGCTTTGATGTTGTCAAACGTCTGCCGTAATAGGGGATTATAACGGCAACACTCGGGCGGCTAGGTCCTCTCAGTAAGAGGAGCTACATTACAAGATTGGGAATGTCCCCCTAGTAAAATAGGGAAGATGTCTTTGTTGTATTCAAGGCCTCTCGTAGAGCGAGACTGTAAAATGCATGGCCGTGCTCGGATGGATTTTAGAAATCATCTGTTTATTGACAGTCGGACTCGGAATCGGGAAACACTTCTGGACGTAATAAGGATGACAAAATAAATCTTACCTTATAGTTCATGAAGAGACATTAAGCGACATAGGAAAGGGCTGTACACAAAATGAGCACTTGTCCGGAAGGACAAGTGGGAGATTGAAAGGAATGGTGTCCTTCGAACAAGTGTACTATTCCGTTAGCGGGTTCAGAATTATTAGAAAGCTAATATATTCAGTAAGGTCAAGTGATCGGAATGCCTGGGTGGAGGCCGCTTCCGATCAGTAATATTAATGGATAATTAATGTTACAGCTTAATCTTGACTGAACCCTTCGGGTCACACCCAAGCATTCAACAAACCGAAACGACGAATTAATTCGGAAGGAATTAATGAGTCGACCGAGTAATATTTATTTAGACGTCGGAAATTCGAGCTTAGAGCGTCGAAACCGAGCGTCGGAAGTCGAGTCGAAAAATAGTGAAAGACGAGACGAGAAATAGTAATAAATCAACAAAAGACCAAAATACCCCTAGCATCGGAATGCCCTAGCAAACCGAGTGCTAAGGGCGTATGGCCTAGCATGGTGGCTAGCATGCGCACCAAGCCGAGCCTAGGCTGGCTGGTGCGTGCTAGCGCACTCATGCTAGCATCGCAAGGCTAGGCGCTGCCTAGTGCGTGCTAGCATGCTAGGCGCAGCCTTGTGCGCGCAATGGCTAGCAAGCCATGCCGCAACAAGCTACTGGAGCTAGCACGCTAGGCGCGCCAGCTCGCAACAGCTAGCAGCAGCATGGCTAGGCCATTGCTTGCTGCCTAGCAGCGCTGGCCAAGGCACAAGGCCAGCAGCAGCAGCCCGCACAAGCATGCTGGGCGTGCTGGCCAGCAGCAGCAGCAGCCCGCATGCAAGTGCTGGGCTTGCTGGGCGTGGCTGCCACGGACAGCAGCACATGGCAGCCCACCTTGGCTGCCTTGGTGCCCAAGGGTGGGTGCCATGTGGCTTGTGGTCCTTGAGTGTGTGGGGAGTGAGGTGGCCGGTTATGGGAGAGGGAGTGGGGAGCAAGTTTGGTCCCCCCCTTCTCCAAATGGTCCTCACCTAACCACTCACATGAGCTTGCCACTTGTTGATTTATTACTAGCTTGATTATTGATTTTATTTTAGCTTTAAAATAAAATGGAAAAATCATACTATCCCACATTGATGGGAGAGTAAATGATACTCCCATCATTTCCTATAAATACCCAAGTATGGGCATTGGGAAAGATGCTTGAGTAAGAGTTGGAAAAGGCATCACAATTAGTGAAAACCTTTGAACTCAATATTATTACTCGGGTTTTATTGGTCGGGTCTTGCTAACTCCAAGACATTGGACCTAGTCGGTTTTGTTGGTGCGGGTGGACTTCGTTGGAGGTCTACGTGCGAGCGGGACTTGAAGCTTTCAAGTAAGAGCTCATTTGGAGCGAAGCACGCGTCAAGGGTAATTAGCTTATCTTAATCATGTGATTAATTTAATTATGTTTATGGTTTTATTTATTGCGAGTGCGGTCTTGGTTTTGGGTTTGTTTCCGCGGTGAGTCGGACTCACCAAACCCCAACAACTACTCCTCGTACTCAGATGATGGAGGGCCTTTTTGGTCCTCCATTCCCTTACTTGCAGTCTCGTGATGACACTGATCCTAGTTCTTCTAGATCTGGAGATTTTTGACCGAGGGTTTTATTCTTGTACATTTTATCCACAATCTCTGTTTTTGACACTTTATTTATTCGATTAATGTGTATGTTAGTGTTTGCTTGTGACTATATGTGTGTGATTGCGTATTTATTAATGAATCGAGCGAAAAAAAACCGTTTATTTTTTTTGTAAGTGGAGGGTACCGACCTTCTCCCAAAAGAGAAAAAAAAACGAAAAGGGGATGGAGAAAAAGTTTTACAACTTCCCTAAAAATAAAAAGAAATAAGAGAAATAGGACTAGTTTTACAAATTTCCCAAAATTAAAAATAAAAATAAAATAAAAAATGGGACAAGTTTTACAACTTCCCCAAAAATTAAAAAGAAAATAAAAATAAAAGAAATGGGACAAGTTTTACAACTTCCCCAAATATTAAAAAGAAAATAAAAATAAAAGTAAAAATAAAATAAAAGGAGAATTCTATTAGGAATAAACTCGAAAAAAAGGAGTTTGAAGGATAAACGAGTAAGGAAAATGACAAAAAAATCCGGAAAAAATAGGTCAAGGGTAAAAAAAAGTTAACGGGTAGCCACCGTGACACGTGGCCAGTACCGTGTCACGGAATATGTTGCCGCGTCACGACAATCTGTCCCGTGACACGGTGTATTTTACCGTGTTGTGGCGCGCAAATAGTGCAGCGGTGTGTTTGCGCGTGGAATAAGATAAATTGTTTGCGTTTCTAGGCTCTTTTGGCTATAAATTACGACCAGTTAATTCGTGATATGCATAATTACGAAACATAAAATAGCTAAAATTTTATATTTCAATAATAATGTCTCAGAATTTTGATAATACATTGCGTGACTGGTCATATTCTTTGACCAATATAGAGAAAAGAGAGCTAGAGTTGTTTCATGTCAGAGGTTTGATAGCATTAAGGCATGTAGCATTTGAACATGATTTTCTGAGAGCAACCTTAAACTATTGGAGTCCGGAAGCCCATTGTTTCAAGTTCGATTGTGATGAAATATGTCCTTTGCCGGAGGAATTTGGTGCTATGTTTGGCTTCCCTGCTAGAGTTCTTGTTGCAATGTCTACTCTGCGTGAATATTATTACTAGGATTTTGAGCGTCATCTAAATCTGACAGATCCAGATTTAAATAAAATTATGTGTGTAACGAGGTAGATCTAGAAAAGCTTGCAAATTTATATTTCAATCGTCCTGTCTCTGAGTCATACCATGTATACCGTAGGAGAGCTTATATTTTTTGCATGTTTAGCAAGCTTTTATTTGCAAACGGTAGAGTAGGACATGCTAGCTTAGCATCTGTGCTTGAACATGTTGAATTTGGAAGATCCCCTATGCCTACATGCCTTGGGGAAACTCTGTGTGGTCTCGACGAAGCAAAATCTGACCAGAAAGCCATCTGGAAGGGCTCTCTAGTACTGTTGCAGATAAAAACAACTTCTGTTTGATAACTGTGACAAGTGGCCGGCACCGTGCCACGGCACTGCTTGTCGCGACACGGTGTTGTGTGCCGTGTCATGGTGCTCCATCTTTTTTTTACTAATCATCTGTCCTGTTTTTTTTTTTTTTTTTTAGATTTGGTTGATGGAGCGTTTGGAACTCTTTGAAGCCCCCGACGATATCGAAAAGTATGGTCCCAATGATCTAGTTTGTAGGAAGAAAAACTACTCTGCAAACATGTCTTATGATGATAGGAAGTTGTTTTTTGCGAAGAGAGAATTTTCATTTGATGGGTAGTGCCTTGGTGGAGGCTTACTAGGATGGTCGGGATGAATGATACCCCGTATTTTTGTATTCCTAGTCTCTCGAAATTGACTTTTTATTGCCCTTCCCGATTGATGCGACAATATGGACTTGAACAAGTAGTTTTACGCTATAATGATAGCCCTCATGAAGTATCATTGCATGAAATTAATGTTCATAAGTACGAGATGTATTGGATTGGAAGACCCTTGTGGACCGTTTCTGCGAGTAACCAACCTCCTCCACCCTTGTTTAGTGCATACAAATCATGGTTGAATCCTCGAAGTAGGAGAGAGCGAGTTGGATCGCGTAGGTTTGACGGTGATGTGAAGGAACGACTTGGAAGTAAGAAGGCACCTCCGAAGGATCGTCTTGGTCCGAGAACACAAGGAATTGAGTTTAAGACTCCTATCATGCTTAAGAAGAAGAGTTAGGTAAAAGGAAAGGGTAAAGACAGGATGATGTATAGAAAGAAACATCCTAAGAAACCTGAGAGAGGTGAAAGGGGTGAAAGCTCTACTAGGGGTGTGACGGTTCGAGCTACGAAGGACACACTAATGGTGAAGGCCGACCTAGTTGAAAAGAAAAAAGAAATTCCTAAGGCTAAGAAGGACTAGACCAATGTTGCTTTGCTTTTATGATTTATGTTTTAATTTTAAATAGGGCGTATAATGCCAATAGTTGTAGTGACATTTACTTCATTAACAATAACATATTTATTTTTGCCTAAATTAAAATTATTATGAATTTTTATTATTTTATTTTATTATTTATTTATTTTTTTAATTTATCCGAGTCAAGAAGTCGGACGCAATGAAAGAACGAAATAATCGTAAAACAATTAACAAAAGTGCAAAATCCCGGAAAAGCTGTCTGCCGCGTCACGGTGATTTTTTCCGCGACACGACACATTTTTGTCGCGACACGGTGATTTTTGTTGTGTCACGGGGGCTTCTATGCTGCATTTTTGTGCCAAAATCCCGCCGTATTGCGGTGTATTTTGCCGTGGTGCGGTGGTGTTTGCCGCGACGCGGTGGTTTTTGCCGTGGCGCGGTGCATCGTGCCGTATGCAAAATCCAAAACTTCTGCCATAACTCTGCCGTGCTGCGGTAATTTGCGTCGTGATGCGGTGGGTATTGACGTGGCACGGTGTGTGATTTTCTTGGCTTTTTTGCATGTTGCTTTGTGTGCGGTATTTGGTTGACGAAGGAGGGATTTTTATTTTTAAAGTGGTCGGGCCCCCTTGAGGGGTTGCCTACGTATCCTTAAAAAGAAATCAGGCCAAACGTAGCTCTATCGGGTCTTGAACCCATGCAATTAGGCATAAAATTTCTTGAGTTGATCCAAGTTGGTTAAATTATGGAAGTCGTTGCCATCCATGTCTACTAATTGTGCCGCTCTGCCCGACAAAATGGACTTGACAATGTATGGACCTGACTAATTTGGTCTAAATTTTCCTCTTGGACATAACACATTTTTGCGCAGTGCCTTAAGCACTAAATCACCTTCTTTGATATTGCTAGTCTTGACTTTTTTATTGAAGTGCCGTGCCTAATGCTATTGGTAGATTTGGACATGATGCAAAGCTGCCAAGCGTTTTTCGTCAAGTAAGACTAGTTCATCATATCTCGCTTTAATCCAATCGACTTCATCTAGTTGGCTTTCTAACGCTATCCGTAGAGAAGGGATTTCTAACTCGATTGGTTTTACGACTTCAACTCCATAGACTAAAGAAAAAGGGGTAGCCCCTGTTGATGTACGAACGGAAGTTCGATAACCCCAAAGAGCGAAATGTAGCTTACTCGACCAATCTTTGTAATTTTCCGTCATCTTTTCGATGATAGTTTTTACATTCTTATTGGCCGATTCAACCGTACCATTCGTTTATGGTCTGTAAGGTGATGATTTGTGATGTTTGATGTGATATTTCTGTAATAGTTCGGCGCACTCGGCTTGGAAATGCGTTCCATTGTCACTGATCATTTCGTGCGGTACACCATAGCGGCATATGATTTTTTCTCGATGAATTGAGCTACATGTTTTGCCGTAAATTTAGCATATGAAGCAACTTCGACCCATTTGGTGAAATAGTCGATTGCTACAAGGATGAACTCGTGTCCCCCTTGTCCTGGTGGTGTTATCTTCCCAATGATATCGATTCCCCAAGTAGAGAAAGGCCATGGAGAAGTGTATGTGTAGAGAAGTGAAGGTGGAACGTGCTGTAAATTTGCGTAGACTTGACATTTCATACATTTCTTGACATATTCGTGACAGTCTTTCCCCATGGTAGTCCAATAATAACCTTGTCGTTGAATCTTTTGGACTAACATTTTAGCGTGTGTTCCACATATTCCGGCATGAAGATTTTCCATGATTCTATACGCTTCTTTCTTAGCTATGCATAAGAGGTTTCTACCTTGTGCGGTCCTTTTGGGGAGTTCTCCCCAGAGGAGCACATATTGTGAGGCCAAGAGCCTCAAAGCACGGCGTGCCCTTTTATCAACGTTAGGCGGGTATTCTCCCTTTGTCACATAGTTAAGGATGTCTGTATACCATGGCTCTTCATCTTCTTCTTGTGATTCTTGTTCATCATCAAGTGCATAAACATACGCTGGCTCATATCTTCTTTCTATAGTCAATGGCATTTTGATTGTGTCTCTTGGAATTCGCACCATCGATGCCAACTTAGCTAGTGCGTCGGCAAAGTGATTTTCTTCTCTAGACAAGTATGTGTAATCCACTTCATCTAGTTGCTCCGTGAGAGTTCCAGATGAGCTTGATATGTAGCTAGACTTTCATTTCTCACTTTCCATCTCTTAGAGATCTGGTTGATGATCAGTGATGAGTCGCCATTGATTATGAGCTTTTTAATTCCCAAGGCCACAGCTGTTTCTAATCCCAAGATGCACGCTTCATATTTTGCAGCGTTATTGGTGACATCAAAATCGAGCTTCATGGAAATGGGAATGTGCTCTTCGTTAGGTGATACGAGCAAGACTCCTACACCACAACCCTTTTGGTTCGAAGCTCCATCAAAATAGAGCGTCCAGCTATCATCTTCCGTCATGAGTAGATCTTCGTCGGGAAATCATACTCTTCTTCTTTTTTCTCAACTTCTTCTAGTGGAAAATCTGCTAAGAAGTCAGAAACTGCAGAACCTTTTATAGCCTTTTGTGGTATGAATTTCAAGTCGAACTAGGCAAGGTTGACTATCCACCTTGATAATCTGCCATTGAGTGTTGCCTTTTTGAACAAGTACTTGAGAGGATCCATCTTTGATGCGACATGCACTGTATGAGTGAGCATGTAATGTCTTAACTTCATACGGCCCACACAAGTGCGAAACACAACTTTTCAAGTGGCGTGTACCTGGTCTTATAACCTTGAAGCTTCTTACTCAAATAATAGATTGCATTTTCTTTGCTTTCGATCTCTAGTGCTAGCATTGCTCCCATCGTTTCTCTTGTGATCATAAAGTAGAGTCGAAGAGGAAAGTCAGGTATTGTTGGTGCTAGCACGGGTGGATTTGCCAGGTATTCTTTGATCTTGTCGAAAGCTTTTTGGCAATCATCATTCCATGTAACTGGAACATTTTTCTTTAGTTTCTTGAATATAGGTTCACATATCGCAGTGATTTTTGATATGAACCTACTTATATATTGCAACCTTCCGATGGAACCTCGAATCTCTTTCTCAGTCTTGGGTGGTGGCATGGCTATGATTGCCTTGACTTTTGTGGGATCTATTTGAATTCCTCGAGAACTGATCACATAGCAAAGGAGTTTACCTGATGTAACTCCGAATGCACACTTTGCTGGATTCAATCTCATATTGTATTTGCGAAGTCGTTCAAAGAATTTGTGAAGTGCAATGATGTGGCCTGGTCGATCTTTTGACTTGACGATCATATCATCAACATAGACCTCCACCTCTTTGTGCATCATATCATGTAACAATGTTGTGGCTGCTCTTTGGTAGGTGGCACTCGCGTTTTTCAATCTAAATGGCAATACCGTATAGCAATATGTACCCCATTGTGTGATGAATGTGGTTTTCTCCATGTCTTCTTCGACCATCAGTATCTGATTATATCCAGCGTAGCCGTCCATGAAGGAAAGGAGTGCATGGTTTGCTATATTGTTGACCAGAATGTCAATGTGAGGTAGAGGGAACCCATCCTTTGGGCTTCCCTTGTTGAGATCCCTATAATCAACACACATTCTGACCATTCCATCTTTCTTTGGGATTGGAACCACATTAGCTATCCACTCTGGATACTTGGATACTTTGATGAAACCTGCAGCTAGTTGCTTTCTAATTTCTTCCTTGATTTTAAGAGCCACATCCGGTTTCATACGGCATAGCTTTTGTTTGACAAGCTTCATACCTGGGATGAGTGGTATCATATGCTAAGCTATATCCCTGTCAATACCAAGCATATCTTGGTATGACCAAGAAAATACATCAACAAATTCACTAAGCAAGTTAATTAGCTCTTTGCGCTTGTCTTGACTTAGTGTTAATCCAATTTTAACTTCTTTGATAGTCGTATCATTGGAAATATTAACTGTTTCTGTATCTTCAATAATTGCAGTTTTATTTTCATGTTCTTCCATTGCTTTTATTATTTCTTTGTCATTTTTATCATTAGCAAAGCAATATTGATTAGGGTTAGGGGAATACTCGCATCGTAAGCAAAGGTACTCATCTTATTGAATTCATTAAACATTACATCAAAGAGCGCGAGGTCAGCTGCGTCCTCTCCGGAATTATTTGGAGGAGACTCGAAAAGAGGCTCAACACTAGGAGGAACTACAGAAAAAGACTCAATAGTAGAAAGGGGGTCAGCCTTAGATCCTAGAGGTTCATCAACAGACTCAAACTCGGACTCGGACCCCGATGAGTGTAATTTATGGCACTCTTAAGCTAGGTTTTCTTTGCAGTTTTATGCTCGTTTTTAGTCTTCTATGTTGTGGTTTTGCATAATAATGCTTGTTTTACATGTTTGTGCGTAAGTTTAGAGAAATATGTGTTTTTTTTTTATGGTTTTCTTTCTATTTTATTCATTTCTCGGTTATCTTTTCTTGCTTCTTCGTTTCTTTGACTTGTTTTGTAGGTGTGTTGCGTTTCCCGAGGTTTAATTATCAAGATGGAAGCTCGAGCGCGTTCAAGGAAGTTGATGGAGCTAAGTTCGGGAATCTAAGCATGCAATTCAAGTTAGCTCCGTGAGCACGAGAATCTTGGAAGCAATGCTTTGGCTCGAAGTGTTCAAATGATTGGAACATAAAGGAGCTGCCCTTCTCATGAGCATCGCCTCGAGTGCACCAATGATTGGGATGCTTAGGAGCGCGGAGATCGATCGAGCAAGCGAACGAGGCAAGGCCACGCGCACCAAGCAGGGGTGCGCGCGCGCAACATAGGTGGTGCGTGCGCGCAGACGCACCTGTGCTCGCGCGTGGCCTGGTGGTGCGGACGCACCAGGCGCCTTGATCTCCTTTGCTCGATTTTCTATTTATATCCTTAGACTTTTTGTTTTTAGGGGGGACGACTTATTTTGTACTTGACACTTATTTTCCAGAAATAATAGAGAGATAAAGTAGAGAGAGAAGCTTAAGATTACTTGATTGTACTTGAATTTGATCTTTGATTTCAACTTGATCTTGGATTTCTTCTTCAATTCAATGAAATTTTGTTAGATTTCTCTCCTTTGAATTTACTTTTATTGCAATTTCCTTTAATTCTTGAATGTTTTGTTTCTCAATTTCACCATGATTAGTGAGTAGATTAGTTTCTAGGGAGAAGGGAAAGCATGCTTGATTGATGATTTTAGCTAGTTGATGATCATTGGTTGATTGAATTGTTGCAATTAAATTGGTTGACATAGTTGTGCATATGATTAATTAGAATAGGAGTGATCAACCTATAAGATTAATCTAGATTGCATTGAAAATTTCAATGACATGAACCCTTGATTTGAGAATTGCTTTAATTGATTGAATTCAATTGTGATTTTTCCTAGTTAACCATTCATAGTGAACCCTAGCTTGGTTTGTAAGGGATAGCTCTTGAATTCCATTGATTGCAACTATTGTTTGTCCTTTGCAATGTTTGAATTGATTGAGTAATCCTTCAATTAGCATAATCATTGAACTTGCATGTGGAACCTATATCCCTAGTGTTTAGTATATTTAATTTCTCGATTTATCTAGCTTTCTCGATACCTTAGTTACCAACCCTACCTTTCTACAATCTTCGAAGTAGCTTGACCTAGGCTATAGCTTGCACCTACTCATTCCTTTGGGTTCGACCCTTGAATTACCATATACTTGTATTAGGTTGGTCGAGTGTTTACAAATTTTGTTTGGCTCTAGGAAAGGGTAGAAAACGACCTACTTTTCCCTACGTCAAAAATGGCGCCATTGCCGGGGAATGATATTGGTGCTTTGTTATAGTTGTTGAGTCTATTTCATCTTTAATTGAAAATACAAAAAGATTTTCTTTTAGGCTAAATTTGTAGCCGTGCTACTAACCATTTATTTTGAGATTTTATGCATAGAGCACATGGTCGTTCACTAGTGCCATTTGATCCGGAAATTGAGAGAACTATTGCAAGGTTAAGGGGTGCTAGACGATCTTTGAGCCCTATCACTTCAAGTGAAGAAGAACCACAACAAGAGGAACAAGCAAGAATGGGAGAAAATCCAAGGGTGGCGTTGAAAGAATTGGGGATTCCCGGTGCATATAGATTTGAGAGTGGAATTGCTCCACCTACAACACCGGCGAATGATTTTGAAATAAGACCGGCAATGATCACTTTGATAGAGAGGCGACAATTTAGCAGGGCCAAGAATGAAAGCCCGCTAAATCATCTCAAGGAGTTCGAAAAATATTGTAATACTATCAAGGTGAATGGAATTTCCCAAGAATTCATCCACCTTAAGCTTTTTCCCTTTTCACTCATAGGGCGTGCCTTGGAATATAATGGCTAGACAAGGAGGTCAAGCCGAATTCTCTAAGGACATGGGATGAAGTTACCAAGGAGTTTCTATCCCGTTTCTATCCACAAAAGAAAACAGCGGAGGCTAGAGCTTTGATTCAAGGTTTCAAGCAAAAGCCTAGTGAGAGTTTCTATGAAACATGGGAGAGATACAAATAATATCAAAGAGAATGTCCTCACCACGGAATTCCTACTTACCAAATTATTCAAATTTTCTATGGAGGCTTTAGTCCTCAAGGAAAATCATGTTTAGACGGAGGAGCCGGAGGTCCTATCATGAATAAAATGGAAGAGGAAGTGGTAGACATAATTGAAGACGTAATGAGGTATTATAGAGATTGGCAAGATGGAGAAAGAGAGTCAACTAGCAAGAGTAGCTCTTCGGTGTACTCGGTTGATCATCTAAATGCAATCAACAATCTATCCTCACAAATGACAAACTTGGGGAAAGAGATGTCCGCTATTAAGGCGAAGTTGGAAAGTGCTACCTACCAAGTTTCAAGTCTTCCTTCCCAATCTAAGGGGAGAGGTATATCTTCTAATTCTCAACCCCCTCCCTCTTCTAGTAACATGCCTAGTGGATGCTTGTTTTGTGATGATTGTGGATCGTATGATCATGATGTTTCTAATTGCCCTCATGCATGTATGGATGTTTGTGATGATCAAGATGGAAATGTGAATGAGCATGTGAACTATGTGTCAAATAATAATGATTCTAGGTTTGAGAATCAAAGAGGTCATTGGAATAGGAATTACAACAACCATGGCAATTTTGACAACTACAACCAAGGTGGTGGTAATAGGAACCATGGGAACCAAAATTCCCGAGGTAACTATAACAACCAAGGTTATAGTAGCCAAAATCATAAACCAAAATTATGGTAATCATAACCAAGGTTATGGTAACCATAATCAAGGTAGAGGTAATTGGAACAATTAAAATAGGGGAAATTTTCAAAATAACTCTCAAAGGGGTCCCCCACCCGATTTTGCTCCAAACACCCAAAATGATAATTCCTATGTTTAAACCTCTTCTTCTTCTCATTGAACCAATTTGGAAGAAATCATTGAAAACCAAACAAAGTTGTTGAACACTTACATGGCCGTAAGTGACAAGAAATTTAATGAAATTATGACTCATAATAAGATGCTTGAAAACCAAATTTCTCAACTTGCTAATGCTTTGAAAGACCATGCTAATCCTTCTTCTTTACCTTCCCAAGGCCTAGATCCCAAGAGACCGGTCAATGCTATTGTCACAAGGAGTGGTAAGGTTCTTGAGGAGAGTTTGCCTAGGAAGAGTGAGACTAAGGAGGCCACAAAAGAGGTTTTGGTAGAAGATGAGAGAGATGGTGCATCTTTGAGTGAGGTTGAGATTGAGAAGCCTAGTGAGGTGAGAGTAGAGAAAGAAATTGTGAAACCCAAGCTTCCTTTTCCACAAAAATTCATGAGACACAAGTTAGATGAACAATGTGGAAGATTTATTGACATGTTCAAGCAACTTCACCTTTCTCTACCATTTACCGATGTTGTCACCCAAATGCCCCAAAATTCCTCAAAGACATTTTGAGCGGTAGGAGGACTTGTGATGCTGTAGAGACGATGAATTTGACCGAGAATTGTAGTGCAATCATAATGAACAAGATGCCACCCAAGCTAAAAGATCCCGGAAACTTTTCCATCCCTTGTGCCATTTACAAAATGCAAATCGAGAATGCCTTGTGTGACCTAGGAGCTAGTGTTAGCCTTAGGCCATATTCGGTGTACCAAAGACTTGAGCTAGGGGAACTTTTACCTACTAACATCACTTTGTAATTGGCCGATAGGTCAATTAAGTTTCCTAAGGGTAAGGTAGAGGATGTCCCTTTGAGGGTTGGGAAATTTGTTATTCCTGTGGACTTTGTGGTGCTTGAGATGGACGAAGATGCTAATATTCCTATCATTCTAGGGAGACCATTTCTTGCTACTTCTGGTGCTATGATAGATGTGAAAAGTGCTAAAATTTCACTCAAAGTAGGGGATGAGGTAATAGAATTTGACTTGAATGATAGTATGAAGTATCCAAGTTCTTCTTTAGAAAATTCCATGTTGATTGATTCTCTTGATCATGTTGTGTCTTCCATGCATGAGCAATTGCTCACTTCTAACGATGCTCTTGAGAATGTTTTGTTGAATAAGGAAAAGATAGGTACTTTTAGCAAGGAGATGGTTTTGTATGAAGATGTGCTCAATGGAAGCCTTGAGGATGTTGAAGAGCAAATGTGTATGAGCATTTCTAGCCAAGAAGCGTTGCAAGTGGCTACATCAAAGGAAGGTAAAGGTGTGCCAATGGTTGAGCTCAAACCTCTTCCATCACACCCTAGGCATGAATTCTTGGGACTTAAGTCCACCTATCCTGTGATTGTTAGCTCTTCTTTGAGTGAGCGCCAAGCTCAAGAGTTGTGTGATGTTTTGAGAAAGCACCAAGGTGCTTTGGGTTATACCATTCATGACCTCAAAGGTATAAGTCCCGCTTTATGTACACATCACATAACCCTTGAGGAGGGTGCTTTTTTTATTAGGAGGCAACGAAAGCTACATCCCCAAATGAGAGAGGTAGTGAATAAGGAGATCACCAAACTTTTGGATGCGGGAATTAATTCCCCATCTCAAGTTCTAGGTGGGTCTCTCCCGTTCATGTTGTCCTAAAGAAGGGAGGCATGACCGTCGTCGAGAATGAGAAAGATGAGATCATTCCGACGAGGACGGTCACGGGATGGAGGATGTGTATAGACTATAGACGTCTAAACACATCCACCAAGAAAGATCACTTCCCCCTTCCTTTCATTGATCAAATGCTTGAGAGACTAACGAGGCACAAGTTCTATTGTTTGATTGATGGTTATTCAGGATTTTTCTAAATCCCTATCCACCCGAATGACCAAGAGAAAACGACCTTCACTTGTCCCTATGGAACATTTGCTTATAGGAGAATGCCGTTTGGCCTTTGTAATGCTCCCGCAACATTGCAAAGATGCATGATGAGTATATTTGGAGATATGTTGGAGGAGGAAATGGAAGTGTTTATGGATGACTTCTCCGTAGGCGGTGTTTCATTTGAGGCATGTCTTGAAAAACTTGAGAAATGTTTGGCAAGGTGTGAGAAGGTGAACTTGGTTTTGAATTGGGAGAAGTGTCACTTCATGGTGGAGGAAGGCATAATCCTTGGCCATAAGATTTCTCACAAGGGGATAGAGGTGGAGAAAGAAAAAATTGAGGTTATTGAGAAGCTTCCACCTCCGGTCAATGTGAAAGGAGTGAGATTTTTCTTAGGACATGACGGGTTTTATAGAAGATTCATCAAGGATTTCTCGCTCATTGCAAAGCCCGTCAATGATCTTCTTTAAAAGGATGTCGAGTTTGTATTTGATGATATGTGTTTGGAGGCATTCAATAAATTGAAGAAGGCTCTAATCTTTACTCTTATTGTTCAAGCCCCAAGATGAGATTTACCTTTTGAGTTGATGTGCGATGCGAGTGATTCGGCAATTGGAGGTGTCTTGGGTCAAAGAGTGGAAAAGAAGCTACATGTGATCTATTATATGTCCAAGACTCTAAATAGTGCTCAAGGGAACTACACCACAACAGAAAAGGAGTTTTTGGCTATTGTTCATGCTTTTGAAAAGTTTCGTTGTTATTTGTTGGGTTCTAAGACCATTGTCTTCACGGATCATGTAGCTCTCAAGTACCTTTTTCCCAAGAAAGAATCCAAGCTTAGATTGATCCGGTGGGTGCTCGAATTTCAAACTTTTGATATTGAGATTAGGGACCAGAGTGGAGCGGAAAATGTTGTCGCGGACCATCTCTCTCGTCTTGAAGATTCTCAAATTCATGATGATGGTTCTCCAATTGAGGATAAGATGCTTGATGACTTCTTATATGCTATTGAGGCAAAGGAGCTCCCATGGTTCGCCGACTTAGTGAACTTTCTTGCATGTGGGGAGTTTCCACCTTCCTTTTCTAAGAATCAACGAAAGAAGCTCAAGAGAGAGGCAAGACACTATGTGTGGGATGATCCCATCTTGTACAAGCGAGGAGTCGATGGCTTACTTAGGCGTTGTGTTCCAAATGAAGAGGTGCCTAGTGTTTTGAAGATTTGCCACTCGGATCCGAGTGGTTGCCATATGGGTGTTTTTAAAACCGCCCCCAAGATTCTTCAAAGCGGTTTATGGTGGCCACATATCTTCAAGGATTCATGGGGTTTTGTTATGACATGCGACCGTTGTCAACAAGTTGGGAATATCTCCAAGCTAAATGAGATGCCTCAACAACCCATTCTTGAATTGGAGGTATTTGATGTGTGGGGAATTGATTTTAGGGGACCGTTTCCCTCATCTTTTGGAAATATATATTCTTGTGGCGGTGGATTACGTGTCTAAATGGGTTGAGGCCTTTGCTTCCCCAACTAATGACCACAAGGTGGTAATGAAGTTGTTCAAGAAGGTCATTTTTCCAAGGTTTGGTGTACCAAAGGCGGTGATAAGCGATAATGGTTCTCATTTTGTTCACAATGACTTTCAAAAGATATTTCGAAAGCATGGAGTTCATCAACGATTTGGCCTTCCATATCATCCTCAAACAAGCGGCCAAGTTGAGGTTTCCAATCGTCAAATCAAGTTAATCCTTGAAAAGACAGTTGCAAGAAATAGGAAGGATTGGTCGGACAAGTTGGATGATGCTCTTTGGGCTTATAGAACGGCTTTCAAGACACCTATAGGTACCACTCCATACCGCCTAGTCTATGGCAAATCATGCCATCTCCCGGTAGAGCTCGAACACCGTGCTTTGTGGGCAATCAAGAAGATAAACTTTGATTTGGCAAGTGCGGGGGAGAAAAGGTGGTTAGATCTTCATGAGCTAGAGGAGCTTCGATTTGATGCTTATGATTGTGCTAGTATTTACAAAGCTCGTTCCAAGGAAACTCATGATAAGCTTATCGAGAAGAAAGAGTTTTGTGTTGGTGATAAAGTTCTTCTCTACAATTCAAAAATGAAGTTGTTTCTCGGAAATCTCATGTCAAGATGGAGCGGTCCTTATTTGGTTAAGAATGTCTTTCCTAGTGGTGTTGTAGAGGTTTCAATCGGTGTAAACAATAGTTTTGGAACCAATGAGGTAGTTCCAAAACTTCTCAAAAGCATGTACCACGGCAATAAAATCTTTCTCCGTTGTGGTGTAGTTCCGTTGGGCTTCATTCAAGTTCTTAGACATGTAATAGATCACGTGAAGCTTCTTCTCTATTCTTTGCACCAAAACCCCTCCAATCGCAACATCACTTGCATCGCACAAAAGTTCAAATGGCAAATCCCATCTTGGCCCTTGCAAAATTGGAGTAGAAATTTATCGAAGGGAAAAGACTAGGTCGTTGACTAATCCTCCATCGGTCAAACTAAATTTATAAACACTTAACAAACCTAAATACAAGTATAGAGGCAAGTCAAGGGTCGAACCCAAAGGAACGGTAATGTTCAAGCGCTCTCAATTATGCGCCTAAGCTAGGTCGAAGTCATAGATAAGAGAGAACACTAACAACTAACAAACAAACACCCAAACAAATAAAACACTAGGAATGGGGATCAACAAGTAATCATGAAAATTGTAGCAACTCGGGAACAACATGCAAATCAAAGGTTGCGAAGACTAATGGTAAGAGCAATCAAAAGAGCTCAACAAGCTATCTCCTAGAGGTCTAACTAGCGCCAACTACGAGAGACTCTAACTAGGAACGTCACTAACCGAACTCAATCGACAATTTTAAGCTACAAATCAATGGTCCATATCAATGTAGACTCACAATGCTATCTAGCATAATTCTAAAGGCCTAATCGAATTACACACATGCACAATTTCCATTAATCACTTTAATCTCAATAATGAATCAACACAATTCCCAAATTAAGCACAATCAATCAATCATACAAGTTTTACCCAATCCCTAGCCAAACAACTACTCTAATATCGTCATCTAATCAACTAATAACTAAGGAAATCAAGAATCAACAAAATATTAAGAACAACTAAACTAATCAAGCATCAAACATCAAAATCAATCCAAACAAACATGAATATTAAACAAAGCAATAAAATGAGATAGAGTTAGAAATTCTTATTGATAATAGAGAAGATTTTCAACACAATTGTCACCATTGAATCTTCAATCTCTCAATCACCATTTAAATTCCTCACTTTCTCTCTCTAAATCTACTCCTAAACTAGCCCTAAAACTAGAGAGAGAAGCTCTCAACTAAGCTAAAAATATGAGCAAAAATATATCTAGAATTGCCTCTAAAATCGGGTTACAAGTAGATATCTATAGGAGGCGCGAAACAAAACCGAGCAAAAACAGGGACCCAGAGCAGTGCGCCCGCGCTCCTCTGGGTTCCTTCGGTTCTTCTCGAGGCTTCTTGCATTCGTTAATGGCTTTGAATGAGCGCACCGAATGATGATGATAGACACCAAGGAGGCAGATCCAAAAGCACTTGATAGTGGGTTTAACACCACTCCTTCATGAGAGCGCGGCTTGAGAGCTTAAGAGCTAGAACTTGGAGAATCCGCTTCCTTGCATCTTGAGCTTTCCTATTTCCATGAGCTTGCTCCAAAAGCATTTTCCACCTTATTAAACCACCAAATCAAGACCCGAACCTTGTATAATACCTACAACCACGAAAAGAGAGCAAATAAAGGAGAAAATACTAGAAAAACCATTAAAATGCACAAAACCACAAAATAAGAGAGAAAAGGTAAAACAAAGAGCTAAAGCATAAAACTAAGCATTTATTAAGAAGGAAAGCTATGAAAAGAAGGTAAAAATAACCTAAATACTCATCAAATGGGTGCCATTTATGACACCCATCAAATACCCACAAGCTTATCTTTTACTCGTTCTTGAGCATAACAAAACCAAAGGATGGAAAATGATGAGCTTATTCAAACAAACCAAAAGAAGAGAGGAGAGAAGAGTATACACTAACTCACTTTCGTAGGAATCACGGTCAATTTTAGCAACTAAAGACAAGCCATTTAAACTCCTAGATCGCCCTAGAGGACGAGTGATACTCTCGTAAGGGTTTCCTAAGAGATTGACCCATAACTCTCACAAACCAAACAAACAAGGCAAAGCATTAAAAAGAAGAAAAAAGAAAAGGAAAGAAAACAAATGTTCATGAGTGGACTTTTTGCAAATGTACAAACATAAATGAATGCAAATCTTACTAAACAAGTAAGGGAGTGCACGTTCTAAGATATCTTAGGTTGATTGAAACATAGGACATGCTAAGCATAGAGAACTTATCAAGACACATGTCACTTTCATCTCAAAACATTTTTAGCACATTCTCCCAATTAGCTTCAAATCTACCTTTAGCAAGCATCTCCATGGTTCCTCGAAGGAACCGGAAAAAGAAAGAGATTTGAGGCTACTCGACGTCTCGACTATTGCATACCGCTCTATAAGCTTGACCTACATCTCCCTCCACCGACTTGTGACTTAACCACAAAGGTCAAAAGGTCTTGGAAAGGTTGTAATGTAAGGGAGAGAAGGGTGAGGGTAGGCTAAAATTTGAAATTTGGTGGTATACCTAAATCGTGAAGCAAAGATTGGCCAAATCTCAACACCAAAACCAAGTATGCACCAAACAAAAACACAACACCCCCAAGCTTATTCAAAGCCAAAATCACAAACATATGTACAAGAAGCGTAAAATGCTTCCTCCCAAGCTTGAACAAAGCATTGTCCTCAATGCTTAAAATAGGGAGAAAGACACTTACATCAAAATATTTTTTGAATTTTTTCATTTTTCACTTTTTTCAAATTTTGCCAAAGCTTTTGAATGTGCTTTGCTTTTTCTCAATTTTTTTTTCATTTTTTTCATTTTTTCACTTTATTTCACTGTCCTCACCTCTTTTAACTATGGACGGTTTTTTCAACTTTTGCATTTGCTTTGCATTCACACAATATTTACAACACAAACTTGCTTTCATTATAAGTACCAAACAATCATTCTCATCCACCAAAACTCCAACAAAAGAGACCAAATGCTTCACAAAAACCAATGATGGGAATAAGAATGAAACAAAAGGCTCAAAATCTAAAAGTATGGCATGAAAAGATGGTTTATGGCTCAAATGGTTAGCAAGTAGGAAAATGAAAACCCAAAATAAAGTAAAAATAAAAACTATCCTATGAAAGGAAAAATTACCATCCCGAAAAGATGCATTTGTCCTTCCTAAATGGCTCGGTCGCGATCTCGGGAGATGAAAGTCAAATTCTAGATAAAGTATACAATAGCCAAGGATCCATACGCCGCTCAATCAACAAATGTTGAAAGCAAGAAGAAATAAAACGTCACATGGTTGTAGCAATAACTCACTATTAGTTTCAAATTCACCAAAAGGGAGCAATTGTAAATTTTCAAAAACAATAGAATTCGGCTTCAAGGTCCCAAAAGTTCTAAAGGACTACCTTAGCACACTTTATCCTGGAGTCAACCAAACATACTCTCAAACCGTGCACACTGTTACCATTTAAGAAGAAAAGGATTCAACTATACAAGTCCAAAAGTATTATGTCCAAAGCAAGAACAAAACAAAACACTTTGCAAATTTGCCTTGATAGAAACAAATTTTTTTTTTGGAGTTTTTCAGAATAAAGAGAAAGGAAATGCATATACAATTGTGCATGGAATATTTTAATCAACATCCCAACAAACATGATAGAATACCCTCCCCCAAGCTTGAATGAGACAACATGCTCAAACATAATCCACGGGGGGGGGGGGGGGGGGGGGGGAAACAAAGAGATCAATCAAACAAACCAACACATGTCCAACAAGTCACCAACCATTAGAAAAAGAGCAAGGAAAGATATGACTTGATTTAGCTGGGTGTAAATACCCGCAAATGACCCAATTCAACCTTTCAAAGCCAAATTCATCTATCGTTGAATCTTGTTTTCCATATGCTAGCAAAATGGGAGTCAATCTTCCTTGATTCTTGATTCAAACCAATGCACCAAAGTATATCAAGTTATGTACCTAGCAAAAGACACACAAACATTTCCATGAGAGAAAATCTATTATAAAAAGAAAAGAAAATGAAAGCAATAAAACATGGGTTACTTCTCGAGAACAGCTTGCTTAAGGTCCAAGCTTGACCGCTCTAGTAAAATAGTATTGCAACGAACGCAAGAGCTTGTCAACACATTTCATAAGATAGAAGGTAGGAAAATGACGGGAAGAGGATGTGCAACAAGCTTAGTGCATACCCATGAGGAGAGAGATGCCAAGAAAAGGAAGAAAAATCAAAAGCAAATTTGACAAAATAAGAAAAAGAAGAAGAAGAAGAAGAAGAAGAAGAAGAAGAAGAAGAAGAAGGCAAACTCTCCTCAAAATATTTTTGGTTGGCAAAATCACCTTTTTCCTCAAAAGAAAATGAATGAGGGACATGTAAATCATCATAGACAAAAGGGTCCCCAATAGGCTCATTAACAAAGGAAGGGAGGGATATAGGAGTGTAGGGGATATGCTTGAATCTCCTTGAAAAAGGGACATGAGAAAGGGGAATAGGGGCTATGGTCTCACAAATGAACTCTTCCTCATCACCATGCCTCACATCACCAATAAGGGCATGGAAATCAATCATAGAATCCTCAAAAGAAGAACACTCATGATCTTCATCTTCCTCAAACATCCAACTTCTAAGAGGAACTACATAATCCCCTCCATCACAATAATGAACAACAACTCCCTCAACATCCTTAAAGCCTAAAGTCTCAAAACCATGCATGAATGGATGCAAATTCATTTCAAACTCATCTCTCTCCTATGAAGCATCCTCAATGAACTCATTCAAAAGGCTATGTGTTTTCTTTTGACTCTCAAAGAACGCATTGGACATAACCTCAAACGAGTCTAGATACTCATGGATAGAAGAATCGCAATCATGCATAAGAGACTCATCAAGATGGGAAGGAGGGTTGGGGTTTTTGAAATTAACACTATCTTCATTCTCATCTCCTTCACCATCACTCAAATGCTCACCAATAGGATCCTTACCCTTTCTTGGTTGCTCAAAATCATCATCATCATCTTTAACACACACATTGGGTTTAAAATTTTCATAAACAAGCATCAAAGATGACAATTGGATTTCTAGCTCTTCTTTTTTTTTCAATTCTTCATTAAAAATTTCCTCACGCTCTCTAATCATTTCCAATTGGCTCCTGAAAGTTTCCATTATTTGTCTGTTTAAGGGCCTAAGATTAGGATTCATCTCCAACTCCCTCAAAGATTCATCAATTTGGCTATAAGGGATTAGAGACTCATCACAAGAGTTTGGAGAATGAAAAGGTGAAGATGTTTGAGGATCAAGAGTAAAAGAAGAGCCACAACCAAGGGTAGGATTATCAACATTATAAACATGAGCATTTTCATCAAATAGGGGGAAAGGGGAACAATCAAGCATATGAGATTCATCATTGAGGGAACGAAGCACATCACAAGAAGACATGGCAAATAATGGAGAAAATTGGAACACACCATTAGCATCAACTTGAGCATGCACCTCATCATCATGAACAAAAGGGGAAATAGAATTGAAAACATTTGTTCTAGGTTCACTTATGGGATCATATGACAATTCATGGGAATTCATGCTAATATTAGAAGAATCAACACATTGCACATCAACATTAGAATCATGATTACCCTTATTATTGACATCCTTAGCAAACCAAACATAGAAGTCCCAAGCATCATCAATTGACAATGCCCTAAATTCACCATTATGCATGCTTTCAACTTCATCCCTAGTTTGCTCATTCAAACCAAAATAACAAATATCACAAGCCTCCCAAAGACTAAAACAATTATAGTTCAAAAACCTTATAAGTTTATGGAAATATTCACAAAAAGGCTCATTATCATGTTGAGGAAATGAGAGACATGCCACCTTTTTTTTTTTTTTTTTTTTTTTTTTTTTTTTGCAAAACAAACAAAAATAAAATAAAAGAAAAGTATATACAAAGACCTAGACTCAAGCAATCAAAAACACTCAAACATAGACACCGTTCCTCGGCAACGGCGCCATTTTTACGAGGGGAAAAGACTAGGTCGTTGACTAATCCTCCCTCGGTCAAACTAAATTTATAAACACTTAACAAACCTAAATACAAGTATAGAAACAAGTCAGGGGTCGAACCCAAAGGAACGGTAATGTTCAAGCGCTCTCAATAATGCGCCTAAGCTAGGTCGAAGCCATAGATAAGAGAGAACACTAAGAACAAACAAATAAACACCCAAACAAATAAAACACTAGGAATGGGGATCAACAAGTAATCATGACAATTGTAGCAACTCAGGAACAACATGCAAATCAAAGGTTGCGAAGACTAATAGTAAGAGCAATCAAAAGAGCTTAACAAGCTATCTCCTAGAGGTCTAACTAGCGCCAACTATGAGAGACTCTAACTAGGAACGTCACTAACCGATCTCAATCGACAATTATAAGCTACAAATCAATGGTCCATATCAATGTAAACTCACAATGCAATCTAGCATAATTCTAAAGGCCTAATCGAATTACACACATGCACAATTTCCATTAATCACTTTAATCTCAACAATCAATCAACACAATTCCCAAATTAAGCACAATCAATCAATCATACAAGTTTTACCCAATCCCTAGCCAAACAACTACTCTAACATCATCATCTAATTAACTAACAACTAAGGAAATCAAGAATCAACAAAATATCAAGAACAACTACACTAATCAAGCATCAAACATCAAAATCAATCCAAATAAACATGAATATTAAACAAAGCAATAAAATGAGATAGAGTTAGAAATGCTTATTGATAATAGAGAAGATTTTCAACACAATTGTCACCATTGAATCTTCAATCTCTCAATCACCATTGAAATTCCTCACTTTCTCTCTCTAAATCTACTCTTAAACTAACCCTAAAACTAGAGAGAGAAGCTCTCAACTAAGCTAAAAATATGATAAAAAATATATCTAGAATTGCCTCTAAAATCGGGTTATAAATAGATATTTATAGGAGGCGCGAAACAAATTGAGCAAAAATTGGGACCCGAAGCAGCGCGCCGTTGCGGGCTTTGTGGCGCGCCTGCACCCTTGGATTAAGCGCCCGCGCTTCTCTAGGTTCTTTCGCTTCTTCTCGAGGCTTCGTGCATTCGCTAATAGCTTTGAATGAGTGCACCGAATGATGATGATGGACACCAAGGAGGCAGATCCAAAAGCACTTGATAGTGGGTTCAACACCACTCCTTCATGAGAGCGTGGCTTGAGAGCGTAAGAGCTAGAACTTGGAGAATCCGCTTCCTTGCATCTCGAGCTTTCCTATTACCATGAGCTTGCTCCAAAATCATCTTCCACCTTAGTAAACCACCAATATCAAGACCTGGACCTCGTACAATACCTACAACCACGAAAAGAGAGAAAATAAAGGAGAAAAGACTAGAAAAACCATCAAAATGCACAAAACCACAAAATAAGAGAGAAAAGGTAAATCAAAGAGCTAAAGCATAAAATTAAGCATTTATTAAGAAGAAAAGCTAATAAAAGAAGGTAAAACTAACCTAAATACTCATCAAATGGGTGCCATTTATGACACCCATCAAAATTAAAGCCTCTTTTAATTTGTTGAAAGTTTGAAGACACTTTTCATCAAAAATAAAAATGGAATCTTTTTGAAGAAGAGCATTTAGGGGTCTAGAAATTTGTGAGAAATCCTTGATGAATTTCCTACAGAACCCGATATGCCCCAAAAAGGATCTTACTCCTTTTACATTGATCGGAGGTGGCAATTTTTCAATCACTTTAACTTTTTCTTTATCAACTTCAATCCCCTAGCTTGAAATCTTGTGACCAAGGACGATTCCCTCTTCAACCATGAAGTGACATTTCTCCCAATTTAGGACCAAGTTGACCTTCTCACATCTTGCTAAGCATTTGCCCAAATTGGACAAACAATCTTCAAATGATAGGCCTCCTACTGAGAAATCATCCATGAACACTTCCACCTCGGCTTTAAGCATGTCTCCAAAGATACTCATCATGCACCTTTGAAAGGTTGTCAGTACATTGCAAAGTTTGAAAGGCATCCTCCTATACGCAAAAGTACCATATGGACAAGTAAAAGTTGTCTTCTCTTGGAAATCCGAGTTTATGGGGATTTGAAAGAAACCCGAATAACCATCAAGAAAGCAATAATACTTGTGCTTGGTTAGTCTCTCAAGAATTTGATCAATAAAAGGGAGTGGAAAATGATCCTTGTTAGTGGATGCATTTAGACGTCTAGAGTTTATGTACATTCTCCAACCGGACACCATTCTAATTGAAATGAGATCACCATTCTCATTTCAACTACGGTCATTCCTCCCTTTTTAGGGACCATATGAACGGGGGAAACCCATCTAGAACTCGAAATGGGGAAGATGATGCCGGCATCAAGGAGTTTGGTGATTTCTTTCTTCACCACCTCCCCCATTTGATGATTAAGTTTCCTTTTCCTCTCAATGGAAGGCTTAGCACCCTCCTCAAGTGTTATGTGGTGCATACATAAGGCGGGACTAATATCTTTGAGGTTATCAATGGTATAGCCTAAAGCACCTTGGTTGTTTCTCAAAACACCACATAACATTTGAGTTTGGTACTCGTTCAAAGAGGAATTCACAATTATCGAAAAAGTTCAATTAGGACACAAAAACACATACCTTAGGTGTGATGGTAGAGGTTTTAGCTCTACTATTGGAACACCCTTACCTTCTCTTGTAGTAGCTATCTCCAATGCATCGTGACTCGTGATTCCCATGCATACTTGCTCAATGCTTCCTTCCATACTTCCTTCAAGCATTTCTTCATACAATGCCATCTCCTTGCTTTGCTCACCTATCTTTTCCTTGTTCAATTGGACATTCTTAAGGGCATCGTTAGTAGTGAGCAAGTGCTCATGCATAGAAGTCACAATAGAATCAATAGTATCAATCATCATACAATTATCAAGATTAGAGCTTAGATACTTCATGCTCTCATTCAAATCAAATTCTGTCACCTCATCTCCTACTTTTAGTGAAATTTTAGCACTTTTAACATCTATTAAAGCACCCGAAGTAGCAAGAAAAGGTCTTCCTATAATTATTGGAATGTTAACATCTTCATCCATCTCTAACACAACAAAATCCACCGGGATTACAAACTTTCCCACCCTTAGAAGAACATCCTCTACCTTACCCTTTGGAAATTTGATAGAACGATCGGTCAATTGTAGGGTAATGTTGGTGGGTAGAAGTTCCCCTATCTCAAGTATTTTATATAGCGAATATGGCATAAGGCTAACACTAGCCCCAAGGTCACATAAAGAATTATCAATTTGCATTTTATATATTGCACAAGGGATAGAGAAGTTACCAGGGTCTTTCAATTTTGGTGACATTTTGTTCAAGATGATTGCACTACAATTCTCGGCGAGATTCACCGTTTCCACCAATTCACACTTTCTCCTTCCACTCAAAATGTCTTTTAAAAACCTAGCATAGTTAGGCATTTGCTTAATAGCATCGGTAAAAGGAATTGAAAGGTGAATTTGTTTTAATGTATCAAGAAACTTTCCAAATTTCACATCTAATTTGTTTCTAACAAATTTGTGGGGATATGGTAGTTTTTGAAATTGTTTTGTTTCTCTCTTTTTCTCTTTCTCTTCACTCTCTTTTTCTCTTTTCTCTTCATTCTCTTTTCACAATCTTTCTCTTTTTCACATTCTCTTTCTTTTTTACATTCTCTTTCTTTTTCTTTCTCATGATTTTTCTCTCCTTCTTGCTCAAAATCACTCTAAAGGGGTGGCTCACTTAAGTTCACTTTCTCATTGCTTCTTTTAGGGGCATTCTCTTCCAACACCTTCCCGTGCCTAGTTGATATAGCATTGACGGGTCTCTTAAAATCTAGTCCATAGGGCGGGAGTTTGGAAGTTCTAGTCCCTTCCTTTAAAGCATTGGCCAATTGAGAAATTTGTGTTTCAAGCATTTTATTTTGGGTCATGACTTCACTAAATTTCTTGTCACTAGAGGCCATGAAAGTATTGAACATTTTGGTTTGACTTTCCATCATTTCCTTTAAGTTAGACCTACTAGGTGGTGCTTGTGCATAGTAGTTATCTTGAGGAGCTCTATTACCTCTCACATTCGAATTGGAAGCATTTTGATTAGAAGAACCTCTATTGTTATTATTGTTCCAATTATTCCTATTATTAGAGTTCCCCCCTTGGTGATATTGGCCTTGATTCTCATAATTCCCTTGGTCATTATGGTTATGGTTACCATAACCACCTTATTGGTTGTAGTTACCTTGGGGATTTTGGTCCTTTTGGTTCCTATTCCCCCATTGGTTTTGGTTATGGTAATCATAATCATTTCCTCTTTGGTTATAGGAATTTCCCCCTTGTTCTCTTCAATTAGGTGGTAAGTATCTTTGATTGTAATTTCTAGGTCTATTATCATAAAGACAAAGCATTGACATGTTCATTTTCATTCTCATTACCATCTTCATATTGGGGTTGGGGTTGGGAATCATAAATATAAGAAGAGGTGTCATGGTCATATGACCTACAATTTTCACAAAATAAGCACCCATTTGGCATGTTATTAGATGTAGAAGGAGAAGAGTTAGAATTCATACCTCTCCCCTTAGATTGGGAGGGATGCTCTTGGTGCAAAGTGGAGGTCTCAAGTTTTACCTTGATGGATGTCATCTCCTTGCCAAGGTTGGCGATTTAAGATGTCAAATTATTAATGGCGTTGAGGTGATCGACGGAGTAAACCGCACTTCCTCCTTTTCTTAGAGACTCCCTCTCTCCTTCTTGCCAATCCATGTGGTGCCTCACCACATCCTCAATTATTTCAATGACTTGCACCTCCGTCTTGTTCATAATCGGGCCACCCGCTCCCGCATCCAAGCTAGTCTTTCCTTATGGGCTCAAGCCCCCATAGAAAATTTAAAGCACTTGGTATGTCGGAATGCCATGATGAGGACACTCCCTTTGATATTCTTTATATCTTTCCCATGCCTCGTATATGGTTTCACTAGCTTTTTGACGGAAACCTTGGATTAATGCCCTTGCCTTGGCCGTCTTCTTTTGAGAGCAAAATCTCCCTAAGAAAGCCGTGGTGACCTCATCCCAAGTTATCAAGGAGTTAGGTCTCACCTCCTTCTCAAGCAATTCAAGAGCCCTTCCTATCAAGGAGAAAGGAAATAGCTTTAGTCTCACAAATTTATGAGTAACCTCATTTACCTTGATCGTGTTGCAATACTTGTTGAACTCGTTCAAGTGTGCAAGAGGGCTCTCATGTTTCGCTCCACTAAAGTGCCTCCTTTCAATCAAATTTATCATTGCGGGCCGAATCTCGAAATCATTGGCTTTAGTAACGGGGGGAGCAATGCCACTTGAAGCTCTATAAGCTCCTGGAGTTCCCAACTCCTTCAAAGGTCTTTGAGGTGGTGGATCCGCGTCACCCATTTGATCTTGTTGCTCCTCGGAATTGAATTCTCTAGTTGGGGAAGTAGTTAACAGCCTAGAATTGGCTCTCCTTCTCCTTCTATAAGTTTGCTCAATCTCGGGATCGTAAGGCACCAAAATCCTGTTATGAGTTCTGCGCATACACTCTCAACAATTGCTATTAGTAACAAGTCTACAAGTGTAGCCAAAAAGAAAAACACTCTTTTTGAATTTTGTTGTTTTATGGTGAACTTGACTCAAGTAATCAATTAGAAATCAACAACACCGTTCCCCGGCAACGACGCCATTTTGATAGGTGTTAGAACGGTCGCACATTCCACAGTCAATCAAACACATTTATAACAAACATGCTACAAACCAAGAGCAATGATAAGTAAGAGTTCGGTCCACAAGGAACGGGATATGGTTACTAAAGATCATAACACCTAAGCTGATTTGAAGTCTTTGGTGATTTGGGGTTCGTCAAGTAGATAAACAAACTATGGTTCTAATTCAATGGATTAAAGACACTAGGGAATGGGTTCCACTAAACCAAGGTAATTAGGCAAGTAGGGAGTAAAATAGACAAGAGATAGCAAGGACTATATGTAAGATCAACCTCATGCAATTAGGAAACAACTGACACTACTAAACTTAGATTCCTCGTTAGTTTAGCTATAAAAGATACATAATCAAATTGCAATAAGTAATGACATACTCAATTCACATTTCCATGTCAAACTAAGCATACCAAGCTATCAAGCTCCTAAATCAAGGGTAGTTAATCCTATCATGAAAAACTAACAAGAAATCTGATACAATCAATTTAATTGCAATACAAACATCAATACTCCTCCCACATTTACATAACTAACCAATAGGTTGAGCTTCACCCAACCCCTACAAAAAAGGACTAGTCACAACTTATCTTAATCAACATGAAAACAAGGGTTAGGGTTCTAACTACTTCAATAATTGGGGAAAAGTTATTAACAATTGAATAAACTATCATTCAACAACAAATTATCAAGAACTAAAGGGATTCAAGTAACATGAAAATACCAAATAAAATCAGAAATTAAGTAGATGAAGGTGGAAGAAATTACTAATTGAAGTTTCAAATGTTGATTACAAGGTGCCAAATCTTGAGAATAATCCTTAAAACTCACTATTACAATGATTGAATTGATGAAAACTAAACTAAATTATCAAAGTGGAATGTTTCAAACTAAGAGGAACTACTAAAAACTAGACTACTGCTGTCTACTTCACAAATGAACTAAAGGGGAAGTATTTATACTCCCCGAATTACATAGGTAAATCCGTCAAAATAAAATGGATTTCCAGCGAGGAGCGCTCGCTCCATAATGAGGAGCGCCCGCTCCTAAACTAAGAGCGCCTGTTCCTGGTTCATGCATGCCTGCTCTTGCTGGCTTCAGAAGAAGGCATAATCCAAAACTTCGGGGAGGAGCGCCCGCTCCATGGAGGGTGCACGCTCGCTCCCCTGCTCTTCAGCTTGTGGCAGATTCAATATGTTGGGGGAGGAGCGGGTGCTCCCCTGCTCTCCCTGCTTCAGTGTTGTAGCAGGAAGTTTTGGAGAAGCTAGGAGCGCCCACTCCAGCTATGGAGCACGCCCGCTCCTCACAGGAGGGGGGTCTTGGGCAGAATGTCTTTAATTCGATGGAGCACCTGCTCCTGGAGAGGTGCACGCCCGCTCCAATAACGCCGAGCTTAGGTATCCCCCTATTGAAAATTCGGCTTTGCACTGTTCATGGCATCAAAGAAGCTACGGCCATATTTTCTAGCCCATTCAATTGTGGTTTACACAGATAAGCAACTTAAGAAGCCGTTTGCAACTTTGAATGCTAGTGGTCGAATGCTTATGTGGGCTTTAGAGATGAGAGGCTTCGACATCACGTTTGAGCCCAGAAAAGCGACTAAGGGTAGTGCTTATGCTTTGTTTTAGCTTGTCTTAGGGTGTTTTGAAGTTATTTTGTTCAAATAATGCGTGCATACATGTCTCGATGTGTTTTAGATGAAATCGCGTATGTGCTTAAATGCTTGCCTTTATTGCGTGTTATCACCGTTGACTATACCTTATTGCTTCCCTTTGTGTTTATGCTTAGGTATTTGATGTCATGGATTGCAAAGAAGAAGCCAAGGAAGCACGAGAGACGAATCAAAGAAGCAAGGTGCGAGGGAGTGTATAATGTGCATGGGCGCGCAACCAGAGTGCGCGGGCGCGCATCCCTGTGAGACAAAGAGTTCTGCACGGGTTGTGTGTGACCTGTGCACGGGCTCACACCCCAATGCGCGAGCGCACAACCCAGCAACACGGGCGCACAGCCCAAGCACAAGCCACGCAACCCACAAAGGCGTGGGCGCGCAGCTACACTGCGCGGGCGCACAGCGAACCCCTATTCAGCTTTTTTTGCGACTTTTTTTATATTTCGAGGCTTGTTTTTGTACAGGAACAACTTCATTTTATTAGATCTCTTCCTTTAGCTTTAGGAGAGCTTGTCTCTCTAGGTTTAGCTTAGGATTAGAGTAGTTTAGAGAGAGAAAGTGAGGGTTTAACCATTGTTGAGCTTGGATCTTGAAGAGGAAGATTGATAATCTTTCTTGTAGACTTTCACCTTCAATTAATGAGAATCTCTAACTCTCTCTCCTGTATTTTCATTGCTTTCTTTTGATTATTGTTTTTCTTGTTAGTATTGCTTGTTAATCATGTTGATTCTTGGTTATTTGTTAATTACTCTTGTTATTATCATGATTAGTGAGTAATTCCCCCATTAAGGGGATGGTTGTGGTGTAGTTGGATCTTTAGCATGTTCTAGGGTTTGGAATTGATTTATTTGTGATTAAAGTCTTTATATGCTTGATATTCTTCAATCTACTTGCAAAATGCATGTTGTTAGTTGATTGGGAGTGAATTATTGTTAGAAGATGCGATAGCGGACCTAACAAGATTCATTTGTATCGATTTTTATTTGATAGCACCTCCTAGTATGTGGTTCTAATGTGACAACATAGAGGCTATGTTAGGAGAAGCCAATTGACCCCGACAGGTGGCTAGATTGGACCTTACTTCGATATTCATGCATGTTTAGTTCATGATTAATTCAACTTCTATGCCTTTGTTTATGTTTGAGTGAATGCTATGCCTAAACCGTTTCCCTTAGTGTTTTATTTCTTGTTTTAGCAAATTTAGACTTTAGTTTACTTATCTCCTATTCTAGACAAGCTTAATTGTTGATAACATGTGGTGGTGTTTATTCGTTCCCTATGGTTCGACCCCTACGCTTGCCTTATACTCGTATTAGGTTTTTTTAGGTTGTATAAATTGTATTTGATTTAGGGTTAAACACTTGACGACGTGTTTATATCCTTTGTCAGCAACCGGCAGGGGATCAAATCTGGAAGATTATGGTGATGGTAGTGCAACGGCGACCGGATGCGGTGCTGGTATCGTTTGTCAGTCTCCCAAATGGGACAAGTTTGAGTACGCAATGAGATTTCAATTACAAGCCTCCAACAATGAGGCCGAGTACAAAGCTCTGCTGGCCGGCTTTAGAATGTGTAAGGCGACAGGGGCAACAAGAATTGATGCAAGTTCAGATTCCCAGCTGATAGTCAGCGAAGTAAATGACGATTATGAAGCCAAGGTGGCAGCTATGATGAAATATCTGCAGATGGTAAAAGATGAGGCCGAGGGCCTAGAGAATTTCTCCTTACAGCAAGTTCCCCATTTAGAAAATCATCAAGCGGACGCGCTCTCTAAGTTAGCATCCTCGGCGTCATGTGATACTCCTAGGTTAGTGTTTTGGGAAGTGAAGGAAAAAAGGAGTATTGATGGCGAGCCAGTACAAATTATTGACAGCAGTTCCACTAGGATGGACGGAATCATTTCCTATCTAAGGGATGGGATACTCCTGGTCGATCAAAAAGAGAGCTGGCTGATGAAGAAGAGGGCGGCCTAGTTCAAGATGAAGAATGGGGAATTATTCAAAAAAACTTTTTTGAAACCGTATCTGAAGTGTATCACCCCTAAAAGAGGGCATGATGTGCTGGACGACCTCCATCAAGGGCAATGCGGGTCACACATTGGAGGGAGAGCCTTAGCTGAGAAAGTTACCCATCTAGGGTACTACTGGCCGAGTATGAATGCAGACACCATGCAAATGGTGAAGAAATGCGACAAGTGCCAGAGATTTGCAACCCTAATTCACCGCCTGACAAATAGTTTGTCGGCCATAAGTAGTCCACTCCCCTTCGCAAAGTGAGGCATGGACATCTTGGGGCCATATACGCCAGCGTACGGTCAAAGGCGGTATGTGTTAGTAGCTGTAGATTACTTCACAAAGTGGGTTGAAGCTGAGGTCGTCCAACGAATCAAGTGGACGGACGTGTTAGCCTTCATCTGGAAAAATATCATTACTCATTTTGGGGTACCATAGTCTATGGTATTCGACAATGGATCACAATTTGAAACGCGTCAACTTAAGGACTGGTTGAGTGACTAGGACATCACTCATTATTTTGCCTTGGTCGGCCGCCCCAAGCCATTGGCCAAGTTTAGGCCTATAACAAGCTGATTTCTAACGGCATCAAGCGTAAGCTAAGAAGGTAGGCGGCCTGTGGGCAGACGAGTCGGTTAATGTACTATGGTCCATCTGTACCACAACAAAAAGCTCTACAGGAGAAACCCCCTTCTTTTTAGTATATGGTGCCGAAGTAGTGCTCCTAATTGAGATGTACGAGCCCACCCTCCGGGTAATGTTATATGACGAGTTAGCTAATTAGGAGGCCATGAAGACTGCCCTGGAATTTCTTCTTGAAGCTAGGGGCAATGCGGCGCTTAGACATGAAATCTATCGTTTATGGATGACAAGGGCATACAATCACCGAGTGTCTAAGCGGCCGCTCAAGTTGGGGGATCTAGTAGTAAGAAAGATGGAAGCGGTGGGCCGAGCCAATGAAGATGGAAAGTTAACCCTGAGCTGGGAGGGGCCCTACCGAGTCAAAGAAGAAGTACGAGACGGAACTTACCGACTCGAAGCCTTAGATGGCCGTCCTTTTCCTCGTACATGAAATATGGACAACTTGAAAAAATATCATGTTTAAAGCTTATCAGACAATTGTTGCATCTAAGTCTGAATAACCAAGTAGTGTAATTAAGCCTTAATGGCCGAGTAATGTAATTAAGCCGAATGACCACCAAAAAAAAAAAAAATAGACACAGCAGCCGCCCAAAAAGAGATACCAGCGCTGCTTCAACATAGCAGCTCGGTCATCTCAAAATAGTGTATAGAGTGGAGGTCGAGTGGAAACTCACTAAGAGAATGTCAAAACAAACTGGCTCGGCCACCCCTAATCGAACGATGATGTGCCCAGAAAAGGGGGAAATACATTTTGGCCGAGTAAAATGCTAAGGAAGGGCTTCCCTAGCAAAGCTACTCGGCCATCAGCCTTACGTTGGCCGAGTAGAACGTTAAGTAAGTGAAAAATTTGTTTAGCCACTCGGCCAACTAGCCTAAAAGGCCAATCTTATCATTCGGCCCCACCAGGCCGAACGGAAAGACAAACAGGAAGTTCTAAATCTGCCTAAGGTATTTTTACCCATTTAGGACGAGGGCTTCGCTAGGCGAACGAGCCCAGTAAACAGAAATTTAAAAGTTGAGATAATACTTTAAATTTTTTGGGACCGTTCGAGCGATAGCTTCAACGGACGACTCAAACAAAGCCAATAAAAAGGTCGTATACTTAATGATTGATTCGGCGTTCACCTAGTCCAAGGGAAATCATTATATATGATTTGAATAACTTATTAGTAGTCATACCCTTCAAGGTATGATATCTACTAAGTTAATCAACCCACTTGGAATATGGACTAGGCAAACGCTGAATAAAGGGGCATACCCCCAGTGCTCGTATAAAAAGCAAGAAAAGCATAAATAAATTGTGCTAAAATTGCTAAATTTCATAAAAACCGCTCAGAAAGTGGCAAAATATATTTTCAAAGCCGCTCAAAACAGGCGGGGATAAAAATTAAAATTGTTCAACAGAAACTGAAAAAGAAAAGACATTATCATCATTATCACATCATCATCACTAGGTTGATTCCTCGGCACCATTATCAGCATCGGCCGCATCATCAGCATTGACTGCATTATGAGCCTGAGGTGGCCCCCCATCCTCGGCCGCATCCTTTTACTCGTCCTCTCCATCTCCAGCCTCGTTGGGAGGGGGGAAGGAGTATCGACAAAGGGAGAGACAAGCAGCCCAATGGCTTCGCACTCATCCCACATGGTGAGGAAGTCCGACCTTCTGGTAAAGTGCTCTAGATAGTAGCCAAGATTGTCCTTTTCCACCATCATAGAAAAAACATCCTCAAACCGGTTCTTGAGACGAGTAAGGGCCGAATGCTCAATGCGAACGACGTCTACTGGAGGGATTGGCCTTGTAGCATTGAGTTGTTGCTTCAACTCCTCCACTTCCTTCCTGAGGTGCTCAGCCACCTGGTTTTGTACGTCCGTAGCCTTTAGCGCCGTTTCTAAGGCTTCCCTATTGGACTCCAGCTCGGCCTTAAGCTTGTCCGAGGACTCGGCCGCCTCCTTCCAACTGGCCACCTGAGTGACCGCCTCATCTCTCTCCTTGGTGAGAGCTTCGTTGGCCTACTGCTCTTGCTTAATAGCATCGCCGGTTTTGACGATGTCTTCAGCTTGTCTGGCCGCCTTCTCAGTCAGGGCGTCCATGGCGGTTTGGTGGCGGACTTGTTCGACAGCCAACAGGCCAGTGTTCTCGTCTTGAAGGCGCCGGATGTTTTCCCATTCTGACTGGATCTCACGTCTCTGCCGCGGACGCCAGACTTGGAAGGAAAAGGGCTTGAGAAGAAGCTGCGGACGAATGAACAAAGATAAGTAAGCAAGAAAAGGAAGCAAATTGGCTAAGTGCTAAGGGGGAAGATGTGTTCGGATACCTCAACATAGTTGTTGATCATTGGATCGAGGTGCCCATCGTTGATCCCCCGGTACTTATTCTGAGTCTCGACCGGGATAGCTTGCTAAATAGCGTCCCGGACGGCCTTGCACTCATCCCCGGTCATAGAAGACCCAGGGAGCCGAGCATCCATCTCTTCCAGAAATGTCTACAAAGTAAAAACACAAGTTAGCAAAGACTTTATAAAAGAGAACTCAGAAGGAAGAAGGTGAATGTGTACGAGTACCTTCTAAGAGATCAAGAGTGGGCGTCGGCACCAGCTGTTCGGCCTCACTAAGTGTCAGCTGGGGTTGTTCTCCTTTAGGTTGCTCTAACGCAACCCGTGACCTTGCCCTGGCCGGTTGCGCCGCTGAGGGGGTCTTGGACGCAGAAGTTTTGCGAGATTTGGACGACCCCTCGTCCTTTGAAGCAGGTACCAACTGCTTCCTCGCAAAGTATGAGGTTAGACTACTCAGGCCGAGTAGAAGTAGAAGGAACAACCTTCCAAGGTGTTTTCACTCGGCATAGCCTCCCCATGTCCGAGCAGAATTAAAGGGAAAGATCCCCTAAATAAAATCAGCTCGGCTAGGTGGGAAAGTGCTTGATCGTCCGAAATAGACAAAAAGAATCCTTGATCCAGCATGGAAGTGAAGGAGTTATGTCTTCGATAAGTGCAATTACTAGATATATCAAGGATCAATATTATGGAGATAATAAGTTTGTTCTTTAGGGTCGCCATTATCTGTTGCTAGACTACGATCAATGATCTTTGGGCTAGTCAAATAGTCCAAAGCCCGCTAGAATGGATTCTATGAGGTCATAGACAAGGGTATTGGGTTAAGCAAGTTAGAGGCCCATTTATGGGCCTCATGAGCAAGTAACTAATCATGAATTGGATTGGGCTAGCATAGTTAGATTGGAGTTAGGTTTTGGGCTTTGTCATGGACTCTTATTTAGAGATGAGATCTATAAATAAGATCCATGCCTAGGGTTGTATGACATAACAATTGACAGACAATTAACAGTTGATTGTCAATCAAGGCAACAAAATCCCGAAATCCTCTCACTCTCTCTTTAACCCACGACTCTCTCTCTCTCCTCCCCTTGGACTCACGGCCGGCCACCCCTAGTGGGTTAGAGGTTCTTTGTCTCCCTTGTTCTTGTTCGATCACAGGTGGAATCACGCTACAAAGGTATTAATTCTAATTCTTTATGTGTTATGCATGATCTTGGGATTAGGTGTTATATGAATATGATTCATGTTTTCCGCATTCGTACCTATAAACTCCTATAGTGGTATCAGTTAGCCTATGCATGTACATATATTGAATATTAATTCTTTGATAGTCCACAATTTTAATTCAATTAGGAAGGAGAATAATTTAATTATGGGTCAATTATTATTTTAAATGTGATTTAACAATATAGAATCATTAAAAGTTGTTTAATTTGCTCCAAATTAGCCATCAAAGATCCGAATTTAGCCCCTAAATCACTCGAAAATTTCAACCCACCCAACCCTAATTTTTGAAAATTTCGAAACCATAAACCCTAATTTGTGAAATTTGTGTTTTGGTTTTTAAATTAATTCGATTGCTATATGTTTAATAAATTTAATCTATTTGATTTCATGCTAAATTATGAATTTTCATGATCAAATTATTTAATTTAGGAGTTAAATTAAATTGGGGATTAATTTCATGAAGAACCCTAATTTCAAGATTGAATATGATTTAATTTTGAAATTAATTGGACCACATTAAGAGTAATTTAATTTTCACAAAATTGTTTTGTTTTAATTTAAAATTAAAATAAAAAAAAAGGTTTTTAGCAGCGGCAATCGCGGCTGGGTGGCGCAGCCACGGAGGCTGCCGCTGCAGGTGGTCTGGAGGGAGGGCGGGTGGGGCAGCAGGTCGGGTCAGCTAAGGGCAGCAACTGCAGCACCGTGCAAGGGTTGCGCGGCACTGCTGCTACTGCTGCTGTGCACCACTGCAAGCAGCGTACAGCTCACCGTGTACGGCCACCGTGGCCGGCTTCGCCTGGCCACACCACGGTGCTTTGTGCACGTTTTTCAAAATCAGATTTTGTTAAATAAAATCAGATTTCAAAATTAAAATTTAAAAAAAGATAAGTTTTATTTTGAAAAGATAATTAACAAAGTTAAAGTGGTTAATTTTGTTAAGTTTGGATAATTATAGAGCAAAAGATTCTATTTGGATATAATTGATTTAATAAGATTATCCCATAATTAATTTTGGATAATAATTGATTTAAAATTATGTGATTGGCTAGGCAATTAGGATAGAATCTCCTAAATTAGTTAGGATAATCATGGAAAATAAATATGATTTATCTTCCATAATTAAAATATGATTTGATTTTATCTCTTACCTAAAATAAAATATATGATATTTTATGGTTGGTTAGAAATAATATATGATATTATCTAATTGCAGTAATTAATTAAAATATGAGATATTTAGTGCCATGTTTCCTTAATTATGAACATTTGATGTTGTAGTTTAGGAAAGCATGATGAGTGATTCATTATGTGGCACTTTATAATGTATGATATTATTTTTTGCTATATATAGACTAGTATGGCCCATAGATTCTAAATACGATCTGCGCAACGTTTCGTATTTTTGTAATCTAAATACGGTCTGCGTACCGTTAAGTATTTTTGTAATTTATTTTATTTTATTTAAGTAATAGATAGAATAGAATAATATTATAGGTTGCAGTTGATCCAAGAAGCCTATGGAGTGGACTCCCAAAGGAATTAGATGGATGAGATCCATGAAGATTCAAGTGGAAGTGTTTTCTACTTTATTAGTTTTCTTAGGATTAAGGGGTCGTACTATGTCATGTTTTATCTATGCATTAGTAGATTATGCATGTTAGATTTTATTGATGCTTGTGATGATGCGCTAGAGTTCACTATATTAAAATCACAAACATAATAAATCTAGGTCCCAGTAATATTGAGGTTGCTTTTCCAATTGAATACCCAACAATCCTTAGATCATGAGTGATTGGTCGGCCTCAGCAGAGTGTCACTTCTTATCATAGGTAATTATGGGGTAGATCACGTTCTACACATTTAATTGGTTATACTCAACAAGGTTACCTAAAGAGTTTACCTAAACATGTGACGATTAATTATTCAACCAAGAATTACAAAGAGTTGTAATCAGTAAAGAGTTTACTCACCTTGAAAATGTAATGCTTGATGGTAGGGCCTCAGTCCGGTCAACTATTACACAAATAAAGGATCTTGGAATCATTTAATTTGATAGGGATCAATTTAATATTGAATAAATGCTTTAAAGTTACCAATTTAAATCGTTTATGGTACTTTAAATTTATTAAACATAATTATTGAAATTTGCCTCGTTTTGTTTTTGTTTATAGATGAATAACCTTTACGACAACACTATTTTTCCTAACAAATTGAAATTAAGGCTGAATCGCAGAAACTTCAGGGAATGGGAAAATGAGCTGAGAAATGTTCTCAAAAGTCAAAAGCTTGAAGCTCATTTATATATACCCATTGAGAGCAGATATATGGTTGGTTTTACTCCTGAAAGGCATGCGAAAAATGTTTCGGATGCATAGAAAATCAAGAATCTCATTTTAGAATCTATTCCAACCTGTTGGAAAGGAAGGTTCAGGCACTATGAGTTGACCAATCTGCATGAATGTCTTCGTGCCATCTGCCGAGGTGGCATTGGAAGGCTAGGAAGTGGAGGCTTCAACGACTATAATGTAAGAGATGTCGTTAATTCGATACCTTAGATTTACTCCTCCTGGACTGACAGTGTAAGGTTTGAGACTTACAATATCCATTGTAAGATTAGGCTAAGAAACTCATGCCTAATCAGTCAGTTAGGACCAATGTCAATGAACTGATTGGATTATTCAATCAGATGGATGTCCTAGGGAGGTCGTTCGATGATGACTCTGCACATGATATTATCCTGTTCTCGCTCCATGATGGATTTGATCTAGTCAAGCTTATTCATGATGATGCAGGCTCGACAGTGACACTAGTCAACCTTTTGATCAACCACTCAGAGGAGTACTTGAAAAAGGAGGGAAGCCAATGCTTCTATTGCGGTAGGTGGTCTTGCCACATACTTGGGTGTCCTCATTACACACCAGTGAGAACGGAAGGTAAAGAGTTACCTAACGTTTTTGTTGTAGAAATTAATCTTACTTCTTCCTCAACTTGGGTATTCGATACTGGTTGTGGTGCTCACATTGTTAATAACATGCAGGGCCTAGAAGGGAGTAGGAAGTTAGCAAGAGGGGAAGTCACACTCCGAGTAGGAAATGTTATTATGTTCCAACAATTACCAAAAACATTATTTTAGTTCTAATTTTAGATACTGAAGGCTTTTCTTTTGAAATAAGAGACAAGTGTTGTTTTATTTCCAAAGAAAATATGTTATATGCTAAAGCGAAATTATTTAATGGCTTGTATGTCTTGGATTATACAACTCATATCTACAACATAGATCATAAAAAGCAAAGAACAGATGGATCAAACCCAACTTACCTATGGCATTATAGGCTTGGACATATTAACCAAAAGCGTATCCAGAAATTACATAAGGATGGACTCCTTTCAACATTTGATTATGAATCATTTGAAATTTGTGAGTTATGCTTGCTTGGTAAAATGACTAAGTCACCCTTTACAGGTGTAGGTGAAAGAGCAAGTGACCTTTTGGGACTCATACATACGGATGTGTGTGGACTAATGAGTTCAAAAGCTAGGGGTGGATTTAGTTACTTCATTACTTTTACTGATGATTTAAGTAGATTTGGTTATATTTACTTAATGAAGCAGAAGTCAGAAGCTTTTGAAAAGTTCAAAGAATTCCAGAATGAAGTACAAAACCAGCTTGGGAGAACAATTAAGGCATTACGATCTGCTCGTGGTGGTGAATATTTAACCCAAGAATTTGATAAACATCTGATTAATTGTGGAATACTTTCACACTTAACCCCTACAGGGACGCCATTGTTAAATGGGGTGTCAGAAAGGAGGAATAGGACCTTACTAGATATGGTTCGGTCCATGATGAGCTTTACCGATCTTCACATATCATTCTGGGGATATGCATTAGAAGCAGCTGCTAGAGTAATGAACAGAAGCCCGTCCAAAGCAGTTGAAAAGACACTATATGAGATATGGAATGGAAGTGTTCCAAGTTTGTCTTTTCTCAAGATTTGGGGATGTGAAGCCTATGTAAAACGTTTACAAAGCAACAAACTACACCCTCGAAGTGTTTCTTTGTGGGTTACCCCAAAGAGACAAAAGGGTATTACTTCTATAATTGCGAAGATAACAAAGTGTTTGTTGCTCGCGATGGTGTCTTTCTAGAAAAAGGAATTCCTTTCTAGAAAGCCAAGTGGGAGTAAAGTAGTTCTCGAAGAAATTTAAGACGAGCAACAAATGGATGTGGGTAACACCACATCAGAGGCGAGGGCGCATAATCATGCGTTAGAACAAGCTCATTCAACTAGAGAGACTCCTATCGGTCCACTTGAATCTAATTCTTGCGAAAATCTTCAAAGAGTTGAAGAGAACATTTCTATTGTTTCTCCTACCCCACGTAGGTCTGCCAGAATCAGAAACAAACGGTTTGTTGAAGTTCTGTTAACTGAGGATTCTGAAATCTTCTTATTGGAGAATGAGGAACCTACAACCTACAAGCAAGATTTGGCGAGCCCCAACTCAAATGAATGGCTTGAGGCCATGAAATCCAAAATGGAATCGATGTCTGAAAATGTTGTGTGGACCCTGGTGGACTTGCCTAATGGGGTAAAACCTATTGGTTGCAAGTGGGTTTACAAGATTAAAATAGATAAGGATGGAAATGCCTACATCTATAAAGCAAGACTGGTTGCGAAAGAGTACAAAAAGATTCATGGTATTGACTATGATGAAACCTTTTCCCCAGTAGCAATGCTTAAGCCTATTTGGATTCTTTTAGCGATTGCTGCATTTTTCGATTATGAAATTTGGTAGATGGATGTCAAAACTACCTTCTTGAATGGGTTCTTGATGGAGGAAGTGTATATGACACAGCCTGAGGGTTTTGAAGATCCAGAAAATCCTGGAAAGGTATGCAAACTTTAAAAATCCATTTATGGATTGAAGCAAGCATCAAGGAGTTGGAACCTTTGTTTAGATGAAGAGATCAAACAGTTTGGTTTTCTCAAAAGCGAAGAGGAACCTTGTGTATACAAGAAGTCTAGTGGGAGCAACATAGTTTTCTTAGTCTTGTATGTAGATGACATACTACTCATGGGGAACGACACACCAATGCTTGAGTTGGTCAAGGAGTGGTTGAAGAGTTGTTTCTCCATGAAAGACTTGGGTGACGCCGAGTACATCTTGGGAATCAAGATCCATCAGGACAGGTCTCGAAGGATGATTGGACTGAGTCAAGAGACTTATATTGATAAGATTCTTGATAGGTTCGAGATGGCAAACTCTAAGAGAGGATTTCTCCCCATGTCCCATGGCATTACGCTCAGTAAATCTCAATGCCCGGTTATGCCAGACGAGATGAGACGCATGGCTATTATACCTTATGCTTCGGCAATAGGGTCGATAATGTATTCCATGATTTTGTACAAGGCCAGATGTTTCATATGCTTTAAGCATCTGTAGTAGATTTCAGGCAAATCCAGGTGAAGTGCACTGGACAGCTGCCAAGAATATCCTTAAGTACTTGAGAAGGACTAAAGGAATGTTTCTAGTATATGGCGGAGAAGATGAGTTGGTTGTCAAAGGTTATACGGATGCGAGTTTTCAAACAGACAGAGATGATTTTAAATCCTAGTCTGGATACATCTTTTGTCTGAATGGAGGAGCAGTGAGCTGGAAGAGTTCGAAGCAAAGAACTGTCGCATACTCTAATACAGAATTAGAGTATTTAGCTGCTGTTGAAGCAGCTAAGGAAGTAGTTTGGATTAAGAAATTCCTTATTGAGATGGACATTGTACCAAGTGCTCAAAAAGGGATTGAGTTGTATTGTGACAACAATGGCACCATTGCTCAATCAAAGGAGCCTAGGTCACACTTCAAATCCAAACATGTTGAGAGGAAGTATCATCTCATTCGAGAAATCGTTGGCAGAGGAGATGTCAAGATGTGCAAAGTTCATATGGATGAGAATATCGCTAATCCACTTACTAAACCCCTTCCATTGCCTAAGCATGAGAACACATGCTAATGCAAATGGATTGAGGCTAATGGTGTAATTTAAGCTGTATTCGTTTTTGAGAAAAACTTATTACATATGTAATACATTCATTGGCAGAATTATGTTTAATCAGAAATTCATCATTTCTCTTATTTAATTATGGTTTTATGATATTAAATAAAATGTCCAAAATAATTATGGATTGATAGGCTCATCAGGTTGATGACCTGGTGAATGAAACCCCACAGGTGAACAAAATCCATATATTATTCAAGTTCCTAGTTCGAAATCATTAAATTGGACATAAATGATTTCAATAAATGGACTAGCATGTAAGATTGATTGGACAGAGTAGTTTCATGGGCTATAGGAGCGTAGTGAAGCTCGGTCAATCACATGGATATGCATGAATGATGCATGATCGAACTATCACTACTACAAAAAGGGCTTATTGAACTGTTAAAATAGGCCTTATAGAACGCCTTAGAACCGTTCTTCTGCTAAGCGATGTGTAAAGTATATAGAACGCTTCAAATAGGCGTTTTATATAATGTAAGATAGAGAACGGGTCATAGCCATAACCATTCTCTTTCCCCTTCTTAAATTTGAAAAATAATAAAGGAAAACAAAACGGGTAGGCTGCTTAACCGTACTATATTTCAATGCGAAAGAGAACGGTCATGTAAGATAACCGTTCTCTAATGTGTATTTTCTAAATAAAAAAAAATATCCGTCATTTTCTCGCTGTATTTCTGTGGTATTTTCTATACAAATATTATACCGTTATACATCGTATTACGATGTTATACATATGGAATTTATTAAAAAAAATCAAATTGAGAAATTTAAATTGGTGAATTAAAACCAACTCAATCATCATATACTCACACAAAGTATAATACAATTCACAGATTTGAAAATCATAAACCAAAAAATTGACATACAAAAACTAATTCAAGTAGTAGTATAAATTAATAGATATATTCATTCCCACTCCATAAGTCCATTGTCCATAGCTCCAAAATGATATACCAACTCAACTTCTTGATACATCTCCTTCGTATTGAAGAGTTTTTTCCACTTCAAATCCTTATAAATTAAGTGTTCCTGCACCAATAATAGTATAATTAGATCTAAAAATTGAACTATACAAATAAATTCAATAATCTAGAACATGCAATATAAAAGGTTTAAACCTTATAAACTTTGCCTTCATCTACTTCAAATAATTAGCCAGTACTTACAGAATTAAATCCAATTCCAAAATGAACTAACAAGAGGCTTTAATCTTCAAATATTCAAAGTACGATTAGAGAGAATTTATGTGAATAAAAACAAAACTTAAATTTCAGATCTAAAAGTTAATTAAAATTTTATTATAGCTCATATGTGTATATTACCTCAACAATGGATTATTATCACCATCTGTTTCGATTATACGCATTGCTTCATTGGGCTTTTGTTTCAATTTATCATTTTCTGATTCATGCTTCATTACATGCTTGAACGGAGACGAGTTTGTCCTCCTTGAGATGGTGGTAAACTTAACACATATTTATTGTCGCTGCTATTCTGAAAGAATTGCACCCTTATGCGCATTACGTCGAGGTTTCTTATTGGTGGGTGTTCATCAACTTCTCCAATTTTGAATCTAAACTTAACTCTGAAAATATTGAATGTTTATTTTAATTGAATTGGATTTGAGAATTTGGTCTGCGGGAAGAAGTTAGAGCCAACTATAACTAGATCTATGGAAGGAAGGGAGAGAGGAAAATTTTAGCAAGAGGATGAGAGAGAAAACATGGGCGGCGGTTCAGTTAGAAAAACTCAAAAAAGAGTGGTGTTAGGGTTTATACTTGTACTTTTTTTTAATACGGCTAATGGTAAAATATGGAGTAAAATAGAACGGTTGCGTGAGGAGCGTTCTATATTGAAAATTCATATTTTCCCCTTTTTAGAAATAGAGAACAGTTAACTATGCTAACCGTTCCATATGTATTAACATACAGAACGCCTCTAATATATACACGTTCTATATTCTTCTGGAGAACGCCTACCTTTGGTAACCGTTCTATATTTTGCGATCTCTAATCTAGTTTTTGGTGTAGTGTATAGACCTACTTTGAAGCTCAAGTATAGAGTTTCCGGATATATTAGTGGATTCCTTTGACATGAGTGGAACATTGATTCCATTCATTGATTGATGTAACTGTGTACATTCAAACGTCTTCCCTTAACTGGATATTATAAAGGTTGTTTCCTGGTTACCTCATGATTTGAGTGGGAGCCTTGGTTGCCACAAGATTGGATTGAGTCTACCTAATTAATTAGGAATATGTCTTGGCCCCTTGAGGAGGGAGAATTCAGAAAATGCATGGCTGTGCTCAAATGGATTACATAGTAATCATTTGTTTTGTAATTCTAACTCATTTTTCAAGAAAAGATTTGTAGATTAATATGATCACGGCATGAGATGCAATCGACACACATTGACTTAAGGAATTTGAATATTGCGCACTTGTCTCACAAGTGGGAGATTGAAGGAGTTATGTCTTCGATAAGTGCAATTACTAGATATATCAAGGATCACTATTATGGAGATAATAAGTTCGTTCTTTTGGGTCGTCATTATCTAGTGCTAGACTATGATCAATGATCTTTGGGCTAGTCAAATAGTCCAAAGCTCGCTAGAATGGATCCTATGAGGTCACACACAAGGGTATTGGGTTAAGCAAGTTAGAGGCCTATTTATGGGCCTCATGAGCAAGTAACTAATCATGAATTGGATTGGGCTAGCATAGTTAAATTGGAGTTAGGTTTTGGGCTTTGTCATGGACTTTTTTTTAGAGATGAGATCTATAAATAAGATCCATGCCTAGGGTTGTATGACATAAAAATTGACAGACAATTAACTGTTGATTGTAAATCAAGGCAACAAAATCCTGAAACCTTCTCACTCTCTCTCTAATCCACGGCTCTCTGTCTCCTCCCCTTGGACTCACGGCCGGCCACCCTTAGTGGCGCGTGTGGTGGTTCGTGGTTGGTTCGTTGCTCGTTCTTCTCCTTAGAATGTCAATTGAAGGGTTCAATTGCAACTAACTAGCATTAGTGGAGGTCTTAATCCGTGCCCGTGGACCAAGTAGAGGAATCACGTTTGAGGTTCTTTGTCTCCTTTGTTCTTGTTCGATCACAGGTGGAATCACGCTACAAAGGTATTAATTCTAATTCTTTATGTATTATGCATGATCTTGGGATTAGGTGCTATATGAATATGATTCATGTTTTCCACATTCGTACCTATAAACTCCTAAAGGAAGATTGTACGCAGGAAGAAAAAAAATGAAGAAAGAATAATATACTTAATTAAATAATTCAAGGCAAAATAATGAAGAATGTGTTAGTACCCCCTTTGCCGCCTCGTACTACTGCCTTAGGAGCCAATAGCGCTCCATATTGTACTCGTTCATGTCGACCTCCCCCTTTTGTATTGGGTCGAGCTAAGACATGGCTCGTTCTTTCAAAAAAAGTAGTTGGGAGTTAGAAAATTCTCAAGTGTAAATATGGTCATGTGCGTATCACGAAGGTCCAGCTGGAGTGTACTTTTGGAGCAAGCCGAACGAGGACATAAACATGGGATCCCTCAGCCAGTCCACAAAGGGAATCCATCTAGGGATGATGGCCACTCGGCGACCACCCTGAAACTCCCTCTTAACTGAGAAGTAGCCAAGCTGATGGGCATGGTTCGGATGAATGGGAGGACGGGTCGGACGATGGTCTCCTCATTCGAGTTTAACTGGAGAAGAGTTAAAGTTGTTCATTTTCCTGTTAAATGCTCGATCCCTGGTTTAGACGAGGTAGAATCTCTGCTTCCAGTCACGCCATTTAGACAGCTTGCGTAGGACCACCATGTACTCTGGCCGAGTGTTCAGCACGAACCACTCGTCCGCATCGGCCTTCAGCTTCACCATGATGTGCATGGCGTAGAAGACCGGAAAGTCAGGGGTGAAGCCCATCCTAAGGCAAGTCACCAAGTACCCAAAAATGTTTGCCCAGTTGTTCGGCGCCAGTTGGACCAAGGCAATATTATATTGGTCCAGCAGTTCCTGGACGAAAGGATGAAGGGGAAAGCGGAGGCCAACCTCCAATGCGGCCCTATATACATTGAAACCCCGACGAGTAATAGTCGAGTCATCTGAGGCCGCCACTGAAGTAGAATTACGTGGCGGTTCGATCCTAAAGTCTTCCCCTAGTATGAGGAACTTCTCAAATAACTCAAACTTGTCGTTGAGGAAACATAAAGCAGTTACCCCAATCTCACAGCCAAATGGGTTGTTAGAGTCTTCTTCTTCGGCCGAAGCATCAGGGTTCTCACCCCCCTGCTCGGCCGCCTGAGGTTCGGGTTCCCTCACAGAACCGAAGTCAGCGGACAGAACTCTGTCCAACTCAGCTGCTTCAGCCGAGCTTCCTCCGACCGAGCCTTGCCCTAGGTCGGCCAGCACCATACCTTCAGGCACTAAGGGGGCCTTGCCCTTGTCTTTAGCTCCGCCCCCAAAATCGTGACTTTCAGATGGAACGTTACGAGGGCGATCGGCCGGCTCAGCAATATGGATGCCAGTTTAAGGCCTGGCCGACCCGGAATGATGTGAGGGGGGTGGAGGTAGAAACTGTTCGGATGCCACATTAGGTTGTGGCCGATTTTGGACAGATTGAACAGCGCCCGATTGACGCGGGTTGAGACTAGGTCGTTGAAACTAATCCTCCCACGGTCAAAACTAAATTTGTAAACACTTAACACACCTAAAAACTATTATCAAGGTAAGTCAAGGGTCGAACCAAAAGGAATGGGTGGAAGTTAACTATTGTCAAAGTCAAGCTATCTCGAAGCGTAAAAAGGAATGTAGGAAGTCTAAGTTCAACTAACCAATAAAGCAAACACAATGTAAATCGATATATCAAACACTAGGGAATTAGGATCCACATATACTCGCAATGAATACGCACTAATTGGGTTTGAGATTGATTAATTTGAGTGTTGCAAGGAAAGATAGATAATGCAATCAAAAGAGCTCGACAAGCTATCTCCTAGAGGTCAAACTAGCGCCAACAACGAAAGACTCCACTAGGAACATCACAAACCAAACTCAATCAATAAATGTGAGCTACAAATCAATGGTCCGTATCAATGTAAACACACAATGTAATCTAGCATGAAGAACAAGCTTGATCACTCCTTCCAATCCATACACATGCACAAAATCAATCAACCAATTTAATCACAATACTAAATCAATCAAGAACCTCCCAATGAGCTAATGATTCATCACTAATACATGCTTCACCACATCCCTAGCTAGAAAACTACTCACAATCCATTAAAGAAATAAAAAACAAAGCTATAAAATTCATCAAATTCTTCAAAATCATTCCAATTAAACCAATCAAATCAAACAATCAATAAACTTGAACATTCAACAAAACAGTTGAAATCAAAAGCTAAAGTTGAATTAAAGTAAAGAAGATTCTTACAAGATTGATCAAATCAAAGGAAATGTACTTGAATTCAACCAATTGCAACTATCATCAATCATCAACCATCAATCTTCTATGTTTCTCTCTCTATAAAATCTAAAATCTAGAGTTTCTCTCTCTAAGAATTCAAAACCTAATTCTAATTCTCTTCTTTCTAATTCCTCCCTTCTCTCTCTAAAAAAATGAAGAGAAAACTGTATATGGTAAAACTAACAAAAGAGAAAGTAGTTAGTCGTCCCAAAAGAACCCGTACAGGCGCGGCCTTAACTTTGAAGATGCGCGGCCGCGAGAAAAAGGGTACGGAACAGAGTAAGAGGGAGGCACGCCCGCGCCCGCGCCTGAGCACCGTGCGCCCGCGCCACTAAGCTGCGCGGCCGCGCCATGGTCGCGCGCGCCCGCGCCAGGGAACAGGGCAGCTTCTTCCCCTTCATTCTTAATGCTCCTCGTGCGCTCCACTCGATGTGATTGATGAAAACGGAGCATGACAGACCCTAAAAGACCCTGATGGTGGGTTCAACACGAGAATTCGTTCCCCTAAGGCTTGAATGTACGGCCTATGGTCACTAGGAACTTGCACATCTCCATACTTGAGCTTCAAATGGAGGACACTAGGCATCCTCATTGATGCAAAACTCGGGGAGAAACCTCGGGTATTCTTAGACAACGATCTTAACCTGAAAAATGAGAGAAAACAAACAAATAAAAGGGAAAAAGACAAGAAAACCCAAGAAATGCATGAAAAGGAAAATCGACTAAGGAAAAATGCAAATTAATGAAATAAAGAGCAAAAATAAGGAAAAGGGAACGAAAAGAGCCCTTAAAGAGAACAAATGAGTGCCATAAATGACACTCATCACCGATCGAGATCAAGAACGAGGCCTCCCAGAAGAATGTCTTTCGGACGACCTTACATCCGAACTGATATGTTATACTGGGGGGCGATTGGGGTTTGATCAAGATGGTAACACGGAAGAAAAGTGTTTGGCTGAGTTGCAGCCGTAGTTCATCCAGATGTAGAAGCGCCTCGTTGGTTTTGGCGCTCCTCAAAATAAGTGGTCACCTCAATCACCGAGCATGCACTACCAGCAACAGTAGTGGAGGCGTTGGTATTTGTGTCTATATTGGTGGTCTCCACATCCTTATTATTTGGATCATAGGAGGCCAAGGGTTGGACTATGCTGCAGTCCGGATTTCTCACAGCATGAAGGTCGTGCATTTGCCTCGTACGGGCCATGTTCGGTTGTACGGACATAGAAGAATAGGTGGGGGTGAGTTGGTACGCACTAGAAATGGACCCACTCCATAAAGATGAGGACTCGTCCCCGTCCACTCTAGATACCTCAGTCCTAGGCAAACAGACGGCCTCATGAGGAGAAACGGACGAGGCCGAGTGTCGAGCCAGTGTGTTTGGAGAAAAAACAAGTATAAAAAGAAGAAGGGAAAAAGAAAGAAAGAGTATTTGGTTACCTCTGTCCGAGTAGAAAGCTTAAAGACTTTGAAGATCTTGTTGAAGATTGGTCAGAGAAATCAACATTTTGACTGGAAAACTCCAAAATGCACGGCGAAAACCTTAAAGATTCAAAGAAAACTCAACTTTTTCTCTCTAGAAGCTCTGACTTCTCTCTAGAAAGTTAAAAATGCAAAGTAAGAAAATGAGGTCAAACCTCCGCTATTTATAGGCAAAAATTTACTGGGGCAAGATGGTAAAATTATATTTCCCGCCCAAAGAAGTTCAACAGTTAAGCTGTTGGAAAGTTTAACCTATAAGTCAAACGGTTAAAAACCTCTGTCATTTGGGACGGAATTAGAACGGGTGTCACGTCAATTAAGACGGAAGTCAAACGGACGTCATAATTGTCCGTCAAATTCAGCACCTTCCTCGAAAGTTGAACCATTTTTTCGAAATAATGGAGAACAACTAGTTGCTTTTCAAAGGGCATTTAACCCACCCCGTCCGCCTGACAATCAGAAAAAGTCCTTTGAAGTTGTCAGCCGAATCGATCAAGGCATCCAACCCAATCAGATAAACGAACGGTTCTGTCCAACTCTGCAATCATCCTCAAACGCTCAAAGCGCCTAAGTACTCGGACGAGTGAGATCAGAGGAGGCGGCCCGTAAAGAACGAGTTACCCCCTCTGAGGGTCAAATGTTTAGGGTAAAAATACCCCAATTACGTGGTCCAATCTCATAACAACACGTGGCCTAATCAAGAGGCAACACGTGTCCCTATAGGAAGATGACACGTGTCAAACATTAAAGCACCTGAAAAAGAGAGTAAAGGCCTCCGACATCAGGAGGCCCAAAATCCTTGAATGCTGCAAAAACGGCGCCTTAGAAGGACACGTGCCCTTCACTGATTGCATAGCCAATTGGAGTACAATTTCCTAGGTCACTAACCCTAAAGGGGCACAAACTCCCACCCCTATAAATACCCCAATCATTTATGATGGGAGGGGTGGATTGTAAGACATAACATTAAATAAAGCGTAAAATCAGCTCCAACTTCTCTCTACTTTCTCTCTCTAGCCTTCCGAATTCCGGTTACTAACTTAATCTTCAAAGGCGAATATTTCGGCAACGGAATATTCGTATTTTGCAGGTGTCCAAGCCATCATGTCCGAAAAGCGCGACTAGTATCCTAAGGGATTCAAAAACACCCCGAAATAAGCACGTTAACTAAAAAACCCTTTGCCCGGTGGGAGCGACTATAGGGGTGATCCAAACTACCCCTATGTCGATCCCACTCATCCGTTACCACTTGAGTTGCCTGGTCAATATACTCCTTTGGCCCCTTGGCAACAAGATAACTTTAGGGGTCACTATGGTTGGCCACTCGGCTACACCGGGGGATGGGATCCTTATGGTCCCCCATCCGGCTTCTCATATGATAGGGAGGACAATGATGATGGTGTCGGGCCTAGTGCTAACTAGTTCCCCCTCTTTGAGCTTTTACCTCCATCCCTTTTATTATATGATCTTTGTTTTGTATTGATGGGATGTTGAGATGTATTTTTGTTTAGTTTAGGGGGGACACTAGTCTTATGGAAGGGTCTCGGTGGCCAATTTTGTTGTTGTTGGATGTTCTTGATTTTTCATGCCTTGATGATTTATGATTGCTTGTCTTGATCTATACTTGATGTTGTTGAGAGTTGTTGTTTTCCATGATTATATCATATTGTTCTTGTTGAGAATCTTTTGATGTTGATTTTGATGTTGATTTTGATGATGATTGCTCTTTCATGATGAGTTGATGATTTTGCTCCCTTGAATCCAAATCCCTAAATCCAAAACCCTTGAATCCAAATCCCTTTGATCCAAATAATTGTAACTTAGGTGTATAGTTGATTTTGCTATTTTGAGTGTATAGTTGATTTTAATATTTTGATTGGTTTGTTTTGATTTGATTTTGTTGATTAGTTTGATTTTGTTTGTTTGTCTTTCTATTTTTTATTTTGCTTTCTTATTATTTTGTTTTGAAGTTACTATCCGTTTTCTTTGTATATAGTTACATTTTCTCTTTTTTCATTCTCACTCGGTTTTAACAATTCTTGCTATGCTTGATTGGAGCTTCATGGAGTTGGTATTTTCATTACCCCGATTTTCTTAGCTTAGCTTGGATTCGCGGTGAGATCTTTCTTATTTCCCCCTTTTCTTTCATTTCTTTCATTGTTTGCTAATCAAATTAAATATTTATAAACCTAGACCTTCACTAAACTAGCTAGTGGAAAGTAAAGGGTCGAACCCAAAAGGAAGCACACGAGTTTAAACACCAAATTCACTAATGCAAGAGTCAAAGGAGAGTAAATTTTTGTTGGTTTTCTTTGATTAAAGACTCTAAAACAATAAAGAAAGAAAGATAAAAAAGGATTAAACCAAAGGGAAACGACGCTAGGGGGTACGGGAGTGTCAAACACGATTAAACAAAGGTGAACAACGATGATTAATCATGAAGAACATGCCATAGAATACTAAATTCTACCTAAACAACTTACTCTCATGCAATTGTCCAAGTAAATCAATGAATGAGGTTTTGGCCTAATCGAGATCACTTTTGCACATCCAATTAGACTATAAGAAAATCGAGAGATTAAGAGTGCACAATACATAAAACTCTACTTATATAATTCATTTTCATGCAATCATCAAAGTAAAGGTGATCTTAATCTATTTCAAATCATTCTCATGCATTTAAATTAGGGAACATCAAATAATGTGCTACCAATAATCTCAAGCTATCAAAAATCATATCTTTCATCAATTTATGGCATGAGTTCAATCAAATCATCATTAATCATTAATATAAATCAATGTTATTCACCCCCTTCCCCTACCTAAAAACTTAGCCTAGGGAAGAGAAACTAACGATGAAAACTAAACAATGTAAGAAAGCATAATTAACAAGGTTGAACATGAAAATCAAACAAGCAAGAACAAATAAACAAGTAATGAATCAACAAAACAATAAGCAAACCATGAAAGCAATAAACTAAAGTAAAGAGATAGGGAAAAAGAGGTTACTAAAGGAAAACTTGAATTGACAAAGCTTGAAGAAGATCCAAGTTCTACAATGGAGGAAATCACAACCTAACCCTAAGAGAGAGAAAATAAGCGAGAGACTAAACTACTCTAATCTAATCTAATTAGAATAATAGTTGATTAAAAGTTGAGAGAGAAATAACCCTAAAAGGGGTATTTATATACAAACTAAAATAAAATAAAATAAAATAAAATAAAATAAAACTAATCAAATTAATAACAAAATGATGAGGGAATAAACACGTCGTCAATTGTCTATCCTAGATCAAATACAATTTATACAACCTAAACAAACCTAATACGAGTATAAGGCAAGCATAGGGGTCGAACCACAGAGAACGGATAAACACCACCAAATGTTATCGACAATTAAGCTAGTCCGAAATAGGAGATAAATAAACTAAAGTCTAAATATGCTAAAACAAGAAATAAAACATTAAGGGAAATGGTCTAGGAGTAGCATTCACTTGAACATAAACAAAGGCATAGGAGTTGAATTAATTATGAACTAAACATGCTCAAATATCGAAATAAAGGATCCAATCTAGCCGCCTTCCGGGGTCAATTGGCTTCTCCTAACATTGCCTCTATGTTTCCACATTAGAACCATATACTAGGAGTAACTATTGAATAACAATCGATAATAATGAACCTTAACTAAGTCAACTGCCGTTCCTTGTTAGCAAAGATTCACTCTCAATCAACTAACAACATGCATTTTGCAAGTAGATTAAAGAATATCGAACATATAAAGACTTTAATCACAAATAAATCAACTCTAAACCTAGAACATGCTCAAGATCCAACTACACCACAACCATCCCCTTAATGGGGGAATTACTCACTAATCATGATAACAACAAGATTAATCAACAAATAATCAAGAATCAACATGATTAACAAGCAATACCAACAACAAAAACGATAATCAAAAGAAAGCAAATAAAAATAGAGGAGAGAGAGTTAGAGATTCTCATTGATTGAAGATGAAAGTCTACAAACAAGATGATCAATCTTCTTCTTCAAAATCCAAGCTCAACAATGGTGAAACCCTCACTTTCTCTCTCTAAATTACTCTAATCTTAAGCTAAACCTAGAGAGAGAAGCTCTCCTAAACCTAGGGAAAAAGATCTAAAAGAATGAAGTTCTCCTTTTACAAAATAAGCCCCGCAATATATAAAGAATCGCGCAAAAACGCTGAACAGGACCCGCTGTGCGCCCGCGCAAGGATCTGTGCGCCCGTGCATGGTAGCTATGCGCCCTCGCAGTGGTCTGTGCGCCCTCGCAGCGGCCTGCGCTCCCTCGTAGCAGCCTGCGCGCCCGCGCAAAGTAGCTGCGCGCCCGCGCATTTGTGGGTTGCGCGGCTTGTGCTTGGGTGTGCGCGCCCGCGCGATGTGGGTGTGCGCGCCCGCGCGGTGTGGGTGTGCGCGCCCGCGCGGTGTGGGTGTGCGCGCCCGCGCGGTGTGGGTGTGCGCCCGCGCACATGTCGCGCACAGGCCGCGCAAAACTTTCTGCCTCGATTCTGCAATTTCGCCAATTTTGCGCGGGTTTTCACAGGGCTGCGCGCCCGCACATTATTTGCGCCCTTGCACCTTGCTTTCTTCGATTCTTCTCTCATGCTTCCTTGGCTTCTTCTTTGAAATCCAAGACTTCAAATACCTAAGCACAAACACCAAGGGAAGCAATAAGGTATAGGGAACGGTGCAAAAACTCAATGAAGGCAAGCATACAACAATATATGCGATTTCATTGAAAATACATCGAGACATGTATGCACGCATTATTTGAACAAAACAACTGCAGAACACCCTAAGACAAGCTAAAACAAGGCATAAACACTATCCTAGGAGTGACATAAATGTCACTCATCAAATTCCCCCAAGCTAAACCTTTGCTCGTCCTCGAGCAAAGCTAGAGCAAAAGAGAACAAGAGGAAATTATTGAAAGCAAAAGAAACAAAATAGAAACAAGGAGAAAGAATGTACACTAACTCACTGTCGTAGGAATCACGGTTGTTTTTAGCTACAACAAGCCCTTAAAACCCTAGAGCCGCCTATGAGGACGAGTGAGGTCTCGTGAGGGTTTCCTAAAAGCTTACCCCACAACTCTCGACAAAAGCCAAGGCAAGGCAACAAAAGGAAAAGGAAAAGAAACACGAAGAGAAAAAGCAAAACACAAGCTCATATACGGACAAGAGATGAGGACAAGTACTAATGAATGCAAACCTTTCTAAATGGACAAATGTATGCACGTTCCAAGATGTCAATGGTTGATTGAAACATAACACATGCTAAGCATAGAGAACTACTTGGGACTCAATCCACCCTAGCCCCAACCAATCGGGCCACGTTCTCTCCACTAGCTTCAAATCAACCCTTAAGCTAGCTTCTCAAGATTCCACGAAGGAACCGGAAAAATATAAAGAAATGAGAAATTTAGAAGATAATCCCGACGTCTCAACTATGCATACTCTTTCCATAGGTTTGAAGTCTATCTCCCTCCACCGTTCTTTTGACCTAACCCACTAGAGTCTAAGGGTCTTTTTAATGGTTATAACGTAAGGCTAAGGGTTAAGGCGGGGTAAAAATTTAAAATTTGGTGATATTTCCTAAGTGAAGCAAAAAGTGCGGCCGACACTCAAAAACACTCAAGAATTCACTCAATATCAAGCAAAAATACCACTAATGCCATTCCCCCAAGCTTATTCAACACAAACACACAATATTCCCCCCCAAGCTTGAACAAAACATTGTCCTCAATGCTTAAACTAAGGAAGAAAATGAAACCAACTATTTTTTTTTTTTTTTTTTTTTTGACTTTATTCATTGTCCTTGCCTTTTTAACTTTGGACGGCTTTTTCTTGAAACTTTATTTGATTTCCATAAATTTGCATATTTCTTTACAAGCTCAACTCTAACCAAATCTCAAAGTGCTTCTTGTTTATGATCAACAACTCTAAACTTCAAACCTCACATGCCAATGCTTCACTAACTAAAGGGTTGGTAAACATAGGTCATTAGGTTTGTAACTTGGTTTAAACAACAGCGGGAAACATAAGGCTCAAATTGGTTAGCAAGTAGGTTTATGCAAAATAGAAAATCAAATTTGTAACAAAACAGAAAGAAAATAAAGAAAAATGAGAAAGGGTGCCCTTTTCCTCCCCTAGAGTGCTTTGGTCACGATCTTGGGAGCTATAAGTCAAAACAAGGATCAAGATATGCATAGCTAAGGATCCAAATACGCCACACAACAAAGTGATGAAGGCTAGAACAATGTTACCTCACACGGGATTATAACTAAGCAAATACCAACTAAGGGTGCCAAATCCACTATAGAGAGCAACACCATCTTACCACATACCACGTGAACTAGGGCTTCATGGATTCCTAAAAGTTCTTAACCCGGCTACCTTAGCATGTAATATCCTAGAGTCAACCAATGACACTCTCAAACCGTGCACACATTAACCACTTAGGAAGAAATGCATTCAAGAGTAAACAAATCCAAAAGATATAATGTCCAATTAAGAACAAACAAAACACAATTTTGCTAAACTTGCCTTGAAGTAAACAAAAATATTTTTGGATTTTCCAAAAGCATGAAAAACATGGAAATGCATATACTCAAGTGCATGACATATATGAATCAACATCCCACCAAACATGATAGAATACCCTCCCCCAAGCTTGAATGAAACCAAGCTCTCAAATCATAAATGATGAACCCAAGGAGGGGAAAAACAAGGAAAAATTAATCCAACATTACCAACACATGATCTTCAAGTCACAATAAGTAAGAGAGAAGGGAAAAGAAGGATATTACCGGATATGGGATAAATGCAAAATCACACAAAAAACCCAAAATAACCTCATGTGAGCCACAATCTGTACAAATAAGGCTTGAATTCCACATGATAGGTAAGTTGAGGCACATTTCCTTGATTCTTGATCATCACCAATGCGCAAGAGTATATCAAGTTGTGTACCTAGCAAGGAACACAAACACGTCCATGAGAGAAAATCTAATCTAAAAAGAAAAGAAAATGAAAGCAATAAAACACGGGTTACTTCCCGCAAAGGCTTGCTTAACGTCCAAGCATGACCAATCTAGTAAATAACCCGACAAAGAACGCAAAAGCTTGTCATATGCACCGGCAAACATATCAAGAAATAGAGCATACGCGATGCTCATATGACAAGCAAACACAAAGTACAAGGAGACTTTATGCTTGAAAGAAGGGGGAAAAGAAAAAGTAAAAGAATCAAAAGAAAAATCAATAAAATAAGACTTAGAAAATTCAAAACTAGAACTAGGAAGAGAAAAGGGAGGAACAAACTCATTTTGTTGCTCTTTGGAAGGTAAAACTCCATCATTGAGTCCAAAAGAAGGGTAATGGGGAGCTAAAGAGATTAGGGGCCCCTCAATTGGTGGAACTTTGAGGATATATGGAAGTGAGATAGGGCAAGAAGGAAGGTTGGTAAGCTTTCTTAAAAAGGGGGTGGGGATTGAAAGAATTGGAATGGGTACCTCACTCACAACTTCAATCACACAACCTTGCATTGAAACACAAGCCTTTTCCTCCAAAGAATTCCCTTCTAACACATCTTCACTACCCTCAAAGAGTTTGGAAATGTCCTCAACCACCAATTGGGTTTCTTCACTCTCAACAAGAGCACGGTTTTCATTCTCAACATTCCCCAACTTTACATGATCAAACATGAGTATCTCATCATCACCACAACCCATCTTTTCTCTTAACAACCTCAAATTAGTTTCTAGGTCTACCAAAATGGGATCTTCAATGGGTTGCAAAGAGTGTTGAGGTTCAAGTTGGATAAAGGGGGTGGTTTTCAAAATTTCATCAAATGAAGTATCTTCCATACACCCTCTATCGCTTTCAACATCATCATCATAATCGTCCTCAACCATGCACTCAAAAGCCCAATTAGGTTCAACCATATGGGAGGGGGGAGAAGAAGGAAGGACATTTGTTTGGGATTGAGCTAGGTGGGAAATTTGGCTCTCAAGTGCCTCTAGCCTAGCTTTCATCTCCTTGTTATATTCTTCTTTCTTTTCCGTCATCTCATTAACCTTCTCCATAATCTCGTTGAGCTTCTCCATCAACTCTCCTTCCTCTCTATGTCCCATTGAATCACCCTCACGAAAATGTTCACTAGATACATGGGAAAACTCATTTGGAATCATGTTGGAAAAAGAAGAGGTAAAGGGAAGATCATGCAAGTGAGGATTAGGGGTATGGGGAGCATCATCAACATCCATGCACTCATTTAAAGAACACTGAGAAAGAGCATGAACATTATCAACATTAGGATGCATCTCATCATAAATAGCACACAAGGGGGAGGGATTTGCATCATGGGGAGCATAGGATTCATCATTAGAGTGCATGCAAGAGCTAGAAAAATCACAAGAATTAGCATTATTCTCTTGCTCATAACCATCCTTGGCAAACCACATATAGAAATCCCAAGCCTCATCCAAAGATTTGGCTCGAAATTGACCATTACACATGTTTTCAATCACCCCTCGAGTATACTCATTCAAACCCTAATAAATAACTTCACAAGCCTCCCATAAGGAACAACCATGGAAATTAGAGAAGTCTTTAAACCTATTAAAGTAGACCCAAAAGGGTTCATATTCAAATTGAGGCAAAGAGGAACAAGACATCTCATTTTGGACAAATTGATCCATGACTCAATGAAGACAAACAACAAGCAACAAAACAAGAAAGCTCAAGAATTATACACAAACAAAAACAAAAGCAATAAGAAAAACAAACCAAAAGAAAATTATTCACAATGGACTAGTCACAATAAGATAACACAACGGTAATGGAAGCCGTTCCCCGGCAACGGCGGCAATTTGATGAGGGAATAAACACGTCGTCAATTGTCTATCCCTAGATCAAATACAATTTATACAACCTAAACAAACCTAATACGAGTATAAGGCAAGCATAGGGGTCGAACCACAGAGAACGGATAAACACCACCAAATGTTATCGACAATTAAGCTAGTCCGGAATAGGAGATAAATAAACTAAAGTCTAAATATGCTAAAACAAGAAATAAAACATTAAGGGAAATGGTCTAGGAGTAGCATTCACTTGAACATAAACAAAGGCATAGGAGTTGAATTAATTATGAACTAAACATGCTCAAATATCGAAATAAAGGATCCAATCTAGCCGCCTTCCGGGGTCAATTGGCTTCTCCTAACATTGCCTCTATGTTTCCACATTCGAACCATATACTAGGAGTAACTATTAAATAACAATCGATAATAATGAACCTTAACTAAGTCAACTTCCGTTCCTTGTTAGCAAAGATTCACTCTCAATCAACTAACAACATGCATTTTGCAAGTAGATTAAAGAATATCGAACATATAAAGACTTTAATCACAAATAAATCAACTCTAAACCTAGAACATGCTCAAGATCCAACTACACCACAACCATCCCCTTAATGGGGGAATTACTCACTAATCATGATAACAACAAGATTAATCAACAAATAATCAAGAATCAACATGATTAACAAGCAATACCAACAACGAAAACGATAATCAAAAGAAAGCAAATAAAAATAGAGGAGAGAGAGTTAGAGATTCTCATTGATTGAAGATGAAAGTCTACAAACAAGATGATCAATCTTCTTCTTCAAAATCCAAGCTCAAAAATGGTGAAACCCTCACTTTCTCTCTCTAAATTACTCTAATCTTAAGCTAAACCTAGAGAGAGAAGCTCTCCTAAACCTAGGGAAAAAGATCTAAAAGAATGAAGTTCTCCTTTTACAAAACAAGCCCCGCAATATATAAAGAATCGCGCAAAAACGCTGAACAGGACCCGCTGTGCGCCCGCGCAAGGATCTGTGCGCCCGTGCATGGTAGCTATGCGCCCTCGCAGTGGTCTGTGCGCCCTCGCAGCGGCCTGCGCTCCCTCGTAGCAGCCTGCGCGCCCGCGCAAAGTAGCTGCGCGCCCGCGCATTTGTGGGTTGCGCGGCTTGTGCTTGGGTGTGCGCGCCCGCGCGGTGTGGGTGTGCGCCCGCGCACATGTCGCGCACAGGCCGCGCAAAACTTTCTGCCTCGATTCTGCAATTTCGCCAATTTTGCGCGGGTTCTCACAGGGCTGCGCGCCCGCACATTATTTGCGCCCTTGCACCTTGCTTTCTTCGATTCCTCTCTCATGCTTCCTTGGCTTCTTCTTTGCAATCCAAGACTTCAAATACCTAAGCACAAACACCAAGGGAAGCAATAAGGTATAGGGAACGGTGCAAACACGCAATGAAGGTAAGCATACAACAATGTATGCGATTTCATTAAAAATACATCGAGACATGTATGCACGCATTATTTGAACAAAACAACTGCAGAACACCCTAAGACAAGCTAAAACAAGGCATAAGCACTATCCTAGGAGTGACATAAATGTCACTCATCACAAAACTAAAATCAAATAAAATAAAATAAAGAAGGTAAAAAGGAGAAAGAAATTAAAAAGAAAAACAAAGCAAAACCTACAAAGAATCAGACCCTCCTCCATTCCCTTTTTCGTGGATGCTCTGATTTTCTGATTTTCCATCACCACGCATCACCACCTTGATCACCTTCAATCAGCAACATCATCAACAGCATCATCAGATCATAGCCGTTAGATTAATTGAAACAATCGTGGCCGTTGAACTTCATTAATCCGTACGGCTTCACGTGATAGATCGGAGCGGCCGCGGCTAGGCATCTCCCAGCCATCTACCGAAAATTAAACAAGGTTGGAAGGGCTCTTGGCCGCGCCCGTGGTGTTCTGGGTTGCGATTTGCTGCTGTTGGCTTTGTTTTGCGAGTTCGCTGGGCGAGGTGAAACAAGAGGCTATGGTGGCGGTTTTTGCGGCTGACGTTTAGGTGCGGCAGATTGGAGTTGATTTGTTGTGTTGCTGTTGTAATTGATGGTGGTGAGATGGAGGTCGCAGGTGGTTTTCGGTTGGGAGGTTGGAGATGGTGGGTGACGGTGGAAATGGGTTGGTGATGATTGGAGGTAGTTTGGTGGTTGTGCGAGGTGGCCGTGAGTGCGAGTTGGTGTGAGAATAGGGGGTAGTGGTGGCTGTGATTTGCGTGGGAGTTGGCTGGAAGGCTGATTTGTTGTGTTGCTATTGTTGTTGGCTGATTGGAAAGGAAGGATAAGCAGGGGAATTGAGGCTTGGGGTGGTGTAGGATAGTGAAAGGTGGTGGTGATGGTTAATGGGTAGCATGAGGGGCTTGGAAGGTCTTGAATTGTGAAGCTCATTTGACATGAACTAGGGGACCGAACCTTGACCCGAACACATACCTGTACAAACCAAGAAAACCGAGAGAAAAATGGGACAAAAACTAAAATAATAAAATAAAAAAAAAGTAAAATAATAGGTTAAACTAAAATAAAATAAGGATAAAATTAAAGTAAAATAAAATATTAAAACTAAAAGAAATAATAAATTCAAATGAAATTAAATAAAATAAAGAAAACAAACATAAAAATAAAAGAAAATAAAAGGAGGAAAACGAGAAGAAAAATATTAACTAAAACTACGACTTAAAACATTATAAAGTAAGAATTATAAAATAAATTATGAAAATAAACTAAAAACTATTAAAAACTACTAAAATACACAAAATAAAAATCAAATAAGTAAAATAAGAAAAAGAGAGAAATAAAACCTAAAACTAAGGGAAATTATTAGAAACTAAACCGAAAAATAAGCATAAAAATACCCTAAAAGTGACATAAAAGTCACTTATCATTTGCATAGAATAGGATTAAATTAGTAAGAGTTGAACGGTTCGAGGATTTTTGCTTTGTAACACCAAGGGTGTTTGGGGTCATTGGCGATGTTGTCGAATGACCATTTGTTTGACGATTGGGATTTATATGACATGCATGTATCTTTGCACTTTTCTTTATCTTTTCCTTTTCTTCTCTTTTCTCTTTTCCTTTTTCTTTACATTGTTTTCAAAAATGCAAAAATATAAAAATATGATTTTGAGGCTTTCTTTTTGTTTTCTTTTCATGTTATGCTTATGTTATGGACATAATATCATCTGAACTTTTGCTTTTGAATGAATGGTTTCCTATGTGGTATCGGTGTGCACGGTTTGAGAGTATCTTTGGTTGACTCTAGGATAGAGTATGCTAAGGTAGTGTCCTTAGAACTTTTGGGACCTTGAAGCCAGTACTAATTGTTTGTGGAAAGTTGGAGTTGCTCCCTTTGGTGAATTTGAAACTAATAATGAGTTATTGCTACAACCATGTGAGGTTTCATTCTTTTCAAGCCTTCTACATATTTTCCATGAGCGGCACATGGATCCTTGACTATTGTATGATTTATCAAGAACTTGAATCTTGTCTCCCGAGATCGCGACCGAGCCATTTAGGAAGGACAAAGGCATCTGTTGGGGTGGTGATTTTTCCTTTTCTAGGATAGTTTTCTATTTCCTTATTTTGGGTTTTCATTTGCCTACTTGCTAACCATTTGAGCCATAATCCTTCATTTCAAGCCATATCTTTAGATTTTAAGCCTTTTGTTTCATTCTTGTTTCCATTATTGGTTTTTGTGAAGCAATTGATCATTATTGTTGGAGATTATGGTGGATTAATTTGAGTATTGGTTCTTATAATGTATGCAACATTTTGTTGTTAGTATCTTGTGAATAAAAGGAAAAAGCCAAGTTAAAAAAGCCGTCCATAGTTAAAAGAGACGAGGACAATAAAATAAAGTGAAAACATTGAAAAAATGAAAAAAGGAAAAAGAGCAAAGCAAATTCAAAAAGCTTTGGCAAAATTGAAAAACAAAATGTGAAAAATGAAAAAGTTCAAAAATATTTTGATGTAAGTATTTTCTCCCTATTTTAAGCATTGAGGACAATGCTTCATTTTAGCTTGGGGGGAAGCGTTCTTACGCTTTTTTATGTATGTTGTGATTTTGGCTTTGAATAAGCTTGAGGGTGTTGGTGTTTCTGTTTGGTGATTGCTTGATTATGGTGTTGAGGATTGATCACCCTTTGCTTCACAATTTAGGTATACCACCAAATTTTAAATTTTAGCCTACCTTCACCCTTTTCACCCTTACATTACAACCCTTCTCAAGACCTTTTGACCTTTGTGGTTGAGTCACAAGTCGGTGGAGGGAGATGTGAGTCAAGCCTATAGAGCGGTGTGCATTAGTCAAGATATCGAGAAGCCTTAAATCTCTTTCTTTTTCCGGTTCTTTCGAGGAATCATTGAGATGCTCACTTGAGGTGGATTTGAAGCTAACTGGGAGAACGTGGTAAAAATGTTTGAGATGAAGGTGAATTGTGTTTCATTAGTTCTCTATGCTTAGCATATCCTATGTTTCAATCAACCTTAGTTATGTTGGAACATGCATACCTTTATGTAGGGAATATTTCAAGCATCCCACACTTGAGCCCCACTGTGATCATACATTTAAGCATGGTGGTATCCAAAGGGAAGGAAGCTAGAGCAAAAGAGTCGCCAACAAGTTTTAGGAACTTGTAAACCGTTCACAGGGTGAAGGTTATACCCCTTCATGATCCATGAGATCGCTAACTCCATAGTGGTCTGGAACCATGACTGGATATTCGGGGATGAAGGTACAAATCCAACCTAAAAGAGATTGAACCTGCCCTAAACATAGGCCTCTACTTTATTCTTCTCATATTCATGTGCGCTTTCTGAATAACATACAATCAATATATTAATCCTAAACCTGTTTAATCTATGTTGGTTGAATATTAATGCACAAACAACACTATTATTGACGATCACTTGAATTAAAATCACATTAGCCTAAATAAAATTATTAATTATCTTATTAAGCATGATTTTAAGTACAAATTCCCTTTATACATGCAAGAGGGGCGTGATCAAGCAATAACAATAATATCAAGAAACATAATAATAACAATCATCATCATTATAATAATAATCTCAATCTCAATAAAGCATAATAATAGCAAGATCCTAGGCATGATACTAACAATATTAATAACAAATCCTAGCATGTCACTAAACATTAAAAATCAAAGCTTTATCCCTAACATGATACTAACATGATAGAAGAAATAGAAAGCAACCTAAACTTGATACTAGAAAGCAATAAATAACATCCTAACATGATCTTTATTGCTTACTTTGTTAGGAATATTGTATTTGAAAAGGCAACGCTTAGAAAGAGGGAAAAAGAATAAGCTTCTAGCTTTTAAGAGAGAAGAGAATTAGAAAGATGGTTGTTGTTGATTGTTGGTGATTTGAAAACGAGGAATAAAGACCCTATTCATAGAGAAAATAGTCCCGAAACGATCAGAAAAAGATCGAATTCGATTTGGAGTAAAACTGCTTCCATCGCGGAGCGATAGGGTCCATCGCCGCACGACAGGGTTCATCTCCGTGCGATGGAGGACGTGTTATCTAAAATCTGTACGGAATCCTTAATCTAATTAAATTAAATTAATTAAAGTCAGTATTTATCTTTAAAAATCAGATTTAATCTTTTTAAAACACTTGTTTTATTCCAAATATAATCTTTATATTCTAAAAGATATAATTATTAATCCTAATCCCACTAGAACTCAGAATAACCTTCTAGATTATTCTAGAAGATTAAAATCAATCCTAATGATTTTAGGAATGATAATTAATGGGCCCTCCACTTGATCATTGGGTCGTATATAAAACTCATTTTAGGCCCAATTTAGTATTTTGGCCATAACATCATCATTATTCATCGGAATAGGGCTTATAATATATCGTTGGAAAGGTCTTTTTGAGCCCAATCCAACTAAACTATTATTGGACCCTTTTCATGGACCAAAGTAAACTGGAATGGACATTTTCCATAAATAGAGTATGAAAAGAAACAATTTCAAAACCAGAAAGAAATATTTTTACGACCACATCACAAGACTTTTCACATTTCACCCTGTTCGATAAACAATGACGTGAAAGATATTCATCACTGGGTTTGATTTTTGGGGAGACACAATCAGGTGTCTACACTTTATTGTATAGAAAGTTGTTTATTCACTTGCATTTGATCATTTGTAAAAGTCCATTTCAAAAGCTAGTTGTTTGAATTTTTGATTTTGCTCTCTTTTATTGATTTGCCCCATTTTTACCTTCAAGAGTTATGGGTCAAACTCTTTGGATACCTTTACGAGACCTCACTCGTCCTTATTAGTGAATTTGGGGTTTAAAGGGGTTGTTGTAGCTAAAAACAACCATAATTCCTACGAAAATGAGTCTTAGTGTACATTCTTATCTCTTCCTTTTCTTGTTTGAATAAGTCTTTCATCCTATTTCTTCTTGCTTTTGTTTTGCTCGAGGATGAGCAAAAGTCTAGCTTGGGGGAGTTTGATGAGTGTCATTTATGGCACTCATTTAGCCTCTTTTAGCATGATTTTTCATTGCTTTTGTATCTCTTTTATCTCTTTTTCTTTAGTTTTACTTGTAATTTCTCCAGTTTATGTTTTCCTTAGTTGTTTTCTCATTTTCTTGCATTTCTTAGTTTATTTTGCCTTTTCTTCTTTACTTGTTTGCTTCTCTTTGATTTTAGGAGATTGGTGATGTTCGAGAAGCTCATTGGCGTTTTCTCAGGGTATACATTGCTTAAGATGCAACCCGGTTCCTCCTCTTGAAGCTCAAAAGTAAAGGAGTGCAAGAGCCAAGTCTTCAAGGTCGCGCTCTCATGCTGCGTGGACATCAAAATCGGTGTTGAACCCACCGTGAAGGGCTCTAGTAACTGCCTCCCCCAACATGTATCAAGTGGAGCGCACAGGAGCATCAACGATGCAGAAAACTCCCCTGCTCCCAGGCGCGGCTGCGCACAAGGAAGGAGCGGCCGCGCAGCCTCATTCTCCCTGTTCCTTACCCATTTTGTTGTGGCCGCGCATTAAGAGGAGAGGCCGCGCCATTTGGGGTTCTTTTAGGACGTCTAACTAACTTCTCTTTAGTTAGTTTTACTATATATAGAAATTCTTCATTTTCTAGAGAGAGGAGATGATGAGAGTTAGTTTTTTATTAGATTTTGATTTGAATTTTAGAGAGAGAAGCTAAAGATTTTGGAGACTTTGTTCTTAGATTTTAGAGAGAGAAACTTCGTATTTGATGATTGCTACATTTTGATCTTCATTCCTCTTTGATATTGATCAAAGTTTTGTAAGAATTCTTTTCTTTTCAATGCAATTTTATGTTTGATTTTTGATATATTGTTGAATTTCATTAGTTTGTTTGATTTGATTGTTGATATTTGAATTGTAATGTTGATGATGAATTTGATGATTTGTTTTGTTATGCTTTTCAATTTTACAATGTGCAGTGAGTAGTTCCTTTGCTAGGGAAGTGGTGAAGCATGTATGAATGATAAGCTATAGCTAATTTGGGTTTTTTTATTGATTTGATGATGTGATTAAATTGGTTGATGAAATTTGTGCATGTGTTTGATTTGAAGAGGAGTACCTAACCTTGATTTTCAAGCTAGATTGCATAGTAGTTTTCAATGACATGAAAAATTGATTTGGAAGCTATTATTATCGATTGATCTTATTTTGCGATTTTCCTTTGAAGTCATTTGTAGAGACATCTAGCTTGACCCTAGGAAATAGCTCTTTTAGTGATTTTGATTGCAAATATCGTTTTCCCTCACATTACTTGATTGATCAAATTCCCGATAAATTAACAAGTTTATCGTGAGTGCATGTGGATCCTAAATTCCCTAGTGCTTTGATAATTGAATTCTATTTGTTAACTTTGATTGATTTGATTCGATAGCATAGCTTAGACCAACCCTATTGTTTTAAGTCTTCGGAATAGTTTAGCTTGGGACCTTAGCAAATACCGCATTCCCTCGGGTTCGACCCGGACTTACCCCTATACTTAGGGTTGGGTTTGGATTTATAAATTGGGTTTTGATCGGGAAATCTTAGTATTCAACGACCTAGGTTTCACCCGCATTAGCAGCACAATCATGGCCCACTTTGTTGCACTTTTTTTGCAAAATGGTGGAGTCCATTCAAATTGAACTTTGAGCTCAATCAATTCACCAGTAGGGCTTTCAACCTAGACAGAACTAGGCAGAGGTTTAGTCACATCAGCTTCAATGAGAAGCCTAGCAAAAGAAACCCTAAGCTGCCTAGAGGTGCATTCATCGGCACAGACTGGAACTCTAATCAGGCTACCAATTCGACTCAAGGTATTAACACCCTAACAATTCAAAGGCAGAGTAGGTAGTTTAACATATATAGGAATGGTTCACAAAATTTCAGCATTAAAATCAAATTTCTCATTCCAAGCCATAATAATGGCTAGTTTTCCAAAGAACATGTGAGTTCCAGAACACAGAATAACATTCTTATCAACATCAGATTTCAGGTTGATTATAAAGTATCCCTCATCATGCCAAAATATTTTTGGTTTATCTATATTACTACAATTATCAGCAATAAACTTATGAATAGCAGAAATAGTTGGAGAATAGCCAACAACATAGAAGATAAGTGCATTACCCCATTTTTTGCTTCCTTGCAGAAGTTCTGCTGTATTCAGCTTTGCAATCGATTTGCCATATCTGATCAGAGTAGCAACAAAGGACAAAGCAGCCCCTTTTACATTAAGCTTCCCATTGAACGAACCCTTCCAATCTTCAGTATGAACTTCAGGAGCTTGGTTATCATCACCAGAACCCTTCGAAACATCATTATTACCAGCAGAAGGAGTTTCAGAGCTTCGATTTTGCTCAGAAATTAATGGAACAGTACCCGCAGAAACCCTAGGTACTATTCCATTGGATTTAGCTTGAATCTAAGCAATCGAGCTTCTATTGAAGTTTTGAAGCTTCCTCAGATCCCCCCTGGATATCATTCTAGTAGATGGATACACCAAGTGAGGAGGAGGGGTAACCAATTCGTCATCTTCAGCAATTGATTCAATATTTGAAGAAACCATTGATTTTCTCTAATTATCCAGAATCTTTTCAAATGGAGGATAAATAGTAGTTTGAGGGAGAGGAGTAGAATGCTTTTTCTTGCAATGCATGGTGGAGAAGAAGCCAAATGAAGATCCCGACCTAGCTCAAATCGCTATGGGAATCGCTAGAGAGAAAAGTCAACGGTTAATGTAAACCCTAATGTTGTGCTTTTTATATATTTGTGCTTATAATGACAAAGCTTTTCTAGTATTTTATAATCCTATAACACTATTTTATATATTTTTCTATTCCCTGTCCTAAGGTCATATTTGTGCTTATTTGAGCTCTACGAAGTTATTTATATTACTATGTGTTTTCTAGTGTTTTGTAGAGTTGGCATTATTTTGTAGGAATTCGTAGATTTATAACAATTCCCGACCTTATTGAGCCACTACGAAAATATTAGAGACAGATCGCATTTTATGACCAAATATTTGAAGCCGAAGATCAAGTTGAAGGAATTTAGTTCGTTGATTAAGGGCTCAGTTTTAGTGAAGGAGTCCAAGTTTAACAAACTAGTATACGAACCAAAAACGTTAAGGATTGGGCCAAGCTTAAGAAGCCTAATCCCAAGATAGCAGCCCGACTAAGCAAGCCACGGGATCTGCAGGGCGAGTGAAAATGGCAAGCCCAATCGGGTGGCCCATTGCGAGATCGGGCGAGTGTACTACAAGATTTTTATTAGTAAGTTTTGTCATGTTATTAGGCCTTTAAAAAATATCTTATTTGGGCGGCTTCTTACGGGCGTGGTGTATTGTTACTATTCGAAAGGTTCAAGTTGTTGTTGATTGCTATAAGACGTTAATCTAGGGTTATATTGGTATTTCATCCTACTAAGTTGGGGATGCAATTGTAAATTTCGTCTCGTGCCATGGACTGTTTTGGGGTTTTTTGTGATTCCCTCGAGATATTGGTCGCGCTTTTAGCCGGACGGACGCAGACACCTGCAAAACAATGAATATTTCGTTTACTGAAATATTCGCCTCCGACGAGCAAGTTAGTGATCGGAAATAGAAAAGCTAGAGATAAATAAAGAAAATTTTGATTTTTGGTACCTCGAAAATAGCCTATGCTGAATTTTGGTACCCATCTAAAATTTAATTTAATTTTTTTACCTATCAAATTCTAAAATTATTAGCTTTTGGTACCACTTAATAGATTCCGTTAGTAGTGGTTAACTAATTAATTTTTTTAGGGTTTTGCGTGCCTAAAAATGTTCCACTAAGGTTTTAGGGGGCTTTCAGTCCTTAAAGCTACAAAATGAGCTCGAAATCAGCAAAAAAACAATGTAAGTGCCTCGTATTGCGTGTCACAAAATATATCGATTTGCGTGTCATTAATTTTTTTTGTTTCAAAAATTATTTTGGTAAGGTTTTGGGGTCAGTTAAGTTCTCAAGGTCCGAATTAAGCTCGGAATTTGCAAAAAAACAACGCAATTGTCTCGTTTTGCGTTGGACCAAAAATCTATAATTTTAGAATTTAATAGGTTAGTAAAATGAAAATAAATTTTAGATGGGTACCAAAAATAAAAGTAGGGTCGTCTTTTTGTGGTACCAAAAATAAAAATTTCCTTTAATAAATTAAATAAAAGTCTAATATTTTTTTTGAGCATATAAAAATAAAGTACGGCTTCATTTAACACTAGTGGAGATTGTAATCAATTTCCTTCGAGCGTTAGTTTTAGGTTCGAAGATCATCTTTAGGTGGTGCGCGCAACAATGAGAGTTTCGTGTGCCTGCTGCGCAACTTTGAAGATTGTGCTCGGCATCCTTGCGTAATATTGAGAGTTGCGCTTGACACCTATGCTGCGTGTACTTATTCAGCGATTAGGGTTTTAACATACGAAAGAATTTTTTTCTTTTTTTTATTGTTATTATAACTACCACCCCCCTCAAGTGTGAGATATTTTTTAATGGAGTTCGGAAAATATCCAAACTTTTGAGTGACTCGTTCTTTTCTTCACTTTTTTTTTTCTTTTTTTTGTACTTTTTTTTTATCTACCCCCAAGTGTTATGAATTTTACCATGGAGTTCGATAAAATTTATAGTATTTAAGTAAATTTTTTTTATCTATCCCCAAGTGTTATGAATCTTTTATGTGAATGTTATATTTAATGAAATCTGATTAGAATATTTGAATGAACATAGTATCTGAAATTGATATGTAATAATTTTTAACGTGATCGATATTTATTAGTTAGTGAATTTCGTTGCCACCAATATCCATTAGTCGAACAGGCCTACCTGATAAAATCTCGATTACTCGGTAGGGTCTTATCCAGTTGGGTTTGAATTTCCCTCGTGGATCAGTTGGAGGACCTTTAACTTCTTTTATTACAAAGTCACGTTGTTTAATATTACAGGGTTGTTCCCTTTTGTTGAAGTTATGCACAATGCGTTGTTGGTAGACTTGCAAATGACGCAAAATCTTTTAATTGTCGTTCATTGAAAAATAAAACCTCTTCATACCTTGGTCGTACCCAATTGGCTTACGGTAGCTTACTTTCGAGTATAATGTGTAGAGATGGTATAATTAAAAACCCTAAAAGAACTAAGGTAAATAAAAAAATAACAAATTTAAAAATAAATTTCATTAACTTTATCAACTTACCAGCCTCAAAATTAAGTTAATTAAGGTTCTTGGTAGCAGTTTTTATCCCATTTCTTACCTCCAATTAAAAATCCTAAACTAAGGTAAATTAAAAAACAACAAATTTAACAATCAATTTCATCAACTTTATTAATTTACATGTCTTAATTTTTTTATTTGGCAATTTAAAAAGGTGTTTTATTAATTACCAAGAGAAACATGGCCAAAACTCCTTAGCAAAATGGGACATACCCCTAATAAACACCAACAAAAATCCAGCATTTGGAACAAGTTCCAGAAAACTGCTTGTAGGCGTCATTCGAAGCGCGCCTACGTAAAGCATGTTGTGAATATGCTTGGAACTCATAAGAAGTGGGAATTGACATATACGATTGGGGACATGATTAGGGACAAGTAAAGTAGGGAGCCGCCAACAAGTTTTAAGGAACTTGTAAACCGTTCACGAATCATTTAAGGCAACCACGATTAAGGGACAACGATAGGCAACAACAATTGACCCGTGAAGGTTGCACCCCATTCATAATCTATGATATTACTAAATCCATATGGTTCGGAACCACGAAAGGAGGATCAAGGATGATGGTACGAAGTGAGTCATGGAGTCACATTCGCCCGTATTGGCCTCTACTCTATTCTTGTTGTGAAAATTATTTCCTACGATGTCAAAGGCACACAAACAAAGATTCAATTTGCTCCAAACTAATATTAAGCTACATTGGTTGAATATTAATGCACACATAATTCTAAAATATTTGTGATCACTTGATTAAATAACAAGATTAAATAGGACCCTGAATCGATCGTCCAAATTATCTTATTATGCGTGATTTTCAATTACATATTCCCTTTAAACATGCAATATGGTGATCAATATACATAATAAAATAAACATTAATATTAGAAGCAATTTAACCATAATAACGTTAGTCAAATCAAATAATAATAAACCTAATCATGATACTAACAATAAAAATAATAAAAAGAGTAATTAAGTGAATTGATTACTTGTGTTCCGCGTTTGTTTGAATTGCTACATCATGAATAAATTGTTAGTAACCTCAATAAAAATATAAATCAAATTGAAACAATTAAATTAAATAAAAGGTAGAGTTGATTTGGTCCTGTAGGGAATATTTCAAGGATCCCACACTTGAGCCCCACTGTGATCATACACTTAAGCATGGTGGCGTCCCAAGGGAAGGAAGCTAGAGCAAAAGAGTCGCCAACAAGTTTTAGGAACTTGTAAACCGTTCACAGAGTGAAGGTTACACCCGTTAACGATCCAGGAGATCGTTAACTCCATAGGTCTGGAACCACGACTGGAAGTTCGGGGATGAAGGTACAAATCCAACCTAAATGAGATTGAACCTTCCCTAAATAGGCCTCTACTTTATTCTTCTCGTATCCTTGTGCGCTTTCTGACTAACATGAAATCAATAGGTTAACCCTAAACCTGTTTATCTATGTTAGTTGAATATTAATGCACAAACAAATCTATTATTGGTGATCACTTGAATTATAATCATATTAACCTAAACAAGATTATTAATTATCTTATTAAGCGTTATTACAAGTACAAATTCCCTTTAAACCTGCAAGAGAGGGCGTGATAAAGCAATAACAATAATATATATCAAGCAACATAATAATCACTATCATAATCATAGTATTCAATCTCAATAAAGCTTAATAATAATAGTAAGATCCTAGGCATGATACTAACATGATTAGTAACAAACCCTAGCATGTCACTAAACAATAAAGATCAAAGCTTTATTCCTAGCATGATACTAACATGATATTAAGAAAGAAAGAGGAAGCATCATAGAAACATGCATGATATTAGAAATTTTAGTTAACCCTAAACATGATACTAGGAAGCAATAAAACATCCTAACATGATACTAGGAATCAACAAAATAATCTAAGCATGATTTCTACATTAAAAGATCAATAAAGTAATTAAATTACTTACTTCGATGCCTCGTATCTCTTTCTAATAACAAAATACACGTGTTAGTAACTTCAAGGAAAATAATAAATCAAACAATTAAATTAAGTAATTGAAATAGGATTTGGGACCAAACCCTCAGAAATTATAAACTTTTCACATCTAGGGCGAAGGCAACTTCGAACTTGGCTAGGTGTGTCTAGAACTCGTGAATGTGGAATTTGTAAAAGGGAAAGTTTTGAAAAAGAATAGAGAGGGAGAAAGCTTCTAGCTTTAAAGAGAGAGAAAGAGATGATTGTGAATTGTTGATGATCCAGAAAACGGGGAGATACGACCCCTATTTATAGAAAAACAGTCCGGAAACAAATCAAGTCCTATTCAGAATAAAACTGACATATGTCGCCAGGCAACAGACATCAGCGCCAGGCGATAGGATTAGCGCCAGGCGACAGACTCTGTCGTTTGGCGCTAATTAAAAGATAAAATGGTTTTTACGCGGAATCCTCTTCTTCATATGATTAAGCAGCAAATTCCGTGTTTATCAAATTAAAATCAGGTTTATCATAAATTATTTATTTTATTCCAAATAAAACTCTTTAAACTATAATTATTAATCCTAATACTATTAGAATTTAAAAGGACCTTCCAAATATTCTAGAAGATTAAAATCAATCCTAATAACTTTAGGAATAATAATTAATAGGCTCTCCTCTAGATCATTGGGTCGCATATAAAATTCATTTCGGGCCAAATTTAGTTTTAGCCATAACTTCCTCATTACTCATCGGAATTGGGCTTATAATATATCGTTGAAAAGCTCTTTTCAAGCCTGACCCAACTACACTATTATTGGACCTTTATCATGGACCAAACTAAATAAGACTGGCTATTTTCATAAATAGAGTAAGAAAAGAAATGTTTTCAAAAACAGAAAGAGAGATATTTTAATAAAAACATCCACATTACTAGACTTTTCACACTTTCACTTCGTTTGATAATCCAATGACGTGAAAGATATTCATCACTGGGTTTGGTTTTTTGGGGAGATACATTTGGGTGTCTACAGGTCCAAACCCTTAGTCGGTTCTACCTTTCATGCCTTGGTTTAAGTATGGAATTTTGGGTGTTGTATGGACTCCTTAGAGTGCTTGGGGAAGGAATGGTGTAATTAGGAGTGTTTCGGGTACAGATGCAAGGGTTCTAGCTGATACGGGCTGGGCCCGGTTGGTGACCTGTGATGAGTGGCATTTATGCCACAATTAAGGGCTTGTTTTAATGGTTTTCCCCCCGTACTTGTAGCTTGTTTATACCCTCTTTTCTATCTTTAGCTCTCCTTTCTTTTGTTTGTGTTCTTTTCTAGTTTTTACCTCTTTTATCTGTTTTCTACCATGATTTCTTTGTTTGTATTTTGTAGGAACCATTGTGTTGAAAAGAAGAAGACCTTAGGCTAAGGAGAGAGCGTTGCACGCCCCCTTGCTAGAGCGCACATGAGCGCTATGCGGACGTGCAGCTCTGTGACAAGGCGCATAAAGTCGGAGTTCAAAGAGCTAAGGCAGATTGCATTGCGCGACCTCTGCGCGCCACCTAAGAATGCGCGTGCCTATGCTGCGCGGACGCACAGCCCTGTGAGAACCCGCTCAGATTGCGGAAGAAAAGCATAACATATCAGGGAGTTTTGTGCGCCTACTGCGTGACCCTAGAGAAGGCGCACATTGTTCCTGCGCGGGCGTGCAAATTACCGCGTGGGTGCGTGCTTTTGGGTTTCACTTCTCTATACCCACGAAGTTAAAGGTGCGCAAAGAATGGAGAGGGCGCGCATAAGCTCTACGCGGCCGCACAGATATGCTGTGCGGGCGTGTAGTGCTGGGTTCCAGCTTTTCCTTCGATTTGTTGCGGGCGCGCGGAGAACTTGAGAAGGCGCATGGTCGTTGATTTCTTCTTTTCTAAACACCTATATATATATATATATATATATATATATATATATATATATATATATATATATATATATATATATATATATATATATATAGTACGTACTCTCCTTTTGATGTAATTAAATTAGCTTAGCTTAATTTTCTGATTTTTAGCTTAATCTAGAGAGAGAAACCTTCTTACTTTTACTTGGTAGAGAGAGAAAGTTTGGATTTCTCCATTATTGAGCTTGTATTTTGAAGAACAAGCTTAATCAACCTCTTTGTAGATCTTCAACTTCAATTAATGAGCATTTCTTTACTCTTTCTCTTTACTTTTGCATTTCATTTCGTTTGTTTAGTTTGATTCTTCTTGTTTGCTTATTAATCATGTTGATGCTTATTGATTTGATAATTTATATTGCTTATAACATGATTTGTGAGTAGTTTCCCCATTAAGGGGATGGTAATGGTATAGTTGAATCTCAAGTATGTATTGGTATTGAAATTGATTTGTTTGTGATAAAAATGCTTTGTCTTCCATGTCTTATCAATTATTTCATTTGAGAGGCCTATCAATTGTTGTATTTGGGTGGATTGAACTATATTATGGCGATAGCGTGATCTAGGAATGTCCATTGAATGACTTGCTTGATTTGTACCTCGATTCGTGTGGCTTATGACAATAGTGTAAGTTGTGCTTGAGTTGAGAAATCAATTAACCCCGATAGGTGGTTAGATTGTTCCTTGAATAATTGACATGAGTTGCTTAGTTCACATTTCAATTTGATTTCATGCCTTGTTTATGCTTGAGTGAATGCTATACCTATACCTATTCCCTTAGTGCTTTCATCATATTGCTTCTAGTTCGTTTTAATCTTTGCTTTAGTATCTTTAGTTTACTTTCTCTATTCCAGACTAGCTTAGTTGGTGATAATATTTGGTAGTGATTAAGCGTTCCCTATGGTTCGACCCCTCTTATTGCCATATACTTGTATTAGGTTAGTTGAGTGTTATAAATTGTATTTGATTCGAAGTGTTTTAGTTTAACGACCTAAAGCATCTCTCATCAACCTGCACAAGGCAACACACGTTCTGCCCTCGGGAGTGGCTCGAGGAATTACCCTCCGATGCTTAAGTTATAATGTGTTTAGAGAGAGAAAGTGTACTTCAAGAAATAGATAGTGTAATGGATTGTATGTCTAACCTCCTTTTCATAGTACTTTATCTCATATTTATAGGTGTGTGGTCTCCTTTACGTGGAGTCCTACTAGGTTAGCCTGCGAGCTGATTCTATCGGGCTGGTGAGCCCCTCCAAGTGTTCCTCCAGCAGTGAATGCGCACCTCGAGAGTGAAGCTGGGAGCCTGGTAATAGCTCAGCAGGAGCTATCCCATACATACATCCCCTCAAGCGGTGGTATGAGGTCACTCATGCCGACTCTTGTCTGAATGCTGGTGTCCCCTCAAGACGTGCTCAAACGAGAGGGAATAGCTTAGCAGGAGCTATCCCATACAACTAGCCCCTCAAGAGGTGGTATGAGGTTACTCATGCCAGCTATTTTAAACATGCAATTTTATCAGTGTTGCTCAACAGGTCGTTTGGCTGAGTCCCTCTGCATATCTCTAGCCCCTCATGTCTTAGGATTGATCACACAATTCTGAGGCTTAGAAGGTGATGCTCCGAAGTGTTGAGTAGGAGTGTGCTGTTGTGTGATGACGATAGCTGATCTTGCCTGAGGGAGTTTTTATTACTCCCGCTAAAGCCTGGGAAATGATGAATTTACAGTGAGGAATTTCGATTACTCCTGCTTAAGTCTGAGAAATGACGAGCATGCAGGGAGGAATTTTGATTGTTTCCGCTAAAGTCTGATAAATGACGAGCATGCAGGGAGGAATTTTGATTTCTCCCGCTGAAATCTGAGAAATGACGTGTTTTTTTTAGGGGAGAACATTTGATCGAGGTGGAGTAGGTCGTTAAGTCTACTACCCTAATCAAATTAAATATTTATAAACCTAGACCTTCACTAAACTAGCTAGTGGAAAGTAAAGGGTCGAACCTAAAAGGAAGGACACGAGTTTAAACACCAAATTCACTAATGCTAGAGTCAAAGGAGAGTAATTTTTTTTGGTTTTCTTTGATTAAAGACTCTAAAACAATAAAGAAACAAAAAAAAGAAGGATTAAAGTAAAGGGAAACGACGCTAGGGGGTACGGGGGTGTCAAACACGATTAAACAAAGGTGGACAACGATGATTATCATGAAGAACATGCCATAGAGTACTAAATTCTACCTAAACAACTCACTCTCATGCAATTGTCTAAGCAAATCAATGAATGAGGTCTTGGCCTAATCGAGATCACTTTCGCGCATCCAATTAGACTCTAAGAAAATTGAGAGATTAAGAGTGCATAATACATAAAACTCTACTTAAATAATTCATTTTCATGCAATCATCAAAGTAAAGGTGATCTTAATCTATTTCAAATCAATCTCATGCATTTAAATTAGGGAACATCAAATAATATGCTACCAATAATCTCAAGCTATCAAAAATCATATCTTTCATTAATTTATGGCATGAGTTCAATCAAATCATCATTAATCATCAATAATAATCTATGTTATTCACCCTCTTCCCTTAGCTAAAAACTTAGCCTAGGGAAGAGAAACTAACGATGAAAACTAAACAATGTAAGAAAGCATAATTAACAAGGTTGAACATGAAAATCAAACAAGCAAGAACAAATAAGCAAGTAATGAATCAACAAAACAATAAGCAAAACAAATGAAAGCAATAAACTAAAGTAAAGAGATAGGGAAAAAGAGGTTACTAAAGGAAGACTTGAATTGACAAAGCTTGAAGAAGATCCAAGTTATACAATGGAGGAAATCACAATCTAACCCTAAGAGAGAGAAAATTAGAAAGAGACTAAACTAATCTAATCTAATCTAATTAGAATCATAGTTGATTAAAAGTTCTAAGAGAAATAACCCCAAAAAGGGTATTTAAATAGAAGCTAATAAATTAAATTAAAAAGAAATAAATAAATAAATAAAGAAGTAAAATAAAAAAATAAATAAAGAAGGAACAAGGAATAAAAAAAATAAAAGGGAAAAAGAAAGGAAAACAAAATAAAAATCCCCCTAATATCCCCTCAGACCCACGCATTCCACCATCTTCTTCATTTCGTGGCTGCTTTGCTTCATCATCATCGTTCACGCATCATCACCGTTCATCGCAATCATCAGCATTATCATCATCAAGCATCAATAAATCATGGCCGTTAGATTAGTTAAAGCAATCGCGACCGTCGAAATTCATTAATTCCGTACAACTTCACGAGAACGATCGGAGCGGCCGCGCAGACCCTTAGGAGCGACCGCTCACACCTTCTGCCTCGAATTGGTGGAAATTGAAAGATTGAAGAGCGACCGCTTCGAAATAGATGAGCGCCCACTCTAAAGGGTTTCAAAATTGAATGAATTGTGCGCGTTGCTATGGGCTGCGGGCTGCTCTGTTGCGGTGGTTTTGGCAGCTGAAGGCGGTTCTGGGCGGTTGTGAGTTGCGATTGTTGGAAGTTCTTGATATAAAATAAGAGAGTTGGGGAAAAATAAGAGAGAGGGAAAAAACAAATGAAAGGGGAAAATCCCACATTGGTTGGGGGAAAAGGGTTTTCCTTGTTTTTATATTGTAGTATCTTAGCACTACTTAGTTGAGTGAGTGGGAGGTAAGTGTTACTCCACACACACGCGCGCGCGAGCGCGCCGAGCCGAGCCGGGTCGGGTCGGGTTGGGTCGGGCTCGGGCCTCAGGACTTGGGTCTTAGGTCTTGGGAAATGCGATGCCCGGCCGTGGGTCCTTGTTATCTTTTTTGATAAATTTTGTCCCTTTTCTTTGTTAAACAGAATATTCCTTTTTGTCTGTTAGGATTATTCTTTTCTGACTGTTAGGGTTACGGAATTAAATCAGTCATTAATCCCTTGATTGTAGCTGACTGATTAAATTCCTTGTCTATTGCTTATGTTGTTGACTGGCTTAATGAATCTGGTCGTTTTCTTAGCTAGATTCTTTCCTCGTTTTATGCTTCTTGTCTCCCTTCTACTGCCTATATATACTTGTTGCTTTTCCCAGTCGAATATACAACAACACAATCAGTCTTCTCTCTTCTCTAAAATTATCTAAACACGAGTTCTTTCTGTTCTGTTTTCTGGGCAAGTATTCTAAGTTCCAGTCGGGTTTGTGAGTGCACATAAACTCCGGCGCCGTGCTTATCCTGGAGGGCGACCGCTTCTAGTCTACTGCACCGGGAGGTAGCGCGGAATCGTCTTTTAGGTCAGTGGTTCTCCACGACGCGGCTATTGTCACTTTGGTTCACGCATCAAGAGATAAGTAATTTCTGTTTTTATTGCTTAGTAGTTTAACAATCTAAAAGACGAATGTGGCTTCCAAGTTTCTGATTCCTGATATGTCTAAGTTAGAACCTCTTGATGGAAAGAATTATAAATGTTGGGCTGTTAGGATGCGTTTTTATTTGGAGCAAATTGATGTTGCATATGTTCTTGATGATATTGTTGAACCTGATGATAAGGATAATTTGTCTGAAACTGATGTTAAGTTTACTAAGGATGATAGAACCTGTAAGGGCATGTTGTTGCATTATATGTCAAATAATCTGTTGGATATTTATATGGGTTTTTATCATGCTAAGGATATTTGGGATGCTTTAGAGAAAAAATATGGGACTGATGATGCTAGTACTAAACATTATTGTGTTAGTAAGTGGTTGAGTTTTCAAGTTATTGATGATAGGCCTATTATTGATCAGATTCATGCTTATGAGAATGTGTGTATTAGTATAGCTGCTGAAGGTTTGTCTATTTGTGATATTACTCTTGCTATTGTTTTTATTGAGAAACTCCCTCCCTCTTGGAAGGATTTTCGTAACCAATTGATGCACAAAAAGAAAGACCTAACCTTAGAGGAGTTTGTAGGACACCTCAAATTGAGGAGGAAAACCGTATCAAAGACAAAGGCCCTTATGTTTTTCCTTCCTCTTCCTCTGCCAATGCCAATCTTGTTGAACCCAAACACAACAACCAGTCCAAAGCCAATAACAGTTCTCTTAAGCCTAAAGGGAAGGTTCAGAAGTACAAGTTTAAGGGTACTTGTTTTAAGTGTGGTTTGAATGGTCACAAGGCTAAGGATTGCAGGGTCAAGAAGAAGAAGAATGGGCAAAGTCAAGCAAATCTTATTGAGGAATCTGACGTTATTGTTGCTGTTGTTTTGGAAGCTAACTTTACAGGTAATGCTGCTGAGTGGATTGTTGACACTAGAGCTACCAGACACATCTGCGCCAACAAGGACATGTTCACTTCCTATGACAAGGTTGAAGGTGAAAATGTTTTCATGGGCAACTCAGCTTCTGCTTCTATCCAAGGCAAAGGGAAGATCGTTCTCACTCTCAATTCTAGAAAAGTGCTTACTCTGACTAATGTTTTGCTTGTTCTAGAAATGCGCAGGAATTTAATTTTTGGCAGTTTACTCAAGCTGGACTGAAGCTCTCTTTTGGTTCTGATAGATTAGTTCTTACTCGCAATGGGGAGTTTGTAGGAAAGGGCTTTTGTAATGGGGGGCTTTTTACTCTTGATGTTAAAATTGACACTATGAATAAGAATGTTAGTACTTCTTCTGCTTATATTGCCGAGTCTATTGATTTATGGCATGCTAGATTAGGCCACGTTAATATTGATTCTATTAAAAGGCTTAAAAACTTAAATTTGATTCCAAGTTTTTCTAACACTGATTTTTCGAAATGTCAAATTTGTGTTGAAGCCAAATTTACAAAGAAGCCATTTAAATCAGTAGATAGACAGACTGAAGTACTAGAGCTTGTTCATAGTGACTTGGGTGATTTTAACAATCACGAAAGTAGAGGGGGTAAAAATTATTACATTACCTTTGTTGATGATTGCTCACGTTTTTGTATGGTTTATCTTCTCATGTCTAAGGACGAAGCTGAGGAAATGTTCCTCAAATATAAAGCTGAGGTAGAAAACCAATTGGACAAAAAGATTAAAAGAGTTAGGAGTGACAGGGGTGGTGAGTACAGCCCTAACACTCTTAAGGCGTTTTTTGAGCAACTTGGCATTGTTCATGAGACAACGGCTCCCTATTCACCAGAACAAAACGGTATAGCTGAAAGGAAAAATAGAACTTTAAAGAATATGATGAATTCTATGCTTATTAGTTCTAGGCTTCCTAATAACATGTGGGGGGAGGCTATTCTTTCTGCTTGTTATGTTTTGAACAGGGTTCCTCACAAGAAGCTTGACAAGACTCCATACGAAATATGGAAGGGTCGAGCGCCAAACCTGAAATACTTGAAAGTGTGGGGGTGCCTAGCAAAGGTAGGCATACCTAGTTTTAAGAGGGATAAAATTGGTCCTAAAACTGTTGATGCTATTTTTATTGGCTATGCTTATCAAAGTGCAGCTTATCGTTTCTTTGTCAAAGGTACTAACAACACTTATGCAGGTGGCCATATCATTGAGGCTAGAGATGCTGAGTTCTTTGAGAACATTTTTCCTTGGAAAATATCTCCCTCTAATGATAGTGAATTAATTGCTAGCAGTTCTGTTAGTTTACCTATTGCTAATTCTCCTATTACTAACAATGATTCTGTTTTGGAGCCAAGGAGAAGCAAAAGGGAAAGAAAGGAAAACAGTTTTGGTCCTGATTTTATTTCATCGTATTTATCTGAATCTTCCTTAATTAATGATGATTTTGTGCATTTATTTATTTTGGAAGATGATCCAAGGACCTATGATGAGGCAATGAGATCAGTTGATGCTGTTTTTTGGAAAGAAGCAATTGACAGTGAATTACAATCAATTCTCAATAATAACACTTGGGAATTGGTTGAACTTCCTAGAGGTTGTAAGCCCATTACATGTAAATGGATATTTCGGAAAAAATTGAAGGTCGATGGATCCATAGACAAGTATAAGGCAATAATAGTGGTAAGGGGTTTTACACAAAAGTTTGGCATTGATTATTTTGATACTTACTCCCCTGTTACTAAAATTGCAACTATTAGGACTTTAATTGCTCTTGCTTGCATATTTGATCTTGTTGTTCATCAAATGGATGTCAAAACTGCATTTTTAAATGGTGACTTGGATGAGGAGATTTATATGGTCCAACCTGAAGGGTTTGTTGTTCCAGGCCAAGAGAACAAGGTTTGTAAGTTAGTCAAGTCATTGTATGGCTTAAGCAAGCTCCAAAGCAATGGCATGACAAATTTGATAAGACTATGACTGGTAATGGTTTTCATGTTAATGAAGGTGACTCTTGTGTTTATTCTAAGCATGATAGTCATGGTTGTGTAATCATTTGTCTTTATGTGGATGATATGTTGATTTTTAGGACTGACTTGGATCGAGTAAATGAGCAGAATTCATCTTTTCCTTCCTTTCTTTTTCATATCTTCGAACCTGTGGGGGACTGTTGGAAGTTCTTGATATAAAATAAGAGGGTTGGGGAAAAATAAGAGAGAGGGAAAAAACAAATGAAAGGGGAAATTCCCACATTGGTTGGGGGAAAAGGTTTTTACTTGTTTTTATATTGTAGTATCTTAGCACTTCTTAGTTGAGTGAGTGGGAGGTAAGTGTTACTCCACACACACGCGCGCGCGCGCCGAGCCGAGCCGGGTCGGGTCGAGTCGGGCTCGGCCTCGGGACTTGGGTCATGGGTCTTGGGGAATGCGATGCGCGGGCGTGGGTCCTTGTTATATTTTTGGAGAAATTTTATTCCCTTTTCTTTGTTAAACATAATATTCCTTTTTGTCTGTTGGGATTATTCTTTTCTGACTGTTGGGGTTACGGAATTAAATCAGTCATTAATCCCTTGATTGTAGCTGACTGATTCAATTCCTTGTCTATTGCTTCTGTTGTTGACTAGCTTAATGAATCTGGTTGTTTTCTTAGCCAGATTCTTTCCTTGTTTTATGCTTCTTGTCTCTCTTCTACTGCCTATATATACTTGTTGCTGTTCCCAGTCGAATATACAACAACACAATCAGTCTTCTCTCTTCTCTAAAATTATCTAAACACGAGTTCTTTCTGTTCTGTTTTCTGGGCAAGTATTCTAAGTTCCAGTCGGGTTTGTGAGTGCACATAAACTCCGGTGCCGTGCTTATCATGGAGGGCGACCGCTTCTAGTCTACTACACCGGGAGGTAGCGCGGAATCGTCTTTTAGGTCAGTGGTTCTCCACGACGCGGCTATTGTCACTTTGGTTCACGCATCAAGAGATAAGTAATTTATGTTTTGTTGCTTAGTAGTTTTAGAATTGGTGTTAGCTGTGATTGACGGTGGTGAGAACAGGGGGCTGCTGCGGTTGAGTTTGGTGGTGCGATGGTGAGAACAGGGGGTTGACGGGGCTGTGGTGTTGTTGGAGTTTGGTGGATTTGTGGTTTGAGGTTTACTGGTGAGTGCGGGCTGCAGCTATAGGAGTTGCGGGGGTGATAGGAGGTGGTTAATTGGAGCTGTGAGTGCATGGTGTTTTGGTGGTTGTGCGGGCTGTAGAAGATGGGGATATGAGGTGATTTTGGTGACGGTGGCCGTGAGAATTGCGTGATTATTGGAGGTGGTCTGGGTGTGGTAATGGTGCCGCTGCTGTGTGGTGTGGAGGAGATGGTGGCTGCGGGTTTACAGTAGGCTGGGATTGGTGGTTGAAATTGGTGGCGGTTTGTGGGCTGTCGGAGTTGACTTTGAATTTTGACTTGGAAATTTGGCTTTGACCTTGAACTCGAACCTACACACAAACACCAAACAAAACCGAGGGTTAAACCGAGACAAATAATATAAATAAAATAAAATAGAAAATAATATATAAATAGAACTAAAATTAGCAAAATTAAATAAAACACAAACAAATAAAACTATGAAATAGACTCAAAACTAATTAAAATAAATAAAAGTAATTAGAATACTTTCAAGGAAAATAAAGAATAAAATAAAACAAATCCAAAGCAAATAAAATACAAGAATAAACTAAAACTAATTAAATAAAGAAATTAAACTAAGACACTCCAAAATACCAAAATAAAAAGAAAGCTTGTTATATAGAAGATAAGAGAATAAAAGGGAAAAATAAGATAAAAATAACCACAAAAGAGAACTAAAATCTACCCCTAATAGTAAATAAAGGATAAAATTAAAGTAAATAAATATTAAAACTAAAAGAAATAAAAAATCAAATAAAATTAAACAAAATAAAGAAAACAAACATGAAAATAAAAGGAGGAAAATGAGGAGAAAAATATTAACAAGAACCTAGACTAAGAACATTATAAATTAAGAATTATAAAATAAATTACGAAAATAAACTAAAAACTATTAAAAACTACTAAAATACACAAAATAAAGACCAAATAAGGAAAATAAGGAAAATAAGAAAAAGAGAGAAATAAAGCGTAAAACTAGGGAAATTATTTAGAAACTAAACCGAAAAATAAGCATAAAAATACCTAAAAGTGACATAAAAGCCACTTATCAACAGTTCCTACATTAGTGGGATGCGTGTCAGCCATCTGAGGGTCAATTTATTTTTACTGAAGTGACAAGGTGGTTTGGCTTTATTGCCTAGCTAACTGCCAATTAACTTCTTCATTTAATTCAGTGTCCCCCTTTTTACTTCCTTCATTTTTCATTTCTCACTTTTCATCTTCCGTTTTCAACTTTCAAATTTTTTTTCTCTCCACACTTCTTGTAGACGCTCGTTGCTCCTCTATTATTGTTGTAATTTCTTTGATTTTTTGCTTTTATTTTTGCTCTTATTTTTGTGCTTTGCTTGCATATTTCCTACCCCTCTTTGTCCTTCATTGGGATTTTTCTTACTTTCTGATTGTAGTTCGAAACCTTTGTTCCTTTCTTTGTCTTTAGGGTGTTGCCATTTTTTTTGTGCTTCTTTGCTCCTACGGCTTTTGTCATAAAGGTACTTTCTTTGTGCCATTTCTTGTACTTGTTTTCCCAATTTCTTTTCTTTTGAATTTTTTCTTCCTAATATTGAGTCTTTGGTCAGATTTAATTGTTTCTTCCCAATTCTTCCTTTTTTTGTTGTTGTATCTGCTTGTTTATCTCTGTTTTTGCAATTATTTCTTCTCTTTTCGCTTTGTTCCCTACACTTACTCTTGGGGCTTAACTGATTTTGTTTTTTGTGCACCTAATTTTCTTTGTCTTCTTTGGGGGGATTTTTATCTTGGTAGATCTTAGGATGTTTGATGCTACTGACAGCCAAAATATGAGTGACCCTTCTATGCGTACCGAATCAGATTCTTCCCCTGAGCCCTCTCACTCAGGTGAGTGCTTTGCGCGCACTTCCTTTACTTCCCCTGCTTCTCCCCCCATTCCCTTGCAAGTAGTTATGCTAGGCGACCATTTTCCTGTTGGAAGCGGGGCGGGTACTGCTTTGACTCCTCCAATTGCATCTAGGTCAGGTAGTAGTTTTCCTGCTACTGACAGCGCTTTTCACCCTTTTAGATCTAGACTTTGCCCTGATTTCTTTGATCCTTATTGCGAACAGGTACTTACTCATGATAGGGTTCCAATGCCTCATCTTATTCATTAGAGGATGTGCGTAATGCGCCATAAGTGATTAGTTGATAAGGTTAAGGCTAATCCTCCTTATGTAACCCTTGTTAACCCCATTCCCCATGTATAGCCTTTAAACAATTTTACATGGCTTAATGATATGGCTGATGTGAATCGGTTTGATCACTATGTTTTGCGGGGTGGCCGTTCTGCAACTTCTTCACCATCTCCTCCTCCAGTTGCGAACATAAGCGGGGTGGCTGAGTCTCCCAGTGAGCGAGCTTTCTAAGGCTGCCAGCCCACTTACATTTTTGAGCTCGTGGAAGTGGGGAAATCTGATTTCTACCTTGATGAGAGATGACATGGCCCTAAGAACTGCGTGTTAGATTCCAATTGGTGTAAAGACACCGAGAGGTTGGATCTGCTCGCCATGGGTCAGAAGTTTTATGGATTTGGCCTAGGCTACAGGTTGGTCATACTAGCTGAGGGTTCTAAATCATCTGCCCCCCGTGCTGGTCATGTCTTAACCTCCCAGTTACACTTGGGGTTTGTGGTTTACTTTGGACCCTACTTTGTATAAAGTTTTTCACGCCTTTAATCTTTATATTGCCCTGTTGCACCCTGTATTTTTACACACCTTGATATGCTTGCTGTGGCTCTTGCGTTTTCGACGTTATCCAGAGTCGCAACACTTGTTCAAGTCTTTGATGAGCTTGAAGAGGTCGTCCTCTAGCTCTTGTGAGTTCGGCTGGTACTATGTGGCACCTAAAGAGGGTTAAGTGCTGTCATATCCCAAGCTTGGTCGCTTCAGGGATTGGACTGGCAAGTTTTTTTGGGTTGCGATACCTTCTTCCTTTGAAGTGATTGTCATTGCTTTTCTTTTTTAACCACTACCAGCTGATCAGCTTTTCTTTTCTTTGCGACTGGTTGGGCTGGATCAGGATCCTTGATATCATCAAGGTCTATTGGCTCCTTCCCCTGTCTGACTGCTGCAGCCATAGGTTTGACGTCTATGAGATAGCATGCTCTAGCCGTCTTCTAATCCCTGTTCAGGGAGCAAACAGAGCCATCATCCCTTTCATATTTCAGCAACATGAGAGCTGGGATGATGACGGCCTTGTACTCGTTCAGAGTGGGTCAGCCCAAAATGGGGTTATAGGCGGTCAGCTCTTCAACCACCAGAAACCAAATGGTCATGTGTCGTCCTTTTCCCTTCTCTTCCAACCGAATAGGGAGATCTATCTGTCCGACTGGGTGCACAACTCCTCCCCTAAAACCAACAAGAGGGTGGGAGACATTATGCATGTTGTCCAACTTGTACTTGATCTTGGACAGGTACTTGTAGCTGATGATGTTAGAGGAGCTTCCTATGTTAATTAAAATGCGGCCAACCAGTTGGTTGGCCACTTTGCATTCAATGATCATAGGGTCATCATGCGACCGACGGACTTTGCCTCGGTCTTGTTCAGTGATGACGACCTCTGGGAAGGCGCTAGTGGTAGACGCCTGCCCTTCATCAACAGAGTTGACGATCTTCCTCAGATGGTCCTTAGTGCCCAGGATGGCAGGCCACCTCCAGCGAATCCTCCTACTATAGTGTAGACCGGCTCCTCATCGATGTCTGAACTACCAGCAGGCTGGGGAGTTTTTTGGAGGATTGCCCCGGATTTGTCTTGGAAGTCACTTTGGACTTCACATAGGATTTCAGCACTCCTTTGTCAGCAAGACGGTCAAGTGTCCACTTGAGGCTGTAATAGTCGTTAGTGTTATGGCCGACATCCTCATGGTAGTGGCAGTGTTTGTTCTTGTTCCGATTTTCAGTGGAACCTTTCATTGGATTCGGCTTCTCTAAAGTCAGTCGGTCCTTTATCTCCATGAGGATTGAGTAGTTGTCCTTGTTAAACTCGTACCTTGGAACGTACGGTTTAAATTCGTTCTTCTTTTTTCTAGGACGGCTGATCAGAGTCATCAATAGCCCAGATCGCTTTTCTCTTTTTACTCTCTTCAGACTTTTGAGTCGGCTGAGCAGGCCGACACTCTTTCTTCTTATCAGAATTTTTAGAGTCTGATTGTTCATTGGAGGAGCAGAGTTTGGTCGCCTGTATATACGCTTCCGCCTCCATCAGAGCTCCTTGCAGGGTAAAAATTTTCTTTCGGACGAGGTTGAACTTAAAGGTCGAACCATCCTTTAGACCTTTGAAGAAGTATGTATAGGCTACCTCGTCAGACAGACCTTGAATCTGGATTCTCACCAGATTGAACCGCCTAATATTGAAGCGCAATCCTTTTCTATCTCCATGCTGTACATTGCTCAGATCGAGGCTCGTTTTCTTTGCAGGGATATTCATAGAGATGTTCGAAGCAAACAAGAACGCAAACGTCTTGATGCTCTTTATGCATCCAGCCGGCAGGTTGCCGAACGACTGTTGGGCTATGCCCTTCATTGTAGCTGGGAAGCAGCAACACCAGGCGACATCATCCAACCCCTGTAGATACATGAGGTAGGTGTATGCCAGAAGGTGATCTTCTGCCATGTCACGGGAGTTTTCCGTGTTTTCTTCGTGTACACCTGCACGTGCTTTATCCATGTGAACATGTTTTAGGGCAAATAGTGTCCCGCATCACGGCAATATATACTGTGTCACGGCAACCACTTCCGTGTCGCGGCAGACACTAATCGTGTCATGGTGCCCCAAAGTTAGGGTTTTATATTTTTAGGATTCCGTGTGTTCACTCTACTCTTTTCCCTATAAATGCGACCTTCATTTCTGCAGTTCGGGGCATTAAATAATTTCTATTCTCTCCTCCATGATCTAGCCTAAACACTAGCCTACCTTATTCTTCTACAATACTTCCCCTAAGCAGTCCAAGGAGTCCGTACTTTATTCGAGGTTCCATCCTTAAACCAAGGCGTGTAAGGTAAAACTGTTTGAGGGTTTGGCCCCAAATAAACTTTATTTAATTTAATTTTAATTATTGTTTTATTGATTTCCTTGAAGTTACTAACGCGTTTATTATTTTATAGTTGCAAGCAAACAAAATCAAAGTAAGGAATCATGTTCCTTTTATTTCTATTATATTTCTAACGATTGTTATTATGCTTGTCATATAGTAATTGTTGGATTATTGTTGAATTGCTTCCAATATTAATGTTGATTTTATTATATTTATTGATCACCATATTGCATGTTTAAAGGGAATATGTAATTGAAATTCACGCCTAATAAGATAATTTGGACGACCGGTTTAGGTTCCTTTTTAATCTTGTTGTTTAATCAAGTGATCACTAATATTTTAGAATTATTTGTTACATCAATATTCAACTAATTTAGCATAATAATAGTTTGGAGCAAATTGAATCTTTGTTTGCATGCCTTTGAGATCGCATGAATCACTTTTCACTATAAGAATCGAGTATAGGCCAATACGGGCGAATGTGACTCCATGACTCACTTCATACCATCATCCCCGATCCTTTTTTGGTGGTTCTAAACCATATGGAGTTAGTAATCTCATGGATTATGAATGGGGTGTAACCTTCACGGGTCAATCATTGTTGCCTTTCGTTGTCCCTTTATTGTGGTTGCCTTTTATGATTCGTGAATGGTTTATAAGTTCCTTAAAAACTTGTTGACGGCTCCCTACTTTCCTTGTCCCTAATCGTATATGTCAATTCCTACTTCCTATGAGTTCCAATCATATTCACTACATGCTAAACGACGCTTACAATTTGGCGACTCCACTGGGGAGGATTCTTTGTTATTTATCGATTTGAGTGATCGGTATTTAATTAAGATGAGTGGATGAGACTTGAAAGATTCTTGAAAAGTATTCTTGTGATTAATTTGGCATTCTTTCATAGCATAGACGTTTCTAACATCGTATTCAGGTCTGTCCCATAGGAAAAATTGGATAACCTGGTCTAGAACGAAGAAAACAGGGGCACCAGTCAGATTTCCTAACTGCCGCGCCATGGTAGAGCTTGCCGTGTCACGGCGCAGGGCACTGTCACGCGGTGTTCAGCACCGTGACACGGTATATTCTGCCGTGTCGCAGCAGTCCTGAAATCTTTCCAGTGGCTTTATTTCTCTTCTCAAAGTCAATTTCCTTTGATTTTTCTGAAAAAACGTGTGTGTTCTACATACGTCTTAGCCCCGGGGGATTTAAGCTCTATTAACCTAAAAATTATCATGGCAATAAGGGTTCATCCGAGTTAATAAATCCTCCCAAACCATGGAGTCGAGTTCGATTTCATCACGAACTCGCGGAGCCGCCCGTTGGCATACACCCTCAAGGGAGGCTTCCTTGCCAACGCGTCCAAACTCTTAACCATGGTACCCTTTGACAACAAAAAGCTTGACCATAGTTGAACATAAATCTTGACCTTAGGTTGCGAACTTGTTTTTTTTTTCCGTATCATCGTGACTAAGTGCTACGTGCTTTATTTGGTGCTAACCCCACATGTGTTTGTTCATTTTGTTTTTGGACTAACCTATGACCGAGGGTTTTTATTCCACATGTAATTTAATACGGACTTAAATCGAATAAAATCTGGAAAAAATCACAAAACTGGACCTGGAACTGTGCACCATGTCACGGCAGATATGCCGCGCCACGCTGTACAGTGCTGTGACACGGTATGACGGTATGCAGCACTGTGTCACGACAGTTAGCACCGTGACACGGTGCCCATGAATAGTGCTTTGTCAGTCATTTTTTGGTTTTTGTGCGTACTTATGTGGTTTGTATGTCCGGTCTAGTGCCATGTCTATCTATACGGTTATAACACGCGTCTATAACCTCACTTAAACACTCATAAGTCATGTCGAGTTCACACACTTTTTGTTGAGTCGTACACCATTTCGTTCATTACCGTACATTAGGTGGGTTTTGTGTTTTATTTCATTTTTTTAAGGGAGTAAGTCGGATGGTATCCTCCCGTACATACTTTTACTTTTATTTTCTATAAATTTTTTTTTACTTGTTTTCTTTTTCCGGATGGGTCAAGATTGAGTCTAGTCATTTAAGGTGTGTTTGATTTTAATATCGCAGCACTTGGTCGAGAAGAAGAGGTAGATTGTTACGGTTCGAATCATTACCTCAACAACCTCTTAAACCTAAGAGGCGTACAAGAAAACCTACACAATCATCTCCACATAATCCACCTTCGTCTCCAGTTCATTTTGAGTTCATTCCAATGGCCACTAAGGAAGACGTCGAGAACCTCAATAAGACCATTGAAGCACTCGCTGCTATGGTGCAAACGCTCACTACTAAAGTCTCTACCGTGGAATAGACTAATGTCACTATGGCTGCAATGGACAAGATCAAAGAACAAGTGAGTAAAATTTCTAAGGACTTCACTTATGTGGAGCAATCTGCCACTTCTCTGAATGTCAAGGACAAGCTTCCTGAGAAGTTTTCTGCTACTAACATCCCAAAGTTCAAGCCTACTGATAACCCTATGTTTCAGTTGAAGGATTTTTCTGCAATTATAGGCTCTCAAAGGATTAGATGTAGCACTCTTCCCTACTGTGTTCCCTCTTTCCTAGGAGCACGCTTGTCAACAGTGGTTTTATTCTTTGGATTCAAAGCATACTGAGACTAGGAAGGATGTTACTGAAAGCTTAATGAGTCATTACAAAAGTAACATCCAAGCCAAGACTTCTGACGAGAACTCTCCATTCTCAAATAGAAGGAGAATGAAGGCTTCACTACATATCTGAACATGTGGAGAGAAACAGCTGCACTCTTGGTGGATCCTCCCAAAGAGAACGAGATGGTTTGCCTCTTTATTTCAAATCTGACTCATAAGTACAAGCAACATTTGAAGTTTCTTCCTTTGAACACTTTCAAAGCGGTGTACGATATTCGTATCAATATTGAGGATGAGTTGATGAAGACTGCTTGTAGCAACAATAACAACAACAACAATTAGAAAAACAAGAAGACAGACAGTCCTTCTTCTTTGTCTTCTAAGCCCAACAATGCTACAAACAACATAAACCTCAATGATGTGTTGGCTCTTAATGCTCCCACTCAGAGATTCCAAAGGAAAAGGAGGGTTTACACACCTTTGGGAATGAGCTATGATACTGCTTTTGATCGCCAGCATAGTCAAGGATTGATCATGCCTATCGGACCGTTTCCTAAGCCCAGGCCTGAGAACAGAACTGCTAGCTATGATCCCAATGCTTATTGCAAGTTTCACCAAGGCAAGGGTCATACTACTAAGCAATGCTGGAAGTTAAAGGATGTAATACAACACTTGATTGATGCTAATTAGCTTCTTGTCCCTCTAGGGGCCAAGAAGCCTAATATTCAAACAGGTCCTCTTTCTGATGCTTTGGCTATCACAGGAAATGAAATCCTTTGATCCTTCATTACTCATCCAATATGTGGATGAACCTTTCCAAGTTGTTTTTGTTTTAAGCTATGAAGAAGTTAATGAAATCTGGGATAGTGACGACGAAGACGTCTATCTCACAGATATAACCTGTTCATCTCTTGGCCCTGTTAATCATAAAGATAGCGAAGATGATTGGGGGGACCTTGAGGTTATGGTTCTCACCAGGAATGGAAGATTATAGCAACCTAATCCAGCTCCACCACAAGCACAACCAATAGTTGATCCCATCGACCCTGTAAGCAACGATGTGATTAAGAAACTACAAAAGACTAAGGTGGAAATGAATGTTTGGAAGCTTTTGGCTACCTCCCACGAGCAACGAAAGGCTATAATGAATGCTCCTGTAAAGATAGGGGTTGATAGTGACATGACTCCTCAAGGGCTAGTCAGCTTTCTCACTACTGAATTACCGAGTACCAACAATTTGATTTCCTTTTCTGATAAGGATTTGCCCCCGGAAGGGGATCAACATAACAAGGCCTTACACCTTACTGTGGTGTGTAGGCATATGAATGTTCCCTTGAGCCTAGTTGATAATGGTTCGGCAATCAATGTATGCCCGCTGCACACTGCGAAGAAGCTGGGCATAAAAGATGAAGAATTGACTCCCTCTACTCAAGGGATTCATGCTTATGATAATATTCACCGTTAGGCCGTGGGTACTATCATGTTAAACATAACTACTGGAGCCATTTAACGTCGCACCAAGTTTCAAGTGGTGGATATTAAGGCTTCTTTCAATCTGTTGTTAGGTCGCCTTTAGCTTCATGAGCTAAAGGCAATCCCATTATCGCTGCACCAGAAAGTCAAAGCCATAGTTGGAGGGGTTCCAATCACCATTAATGCCTCTCCTATGCATATTCAAGTTATTGACACTCCCATTGTTCATGTCGACCATGACAAGGAAGATGAGGATCTCTGGGGGTTCTCTCTAGAAGATGTTCACATGATTGAAGAAGAGGAGAAGTGTCACCTCGATTTTGATCCTTATTCAAATGTCAACATTAATGCAATCATGAAGAAGCAAGGGCATTTCCATGGAATGACCCTTGGCATCAAGAAAAAGATGGCTGAACTTTGGGGCCACCCAGGTGCACCCAAGAAAGACACCTTTAGCTTGGGATTCAAGCCAACAAAAGAAGATATGAAGCAAGCTCTCTTTAAGATGAGGGCTCGCAACAATGCTCGAACCATGAAAACAGAAATGACTATGTATCCTTATCCCTTCACTCTCAATGGCCAGTACATCAAAGAAGGGGATGACTTCCCATGCTATGAATTTCCCGAGCCTTTATCCACAGTGGGAAATGTGAGCTAGGGTTCGAAGTTTTCATGGATTGTGATTTCATCGACGAAGGCGATGTGTTCTCAAAAGCTGAGAAACCAACTAGTCCAGGCTCTAATGATATGAATATTAATCTTCTTTTCGGGCTAGAAAAGAATGAACCTAAGCACATCGACAATGATAATTTTAAGCTCATTCAAGCTATCATGTCAAGTAAAGATTTCGACCCCTCTGAGTTAATTGTCCCTGCTGATGGTGTTCTAAAGGGGTAGCGCAAGACGGTGAAGATCACTATGCCGAGTGGAGAAAAGCTGGAAGTGACCATTGGCGAAGGCCCTATGTTTGATTAATCTGAATCGTCTGAGTTCGAGTCCGAGTTTGAGTCTGTTAATGAGCCTGTAGGATCTAAGGCCAATCCCCTTTATGCTATGAAGGCTTTTTCTGTAGTTCCTCCTAGTGTTGAGCCTGTTGTCGAGTCTCCTCCCTCCATTCCAAATAATTCCGGTGAGGTCGCAGCTGACCTCACCTTCTCTGATGTAATGTTTAATGAATTCAATAAGATCAGTACCTTCGCTTACGATGCTAGTCATTCCCCTAACCCTAATCAACATTGCTTTGCTAATGATAAAAATAACAAAGAAATAATAAAAGAAGTGGAAGAACATGAATATAAAACTGCAATTATTGAAGATACAGAAACAGTTAATATTTCCAATGATATGACTATTAAAGAAGTTAAAATTGGATTAACACTAAGTCAAGACGAACACAAAGAGCTAATTAACTTGCTTAGTGAATTTGTTGATGTATTTGCTTGGTCATACCAAGATATGCCAGGTATTGACAAGGATATAGCTCAGCATACGATACCACTCATTCCAGGTATGAAGCCTGTCAAATAAAAGTTACGCCGTATGAAACTGAATGTGGCTCTCAAAATCAAGGAAGATGTCAGAAAGCATCTAGCTGCAGGTTTCATCAAAGTATCCAAGTATCCAAGTATCCAGAGTAGATATCTAATGTGGTTCCAGTTCCAAAGAAAGATGGAAGGGTCAGAATGTGTGTTGATTACAGGGATCTCAACAAGGCAAGCCTAACGGATGGGTTCCCTCTACCTCACATTGACATTCTGGTTGATAACACAGTAAACCATGCACTCCTCTCCTTCGTGGACCGCTATACTGGATATAATCAAGTACTAATGGCCGAGGAAGACATTGAGAAAACCACATTCATTACACAATGGGGTACATATTGCTATACGGTAATGCCATTCGTGTTGAAAAACGCAGGTGCCACCTACCAAAGAGCAGCCACAACATTGTTACATGATATGATGCATAAAGAGGTGGAGGTATATGTTGATGATATGCTCGTCAAGTCAAAAGATCAACCAGGCCACATCATTGCACTTCGCAAATTCTTTGAACGACTCCGCAAATACAATATGAGATTGAATCCAGCAAAGTGTGCATTCAGAGTTACATCAGGCAAACTCCTTGGCTATGTGATCAGTTCTCAAGGGATTGAAATAGATCCCACAAAAGTCAAGGCAATCATGACCGTGCCACAACCCAAGACTGAGAAAGAGATTCGAGGTTATATAGGAAGGTTGCAATATATAAGTAGGTTCATATCAAAACTCACTGCGATATGTGAACCTATATTCAAGAAACTAAAGAAGAATGTTATAGTTATATTTGATGATGACTGCCAAAAAGCTTTCGACAAGATCAAGGAATACTTGGCAAACCCACCCATGCTAGCACCAACAATACCTGACTTTCCTCTTCGACTCTACCTTACAGTCACAAGAGAAACGATGGGAGCAAAGCTAGCACAAGAGATCGAAAGCAAAGAAAATGCAATCTATTATTTGAGTAAGAAGTTTCAAGGTTATGAGGCCAGGTAAACGCCGCTTGAAAAGTTGTGGCTCGTACTCGTGTGGGCCGCAGAGAAATTAAGACATTACATGCTCACTCATAAAGTGCATGTCGTATTAAAGATGGATCCTCTTAAGTACTTGTTCGAGAAAGCAATACTCAATAGCAGATTATCAAGGTGGATAGTCATTCTTGCTCAGTTTGACTTAAAATTCGTACCACAAAAGGCCATCAAAGGTTCTGCAGTCTCTGACTTCTTAGTAGATTTCCCACTAGAAGAAGTTGAGATAGAAGAAGAAGAGTATGATTTCCCTGACGAAGATCTATTCATAACCGAAGATGATAGCTTGACACTCTATTTCGATGGAGCTTCGAACCAAAAGGGTTGTGGTGTAGAAGTCTTGCTTGTATCACCCAACGAAGAACACATCCCAATTTCCATGAAGCTTGACTTTGATGTCACCAACAACGCTGCAGAATATGAAGCATGCATCTTGGGATTCGAAACAGCTGTGGCATTGGGAACCAAAAAGCTCAGAATCTATGGCGACTCGTCACTAATCATCAACAAGATCTCTAAGAGTTGGAAAGTGAGAATTAAAAGTCTCGCTATGTATCAAGCTCATCTAGAAACTCTCACAGAGCAACTAGATGAAGTGGAATACACATAGTTGCCAAGAGAAGAGAATCAGTTTGCCGACGCACTAGCTAAGTTGGCATCAATGGTGCGAATCCCAAAAGACACAGTCAGAATGCCACTGACTATAGAAAGGAGATATGAGCCGGCTTATGTTCACGCACTTGACAATGAACAAGACTCGCAAGAAGAAGATGAAGAGCCATGGTATACAGATATCCTTAATTACGTGACAAAAGGAGAAAACCCTCCTAACACTGATAAAATAGCACGTCGTGCCTTAAGGCTCCTGGCCTCACAGTATGTGCTCCTCAGGGGAGAACTCCACAAAAGAATTGCACAAGGGAGAAACCTCTTGTGCGTAGCTAAGAATGAAGCGCACAAAATCACTGGGACGCGGCAGACAGCTTTTCCGGGATTTGACACTTTTGTTAATTGTTTTACGATTATTTCGTTCTTCCATTGCGTCAGACTTCTTGACTCGGATAAATTAAATAAAAAAAAGTAAAAAGAATAAAAAATAATAAAATAAATAAAATAATAAAAAGTCATTATAAGTTTTAATTAAGGCAAAAATAAATATGCTATTATTAATGAAGTAAATGTCACTATAACTATTGACATTATACACCTTATTTAAAATTAAAACTTAAATCATAAAAAGCAAAGCAATATTGGTCTAGTCCTTCTTAGCCTTAAGAATTTCTTTCTTCTTTTCAACTAGGTCGGCCTTCACCATTAGTGTGTCCTTCGTAGCTCGAACCGTCACACCCCTAGTACAGCTTTCACCCCTTTCACCTCTCTCAGGTTTCTTAGGACGTTTCTCTCTATACACCATATTGTCCTTACCCTTTCCTTTTAATTAACTTTTTTTCTTAGGCATGATAGGAGTCTTAAACTCAATTCCTTGAGTTCTCGGACCAAGACGATCTTTAGGAGGTGCCTTCTTACTTCCAAGTCGTTCCTTCACATCACTGTCAAACCTATGCGATCCAACTCTCTCTCTCTCCTACTTGGAGGATTCAACCATGATTTGTATGCACTAGACAAGGGTGGAGGAGGTTGGTTTCTCGCAGAAACGGTCCACAAGGGGCTTCCAATCCAATACGTCTCATACTTATGAACATTACTTTAATGCAATGATACTTCACGAGGGCTATCATTATAGCGTGGAACTACTTGTTCAACTCCATATTGTCGCATCAATCGGGAAGGGGGCAATAAAAAGTCAGTTTTGAGAGACTAGGAATACGAAAATACGGGGTATCATTCGTCTCGACCATCCTAGTAAGTCTCCACCAAGGCACCACCCATCGAATGGAAAATTCTCTCTTTACAAAGAACAACTTCCAATCATCATAAGACATGTTTGCAAAATAGTTTTTCTTCCTACGAACTAGATCGTTGGGACCATACTTTTCGATATCATTGGGGGCTTCAAAGAGTTCCAAACGCTCCATCAACCATATCTAAAAAAAAAATCCCAGATGATAAAAAAAAGGATGGAGCACCGTGACACGTCACACATCGCCGTGGCACGGTGCCAGCCACGTGTCACGGTTATCAAACAGGAGCTGCTTTTACCTGCAACAGTACTAGAGAGCCCTTCCTGACGGCTTTTCGGTCAGATTTTGCTTCGTCGAGACCACGCTGAGTCTCTCCAAGGCAAGAAGGCATAAGGGATCTTCCAGATTCAACATGTTCAAGCACAGATGCTAATCTAGCATGTCCTACTTTACCGTTTGCAAATAAAAGCTTGCTAAACATGCAAAAAATATAAGCTCTCCTACGGTATACATGGTATGACTCAGAGATAGGACGGTTGCAATATAAATTTTCATGCTTTTCTAGATCTACTTCGTTAGCACACACAATTTTATTTAATTCTGGATCTGTCAGATTTAGATGACGCTCAAAAAATCATGTTCAATTTCTACATGCCTTAATTCCATTAAACCTCTGACATGAAACAATTCTAGCTCTCTTTTCTCTACAGGGAATATGTAATTGAACGTCACACCTAATAAGATAATTTGGACGGCCGTTTTAGGTTCCTTTTTAATCTTATTGTTTAATCAAGTGATCACTAATATTTAAGAATTATTTGTTGCATTAATATTCAACCAATTTAGCATAATAATAGTTTGGAGCGAATACGGGCGAATGTGACTCCATGACATTTCGTACCATCATCCCCGATCCTCCTTTCGTGGTTCCGAACCATGTGGAGTTAGTAATCTCATGGATTATGAATGGGGTGTAACCTTCACGGGTCAATCGTTGTTGCCTTTCGTTGTCCCTTTATCGTGGTTGCCTTTTATGATCCGTGAACGGTTTACAAGTTCCTTAAAAACTTGTTAATGGCTCCCTACTTTCCTTGTCTCTAATCATATATGTCAATTCCTACTTCCTATGAGTGCCTAGGATATTCACTACATGCTAATGTAGGCGCACTTTGAACGACGCCTACACTAACTAATGTGTTTGTTTTCATGTGATGTTGCCAATAGGAGTAATGACGATATTAGGTGCTAAATTAGCCCTAAATCTTTCATTACTTCAGATTAGAAAGCCAAGCCTACTGGTGAGGTAATATGTTATAAAAGAGGGGAAGTTAGCTGCATTTTGCATTTCATTTTTTTTCTAATGCATTAAAAATATGGAGGGTTGATACATTCATGTGTTTGTCTAAGATATATTTTAAGAATAATTTCCTTCTAAAACTGGGCTTAAAGACCTAAGAAAGTAAGAGTTTATGTAAAGGATGTTCAAGGATAAGGAGTAACTTACTACGTCCCAAAGATGCCCTATGAAACAGCCCTTACGTCAAGAAACAAATCCATTTCTTTATGTCAAGTGATAGAATTATTCAAGAGCTTTCCAACCATATCTCACAATAATTTTTTTTTCGGTTTTTCTATGATTTTGAATGATTTGTTTTGTTCAAGATATCTTAAACGATAAAAAAGGCACGTTTTTCTTAATTACCTTCTTTTAAGAAATTGAATTAATTTGCTTTTTAAGAAATTAATGGTATGAAACCTATACTATGCTATAGTATGTAGTTTAAACTTATGGAACTTTAATTATTAGAATATCTTAATTTAATCTAAAGATGACTTTAGAAATAAAAGAGTTTTAAGGAACTTTAATCTAAAGATGACTTTCGAAATAAAAGAGTTTTAAGGAACTTTAATCTAGAGATGACTTTAGAAATAGGAGTTTTAATAAACTTTAATTTTTGTTCTTAAATGTTTGTTTTTGAGGTAACTTAACCTTATATTAAGACGACTCCAGAAATAAATGATATTTATAAGAAACTTAAACTTTATTTTAAGACGATTTTAGAATTAAAAACTTTTACAATTTTATGAGCTTTTTTTATCTCAAATCCTTTTCATAACATAAGAATGAATCATAACTTTGCATACTTGTTTTTAATAATTAATGATAGTTAATATAAGGTTATGGCCTCATTTCCAAACATGAGGTTAATATTAATTATTTAGATGTATAAGGTTGTAACAATTATCCATCTCCATAAAAATAAGCTCGGATCCCATTATAATTACCCGATGGATTAATTGACAATCAAATATGATTAAATAGTTTATTGTTCCCTTTTATTTGGAGGTAAGGCCTTGATAGGTGTCGTGTTTTATTTGACCAATTCCATTAAGCCTAAACACATAAACCCTAAAACCTTACAAAAATTACCCTTGAGTGATTTTTAAATCTAAAGTGAGGTTACATAGTGAACCCTTACAGTTTCATTCAAAAAATACCTTGACCTACTAAAAAGTCGTCAATTGGGACGCATTTGTTATTTTTGGTGATCACTAATCGGGGTGATTTCCCTCAACCAAGGTGGTTTATTTTGCTTTTCTGAGTGAATCCGTAAAAAATGATATTTATGTTAACTACCCAAATGTATAACCCAGATGGAATTGGTTATTTAAAATGCGGCATCTGTCTGAACTAAGAAGGTTTTAATCCGTGAGTGAATTAAAAATCTCCCTATGATCGGTACGTAGTGCAACTTTGGTGCTCAAACCTACCTTATATTACTTATTATATCATTTTATGTGACTAACATTCCTTAAAAATTGACTTTAAACAACGCATTAGTAAGAGCTCGTTCTTTAAAAACGGAAGAGAAGACGAGTTTCAGACGTTTGATTCTCTTAACCTAAATCTCAAACCCAAGACTATGCCTTAAAATTTTCTTTTTATGGAGTTAGCAGTTAGTTTTTAGTATTATTTCTTAAAAATTGATTGTTTTACAATCCGTCCTTATTCAGGTAAAAATAAGGTAGCGACTCTACGTTTTTAATTAAAAGTCTTATCAGACACTTAAGTGGAACCTCTTAAGACTAATTTGTCCACTAAAAATCAGGTACCACATTCTGGCGACTCCGTTGGGGAATTCTTTTTTTAAAAGTGCTTAGTGATTTAAACCTGAAATTGTGTTGTTAAATGGTTTAAGTGTTCTTATAAGCATGTTTTGTGTGTAGTCATCCATCAATTGTCATGAGCATGAGCATTCTTTTCTTTTTCTTTTTTAGGCTGGCACCTCTACCTATTGGTAAGGTCGGATTTAGACAACAAAATTAATGAACTAAGGGCGTAAACCTAAGTGATCTAAGACATACCGTCCAACAATTGATTGATGATGGGAAAATTCCAATTCCAAGATTGTGGACTCCACCTACTTTGAGGTTTTTAAATGAAGATTTGCCGAATGATTACGGTAATGATCGGCCTTTGTCCATTACTTTGGTATCGGCTTGTTACGAAGTCTCGGGAATTTTGGAACACAGGGAGTCTTCATTCAACATTTTTAGTAAAACCATTCTCGAGAAATTAGGGTGTGAAGACGCTCCTTTAAGACCCTCGAAGAGGATGGTTAGAACAAGCGATCGCACTCTTATGCAGGCAATTGGAGAAATCACCTTGCCACTAGGATATCATGATTGGGTTTGTAATGCCGAGTTTCAAGTAATTGATGATCCGAAAAACCTCACCTTTACCTTGGAAAAATCCTGGTTACAACATATAGGGGAAATTTCCTCTGCAATTTATAAAAAGATCAGGTTTTCAACCCCAGGCGGTGTGATAACAATTCATGGGGATGCGGTCTTACTGAACATGGCAACCACGGTGTGCAATATGGTGAGTTTTGGGGAAGGTTCGACTCCGAGACCGAAGAAGGAGAATTATGAAAGATCATTATGGGATTTGCTATCAAATTTCTCAATGTATCGTGAGGCTTTTAGTGATTATCTCAAAAGAACAATCATAAATGCCTCAAGCCCTTTTAGAGATTTGAGGGAAATCTTCAAACTTGATACTCACCAGGTCAAAGACGATTTGATTAGAAAGGGTTTTATAAATGACTCACTAAATCATGCAATGATATGTCATAACATCAAGTATTATCATGTTCACATAGATGAAGAGTCTTCCATTAATATGTGCATGTACCATACATTTGTTGAGTGGGAATTCGAGGAGGAAGAACTTAGACTTGTAACAATAGATGGTATTTGTAACAACGATGTATATGAACATGTATGTGGTAAAATTGATGCTATTGTTAAATACAAAGGTGTAAGTTTCACCACAAGTTTTATAATTTGTGATATACCAGTTCCCTATGATGTCAAACTTGGTAGGCCCTAGATTTACCAATTTCATCCCCTCATGTTAGTTCAATCCCAAGAGATACCAGCACAGCTTCATGAATCTTTAAACTTCCATGATGGCTCTAAAATTTTAACCTTACGGCCTAAATCTCCAAATGATAAAAACCCGGACCCAAAGGTTTCCACTATTGAACAATCAAAGGCCTCTCGCCAAGAAAACACTGTCCCCCATTCTCGTCAAACTGGCCCCGAATTATTATATGATGTGCCTATCCATGAATTAATGTATTCTCAAAATGTATTCAAAACCTTAGACGCTTTTCACTCTTCCTCACAAGAAGGTAAAAACAACGAACATCATGATGTTAATCAAGGGCTCACCTTTACAGATAGCGATTTACCCCCAAATTACTATCATAATGAACCACTGCATATCACTCTCCGACACGGTTCAAGTTATATTAATCACATATTGGTTGACATCAGATCTGACGTTAATATTTGTTCCCGAGAATACTTGTATGAGTTGGGGTACAATGATTTACATATCACTTACTGCTCCATTTTTCTCACAGGTTTTTACCAATTGCCAAAGGAAACGACGGGGTCTATAGTCTTACCTTTGGTACATGAGAATGTTTTGTTCAACATAGAGTATATGGTAGTGTATTTTCGACTCTCATGCAACTTGTTACTAGGAAGACCCTAGCTGCACGGGTGTAAAGCAGTCTCATCTAGCTTACGCCAGAAGCTAAAGATAAGAGCATCTTGGGGCATCATTACTATATGTGGTGACTATAGTAGGGAAGCCTATGGAGATGAAAGTTCATCTTAATATGGTGGTTGGATAAACACCATAAAAACAACATATCATTGCATAAAAAAGGATAAGGTGGTTGTAATAAGGCGCCCGCCATTTTAAAAAATAATATATTTTCCTATTCTGGAAAATGAATGGGACAAGCCGAACTGGATACCGAACAAGGAAAAGGCTGATGATATCCGAAGGAGGTTTAATTGGCTTTATGACAAAGACATAGCAGTTTCTTGTGAAAGGGTTCAAACATCTGCAAACAAAGTGGCACCCCTACGAGGAATCATGGAACCTTACATCTTCCACGACAACATTGGTCCGTTTACAACAGAGTCATGCATGGTAGTGTGTAAAGCATGGGCATAATGGATTTTGGATAAAGAAGATAACCCCCTATATGTTGACAAATAGAAAACTGCATGGGAGAAGCGACTTTTGACTGGGGAAGTAGATGCATGGTAGTAGTAGTCGTTACATTTTCAGTGAAGTTTGTTGTAATTTTTTTTATGCGAACTACGAGCGACTTGATCCCTGAAAAAAAAATGGAAAAATGAAAAATAAAAAAAAAAATCTTGTAATACGTAGGCAGCTCACTTTGAGTGCAGTCGCAAAAGTAAAAATTATCTTGTTTTTATGTCGAACTACGATTCGCCTGATTTCTTGAAACACGTTACACTCAGCACATTTTCACACTCAAGAATACGTAGGCAGCTTTTGGGCTCGGCCATTAACAGTTTATTATATTGCTGCAGGCTTTATTTATTTATTTTTTTTTTTACTTTTCACATTCCTTCATGAGGTGGAAAATAGATGGAAAAGAACATTAATTCATACTTATATAGTGATATAACCATAATAATAAACTAAAAAAAAACCATAATACAAAGGTCTAGGCCCTAACTGAATCTCAGCAAATGGCGAAGCTTCAAACATCTCTATTTGACCCCAAGTAAACCCTTGACAATGGTCTATAATGAGTCGAGCTCCTCGAAGCATGTCTTAAGGGGAGTGTCGAATACTAACTTCCCAACCACGAGAGCGCATTAGGAGTAAAATGTCACACAACTTTTTCTCAACGTTTGTTGGGTAGACATCTAGTACAACCAGGGATGAGATGAAGCGATTGACGTCCAGCATTACTTCTAACTATTTCACTTCTAGAGAGCGAAACTTTTGCAACCCATTTTGCAATAAACATAGAGAGAAAAAGGGAAAACTAGGCCCTCTAAGCCTTGAACCAAAACCGACCTTCCAAAAATCGCCTGGTTCTCGCAATGTATAATCACCCCTACATCCATCTGAGCTGTCTTATAAAGCAGCTGAAGATAAAGTATGAGGATTTTCATGTAACCAAGAAGTAGTTGACAATGCTCTAGTTAATCTGTCTATTATTATAAAAAGACTCCTTTGACCTATTGTCCATAAAGTCTCGGGGAGATGAGATATATAATATCTCTTACGTGGAGGAAGTTTTTAAATAAAACTCTCCTTAGACTCTCGATAGTTGGAAGGACAACCCACCATCATGTTAAATGATTATAGGTTATAAAATCTGACATACCTAGCTAAGATTCATTAACGAAGCTTTGAGATGGACCTTTCCCTTGACGTGAGGAAGTTCTAGAATAAACACTACGAGGAGTATTATAAACCGATATGGATATTGACCCCTCAGTCAATCGAGTGAGCGAAAAGAAACATGAATCACTCCATAGGAATAGTGATGATGGAAGAGAATTATGTCCCAAAAGATTACAAGACATCATCATGCCTAGACTCTCAGTGACTTCTTCCCGATCGACGAATCAGAGATGAACAAGAAAAAACAGGAAGGGAGATATGTTTTAAGTAAAATGAGGATGTTACTTAGTATTTGACTTGTACAGTACCCACGAGCATCCCAAAACAATAACCTAAGAGATAAGTACGTGGGGAGGTTAAAAGGGAAACGTGAGGATAGGTTTGACTCTCTACGAGTTCGCTAGCGAAAGGGAGGTGTTGTTGACTTGTAGTAGCTATAATAGGGTAAACCAAGTCTATAGGGAAGCGTAGAGACAGAGACACGGCTAGTACCATTGTATCTGCCACAAATAAGAAGAGTGACTCTAGGGAGCTTCTTACCTCGAATAGTTGAGGTGGACCAGTCACCAATGCATGTTTCGCTAAAGAAACTGAAAGGGGGGATAGATAGAGAATTTTGATCATAGGGGAGAGAAAGGTTCTCTTTAGAAAATTAAGATGGATGATCTTCTGGTCGTGTTAAACCAAGAATCTCGTTACGTTCCCTTTCTCTTAAATCCCGAAGAGTAGAGCGCGAAGTATTAGAGAAGAAGTGAATCAAATCTCTAACGAGTGAGGCATTAGGATCCATAATTTGAGCAAAGTAAGAAAAATCTCAGAAGATAACACTTGAGATTTTAGAGAGAGAAGAAGTTTGAGTGAAGGGTCTTATTTCAGGCTTTAGGTTTTTATAAGACAAGAACCAATAGCCTGTCCAACACACAAGGAATCGTTGTAGTAGGGTCCAAGTCATTTTTTTAAAAAAAAAATTATTATTTTTTTTAAAAAAAGGGGTGTTCGTTTCCTGTAAAACTTTTTATTTACTTTTCTTTTTTTAGCTTGTCAAAGAAGTTTTTGTTCGTCTACAGTTGTGTTCCCTTTTTACCTCAGGAAATCTACTTGGACCCGCATAGGATCTAGGCTTGTCCGTCAAACTTCTTCTCCTAGTTTACAATCTGATTCAATATAGCATTCTCCCTGGGTCATTTGACACCAAGGGAAGTTCATTTTCCACCACCAAGCGAAATGTCTGAGATTCCTGGTCATGAAAGTTCGCTAAACCCTAATCCATCTTAATGATCTTCCAGGAATGATGCAAGCTATCCTTGATCGTCAAGATACTATGGAACAAACAATACAGAGCTTGTTAAGACAGAGTGCAAGTGCTCCTCCTCCTCTTCATGATTCAGAGGTAGTTTTACCCTTGCAGCTAGATGAGGGAAACGGTGATAGAGAAGCTCCTACCAAGATCGAGGAAGATATTCTCAGGCTCAAGGAATTACTGAAGGGTATGACTAAAGTGGAACCTTGGTTGGATATTCATGGTATCACCTTATTTCCGAAAGCACGGCTGCCATCTGGGTTTAAGATGTTGAATCTCACGAGATTCGATGGTACAGGAAGTCCTACGAATTTTTGGAAAATGTACATAGGGGCCATGAGTCCTTGGGGTGTCGACAAACCTTTAATAGTACAATTGTTTCAAGAATATTTAGATGGGGCTACTGCTCATTGGTTTCTTAATCTGGAAAACTCAAAGAAATCTTCATGGGCTGATATTGTGCGAGAATTTTCTAGCCAATACACATATAATGAAGAGAACAATGTAACAAGGAGGGATTTGGAGACAACTGCTCAAAACCATAATGAAACATTTTCTACCTTCATCACCAGGTGGAGAAATAAGGCTCCAAATAAGGTAAATAGGCCAAACGAAGAAAAAAATTACAGATGATAGTGAAGAACCTTCTTCCCGTCTATGAAGGACGAATGTCTTTCTAGTATTTTCCGTCATTCAAGGCTCTCATATCAACAGGAGCCTTGGTGGAGGATGCCATAAAAAAGGGAGACATCAAGAAAGATGAAGGGAGCAGTAGTAATACCTCTTACAATCCTAAGTTTGGGGGCAATAGGAAAACCAACAATAATAACTTAATACCCTCAAAAACAACAAACTTGATACACAACATTGGTGCCACTCCAGCATTTTAGCTCAGGCCACAGAGAAATTTTACCCCTTTGAACATGACTTATGCTCAAGCTTTCTCCAAACTAAAAAAGGCCAACCTTGTTCAACCTTTGAACCCAAGGCCACCCCCAAGAAATCCTCCTCCCAATTACAACCTGAACCAACACTGTAAAATTCCATCAAGAGTCTGGGCATGACATTGAAAATTGCACAACATTCAAGCACCGTATGCAAGACCTAGTAGATGGAGGAAGGCTTTTAGTTCGGGCGTCCTCTGATAAATTTAAAAACACACAACAAAGCATCACTAACAATCCTCTTCCCAATCATAAGCCTCTTGTCTCTATAAACACCATCTCCACTTCCAGTAAAAAAATTGATCCTACACTATTAATGGTTCGAAATGCCCCTCGAATGTATGGGATTCCATTGTCCGAAAATTATGTATGTGTTATGCATGATCACTCCACTCAGCAAGGGGTCAAGCTTGTTCCATGCAAGGGTTTTGATTTTATCCTTAACAAAGATCCATTCTCTGATGTATGTGCCACCACGGGTTATGATGGAGCATTTTGCCTAATAGACGACAATGATGATGCTTATTCATTGTTGTCTATTGTTGAGAAAAATGCTGGAGCACAACTGTAGACACCCAAATGTGTCTCCCCAAAACCAAACCCGGTGATGAATACTTTTCACGTTGAATCATAATCGAAGAAGTGGAAGTGTGGAAAGTCTAGTGTTGCGGTTAGTTTTTAATTCTTTTCTTTCTCTCTCTTTTCGAAAACCTATTTTATGAAAACAGCCAATCTAGTTTAGTTTGGTCCATGGTAAGGGTCCAATAATAGTGTAGTTGGATTGGGCTCGAAAAGAGCTTTCCAACGATATATTAAAAGCCCAATTCCGATGAATAATAATGAGGAAGTTATGGCCAAAATACTAAACTGGGCCCGGTTTGACTTTTCTATGCGGCCCAATGATCTAGGGGAGGGCCCATTGTGATTTATAGTTCCTAATGCAATTAGGATTGATTATAGTCTTCTAGAATCTTCTAGAAGGTTCTTTTGAATCCTAATGTGATTAGCATTGATACATGAGTTTTTTGAGTTTTATTTAGAATAAAAAAAGTGTTTTCAATAAAATTACTATTTTACCCCTCGTACGCTAAATTTTATCAGAAATAGGAAAACGTGTGGAAAAACCGTCTGCAGCGCCGCACCACAGGCTGTCGCCTAGCGACAGGCCTATCGCGCGGCGACACACCTTTCGCTCGGCGACAGAGGCTATTGCGGCGACAGCGTCATGTTTTATTCCTTTTCGAACTCTAATTCTTTTTTATAATATCCGGGCTGATTTTCGTTATAAATAGGGAGGGTTTGGTCCCTAATCTCTATTTCAATTATTTAATTTAATTGTTTGATTTTATATTTTCCTTGAAATTACTAACGTGTGTATTTTGTTATTAGAAAGAGGCACGAGGCTTCAAAGTATGTAGTCTTATCGCTCTATTCTTGTAGAAAGGATGTTTATTATTTATTAATTCCTAGCATCATGTTAGGATGTTATTATTGCTTTCTAGTATCATGTTTAGGGTGCTTCCTATGCTTTCTAATATCATATCAATATCATGTTAGTATCATGTTAGGGCTAAAGCTTTGATTTTTATTGCTTAGTGACATGCTAGGGTTTGTTATTAATCTTGTTAGTATCATGCCTAGGATCTTGCTATTAATATTATGCTTTAATATGATTATTATTATGATTATAATTATGATGATTGTTATTATGTTGCTTGATATATTATTATTGTTATTTCTTGATCACGCCTTTTATGCATGTTTAAAGGGAATTTGTACTTGTAATCACGCTTAATAAGATAATTAATAATCTTTTTTAGGGTTAATTTGATTATAATTCAAGTGATCGCCAATAATAGTTTTATTTGTTCATTAATATTCAACCAACATAGATAAACAGGTTTAGGGTAAACCTGTTGATTGCATGTTAGTCAGAAAGCGCACATGAATACGAGAAGAATTAAGTAGAGGCCTATTATTAGGGCAGGTTCAATCTCTTTTAGGTTGGATTTGTACCTTCATCCCCGAACACCAGTCATGGTTCCAGACCTATTGGAGTTGACGATCTCATGGATCGTTAAGGGGTGTAACCTTCACCCTGTGAACGGTTTACAAGTTCCTAAAACTTGTTGGCGACTCTTTTGCTCTAGCTTTCTTCCCTTTGGACGCCACCATGCTTAAGTGTATGATCACAGTAGGGCTCAAGTTTGGGGTAATGCTTGAAATATTCCCTACATTTTTTGGCGACTCCGCTGGGGAGGATTTCTATTTTAATTCCTAAAATTTATTTTGGCAATGATTTAGATTGAGTGGATGAGACTCAAAAAGTTCTAAGTATTTCATGTGCGTAATTTTGATTAACATTATTGTCATATGCATAAAAAAAAAGGTTCTCATTGGAAAGACCATCCGTAATGAGTAAAAAACATTGTATTTTTACACGTAGGAAATTTGAGGAATATCTTTCACAACTAGAATCGAAATAATACTGCGAAAAACTGGAAAATTTTACGAACACAGAAAGCTGCTGAGGCATGTAGGAACTGGCGTCTAGAAAACAGAGCCTGTCGCCGAAGATATGGCTCTGTCGCCGAGCGACAATTCTGTCGCCAGGCGACAGGGCTATATCGTGGCGAGAGTCTCTATTGGCTGGCGCTGCGTTCTTCAAATACCGAGCCAGAAATATGAGTTCTAATTTCGACCAGTTATAGCACTGTTGGCTCGATTCTACTTCCTGATTGAGTTTTTCTCACTTTTCCGAAACCCATATGTGTTCTACATATGGATATAACCCTCTGGGGATTCATGCCCCATCTACCCGATTAAACGCTCTGAGCAGCAAAGGGTACATCCGAGAATGTTGAATTCACCAAACCATGGAAGCGAGTCTAACTCGCGGGGTCCCATCCACTTGCGCCAACCCTTCCAAAGGTAAGACTTCCGCGCGGTGCATCCGGACTCATAACCATGGACCCTCTTTGACTAACCCATATCCCGAACTTTAGAGAAATAGAGCCATGATTAGGTTGCAAACTCATTGCATCATATTGAGACTACTTGACTACTTGTGCATTATTTGTTGTGCATACCCTATATATTTTTCCTAACCGTTTGTTTGACTTGTGATTGAGTCTAAACAAATTAATGACTAAAGGACTTTTCCTAATTAATTAATTAATTAATTTGGGTAACCAAGGTTGAATAAATTAATCAGAATTGACTTCATATGACTTTAGGCCTGTCCCGTAGAGTAAAAATGCTGAAACCAGTCCCAGATTAATACTCCGGTAATGGCGCAAAAATCTGGGCTGCAGCGCCACACGCTGCTGTGCAACGCCTGGCGATAACCCTGTCGTCAGGCACTGCACTGCAGCGGGCGGCGACAATCCTGTTATTTCGGCGACAGTTCAGAATTTTGCTCGAGTCATCGCAAAGAGTCTAATTAAACAGCTTGCTAATCAGTTCGATTATTTTGTTAAAAACAGTACCCTTGTTTAGTCCTTATTTTAGTCTAGGAACTTAGTCCCATGGTCTTCCACAAGAGTCAAAACATGTCACTTACACCCACAAATAAATCACACACTAATATGTATATACACTTTGACCATGTCTACAGAGTCTTGTATGCGCGTGTTTTCCGTCATTTTTTAGGGGGGTATGTTGGATATTAATCCTCCATTAAACCACTTGTTTGAATCCATATACTTGATTCCCAAAAATATACACCCTATTCCAATTTTTTTTTTCCTTTTTCTTTATAAACCCGTAAAGTCAAAGTCAATTTTAGTCAAGTCATTAAAACAAATAATTGGTTTAATTTACAGCGCGTGGTTAAGAAAGGAAGGGCGTTTAATCAAGGATAACCTCTTCGTTCAAGTTCAGCTTTTTGACAAATCAATCACTCGGAAAATAAAAGCTAAGAAGATAATGGCGAGTCAAGAAGAAGTCAATGAGCTCAAGAAGCATATGGCTAGCGTTACTGAGGTGTTAAAGGCTTTGACCCTCCAAATCAATGACCCTGTGAGACAACAACAAATGGAGCTCATGCAAGAAAGCATGAACAAGATATCTAATGACTATAGATTCCAGGGCATTAGCTCGCAAGGGGTCTCTGTGGACAAGGAGCTTCTTCCGCAGAAGTTCAACGCCAACGACATCCCGAAGTTTAAGGCAACTGGTAATCCTTATTTTCATTTAAGAGCCTTTGAAAATATAATGAAAATTAAGGGTATTAATAGAAAAGTATTTCATTCTTTATTTTCCTTATCTCTTGAGACCGTTTGCCAACAATAGTTCTTCTCCCTGGACAAAGAAAAAACCTCTACTTGGGAATCAATTGTAAACGCTTTCATTGATAGGTATAAATGCAATATTCAAGTTGAAACTGATCATAGGGTACTTGAAATACTTAAACAAAAAAAAAAGAAGGTTTCACTTCTTTCTTCAATAAATGGAGAGAAACCTTTGCTATGATGATTGAAGTACCAAGTGATAAAGAATCTGAGTGAAGTCCTTGCTATGAACAACCAAGGACAAAAGAAACCATTTAGGAGGAACTTTACTCCTATTGGTATGAGTTATGACACCGTATTCGATCGACTGAATGCAAAAGGTCTTATAACTCCTATTGGACCATTCCAGGATCCACATGTTGAAAAGAGGATATCCAATTGGAACCCCAACGCACATTGCAAGTATCACCAAGGTAGGGGCCATCTCACTGAGAATTGTTGGAAGCTTAAGGAAGCTATCCAAGTTTTGATAGACAACAATAAGCTACCATTTCCCCCTGCAAGCAAGAAGCCAAGTATTAACAATGCACCTCTCTCCGATTCCTTGGCTATCTCTAATAAAGAAGACCATGTTGATCCTTCATCTCTCATCAAACCTGTTGAAGAAATTCATGCTATCGAAGAAGAGGAGGAAACCTTTTTCGATGCCATGGATGATTTCCCTTCTGAACAAGAACTTGCAACCAAGGAAGAAGTATGGATTCTCATACGATCAATGTGGGAGGGAATAGTCTTGTTTTGTGAAGCTATTGAATTAGTGAAAGAACAAAGAAAGGAGCTTCAAAGAAAGCATGCTAAAGTTCCACTTAGGGAGAAGAAGCCATTCCCTCTCCAGGTAATTGACACACCCAAGAAGAGTAATAAACTCTACACTCCAATTGGGACTTCCTATGCTAAAATGTTCAAAATGCTCTCCGAGAGTGGTAAAGTCAAACCTCTCGAACCGAGACCATTTGAATCTTTAAAGAGGACAGATAGGTTTTACTGTCCATACCATCAATCAGGGGGACATACCATTGAAAATTGTTTTAAATTCAAAGATTTAATTCAGAAGATGATGAATGACAAGAAACTTGTTCAAATCCCACAAGAACAAGATATAAGCATTAATGGGGTTTGGGACAGCGATGACGAAGACGTCTATCTTAAGGATATCAAAGAACCTCCACTTTCAGTCATATATCCTGTAAGCGATTTTAGGGATGAAGAAGATTCACCCATGGACGTCCTCACAAGATCCGGGAGAATGCAACCTCCCATCTCCACACAACCTATTCCTGCTGTGCAGCGAATTCCCATACCTATTATAGAGGACAATGATATTGTCAAACAATTCAAGAAGACCAAAGTTGAAATGAATGTATGGAAACTTCTAGCTACATCTCGAGAACATAGGATGGCGGTAATGAATGCTTTGGATAAGATAGGGATAGATTCCGATACCACTCCTGAGGGGTTGGCTAATTTCCTTACGAGTGATCTCCCTAGTCCTACCAATCTAATCACCTTTTTCGACAAGGATCTACCTCCGGAAGATGATAAGAATTACAAGGCTCTGAACCTCACGGTAATCTGCAAGAGGATGAATGTCCTAATGACTCTTGTAGACAACGGATCGGCAATCAATGTCTGTCCACTCAGAACTGCAAGGATGTTAGGCATAAGGGATGAGGACTTAACCCCGTCAACACAAGGAATAAGAGCCCACGACAATAATCGTCGCCAAGCTCTGGGAAAAATCACTATGAATGTAACGACGGGAGCAATAGAACATGCCACTACCTTCCAAGTGGTAGATATTAAGGCTTCCTTCAACCTATTGTTGGGACGCCCTTGGCTTCATGACCTCAAGGCAGTCCCTTCATCTCTTCACTAACAAGTAAAAGCTATAGTTGGAGGGATCCCTATTACAATCGATGTTTCACCTATGAGGATTAAAGCTGTTGAAAATCCGATCATTAATGTGGAGCACGATGAAGATGACGAAGACTTGTGGGGCTTTAGTGAGGAGGTCTCCTTAATCGAGGAGGATGAAAGGACCCCTCTTTGTCACGATCCCCACTCCAATATGACGATAAATGCTATTCTCAAGAGACAAGGACACTTCCCCGGAATGACTCTAGGAAAGAAAAAGGAGATAGCAAAACAAATGGAATCACCTGGCCTCCCTAAGTTAGATACTTTCGGACTTGGTTTCAAACCGACTCGAGAAGATCTTAAGCGAGCCCAGGAAAGGTCTAAAGCGCGTAGGAACGCTCGCGCCCAAAAGAAAGCAATCCCAATGGACCAGTACCTTCTTACTCTCAACGGACAGTTCATAAGAGAAGGAGAGGACTATCCATGTTATGAATTTCCCGAACCATTTGTTGTAAATGGCATAAGGAAACCTGGGTTCGAAATCTTTCTGGATTGTTACTTTCGAGATGAGATCCCAACTCCTATTCACAAGGAGAGAGCACCCCCATGCTTTGACTTTAATGTCATGGGACTCCTCTTTGGGCGTGAAAAGAATGAGCCGAAATATGTAGAGGATAACTCCTCGCTTATTCAAACTGTCCTACAAAGCGAGAACTTTGACCCTTCGAAGCTTATCACTCCAGCAGAAGGTTCAATGTAAGGATGGCGCAAGATGGTCAAGGTGGCTACTTCGAATGGAAGAAAAATCTCAATAACAACAAGGCAAGGACCAATGTTTGAAGAATCATTTGAGTCAAAGTCAGAGTCTGAGTCTTTTCTTGTAGAGTCTTCTAAGTCCTTAGCCATAGCACCCCCTATTTCTAATTATATTCCTAGGATAGTTAGCAATCAAGTCCTTGAGGACATTTCTCTTTTCGATGTAATGATTTCAGAATTCAATAATATGTCTTCTTTCTCTTACTCCTCGTGTTCTTCATTAACCCAAGATGACGAGCATTGCTTAACTAACAATGAAAATGACAAAGAAATTATTAAAGCAATGGAAACACTTGAAAATAAAACACCGATAATTGAGGAAACTGAAACGGTTGATATCTGAAACGATTCAACCATTAAAAGAGAAGTTAAAATCGGACTAACACTTAATAAATAAGAAAGAAACGATTTAATTAATCTACTCAAAGAATTTATCGATGTATTTGCTTGGTCATATGAAGATATGCCAAGCATTATAGAGAAGTAGCTCAACACACTATACCACTAATTCCAGGAATGAAACCTGTAAAACAAAAGGTGCGTCGAATGAAACCCGACGTAGCCCTTAAAATAAAAGAAGAAGTTCGGAAACAAATAACTGCAGGTTTTATTAAGGTATCCAAATACCCCGAATGGGTAGCAAATGTGGTCCCAGTTTCGAAGAAGGATGGAAGGGTAAGAATGTGTGTCGACTATCGAGATTTAAATAAGGCAAGTCCAAAGGACGACTTCCCTTTACCACACATCGATATTTTAGTAGATAATACAGCAAATCATGCACTCCTCTCATTTATGGATGGGTACGCAGGGCATAACCAGATTCTCATGGCAGAAAAAGACATGGAGAAAACAACATTCATAACATCGTGGGGTACTTACTGTTACACAGGTAATGCCATTCGGGTTGAAAAACGCGGGTGCTACTTAGCAACGAGCAGCAACTGCCCTACTCCATGACATGATGCACAAAGAAGTCGAAGTGTATGTAGACGATATGATTGTGAAATCAAAAGATCGCCCAGGACATCAAGTAGCCTTAAGAAACTTTTTCGAAAGCCTAAGAAAATACAACATGAGGTTGAATCAATCTAAGTGTGCTTTCGGAGTCACCTTAGGCAAAATCTTGGGATATGTCATAAGCTCTAGAGGAATAGAGATAGACCCAACCAAGATCAAGGCGATCATGTCAATGCCACCTCCCAAAACCGAGAAACAAATTCGAGGATTTATTGGCCTGTTGCAATACATAAGTAGGTTCATATCGAAATTAACACCAATATGCAAACCAATATTCAAGAAGCTCAAAAAGAATGTGCCGGTAATACGGAACGACGAGTGTCAAAAAGCCTTTGAAAAGATCAAAGCCTATCTCGCAAACCCTCCTGTATTAGCACCAGCGCTTCCAGGAATCCCTCTTAGGTTGTACTTAACAGTTACCAAGGAGACAATGGGGGCAATGCTTGCGCAAGAAATAGAAGGTAAAGAAAACGCAATCTACTATCTAAGTAAGAAAATGCTCGAGTACGAAGTACGCTACACACCGCTTGAGAAATTATGCCTCACATTGGTGTGGGCCACAACCAAGCTAAGACATTACATGCTCGTGCATACAGTCTTTGTAGTTTCTCAAATGGACCCACTTAAGTATCTCTTCGAAAAGTCTACACTCAATGGGCACATATCAAGGTGGATAGTCAATCTAGCCCAGTTCGATGTAAGATTCATGCCTCAAAAGGCTATCAAAGGATATGTGGTTTCGGACTTCCTAGCGGATTTCCCAATAGAAGATTCGACGCCAATACATGACAACGAATTTCCAGATGAAGACTTGATGGTCACAGAAGATGATACTTGAACTTTATACTTCGATGGAGCCTCAAACCAAAAGGGATGTGGCGTTGGAGTACTATTAGTATCACCTAAAGAAGAGCATGTTCCAATCTCTATAAAGCTAGATTTCGACGTCACCAATAACGCTGCCAAATACGAAGCATGCGTGGTAGGCCTTGAAACAACTTTGGCATTGGCAGTAAAGAAATTGCGAATATTCGGAGACTCTTCGTTGATCATCAACCAAATTTCTAAAAGATGGAAAGTAAGGAGTGAAAGTCTATCCCCTTACCAAACTTATTTGGAAACTCTCACCAACCAGCGGGAAAAGGTAGAATACACCTATCTACCTAGAGAGGAAAATCAATTTGCTGATGCTTTGGCAAGACTAACCTCAATGGTTAGGATTCCTGCGGAAATCGAACAAATGCCTCTAACCATAGAGAAGAGGCATAAACTGGCTTACATTCAAGCCATAGAAGATGACGAAGTGGTCCAAGACGAAGAAGAAGAAGAAGAAGAAGAAGAAGAAGAAGAAGAAGAACCATGGTATATGGATATACACAATTACGTCACTAAAGGAGAATATCCTTCTCATACTGACAAAAGAGGAAAATGAGCATTAAGACTCTTGGCTTCCCAATACGTACTCATAGACAACGAGTTACATAAAAGGGTACCTAGGGGTCGAGCTCTCTTATGTGTAGAAAAAAAAGACGCCCAAAGAGCTATGAGGATAGTCTACGAAGGCATTTGTGGAACCCATGTTAATAGAAAATGCTAGTCCAAAAGATAATGCGATGAGGGTACTATTGGACTACAATGAATAGGGATTGTCATCAATATGTAAGAAGATGCCCTAAGTGCCAAATTTACGCTAACATACAACATGTTCCTCCGTCTCTACTCTACACCTACACTTCACCATGGCCATTCTCTACATGGGGAATTGATATTATCGGTAAAATCACTCCTCCTGGGACAGAAGGTCATGAATACGTCTTAATAGCAATTGATTACTTCACAAAGTGGGTTGAAGCACAATCATATACTAAACTCACTACGAAACATGTAGCACTCTTTATTGAAAGGAATATTATTTGTCGATACGGTGTCCCACATGAGATGATAAGTGACAATGGAACTCACTTTCAAGCTGAATGTGACGAATTGTTACAAAAATACGGTATTCAACACCATCATTCTTCCCCCTATGGACCTCAAGCAAATGGAGATGTTGAGGCAGCTAATAAAAACACTACTAGAAAATAGTTCATCTACAACGAGTTTTCCAGTTGCAAATGAGCTTAATCTGGTCGTAAAAGGGCTTTTACGACGAGAAACGCGTATGGTCGTCAGTCGTCGCTATAGGCTTGGTCGCGAAAAGTTGACGACTGGTTTTGAAGACTCGTCGTAATTAATTTTTTTGCGACGAGGTACAAAACTTGTCGTTATTGTACACATTCACGACCAGATTACTTGTCGTAATTTTTGTTTCCGATAATGTTATGTTAATTACTTACAACAACTAAATTTTATAATTATGACCAGATTTCTTGTCGTTATTGTACACATTCACGACCAAATTACTTGTCGTAATTAATGTTTGTGATAATGTAATGTTAATTACTTACGACAAATAAATATTATAATTACGACCAAATTTCTTGTCGTCATTTTCCTCATAGACAACAATTGTACACATTCACGACCAGATTACTTGTCGCGATTATTTTTTCTTAAAATTTAATGTTAATTACTTAGGACAAATAATTTTATAATTACGACCAGATTTCTTATCATCATTTTTTATATATAAATTTTAAATATAATTTTTGCACAAATAATATACTCATCAAAATAGTTATAAAGTTGCAATTTAGCACACCCTTATAATAACTCCAAACTTGCTCATTGATATCATATATAGTTTAACACAATGTCAATTACAAATATTCAAAAGTAAGGATACACATTCTTTAATCATCCAAAATAGCAAAAATCATCATATATACGATGCGCTTAGAATATTTCCAATAAACTAAAGTTAGAATATATCAAAAGTATTGATCTAACTAAAATTAGTGGATTCGATCAATCACCAAAATAGAAGCTTCCATGAGCATGTTGAGCTTTATCGAGTCTTCAAAAGTTGTTCCAATAATATCTACTATATATCCCTGCAATCCATTGAAACACAGGTAATATTTAGGATAGACAATCAAACATATTAGAACCACCTCCAAGCAACCAACATAAAATAACAACCAACATAAAATAGCAGCAGCTAAAAGAAAACTACAAAGCTCCGCCCAATGACAGCAAAATTAGGAAGCAAGCAATACAGACCGTACTACATAAAAGTAATGAACCACCTCATGCTAGAACAAGAGTATCATAGACAAACAACAAATGAGCTATCCTAAAAAGCCCCTGACTTAATCTGCATATTATATATTAGCATATCATATATTAAACTTTTGACTCAAAGTGCGCACAACATAAACGAAGCTGATGCAATTTTTTATATTAGTACTATTTATCACTTGAGGTTTCAAGTTCAAAAAGAAAATCATCAATAGATAAGTATAAACAAAAAGGATAAAAAAAAGGCAGATAAAAAGGCAGAAAACTTCGCCAAACATGCCAATAAAATTTAGAAGATAAGAAGAATATATATATATATATATATATATATATATATATATATATATATATATATATATATATATATATATATATATATATAAAGTCATCTTACCTTAGTTTCAATTAGCATTAGGATTAGCTTGATCACCACCACTACTAGCTTGTTGCATATACATTGACATGAACATATTGAGTTTCTTTGCTAAATCGTCCATCTTTTTGTTGTTGGCCAAACGCTCCTCTTGATGAGTTTTTTCCATTTCATCCATTCTCTTTTGAAGATCATTATTCTATTTCTGTTTCTCGTGGAGACTTGCTGTGAGATCTGCTCTAGTAGGTAATGGGCCTCGTACATCCTTAGGTCTTACACCAAAGCCAAAACAAACTACACTACCACGATCTTGTGGCCCAAAGCTTTTTTCAACAACGTCAAAGTGTGAGAGTGACGGATTTTCTGTTTGTACACTTACTATCTTATCCTACAGAAATTTTTAGAAAAAAAATCATTATACTAGTTCCACACATATATAATCATGTTAGTTTCTTTTAAAACTACAAAGATGACATACATATTTTGCAATTTCAGGCTCTTTTAAGTTCCCAGACTTCCCCGATCTAGTCTTCTTGAAAATAGCAGAAATAGGAGGTGGATCCTTTCCTTCTTTTCCACCCTTCAAAGTTAATCAGATCGTCACAATATTATTATTATTATCCAGTAGTACGAAATTTAAGGCTATAAGTAGAAGTTAATCTTACCATTTCACCAAGTTTTCCCATGTGTCATGACAAATCTTTATGGTTTTCACCAATTGGACCACTGATATAAAAGTTAACCTCCAACTTTTCACCTTCTTTTAAATTTGCTACTTTCTTGCACTTGTTTACACCCCTTGGCTTTGAATCAGGTCTTCGAATTCTCTTGGTTACATACTTATCCTTAATTTTTTTTTTAATCAAACAATTATAATGCAATAACATTATACAAATTGTAGGATAAAAGTTAATAAAATACCTTCCTCTTGGTTTGGTGAAGACTCTTGCAAAGCATTCTGATCGATTAAGTCACTAAGGGCAGCATTATTAATACATCTCTGCATCATATCTTCATTATCGACATCCAAATTCAATGCTTCAATGAGATTTTCACGGTCATTGCCGTCATTCACCTCCTCATCTCTAGGTGTTCCATTGGTATTTTGATTCACAATCCTCCTATTTTTAGAGGCATTTGGAGCTTGATGATCTTTACTCGTGATATTAGAAGGTGTCTTGCTCAACATTCCAGGAAGAAAAGATGTTTTTAACCTTGAACCACGTGATGAACCAAGTTGTCCAGGTGCAAGATATGTAGGCTTCTTCCCAATTGGTGTCATTTCCCTACAAAAGATAACTTTCATCGTACAATGCAAAAAATTAATGGGTTAGTTTTAATAAAAAAAAAAGCATAATAATTTGGTGTGAAATTGAACAAAAAAGAAAACAAGGCCAAAAAAAAATTTAACAGTAACACAAAAAACAGCAATGTCAAAAGGAAATACAATACAAAATGAATAAAATTAACTAATATAAGAACTAAACCACAATAAAACACAAGTAACTAGTTTTTTTATTAGTTTCTTTTTCGTTTTTTTGTCAAAGTAGAAGCATCAACGATCTCAGGTTCCACATCAATCCTATCTTCAATGTTCATTCCATTATGTGTGTATTCTGATTCATGTGTAACAAAATTCAGCACAAAAGATTCCCCTTCCTGATATGCAGCATCATCATCATCAGATACTTGTTCCCCCATTGACATGTCATAAGTAGCTCGAGGTTTGGTCTTAACTGCAACTCGCCAACTACCTTTGTTTACAACATCGGCTGCATAAAATGCTTGTGATACTTGACTTGCTAACACAAAGGGTTCATTTGTTTTCAGGAATCGTTGGCTATTAACACTAACATACCCAAATTTATCCACATTAATGCCTCTTCTAGAATCTAGCACATCAAACCAATCACAGCGAAAAAAGACTATATAATTGCCTCCCAAATACTCCAATTTGATCACTTCTGTCAACACACCATAGAAGTTCAAGTTTTCGTGGCTATCACCTGTATCACCTAATACCACTACTCCACTGTTTTGTGTTGCTAAATATTTATCACGCTGAACTGTATGAAACCTAAACCCATTAGCAACATATCCACTATAAGATTTAACATATTGAATAGGACCACGAGATAAGGACAAAAGCTCATCCCCATAAGGACAATTATTGTTTTCTTCATGTAACTTCTCAACCTGAAACATACAAAAAATATATACATGATAAACATCATAAAAGTTACATATAAAAGGGCATAACATATTTAATTCTGTTGGTACAGACACATACTTTTTTTCTGAACCATACTACAAAGTTTGCATCTTGCTCTTGTGTGGATAGTTCAACACCCTCATTTGATATTATATCAGCATATTCCCTACATTGAAAATTGATCGAGTAATTAAGAAATTACACAAATTCAACAAGTTAATAATTTTAATTTGATACACTTACCGTAAGAATGGTTCAACTTCGCTACAATTTTTCAAGGCATAGATGTGTGCTTGTTGCCTTTCTTCCACATCAAAATTGTTATTCTTTGCGGCTCCTAATGATCTTCCCGAGTGAGAAAATATAGAAATCTTTTTCAAGCTACTGTTTTCAGCATCATGGTTTCTCTCAAGACGATTAAACCTTGTTTCAACATCATTTAAGTACCTTGAGCATAAGGTCATACACTCATCCACTAGATAACCCTCTGCTATTGAACCCTCAAGATGGGCTTTGTTACGCAAATATAACTTCAGTGTATGAAGATATCGTTCTCCAAGGTACATCCAACGAAATTGTACAGGCCCACCAAGAATTACCTCATCTACTAAGTGAACACTTAAATGCAACATTACATCAAAACAAGAAGGTGGCATCCATGCTTCTAACTTAGAAAGAATCAGAGGAATTTGGGATTTAATTTTTTCAAGGTGCTCAACTTGTACAGATTTTGCACACAAGACACTGAAAAACTGACATAACTCAATTAAAGGCTCAGACACATCTTTTACCAAAATGCCACGTATTACAAGAGGAACTACACTTTGCAACAAAACATGACAATCATGACTCTTTAATCCTGTAATCTTACACTCTTTCACATTCACACAACGAGAAATATTAGCAGCAAACCTACCTGGAACTTTCAGGTCTTTTAAAAATTCACACAATATCTCTTTTTTACTCTTAGTTAATGTATAAGGTGCATGAGGCAATTCAGTTTTTCACCCTTAGATATAGGATGAAGTTTTTCCATAATACCAAATGCCTCCATATCAAGACGAGAGTTAGTTGTATCTTTTGTTTTCCCTTTGATGTTCATGATGGTTCCCAAAATAATATCACAAATGTTCTTTTCAATATGCATTACATCTAAATTGTGTCGCAACAAAAGTGTTTTCCAGTAAGGTAACTGAAAAAAATACTTTTTTTGTTCCAATTATCCCCTCTAGTTTTGTGACATACTTTAGTTTTCTTAGTAGCTAGGATCCTTAGAAAAACAAACACCTTCAAGATCTCCTACTTGCTCAAGCACTTCATTCCCGGACAATGGCTTAGGTGGCTCTCCTTTTTCGGTTTTCCCAAAAACATCTTTCTTCCTTCTCCACGGGTGATTAACAGGAAGAAAACGTCGATGACGCATATAGACATGCTTAGAACAATTTTTCAACCTCAAAGAAGTAGTTTTTTTGTGACAACAAGGACAAGCCAATTTTCCCTTTGTACTCCATCCAGATAATATTCCATAAACAGGAAAATCGTTAATAGTAGAAAGTAAAGATGCATGTAATTGGAAGTTTTCACCTTTGGATGCATCATAGGTTTCAATACCCACTTCCCATAACTCTTTCAACTCTTCTATCAAAGGTTGTTAATAGACATCAATTGCATCCACAAGACCTCTTGGACCAGGTATAAGCATTGACAACATCATATTAGATTGTTTCATACAAACCCAAGGAGGTAAATTATATGGGACTAGCATAACATGCCAAATACTATATGAATTTGCAATATTAGAAAATGGGTTGAATCCATCACTAATTAACCCTAACCTGACATTACGAGGTTCTGAAGAAAAGGTTGCATGTTGTTCATTAAAATGTTGCCATGCTTTACCATCAGCAGGGTGATTAATCACACCAGTTTTAATATGTTTGTCATGATGCCATCTCATATCAGAGGCTGTCTTAGAACACATGAACAAACGTTGAAGTCTAGGCTTTAGTGCGAAATAACGAAGTACCTTCTGGGGTATTCTCTTACCTTTTTTGTTTGTTCTAGTTTCTCCACTATGCTTACCTTGCTTCCACCTAGCAGCCTTACATATTTTACAGCATTCTAATTGTTCATCATCTTTCCAAAAGAGCATACAATCATTAACACATGCATCTATCTTTTGATAAGAGAGACCTAAATCTTTAACAGTCTCTTTAGCATCATAAAAACAATCAGGAAGGGATGACTCTTTTGGTAGTAGCTGAGTTTTCAAAAATTGCAGCAACATAGTAAATGACTCAGTACTCCATCTACCAAGAGTTTTAATGTGAAGCAGATTAACAATTGCAGACAATCTGGATGAGTTTGAGCCTTCATACAATGGTTTTTGAAAATCATCAAACAATCTATAGAATCTCATTGCATCATTATTTGGATTTTCAGGTATACGAGTAGGTGAATCCATATACATATCATTTTCAGGAATATCACAATTAGGAAAAATATCCCTAAGCATTGTTTGTATCTCTGCTTCGTTATCACTTTCTAATAACTCATCACCATGATTTCTTGTTGGTGATTCAAAGAAATTCTCACCCACCCTCTCCCCGTGATGATACCAAAATGTATAACTTTGGATGATGCCAAAGGTCAGCAAATGATCTCTAACCATATTTTGAGAACCAAATGATGAATTTTTGCATTTTACACAAGGACATTTAATCTTCTCTTTTTCACCTGTCCTCTCAAATGCATATTTAATAAAATTTTCAACTCCGGTTTCATATTCATTATTCAAACGATCATCTCCTGCTAGTTTCATCCATAGTTTACAAGGTGCCATAATCTGAAATTACAAATTTACATCACCCTTAAAGATTTTTTTACCATGATTTGTTGAAGACAACATATAAGCATATAGTACAATAAAGTATAGTTAATTCTGGGTACCAATAACTATTTAACTTAGCAATTTAATTATATTTTTAATATGTAACAATCAAAGGAATGGACTTAAAAGGAAAATGGACAAACAAGAAAGATCCAATATCATCCATAGCTATACTATGTGCACCTTATAAACAATATAGTTAAATAAACCAACAAATTGAGAATTACTATAAATTTTTCACCAATTAGTTAGCATATATGACAAAAATACCAATCACAAGAACCAAGAGCAAAAGGTTTAGTGTTATACGAATAATGTGGGGAAAACATATGAAACATTAACAACATATATTCAATAATAAACAATAAGAATTACTATAAGTTAATCACTTTATTTTCAATCTATTCTTTATGATTAAATAGTAAGACCCACTATATGGGATCACTCATACTTCGTATAAAAGTATATGGCCTACATATAAATTACATAAAAATAAAGAAGCAGAACAACTATCTTACTTTACTACATAATCATTTACAAAGAAGACAAGAAAAAGTTAAGCTCTAAAGACATTCATCCAATTTTGCCTATTATGAAGGTATGTAGATGCATATTCTTGTTAAAAAATACTCAATTTTACTTAAAGACGTCATATCACATATACTCTGCTCCTACTAATATTTTACTCTTTGTTCTTCCCACTACAAAACATAATTGGTTAAATCAAGGCCAAACTATTTAACAAATGAAGTAATCTTTTGGATTCCTCAAACTATTATTTAATTAACTTTCACTTTCTTTTCTAAAATTCCCACTATAAAAACCCCATTCTTCCATCTCTACTGATAATTTCTAGAACAAAACCCAAAACAACGACAAATTTGTTAACCCTATACCACCCAAAAAAAGCAGTTAAACCCATAGAAAAAATTATACCTTAGAAATGATAACAGAAAAATGAATAGAAAATTAAACCCATATAAAGATGATTAAACGAAAATAAAATTGAAAAGATTAGGCTTACCTCAACAGGTTTTTCCCCCACAATCACAGTTCAACACTTAGCAACTTGGAACAAATCGAAAAATTGAGCGAATTATATCCAAATTTTGGGTCGTTGGAGTATGAATCTACTAAAATACTAACCAAATTTAAGAGTAGTGAGGAAAATCCAAGCTCAACAAGTAGAATCACTTTTGACAATTATCAAACTTGGAAGAGAGAGAATGAAAAAGTGACGGTGAATCGGTGATGAAATGACAAAGGAAACAAAGGGTTTATTTCCTTAATTTTCTTTTTCATTTTCAACTTTTATTTTTATTTTTAATTGAAGATGTATTGTCATTTCAAGCATTTTTTTAAAAAATAAAGTTTATTTGACAAACACAACCACTAACTAGTCGTAAATAAATTTCATATGGTCGTAATTGTTATTGCAAACCCGGGAAGAATCCCGCCTTACTTTTGGCGAAATTTTGGTATTTTTGACGACGAGAATATTGACAAAGTACAATGAGATTCGTAACTGGTTGTAAATAACTATACTATTCGCGACCACTTAATAAACTCGACGTTGATACTGATTTATTACGACCAAAAACGCGTATGGTCATGAATTTTGGTCGTAAATAGACCTTTTTCTAGTAGTGAAACCTAAAGACTATTATCGAGAAAATGACAGAAAATTACAAGGATTGGCCTAACAAACTCCATTTTGCACTTTGGGTTATCGCACGTCAATTCGCACATCAACAGGAAACACGTTATTCTCCTTGGTTTATGGAATGGATGTCGTACAACCTGTAGAGCTAGAGATACTGTCTCTACACATTAAATTAGAAAGAAAACTCAATGAAGTCGAATGGACTAGAGCAAGATACGAAGAGCTAATCCTACTCGATGAAAAGCGACTAAAAGCTCTACATCATACCCAATGTTATCAAACCCGTATGCCTAGGCACTTTAATAAGAAGGTCAAAACAAGAAACATCAAGGTAGGAGACTTGGTGATAAAAGCATTAAGGAAAAACATTTTGGACCCAAGAGGCAAATTTAGACCTAATTGGTCCGGACCATATATCATCAAAACCATCCTATCAGGAGGAGCAGCAAAACTAACTGACATGGATGGCAATGAGTTATCAAACATGACAAACCTCGACCAACTTAAAAATTACTACCCATAATTACTTGAGTAGGACACTCAAGAGAGCTACGTTTGGTCTGATTCCTTAAGAGAGGATACGTAGGCAACCCTTTACAGGGTGCGGCCACTTTAAATTTTGCAAACCTCGCGTCTTAAAAATAACAACAAATCTGACGGAATAGCAGCGCCACGGAAAGAGGTCTGTCGCCGGCCTACAGACTGCAGCGCAAAGCGACAAAGCCTGTCGCTCGGCGACAGACATCAAATCCTGGCGACAGAAGCAAAACAGCGGCGCCGTTTTTCTGGGAATATCTAGGCAAATTTCAGTGTTTTCTCGGAAACTTTTCGACATCCGTACTCGATAAAATTTCTGGAAAATAAAATAATAAAATTTGTTTTTCATTGCTTTAATGAATTAAATTTAAAAGTTGATTTAATTAAAAATGCTGAAATTTTATTAATAAAATAAAACAAAAATTACATTATTGATGGAATTCAAATAAAAGCATAAAATTGACTTTAAATTTAAAATAGTCTAATAAATTGGGAGTTTAGTAATGCTTCAATCTTTCTTGTCTTTCTTTGACCTTTTCCAATTTTTATCTGCCTCCTCTTCATCGTCCATGGCTTTATCTAGTAGGCATCCTTTAGAGGACCTACATTCAATTTTAGAGTATATAGTTTCTCCTTTAGCTAGGACTCCATGTTTCCTTTCTACCCAAACCTTCTTTTCTAAAGTGTCAGCTTTTCTTTTCCCTTTATCCTTTGTAGTACTTTTCTTCTTAGGCATCACAGGTGTTTAAACTCAATTTTCTCACCCAAACGTTCCTTCACAGGAATCACTTTGTCACCTAGACGGTTCTTCACATTGGTTCTACTCTGATCTTTCTTCATGTCCTTGGTAGGCTTATTAAGAAGCCATCTTTTCACATCATTGGGTAAGGAAGGAGGAACCTTTTGGGTAATCACTTCCCATAAAGGCCTAGCACTCCAATATGTGTCAAATCTCTCTACTTCTTGTGAGACAGGGAATTCATAGGGACGACGGAGATCCCCTGAAGGAATTGTTTGAAGTAGACCGTACTGCCTTTTTACCCTGCAAGGATAATAAAAAGTCAACTTGGTTAAGCTTGGAAGACGGCAGAAGGGTTGCTTGTTGACACCAACCATCTTCTCTATTTTCCACCATGGGACGACCCACTTGATAGCAAAGTTGCAAGAAGCAAAGACATCATTCCACTCATGGCGCCCCATCTTAGAGAAGCGTTTCTTTCGCCTCACAAAACAATTTGGAGTATATTTTTCAATATTATCAGGAGGACTAATTAATTCTAGTCTCTCCATTAGCCATATCTGCAAAAAATTCAATGAAAAAAAAAATTAATATTACTATGCAAAAATATGTTTTTAATTTCTGTAATTAAAAATATTATTTTCCTACCTATAATAAAACTGGAGAGCCCCGAAAAGGTGCTTTTGGATTTTTCTTTAATTCATCAAGACTAAGCATAGTCTCTCCAAGAATTATTGGCATTGGGTTTCTTCCAGATTCAATTTGCTCCAAAACAGTTAATATAATTGCTTTACCCTCATTAGTTCTACCACTAGCGAGAAGATATTGGTTAAGCATGCAAAAGAGAAAAGTCCTTCTTCTATAAACATGAAAATATTCAGAATAAGGTCTATCAAAGTAGTGGCGTGCAAATTCTTTTAGATTGACTACACTACCATCTACAATATTGGTTAGATCTCTGTCTCTTAAATTAAAGAAGCGCTCAAAATCTTTATAATAATATTCATTTATTCTAGGGATTACCGCGAGATCTAATGAAGGGAAGCCTAGGATGGCACCAAATTCTTTCGGTAAAAGGCTAATTTCATCACACCCCAGTCTAAAGCAATGTGTATCTGTGTCCCAATATGCTAAGGCGGTATGAATAAAGTCCCTGTCAAGATCTACCCCCTTAATACCATAAATACCTCCCATGTGAAAAAAGTCGAGTTCTCTCCTCTCTTTCGCAGTTTAAGAAGGACACCACTCACGAGTGAAATTGCTAAAACTCTTAGTAACTAAAGACATGATTTTTGGTTGCGGAACTAAGGTTACAATTACTCTGTTCGAATTATACAGAAAATCGGCAGATTAGGGGGCTATTTATTTACAAAATCGATGCAGTTCGACTCCGGAAAGGATTCGGAGGCAGCGCACTGCAGCGCCGAACGACAAACCTGTCGCCTGGCGACAGCAGCAGCGCTCGGCGACATCGCAAAACGCGTGGCGACACGCGGCGCTGCAGCACTTCCTCAACGCGCTATGCAAACCGCGTTTTTCTGGCTATGATTCGAATTCGTATGATGACTTTACAATTACGCCCTTTGTTCAAATACCCATACATTTTTAATCAATATACTCTCTTTCTCTTTGGATTTATTATAGCTTAATTAACTTTAGGTTCGTTTCAAGTCCGATTTATTTTTCATTTTTTTCTTCTTTTGGAGGAGAAAGTCAGGTACCCTCCATTAGTAATAAAAATGACGGGAATTGTTTGCGCAAAATTAATCTCAAATTCTTTTGCACACACACATATGCACATAAAAATGAAAAATAAATGCAAAGATAATACAGTCATAATAGATGATAGTCTATATATACAAACATGTCTAACAAATATAGCTAATAAACAAGTCAGTCAGGCAAAGTCCTATAAAAGTCAAAATAAATAAACACAAGTAGAACTACGGCGCTGGAGGACGCAGATGATGAGGAATGTTCATCGTATCAAAGAACTGCGCAGATCGAGGAGTATGCTCCCCACCAGCTCCGGTATCGCAAGGAGTAAGGAAACTCGACTCAGGACCAGTCCACCCAAGATTGTCCTGATGATGAATCAGCAAAGGTTGAGGCTACGGAGGTTGCTACGACGACGAGCCGACCTCGTACGTCCCACCACCTCCAGGAGCCGATGTCGCCTCTCCTCGGCACATTGGCCCAGCCTGTGCACCCTCAGAAGATGAACCTCCTGGATCCCCGTAAAAAGTCAGTATAGGCCAAGCTGGCCCAATCGTAAGTCCCGATCAGCTGAAGATCGCGGAGAGCAGGAAGGTAGTAAAGCAGCACCCGACTACCCTTGTCAGGAGAAAAGGTCCCTGACAGTAAAATGAGAGCAAAGATGCGCACCCGGTGCTCTCGGGTGGTCGCATCGTCCTCGAAAGCCATTACCAGAGTCGACCGACAAATACACCTGGAGCTAAATCGTGTGGGCTCCACCTCAGCACGGGCCCAAACAGCAATCGGACCCAGCAGCTCCTCGACGACAGGAGAGAAAACACTAATAGAGCTGTCGAACTGTAGCGCAGTTGAGCGAAACTCCAGTCCCGAGATGAGACTGAAGTCGGCTGGGGTGACAGTCATCTCACCCCAAGGAAAGTGAAAAGTGTTGGTGGTATCCTAGAAGAACTCCACCAAAGCGTGAACCACGTGGTGGCCCGCATCGAATGAGTACATGGCCTGTGTAGCCCGGAATAGGGCAGTCAGCTCACAAGACTCCCAAAGAAGTCGTAATTCTTCATTGTGGAAATATTTGTCGTACAATGAACCAATGGTCTCGTTGCCAGAGCCGTGGCTAAGGGTCCTACCACCAACAATCCCACGACGCATCCTCTCAGAAATATGATGCTCGGAGGTAAAGAACAGTGTTCGCTCGTCCCACTCAGGAAAGGGACTGAGAGAGGTGGACGGATCGGCGTCCTCCTGAACGGGCTCGTGCTCCCGTCGTGTGTCTCGGGACTGAGAACCGGAACCACGTTGTCTAGCCATACTATATCATGTAAAATTGACAAAAATTAAGGCTCTATAGTATCTAAGGTTCGCCTAGCCGCATGATACTATATTAAAAAAAAAAGACAGAGTACGTAGTACTAAAACAAAGCACAATTTCAATTCAAGCATAAATGGCATTTTTCAAGCAATCAAACAACTTCTTGCAATATTATGATAATTATTGTGACAAATTGAACAAGAATTGCTATCAAAAACATCAAGAACGAGCCACATTGTTCTCACGACCTTGAGAGTTTCAACAATGGTGAATCGCTCGTTTCTTCACCAAATTGAGTCAAACAATTGTCAAAATACTCCTAAGGCAATATACAAACATAATTAAGCAATTTCATGGCATAAAATTTGACAAACAAGGTAAATTGAGCAATATAAATTTCTAATTTTCAAGAAATTCGTGAATAAAAATGTGCAAAAATTCACCAAAAATCGAGTGAGTTAGGAAAAATTTACATGGATCAGCAAACTAGATGAACAAAGCTTCAATTTGAAACAAATTTGAACGAATTTGGTTGAGAAACGAGCAAGAACGGGCAATTCAAAGTTTTCGTGGCGAAACTCAAATAAAAAAAAAAGCAGTAGCGAAATGAGGAAGAAAGGGGATTTATTCAGAAATCCCGACAGCAGCGTCGCACGACAACTCTGTCACCGCGTGACAGAGTGCAGCGCCGAGCGACATGAAGAAAATGCGGCGATAGAGACTTTGCAGCGGCGACAGAACGCTAGGTCTCTTAGAACGATTATTTCAACCTCATACAGCAGTTTGGATTCCTTGGTACGCTAGTTAGCCCCTATAAGAAATTTAACATGATTAAGTAATCGGCTCGATTACAATCACAATAGGTGACCGACCTGATAAATGATCGCCTCACTTAGCTTAAAGCACCTAAACATTGGCTCACAGCAAAGGCATCGACATAATGGTTCATAAGCAGCGGAGGCACCAACACACTGGTTCACAAACAAGAAAAAGCGGCGACGCACTGGCATAACAAAAGCAAGTTCAAGCGAACTTCAAAGGATCAACAAGCGTTGGTATTCGGTGATGTTCTTCGGAGTATTATCGCAACAAATGAGGATGACTTCAGGCGAAGACATCTTCGACAGCGTTCCCTAGCTTGTGGAGGGTTGTCACAAACAACTGGAGGTGATTTCAGGCGAATTTATCTTCGATCATGTTCCCTGGCTTGCAGAAGATGGTCATAAAGAGGCAGAAGATTGTTTCAAGCGAAGCAATCTTCGATAGTATTCTCTAGCTTGCAGAAGACTATCACAACGGAAATTGGAGGCAGATACAAGCGTAGCCGTCTTCAGGCGATCTCCCCTAGCTTGAGGGAGATCGTCAAAAGCAGCAGGATGGCGTTCCCTAGCTTGTGGAAGGTTGTCACAACAACAATGCAACAACACAAACCGGTTACCTCCAGAGACGTGTGCTCGACGGTGCAAGATACGCATTTCTTAACTCTTTTATCCGTTTTAACTAACTCTAGATTGCTGGTATCGGTGTTACAAGAATGATTTAGGATTGCAGAACGTTCTGAATCATTCTCCGTCCCTATCGCTACTTTGACTTTTGTTTTCAAAACTTGCGTTTCTCCAAACTCAGTCAAAGTGGGGACTTCTGTAGACACCCAAATGTGTCTCCCCAAAACCAAACCCAGTGATGAATACTTTTCACGTTGAATCATAATCGAATGAAGTGGAAGTGTGGAAAGTCTAGTGTTGCGGTTAGTTTTTATTTCTTTTCTTTCTCTCTATTTTCGAAAACCTATTTTATGAAAACAGCTAATCCAGTTTAGTTTGATCCATGGAAAGGGTCTAATAATAGTGTGGTTGGATTGGGCTCGAAAAGAGCTTTCCAACGATATATTATAAGCTCAATTCTGATGAATAATGAGGAAGTTATGGCCAAAATACTAAACTGGGCCCGATTTTACTTTTCTATGCGGCCCAATGATCTAGGGGAGGGCCCATTGTGATTTATAGTTCCTAATGCAATTAAGACTGATTATAGTCTTCTAGAATCTTCTAGAGGGTTATTTTGAATCCTAATGTGATTAGCATTGATAATGAGTTTTTTTAGTTTTATTTAGAATAAAAAAAAGTGTTTTAAATAAAATTACAGTTTTACCCCTCGTATGCTAAATTTTATCAGAAATAGGAGAACGTGTGGAAAAACCGTCTGCAGCGCCGCACCACAGGCTGTCTCTTGGCGACAGGCCTGTCGCGCGGCGATAGAGGCTATTGCGGCGACAGCGTCGTGTTTTATTCCTTTTCGAACTCTGATTCTTTTTTATCATATCCGGGCTGATTTTCGTTATAAATAGGCTCGTTAAACCTCCGTTTTGAATCATCAAATATCACCAACTCTCATCAAGAATTTCTTGATACTCTCTCTCTCTTTCTAAACTAACTTTTCACAAACAAAATTCCACATTCATTAGCACTAGACACACCTAGCCAAGTTCGAAGTTGCCTTCGCCCTAGACGTGAAAGGTTATAATTTCTGAGGGTTTGGTCCTTAATCTCTATTTCAATTATTTAATTTAATTATTTTATTTTATATTTTCCTTGAATTTACTAACGCGTTTATTTTGTTATTAGAAAGAGGCACGAGGCATCAAAGTATGTAGTCTTATCGCTCTATTCTTGTAGAAAGCATGTTTATTATTTATTAATTCCTAGCATCATGTTAGGATGTTATTATTGCTTTCTGGTATCATGTTTAGGGTGCTTCCTATGCTTTCTAATATCATATCAATATCATGTTAGGGCTAAAGGTTTGATTTTTATTGCTTAGGGACATGCTAGGGTTTGTTATTAATCTTGTTAGTATCATGCCTAGGATCTTGCTATTAATATTATGCTTTAATATGATTATTATTATGATTATAATTATGATGATTGTTATTATGTTTCTTGATATATTATTATTGTTATTGCTTGACCACGCCTTTTATGCATGTTTAAAGGGAATTAGTACTTGTAATCACGCTTAATAAAATAAATAAATATCTTGTTTAGGGTTAATTTGATTATAATTCAAGTGATCGCCAATAATAGTTTTATTTGTTCATTAATATTCAACCAACATAGATAAACAAGTTTAGGGTAAACCTATTGATTGCATGTTAGTCAGAAAGCGCACATGAATACGAGAAGAATAAAGTAGAGGTCTATTATTAGGGAAGGTTCAATCTCTTTTAGGTTGGATTTGTACCTTCATCCCCGAACACCAGTCATGGTTCCAGACCTATTGGAGTTGACGATCTCATGGATCGTTAAGGGGTGTAACCTTCACCCTGTGAACGGTTTACAAGTTCCTAAAACTTGTTTGCGACTCTTTTGCTCTAGCTTCCTTCCCTTTGGACGCCACCATGCTTAAGTGTATGATCACAGTGGGGCTCAAGTTTGGGGTAGTGCTTGAAATATTCCCAACAACAACTTACTACTCTTAGTAATCTTCGATGTCTGATTTACCTTGACGATCTTAGTGATGACGAAGATTTACATGTGGCTCATTTGACTCGTGCTGGTCGTCACTTTAAACCTTCATACCTCGAGGATGTGAATCCTGTGGAAGCCTTGAGAAGGAGAGAAAAGGATAAAGAATTAGCAGAGGAGAATAAGGAAGATGATGGCGCATGGAGGAGGTTAATGCAAATGTTTCAATGTGGAAGTTGTTGACCCATTCACAACCCCATCGGGCTGCCCTTCTGAGACATCTCAATGAGGCTTCGATCGACCCATCCATAACACCAGATCATATGGTAGGACTTATTCATGGGGTTGAATGTACTTTAATGTTCACCGACAATGATCTCCTAGAAAGTGTCAACCATAATAACTATTTGCACATAACTGTAAAATGCCATGGATGGACAATACATCGGGTAATTATTGATAATGGTTTTGCAATCAATGTATGTCCATACCGAGTTATGAAAAAGCTCGGTTATCAAAAGGAAGATTTGACACCTTCAAGCCAGGTTGTTAGGACTTACGACAATGCCAAAAGAGATGTTTTGGGGTAAATTGAATTACTTTTGGAATATGGACCAGTGGCTAGAAATGTTGAATTCGTTGTAATTGACATTAAGGAGTGCTTTAATCTTCTGCTAGGTAGACCATGGCTTCATGAGAACAGGACAGTGGCCTCTACCTTACACCAAAAGGTGAAATTGCTCACGGATCATGGTGTAGTGACACTTATGGGTAACCCAGAAGTTATGAGTGTCTCTAGTATTGGAATATATGTGCTCCACTTAGATGAAGAAGCGGGTAATCGATTGGATGGATTCACTGTCCATAACATTGGATTTGATTCAATTGACTCGTGGAAAGAAGAAGAAGAAACTGAGGAGGACTTGGAGGAGGGTGAAGAAACTGATGAAGATCCGGAAGAGGAAGAAACTGAGGAAGATCCAAAAGAAGAGCTTCAAGAAGATGACAATGACATTGAGGTTAATTCCTAAGAAGCTAGGAGTGGAACAAACTAGTCCAATAAAGATAAGGCAGAAGAAGAGCCTAAAACTCCAAAAGACGACGACCCTTGTTTTAGAGGAGAATCTTGGACAAGTAATTCTTTTAGGCAAGGTCATGATGAGGGATCTCGGAAAAGATCTAGGGCCAAGGATTTTAATTTAGATTTTGATCTTCTGTGCTATAGAAGGTCAGTGTACCCGGAGGAGTTGGTCCTTTTCCCTAACTACAAATATGAAGATCGTTACCATAATCTCCCCCAGCTTGAGAAGTTCGACGGGTTGGGAGATCCCATCCTCCATTTATAAAACTTTGTGAACACCTTATATCCCTTAAATGTTCCAGAAAAGCATTTTCCCATATTTTTCAACAGAAGTCTAAAGGGACCCACGTTATCTTAGTATTATACTTCAGGGCCAACAAGTAGAAGTACTTAGGGAGAAATTGCTCAAGCATTCAATGATTGGGAATTTGAATTTCGACAGATCAACGATAAAAATACTGAAGCTAGTAAATATGGAGCAAAGTGACCGGGAATCATTTTCACTTATTTTTTCAAGGTGCTCTTACATTCGAGCTCAACTTTGCTTTCCTATTACTTATCGGGAGTTCATGTTGATATTACTAAGGAAGCTAAATGATTTTTATTATCGTCACATGGTCTCCATCAAATACACCGACTTCTCTCACATGGAGAGACATGGTTACGAAATTGATGCCTATCGACTACAAGAAAGGAGGCCTAAAGTGCACCCTCAATGTAAAATGGCTAACAGGAGGATATTCTCTCAAATCGACGAACCATTGAGTGTGGTGTATGATTGTTTGAGCATAAAGGGTATTCTTCGGGAAAAGAGCTATGTGCATTCATTACCACCACATGGAATCAATATGAGACAATATTGTAGTTATCGTCATCAATATAGGCATAGAACAAATACTTGTTATGACCTTAAGTGTGCAATCTAGGATCTCATCGATCGTGGATACATCACTCCAGCCCAACACACCCAAAATGAACTCGTCACAACCACATGACTCTCAACCTGATATGTTTCGTAAACTGCTCGAACAGGGTCGCATCAAAACACTACCTCGCCGAGTAGGAGCTGATCCTATTGGGCCAAATCTCAACAAATACTATCACTATCATCAGTTACGTGGTCATAATACTAATGAGTGTTACGCCCTTCATTGGTGCATAAAGCGCACAACTGGAATTTCCAACCCAAATCAGAAAGTGTCCATCAATGCCCTTTCCATTTTGACACGCGAAGATGATCCCACTCTTTTGATTGCTCGTTACTATTCGGAGAAGACATCTCAACAAGACTACGAGAAAGGCTGCTCTAGGACTGTTAAAAACCCTAAAGCCTAAGAAATGTGTCTACCTGGGAAAGGAAGCATCAACAATCACTACAACGGTAGTGTGATCTCTACCTTACCCTCCATTAAGAAGGATAAATGAGAGGGGTAGTATGGACTTTGTAAACTAGGCATTTTTTTTATTTTTTCCTTTTGGTACAAAGAACTACGTACGACTTGATCCCCCAAAGCACTATTTCATAATCATACACAAAAATTGTACTCGCATGCACATTGTTATTGGGGTACGTAGGCAACTCTGTTCGAGTGCAGCTGTTTAAAAAAAAAAATCTTCTTCTATTATGAACTACGATGGGTTTGATTCTCCAAAGAAAAAAAGAAAAGAGCAAATACAAAATTTTTTCTAGAGATACGTAGACAGCCTTATGGCACGACCCATAATCAAAAGTTTTTTTAAAGGAATCAACACCTCGCTAACCTATTTAACATAACAGCCGTCCTTTAAACGTTTCTCGTATTATAAAATCTTTTTCCCTACATGCATTTTTTGCATATATCATTTACTTTTTTTTAAAAAAAAATAAATAAATAAAAAGAGGAAATCCTAATCTCAAGTATGTAATTTTTAGGTATCCTTTTCCAACCAATGACCAACCAAACTCGAAAATCTACTCTACCCCCGGATTCCGTTCAAGAAATCTAAGATCTAATGCCACAAACACTTACCAGAGGACTTCAATTGATGTCGAAAATGGGTTATGTGCAAGGAACTAGTTTAGATCGGGATGGTGAAGGCATGAGGCACCCAATTCCGATAATTGACAAGCGAAATCGTCATGGCTTGGGTTTTGATGATAAAATTAGTTCTAATATATTGAAAGGGAAGTCACTCACGTTAAACGAGCAATTTTTGTTACAAAACGACACTGAGCCATTTTACGAGTTTTCCAAACCTTGGTATGACCTGGATAAAGAACAAATCCTCCCTAGGTTAGAAATTTTCTTTGCTGAGGCAAAGAATGAGGAATTTATTAAGAAATGGTTCGATGAGAATCCGATATTTGAGGAAAATGTTGACTAGGGCGACCATTTGAAGCAAGGAGTTATAAGACGTTTGTTTACAGCAATGTCTGATTATGAAGTTCGATGCGATCCCACTACTCTTATCACTCCAATAGAACGATAGTTGAAAGCAATAGCAATATCCGACCTGAAACTCAAGAACAATTCTTTCCTTTCCCTGAGCTATATCCTTTTCAATCCTCTACCTCGGACGGATATGAAACTGATAGCTCATCATCCAGCCAATCATCTATCCATACACTGCCCGATATCTCATATCATGAAGATATCGAAAAAGTTGTTTGTGTACAGGAAATTGATCTTGGTCATGATGCATATTCTAATAATGAATTTTTCAATGAACCTAAGTCATGCATGAAACCCATGGAAGAGTTTATAACTGTAAACATAGGTATGCAAAATGATGTAAAATAAGTCAAAATAGGATCTTCCCTTTCTCTTGAGGAACAAAATGCATTCGTTATTTTACTTAAAGAATATGTTGATGTATTTGCATGGTCTTATGCCGATATGCCCGGTGTCGGTCGTAATATTACTGAACATCGTATACCACTCTACCCCAATAGCAAGCCAAAATAACAAAAGCTTCGTAGAATGAAACTAGAAGTTAGTCTCAAAGTTAAAGAAGAAATTCAAAAGCAACTTGATGCCAACTTCATCAAACCAATCAAGCATCCGGAATGGTTGGCGATGTGGTGGTAGTGCCTAAAAAAGATGGAAGGGTCAGAGTGTGCATTGATTTCAGATATTAAAATTCAGCATCACCAAAGGACTATTTTCCGTTGCCCCATATTGATGTTCTGGTTGATAACACTGTTGGACACGCAATGTTCTCATTCATGGAAGGATTTTCAGGATACAATCAGGTACTCATGTCAAAGGAGGATATGTCGAAAACTTCTTTTATTACCCCATGGGGAACCTTTTGTTATAGAGCAATGCCCTTCGGATTAAAGATTGCGGGGGCCACCAATCAACGGGCTGCAACGATGATTTTGCATGATCTCGTCCATGATATTGTAGAGGTCTATGTTGATGAGATGATTGTCAAAAGTCATGATCGTGAGACACACATTGATGCTCTAAAGTCATTCTTTGATAAAATTAGAAAGTACAATCTAAGGCTGAATCCTCAAAAATGTGTGTTAGGAGTAATTCGGGAAAGCTTCTAGGCTTCGTTGTGAGTCAAGACGGAATTAAAGTTGACTCCGACAAGGTCAAGGCCATATAAGAGCTTCCTCCGCAAGAACAAAAAGGGAGATTCGGGGATTTCTTAGTAGAATCCAATATATTAGTAGGTTCACATCTCAATTGGCAACCCGGTGTGAACCTATATTCAAGCTACTTAAGAAAAATGTTCCTGCAAAATGGAATGATGAATGTCAGGCTTCATTGGATTCAATGAAAGAATACCTCTCCAACCCTCCAATTTTAATGCCACCAAAACCGGGGCAGCCTTTGATATTATATCTTACTATCACGGAAATGGCTATGGGAGCTCTTTTGGCACAATACCAAGAGGGTACAAGGAAGGAAATAGCTATCTACTACCTCAACAAAAAGTTCGTTGAGTATGAAACTAGATACACTCCTTTGGAAAGAGCTTGCATTGCCCTTATTTACGCAAGAAGATGCTTCGACATTATCTGCAAGCGCATATTACTTATCCAGTTTTGAGGTTAGATCTAGTCAAGTACATTTTTGAGAAGCCGATTTTAAGTGAATGACTAGCAAGATGGCATGCAATATTGTCATAATTTGACATTCAGTGTGTGAATCAAAAGTCTGTCAAAGGGAGAGCTATATCTGAAGCTTTAGCTTATGGGCCTATATCAGGTGATGAATTTAATGATGATTTTCCAGATGAACATATTTTTTTTCTTAGTACGTCACAATGGAAGATGTACTTTGACAGAGCCTCTAACTGGAGGGGCAATGGTGCAGGAGTATTTTTAATTGATCCTTATGGAGTACATGTTCCCTTCTCTGTGAAGCTTAGTTTCCCAACGACAAATAACACGACTGAATATGAAGCTTGCATCTATGGAATCAAAGCAGCATTGGCAGCTAGCGCAAAACATCTCATAGTTTACGGTGATTCTTATCTCATAATCTCCCAGACTATTAGAGCTTAGAAAGTTCGGGATGAAAGGTTACAAATGTGCAAGGAGTATCTTCAACAATTTATCCTATGTTTTGAAGAAATAGAGTTCAAACATCTCCTTCGCGAACAAAATAGTTTCACCTATGATTTGGCAAATCTTGCGGTAAATTTGACTTGGGATGATGATGTAAAGGTACAATCAATAACGATTATAGAAAAATAAATTCCAGTGTTTAATTGTGAGCCAATGATTGCTTTATTAACCTAAGAAGATAATGAGGATGCTTGGTATACTGATCTTAAGAAGTATCTAATCAATGGAGAATATCCTGAAAGAAGTCACAAGAACGATCGATTGGCTATTCGAAGGCTAGCTTCTCATGTCACAATATTAAAAGGTTTGTTGTATCATAAAAGTTTTGATGGAAACTTGCAATTATGCATTGATGGGGAACATACACAAAGGATCATGGAAAAAGTACATGGGGGTGAATATGGGCCTCATATGAATGAAAGGATGCTTGCTCGGAAGATTCTTCGAGCAGGGTATTACTGGACCACCTTGGAAAGTGATTGCATCCATTTTACACGAACGTGCAAAAAATGTCAGCTATTTGCAATGATAGGAATGGTGTCCTTTGAACAAGTGTATTATTTCGATAGAGGGTTCGTAGCTATTGGAAAGCTATTTATTCAGTAAGTTCAAGTGATCGGAATGCCTAGGTGGAGGCCGCTTCCGATCAGTAATAGTAATGTATAATTAATATTACAGCTTAATCTTGACTGAAACCTTCGGGTCACACCAAAGAAACTAACGATCCGACACGAAAAATTAATTCGGAAGGAATTAATGAGTCGCTCGAGTAATAAATATTTAGACGTCGGAAATTGAGATAGGAGCGTCCAAACCGAGCGTCGCAAGTCGAGTCGAATTAATTAAAGACGAGACGGTAAAACCACTAATTAATCAACAATTTATCGAAATACCCCTAGCATCGGAATGCCCCAAGCAAACCGAGTGATAGGGGCATTTGGTAAAGCAAGTTGGCTAGCATGCGCGCCAAGCCGAGCCTAGCATGGCTTGCTAGGGGCTGCGGCATGTTAGTGTGCCATGGCTAGCAAGGCTACCAGCACATGGCTAGCAAGCCATGCTAGCATGTGCGTGGCAGCCGCAGCATGATAGCAGCCCAGCACGCAAGGCGCTACGACCAGCCGCACACATCAACAGCGTAGCGCGCATGGTGCTGCACCCAGCCGCACATAGCAGCAAGCCAGCTGCACACCAAGCGCCAGCTGGGCTGCTTGGGTGCCTTGGCTCGGCCTGCCACGTGGAGACAACACATTGGGGCATGTGGGAGTGTTTGGCCGGTTCTTTGGAAGCCTTAGGGAACAAGTTTTGGTCCCCCCCTTCCCTTGTGGTCCTTACTTAACCTCTCCTCTTAGAATGCCACTTGTGGATTAATTAGTGTTTGACCATTTTCTTTTGTTTTTGATTTAAAAATAAGAGAAAATTGATTTTACTAACTCTCCCACATTGATGGGAGAGTGGATTTCTCACTTGAGTTTCCCTATAAATATCGCACTTGGGAATTGGGAAAACTCACTTGAGTAAGAGCTCAATTAGGCATCTCCACTTGAGAGAAAACCTATAAACTCATTAATTACTTGGGTAGTCTTTTTGTTGGACTTGGCTAACCTCAAAGTATTAGATCGGTCGGGTCGCGTTGTGGGAGGACTTCGTCGGAGATCCTCGCCTTTTGTGAGGCTCGACTTTCTCAAGTAAGAGCTCCATCCGGTTGAGCAAAGCACGCTACAAGGGTAATTTAGTCTTTTCTCTATTCTTTTAATTTATGCATTTTGTTACATTAATTGTGAGTTTGTTCTTAGGCTCGGGTTTTATTTCCGCGGTGAGTCGGACTCATCGAAACCCAACAGTGGTATCAGAGCCGGGTTCATTTATTTTTATAACAAAAATTTTCAAGGTGTCTTTTATGATTTGCTTTTCTGGTTTATGTTACTAATTAGATTAGTAGCTCGGTTATATTAATATTTTAAACCCGTTTTAAATATGATTTTTGGCCCCGAACCCAGATTTTCGCCCAAAAATTGTGAATTTTGGGTGGAAACAGTTGTTTTGGAAACGTTTCAACCCTCTTAGGGCTATGAAAAAGGCCAAAATCCGACCAGAAATGCCTTTTTTGAGGGTTTTTTTGTTTTTGACGAAAATTTTTTAATCTTTTAACCTTGAATCTTAATGGCATATTTATGGTGATTATGTATTTGGTTATTTACTTAATATTTCTTCATTTTTTGACCTCTTTAAGCATGGTTACTTTATAGTAATTAGTGTTTTAAAGATTGGTTAAACTTTCACATAATTGAAAATCCATTGCATTAAGTGTGAAAAATTTATTCTTTGAGGGTTCTAAGTACTAAAGATCCAATATTTAATTGTTTTAAGTGGTTGGAACTTTGAATTACTAAATTCCATGAATTTTTGTTGAAATTTTGATTTAATCATGTAATTAGTTGATTGGAATCATAAAGTTTCAATCTTGTGATGAAATTTCATTTATCTTCATATTGGAAGATATAGTTTTTTCAAGGATTCACAAGTTCAAGTTGGAATCTTTATTTGACTTTTTATGGTTCATAATTCCAACCCCCCTTTAATTTTGTCAAATCTCATGATTAATTTAAATTAATTAAATTAATGGTGAGAATAGCCTTATTTATTTTATTGCATCAAGTTGAACCAATTTTATAAAATAATAGTTCTTGGAAATAATTTTGGTTTAGTGCTCTTGGATTAATTTATTTAAGTTGGACTTGTTATAATTTTCATTTTTCTCACTAAATTAATTCTAAAATTAATTTGGAATTTATTGATAAAGTCACACAAATATTCGGATTAATCCTGAGATTGTGGCACGCTAACTAGGGCCACACCACCCTCGGCTAGCCGGGCAGCTAAGCAGCCCACATGTGGTTGCCAAGGGCTGGTGCGCTTAGTGCGCGCCACACACTAGCAGCGTGGCTAGTGTGCCTAGCAGCAGCGTGCTACGGCTGTGCGGTTGTGCACGCATGTTGTTGCCTTGGTGCGCATGCTGTGTGCGTGCCTGCTTGGTGTAGCTGTTGCGGGCTGTGCGTGTGGGGTGCTGCGTGCTTGCAGCACGATGTGCACAACCCCACACGAAGCACGTAAGCCCCAATTTTAAGGCTATGTTCATTTGCATTTTGGCCGTTCTATTTATTTTAATTATTATAATTAATTTTAATTAAAATTTTGGAGGCTAGGCCTTGGCTTTGAGCGGCATTTGCAAAATTTTATTTTAGCAAAATTTTGGGTTTACCAGCTTAATTAATTGGATTAATTAAGATGGATGCGGAATTTAGTGGGAGCTTCAATTTTAATTGCGCTAAATTACATAATCGGTTAAACAATTTTGACTAGTTTTAATTAGGCGCGTTAATCGGATTAACAACCTAAATTACTTACTAGTTTACGAGTGTTTATGCATTGTTACTTGTTTATCATTTTAAAATGCATGGGCCATTCACAAATAGTGAATAGATGAATGGAATGTATATTCTCCCACAGGTTTTATAAAAATGGCAACTAGTGGAGCCCGATTAAGATAGAATATACGAACTGTGTTCCGCCATGTATTTTTGTAAATCTAAATACGGTTAGCGAACCGTTGAGTATTTTTGTACCTTAATATTTAGATTAGTCCTACTCGTAGATTCTAGTATTTGCATTATTCATGTTATGTCTTGAAGACGGAGGTTCTTGGAAGACGAAGCCATGAAGTTGCAAATGACGACCCTTGAACACTGAAGGGATCATGCTAGTTGCCAAATGCATCATTTATTTATGTTTTCGATATATATTCATGATTATATATATGAATTATATGTTAGATGCATGTTTAGGATTTCGAATGTGCGATGATTAATTAAGTTCACTTAAATCAACCAACAAAGAAACCCTAGGTTCCTAAAATATTAAGTAAAATTTTCCATTCTAAAACAAGACTTACCGACCTATTGAGAGTAGTGATGGGTTATGCCAAAGCGAGGCATCACTATTTCTCCCTAGGATACGTAAGGCATATTGGGTATGCATGTTGGTTTTGGTTGTACTCAACGACATGAGTGATGGAGTCCTAACATGTCGTGGCAAAGTGGATAAATTATTGAGAGAACATTAGATGCGACGATTTATCTAACCAAGAGTGGCTTGGAGCCATTACCAAAGAGTTGCTTACCTTAGAATATTGAGTGTTAAGACAAGCCAAAGCATGCTTAACTACTCATTGATTCTTTGGATCTTGGAATCGACTTATTCTCACCAAATGGGGACAATTTAATGTGTGAATAAGATGTTTAAATAAGTTTGATTAATATTCATGATTTCAATCTTATTTAAATATTATGAATGGTTTTTCATTTCAAATTCTTTAAATTGTAGAACAATGTTTGTAAATAACTCAAACAACATATTCTTGTTCCGCTCAATTCTCGACAAGGAGAAGTTAAGTGGGCTAAATTTTCTTGATTTGCAAAGGAACTTGCGTATAGTTCTCATGCAAGAGAAAAAGGAATATGTCCTTGATGAGGAAATGCCCGAGACTCCCAATGAGGAGGTGACTCAGGCTGCCCTAAATCGATGGCAAATTGCCAATCAGGATGTCAAATGCATCATGTAGGCCACAATGTCTCCCGACCTTCAAAAGACTATCTTTGAGAAGGAGGCAGCTTTTGAGATCATTTATGAGCTACAAAACATGTTCCAAGAGCAAGCCCGAACTGAAAAGTTTGAAACCCACAGATAGATCCTTAAGAGCAAGCTCAAGAAAAGAGAGTTAGTCAGCCCACATGTACTAAAAATGATAAGATTATTTGAGAACATGGGAAGGCTTGACTCGGGGTATTCAACCAAGATGGCAATTGACATCATTCTCCACTCGCTGCATAAAGGCTATGATCAGTTCAAGATGAACTATAATATGCACAGCATGGAGAAAACCCTCACCGAGCTTCATGGTATGTTGAAGCAAGCCTAGAAAACACTCAAGGATAAGGGGAAGCATGATATGCTCATGATAAAAAAGGGCAAGCTGTTCAAACTCTCAAGCAAGAAGAAGAAAAGGCTTTAAGTAGAAGGGTAAGAAGACCTTTTCGCCTAAGTCAAAAGCTACAAAGAATAACAAGGAGAAGAAGGCGGCATCTTCTAAATCAAATTCCGAATGCTTCTATTGCAAGAAGAATGGACATTGGAAGAAAGATTGCCTCAAATTCAAGGAAGATAAGAAGAACAAAACCGTTGCTTCTCAACCTAGCAAGGCTCCGATACCGCTGTTAGGTTTCGATGAGTCTGACTCGCCGCGGAAATAAAACCCGATCCCAAGAATAAACTCACAATTAATATATCAAAATGCATAAATAAAAAGAATAGAGAAAAGACTAAATTACCCTTGTAGCGTGCTTCGCTCAACTGGATGGAGCTCTTACTTGAGAAAAGCAGAGCCTCACAAATGGCGAGGACCTCCAACGAAGCCCACCCACAACGCGACCCAACCGGTCTACTACTTGGAGGTTAGCCAACTCCGACCAAAAAGACTACCCGAGTAATTAATGAGCTTATAGGTTTTCTCTCAAGTGGACATGCCTAATTGAGCTCTTACTCAAGTGAGTTTTCCCATTTCCCAAGTGGGATATTTATAGGGAAACTCAAGTGAGAAATCCACTCTCCCATTAATGCGGGAGATTTGGTAAAATCAATTTTCTCCTTTTATTTTTAAATCAAAAATAAAAGAAAATAGCCAACAACTAATTAATCAACAAGTGGTATTCTAAGAGGAGGGGTTAGGTAAAGTCCACAAGGGAAGGAGGGGACCAAAACTTTATCCCCAAGGCTTCCCAAGAACCGCCCAAGCACTCCACATGCTCCAATCGATGTGCGCCAGCTTGTGTTGCCAGCCTTGGGTGCTAAGGCTGCCCAGCTGGCTGCCTTACCCCTTGGCTGGGCACGCTAGCTGCTTGCGATGGTGTGCTAGCACGCCGCACCACCTAGCTAGCCATGCTAGGCTCGGCTTGGTGCGCATGCTAGCCACCTTGGCTATACCAAATGCCCCTATGGCTCGATTTGCTCGGGGCATTCCGATGCTAGGGGTATTTCGGTAAATTGTTGATTAATCAGTGATTTTACCGTCTCACTTATTATTAATTCGACTCGACTTGCGACGCTCGTTTTCGACGTCTAAATATTTATTACTCGAGCGACTCATTAATTCCTTCCGAATTAATTCGTCGTGTCGGATCGTTAGTTGCTTGGGTTTGACCCGAAGGGTTCAGTCAAGATTAAGTTGTAATATTAATTATGCATTAATATTACTGATCGGAAGCTGCCTCCGCCTAGGCATTCCGATAACTAGAACTTATTGAATAAATAGTTTTCCAATAGCTCTGAACCCTCTATCAGAATAATACACTTGTTCGAAGGACACCATTCCTATCAATCTCCCACTTGTCCTTCCAGACTGTGGACAACCAAATGTGTCCCCCCAAAAACCAAACCCAGCGATGAGTACCTTTCACGTCACTTAATTATCGAACGAAGTGAAAGTGTGAAAAGTCTTATGATGCGGTTGTTTTAATGAAAATCTTTCTTTCTTTTTTTAAAAAATCTACTCTATTTTATGAAAATAGTCAGTCCAATTTACCTTGGTCCATGACAAGGGTCCAATGATGGTGTAGTTGGATCGGTCTCGCAAAGAGCTTTCCAATGATATATTATAAGCCAAATTCCGATGAATAATGAGGAAGTTATGGCCAAAATACTAAATTGGGTATGAAATTGTTTTATAGCCCAATGATATAGTGCAGGGCCCATTAATTACTATTTTTAAAATTATTAGAATTGATTTTAATCTTCTAGAATAATATAGAAGGTTATTTTAAGTTTTAATAGAGTTAGGATTAATAATTATATCTTTTAAAAAAAAATAATGAATTTGATTTGAAATAAAACAGGTGTTTTATTATAATAAATCTGATTTAAAATTAATAAACACGGAGTTTAATTGCTTAATTATATTAGGAAAAGGATTCCGTACAAAAGCGCGCTTTATCTTTTAAACCAGTGCCAAACGACAAAACCTGTCGCAAAACGACAGAGCCTGATCCCTATTGTTTCGCGCTAGGTCATGTCGTTCGCGACAGGAGCTAGTTTTATTCTGATTCAAATTCTAGCTCTTTTCTATCATTTTCGGACTATTTTCTCCATAAATAGGGTCGTATTTCCCCGTTTTCAATCATCAACAAGCTTGATCATCAACAATCATCACCAATCATCTCTCTTCTCTCTCTATTCTTTTTCTAAACCTTCTCTTTTAAAAAATTCTTCATTCACGAGTTCTAGACACACCTAGCCAAGTTCGAAGTTGCCTTCGCCCTCGACGTGAAAGGTTGATAATTTCTGAGGGTTTGGTCCCAAATCTTATTTCAATTATTTAATTTAATTGTTTGATTTAAAATTTTCCTTGAAGTTACTAACGCGTGCATTTTGTTATTAGAAAGAGATACGAAGTATCAAAGTAAGTAATTTAATTGCTTAATTATTCTTTTGATTTAGGAATCATGCTTAGATAATATTAATTCCTAATATCATGTATGTTTCTAGTATCATCTTTAGGTTGCTTCTTATTTCTTATATCATGTTAGGGATAAAGGTTTGATATTAAATTTTTAGTGACATGCTAGGATTTGTTATTAATCTTGTTAGTATCATGCCTAGGATTTTGCTATTATTATTATGCTTTCACGAGATTGAGATTATTATGATGATGATTGTTGTTTTTATGTTGCTTGATAATATTGTTATTGCTTGATCACGCCCTCTCTTGCAGGTTTAAAGAGAATTTATACTTGTAATCATGCTTAATAAGATAATTAATAATCTTGTTTAGGCTAATATGATTATAATTCAAGTGATTGCCAATAATAGATTTATTTGTGCATTAATATTCAACCAACATAGATTAAACAGGTTTAGGATTAATACATTGATTGTATGTTAGTTAGAAAGCGCACATGAATATAAGAAGAATAAAGTAGAGGCCTATGTTTAGGGCAGGTTCAATCTCTTTTTAGGTTGGATTTGTACCTTCATCCCCGAATATCCAGTCATGGTTCAGGACCACTATGGAGTTAACGATCTCATGGATCGTGAAGGAGTGTAACCTTCACACTGTGAACGGTTTACAAGTTCCTAAAACTTGTTGGCGACTCTTTTACTCTAGCTTCCTTCCCTTTGGACGCCACCATGCATAAGTGTATGGTCACAGTAGGGCTCAAGTGTGGGATGCTTGAAATATTCCCTACATGGACAAGTGCGCTTTTAGTGTATAGTCTTTTTCCTATGTCACTTAATGTCTCTTCATGAACTATAAGGTAAGATTATTCGTCATCCTTATTATGTCCAGAAGTGTTTCTCGAAATCCGGGTCTGACTGTCAATAAGCGGATGATTTAAAAAAAAAATTCCAAGCGAGGCCCTATAGCAGTGCATAACCCTATTTGCTTGTGCAAAGCTTGGGGATCAAGGAGACCATGTGGTCCTCACCTAACCACTCCCATTTGTGTGCCAAGTTTTGTTTGATTATTTATGTTGCTATTTAATTTAATTTAGAATTAAATTAATTGCTTATTTTTCTCACTCTATCATTTCTCCCACATTAAAAGATGATGGGAATTTTGGAGAGCCTTTGCCTATAAATACCAACCTTAGGAGTTTGGATTATTCACTTGAGTATGAGCTCAATTAGGCATCTCCACTTGAGAGAAAACCTATAAGCTCATTAATTACTCTGGTAGTCTTTTTAATCAGACTTGGCTAACCTCCAAGTATTAGACCGGTCAGGTCAAGTTGTGGGTAGACTTTCGTTGGAGGTTCTTGCCATTTGTGAGGCTCGGCTTTTCTCAAGTAAGAGCTCCGTCCGGGTGAGCGAAGCATGCTACAAGGGTAATTTAGTCTTTTCTCTATTCTTGTTATTTATGCATTTTGTTATGTTGATTGTGAATTTGTTCTTGGGCTCAGGTTTTATTTCCGCTGTGAATCGGACTCATTGAAACCCAACAGCGGTATCGGAGCATTGCTCATTTATTTTTATAACAAATAATTTTCAAGGTGTTTTATTGATTTATTTTTCTTGTTAATGTTGCTAATTGGATTAGTAGCTCGGTTTTATTAATTTTAAACCCATTTTAAAGCTGATTATGGCCCCCGAACCCAGATTTTCTCCCAGAAATAGTGAATTTTGTGTGGAAACAGCGTTTTGGAAATGTTTTTACCCTTTGAGAACTATTAAAAAGGCCAAAATCTGACCAGAATTGCCTTTTTTCGAGGGTTTTTCAATTTGACGAAAAATTTTAAATCTTTTAACCTTGAATCTTAATGGAATATTTATGGTGATTATGTATATGGTTCTTTCCTTAATGTTTCTGCATTTTTTTTACCTCTTTAAGCATGGTTACTTTGTAGTAATTAGTGCTTGAATGACTGGTTAATTTTCACATAATTGCAAATCCATTGCATTAAGTGTGAAATTTTTTTTCTGTGAGGTTTCTAAGTACTAAAGATCCAATCTTTAATTGTTTTAAGTGGTTGGAACTTTGAGTTACTAAATTCCATAAATTTTTGGTTGAACTTTTGATTTAATCATATATTAAGTTGATTAGAATCATAAAGTTTGAATCTTGTGATAGAAATTTCATTTATCTTCATATTGGAAGATTTAATTTTTCAAGGATTCATAAGTTAAAGTTGGAATCTTTATTTGAATTTTATGTTCATAATTCCAACTCCTCTTTATTTTGTCAAATCTCATGATTAATTTAAATTAATTAAATTAATAGTGAGTATTGTCCTTATTTATTTTATTGCACCAAGTTGAACCAATTTTTACTAAAGAATAATTCTTGGGAATAATTTTGGTTGTGTGCACTTTGATGAATTTTTATTTAAGTTGGACTTGTAATAATTTTTCATTTTTGCTCATTGAATTAATTCTAAAGTTAATTTGGAATTAATAATTTAGTCACGTAAAATCCCGAGTTTTATCCTGAGAGTGTGGCACGCAAACCAAGGCACACTACCCTCGGCCAGCTGGGCTGCTAAGCAGCCCACATGTTGCTGCCAAGGGCTGGTGCGTTTGGTGCGCGCCACACACTAGCAGCGTGGCTAGTGCGCCCAGGCCGTAGTGCGAGCAGTGTGTGCGTGCTGCTGTGTTGCGGGGCAGTGTGTGCATTTTGGTGCGTTGTGAAGGGGGCAAGCAGCCTAGTGCGTGCTACCTTGCAACCCGCAGCAAACGCTTCTAGGCTTGGCCTACAAGTGCTGCGTGGGGTGGTGCGGGCGCACACACCAAGCCGCATTGCTCAAGGGGTGCTAGGCACCCTTGGCTAGCAATGGTGCGCACCTAGCTAGTCTAGGTGCACAAACCACTTGCGTGCGGTTGGCTACGTATTTGCTAATTTTGCCGTTTTAATTATTTTAGTTAATTTAATTACATTTGGTTTTAATTATTTTAATAAAATTTTGAGGCTAGGCCTCGATTTTGAGCGGCATTGGAAAAATTTTATTTTAGCAAATTTTGGGTTTACCGGCTTAATTAATTGGACTAATTAAGATGGATGTGGAATTTAGTGGGAGCTTATTAATTTTAATTGCGTTAAATTACATAATCGGTTAAACAACTTTGACTAGTTTGAATTAGGCGCGTTAATCGAAATAACAACCTAAATTAGTTACTAGTTTACACGTGTTTGTGCATTGTTACTTGTTTATCGTTATAAAATGCATGGGCCATTCACAAATAGTGAATGGATGAATGGAATGTATATTCTCCCGCAGGTTTTATAAAAATGGCAACTAGTGGGGCTCGATTATGATAGAAAATACGGACTGCGTTCCATCTTGTATTTTTTATAAATCTAAATACGGTCTGCGAACCGTTGAGTATTTTTGTAACTTAATATTTAGATTAGTCCTAATCTTAGATACTAGTATTTGCATTATTTTGGTTATGTCTTGAAGACGGAGGTTCTTGGAAGATGAAGCCATGTAGTTGCAAAAGATGACCCTTGAAGACTTGAAGACTTAAGGGGTCATGCTTGTTGCCAAATACATCATTTACTTATGTTTTCGATATATAGTTATGCCTATGTATGAATAATATGTTAGATGTATGTCCAGTATTTCGAATGTTGTGATGATTAATTAAGTTCACTTAAATCAACCAACATAGAAACCCTAGGTCCCTAAAATATTGAGTAAAACTTGTCATTCCAAAACAACACTTACCGACCTATTGAGAGTAGTGATGGACTACACCAAAGCGAGGCATCACTATTACTCCCTAGGATACGTAAGGCATACCGGGTATGTTAGTTGGTTTTGGTTATACTCAACGATTTGAGTCATGGAGTCCTAACATGTCGTGGAAAAGTGGATAAGTTGTTGAGAGAGCATTAGATGTGAAGATTTATCTAACCAAGAGTAGCTTGGAGCCATTAGCAAAGAGTTTCTTGCCTTAGAATATTGAGTGTTAAGACAAGCCAAAGCATGCTTAATCACTCATTGATTCTTTGGATCTTGGAATCGCCTAATTCTCGCCAAATAGGGACAAATTTAATGTGTTGATAAGATGCTTAATAAGATTGAAATTTTGCATGAATGCTTTTAAATTTCAAACTTATTATGTTATTTTCTTGATAAATGGTTATACTTTGCACTTATATGTTAATTTCAAACCCTTTGATGCGTGTGCACAGCTGGGTTCAAATTGAAGCCGTTGATATTCATTAATTTGATGATTAAATGGTTGTGATGGTGTGTGATTTGGGGTGATGTCCTGTGCGTGGCAGGGGATAAATTCCCATCCTCAAAGAGCAGCCAAAATCGAAATCAGGGGATCGATTTATTTTTAATTTCTTTCTTTTATTTTCTTTTTATTTTTAGTTTTCTTTTGCTTTCTTTTTCTTTTCCTTATTTATTTTATTTTCATTTTCTTTTCTTTTATTTTTCTTTCTCTTTTATTTTCTTTTAACCTTGTAAATATAAATACCCATTTTGGGGTAAAATTAGAAAAACAATTTTAGGACAATTAGAATCCAATTTTAGATCATATATTTCTTAGCTTAGGTTGAGGGCTTCTCTCTCTAAATCTAGGGTTAGTTTAGGAGTAGTTTTAGGGAGAGAAAGTGAAGGATTTCAATGGTTATTTGAGAGATTGAAGATTTAAGATGACAATTGTATTGAAGATCTCCATTATCAATCAATGAGGATTTCTCACTCTCTCTCCTCTTTATTGCTTTGTTTAATTTCATGTTTGTTTGGTTTAATTTTGTTGTTTTATTCTTGATTAGTGTAATTGTTCTTGATATTTTGTTGATTCTTGATTTCTTTAGCTGTTTGTTGGTAGATGATGATTCTAAAGTAGTTATTTAGCTAGGAATTGGGTGAAACTTTTATAATTGATTGATTGTGATTAATTTGGGAATTGTGTTAATTGATTGTTGAGATTAAAGTGATTAATGAAGGTTTGCATTTGTATAATTCGATTAGGCCTTGAGAATTATGCTAGATTGCATTGTAATTGATAATGACACGACCAATTCATTTAGGAATTGCAGTTATCAATTGATTTGGATTGTGATTCTTTTAGTTTTTTATTCATAGTGAACCCTAGCTTAACAATTAGGAGATAGCTCTTTGATTCCAATTGATACCACTTATCATTAGTTTTCACAACCTTTGATTGGCATGATCTTCCCTAGTTGTTGCAATTGTCATGATCACTTGTTTATCCCATTCCTAGTGTTTTATTTGTTTGATTGTTTGTTTGTTAGTTGTTAGTGTTCCATCTTCACCTTTGATTTTGACCTAGGTTAGGCGCATAATTGAGAGTGTTTGAACATTACCGTTCCTTTGGGTTCGACCCTTGACTTACCTCTATACTCATATTTAGGTTTATTAAGTGCTTATAAATTTGTTTGGCTCTAGAGAAGATTAGATAACGACCTACATTTTCCTTACGTCAAAATGGCGCCATTGCCGGGGAACGGTGTCTATGTTTGAGTGTTTTTTATTGCTTGAGTCTAGGTATTTGTATATAAATTTGTTTTATTTGATTTTTGTTTGTTTTGTGTAAAAAAAATGGCATGTTTTTCTTTTCCTCAATATGATGGTGAGTCATTTAATGTCTATTTCCATAGACTTATAGGGTTTTTGAAATATGATCATTGTAATCCTTGTGAGGCTTGTGAGATTTGTTATTTTGGTTTGAATGAGCAAACTAGGAATGAAGTTGAATGCATGCATAATGATGAATTTAGGGCATTGTCAATTGATGATTCTTGGGATTTCTATGTTTAGTTTTCTAGGGATGTCTATAATAGGGGTAATCATGATTCTAATGTTGATGTGCAATGTGTTTATTCTTCCAATATTAGCGTGAATTCCCATGATTTGTCACATGATCCCATTAGTGAACCTAGAACAAATGATTTCAACTCTATTTCCCCTTTTGTTCATGATGATGAGGTACATACTCAAGTTGATTCTAATGGTGTGTTTAAATTTTCTTCATTATTTACCGTGCCTTCTTGTGATGTGCTTCGTTCCCTTAATAATGAATCTCATGTGTTTGATTGTGCCTCCACTCCCCAATGTGATGTATATGCTCATGATCTTAATGTTAATTCTTCCAATCTTGGTTGTACTTATTCTTCTCTTATTGAACCTCAACCTTCTACACCTTTTGAATCTCTTGCTAATATACTTGAGTCTCAAATTAGGTGCTTTGAGCTTGATAATGATCTTGGGCCTAATAAGGAGATGATTCTTAAATCTATGAGAGGTCAATTAGATATAATGAAAAAGAATGAGGAGCTTCTTGAGGATGAAAAGAGAAGAAGAGATGAGTTAGAAAGCCAATTGTCATCCTTGATGCTTGTATGTTAAAAAACCCCAATCTAATGTGTGTGTTGAGGATGATGATGATGATTTTGAGCAACCAAGAGAGTGTGAGGATCCCATTGGTGAGTATTTGAGTGATGGTGAAGGAGTTGAGAATGAAGAGAGTGTTGATTTTAAAAACCTCAACCCTATTTCCCATCTAGATTAGTCTCAAGTGTATGATTGTGATTCTTCTATCCATGAGTATTTGGATTCATTTGAGGTTATGACCAATGTGTTCTTTGAATGTCAAATGAAAACTCATAGCCTTTTAAGTGAGTTCATTAAGAATGTTTCATGGGAGAGAGATGAGTTTGAAATGAATTTGCATCTATTCATGCATGGTTTTGAGACTTTAGGCTTTGAGGATATTGAGGGAGTTGTTGTTCATTGTTGTGATGGCGGGGATTATGTAGTTCCTCTTGGAAGTTGGAAGTTTGAGGGAGATGGAGATCATGAGTGTTCTTCTTTTGAGGATTCTATGATTGATTTTCATGCTCTTATTGGAGATTTGAGGCATGGTGAAGAGGAAGATTTCATTTGTGAGTCCATTGCCCCTTTTCCCTCTTCTCATATCCCTTTTTCAAGGAATTTTAACCATATCCCTTACACTCCTATATCCCTCCCTTCCTTTGTCAAAGAGCCTATTGGGGACCCTCTTGTCTATGATCATTTTCATGTCCCTCATTCGTCTTCTATTGAGGAAAAGGGTGATTATGCCACCCAAAAACATTTTGAGGAGAGTTTCCCTTATTTTTCTTCTTCCTCTTCTTTTTTTTCTTATTTTGTTGAATTTGCTTTTGATTTTTCTTCTTTTTCTTGGCATCTCTCTCCTCATGGGTGTGCACTAATCTTGTTGCACATCCTCTTCCCGTCATTTTTCCTACCTTCTATCTTACGAAATGTGTAGTAGTGCATTTGACAAGATCTTGCGTTCGTTGCAATACTATTTTACTAGAGCGGTCAAGCTTGGACCTTAAGCAAGCCTTTGTCGGGAAGTAAGCCGTGTTTTATTGCTTTTATTTTCTTTTCTTTTTAGAATAGATTTTCTCTAATGGAAATGTTTGTGTGTCTTAGGTACATGACTTGATATGCTTTGGTGCATTGGTTTGGATCAAGAATTAAGGAAGTTTGACTCCTACTTTTGCTAGCACATGGAAAATAAAATTCAATGATAGGGGAAATTTGCTTTGAAAGGTTGAATTGGGTCATTTGCGGGTAGTTACACCCACCTAAATCCGGTAATATCTTTCCTTGCTCTTTCTCTAATAATGGTTGATGACTTGTTGGACATGTATTGGATTGTTGGATTGATCTCTTTGTTTTCCCCTCCCATGTTATCTATGATTTATGTTTGAGCATGTTGTCTCACTCAAGCTTAGGGGAGGGTATTCTATCATGTTTGGTGGGATGTTGATTCATATATGCCATGCACAATTGTATATGCATTTCCTTGCTCTATATTTTGAAAAACTCTAAAAAGATTTGTGTTTCTATCAAGGCAAATTTGCATTGTGTTTTGTTTTGTTCTTGTTTTGGACATAATACTTTTGGACTTGTATAGTTGAATACTTTTCTTCTTAAATGGTAACGGTGTGCACGGTTTGAGAGTATGTTTGGTTGACTCTAGGATAGAGTATGCTAAGGTAGTCGTTTAGAACTTTTGGAACCTTGAAGCCGAATTCTATTGTTTTTGAAAATTTGCAATTGCTCCCTTTTGGTGAATTTGAAACTAATAGTGAGTTATTGCTACAACCATGTGAGGTTTCCTTCTTTTCTATCCTTCTACATATCTTGCATGAGCGGCGCATGGATCCTTGGCTATTGTATGCTTTATTTTGAATTTGACTTTCATCTCCCGAGATCGCAACCTAGCCATTTAGGAATGACAAAGACACCTTTTCGGGGTGGTAATTTTTCCTTTTCTAGGATAGTTTTTCTTTTTCTTTATTTTGGGTTTTCATTTGCCTACTTGCTAACCATTTGAGCCATAAACCCTCTTTTCAAGCCATATCTTTAGATTTTGAGCCTTTTGTTTCATTCTTGTTCCCATCATTGGTTTTTGTGAAGCATTTGGTCTCTATTGTTGGAGTTTTGGTGGATGAGAATGATTGGTTGGTTCTTTTAATGAAAACAAGTTTGTGTTGTAATTCTTTTGTGAATAAAAGGCAATTACAAAGTTGAAAATGTCGTTCATAGTTAAAAGAGGCGAGGACAATGAAATAAAGTGAAAACATGAAAAAACGAAAAAATGAGAAAAAGCAGAGCAAGTTCAAATGCTTTGACAAAAGTGATAAAAAGTGAAAAATGAAAAATTCAAAAAAAATTTGATGTAACTGTCTTTCTCCCTATTTTAAGCATTGAGGACAATGCTTTGTTTAATCTTGGGGGGAAGCATTCTTACGCTTTTTGTGTATATGTTTGTGATTTTGGCTTTGAATAAGCTTGGGGGTGTTGGTGTTTTTGTTTGGTGATTACTTGGTTTTGGTGTTAAGATTTGGCTAATCTTTGCTTCACAATTTAGGCATACCACCAAATTTCAAATTTTAGCCTACCTTTACCCTTTTCGCCCTTACATTACAACCCTTTCCAAGACCTTTTTACCTTTGTAGTTGAGTCACAAGTTAGTGGAGGGAGAAGTAGGTCAAGCTTATAGAGTGGTATGCAATAGTCGAGATGTCGAGTAGTCTCAAATCTCTTTCTTTTTCCGGTTCCTTAGAAGAACCATTGAGATGCTCACTAGAGATAGATTTGAAGCTAATTGGGAGATTGTGTTGAAAGTGATTTGAGATGAAAGTGATTTGCGTTTCTTTAGTTCTCTATGCTTAGCATGTTCTATATTTCAATCAACCTTAGATATCTTGAAACGTGCACTCCCTTACTTGTTTAGGAAGAAGTGTATCCATTTTGTGTTTGTTCATTTGCAAAAGTCCTTTTAAGAACATATGTTTTCATTAATTTTCTTTTGATTTCTTTTTTATGCTTTCCCTTATTACTAGAAAGAACGGTTTCAATATTGCCCATACGTAATCCTTTGAATAAGATTTAGGTTCATTTTCTATATTTTCTTTCATTATTTTCATATAATTTTTTTAGTTTTACTTGGTTTACCATTTTAATAACTCTTTTTGATTTTCGATTGGTTTTTACGAGTTTCTCTTATTTTTAGTTCTTAATTCGTAGTTTTAGTTAGTTTTATTTTGTTTTGTTTTCTTCTCTTAATTGGTGTTTTATGTAGGTGTTTGTTCGGGGTCAAAATGTGTATTTCAAGTCCATTTGCATGTTCAAGTTGCCGCGCTCCCGTGATTGCGCTCCAATTTTAAGCATTTGGGGCTGCCTTGCTCGTGGGCATCACATGGGCCCGACAGTCGAGAGCGCAGACGAGCCACACCAACTCTCACTCACGCACTTCCCCTGCCCCCGCAACAACCGCACTAACAAAGCACCAAATCAGCCCACACACCTCCAGCTGCAACAACCACCGCAGCTCCTCACACTTCCCCTGCTGCCCCTAATCAGCCTCCTTGCCACCAATTCACACCACAAATTTCACCGACTTCCACCCGTAACTTCCAACAACAACAACAACTCCTGGCAGCCCCCGCAACACCCAAAACAAACACCAATCAGCCACAATAGCAGTCCACGCAAACCCCAGTTGCTGCCCCCTGCTCTAGCCACCAACGCCACCGTCTACCTCCCCGCAACAACCGCACTAAAGCAGCCCATTCGACCTTCATGTGCGTGCGCGAAAACCCTTTAATGCGTGCGCACAGCTAAGTTCAAGTTGAAGCCGTTGATCTTCATTAATTTGATGATCAAATGGTTGTGATGGTGTGTTATTTGGGGTGATGTGCTGTGCGTGGTAGGGAATAAATTCCCATCCTCAAAGAGCAACCAAAACCGAAGTCAGGGGATCGATTTCCTTTTTATTTCTTTCTTTTATTTCTAGTTTTCTTTTGCTTTCTTTTTCTTTTCTTATTTATTTTATTTTCATTTCCTTTTATTTTATTTTTCTTTTCTCTTTTATTTTCTTTTAACCTTGTAAATATAAATACCCATTTTGGGGTAATATTAGAAAAACAATTTTAGGACAATTAGAATCCGATTTTAGATCATATATTTCTTAGCTTAGGTTGATAGCTTCTCTCTAAATCCAAAGTTAGTTTAGGAGTAGTTTTAGAGAGAGAAAGTGAGGGATTTCAATGGTTACTAGATGAAGCCCTTGCGATGTACGGTTTGTTTGAATGTTTTAAAATATTTTTATATATATATATATTTATGTGCTAAAATTTGTTATATATTTAGATAAAATTCCTAATATCAAAAGATAATATTTTATATTTAATTAATTTAAACTGGAAAATCTCATTCGCTAATTTTGCTTACATGTCATTGAAATTATTTAATTCTAAAAGAAATTAATAACCTCGTATTTAATTGGCAACCACTAAAATTTATTATCCTACATGGCGCGCTGAAAAAATTAAATCCTACGTGGCTCTCTAAAAACTCGGAAAAAAACTCCCCTATATATATATATATATATATATATATATATATATATATATATATATATATATATATATATATGCATATATATATATTTGAGAGATTGAAGATTGAAGATGACAATTGTATTGAAGATCTTCATTATCAATCAATTAGGATTTCACACTCTCTTTCCTCTTTATTGCTTTGTTTAATTTCATGTTTGGGTTTTATTTAATTTTGATGTTTGATTCTTGATTAGTGTAATTGTTCTTGATATTTTTTTATTCTTGATTTCTTTAGTTGTTTGTTGATAGATGATAATTCTTTAGTAGTTGTTTGGCTAGGAATTGGGTGAAACTTGTATTATTGATTGTTTGTGATTAATTTGGGAATTGTGTTGATTGATTGTTGAGATTAAAGTGATTAATGAAGGTTTGCATGTGTGTAATTCGATTAGGCCTTGAGAATTATGCTAGATTGCATTGTAATTGCTAATGACACGACCAATTGATTTAGGAATTGCAATTATCGATTGGTTTGGATTGTGATTCTTTTAGTTTGTTATTCATAGTGAACCCTAGCTTAACAATTAGGAGATAGCTCTTTGATTCCAATTGATACCTCTTATCATTAGTCTTCACAACCTTTGATTGACATGATCTTCCCAAGTTGTTGCAACTGTCATGATCACTTGTTGATCCCATTCCTAGTGTTTTATTTGTTTGATTGTTAGTTTGTTAGTTGTTAGTGTTCCTTCTTCACCTTCGATTTTGACCTAGCTTAGGCGCATAATTGAGAGTGCTTGAACATTACCGTTCCTTTATGTTCGACCCTTAACTTACCTCTATACTCGTATATAGGTTTGTTAAGTGTTTATAAATTTGTTTGGCTCTAGGGAAGATTAGATAACGACCTACATTTTCCCTACGTCATATACACTAGTGAGTATAACTCATTGATGTATTAATTCAAGTACGAATTAAAGGAGAAGATGGAACTTTGTTATACGACGCACTAGATGCTTAATTATGCCTAACAAAGTATAAAAGTCTAAGACTCTTAAAGAAATGGTTTTTAAAGATTTTGAGATGAAGTATGACAAGAAGTATAGGAAATAAGGAACATAGAAAAGGAATAAGATTCCATTTCTACTAAAGAGTTCATGTTTACTTAGCAATTCGTTATCTTCACAAGTATTAGATACTGCTTGAGTGTTACACTTTGAAAATGAACTCAAACTATTGAAGTTAAGCTAAGTTATTGACTTACAAATGAAGCAAATGGTGCTACATCAGTTGTAAGGTCGTATGCTTTGTTTAAAGACCTTTTAAGCTAAGGTTGGAACAAATAAATGGTTATCGTGTTCCATAATCAGCAAACAATCCGTTAACACACGAACAGACTCACATTAAAAGTAAAGAGAAATAGTTGCAAATTTATTTGAATGGCATGATTGTCTAAACCATGAGTCAAGAATGCTTGATTATAAACAAACATTTTCTAACATGAAAACTCACAAAGTTCAAATCAAAGGCATGGTTTTTGTTCCGAACAACTTTAGCAGTGTCACATTAACAAGAACTTACTCAAGGCTATATAGGCTCTTGACAGTTGATCGATTCAGAATCGTTCTAAGACAAGCAAGTCTTATTTGTTAAAAACTGACAAAGTAAAGAGCTATTGTTCTTGGCATAGACAATTGAATCCAAACGCTAAAGAAGATTAAGTTACTTCAAAGTTTCACAAAGAATTTGAAAGAATGTGGCTATATTCATCAAATGTGAACAAACTTGACTTAAGCAGCTCAAGAGTTCAATGAAGTACATAATCGACTTGGCAAGATATCAAAATGTCTAGATTAGATCGAGCGATGTATGCTTGAACCAAGCGTGACCATCACAAAGTTATGAAATTTTTCATAAATAACTCCACAAATAACATAGTGTGTCTTCACGGAGACCGCGATGCCATTTGAAAATGACTCGAACAGTGATGGATCACATCCCTTCCTATAAAACTCTTACAGATTTGCATAAATGACTAATGTTACACTAAACAAAATGTAAAAGCTAAGAAAGGACACCTGATGAGCGTCATTTATGGCGCTCAATAGAGTAGCATTTAGTTCCTTTTTCTATATTTTCTTACTTTATTTTCATATAATTTTTCTAGTTTACTTCTATTTTCCGTCTTTATAACTTATTTTAGTTTTTCGTTTACTTTTATGAGTTTTTCATGATTTTTGTTCTTAATTTGTTACTTTAGTTTAGTTTCAATTCATTTTGCTTTCTCCCTTAATTTTACTTGAATTTTTGTAGGTGAAGTTTCAAAGTTTTATTTTCCACGCTCTCATCGATTCTAGATCATGAACACGAAAATATGTGAAGATCAAGGGCTGCCCTCCTTGCGGGCATCATTACGAGAGCACCGTTGATAGGGATGCACGAGAACGCTAGGAGCAAGGCTTTACGCAAGGGACTACAAGCAAGCAAGAGGAGCCGCGCACGCACGGGCCTGTGGTGCGTGCGCACGGCCACCGTTCGAGCCCCTACGCTCGTTTTACTATATATACCCCTTGACTTTTCCTTTTTTAGGGAGAGGACTTTTTCACTTGTACTTGAGACTTATTTTCAGATTTAGTAGAGACAGAAACTTTAGATTACTTGTTTTGTACTTCAAATTACAACTTTGAGCTTGGATTTCATCATCAATCAATGATAATTAGTGATAATTTCTTTATTTGAATTTACTTTTGCTTGATCTTTCCTTTAATTCTTGAATGTTTGATATGATTGTTGATCTTTGGTTTGAGAATTTGTTGAATTTGATTTTCTTTTTTATTAAGCTTGAAATTATGATATTTTGATTCAATTTGCTTTTCTTTTTTTTTCAATTCCATTATGATTTGTGAGTAGATTAGTAGCTAGGGAGAAGGGGAGCATGTTTGATTGATGATTTTTGCTAGTTGATGATTCTTGGTTGATTGAATTGTTGCAATTAAATTGGTTGACATAGTTGTGCATGTGATCAATTTGATTAGGGGTGATCAACCTAGATGATTAATCTAGATTGCATAGAAAATTTCAATGACATGAACCCTTTATTTGAGAATTAATTTTATTGATTGGTTTGGATTGTAATTCTCCTTGTTAGTCATTCATAGTGAACCCTAGCTTGACTTATAGGAGATAGCTCTTTGATTCCAATTGATAGCTTTTATCATTAGTCTTCACAACCATTAATTGGCATGTTCTTCCCTAGTTGTTGCACTTGTCATGATTACTTGTTGATCCCCATTCCCTAGTGTTTCATTTGTTTGTTTACTTGTTTAGTAGTTGTTTAGTGTTACCTCTTTACCCTTGACTTCGACCTAGCTTAGGCATAGATTGGAAATACTTGAACATAACCGTTCCTAGTGGTTCGACCCTTGACTTACCTCTATACTCGTTTGTTAAGTGATTATAAATTTGTTTGGCTCTAGGGAAGATTAGATAATGACATATTTTTCCCTACGTCAACACCATATTCAGTTATAGATAGAAATAACTTCTAAACATCTTTTCAAGTATATGTCTTAAACTCTTAGTCTCAGTAGGAGCTCACTGGCTCACTGGGAGCTAAGTGGCTCAGTGGGAGCTTAATAGCTCATTAAAGGCTAAGATAGATCAAGTGGGAGCTAACTGTTTGTTTCACAATGAACTTTTACACAAAGACAATACACATGTCTCTTTGTAAGCAGTCAAGTGAGACAACGGGCATTACCTCCACAACCTAATTGAGAACATAATGTTTGTTGCTCTAAGTGGTGTCTTTCTAGAAATTAAGTGAGACTACGGGCATTACCTCCACAACCTAATTGAGAACATAATGTTTGTTGCTCTAAGTGGTATCTTTTTGGAAAGTAACACATTTCCAAAACGACAAGTCGGAGGAAAATGAACTCGATGACTATCGAGCTTAGCAACAAACTAGAACTGAGAATCTCGGAAGACTCAAAAGGGCTTCATGAGAATGATTGATCAAGAGTACTCAAAAGACTTTACATGTGCTTTAAAAGAGAATTCATTACTCAAAAACCTTTTGAAAAGTTGGACTAAGATCAACAAAATGAAAGGGCTTTGAAAGCGCCTTGAAACTCAGTGTTTGATGCAATTACCCCGTATAGGTATAGAATTCACTAAAGTTTTGGATTGAATCTTATAAATTTTCTATTAAGTTTGAAATATACCTAAGACTTACAAGCACACTATTTACTATTAGATAGTAAGGGAGTAATTCCTTGTAAGATAGCTACGACAAATCCAAATTCTGAATAATGGTTAGAGGCCATAAAATCCGAAATAGACTCCATGTTTGAAAATTATGATTAAAACTTGATTAATTTGCATGAAGGGTAAAAGAACCATCGATCGCAAATAAGTTTTCAAGGAGAAAACTAACAAATGCAGAAATGTATATGCATACATAACTAGATTGGTTGAAAAGGATATAATTAAATTCACGGAGTTAATTTTAATAAAAACCTATTCACCAATCGGAATGCTCAAGTCTTTTCGTGATTATTCTAGCAAAATTGCACATATGAAATATGGAAAAATAGATACCAAAACCGCCTTCCTAAAATAGGATTTTGGAAGTGACTATGAAAATAGTTTAAGAGTTTTGAAAATCAAAATAATGCTAGATTTGAAAAGCAAGCTCAAGAAATCCATTATGGGATTGAAGGTAGCATTGCATAAAGGAATTGGAACGTGTTTTCTCATAGATTTAACTAAAAGGATTATCTTATGGAGAAGCATAGAAATTCTTGTGGATAAAAAGTTTAGTGGGAGCAAGAGTCAATCTTGTAAGGTCCAACAAGAAGTTTACGAACTCTGTTGTAAATTAACTATCAAATGCTAAATGCTTAGATTTGAAAGTATTTTCAAAAATGGACCAAGCAAAAAACGATACTTAGTACATATTGGGAATTAAGATCTATTGTATAGACTTAATAAAATGTTTGAACGAGTAAAGGAATTTACCGTGTTAAACATGAATTGCAGGACTTAAAAAAGGCTTTCGACCCGTATGTATAAAACTAAGTAACTGTTTGAACTAAGTATAAGCTAGGCTAAATACTAAGTCAAACAAGAAAGACTCTAGTAGAGACTTTCAACCATATCACATAGCAAACAGTTTAGTAAGACTCGGTGAAACTGGATGAGTTAAAAGGTCACATGAATGGAATAAAATTGAGAATAATTCTGCAATTGAAACCATCGTGTATGCTATGGAGTCGTCACACAATTTACATGTTTAAAGAATGAGAAGAATAAAGTACCAATCAAAACAAATCTAAGTCATGGACCGTTAGATTATGATCAGGAACATTCAAAGTACTTGGATAAGTAAAAGGGATGGGTTCTTGACGCATAAAAACAAATGTAATTTGAGATTTGATGTTGCAAGCATAAACCTTAACAAGGATAAGATCATTAATAAGGAAGCCATTTATAAGCACGAACTAACAATGAGTCGTTGCTTAAGAATGGTAACATGGACGTGAATCCATGTGTAATGTGCAGAAATTTAAGGTAAATTTCCATGATCACAAGTGATTAGGGTATACAAAGTCATTGTGAGTCGTTTGGTGTGAAACCCAAGCAAAGCATCATCAGGAAGTCTACTAAAATATATGTTGAGAATATGGTTTCCTTAAAGGCAATAACAAGGAAGATGTTAAATGGAAAGTTCGTTGTTGAACGTTGATGATTGTAGGTTGTCAAGTTAAAGATCTCAATCATGAAGATGAGTGGGAGCCATCACTTGGACAATAAATCCTAAATCACATATAATCCATGACACTCTCAAATCTTATCATCATATTATGAAAGTGATCGATAATGAAGATGTTAGGATTTGCAAAGTAATTATAACTAAACCTATGCAATAAGTGAACGACAACATTCACAATTGCACGAAAGAAATCAAGCATATTAAATATGGGTGTGATTTCTATAAATGTTTTTATAAAGAGTATTACTATTAAAACATTTGGAAAAACCATTTATCATAAGATGAACCATTCAGGTTTTGGAGTAATTTAATTTCATGCAATTTTATCACTCCGGTTTTATTTAATTGTGGTTTAAAATTAAATTATGAGTCCATTCGATTTTGAGAATATTCAAAATAGGGTATCAAGACCAGTCTTGGATAAAGAAACACCTATTAAGTGAACATTGAATATTTTAATCGAAAAGTATCTCTAATCAAGGTCATTTATATGATGGACGATTAATGACCACTTGAGATTAGTGTGTAGTTTGATTTATAACACCATTGCTTGTGCTACAAGGACATGATTGCCTTTAATCATTTGCACAGGTATTGGTTTAGAACCATATTAGATCGACCTATGAGAATACTTTAAGAGATTTAAAAATCGTCATAAGTATACTTCTCATTACGACTATTGGAACCTTTTTCCTCGAATATGAGTATTGTGAGTTCTCTTATTTGAGTACTAGTCTGTTTTGATTTTAGTTAAAAGTCTGCCGTACATTGAGATTATAAAGGCAACACTCAGGCGGATAGGTCCTTTAGTAAGAGAAGCTTACATTACAAGAGTGGGAATGTCCCCTTTACTAATAATAGGGAACATTTCTTTGTTGTTTTACAAGGCCTCTTGAATAGCGAGACTGTGAAAATGCATGGCCGTGCTAGGATGGATTTTAGAAATCATCTGTTTATTGATAGTCAAACTCGGATTTCGAGAAACACTTCTGGACGTAATAAGGATGATGAATAATCTTACCTTATAGTTCATGAAGAGACGTTAAGTGACATAGGAAAAAAGCTATACACTAAAAGCACACTTGTCTGGAAGGACAAGTGGGAGATTGAAAGGAATGGTGTCCTTCGAACAAGTGTATTATTCCGATAGAGGGTTTGGTGCTATTGAAAAGCTATTTATTCAGTAAGTTCAAGTGATCGGAATGCCTAGGTGGAGGCCACTTCCAATTAGTAATATTAATGCATAATTAATATTATATTATAGCTTAATCATTACCAAACCCTTCGGGTCACACCCAAGCAACTAATGATCCGACACGACAAATTAATTCGGAAGGAATTAATGAGTCGCTCGAGTAATTAATATTTAAATGTCAGAAATCGAGCTAAGAGATTCGAGACCAAGCGTCGCATGTCGAGTTAAATTCTAGGAATTAACGAGACGTAACAAATAAGTCAAACAACAAACAAAGTAAAAATGAGTAGCCCTACACTCGTATCGGCCTACCCTTACGAGAGCTAGGCTAGCGCATGCCATCACAAGCACTAGCCGCAAGCACAGGAAGCCCCAAGCATGGGCGAGCTAGGCGCGCTAGCCGAGTGCGATGCGTGATGGCTGGACGAAGCCAAGCAGTGCACAGCAGCCTTGCGGGCTTGCGGTGCATGCTGGCTGGCCGAAGCCAAGCAGCGCACAACAGCCTTGCGGGCTTGCAGTGCGTGTTGGCTGGCCGAGGCCCAGCAGCGCACAACCCTCGTGGCTTGCGTGTGGGTGCAAGGCCCAACCAAGTCAAAAGGGCCTTGACCAGTTATTTCCTTGGTGAAGAAGGAGGTTGACCGGTCATGCCCTCTTATGATTGGTGGGTTTAGTAGCTTGGGGATCAAGGAGACCATGTGGTCCTCCTTGTTGTCCTTACCTAACCACTCCCATGTGTGTGCCAAGTGCTGTTTGATTATTTGTGTTGCTATTTAATTTAATTCAGAATTAAATTAATTGCTTATTTTTCTCACACTATCATTTCTCCCACATGGAAAGACGATGGGAATTTTGGAAAGCCTTTGCCTATAAATATCAACCTTAGGAGTTGGGATTATTCACTTGAGTATGAGCTTAATTAGGCATCTCCACTTGAGAGAAAAACCTATAAGCTCATTAATTACTCGGGTAGTCTTTTTGTTCGGACTTGGCTAACCTCCAAGTATTGGACCGGTCGGGTCGAGTTGTGGGTGGACTTTTGTTGGAGTTCCTTGCCATTTGTGAGGCTCGGCTTCTCACAAGTAAGAGCTCCGTCCGGGTGAGCGAAGCACGCTACAAGGGTAATTTAGTCTTTTCTCTATTCTTGTTATTTATGCATTTTGTTGTATTAATTGTGAGTTTGTTCTTGGGTTCGGGTTTTATTTCTGCGGTGAGTCGGACTCATCGAAACCTAACATCCACATCAGCTTCAGCAAAGAGGTCTGTCCATGCATCATGGTTGCAACATTGACAGAATATAAGGAAAAAAACCTCTCTCCCGAATTTGTCGGGTTTGGTAAGGAATTTGAATAGGTGTTCTAGACAGCTTGAATTTCTCACATAACCAGAGTTGAAGCACAATTAGACACCCTGATGGGACGGAGAACGGTAGGTCTTTGGGCTACCACCCCACCCAATCAAACAAAATTTGTAGCTTAACTAACCCCTATTTAGCCTAGTGGTAAGTCAAGGTCGAACCCAAGGGAATGGATATCAAATGCACGATGCCTAAATCAAGCTATTTCGGAATCAAGAAGGGGTTTGAGGTAGAACTAAGGCTAACTAGGTATGCAAACTTGTATTAAATCAATCTAAGACACTAGGGCAATGGATCCACATGCAATCATAATGGAAACGGTAATTTGGGAGGTCAAACCGACTAAGTCAAGCGATATGAAGGAAAATCATCATGTATCCAAAAGAGCATACTAAGGTGGTTCACCTAGAGGTCTAACTAGCGTCAACTACGCTAAACACTAACTAGGGAACGTCACAAAGCACCTCAATCGTGAAATTGCAAGTTCACTAATCAATGGTCCGTATCATAGCAAGCTTACAATGCAATCTAGTGTATTAATCAAAGATGGCCAAACCTCAATTAATCACACACATGCACATGAAATATCAACCAAATTTAATCATATCATCAACTCCATCAATTATCCCCAAATTACACTATTCCATCATTTATACATGCTTCACCATCTCCCTAGCTAGGAAACTACTCACTAGCCATAGAAATGGAAATCAAAACTACAACATTCATCAAATTCATTATCAACATGCTTGAATTCAAAGATTAAACCAACAATCAATCAAAATCAATCAAAATTCAATCAATAACCAAATCAATCATCAACGATATGAAAAACTAATGAAATCAACTAAAATCAAACTTGTATTGAAATCAAGAAGAAAATCCTTACAAAACTTTGATCTAAAGATCAAATACAATGAGGAATCCTTGAGCAATCACCAAAAATCATGAGTTTCTCTCTCTAGTTCTTGAGTTTCTCTCTCTAAAATTCTCCCCAAAAACTAACTATCAAATTCAATCTAAAACTAAAACTTACTCTCCCAAAAATAGGTAGAAATAACTATATATACAAAGGAGAGGTCGGCAATGACGCCCAAAAATAGACCCTCGTAAGTGCGGGCGCTCGAAGGAGTGTACCCAGGAATGTGCGCCCGCACAAACCTGATGTGCGGCCGCACACGACAGATGTGCGGCCGCACACTCCTTGAGTGCGCCCGCACATAGCTGCAGCTTCCTCCTTTCTTCCTTGCCCTTGCTCACGAGGTGCACGCATCCTAGATGGTGATGATGGAGGACAAGGTAGGCAGCAACTTCCTTGAATTTCTTGAAGGAAATGAGCCATGAGGAAGGCATAAACAAGACTTTGAAGCATGCTCCTTGAACCTCTCATTGACTTGAAACTTCTTGCACAAGCTTTAGGCATGATAATCAATGGAAAACTATAGAAAGGAAGCCCGGGAATTCTTGGACAATCAATTACCACCTACAAGCAAAAGATAAAAAGCAAGTAATAGAGAAAAATAACAAGTAAACTAGAAAAAGACATGAAAAAGAGAAACTAACTACAAAAAGCATAAAATGAAGAAAACAAGAATAAAACTAAGGAAAACTAAAGAAAAGAGAGATAAAATGAAATAAAAATCATCCAAAAAGGAACCAAATGAGTGCCAAAAATGTCACACATCAAATTCCCCCAAGCTAAACTTTTGCTCGTCCTCGAGCAAAACAAAGCAAGAAAAAGAGAGGATGAAAATTTTATTAAAAACGAAAAAGAAAGACTCAAGATAAGAATATACACTAAAACTCATTGTCGTAGGAATCACGGTTGTTTTTAGCTACAACAAGCCCTTTAAACCCCAAAGTCGCCTATGAGGACGAGTGAGGTCTCGTAAGGGTATCCTAAGAGTTTGACCCATAACTCTCCACCAAACATCAATGAGGCAAACCATAGAATTAAAAGAAAGAAAATGAAATAGAAACGAATCTTTGCGAAATGAATCAACATAAAGACTATAAAGCATGTGAATGACAATCTTTCTCAAGTAGTTAAGGTATGCACGTTTCAAGATATCCAAGGTTGATTGAAACATAGGGTATGCTAGGCATAGGAACTAGTTATCACAATTCACTTTCATCCCAAACAATCTTAGGTTCTTCCCACTAGTCTCAAATCTCCCCTTGGTGAGTGTCCCAATGATTCCTCGAAGGAACCGGAAAAGAAATATTTTAAGGCTACTCGACAATCTTGACTATGCATCCCCTTTCCTTAGGCAATGACCCATGATGCCCTCCCCCGAATAGTGACTCAACTATCTAGGTCGAAAGGTCTTTCCCCAAGGTTGTAACGTAAGGCATAAAGGGTGAAGGTAGGCAAAAATTTTAAAATTTGGTGATTTTCCTAAAAGTGAAGCAAAAGGGTGATCAATCCTTAACACCACAATCAAGAAATTACCAAACAAAAACAACACCCCCAAGCTTACTTGAAGCTATACTCACAAAAATATATACAAAAAGCGTACACGCTTCTCCCCCAAGCTAAAATGGAGCATTGTCCTCAATGCTTAGAAAGAGAAAAGAATACATCAAAATATTTTTGAATTTTTACTTTTCACTTTTTTTTTGTGTTTTTATATTGTAATTGCAAAGTCCTTGCCTTTTGCTAAATTCGGACGGCTTTTATAACTTTTGCACTTATTTGTCCATGCCTTTTATTATAAAGGACGGCTTTTACTCATACTCATTTGCCATTATTCACAAAGAAATCATAACACAATCTTGCTTTCATAAAAACCAAAATTCCAACTTAACCACCACAAACTTCATCTCAAATGATCATATTGCTTCACAAAAATCAAGAAAGGTAGAAAATGAAACAAAAGGTCAAATAACTAAAGATGTGGCTTGAAAAGAAAGGATAAGGCTCAAATGGTTGCAAGAAGGCAAATGTAAACCCAAAACAAAAGAAAATAACAAAATATAGTAAAAATGAAAGATACCACCCCGAAAAATGTGCCTTTGTCCTTCCTAGATAGTTTGGTCTCGTGTTTGAGAATCATACATCAAGCTTTATTAGATTAGGTTTGCATAGTCAAGGATCCACGCCGCTCATACAAGGAATGTTGAAGGCTAGAAAAACAAGTAACCTCACAAGGTTGTGGCAAAAACTCACCAATGGTGTCAAATCAACTATAAGAAGCAACTTCCAACATACCACAAACAAGTAGAATCCGGCTTCATGATCCTCCTAGTTCAAACCAACTACCCTAGCATACACTATCCTAGAGTCAACCGAACATAATCTCAAACCGTGCATACCTTTACAACCTAGGAAGAAAGTCATGCAAAAGACAAGTCCAATGTACAAGGTTCATCTCAAAAGAAAAGAAATGAAAAACAATGCCTCAAAATCACATCAAAAATAAGAAGAAAAATAAAAGAAAGTAAGATAAAAAAGGTAAAATAAAAGAGAGTTAAAGAAAAGAAATGGAGACATAGGAAAGGAAAACATAGGAGAAAAGCATGCAAAGGACTAGAAAGCATGTTAAACACATAAAAATCCCAATCGACAAACAAGTGATCGATAGACAACAAAGTCACCGATCCCAAACACATTACGTGTTAACAAGCATCCATCCTCGAACCATTCAACTTCTCCTAAACTAATCCTATTCTATGCAACCAAGGAAAATAAAGAGAAAAATAAGAAAGGTCTCACCGGGATTCCAAGCATAGCAAAAATAAACGAAGCAATAAGAAACCACCTCGTAGCATTCCATATCCATAAGCTCTTCAAGGAACCAAGTGAGAAAAAGAAATAAAAGAAACTATGAACAAAGAAAATGGTTAGTAACTTCAAAATAAATAAAAGAAAACAACAAATAAAAGAAAATAAACAAAGCAAGAAGTATATACAACTAAAGGAAAGAAAAGCTAAACTACCAAAGAAAATAAAGAATAAAGGAAATAAAATCTAGACTAACTAAAGAACTACTCTAAATTACAAGAGTTGGATTTAAGGGATTTGGATTGAGGGGTTTGGATATAAGGGATCATCAACAACAACATGGCAAGCAAAACAACTCCACAAACAACAAACATCCAAGCAAATAGGGCAAACAAGCTAGCTACAAGGAAAGTAGCCTAGAGATCAAGAAAATGAGGAAACCAAAAAGAGGAATGAAAATAAACATGCAAGCAACTAAGATATGTACACAACAACAACAAGGTCACCGAGCAAGTTACTAGTTCCCCCAAGCTAGATAGAAAATACATCTCAACATCCCGATCAAAACAAAGCAAGTATCAAAAATATGAGGGATGGAGGTAAAAAGCATGAGAAGCTAAAAGGGAACTAATAACTACTACCATCACCACCACCACTCCCACTTGGCCCGGCCCCATCGGGGTCTCTGTTGCGCTCGGGGTCATCGAAGGGATGAGGGTAAGGCTCCCATCCTCCGGTGTACCCCTCGGGCCACCCATAATGCCCCTTGAAAAGATCGTGTTGCCAAGGAGCAAGAGGGGTGTAGGTATCGGGCAAAGTGAGCTCAAAAGGGTGGTTGGGATGGACATGGGGGTAGTTAGGATCCCCCCTATAGTCACTACCACCCGGAGCCTTGTAATCATAGTTACCATGCTCGTCCGGGTAATAGTGACGCTCGGTGTCGGGGTTAGAAGGCCCCGACCAATAAGGATGCCCAAACGAAGGTAGAGGACCTTGTTGAGGCGGGAAATACGGATAGTTAACCGGGGGAGTAATGTTCCCACGGTTAACTTCCGCATCATAAAGTTGTTGTTGTTGTATAAACATACCTTGTTGCATCTCTTGAATACCTCTTATTTGGTCATAGAGGGCCCCAAAGTCTTGATCGTACATGCCATCTACGTGGACTTTCAATCCACTCATTTGCTCACTAAGAGCCTTCAAATCTTCATTGGCAAAAGCATGTTGCCCTTGCTCTTGTTCTTGCTCATGAGGAGCTTGTTGGTGTGGAGAAAAATGTTGTTGTTGTTGATGTTGTTGTTGTTGTTGATTTTGTTGTTCTTCCTCATCTTCTTCTTCTTCATCCTCCTCGGAATCAAAGTTGGGATGCTGGAAGGACCTGGGAACATGCCATACATTGTTGGCAATCCTAGCCAAAGAAGTCAAGCTAGGGTTAGGCAAGAAGCACCAATGCTCGTTGCCCCTTAGCCACTCATATCTCCCTTCACTAAAACCCTTGGAGATAAATTGGATTTGACCCAATTGTTGCATATCGAGGTAGATGGAATCTGCATCCCCGATCTCCTTACAAAATGGGAGATAATCATCGAGGCGAAGGTGAGTCAGAAGCCTAGTTACCATACCCCCACAGGGGATCTCTCCCGTCCTCCTTTTGCGAAGGTCCAAGCAATATTGGGCAAAGATGTAGCCCAAGTTCAACCGGCCCACAAACTCCGGGCGAGTAGATAGCCAAAGGACTTTGAGCTCCAATTTACTCAATTTCCCCATCTCTTGCTTGGGGAACAAGACTTAGCCCAATAGACGGTGTACAACCCTAAGACAAGGTTGGTACACGTCCGAGATCTTGGCCTTGTTGGCGATGAACTCACTACCACCGGAGATGTCTTCCCACCAAGAATCTTGATCATAGTCCGGGAAGATGAAGTGTTCAACGTTAATAATATCCCCACGGGGATCAAAATCCAAAGCGGCGTTGAACTCTTCTAAAGATTGGTCAAATATGTTGTTGAACAATTGGAACCGCACCCTATGTACCCCTCCAATGGGTACAAGCTCCAAGGTAGCCAAGAACTCCAAGGTAGGCTCCTTGTAGGTGCGGTAGGCGTCGGCGATGAAAGTTCCCAATCTCAAATTCAAAAGCAATGACCGCACATCATTATCAATCCCCAACTTCAGCATATCGGATTGAAAGTAATGGCGGGTTTGTTTGAGGGTTCTTTCATCTTTCAGATTTTGATAAAAGGCTTTTTGTTTATCGGTGAAATTTTTCTTCTTTGGAAGAGAGGTAGGAGGTCGTGTTTGAGTGGAAGATGGGTTGGAAGTACTAGGCCTAGAAGATGTACTAGGCCTAGTGGAGGTACTTGGGCGGGGAGGTTCCTCGATGCTAACATTGGTTTTTCGCTTTTTGGTGAGTTTCTTGAGGTATTTAGACATTGTGAGAAGTATAGAAGATCACCAACAAACAATCAAGTAGCAAACCAAAGAACCAAGAGCACCACACCCAAATTCACCACTTACTACCAAAATCACCAAACTCCAATTTCACAATTCCCTTCAATCAAACCAATTCCAAACCAATCAACAATATCAATGAACCAAGAAAAATTCCTTTTCAATCAATCCAAGAGCAAACACAAAGCCAATACCGAAATCACCACTTACTACCAACTTTCCAAAATTTCAACTCACAAGAATTCAACCAAAATTGATGAAAATTGCTACAAAATCAACAAACAACACAATGTCATGCAAAATCAATCAACAAATATCACCAAATCACAACCAAAATCAAGAACAAACATCAAAATTCACAAAATCAATACTACACTATTCATGCTCATACAAATTTGTAATTCATGCAAATTTATGATATAATTGGCAAAATTAAAGCAAGGATTAGTGATTATACCATAAAAGAAGCAAGATAAACCAATTTTGAGCAAGCAATTCCAACGCCACACAAAACCCCCAATTTTCGGCCACCAAGAGTAGGAGAGAGAGTGAGTGAAATTTGGGTCAAATTGTGAGGAATTTGTAGTGTAGAAAGATTTGTGAGTGATTTTGAGTAAGAATGTAGTGATTTTGGTGAGGATTTGAGTGTTTTGGATGATGAATGAGGGTGGAGGAGTGCACACAAAGAAGAGGGTTTGAAGGGTGATGCTCGTGAGTTAGGAGATGATGAATGAAGGAGTGAAGGGAAAAAGGAGGAAGAAGAAGGTTAAATGGCACGTTCAGCTCATGTGCGGCCGCACAGAGGTGATGTGCGCCCGCACACGCAGGCTGTGCGCCCGCACATGCCTCGTGTGCGGCCGCACATACCTGTGCGTGCTCCTTCCTTCTTTTTTTCTCAAAAATTTGATACTTACTGCCTATTTGGGTGCGCACATGAATCATGATGGTGATGAGGAACAACATAGGCAGTAGCTAAAATCATTTTCAAAGTCCTCAAAGTTGAAAATTCATGTACACACCACAAAAATTCACTAAGTATCAATTTCCTCCATTATTCAAAATATGAATTTCCTATCTCACCTCTCTAAAAATTCTTACCCTTTTACCTCAAATTTCGACTAGAATCGAACAAAATATGAATTGTGCCATGAACACCTTCCATCCATCATGCATATTTGTTGAATTCCAATCCCGCAAACGGACACCCTAAAGATCCAAATAAAGGGAAAAGTAAAAGAAAAGACAAAGTAATAAAAGAAACAAAAATGAGAAAATTCAAAAATCAAAGAGAAAGGTTAGAAACTCCGGGTTGCCTCCCGGGAAGCGCTTGCTTAAGGTCCTAAGCTCGACCCTTCCTCCTAATCATGGAGGATCAAAGAACACCACCTTCTTCAAGGTGGTTGATAGAGCAAATTCTTTTTCAACCTTTGGCAACTTCTCATTGTTGCTTGATGAAACTCTCACAAAGTTCTTTTCAAATTCTTCTTTTTCACTTCTCAACTTCTTCCTTTTTCTTGCCTTCTTTGAGTCACGGGCCTTTTTCTTCGGCTTGACTTCAACATCCTTAATCATGGAAGCTTTCTCTTCCTCATGAGAATTAAGCTTGAACCAATTTGGAAAACCAATGTCTTTCTCATCCTTTGGCTTTTGAATCACAAATTCTTCTTCACTAACATCATCAATACTTGCACAAACATCATCAACAATCTCAAAAACATTGTTAGTAGAAGAATCAATCATGCACATACCATCAATGGAACGAGAAAGACTAGCACATGCAATATCTTGGACACAAGATAAAGACTCATGCATTGGTTTTAACTTAAAACTCTCTTCTAATTTCCCACACCTCAAAGTAATTTGACCTCCTTTGACATCTATTAAAGCTCCCGAGGTAGCTAAGAAAGGTCTCCCTAAGATGATTGGAATATGTTCATCCTCCTCAATCTCTAGAACAACAAAATCCACCGGAAAAACAAACTCTCTAATCCTTAAGGGGACATCATCAATTCTTCCCTTAGGAAACTTAATAGAACGGTCGGCCAATTGAAGTGTTATCTTGGATGGTTGAAGCTCACCAAGATCAAGCCGCTTGAAAACCGAGAAAGGCATAATGCTAACACTAGCACCAAGGTCACACAAAACATTTTCAAAAACCATTTCCTTAATTTGACAAGGGATTGAAAAATTCCCCGGATCCTCCATCTTCCTTGAGAGTTCACCATGGATAAGAGCACCTAAGCACTTCCCTCCTTCCACCGAACTACCCTCATCAAAATCCTCTCTCTCTTTTAAGATCTCCTTAACAAACTTGGAGTACTTAGGCATGTCGGGAATTGGTTCGGTAGAGGATGTAGAATCATGAACATCCTTAAAAGCTTCAAGGAACTTCCCAAATTGCTCATCCATTTTGAATCTCAAATATTTTTAGGGATATGGTAGATCGGGAAATCTCTCTATCTCACTCATCTTTTCACCAACATACTCTTCTCTTTTGTCAACCTCACAATAGATTTCCTTAGACTCAACCCTTTCCACTTCATTCTCCTTAGCACCACTCTCATCTCTTCCCTCTTTTGAACAAGAAACTCCCTCATCAAAATCATTTCCACCACTTGTGGCAATAGAGTACACGGGTTTCTTTGGTTCAACACCTTGGGAAGGCAAAGATGAAGGACTAGCAAAATCCTTAATAGTGCTTGCTAATTGAGTAATTTGAGTCTCAAGCATCTTATTGTGGGTCATCATCTCATTGAATTTCTTATCACTAACCGCCATATAGGTGTTAATGATCTTGGTTTGATTATCAATCAACTCTTCCAAGGTTGTCTTAGGAGAAGAAGGTTGTGAATAGGAATTTTCATTTTGAGTCTTTGGAACAAAACCGGGTGGGGGACCTCTTTGAGCATTGTTTTGAAAATTTCCCCTTCCTTGGTTGTTCCAATTACTCCTATTTTGATTTGAACCATAACCTTGAGTATGGTTACCACCACCATGATTATGGTTTCCATTACCTTGGTTATGATTTACATAACCTTGGTTTTGATTACCATAATTATGATTTTGATTACCATAGTTTTGGCTTTGATTTTGGCTACTATAACCTTGGTTATGGTTACCACGAGAACCTTGATTCCCTTGGTTCCTATAACCACCATTACGATTATAGTTGTCAAAATTGCCTTGGTTTTGGTAATTCCTATTCCATTGGCCTTTTTGATTATCAAACCTTTGAACATTGTTGTTTAACACAAAATTAACATGTTCACACTCATTGTTGTCAAATTCATCAACACATTCATTAGGACAAACACTAGAGTCATGATCATACGATCCACATGCATCACAAAACAAGCAACCCAAAGGCATATTATGTGAAGAGGGAGGGGGTTGAGAGTTAGAAGGAGTACCTCTCCCCTTAAATTGGGAGGGAAGATTAGAAGCTTGAGAAGAGGTAGAAGTGCTCTCCAACTTAGCTTTGATTGCGGTGACTTCCTTTCCTAAGTTTGTCATTTGGGAGGAAAGGTTGTTGATTGCATTGAGATGGTCCACCGAATACAATGAAGATTGCTTGCTTGAAGAGTCTCTCTCCCCATCTTGCCAATCCCTATAATATGTCACCACGTCCTCAATGATGTCCACAACTTCTTCTTCGGTTTTGTTCATGATAGGGCCCCCGGCCCCTCCATCAAGGCATGACTTGCCTTGGGGACTTAAACCGCCATAGAAGATTTGGATCACTTGGTATGTGGGGATTCCGTGGTGAGGGCACTCCCTTTGATACTCTTTGAATCTCTCCCATGCTTCATAAAGGCTTTCACTCGGCCTTTGCTTGAACCCTTGAATCAAGGCTCTTGCCTCCGCCGTCTTCTTTTGGGGATAGAAACGGGACAAGAAAGCCTTTGTAACATCATCCCAAGTTCTCAAGGAGTTGGGCTTCACTTCCTTGTCTAGCCACTCCAAAGATCTTCCTAATAGAGAGAAAGGGAACAACTTGAGACGGATGAATTCTTGAGAGACCCCATTGACTTTGATAGTGTTGCAATATTTTTCAAATTCTTTCAAATGGTTCAATGGGCTCTCATTCTTAGCCACACTATATTGCCTTCTCTCAATCAAGGTGATCATTGCCGGCCGGATTTCGAAGTCATTTGTCGGGGTAGTAGGTGGAGCTATTCCACTCTCAAACCTATATGCCCCGGGCACTCCAAGCTCCTTCAAGGCTATTCTAGGATTTTCACCTATTCCTTGTTCTTCTTGAATTTCTTCTTCACTTGAAGAGCTATAAGCCAAGGATCTATTATCCACTCTTCTTCTTGAAAGAGTCCTCTCAATTTCCGGATCAAGGGGAACAAGGGGACGATCACGGGTTCTATGCATGCAAAACTCACACAAAAATGTTAGTAGCACGGCTACAAGTGTAGCCTAGAGAAACAAAATCTTTTTGTATTTTATCAAAATGAAATAGACTCAAAAACAACATACACTCAAGCACCATTCCCCGGCAACGGCGCCATTTTGATGGGACGGAGAACGGTAGGTCGTTGGGCTACCACCCCACCCAATCAAACAAAATTTGTAGCTTAACTAACCCCTATTTAGCCTAGTGGTAAGTCAAGGTCGAACCCAAGGGAATGGATATCAAATGCACGATGCCTAAATCAAGCTATTTCGGAATCAAGAAGGGGTTTGAGGTAGAACTAAGGCTAACTAGGTATGCAAACTTGTATTAAATCAATCTAAGACACTAGGGCAATGGATCCACATGCAATCATAATGGAAACGGTAATTTGGGAGGTCAAACCGACTAAGTCAAGCGATATGAAGGAAAATCATCATGTATCCAAAAGAGCATACTAAGGTGGTTCACCTAGAGGTCTAACTAGCGTCAACTACGCTAAACACTAACTAGGGAACGTCACAAAGCACCTCAATCGTGAAATTGCAAGTTCACTAATCAATGGTCCGTATCATAGCAAGCTTACAATGCAATCTAGTGTATTAATCAAAGATGGCCAAACCTCAATTAATCACACACATGCACATGAAATATCAACCAAATTTAATCATATCATCAACTCCATCAATTATCCCCAAATTACACTATTCCATCATTTATACATGCTTCACCATCTCCCTAGCTAGGAAACTACTCACTAGCCATAGAAATGGAAATCAAAACTACAACATTCATCAAATTCATTATCAACATGCTTGAATTCAAAGATTAAACCAACAATCAATCAAAATCAATCAAAATTCAATCAATAACCAAATCAATCATCAACGATATGAAAAACTAATGAAATCAACTAAAATCAAACTTGTATTGAAATCAAGAAGAAAATCCTTACAAAACTTTGATCCAAAGATCAAATACAATGAGGAATCCTTGAGCAATCACCAAAAATCATGAGTTTCTCTCTCTAGTTCTTGAGTTTCTCTCTCTAAAATTCTCCCCAAAAACTAACTATCAAATTCAATCTAAAACTAAAACTTACTCTCCCAAAAATAGGTAGAAATAACTATATATACAAAGGAGAGGTCGGCAATGACGCCCAAAAATAGACCCTCGTAAGTGCGGGCGCTCGAAGGAGTGTACCCAGGAATGTGCGCCCGCACAAACCTGATGTGCGGCCGCACACGACAGATGTGCGGCCGCACACTCCTTGAGTGCGCCCGCACATAGCTGCAGCTTCCTCCTTTCTTCCTTGCCCTTGCTCACGAGGTGCACGCATCCTAGATGATGATGATGGAGGACAAGGTAGGCAGCAACTTCCTTGAATTTCTTGAAGGAAATGAGCCATGAGGAAGGCATAAACAAGACTTTGAAGCATGCTCCTTGAACCTCTCATTGACTTGAAACTTCTTGCACAAGCTTTAGGCATGAAAATCAATGGAAAACTATAGAAAGGAAGCCCGAGAATTCTTGGACAATCAATTACCGCCTACAAGCAAAAGATAAAAAGCAAGTAAAAGAGAAAAATAACAAGTAAACTAGAAAAAGACATGAAAAAGAGAAACTAACTACAAAAAGCATAAAATGAAGAAAACAAGAATAAAACTAAGGAAAACTAAAGAAAAGAGAGATAAAATGAAATAAAAATCATCCAAAAAGGAACCAAATGAGTGCCAAAAATGTCACACATCACACCCTTTGACAAAACCCCCTGTGTTTTGTTTCAGATGGTCAAGCCCCATCATATGTTCCCCTAGGATAAGAGGCCCTAAATAGTTCCCTGACTTAATATATGACAACAAAGAAAGGCAGCGAACATGACAAGAAAATAATGATTCCGCGAGTAAGACAAGGCCAAGCAATAAAAGGATGCAAGCTCTCTCTTAGCACTTTTGGAAATTTTCATTGTTGGGAAATCCCCAATGTGATAAAGACAAAGTTTCAAGGAAGTTCTGTAATATTAAAATATCAAGCAGGCGATAATTACCTTCCATATTCAATGGTATACCTAATAAATCCCTTATGACTGCATCAGTTGCCCTCGGGTCAGTACGTAGGAGTAATCACACGGCGTTGTTTATGAAGACCTAATAAACCCTCCACTTCTTCTAGAAGAGGAGTCATTTCTGTCTCTCCAAAGCGGAAACCATGGCGTTCTTCATTCTAAAATTCAACGGCAGGATGAATAATATCATATCAAGGTTGAATAGCTAGAAGAGGAGTGATAAATCTGGTAAAGACACTGGTATAAGGGGAAAGGCGAGATGGAGAAATATTTTCTACCACCCCTTTTAGTTGGAGCTTTCTAGCTCCATTAATCTCATTGATTTCTTGATGCATTGCATTCATTTTTTTTTTTTTAGGGAAAGTTAAGGAAAGAAGAAGTAAGAATTGAAGGGATTGAAAGAAGAAGGAAGGAAATGGTGTGGAAATAAAGGAAAACCACCTCCCTTTATATAGGGGTGGTGGTGGTAAAGGTGCCAAGAAAAAAAAACCGAAGGAATTTGTCTTTCCGCAAACTCAATATAAACCACCTAATGTTTTTGCCATCAAAAATCCATAGATTGTCTTTCAAGAATAATTGTCTTTGTTCCTGAAATTCATGCAACATGGAATTTTGATCTTTTCCCTAGAGGATCCAATAAACATCTGTCTAAATTTGATCGGTGCAAGGTTGAGCCGGTGATTTTTAACTGCACCTGAGCCAACATTTGTGCTGCAATTGAGGAAAAAATTCATTCTTTTTTAAGCTAGTTTTTCAACTGCACCCAAGCCAACATTAATGTTGCAAGTGAATAAGAATTCCATTTTCTTTTAAGCCAGTTTTTCAACTGCACCCAAGCCAACATTAATGTTGCAATTGAGAAAAAATTCATTCTTTTTTAAGCCAATTTTTCAACGGCACCCAAACCAACATTAGCGCTGCAAGTGAATAAGAATTTCATTTTCTTTTAAGCCAGTTTTGCAACTGCACCCATGCCAACATTTGTGTTGCAAATGAGTGAGAAATTCGCTCTCTTTTTAAGTCAGTTTTTCAACTGCACCTAAACCAATGTTTAAGTGACAATTTAATTGAAAATCAATTAGGAATTTCTTTCTTTTTTTTAAAAAAAAAAAAGTGTATGCATCTCATTGATCAAAATTTTGTGTCTTTTCTCAAACATTGATTGTCGTTTTATCTAAACTGAATCAATGTGGGGCAATCTGTAGACATTAAATTTTGATCTTATTGTTGTGATTAATTATTATTATTATTATTTATTATTTTTATCATTATAATTGTTATTTTTACAACAATTATAATTATTTTGGTTCTTGTTTTTTTTTTTAATTACGTGGCAAGTATATGCTAAAATATTTTTTATAACTTAATAACTTTTTTTTTTGAAAAAAAAAAAAACTATTTAAAATGAAAAAAAGAGCAATAATAGAGATTTTATTTCATAATTTCCAAACTACATGTTACAATTTGTACTTCTACACTACTAAATTACAAAACTTTGAAGTACAGCTAACACCACATGTATTTTTACCCTAGTAATTCGAAGTAATTTCGGGCTTCACTTGTGTATTAGCAAGTAAATTAATGAAGCCATTAGGAGGACCACTAGCCTCACAATGTACATAAAGTACACCCGCATCATCCTCATGTCTTCCTCGAAGGAGAAGACTGGCTGATCTTCCGGCTTGTCTTGAAACATGGTGGCCAAAATTAATGGTGGTTTTGTTTGGTTTTTTGAGTAAGGAGGAAGATAGAAGAAGATAAGAAATAAGTGGTGAATGGAGATTTGAATAAGGGTAATCTTTTTTTTATAGTAAAAAGTGGGTATTTTATACTGTATTTTTTTTGTATACGTATAACAATCGTATAGTATAAAAGTACGATATTTTTTGTCTCATTAGGGGAATATGTTATTTTATACTGTATTTTTTTTGTATACGTATAACAATCGAGCGATGTATGCTTGAACCAAGCGTGACCATCACAAAGTTATGAAATTTTTCATAAATAACTCCACAAATAACATAGTGTGTCTTCACGGAGACCGCGATGCCATTTGAAAATGACTCGAACAGTGATGGATCACATCCCTTCCTATAAAACTCTTACAGATTTGCATAAATGACTAATGTTACACTAAACAAAATGTCGAAGCTAAGAAAGGACACCTGATGAGCGTCATTTATGGCGCTCAATAGAGTAGCATTTAGTTCCTTTTTCTATATTTTCTTACTTTATTTTCATATAATTTTTCTAGTTTTCTTCTATTTTCCGTCTTTATAACTTATTTTGGTTTTTCGTTTACTTTTATGAGTTTTTCATGATTTTTGCTCTTAATTTGTTACTTTAGTTTAGTTTCAATTCATTTTGCTTTCTCCCTTAATTTTACTTGAATTTTTGTAGGTGAAGTTTCAAAGTTTTATTTTCCACGCTCTCATCGATTCTAGATCATGAACACGAAAATATGTGAAGATCAAAGGCTGCCCTCCTTGCGGGCATCATTACGAGAGCACCGTTGATAGGGATGCACGAGAACGCTAGGAGCAAGGCTTTACGCAAGGGACTACAAGCAAGCAAGAGGAGCCGCGCACGCACGGGCCTGTGGTGCGTGCGCACGGCCACCGTTCGAGCCCCTACGCTCGTTTTACTATATATACCCCTTGACTTTTCCTTTTTTAGGGAGAGGACTTTTTCACTTGTACTTGAGACTTATTTTCAGATTTAGTAGAGACAGAAACTTTAGATTACTTGTTTTGTACTTCAAATTACAACTTTGAGCTTGGATTTCATCATCAATCAATGATAATTAGTGATAATTTCTTTATTTGAATTTACTTTTGCTTGATCTTTCCTTTAATTCTTGAATGTTTGATATGATTGTTGATCTTTGGTTTGAGAATTTGTTGAATTTGATTTTCTTTTTTATTAAGCTTGAAATTATGATATTTTGATTCAATTTGCTTTTCTTTTTTTTTCAATTCCATTATGATTTGTGAGTAGATTAGTAGCTAGGGAGAAGGGGAGCATGTTTGATTGATGATTTTTGCTAGTTGATGATTCTTGGTTGATTGAATTGTTGCAATTAAATTGGTTGACATAGTTGTGCATGTGATCAATTTGATTAGGGGTGATCAACCTAGATGATTAATCTAGATTGCATAGAAAATTTCAATGACATGAACCCTTGATTTGAGAATTAATTTTATTGATTGGTTTGGATTGTGATTCTCCTTGTTAGTCATTCATAGTGAACCCTAGCTTGACTTATAGGAGATAGCTCTTTGATTCCAATTGATAGCTTTTATCATTAGTCTTCACAACCATTAATTGGCATGTTCTTCCCTAGTTGTTGCACTTGTAATGATTACTTGTTGATCCCCATTCCCTAGTGTTTCATTTGTTTGTTTACTTGTTTAGTAGTTGTTTAGTGTTACCTCTTTACCCTTGACTTCGACCTAGCTTAGGCATAGATTGGAAATACTTGAACATAACCGTTCCTAGTGGTTCGACCCTTGACTTACCTCTATACTCGTTTGTTAAGTGATTATAAATTTGTTTGGCTCTAGGGAAGATTAGATAATGACATATTTTTCCCTACGTCAACACCATATTCAGTTATAGATAGAAATAACTTCTAAACATCTTTTCAAAAATATGTCTAAAACTCTTAGTCTCAGTGGGAGCTCACTGGCTCACTGGGAGCTAAGTGGCTCAGTGGGAGCTTAATGGCTCATTAAAGGCTAAGATAGATCAAGTGGGAGCTAACTGTTTGTTTCACAATGAACTTTTACACAAAGACAATACACATGTCTCTTTGTAAGCATTCAAGTGAGACAACGGGCATTACCTCCACAACCTAATTGAGAACATAATGTTTGTTGCTCTAAGTGGTGTCTTTCTAGAAACTAAGTGAGACTACGGGCATTACCTCCACAACCTAATTGAGAACATAATGTTTGTTGCTCTAAGTGGTATCTTTTTGGAAAGTAACACATTTCCAAAACGACAAGTGGGAGGAAAATGAACTCGATGACTATCGAGCTTAGCAACAAACTAGAACTGAGAATCTCGGAAGACTCAAAAGGGCTTCATGAGAATGATTGATCAAGAGTACTCAAAAGACTTTACATGTGCTTTAAAAGAGAATTCATTACTCAAAAACCTTTTGAAAAGTTGGACTAAGATCAACAAAATGAAAGGGCTTTGAAAGCGCCTTGAAACTCAGTGTTTGATGTAATTACCCCGTATAGGTATAGAATTCACTAAAGTTTTGGATTGAATCTTATAAATTTTCTATTAAGTTTGAAATATACCTAAGACTTACAAGCACACTATTTACTATTAGATAGTAAGGGAGTAATTCCTTGTAAGATAGCTACGACAAATCCAAATTCTGAATAATGGTTAGAGGCCATAAAATTCGAAATAGACTCCATGTTTGAAAATCATGATTAAAACTTGATTAATTTGCATGAAGGGTAAAAGACCCATCGATCGCAAATAAGTTTTCAAGGAGAAAACTAACAAATGTAGAAATGTATATGCATACATAACTAGATTGGTTGAAAAGGATATAATTAAATTCACGGAGTTAATTTTAATAAAAACCTATTCACCAATCGGAATGCTCAAGTCTTTTCGTGATTATTCTAGCAAAATTGCACATATGAAATATGGAAAAATAGATACCAAAACCGCCTTCCTAAAATAGGATTTTGGAAGTGACTATGAAAATAGTTTAAGAGTTTTGAAAATCAAAATAATGCTAGATTTGAAAAGCAAGCTCAAGAAATCCATTATGGGATTGAAGGTAGCATTGCATAAAGGAATTGGAACGTGTTTTCTCATAGATTTAACTAAAAGGATTATCTTATGGAGAAACATAGAAATTCTTGTGGATAAAAAGTTTAGTGGGAGCAAGAGTCAATCTTGTAAGGTCCAACAAGAAGTTTACGAACTCTGTTGTAAATTAACTATCAAATGCTAAATGCTTAGATTTGAAAGTATTTTCAAAAATGGACCAAGCAAAAAACGATACTTAGTACATATTGGGAATTAAGATCTATTGTATAGACTTAATAAAATGTTTGAACGAGTAAAGGAATTTACCGTGTTAAACATGAATTGCAGGACTTAAAAAAGGCTTTCGACCCGTATGTATAAAACTAAGTAACTGTTTGAACTAAGTATAAGCTAGGCTAAATACTAAGTCAAACAAGAAAGACTCTAGTAGAGACTTTCAACCATATCACATAGCAAACAGTTTAGTAAGACTCGGTGAAACTGGATGAGTTAAAAGGTCACATGAATGGAATAAAATTGAGAATAATTCTGCAATTGAAACCATAGTGTATGCTATGGAGTCGTCACACAATTTACATGTTTAGAGAATGAGGAGAATAAAGTACCAATCAAAACAAATCTAAGTCATGGACCGTTAGATTATCATCAGGAACATCCAAAGTACTTGGATAAGTAAAAGGGATGGGTTCTTGACGCATAAAAAAAAATGTAATTTGAGATTTGATGTTGCAAGCATAAACCTTAACAAGGATAAGATCATTAATAAGGAAGCCATTTATAAGCACGAACTAACAATGAGTCGTTGCTTAAGAATGGTAACATGGACGTGAATCCATGTGTAATGTGCAGGAATTTAAGGTAAATTTCCATGATCACAAGTGATTAGGGTATACAAAGTCATTGTGAGTCGTTTGGTGTGAAACCCAAGCAAAGCATCATCAGGAAGTCTACTAAAATATATGTTGAGAATATGGTTTCCTTAAAGGCAATAACAAGGAAGATGTTAAATGGAAAGTTCGTTGTTGAACGTTGATGATTGTAGGTTGTCAAGTTAAAGATCTCAATCATGAAGATGAGTGGGAGCCATCACTTGGACAATAAATCCTAAATCACATATAATCCACGACACTCTCAAATCTTATCATCATATTATGAAAGTGATCGATAATGAAGATGTTAGGATTTGCAAAGTAATTATAACTAAACCTATGCAATAAGTGAACGACAACATTCACAATTGCACGAAAGAAATCAAGCATATTATATATGGGTGTGATTTCTATAAATGTTTTATAAAGAGTATTACTATTAAAACATTTGGAAAAACCATTTATCATAAGATGAACCATTCAGGTTTTGGAGTAATTTAATTTCATGCAATTTTATCACTCCGGTTTTATTTAATTGTGGTTTAAAATTAAATTATGAGTCCATTCGATTTTGAGAATATTCAAAATAGGGTATCAAGACCAGTCTTGGATAAAGAAACACCTATTAAGTGAACATTGAATATTTTAATCGAAAAGTATCTCTAATCAAGGTCATTTATATGATGGACGATTAATGACCACTTGAGATTAGTGTGTAGTTTGATTTATAGAACCATTGCTTGTGCTACAAGGACATGATTGCCTTTAATCATTTGCACAGGTATTGGTTTAGAACCATATTGGATCGACCTATGAGAATACTTTAAGAGATTTAAAAATCGTCATAAGTATACTTCTCATTACGACTATTGGAACCTTTTTCCTCGAATATGAGTATTGTGAGTTCTCTTATTTGAGTACTAGTCCGTTTTGATTTTAGTTAAAAGTCTACCGTACATTGAGATTATAAAGGCAACACTCAGGCGGATAGGTCCTTTAGTAAGAGAAGCTTACATTACAAGAGTGGGAATGTCCCCTTTACTAATAATAGGGAACATTTCTTTGTTGTTTTACAAGGCCTCTTGAATAGCGAGACTGTGAAAATGCATGGCCGTGCTAGGATGGATTTTATAAATCATCTGTTTATTGATAGTCAAACTCGGATTTCGAGAAACACTTCTGGACGTAATAAGGATGATGAATAATCTTACCTTATAGTTCATGAAGAGACGTTAAGTGACATAGGAAAAAAGCTATACACTAAAAGCACACTTGTCCGGAAGGACAAGTGGGAGATTGAAAGGAATGGTGTCCTTCGAACAAGTGTATTATTCCGATAGAGGGTTTGAAGCTATTGAAAAGCTATTTATTCAGTAAGTTCAAGTGATCAGAATGCCTAGGTGGAGGCCACTTCCAATTAGTAATATTAATGCATAATTAATATTATATTATAGCTTAATCATTACCAAACCCTTCGGGTCACACCCAAGCAACTAACGATCCGACACGACAAATTAATTCGGAAGGAATTAATGAGTCGCTCGAGTAATTAATATTTAAATGTCAGAAATCGAGCTAAGAGATTCGAGACCAAGCTTCGCATGTCGAGTTAAATTCTAGGAATTAACGAGACGTAACAAATAAGTCAAACAACAAACAAAGTAAAAATGAGTAGCCCTAGACTCGTATCGGCCTACCCTTATGAGAGCTAGGCTAGCGCATGCCATCACAAGCACTAGCCGCAAGCCCAGGAAGCCCCAAGAATGGGCGAGCTAGGCACGCTATCCGAGTGCGATGCGTGATGGCTGGACAAAGCCAAGCAGTGCACAGCAGCCTTGCGGGCTTGCGGTGCATGCTGGCTGGCCGAAGCCAAGCAGCGCACAACAGCCTTGCGGGCTTGCAGTGCGTGTTGGCTGGCCGAGGCCCAGCAGCGCACAACCCTCGTGGCTTGCGTGTGGGTGCAAGGCCCAACCAAGTCAAAAGGGCCTTGACCAGTTATTTCCTTGGTGAAGAAGGAGGTTGACCGGTCATGCCCTCTTATGATTGGTGGGTTTAGTAGCTTGGGGATCAAGGAGACCATGTGGTCCTCCTTGTTGTCCTTACCTAACCACTCCCATGTGTGTGCCAAGTGCTGTTTGATTATTTGTGTTGCTATTTAATTTAATTTAGAATTAAATTAATTGCTTATTTTTCTCACACTATCATTTCTCCCACATGGAAAGACGATGGGAATTTTGGAAAGCCTTTGCCTATAAATATCAACCTTAGGAGTTGGGATTATTCACTTGAGTATGAGCTTAATTAGGCATCTCCACTTGAGAGAAAAACCTATAAGCTCATTAATTACTCGGGTAGTCTTTTTGGTCGGACTTGGCTAACCTCCAAGTATTGGACCGGTCGGGTCGAGTTGTGGGTGGACTTTTGTTGGAGTTCCTTGCCATTTGTGAGGCTCGGCTTCTCACAAGTAAGAGCTCCGTCCGGGTGAGCGAAGCACGCTACAAGGGTAATTTAGTCTTTTCTCTATTCTTGTTATTTATGCATTTTGTTGTATTAATTGTGAGTTTGTTCTTGGGTTCGGGTTTTATTTCTGCGGTGAGTCGGACTCATCGAAACCTAACATCCACATCATCTTCAGCAAAGAGGTCTGTCCATGCATCATGGTTGCAACATTGACAAAATATAAGGAAAAAACCTCTCTCCCGAATTTGTCGGGTTTGGTAAGGAATTTGAATAGGTGTTCTAGACAGCTTGAATTTCTCACATAACCAGAGTTGAAGCACAATTAGACACCCTTTGACAAAACCCCCTGTGTTTTGTTTCAGATGGTCAAGCCCCATCATATGTTCCCCTAGGATAAGAGGCCCTAAATAGTTCCCTGACTTAATATATGACAACAAAGAAAGGCAGCGAACATGACAAGAAAATAATGATTCCTCGAGTAAGACAAGGCCAAGCAATAAAAGGATGCAAGCTCTCTCTTAGCACTTTTGGAAATTTTCATTGTTGGGAAATCCCCAATGTGATAAAGACAAAGTTTCAAGGAAGTTCTGTAATATTAAAATATCAAGCAGGCGATAATTACCTTCCATATTCAATGGTATACCTAATAAATCCCTTATGACTGCATCAGTTGCCCTCGGGTCAGTACGTAGGAGTAATCACACGGCCTTGTTTATGAAGACCTAATAAACCCTCCACTTCTTCTAGAAGAGGAGTCATTTCTGTCTCTCCAAAGCGGAAACCATGGCGTTCTTCATTCTAAAATTCAACGGCAGGATGAATAATATCATATCAAGGTTGAATAGCTAGAAGAGGAGTGATAAATCTGGTAAAGACACTGGTATAAGGGGGAAGGCGAGATGGAGAAATATTTTCTACCACCCCTTTTAGTTGGAGCTTTCTAGCTCCATTAATCTCATTGATTTCTTGATGCATTGCATTCATTTTTTTTTTTTTAGGGAAAGTTAAGGAAAGAAGAAGTAAGAATTGAAGGGATTGAAAGAAGAAGGAAGGAAATGGTGTGGAAATAAAGGAAAACCACCTCCCTTTATATAGTGGTGGTGGTGGTAAAGGTGCCAAGAAAAAAAAACCGAAGGAATTTGTCTTTCCGCAAACTCAATATAAACCACCTAATGTTTTTGCCATAAAAAATCCATAGATTTTGTCTTTTAAGAATAATTGTCTTTGTTCCTGAAATTCATGCAACATGGAATTTTGATCTTTTCCCTAGAGGATCCAATAAACATCTGTCTAAATTTGATCGGTGCAAGGTTGAGCCGGTGATTTTCAACTGCACCTGAGCCAACATTTGTGCTGCAATTGAGGAAAAAATTCATTCTTTTTTAAGCTAGTTTTTCAACTGCACCCAAGCCAACATTAATGTTGCAAGTGAATAAGAATTCCATTTTCTTTTAAGCCAGTTTTTCAACTGCACCCAAGCCAACATTAATGTTGCAATTGAGAAAAAATTCATTCTTTTTTAAGCCAATTTTTCAACAGCACCCAAACCAACATTAGCGCTGCAAGTGAATAAGAATATCATTTTCTTTTAAGCCAGTTTTGCAACTGCACCCATGCCACCATTTGTGTTGCAAATGAGTGAGAAATTCGCTCTCTTTTTAAGTCAGTTTTTCAACTGCACCTAAACCAATGTTTAAGTGACAATTTAATTGAAAATCAATTAGGAATTTCTTTCTTTTTTTAAAAAAAAAAGTGTATGCATCTCATTGATCAAAATTTTGTGTCTTTTCTCAAACATTGATTGTCGTTTTATCTAAACTGAATCAATGTGGGGCAATCTGTAGACACCAAATTTTGATCTTATTGTTGTGATTAATTATTATTATTATTATTTATTATTTTTATCATTATAATTGTTATTTTTACAACAATTATAATTATTTTGCTTCTTGTTTTTTTTTTTTTAATTACGTGGCAAGTATATGCTAAAATATTTTTTATAACTTAATAACTTTTTTTTTTGAAAAAAAAAAAACTATTTAAAACGAAAAAAAGAGCAATAATAGAGATTTTATTTCATAATTTCCAAACTACATGTTACAATTTGTACTTCTACACTACTAAATTACAAAACTTTGAAGTACAGCTAACACCACATGTATTTTTACCCTAGTAATTCGAAGTAATTTCGGGCTTCACTTGTGGATTAGCAAGTAAATTAATGAAGCCATTAGGAGGACCACTAGCCTCACAATGTACTTAAAGTACACCCGCATCATCCTCATGTCTTCCTCGAAGGAGAAGACTGGCTGATCTTCCGGCTTGTCTTGAAACATGGTGGCCAAAATTAATGGTGGTTTTGTTTGGTTTTTTGGGTAAGGAGGAAGATAGAAGAAGATAAGAAATAAGTGGTGAATGGAGATTTGAATAAGGGTAATTTTTTTTTATAGTAAAAAGTGGGTATTTTATACTGTATTTTTTTATATACGTATAACAATCGTATAGTATAAAAGTACGATATTTTTTGTCTCATTAGGGGAATATGTTATTTTCGTTATAAACAAGTATTGTTTAACCCTTTAATGTATAATAATTATATTGGTATGTTCACTTAGAGTATTAGAGTAATTTTTTATTTTATCTAGTGATTTTTACTATTTGTGCAATACCCCATTATTTGGTCCACTTACCTATAAAAAGTCCACTAGTCCAAAGACTTATGCCCAATCAAGGTAGGGAAATGACAAACATTCCTTTTCCTGCGATAAAGTTTATCACACCTAAAAAGTATTACATGTCTTAGTATTAAAGGGAGCTCCTTTTATATACACTTGTTTTATCGCAGACCAAAGTAACATTGTCTTTTTGTCCTGCAGTTAATACTTGATCCGATAAGTACAAGTTCGGATCAAACACATCGGAGAATAATTGAGTATTGTATGGACGAGAGTAAAAGAAAAATACATGTGGGATGTATGAATGCAACGTGTAGAAGAATAGTATTAAGTATATGGGAATAGTGAAATCGGCTTAAAAATCGGATCTTGCGCCTTACTCTTGAGTTTCCGTTATTATTTGTAATAATGGTTCATCTTTATCTTTACTTTTTTTTTTTTTTTTTTTTTGCTTCTCCCTGTTTCGTTCACAAAGGATATGGCTCTGCCATTCTTTGTCTTCTGTTCTTTTTTTTTTCTTTTTCTTTTTACTTTTATTTTATTGTTTTTTTACCTTTTCCAACTTTTTATTCTATTTTGCTTATTCAGTCTAGTTTTTGTATTCTTTCGTCAAATTTGACGAACAATCATCAATAATGAAATAATGCTACCTTTTTTTTTCCACGGTTAATATTGTATCCAATAAATTTCAATTTGGACCAATTGTATAAAAAATTATCTGACGATAATTGAAACAGCTGGATTTCATATGCATCACATGTTGCATATCACTATTCAAACACTATTTGACACTATTCAAACACTATTTGACACTATTTAAACACTATTTGACACTATTTTAAACACTACTCACTATTATGATTAGTTATGTCACCGACATGAACTTAGATCTCTGTTTTATTCGCTTTTCTGTTGTTTTGATCTAGTTTTGTATCTCTTTTCATCGTCAATAGTGATACAATCGTAATAAATATAAATTTGTATTTTAATAGGGTGTTGTTTTGGGTAATTTTACCCATGCCACGTGGGCCAACCAGATCGTGACACGTGTCATACCCCGATTGGTCCAAATCGGACCAATCTCCATTTGACACGTGTCACTCCCAGAATTTGGGAGAAAAAGGCGGCCTTCAAGGGCCCAAATCCCGAGAAAGCCGTAATTCGGCGTAGCCTAGCAGGATTAGGCCAGAATGACCTAATCAGGGGCACATTTCCCGATGACCCTATAAATAGGAAGATTTCCACCATTTTGGCGGCACCTACAATTTATTACAGCATACCCTACATTATCTTGCATTAGAGAAACACCTGATCTCGGAATTCGAGAAGATCTCACCTAAATTTCCGCACCTTTTTCCTACTCTCATTCAAGTACTAACTTGATCGTCGGAGGCGGAGCTCCTACCACCCGGAGTCTCTGTTGTTTTGCAGGTACAGGCACAGCCGGATCAATCTCTGAGCTGTAACTCTCCCAAGGGAAAAAAACACCTAGAAAAGGTGAGATAGTTTAAAATTTTATACTTTTTAAGGTTACCTGGTTTAGGGAATGAATTTTTTTTTACTCTTAACCATGTCAACTTTGTGTTGTATGATTTCACATAGTTTTTTTTTTTTACTTTGACCATGTCAATATCATGACTTTATATAATTTACCTTACTTTATACTTTTTTTAGCAAGGGTCATTGTTTGTAATGCTCGTGCGTATAAGATTTTGTCGTATGGTTAGATGATCTTTGGTAAATTTATGTGCTGTCTAATAAGGGCAAAGGTTAATTTTTGTTTTTATATATAAATCTGAAAATATTTTGTCTGACCCAACAAGTATTGTAATCTTATGTCTCTGAATAACTTTTAGAGCTGACATCTTAGGGAGTTGTTTATTTTACAAGTGTTTGTTTAATTACCTTGGTGAGTATAATAATCACTTAGTAGGTTTAGGTACTCTGTCTTACGTATACCACATGAGTATTTTTGAGTTTTGACATGACTTAGTTATATACATTTTTCTTTTTATAATGTCGTGGCATTTTAAAACCTTTTTTTTTTAATATCATCATTAGAGTATTATTTAGTTACAGTTTTTTTTATTTTATCAGTTTAAGTGTTGTAAAACAGATTAATTAGTTTGTTACATAAAAAACAGAAGAATTAATATCAAGATCTTCATTATTACCAAAATCTTGATATTTACCATTTAAATCCTTGAATTACCTTTTATATTTTATTTTATTTACAAATTAACCCCTTTATTTTCCTATAAAACCCCCCCTAATTTTCTCATTTGAAGACACTAAAAAAAATCCTACTAATTCTCTCTCTAAAACTTTTCTCTAAAAATTTTTTCCAAATCTTTTCTTTTAGTTAAAATCTCTCTAATTTAGTTTTTATTTTAAGTTATTAGGTTAAAAAAAGAACTATCTAGTTAAGTTGTTATTTTACTTTTATTAAGTATTGTTATTATCTCTAAATCTTATAAAAAAAACATAAAAAAATATTTCAAGTTCAAGTATTATTTTTCTTTATTATCCTTGTAAAAAAAAATTAGTTTAATTGCTTAACTATTCCTAGTCTATATTAAAACCAAAAAAAAGCTTATCTCTCAAGATTTAGTTTTATTTTTCATGTTTATTTTCCTTAATAAAAAAAAGGTTCATTAGCTTTATTTTGCACTAATTTCTTTTAATATTTCAAAAATTCCAAAAAATATCACTTAGTCTATCTTATTTCACTTTAATTAAGGAGTTATCATCCTTGATAAGCAAAAAGGGTTGTCCAAAAAATAGCTACATCTAGCTCAAGGTATTATCCTTATTCCTTTCTTAATTTCCTTAATTATTATTATAATGCTAACTAATGTGTTTGTTTCCATGTGATATTTCCAATAGGAGTAATGACAATATTAGGTGCTAAATTAGCCTTAAATCTTTGATTACTCCAGATTAGAAAGCCAAGCCTACTGGTGAGGTGATAAGTTATAAAAGAGGGGGAGTCAGTTGCATTTTGCATTTCATTTTTTTCTAATGCATTAAAACATGTATGGTGGGTTGATACATTCATGTGTTTGTCTAAGATATATTTTAAGAATAATTTCCTTCTTAAAGTGGGCTTAAAGACCTTAGAAAGTAAGAGTTTATGTAAATGATGTTTAAGGATAAGGAGTAACTTACCACGTCCCAAAGATTACCTATGAAACAGCCCTTATGTAAAGAAACAGATCCATTTCTTTATTTGAAGTGATAGAATTTTTCAAGAGCTTTCCAACCATATCTCACAATAATTTTTTCGATTTTTCTATGATTTTTAATGATTTGTTTTGTTCAAGATATCTAAAACGAGAAAAAGATATGGTTTTCTTAATTACCTTCTTTTAAAAAATTGAATTAATTTGTTTTTTAAGAAATTAATGGTATGAAACCTATATTACGCTATAGTATGTAATCTTAACTTATGGAATTTTAATTATTAGGATGCCTAAAATTAATCTAAAGATGACTTTCGAAATAAAAGATTTTTAAGGAACTTTAATCTAAATATGACTTTCGAAATAAAAGAGTTTTAAGGAAATTTAATCTAGAGATGACTTTAGAAATAAGAGTTTTAATAAACTTTAATTTTTGTTCTTAAATGTTTGTTTTTGAGGAAACTTAACCTTATATTAAGACGACTCCAGAAATAAATGATATTTTAAGAAACTTTAACTTTATTTTAAGACGATTTTAGAATTAAAAACTTTTATAATTTTATGAACTTTTTTTATCTCAAACCTTTTTCATAACACAAGAATGAATCATAACTTTGCATACTTGTTTTTAATAATTAATGATAGTTAATATAAGGTTATGGCCTCATTTCAAAACATGGGGTTAAGATTAATTATTTAGTTGTATAAGGTTGTAACAATTATCCATCTCCATAAAAATAAGCCCAGATCCCATTATAATTACCCCATGGATTAATTGACAATCGGATATAATTAAATAGTTTATTTTTCCCTTGTATTTGGAGGTAAGGCCTTGACAGGTGTCTTGTTTTATTTGGCCAATTCCATTAAGCTTAAACACATAAACCCTAAAACCTCATAAAAATTACCCTTAAGTGATTGTTAAATCTAAAGTGAGGTTACATAGTGAACCCTTACAGTTTCATTCCAAATAATACCTTGACCCACTAAAATGTCGTCAATTGGGACGCATTTGTTGAATTTTCTTGTTCAAAAGACATTTTTGGTAATCACTAATCGGGGTGATTTTCCTCAACCAAGGTGGTTCATTTTGCTTTTATGAGTGAATCCGTCAAAAATCACTAAAATCCCACTTACAAAAATGACATTTATGTCAACTACCAAAATTTAAAACCCAAATGGAATTGGTTAATTAAAATATGACATCTGTCCAAACTACAAAGGTTTTGATCAGTGAGTGAATTCAAAATCCCACTATGATCGGTACGTAGTGCAACTTTGGTGCTCAAATCTACCATATATTAATTATTATATCATTTCATGTGACTAACATGCCTTAAAACTTGACTTTAAACAACGCATTAGTAAGAGCCCGTTCTTTAAAACGAAGAAGACGAGTTCCAGACGTTCTATTCTCTTAACCTAAATCCCGAACCCAAGACTATACCTTAAAATTTTCTTTTTATGGAGTTAGGAGTTAGTTTATAGTATTATTTCTTAAAAATTGACTATTTTACAATCCGTCCTTATCAAGGTTAAAATAAGATGGCGACTCTACGTTTTTAATTAAAAGTCTTATCAGACACTTAAGTGGAACCTCTTAAGACTAATTTGTCCACTAAAAACCAAGTACCATAGATATTGATCTAAGTTTTGTAAGAATTCTTTCCTTTTTAATGCAATTTTAGTGTTTGATTCTTGATATATTGTTGAATTTCTATTGTTTCTTTGATTTGATTGTTGATATTTGGATTACAATGTTGATGATGAAATTGATGATTAGTTTAGTTATGCTTTGCAATTTTACAATGTGTAGTGAGTAGATCCTTTTCTAGGGATGAGATGAAGTATGTATGAGTGATAAGCTATTGCTAATTTGGGGTTTTTGATTGAATTGATGATGTTATTAAATTTGTTGATGGAATTTGTGCATGTGCTTGATTTGATGAGGAGTAGCTAACCTTGATTATAAAGCTAGATTGCATAGTAGTTTTCAATGAAACGACAAATTGATTTGGTAGCTATTATTCTCAATTGATCTTATTTTGCGATTTTGCTTTGAAGTCGTTTATAGAGACATCTAACTTGACCCTAGGAAATAGCTTTTTAAGTTATTTTGATTGCAAATATCGTTTACCCTCGCATTACTCGATTGATCAATTTCTCGACAAATTAGCAAGTTTATCGTGAATGCATGTGGATCCTAAATCCCTAGTACTTTGATATTGAATTCTATTGTTCGCTTCAATTGTGTTGATTTGCTAGTTTAGACCAACCCTATTGTTTAAGATTTTGGAATAGCTTAACTACAGACTTTAGCTTATACCGCATTCCCTTGGGTTCGACTCGGACTTACCCCTATACTTAGGGTTGGGTTTGGTTATAAATTTGGTTTTGATCGGGGATACTTAGAAATCAACGACCTAGGTTTTCCTCGAGTCAAAAAATGGCGCCGTTGTCAGGGAATGGCATGGTTATTGCTATTGTTGATTGAGTCTATTCCATTTTATTTGAAAAAATACAAAAAGATTTTCTTTCTTCTAGGCTACATTTGTAGCCGTGCTGTTGATATTTTCCTTTGAGATTTGTATGCGTACGGCACAAGATCAAAATTTAGTGCCATTTGATCCAAAAATTAAGAGGACCATAACAAGGATAACGGTTGCTAATCATTCCTCAAGCTCAAGTCTCTCCAGAGAGGAAAACCATTTAGAAGAAGAAGAAGAACGAGAAAGCATGGGTGCTAATCAGAGAGTAGCAGTGAAGGAGTTGGGAACTCCGGGCGCCTATAGGTTTAAAAGCGGAATTGCTCCTCCTACGACACCAGCAAATGATTTTGAGAAAAGACCAACGATAATTACTTTGATAGAAAGGCGTTAATATAGTGGAGCCAAGCATGAGAGTCTGCTCAACCATCTTAAGGAGGTTGAGTAGTATTGTAATACCATAAGGGTTATTGGGGTTACTCAAGAGTTCATTCAACTTAAACTTTTCCCTTTCTCTCTTATTGGACGTGCTCTAGAGTGGTTGGACAAAGAGGTGAAACCGAACTCTTTAAGAACATGGGATGAAGTGACTAAGGAGCTTCTATCTCGGTTCTACCCACAAAAGAAGATGGCCGAATCAAGAGCTCTCATTCATAGCTTCAAGCAAAAGGCAAATGAAAGTCTTTATGAGGCATAGGAGAGGTATAAGGAATACCAAAAAGAGTGCCCATGGAAAGTCTTGCCTAGATGGAAAGTCATCAAAATAGAGGATGAGGTGGTGGACCTAATTGAAGATATGGAGGTCTAAGCCCTCATGGAAAGTCTTGCCTATCAAATCATCAAAATCTTCTATGGAGGTCTAAGCCCTCATGGAAAGTCTTGCCTAGATGCCAGTGTCGGAGGCCCTATCATGAACAAAATAGAGGATGAGTGGTGGACCTAATTGAAGATATGGTAAGGTATCACATGGATTGGTAAGAAGGTAAGAGCAAGTCGACAAGCAAGAGCGGTTCTATGGTATATTCAATCAATCATCTCAATGCCATCAACAATTTGTCCTCACAAATCTCAAACCTAGGAAAGGAGATGACCTCAATCAAAGCAAAACTTGAGAGTGCTTCATCACAAGCACCAATTCTTCCCTCCCACAATAAGGGGAGATATACATCTTCTAACTCAACTTCTCCTTCAACTTCAAACAATATGCCAAATGGATGTTTGTTTTGTGATGTATGTGGGGCATATGACCATGATGCTTCTTATTGTTCACATGCATTTGATAATTGTGATGATGTTAATAATAACAATTGTGAAAAAGAGAACTTTGTTTCAAATAGCAACAATGGGAAAAGATTTGATGGACCAAGGAATTTTGGGAATAGAAATTCTCACCAACAAGGGAACTTTGATAATTATAACCAAAATGGTGGTTATAGGAACCAAGGAAATCCAAATTTCTGAGGTAACCAAAGCCAAGGCTATAATAATCAAAGTCAAGGTCAAGAGTATGGAAAACAACCCCAATACCAAGGCTACGGTAACCATTACCAAAACAATTGCCAAAATAAAAACCGGGGTAATTGGAGCAACCAAAACCGGGGAAATTTTCAAAACAACAATCAAAGGGGACTCTCACCCGGATTTGCTCCAAGGACTCAAGGTAATGGTGACAATTCTTAAGCTCAACCTTTATCTTCAAGAACCACTTTGGAAGAATTCATTGAGAACCAAACTAAGATTTTAAACACTTACATGTCGGTAAGAGACAAGAAGTTTAATGAGATGTTACCACACAACAAAATACTTGAAGAGAGTGTTTCTAGGAAGAGTGAGGAGGTTGAGAAGGTGAGTGATTTAAGTGAGAAGAAAGAGCTTGATGTGACAAAGAAGGTGAGTCAAGAAGCCCAAGATGAAGAGAAAATTGATGAAAAATTGCATGACGATGTGATCTAACCCAAACTTCCATATCCCTAAAATTTTTTGAGAAACAAGATTGATGAGAAATTTGGGAGATTTCTTGATATGCTTAAGGAAGTTCATCTTTCAATACCTTTTACCGAAGCTATGGCAAAAATGCTAAGATATTCTAAGTTCGTTAAGGAAATCTTGAGTGGCAAGAGAGAGTGTAATGAGGTTGACTCGGTAAAGGTTGGGGAGTGTTGTAGTGCTTTATGATTTCCCAAAAAGATGAAAGATTTGGGTAAATTTTCAATCCCTTGCAAGATTAATGGAAAATTGTTTCGAAATACTCTTTGCGATCTTGGTGCTAGTGTTAGCATAATGCCTTATTTGGTTTTTAGGAAGCTTAAGCTAGGTGAGCTTCTCCCAACCAACATGACCTTACCATTGGCCGAACGATTAAGTTAAGAGAAGGGTTGAGGATGTCCCCCTCAAGATAGGCGAGTTTACAATTCCGATGGACTTCATTGTGCTTGAAATAGCGGAAGATGAAAATATACCAATCATCTTAGGGAGACCATTCTTAGCTACTTTGGGAGCTTTGATTGACTTGAAAGGTGGCCTTATTACTTTCCGGGTTGGTAACAATAAGGCTAGTTTTGAGCTTAAGTCGATGCATGAATCTTTGTCTTTTGTGAAGGGAATTATGTGTATCAATTCACCTCACTCCAATGATAATGTATGCATGTTTGTATCTTCAACTAACAATGTTGTTGAAGTTTGTGATAATGTTCCTTCAAGTTTTGAAAGCAAGAAGGTTAGTGAAGACAACATGGAGCCTTCAAAGCTTGTGGATGAGAAGGTAATTGATATACCTTCATGGTTTGAGCTCTACCCGAGAGAGAATGAGGTTGACTCCAAATGTGTTGATGGTGAGAAGCTGTCCACTACAAGGAGCAAGAAGACAACGAAGAAAAAGAGAGGTTTTATGATGAAGAAAATAAATTTGAAGCAAAGCAAATTTGAATCGCAATTTTCAACAAAAGAAAATACATCTAACAATGAAGTGAAGTTGCCAAGGAATGACATGAAGTTTGTTTCCTCTACCGCTTTAGACAAAGTGGTGTTCTTTGACCCTCTGCGATTTGGAGGAAGGTCGAGCTTAGGACCTTAAGCAAGCGCTACCCGAGACGCAACCTAGTTTTCTAACCTTTTTATTTTGATCCTATCTTTCTTAGTTTCCTTTTAAATTGCTTTTCTTTCTTTCACTTGTTTTGCGTTTGGATTAATAGGTTGTTTTGCATGGGAAATCGGATCCCTCAAACGAGCGTGATCATAATGGGAAGAAGTTTCATGATAAATGATGAGAGTATGCTCGATATTTTTCAATTTCGAGTTAAAAGGGTAAGGTAATCAAGGAGGTAAGATTGTAAAAATTGTGCTTAAATGAGAAGAAAATTTGTGCTTGGTCGGTTTATTATGGTGCTGTCATTAATTTGGGATGTTGAACCCACTGCCAAGGCGTTTAGAAACTGATGTGTTTAGTGGGTTCAATAATCCCGGGATGTTAAAGATGTATAGAGCCCATAGATGAACACACCAAGAAAAGAAGCAAGAAAAGAAGAGAGACAGCAGGGGCGCGGGCGTGCAGGCCTCATGTGCAGGCGCGCACCCCTGCGCGCGGCCGCGCAGGTGCCCAGCCGCGAGTATTTCCTCTTCTTTCTCCTTTCTTTCCCTTATTTCCCTCTTATCCTCACCCTCGTCCGCACCTATTCCCTCCACACAATGAAACCCTAACCCTCAAATAACAATTTTCATCCCTTACATCCTCATAATAACTCACAAAAACATCAAAAATTTCATACTATTTTCCTCCTTTTCATTTTCTCCATTCTCTTTCTTCCATTGAAGAACAATTTGGGGATTTTCATTTTGGTGGATTTTGGAGCTTGAAACTTGATCAAATTTGCTTCTTGTATGGTATAATCATCTTCTCTACCTTTATTTTGCATTATTTACATCAATTTTTAGCAAGAATTTGATTATTCATACTTGTGAATAGTAGTAGTATTGATTTAGTTTAATATGATGATTGTTTGAGTAATTTGGTTGCTTAAATGTGTTGTTTGTTGATTGAAATTTCCTTACATTGTGTTGTTGTTGATTGTATAGCTTGATTATGAAATTTGGTGGCTCTTTGTAGAATATTGAAATTTGGAATTGTTGGTAGTAAGTTGGTGATTGAAGTGTTGGTTTGTTTAAACTAAGTGGTGTGGTAGTGTTGTGGTTAAATTGTGATTGTGGTGAATTGTGGAGTTTGTGATTGAATTTTGGTCATGAACTTTTTGAAGCAAACATGTCAAAAATCATGAAAGCCCTCACCTCCAAAAAGAGAAAAACTCAAGTGACAATTGAAGAACCTTCTCCCACAAATTCACCCTCATCCCAAACACAATAAAACGACGAGTCTCTACCATTGCCTAAAACACGATTTGCTAATCCAAGCCACAAACCTTATTTCCGACCTTAAAAAACGAGCCATAAAGCCCTCACGACATTATCATCGAGAGAGTATGATCAAGTTGGGAATTGTTGAGGACTTATGGGTCTTGTTTGACAACCTTCGGTGAGGTAGCTTTGTCAACACATGCTACCAAACCTACCTTGAGCCTACTAGGGAGTTTCTAGCTTCATTGACTTCAACTCCGGTTAGCGACAAGGACTTTCAAATTTCCTTCCAACTCTTCAATGTTGTGAGGACCATGTCTTCGGCCGAATTCAATGCGGCCCTTAATTTCAATTCGGCAGCGGATATCCTTTTTCCCGAGCATGAGTATTTTGATGGGTTTTCCCAAAATGCATGGTGGCATGATATCTCGGGATTGGATGACTTCACTGATCGCTACTCTCTAGCGAGTGATATTTTCCAACCGTGCGTTCGAGTGCTTCATCGGCTATTGGGTTACTCGGTATTCCCAAAGCAAGACTTAGGAAAGATGTCAAAGGCTGAGTTGGTTGTTCTTTGGATTGCAACTAGAAAGGAGTTGCGAGGAAGGGTCAACTTTGGGCACATCCTCTTGAAAAATTGAAAGGACATGCATGGTAAGAAGTCGAGAGACATTTAATGTAGTAGCATGGTGACTAGATTAACTACCAAGCTTGGTTTAGCTCGTTACCTCCCTTCTTGTACTTTGGTGGGGGAAGCCAACACTCTCTACCTCGACATTGTTCAGCTCAAGCAAGTCCAATTGTTAGCAAAGAACAATGATGAAGAGGTTTTTAATTGGTTGAAGAGGAATGCACATCATTGTTACCTTCCTAACCCTCTTTGACCTCCCTTCACCGGCATGTTTCGAATATTTGGTTTGTGCCCCAAAGCAACCGCATCCCCGGTGAAGATGATGACATGCAAGATGTCCTCAATGGAGAGCAACAAATCCAACAAAATCAACAACAACATCAACGTCAACAACAACAATAAGAACAACAAGAGCGCCAACCTCATCATTAACAACATCAATTCTCCAACCCCGACATGGAAGCTTTGAGTTCCAAAATGGCGAGCATGCAAATTCGAATGGAGGGGATGTACGATCAAGATTTTGAGGCAATATACAACCAAATGAGAGGCATCTCCGAAGTGCAACAAGGTATATTCCTCCAACAACAACAACTGCATGATGCGAGTGTTAACCGTAGGGAGATCACCCCCGCGGTTAACTACCCTTATTTCCCTCCTCAACTCTGTCCCTTACCGTCTTGGGAGATGATGGGAGGTCTAAGCTACCTACCTATATTGGCAAGGACCTAAATGGTCTAACTATGATTATCGTGTGCCCGGTGGGAGCGACTAGGGGTGATCCTAACTACCCCCATGTCGATCCCACCCATCCTTTGCCACTAGAGTTGCCCGAGTAATACACTCCCTTGGCCCCTTGGCAACAAGATAATTTTAGGGGCCGCTATGGTTGGCTACCCAACTACACCGGGGGATGGGATCCTTATGGTCCCCCATATGGCTTCTCCTATGATAGGGAGGATAATGATGGTGGTACCGGGCCTAGTGGTAACTAGTTTTCCCTCTTTGTGCTTTTACCTCCATTCCTTTTATTATGTGATCTTTTGTTTTATTTTTGTTTAGATTGGAGGGACACTTGTCTTACGGAAGGGTCTCGGTGGCCAATTTTGTTGTTGGATGTCCTTGATTTTTGGTGCCTTAATGATTTGTGATTGCTTGTCTTGGTCCATGATTGATGTTGTTGAGTATTGTTGTTTTTCATGAGTACATCATGTTTTTCTTGTTGAGATCGATTTTGATGATGATTGCTCTTTGATGTTGAGTTGATGATGATTTTTCTCCTTGAATCCAAATCCCTAAATCCAAAAACCTTGAATCCAAAACCCTTTGCTCCAAATGATTGTAGCTTTAGTATATAGTTGATTTTGCTAATTTGATTGATTTGTTTTGATTTTGTTCTTTTGTAGATTAGTTTGATTTTTTTCCTTTGTCTTTTTTATTTTTTATTTTGCTATCTTATTTTTTTTGTTTTAAAGTGACTAACCTTTTTCTTTGTATATAGTTACATTTTCTCCTTTTCATTCTCACTTGGTTTTGACAATTCATGCTAATGCTTGAATGGAGCTTCATGGAGGTGGTATTTCCTTTACCCTGCTTTTCTTAGCTTTGCTTGGATTACCCGGTGAGATCTTTCTTATTTCTCTTTTCTTTCTTTTCTTTTATTGTTTGCGTAGAATAGGATTAGTTTAGGAAGAGTTGAACAATTCGAGAATGTTTGCTTTGTAACACTAATAGTGTTTGGGGTTATTGGCGATGTTGTTTGATGTAAGTATATTTCTCCATATTTTAAGCAAATTCAAAAAGCTTTGGTAAAATTGAAAAAAAAAGTGAAATATTAATAGTTCAAAAAAATATTTTGATTTAAATGTTTCTCCCTATTTTAAGCATTGAGGACAATACTTCATTTTAGCTTGGGGGGGAAGCGTTCTTATGCTTTTTGTATATATGTTTGTGATTTTGGCTTTGAATAATCTTGGGGGTGTTGGTGTTTTTGTTTGGTGATTGCTTGATTATGGTGTTGAGGATTGATCACCTAACTTCACAATTTAGGTATACCAACAAATTTTAAATTTTAGCCTACCTTCACCCTTTTTGCCCTTTCATTATAACCCTTCTAAAGACCTTGTAACATTTGTGGTTAAGTCACAAGTCGGTGGAGGGAGATGTGAGTCAAGCCTATGGAGCGGTGTGCATAGTCAAGATGTCGAGTAGCCCTAAAATCTCTTCTTTTCCGGTTCCTTCGAGAAATCATTGAGATGCTCACTACAGGTGGATTTGAGACTAGTTGGGAGAACGTGGTAAGATTGTTTGAGATGAAGGTGAATTGTGTTTGATTAGTTCTTTATACTTAGCATATCCTATGTTTCAATCAACCTTGGATATCTTGGAACGTGCATACCCTTATTGTATAAAAAGTTGTTTATTCACTTGCATTTGATCCTTTGTAAAAGTCCATTTCCAAAGCTATTTGTTTGAATTTTTCCTTTTTGATTTTACTTTCTTTTTAATGATTTGCCTTATTTTTACCTTCAAGAGTTATGGGTCACAATTTTTGGATACCCTTACGAGATCTCACTCGTCCTCATTAGCGACTTTGGGGTATAAAGGGCTTGTTGTGGCTAAAAACAACTGTGATTCCTACGAAAGTGAGTTTTAGTGTACATTCTTATCTTTTTCTTTCCTTTTTCTTGTTTGAATAAGTTTTTCATCCTTTTATACTTGCTTTTATTTTGCTCGAGGACGAGTAAAAGTCTAGCTTGGGGGATTTTGATGAGTCTCATTTATGGCACTCATTTACCCTCTTTTAGGATGAATTTTGATTGTTCTGTTTATATCTCTTTTATCTCTTTTTCTTTAGTTTTACTCGTTATTTCTCTAATTTGTGTTTTCCTTAGTCGTTTTCACATTTTCTTGCATTTCTTAGTTTATTTTTCCTTTTCTCCTTTACTTGTTTGCTTCTCTTTGATTTCAGGAGATTGGTGATGTTCAAGGAGCTCAATGACATTTTCTCGGGGTTTATAAAGCCCATGATGCAAGCCGGTCTCTCTCTTAGAAGCTCAAATGTGAAGGAGTGCAAAAACCAAGTCTTCAAGGCTACGCTCTCAAGGTGCATGGGGATTTAAATCGGTGTTGAACCCACAGTGAAGACCTTTTGAAACTACCACCCCCTAATCCTTATCAAGTGGAGCGCACGGGAGCATCAACGGATGAACGAGGAAGCTTTCCCATGCTCCCAGGTGCGGGCGTGGCGATGGTGGCGCGAACGTGCAGGCACTGTGCGCGGCAGCGTAGGTGGGAGGTGCGGGCGCGCAGGTACTAGGCGCAACCCCGTAGGTGGGAGGTGCAGCCGCGCACCTGCTTTCCCCCTATTTCGTACCTGACGTAGGGAAAAGTAGGTCGTTTTCTACCCTTTCCTAGAGCCAAACAAAATTTATAAACACTCGACCAACCTAATACGAGTATATGGTAAGTCAAGGGTTGAACCCAAAGGAATGAGTAGGTACGAGCTATAACCTAGGTCAAGCTACTTCAAAGATTGCAGAATGATATGGTTGGCAATTAAGGTATCGAGAAGGCTAGATAAATCGAGAAATACAATATACTAAACACTAGGGATATAGGTTCCACTTCCAAGCTCAATGATTATGTTAATTGATGGATCACTCAATTAATTCAAACATTACAAAGGACAAACAATAGTTGCAACCAAAGGAATCCAAAAGCTATGTCCTACAAGCCAAGCTAGGGTTCACTATGAATGGCTAACTAGGAAAATCACAATTAAATTCAATCAATTAAAGCAATTCTCAAATCAAGGGTTCATGTCATTGAAATTTGCAATGCAATCTAGATTAATATTATAGGTTGATCACTCTTAGTCTAATTAATCACATGCACAACTATGTCAACCAATTTAATTGCAACAATTCAATCAATCAAGGGTCATCAACTAGCAAAAATCATCAATCAAGCATGCTTCCCCTTCTCCCTAGCAACTAATCTACTCACTAATCATGGTGAAATTGAGAAATAAAACAAATTCAATCATAATCATATTCATTTCAAGTTTAATTAAGAAGAAATTCAATCACTCAACAAATTCTAAAGCAAAGAATGGAATTCAAATCTAATATTTAAGAATTAAAGGAAATTGCAATAAAAGTAAATTCAAAGGAAAGAAATCTCACAAACTTCCATTGATTTGAAGAAGAAATCCTAGATCAATTGAAATCAAAGATCAAATTCAAGTACAATCAAGTTATCTTAAGCTTCTCTCTCTACTTTCTCTCTCGTCTCATTCTGGGAAATAAGTGTCAAGTACAATATATGTCGTCCCCCCCCCCCGAAAAAGGAAACGTCTAAGAGCATAAATAGAAAATCGAATGAAGGGGAACAGGGCACCTGGTGCGTGCGCACCACCAGGCCGTGCGCGCGCACAGGTGGGTCTGCACGCACGCACCACCTATGTTGCGCGCGCGCACCCCTGCTTGGTGCTTGTGGCGTTGCCTCATTCGCTTGCTCGATCGATCTCCATGCTCCCGAGCATCCCTGTCATTGGTGCACTCGAGGCAATGCTCGAGAGAAGGGCAGCTCCTTTATCTTCCCAACGTTTGAACACTTTGAGCCAAAGCATTGCTTCTAAGGTTCTCGTGCTTGCGGAGGTAGCTTGAATTGCTGTTTGGATTCCCGAACTTAGCTCCATTAACCTTCTTGAATGCGCTCGAGCTTCCTCCTTGACTATTAAACCTCGGGAAACTCAACACACCTACAAAACAAGTCAAAGAAACGGAGGAGCGAGAAAAGATAACCAAGAAATTAATAAAATAGAAAGGAAACCATCAAAAGGACACATTTCTCTAAACTTACACACAAACACGCAAAACAAGAATTATTATGAAAAACCATGACGTAAAAGAGTAAAAACAAGCATAAAACTACAAAGAAAACCTAGCCTAAGAGTGCCATAAATGACACTCATCAAATTCCCCCAAGCTAAACCTTTGCTCGTCCTCGAGCAAAACAAAATCAAGTTTAAAGGAAAATGATGACATTATTTGGGCAAGCAAGAAATGAGAAAGACTAGAGAATAGAAGAATATACACTAACTCACTTTCGTAGGAATCACGATCAATTTTAGCAACAATTGACAAGCCATTTAAACCTCTAGATCGCTCTAGAGGATGAGTGATGCTCTCGTAAGGGTTTCTTAAGAGATTAACCCATAACTCTTAAGTAAAAAGGGAGGCAAAGCAATAAAAGGGAAAAGAGAAAATTAAACTTAAAAAGGAAAAGTGGTGCTTATACAATGGACTTTTGCACATGGTCAAAACACGATAGGATATCAAACTTTCTAAAACAACAAAGGTAAGCACGTTCTAAGATATCGAGGGTTGATTGAAACATAGGACATGCTAAGTATAGAGAACTACCAAAACACAATTCACTTTCATCTAAAAACAATTTTAGAACATTTTCCCAATTGGCTTCAAATCTTCTTTTAGCAAGCATCTCTATAGTTCTATGAAGGAACCGGAAAAACAATATATTTGAGGTTTTCTCGACATCTTGACCTTGCATCCCCTCTCCTTAGGCTTTAACTCATAATGCCCTCCCTCGGTATATGACTCAACCACTAGGTCAAAAGGGCTTTCCAAAAGGTTGTAACGTAAGGGCAAAAGGTTGAGGGTAGGCTTAAAATTTAGAATTTGGTGGTATACCTAAGTTGTGAAGCAAAGATTGGCCAAATCTCAACACCAAAACCAAGTAGTCACCAAACAAAAACAAACTAACACCCCCAAGCTTATTCAAAGCTATAATCACAATCATATATATAAAAAGCGTAAGATGCTTCCCCCCAAGCTTGAATAAAGCATTGTCCTCAATGTGTAAGATAGGAAGAAGCATTTACATCAAAATGTTTTTGAACTTTTTCATTTTTCACTTTTTATCAATTTTTGCCAAAGCTTTTTGAATTTGCTTCACTTTTTCTCATTTTTCAAATTTTCATTTTTCACTTTATTCATTGTCCTCGCCTCTTTTAACTATGGACGACTTTTTCCAACTTTGCATTTGAATGTCCTTGCCTTTTTTAACTTTGGACGGCTTTTTCATTTATTCACTTGCCATTATTCACAAGAAATACAAAACACGAGCTTGCGTACAAATAAGAACCAATATCCAAACTCATATAACACAATCTCCAAAAACATGATCATTTGCTTCACAAAAACCAAAACTGGTACAAAAAGAAACAAAAGGCTCAAAGTTCTAAAGATGTGGCTAGGAAAGAAGGGAAAAGGCTCAAATGGTTAGCAAGAAGGCAAATGTAAACCCAAGAACTAAAAATAAAGAAGATTAACCTAGAAAAGAAAAATTACCACCCCGAAAAGATGCCTTTGTCCTCCCTAGATGGTTCGGTCTCGTGTTTGAGAATTATGAGTCAAGATTCAAGATTAGGTCCGCAATAGTCAAGGATCCATGCCGCACATGCAAGTTATTGTAGAAGGCTTGAAAATGAGGAAACCTCACAAGGATGTGGCAAAAACTCACTAAAAGCTTCAAATTCACCAAAGGGGAACAATTGCAAGTTTTTAAAAACAAAAGATTCTGGCTTCAAGGTCCCAATAGTTCTAAATGACTACCTTAGCATGTTCTATCCTAGAGTCAACCAAAGATAATTTCAAACCGTGCAAACCATTGTTCTTAAGAAGAACGATAGCCAATGTGCAAGTCCAAGTGGTACTAAGCCCAAAGCAAAAGCAAAAGTACTAAGAAAGAAAAGCAATGCCTCAAAAACTTCTTTTTTTTATTTTTTTTTTATTTTTTTATTTATTTTTTTTTAAATCAAAACATATGAAAGCAAAATACAAAAAGTAATGTAGAAGAAAAGTGAAAAAGGAAACAAAAAGAAAAAGGAAGACCATAAGAAAATAGAAAATGAGGAAAAAGATATGAAATGAAAAATAGAAAAGCAAAGGAGAAGTAGAAATGCAACAAGGAAGTAATGCAAACACATAAGTCCCAATCGACAAACAAGTGAACATTCAGCCACAACGCTAATGTTCCCAAACACACTAAGGTGTTAAAAAGCAAACATCCTCGAATCGTTCAACTTCTCCTAATCTAAACCTAAACTAAGAATCCATGAAAAGAATAAAAAGAAGAAGATTAGAAGGATCTCACCGGCGTCGAAGCTATGCTACATCAAACAAAGTGAAAGAGAACCTTAATGAAGCATCAATATCTAAAGCATAAGCGACGAAGCAAGGTGAGAGAAAATAGACTATATACAAAGAAAATTGTTAGTAACTTCAATACAAAAGAAAAGAAAGATATAAAATAGATAATGTATGCAAACAAGGAAGAAGCAATATATGATAGCATCAGGAATATGGTCAAGCAATGAAATCAGGAAACAGAATCATTAGATAGAAGCAGAGTCAGGAAACAAGACATCAAACAATCATCATTAGGAAGAATAATCATAAGGAAGCAGAGATACACAGCAGACATCGATCATCGAAACAAACAATAATACCAAGAACAGGTCAGAGAAATCATCAGAAGTACATCATCATCATCATCATCAGAGAAGCAAGAGATACACATTGATCAATACCAGAAGCAAAAGAGACCAAGAGTGAACTACAAAAGCCAGGAGGGAAACGGTAAAGCACACAAACAACATAAATCACCCCCAAGCTCAAAATGAACTACCCCCCAAACTCTAAACCTAATAACATATAGGCAAAAGAGAACATCATATAAAGAACATAAGAAAAAAAAGGGGGGTAGCCACAATAGTCCCACTCCGCACTATGGTAAGGGGTAGAGTGAGAAATCCCCTCACCGGTCTCTAAGACATGAACCGAGCTAGCCATTTCACTCACCTCTATAAGAGCTTTTCCCTTTAACCTCCCCTCCCTCCTAGCACGATCTATCGCGAAGAAATGAGACCAATCATCCAAAACCGGCTCGCCCGATAATCCCCACCTACCAAAAGTCTCGGGGTTCGGGAAAGGTATAGGGTTCGCGGGATCATAAGTATAATCGCAACCATCGGGCCGCTTATAGTCGTAAGTGGCCGGGGTGGTGCCAACAATAGCACTAGGATGGATATGAGGACCCTCCTAATAGGGGTAACAAGGTCTAGGTCCGATGGATGGGTCAAAGGGTTCCCATTGAGGGATAGGTCCTTGTTGGATCGGGAGGTATAGGTAGTTCAAGTAAGGTTCAATCTCCCCCCTCCTCACATGGTAGTCATACAATTGATTAGCATGGAAATCATAGCCAAGAGACGAGTCCCGCCCCGAAGGCATGGAAAACAAGACATTAGTGATAGAATCTAACTTGGCATGAATAGTAGATAAATCAAATGTATAGGAAGAAGTAGAAGGAAGGATAGGAGTACCTCCCCGTTCAATCGGGGGTAAAGCTTGGAAGTCCGTCGAGAAAGCATCATTGGAGGCGGTTCTTGTATGATTAGTCTTCTTCCGAAGAGAAGGGTCGATGTTGCATCTTGGAGGTCTCCAAGTCAAAGAATCCGTCTTCGTCATACGGGATGTAGCCTCCTTACTCAGAATCAAGAACCAATCCTTCACTCAAGACACCTTCCATATGAAAATATATGCTTCTTGGTACGATCAATGAATTTTTGGTTACCACGGCGTAAACATTGAGGAAATGAGAAGGTGTCCTCTCCCGAGGGTCGACTACCGGAGGGAGCTCGCATAGCAAATCTTTATATGAGTCATCGAGGAAAAGTGCGAGGATAGAGATCATGCCACCAATTTGGATGCTCCCCGAAAGCGAAACACCATCTCGGATGTCTATAAATTGGTTGATCAAAATGTTGAGTGAAATCTACAAGCTCGATCTCATGCGACTCTTGGTCAGAAATCCATAGCCAACAAAGTTCCTCACGAGAAATAGCTCCCAAAGTGTCTTTAGAGAATAGGGAATAGGTGAGAATACGATTAAAGTGTCTCATTGCCGGATGAACGATCGATGCGGACTTGGAAGTTTGAGGCTCATATTTCCCTTCATAAAAGATACGCCGCCACCGCTTGAGTTCATAATACCCATGGTCACTATCCATTTTACCATTGGCCGGACAGACAAGATGGTCTTCATCGACGGCCCAAGGAAACCGGAAGTAGGAACAAAGTTGTGACTCCGACAACCGATGATCATTGTTGAAAAGTTGAAAGGCCAAAATTCTTGAAGAGTCACCACTTGTCTCTCGAACCACTTCCAGGGATGATAGAAACTCATACGTCACCCTAGAATAAGTAGGGGCACTCAAATCCAAGAACTCTAGAAGACCGAGGTTCTTGGCGAGGAGGTGGACGTCATCATCAATTCCAAGAAATTTGGTAGTTGCTTGATCATAGAATCTTGTCCACTTAAGCTTCCTCTTGGTAAGTTGCTTGAAGCTATCCCAATGCATTTCTTTAGAGAATTCAATGCCATACGTTTCTACCACCTCGGGAGGAGGTGGAACAACGTGCCGAGTTTTGCTTAAACTTGATCAAGCACGCTTCTTATGACGGATAGGGGCCATCTACAAGAAGCAAAGCAATTCATGAGCAATTCATTTACAATTATCATTGTTCAAGAAGATTAAAAAGAAATTGCTCTAAAATCAAGCACAAACATTATTCAGTCAAAAATGAAACAAGAAATGGTCACACATGAACTATGCCATGAATATAGAAACATAAGCTTGAAGCAACTAGTCATGAATTAAAGGCAAAATTGGACATAAGAGACCAAATCATGAATAATTATGAGCAAATTAATCCCAAAACATTGAATTATCAAAGAAATGAAACTATCATATAGAATACCCATGAGAGAGAAAATGACTAACAATGGTGATTCAAGGATTCAAGCAAGGTATACAAATTCATCATGAAAAAGCTTCAATTCAACATCTAATAACATCATTCAACACAAAATACAAGCTAAAAGAACCAACAATGGAGTTCTACCATGAAAGCAAAAACAAGGGTTTTAAGCTTCAAAAATGAGGAAGAAGATGACTAGAAAGTCAGAAATTATACCTCAATGAAGCTTTTAATCACTTGAAAATTGCACAATTGAAGAATATCGACCACATAGAACACCCAAAGTCAAGTTCCAAGCACCAAAACAAAACCTTCAAAAGTCAAATTTGAGCCCAAAATTTCGAATTTCAATTCGAAAATTTCAGATTTTTTGTTGTTTTTGAAAGATTTGATTATGGTTTTATGCAATTTGTGAAGAAAAGATATTAAGAATATAGTTTGGATGGATTTGCAAGGGATTTGGAAAAAGGGGTAAATAAGAAGGAAGGAGAATGTTGGAATGAAAGGGGATGAGGGGGGGTTTGTGAGAAAAAGGGCACGAAAAAGGGGTGGGTTGCTGCAACAGCTGGTGTGTGCGCGCACACCCCTTTGTGCGTGCGCACCAGCCAAGGCAGGGGGGCTGCTTTGCTTGCTCGGAATTGCAACACAAGCCAAGAGCTCTGACATACCTAGTGCGTGCGCGCAACCTGGTGGTGCTTGCCCACCAGGTAGGGTCTTTGAGGGGGGGGGGGGGGGCTGCTTGCGCCTTTAAATGCACCAAATCAAGGCCAAATTCTGACCCCCTTGGTGCGCGCGCGTAGGGAGGGTGGTGCGTGCTCACCAAACAAGAAAATTCTGCTCTTAAACATACTCTCGTGCTTGCGCTCTCATTGGCGTTAACAAGCGTCATGATCGAATGCTTAAAAAAAAGCACACAAAAATAGTTCAAAAATCACTCAAAAATAGTTCAAAAGTCACTCGAACATGAGTATAAATTCATGAAAATGCAAACACGAGAGCATGTAACCCCACAAACTCTTTCACTTATGTTTAACCAAACCTTATGAAACCTTGAATTAACACTGAAATTGTTAGAAATCATCATTGATTCAATCTCATGGTACCTAAAATCAAGGAAACAAAGAATAATAAGAAAAATTCTAAAAAATAAAAGAAATATAGAGAATAGAAAAATCAAAAGAAAAAGGTTAGAAAACCGAGTTGCCTCCCGGGAAGCGCTTGTTTAACGTCATAGCTCGATGTTCTCCACCTATTAAGGTGGTTGTCGGAGAAGCAATATGTGAATAAGGCCAACAAAAGCACCATCAAAATACTTCTTGAGTCGATGGCCATTGACCTTAAACGGAGACGAAGAATCCATTATTGAAACTTCTACAACACCACTAGGAAAAACATTCTTAACCAAGTAAGGATCGCTCCATCTTGACATGAGCTTTCCGGGAAACAACTTCCTTTTTGAATTGTAGAGAAGAACTTTATCACCAACACAAAACTCTTTCTTCTCGATAAGCTTATCATGAGTTTCCTTGGAACGAGCTTTGTAAATACTAGCACAATCATAAACATCAAATTGAAGCTCCTCTAGCTCATGAAGATCTAACCACCTTTTCTCCCCCGCACTTGCCAAATCAAAGTTTATCTTCTTGATTGCCCACAAAGCACGGTGTTCGAGCTCTACCGGGAGATGGCATGATTTGCCATAAACTAGGCTGTATGGAGTGGTACCTATAGGTGTCTTGAAAACCGTTCTATAAGACCAAAGAGCGTCATTCAACTTGTCCGACCAATCCTTCCTATTTCTTGCAACCGTCTTTTCAAGGATTAACTTGATTTGACGATTGGAAACCTCAACTTGGCCGCTTGTTTGAGGATGATATGGAAGGCCAAATCGTTGATGAACTCCATGCTTTCGCAACATATTTTGAAAGGCACTGTGAATAAAATGAGATTCATTATCGCTTATCACCGCCTTTGGTACACCAAACTTTGGAAAAATTATATTCTTGAACAACTTCATTACCACCTTCTGGTCATTTGTTTGGGAAGCAATGGCCTCACCCCATTTTGACATGTAATCCACTGCCACAAGAATATATTGATTTCCAAAAGATGAGGGAAATGGTCCCGTGAAATTGATTCCCCACACATCAAACACTTCCAACTCAAGTATGGATTGTTGAGGCAACTCATTTCGCTTGGAGATATTCCCAATCGTTGACAACGGTCGTATGTCTTAACAAAACCCTATGAATCCTTGAAGAGGTGTGGCCACCATAAACCGCTTTGAAGAATCTTAGTGGCGGTTTTAGCAACACCCATATGGCCACCACTCGGATCCGAGTGGCACATCTTCAAAACACTAGGCACCTCTTCATTTGGATAACAGCGCCTAAGTAAGCCATCGACTCCTCGCTTGTACAAGATGGGATCATCCCACATATAGTGTCTTGCCTCTATCTTGAGCTTCTTTCGTTGATTCTTAGAAAAGGAAGGTGGAAACTCCCCACATGCAAGAAAGTTCACTAAGTCGGCGAACCATGGGAGCTCCTTTGCCTCAATAGCATATAAGATGTCATCAAGCATCCTATCCTCAATTGGAGAACCACCATCATGAATTTGAGAATCCTCTAGGCGAGAGAGACGGTCCACCACAACATTTTTCGCTCCACTCTTATCCCTAATCTCAATATCAAATGTTTGAAGTTTGAGCACCCACTGGATCAACCTAGACTTGGAATCTTTCTTGGCAAAAAGGTACTTGAGAGCCGCATGATCCGTGAAGACAATGGTCTTGGAACCCAACAAATAACAACGGAACTTCTCAAAAGCATGAACAATAGCCAAAAACACCTTTTCCGTTGTGGTGCAGTTCTTTTGAGCACCATTTAGAGTCTTGGACATATAATAGATCACATGTAGCTTCTTTTCCACCTTTTGACCCAAAACACCTCCAATTGCCGAATCACTCGCATCGCACCTCAACTCAAAAGGTAAATTCCATCTTGGGGCTTGAACAATAGGAGTAGATATTAGAGCCTTCTTCAATTTATTAAATGCCTCCAAACACTTATCATTAAATACAAACTCGGCATCCTTTTAAACAAGATCATTGAGGGGCTTTGCAATGAGCGAGAAATCCTTGATGAACCTTCTATAAAACCCGGCATGTCCTAAGAAATATCTCACTCCTTTCACATTGACCAGAGGTGGAAGCTTCTCAATAACCTCAATTTTTGCTTTGTCCACCTCTATCCCCTTGTGAGAAATCTTATGGCCAAGGACTATGCCTTCCTCCTCCATGAAGTGACACTTTTCCCATTTCAAAACCAAGTTCACCTTCTCAAACCTTGCTAAACATTTCTCAAGGTTTTCAAGGCATGCCTCAAATGAAACACCTCCTACGGAGAAATCATCCATAAACACTTCCATCTCCTCCTCCAACATATCTCCAAATATACTCATCATGCATCTTTGAAATGTTGTAGGAGCATTACAAAGGCCAAACGGCATTCTCCTATAGGCAAATGTACTATATGGACAAGTGAAGGTTGTTTTCTGTTGGTCATCCGGGTGGATAGGGATTTGGAAAAATCCCGAATAACCATCTAGAAATAATAGAACTTGTGCCTCGTTAGTCTCTCAAACATTTGATCAATGAAAGGAAGGGGGAAGTGATCTTTCTTGGTGGATGTGTTTAGACATCTATAGTCTATACACATCCTTCATCCCGTGACCGTCCTCGTCGGAATGAGCTCACCTCTCTCATTCTTGACGACGGTCATGCCTCCCTTCATTGGGACAACATGAACGGGGGAGACCCACCTAGAACTCGAGATGGGGAATATAATTCCCGCATCCAAAAGTTTGGTGATCTCCTTCTTCACTACCTCTCTCATTTGGGGATGTAGCTTTCATTGCCTCTCAATGGAAGGTAGAGCACCCTCCTCAAGGGTTATGTGATGTGTACATAAAACGGGGCTTATACCTTTGAGGTCATCAATGGTATAACCCAAAGAACTTTGGTGCTTTCTCAAAACATCACACAACTCTTGAGCTTGGCGCTCACTCAAAGAAGAGCTAACAATCACGGGATGGGTGGAGTTGGGTCCCAAGAATTCGTACCTAAGGTGTGATGGAAGAGGTTTGAGCTTAACCATTGGTACAAGTTTACCTTCCTTTGATGTAGCCACTTGCAACGCTTCTTGTCTAGAAATGCTCATACACATTTGCTCTTTAACATCCTCAAGGCTTCCATTGAGCACATCTTCATATAAAGCCATCTCCTTGCTAGGAGCACCTATCTTTTCGTTTTTCAACAAAACATTATCAAGAGCATCGTTAGAGGTGAGCAATTGCTCATGCATGGAAGACACAACAAGATCAAGAGAATCAATCAACATGCAATTTTCTAAAGAAGAACTTGGATACTTCATACTATCATTCAAGTCAAATTCTATCACCTCATCCCCTACTTTGAGTGAAATTTTAGCACTCTTCACATCTATCAAAGCACCCGAAGTAGCAAGGAATGGTCTCCCTAAAATGATAGGAATGTTATCATCTTCGTCCATCTCAAGCACCACAAAATCCACCGGAATAACAAATTTCCCAACCCACAAAGGGACATCCTCTACCTTACCCTTAGGAAACTTAATTGATCTATCGGCCAATTGCAAAGTGATATTAGTAGGTAAGTGTTCCCCTAGCTCAAGTCTTTGGTACACCAAATATGGCATAAGGCTAACACTAGCTCCTAGGTCACACAAGGCATTCTCGATTTGCATTTTGTAAATGGCACAAGGGATGGAAAAGCTTCTGGGGTCTTTTACCTTAAGTGGCATCTTGTTCATTATGATTGCACTACAATTCTCGGTCAAGTTCACTGTTTCATCACCATCACAAGTCCTCCTACCGCTCAAAATGTCTTTAAGGAATTTTGCGTAGTTGGGCATTTGGGTGACAACTTCGGTAAATGGTAGAGAAAGGTGAAGTTGCTTAAGCATGTCAATAAATCTTCCAAATTGTTCATCTAACTTGTGTCTCATGAATTTTTGTGGATAAGGAAGCTTGGGTTTCACAATTTCTTTTTCCATTCTCACCTCACTAGGCTTCTCAATCTCAACCTCACTCAAAGATGCACCATCTCTCTCATCTTCTACCAAAACCTCTTTTTTGGCCTCCTTGGTCTCACTCTTCTTAGGCAAACTCTCCTCAAGAACCTTACCACTCCTTGTAACAATAGCATTGACCGGTCTCATGGGATCTAGGCCTTAGGAAGGTAAAAAAAAAGGTCTAGCATGGTCTTTTAAAGCATTAGCAAGTTGAGAAATTTGGTTTTCAAGCATCTTATTATGAGTCATCATTTCATTAAATTTCTTGTCACTTACGGCCATGTAAGTGTTCAACAACTTTGTTTGGTTTTCAATGATTTCTTCCAAATTGGTCCTATGAGAAGAAGAAGAGGATTGAACATAGGAATTATCTTTTTGGGTCTTTGGAGCAAATTCGGGTAGGGGACCCCTTTGAGAGTTATTTTAAAAATTTCCCCTATTTTGATTGTTCCAATTACCTCTACCTTGATTATGGTTACCATAGCCTTGGTTATGATTACCATAATTTTGGTTTTGATTTTTGCTACTATAACCTTGGTTGTTATAGTTACCTTGGGAATTTTGGTTCCCATGGTTCCTATTACCACCACCTTGGTTGTAGTTGTCAAAATTGCCATGGCTTTTGTAATTCCTATTCCATTAACCTCTTTGATTCTCAAACCTAGAAACATTATTGTTTGACACATAGTTCACATTCTCATTCACATTTCCATCTTGATCATCACAAACATCCATACATGTATGAGGGCAATTAGAAACATCATGATCATACGATCCATAATCATCATAAAACAAGCATCCACTAGGCATGTTACTAGAAGAGGAAGGGGGTTGAGAATTAGAAGACATACCTCTCCCCTAAGATTGGGAGGGAAGACTTGAAACATGGTTAGTAGCACTTTCAAACTTCGCCTTGATAGTGGACATCTCCTTCCCCAAGTTTGTCATTTGTGAGAATAGATTGTTGATTGCATTTAGATGATCAACCGAGTACACCAAAGAGCTACTCTTGCTAGTTGACTCTCTTTCTCCATCTTGCCAATCTCTATAATACCTCACTACGTCTTCAATTATGTCTACCACTTCCTCTTCCGTTTTGTTTATGATAGGACCTCCAGCTCCTCCATCTAAACATGATTTTCCTTGAGGACTAAGGCATCCATAGAATATTTGAATAATTTGGTAAGTAGGAATTCCGTAGTGAGGACATTCTCTTTGATACTCTTTGTATCTCTCCCATGCTTCAGAGAGGCTCTCACTAGGCTTTTGCTTGAAACCTTGAATCAAAGCTCTAGCCTCCGCCGTTTTCTTTTGTGGAAAAACACGGGATAGAAATTCCTTGGTCACTCCGTCCCATATCCTTAGAGAATTCGGCTTAACCTCCTTATCTAGCCATTCCAAGGCACGCCCTATGAGGGAAAAGGGAAAAAGCTTGAGGCGGATGAATTCTTGGGAAATTCCATTCACCTTGATAGTATTGCAATATTTTTCGAGCTCCTTGAGATAATTTAGTGGGCTTTCATGTTTAGCCCCACTAAATTGTCGCCTCTCTATCAAAGTGATCATTGCCAGCCTTATTTCAAAATCATTCACCGGTGTTGTATTTTCTATTAAAGATGAAATAGACACAACTACTATAACAAAGCACCATTATCATTTCCCGACAACGGCGCCATTATTTAACCTAGGGAAAAGTAGGTCATTTTCTACCCTTTCCTAGAGCCAAACGACCAACCTAATACGAGTATATGGTAAGTCAAGGGTCGAACCCAAAGGAATGAGTAGGTGAAAGCTATAGCCTAGGTCAAGCTATTTCAAAGATTGTAGAAAGATATGGTTGGTAACTAAGGTATTGAGAAGGCTAGATAAATCGAGAAATTCAATATACTAAACACTAGAGATATAGGTTCTACATGCAAGCTCAATGATTATGTTAATTGATGGATCACTCAATAAATTCAAACATTATAAAGGAAAAACAATAGTTGCAACCGAAGGAATCCAAAAGCTATGTCTTATAAACCAAGCTAGGGTTCACTATGAATGGCTAACTAGGAAAATCACAATCAAATTCAATCAATTAAAGCAATTCTCAAATCAAGGGTTCATGTTATTGAAATTTGCAATGCAATCTAGATTAATCTCATAGGTTGATCACTCCTAGTCTAATTAATCACATGCACAACTATGTCAACCAATTTAGTTGCAACAATTCAATCAATTAAGGGTTATTAACTAGCAAAAATCATCAATCAAGCATGCTTGGTGGTCGTGGCCTTGCCTCGTTTGCTTGCTTGATCGATCTCCGCGCTCCCGAGCATCCCTATCATTGGTGCACTCGAGGCGATGCTCGTGAGAAGGGAAACTCCTTTATCTTCCAAGCGTTTGAACACTTTGAGCCAAAGCATTGCTTCCAAGGTTCTCGTGCTTGCGGAGGTAGCTTGAATTGCATGTTTGGATTCCCGAACTTAGCTCCATCAACCTTCTTGAATGCGCTCGAGCTTCCTCCTTAACAATTAAACCTTGGGAAACTCAACACACCTACAAAACAAGTCAAAGAAACGGAGGGGCGAGAAAAGATAACTGAGAAATGAATAAAATAGAAAGAAAACCATCAAAAGGACACATTTCTCTAAACTTACACACAAACACGCAAAAAAAGCATTTTTATGCAAAACTATGACATAAAATATTAAAAACGAGCATAAAACTGCAAAGAAAACCTAGCCTAAGAGTACCATAAATGACACTCATCAGTACCCACTTCTTTGTGGCAGCGCATTTAGAGGAGAGGGCACACCTTTTGGGGTTCTTTTTGGATGTCTAACTAACTTCTCCTTTATTAGTTTTACTAGATATAGAATCTTTTTCATTTTTAGAGAGAGAATAACTAAAGAATCAATTTAGTTGGATAGATTGAAGTTTTAGAGAGAAAAGCTCAAGATTTTGGAAAACTTTGTTCTTTGATTTTAGAGAGAGAAACTTGGTAATTGATGATTGCTACATTTTGATCTTCATTAACTTTGATATTGATCAAAGTTTTGTAACAATTCTTTACTTTTTAATGCAATTTTAGTGTTTGATTCTTGATATATTGTTGAATTTCTATAGTTTGTTTGATTTGATTGTTGATATTTTGATTGCAATGTTGATGATGAAATTGATGATTAGTTTAGTAATGCTTTGCAATTTTACAATGTGTATTGAGTAGTTCCGTTGCTAGGGATGTGGTGAAGCATGTATGAGTGATAAGCTGTTGCTAATTTGGGGTTTTTGATTGATTTGATGATGTTAGTAATTTTGTTGATGGAATTTGTGCATGTGTTCGATTTGATGAGGAGTAGTTAACCTTGATTATCAAGCTAAATGCATAGTAGTTTTCAATGACACGACAAATTGATTTGGAAGCAATTATTATCTATAGATCTTATTTTGCGACTTTCCTTTGAAGTCATTTGTAGAGACATCTAGCTTGATCCTAGGAAATAGCTCTTTAAGTGATTTTTATTGCAAATATTGTTTTTCCTCGCATTGCTTGATTGATCAATTTCTCGACAAATTAGCAAGTTTATTGAGAATGCATGCGGATCCTAAATCCTTAGTACTTTGATATTGAATCCTAAATCCCGCCCCTTCTCATGCCACACAGGCCAATCCCCACACGCCACATGGCGCCAGCCTTGGGAACCAATGCGCGCCTAGCTGGCGGCCTTGGGCTTGGCTGGGGCTGCCCGTGGCTGCTTTGGTGCGGGGAAGCTAGCTTCCTCGGCCCAGCAAGCCACGCGTATACGTGGGATACTAGCCGAGGCTTGCTGCTACCCATGCTAGCACATGCAGCCCAGCAAGCATGCCACGCTTGCTAGCGGGCTGCTGCTGGGTGTTGTATGCTTGGGGCTCTAGCAGTGCTGGCCTCGCACCTGCCTGTAGCAAGCAACGCACGCATATGCTCCCTATTGTTGGTGCTTGTGCGCGGCAAGTGCTGCTAGCATTGCTAGTGATGCGCTAGCAGCATGATAGCCATGCGCACCCAGCACCATTGCCTTAGTGCGCATACAAGCACCATTTGCCTCTAGAACTTGATTTTCTCGGGGCATTCCGATGCTAAGGGTATTTTGGTAGTTATTATTTAATTAATTTGATTTTACCGTCTCGTCTTTTATTAATTCGACTTGACTTGCGACGCTCGGTCTCGACGCTCCTAGCTCGATTTACGACGTCTAAATATATAATACTCGAGGGACTCATTAATTCCTTCCGCATTAATTCGTCGTATCAGATCATTAGTTGCTTGGGTGTGACGCGAAGGGTTCAATCAAGATTTAGCTATAATATTAATTATGGATAATATTACTGATCGGAAATGGCATCCAACTAGGCATTCCGATCACTTGACCTCACTGAATAATTAGTTTTCTAATAATCCCGAACCCTCTATCAAAATAATACACTTGTTCGAAGGACACCATTCCTATCAATCTCCCACTTGTTCTTCCAAACAAGTGCGGTTTTTGTGTATAGCCTATTTCTTATGTCACTTAATTTCTCTTCATGAACTATAAGGTAAGATTATGTGTCATCCCTATTACGTCCATAAGTGTTTCTCGAAATCCAAGTTCGACTGTCAATAAGCATATGATTTCTTAAAATCCATCTAAGCACGACCATGCATTTTACAGTCTCGCTCTTCGAGAGGCCTTGTAAACAACAAAGACATGTTCCCTATTGTTAGTAGGGGACATTCACAGTCTTGTACTGTCAGCTTCTCTTATTAAGAAGACCTAGCCGCCCGAGTTTTGCCGTTATAATCTCCATGTACGGCAGACGGTTGACTAACATCAAAACGGACTAGTACTCAAACAAGAGAAGTCACAATACTCATGGTCGAGGAAAAAGGTTCTGATAGCCATAATGAGAAGCATACTTATGATGATTTTTAAATCTCTTAAAGTATTCTCATAGGTCAATCCAGTATGGTTCTAAACCAATACCTGTGCAAATTATTTATGACAATCATGTCCTTGTAGCACAAGAAACGGTGCTATAAATCAAACTACACACTAATTTCAAGTGCTCATTAATCGTCCATCATTTAAATGACCTTGATTAGGAATAATTTTCGATTATAATATTCAATGTTCACTTAATAGGTGTTTCTTTATCCAAGACTGGTCTTGATACCCTATTTTGAATATTCTCATAATCGAATGAACTCAATATTTAATCCTAAACCACAATTAAATAGAAACGGAGTGATAAAATTGCATGAAATTAAATTACTCCAAAACTTGAATGGTTCATCGTAGTGTCTTACATTAAAATGTTCAAAAATTAATTAAAACACTAAACAGGGAAATCAAAGCCAATCTCCAACGTGCCTGATTCCCATAGCCTCAACGTCTTTGTTGTGCTTCACTTGAGGTAGAGGTTTAGTAAGTGGATTGGCTACATTGTCGTCCGTTCCAACTTTGCGAATTCTGATTTCACCCTATGATTTCCATTCCCTTATCATGTGAAATCGCCGCTGGACATGTTTGACCTTTTGATGTTCCCTTGGCTCTCTTGCCTGAGCAATAGCTCCACTGTTATCACAATAGAGAACTATTGGACCCTTGATGGAGGGTACAACACTAAGTTCACTAACGAACTTACGAATCTAAACCGCGTCCTTAGCCGCTTCAGCAGCTGCCAAGTATTCGGCTGTAATTGTAGAATCTACAGTTGCGCTCTGCTTGGCACCCTTCCAACTAAACGTTCCTCCATTTAGAAACAACATGTATCCAGACTGTGATTTGAAATCACCTCTGTCTATTTGGAAGCTTGCGTCGATATAACCTTCAACAAATAATTCATCTGAGCCACCATATACCAGGAATTTATCCTTGTTCAGGTAATTTAGGATTTTTTGGCCGCAGTCCAATACACCTCTCTTGGGTCTGATTGGAATCGGCTCATAGCACTCAAGGCATACGATACATCTGGCCTAGTACATATGATGCCACACATGATCGATCCAATAAGCGAAGCATATGGAATCTAATTCATCATTTCCCGCTCATCAGGTGTCTTTGGAAACTGCTTCTTGTTAGGGTTATGCCATGTGACATGGGTAGGTGACCTCTCTTGGCCTCCTGCATATTGAATCGAGCTAGTACCTTATTAATGTAAGTACTTTGGCTTAATCTAATCATCCTCTTAGATCTATCCCTATAGATCTTGATCCCCAATATGTACTGAGCTTCTCCCAAGTCTTTCATTGAAAAACATTTTCCAAGCCAGGCCTTTACAGACTCTAGCATTGGAATACTGTTTTCAATGAGCAATATGTCATCGACATATAAGACTAGAAAGGCGATGTCACTCCCACTAACCTTCTTGTAAGTACAAGACACATCTAGATTCTTGATAAAGCCAAACTTACTGATGACTTCATCGAATCTCAGATTCCAACTTCTGCTAGCTTGCTTTAGCCCATAAATGGAATTTTTAAGCTTACACACTTTCCCAACATTGTTTTGGTTGACAAAACCTTCAGGCTATGTCATATACACAGTTTCTTCCAAAATTCCATTGAGGAAGGCGGTTTTGACGTCCATCTGCCATACTTCATAATTGTAATATGCAGCAATCGCTAGGATGATCCGAACAGATTTAAGCATTGCGACAGGAGAAAAGGTTTCATCATAATCAATACCATGAATTTTCTTATCACTTTTTGCTACCAGTTTAGCTTTGTAAATGAATACATTTCCATCTTTGTCGGTTTTCAATTTGAAAATCCACTTACATTCGATAGATGTGTAACCTTCGGGTAAGTCAACTAATTCCCATACTTGATTTTCAAACATGGAATCCATTTATGATCTCATGGCCTCTTTCCATTTAGCAGAGTCGGTGCTCGCCATCGCTTGCTTGTAGATTGCCGGTTCGTCTCCATCTACTATCAAGATGTCCCGATTCTCAGTTAATACGACACCAAGATACCTATCAGGTTAAGACCTTGACCTCTACAACCTACGTAGGGTAACGGATTGAGCATTTGCATTGTTGGTTTGACTTTTCACATTTTGACCAGCTTCAACAGATGTTGTTTGAGCAGTTTGACTGTCAATTTGATTTTTTTGCTCGTCCTCTCGAACTTCTTCGAGTTCGATTTTCCTCCCACTTGTCATTTTGGAAAGGTGTTCCGTCTCCAAAAAGACTCCATCGCCAGCAACAAACACTTTGTTCTCGGATTTGTTGCAGAAGTAATACCCTTTGGTTTCTTTTAGGTAGCCCACAAAGAAAACCTTGTCAGATTTGGGGTGAAGTTTTTCAGAAATTAATTTCTTGACATATGCTTCGCATCCCCATATCAATATAAAAGACAAATTTAGAGGTTTCTTCGTCCATAATCCATATGGAGTCTTTTTCATAGCTTTTGATGGAGCACGGTTTAGCGTTAGTGTCGCGGTTAGAAGTGCGTGTCCCTAGAAAGAGATAGGAAGATCACTAAGATCCATTTTTGATCGTATCATGTCTAGCAAGGTTCGATTTCTCCTTTTGGATACTCCGTTCCATTGTGGAGTTCCTGGAGGTGTCAATTCTGAAAAAATACCCTTTTCTTTCAGATGATCATCGAATTCTTAGCTCAAGTATTCACCACCTCGATCCGATCGAAGGACTCTGATTTTCTTGCCAAGCTGATTTTCAACTTCACTCTGAATTTCTTTGAATTTCTCAAACGATTCAGATTTGTACAACATGAGGTAGACATATCCATATCTACTATAGTCATTTGTGAAGGTGATAAAATGTCGATGGACGTTTCGTGTGGTTGTGCTCATTGGTCCACATACATCAGTGTGTATTAGGCCCAACAAGTCACTTGCCCTTTCTCCCAACTTGGAGAACGGATGCTTTATCATCTTGCCTAATTAACATCCTTCGCAATTTAAATCGAATGAGTCAAGAACACCTTCTTGTAGAGGTTTCTTGATGCGTTTGATGTTAATGTGGCCAAGACGACAATGCCACAAGTACGTCTCATTTGACTCAATGGTCTTAGTTTTCTTAGCGGTGTTATTAACATTATAAACTTATTTGTCTAATGAAAGCACATAGAGACTATTTTCAGAATGTGCAATACCATATAAAACATTTTCGAGATAAAACGAATATTCATTGTCCTTTACTCAAAATTTAAAACCTTTGGCGTCCAATGCCGAAATTAAAATGATGTTTTTGGTAATATTAGGAACATAATAACAGTTTTCAAGTTCCAAAACTAGCTCGAAGGGCAAAGACAAACTGAGAGTTCCTACGGATACGGCCGCAATTCTTGCTCCATTGCCGACCTGGAGTTCAACCTCTCCCTTCGCTAGCCTTCTAATGTTTCTTAGTCCTTGAGAATTGGAACAAAGGTGTAAGCCACATCCGATATCTAATACCCATGATGTTAAGCTAGTGAAGTTTAAGTATATAATGAATATACCTGATCCAGAAGCAACGGTTCCGTTCTTCTTATCTTCCTTGAATTTGCGGCAATTTCTCTTCCAATGTCCCTTCTTCTTGCAATAGAAGCATTCGGAATCAAATTTAGAAGATGCTACTTTCTTATCCTCGTTATCTTTGGTAGCTTTTGGCTTAGGCAGAAAGGCCATCTTACACTTCCCCTTGAAGCCTTTCTTCTTCTTGCCTGAGCGCTTGAACGGCTTGCCCTTTTTTATCATGAGCATATCATGCTTCCCCTTATCCTTGAGCGTTTTCTCGGCTTGCTTCAACATACCATGAAGCTCGGTGAGGGTTTTCTTCATGTTGTGCATATTATAATTCTTCTTGAACTGATCATAGCCTTTGTGAAGTGAATGCAAAATGATGTCAATGGCCATCTCGGTTGAATACCCCGCGTCAAGCCTTTCCATGTTCTCAAATAATCCTATCATTTTTAGTACATGTGGGCTGACTGTCTCTCCTTTCTTGAGCTTACTCTCAAGGATCTGCTTGTGGGTTTCAAACCTTTCAGTTAGAGCCTGCTCTTGGAACATGTTCTGAAGCTCAGATTTGATCTCAAAAGCTGTCTCCTTCTCAAAGAAAATCTTCTGAAGGTCGAGAGATATAGTGGCTAACATGATGCATTTGACATCCCGATTGGCAGTTTGCCATCGGTTTAGGGCAGCTTGAGTCACTTCCTCATTGGGAGTCTCAGGGATTTCCTCATCAAGGACGCATTCTTTTTGCTCTTGCATGAGAACTATACGCAAGTTTCTTTGACAATCAATAAAATTAGGCCCACTCAATTTCTCCTTGTCGAGAATTGAGCGCAACGAGAATTGGTTGTTTGAGTTATTCGCAGAAATGGTTCTACAATTGAAAGAATTTGAAAATGAAAAACCATTCATAATACTTAAATAAGATTGAATTCATGCATATTATTCAAACTTATTTAAACGTCTTATTCACTCATTTAAAATTGTCCCCATTTGGTGAGAATAAGTCGATTCCAAGATCCAAAGAATCAATGTGTAGTTAAGCATGCTTTAGCTTGTCTTGACACTTAATATTTTAAGGTAAGCAGTTCTTTGCTAATGGCTCCAAGCCACTCTTGGTTAGATAAACCGTCGCATCTAATGCTCTCTCAACAACTTATCCACTTTGCCACGACATGTTAGGACTCCATCACTCATATCGCTCAGTATAACCAAAATAAACAAGCATACCCGGTATGCCTTCCGTTCCCTAGGAGTAATAGTGATGCCTCGCTTTGGCGTAGCCCATCACTACTCTCAATAGGTTGGTAAGTGTTGTTTTCAAATGGAAAATTTTACTCAATATTTTAGGGACCTAGGGTTTCTATGTTGGTTGATTTAAGTGAACTTAATTAATCATCACAACTTTCAAAATCCTAAACATGCATCTATCATATCATTCATATATACAAGCATAAATATATATCGAAAACATAAGTAAATGATGCATTTGGCAACTAGCATGACCCCTTGAGTCTTCAAATCTTCAAGGGTCTTCTCTTGCTATTTCATGGCTTCGTCTTCCATGAACCTCCGTCTTCAAGACATAACCAAATTAATGCAAATACTAATATCTACGATTGGGACTAATCTAAATATTAAGGTACAAAAATACTTAACGGATCGCAGACCGTATTTAGATATAGAAAAATACATGACGGAATGCAGTCCGTATTTTCTATCCTAATCGGACCCCACTAGTTGCCATTTTATAAAACCTGTGAGAGAATAAACATTCCGTTCATCCATTCACTATATGTGAATGGCCCATGCATTTTACAACGGTAAACAAGTAACAATACATAAACACACGTAAACTAGTAACTAACTTAGGTTGTTAATCCGATTAACGTGCCTAATTGAAACTAGTCAAAATTGTTTAACCGATAATGTGATTAAGCGCAATTAAAAAATTGAAGCTCCCACTACATTCCACATCCAACTTAATTAATCCAATTAATTAAGTCGGTAAACCAAAATTTTTGCCAAAATAAGATTTTGCAAGTGCCGCTCAAAATCGAGGCCTAGCCTCCAAAATATATTTAAAATAATTAAAATCGACAAAATGCAAAAATAACATCAAGAGAATTTAGGTATTACGGGTTGGCCAAGTCAAACGGCCCGAGCCCTCGTATGCACGCATGTGCCGTGCGCTGCTTGGTAGCTCGTACACCATGCGTGCTGCCGAGGCAGCTACTGGGCGTTGCTTGGCAGCCCGCACCTTGCTGCGCACCATGGCCGCAGCATACTGCGCCATGGCTATCCCCACAAGCCCCACATACAACTGCAGCACCAAGAATGCACCAACCCACCCAGCCGCACACGCAACATGCATGCGCGCACATCCACGCATATGGTGTGTTGCTCGCGCCAACGCACAGCCACACACCTCGGTAGCCACATGCGGGCTGCTGTGCAACCCAGCTAGCCGAGGTTGTGTCGTGGCTTGTGCCTTGGTTTGCGTGCAAGAACCTCGGGATTAATTCCCGAATTTTTTTCGTGACTTATATAATTAATTCTAAATTAATTTTAGAATCAATTTAATGACCAAAATTGAAAATTATAACAAGTCCAACTTAATAAATTCATTCAAGAGCACTAAACCAAATTAATTCCAAGAACTATTCTTTAATGAAATTTGGTTCAACTTGATGCAACATAAAATGAAAAAGGGCTATTCTCACCATTAATTTAACCAATATAAATTAATTATGAGATTTGACAAAATTAAAAGAGAGTTGGAGTTATGAACATAAATATTCAAATAAAGATTCCATCTTTAACTTGTGAATCCTTGAAAAATTACATCTTCCAAGATGAAGATTAATCAAAGTTCTATCACAAGTTTGAAACTATGATTCCAATCAACTTAATAAATGATTTAATCAAAAAGTCCAATAAACATACATGAAATTTAGTAACACAAAGTTCCAATCACTTAAAATATTTAAAGATTGAATCTTTAGTACTTATGAGCCTCAAGATACAAACTTTTCACACTTAAAGGAATTTATTTGCAATTATGTGAAAATTTGAGCCAACTATTAAGCACCAATTACTACCAAGTAATTATGCTCAAAAGTGGTCTAAAATTGCAGAAGCATAAAGGAAAAAACCAAATTCATAATCACAATTAATATGCCATTAAGATTCAAGGTTTGAAAGATATAATATTTTTCGTCAAAACGAAAAATACCTCGAACCAAACATTTGTGGGCAGAATTTGGCTTTTTCACAACCCAAAATTCACTAGTCTTGGGCGAAAATCTGAATTCTAAAGCCAAAATTCTTAATAAAACGAGATTCAAATTAATAAAATCGAGCTACTAACCTAATTAGCAACATAACCAGAAATTAAAACCTTGAAAATTTTAGTTACAAAAATAAATGAGCAAAGCTCCGATACCACTGTTGGGTTTTGGTAAGTCAAACTCACCGCGGAACAAAAACCGAACCCAAGACCCGCTCACAATTAATATAACTAAATGACATAAATAACAAGAAAGAGAGAAAATATGATCTTACCCTTGTCGAGTGCTTCGCTCACTCCCGGAACTCTTACTTTCAAAGACAAGTCTTGCAAGTGCAGAGACCTCCTACGTATTCACCCGCAACTCGACCCGATCGGTCTCTTACTCGGAGTTTAGCCGAGTCAGACAAGAACACTACTCGAGTATTAAATGAACTTAAAGGTTTTCTCTCAAATGGAGATACCTTTTTGAGTTCCTACTCAAGTGACTTTCTCCAATTCCCAAGGTAGGTATTTATAGAGAATGTCATGTGAGAATTCCACTCTCCCATAAATGTGGGAGATTGGGTAAAATCAATTTTCTCATTTTATTTTTATATAAAAAATAAAAGGAAATCTCAAACAAATAATTAATCAACAAGTGGAAACTATAGAAGGAGAGGGTAGGTGAGGACCACAAGGGGAAGGGACCATTCCTTCCTCCCCAAGCTTCCCTTTAGCCGCCCCTTCTCATGCCACACTAACGGAAGGTGAATTCTAGGTCGTTGGAAACTAAAATTCCTCCAATCTAACTAAAAATATAACCGAACCTACACCTAGTATTAGGGCAAGTTCAGGTTGAACCACTAGGAATGGGGAAAAATTTGCTACGGCCAATGTCAAGCTACTTCGAAAGGTAAGATGGTAGAGTAGGTTATCTAATTCAACTAATCAAACAAATTAAATCAATATATCAAGACACTAGGGATTTAGGATCCACATGTACTTGCAATGGACACACACTAATCGGGTTGGAGAGTGATTAATTCGAGTATTGCGAGGGAAGATAGACAATGCAATCAAAAGATCTTAACAAGCTATCTCCTAGAGGTCTAGCTAGCACCAACTACGGAACACTCTAACTAGGAACGTCACTAACCAAGCTCAATCGACAAATACGAGCTACAAATCAATGGTCCGTATCAATGTAGGCATACAATGCAATCTAGTATTACAATTAAAGTTAGCTACTCTTTAACTAATCACACACATGCACAAAATCAATCAACCAATTTAGTCACAATGCTAAATCATTCAAAAACCCCCAATTAGTTGTGATCCATCACTCAAACATGCTTCACCACATCCCTAGCAAGTAAACTACTCACAATCCATGAAAGAAATCAAGATCAAAACTAAGCAAATCAATAAATTCATCACCATCATTTCAATCAAACAAATTCAATCAACTAATCAATAAACTTGAACAATCACCAAAACAATTGAAATCAAAAGCTAAAGATTGCATTAAAGAAAAAGAAACCCTTACTAACTTTGATGAAATCAAAGGAATTGTGCTTAGAATCATCAATCATCAATCATCAACCATGAGTTTTCTTTCTAAAATATGATCTAAACTTGCAGAAGCATTCTTCTCTGATGAAAATCTCTAATCTCCAAAATTCTCCAATGAATTCTCTCTCTAAAAATCTCTAATCTCCCCAAAATCATCCTTTTTAAAAATAGAAGAAAAATCTAAAGAGAAGTTGGTTAGATCGTCCAAAATAGACCCGTACAGGCGCGGCCTTCTTCAAGAAGATGCGCGGTCGCGCAAAAGAGGGTACGGAATAGGGGGAGCAACAAGCGCGGCCGCACTAGAGCACCTCGAGCCCGCGTCACCACACTACGCGGCTGCGCCATTGTCGCGCGCGCCCGCACCTGGGAGCAGGGCAGCTCTCTTCCCCTTCAACTTGATGCTCCTCATGCGCTCCACTGGGTGTGCTTGATGAACACGGAGCATGGCAGATTCTAAATACCTTGACGGTGGGTTCAACACCAAAATTGGTGCCCCCACGGCTTGAATGCATGGCCTAAGGAAATTTGGAACTTGCACATCTGCATACTTGGGCTTCAAATGGAAGACACTAAGCATCCCAATCAATGCAAAACCCGGTAAGAAACCTCGGGAATCCTTGGACAGCGATCTTAACCTGAATATGAAAGAAAAAAAAAACAAATAAAAGGGAAAAAGACAAAATAAACCAAGAAATACACGAAAATGGAAAATCAACTAAGGAAAGCGCAAACTAAAGAAATAAAGAGCAAAACTAAGGAAAAAGGAATGAAAAGAGCTATAAAAGCAATCTAAAATCACCCTAAAAAAGAACAAATGAGTGCCATAAATGACACTCATCAAATTCCCCCAAGCTAATTTTTTGCTCGTCCTCGAGCAATACCAAGCAAGCAAGAAAGGGATGAAAGACTTATTCAAAAAGGAAAAAGAAAGACATGAGATGAGAATATACACTAAGACTCACTATCGTACGAATCACGGTTGTTTTTAGCTACAACAAGCCCTTTTAACCCCAAAGTCGCCTATGAGGACGAGTGAGGTCTCGTAAAGGTTTCTTAAGAGCTTAACCCATAACTCTCAACAAACAAACATGAGGCTAATCACAAAAGTAAAAGAAATTAAAAGAAAAGTAAAATTAAAACCTTTACGAATTGGACTTTACAAATGACTAAACTTCAAATGAATAAACAACTTTCTTAAGCAAATAAGGGTATGAACGTTCCAAGATATCTGAGGTTGATTGAAACATAGAATATGCTAAGCGTAGAGAACTAGTAATCACAATCCACCTTCATCCCATTCAATCTTACCGCGTTCTCCCTACTAGTCTCAAATCTCCTTCTAGTGAGCATCACAATAGTTCCTCGAAGGAACCGAAGAAGAACATATTCTAGGCTACTTGACGTCTTGACTATGCGTTCCCTCTCCATAGGCTATAACTCATAATTCCCTCCCCCGATATGTGACTCAACCTCTAGGTCAAAAGGACTTTCAAAGGTTGTAACGTAAGGGCAAAAAGGGTGACGGAGTAGGCTTAAAATTTAGAATTTGGTGGTATTCCTAATTAGTGAAGCAAAAGGGTGATAAAACCTTCTCCTCATTACTAAGTAATCACCAAACAAAAACAAACGAATACCCCAAAGCTTATTCAAAGCTATACTCACAATCATATATACAGAAAGCATAAACGCTTCTCCTCCAAGCTTAAATGAAGCATTGTCCTCTATGCTTAAAAAGGAGAAAAGATTCACATCAAAATATTTTTGCATTTTCTCATTTGTCACTTTTATATTTTTACATTTTTCAAATTCATAACAATTGTCCTCGCCTCTTTTAACTATGGACAGCTTTTTAACTTTGCACTTGAATCTCCTTGCCTTTTATAACTTTGGACTGGTTATTCATTTATTCACTTGCCATTATTCACAAATTATACAAAATATAAGCTTGCTTACAAATAAGAACCAATACCCAAACTCATATACCACAATCTCCAATAACATGATCATTTGCTTCATAAAAACCAAAAATGGAACAAAAATGAAACAAAAGGCTCAAAATTCTAAAGATGTGGATTCAAAAGAAGGGAAAAAGGCTCAAATGGTTAGAAAGAAGGCAAATGTAAACCCAAAAACCAGTCTTGAGAACTATGAGTTAAGATTCTAGTTTAGGTCCGCAATAGTCAAGGATCCATGCCGCTCATGCAAGAAAGTGTAAAAGGCTTGAAAAAATTGTAAACCTCACATGGATGTAGTAAAAACTCACTATTGGTGTCAAATTGACTATAGGAAGCAACTACCAAACATGCCACAAACAAGTAGAATCGGGTTTCATGATCCCCCTAGTTCTTAGACACGCTACCTTAGCATACGCCATCCTAGAATTAACCAAGCATATTCTCAAATTGTACGTACCACTACCAATTAGGAAGATATTCATTCAAAAACAAAAGCCCGTTGTTATATAGTCCAATTCACAAGAAAGATAACAAAAATAAAAATAAAGCCTTAAAAACTTTATGCAAACCAAAAACAAAAAGAAAGAGAGGAAAAGAAAAGAGAAGAAAAGAAAAGAAAGAAAAGAAAAAAAAAGTAAAGAAAAATAAAGAAAAGAAGAAAGCAAAGATAAAGGAAGAGTAGGAAAATAAAGAAAGGAACAAAGATGCAAGTATAACACGTAATTCTCGATTGTCATTCAAGTGATCATTTGACAACATCGCCAATGATCCCAAACACTCTAAGGTGTTACAAGCATACATCCTCGAACCGTTCAAATTCTCCTAAAACTAATCCTAATCTAGGCATCCAAGAAAAGTAAAGAAATAAAAGAAAGAAAATAAGAAGGATCTCACCGGGCTTCCAAGCAATGCTAATAAAAACAAGGTGAAAGATCAACCACCTTCATTAAGAACCAAGAATCAATAGCATCATCATCAAAGCCAAGAGAGAAGAAAAATAGAAAATAGAGCTATAAACAAATACAATTATTAGTAACTTCAAAACAAAATAAAAGAAAGCAAAACTAAACAAAAAGAAACTACAAAGCAAAAATAAAGTTAAACTACCAAAAAGTAAGAATAAGCAAAGAAAACTAAAGGAACTATACCCTAAACTAGAAACTAATCACTTAAACTACAAGATTTGGATTTAAGGGATTTGGATTCAAGGGTTTTGGATAATATGTGAGAAATGGATTTTCGGTGAATTGATGATGAAATATGTGAGAAATGGAGGTAGGGTTTCGGTTCTTTACAGTGAGAATGAAGGTCGTGCGTGAAAGAATGAGGTTGAGGGGAAATGAGGGAAAGAAAGAAGAAAGAAAGGAAATAGAAGCTCAGCGTTGCTCAGGTACACGGCCGCACGACCTGGCTGCGCGCCCGTGCCCGTGTCTCGCACGGCCGCGCCTCTGCCTAGCGCACCCACGCCACTGCGACTTCCTTTCTTGAAATGTTGCTTGGTTTTTGCTCGAAAAGAAGAGTGCAACTCTGCCCCTGCTGGTGCGTGCGCGCACATACACTATGCATGTGCACCAACTAAGGCCAAGGGGGGGCTTGCTCCCTCTTGTGCTTACTCTCGTGCTCGCGCTCTCATCGATGCTCACGAGCGTCATGATCAAGTGATATCCACGAGGGGGGCAGACCAAAAATCACCAAAAATCACATAAGAATTTTTTCAAAAATCACTTGTTCATGATTAAAATTCATAAAAACGCAAGCACAAGAGCGCACTTGCACATCAATTTCCCCTTCACCTTAATTCAACTCAAACCTCTTGAAACCTTCAATATTCACCAAAATTGTCGGAAATCTTAACATCAACTCAATCCCGAGGTACCTTACCCTTTCACCTCAAAATTCGATAAAATCGAACATATTCTCATCAAAAACACGAAACACCTTTCCATTGCTTATGTTCGCTTGAAATTATCCAATTCCCATGAATTTAACCTATCAATCCAAATAGAAAACAAGTGAAAGAAAAGAAAACAAAAGAAAGAAAATTAAGAAAAATAGAAATCAAAAGAAAAGGGTTAGAAAACCGGGTTGCCTCCCGGGAAGCGCTTGCTTAAGGTCCTTAGCTCGACCTTTCCTCCAAATCATGGAGGGTCAAAGAACACCACCTTGTTCAAAGTGGTGGAGAGGGTAAGATCATTGCAAAGCTCGGGAAAAATCACATCATGAGCCATGTCATCTTGAATCATAGAAACCGGATTGGATTACTCCTCACGTAGAGGCTCGTATTTCATTGAATTCAAATGGCTTAAATTGCCTTGATTAACATTACACAATTTAAAAAAACTTTTAGCATAATTTAAACAAAGTTTTCCAACTTCTACTTAGCCATACGCCTTTAAACAAAATATTTCCTTAACAAATCTACATTGAAACTATTCCTTAAAACCTGACCTTCTTGATCAGCAAGGAAGAAAGCACCTGGTCCCACCAGCTCATGAATGAGGAAAGGACCTTCCTAATTTGCTGATAACTTTCCGTGCTGGTTTTCTCTTCCCACTGCTGCAATCCTCCTGAGAACTAAATCTCTAGGTAAAAATTCCCGGTGGTTAACTCTTTTGTTTAAGGCCTTCGAGATTCTTCTCTTTTGGGCTACCGACTTGAGGGCTGCTTTCAATCGCATCTTTGGAAGGAAATCCAGCTCCTCCGGTAGGCGCTTTTCATTTCCTTACTGCTCATACTGCTGAATTCTCAGGCTGGGAATCTGCACTTCCACTAGGACTACCGCGTCTTCCCCATAAGCTAAAGCGAATGGACTCTTTCCAGTGACTTCCTTCTCCGTTGTCCTATTTCCCCACAGTACTTTTGGGACTAGGTCAGCCTAGAGGCCTTTATGCTCTTCTAGCTTCCTCTGCAAGGCTATTAAAATCAGCTTGTTTGCTGCTTCTGCTTGGTCGTTGCTCTGCGGGTGACAGACTGAAGCGCTTGCATACTTGATGCTCATCTCTTCTAGGTAATCTTTGATGGTATCATAATCGAACTGACATCCATGATGAAAGACTATACATTGTGGCACCCTGAATCTTGTAATGATATTCTTCAATATAAAAGTTCTTACTTGGGAAGCCTTTATGTACTTCGTGGGTTCAGCTTCAATCCACTTAGTGAAGTAGTCCACTGCTACTATGAGGTACTTCCTGCCCGTTGACCCAATGGTGAAAGGTCTTAATATGTCCATTCCCCACTGAGCGAACGGTATCGAGCTGAGGATCAGAGTCAGATCATTCGCTAGTTGATTGATGACTATAGAATACTTTTAGCACTTTTCACACTTTTTGACATATGCTAAAGCATCTTGTGTCAAGGTTGGCCAGTATTCTCCTCTTCGAAGAACTTCAACTCCAAGGGCTTTCCCGCCATTATGGTTTGTGCAAATTCCTGAGTGTGCTTCTTCCATAATTCCCTCCTGCTCCTACTCTAGGATACAAGTGGCTTGGAGAAGCCTTTTTTGTTAACCTGTTTATTCATCACAACGTACCAATTACCATCTTTTTTTACCTTCTTAGCTTTCACTGCGTCATCAGGCAGTGAGCCATGCATCTTATAGGCCAGTATGTCTGAAACCACGCTTTTTGTTGCTTGGTGCAATTTACTTACTTGCGTTCTGCAATGCTACTTTCTTCTAAGACCTCCACCATGACTATCCTTATGAGGCTTTGGAGGGTGGAGCTGGATAACTTTGATAATGCGTCAGCTTGAGTGTTTTCTGCTCTAGGGACCAATTCCACCTGAAAGTGCATCAACTGGGCTGCCAGTTCTTTCACTTTGGTTGTATATTTCAGCATTGTAGGCTCTTTAGCCTCAAACTCCCCCTTCAGGTTGCTGGCTCACAGCTGAGAGTCAATCTGCAGGTGCAGCTTCTTGGCTCTTGCTACAATGCTCATCCTTAACCACACCAGAGTTGCTTCATATTTTTCCTCGTTATTTGATGCCTTGAACTTGAACTTGATGGCATACTCAAATACATTGCCCTTTGGTGTTGTTAGTATTATCCCAGCTCCACTTCCTTTATGAGCTAAAGATCCATCTACTGCCACCTTCTATACCCCAATTTCATCCTCTTTTTCCTCATGAGCATTATGAAATTAAATAGAGCTTGAGCTTTAATAGCTGCTCTAGGTTTGACCTCGAATTCATACTCAGAAATTTCTATTGCCCACTTGAGGAGCCTCCTCGTAGACACCCAAATGTGTCTCCCCAAAACCAAACCCAGTGATGAATACCTTTCACGTCATTTTATTATCAAACGAAGTGAAAGTGTGAAAAGTCTAGTGATGTGGATGTTTTTATTAAAATATCTCTCTTGCTGTTTTTGAAAATATTTATTTTCTTACTCTGTTTATGAAAATAGCCAGTCCAATTTAGTTTGGTCCATGATGAGGGTCCAATAATAGTGTAGTTAGGTCAGATTCGAAAAGAGCTTTCCAACGATATATTATAAGCCCAATTCCGATGAATAATGTGGAAGTTATGACCTAAATACTAAATTGGGCTCGAAATGAATTTTATATGCGGCCCAATGATCTAGAGGAGGGCCTATTAATTATTATTCCTAAAGTTATTAGGATTAATTTTAATCTTTTAGAATATCTAGAAGGTTCTTTTAAATTCTAATAGCATTAGGATTGGTAATTATATTTTAAAAGAGTTTTATTTGGAATAAAATAAGTGTTCTATGATAAATTTGATCTTAAAACTATTTAACGCGGATTCTAATTACTTAATTATATTAGGAAAAGGATTCCGTACAAAGCATGTTTTATCTTTTAGTTAGCGCAAAACGAAAGAGTCTATCATCTGGCGCTAACGTTTGTCGTCGGGCGCTAATGTCTGTCGCCTGGCGATAGATGCAAGTTTTATTCCGTATAGAATTTGAAGTATTTTCTATCGTTTTCGGACTATTTTTCTATAAATAAGGGTCATATCTCCCCGTTTTCATCAACAATTCAAAGACAATCATCTAATTCTATTCTCTGCTCTCTAAAAAGCTGAAAGCTTATTCTCTCTCTATTCTTTTTCTAAACCTCCCCTCCTACAAAATTCCACTTTCATTAGTTCTAGACACACCTAGCCAAGTTCGAAGTTGCCTTCTCCCTAGACGTGAAAGGTTAATAATTTCTGAAGGTTTGGTCCCAAATCTCTATTTCAATTATTTGATTTAATTGTTTGATTTATTATTTTCCTTGAAGTTACTAACGTGTGTATTTTGTTATTAGAAAGAGATACGAGGCATCCAAGTAAGTAATTTAATTGTTATATAGAAATCATGCTTTGATTATTTTAATTCCTAGTATCATGTTAGGATGTCTTTATGATTCCTAGTATCATGTTTAGGGTAATAACTAAGATTTATAATATCATGCATGTTTTTATGATGCTTACTATTCTTTCTTTATATTATGTTAGTATCATGTTAGGTATAAAGCTTTGATCTTTAACGCTTAATGACATGCTAGGGTTTGTTATTAATTTTGTTAGTATCATGCCTAGGATCTTGCTATTATTATGATTTATTGAGATTATGATTATTATGATGATGATTGTTGTTATTGTTGCTTATTATTGTTGTTATTGCTTCATCACGCCCTCTCTTGCATGTTTAAAGGGAATTTGTACTTGTAATCACGCTTAATAAGATAATAAATAATTTATAATTCAAGTGATCGCCAATAATAGGTTTGTTTGTGCATTAATATTCAACCAACATAGATTAAACAGGTTTAGGGTTAATCTAATGATTGCATGTTAGTCAGAACACGCACATGAATACGAGAAGACAAAGTAGAGGCCTATTATTAGGGCAGGTAAAATCTCTTTTAGGTTGGATTTGTACCTTCATCCCCGAATATCCAGTCATGGATCCAGACCACTATGGAGTTAGCGATCTCATGGATCGTGAAGGGGTGTAACCTTCACCCTGTGAACGGTTTACAAGTTCCTAAAACTTGTTGGCGACTCTTTTAGTCTAGCTTCCTTCTCTTTGGACGCCACCATGCTTAAGTGTATGATCACAGTGGGGCTCAAGTGTGGGATGCTTGAAATATTCCCTACACTCCCCAAAGCATCCATTTTCTACAGAGCTTTCTCCAATGGGTGATTTGTAAGAATCTAGATTATGGGTGCATCAAAGTAGGGCTTTAACTTTCTTGTCATTGTCACTACTACAAAGGCCAGATTCTCCACTAGTGGGTCCGCGCTAGTAAGGCTTTGCCAGTTGACTTGCTGATTGTTAACTTTCTTGCCATTGTAACTTTCTTGCCATTGTTACTACTGCAAAGCCTCGTCCTATTTGAACTCTCTATTTCCTTTCAACAATTGATAAAATGGTAAAGCTTTGCCAGCTGACTTGCATATGAATCGGGTCAGCGCTTCCATCCTCCCTATTAAACACATAATGTCTTTGATGCATTTGGATTCTGGGAGGCGCAAGACTACCTCCACTTTCTCTGGCTTGGCGTCAATTCCTCTTTCACTCACCATGAATCCTAGAAACTTCCTAAAACTCACTCCAAAGACGTACTTTTTTGGGTTCAACTTGATGTAATACTTATTTAGTGTAGCAAATGTCTCCTTAAAGTCCAGAATATGCCTTGCCTATGTGTCTCTTTTAACAATTGAGTCGTCAACATACACTTCGAAGTTTTGCCCCTTTTGATGAATAAAGACTCTGTCCATTGTGTTCTGGAATGTGGCCCCTGCGTTCTTCAGCCCAAAAGGCATAGCTATGTAATTGTTCACTCCCCCTTCGGTGATGAACACAGTTTTCTGCCTGTCTGGCTTGTGCAAGCTGATCTGGTGATAGCCTGAGAAGGCATCCATGAAGCTTAGCAATACGTGCTCGCTGGTTACGTCCACTAACTTATCAATTCGCGGCAGCGAGTAGCAGTCTTTTGGACATGCTTTGTTGAGACCTGTGAAATTAACGCACATCCTCCACTAGCCATTTGCTTTCTTGACCATGACCACATTAGCCAACCATTCTGGATAATCACAAGGTTCAAGGAACTCGGCTTCCAGCAGCTTGTCCACCTCTTCCTGAATGGCTTGATTTTTCTCTGTGAAGAAGCTTCGCTTTTTCTACTTGACCGGTCTGATTTCTTCTTTCACGTTCAACCTATGAACCATAACTTCTGGATCAATTCCCGGCATTTCATCCACTAAGAATGCGAAAATCTCTTTACTTTTTCTCAACAACTCTATAAGGTGCACTCTCACTCCAGGTTAAATGTCTTTTCCAATTATCACTGTTGTTGAGCTATCACCCTCCATGAGCTCAATCGTTTCATGCTCTCCACTGGGTAACGACCTGGCTATCTCCTCTTTTGCTGGCTCAAAGTTTTCCATTGCCATCTTCTGCTTGTCTTTTTCCCTATGTGACGTGGGTTAAACCTAGGTCGTTGATTACTAAGATTCCCCAATCAAAAAAAATTTATAAAAGCAAACTCAACCCTAAGTATAGGGATAAGTCCGGGTCAAATCCAAGGGAATGTGGTAAATGCTATTGTCTCTAGCTAAGCTATTTCGAAACCTAGGTGAGGGTTGGTTTAGCAAACTAAACTACGCAATTAAATGAATACAAGAATGATATAAAGGATGCTAGGGAATTAGGATCCACATGAACCCATGGCAATCACACTAATTGGGAAAGAAATCAACCAAACATACAATGTGAGGGAAGGTAACAAATGCAATCAAAATCACTTAGAGAGCTATTTCCTAGGGTCAAACTAGATGTCTCTACAAATGACTTCAAAGGAAAATCGCAAAACAAGATCAATAGATAATAATAGCTTCCAAATCAATTTTTCACATCAATGAAAACTATTATGCAATCTAGCTTGATAGATAGAACTTCCAAAAAGAACCCCAAATGGCGTGGCCTCTCCTTCACAAGCGTGGCCGCACAAAAATGGGTATAGAACAAGGGAAGAGGAGGCGCGCGACCGCACCTCAAATCTGCACGGCCATGCATTGGGCCAGCGCGCCCGCTCCTCACTCGTGCGCGCCCGCGCCTGGAAGCAGGAAACTTCCCTATCGTGCGGTCATTGATGCTCTCGTGAGCTCCCCTTGATACATGTTGGGGGAGGCAGTCACTAGAGGCCTTCACGGTGGGTTAAACACCGATTTTGGTGTCCACGCAGCATGAGAGCGCGGCCTTGAAGACTTAGCTTTTGCACTCCTTAACTTTTAAGTTTTAAGAGGAGGAACCGGCTTGCACCTTTAGCTTTGCAAATCCTAATAGTAGGACATTTGGATCTTTAGACGTCACCAATTCCCTGAAATTCAAGAAAGGCAAACAAATAAAAGAGAAAAAAAAAAGCAAAATAACCAAGAAATGCAAGAAAATGGGAAAACAACACAAAGTAGAGAAATATCAAATAAAACTAAAGAAAAGGAGATAAAAGAGACATAAAAAACAATGAAAATTCATCCTAAAAGAGGCTAAATGAGTGCCATAAATGACACTCATCAAACTCCCCCAACCTAGACTTTTGCTCGTCCTTGAGCAAAACAAAAGCAAGAAGAAATAGGATGAAAAACTTATTCAAACCAAGAATAGGGAAGAAAAAGATAAGAATGTACACTAAGACTCACTTTCGTAGGAATCACGGTTGTTTTTAGCTACAACAAGCCCTTTAAACCCCAAAGTTGCCAATGAGGACGAGTGAGGTCTCGTAAGGGTATCCTAATAGTTTGACCCATAACCTTTGAGGGTAAAAATGAGGTAAGTCATTGAAAGAAAGTAAAATTAAAAATTCAAACAAATAGCTTTTGAAATGGAATTTTACAAATGATCAAATGCAAGTGAATAAACAACTTTCTATACAATAAGGGTATACATGTTCCAAGATATCCAAGGTTGATTGAAGCATAAGATATGCTAAGCATAGAGAACTAATGAGGCACAATTCACCTTCATCCCAAGCAATCTTGCCACGTTCTCCCAACTAGCTTCAAATCAACCTTTAGTGAGCATCTCAATGGTTCTTCGAAGGAACCGGAAAAGAAAAAGAGTTAAGGCTACTCGACATCTCGACTATTGCACACCGCTCTATAGGCTTGACCTACATCTCCCTCCACCGAATTATGACTCAATCACAAAGGTCAAAAGGTCTTGAAAAGGGTTGTAATGTAAGGGCAGAAAGGTGAAGGTCGGCTAAAATTTGAAATTTGGTGGTATACCTAGATTGTGAAGCAAAGATTGGCCAGATCTCAACACCAAAACCAAGTAATCACCAAACAAAAACACCAACACCTCAAGCTTATTCAAAGCCAAAATCACAATCATATATACAAAAAGCATAAGAAAGCTTCCACCTAAGCTAAAATAAAGCATTGTCCTCAATGCTTAGGGAGAAAACACTCACATCAAAATATTTTTGAAATTATTCATATTTCACATTTTTTACTTTTGCCAAAGTTTATGAATTTGCTTTGCTTTTTCTTATTTTTACATTTTTTTTTATTTTTTCACTTTATTTCATTGTCCTCGCCTCTTTTAACTATGGGAGGCTTTTTCAACTTGGCATTTACCTTTTATTCACAAGATATTTATAACACAAACTTTCTTACATTATAAGAACCAAACAATCATTCTCATCCACCAAAACTCTAATAATAGAGACTAAATGCTTCACAAAAACCAAAGATGGGAAGAAAAAGAAACAAAAGGCTCAAAAGCTAAAGATGTGGCTTGAAAAGAAAGGTATATGACTCAAATGGTTAGCAAGAAGGCAAATCCAAACCCAAAACAAAGAAAATAAAACTATCCTAGAAAAGTAAAAATTTCCACCTCGAGAAGATGCCTTTGTCCTTCCAAAACGGCTCGGTCGCGATCTTGGGAGATAAAAGTCAAGTTTTAGATAAAGCATACAATAGTCAAGGATCCATGTGCCGCTCAATGAAGAAATGTTGAAAGCAAGAAGAAATAAAACCTCACACGGCTGTAGCAAAAACTCAGTATTAGCTTCAAATCCACTAAAGGGAGCAACTCCTTACCACAAACCAACGGAATCCGGCTACAAGGCCCCAAAAGGTCTAAACCGCTACCTTAGCATACCCTATCCTAGAATCAACCAAAGATACTCTCAAAACATGCACACCGATACGACATAGGAAATTATTCATTCAAATGCAAAGGCTCGGATGGTATTATGTCCAAATACAAAAGCTAAACAACTAAAAAGATGAAAACAAAGCCTTAAAATCTTTTTTTGTTTTTTTTTAGTTGGAAAAATAGAAAACAAAAGGGTAAACGAAAATAAAGAAAAGGAAAGGAAAAGAGAAAGAAATGCGAAAGAATGCATGCAAGACATGTAAAACCCAACTGACATACAAGCGGTCATTCGATAACATCGCCAATGACCCCAAACACTCTACGGTGTTACAATGCAAGCATCCTCGAACAATCAACTCTTCCTATACTAAACCTAGACTAAGCAAACAAGAAAGTAAAAAAAAAAAAGAAGAAATGGAAAGATCTCACCGGGAACTCCAAGCAATGCTAATGAAGAGAAATAAAAAGAAGTATAAACCGTCACGATGCTCCAAAAGCAAAAGCAAGGATAACATTCCCAGTGAGAAATAAAACACTATATACAAAGAAAAATTGTTAGTAACTTCCACACAAAAACTCAAAACATCTAAACTGAGACAGAAATGACCATAGATCAAAGAGATAGAGTGAAAATAGTAGAGAAAAACTCATCCATCTAGAAAACAATCAATCAGTAGGAAAACAACGATCAATCAACAAACCAACATCATATCATCATCACTAGAAAACAGTATCATCAGACAAAAATCATTATCATAAATTATCAGCAGAAATGAGACAGAAACTCAAAGACAGAACCGTAGTGAACCATAGAAGCAAGAGGAGACCAAAGCAGCACAACAAATCATAAGAAAACTCCTCCAAGCCTAGAGTGAGCTACCCCCCCCCCCCCCCCAAGCTAAAACCTAGCAACAAGTAGGCAAAAGAAAAATATCAATGCAAAACAAGCATAAAAGGGAGGTTAGCCATTATGTTATCACTCGGCGTTATGGTAAGGGGTAAAATGGGTACTCCCCTCACCGACCTTAGAAAAGACGTGGCTAACAACATCATCGACCACCATCAAAGAAGGCCCTTGATCCGGATCAAATGGGACCCATTGGGGTATAGGACCTTGTTGGAATGGGAGGTAGGGGTAATTCAAATAAGGCTCAATCTCCCCTCTCATCACATGCAAGTCATAGATTTGTCTAGCATGATAGTCATATCCTAGCACAAAGTCATTTCCCAAAGGGGAAGCATTCAACACATTGGTAATGGAATCAATCTTTGCATGCAAAATAGACAAATCACATTGAAAACTAGAAGAGGAAGAGGAAGAGATCATAGAACTACCTCCCCGGGACACCGGGGGCGAATCTTGAGAGAGAGTATGAACGGGAACACATAGGTTGATGCAAAGGTTGGGCGAAGGAGTCCGGCTGAGAGAAGGATGAATAGGCCATTTGTTGGGCCTCCAAGGAAGAGGAGTGCCTAAGCACCGAGCGGTGGCCTCCGGATGAGGGATAGGGCACCAATCGGTAGTCTGAGAAACCTTCCAAATGAACAAATCCTCTTTATAAGTCCGCTCCAAAAACTTTTGGTTGATCAAAGCATATGTATTAAGGAGATAGGATGGGGACTTCTCTCGACGGTCCCGAATGGGCTCAAGAGACAAGATCATATTCTCATACTTCTTGTTGAGAGAAAGGGCAATGATGGTGATCAAGCCACCCAATTGAATGCTTTTGGAAAGAAACACACCATCACGAATGTCGACAAACCGATTAAGCAATTGAATCCCAAAATCAATAACCCCGATCTCTTCAAATGGTTTATCCGCCAACAATAACCAACTAAGCTTCTCCCTAGAGATGGCACCAAGGGATTCCTTCGAGAAGAATGCATAGGTAAGACACTGATTAAAGTACCTCAAGGCCGGATGAATGATTGAAGCCGCCTTGGAATATTGAGGTTGATATGATCCCTCGACCAAGATAGGCCTCCACCAACGTCCTTCATTGTAACCATAATTGTTTTGCAACTCCTCAAAAGTCGGGTAGATATACTCGGAATCTTCCAAAGGGGCGAGAAATTTGAAAATCTTACTAAGGTAGGAGAGAGGGATGGAATGGTCGTTGTTAAACATCTGGAACTTCAATGTACGAACAAGCTCACCATCCACTATATCTTTATGTACCTCGAGATAGGAGAGGAACTCAAAAGTTAGACGGGCGTAAGTTGGAGCACTTAAGCCAATGAAATCCTCCAAACCAAGATTCCGGGCCAAACGTCGTACATCCTCATCTATACCAAGCTTTGTAGTCGTTGATCGATCATAAAACCTTATTGATAGAAGTTTTCGAGAGGAAAGCCGGACAAAGTTCTCCCAATGCTCACTCTTTGTAAACTCAATTCTGTAAGTTACACTCACGTTTGGTGGGGGTGGCACCACCTCACGGGAACTAGAGCCTGGGCTCAATTAGGACGTCGGAGGGGAGCCATCTACACAAATAAGCCAAGGCAATGTCTTAAAAGCATGAAAGATATGGTGCTCACAACATTCAGACCAAGTATGGAAGACAAACAAGTTGCATAACCAAAATGGATGAATCCACACCAAATCATTAAACTAGAATGAATAATTTGGCACATAATAAGTATGTAAGCACATTCAAACCACAGTTTAATCAAGGATTCATAAGCTATTTTAGAATAAAGAGTGAGCAACAACATTCTTACAAGCATTTATGACCATTTTAAAGGAGGGTGAAGACCAACAATGGTGGTAACAAAATAGTAGCACAATCAAGCAAAACCGTAGCATCACAAGTTCATATATTCACCAATAATCATCATGAATGCAAAATTTGGGGACATGAAATAGGCAAAGTAGAAACACCATTAGAGCATACACCATAACATTCTTACAAGCATCTATGACCATTTCAAAGCTATTTTAGAATAAAGAGTGAGCAACAACATTCTTATAAGCATCTATGACCATTTCAAAGGAGGGTGAAGACCAACAATGGTGGTAACAAAATAGTAGCACAATCAAGCAAAATAATAACATCACAAGTTCATATATTCACCAATAATCATCATGAATGCAAAATTTGGGGACATGAAATAGGCAAAGTAGAAACACCATTAGAGCATACACCATAACATTCAAATCCAATAAAACAATACAAGGTGTGAAATTTATCATGAAAATCAAATAAAATAGAGAATTCATACCTTGAATGAGTGTTTAATTCAAATGAAATGGAGTAGAAAGCACAACTACTAGCAAACAATCCTAAACTTGCAATTCCAAAACCCCAATCAATAATAACCAAATTCCCAACTTTTGGAGAGAGAAAATTAATTACAAAGCATAAAATTGAGTATTTGAAGTGATTATCAACCAAGGAAAATAAATAATGATGATTTTATGATGAAATATAGCAGCAAAAATAGGGGAAAATGCTTGAACACTACAATGAAAAATGAAGCAAAATGAAAGAAGAAAGAGAGAGAAAAGAGAGGGGTGCGTTTAAGGAGGGAACTCAACAAACCAGCACGCCCGCGCCATGGGCCTGCGCACCCGCGCATTACTCACGCGCGCCCGCACAACTCTGGGTTGCACATGCCCCTTGTAATTTTGGTGCACACACCGTGCACACAACACCCTTATGATGATAAACACGAACATAGGCAGTTTCTAAACCCCTTGACAATGGGTTCAACATCCATAATTCATGAACCCACCATCTTGCACCCACCGAAGTTCAATTCTTACTCAAAAATCTAACAAGCACAGGAACACTTTATCTTCAAAATTTGTTACCAAGATTGTTGGCAAACTAACCTCCATCATCTCAAAACTACCTAAAATCATAACAAACAAAGAAAATTGGTTAGTCCATAAGCATCAAGAAGAAAGATAAAATCAAAAGAAATATGGAAAAAAAGTTAAAAAGCCGGGTTGCCTCCCGAGAAGCGCTTATTTGACGTTATTAGCTTGACGTTCTCCACCCCTTCTCAAGGTGGATCATAAAGAGTCATTCTATGAAAAATGCCAACAAAAACACCATCATAATACTTCCTGAGCCAGTGACCATTGACTTTGAAAGGAGATGATGAATCCATCGGAGAAATTTTCACAACTCCATTAGAAAAACTTCTTGCACCATGAAAGGACCACTCCAACAAGAAATGAGTTTTTCGGGAAACAACTTCATCTTGGAATTGTAGAGGACCTTGTCACCAACACAAAACTCCTTTTTCTCGATAAGCTTGTCATGAGCTTCCTTAAAACGCGCCTTGTAGGTGCTAGCACAATCATATGCATCAAGTCTAAGCTCCTCTAATTCATTAAGATCTATCCACCTTTGCTCTCCCGCACTTGCTAAATAAAAATTGATCTTCTTGATTGCCCAAAGAGCACGGTGTTCAAGTTCCATCGGAAGATGGCAAGATTTGCCATAGAGACAAGATGATATGGAGTGGTGCCGATAGGAGTCTTAAAAGCCGCTCGATATGCCTACAAGGCATCATCAAGCTTGTCCGCCTAATCTTTTCTATTTCTAGAAGCTGTCTTCTCAAGAATTAACATGATTTGACGATTTGACACCTCAACTTGTCCACTTGTTTGAGGATGATAACGAAGGCCAAAACGTTGTTGAACCCCATGCTTTTTCAACATCTTTCGAAAAGCATTGTGCACAAAATGTGAGCCATCGTCACTAATTACCGGTTTGAGAACACCGAACCTTGGGAAAATGATCTTTTTGAACAATTTCATCACCACCTTGTGGTCATTTGTTGGGGAGGCAATGGCCTCAACCCATTTTGACACATAATCCACCACCACAAGAAAGTATTGGTTCCCATAAGAAGAAGGAAACGGTCCCACGAAATCAATTCCCCAAGAGAACGACCACGTGCTCTATGCATACAATCTCAAAAGGAACAATTAGTAGCACGGCTATAAATGTAGCCTAAAAGAAAGAAAATATTTTTGTATTTTTCAAATAATATGGAATAGACTCAATCAACAATAGCAAATAACCATGCCATTCCCCGGCAACGACGCCAGTTTTTACGTGGGTTAAACCTAGATCGTTGATTACTAAGATTCCCCGATCAAAATAAAATTTATTAAACCAAACCCAACCCTAAGTATAGAGGTAAGTCCGGGTCGAACCCAAGGGAATGCGGTAAATGCTAAAGTCTCTAGCTAAGCTATTCCGAAACCTAGACGAGGGTTGGTCTACGAACTAAACTACGCAATTAAATGAATACAAGAATGATATAAAGGATGCTAGGGAATTAGGATCCACATGAACTCATGACAATCACACTAATTGGGAAAGAAATCGACCAAACATACCATGCGAGGGGTGGTAACAAATGCAATAAAAATTACATAGAGAGCTATTTTCTAGGGTCAAGCTAGATGTCTCTACAAATGACTTCAAAGGAAAATCGTAAAACAAGATCAATCTATAATAATAGCTTCCAAATAAATTTTTTGTATCAATGAAAACTATTATGCAATCTAGCTTGATAGATAAGGTTGATCACTCCTCAAGATATCAAACACATGCACAAATTTCACCAACCAATTTTATCACAATGAAGATCAATCAAATTCCCCCAATTAGCCATGAATTATCACTCATACATGCTCAAACTAATCTAATCACAAATTTTATCATAAACATTGTATTCAAAATATGCTCAAACTTATCAAAGATCAAATAAAACAAACAACACGTAATTCAATCAAAATTCAAGAATCAAACATGAAATTGCATTAAAGAGTAAACAATTCTTACAAAACTTTGATCAAAATCAAAGAGGAAGAAGATTGAAAGTAGCATTCATCAAAATCACCAATTTTCTCTCTCTAGAATCTAAGAACAAAAGCTTCCCCAATTTGAGCTTCTCTCTCTCTAAAATCTAATTCTAAACTAAATCAAAACTAATTATTCATCATTTTTTCTCTAGAAATGAAGAAATTCTACATATAGTAAAACTAACAATGGAAGAGTTAGTTGAACGTCCAAAAATAACCCCAACTTGCGCGGCCGCTTAAAAATGGGTACGGAACAGGGGAAAAGGAGGTGTGCGGCCGCACCTCACACCTGCAAGGCCGCGCACAGGGCCTGCGTGCCTGCTCTTCTCTCGTGCGCGCCCGCGCCTGGGAGCAGGACACTTCCCTCTCGTGCGGTCGTTGATGCTCCCGTGCGCTCCACTTGATACATGTTGGGGGAGGCAGTCATTAGAGGCCTTCACGGTGGGTTCAACACCAATTTTAATGTCCACGCAGCATGAGAGCGCGACCTTGAACACTTGGCTTTTGCACTCCTTCACTTTTAAGCTTCAAGAGGAGGAACCGACTTGAATCTTTAGCCTTGCAAATCCCGAGAGAAGGTCATTTGGATCCTTAAACGTCACCAATTCCCTGAAATTCAAGAAAGGGAAACAAATAAAAGAGAAAAAAAGCAAAATAAACCAAGAAATACAAGAAAATGGGAAAATAACACAAAGTAGAGAAATATCAAATAAAACTTAAGGAAAAGAGATAAAAGAGACATAAAAAACAATGAAAATTCATCCTAAAAGAGGCCAAATAAGTGCCATAAATAACACTCATCACTATGGTATTCTTCTCGCTTTCTTTTTCTTGACTTCTTCTCACCCTGATCCCTTGACCTTGGCTTTGAGCCGTATTGCAGCTTAGCCTTGGCCAGCCGCTTTAGGACCGTGATATAGCATTGCTGCGCTGTTTTTTATTTCCCCTGAGCTTTGTAGATCTTCCGTCATTGGCAGTGTATGTCATGGCAAGGTAATAAGTGGAGACCACCCCACCTATCTTATGGATGAGCGGTCTTCCTATGATCACATTGTAGGGTGAAGGGGAGTCTATTGCTAGGAACTCAGCTTGGACATCACGTCGTCTTGACCCTTCTCTGACACGGATTGACAGCTCTATTATACCTTCAGGACCAGACCAGACCCATTAAACCCGGTGACTTTGTAGCTCACCCTTTTCAAGTCTATCCTATCTAGTTTCAGCTCTTTGAATGCGCTGATGTATATTATGTTAGATGAGCTACCACCATCGATTAGCACCCTATCCATCTCCTAGTTCTCGATTCTCATTGTGACTACCAGAGGATCATCATGAGGGTAGATTATGCCCTTCTGATCATACTCGTCAAATACGGCTCGTGGTTGCGGGGGAAGTGGTGACCATCTACGTCTTTCATTGTAGCCTATTTGATGGATCATTGCTCGCAGGTCAGCCCTTGCTCTGTTCACCGTTCCTCCATGTACTGGCCTGCCGTTGAACACATATACCCAGCCCTCTAGCCTACCATCCCGATCCCTGCCTTCAGCCTGGCCTCTCTAACCTCCTCTACAGTCATGGTAGACCTATTTTCTACCATTCGTCGGGAGGAGTCGGAGTATTATTTGAACTGGTTCAGGTATCTACGTCGGACTAAATCCTCTATGTTATCTTTAAAATGTGTGCACTCATCGGTGGTATGCCCGTGGTTCTTGTGAAAGTCGCACCACTTACTAAGGTCACGGTTTCTATTCACCATCCTGGGTCTCCTTTACCATTTATCATCAACTTTGTTCACACTGAAGATATGGGATCTCGAATGGGTGAGTGGAGTATATTGATTGAACCTTCCAACCCTGGCTCCTTGCTTTTGGTCTATTCTCCTTATCCTCACTGACTTGTCTGCATCCTTGCAACCTTGCTCAGCCCTACTGGGCTGATCCACCTTGGCTATATTCTCTGCCCGGGTGGCCTCAGCCCGCTTCACTAGGTCACTTCATGGCTATGTCAGTTGACGAGGAGAAAAACTAGGTCGTTGGCTAATCCTCCCTAAGTCAAATTAAATTTATAAACACTTAACAAACCTAAATACAAGTATAGAGGTAAGTCAAGGGTCGAACCCAAAGGAACGGTTATGTTCAACTGCTTTCGATATGGCGCCTAAGCTAGGTCAAAGTCAAGGGTAAAGAGGTAACACTAACAACTAACAAACAAACAACCAAACAAATAAAACACTAGGAATGGGGATCAACAAGTAATTATGACAATTGTAAAACCTTCGGACAAACATGCCAATCAATGGTTGTGAAGACTAATGATAAGAGTTATCAATTGGAATAAAAGAGCTATCTCCTAATCGTTAAGCTAGATGCCTCTACGAATAACAAACTAAGAGAATCACAATCCAAACCAATCAATAATTGCAATTCTTAAATCAATTTGTCGGGTCATTAGCAATCACAATGCAATCTAGCATAATTCTCAAGGCCTAATCGAATTACACACATGTAAACTTACATTAATCACTTTAATCTCAACAATCAATCAACACAATTCCCAAATTAATCACAATCAATCAATCATACAAGTTTCACCCAAGTTTCACTCAAGAATCATCATCTATCAACAAACAACTAAAGAAATAAAGGATTAACAAAATATCAAGAATAATTACACTAATCAAGATTAAACATCAAATTCAAACCAAATAAACAAGAAATTAAACAAAGCAATCAAATGATATGGAGTTAGAAATCCTCATTGATTAATTATGGAAATTGTTTCGGGGTTTTTTGTGAACTCCTCGGATACTGGTCGCGTTCTTCTGACAATGAGACTAGGACACCTGCAAAACTGACGATCAAGTTAGAGATCGGAAATCGGGAAAGCTAGAGAGAGAAAGTAGAGAGAAGTTGGAGCTTTTTAATGCTCTATATTTATGTTATGTCGTAATCCACCCCTCCCATTATAAATGATTGGGGTATTTATAGGGGTGGGAACATGTGTCCCTCTAGGGTTTATACCCTAGAATTTCGTGACGTGATTGGCTGCGCAATCAAGGGTCGCCACATGTCATGGGGGGCGCCGTTTTATGGCATTCAAGGTTTTTCTCGAGATTTGGGCCTGATGTAATCAAGGCCTTTTTCTCTTTCTGATGTTGTATCGTGTATTTAAAGGTAGCTGACATGTGTCACCCTGTCAGGAGGACACGTGTCACCCTCTCATAATGCCACGTGTTGCCTTCTTATTGGGCCACGCGTCACTATGAGATTGGGCCACGTACTTGGGGTATTTTTACCCTAAACATTTGCCCCTTAGAGGGGGTGGCTCGTACACTTACTGGCCGCCTCCTCTGATCTTCCATTCTGGACGTCCATGTACTCTGGTTGGGTTTACCTCCCATCTGCCCTGGACGTCCATATACTTTGGACTCAAAGCTGTTTTTACTACCTGAAGGTCCGTATATTTTGTTCTGGACGTCCTCGTAGTCTGGAGTGAGCTTGTCTTCTTGCTCATTTGGACGTCCATATTGTGTACTGGACGTTCTCGTACTCTGAGAAAGGCTTAACCCCTAGTTTATTTGGACGTCCACATACTTTGGACTGGACGTCTTCATGCTCTGGGAGGAGCTTATCTCCTAGCTCATCGGGACGTCCGCATATTTTGGACTGGACGTCCTCATACTTTGGGAGGAGCTTATCTCCTAACTACCCAGAGCGTCCACAACATTTAAAATGAACATCCTTGCTTTTTAGTCTGGACGCTCTCCTACTCTGGGAGGAGTTTATCTCCTAGCCACCCAGAGCAGCCTCAGCAGTGGGACTAGACGTCCTCGTATTTTGGTCTGGACATTCTGATACTCTGGGAGGAGCTTATCTCCTAACTACCCAGAGCTTCCACATATTTTTGAAATGGATTGGGCTTCCTTGATTTCAGGCGTACTCTATGGTTCTTTCATCATGCTGCGTACGTCTGAACTTTCCCCTTTGGACTAAACGTCTGGGAACTGGGCGGACGCATTTTCCTCTTAGATATTTTTAAGTTCTGGAGACTAAGTGTTGAAGGTGTAAATCTCTTGAATTTGTGACTTAACTCACTTCAACTCACTTTGACGTGCCGTCAATTGTCCGTCTGATTTTTTCACAAGTTAACAGAACCCTAACGTCATTCTGTCCCTTTCTTCGAGTAATTTCTCAAAAAATTACCGTTTGAATGTTTAGGCGGGAAAGATGGTTTTACCATTTTGCCCCCATAAGTTCATTCTATAAATATGGGAGGTGAATTCTCATTTTCACACTTTACCCAATTGTGAATTCTAGAGAGAAGTCAGCATTCTAGTGAGAGAAAGTGATTTTTCCTTCAATCTTCAAGAGCGCCGCCGCGAGTTTGAGTTTTCCGGGCATTTTTGAGTCTTCCGGTCAATCTTCAACAACACCAAGAACACTTTGAAGTTTTCAGAACGTACAAAGGTAGGCCGTCTACATTTCTTTCTTTTCTTTACTTGTATTTTTTCTTTTATTTCAATTCTGGATCCATACTCGGCTTCGTCCGACTCTCCTCGTGAGGCCGGCCGTTCGCCTGGGACTGAGGAGTCTAGAGTGGACGGAGAAGAGTTGTCTCCTCCTTGGAGTGAGTCTATGTCTGGTGCGTACATACTCACCCCCACTTATTCTTCTCTGTCCCCACAGGCAATGGCAAGAACAACGCCTTGAGCTTCATGCGGCCAGGAACCCAGACGGTAGTCTGGTTCACCCTAGGGTCCCTTATGACCCTAATAACCCAAGTACCATGGAGGTGGAGACTACCTCCACCACCCAAACAACGACCGCCTCCACTGGCTCTCATCACTTGGCCGTGGAGGTCACTTCTTCTTTCGAGGAACGCCAACAAGCTCAAGGCGCCTCGTCCACCCCTGCTCCGGAACTTAGGTTCCCTCAATTTGCCAGCTCAGTCATGGATGAGGCCGAGCTGGTAGCCTGCAAAGACCATCCTACAAATTTTGGGGCGGACGCTGCTGGTTCGTTTGTCCCCTCTTCCTCTCAACCTCTGCTCCAACTGGGCGGGGCGGACAGACCTATGACGGGAATCTCAATCAGAACCGTCCGATCTGCCTATTCACAACGCCCCTTCTTCGGGGAACGAGGCGGACGCTGCCAAAGACAAAGGCAAGCGTCCATTAGTTGAGGAGGGCGTTCCTTCTTCCATGGGCGTACTCAGCTCGAGAGGCCGAAGCTCGGCCGAGGCAGCAGACCTGGATAGGGTGTTGTCTTCAGAATTCGGGATTGCCCCCTCTCACCAAATGGAAGAAGAAGAAGTTGAGAAGGAGGCCGTAGGTAAGGCGGCGGCCGAAGAAAACGTCGCCAACATTGATAACTTCAGGGACCCGTACGCCTGTACAGTTGGAGAGACGGCCCTGAAGTTCTTGAAAAAAGAGTTTGAGGAGTACAAGGAGTCCCTCCATTTGGGGGAGGGATTCGAAATACAAGTCCCTAGGAAAGCCATTGCTGTGGCTACCTGGGATGATGAGAAGCCGCGCAAAAGGGCTTTTTGCGTCTATAGGGCCGCCTTGGATGTAGGCCTTCGCTTCCCTCTTCATCCATTCGTCCGGACAGTTCTGGACGAGTATGACATTGGCCTTTTCCAACTGACGCCAAACAGTTGGTTAAATATATTTGGGTACTTGGTGACGTGCATCTGCAAGGGTTTCACACTAGACTTTGCGGTCTTCTGCGAGATGCACTCACTCACACGGCTGGAAAAAGATACGAGTGGTTGGCTCGTCTTGAGTGCGACCACGGATTACATGGTCGGGGTCGACCGTGTCAACAAATGGAGGGACTGGAAGCACCGTTTCTACCGCATCAAAACTAAGGATGCGGAGTTCAACCTCCGCATGAATAAGTGTCGTCCAGATCCCATTCAGCTCGGACGCGGGGATCACAAGCCTGACAAGCCGCCCATCCATCCAAGCCAAGAACACCAGCTTGAATATTTCAAGGTCAATCGGGTCAAGCGGGGTGACGAAACTGAACGTGTCCCTCGCCATTGGGTTCCTCTAGCCAATTGGCTTAGGGACACTACCTTTATGTCTGCGTACGGCCTGTACCAGAATATGACCCAAGGTGGACACTTAGATATATAAACTTTTTGTACGCACGTAGAATTTTTTAGAAAAATATTCTAACACTTTGCTTTTTCCTCTTTGCAGCGGAGGCGTACGCTATGCTTGACCCGGCACAGAAGGGAGAAGTGGCTATGTCCGAGGTGGACATTGCCCGTTACAAGGGTCGTTTCAAGATGTACGAGCAAATCAAGGAGGTAAATACTTAGTTTATTTTTGAGTTTTTCTTTTCTCATTGTCCGTTCTGCTGTATTGGGAGGAGCCTGCTTCCTGAGTTTGCACGGACGCATTTCGTCCGTTCAGGCCTATTGGAAGGGGGCTCTTTCCCACTTTTACACGGACACTGAAATTTTGTTTTGTGCCCTTTTTCTAACAAGTTTACTTGTATTTTGACAGTCCTTCTCCACTCCAAAGACGAGAAGGAAGCAGTCAGCTTCTTCTACTCCCGATGCGAACGCATCGAAGAGAAGGAAGACGGTTGCCACCAAGCCTTCCTCCAAGTCCGCGGCGAAGGCGAAGTCGCAGACTGCTACAACGCAGTCTCAAGGAGAACAGCCCCGGCTGACACAAAGCGGGGTCTCCAAGCCCGTGGAACCTGTTGCTGATCAGGTTCACGACGCGTCCGTCCCCATGGACGTCGGGGGTAAGTCAACCCCGGAAAAAATGACCGGCCTCACCTCGACTCCGCATGTCGAGGTAGTTAAAAAATCTGATTGGCTAAATGCCAGTCAGTCGGCCAGTGACACTGCTGGTCGTTTAGACAACGAGGGGGACGCCTCTTTGCCGCCCCCTCCCATCAATCTCTCTCCTCCAAGCTTCTCCACTGGTTAGCCTTTCTTCCTTATTCTTGTACCATTTGATTTACTTGTACTTGAAAATTTTGGCTAACTCTTCTTGTCCGGTCGTCCGCAGACATCTCAGAGGAGTTGCAAATGAGGCTGCCCGGCCAGTCACTGACTGGCGCGAACAGGAAGGCCATGCGCGAGGCCATGGTTCGCGCGGTTCCCCAAGCGCAGCGTGATAAGCTACGGGGAATCAATGAGGGCTTCCTCGGCCCTATGCTCAACAGTAATGCTGAGGTACGTCTCCTTTTCTCTATACCTTTTCTTTCCAACACTTAGCTAATTTTTCTATATTTGACTAAGTTTCCTTCTTCTGCCCGCAGCTCTTCCTCTGCCTGAACGCCTTCCTTGAATGGAAGGATAAAGAGAACGAGCGGTTGAAGCAAGCTTGGCTTGAGATTAGAAAGGCCGAGGACGCTGTGACTGGGACGGCCGCCGTCCAAAGGGTGCATTTTGAGACCCAGATAACCGCGCTGTCCGACAAGGCGGCACGGCAAACAGAGGACCTGGTCAAACTGGGCAAGGCACTCGAACAAGAGTCCTTGGCCAGGGAGGCCTTGAAGGTTGAAAGGGACGAGGCCGTCCTAGAGAAGGAAAAGTGGAGGCTGGGCTTCGAGGCGTCTGAGGCCTTGAAGAGTGAGCTGAAGTTGGCCCAAGCCAACCTTAAGTCTGCTTTGGACGAAGCGGACGCGCTGAAGGCCGAGGTTGAGGCCTTGAAGAAGTCCGTTTCGGACTATGCTGAGCAGCTAAAAGCTCCTCGGCTAGGCCCAGCGCGAAGGAAATCGTCCGCATTGAGCAGAATGCCGAAGACAGGCTTAGGGCATACTTCTTCGATGCCTTCGAGCTGATGGTGGATGACGGTGAGGCCACTTACTACGAGGAGCGCTTTAAGAAGCGGCTGAACTATGTCTGCCTCAGAGAAGAGGCAAAGAAGGCCGGCCAGCCTCCTCCAGAGCTGGTAGTTACCTCTACTGAGTCCGGAGAGGACGAGGACGAGGGAGATGAGGAGGAGGAGGCGGACGGTGATGCTGCTCCGGCCGAAGACGCCAAGGTTGCGGAGGAGCCTGCCAAGGATGATACGGCTAAGTAGAGCTCAGGTCCTCCAGCAACCGTCTACTCAGCTACCCAGCCTTTTCTTCTTTTTTCAGCTTTACTTAGCTTATTTTGTACTCTTTTTTGTTCTTATTTTGAGGCCGCCTGTTTGAGCGGTTTTGTAAACATTTCGGCCGCCTTTTGCGCGGTCAGTTTAATGAAGTTTTCGTCCGCCCGTTGAGCGGTTCTTTAATTCTGTTTCATACTTAGCAATTTTTTGCAATGTTGTGCTTTTTTAATGTTTTTCGTACGTTCCTAGGGGTATGCCCCTTTATTCGGTGTTCGCCTAGTCCATTCTCTAAGGTGTTTGATTAACTTGGTAGTTTTTATGCCTTAAAGGGTATGACGACTAGCAAGTCAATCAAATCATAGTAATGATTGCCCTTGGACTAGGTGAAGCACCGAATCAATTTAATTGGCCGTTCAGCTATCTTTGTACGAGTAGTCCGTTGAAACTATCGCTCGGACGTACCCTTGAAATCCCAAGTATTATCTCAACTTAAAGATTCCTGGCTCGGCCGGGCTAAACGCCTAGGTATGCCCTTGCCCTATTTGTAAAGGACACTTGCTTTTTAAACAAGTTCAGAATACCTTGCCTCAACCGTCCGCCTTGAATTGGTGCGGACGCATTGTTCTCTGAATTGAATCAGTTTTTTTTTTCGTGGCCGAATTGCTCCATCGGAAGCAATCTTGCTTCCTTGTTGCTTCGGCCACTCAGTAAGACTGATAAGCCGTGTTGCTATATTGGAAGCAACTTAGTAAGTCATTTCACTCGGCCTTTAATTACAAATCATAATATGCAAATAAAGATTGGTAAAATAGCAAAATAGTTCAACAATGCTTGACTTTTCATTAATTTTGTCAAAAGTACATTGTTGTGGCCAGGCTTTGATTACATGGCTCGGTCAATAGACCTAGCTGTATACACAGCTTTTTGGCTAAGTACTTAGAGAAACTTAAACATGATATTTCTTTAGATTGTCAGTGTTCCATGTCCGTGGGATCTGACGGCCATCAATTGCTTCAAGGCGATATGTGTCGTCTCGGACTTCTTCCCTGATTCGGTACGGCCCCTCCCAGTTTGGGGTCAACTTGCCGTCCTCATTGGCACGGCCAACAGCTTCCATTTTCCTCAACACTAGATCCCCCATTTTGAGTGGCCGCTTAGACACTCGGCGGTTATATGCCCTTATCATCCTTAAGCGATAAATTTCATTCCTAAGCGCCGCATTGCCCCTAGCTTCTGGAAGAAAGTCTAGAGCGGTCTTCATGGCCTCCCAATTGGTCGATTCATCATAGAGCATTACCCGCAAAGTGGGCTCGAACATTTCAATTGGGAGTACAGCCTCAGCTCCATAGACCAAAAAGAATGGAGTCTCCCCTGTTGAGCTCTTTGCTGTTGTCCGTATGGACCATAGCACATTAACCAACTCATCTGCCCATAGGCCGCCCGCCTTTTCAAGCTTGCGCCTGATCCCATTTGAAATCAGCTTGTTATAGGCCTCAACTTTGCCATTGGCTTGTGGTCGGCCGACTGAGGCAAAACAATGAGTTATGCCCTGGTCCCCCAACCATTCCTTGAGTTGGCGCGTCTCAAACTGAGGTCCATTGTCGAACACCATTGACTGAGGTACCCCATACCGAGTGATTATGCTCTTCCAAATGAAGGCTGACACATCCGTCCATTTGATGCCCCGGACGGCCTCAGCTTCAACCCATTTAGTAAAGTAGTCTACTGCCACTAGTACATATCGTCTCTGGCCGGATGCAGGAGTATACGGCCCCAAAATGTCCATGCCCCATTTAGCAAAAGGAAGCGGACTACTGATGGCTGATAGACTATTTGCTGGACGATGAATTAGGGTTGAAAACCTCTGGCACTTGTCACATTTTTTCACCATTTGCATGGCGTCCGTATTCAAGCTCGGCCAGTAATATCCCAAATGTGTCGCTTTTTCAGCTAAGGCTCGTCCTCCAATATGTGAGCCACAATGTCCCTGATGAAGGTCGTCCAACACATCATGCCCTCTTTCAGGGGTTATACATTTAAGGTAAGGCTTCACAAAGGCTTTTTTGAACAGCTCCCCATCCTTCATCTCGAACCAGGCCGCCCTCCTCCTCATTAGCCAACTCTCTTTTGGATCGTCTGGAAGTATTCCATCCGTTAGATAGGAAATAATTCCGTCCATCCAGGTTGAACTTCTATCTATTATCTGAACGGGCTCGGCATCAATACTCCTTTTCTCCTTTACTTCCCAAAACACTGATCTTGGAGTATCACATGATGCCGAGGAAGCCAATTTGGAGAGTGCGTCCGCTTGATGATTTTCTGAACGAGGAACTTGTCTGAGGGAGAAATGTTCTAGGCCCTCGGCCTCATCCTTTACTAGCTGCATGTAATTCATCATGGCCGGCTCCCTAGCTTCGAAGCCACCATTGACTTGGTGAACTATTAGCCGGGAGTCCGAGCATACTTCAACTTTGGTTGCCCCGGCCTCTTTACACATCCTTAGGCCGGCCAACCATGCTTCGTACTCAGCTTCATTGTTTGACGCTTGGAACTGAAATCTCAATGCGTACTCATACTTTTCTCCCTCAGGAGACTCACATATAATACCAGCACCACACCCGGTCGCTGTCGCATTACCATCCACAAACACTTTCCAGACTTGGTCCCCAGCCGGCTGAAGATCAGGCCGTGTCATTTCAGCCAAGAAATCCGCAAAAGCTTGCCCCTTGATTACCTTCCTTGGTTCAAACACAAGGTCAAAGCCCCTGAGTTCCAAGGCCCACTTGAGCATGCGGCCACTTGCTTCTAACGTTGAGAACGACTTCTTCAAGGGTTGGTCGGTGTAGACCACAATTGAATGTGCCAAAAAGTACGGCCGCAGCTTCTTTGATGCCATGTACAAGGCCAGGCCAAATTTTTCAATTGGGGGGGGGGGGGTACTTAAGCTCAGCATTGTGAAGTACATGGCTGATAAAATACACCGGGACCTGATGGCTGTCCCTCTCAGCAAGAAGGACGACACTTAGAGAATGTTCAGAGATGGCAAGATAGATATATAGCTTCTCATTCTTGAGCGGACTGACGAGGCGAGGCAATGTATGCAAGTGACTTTTCAACTGTACGAATGCTTCCTCGGCCTCCTCTGTCTACTCGAACATGGCTTTCTTCTTAATGGTTTGAAAAAAGTAACGGCACTTATCCCCTGACCTTGACAAAAATCTTCCAAGGGCTGCTAAACAGCCGGTCAGTCTTTGCACCTCCTTAATTGTTCTTGGAGACTTCATGTCAAGGACGGCTTGAACTTTTTCAGGGTTGGCCTCAATTCCACGTTGATCAATCAAAAATCCGAGAAACTTGCCGGACTCAACACCAAATACACACTTCTTTGGATTCAACATCATCTTATGCCGCCTGAGTTCGGTGAACGTTTCTCGTAGATCCTTGAGATGGTCGTCCGGCTCTTTTGACTTGACAATCATGTCATCAATGTACGCCTCCATGTTCCGGCCGAGCTGGTCTCTAAAGACTGTGTTAACAAGCCTCTGAAATGTGGCAGGGGCATTCTTGAGGCCGAATGGCATGACTTTGTAACAGTACAACCCCTGCTCGGTCACAAACGCTGTCTTTTCTTGATCTTCTTCCCACAAAGGAATTTGGTGGAATCCGGAGTATGCGTCCATAAAACTCATTAGGGAGTGTCCGGCCGTAGAGTCAACCAAACGGTCGATCTTAGGCAAGGGGAAGCTATCCTTAGGACACGCCTTGTTCAAGTCCGTGTAGTCCACGCACATTCTCCAAGTCTCATTCGGCTTTTTCACAAGAACTACATTGGCCACCCAATCTGGGTAGAAGCATTGCCGAATGAAACCGGCGTCCAGCAGCTTTTTCACCTCTGCTGCGGCCGCCTGATTCCTCTCTTCTCCGTGATTCCTCTTCTTCTGGCGGACAGGCTTTATCAAAGGGTTCACGGCCAACTTGTGCACGGCCAGGTCAGGACTTATCCCTGGCATTTCATCAACTTCAAATGCGAACACATCTTTGAATTCTCTTAACAGCTGAACTAACTCATCCCCAAGCAATCCCAAAGCTATAGTGCCGACACTAACTGTTCGTTCTGGGTGGTTGGAGTCAAGCACTATATCCTGGTGGTTGCCGGCCGGCTGGGGCCTCAACTCATCTGGCCGACCGACAGTCATTAATTGCTAGGCTTCTTCTGCCCTGATTGCCTTACGCTTCTGGCCGACCTGGTATGCTGGGAGTGAGGTTCCTTCTTCCTTTGGCTCGGACAGTTTTGTGTCGCTCGCTGTTGGCTTCACGGCCAGCTGATTACATTCCTTAGCCATTTTCTGGCTTCCTTGAATTGTTCCAATTTTTCCGTCCGACCTTTCAAACTTCAACAACATTAAGTGAGGCACTATGACCGCCTTGGCTGCATTCAGAGTGGGACGGCCAAGGATGACGTTGTACCTAGTCAGCTCTTTAACAACAAGGAAACGGACGACCATGTCTCTCCCTTCTCCCTTCTGCCCAAAACGGATTGGAAGATCAATCCGTCCGACGGGATGAATGACATTCCCCCCAAATCCTACCAAGGGGTGAGTGATGTCCTGGAGAGCATCTTCTGGGAAGCTTAAATTTCTTAGGGCGGACAGGCTGATGATGTCAGCCGAACTGCCCGTATCAATCAATATTCGTCCCACCCTCAAATTTGCTATCTTCATGAAAAAGACCATGGGATCATTGTGCAAAGCCTTGATCTCTCCACGGTCAGCCTCACTTATGATCACTTCAGGAAATGGCTCGGCCTTAACGGCATCCGTTTGCATCACATTTGACAAATTTCGAGCGTCCTGCTTGATTCGTTTCATGGTAGGGCCGCCTGAAGCAAAGCCTCCTGATATCACGGCCACAAAAGCTGAATCAGTGCTATTCCCATCATCTTCCTTGTCATTTTTCTTATCACTTTGCAGCTTTTTCTCGGACGCGTTGTCTGTCCGTTTGTAGGTGAATTTGGACTTGGTCACATAGGGTTTCAGCAGACCCTTATCGGCCAACTTATCCAACAGCCTCTTCAGATTGATACAATCGTTCGTGTCATGACCTACATCCTTGTGGTAATGACAATACTTGCTCTTGTTTCTGTACTGGGCCGAGCCTCTCAAAGGTCGAGGCTTCTCAAACTTAAACTTGTCTTTTATCTCCATCAAAATGGAGTAGCCATCCTTGTTGAACTCATACTGGGGCTCGTACGTCTTGATTTTCTTTGACTTGGGTTGCTTGTCATCAGCTACCCAGATTTCTTTTCTTTTGTTTCCTTCTCTCTTTCGGCCGGCAGAGTCTTGCTGAGAAGATTGCTTCTTCTAAGCCCCCTTGGGCGGCTGATCTGATTTGGTGAGCGAACAAAAGTCCGCGGCCTCAATATAGGCTTCGGCTTCCCGCAATACACCTGCGTATGACCGAATCTTTTTCCTTACCAAATCAAACTTAAAACCGTTATGCCTTAATCCTCGGAGAAATTCTGAGTATGCCATTTCATCCGGAAGATTATGAATTTGGGCTTTTTCTTGGTTAAATCTTTGGACGTACGAGCGTAGTCCTTCATTCTTTCCTTGGACAATTGTTGCCAAATTGAGACTTGTCTTTCTTGGTGGGATATTGTATGAGAAATTTCCCACAAACAACAAACTGAGGGTGGTAAAACAATTTATGCATCCAGCTGGAAGGCTGTTAAACCAATCCTGGGCCACCCCCTTAAGAGTGGCCGGGAAGCATCTGCACCATGTAGCATCATCTACACTTTGCAAGTACATCAAATTCCTGTACGAGGTAATATGCTCCTCTGGGTTTCCCGTACCATCATAGGCACCAACTAGTACACTCTTTACTTTTACTGGTTGGGGGGACGTTAGTATGTCTTGCGAAAACGGAGGCGGCTTATCTCCCAAACTCAACAAACGCATCTGCCAATCGATGGGCTGCGCGGACGTTCCAGCCAAGTAGGGAGCCTAGCCGAACACCTGGCCATACGGCCCATATTGCCCAAAGACTTGGGGAGTTGGCTGTATCAACCCATTGAGTACTTAAGGGGGCTGATATTGTGATGGCTGAACTGGAATGGGAGTAATAGTATGAGCGGCTTGACTTCTGCTGGAGACAGCCGTGTTGGTGTATTGTGAGAAAGATTGGTTGGAGACTTCATCCGGCATGGTTGGGGTAGAGGTCGTGTCAGAGTATGCGGCCCTCTCCCTTTGCTTGTGCCGAATGTAATCCCTTGCTTCCTTGAAACGCTGTGACGGCTCAGTCTCCACTCTTTTCGGCTGTCTGCCCCTCCCCCAGCCGACTGTGTTTTCGTCAACAGGCTAGATAGGTTGGTCCGTGGGACTCGGGGAGACCTTCCGTGCGGACGACGGAATGGGGTGTTACCAGCATCAGTTGCATTGGTCCTGTTGTTTGCTTTCTTGGAAGTACCTCCTCCCCCCTTTTGCTGGTTGGAGGCCAACTCTTTGCGGAGCTTAGTCAGCTCGGCCATTAAGGTAGCTGGGGTAACAGGAGGTTGTTCGGCCTCTTGAAATGAGGCAATCAAAGGATTGCTTGAATGTATGGTAGTACGTATGTCTTCTACATATCCGTCCTCGCCTGGACGAGGACCAGTATTAGGTGTCTGATCATCTATTGCCATAACGGACGAGTATCCCCACACACGGCGCCAAATGTTTCGGGATTTTTTGTGAACTCCTCGGATATTGATCGCGTTCTTCTGACAATGAGACTTGGACACCTGCAAAACAACGAATATTCCGTTTATCGGAATATTCACCTCCGACGATCAAGTTAGAGATCGGAAATCGGAAAAGCTAGAGAGAGAAAGTAGAGAGAAGTTGGAGCTTTTTAATGCTCTATATTTATGTTATGTCGTAATCCACCCCTCCCATCATAAATGATTGGGGTATTTATAGGGGTGGGAACATGTGCCCCTCTAGGGTTTATACCCAAGAATTTCGTGGCGTGAGTGGCTGCGCAATCAGGGGTCGCCACGTGTCATGGGGGGCGCCGTTTTACGGCATTCAAGGTTTTTCTCGGGATTTGGGCCTGATGTAATCAAGGCCTTTTTCTCTTTCTGATGTTGTATCGTGTATTTAAAGGTAGCTGACATGTGTCACCCTGTCAGGAGGACACGTGTAACCCTCTTATAATGCCACGTGTCGCCTTCTTATTGGGCCACGTGTCACTATGAGATTGGGCCATGTACATGGGGTATTTTTACCCTAAACAGAAATCTTCAATACATTTGTCACCCTTGTATCATCAATCTCTCAAATCACCATTGAAATCTCTCGCTTTCTGTCTCTAAATATACTCCTAAACTAACCCTAAAACTAGAGAGAAAAACTCTCAACTAAGCTAAAATTATGATAAAAAATTATGTCTAAAACTTTCTTCTATGATCCCCTCTCTAGAAAAGAAGGAAATCTATATATAGAAAAGCTAACTAAGAAGAAGGTAGTTAGACGTCCAAAAGAGACCTCAAAAGGCGCGGCCTCTCACTCCTTAGCGCGGCCGCAACATAATGGGTACGGAAACAGGGAGGAGAGAGAGGCGCGGCCGCTCCTCCCCGCGCACGGCTGCGCTATGAGAGCAGGGGGTTCCCTTTTGTGCGGTCGAAAATGACCCCATAAGCTCCGGATAATGCATGTTGATAGTGGCAGTTTCTAGGAGCCATTACGGTGGGTTCAACACCACCTCTTCATGTCCACGCAGTATGAGGGCGCATACTTGAAGACTTGACTCTTGCACACCTTTGCTTTTGGGCTTTAAAATGAGGGACCGAAACACATCTTTGGCTTGAAAACCCCGAGAGAATGCCATTGAGCCCCTCGAAAACCGCCAACTTCCTAGAATCAAAGAAAAACAAACAAGTAAAAAAGAAAATGCAAAATAAACTAAGAAATGTAAGAAATTAAGAAAGCAACTAAAGAAAATGCAAAGTAGAGAAAATACAAGTAAAACTAGAGAAAAGGAGATAACAGAGATGTAAAAACAATGAAAAATCATCCTAAAAGAAGTTAAATGAGTGCCATAAATGACACTCATAAAAGTCCCCCAAGCTAAACTTTTGCTCGTCCTTGAGCAAAACAAAGCAAGAAGAATTAGGATGAAAGACTTATTCAAACCAAGAAAAAGGGAAGAAAGAGATAATAATATACACTAAGACTCACTTTCATAGGAATCATGGTCAATTTTAGCAACTAAAGACAAGCCATTTAAACTCCTAGATCGCCTAGAGGACGAGTGATGCTCTCGTAAGGGTTTTCTAAGAGATTGACCCATAACTCTCACAAACCAAACAAACAAGGCAAATCATGAAAAAGAGGCAAAAAGAAAAGAAAAGAAAACAAATGTTCATGAGTGAACTTATGCAAATGAAAAAGCGTAAATGGATGCAATTCTTTCTAAACAAGTAAAAGAATGCACGTTTCAAGTTATCCAAGGTTGATTGAAACATAAAATATGCTAAGCATAGAGAACTAATGAAACGCAATTCACCTTCATCTCAAAACATTTTTAACACATTTTCCCAATTAGCTTCAAATCCAACTCTAGCGAGCATCTCAATGATTCCTTGAAGGAACCGGAAAAAGAAAGAGATTTAAGGCTACTCGACATCTCGACTATTGCACACCGCTCTATAGGCTTGACTCACATCTCCCTCCACCGACTTGTGACTCAACCATAAAGGTCAAAAGGTCTTGAGAAGGTTTGTAATGTAAGGGCGAAAAGGGTGAGGGTAGGCTAAAATTTGAAATTTGGTGGTATACCTAAATTGTGAAGCAAAGGGTGATCAATCCTCAACACCATAATCAAGCAATCACCAAACAAAAACACCAACACCCCCAAGCTTATTCAAAGCTAAAATCACAAACATATATACAAAAAGCGTAAGAACACTTCCCCCCAAGCTTGAACAAAGCATTGTCCTCAATGCTTAAAATAGGGGGAAAGACACTTACATTAAAATATTTTTGAACTTTTTTCATTTTATCACTTTTTATTACTTTTTCCAAAGCATTTGAATTTGCTTTGCTTTTTCTCATTTTTTTTTTCAATTTTTTCACTTTTCACTTTATTTCTTTGTCCTCGCCTCTTTTAACTATGGACGGCTTTTTCAACATGGCATTTTCCTATTCACAAGTTATATACAATACAAAACTTGCAATCATTATAAGAACCAATATACAACTCATCCACCATATACTCCAATAATGATCAATTGCTTCACAAAAACCAATAATGGAAACAAGAATGAAACAAAAGGCTCAAAATCTATAGATATGGCTTGAAAAGAAGGTTTATGGCGGTTAGCAAGTAGGCAAATGAAACCCCAAAATAAAGAAATAGAAAACTATCCTAGAAAAAGAAAATCACCACCCCGAAAAGATGCCTTAGTCCTTCCTAAATGGCTCGGTCGTGATATCGGGAGGCAAGAGTCAAATTCTAGATAAAGCATACAATAGTCAAGGATCCATGCGCCGCTCATGCAAGATATGTAGAAGGCTTGAAAAGAATTAAACCTCACATGGTTGTAGCAATAACTCACTATTAGTTTCAAATTCACCAAAAGGAGCAATTTTAACTTTTCAAAAACAATTAGAATCCGGTTTCAAGGTCCCAAAAGTTCTAAAGACACTACCATAGCATACTCTATCCTAGAATCAACCAAACATACTCTCAAACCGTGCACACCGTTACCATTTAAGAAGAAAAGCATTCAACTATACAAGTCCAAAAGTATTATGTCCAAAGCAAGAACAAAACAAAACCCATTGCAAATTTGCCTTAATAGAAACAAAAATCTCTTTGGAGTTTTTCAAAATAAAAGAACATGGAAATGCATATACAAATGTGCATGGCATACATGAAACAATATCCCATCAAACATGATAGAGTACCCTCCCCCAAGCTTGAATGAGACAACATGCTCAAACATAAATCAAATAATCCACGGGAGAGGAAAACAAAGAGATCAATCCAACAAACCAACACATGTCCAACAAGTTATCAGCCATTAGAGAAAGAGTAAGGAAAGATATTACCGAATATTTGGTGGGTGTACAACCCGCAAAAGACCCAAATCAACCTTTTAAAGCCAATTTCCTCTATCATTGAATTTTGTTTTCCATGTACTAGCAAAAATAGGAGTCAAACTTCCTTGATTCTTGATCTAAAGGAATGTGCCAAAGTATATCAAGTCATGTACCTAGCAAAAGGAACACAAACATTTCCATGAGAGAAAATCTATTCTAAAAAGAAAATAAAATGAAAGCAATAAAACACGGATTACTTCCCGAGAAAGGCTTGCTTAAGGTCGAAGCTTGACCGCTCTAGAAAATAATATTGCAACGAACGCAAGAGCTTATCAAATGCACTACTACACATTTCGTAAGATAACAAGTAGGCACATGACAAAAAGAGAACGTGCAACAAGATCATTGCACGCAAGTGAGAAGGGAGATGCCAAAAGAAAGAAGAAGAGGGATCAAAAGGAAATTCAAGAAAATAAGAAGTAAAAGGGGGAAAAGAAGAATGGAAAGAAAAAGAAAAAGGCAAATGCTCCTCACTAAATTTTTGGTTGGCATATTTCCTCTTTTCCTCAACAATGATAAAATGAGGGAAATGAAAACCATCCATAGTAAAGGGCTCCCCAATAGGCTCTTTGAGGTAGGAAGGGAGAAAAATAGGGTAAGGAGGGATGCGGTCAAACCTTTGAAAAAAAGCGGTATGAGAACTCTCATAATCTACACCTCCCTCAAGCTCAAAAACTCCAACAGAATCATGTTTAACCTCCTTTCCACCACAATAAACAATCTTTCCTTCAACTATCTCAAAACCCAAGGCCTCAAAACCGTGCATGAATGGAGGTAGATTCATCTCAAACTCATCTAAGTCCCAAGAAGCGTTCTCGATGAAATCATCCAAAAATCTATAAGTCCTCATATGACTCTCAAAAAACAAATGGGACATTACCTCAAAAGAGTCTATATACTCATAAATTGAAGGGTCACAAACATACACTTGAGACTCATCAAGATGGTAGAGGGGGTTTGGGTTCACAAATTCCACTTAGCTTAATTCCCAACTCCTTCTCCATCCCTCAAATGTTCACCAATGGGATCCTAACACTCTCTTGGTTGCTCAAAATCATCATCACCATCCTCAACACACACATTGAATTTGGTATTTTCACAAATAAGCATCAAGGATGACAATGGGATTTCTAGCTCTTCTTTTCTTTTCAATTCTTCATTAAAATTTCCTCACGCTCTCTAATCATCTCCAATTGGCTCCTTAAAGTTTCCATCATTTGTCCCTCCAAGGGCCTAAGATTAGGATTCATCTCCAATTCCCTCAAAGATTCATCAATTTGACTATAAGGGATTAAAGACTCGTCACAAGAGTTTGGAGAATGAAAAGGTGAAGAGGTTTGAGGATCGAGAGTAAAAGAAGAGTCACAACCAAGGGTAGGATCATCAACATTAAAATCATGAGCATATTCATCACAATGGGGAGTGGGGGCAGAATCAAACATATGAAATTCGTCATTGAGGGAACGAAGCACATCACAAGAAGGCATGGTAAATAATGAAGAAAATTAAAACACACCATTAGCATCAACTTGAGCATGCACCTCATCATCATGAACAAAAGGGGAAATAGAATTGAAAACATTTGTTCTAGGTTCACTAATGGGATCATGTGACAAATCATGGGAAATCATGCTAACATTAGAAGAATCAAGACATTGCACATCAACATTGGAATCATGATTACCCCTATTATATACATCCCAAGAAAACCGAACATAAAAATCCCAAGCATCATCAATTGACAATGCTCTAAATTCACCATTATGCATGTATTCAACTTCATTCCTAGTTTTCTCATTCAAACCAAAATAACAAACCTCACAAGCCTCCCAAAGATTACAACAATTGTAGTCCAAAAATCCCTCAAGTCTATTGAAATATTCACAAAAAGGCTCATTGTCATATTGAGGATATAAGAGACATGCCATTTTATTTTTATTTTTTTTCAAAACAAGCAAAAATCAAATAAAAGAAGAGTATATACAAAGGCATAGACTCAAGCAATCAAAAACACCCAAACATAGATACCGTTCCCCGACAACGACGCCATTTTGACGAGGGGAAAAACTAGGTCATTAACTAATCCTCCCTAATTAAAACTAAATTTATAAACACTTAACAAACCTAAATACAAGTATAGAGGTAAATCAAGGATCGAACCCAAACAAACGGTTATGTTCAAGTGATTTCGATAGAGCGCCTAAGCTAGGTCGAAGTCAAGGGTAAAGAGATAACACTAACAACTAACAAACAAACGACAAAACAAATAAAATACTAGGAATGGGGATCAACAAGTAATTATGACAATTGCAACAACTTCGGACAAACATACCAATCAATAGTTGTGAATACTAATGATAAGAGCTATCAATTGGAATCAAAGAGCTATCTCCTAATCATTAAGCTAGATGTCTCTACGAATAACAAACTAAGAGAATCACAATCCAAACCAATTGATAATTGCAATTCCTAAATCAATTGGTCTTGTCATTAGCAATCACAAGGACGAAATGGCATACTCAGAATTTCTCCGGGGATTAAGGCATAATGGTTTTAAGTTTGATTTGGTAAGGAAAAAGATTCGGTCATACGCAGGTGTATTGCGGGAAGCCGAAGCCTATATTGAGGCCGCGGACTTTTGTTCGCTCACCAAATCAGAACAGCCGGCCAAGGGGGCTGAAAAGAAGCAATCTTCTCAGCAAGACTCGGCCGGCCAAAAGAAAGAAGGAAGCAAAAGAAAAGAAATTTGGGTAGCTGATGACAAGCAACCCAAGTCAAAGAAAAGCAAGACGTACGAGCCTCAGTATGAGTTCAACAAGGATGGCTACTCCATTTTGATGGAGATAAAGGACAAGTTTGAGTTTAAGAAGCCTCAGCCTTTGAGAGGCTCGGCCCAGTACAGAAACAAGAACAAGTATTGTCATTACCACAAGGATGTAGGTCATGACACGAACGATTGTATCAATCTCAAGAGGCTGTTGGATAAGTTGGCCGACAAGGGTCTGCTGAAACCCTATGTAACCAAGTCCAAGTTCACCTACAAACGGACAGACAACACGTCCGAGAAAAAGCAACAAAGTGATAAGAAAAATGACAAGGAAGATGATGGGAATAGCAATGATTCAGGTTTTGTGGCTGTGATATCAGGAGGCTTTGCTTCAGGCGGCCCTACCATGAAAGGAATCAAGCAGGACGCTCGAAATTTGTCAAATGTGATGCAAACGGACGCCGTTAAGGCCGAGCCATTTCCTGAAGTGATCATAAGTGAGGCTGACCGTGGAGAGATCAAGGCTTTGCACAATGATCCCATGGTCTTTGTCATGAAGATAGCAAATTTGAAGGTGGGACGAATATTGATTGATACGGGCAGTTCGGCCAACATCATCAGCCTGTCCGCCCTAAGAAATTTAAGCTTCCCAGAAGATGCTCTCTAAGACATCACTCACCCCTTGGTAGGATTTAGGGGGAATGTCATTCGTCCCGTCGGACGGATTGATCTTCCAATCTGTTTTGGGAAGAAGGGAGAAGGGAGAGACATGGTCGTCCGTTTACTTGTTGTTAAAGAGCTGACTGGGTATAACGTCATCCTTGGTCGCCCCACTCTGAATGCAGCCAAGGCGGTCATAGTGCCTCACTTAATGTTGTTGAAGTTTGAAAGGTCGGACGGAAAAATTGGAACAATTCAAGGAAGCTAGAAAATGGCTAAGGAATGTAATCAGCTGGCCGTGAAGCCAACAGCGCGCAGCCCAAAACTGTCCGAGCCAAAGGAAGAAGGAACCTCACTCCCAGCATACCAGGTCGGCCAGAAGCGTAAGGCGATCAGGGCAGAAGAAGCCTAGCAATTAATGACTGTCGGTCGGCCAGATGAGTTGAGGCCCCAGCCGGCCGGCAGCCACCAGGATATAGTGCTTGATTCCAACCACCCAGAACGGACAGTTAGTGTTGGCACTATAGCTTTGGGATTGCTTGGGGATGAGTTAGTTCAGCTGTTAAGAGAATTCAAAGATGTGTTTGCATTTGAAGTTAGTGAAATGCCGGGGATAAGTCCTGATCTGGCCGTGCACAAGTTGGCCGTGAATCCTATGATAAAGCCTATCCGCCAGAAAAAGAGGAATCACAGAGAAGAGAGGAATCAGGCGGCCGCAGCAGAGGTGAAAAAGCTGCTGGACGCCGGTTTCATTCGGCAATGCTTCTACCCAGATTGGGTGGCCAATGTAGTTCTTGTGAAAAAGCCGAATGGGACTTGGAGAATGTGCGTGGACTACACGGACTTGAACAAGGCGTGTCCTAAGGATAGCTTCCCCTTGCCTAAGATCGACCGTTTGGTTGACTCTACGGCCGGACACTCCCTAATGAGTTTTATGGACGCATACTCCGGATTCCACCAAATTCCTTTGTGGGAAGAAGATCAAGAAAAGACAGCGTTTGTGACCGAGCAGGGGTTGTACTGTTACAAAATCATGCCATTCGGCCTCAAGAATGCCCCTGCCACATTTCAGAGGCTTGTTAACACAGTCTTTAGAGACCAGCTCGGCCGGAACATGGAGGCGTACATTGATGACATGATTGTCAAGTCAAAAGAGCCGGCCGACCATCTCAAGGATCTACGAGAAACGTTCACCGAACTCAGGCGGCATAAGATGATGTTGAATCCAAAGAAGTGTGTATTTGGTGTTGAGTCCGGCAAGTTTCTCGGATTTTTGATTGATCAACGTGGAATTGAGGCCAACCCTGAAAAAATTCAAGCCGTCCTTGACATGAAGTCTCCAAGAACAATTAAGGAGGTGCAAAGACTGACCGGCTGTTTAGCAGCCCTTGGAAGATTTTTGTCAAGGTCAGGGGATAAGTGCCGTTACTTTTTTCAAACCATTAAGAAGAAAGCCATGTTCGAGTAGACAGAGGAGGCCGAGAAAGCATTCGTACAGTTGAAAAGTCACTTGCATACATTGCCTCGCCTCGTCAGTCTGCTCAAGAATGAGAAGCTATATATCTATCTTGCCATCTCTGAACATTCTCTAAGTGTCGTCCTTCTTGCTGAGAGGGACAGCCATCAGGTCCCGGTGTATTTTATCAGCCATGTACTTCACAATGCTGAGCTTAAGTACCCCCCCCCCAATTAAAAAATTTGGCCTGGCCTTGTACATGGCATCAAAGAAGCTGCGGCCGTACTTTTTGGCACATTCAATTGTGGTCTACACAGACCAACCTTTGAAGAAGCCGTTCTCAACGTTAGAAGCAAGTGGCCGCATGCTTAAGTCGGCTTTGGAACTCAGGGGCTTTGACCTTGTGTTTGAACCAAGAAAGGCAATTAAGGGGCAAGCTTTTGCGGATTTCTTGGCTGAAATGGAACGGCCTGATCTTCAGCCGGCCGGGGACCAAGTCTGGAAAGTGTTTGTGGATGGTAGTGCAACAGCGACCGGGTGTGGTGCTGGTGTTATATGTGAATCTCTTGAAGGAGACAAATATGAGTATGCGTTGAGATTTCAGTTCCAAGCGTCAAACAATGAAGCTGAGTACGAAGCATTATTGGCCGGCCTAAGGATGTGTAAAGCGGCCGGGGCAACCAAAGTTGAAGTGTGCTCGGACTCCCGGCTAATAGTCCACCAAGTCAATGGTGGCTTCGAAGCTAGCGAGCCGGCCATGATGAAGTACATGCAGCTAGTAAAGGATGAGGCCGAGTGCCTAGAACATTTCTCTCTCAGACAAGTTCCTCGATCAGAAAATCATCAAGCGGACGCGCTCTCCAAATTGGCTTCCTCGGCATCATGTGATACTCCAAGATCAGTGTTTTGGGAAGTAAAGGAGAAAAGGAGTATTGATGCCGAGCCCGTTCAGATAATAGATAGAAGTTCAACCTGGATGGACGGGATTATTTCCTATCTAAGGGATGGAATACTTCCGGACGACCCAAAAGAGAGTTGGCTAATGAAGAGGAGAGCGGCCTGGTTCGAGATAAAGGATAGGGAGCTATTCAAAAAAGCTTTTGTGAAGCCTTATCTTAAATGTATAACTCCTGAAAGAGGGCATGATGTGTTGGACGACCTCCATCAGGGGCATTGTGGCTCACATATTGGAGGACGAGCTTTAGCTGAAAAAGCGACACATTTGGGATATTACTGGCCGAGCTTGAATACGGACGCCATGCAAATGGTGAAAAAATGTGACAAGTGCCAGAGGTTTTCAACCCTTATTCATCGTCCAACAAATAGCTTATCAGCCATCAGTAGTCCGCTTCCTTTTGCTAAATGGGGCATGGACATTTTGGGGCCGTATACTCCTGCTTCCGGCCAAAGAGGATATGTACTAGTGGCAGTAGACTACTTCACTAAATGGGTTGAAGTTGAGGCCGTCTAGGGCATCAAATGGACGGATGTGTCCGCCTTCATTTGGAAGAGCATAATCACTCGGTATGGGGTACCTCAGTCAATGGTGTTCGACAATGGACCTCAGTTTGAGACGCGCCAACTCAAGGAATGGTTGGGGGACCAAGGCATAACTCATTGTTTTGCCTCAGTCGGCCGACCACAAGCCAATGGCCAAGTTGAGGCCTATAACAAGTTGTTTTCAAATGGGATCAAGCGCAAGCTTGAAAAGGCAGGCAGCCTATGGGCAGATGAGTTGGTTAATGTGCTATGGTCCATACGAACAACAGCAAAGAGTTCAACAGGGGAGACTCCATTCTTTTTGGTCTATGGAGCTAAAGCTGTACTCCCAATTGAAATGTACGAGCCCACTTTGCGGGTAATGCTCTATGATGAATCGGCCAATTGGGAGGCCATGAAGACCGCTCTAGACTTTCTTCCAGAAGCTAGGGGCAATGCGGCGCTTAGACATGAAATTTATCGCTTAAGGATGACAAGGGCATATAACCGCCGAGTGTCTAAGCGGCCACTCAAAATGGGGGATCTAGTGTTGAGGAAAATGGAAGCTGTTGGCCGTGCCAATGAGGACGGCAAGTTGACCCCAAACTGGGAGGGGCCGTACCGAATCAGGGAAGAAGTCCGAGACGGCACATATCGCCTTGAAGCAATTGATGGTCGTCAGATCCCACGGACATGGAACACTGACAATCTGAAGAAATATCATGTTTAAGTTTCTCTAAGTACTTAGCCAAAAAGCTGTGTATACAGCTAGGTCTACTGACCGAGCCATGTAATCAAAGTCATATGGCCACAACAATGTACTTTTGACAAAATTAATGAAATGTCAAGCATTGTTGAACTATTTTGCTATTTTACTTATCTTTATTTGCATATTATGATTTGTAATTAAAGGCCGAGTGAAATGGCTTACTAAGTTGCTTCCAATATAGCAACACGGCTTATCAGTCTTACTGAGCGGCCGAAGCAACAAGGAAGCAAGATTTCTTCCGATGGAACAATTCGGCCACGAAAAAAAAAACTGATTCAATTCAGAGAACAATGTGTCCGCACCAATTCAAGGCGGACGGTTGAGGCAAGGTATTCTGAACTTATTTAAAAAGCAAGTTTCCTTTACAAATAGGGCAAGGGCATACCTAGGCGTTTAGCCCGGCCGAGCCAGGAATCTCTAAGTTGAGATAATACTTGGGATTTCAAGGGTACGTCCGAGCGATAGTTTCAACGGACTACTCGTACAAAGATAGCTGAACGGCCAATTAAATTTATTCGGTGCTTCACCTAGTCCAAGGGCAATCATTACTATGATTTGATTAACTTGCTAGTCGTCATACCCTTTAAGGCATAAAAACTACCAAGTTAATCAAACATCTTAGAGAATGGACTAGGCGAACACCGAATAAAGGGGCATACCCCTAGGAACGTCCGAAAAACATTCAAAAAGCACAACATTGCAAAAAATTGCTAAGTATGAAACAGAATTAAAGAACCGCTCAACGGGCGGACGAAATCTTCATTAAACTGACCGCGCAAAAGGCGGCCGAAATGTTTACAAAACCGCTCAAACAGGCGGCCTCAAAATAAGAACAAAAAAGAGTACAGAATAAGCTAAGTAAAGTAAAGCTGAAAAAAGAAGAAAAAGCTGGGTAACTGAGCAGACGGTTGCTAGAGGACTTGAGCTCTACTTAGCAGTATCATCCTTGGCAGGCTCCTCCGCAACCTTGGCGTCTTCGGCCGGAGCGGCATCACCGTCCGCCTCCTCCTCCTCATCTCCCTCTTCCTCGTCCTCTCCGGACTCAGGAGAGGTAACTACCAGCTCTGGAGGAGGCTGGCCGGCCTTCTTTGCCTCTTCTCTGAGGCAGACATAGTTCAGCCGCTTCTTAAAGCGCTCCTTGTAGTAAGCGGCCTCACCGTCATCCACCATCAGCTCGAAGGCATCGAAGAAGTATGCCCTAAGCCTGTCTTCAGCATTCTGCTCAATGCGGACGATTTCCTCCGCGCTGGGCGGCCGAGGAGCTTTTAGCTGCTCAGCATAGTCCGAAACGGACTTCTTCAAGGCCTCAATCTCGGCCTTCAGCGCGTCCGCTTCGTCCAAAGCAGACTTAAGGTTGGCTTGGGCCAACTTCAGCTCACTCTTCAAGGCCTCAGACGCCTCGAAGCCCAGCCTCCACTTTTCCTTCTCTAGGACGGCCTCGTCCCTTTCAACCCTCAAGGCCTCCCTGGCCAAGGACTCTTGTTCGAGTGCCTTGCCCAGTTTGACCAGGTCCTCTGTTTGCCGCGTCGCCTTGTCGGACAGCGCGGTTATCTGGGTCTCAAAATGCACCCTTTGGACGGCGGCCGTCCCCGTCACCGCATCCTCGGCCTTCCTAATTTCGAGCCAAGCCTGCTTCTGCCGCTCGTTTTCTTTGTCCTTCCAGTCTAGGAAGGCGTTCAGGCGGAGGAAGAGCTGCGGACAAAAGAAGGAAACTTAGTCAAATATAGAAAAATTAGCTAAGTGTTGGAAAGAAAAGGTATAGAGAAAAGGAGACGTACCTCAGCACTACAGTTGAGTATAGGGCCGAGGAAGCCCTCATTGATTCCCCGCAGCTTATCACGCTGCGCTTGGGGAACCGCACGAACCATGGCCTCGCGCATGGCCTTCCTGTCCGCGCCAGTCAGTGACTGGCCGGGCAGCCTCATTTGCAACTCCTCTGAGATGTCTGCGGACGACCGTACAAGAAGAGTTAGCTAAAATTTACAAGTACAAGTAAATAAAAAGGTACAAGAATAAAGAAGAAAGGCTAACCAGTGGAGAAGCTTGGAGGAGAGAGATTGATGGGAGGGGGCGGCAAAGAGGCGTCCCCCTCGTTGTCTAAACGGCCAGCAGTGTCACTGGCCGACTGACTGGCATTTAGCCAATCAGATTTCTTAACTACCTCGACATGCGGAGTCGAGGTGAGGCCGGTCATTTTTTCCGGGGTTGACTTACCCCCATCGTCCAAAGGGACGGACGAATCGTGGACCTGATCAACAACAGGTTCCACGGGCTTGGAGACCCCGCTTTGTGTCAGCCGGGGCTGTTCTCCTTGAGACTACGTTGTAGCAGTCTGCGACTTCGCCTTCGCCGCGGACTTGGAGGAAGGATTAGTGGCAATCGTCTTCCTTTTCTTCGATGCGTTCGCATCGAGAGTAGAAGAAGCTGGCTGCTTCCTTCTCGCCTTTGGAGTGGAGGACTGTCAAAATACAAGTAAACTTGTTAGAAAAAGGGCACAAAACAAAATTTCAGTGTCCGTGTAAAAGTGGGAAAGAGCCCCCTTCCAATAGGCCTGAACGGACGAAATGCGTCCGTGCAAACTCGGGAAGCAGGCTCCTCCCAATACAGCAGAACGGACAATGAGAAAAGAAAAACTCAAAAATAAACTAAGTATTTACCTCCTTGATTTGCTTGTACATCTTGAAACGAGCCTTGTAACGGGCAATGTCCACCTCGGACATAGCCACTTCTCCCTTCTATGCCGGGTCAAGCATAGCGTACGCCTCCGCTGCAAAGAGGAAAAAGCAAAGTGTTAGAATATTTTTCTAAAAAACTCTACGTGCGTACAAAAAGTTTATATATCTAAGTGTCCACCTTGGGGCATGTTCTGGTACAGGCCGTACGCAGACATAAAGGTAGTGTCCCTAAGCCAATTGGCTAGAGGAACCCAATGGCGAGGGACACGTTCAGTTTTGTTACCCCGCTTGACCCGATTAACCTTGAAATATTCAAGCTGGTGTCCTTGGCTTGGATGGATGGGCGGCTTGTCAGGCTTGTGATCCCCGCGTCCGAGCTGAATGGGATCTGGACGGCACTTATTCATGCGGAGGTTGAACTCCGCATCCTTAGTTTTGATGCGGTAGAAACGGTGCTTCCAGTCCCTCCATTTGCTGACACGGTCGACCACGACCATGTAATCCCTGGCATGGTTCGAAAACTCGGCCGTTACGTCGTGAATCGGGCAAGACGTGACGGATTTCCAAGTTACCGTTATGATATTTACCGATTCAGCACGCTGCTTTTCAAAACCCCGCGATAACGGCCGATACGGCCGTTTTTTAAAAGAACTCGGCCGCATCAAGAGTTACCGGCAGAATTCGAAGAAAAAAATTCAAAATTTAAGCGTGTTGACCACTGTTCGGTGAGGGTTTATGCTTCTCCATGAAAACCGATCAGTTTCTCGGTATCCACGGTTTGAATAAAAAGGTTTTTGTAAAAAAAGCGAATAATGGGGTAGTTGGGTATGACTTTATGACAGCTGGAAGTTACCACTTTAATTTTTACTTGCTGAATTTTCTACCTGATGACCCCACCATCTTTTCTATTCCCCTCTTCTTCTTTTTTTTCACATCTCACGTGACCATTAGTCCCCATTCCCCACCCCTTATTTCCACCTTTTCAATTAACCTTTTTTTTTTTTAATTAACCCCCTTTTTTTCAATTTTATACTACTTGAAGTCTTAAAGAGCATACAACTATACGAGATACAATTACGAAATAAGCATGAGTAAGATTTTTAAAAATTACGAGAAAAAAACATCAAAACTTAAATTTTAAAAAAATTCTTGCGCGACAACCGCGATGCGGTCCGCGATCAACGCATCAATTCCGTTACCGAATCACTGCGATCATTTCTGCGATCGCAACCGAAACCGCATTTTCGAACCATGATCCCTGGTCGCACTCAAGACGAGCCAACCATCCGTATCTTTTTCCAGCCGTGTGAGTGAGTGCATCTCGCAGAAGACCGCAAAGTCTGGCGTGAAACCCTTGCAGATGCACGTCACCAAGTACCTAAATATGTTTAACCAACTGTTTGGCGTCAGTTGGAAAAGGCCAATATCATACTTGTCCAGAACTGTCCGGACGAATGGATGAAGAGGGAAGCGAAGGCCTACATCCAAGGCGGCCCTATAAACGCAAAAAGCCCTTTTGCGCGGCTTCTCATCATCCCAGGTAGCCACAGCAATGGCTTTCCTGGGGACTTGTATCTCAAATCCCTCCCCCAAATGGAGGGACTCCTTGTACTCCTCAAATTCTTTCTTCAAGAACTTCAGGGCCGTCTCTCCAACTGTACAGGCGTACGGGTCCCTGAAGTTATCAATGTTGGCGACATTTTCTTCGGCCGCCGCCTCACCTTCGGCCGTCTCACCCACGGCCTCTTTCTCAACTTCTTCTTCTTCCATTTGGTGAGAGGGGGCACTCCCGAATTCTGAAGACAGACCCCTATCCAGGTCTGCTGCCTCGGCCGAGCTTCGGCCTCTTGAGCTGAGTACGCCCGTGGAAGAAGGAACGCCCTCCTCAACTAATGGACGCTTGCCTTTGTCTTTGGCAGCGTCCGCCTCGTTCCCCGAAGAAGGGGCGTTGCGAATAGGCAGATCGGACGGTTCCCTGATTGAGATTCCCGTCATAGGTCTGTCCGCCCCGCCCAGTTGGAGCAGAGGTTGAGAGGAAGAGGGGACAGACGAACCAGCAGCGTCCGCCCCAAAATTGGTAGGATGGTCTTTGCATGCTACCAGCTCGGCCTCATCTATGACTGAGCTTGCAAATTGAGGGAACCTAAGTTCCGGAGCAGGGGTGGACGAGGCGCCTTGAGCTTGTTGGCGTTCCTCGAAAGAATAAGTGACCTCCACGGCCAAGTGATGAGAGCCAGTGGAGGCGGTCGTTGTTTGGGTGGTGGAGGTAGTCTCCACCTCCATGGTACTTGGGTTATTAGGGTCATAAGGGACCCTAGGGCGAACCAGACTACCGTCTGGGTTCCTGGCCGCATGAAGCTCGCGCGTACGCATTGTTCTTGCCATTGCCTGTGGGGACAGAGAAGAATAAGTGGGGGTGAGTATGTACGCACCAAACATAGACTCACTCCAAGGATGAGACAACTCTTCTCCGTCCACTCTAGACTCCTCAGTCCCAGGCGAACGGCCGGTCTCATGAGGAGAGTTGGACGAAGCCGAGTATGGATCCAGAATTGAAATAAAAGAAAAAATACAAGTAAAGAAAAGAAAGAAATGTAAACGGCCTACCTTTGTACGTTCTGAAAACTTCAAAGTGTTCTCGGTGTTGTTGAAGATTGACCGGAAAACTCAAAAAATGCCCGGAAAACTCAAACTCACGGCGGCGCTCTTGAAGATTAAAGGAAAAATCACTTTCTCTCACTAGAATGCTGACTTCTCTCTAGAATTCACAATTGGGTAAAGTGTGAAAATGAGAATTCACCTCCCATATTTATAGAATGAACTTATGGGGGCAAAATGGTAAAACCATCTTTCCCGCCTAAACATTCAAACGGTAATTTTTTGAGAAATTACTCGAAGAAAGGGACAGAATGACGTTAGGGTTCTGTTAACTTGTGAAAAAATCAGACGGACAATTGACGGCACGTCAAAGTGAGTTGAAGTGAGTTAAGTCACAAATTCAAGAGATTTACACCTTCAACACTTAGTCTCCAGAACTTAAAAATATCTAAGAGGAAAATGCGTCCGCCCAGTTCCCAGATGTTTAGTCCAAAGGGGAAAGTTCAGACGTACGTAGCATGATGAAAGAACCATAGAGTACGCCTGAAATCAAGTAAGCCCAATCCATTTCAAAAATATGTGGACGCTATGGGTAGTTAGGAGATAAGCTCCTCCCAGAGTATGAGGACGTCCAGTCCAAAATATGCGGACGTCCCGATGAGCAAGGAGATAAGCTCCTCCTAGAGTATCAGAACGTCCAGACCAAAATAGGAGGACGTCTAGTCCCACTGCTGAGGCCGCTCTAGGTGGCTAAGAGATAAGCTCCTCCCAGAGTACGAGAGCGTCCAGACTAAAAAGCAAGGATGTTCATTTTAAATGTTGTGGACGCTCTGGGTAGTTAGGAGATAAGCTCCTCCCAGAGTATGAGGACGTCCAGTCCAAAATATGTGGACGTCCGGATGAGCTAGGAGATAAGCTCCTCTCAGAGTACGAGAACGTCCAGTACACAATATGGACGTCCAAATGAGCAAGAAGACAAGCTCACTCCAGACTACGAGGACGTCCACAACAAAATATACGGACGTCCAGGTAGCAAAAAGAGCTTTGAGTCCAAAGTATATGGACGTCTAGGGCAGATGGGAGGTAAACCCAACCCAGAGTACATGGACGTCCAGAATGGAAGATCAGAGGAGGCGGCCAGTAAGTGTACGAGCCACCCCCTCTGAGGGACAAATGTTTAGGGTAAAAATACCCCAAGTACGTGGCCCAATCTCATAGTGACACGTGGCCCAATAAGAAGGCGACACGTGGCATTATGAGAGGGTGACACGTGTCCTCCTGACAGGGTGACACATGTCAGCTACCTTTAAATACACAATACAACATCAGAAAGAGAAAAAGGCCTTGATTACATCAGGCCCAAATCCCGAGAAAAACCTTGAATGCCGTAAAACGGCGCCCCCCATGACATGTGGCGACCCCTGATTGCGCAGCCAATCACGTCATGAAATTCTAGGGTATAAACCCTAGAGGGGCACATGTTCCCACCCCTATAAATACCCCAATCATTTATGATGGGAGGGGTGGATTACGGAATATTCGTTGTTTTGCAGGTGTCCAAGTCTCATTGTCAGAAGAACGCGACCAGTATCCGAGGAGTTCACAAAAAACCCCGAAACATGGTTAAAAATAATATTGTTCTTTACTGTTTTCCCATTGCACATATAGGGAAATAGGTGAAACAAGTGAGCAAGGCAGAACAAGAAACAAAAAATTGAAGAAACCACGAGCTAAGAAAACCAGTAAGCATGCTTCTTAGAAACTAAGGTCACATATCATTATGACTGAATAATAACCAGATTAATTTCGCCTTTCAGAATGTAAAAGGTTCATGCATTACAACAAAACATCCATTCAAGCTGCTCACAGCTAGTAATACTACCTATATTAACAGGCATTACTGATCACTAAAACCAATAAGCATTACCTACCACCACATTGCTATCAGCATTTTCACTTACAGTTTTTTTAACATCTTCACCTTCTTTAAATGCCAGAAGATCTTTAGCAAGATCAGGTTGACCAATATTGGCAGCCATTTTATTTTTCCATTGTTCAGTTTGGCCTACTTCAATCATAGCCACAATATCATCAGAGTTTTCTACATTGCTTTTTTTAGCTCTTTTCCCTTCATTACAACTTCTGAATTCTGCAATTTCATTTGACAGTTCAGCCAACTCCCTTTCTATCTTCACAATCCTCTTTTCCACATCAAAGTGAATGGCTCTTGCATCTTCTAATTGGCCTTGTAAATTAGCTTCTCTAAGTTTAAGAAAGTGTAACTTAGATTGCATGGCACGTTTCTTAAAAGCAGGAAACTGCTTTGAATATGTGTTGCCTTCATTTTCAGCCATAGTAAACTGCAAAACTAAGAGTAGAAAAGGATCAGCTCTAAGCTTCACATTTAAAAACAAAGCATAAACTATATAGGATTAAACTGAATATCCCTAATGTACAGTGGATAGTACACATTATATAAGCAGTAAGCCCTAATTAATGCTAGCCTATAGACACAACTTTTATAGAAGCATAAAAAGGAAACCTATGCTTAGTAAAAAACTTTCTTACTTTTTATAGGCTTACTTATAATGATATGAATCAACATTTGCACCTAATAATATAATAATTATTTAGTTATTTATTTATACCTAATCTCTTAAACCTAAGTATGAAGTTCTCATATTACAGAAACAGCTACTATAGCTCCTCAAAGGCAGGTGGTGAAACAACTTACAGTTAAGAAAACAAGTAAGCTTTGTTGATCATCTCTGCTTTGACTTTATTTTTGCATAGTAACATATTAATAAATTACTGTGGAATTCACTGGTTGGATAACAGAACCCCCAGCTGCTGTGGTTGGCCTAAAATTACTTGCTGCCCCTTTGAAACTGAAATCACCTCACTTTTGTGCACACTGTAATGCAAAAAAATTCCTGCATGAAACACTTCATTTCTGTTGTGGAAATGGATCTATTGAATTAGCCACTAATGAATATCCTCCTACACTATATAGACTTTTAACATCTGATGAAAACGATGCACTACACTTTAGACAATATATCCGTTTATATAACAACTTATTTGCATTTAGCTCATTGGGTGGCAAATATGATGCAGACACACATAAAGGAATTTATGTATTTAAATTGCTTGGTCAGATTTACCATAACTTGCCAGATTTAATCCTTGGTGATGAAGGCCCTAAATATTTGCCACTCTATTTTATGATGGCCAATTTGAAACAGCTGCTAGAACAAAATGCTTTAAACAAATTAGACAGCATATTATAAACATACTTATGGAAGTAACTCAGCATAATCCTTATGCTCGCTTTTTCAGATCCTTGAAAGAACTCGACATCCATGAAGTCACACAAATTATTATCAACAAAAACAGTGTCGTTGACCAATGAGTTTATAATGCTCCCACAGCAGATGAAGTAGCTGCAATCTGGCTTGACAATACTTCATCAAGTGAGTCCAGCAGCCCATACATCATTGTAAGAGGAAGGTCACAGCAGTCTCATCGTATATACCATAACTATGGATGTTATGATCCTCTGCAGTACCAACTTTTATTTCCTTATGGTGATTTTGGTTGGGGTCAAGGTTTGACAAAAAAACAATAGTGCAGATCAGCAAACAAACCATGTTATGTCCTTTGTAGTACATACAGAGGAAGATGTACTTCAACAGGAAGCAAGCCGTAAGTTTCTAAACTGAATAACAATTTTGCTAGTTTTGATCATAAGTCTTTCACCTTCATTTTATGCTTTTACTAACATAAATTGCAACCATACTAATTCCAGGCTTAGTAGATGCAAGTGGTAGTTCGGCTAGGCATGTTTCTCCTCGTGAATATTATGCTTACAAGCTGCAGTGCCGACCAAACAACATGCTGCTGCGTGCAGGCCGGTGTTTTCAGTAATACATAGTTGATATGTATATGAAAATTGAAAATACTTGCCTAGACTACTTCCATCACAATCAACAGACAATCAAAGCTGATTTGTATCAGGGGATCTTAGATTCAATTGAGAATGGTGAAACAAATCCCATAAATGTGGGTCGCCGAGCTATATTACCGCCGACTTTTATTGGTGGCCCACGAGACATGAAGTGTCGATACTTAAATGCAATGTCTTTAGTGCAGCGCTTTGGTAAGCCTGATTTGTTTGTCACAATGACTTGCAATGCAAACTGGCCAGAGATCAAAGCAGAACTGGCTCCCGGGGAAGCAGCTCAAAACCGGCCTGATATTGTTGCTCGTATTTTTCGGTCAAAATTGATTTACTTGAAAAAACAAATAGTGAAGAAGCATATCTTTGGAAAAGTAGCAGCTATGATATATGTGGTTGAGTTTCAAAAAAGGGGCCTTCCTCATGCACATTTCCTTATCATCCTAAAACCAGGGTGCAAAATCAAAACACCTTCAGATTTTGATCGATTTATCTCTGCAGAATTACCACCCCACAACTCCCCAGAACTTGGTAAAATTGTAGTCCGTCATATAATGGATGGCCCCTGTGGAGAAGTTAATCCTGATTGTGCATGTATGGTTACAAAGCATAATAGTTTTGTGTATTTTAAATATGGATACCCTAAAAAAAATTTACAAGAAACAACAAACCATGATGATGGATATCCCATGTACAAAAGAAGGGATATAAGAGAGAGTGTATGAGTTCGGGGTGCAAACCTTAATAACCGTTGGGTTATTCTATACAATCCATACCTCTCTATGTTATTTGATTGCCATTTAAATGTAGAAGTATGCTCATCTATTCAAGTTCTGAAGTATCTATACAAGTATGTTTACAAAGGGCATGACAGGGTTTCTTTTAATGTTGTTGGAGAAGAAAAAAACCCTGAAGATGAAATTGAAAGGTTTCAATATGGTCGATGGGTTTCGCCATGTAAGGCAGCTTAGAGGATTTTCGGCTTTGATCTGTTTGAGATGCACCCTCCTGTGTAACAGTTGGCAGTGCACTTGGAAAACATGCAAACAGTTCAGTTACAGGCTCATGAACAGCTAGATTCCGCTGTGTTGAATGACCAAAGATCCAAAACTCAGCTCACAGAATTTTTTAAAGCAAATGCAGCCTCTCCTCAAGGTACAAGATACCTTTATAGCGAATTTATGAAGCATAACAGATGGGAGGCCAGTAAGAAAGCATGGTTTCAAAGGCGGAATAAGAAGATTGTGATTGGTCGGCTGGCATGTGTTTCACCAGCAGAAGGAGAGCGATTCTTCTTACAACTGATCCTAATTAATGAATGCAGTCCTAAATCATTTACTGACCTTCGGACTGTGAATGGGGTACTTTGTGCCACTTTTTAGGAAGCAGCTATTAAAAGAGGTCTATGTGAGGAAGACAATGTAGTATACTCATGCTTGGCTGAAGCATCAGAAATTCAAATACCAACAGCCTTACACCGCTTATTTACAGCTGTTTGTGTTTTCTACACACCCAGTGACCCCAATAGACTCTAGTAGCAATTCTACAATGATCTATTTGATGATTACAAGCATACCTTTCCACAAAATAAAGGTCGTGTTAGGTTGCTAACTATACAATCACTTGAACGCCATTTAGAGTCTATGGGGAAATCATTAGCTCATTTCCAACTTGACCACTTACATGAAGAGGTGCCAAAAGAGCTGAACAGAACTAAAGACATCATCGATGCTTTAGATGCACCTATTCCTCAAGAATGTATTGACTGTAGAAGCAAACTTAACTCAACTCAGCAAATTGCATTTGACAAAATTATTTCTCATGTTCAATCAGGAAAGCCTGGCTGCTTCTTTGTTGATGGTCCTGGAGGAACTAATAAAACATTTTTGTATAACGCTTTATATGCAAAAGTACGCTTGGTAGGAAAAATTGTTCTTCCAATAGCAACATCAGGCATAGCTAATGCAAACATATCTTCTAGCAGGACAGCGCACTGAAGGTTTAAGATTCCTCTTAATTCAGAAACATCTCTTGCTTGTGACGTTCCTAAACAAGGCAGCTTAGTTGCTTTGATCAAAGAAACAGCTCTGATTATTTAGGATGAAGCTTCTATGGCAAAAAAGGAAAACATTGAATTTGTTGAGCTTTCACTTCGTGATCTTTGTGACGTAGAGCAACGATTCAGTGGGAAGGTTATAATATTTGGGGGAGATTTTAGGCAAGTTTTGCCGGTTGTTCCTCACAAAACTCAAAGGGAAGCTGTTGTAGCAAGCCTGGTTAATTCACATATATGGCCTTGGGTAGAAAAGTTACACCTTACTGAAAACATCAGAGCAAAAGAAGATCTTCCGTATGCATCATTTCTGCTGAGTTTAGGCAATGGCCAACTGCAGTCTACTGGAAATGCTTTTGTCTAGGTTCCTCCTCACATTGTGAGTTATTATCAAGAAGGCGATGATCCTATCAGTCACCTAGCTTCTACTGTATTACCTAAGTTAGAAAATGCAGCGTTTTCACCAGATATCTGCACAAAGAGAGCCATCCTCACACCATTAAATGATGCTAGTAGACTTCATCAACACATTTCTTATTAATAAATTCCTAGGAGACTCTGTTGTTTACAAAAGTTTCGACAATATTCTAGATGATAACTGTGCAATTTACCCAATAGAGTTCCTAAACCAGCTTGCCCCAGGTGGTATGACTCCACATGAACTTGTTCTAAAAATAAACAGCCCTATAATATTGCTCAGAAACATTGATCCAGCAAATGGCCTGTGCAATGGGACACGTCTTATATGCAAGTCTTAGAAGGAATGTCATCGTTTGTTCTATAGCCACTGGTCTTCGCCAAGGAGAACTTGTATTCATTCATCGTGTTAATCTCCGTCCTCCATCATCAACAAAATACCTTATTCAGTTTGAGTGAATACAATTTCCTCTGAAACTCAACTTTGTAATGACCATCAACAAATCTCAAGGGCAAACATTAAGCCAAGTCATGGTTTACCTCCCACAACCATGCTTTTCACATGAGCAACTGTATGTTGCGTTGTCGAGGGCAAAGAAGTCAGAAAAGGTGACTGTAATCACACCACAGCCTACTGAAAACTACACATCACTAGTTTTGAAAAACGTTGTAGCCTATGATGTTTTGCGATTATCTGCGTAACATGATGCAGCTTTTAAAAGGTATTAATCACTATCTACTAAATCTACCAATTTAAATTTTGGTGAAATCTTCTTCCTATCTCAACTAATACAATCTTAAACATATTATAAATGCAGGTGATTTCCCTTTTATATATCATTGCAATTCAACAAATCAGGTTAATTGTTCAAAATCCTTGTAACAACTTTTGGGTTAAATATAAATTGGCATTTTGTTAACAATGCAATTGTTTTCTTGCATTGCCTATGTTTATTATGTATTAGACCACTTCTGCATCTCTTGCATGTAGTTATTTTATGGAATATTCACTTTAATTCTGCCATTTTAAATAATTTGAAATGGTAACACAATAATAGCAACATCCTAGGTTTTCTAATCTTATCACAAAAAATCTGATTTTGTAAAAAGCAACTCCTACCTTTTCTTTTTGGATTGCATCTTTACTTTTGCAGCTGCATTGCAGCGGTACCTCATTCATTCTATTACCCACAAAACAAATGTCCTTATTCACTTTTACTACACACACCTTATTAACTGCTGGTCAATACCATGTCACAGTTTTTTTTTTTTTTTTAAATCTATCAAAAAACATTTCATATTTGATAATTATATATATACATATATATAAATCCAAAAACTAACAAAGGTATAATAAGTTTATCCTATGTGAAATTATTTTTGTCGTTTTTAATGTATTGCAAATTGTGCTTTCTTTAAAAGAAGACTTCTATCACTTCATATTTGGCTTACATAATTACTATTTCATCATCAAAGTAACAGTAACCTTTGTTGGAATTACACACAAAGCAGGTTTCTTACATTTTTCCCACTTTATACACCTCTTTATCTGCTGCACAATAAAATGCTTCAAAACATAGTTAAATATATTGGGTTTTACAAGGACTACTTTTCTGCTATTAAACCTCCTAGCATTTCAAAGACAACATTTACTCTACTTCTTTTCTCTCTGCCACTTTGGTTCTCTGTGTGCTAGCAATAACTACCTGCAAATCCACTCTAACAAGGTATGTCCATAAATGCTTTGCTCTTCAAATTAACTCCAGCCTTTTTGAGTTTTTTTTTCCCTTTCATCTTAATAATGGCATGTTGTCTTCTATTTTCTGTTAGTAGTAGTTGACAAAAAATACTTATTCCTGCTTACTTGCTTAGTCCATTGTCATACCATGTTAGCTAAACAACATATTTAAATTTATATTACAAGTCTCATCCAATGATTACATCCAACTAGCTCTTTGTTTTGTTAAGGCTACAGTTTCCTTTTGACACAATACTTGGTTGATAAAATTCTAATGATTTGTGAAATTGACATGAACTGCTTAGTTAGTGCCTGTATCAGTTAACAGCATAAAAATTATGTACTTGTTTGCAGTAAAACCCGCTAACATTGTAATTATATAGACTAATATTTGAGCTCCCTTAATTTATTTCACTTCTTCCTCCCCTTTTTCATGTCATTAGGGCCCATGCACATCCAGACGTCATTGCTGACTACATGGCAAGGCAGCTTGAGTTTATAACTGTAGGCACTAAACCAATTCCTACAACACTTGATCAAATCATCAATAAAACTGTGAGCTCTTCTGTGAACTATTCCCTATCCCTTTTCTACCTATACTCTCTTTGTTAACTTACACTAAGTCATTTAGGTTGATAACACTGTCCAAGAAGAAGTGGACACACTCACAGTCACAATTCCAGATGCATAGTTGAGCAATATCATTGCTTATATTTGGCTATGATGGTTGTGGGAAGCGATGTGGCATTGCTGCAAATATGCCATTTTTCTCCCCACATTGCCCTAACAAAAAATGCACTTCCACTGAAAGGTGCATTTCAGCATCCTTATATTGTACAGCCAAATACTACTCTTAATTAAAATGCACTAACAACAGTATAAGTAGAGTCAACTTCACCTTTGATGTTGCGGATGACACCGGCACATTTCGTCTGACTGCCTTTGGTCTAGTGTGTGAGCAAATCCTCGGCCTGACTACATTAGAGATTTTTGACAGGAAAATTAAGGTGCCTAATAAATCCACACTAATAGCTTATTTAGTAAAATCACATGCGTCTATCCATCTTTGGCATAACACCATCTTCTGTTTCTCTCAAGATGATTGGAGTGACTTTGATCACCTTGCTGCAGCTTTGAAGTCCACACCAATGCACATCATACTTCATCCAGCACAGTCATTGAACAGGGCGGGGTGCTGAGGTGGGTGGTTCAATCAGTTTCCCGCCCCTGAATACCTAATCTGCAAATCTAAGGGCTCGTATCAAACACATCATTCCCAATAAGCTTTGCTTATCATTTTGGGTTGTATTCTTGTTTAAGACCTTCTTGATTGCTCTTAAGCATGTTAGCTTTCTCTAACTATTTTCCAAACATTGTTTCTTCTAATTAACATATAAGCCTTGCTTTTGTTGCTGTAGTTGATATGAACAGCTTAGTATTTCACCCTTACATGCACTTTACCTTAGCCTTACAAACAATGTCTCTTTTTCTTGCTTAACTAATGCATGAGTTCAGCAAATTCTTGTATTATAAACTGTATGTTTCACAATCAGTGCATGCATTCTGCTGTGCATATCAAGTTTCGCTTATTTCAGATCCTAACTAACAGCATATGCAAATAGAACCATTAAACCTATTGTTTTCATCCTTTTTTACTTGAGATTACACCCACTCATGCAATACATTGTTAACGTAACCAGCATAAATACCTATACATACATCCTAAATTAGTCATGAAATTACTTAAAGTCACTCTCACAAAATCTCAACAATTTTATTCTCAATAGCTCTCTCGAAGTTCGAATAATATTTCACTAATTTCGTACGAGTTTATATATTCTTCCAATTACATTGAAACTTGAGATAAAATTCCGTTTAATCTATGCCTCTGTGATTATAACTAACCTGAACAATAACTAACCTGCACTTGGAAATAATTTCCTATATTAATTAAAATGTTTTTCGCATCAAGATGATCTTCAAGATTTTCTTCAGACATAAGTAAAGCACAAGAAAACATATCACACCAATCGAAACAATAAGAAGAGACCACTACTATATATGAAGCTTATAACATTATTTACAAGCACATATAATTAATGGACAGGCGAAAAGGCTAAATTTTAACTTGGTTATTAGATGAAGGATACATGAACAATTCAGTTTAATTTGACACATTCTGCAACTCTAATCTAAGATCGTGTTGTGTACAAACTAATTTAAGTAATTAAATAAGTAAGCCATTACTTAATTAGTAGAGTATCTAATATGAATGTGGCTTGATGCATCCATCACATAAATTCTATGCTTTAAAGAGATATAACTGAAAAACTCAGCAATTTGCAACTCAGGAAGCTAAGTAGCAACGATGTAGGTGGTGCAACAACAGCTCAAACTGCAAAACGAGAGCTGAAGTGTTATATCAAATCATGTTAGTATGTTACTAAGGATAAATGGTTCATGCATATCTTTAGCAAAAACAAGGCTTTCGGGTAAATCCTAACAAGGTTCAATAGCAATTGGGGCCAAGCATCTCAAGTTTCCTACCAGAATACTCCTCACCCTCCCACCCTCAAGATCACAAGTACCTATCTTGTCACTTTGCTGTCATGCCCCTTTAAGTAGCACAAAGTACAAAATTCTAAACCACGTACATGTTATATACAAGCTAAGTGCCTAACAGAAACACGGTATGCGACGTGCCATATAAGGAATAAAAGTAAGCTAGCTAGCAATTTGTTTCTGTTAAATTCCTTTAGTTAGAAGGGATTGGGAAAAAAGGGGGATAGGGTTTGGTAAATGTAGTAGTTACTCCTCATTGATTGCTACAGCTTGATCATGAGGGAAACAAGATGAAATAGATAGTGAAGCAACTTAAACAAATTCTTCAGAAAAGCTTATATTACACCTACATTACCTATAGTTATAACTTGTAAGCTTGAAATAATTTAACCAAACACAAGAGATTTGTACATAAGTAATATGTCTTATGAGATTATAGGAGATAACACGAGGTCAAGTAAGAATCGAACTTACAGACAGATAGAATGAGTGGCTAGCAGTTTTGTACTGAACAATTCAACAGTGACTACATCAGGGAAAATAAACTCTAACATTAATTATATATAACAGTAATTATATATAAAGTCATAATATAGTTTCCAATTCCAATTATAGCTAATTTAAGAACTTGAACTTAGAATAATTGTACTATAACGCATACTAACAAATAGGTAAATAAATTGTTATCTTACAAGTAATTTACAGCCTACCTTTGTTGGCATTTTTGAAATTGTTAGGAATTCGTTTCACAGGGCTTATCTTACCACCCATTAACTAATTTCAGAGATTTGCAATGCTATTAATCTACTCAAATCATAAATCACAATTCAGCATTTTTCTAAAATTGTTTAAAGTCTTTGAGGTACATTATTTTGTTTCCTGATAAGTCCTACAGTTGTTAATTACACTTTGCAGCTAATCAAATACTTGTAAATCCCAGCTACCGTCATCAAATACAAATACTACTAGATAGTTTAGGGAATGCACCAATACACCAAAGCTTCAATACATAGTTAAGTATCATCAGAACTTAAGCAAACTAAACAAATTTCATCCACTTCAATTCAATACCCATGAATCAAATTCTATCCATTTCAAATAAACCAACAAGATAAACCAACTTCATTCATTTCATTTCAATCTCAAAACACATAACCAAGTTACTAAATCCATTAATTAAACTACATTGCCTTCTGAGAAAATCAAGAAACATTCATCATTCATATCAATTTACAAAAAAACCAAAAGCTTGCAAATTACTTTAAACTGCAAACACAAACAATAACACTAACATAAATAGCAAATCCTAGCAAAGTTGCTTGCAGTGCGTCGAAAGCCATTAGAATCAGTCGAAGCCTCTGACCCATAGTTGTTTTCATAGCCCATCCTCTCATCCCCACTATCATTGCCAGTAGACCAATTCCCTCCCTGATCATCTTCAGTAGCATCAAAACCCTCTTCCTCAAAACCATCTTCCTGGGCTTCATTCTGCCCATCAACCTCATCTTCAGCATCTTCATCAGCAGCATCGTCCTCGTGCTCATCATCCTCGTGCTCATTATCATCATCCCCTTCCTCTATATTCTCTTCCCCACCCCCATCTTGATTTACTTCCTCCATCTCTGCATCACCACCAACAACCTCCTGTTCTACAAACCCTTCTCCAACACCACCAACATCCCTCTGACGTTCAGGGTGACCTCCACCTCCAACATTCCTACCCACACTACTGACCCTATCCTCTTCAATCTCAATAGGGTCCACAATTCAACCAGCGGGCCCAATTCCTCCATGTACTACCCATTCCCTTTTACGGTGCTCATTGAGTTACCCAAAAAGCTCAGCAATTCGCTGTTCCCGAAGCCTCTGCAACTGACTAGACAAAACCCTCTCTTCTTGAAGCTTACTGGTATATGCTGCTCTAATACTTGCCAATTCTTCTCTTTTCATCCTCTCCTGTTCTGAAATTGCATCCATCTCCCTATACAATGCACCAAGCTACGCTTTAAGATCTTGCACCTCCCTATTGTTAGCCATGTTACACTGATCTCGAACTTTGACAAAGAAGTTGATGAGAAATTAAACAAGAAAATGGAGAATTAGCTTCGAGAATCTTTAAAAACAAATTGATGAGGAATCAGTAAGCTTTCAAAATTCCTTTATAAGCAAAAAAAAAATGGAATGAAAGGTTTAGAGAATTGGAAGCAGAGACTGGAGGAAGACCAAAGGTTGTAAAGTAGAAGGGACATCTTTCACCTTTCACACTCAACTCTGCCGCCAAATTAATTGATCTTGCATAGAAAACAACAATTACAAATAAGTAATTTTTTTCCAAAAAGAAAACCAAAATTCACTTTATGTAATAATACTCTTTCCGTACTACCTATTTTGACAAATATTCGATTACTAAGAGTATGAAACGACGGATAATTAATTAAACAATTTACATGTTAAAATTATGTACAATTATAGTAGTTTAATTCATGTCAAAAAAAAAGTAAAAAAACATTAAGTCAACATTAACTATAAACATATCTAATATAGGTTCACCGTACTTGAAGTTAGTAACGAACAAGTTATTATTTAAACAATTTACACGTTAATGAATATATAAATCTTTTTCCATTTATTTTTTTTAAAAAGAAAAAAAAACAACCCCAACACATCATTCATAATAGTTCATTCAAAAGCCCATCCATAAATTGTCATTTATAAAAAAAAAATTAAAAAAAAAATACTCTTATAATGTAATATACAACTTGTAAAATTATTATAATATCAATTAACTTATAATAATATGTTAATAACTAAGTTATATCTATATAATCAATATTGAATCAAATAATGTTTAATACTAATATAAAATAATTTAAGTCACATACTTTGAACAACGTATTTGATAATCAACAACTTTATCAATTTAGTTCCTAATAATAGTAATCAACTCCTATCTTATGACAATATTAAAATGATTCATACCAAAAAAATATTAAAAGACAGATAGTAAATTACTCAAAACAAAATTCCCTAAATTCAAAAATAACCCAATTACTCTTTCCTAGCCTTGCTCCAATTACAAAAGTCAACCCATGTCCATTAGTTGGCTAGCATATTTCCTTCAAATGAGAATATAAAATTGTTTAATTTTTTTTAAAAAAAACAAGGTTTGAAACACATTACCAACGATCTAATATGAAATTTAATTATACATCAATCTCTCTTTGGCATGTAATTAAATATCATATTAAATTTTGGGTTTGTTCTTATGACCATGTTACTAACTTAAGCCCAAGCCATAAATAACCTATGCCAAACTATCTTCCCAAAATTTGTTCTAGCAACACAAACCAATCCCCAAAAAAAATTTTAAGACATACAATTCATTTTTTACATCTTTATATATATATATATATATATATATATATATATATATATATATTTACGGGAATTCATTTATTACATTACAAAGCACAATTTTATCAATTTTAATTAAATTACACATTTTACATTTCAATTCAAACTCATACTGTTTTGGGTGTTTTTGTCCCTCGGGAGAGTTACGTCGCAAAGACTGGTCCGGCTCGAGTTGTTCCTGCAAAAATACGGAGACTCCGGGTGGTGGAGCTCCGCCTCCGAGGATCAAGTTAGTAACTTGAAAGAGAATAAAGAGTACGGAAATTTAGGTGGGGATCTGCTTGGATTCCAAGCTCAGGTGTTTCTCTGATGAAAGATAAAGTAGGTATAATAAATGATTGAATGTATTCCCAAAATGGGGAAATATCTCCCTATTTATAGGGTCATTGGTAGGTGTGCCCCTATCTAGGTCACTTGACCTAGATTTTAGTGGGCTGCGCCGAATTACGGTGGTTTCTTGGGATTTGGGCCCTTGAAGGCCGCCATTTCAGAATCTATCTGAAGGAGCCACGTGTCACATGGCTACGGGACCACTTGGGTCAGCCTGGTCTTGACACGTGGCCTTCTCTTATTGGGACACCTGTCTAGGGTAATTTTTACCCTAAACATTTGCCCCTCACAGGGGTCACGTGGATGTCACGTGGGACCTGTGACATGTGTCCACCTATCATAGGTGAACTGTAACAACGGCTAGTAAAATTTAAAATTCAAATGGGATGCCCCCGTTTTCACCTTCTATAAATAGAAGTTTACCCCCCCCCCCTTCTCTCACTTCATTTTCATTTGACTTTCTAGAGAGAGAAAGAGAGATTTTTTAGAGAGATTCTCTGACTCCGTCTGCATCAAATTCTCAAGATTTCCGTGTGCTAACCTTGCAACACCCGGTCACCGCTGTAGCAGTTTTCAGAGTTTCCAGAGTTAAACGCAAGGTAACCGCCTGTACCATTTTTAGCCTTTTCTTTTCCAACTTGTATACATTCTTTTTTCCGTCTGTATAAATAGTTTTTTTTAAAAATAAAATGAGCTCTCAATCCACACACTCGGCACTGCCTAGGACACTCAGTCGATCTCCCGAAACGGATGAGTCTAGAACAGGGGGTGCCTTTTCTGGATTGTCGGAACTGTTGTGCTCATCCCCGAATTCCTCCCTCTTTGTGTCTGTGCAGGACACAATGGCCAGAGTCAAACATACGGCCAGAAGGTCTAGGAGTCGGCGCACTATGGAAGTGCCTGCTGACGAGGTTGTTCTGTATGGGGAACATGAGGGTTTGGAGGAGAGCAGCAATTCTGATGAAGAGGCTCCCTCTTCTTCCGGGAGCTCAAGCGTACGAGAGGTAGACGGTGAAGAGGCCGCCTCCTCTAATGGATCCGGGGAAGGATTAGGCGGTACTGAGGCCGCTGAAAGATCGGGAGCCGAGGCTTCTGGCTCCAATCAAGATAATTTCGCGGCTGACTATCAACAGCCGGCGAAAGTTGCTGACAACCCTGACCCGAAGAAAATTAGGATGCTTCCGGGTGACATAGCCCTGCTGAAGAGTGGCTTCAGGGCTTTCAAAGAAAAGCACCCCTTTGGAAAGGGGTGGGATATTATCGTTCCACCTGGGGACGCAGTGATGGCTTGGGACGACAACATAGAAAACGCAGACAACTATTTTGTCTGCTACGAGGCGGTAATAGAAGTCGGCCTCCGGTTCCCCCTCCATACTGGGATTAGGAAAATCCTAAAGGGGTATGATCTGGGAGTGTGGCAGCTCACCCCAAACTCGTGGGTGAACATTTTAAGCTATATTGCCGCCTGCGAGCTCCAGAACCTTGCTCCTAGTTTCTCTGCCTTTGCTCATATGCACTACTTGAGCAAGGCCCCAGGCGGTCATGGGGCATGGTATACTCTTACCACCTTGCCACAGTATTGATGACCTTGGACAAGGTGTCCAAATGGTCCGGGTGGAAGGACAAATTTTATTTAATCTCCTCACCCACCCTGAGACACAACCGGACACTGCGTCGGTATAATCAGGAACCGATTCTCCTTGGCATGAAATGCCCTCTCCCGGCACTCTCTAATAGGGCCCGGAGCAAATAATGGAGCCGGGTTTCTTCGAAACCACTACTGAGCCCTTGGGGGATGGGACTCACATTATTGTTCCAAAGAACTGGATCCCCCACCCGGACTATTTCAAAGATGAATGCTTTCTGTCCGCCTGTGGGTTAAGCCCTATGTTTCCCAAGGGTAGATCCACTTGCATTCGGTTTTTCTGTAGTTTTTATTTTGTACTTCCAACTTTCGATGATTTTCTCTAACTTTTTGTTTTCTTCTTGCAGCCGACGCCTTGAGAATGGTTGACCCGGCTAAGACTCCGGCTAAGTCAGCAGCGTAGCTGCGCAAGGAAAGTGCGCTCTCCAAGAGAGCAGCTGTTGAGGCCAAGGAGGCCAAGAAAGGCGGGGTCAGACCGCCTGACTTCAGTTTTTCTTTAAATTTCTTGCAAAGGTTTTTTGCCGGCTGATAACATTTGGCTCTTGATTTGTAGGATGCCGCTAAACGTGTTCCACACTCCGTCTCCAAGCTTTTCAAAAGGCAAGGGGAGGAGCTGGACAAAACTCCGGCTGCCAAGGTCGCCAAAAAGAATCCTTCCCAGACAACTCATGCTGCCAATCCGGATCGTCCTACGACCGATGGAAAGTCCCCTTCTGCCTTGAAAATTCTGAGTGAAAGCTCAGAACGCTCGCAGAAGAAAGCGCCGGATGCCTCTACGGCATCGAAGGGTGGCCAGCCACCCAATGTTGCAACCGGTGCTGCAACAACTGGGGAGGAGGATACCTCTAAGCCCCATCCGGAGACCCAAGGTAAGAACAAGATTGAAATACCTTGGCCACTTGAATTTATGAGAGTCAAGACTAAGGTTGACCCTTTAGGGGGTTCAGTCAGCAGCCGACAACGAATGAATGCCAACTACGCTGCATCCCTCTCACCAAGTACTTCTTTTGGTGCAGATTTGACATCCGACGAGCCAAATCTTCCTGGGTTTGCCAAGCGGATGGTGAGGATCCTCACCCGGTCGGAGAAGAATTCCATACCTGATCTGCAGGTGGTGGACTTTGACCGGATAATGGGCCAACTGGCTGAGGTAAAAGATTCTTCAACTCAATTCTGATATTTTTTCTTCATTTTTTCACCAAGTGTTTCATAATCCGGTTGCCCTTTTCTCAGGTAATGTTGAGGGTGGATGGGCTCTGGGGCCCCTTCAGGCGGAAACAAGAAGAGGTAAATGACGCCAAAAGGAGGGCCCTTGAAAACCTCAACTCTGATGAATATGCTAATTATATGTGTGATTTAAAGATTAAAGCAGTAGAGTTGGAACAAGAGGAGCTGATCCGGAGTTTGACGACTGTGAACGATGAAGCTACCAGCCGGGCTAATGACCTTGATCAAAAATTGAAGGATGCTAAGGCTGAACTCAAGGCATTAGAAGACGCTGACAAAGAGAACACGAGGCTCCGGGTAGACGTCACCCGGTTGGGGCTGGAAATTATCAACATGCGGAGTCAGCATGCAGATGAAATTTCCAAGGAGAAGATGCGACTGATGGAAGAGAATGAGCGGGACATTGCAGCCCGCCTGAAGATCACTTGGGGTCTCCTCTATCCAGATATAGACTTTGAAGTCTATAAACTTAGGTATGATTACGCCACTGCGGTGTATGATGCCCAAGTGTTGGGAGAGGCAGCTCCGCCTCGCTTCAAGGAATGGGCTGCAGAGCTGGGATATGATGTCTCAGATAATGAGGAGGAGCCGGTGGAGGATGAGCAGAATGACGGCGGTCAGCCTGATAACCAATCAGAAACCCTCCCAACAAGTCAGAACCAGCCGGATCAGCAGCCTCAACCTCAGCCTTAGGCCAGCCTCCCCAAATTCAGCGGCAGTATGCCAAGTTTCTTTCTTTTCCGGCTTGTAAGCCGAGTATATTGTATTTTTACCAACTATGGAGTTAGGTTAACAATCATTTCCTTTCTTCCTCACCGGGTGTGATTCCGGTTAACAGTTATTATGGCCTTAATGCCATTTTTAATATTTATATGAAGTATTCCGACTCAGTCGGTTGTTTATACATGTTTGTGTTTGAATTTTTGGGTTTTTGAATTTTGCGTATATACTGCAATTCTTTGATATTTTGCCTAACTTAAAAAAGCATGCGGCAATTTGCATTCCGGCTATTCTTGCCCCTGGACGGCTGTGTGGTTGGTTTCATTTCAATATTGATTGATTAGCTTGAAAACACTTGATACTTGGAAAAGTATGAGATGTTTTAAGGCCAATCAATCACAATGGTGATTGCCCCAAACCAAGTGCACAGCCGGCCATTAAAACGGGTGCTTCGAGCCTCTTTCCCAATCGGTAATATTCCGTTTAGGATTATTGCATAGCCATTACACAAAACTCTTTTGCCCCGACTGGGAGAAAGTGTGCAATTTGGAATAAATAATCTAAGTAAGAACTTTAGCCGGTAACCGACTTGTAGACTATTCTGGTCAGACGGCTATGAGTTGACCAATTTTGTCGTTCAATCTTTGCCGTCTGCATAGGTACGTAGAGTTGACAAAGAGTCTGCTCTTTGCTACGATTGCACCCGGAGGGGTGTCGCCGGACACCATTGTCCATGTCGGGACAGGCGATTTTGTAAATTAAGCAACCATCCGGCCATTGGCCTTTGGTCTTGTTTGAGACCGGTTGAATAGCTACTAAGCGTTTTTGTGCTTAGTTTTTTCAATCTGGCCATTGGCCGCGTGTTATTTGATTATTGATTTTAACACTAAGTATCAAACTTAGTTGGTTAAGCAAATAAGACGTCTGGGTATTACCCAGACGGATAAGTAATTATAATGATAACAAAACAATTTTGAAAACAAAGCCTGATTTCCCATTAATAGACTCTTTGTTTACAAAAATTTACAATTCTCAGAAGTAGTATGTTTTTACGTTATCTACATTCCAAGTTCTAGGTAGGCGTCTGCCGTCTGGGGTTTCCAGACAGTAGGTGCCATCCCTGACTTCTTCATAGATCCGGTAGGGGCCTTCCCAATTAGGGGTTAGCTTTCCAAGCTCATTGGCCCTACCGGTTGCCTCCATTTTCCGTAACACAAAGACGCCAGCTTTCAAAGGGCGCTTGCGTACCTGACACGAGGAAAATGTAGGTCGTTCTCTACCCTTTCCTAGAGTCAAAGAAAATTTATAAACACTCGACCAACCTAATACGAGTATATGGTAAGTCAAGGGTCGAACCCAAGGGAATGAGTAGGTGCAAGTTATAGCCTAGGTCAAGCTACTTCAAAGTTTACGGAAGATGCGGTTGGTCACTAAGGTATCGAGAAAACTAGATAAATAGAGAAATTCAATATACTAAACACTAGGGATATAGGTTCCACATGCAAGCTCAATGATTATGCTAATTGAAAAATCACTCAATCAATTCAAACATTGCAAAGGACAAACAATAGTTGCAATCAAAGGAATTCAAGGGCTATCTCCTATAAGCCAAGCTAGGGATCACTATGAATGGCTAGCTAGGAAAATCACAATCAAATTCAATCAATTAAAGCAATTCTCAAATCAAGGGTTCATGTCATTGAAATTTGCAATGCAATCTAGATTAATCTTATAGGTTGATCACTCCTAGTCCAATCAATCACATGCACAACTATGTCAACCAATTTAATTGCACCATTCAAATCAATTTAGCACCATCAACTAGCAAAAATCATCAATCAAGCATGCTTCCCCTTCTCCCTAGCAACTAATCTACTCACTAAACATGGTGGAATTAAGAAACAAAACAAATTCAATCAAATTCATATTCATTTAAAAGCTAAATCAAAAGAAAATCAATCAATCAACAATTTCTAAAGCAAGGAATATAATCTCAATCAAAATCCACAAAAAACTAGAAGGAATTGCATTAAAAGTAAATCAAGGGAAAGAAATCTTACAAATATTCATTGAATTGAAGAAGGAATTTCAAGATTAAATTGAAATCTAAGATCAAATTCAAGTACTAACAAGTGAATCTTAAGCTTCTCTCTCTGCTTTCTCTCTCTACTATTTCTGGAAAAATTCTCTCTCTAGTACCAAGTTAAGTCGTCCCCAAAAAGAAAGTCAAAATCTATAAATAAGAAAAAATCGAGCGAAGAGGGCCGCACAGGCCATGCGCACGCACAGCCCAGCCGCGCGCGCGCACTGTTGGGTCTGCGCGCACGCACCCCTGTGCCGCGCGCGCACCCCTGTGCGATGCATGGGCTTTGGCTCCTTCGCTTGCTTGATCAAATTCCGCGCTCCCGAGCATCCCCAACATCAGTGCACTCGAGATGATGCCCGCGAACATGGCAGTCCTAAAATGAGCAAATTGACTTGATTTTTCACCTACAAAACACAAATAAAACAAAGAGAGGAAGCGTAGCAAGGTAAAACTAAAACTACAATTATGAATTATCAACTAAAAATATGAAAAACTCGTAAAAATCAATCGAGAACTAAAGTGAATTATAAAAAATGGAAAATCGAATAAAACTAAAAGAATTATATGAAAATGATGAAAGAAAATAAAGAAAATGAACCTAAATCTTATTCTTTTGAGCGCCAAAAACGACGTTCATCAGTACCTTCTTGTTGTAGGCTCTCGTCATTCTCAGACGGTATGTCTCATGACGCAGGGCAGCATAGCCCCTGCGTTCCGGGAGGGAGTCCAATGCCATTCGCATGGCCTCCTAATTTGCCTCTTCATCATAAAGCATGAATCTGAGAGTTGGCTCGTAATGCTCAATGGGCAAGAAGGCTTCAGCACCGTACACCATGAGAAATGGGGTTTCACCGGTTGCCCCTTTGGCAGTCGTCCGGATGGCCCATAGGACGTGAATCAGTTCTTCTGCCCATAAGCCACCGGCTCTTTCAATTTTCTTTTTTATGCCGTCTGAGATAAGCTTGTTGAAGGCTTCAACTTAGCCGTTTGCTTGGGGTCGGCCGACTGATGCAAAACAATGTGAGATTCCCTGATCTCCCAACCAAGTCTTGAGGTGAGGCGTTTCAAACTGAGGGCCATTGTCGAACACCATAGACATAGGTACCCCAAACCGGGTGATGATGTTCTTTCAAATGAAAGAGATGACATCCTTTGTCTTGATGTTCTTGACCGACTCAGTCTCTACCCATTTGGTGAAGTAATCCACAGCCACCAAAATATAACGCTTTCCGCCTGGTGCAAGCGTATAAGGACCCAAGATATCCATGCCCCACTTAGCAAACGGGACTGGGCTGTGGATTGCCGTCAGATCAGTAGCCGGACGGTGTATAAGCTTGCCAAACCTCTGGCATTTGTCACACCTCTTCACCAACTCCTTAGCATCTGCCTCAACAGTAGGCCAAAAATAGTGCCGCCTAGCTCTGAGGGCTAGGGAGTTGCCGCCTATATAAGAGGCGCAGTATCCCGCATGCAATTCTTCGAGTCTTTACCCTTTTCTGGGGTAACACACTTCAGTAGAGGTTTAAGGAAACCCGCCTTGAAGAGCTCTCCATTTCTCATCTCGAAATTTGCTGCTCGTTTCTTCATGATGGCTGCCTCCTGTGGTGAATCAGGAAGTGTGCCGTCTGTTAAATATGCTCAGATGCCATCCATCCAGGTAGGGCTTCGGTCTAGAATTCCAATGGGCTCTTCATGTATACTTCTTTTTTCTAGAACTTCCCAAAAGACTGACCGAGGCGTATCACAGCAGGCGGAGGATGCCAATTTGGACAATGCATCCGCCTGGTTGTTATCTGACCTGGGCACTTGACTCAGACGGAATTCTTCAAGTGCCCCAGCCTCTTCTTTGACTGCCTGAAGATACTTGATCATAGCCGGATGAGTTGCTTCATATTTTCCCTCATACTGGCTTACGACCAACTGTGAATCAGAGTATGCGTCAATTTTTGTTGCCCCTGTTGCCTTACACATGCGGATTCCGGCTAGCAGGGCTTCATATTCCGCCTCGTTATTCGAGGCCTGGAACTTAAACCGCAATGCATATTCAAATCTGTCCCCCTCAGGGGACTCATATATAATTCCTGCACCACAGCCGTTCTTCGTTGAGCTCCCGTCTACATACACTTTCCAAACCTGATCAATGTTATCCGGTGATACCGGTCGTGTCATTTCAACAATGAAGTCGGCAAACGCCTGACCCTTCACTGCCTTTCTGGGTTCAAAAGTGATTTTAAGACTTTGCACTTCAATAGCTCATTTCAACATTCTGCCGGATGACTCCAAGGTAGACATTGGCCGCTTGAGGGGCTGATCGATGTAAATTACAACCGGATGTGCCAGAAAGTACGGCTTCAATTTCTTGAATGCCATACATAGAGTAAGGCCAAATTTTTCAACCATGGGGTACCAGAGTTCAACATTTTTTAGCACATGGCTAATGAAATAGACAGGGAGCTGGACGCCGTCTCTCTCTGAAAGGAGAATAGCACTGAGGGCATGGTCTAAGACGGCTAGGTACATGTATAACGTCTCTTTGGGCAGAGGGCTAACAAGCCTTGGCAAAGAGTGCAAGTGTTGAAAGGCCGCCTCAACATCATCCCCCCATTCAAATTTGGTCTTCTTCCTGATTGCTTGGAAGAAGTAAAGGCATTTGTCACCTGACCGGCTGAGGAACCTCCCTAGTGCCGCCGGGCAACCGGTTAGTCTCTGCACTTCCTTAACAGTGCGGGGTGACTTCATGTCAATTACTGCATGTATCTTCTCAGGGTTAGCCTCTATCCCCCTTTGATCAATCAGGAATCCGAGAAACTTCCCATACTCAACACCAAAGACGCATTTCTTAGGATTTAACATGACCTTATGCCGCCTGAGTGTGGTGAAGGTTTCTCGGAGATCAGCAAGGTGATCCGCTTGCTGCTTGGATTTGACTATCATGTCATCTATGTACGCCTCCACATTCCTCCCAATTTGATTAATGAAGACCGTATTAATCATCCGTTGGAATGTAGCCGGCGCATTTTTCAAGCCAAACGGCATCACAGTGTAACAGAATAACCCCTGATCAGAAGGCCGTCTTCTCTTGATCTTTTTTCCATAGGGGTATCTGATGGAAGCCAGAATAGGCATCCATAAACCTCATCAAGGCATGTCCGGCTGTAGAATCGACCAAACTGTCGATCTTTGGAAGCGGATAACTGTCCTTTGGACATGCCTTGTTGAGGTCTGTGTAATCAACACACATACGCCGGGTACCATTCGGCTTTTTTACAAGCACAACATTCGCCACCCAGTCAGGGAAATTAGATGGCCGAATGAACCCAACATCCATCAGCTTTTTTACTTCGGCAGCTGCCGCCTGACTTCTTTCCTCGCCGTGATTTCTTTTCTTTTGCCGGATGGGCTTCTTTTTTGGATCCACGGCGAGTTTGTGGACAGCAAGATCCGGGCTGACACCTGGCATCTCTTCCACTTCAAAGGCAAAAATGTCTTTAAATTCTTTCTGCAATAGGTGCAGGTCTGCACCCAGCTTAGCATAAGCAGTCGTCCTAATCTTAACAGTACGCTCTGGACGGCTGTCGTTCAGAGGTATATCAATATGTTCTCCATCCGGTTGGGGACGGAGCTCATCTGACCGTTCCCCGGTCAGTGATTGCTATTTTTTCTCTTTCTTCACCTCCACCAACTAAGGAGCCGGTGCTTTCTTTTCTTCCCGGCTGCTGGTGGGGCTGGGCCGGCGTCCTTGACATGGTCAAGGTCTATTGGTTCTTACCCTTGGCCGTCTAGGGCCACAGTATCCTTGACGGCTGAGAGGTAACACTCCCGGGCTGTCTTTTGGTCCCCATTCAAGGAACCAACAGAGCCATCATCCATCTCATACTTAATGAGCATGAGAAAAGGGATGATTACAGCCTTGGCTTCGTTGAGGGTTGGACGGCCTAGGATGATGTTATAGGCGGTCAGTTCCTCAACGACTAAGAATTTGACGACCAGGTGTCGTCCTTTTCCTTTTTCACCCAGCCGGATAGGTAAGTCGATCCTACCGACTAGGTAAACCATCCCACACCCAAAACCAACCAAGGGGTGGGTAACCGGATGCATGTTGTTGAGGTTGTATTTCAGCTTTTGCAGGCACCGGAGACTGATAATGTCCGACGAGCTGCCGGTGTCAATAAGGATTCGACCAACCAGCTAGTTTGCGACCTTACATTCAATGACGACCGGATCGTCATGCGGACGGCGTACAGTGCCCCTGTCCTTCTCAGTGATCAGTACGTCTGGGAAAGAGGAACTACCTGCCGCCTGATCATCATCATCATTGTCCATCTTTCGAAAATGGCTCTTGGTGCCCCGGATGGTAGGGCCACCGCATGAGAACCCGCCTGCTATGGTATAGACCGGCTCCTTATCGGTGTCCGAACTACTAGCAGGCTGGGGTGTCTTAGATGACTGCCCCGAGTTCTTCTTATTAGTCCCTTTGGTCTTAGAAATGTTGGACTTTAACATCCCCTTGTCAGCCAGACGGTCCAACGCCCGTTGAAGGCTGAAGCAGTCGTTGGTGTCATGGCCAACTTCCTCATGTTATTGGCAGAACTTATTTTTGTTCCTTGATTGAATGGAACTTTTCATTGGATTCGGCTTCTCTAGAGACAGCCGGTCCTTGATCTCCATGAGGATGGAGTTGCTGTCCTTGTTAAACTCGTACTTGGGGACGTACGGTTTAAATTCTTTCTTTTTCTTCTGGGACGGCTGGTCAGAATCACTCACCGCACAGAATTCTTTTCTCTTTTTTCTCTCATCTTTTTTTCTTGGCCGGCTGAGCAGGCCGGCTGTCTTTTTGCCTGTCAGACTTCTTGGAGTCCGACTGGCTACCAGGCGAGCAGAGGTCGGTTGCTTGAATATAGCTTTCCGCCTCCCTCAGGGCCGCCTGCAAAGTAAAAGCCCCTTTTCTGACAAGGTCGAACTTAAAGGTCGACCCGTCTCTCAGACCCTTAAAGAAGTCTGTAAAAGCTACCTCATCAGACAGTCCTTAAATCTGAATTCTGGTCAGATTGAACCGCCTGACGTAGGAGCGCAGTCCTTCTCTCTCTCCCTGCTTAATGGTGCTCAAGTCAAGACTTGTTTTCTTCGCAGGGATGTTCATTGAGAAGTTGGAAGCAAACAAGAAGGCAAGCTTCTTGAAACTATCGATGGAGCCGGCTGACAGGTTGCCAAACCATTGTTGGGCAATGCCCTTCAATGTAGCCAGAAAGCATCGACACCAAGTGGCATCATCCAACCCCTGTAAATACATGAGGTTGGTGTAAGCCATGAGGTGATCTTCCGGGTTGGAGGTACCATCATAAGTACCCACCAATACATTTTTAACCTTGGCCGGCTATGTCGCCTTGGTTATTTCCCGGGTGAACGCAGAAGGTTGTTCACCCAGGCGGAGCAGATGAAGCTGCCAGTCCAGTGGCTGGACATTGTTGAATGCCGCCTGACCTCCGAAGAGGGCCGGCTGCATGTAATGACGAGAATACGGGTCGTAGACCATAGGTGGCTCATACGGTGCATTCCCAATCATTTGAGGGCCAGAGTGGACGGTATACCGCCTGTATGGCTCTCATGCAAGGATTGCACATTCCCTGCTGACGTATTCTTAAAGCTGTTTGGAAAGCTTAATGTAGAAGCTGACTCAGACAACTGTTGATTCCTCCTGCGGGAGATGATCTCCTGGGCATCAAGAGGTGATTTTTTGTTTCCCACCTGCTGTTCACTCCGGCAGGTATTGTTGGTGTTCCTCTTAGGCAGAAGAATCTTGGACCAATCAATGGTCCCGGCTGCCTTCTCCTTTGGATGCGGAGTTGGCTGCCTATTTCTGACTGACTTCCCCTTCTCCAGAGGAGTCTTCCTTGCCGACTGACCCCTGCTTGGGCTAGCCCGGCTCTTGGGGATCAGATCCTTAATTTCACCCTAGAAACTAGTCATGAATTTCATGAGTTCGTCTCGAGTGACGGGAGCAGATCCACTGGCCTTATGGGTTTCCCTTTCCGGTTGTCCAGGGGGTCGGTTTGTACCCGCCTGGCTGGCACCCCGCTCCAGAGTGTCTCTAGGCCGGATGCGCTTGGTTATCAGAGAGCCATCACTGGCTATATAAGTTTCGACCTGAGGATCGTCGTCCTCTTGGTCAGTAAAGACTTCCGGTTGGTCTACCGGACGCTCAGGAGGTGGTACAGACTCTTAAACCATCTTTGAGGTACTCTTCCCACAGACGCCGCCAAATGTTTTGGGTGTTTTTGTCCCTCGGGAGAGTTACGTCACAAAGACTAGTCCGGCTCGAGTTAGACCTGCAAAAACACGGAGACTCCGGGTGGTGGAGCTCCGCCTCCGAAGATCAAGTTAGTAACTTGAAAGAGAATAAAGAGTACGGAAATTTAGGTGGGGATCTGCTTGGATTCCAAGCTCAGGTGTTTCTCTGATGAGAGAGAAAGTAGGTGTAATAAATGATTGAATGTGTCCCCAAAATGGGAAAATATCTCCCTATTTATAGGGTCATTGGTAGGTGTGCCCCTATCTAGGTCACTTGACCTAGATTTTAGTGGGCTGCGCCGAATTACGGCGGTTTCTTGGGATTTGGGCCCTTGAAGGCCGCCATTTCAGAATCTATCTGAAGGAGCCACGTGTCACATGGCTAGGGGACCACTTGGGTCAGTCTGGTCTTGACACGTGGCCTTCTCTTATTGGGACACCTGTCTAGAGTAATTTTTACCCTAAACATATACCATACTTAGATAATAATAAATTTTAAAAACCCTCAACATTGCCACATTTCTAAACACGAAAAACAAATTAATGTACACACTAGAACGCGCGCTTAAACTCCCTAGTCTATATAGGAGCAGTGATAGACCACTACCAGGTATGGGCTCGTTGGGCACATACCGGGGGCAAAAATGTAATTTCGCGTATTACTTATCATGATTGTAAAAAATAGTCTCTCTCCGCTTAATAACAGTATACAAATCAAGAATAACCGTATACAAACCAATAATAACAGTATGCAAATTAATAATAATTGAGCACCGACCCCTCTTTCTCTCTCATTCAATCTATATTCTCTTCTCTGCTTTCTCTCTCCAGAATCTTTCAGGTTTCTGATCTTCTATTCTGCTTGTAAAAATTTGAAGAAAAAAATTTAAACTTTATAGTGAATTTGTGCTATGAACTTTGTTGCTTGCTTTGCTTTGCTTTTATGCTACATTTTTTGAATTGGGTTCCTTTCTTTTTGGTTTAATTCAGGTCCACTGACTTTTGATTGATTTCTTTTTTTTTCGGGTCTTTTTGTGGGTGTTTGCTAAATTCTGCTGATTTTACTTTAGTAGTTGATTTTCAGGCGGCAATAAAAGCTATCCATGGAGGTGGGGAAAAGGTTTAAGGGAGGAAGAAGATGGAGAGGAAAGGGAAAAAAAAGGCAAAAAAATAATTTTATATTGTGGTAGTGGGCTATAGTTACTCGTCTATGATATAGATTATGAACCCTAAAAAAAAATTCCTAGATTCTAAACCCTAAAAAAATCTACTCACGTCAATCTTCTTGCTGCTGCTCTCAATCTTCAATTTATCACCCTTTGTCGTGCTCGCCGCTCTCAATCGTGGATTCCGTCATATCACTTCAACTACCAAGGTATGTTTTTCTCGCTTTATTTTACATTTTATACAATTTTAGTTTTGATTTTATGGTTTTATTGTTTATTTTCTATTTATAATTGCATTTTTGGGAGATTTTGGAATTGTATGATTTCGGATTTGGATTTTGGTCTGAAATGATATTTTCGTGTATTAAATTTCAATTCGATGATTTTTTTGCTGAAAATGATATCTTTTTTCAATTTTGAGCTTAGATTGAAGTTTTAATGGAATTCTGGGTGTCTTGGAGTTTAAGGGCATGCTACATTATTTAACGCATTATTTTTGATGGAGTAGTAATTAATTTCTATTGGTGCTCACGTTTAGTTCTTGACTGACATAAAAAGCTTACAATTTACATGTGTTTATGAAGAATTTCGAATCTGTGTGATGCTGTACTAATTGACCGAAACTTTGGGGCAATTACTGTCAAACTTTGATAACCTGATGCTATTGCTATTTCATGTTAATAATTATTATTTACCTACTTTTGCTATTAGTTACTATTGCTATTTCATGTTAATAATAACCTGATGCTATTGCTATTAGTTCCTATTGCTACAACCTTGGCCCATTTTGGATTAGGCTTGTCCCGGCCCGACCCGTTGAACAGGTCTACTCCCTAGCGAGCTTGAAAAAAGAACTCCACAACAGCCTGCCAACGTCTCCTCCTCTGCCGTCATCCAATCATGGCGTGCTGTTGTCCCGTTGATTTGCAGTTCGCGCCCGAAATTTCTGCTTTACTCCAATCTCCTTCTTCTCACGAAACCCAGGTACCAATAATCCCTACATATATTTATTAATTTATTTATTTATTTTTTGACTTTGATAAACAGTGAGTGTAAATATTTTGACATTTGTTGATGGGTTGATAGGAATATTTTGATAAACTGATAGCAACAAGGCCATGTCATGGACTCAAAGTTAAAGTTGATGGTGAACTTGGAAAGGGTAAATTTATAACTTTTATTTGCTTTTCATTTTTTCTAATTGTCTATGTTTCTACTTTTGAATTGCTGTGTATATTGTTTCTTTGCATTATCATTATTGGAAGCAATTTTTTTATGCTCATTATTGATGGTGCATTGAGTTGTCATATGTCTGGATTGTCTGCAAAGTTTATTTATTTATTTAACCTTTTATTTTTTATTATTTTTTATTTTTATTTTTATTTATTTTTATTTTTTGGTTTTCCTTGAATACCTTAGTAAATAATCTAGTGAGCTTAGTAGGGTTTAAATGTGTTATTTATTTATTTATTCATATTACTTCATAACATATTGAGCTGTGAAATCAGGAGTCTAGGTTGAGTTTGGAATGGATTTTGATGCGTCAGAGTCATGTAAGTTAGGGCCATTAGCGTTATGCCAACTCAGCGTCTTCGTGCATAATTGACTTCGTGCTTGGGTCACTTTAGGATTAGTTTGGGCAGTTTTTGACAACTCTACTTTAAACTTAAGACACACACTCTGAAGTGATAAATTTATTTATGTATGTATGTAAGTATGTATTAATGTATGTATGTATTTATACAAGTAGCAAAATCAAAACTTTACTGATACTTCATACTTTCACTATGGTGATGTGTATTGTTTAGTGCATAGTTTTAGTGTTGTAATCAAGTACATTTTTGTTGCAACAGCTGCATTGTTGTGCTGCATGGAGATCTATTTGTCTCACTTAACCTTGTACAACTCAGTAGCATCACAAGATTATCTATTCTTGTCTCTTGAAATTGTATACTCCAACTTGATTGTTGGTCAAAATTTGGGGATGATTTTTGAGTTAAATGGAGTGCAGAACAAAGGAGAATACAATGGTTTTCTTATGTCCTTTTGATTGGATTATTGTTCATATGGTATTTATAATTGTCAAAGAATAAAGCGATAGATTTGATATATTTTGCAATCTAGTACATGAATACAATTTACTAAATACTGTTAAGAATGATGGGAGATTGAGAGGTTTTAAGCTTGTGTAATTCATGTAATGATGTAGTACAATTCAAGAGCCTATAATGGTGCAAGGCAATAATGTATACATCAATAAGTGAAGTTATAGTGACTGATCTAAACAAGAAATGACCTCATTGCTTGATATTAGAGCATCTTCAGTTATAGCATTATGGTTCAAGCTAATTTCCTTTTTACCTAGTTTGTACCTTAAAGGTTAGTAATTACTCCCTTAATTCCTTTTTATTCTTTACGTTTTATTATCATGCATACAAATTGAAAAACAACCATTTTAGATGCTTGAAGAATTAACTTCATGTAGTGGTCTTTTGTGCAACTCATACACGATGATGAATTTTTCCTTATCTAAGTTCTTCTCCGTCTCATAAATTAACTCTCTATACAACATCATCTTACAATACTTCCTTTGGCTTTTTATTACCCTATAAATTATGCAAGTTATTTTGTCATAATTAATAATAAAATTTGGCAATTAATTTATTTACATTCATTGCAACTTGGACACATTTTAACGAAAGAAAAGTACTAGGCTGTTAAGCTTTTCATGTTTTGTTCTGAATTATTTCATTTCTATGGATAAAATTATCCTCTTTATTATTTGCTCCCTTGGAAAGAAAACGAAACTCTACTTGTGGATTAAATTTGAGTGGCATACTTCCTTGTGTTGAACTTTTCAAAAATATTGGTTGTGGTTATTGTAATGCCAATAGTTTTTATACCATTTTCCTAGGAAATATGATGGTTTAGGGCATGGTTCGAAAATGCGGTTTCGGTTGCGATCGCAGAAACGGTCGCAGTGATTCGGTAATGGAATTGATGCGTTGATCGCGGACCGCATCGCGGTTGTCGCGCAAGAATTTTTTTAAAATTTAAGTTTTGATGTTTTTTTCTCGTAATTTTTAAAAATCTTACTCATGCTTATTTCGTAATTGTATCTTGTATAGTTGTATGCTCTTTAAGACTTCAAGTAGTATAAAATTGAAAAAAAGGGGGTTAATTAAAAAAAAAAAAGGTTAATTGAAAAGGTGGAAATAAGGGGTGGGGAATGGGGACTAATGGTCACGTGAGATGTGAAAAAAAAGAAGAAGAGGGGAATAGAAAAGATGGTGGGGTCATCAGGTAGAAAATTCAGCAAGTAAAAATTAAAGTGGTAACTTCCAGCTGTCATAAAGTCATACCCAACTACCCTATTATTCGCTTTTTTTACAAAAACCTTTTTATTCAAACTGTGGATACCGAGAAACTGATCGGTTTTCATGGAGAAGCATAAACCCTCACCGAACAGTGGTCAACACGCTTAAATTTTGAATTTTTTTCTTCGAATTCTACCGGTAACGCTTGATGCGGCCGAGTTCTTTTAAAAAACGGCCGTATCGGCCGTTATCGCGGGGTTTTGAAAAGCGGCGTGCTGAATCGGTAAATATCGTAACGGTAACTTGGAAATCCGTCACGTCTCGCCCGATTCGCGACGTAACGGCCGAGTTTTCGAACCATGGTTTAGGGTTGTCACAACTTGATATTATGGTCGTGGTAAGCTAAAAACTTCTATTAATGTGGTATTGTGATCGAGTTTCCAAAATTATAATAATAAATGAAAGGTTTTTAAAATTATTTAGTATTACTGAAATGTAGTTATAAGGGATGGAGGAGGAAGATTTTTGTTGGTGATTACACGGAATATCACTTTTTTGGTTTATGTAGCCGACCCCACTTATGGGATTAAGACTTTTATTTATTGATTGATTGGTTATTGAAAGGTAGTTCGATAGTTGAATATCATAAAAATCGCAAAAGGTAGTTATTTTAATAAAATGAGAAAAAGGCTGATTAAAACCATTTTAGGCCTTGTTTGGTTCACCTTATTTTTGCTATCTGAACTTATCTGGTCTGTCTTGTCTGGTCCGATCTCACTAATTGTTTTATTTGACCAAACTTTGACCTTAAGTGTACGATAATTTATAAGATAAAAATATATCAAATGGGGTCTTGTTAGATTCGTAATAATGTGTATTTTATTAATATGTAATTTTCATAATTTTTTTCATTAGGAAATGAAAGATAATTAGCGATAAAAAACTGCACATAAAACGATGATCTGAACTTATTTTTTCCGATCTGATATGGTCTGAATTTATTTTTTCTGAAATAAGTAAAAATAAGGTGAACTAAGTAAAAATAAGTAAAAATAAGATGAACTAAACAAAGCCTTAGTTCAATAAATGTTACATTCCTTTATGAAAATTGGTAAAATTTACTGTTTAAAAGCAAATTAAGGTAATTAGAGAGAGAGTGTTGATTTGGGAGTGTAAGGAAAAGGTGGATAAAGTAATAGTGTAAAACGATAGATGGGTATAAGAAAAAGTTAGATAAAAAAGGGAGAAAGAGTGAAAAAGTGTAAATAATGTGCGGGTAAGGTACTAAGGTAGTTAAAGGGGTTTGTCAAAATTGAAATATAGAAAAAAGTGTAAAAATTTTTATCAAATTAGTGGAAAAGAATATTGTTAAGAACTTTCAAAAGAGAAGTAGAATAATTTCACTAGAATATTCAAATTCAATCATTTCCCCCAACACACGCACACACACAACGAATAGTTGTTAGTTATCAAATGTTATCATAACAAAAAGGTAGATGTGATAGGATATAACAGTGTACTTTTTACCATTGCCAAAAATTTGGTCAAATTAAGTTGGGACAAATGATAAAGGAGTTTTAGCAAAAAAAATTAGGAAGAAGTATGTAGCTTTTAGGTCTAAGGTACTGTACCTTCAGCAGCCTAAGACTCTTAACCTCTCTAGTGAATTTACTAATTTTCTCAAGAAGACTTTGTTTCAATGGACCATTTATATATCTATATGTTGGTCTTTATCTTTTCTCATGACTCATGTAAAATATTAGTAAAAAAGAATTGATATACAAGTATAATTTTTATATTTTATGTTTGGCCATATTTCTAGCTGGTTTAATGAGTTGGGCATTGTATGATTTTGTAATGTTCAGTTCTTGAGTATTTTTGTTGTGTAGAATGCCAATATTGCCAACCTAATTATTTGTATGCTTCTGTTGAGCATAAATTTTTTAATATATTACTGTTACATTTCTGTTTGTTATACAAATCTGATGTCATTTCTTCATGATATATACTCAGGAGTATATGCTGATGCTGAATTCAAAGACGGAGAACCTGTGCTGAAAGACCTAATGCTAGTGGGCTCACAACACTCTACTAACAAGGTCTCATTGATGTGACTGATGATGTCGTTTCTTTGATCCGTTTAATACTCTTACAAAATAAGTCACTAGTGCTTAATCTTGACTTTTGCAGATGGACTGTTTTGTATGTGGCTCTTGCTTCTGTTTCATAGGCTCAATTGAACTTCAAATTGGGAGAAAACTCTATTTTCAAGGACTAGGTGCTTCCTTTAGCAATCAATGTCATAGTGACTCTTCTGATGGGGAAGATGGCTCTTGTGAACTAGAAGATGCTAATCTAGGAGAGTGTTCTGCTTCAAACTCAAAGGACAGGATTCCACTTTCTCAGGAAGTTATTGAGTCACTAATGGGTGGCCAACTTGTATTGCCCTACACTGAAAAGTTTTCCTTGCCATCACCATATCCTTGCCGTGGTGGTTGTGGAGAAGAGTACTACTGCAGGTAAGATCTTAATTTAGCAAAATAAGATCTTTTTGAACTTGTATGAGGTGAATAGTTAAGGTTTATGTTCACAAGTCATAGCATTAGCAATAATCAACAGTATGAGAAGAATGATCAGTAATAGCTGAAAAGCATTTTGTTAGTGAATTATAATATTTAATTGTAGGATCACACTTAAATTGGGTTTTGCTGGGTATGTTATATGGATCATACTATTGGCTTATTGTTAACAAGTTGGAATTTATATTATAAACCATTTTCTTCCTGTGTCTGTGTTTACCCCTTATAATTTATGCTAATTGATTAAATCATAATATTAGATAGCAGCAATGCACATAATAATATCTTTACAGCAATGTTGTATGATCATATTAATAGTAAGATCTCTTGCCGGTGAAAAAGGTAGAGCCATTTTGTGGAAGAATTTTGAGGAGCAAGACTCAGACATATAGTCATATCATAGAAGAATCCAACAGCCCTGATACCAGTACATATTTTATGCTGGCCAACCATATACTGTTTTATACTTGTGTATACCTAATCTCGTCTCATAGCTGCTTATGTATACCACTTGATATCTAATGATGTCCGTCTACAGTAAATCTTGTGCAGAGATTGACTGGGAAACCTGTCATTCTTTGCTTTGTATTGGGGAGAATTCGAAGTCTGCTTGCCGGAAAGCACTGTCCAAGTTTGTAGAACATGCAAATGGTAAGACTCTTGATTTATTGATTTTGTGATTCTTTTCCTCTTTGTATTTCCAACTTATTCTCTCAAATTTGTAATACTGCAGATACTAATGACATCTTTATCCTAGCTGCCAAGGTAAGAGTTCCCCACACCCCACCCACCAAACCCGAGTTCAAGCTTATGCAACTATTTATGCTCAGCTCATTTAACATGGGGAAAGAAGTAAAAAGTTGAACCAAACAGGCACATACCAAATCAAGTCAGGGATCTCTTGTTCTCAACAGTCTTTATCTATGCCTACAAAATCCCTTAATTTTGGCCTTTGAAAATATTAGAAGGAATGAGAATATAATTTTGGCAAGTAGCACTAAGTGAATGGGACATGGAGTAGCTGTGCAAATGTACTTAAATTGACTTGTGACAAACATCTCAAAGAATGTATAACATTGTAATCTTTTTGGAGTCACAATATGTGTTACTTAGATCCAATTCTACAATTGAGTCGCATCTCTTGATGCCTTAAGTAAGTGCGTGTAACCTTTGAATCGACTTCCTGTGTCCTTAATATTAATTTTTGACGGACAAATACCCAGATCCACACCCATGTTGATTCTGTATCCCAAGTATGTCTAACACATGTTGACCCTTTGGTTCTTGGTCCAAGTGGTATGATGCATTTGTGCCTTGAGCATGGGCTGATTGATATCTTTATTATCATTTCATGCAGATTACAGAATATTGTATTGAAATGATAAAATTTATAAAACATATTCCTCTCTCCTGCAAAATCTGATTTGAATGTTTTTTTTTTTTTGTCACTGTTTTAATGTAAGGTGGTGGTGTTTAACCTTTACTAAGGTCATTTGCTTTTCCCGGTACTGGATTTCAGATCATTGCTATGACCAGTCTGAGATACAAGAAGTTGAAGGAAGCTCGTCTCAAAGAAGTAGGCTGTAAAGCATCAAGTGATGCACAAGTTGACTTGTCATTACTTCTGGAAGCATGGAAGCCAATCTCTATGGGGTACAAGAGAAGGTACTAGAAACAGTGGGATTGATTAATATTATCCCCATTAAACTATTAATTTGATGCAGAAAACATCTTGAATCTGTCAATTTGACTACTTTCTAGGTATTTGATGGTGAACAAGGAGTCATTAAAGATCTGAAATAGTTATGCTGTGTGTTCCATATCTATGTCTGGTTATTCTTTGAAGGTTTGAGACTGTGTTGGAGTTTGGAACATAATGAATTCTGACTTACTATGATTGTTGAGTTTGTAAGAAAGCCGTCCTTGAGAAATATCTCTTCATGAAATATTTATCTTAGAAGGTAATAATATTGTAATTCGGGACTTCTTTATTACTTTATATATAAAAATACTGCAAGCTTAAGTGATAAATTCTTTTTAAACTTTTGCTTATGACCCTTGATAGTACCCTAAGCCTTTCAAAATTCTAAAACAGACTACATTGGTATGGTGGTGATGTAAACAAATTGTGAAAGGAGTGTTATGGTATTCAACTCAAAATCTTAAAAACAATCTTCAATCGAATGTGGCCTATATTATAGGACAAAGGGAGTAATAATTATTACTTACTATTATTACGCTATGCAATGCAAACCCTCTAAAGCACTCATGTGGCAGTAAATTAGTCTTTGTAGTCTATAATTCTGTATGCAATATATTTTTTATTTTTTTGGGCAAGTATTGGAGATATAATAGAAAGACACCAAGTGTATACACAAAAGGATGACTAAGGACAAAAAAATTTCGTGTGCTTGAATCTTGAAGCTATTTGAGTACAATTTGAAGAAATATCAAGTACTGCTCAATGAATGTCAAATACATGTGGCTGCTCGAATTTTTCTGATACTAATACTTCATGTAATTTATAGATCTGTTTATTTTGTAGTGATTACATTGGATTGTTTGTCAATTTGAACTTGTAATATCCTGCACTGTAATGTGATTATTGCCTCAGAACAATTTTCTGTGAAACATAGATTCTTTGTCCTATTGTTTTACTTGGCAATATATGTAAATCCTTTGCATGTGCTTTGCGAACTCAATAGGATGAATTAAACTTGGATATGCAATTTTTTTTCCCGGTCTTTTGTTTTTTCCGTTGTGTATTTTCCAATGTCAGGGTCACAAACTTCTTTGCAAGTCATATCTAAATTTTACTGAATATATGAAAGATGTTAGTATTAATTGTAGAAGAACTGAAGAAGATGATGATGTGGATTTGTCTAATGTTATGCAATCATTCTTGGAATGTCTTGAAGGACTAACAATGTTTTATGCCTTAAATTTAGGTGGTGGGATTGCATTGCATTACCTGAAGATGTTCAGAAATGCAATGAAGTTGCGTTTAGATTGCAGTTTAAAGAGCTTGCATTTGAGGTAGTCCTTTTTGTATTTAAATAACTGTGTAAATAAAGCCATTAATTTTATGTTATATGTTAATGTTGTGCTTTCTAGGGTACAGGTTTTATTTGTAAAGCTTTACGTAAATTTTGCGATAAATGTATGAATATAGTAAAAATCTCTGCATAATATCTCTTGCAGTGGAACAATAGGAAATTTCGTATTCCTTGTAAATCCTGATAATGGATCAACTAACTTGTTCTCAAATACTGGGGTGGAATATCCTCTGAAATCCGTGGCGAAAATTTAGGCTCGTTCAGGTTAAAGCTGTAGAAATGGCATGGTTTGATATTTATTTAGAAATCTAGAAGCAGTATGCCAACATAGTTGAGAAAACAAGCTGTAAAACACCCAAAACTTGAAATTCTGTGATTTTGATTTGTGTGTGTGTGTTTGTGGGTGGGTGGGGGAATAAAAAGCTGCAAAACATCAAAATCTTGACAGTCTGTGTGTCTGTGTTGGGGAAGAGAGGTTGGGGGGGGGGGGGGGAGTGGGGGTGACAAGACTAAATCCTTTCTTATCTTTGTCCTTCTTCCAGTCGCTGCATATGTGCCGCAAATATAAATTCAGTGACAAGACCAAAGTCTTCCAAAGCTGCAATGTGTATATATATATATATATATATATATATATATATATTTCTTTTTCTTTATATATCAGGGATTATGTTATCACTTGCCAACTTTTATGCTCTTTATTAGTTAAGTGCTTCTGATAAACCTTTTGAATTGCAAGCATTAAATGTTTACATGATTTTTCATGAAATGCTTGTACGACTTGAACAAAGATTCCCTGTGCCTATTTGATCTAAAATCATTTTCATGGCTTTAGTTAGCCAGGGGCTTAATAATTATTTTTTAGTCATCCAATTTTAAGAACAGGGAACTGATTGTTAGTCTCATCAATTAATGCTTGATCATAAATTCATAATGAATGAAGGATGTATGATTATTTGACTGTCCTTTATGAGCTCTAGGTGTGTAGTCTTAATATTTGAATTTTTTAAATTTATGCATAAATCGATTTATCTTTTTACATCACTGGCATGGTGCTTTCTTTTTATTTTTTGATCCTGTCATATAACTTAAATTATCTGTGGGGGAAGAGCTTGTTCTTGCTTGTGAAGGTTTATCCTGTTGTTTGTTTGTAATAAATAGTATAAGCCATGAGTGTAGTAAGTTGGGAACAATAGTATCAAAGCCATATCTTTTCTACCATTTAAAAAGAGTTGTTTTGTTCATTCGACTGAGTTTGAAGATCCTCAAGTTGTGACTCTCAGAACTATTCAACCAAGTTATCAGAATTGAAAGGATTTGTTTATATTTACCGGTGTTCACTGTTCAGACTCTTCGGAGTCTTGCAGCCAATATAAGTTTAATTTAGGTGATAAGTCTTGACTTATATGGATGTTTCTAGCATTAAAGGATAGCAGCTCTGATTTATGGATAGATTAGTTGATATAGAGAGAGGGTTTTTAATTTCAGTGTTGACATAGTTATAGGGTTGGACTTTCAAATGCCATAAAGAGAAGGAAATTTTATCATTTGAGTGGATCAGAAAGTGAGATTTGAATCTTACAACTATGTAATCGACTGAAATTACTACTTACGCAAAATAACAGGAAAATAGAGAGAAAAAGATTGATTCTTTGATTGAAAAGGTTAGAGCTTTTTACAAACTAGCAACTTTTGGTTCCAATTCTTTAAGGTGGCTTGAGGCTACTACTCTCCTAATAGTGTTTGAGGTCACAACTCTCCTAAAATATTCATTCCAAATTCTTCGTGCCCTTTTCCTTTCTTCTCTCCCTATTTTTAATAAAACTAAGACTATCAACCTGGTAATTCTAGACTACCCATATTGCCCCTCCTTAGGTTAGTTTATTACAAACTATGCCTTCAATTATTTGTGAGATTGCTAGTATAAGCTGTCTTTTTATACTAGGAAAACTAGAGAGCATTGCGTTTTTATTTATTTATATGGATTTCTTTTTGGCCATCTAAAATTAGAATAGGCTAAATAAAGTTGGAACAGTGAGATCAAAGTTTTTATTGTTATGCTTATTTGATATACCCAAATTTTCAAAATTAGTTGGGCTATCAGCTATAAAGACGCACTTTCTGCCCATTTAGAAGAGAGGCCTTTTTAGTTAAACCAAAAATGGTCTAGGCATGAGAGAGAAGATAATGCTGTGTGTAGGGGCTTTTGTAATCTTCAATCCTTACTATTTAATATGGCCATGTTAGATTATCAATGAATTTTGAGAGTAAGACCTCATACCTTTAGGCTTTGGTTGGCTTGGTGTAAATTATTTTTAAATCTAAATGTGATGTAATGTTATGTATGGGTCCCTCACATGCACTTTTACTTGATGATCAAACAAAATTAATGTGCAAGATTAAGCATTCCTTTGGCGCCAAATAAGTGAACCGTTTGATTATTTGAGTTTTACTCCATAATCTTAGAAGTATTAGTTTACATCTTGTTATAATCCTACTTATGATAGGTTTTTTAATGTTTTAGCATTTAGGTCACATATAGTCCCAAGGATTCTTGTGAGGTGGATTATGAACCTTGGGTTGGCACGTGGATTGTCGGTCTTCAATGGGTCCAAAAAGACCCGTCTTCTGCCCCCGTCTTGTGATCCAACCTTGTTTTTGGCAGCCCAAATTGTAACCCAATGGATCTAATAAGAAGGTGATAGGTTCTGCAATCGAATCGCCATTTAAATTCTCCTTCCCGCAAATTCTCATCAGAGAGTAGAGAGATGAGCAAGAGTGTTCCAAAATTCAGAAGGAAAGAGACATATCTTCAATTACTCAGGCTATTCAGTTGCAGGGAGAAAGTGTGGAGAGAGAGAGAGAGAGAGAGAGAGAGAGTGTGTTATCAAAGAAGATGACTGAAGCCATGGCTTCTCTTTAGGGGGAAAATGATTTTCCACTGTTTGAAGAATAGCTTTTCTGCCAAACTTATCCTTTCACTTGCTGGCTTATATTACTCTGGAGAATACTAGAATAGGGAAAACAATATTGCTGGAAAACGTTTCCCAGCTAACCAATCAATTCCCTATTGATGGACATATTTTCTGTTTAAATATTGCATGAAGTCGGGAAACTGAAATTTTTTGAAAACATGTTCTAAAATGTTCATTTGTTATCTTCTTTTTAAAGAAGCTTAACATTGTTCAGCTTAGCATCACCATAACGAGGATCTGCATATATGTATGCTGATATTCATGCATTGTGTTGACACTACTATGCCTTTTCTTTATAGCTATAGTAGGCAACCCTAATGTCATACTATGCTTGCCAGTCACTGCAGCTCTTGAAAGCAGCCATATTTGATGAAGAGTGTGCACCTCGTATCCTTGCTCTTTGCTTGAATAAGTCTTGTTTTGCGTTTTAACTTTTGACATTTTTTCCTTGACAATCTTAAGTGTTCTCGCTGGAGATTTATGGTCATATCATTGGCATGTTTGAGTTAAATAATCTGTAAGTAAAATTGTTTATACCCCCCACCCCCCCCCCCCCCCCCTCTTTCTCCTTCACAACAGAAAATGAATTAGAAAAAAAGGAAATCATCATTTTTAATTTTTCTTTTATTTGTAGTGATTTGGTTGTGGCCTCTCCTGTCGAAGATTATTTCCACTTTTTAGATGATCTACCAAGATCCCCAAAGGTTAGATGCTGCTTCTGACTTGTTTCTAAACATTTCCCTGTTTTCCTTTATTAGATGATCTACCAGGATCCCCAAAGGTTAGATTATTTCCTTTATTACAGCCTGTTTTCTTGAAAATTTTCGCAGAAAGCAGCTGAAGCTGTAACTCGTTCAATATTGGATGCCCTTGATGATGATTATTCAATTTGTTGTCAAGGTAGGCTACGTGTACTTTAATGACTGGGGATTACGAATAATATAGTGGACTTTGTAGTTAATTTATGCATTTGCTGCAAATATTGAACTTTTTAATTGAGTGGCCTGGATTTGCATTTTATGCTAATATTAATTGAACTGAAAAGTCTCATTTTTCTTGAAAAATAATGCATATTGTAATACTAATTGTATACTTTTTTCTTCTCATTCAAGCTCATAGGATAAATGACAAAGAAGAAAATAGAACTCTTACGAAGCATCTTATTTTATTTAATTTACTTCTTAAAAGTTGAAATCAACGTGTATATATCTTCCATGTAGGAACCGCGTTCTTTCCTCTGCAGAGTTGTATGAACCATTCTTGCTGTCCAAATGCTAAGGCATTCAAGAATGAGAATGTAAGATTTTTCTTGATCAATCTCATTCGCATTATATATTTCATTGGATTTTGACAAAATTTGTTGTCTAATTTCATTTTGTTGCTGTTTCTAAATAGAGTAAAAGAAAGGAATATCTATCTACCTAATATAATTCACTCTTTGAAATAACTACCTTATACAAGTATATGTTATATGTAAACACATTATAAGATATATCATCTGTAAAAATTTCTTATAGAAATTCCTTAAGAAACTTGATCTTGAATACCTTTTGTCCTGTTTTGTAATAATTACACATTGTAGTATCTAAGTGAACCTGTACACCTAGGTCTAACACCTAGCTTCCAAATTATATTCCTACTTAGTTTTCTTCTTCATATAGTTAAAAGGTTCAACTAGATGAAGTTTTCATAGTTACGAACTTGGAATATATCAAAAATTAATTTTATAATCAACAATTGTTAGTAAGCTACAGATTTGTGGAAATTAAAAGACAAGTTGAATAAATACAAATTTCAGGAGTTTGACATGATGTGTAACTAGTTTGTTTTGTTTATCTGGACTTGCTTACTGTAAAGTTGCTGGTAACGAAAAGTTCTCCATGCAACTGTTGTACCAATTCTTTTTTTTACGATGTTCAACCAATTCTTAGATGCTCCTTTCCACTCCTTTTTTTTTCCCCATAATTTGGACATTTTATTTTTACAATTAAACTTGTTGATTATATTTCCCATGATGGTTTGAAGAAATATTGTTCTATATATCCTTTGCTCCACTTTAGTTGCAATATTAGGAATTTGGCACTATTCATACTCCCCTTATAATAGCATATTGTAATTAATATGGAAGAATGTGGATCTTGTTGGACTTGTTTCAATGTGTATATTTTTATATTTTATTTTATTTTAATATTTACTAAAACACAACCAAAGGTATTAATAGTAAAGGTTTGTATTTACAAGCGTGAATCTATTAATGTTTGAGCGGAGGTAATATGTTTTTTAGGCTCCTCCTATCCATCATAAAACTACGTATTACCCGCTTCATGTTACATTTGAAAGTGAGCTTTTGGGATTAAAGGGAAATTAGGGATACCATTTTATAATAATCTCATTGATGTGGTTCTAGATGCATGATATAAGTGAGCTTTTTCCAAATCTCTTAATTTTCCTACTTCATTTAGTTTTGGATTTTTAAAAAAAAAATTAACTCTAACCTTTAGTCGGTCTTCTGAAAATAAGTTAAGCTTTCGATTAACTCAAAATAAGTTGACCTTTGCTACCCCTCCACTTCCGATGCGTTTTTTTGCCCTGCTATAGAAATATAAGTAGGTAGTATTTTTTTCCTTTATTTTTTTAACCTTCAATTCCCACCTTGGGAAAAAAAAATAATAGTAATGAAAAAAAAGAAACCACCCACCCACAACCACCTCAAATTCTCCTAGACTTGGTAATGCTCACCAACACCGAGCTAGTCCTGTAATTGACAACAAAAGCCCCTTTTCAATTTGATTCAGGTGTGGGGAAGGGAGGAGGTGGTGATTTCGTGGGAGGGAAAAGTTGTTTCGAGGGTAGGGGAGAGGAGTGGTGGTTTCGGGGGTATGGGTGGGGGGGTTAGTAATTTCGGGGGTATGGGGAGGGGTAGTGGTTTTTGGGGTATGGGTGGGAGGGAATGGTGAGAAAAAGAGCTTGGGGAAAATGGGTATTCGAGAACCTTGAAATTCACCACGTGATGTTCAAGCTATTGCTTCTTTTGCCGCCGTGAGGGAGTCTCACACGCCGTCGCTTGCGGTGTCTTCGTCTTCTTTGGAGGTTAATTGGCCTATAGGGCCTAATGGACATGAAGAAGAACTAAGTGAGATTGTTGAGTTGCCGAGTTTCCCTAGGTTGGACTAAGGAGATGATTTGTGTGGGTACTTGTTTGAATGAACGTCATTTCATTGGCTGATTATTATGGGGGTGAGGGAAGGGGGTTGCAAGGGATGTAGTGAGGTGGGGGAAGGGGAGAAAGGGAGTGGTGTGCCAATGGTGGCCGGTGGGGACTGAGGAGGTGGGCAGGGGAGGGTAAGGGGGGTCGGTTTTGGGAAGAGGAGAAAGAAGGGATACTTTACCATTTTTTAAAAAATATTTTTCCTTTTATTTTGTTAAATTGAAGTAAATAAAGATTTTGTATTAATTTATAACAATAATAAATTTAATTAAAATTTTAAAAAAGAACCAACCACATTATGACATGTGTTATAATTTACCCAACCAACTGGTTACCTCCTAGCCCAATAGGTTTTGACTCATTTTTGGAAGATATCCTATAAAAATTGACTTATTTTGATAAGAGTGATTTTCGTAAATAATGCTAAAATATAAACTAATTCCTCATATAAGTTGATTTAAAAACTATTTCCCAAAATACCGTCCACATAGGATTAGTGTTAGGTTCGTGTGTTTTTAATTATCCGAGGCTAAAAACCGCTAATGACAATAGCGGTTCATTTATTAAAACCACTAATTGCAATAGCAGTTCATTTATCAAAACCGCTAGTGACATTAGCGGTTTTAGTAAATAACCGCTATTGTCATTTGCGGTTCTTATTTGACAATATACTCCAGCCAAAGATATTTCAATGTCTTCTCGCGAGTTCAAAAAAATCAAAAAAGAAAAAAAAGACAGTCTTTCCCCATCTTCTAGAGCGTGATACTCACTGTGTCAAAAAGCACAACACTCCATTTCCACTAGTGGTACTCCAAAATTCTTACTACACTACTACAAATTGGTGCCGGATTCATCACCTCCATTGTTGCTGCCGTTGAAGGAGTCACCATGTGCGGGAATTGGATTCACCACTCTTAGAACCGATAATGGTGATGGTGGTTCTAGCTAATAGAACCGCTACCATTAGAGGTTTTATTTGAAGAACCTCTAACACCATTAACGGTTCTATTTAAGCTAGAATCGCAATCAATATTAGCGGTTTAATATTAGCTAGGATTAAAAAAAAAAAAAAAAACGAACCTAACAACTGAGCCTATGTGGACGGTACGGTGAGAAATATTTTTTAAACCAACGTATATACGGAATTAGTTTACAGTATAACATTATTTGTGGAAATCGCTCTTGTGTTCATAAAAAACCCGACTTATTTTGAGCATACCGACTAAAGAATGGTTTATTATTGACAAACTTTGAGCGCTTATTGTTTGAAACTTGAGGCAAAAGTATAAGAATTATTTTTGTGAATTTAAGTAACTAAAAAAATGAATCTTGTGACTGAAATATAAATGATAGAACTCTAATTCCTGTCAGAATAGACTCATAGAGGGTCTTTTACTAGTCATAACTAAAAAATGAGCACACGCCACTACAAGTTAGCTAACAAATGTTCTTGGTTAACAACCAATAAAGCAATGCTCAAGGATTAAATCCAAACACAATACAATCTTATTTTTAAATCATGTTATGCGTGCCTTTATAGGCACTATAACCCTAAAAGATAAAAATTAGCTAAGGAGACCCTAAAATAGCCTCCTAAACACAAGAGTAGTGTATATGCTTAAGAGTCCTACTATTAAGTAAAACTTTATACTCTGTTCTATTTTGTTTTGTTTTTTGTTTTTTGTTTGATTCCATTATTGTTGATACACTATTTAAGAAGATGAGTAGGTGTAAGATAAGTAAGAAAGAGAATGTAAATATGGTGGGTTTGTGTAAGAATCTCCTTGTCAATAACTTAGTAACACAACTAAAGGCTCGTTAGCTATAAGGCTTGAGCTCCAAAGTAAATCATGTAAGAGAGTGGAAATGTTTATTTATTGTGGGGTTGAAGGGATAAGATGGTAAAAAAGATAAGGCAAGTATAGGATATAATTAGTGAGTAGAACAAAAACTAATAGATTATAATGGAAAGTGAGTAAAAAAAAAAAAAAAAAAAAAAAAAGGATGAAATATTAAACTTAAGACCATCTCGAATGGTGAGACTCAAATTTGAGTATTGAAATACAAAATGAGTTGTTTTTTACCTCTAATGGTGATACCCAACCCACTTCTTAATTTAGCAACTCATGTGAAGTCTAATTTTTCAATGGTAAGACTTTCTAAAGTATACTAATGTCACTTTCATTTAGGGCCCACCAAATCATATTTTAAGTTTTTTTTAGAAAAAAAATAAAATTAAAACTTAAATAAATTACAAAACATATTATATTATTGATAAGGGTCCACACTTTTTGTTAAATGAGACTCAAAGTTGAGTATCTAAACTTAGCAACTTTCTTTTAGAGTTGTTAAGTTTAGATACCAACTTATTGGTATCCTTTGCAAAAAATACTGTCTTTCTCCTAAAAAAACACTCAAGTCTCACCATTGGAGAGGGTCTAATAATCTAAAGATAAAATAAAGAATCTTAAGGTGCTTAAGACGAAAAAATTCTTTTCAATGAGTTGAGTGGTAAAAATTTATAAGCAAAATTTAGACTTAAACTTTAAAAACCTAGGGGTCATTTGGTTCGTTAAGTTGGAATGCATTGGTATAGAATGGATTCTAAACCCCATACTTCTCTAAACTTGTTTGGTTTATTCTTCGGACTGGTGTTTACAATTCATTAAAGCAATGGATCGTGAATCTTTGGGGGTAACTTGGGTATGGGATTTCAGAGGGACGAGGTGGAATTAGAACCCCTTGGTATGAGATTTTATACCTAGATTTGTCTAATCAAACAATAAAATGGATGGAATGGACTCTAACTCTATTCCATCCATTTCAAATAGTCCAACCAAACAATCCCTTAAAGATTTTTCCTAGAAACTTCAAGAAGTTCTAATAACTCTCTAAGAAAGAGAGTATCATGCATGACACAAATGATTTAGCTTTGAATACCCTATTTAGCCTTGAATACCCTGTACTCATTTGCAAGGGACCATCAGTTTATCTTCTTGGGTGAAATTGTAATATCACAGGCAAAAGTGCTACTTGAGATCGCAGTTACCCCTTAACCGCAAGTTCAAGTAGCGCTTGGGCTAAACCGCTACTTCAAGTATCGGTTTTAGGGCTAAATTGCTATCTTAAGTGGTTTTACCTAAGTACCGTTAAAAGATTATGCATTTATTTACAACATTGCCATTTGATAAACATCAATTGTATGTCAAGAAGATAACTTGGATTTTCTCCTCATTTGCCAATTAAAGTCTGGAAGTTAACAATGTCGTTTATTTATTTATTTATTTATTTTTTTAAATAAAAAAAATCTTTATCTTGTACTCATTTGTCAATCACTGTCCAAGAACTTTACATTACTATTTAACTATCTTATTTGCAAACAAATTGAACTCTTATTTGCTTTTTGTGCCGAGAAACAGGATAGAGATGGCCAAGCGACGATAATTGCTCTACGTCCCATTAAAATAGGAGAGGAGGTATAGTGACCTTAAGGATCGTAGCTTGAATCTCAGGAGCATTCAGTTTTTCTTATGAGATGATGATCTGGTGAGAGTGTTTACACTAAAACGATGGCTTCTGTTTATTTTTAGGTAACTATCTCATATATTGACGAGGAATTGTCTTATGAAGAAAGGCAGAAATTGCTGGCTGATTATGGATTTAGATGCAAGTGCCCCAAGTGCATAGAGGAAAAAGTCTAACTGAAACAAATAGCATATGCAATTCATTTTTGGTAGGTCTTTAAGAATATGTTTTAGATATCCAGATATGTGTTTCGATATTAAGCAATGGGGTTTCATTTCTCTCTCAGGTAAGGTTATTGTGTAGAAAGTTGGATCACATAGTGAATGATTTTTTTTGTATGATTTATCTCACCTTTTTATGTTTTATCTGCTTCATTCACCACTTTGCATAAAATTTAGGAAAAATTTTAAATTACCACCTAAAAATGTAACCATTTTAATTACCAATTTAATTTTTTATTTTAAATTACCACCCCTTAAATTAAATAAATGCTCAGATTACCACCCATTTTAAAAATCCGGTGGAATTGTCTTCTGTGGGCCCCACATATGTTATTTCCCTCCCCCCCCCCTTTTTTTTCTTTTTCCTCGACTTCACTCTCTTTCTCATTCAATTTTCTCAACAACCCTATTCTTCATTCAATTCTTTGCACAATCCCCCTTTCTTCTTAATTTCTGGACTATTCTCAAATTAGAACCTTAGTTTTCTCATTAAAACCCTAATTGTTCTTGCAAGAGGAATTAATCGTGGGTAATTGCTTGTACTGGAGTTGGTGCATTGGTGATAAATGAGCCAAAAAGACCCCCAGACAAGCCCTTTCGTCTCCCACTTCAGGATGTCTACAACTGTGCCTGTAAGGCGTGTTGAGACTGGTGTCTTGAAGCCTAATATGGTTGTTACTTTCGGTCCTACTGATTGACCACTAAGGTTAAATCTGTTGAAATGCACCATGAGTCTCTTCCAGAGGCTCTTCCCGGTGACAATGTTGGTTTCAAAGTTAAGAATGTTTCTGTCAAGGATCTCAAGTGTGGTTATGTTGCTTTCGATTCCAAGAACAACCCTGTTAAAGGGGCAGCTAGCTTTATTGCACAAGTCATTATCATGAACCACTCTGGGCAAATCGAAATGGCTATGCTCCAGTGCGGATTGCCACACCTCTCACAAAACAAGCTTACAATTTCAGCAAACTTAATTGAAATTCAATCAAATTCTTTAATAGAAACCCCAATTCACTACTACCATATAACCTAATTGCCAAAATAACACAATTAACTCGTGTGCTAAACAAGAAACCTAATTTATCAAGCCTCCAAATTCCCCCAATTACAATGTCACAAGAACCCTAATTTTTACAGATAAGTGAGATTACCTTATGCGAATTGAATTTCTTTTGTTGTTGGGGATGCGTCTGCAATAGAAATGAGCTCCAATTTGTGGAATTTGTGGTAAAAATGGCAGGTAAGATTGCTAATTGAATTAGGAAAAGTGCTTTATAGGAAAAATTGGGGGGGGGGGGGGAGGGGGACAATTAGAAAGCAAAAAATAGCCATTTTTAGCTGTTGGGTAGGGCCACAGAATAAAATTTCACAGGATTTTTGAAATGGGTGGTAATCTGAGCATTTATTTAATTTAAGGGGTGGTAATCTAAAATAAAAAATTAAACGGGTGGTTAGTTCGAAAATGGTTACATTTTTGGGTGGTAATTTAAAAAATTTCCTAAAATTTATTCTAACTTGGTTGTGATATGTTTCATCCATTGATAAGGTGGATGTAACTCTTCTATTGTAGTGTGGTATTACTCTTAGTTAATTGTAATGAAGTTCTATATAATTGTTTACATGATTTGGACAAATTTTGCTTAGCTCAATTCGTGTAGAAGATAGAATTGACTATCAAGACAACCAAAACAGAATAGAGTTATTATTAAAATAAAAAATGACAAATAACTTGTAATCTCTTTTAATTGACAAGTAGACCTGGTTATTGCGCGGGTTGGGTTAAGGTTGATTACGGGTCGAGTCAGATATAGTCACATTTTATATGGTTAATAGCGGGTCAATTATGAGCGGGTCAATAAATTATTGATTATAATAAATATCGAACAAAGCCACTATTAAGATTGTCATTACTGTAAGAAATCACTCACTTCGAACTCTCCAATAACCAATAATTACCAAAGTGTATTAAATACCATTAATACACAATTTGTAGCAATATAAACTTACTTTAAAACATGTTATAATTTAGTTTAAAGCATATGGTAATACTTTTTTTTTTTAGGGAATATGGTTATATTCCTAATTAATGGGGTTCAAAATTTCGTAAATAAATCCGTCAAAATAAAATAAAAAAAAATTAAACATGTACAATAAATTTCCAGCATTATTAAATTAATAAAATTTGCTGTAATTTGCTATTAAATCATCTATTTCAACCATCCAACCCAAACACCAATTTCCAATCAATACCCATTAATTTCTAAAACTAGGGTTTCAAAATTTGGAGCTTCTTTGCTCTAATTCAAAATCTAAAAAATACTTTTTAACAATCAAACATAATTCTGTGAAAGATTCAATTCAAACATCAAAATCATAATTACAATCATTGAAATTAATTAAGAGTTTTTTTTTTTCAAAATGCATACACGCATGCCGAAAAGGGAAGAGAGTAAAGGACAGCCGGCTACCACCCCTGCTATTGCTACTGTTGTCAGCCATGTGCTGGCGGCGATGGTCGGCTGTGGTGTGATGGTTTCCGGCCACCTTGCATGAGGTGAAGTGAGGGGAAAGGGAAAATAGGAGGGAGAAAATAAATAAGAGAGAGAGAGAGTTTACCTTGAGTGGATATATATACATCTTTTTAAAAACTCTCTTTTTGCTCCCTTTCTCTAAAAATTTTGTTGTCAATCACAAAGTAATGATTTTATTTATTTACATTTTTCAACCCTTTTTTTTTTTTTTTTTTTTTTTTTACAATGGTTAAAATTTAAATAAAAGTATTACAAACTAAGAGCCTTACTAGCTACTCTATTTTAACGAGAATACATTAAATTAAAGTAGTTCTACATTTGATCTTGTTGGTTTGAATAATCTGTCATTTACTTTTGAGCATGTGATGAGGAAACAGACCATTCTATTTTTTGTATTCCTCTTTCCTTTGAACTTGAAGAATGCAATTTGGAGGACGACGAACAAACAAATTCTGGCAAACATATTAACGAGATGAAAAGGACATTAAGTGCCTTTAACAATAAGTAAATGGAAATGGGGCAGGAAAACAAAGCGGGTAGGGCTTAACAACACACATTGAATCATTCTTTCAAGTGATTCAATACCATTAATTGTGGGTACCATTGATCCATTCTCAAGGAAAGAGACCATTAACATACTATGAACCTCTAAAAAATCATTTCGAAGGCCCCCAAACATTTCATTTTGGGGAGCAGTGTTAAGATAGAAAATCCACTACTAAGTTAAAACAAAGGACTCAAGGGATAACCTTCTAAAACTCTTTCGACTGAGAAAATCGAAAGAAAAAACAACAAACAAACAACAATTCCTAACCAATGGCGAATTCCCCACAAAACTAAAACTCGCATATCCAAAATTCTAAACAAGAGCACGACACACCCCTTTAAATCCCCAAATAAACTTGACAAACCCCGATTAGGCCGCATGTCATAGCATCAAACCCAGAGCAAAGACCCATACCGAAAAAAAAAGCCATTAAACAAGCAAGAAAACAACCATCACCACACCGTGAAGGTCAAACTCGACTAACATCATCGGTGGCAAGACAACCAAGAGACGAACCCGATATTTGTTTCACAAAACAGAAAATGGGCGGAGGAAATTAAAGGTACGTGAATAAAGCCCAACGCAAGAAAACTAACAAACCCTAACCCTAACTTTACCTTTACAACCTCGATCTTTCCGATCACACGTAGTCGGCAACGTTAGAGCTAGCCGTTGAATCTTGTTTTGTCGGCGATCTTAAACCCAAATTGAAAAACGGCCTTCTTACCCTCCAGTACCCAAATCACAAAGCTACTTGTACTATAAAACTGAAAGAAGTTAGCACTAAGCAGAGTTTGAAGCCCGTGGTGGAGCCTAGTTCCGCTTCAACTTAACACTAGACCACGAGCAAAAGAAAAACTTAAAACATGGAAGAGGAACCCGCCAGAAAACCGGCTACGGCGTCGAAACTCCGGTGAGTTTTAGGTTTCAGTGGGGTTTTCTTTTTAGAGGAGAGAGAACAGAGCATTTAGAGGATAGAGAAAAAAAGTTTATTATGCTTTGAGATATATTAGGGCTAATATAACATAAGTTTCCACTAGTAATCTTAATTGTTGAATTGTACATCCATTATTATGACATAGAAAAACGAGAGGCTATACTTCCTTTAATATACTAAAATTGCAACACTCGTGTATTTTGGATAATATCTTCTATTTATCTTCATTAAAATAACCATTTACCTTTTAGCCTTTTGCTCTATCTCCTCTTATAATAGATATTATGTCCATTATAAGTGTTACAATTTTAGTAAAACAAAAGAAGTATATTCCACTTACATGTATCTTATACTTAATTTCATGCATTAAATGGGCCGTAAACTAGGACTTTTCATTGTCGAATCGAACAACCCAATAACAGGCTACTAAAACCAAAGAATGGTACGTCGTATAATTAGAAATTTGCCAGGTACCATTTATGCACAATACTTACACAACTATGTAAACTGTAACTTTGGTCGGGAATGTGATTCTTCAATTGATTCATAATGTGGTTCCTCTTCCTTTGGGAGCCATTACAAACCAGAACAAGCTTGATGATGCAGCTTCGGAAAAGGCCTCCTCCATTCAACATTCCTTACTATACAAAGTTATCAAAAACTCTTCCTTTGTCAAAGTCTATAAACACAGTACTTCACGTTTCAATCATGCATCACAATAATACACCTGGTAAATGACAGACATTAATTAAGCATATACGAAGTACTCCCTCCGTCCCTTAATTAGATTCCTACTTCTAGCATTTATTCCTCACCATAATAGAGAAAAGTAGGAATCTAATTAAGGGATGGAGGAAATATTGTTTTAAAATAATAACTGACACAATAAAATTTGACACAATTCCAATGCACGAGGTTGACTGCAAAAATTTATTAAATTAAAGATCAATAACATTTTTTTTTTTTTTAAAAAAAAACTTATAAATCTTCACAATAATAATTTACAAGATAAAATTGTTTTTAATACTTCTAAACATGCATAGTCCAAGTTAGTATAAGAATAGTGGGGGAAAAAAAAATGTATTACTTAATACTCCCTCCATTTTTAAATACTTGCTCCACTTTCTTTTTCAGGCCGTTTTTAAATACTTGCTTCATTTCCTTATTTGAAAAGGTTTTACAATATTTAATTAATTTCTCTCACCAATTGGACCTAACAATATTAATTCCATATTCTCTCTCCTTCAATTCTCTCCACTACTTTACAATTTTATTTTTCCACCAACCCCATTACCTCTATATTTTATTACTTTCTCTAATTTTTAAGAAAGTATGTTTAATATAATATTATCTTTGTTTTATAATAAACTAGTAGGTAGCCCGAACGTTGCCCCGAGTTACTACTTTTACTTGCAACTGCTAATTTTTAAGAGCATCTAATAGTTTGTATGTAGTATGAATACTTTGTAGTATAATATTATTTATTATGCAAGGTTAAAGCATAATTGATAGTTAACCTGGTTAAACCATAACCTTTTTTCAAACTGGTCAAGTGTTTGAATCTTCTCATCCATATATTTTTTTCAAATAGTTGAGACAACATGGAGCATTGCTGGTTGTACGGATGACGGGACATATTGAGGTGTTGAGTGGTGACATGTCATAATAAGTGACGTGGCAAAATGAGGGGGGCTACGTGGCGTATAGACGTTCTTAAAAACGCCTTTTAATATATTATTATAGATTCACCCATTTCATAATTTTTGTAACACTTTCACTTTATTCATTTGTAAACGCATTCAACAATAGAACCTCCCTTATCTCACAATATATATATATATATATATATATATATATATATATATATATATATATATATATATATATATATATATATATATATATATATATATATATATATATATATATATACTTGTTTCACTCACTTTTTCTTATTATCCACAAACTGTCTTATACACAACAATTTTACACCTTTCTTACATTGTCCACCTCTTTTTACACCCACTTAGATTTTTACACTCTATTGTCCTAATTATTTTGTGCAAACAATAAATTTTAGAAAAATTTGTCACAAATAATTCAATCTTTGTGAGTTTAGCCTAAAAAAAAACTCAAAATAAAGGTCGACTTATTTTTAATTAATCAAAACGTTGACTTATTGTCAGCTAACCAGGAAAAGGTTAGCTTGTTCTTGACAAATTTTCCTAAATTTTAAGACATTACGAAACGGAGTTGATATACAATTAAGAGTTACAACAAGGGGAAGGTACCTAAAAAAGGTAGTAATGACTTTTCCAAGTTCAAAGACATTGAAGATTCAGAAGACCAACTGAGATCCTTCACCATTTTAATGGCTCTCAAAGAAATCGGTAAAAGTTTGCTTGCTTATGTTTTTCGTCCAACTCTTAAATCATGGCAATCCAAATGGTTCAAATCTCTCAACAAGACTTGGCTCCATGACTGGGCTAAGTTCAACAAAATGTGTCATTTAAAGTTACCCTATCATCGTAATATGATTACTCTTAATGTAACATGGAGTAATTTAGTTGTTAGAACAAGTATTATGCTGATATAACTTTCCCACAATAGTTATAAGATGTATTACTAGATAAAGAGTATAATCTAGTCCCTATGACTTATTTATATTAATACTTTAAAGATCTTAGTTGTTAGAATAAGTACTAGGCTTATATAGTATAACTATCCCCCAATATTTATATGATGTATAATTGGATTAAGTGTATAATCTAGTCCTAATTTCTCCTTTTTCTTTACGTTAATACTTGTAAGCTTATATGGTAATAAATCAATTTCAAATTAATAAAGCCAGTCACCCCCCACCCCCCACCCCCACCAAAAAAAAAAAAAAAAAAAAAAAAAAAGACCTGAACTGAAGTGCAAGTACATCATCTTTAGATCTTTTTATACAGACATGACAACGCAGAATACAAGTTGCACAACTTAATAGGAATGCATTACCTGTCTGAAGGTGCCAATTAAACCCATTTGTTTAATATATACACTATTTACTCAATGGATGTCCATTTTCTCTGCTAAGTTAAGAAGACTCGTGGGTTTTTCTTATACTACCACTAAAAGAAAATGGAATGAAAACAAATAACTAGGAAAAAGGGTAAAATAAAGTTTGGTTTTTCTGATACAACCATTAATTGTTGTTTGGTTTACATAAGAAAAGAATTCCTTGTACTCCATTCATTTTATTTTTTTAAATGCATCGGTTTCACCAGCCCACACAATTTTAAGAAGGTGAGTTGAATGAAATATAATAAGTGGGTTTGTTGGAAACTAAAAAATAGATAGTACTCCATTCGTCTCATAATTACGCGTCTATTTTCCTTTAAGGAGAGTTCAATATGTTTTGCATGTTTTGAGAATCTTTTTATTTAAAGGTTGTACTTTTAGAAAATATTACCCTCATAAAACTTATTTAATTATTCTCATATCCCTTTTTCTTGCTGTGTTGGCATCCTTTTTGTACTGTTGATGTCTCTTGTCATCAATTCCTAACCACACTTTTTTTTTCTCTCTTCATTAATTTCCAACCACTCTTTTCTTTTTCCGTCTCTATCTCTATCTTCAACCCCAGATGTACAATTGTACTTATAATCATGAGATTTAAAGAATCTCCAATTTCTTTAATTCCCATGAAAAAACCCAAGCAAGCACGTAATTAAAGGTCAGAGAGAAGACAGATAATAAAAAAGTACAAGTGGGGACCATGTAAGGAGAGAGACAATATAAGAAAAAAGAAAAGGTAATCAAAAAGGAAAGTGATGCTCTTAAAAAATGGCCGCAAAAGAAAGTTGTTGCACTAAAAAAAAAGAGGGAGCAACAGATTGGGGATTGACTCATCGAGGTAGGAAACAATTTAATTACCATAGGTTTAGGAGAGGTAACAAATGGGAAGTAATAGTTACTCCTAGGAGATGAAGTGTATTAACTTACCTCTCATACCCAAAAAAAAAAAAAAGGTAATGGAAATGGATAATTTATTCTGTTTCCACCACTTGAAAACACTATACCAAACATGCTTTGATTATTTTCTTTGTTGATTGATACTTAGTATAGCCTGAATCAAGATTAATGTTTTATATAATGGATAGAAAATCAACCCCAACAAAAAGTTACGGAAATGTGTGTTATGGTAACACTTGTAATATCACTTTAGGGTGTTTTTTTTTTTTTTTTTTTTTTTTTTTTTACCGTTCTTTGTTTTCATTTTGTCTTAGTCTCTATGCAATTATTTAGAAGGTTTAAGACGTATGTTTTAAACAAGGTTCCAACTATGTCATTACCACATAGTAGTGGGCCTGTCAGTTGCCTTTCAGAATAAGGATGTGTGGTAAAAACCCTTGCAGATTCTTGGGGGCAAGGGCACATGTAACTGTCTCGCCCTACTGTGCCCTATATGAGAATCACCTCAGCCACTACTGAGGGAATAGGGTTTGCTTGTATAGCCTGATCAGTAGATAAACAGAGTTGGGGGTGGGGGGAAGGGTGATATTAATGTAAAATGTCAAATGCTACCTATATGCATTTTTGATCAATCCATTATAATGCTTTTGATACTCTGTATTTGCTAAGTGATTGCCAATGTCAATGAAAAGAATTACCTTGACAAGTTTGTTAGCATATCCAACAAACAGAGCTCCTTGTACACACCGTATAGCTGTTATTACAGAATCGCAAGCAATAGATCCAACTTCTAAAATATCCATCTCAGATTCAGATCCTGTTATCTCCTACAATATCATTCATAATTGTTCAAGAAATATCACATGTAATAAAAGATAATTTAGCAACTTCTAAAATGTTAATGGATAAGATTACCACTTTCACCTTATATTCACTGAGCTCAATTACTTATTTTATTTTTTATTTATAAACTTATTTCACTAATATTAATTATTTTTGCTACAATTAAATTATTTACACTGAATTGGAATTAGTTTACTGATTCGTTTTTATATTTGTAAATTGAAGTTATGAATTTCATGGATTAAATCCTATTTTTCCTTAATGTAACTTAATTTTGCCAAATTAACTAATTTTACTGAACAAAAATTTATTTTACTGAACATAACTTATTTTATTTGAACTTTAAATAATTTTTGAAGAGAACAAGGCCTAAGTTACAATGCTATTGATCGTCTAGATTTTGTAAACATACCAGGACGTTTATAGTCCGGCCCCATCCTCCAAGAAAAAGCCACCTCCCATCCATTGCAAGAGCAAGAATGGCCCCATTATGGATTTTTGTTGACGTTTTAAATTCATCATTAATCCACATCTGCAAAATTTGAAGTCAGTTTAGTGTCACTCAAATAGATAAAGTAATAAATATAATAAAATCTAATTTGCTTCCCCCCTCCTCATCAGAGAACAAAATTATTCCATCTATTTAAAATATATTGGCCACGAGTACTAGAAAACCTAGAAGAATCATTTCAGTGCTTAATTTGCAGGTTCCCATATAAAAAGTCAATGTTTAATCCCTTTCTCAGACACTTATGTTGCTTGTGTAGAAAGCCCTTGCCTATAGAGTATAAATGCTGTGGAGTAGCTAACATCTCCCAAAAAATAAAATAAAATAAAATAAAATAAAAATCTTATAATTTGATTATAAAATATAAATATTTCTTGGCTAATCCAAAACATTAGAACGGAGGGAATGGGAAGAAGAAATGGAAATATCAGTAAGCGTAAGAGCAATTTTCACTAATATTGGAACATGAAGTTCTAAAAGACATAATATTTAACACATCATGTAAACAAACAGTAGCCAAAAAAGAGACCTGTGATGTAAATCCTCAGCATTCAACAATATGATAAGAATATTTAGGAAAGAAATATATGGCAGGAAAAACAGTTAACTGCGAGTAGCTACCAGGCAGCACACTTGTATTCTTTCCGGAGGTAGTTCTAAGACTGATTTATTGCATACAGAGTATATTCTTTTGAGGAGTTAGCTTTATAAGAAAACTATAATTAATTGGTTGGTCAATATATATCTCACCTTTTCAATGTAATAAATTATGATAAACAAGCTGATTATTGCTCATCTGAAAAAAGAACGTGCTAGTTGTCAACAGGTATTAGCAAGGACAAGAGAATGCAGTCTATAATTCAATTAATGTCTATAAAAACAGTTCGCAGGGGATTTCCAATATTAATTGTTGCAACCAAATGGACCAAGAAAAGTAGGGTTTGATTTCAAAACCTTTATACAGCCATTCTCATGAGCGGCAATGATCATATTTTGGTCCGCAACAAGAGATAGCACAGATGACACTGTCCCAGGAATGTCTTCACCAAATATTGCTAGAGGACTGTGATCGTGAAGACACCACAATCGAACGGTACCATCCCAACTTCCGCTGTAAAGAATTCCATTGCACAATGCTAGGGTAGAAACCACTGATTTATGACCCTCCATGCTGCACAGCAGGGTATAATCCTGAACAATACGAAAATTTTACAGGTTCCATGACTATACTGAATTGCTGATTAATAATCACTTAACACCCTTTCAGAATAGTTGTAAAAATTTCCTAGAAAAATTTAAAAAAAAAAAAAAAAAAAACTGTAAAGATGTCTCACCCTTAATGACCAAGCTTTTATCAACCTGTCACCACTGCCAGTGTAGAGACAACCAGATTCGGAAACAGCTAAGGCATGAATGCCACTATAACGCCAATCTGTTTCCTCATACCACTTCTTCAAGGGTTCTTGAGCTAAAGTCTCATTTATTTCCCAGGCATATATACCACCTCCACTGTCGGCACTGATACACAAAGGCGTTTCTTGATTTAAAAAGACCAAAGCCATGACTTTGTGTTCATGACCTTTAAACGTATGCACATGCACAAAATCCTGCACCAATTATATCAAACAATAAGAAAGTTATAGATGGGATGATGGAAGATTAAAGAAAGAATAGATGAACTTTAAAACATAAAACAGGATATGGTCCCACATAGTAGCAAACCACATGTTACTAGCACATCATAGCTTTTCCTTTTGGTAAATATTTAAAGCAATCATTATGCATCGAATGAAATTTGAAGAGACAAAGCATGTTTCTTTAACTTATCCTAGCCTTTAGATTCTCAAAGACCTATGTGCTTAAGTGGTTGATTATACTTCCTCTATATTATAATCTCCTGGCCCCAGTTTATATCCTAGATAAACATTTGATGTTTATCAAGGGGTAAATCTAGAAATTTCTATATAAAATGAAGGACATATTTGTAAATTGCACTATCATTCATCTTCTTCCTACTTCACGCACATCCCTGGATCTCTTCTTCCTCCTTCCTTCACCCACCTCCATTACAAGCATCTGTTTCTTCCTTCGACACCTTCATCTTCTTCTTCAAGCTACTCCAATGACTTCTCCAACACCAACACCGACATCACCATTTCTGGCGGCTTTGCCGCCAAATTAAACGAAAACCCTAATTAAAAAGGGAGGAATATAGGGTATGGTTAACCCTTAGAGGGTAGGTGAGCTTTCCTCTTCCATTGAAGCTAAGCTTTTTATTCTGAGATTGCTTATGAGCTTTTGCTCGTCATTGATGATGAAGCAAGAAGCTGAGAACTCACGTTAATTGTAGCAGTGAATTATTTGCTCTTTTTTTCTTTTATTTTTTCCATAAATATCAAAGCAATTTAATTACCCAATTGCCACTAGATAAACTTGAATTTTATCTAATCTACTTGCAACATTTCTGTTTTTCACATTTGCCAATGCATATCTTCAACCACTAATATCTTTAATAATGCACGTATAATTTATATACTACTATTAGATTTCAATAAAATTATACATTGAGACAGATCTAACAAAAATCTCATATGACTACGTTTTTCTTCAAGTATATATATCACGAAATTTAGTTGAAGTGGAATATGTGAATAGTGAACACTATAGAAATGTTGCAAGTAAAAGAAGATGGAGGAAGTAAATACATACTTATAAAGTATAATTGAATATATATCTCTGCTAAGCAAATCTCCTACCTTAATCCAAGTGGAGGATGAGAATCATAGGGGATTAAGTTTATATGATCAAATCCTTATTCTCCACTTCTATTCAGTCCTTTGTGGGATTCAGAAAGCATGGAAAAAAATGGCTTGAATGGTAATACATTTTTGCCATCCCATAGTGAATGAAAGGGATGATCTTGCCAAAGTTATACATTTCAACTTTAATTCTCTTTTGTTTGATTTTTTTTTTTTCTTTTTTTTTTATACTGTTGAAGTATGCATTAAGTGGTATCAAAGCATAATTTGTCCTCCAAAAACAGAACTTAAATTAAATATCACACACTTTGAGCTCAAACATGTGAGCTTGAATGAGAAACTTTACCCTGATGAAATTAAGGAACAGAAAGGAAATAAAAAATAGAGCGAAACTGCAGCCCTAGGTGCAGGGAAGTACTAGCTTTATGCAAAAAATAAGAGTCAGGGAGCAAGTTCCAGCTCTAAGAATTCCAATTGCAGTATGTTTATGAGGGAGAGTATATGCAACAGAAAGCCTGAAGCAACTTGATCAAGAGATTACCAGTGTTTCTGAGGATGATGGCCTCAATTAGTGGCATTGGCATATGAATTCAGACAGCACAGACAACTCCCAGTTAGCTTGATCAAAGTCTGGCTCAAGCTTGGTTAGATCCAAGCCCAAGCCAGCTCTGTAAGCTTCAAAGCCAGACCGAAGCCTATGCCAACTGTCACGTTTTGCATACAAGTCAAGCTTCCACCCTTTTGCATTCAAGCTGGGCTCGAGCTTGTTAATCTTTGACCTGGCCCTCTAGGAGATCGAGCAATGTAAGCTGAGCAAGATCAGCTTGAACTTGAATCAACTTAGTTACACCCTAATCAATGCCCTAAGATTGATAAACAAATTAATACAGATACTAAAGCGAAGGGCAGGAAAATTCTAATTCTATAATAATAATAATTCCATCCGCAGAAGGAACAATGAGCCACTGAACTCAAGGTTAAGAGGTCTGGCAACTTCTATGACATGTCAAGTAAAATGGAGGCCAAGAGTTGAAAAATTGGCATATGTCATGAATAAGATGCTAAAATCAGGCTCCCTTCATGTTTATTCTGACCAGACACATGAAAAAAAAAATTAATAAGGCTTAAATGGTAATCAGATATAGCCATATAGGTTTGCAGGAACTCTGGAAGTCTCCCTCAGTTCAGGGAATAGCTGATAGACTTACATTTTGACAGAATTCCAGGATCTGTGATAAGACTGGAGTTTTTACAGAAAGTAAAAATAGGCAGTTGTAGAGGCAAAATTCTGATAAAAGGCTATGAGCTTTTTGAGGCTAAATTTTGTGAGGGTAAATGAGTGGAATTTTTCAATATTTAAAAGGACACATCTACTTGAATGGATGCAGCAGAATCCCAAGGGGGTTCAAAGGAAAGAATGAAACATCTAAAACTCTAAAAGTGCTTTTAGCCAAACATCTATATTTCATAGATTGGAGAGGAAAAAAAAAAGATTCTAAAAGAAAAAGATAATGCATCAAGTAATTCTGCAAAATGGAGGAGGTTACACAGAAACTTGTCACCACCCTAGATCTGATCTATCCAGAAGAACTTAAGCAAGGTTTGCAGTTCATGCCTAGTGTAGAGAGCTTTTCGACACTGCAACTAATTCCAAAATACTTAGATTCACTTCTTTCAGGGAAATATGTTAGAAAATTGAGAGGAGGGAAATAAGAAAATGGAATGCAAATCTCGGAAAAAAGTTTGACAAACATAGAGGAATGATGTAGAGATCTCTAGAATTTAATCACACAGCATTCCACTATTCCACAAGCAGCATTTTTCTTGTCTATTACCTCCCTTGAATTTAAACATGCTTTGGGAGATTAATAGCATGGATCAAGAGTTGATTGTAGCTAGAAGCTGAATAATAGCAGAATTTTGTAAAGTTGCAAGCCAAAGAATGATAATCTAGCTGACAGTATTATATATATGGTAGTGAATGAGCTTGTTTTAAGCTCTGGTTGGTCAGACAAAACTAGTAAGAAACTGAGAAACAATTGCAAGATTGAAAGTTCGATGAAACTTGTTATGCTAGCTAATTATAGATATATGTCTGTTGAAGTCACTTGATGTACTAGCTGAAATATTTAAATGACAACAAAGGTGTTTTAATGTTTTGTAATAGTTCACCTTCCTTCCACTTACTTTTAGAACACCATTTGAATCATAAACTTCCAAAAAGTTACAACTATTATAATGCTATTCGGAACATAATTAATCATAACCATTACTTTCTTTAGAGTAGGCTGTTGACCATCTAATTAGTTATAAAAGATGGATGTGTGGTTGTCGGTGTGGGTGGGTGGGGGGTGAGACTTTATTATTAGTGTATGAGAAATGCATTAAAAGGGGAAATGATTGATAAATATCATACTCTTCCATGGAAATAAGAGAATTGACGAACTAAATATTAGTTAGCAGAAAATATACACTATAATATACATCCATGACTGACTTTTCAGCTTTTTTAAAAATTATTTCATTTTGTTAGTCCCTCAGTCCCTGGATATAAGCCCCATTTTTCATTTGGGTGGGGTCCATCATTCACAAAATTTTTTAAATGCACATCAACAAATTGTAATAAGCTATTAGCTTATTAGATCAAGCGGCTTGACTAACTGATTATATTAGCTGGTTTTACTAGCTAATTGTATTTGTTGTTTGTATAAGTGTTTGGTAAGTAGCTTTTAGCTAATAGCTACATGATCTCGTAAATGACACAAGGACATAATAGAATTTATTGTAGAGTATAGTAATATACATCTATATGGTGAATATTTGAAATAAGATACTTGCATAAAATATACTTAACTAACACAACAATTTGAAAAAGCAATGGTTCATGGTCTAACAGTTTTTAAATATACAAAATTCCCAAGTTATTGATCTATTACCAAATTACTTGCAATGTCTTACTAAACTGCAGAATGATGGAAAATAACATAAATTTACTCATATTTAGTTATTGAAGTTTTCGCATAATAAGATGTCATACTTAAAAACAGTTATTTCAAGGGAATGAATACATCTCTTTTTTAATATACATTTGTATTTTTAATATCACTATGTTTTAGTAAAAAATAAAAATTACAACTAAAGACCTTTCCATACTATTCTTACACAAAAAAAAAAAAAAAAAAAAAAAAAAAAAAAAAAAAAGCCCATTTGTGATCTACCTACAACAAAATTAGCCAACTCTTTGTTTCCTTTTGGCTCACCAAGTCACCCATAATTTCCTTCTTTATTTATCTTTTTTTTCATCCTTCTCTACCATTTTTCTCTATGTAACAAAAAATCGGTAGGTCAAAATCATCCAATTACAAATACTCTTATCTCCAAAAGGAATAATTGTTCATCTTTTTTTTTTTTTCCCCTTAATTCAATTCTTCTTCCCTCACTTTCTCCTAATTTTCAACCCAATCAAGAGATCCACAACAATAAGCATAGTCAAAGGTGGAATTTTATGAGTTTCCCAGTGAATGAAGCTGCTCCTCCAATCAGTAGGAAAAAAAGAAAAAAAAAAAGTGTTGTTGTACATTTGTGAATTTATATAATTTGTTAAGGGTTACAAATCAGTCCCTTATTTTGCTTTGATTTGAGATTAATTTGGGTAAGCATGCCAATTTGCAAGGATTTTACAAAGCTCTCATCAGAGAACACTACCTTTACCAGCATTTTGAATTACGTCTTTGGACCACAAAACTCTAGTTGAAACCTCTAGTCACAAAAACACCAGAAATAGCTTTTAAGCCTTGTCAAATAGCTAATATGGCCTAAATAAGCTAAAATCTCATAAAATTGAAGAGTGCCATTTCTGACATTCAAATGATATTAAACTAGGGAGATAGGCACTTTTTGAGCTCCTTTTCTAGCTATTTTCTCCTCTCTTCCTTTACCTTGCATGCTTAGGCAGTTAATTGAGGGAAATGCACATATTCAATTTCTTTCTCCACTTTGTTGGTTTTCCCCTCTCGTTCTTTCATTCTCATTGCTTTAGTCGTGTGCAGGAAAGGAGGCTGTTTCCGAGGATTTTTGCTAAGTTTATAGCCATGGAGATAGCAAGAAGAGGCTTGGAAGAAAAAGAATTCAAATTAGGCTAAGTAGCAGGTCATGGCCTCATCGCATCCACACTTCTTTAGAAGCATGTAGAGGAGATTTTTGTCTGCATAGCTTACCAAGGGTAGCGCGGACACCATTCGAATAGATTGTTGAATGATAAGAATCCGACCTTCGCTTGTTGTTACCGTCTTCCCAGAATTATTGATTATTCTCTTGAAATTAAAGATTGGGGAGGATATTACCTTGAAATTGAGGGCCCCTTTCAATTTTTAGGGTACGCTGAAAATTGAATCCTTGCATATTACAGAAGTTAATGTCATAGGTGAATCAGGAAAAATATTATCATTCGAAGCAATTTTAAGGGTTTATGTTAATTAATTTTTATGGTTAAAAGGGTTAAAATTGGGGCAAAAGAAAATTGCATGGGAAAGGAAAGAATATATAAAAGAGGGATTCTAGAGAATAGATGCATCCTTTAATGACTAAAGCTTTGGAGGAAATGAAAGAGATGAAGATGTATATGGGAAGCTTGGGGCTCCATGGTGTGGAATTATATGAAATAAATGAAAATGGTGTTTTGGAGAAAAAAAAGGAGTGCAAATAGAAGAAGATGAGTGTAATTAGAATAAAAAGTTGTCACTTGGTTGGCATGCACGGGTCGGCACCGAACAGATTTGGTTAACTCTGGAAATAGAGTAAGGTTTCATCTTTGAAAAAAAAAAAAAAAAAAAAATTTGTTTAAGGTATTAATTTGCCCATAATCTTTTTAAAAGGTTATTTATCCCAAAACGCTCCATATAGAAGGTTGATTCTAACAAATTTTCCTAAATTAAAATGTATATGAGTTATTAGGAGCAGTTAATGCCAAAAGTACTCTTCATTATATCACTATAATGTAGAAGGTATCCTTAACCCTATATAAGGAAGTCACGTACTCATAAAAAAGATACACTTCCTCTATTTTCATTACTTGGAACACACTTGAAGATATTAAACTAAGTAAATGGACAAATTAATTAAAATAACTTTACCACCAATAAAAAGACTGTTGTTTAAAGTTATATTTTATTCATTCCATTTACCATTTCGAATCACTTCCTAAAATAACATGCCAAAGAAGTGTGGTGCAATTAAAAAAAAAAAAAACACGAAACTAAAAAAAAAAAAAAAAAAAAAAAAACAGTTTATGACGCATCTTCCTACTTTCTTATCACTACTTATATCAAATACTACTCACTTTGCTCTAACATTAGGAAAAAAAGATAGCATTCATGATGCATTTATTCTCTTTCTGGAAACTAGAAAATAAAAAATCAGGCATATTGAGGAAATATACTATAGGTACTGGAAACTTCTAACACATCAACCAGAAATTTAATACATAAAATCAAGATTAAATCAAATTAATATACCTGTAAAGACCACACATTGATTGTTTTATCAAATGATGAGCTAAAAAGATACCCTCCTACAAAAGAAATGAACACACAATTTTACACATTAAAAGGTGAAACAGAAAACATTCCTTTTTATATCATCTCCGAGCTCTACCATAGTTCTTTATCAGCCAGGGTCTTTGTTCCCCACAAATATTTCCAGGTTAAAGATTTAAAATTATTACTTAACAAAGGATAGTAAATCAGGGTATTGAAGAGTTTTCTTCATAAGTGACAACTATACACAAAGATGGATATTGAAACTTCACCAGAGGTTTCAACAATCACATCAGAAGCATAACAAAGCTAATACCTTATTTCAGTCCAGCAAATTAATACAAACAGCAACCATGTTTCTATTTTCTCCTATGTTTCTTGTATGATGGTGAGTGATATTTATGTAACCCTTAGTGTAAGAATTTATTACTCTAAGCAATTTTCTTTATCATTTTAGTTAGTTCTAATCACCTTTTGTTCCTTTTATCAATTTTATATGGAGCATGTCACAAATATTCTTAATCAATTTTAGTTAGTTCTAATCACATTTTGTTCTCATTTCTTGTCGGTTATGCTCAAAATGAGTTCATTCACAACGTATTTTTATATGTACACATGCTCACTTATGAGTTCATAGCTTTAGAGCGAAGATTTAAAGTTTTGATAAGGGGAAAGGGAATATTAGAAGTTCATTTATCTATGATGCTTGATCTTGAATTTTATAAAGCTTAAATACATATGTGTTTCCTTATGGTTTTTTTTCCTTAAGAGCTTTTTGGTTAAATATTGTATACTTATCAGACCAAACAATAGCTATCTTTTTATAATCATGGAACATCATAAACCAATACAAATTACAATAAGCACATAGTGGAAATCTTACCTCCAACACATAATCCTGTTACACAATCCAGATGGCCTTGCAAAACCTTACATTGCAATTTACCAGCAGATAGTCTCTTAACAACAATATCAACTGTATTTTCACCCACCAGATTACGGTTTGATTTACAATCATCATGTTCCTCGGGTAACTTGGATATTCTTGATTCGTTTCTTGTATCATTTAAAATATTGCACAGCTCTCCCAAAGCCAAACATTGGCCAATGTTCTCCTTCATGGATCCACTATCCAAGCTAGAGACATTATTAATAAAATGGTAAGATCTCAGTCCTTTGATACACTTCCACACATCAGTTACAAGTGGTCGAGTTCCTGGATCAAAAGCCAAGCATTTGAGCAAAATCTCATGTACTGATGCATATTCAGTACCCACTGACGGCTCCAACATAGCATTTATCGTTTCTATCCACTGAAGATACATGAATTTATACTCAGAAATCCGCTCATTCTTTCCTTGAAAGACAATTTTCAAGTAATTGTACATCTCTACAGAAAACTTATTCCCAATAAGGAGATTTATCAAAACACAGGCTAATAACCAGCTATCAGATTTATAACAAACTGGGTAACTCACATCATTTTTCTCTACCTCAATATTTTCCCTACCAAGCAACTCCATCCACACTTCTGGGCTCACAAATGCACCCATGTCCAGCATGTTCCCAATAAGCAGTTCAGCGTTAAAATCATCGATTTCCCGCCCACCTTTGATTCCCCCCACAAAACACTCACAGAACTTCCTTCCCATCACCAAGGCCTCACCTATATCAATGCGAACATGCCCAAACTCATCAAAGCAAAGGCAAGACATATTCAAAAAACCACACACAAAGCCTTCTGAATGCAAACTGATAATAGCTTCACACAATTCAACACCAATTGACCCCAACAAACACCCCCATTCCGTGTTATGTTGATCAATCTCATACCCTAAATTTCCCGAATCTAATAACCCATTATTTAATTTCTCAGTAACAAAATAAAGAACCCCATCATTTTCCACATCGAGCCAAAGCCCAAGAACCTTGCAAACTCTAGAATTTTTCATAGACACACCCAAAATGCTACTTATTTCATTCCTTTGATAATCACTCATCAAACTAAGAACACTCATAATTTTACCCACATAACTATACTCCAACAAAGGATCACTCAACACAAAACGCCCAACTTTAACAAGACCAACCACATGATTTTTAACTAAACGACACCGCATAATAAAAGATAAACTCAAATCCATAAAATTGGAACTAATGTTAATTCTACCAGTAGTACTAACCAATTCATCCTCAATCGAAACCGCGCCGTAGGGAAGAATCCAGTCCTTCCAAGCAGAATACAACTCCTCCGACCATATTCGGGGTAGAAAACGACGTCGTAAAGAGGAATTGTCATCGAGAAGGGGTATGTTGGAATTATTCTTCTGGGGTTTTGAGTTGGTGTGTTGGTCTCGGTCTCGGTCTTGGTCTTGAAGGAGGAGAGAGAAACGGAGGAGGTCGATGTTCTTAGGGAGTGCGGAGGGGCCTTGAGGATGAGGGAAGTTGACGAGCTGAGTACAAGATGGGCAGCGTAGGGTGTGCGGGAGGGTGATAGGGCGGAGGAGATTGAGGTGTGCGAGGCAGGGCTCGCACGCTGAATGCCCGCATCCGAGTACGCGGGGAATTGTGGTGTCGCCGTCGTAGGATTGTAGGCAAACTGGACATTCTGGTGGCTCCATGCCCACTTGCGCTGCTGGTGTTGGTGTCACAGGGTGTTTGTTTTGGGGGAGTTTGAGGGTGGAATACTGGGAAGGGAGTTGAAGTTTCACCTGTTCGAAGGTGGTTGTAAAGCCGTCCGCTTCTGCTCATCAATTTAATATCTTATCATATATAACTAATATATAAAGCTAAACTTTTACGAGATTGCGACACTTGATGAAAAGTTGGAAAGCCAAGTGTCGCGCCACATTAGATAGATTTAAATAGACGATAAAAAAGTTACTTTAGAATTCTATTTGGATAGAATATTAGGATAAAATTGTTAGTTTAGAGTTTTATTATCGATAAATACCAATATTTCAGATGTACAAATTGAATTATAATTTTATTCAAAAAAAATAATTATTAAATTATAATTCTCAAAAATTATTGTTTCGGGTGCTTTTATGTCCCTTGAGAGAGTTACGGCTCGAAGACTGGGTCCGACAAGGGCGCCTGTACCTGCAAAGTGAACGAAGCTCCGGATGGTCGGAGGTCCACCTCTGAAGATTAAGTTAGTACGAATTCAGAGTTAAACGTGCGGAAAATAAGTATCTTCTCGGATTCCAAGATCAGGTGTTCTCTATTTTCGAGAGCAATAAATGATGTAATGAGTAAGACCCCTCTTTCAATTATTGGGGGAATCTCCCTATTTATAGGGTCCTAGAAAAGTGTGTCATTTCCCAAGGTTTGATGACCTACGAATTAGGGCAGCGCCGTTTTGCGGCTACATTGGGATTTGGGCCTTGAAGGCCGCCATTTCCCAGGTGTCATATTTGTATGACACGTGTCAGGATCTGGGGAGTCCATTTGGACGCCTCTTAGAGCGACACGTGTCACACGCTCATTGGGCCACTTTGCGGGGTATAAATACCCAAATCATTAGCCCCTCACAGGGGTGACGTGGCTCGCCACGTGACGCCTGTGACAGGTGTCGGCCCATCATTGGGTGGGCTTTTACTTTTTACTGTTTGGGGAATCTAGGGTTTTACCCTAGAATTTTCACCTTTTCTATAAATAGGGGTTGACCTCCCCCTTGGATTCACACTTGCGTGAATCTTGAGAGAATCGTGAATCTTTGACTTCAAAGAACTTGACTTTTTTCCTAACAGCATCCGACACCCGGCCGTTCGTCTGCCAGTAAACAGATATCCAGACCAGGCGACTCTCGTACCTTCATCTAAGGTAACCGTCTAATCTTCTCTTTTCTTTTTGCATTTTTCTTTCAAAAATGGTTTCCCAAACGCACCCGGCACGGCCTAGGTTAACGATCAGCCGGCCACCGGGGACGGCTGAATCTAGAACTAGGAGTGTCGAATGCTCGTTGAGGACTCCCCTTTGAGAATTTCTCCAAATCTGACAGTGTCTGTGCTCTTGCAGGACACCATGGCTAGAACCAAGCAAACCAGTCGGACGTATACGACGGATGGTTCCTGGTACCATTCGGAGAGTTCTACTGTTTACTCAGAAGGCTCCATTAGGGCGCCTGTTTCTGAGGTTCGCGAGGACCCGCCAAGCAATGTTAGCACCCCGAGCTCCTCAATTCTGGAGGAGTCGGATGACGAGCAACAAATCCCTGGGCCAAGTGGATCGGTGTCGGATGTAGAAATGGGGGAGGACACTGCTAGCACTAGTCAGCAAGCCCCCAGCTCTGATGAAGATTCTGATGATGACTCTAGGTCATCATCCTCTAACAACGCCTCCATTAACTCGGAGGAGGCGCGGTCCAAATTAAACGATGCTTGAGAGTCCCTTTCAGTGGACATGGGCGAAGCCATCTGCTTCGCGCCGGCTGGAACGTGCCCCCTATTTTTTGGACGTTGCCAAGAGCAGGCGGGAGAAGATGACGGCGGACTTTGGAAAGTTCATCTCCAATCATGTCATGGGACATGAATTTCTTCTGTCCGTGCCGGATGCTGAGGACACAGTCGTTTGGCTAGAGAAGGCCAGCTACGTCGATCAGTGCTTCGGCTGCTACGAGGCGGCCATACAAGCTGGTCTTCGCTTCCCTCTCCATCCGGCAGTGGAGAGAATTCTTGATGGATACCAACTAGGTATTTGGCAACTAGCCCCCAATTCTTGGGTAAATATTTTGGGCTATGTTGCCGCTTGTGAAATGCTGCAGGTGGACCCCAGCTTTGAAGCATTCGCTCATATGCACTATTTGAGCAAGACTCCCTAATCAAGTGGGGCTGGCTGGTTTACCCTTACTAGCCATAAGGGGTTTATGATGACTTTGGGGAAAGAGAATGTAGGGAATATTTCAAGCATTACCCCAAACTTGAACCCCACTGTGATCATACACTTAAGCATGGTGGCATCCAAAGGGAAGAAAGCTAGAGCAAAAGAGTCGCCAACAATTTTTAGGAACTTGTAAACCGTTCACAAGGTGAAGATTACACCCCTTAACGATCCATGAGATCATCAACTCCAAAAGGTCTTGAACTAAATAGGGTTCGGGAATGAGGGTACAAATCCAACCTAAAAGAGATTGAACCTGCCATAATAATAGGCCTCTACTTTATTCTTCTTGTATTCATGTGCGCTTTCTGACTAGCATGCAAACAATAGGTTAACCCTAAACCTGTTTCTATGTTGGTTGATTATTAATGCACAAATAAAACTATTATTGGCGATCACTTGAATTATAATCATATTAACCCTAAACAAGATTATTAATTATCTTATTAAGCGTGATTACAAGTACAAATTCCCTTTAAACCAACAAGAGAGGGCGTGATCAAGCAATAACAATAATAATCATCAAGCAACATAAATGATCATCATAATCATCATTATAATCAATCATAATTAAAATAATCACGTCAACACTAAAGCATAATAATAGCAAGATCCTAGGCATGATACTAACATGATTAATAACAAACCCTAGCATGTCACTAAGCAATAAAGATCAAAAGTTTAGCCCTAACATGATACTAACATGATATTAGAAAAGAGAATAGGAAGCATCGCAGGAATCATAATAAACATATTTGATATTATAACCTTTTTCCCTAAACATGATACTAGAAAGCAATAATAACATCCTAACATGATACTAGGAATTAAAAAAATTTAAACATGCTTTCTACAAGAATAGAGCAATAAGATTACATACTTTGATGCCTCGTACCTCTTTTTAATAACAAAATACACGCGTTAGTAACTTCAAGGAAAATATAAATCAAAACAATCAAATTAAATAATTGAAATCGAGATTTGGGACCAAACCCTAAAAAATATCAAACCTTTCACGTCTAGGGCGAAGGCAACTTCGAACTTGGCTAGGTGTGTCTAGTGCGTGGAATTGTGTTTGTGAAAAGGGTTGGTTTAGAAGGAGAGAGAGAATCAAGAAATTCTTGATGAGAGTTGATTGTAGATGATTGATGATTGTGAATTGTTAATGATGATTGATTGTGAATGAATAAAAATGGAGGTTCTGGACCCTATTTAAAAGAAAACAGTCCGGAAATAAGTAGAATTCGATAAGGAATAAAACTCCACTATGTCGGTGCAAAACCGACCTTGTCGCTTGGCGACAAGCTCTGTCGCGTGGCGACAGGCCTGTCGTTTGGCGACAGGGTCTGTCGGGTGGCGACAGGGTCTGCCGCGTGGCGACAGGGCTTGTCACTTGGCGACAAGCCTGTGTCGTTTAGCGACAGGGTCTGTCGCGTGGTGACAAGGCTTATCGCGTGGAGACAAGCATGTCGTTTGGCGATAGGCTGGATTCCTACCCGCTTTCAAACACGGAGTCCACTTATCAATCAAAATCGATTTGTAAAGTCCGTATGAAAACTGAAATCGTATTTTTCATAAAATAATATTTTATTCCAAATAAAACTTATCAAAATATAATTATTAGTTCTAATCTTATTAGGACTAAAGAGAACCCTCTAGAGAATTCTAGAAGACTATAATTAATTCTAATAAATTTAGGAATAATAATTAACATTGGGCCCTCCCCTAGATCATTGGGCCGCATGTAAAGATTAAACCGGGCCTAGTTTAGTATTTTGGTCATAACTTCCTCATTATTCATCGGAATTGGGCCTATAATATATTGTTGAAAAGCTCTTTGCAAGCCCCATCCAACTACACAATTATTGGACCCTTGTCATGGACCAAACTAAACTGGATTGGCTGCTTTCATAAAATAGAGTTGTTTTCGAAAACAGAAAGAAAGAATTTAATAAAAACCAACCGCAACACTTGAATTTTCACACTTTCACCTCATTCGATTATCATTCGACGCAAAAGGTATCACTACAAGAAAATAACATTTTCGTAGCAATTATTTTAACCTTTAGTATCGATTGTAATTGCAACAAAAAGTTTTCCCAACGAATGGTCATTCGATACAGTATCCCCCATTGCCTTAGCCTTTAGTAGTGGTTTTCAATATCGCTGGGGTTGGCCTCAATAATCGATACGAAAAACTACATCCAATCATGGTGATTATTGTAGCGATTACAATCGCTATAAATGTTGAACTCATTTTCTTCCAAAAAAAAAGCATGCATATGATCTTTATAAGATTCGAACATGCAACCTCAAACTCTTAAAGTAAATGTTTCACCAATAAGCTATGACATATTTTATGTATTCTTTGTCAAACAATATTTATATATCTAGTGTTGAAAAGGCTTTTCATATCGATTTTTGGGATTTAGTGGCGATTGTAAATGATACGATTTCTAAAAATCATATAAATGTGTAAAAATAGTGTAGATATGTATTATTATGTTTTCCGTATCGATTTTATATGGGAAAACCATGGCGAATGTAAAATGATACGACTTCTTTAATTATTTCACAAACATACTTGCATATTGTAGCAAATGTACAATCGCTACGAAATAATCGCTACGAAAAGACATTTTTCTTGTAGTGTATTCATCACTGGGTTTGGTTTTGGGGAGACACATTTGGGTGTCTACAGAGAATAAATGGAAAGATTGGAGAACAAAGTTCTACATCGTCTCCTCCCTTGACCGCCTACTAAACAAGCGGTACAACCGCTGGAATCGGGACTCCCCTCTCCTTGCTGGAAAGAGAGCCCTGCCGCCGTCCCTAGGCAGGCGCAGGAGTAAATATTGGATCGAGGCCTTTTCTCTGTGGCCGTTTGAATTAATGAGGAGACAGGTTTGAAGGAGGTGACCCCACAGAGCTACATTCCCCGTTACGAGTGGCTATAGGACGGGACGTATCTGGGCGGTTGCGGTCTTAGTTCTAAGAGGCCGAGAGGTAGTAGGCCGTTTGGATTTACTTTGCTTAGCTGCTCTTGATGATCTTTATTTTTGTCTGAGTTTCTAACTCTTTATTATTTTGTGTGCAGGCGAAGCAATGTCAAAACTCTCGGCCAACAAAAAGCCGGCTGCACATTCTGCAGCCTTCTACCGTTCGTCCATTTTAGGCAAACGGTCGAATGAGGAGCAGCCGTTAGGCGGAACTCCTAAGGTGAAATATTTTTCTACTACTTGAATTGAGATTCCTTGAAATCATAAGTATACTAACATATGAATTCCTTGCAGGGTGGATCGTCCAAGCCCTCTCCCTCTAAACAGCCGGACCCAAAGCTACAAAAGCAGTCAGGTGGCGATGTTGGCACTTCCGGCATGGCCCGGAAGCACATTGCCCACAAGCCCAGGAAGGTTCCTGGCAGCTCCACCCCCGTCAAACCATCCTTGAAGCCGGATGCCCCCAAGGGGGTATCGAAGAGTGGCAAGCCACTCAACACTGCTATCGGCTCAATAGTAGGCGGAAGTAAGGCCGCCATGGGGGAGGAGGAAGGTATCATCATTTGGCCCAACTCCCAATTGATTGAAAACAGTTGCCAAAAAGGGAACTGGCTTTTTTCCGAAATTTTGTTTAACTTGTATTGTTTGATTTGGCAGAGGTTCTAGAGAGGCCGACTGTCCTTAAGATGGCCAAACGGATGCTTAGGATGATTGATCCTGATGACAAAGCGTCTGTGAAGGGAGTCATCACCCTTGAACTAGACGCCATCCTGACGCTTCTTTGTGAGGTAAGACTTGTGATTTTTTCATCTTGAGCAATTCTTATAGTCGCTTGTTATTGATTTCGTCTCAATGTTGGCCGAATGCAGGCTATGCTACGCGTGAGTGGGCTTAGGAAGCCACTTAGCGACAAGTCCAAAGAGGTAAAGGCTGCTAAAGCTCGGGCCGCTCCTCCTTAGACACATCTCAATTTGAGATTGCACAAAATGAGATTCTGACACTTGATATGATGTATTCCCAAGCATCGGCCAATCTGTAGGTCAAGCAGGACTTGGACGCATCGAGGGGGCGGATCTCCGAGCTTCAGAAGGAGATTCAGGGCCTCAAGGACAAACTAAAGCCCCTTAAGGATGCGAGCAAGAAAGCTAATCGCTTGGAAGGGCAAGTTGAAAAACTCAAGGGCTGGCTATAAAACCAAGAGACCTAGCTCAGGTCTAAATACAAGTCCCTGGCTGAGGAGGAGAAAAAGGACCTAGTCAAACAAATGATGGAGGACTATGAATCCATCATGCAGATTGCTTGGGAATCATTGCAGCCGGGCTCTGACTACCAAATTTGGAAAGCCATGCTTAACGTAGCCAACGATGAGTTTAACGACCGGCTCATGAAGCAGGAGGAGGAGGCGGCGGCCGGGGACCTTGAGGAATCCAACTCCTCGGACGAGTCGTCCTCGGGGGACGATGAGGATCAGGAGGAGGATGAGAAAAATGATGAGCAGGGGCCGGAGGACAAGGATGCGGCTGCCAATGCTGAGAACCTCCCCTGATCTTTTAAGCTTTATGGTATTTTGCGGCTGAATGGCCAAATATTTTCTTTTCTAGCCTGCATGCCGAGTAACTGTGTATTTTTACCGACCAAGGGGTCGGGTGAATCAACAATTTCTGGCTCAGCCAGCTAACTTTCCCAGTCATCCATTGTGACAGCTGTTATTTATGTGAATGCAGCATCCGGTCATTTTGACCGTTTTGTTTATATTGGCGTTTTGCTTTAAAATTTTTTAAGGCTTTCAATTTTTCAATATTATATGCATAGATTTTTAGCTAACTATGCGATTGCTTGTTTTTCCAAATGTCCTTGCCCCTGGCCGGATGTTGATTGGTTTCAAAAATGGGTTGATTGACTTAGAAATTATTAATGCTTTAAAGAGTATGACTGGTTTCTAAGTCAATCAATCACTATGGTGATTACCCCAAACCAAGTGACAGACGGCCATTTTAAGCAGTCGGTTAAACCTTTAAGAGTATCCGGCCAAAGGCCTTAGCTGGATGTTTAGACGTTTAAGCCACTAAGTTTTTCAATTTAGCTTATAATCATAAGTATAATCTTTCCGCCTGTATTTCCCCAAAGCAACAACAGGCAGTAAAATTTACATAGTATAGCCCCTAAAATGAAACGCTGCTTTCCGTCTATGCTAGAACAATTTGGAAAACTCAACGCTTTTTAGATTTCAAGTTAAATTAAATCAAACGACTGTGAGCGTCGCCTTAACGTAGACGGTAGGGCCGTTTGTTTTTGGTTTATAGAGCAATGTACCACCCAAATGGGAGATGCTCTCTTCGACGAATTCGCCCAAATGGACGTCGTTGGTTGTCTGACTCATGTTGGAGCAGACGGCTTCTTAAATAAAATATATCCGGCCTTTGGCCTCTTAATAAAAGGTTAGGTAGCCGCTAAGTTTTTAACACTTAGCTTTTTAAAGGGTGAGTAAGTTATCCAGACGACTACTCTTGTGCAAGCGACGCTTTTCAGTCAGGTTTGGGACGACTGTTCTTTGGGCACGCGATCCCTTTATAAGGTACTTTAACTAAACGCTTGGTGAATGAGGCCACTTGCGTATTGTGCAGGAAATTACCTACAATGAAATTTTGAACTCGGTCCGTTTGCAAATTGTGTAGGCGATGTTCTACAATGTAATTGTGAGATATTTCCGTCTGCACATTGTGCAAGCGACACTCTGTGATAAAATTTTTAGCATGGTCTGTCTGCACATTGTGTAGGCGGCTCTCTATGAAAATGAAAAGACATAGTTTGGGAAAGAAGGCAGATTTTCATTAATGAGAAAAATTTACAAGATTTCAGAAGTAGTACTTTTTCAAGTTATCTACATTCCAAGTTCTGGGTAGCTGCCTTCCGTCTGGTGTCTCCAGATGGTAGGTGCCGCCTCTTACTTCTTCATAGATACGGTAGGGGCCTTCCCAATTTGGGGTTAGCTTTCCCTGCTCATTCGCCCTACCGACTGCCTCCATTTTCCGTAGCACAAAATCCCCAACCTTCAGGGGTCGCTTGTGTACTCTCTTATTGTAGGCCCGAGTCATTCTCAGACGGTAGATCTCATGGCGCAAGGCGGCATTGCCCCTGCGCTCTGGAAATGAGTCCAATGCCAGCTGCATGGCCTCCCAGTTTGCCTCTTCATCATACAACATGATTCGAAAAGTCGGCTCATAGTGTTCGATGGGTAAGACGGCTCTGCACCATACACCATGAGAAATGGGGTCTCTTTAGTTTCCCCTTTCGCTGTTGTTCTGATGGCCCATAGGACGTGTGGTAGCTCATCCGCCTATAGGCCGCCAGCTCTTTCAATCTTCTTTTTTATGCCGTCTGAGATTAACTTGTTGAAGGCTTCGACCTGGCCGTTTGCTTAGGGGCCGGCCGACTGATGCAAAACAACTTCAGATCCCTTGATCTCCCAACTAAGTCTTGAGTTGAGGCGTCTCAAAATGAGGACCATTGTCAAAAACCATATACATAGGCACCCCGAACCGGGTGATGATATTCTTTCAGATGAAGGAGATGCCGTCCTTTGTCTTGATGTTTTTGACCGCCTCTGCCTCTACCCATTGGTGAAATAATCTACGGCAACAAAGATATACCGCCGTCCGCCTGATGCAGAAGTATAGGTGTAGACACCCAAATGTGTCTCCCAAAACCAAACCCAGTGATGAATACCTTTCATGTCATTTGATTATCGAACAAAGCGAAAGTGTGAAAAGTCTAGTGATGAGGATGTTTTTATTAAAATATCTCTTCTTTCTGTTTTTGAAAATATTTCTTTTCTTACTCTATTTATGAAAACGTCCAGTCCAGTTTAGTTTGGTCCATGATAAAGGTCCAATAATAGTTTAGTTGGATGGGGCTTGAAAAGACCTTTCCAACGATATATTATAAGCCCAATTCTGATGAATAATGAGGAAGTTATGGCCAAAATACTAAACCGGGTCCAAACCGGATTTTACCTACGATCCAATGATCATGTGGAGGGTCCGAAGGTTTAATCCTATTCCTAAACTAATTAGGATTTAATTAGAAACTTCTATAATTTTCTAAAAGATCTTAATTATCCTTTTTGAAAAGATAAAATCATAGAATTTGAAATTGAATAAAAACTTTCCCTTTTTAAAAACTTTCCTTTTTTAAGTCCTAATTCTATTCGAATTTAAAGATGTTCAAAGACAACCAGATATTATTTTCGTGCCTCATAATCTTTATCCAAACCTTATATGGTTGGATAGATCTTGAAATTGGCTTTCCAATGATATATTATATTATTAATTCCGAGCTATAACGAAAAAGATATGAATGGAATACGAAACTCTATCCAAAACTGATATCCTTCCACTATTTCGGCCATATCTTTTTATCTACAAAATATTTTATTCTGATTCTAATTGGGTTGCAAAGTAGACTTCAAGAGCTTTCAAACGACATATTATATGACTTATTTGGACTTCTGGATCAAAAGATATGATAAAAACAAAATCCATAAAAACTGTCTTGCAGCGCCGGACGACAGGCTTGTCGCACGGCGCTTCACTCTGTCGCGCGACGCTGCACTCTGTCGCGTGGCGCTACACTCTGTCGCGCGGCGCTAGGGGCTATTGCGGCGACAGCGTCGTGTTTTATTCCTTTTCGATCTCCGATTCCTTTTTTTATCATATTCGGACTGTTTTCATTAAATAGCGTCCTTAAACCTCCCTTTTTCAATCACCAACTCTCATCAAGAATTTCTTGATACTCTCTCTCTCTTTCTAAACCAATTTTTCACAAACACAATTCCACATACATTAGCTCTAGACACACCTAGCCAAATTCGCAGTTGCCTTCGCCCTAGACGTGAAAGGTTATAATTTCTAAGGTTTGGTCCCAAATCTCTATTTCAATTATTTAATTTAATTGTTTGATTTATTATTTTCCTTGAAGTTACTAACTCGTGTATTTTGTTATTAGAAAGAGATACGAGGCATCAAAGTATGTAGTCTTATTGCTCTATTCTTGTAGAAAGCATGTTTGTTATTTATTAATTCCTAGCATCATGTTAGGATGTTATTATTGCTTTCTAGTATCATGTTTAGGGTGCTTCCTATGCTTTTTAATATCATATCAATATCATGTTAGTATCACGTTAGGGTTAAAACTTTCATCTTTAATGTTTAGTGACATGCTAGTGACATGTAGGCATCAAAGTATGTAGTCTTATTGCTCTATTCTTGTAGAAAGCATGTTTGTTATTTATTAATTCCTAGCATCATGTTAGGATGTTATTATTGCTTTCTAGTATCATGTTTAGGGTGCTTCCTATGCTTTTTAATATCATATCAATATCATGTTAGTATCATGTTAGGGTTAAAGTTTTGATCTTTAATGTTTAGTGACATGCTAGGGTTTGTTATTAATCTTGTTAGTACCATGCCTAGGATCTTGCTGATTATATTATGCTTTAACATGATTATTTTTGTAATTGTTAAACATGATTATTATAATTTATTATGATGTAGCTTGATGTTTATTATTATTTGTTGTTGCTTGATCACGCCTTTTATGCATGTTTAAAGGGAATTTGTACTTGTAATCACACTTAATAAGATAATTAATAATCTTGTTTAGGCTAATATGATTATAATTCAAGTGATCGCCAATAATAGTTTTATTTGTGCATTAAATTCAACCAACATAGATAAACAGGTTTAGGGTTAATCTATTGATTGCATGTTAGTCAGAAAGCGCACATGAATACGAGTAGAATAAAGTAGAGGCCTATTTTATAGGGCGAGTTCTTTCTCTTTTAGGTTGGATTTGTACCTTCATTCTCGAACACCAGTCATGGTTCCTGACCTATTGGAGTTGACGATCTCATGGATCGTTAAGGGGTGTAACCTTCACCCTGTGAACGGTTTACAAGTTCCTAAAACTTGTTGGTGATTCTTGCTCTAACTTCCTTCCCTTTGGACGCCACCATACTTAAGTGTATGATCACAGTGGGGTTCAAGTTTGGGGTAATGCTTGAAATATTCCCTACAATAGGGCCCTAAGGTGTCCATGTCCCACTTGGCGAATGGAACTTGGCTATGGATGGTCGTAAGGTCGGTGGTCGGATGGTGTGTAAGCTTGCCGAATTTTTGACATTTATCACACTTTTTCACCAAAGTAATGACATCTTTCTCCAGGACTTGCTGCCTATATGTGAGGCACAAAAGCCCGCATATAGGTCTTCCACAATTTCCTGCCCCTTTTTAAGGATGATGCATTTTAAGAGCGGCTGTAGAAAGCCTTTCTTAAAAAGCTCTCCTTTACAAATTTCAAAATTGGCCACATGTTTTTTCAGTGCGGCTGCTTCTGGAGTTGAATCCGGTAGTGTGCCGTCTAGCAAATATGCTCGGATACTGTCCATCCAAGTAGAATTTCGGTCAAGTACTCCAATGGGATTTTCTTCAATGCTTCGCTTTTCCATTACTTCCCAAAAGACTAATCGAGGTATGTCGCATGAGGCGGATGATGCTAGCTTAGACAGAGCATCCGCCTAATTGTTTTCGGACTGAGGCACTTGACTCAGATTGAATTCTTCAAGTGTCCTGGCCTCAGCTTTGACCGCTTGCAAGTATTTGATCATAGCCGGATGGGTGGCTTCATAATCACCATGGTATTGGCTCACTACCAACTAGGAGTCAGAGCAGGTGTCAATCTTAGTTGCCCCTGCCGCCTTGCACATGCAGATGCCGGCTAGTAGGGTTTCATATTCGGCCTCATTATTTGAGGCCTGGAACTTGAACCGTAGTGCATGCTCGTACTTATCCCCTTTAGGGGACTGATATATAACTCCTGCACCACAGCCGTTCATAGTGGAGCTTCTGTCCACATACACTTTCCAAACCTGATCAGTATTATCCGGCGCAGTCAGCCTTGCCATTTTGACAATAAAGTCGGCGAATGCCTGTCCCTTTATTGCCTTCCTTGGTTCGAAAGTGATTTCTAGTCCCTGTAACTCAATAGCCCATTTGAGCATTCGACCTGATGATTCTAGGGTTGTCATTGGCCGCTTGATCGGCTGGTCAGTGTAGACCACTACCGGATGTGCCAAGAAGTAAGGCTTTAACTTCTTGACAGCCATGTAAAGAGCGAGGCCAAATTTTTCAACCATGGGGTACTGAAGTTCTGCGTTCCTGAGAACGTGGCTAATGAAATAGACCAGGAGCTGGGTGCCGTCTCTTTCAGTAAGGAGAACGGCACTGAGGGCATGATCTGAGATAGCCAGGTACATGTAGAGCGTCTCTTTAGGCAGAGGGCTGACCAGCCTTGGCAAAGAGTGCAGGTGTTGCTTCAATTTTTGGAAGGTCGCCTCAGCGTCATCCCCCCATTCAAACATAGTCTTTTTCCTGAGCGCCTGGAAGAAGTAAAGACACTTGTCACCTGACCGGCTGAGGAATCTCCCCAGGGAAGCCAGACAACCTGTTAACTTTTGTACTTCTTTGACAGTGCGGGGCGACTGCATGTTAATGATCTCCTGTATTTTTTCAGGGTTGGCCTCTATCCCCCTTTGATCAATCAGGAATCCGAGAAACTTCCCAAACTCAACACCAAAGACACACTTCTTAGGATTGAGCATGACCTTGTGCCGCCTGAGTGTGGCGAATGTTTCTCGGAGGTCAACAAGGTGATCCGCCTGCTACTTGTATTTGACTATCATGTCATCAATATATGCCTCCACATTCCTCCTAATCTGATTAATGAAGATCGTATTAATCATCTGTTGGAAAGTAGCCGGCGCATTCTTCAAACCAAACGGCATCACCGTATAACAGAATAACCCCTGATCAGTGACAAATGTCGTCTTCTCTTGATCTTTTCTCCACAAGGGAATCTGGTGGAAGCCTGAGTAGGCATCCATAAAACTCATCAGGGCATGTCCGGCTGTAGAGTCGACCAGACTGTCGATCTTTGGAAGTGGATAACTATCCTTTGGACATTCTCTGTTCAAGTCAGTGTAGTCAACGCACATGCGCCAGGTACCATTCGGCTTCTTTACAAGCACAACATTCGCAACCCAGTCAGGGAAGTTACATTGCCGAATGAACCCAGCATCTAACAACTTTTTTACTTCGGCGGCTGCCGCCTGACTTCTTTCCTTACCGTGATTTATTTTCTTTTGCCGAATGGGCTTCTTCTTTGGATCCACGGCGAGTTTGTGGACAGCAAGACCGGGCTGATACCTGGCATCTCCTCCACTTCAAAGGCAAAATTGTCTTTGAATTCTTTCAGTAAATGGTGCAAGTCTGCACCCATCTTTGCAAAAGCAACCGTCCCCACCTTAATAGTTCGCTCTAGACGACTGTCATCCAGAGGAATATCAATGTGCTCACCAGCCGGCTGGGGACGGAGGTCATCTGACCGTTCCCCCGTCAGTGATTGCTATTGCTTTTCTTTTTTGACCACCATCAGCTGGTCAGTTATTCTTTTCTTGGCGGCTGGTGAGCCAGATGATTATCCTTGATTTCATCAAGGTCTATTGGCTCTTTTCCCTGGCCGGTTGAAGCAGTCGCAGGTTTGACGTCCGAGAGATAGCATTCTCGAGCCGTCTTCTGGTCCCCGTTCAGGGAGCCAATTGTTCCATCACCCCTCTCATACTTGACCAGCATGAGAGAAGGGATGATGACGGCCTTGCACTCGTTAAAAGTGGGTCGGCCAAGGATGAGATTATAGGAGGTCAGCTCTTCGACCAACAGAAACTAGATGGTCATGTGCCGACCGTTACCCTTCTCTCCCACCCGGATAGGTAGATCTATCCGTTCGACTGGGTGCACAACTCCTCCCCTAAATCCAACAAGTGGATGGGAGATATCATGCATGCTATTCGGCCTATATTTGAGGTTGGATAGGCATTTGCGGCTGATGATGTCAGAGGACCTTCCTGTGTCAATCAAGATGCAGCCAACTTTTTGGTTGGCCACTTTGCATTCTATGACCACAGGGTCATCATGCGGCCGACGGACTTTGCCCTTGTCCTTCTTGGTGATGATGACTTCGGGGAAGGCGGATGTGCCAGCTGCCTGTCCCTCTTCAAAAGAATGAACCATCTTTCTGAGATGGTCCTTGGTGCCCCGCATGGTCGGGCCACCTCCGGCGAATCCGCCTGCTATAGTGTAGACCGGCTCCACATCGGTTTCGGAACTACCAGTTGGCTGGGGAGTCTTTTTGCTGGACTGCCTCAGATTCAATTTGGAAGTCACTTTGGACTTCACATAGGATTTCAGCACCCCTTTGTTGGCCAGACGATCAAGTGTCCGCTTGAGGCTGAAGTAGTCGTTGGTGTCATGGCCGACATCCTCATGGTAATGGCAGTGCTTGTTTTTGTTCTAATTTTCAGCGGAACCTTTCATTGGAGTCGACTTCTCAAGGGTCAGTCGATCCTTTATCTCCATGAGGATGGAGTAACTGTCCTTGTGGAACTCGTACCTTGGAACGTACGGTTTCCACTTTTTTTTCTTCTTCTGGGCCAGCTGATCGGAGTTATCAACCGCCTAGATCTCTTTTTTCTTTTTGCTCTCTTCAGGTTTTAGAGACGACTAAGCAGGCCGAATCTCTTTGTGCCTGTCAGACTTTTTGGAGTCCGATTGCTTATTTGAGGAGCAGAGTTCGGTCGCCTGTATATAGGCTTCCGCCTCCATCAGGGCTCCTTGGAGGGTGAAGATTTTCTTACGGACGAGGTCGAACTTGAAAATCGACCCGTCCTTCAGACCTTTGAAGAAGTCTGTATAGGCTACCTCGTCAAACAGCCCTTGAATCTGGATTCTCACCATATTGAACCGCCTGACGTAGGAGCGCAACCCTTCTCTATCTCCCTGCTGCACATTGCTCAGGTCGAGACTTGTTTTCTTTGTAGGGATGTTCATAAAGAAGTTGGAAGCAAACAAGAACGCAAGCGTCTTGAAGCTGTTGATGCAACCAGCCGGCAGATTACCGAACCACTGTTGGGCTATGTCCTTCAGGGTAGCTGGGAAGCAGCGACACCATGCGACATCATCCAACCCCTGTAAGTACATGAGGTGGGTGTATGCTAGAAGGTGGTCTTCTGGGTTGGACGTACCATCATAGGTCCCTACCAACACATTTTTAACCTTGGTCGGTTGTTCAGCCTCAGCTATCTCCCTAGAGAACGCAGAGGGTTGTTCTCCAAGGTTTTGTAGCCGAAGCTGCCAGTCCATAGGCTGATAATGGTATGCCGCATGTCCTCCAAAGAGGGCAGGCTAGATGTAAGGCAAAGCAGGTGGCCTGTATAATGGCTGGGCCATATACTGTGTCGAGTTGATTACATGGGGACCCGAATGGACGGAGGGGCCGCTTGACGGAGTCCCATGTACAGATTGAGAATTTCTCACTAAGGTATTCTTGAAGCTATCTGGATAAGTCGACGTGGACGCCGACTCAGACAGCTGCTGGTTCTTCTTTTGCTCAATGTAGTGTCGAGCAGCAGAGAAGGTCTTTTTGCTACCGTCCGGCTGCACATGTTGGATGGCCTTTCTTTTGCCATTTTTGGGAAACAGAGTCTGGAGAGGTCGATCCGGGGCCGAGCCTTCTCCTTCGAAACAGGGTAAGGAGTCGGCTGACGCTCCCTGACTGACTTCTGCTTCTCATCCTGGTCTGGTTTTTTGGCCAACTGTTCCTTCATAGGAGCAGCCGTCCTCTTGGTGATTAAGTCTTTGATTTCACCCTTGAAACTGCTCATGAATTTCACGAGCTCATCTCGGGTGACTGGGGTTGATCCTGCCGCCTGAGTAGGATCAGACGGCCGCCTAGGGGGCTTGCTCGTCTACCTAGGGGGCTTACTTGTACCCGCCTGGTCAGCATTTCGCTCCCGTCTGTCCTTGTGACGAATGCGTCTAGAGATGAATGACCCATCATGGGCCACATAGGTTTCGATGTCTCCGTCGTCACCAGAGTCATGGTCCGAATGGACCTCTGCTTCAACCATAGGCCGGTTTTTTTCTGGAGGCGGTACAGGTTCTTGTGAAACCATCTCTGAGGTACTCTCTCCATAGACGACGCCAAATGTTTCGAGTGATTTTATGTCCCTTGGGAGAGTTATGGCTCGAAGACTGGGTCCGACAAGGGCGCCTGTACCTGCAAAGTGAACGAAGCTCCGGATGGTCGGAGGTCCGCCTCTGAAGATTAAGTTAGTACGGATTCAGAGTTAAATGTGCGGAAAGTAAGTATCTTCTTCGATTCCGAGATCAGGTTTTCTCTGTTTTCGAGAGCAATAAATGATGTAATGAGTAAGATCCCTCTTTCAATTATTGGGGGAATCTCCCTATTTATAGGGTCCTAGAAAAGTGTGCCATTTCCTAGGGTTTGTTGACCTAGGAATTAGGGCAGCGCCGTTTTGCGGCTACATTGGGATTTGGGCCTTGAAGGCCGCCATTTCCCAAGTGCCATATCTGTATGACACGTGTCAGAATCTGGGGAGTCCATTTGGACGCCTCTTAGAGTGACACGTGTCACATGCTCATCGGGCCACTTGGCGGGGTATAAATACCTAAATCAATTATCATATAAATTTTTTTTTTATATCATAATATTTTTTGGAGCGAAAGAAGTAGTTCAAAGCGTAAAACATCCATTTATAATATATACTAATCGGTTAAAAATTATATACTTCACAATCTAATAAAGTCGAGACCTGTCAATTAGGGTTGGGTCATGAATCATCAGGTTGGGTCACTTCAGGTTACGAGTCAAGAAATGTTCAATCTTTGCCCAAAGTTCTGGGTTCGGGTCAATCCGGGGTGCTTTGAACATTTATTTTGTTTACTAGTTTTTTTTTTATTTATTTTTATTTATTTTTTTTAGTGTATTAAATCGAATATTTTCACCAACATTATTATTAGTCATTGCATGCCTATTAGATAACAAATCGTCAGAAAAGCACATCAATTCCTAACTAATTTTGTAAAAATGATATATTTTAAAATTTGACATATAGATTATAAATTTATCTTAAAACTCAATAAATAACCCGGACATCGCACGGGGCAGAAAACTAGTATATATATAAAGGGGAGTTTTTTCTCGAGTCTTTAGAGAGCCACGTAGGATTTAAATTTTTCAGCGCGCTATGTAGGATAATAAATTTTAGTGGTAGCCAATTAAATATGAGTTTATTAATTTCTTTTATAATTAAATAATTTAAATGACACGTAAGCAAAATTGGCAAATGAGATTTCTCAGTTTAAATTAATTAAAAATATAAAATATTATCTTTTGATATTAGGAATTTTATCTAAATATATAACAAATTTTAGCGCGCGCGCACACACACACACACACATATATATGTTAATTAAAAAAATTCAAACAAATCGTGCATCGCACGGGCTTCATCTAGTGTATTATATGAATGTCTTTTTTAAAGTGAATTGCTAAACCACGTACGATATTTATTGGATAACGCCCGTATTTTAACATGATACTCGTGTTACCTACATGCTCCCATATAAAATGTACCATATTCCACTTTTACTTTCTGTAAACACTTTCTAACTTGTTACCCCACCAGTGCACCACCCACTAAATAACCATCACAAACGAACAGCCACCACGTAATATTTTTTTTTTAATTTTTTTTTGTTGGTAAATAGAGATTTTATTACCAAAAGGAACAAGTTACAACCTACAAAAGCTATTTTGCAACAAACACTAAACACCACAAGCCTAAACAGGCTAAACAACCTCCAAAACTAGTTCCAAGCTCAGCACAGCCACCTTCTAGGAAGGGTTCTGGGTAGAACCAGGAACACCTATTGGACTTAGGAACCTAGGCACCTTCTAGGAAGGGTACTAGGAACCAGGACCAGACAACACAGCCTTAGCAGAATGTAGCAAATACCTATCAGTACTATTACATCTGCAAGCAACAATGAAAGTAATATCCCTAATCAAATCGCAAATTGATTTACAATTTCCAGTGAACATCAAGGCATTTCTCTTAAGCCAAATGTTGTAAATAGTTTAAAAGAAACACATAACAAAAATTCTGCTTCTTGCATCAGTCTTCCTGCAATATCTGGCAATCCACTGTTGCTCATTAGAAAAACCAAGCACATGTCTAGTGAAACCCAGGATCTGCAACATTAAAGACCAGATTCCCTTTGAGTAACTGCATTCAAAAAATAAATGCTCAGCTGTTTCTTTCTGATCAGCACAGAAAAAACAACAAGGATCACAAGAAATCTGCCAAGATAGAAGTCTATCCTTATTAACTAGTCTGTCTAAAATTGCAAGCCAAGTTACAAATATGCTCTTTGGGGAGGCTTGATTGTTGCAAATAATTCTCTTCCAAGGAACCTTGGGCCCCTAGGGCTTAATGCTGTACAACTTCTTAATTTGCATTTTCCCATTGACAATGACACTATCCCATCACCAATATCATTCACAATATCTCTAGAGGCAAGAATCTTCTTTAAAATCTAAGAAGCTTTCTTAGGAATAGGAGCAGTCCACAGATCCTTACCTGCAAAATAATAAATGTGAACCCATTTTACCCATAAGTTGTCAGATTTGCTAGCAAGGTCCCATAGAACCTTAGCAATAGCTGCCTTATTCCATTCTTCCAATGAAGCAATGTTCTAGCCCCCACAAGACTTAGGCAAGCATAAAGATTTCTAAGTAACCAAGGCTTTCCTAGTGGGGTTACTCCTCCCAGTCCACAAAAAGCATCTAAACCTGGACTCCATTTCCCTTATAATTTTCTTTGGTAGAATAAAAATCTGAGCCTAATAAGCTTGAATACCAAAGAGAACACTCTTGACCAGCTGGAACCTAACAACATAAGACAGATGTTTGGCAGCCCAAGTGTCAATTCTACAAGTAACCCTTTCAACCAAAGGTCTACACTCAGAGACAGTAAGCTTTTTAGAAGAGAGGGGCACGCCCAAATATCCGAAAGGCAGGGAACCATTACCATTCCAAGAACCTATAGCAGATCAGACTTCTCCTGCTCCAAGATACCTCCAAAATAGGCATCACTTTTATCCAGGTTTGTAGATAACCCAGAAGCCTAAGAAAATTTCTGAAAAGCCTGAAAAAGCAACTTAACAGACCCTAGATCAGCCTTGGCAAAAAGCAACAAATCATCTGCAAACATTAAATGAGTAATCCCAAGCTTCTCACACCTAGGATGAAAATTAAAATCTGGATTCTTAGTCATATCCTGCAGACATCTTGACAAACTCCATACACAAAGCAAAGAGAAAGGGAGACATAGGATCACCTTGTCTTAACCCTTTTGTTGCTTGAAAAGGAGTAGCAGGGTAACCATTGATCATAACTGAGTAAGAGACTGAAGTTATGCATCCCATAATCCAGCTTATGACCTTGTTAGGAAATCCCAACTCACCAAGCAAAACCTAAAGAAAACCCCATTCAACAGAGTCATATGCCTTCCTAAGGTCTATTTTCAGCATACACCTAGGAGTGATAAACTTGTGAGAATAGCCTTTGATCAACTCTGTAGCAAGGAAGATGTTATCACCTATGTGTTTGCCAGGAATAAACCCAGCCCGAGCTTCATTCATAAGAGACCCTACAACCCTTGCCAGTCTAGCAGTAATGACCTTAGAGATCAATTTATAGACTAGAGTACAACAGGCATAAGCCTATATTCCTTCACATATGAGGGGTTCTGAACCTTTGGAACTAGGGTAATAATAGTACAACTCCGGGATTTCTCTAACACACCAGTCTCAAAGAATTCCAAAACAACTTTATAGACATTAGATTTTATATGATTCTAGGCCTGTTTAAAAAATACAACATTGAACCCATTTATGCCAGGGGCTTTATCATCTCCAATACCAGCCAAAGCATGATCAATTTTAGAGTGAGAGACAGGAGTAGAAAGAATATCAATATCATCAAAAGACAGCTGTTTCCCAGCCCTAACAACAGCAATATCAACAGCTGGTAAAGTACTGGCAGCAGAACCCAGAAGAGTTTGATAAAAGCTAAGAATTTCAGCTTGAACCAAGGCAGGATCCTTAAGCAAAACATCATCACTAGTGTATATGGAATTAATTCTATTCCTATTCTGTCTTTGCTTAAGAATAGAGAAGAAATAGTGAGAATTAGAGTCCCCAAGCTTGATCCAGTCCACTCTTAATTTTTGTTTCAGGATACTTTCATAAGTATCCATCCAATACTTCACTTTCTCAATCCCAGCAGCTTCTTGAGTTTGGAGAGACACATTAATAATATCATCAGCTAACTGAGCCTGAGTCTCAGCCAGAGATAATCTAGCTTCTTCTAATCTATCTGTTATCTTAGCAAAATTCTTAGTGTTCAAGCTTTTAAGACCAATTTTGATAGATTTTAGTTTCTTCCAAACTTGCAACATAGAATTACCTGAAATAGGAACATTCCAATGAGAGGACACAACCTCTTGAAAATCCTTATGAGAAGTAAGACAATTCAAAAATCGAAAAGGTCTGCCTTTCCTAGCAACAGAAGGAGTAACATCCACCAGAACAGGACAATGATCAGAGAGAGAAGGAGGAAGGTAAACAACCTCAGTTTGACCAAAAACCAGTATCCAAGCCTCATTCACTATACCCCTACTAATCCTAGAAGTAGTCCTATCCATACCATGACCTTTATTATTCCAAGAGTAAAATGAGTCTTTACTCTTGATTTCAACCAGCTCCAAGTCATGAATAAAATCCTGGAAATCCTTAACCTCATAATCAGTAACTGGATTCCCATTGAATCTATCCTTAGTAGACAAGACAGAATTAAAGTCACCAATACAAAGCTAGGGTAATTGAATATTACTTAACCTTTAATACCAGTCCTCATAGAAGATCTATGCTGAATAGAATGAAGCCCATAAACAAAGGTACAAGCAATCTGATGCTGCAGATCCTTAGTAGTGACAATAGTATGAATGAATTGCTCAGTAACAACAATTATATCAAGAGACATAGCATCTGGTTTCCAGCCAACCCAAATCCTACCTTTGAGAGAGAAAGAGTGGTTGCAAATCCATTCCCAATGCCTACCAAACTTCTTTTTCATAGTATCAAACTTATGCAGTTTGACTTTAGTTTCTAAAATAGCCATAACATCAATAGAGTGATCTCTGAGTAACTGCTTCACATCAGTCACTTTATTGGGATCATTAAGACCCCTAATGTTCCAGGTTGTAATAATCATGGCACTAGAGAGGGATTACCATCACTCCCAATAGGATTAGCAGCCATCTCATCAGCCATCAAGACATATATGCATTGACCCTAGTAACAACTTGCTGAGTTTGCCTAATGTTCTGAGATTTAGTTTTTTTCCCACCAATCTCCACCCATCATCAGAGTTAACCAAGTGATCTTGAGCAGGAGTAGACAGAGGTGGCTCAGCAGGTTTAATAGCATTTTTCTGTATCACATTTGCCTGAGGAACACTAGCCTGGGTCTTTGGAACCTAGACTTGCTTCTGTGCCTTAGTTACCTCTTTCTATGGAGGAGCAGTTTGTTTATGAGGAGCCTTATGAATGGAACAATCATGGCCAGCCTTGTCACATTTCTTGCAAAATGGTGGTTTCCATTCAAACTGAACCTTGAGCTTAATAGTATCACCAGCTGGACTCTTAATCCAAACTGAATTAGGCAAAGCTTTAGTCACATCAACCTCAATAAGAATCCTAGCATAAGACACCCTAAGCTGTCTAGAAGTGCATTCATCTGCACAAATAGGCACTTCTAACAGGCTGCCAATTTTGCTTAAGGTATCAGTACCCCAGCAGTTCAGAGGTAAGTTTGGGAACTTTACCCATAAAGGATGTTCTAAGCACCTCAAAGTGGAAATCAAACTTCTCACTCCAAGGCTTAACAATTGTAGGTTTTCCATAGAACATGTGGGGTCCAGAGCATAAAACAGTATTCACATTAGCAGTAGAATGTAAATTGATGATAAAATAACCATCATCATGCATCAAGATCTCTGACTTTTCAATATCACTCCAATTCTGAGCTATAAACCTATGAACTGCAGCAAATGTAGGATAATACCCCACAACATAGAATATAACAACATTGCACCACTTCTTATTACCCTCAAGCAAATCAGCATAAACTAATTTAGCAACAGGCTTACCTTCCTTGAGAACAGGAGCTACATAGGACAGAGCAGACCCTTTTGCAGCAAGTTTCCCCCGGAATAGGGCATCCCACCTTGAATTAGGAGCTACCACACCTTCAGGTTGTTCAAGAACATCAACATTTGGTATGGAATCACTCGGATTAGGTAAAGAAGCAGTATCGAGACTAGGATCCAATGGTCTCAGCAACCTTAGTTAATGTTCGATTGGAATCATGCAAAATTGAGCCAAAATTGAGCCCATGAGTTGAAGCAATGGTCTTAGCATCACTTCGGCATATGAGTCCAACAGATGGATGAACTGTTCCGGGCACTGGAGTAACCAGCTCATCCACTTCATCAATCAAAGCTGGATTGAATGAAGTTCCAGATATCCTAAAATTTTCCAAAATTTTATCAATTGGAGCTAAGTGAGTCTTATTCAGAGTAGTTTGTAATACCCGGAATTTCACTTCTTTTAAAATACCTTCTTACTCCAAATAAAACTCATTTTAGGAAATAACCAAAGTATTACCGCCACCGTGATGATGGCTAAGGTTATTTTCAAAGTTACACAACGAAAAATTAATTTTCTAAAAATTAAATAAAATAAAGTTTAATAAAATCAAACTTAAACTTTAAAATCAACTTACACTAAATCATTAACTTGGAACCATTAAAAGCCCTTAAAAACCAAACTAAAATATCAAAACAATAATTAACGTTAGTGTCAACAATTACATAAATAATCCAATGTAATAAATAATAAAAAATAAACATATAACCCTTTTCGCTCAATCCCATCATGCTTGATATGCTCCTTCTACCTGTACTTCTCTTTATTTCAACCACACTACTCGCCATATAAAATGGGTCATAGTAGGGCCAATACAAAGAAAAGTCAAACACAAACAACAAAGTACGAATCAGCAAAAGCTGAGTACATATGCACCAATAGGAATAATCACACTAACATAAATATCCTAGCAATAGACAATAATAAATTAATTAATTAATAAATAATAAATAAATAAATACATGCTCGCCATTCAACATAAGTCAACTTACCTTTGACTCATGACTCTACTTTAATTTATTAATAAATAGTTTTGGATAACGCATCGAATGAGTTTCCTTGCCTTAACTATCTCTTAATAATAAGGGACCCCTTACTTGGGAGCTAACCAAGCGAGTACCAACTAGTGTCACCTTGTGACGGAATTCCAGTGCATAATAATAATAAAAGAAAGTACAGCGTCATATACCCCTATAGAAGGTATGGTTAAATATAAAACCCCATAACTCCCCCCATATGTTCATACTCAAGGTATATACGTTCCAAGAGTTTTGAGCGTATGCTCTTACACTTTACGTGATTTACCAATTTAACTTGTGATGGACTCTAACCATTCAATCAAGAATAAACATAACAACATTCAATACATACTTCCAATTCATTCTTGAATAAATTAGTGAGCACATACAATTTATTTTAATTAGGTTCCTTCCCTAGTTTTGTGCACAAAATTTCACGATTACTACCTTGGTGCTTATAATGCACTAATAACTTGCATGACTCAATCTCAACTTATGTGAGTGAGTAATAAACTAACTTCTTGACTCGTCCTCAACTTATGTGGGCGAGTAAACAAATAAATAAACTTTCTTGACCCAACTCCAATAATAAATGGGTGAGAATAAAATCATGAATCATGCTCAATAAATATAACTTTAGCTCTTTTAAACATACATAAGTCTTGCTTATTAATTTCATGCCTTCTTAATAATAAATAATAAATAATATAACATGATTCAATCTCTTTCAACTTGTATCAAGCTCATATTAATGATTTCAACATATTCACATGCTTACATATAAGACATGAATAATCAATCAACCATTCTAAGTATCACAATAACAACTTAACATGATACCAATCTCATAGTTGATACTAATATAATTTCCTAACATGGTACTACGCATAATTAATATATCCTACGCACATAAGTACCTTAATTATTGCCTAAAATCGGCCACACTTGCTAAAAATCACCTAGCTCGAAGCTTCCTACAAATAAAAATGCATAACTATAATTAATCCACTATTCTCACAAATTTCCAGCACTATATTACTCTTTAAACCTTACTAATCAACCCAATTTAATGACATACAAGCCCTTAAAACTTTTCTTTAAGTGGGTACTTTAAATCCTTTCAAAAAGACTTAATTTTTTTTTTTTTTTTTTTTTTCTTACTTTAATAAAATTCCAGCATACTTATTTAATATAAAACATCACTTTTAGACTAGGAAATCATATTTAAATCAATAAAACCTTTTTTTTATGGGTAATTAAACCCTAACTCAATAATTAAAAGGTAGTGTGCATAATAAATTACAACATTAAATTGAGGGCTTTAAACTCATTAATACTAGTAGAAAAAATGCTATTTGTAACGTCCTATTAATAACTGACATAAATTATGTTAGTTACAACTAGCGTATTAGTAACTGACATAGATTATGCGGGTTACAAATAAATTAGTATTAGTAACTGGCATAACCAAGGTAAGTTATAAATAGTAGGTTAGTGATAGACAGACCAACTATCAGTAAGGGGCATAAAAAAGATCGGTTGCAAATAATAAGTCAAATTTTATTGACCTTATTAATCATAACGGGCTTTTTAAAGGTTAGTTACTAATGTAGCCCAGTAGCACACACGACTCAAAATGCTCGCTCTCGTATTTCTGTGGTTCCTTATTTGTTAGTTCCTTTTGCTTCACTAATATTCTTTTTCTCCATTTTTTCACATGAACCTAGCCTCAATGTTTCTCTCTCCTCTAAAACTGCTCTAAAGCTCCTCCAAAACTCCTCTAAAGCTTCTCCAAAACTCATTCATCTTCAAGAATATCGTCATGGTATGCTGTCGATCTCCACCCAATTTATGTATTTTTAATTAATTATAAGTGATTATTTGATAAAAATGACTAAAAAGAATTCTAGGGTTTTTTCTTTTGTTTGTTAATTTAATTTAATTGAAGTTTTGGGGTTTTGAATCTGCTCTTTCACTCCAACCCTAATTTCATCAATTAATTGCGATTTCTTCCTCTATTTGATTGATTTTTTCTTCCTACTTTGCAATTCTGTTTTTTTTTACCCCTTTTTTCGAATTCTGATTTCCCGATTTTGGGTTCTTATTAAAAGAAAAAAAAATCCTGATTTGTATAAGTTTTTGGTGTATTGATGTTATTACTTTGATTCACTTTGGGGTTTTTATAAGAGTTCACGAGAAGGTTTCTCAACCAATCAACTTCCTATGTAGCCAAATCCAGCGTATTCTCTTCGTTTTACTTTATCAATTCTTCGTTTGTCAATGATTTAACATTTTTTGCAAAATCCTGCCAATATATTATCTTCAGCATCAATTGCCGCCAGCTGAATAATTCCGTACGTTTTTGTTTCTTAATTCAGTTTATTAATTTCAGTTTATTATCATTTTGTTGCCATGTTAATTTCTCAATTTTGATGTTGCAATGTTGTAAAATACTGAATTTGATCTTGTTTCCAGCTTATGATATGCAATGTAGAAATATGTTTTATAATTTTTTTCTTTGATTGTGTCAAATTTGATCGTAATTGCTTGAATTGTTCGTGTTTTTTTTTTTCAATTCTAACCCCTCACTAATGACAAAGATTGCCTAATGTTCTGTTTCGTGAAGGTCTTGTCATCACTTTCACTAAAAAGGTTTCTCTCTCCTCTTCTTCTCTTTGTTTCTTGCTTTTTATTTTATTTTATTTTATTTCAATCTCATTTTCTTATGGTAGGTTAGGTTTTGATGATACATTATCAAGTAGGAAATATTTCAACTCTAGAAGTAAGTTTTGATTCTATTTTTTTCTTGTTGAACTTAGCTTAATTAATTGCATTTTAATCATAATTCAAGTTTCCTTTGTGAGGCTTATACTTCGTACGAAGTATGTTGATGTGAGGTTATATGTGTACAATATTACTTCCAAGTACAAAGCTTATAAGATGCTTGTTAAGAAAATCCTGAATTTAGCATTTTATTTAAGTTTTGAGACTTTTATCTATAGGTTGTCAGTAGTAAATCATGCCTCTCAAGTTACTTACGGCTTCAAGATTATATAATGTTTTTGAGTTGTCTTAAAATTTTGGTTAATGTGCTTATCTGCTTTTGTTGATTTTAATTTTTGGTTTAGGCTCACGAAGCCTTTGTCCTTATTGTTGTCTCATTGTGCATGTAATTTTCATTAGCAATACATATAAGATGGTTTTATATATTGCATGTTTTTTGGTAGTAGTATGGTGATGTATTTTACGTCCTATATAAATCAAAAGCTTTACTAATTAAGCCTAGATTCTGTTTATATATTTTTAGTTGATATGAACAAATTTTTCGTATAATGTTTATTCATTAGTAACTTTAGCACTTCAGGTAAAGTTAGTTAAATTATGTATATGGACTATTAGTTATTTTTAGTTATGTAACTCTAATTATTGCTAGTTATTTTACGTTGTGCAACTCTAATTAGTTATTTTTAGTTCTACATTATTAGCAACACACATCAAACTTGTTCTACAAAGACATTTAAAGGATTAACGGGGCTAAGAGAGGAAGAACTCTAAAAGACATTCTCAATTGTTTTGTTTCAGTAATTTTATAAATAATTACTCGATTCTGTTTAGTTCATTGCACATCATATCTGATCACTCTTTTCTTTTAGGAAGTTCTTTTATATTTCGTATTTGAAACTTGGTGGTTTATAGTAATTTTAGTTTATCTATTTTCTTTTCAACTTCTAACTTGTGTTTTTTTTTTCTCTGCCTTTCTTAAGGTGCACTTGGATGGATAGTTAACTTTCAATGATAACAAATTGAGTGAAATCAGAGGATAATGAGCAAGGTTCTATAGGTAACTCATCGAGGATTATCTTATCAATATAATAGTCACTGCCGATCTTTCAATTAGTTCATTTCTATAATTGGTAAATTCTCATTTTCAGGATGTGAAATGTATAATCGAGCTCTAGTTGATCGAGCTGGTGCATGTCTTCTAGCAAGTTTCCGACCAGCTCTGATTTTTCGTGTAGAACAGTCAAATTTGTGAAGTAGATAGAGACAAAACCGTCAAAAAGGTTGACCAATGTATCATTTAACTAACTAGGTTTTTTAGTTATAGAGTATTATTTATTGTGATTTGTGAGAGACATGTTTGTAATTTATAAGTACATCAATTCAATATTCTTGTAGAGTTGATGATGTATATGTAGATGTCGCTTAAATTTGGGCTTATATATATTAATTAGATCGATACTTATTGTATTTTATATAAGTTTATTAATAACTTATGGTCTTCACATTAAAAAAAATATCGTGTATGGGTGGCAGCAGTAGAGGAATTTGCTACCGCCTCCATTTTATTTATTTATTTATTTTTTTTTTAAAAAAACAATATTTGTAACTGGCGTTAGGCTATGCCAGTTACAAATAGTACTCTATTTGTAACCGGCGTAGCTTATCGCTAGTTACGAGTAGTATACTCTCTAACTTAGAAAATAGACTATTTGTAACTGATGTTAAGTTAAGCCGGTTACGAATAATACATTATTAGTAACTAACATTAGCCAGTTACGAAAAATTTTCACTAGTTGTAACGGTGGCAATAACAACCAACAATGCCAGTTACGAAAGGTCAATTTTGCCAGTTACAAATAGCAGTTTTTCTAATAGTGTAAAAACATGTTTAAACCATAAATGAATCAATAACAACAACCTAGCCTCTTTCCCTAACCAATTACATAAAATCCCCAATTTTTAGGGTTCATAATTTAGGGTTCTTGATTAAATAAAAATCTGAAATTTATATCAATGATTTAACAACATCATAATCCCAAAATCAATACCAAAACATAATTAAAATCATGCTTTAAAATCAATAAAACAATAGAATTAAATTAGGAAGAGAAATTTTTTTTATTTTTATTTTTTTGGTACCAAAACCAAAAAGAGGGAGGAGAAAGAAGGTGGTTGCCGGTGGCTGCTGCCGGCATGGGTGAGGGGAAGAAGAGACAGAGAGAGAGTGGCGTGGGAGAGAAGAGAGAAAAAGAAGAAGAAAAATAAGAGGAAAAGGAGAGAGAAAATAAAGAGAGATTTTTTTTGGGATTTTTGTGAAATTTGACAATTATGAATCTTGAGTGGAAAAATCTTGACGTTTTAAAGTATTTATACTCCCCTTTTTAAAAAAGAAAACTCATAATTACAAAACTGTCATTACTAAATCCTACCCCCCCTTAACTTTTCCTTTAGGGCCAACTTATTGGGCCCTTAAGTTTCCTTAACTTCCCAATAAGTTGGTCCAATCATTTAAATAAAATTGACCTAATTCAAAAGGCTTTTTATTGTCCCAATTCATGACTCATTTAATTTATACACACTTACATATTATTTAAATAATTAATTTCTTTTAAAATGAAATTAATCATTTTAATAGACAAATAAATAAAATAAATAATTTATATAAAAAAAATAGTATAAAAATACGGAGTATTATAGTCTATCCCCCTTAAAAGAAGTTTTGTCCTTGAAACTTGAGCACGAAAATCATGAAACTTTGTTCAAAACCGAACTTTTTCACCCACTTAAATTTTTTTTTTCTTAATACTTATAGTTCTTGTACTTTTTGTGACTCATACTTTTTATTTCTTTTACTCATTTCTACACAAACTTAGTAGAATGACAAACTTTCTAACAATTTACACACCCTAGTGTGTAAAATAACAACTTTACTAACAAACTTACACAAAATAATGTGTAAAATATTAGAATAACTAACAACTCAACACTACTATTACTGTAAGATTCAACTTTGGTAATAAACTTACACATCCTAGTGTGTAAGACAATCGAACTTATCAACTAAATCAGCATAAAACTGATGAAAAAGCACTTTAAATGCCAAAATTAAGGAAAAAGCGGGTAATTCTACTGCACTCTACCCCCCTTAAAAAAACGAGTTACGTCATCGTAACTCCACTTAACTCAACTTTAGAATTATGTTTTTCTCTTTCTCATTCCATCCTTGGTAAAATCATAATACTTCTTTATATTCATATCCTTGGTAAAATCATAATACTTCTTTATATTCATTCCTTGTTACGAATACCAATAATATTATCAATCATTTACTCATCATACTAAAAATAATTAATTTCCATCTACACTATCTTTTACCAATCGTTTAGTAAAAGTACGAAGTATTTTGTTATTCAAAAACCTTGATTTTGTCTTGCTTTCTCATGATCAAATTGGTTAAACTCCATAGTTTCCTTTGCAACTCATACCTTTAGTCAATGATTTTTTTTTTCACAATGACTTATGAAAAATGTCTTATACCTTACCAAGGTCCAATGATAAGGCTTTATTTATCAATTTACCAATTTTTACGCAAACTCATATTTTTAATATACTTTGGCTCATCTTTTCTTTCTTGCCAAAATTTACACTCTCAATAACACTTGTCCTTTGTTTAACTTGCACCACTCAAATCCATTCTTGGATACTTTTCTTGCTTCTCTATAATTTTACTCGTTTGGGGTTCTAAAACGATCTTCTCACTAATGCTCCTTGAACATAGTGAACTTTCATGGTTCTTTCTATACCAATCTTAAAATGTTGCCATGCCAATGCTGGCTTGTATGGTGACTTTGTGTTTGTTTTCACTCCAATGCTATATTTACAACATGAAAAATATCATGTTTAAAGTTTTATACTTAGCCAAAAGTTGTATATACAACTAGGTCTAGATGACCGAGCCATGTAATTAAAGAAGTATGGTCATAGAAATATAACTTTGACAGTATTAATGAAAAGTCAAGCATTGTTACTAAATTCTTGCAATTTATATATCTATTGTTAAGCAGAATTGCAAAATAGAAATAACAACAAAGGTTGCTCGCAACACTACTTCTAGGCCTCTAAGTAAGGCCAGTTATAGCAGATGCAGCTGCACAAAAAGAAAAACTAAGACTGCATGCAACATAGCAGCTCAGCCTCTAAAAAGGGCCTACCAGAGTGGCCGAGTAAATGTCTAGCAAGGGCATCCCTCAGTTAGAAAACTCGGCCTTAACGATTAAAAAGTTAAATACACCATCCAGCCTTTAATCGGCTGGACGGTTGCAAAGCAAAGCTGCCCAGAAACTGCCCAAGTTATCTTTACCTAAGAAGGGCAAGGGCATGCATAGGTGTACGAGCCCAACAAGTACTTAGAAATATCCAAGTTGAGAAAATACTTGAAATTTCCGGATTGCGTCTGAGCGATAGCATTAAAGGACAACTCAACCAAAGCCAATAAAGAGGCCATATATCTAATGTTCATTTGGCATTCACCTAGTCTAAAGGCAATGGTTATTATGGTTTAATTCACTTGTCTTCATACCCTTTAAGGTATGAAATCTATTAAGTTAATCAAACCTCTTAAAATATGGACTAGGAAAATGCCGAATAAAGGGGCATACCCCGAGTAAAATAATAAACATTTGTATGCAAAAGCATAAAGCTTGAAAATTGCTCAAAAACTGTTAAGTATGAAAGTTGAAAAACTTGCACAAATTAAAACAACTCAAACAGGCGATAAAGTCAAAGAAAGTATTATACAAGATCACTCAAACAGGTGGCAAAGATGAAAAATAATATTAAACCAAGAAAATAAAAATAGAAGACATAAAGCTTAAACAACTGCAGAAGAAGAGGAGAGCTCCTCATTTGGACGCCTCCTCACCACCATCACCAGCAGACGGCCCATACCCCTTGGTTGCATCGTTCGACTTGGCCTCTTTAATATACGCCTCCTCACCCTCGGCCAACTCTTCTTCCTCTTCCTCCTCCCCATCTGATTCATCGTCATCACTATGGGCAAGGGAGGGGGTGTCCACGAATGGAGAAACCGGCAGTGCCACGGCCTGGCATTCCTCTTTCATGGTGACGAAGTCCAGCCACCTGGTGAAGCACTACAGGTAGTAGCCAATTCGGCTAACGTCCACCATCATAGAGAAGGCCTCTTTAAACTGGTTCTTGAGCCGCGTGATGGTCGATTGTATAATTTGGACCATCTCCTCAGGGGAAATCTGCTTGGGAGCTTTGAGATGCTCCTTTAGCTCCTCCACCTTCTTCTTGAGGTGCTTGGACTTCTAGTTTTATTCATCCCTGGCCTTTAGCGCCGCCTTTAGGGCCTCTTGGTTAGTCTCTAACTTGGCCTTGAACCTCTTCGAAGCTTCGGCCGCATCTTCTATATGGCCGCCTGGGAGACTGCCTCATCTCTCTCCTTGGCAGGAGTTTTGTTTGCTAGCCGCTCCCTCTTAAGGGCATTACCTAGTCTAACGGTGTCCCCGGTCTGCTTGGCTGCCTTCTCAGTTACGGCAATGAGGGTGGTCTCATGTCGGACCTTCTCCAAGGCTAGTAGACCAGTGTTCTTGTCCTGCAGCCGCCGGATGTCATCCCAAGCTGCTTGGATCTTTTGTCTCTACTGGGGAAGCCAGTCTTGGAAGGAAAAGAGCCTAAGGAGAAGCTGGGAACGAATGTAAACAAGTTAGTAGAAGAAAAATCAGAAAATAAGCTAAGTGTCTGTAATACCCCGTATTTTTATACGTATTTCATTTTAAATAAGTATTTTGTGAGTTATTAAATAATTTGAAATAAATTATTTATGGCATTTTAATTATTTATTTTAAATAAGTTTGGAAATATTTTATAAAAGGAAAATTTTATTTGATTAATTATTTTATTAAGTTGGGATTTAATTTAGAAAAGTTTTATTTTAGTAAATTTTTATTAGGAAAGGGATTAGGAAAGATTAAAAAAGGAAAGTTTAGATAAGAAGGGTTTCTAGAGAAAGGGGTATAAATATTCAACACTTGGGCAAATTAAACTTTGCCCACAGTGGAGAATACCCAAGGTAAACTTTCTCTCCTTTCTCCTTTATTTCCTTTTCTTTTTCTTTCTTTTCCCCTTCCCCTTTTTGCACGGCCGACCACCACCACCACACCACCGGCCACCACCACAGCCACCGGTGCAACGACCAGCAGCTGCGGCGGCAGCCCAACCGTGCCGTGGTGGCTGCTGCTGTCCGGCCTCCCTTTTGAAAAAAAATTATTCTTTTTTATTTTTCTTTTGTTTAGTCTTAGATCTAATTATAAATTATGAGTTTTTGATGGTTTTATGATGATTGATTTTAAGTATGATGTGATTTAATTTTTAGATTTTAAATTTAATTAAAAAGCCCCAATTTTGAAACCCTAGATTTATAAATAATTGATTATTGAAGGAATATGATTCAGGGTGGTTTAAACCTTTAATTTGAGGGTTTTAAAATATAATTACAGCAAGTTTTCATGAATTAATATTGCTGAAATTTTTGTTAGTAAGCTAAAAATTAAGTTTCTTGAAGGAATTTTTACTATCCATTAATTGGGATTAAAGTATGAGGTTTTAAATTAATTTTAGCTTGTTTTAATTAAATTATGAGTGGTTTAATAAGAATATATATTGCTGGAAATTTGTGTGGAGTAGATTTTAATACCATATTATGATTTTGGATTATAGAAGACTTTTAAGTGAGCAATTTCTATTAGTCGTGGCGATTTTAAGATCATATTCAAGGTACGTACGCGTACTTAGCATATTTTTGATGATGTAGTAACATGCTAGGCTTGATTAATTAATCCCAAGTAGTATCATGCTAGATTATGATTGGGAATTGTGATTTGGTTGATATTAGTGATTGAATTATGAAGCATGATTTATTTGTGATGGATTAATGATTGGAAAATAATCGTTTGGCATGTTGAATATGAACCACACTTTTATTTATGGCATGATAGAAAACATGTTTAATTAAACTACATGTTTAATTGAGTTTGGAATATTGAGAAGGAATTTATGGTTCATATAATTTTTATTGATGCTTTAAGCATGAGGAAAGAGCTATTTAAGTGTCTTTGAACACGAGGAGTAAATTATATTTGGGTGCCTTAGTGCACTTAAGGTGTTTTCAACACCGAGGGATGGGATAGGATTTGTGGCGCATTATGCGTTTAAGGTGTCTTTGACACCGAGGTAGATTTAAAAAGGGGTTCAATATTAAATATTATGTCGTCACTAATTATTCAAGAATTAAATTGGCATGTTTGATTGTTTGAATAATTATTATGATTGAATGATTATGGTTTGAGAGACATCACCAAGTTTAATAATATGTAAATAACGTAAAGTGAAAGAGATTACGCACCAAAAATCTTGGAACGTATATACCTTGAGTATGAACATATGGGGGGAGTTATGCGACTTTATATTTGACTGTAACTTCTACTGGGAGTACAGGACGCTGTATTTACCTTTATTATATTATGCGCAGGAATTCCGCCACTTACGAGTGGTTCTTTTATAATGGCACGGTTAGCTCCCGTGTTAGTACCCCTTTATTGGGGCAGGTTAGGGGGATAAACCCGTTCGATGCGTAATCAATACTAAATAAATTATTTAGTTACTTAGTTGAGAAGTCTTGTTGTATGTTGTGTGCTTGTAAACAGGTGCAACGAGGCAAGTTGTGTGTTGATAGGTAAAAGCATGTAGTGTGTTTAAATACGCTTATGTACTCAGCTTTGCTGATTGCGTGTTTGTTGGCCTTGTCTTTATCTTAGCCCTATGATAACCCATTTTTAACGGAGAGTAGAGGAAACAAGTAGAGAGAAGCTTTTCTGGTGATGAAGCACATTCATGATGGGCATGAGTGAAGAGCGAATCATGCTAGTTTTCATAAGTTTATAATATGTTTGTTGCTTTCATTATTTTATTATATTATGTTTGTGAGACTAACGCAAAGGTTTTTAATTGGTTCGGTTTCGTTAAGGGCTTACAATGGTTCCAAGTTGTAGGTTAACTCCGTTTTACTTTGGTTTGACTTTACTTTCGTTGGTTGACTTTTTAAGTTGAGTCTTTTTTAATGTTTTTAAAGATAGTCTTCCGCTGTGTATCTTTGATAGTTGCTTGAGCCGTTTTCACCGTGGCGGTAATGTGTTAGATTTTCCTATTTTGAGTTTTAAACAGAGCAAAACAGGTATTTTAAAAGAAAGGAATAGGGTGTTACAGTGTCGAAGTTTGAAATTACCTTAGATATCTCAACGCAGCTGTTGATCTCCATCATGGATAACCCGGAATTTATCTTGTGTCTCGGCCAAGACGACCTTCATCATGGCCTCCCAGACAGCCTTACGTTTGGCCCCTATTAACGAAGTACCAGGAAGTCGGACGTCCATTTCCTCGGAAATATCTGCGAAAAATAGAAGTTAGAAAGTTTGAAATAAAAGTTAAGTCTCAAAGTTCACAAGAAAGGGTTGTACGAGTACCTTCCAAGAAAGAGGGGGGTGCTTGCGAACGCCCCTCATGAGTGGGAGTAGGCGTAGGCTGCTGCTCGTCTACTTTGGGCGGAGACAGCTGCCCTTCATCAGTCTTGAAATCCATTGGCCGAGTCCTTAAGTACTCGACATGCGGAGTAGAGTCATTATCGGCTGTTTGGTGCAAGGACGACTTTCCCTCTTCGTCCTTTCGGACGATCTCTTCTCAGGCCACTTCAGTCGGCTGTGGCTCCGAGGGCTGGGTGGCCCCACTAGGTGTCAGTTGGGGTTCTCCTCCTTTAGGTTTCTCCTTAGCAACTCGCGACCTTGCCTTAGCCGTCTGCGCCCCTGAGGGGGTCTTGGACGCAGAGATCTTGCGAGATTTAGATGACCCCTTGCCTTTAAAACGGACGTTGACTGCTTCCTCGCTGACTTTGGGGTAGCTAACTGAAAAATATGTTCAAGGAAAGAAATGTTAGAATTACTGGCCGAGTAAGGAAGTAATGAACAACCTTCCCATCCAGACCAGCTCGGCCATCCTAAGTTAACCTACCCTGTCCGAGTAGAATTGAAGGGAAAGATCACCCCAAGCATATCAACTCGGCCAAGGTGGAAAAAACCAGAATGTCCGAGCAGAAATGAGAAAGATCTCCTTCAAAATATAGCAAGTCGGACGCAAAAAAAAAAAAAAAAAAAAGAAAAAAAAAGAGAAGGAATGAACTGGAATGAGTTCGTACCCCTTTGGTTGCCTCGTAACTTTGCCTTCAGAGCCTGTAGCGCTCCAAGTTGAACTCGTTCATGTCCATCTCCCTTCTGTTCGAGGTTAAGTTGATACATGGCTTGTTCTGTCAACAAAAAAGAGCAAAGTGTTAGATTATATTTCAAGTTAAAATTTGTTCGAACGGGCATGACACAAAAATCCACCTGGGGTATAGTTTCGGAGCAGGCCGAACGACGACATGAACAGTGGATCCCTAAGCCAGTTGACCAAGGGAATCCACTTAGGAATGATGAGCACTCGTCGACCCCCTCGGTACACCTTCTTTAGTTTGAAATAGTCAAGTTGGTGGGCGTGGTCCTGATGGATGGGAGGATGGTACGGTCGGTGATCCCCCCACCCGAGCTGAACATGCGAGGAATTGACTCTATTGATCTTCCTATTAAATCTCTTGACCTTGGTTTTGACGAGGCAAAACCGTTGCTTCCAATTGCGCCATTTGGACGGCTTGTGCGGGACCACCAGGTAGTCCGGAGGGGTGTTTAGAACAAAACATCTATCCTAGTCCGCCTTCAGCTTACTATGTTGTGCATTGTGTAGAAGACTGGGAAGTTGGGGATGAAGCCCTTCCTAAGGCAAGTCACCAAGTACCCAATAATATTTGCCCAGCTGTTCGGCACCTGCTGGAATAGAGCAACTTCATATTCGTCCAGCAGCACCTAGATGAATGGGTAAAGAGGAAAACGAAGGCCGACCTCAAGGCAGCCTTATAAACATTAAAGCCCTTGCGTTGGGCCCCAAGGCCATCAGTGGTAGCCACCAAGCTGGAATGCCAGGGTGGCCGGATCTTGAATTCCTCTCCCAGTATGAGGAATCTCTCAAAGTCCTCAAACTTGTCATTGAGGAAACCTAGGGTAGTTTCCCTAATTTGACAACCGTACGGGCTTTCAAAGTCATTTTCTTCCTCGGCGACCCCGGCGTCAGGGTTTTCAGCTACTTGCTCGGCCGAATGTGGTTCGGGAACCCCAGCTGAACAAAATTCAGAGGACAAAACTCTGTCCAACTAAGCCGCCTCGGCCGAACTATTTCCAGCCGAGCCTTGCCTTAGATCGGCCATCATTACGCCTTCAGGCACCAAAGGGGCCTTGCCCTTGTCTTTATTTTCCCCATCACTCCTGTGATTTTCAGATGGAGCGTTACATGGGCGGTCGACCGACTCAGCGATATGAATGCCAGTTCTAGGCCTAGTCGACCCGATATGTTGAGAGTGGGGTGGTGGTAAATTTTTCTCGGGCGCCGCGGGGGGTTGTGGCTTATTTTGGACAGATAGAACAACACCTGTAGGGAATATTTCAAGCATCCCACACGGTCCATGAGATCACTAACTCCATAGTGGTCCTGAACCATGACTGGATATTCGGGGATGAAGGTACAAATCCAACCTAAAAGAGATTGAACCTGCCCTAAATAGGCCTCTACTTTATTCTTCTCATATTCATGTGCGCTTTCTGACTAACATACAATCAATAGATTAACCCTAAACTTGTTTAATCTATGTTGGTTGAATATTAATGCACAAAAAAATCTATTATTGACGATCACTTGAATTAAAATCATATTAGCCTAAATAAAATTATTAATTATCTTATTAAACGTGATTTCAAGTACAAATTCCCTTTAAATCTGCAAGAGAGGGCATGATCAATCAATAACAATAATATCAAGCAACAAATCATCATCATCATCAAAATAATATTATTGATACAACAAATCATCATCATCATCAAAATAATCTCAATCTCATGAAAGCATAATAATATTAGCAAGATCCTAGGCATGATACTAACATGATTAATAACAAATCCTAGCATGTCACTAAACAATAAAGATTAAAGCTTTATCCCTAACATGATACTAACATGATAGAAGAAAATAAGAAGCAACATAAACATGATACTAGAAAGCAATAAATAACATCCTAACATAATACTAGGAATTAAAATAATATACACATGCTTTCTAAAGATATAGCAATAAAATAACTTACTTTTTTGCTTCGTATCTCTTTCTATCAAAACAATACACATGTTAGTAACTTCAAGGAAAATATAAACAGTAAATCTAATCAAAGAATTGAAATAAGATTTGGGACCAAACCCTCAGAAAGTATCAATTTTTCACGTCTAGGGCGAAAGCAACTTTGAGCTTGGCTAGGTGTGTCTAAGACTCGTGAATGCGGTATTGAGTTTGTAAAATGGCTAGGCTTAGAAAGAGGGAGAAAGAGCAAGCTATTGCTTAAGAGAGAGAAGAGAATAGAATTAGATGATTGTTGATGATTGAAAACGGGGAATAAAGACCCTATTTATAGAGAAAATAGTCTCAAAACAATTAGAAAAGATCGAATTTGATTCGGAGTAAAACTACTCCCATCGCGGCGCGATGGTGAACGCGTTAATTTAAAACCGTACGGAGTCCTTAATCTAATAAAATTAGACTAATTAACATCCGTACTTATCCTTTAAAAATCAGATTTAATCTTTTAAAAGACATGTTTTATTCCAACTAAAATTCTTACTTTTCCAAAAACATAATTATTAATCCTAATTCCATTAGAATTTAAAGGAACCTTCTAGATTATTCCAGAAGATTAAAGTCAATCCTAATGACTTTAGGAATATAATTAATGGGCTCTCTAATTGATCATTGGGCCGTATAAAATCATTTCAGGCCCAATTTAGTATTTTGGCTATAACTTCCTCATTATTCATCAGAATTGGGCTTATAATATATCGTTGGAAAGTTCTTTTCGAGCCCCATCCAACTACACCATTATTGGAACCTTATCATGGACAAAACTAAATTATACTGGACATTTTCTATAAATAGAGTACGAAAAGAAATATTTTCGAAAACAGAAAGAAGTATTTTTATTAAAATAACCGTATCACAAGACTTTTCACATTTTGACCTTGTTCGATAATCAATGACGTGAAAAATATTCGTCATTGGGTTTGGTTTTTGGGGAGACACAATCAAGTGTTTACAGAAGCCCCCACTTTGACTGAGTTTGGAGAAATGTAAGTTCCGAAAACAAAAGTCAAAGTAGTGATAGGGACGGAGAATGATTCAGAACGTTCTGCGATCCCAAATCATTCTTGTAACACCGATACCTGCAAACTAGCGTTAGTTTAAAACAGATAAAAGAGTTAAGAAACGTGTATCTTGCATCGTCGAGCACACGTCTCTAGGGTAACCAAATTTTGTTGTTGCATGCTGTTGTAATGACCTCCACAGTACCTCGTGAACGCCATCTGGAGGTAACAGTGCCTCGCTATCTTCATCTTTTTATGACAATGTTCCACAATACATTGGGAACATTGTCGAAGGTGACTGTACCTCGTTATCTCCAGTGTTGTGGCAGTACCTCGCCGCTATAGACAATGTCCTCTATACTTCGGGACATCGTCGAAGACCGCTGTTTGTAGCCATTTTCAGTTTTGCTATGACTACCTTCCACATCCTAGGGAAAATTATCGAAGACCATCGCTTGTTGATCCTCAGTTTGCTAGTGCTTCGCTTGAATACTTGCTGATATTTTGCTGTGATCGCTTGCTGTGCCAGTACCTCAGCGCATTTGTGATGAGCCAGTACTTTGGCGCTTGTGCTTGATTTGAGAACCAATACCTCGGTGCTTGTGATGAGCCAATACTTAGGCTCTTAAGTAAAGTGAGATGATCGTCGTCAGGTCAATCACTTATTGCGATTGTAATCGAGCCGACTACTAATCATGGTCAATTTGCTTATAGGGGATAACTGGCGTACCAAGGAACCCAATTTGTTGAATAAGGTCCACATAAACCATTTATGAGGCCTAAGGGTTGTATTGCTGAAGAAAGGAGAGTCAGCGCACGCTGCCACGTGTCATCGCGGCGCGACAGCTCTGTCGCGGCGCAATGGTTCCATCGCGGCGCGATGGAGTCGGGTTTTCCAAAATAAAACCCCTTCTTCTTCCTCATTTCGGCTGCTGCTCATTTTCGAACGAAAATCGCTCGAAACTTCACATTGGTCGTTCTTGTTCGTTTCTCAACTAAAATCGTTCAAATTTCTTGCAAATCGAAGCACTCGATCTCTAGTTTGCCGATTTATGTAAGTTTTTCTCAAACTCCTCTCAATTTGGAAGAATTTCGTGCATGTTTATTTGCAAATTTTCGAAAAAATCAAAAATGTTCTTGCTTGTTTTGCTTTGTTTATCAAATTTCTTGTCATGAAATCGCTTGCTTATGTTTGTATACGGCCTTAGGAGTATTTTGAGACTTGTTTGACTCAATTTGGTGAAGAAATGAGCGATTTGCCATTGTTGGGCACTTTGAGTTCGTGAGAACAATGTGACTTGTTCTTCATGTTTTTATTCGCTTTTCTTGCTTCATTTGTCACAATATTTGTCATAATATTGTGAGAAATTTTTTGATTGCTTAAAAATGCTGTTTTTGCGTGAATAAAAAACATGCTCTGTTTTGGTACTACGTACTCTTTTTTCGATAAACATAGTATCATGTAGCTAGGAGAACCCTAGATACTATAGAACCCTCTATTTGCTTGCATAATTAGCATGTCTCGACAACGCGGTTCTGGCTCACGCTCTCGTGGGGCTCACCAAGAGGACGAGCCTGTCGTTGCCGGCTAGGGGACTTCCACTAGCCTTTGGAGTTCCCTGTGTGGGATAGGCGTACCTTATATTTCGCGCCCCGGTTCCATATCTCAGAGCGTGTTTGGCTCGAGATGACTGACGAGCGAGTTCGTTGCCACGGTTCGGGAAATGACACTATTTGGCAGCTATACGATTCTTACTTCTGCAGCAACGAGGAGTTGCTTGCGCTATGGGAGTTTTTTGGTTTGACTCTTTTGCTGCAGACTACTCAGGCTCTCTGTTCTTTGAGGTCGAGCCGCTTCTTGGTTCAAGCTTTGGTGGAGTTTTTTTGGGACACCACCAAAACGTTCCATTTTCCTTGAGGTGAGATGACTGTCACTCCCCTTGACTTCTCTATCATCACCGGAATAGAGTTCCGGTCAGCTGCAGTTCGTTTTAGTAGCGATACTACCCTTTTCTCCCCTGAGGTAGAGGAGCTACTAGGTTCTATCGTTATTCGTGCCCGCGGCGAGTCTCGGCCGTTACAAATGAGTAGTCGATTCATTCGTCGGACTTTGCTAACGAAGGCTTTTCGAGATGATGCAACCACCTCAGAGTAGCGGGCGCGCATCTTCGTTTTAATTCTTCTGTCAGAGACCTTCTCCCTTTACAAGGGTAGCCGAGTGCTGCTCTACTATTTTCCTGCTCTTTGTGACCTTCGAGTGGTTGGAACTTTTGACTAGGCTAGCCTGGCCTATGCTGACTTCCTGCTGGGATTGTGACTCGCCTGTCGTCATCGCAGCTTTGACGAGGAGGTCACACTTTTTAGCTTCTGGAGGATCGTAGAGGTATATCCTATTCCCTTTGACAGAAGTTTACTTTTGACTTTTAGCTTTTTTCGACGTTTCCCTGTTGTTACAGGTGTGGTTCTACGAGTATATGCCATCTTTGGCGCCAGCCAGGTCTTCGTCTTGAAAGCTCCCTGTTGCTATTAGTTGGGGCGGCTGTTATACTGACTAGACTGCTACTGCCCTTGTTCGAGAGTTGCTTCTCTCGGTATGCTTTGCTCGTCATTTTTGTTCATTCTTTTGAGTAGGATTCCGACTCATGCGTGTTCGTTTTGCAGGGACCTGGGGTCCACTTCCATCCATGGGCTGATTTTGACGTTCCTGCACGGGCTGTCCAGTACACAGCTCATCGGCGCTACTTCTAGGGGACGTATGATGCTGTGGTGTACCTGGGCGAGAGAGTTGCGATTCAACACTCTTTGGAGTCTTTTGTTGTTCCTACCCGTCCTCCGTGACATATGATGGACCAGGCGGACCTGAGAGTTTATATGGCTAGGTCGCCAGCTGGTACGGAGTGGCAGCGGCATAGCTATTCGAACTGGAGTTATAGTGAGAGAATTTTGCCACGGTTGGCTCCACCACCTTGCTTGTCAGAGGAGGCGGAGGTATATTTGCATCTTTTGATTTGTTCTTTTGGTAGCCCCCAGCAAATTCTTATCGCTTAGATTTTATTCTTACAGGCTGCGGCGGCAGCTGCGGAGTTTGTACCTCCACCAGTGTCCATTACCTATTAGGGGTCTTTTGGCCCGGTTGAGGAGATGATTCCTCTGGCCCATAAGGAGTGGCGCTTCGTGGAGAGGTCGATACCTCGTCACCAGACCTGGGTGAGCCATCTATCATTATTTTGTTAACATGCATGTTTTTTTGATTGTTCCTGACTTTATTGCTTGGCAGTTTTCCAGCAAGGTGATGACGAGGATGGCGAGAGGCATGGACGCCTTTCGTTATCAGCTCGTGAGGTTGAGTCACTGAGCTACCTGTCGTCGTGGGAGTGATGGCATGGAGGTATTTCTCTTTGACTTTTACTTTATATTTACTTCACTTATTTTCCTTGTATTTGACTTGGCTTGTTTTTCTATTTCAGGTTGTTCCTTCGTCACGTACTCGTACGAGATCCGAGGATAGGAGGGAGAGATCCGGATCTGGCTCGAGGTGTCGTTGTACTTCGGCTGGAAACCAGGGTGGTCGAGCGGAGTCGGATCAGACTGTAGTATTAAAGGGTTCCGGTTCTTCTTTCGAGGGTGCATCGGGGAGGCCAACTGGCCAGGGAGGCGTAACATCGACTCCTTTTGCTGGTGGTGGGACGTACGAGGTTGGCTCGTCGTCGCATCAGCAACAGCAGCCGAGACCTCAGCAGGGTAAGCCAGGATGGGCTGGCCCTACTCTTTCGATCTCGATTATTAGTGATCTTGACGCTGGTGAGGGATTGACTCTGCGGACTGTGCAGTTTTTGGATACATTCGGAGTTCCTCCGCACTTGCGTCCTCCGGCGCCGTAGTTGTACCTGTACTTTTTTTTTGACTATGTAGGACTTTGCATTGTATTATTTAACACTTAGGTTAGACACGTTGTATATACATCCTATGGTTACTATGTCTATTTTATATTTTTAAATTTTTATTTTTCATTTTATGTGCATGTGAGTGTGTGAAAAAAATATGACTAATTTTTGCGCAAAAAATTCCGTCATTTTTATTACTAATGGAGGGTATCCGACTTCCTCCCCCAAAAAGAAAAAATGAAAAATAAAATTGAGTTTGACTAAAATAAGCTTAAAAATTAATTAAACTTAAAATAATTAGTAAGGGGTAAATGTTTGAAAGAAAATTGCCAAAAATAAGGATGGATAAGGCTTTGAAAGGAATCAAAACCGTAATGTCAAAGTACAAATCTGAGTCGAAGTTGGATAAAACACGGTCAGCTTAGCGCGTTATCCTGACGCGGTAAAAACCAAGCCACTGGCGCGACGCGATGGTTTTATTTTTCCGGATTATTTTAGGATTTGGTTTGTGTCGGTTTCTGTTTATAAATAGCCCCCAAATCCGTCGATTACAGCATAATTCCGAGCAGATTAAAAATATTTAGCTTATTAATTTTCACTCAAATAGCCATGTCTAAGACTTTTAGTGATTTTACTCGTGAGTGGTGCCGGTCTTTGATTGCCAAAGAGAGGAAAGAGCTTGACTTTTTCCACTTGGGGGGTTTATATGGTATTAAGGGGGTAGATCTTGACATAGATTTTATTCATACCGCCTTAGAATATTGGGATTCAAATACCCATTGCTTTAAACTAGGTTATGATGAACTTTGCCCTTTCCCGGAAGAATTTGGTGCCATTCTTGGCTTTCCTTCTTTAGATCTTGCTGAAATCCCTAAGGTGAGCGAATATTATTATAAAGATTTTGAGCGTTTCCTTAACCTTAGGGATAGGGACTTAAAAGACATAGTGCATGGGAATGTAGCAAATTTGAAGGAATTTGCGCGTTTTTATTTTGATAGACCACGCTCTGAGTCTTTTCATGTTTATAGGAGGAGGGCTTTCCTCTTTTGCATGTTTAGCCAATATCTTCTCACTAGTGGAAATATTCATGAGGGTTAAGCAATTTTAGCATTTGTCATGGATTGTCATGGAGCAAATTGAATCAGGGAGAAATCCAATGCCACTAATTATTGGAGAAACTATGCTTAGTTTAGATGAACTAAAAAGAGATCCGAAAGCACCTCTTAGAGGTTCTCCAATTTTATTACAGGTAGAAAATCAATACTTTTAATTACAGAAATAAAAAATATTTGATTTTGTATAGTAATACTAATTATTTGCATTGAGTTTTTGCAGATTTGGCTAATGGAAAAGCTTAAATTAATTAGCCCTCCCGACGATGTTGAAAAGTATACACCAAATTTCCTTGTGAGGAGGAAGAAGCGATTCTCCATAAAGATGGGCCGCTGGGAGTGGAGTAGAATATTTGAAACTCGCGACTTTGCCATTAAATGGGTTGTTCCTTAGTGGAATATTGAGAATATGGTTGGTGTCAATAAACAACCTTTTTGCCGTCTTCCAAGTTCCTCTAAGTTAACCTTTTACTTTCCTTCTAGAGTAAAAAGGCAATATGGCCTTGCTCAAACCGTTCCTTCCGGGGATCTTCGTCGCCCTTATGAATTTTCTGTTTCACAAGATGTAGAAAGATTTGAAAACTATTGGTGTGCTAGACCTTTGTGGGAAGTTGTTACCGAAAAAGTTCCTCCTTCTTTGTCTAGAGATGTGAAGCAATGGTTACTTGATAGATCTCAAAAGGACAAGAACAAAGCCCAAAACATGTACAAGACTACTATTAAAGATCGCCTAGCAGATAAGAAAATTCCACCTAAAGATCGTCTTGGTGCAAGAGTTGAATTTAAGACTCCTATTATGCCTAAGAAAAAAAGTACTACTAAGGGCAAAAAGAAAAGGAAAGCTGACTCCATAGAAATGAAAGTATGGGTTGAAAAGAAACATGGTGTGATGGCTAAAGGAGAAACTATTGATACTAAGATTATGTGCAGATCTTCTAAGGGATCATTATTGGTGAAAGAGATGGATGATGAAGAAGAGGCAGACAAGAATTGGAAAAGAGCTAGAGAAGAGAACATAGATTAGAGCATTGCTTTTACTTTCAATTTATTAGTCAATTTTTATTCTCAAGCCAATTTTATTTTTAAGTTTTATTTTAATTCCATCAATAATGTAATTTTACTTTTATTAATGCAATTTTCAGCTTTTTAAATTAAATCAACTTTTTACATTGAATTATTTAAGCAATGAAAACGACTTGAATTAATTTCGAAAATTGGGAAGTCGAAAATTCCCAAAATATAATGAAAATTGCCCAGATTGATGAAAAAAAATATTGGCGCCGGAAATTTGAATTCATCGCGGCGCGACAAACTTGTCGCAGGGCGATGTCCCTGTCAATGTGCGACAGATCTTGTCGTGGTGAGCTAGACTTGAATTCTGCGCGACGTTAGTTTTGTGTTGGCGTGCTGATGCAGAAGTGCAAAATTCGTAAAAATTAAAGTGGCCGCACCTTGTAAAGGGTTGCCTACGTATCCGTTCCTTAGGAATCAGGCCAAACGTAGCTCTTTTAAGTATGTTACTCAAGTTATCATGGGTAGAATTTCTTAAGTTGGTCAAGATTCGTCATATCTGAAAATTCATTACCATCCATATCAGTTAGTTTTGCGGAACCTCCTGATAGGATAGTCTTGACGATGTATGGTCCGGACCAATTAGGCCTAAATTTGCCTCTTGGGTATATAACATTTTTCCTTAATGCTTTTAACATCAAGTCTCCTACTTTGATGTTTCTTATCTTGACCTTTTTATTAAAATGTCTAGCCATGCGAGTTTGGTAGCATTGAGTATGATGTAGAGCTTCTAGTCACTTTTCATCGAGTAGAATTAGCTCTTCATATCTTTCTCTAGTCCATTCGACCTCATCGAGTTTACTCTCTAACGCGATGCGTAGGGAAGGTATTTCCAATTCTACAGGTTGTACGACATCCATTCCATAGACTAAGGAGAATTGCGTATTTCCAGTGGATGAACGAATTGACGTGTGATAACCCCAAAGAGCAAAATGGAGTTTGTCAGGCCAATCCTTGTAGTTTTCTGTCATTTTTTTTATGATAGTCTTTAAATTCTTATCGGCTGCCTCTAATGCACCATTTGCTTGAGGTCTATATGGGGAAGAGTGATGATGTTGGATGCCATATTTTTGAAACAATTCTTCACATTCCGCTTGAAAGTGAGTTCCATTGTCACTTATCATTTCATGTGGGACTCCATATCGACATACGATGTTCCTTTCGATAAAGAGTGCTACATGTTTTGCGGTGAGTTTTGCATATGATGCTGTTTCAACCCATTTTGTGAAGTAATCAATTGCTACTAGAATGTATTCATGGCTTCCTGTTCCAGGAGGGCTGATTTTTCCAATAATGTCTATTCCCCATGTTGAGAATGGCCATGGTGATGTATAAGTATAGAGAAGTATCAGCGTGAAGTGGATATTCTCCTTTGGTGACGTAGTTGAGGATGTCAGTATACCAAGGTTCTTCCTCCTCTTCTTCTTCTTCTTGAACTACTTCATCATCTTCTATGGCTTGGATGTAAGCCGGTTTATGCCCTTTTTCTATTGTTAAAGGCATTTGCTCAATTTTCTTAGGAATCCTAACCATCGAGGCTAGTTGTAGGGAATATTTCAAGACATTAACCCCAAGCTTGAACCCCACTGTGATCATACACTTAAGCATGGTGGTGTCCAAAGGGAAGGAAGCTAGAGCAAAAGAGTCGCCGACAAATTTTAGGAACTTGTAAACCGTTCACAAGGTGAAGATTACACCCCTTAACGATCCAGGAGATCGTCAACTCCAAAAGGTCTTGAACCAAATAGGGTTCGAGGATGAAGGTACAAATCCAACCTAAAAGAGATTGAACTTGCCCTAAATAGGCCTCTCCTTCATTCTTCTCGTATTCATGTGCGCTTTCTGACTAACATGCAAACAATAGGTTAACCCTAAACCTGTTTATCTTTGTTGGTTGAATTTAATGCACAAGAAAAACTATTATTGGTGATCACTTGAATTATAATCATATTAGCCCTAAACAAGATTATTAATTATCTTATTAAGCGTGATTACAAGTAAAAGTTCCCTTTAAACCTGCAAGAGAGGGCGTGATCAAGCAATAACAATAATATAATATCAAGCAACATAATAACCACGATAATCATAACAATTATAATCATGTTAATAATAAAACTATAATAGCAAGATTCTAGGCATGATACTAACAAGATTAATAACAAACCCTAGCATGTCACTAAGCATCAAAGATCAAAGCTTTAAACCTAACATGATACTAACATGATATTAGAAAAGAGTAAAAGGCACCCTAAACATGATACTAGAAAGCAATAATAACATCCTAACATGACACTAGGAATTAAACAAATTTAAACATGCTTTCTATAAGAATAGAGAAATAAGATTACATACTTTGATGCCTCATGCCTCTTTCTAATAACAAAATACGCGCGTTAGTAACTTTAAGGAAAATATAAAATCAATCAATTAAATGAAATAAATGAAAGAGAGATTAGGGACCAAACCCTCAGAAATTATAACCTTTCACGTCTAGGCGGAAGGCAACTTCGAACTTGGCTAGGTGTGTCTAGATCTTGTGAATGCGGAATTTTGTAAGAGGGAAGGTTTAGAAAAAGAGAGAGAAAGCTTCTAGCTTTAGAGAGAGATGATGATTGTAGATTGTAGATGATTTGAAAAACAGAGGTTCAGGACCCTATGTATAAGAAAACAGTCCAGAAATAGGTAGAATTTGATAAGGAATAAAATTCCACTCTGTCGCTGCAAAACCGACCTTGTCGCTTGGTGACAAGCTCTGTCGCGTGGCGACAAGGCTTGTCGCGTGGCGACAGCCTGGATTTCTACGCGCTTTCAAACACGGAGTCCACACATAAAAAAATTGATTTGTAAAGTCCGTATGAAAATCAAAATCGTATTTTTCATAAAACAATATTTTATTCCAAATAAAACTTTGAAAGGAATGGTGTCCTTCGAACAAGTGTACTATTCCGTTAGCGGGTTCAGAATTATTAGAAAGCTAATATATTCAGTAAGGTCAAGTGATCGGAATGCCTGGGTGGAGGCCGCTTCCGATCAGTAATATTAATGGATAATTAATGTTACAGCTTAATCTTGACTAAACCCTTCGGGTCACACCCAAGCATTCAACAAACCGAAACGACGAATTAATTCGGAAGGAATTAATGAGTCGACCGAGTAATATTTATTTAGACGCCGGAAATTCGAGCTTAGAGCGTCGAAACCGAGCGTCGGAAGTCGAGTCGAAAAATAGTGAAAGACGAGACAAGAAATAGTAATAAATCAACAAAAGACCAAAATACCCCTAGCATCGGAATGCCCAAGCAAACCGAGTGCTAAGGGCGTATAGCCTAGCATGGTGGCTAGCATGCGCACCAAGCCGAGCCTAGGCTGGCTGGTGCGTGCTAGCGCACTCATGCTAGCATCGCAAGGCTAGGCACTGCCTAGTGCGTGCTAGCATGCTAGGCGCAGCCTTGTGCGCGCAATGGCTAGCAAGCCATGCCGCAACAAGCTGCTGGAGCTAGCACGCTAGGCGCGCCAGCTCGCCACAGCTAGCAGCAGCATGGCTAGGCCATTGCTTGCTGCCTAGCAGCGCTGGCCAAGGCACAAGGCCAGCAGCAGCAGCCCGCACAAGCATGCTGGGCGTGCTGGCCAGCAGCAGCAGCAGCCCGCATGCGAGTGCTGGGCTTGCTGGGCTTGCTGGGCGTGGCTGCCACGGACAGCTGCACATGGCAGCCCACCTTGGCTGCCTTGGTGCCCAAGGGTGGGTGCCATGTGGCTTGTGGTCCTTGAGTGTGTGGGGAGTGAGGTGGCCGGTTGTGGGAGAGGGAGTGGGGAGCAAGTTTGGTCCCCCCCTTCTCCAAGTGGTCCTCACCTAACCACTCACATGAGCTTGCCACTTGTTGATTTATTACTAGCTTGATTATTGATTTTATTTTAGCTTTAAAATAAAATGGAAAAATCATACTATCCCACATTGATGGGAGAGCAAATGATACTCCCATCATTTCCTATAAATACCCAAGTATGGGCATTGGGAAAGATGCTTGAGTAAGAGTTGGAAAAGGCATCACAATTAGTGAAAACCTTTGAACTCAATATAATTACTCGGGTTTTGTTGGTCGGGTCTTGCTAACCCCAAGACATTGGACCAAGTCGGTTTTGTTGGTGCGGGTGGACTTCGTTGGAGGTCTCCGTGCGAGCGGGACTTGAAGCTTTCAAGTAAGAGCTCATTTGGAGCGAAGCACGCGTCAAAGGTAATTAGCTTATCTTAATCTTGTGATTAATTTAATTATGTTTATGGTTTTATTTATTGCGAGTGCGGTCTTGGTTTTGGGTTTGTTTCCGCGGTGAGTCGGACTCACCAAACCCCAACAGCGGTATCGGAGCCTCGCTCGTTTATTTTTAAAATCATAATATTTTCAAGGTGTCATTATGGCTTATTTTTTTCTGGTTTTAAGTTGCTAATTAAATTAGTAACTCGTTTTTCAAATTTTACCTCGTATTAGAGCTATCTTCAGCTCCCGAACCCAGATTTCGACCCAAAAATAGTGAATTTTGGGTGGAAAAGGTGTTCTGGAAATGGTTTTACCCTTTCAGGACTCGGTTTTTAGCCAGAAAACGACCAGAAATGCATTTTTCGAGGGATTTTTCGTTTTGACGAAAAATTTTAAGTCTTTCTAACCTTGAAAATTGATTGCATATTTATGGTGGTTATGTAAATGGTTCTTTCCTTATTTTATATGCAATTTTAGACCACTTTAAGCATGATTACTTGGTAGTAATTGGTGCTTGAAAGTTTGGTTTTATTTTTCACATAATTGCAAATTAATTGCATTAAGTGTGAAATAGTTGTTCTTTGTTGCTTCCAAGTATTAAAGATTCAATCTTTACTTATGATAAGTGATTGAAACTTTGAGTTACTAAATTCCATGAATTTTGGTTAAACTTTGTTGATTTAATCATTTTTTAATTGATTGGAATCATAAAGTTTAAAACTTGTGATAGAAATTGGTTTATCTTCATATTGGAAGATATAATTTTTCATGGAGTCACAAGTATTAAAGTTGGAGTCTTTATTGAACTTATGTTCATTTTTCCAACTCCCTTTTATTTTGTCAAAATCTCAAGATTAATTTAAAGTGATTAAATTAATAGTGAGAATTGCCCTAATTTATTTTGTTACACCAAGTTAAACCAATTTTATTAAAGAATGATTCTTGGAAATAAATTTGGTTAATTGCTTTGGATGAATTATTTAAGTTGGACTTGTTATTTTTCATTTTTCCTCAAAATTGATTCTAAAATTAATTTAGAATTGATTTATAATGTCACACACAAAATTCGATAATTTTCGAAGCATTAGCACGCAACACGAGGCCTAAGAGCCCCGAGCTAGCTCTCGGCCAGCTGGGCTGCTCACGTAACCCATATGTGGCTGCCGAGGCTGCTGGGTGCTTCGTTCTTAGGTGCGTGGTGCTGTGCGTCTGTGTGTGCGAGGAAGGGCGTGGGCTGCTGCTCGCTGCCAGCCACATAGCGCGCCAGCCAGCAGCAAGCAGCAGCATGGCGCAGCAGTAGCATAGTGCTGTGCGCGCTGTGCGTGCTGCTACGCTTGGCTTGGCTGGGCGTGGCGTGTGCGAGCACAAGCAGCCCATGGGCATGCTTGGTGTTGCGGGGGTGCGAATGGGTATGTTACGAGCTTGTTGTACGGTACGTACGATCCCATAATTGGCACAATAACCCCGGGTTATTAAGGCGATGCTATTTTAAAGTTAATTTTAGCGTTGCTTAATATGTAAATAAGGGTAATTTTGGGTTCCAAGTCTTAGTGCTAGGCATTTAGACATTATGGAATACGTAATTTTGCTTAGATTGTCGTTTTAATTATTTTAATTATTTTGTTTATTTAATTAAAATTTTGGAGGCTAGGCCTCGGGTTTTTGAGCGACATTTGCAAAATTAATTTTGACAAATATTTGGGTTCACCGACTTAATTAATTGGATTAGTTAAGTTTGGATGCGGAATTTAGTGGGAGCGTCTCTTAGTTATTACCATAACCGGTTAAAACAACTTTGACTAGTTTAATTAGGCGTGTTAATTGGATTGACCACCTAGATTAATTACTAGTTCTCGCGCGGTTTTATGCATTGTTACTTGTTTGATTGTTGTAAAATGCATGGGCCATTCACAGATAGTGAATGGATGAATGGAATGTAAAATTCTCTCACAGGTTTTATGAAGTGGCAACTAGTGGGGCCCGATTTGGATAGAAAATACGGACTGTGATCCGTGATGTATTTTTGTAAATCTAAATACGGTCTGCGAACCGTTGAGTATTTTTGTACCTTAATATTTAGATTAGTCCTAATCGTAGATATTAGCAATTATATTATTTGGTCAAGTCTTGAAGACGGGGTTATTAGAAGACGAAGCCATGAAGTTGCAAATGAAGACCTTTTGAAGACTTGAAGATCTCAAGGGGTCATGCTAGTTGCCAAATGCATCTCTATTTATGTTTTCGATATATATTTATATTATATGTTAGATGCATGGTTAGGATTTCGAATGTTGAGATGATTAATTAAGTTCACTTAAATCAACCAACATAGAAACCCTAGGTCCCTTAAAATTGAGTAAAACTTGCCATTCCAAAACACACTTACCAACCGAACGAGGGTAGTGGTGGGCTACGCCAAAGCGAGGCATCACTACTTCTCCAAGGAACGTAAGGCATACTGGGTATGCAAGTGGTTTTGGTTATACTCAACGATATGAGTGATGGAGTCCTAACATGTCGTGGCAAAGTGAATAAATTGTTTAGAGAGCATTGGATGCGACGATTTATTCAACCAAGAATGGCTTGGAGCCATTAGCAAAGCGTTGCTTACCTTAGGAGATTGAGTGTTAAGACAAGCCAAAGCATGCTTAACCACTCTTTGTTTCTTTGGATCTTGGAATCGACTTATTCTCACCAAAATTGGGGACAATCTTTAATGTGTGAATAAGACGTTTTAAATAAGTTTGATTAAAATGCATGATTCCAATCTTATTTAAGTATAATGAATGGTTTTTCATTTCAAAATTCTTTCAATTGTAGAATCATGTCTTCAACTAATGACAACGACCTTATGCTCCCGGAATTGCCCAAAAAGTTGCCAATTTCTCTGAACTTGGTAAACTTTAAGGAATGGGAAGAGGAACTCCGAAAGACCCTCCGAAATTGCTACCTAGAGCACATTCTGGACACTCAAATCCCGAGTTTCTACTCAAAGGGGATTATGAGTGATGAGGCACATGAGGAATGGAGTGAGGATTGCAAAAGAGTTTCCAGACTCATGGCAAACTCCATCCCGGTACAATGGAAGGGGAAGTTCTCCAACTATTTTCCGGACATGATGCTCAAAGCTCTAGAAGACGTAGTCAATTTGAGAGTCACCAAGAGTACCAGAGGCAACTATGATGGACTTGTGGAAGATGTGACTAGGTCACTCTCGAACATGAGGATCAAGCCACCGCAAGATGGATGTCTCACCAAAGAGAGACAAAAGGTATGGGCTAGGGTCTATAATGCAAGACTTAGACCCGGGATGCCACTTCAAGCTCATGTGCTCAACATGACAAGGCTATTCACCCATCTGGAGCTAATTGGCAAACCAGTGGAAGATGAGCAAGAAGCTCTCATGCTACTAAGCTCACTCCACTCGGGGTATGTTGCATTAAAGATGCGACTTACGGCCAAGCGGAACAAACTTTCCTTGATGGAAGTTGTTCAAGAGCTCCAGAAAACCTATTCTTGCAAGAAGGCTAAGGTTGCCCTGAGACCAAAGAAGAAGGAGTTCAAGAACAAAGCTAAGATGCGCTGCTTCTATTGTAGTAGACCCGGACACTACAAAAGAGAATGTAGCATGTATCTAGCAGATGAGGCGAAAGGAAAAGTAACCTCGATCTCAGGTATCATCTTTACACTTGAACATAAACAATTTATGAGGTATTAGATACCGGAAAATTGGCTCACTATATGCTCCTATTTCAGGAACAAAGTGAGCGGCGCTTTTCAAGTGGATATGAGTACAAGTGGAAGAAGAAGATAATCTTTCAAAGAAAGCTTGTAATCTCATATTTTGTCTAGATTTAAAACTTGTTTAGTTTTATCTACCATATTTTGATCTTGTGGCGTTGGACGTCATTGTAAACTTGATCACAAGACATATCATCTTGTTTATATTTATGGAATGACACGTTTGTGTCTTTGGACAAATTGTTTATAATGATACCAAAAGAGCTAAGACCATGGAGTCAAATCAGACTTACTTGTGGCATTGTCGTCTTGGCCACATTAACATCAAACGCATCAAGAAACTTCTACAAGAAGGTGTTCTTGACTCTTTCGATTTAGAATCGTTTGAGAATTGCGAAGGATGTCTATTAGGCAAGATGATTAAACAGCCATTCTCCAAGTTGGGAGAAAGGGCAAGTGACTTATTGGGTCTTATACATACCGATGTATGTGGACCAATGAGCTCAACCACAAGAAATGGACATCGATATTTCATCACTTTCACAGATGACTATAGTAGATATGGCTATGTCTACCTCGTGTCGCACAAATCTGAATCATTTGAAAAGTTCAAAGAATTTCAGAGTGAAGTTGAAAATCAGCTTGGCAAGAAAATCAAAGCCCTTCGATCGGATCGAGGTGGTGAATACTTGAGCCAAGAATTCGATGACCATCTGAAAGAAAAGGGTATACTTTCAGAATTGACACCTCCAGGAACTCCACAATGGAACGGAGTATCCGAAAGGAGAAATCGGACCTTGTTAGACATGGTACGATCAACAATGGGTCTTAGTGATCTTCCTATCTCTTTCTGGGGACACGCACTTCTAACTGCGGCACTAACACTGAACCGTGCTCCATCAAAAGCTGTAGAAAAGACTCCATATGAATTATGGACGAAGAAACCTCCTAGGTTATCTTTTCTAAAGATATGGGGATGCGAAGCATATGTCAAGAAATTGATCTCTGACAAACTTCATCCCAAATCTGACAAGGTTTACTTTGTGGGCTACTCAAAAGAAACCAAAGGGTATTACTTCTACAACAAATCGGAGAACAAAGTGTTTGTTGCTCGCGATGGTGTCTTTTTGGAGAAGGAGCACCTTTCCAAAATGACAAGTGGGAGGAAAATCGAACTCGACGAAGTTCGTAAGGATGAGCAACAAAATCATAATGACAGTCAAAGTGCTCAAACAGCATCTGTTGACGCAGGTCAAAATGATCAAAATGTGCAAAGTCGAACCGACAATGCAAATGCTCAATCCATTACCCTACGTAGGTCTCTGAGGCCGAGATCTCAACCTGATAGATATCTTGGTTTAGTATTAACCGAGAATCAGGACATCCTGATTATGGATGGAGATGAACCAGCAACCTACAAGCAAGCGATGGAAAGCACCGACTCTGCTAAATGGCAAGAGGCCATGAGATCTGAAATGGATTCCATGTTTGAAAATCAAGTCTGGGACTTGGTTGACTTACCCGAAGGTTATACACCGATCGGATGTAAGTGGATTTTCAAGTTGAAAACCGACAAAGATGGAAATGTATTCATTTACAAAGCTAGATTGGTGGCAAAAGGTTACAGACAAGTTCATGGTATTGATTACGATGAAACCTTTTCACCAGTCGCAATGCTTAAATCCGTTCGGATCCTCCTAGCGATTGCTGCATATTACGACTATGAAATATGGCAGATGGACGTCAAAACCGCCTCCCTTAATGGTTATTTGGAAGAAACTGTGTATATGACACAGCCTGAAGGTTTTGTCGACCAAAACAATGCTGGGAAAGTTTGTAAGCTTAAGAAGTCCATTTATGGATTAAAGCAAGCAAGCAGAAGTTGGAATCTGCGTTTCGATGAAGCCATCAGTAAGTTTGGTTTTATCAAGAATCCAGATGAATCTTGTGTTTACAAGAAGGTCAGTGGGAGTGACATCGCCTTCCTAGTCTTATATGTCGATGTCATATTGCTCATTGGAAACAGCATTCCGTTGTTAGAGTCTGTAAAGGCCTGGCTTGGAAAGTGCTTCTCAATGAAAGACTTGGGAGAGGCTCAGTACATACTAGGCATCAAGATCTATAGGGATAGATCGAAAAGGATGATTGGATTGAGTCAAAGTACTTATATTGATAAGGTACTTGCTCGATTTGGCATGGAGGAGGCCAAAAGAGGTCACCTGCCAATGTCACATGGCATAACCCTAAGCAAGAAGCAGTGTCCACAGACACCTGATGAGCGGGTAAGAATGAATCAGATTCCATATGCTTCGCTTATTGGATCTATCATATATGCCATGATATGTACTAGGCCAGATGTGTCGTATGCCTTGAGTGCTACGAGCCGTTACCAATCAGACCCAGGAGAGGCGCATTGGACTGCGGCCAAAAATATCCTAAAGTACCTGAAAAGGAACAAGGATAAATTCCTGGTGTATGGTGGTGCAAAGGATTTGGTTGTGGAAGGTTATACCGACGCAAGCTTCCAGACAGACAGAGACGATTATCGCAATCTGGATATGTGTTCTGTCTGAATGGAGGGGCGTTTAGTTGGAAGAGCGCAAAGCAGAGTACAACTGCAGATTCTACAACTGAAGCCGAATACTTGGCAGCTGCTGAAGCAGCTAAGGAGGCTGTTTGGATTCGTAAGTTCGTTGGCGAACTTGATGTTGTACCCTCTATAAAGGGTCCAATAGCCCTCTATTATGACAACAATGGAGCTATTGCTCAGGCCAGAGAGCCTAGGGAACATCAGAAGGTCAAACATGTCAAGCGGCGATTTCACATGATTCGAGAATGGAAATCAGAGGGTGAAATCAGAATTTGCAAAGTTGGAACGGATGACAATGTAGCCGATCCACTTACTAAACCTTTGCCTCAAGTGAAGCATAACAAGCACGTTGAGGCAATGGGAATCAAGCATGTAGGAGACTGGCTTTGATTTCCTTGTTTAGTGTTTTAGTTAATTTTGAGATAAGTTAATGTAAGACACTAAGGAAAACCATTCATGTTTTGGAGTAATATAAAATTTCATGCAACATTTTATTACTCCGTTATGCTATTTAATTGTGGTTTAGGATTAAATAATGAGTCCATTCGATTATGAGAATATTCAAAATAGGGTATCAAGACCAGTCTTGGTAAGGAAACACCTATTAAGTGAACATTGAATATTATAATCGAAAATTATCCCTAATCAAGGTCATTTAAACGATGGACGATTAATGACCAATTGAGATTAGTGTGTAGTCTGATTTATAGCACCGTTTCATGTGCTACGAGGACATGATTGTCATAAATCATTTGCACAGGTATTGGTTTAGAACCATACTGGATCGACCTATGAGAATACTTTAAGAAATTAAAAATTTGTCATAAGTATACTTCTCATTATGGCTATCGGAACCTATTTCCTCGACCATGAGTAGTGTGAGTTCTCTTGTTTGAGTACTAGTTCGCTTTGATGTTGTCAAACGTCTGCCGTAATAGGGGATTATAACGGCAACACTCGGGCGGCTAGGTCCTCTGAGTAAGAGGAGCTACATTACAAGACTGGGAATGTCCCCCTAGTAAAATAGGGAAGATGTCTTTGTTGTATACAAGGCCTCTCGTAGAGCGAGACTGTAAAATGCATGGCCGTGCTCGGATGGATTTTAGAAATCATCTGTTTATTGACAGTCGGACTCGGAATCGGGAACACTTCTGGACGTAATAAGGATGACAAAAATAAATCTTACCTTATAGTTCATGAAGAGACATTAAGCGACATAGGAAAAGGCTGTACACAAAATGAGCACTTGTCCGGAAGGACAAGTGGGAGATTGAAAGGAATGGTGTCCTTCGAACAAGTGTACTATTCCGTTAGCGGGTTCAGAATTATTAGAAAGCTAATATATTCAGTAAGGTCAAGTGATCGGAATGCCTGGGTGGAGGCCGCTTCCGATCAGTAATATTAATGGATAATTAATGTTACAGCTTAATCTTGACTGAACCCTTCGGGTCACACCCAAGCATTCAACAAACCGAAACGACGAATTAATTCGGAAGGAATTAATGAGTCGACCGAGTAATATTTATTTAGACGTCGGAAATTCGAGCTTAGAGCGTCGAAACCGAGCGTCGGAAGTCGAGTCGAAAAATAGTGAAAGACGAGACAAGAAATAGTAATAAATCAACAAAAGACCAAAATACCCCTAGCATCGGAATGCCCAAGCAAACCGAGTGCTAAGGGCGTATAGCCTAGCATGGTGGCTAGCATGCGCACCAAGCCGAGCCTAGGCTGGCTGGTGCGTGCTAGCGCACTCATGCTAGCATCGCAAGGCTAGGCACTGCCTAGTGCGTGCTAGCATGCTAGGCGCAGCCTTGTGCGTGCAATGGCTAGAAAGCCATGCCGCAACAAGCTGCTGGAGCTAGCACGCTAGGCGCGCCAGCTCGCCACAGCTAGCAGCAGCATGGCTAGGCCATTGCTTGCTGCCTAGCAGCGCTGGCCAAGGCACAAGGCCAGCAGCAGCAGCCCGCACAAGCATGCTGGGCGTGCTGGCCAGCAGCAGCAGCAGCCCGCATGCGAGTGCTGGGCTTGCTGGGCTTGCTGGGCGTGGCTGCCACGGACAGCTGCACATGGCAGCCCACCTTGGCTGCCTTGGTGCCCAAGGGTGGGTGCCATGTGGCTTGTGGTCCTTGAGTGTGTGGGGAGTGAGGTGGCCGGTTGTGGGAGAGGGAGTGGGGAGCAAGTTTGGTCCCCCCCTTCTCCAAGTGGTCCTCACCTAACCACTCACATGAGCTTGCCACTTGTTGATTTATTACTAGCTTGATTATTGATTTTATTTTAGCTTTAAAATAAAATGGAAAAATCATACTATCCCACATTGATGGGAGAGCAAATGATACTCCCATCATTTCCTATAAATACCCAAGTATGGGCATTGGGAAAGATGCTTGAGTAAGAGTTGGAAAAGGCATCACAATTAGTGAAAACCTTTGAACTCAATATAATTACTCGGGTTTTGTTGGTCGGGTCTTGCTAACCCCAAGACATTGGACCAAGTCGGTTTTGTTGGTGCGGGTGGACTTCGTTGGAGGTCTCCGTGCGAGCGGGACTTGAAGCTTTCAAGTAAGAGCTCATTTGGAGCGAAGCACGCGTCAAAGGTAATTAGCTTATCTTAATCTTGTGATTAATTTAATTATGTTTATGGTTTTATTTATTGCGAGTGCGGTCTTGGTTTTGGGTTTGTTTCCGCGGTGAGTCGGACTCACCAAACCCCAACAAACTTTATCAAAATATAATTATTAATTCTAACTCCATTAGGATTAAAGAGAACCTTCTAAAGAATTCTAGAAGACTATAATTAATTCTAATAACTTTAGGAATAATAATTAACATTGGGCCCTCCCCTAGATCATTGGGCCGCATGTAAAGATCAAACCGGGCCCAGTTTAGTATTTTGGCCATAACTTCCTCATTATTCATCGGAATTGGGCTTATAATATATCGTTGGAAAGCTCTTTACAAGCCCCATCCAAGTACACTATTATTGGACCCTTTTCGTGTACCGAACTAAACTGGATTGGCTATTTTTCATAAAATAGAGTTGTTTTCGAAAACAGAAAGAAAGAACTTTAATAAAAACTAACCGCAACACTTGACTTTCACACTTTCACCTCGTTTGATAATCATTGGACGCAAAAGGTATTCATCACTGGGTTTGGTTTTAGGGAGACACAAATGGGTGTCTACACTAGTCTTGCCAAGGCATTGGCAAATTGATTTTCTTCCCTTGGTAGATATGTGTATTCTAGTTTTTCGAGTTGATCGGTAAGAGTTTCCAGGAATGTTTGATAAGGAGCTAAGCTTTCACTCCTTACTTTCCATCTTTTGGAAATTTGATTGATGATTAAGGAAAAATCTCTAAATATTCGAAGTTTCTTTACTCCTAATGCTAAAGCTGTTTCGAGGCCTACCATGCATGCTTCATATTCGGCAGCATTGTTGGTAACGTCGAAATCTAACTTTATGGAGATTGGGACGTGTTCTTCTTTAGGTGATACTAATAATACTCCCACGCCACATCTTTTTTGGTTCGAGGCTCTGTCAAAGTATAATGTCCAAGTATCATCTTCCGTAACCATCAAATCCTCGTCTGGAAAATCATTGTCATGTATTGGTGTCGAATCTTCTACTGGGAAATCTGCTAAGAAGTTCGAGACCACTGATCCTTTGATAGGTTTTTGAGGCATGAACCTTACATTGAATTGGGCTAAGTTGACTATCCATCTTGATATTCGCCCGTTAAGTGTAGATTTCTCGAAGAGATGCTTAAGTGGGTCCATTCGAGATACTACATAGACTATATGAACGAGCATGTAATGTCTTAGTTTGGTTGTGGCCCACACTAGTGCGAGGCACAATTTCTAAAGTGGTGTGTAACGTACTTCATACTCGAGCATTTTTTTACTTAAGTAGTAGATGGCGTTTTCTTTTCCTTCTACTTCTTGTGCAAGCATAGCTCCCATTGTCTCTTTAGTGACTGTTAGGTACAATCAAAGAGGGATTTCTGGAAGCACTGGTGCTAATACAGGAGGATTAGCGAGATAGGCTTTGATCTTATTAAAGGCTTTTTGACACTCATCGTCCCATATCACTAACACATTCTTTTTAAGCTTTTTGAATATTGGTTCACATATTGTGGTTAGCTTGGATATGAACCTACTTATGTATTGCAATCGGCCAATAAATCCTCGAATTTGCTTCTCAATTTTAGGCGGCGACATTGACATAATTGCTTTGATTTTAGTTGGGTCTATCTCTATCCTCTAGAGCTAATGACATTGCCTAAGAGTTTTCGTGAGGAGACTCCAAAAGCGCACTTTGCTGGGTTTAGCCTCATGTTGTATTTCCTTAGTCTTTTGAAGAATTTTCTTAAGGCTACTTGGTTTCCTAGACGGTCTTTTGATTTCACAATCATATCATCCACATAGACTTTAACTTCTTTATGCATCATATCATGGAGTAAGGCAGTCTCTGCTCTTTGGTAAGTGGCACGCGCATTTTTCAACTCGAATGACATTACCGTGTAATAATAAGTGCCCTAAGGTGTTATGAATGTAGTTTTTCCCATGTCTTCTTCAGCCATGAGAATCTGGTTGTACCCTGCGTACCCATCCATAAACGAGAGAAGTGCGTGATTTGTTGTTTTATCTACTAAAATGTCAATGTGTGGTAAAGGGAAGTCGTCCTTTGGACTTGCCTTATTTAGATCTCTATAGTCGACACACGTTCTTACTCTTCCATCTTTCTTTGGAACTGGTACCACATTTGCAACCCATTCGGGGTATTTAGATACCTTGATAAAACCTGCAGTTATTTGTTTTTGAACTTCTTCTTTTATTTTAAGAGCTACGTCGGGTTTTATTCGACGTAACTTTTGTTTTACAGGTTTCATTCCTTGAATTAGTGGTATTGTGTGTTGAGATATTTCTCTATTTATTCCTGGCATATCTTCATATGACCAAGCGAACACATCAATAAATTCTTTTAGTAGATTAATTAAATCGGTTCTTTCTTCTTCACTAAGAGTTAGACCAATTTTAACTTCTCTTTTAATGGTTGGATCTTTTAAGATATTAATTGTTTCAGTGTCTTCAATTACTGGTGTTTTGTTTTCAAGTGTTTCCATTGCCTTAATTATTTCTTTGTCGCTTTCATTGTTAGTTAAGCAATGCTCGTCATCTTAAGTAAGGGAATGACACGAGGAGTAAGCAAATGAAGACATGTTATTGAATTCGGAAATCATTACATCAAATAAAGAGATGTCCGTTGGGACTTGACTACTAACTATCCTAGGAGAAGATTTTGAAGTAGAAGGGAGAGAAGGAGATGCTACTATAGAGGGTTTAGAGGACTTGACTACAGAAGACTTGAATTCAGACTCGGACTCAGACTCAGATTCAGACGATTCAGACTCATCGAACATTGGTCCTTTCCCTGTTGTTAATTGTTATAGAGATCTTTCTTCCACTTGGAGTAGTCACTTTCACAGTCTTTCTCCATACTCGAACTAATCCTTCTACTGGAGTAATGAGCTTTGTGGGATCAAAGTTTTCGCTTTGCAAGACCGTTTGGATAAGCGCAGAATCATTGTCGATGCACTTAGGCTCATTTTTCTCGTAGCCAAAGAGTAGTCCCATGACATTAAAGTCAAAGCATGGGGGTGCTTTCTCCTTCTAAATAGGAGTTGGGATCTCATCTAGGAAATTGCAATCCAAAAAGATTTCAAATCCTAGTTGTCTTACCCCATCTTTGACAAAGGGCTCAGGAAATTCATAACATGAATAATCCTCACCTTCTTTTATGAATTGACCATTTAGAGTGAGAGGATATTGGTCCATTGGGATTTCTTTCTTTTGGGTAAGAGTGTTTCTTCGTGCATTGGTCTTTTCCCGGGCTCGCTTGAGGTCTTCTAGAGTTGGTTCAAAACCAAGTCCAAAAGTGTCTAACTTAGGGAGGCCAGGTAGTCCCATTTGTTTTGCTATCTCTTTCTTCTTTCCTATAGTCATTCCGGGAAAGTGCCCTTGTCTTCTAAGGATAAAATTTACTGTAAGATTGGAATGGAGGTCGTAGCAAAGAGGAGTCTTTTCATCTTCTGCGATTAAGGAGACCTCTTCTGCATTAAAGCCCCATAATTCTTCGTCATTTTCATCATGCTCCACGTTTATGATAGGTTTATCAATTGCCTTAATTCTCATTGGGGAAGCATTGATTGTGACAGGAATTCCTCCAACTATGGCCTTCACTTGTTGATGAAGGGACGAAGGGAAGGCCTTAAGGTTATGAAGCCAAGGGCGTCCCAATAATAAGTTGAAAGAGGCTTTAATGTCTACCACTTTGAAGGTGGTAGTATGTTCAATAACTCCTGCCGTAACATTCATCGTTATGGTTCCAAGAGCTTGGCGACGAGTGTTGTTATAAGCTCTTATGCCTTGCGTAGATGGAGACAAGTCTTCATCTCTTATTCCTAACATCCTCGCAGTTCGAAGTGGGCAAACATTGATTGTTGACCCATTATCTACAAGAGTCATTGGGACATTCATTCTCTTGCAGATTACTGTGAGGTTTAAGGCTTTATTGTGCTTATCACCTTTTGGAGGTAAGTCCTTGTCAGAAAAGGTGATTAAATTAATGGGGCTAGGGAGATCACTCGTGAGGAAGTTAGCCAACCCCTCAGGAATTGTTTCTGAGTCTATTCCTAACTTAGCCAAGGCATCCATTACTGCGACTCTATGCTCTTGGGATGTGGCTAGTAGTTTCCATACGTTCATCTCGACCTTAGTCTTCTTAAGTTGTTTGAAAACATCATTGTCTTCTATGATGTTAGGTTTGAGGAGTCCGACTCATCGTGGAAAATAAAACTCGACCCAAGATCACACTCATAATTAATATAATCAAAAGACATAATTAACAAGAATTAAGGAAAGACAAAAATACCTTTGAAGCGTGGTTCGCTCGTACCTTGAGCTCTTACTTGAGAAAGCTTAAGTCTCGCAACGGGCGAAAACCTCCTACGATATCAACCCGCAACACGACCCCAACTAGGTCTATTACTTGGAGGTTAGCCAAGTCCGACCAAACTACTCGAGTAATTATGAGTTTAAAGGTTTTCTCAATGGAGATGCCTTTTCTAACTCTTACTCAAGTGAGTTTTCCCATTCCCAAGTTGGGTATTTAAAGGGAAACTCATAAGTGAAATCTTTTCTCCCATCAATGTGAGAGAGTTGGTAAAATCAATATTTTCCTTTTATTTTTAAATTAGAAATAAAATTAAATAGCCAACAACTTATTAATCAACAAGCGGCACATTTAGAGGAGGGGTTAGGTAAGGACCACAAGGAGGGGGGGGGGGGACCAAACTTGATCCCTAAGCACTCCCCATAACCGGCCACCTACACCTAAAACCCCCCCAATTACCCGCTGCCACGTGGCAACCACACTTGGGCACCAAGGCAACTTGGGTGTGGGTTGCTGCCTCGGCCCAGCTAGCTACTGCTGCCCTTGGTGTGGTAGGATGGCTGCGCTGCTGCTACCTCGGCCTAGCAAGCCATGCAACAAGTGCGGGTTACTGGCCGAGGCCTGTTTCTGTGCCAATGCCAGTACACGCATCCCAAAAAGCTACGATGCTAGCCGGCTGCGTTGTGCTTGGTGCGCCAGCAGCTAGGCACTAGCACACCTGCCCCGCACACAAGTGCACCAGGCCATGCACGCACATGCGGGTTGCTGTTGCCATGTGCATGACTTGGTGCATGCTAGGTATGTGCTCTAAGCACATTTTTCCCCTAGCACTCGGTTTGCTCGGGGCATTCCGATGCTAGGTGTATTTTTAGGTGAATTGTTGATTAATTAGTGATTTTACCGTCTCGTCTTTAATTAATTCGACTCGACTTACGACGCTCCAAGCTCGATTTCCGACGTCTAAATATTAATTACTCGAGCAACTCATTAATTCCTTCTGGATTAATTCGTCGTGTCGGATCGTTAGTTACTTGGGTGTGACCCGAAGGGGTCAGTCAAGATTAATCTGTAATATTAATTACTCATTAATATTACTGATCGGAAGCGACTTCCACCTAGGCATTCCGATCACTTGACCTTACTGAATAATTAGCTTTCTAATAATTCCAAACCCTCTATCGGAATAATACACTTGTTCGAAGGACACCATTCCTGTCATGTAGGACACCATTCCTATCTATCTCCCACTTGTCCTTCCGGACAAGTGCGCTTTCAATGTATAGCCTTTTTCCTATGTCGCTTAATGTCTCTTCATGAACTATAAGGTAAGATTTATTCGTCATCCTTATTATGTCAAGAAGTGTTTCTCGATATCCGAGTCTTAATGTCAACAAACAAATGGTTTTTGAAATCCATTCGAGCACGGCCATGCATTTTCACAGTCTCGCTCTTCGAGAGGCCTTGTAAACAACAAAGACATCTTCCCTGTTATTAGTAGGGGGATATTCCCAGTCTTGTAATGTAGCTTCTCTTACTGAGAGGACCTAGCTGCCCGAGCGTTGCCGTTATAATCTACTTTTACGGCAGACGTTTGACTAACATCAAAACGGACTAGTACTAAAAAAAGAGAACTCACAATACTCATGGTCGAGGAAAGAGGTTCCAATAGCCATAATGAGAAGTATACATATGACGATTTTTAAATCTCTTAAAGTATTCTCATAGGTCGATCCAATATGGTTGTAAACCAATACCTGTGCAAATGATTTATGACAATCATGTCCTTGTAGCACAAGAAACGGGGCTATAAATCAAACTGCACACTAATCTCAAGTGGTCACTAATCGTCCATCGTTTATATCACCTCGATTAGGGGTAATTTTCGATTATAATATTCAATGTTCACTTAATAGGTGTTTCCTTATCAAGACTAGTCTTGATACCCTATTTTGAATATTCTCATAATCGAATGGAATCATTATTTAATCCGAAACCACAATTAAATAGAAAAAAGAGTGATAAAATTGCATGAAATTTAAATTACTCCAAAACCTGAATGGTTCTTCTTAGTGTCTTACATTTAAATGTTCAAAATTAATTAAAACACTAAACAGGGAAATCAAAGCTAATCTCCAACGTGCCTGATTCCCATTGGCTCAACGTGCTTGTTGTGCTTCACTTGAGGCAAAGGTTTATTAAGTGGATCAGCTACATTGTCATCCGTTCCAACTTTGCAAATTCTGATTTCACCCTTTGATTTCCATTCCCTTATCATGTGAAATCGCTGCTTGACATGTTTTACCTTCTAATGTTCCCTTGGCTCTCTGGCCTGAGCAATAGCTCCATTTATGTCACAATAGAGGGATATTGGACCCTTGATAGAGGGTACAACATTAAGTTCATCGACGAACTTATGAATCCAAATAGCCTCCTAAGCCGCTTCAGCACCTGCTAAGTATTCGACTTCAGTTGTAGAATCTGTAGTTATGCTTTGCTTGGCACTCTTCCAACTAAACACTCCTCCATTTAGACAGAACACATATCCAGATTGTGATTTGAAATCGTCTCTGTCTGTCTGGAAGCTTGCGTCGGTATAACCTTTAACAACTAATTCTTCTGAGCCACCATATACCAGGAATTTATCCTTGTTCCTTTTCAAGTACTTTAGGATATTCTTGGCCGTAGTCCAATGCGCCTTTCCTGGGTCTGATTGGTATCGACTCGTAGCACTCAAGGCATACGATACATCTGACCTAGTACATATCATGACATACAAGATCGATCCAATTAACAAAGCATATGGAATCTGATTCATCCTTACTCGTGTAAGAGTTTATAGGTACTACGCAGCGGAAAATCATGAATCATATTCATAAAAGTACCTAATCCCAAGAACACATGCATAACACACAAGACACATAATCATACCTTTGAAGCGTGAATTCCACGTAGCAATTTGACAGGCAAATCAGGGAGAGAATAGAGCCCCAAGCGTTGCTCCTCTAGTTAGTCCACAAGCTTCGAACGAGCCGTCCACCAATACTAGATTGGTCGAGTGATTGAGGAAAACCGCGATCACCACCTTTATTGGACTAACCGACCACCACGATCTACCACCACCACGAACCACCACACTGGTGCCAAGGGAGGAGGATAGAGCCGTGAGAGAGAGGAGTATGAGAGGGGTTGGTCTCGTGTTTGCTAATTAGGGTTTGATCACACTGATCAGTTAATTGCATACTACTTAGCAAACCCTAGGCACCTAGTCTATTTATAATCATATAACAATTAGACTAGGGTTAGGAAGCCCAAAACCCTTCAATCCACTCCATGTGGCCGGCCATACTAGAGGATGAGGCCCATCATGGGCCTTGTCCTCTCGTGCCCGATCTGGACCCTTTGTGTGACCTTATAAGATCTGTCCAATTGGGCTTTAGGCTATTTTACTAGCCCAAAGATCATTAGTACCTCTAGCTATGATAAAACGACGACCCAAATGTCCGAACTTAATTTTCTCCATAATTTGATCCATTTATATATCTAGTAATTGCACACGAAGAAGACATAAATCCTTCAACTCGTTCATCAGGTGTCTTTGGACACTGCTTCTTGCTTGGGGTTATGCCATGTGACATGGGTAGGTGACCTCTCTTGGCCTCGTACATGTTGAATCGTGCCAGTACCTTATCAATATAAGTACTCTGGCTCAATCCAATCATCCTTTTTGATCTATTCCTATAGGTCTTGATACTCAATATGTACTGAGCCTCTCCCAAGTCTTTCATTGAAAAACACTTTCCAAGCCAAGCCTTTACAGACTCTAACATCGGAATTCTATTTCCAATGAGCAATATGTCATCGACATATAAGACTACAAAGGCGATGTCACTCCTACTGACCTTCTTGTAAACACAAGATTCATCTGGATTCTTGATAAAACCAAACTTACTGATGGCTTCATCGAATCGCAGATTCCAACTTCTGTTAGCTTTCTTTACCCCGTAGATGGACTTTTTAAACTTACACACTTTCCCAGCATTGTTTTGATCGACAAAACCTTTACACAATTACTTCCAAAAATCCCATTGAGGAAGGAAGTTTTGACGTCCATCTACCATATTTCATAGTTGTAACATGCAGCAATCGCTAGGAGGATCCGAACGGATGTAAGCATTGCGACCGGAGAAAAGGTTTCATCGTAATCAATACCATGAATTTGCCTGTAACCTTTTGCTACCAATCTAGCTTTGTAAATGAATACATTTCCATCTTTGTCGGTTTTCAATTTGAAAATCCACTTACATCCGATAGGTGTGTAACCCTCGGGTAAGTCAACCAAGTCTCAGACTTGATTTTCAAACATGAAATCCATTTCAGATCTCATGGCCTCTTGCCATTTAGCAGAGTCGGTGCTCGCCATCGCTTGCTTGTAGGTTGCCGGTTAGTCTCCATCCATCACCAGGATGTCCCGATTATCGGTTAATACAATACCAAGATACCTATCAGGTTGAGACCTCGGCCTCTGCGACCTACGTAGGGTAATGGACTGAGCATTTGCATTGTCAATTTGACTTTGCACATTTGACTAGCGTCAACAGATGCAATTTGAGCACTTTGACTGTTAATTTGATTTTGTTGCTCGTCCTCTCGAACTTCATCGAGTTTGATTTTCCTCCCACTTCTCATTTTGGAAAGGTGCTCCTTCTCCAAAAAGACACCATCGCAAGCAACAAACACTTTGTTCTCAGATTTATTGTAGAAGTAATACCCTTTGGTTTCTTTTGGGTAGCCCATAAAGTAAGCCTTGTCAGATTTGGGGTGAAGTTTGTCAGAAATCAATTTCTTGACATATGCTTCACATCCCCATATCTTTAGAAAAGACAACCTAGGAGGTTTCTTCGTCCATAACTCGTATGGAGTCTTTTCTACAACTTTTGATGGAGCACGGTTCAGTGTTAGTGCCGCTGTTAGAAGTGAGTGTCCCCAGAAAGAGATAGGAAGATCACTAAGGCCCATTGTTGATCGTAACATGTCCAACAAGGTCCGATTTCTCCTTTTGGATACTCCGTTCCATTGAGGAGTTCCTAGAGGTGTCAATTTTGAAAGTATTCACCACCTCGATCCGATCGAAGTGCTTTGATTTTCTTGCCAAGCTGATTTTTAAATTCACTTTGAAATTCTTTGAACTTTTCAAACGATTTAGATTTATGCGACATAAGGTAGACATAGCCATATCTACTATAGTCGTCTGTGAAGGTGATAAAATATCAATGTCCGTTTCTTGTGGTGGAGATCATTGGTCCACATACATCGGTGTGTATTAAGCCCAACAAGTCTCCTGCCCTTTCTCCCAACTTGGAGAATGGCTGCTTAATCATCTTGCCTAATAAACATCCTTTGCAATTCTCAAACGATTGCAAATCGAATGAGTCAAGAACACCTTCCTGTATAAGTTTCTTAATGCGTTTGATGTTAATGTGGCCAAGACGACAATGCCACAAGTACGTTTGATTTGACTCCATGGTCTTAGCTTTCTTGGCGGTATTATTTACATTATAAACTTGTTAGTCTAAAGAAAGAACATAAAGACCATTTTCAGAATGTGCAATACCATATAAAACATTATCAAGATAAAACGAACATTTATTGTCCTTTACTCGAAACTCAAAACCTTTAGCGTCCAACGCTGAAATTGAAATAATGTTTTTGGTAAAGTTGGGAACATAAAAACAGTTTTCTAGTTCTAAAACTAGCCCCGAGGGAAAAGACAAACTGAGTGTTCCTACGAATACGGCTGCAATTCTGGCTCCATTGCCGACCCGGAGTTCAACCTCTCCCTTCGCTAGCTTCCTAATGTTCCTTAGTCCTTGAGAATTGGAGCAAAGGTGTAAGCCACATTCGGTATCTAATACCCATGAGTTTAAGCTAGTGAAGTTTAAGTCCATAACAAATATACCTAATCTAGAAGCAACGGTTCCGTTCTTCTTATCTTCCTTGAATTTGAGGCAATCTCTCTTCCAATGTCCCTTCTTCTTACAATAGAAGCATTCGGAATCAGATTTAGAAGATGCTACCTTCTTCTCCTTGTTATCCTTGGTAGCCTTTAACTTAAGCGGAAAGGTCTTCTTCTTACCCTTCCCCTTAAGCCTTTCTTCTTCTTACTTGAGAATTTGAACGACTTGCCCTTTTTTATCATGAGAATATCATGCTTCCCCTCATCCTTGAGCATTTGCTTGGCTTGCTTCAACATACCATGAAGCTCTGTGAGGGTTTTCTCCATGCTGTGCATGTTATAGTTCATCTTGAACTGATCATAGCCTTTATGCAGCGAGTGGAGAATGATGTCAATTGCCATCTCAGTTGAATACCCTGCGTCAAGCCTTGCCATGTTTTCAAATAATACTATCATTTTGAGTATATGTGGGCTGACTGGCTCTCCTTTCTTGAGCTTGCTCTCAAGGATCTGATTGTGGGTTTTAAACCTTTCAGTTCGGGCCTGCTCTGGGAACATGTTCTGCAGCTTAGAAATGATCTCTAAAGCCGTCTCCTTCTCAAAGAAAGTCTTTTGAAGCTCGGGAGACATTGTGGCCAACATGATGCATTTGACATCTCGATTGGCAATTTTCCATCGGTTTAGGGCAGCCAGAGTCACCTCCTCATTGGGAGTCTCGGGCATTTCCTCATCAAGGACATATTCCTTTCGCTCTTGCATGAGAACTATACGCAAGTTCCTATGCCAACCAACAAAATTTGGCCCACTCAACTTCTCCTTGTCGAGAATTGAGCGTAACGAGAATTGGTTGTTTGAGTTATTTGCAGACATTGTTCTACAGTTGAAAGAATTTGAAATGAAAAACCATTCATAATACTTCAATAAGATTGAAATCATGCATTTTTAATCAAACTTATTTAAACGTCTTATTCACACATTAAATTGTCCCCATTTGGTGAGAATAAGTCGATTCCAAGATCCAAAGAAACCATGAGTAGTTAAGCATGCTTTGTCTTGTCTTAACACTCAATCTTCTAAGGTAAGCAACTCTTTGCTAATGGCTCCAAGCCACTCTTGGTTGGATAAATCGTCGCATCTAATGCTCTCTCAACAACTTATCCACTTTGCCACGACATGTTAGGACTCCATCACTCATATCGTTGAGTATAACCAAAACCTACTTGCATACCCCGTATGCCTTACGTATCCTAGGGAGTAAGTGATGCCTCGCTTTGGCGTAGCCCATCACTACTCTCAATAGGTCGATAAGTGTTGTTTTGGAATGGCAATTTTACTCAATATTTTAGGGACCTAGGGTTTCTATGTTGGTTGATTTAAGTGAACTTAATTAATCATCACAACATTCGAAATCCTAAACATGCATCTAACATATAATTCACATATATAATCATAAATATATATTGAAAACATAAATAATGATCCATTTTGGCAACTAGCATGACCTCTTGAGTCTTCAAGTCTTCAAGGTTCATCTTTTGCAATTTCATGGCTTCGTCTTCCAAGAACCTCCGTCTTCAAGACATGATCATAATTATGCAAATACTAGTATCTACGATTAGGACTAATCTAAATATTAAGGTACAAAAATACTCAACGGTTCACAAACCGTATTTAGATTTACAAAAATACATCACGGAACGCAGTCCGCATTTTCTATCCTAATCGGGCCCCACTAGTTGCCATTTTTATAAAACCCGCGGGAGAATATACATTCCATTCATCCATTCACTATTTGTGAATGGCCCATGCATTTTACAACGATAAACAAGTAACAATGCACAAACAAGCGTAAACTAGTAACCAATTTAGGTCGTTAATCCAATTAACACCCCTAATTAAAACTAGTCAAAGTTGTTTAACCGATTATGTAATTTAGCGCAATTAAAATTGAAGCTCCCACTAAATTCCGCATCCAACTTAATTAATTCATTTAATTAAGCCGATAAACCCAAAATTTTGCCAATGCCGCTCAAAACCGAGGCCTAGCCTTAAAAATTTAATTAAAATAATTAAAACCAAAATAATTATATTAATTAGAATAATTAAAACGGCAAAATAAGCAAACACTTAGCTAACCGCACGCAAATGGTTTGCGCACCTAGACTAGCTACTGCGCACCATTGCTAGCCAAGGGTGCCTAGCACTCCTTGGGCAATGCGGCTTGGTGCATGTTCCCGCACCACACCACGTAGCACTAGCTAGGCCGAGCCTAGTAGCTTTTGCTACGGGTTGCAAGGTGCAAGGCAACACGCGCAAGGCTGCTTGCCCCTTCGCAATGCACCAAGATACATTTACTCGAAGCATACCCTGCACCACAAGGCTCGCTTGCTCGCCCTGCCATGCGCGCGCAACATGCTGCTGCGCCATGCTGCTGCTTGCTTGCTGGCTGGCGCACCATGCTGCTGGAAGCGAGCAACAGCCACGCAACGCAGCACACACACACGAGGCAGCCCCCTTGGCAACCACATGCGGGTTGCTATGTAGCCGGCTAGCCAAGGGAGGTTTTTGCCTCGATCTTCATGCCAAAGCCTCGGGGTTTTAACTCAAATTTTGCGTGACTAAATAATTAATTCCAAATTAATTTTAGAATTAATTTAATGAGCAAAAAATGAAAAATTATTACAAGCTCAACTTAAATAAAAAAATCATCAAGGTGCACATAACCAAAATTATTTCCAAGAACCATTCTTTGATAAAATTGGTTCAACTTGGTGCAATAAAATAAACAAGGGCAATTACTCACTATTAATTTAACTAATTTAAATTAATCATGAGATTTTGAAAAAATTAAGGGGAGTTGGAATTATGAACACAAATAAATATGCCATTAAGATTCAAGGTTAGAAAGACTTATAATTTTTCGTCAAAACGAAAAATCCCTCGAAAAAGGCAGTTCTGGTCAGATTTTGGCCTAAAACATAGTCTAAAAAGGGCGAAAACATATCCAGAACGCCTTTTCCACCAAAAATTCACTATTTTCAAGAGAAAATCTGGGTTCGGGGCCATAATTAATCAGCTTTAAAACAGGTTTAAAATTAATAAAACCGAGCTACTAATCTAATTAGCAACATAAAGCAAGAAAAATAAAGCCATAAAAACACCTTGAAAATTATGATTATAAAAATAAATGAGTAAGGCTTCGATACCGCTATAGGGTTTTGATGAGTCCGACTCATCACGGAAAATAAAACCCGAGCCAAGATCATACTCACAATTAATATAATCAAAAGACATAATTAACAAGAATTAAGGAAAGACGAAAATACCTTTGAAGCGTGCTTCGCTCGTACCCCAAGCTCTTACTTGAAAAGGCTTAAGTCTCGCAACGGGCGAAAACCTCCTACGGTATCCACCCACAACACGACCCTGACTAGGTCTATTACTTAGAGGTTAGCAAAGTCCGACCAAACTACTCGAGTAATTATGAGTTTAAAGGTTTTCTCAATGGAGATGCCTTTTCTAACTCTTACTCAAATGAGTTTTCCCATACCCCAAGTTGGGTATTTATGGGGAAACTCATGAGTAAAATCTTCTCTCCCATCAACGTGGGAGAGTTGGTAAAATCAATATTTTCCTTTTATTTTTAAATCAAAAATAAAATTAAACAGCCAACAACTCATTAATGAACAAGGGCACATTTAGAGGAGGGGTTAGGTAAGGACCACAAGGAAGGGCGGGGACCAAACTTGATCCCCAAGCACTCCTCATAACCGGCCACCTACACCTAAAACACCCCCAATCACCCGCTTCCACGTGGCAACCACACTTGGGCACCAGGGCAGCTTGGGTATGGGCTGTTGCCTCGGCACAGCTAGTTGATGTTGCCCTTGGCGTGACAACATGGTTGTGCTGCTACTGCCTCGGCCCAGCAAGCCACGCACACAAGTGCGGGCTGCTGGCCGAGGCCTGCTGTTGTGCCAATGCCAGCATACGCAGGCCAGCAAGCTACGATGCTAGCTGGCTGCGTTGTGCTTGGCGCGCCAGCAGCTAGGCACTAGCACACCTGCCCCGCAAATAAGCGCACCAGGCCATGCACACACATGCGGGTTGCTGCTGCCATGTGCGTGGCTTGGTGCATGCTAGGTATGTGCTCTAAGCACATTTTGCCACTACCACTCGATTCGCTCGGGGCATTCCGATGCTAGCGGTATTTTTATGTAAATTGTTGATTAATTAGTGATTTTACCGTCTCGTCTTTAATTAATTAAACTCGACTTACGACGCTCGATTTCGACGCTCCAAGCTTGATTTTTGACGTCTAAATATTAATTACTCAAGCGACTCATTAATTCCTTCTGAATTAATTCGTCGTGTCGAATCATTAGTTTCTTGGGTGTGACCCGAAGGGTTCAGTCAAGATTAAGATGTAATATTAACTACTCATTAACATTACTGATTGGAAAAGGCCTTCACCTAGGCATTCCGATCACTTGACCTCACTGAATAATTAGCTTTCTAATAATTCTGAACCCTCTATCGGAATAATACACTTGTTCGAAGGACACCATTCCTATCACGTAGGACACTATTCCTATCATACGATTGGTATGGGAACTTGTTGAGTAGTAGGAATGGGTTGTGTCGTGATAGGAGGTTGCATTTTCCCTGATCTTGTGAGGACGTTGATAGGAGAATCCTCTTCATCCCAAATGTCATCGACTAGGTATATTGATGAAAGTGAACTTTCTTCCACATCTTTAAGGTAAACATCCTCATCATCACTATCCCATACTCCATTGATGTTAGCATCTTTTTCTGGATGCATTTGAACCAACTTTTTACTGTCAATTAACCTTGGACTAGGTCCTTGAATTTAAACCAATGTTCTATGGTATACCCTCCTGATTGATGGTATGGACAATAGAATCTATCGGCCCTTCTTAGTGATTCAAATGGTCTTGGCTCGAGAGGTTGGACCTTCCCATTCTCGAAGAGAATTTGAAACATGATTTCATAAGACGTCCCAATAGGTGTGTATACCTTGTTACTCCTTTTGGGTGTCTCAGTTACTTTGAGAGAGAAAGTTTTTCTCTCAGTAGTCTTTACAGGCATCATTTTATCACGGGCATGCCTACTTTGTACCAATTTTTCATGATCGAGGGCCTCGCGATATAGGTCTTTTATAAGAAGCCACACCTCCTGTGGGAAAATCACTCATGGCATCGAAAAAGGTTTCCTCCTCTTCTTCGATAGCATGAGTTTCTTCAATTGGTTTGATGAGGGATGATGGATTAACATGGTTTTCCTCATCAGAAATGGCCAAGAAATCCAAAAGAGGAGCATTATTGATACTTGGCTTCTTTCTTGCAGGAAGCAATGGGAGTTTATTACTATCAATTAGATCCTGAATTGCTTCTTTTAACTTCCAACAATTTTCAGTAGAATGACCTCTGCCTTGATGGTATTTGCAATGTACATTGGGATTCCAATTAGCCGTCCTCCTTTCGACTGGTCGATCTCCAAATTGTCGAATAGGAATTATGAGACCTTTTGCATGAAGACGATCAAATGCTATGTCATAACTCATGCCAATAGGTGTGAAGTCTCTCCTAAATGGCTTCTTTTGTCCTTGATTGTTCATGGCTAGGTGATGAATGTCATTTATGGCACTCATTTGTTCTCTTTTAGGGTGATTTTAGATTTCTTTTATAGCTCTTTTCTTTCCTTTTTCCTTAGGTTTGCTCTTTATTTCTTTAGTTTGCACTTTCCTTAGTTGATTTTCCATTTTCATGCATTTCTTGGTTTTTCTTATCTCTTTCCTTTTTATTTGCTTGTTTTCTTTCATTTTCATGTTAAGATCATTGTCCAAGGATTCCCGAGACTTCTTCCTGAGTTTTGCATTGATTAGGATTCCTAGTGTTTTCCATTTGAAGCCCAAGTATGGAGATATGCAAGTTCCAAGTAACCTTAGGCCGTGCTTTCAAGCCGTGGGGGCACCAATTCTGGTGTTGAACCCAACGTCGAGGTGCTTTTGGATCTTCCATGCTCCGTGTTCATCAAGCACACCAAGTGGAGCGCACGAGGAGCATCAAGATGAAGGGGAAGGAGGCTTCCCTGTAACCAGGCGCGGGCGCGCGGCCTAGTGACGCGGGCGCGCGTCGCCCTGGCGGGGCTGCGCCTGTTGCTCCCCCTGTTCCGTACCCATTTTTGCGCGGTCGCGCATCTTCTTAAAGAAGGCCGCGCCTTTACAGGTCTATTTTGGACAATCTAACTAATTTCTCTTTGTTAGTTCTATTATATATAGATTTTTCTTCTATTTTTAGAGGGGAAATTGTTTTTTTTGGGAAAAGAAGAGAGAATTAGAATTAGAGTTTTTAGAGAGAATTTTAGAGAGAGAAACACTTGTTCTTAGATTTTTAGAGAGTTAAATTCATGGTTGATGATTGATGTTTGATGATTTTAAGCACATTTTCCTTTGATTTCACCAAAGTTTGTAAGGATTTTTTTTATTTTAATGCAATCTTTAGCTTTTGATTTTAATTGTTTGTTGATTGTTCAAATTTGTTGACTAGTTGATTGAATTTGGTTTGATTGGAATGGTGATGATGAATTTGTTGATTAGCTTAGTTTTGATTTTGATTTCTTTCATGGATTGTGGGTAGTTCACTTGCTAGGGATGTGGTGAAGCATGTTTGAGTGATGGATCATAGCTAATTGGGAGGTTTTGATTGATTTAGCATTGTGATTAAACTAGTTGATTGATTTTGTGCATGTGTGTGATTAGTTAAAGAGTAGTTAATTTTAATTGTCATACTAGATTGCATTGTAAGCCTACATTGATACGGACCATTGATTTGTAGCTCACATTTATCGATCGAGCTTGGTTTGTGATGTTCCTAGTAAAGTGTTTCATAGTTAGCGCTAGTTAGGCCTCTAAGAGATAGATTATCGAGCTCTTTTGATTGCATTGTCTATCTTCCCTCGCAATACTTGAATTAATCAATCTCCAACCCGATTGGTATGTGTCCATTGCAAGAATATGTGGATCCTAAATCCCTAGTGTTTGATATATTGATTTACTTTGTGTTTCTCTTTTTTGCTTAGTTGAACTTAGATAGCCTACATTTCCTTTTACGCTTCGAAATAGCTTAACTTTGGCAATAGCTAACTTTCCATCATTCCTAGTTGTTCAACCCGAACTTTCCTTATTACTAGGTGTAGGTTTGGTTACAAATTTAGTTTTGATTGGAGGAATTTTAGTTTTTAAAGCAATATATAATCAAATGAGAGGCATTTCGGAGATGCAACAAGGTATGTTTCTCCAACAACAACAATTGTATGATGCAAGTGTCAACTGTGGGGAGATCACCCCCATAGTTAACTATCTATATTTTCCACCCCAACTTGGTCCCATTCCAAAGATTGGTATCCTTATTGGCAAGGACCCCCGGGGTCTAACACCGAGACTCGCTCATACCCCAATGAGCACGGTAACTATGATTACCGTGTTCCCAGTGGGAGCGATTATAGGGGTGATCCTAACTACCCCTGTGTCCACCCCGATCATCCACTACCGCTCGCTTTGCCCGAGCTATATTCTCCCCTTGCCCCCTAGCAACTGATGAGTGTCATTTATGGCACTCTTAGGCTAGGTTTTCTTTGTAGTTTTATGCTCGTTTTTAGTCTTTTATGTCGTGTTTTTACATAATAATACTTGTTTTGTGTGTTTGTGTGTAAGTTTAGAGAAATGTATGCTTTTGATGGTTTTCTTTCTATTTTATTCATTTCTCGGTTATTTATCTCGCTTCTTCGTTTCTTTGACTTGTTTTGTAGGTGTGTTGAGTTTCCCGAGGTTTAATTATCAAGGAGGAAGCTCGAGCACATTCAAGGAAGTTGATGGAGCTAAGTTCGGGAATCCAAACATGCAATTCAAGCTAGCTCCGCAAGCGCAAGCTCCTTGGAAGCAATGTTTTGGTTCCAAGTGTTCAAGTGCTTAGAGAATAAAAGGGCTGCCCTTCTCGCGGGCATCACCTCGAGTGCACCAATGATAGGGGTGCTCGGTAGCGCGAAGATCGATCGAGCAAGCAAAGAAGGCAAGCCACGAGCACCACAACAGGGGTGCGCACTCGCAGGCCTCACTGTGCGTGCGCGTAGGCCCTGGGTGGTGCTCACGAACCTGGGGCTCCGACCCTCTTCGCTCGAATTTCTATTTATAGCTTTTGACTTTTCCTTTTCTAGGAGGACGACGTATTTTGTACTAGACACTTATTTTTACAGAAATAGAAGAGAGTGAAAGTAGAGCGAGAAGTTTAGGATTACTTGACTGTACTTCAATTTGATCTTTGATTTCAACTTGATCTTGGATTTTCTTCTTCAAATCAATGAAAGTTTGTGAGATTTCTCTCCTTGAATTTACCTTTATTGCAATTTCCCTTAATTCTTGAATGTTTGATTTGAATTTTAATCTTTGCTTGAGAAATTGTTGAATGATTGAATTTCTTCTTGATTAAACTTGTAATGAATATGTTTATGATTGAATTTGCTTTGTTTTTCAATTTCACCATGATTAGTGAGTAGATTAGTTGCTAGGGAGAAGGGGAAGCATGCTTGATTGATGATTTTTGCTAGTTGATGATCCTTGATTGATTGAATTGTTGCAATTAAATTGGTTGACATAGTTGTGCATGTGATTAATTAGACTAGGAGTGATCAACCTGTAAGATTAATCGATCTAGATTGTATTGCAAATTTCAATGACATGAACCCTTGATTTGAGAATTGCTTTAATTGATTGAATTTGATTGTGATTTTCCTAGTTAGTCATTCATACTGAACCCTAGCTTGGCTTATAGGAGATAGCTTTTGGATTACTTTGGTTGCAACTATTGTTTGTCCTTTGTAATGTTTGAATTGATTGAGTGATCCATCAATTAGCATAATCATTGAGCATGCATGTGGAACCTATATCCCTAGTGTTTAGCATATTGAATTACTCATTTTATCTAGCTTTCTCGATACCTTAGTTACCAACCATATCTTTCTACAATCTTCGAAGTAGCTTGACCTAGGCTATAGCTTACACCTACTCATTCCTTTGGGTTCGACCCTTGACTTACCATATACTCGTATTAGGTTAGTCGAGTGTTTATAAATTTAGTTTGGCTCTAGGAAAGGGTAGAAAACGACCTACTTTTCCTTACGTCAGCAACAAGACAACTTCAAGGGGCACTATGGTTGGCCACCCGGTTACACCGGGGGATGGGATCCTTATGGTCCCCTATCTGGGTTTTCCTATGACGAGGATGACAATGATAATGCCGGGCCGAGGGGTAGTTAGTTCCCCTATTTTGTGAATTTTTCCTCCATCCCTTATTTTATGTGTTGTTTGCCTTGTATTGATGGGATGTTGAGATGTATTCATATTTAGCTTGGGGGAACTTTATTTTCTTAGGGGTTTGTCACGGTGGCCAATATTGCTGCTGGGAATTGCCTTGTTTACCTTTTGTCTCGATGATTGATAATTGCATGCCTTGGTCTCTTCTTGGTGGTGTTTGATTGTTGTATGAGCTTTTCATTTCTATTCTCTCTCTCTTTATGATGTTGTTGTTGTATTGATTTCTATGATAATGGTGATGTTGCTTGCTCCCGTGAAACCAAAGCCCTAATATCCAAAACCCCCTTGAATCCAAATCCCTTCAATTCAAATCTTGTAGTTTAGGTGATTAGTTGCTAAGTTTAGTGTATAGTTCCTTTAGTTTTCTTTGCTTATTCTCATTTTCTTTTTGGTAGTTTAACTTGATTTTTGCTTTGTTGTTTCTTTTTGTTTAGTTTAGTTTTCTTTTATTTTGTTTTGAAGTTACTAACCGTTTTCTTTGTTTATAGTTTTATTTTCTATTTTTCTTCTCACTTAGCTTCGATGATGATGCTTTTGATTTTGAAGCTCAATGAAGGTGGTTGATCTTTCGCCTTATTTTTATTAGCATTGCTTGGAAGCCCCGTGAGATCCTTCTTATTTTCTTTCTTTTATTTCTTTACTTTTCTTGGATGCATAGATTAGGATTCGATTTAGGAGAAGTTGAACAGTTCGAGGATGTATGATTGTAACACCTTAGAGTGTTTGGGGTCATTGACGTTGTTGTCGAATGACCACTTGTTTATCGATTGGGAATTACGTGTTATACTTGCATCATTGTTCCTTTCTTTATTTTCCTACTATTCCTTTATCTTTGTTTTCCTATTTTCTTTACTTTTCTTTTCCTTTCTTTTATTTTCTTTTTGTTTTTGGTTTGGATAAAGTATTTGAGGCTTTACTCTTTTTTTTTTTTGTTGTCTTTCTTGTGATTTGGACTATATACCAACAGATTTTTGCTTTTGAATAAACATCTTCCTAATTGTTAGTGGTATGCGCGGTTTGAGAATATGCTTGGTTGATTTCAGGATGGCGTATGCTCAGGTAGCATGTCTAAGAACTAGGGGGATCATGAAACCCGATTCTACTTGTTTGTGGCATGCTTGGTAGTTGCTTACTATGGTCGATTTGACACCTATAGTGATTTTTTGCTACATCCATGTGAGGTTCACTACTTTACAAGCCTTCTACACTTACTTGCATGAGCGGCATGGATCCTTGATTATTGCAGACCTAATCTTGAATCTTGACTCATAATTCTCAAACACGAGACCGAACCATCTAGGGAGGACAAAGGCATCTTTTCGGGGTGGTGATTTTTCTTTTCTAGGATAGTCTTCATTATTTCTAGTCCTTGGGTTTACATTTGCCTTCTTGCTAACCATTTAAGCTTTTTCCCTTCTTTTCAAGCCACATCTTTAGAACTCTGAGCCTTTTGTTTCATTTTTTTTATTCCATTTTGGTTTTTGTGAAGCAAATGATCATGTTTTTTGAGATTGTGGTATATGAGTTTGGATATTGGTTCTTGTTTGTAAGCAAGCTTGTGTTTTGTATATCTTGTGAATAATGGCAAGTGAATAAATGAAAAAGCCGTCCAAAGTTAAAAAGGCAAGGACATTCAATTGCAAAGTTGAAAAAGTCGTCCATAGTTAAAAGAGGCGAGGACAATAAATAAAGTGAAAACATGAAAAAATAAATGAGAAAAAGCTAAGCTCTTTCAATCGCTTTAGCAAAAATTTGAAAAAAAAAAGTAAAAAAATGGAACATGCAAAAATATTTTGATGTGAATCTTTTCTCCCTATTTTAAGCATTGAGGACAATGCTTCCTTTAAGCTTGGGGGAGAAGCGTTTACGCTTTTTGTATATATGATTGTGAATATAGCTTTGAATAAGCTTGGGGGTGTTAGTTTGTTTTTTTTTTTGGTGATTACTTGGTTATGAGGAGAAGGTTTGATCACCCTTTTGCTTCACTAATTAGGAATACCACCAAATTTTAAATTTTAAGCCTACCCTCACCCTTTTTCCCTTATGTTACAATCTTTGGGAAAGTCCTTTAATTTTGACCTAGATGTTGAGTCACATATCGGGGGAGGGACTTATGAGTTAAAGCCTAAGGAGAGGGGATGCAAAGTCAAGACGTCGAGTAGCCTAAAATATGTTATTTTTCGGCTCCTCCGAGGAGCTATTGAGATGCTCACTAGAGGGATATTTGAGACTACAGGGAGAACGCGGTAAGATCGAATGGGATGAAGGTGGATTGTGATTCCTAGTTCTCTACGCTTAACATATTCTATGTTTCAATCAACCTCGGATATCTTGGAACGTGCATACCCCTATTTACTTAAGAAAGTTGTTTATTCATTTGAAGTGTAGTCATTTTGTAAAGTCCAAGTCGTAAAGGTTTTGATTTTACTCTTCTTTTGATTTCTTTTGCTTTTGTGATTTGTCTCATGTTTGTTTGTTGAGAGTTATGGGTTAATCTTTTAGGAAACCCTTACGAGAGCATCACTTGTCCTCTAGAGCGATTTAGAGGTTCAAATGGCTTGTCTTTAGTTGCTAAAATTGACCGTGATTCCAATGAAAGTGAGTCTTAGTGTATATTCTCATCTCATGTCTTTCTTTTTCATTTTTGAATAAGTCTTTCATCCTTTTTCTTGCTTGCTTGGTTTTTCTCGAGGAAGAGCAAAAGTTTAGCTTGGGGGAATTTGATGAATGTCATTTATGGCACTCATTTGTTCTCTTTTAGGGTGATTTTAGATTGCTTTTATATCTCTTTTCTTTCGTTTTTCCTTAGTTTTGATCTTTATTTCTTTAGTTTGCACTTTCCTTAGTTGATTTTCCTTTTTCATGCATTTCTTGGTTTTTCTTGTCTTTTTCCCTTTTATTTGCTTGTTTTCTTTCATTTTCAAGTTAAGATCGTTGTTTAAGGATTCCCGAGACTTCTTCCCGAGTTTTGCATTGATTAGGATGCCTCGTGTTCTCCATTTGAAGCCCAAGTATGGAGATATGCAAGTTCCAAGTAACCTTAGGCCGTGCTTTCAAGCCGTGGGGGCACCAATTCTGGTGTTGAACCCAACGTCGAGGTGCTTTTGGATCTGCCATGCTCCGTGTTCATCAAGCACACCAAGTGGAGCGCACGAGGAGCATCAAGGTGAAGGGGAAGGAGGCTGACCTGTTCCCAAGCGCATGCGCGCGTGACTATGGCGCGGCCGCGCGGCCTGGTGACGCGGGCGCGCGTGGCCCTTGCACGGCCACGCCTGTTGCTCCCCCTGTTCTGTACCCATTTTTGCGCGGCCGCGCATCCTCTTGAAGAAGGTCGCGCCTATACGGGTCTATTTTGGACGATCTAACTAATTTCTCTTTGTTAGTTCTACTATATATAGATTTTTCTTCTATTTTTAGAGGGGGAATTGCTTTTTTTGGGAAAAGAAGAGCGAATTAGAATTAGAGTTTTTAGAGAGAAGTTTACAGAGAGAAACACTTATTCTTAGATTTTTAGAGAGAGAAATTCATGGTTGATGATTGATGTTTGATGATTTTAAGCACATTTTCCTTTGATTTCACCAAAGTTTGTAAGGATTTCTTTTATTTTATTGCAATCTTTAGCTTTTGATAGTTGATTGAATTTGGTTTGATTGGAATGATGATGATGAATTTGTTGATTTGCTTAGTTTTGATTTTGATTTCTTTCATGGATTGTGAGTAGTTCACTTGCTAGGGATGTGGTGAAGCATGTTTGAGTGATGGATCATAGCTAATTAGGAGGTTTTGATTGATTTAGCAATGTGATTAAATTGGTTGATTGATTTTGTGCATGTGTGTGATTAGTTAAAGAGTAGCTAATTTTAATTGTCATACTAGATTGCATTGTGTGCCTACATTGATACGGACCATTGATTTGTAGCTCACATTTATCGATCGAGCTTGGTTTGTGACGTTCCTAGTAGAGTGTTTCGTAGTTGGCGCTAGTTAGGCCTCTAAGAGATAGCTTGTCGAGCTCTTTTGATTGCATTGTCTATTTTCCCTCGCAATACTTGAATTAATCGATCTCCAACACGATTTGTATGTGTCCATTGCAAGAATATGTGGATCCTAAATCCCTAGTGTTTGATATATTGATTTACTTTGTGTTTGTCTTGTTTGTTTAGTTGAACTTAGATAGCCTACATTTCCTTTTACGCTTCGAAATAGCTTGACTTTGGCAATAGCTAACTTCCCCCCATTCCTAGTGATTCGATCCGAACTTTCCCTATTACTAGGTGTAAGTTTGGTTAGAAATTTTAGTTTTGATTGGAGGAATTTTAGTTCCAACGACCTAGAATCCACCTCTCGTCACTAGGACATCATTTAAATTAAAGGTGCTAACGTTGTTTAAGTAGGTAGTTTTGGAAGAAGAAGGATTTTCGTTCTTCTTTCCTTTCCAGCCGCTGTTGGAATTGTTAGCAACTTTTTGTTTTGCAAGGTCGTCTTCAATGTTGAATCCTATGTCGTAGACGGCCTTGAAAGTACTCAAATTGCTTTGGTATTTGAGATGCTTAGAGTACTTTTCTTAGAGGTTCTTGATGAACATCCTTATAGATTCCTTTTCAGTAGGAACTTCAACCATTTTAGCAGAAGTTTCCCTCCACTTGTTAAAGAAGGAAGTGAACCCTTCGTTCTCTTTTTTTTTTTCAACATCTCAAGTTCCCTATGGTAAGTTTCAACTTGAATGTTGCATTTGTATCTATCTATGAAAGCGTTTGTTATTGAATCCCAAGAAGAGATATTCTCTTTATCAAGGGAAAAGAACCATTGTTGACAAATGGTCTCTAAAGATAGTGAAAACAACGAATGGAAAGTCTTCCTATCAATCCCTTTAATATTTATTATCGTTTCAAAAGCTCTTAAGTGGAAGTAGGGGTTGTCAGTTGGCTTGAATCTTGGGATGTTATTGGCATTGAATTTCCGTGAAGAAATTCTTTGTCCACCGAGACCCCTTGTGAGCTAATCCCTGGAACTTATAGTCATTGGAGAGCTTGCTCAAGCTTTCTTCCATTCGCTCCCTTTTCACAGGGTCATTGACTTGAAGAGCAATAGTCTTCATCATCTCAGTTAAACTAGCAAGGTTTTGCCTAAGTTCATTGACTTCTTCCTGAGTTGCCATTTTCTTCTTAGCTTTTGACTTTTGTTGAATCGGTTTATCAAAGAGTAAAACTTGGACAAAAGCGTTGTCCTTGATTAATCTCTCTTCCTTTCTTGACCAAGAGCTGTAAATTAAACCATATTTGACTTAATGACTTGACTCAAATTGACTTTGACTTTATTAGTTTTAAAGGCAAAAAGAAAAAATAGGGTGTATATTTTTGGGAATTAAGTATATGGGGTTCAAGAAACATAGTTATATTAGGAGGATTAATATCCGACTTACCCCCTTAAAAAAATGACGGAAACATGCGCACACAAAACTCTCTAGACATGGTCATGGTGTACATATTTACAAAGTGTGTGCTTAAAAAGTGAGTGAAAGTGGCATGCTTTGACACTTGTATAAGACCATGGGACTATGTTCTTAGACTCAAACAAGGACTAAATACAGCTTCTGCTGTTAATAAATTGGTTAATTAGACTCAGCGTGAAGACTCAAGCAGAAAACTCGACCGTTGCCGAATCAAAGGAACTGTCGCGAAACGCCAGGGGCCATCGCGGCTCGACAATGTTATCACATCGCAATGGACACTTTCGTGTCGCGCCACATGTCCAACCTTCGCGTCATTACTGATGCGTCGGTCTGGGCCTGTTTCCAGCGTTCTACCTTAAAAGGACAAGCCTAAAGTCGTACTAAGTCAGACTCAATCAATTTATCAGACTTTAATTATTTGTTTATTAATTAATTAAACAAAGTCATTTAGTCATTAATTAGTTTATTTAGACTTATGCACAAGTCAAACAAATGGTTAGCGTAAACACATATATATTATGCACAAGCAAGAATGCACAAATAGTCAAGTAAGCATGATATGATCCAATGAGTTTGCAACCTAACCATGGCTCTAGTTCTCTAAAGTTCAAGGATAAGGGTTAGTCAAAGAGGGTCTATGGTTATGAGTTTGGATGCATCGCGCGGAAGCCTTACCTTAAGAAGGGTTGGCGCGTATGGATGGGACCCCACAAGTTAAACTTGTTTCCATGGTTTGGTGAATTCAGAAACTCGGATGTACCCTTCGTTGCAATGAGCGTTCGATTAGGTAGATGGATTGTGAATTCCAAGAGGGTTATGGCCATATGTAGAACACATATGGGTTCAGAAAAGTGAGATAAACTCAATCAGGAAGTAAAACCGAGCAAACAGTACTAGAACCGGTCAAAGCAAGAACGCAGATTTCTGGCTCGGTATTGGAAGAACGTAGCGCGAGATAACAGGAACCATCGCGAGACGATAGCCCTGTTGCGCCACGATATTGCTATCGCGCCGCGACAGAGCCATCGTACTACGATGGACAATGTTTTCTCAGCGCCAGTTCCTACATGCCTCAGCAGCTCTCTTTATTCTTAAAATTTTCCAGTTTTCGCAGCGTTTTTTCGATTCAAGTTGTGAAAGATATTTCCCAAATTTCCTACGTGTAAAAAGCCTATGTTTTTGACGCATAACGGATGGTCTATCCAATGCGGACCTTTTTTATGCTTATGCTAATAATGTCAATCAGAATTACGCACATGAATACTTAGAACGTTTCGAGTCTCATCCACTCATTCTAAATTATTGCCAAAATATATTTTAGGAATTAAAATAAAAATCCTCCCCAGTGGAGTCGCCAAAAACTGTAGGGAATATTTCAAGCATCCCACACTTGAGCCCTACTGTGATCATACCCTTAAGTATGGTGGCGTCCAAAGGGAAGAAAGCTAGAGCAAAAGAGTCGCCAACAAGTTTTAGGAACTTGTAAACCGTTCACAGGGTGAAGGTTACACATCTTCACGATCCATGATATCGCTAACTCCATAGTGGTCCTGAACCATGACTGGATATTCGGGGATGAAGGCACAAATCCAACCTAAAAGAGATTGAACCTGCCTAAATAGGCCTCTACTTTATTCTTCTCATATTCATGTGCGCTTTCTAACTAACATACAACCAATAGATTAACCCTGAACCTGTTCAAATCTATGTTAGTTGAATATTAATGCACAAACAAATCTATTATTGGCGATCACTTAAATTAAAATCATATTAGCCTAAATAAAATTATTAATTATCTTAGTAAGCGTGATTTCCAGTACAAATTCCCTTTAAACCTGCAAGAGAGGGCGTGATCCTAGACATGAAAAATATCAAGCAACATAATATTATTGATACAACAAATCATCATCATCAAAATAATCTCAATCTCATGAATAATAATAATAATAATAGCAAGATCCTAGACATGATACTAACATGATTAATAAAAAATCCTAGCATGTCACTAAACAAAAGATTAAAGCTTTGGCCCTAAAATGATACTAACATGATATAAGAAAATAAGAAGCAACATGAACATGATACTAGAAAGCAATAAATAACATCCTAACATAATACTAGGAATTAAAATATAAACATGCTTTCTAAAGATATAGCAATAAAATAACTTACTTTGTTGCCTCGTATCTCTTTCTATCAAAACAATACACACGTTAGTAACTTCAAGGAAAATATAAAACAGTAAATCTTATCAAAGAATTGAAATAAGATTTAGGACCAAACCCTCAGAAAGTGTCAACCTTTCACGTCTAGGGCGAAGGCAACTTCGAGCTTGGCTAGGTGTGTCTAGGACTCGTGAATGCGGTATTGTGTTTGTAAAAAGGCTAGGCTTAGAAAGAGGGAGAAAGAACAAGCAATTGCTTAAGAGAGAGAAGAGAATAGAATTAGATGATTGTTGATGATTGAAAACGAGGAATAAAGACCCTATTTATAGAGAAAATAGTTCCTAAACAATCAGAAAAGATCGAATTTGATTCGGAATAAAACTATTTCCATCGCGGCGCGACAGTGTCCATCGTGGCGCGACAGTGTCCATCGCGGCGCGATGGAGCTGTCGGTTCGCGATGGTGAACGTGTTAATTTAAAACCGTAGGGAGTCCGTAATCTAATAAAATTAGACTAATTAACATCCGTATTTATCCTTTAAAAATCAGATTTAATCTTTTAAAAGACTTGTTTTATTCCAAAGAAAATTCTTTAGTTTCCAAAAACATAATTATTAATTCTAATTCCATTAGAATTTAAAGGAACCTTATAGATTATTCTGGAAGATTAAAGTCAATCCTAATGACTTTAGGAATAATAATTAATGGGCCCTCCACTTGATCATTTAGCCGTATAAAATCATTTTAGGCGCAATTTAGTATTTTGGACATAACTTCCTCATTATTCATTGGAATTGGGCTTATAAGACATCGTTGGAAAGCTCTTTTCGAGCCCCATACAACTACACCATTATTGAAGCCTTATCATGTACCAAACTAAACCAAATTAGACATTTTCCATAAATAGATTACGAAAAGAAATATTTTCAAAAACAAAAAGCAGTATTTTTATTAAAACAACCGTATCACAAGACTTTTCACATTTCACCTTATTTGATAATCAATGACGTGAAAGATATTCATCACTGGGTTTGGTTTTTGAGGAGACACAATCAGGTGTCTATAGCGCTCGATCGAGATGAAGAATGATGCCTCTTAAAAGAAGGCAACTCGGACGACATTAAGACCGAGTTAGTAAATTGAGAACGGTGAACAACCGGATTTCGCCTGGACATAGAAATGCCTAGCTGATTTCGCCCATGCGTAGAAGTGCCTAGCTCCTCAAAAGAGGTGGTCACTTCGACCACCAAGCATGCAGTACCACTAGAAGTTGTGGTATTCGTATTTGTATTCCTGATCTCTATGTCTGTATTATTCAGATCATTTGGAACTCGAGGATTTACTAGGCTACCGTCCAGATTCCTGGCAGCATATCGGTCGTACGTTTCCATCATACGCGCCATGTTCGACTACAAAGACAAAGAAGAATAAGTGGGGGTGAGTTGGTACACACTAGAAATGGACCCACTCGATAGAGACGAGGAATCGTCCCCATCCACTCTAGACTCCACAATTTCAGGCGAACTACCGACCTCATGTGGAGAAACGGACAAGTTCGAGTGTTGAGCCAGTGTGTAATTGAAAATAAAACAAGTATAAAAAGAAGGGAAAAGAAAAAGTAAGCAGTCGGTTACCTTTGTCTGAGTAGAAAACATGGGAACCTTTAAGATCTTGGATGAAGTTGATCAGGAAACTCAAACTTTTGACCAGAAATTCCGAGTGCACGATAGAGCTCTTAAAGATGTGAAGGAAAAGTAACTTTTTCTGTCTAGAAGCTCTGACTTCTCTTTAGAAAGTTAAAAAATCCGAAGTAACAAAATGAAGTGAAACCCTTCCTATTTATAGGCAAAATTTGTGAGGGTAGGACGGTAAAATTACCGTTCCCGCCCAAGAAAGTTAAACATGAAACTTTTGAAAAGTTTAACCTAGAAGTTAAACGGTTAAAAATCGCTTTGTCATTTAAGACAGGAAGACAAACGGTCATCATAATGATCTGTGAAAGTTAATGCTCATCTTGGAAGTTGAACCATCATTCCGGAAAACCCAAAAAATAGCTAGTCCCCTTTAATAGCCATTCGCAACATAGTGTCCGCCTGATTTTAAGACTTAGAGTCCACCATTGAAATCAGGCGAGCCGGATGAGGCAGCTAGCCAAGAGGACAAACTTTCAAGATGGATGGACGTTCCTATCCATTCCCTATCAAATAAAAAATGCTCAAAAATCCTAATTTCTCGCCTGTATCCGGACCAAAAGAATCATCAAAGGATGCGACCCGTATAATACGAGTCACCCTCTCTAAGGATCAAATGTTTAGGGTAAAAATACCCCCAACACGTGGTGCAATCCCATAAAGACACGTGGCCCAATTAAAGGGCGACACATGTCCCTATAGGAAGATGACGAGAGCACTTGAAAAGAGAGTAAAGGGCCTCCTTACATCAGGAGGCCAAAATCCCGAGAAAGCTGCACAACGGCGCCCCCTTTTGGACAAGTGCCACCACCTGATTTCTCCGCAAATAAGAGCACGGAATTTTGGGCATTAACCCTAAAGGGGACACTTCCTCACCCCTATAAATACCCCAATAATTTATGATGGGAAGGGTGGATTGTGACATAACATAAAAAAAGCACTAAGAGCTCCAACTTCTCTATACTTTTTATCTCTAGATTTTCCGTTTCTGATCACTAACTTGATCATCGAAGGCGATTATTCTGGTAAACGAAATATTCGTTGTTTTGTAGATGTCAAGACCATTCGGCCGAAGCACGTGACCAGTATCCCGAGGGAATCACAAAAAACCCCAAAAAAAAGTTATTTTGGTTTCCATATGGTCCAGAATTAGTTATAGGCTCCTTTCTCTTCGCCTTAGCTTCCGACTAAACCTTTTCAGCCTTCTCCTTCAACTCCAATGCATGTAAATGTGCCACCTTACAATACAACTCATCGAAATTATCAAACACGTGTCCTGACAACTTCCCTTGGAGAGAAAGAGGCAATCCTCTCTCAAACCTTCTAGATTTTTGCCTATCAGTAGCCATAGTATCGTTAGCAAACTAGACACCTGAATGAACTTAGTGTAATACTCATTCACTGACATACTCCCCATTTTGAGTTCCAAGAACTCATCAGCTTTCTGCTTTTGCAAGAATATAGGGTAGAACTTGTTCCTCACTTACTCCTTGAACACATTCAATCCAAAGTTAGGTAATGCTCTTACAGTCTGTTAATTTTCTGCCACCATAAATATGCCTCACCCCTTAGGTAGTAAGCTACACTACTCACTTTGGACTCATTGGGGCATGCTACTGCCACAAATAACTTATCGAATTCTCTCAGCCAGTTCTCAAGGACAGTTGGGTCAAATTCTCCCTGATAGGTAGGAAGTTTTCTTTGGTCTATCATCTTAAACAACTCTCTAGTAGGGTTTAAGAAGATAGGTGATAAAACTTATTGAATTCTCTCAGCGAGTTCTCATACAGTCGTTATTCTTTTGTTATTCAAATTCGTGAATTGAACAATAAATGAACAATATTCGCCTTGACTTAGGTGATAAAACAACAATTAATTATTCAATTCTAATAATTGATTAACGAAAGAATACTATGTGAAATAAATTAATTAATTTTTTTTAAAGTGATCAAACAACACTAATTAATCAATTAAAGTTATTTAAACAATAAAGAAAAGTGATTTATCTAAGTGCTCAGGAAACTAACCGTTCTTCTTTTATGCTAAATCTGCGTTTAATGCGTTTATAGACTTTCTTTCTTCTTCGTACCTCCAAGGACTTCAATGGATTCAATTAGGGCTGGAAATTATTTGGGAAGAAAGAAGAAAAGTAGTATGATAATAAGAGAAATTGAGAGATTAGGGATTCAAGAATACTAGGGTTTAGAATTCTAATTTTTCTGTCCTCCTTAGGGTTGAACGAAGACCCCTATTTATAGGCGTAGGAATCTAGGTTTAGGGTTTTAGAGTTACGACGTCAGGTGGCGCGTGCAAATCTCGGAGTCGCGTGCATCTCAATGACTTGCACACGCTTGGCGCGCTCAGCTCACTGAGTTGCGTTTGGTGCGGTTTGCCTTAGAAGAAAACGCGTTTTTAAAACTTCCATAACATTTGATTGGGAAGTTGAATTAAGGCGTGTGAGATATAATTGGAAATCTATAATTGTCTACTTCCAATTCTGTTGGAATTAGGTTAAAATCTGTTATGGATCAAAAGATATGGCCGTTGGAGTTCAACGATGTCGGTTTTAGGGCTAGATTTAGTGTTTTGGTCATAACTTTTTCGTTTTAACTCAGAATTGGGCTTATAATATACCATTGGAAAGCGATTTGAAAGGGCTATCCATATGTCTAGGCCATGAACGGAAATTTTATGGTTATTTTATCTATTTTGGTCGGTTTTCATCAATGTAAGATCCATTGGATCTGTAGGCGTCGTTTGAAGTGCGCGTACGTTAAGCATGTGTGAATATGCTTGGAACTCATAGGAAGTGAGAATTGACGTATACGATTAGGAACAAATAAATTAGGGAGACGCCAACAAGTATTAAGGAACTTGTAAACCGTTCACGGATCATAAAAGGCAACTACGAATAAAGGGATAACGAAAGACAACAATGATTAACCCGTGAAGGTTACACCCCATTCATAATCCATGAGATTACTAAATCCATATGGTTCGAAACCACAAAAGGAGGATCGGGGATGATGGTACGAAGTGAGTTATGGAGTCATTTTCGCCCGTATTGGCCTCTACTCGATTCTTATTGTGAAAAGTGATTCCCTGCGATCTCAAAGGCATGCAAACAAAGAATCTATTCGCTCCAAACTATTATTATGTTAAATTGGTTGAATATTAATGCAACACATAATTTTAAAATATCGTGATCACTTGATTAAACAACAAAATTAAAAAGGAACCTAAACCGGTTGTCTTATTAGTCGTGATTTTCAATTACATATTCCCTTTAAAAATGCAATATGGTGATCAAAAAATATAGTAAAAATCAACATTAATATTGGAAGCAATTTAACAATAATCCAACAATTAATATATGACAAACATAATAAAAAAATAATAGAAATAAAAGGAACATAATTCCTTACTTTGATTTTGTTTGCTTACAACTATAAAATAATAAACGCATTAGTAACTTCAAGGAAATTAATAAAACAATATTTAAAATTAAATTAAATAGAGTTGATTTCGGGCCAAACCCTCAAACAGTTCTACCTTTCACGCCTTAGTTTAAGGATGGAACCATGACACGGCATGTCTGTCGCGACACGGAAGTGACTGCCGTAACACGGTGTATATGACCGTGACGCGGAACACTTTTTGCCCTAAAATGATTCAGATAGATAAAGCGAGTGAATTAATGTACGCGGAAAAAAAACACGGGGAAATCCCGTGTCACGGCATATGTACCGTGACACGGCAAAGAACGAGGCAATTTCCACTGTGGCACGGCACGTGGCGTCGTGACACGGTGTACATTTTTTTCCATATTAATTCATTTTTAACCTAATTACGCTCAGCATTTTTAAGTGCCGTTTCATAATTTCAGGCCGTTTAGGTTTATTATTCATTAATCGGCTCAATTAATATTTAATTCGAAATGAATTAAAAAGGTTCGGGCCAAAAATACAAATTGGACTATGCTTTGACTAAACATTAGGACTGATCCGTTGACTATCTTGTGAGCTGATTTTGATCGAACATGGACTTTAAGCACTCTCGAGATTAAATACTCAACCCGACCAATAATGGCCGTGAAAGGTTGTTCATCATCGGGTTTGGTTTTGGGGAGACATTTTTAGGTGTCTACAGAAGCCCCCACATTGACTGAGTTTAGTCAAAGTAGTCAATAGGGACGGAGAATGATTTAAGACGTTCTGCGATCCTAAATCACTATTTATATGCAGAACCCTACAAAAACGTTAGTTCCACAGATAAAAAAGTGAAGAGATAGAATACGTATCTGACACCAGTGTATCGGTGGCAAACAAGTTTGGTAGTTTTCTATGCTTGAAGGAATCCGCCGGATGATGTTTGTTGAGATACTTTCCATGCTTAAGGAAAGTCGTTAGATGATATAATCGCTGAATTCTTCGCCTTGAGAGGTGGCAACGACCAACAATTTTCCATGCTTGAGGAAAAACTTGTCTGATGATGAGATTGCAAGTCTCTATGTATCGAGAACCTTGCGTCATGAATCGTCTTCGCTTGGGAGATGATTACTAAAAATGATGATGGTTCGATTCTCCCCGAACGTGGGCCGTAGATGGTTCGCTTGTCCCCGAATGTGGGCTGTAGATTGTTCGCTTGTCCCCGAACGTGGGCTTGTAATTGGTTCGCTTGTCCCCGAACGTGGGCCGTAAATGATTAGACCTTCAAGTCGACTATCCGACCGTATTAGGTGCTTGAAATATGACTTTGATGCTTGGTAGTGGTAAAATGGTAATTTTGGTACCATTTAAATATCAGTTAAAATTTCCCGCAAGTCTTTCGATGGAAAAATAATTGACAAAAGCTGCGAAAAATCGTTCAAACTTGGTCAAAAGATGCTTGGAATATGCCAGGAATATTCGTTGGAGAAGGTCTTGAGGTGTGCAGGACACACATGTACACCGTGTCACGTGGCATAGTGTCGTGACATGGTATAATCTGCCGTCAGATGGCATAATTTAAAGTGACGCGGCGTTTCTTCCTAATTGTGGAATTAGTCAAAAATGCAAAGAATATTCTCCTTGGGATTCCAAGAGCACTCGCGTGCACCGTGTCACGAGGCTGGGCGCCGTGACGCGACATATTTTGTCGTCATGCGGTAAACTCTACCGTGACGCGGGGCTACTTTTTCCGCTGCAGCAATCATGCGTGCTCGAATTTCGTGCCGTTTGATCTGCTGTTGTACCGCGTAGCTTGGGATTGAACAGTGACACATCACGTGTTACCGTGACGTGGCATAAAGTACCTTATCATGGTGCTTGTATGCTGCTTTTAAATTCGAAAAATTGCAGCTTCTTCTTCCTCATTTCATTTTTGCTGCTGCTGCTTGAGTTTATTGCTAATGCCGCCAGCTTTTTCGAGCTTTTCTCATTCGATTCTCCATCAAATTCACTCAAATTTCTTGCTAGCTTCCTCATTTTTGAATCTCTACAAGGATCTACGTAAGTTTCCTTACCTTTTGTCTCAAATTTTGCTGTAAATGATCCATTTTCGCATGAAACCCTTAAAAAATCAAATTAGGGGGTTTTGATTTTGAGCTTTTATGTCAAAATTCTTGCCCTGAATTAGCTTGTATATGAATGTATGTTGATTTATGAGCAATTTGAGACCAAGTTTGCATGATTTGGGGAAGAAATGAGCAAATCACCATTTTTGGTACTACTTTGTGCGTGAATGTGATATTGTTGTTCCTTGTTGTTTCTTGCACTTGAAATGATAATATAATTGTTGTAGATCTTGTAAAATATGCTATGATGTGCCAATCTGTTGTTTTTGTGCAATTTCGAAACATGCTCTGTTTTTGTGTATGTACTACATTGTCATGGAGAACGTAGTGTCATGCGATTAGGAGAACTGTAGTATTAGTTTGTCATGGAGAAACTAAATACTAGAAATGATTCTATTATTTTGCTAATTTTTAGCCTTGAGGTAAAAATTTAGCGCATAATGGGAAATGTTACTTGAGGTAGAGATAAAAAAAAGGTTCATGGATTGTGTTATTTATAAGATGTTGCATGCCTTTTGTGCTTTTTGAAATTTAATATTATCTTGCGTTGTACATTTGCATTTGGCTTTTGAATTCGTTTTTTTGTGCCATTGTCCACGGGTGCTTCTTTCTCTTTGCGTGTGTGTGTTAACTGGTGAGAGCTGAATGCATCTTAGCAACCGGATATAATAAGCAAGGATTAAGTTCTTTTTTTTTAGAGCCATAATAGTTTTCTAATTTGTTGTTATATAATTTTTAAACATTTGTATCTTTTAAGTCATTGATGTTCTGTTGCAGGGCAAGGATAATCTTTAGACTACTCACAATTCAACTTCTTACTTATGTAAGTATATATGTTCTTTTTACTTAAAAACTAATATGGGTATTAATTATAAGTATATATTACATAATTGGATGAACCCTCTTATTCCTTGGATCATGCAATTTTTCTTAGTTTCTAAAGTTGTTATACTATTTCCATGTGTCCTTTACCCCATTTTGGGTTTACACGAAAAGTCAATTTTCATTAACATTTTAATATAAGACAAGTGTTCATTCGTTGTTTATGTTTAATAAAAAGTCTTTTGTTTTTACTAATATCATGTACTACTTCCGTTACATATTAGTTGCAACTTTGGGTATTATTTGTGAGAGATAAAGTATTACAAAGTTGCAACTAATATGTAATGGAGGTAGTAGATATATTTTAAAAACTTTACAACGTGATATATTCAATGGCCATAGTTGGTCAATGCTGATTGTAGTTACATTAAGTTTAAGGTGATCATCTTGTTGTTGGTACTGGTGGTAGAGCTTGAGAATGATGATCATCTATTTTTTTTTTTAATTTTTTTTATGAACAATCTCTAAACTCGGTGAATGATTGTATTCAAGGACTTTCATCACATGCCAGAGACAAGAGGTTTATGTCTTTCTAAAGAGAAGACTATGACTAGTGTATGTCCTTAAGATCCTTATTCCCCTTTATCGTTTGCCAAATCAACCAGATACTAAGAAGGCCAAAAATAAGAGGACATAGACTGGTAGGAATGAGAACACAACCCCAAAAGCTAACCCAAAACTGTAAAGTTATAGCAATTCTTGTTCTATATGGTTTGCCTAGGTAAGCTTCACTACTGATGATTATTACAATATTGAACCTAGCTCACAGTGGAGGTTGCTGGCTATACTTCATTATAAGAATTTCAATTAGTTCTATTAATTTTCTTTCAATAAGCTAATCGGTGATTATTTTTGCTTTGTTAACATACAAGTTGTTGACGGGTGCTATATATACTTGCTCATGAGTTGATGCATGGATGATTACGTCTTATAGGCATTGTTTAAATTATAGAAATACAAGAGCTTTATCCTCAAAGTTGGTAATGCTTTCGAAATGAGAAACATATTCGATTAATTACTTTGTAGAAGCATATTAAAGCCATTATTACTGCCTAAGTACTTCTTTTGCTTAATTCTAAAGGTCCTTTTGTTACCCCTTTTGTTGAGGAGCTTCAAAGATGATTAGTACGTCTTCATCAACATAATAGACTTTAGGTTGGTCTTTTTTTAATGATTTCTTTTGACTATATTAAATTATATGCACTAGATTAGAATCCCGTGCAATGATATATAGTATATAATAGATATTTGGAAATATTTTATTTGGGTATATATGGAATATGGTTGTCAAACTTGAAAGAATATATCGTATAACTAGTTTATTTAAAGATTTTGCTAATAAAAAAAAAGGTGGGAAATTTTTTTACAAGGTAATGAAAAGTATCATGGAAGGATTTGCTTTTAGTATAGGTTAATAGAGGAGTGAAAGCTCAGAACTGAAATTAGAGCCAAATTTCAGAAATGAATTTAGAGCTGAATTAAGAACTGAATTTCAGAGCTGAATTCAGAGATTAATTTCAGAATAGAATTTAGAGCTAAATTTCATAACTGAATTCAGAGCTGAATTTCGGAACTGAATTCAGAGTTGAAATTCAGAACTGAATTCCTTTATTCATAAATGTGCTAGTTTCTCAGTTTCTCATCTAACTTGTCGTAATTTATTTTGGGCTGCACAAGTGATAAAGTAAACATAAAGGGAATACATAATGCATATAAACTGAGTTAAAGATCATGAAAAACTATCACAGGAATGCATAATCAATTGAGCTGAATTTCAAAACTAAATGTAGAATTTGAAATCAGAACTGAATTCAAAGCTGAATTTCAGAACTGAAGCTCAGAACTTTATATGGAATTAAAATTTTTTACAAGGTAATGAAAAGTGTCATGGAAGGATTTGCTTTTAGTATAGGTTAATATATCCTTATTGCATTGATCCCTTGATAATTGATATGCATTATGACCTCAATGATATAATGCCTTTTCCCTCTAGGACTGCTAATCTATAATGAGCTTTATAACATAATAATAAAGGTTGCAAATGACTATTGTGGATGCATGACATACATCTGGTGATGAATTTCATGGATTGGCCATAGAATGAATTATGGTTGACTATTAAAGTTCATATTGTTTCTTTTTAAATATGTACAGATGTTGTAGCTGTAGTACTGTACCTTTGAGTATTTGCTAAACAAACTTCCAGTTGAGAACCTGGATCTTAAGTTGTTAGAATGTCTTTCTTTTTCCCTTGGCATTTCTTTCTTAATTATCATAATGAGCATGTTATGACATATTTGACTCCTTGAATTTTTCTTTTTGGTTTTCATGTGCGTTTCACTATCAATATGTATATATATATATATGTATGTATGTATATAGGAATAGACTTTGCAACGTAAGTTTCATGTGCCTCCGAACGCTCGAAACTCAAAGTTGTCCAAAATATTGGAGCTGTTAGTACACAACATTCCTACTTAAATAGACTACGTACTCAGAGGCATGAAATTAAAAGTTATTTTTCATTCGTCTAATCTGATGCATTTTATGATTTTTTTAGACCTTACAATGTATATAGGTCACGCCTCAAAGGAAATGCTTTCAAAATGAGTAAGCCACAATTACTACACCTAAGAATGGAGGTAAGTGTATAATTCTTGCTTTTTTGTTCTATTAGTAATGAAAGTACTATTTAATTTATTAAATTATTGTACTATGTTTATTTGAATTAGTGTGCTCAACAATGTGGTGGTACCAAATGTGCTTATTAAGTAATGAGATACATGTATGAGATAGTATCTTCCCATAGCGATTGCAAGGGTGATTTGAAAGAGGTTAGTGATAAATTTACCTCTTCTTTGCTAGCTAAAATGCTTGATATCAAATTCCTGCCATTGAACACTTTATACGATATTGGCATCAATATTGAGGATGAGCTAATAAAGACTGTCGGTAGTAACAACAATAATAAAACTAGGAAAAACAAGAAGAACGACCTTCCTTCTTCTTCGTCTTCTAAGCTCAAAAATACTACCAACAATGTAAGCCAGGTGGATCTCAATGAAGTTTTAGCTCTCGATGCTCCATTACCCAAGAAAAGGTGAACTTATAATCCTTTAGGAATGACATATGACGTTGCTTTTGATCACCTCTACAGTCAAGGCGTGATCACACCTATTGTGATATTTTTAGAGCCAAAACCTGAAGAAAGGAGTGCCAAAGTGGAATTCCATTGTCCGCTGCAAGTTCCATCAAGGAAGGGGCCACACTACTGAGCAATGTTGGAATTTAAAGGATGTTATTCAAGATTTAGTGGATGCCAATAAACTTCTTGTCCCTCAAGGTGGCAAGAAATAATAAACAGCGATGAAGACAAGACCAAGATGAGCACTTTGAGCAAGATTTCATGATGTTTTCTTTTTAATTATCATTCATTACCTTTTTCCCCATTCACGTCTAGCATAGGTTATTCTATTTCTGAGTTTCTATATGTTTCTGTATGTTTCGTTCTCCCTATTCCATTAATAAAATGAGCACTATATTTCCTTTTACATCTTGATCATGCCACACTTTAGGTAAAAAAAAAAAAATCAATTACAGAACCAAACACAAGGTATACCAATGACTTAAGGAACCATTGCAACCCCTTCATTCCCCTTAAACAATTCAAACATATATTCCATTTCTTCACTAACCACTTTTAGCCTCGTCTAACGATTGGCTTTCATTTCTTCAACCCATATTCACCTAACCTTGGGATGGGAAGGTGTGTGATTGGTGTAACATTCAAAAGCAAGTTCAAAAAAGAATGATAAAAATAAAACAATGACTAAGGGAAAGTGTTCCAATGTCTTTGATATGAACACGTCTTGGATTACGTCTCTTATTAAGTGCTTGGTGCCATGCTTGAGAAACATGAATGCTAAGTAAGTGATGGACCGCATGATCTGAGATTTCCCACATTGATTCAAAAGAATAAAAAGAACAAAAATTCAAAACAAAAAAAAAATTGTGAAAAATAAACTTGAAAAACTTTCAAGTTCCAAAACATGATAAGTGTCATTTATGACGCATTTTAGGGCGTTTTTCTCCCTTAATTTTAGGTTTATTTTGGTCTTTCTTGACTATTTCTAGTTCTTTTAGTCTTGTTTTAGTTAATTTTGTCTTAGTTTATGTTTTTAGGCCTTAGTTGAGAATAATTTGCTTTTTGCTCGGTTTCTAGCTTGATTTACATGTTTTTCTATGTGTCTTTCACTCTTTTCTCTCTTGGTCTATTTGTGTAGGTGCTTGGCACTTTCTTTGATGCTTATGACCTGAGAGAAAGCCGTAAAGTTCAATAGAAGAAGCTTGAAGCTAAGAAAGAAGCTAAGAAGTTGAGCAATTGTAGTACTTAAGGCTAGAACCCTCCAATCACCCCGAGCATCACCATAGGTAGCAAGGAGCAGCGTAGCTCAGCAGCATGCACCGCGGCGCGGTGGGGTGCACCATGGTGCGGCGGCCCACATCGTGGCAGAGTGAGCTGCACCATGGCGCGGCAACCTGCCTCTACCCACCGTTAGTGCGGCCTCTACCGCCGCGGGCTCGGCACTACGATTTTCCAAACTTGGCCAGCTTCCTGTAGATGCCCCGGAGAAGCCTCTCTGCTGGCCCGGCCCTTAGCCACCACGGGCGCGGTCTTCAGGGTTTTGTTCGCGTTTTATCTCCGATTTTTCTTCTTTTTCTTCTTATAATATAAATAGAACAATTTATTTTGGGGTTCATTAGGCAATTTTTTACATTTTCTCTCTTCTCTTATAAGGATTAGGGTTAGATTAGGATTTTCTCTCTCTAGTTTAGGAATAGTTTTATAGAGAGATAGCTTGGATTTCAATGGAGATTTGAGAACTTGAAGAAGCATCTTTGTGGGTTCTCTTCTCATCTATTCAATGAGCTTTTCTAAATTTCTCTCACCTTTATTGCTTTGTTTAATTCATGTTTTTGCTTAATTCTTTGGTGATTAGAGTAGATAATAAGTTTACTTGTATGATTCTTGCTTTAATTCTTGTTTTACATTGTTTTCCATGTTCTTTTTTATTATGATTGCTTAGATTTTGTTCTAGGGAAATGGATGAAGGGGATATTGATGTTTTTAATAGATTAATTGTGTTTAAATTGTCATTGAGGCTTGATTTGTGGACATGGATGATGACTTTATTGCTTAAGGTCTTTCTAGCTAATTGCCCCTATAATTTTTATCATGCTCTTAATTAATTGTGCCAGAGTGAGTTAATTGAGGGTATAATTTCATCCATGTTTAGGCTAGTTTAATTGCACAGGAGTGAATTAATTTAGTTAAGTTAATTAGCATCTCTAGTAGAAAAAGTGCTATTTGTAACTGGCGAAATTGACTTTTTGTAAGTGGCATTGTTGGTTGCGAATGCCACCGTTACAACTAGTGAAAATTATTCGTAACCGGCTAATGTCAATTACTAATAATATACTATTCGTAACTGACTTAATCTAACGCCAGTTACAAATAGTCTATTTTTCAAGTTAGAAACCATACTATTCGTAACTGGCATTTAGTTACGTCGTGTTACAAATAGGGTATTATTTGTAACTTGCATATCCTATCGCCAGTTACGAATAGTGTATCTCTTTTTTAAAAAAAATAAATAAAATGGAAGTAGTAGCAAATTCCAATACTGCCACCACCCGTACTCTATATTTTTTTTTTCAATGTGAAGATCATAAATTATTAACAAACTTTTATAAAATACAATAATTATCAATCTAAACAATATAAGGCCAAATTTAAGCGACCTCTACATATACATCATCTATAATAATACTGAATTGATGTACTTGTAAATTACAAGAATATCTTTCCCAATTAACGATAAACAATACTCTAACTAGAAAAGCTAGTTAGTTAAATGATACAATGGTCAATCTTCAAATTTTGACGATTATGTTTGTTTTTGCTTCACAAATGTGCCTGTTCAATCTCTCCGTATGAATTTTCAAGTACACGAAAAGTCACAGTTGATCAAAAACTTACTAGAAATCATGCACCAGCTCGATCTACAAGCTTCTTGAGCTCGATTTAACATTTCACATCCTGAAATGAGAATTTACAAATTATAGTAATGAACTAATTGAAAGATCAACAATGACTATAATATTGATAAAATAATCCTCAATGTTTTTTAAAAGAGTTTTATGTTTTCAAGAGAATTTTTACTAATATCCTATAACATTATATTGCCCATAAGAAAGCCTATAACATGTTGTGCTTTAATTAAGAGCCATGGTGGTACTTACAGATTTTTACTGATTTTATTTTATGAAAAGTATTATTGAGCCTCCTCAAATCTGGTTCTTTGAACCCACCAAATTCCCCATCCAATTTTCCAATGTGAATTTTGATCTAAATTTAAAAAAGACAAAAAAAAAATTAATCCCCAAATAACCGAAACTAAATTTAGCAACTCAATCAAAGAAATTTACCTCTACACTAACTGAGGAAGCAACCCAAAAGACGAGAAGAGGCTTCATTATCATTTAAGCTGAGAAAAAAAAAAATTCATTAAAACATCATTAGCAGCATTCAAAAGACAAGAAGAGGCTTCATTGTCATTTGAACTTAAAACAGAGAAGAGGGCCTGACTAGCATTCTGACAAATTATTAACAACTAGAAATTTTAAATGCTAATTTTCCTAATCCCTGAAGGAAAGGTGATGTGAATTAAGAGGCTAATTCTTTTGAAGGATCTAATATACTTTTAGAAGGTCTACAGAACTCCATTATAGGCTGCCCAAACAAAGAATTAAACAAGGAAAGGTTCAATAGATCAAATGGGAAAGAAGGAAGCTTGATCACCAAGGAAGAAGATTTACAGCAATTCACTTCCGGCGACGATGACTATGCAAACGCGCCGATCTGGGTCCCACACACCGGCGTCTCGGCACCGGATTGAGGCCAGCTACACGCCAGTCAGGCCGTGTCACCTATGGTGGCGTGTGAGGTTGTTTTGTAGCGGCGATGTGAAATGGCTAATTTTTTTTCTTGAGTTTTGCTTCCAAGTTTTTACATTTCACTTGAAAGGGTTTTTCTTGGTTTAAGCACTTAGGATAAGCTTTATTTTCTATTATTTAATTGCTATAAACTTCCTAAGGTTGTTAGTAAAGTTTTTAGTTAATTAGAGTTTGTTAAGGATTAGGTTTCCTATTCTAATTAGAAGTTGTAATTCTATTCTAGTTAGGATACTTGGGGAACAAGCTTAGGGGTTTGTCCTAATCCTTTTAGGGATAGAATTATTTATTTTTAGTCTATAAATAGAGGAATTTCATGGCTGTTAGAGACATGAGATAGAAAATCAGATTAATTTCAATAAAAATTGTTTAGCTTTGCTTAAACGTTTTCTTACTAGTTTTCAATTCAAGGAGTGGTTTTGATAATTAGAACGTGCAATTCTTATTTCTAGGAGTAGTCTAAAATTTGTTCATCAAAATACTTAGTTCTAGGAGTAGTCTAAGTAGTTTGATTAGGCATTGAATTCGTTCCAGAAGTGGTTGTTTTCAAGGTGATATTTACAGTTACTTTCAATCGTTTTTGGTTCGAATTTCTGATCAAGAACGAAGCTTTATTCTAAGGGTGTGATTTTAGATCTTTTATTAGGTTAAAGGGAATTAATCCACATCAAAAGGTTCATTAAGAATTCTAAAGAAATATTCACCACCATCAATCTGTTCTAGCAAATTAAAATTTTCACTGCCAAAGATCTATGTTCTAACAAATGAGGGTTCAAAGCAAAGTCCCTAATTTTAAACCAAAAGGCATATAAATATTATCTCATAATCCTTAAACTGTTAAACAACATTAAGAAATGCAACTAACGTACCCCAACTTGTAGTTCACTGTAATAAATGTGCAACAACCAATAATACATTATAACAGGAGTTTGGCAAAGTAGAACCTACATATTAAAAAAGAAAAAATCTCCCAAATTGATAAGGCAATCAACCTTCATGTAAAGCCCCTATTCGATTAATCAATGAACATGGATATGAAGAAGTCACTTGATCATATCTTTTAATGGCCACACCTAGACAAAATAGCTAGGATTATTTTATGCTAGACACTTTTATGCAATTTAATCAACTAATGACCAGGTACTCCTTATCTTTCAAACATAATTTAGTGGTTTATATTCATGAGAGTTTTGACTTATACTACATAACAAATGTTTCAATTAGTTAGTAATCTTGATATGCTAACAAGTAGCAAACATACAAGCAGCGAGTAAAAAAATACAGAAATAACTGTCAATTGTATAGAAGAAGGCACCATCATAGATATTAAACTCCCATTCCAATTATATACTACTTTAAATGGCCAAAACAATCAAGGTTCAAAATGCGTCAACAATAATTGTAACAACCAGGTATAATTTCCTAAACCTTCCAATTATTTAGCATATAAGAGTATAGTTGATTGAGAATTACATAAACCGTTAAATTTGGTATTGGTTGATTTGATACCTCCTTTGAGATATTTGTCAATGCCTTTGCAAACGTATGCTAGAAAATACTCTTTGTCAGAATACTCAAAAGTCAATTTATTACTCTCATCAAACTTTATGAATAATTTGAGAAATTCTATTCACAAAATAGAATAAGAAAGCTAGACATCTCTTAAACACCAATAATCAAGCACACATTTACACATGCTACAAGGAGAAAACATACATTGTACCCCAATTATATGAGTGAAACACACTTAAAACACCCTTAAATCACACAGGAATATCACAGCAAAAATCTCAACATAGCTCTAAGAAAAACGAACTAAAACAGAAGCACATACCAAATTGAAACAAAACTGACCAATTTTACAAAAACAACCCAAATTAATAGCAAACAAACTTAAAATATTCTAAAATTTTATAGGCAAAGAATGGACAAAAAATTACCCAAAATTCAACAAATAAATCACCTAAAAATCATTTGTAATGAAGGAGAACGAGCCCGGAGAAGTCAGACCTCTAAACTGTTTCAGCGAGATTCTACCAAATTTCTCAATAAACTCAAATTATGGCTTAAAATTCTTCAAAAACTAACGTTTCTAGTCACGTGCACTAAAATCGTCAGATTAAATACGAAAATTATAGCCAGAAATCATAACGAATGGAAAAACAATGTTCCATAAAGTTTAAAACATAAAAAGGAAAATCGAAAATAAAACTCAAACATATCAAAATCCACTTCAATATTACTGGATAATGAATTCTGATGAGAAAAATTAACAAATTCAACTAGAAATTCATCCAACTCGCCTATCTCATGAATAAATTAGATATAAATTCATGCAAATTAGATAGTGTAAACTACTAAACTAATTAAGAAAGTTCAAAACAAACCCTAGAATTCTTCTTAGTTCATATAATCAAATAATCACTTCTAATTAATCAATAATACATAAATTTGGTAGAGATCGGGAGCATACCTTGATGATATTCTTGATGAACCATTTTTGGAGAAGCTTTAGAAGAGCTTTAAGCAGTTCAGAGGAGAGGGGAGTTGCGGGTTTATGTAGGGAAAAAAAAATAAAAGTGAAGGTGGGAGGAACAAAGAATGCGACTGATTTATCAAAAAAATGTGAGTGGTTCGTGCTAGTATTAGTAACCGACCTGAATAAAGCTCATTTTAATTAATACGGTCAATAAAGTTTGACTTCTTATTTATAACTGACCTTTTATATGTCCATTACTAATAGTTGGTCAACCAATCATTGACCTATTATTTGTAACTGACCTTGGATATGCTAGTTACTAATACTATTTTATTTGTAACCAGCATAATCTATGTTAGTTACTAATATTGTTGTTGTAACTAATAATATAATTTATGCCAGTTACAAATAAGGCGTTACAAATAGAATTTTTTCTACTAGTGCATGTTTGATTGTGCAGAAGTGAGTTAAATGTGTTGATTTCTCCTAATTAAGCTGTTGATAATTTATGCACATTTGGTTGGTTGAATTCATCATTATTCCTCAATTCCCCTATCCCTAGTGCTATTATCACTTGATTTTATTTGTCTTGTGTTACATAATCTTGTTTCCCAACTTCATATCCAACCTAGTTGTTTAATTGACTAAAATCATTGACCCTTAGTCCTTGTGGTTCGACCCTTCTCTTGCCCCTATACTTTTTCTAGGGTAATAAAATGTTTAAAAATATCGTTTGATTAGGAGGAGATAGTTCGCGACCTATATTCCTACCTTTTATCTAAACACGATTGCACATCTTGAGGGGTTTCTCTCGGTCTTGAGCCTTTTCACCCTTTCTTCTCCAAACCATCAACTTAACCGCACCACAACCCTCAAAAGACCTCTTTGAGGTGTACATACACTTGTGCAAAGTTCGGCAAGAGCTACGTTTGGCCTGATTCCTAACGGATACGTAGGCAACCTCACATCGAGGTGCGGCCACATTTGTAATACCCTAAAAATTTCCTTCTTTTAAAATACACTTGCTACTCTAATTAAAACTCTTTTTAGGAAATATCCAAAATATTACCGCCACTGAGATAGCGGTTAAGGCTAATTTTCAAAGTCACTCATTGAAAGACTAAAATAAAAATCAACTTTTAAAATAAAACTTGAGTTCACCACCTCAAAACAAAAGTAAAACTAAATTATTCACAAGTTGGAACTAATCCAAACACGGCCCTTTTTAAAATCCAACTTAGAAATAAACATAGTAATGTTAGTTCATCCACCATAAATCAATAATTCATAATATAAAACTAAGAAAGCATATCAAGTAACTCTCTGTACTCATTCCCTTCATGCTCTTCATGCTTCAAGTACTTGCCACTTTCCCTTTATTTCAACCTTCTACTCACCATATAAATGGGTCATAGTAGGGCCAATTAAAGGAAATCTAAACACAAACAAAAATTACGAATCAACAAAAGATGAGTACATATGCACCACACTAACATGAATGTCCTATCATTAATAAAATAATTAAAACATGCTCGCCGTACAATCACATGTCAACTTACATTTAACTCATAACTAGAAATATTAATTATTAAATAATAGCTTTGGATTACGCATTGAACGGGTTTCCTTCCTTTAAACTAGCCCATTAAATATTGAGCTTCCAATTAGAGAGTTACCCCATTTAGCACCTACTGTTTCACACTTGGTGACGGAATTCCAGCCCATGAATAATAAAAGAAAGTACAGCGTCTTGTACCCCTGCAGAAGTTATGGTTACATATAAAAACCCATAACTCCCCCTATATGTTCATACTCAAGGTATATACGTTCCAAGAGTTTTGGTGCGTATCCTCTTATAATTTACGTGATTTACCAATTTAACTCGTGAAGACTCCAACCAATTAATAACAACATTCAATACATACTTCCATTTCATTCTTGAATTAATTAGTGAGCACATACTATTTATTTTAATTAAGGTTATTTGCCTAGTTTTGTAAACAAAATTGTACGATTACTACCTCAGTGTAAAAATGCACTAATAAACTTCCTTGACTCAATCTCAACTTATTTGAGCGAGTAATTAAATAAACTAACTTCTTAACTCAACACCAATATTAAATGGGTGATGCAGGCATCGTTCAAAGTGCGCCTACGTTATGCATGTGTTAATATGGTTGGCACTCTTAGGAAGTGGGAATTGATATATACGATTAGGGACAACGATTAGGGACAAGGAAAGTAGGGAGCCGCCAACAAGATTTTAAGGAACTTGTAAACCGTTCACGAATCATAAAAGGCAACTACGATAAAGGGACAACGAAAGGCAACAACGATTGACCCGTGAAGGTTATACCCTATTCATAATCCATGAGATTACTAACTCCATATGGTTCAGAACCACGAAAGGAGGATCGGCGATGATGGTACGAGGTGAGTCATGGAGTCACATTCGCCCGTATTGGCCTCTACTTGATTCTTGTTGTAAAAAGTATTCCTGCGATCTCAAAGGCATGCAAACAAAGATTCAATTCGCTCCAAACTATTATTAATCTAAATTGGTTGAAAATTAATGCAAAATATAATTCTAAAATATTGTGATCACTTCAATTAACAACAAGATTAAAAAGGAACCTAAACCGATCGTCCAAATTATCTTATTAGGCGTGATTTTCGATTACATATTCTCTTTAACATGCAATATGGTGATCATAATTACAATAGAATAAACATTAATATTGGAAGCAATTTAACCATAATATCGTTAGTTAAATCAAATAATAATAATAACCCTAATCATGGTACTAGCAATATTAAAATAAAACAAGTAATTAAATTAATTAATTACTCACGTTTCGCGTGCTCCTTTAAATTGCTTTCACGCCTTGGTTTAAGGACAGAACCTCGGGTTAAGTATGGACTCCTTGGACTGCTTAGGAAAAGTATTATAAGAGAATAAGAGGATAGTATTTAGGTTAGAGCATAAGAGGGAGAAGAGAAAATGATTTTTGGTGTAGGGAGAAAGAGAATGCTTTTTGGTGCCCCGAAACCGAGGAATCAGGTTCGTATTTATAGAGAAAAAGAGTAGGGTGAAGCATGCAGGGCCGTCTTAAATACTTTGGAGGCCCTGTGCTACCACAAAATGTTGGCCCTATCAAATATGTAGTTCCGTTCAAAAAATCAAATATGTAGTTAAATTTTATCCGTACGATAATCTTTTTAGCAAAAGGATCAAAGCTTGACTATTAAAATTTCCTAGAGCACATCTATGATCTCTTTGATTAAATTGTATAATTGTACTACCCCTATTTTGCTAAGTATTTCCCACTTGTATTTTACGCCGCGTGACAATCATTACTTTAACCATTAAATTATTTTATTGTGCATTAGTAAGGAGTAAAAAACTAAAAATTATAAAATGTTGATATATTAGAATTTCATAACAATAATAATCTAATAAGATCAAACTTGATAGTGTTTTCATATTTACTGTATATAATTAGACATGGTCAAAATTTTAAACTTTAACCTAGTGAATAGTACATGGCCTGGGTAGTACTTAGAAAAAAGAAGGTAATGTATGTCCTATTCATAGCAAGTTGTTGTAAAAACCATCTAAAATATAAAGTTCTTATTACAAATGTATAATTAATTAACAAATGTAATTAGTTGAAACGTTGGATATCTAAAAGGTTAATACAAGTTTAATGAGAGATTAGAAGATGAAAAGCTATAAATTTGCAATAATATAAAACTATAAAATTTTCATAGAGAATGCAGTAGTAGAGTAGGATTAATTCATGGGGGGAAAAAAAATAATTTTAGAGCCTTTCATAATTTGAGGCCTTGTGCAAAGGGTCTCTTTGCACACCCTCTTTGATGCCCATGGAAGCACGGAACCCTAGAAGTGAAGCGCCGCGAAGAAAAAACCCTAGAAAAGAACCGTGTCACGGTGCAAAATACCATGACATGGTGCACAGTGCCGTGACATGTCAGTAAACCCGTGGCGCAGCATTTATGCCGTAACGCGGCAAATTCAGTTTTTACACGTTTTTAAAACTATGATAACTTTTGATCCGTAATTTGAAATAAAGAATATAATATATCATTGGAAATCTTATCAAGTTTACTTTCCAACACAATTAGAATCAAGTCAAAATCTTTTGTAGATTTTAAGATATGGCCATTTTAGTGAAAGGGTGTCGGTTTTGGGCCGAGTTTAGTGTTTTGCTCATATCTTTTCGTTTTAAACCGGAATTGGGCTTATGATATTGTTGTATATATTATTGAAAGTTCTATCCAAGAAAATAATATTGGATCAAAATTATATAGCCACAAAATCAGATTAGCTCAGTTTTGTGATGTGGACACGAAAAGTTGAAAGTAATTTATGACTTGGGGAAATGGGCTAATAATTGGGTTGGTTTATTGAATGAAAATATGGATTAAGCACTCCAAAGATTAAATACTCAACTCAACAAATAATGGTGGTGAAAGGTTGTTCATCGCCGGGTTTGGTTTTGGGGAGACACTTTTAGGTGTCTTCAGAAGCCCCCACTTTGATTGAGTTTGTAGAAATTCCAGTTTTGAAAACGATAGTCAAAGTAGTCGATAGGGACGGAGAATGATTTAAGACGTTATGCGATCCTAAATCACTTTTATACGCCAATACCTATTGAAAACGTTAGTTCCACAAATAAAAGTGAAAAAAGATATAATGTGTATCTAACACCAGTGTATCGGTGACGAATATGTTCGATAGTATCTGACACCTGTGTATCGGTGGAAATTTTTTTTGGTAGTTTTCTATGCCTGAAGAATTCCATTGGATGAAGATTGTTGTGATATTTTCCATGCTTGAGAAATGTTGATATAATCGCTGACTTCTTCGCCTTGAGAGATGGCAACGACCGACAATTTTTCATGTTTGAGGGAAAACTTGTCTGATGATGAGATTGAAAGTCTATGTGTATCGAGAACCTTGCGCCGTGAGTTGTCTTCACTTTTGGAGATGATCACTAAAAAAATGAACAATGATGATGGTTCGATTGTCCCCGAACGTGGGCCGTAGATACTTTGCTTGTCCCCGAACATGGGCTGTAGATGGTTTCCTTATCCCCGAACGTGGTCTGTAAATGGTTTGCTTGTCCCCGAACATGGGTTGTAGATGGTGACGAGTGTCACTTATGGCACTCATTTAGCCTCTTTTAGGATGAATTTTGATTGCTTTTATAGTTCTTTTATCTCTTTTTCTTTAGTTTTACTTGATATTTCTCTAGTTTGTATTTTCCTTAGTTGTTTTCCCATTTTCTTGCATTTCTTAGTTTATTTTTCCTTTTCTCCTTTATTTGTTTGCCTCTCTTTGATTTCATGAGATTGGTGATGTTTAAGGAACTCAATGGCGTTTTCTCAGGGTTTATAAAGCTCAATATGCAAGCTGGTCTCTCCCCTTGAAGCTCAAAAGTAAAGGAGCGCAAAAACCAAGTCTTCAAGGCCGCGCTCTCATGCTACGTGGGCATTAAAATCGGTGTTAAACCCACCATGAAGACCTTTGAAGACTTCCACCCCCAACATGTATTAAGTGGAGCGCACGGGAGCATCAACGACCGCACGAGGAAGCTCTCCTCTAATCCCAGGCGCGGGTGCGCAGGCCCTGTGCATGGCCGCGCAGGTGGGAGGTGCGGCCGCGCACCTGCTCTTCCCCTGTTCCGTACCCATTTCATTCCGGCTGCGCATTGTGTGGAGAGGGCGCGCCTTTTGGGGTTCTTTTTGGACGTCTAACTAACTTCTCCTTTGTTAGTTTTGCTATATATAAAATTTTTTCATTTCTAGAGAGAGAATCAATAGAGAATAGCTTAGAATTGAATTAGAATTTGTAATAGATTGGAATTTTAGAGAGAAAGGCTCAAGATTTTGGAAACTTTGTTCTTGGATTTTAGAGAGAGAAACTTGGTAATTGATGATTGCTACATTTTGATCTTCATTCTCTTTGATATTGATCAAAGTCTTGTAAAAATTCTTTCCTCTTTAATGCTATTTTAGTGTTTGATTCTTGATATATTGTTGAATTTCTATAGTTTGTTTGATTTAATTGGTGATATTTGGATTAAAATTTTGATGATGAAATTGATGATTAGTTTAGTTATGCTTTTCAATTTTACAATGTGTAGTGAGTAGTTCCTTTGCTAGGGAAATGGTGAAGCATTTATGAGTGATAAGCTATAGCTAATTTTTAGGTTTTTGATTGATTTGATGATGTTATTAAATTAGTTGATGGAATTTGTGCATGTGTTTGATTTAATGAGGAGTAGCTAACCTTTGTTTATCAAGCTAGATAGCATAGTAGTTTTCAATGACACGAAAAATTGATTTGGAAGCTATTATTATCGATTAAACTAGTTTGCGATTTTCCTTTGAAGTCATTTGTAGAGACATCTAGCTTGACCCTAGGAAATAGCTCTTTAAGTGATTTTGATTGCCAATATCATTTTCCCTCCCTTGCTTGATTGATCAAATTCCCGAAAAATTAGCAAGTTTATCGTGAGTGCATGTGGATCCTAAATCCCTAGTGCTTGATATTGAAATCTATTTAGTAGCTTTGATTGAGTAGATTTGCTAGCTTAGACCAACCCTACTGTTTAAGATTTCGGAATAGCCTAACTAGAGACTTTATCTTATACCGCATTCCCTTGGGTTCGACCCGGACTTACCCCTATACTTAGGGTTAGGTTTGGTTATAAATTTGGTTTTGATTGGGGATACTTAGAAATAAACGACCTAGGTTATCCTCGTGTCAAAAATGGCGCCGTTGCCGGGGAATGACATGGTTATTTGCTATTGTTGATTGAGTCTATTCCACTTTATTTGAAAAACACAAAAAAATTTCTTTCTTTTAGGCTACATTTGTAGCCGTGCTATTGATATTTTCCTTTGAGATTTGTATGCGCAAGGCACGAGATCAAAATTTAGTGCCATTTGATCCGGAAATTGAGAGGACCATAACAAGGATAAAGGTTGCCAATCATTCCTCAAGCTCAAGTCCCTCAAGAGAGGAAAACCATCAAGAAAAAGAAGAAGAACGAGAAAGCATGGGTGCAAATCCGAGAGGGAGATTATAGGTTTGAAAGCAGAATTGCTCCTCCCACAACGTCGGCAAATAATTTTGAGATAAGACCGGCGATGATTACTTTGATAGAGAGGCGTCAATATAGTGGTGCCAAGCATAAGAGTCCCCTCAACCATCGTAAGGAGTTTGAGAAGTATTGCAATACCATCAAGGTGAATGGGGTTACTCAAGAGTTCATTCGACTCAAACTTTTCCCTTTCTCTCTTATTGGACGTGCTCTAGAGTGGTTGGACAAAGAGGTGAAGCCAAACTCTTTGTGAACAGGGTATAAAGTGACTAAGAAGTTTCTATCTCGGTTCTATCCACAAAAGAAGACGGCCGAAGCAAGAGCTCTCATTCAAAGCTTTAAGCAAAAGCCAAATGAAAGTCTTTATGAGGCATAGGAGAGGTATAAGGAATACCAAAGAGAGTGCCCGCACCATGGGATTCCCACCTATCAAATCATCTAAATCTTCTATGGAGGTCTAAGCCCCCAAGGTAATTCTTGCTTAGATGCCAGTGCCGGAGGCCCTATCATGAACAAAACGGAGGGTGAATTGGTGGACTTAATTGAAGATGTGGTAAGGTATCACATGGATTGGCAAGAAGGTGAGAGAGAGTCGACAAGCAAAAGCGGTTCTACGGTGTATTCAATTGACCATCTCAATGCCATCAACAGTTTGCCCTCACAATTCTCAAACATGGGAAAGGAAATGACCTCAATTAAAGCAAAGCTTGAGAGTGCTTCATCACAAGCACCTACTCTTCCCACCCATAATAAGGGGAGAGGTACATCTTCTAACTCTAAATTTTGACAATTCCTATGCTCAACTTCATCTTCTAGAACTACCTTGGAAGAAATCATCGAGAACCAAACTAAGATTTTAAACACTTACATGTCGGTAATATTGGGGTTTGGTGACTCCGACACACCGCGGAAACAAACCCAAAACCAAGACCGCACTCGCAATAAATAAAACCATAAACATAATTAACTTAATGACAAGATTAAGATAATAATTATACCTTTGACGTGTGCTTCGCCCGACCTCGAGGGGCTCTTACTTCGAAAGCTAGCCTCAAAAATACGATGACCTCCAACGGAAGTCCACCCACAACTCGAACACCGAGTAGGTCAAATGCCTTGGAGTTAGCAAGGCCAGACCGAAACCCAAGTAATTGAGTTCATAGGTTTTCACAAAGGTGATGCCTTTTTCAACTCTTGAGTTCAAAGGTTTTCACTACTAGTGATGACTTTTTCAACTCTTACTCAAGTGATTTTTCCAATACCCCAACTTGGGTATTTATAGGGAAAATCATGAGGGTGAAAAGCTCTCCCATCAATGTGGCAGAATTTGATATTCCCATTTTATTTTAAAGCTAAAATAAAATTAATAATCAAACTAGTAATAAATCAACAAGTGGCAAGCTCATGTGAGAGGATAGGTGAGGACCATTTAGGAGAGGGGGGACCAAACTTGCTCCCTACTCCCTCTCCCAAAACCGGCCAACACACACCCCTAATACCCAATGAGATCGCGCCACGTGGCAGCCCCACTTGGGTACCAAGGCACCCCAAGTGGGCTGCCATGGCTGCTGCCACCTTCGGCCCAGCAGGCTTATGGGCGTGCGGGCTGCTGCTGGGCGAAGGCCGCTGCTAGCAGGCCTCGTACCATGTGCGGGCTGCTAGTTGCAGCGTGCTAGCATGCCACGCACTAGGTGCGGGCTACTAGCCGCAGCTTGCTAGCAAGCCTCGCACTTGGTGCGGGCTGCTAGCTTCGGCTTGCTGCTTGTGCTGGGCGTGGCGCGCCATGCCACATGCATCGCTACCCTTGCGCGCCAGCATGCTAGCAGTGCTAGCACCCTAACGCACTGCTAGCTAGCTAGCATTGCTAGCTTGGGTTGCTGCTGCTAGCGATGGTGCGCTAGCACGCACCAGCCAGCCTAGGCTCGGCTTCATGAACTTGCTAGCCACCTTGCTAGACCATATGCCCCTAGCACTCGGTTTGCTCGGGGTATTCCGATGCTAGGGGAATTTCGGTCTTTGTTGATTTATTATTATTTTCATGTCTCGTCTTTTACTATTTTTGACTCGACTTCCCACGCTCGGTTTCAACGCTTGCTTGATTTAATCGATAAATGGATTTCTTAAGCTTGCATACCTTTCTAGCGTTGTTTTGGTAGACAAAACCTTCAGGCTGTGTCATATACACAGTTTCTTCCAAAATACCATATAGGAAGGCGGTTTTGACGTTGTAGGGAATATTTCAAGCCATTAACCCCAAGCTTGAACCCCACTGTGATCATACACTTAAGCATGGTGGCGTCCAAAGGGAAGGAAGCTAGAGAAAAAGAGTCGCCAACAAGTTTTAGGAACTTGTAAACCGTTCACAAGGTGAAGATTACACCCCTTAACGATCCATGAGACCGTCAACTCCAAAAGGTCTTGAACCAAATAGGGTTCGGGGATGAAGGTACAAATCCAACCTAAAAGAGATTGAACCTGCCCTAATAATAGGCCTCTACTTTATTCTTCTCGTATTCTTGTGCGCATTCTGACTAGCATACAAACAATAGATTAACCCTAAACCTGTTTATCTATGTTGGTTGAATTTAATGCACAAGCAAAACTATTATTGGCGATCACTTGAATTATAATCATATTAGCCCTAAACAAGATTATTAATTATCTTATTAAGCGTGATTACAAGTACAAATTCCCTTTAAACCTGTAAGAGAGGGCGTCATCAAGCAACAACAATAATATATATCAAGCAACACAATAATCATCATAATCATCATTATAATCATGTTAACGCTAAAGCATAATAATAGCAAGATCCTAGGCATGATACTAACAAGATTAATAACAAACCCTAGCATGTCACTAAGCATTAAAGGTCAAAGCTTTAAACCTAACATGGTACTAACATGCTATTAGAACAGAAAATAGGAAGCATCGCAGGAATCATAATAAGCATATTTGATATTATAACCTTTTCCCTAAACATGATATTAGGAATCAAAATAGGAACCTAAACATGATTTCTATATCAATAAAACAATTAAAGTACTTACTTGGATGCCTCGTATCTCTTTCTAATAACAAAATACACGCGTTAGTAACTTCAAGGAGAATATAAAATCAAACAATTAAAATCAAATAATTGAAATAGAGATTAGGGACCAAACCCTCAGAAATTATAACCTTCCACGTCTAGGACGAAGGCAACTTCGAACTTGGCTAGGTGTGTCTAATACTAATGTATGAGGAATTTTGTTTGTGAAAAGTTGGCTTAGAAAAAGAATAGAGAAAGAAAGCTTCTAGCTTTAGAGAGAGAGATGATTGATTGTTGATTGTAGATGAGAATTGATGATGATTGTGAATTGTAGATTGAATAAAAATGGAGGTTCAGGACCCTATTTATAAGAAAACAGTCCGCAAATAGGTAGAATATGATAAGGAATAAAACTCCACGCTGTCGCTGCAAAACCGACCTTGTCGCTTGGTGACAGGGTCTGTCGCGTGGCGACAAGGCTTATCGCGTAGCGACAGGCCTGTCGTTTGGCAACAGCCTGGATTCCTACGCGCTTTCAACACGGAGTCCACATATGAATCAAAAATGATTTGTAAAGTCTGTATGAAAACTGAAATCGTATTTTTCATAAAATAATATTTTATTCCAAATAAAACTTTATCAAAATCTAATTATTAATTCTAATCTTATTAGGATTAAAGAGAACCTTTTAGAGAATTCTAGAAGTCTATAATCAATTCTAATAACTTTAGGAATAATAATTAACATTAGGCCCTCCCCTAGATCATTGGGCCGCATGTAAAGATCAAACCGGGCCCAGTTTAGTATTTTGGCCATAACATCCTTATTATTCATCGGAATTGGGCTTATATTATATCGTTGGAAAGCTCTTTTCAAGACCCATACAACTACACTATTTTTGGACCCTTGTCATGGACTAAACTAAACTAGATTGGCTGTTTTCATAAAATAGAGTTGTTTTCGAAAACAGAAAGTAAGAATTTACTAAAAACTAACCGCAACACTAGACCTTTCACACTTTCACCTCGTTCGATTATGATTCGACGCAAAAGGTATTCATCACTGGGTTTTGTTTTCGGGAGACACATTTGGGTGTCTACAGAAGCCCCCACTTTGACTGAGTTTGGAGAAACGCATGTTTCGAAAACGATACCTGCAAACTAGCATTAGTTAAACGATACCTGCATGTTTCAGAACTTTCTTCGATCCTAAATCATTCTTGTAACACCGATACCTGCAAACTAGCATTAGTTAAACAGATAAGAGAGTTAAGAAACGCGTATCTTGCACCATCGAGCACACGTCTCTAAAAGTAACCAATTTGTTGTATTTTGTTGAAGACCGCTCTGCTTGTAGCTGCCTCCTATTTTATCGAAGATGACTCTGCTTGTAGTCATTCTCCGCCGCTTGTGACCATCTTCCACATCCTAGGGAACACGATCAAAGATAACTCTGCCTGTAGACATCTTCAATTTTTTTGTGACCATCTTCCACATCCTAGGGAACACGATCGAAGATAACTCTGCTTGTAGCCATCATCAGTTTTTGGTGACCATCTTCCACATCCTAGGGAACACGATCGAAGATAACTCCGCTTGTAGCCATCTTCATTTGTTGTGACAATACTCCGAAGAATATCACCGAAGACCAATGCCTGTTGATCCTTTAAAGTTCGCTTGAACTTTGCTTCCGCTATGCCAATACGTCGGTGCTTTTGCTTGCTTGTGAACCATTACGTCGGTGCCTTTGCTGTTTATGAACCATTATGTCGGTGTCTCGCAATGAGCCAATGTTTAGGCACTTTAAGCTAAGTGAGACGATCTTTCATCAGGTCGATCATCTATTGTGATTGTAATCGAGCCGATTACTTAATGATGTCAAATTGCTTATAGGGGCTAACTGGCGTACTAAGGAACCCGAAATTACTGTATGAGGTCCGCATAATGACTTGTGAGGGCCATGTATCCTGTCGCCGCACCGACGCACACTGGAACAATCTGGCGCCGCGCTTTTCTTCTGTCGCCAGGTGACAGATGTTGCTGCCAGGCGACAGCCTTGTCGTCTGGCGCTGGAGTCGGGTCTTCCCTATTTTGCCTTGCTGCCGCTGGGATGCACCTGTATTTATCTTTGACTATAGGACTTTACTAATTTCTTTAATTATTTTAGGGTTGACCTAAGGTTTAATGTCGCTTGACTCATTGACTTGACACGACTCAGGGTATAAACTTGACTCACTGTGATTGCCTCGAGGTTGACTCGACTCGAAGTGAAATGACACGTGTGACTCAAGACCCGTGTGTGCATTAAATTTTCCGTCATTTTTTGTGGAGGGTACCGACTTTCTCCCGAAAAAGAAAGTCGCGAAAAAGAATCGAAGTGAAGTTTTTGAAGGTGCATGTTGAATGAGCTTAATCCGTTAATGTTTTCTCTTACAGTACAAGGATTGTAACATCTTAGACTATCCTAGTTAACTTGATAATGAAAGTATTTTGGTAGCTTAGGCGCGGAGGCTAAGTACTTCATACTTTATGATGCAATGATGATTGATCTTGATTTTGACATGACAAGGCATGCTTCAGCGTTGTGTTAAGATTTCATGACAAATGGTTCCTAAGGGAAAGACTATTTGGTCATGTATCTGTGTAGTGTGTGATAGTGACACTAAAGTTAGGCCACAAGGGCTAAGTGTGTGGAAAAATATATCGAAAAGAGTCAAATGGTGGTGACTCTTAGGCTGGGAAGGCTAATAATGTAAGGATGAAGCCCCCAAGTCTAGCTCTAAATGGTTAGGGATGAGCGTTGGAGATCCTTTGATATGATCATGGTGTGAGTGTGAATGTGAATATGAATGCATGTTTATTGCGGCCGCACCTCGATGTGAGGTTGCCTACGTATCCGTTAGGAATCAAGCCAAACGTAGCTCTAGCCGAACCTCGCACAAGTGTGTATACCTCAAAAAGGTCTTTTAAGGGTTGTAACGTGGTTAGGCTAAAGGTTATAGAAGAAAGGGATAAAGGCTCAAGACCCTAGATAAGCCCCCAAGGTCTTTTTTTTTTTTTTTTTTTTTTTTTTTTTTTTTTTTTTTTGCTTTTGCATTCTTTTTTTTTTTTTTTATGAGTGTGGGCAATCCCGATCATGCGGTCTATCACTCACTTGGCATTCATGTTTCTCAAGCACGGTATTGAGCACTCGATAAGAAATGCAATCTGAGACGTGTTCATATCAAAGATATATTCATGTCAAAGACATTGGAACACTTGCCCTTTTATACACTTTAATTGTTTCTATTTTGCTATTTTAATCTTTTGAAGTCACTCAAGCTTTTGAATTTGCATAAGTTGCACACCATCCTATCCCAAGGTTAGGTATATATGGGTTGAAAAATGGAAGGTCTATCGTTAGACGAGGCTCAAAGTGGTTTATCAAAAAAGGATTTATTTTTTAAAGGGTGAAAGGTGATATGATGTGGCTACAAGGGGTGCCTCAAATCATTGGTACACCTTATGCTTAGTTCGACGTTTCTTTTTTTTTTTTTTTAATCCAATGCAATGTGATGATCACATGAAAGGAAACAAATGCTCATTTTATTAAAGGGAGAAAAGAAACATTCAAAATAATAAAAGAAATCTAAGGAAGAAGGTGCCTATTGCTAGACTTATTGGGGAAAGGAATAAAAAAGAAATAGAAAAAGAGGTCACGAAATCTTGTCGTTGAAGCTCGCCTCTTATCTTGTGCCTTATCATCACTCGGTCTTCTTGCCGACTGGAGGTATAGGAAGCTTGTTATTGTCGATCAAATATTGGATTGCTTCCGTTAGCTTCCAACAGCTCTCAGTAGTATGACCCCTACCTTGATGGTACTTGCAGCGTACATTTGGGTTCCAACTAGGCAATCTCTTCTCAAGTGGGGGATCTTTAATGGGTCCAATAGGAGTAATGAGTTTCTTTGCATGGAGTCGATCGAAAGCATCATCTTAGCTAATTCCAATAGGGGTGAATTCCTTTCTTAGTTGCTTTCTAAATCTTTGATTATCCATGGCTAAGATTTCATTAATGTCGAAAGTACCAACACTGTTGCTAGAGTAGGTGTTTTCGGAAGAAGAAGGATAGTCGTTCTTCTTTCCTTTACAGCCATTGTTGTTATCATTACTAATCCTGGCCTTCTTGTTGCACGGAGGAATATGAAGGAGACTCGAATCAATGAGGTCTTGGACGCGATCTTTGAGGATGAGACGTCCTTCTATAGTGTGATCATGGCCTCTATGGTGTTGATAATGAGAACGCTGTTTGATAACCATTATCAAAAGTGTTTCCTACGTTGTTCGAATCAATGAGTTTCCTACGCGCTTTCAACATGGAGTCCACATATGAATCAAAATTGATTTGTAAAGTCCGTATGAAAACTGAAATCGTATTTTTCATAAAATAATATTTTATTCCAAATAAAACTTTATCAAAATCTAATTATTAATTCTAATCTTACTAGGATTAAAGAGAACCTTCTAGAGAATTCTAGAAGACTATAATCAATTCTAATAACTTTAGGAATAATAATTAACATTAGGCCCTCCCCTAGATCATTGGGCCGCATGTAAAGATCAAACCGGGCCCAATTTAGTATTTTGGCCATAACTTCCTTATTATTCATCGAAATTGGGCTTATAATATATCGTTGGAAAGCTCTTTGCAAGCCCCATCCAACTACACTATTATTGGACCCTTGTCATGGACCAAACTAAAATGGATTGGCTGTTTTCATAAAATAGAGTTGTTTTCGAAAACAGAAAGTAAGAATTTAATAAAAACTAACCGCAACACTAGACCTTTCACACTTTCACCTCGTTCGATTATGATTCGACGCAAAAGGTATTCATCACTAGGTTTGGTTTTGGGGAGACATACTTGGGTGTCTACAGACGTCCATCTGCCATATTTCATAGTTGTAATATGCAGCAATCGCTAGGAGGATCCGAACGGATTTAAGCATTGTGACTGGAGAAAAGGTTTCATCGTAATCAATACCATGAACTTGTCTATAACCTTTTGCTACCAATCTAGCTTTGTAAATGAATACATTCCCATCGTTGTCGATTTTCAACTTGAAAATCCACTTACATCCGATAGGTGTGTAACCTTCGGGTAAGTCAACCAAGTCCCAGACTCGATTTTCAAACATGGAATCAATTTCAAATCTCATGGCCTCTTGCCATTTAGCAGAGTCGGTGCTTGCCATCGCTTGCTTGTAGGTTGCCGGTTCATCTCCATCCATGATCAGGATGTCCTGATTCTCGGTTAATACTAAACCAAGATATCTATCAGGTTGAGATCTTGGCCTTTGAGACCTACGTAGGGTAATAGGCTGAGCATTTGCATTGTCGGTTCGACTTTGCATATTTTGATCATTTTGACTTTTGTCAACAGATGCTGTTTGAGCACTTTGACCGTCATTCTGATTTTGTTGCTTATCCTCATGAACTTCATCAAGTTCTATTTTCCTCCCACTTGTCATTTTGGAAAGGTGTTCCTTCTCCAAAAAGACACCATCGCGAGCAATAAACACTTTGTTCTCCGATTTTTTGTAGAAGTAATACCCTTTGGTTTCTTTTGGGTAGCCCACAAAGTAAAACTTATCAGATTTGGGATGATATTTGTCAGAAATCAATTTCTTGACATATGCTTCGCATCCCCATATCGTTAGAAAAGACAACCTAAGAGGTTTCTTTGTCCATAACTCGTATGGAGTCTTTTCAACAGCTTTCGATGGAGCACGGTTCAATGTAAGTGCCGCAGTTAAAAGTGCGTGTCCCCAGAAAGAGATAGCAAGATCACTAAGACCCATGGTTGATCCTACCATTTCTAACAGGGTTCGATTTCTCCGTTCGGATACTCCGTTCCATTGTGGAGTTCTTGGAGGTGTAAGTTCTGAAAGTATGCCACGATCTTTCATATGGTCATCGAATTCTTGGATCAAGTATTCACCACCTCGATCCGATCGAAGGGCTTTGATTTTCTTGCCAAGCTGATTTTCCACTTCACTCTGAAATTCTTTGAACTTGTCAAACGATTCAAATTTATGCGACATGAGGTAGACATAGCCATATCTACTATAATCGTCGGTGAAGGTGATGAAATATCGATGTCCATTTCTTGTGGCGGAGCTCATTAGTCCACATACATCGGTATGTATTAGGGCCAATAAGTCACCGGCCCTTTCTCCCAACTTGGAGAATGGCTGCTTAATCATCTTGCCTAATAAACATCCTTCTTAATTCTCAAAAGATTCTAAATCGAAAAAGTCAAGAATGCCTTCTTGTAGAAGCTTCTTGATGCATTTGATGTTAATGTGGCCAAGACGACAATGCCACAAGTAAGTTTGATTTGACTCCATGGTCGTAGCTCTTCTGGTGGTATTATTCACATTATAAACTTGTTTGTCTAAAGAAAGCACATAAAGACCATTTTCAGAATGTGCAATACCATATAAAACATTACCGAGATAAAACGAACATTCATTGTCTTTTACTCGGAATTCAAAACCTTTGGCATCCAACGCCGAAATGGAAATAATGTTTTTAGTAATGTTGGGAACATAGTAACAACTTTCATGTTCCAAAACAAGCCTAGAGGGTAAAGACAAACTGAGAGTTCCTACGGATACGGCTGCAATTCTGGCTCCATTGCCGACTCGAAGTTCAACCTTTCCCTTCGCTAGCTTCCTATTGTTCCTTAAACCCTTAGAATTGGAACAAAGGTGTGAGCCACACCCGGTATCTAATACCCATGATGTTGAGCTAGTGTAGTTTAAGTCTATAACGAATATACCTGATTCAGAAGCAACAGTTCCATTCTTCTTATCTTCCTTGAATTTGAGGCAATCTCTCTTCCAATGTCCCTTCTTCTTACAATAAAAGCATTTGGAATCAGATTTAGAAGATGCTACCTTTTTCCCCTTGTTGTCCTTGGTAGCTTTCGGCTTAGGCGGAAAGTTATTCTTACCTTTCCCCTTGAAGCCTTTCTTCTTTTTGCCCGTGCGTTTGAACGGCTTGCCCTTTTTGACCATGACCATATCATGTTTTCCCTCATCCTTGAGCATTTGCTCGGCTTGCTTCAACATACCATCAAGCTCAGTGAGGGTTTCTCCATGTTGTGCATATTATAGTTCATTTTGAACTGATCATAGCCTTTGTGCAGCTTATGGAGAATGATGTCAATTGCCATCTCGGTTGAATACCCTGCATCAAGCCTTCCCAAGTTCTCAAATAATCCTATCATTTTGAGTACATGTGGGTTGACTGACTCTCCTCTCTTGAAATTGCTCTCAAGGATCTGTCTGTGGGTTTCAATCCTCTCTGTTTGGGCCTGCTCTTAGAACATATTCTGCAGCTCAGAAATGATCTCAAAAGCTGTCTCCTTCTCAAAGAAAGTCTTTTGAAGCTCGGGAGACATTGTGGCCAACATAATGCATTTGACATCCCGATTGGCACTTTGCCATCGGTTTAGGGTAGCCTGTGTCACCTCCTCATAGGGAGCGTCGGACATTTCCTCATCAAGGACATATTCATTTTTCTCTTGCATGAGAACAATTCGCAAATTTCTTTGCTAATCAAGAAAATTAGGCCCACTCAACTTCTCCTTATCGAGAATTGAGTGTAATGAAAACTGGTTGTTTGAGTTACTTGAAGACATGATTCTATAATTGAAAGAATTTTAATGAAAAACCATTCATAATGCTTAAATAAGATTGAATTTAATTCATGCATATTTCAAACTAATTTAACGTCTTATTTACACCTAAAATTGTCCCTATTTTTGTGAAAATAAGTCGATTCCAAGATCCAAGGAAACATAGAGTGACTGAGCATAATTTGGCTTGTCTTAGCACTCAATCTCCCAATGTAAGCAACGGTTTGCTAATGGCTCCAAGCCACTCTTGGTTGAATAAATCGTCGCATCTAATGCTCTCTCAACCATTTATTCACTTTGCCACGACATGTTAGGACTCCATCACTGATATCGTTGAGTATAACCAAAACCAACTTGCATACCCGGTATGCCTTATGAGTCTAGGGAGTAGTAGTGATGCCTCGCTTTGGCGTAGCCCATCACTACCCTCAATAGGTCAATAAGTGTTGTTTTGGTTACTCAATATTTTAAGGACCTAGGGTTTCTATGTTGGTTGATTTAAGTGAACTTAATTAATCATCACAACATTCGAAATCCTAAACATGCATCTAACATATAATTCATATAAATGATCATAAATATGTAAAGCATAAGCATTTGATGCATATTTGGCAACTAGCATGACCCCTTGAATTCTTTAAGACTTCAAAAGGTCCTCTTTTGCAACTTCATGGCTTTGTCTTCCAAGAACCTCCATCTTCAAGACTTGACCAAAATTATGCAACTACTAGTATCTACGATTAGGACTAATCTAAATATTAAGGTACAAAAATACTCAACGGTACGCAGACCGTATTTAGATTTACAAAAATACATCACGAATAGCAGTCTGTATTTTCTATCCTAATCGGGCCCCACTAGTCGCCATTTTAACAAAACCGTGAGAGAACATATATTCCATTCATCCATTCACTATTTGTGACTGGCCCATGCATTTTACAACGATAAAACAAGTAACAATGCATAAACACGCGATAACTAGTAACTAATCTAGGTGGTTAATCCAATTAACACGCCTAATTAAAACTAGTCAAAGTTGTTTTAACTGATTATGTAAATAAGCGCAATTAACATTTGAAGCTCCCACTAAATTCCGCATCCAACTTAATTAATCCAATTAATTAAGCCCAAAATTTGCGAAAATTAAATTTTGCCAACGCCGCTCAAAACCGAGGCCTAGCTTCCAAAATTTTAATTAAAATACACAAGATTAATTAAAATAAATAAACGGCTAAAATGCAAAATAACATTGCCTTAAAACCGGGGTATATATGCTAATTAAGGGGAGGTGCGCATAGCCGTGACTCATGCTAAGCGTCACACCCATAGCTTAGAATACCGCATACGTGTTGACTCTTCTACGGGGCGTGCAAAAACACAAGCCACGAGGCCGCACAAGCTTGCTAGCTATGCGCACCATGCCGCAAGCTCGTAGCACATCCCCCACACAATTCTGCCGCACCAAGCCACGCACGAGATCCTGCTCGCACCAACCATGGCCAGCCAAGCATAGCATCATGCTGCTGCTGCACTGCGCTGCTGCTTGTTGCTGGCTGGCGCACCATGCTGCTGGCAGCAAGCATCAGCCGCATACCTCCCTCGCACACACGCACGCACAGCATGCTGCCCATGTGCACACCTCGCACGCACACACCATTCGAGGCGCCCAGCAGCCTCGACAACCTCATGTGGGTTGCGTGAGCAGCCCAGCTGGCCGAGAGCTTGCTTGGTGCTCTTAGGCCTCGATTTGTATGCTCATGCCTCAGGAAAAATTCCCGATTTTCAGTGACATTCTTAATTAATTCTAAATTAATTTTAGAATCAACTAATTTTGAGGAAAAATGAAAATATAACAAGTCCAACTTAAATAAATTCATCCAAGTGCATAGAACTAAAATTATTTCCAAGAACCATTCTTTAATAAAATTAGTTTAACCTGGTGCAACAAAATAAGGCAATTTCTCACTATTAATTTAATCAATTTAAATTAGTCTTGAGATTTTGACAAGATAAAAGGGAGTTTGGAAAAAAAATGAACATAAGTTCAATAAAGATTCCAACTTTAATACTTGTGAATCCTTGAAAAATTATATCTTCCAATATGAAGATAAACAAATTTCTATCACAAGATTCAAACTTTATGATTCCAATCAACTTAAAAATTATTAAATCATTAAAGTTCAACAAAATTCATGGAATTTAGTAACTTTAAAGTTTCAATCACTTAACATAATTAAAGATTGAATCTTTAGTACTTAGATGCCTCAAAGAACAACAATTTCACACTTAATGCAATTAATTTGCAATTATGTGAAAAATAAAACCAAGCTTTCAAACACAAATTACTACCAAGTAATCATGCCTAAAGAGGTTTAAAATTTTATATAAAATATGTATTGAACCAATTACATAACCACCATAGATATGCAATTAAATTTCAAGGTTAGAAAGACTTAAAATTTTTCGTCAAAACGAAAAATCCCTCGAAAAGTGCACTTCTAGTCGTTTATTGGCTAAAAAGAGAGCCCTTAAAGGGTAAACCATTTCCAGAACGCCTTTTCCACCCAAAATTCACCATTTGTGGGTCGAAATCTGGTTCGGGAGCTGAAGTCAGCTCTAATACGAGGTTAAAATTAATAAAACGAGCTACTAATCTAGTTAGCAACTTAAAACCAGAAAAATTAAACCATAAAACACCTTAAAAAATAATATGATTTCAAAACTAAACGAGCGAGGCTTCGATACCGCTGTTGGGGTTTGATGAGTCCGACTCACCGCGGAAACAAACCCAAAACAAAGACCACACTCGCAATAAATAAACCCATAAACATAATTAACTTAATGACAAGATTAAGATAATAATTATACCTTTGACGCGTGCTTTGCCCGACCTCGAGGGGCTCTTACTTCGAAAGCTAGCCTCGAAAATATGACGACCTCCAACGGAAGTCCACCCACATCTCGAACACCGACTAGGTCCAATGCCTTGGAGTTAGCAAGGCCCGACCGAAACCCGAGTAATTGAGTTCATAGGTTTTCACTACTAGTAATGCCTTTTTCAACTCTTGAGTTCAAAGGTTTTCACTACTAGTGATGCCCTTTTCAACTCTTACTCAAGTGATTTTTCCAATACCCCAACTAGGGTATATATAGGGAAAATCATGAGTGTGAAAAGCTCTCCCATCAATGTGGGAGAATTTGATTTTCCCATTTTATTTTAAAGCTAAAATAAAATTAACAATTAAACTAGAAATAAATCAACAAGTGGAAAGCTCATGTGAGAGGATAGGTGAGGACCATTTGGAAGAGGGGGAAACAAACTTGCTCCCCACTCCCTCTCCCAAAACCGGCCAACACACACCCCAAACACCCAATGAGATCGCGCTACGTGGCAGCCCCACTTGGGTACCAAGGCACCCTAAGTAGGTTGCTGTGGCTGCTGCCACCTTTGGCCCAGCAGGCTTATGCGTGCAGGCTGCTAGCTGCAGCGTGCTAGCATGCCACGCACTAGGTGCGGGCTACTAGCCGCAGCTTGCTAGCAAGCCTCGCACTTGGTGCGGACTGCTAGCTTCGGCTTACTGCTTGTGCTGGGCGTGGTGCGCCATGCCACATGCATCGCTGCCCCTGCGCGCCAGCATGCACACACTGCTAGCAGTGCTAACACCCTAGCGCACTACTAGCTAGCTAGCATTGCTAGCTTGTGTTGCTGTTGATAGCGAAGGTGCGCTAGCACGCACCAGCCAGCCTAGGCTCGGATTGATGCGCTTGCTAGCCTCCTTGCTAGACTATATGCCTATAGAAGTCGGTTTTCTCGGGGCATTCCGATGCTAGGGGAATTTCGGTCTTTGTTGATTTATTATTATTTTCACGTCTCGTATTTTACTATTTTTGACTCGACTTCCGACGCTCGGTTTCGACGCTCCAAGCTCGAATTTCTGACGTCTAAATATTAATTACTCGGTCGACTTATTAATTAATTCCTAATTAATTCGTCGCTTCGGCTCGTTAGTTGCTTGGGTGTGACCCGAAGGGTTCAGTCAAGATTAAGCTGTAATATTAATTATGCATTAATATTACTGATCGGAAGTGGCCTCTACCCAGGCATTCCGATCACTTGACCTCACTGAAAAATTAGCTTTCTAACAATTCCGAACCCCCTATCGGAATAATACACTTGTTCGAAGGACACTATTCCTTTCAGGTAAGGGACAAAAAGCTCAATGAGATGATGACACACAACAAAATGCTTGAAACACAAATCACCCAATTAGCGAACACCTTGAAAGAGAGTGTGAATGCTAGCCCTTCTTCTTTACCCTATCAAGGAGTTGATCCTAAGAAAGCCGTGTATTCTATCAACACAAGGAGTAATAAAGTGCTTGAAGAGAGTTTTTAGGAAGAGTGAAGAGGGTGAGAAGGTGAGTGATTCAAGCGAGAATAAAGAGCTTGATGTGTCAAAGAAGGTGAGCAAAGAAGCTAAAGAGGAATAGAATAATGAAGAAAAAGTGCATAAGGATGTGATCAAACCCAAACTTTCATATCCCCAAAAGTTTTTGAGAAACAAAATTGATGAACAATTTGGGAGATTTCTTGATATGCTTAAGGAAGTTCTTCTTTCAATCCCTTTCACCGAAGCCATGACTCAAATGCTAAGATATTTTAAGTTCCTTAAGGAAATCTTGAGTGGCAAGAGAGAGTGTAATGAGATTGACTTGGTAAAGGTTGGGGAGTGATGTAGTGCTTTGATTCACAATGATTTACCTAAGAAGATGAAAGATCCGGGTAATTTTTCTATCCCTTGCAAAATCAATGGAAATTGTTTCAAAATTCTCTTTGCGATCTTGGTACTAGTGTGAGCATAATGCCTTATTCGGTTTTTAGGAAGCTTAAGCTAGGTGAGTTTCCAAAGGGAAGAGTTGAGGATGTTCCCCTCAAGATAGGCGAGTTTACAATTCTAGTTGACTTCATTGTGCTTTAGATAGCGAAAGATGACAACATACCTATCATTTTAGGGAGACCTTTCTCAGCTACTTCGGGAGCTTTGATTGATGTGAAGGGTGGCCTTATTACTTTTCGGGTTGGTAACAATAAGGCTAGTTTTGAGCTTAAGTCGATGCATGAATCTTTGTCTTTTGTGAAGGGAATTATGTGTATCAATTCAGCTCACTCCAATGATAATGTTTCTTCAACTAACAATGTTCTTGAAGCTTCTAATAATGTGCCTTCAAGTGTTGAAAGCAAGAAGGTTAGTGAAGACAACATGGAGTATTCAAAGCTTGTGGATGAGGAGGTGATTGATATACCTTCATGGTTTGAGCTCTACCCTAGAGAGGATGAGGTTGACTCCAAATGTGATGATGATGAGAAGCCGTCTACTACAAAGAGCAAGAAAACAAAGAAAAAAAGAGAACTTTTATGAAGAAGTAAATGAAGTTGAAGCAAAGTAAACTTGATTCGGAATTTTCAACAAAAGAGAATACATCCAACAATGATGTGAAGTTGCCAAGGAATGACAAGAAGTTTGTTTCCTATACCACTTTAGACAAGGTGGTGTTCTTTGACCCTCCATGATTTGGAAGAAGGGTCGAGCTTAGGACCTTAAGCAAGCGCTTCCCGGGAGGTAACCCAGTTTTATAACTTTTTTCTTTTGATTCTATCTTTCTTAGTTTTTATTTTAAATTGCTTTTCTTTCTTTCACTTGTTTTGTGTTTGGATTAATTACATTTCCTAACTCAAATCCCCTTCCCTCTTCTAGCAACATGTTTAGTGGTTATATGTTTTGTGATTTATGTTATTCATATGACCATGATGCTTCAAATTGTCCTAATGCTTCTTTTGATAGATGTGATGATTATGTTGGCAATGAGAATGAACATGTGAATTATGTGTCTAATAACAATGTTGGACCTAGATTTGATAATCAAAGAAATAATGGGAATAATGGTAATTTTGATAATTATTACCACAATGGGGGTTATAGAAACCAAGGAAACCAAGGTTTCCGAGGCAATTATAACCACCATGGTTATGGTGGTTAAAACCAAGGCCAAGGATATGGGAACCATAATCAAAATTATGGTAATCATAACCAAAGTGGCAAAAAATAAGGTCGGGGCAATTGGAGTAACCAAAATCGAGGCAATTTTAAAAATAACAATTAAAGGGGGCATAAGAGCTATCATTTTGACCTTTAGCGTTATTTCTAATAAGAACCATCCCCTTGCTCAGTCCAATTGGTTCTCTATCTTTATGGTATTCGTCGTCTTTTGACCGCACCATATTCACCTCAACAAAATGGTGTTGCCGAAAGACGCACAATCCTTAGCATGTCACACAACTCCAGCGAATAAACCTTTCAAGAGGTAGACTAGTTTAAATGGAATCAGGCCAGTCTGCTTCCTCAAATGCAGTTTCAGAATCCATTGAATAAGCAGAAAAATCCGCTTTTGAAGAGGGTTTAGCGAAAGACCTTCGAGAAGACTAGTCCACTCGAGATCTTCTAAAGTCAAGAAGCTAAAATTGCTATTTTGATTCTCTAAAACCCGCCTTTCATTCAAGAGTGGATGATTGACCTATCGAAGAAAAAGAAAGCCTTGCCTACTCGAGAAGCTGATTCAATAGCAACTGACTAATGATATTCTTGACTTTCCTTTCATTATTTCAAGTCAAACTAGGCTCCTCCCACACCACAAGGATGGCTAAACTCGCCGCTAGAATGGTTGAATATCAGGTTTAGGCATGCCCCTTATTTCCAATAGGACTTTCCTTAGCCTTAGAACAAGACATATATTGAATGAACGGAAAGGCTCGTTAATAGCTTTACGCCGACACGAAATCGATTTGATTTGGCTAATAGCTGTGCCATTTAACCATTCGAGTTAGACCAAGACATAGAATAACTAACAACCATATGGAAGGGAAAGAATCCAATCTCCTTCTTCATTCTCTTATTGGCCTTACAGCGGGCCAAAGAGCAAGGTTTGGAACCCTAACCCTGCCCTAAGAAGGGAGAGGGGTAAACCTTCTGTCTGATTCAATCTCATCTATTGCTGCTTTTGAACCTTCATTTTAAGAAATTCCTGAACGAGAAAGCGGCATGTATGGTTAGTGTATGCCTGGAAACTAGTCCTGAACGATATCATCAACTGCACGATTGACCATGAGTAAGCACTTTTTACAGCAAGAGAAGAGTCCTCCTCCTCACAAGGACCGATTCCTTTGTGTGATCAACTGCGAAAAGTCAGTAATAAAGAATCTGCTCTCCGGTAAGCGAAGGAAAGCTGGTCAAAGCCTGCAATAGCGTCAAGGCAGTTCGACAAAGGCAGAAAGAGTCTCCGGAGAACACAAAAGGAATGTGGGTTTGTAAATGCTTGAACTGATTGATCTAAGTGAGCTACGAGGTTAGTCTTCAGTGATTATGTACTAGGCTTATTTAATGAATTGAGTCTTCCAAGAAAGGTTTCTAATGAATCTTGAGGTTCTAGATTCGTTCAAAAGGCAGAAAGGAATATGCTTAGGGTCGTACCTTAATGAACCCTAACCATATTGATAAATTTTGGTATACTTTATATCAGCTTGAAAACTTCTACTCCCTTGGGGCTAGACTCCTTTCATAGATAAAAAATGTTAGGACTTACTTGAAACATGCTTTCCAACGTTGTCGGCATCTGCCTAACCTGCTTTAGATGCAGTGCCTGCGGGGGAAAGAAGAGTTAGGGGGTGGTATCGTCTAACAAATAATAAGAGCATGTGTTTTCGAATTCTTAGACTTTGTTTTTGCTTCGGATGTTGCCCCTTGTTTGCGTGCTTATGTGGGAGTCCGCTTCTACGTAGGAGTTATCCAATGCCTTATGTCATTAAAATAACTTGAAGATTGACTTCAATTAGCCCTTACTACTCTTTACTTTGATAGGTCACGCCCTTTCACATTCTATTAGGTTCTTCTTTTGAACATGATGATGAGCTCTTATAGGCTTGATCTTTCTTTTCAAGCTGAATCGAATAATAGAAACCTCGTAAGAGAAGAAAGAAGAATCGTTTTCTTCATATGCCAAAATTCCCATGCCTTTCTTGGTTGGCAAACCCAACCGGTGATTTTGGAAAAGTCTTTCTTCATTTTTGAGCAAGAAGCGGAACTACAGAAAGGAAATTTTGTTAATAGAATATGTCATCTTATCTTCGAATTTTTGGTACTTCTAAAGCTATTGTAATTAGTTCTTGTTTCTTCCAACTTTGTAAGGGTCCTCTTTTTTCACCTAACACTTTTTTTGTGCTTTTTATTTACTTCAGTTTTTTTTCATCTTTACTCGAATTACTTAATGAATAGATTTGGTATTTTTTTTTTTTGGGCTTATTTTATTCTTGTTATGATTTCATCACTAATATTGACTTATGGGAAGGTCTACTTACATGCTTTCCTTGCGACATGCTTTGTAGAATTATACTCCTTGCTGGGGATGGGAGCACTCATTTCCTGTGGACCAGGAGAAATGGTTGGTACTAGGGTGATGCCCGCCGAATTAGATTCGGCTAATAGTGCAAACTGGCAGGATTATCTAAACCTTTCTCCAGAGGAGGGCGTCACCCTCAGGGCAGTGAGCTTTCTCGGGGAGGGACATGTGCTTTTGCCGCGGACGCCCCTTCAGGAGAACCTGGCCCTACAGCAGTACCGGGAATTCCGGATCTGAATACTTCTTCAGTTCCTAAGCAGCCACCCCTGGAACCACATGGCGTCTCGCTGGAAGAAATCTTTCCGGTTAGGGAACACCTCCGGGATTACTTCCAATCCCTAAACGTTCTCAACTTCCCTCCTAGTGAGGATTTTCTTTCCTCCACACTTAACCGATTAGATGTACGACTTGGGACATCTAGTACCCGGTTAAATGCTCTTAATGAAATTATACAAACTTTTATTCGATTTCGGGGGAACGACCCGACGTCATATAGTTGGACCAGGGAAATTCTCCCTTTAGAAAGGAGGATGCAAGAATGGGAGGACCTTAATAGGGGCAGATTCCAATCCGAATCCTTTAACCTTTTGTAAGATAAAGTCGTCCGGCGGTATGATTTAGATTTGCACTCAGAGACATAGTCTTCTAAGTGTTAATTTCTCTTAGTTCCGCTCCTGGCTCGATGCGCTTAATGAAAGGGAAATCCCTAGATTAATAAATAATTTCCTTTGTAATTAAGCAGCATCCTTTAAGTGAGTTGGGGGGCGGCTTTGTATAGTAGGGTTGCGCTGGACCGCCGACGAATAATAAGTACCTTCACCTTAGGAAGGGTTAGTGAGCCGTGTATTAGGCGACTATTTTGCACGGTTCGGGGGGCACTTAAGTCAGCCGCTGCCGCCCGACTGCGTCTTGACCCCTACCCCATTTTTGGGCCAATTCCCTCTTCGTATTACCAAAAAATGAGATTCTTGCCGAATCCGAGTTTGCTGCTCCAACCATTATCAAACTATACCTATTTAGTTTAGTATTTCAGGTGATTTTGTTGCGTATAAGTAAATCCTGTAGCGGATTAATTCCAACGAGCCTTTCAAACTAGTACTTTTTGTAATCGACTCTAAAGCTTCTTTAATAAATGCTGATTCTTCGATCAAGTTTTTAATGACTTTATAGTTAGATCATTCTTGCATTTTGGGTATGAAGTCTCATTCGAAGCTTTAGACAAAGGTGTTATTGAGATATTGGGCCCCTATGGTATCTCGTACACATTACGACGATTGGTCGAGCGAATAAGTCAACTTCAAAGTGGATTTGTTGTGCGAAAAGTGCGTTATGACCCGTGGTCGCCTGCCTGGTCGGGGAGGCTACTCCGTTGTGGGTAAACGGGAAACCCGACTCTACGAACCCGAGGAAAGGTTGCACAACAACAGTAGGGGCATTAGCTTTTTGTAGTGCTAGCAAGAATGCAAGTGAATCAATTTCATTCCTTAGTGAGTGAAGTGCTTACGCCCCTTTAGAGAGAGGGGCCAGCAAAAGAACTCGTTCTTCCATTTTGAGATCTTTAAATTCATAAGATCATGATAGAGTCCCCTTTACTAATAAAATATCAAGGTTAGGGGGCTGAGCTGTCTACTTCGCGAGTCTTCTGTGCGCTGTTTTAAAACTTCCCTTTTTTCTTCCGTCCACGAGGTTCTGAAAAAAAGAAAGGTGCGGCTATTTGGCGGGAGTCGTTTCGGTTGTATGCCACGAGGTCCCTATGGACAAGGGGACAAGTGAATTCTCTCTTTTGAGCGCAGGCAGCCTTCTACCATCCATCCCATTGCATTTGATCGTCTCGTATTGTACTGTACCGTATCAAACCAGATAGATCTATTGAGTGAGAGAAAGGTAGTGTAACTAATTATATATTCTTTCAATATTTTGATATTGATAAGGATCCCCATTAATTCCGTCATTCCCGTCACTACGGATTGATTGTCCCTACCTAATTACATGGTAGTGGTATAGAGAGCGCGATTGCTAGAGCACGGGAGAATGAAGAGTAATGATTTCAGCAATAGCAGCCGGACGGACTAGTATAGTGAGGGTAGTGACTACTAGAGTAGAGTTAAGTCAAAATGTATAGTATAGCAGCCTTTCCGAGCGAGCCTCTAGGATCTCCTGTAAACCCCCATGATGTGGTAAAGGGAGGATATTATGGGAAGCTGTGAGTGGAGATTCTCCTGCAGAGAGCCGTATGAGGGGAGACCTTCACGTCCGATTCGGAGGGCGGGGATATCCCGACCCTACTATCATTATGCCTTTGCAATGTTACTTGGTTCAACTCTATTTGTGACCTTTTCTCATATGTAGGACATTCTATCTTCTTGGGTAGATAATCGATCATCTTTCATTGGATAGTGAGTAGTTTTTATAATAATAAGTCAAGTAAAGAATAATAATCGAACTGGAGGAGCTTGCCGGGGTTGCTTGGTAAGCAAGCAACCAGGCGCCAACTCCCAGTTCTTTCTCTTCTTTCTTTTTTAGTTTAATGACAGTTCATCAAAACAATCGTCCAAGATTGCTAGATCGAGCACGAGATGCGCATACTCTTAAGCCTAAGAACGCGTTGTATCCTTTGAAACATTTTGACTACTTCCTTGCCTTTTCTTTTTCAGAGATCTCATTGTTCTTTTCCCAGATTTTTTCCATACTTTCGCATTCTTCTTCATTATGTTGTTCGCTGACTTTCTAAGGTCTAACCTTTCGCTCCTTTATTGAAAAGGCGCGTAACGCTGGAATGCTCATCCCTCGCCTGGTATACCTTCCAGCATCCTCAATTGTCTTGTTCCATACTTTAACGAGTAAGCAAATAGGAATTACCTTACTCTCTTGAGTAAGCAAGTCAACTAACTTTAGATCCAGTAGCTTAATAAGGCATCCATTGATCCTGAACCACCTATGAGATAGGCCTGCCTGTGCCTTCAGGCGAGAAAGAAAGATAGGTATTCAATTTATTAGGAAAGTGATAGTTCTCTTGCAGAGAGAGAGAGAGTTCTTGGGAGTTGGAGTCTCCAGACGAGTGTCTCTCAAGTGGAGAGATTTTCTTACATGACCAATAAGGAAGGGATAGGATAAAGCAAGTAAGTTATTACGCTTGGGAAAGTTCCCTACCATTCATTAAAAAAGGGACTATTCTGTTGAAGTCCTAAAGACATCCAGTGCCAATGCAGCGGAGAGTGCCCTTTTCCTTCCTTCTCTTGTAACCGCGGTTTTAGGAAGAGGGGCAGTTAACATACATCCTATTAGAGGTTGTCTAATGGGAGTTAGGCTATGGGCTCTTTAACAAATCTAGCTTTACTTATCAGCTAATTAAATGAATTCCTTACCAATCCCAAGGTCAGTAAGACAAGAAGCAAATGCTCAAATGAAGAATGAAAAGAAGCTTTAGCGAGCCAATTATATTGCCTTGACCTTAAGAAGAATTTGAAAGATTTGAAGGAGAGGAAGCATTGAACTGAAAGAAAACCTCTGAGAACAAAAAAACATATCGAAATAGAAAGTTCAATAGAAAGAGGGGTATCTCCAGTAAGAGGAAAAAGAGAATTTCTTCTCCCAAGTATCGGGCATAACCCACTTATGGAAGGGCCTGCTAGTTTAAGATGTTTTCTTATTTATAGTTATAGCCTCTTTACTCATTCTAAGAGAAGTCTTACCCGCACAATCCTATGGCGAGCTAGGTTTACGGGACCCCCTTAGCCAGAAAAGAGAGGCAATGAAATTCCTCATATCTTTCATTCGAGGCTGAGGATTTCATGTCTGGTATGAATTAACTGCCTATTCCTAAAGGGAAGTTTTGAACAACTTTTTTCTTTCAGGTCATAGGTCATTTCTGATATCGTACAAAAGGTAGTTTACTTACTTAGTGCTTGCAAAGCATTAAGGTTGTTTATATGCTTACATGCTTGCATTATGGGGGAAAAGCAAGAAAAAAGTACAGATATCAATTCTGATACCCTTTAGAGTAGATGTAATAAAATCTCAAGAAGGTATTAATCTAAATCATCATTTAGATTTTATTATTGTCTATCTATTATGGGGTGTTCAGTTGATATAGGTTGATATTGAATCATCTCCTATTTTTAGACAAACCACTCAGTGCTAGCAGCTCCGATCCCTGACTTCCTAGCTTGATTCATTCGTTGTGGCTAGACAATTTGTTGGGGCCAATGCTAGATCGTAATAGACTGACCAGACACAGTAGTAGCATAACCAACCAGAGACAACATTAGCCTAATGAACCATCAATATGAGCAAATGATCAGTATGAGCAACACAACTTCAGTATGAAGAAAATGCTTAACAAGTATGAGATGATGAGAGCAAATGATCAGTATGAGCAACTACAGTATGAAGGAAGCTCAAGTATGAATAAAGTTCAACATAAATAGTATGAGCAAATTATCAGTCTGATACCCTATAAAGACCCACCTTCCCTTTGCCTTAGAACAATATGAACATGCCCTTAAACTTTTCCTTCCTTCCTTCGAGGGTAAGGGCATGTCCAGTTGGATATGGCCGCCCCCATTACCTCTAAGCGATGTCCCAAGGATATCGTTTAGTATCCGTGAAACACACAGGAGAGTACTCTACAAATACTTAAGGAAGAAGAACCCTTACGGTTTACCCCAAGCTCCATACTATCACAAAGTTCTCCGTTAGGGAGCGAAGGAAGCCAGATCGTCTAGGCTTCCGAGCGTATCATTGTTCTAGCTACACGGAGTGAACGATCATATGTAGCTGGACACGTGAATCACTAAAAAGAATAGCGTGTCCAGCGGCTAAAACAAAGCTGAAAACACTTCGTTGAGCTTTCTTTCTTCATTAAAGTCATATAGTTGATCGAGAAAGCACCGCATCAAAAGGGCTACATCGCAGTTCTATACCATGATCTGGGAACCATGAAGACAGCCCGCCTCTTGAAATTGCTCTCGCTCCGCTCGTTCCCACATGTCTTCTCCCCACTAGAATGAGAGTCATTGTAGCAGGAACCTCACAAACCTTTTCGGTCTGTTACTAGTATGTAAGGTTTTTACGGTCATGGAGCCGGAAAAACCGATATCGGGATCTTAACAAAAAGCTTTCTAACGTCTTTTTTGTTTTAGCCGCGAGCAATCTACGTTTGTGATCTCGTATATTTTGATTTTCCGGCATCTTACTAACCCTCATCTTTTTGCAAAAAGCCGCTCCAAATTAGTAAAGTCTCATCATGTGTGTTGGCTGAAGTGACAATAGTTACATTGAACACTCAAATATGTTCGAAGATCTCAAAATGATCTTCTAGTTCCGGGGAGGATTTGCAAAACTCCGTTTCCATTGAGAATTGAATGGAGTTTTCCCGTATTTCCACCGGAGAATCTAAGTGAGACATTCCTTCTCGAGCTCCCTGCATAGATTTGAATAGATTCGGCTTTTCTCCCACCCCTCTTCTAGCCCTTTTTTTAGAAAATAGAACCTCTTTTCTTCCTCAGCCCCTGCAAAATAGGAGTCGACAGCCCTCTCCATATTATGAGGATCCCCCACGGGGGTCCTCTGCTCCCGGAGAATGTCTTTCATCAATGAAACTATTCGCCTCATTAGGGCTCGGGCACTTAGAGAGCAGGCGAAATCTTCCGGAAATGGAGTTTCGGGCCCGTGCCAGGGCCTCTTCTGTAGTCTTTCCTCCCCTGATGGATCACCCGGCTGCCTATCGGCATCGTCAGGAACAAAAGACGGATCCCCCAAGGGTCCCGGTGGTGTACTGGACCCCCCAGGCACTCCCCCCGAACTAGCCGGCAAATGCTCCAGGCTTGGGCAAAAGCCTCCCCTTCGGAGAAGAGAGACTCTAGATTTGGATTTTCCGCCATCATGGTAGAATAATCCTCCCCTGGCGATTTAGGGGGGAAGGCACAGGAAGTGGCTGCCCTAGAACACCAAAGACGCCAAAGAATGAGAAAAATTGCACGAAGACCATAATCAAGTTGGATGAAAAGGATACTCATAGAAAATAAGTATAAAGTCCACCTATAAGTCCAATCATAAAGTAAATGATAGAAACGACTCTTTTCCCAAATAAAATATATAAGCGAAAAGAGTAGAGACGATACAAGAGAACAACACATTGGACTAGTGATGACAATCCACTTCCTTTGCGATCCAAAACCATGGGCTAGAAACATTACGGTGAGACCCGTTAAACTATGAATTAGAAACTTGACTTTCCTTGTGAACATGATATGATAATTTCTTTTCTTTAGGCTACACGCTTCCTAACTAATCTCGGGTACTCTATGCCTGGATGGTAAGGACTAATGTTTTAATAAGTTCAGTCCTGCCATCTCCACCCAAGCCTCAACCGTCTGATGTCGGAAGCTCCATTAATTTTGCACTGAGCTTGAGTACTGAACTTTCTTATATATGAAGACCTCTGCTAGTAGTCTATAAATTTAAAACCCTGAAACACGAATTTACGATCAATTTCACTTGAGATGGAAACTTCTTTTTCCTTCTTTGCCGGCTATCGCTGCTATCAATGAGACAATGCCCAATGGAGGGCTATAAAATGGGTGTAGCTCAATCATCTACTATTCATCCCCTCCTTGACTTTTGTTGAAAACAGACTTTCTCTTCCGGCATAAATACTCTACTTGAGTCTAAAGACCCCATTGTCTCTCTTTCATCCAAATAGCATTCGTGATAATCGTAGGCGGCGGGTTAACCGGCTCCCCGTCCCCGTTTTGGAGCGCTACTGAGGTGCTCTTTGGCTCCACCGCTTACTTGTTCAAGCCACGAATGCAAAAAATAATTCATCAATGAAACTGAGAAAAGTAAAACTAGAACCAATCTTCGCTTTCTACTCTTATGAAATTTAAGATTGGAAATACGAAGCAAAATCCGTAAACGAAAAGTGGCGATATCCTCCGATCCATCAAGCAGGTTAAGGAATAGCTACTAAGGAATAGCTACGCTACATAGAATATAGAGAAGTTATTGCCTTCTTCTTCCCGGCGTCTATACTATCAAACCCTGCGTCTCTAGCGAGACTTGAACCTTACGGCCCTTGAGTCTTCTACCCGACGCAGTTTATCTAAATCGGATATGTCGGTGAATATTCTATTATTTTATCACCTGAACAGAAATGGGGTTAGGGTGCTCTCTAAGTTAGGTGCCATGGAACTCCAACTTAGAATGAAAGGGTTTTTAGGCTAGACAAAGGTCTAGGTTAAATCCGGAGGGAGGCTTGATGAACACCACCTCCTGGTCAGTAACAGGGCATATGCTTCCTTTACGGCGTATAATCGGCTTCTTTCTTTGACGTATCAGAAAGGGCTTTTCTTCTACGCCCGAAGTTTCTATTTATGCAAGTATCTTCACTTCAATAACCAAAGTGACCTTACACATTTAATGAAAACTGAACCCAAGAAAGGAGAATCAATCTTGTCTATTTCTAAAAGCATAGCTTTAGCTATTACAACCCTTGAATGATCGGGTTGGAAAGTCTTTATTTTATGTGCCAACACAGGCCTATCACCAAATCTCCACTACAAAATCCTTTGTTGGAAGGCTTGCTGATTCATAATTTACACCTCTCTCCGCCGCTTCTTACCAACTGACTGCGAGATTAGCACTTTCTTTGTTACTAACAAATATATCTTTTTCGCTCGAGCTAGTTCAACAGTTCATTCTTGTAAGCCCCTTTGTCAACCACACTAAGACTTCGGGTTATCATGCACTGACACAATCATTATCTGAGGGCCTATGATCATCCAAAAGCAGTACCTGGCATACTCATAATAATAAAAAGAAAAAGCCGAATTCGACTTCTTGTGTACAAGTAGAGCATCAACAATCCTTTTCGTTACCAATTACAAATGGTATAAACTAATGGAGATGCTTCTACACGTCCATTTATCTAGGAGAGTCATACCCGTCTTTTTGCCTAACCCAGCCTTCCAATCTTTTCAATCGATCTGGTCCACGCGTGGATAAAGGTCTCTAGAGCCTCTATCCCATTCCCTAAAAAGGCGACTACCTTACCTATCAATCGTATTGGCCCAATTCCAGATCAATAGAATAGAAGGTATCATATTCACTAAATTCCTAAGGGAGTCCCTGCTTGACTAATAGCCTCTGCCTATTGTCTTAATTTCTACTGATTGCTTGTATCAAGCAGGACGTCCGCATGAGAGTTGTACCAAGCAAGTGTTCTCCCTTCACAATCGGACCTGCTTCTGACTTATTTGTTAGCGCCAACGGGCGGAATCAAAGAAAAAATGAATACATTGGGCTTTCACCACCTGAAAATGTCCGACGTTCATTCAAGATTATCTGCATTTTTGTAAGTGTATGCAAGAGACGCCGTCTTAGTATTAGGAATAGCGAGTTCTCCCTCGTATCCGTAGAAGTTAATGCAACCGAACCCTTCTCTACTCCTTTTTGTGTGACTGACAAACCTAGTGAATCTCAAATTTCATATTGAAAAAGGAGGAGGCACATCAAGGCAGAAGTCGAATCAAGCAAAGATCCTCTAGCATTAGCTAGTAGTTGCTTTCCTGGGACTTGCACTTGCTTCTTTTAGAGAAGGCTTGGCTCTACTATTTCCATCCACTTGGCTGTAATTCGCGAATATCTTTCGTCTCTTCCTGGGAATCCAATGGTTACATTGGAAGAATGACTAACAGTTATAACCAAGAAAGTGCTTATGTCGACACTAGCAAGTAACTCACCAACCCGGAAGTAAGAAAGAGGAAATACAGGGGTATGAAAACCAATCTACCCGCCTATTAGCTATTCTAGCCAAGGCCCATTTCATGTGTTAAGCATGTAGACATCAGATCGTTTTTGGAAGAGTGCCCGAGGACGAATAGAACTTAGAATCAAAAGAGCGCGAAGAAAAAGCTTTCGCAAATGATTGCACTTCTGCTATCCGGATAGCTATTAAAGCATCAAGAAAAACAAAGATAATGTTAACAGTTTCATCAAAGCAAAGGGATTCGCTAAGGAGCTAAGCAAAAATCCTTTACCCTAAAATCGTACATCTACGAAATGAGCGTAGTGTTGAACTCTTTTACACCCCTTCTGAAATCAATCAAGGATTGCCATCTAAAGTTGTCATTACGCCGAGTTCTTTAATAAAAGTAGCCGTCGTAAGGCCTCTAAAAGGGGGCGATGCGTATCCGGAAGAGTCAGACTTCGTTTCCAGCAGTAATCTTTGAAAGGAAAGATACTTGTTGTCGATTCAATGTGGGATAGTCCCTATAGGATAGGAGTTCACCCATGTCAACAGTTTTGATTACAGGTTTAGTTCATTTCAACTTATAGCCCCCAATCCCACTGGTGACGAGATTATCACTAGGGATGAGAAAGTTGCTCTGCTTTACAAAGAGTGGTTAGCTGATTTGGGAGTCAGTGTCTCGATGCCGAAGTTACTGGTCAATGAGTAGGCAAAATCCTCTGGGGAAGGTTGTTTACTTACTTAGTGCTTGAAAAGCATTAAGGAAGCGAGGTAGAGTGAAGCACGGTCGACAACAGCTAATTGGCTCAGGCGATTCTTGTTGTCTGGCGTAGGGTAAGACCCTCTTTCGTGTTTCAAAGGTGAATCCTCATATGATATGAAGGACTCCCATCCCCGGGAAAGTCCCCAACAACAACTAGATCAATCTTTGTTGGCTGGCTTGCTTTGTCTGTTATCCTTCATCCCATCCGTCTTGTCCAGTCTGGTAAGGAGAGAAAGGGGTGCCTGGTGGAGATGAAGTAGAATCAATTCAAGTGGCTGTTTTAGGAGTTCATTCAAGCGTAGGGGTAGGGCTTCGCGTATGCACTTTATTCGACTTTTTTTTAGTAATTCGATTCTGTTGTGGATGAATGCACTTAAGCAATAATAGTGGTAGGACTTAGCCTAGCTCTGTTCTTGATCTGTCGAATCAATTCGATCGCCATGTTTTTGAGAATCTTCTAAATGCCCTTTCTTTTTCGTTAATGGTTACGATGTTAATCGGGAACCCCATTCGTCTATCTTCTTTGAAATGGAATTTCCCGTTCTCCTGCTTCAGTTACACCTTCTCCCGCTCCTGGACTTAAAGTTTATTAATGTGATTGACTTTCCCTCAATAAAAATAATATATTGAGCGATTACATACCTCTTATAAATAAAAAATCGTCGAATACTTGTGCTTGTAATGCTCTGTAGCGGAACAAAGGAGCGGGCGAAGGTATAATCCTAAAAAGTGAGATTGGTTGTAGGGATATCTTAAACTCTGTTTTGCATATCAACGACAGCTCTGACCTTCCTGATCCTGTAACTGGTTTCTCCCCTAGTCTATGATTTCTCTCTTTATGACCCGACCGAAAGGTTCATTCGAGAGGACCGGTACGGTCCGCTTGGGGCCCTTCCGCAATAAAGAGCAGATATAAGAAAAAGAGAGTGGCAGATTGAAGGAACTGTTAGAGTGATCCTGAAAGAAGGTGGAGGATAATCTCCCAACTTCAAGCCAGGAAGCATTTTAGCAAAAACATTCCCCTCATATAAAGGAAAGAAAGATGAAAGTTGAATAATAGCTACCGGCTCCCTTTAACACCAACGATAGATAGGAACCGAACTCAAAGGTAGTTTACTCTTAACTTTCAAGAGTAAGGTAATTCCTATTTTCTTACTTGCACAAGTAAGGCTTGCACGTTAAAGATAGAACCAGCAGTGGCAGAAGAGATTTGTGCAGCAGCTAGCGGAGAGCGGAAGATTTGAATCTCGATCCGGGCTGAGCAAACAAAGGTTGTAGTACGGGCTTCCGCGACACTTTGATTTGTTCAATAAACCCAGCCTCAAGGACAGAAAGGGTGGGTAGGGTTTTTCCTTGATGAACCGAATGAGGCCTAAGCATTTTTAAAAACCCATATCATTCATTGGTAAGTGTAATTTGTTGGCCCTGCCAACTATATGCAGGTCTCTCGAGCCTTCCCTATTTCTCGATCGGTTCAATGCTTCATATTTATTCCACTCAAAGCCTGAGCGTTACTAGGGTTCTCCCCCACTTCATTAATATAGTATAGCGAGATGTGCCCCTTAATATATAGATATCTAAAGGGGGGTCCGTTGGAGGGCGTCGTAGCTGGTTGACTTCTACGTTGTAGCTGGAGGGATAAAATAGCGTAACAGGCAACAGGTGCCTCATTTCTTCAACTACAGGAGAGTGAGTTTATGGGCCACTCACATGTTGTCAATTCGAATTCTTTCTAATTTGCTTTCTTTTAAGGTCCCTAGGACCATCTACTTTAATTTCTACTTTACTAGTAGAGCAAGGAATTCCTTTCTTTTTTTCTTCTGGTAAGTGTCTATCTGTCCACGACGATAGCTCTTCTTTTATTCAAGACTGATCTTCCCCCTTGCCTCTTTTTTGAGCTGGGGCAATCAATTAGTCCATTCATTCAATAGATCGCTTAGCTCTACTTCTCAGTCAATCCCCTTTGTTCATGGCTTTGGATTTTTTGTAATGCTTTTTTTTTTTGTAAAGATCTCGATGACCGCTTAATTAATCTTTCCTTTCCCGCTCCATGTAAAGATCTCGATGGGCGCTTGATTAATTTTTCCTTAATTAATCTTTCTTTTCTGTAAAGATCTCGATGCATCAGCTTGCTACTTTTTCTCCTAAAAGGGAAGTCAACGACGCTGAATTTGATATGATAATAATGTTAAAGAGAGGTATTATCGATCGCATGGCTCAGTTGGATCCGCATAAATTCTTGGCTGAGCAAAAGAAAAGCACAATTTGGTCGCCGACGGTATATTAAATAACAAAGCCGAGTATACTATGGAAACGCTGAATCATCACTTTTTATTATTAACAACTGATGGCGAAGGCCGTGGCAGTGAGTCTTTTTTTTAAGAAGCTATTTAGGATAGGGGAAAAATTCGAATTGTATATCTCTGCTTCGGGGAAAGCAATAGCACTCGACGTACCAAACTCAGAGGAAAGCGAAAACAAAGCACCAAACCCCAGAGCCTGTTGCCCCTGACGTTTACCATCCTCTACTGGATGACAACACTCGTTTCCAAGAACTAAACGAGCGGGGGATATTTGGGCTCTTCTCGCGGTAAAGCCTCTTGCCTATCGCGTATAGGCTTATTCGCTCTTCTGTAGCGCTTATCGAGGGTATTGAGCTTCGCCCTGTTCTTTCTATAATCCTTCTTTAGGGAGGGCTGTGAGCCTCTTCCTGCTGATCGGATGGAGAATTCCAGCCATCCATCGGTCCAAGTCACGCCGGTACATAAAGAGAAATAGAAGCAAAGCTAATCGAGAGGATTGACCAGATTGAAAAGAACTAGAAGGCTTTTAAGAAAGATGAGGACATTGTGGGCGCATCCTCCTTGGTTGTTTTCCCCAATGACGGACTACCCCCGAAGTTTCAAATGCCCGACATTGACAAGTTCTATGGAATGGGATGCCCTAAGACACATCTCCTCATGTATGTCGGGAACATGCAACCTTTGGGTGCTTCCTTCGGAACCCTTGCTCAGTTGTTCCAAAGGACACTGACCGGCGCTGCCTTAAGATGGTTCCTCTCCCTAGATGAAAAGTTCAAGAAATTGGGAGGACATATGCAATGAGTTCAACAATAAGGATAGTTACAACATCGAGGTAGATGTAACCAAACATGACTTAGAAAGCACCAAGCTGCAACCTAACCGAGACCTTCTTTGAGTACATTACTAGATGGGGGAAAAGGGCACCGTAAATGAAAACCAGACCCTTGGAGGGGGGGTGGCAACTGGAAATGATAGTGAAAACCCTCTTAACAGAGTATCAAAAGCATATGTATGCCCAATACCTTCCGACTTCAAAGCTATCATAGAGATCGGGTAAAGAATTGAGGATGGAATCCAATCAGACGTATTCCAAGACAAGTCCTCTAACACCTCAAATAGGTATAGGAGTCACAACAGCTCCAGGAAGTACAATGCTCAGACATCAAAAAACCGAAACCTTTATTGCTCTTGTGTTCGCTCCAAAGCTTAGTAATCGATTCCATCGCTCACAGGAAGAAATTGAATTCCCGCTTGCTTTCCATCCTCTGCCTACTCTATGTTCTTGTAGCCTTTCACTTACAGAAAAGAAATATGTATTCAAGAAATTCATTTGCAAGAAAAGGGAAGCGCTTACGAGCAAGAAAAGAAGAAGACTTTCTCATTGCATTTGCTAGCCTATCCCTATATGTCAACCTTAGTCCTATGCGAGCAATCTCATGCCTTTTAAAGCAAGCGATTGAATACCTATCCCTATGGCTGCTATCTTCTTCTAGCTTCTATCCTTGAAGGAGAGGTTACGAAGTATCTCGAACAACGGGAGAGGTAAAAAACCGGCTTTTTCTTAGGCGCATGCCAGCTTTAATCGAACTTAGGTTCGGCTAAAGAAGATCTTGTCAAAAGATTGAGTCTTGAAGGCTATATCTAGAAAGTCTTACTATGTTTTCGGCTCTATTTGCGGCATCGTCCCACACAGAAAGAAACGCCTTAGAATAGAATCAGCAATTCCCATCCACTCTCTTCTCTTACAACCAAGTCAATCTTAGCGCCCTTTTCAAGGTTGAATTCCATTCCAATAAGAAAGAACATCATATATGATATTAATAATATTATGTTCGTTAGCTCCGTAAATAGAACAAGCTTCTTTCTTTCCCACGTAAATAAGAAAAAATTAGTGAAATTCTTAGCCACATAATGGGTCAGTAGTCTTTCCTTAGCAGTCTCATCTCTTTCTTAAGGGAACTTTCCTATCATAGACCCATGCTGTCTTGTCCAAAGCAAGAGAGCCCCCGCCCGTTTGAAGTCGTTGCGAGTCAGAAAGCGTACTGGCAGTTTGAGTCGCTTACTTAATTTAGTCCTTTTTTTTAAAAAAGATTTATTTATATATTATAAATAAAGAAATTTTTTAAAATAACACCACATATTTTGAAAAAAATGGACTATAACACCACCTTATTTCGATTTTTTATTATAACACCACCTAATAAAATTAAATTATGAAATCACCACCAGAAAACTGATTCTGTGACGGAAATTGTGTGTGGGTCCCACAGGTTAGCTTACCCTCTAAATTTTTGAGTTCTTGAATTCGATTTTCTCTCTCCCTGTTTCATTACTCCCTCTCCCTCATTCATTACTCAACTACTCCCTCATTAATTACTCAATGATAAAGATTCAACCACCAAAATTGCGAATCAGAGTCAAATCCTAGGATAATTTGTGTGGTTGGGAGAGTGAATTTCAAGGAAAGGTGTCAATGTTTTAGCGAAACAACTCAGCCATTTTCATCAACCATTTTCGACCTACATAAAGCTTGTATTTTTCTGGGTTTCTGACAGCAACATGAAGAAGAATCTGAAAGAGGTACCACATGAAACTTGTATTTTACTTTGAATTTACTTTTGGTGTCAATTTTGCAATATTAATGTTCAGATTAGGGCTAATTTGGGGAAAAATGTCGCTAACTATAAAATAGTCAAACTTTTGTTTAAATTACTGTGAATTATGGGTAATTAGGGTTTAATTGGGTAATTTTGTGTAATTAGTTAGTGCTTCATTGAACTTAATTGTGTGATTTTTGTGTAATTAAAAGCATTAGTTTGTTGCATAGTTATCTGTACTTTACTTTAATTGAAAATTGATGTAAATCTGAATTGTTAATTATGTTGGAATTAGTGCTTGCTTTGTGGTTGTGCAATTGGGATATAATATGTTAACTTATGTTCCTTTTTGGTAGTTGTGTTTACTGTTTTTGCATTTCTTTATTGTGTAGATAATGGCCCCAACAGATGGTGTGGTTGATATTGTTTTTAGAGTGGGGGGTGCTTTTGTTCCCAAGAGAGTGCACAAAAAAAAAAGTTTAATTGTCTACTGTGGTGGGTTGTGTTATTAGAGGAGGGGTGTGAAAGTTAATAAGCTTGATGTGCCTTACATTAGGGAAGCTGCAATTCATGGTTTTGTCAACTTTAGTATCAATGTGCCTACTCTTTACACTTGTTGGTATAGGGAAAAAGGAAAAACCTTCAATACTGGGAAAAGGGAAATAGTCAATGAAGATGAAATTAGGGGACTTTTACAAACAGTTAATGGGCAAGGGTATGTTGAAGTGTTTGTGTCTTCAGATGAATCAGTGAGGCCCAATATTCCTAAGGCCCAACATACTCCAAAGAAGGTTGTAGTACCAAAGGGGAAGAGTGCATGTAAGAGTTTGCAGCTTAGGAGAAGCCCTAGAGTACATAAGGCTGATCTACATCAAAGTCAAAAGGAACAGAGCTCACCCAAACCTAGATCTACATTGCCTTCCACAAAGAACAAGGGAAAAGGGAGAGTAGATACTTGCAAAGGGTTTTCTGGAGCTTCTGGTAGTGGGAAGGATAAGGATAAGGGGAAAGGAAAGCTAGTTCGGAAAGAATTGTTGTTTGAGAGTGATAGTGATGATGACAGATCTGGGAGTTAAGAGTTTTCAAGTGATGACTGTAGTGAAGTTGACATTAATTGGGAACCAACTGAAGAGGAGTATGATGATGGTGATGAGCAGTGGTTTATATAAGATGCAGGGGTGATTCTTCAGGAGGTTGATAAGAAACTAACAAAGGGTTTACAGAAAGAAGGTGGGGGCCTTAGTGAGAACTTGGATGTTGCTGAGGTTCAGATTGAAGTAGAATATGAAGGAGATTCTGATGAGTTAAGAAGTTTAGGTGGTTCATCTGATGAAGAGGACCACAGTCCTGTATTTAATGATAAGGTTGACTTCACCAAGGCTGTAAAACTGGTTCTAAAGTTAAAGTTCCAGGATGCTGCTGTGTTGAGGAAAGCTTTAAGATTGCATGCCATTGAAAACAGGTATGAATACTACTCTTAAATAATGATAGCACTAGGATCACTATTCAATGTAGGAATAGATGTGGTTGTCAGTTTAGTGCAAAGACAAGTAGGATGCCCCTTTGTACATGTGTAGGTGGAGTTAGGTGCAATTTGAAGTTGTATGCTAGGAAAATGCTTAGGCAAGAAACTTGGCAAATCAAAAGTCTGAGATTAGAGCATAACTGTATGAGGAGAAAGGACAACTGTAAGGTGACTTCAGAGTGGATTGTAGACAGGTATCTTAAGGACTTTAGGAGTAATCCTGGATGGAAGGTTAAGCAGATAAGGGACAGGGTTCTCAATGATTTTGGAATTCAGGTCAGTTATTATAGAGCTTGGATGGCAAGGTGTAGAGCTAAGCTCATAATATGCTAGGGTCTGGGATTATGCTAGGGCTGTGATAAAGCATAATCCTGGGTCAGGTTGTAATGTGGTGGTTGATTCTCTTGGTAATCCACAACCCCTTTTGTTTTTGAGGATGTTTGTTTTCCTTAGGCCATTAAAGGATGGAGTTTTAAGAGGTTGTAGGCCTATAATTGGGATGGATGGGTGCCACCTCAAGGGTGCATACCCAGGGAAAATTCTGGTGGTTGTTTCTAAGGATAGGAACAATGCCATTTATCCTTTAGCTTGGGCTACTGTGAAAATAGAGAATAGAGAAACATGGCAATGGTTCTTAGAGTCATTGATTGAGCTATTAGGAACTGATGATGGAGCTGGATTCACCTTCATGTCAGATAGACAGAAGGTATGTGTGTCCTTGGTTGAATGTTTATGTATTACATTTACATGTCAGATTTAAGTTGGAGTTGATAACTTATTTGTTTTTTTTTTCATTTGTTCCTTTAATAGGGATTGGTTGAAGCTTTGAATGCAGTTGTCCCTGCAGCTGAGACAAGATTCTGTGTCAAACACATCTGGCTAATTTCAAGCTCAGATTCACTAGTTTTGTATACAAAGACTTATTCTGGAGTGCTGCTAGATTAACCACCCATGTAAGTAACTCTGCCCTGTCCTTGTGAATATTTTTGAACTTATTTAGTTTTGTATTATTGTATGGTAATTAGTATAGTTTTGTGTTGTGATTAGTTTGGGTATGAGGTTGCTATGGAGTCCATAAAGGCACTGAATGAAGAAGCCTATGAATACTTGGACAGTATTCCCACACATCATTGGTGTAGGCATGCCTTCACACCCCTCTGCAGGTCAAACATGTTGCTTAATAACATGTGTGAGACCTTTAATGCAGTCATTAAAGATGCTTGAGACAAACCAATCCTCACCCAAATGGAATAGATGAGGAGGTACATGATGAATAGGAATAATGAGAAATGGGAAGATGCTAAGATCATTAGTAGCAACTTGACCCCATATGTGAGGAAAATATTTCAAAGAATGGAGTTTGTTTCTAGGAACTGTATTGTTCAAGCATCCAAGGGTGACATTTATGACGTGAAGCTGAATGATGACCAAGTTGTGGTGGATTTGGGTGAGGGAACTTGTACTTGTTACCACTGGGAGCTTACTGGTTATCCTTGTGTTCATGCTTATGCATGTGTAATGGACCAGAGATATGATATTGAGCAGTTTGTGCACCCATACTACAGCATGAACACCTACAGGAAGGCTTATGAAGCCCCTATTCAGCCAATGCCAGGTCCTAAGCATTGGGATAGGGTGAATGTCAGAGAACCATTTCCACCAGCTGTTAAGATACAACCAGGAAGACCTAAACTGAAAAAAAAGGAAGTTGGAGCAGGATGAAGGATCATCAAAAGGGGCCCAGCAACAGAAGCCCAAGCATAGGAAGAACCAATGCAGAAAATGTGGTGGGTTTGGGCATTATGCAAAGACTTGCAAAGCTGAAGCTGTTCCTGAGCCATCTGAACAAAAAGCAGCAGGCAGGCCTCCCTTAAACTCACCTTGGGTAGTGGATCAAAGGAAGAAGAAGGAGGAAAGAGCTGCAAGGAAGGTAATACATAACAAACAACCACATGTTGTCTGCTTTATGTTTATGTGCACATGTCTGCAGGCCAGTTATGACCTCTGTTTTTTTTTTTAAACCTGTGACAGAATGTCATTGGAGCTGGGCTAAACGATATTGGCAACAGGACAATGCCACAAGAGAGGCCTGGATGGGAACCTTGGAGCAAAAGGAAGGCTTTAGTATCACAGCAACAATCCCAGGATGCAGCCCAAACAAGGCCTTCTTCTAGTCAGCCAACTGCAAGCAAAAAAGCCACCACCAGCCAAGTTGGAGTACAAACCAGGAGGGGAAAGCTTCAAAATGCTAACAAGCTTAATCTTACTTATTGATTAATATGTAATCAACTTCATTTTGTATGACTGCAGACAATAATTTAGGTGCTTTAGTGTTAGTTTGTTTAAGTAAGTAGGTTGTGGTGTTAGTTTTGAACAAATAACTTGATTTGAGTCTTTTGTATGCCTCTTTTATTGCCAAACTTTGTGCAAATTGTGGCTTAATGGTCAATATAACAACTTTTGTGCAAATTGTTGTTTTGGCTGATTTATTGAAGTTGTTGATGTTATTTGAAACATTGCTCATTGATTCCAAACATACATTGCAAACACTTCACCATTCATTAAAAGCAAATGTGGATTCAACCCACTTCATTTACAATACATAACAACCAGTGCTCCCATGTCCATTGCATATTACTTAATACATTAGTAACCTACTCATACTACACCTACTTAAACATAAAAGACACTACAGCAGCAACAGCAATACAAATAATAACAACAAGCCATAGTTTAAACTGTTGATCCATGCATCCCCTGCCCTCACCATCTTTTCTCATTCTCTTTCTGACAGAGTTGAGGGCCTTACATTTTAGCTTAAAATTGTCAACCTCATGGATTAAGCACCTCATTTGGCCACTTAGATCTTCCACTTCCCTTTTGTAGTCACTAACGTCACCCTTTCACAACTTCTTGTCAAGCAACAAATTGTTAATAACCTCTGTTTCCCATGTTGTCCCATCAGGTTGATCAGCCCATTAAAAGGCTTTACACCCCCTGCTCTAAGTCAATGGATCATTAAACTTGCAAGTTCTGAATTTTCTCCTAGGATTCTCCCTTGTCCAGCTTGTCAGCTTTGCTAAGGGAACACCACATTGACACTTCTTCTATTTCAAAGGAGATGAGCTCATGAAAGACATCACCTGCAACAAATTAGCTTCCATTATAATCCAATTGATCTAAACAAAATATGGAATTACATATAATAAGATTCAGCCTATTACAGTCCCCGAAATCAAAAACCCCCAATTCAGATATAGGACGAACCCTAACTTTAAAATTGGGCTGATATGGGTGCAATTCAAATAAGTTTAACTCCAATTATACATCCATCGCATGCTCAATCGAGTATATCAACGATTAAATTGCAAGTAGCATTTCAGATTTCCATTAATCAAAATCAAAGTTCTACTCTTATTCAAAATCGATGTACATACCTTATTTCAGCACTCCCAGCCAAGATATCTTCAAGGAATGTTAATTCGTAGTGCTAAGATCAGTTTTGGTTAATTAATTTCTACAATTCAAAAGATTCAAGGGTTTAATTTTTTTCCCAATTGAAAAATATGAACGTTAATGAAGATAATCGAAGATATGTATAAAGGTTTCCAAAAAGTATCCGTTATAATGGGCCCCATTAAAAGTTTCAATAACGGAGTATTGTTTCTGGTGGTGATTTCATAATTTAATTTTATTAGATGGTGTTATAATAAAAAATCGAAATAAGTTGGTGTTATAGTCCATTTTTTTCAATATATGTGGTGTTATTTTCAAAAATTTCCTATAAATAATTGGAAAAAAATGGGTTTTCTAATTGTTCATTCCTAGGTAGTGAAAAAAGCATATAGAGCAAAGGCCTTCTCTTTCCGTCCGCTCTCCCCGAAGTGAGAGAATTGCATGTAAAGATCCCTAAGGGCTTATAGTTTAATTGCTTGAAACGTACCGCTCATAATGGTTACATTGTAGGTTCGAACCCTACCAATCCTACTACCCTCTTCTTTTCACCCGAAACAAGGCAGCCGAAGTCCCCGCTAGCCTGTAGATCTCAATATAACTGAAGCTCCTAGAACCACACTGTTGTCGTTGTCCTTCGGGAATGCCTCCTACGCTTACCACCTACCTACGCTCTTTGAGCATCCCCCTTCGGGCAATACAATACGGCTTTCGTAATACGCGAAGCAGTTGAACGATAGCTCTTCGATCGTTATATTCTTGCAATAGCGAAGGCATGGTTCATTCTCTAAAAAAGAGTAGATGCGAAGGTTCAGATCGAAGATCTTCACGAGATGGCCCAAGCGAAGATAGGCACTCGAAGGCTTGAGGAGCAGCCCTCAAAAGGGAAAGACGCGGAGACGGTAGACTCGCCAGTCATGCAAACTGTTAAGGCTGACTACAGCAGACCGGGGGTTCAAATTCCTCTTTTCCTATTTCAATTTCCAGGAGTGAATGTAGGACGTGCAGACGGTGCATCAAGTGTGAACATTCAACCAAAAGTGTTTTAAGGATCGGCAATAGCTAAGCATTGTGGCCATCACAATTCAAGCTACGTATGGCTAGCGTACAACCTACAGGCATCTTAGCCAAAAGAATTAAAAAGATACCTGGTTGGAAAAAACCATTTTTTATGTGCAACATCGAAGACGCTATTTTGCAGGTTCGCCTTTCTTTTTAGCAAGGAGGCGATTTGTTCGCTGGGCGATTCAGCTAGCCAAATCAAACCATTCCTTAGACAAAAGAAAGAAAAAGAGCATTTGATCCTAAGGTAGTTACTACTTGCTTACTTTAAAAACAATTAAGGGCTTTTATCAGCCTTAGACTGTGTCTTCAGATACATCTATTGGCCATTCTTCATCAGATTCTCTAAACGTGATATTCAATTACATTGCCTTAATAGAAGAAAGATCTGGTAATAATAGGACTTGGATCTCAAGTAAGTAGGCGCTTTCGAGGTCTTTTCTCTAGCACCTTCATGCTTCTCTTATCCCGAACACCTTCCCCTTCTAACCTAAGAGAAATACTGAAAGCATTCCTACTTGGTTCGTTTACTCCAGCTGAACTAATGCAAACTTACCAATGTTCTTTCGGGGGGGGGGGGGGTGGGGAAGAAGAATATGGATTACTTGAAACTTTTGATGCATAAGATTGAGAGCTATGAGTAGGGCTCCATTGAGACCTTTTACAAGGTCGAATGGAGGGGGCCAAGATAAGATCTGTATTTCTATTCTGGAATCGAAGCAAAGAAAGTAACTAAATAGGCATCGAGCCGTTTAGATTAGACCCGAAGAACAGGAAGAATAAATAGCAAAGGGAATTCCCGACTTTCTGGAATCACAAGGTAGCATAGCCCGTTAAGTGAAGTAGTGCGCGAAAAGGAATGATTTGATAAAGCAGTAGCCGACTTGGGGGTAGGAAAAGGTGGGTCAATATAAAGCCAGACGAATCGTGAAGAGAGAAAGCATCTGCCCCTTCTATTGACTTAGGTGAGGAGTTTACTATTCTACTGAGAAGGTTTTCACATATTTGACCCGGTCAAGATAAAAGATACAGAAATATGATTTGAATGAATCTTATTTCAATCCCTATTTGACAGAAAAGGATGTTCGTCAGAGTGTAATCTCTAGCCAAAGGCTGGACAAGCTCTTTAGTCTTGAGGTACCGGAGGACATTAGAAATGACAAACGAAGACTTAAAGTCTGGAATGCTTACGTCTCGCATTTTAAACAACACTACTATGGCTATTGTCATTCTATATGAGGCGAGAATCTTTGTTGGAATGCCCATCAAGAAAGGTGGGAGAGCTTTGAGAGAAATCTCACTAGAAAGTATTGTTTACACCATTAATTAGATATTTTATCAATAGAGCTTATTCAACAACGGCCGAAAGAAGACAAAAAGAAGCTTCCGTCTTATTGAATCATATGATTTCTCGGGTTGACCGATCTAAATGCCAACACCCCCATCCAAGGCTAATCATAGCCTCTCATACCTTTAAAGAGCCATACTTCGCTTTTAGCGACTTTTATCAACTCCATCTGGCTATCATGGATCTCTTACTCCGGGGTGCTTACCCTACTTATCGGGTTCGAATTATGCTAAGTTCAATGTTTTATTTACAATGTTTACCTCCGGCGGGACACCTACCACCTTTGCTGCTTGTCGGGCTATCGCCTTGACTTAACTTATGAAGATGGAAAGTGAATTCCAAATAGTGAGTTATATGCTCTTTTAAATGAATAAATAATCTATTTGATCGAAAAATACGAAGGATATTTGGTTATTGGAGTCACAATCCGAGTCTTTTTGGAGACTAAATGAAAGGAGGCACAGTACCTCTCTGCCGAGTATAAGGAAAAGATCCTTATCGAATTGTTAAAGGTTCGATATAAACGGATATTAAGCAAAGAAAGGCAAAAGTTCTCCGATATCGGAAGCGTAATTATCTAACACATATCACAGCACTAAAATCTTGTTCAACTAGGCTGAAACCCTTCCTGGTTGCCGACACCGAGACTATACTAACAGATGTCAAGTTCACTCCCGATCCCGAAACCGGTGAGGAGGATGTGACCAAAGTTCATTTTCCTTGTGCTGCGGGTGTCTTGCTGGTTCATCCCGGTGTGGTGATTGATAAAGGACGAATATATACCTGCTACAGCGAGGATTACACTTCTAAATTCTTCCAAAGCTTTGAAGAAATGATAAGTTAGTTACGCACTTTTTCTATAGGTTAATTTCAATTATTAAGTAGAATCCTTCGATTCAAAATGTATACTTCCATAACTTCTCACGATTCGATGGAATTTTCTTGATGAAGCACCTAGCGTTACATCATTCTAATTTTACGCTAAAACCTCTGGTGAGGAAAAAATCTATGAGATAGCCGTCTATACATGTAATAGACTCTTATTCCGCAGGAGAGACTTCTTGCGTCTACTCCGTGGCAAGCTGCATGTCCTAGCTAAGAATCTATGCAAGGGAATTGGCGGGAAAAGCTCTATCGCCTATGACGAGGTAAGCCTTGAAAATTTTCTTATTAAGAAAAAAGAGTATATCGAATATATGAAAAATGACATTTTTGGTGAGGTAGTGCAAAATGCCCAAGAGTTATATTAGAAGAACTACAAGATTGACATAGAATGCAAGGTAACTCTTTCTTCAGTGGCTCTAACCATCTTTCGTATGAAGTACTACGACGTTAACTCCCAACAAGCAATGGGTGACGCGAAAGCCGTTTTAGTTAGTCACTAAAGTCGTTTTCTTGCTCCTTATGTAATGCATGATTTTTCGATGCCTGGAGGTGAGCCTGAGTGGCTTGGAAATCTAGGTGATACGGACTTAGATAACCTTTTTGGCTTTATTGAGGCATATGTGGAATGCCCCGAGACTATAAAGAGACCCTTCCTTCCCTTTCGGGAAAAAAAGGGGGATCTTTTATTGGTGTCTACTATAGTGAGGAGTTAAAGTATGCAAGAGACATAGGCTACACTGTGATCCCGCTCTTAGGCTACCTCTTCAAGAAGAAGGAAAGCCCCTTCAAGGACTATGTTAGCACTCTTTATATATAATAGATGATTAAAGGATAAGAAGGAAGGAAATGACGCCCTTGCCTAAGAACCTTTTGAATTCACTGTACGGAAGGTTTGGAATTAACCCTAAAAGCACGATAACCTTGATCTGCGATGATAATAAATAGAACATATTTTTGAAGAAGGATTCATTTATAGACGATCATAAGCTTAAAGAAAACAATTGGGTGTTATGGTACCATCGCAATAGGGAGGAAGCATCTTCGTTTAGCAACTCTTCCCTTCTCAAGTGCTCTTCCTCTCTTCTCACTTGCTGGATGAGCTGTTCTTGTTCCTTCTCGAGATCTAGGATCCGTTCTATGACTGGCTCTGTAGGCATGCCCCGCTCTTTGCGCCAGCACACTTGGCGTTCGAACTCAGCAAACTCACCCTCGATTTGATCAAGTCTCTTCTGCAATAGTTCTATCCCTGAGAAGTGATAATAATAGCGGTCTTCATGTTTCACAGCTGGAACAGCGGCATTCACCGTAACAGTTTCGTTCAACGAAGGAGCAGCAGTGGTTGTAGCAGTAGTACTGTAAGCATTTAGAGACCCTTTTCTGGGGATATGTAGTAGCTTAACCTTAAGGAACGTAGTCGCTTAAGCAAAGCTTTTGGTATGTATTCGCTTATGTTAATCTTAAGGAAAGAGAAGGCTAGATCTAATAGATAATAGTGGTATTCTTACCTAGGAACTAGAGCAGACGCATACCTTTTATCTATTGTCTTATCGTCTTCTCTTCCTAGTTCTATCTTCCTGTAGTTCAAGGAAGCATGGGAGCTATGAAAGACCGTAGGAGAGAGAGCAAGGAGGAGCATATGACTCTTTCTTCTTTATTTTTAGAATATAGGAAGGAGATCTTACTTCTTAGAAAGAGATGACTAGACCTTTATATGTACGGTCTCTGTAATTGAAGAGAGAAGATAGGTTGGATTCAAAGGAGGCTTCAAGGTAACGGGCTGCTACGGATAGGCGCTAGTGGTAAGTCGGGTTCCTTCTCTTCCAATCTTTCCTCTCCAGCAGCATTGGGAGAACTTCACTACACTACGTTCCTTATTGCTTGCCCTACTGCCGCCCTCTTCTGTCATGAGGCCAGTCTTCATTCTTACTTCCTTCGGCCTTTAGCCACTCCATCTCTCTTTGCATGCCTTTTTCGTGCCTATCTCTTCCATGGATTCTCTTTCGTCGTGCAAAAGGTCTTCCCCTTGTGCTCTTTTATTCCAAAATTCTTTGACTAAACCGATCCGTGGTCTCTTTCATTCCCCAACCTCTACCAACTTCTTTGCCTTCCCCGCAAATAAGTAAAAGGTGGGACTCTTCGATCTTCTACTGATGAAACTCTTATCCAATTCGATTCGTGTTCCATGGATCTATTCATTCATAAAGAGGCAAGTGCGTATTCTTCGCCAACTCCCGCCTACTACTTGAAATTGGTTTCGGTCTTTGGGGAAACGAATGTTATGGATCTGAAATGCCTACCTTTTTACTTTTTCAGGGAATGATTGTGGAATCTACGCTTGGTGGGAGACCAAGCCGAAAGGCCAATCCGAGATAAATCGAACCGAACAGCTCAAAGGAATGGTACTATAGATAAGACTTGGGTTAGCAGAGACTCATCAAGCAGACTGCCTGCTATCTACTTTGGAGAGTGTTCACTGATTGGCAGAAGGAATAGTAGACAACCCGAGTTCTTGTATTTTTCTTGCCTGTGCAATTGAGGTTTTGACGTACTTTCAACTCACCAAACTCCGTCTTTTTTTTATCCATCACTTGGAAGAGGTCTTGTTGGAGGTCACCTTGGAAAGTCTTTTCGTTGGAAGTGAGTTTTCTAGAAAAAAGGGAAAACCCTTATCCGAAACCCGTTTATTTAGCTCGTTTGTCCTCTGGTTGAGCTTCATTGCTATACCACTACCATCAGGGCTTGGGACTATCGCAGCTTATCCAGGAGGTTACGAGGGGTTACTCTGACTTAGGGCGAGGCCCATCTTCTTTTAAGAAGGCTAAGCAGATTTATTTTAGGGAGTGGAATGAGGCTCGGCCACTAAAGGACCAACATCAACGCTTCTTTCTCTAAGGCCTTTGCGCCCCTTAGAGAGAAAATCAATAGAAAGAAGTCTAAGGTAATTAAATTTTGTTGAATCATCTTCACTTAGTTGATATATAATAGGCTGCTAATGTAGAACTTGACGCACTGGATTAAGTAGATACTCTATAATCTAGGTTTTAGTAGACAGAATTAGTCTAGTAAAGCTCTGGGTCTGGGGAAGATGTGTACTATCTAGGTAGAAGATCTTCAATCATTAGCTCTGGTTCACGACAAAACGTTGTAGGCCTAAGAGCAGTTGCAGCTCTTGGAGTCTGACCAGTAAGGGAAAAATTCACACTGGGAAGTCTCTCTCTTAATAAAGAAACTACATCCTAATCATACCCAGCTCCCGGCCTTAAAGAATCAATATCCGGAGAATGGTAAATGGCAAGAAAGGGTGTAACCGATAAGATCCGACTTGAAACTTGAAAGAGAGTGATTGTGTCCTTAGCGTATACTAAACATCGCTCTTCAAACCTTCATTCATGGAAAGCTTTCTATCTTCTCTTCTTCTGTAACATGACTTGTTAGAAGTGATGAATCTTCCACTTATTCAGTGGAAGTTTTTGTGACTAAAGAAGATCAACCTACGAAAAGACTTCTTCAACTACTACTACTTAACAGAACTAGACTCAAGAACTAAGCTAGCAACTCCTTAAGAAGGTATGTAATTGCTTAAGAGAAGCTTTTGGAAAGGAAAGACAAACTTTGCCTAGCCTGAAAGAGAGTAACTTCACTAACTTATTGCCAGAGATATCATTAGAATAGCAAGTGATTCCAAAATGCGCTCTTACTGTGTGAGTAGCCGCTCCTAATCTTTTGCCTATAGGAGCACTTCTTAAAAGAAAATAAGTGGCTATTATATCACCAACCGCAACTAGAAAGAGAACAAAAGAGTAGTGAAAAAGGAATCCCTCAAAGCCCCTTATCCATTTCTAGCAGCTGTCATTCCTATATTCCTTATTAGATTAGATGTTACTTTCTTTAGTTTAGCAAATCCAGTATCGAAGGAATTCTTCTAACATTAAGAATCTTTCAGGGGGAGTAGCACTTCTACCTATACTTGAAGTAGCTAAGGTGTTAACTCAGTAATCTAAGTTAAGGAATACGTGGAAATCTCCAAAGGTAAGGCTCTAAAAGAGTTTTCTTTTTTGGAGGATAGTAGAAGTTTTCTATCTTGATGCGGGTCTCAGGACTTCCCAAGTCTTTGATAACGTTGTAAACAAAAGGAGTATCTAAATAGAGATTTACCTTAGTAAGAAAGGCGTCAAAAAAAAATCCTTAATCAGTAGAAGACTAATAAAGTTGAGTAGCCTGAGGATTTTAGCAATGAATGGAAGAAACAGTAAGAGATAGATATAATTTATATTAGGGAAAAACTCCTTTTCTTTACCGGTTAGATCTTTCAACACATGGATTTTTGATTAAAGAGAGGGGTCTTCAGAGGAAAGAAGAGTTGTACCGAAGACTTTCTATTAGCATAGAATAAAGTGAAGTCCGGCACTTTGGCTTAGTCACTCTCTCATCGTTCCTGAGAGCAGATGTCAGGATTGAACAAGAAGAGTTACTATGTGTAACATAAATAAGACTTTTTTCTAGGGCTTAATCTTACAAGAGAAGAAGTTGTTAGCAATTCAGGTTAGGGTTTCGGTTTAATACCTATCGCCCTATTCTGATAGCAGAGTAGTTTTAAAACCAATAAGAGAAGTATGGGCGATGACCTAGTCTTTCAAGACAGTCAACATCCGCAGTCAAGTGACAAGTTCACTCTATAGTAGAACGGAATCTGTCTCCTTCTCTGTTGCTATTCTCGGCCTAGAGACAAGGAACCTCTTTTGGGACCTCGTGGTGCTTGCGGCTTTCCCCAAGATAACTTATTCCGCATCGGCACCAAGGACCAAGGGCTTTCGAACTACTTAGGTTGTCCCCCCTAGACTTTCCTAAAAGGGCTATCCCCCCATCTATATGACCATGGTCTTGTCACGAGCTGGATTTGAACCAGCGTGCTCCAGAATCATGATCTAGGTTTTGACCTACCGATCGTGACTTTTGGCTACCCGGTTCATCGATATCTTAAACAAAAGGAAAGACTAACGAAGGTAGACTATGTCCGGGGTGGCCTGGAGCCACAAGAGACTCTTTCTTAAGCTTTCACTCAACCCATACGTGCAATATCATCCACAACTAAAAACACTTGTCGGAATACGAATGAAATCAAAAAGGCCATTATTAGGGTAAACAATGCGACAGCTTCGCCATGCGGTGTGCTTTTCTCTGGGCTTCTGTCTCCTCTGATGTAACCCCCGGCTAGTCCCATAATTATTGGAGGATTCTCACAGTATGCCCCAGTAATAACGTTAAGAATACTCAAACCGCCAACCCCAACAGTGAAAGTCACGACACAGGGGCTCACACCACTTTAAAGTTTGATTCAATCTAGCCAAAAGTTTCCCTTAGGCTACCTTATTACGACCTGTACTTCTTAGGTTTTTTGTTAACTTAACCGTCCCGGAAATGTTCATTTATCAACGAATACACACGATGGATTTGATCTTTTAGTTTAATAACGTTGGAGAAAAACGAAGAGAGCCATGAAACAAAGAAGGAAATGTTTTTAATGAATTAAATCAACTTTCCCATTTTTTCTGTTTTTTTGCTCGCTATTTCGTACCACTTTGGGGGGAGCCCCGTGGTTTTAAAGTCAAAGAGCCAAACCAAGATTTCCTTGAGATTCATGCGCCACAACATCTCGTGGGTGATTCTGGCAGCGTCCTTGTACAGGAAGAAATAGGCCATGAATAAGCTCCAGACACATAGGCCGATAAAACGGTTTAGTGCGGTTCGATAAACCGTTTTTATCGTGGAACAAATAAAAAAACGGATCTCGATAACCTCTTATACAACGGTTTTTTTTTTTTTTTTTTTTTTTTTTTGCTTTTAGAGCTCCCACCTCTCTTGATGGGCTTGGCTTTTTTAAGAAAGCTTTCTTCTTATTGCTCTATAGTGCGATACTTAAAACTTGGGACTTTTCAAGTTCGCCAGAACAGTAGATGATTCTCATGTTCGGCGGCACAGGAAGCTTGCCCACCACCCAACTCCCTTTTTCGCAGAGGCGTAGAAGTTTTCTTCTTTAACTTCAGGAAAAAGATTTTTACTTTATTTCTTGTAGTTGTTCTTTGACGCATCTAGCGTTTGAAGCCCTACTAAGTAGTAAAAGTTGTTTATTTCATCTCTTTTCGCGATTACGATGGATTTGTAGCCAAAATCCCCTTCTCCTGTAAGCGCTTTTAATAGCTGGGATTCTGTCAACTGTTCCGGGCTTTTTCGGATTTCCAGTAGAAGAAATTCTTTTATACAATGGGTTTTTTTTAATTGTGTTTTTTTCCATTTTTCTGTCCATTGTGTATTTTTTTTTTCATTTTTTTGTTCCGCTTTCTCTTTTTGGTTCTGCCTCCGAAGGATCAACTCTACTGACACCATTCTGTCTTGTCATTTTTTCTTATTAGAATAGAACACCTCGATGCCGATTTGCCGAAGATGAAGATCATTCTTATAGTATAAGGTATTTTTCGGCAGCGAATCGGATGGTACCATTCCTTCTGAGCAAGGCACGCCCCCCCCCCCCCCCAATTTCTGCCCTGAAATTAGAACCCCCCATCCCATTTCTACCCCTTATTCCATTACCTTCCTCGGGGTCAGGTAATGGCGTGGTCAGACAAGATCAAAGTCTTCTTTTGACTATGATTGGGTCCTGCAATGGTAGAACCTCGTGAACCGGGCGTACTACTTCCTAACCTTTTGTGGACCTTTCTTCTCTTATGATTTTTGCAAATTTCTTGAGTTTAGTGATTGATATCAAAGAGAGTCTAAGTCTAGTCACTCAACTAATCTACTCGTAGAGTGCTAGTAGTCTAGTAGTAGCGTGCGTGGTAGTTAAGACTTCGCTCCTTCTTCTCCACTATGAAACCCCACTTGGGATGCAAAGCATTCTTTTTGACCTTGTACTAACTTAGGGAATCATAGCCGGCTTTTTAAAACACATATAATATATTATAAAAGACATCACAGAAGAAAGAGAGCACAAAACACACATACAGAGAAAGCGGATGTGGACCTTTGGATGCCACTTTTCTTTAAAAAAAAATAAGCTTTGGACACACTCATATGGCCAGTCACCCACGAGGGTGGTTTCTCGTTTGAAATTTTCTAGTTCAAATGGTTCATCTAGGTAAACTCATCAATTGGTCTTTGACCTCTCCCATGTTGTTGATTGGTATACCCTTCGTTTAGGAAATGACTTAGAGTCAAGCCATCTCGCTCAACTATACTCAACCTCTATAAAAAAAGCCCTTGTTGAACTAGATTCCCTTCTAGTGAGAGCGGCATAAAGGAGCACTATACAGGGTTTTTTTTTTTAAAATGAACAGATGAGCTAACGCACTACTGATTTTCTACATACTAGCAATGCAACTACTCCTCATAAATACTCAAACTGAACTAGTTTCTCTCTCTTCCTTGCTTGTAGAAAGTGATCGGGCTAGGATAGGTCGTTAAAACTATTAACCCCAATCAAATTAACTAATTATAAAAGCTAGACTTCACACTAAACTAGTTAGTGGCAAGCAAGGGTCGATCCGCTGAGGAAGCTTTCTCATTTAATATCAAAATCACCATGCAAGAGTAAGAAAGGGGTATATTTTGTTGGAATTTGGAATGTAGACACTAGAACTATAAATAAACAAGTAAAAGGGTGATTAAATCAAGGAATAACAACGCTAGGGATTAGGGGGTTTCAAACATGATTAGAATAAAGGAAGACAATGATAAGCATCATGATTAACATGCCAAAGAATATAAAATTCTACCTAAACAACTCATTTTCATGCAATAGTTTAGGCAAACCAATGAAAGTGGTCTAAGCTAATTAGGATCATTTTCATGCATCCCATTAGGCACAATCTAACCCAAGAATAAAGAGGCACAATACATGGAACTTTATTTTAACAACTCATTCTCATCCAATCATTAAGATAGAGGTGATCTAAATCTAGTTCAAATCATTTTCATGCATTTAAACTAGAAGGCAATCAAATAAAGTACTACAATAATCTCAAGCCAATAAAAATCATATCTTTCATCAATTTAAGGCATGTAATCAATCCACTATCATCATTCATCCATCATTCAATACATATTTTACACCCCCTTCCCCTAGCTAAGAGATTAGCCTAGAAAAAGGGGACTAAACATGATAACAAAACTTTATGAAAACACAATAAACATGAAAGCAAACATGATAAAAAACAATGAAAATACCAAAATATATTAATCCACAAAATAGATAGAAATAAACAACTAGAGTGCAAATAAACAAGACTAAGAGAAAGGATTAGAGATTACTAAGTAGGCAATAATAGAAAGATTAAAACTTGCAAAGTTGCTTGATGGATTGAAATGAAACTTGACCTAAAGTTGCATACATGGAAATAACTTGAGTAATACTACACTTTCTCTCTCTAAGATTAGGGTTTAATTGTCTCTAAGATAATGTTAGATGCCCCACTAATTCACCCTACGGCCTATATATATAGGTCCACTAAAAAGATACAAGAATTCGAAATAAATAAAACTGAAACCCAGCGGTGCGTGCCCGCGCATAAACACTGTGCGCCCGCAGAGCTGCCACGCGTGCGCCCTCTCCGATCTTGTGCGCCCGTAGATCTGTGGGTACGGAGGAATTAGACGTATGGATGTGCGCCTTCTCCCAGCTACTACGCGCTCGCACATGATGAGTGCGCGCCCGCACACATGTCGCACATGTGGCACGCACAACTCTCTGTTTTGGCTCGGCTTCTGCTACTATCTCGTGCGGGTTCTCACAGGGCTGCGCGCCCGCACAGTTCAAAGGCACGCACCCGCACAGTTCAAAGGCGCGCTCCCGCGTATAAGCTGCGCACAGGGCTTACAAAACCTTATGTTTTTGTTCTGCTCTTGAGGCAATCCTGCGCGGGTTCTCGTTGTGCTGCGCGCCCGCACACAGGGGATATGAGGATGGATTGGTCTTCTTCTAATGCCTTGATTCCTACAAAACGAAAACAAAGAAAACAAGGAGAAAGGCAAACTAAGAAAAGAAGAACAAAAAGGGGGCAAACAAGCTACAAGTGGGAGGAAAAACCCGTAAAATGAGCACTAAATCGTGGCATAAATGCCGCTCATCAAATTCCCCCACACTTGCTTCTTGCTTGTCCTCAAGCAAAGGAAACCAAGGCAAAAGGCAACACATCATAACAAACACAACATGACAAGGTTTAGGAAAATCAATCAAGTACCATGGTGAGAAATGCTCTATTTGGACTCAAACATAGAGACATTAATCAAAGAATACTTACCTTTCTCAATTTAAGAGGGAATACACACTTTAAGATGCTCAAGGTTGAAAGAGACAAACCTAAGCTAAGCATAGAGAACTAATGATTTCATCCTCCGCCCTAGCCCCATCCAAGACGGTCCATGATCTCTCTGCTAGCTTCAATTCATCCCCTAGTTGGCTCCTCATGATTCCTCGAGGGAACCGGAAAAAAAAAATTACTTCTATGTGGAACAATGAGTTTATCCCGACATCTCAACTATACGTACTCTCTCCATAGGGTTGAAATATATCTCCCTCCACCGTTCTTTGACCACGCCCCTCTAAAGTCCAAGGGTCTTAGTTAGGGTTGTAATGTCATGGCTAAAGGTTAAGGTTGGGAGTCAATTTGAAAATTTTTGGTGGAAACTCCTAAGTGAAGCATAAGAGTGGCCATCTCTCAATAACAACATAGGAATCTAACCTAATCTCAAATTACAACCTTCAATACAAAATACATGACAACCGTCAATATGCGGTTCCTCGTGACAAGGAACCGGCCCCTGTTGGGGCGGAAAATACGGATAGTTAACCGGTGGGTCAAAATGCCCTTGGTTTACATGCCAATCATAAATGTTGGCATTGTAAACCGAGTACCCATCGGCGGCCTCCGTCAATCGGTTTACTTGCATAGACAAGTTTTGGAATGCACGCTGAAGATTGAAAGAAGAAGAGGAAGAGGCCATACCTCCCTCGCTAAAGGAAGGGATGTGCAAACCTTGTTGGGATCTCTCCCCAAATTAGAATCCTTGTTGTTGATGATGAAATTGTTGTTGATGAAATTGCTGCTGTTGTTGAAATTGTTGTTGTTGTTCTTCTTGTTGTTGTTCTTGTTGTTGTTGTTGTTGTTGTTGGTGGTGACGCTCGCGGACAATCATATTGCGCTCACCTCCAAGAGCGTTAGGCAGGACACCATTGTCCATAGGGATCTTCCACACATTCCTAGAGTTCCGCTCCAAGGATGTGCGACCAGGGAACGGTAAGATGCAATGGTGCACCCGCTCAACGCACCAATCGTGGAAGTTGTTCACGTCGTTGGTCGGTTGGATGAAGACTGACTTCCTCATATAAGAGATGTCCACGAACATATCCATGTCCTTTCCAACCCTCGTGCAAAAAGGGAAGAGACACTCACCCCCTAGTTTCGAAGCAATCCTTGTAATCATCCCACCAAGAGCAATCTCTCCTGTCTTGTTCCCATTCTTGATTGCCTCACAACACAACACAAACCAGTACCCCATGTTGAGCCACCCACTCGCTTCCTCCTTTGTGGTGACCCAAAGTGTGAAAAGCTCTTCATGAGAGAACTTGCTCAAATCTTGTTTGCGAAACACCGCAAACCCCAAGATGCGGTGTAGGATGCGGAGTACTGGGTGGATAATTTGGCTTGCCACCGAGTACCGAGTACTAAACTCTTCCATGTCGGTAATTGTCCGCCACCAACGGAAGGCATCGTACTCGAGGAAGAGCTTGGTGGATGGGGCAAGGAGATCGGCATCAGGGTTAAAATCCAAAAGTTCATTTAGACGCCTTAAGGAGATCACATGGCGGGCATTGAAGAGTTGGAAGGAGATTTGGAACTCGTTGTTTCCAACGGGTTCCTTCTCAAAGGAGGCTAGGAACTCATAGGTGGGCTCCTTGAAAGTTGGGTATTGGTGCTGGATGAACTCACTCATCCCAAGGTTATCAAGAAGGGACCGAAGGTCCTCATCTTTACCCAGATCACGCATTGAGCGTTGGTAGTAGTGTCGAGTGGGGTTTAGTTTGCGTTTGATGAGGGTTTGATGGATGGGAGCGTGGTGTCGGTTTACAAATTTCAAGGTGGGTAGAGTTGTTTGTTCTTGGTTTAGATTTTGAGAGGAGGGTTGGGGTTCATTAATTGTTATCCTGGGCTCCTTCCTGCTCCTTCTTCTACTACTCATCTTCACCAAGTTTAACTCAACAATCCCAAAAATACCGAGAACACCAAAAGAGTGATCCAACACTCAAGAATACCCAATTCTTCCCACAACAACAACAACAATTGAAGCTTTGACGTTGTTATGTGAAAACAGGTTAGGAGCAACAACTTTCCAAGATACAAATAGCACAAGAAGAACACAAGAATCGCCAACAATATTCAATGCCAAAATTTGCAAAACTCAATCACGAAAGAGATAATTACTAAGCAAATTTCAATATCAAGTATCAAAAACTCTCAACATCACAAATTTTCAATTTCACATGCATAAACAATTCTCAATACTCAATATCAAGCTAGTAATTACTTTCAACAATTCTCAATACCTACAATCAAGTAATTGCTAGGCAAATTGCATAAAAATAACAATTTTCATCAACAATACTCAACAAATCACCAAGAAATTCATATCAAATTCCACAATTACAAGCAAAACTACCCTAAATAACACAAAATTCTTACAAGCTCAATCTTGCTTAGCAATCCTAAAACATGGTATTATCTAATGAATTAAAGCCACAAAGTAGTTGAGGTTAAGGATTATACCACAATTGAAGAGCATGAAGACCACCACGACCACTCACGCACCACCACTTCGACCACCAAGGAGCAATCTCGAATTTGGTGAAAAATGGGTGATTTTGAGAGGGGAAAGTGATGAATTTGTGAGAAAAGTTAGGGAATGTAGGGGATTTGATGAAATTTCAAGGTAATAGGTGAGATTAGAAGGGATTTGAGGGGTTAGGGTTTGTGTTCTTGAGGAGAGAGAGTGAGAATCGGTATGAGAGGCGGGAAAATGATGATGAAATCGGGGAAAAGGGAAGCTATCCCCTGATAAACCCAGATCTGCGCAACCGCGCAGGTGTATTGCGCGCCCGCGCAGATGTCGCACACACGTCGCGCAAAACTTTCTGCTAAAATTTGAAATTTGCCCTTAATTCTGTGCGGGTTCTCACAAGGATGCGCGCCCGCGCAGATGTCGCACACACGTCGCGCAAAACTTTCTGCTAGAATCTGAAATTTGCCGTTAATTCTGTGCAGGTTCTCACAGGGATGCGCGCCCGCACAGCCTTCTCTTGCGCGCCCGCGCAGATGTCGCGCACAGGGCGCGCATAAGCTTCTGCCAGATTTTGCCTTGCTGAGCTTCCCTGTGCGCGGGTTCTCCCAGGTCTGCGCGCCCGCGCACAGGGCTTTCATCAATATTTATGCTTTAAATCCCCCTCACTCACTTCCTAGTCTCCAAACCCCAACTTAGCTCCATATATAACACAAAACGGCCTCCAAATTCCCTCCAAACACGCACCAAAAAGACAAGTGCCTAAAAAGCAAGAGGAAAAACGAAAGCTATAAGACAAAAATCAAACAAACAGCCTACCAAAAATATGGAAAATAGAGAAGGAAAGGATTTAAAAGCCGAGTTGCCTCCCGGGAGCATTTCTTTATATGGTCATTAGCTTGACCATGATGAAAATCCATTCAAAAGGGTGTCTTAGGACCCAAAGGGTCAAGCCTCAGATACTCAATCACACAACCTTCTTCCTTGCAGAAATAGTGCTTCAAACGAGAGCCGTTCACCATGAATTTGTTTCCGTTAGCATCCAACTCAAAAGAACCATAGGGAGTGGTCTTTGATACAACGAAAGGCCCCGACCACTTAGATTTGAGCTTGCCCGGAAAAAAGCGAAGCCTTGAGTTGAAGAGCAAGACTTTATCCCCAACCTTGAAACTCTTGTTCCGGATATGTTGGTCGTACCACTTTTTTGTGTTCTCCTTATAGACTCTTGAGTTTTCATAGGCATCATCTCTAAGCTCCTTGAGCTCGTTGAGCTTCAACAACCTCTTTTCACCCGCTAACGACAAATCCATGTTTAGCTCTTTGATGGCCCACCAAGTTTTGTATTCTAGCTCGACCGGCAAGTGACAAGCCTTCCCATAGACCAACCTATAGGGGGTTGTACCTATGGGAGTCTTGTATGCCGTTCGAAGAGCCCAAAGTGTATCATCAAGCTTGAGAGACCAATCTTTCCTTGATTTGTTCACCATCCTCTCAAGTATATTCTTGATCTCACGATTCGAGACCTCCACTTGACCTTGAGTTTGAGGATGGTAAGGTAGACCAACCTTGTGATGAACGCCATATTTCTTGAGAAGGGCTTCCAATTGCTTCTTGGCAAAATGAGACCCTCCATCACTAATTAGAACTCTTGGCACCCCAAATCTAGGAAAAATGATTTTCTTGAGAAGCTTGAGCACCACCTTGTGATCATTGGTAGGAGAGGGTATAGCTTCGATCCATTTTGTCAAATAGTCAACCGCCACCAAGATGTATAGGTTCCAACATGAAGAAACGAACGGTCCCATGAAATCCACCCCCCAAACATCGAAGGGCTCCACCTCTAGAATACTTTGTTGGGGCATCTCGTCCCTTTTGGTAATTCCACCACTCCTTTGGCATCGATCACATTGCATAACGAATTTGTGAGTATCCTTGTGCATTGAAGGCCACCAAAGCAAAGATTGAGAGATTTTTGCTACCGTCTTGTCAACACCACCATGTCCCCCACATGGTAGTGAGTGACAATGCTCAAGGACACCCTCAATCTCATGATCGGGGACACACTTCCTAAAGAGACCATCACCACATTGCTTGAATAGATACAGATCATTCCAAAAATACCTTCTCACTTATTTGAAGAACTTTTTCTTTTGTTGAGAGGAGAATTCCGGAGGGACTACCCCACAAGCAAGATAGGTGGCAATATCCGCATACCAAGGTGTAGAAGTCGCCACCATAGCCATGAGAGCCTCGATCCCTATCTCATCATTAATTGGAACATCCTCCTTGTTCTCAAATGGAAGCCTAGCCAAGTGATCCGCCACATAATTCTCCACTCCCTTTTTGTCCCTCATTTCCATGTGAAAGTCTTGAAGAGAGAGAACCCAACGGATCAAGCGAGGCTTCGCTTCTTTCTTGGTCATGAGGTATCGCACCTCGATGTGATCCGTGTACACAATGACTTTTGAACATATGAGATAGAACTGGAACTTATCAAATGCAAACACCACCGCTAGCATCTCCTTCTCCGTTGTTGTATAGTTCTTTTGAGCTTCATCGAGAGTCCTACTTGCATAGTAGATGACACATGATTTCCCTTCATCGAGAGTCCTACTCGCATCGCACATTAGCTCAAAAGGCAAGCTCCAATCCGGAGCTTGCACAACAGGGGAAGAGATGAGAGCTTCCTTGAGCTTACGAAATGCCTCAAGGCAAGCCTCATCAAAGCTAAAAACAACATCTTTTTTAAGTAATTCGGTCAAAGGTTTGGCAATTGAGGAGAAATCTTTTATAAACCTTCGGTAGAAACCGGCATGCCCAAGAAAAGCTCGTACTCCCGTGACGGATGTAAGAGGGGGCAACCTCTTAATCACCGAAACTTTGGCCGGATCAACCTCAATGCCATTTTTTGAAACTTTATGACCGAGGACAATTCCCTCCTTAACCATAAAATGGCATTTTTCCCAATTCAAAACCAAACTCGTCTCTTGACACCTTTGCAAAACTCTTTCAAGGTTAAAAAGAAAAGTGTCAAAAGACGAGCCACCAACACTAAAATCATCCATGAAAACCTCAATTTCTTTTTCAAGCATTTCGGAGAAAATGGAAGTCATGCATCTTTGAAAAGTAGAGGGGGCATTGCATAATCCGAATGGCATTCTTCGGTATGCAAATGTTCCATATGGACATGTGAAAGTAGTTTTCTCTTGATCGCTTGGATGGATAGGGATTTGGAAAAATCCGGAGTACCCATCTAAGAAACAAAAGAAGGCATGGTGAGAAAGCCTTTCAAGCATTTGGTCCATGAAAGGGAGAGGAAAATGATCTTTTTTGTGTTCTTGTTCAATCCCCTATAATCAATACACATTCTCCACCCGGTCACCGGGTGGAGATTTCCTCTCCCTTTTCATCCATAACAATGGTCATTCCACCCTTTTTGGGAACTACATGAACCGGGCTCACCCACTTGCTATCGGAGATAGCATAGATGATGCCTGCCTCACGTAGTTTCAAAATTTCTTTCTTGACAACCTCTTGAAGGTTGGGGTTCAACCTCCTTTGAGGTTCAATGGAGGTGGAATGACCATCCTCAAGATGAATACGATGCATGCATAGAGAAGGACTAATGCCCTTGATATCATCAATGCTATACCCTATCACATCTTTGTATTTTCTCAAAACATCAAGCAATTTTTTCAAATTAAGTTCATCAAGGGTAGAATTGACAATAATAGGGTATTTTTCTTCCGCATCAAGATAAGCATATTTCAAAGAAGGGGGGAGGGGCTTGAGTTCTACCTTGGGAGGAGGCTTGGAACTCTCCTCCGATTTTTCCTCCATTGATTCAAGCTCAATCTTGCTTTATTGATCAACTTCCTCCTTTGAGGATTCCTCTATTGCCATGACAAATTCTTTGGCTTCTTGAGAGTGGAACTCCTCTTTGCATGTGAGAGCTTCCACAATTGGATCTTGAGGCTTCATCATGACCCTTCCCAAACGGTCCAACTCCTCATTCACAACATCAACTCGATAACACTTTTCAACCATAGGGGTCTTTAGCAACTTTGAAAACTCAAAGACTATCTTCTCATCGGCCACTTCACATGTGATGGTGTTATTTTTGCAATTGATGACCGCCCCCAAACTCTTATGAGCTTCCCGACCCAAAATCAAGGGTGTGTCCACATCTTCTTCCATGTCCATCACTACAAAGTCACAAGGCACATAGATGTGTCCCACTTGAATTGGAATTTCCTCAAGTTCTCCACAAGGTAACTTCACCGAGCGGTCGGCTAGTTGAATTGTCTTCCTTGTAGGGATCATCTCAATATTGAGTTTTTGAGAAATGGATAAGGGGATTAGACTAACACTTGCTCCAAGATTGGCCAATGCACCCCTAGCTTCCATATTTCCAATTTTCACCGGCAAAGTGAAACTCCCCGGGTCTTTCTCCTTCTTGGGCATTTTATGTTGAACAAGAGCACTCACTTGGTGTGGAAGGGTGATAAGCTCATCATTGAGCTTCCTTTTGTTGGTGAGGATGTCCTTGAGAAATTTGGAGTAAGATGGCATTTGTGTCACTACTTCAAGAAAAGGGAGATTGATGTGCAAGTTCTTCATCACACTTAGAAACTTTTCAAACTTGTCATTCAACTTCCTCTCCGCAAGCCTACTTGGAAAAGGAACCGGTCCATCAAGGTTCCTAGTCTCACTAGGAATTGAAGTTGTCTTCTCGTTGTTGACCTTCTTCTTCTCCGAACTTCCTTCTACCTTTTCAACTTTTTCCTCCTCACCTCTCTTATCTTCATTCACACTCTCTTTTCCTCCCTTCTTTCCCTCACTATCCCCCTCATTTGGACCATCATATGAAGTTCCCGACCTCAAAGTGATTGCCTTGCATGTATCGGGTTTTTGGTTATGAGAAGGATTAGGTTGTGGTTGTCCGGGTAGAGTTGATGGTGAATTGAAAGGAGTCCTCTCGGCCAATTGAGCTAGTTGTGAATCAACCATCTTGTTGTGAGCCCTTATTTCTTGCATTTGTTGCCCAAAAGTTCGCATTTGTGAATGCATAGCTTGAAGGAGTTGTGTGGGTGTTGGCTCCGCTTGAGGTGCTTGTTCTTGATTTCTTTGGGGTGCTTGGGTTTGATTGTTGTTGGTGTTGGTTATTGTATTGGTTTTGGTTGTTGTATTGGTTGTTCCTTGGGTAGGTTCCTCTTGGGTTTTGGTTTTGAGATGGAGGTGGATTTTAGTATTGGGGGTTTGAATTGTAAGAGGGTTGAGCTTGTTGGCCCCATTGTTGAGGTTGAGATGCAAACCCGGGTGGTGGTTGTCTCCAAGCTACTCCACCATCGCCTCCTCTAAAACCATCTTGCCTTGTGTTGTATGTCGCTACATGCTCAGGGCTCAACCTCCACAATAAGATGTATCATGGTTCGTTCCTCCACAATTTTGACAAGAGAAAGAGTTGACTTGAGAAAAGCTTGCTCCACCGCTTGAGCTTGCATTTACACTTGTGTTCAACTTTGAGAGCCCTTTTGTGAGTTGCTCAATTTGATGTTGCAATTGATCGACCTTCTCCAATTCATACATCCCACCTTTCTTCGGTGCACTCCTTCTCCTACCTCCCCAAGAGTAGTTCTTTGCTACCTCCTCGATCTTTGCCTCCACTTGATTTTGGGGACTCTTGATCAATTGTCCACCTGCCCCCGCATCGAAGTTAGCTCTAGACATGGGCTCCAATCCATCGTAGAAAAACCTCATGAGCAAACTTTGATTGTATTCATGGTGAGGACACGCTTGTACCAACTCTTTGAACCTCTCCCAAGCTTCATTAAGGCTCTCATCCGTTTCTTATTCAAATGATGCAATCTTCCTTCTCATCTCGGCGGTCTTTTCCTCGGAAATGAACCTCTTCAAGAATGCCTTAACTACCTCCCTCCAAGATGTGAGTGAGTTAGGCTTCACTTGTTTCAACCACTTCTTTGCTCTTCCCGAAAGAGATTGTCGAAATAGGTGCATCCGGATGTATTCTTGAGAAACTTGGTTGGTTTGAATCATGGCACATAGCTCAAGGAATCTATCAAGGTGCTCTATGGGGTCTTCACTTGTAGAACCCGAAAATTGCTCCGATTGAACCATTCTTGTATATTGGGGATGAATTGTGAAGTTAGTTTCCGTGACGGGTAACAAAATCCCTCCCGTGAGCTCATAATCCTCCGGATTTCCGAACTCACGAAATAAAATATCATCCTCTTGTCCCGCCATTGATTCACTTTGCGAACTATAAGAGTAAGAATCACTCCCACTATCAATGATAGCACCAAGTCCTCTTCCTTCTTCTTGAAAAAGTCTACGGATTTGTCTTAAAGTTTGGTTGATTTCTTGGTCGATATGATGTGTAGGTGGTCCTTGAGATCTTCTAAGCATTCACCAAGGCTAAGCAAACATTTAGCAATGATAGGTATGATAAAACAAGTCAAAACAAAAAGGAAAGCAATTAAAATTACCCTAACAAAAGCAAAATTAGACACTAAACAAGCCGCTTCCCCGGCAACGGCGCCAAAATTTGATCGGGCTAGGATAGGTCGTTAAAACTATTAACTCTAATCAAATTAACTAATTATAAAACCTAGACTTCACACTAAACTATTTAGTGGCAAGCAATGGTCGATCCGCTGAGGAAGCTTTCTCATTTAATATCAAAATCACCATGCAAGAGTAAGAAAGGGGTATATTTTGTTGGAATTTGGAATGTAGACACTAGAACTATAAATAAACAAGTAAAAGGGTGATTAAATCAAGGAATAACAACGCTAGGGATTAGGGGGTTTCAAACATGATTAGAATGAAGTAAAACAATGATAAGCATCATGATTAACATGCCAAAGAATATAAAATTCTACCTAAACAACTCATTTTCATGCAATAGTTTAGGCAAACCAATGAAAGTGGTCTAAGCTAATTAGGATCATTTTCATGCATCCCATTAGGCACAAGCTAACCCAAGAATAAAGAGGCACAATACATGGAACTTTATTTTAACAACTCATTCTCATCCAATCATTAAGATAGAGGTGATCTAAATCTAGTTCAAATCATTTTCATGCATTTAAACTAGAAGGCAATCAAATAAAGTACTACAATAATCTCAAGCCAATAAAAATCATATCTTTCATCAATTTAAGGCATGTAATCAATCCACTATCATCATTCATCCATCATTCAATACATATTTTACACCCCCTTCCCCTAGCTAAGATATTAGCCTAGAAAAAGGGGACTAAACATGATAACAAAACTAGATGAAAACACAATAAACATGAAAGCAAACATGATCAAAAACAATGAAAATACCAAAATATATTAATCCACAAAATAGATAGAAATAAACAACTAGAGTGGAAATAAACAAGACTAAGAGAAAGGATTAGAGATTACTAAGTACGTAATAATAGAAAGATTAAAACTTGTAAAGTTGCTTGATGGATTGAAATGAAACTTGAGCCAAAGTTGCATACATGGAAATAACTTGAGTAATACTACACTTTCTCTCTCTAAGTTTAGGGTTTAATTTTTTCTAAGATAATGCTAGATGCCCCACTAATTCACCCTACAGCCTATATATATAGGTCCACTAAAAAGATACATGAATTCGAAATAAAAAAAACTAAAACCCAGCGGTGCGCGCCCGCGCATAAACACTGCGCGCCCGCACAGCTGCCACGCGTGCGCCCTCTCCGATCTTGTGCGCCCGATGATCTGTGGGTACGGAGGAATTAGACCCATGGATGCGCGCCTTCTCCCAGCTACTGCGCGCTCGCGCATGATGAGTGCGCGCCTCACACATGTCGCACATGTGGCGCGCACAACTCTCTATTTTGGCTCTGCTTCGGCTACTATCTCGTACGGGTTCTCATAGGGCTGCGCGCCCACACAGTTCAAAGGCGCGCGCCCGCGCATAAGCCGCGCACAGGGCGCACAAAACCTTCTGTTTCTGTTCTTCTCTTGAGGCAATCCTACGCGGGTTCTCATAGTGCTGCGCGCCCGCACACAGGGGATATGAGGATGGATTGCTCTTCTTCCAATGCCTTGATTCCTACAAAACGAAAACAAAGAAAATAAGGAGAAAGGCAAACAAAGAAAAGACGAACAAAAAGGGGGCAAACAAGCTACAAGTGTGAGGAAAAACCCGTAAAATGAGCACTAAATCGTGGCATAAATGCCACTCATCAGAAAGTTAAAAAACAGATTAATCGCTGACGCCTATACTTGAATTTAGAAAGGATTCCCAATTCATGGTTACTTGGGGCGTTTTGTGAAAGTAAAGATCAAGGTTTAAGCCAATTCCTTTATGAGTTTTATTCCTTATAGTCACAACTGTGAACAAGACTTCAAGCACAATTGTGAAGCAAACTTCATGATTCGCTTTTTTCTTTCATACTTTCTATTTAGAGCTCAATTACATCGAGCCTCGCGTCAGGTCTAATGTTAGCATAAATAACAGAAAATAACCAGGATTGGAAGAGAAAATCCCCTTCATTCCCACATGGATCTCCTTCTCCGTCTTTCGTATTCGTAGTAAGGGCATCGGATCTAGTTCATGCTTTCCAAGCTTTCCAGTCTCTTTGCTCTTTGCTAGCCTTCTAATCGCATCAGCCTTTACAACGGCATAATTCTTCTCCCCTTAAACGAGTACTGTATTGGTTTTCATTTCTTTCTCAGTCTTGTATGTTTTGCTTTCTGCGAGTCTTTCATTCCTTCCTCGAAAGAAGTTGGTGTAATCTAATAGCCTTAGGAGGGAACAATACCTATGTCCAGAAGTGGTCCATCCCACATTCTTAGTTAACCCATTCCCGAGTTCCTTTTTTATTCGGATGAGTACCTATTTCGTTTTTCTTGAGACTGTTTCACTCCTCCAGTAAGATAAGGGTTGGATGTTTTGTAACGGGCACCGTCCGTTACGAATAACAACGTATTCGTAATGGGCACCTGAAATGCCCGTTACGAATAAGTACTTATTCGTCACGGGCGTTTCACGTGCCCATTACGAATAAGGACTTATTTTAGTATAATAAGTCCTTATTCATAATGGACACCTGAAACGCCCGTTACGAATAACCACTTATTCGTAACGGGCATTTCAAGTGCCCGTTACGAATAAGTTGTTATTTATAACGAGCACTTGAAATGCCCGTTACAAATAAGGATTTATTATATATAAATATGTACTTATTTGTAACGGGCACAAAAATGTCCGTTACGAATAAGTACTTATTTGTAACTAACTACTCTCCTGCCCGATACAAATAGTCTTTAAATTAAATTTTTTTTTATTAAATTTCGGCAGCATTTATTTATATATAATTAATATATATTAATTAGAACCTGTTATAATAAACCTGTTCCTGTAAATAAACAATTATACCGAACAAACATTCCTAGAAATTAATAAGACATAATATAAAAATATAAGTAAAACATTACAAATAAAAACTTGTATAAGTTTATCCAACACACAACAACACTAATAATATTACATTGTTCTACCTAAACTAATAGCTATGCATTCAATAAATATTTAGTTCTAAAGTAATGCGCCCACTGTTCTCGAACCACATTCAACCCGTCAACATCATAATGGGCTTTCCCTGGACAAAAATCCTTAAAAAAAACATATATATGAATGAGGTTACAAAATAAAAACAATCATTAGAATAAATGTGATGGTCCAAATTATAGAAATAAAACTCAAAACATCCGTAATTAACTTATATTTTGGTTTCTATGAATTGAAATCAATGAAAAATGACCATTTATGCACTTTTAGGAGCATTTAGAGCCAAAAAGACTACAAAATTGCCTAAGGTACTTGTATCTTTCCCATCTTTCATGTATTAGTCCAAATTATAGAAATAAAACACACAACATCCGTAATTAACTAATATTTTGGTTTCTATGAATTGAAATCAATTAAAAGTTACCATTTACTCACTTTTGGGAGCACATAGAGCCAAAAGGGTTTTAAAATTGCCTAAGGACTTCTATCTTTCCCATCTTTCATGTGTAAACTCAAAATATAGAAATAAAACTCAAAACATCCATAAATAACTTATATTTTGATTTCTATGAATTGAAATCAATGAAAAGTGACCATTTACTCACTTTTGGGAGCATTTAGAGCCAAAAAAGCTTTAAAATTGCCTAAGGGATTTCTATCTTTCCCATCTTTTATGTATTGGTCCAAATTATAGAAATAAAACACATAACAAATATAATTCACTTATATTTTGGTTTCTATGAGTTGAAATCAATGAAATATGACCATTTACTCACTTTTGGGAGCATATAGAGCCAAAAAGGCTTCAAAATTGCCTAAGGACTTCTATCTTTCCCATCTTTCATGTATTAGTCCAAATTATTGAAATAAAACGCATAACATCCATAATTAACTTATATTTCGGTTTCTATGAATTGAAATCAATGAAAAATTACCATAATTTACTTCTCTTTCCCACTAGCAAATGGTTGACCACTTTTCGAGCCTAAGGAAATTTCGGTAGCATTTCCCTATGGTTCTCCAAGTACACGATGTAATTAATTTCTTAATTACATATGTACCCAGAGAACACATTAGGGAATGCTAACACGAAATTACCTTTACTACCGAAAAACAAGCAACCATTTACATCCTAAGTGAGAATACAATTCCAAGAACATTCCCAGGAAAGGAATGATGTCCTTCGAACAAGTGTATTATTCTGATAGCGGGTTCAGAATTATTAGAAAGCTAATATATTCAGTAAGGTCAAGTGATCGGAATGCCTGGGTGGAGGCCCTTTCCGATCAGTAATATTAATATAATTAATATTACAGCTTAATCTTGACTGAACCCTTCGGGTCACACCCAAGCAAATATATGCGAACCAACTCGACGAATTAATTCGGAAGAAATTAATTCGTCGCCTGAGTGTTAAATATTTAGACGTCGGTAAATTTGAGCTTAGAGCATCGAAACCGATCGTCGGAAGTCGAGTCGAAAAATAGTGAAAGACGAGACGAAAAATAGTAATAAATCAACAAAAGACCAAAATACCCCTAGCATCGGAATGCCCTAGTAAACCGAGTGCTAAGGGCGTATGGCCTAGCATGGTGGCTAGCATGCGCACCAAGCCGAGCCTAGGCTGGCTGGTGCGTGCTAGCGCACCCATGCTTGCATCGCAAAGCTAGGCGCTGCCTAGTGCGTGCTAGCATGCTAGGCACTGCCTTGTGCGCGCATTGGCTAGCAAGCCATGCCGCAACAAGCTACAGCAGCTAGCACGCTAGGCGCGCCAGCTAGCCACAGCATGGTGAGGGCCATTGCTTGCTAGCAGCGAGGCCAAGGCACAAAGCCACAACAGCCCGCACAAGCATGCTGGGAGTGCTGGGCTGCAGCGCCTAGCAGCCCGCATGCGAGTGCTGGGCCTGCTGGGCTTGCGTGCTCGTGGGTGCCACGGACAGCAGCACATGGCAGCCCACCTTGGCTGCCTTGGTGCCCAAGGGTGGGTGCCATGTGGCTTGTGGTCCTTGAGTGTGTGATGTGAGGTGGACGGCTAAGGGAGAGGGAGTGGGGAGCAAGTTTGGTCCCCCCCTCCTCCAAGTGGTCCACACCTAACCACTCACATGAGCTTGCCACTTGTTGATTTATTACTAGCTTGATTATTTATTTTATTTTAGCTTTAAAATAAAATGGAAAAATCATACTATCCCACATTGATGGGAGAGTAAATGATACTCCCATCATTTCCTATAAATACCCAAGTATGGGCATTGGGAATGATGCTTGAGTGGGAGTTAGAAAGAGCATTCCATAATTTTGGGAAAACTCTTAAACTCACATAACACTCGGGTTTGGGTCGGACCTTGCTAACCCCAAGGTAGTAGACCTTAAAGTTGTGTTCGCCCATTTGTGGGTGGATACCGTTGGAGGCGCGGCGCATGACGTGCTAGTAGCTTTCAAGTAAGAGCCCCGGGTTTTGGGCGAAGCTCGCTTCGAGGGTAAGATTCGTTATCCTTTCTTTGTGAATATTTATTTATGCTTTGTGATTTTAATTATTGCGAGTGGTTCCTCGGGAGGGGTTGTTTCCGCGGTGAGTCGGACTCACCAAACCCCAACAGCGGTATCGGAGCCCCGCTCGTTTATTTTTATAATCATGTTTTTCAAGGTTTATTTTTTGGCTTAATTTTCTGGTTTATGTTGCTAATTAGATTAGTAGCTCGGTTTTTTTTATTTAATCCCGTTTTTAATGTCGAATTTGGCCCAGAACACAGATTTTCGCCCAAGACTAGTGAATTTTGGGTGGAAAACGTGTTCTGGAAAGGGTTTTACCCTGATGGGGCTGTGATTTTAGCCAAATTCTGACCAGAAATGTGTTTTTCGAGGGGTTTTTCGTTATTGACAAAAAATTTTAAGTCTTTTCTAACCTTGAAATTAATGGCATAAATTGTTGATTATATGGTTGATTATTTGCATATTTTTCTGCACTTTTATGTCCCCTTGAAGCACACTTACTTGGTAATATTTGATGCTTAAAGGTTGATTTATTTTCACATAATTGCAAACTAATTGCTTTTTAGTGTGAAAATTTTATTTTTGAAGCTTCCTAAGTGTTAAAGATTCAATCTTTATTTGTGATAAGTGATTGAAACTTTGAAAACCACTAAATTCCATGTTATTTTGAATTGAACCTTGTTGTTTTAATCATTTTGTGTTGATTAGAAACATAAAGTTTCGATTTTTGTGATAGAAATTTGGTTATCTTCATGTTGGAAGATATAATTTTCAAGGATTCACAAATTTTAGATGTTGGAATTTTCATTTGAACATTAAAGTTCATATTTTTCCAACTTCCCTTTACTTTGTCAAATTCTCAAGTTTAATTTAAATTGATTAAATTGAAAGTGAGAAATTGCCTCAATTTTATTTTGCACCAAGCTAAACCAATTTAATTAAAGATGGTTCTTGGAATTATTTTGGTTATTGCACTTTCAAAATTTTATTAAGTTAGACTTGTTTAAAATTTTATTTTGCTCACTAAATTATTGCACCACCATGGCGAGTCGGGCTGCACAGCAGCCCGCATGTGGCTGCCAAGGTGGTTGTGCCACCTCGATTGTGGGCCACACACGCGGCAGCAGCCACGCACAGCAGCAGCTCACGTGCGGCAGCAGCAGCCACGCGCGGCTGTGCTGTGGCAGCGGCTTACGGCCGTGTGCCGTGGGCTGTGTGTTCGTGGTCTTGGCGTGTGCGTATGCTTGGTGCGGTGAGGTGATTAGCCGTAGTAGGCTTGATGTTAATTATTTTGCCGTTTATTTATGTTAATTAATTTTGTTAATTTTAATTAAAATTTTGGGAGGCTAGGCCTCGGGTTTTTAAGCGGCATTGGCAAAATTTCATTTTGACAAATTTGGGTGCTACCGACTTAATTAATTGGATTAATTAAGGAAATGCGGAATTTAGTGGGAGCTTCAATTGTTAATGACGTAATTATATAATCGGTTAAACAACTTTGACTAGTTTTAATTAGGCGTGTTAATCGGATTAACCACCTAGAATAGTTACTAGTGCGCGCGTTGTTTGAATGCATTTTACTTGTTGTTATTTTGTAAATTGCATGGGCCATTCACAAATAGTGAATGGATGAATGGAATATATATATTCTCTCTCTCTCTCTCAGGTTTTATGAAATGGCAACTAGTGGGACCCGACTAGGATAGAAAATACGGACTACGTGCCGTTATGTATTTTTGTAAATCTAAATACGGTCTACGCACCGTTAAGTATTTTTGTACTTTAATATTTAGATTATTCCTAGTCATAGACACTAGTTTTTGCATAGTTTGGTTTAGTCTTGAAGACGGCGTATCTTGGAAGACAAAGCCTTGAAATGCAAATGAAGACCTTTTGAAGATATGAAGATTTCAAGGGGTCATGCTAGTTGCCAATATGCATCTATTATTTCGCTTTATATTTTATGGTTATATATATATATATATATATATATATATATGTGTGTGTGTGAAATATTCGTTAGATGCATGTTTAGGTTTTCTTGATGTTGCGATGATTAGTTAAGTTCACTTAAATCAACCAACATAGAAATCCTAGGTCCCTAATAATATTGAGTAAAACTTGCCTTTCCAAAACAACACTTACTAACCGGACGATGGTGATGGTAGGCTACGCCAAAGCGAGGTGCCATCACTCCTCTAAGGGGCATAAGGCACACCGGGTGTGCACGTTGGTTTTGGTTTAACTCATCGGTATGAGTGAGGAGTCCTCACATACCGTGCAAAAGAGACACATCGTCAAAGATGCATTAGATGCGACGATTGTCTAACCAAGAGTGGCTTAGAGCCATTATCAAGGCAATGCTTACCTAGAAGATTGAGTGTTTAAGACAAGCCAAAGCATGCTTAACCACTCTTTGTTTATTCGGATCTTGGAATCGCCTTATTTTCACAAAATAGGGACAATTTTTACGTGTAAATAAGACGTTAAATAAGTATTGAAAATTTGCATGAATAAAATTCAATCTTATTTAAATATTTTTGAATGGTTTTTCATTAAAATTCTTTCAATTGTAGAATCATGTCTTCAACTATTAACAACGACCTTATGTACCCGGAACTTCCCGAGAAGTTACCATTTTTGCTCAATGTGGTGAACTTCAAGGAATGGGAAGATGAACTCCGAAAGACTCTCAGGAATTGCTACCTAGAGCATATCTTGGACACTCCGATCCCGAGTTTCTACTCAAAAGGGATCACGAGTGATGAAGCTCATGAAGAATGGAGTATAGATTGCAAGAGAGTTTCCAAACTCATGGCAAACTCCATCCCGGATCAATGGAGAGGGGTTTTCTCCGGCTATTTTCCATACATGATGCTCAAAGCTCTTGAGGATGTAGTCAATATGAGGGTCACCAAGAGTGCTAGGGGCAATTATGATGGTCATGTGGAGGATGTGACAAGGTCACTCTCCAAAATGAGGATCAAGCCATCGCAAGAAGGTTCTCTCGAAAGAAAGACAAGAGGTATGAAGAAAAGTCTACAATGCGAGACTTAGGCCCGGAATGCCACTTCAAGCTCATGTAATTAACATGACAAGGTTATTCAACCATCTGGAGCTAATTGGCAAACCAGTGGAAAACGAGCAAGCGGCTCTCATGCTTCTTAGCTCTCTTCACTCGGGGTATGTGGGACTTAAGATGCGTCTCACCGCCAATAGGGATACACTTTCCTTAAGGGAAGTAATCCAAGAGCTTCAAAAGACCTATTCTTGCAAGAAGGCTAACTTTGCCCTTAGACCAAGGAAGAAGGAGTTCAAAGACAAGAGGAAGATGCGCTGCTTCTATTGTGGTAACCCCGGACACTACAAAAGAGAATGCAGCATGTATCTGGATGATGAGGCGAAAGGAAAAGTAACCTCAACCTTAGGTATCATCTTATACACTTGAATATAAGCAATTTTAAAGGTATTAGATACCGGAAAATTGACTCACAACACATTCCTTTTTCAGGAACCAAGTGAGCGGTGCTTTTTTCAAGAGGAATCGAGTTCACAAGTAGGATGGAAGTGATTTATCCAAGAGAAACTTGTACATCTCATGTTTTGTCTAAAGTAGAACTTATTTAGTTTTATCTACCATACTTTTGATGTATTTCCGACGTTGGACGTCATTTTCATCAAATCGAGACCTTTTGTTTTGATGTCTTGAATATATTTATGGAATGACACTTTCATGTGTTTTTAGACAAATGTTTGATACCAATACAAAGAAAGCTAAGACTACACAGTCTAGTCAAACTTACTTGTGGCATTGTCGCCTTGGCCACGTTAACATCAAACGCATCAAGAAACTTCTACAAGAAGGTATTCTTGACTCATTTGATTTAGAATCCTTTGAGAATTGCGAAGGATGTTTATTAGGCAAGATGATAAAACAACCATTCTCTTAGTTACGAGAAAGGGCCGGTGACTTATTGGGACTTATACACACCGATGTATGTGGAACAATGAGTACACCCACAAGAAATGGTTATCGGTATTTCATAACCTTCACGGATGACTTTAGTAGATATGGTTATGTCTATCTAATGTCACACAAATCTGAATCGTTTGATAAATTCAAAGAATTTCAGAAAGAAGTTGAAAACCAACTCGGCAAGAAAATCAAGGCACTTCGATCGGATCGAGGTGGCGAATATTTGAGCCAAGAGTTTGATGACCATCTGAAAGAACATGGAATACTTTCAGAGTTGACACCTCCAGGAACTCCTCAGTGGAATGGAGTATCTGAAAGGAAGAATCGAACCCTGTTAGACATGGTCCGATCGACTATGGGTCTTAGTGAACTTCAAATCTCTTTCTGGGGACATGCACTTTTAACTGCGGCACTCACACTGAATTATGCTCCGTCAAAAGCAGTGGAAAAGACTCCATATGAATTATGGACTAATAAACCGCCAAGGTTGTCTTTTCTCAAGATTTGGGGATGCGAAGCATATGTCAAGAAACTCATTTCTGACAAACTTCATCCAAAATCTAATAAGGTTTACTTTGTGGGTTATCCAAAAGAAACCAAATGGTATTACTTCTACAACAAATCCGAGAACAAAGTGTTTGTTGCTCGTGATGGTTTCTTTTTGGAGAAGGAACATCTCTCCAAAATGACAAGTGGGAGGAAAATCGAACTCGACGAAGTTCGAGAGGACGAGCAACAAGGACAAGTTGACAATCAAAGTGCTTACCAAGCAGCTGTTGACGTTGGTCAAACTCAAAATATGCAAAGTCAAACTGACAATGCAAATGCTCAGTCCATTGCCCTACGTAGGTCGACTCGGGCAAGATCTCAACCTGACAGATATCTCTGTGTTATATTAACCGAAGATCAGGACATCCTAGTATTGGATGGAGATGAGCCGACAACCTACAAGCAAGCTATGACGAGCCGTGACTCTGCAAAATGGCAAGAGGCCATGAAATCCGAAATGGACTCCATGTTTGAAAATCAAGTATGGGACTTGGTTGATTTACTCGTAGGTTACACACCTATCGGATGTAAATGGATTTTCAAGATGAAAACCGACAAAGATGGAAATGTATTTATTTACAAAGCAAGGCTGGTAGCAAAAGGTTACAGGCAAATTCACGGCGTTGATTATGATGAAACCTTTTCTCCAGTTGCCATGCTTAAGTCCGTTCGAATTCTTCTAGCGATTGCTGCATATTACAATTATGAAATATGGCAGATGGACGTCAAAACCGCCTTCCTCAATGGGATTTTGGAAGAAACTGTGTATATGACACAGCCTGAGGGTTTTGTCGACTAGAATAATCCTAAGAAGGTATGCAAGCTTAAGAAGTCCATATATGGACTAAAGCAAGCAAGCAGAAGTTGAAATCTGCGATTTGATGAAGCCATCAGTAAGTTTGGCTTTATCAAGAATCCAGATGAGTCTTGTGTCTACAAGAAGGCCAGTGGGAGTGACATCGCCTTCCTAGTCTTATATGTCGATGACATTTTGCTCATTGGAAATAGCATTCCGTTGCTGGAGTCTGTAAAGACTTGGCTCGGGAAATGTTTTTCAATGAAAGACTTGGGAGAAGCTCAGTACATATTAGGCATCAAGATCTATAGGGATAGATCAAAAAGGATGATTGGAATGAGTCAGAGTACTTATATCGATAAGGTACTGGCTCGATTCCAAATGGAAGGAGCCAAGAGAGGGCACCTACCCATGTCACATGGCATAACCTTAAGCAAGAAGCAGTGTCCAAAGACACATGATGGGCGAGAAAGGATGAATCGAATTCCGTATGCTTCGCTTATCGGATCGATCATGTAGGCCATGATATGTACTAGGCCGGATGTATCGTATGCCTTGAGTGCTACGAGCCGATACCAATCAGACCCAGGAGAGGCGCATTGGACTGCGGCCAAGAATATTCTAAAGTACCTGAAAAGGAACAAGGATAAATTCCTGGTCTATGGTGGTAAAGCTGAATTGGTTGTTGAGGGATATACCGACGCAAGCTTCCAGACAGACAGAGACGACTTTAAGTCACAATCAGGATACATATTATGTCTCAATGGAGAAGCGTTTAGTTGGAAGAGTGCAAAGCAAAGCACAACCGCTGATTCTACAACTGAAGCCGAGTACTTGGCAGCATCTGAGGCAGCCAAGGAGGCAGTTTGGATTCGCAAGTTCATTGATGAACTTGGTGTTGTACCCTCGATCAAGGGTCTAGTAGACCTCTATTGTGATAACGATGGAGCTATTGCTCAGGCTAGAGAGCCACGAGAACATCAGAAGGTCAAACATGTCCAGAGGCGATTTCATATGATTCGGGAATGGAAGTCAGAAGGTGAAATCAGAATTTGTAAAGTTGGAACGGATGATAATGTAGTCGATCCACTAACTAAACCTTTGTCTCAAGTGAAGCACAACAAACACATTGAGGCAATGGGAATCAAGCATGTTGCGAACTGGCTTTGAATTCCATTTATAATGTTTTAATCAAATTTTGAGGAATGTTGATGTAAAGCACCATGATGAACCATTTAGTTTTTGAAGTAATTAAAATTTTCATGCAATTTAAATCACTCTGTCTCTATTTAATTGTGGTTTAGAATTAAATAATGAGTCCATTCGATTTTAATAAATATTCAAAATAGGGTATCAAGTCAATGACTTGGATCAAGAAACACCTATTAAGTGAACGTTGAATATTTTAATCGAAAATTATCCCTAATCAAGGTCGTATTTTGTGGATGAATAATGACCATCAGAGATTAGTGTGTAGTATGATTTGTAGCACCGTTTCTTGTGCTATGAGGATACAAATAATTTGCACAGGTATTGGTTTAGAACCATACTTGACAGACCTATGAGGATGCTTTAAGAGATTAAAAATCGTCATAAGTATTTTCTCATTATTACTATCGGAACTCTTTTCCTTTGACCATGAGTAGTGGGAGATCTCTTGTTTGAGTACTGGTCTGCTTTGGTATCCGCCAAACGTCTGCCGTAACTAGGGATTATAATGACAGATATCGAGCGGGTGAGTCCTCTTAGTAAGAGAAGCTACATTACAAGACTGGAAATGTCCCCCTACTAACAATAGGGAACATGTCTTGTTGTTTACAAGGCCTCTCGAAGAGCGAGACTGTGAAAAATGCATGGCCGTGCTCAGATGGATTTTAGAAATCATCTGCTTATTGACAGTCAAACTCGGATTTCGAGAAACACTTCTAGACGTAACAGAGATGACTAGTAATCTTACTCTGTAGTTCATGAAGAGACATGAAGAGACATAGGAGAAGGGCTATACACTAACTGCACACTTGTCCGGAAGGACAAGTGGGAGATTGAAAGGAATGATGTCCTTCGAACAAGTGTATTATTCTGATAGCGGGTTCAGAATTATTAGAAAGCTAATATATTCAGTAAGGTCAAGTGATCGGAATGCCTGGGTGGAGGCCGCTTCCGATCAGTAATATTAATATAATTAATATTACAGCTTAATCTTGACTGAACCCTTCGGGTCACACCCAAGCAAATATATGCGAACCAACTCGACGAATTAATTCGGAAGAAATTAATTCGTCACCTGAGTGTTAAATATTTAGACGTCGGTAAATTCGAGGTTGGAGCGTCGAAACCGATCGTCGGAAGTCGAGTCGAAAAATAGTGAAAGACGAGACGAAAAATAGTAATAAATCAACAAAAGACCAAAATACCCCTAGCATCGGAATGCCCTAGCAAACCGAGTGCTAAGGGCGTATGGCCTAGCATGGTGGCTAGCATGCGCACCAAGCCGAGCCCAGCCTAGGCTGGCTGGTGCGTGCTAGCGCACCCATGCTAGCATCGCAAATCTAGGCACTGCCTAGTGCGTGCTAGCATGCTAGGCACTGCCTTGTGCGCGCATTGTCTACAAGCCATGCCGCAACAAGCTGCAGCAGCTAGCACGCTAGGCGCGCCAGCTAGCCACAGCTAGCAGCAGCATGGCGAGGGCCATTGCTTGCTAGCAGCGAGGCCAAGGCACAAAGCCACAACAGACCGCACAAGCATGCTGGGCGTGCTGGGTTGCAGCGCCTAGCAGCCCGCATACGAGTGCTGGGCCTGCTGAGCTTGCGTGCTCGTGGGTGCCACGGACAGCAGCACATGGCAGCCTACCTTGGGTGCCTTGGTGCCCATGGGTGGGTGCCATGTGGCTTATGGTCCTTGAGTGTGTGTGGTGTGAGGTGGACGGCTAAGGGAGAGGGAGTGGGGAGCAAGTTTGGTCCCCCCCTCCTCCAAGTGGTCCTCACCTAACCACTCACATGAGCTTGCCACTTGTTGATTTATTACTAGCTTGATTATTTATTTTATTTTAGCTTTAAAATAAAATGGAAAAATCATACTATCCCACATTGATGGGAGAGTAAATGATACTCCCATCATTTCCTATAAATACTTAAGTATGGGCATTGGGAATGATGCTTGAGTGGGAGTTAGAAAGAGCATTCCATAATTTTGGGAAAACTCTTAAACTCACATAACACTCGGGTTTTGGTCGGACCTTGCTAACCCCAAGGTAGTAGACCTTAAAGTTGTGTTCACCCATTTGTGGGTGGATACCGTTGGAGGCGCGGCGCATGACGTGCTAGTAGCTTTCAAGTAAGAGCCCCGGGTTTTGGGCGAAGCTCGCTTCGAGGGTAAGATTCGTTATCCTTTCTTTTTGAATATTTATTTATGCTTTGTGATTTTAATTATTGCGAGTGGTTCCTCGGGAGGGGTTGTTTCCGCGGTGAGTCGGACTCACCAAACCCCAACATCCCAAACGGGGACTATTTAAGATTTACTTCTAATGGTAAACTAGAAGTAAATCTTAAATGGGTATCTAGGCATATGAATTGGTAGAAAATTAAATTTGAATTGGCAGAAAATTATATAAAAATCAAAAGAAAGAACCTCTCAATGCAATGCACTAATTGCACAAAAAAAAAAAAAAAAAGCTATAAATCAATTCAATTACTCATACCAAATTTTCAGATTTAAGCCGTAACCCTTTCTGGTACAGCATCAAATCACCATCTTGAAATGTCCCACTATGTAGGGAATATTTCAAGCATTACCCCAAACTTGAACCCCACTGTGATCATACACTTAAGCATGGTGGAGTCCAAAGGGAAGGAAGCTAGAGCAAAAGAGTCGCCAACAAGTTTTAGGAACTTGTAAACCGTTCACAAGATGAAGATTACACCCCTTAACGATCCATGAGATCGTCAACTCCAAAAGGTCTTGAACCAAATAGAGTTCGGGGATGATGGTACAAATCCAACCTAAAAGAGATTGAACCTGCCCTAATAATAGGCCTCTACTTCATTCTTCTCGTATTCATGTGCGCTTTCTGACTAACATACAATCAATAGGTTAACCCTAAACCTGTTTATCTATGTTGGTTGAATTTAATGCACAAGCAAAACTATTATTGGTGATCACTTGAATTATAATCAAATTAACCCTAAATAAGATTATTAATTATCTTATTAAGCGTGATTACAAGTACAAATTCCCTTTAAACATGCATAAAAGGCGTGATCAAGCAATAACAATAATATATATCAAGCAACATAATAATCATAAATCATAATAATCATAACAATAATTATAATAATCATGTTAATAATGAAGCTTAAATATAATAGCAAGATCCTAGGCATGATACTAACAAGATTATTAACAAACCCTAGCATGTCATCACTAAGCAATAAAGATAAAAGCTTTAGACCTAGCATGATACTAACATGATATTAGAAAAGAGTAAAAGGCACCCTAAATATGATACTAGAAAGCAATAATAACATCCTAACATGATAATAGGAATTAAACAAATTTAAACATGCTTTCTACAAGAATAGAGCAATAAGATTACATACTTTGATGCCTCGTATCTCTTTCTAATAACAAAATACACGCGTCAATAACTTCAAGGGAAAATAATAAAATCAAAAATAAATTGAAATAAAGAGATTAGGGACCAAACCCTCAGAAATTATAACCTTTCACGTCTAGGGCGAAGGCAACTTCGAACTTGGCTAGGTGTTTCTAGATCTCGTGAATGCGGAATTTTGTTTGTAAAAAGCTAGAGAGATGGGAGCATAGAGAGAGAAGATGATTTATAATTGTGAATTGTGGATTGTGGATTCTGGATGATTGTGAATAAAAACGGAGGTTCAGGACCCTATTTATAAGAAAACAGTCCGAAAATAGGTAGAATTTGATAAGGAATAAAACTCCACTCTGTCGCTGCAAAACCGACCTTGTCGCCAGGCGACAGGGTCTGTCGCGTGGCGACAGCCTGGATTTCTACGCGTTTTCAAACACAGAGTCCACACATGAATCAAAATTGATTTGTAAAGTCCGTATGAAAATCGAAATCGTATTTTTATTCCAAATAAAACTTTATCAAAATATAATTATTAATTCTAATCTTATTAGGACTAAAGAGAACCTTCTAAAGAATTCTAGAAGACTATAATTAATTCTAATAACTTTAAGAATAATAATTAACATTGGGCCCTCCCCTAGATCATTGGGCCGCATGTAAAGATCAAACCGGGCCCAGTTTAGTATTTTGGCCATAAGTTCCTCATTATTCATCGGAATTGTGCTTATAATATATCGTTGGAAAGCTCTTTGCAAGCCCCATCCAAAGACACTATTATTGGACCCTTGTCATGGACCAAACTAAACCGGATTGGCTTTTTTCATAAAATAGAGTTGTTTTCGAAAACAAAAAGAAAGAATTTTTAATAAAAACCAACCGCAACACTTGACCTTTCACACTTTCACCTCATTCGATAATCATTCGACGCAAAAGGTATTCATCGCTGGGTTTGGTTTTTGGGAGACACATTTGGGTGTCTACACACTCACACTCCTGAAACATCAATTTCAATTCACTCCCATTTCCAAGAGAAGTTATAAGTCTGTTTCCTAAGGAGCAACAACAACCGTAGTTGATATTAAACCCTCATAAATAAATAGTTGTAAACACGCAACATCACAAAATCTACCAACAGTCATCTCAAAATATAAAAACATAAAATTCAAGCAAAGATTCCTATAGAAAATTGTGTGTATTGGATAAAAAATAATTGAGAAAAGTTTCCAACTTATTAACAAATAGTGCAAGCAATATCGTGTTACCCCCCGCATTTCCATCTAGTAAAATGCAAAGTTATACTACAGACATCTACTATGGAGAATATCAATCTACCTTATTCAATCTTGCTATATAGTTGAGCTTTAACCATGATTTTATTTATGAAAAATCAAATGGACTTTTCAGCAAGAAATAAATTAGAATCTTAATTCGAATCCATCTAAAACATTATGAATTTATGATTTATTTTCATCTAATGGAAAAAATCAAATTAAACATGTAAAATAAATCAATTAATTCGGGAAAAGAAAAACCTATAATTAAGTAATTGGAATTAAGCAAATTGAAACAAGGGTTACGAAATTGGGGGAGGAGAGAGAAAGATATCATCAAATTGAGCTTACAAGAAGCTATTGATGGGAGTTTCTTGAGCAGGAAGGGAGAGCTTGAATTGCTTTAATAGAGAGGGGTTGAGGACCATCGGAGTTTGGGAGTGAGAGAGGGAATCGCGACGAGAAAGCGCAGCTGAGTAACACCGGAGTTTAGAGAGGACCGAGCTGAGGATCGGCCGGATTTGAGGGAGCTGAGGACCACCGGAGTTTGGAGAGGACCGAGCTGAGGATAGTCGCTAATGCTGTTTTGAATAAATAATTAAATAACTTAGGAAATGATGTTAAGTATTTATATTTTTATCTTTTTTAACATAATAGCATTCCAAGACAACGAGATCGAGATATTTCTACTCGTGGCCGACGTAAGGCTTTGACAGAGGACACTCCCTCGGTGCTTGAGGATATATGTAATACCTCGTATTTTTATACATATTTTATTTAAAATAAGTATTTTGAGAAGTTTTTAATTGAATTTAAATGTTTTATTTAAAGTATTTTATTTATTTATTTTAATAAATTGGAAATATTTTATAAAAGGAAAGTTTATTTAATTAATTATTTTAATTAAGTTGGGGTTTAATTTAGTAATATTTACTTTAGTAAAGTTTTATTAGGGATAGGATTAGGAAAATTAAAAAGGGAAAGTTTAGGGAGAAGGGTTTTAGAGAAGGGGTATAAATATCCCACATATGAGGCAAATCAAACTTTTCCCAAAGTGGAGAAAACCCAAGGTAAACTTCTCTCTCCTTTTCCTTATTCTTTTTTTTTTCTTTTCCTTCTCCCCTTCCCCTTCTTTTTTTTCGGCCACCCCCACCACCACCGCTGCTAGCCACCGGCAGCGGGTGGCTGCCGCCGCAGCAGCACCAGCAGCAGGCGGCCACCGGCGCCGGCAGCCGGCTGGTGGTCGCTGCTACCTTCTTTCTCTCTCTTTTTCAAATACAAAAAAAAAAATTATTAATTTTGTTTTAAAAATCAATTTAATCCTAGATCTAAATATTAATTATGGGTTTTGTGATTTGATTTTGATGTTTGAATAGAAGTATTATATTAATTAATTTTCAGATTATGTTTTTAATTAAAAAGCCCCAATTTTTGAAACCCTAGGTTCTTGATTTATAAATTATTGAAGGATTATGATATATAATGGTGTAAACCTTTGATTAAAGTGTTTTAAGACTAAATTACAACAAGATTTAATTAAAATAAAGTGCTGGAATTTTTGGTAAAGCGTTAGAAATGAAGTTTCTTTAAGGAATTTTAATTACCCATTAATTAAGATTTAATTATGAGGTTTTAAATATAATTTCAACTTATTTTAAATAAATTATGAGGGGTTTTATAATAGTATATATTGCTGGAAATTTGTGTAGAGTGGGTTTTAATATTCTTTTATGATTTTAAATTGTAGGAGACCTTGAAGTGAGTGATTTCTATTAATTGTGGCGATATTAAGATCGTATTCAAGGTACGTTCGCGTACTTAGCATAATTATGTTGATGTAATAGCATGCAAAATGTGTTTGATTGATTACAAGGAGTATCATGCTAGGTTTGGATTGAAAATTATGATTTGGATGTTATTGGTGATTGGATTATGAAGCATGATTTATTTGTGATGGATTATTGAATGGAAAATAATAGCTTGGAATATTATTTATGAACCACATATTTATTTATGGCATGATAGAGAGCATGTTTAATTAAACTAAATGTTTAATTTGGTTTGGAATATTGAAAAGGAATTTTATTATGGTTCATATAATTTTTATTGATGCTTTAAGCATGAGGAAGGAGCTATATAAGTGTCTATGTACACGAGGAATAAATTGTATGTTGGTGCCTTAGTGCACTTAAGGTGTTTTTAACACTGAGGGATAGGATTTGTGGCGCTTTATGCGTTTAAGATGTCTTTGACACCGAGGTAGAATTAAAAGGGTTCAACAATAAGTATTACATGGTAACTAATTATTCAAGAATTAAATTGGTATATTGAATTGTTTGAATAATTATTGTTGATTGAATGATTATGGTTTGAGAGTCATCATTAAGTTTAATAATCGGTAAATAACGTAAAGTGAAAGAGATTACGCACCAAAACTCTTGGAACGCATATACCTTGAGTATGAACATATGGTGGGAGTTATGGGGTTTTATATTTAACCATAACTTCTAATGGAGTACAGGACGCTGTATATTCCTTTTATTATTATTATGCGCAGGAATTCCGCCACCTATGTGTGGTTTTTGATGCTGGCACGGTTAGCTCCCGTGTCAGTAACCTCAATTTATTGGGGGAGGCTAGGGGGAAACCCGTTCGATGCGTAATCAATGCTAAATAAATTATTTAGTGTCTAGTGAGAATTTTCATTGAGTGTTGTATGCTTGGAAAACAGGTGCAACAAGGTAAGTCGTGTGTTGATAGGAAATTGTATGTTAGTGTGTTAATTATGCTTATGTACTCAGCTTTGCTGATTGTGTGTTTTGTGTGTTTGTTGGCCTTGTCTTTATCTTGGCCCTATGATGACCCATTTATAATGGAGAGTAGTGGAAATAGGTAGAGATAAGCTTTTCAGATGTTGAAGCATATTCATGAATGGGCATGAGTGAAGAGCGTATCATGCTAGTTTCCATAAGTTTATGATGTTCTTATCGCTTTAATTATTTATGATAATATTATTATGCATGATTAACAAAAAGGGTTTGAAATTGGTTTTAATAAGGGCCTATAATGGTTCCAAGTTATAGGTTGATTTTATTTTACTTCGTTTGACTTTGGTTTGACTTTACTTTCGTTGATTTACTTTTTTTTAAGTTGACTTGTTTTGAAAGGGTTTGAAATTAGTCTTCCGCTGTGTGTCTTTAATAGTTGCCTTAGCCGTTATCACGGTGGCGGTAATATCTTAGGTATTCCTAATTTGAGTTTTAAACAGAGCAAAACAGGTATTTTAAAAGAAAGGAATTTCTAGGGTGTTACAAAGTGGTAGCTGGGAGCTTTGGTTGAGATTTTATTACCACTAAAGCAAAAAACGTGTTTTAAAGTATTTTAAATTTAATCTTGGCCAAGTACTTATTTATTGGTAAAATTTTTAGAGAATTAATTTTTATTTTATTTTATTTTATTCTGATTATTTTATTTTTGGAAGATTAAATATTTATTGATTTAATTTAAAACCAATTTTTTTTTATTTATTTATTTGGTTCGAATTTTTTTTTAAAAGAAAGGTCGATTTTTTTTTTATTTTATTTAATGGTCCGAATTTTTTTTTTTTTTTTAGAAGGAAGATTCGAAATTTTTATAGGGAGGTTATAATTTTACCTTCTTTCTTATTTAATTTTGAAAAAAAATTTAATTAAAAAGGAGTCAAAAATATTTTTAGTTTGTTCATTTTGCAGGAAAGCGAGGATTAAGGTAAGTATTATGTGTTAATAGCTTTAAAAAGCATGTTGGTGAGATTGGGTAGGAAAGAAATTGGGCATATAAGTTAGGAATAATCATGTTCTTGTATGCATTAATTTTTAGGTTATGATGTTTAATCATGTTTATGGACTACTTGTGAGCATGTATATATGTGGTTAGAAATACGAAAATTGTTTGATTGAACATTGAACCTATTTCATGCAAGAACTGTATTATTTTGCTTTCTTTGGGAAAGGGAATTCTTTTCTAAGTCTTTTCCTTACAGGATGCCGAATCTTCCTAGCAGATACACCGAACTAGGCACTCTCACTAAGAAACCAAATGAACATCCCTATGATTACGTTCAAAAGATTCGCTTTTAATGTTCCTACAGGAGCAATGTTTTAAAGGACAGAGTTTTTGATAGCCCTGATCGTATTTCAGCTATGATTGTCCGTTGCTTGCCGGATGAGCCCCCTTATTGTGCTGTCAAATCCAAATTTTATGATTTCTAATTACCAGGGGACATCCCAAACTACTACAAATACAGGGAATATTATGGACAATGGTAACCGAATTATAGATTTTTAATTTCCTACCTTGTTAGGGTCGAGAAGGCCATTGCCGACAACTTCACCTTCCATACCATGATTATTTTTTTGAAAACTCAATGGGGCAAAATCCACCTTCTCCTAGTAATCAATCAGAAAGTTCTTCTTCTTCTTCTCATTCTTCAGGGGGAAATCAAGCGGAAAATGAGGAACAACAACAGGGAAATAGTTCACTCATGGAAATTTCTAATCCATATCCACCTCCAACTCCAGTCATTATAGAAGTTTCTTCTGATGAGGAGGAAGAGGGAGAGTTCGTACAGGTGAAACCTAAACCAGAGTCACCCGAGCCAATGGAGAAGGAAGATGATTCGGAGTTTGACCCTGGTAGCTACAAGCAGTCAGCCGATAAGAGAGACGATGTCCGGAAGGACTAGATTTTTATAGCTTTCCTCGTCGTAAATTTTCGGTTTTTATTTCAGTTATTATCACTCCAGTTTTAAAGCAATAAGTGGCATGACCACATAAGTTTCTAGAAAATAATTTTATTTTAGTAATCCCCGTTTATTTTAAATAATAAAAATTTTATTTATTTCTTTATCGAAAATTTTATATGATTAATAAAGAAATTCATTTATTTTCCAAAATCGCCCATTGCACATCACTATTCCAATAGCCAAAATTCCAAGCAAATTAATTCCAATAAAATTATTTCTAAGCTATGGGAATCTATGGGAATTATTTTTCTTTATCTATGTGATGCTTTATTAAGTGTATGGTTGATTAGCAATCAATAATTGATTGACAAAGCTACAAATTTAGGGAATTCTTAGCTTTTGCTATCCCAATTTGTTAGCTTCAAATTTTATTGTAAATGTTTCAAAGGGTGTTAAGTGATAGATGAGTGTATGTCTTAAGAGTTGACCATAGCCATCCTCTAATATAGACCCTTGTTCTTAATTCAGGAGAAGCAAAATGGCAGGGGGGAATAATTCTGGGAGTGAGTTGAATGAGGTTGTTAGGCAATTAGCAGTTGTAGCTCAGCAGTTGGCAAGGAATTCATCCATCAATGGGGATGCTCAAGGAGAACTTTTTAAGAAGGTAGCTCAAAGCAAACCACCAACCTATCAAGGAGAGCCTGACCCTACCATACTGGAAAATTGGTTAAGGGAATTTGAGAAACTGTTTGGGGCAGTTAGGTGCCCAGAAAATTCTAAGGTAGGTTGTGCTACCTATTACTTGAGAGGTGAAGCTGATCTTTGGTGGCAACAAAATGAAACAACTATTAGAGCGTTGCCTGGATTTAATAAGACTAAGTTCCAAGAAAAGATGAGAGACAAGTTTTACCCTAGCTTCTTACAGAAGCAGAAGGCTAAGGAGTTCTCAAACCTCAAAATGGAGGGCATGTCAGTGACTGAATACTATACGAAGTTTATAAAGCTGTCTCGTTTTCCTAAAGAGTCGGTTTCTACGGAGAAAGCAAAGGCTAGGAAGTTTGAGAGTGGGTTGACTACTGATTTTCAGCTGAAGTTATGTGGTCAAGTGTTTGAAACCTTGGATGAAGTATATGGCAGAGCTGCACACTTGTATGCTTTGGAGTTAAAGAAAAAGAAGGAACTAGCAGATGTGGAAGTGAAAGAGAAGAGAAAAGAGATAGGACAGAACTCTGGGAGTCAACATGGTAACCAGAATAGCTTCAAAAAGCAGAAGTACTACCACAACAACAACAACTTTCACAACAACAACAATTCCCAAGGTAACAATCGTAAAGGAGGACGTAACTTCAATGGAGGGGTTAGGAGTAATAACCAAGGGAATAACAGAAATGAGAGGCGTTATTTTTTCAGGAGATGCAAGAATAACCATCCTGGAAAAGATTGTGAGGGCAACTTGGTTGTTTGTCGTGCTTGTAACAAGCTTGGGCATCGAGAGTATGAGTGTTTCTCTAAGGGTTCTAATGGGAGTAAACCAAGCAATAATTCAGGAGGGATCCAAAGGAACTTTCAGGGAAACAACAACAGCTTCAATGGGAATAAGGGAGCGCAGCAGAACGGAGCAAGGAATAATAACAACAACAGCAATGGGAACAATCAGCAGAAAAGTGGAGCTGTAGGAAAATTGAATGTGTTGAGTAGGCATGAGGCGGATTCCACGAAAGATGTTATCACTAGTACTTTTTCTATCCACTCTAATCCTGTTAAAGTTTTATTTGATTCTGGTGCAACTTTTTCTTTCATTTCGAAAAGAATTGCTTCGAAACTTAAAGACCGTTTGAAAACAGTAGAAGTAGTAGATTTACCAATAACCATTCCAACGGGTAGGGTAGTGAACTGTACCAAAACCTTTAAGAATGTACCTTTAGAGATAAAAGGGAAAGAGTTTCAGTCGGATCTGATTGAATTTGGGTTAAAGGATTTTGATGTCATTCTAGGAATGGATTGGTTAAGCAAGTACAATGCAGAAATAGGTTGTCGATCGCAGAAAGTAAAAATGACCACAAGTGGGAATGAGGCAGTGACGTATTGGATGCATGGCAAAGTCGAATGCCCTAGATTGATTTCTGTATTGAAGTTGGCAAAGTACATGGGAAAGGGGCATCCAATATACTTTTGTAGCGCGAGGAACATGGATTATGAGGAGGCAGTTAAGCTAGAAAATATAGAAGTAGTAAATGAATTTCTGGATGTATTTTCGGACGAGATCCCTAGGATGCCACCTAAGAGGGAAATCGATTTCACTATAGACTTAGTCCTAGGAACAACACCAATATCCAAGGCACCATGTTGGATGGCACTAGCAGAAATGAGTGAGTTAAAGGAGCAATTGCAGGATTTGTTGTACAAGGGGTACATCAGGCCGAGTGTGTCCCCTTGGGGAGCACCAGTTTTGTTTGTTAAAAAAAAAGACGGAAGCATGAGGTTATGTATCGATTACAGGGAACTGAATAAGGTGACAATAAAGAACAAGTATCCACTTCCAAGGATTGATGATTTATTTGATCAATTGAAAGGCGCAATCGTGTTTTCTAAGATTTACTTGAGGTCTGGATATCATCAATTGTGGATTGCAGATGAAGACATCCCTAAAACTGCTTTTAGGACGAGATACGGACACTATGAGTTTACGGTGATGCCATTTGGATTGACCAATGCTCCGGCAATCTTTATGGATTTGATGAACAGGGTGTTTCATCAATTTATGGACAAGTTTGTTGTAGTATTTATAGATGACATATAGGTTTACTCTAAGAACAAAGGGGAACATGTGGAACACCTTAGAGTAATTCTGCAAACATTGAGATAAAACAATCTTAATGCAAAGTTCTCTAAGTGTGAATTTTTGTTGGAAAAGGTAGCATTCTTTGGTCATATCGTGTCTAAGGATGGCGTGGAAGTAGACCCAGCCAAGATCGAAGCTGTAAAGGGTTGGCCTACGCCCAAAACAGTGTCTGACGTTCGGAGTTTCTTAGGTCTAGTAGGATATTATAGGCGTTTTGTGAAAGATTTCTCGAAAATTGCTAAACCTATGACTACTCTAATGTAGAAAGACAAGAACTTTGAGTGGGATGATAAGTGCGAAGAGGCATTCCAACTCTTGAAGCAGAAGCTGGTTACAGCACCAGTGCTTACCCTACCAGACGACAATGGTACCTATGATGTGTATAGAGATGCGTCAAAGAATGGTATGGGGTGTGTGCTTATGCAAAATGGGAAGGTAATTGCATACGCATCAAGGCAGTTAAAGACTCATGAAGTGAATTACCCAACCCATGATTTGGAACTTGCTGCGATTATGTTTGCACTAATGATCTGGCGTCATTACTTGTATGGAGTGAAATGTAGAATTTATACAGACCATAAGAGCTTAAAATACATTTTCACTCAAAAGGATTTGAACTCTCGACAGAGGAGATGGTTGGAATATACAACGGATTACGACCTGGACATACAATACCACGAAGGGAAAGAAAACGTAGTTGCAGATGCTCTAAGTCGTAAGACCAGTCACGGATTAAGTACCTTGATAGTGGCTGATGAGTTATGTAGGGAAATGAGAAAAATGAATTTAGAAGTAGTAGAATGGGGAGTACCAGCTGGCATTCTAGCGAATCTAACTATCCAACCAACCATATTCGATGAGATAAGGGAAAACCAAGTAGGAGATGTGCAATTGGATAGGATTCGAGAGAAAATAAAGCAAGGCAAAGCTATGGATTTCAAAATTCATGAAGATGGAAGTTTGAGGTATAAGGGTCGATGGTGCATACCTCAAAAGTGTGAGGAAGTGAAGAGAAAACTAATGGAAGAGGGGCACAATACGCCCTATTCAGTACACCCAGGAGGGGATAAGCTATATAAGGACTTGAAAAGGGTGTATTGGTGGCCTAGAATGAAGAATGAAGTTGTGAAATTCGTAGCAAAGTGTCTGACTTGCCAAAAAGTGAAAATAGAACACAAGAGGCCACAGGGAACGGTGCAACCATTTGAAATTCCTGGATGGAAGTGGGATTGCATTTCGATGGATTTTGTGACTTGCCTTCCAAAATTAAAGAGTGGAAATGATACCATTTGGGTAGTGGTGGACAGACTGACAAAATCTGCGGTGTTTATACCAATGAAGGAGACTTGGAAGATGGAGTAACTTGCAAAAGCTTACATCAAGAATGTTGTGAGGCTACATGGAATTCCAAAGGATATTGTGTCTGATAGAGATTCCCGATTTCTCTCAAAATTTTGGAGAAGCGTACTGGAAAACTTTGGTACGACACTTAAGATGAGTACAGCGTTTCACCTTGCCACAGATAGGCAAACTGAGAGAACCATTCAAACCTTGGAGGACATGTTGCGAGCTTGTGTTATAGACTTCCAAGGAGGATGGGAGGATAGTTTGGATTTGATTGAATTTTCTTACAATAATAGTTATCATGCGAGCATAGGAATGGCTCCAGTTGAGGCATTATATGGGAGAAAATGTCGTAGTCCAATTTGTTGGAACGATATAAGGGAAACAATGATTCTAGGGCCTCAAATGATCTAGGATACAGTGAAGCAAGTAAAGGAAATACAAGCCAAGATTCAAGCAGCTCAAGATCGCTAAAAGAGCTACGCAGATTTAAAGCGTAGAGAAGAGGAGTTTGATATTGGTAATAAGGTGTTATTAAAAGTATCACCAATTAAAGGAGTAATGCGATTTGGAAAGAAAGGGAAACTGAGCCCAAAGTATATTGGTCCATATGAGATACTGCAAAGAATAGGCAAAGTAGCTTATAGGTTAGCCTTATTTATGGAACTAAGCAAAGTACACGATGTATTTCACGTGTCTCAATTAAGAAGGTATGTACCTGATAAGTCTCATGTACTACAACCTGAAACCAAAGAGCTAGCCCAAAGTTTGACCTATGAAGAAAGACCTGTCAAAATTCTTGATAGCAAAGTGCGTAGTACACGCAATAATAATGTTAAGATTGTGAAAGTGTTATGGTCTAATCAAGAGTATGAGGAAGCCACTTGGGAGGCAGAAGATGAAATGAAAAAGAAATACCCTGAGTTGTTTCAGGTATGTTGAGTTACGGGGACGTAACTCGTTTTCTTTTAGGGGGGTAGAATGCGGTAGAATTTCGCGCTTTTTCCTACATTTTCAGTTATTTTTGTGCTTTTTGCATAATTTTATCGAATATTTTGAGTTCTTGTGTTCTCAACGAGACGCAAAAAGGGTAAAGGTATGACAAAAAGTACATCAATATTATACAAATTAAGGAAAAATTTCGGATTTCATTCCCCAATTTCGGGACGAAACTTCTTTTAAGGAGGGTAGACTGTAATACCTCGTATTTTTATACATATTTTATTTAAAATAAGTATTTTGAGAAGTATTTAATTGAATTTAAATGTTTTATTTAAAGTATTTTATTTATTTATTTTTATAAATTGGAAATATTTTATAAAAGTAAAGTTTATTTAATTAATTATTTTAATTAAGTTGGGGTTTAATTTAGGAAAATTTATTTTAGTAAAGTTTTATTATGGATAAGATTAGGAAAATTAAAAAGGGAAAGTTTAGAAAGAAGGGTTATAAATATCCCACATATGAGGCAAATCAAACTTTGCCCAGAGTGGAGAAAACCCAAGGTAAACTTCTCTCTCCTTTTCCTTATTCTTTTTTTTTCTTTTCCTTCTCCCCTTCCCCTTTTTTTTTCGGCCACCCCCACCACCACCGCTGCCAGCCACCGGCAGCAGGCGGCCACCGGCGCCGGCAGCCGGCTGGTGGTGGCTGCCACCTTCTTTCTCTTTCTTTTTCAAATACAAAAAAAAAATTTATTAATTTTGTGTTAAAAATCAATTTAATCCTAGATCTAAATATTAATTATGGGTTTTGTGATTTGATTTGGATGTTTGATTAGAAGTATTATATTAATTAATTTTCAGATTATGTTTTTAATTAAAAAGCCCAAATTTTTGAAACCCTAGGTTCTTGATTTATAAATTAATGAAGGATTATGATGTATAATGGTGTAAACCTTTGATTAAAGTATTTTAAGACTAAATTACAGCAAGATTTAATTAAAATAAAGTGCTGGAATTTTTGGTAAAGCGTTAGAAATCAAGTTTCTTTAAGGAATTTTAATTACCTATTAATTGATATATAATTATGAGGTTTTAAATTTAATTTCAGCTTATTTTAAATAAATTATGAGGGGTTTTATAATAGTATATATTGCTGGAAATTTGTGTAGAGTGTGTTTGATTGATTACAAGTAGTATCATGCTAGGTTTGGATTGGAAATTATGATTTGGATGTTGTTGGTGATTGGATTACGAAGCATGATTTATTTGTGATGGATTATTGAATGGAAAATAATAGCTTGAAATATTATTTATGAACCACATATTTATTTATGGCATGATAGAGAGCATGTTTAATTAAACTAAATGTTTAATTTGGTTTGGAATATTGAAAAGGAATTTTATTATGGTTCATATAAATTTTATTGATGCTTTAAGCATGAGGAAGGAGCTATATAAGTGTCTATGTACACGAGGAATAAATTGTATGTTGGTTCCTTAGTGCACTTAAGGTGTTTTTAACACTGAGGGATAGGATTTGTGGCGCTTTATGCGTTTAAGATGTCTTTGACACCGAGGTAGAATTAAAAGGGTTCAACAATAAGTATTATATGGTAACTAATTATTCAAGAATTAAATTGGTATATTGAATTGTTTGAATAATTATTGTTGATTGAATGATTATGGTTTGAGAGTCATCACCATATTTAATAATCGGTAAATAACGTAAAGTGAAAGAGATTACGCACCAAAACTCTTGGAACGTATATACCTTGAGTATGAACATATGGGGGGAGTTATGGGATTTTATATTTAACCATAACTTCTAATGGAGTACAGGACGCTGTATATTCCTTTTATTATTATTATGCGCAGGAATTCCGCCACCTATGTGTGGTTTTTGATGCTGGCACTGTTAGCTCCCGTGTCAGTAACCTCAATTTATTGGGGGAGGCTAGGGGGAAACCCATTCGATGCGTAATCAATGCTAAATAAATTATTTAGTGTCTAGTGAGAATTTTTATTGAGTGTTTTATGCTTGGAAAACAGGTGCAACAAGGTAAGTCGTGTGTTGATAGGAAATTGTATGTTAGTGTGTTAATTATGCTTATGTACTCAGCTTTGCTGATTGTGTGTTTTGTGTGTTTGTTGGCCTTGTCTTTATCTTGGCCCTATGATGACCCATTTATAATGGAGAGTAGTGGAAATAGGTAGAGATAAGCTTTTCAGATGTTGAAGCATATTCATGAATGGGCATGAGTGAAGAGCGTATCATGCTAGTTTCCATAAGTTTATGATGTTCTTATCGCTTTAATTATTTATGATAATATTATTATGCATGATTAACAAAAAGGGTTTGAAATTGGTTTTAATAAGGTCCTATAATGGTTCCAAGTTATAGGTTGATTTTATTTTACTTCGTTTGACTTTGGTTTGACTTTACTTTCGTTGATTTACTTTTTTTTAAGTTGACTTGTTTTGAAAGGGTTTGAAATTAGTCTTCCGCTGTGTGTCTTTGATAGTTGCCTTAGTCGTTATCACGGTGGCGGTAATATCTTAGAAATTCCTAATTTGAGTTTTAAACAGAGCAAAACAGGTATTTTAAAAGAAAGGAATTTCTAGGGTGTTACAATATAGATGATCCCTTGGAGGCCGAGCCTCGCCTTTCTACAAGCAGGGGTAGGTGGACTCCACCCTCGTAGACACCAGACGAGTTAGTTATCTGTCGTGAGAACAATATTTCTCACCGTCCGCTTGCCGGATTAGTCGATGGTGTTCTTTGCCATCATGGTTTAGGAGCTGGAGACTTGATTCCCCGACTATACGGGGTCATCACAGGGGATCCCATCACCAACGCATTGTGGGGTTCTGCTGGTTTAGGAGATTTTTATTCAGCAGTTATGGGATTTCGCAGCCCCCGAGGCTGTGGTTCGATAGTCGTCCGAGCATTGTTGGAGTATTTTTTGGATACTACCAACACTTTCCACTTCGCTTTGGGGGACATGTAGGTGACTCCTCTCGATTTCAGCATGATCAGCGGCTTGCGTTTCACCGATCGACCCTTTCAGCAGATTCCTGACCTCACTTGGGGGGGCGAGTGAGGCAGTGGACTTGTTAGGTTGTGTTGTTCACCATATCAAGACTCGACCAGTGTATCGTGGTGGTCCTCGGATTGGGCGATCAGAGTTGGCTTCTATTCTCGCTCATGGTTTTGATATTGTTGAGACGACGCCTGAGCAGCGAGTACGGATCTTCATTTTGATCCTTATTTCTGAGACTCTTTCTCGTGATCAGAGTTCTCGCGCGCTCGTTTGTTACTTGCCGTCTCTCACCAGGATCGCTGAGATAGGATCATTAAGTTGGGCTAGTGTAGGGTATGGTGATCTGCTTTCGTCGCTGCGTCGTGGCTGTAAGCAGCTGAAGGATCAGTCCCCTGTCGCCGTCTATGGTCTTTGGAGAGTTGTAGAGGTGACAATCCTTTTTCTTCGTGTTTTGCTTTTACCGGTTTGGCTCATGTACTTGAAGATTATTCTTGTTGCAGCTGTGGTTCTATGTGAGTACTTTCCAAGATTAGCCCCTCGGCGACGTTGCGGAGAAGTCAATGACTTTCCTATCGGTGCCAGCTGGCGTGAGCGGGGCGTGTCACGAGTGGAGTCAGTATCGAGTCTGTGAGGGCTGCTGCGTCGGGGTACTTCTACTGTTGGCGTAAGGATTGACTTCACAGTGTATTTCTTTCACTTTGAAGTTACTTTTCGGCATTCATAGCATTCTTTTATGGTTTTCAGGTCCTAGTCGACATCTAGTATTGGCCTTGGGCTGGCTTGACTGAACTTCCCGAGGCTTTGGAGCACACGGCGTGTCGTACCGTCTTCTTTGGTACATCACGCCTTGTTTGGTACCTTGGAGAGCGTGTAGTCCGTGAGCACAACACTGATCGTTTTGTGGTGCCATTGCCCCCGCTTGAGTCGATGTTGCACTCACACTTGTTGGAGGAGCTGCTGAATAGAGGAGAGTGCTATCAGTTTTCTTGGTGAGAACTCGTGCGCATGGACGACGATTATTCTCAGGACTTGCTTCCTTACTTGGCTCCTTCACCCCGTCTTCCTGAGGTTTGATTTTTTTGAGAATTTTTTATGGTAGTCCCTGTTTAAACCGTTGAATAACCTGATTATTCGATCATGTTTTAGGAGATTGCTCGTCGTAGGGGGAAGGTTGAGATCCCGCCTCCGTTTGGCCGTTACCCGGGGCTGATTGGTATGCTTGAGGAGCATATTGCTGATGTACCGGAGGGTTTTAGACAGGCACAGGAGTCCCAGCCTAATAAGTTCGAGCCGGTATGCTTTCTGACACATCTTTCATTCTTCTTAATATTGCTTGTTACTAATTTTTCTTTTTTTACTCTCAGGCCACGCACTCGGATATGATGGGCATAATGAAGCTGGTTGATGCTCTAAAATATTGCGTCATCAAGCTACAACGCGGTGCAAGTTGTCAAAAGTGGTTCAGACAATGTTCACGAGTTATATTCACCTGTTTTCCCATGTTTACCTTTTGTTTTACCTTACACCACTGATACCTTTTCATTTTGTGTCTTTCAAGAACGACGGAGGCGACGGAGGTCTCGCTCGCGCTCAAGGCATATAGGCTCGGACGAGGGGGAGCCTAGTCGCCGCAGACGATCCCCTGAGATTTGTCGGCATTCTAAGATCTAGTGGCAGCAGCCTCAGTCTTCTCAGCCACATCAGGAGTTTCAGACTAAATGGCAGCAGCCTTAGTCTTCTCAGCCGTTTCAGCACTCTCTGACCCAGCACTCTCAGTCTTCTCAGCCGTTTCAGCACTCTCAGACCTAGTGGTAGCGTCGTCCATCTTCCCAGCCATTCTAGCGTTCACATCTTGAGTTTAAGACGATCATTACTCATGTGGATCATGGCTTATTTTCGGTTCCATTGTCTGGGAAGATGCCTCCACCGACGATGCCTACATCTTGGATTCAGCCTACGGTTTCATTTTTTTTATTTCTTTTTTTGTGATACTAACCATCTGCGTTTTTTTTTTTAAAAATTTTCAATAGATTTGTTTAATGGAGCGTTTGGAACTCTTTGAAGTCCCCGACGATATTGAAAAATATGGTCCCAATGATCTAGTTCGTAGGAAGAAAAACTACTCTGCAAACATGTCTTATGATGATTGGAAGTTCTTTCCGAAGAAAAATTTTTCCATTCGATGGGTGGTGCCTTGGTGGAGGTTTACTAGGATGGTTGGGACGAATGATACCCCGTATTGTCGTATTCCTAGTCTTTCGAAATTGACTTGTTATTGCCCCTCTCGATTGATGCGACAATATGGACTTGAACAAGTAGTTCCATGCTATAATGATAGCCCTCGTGAAGTATCATTGCATGAAAATAATGTTCATAAGTATGAGACATATTGGATTAGAAGACCCTTGTGGACCGTTTCTGCGAGTAACCAACCTCCTCCACCCTTGTCTAGTGCATACAAATCAAGGTTGAATCCTCGAAGTAGGAGAGAGCGAGTTGGATCGCGTAGGTTTGACGGTGATGTGAAGGAACGACTTGGAAGTAAGAAGGCACCTCCTAAAGATCGCCTTGGTCCGAGAACGCAAGGAATTGAGTTTAAGACTCCTATCATGCCTAAGAAGAAGAGTTGGGTAAAAGGAAAGGGTAAGGACAAGATGGTGTATAGAGAGAAATAACCTAATAAATCTGAGAGAGGTGAAAGGGGTGAAAGCACTACTAGGGGTGTGACGGTTCGAGCTACGAAGGACACACTAATAGTGAAGGCCGACCTAGTTGAAAAGAAGAAAGAAATTCCCAAGGCTAAGAAGGATTAGACCAATATTGCTTTGCTTTTATGATTTAAGATTTAATTTTAAATAAGGCGTATGATGCCAATGACATTTATTTCATTAATAATAGCATATTTATTTTTTGCCTAAATTAAAACTCACAATGACTTTTATTGTTTTACTTTTTTATTTAATTTATCCGAGTCAAGAAGTCGGACGCAATGGAAGAATAAAAATTGTGGAACGAATTAACCGTAAAAAAATCAACAAAAGTACAAAATCCTGGAAAAACTGTCTGCCGCGTCATGATAATCTTTGCCAAGTCACGGTACATTTTGCCGTGACACGGTGCTTCTGTGCTGCATTTTTTTGCCAAAATCTTGCCGTGTCGCGGTGTACTTTGCCGTGGCGCGGTAGTCTTTGCCGCAACGCGGTGTTTTTGCCGTGGTGTTGTGCATTGTGTCGTATGCGAAATCCTGAACTACTGCCATAATTCTGTCGTGTTGCGGTAATTTACGCCGTGATGCGTTGTGTAATGACGTGGCATGGTGTGCAATTTTCATGGCTTTTTCGCATTTCGATGCTTTGTGTGTGGTATTTGGCCGACGAAGGAGGGATTTTTATTTTTAAAGTGGCCAGACCCCCTTGAGGGGTTGCCTACGTATCCTTAAAAATGAATCAGGCCAAACGTAGCTCTATCGGGTCTTGAACCCATGAAACTAGGCATAAAATTTCTTGAGTTGATCCAAGGTGATTAAATTATGTAAGTCATTGCCATCCATGTCTACTAATTGTGCCGCTCCGCCTGACAAAATGGACTTGACAATATATGGACCTGACCAATTTTGTCTAAATTTTCCTCTTGGGTCTAACACATTTTTGCAAAGTGCTTTATGCACTAAATCACCTTCTTTGATATTCCTAGTCTTGACTTTTTTATTGAAATGTCGTGCCGTATGCTGTTGGTAGATTTGGAAATGATGCAAAGCGGCCAAGCGTTTTTCGTCAAGTAAGACTAGTTCATCATATCTCGCTTTAATCTAGTCGACTTCATCTAGTTGGGTTGCTAACGCAATCCGTGGAGAAGGGATTTCTAACTCGATTGGTTGTATGGCTTCGACTCCGTAGACTAAAGAGAAGGGGGTGGCCCCGGTTGATGTACGAACAGAAGTTCGATAACGCCAAAGAGCAAAGTGTAGCTTGCTCGGCCAATCTTTGTAATTTTCCGTCATCTTTTCAATGATAGTTTTCACATTCTTATTGGCCGATTCAACTGCACCATTCATTTGCGGTCTGTAGGGTGATGATCTGTGATGCTTGATGTGATATTTTTGTAACAATTCTGCGCATTCAGCTTGGAAATGTGTCCCATTATCACTGATCATTTCGTGCGGTACACCATAGCGGCATATGATGTTTTTCTCGATGAATTGAGCCACGTGTTTTGCTGTGAGCTTAGCATATGAGGCAGCTTCGACCCATTTGGTGAAGTAGTCAATTGCTACAAGGATGAAATCATGTCCCCTTGTCCTAGTGGTGTTATCTTCCCAATAATGTCGATTCCATAATTAGGGAAAGGACATGGAGAAGCATATGTGTAGAGAAGCGAAGGTGGAACGTGATGTAAATTTGCGTAGACTTGACATTTCATACATTTCTTGACATATTCGTGACAGTCTCTCTCCATGGTAGTCCAATAATAACCTTGTCGTTAAATCTTTTGACAAACATTTTAGCATTCATATGTGTTCCATATATTCCGACATGAAGATTTTCCATGGTCCTGTATGCTTCTTTCTTAGCTATGCATAAGAGGTTTCTCCCTTGTGCGGTCCTTTTGTGGAGTTCTCCCCTGAGGAGCACATACTATGAGGCCAGGAGCCTCAAAGTGCGGCGTGCCCTTATATCAGTGTTAGGAGGGTATTCTCCCTTTGTCACATAGTTAAGGATATCTATATACCATGGCTCTTCATTTTCTTCTTGTGATTTTGTTCATCATCAAGTGCATGAACATACGCCGGCTCATATCTTCTTTCTATAGTCAATGGCATTCTGATTGTGTCTCTTGGAATTCGCACCATCGATGCCAACTTAGCTAATGCCTCGACAAATTGATTCTCTTCTCTAGGCAAGTATGTATATTCCACTTCATCTAGTTGCTCCGTGAGAGTTTCCAGATGAGCTTGATATGTAGCGAGACTTTCACTTCTCACATATGGAGAAGCATATGTGGCTTCTTAATTCCCAAGGCCACAAATGTTTCTAATCCCAAGATGCATGCTTCATACTCTACAGCGTTGTTGGTGACATCAAAATCGAGCTTCACGGAAATGGGAATGTGCTATTCGTTAGGTGATACGAGCAAGACTCCTACACTACAACCCTTTTGGTTCAAAGCTCCATCGAAATAGAGTGTCCATCTATCATCTTCGGTCATGAGTAGATCTTCGTCAAGGAAATCATACTCTTCTTCTTCTTTCTCTACACCTTCCAGTGGGAAATCTGCTAAGAAGTCAGAGACTGCAAAGCCTTTGATGGCCTTTTGTGGTACGAATTTCAAGTCAAACTAGGCAAGGTTGAATATCCACCTTGATAAGCTGCCATTCAGTATTGCCTTCTCGAACAATTACTTAAGAGGATCCATCTTTGATACGACATGTACTGTATGAGTGAGCATATAATGTCTTAATTTATGTGCGGCCCACACGAGTGCGAGACACATTTTTTCAAGTGGCGTATACCGGGTCTCATAACCTTGAAGTTTCTTACTCAAATAGTAGATTACATTCTCTTTGTTTTCGATCTCTTGTGCTAGCATTGCTCTCATCGTTTCTCTTGTGACCGTAAGGTAGAGTTGAAGAGGAAAGTCAGGTATTGCTGGTGCTAGCATGGGTGGATTTGACAAGTACCTTGAAGTAGCTTTTGTTTTATAGGCTTTAGACCTGGAATGAGTGGTATCGTATGATGAGCTATATCCCTGTCAATACCTAGCATATCTTGGTATGACCAAGCAAATACATCAATAAATTACTAAGTAAGTTAATTAGCTCTTTGCGTTCGTCTTGACTTAGTGTTAATCCAATTTTAACTTCTTTGATTATCGTATCATTGGAAATATTAATTGTTTCTGTATCATCAATAATTGCAGTTTTGTTTTCATGTTCTTCCTTTGCTTTTATTATTTCTTTGTAATTTTTATTATTAGCAAAGCAATATTGATCAGGGTTAGGGGAATGACTCGCATTGTAAGCAAAGGTACTTATCTTATTGAATTCATTAAACATTACATCAGAGAGGGCGAGGTCAGCTGCGACCTCGTCGAAATTATTTGGGATAGAGAGAGGAGACTCGACAAGAGGCTCAACACTAGGAGGAACTATATAAAAAGACACCATAGTACAAAGGGGGTCGGCCTTAGATCCTACAGGCTCATCACCGTCTTAAACATAGGGCCTTCGCCAGTGGTCACTCCCAGCTTTTCTCCATTCGGCGTAGTGAACTTCACCGTCTTGCGCCACCCCTTTAGAACACCATCAGCTGGGACAATCAACTCAGTGGGGTTAACATCTTTGCTTGACATGACAGCTTGATTGACCTCAGAATTATCATTGTCGATGTGCTTAGGTTCATTCTTTCCATCCCGAAAAGAAGATCAATATTCATATGATCAGAGCCTGGACTAGTTGGTTTCTCAGCTGTTGAGAGTACATCGCCTTCATCGATGAAATCACAATCCATGAACACCTCGAACCCTGGCTCACGTTTCCCATTGTTGATAAAAGGCTCAGGAAATTCATAGCATGGGAAGTCTTCCCCTTCTTTGATGTATTGGCCATTAAGAGTGAACACTAGTAGAAAAATACAAATGCGCACCGAGTTATTGGCACTGGTTCTTTAAAACCGGTGAGAAAAAAATTAGGCGGGCTTTAGTGTAATAGAAATGGCACCGGTTCAACCCAAACCGGTGCCAAATTAGTGAAATGGAACCGGTTTGAACTGGTGGGAATTAGCTGTGTTAAATCTAATTAACCCCTGCGGCTTTGCCCCTCTTATTTCTCCCTCTTTCCCCTCTTCTTTCTTTCTCTTTCCTTCTCGTCCTCTCTCTCTCCTCTCTCTCAGTCTCTCCTCTCTCCTTAATGGCATAAAAAAAACCCAGATCAAACCACTACTCTCTTTTTCTATCTCCACTATTTTTATTACCTTCACAAACCTCCATTTCTGCTCATCAATGGCGTCTTCTCCTTGCTTTCCACCTACTCTTCCTTTGATGAATTTGACGACGATTCTATTCTCCGAATTCGAAGATGGCGAACCCTAGAAACCATGTATGTTATATTATTTCCTTTTAATTGTGCACTTTTGATTAATCGATTTTGATTTTTCTTGTTTCCCCCTAATTTTATTGGTGTTATATGTTTTGATTCTATCAATCGAGATTTAGGGTTTGTGGGTTTTTTGGGTTTCTAATAAGATGCATGATAGATCTGGGTTAGTTGGGTGGTTTAAGGTGTTTGGGTTTGGATTAGGTGGGTTAAGGTGATAATCTGGGTTAATTAGGTGGTTTTAGGTGGGTTCGGGTTAGGTTGGTTAAGATGGGTTTGGGTTAGGGTGGGTTAAGGTGGTCGGTCTTGTGTGTGGGTCCGGGTTAGGGTTGGTTAAGGTGGTCGTTCTGGTGTGTAGGTTCGGGTTAGGGTGAGTTAAGGTTGTGTGTTTGAGTTAAGGTGGTGGATCTGGTGGGTTAAGGCGGATTAGTTGGTTAGGCGTGGTGGCGGTGGGGGCTGCCAGTGGTCAACTTTATATTGACTTTAATTTGTTTGGACGATTAGGTTATTTAATTGTTGAAATTGGCTTCGTAAACATTGATTGATTAAGCTAAATGAATGTGTTATATTGATTGTGGGTATATTGATTAATGTGTTCATTTAGTTGATTTTTATCTATTTTTTCTGTGAATCAAAATCACCATTCCTTGCCCTGTTCTGCTGCGACCTTGGATATCTAAATCGTGGTATGAATTACATAATTTAGTTTTTTTTAGGGATTTGAATGATCAAGTTAATTGTATTAATGGGAGAGCATTTGTTTACTTCTTGTTTCAGAGGTATTGTGACACTGTCCTTGAAAAGGGTTTAGAAGCTGAGTTTTTTGAAGAGTTGGGTCCTAAAGCAATGGTTGCTTCTGGTTGTTTCTTAGTTTAGCTCTATCTTTCAGCATTTGAACTTATGTACTCCGTATATGTTTATTTCTCAAGCTTCATAGATGCATCATTTTTGCTCAAATTATAGGCTACTCCACTTCTTAGTAATCTAGAATTATGACCCTTTGATTTTATTTTGATGGGTGTGTTAGTTATGGTTTTGGCTGTTACTATGCCCTGAGTTAGCTAGATTTTGATGTGTTATATGTATCTTTTAAGTAGCAATGGTGATTGGTGAATGATATTAGTATGTATCTTCTAAGTAGCAATGGTGATTGGTGAATGATATTAGTATGTATCTTCTAAGTAGCAATGGTGATTGGTGAATGATATTAGTCTCTAGCACGTGTTTTCTTAATTATATATATACAACCTATGATTTGGTGTTCTTCTTGTAATGGTTTTGTGAGTATAGTAGTATCTAATGTGATTTTGTTAATAATTTTGGATATAAATTCATACGATTATGGGGGCTACAATGCACTTGCATGTGAATTGGAGCTGCTGTAATGCGTGGTGTGATTGTGCGTTGGTGTAGAGGCTGCCTTGTGGCTGGAGTGAGGGAGTTGTGTAACTGTGTTTTGTCTATTTTATTTAACGTGTGTTTTGGCTAGTTCATTTACAGTTTGATTGGAGTATATGTTTTTCAGCTATTAACTTGATCTTACCCTGCCACTATTCTAACAGAAGAATTGTTGCTACTGATGAGTGGCATTTATGCCACAATTTAGTGTTCTCTTTACGGGTTTTTTCCCACCCATTTGTAGCTTGTTTGCCCCCTTTTCTCTCCTTTTTGTTCCTCTTTTCTTTGTTTGCCTTTCTCCTTGTTTTGTTTGTTTTTGTTTTGTAGGAATCAAGGCATTGGAAGAAGAGCAATTCACCCCAAACTCCCCTGTGTGCGGGCGCGCAGCACTGTGAGAACCCACGCAGGATTGCTCCAAGAACATAACACAAACAAAAGATTTGTGCGCCTTGTGCGCGCTTTGTGTGCGGGCGCGCGACCTTGTTGTGTGCGGGCGCGCAACCCTGGGAGAACCCGCACAGAACAGCATCAGAAACAGAATCAAAACAGAGTGTTGCGTGCGCCTTGTGTGCGGGCGCACACTCCTCAAGCGCGGGCGCGTAGTGTTGCTGAGAGAAGGCGCGCATCCATGGGTTTCATTCTTCGTACCCACAGATCTGCGGGCGCGCAAGATCTGTGAAGGCGCACACACAACTTCTACGCGGGCGCGCACCGCTGAGTTGCAGTCTTTTTATTTCGTATTTTTGTATCTTTTAAAGGACCTATATATATAGGTCGTAGGGAGTTTAGTGGATTATCTATCATTACTTAGAAAACATTTTAGCCCTAATCTAGTGAGAGAAACTTCATTAGTAGAGAGAGAAAGTGTGGATTTCCATTGATGAACTTGGATATTGAAGAAGGAGCTTGATTGAATCTTTGTTGATGGATTCATGCTTATGATGTTGGGGTTATGTTAATGGTGATTAAAGTCTTTGCATGTTTGATATTCTTTAATCTTCTTGCAAGTGCACATTGTTAGTTGATTAAAGGTGAATCTTTGCTAACAAGAAACGGAAGTTGACTTAGTTAAGGTTCATTGCTATCGATAGTTCATTGATTGCACCTTCTAATATATGGTTCTAGTGTGGAAACATGGAGGCTATGTTAGGAGAAATTAATTAACCCCGGAAGGCGGTTAGATTGAGCTTTAATTCGATATTCTTGCATGCTTAGTTTACCATTGCTTTGCTTCCGTGTTATTGCATGATCAATTGGCAACTACATCTACCTACTTCCCTTGGTGCTTAGTTATATTGATTTTTAATCATTCTTAATCTCTAGTTTAATCTCTTAGTTATTCACACTTCTTGTTCCGAGGTAGCTTAAGTATTAAGTAGTGAATGTGGTGTTTATGCATGTCTCCTTGTGGTTCGACCCCTATGCTTGCCTTATACTTGTATTAGGTTTGTTTAGGTGTATAAATTATATTTGATCTAGGGATAGACAAATTGACGACGCGTTTATTCCCTTGTCAGCTACGGAGGGTTAAGGAACCTGGATGAATGGTTTAGATGTGAATTTTGATGGAAAATATAACTGTCTAATTTAACTAGATTATGAAATTCCTTATTCATTGAATTTAGGATTGTATTACTAAATTGATATGTCCTGTCTTCTTGTTTGACATGACTAGTAGAGGGTCATTGCATACGAACTTAGAGTTAATTTGAAACAACCTCTTTGCTTTTGTAGCAATGAGGTTGCATACTTGCTTGCATACAACCCCCCCTCTACTACCTAGGCTGGGAATATTTCTAAAGGATTGTGCGTAATAATGTTGTGTATCAAGGTAGAAAAATATGTTAAAAAAGACCTTTTTTATTAAAAAAATAAAAATAAATCTACAATGTGTATTTTCCTCTTGTGTAACTGGTTTGTAACTGTGTTAAACCTCTTTAACACTTTAACACTTTTGTAGGAAAATCATATCTTGTTGCTGGTACTGATGGTGTTTGGCACCAAATTAAAGCTTGCATTTGAAACTGGAATATATGAAACTATAGGAAGTATATATGGTTTATTTTAGCTGTTTAAAACTATAGGAAGTAATGCTAAGTAGATCTTCGACAGCCGTGGTAATCCTACCGTTGAGGTATCCTCTCTCTTTCTCTCTCCTCTTTTTTTCCTCTTTTTTTAACCTCATTATCAGCGATAATCGTCGGAATTCGATTTGTTAATCGATGTTTGATTTTCGTTAATCTGATGTTTTTTCATGATTTAATTTGAATTAATTCATCTATTTTTAATTGATTTGTTTTCTAGTGTTGTTTGTTGTATTATAGCCACTGAAAATCTGAAGTGATGAATTTGAATTAGAATTTGGTGTGTGTTTATTGTGATGCTATTTGAGTTAAGAAATTGGATTTTTCTTTTCAATTTAGCTCGATTTATCATCATTTTTGTTTAATCGACGTAATATTACATAATATCCATAATCGACGTGATATTTCGCATTAAATGAATGGTTCATAATTTTTAACTATATTTTGAATTCTGGATCAAAATCTTTGTAAAAATGATTTTAAAAAAATAAGTTTAACCGTGTTTGTTGTGTACTAACTGTTGAATGATTTGTTGATTGGATTAAAAAATTCAACGATGTGTTATTTGTTTGAGATACGGAGTAATGGTGGAATATTTTGGTTGTTATTGTTATTTTTTGACGTTAGATTTCATTTATAGTGTTGTTTTCATGATTTCTATTCGTATTTTCATTCTTTAATTTGATTATTTATTGATTTTTGTAAAAAATTACTTAGATTACATTTATGTTTGTATTATTATTGCTACTAGATTGATCTACTGATAGTTTTATATTGATATTGGTTGAAGTATAAAGTGAAAAGTATGTGATGATCGATTTAATGTATGTGATGAGTTTTACTTGGTTTCAGAAGTCTATATGGTTGATTTTAGCTGTTTAATTTCTAATTTTTCATGTTGTTTTGTGATTGTTTGTGTTTTTTTTTTTCGGGTACTCTAAATTCTTAGAGTGGGTGAAATTAGTTTGAATTGAGTTGGTGGATTGATTGGTATGATAAGTGGTTGCTCTTTGTTCTTGGTGTGTTAATTGAGGGTGGTGGAATGAGAATGGGATTGGGAGCTAGTCTGTTAGGAGGAGCAATTGGTGGACTTGTTCTTAGAGAAATTATGGATGATTCTTTTGATGTTGATTGTGATTTCTGATTGCGATTCGTTTTTCCATTGCTCGTCTGCTGATGATCTATCTTTATATGGTTTAGTTTCAATTTTGATTTTTTTTTCATTGTTAATTTAAGGCTAATTATGTCTTTATTGTAAATGAATTAGCTTCTAATTGATTCACGCTTTGATAGAATTAGTTAGTGTGTTTACCAGATTTATGTATCTTGATTTACGAAATTGGCACCGTTCAAAACCAGTGGCATTGAGGGGTTTTGAACCGGTGCCAATTTCGTTTTTTCATCTAGTGGTTGCTGCTGCAGCTGTGTTGTCGTGTTGCTACTGCTTCTGTGTTATTGCCGTGTTGCTACTACTTCTGTCTTGTTGCTACCGTGTTGTTGTGCTACTGCTTCTGTGCTCCTGTTCTGCTACTGTGTAGCAGCATATTGCATGCCTTTTGTTTGTAACCTTGTATTATTTTTTTTGGGACGAAAATTATAATATTACAGCATTTTTTTATGAAAATATGTAAGTTTATATATATGTCAGAGTTTATATATCAATTTAAGTGAAAAAAATGCCAAAAAAAAAATTATTTTTTTTAATATTTTTTTTTTCCATTAAGGGGCACCGATTCTAAACCACTTTAAAAAAACGCGCTAATGTTTATATATATATTAGTGTTTATAACAACTTTAAAAAAACACGCTAATATGTTTTTTGGCACCGGTTAACCGGTGCCAAAAAGAAATATTAGCACCGGTTAACCAATGCCAATTTAAAAAATTGCCACCGATTTTGAACCGGTGGCTTTTTATTGAAGTATTGGCATCCCTCAAATGCTCAACGGTTAAAAATCGGTGGCATTGAGGGGTTTTGAACCGGTGCCAATCTTCTTTTTTCTACTAGTGGAAAGGATAAGGATCCATAGTTATTTCTTTTTTCATGGTTCGAGCATTGTTGCGAGCCTTCATCTTCAAGAGAGCTTGTTTCATATCTTCTTTTATTGGCTTGAATCCCAAGCCAAAGGTGTCTTTCTTGGGTGCACCTGGATGGCCCCAAAGTTCAGCCATCTTTTTCTTGATGCCAAGGGTCATTCGAGGGAAATGCCCTTACTTCTTCATGATTGCATTAATGTTGACATTTGAATAAGGGTCAAAATCGAGGTGACACTTCTCCTCTTCTTCAATCATGAGAACATCTTCTAGAGAAAACCCCCAGAGATCCTCATCTTCCTCATCATGCTCGACATGAACAATGTGAGTGTCAACAACTTGAATACGCATAGGAGAGGCATCAATGGTGATTGGAACCCCTCCAACTATGGCTTTGACTTTCTGGTGCAGAGATGATGGAATTGCCTTTAGCTCATGAAGCCAAGGGCGGCCTAACAACATATTGAAAGAGGCCTTAATGTCCACCACCTGAAACTTGGTGCGACGTTCAATGGATCCAGTAGTGATATTCAACATGATAGTACCCACGGCTTGACGACTGGTATAATCATAAGCACAAATCCCTTGAGTAGAGGAAATCAATTCTCCATCTTTTATGCCCAGCTTCTTCGAAGTGCACAGTGGGCATACATTGATTGCTGAGCCATTATCAACTAGGCTCATGGGAACATTCATCTATCTACACACCACAGTAAGGTGTAAGGCCTTGTTATGTTGATCCCCTTCCGGGGGCAGATCCTTATCAGAAAAGGAAATCAGATTGTTGGTACTCAGCAATTTAGTAGTGAGAAAGCTGACTAGCCCTTGAGGAGTCATGTCACTATCAACCCCTATCTTCACAGGAGCATTCATTATAGCATTTCGATGATCATGGGAGGTAGCCAAAAGCTTCCAAACATTCATTTTCACCTTAGTCTTTTGCAGTTGCTTAATCACATCGTTGCTTACCGGGATGATGGGATCAACTATTGGTTGTGCTTGTGGTGGAGGTAGACGTGGAGGTGGATTAGGTTGTTGTAACCTTCCATTCCTGGTGAGAACCTTAACCTCAAGGTCCCCCCAAACATCTTCACTATTTCATGATTAACAGCGCCAAGAGATGAACAGGCTATATCTTTGAGATAGACGTCTTCATCGTCACTATCCCAGACTCCATTAACTTCTTCAGAGCTTGAAACAAAAATAAGCTCTGGTAGAGGTTCATCCATAGATTGGATGAGTAGTGATAGATGACGTTGGGAAAACTAGGTCGTTAACTAATCCTCCCTGAGTCAAACTAAATTTATAAACACTTAACAAACCTAAATACAAGTATAGAGGTAAGTCAAGAGTCAAACCCAAAGGAACGGTTATGTTCAAATGCTTTCAATTTGGGCGCCTAAGCTAGGTCAAAGACACGGGCAAAGAAGTAACACTAAAAACTAACAAACAAACAACCAATAAAATAAAACACTAGGAATGGGGATCAACAAATAATCATGACAATTGCAATAACTTGGGACAAAACATGGCAATCAAATGTTGTGAAGACTAATGATAAGAGCTATCAATTGGGATCAAAGAGCTATCTCCTAGTCGTTAAGCTAGATGTCTCTACAAATAACAAACTAAGAGAATCACAATCCAAACCAATCGATAATTGCAATTCCTAAATCAATTGCTCATGTCATTAGCAATCACAATGCAATCTAGCATAATTCTCAAGGCCTAATCGAATTACACACATGTAAACCTTCATTAATCACTATAATCTTAAGAATCAATCAACACAATTCCACAATTAATCACAATCAATCAATCATACAAGTTTCACCCAATCCCTAGCCAAACAACTACTCAAGAATCATCATCTATCAACAAACAACTAAAGAAATGAAGAAACGACAAAATATCAAGAACAATAACACTAATCAAGAATCAAACATCAAAATCAAACCAAACAAACATGAAATTCAACAAAGCAATAAAATGAGATAGAGTTAGAAATCCTCATTGATGGATTATGGAGGTCTTCAATATAATTTTCACCTTGAATCCTCAATCTCTCAAATCCCCAATGAAATTCCTCACTTTCTCTCTTTAACTCTACTCCTAAAACTAACCCTAGATCTAGAGAGAGAAGCTCTCAACTAAGCTAAAATTATGATCAAAATTATGTTTAAAACTTGTTCCGAAAATCGAGTGAAAAAGGTATTTATAATAGACGCGGAAAAGTAATCGAGCGAAGCCGGGGAACAGGGAGGAGCGCACGCGAAAGAGAGTTGCGCACCCGCGCTCTTCTAGGTTTCTTCCAACTTTCTCGCCGCTTCGTGCGCTCGAAAATGGGACTCGTGAGCTCCACTTGATAAATGTTGCTAAGGTAGTTTCTAAGGGTCTCCACAGTGGGTTCGACACCACTTCTTCATGGGAGCACGGCTTGAGAGAGCAAGAGCTAGAACTTGGAGCATCCACTTCCTTGCATCTTGAGCTTTCCCAATGCTATGCGCATACTCCAAAAGCATCTTCCAACTTAGAAAACCACCAATATCAAGTCCCGAACCTCGTTCAATACCTACAACCACGAAAAGAGGAGAAATAAAGGAGAAAACACAAGAAAAACCATAACAACACAGAACTAGAGAGAACAGGGAAATTAAGAGAAAATGCATAAATCTAAGAATTTAGTAAGAAAGAAAGCTATGAAAAGAAGGTAAAAACAACCTAAATACTCATCAAATGACTGCCATAAATGGCACTCATCAAATGACCCCAAGCTTAACTTTTGCTCGTCCTCGAGCAAAACCAAAATAAGTAAGGGAAAAATGATGAGCTTATTTAAACAAACAAAAGGAAAAGAGAGGAGACAAGAATATACACTAACTCACTTTCGTAGGAATCATGGTCAATTTTAGCAACTAAAGGCAGGCCCTAGAGAACAAGTGATGTTCTCGTAAGGGTTTCCTAAGAGATTAACCCATAACTCTCACAAACCAAACAAACAGGGCAAAGCATGAAAAAAGAAGCAAAAAGAAAAAGGAAAGAAAACATATGTTCATGAGTGGACTTTTGCAAATGAACAAGCACAAATGGATGCAATTTTTTCTAAACAAGTAAGGTAGTGCACGTTTCAAGATATCCAAGGTTGATAGAAACATAAAATATGCTAAGCATAGAGAACTAATGAAACACAATTCACCTTCATCTCAAAACATTTTATCACAATCTCCCAATTAGCTTCAAATCCACCTCTTGCGAGCATCTCAATGATTCCTCAAAGGAACCTAAAAAAGTGAGATATTTAAGGCTACTCGACATCTCGACTAATACACACCGCTCCATAGGCTTGATTCACATCTCTATCCACCGACTTGTGACTCGACCAAAAAGGTCAAAAGGTCTTGAAAAGGGTTGTAATGTATGGGCGAAAAGGGGTAAAGGTAGGCTAAAATTTGAAATTTGGTGGTATACATAAATTGTGAAGCAAAGATTGGCCAAATCTTAACACCGAAACCAAGTAATCACCAAAAAAAAACACCAACACCTCCAAGCTTATTCAAAGCTAAAATCACAAACATATATACAGAAAGCATAAGAATGCTTCCATCCAACCTTGAACAAAGCATTGTCCTTAATGCTTAAAATAGGGAGAAAGACACGTACATCAAAATATTTTTGAGCTTTTTCATTTTTCACATTTTTATCACTTTTGTCAAAGCATTTGAATTTGCTTTGCTTTTTCTTAATTTTTCATTTTTTTTTTCATTTTTTTCACTTTATTATGTCCTCGCCTCTTTTAACTATGGACGGCTTTTTCAACTTGGCATTTGCCTTTTATTCACAAGATATTTACATAACAAACTTGCATTCATTATAAAAACCAATATACAACTCATTCACCATATTCTCCAAAAATAGAGACCAAATGCTTTACAAAAACCAAAGATAGGAACAAGAATGAAACAAAAGGCTCAAAAGCTAAAGATATGGCTTGAAAAGAAAGGTATAAGGCTCAAATGGTTAGCAAGAAGGCAAATGTAAACCCAAAACAAAGAAATAGAAAACTATCTTAGAAAAAGAAAATCACTACCCCGAAATGATGCCTTTGTCCTTCCTAAATGGCTCGGTCGCAATCTTGAGAGATAAGAGTCAAGTTCTAGATAAAGCATACAATAGTCAAGGATCCATGTGCCGCTCATGCAAAATATGTAGAAGGCTTGAAAAGAATTAAACTTCACATGGTTGTAGCAAAAATTCACTATTAGTTTCAAATTCACCAAAAGGGAGCAATTTCAACTTTTCAAAAATAATTAGAATCCGGCTTCAAGGTCCCAAAAGTTCTAAAGACACTACCTTAGCATACTCTATCCTAGAATTAACCAAACATACTCTCAAACCGTGCACAACGTTACCATTTATGAAGAAAAGCATTCAACTATACAAATCAAAAAAGTATTATGTCCAAAGAAAAAACAAAACAAAGACACATTGCAAATTTTCCTTGATATAAACAAAAATCTTTATGGATTTTTTCAAAATAAAGAACATGGAAATGCATATACAATTGTGCATGGCATATATGAATCAACATCCCACCAAACATGATAGAATACCCTCCCCTAAGCTTGAATGAGACAACATGCTCAATACATAACTCAAATAATCCACGGGATGGGAAAACAAAGAGATAAATCAAACAAACCAACACATGTCCAACAAGTTATCAACCATTAGAGAAAAAGCAAGGAAAGATATTACCGGATTTAGGTGGGTATAACTACCCACAAATAACCCAATTAACCCTTTTAAAGTCACTTTCCTATATAATTGAATCTTGTCTTCCATATGCTAGCAAATGCGGAATCAAACTTCCTTGATTCTTGATCCAAACCAATGCACCAAAGTATATCAAGTCATGTACCTAGCAAAAGGCACACAAACATTGCTATGAGAGAAAATCTATTCTAAAGAGAAAAGAAAATGAAAGTAATAAAACACGGGTTACTTCCCGAGAAAGGCTTGCTTAAGGTCCAAGCTCGACCGCTCTAGAAAATAATATTGCAACGAACGCAAGAGCTTGTCAAATGCACTACTAACACATTTCATATGAAAGTAGGTATTCACATGACAAAATGAAGGTGTGAAACAAGCTTAGTGCACACCTATGAGGAGAGAGATGCCAAACGAAAGAAGAAGAAGAATCAAAGGAAAATTCAACAAGATAAGAAAAGGAAGAAGAAGATAAAGAAGAAGAAAAAGAAAAATAAGGCAAACTCTCCTCAAAATGTTTTTGGGTGGAAAAATCACCCTTTTCCTCAATAATCAATGAGTGGGGATCTTGAATATCACAAATAGAAGGAGGGTCCCCAATAGGCTCTTTAACAAAGGAAGGGAGAGACTTAGGAATGTAGGGGATATGGTTAAATCTCTTTGAAAAAGGGACATGAGAAGAGGGAATAGGGGCGATGGTCTCATAAATGAACTCTTTTTTTACCACCATGCCTCAAATCACCAATAAGAGCTTGGAAATCAATCATAGAATCCTCAAAAGAAGAACACTCATAATCTCAATCTCCATCTCCCTCAAACATCCAACTTGCAAGAGGAACTACATAATCCCCTCCATCACAACTATGAACAACTACTCCCTCAACTTCTTGAAAGTCCAGAGTCTCAAAACCATGCATGAATGGATGCAAATTTATTTCAAACTCATCTCTCTTCCATGAAGAATCCTCAATGAACTCATCAAAAAGGTTATGGGTTTTCTTTTGACTCTTAAAGAACACATTGGACATAACCTCAAACAAGTCCAAATACTCATGGATAGAAGAATCACAATCATGCATAAGAGACTCATTAAGATGGGAAGGAGGGTTGAGGTTTTTGAAATCAACATTCTCTACATTCTCAACTCCTCCATCATCACTCAAATGCTCACTAATAGGATTCTCATACTCTCTTGGTTGCTCAAAATCATCATTATCATCCTCAAAACACACATTGGATTTAGCATTTTCACAAACAAGCATCAAAGATGACAAATGGCTTTCTAGCTCTCCACCTCTCCTTCTTTCCTCCTCAAAATGCTCCTTAATCTTTTTCATCATCTCTAATTGACTCCTCATAGAATTAAGAATCGACTCTTTACTAGGCCCAAGCTCATTACTAAGCTCAATATGCCCAATTTGAGTTTCAAAAATAGCAATAAGAAATTTAAAAGGTGTAGAAGGTTGAGGTTCAACAAAAGAAGAAGAGGAACAACAAAGACTAGAAGAATCAACATTAAGATCATGAGCATATTCATCACATTGGGGAGTGGGGGGTACAATTAAACTCATGAGATTCATCATTTAGGGAACAAAGCACATCACAAGAAGGCATGGTAAATAATGAAGAATATTGAAACACACCATTAGAATCAACTTGAGCATGTACCTCAATATCATGAAGAAAAGAGGAAATAGAGTTGAAATCGTTTGTTCTAGGTTCAATCATGGGATCATATGACAATTCATGGGGATTCATGCTAATAATTAAAAAATCAAGGCATTGCACATTAATATTAGAATCATGGTTACCCCAATTATAGACATCCCAAGCAAACCAAACATAAAAATCCCAAGCATCATCAATTGACAATGCTCTAAATTCACCATTATGCATGCATTCAACTTCATCCCTAGTTTGCTCATTCAAACCAAAATAACAAATCTCGCAAGCCTCCCAAAGATTACAACAATTAAAGTCCAAAAATCCCTCAAGTCTATTAAAATATTCACAAAAAGGCTCATTGTCATATTGAGGAAATGAGAGACATGCCATTTTTTTTTTACTACTAAACACACAAAAATCAAATAAAAGAAAAGTATATACAAAGACCTAGACTCAAACAATAAAAAACACTCAAACATAGAATTCCCTGGCATCGGCGCCATTTTGGTGTGGGGAAAACTAGGTCGTTGACTAATCCTCTCTAAGTCAAACTAAATTTATAAACACTTAATAAACCTAAATACAAGTATAGAGGTAAGTCAAGGGTCGAACCCAAAGGAACAATTAAGTTCAAATACTTTCAATTTAGGCGCCTAAGCTAGGTCGAAGACAAGGGTAAAGAGGTAACACTAACAACTAACAAACAAACAACAAAATAAATAAAACACTAGGAATGGGGATCAACATGTAATCATGACAATTGCAATAAATTGGGACAAAACATGCCAATCAATGGTTGTGAAGACAAAACATGACCCCAATGCTCATTGCAAGTTTCACCAAGGCGTCGTTTGAAGTGCACCTACGTTAAGCATGTGTGAATATGCTTAGCACTCATAGGAAGTGGGAATTGACATATACAATTAGGAACAAATAAAGTAGGGAGCCGCTAACAAGTTTTTAAGGAACTTGTAAACCGTTCACGGATCATAAAAGGCAACCACGAATAAAGGGACAACGAAAGGCAATAACGATTGACCCGTGAAGGTTACAACCCATTCATAATCCATTAGATTACTAACTCCATATGGTTTGGAACCACGAAAGGAGGATCGGGGATGATGGTACGAAGTGAGTCATAGAGTCACATTCGCCCGTATTGGCCTCTACTCGATTCTTATTATGAAAAAAGATTTCTTGCGATCTCAAAGGCATGCAAATAAAGATTCAATTCGCTCCAAACTATTACTATGTTAAATTGGTTGAATATTAATGCAACACATAATTCTAAAATATCGTGATCACTTGATTAAACAGCAAAATTAAAACGGAACCTTAAAAGGTTGTCTTAATTATCTTCTTAGTCGTGATTTTCAATTACATATTCCCTTTAATCATGCAATATGGTGATCAATAAATATAGTAAAAATCAACATTAATATTGGAAGCAATTTAACAATAATCCAACAATTAATATATGACAAACATAATTTAAAATCGTTAGAAAAATAATAGAAATAAAAGGAACATGATTCCTTACTTTGATTTTGTTTGCTTGCAACTATAAAATAATAAACGCGTTAATAACTTCAAGGAAATTAATAAAAAAATAATTAAAATTAAATTAAATAGAGTTGATTTGGGGCCAGACCCTCAAACAGTTCTACCTTTCACACCTTGGTTTAAGGATGGAACCTCGGGTAAAGTACGAACTCCTTGGAGTGCTTGGGGGAAGTATTGTGAGAGAATAAGGTAGGCTAGTGCTTAGGCTAGAGCATAGAAGAGAGAATTCAGATTATTTGATGCCCCGAACTATAGAAATAAGGCTCGTATTTATAGAGGAAATGAGTAGAGGGAACACACGGAACCCTAAAAGATTAAAAACCCTAATAAAGGGCACCGTGACACGACAGTGACTGGCGTGACACGGTATATATTACCATGACGCGTGACACTTTTTGCCCTAAAATTATTCAGATAGATAAAGCACGTGAAATAATGTACGCGGAGAAAACACGGAAAATTCCCGTGTCACGGCATATGTACTGTGACACGACAAAGAATGCCGCGATGCAGCAATTTTCACCGTGGCGCGACACATGGCGCCGTGATATGGTGTACATTTTTTCCATATTAATTTTAACCTAATTACGCTCAGTATTTTTAAGTTTCCTTTCATGATTTCGGGCCATTTAGGTTCATTATTCATTAATAAGGCTCAATTAATAAATAATACGAAATTTATTAAAAAGTTTCGGGCCAAAAATACAAATTGGACTATGCTTTGACTAAACATTAGGACTGATCTGTTGACTATTTTGTGAGCTGATTTTGATCGAACATGGACTTTAAGCACCCCCAGGATTAAATACTCAACCCTACCAATAATGGCGGTGAAAGGTTGTTCATCATCGGGTTTTGTTTTGGGGAGACATTTTTAGGTGTTTATAAGATCCAATCATTGCACTTGACACATTTGGGTCCGTTATTAATCAAGTTTAAACATTTATGAGTATGTTTTAGGCCTAATTAGTAATCGGACAAGGATCTAAGATAACTTGGTCTCAAATATGGGTTTTAACTTACTTCATAACACATTTCATAGTCCAAAAACACTTTAACTTTAATCTAGCTTAAAGAACGAGTTTTTATAACATCATCGCACTTCCTGTCGAAACAGGAGGCCAAAAGTAGGTGTCTACATTTACCAATTTAACTTGTTATGACTCCAACCAATCAATCAAGAACAAACACAACAACATTCAATACACACTTCCAATTCATTCTAGAATTAATTAGTGAGCACATACTATTTATTTTAATTAGGGTTCCTTGCCTAGTTTTGTGCGCAAAATTGTACGATTACTACCTTGGTGCATAGAATGCACTAATAAACTTTCTTGACTCAGTCTCAACTTAATTGAACAAGTAAATAAATAAACTAACTTCTTGGCTCCACACCAATATGGGTGAGAATTAAATTCATAAATCGTGCTCAATAATTCTAATTATAGCTCTTTTAAACATACATAAGCCTTGCTTATTAATTTCATGATTTCTTGATACTTATAAATAAAACATACTTCTATGATTCATACATATTCAACTTGTATCATGCTTCAAATAACATATTCACATAATTGCATAATAGTTCATGTTTAACCAACATCAATTCCATGTAATTAATCAACCAAACATGCTACTTGTTCATCACTTAAAAGATAATTCACAATCCTTACATGACACTATGTATACACAAATATTCTTGTGCACATACGTACCTTGAATATTGCCTAAACTCGGCCACACTCGCTAGAAATCACCTAGCTCGAAGCTTCCTAAATTAGAAACACATAAATATAATTAATCCACTATTCTCACAAATTTCCAGCAACTATAATACTCTTTAAACCTTACTAATCAACGCAATTTAATGACATAAAAGCCATAAAACCTTTTATTTAAGTGGGTACTTTAAATCCTTTCAAAAGGACTTAGTTTTCACGACTTAAATAAAATTCCAGCATACTTATATAATATAAAATATCACTTTTAGGCTAGGAAATAATATTTAAATTATTAAAATATTTTTCCCTTTTATGGGTAATCGAATCTGTTTCATGATTTTTCGTGTCCTTTGGGATAGTTACGTCACTAAGTTTGGTCCGGTTGCAAACTGACGGAAGCTCCGGTTGGTCGGAGTTTCGCCTTCGACGATTAAGTTAGTAAAGATTCAGAGTAAAAGAGTGCAGAAAAGTAAATATATTCTCGAATTTCGAGATCAGGTGTTTCTCAGTTTTCGAGAGTAAAAATGACTTAATGATTGAACGCGCCCCTAAAATTGAGGGTATTTCCCTATTTATAGGGTCCTTGGAAATTGTGCCCCTATTTAGGTCACAAAACCTAGGACTGTGGGCTACGCTGTCTTTTGACTATCTCGAGAATTGGGCCTTAAAAGCCGCCAATCCCTTAGGAGGTATCTATATGCCATGTGTCATGCCCTAGTTGGTCCACTTTGGACTCTTCGTAGGGTGACACGTGTCATGCTTTGAGGGATCCACATGGCAGGGTAAAAATCCCCAAAACATTTTCCCCTCACAGGGGTGACGTGGCGTGCCACGTGGCTCCTGTGACACGTGTCACTCGTGCATTGGTGCACATTTTTATCGTTACCTAGGGTAAACTTAGGGTTTTATCCCTATAGTTTTAACCCCTCTATAAATAATCTTTCACACCGTCTCCCATCATTTCGCACGTTTACGAAAAAAAGTCTTTGGGCGAGAAACTTTGACTTTGATACATTTTGTCATTTTCTAAGAAAAGCATCTGCCGCCTGCTCCTTGTCCTGCTGTTTTTACAGTCGTCCAAAAATTTTCAAGGGTCCTCCGTACTTCCAAATGTAAGGTGACCACCTGTTTTTCTCTCTTTTTATTTTTGTTGTTGCTTCTTTTCTTTCGAAAATAGTTTCCCTAACTCGCACGGCACGGCCTAGGTTAGTGATCAGCAGTCACCTGGGACAGCTTAATCTAGAACTTGGAGTTCCGACTACTACTTCTTGGACTCCCCCTTGCGAACTTCCCCGAATTCTACCGTCTCTATGTCTGTGTAAGACACTATGGCTAGAACCAAACAACCAACTAGGAGGAGAAATCTAGATGGATCTTTTAGGGTGCCTGTTAGCGAACTTTCTTATTTGCCGCCTGGCACTCCAAGTACCCCTAGTGATTCAATTTTAGAAGAATCAGAGGAGGATTTAAGGGATGATGCTTCTAGCTGGCTCTGTTCATCAGGCCTCTCTATTCGGGTTATAGGTTCGGTAGTTCTAACGGTGAATCAGAGCCGTCTACTTCTGACCGAGTCTATGTGGACTCTAAAATGAAAATGTTCTAAGTAAGACACGGCGACAGAATCCCTCTCCGTAGAAATGGGCGAGGGCTGGGCCAAGTCTTCTGCCAATCGTTAACATCAATATGCCTCTTACTTCCAACATATTCCCGCTGGCTGGCGGAAGACTATGGCGCAAAAGGTGGGGGAGTTTAAAGTTGATCATGTCATAGGACATGGCTACATTATTTGTTTCCCGAGTGCTGAGGACACGATTATTTGGCCAAAAGGGTAAAGTTATGGAAGCAAATGATTTTGCTACTATGAGGCGGCCATTCAAGCCGACTTGAGGTTACCTCTCTATTCGGCATCCGGCCGTGGAGAGGATTTTGGACGGATAACAGCTAGGTGTCTAGAAACTTGCCCCCAACTCTTGGGAATATTCTAGGGTTCGTTAATGCCTGTGAAATGCTGGAGGTTGAGTGAAGCTTTGATGCCTTTACTTAGATGCATTACCTCAGCTGGACCCCCAAATCAAGCGGCCTCGGCTGGTACACTCTTTCTAGCCATAAGGGCTATATAATGGCTGTTGGGAAGGATATCAAGTTAAAGGATTGCAGAGCAAATTTTACATCATCTCCTCCCCTAACCTTGTAAAGAACAAAAAATACAATCGGTGGAGCCGAAACCCTCCTCTGCTCTCTAGAGAGGCTCAACTACTGCTTGTCCCAAGGAGGGCCAGGGACAAGTTTTTTTACCGGGATCTTTTCAAATTGACCATTCGATCAAACGAAGAGTCTGGAGAGAAAGATATTGTCCCCCTTAACTACATTCCACACCATAACTGGCTAGTTGATGGGACTTACTTGGCCTCTTGCAGCCATAACATTGAGTGGCCGAGAAGTAGTTGGCTCAATGTTTTTCAATTGTTGCAAGATTTGACCTTTGTTTGTTTATCTTTCTAACCACTTGACTTGTTTTGTAGATAAAGCATTGGAGAAGCTGACGGCCTCTAAGAAACCGACTGCTCATTCCGCAGCCTTCTACCGAGCATCGATTCTTTGCAAACGGAAGCCCAACTAACAAGAAGCGAACACTCCTCCCAAGGTGAGCCAATTTGCACTTAACCAGTTTTTGATCGGTTAATTATCTTTTTCCCGATGGCTACTAACTCCATCTGGCTGTTGTGCAAGGGCAATTAAGCAAGCCTTCTCCCAGTAAGGCGGACTAGAAGCTTCGAAAGCAATCGGTTGATAGTAGGTAGGGAAATAGGTCACAAACTATCTCCTCCTAATCAAACTATATTTATAAACACTTTACTACCCTAATACAAGTATAGGGGCAATAAAAGGATCAAACCACAAGGACTAAGGGAGAAATCAACACATTTAACTCACTTCCGCACAATTAAACTAGCCTTAAAATAGATGAAATTAAACCCTCAATTAACTTACTCCCGCACAATTAATTAAGAATACGATAAAAATCATAGGGGAAATTAGCTAGAAAGAGCCTAAGCAATCAAGTCATGATCCATGTTCACCATCAAGCCTCAAATTCAAACACAATTAATCAATTAAAACATCAACATTGCCTTCATCCATATCCCTAGAGAAAAATCTAAGCAAACAAGATGAAGAAAAACAAGGAAAACAAGTTGAAACTAGAATTAAAGCAAGAATCAAACAAGAATCTAATTAAATACTCAAATCAATAAGGAATTAAGCAAACACAAGAATTAATGAAAGCCATAAAGGTGAGAGAAAGTTAGAAAATCTCATTGAATAATTGAGATGAGAATCCAAAAATTTTCTTTTTCAAAATCTCAAATCTCCATTGAAATCCAAACTTTCTCTCTAAAAAATCCTAATCTAACCCTAGTCTTAATTAGAGGATAGAGAAAATGTAAAAAAGTTGAATAATTGGATCCTCTTAAGTCTATGGAAGGTCGTCCTATATATATAAAAGAAGAGAAAGAAAGAATATCTGGGAATAGAGCGTGAAGAAGACCCAGAAAGTCGCGCCCGCAACGGACAAAGCCGTGCCCCCAGTGGGTAAAGGCCGCGCCAGTGGCAGGGCATCTCCTAGCTATCTACAAGGTATTGGCCAAAGCAGGAAGACCTCCTTTTCGCGCCCGCGGCAGCCTGGTCCACGCCCGCGGGGGTTTGGGTTGTTGCAGCCACTGTTGTTGACGGTGGTTGCGAGTCTGGTTGTTGTCGCGTGAGGTTGATTTGTTGCTGTAGTAGCGGATTTGGTGGTCTCAGGTGGTGCGAAGGGAAAAGGTGGGAGGTGCGGCTGTGCTCGTTGGTGGTTAATTGCTGCGTTGGGAATGCTGATTGCTACGGTTGTGCTTGTAGGTTGTTAATTGCTGCGCTGGGAATGCTGATGGCTGCGGTTGTGCTCGTAGGTGAGTGGTTGTAGTGACGGTGTTATAATTAATTGCGGTTGATGAAGGGGATGTGTGGCCGTTGCTGTTGTAGTTATTGCCACTAAAAAAAATGAGAATAGGGAACACTTAAGATTGCGACACTTACAGAAATGTTAATCTTAATAGTCTAACGCAACAATATTTATTTGTTACCTTGAACTAAAGTAACAGGAAAAAAAGTGTTGCTCTAGACTATATAAGGCAACAGTCGCTTAAAGTGTTACCTTTTTCTTGCCTAAGACAACAAACATAATAATTGTTGCATGAAAAGATAACAATAACAAAACTATTGTTTGAAAATGTAACATTAATATCTATGTTGCCATCTATGGCAACATTTATATTAAAAAGACAACATAATTTAAGATGTTTCTTTTATGGCGAGTGTTATATATATATATATATATATATATATATATATATATATATATATATATATATATATATATATATATATATTTATATATATGAAAGTTTGGTGAAGTTGGTGGGGAACTCACCTTGTGACTTTGAGGTCACAAGTTCGAGCCCTACCAACTACTAAATGCTTGAGAGTGGCAACATTTAGAAATATTTTTGAATTGTCTCCTTAGATGGCAACATTTTTCATTTGTTGTCTTTGTAAAAGTGTTGCCTATGTATCATTTTACTTTGGCTTTTAAAATTGTTGCCTTTGAATAAAAATGTGTTGCCTTATGAATAGACAACGGGGGCGTATACTTCGCCTCATATGTGTTGCCTTAGTTACAAGGCAATACTTTGTTTATATTAGTTAATGGTTTTGTACTGTTACCTTTGCATTATTTTGTTGTGGTGTGCGGTGGTAATTAGAGGGTGTCTGGGTGCGATTTGCGTTGGAGTTGGCTGGGGAAGGGTTGATGATTGCGCATCTGCTGCTTATGTGTAAAAGATTGGTGGTTAGTTGTTGTTGTGGCACTGGTGGATTAACAGAGGTTGAGGTTGGTTTTGGTAGTTAGTGGTAGGAATTTTAGGCTGTTTGTAAAGAGAAGCAGGGGAGTAGGTGGTGTAGGTTTGGTGAATTGTGGGGTGTATGATAAGGGGCTAGAAAAAGAGGACAAACTTTTGAACTAACATAAAAAAGGTTGACTCAAACTTGAGATTTCGAACTTGATTTGAACTTGAAAAACGAGCACCGACCCGAACACACCTACAACCAAAACCAAAGACGAGGGTAGAACTATATAAAGTAAAACGAAGTAAAATAAAATGAACTAACATAAAATATGAAAGTAAGAGAAAAGAGGAATTATTAACTAGTACGAAGTAAAATAAAATGAACTAACATAAAATATGAAAGTAAGAGAAACTAAACCGAAAAATAAGCATAAAAATACCCTAAAAGTGACATAAAAGTCACTTAACAAACTCCCCTAAGCTAATCTTTTGCTCGTCGTCGAGCAAATTAATACAAAACACGAGAGAAGGAGAGTGAATTATTCAAGCAAAGCTATCACACTAAAGGAGGTTAGAATGTACACTAACTCACTTTCGTAGGAATCATGGTCAATTTTAGCAACTAAAGACAAGCCCTTTAAACCCCTAGATCGTCCTAGAGGACGAGTGTGTTCTCGTGATGAGCTTAACCCACAACTCTTCACAAAAACCAAGGCAGGGCAATAACAAAAAGAACAAGAAACATAAAAAGAGAAAGAAAAACACAAGTTCATATTAGGACAAAAGATAAGAACAGGCACCAATGAATGTAGACCTTTCTAAATAAATAAATGTATTCACGTTCCAAGATGTCAATGGCTGATTGACACATAAAATATGCTAAGCATAGAGAACTAATGAGGATCATTTCACCCTAGCTCCAACTAATCGGGTTGCGTTCTCTACACTAGCTTCAAATCAACCCTTAATCTAGCTTCTCATGATTCCTCGAAGGAACTGGAAAAAGATAAAAATAATTTATCTACACGTTCTTTCCCTCACTTTTCTGAGTGATTGGGGAGAGTGTTTTGCTATCGGGTTATTTGCCTTAATAATTTAGGGCAAGTGGGTAACTTGAGTTGGGCGGAGGTGTCGTATGCCCGTATGCTTACAGCTATGGGCAAGGCGACCCGGGTGATGGATTCCGCGGCAGCTACTGAGGTGCCTCGAATCTCCATTTCATGGCATGGTCGTATCCTTGAGGTACATATTTATCTTAATCTTTTATTTTTTTATCACCATTTTGGCTCTTTTGATCATTGTGTTCTTTTTTAGGCTTGGGGGTACTCGTACGTGCCTTTCCTAGCCTCCAGGATACTCGGGGAGGCTCGTTTCCCTATCGGCCATCGCCTAGTCATGATTAGGAAGAAGTGAACAACTACAGCTGGCAACTTTCGTCAGAGGATTCTTTCGGCGACTCGTGCGTCGGTGAGTATGATTTTGACAACACACATGCATTTTTTCGAGTGACTTTCTCATGTGGTTGTGATTTTGTAAATCGATCTCCGCCCTTGGAGTTTGATTATCGGGGTCCCTGAGGCCGTCTATTAGGGAATTTTCGTGCTTCAGCGGACGGACGCTTGGTTTTTGGGCAAGCGAGTCGTCTGGCAATTTTCGTCTGAGGAGCCATTGGTTCCCGCGAACCCTTCGATCCGGATGGTCCGGATCTGCTATCTACCAAGGATCGAGCTCAGGCGATCCTTGGTTATCCAGCGAAGCAACTGGTGCTGCCGGGTGCATCTTACCCGACATTCGTTGCATCCAAGCTGACTCATTTTCCAGCTTTCGTTCCGTTTAGTATTTTTCTTCTTTTCCTTTTCCTTTCTTTATCTATTGTTCGGAATTTTGACTCCTTTTGTTATTCTATTTTTAGTGGGTCGAGCTGGGTGGTTGGGTGCCTCCCACGGCGGCGGAGGATGAGGACATACCGTTTGTACCAGAGACAGTTGAGTCGGTATGTTTATTCTGTACATATATATCTTTTCTTTTTCGTACATCACATACATTTTTAATAACTATCCTTTGTTATTTTTTTGTTTGAACAGGTTCCGCGGGAGACTGTGAACGTCATGGTGAGGATTATGCGTGTTTTCCGAGCTACTTATCGGAGAGCCCTCGTGACTTTATCATGCCGTGATCATCGGATGGTCGCGATAAGTTCTGTTTATATATATTTTTTATCAAAGTTATTACGAGTTCATGTATTAATCTTTGTTTTGGGTTTTGTAGGATGTACAACAGCCTTTTGGAATCCGCCGAGCATCTTGACTCCCATTTTTATTATTTCTCTCTTTTTTTAATTATCATTTTTTTTTCCTTATGGAAGATGTATATGTAAATTATTATTTTTTGATTGTTGTACATATGACACATTTTTGTATATATCATATCTTGCTTTTTTTTTAATTTCCATAAGTGTTTAAAAGCAAAAAAATTTCCGAGGGGGGAAAGGGTTCCCGACAGACCCCCCTCGAAAAATTAACGAAACTAAAATGAAAAAAATAAAAAACAAACAAAGGGAAAAAGTAGAAAAAGGAACTCAAAAGGAAAAAAAATAAAAAAGAAGTTAGGAAAAGAAAAATAGAAAATAAAAATAAAAAAATAAAAAATAAAAAAGGAAACAACAATAACAAAGGCAAGGGTATAGATTAGTCATAAGATTTCATTGATATTCCATTACTTGGTAATCCGAAATACGGAAATAACCCAATAAACATGTCGCGACAGAATAGGGCGAGCGCAATTGTATGGGTTGCGCGCGACTGTCGCGAGCATGTAAATCGGTTGCGCGCTAACGTAGGGAAAATGTAGGTCATTATCTAATCTTCCCTAGAGCCAAATGATGTGTGACATTTTATGTCACTCCTAGGATAGTGTTTATGCCTTGTTTTAGCTTGTCTTAGGGTGTTCTGCAGTTGTTTTGTTCAAATAATGCGTGCATACATGTCTCGATATATTTTTAATTAAATCGCGTATATTGTTGAATGCTTGCCTTCATTGCGTGTTTGCACCGTTCCCTATACCTTATTCCTTCCCTTGGTGTTTGTGCTTAGGTATTTGAAGTCTTGGATTGCAAAGAAGAAGCCAAGGAAGCATGAGAGAAGAATCGAAGAAAGCAAGGTGCAAGGGCGCGAAAAATGTGCGGGCGCGCAGCCCTGTGAGAACCCACGCAAAATTGGCGAAATTGCAGAATCGAGGCAGAAAGTTTTGCGCGGCCTGTGCGCGACATGTGCGCGGGCGCACACCTACACCGCGCGGGCGCGCAGCTACGGTGCGCAGGCGCGCATCCATCAGCACGGGCGCCCACACCCAAGCACAAGCCGCGCAACCCACAAATGCGCGGGCGCGCAGCTACATTGCGCAGGCGCGCAGGCCGCTGAGAGGGAGCGCAGGCCGTTGCGAGGGCGCACGGATCCTTGCGCGGGCGCACAGCGGGTCCTGTTCAGCGTTTTTGCGCGATTCTTTATATATTGCGGGGCTTGTTTTGTACGGGAGAACTTCATTCTTTTAGATTTTTTTTCCCTTGTTTTAGGAGAGATTCTCTCTCTAGGTTTAGCTTAGGATTAGAGTAGTTTAGAGAGAGAAAGTTAGGGTTTCACCATTGTTGAGCTTGGATTTTGAAGAAGAAGATTGATCATCTTGTTTGTAGACTTTCATCTTCAATCAATGAGAATCTCTAACTCTCTCTCCTCTATTTTATTTGCTTTCTCTTGACTATTGTTTTTGTTGTTGATATTGCTTGTTAATCATGTTGATTCTTGATTATTTGTTGATGAATCTTGTTGTTATCATGATTAGTGAGTAATTTCCCCATTAAGGGGATGGTTGTGGTGTAGTTGGATCTTGAGCATGTTCTAGGTTAGAATTGATTTATTTGTGATTAAAGTCTTTATATGCTTGATATTCTTGAATCTTCTTGCAAGTGCACATTGTTGGTTGATTAAAGGTGAATCTTTGCTAACAAGGAACGGAAGTTGACTTAGCTAAGGTTCATTATTATCGATTGTTATTTAATAGTACCTCCTAGTATATGGTTCTAATGTGGAAGCATAGAGGCTATGTTAGGAGAAGCCAATTGACCCCGGAAGGCGGCTAGATTGGATCCTTTCACTAGTGGAAAAAAGGCCATCCGTAACGGGCAAAAAGGGCCCATCCGTAACGGGCAGCGTCCGTTACGTATGCGGCCGTTACAGATGGCCATTATTATTCGTAACGGGCACCGTCCGTTATGAATAACTACTTATTCGTAACGGGCACTTACAATGTCTGTTACGAATAAGTAGTTATTCGTAACGGGCGTTTCAGGTGCCCATTACGAATAACCCATTATTTGTAACGGGCACTTGAAACGCCCGTTACGAATAACTACTTATTCGTAACGGACATTGTAAGTGACCGTTATGAATAAGTAGTTATTCGTAACGGGCAATTACAATGTCCGTTACGAATAATCTCCGAATAAGACAAAAAATTAGGGGCATTTGTAACTAGCATTTCAAGTGCTAGTTACAAATACCCCTATTCTTCTTTCCATTTATCATCCAAATTATTATAATAATTTTTAACAAATCCAAATATTTCAATGCCACAAACATATTATCAAATATAGCATATACACCAAATTAGCTTTCAGATAAAATTTTTCTTGATTGAACCAACCGACATTGCTACATAGATTAAAGGAAAATTCAAGAAAATAAGTTAGAGCCTTTTTAAATGAAGACTAAGGTCAAAAGTTCAAGAAAAAGTATGCTGCCAATTACTTTGTTGGAAAAATTCTTGTTTAAGAGCTTCATCAAGCTTTTCGTGAATAACAGTTCTCGGAGTCTCATTTCCACATATGCTCAAATCTTCTGCTTCCTTAGTACATCCTGTTTCTTGATCATTCATATATAATACAGCATTATGTTCACAAAGACATAACACGGCAAACAGGTAAACTCGTAAAAATGGAAAAAGTAAATACATAAATCAAGAGTTTTAGAATTCTCACTTAATGGAAAAAAATAATTATTACATAGCTTTTCCAATCCAAATAGAATATCCTTTTGTGGGGTACTATTCAAAACAACATTTTATTATCATGTTTCAAGTGAAATTCATACTCATCAACAACGGCAAAAAAATAACCAAGTTTAGAGCTTGTTTAAGGGTAATTTTCAATTTATTTTAATTCATTTAAAAATAACCCAATAGATAAATAAGTTAATTTTGATCGGCTCTAAAACTGAATCTTCAATTTTTACCCTTTTCACTTTTCTGCCCCATACTCTTTATCTTTTTTGGCAAAAGATTTAGCAAGTATTTTAAAAGATAAGTTATAAGTATACAAACACAACTAGCAATAATCTTTACATTAGGAGTACCCCTCGACCCTCTTGAGGAGGACATCCTAATGCTTTTAATCTTACCTTTAAAAAAAAAACCTACAGTAGCAATAATCTTCCCATATTTATTCAGAACAGTATGAAACGACACTACTAGTAAGATAATGATCAGCAACATTCCCATCTTGTATAATATTAGACCATGGAATACAATCAAAAACAGAACTAGAAGATAAAACGCCTTCTAAGAGAAAATCAGATCAGTTAAAAAAAAAAACGGCAGCCATATTAGCAGCATCCACCATATTCTCCCATCCACATTGCCTCCAAAGATCCTGTAAAGCTAGGCAAAAATAATAAGGTATTGCCTCACTAGCATAAAATAATGAGATTAGAACTTTTTACCATTTGCATCTGCTGGACGAATGTTATGCAAATCAGTTAAAGGTGGACTACACATCAGTTTAATAACTTGTTAAACTTTGATTTTGCAACAGCAACCAATGCATACAACATCAAGAATCCAATCCCATTTGCACAAAAAACCTTGAAATCCCCACTTGCACAAAAAAACTCGCATTTCGAATTAGTGAAAAGCACTAACCTTGATCAATCAAACAAAATCACATTCCAGATTTCACATGTGTTCAATGACTTTTATCACACGAACTTCTAACTTAGCTTAAAATGATCATACAAGATGCTCATTACATACCTTAAGCTTAGCTATCCTTTCGACAAAATCAATACAATATAGTTCTATAATACCACCATTTAATCATCCATTTTAATATTAATTAATTTCCCCATAATTTTATAAGATCTGAGATCTTAAGAATCCAGAAATGAACAACCCATTTCGAATTATTTATTGCATAAATTAAACACTTATTCATTTTTAACAATAATTATATACCAAATCTACTAAAAATGATCAAATAATTTAAGTATGTACCACCAATTTTATCATTAATCAATTAACCCACAATTCTTAAAATCAAAAAACTCAAGATCTGAGATCTTAAACCCTAGAAAAAAAAAATCCATTTCAAATAAAAAATTCTACAACTCAATCATTTACTCATTTCATTAAAATCATCACATCATGAATCAAACCCAACAAGATCCAATCCACAAAAACAATAAAACTCCGTTTAAGATTTGGAAATTTCCAAATTCAAGGGCAAATCACAGATAAAAAAAAGGGGATTAAATCGAAAAATGACGAGATAAATGAAATTATACCTGGGTAGAGAAGATGCTGCAAGAACACCAACGAACTTCAACACTAAGAGCAGTAAGAGTCACAATAAGAGCAGCAGTTTGGATAGTCATATGAAGAGATCCAGTTCTTAGCACCTTTAAACGGTTGATAAGGACCAAATTCAGTACGACAAGACATAAGTCCAGGCATTTCGACTTCAGCAAGCTCGATTTCATGTCTTTAACCTTGTACTCTCTTCCAGAAGTGGTCTTCTCGACTGACAATGGAGTCGACGCCATTGTTGTTGAGCTCAAAGAACAGGAAGAGAGTGAAGAAGGAGATATGAGCAGTGACTACTGAGTAGAGAGAGTCAGTGATTTGAGGAGAGAGAAAGAGAAGATGAGTGAGGAAGAAGAGAAATGCGGAAAGAGAGTGATTTGAGGAGAGAGAAAGAGGAGTGAGGAAGAAATGCGGCTGGGGAAATGGCCTGGAATAGATCTTTAACCCTAAAGAGTTATTTAGTTGTAATGTGCTTTAAATTTGTCCATTACAATTATTAACTATTCGTAACGGGCATTTATTTGCCCGTTATAATTATTAATTATTCGTAACGGACATTTGTTTGTCCGTTACAAATAAGTTTTTTCCGTAACGACCAAATATTTTGCCCTTTACAATTACTCTTTTCGTAACGGATTTTATCATGCCCGTTACAAATAGGGTGTTCAAATGACAATTTTTTCACTAGTGTTTATTTCGATATTTGAGCATCTTTAGTTCATAATTAATTCAATTTCTATGCCTTTGTTTATGTTCAAGTGAATGCTATTCCTAAACCATTTCCCTTAATGTTTTATTTCTTGTTTTAGCATATTTAGACTTTTGTTTATTTATCTCCTATTCCGGACTAGCTTAATTGTCGATAACATTTGGTGGTGTTTATCCGTTCTCTGTGGTTCGACCCCTATGCTTGCCTTATACTCGTATTAGGTTTGTTTAGGTTGTATAAATTGTATTTGATTTAGGGATAGACAATTGACGACGCGTTTATTCCCTTGTCAAATTGTGGACGCGTTTATTCCCTTGTCAAATTGACGACACAAGAAAAGCCAAAATCACAAACATATGTACAAAAAGCCTAAGAACCCTTCCCCCCAAGCTTAAACAAAGCATTGTTCTCAATGCTTATAATAGGGAGAAAGACACTTACATCAAAATAGTTTTTGAATTTTTCATTTTTCACTTTTTTTTTCATGTTTTGCCAAAGCTTTTGAATGTGCTTTTCTTTTTCTTATTTTTTCATTTCTTCACTTTATTTCATTGTCCTCGCCCCTTTTAACTATGTACGGCTTTTTCAACTTTTGCATTTTCTTTTTATTCATAAGACATTTATAATAAAAACTTGCATTCATTATAAGAACTAAACAATCCATTCCATACACCAAAACTCCAACAATAGAGACCAAATGCTTCACAAAAATCAATGATGGGAACAAGAATGAAACAAAAGGCTCAAAATCTAAAGATATGGCTTGAAACGAGGGTTTATGGCTTAAATGGTTAGCAAGTAAGCAAATGAAAACCCAAAACAAAGATAAGAAAACTATCCTAGAAAAGTAAAAATTACCACCCCGAAAAGATGCCTTTGTCCTTCCTAAATGGCTCAGTCGTGATCACGGGATATGAAAGTCAAATTCTAGATAAAGTAAACAATATCCAAGGATTCATGTGCCGCTAAATCAAGAAATTTTTCCTACGACAGTGAGTCTTAGCGTATATTCTCTTCTTATGTCTTTAATTTTCATTTTTGAATAAGTCTTTCATCCTTATTCTTGCTTGTTTAGTTTTGCTCGAGGACGAGCAAAAGTTTAGCTTGGGGGAATTTGATGAGTGTCATTTATGGCACTCATTTGTTCTCTTTTAGGGTGATTTTAGGTTGCTTTATAGCTCTTTTCTTTCCCTTTTCCTTATTTTTGCTCTTTATTTCATTAGTTTGCATTTTTTCCTTAGTCGATTTTCCTTTTCATGCATTTCTTGGGTTTTCTTGTCTTTTTCCCTTTTATTTGTTTGTTTTCTCTCATTTTTAAGGTTAATATCGTTGTCCAAGAATTCCCGAGGTTTCTCCTCGAGTTTTGCATCGATGAGGATGCCTAGTGTCCTCCATTTGAAGCTCAAGTATGGAGATGTGCAAGTTCCTAGTGACCATAGGCCGTGCATTCATGCCGTGGGGGATGATTTCTCGTGTTGAACCCACCATCAGGGTCTTTTAGGGTCTTCCATGCTCCGTGTTCATCAAGAATATCAAGTGGAGCGCACAAGGAGCATCAAGAATGAAGGGAAAGAAGCTGCCCTGCTCCCAGGCACGGGCGCGCGCGACCACCGCGCAGCCTACTGGCGCGGGCGCACCTCCCGCTTACCCTGTTCCGTACCCTTTTTCTCGCGGCCGCGCATCTTCAAAGTTAAGGTCGTGCCTCTACGGGTTCTTTTAGGACGACTAACGACTTTCTCTTTTATTAGTTTTACCATATACGGTTTTGTCTTCATTTTTTTAGAGAGAGAGGGGAGGAATTAGAAAGTAGAGAATTAGAATTAGGTTTTGAATTTCTTAGAGAGAGAAACTCTAGATTTTAGATTTTTTAGAGAGAGAAACATAGAAGACTGATGGTTGATAATTGATGATAGCTTTTGATTTCAATTGTTTTGTTGAATGTTCAAGTTTATTGATTGTTTGATTTGATTGGTTTAATTGGAATGATGTTGAAGAATTTGATGAATTGTATAGCTTTGTTTTTTTATTTCTTTAATGGATTGTGAGTAGTTTGCTAGCTAGGGATGTGGTGAAGCATGTATTAGTGATGAATCATTAGCTAATTGGGAGGTTCTTGATTGATTTAGTATTGTAATTAAATTGGTTGATTGATTTTGTGCATGTGTATGGATTGGAAGGAGTGATTAACCTTGTTCTTCATGCTAGATTGCATTGTGTGTTTACATTGCTACGGACCATTGATTTGTAGCTCACATTTATCGATTTGAGTTTGGTTTCTGATGTTCCTAGTGGAGTCTTTCATAGTTGGCGCTAGTTTGACCTCTAGGAGATAGCTTGTCAAGCTCTTTTATTGCATTATCTATCTTCCCTCGCAATACTCAAATTAATCAATCTCCAACCCAATTAGTGTGTATTCATTGCGAGTATATGTGGATCCTAATTCCCTAGTGTTTGATATATCGATTTACTTTGTGTTTGCTTTATTGGTTAGTTGAACTTAGACTTCCTACATTCCTTTTTACACTTCAAGATAGCTTGACTTTGACAATAGTTAACTTCCACCCATTCCTTTGGGTTCGACCCTTGACTTACCTCAATACTAGTATTTAGGTGTGTTAGGTGTTTACAAATTTAGTTTGGACCATGGGAGGATTAGTTTCAACTACCTAGTCTCAACCCGCATAAAAAATGGCGCCGTTGTCGGGGAGTGGCGTAGTTGTTTGCTATTGTTGTTGAGTCTATTTCACTTTATCTCAAAAACACAAAAAGATTTTCTCTTTAGGCTACATTTGTAGCCGTGCTACTAATATTTTCCTTTGAGATTGTGTGTGCAAGAGAACATGGGAGATGTCCCAAGGGTGATATTGAAGGAGTTGGGAACTCTGGGTGCATATAAATATGAGAGCGGGATTGCTCCATCCTCAATTCCGGAAAATGACTTTGAAATCAAGCCGGCAATGATAACTTGATTGAAAGGCAAAAATATAGTGGTGGAACAACTGAAAGTCCCCTCAATCATCTTAAAGAGTTCGAGAAATATTGCAACACGATTAAGGTGAGCGGGGTCGCACAAGATTCATAAGGCTCAAGCTATTCCCTTTCTCTCTAATTGGAAGAGCTCAAGAGTTGCTAGACAAGGAAGTGAAGCCTAATTCCTTGAGAACTTGGGATGAAGTCACTAAAGAATTTCTTTCCCTTTTCTTCCCTCTAAAGAAAACGGAGGCAAGAGCTTTGATTCAAGGTTTCAAGCAAAGGACTAGTGAAAGCCTTTATGAAGCATGGGAGAGATACAAGGAGTATCAAAGTGAGTGTCCTTATCATGGAATCCCCATTTACCAAATCATTCAAATTTTTTATGGTGGTTTGAGTCCTCAAGGGAGGTCAAGTCTTGATGCCAGAGCGGGAGGCCCAATCATAAACAAGAACAAAGAAGAGGTTGTTGATATTATTGAGGATTTAGTGAGACATTACATGGATTGGCAAGATGGTGAGAAAGAGCCGACAAATAAGAGTAACACCACGGGATGCTCGATCGATCAACTCAATGCTATCAACAATTTGTCCACGCAAATTTCGGATTTAGGGAAAGAGGTGGTATCTATCAAGGTTAAGCTCGAGAGTGCAACTTCACAAGCACCGATTCTTCCCTCCCAAATTAAGGAGAGAGGTACATCTCCTTACCCTAAAACTCTTCCCTCTTCTTGTTGTATGATTAGTGAATGTTGGTTTTGTGATTTATGTGGAATGAATGGTCATGATGCTTCTTTTTGCCCCAATGTTTCTTGTGATAGAAATGATGAATATGATGGAAATGGGAGTGAGCAAGTGAATTATGTTGCTAATAATGATTTTGGACTTAGATTTGATGCTTATAGGAATGTTGGGAATAGGAATTATCACAACCACGGGAACTATGATAATTATAACCGTAATAGTGGTCATGGGAACCAAAGAACCCAAGGGTTTCAAGGTAACTATAACAACCATGGTTATAATGGTCAAAGTCATGGCCAAGGATATGGAGATCATAACAAAGGTTATGGTAACTATAATCAAAATCATGGCCAAAATCAAGGTAGGGAAAATTAGAGTAATCAAAGTAGGGGGAATTTTCAAAACAATGCTCAAAGAGGTACCTACTCAGATTTATTCCAAAGGGCCAAGGATAATGTGATAGATTTTATGATCAACCTTCTTCATCTAGGAGTTGGTTAGAGGGTGTCATTAAGAACCAAACCAAGTGTTGAATTCTCATATAACCCTTAGTAATGAGAAGATTAATGACATGATGACTTATAGTAAGGGGTTAGAAAACCAAATTTCTCAATTGGCTAGTATGTTGAAAGAGTTTGCTAATCTTTCTTCTTTGACTTCACAAGGCTTAGATCCTAAGAGTTCTATGAATGCAATTGTGACTAGGAGTGGTAGGTTCTTCAAAGTGGAGTTTCTAGGAAGAATGATGCGAAGGAGAACCCTAGCAAAGATCCAATTGAAAATGAGGGAGATGGGAGTCCTTGGGTTGAGAGAGTTGATGAAGAACAAGTTGAGAAAGTGAAAGAGAAAGTGAGAGAAGTTATCAAACCTAAGCTCCCATACTCCCAAAAGTTCAATAGGCACAAATTAGATGAACAATTTGGCAAATTCATAGAGATGCTTAGGCAACTTCATCTTACCCTCCCATTCACCGATGTCATTGACCAAATGCCGAATTATGAAAAATTCCTTAAGGAATTCTTGAGTGGGAGGAGAACATGTGATATGGCGGAAATGGTTAGTTTGACCGAAAATTGTAGTGCCATTATAATGAACAAGATGCCGCGTAAGTTGAAGGATCTCGGGAATTTTTCTATCCCTTGTGTTATTAACAAGACATAAATTGATAATGCCTTGTGTGACCTAGGAGCTAGTGTTAGCCTTATGCCATACTCGGTCTATCAGAGACTTGAGCTACGAGAACTTTCACATACCAACATTCCCTTACAATTAGCCGATAGGTCCATTAAAATTCCAAAAGGTAGGTAGAGGATGTTCCCTTAAGGGTTGGGAAATTTGTGATCCCGGTAGATTTTGTTGTGTTTGATATGGACGAAGATTCCAATATCCCCATCATTCTTGGTAGACCCTTCTTTGCAACATCGGGAGCTTTGATTAATGTCAAGAGAGCTAAAATTTCTCTAAAATTGGGGGAAGAAGAGATTGAGTTTGATTTGAATGAGAGTATGCAATACCCTTTTTCTTCTTTAGAGAATTGTATGAGAATCGAGATTTTAGATGACATTGTCAATTCCATGCAAGAGCACTTGCTCGCCTCTAATGATCCTCTTGAATGTGTTTTGTTGAACAAAAAAAATATAGGTGAGCACGACAAAGAAATGGCTTTCTTTGAAAGAGTTGTTGATGAGAGCTTGGAAGGAAGAGATGAGCAATTATGCATGAAGATCTCAAGCCAAGAAGCTTTGCAAGCGGCCTCAACCAGAGAAGGTAAAGGTGTTCCATTGGTAGAGCTCAAACCTCTACCATCACACCTTAGGTATGAGTCTTTAGGCCCAAATTCTACTTATCCCATGATATTTAGTGCATCTTTGAGCAAGAGCCAAACTAAAGAGTTATGTGATGTATTGAGAAGGCACCAGGGTGCTTTGTCTTGGGGTTTGGTGAGTCCGACTTACCGCGGAAACAACCCCTCCCAAGGAACCACTCGCAATAATTAAAATCCCAAAGCATAAATAAATATTCACAAAGAAAAGATAACGAATCTTACCCTCGAAGCGAGCTTCGCCCAAAACCCGGGGCTCTTACTTGAAAGCTACTAGCACGTCAAGCGCCGCGCCTCCGACGGTATCCACCCACAAATGGGCGAACACAACTTTAAGGTCTACTACCTTGGGGTTAGCAAGGTCCGACCCAAACCCGAGTGTTATGTGAGTTTAAGAGTTTTCCCAAAAATTATGGAATGGTCTTTTTAACCCCCACTCAAGCACTTTACTCCAAAACCCAAAGCTTGGTATTTATAGAGGAAAGTATGAGTGGGAATTTCTATCCCATCAATGTGGGATCATGAAATTCCACAAATTAATTTAAAGCTAAATTAAATTAAAATTGCAAACTAATAATAAATCTACAAGTGGCATTACCATGTGAGATGGGTTGGTGAGGACCACATGGAGAGTAGGGGACCATACTTGCTAATGTGCCTAGCCGCGGCTGGCCGGGGCTACTAGCACGGTGTGCTAGCTCGTCTTGCCCCTAGCATTCGGATGCTCGGGGCACTCTGATGCTAGGTGTATTTTCGGGAATATGGTCGATTTATTATTATTTTGCGTGTCTCGTCTTTTATCATTTTAGACTCGACTTCCGACGATCGGTTTCGACGCTCTAAGCTCGAATTACCGACGTCTAAATATTTAACACTCAGGCGACGAATTAATTTCTTCCGAATTAATTCGTCGAGTTAGTTCGCATATATTTGCTTGGGTGTGACCCGAAGGGTTCAGTCAAGATTAAGCTGTAATATTAATTATATTAATATTACTGATCGGAAGCGGCCTCCACCCAGGCATTCCGATCACTTGACCTTACTGAATATATTAGCTTTCTAATAATTCTGAACCCGCTATCAGAATAATACACTTGTTCGAAGGACATCATTCCTTTCACTTTGGGATATACCATTGATGACATCAAGGGTATAATATGCACACAGCACAAAACCTTTGAGGAGGGCGCTCTTCCCTCTATTGAGCGACAACGGAAACTACATCCCCAAATGGGAGAGGTAGTGAAGAAAGAGATTACCAAGCTTTTAGATGCGAGAATCATATTCCCCATATCGAGTTCTAGGTGGGTCTCCCCCGTTCATGTTGTCCCAAAGAAGGGAGGCATGACCTTCGTCGAGAATGAGAGAGGTGAGCTCATTCCGATGAGGACGGTCATGGGATGGAGGATGTGTATAGACTATAAACGTCTAAACACATCCACCAAGAAAGATCACTTTCCCCTTCCTTTCATTGATCAAATGCTAGAAAAATCCCTATCCTTCCGGATGACCAAGAGAAAACAACCTTCACTTGTCCATATGGTATATTTTCCTATAGGAGAATGCCGTTCGGACTTTGTAATGCTCCCGCAACATTCCAACGATGTATGATGAGTATCTTTGGTGATATGTTGGAGGAGGAGATGGAAGTGTTTATGGATGACTTCTCCGTAGGCGAGGTTTCATTTGAGGCATGCCTTGAAAATCTTGAGAAATGTTTAGCAAGGTGTGAGTAGATGAACTTGGTTTTGAATTGGGAGAAATGTCACTTCATGGTGGAGGAAGGCATAGTCTTTGGTCATAAGATTTCTCACAAGGGGATAGAGGTGGACAAAGTAAAAATTAAGGTTATTGAAAAGCTTCCACCTCCGGTGAATGTGAAAGGAGTGAGATCTTTCTTAGGACATGTCGGATTCTATAGAAGATTCATCAAGGATTTCTCACTCATTGCAAAGCCCCTCAATGATCTTCTTCAAAAGGACGTCGAGTTTGTATTTGATGATGAGTGTTTGGAGGCATTCAAAAAATTAAAGAAAGCTTTGATCTCTACTCCCATTGTCCAAGCTCCTAGGTGGGATTTGCCTTTTGGATTGATGTGTGATGCTAATGATACGGCCATTGGGGGTGTGTTGGGTCAAAGAGTTGATAAGAAGCTCCATGTCATTTATTACATGTCAAAGACTCTCAATGGTGCTAAAAGGAACTACACAACAACGGAGAAAGAGTTCTAGGCAATTGTTCATTCTTTTGAAAAATTTCGATGCTATTTGTTAGGGTCCAAGACGATTGTCTTCATCAATCATGCGGCCCTAATATATCTCTTTTCTAAGAAGGAATCGAAGCAGAGGTTGATCCGTTGGGTGCTTGAGCTTCAAACTTTTGACCTTGAAATTAGAGATAAAAAAGGAGCGGAAAATGTAGTTGCAGATCATTTATCTAGACTTAAGGATTTTCAACTTCAAGATGATGGGTCTCCTATAGAAGATAGAATGTTGGATGATTCTTTGTATGCCATACATGTGAAGGAACTCCCAAGGTTTGCCGATTTGGTTAACTATCTTTCTTATGGGGAGTTTCCTCCTTCATTTACCAAAAATCGAAGAAAGAAGCTTAAGAGGGAGGCTAGGCATCATGTGTGGGATGAACCGATCTTGTACAAGAGAGGTGTTGATGGTTTGTTGCGTAGATGTGTGCCAAATGGGGAGATACCTAGTATGTTGAAGATGTGCCACTCGAATCCTAGTGGTGGTCACATGGGTGTTTCCAGGACATCTTCCAAGGTGCTTCAATGTGGATTGTGGTGGCCAAATCTCTTCAAGAATACTTGGGAATTTTTCAAGAGCTGTGACCGGTGCCAAAAAACCGAAAATATTTCAAGGAGAAATGAGATGCCACAACCCATCCTTGAGGTGGAAGTTTTTGATGTTTGGGGAATTGATTTCATGGGTCTTTTTCCTTCTTCATATGGGAATCAAGCAATGGCTCCCACTCAATTTCATGATTTGAGACCTTCTACTTGACAACCTACAATCATTAATGTTCAACAACAAACCTTTCCATTTAACATCTATATTATTATTGCCTTTAAGGCAACAATATTCTCAACATATATTTTAGTAGACTCCCTGATGATGCCTTGCTTGGGTTTTACTCCAAGCCTCACAACGATTTGGGATACCCTAATCACTTGTGAGCATGGAAATTTTCCTTAAATTCCCGCACATTATACATGGATACACATCCATGTTACCATTCTCAAGCCACGATACTTCTTGCCTCGTGCTTATAAATGGTTTCCTTGCTAAGGATCTAATCCTTGTTAAGGTTTGTACTTGCAACATAAAAACTCAAATTATATTCGTTTCCATGCGTCAAGAACTTCATCCTACTACTTATCTAAGTTCTATGGATGTTCTTGACTATAATCTAATGATCTAATACTTAGATTAATGTCGATTGGTATTATATACATACTTCACATGCTCTAAGCATGTAAGTCATCTGACGATTCCATATCATAGCCTTACATGATGGATTTAATTCTAGAATGATCCTCAATTTTATTCCATCCATGTGACCTTTAGCTCATACAGTTACACTGAGTCTTGCCAAATTGTTCGCTATATGATATGATTGAAAGTCTCTTACTAGAGTCTTTCTTGTTTGATTTAGTACTTAGCCTAGCTTATACTTAGTTCAAACATTTACTTAGCTTCATACATATGGGTCGAAAGCCTTTCAAAGTCCTTCATGTTTAACATGGTAATTTCCTTTACTCATTTAAACATTTTAATTAAGTCTATACCATAGAACATAATACCCAACATGTACTAAGTATCGTCTTTAGCTCGGTCCATTGTCGAAAATACTTTCAAATCTAAGCATTTAGTATTTGATAGTTGTTTCACAATAGAGTTCGTAAACATCTTGTAGGACCATTACTTTTGCTCCCACTAAACTTCTTGTTCATCATAATTTCTATGTTTCTCCATAAGTCAATCCTCTTTATTAACTTTATGAGAAAACACGTTCCAATTCCTTCATGCAATGCTTCCTTTAATCCCATGACGGATTCCATGTGCTTGCTTTCAAATCTAGCGTTATTTAGATTTTCAAAACCCTTAGACTATTCCATAGTCACTTCCAAAATTCTATTTTGGGAAGGCAGTTTTGGTATCTATTTTGCCATATTTCATATGCGCAATTTTGCTAGATCTATCACGAAAAGACTTGAGCATTCCGATTGGTGAATGGGATTTTATTAAAATCAACTCCTTGAAATTAATTATATCCTTTTCAACCAACCTAGCAATGTATGCATATACATTTCCACATTTGTCAGTTTTCTCCTTGAAAACTTATTTGCAATCGATGGGTCTTTCACCTTTCATGCAGATTAATCAAGTTTCAAACATGATATTCAAACATGGAGTCTATTTCGGATTTTCATGGCTTTTAACCATTATTCGGAATTAGGATTTTTCGTAGCTATCTTACAAGACATTATTCCTTTACTATCTAATAGTAAATAGTATGCTTGTAAGTTTTAGGTTTGTTTCTAACTTAATAGAAAATTTATAGGATTCAATCCAAGCATTTGGTGAATTCGATACCTATACGGGACAGTTGCATCAAACACTGAGTTTTAAGGCGCTTTCAAAGCCCTTTTATTATGTTGATCTTACTCCAACATCTTTAATGTTTTGTGAGTAATGAATTCTCTTTTTAAGGCACTTGTAAATTCCTTTTGAGTATACTTGATCAAGCATTATCACAAAGTCCTTTAAGGTCTTCCGAGATTCTCAGTTCTAGTTTGTTGCTAAGCTCGATGGTCATGGAGTTCATTTTCCTCCCATTTGTCGTTTTGGAAACGTGTTACTTTCCAGAAAGACACTACTTAGAGCAACAAACAATTTTTGTTCTCAATTAGGATGTGGAGGTAATGCCCGTAGTCTCACTTGAATTCTTACAAAGAGACATGTATATTGTCTTTGGGTAAAAGTTCGTTGTGAAACAAACAGTTAGCTCCTACTTGAGCTATCTTAGTCTTTATTGAGCCATTCAGCTCCCACTGAGTCACCTAGCTCCCACTGAGCCACTTTTCTCCTATTGAGCTAGTGAACTCCCACTGAGACTAAGAGCCTTAGACATATACTTGAAAAGACTTTTAGTAGTTATTTCTATCCATAACTAAATATGGCGTCCTTTCTTAGCTTCGACATTTTGTTTAGTGTAACATTAGTCATTTGTGCAAATCTATAAGAACTTTATAGGAAGGGTTGTGAACCATCATCGTTCGAGTCATTTTCAAATGACATGCACCGAGGTCTCCGTGAAGACACACCATGTTCTTTGTGGAGTTATTTATGAAATTTCCATTCATAACTTTGAGATAGTCACGCTTGGCTCAAGCAAACATCGCTCGATCTAATCTAGACGTTTTGATATCTTGCCAAGTTGATTTTGTACTTCACTGAACTCTTGAGCTGCTCAAGTCAAGTTTGATCACATTTGATGAATATAGCCATATCCTTTCAAATTCTTTGTGAAACGTTGAAGTAATTGAATCTTCTTTAGCCTTCGGAGTCAATTGTCTATACCAAGAACAATAGCTCTCTGCTTTGTCGGTTTCAACAAGTAAGACTTTCTTGTCTTAGAACGATTCCAATTCGAGCAACTATCAAGAGCCTATCTAATAGAGCCTTGAGTACGTTCTTGTCGACGTTACATTGCTAAAGATGTTTGGAACGCAAATCAAGCCCATGACTTGAACTTAGTGAGTTTATTATGTTAAGGAAATGTTTGTTTATAATCAAGAATTCTTGACTCAACGCTTGGATAACCATCCCATTAAAATAAATCTCGCAACTATTGCTCATTACTTTGAATGTGAGTCTTTCCGTGTGTAAACGGATCAATTGCTGATTATGGAACATAATAACCATTGCTTGTTCCAGCCTTTGGCTTAAAAAGGTCTTTAAACAAAACATACGACCTTACAACTGATGTAGCTCTTCTTGCTTCATTCTAAGCTTGTAAGTCGATAACTTAGCTTAACTTCAATAGTTTGAGGTCACTATCATAGTGGAACACTCAAGCGGTATCCGATACTTGTGAAGATAACGAATTGCTAAGTAAACTACAATAACATGAACTCATGAGTTGAAATGAAATCTAATTCCTTTTCTTCGTTCCTTCTTTCCTATATTTCTTAACATACAATATCTCATAATCTTACTTTAAGAATCATTTCTTTAAGTACCTTGACTCTTATTACTTTGTTAGACATAATCAAGCACCTAGTGCGTCGTAAAACAAAGTTCCATCTTTTCCATTAATTCTTACTCGAATTACTACATCAATGAGTCCTACTCAATTATGTATGATGCGAAAAGATACGTTGGTTATCAAACATTGACAATCTTGAGTTTGCAACTCAATACCTCATGTTTTATCAAAACTACCTAGTATTTTGAATACATGATGTCCAACCGTCCTTTCGGACTTAGTTATAAAAGTCATTTATGAGAATTGTATTTTAGAAATGCTTTTCCTGTCTTTGAGAACTATTCTCAAGGATTTCCTTTACCAATCATGGAAACAATATTATTTGATTTAGAGTACTATGAATATAAGTGCAAAGTATAACCATTTATCAAGAACATAATAAGTTTGAAATTTAATAGCATTCATGCAAACTTCAATCTTATTAAACGTCTTATTTACGCATAAAAATTGTCCCTATTTAGCGAAAATAAGGCGATTCCAAGATCCAAAGAAACAAAGAGTGGTTAAGCATGCTTTGGCTTGTCTTAAACACTCAATCTTCTAGGTAAGCATTGCCTTGCTAATGGCTCTAAGCCACTCTTGGTTAGACAATCGTCGCATCTAATGCATCTTTGACGATGTGTCTCTTTTGCCACGGTATGTGAGGACTCCTCACTCATACCGATGAGTTAAACCAAAACCAACGTGCACACCCGGTGTGCCTTATGCCCCATGGAGGAGTGATGGCACCTCGCTTTGGCGTAGCCTACCATCACCATCGTCCGGTTAGTAAGTGTTGTTTTGGAAAGGCAAGTTTGACTCAATATTATTAGGGACCTAGGATTTCTATGTTGGTTGATTTAAGTGAACTTAACTAATCATCGCAACATCAAGAAAACCTAAACATGCATCTAACGAATATTTCACACACACATATATATAACCATAAAATATAAAGCGAAATAATGGATGCATATTGGCAACTAGCATGACCCCTTGAAATCTTCATATCTTCAAAAGGTCTTCATTTGCATTTCAAGGCTTTGTCTTCCAAGATACGCCGTCTTCAAGACTTAACCAAACTATGCAAAACTAGTGTCTACAACTAGGAATAATCTAAATATTAAAGTACAAAAATACTTAACGGTGCGTAGACCGTATTTAGATTTACAAAAATACATAACGGTACGTAGTCCGTATTTTCTATCCTAGTCGGGTCCCACTAGTTGCCATTTCATAAAACCTGTGAGAGAGAGAATATATATTCCATTCATCCATTCACTATTTGTGAATGTCCCATGCAATTTACAAAACTAACAACAAGTAAAATGCATTCAAACAACGCGCGCACTAGTAACTAATCTAGGTGGTTAATCCGATTAACACGCCTAATTAAAACTAGTCAAAGTTGTTTAACCGATTATATAAATTACGTCATTAATAATCGAAGCTCCCACTAAATTCCGCATTTCCTTAATTAATCCAATTAATTAAGTTAGTAGCACCCAAACTTGTAAAAATGAAATTTTGCCAATGCCGCTCAATAAACTCGAGGCCTAGCCTCCCAAAATTTTAATTAAAATGATTAAAATTAATTAAAATAAATAAACGGCAAAATAATTAACTTCAAGCCTACTACGGCTAATCACCTCACTGCACCAAGCATACGCACATGCCAAGACCACGAACACACGACCCACGTCACACGGCCGCGAGCCGCTGCTACAGCACAGCCGCGCGTGGCTGCTGCTGCTGCCGCGCGTGTGGCCCACCATCGTGCAGCCCGGCTCGCCATGGTGGTGCATTGCCTCGTTTTGCGTGCCACTACCTTGGGATTTGATCCTGCGAGACAAAAATAATTAATTCTAAATTAATTTTAGAACTAATTTGGTGAGCAAAATAAAATTTTAAACAAGTCTAACTTAATAAAATTTTCAAGGTGCAATAACCAAAATAATTCCAAGAACCATCTTTAATTAAATTGGTTTAGCTTGGTGCAAAATAAAATTGAGGCAATTTCTCACTTTCAATTTAATCAATTTAAATTAAACTTGAGAATTTGACAAAGTAAAGGGAAGTTGGAAAAATATGAACTTTAATGTTCAAATGAAAATTCCAACATCTAAAATTTGTGAATCCTTGAAAATTATATCTTCTAACATGAAGATAACCAAATTTCTATCACAAAAATCGAAACTTTATGTTTCTAATCAACTCAAAATGATTAAAACAACAAAGTTCAACTCAAAATAACATGGAATTTAGTGGTTTTCAAAGTTTCAATCACTTATCACAAATAAAGATTGAATCTTTAACACTTAGGAAGCCTCAAAAATAAAATTTTCACACTAAAAAGCAATTAGTTTCCAATTATGTGAAAATAAATCAACCTTTAAGCATCAAATACTACCAAGTAAGTGTGCTTTAAGGGGACATAAAAGTGCAGAAAAATATGCAAATAATCAACCATATAATCAACAATTTATGCCATTAATTTCAAGGTTAGAAAAGACTTAAAATTTTTCGTCAAAAACGAAAAACCCCTTGAAAAAGGCATTTCAGGTAAGAATTTGGATAAAACCCTTTCCAGAACACGTTTTCCACCCAAAATTCACTAGTCTTGGGTGAAAATCTGGGTTCTGGGCCAAATTCGACATTAAAAACGGGATTAAATAAATAAAACCGAGCTACTAATCTAATTAGCAACATAAACCAGAAAATTAAGCCAAAAATAAACCTTGAAAAACATGATTAAAAAATAAACGAGTGGGGCTCCGATACCGCTGTTGGGGTTTGGTGAGTCCGACTCACCACGGAAACAACCCCTTCCCGAGGAACCACTCGCAATAATTAAAATCACAAAGCATAAATAAATATTCACAAAGAAAGGATAACGAATCTTACCCTCGAAGCGAACTTCGCCCAAAACCCGGGGCTCTTACTTGAAAGCTACTAGCACGTCAAGCGCCGCGCCTCCGACGGTATCCACCCACAAATGGGCGAACACAACTTTAAGGTCTACTACCTTGGGGTTAGCAAGGTCCGACCCAAACCCGAGTGTTATGTGAGTTTAAGAGTTTTCCCAAAAATTATGGAATGCTCTTTTTAACTCCCACTCAAGCACTTTACTCCAAATCCCAAGCTTGGTATTTATAGAGGAAAGTATGAGTAGGAATTTCTATCCAATCAATGTGGGAACATGAAATTCCACAAATTAATTTAAAGCTAAATTAAATTAAAATTGCAAACTAATAATAAATCTACAAGTGGCATTACCATATGAGATGGGTTGGTGAGGTCCACATGGAGAGTAGGGGACCATACTTGCTCCCCACTCAATACTCTCCTTGTGCCACATGTCCTCTCCCACTTACTCCCATATTCCAAGCTTCCCCTTATTTATGGCCCTATGGCCCGAGCCAAGCCACGAGCCAAGCCCGAGCCCGGCCCGCAGCCAGCCCGCACGTGGCCCGCAGCCCAGCCCGCACCAGCTTCTGCTGTGCGGCTGCAGCTGCGAATTGGTGCGGCTGCTGCCGTGGCACGGCACGGCTACTGTTGTGCCTAGCCGCAGCTGGCCGGGGCTGCTAGCACGGTGTGCTAACTCGTCTTGCCCCTAGCATTCGGATGCTCGGGGCACACCGATGCTAGGGGTATTTTCGGGAATATGGTCGATTTATTATTATTTTGCGCGTCTCGTCTTTTATCATTTTAGACCCGACTTCCGACGATCGGTTTCGACGCTCTAAGCTCGAATTACCGACGTTTAAATATTTAACACTCAGGCGACGAATTAATTTCTTCCGAATTAATTCGTCGAGTTGGTTCGCATATATTTGCTTGGGTGTGACCCGAAGGGTTCAATCAAGATTAAGCTGTAATATTAATTATATTAATATTACTGATCGGAAGCGGCCTCCACCCAGGCATTCCGATCACTTAACCTTACTGAATATATTAGCTTTCTAATAATTCTGACCCCGCTATCAGAATAATACACTTGTTCGAAGGACACCATTCCTTTCAATTTTCCCTTCATTTTTTAGAGAGAGAAGGGAGGAATTAGAGAGCAGAGAATTAGAATTAGGTTTTGAATTTCTTAGAGAGAGAAACTCTAGATTTTAGATTTTGTAGAGAGAGAAACATAGAAGATTGATGGTTGATGATAGTTGCAATTGGTTGAATTCAAGTACATTTCCTTTGATTTGATCAAGCTTGTAAGAGTCTTCTTTATTTTAATTCAATTTTAGCTTTTGATTTCATTTATTTTTTTAAATGTTCGATTTTATTGATTGTTTGATTTGGTTGGTTTCATTGGAATTATTTTGAAGAAATTGATGAATTGTGTAGCTTTGTTTTTTTATTTCTTTAATGGATTGTGAGTAGTTTGCTATCTAGGGATGTGGTGAAGCATGTATTAGTGATGAATCATTAGCTAATTTGGAGGTTCTTGATTGATTTAGTATTGTGATTAAATTGGTTGATTGATTTTGTGCATGTGTATGGATTGGAAGGAGTGACTAACCTTGTTCTTCATGCTAGATTACATTGTGTGTTTACATTGATACGGACCATTGATTTGTAGCTCACATTTATCAATTGAGTTTGATTTGTGATGTTGCTAGTGGCGTCTTTCGTAGTTGGTGCTAGTTTGACCTCTAGGAGATAGCTTGTGGAGCTCTTTTGATTGCATTATCTATCTTCCCTCACAATACTCAAATTAATCAATCTCCAACCCAATTAGTGCGTATTCATTGCGAGTATATGTGGATCCTAATTCCCTAGTGTTTGATATATCGATTTACTTTGTGTTTGCCTTATTGGTTAGTTGAACTTAGACTTCCTACATTCCTTTTTACGCTTCGAGATAGCTTGACTTTGACAATTGTTAACTTCCACCCATTCCTTTGGGTTTGACCCTTAACTTATCTCGATACTAGTATTTAGGTGTGTTAAGTGTTTACAAATTTGGTTTTGACCGTGGGAGGATTAGTTTCAACGACCTAGGCCCCCAAAAGGGTCCCCAATAGGCCCATTTACAAAGGAAGGGAGGGATATAGGAGTGTAGAGGATATAGTTGAATCTCCTTGAAAAAGGGACATGAGAAAAGGGAATAAGGGCTATGGTCTCAAAAATTAACTCTTCCTCACCACAAGGTCTCACATCGGCAATGAGGGCATAAAAATCAATCATAGAATCCTCAAAAAAGGAACACCCATGATCTCCATCTCCCTCAAACATCCAACTTCTAAGAGGAACTACATAATCCCCTCCATCACAACTATGAACAACAACTCCCTCAATATCCTCAAAGCCTAAAGTCTCAAAACCATGCATGAAAGGATGCAAATTCATTTCAAACTCATCTCTCTCCCATGAAGCATCCTCGATGAACTCATTCAAAAGGCTATGGGTTTTCTTTTGACTCTCAAAGAACTTATGGGACATAACCTCAAACGAGTCTAAGTACTCATGGATAGAAGAATCAGAATCATGTATAAGTGACTCATCAAGATGGGAAGGAGGTTGGGGTTTTCGAAATTAACACTCTCTTCATTCTCAACTCCTTCACCATTACTCTAATGCTCAGCAAAGGGATCCTCACCCTCTCTTGGTTGCTCAAAATCATCATCATCATCCTCAACACACACATTGGATTTGAAATTTTCATACACAAGCATCAAAGATGACAATTGGCTATCAAGCTCTCCACGTCTCCTTCTTCTTTTCTCAAGACACTCCTCATCTTTTTCATCATCTCTAATTGACTTCTCATAGAGTTAAGAATCGACTCCTTACTAGGCCCAAGCTCATTACTAAGCTCAATATGCCAAATTTGAGTTTCAAAAATAGCAACAAGAGATTCAAAAGGTGTAGAAGATTGAGGTTCAACAAAAGAAGATGAAGTACAACCAAGATTGGAAGAATCAACATTAAGATCATGAGCATAATCATCACATTGGGGAGTGGGGGCACAATCAAGCATATGAGATTCGCTATTAAGGGAACCAAGCACATCACAAGAAGACACGGCAAATAATGGAGAAAATTGAAACACATCATTAGTATCAAATTGAGCATGCACCTTATCATCATGAACAAAAGGGGAAATAGATTTGAAAATATTTGTTCTAGGTTCACCTATGGGATCATGTGACAAATCATGGGAATTCATGCTAATATTAGAAGAATCAATACATTGCACATCAACATTAGAATCATGATTACCCCTATTATAGACATCCCTAGCAAACTAAACATAAAAATCCCAAGCACCATCAATTGACAATGCTCTAAATTCACCATTATGCATGCATTCGACTTTATTCCTAGTTTGCTCATTCAAACAAAAATAACAAATCTCACAAGCCTCCTAAAGACTACAAAAATTATAGTTCAAAAACCCTATAAGTCTATGGAAGTAGACATTAAAAGACTCACCATCATATTGAGGAAAAGAAAAACATGCCTTTTTTTTTTACACAAAACAAACAAAAATCAAATAAAAGAAAGGTATATACAATCAAGACCTAGACTCAATTAATAAAAAACACTCAAACATAGACACCGTTCCCGAGCAACGACGCCATTTTGACGTAGAGAAAATATAGGTCGTTATCTAATGTTCCCTAGAGCCAAACGAATTTATAACCACTTAAAAAACGTATATACGAGTATAGAGGAAAGTCAAGGGTCGAACCTAAAGGAACGGTAATGTTCAAATGCTTTGAATTTGGGCACCTAAGCTAGGTCGTAACCAAAGGTAAGAGGTAACACTAACAACTAGCAAAACAAACAACCAAGGAAATAAAACACTAGGAAAGGGGATCAACAAGTAATCATGACAATTGTAGCAACTTAGGAACAACATGCAAATTAAAGGTTTCGAAGACTAATGGTAAGAGCAATCAAAAGAGCTCAACAGGCTATCTCCAAGAGGTCTAGCTAGCGCCAACTACGAGAGACTCTAACTAGGAATGTCACTAACCGAACTCAATCGGCAATTGTAAGCTACAAATCAATAGTCCGTATCAATTTAGACTCACAATGCAATCTAGCATAATTCTCAAGGCCTAATCGAATTACACACATGCACAATTTCCATTAATCACTTTAATCTCAACAATTAATCAACACAATTCCCAAATTAAGCACAATCAATCAATCATCCAAGTTTCACCCATCCCTAGCCAAACAACTACTCTAAAATCATCATCTAATCAACTAACAATTAAGGAAATCAAGAATCAACAAAATATCAAGAACAACTACACTAATCAAGCATCAAACATCAAAATCAATCCAAACAAACTTGAATATTAAACAAAGCAATAAAATGAGAAGAGTTAGAAATGCTCATTGATAATAGAGAAGATCTTCAACACAATGGTCACCATTGAATCTTCAATCTTTCAATTATCATTGAAATTCCTCACTTTCTCTCTCTAAATCTACTACTAAACTAACCCTAAACTAGAGAGAGAAGCGCTCAACTAAGCTAAAATTATGATCAAAGATTATCTCTAATTGCTTCTCTTTTTTTAAAAATCGGGTTACAAGGTATAAATAGGAGGCGTGAAATGAAACCAAGGATGGCAGATCCAACGAAGCTTGAAGGTGGGTTCAACACTACTCCTTCATGAGAGCGCGGTTTGAGAGCGCAAGAGCCAGAACTTGGAGAATCCACTTCCTTGCATCTTGAGCTTTCCTATTGCCATGAGCTTACTCCAAAAGCATCTTCCACCTTAGTAATCCATCCATATCAAGACCCGATCCTCGTACAATACCTACAACCACGAAAAGAGAGCAAATAAAGGAGAAAAGACTAGAAAAACCATAGAAATGCACAAAACCACAAAATAAGAGAGAAAAGGTACAACAAAGAGAAAATGCATAAAAATAAGAATTTATTAAGAAGAAAAGCTAAGAAAAGAAGGTAAAAACGACCTAAATACTCATGAAATAGGTGCCATTTATGACACCCATCACGCGCAGTTGGCGCGCGCAACTCAGGAGATGTGCGGGCCACCTGCGAGTGAACTTTACATTGGGTGAAAATTGCAGAAAAAATTATCCCTTTTGGGTCTATTTAAACGTGGTTTTGTGTAGGCTTTTGAGCATCTCATATTCATTCATTAATACAAAGAAAATCAAATCGCTCTTTCTTGTTCTCTCCTTTTTTCCTTTTTTTTAAACAATGGTGAAAACTTTTGAGCAACGCTTGAAACAATGGGCCACTTCCCTTTCTAACGAGGACAAATTAGCTTTTAAAATATACCATCTTGACCCCTTATTAACTTATATGCAACTCAATATAAATTTTGATTTTCTCCATGCTGCGGTTAATCATTGGGACTTAAACCATCATCTTTTTCTTTTTAAGGGGGATGAAATTGTCCCATTATCTGGTGATTTTAAGGCTCAACTAGGCTTCCCTGCAAATACTCTCCCTGTAACGTATGCCCTTACCTTGTCAGATTCGAAACTTACGTTTCAACGATTCTTTGGCTTGAATGACAATAATATGGCCAAAAATAGGACAGAAGAAGGCATGAATTTAATTCAATTTATTGAACACCTCGTCGCTCCTTATTACAACTTGACTAAACAACGTTTTAAAATTCGTGCTTTGTGTTTTCGTCTTGTTGTCAATCGTTTATTTAGGACAGGCAAAGAACATGGGGATTATTCAATGGTGCCCATAGTGAAGCAAATAGAAGGATGTCATTCAGCCGCTCCCTTAGCTTTGGCGGAAATTGTACTTTGCTTGAATCGTTTTAGAGGAGATCCAACGAGAATGGCTTCACGGGGGGTCTACTCCTATTAGACGTACGGTTTCTTTTTTTCTTTTTTTTTCGTCGTAAGTCCGCGCAACTCTGAAAGTTGCGCTGGTCTGAGCAACGCAATCTATCAGGATGCACACAGGTGGTGCGCCCCACCTGCTGTTGTAATGCCACAAGCTAATTTTTCTTGTGTTTTTTTTTTTAGATTAGGCTCATGGAGAGCTTGCGAATTGTTGATTACCCACAAAATCTTGAGGCTAACGGTGTGAGAAAGTTCCCTGGTCGTCGTATTCTTTACAAACATAAGAATGAAGAAGAATGGACGTCCTTTTTCTTTCACGAGGTTCCTAACATACAATTTGTGATTCCTTGGTGGAACATAAGTAGTATGATTGGGAATAGTTTCAATTTTCCCTATATTAGGCTTTAGGCCTTTCTAATATAACTTACATTTTTCCTTGCAGGGTAATGAGACAATATGGGATGAAACAAATTATTCCCCCACAAGATTGCGATGCCCCCTAAGATGTGAACTTTAGGGCCGAACGGATCTCTCGTTGGATGGAATATTGGTTTAGTCTTCCTAAGTGGGTGGTGCGAAATCCTACAGCGAGCATAGTGCTATCTTCCTTTTAAAAATCTTGGATGGATGCGGCGGACAAGGAAGAGTTAAACAAGGCTCGTCAATAAAGTCAAGCAGCATCGACTCGCAATCCACCCAAGCCTTCGATGCAATTGGCCACCACAACCCCTCCTAGTGGCCAAAACAAAGGTGTGCGAAGAAAACTAGAGTTCTCCACATCACCTAAGGCTCGTTCAAGAGAACCCATAAGGAAGGTATCTCCTATCCAATTAGGTTTGAATTTCCCTCTTGGATCGGTTGGTGGACCCCTAACCACTTTTAATACGATGTCACCTTCTTTAATGTTACGGTGTTGTACCCGTTTGTTAAAGTGTCGCGCGATGCGTCGTTGGTAGACTTGTACATGATGCAAAGCTTATAATTGTCGTTCATCGAGGAATAAAAGCTCTTCATACCTTACTCGTACCCATTCAGCTTCCGGTAGCTTACTTTCGAGTACGATGCATATGGATGGTATTTCCAGTTCAACTAGTTGAACCGCGTCCAAGCCGAAAACTAAGGTATATGGAGTTATTCCTATTGATTTTCGTATGGATGTTCTATAACCCCATAGAGCGATGTGTAGTTTGTTCGGCCAGTCTTTGTAATTTTACGCTATTTTCTTAATGATGATTGTTATATTTTTATTTGCCGATTCTACAGCTCCATTCATTTGGGGTGTATATGGGGATGAATGATGTTGTTTTACTTTATAACGAGCTAAGAGGGTCTAACTTCTACTTTGAATTAAGATCCCTGGTCACTAATTAGTTTATATCAACAAAATATGTTTCGTTCGAGAAACTTTGTGACATGTTTAGAAGTGATGTTAACGTATGAAGCGGCCTCGATCCACTTGGTAAAGAAATCGATGGGTACTAGTACATACTCGTGTCCTCTTTCTCCTGTTGGAGAGATTTTACCAATTATGTCAATTCCCCAAGTCGAAAAGGGCCAAGGGGAAGCGAGGATATATAGTTTTGATGGTGGGAGGCGTTGTAAATTAGCAAACATTTGGCACTCCGGACATTTCTTGACATATTGTATGCAATCATGTTCCATCGTGGACCAAAAGTATCCTTGTCGTGAGATTATCTTAGAAAGCATTTTTCTATTAATGTGAGTTCCACAAACGCCTTTGTGAGTATCCTTCATAAGGAGTGTGGATTCGGGTTGGTCTATACATGACGTGGGAAAACTAGGTCGTTATCTAATCTTCCCTAGAGCCAAACAAATTTATAATCACTTAACAAACCTAAATACGAGTATAGAGGTAAGTCAAGGGTCGAACCACTAGGAAAAGTTAAGTTAAAGTATTTCCAATCTATGCCTAAGCTAGGTCGAAGTCAAGGGTAATGAGGTAACACTAAACAACTACTAAACAAGTAAACAAACAAATGAAACACTAGGGAATGGGGATCAACAAGTAATCATGACAATTGCAACAACTAGGGAAGAAAATGCCAATTAATGGTTGTGAAGACTAATGATAAGAGCTATCAATTGGAATCAAGAACTATCCATTATAAGTCAAGCTAGGGTTCACTATGAATGACTAACAAGGAGAATCACAATCCAAACCAATCGATAATTGCAATTCATAAATCAATGGGTCGTGTCATTAGCAATCACAATGCAATCTAGCATAATTCTCAAGGCCTAATCAAACTACACACATTCAACTTTCATTAATCACTTTAATCTCAACAATCAATCAACACAATTCCCAAATTAATCACAATCAATCAATTATAAAAGTTTCACCCAATCCCTAGCTAAACAACTACTAAAGAACTTATTGGACATAACCTCCAATGAGTCCAAATACTCATGTGTAGAAGAATCACAATTATGCACAAGAGACTCATCAAGATGGGAAGGAGGGTTGGGGTTTTCAAAATCAACACTCTCTCCATTCTCAACTCCTTCACCATCACACAAATGCTCACCAATGGGATGCTCACACTCTCTTGGTTGCTCAAAATTATCATCATCATCCTCAACACACACATTGGATTTAGAAATTTTACAAACAAGCATAAAATATGACAATTGGCTTTCTAGCTCTACACCTCGCCTTCTTTCCTCCTCAAAATTCTCCTCACTCTTTTTCATCATCTCTAATTGACTTCTCATAGAATTTAGAATCGACTCCTTAGTAGGCCCAAGCTCATTACTAAGCTCAATATGCCTAATTTGAGTTTCAAAAATACCAATAAGAGATTTAAAAGGAGTAGAAGGTTAAGGTTCAACGAAAGAAGAAGAAGTATGACTAAGATTGGAAGAATCGACATGAAAATAATGAGCATATTCATCACATGGGGGAGTGCGGGCACAATGAAACACATGACATTCGTTATTAAGGGAACAAAGCACATCACAAGAAGGCATGGTAAATAATGAAGAAAATTGAAACACACCATTAGCATCAACTTAAGCATGTACCTCATCATCAAGAACAAAAGGGGAAATATAGTTGAAATTATTTGTTCTAGGTTCACTAATGGGATCATGTGACAAATCATGGGAATTCATGCTAATATTAGAAGAATCAATTGCACATCAACATTAGAATCATGATTACCCCTATTATAGACATCCCTAGCAAACCAAACATAGAAATCCCAAGCATCATCAATTGACAATGCTCTAAATTCACCATTATGCATGCTTTCAACTTCATCCCTAGTTTGCTCATTCAAACCAAAATAACAAATCTCACAAGCCTCCCAAAGACTACAACAATTATAGTTCAAAAACCCTATAAGTCAATGAAAGTAGACATTAAAAGACTCACCATCATATTGAGGAAAAGAAAAACACACCATTTTTATCAAAAAACAAGCAAGAATTAAATAAAAGAAAAGTATATACAAAGGCCTACACTCAAGCAATCAAAAACACTCAAACATAGACATCGTTCCCCAGCAACGGCGTCATTTTGACGTGAGGAAAACTAGGGAATGGAGATCAACAAGTAATCATGATAATTGCAACAACTAGGGAAGAAAAAGACAATTAATGGTTGTGAAGACTAATGATAAGAGCTATCAATTGGAATCAAAGGGATATCTCCTATAAGTCAAGCTAGGGTTCACTATGAATGACTAACAAGGAGAATCACAATCCAAACCAATCGATAATTACAATTACTAAATCAATGGGTCGTGTCATTAGTAATCGCAATGCAATCTAGCATAATTCTGAAGGCCTAATCAAACTACACACATGCAAACTTTCATTAATCACTTTAATCTCAACAATCAATTAACAAAATTCCCAAAATAATCATAATCAATCAACTATAAAAGTTTCACCCAATCCCTAGCCAAACAACTACTCAAGAATCATCATCTAATGAATAAGTAACTAAAGAAATCAAGAATCAACAAAATATGGAGAACAATTACACTAATCAAGATCAAACATCAAAATCAAATCAAACAAACATGAAATTAAACAAAGCAATAAAATGAGGTAGAGTTAGAAATCCTCATTGATTGATTATGGAGATCTTCAATACAATTGTCACCTTGAATCTTCAATCTCTCAAATCCTCAATGAAATTCCTCACTTTCTCTTTCTAAATACACTCCTAAAACTAACCCTAGATCTAGAGAGAGAAGCTTTCAACCTAAGCTAAAAATATGAGAGAGAAATTCTAAGCTAGTCTAAAGTTGTTTAAAAATAGAAAGGCCTCAAGTATATATAGCAAAGGAAAACAAAAGGGACAGAGAGCCATGGTGCGCACGTTCAGGAGGGTGTGCGCGCGCGCACCAACCTATGGTGCGCACGCACAGGAAGGTGTTCGCGCGCGCACCAAATTTGTGCCACTCTTGCGCCCTGCTGCGCTCACGCACCATAGTATGGTCGTGCACTCGGCCTATTGCTTTAGTTCCAGCGCTCACAAGCATGCTACTCATCGACGCTCTCTTATGATGCTCACGAAGGGGGCAGCCATCAAAATCTTCATTTTTGCGTGTTCATGATCAAGACATGCAATGATGGTGATGCACGAGAGCACTAATGCCAAGAATAGGAGCTTGCATCTTATCTTGAACTCTAGCCAACCGAATGATATGAGGTCTTGTCCTGAGCATCCAAAATACTTGGAGAACCTTCCAAAGTAGATCCCGAGACCCAAACAAATCCTACAATAAAATAAAATAAAGCGAGTAAAGTAGAAAAGACGAAAGTACCCTTATTTCACAAGAGAGCACAAAATAAGAGAAACGAAGAAACAAAAGCATAAATGAACGAAACTAAAGCATTATTAAAAGAGAAAACCTATAAAATAGAAGGAAAATTTCCTTAAATGCTACCATATGAGTGCCATAAATGACACTCATCGATACACAATAAGCTTTGACCATTAGGTCCCTACTTGCATAATTGACAATTTGTTAATCCATATTAGGCTGCGAGTGTCCTAAAAGCTCGTTGGTCTTTTGATGTAATATTTGCAGGATATGTGCCATGAGTAATGTATTGGAGGATATGATCATACCAAGGATTTTCTCCTTTGATGCATTTATTTTCTCTATTACGTTGCAATAAGATGGTTCGTCTCTTCTATCAACGCATAATGTCATCATATTTAAGTGATCTGTAATGTTGATCATTGAGGCTAATTTTGCTAGCACATCTGCAAATTGATTCTCATCCCTTGGGAGGTATTTGAAGTCAATATAATCAAAATGCTCGATGAGTTGCTCTAGGTGTGCTTGATATAGTATCATTGTGGTGTTTTTGATCTTCCATATTTTGAGTATATGATTTATTATTAAGTTGGAATCTCCATATACTTCTAATTTTTCCACACCTATGCTAGCTGCTGCTTCTAATCCAATAATGCACGCTTCGCATTCCGCGGCATTATTAGTAGCCATAAAGTTTAGTTTGACATAGATTGGAGTGTGTGCTCCCTCTGGACTTATGAGTAACACTCCTACACCACATCCCTTTTGATTCGATGCGCCATCGAAGTACATTACCCATTTGTCATCTGTGTCATGAGAATCTCTTCATTCAGAAGATTAGTAGTTTCTGCATGACTTGTTTGAATAGGGTGTTGAGCCAGAAAATCGGATATTACTTTTCCTTTTATTGATTTTTCAAGAATATATATTAATTCAAATTCGACCAACATTACCAACAATTTGGATATTCTTCCTTGTATGGTGGTTATTCAAACAAATACTTTATCGAATTATGTTGTGAATTCACATGAGTGGTGTGGGGTAGCATATAATGTCGTAATTTTTTAGTTTCCCACACTAATGCTAAGCTTGTTTTTTCCAAGGTGCTATATTTTGTTTCATATTTAATGAATTTTTTACTTATATAGTATATTGCACGTTCTACTTTTTCTACCACTTGTGCAAACATGGCCCCTGTGGTCGTATCTGTAACGGTGATGTACAGTCTAAGAGGTAGTTTGAGTACTGGTGGCGCTAAAATTGGCGGACTTTTGAGATAGTCTTTGACTTTCTCAAAGGCCTCTTGGCATTGATCGCCCCATTCATGTTTTTCTTCTTTTTTTGGTTTTTTTATTATTGGCTCACGAGTCATTGGCAATTTGTTGATGAATCGATTGATGTACTGTAGCTTGCCAAGGAACCCCCTAATTTGTTTTCGGTTTGAGGGGGAGGCATATAAAAAATTGCCTTTATTTTAGAAGGATCGATCTCAATACCACGTGTGCTTACTACGTATCCGAGTAACTTGCCAGAAGTTACTCTGTAGGCGCATTTTGGTGGATTCAATCGCATTTTATATTCTTTCATGAGAGTGAAGAATTTGCGTAAATCTTTTACGTGTCCCATTCTATCTTTAGACTTCACGATCATGTCATTTACATATACCTCTATTTCTTGATGCATCATATCATGCAAGAGAGTCGTAGCCATTCTTAGGTACGTAGCTCTTGCATTTTTTAGACCAAATGGCATGACATACCCCATGGGGTAGTAAAGCATTTCTTTTCTTTGTCTTATTTTGCCATTAGAATTTGATTGTAACCTGCGTGTCCATCCATAAAGGATAACATCGCATGTTCAACTGTGTTATCTACTAATATGTCAATGTGAGGTAGAGGAAATTCGTCTTTAGGGCTAGCCTTGTTGAGATCCCTAAATTCGACACACATGCGAACTCTTCCATCCTTTTTAGGGACTTGGACAATGTTTGCCACCCATTCTGGTTAATTACATACGCGAATGAAGCCAGCGTCTAATTTCTTTTGTACTTCTTCTTTTATTTTTAGAGCGACGTTAGGTTTCATTCGTCGAAGTTTTTCTTATACTGGTTTAGAGGTAGGGTTCAAGGGAATGGTAATGGAAGGTGAATTCTAGGTCGTTGGAAACTAAAATTCCACCAATCAAACTAAAAATATAACCAAACCTACACCTAGTCATAGGGCAAGTTCGGGTCGAACCACAAGAATGGGGGGATATTTGCTACAGCCAATGTCAAGGTACTTCGAAAGGTAAGATGGTAGTGTAGGTTATCTAATTCAACTAATCAAACCAAGTAAATCAATATATCAAGACACTAGGGATTTAGGATCCGCATGTACTTGCAATGGACACACACTAATTGGGTTGGAGATTGATTAATTCGAGTATTGCGAGGGAAGATAGACAATGCAATCAAAAGAGCACGACAAGCTATCTCTTAGAGGTCTAGCTAGCGCCAACTACGAAAGACTCTAACTTGGAACGCCACTAACCAGGCTCAATCGACAAATGCGAGCTACAAATCAATTGTCCGTATCAAAGTAGACTCACAATGCAATATAGTATTACAATTAAAGTTAGCTACTCTTTAACTAATCACACACATTCACAAAATCAATCAACTAATTTAATCTCAATGCTAAATTAATCAAAAACACCCAATTAGATATGATCCATCACTCAAACATGCTTCACCACATCTCTAACAAGTAAACTACTCACAATCCATGGAAGAAGTCAAGATAAAAACTAAGCAATTCAACAAATTCATCATCATCATTTCAATCAACCAAATTCAATCAACTAATCAATAAACTTGAACAATCAACAAAACAATTAAAATCAAAAGCTAAAGATTGCATTAAAGTAAATGAAATCCTTATAAATTTTGATGAAATCAAAGGAAATGTGCTTAGAATCATCAATCATCAACCATGAGTTTCTCTCTCTAAAATATGATATAAACTATTCTCCAATTCTTCTCTAATGAGAATCTCTAATGAATTCCCTCTCTAAAAATAGAAGAAAAATCTATATATAGTAAAGCTAACAAAGCGAAGTTGGTTAGATCGTCAAACATATACTCGTATAGGCGCGGCCTTCCTCAAGAAGATGCGCGGCCACGTAAAAAAGGGTACGAAACAGGGGGAGCAACAGGCGCGGCCGTGTCAGAGCACCGCGTGCCCGTGTCACCACACTACTCAGCCGCGCCATTGTCGCGCGCGCCCGCATTTGGGAGCAGGGCATCTCTCTTCCTCTTCAACTTGACGCTCCTCGTGCGCTCCACTTGGTGTGCTTGATGAACACGGATCATGGAAGATTCTAAATACCTTGACGGTGGGTTCAACACTAAAATTGGTGCCCCCACGGCTTGAAGGCATAGCCTAAGGAAACTTGAAACTTGCACATCTTCATACTTGGGCTTCAAATGGAAGACACTAAGCATCCCAATCAATGCAAAACCCTGGAAGAAACCTCGGGAATCCTTGGACAACGATCTTAACCTAAAAATGAAAGAAAACAATTAAATAAACCAAGAAATACACGAAAATGGAAAATTAACTAAGGAAAGTGAAAACTAAAGAACTAAAGAGCAAAACTAAGGAGAAAGGAATGAAAATAGCTATAAAAGCAATGTAAAATCACCCTAAAAGAGAACAAATGAGTGCCATAAATGATACTCATCAAATTCCCCTAAGCTAAACTTTTGCTCGTCCTCGAGCAAAACCAAGCAAGCAAGAAAAGGATAAAAGACATAATTAAAAAGGAAAAAGAAAGACATGAGATGAGAATATACACTAAGAGGAATCGCGGTTGTTTTTAGCTACAACAAGCCCTTTAAACCCCAAAGTTGCCTATGAGGATGAGTGAGGTCTCGTAAAGGTTTCCTAAGAGCTTAACCCATAACTCTTCAACAAACAAACATGAGGCAAATCACAAAAGTAAAAGAAAATAAAAGAAAAGTAAAATCAAAACTTTTACGAATTGGACTTTACAAAATGACTACATTTCAAATGAATAAACAACTTTCTTAAGAAAATAAGGGTATGCACGTTCCAAGATATCTGAGGTTTTTTGAAACATAGAGTATGCTAAGCGTAGAGAACTAGTAATCACAATCCATCTTCATCCCATTCAATTTTACCGCGTTCTCCCTAATTGTGTCAAATCTCCCTCTAGTGAGCATCTCACTAGTTCCTCGAAGGAACCGAAAAAGAACATATTTTAGGCTACTCGACGTCTTGACTACGCATTCCCTCTCCATAAGCCATAACTCATAATTCCCTCCACCGATATATGACTCAACCTCTAGGTCAAAAGGACTTTCAAAGGTTGTAACGTAAGGGCAAAAAGGGTGAGGGTAGGCTTAAAATTTAGAATTTGGTGGTATTCCTAATTAGTGAAGCAAAGGGTGATCAAACCTTCTCCTCATAACTAAGTAATCACCAAACAAAAACAAAGTAACACCCCCAAGCTTATTCAAAGCTATACTCACAATCATATATACAAAAAGCGTAAATGCTTCTCCTCTAAGCTTAAATGAAGCATTGTCCTTAATGCTTAAAAGGGAGAAAAGATTCACATCAAAATATTTTTGCATTTTCTCATTTTTCACTTTTTTATTTTTTTGCTTTTTTCAAATTCATAACAATTGTCCTTGCCTATTTTAACTATGGACGGCTTTTTTAACTTTGCACTTGAATGTCCTTGCCTTTTTTTTAACTATGGATGCCTTTTTCATTTATTGATCACTTGCCATTATTCACAACATATACAAAATATAAGCTTGCTTACAAATAAGAACCAATACCCAAACTCATATACCACAATCTCCAATAACATGATCATTTGCTTCACAAAACCAAAAATGGAACAAAAATGAAACAAAAGGATCAAAATTCTAACGATGTTGCTTGAAAAGAAGGGAAAAGGCTCAAATGGTTAGCAAGTAGGCAAATGTAAACCCCAAAACCAAAAATAATGAAGACTATCCTAGAAAAGAAAAATTACCACCCGAAAAGATGCCTTTGTCCTCCCTAGATGGTTCGGTCTCGGTCCTGAGAATTATGAGTCAAGATCCTAGATTAGGTTCGCAATAGTCAAGGATCCATGCCGCTCATGCAAGTAAGTGTAGAAGGCTTGAAAAATTGTAAACCTCACACGGTTGTAGCAAAAACTCACTATTGGTGTCAAATCGACTATAGGAAGCAACTACCAAACATACCACAAACAAGTAGAATCGGCTTTCATGATCCCCCTAGTTCGTAGACACGCTACCTTATCATACGCCATCTTAGAATCAACCAAGCATATTCCCAAACCGTGCATACCACTACCACTAAGGAAGATATTCGTTCAAAAACAAAAGTCCGTTGGTATATAGTTTAATTCACAAGAAAGATAATAAAAAGAAAAAAAAAGCCTAAAAAAACTTTGTACAAACCAAAAACAAAAAGAAAGAGAAGAGAAGAAAAGTAAAGAAAGATAAAGAAAAGAAGAAAGCAAAGATAAAGGAAGAGTAGGAAAAAAAAGAAAGGAACAAAGATGCAAGTATAACACGTAATTCCCAATCGTCATACAAGTGATCAATTGACAACACCGCCAACGATCCTAAACTCTCTAAGGTGTTACAAGAATACATCCTCGAACCGTTCAACTTCTCCTAAAACTAATCCTAGTCTATGCATCCAAGAAAAGTAAAGAAAGAAAAGAAAGAAAATAAGAAGGATCTCACCAGGCTTCCAAGCAATGCTAATAAAATAAGGCGAAAGATCAACCACCTTCATTAAGCTCCAAGAATCAATAGCATCATCATCAAAGCCAAGAGAAAAGAAAAATAGAAAACAGAGCTATAAACAAAGAAAACGGTTAGTAACTTCAAAACAAAATAAAAGAAAGCACAACTAAATAAAAACAAACTACAAAGCAAAAATCAAGTTAAACTACCTAAAAGTAAGAATAAGCAAAGAAAACTAAAGGAACTATACACTAAACTCAAAACTAATAACTTAAACTACAAGATTTGGATTTAAGGGATTTGGATTCAAGTGTTTTTGAATAATATGTGAGAAATGGATTTTCGATGAATTAATGATGATATATGTGAGAAATGGAGGTAGGTTTCGGTTCTTTAGAGTGAGAATGAGGGTCGTGCGTGCAAGAATGAGGTTGAGGGGAAATGAGGGAAAGAAAGAAGAAAGAAAGGAAATAGAAGCTCGGCGCTGCCCAGGTGCGCGGCCGCGCGACCTGGCAATGTGCCCGCGCCGGTGTCTCGCGCGGTTGCGCCTCTGCCTGGTGCGCACTCGCTACTTCGGCTTCCTTTCTTGAAATTGTTGCTTGCTTTTTTCTCGAAAAGAAGAGGGTAACTCTGCCCCTGCTGGTGCGTGCGCGCACATACATTGTGCGTGCACACCAGCCAAGGCCAGGGGGGCCTTGCTCCCTCTTGTGCTTACTCTCGTGCTCGCGCTCTCATCGACGCTCACGAGCGTCATGAGTAAGTGATACCCACGAGGGAGGGCAGACCAAAAATCACAATTTTTCTTTTTTTTATTTATAAAATCCCTTGTTCATGATTAAAATTCACGAGAACGCAAGCTTGAGAGCGCATTTGCACATCAATTTCTCCTTCACCTTAATTCAACTCAAACCTCCTTAAACCTTCAATATTCACCAAAATTGTCGGAAACCTTAATCAACTCAATCCCAAGGTACCTTACCCTTTCACCTAAAAATTCGATAAAATCGAACATATTCTCATCAAAAACACAAAACACCTTTCCATTGCTCGTGCTTGTTTGAAATAATCCAATTCCCATGAATTTAACCTATCAATCCAAATATAAAACAAGTGAAAGAAAGAAAAACAAAAGAAAGATAATTAAGAAAAATAGAAATCAAAAGAAAAGGGGTAAGAAAATCGGGTTGCCTCCCGGGAAGCGCTTGCTTAAGGTCCTTAGCTCGACCCTTCCTCCAAATCATGGAGGGTCAAAGAACACCACCTTGTCCAAAGTGGTGGAGAGGGTAAAATCATTGTAAAGCTTGGGAAAAATCACATCATGAGCCATGTCATCTTGAATCATGGAAACCGGATCAAACTTTTTAGGCTTCAACTTCCCTTTATATTTCTTGGAAACTCTCTTTTTCTTCCTTGATTTCTTCTTCTTTGGAGCTTTGAGATCCACACGTTCACCACTTAAAGAACTATTTTCGTCATCCTTCACAGAAAGCTCAAAACAAAAAGGCATTTCAAACTCATTCTCAAGCTTTGAGGGGTCCTTATCTTCTTCAGTAACAACCTTGCTTTCAATACTTTAGGAACATCATCACAAGCTACAAGCATATCGTTAGTAGAAGACACAAACATGGAATCATTAACATTCAAAGGCAATGCATTTATGCACATAATTCCTTGCACATAGGATAGAGACTCATGCATCGACTTGAGCTTAAAACTTGCCTTATCATTACCAACACACAAAGTAATCATGCCACCTTGCACATCTGTCAAAGCACCCGAATTTGCTAAGAATGGCCTCCCTAGAATGATAGGAATGTTGTCATCTTCCGCAATCTCTAGCACAATGAAGTCAATGGGGATAGTGAACTCACCTATCTTGAGGGGGATATCCTCAACTCTACCCTTTGGGAACTTAATAGAACGGTCGGCCAATTGAAGGGTCATGTTGGTTGGAAGGAGCTCACCTAACTTAAGTTTCTTGAAGACGGAATAAGGCATAATGCTAACACTAGCACCAAGATCACAAAGGGAATTTTGGAACAATTTACCATTAATATTGCAAGGGATGGAGAAATTCTCAGGGTCTTTCAACTTTTGGGGTAAGTCACTATGGATAAGCTAAGGGCACTACAACATTCCCCCAAACTCACCAGTTTAACCACATTGCAATCTCTCATACCGCTCAAGATTTCCTTAAGAAATTTAGAATAGTTTGGCATTTATTCTAAAACATCGGTGAAAGGAATAGAAAGATGAATTTTCCTAGGCATCTCGATAAATTTCCCAAATCGTTCATCCAATTTGCGCCTATTGAACTTTTGGGGGTAGGGATGTTTCGGTTTAAAAACCTCATGTTCCTCCTTTGTCTCCTCATTAGAACTCTCATTCATCTAGCTAGACTCATCATGTTTATTCCCCTCACTCGAATCACTCTCTTTTTCACCCACCTTACTCTTCCTAGAAACACTTTCATCAAGGACCTTACCAGTCCTGGTGGTGATAGAATAGACTGGTCCTTTAGGATCAATCCCATGTGAGGGTAAAGAAGAGGGGCTAGCATGCTCTATCAAAATATTGGCCAATTTAGAAATTTGGTTCTCTAACATCTTACTATGAGCCATCATGTCATTAAACTTTTTGTCACTAGACGATATGTTAGCGTTCAACACCTTAATTTGATTTTCCATGAAATTCTCTAAAGTACTCAGAGAATAAGATAGTTGAACATAGGAATTATCACCTTGGCCTTGGGTCTTTGGAGTAAATCCGGGTGGGGGACCTCTTTGAGCATTGTTTTGAAAATTTCCCCAACTTTGGTTACTCAAATTACCTCTACATTGATTTTGGCTATAACTTTGATTATGGTTACCATAACCTTGGTTATGATTCCCATATCCTTGGCCGTGACTTTGACCACTATAACCTTGGTTGTTATAGTTACCACGGAAACCTTGGTTTCCTTGGTTCCTATAACCACTCCTTTGATTATAGTTGTCAAAATTTCCTTGGTGATGATAGTTCCTATTCCCATCATAGTCATCACATCCATCACAAGAATCATTAGGGTAAGGAGAGGTACCTCTCCCCTTAGTTTGGGAGGGAAGAATTGGTGCTTGTGAAGAAGCATTCTCATGCTTAGTCTTAATAGAAGTCACCTCTTTCCCTAGGTGCTCTCGTGAGGGTTTCCTAAGAGCTTAACCCACAACTCTAGACAAAACCAAGGCAAAACAAAAAGAAAAAGAAAAGCAAAAACAAAAAGAAAGCACAACCACGACCAACATGACATGACAAGGATTAAGAAAACCAAACAAGCTTTTAAATAGAAAATGCTGCATTTGGACTCAAAACATAGAGACATGCACCAAAGAATGCTCACCTTTCTCAATTAAACGAGGGAATACACGTTCCGAGATGCTCATGGTTAAAAGAGACAAACCTAAGCTAAGCATAGGGAACTAATGATTTCATTCTCCGTCCTAGCCCCAACTAAGACGGTCCACGTTCTTTCCACTAGCTTCAAATCATCCCTTAGTTAGCTCCTCATGATTCCTCGAGGGAACCGGAAAAAGAAATTTTTATGTGGAATCATAAGGTCATCCCGAAATCTCAACTATGCATATTCTCTCCATAGGGTTGAAATCTATCTCCCTCCACCGGTCATTGACCTCACCCCTCTGAAGTTAAAGGGTATTTACTAGGGTTGTAACGTAAGGCTAAGGGTCAAGGCAGGGCAAAAATTTAAAATTTTGGTGATATTTCCTAAGTGAAGCAAAAGGGTGATCAAACCTCAAAAACAAACTAAAGAAATCACCAAACATCAAACAAAAATACCAATAATGCCATCTCCCCCAAGCTTATTCGACACCGACACTCAATAAAAACAAAAACGAAGTAACGCTCCCCCCCAAGCTTGAACAAAGCATTGTCCTCAATGCTTAAACTAAGGAAGAAAACGAAACCAAACTAGTTTTTTTTTTTTTTTTTTTTTTTTTTTTTTTTTTTTTTTTTTTTTTTAACTTTGGATGGCTTTTTCTTAACATTTGCTTTATTTCACACAATATATACAATTTACTTTTCTTGCTTGGTTCAAAGAGCATAATACTTTCTTATTTTATTACAACACAAAACAAACTCTTAAACCGAAATGCTTCACAAACTAAGGGTTAGGGAAACGAAAGGTCATAAGGCTTGTAATGTGGCTCATAATCAAGAAAGGGAATAAGCTCAAAGGGTTGGAAAGAGGAGCAAATGCAAAATAAAAACAAAATAAGTAACAAAACAAAAAGAAGATAAAGAAAAATGAGAAAAGTGGTGCCCTTTTCCTCCCTTAGAGTTGCTTGGTCACGATCTTGGGAGCTAGAGGACAACCCAAGGATTTGCCGGGGATTAAGTAGGTCGTTGGTTCTACTAACCCTAATTAAATTAATTATTTATAATCCTAAACTACCCTAATACAAGTATAGGGGTAAGTAAAGGGTCGAACCCAAAAGGAAGCATGCGAGCTAAACACCAAATTCGCTAAGCAAGAGTCAAGGAAAGGATAATTTTGTTGAATTTTTTTGGATAAAAAGCACTAAACTACGAATAAGCAAAGATAAAGATGAATAAAATCAAGAGAGAACAACGCTAGGGATACGGGGGTGTCAAACATGATAAGAAAAGGGGGAATAATAATAGTTATCATGAAGAACATGCCAAAGAACACAAGATCCTACCTAAACAACCCATTCTCATGCAATAGTCTAGGCAAATCAATGAAAGAGGTCTATGCTAACTAGGATCATTCTCATGCATCCTATTAGACACAACCAAATCAAGAGAATAAAGAAACACAATACACAAAACTCCATTTTAACAACTTATTCTCATGCAATCATTAAAATAGAGGTGATCTTAATCTAGTTCAAATCATTTTCATGCATTTAAACTAGAAGGCAATCAAATAGAGTGCAACAATAGTCTCAAGCCATTAAAAATCATGTCTTTCATCAATTTAAGGCATGTATTCAATCCAACCATCATCATTCATCCAACATTCAACACATATTTTCCACCCCCTTCCCCTAGCTAAAAGATTAGCCTAGAGAAAGGAGAATAAACATAAAATCAATACTAGAAACAAACTCAAGAAACTCAAAACAAAGCATGATTAAAAACAATGAAAACAATAATAACTAGATGAACTAAAAAGATTAACAAAAATAAGAAACAATAAAGCAAATAAATAAAGTTAAAGGAAAGGATTAGAGATTACTAGAGAGAGGATTAATGAAAGATGAAAACTGGAAGGAATTGCTTGATTGAAAATTAAACTTGACCAAAATTGATTACTTGGAAGAAAATTAAGCAATAATCTACTTTATCTCTCTAAACATTATCTAATCTAACCCTAAGAGAGAGAGGCTCTCCTAAACTAACTAAGAAAATAGCATAATAGATTCCCCGTACAAAACAAGCCCCGCAATATATAAAGAATCGCGCAAAAACGCAGAACAGGACCCCCTGTGCGCCCGCGCGTGCGCCCTCGCAGCGGCCTGCGCGCCCGCGCAATGTAGCTGCGCGCCCACGCATTTGTGGGTTGCGCGGCCCGCACGCTGTAGTTGCGCGCCCGCGCGGTGTGGTAGTGCGCCCGCGCACATGTCGGTTAGCACGGGTTCTCACAGGGCTGCGCGCCCGCACATTATGCGCGCCCTTGCACCTTGCTTTCTTGGATTCTTCTCTCATGCTTCCTTGGCTTCTTCTTTGCAATCCAAGACTTCAAATACCTAAGCAAAAACACCAAGGGAAACAATAAGGTATAGCGAACGTTGCAAACATGCAATGAAGGCAAGCATTCAAGAATATACACGATTTCATTTAAAACACATCGAGACATGTATGCATGCATTATTTGAACAAAACAACTCCAAAACACCCTAAGACAAGCTAAAACAAGGCATAAACATTATCCTAGGAGTGACATAAATGTCACTCATCAAATTATTGGATAAAAGACGAGAATAATAAAATAACAGAAATAAAGGATAAAAGAGTGAAATTATTGGAAAATAAGCCGGAAAACGACTCAATAAACACCCTAAAAGTGACATAAAAGTCACTTATCATATGGCCGGCCACATGGAGTGGATTGAAGGGTTTTGGGCTTCCTAACCCTAGTCTAATTATGATGTGATTATAAATAGACTAGGTTCCTAGGGTTTGCGATGAAGTATGGAATTATCTGATCAGTGTGATCAAACCCTAATTATCAAACACAAGACCAACCCCTCTCACACTCCTCTCTCTCGCGGCTCTATCCTCTTCTCTTGGCACCAGTGTGGTGGTTCGTGGTGGTGGTAGATCGTGGTGGTCGGTTAGTCCATTAAAGGTGGTGATCGCGGTTTTCCTCAATCACTCGACCAATCTAGTATTGGTGGACGGCTTGTTCGAAGCTCGTGGACTAAGTAGAGAAGCAACGCTTGGGGCTCTATCCTCTCCCTAATTTTTCAATCAATTTGCTACGTGGAATTAACGCTTCAAAGGTATGATTATGTGTCTTGTGTGTTATGCATGTGTTCTTGGGATTAGGTACATTTATGAATATGATTCATGATTTTCCGCTGCGTTGTACCTATAAATTCCTACAGTTGTATCAGTTAGCCTCTTGCATGAACGCGCTTGATCATATTAATATGATTAATTTGAAGTCCATGTTAATTTTATAATCAATTAAGAGGGAGAAATTAATTTAATTATGGTTCAATTATTATATTTAATGTGATAAACTTTTGAAATTGAATAAATGTAATTTTAATTATGCTCAAAATAGCGATGAAGAGGACCGAATTAAGCCCTAGATCATTCGAAATTTTCGAACCCTAGAACCCTAATTTTTGAATTTTCGAAAATCCTAGCCATAAAAAAAATATGATTTTTGTGCTTGATTTTTTATTTAATTCGAAATGTTTTATGTTTCATAATTTTAATCGGATTGATTTATGCATAAAAATGTTTTGTGTATGATCATTGATTTAATTTTAAGAGTTAGAATTAAATTGGGATTAATTTTATGATGAACCCTAATTTTAATATTGAATGATGATTTAATTTTAATTTTTGGACTGATTTAATTTAACTTTAATAAAAGTTATTTTAATTAAATTAAAACACAAAAAAAAGAAAAATTATTTAGAGGCGGCAGCCACAGCTGGGTGGCGCCGCCACGGTGGCTACCGCCGCTGCTGGTCCAAGAGAGAGGGGAAGGGGAGGGCGGAGGGTGGCTGTGGGCAGCAGCGTGCAAGCGTTGCACGGCTGCTGCCACGGCTACCAGTGCTGCTGCCGCGCTGCTGCCCTTGCGGCAGTGGCTGCCGTCAAGGCAGTCAGCCACCGTGGCTAGCTTCGGCTAGCCAACCACGGTGGCCGGCGGTGCTTGTGTACGGTTTTTTCAAAAAAAAAATTATTTTTGAAAATTATTTCAAGATAAATGATTTATTTTGGATAAGATGAAATATTTTGAAAATATAATCTTTTATTTTAAAAGATAAAATCGGTTTTATTTGGATAAAATATTTTATTTTAGGATAAAATCAAATATTCAAAAGTTGTTATATTTGATATTATCCATATTTAAAGTTGTTAAATTGGTAATTATCCATAATTAAAGTGGTTAATTTTGGATAAGATTGATTAAGATATTCTGAGCATATTCCAAAAGGAAAATAATTGATTTAAATAATGTGATTATCCCATAATTAGATTAGGATAATTGATTTCAAAATTATTTGATTGCCTAATAATTAGGATAGAATCTCCTAAAGTTGTTAGGATAATCATGGAAGATTAAATATGTTTTATCTTTCTAGATTAAAATAAGATTTGATTCTATCTCATGCCTAAATTAAAATATATGATATTTTATGATTCGTCATGAATAATATATGATATTATCTAATTATGATTTAAAGTATATGATATTTTAGGAAATGTGTTGCCTTAATTATAAACCATTCGATGTTGTAGTTTAGACAAGCATGTTAAGTGATTTATTGTATGGCACTTTTATAATATATGATATTATGTTGCTGTATATAGACTTGTATGGCCCATAGATTCTAAAATACGATCTGCGCATCGTGATGTATTTTTGTAATCTAAATACGGTCTGCGTACCGTTAAGTATTTTTGTAACTTTCATTTAAAGTAAATAGATTAGTTATTTAAATAGTGTTAGTCCAAAGAAGCCCATGAAGTGAAGGCCCAAAGGAGCAAGGTGGATGGAGATCCATGATGATTCAAGTGGGAGCTTTTCATTTCTAGTTTTCTTAGGACTAAGGGGCTATACTATGTCATGTTTTATTGCGTTAGTAGATTATGCATGTTAGGTTTTATTTATGTTGATTGATGATGCGCTAGAGTTCACTAAATAATCACAACATAAATGAATCTAGGTCCCAGCAATATTGAGATTGCTTTTCCAATTAGATACCCAACAATCCTTCGATCGTGAGTGATAGGTCGGCCTCAGCAGAGTGTCACTTGTTCTCTTGTGTAATTTGGGGTAGATCACGTTCTACATATTTAATTGGTTATGCTCAACAAGGTTACCTAAAGCGTTTAGAACCTTGAAGCAAAGGGTAATAATTAAGCATGTGATGGTTAATTATTCAACCAAGAGTTACAAGAGTTGTAATAAGTAAAGAGTTTACTCACCTTGAAAATGTAATGCTTGATGGTAGGGTCTCGGTCCGGTCAACTATTACACAAATAAAGGATCTTGGAATCACTTAAAATTCAATTGGGATCAATTAATATAGAATAAAGTGATTTAAAGTTACCAATTTAATCGTTTATGGTACTTTAATGTTAAATTAAACATAATTATTAAACTTTGCCTTATTTTGACTTAGATGGGTAGCCGTAATCACAATGACAACAATATTTACAATCTACGACCATTCCTTGAGAAGGATAGGTTGACAGGAGAAAACTTTTCCACTTGGGAAAGAATGCTAAGGCTCGTTCTGAAATCTTGAGGTAGAGAGGATGTCATTGACACCCCATTGCCAAGACCTCTGCCAGAAAATGCAACTACGGCAGAAGTCAAGAAGCATAAGGAAGCTAATGATAGAGCTGTGCCTATCACTTGCTTAATGATTGCTACCATTGAACCTAGTCTTCAAAAACGTTTTGAGGATCAGGATGCGTACACAATCATGCAAGAACTCAAAGCCTTGTTTAAGAAACAAGCAAGAGTCGAAAGGTACGAGCTCCATCGTGAGATTCTGGATTATAGGATGGAGAAGGGTGCCATAGTTCATGATCATGTTTTCAAAATGATCGGCCTTATTCAAAGTATGGAGAAACTGGGGCACCCATACAGTGATGAGATGGCAACAAACAACATTCTCCACTCACTTCCAGAAAGTTTTAACCAGTTTATCCATGAATTTTAACATGACTGCGACTGCAAATACTATGAATCAATTGCACGCAATGCTGGTTAGTGCTGAAAAGCAAATCCCTAAGAGACCTAAGAAGGAAGTTCTTATGATTCAAAAGGGAAAGGGGTTTAAGAAAAAGGGGCAAAAGGCTAGTGCCAAGAGCAAGGGCAAGCAAGTTGCCAAGGCTCCTGAGAAGCCTAAGGAAAATCCAAAACCCAAAGTTGCAAGTGAAAGTGAATGCTTTTACTGCAAGAAGAAGGGGCATTGGAAACGCAATTGCCAGAAATACCTAGACTTCCTCAAGAAGAATGGAGCATCAACCTCAGGTATTATGTTACAAACATTTTAACTTTCACTTAGGTATGTAATACCAAGTTGTAGTGCTTGACATTATGAATGTTGCGCAGGAACTGCAACCAAGTGAGGCTAGCATGGAAATAGAGCTTGAAGGTGCACTAGAAGTGTTCGAGTGGCCAGAGATAGCTTCATAGTTTTAATTTCTGAATTTTATGATGATTTTAGAACAATTTCCAGTTTTAGATGAGACAATTTTTCAGTGTTACTTTGAATACTGATTCGTTTTTTACTTGGCTTGGACAAGTGTTGATCCATTACCAAGGTAATAAATTGTTTTCATTTTGCTAGATATGAGTTATTTTGCTTTATGACATTGATAAAAGTAGATCACAAAAGCAATTTTAGATGATTAAAGTAAACTTGCTTATACCAAAGTAAGATTAGGTCACATAAACCATTTTTCACATGCAAAGTTATATTGGGTGGACTCTTATTCTAAATTGATTATGAATCACTTGAGAATTAAAAGTCGTGCTTGATAAGGTAAGATGACCAAGTTGCCTTTTAGTTGAAAGGGTAAAGGAGCTAAAATGACCTTATGGAACTCATACATATGATGTGTGTGGACCATAAGTTTAAGGATTAGCAAAGAGATTTAACTATTTCATTGCGTTTACTAATGATTTAAGTAAATATATCGATAATTACTTAATGAAGTAAACCATGGAATCATTGAAATGTTCAAAATTCCAAAATGAAATGTAAAATCAGTTTGAGATAAAAAATTTAACACCACAATATGATTGTTGTGATAAATATTTAACTCAAAAAGTAAATGATCATCTAGACGGGAATTGTTGAATTAGTTCACAATCCAGAAACATTACAATTAAAATGTATGTTGAAGGAAGGAATCAAACTTTGCTTGCCATAGTTCGACCCTAGATTAGCTTTAATGATTTACAAATATCTTTTGAGGATATGCATTATAACAACAATTGCGAATATACTAAACAGATAACTTAACCAAAGTAGTAGAAAAGATGTCATAAGAGTTATGATTTGGAAATGTTCCAAAAGTTATCTTTTCTAAACAGGATTAAGGTTTATGAAGTCGATGTAAAATGTTTACAAAGATGACATAATCAGACAATAGTTCTTCATGGGTTTTCTCATGGAAACTAAGAGGTATTATTCCTACAATCGCGTAGAAATAAAGTGGTTGTTGCTCGCGATAATGTCTTTCTAGAAAGAAATCTCTTCCTACAAAGCCAAGTGGGAGTAAAGTTAGATCTCGATGAGATTCGAGACGAGCAACAAATGGATGTGGATAACACCACATCAGAGACGAAGGCATATGAAATCAGCTAATTTGATAAACCATATGTCGAAGCAAGCTAATTCCACTAGCGAGGCTTCTATCGTCCCACTTGAATGAAAGGCTTCAAAGAGTTGAAGAGAATAATTCTATTGTTGCTCATACCTATTTTAGGTTACTTGGGATCAAAATAAACAGTTTGTTGAAATCTTGAGAAAAGGTGGATTCTAAAATTTTCCTATTGGAATGGTTAGAACCCATGCCCTACAAGCAAGATTTGGATAAGTGTCAACTCAAGAAATAGCTTAAAGCTAAGAAATCCAGTATGGACTCCATGTCTGTAAAGATGTATTAGTCCATGATAGTCTTACAAATAGGGTCCAACCTATTAGATGTGTAAGCCTATTCAGATTCTTCTAGTGATTGCTGATTTCGATTACGAAGTTTAGCAATGGAGAACAAAATCACCTTCATGAAATGTTCTTGATGGATGGTATGTATATGATACAACCTAAGAATTTTGAAATCCAGAATTCATAGAAAGTTTTGCATACTTCAGAAATTCATTTATGGATTGAAGTAAGCATCAGGGAGTTGAAACATTCGTTTCGATTAGGCAATCAAACAGTTTGATTTCCTTAAATAACGAAAAGGGATCTTGTAGAGACAAGAAGTTTAGTGGGAGCAATTGGTCTTCTTGGTCATGTATGTAGATGACATGCAGTTCATATGAAATGACATATCAATGCTTGAATCAGTCAAGTAGTGGTTAGAAAGTTGTTTTCTATGAAAAACTAAGAGATGTTGAGTACATATTGGGAATTAGGATCCATGAAGTGAATCTTGAAGAATGATTGGACAACATCGAGAGACTTATGTTGATAAGGATCTTGACAAGTTCATGAAGCAAGATTCTAAGAGAGGATGTTTTCCCATGTTTCATGGTAGTACGCTCAGTAAAACTCAATGCTTTCAAAAGCTAACAGAGTTGAGTTGTATGGATAATGTACCTTATGCTTCTGTAGAAGGGTCCATTATATGTGTCATGATATGTACAAAGCAAGATTTTACATATAACTTGTGCATGTGTAGAAAGTTTTCAAGTAAATTCAGAATAAGCATATTAAAAGTGGCAAAGTAAAAATCCTTGAGTACTTGAGAAGAACTAAAGGAATTTTTCTAGCTTATGGTGTTAAAAGTGAATAAGTTGTCAAAAGGTTATACGGATGCAAGTTCCCAAACAGGCAAGATGACTTTAGATGGTGATCTAAATGCATGTTTATGTCTGTATGAAGAAGGAAAGTAAGCTTGAAAGAGTTCAAAGCAGAATACTGTTGCATACTCGTTGCTAGAATATGTGTTTTAGCTACAGTAAGAGTAGTTAAGGAGGATGTTTGGATCAAATTGTCTTGTGACTGAAAGGACAACTTTGCTAAAACAAAGGAGTGAGGGTCACATCACAAATCCAAACGAATAGATATGAGATATCACCTCATTTATGAGATCAATGAAAAGCGGAATGTTGTGATCTGCAAAGTTTTTTCATGAGTGAGAAATCACTAAACCCCTTCCATAGACTAAGATATGAGAGTCATATTAAAGACTTGGATTGAAGCAAGTTATGTAATTCAAGTTGTATATGTTTTGAGAAAACATGTTACATAAGGAATGCATCAATTTGCAGAATTATGTTTAAAATAGAAATTTCATTTATTTATTTAATTATGGTTTGGGAAATTAAATAAAATGTCCAAAATAATTATGGATTGATGGGCTCATCAGGTTAATTTATTTAAATAACCTGGTGAATGAAACCCCACAAGTGAACAAAATTCATATATTATTTAAGTTCCTAGTTCGAAATCATTAAAGTGGACATAAATGATTTCAATAAATGGACTAGCATGTAAGATTGATTGGATAGCGCAGTTTCATGGGCTATAGGGGCATAGAGATGCTCGGTTAATCACTTGGATGTGCATGAATGATGTATGATCGAACTATTGACCTACTTTGAAGTGAAAGTATAAAGCTTCCGGATATATTAGTGGATTCCTTTGACATGAGTGGAACATTGATTTCATTCAATGATTGATTTAACTGTGTTACACTCAAACGTCTTCCCGTAACTGGAGATTATAAAGTGTGTTTCCCGATTATTTCAAAAGTTGAGTGGGATCCTTGTTGCCACAGGATTGGATTGAGTCTACCTATTAAATTAGGGAATTTGTCATGACCGCTTGAAGAGGGAGAATTCAGAAAATAAGTGGCCACCCTCAAATGCATTACTCAATAATCATTTGGTTTTGTAATTCTAACTCAGATTTCAAGAAACGATTTGTAGATTAATATGATCTCGACATGTGATGCAATCATATTATCAAATTGACACGTATTGACATAAGGAATTTGAATATTGCACACTTGTCTGAGACAAGTGGGAGATTGAAGGATTTATGTCTTCGTCGTGTGCAATTACTAGATATATAAATGGATCAAATTATGGAGATAATTAAGTTCGGACATTTGGGTCGTCGTTTTGCCATAGCTAGAGGTACTAACGATCTTTGGACTTGTAAAATAGCCTAAAGCCCAATTAGACGGATCCTATAAGGTCACACAAAGGGTCTAGATCGGGCACGAGAGGACAAGGCCCATGATGGGACTCATCCTCTAGTATGGCCGGCCACATGGAGTGGATTGAAGGGTTTTCGGCTTCCTAACCCTAATCTAATTATGATGTGATTATAAATAGACTAGGTGCCTAGGGTTTGCAAAGAAGTATGGAATTATCTGATCAGTGTGATCAAACCCTAATTAGCAAACACGAGACCAACCCCTCTCACACTCCTCTCTCCCACGGCTCTATCCTCCTCCCTTGGCGCCAGTGTGGTGGTTTGTGGTGGTGGTAGATCGTGGTGGTCGGTTAGTCCATTAAAGGTGGTGATCGCGGTTTTCCTCAATCACTCGACCAATCTAGTATTGGTGGTCAGCTCGTTCGAAGCTCGTGGACTAAGTAGAGGAGCAACGCTTGGGGCTCTATCCTCTCCCTGATTTGTCAATCAATTTGCTACGTGGAATTCACGCTTCAAAGGTATGATTATGTGTCTTGTGTGTTATGCATGTGTTCTTGGGATTAAGTACTTTTATGAATATGATTCATGATTATCCGCTGCGTAGTACCTATAAACTCCTACAACAACTTCTTCCCCCGTCTTGTTCATGACTGGGCCTCCGGCTCCGGCATCAAGGCTAGACTTTCCTTGAGGACTCAAACCACCATAAAAGATTTGAATGATTTGGTAAGTCGAAATTCCATGGTGAGGACATTCTCTTTAATACTCTTTATACCTCTCCCACGCTTCATAAAGGCTTTCAATAGTCCTGTGCTTGAAACTTTTAATCAAAGCTCTAGACCTCTACCGTTTTCTTTTGAGGAAAGAAACGGGAAAGAAATTCTTTAGTGACTTCGTCCCATGTTCTCAAAGAATTAGGCTTCACTTCCTTGTTTACCACTCTTGAGCTCTTTCGATTAGAGAGAAAGGAAATAGCTTAAGCCTTATGAACTCTTGTGTGACCCCGTTCACCTTAATTGTAGGTTTGGCTCTCATTTGTTGCACCACTATATTGTTGCCTTTCAATCAAGGTTATCATCGCCGGCTTAATTTCAAAGTCACTCTCAAGAGTTGTTGTTGGAGCAATACCGCTCTCATACCTATATGCACTTAGAGTGCCCAATTCCTTCAATTTTACCCTTGGGACTTCTCCCATGTTCACTTGCAAAAAATCTCAAAGGAAAATATTAGTAGCACGGCTACAAGTGTAGCCTAAAAGAGAAAAATCTTTTTGTATTTTTGAAATGAAATGAAATAGACTCGACAAAAATAGCAAACAACAATGCCATTCCCCGGTAACGGCGCCATTTTTAATGGACGGTGAATTCTAGGTCGTTGGAAACTAAAATTCCTCCAATTAAAATAAAAATATAACCAAACCTACACCTAGTAATAGGGCAAGTTCGGGTCGAACCACTAGGAATAGGGGGAAATTTGCTACGGCCAATGTCAAGCTACTTCGAAAGGTAAGATGGTAGTGTAGGTTATCTAATTCAACTAATCAACCCAAGTAAATCAATATATCAAGACACTAGGGATTTAGGATCCGCATGTACTTGCAATGGACACACACTAATTGGGTTGGAGATTGATTAATTCGAGTATTGCGAGGGAAGATAGACAATGCAATCAAAAGAGCTCGACAAGCTATCTCCTAGAGGTCTAGCTAGCGCCAACTATGAAAGACTCGAACTAGGAACGCCACTAACCAGGCTCAATTGACAAATGCGAGCTACAAATCAATTATTCGTATCAAAGTAGACTCACAATCAATATAGTATGACAATTAAAGTTAGCTACTCTTTAACTAATCATACACATGCACAAAATCAATCAACTAATTTAATCTCAATGCTAAATAAATCAAAAACCCCCAATTAGCTATGATCCATCACTCAAACGTGCTTCACCACATCCCTAGCAAGTAAACTACTCATAATCCATGGAAGATGTCAAGACCAAAACTAAGCAATTCAACAAATTCATCATCATCATTTCAATGAAACAAATTCAATCAACTAATTAATAAACTTGAACAATCAACAAAACAATTGAAATCAAAAGCTAAAGATTGCATTAAAGTAAAAGAAATCCTTACAAACTTTGATGAAATCAAAGGAAATGTGCTTAGAATCATCAATCATCAACCATGAGTTTCTCTCTCTAAAATATGATCTAAACTACTCTCCAATTCTTCTCTAATGAAAATCTCTAATCTCTAAAAAATCTCTAATGAATTCCCTCTCTAAAATTAGTAGAAAAATCTATATATAGTAAAGCTAACAAAGAGAAGTTGGTTAGATCGTCCAAAATAGACCCGTACAGGCACGACCTTCTTCAAGAAGATGTGCAACCGTGCAAAAGAGGGTACGGGACTGGGGGAGCAACAGGCGCGACCGCAACAAAGCATTCCAATCAATGCAAAATCTGGTAAGAAACCTCGAGAACCCTTGGACAACGATCTTAACCGTATAATGAAAGAAAACAAACAAATAAAAGGGAAAAAAAACAAAATAAAACAAGAAATACACGAAAATTGAAAATTAACTAAGGAAAGTGCAAACTAAAGAAATAAAGAGCAAAACTGAGGAAAAAGGAATGAAAATAGCTATAAAAACAATCTAAAATCACCTTAAAAGAGAACAAATGAGTGCCATATATGACAATCATCAAATGGTATGTTCCGCAATTTCCCTATCTATTCCAGGCATGTCCTTGTATGACCAAGCGAACACGTCTTCAAATTCTATGAGCATTGATATGAGGATCGATCGATCTTCTGGATTTGAAATTAGGCCAATTTTGACTTCTTTCTTGTTTTCATTAGTTCTTATATTGATTGTTTCAGTTTCTTCAATTACAAGATTCTTTTGTTCTCGTTCATTCATTAATTCAACCAGTTTATTTATGTTATCATCTTCATTAGATTGATTATTATAGCATTCAAAACAATCAAGAGAAGGCACATACTCGGAAATAGAGCTCATATTATTGAAATCAAAAGAAAGTACATCGAGAGAAGAATCCTTTTTGGGATCCTCGTCCTTAGAACTAGAAAATAAAGATTCAGTAATGGGCACAAGGCTTTAACTTTCAGCTTCCTTAAAACCTACACTAGACTCATCGTCGGATTCTTTGAACATTTCTCCTTTGCCTGTGATGATATCTAGCTTGTCACCTTTATGGTTAATCCACTTGAAATTCTTCCTCCATCTATGCTCGAAAGTTTCGTTGGAAGGGGTGATCAATGAGGTTGGGTTGAAAGCTTTATCCTGAATGGCTTTTTGATTTTCTATTGTAGCAACGTGGTTTTGCTCTAGTCGAAATGGCAAGTTAAATTCTTGCCTATCATAACACCATGGAGTTGGGTGTTTTGATCCAACAATTTCAAAATCGTCATTCAAGAAGTAGCAATCATGGAATATCTAGAATCTAGGGTTCTTGATACCTTCTAGAACTAGTTGTTTTGGAATGTCATAGCATGGGTAATCTTCTCCCCCCCTAACAAATTGTCCGTTAAGGGTTTGATTGTAGGATGGGAGTAAAGAGATTATCCCTTTCTTGTTATTGTCTCTACGTTCTTTGATCTTAGAATCGTGAGACTTGAGTTCCTCTTTGGTTGGATTATATCCAATCCAAAAGAAAATCTTTTCTTACGAATAGGAAGTAAAAGAGATTTCTTTATTCCTATTCCCAAAGGCATCCTAGGAAAGTAACTATTCTTGAATAAGATGTTGTTTACTATTAGGGTGGAATATGGATCAAGCTTGAATGGTTCCTTAACGCTTTCTTCCATTTCTAGTGTGAGCTCTTCATCATTATCATGGTTTATTTCTAAAAGGGATTGATCGTTTATTGCAATTTTGAGAGGAGAACCATGTATAGTCATAAGAAGACCTTGATAGTTCAACCTAATCATTTGGTGGAGAGTCAACGGTATTGCTCCAAGCTCATGTATCCAAGGATGCCCAAGAAGAAGGTTAAATTTAGGTTTAATGTCCATGACATAGAACTCAATCATGTTTTGTATTAGGCATGTGGTAATTGGTAGCTTAACAGTTCCACACACCGATCTCCTTGAATTATCATAGGCACTAATGCTTTGTGTTGTTGAATGAAAATCTTTTTCTGGATTAAGGTCTAAATATTTCACAGTCCGTAATGGGCATACGTTTACGGCAGACCCATTGTCAACTAAAATAAGAAGGATGTTGTATACCTTGCACCCCACAGTTAGATATAACGCATTATTGTGGATAGTGTCTTTTGAAGGCAAATCATCACTAGTAAAGGTGATTGATTTGTCGAATTTTTTGCTAGTAAGAAAGCTAACGAGATCCTATAGAGTTATGTTTGTACTTACGGACAAAGCAGTTAGAGCATTCATAAGAGAATTCCTATGTTCTTTAGAAGTACGTAGGAGTTCCCAAATGCTAATATTCACCTTAGATTGACGAAGTTGTTAACCAATGGATCTTCTACCTCAGGTGGAGATGGTATTGGATTTTGAACTTGATTTTGATTAATTGAAGATCCATTTTGTTGTGTTTGATAAACTCGCCTAGAACGAGTTAAATGATCTATCTCATTTGGGTTAAATGTGGGACTCAGGAACCAAGTTTCTTTTAGAGGCTTTGATTGTGCCTCCATTTCAAGATATTCCATGAGTTGTTCTTAATGTCATTATTAATCTAAGGAGAGATTTGATAAATCTTGTGATTTCCCCAAGAAATGATCCCAATCAAGGATTCCACTTGTTTCGTTTAGGAGACAAGGAGGAGGTTGGACGGCGGCATACTTAAAGACATATAAGTCTTGGAAGTCGTCGTCCCATACCCACACACTTCATTAGTTTCCCCTATGAGTGTTATGGTTAGAGGCTTCCCTATGGGAGTGATATAATCTAAAGGATTGAATGTATCATATCATATGATCCTTATCAATGTGAAATATTCCCAATGGAGAAATATTATTATTAGGTTTAGGAGTGGGAATTTTCCCATCGTCTACGAAGTCAATTTTGAGTTTTAGAACAAAGTAGCGTTCATTATCATGTCTAACACCTCTATGATAAGAACAATAGGCATTGCCATCCCATTGAGGATTTCTTTTTTCTGGAGAAGGGATTGGCGTTGGCCCTGTTGGTGCGAGCAATCCTTTTTCACTTAGTTTTTCTAGCAACTCTTTATAGCTCACAGGAAATTGCGTAAATTTTCTTTCTCTTGACCACCAATTCCGTGGGTCATTATATTGCATTGTGCTATTATATTGCGTGGAAGTCGCAAATACACCAAAAGAGGATGAAGTGTTGTCATTCCCCTTTTTGTAGTTATTCTTAGGTTGATGATGATGAGGCTTGATTGACTTTCCTTTAGCAAGATGATCTTCAATCCTAGTAGCCATAGAATAGACCTTTCGAAATGTGTCTAACCAAGGTAGTGATAGGAATAGTGACCTTCGAATAAGTGTATTATTTCGATAGACGGTTCGGAATTATTAGAAAGCTAATTATTCAGTGAGGTCAAGTGATCGGAATGCTTAGTTGGAGGCCGCTTCCGATCATTAATATTAATCTATAGTTAATATTGCAGCTTAATCTTGACTGAACCCTTCGAGTCATACCCAAGCAACTAATGATCCGACACGACGAATTAATTCAGAAGAAATTAATGATTCGCTCGAGTATTAAATATTTAGACGTCAGCAATCGAGCTAGGAGCGTCGAAACCGATCGTCGCAAGTCGAGTCGAATTAATAAAAGACGAGACGGTAAAATTAATAATTAATCAACAATTACAAAAATACCCCTAGCATCGGAATGTCTCGAGCAAACCGAGTGCTAGGGGCAAAAGGTGCTAGCATGCGCACCGCACCAAGCCAAGGGTGTTGGTGCGCATGGCTAGGCAGCTGATGCGTCGCTAGCTAGGCTAGCAGCACTAGACGCACACAAATGCACCAGCAGCTCGCATAGCATGTGCGGCTTGCTGTGCGATTGTGCGTGCTGGCGCGCAAGCTTGCTAGCATGAGAGCAACGCCATAGCTCGCCACACCCAATAGCATGGAGCAAGCAATGCTTGCTGGGCTGGCAAGCAAGCATGCTTGTAGCAGCACCCAGCAACCTGCATAAATGCGAGGCTTACTAGGGCGCGCTGTAGGGCCGCGCAACCAGCTAGCAGGGCCAGCCAAGGGGCCAGGCAGCCAGCTGGGCTTGCTTGGCGCCCAAGGCTGGCAGCGCCAGCTGGCGTGGGCTGGTTGGCTCGATTGGCTTGTGAGAGGCGGTTTTGGGGATTCATGGGGAGCATGGATTTTGTTCCCCCCCTTGTGGTCCTCACCTAACCTCTCCTTGTGTAATTTCAAGTTGTTGATTAATTTGTTGTTTGCTATTTTCTTTTATTTTTGATTTAAAAAAAAGGGAAATTTGATTTTACCAACTCTCCCACATTGATGGGAGAGTGGAATTCTCTCATGAAATTCTCTATAAATACCCGGCTTAGGATTTAGAGAAAGTCACTTGAGTAGGAACTTAATAAGGCATCTACACTTGAGAGAAAACCTTTAAATTCATATGATACTCGAGTAGTGTTTTTGTCTGACTTGGCTAAACTCCATGTAAGAGATTGGTCAGGTTCGAGTTACAGGTGGATTCCGTAGTAGGTCCCCGCACTTGCAAAACTTGGCTTTGAAGTTCTTGTTATTTATGTCGTTTTAGTTATATTAATTGTGAGCTGGTCATGGGGTCGGGTGTTGTTCCGCGGTGAGTTGGATTCATCGAAACTCAATAGCAGTATTGGAGCCTTGCTCATTTATTTTTGTAACTAAAAATGTTTCAAAAGTTTAAAAATGATTTAATTTCTAGTTATGTTGCTGATTAGATTAGTAGCTCGATTTTGTTAATTTTAATCTTGTTTTATTAAGAACTTTGGCTTCAGAACCTAGATTTTTACCCTAGACTAGCGAATTTTGGGTGGAATCAATATTCTAGAAACATTCGAATCTTTGGGGGATGCGAAAAAACCAAAATTTCGGAATTAATCCCGAGAGTATAACACGCAAACTAAGGCAAAACCATCCTCGGATAGTCGGGTTGCACAGTAGCCCGCATGTGGTTGCCAAGGGTTGGCTGCTTCTTGGTGCGTGCGCCACTTAGGTGTGTGGCTGATGCGCAGCATGGCGCAACAACGCAGCAACAACATGCGTGGTTGTGCGCATCTTGCGTGCCACGGCTGTGCGTGTTTGCGTGCGTTGCTTGCTGCGACTGTGCGTGTGTGTGGGTTGCTTAGTGCTGCAGGGAGGTCTGTACGTGAGGGCTGCGTCGGCGTGGCTGCTAGGCAGCACGAGCCCAACATAGCAGCAAGGCTTGTGCAAGCAGCTAGTAGCCTCGCAACCCCCTGCCGAGGCTTGGTGCCTAGCAAACTAAGCCTTGTTTCTTGGTGCTAGGCGCACGAAAGCGTTGGGCTATGTATTTGATTTTTGCCGATTTAATTAATTTTATTATGTTTATTAATTTTAATTAAAAATTTTAGTGGCTAGGCCTCGATTTTCAGCGACACTTGCAAAATTTTATTTTGAAATTTTGGGTTTACCGGCTTCATTAATTGGATTAATTAAGATGGATGTGGAATATAGTGGGAGCTTCAATTTTAATAGCGCTTAATCACATAATTTGTTAAACAACTTTGACTAGTTTTAATAAGGTGCGTTAATCGGATTAACCACCTAAATTAGTTACTAGTTTACGCGTGTTTGTGCATTGTTATTTGTTTATCGTTGTAAAATGCATGGGCCATTCACATATAGTGAATGAATGAATGGAATGTATATTCTCTCACAGGTTTTATCAAATGGCAACTAGTGGGGCCCCATTAGGGTAGAAAATACAGACTGGTTCCATCACGTATTTTTGTAAATCTAAATACGTTATGCGAACTGTTAAGTATTTTTGTACCTTAATATTTAGATTAGTCCTAATCGTAGATACTAGTATTTGCATTATTGTGGTTATGTCTTGAAGACGGAGGTTCTTGGAAGACGAAGCCATGAATTTGCAAAAGAAGACCCTTGAAGACTTGAAGACTTGAAGACTCAAGGGGTCATGCTAGTTTCCAAATACATCATTTACTTATGTTTTCGATATATATTTATGATTATATACATGAATAATATGTTTGATGCATGTTTAGGATTTCGAATGTTGCGATGATTAATTAAGTTCACTTAAATCAACAAACATAGAAACCCTAGGTCCCTAAATTATTGAGTAAAATTTGCCATTCAAAAACAACACTTTCCGACCTATTTAGAGTAGTGATGGGCTATGCCAAAGCGAGGCATCACTATTACTCCTAGGAAACGTAAGGCATACCGGGTATGCATGTTTGTTTTGGTTATACTCAACGATATGATTGATGGAGTCCTTACATGTCGTGGCAAAGTGGATAAGTTGTTGAGAGAGCATTAGATGCGACGATTTATCTAACAAAGAGTGCCTTGGAGCCATTAGCAAAGAGTTTCTTAACTTAGAATATTAAGTGTTAAGACAAGCCAAAGCATGCTTAACTACTCATTGATTCTTTGGATCTTGGAATCGACTTATTCTCACCAATTGGGGACAATTTTAATGTGTGAATAAGACGTTTAAATAAGTTTGATAAATATGCATGAATTCAATCTTATTTAAGTATTATCAATTGTTTTTCATTTCAAATTCTTTCAATTGTAGAACCATGTTTGCAAATAACTCAAACAAGGACAAGAAGGTAGCATTTTCTTCATCTGATTTCGAATGCTTCTATTGCAAGAAGAAGGGACATTGGAAGAGAGATTGCCTCAAATTCAAGGAAGATAAGAAGAACGGAACCGTTGCTTCTGGATCAGGTATATTCGTTATAGACTTAAACTTCACTAGCTCAGCATCATGGGTATTAGATACCGGATGTGGCTCACACCTTCGTTCCAATTCTCAAGGACCAAGGAATATTAGGAGGCTAGCGAAGGGAGAAGTTGAACTCCGGGTCGACAATGGAGCCAGAATAGCGGCCGTATCCGTAGAAACTCTTAGTTTGTAACATTCTTTGTAACACCCTAGAAATTCCTTTCTTTAAAAATATCTGTTGTACTCTGTTTAAAACTCAAAATAGGAAAATCTAAGCCATTACCGCCACCGTGAAAAAGCTAAGGTAACTATCAAAGACACATAGCGGAAGACTATCTTTAAAACATTCAAAACGACTAAACTTAAAAGTCAACTAATGAAAGTAAAGTCAAACCCGAGTAAAAAAAAAAAAGTCAACCTACAACTTGGAAACATTGCAGGCCCTTAAAAAAATCGAACCAATTCAAAAACTTTGCGTTAGCCTCACAAACATAATATAATAAAATAATTAAAGCAATAAACACATCGTAAACTTATGGAAACTAGCATTGATTCGCTCTTCTCTCATGCACATTGTGAATATGCTTCATCACCTGAAAAGCTTCTTTTTACTTGTTTCCATTACTCTGCATTAAAAATGGGTCATCATAGGGCCAAAGTAAAGACAAGGACAATAAACACACAAACACATAATCAGCAAAGCTGAGTACATCAGCGTATTTAAACACATTAACATGCTTTCACCTATTAACACACAACTTACCTCATTGCACATGTTTACAAGCACGCAACATACAACAAAACTTCTCAACTAAGTAACTAAATAATTTATTTAATATTGATTACGTATCGAACGAGTTTCCCCCCTAACCTGCCTAATAAAGGGGTACTAACACGGGAGCTAACCGTGCCAGCATAAAATAACCACTCGTAAGTGGCGGATTTCCTACGCATAATAATAAAAGGAAAATATAGCGTCTTGTAATCCCAGTAGAAGTTATGGTTAAATATAAAACCCCATGATTCACCCCATATATTCATACTCAAGGTGTAAACGTTCCAAGAGTTTTGGTGCGTAATCTCTTTCACTTTACGTTATTTACATATTATTAAACTTGGTGATGACTCTCAAACCATAATCACTAAATCATAAAAATTATTCAAACGATTAAACTTTCCAATTTAATTCTTGAACAATTAGTGACCACATAATATTTAATGTTGAACCCTTTTTAAATCTACCTCGATGTCGAAGACACCTTAAACGCGTAATGCGCCACAATTCCTATCCCTCGGTGTTAGAAACACCTTAAGTGCACTAAGACACCAACATATAATTTATTCCTCGTGTACATCGACACTTACATCGCTCCTTTCTCAAGTTATAGCATCGATAAAAGTTATATGAACCATAGTAAAATTCCTTTTTAATATTCCAAACCAAATTAAACATTTAGTTTAATTAAACATGCTTTCTATCATGCCATAAATAAAAGTGTGGTTCATATTCAACATGTCAAACGATTATTTTCCATTCATTAATCCATCACAAATAAATCATGCTTCATAATTCAATCACCAACATCAACCGATTCACAATTTCCAATCATAATCTAGCATGATACTACTTGGGATTAAATAATCAAGCCTAGCATGTTACTATATCATCAAAAATATGCTAAGTATGTGAACGTACCTAGTATACCATCTTAAAATCGCCAATAATAATAGAAATCACATACTTCAAAGTCTCCTACAAACCAAAATCATAATATGGCATTAAAATCTACTCCACACAAATTTCCAGCAATATATGCTCTTATTAAACCACTTATAATTTAATTAAAACAAGCTGAAAATTAATTTAAAACCTCATACTTTAATCCCAATTAATGGGTAGTCAAAATTCCTTCAAGAAGCCTAATTTTTAGCATACTGACAAAAATTCCAGCAATATTAATTCATAAAAACTTGTTGTAATTATACTTTAAAACCCTTAAATTAAAGTTTTAAACCACCCTAAATCATATTCCTTCTATAATCAATTATTTTTAAATCTAGGGTTTCTAAAATTGTGGCTTTTTAATTAAATTTAAAATCAAAAAATTAATTCACATCATACTTAATAAGTAATTAATTGAATAAAACTTTCGTTTTATAAGATATTTCCAAACTTATTTAAAATAAATAATTAAAATGACATACATAATTCATTTCAAATTATTTACATACCCCAAAAAATATTTAAAATGTAATACGTATAAAAATACGGGGTATTACAGTCTACCCCCCTTAAAAGAAGTTTCGTCCCGAAAATTGGTAAACGAAATTCAAACTTTTTCCCTCACTTTGTATAATATTTCTGTACCTTTTGTCATACCTTTACCTATTTGTGTCTCTTTGAGCACAATTACTCAATATACTCGTTAAAATTGTGCAAAAAGCACCAAAATTACCAAAATTATGAGGAAAAAGCTCGAAATTCTACCGCATTCTACCCCCCTTAAAGAAAATGAGTTACGTCCCCGTAACTCAACATACCTGAAACAAATCTGGGTATTTCTTTTTCATTTTGTCCTTGACTTCCCAAGTGGCTTCTTCATATTCTTGGTTGGACCATAACACTTTAACGATCTTAACATTCTTATTGCGTGTACTACGCACTTTACTGTCAAGAATCTTGACGGGTCGTTCCTCATAGGTTAAGCTTTGGTATAACTCAATGGTTTCGAGTTGTAACACATGAGACATATTAGGGATATATCTTCTCAATTGAGACACATGAAATACATCATGCACTTTACTTAGCTCCATAGGTAAGGACAACCAATAGGCTACTTTGCCTATCCTTTGCAGTATCTCATATGGGCCAATATACTTTGGACTAAGCTTTCCCTTCTTTCAAAACCTCATCACTCCCTTCATTGGTGACACCTTTAACAACACTTTATCACCAACTTCAAACTCTTCTTCTCTACGCTTCAAATCTGCATAGCTCTTTTGGCGATCTTAAGCTGCTTGAATTTTAGCTTGTATTTCCTTTACTTGCTTCACTGTATCTTCGATCATTTGAGGCCCTAGAATCATTGTTTCACTTATGTCGTTCCAACAAATGGGACTACGGCACTTTCTTCCATACAAAGCCTCAAATTGAGCCATTCCTATGCTCGCATGATAACTATTATTATAGGAAATTTCAATCAAATCCAAGCTATCTTCTCATCTCCCTTGGAGTTCTATAACACAAGCTCTCAACATGTCCTCTAAGGTTTGAATGGTTCTCTCGGTTTATCCATCTGTGGCTGGGTGAAACGCTGTACTTATCTTAAGTGTTGTACCAAATTTTTCGTGTACGCTTTTCTAGAATTTTGAAAGAAACCTGGAATCTCTTTTAGACACAATATCCTTTGGAACTCCATGTAACCTCACAACATTTTTAATGTAAGCTTTTGCAAGTTGCTCCATCTTCCAAGTCTCCTTCATTGGTATGAACACTGCAGATTTTGTAAGTATGTCCATCACTACCCAAATGGTGTCATTTCCATTCTTTGACTTTGGAAGGCAAGTCACAAAGTCCATTGAAATACAATCCCACTTCCATCAAGGAATTTCCAATGATTAAGTAGTCCCTTGGGGTCTCTTGTGCTCTTTCTTCACCTTTTGAAAAGTCAAACACTTTGCTACAAATTCCGCAACTTCATTCTTCATTATAGGCCACTAATATACCTTTTTCAAATCCTTGTATAACTTGTCCCCTCCTGGGTGGACTGAGTAGGGTTTATTATGACCCTCTTCCATTAACTTCCTCACATTTCTGTGGTACACACCATCGACCTTTATACCTTAAACTACCATCTTCAAGGATTTTTAAATCTGTAGCTTTGCCTTTTTTTATTTTCTCATGAATTCTATCCAATTTTACATCTCTTTCCTGATTCTCCCTTATTTCATCGAATATTGTCGGTTAGATGGTTAGGTTCGCAAGTATGCCTACTGGCACTCCCCATTTTACAACTTCTAAATTCATTTTCCTCATCTCTCTACATAACTCATTATCCACTACTAAAGTATTCAATCCATGACTGGTCTTACGACTTAGAGCATCCGCAACTACATTTGCTTTCCCTTCATGATACTATATGTCCAAGTTATAATCTGTCGTATGCTCCAACCATCTCCATTGGCGAGAGTTTAAATCCTTTTAAGTTAAAATGTATTTCAAACTTTTATGGTCTGTATAAATCATACATTTCACTCCATACAAGTAATGCCGCCAAATATTTAGTGCAAATATGATTGCAGCTAATTCTAAACCATGGGTTGGGTAATTTACTTCATGAGTCATTAACTGCCTTGATGCATATGCAATCACCATTCCGTTTTGCATAAGCACACATCCAAAGCCATTCTTTGATGCATCACTACACACATCATAGATTCCACTATCGTCTTGTAGTGTAAGCACTAGTGTTTGTAATCAGCTTCTGTTTTAAAAGTAGGAATGCTTCTTCACACTTGTCATCCCACTCAAACTTCTTGTCCTTTTTCATTAGAGTATTCATAGGTTTAGCAATCTTTGAAAAATCCTTCACAAAACGCCTATAATACCCTGCTAAATCTAAGAAACTCCGAACATCATATACTATTTTGGGCGTAGGCCAACCTTCCACTGCTTCGATCTTTGTTGGATCTACTTCCACTCCATCCTTAGACACAAAATGACCTGGGAATGCTACCTTCTCCAAAAAGAATTCACACTTAGAGAACTTAGCATAAAGGTTGTTTTCTCTTAGTGTTTGTAGAATTGCCCTAAGGTGCTCTACATGCTCCTCTTTGCTCTTTGAATACACCAATATGTCATCTTGGAACACTACAACGAACTTATCCATAAATTGATGAAACACCCTATGCATCAAATCAATAAAGATTGTCGGTGCATTTGTCAATCCAAATGGCATCACTGTAAACTCATAATGTCCATATCTTGTCCTAGATGCAGTTTTAGGAATGTGCTCATCAGCAATCCTCAACTGGTGATACCTAGACCTCAAATCAATCTTAGAAAACACCGTCGCACCTTTTAGCTGATCAAACAAATCATCAATCCTTGGTAATGGATACTTGTTCTTTATTGTTACTTTATTCAGTTCTCTATAATCAATACACAGTCTCACACTCCCATCTTTCTTCTTAACAAAAAAGACTGGCGTTCCCCAAGGAGATGTGCTCGATCTAATGTATCTCTTTTCCAATAAATCCTGCAGTTGCGCCTTTAAGTCACTCATTTTTGCAGGTGCCATACGATTGGTGCTTTGGATATTGGTGTTGTCCTTGGCACTAAATCTATTGTGAAATCAATTGCCCTCTTAGGTGGCATTCTAGGGATTTCCTCTAGAAACACATCCAGAAACTCATTCACCACTTCTATATCCTCTAGTTTAGTTGCCTCCTCGTGATCCATGTTTCTCACACTACAAAAGTACACTAGTTGCCTCCTTCTTAATGTACTTTGCCAACTTTAGCACAGATATCAACCTTGGGCACTTGGTTTCACCATGCATCCAATAAGTCATTTTCTCATTTTCACCTGTGTTCAATTTCATTTTCAGAGACTGATAGCTGATTTTTGCATTGTACTTGATCAACCAATCCATTCCCAGAATGAGATCTAAATCACTCAATCTAAACTCGATGAGGTTAGACAGAAACACTTTCCCTTCAATTTCTAAAGGCATGTCTCTAAAGGTTCTGTTACATTTCACTACCCCACCCGTAGAAATGGTTATTGGTAGATCTACTATTTCTACTATTTTCAAACAGTCTTCAAGTTTCGAAACAATACCCTTTAAAGTGAAAGAAAAGGTTGCACTAGAATCAAACAAAACTTTAACAGGAATAGAGTTAATAAAAAAAGTACCAGTGATGACATCTTTCGTGGAATAAGCCTCATGCCTACTCAAAACGTTCAATTTCCCTATAGCTACACCTTTTTGTTGATTATTCTCACTACTATTGTTGTTGCTCTTCACTCCATTCTGCTATACTCCCTTATTCCTAGAAAAGTTATTGTTGTTCCCTTAAAGGTTCCTTTGGGTCCCTCCTAAATTATTATTCTGCTTGTTCCCATTAGGATTTTTGGAGGAGCACTCGTACTCCTTAATCCCCAGCTTATTACAAACACGACAAGTAACCAGATTGCCTTACGAATCCTTTCTAAGGTGGTTATTCTTGCACCTCTTGCAAAAATAACGCCTTTCATTCTTGTTATTCCCTTGGTTATAGTTTCTAGCCCCTCCAGTGAAGTTTCGTCCTCTTTGACGATTGTTACCTTGGGAATTATTATTGTTGTCGTGGATGTTATTGTTGTTATGGTGGTACTTCTAATTCTTAAAGTCGTTCTGGTTACCCTATTGGTTCCCAGAACGTTGTCCCACCTTTTTCCTCTTCTCCTTCCCTTCTATCTCAGCTAGTTCTTTCTTCTTCTTCACCTCTAGTGCATAAAGGTGTGAGGCTCTCCCATACAATTCATCCAAGGTTTCAAGCACTTGCCCACACAAATTCAGCTGCAAATTAGTAGTCAAACCACTCTAAAACTTTCTAGCCTTTGCCTTCTTTGTAGCAACAGACTCTTCCGCAAAACGAGACAGCCTTAATAAACTTTATGTAGTATTCAGTGACTGACATCTCCTCCATCTTAAGGTTTGAGAACTCCTCAGCCTTCTGCTTCTATAAGATGCTAGGGTAAAACTTATCTCTCACTTTCTCCTAGAACTTAGTCCAATTGAATTAAGGTAATTCCCTAATGGTAGCTTTGTTTTGCTTCTACCAAAGGTCAGCTTCACCCCTTAGATAATAAGTAGCACAACCCACCATAGAATTTTCTAGGCATCCAACTGCCCAAAATAATTTCTCAAACTCCCTTAACCAATTTTCCAATATGGTAGGGTTAGGCTCTCCCTGATAGGTTGGTGGTTTGCTTTGGGCCACCTTCTTGAAAAGCTCTCCTTGAGCATTCCCATTATTAGTTGAATTCCTTGCCAACTATTGGGCAACAGTTGCCAATTGTCTCACAACTTCACTCAAATCACCTTCATCATTATTGTTACCACTTCCCCCTGCCATCTGTCTTCTCCTAAATTAAGAACAAGGATCTATATTAGATATGGTCTTGGTAAGCTCTCAAGGTATACACTCCTCTATTAATTAACACCCTTCAAAACATTCGCAATAAATTTGAAGCTATTAAATAGGGATAGCTAAAGATAAAATTCCCTAAATTTGTAGCTTTGTCAATCAATTATTGATTGCTAACCAACCATATATTTAATAAAGTATCACATAGATAAATAAAAATAATTCCCATAAGTTCCCATAGCTTAGAAATAATTTTATTGCAGTGCTTTTGATTGATGATTGGCTCATTGGAATAGTGATATGAAATGAACATTTTTGGGAAGTGAAATGAATTAACTGTCAATAAAATAAATTAATTGACAAGGAATTAAATAGAATTTTTATTAATTTTAAGGAAATGAATAGAATTACTGAAATAAAAATAACTTTTAAAAACTTATGTATTACATAAGTTCACTGGCTCCCTATGGTCATGCCACTTATTACTTTAATAGAACTAAAAGAAATGTTAAACAATAACTAAACTAAGAATCCTTAATGAAAAGAAACCATAAAAGTCTAATCCTTTCGAACATTGTCCCTCTTATCAGTGGACTGTTTGTAGCTTCCAGGATCGAACTCAAGATCATGTGTCTCCTCCATGGGTTTAAGTGACTCTGGTTCAGGCTCTACTTCCACGAACTCTCCCTCTTCCTCCTCATCAGACGAAATATCAATTATTATAGGGGGTTGGAGGTGGATTTGGATCAGAAATCTCCATAAGAGAACTGTCAACAGTATTGTTACTTTCTTCCATTGCTTCTCCCTTTTCTCGCTCTCTATTTGCCCTGATTGATTTCTCGTGGAAGAAGAACTACCTGACTGATGGCTAGAAGAAGAGGGATTATTCCCCACTGGATTGTCATAGTAGTAGTCTGGATAAGGAATGCGCATACGTTCACAATGGGTTTTCTCGACCCTAATGAGATAAGTGATGAAGAATCGATAATCCGGATACCATTAATCAAAGAAATTGTTATGCTTGGAGTAGTTTGGAATGTTCCCTAGAAGGTAGAAATCAGAGAACTTTGCCTTAACAGCAAGATATGGAGGCTCATCCGGAAGGCAATGAACGACCATAACAGATATACGATCAGGGAGGTCATAAAGTTTGTTTCCAAGAACGTTTCTCATATAGGAACAATAGTAACGAATTTTCTCCACAGAATCATAGGGATGTTCATTGTTTTCCTTGACTAAAGTACCAATTTGGGTGTTTTTGGAAGGAAGGTTCGACATCCTGTAAAGGAAAACACTTAGAAAAGAATTCCTTTTCCCAAAGAAAACAGAATAATACAGTTCTTGCATGAATTAGGTTCAATGTTTAATCAAACAATTTTCTTATTCCTAATCACATAATTACATGCTCACAAGCAATCCATTCGCATGATTAAACATCACAACCTTAATATTAATGCACACAAGAACATGATTATTTAATAACTTATATGCCCCAATTCTTTCCTACCCAATCTCACCCACATGCTTTAAAAAGTTTTTAACACATAATACTTACCTCAATCCTTGCTTTCCTGCAAAATGAACAAACTAAAAAAATATATTTTTTACTCCTCTTAAATAAAATTTTCGAAATCAAGCATCGAAAAGACCAAAAATTTTCGGTTCCCATTTTTAAAAAAATTTTGAACCTCTCTCATAAAAAAAAAATTTCGGGTTTTTAATTTAATTAAAAAAAAATTTTGGTCTTCTCAAAACAAAATTAAATAAAATAACTCTCTTTAGAAATCCACAATTAACTAAGTACTTGGCCAAGTTTCAAATAAAACACTTTAAAACACATTTTTGGCTTTAGTGGTAATAAAATCTCAACCAAAGCTCCCAGATACCACTTTGTAAGACCCTAGAAATTTTGAACGTCAAGGTTGTTTCCTATTTAACACCTTAGTGTGTTTGGGAACATTGGCGTTGTAGCCGAATGTTCACTTGTTTGTCGATTGGGATATATGTGTTAGCTTACTTCCTTGATACTTTCTGTTTCTCCTTTGCTTTTCTGTCTTTCTTCTTTGTTTCTTTTTTCCTCTTTTTCTATTTCCTTTTTGTTTTACTTTCTATTTTTCATTTCTTTATCTCTTTTCTTTTACATTTCTTTTAGCATTACGCTTTCTTATGTTTTGCATTTAAATCCTTCCTTTGAGAAAAAAAAAAGAAAAAAAAAAGTCTCAAAATTTTGAAAATGAAAAATAAAATTTTTTTAGAGGCATTGCTTTTCTTTCTTAATAATTTTGCTTTTGCTTTGGACTTCGTACCACTTAGACTTGCACTTTAGGCTATCATTCTTCCTAAGAACAATGGTTTGCACGGTTTGAGAATATCTTTGGTTGATTCTAGGACAGAACATACTAAGGTATTCGTCTAGAACTATTGGGACCTTGAAGCCGGATTCTTTTGTTTTTGAAAAATCGCAATCGTTCCCCTTTGGTGAATTTGAAGCTTTTGGTGAGTTTTTGCCACATCCTGGTGAGGTTTCATAGTTTTTTAGCCTTCTACAATAACTTGCATGAGCGGCATGGATCCTTGACTATTGCGGACCTAATCTTGAATCCTGACTCATAATTCTGAAACACGAGACCGAACCATCTAGGGAGGACAAAGGCATCTTTTCGAGGTGGTAATTTTTATTTTCTAGGATAACTTTCTTTATTTCTAGTTTTTGGGTTTTCATTTGCCTACTTGCTAACCATTTGAGCCTTTTCCCTTCTTTTCAAGCCACACCTTTATAACTTTGAGCGTTTTGTTTCTTTTTGTTCCATTTTTGGTTTTTGTGAAGCAAATGATCATGTTCTTGGAGATTGTGGTATATGAGTTTGGATATTGGTCCTTATTTGTAAGAAAGCTTGTGTTTTGTATGTCTTGTGAATAATGGAAAGTGAGTAAATGAAAAAGCCGTCCAAAGTTAAAAAAGGCAAGGACATTCAAATGCAAAATTACAAAAGCCGTCCTTAGTTAGCAGAGGCGAGGACAATGAATAAAGTGAAAAATGAAAAATTTAAAACATGAGAAAAAGCAAAGAAAATTCAACAAGCTTTGGCAAAAATTGAAAAAAAAAAGTAAAAAATGAAAAAGCTCAAAAACATTTTGATGTAAATGTTTCTCCCTATCTTTTGCATTGAGGACAATGCTATTTTTATTAGCTTGGGGGGAAGCGTCTTACGCTTTTGTATATATGATTGTAGTTATAGCTTTGAATAAGCTTGGGGGTGTTAGTTTGTTTTTGTTTGGTGACTACTTGGTTTTGGTGTTGAGATTTGGCCAATCTTTGATTCACAACTTAGGTGTACCACCAAATTCTAAATTTTAAGCCTACCCTCAACCTTTTGCCCTTACGTTACAACCTTTGAGAAAGCCCTTTTGACCTAGAGGTTGAGTCACATTTCGGTAGAGGGCATTATGAGATAAAACCTAAGGAGAGGGGATGCAAAGTCAAGATGTTGAGAAACTTCAAATCTATTTGTTTTTCTGGTTCCTTCGAGGAACTATAGAGATGCTAGCTAAAAGAATATTTGAAGCCAATTGGGAAAATGTGCTAAAATTTTATGAAAGTGAATTGCGTTTTGGTAATTCTCTATACTTAGCATGTCCTATGTTTCAATCAACCCTCAATATCTCGGAACGTTCTTACCATTGTTACTTTAGGAAGTTTGGTATCCTCTCGTGTTTGACCATTTGCAAGAATCCATTGTATAAGCACCTCTTTTCCTTTTAAGTCTTAATTTTCTCTTTTCTATTCTTATGCTTTGCCTCCTTTTACTTGAGAGTTATGGGTTAATCTCTTAGGAAACCCTTACGAGAGCATTACTTGTCCTCTAGAGCGATCTAGAGGTTTAAATGGCTTGTCAATTGTTGCTAAAATTGACCGCGATTCCTACGAAAGTGAGTTAGTATACATTCTTTTATTCTCTAGTCTTTCTCATTTCTTGCTTGCCTAAATAATGTCATCATTTTCCTTTATGTTTGATTTTGTTTTGCTCGAGGACGAGCAAAAGTCTAGATTGGGGGAATTTGATGAGTGTCATTTATGGCACACTTAGGCTAGGTTTTCTTTGTAGTTTTATGCTCGTTTTTAGTCTTTTATGTCGTGTTTTTAAATAATAATGCTTGTTTTGCGTGTTTGTGTGTAAGTTTAGAGAAATGTGTTCTTTTGATGGTTTTCTTACTATTTTATTCATTTCTCGGTTATTTTTCTCGCTTCTTCGTTTCTTTGACTTGTTTTGTAGGTGTGTTGAGTTTCTCGAGGTTTAATTATCAAGGAGGAAGCTCGAACGCATTCAAGGAAGTTGATGGAGCTAAGTTCGGGAATCCAAACATGCAATTCAAGCTAGCTCCGCAAGCACAAGCTCCTTGGAAGCAATGCTTTGGTTCGAAGTGTTCAAGTGTTTAGAGAATAAAAGGGCTGCCCTTCTCATGGGCATCGCCTCGAGTGCACCGATGATAGGGATGCTCGAGAGCGCGGAGATCAATCGAGCAAGCAAAGGAGGCAAGCAACGAGCACCATAGTAGGGGTGCGCGCGCGCAGGCCTCACCGTGCGTGCGCCCTGGCCCTGCTGTGCACGTGCGCGGCTTGGGTGGTGCGCACGCACCAGGGGCTCCGACCCTCTTCGCTCGATTTTCTTTTTATAGCTTTTGACTTTTCCTTTTCTGTGGGGACGACATATTTTGGACTAGAAACTTATTTTCCAGAAAGAGAAGAGAGAGAAAGTAGAGAGAGAAGCTTAGGATTACTTGATTGTACTTCAATTTGATCTCTGATTTCAACTTGATTTTGGATTTCTTCTTCAAATGAATGAAAGTTTGTGAGATTTATTTCCTTTGAATTTACCTTTATTGCAATTTCCTTTAATTCTTGAATGTTTTATTTGAATTTTAATATTTCCTTGAGAAATTGTTGAATGATTGAATTTCTTCTTGATTAAACTTGAAATGAATATGTTTGAGATTGAATTTGCTTTGTTTATCAATTCCACCATGATTAGTGAGTAGATTAGTCGCTAGGGAAGGGGAAGCATACTTGGTTGATATTTTTGCTAGTTGATGATCCTTGATTGATTTAATTGTTGCAATTAAATTGGTTGACATAGTTGTGCATGTGATTTATTAGACTAGGAGTGATCAACCTATAAGATTAATCTAGATTGCATGAACCCTTGATTTGAGAATTGCTTTAATTGATTGAATTTGATTGTGATTTTCCTAGTTAGCCATCCATAGTGAACCCTAGCTTGGCTTATAGGAGAGAGCTTTTGGATTCCTTTCGTTGCAACTATTGTTTGTCCTTTGTAATGTTTGAATTGATTGAGTGATCCATCACTTAGCATAATCATTGAGCTTGCATGTGGAACCTATATCCCTAGTGTTTAGTATATTGAATTTCTCGATTTATCTATCTTTCTTGATACCTTAGTTACCAACCATATCTTTCTACAATCTTCAAAGTAGCTTGACCTAGGCTATAGCTTACACCTACTCATTCCTTTGGGTTCAACCCTTAACTTACCATATACTTATATTAGGTTGGTCAAGTGTTTACAAATTAAGTTTGGCTCTAGGGAGAGGTAGATAACGACCTACATTTTCGTCTTGTCAAAATTGGCGCCGTTGCCGAGGAGTGATATTGGTGCTTTGTTATAGTTGTTGAGTCCATTTCACCTTTAATTGAAAATACAAAAAGATTTTCTTTTAGGCTACATTTGTAGCCGTGCTACTAACCATTTCTTTTGAGATTTTATGCATAGAGCACGTGGTCATTCACTAGTGCCATTCAATCTTGAAATTGAGAGAACTATTGCAAGGTTAAGGGGTGCTAGACGATCTTTGAGCCCTAGCATTTCAAGTGAAGAAGAACCATAACAAGAAGAACAAGCAAGAATAGGAGAAAATCCAAGAGTGGCATTGAAAGAATTGGGGATTCCCGATGCATATAGATTTGAGAATGGGATTGCTCCACCTACAACACTGGTAAATGACTTTGAAATAGGGTCGGCAATGATCACTTTGATAGAGAGGCGACAATTTAGTGGGGCCAATCTTGAAAGCCCGCTAAATCATCTCAAGGAGTTCGAAAAATATTGCAATACTATCAAGGTGAATAGAATTTCCCAAGAATTCATCCGCCTCAAGCTTTTTCCCTTTAACCTCATAGGGCATGCCTTGGAATGGCTAGACAAGGAGGTCAAGCCGAATTCTTTATGGACATGGGACGAAGTGACCAAGGAATTCCTATCCCGTTTCTATCAACAAAAGAAAACGGCGGAGGCTAGAGCTTTGATTCAAGGTTTCAAGCAAAAGCATAGCGAGAGCCTCTATGAAGCAAGGGAGAAATACAAAAAGTATCAAAGAGAATGTCCTCACCACGAAATTCCTACTTACCAAATTATTCAAATTTTCTATGGAGGCCTTAGTCCTCAAGGAAAATCATATTTAGATGGAGGAGCCGAAGGTCCCATCATGAATAAAACGGAAGAGGAAGTGGTAGACAGAATTGAAGACGTAGTGAGGTACTATAGAGATTGGCAAGATGGAGAAAGGGAGTCAACTAGCAAGAGTAGATCTTCGGTGTACTCGGTTGATCATCTAAATGCAATCAACAATCTATCCTCAAAAATGACAAACTTAGGGAAAGAAATGTCCGCTATCAAGGCGAAGTTGGAAAGAGCTACCTACCATGTTTCAAGTCTTCCTTCCCAATCTGAGGGGAGAGGTATGTCTTCTAATTCTCAACCCCTTCCCTCTTCTAGTAACATGCCTAGTGGATTCTTATTTTGTGATGATTATGGATCGTATGATCATGATGTTTCTAATTGCCCTCATGCATGTATGGATGTTTGTGATGATCAAGATAGAAATGTGAATGAGCATGTGAACTATGTGTCAAACAATAATGATTCTAGGTTTGAGAATCAAAGAGGTCAATGGAATAGGAATTACAACAACCATGGCAATTTTGACAACTATAACCAAGGTGGTGGTAATAGGAACCATGGGACCAAAATTCCTGAGGTAACTATAATAACCAAGGTTATACTAGCCAAAATCAAAACAAAAATTATGTTAATCATAACCAAGGTTATGGTAACCATAATCAAGGTAGAGGTAATTGGAACAATCAAAATAGGGGAAATTTTCAAAATAATTCTCAAAGGGGTCCCCCACCCGGATTTGCTCCAAAGACCCAAAATGATATTTCCTATGTTCAATCTTCTTCTTTTTCTTCTCATAGGACTAATTTGGAAGAAATCATTGAAAACCAAACAAAGTTGTTGAACACTTACATGGCCGTAAAGTGACAAGAAATTTAATGAAATGATGACTCATAATAAGATGCTTGAAAACCAAATTTCTCAACTTGATAATGCTTTAAAAGACCATGCTAGTCCTTCTTCTTTACCTTCCCAAGGCCTAGATCCCAAGAGATCGGTCAATGCTATTGTTACAAGGAGTGGTAAGGTTCTTGAGAAGAGTTTTCCTAGGAAGAGTGAGACCAAGGAGGCCACAAAAGAGGTTTTGGTAGAAGATGAGAGAAATGGTGCATCTTTGAGTGAGGCTGAGATTGAGAAACCTAGTGAGGTGAGAGTGGGGAAAGAAATTGTGAAACCCAAGCTTCCTTATCCACAAAATTCTTGAGACACAAGTTGGATGAACAATTTGGAAGATTTATTGACATGCTCAAGCAACTTCACCTTTCTCTACCATTTACCGAAGTTGTCACTCAAATGCCCAACTACGCAAAATTCCTCAAAGACATTTTGAACGGTAGGAGGACTTGTGATGTTGTTGAGACAGTAAACTTGACCGAAAATTGTAGTGCAATCATAATGAACAAGATGCCACCTGTGCTAAAAAACCCTGGAAACTTTTCCATCCCTTGTGCCATTTACAAAATGCAAATCGAGAATGCCTTATGTGACCTAGGAGCTAGTGTTAGCCTTATGCCATATTCAATGTACCAAAGACTTGAGCTATGGGAACTCTTGCCTACTAACATCACCTTGCAATTGGCTGATAGGTCAATTAAGTTTCCTAAGGGTAAGGTGGAGGATATCCCTTTGAGGGTTGGGAAATTTGTTATTTCGGTGGATTTCGTGGTGCTTGAGATGGAAGAAGATGCTAGCATTCCTATCATTCTAGGGAGACCATTCCTTGCTAATTCGGGTGCTATGATAGATGTAAAGAGTGCTAAAATTTCACTTAAAATAGGGGATGAGGTGATAGAATTTGACTTGAATGATAGTATGAAGTATCCAAGTTCTTCTTTACAAAATTGCATGTTGATTGATTCTCTTGATCATGTTGTGTCTTCCATGCATGAGCAATTTCTCACCTCTAACGATGTTCTTGAGAATGTTTTGTTGAATAAGGAAAAGATAGGTGCTCCTAGCGAGGAGATGGCTTTGTATGAAGATGTGCTCAATGGAAGCCTTGAGGATGTTGAAGAGCAAATGTGTATGAGCATTTCTAGCCAGGACACGTTGCAAGTGGCTACATCAAAGGAAGGTAAGGGTGTTCCAGTGGTTGAGCTCAAACCTCTTTCATCACACCTTAGGTATAAATTCTTGGGACCCAACTCAACCTATCCCGTGACTGTTAGCTCCTCTTTGAGTAAGCGCCAAGCTCAAGAGTTGTGTGATGTTTTGAGAAAGCACTAAAGTGCTTTGGGTTATACCATTTATGACCTCAAAGGTATAATCCCCGCTTTATGTACACATCACATAACGCTTGAGGACGGTGCTCTACCTTCTGTTGAGAGGAAACGAAAGCTACATCCCCAAATGGGAGAGGTAGTGATGAAGGAGATCACCAAACTTTTGGATGCGGGAATTATATTCCCCATCTCGAGTTCTAGGTGGGTCTCCCCCGTTCATGTTGTCCCAAAGAAGGGAGGCATGACCGTCGTCGATAATGAGAGAAGTGAGCTCATTCCAACGAGGACGGTCACGGGATGGAGGATGTGTATAGACTATAGACGTCTAAACACATCCACTAAGAAAGATCACTTCCCCCTTCCTTTTATAGATCAAATTCTTAAGATACTAACGAGGCACAAGTTTTATTGTTTTCTTGATGGTTATTCGGGATTTTTCCAAATCCCTATCCACCCGGATGACTAAGAGAAAACAACCTTCACTTGTCCCTATGGAACATTTTCTTATAGGAGAATGTCGTTTGGTCTTTGTAATGCTCCCGCAACATTTCAAAGATACATGATGAGTATATTTGGAGATATGTTGGAGGAGGAAATGGAAGTGTTTATGGATGATTTCTCCGTAGGAGGTGTTTCATTTGAGGCATGCCTTGAAAATGTTGAGAAATGTTTGCCAAGGTGTGAGAAGGTGAACTTGGTTTTGAATTGGGAGAAGTGTCATTTCATGGTGGAGGAAGGCATAGTCCTTGGCTATAAGATTTCTCACAAGGGGATAGAGGTGGACAAAGCAAAAATTGTGGTTATTGAGAAGCTTCCAGCTCCGGTCAATGTGAAAGGAGTAAGATCTTTCTTAGGACATGCTGGGTTTTATAAAAGGTTCATCAAGGATTTCTTGCTCATTGCAAAGCCCCTCAATGATCTTCTTCAAAAGGATGTCGAGTTTGTATTCGATGATAAGTGTTTGGAAGCATTCATTAAGTTGAAGAAGGCTCTAATCTCTACTCCTATTGTTCAAGCCCCAAGATGGGATTTACCTTTCGAGTTGATGTGTGATGCGAGCGATTCGACAATTGGAGGTGTCTTGGGTCAAAGAGTGGAAAAGAGGCTCCATGTGATCTATTATATGTCAAAGACTCTAAATGTTGCTCAAAGGAACTACACCACAATGGAAAAGGAGTTTTTGGCTATTGTTCATGCTTTTGAGAAGTTCTATTGTTATTTGTTGGGTTCCAAGACCATTGTCAACACGGATCATGCGACTCTTAGGTACCTTTTTGCCAAGAAAGAATCAAAGCCTAGGTTGATCCGGTGAATTCTCGAACATTAAACTTTTGATATTGAGATTAGGGATAAGAGAGGAGCGGAAAATGTTGTGGCGGACCATCTTTCTCGCCTTGAAGATTCTCAAATTCATGATGATGGTTCTGCAATTGAGGATAGAATGCTTGATGACTTCTTATATGCTATTGAGGCAAAAGAGCTACCATGGTTTGCCGATTTAGTGAACTTTCCTGCATGTGGGGAGTTTCCACCTTCCTTTTCTAAGAATCAACGAAAGAAGCTCAAGAGAGAGGCAACACACTATGTGTGGGATGATCCCATATTGTACAAACGAGGAGTCGATGGCTTACTTAGGTGTTGTGTTCCAAATGAAGAGGTGCTTAGTGTTCTGAAGATGTGCCATTCGGATCCTAGTGGTGGCCATATGGGCGTTTCTAAAACCGCCACTAAGATTCTTCAAAGTGGTTTATGGTGGCCACATCTCTTCAAGGATTCATGGGGTTTTGTTAAGTCATGTGATCGTTGTCAACGGGTTGGGAATATCTCCAAGTAAAATGAGATGCCTCATCAACCTGTCCTTGAGTTGGAGGTATTTGATGTATGGGGAATTGATTTCATGGGACTGTTTCCCTCGTCTTTTGAAAATCAATATAAACTTGTGGCGGTGGATTATGTGTCTAAATGGGTTTAGGCCATTGCTTCCCCAACAAATGATCACAAGGTTGTAATGAAATTGTTTAAAAGGATCATCTTTCCAAGGTTTGGTGTGCCTAAGGTGGTGATAAGCGATAATGGTTCTCATTTTATTCACAATGCCTTTCAAAAGATGTTGCAAAAGCATGGAGTTCATCAACGATTTGGCCTTCCATATCATCCTTAAACAAGCGGTCAAGTCGAGGTTTCCAATCGTCAAATCAAGTTAATTCTTGAAAAGACGGTTGCAAGAAATAGGAAGGATTGGTCGGATAAGGTGGATGATGCTCTTTGGGCCTATCGAATGGCTTTCAAGACACCTATAGGTACCACTCCATACCGCCTAGTCTATGGCAAATCATGCCATCTCCCGATAGAACTTGAACACCGTGCTTTGTGGGCAATCAAGAAGATAAACTTTTATTTAGCAAGTGCGGAGGAGAAAAGGTTGTTAGATCTTCATGATCTAGAGGAGCTTCGACTTGATGCTTATGATTGTGCTAGTACTTACAAAGCTCGTTCCAAGGAAACTCATGATTAGCTTATCGAGAAGAAAGAGTTTTGTGTTGGTGATAAAGTTCTTCTCTACAATTCAAAAATGAAGTTGTTTCCCAGAAAAGCTCATGTCAAGATGGAGCGGTCCTTACTTTGTTTAAATGATGGACTCTTCATCTCTGTCTAAGGTCAATGGCCATCGACTCAAGAAGTATTTAGATGGTGCTTTTATTGGCCTTATTCACATATTGCTTCTCCGACAACCACCTTAATAGGTGGAGAACGTCGAGCTATGAAGTTAAACAAGCGCTTCCCGGGAGGCAACCCTGTTTTCTAACCCTTTTCTTTTGAATTTTCATTTCTCTCTATTTCTTTTATTTTTAAGAACTTTCATTATTTTTCTTTGTTTTCTTGATTTTAAGTACAATGAGATTGAATCGATGATGATTTCCAACAATTTCGGTGTTTATTCAAGGTTTCATGAGGTCTGATTAAACTTAGGTGAAGGAGTTTGTTGGGGTTACATGCTCTCGTGTTTGCATTTTCATGAATTTTTATTCATGATCGAGTGATTTTTGAACTATTTTTGTGTGATTTTTAAGCATTCGATCATGATGCTTGTTAACGCCAATGAGAGCGCAAGCACGAGGGTATGTCTAAGACCGAAAATTTCTCTCCCAGTCTTTGTTTGGTGCGCACGCATCATAGGTTGCGCACGCGCACCAAGGGGGTCAGAAATTTAGGCTCATTTTGATGAAAATTGGAAGAATTTTGAACCCCCCATTACCCTCCTAGTGCAGACGCACCACCAGGCTGCGCCCGCGTACCAGGGGGTCAGAGCTTGGGCTTTGTTTTGGTGCATTTCAAGGCAAATTTAAGCCCCCCCAAGACCCTACCTGGTGCACACGCACCACCAGGCTGCGCGCACGCACCAGGTAGGTCAAAACTCATGGCTTGTGGTGCACAATTCCGAGCAAATTCAACCCCCCTGCCTTGGCTGGTGCGCACGCATAAAGGGGTGTGCGCACGCGCACCAGCCGTGGCAATGCCCAGCCCCAGCGTTCGTGCCTTCCCTCACAAAAACCCCCCCCTCATACCCTTTCATTCCAACTTTCTCTTTCCTCGATTTCCCCCTTATTCACCCCTTTCCAAATCCCTTGCAAATACATCCAAAATACATTCTTAATATCATTTTTTCACAAGTTACATCAAAACATAATAAAATCCTTTCAAAAACAACAAAACAAATTAAATTCAGAAATGTGGAACTTGAAATTTGAAAATTGGGAATAAATTTTGAAATTTTGTGGGTTTTTATTTTGTGCTTGGAACTTGATTTTGGGTGTTCTATTTGGTCTATATTCTTCAATAGTGCAATTTTCAAGTGTTTTAAAGCTTCATTGAGGTATAACTTCTCACTTTCTAATCATCTTCTTCCTCGGTTTTGAAGCTAGAAACCCTTGTTTTTGCTTTCATGGTAGAACTCCATTGTTGGTTCTTTTAGCTTGTATTTTTTGTTGAATGATGTTATTGGATATTAAATTGAATCTTTTTAATGATGAATTTTTATACCTTGCTTAAATCCTTGAATCACCATTGTTGGTCATTTTCTCTCTCATGGGTATTTTATATGATAGCTTCAATTCTTTGATAATTCAATGTTTTGAGATTAATTTGCTCATAATGATTCATGATTTGGTCTCTTGTGTCCAATTTTGCCTTTGATTCATGACTATTTGCTTAAAACTTATGTTTCTATAGTCATGACATAGTTCATGTGTGACCATTTCTTATTTCATTTTTGATTGAATTATATTTTTTCTTGATTCTTGAGCAATTTCTTATGAATATTCTTGAACAATGATAATTGTAAATGAATTGCTCATGAATTTCTTTTCTTCTTGTAGATGGCCCCTATCCGTCATAAGAAGCGTGCTAGATCAAGATCAAGCAAAGCTCGGCACATTGTTCCACCTCCTCCCGAGGTGGTAGAAATGTATGGAATTGAATTCTCCAAAGAAATGCATTGGGATAGGTTCAAGCAACTTACCAAGAGGAAGCTTAAGTCGACAAGATTTCATGATCAAGCAAATACCAAATTGCTTGGAATTGATGATGACGTCCACCTCCTTGCCAGGAACCTCGGTCTTTTGGAGTTCTTAGACTTGAGTGCTCCTACTTATGCTAGGGTGACGTATGAGTTTCTATCATCCCTAAAAGTGTTCCAAGAGACAAGTGGTGACTCTTCAAGAACTTTGACATTTAAACTATTCAACAATGATCATCGGTTATCGGAGTCACAACTTTGCTCTTACTTTCAATTTCCTTGGGCTATCGATGAAGACCATCTTGTCTATCCGACCAATGGTAAAATGACTAGTGACCATGGGTATGATGAACTCAAGTGGTGGCGGCGTATCCGATGAAGGGAAATATCTTTTTTATGGATGAGTGGAGGGTGTTGGCCATGTTGGTGCGAGCAATCCTTTTTCATTTAGTTTTCCTAGAAACTCTTTATAGCTCACAGGAAATTGCATGAGTCTTCTTTCTTTTGTCCATGTTTTCCGAGGGTCATTATATTGCATTGTGCTATTATATTGCATGGAAGTCGCAAATACGTCAATAGAAGATGAAGTGTTATAATTCCCCTTTTTGTAGTTGTTCTTAGCTTGATGATGATGAGGCTTATTTCCCTTTTCTTTAGCAAGATCATCATCAATCCTAGTAGCATAGATGTTTGGTGTACTCTTCATGACAATTGTCAATGAAATTTTGTACCAACTCGAGTTCAAGTGGCCTTTGGGCAAGGTGGGCCGCCTTTTCTCGCCATTTACCATAGAAAGCAAGGAAACCTTCATCGTCGCCTTGCTTAAGCATTTCAAGTTTACGCAAAGTTTATTTGAACTCTACGTTATTCTCATATTAGGTAATGAAAGCCGAAACTACATCTTCCCATGATGTTTTAAACTTAGCATCTAGCCCATAGTACCACTCTCTCGCGTTTAGGTCTTGAGATAAAGGGAAAGTCAAAGCATAAAGCTTAGGATCAACTCCCTTTAAAGCCATGGTGCCAATAAAACTCATTAAATGATTTTTTGGATTATTGGTCACCTTGAATATTGGCAAGTCTGTAGCTACGAACTTTTCAGGTAAAGTGAGTCCTTTAGGAGGAGCAAACTTTTCTGCGTCAAAGTACTTGTTCCCCATTGTGGAACGAATAACAAGCTTCTCTATCAACTTCTCTTTTATGGATAGTTAATCCATCTTTTGTTGCAAAGCCAAAGTTTCGACATTTTTTGTTTTCAGCTTTTTCTAGTTTCTTAATTCTTCTCTCCTCGGCCTCTTGAGCCTTTTCCTCTCGTAAGAGAACAATCTCTTCTTGGAGTTGCTTTATGGTTGATATCGTTGTTAAACTAGAGTAAGTTGTTGAGGGAAGATTGTTTGAAAGGGGTGAATTGCTTGATGGTAAACTTAGAATGTGAGTGCCCGAGAGTCTTCGTTCCCAAGCTTGGAAACCGGCCCTAAAGGAAGTACGAAAGGTTAAGGAAATCGATACGCTTGTTTAGAAGAAAAAGAAAAATAAAGGAAAAAAGGAAAAAGACACAAGATGCATTCGAATGGATAACATCGCCTTTAAACAATTCATTAATAATGATATTGTTTGAACGAGTCGATTGTTCTTGAGGAATCAAAAGGATCTTCGTAACAATAGGCGTGCGCAAGTAACTTGGTTGCGCGCGAAAGGCGCGCGCATCCCTGGCTCTTGCACTGGTCGTGGTCGCACAACCTAATGAGTTGCGTGAGCCACCTGCTCGTGCAATTATTTTTTATGAGCAGTTTCTTTTTTTGATGTTTGTGTCTTTTTTTTAAGAATTGTTTTTTTATGATACCCTTCGAATACGACTCAAAATTACAAAGGGACAACTTCACAATCGGGAACCTAACTAAACAAAAAAAGCTATCCTAAACACATCGCATATAGTCAAATAATCACATAAGCATACCATAAGCTAAGATTCACATAGTGCCTTTCTAAGGTCAAAAGCTTGGGTGTCCAAAGGTACCATATCTTAAGGAACGATGCACAAATCAATCACTCGACGTGTGGACTCATGACATAGCCCTCCTAAAATTTTGTTGGTGATATGGGTGGGATGATTGTTATTGATTTCAGGATAGAAGCCTAGTGTTGGCAACCGTTAGTCAATTAGCCAATTCCTAAAGGTTATAGTGTGTTATGGTTTATGCATGATATAATGTTGCTTGTTTGGATTTTACTTTTGTGAAAAAAGGAAGATATTATGCATTCAAGTCTCGCTCTCTAACTAGAGATTATCCAAGTTAATTCCCGTCAAAACCCATAGGTAACTTAGTGTTGGAAACCTTGGACCATAACTAAAAATTAATCTTGTAACCTCTAAGTCCCTAGCGAAGTCGCCACTGTAAGGAGGGTATGCCCATCGTAGGGGATTCTTCTCCTTAAATGTCCATGGCCCTTTAAAAGCCTAGGACTTTACACTTGTTAGGGTGTATTAGGATTTGACTTCCTGACTGTTTGGGGGACCTTGAATTAGACATGATCCTATCATTACGCTTTTTTGTAAGAAACAAGTAGGAGTCGCGAATGAGTTTTAGGAAAACTCATAAACCTCGTTCATGCCTTTCTCCCAAGTAGAGTTCAAGGGATATTTAGCACAAATCGTAAGTTTACCCATTCCCAAATTGGTCTATGTGTACCAGAAATGAGTTCGGGAGCGAGGGTACTAAAATAACGTTCCCTTTAGGGGGGAATTGCTATCCTAGCCCTAGTACGACCTCTAATAGCTCTTCCTTTTTTACAATTTCATCACCAAACAATATATGCAATGTGATACCTAAAAACTAAGTTAGTTGATTTTATTTACACGTGTCAATCATGTAGGAATTAAATTGCAAAAGTCGTTATTCTTATTTAATCAATATTCGTGAAAAGAACAATAAATAAACAAGATTCGCCTTGACTTAGGTGATCAATCAATAATTAATTATTCAATTCTATTCTTTATTTAACACAAGATACTATGTGGAATTAATTAATTAGAAGTTCATTTAAAGTGATCAAACAACACTAATTAATTGATTAAAAGTTATTTAAACAAGAAAAGTAAAGATGATTGATCTAAGTGCTCGGAAATTTACCACTTCTCCTTGCTAGATCTTCGTTTAGAACACTTATGGACTCCTTATTATTTGGGAACCTCCACCTTATTAACAAGTATTGAGGGGGTGAGTGTTTAGGACAAGAGGGTTAAGAGTACACAAGTTCACAAAGTTTCTGCTAGAGTTTCGGGTTAATTTTTGTCTGTTTCAGCCTCGTATTAAGCCTCTATTTATAGGGAATAGATGCATTTAGGGTTTCGAGTGTTCTGCCGCAGCTAGGTGTCACGCGCAACCTTGTGATTTGCGCGCGCCAGACTAACGCGACTCATTGAGATGGGCGCGGATTTTTCTGCGGCAGCTTTAATTTTTAAGCTAGGTGCCTCTAAATCCGTCAAAATTAGGTTTTAACCTTGGGCTTAAGTCTAATTATTATCAGGCATAGTTAATTTGGGCTTTAATTCATTTTGTTTTGGGTTAAGCTAGTCATTTGGCATTCTTGTGGCTGTTAGTTGTCCATAAGCATTTTGCACATTGATCCAACACAAAGATGGTTTTATTTATCATCATAGCACTTCATGTCGGGACAAGAGGCCTAAAGTAGATGTCTACATGCTCCCATCGCGGCGCAACAGGGCTATCACGACGCGATGGCGCTGTCGCGATAGCGATGGACCTGTCGCAGCACGATGGTGCAACGTGATAAAATGTGCCATACGATGTCCTTTTTCCAATATAATTTGGTAATTAGAGTCCGTACTTTATCATTCAAATCAGATTAAATCTTTTTAAAAGACTTGTTTTATTTCAACTAAAATTCTTAATCTTTTCTAAATCAAATAAAAATATAATTATTAATCATAACCACTTTAGAACTTAAAATAACCTTCTAGACTATTCTAAAAAATTAAAGTAATTCCTAATGACTTTAGGAATAATAAATAGTGGACCCTCCACTTGATCATTGGGTCGCCCATAAAACTCGTTTACGATTCAATTTATTATTTGGGACATAACTTCCTCATTATTCATCGGAATTAGGCTTATAATATATCATTGGAAAACTATTTTCGAGCCCCATTGAACTACACAATTATTGGACCCATATCATGGACCAAATTAAATTGAACTGGACATTTTTCATAAATAGAGTACGAAAAGAAAGATTTTCGAAAATAGAACGAAGTATTTTTATTGAAACAAAGGAATCACAAGACTCTTTCACATTTCACCCCATTTGATAATAAATAACTTGAGAAGTACTCATCACTGGGTTTGGTTTTTGGAGACACAATCAGGTGTCTATAGAAACCCCCACTTTGACTGAGTTTAGAGAAACATAAGTTTCAAAAACAAAAGTCAAAGTAGCGATAAGGACGGAGAATGATTCAGAACGTTCTGCGATCTTAAATCATTCTTGTAACGACGATACTTGCAAACTAGCATTAGTTAAACAGATAAGTGACGTAGAGAATCCACTTTCTTGCATCTTAAGCTTTCCTATTGATATGAGCTTGCTCCAAAAGCATCTTCCACCTTAGTAATCTATCCATATCAAGACCCAAACCTCGTACAATAACTACAACCACGAAAAGAGAGCAAATAAAGAAGAAAAGACTAGAAAAACCATGAAAATGCACAAAACCACAAAATAAGAGAGAAAAGGTAAAACAAAGAGGAAAAACATAAAACTAAGCATTTATTCAATAAGAAAGCTATGAAAAGAAGGCAAAAGCAACCTAAATGCTCATCAAATGGGTGCCATTTATGACACCCATCAAATACCCCCAAGCTTATCTTTTGCTCGTCCTCGAGCAAAAAAAAAACAAGGGATGGAAAATGATGAGCTTATTCAAACAAACCAAAAGAAGAGAAGAGACAAGAATATACACTAACTCACTTTCGTAGGAATCACGGTCAATTTTAGCAACTAAAGACAAGCCATTTAAACCCCTAGATCGCCCTAGAGGACGAGTGATGCTCTTGTAAGGGTTTCCTAAGAGATTAACCCATAACTTTCACAAACCAAGCAAATAAGGCAAATCATGAAAAAGAAGCAAAAAGAAAAGAAAATAAAAGAAATGTTCATGAGTGGACTTTTTGCAAATATAAAAGCATAAATGAATGCAAATCTTACTAAACAAGTAAGGGAGTGCACATTTCAAGCATAGAGAACTTATCAAGACACAAGTCACTTTCACCTCAAAACATTTTTAGCGCATTCTCCCAATTAGCTTCATATCTACTTTTAGCAAGCATCTCAATGGTTCCTCGAAGGAACCGAAAAAAGAAAGAGATTTGAGGCTACTCGACGTCTCAACTATTACATGCCGCTCTATAAGCTTGAACTACATCTCCCTCCACCGACTTGTGACTCTACCACAAAGGTCAAAAAGTCTTGGAAAAGGTTGTAATGTAAGGGCAAGAAGGGTGAGGGTAGGCTACAATTTGAAATTTGGTGGTATACCTAAATCGTGAAGTAAAGATTGGTCAAATCTTAACACCAAAACCAAGTATTCACCAAACAAAAACACATCATCCCCAAGCTTATATAAAGCTAAAAATCACAAACATATGTACAAAAAGCATAAGAACGCTTCCCCCCAAGCTTGAACAAGGCATTGTCCTCAATGCTTAAAATAGGGAGAAAGACACTTACATTAAAATATTTTTTGAATTTTTCATTTTTCACTTTTTTTTTTAATTTTTGCCAAAGCTTTTGAATGTGCTTTGCTTTTTCTCATTTTTACATTTTTCTCACTTTATTCAATGTCCTCGCCTCTTTTAACTATGGACGATTTTTTCAACTTTTGCATTTGCTTTTTATTCACAAAATATCTACAAAACAAACTTGCTTACAACATAAGAACCAAACAATCATTCTAATCCACCAAAACTCCAACATAAGACACCAAGTGCTTCACAAAAACCAATGATAGGAACAAGAATGTAACAAAAGGCTCAAAATCTAAAGATATGGCTTGAAAAGAAGGTTTATGGCTCAAATGGTTTTCAAGTAGGCAAACAAAACCCAAAACAAAGAAAAGAAACTATCCTAGAAAAGTAAAAATTACCACCCCGAACAGATGCCTTTGTCCTTCCTAAATGGCTCGGTCGCGATCTCGGGAGATGAAAGTCAAATTCTAGATAAAGTATACAATAGCCAAGGATCCATGCGCCGCTCAATTAAGAAATGTTGAAAGCAAGTAGAAATAAAACCTCACATGGTTGTAGCAACTATTAGTTTCAAAATCACCAAAAAGGAGCAATTGCAAAATTTCCAAAACAAATAGAATCCGGCTTCAAGGTCCTAAAAGTTCTAAACGACTACCTTAGCATACTTTATCCTAGAATCAACCAAAGACACTCTCAAACCGTGAACACCGTTACCATTTAAGAAGAAAAGCATCCAACTATATAAGTCCAAACGTATTATGTCCAAAGCAAGAACAAAACAAAACACATTGCAAATTTGCCTTGATAGAAACAAAAATCTCTTTAGAGTTTTTTAAAATAAAAAAATATGGAAATGCATACACAAATGCACATGGCAAATATCAAAATCCCACCAAACATGAAAGAATTCCCTCCCCCAAGCTTGAATGAGACAATACACTCAAATCATAAATCAAATAATCCATGGGAGGGGAAAAGAAAGAAATCACACCAACAATACCAACACATGTCCAACAAATCATCAAACATTAGAGAAAGAGCAAGGAAAGATATTACCGGATTTAGGTGGGTGTAAATACCCGTAAATGACCCAATTTAACCTTTCAAAGACAAGTTCATCTAAAATTGAATCTTTTCTTCCTTATGCTAGCAAATATGAGTCAATCTTCCTTGATTCTTAATTCAAACCAATGCACCAAAGCATATCAAGTTATGTACCTAGCAAAAGGAAAATAAACATTTCCATGAGTGAAAATCTATTCTAAAAAGAATAGAAAATGAAAGCAATGAAACACGGGTTACTTCCCGAGAAAGGCTTGCTTAAGGTCCAAGCTTGACCGCTCTAGTAAAATAGTATTGCAACGAACGCAAGAGCTTGTCAAATGCACTACTACACATTTCATATGAAAGCAAGTATGCACATGACAAAATCAAGGCATGCAACAACCTTAGTGCATACCTATGGAGTTGAGAAGAGGAATGCCAAGAAGAAGAAAGAGAGAAGGGAAAAACAAGAATATAAGAAAAAGGAAGAGAAATAAAAGAAAAAGAAAAAGGCATACTCTTCTCAACAAAATATTTTTTGTTGGAAATCCCACCATTATCCTCAAAAGTCATCAAATGAGACACTTGGGGGACTAAAGACTCTTCAAGAAAAGGGGATATGAGAAAAGACGGTAATGACATGGGGTAGGAGGGAGCAAGATCAAGCTTCCTTGTAAATGAGGTATAAGGTAAAAGGATAGGAATTGGTTGCTCACTTACACCACTATTCGTTGAAACACAAGCTCTCTCATCCAATGCACTCACATCCAAAGGGCTCTCCTCCAACTCATCATCATTCAAATTAAACTCATTCTCAATCACATTCTCCTCATAAATTTCACACTCTAAATGAGCTCTCAAAAGCTTTAAATCATCATCAAGGTTCAAAGAAAGCTCATCAAAGGGTTGGGGGTCGAACTTGGAAGGTAGCTCAAAATAAACATGAGAAGTACAATCTCCCTCTAAAAAGGCCTCATCCATCTCAATGGTGGAAAATGTAGAAGAGAAGGGATCATCAAATGTAAGAGAGGAAGGCAATGGTTGAAGATTTGAGATAGGATTTGGAGACTCAACCTCACCAAACACTTCACTCTCATCTTCATAATCATCAAAAGTAAGCTCTACCTCCTCAATCCTCTCATATTGATCCTCATCTACATCAAAATCATTTAAGCTCAAGGCCTCACCCTCAAAGCAACCATGGTTATCATGCAAAGGAGATGGGGTGAAAGAAGATTGGTTTTCAAAATAAAATAATGGGGGAGTGAAATCACCATCAAGGGAGGTGGGTGGGGGAATTGACTCACCAATTGGTTTTTCAACACTCAAAACCTCTTGGTCCTCATCACCCTCAAAAATCCAATCTCCCATGAAAACTACTTCATCCTCCTCATCATCTCTCTCTTTCCTCACAACATCTCCACGCTTCAAAAATTACAATGTCCCATCCTTCATAACTTGAATTACCATTTCCTCAACATTAAGAGAAGCCGAAAGTTTTAGTTTCTCTTCAACTCCATCTAAAGGTTCAATGGAACGAAATTCAAATTGGGAAAGAGGTTCAAAATGCAAACTCTCTTTAGGAACATCCATCTTTACACCCTTTTCCTCACTCATAGACTCTCTAACGTCCTCCGCACACACTTTGGAGCTTTCAAAAAAATCATCCTCATCATCTTCCATATCTACCAATGTGGTGGAAACTTCATTTACATTCAACATTGATGACAATTCATTTCTCATCGCCTTATTCCTCCTAAGAACGTCCTCATTACTCTCTTCCAATATTTTCAACATTTCCATTTGGCTTCTCATAATCTCCAAATATCTCATCTCATGAGGAGACTCAAAGCTAGATTCTAAAGATTGGAAAGGTGAAGAGCATTGAGGAGCATCATGGGGAAAGGAATCATGTACAAGCATGTGGGGATCAACATTAGAGATATGAGTGGCATCATCAAAATGGGGAATGGAGGCAAAAGTAGGCATACAAGATTCATCATACAAGGAACATTGGAACATTACAATTATCAATAGAAACATTTGAATAACCATGACTATGGTCATAAGTATCTCTAGCAAACCATACATAAAAGTCCCAAGCATCATCGATTAACAATGCTCGAAATCTACCATTAAACATGCGTTCAATAATGTCTCTAGTTTGCTCATTCAAATCATGATAACAAATCTCGCAAGCCTCCCAAAATTCACAACCATGGTAACTAATGAAGTTCTCTAGTCTATTAAAGTACACCCAAAATTGCTCATTCTCAAATTGAGAAAACGAGGTACTTTCAATTTTTTTTTATTTCAAAACAAGAAAAAATAAAATAAAAGAAAAGTATATACAAAGACCTAGACTCAAACAAACAAAAACACTTAAACATAGACACCGTTCCCCGGCAATGGCGCCATTTTTGACGCAGGCAAAATGTAGGTCGTTGACTAATCCTCCCTCAGTCAAACTAAATTTATAAACACTTAACAAACCTAAATACGAGTATAGAGGCAAGTCAAGGGTCTAACCCAAAGGAACGGTAATGTTCAAGCACTCTCAATTATGCGCCTAAGCTTAGGTCGAAGACAAAGATAAGAGAGAACACTAACAACTAACAAACAAACAACCAAACAAATAAAACGCTAGGGAATGGGGATCAACAAGTAATCATGATAATTGTAGCAACTCGGGAACAACATGCAAATCAAAGGTTCCGAAGACTAATGGTAAGAGCAATCAAAAGAGCACAACAAGTTATCTCCTAGAGGTCTAGCTAGTGCCAACTACGAGAGACTCTAAATAGGATTGTCACTAACCGAACTCAATCGACAATTGCGAGCTACAAATCAATGGTCCGTATCAATGTAGACTCACAATGAAATCTAGCATAATTCTCAAGGCCTAATCCTATTACACTTATGCAAAATTTCCATTAATCACTTTAATCTCAACAATTAATCAACATAATTTCCAAATTAAGCACAATCAATCAATCATACAAGTTTCACCCAATCCTTAGTAAAAAAACTACTCTAACATCATCATCTAATCAATTAACAACTAAGGAAATCAAGGATCAACAATATATGAAGAACAACTACACTAATCAAGCATCAAACATCAAAATCAATCCAAACAAACTTGAATATTAAACAAAGCAATAAAATGAGATAGAGTTAGAAATGTTCATTGATAATAGAGAAGACTTTCAACACAATTGTCACCATTGAATCTCCAATCTCTCAATCACCATTGAAATTCCTTACTTTCTCTCTCTAAATCTACTCCTAAACTAACACTAAAACTAGAGAGAGAAGCTCTCAACTAATCTAAAATTATGAATTCTAATTTTAATTCTACTTCCAATTCTCATTACAAAAACCGGGTTACAAGTAGATATTTATAGGAGGCGCGAAACGAAATCAAGCAAAGCAGGGACCAAGGGAGGCGCTCCTTTGGGTTTCTTTTGCTCTTCTCGAGGCTTCGTGCGTTCGTTGATGGTTTCGAATGAGTGCACCGAATGATGATGATGAACACTAAGAGTGGCAGTTTCAAAAAGCACTTGACAGTGGGTTCAACATCTCATCTTCATGAAAGCACGGCTTGAAAGCGCAAGAGTTAGAACTTGGAGAATCCACTTCCTTGCATCTTGAGCTTTCCTATTGCCATGAGCTTGCCCCAAAAGAATCTTCCACCTTAGTAATCTATCCATATCAAGACCCGAACCTCGTACAATACCTACAACCATGAAAAGAGAGCAAATAAAGGAGAAAAGACTAGAAAAACCATCAAAATGCACAAAACCGCAAAATAAGAGAGAAAAGGTAAAACAAAGAGGAAAAGCATAAAACTAAGAATTTATTTAATAAGAAAGCTATGAAAAGAAGGCAAAAGAAACCTAAATGCTCATCAAATGGGAGCCATTTATGACACCCATCAATAAGAGAGTTAGAAACGCGTATCTTGCAGCGTCGAGCACACGTCTCTGAAGTAACCGATTTTGTTTGCTGCATTTTCTAGTGACGACCTTCCACGAGCTAGGGTATATTGCCGAAGACCGCTACTTGTAGCCATCTTCCATTTTGCGATGACAATCTTCCACAACCTAAGTAACATCATCGAAGATCGCTACTTGTAGCTACCTTCCATTTTGTTGTAACAATCTTCCATAAGCTAGGGAACATCGTCGAAGATCGCTACTTGTAGCCATCTTCAGTTTTGCTGTGACATCCTTCCACGTCTCGGGAACTCTATCGCGAACCACTACGCCTTGAGCGATCCACTAGGCGACAAACTTCCACGCCTTTGGAATTTAATCGTGAACCACCACGCCTTGAGCTATCCTATTGGATGACTGCTTTCCACATCTCGGGAATTCTTATTGCGAACGACTACGTCTCGAGCAATCCATTGAATGACGGTTTTTCACATCTCGGGAAATCTTATCATGAGCTTCAACACCTTGAGCAACTCACAAGTGAATGACGATAAATTTCCTCGCCTCGGGCATTAAGTCGTAGATTCCTTCGTCTTGAGCAGTCTTCTGAATGATGATTTTCCACGCCTTAAGAGTCCTATCTTGAGCCCCTACGCCTTAAGTAGCTCGCAAATGAAATTCCACTAAGTACCCACGCCTTGGGATGCAATCGCCAACTTCTACACCTTGAGAAGTGTGCATCAATCGACAATTTTTCTTCGTCTTGGTAAAACTTGTCCGATAATTATGGGTCTCTTCGCCTTGAGAAACTTGCTATGTGACTCGTCTATGCCTCAGGAGACAATCAATTTTTTTGAATCAAAGTTATTTTGTTCGACAACCTCCACATCTTAGGGAACGCCGTCCAAGATTGCTTCGCCTTGAGCTATCTTCTAAAATCGGGTGACAACTTTCTCATCTTAGGGAATATTGTGAAGATCACTACGCCTTGAGTCGTCTTGTCAAATTCTCTCATCTGCATGCCTTGGAAGTGATAGCTTCTCATGTCTTGAAAAAACTTGCGTCTTTTGCCTTAGATCTTTGTAAAGATCACTTGTCCAACGTCTGGGACTTAGTGCACCTGGAACTATGTTTTGGACCATAGGACTTCGCTTATGTTTTTCTTCGGGTTGACCTAAGGCTTGCTGTGTTTGAGTCATTGTGTTTGGTTGACTTGAGGTTAACTCAAGGTTTAGTGTATTTGACTCTTTATGTGACTTAATGTGTTTTGACATGTATGTGTTGACTCAGCTTGGTATGATACGACATGACTCAATGGACATGACTCGTGTGTGCATTGTGTTTGTGCTCGTGCGACTTAAAATACAGAAAAGAAACAATTTTCCGTCATTTTTTTTTAGGGTATCGACTTTCTCCCGAAAAAGAAAGACGCGAAAAGGAAGAAGTGAAGTGTTGCGGTGCATGTTGATTGAGCTTAGTCGAATGTATACGTTAATCATTGTATCTCATGGTGCATGGATTGTAACGTCCTAGACTATCTCAGTTGATAACTCAATGATGGAAGTTTTGGGTAACATAGGCGTGGAGGGTAAGTACTTCGTACTTTGTGATGCAATGATGATTGTGATAGTGATTAATTCTAAGATTGGCAAGGCATGCTTCAACGTTGTTAAGATTTCATGCCAAAGTGTTCCTAAAGGAAGTATCATTTCGTCAAGTATTTGTGATGTGTGTGAAAGTGGCACTAAAGTTAGGCCGCAATGGCTAATGTTGTGGAAAATATTTTGAGAAGAGTCAAATGATGGTGACTCTTAGGCTGGGTAGCTAATGAAGTAGGGATTAAGCCCCCAAGTCTAGCTCTAAATGGATAGGGATTAGCATTGGAGATCCCTTAATATGATCATGTGTGAATGTAAATGTATAATTATAACGGCCGCACCTCGATGTGAGGTTGCCTACGTATCCGTCAGGAATCAGACCGAACGTAGCCTAGCCGAACCTCGCACTAGTGTGTGTATACCTCAAAGAATTCCTTTAAGGGTTGTAACGTAGTTAGGCTAAAGGTCGAAGAAGAAGGGGATAATGGCTCAAGACCCTAGATAAGCCCCCTAGGTGTGCAACCTTACTTTTGAATCTTTGTATCTGTATGCTTGAGGTTTCCTCACTTTTAAACACTCTTTTATTTATATTTTTGCTATCTCTTTTTTTGCTTTTGCATTTTTTTAGTTAAGTGTGGGCAATCCTGATCATGCGGTCTATCACTCACTTGGCATTCATGTTTCTCTGGCACGGTACGGACCACTCGACAAGAGACGTAATCTGAGACGTGTTCATATCAAGGACATGTTCATGTCAATGACATTGGAACACTTGCCCTTTTGCACACTTTGATTGTTATTTTCATTTTTTGAAATTTTGAGATCTAGGTAAAATCACTCAAGCTTTTGTCTTTTTAAAAATTACATAAATTGCACACCATCCCATCCTAAGGTTGGGTAGATTTGGGTCAAAGAAAGAAAGATCTATTGTTTGACGAGGCTCAAAGTGGTTTATCAAGAAAGGAATTATACATTTGAATGGGAAAAGTGATATGATGTGGCTACAAGGGGTGCCTCAAATCATTAGCATACCTTGTGCTTAGTTCGGCATGGAATTTTTTTTTTTTTTTTTGATGCAATGCAATGATCATGTGTAATGAAATAAATGCTCATTTTATTAAAATGGAAAAGATAAAAAATCAAACTCTAAGAAGTAAATCTAAATAAAAGATGGAGGGTGCCTATGCCAGACACATTGGGGAAAGGGAATCAAAAGAAAAAGAAAAAGGTAATGAAGCCTTGTCGTTGAAGCCCGTCTCATGTCTTGTGCTTTATCATCATTCGGTTTTCTTGCCCACTAAAGGTATGGGAAGCTTGTTATTATCGATCAAATATTGGATCGCCTCCTTTAGCTTCCAACAACTCACGGTAGTATTTCCCCCTACCTTGATGGTACTTGCAATGAGCATTAGAATCCTTGTTGGGTGACCTATTCTCGAGTGCTAGATCTTGAAGAGGTCCAATGGGAGTGATGAGTCCCTTGGCATGGAGTCGATTGAAAGCAGTATCGTAGTTCATCCCAATAGGGGTGAATTCTTTCCTTAGTTGAATTTTAGGTCTTTGATTATCCGTGGCTAAGACTTCATTAAGGTCAAAGGTACTGACATTGTTACTAGAGTAGGTGTTTTCAAAAGAAGAAGGATTGTCGTTCTTCTTTCCTTTCCAGCCACTGTTGTTACTATGGTTAGTAGCTTTCTATTTTGCAAGATCGTCTTCAATATCAATACCTATGTCATAGATAGCTATGAAAGTATTTAAATTGCATTGATATTTCAGGTGCTTTTAAAACTTGTCTTGGAGGTTCTTGACGAACATCCTCACATATTCCTTTTCAGTGGGAACTTCTACCATCTTAGTAGAAGTTCCCCTCCACTTGTTGAAGAAGGAAGTAAATCCTTCATTTTCTTTTTGTATTAACATCTTAAGGTCCCTATGGTCAGTTTCAACTTGGATGTTGCACTTGTATCTATCAATGAAAGCGTTTGTAATAGAATCCTTGAAGGAGGTCTACTCCTTTTATAGGGAGAAAAAACATTGTTGACAAATGGTTTTAAGAGATTGTGAGAATAGTGAAAGGAAGGATATCCTTTCAATTGCCTTAATACTCATTATAGCCTTGAAAGCTCTTAAATGAAAATAAGGGTTATCAGTTGGTTTGAACTTAGGGATATCGTTGGCATTAAACTTTTGCGGAATAAATTCCTTGTCCACTGAGAGCCCTTGCGGGCTAATTCCTTGATACTTATAATCGTTGGAAAATTTCTTAAGGCTTTCTTCCATGGGCTCAAGTTGTTGTTGCTTGCTAGGATCGTTGACTTGAAGAACGGGAGTCTTCAACATCTCAGTCAGATTGTTCATGTTTTGCTTAAACTCATCAACTTCTTTTTGGGAAGCCATTAGTACAAACTTTTTCCTGTGTCTGATGGGTTTTTCAAAGAGTAGAACTTAATGTGTTGTCCTTGATATAGCGCCCTTCTCTCCTTGATCAAGTGTTGTGGAAAGGGAAGTCATGGATACTTATTGTTAATTGTTTGATTTAAACTCGATTCAACATGCATATATGGGAAGAGATCGTGGAAGAATGAGGGGAATGATATGTATGGATAAAGCATGTGGAGGATGGAAAGATGTAGAAGAATTTAGGAATAGATTAGACCCCCAACTCAAATGACGGAAAGGACGACTCATGCATGAACCTGAGACATGGTCATGGTGACACATATACAAAATGTGTGCTTTTGACTTGTGAGTGAAAGTAATATGTTCAAGACTCGTGTCATGACCATGTGACTCGACTTGAACAAAGACTAAGTTAAGACCTCATGCATATACACTAAATTGGACAAGATGTGGTATTTTGATCATAACTTTTGATCTGTGACTCCGAATAGGACGAAACTAACGTCACATGAAAGATAAAATCCGGGGCTACAGATCCATAGGTTGCCCGACACGTAAATCTTCCTATAACGCCATCTATGAACAAAACAATTTGACGCTTATGCAGGATATGGGAATATAAATCCGGGTTGACTCAATGGAACTATGACTCGATTTTAGACATATTTATTAGTTGAAATTCATAAATAAATTAATGAAGCAAAGTCCTTTAGTCATTGGTTAGTGTATTAAGACTTATTTACAAACACAATTCAAAACCAACGGTTAGTTCAATTACATATAGGCTATACACAAGCAAGAGATGCACAAGTAATCAAGTAGTCACAATATGATGCATTGAGTTTGTAACCTAACTATGGCTCTAGTCCTCTAAGGTTCAAGGATTATGGTAGTCAAAAAAGGGTCCATGGTTATGACTCCAGATGCATCACGCAGAAGCCTTACCTTTGGAAGGGTTGGCGCGTATGGATGGGACCCCGCAAGTTAAACTTGCTTCTATGGTTTGATGAATTCACAAACTCGGATGTACCCTTCGTTGCAATGAGCGTCGATTGAGTAAATGGAGCATGAATTCCCAGAGGGTTATGGCCAGATGTACAACACAAATGGGTTTAAAAAATAAGGATAAAATCAATCAGGAAGTAGAATCGGCCAAACAGTGCTAGAATCAGTTAACGCGAGAAGGCAGATTTGTAGCTCGGTATTAGAAGAACTTGGCGTGAGAAAACGGGGACAATCGCGAGGAGATGACTTTGTCGCGCCGCGATATTGTTATCGCATCGTGACAGAGCCATCGCACTACGATGGGCTCTATTCTCTCAGGGACATTTCCTACATGCCTCAGCAGCTTTCTGTGTTCTTAACATTTTCCGATTTTCGCAGTATTTTTCCGATTCTAATTATGAAAGATATTTCCAAAATTTCCTACGTGTAAGAAGCCTATGTTTTTGACGCATTACGGATGGTCTTTCCATTGCGGACCTTTTTATGCTTTTGACACAATGTTAATCAAAATTACGCACATGAATACTTAGAACGTTTCAAGTCTCATCCACTCATTCTAAATTATTGCCAAATAAATTTCAGGAATTAAAACAGAAATCTTCCAAGCTGAGTCGCCAAAAATTGTAGGGAATATTTCAAGCATCCCACACTTGAGCCCCACTGTGATCATACACTTAAGCATGTTGGCGTCCACAGGGAAGGAAGCTAAAGAAAAAGAGTGAACAAGTTTTAGGAACTTGTAAACCGTTCACAGGATGAAGGTTACACCCCTTCACGATGCATGAGAGCGCTAACTCCATAGTGGTCTTGAACCATGACTGGATATTCGGGGATGAAGGTACAAATCCAACCTTAAAGAGATTGAATCTGACCTAAATAGGACTCTACTTTGTTCTTCTCATATTCAAGTGCGCTTTTCGATCAACATATAATCAATATATTAACCCTAAACCAGTTTAATCTATGTTGGTTGATTATTAATGCACAAATAAATCTATTATTGGCGATCATTTGATTTAAATCATATTAGCCTATTATTAATTATCTTATTAAGCGAGATTTCAAGTACAAATTTTCTTTAAACCTGCAAGAGAGGGCGTGATCAAGCAATAACAATAACATCAAGCAACATAATAATAACAACAATCATCATCATAATAATATTCTTGATCAAGGGTGAAGTAGGTTGTTGGTCTACTACCCTAATCAAATTAGATATTTATAAACCTAAACTTGCACTAAACTAGTTAGTTGAAAGTAAAGGGTCAAACCCAAAAGGAAGCACACGAGTTAAACACCAATCACTACTACAAGAGTAATTGAGAGTATATTTTTTTGTTTGGTTTCTTTGATTAAAAACACTAAAACAAATAAGAAAGAAAGATAAAGAAGGACTAAGCCGAAGGGAAACAACGCTAGGGGGCACGGGGGTGTCAAACACAATTAACAAAGATAGACAATGATGATTATCATGAATATCATGCCATAGAATGCAAAATTCTACCTAAACAACTCACTCTCATGCAATTGTCTAAGTAAATCAATGAATGAGGTCTTGGCCTAATTGACATCACTTTCATGCATCCAATTAGACACTAATCCAATTGAGAGATTAAGAGTGCACAATACATCAAGCTCTACTTAAACAATTTACTTTCATGCAATCATTAAAGTAAAGGTGATCTTATTCTAATTCAAATCACTCTCGTGCATCTAAATTAGGGAACATCAAACAATGTGCTACTAATAATCTCAAACCATAAAAAATCATACATTCATCAATTCATAGCATGAGCTCAATCAATCATCATCAATCATCAATATTAACCCATGCCTTTCACCCCCTTCCCCTAGCTAAAAACTTAACCTAGAGAAGTGAAGGAAACCATAAAAACTAAACAAAGTAAGAAAACACAATTAACAAGGTTGAACATGAAAATCAAACTAGCAAGAACAATTAATTAAGCAAGTAATGATTCAGCAAAATAATAAGCAAACCTAAAGAAAGCAATAAACTAAAGTAAAGAGATAGGGAAGAAGAGATTACTAATGGATGACTTGAATTGACAAAGTTTAAAGAAGATCCAAGTTCTACAATGGAGAAACTCACAATCTGACCCTAAGAGAAAGAAAATAAGAGCGAGAAAAACTAATCCTAATATAATTAGAAAAATTGTCAAGAGAGTATTAACCAAAAAATGGGTTTTTATATTACATGTTAAATAAAAGAAACAAAATAAAGAAAAGAAAGGAATAGAAATAAAGAGAGAAAAATAAAATAAAAGGAAATGAAAATGAAAATAAAAAAATAAAAGAAAGCAAAAAGAAGGAAACAAAACAAAATTCCCAAAAATACAATCAGAGAGACCCACGCATCATCATCCTCTTTGTGGCTGCTCTACTATCTGATCTTCACCATTAGAGCATCATCAACCATCATCTTCACCGTTAATCGTTGTCAATCATGGCCCTTGAATCAACCCAATCAATCTCAACCGTCAGATTTCGAAAGGCTTAAGGAATCACGAGAAAATCACGTGATTTTTAATGACGCATCGGAGCGCCCGCGGCCAGGCATCTCCCATCCATATCCAGTTTGTGGAGTGGCTAGGAGCTAACCAAGTCCGCGCCCGCGCCCGCGGGTGGTAGCAGCCGCGCCCTCGGCGGCCTGGGTTGCTGCTCGCTGCTGTTTTGTTGCTATTTTGCGGCTGCGTTGCTTGATTTCTTTGGGGATTGCTGTTGGAGGTGATGCAAGGTAGATAGGAGGTGGCTGCGATGCTAGGGAATTCGGGGGCTGCTGATTGCGGCTTTTACGGGGGCTTTGTGGTGGTTGCGAGTTCCGGGTTGGTGTGAGAACAGGGGGTAGTGGTAGTTGTGATGCGTGGTGGAGCTGTGAGTTGGACGGTGGTTGAAGTTAGTGAGTGTGTGGTGGAGATGGATGGCTGTAAGTTGTGGTAGTGAGCGAGGTGGTTAATTAGAGGTGAATCAAAGCTTGCGGCTATGGGCTGCTCTGTTGCGTTGGGGAATTGAGGGAGCAGGGGAATGTGAGGATGAGGAAGATGCGTGATATATGTGGTGTAGGTTTAGGTAATTGTGGAGTGAAGGATTAGTTGGCAGCAACAGGGGAAGCAGTTTGCTTAGCTCAAATTTTGTGCCTCAGACCTTGAACTAGATTTGAACTTGAAATTTGATCAAGGATCCGAAAACACCTACAACCAAAAATAAACACGAGGGGATTATCAAGAGATAAAATAAAATAAAATAAAGACAAAATAAAGTAAAATAAGATACTAAAACTAAAAGAAATAATAAAATCAAATGAAATTAAATAAAAAAAAATAAAAAAATAAAACAAACTTGAAAATTAAAGGAAATAATGAAAGGAGGAAAACAAGAAGATTATAACCAGAACCAAGACTTCAAAAAATAGAGAATAAGAAACATAAATAAATTACGAAATTAAACTAAAAATCACTAAAAATTACCAAAATACTGAAATTAAAAGACAAAAGACGAGAATAAGCAAATAAGAGAAATAAAGACTAAAAAGAGAGAAATTATTCGGAAAATAACTAGAAAACAACTCTAAAAGGACCCCTAAAAGTGACATAAAATCACTTATCAAACTCCCCCAAGCTAATCCTTTGCACCTCCTCGAGCAAATTAACATGAATCACGAGAGGAAAGGAGTGAATTATTCAAACAAGATAAACTAAAAAGAGAAAGAATCTACACTAACTCACTTTCATAGGAATCACGGTAGTTTTTAGCTAAAACAAGCCCTTTAAAACCCAAAGTCGCCTAGGAGGACGAGTGAGGCCTCATGAAGGTTTCCTAAGAGTTTAACCTATAAATCTTGACAAAAACCGAGGTAAGGCAATAAAAAGAAAAGAAAAATAAACATAAAAAGAAAAAGAAAAACACAAGTTCATATTTGGACAAGAGATAAGAACAAGCACCAATGAATACAAACCATTCTAAATAGACAAATGTATGCATGTTCCAAGATGTCAATGGTTAATTGAAACATAAAATATGCTGAGCATAGTTAACTAATGAGGACTCAATCAACCCTAGTCCCAACCAATCGGGTCGCGTTCTATCCACTAGTTTCAAATCAACCCTTAAGCTAGCTTCTCATGATTCCTTGAAGGAATCGGAAAAAGATAAAGAAATGAAAATGATGAGAAGGTTATCCCGACGTCTTAGCCATGCACACTCTATCCATAGGCTTGAAAACTATCTCCCTCCACAATGTTGACTCAACCCTCAAGGGTGTAAGGTTATTTTATAGGTTGTAACGTAAGGCTAGGGGCCAAGGCAGGGTAAAAATTTGAAAAATTTGGTGATATTTCCTAAGTGAAGCAAAAGAAGGTCCCTCTCTCAAAAACAAACTCAAGAATTCACCAAACATCAAACAAAAATACCAATAATGCCATCTCCCCCAAGCTTACTCAACACCAACATATAATATATACATGTAGGGAAATATTTCAAGCATCCCACACTTGAGCCCCACTGTGATCATACAGTTAAGCATGGTGGCGTCCAAAGGGAAGGAAGCTAGAGCAAAAGAGTCGCCAACAATTTTTAGGAACTTGTAAACCGTTCACATGGTGAAAGTTACACCCCTTCACGATCCATGAGATCACTAACTCCATAGTGGTCCGGAACCATGACTGGATATTCGGGGATGAAGGTACAAATCCAACCTAAAAAGAGATTAAACCTGCCCTAAATAGGCCTCTACTTTATTCTTCTCATATTCATGTGCGCTTTCTGACTAACATACAATCAATATAATAATCCTAAACCTGTTTAATCTATATTGGTTGATTTATTAATGCACAAACAAATCTATTATTGGCGATCACTTGCATTAAAATCATATTAGCCTAAATAAAATTATTAATTATCTTATTAAGCGTGATTTCAAGTATAAATTTCCTTTAATCCTATAAGAGAGGGCGTGATCAAGCAATAACAATAATGTCAAGCAACATAATAATAACAATAATTATAATAACAATCTCAATAAAGCACAATAATATTATTAGCAAGATCCTAGGCATGATACTAACAATATTAATAACAAATCCTAGCATATCACTAAATAATAAAGATCAAAGCTTTAACCCTAAAATGATACTAACACGAGAAGAAATAGGAAGCAACCTAAACATGATACTAGAAAGCAATAAAAGACATCCTAACATGATACTAGGAATTAAAATAATCTAAGCATGCTTTCTAAAGTTATAAAGCAATAAAATTACTTTCTTTGTTGCCTCGTACCTCTTTCTATCAAAACAATACACACATTAGTAACTTTAATGAAATTATTAAATCAAACAATTAATTTAAATAATTGAAATAGAGATTTGGGACCAAACCCTCAGAAACTATCAACCTTTCATGTCTAGGGCGAAGGAAAATTTGAGCTTGGAAATGTGTGTCTAAGTCTCGTGATGGATGAATTTTTTATTTGAAAATGGAAGGCTTAGAAAGAGAGGGGAAAGCTTAAGCTTCTAGCTTTGAGAGAGAATAGAATAGAAAGATGATTATTGATGATTGTTGGTGATTGAAAACGGGGAAATACGACCCTATTTATAGAGAAAAACGACCGTAAATGATTAGAAAGGAGTTAGAATTCAAATCGAAATAAAATTACTTTTGACGTGGCAAGATAAGGACTATCGCGTCGCGATAAAAACAGTTTTTTGCGTAATTTGTTTTTATCATAACGGTTGATCCAGAAGTCCAAATAAGGCATATGTTATGTTGTTGGAAAGCTATTGAAGTCTACTTTCCAACCCAATTAAAATTACATTTAAATATTTTTTATAATAAACGATATGGCCGAAATAGTGGAGGGGTGTTAGTTTTGGATAAAGTTTTGGATAGAGTTTTGGATAAAGTTATGTGTTTCTTTCATATCTTTTTTGTTATAGCTCGGAATTAATATTATAACATATCATTGGAAAGATATTTTCAAGAGTTATGCAACCATATAAGATTTGGATAAAAATTATGAGGCACGAAAATAATATTTGAACATATTCCATTTCGCACAAAATAAGGATTCTCAAAAAGAGGAGTTCTATTCAATTTCGAATTCTTTGATCTTATCTTTTCAAATAAGGATAATTAAGATCTTTTAGAAACTTATAGAAGCTTCTAATTAAACCTAATTGGTTTTGGAATGGGATTAAGACTTTGGACCCTCCACATGATCATTGGGCCGTAAGTAAAATTCGGTTTGGGCTCAATTTAGTATTTTGGCCATAACTTCCTCTTTATTCATCGGAATTGGGCTTATAATAAATCTTCAGAAGGGTCTTTTCAAGACCTATAAAACTACACAATTATTCGACCCATATCATAGACCAAACTAAAATGGAATGTACGTTTTTCATAAATAGGGTACGAAAAGAAAGATTTTCGAAAAAGAAAGAAGTATTTTTATTAAAAACAAAGGAATTCACGAGACTCTTTCATATTTCACCTCGTTCGATAATCAATGACGTGAAGATATTCATCACTAGGTTTGGTTTTTGGGGAGACACAATAAGGTGTCTACAGAAGCCCCCACTTTAACTGAGTTTGGAGAAACGTAAGTTTCGAAAACAAAAGTCAAAGTAGCGATAAGGACGAAGAATGATTTAGAACATTCTATAATCCTAAATCATTTTTGTAACGCCGATAGCTATAAACAAGCGTTTGTTAAACAGATAAAAGAGTTAAGAAACACGTATCTTACACCGTCGAGTACACATCTCCGGAGTAACCGATTTTGTTGCTGCATTTGTGACGACCTCTACAAGCTAGGGAACATTGCTAAAGATCGCTCCGCTTGTAGCTGTCTTCAATTTTTGCTGTGACAGTCCTCCGCAAGCTAGGGAACACCATCGAATATTGCTCCGCTTTTAGCGATCTTATACTGTTTTATGACCATCTTCTGCAATTTAGGGAACATCGTCGAAGGTGACTCTGCTTATATCCATCTCCCGTTTTCGTTACAAATCTCCACAAGCTAATGAACATTGTCGAAGGTGAATCTGCTTGTAGTCATCTTCAACTGTTGTGACGGCCTTCCGCGTCTTGGGAATTCTATCGCGATCCACTACATCTCGAGCAATCCGTTGGATGACCGTTTTCCACGTCTCAGGAAATCTTATAATCAACTTCTACGCCTTAAACAACTAATAAGGGAATGAAAAACAAAATTTCCTCGCCTCGGGCAACATGTCGTAGACTCCTTCGTTTTGAGCGGTCTTCTAAATGATGATTTTCCACGCCTTGGGAAGTCTAATAGTTTAACAATTTGCACGCCTTGAGAGTCTTGTCGTGAGCTCCTACATCTTAAGTAGCTCGCAAGTGAAATTCCACTAAGTACCCACGCCTTGAGATACAATCACCAACTTCTATGCCTTGGGAAGTGTGCATCAATTGACAATTTCTCTTCGTCTTGGGAAAACTTGTCCGATAATTATGAGTCTCTTTGCCTTGAGAAACTTGTTGTGTAAGTCATCCATGCCTTTGGACATAATAAATTTTTGTTGAATCAAAGTTGTTTTGTTCGATAACCTCCACATCTTAGGGAACGCTGTCCAAGATTGCATCGACTTGAGCTATCATCTCAAATCGGGTGCCAAGTTTCTCATCCTAGGGAATGTTATCGAAGATCACTACGCCTTGAGCCGTCTTATCAAATTAAGGTGACATCTTCCATATCTTTAGGGGATATTATCGAAGACCACTACACCTTGAGTTGTCTTGTCAAATTCTCTCATCTTCACGCCTTAGAAGTGATAGCTTCTCATGTCTTGGAAAAAAATGCGTCTTTTGCCTTAGACCTTTGAAAACATCACTTCTTCGTCTGGGACTTAGTGCACCAGCATCTTATTTTAGACTACAGGACTTTGCTTATGTTTTTCTTAGGGTTGACCTAAGGTTTGTTGTCTTTGACATTATGATTCCTTTGACTTGAGGTTGACTAAAGGTTTAGTGTGTTTGACTCTTGTGTCACTAAATGTGTTTTGACACATGTACTAAACTCAACTCGATGTGATATGACACGACATGACTCAATGTGCATGACTCTTGTGTGCATTTTATTGTAATGTGCTTGACTCATAATGCAGAAAAGCAAAAATTTTCATTAATTTTTTTGGAGAGTACCGACTTTGTCGTAGACTCCTTCGTCTTGAGCAGTCTTCTGAATGATGATTTTCCACGCCTTGGGAAGTCTAATAGTTTAACAGTTTCCACGCCTTGAGAGTCCTGTCGTGAGTTCCTATGTCTTGAGTAGCTCGCAAGTGAAATTCCACTAAGTACCCATGCCTTGGGATGCAATCGCCAACTTCTACGCCTTGGGAAGCGTGCATCAATTGACAATTTCTCTTCTTCTTAGGGAAAACTTGTCCGATAATTATAAATCTCATCGCCTTGAGAAAGTTGCTGTGTGAGTCGTACATGCCTTTGGACACAATCAATTTTTGTTGAATTAAAATTGTTTTGTTTGACAACCTCCACAGCTTAGGGAACGCTTTCCAAGATTGCTTGAGCAATCTTCTCAAATCGGGTGACAACCAACTCATCCTAGGGAATGTTGTCGAAGATCACTATACCTTGAGCCGTCTTCTCAAATCAAGGTGACATCTTCCATATATTTAGTGGATATTATCGAAGACCACTACGCCTTGAGCTGTCTTGTCAAATTCTCTTATCTTCACGCCTTGGAAGTGATAGTTTCTCATGTCTTGAAAAAACTTGCGTCTTTTTCCTTAGATCTTTGTAAAGATCACTTGTCTGTCTGGGACTTAGTGCACCTGCATCTATGTTTTTCACTACAGGACTTTGCTTATGTTTTTCTTAGGGTTGACCTAAGGTTTGGTTGTGCTTGACATTATGATTGCTTTGACTTGAGGTTGACTCAAGGTTTAGTGTGTTTGACTCTTGTGTAACTTAACGTGTTTTAACACATGTGTTAGACTCTACTTGATGTGATCTGACACGACATGACTCAATGTGCATGACTCGTGTGTGCATTGTATTGTGATGTACTTGACCCAAAATGTAGAAAAGCAAAAATTTTCGGTCATTTTTGTGGAGGGTACCGACTTTGTCGTAGAGTCCTTCGTCTTGAGCAGTCTTCTGAATGATGATTTTCCACGCCTTGGGAAGTCTAATAGTTTAACAGTTTCACGCCTTGTGAATTCTGTTGTGAGCTCCTACCTCTTGAGTAGCTCGCAAGTGAAATTCCACTAAGTACCCACGCCTTGGGATGCAATCGCTAACTTCTACGCCCTGGGAAGTGTGCATCAATCGACAATTTCTCTTCGTCTTAGGGAAAACTTGTTCGACAATTATGATTCTCATTGCCTTGAGAACCTTGCTGTGTGAGTCATCCATGCCTAAGGACACAATAAATTTTTGTTTAATCAAAGTTGTTTTGTTCGACAACCTCCACATCTTAGTGAACGCCGTCCAAGATTGCTTCGCCTTGAGCTATCTTCTCAAATTGGGTGACAACTTTCTCATCCTAGGGAATGTTGTCAAAGATCACTACGCCTTGAGTTGTCTTCTCAAATTTAGGTGACATCTTCCATATATTTAGGAGATATTGTCGAAGACCACTACGCCTTGAGCTGTCTTGTTAAATTTTCTCATCTTCATGCCTTGGAAGTGATAGCTTCTCATGTCTTGAAAAAACTTGCGTCTTTTGCCTTAGACCTTTGTAAAGATCACTTGTCCGTCTGGGACTTAGTGCACCTGCATCTATGTTTTGGTCTACAAAACCTTGCTTATGTTTTTCTTATGGTTGACCTAAGGTTTGTTGCCCTTGATATTATGATTGCTTTGACTTGAGGTTGTGTCAAGGTTTAGTGTGTTTGACTCTTGTCTGACTTAATGTGTTTTGACACATGTGTTAGACTCAACTCGATGTGATACGAGACGACATGACTCAATGTGCATGACTCGTGTAAGTGTGCATTGTATTATGTTGTGCTTGACTCAAAATGCAGAAAAGCAAAAAATTTCCGTCGTTTTTGTGGAGGTTACCGACTTTCTCCCGAAAAAGAAATATGCGAACACGAAGAAGTGAAGTGTTAGAGTGTTTACAGTGCATGTTGAATGAGCTTAGTCAAATATATGCGCTAATGTTGTATCTCATGGTGCAAGGATTGTAACATCCTATGCGACCTCAATTGATGACTCGATGATGAAAGTATTTGGGTAACTAAGACATGGAGGCTAAGCACTTCATACTTTGTGATGCAATGATGATTACAAGTGATGAGTGATTTTGATATGATAAGGCATGCTTCAGCGTTGTGTTAAGATTTCTTGAGAAGGGGTTCCTAAAGGAAGGTTTATTTGGTCAAGCATCTGTGACGTGTGTGAAAGTGGCACTAAAGTTAGGCTGCAAAGGTTAAGGGTGTGGAAATTTTAAGAAGAGCCAAATAATGGTGACTCTTAGGCTAGATTGGCTAATGAAATAAGGATTAAGCCCCCAAATCTAGCTCTAAATGGATAGGGATGAGCATTGGAGATCCTTTGATATGTTCATGATGTGGGTATGAATGTATGAATGCATTTTATTATGGCCGCACCCCAATGTGAGGGTGCCTACGTATCCGTTAGGAATCATGCCAAACGTAGCTCTAGCTGAACCTCGCACAAGTGTGTGTATACCTCAAAGAGGTCTTTGAAGGGTTGTAACGTGATTAGGATAAAGTTTGAAGAAGAAGGGGATAAAGGCTCAAGACCCTAGATAAGCCCCGAAGGTGTGAAACCTTGCTTTTGAACCTTTGTATTTGTATGCTTGAGGTTTTTCACTTTTGAACTCTCTTTTGTTTATATTTCTGCTCTGTTTTTTTTTTTTTTTTTTTTTTTGCTTTTGCATTTTTTTTTTGATAAGTGTGGGCAATCCCGATCATGCGGTCTATCACTCACTTGGCATTCATGTTTCTTAGGCACAGTACCGAGCACTCAATAAGTGACGTAATTTGAGACCTGTTCATATCAATGACATTGGAATAATTGCCCTTTTGCACACTTTTATTATTTTTTGCTTTTTTTAATTTTTGAGATCTAGGTAAAATCACTCAAGCTTTTTTATTTAGAACTTGCATAAGTTGCACAACATCCCATACCAAGGTTAGGTAGATTTGGGTTGAAGAAAGAAAGGTTTATCGTTAGACGAGGCTCAAAGCGTTTTATCAAGAATGGATTATATATTTGAAGGATGAAAGGTGATACGATATGGCTACAAGGGTGCCTTAAATTATTAGTATACCTTGTGCTTAGTCTAGCATGGATTTTTTATTTATTTATTTATTTATTTATTTTTTTTATGATCATATGTAAAGAAATAAATGCTCATTTTATTAAAGAGTGAAGGGTAAAAATCAAACTCTAAGAGATATATCAGAGGAAAATGAAGGGTGCCTTTGCTAGACTTAATGGTGAAGGGGAATCAAAAATAAGAAAAGAAATCATGAAATCTTGTCATTAAAGTCTTCCTTGTGTCTTCGGCTTATCATCACTCAGTCTTCTTGCCAGCTATAGGCAACATAATCTTGTTTGCATCTATGAGATCTTGAATGAGATTTTGGAATAACATTCGTCCGTGGTATGACCATTTCCTTGATGATATTTGCAATAAGAGTTGGGATTCCATCTTGAAGATCGCTTTTCTGGCATTGGATCTTCAGTATAGCCGATAGGTTTGATGCATCCTCGATCATAAAGACGATTGAAAGCAACATCACAGGTCATTCCAATGGGTGTGAATTCTCTTTTAGGTTGATTTTTAGGTCTTTAATTATCCATGGCTAAGACCTCATTAAGATCAAAGGTACTAACATTATTACTTGAGTAGGTGTTTTCGGAAGAAGAAGGATTGTCGTTCTTCTTTCCTTTCCAGCCACTGTTGTTACTATTGTTAGTAGCTTTCTGTTTTGCAAGGTCATCTTCAATGTCAATACCTATGTCATAAACAGCCTTGATAATATTTAATTTGTGTTGGTATTCAAATGCTTTGAATACTTCTCTTGGAGATTCTTGATGAACATCCTTACAGACTCCTTTTCAGTAGGGACCTTGACCATCTTAGCGAAAGTTTCCCTCCACTTGTTGAAGAAAGAAGTAAATCCTTCGTTTTCTTTTTCTTTCAACATCTCGAGTTCTCTATGGTCAGTCTCAACTTGAATGTTGCACTTGTATCTATCAATGGAAGTGTTTGTGATAGAGTCCCAAGAAGAGATCTTCTCCTTGTCTAGGAGAAGAACAATTGTTAACAAACGGTTTCTAGAGATAGCGAAAATAGTGAGCGGAAAGATTTCCTATCAATTCTCATAATATTCATAATAGTTTTGAAAGCTCTCAAATGGAAGTAAGGGTTATCTGTTGGCTTGAACTTAGGGATGTCATTGGCATTGAAATTCTGCGGAAGATGTTCCTTGTCCGCTGAGACCCTTTGTGAGCTAATTCCTTGATACTTATAATCGTTGGAAACTTTCTTAAGGCTTTCTTCCATGCGCTCAAGCTGTCGTTGCTTGTTAGGATCTTTAACTTGAAGAACGAGGGCTTTCATCATCTCAATTAGGTTATTCATGTTTTTCTTCAACTCATCAACTTCTTGTTGGGAAGCCATTAGTACGAACTTTTTCTGGTGTCTGATTGGTTTGTCGAAGAGTAGTACTTGAATGAAGGTGTTGTCTTTGATTAAGCGTCCTTCTCTCCTTGACCAAGTGCTGTGGAAAGGAAAGTCATGGATACTTATTGTTAATTGTTTTACTCAAACTTGATTCAACTTGCGTAGATGGGAAGATCATGGAAGAATGTGGGAGTGGTATGCATGGAGAAAGCATGTAGAGAGTGGAAAGATGATGTAGATGGAGAGATATGGAAAAATTAGGAATAGAGTAGATCCCCAACTCAAATGACGGAAAGAGCGACTCATGCATGAACCTAAGACATGGTCATGGTGTGAAAAGAGTATGTAAAAAGTGTGTGAAAACTTGTGTGTGTAAGTGATGTGTGCAAGACTCGTGTCATGACCATGTGACTAGACTATGTGACTAGACTCAAAAAAAACTAAGTAAAGACCTTACGTATATGCACTGAACTGGAGAGGCTGTAGTATTTTAGTCATAACTTTTTATCTGTGACTTCAAATTGGACGAAACCAATGCCAAATGAAAGACAAAACTCGGGGCTACAGATCCGTAGGTTTTAATACTCGTAATTATTTGTAGAACTCCGGTTATGACCAAAACAAGTTGATACTTTTGCAGTATACGGGAATTAAAAATCCGGGTTAACTCAAAGGAACTATGACTCAATTTTAGACATATTTATTAGCTCAAATTAATTAGTCAATTAATTAAGCAAAGTCCTTTAGTCATGGATTAGTTTATTAAGACTTAATTACAAAAACAAGTCAAAACAAACGGTTGGTTTAATCACATATAAATTTGTGCAAACAAATAATGCACAAATAATCAAATAGTCACAATATGATGCAATGAGTTTGCAACCTAACCATGGCTCTAGTTCTCTAAAGTTCAAGGATTATGGTTAGTCAAAATAGGGTACATGGTTATGAGTCCGGATGCATTGCGTAGAAGCTGTACCTTTGGAAGGGTTGGCGCATATAGATGGGACCCCACAAGTTAAACTTGTTTCCATGGTTTGGTGAATTCACAAACTCAGATGTACCCTTCGTTGCAATGTGCGTTCGATTGGGTAGATGGAGCGTGAATTCCAAGAGGGATATGGCCATATGTAGAACACATATGGGTTCTGAAAAGAGGGAAAAACTCAATCCGGAAGTAAAATCGAGCAAACAGTACTAGAACCGGTCAAAGCAAGAAGGCAGAATTCTGGCTCGGTATAGGAAGAACTTGGCGCGAGACAACTGGGACCATTGCGAGACGATAGCCCTGTCCCGCCGCTATATTTATATCACACCGCGACAGAGTCATTGCACTGCAATAGGCACTATTTTCTCAACGCTAGTTCCTACATGCCTAAGAGCTCTCTATTTTCTTAGAATTTTCCAATTTTCGCAACGTTTTTTCGATTCTAGTTGTGAAAGATATTTCCCAAATTTCCTACGTGTAAAAAGCCTATGTTTTTTACGCATTACAGATGGTCTATCCAACGCAGACCTTTTTATGTTTATGCTAATAATGTCAATCAAAATTACGCACACGAATACTTAGAATTTTTCGAGTCTCATCCGCTCATTCTAAATTATTGCCAAAATAAATTTTAGGAATTTAAATAGAAATCCTCCCCAGTAGATTCACCAAAAATCTGTAGTGAAATATTTCAAGCATCCTACACTTTAGCCCCATTGTGATCATACACTTAAGCATAGTGGCGTCCAAAGTGAAGGAAGCTAGAGTAAAAGAGTCGCCAACAAGTTTTAGGAACTTGTAAACCGTTCACAGGGTGAAAGTTACACCCCTTCACGATCCATGAGATCGCTAACTCCATAATGGTCCGGAATCATGACTGGATATTCGGGGATGAAGGTACAAATTAAACCTAAAAAAGATGGAACCTGCCCTAAATAAGCCTCTACTTTATTCTTCTCATATTCATTTGCGCTTTAGGACTAACATACAATCAATATATTAATCTTAAACCTGATTAATCTATGTTGGTTGATTTATTAAAGCACAAACAAATCTATTAATGGCGATCACTTGAATTAAAATCATATTAGCCTAAATAAAATTATTAATTATCTTATTAAGCGTTATTTCAAGTACAAATTCCCTTTAATCCTGCAACAGAGGGCATGATCAAGCAAGAACAGTAATATCAAGCAACATAATAATAACAATCGTCATAATAACAATCTCAATAAAGCACAATAATATTATTAGCAAGATCCTAGACATGCTACTAACAAGATTAATAACAAATCCTAGCGTGACACTAAATAATAAAGATCAAAGCTTTAACCCTAACATGATACTAACATGATAGAAGAAATAGGAAGCAACCTAAACATGATACTAGAAAGCAATAAAAGACATCCTAACATAATACTAGGAATCAAAATAATCTAAGCATGCTTTCCAAAGATATAGTGCAATAAAACTACTTACTTTCTTGCGTCGTACCTCTTTCTATCAAAACAATACACACGTTAGTAATTTAAATGAAATTATTAAATCAAAAAATTAATTTAAATAATTGTAATAGGGATTTGGGACCCAACCCTCAGAAATTATCAACCTTTCACGTCTAGGGAGAAGGCAAATTCGAGATTGGCTATGTGTTTCTAAGTCTCGTGATGGACGAATGTTGTATTTGAAAAGGGAAGTCTTAGAAAAAGGGGGAAGGAATAAGCTTCTAGCTTTGAGAGAGAATAGAATAGAAAGATGATTGTTGGTGATTGAAACCAGGGAAATACAACCCTATTTTTAGAGAAAAACGACCATAAATGATTAGAAAAGAGTAAGAATTCAAATCGGAATAAAATTCCTTTTAACGCGGCAAGATAAGGACTATCGCGACGCGATAAGATTATCGTGGCGCGATAGGATTATCGCGTCGCAATAAAATCGGTTTTTGCGGATTTTGTTTTTATAATTACTTTTGATCCAGAAGACTAAATAAGGAATATACTATGCAGTTGGAAAGCTCTTGAAGTATACTTTTCAACCCAATTGAAATCTTTTGTAGAATAAAAGATATGGCCGAAATAGTGGAAGGGTGTCAATTTTGGATAAAGTTTCGTATTTCTTTCACATGTTTTTCGTTATAACTTGGAATTTATATTATAATATATCATTGGAAAGATAATTTCCAAAGCTATCTAACCATATACTATTTGTATAAAAATTATGAGGCAAGAAAAAAATATCTAAACATATTCCATTTCGCACAAAACAAGGATTCTCAAAAAGAGGAGTTTTATTATATTTCGAATTCTTTGATCTTATCTTTTCAAAAAAGGATAATTAAGATCTTTTAGAAATTTATAGAAGCTTCTATTTAATCCTAATTGGTTTAGGAATGGGATTAAACCTTTGGACCCTCCACATGATCATTGGGTCGTAGGTAAAATCCGGTTTGGGCTCAATTTAGTATTTTGGCTATAACTTCCTCATTATTCATCAGAATTGGGCTAATAATAAATTGTTGGAAAGGTCTTTTCAAGCCCTATCCAACTGACCATTATTGGACCCATATCATGTACCAAACTAAAATGGAATGGACATTTTTCATAAATAGGGTACGAAAAGAATGATTTTCGAAAATAAAATGAAGTATTTTTATTAAAAATCAGAGGAATTCACGAGATTCTTTCACATTTCACCTCGTTCTATAATCAATGACGTGATAGATATTCATCACTGGGTTTGGTTTTTGGGAAGACACAATCGGGTGTCTACAATACAAAAACGAAGTAACGCTCCCCCCCCAAGCTTGAACGAAGCATTGTCCTCAATGCTTAAACAAGGGAATAAAAACGAAACCAACTAGAATATTTTTTTGTTTTTGATTTTTTTTCCAAATTTTTATGGAATCTCTTTTTTTTTTTTTTTTTTTTTTGAAAAACTCGTATATGATGTCCTTGCCTTTTTTAACTATGGACAGCTTTTTCTTGAATGCATTTGCTTAATTACGCACAATATAAACAATATACTTTCTCGCTTGGTCCAAAAAGCATAATACTTTCTCATTTTTAAACAAACCAACATAACACAAAACAAACTCTTAAACCAAAATGCTTCACAAAACTAAGGGTTAAGGAAACGAAAGGTCATAAGGCTTGTAATGTGGCTCATAATTAACAAAGGGAATAGGCTCAACGGGGTAGCAAGAGGAGAAAATGCAAAATAAAACAAAATACGAAACAAAACAAAAAGAACTTAAAGAAAATTGAGAAGAGGTGCCCTTCTCCTCCCCTAGAGTGGCTCGGTCACGATCTTAGGAGCTACATGTCAAAACAAGGATTAAGACATGCATAGCTAGGGATCCTTAATTGCCGCTCAACAACATGATGAAGGCTAGAACAAATGAAGCTCACGAGGGATATAAAGCAATTACCAACTAAAGGTTTCAAGTCCACTATAGAGAGAAACTCTATCTTACCACATTCCCGTGAACTAAGGCTTCATGGACCCCTAAAAGTTCTTAAACTAGATACCTTAGCATATAGTATCCTAGTGTCAACTAATGACATTCTCAAACCGTGCACACATTTACCAGTTAGGAAGAAAAACATCCAAGGATACAAGTCCAAAAATAAAAGAAAATTTAAAAACATATGCATTTCAACTTGCAATGGTCATGTATGTCACACATGAAAAAGGGAAAACAAAGAAAAGGAAGGTGGAAGAAATCAAAAAGGTTCACAAATGAGGCATATAATCCAAATAAATCCCAATCGTCAAACAAATGATCGTTCGATAACAACATCAACGATCCCAGGTTCCATAGAACCAATGCAAACAACCTCGAACCATTCAACTTCTTCCTAAACTAAGCACTCAAAGAAAAAGTAAATGAGTAAAAACAAGAAAGGTCTCACTAGGAGGTTAGCTTAAACGAATAAAGGAGCATAAAATAGAATTCACAACGCTCCAAACTTCCAAAAAGCAACCTACAAGGCAAGACAAGACACGAAAGAAAACATTAAAAGAGAACAAAGAAAGAAAAGCAAAAGAAAAAGAAAAAGAAAGGAGGGGGAGAAAAAGGGTTAGAAATCCTCCGAGTTGCCTCCAAGGAAGCGATTGTTTGTGGTCTCTAGCTTGACCCTTCACCTCATTCAAGGTGGATTAAAGAACATCACCTTCATTAACTTGAGGATAGAATCAAAGATGCCCCCAATCTTGAGAACAAGCACTCCTTGAGGTCTCACATCACCACAAGGGAAAGGAGGGGATGAATCAAGAGCCAATGGTGACTCATCTTTTCTCTTTTTTTTCTTCTTGTTGTTTCTTCTTCTCTTTTCTCTCTTATTTCTTTTCCTTCTAAATGGGGGATCAAGCTTGGAATCCTCAATATTAGGAACGGAAACCTCACCTTCCTCAAGAGAGCCTTTAAACCAAGCGGGAACAAAATCATCATACCTCATGGTCTCCTTATCCTTTTCCATAACTTCCTAGTTAACACCACATTTAAGACTAACATCACATGCCACCTCAAGATTTTCTTGGTTTGAATTGCTTACATCACATGGAGGTAAGCTCTCATTAGCCATCACACCATCAACCACATCATCTCTGCATATGCTGGCTCTTCAAAACAACATTCTCAACTAACCTACTAGGAAAGGGAACTAGGCCTTCAAACTCGTTTGGTTCACTAAAATCAAATGGCTCCTCATTTTGTTTTTGAACCTTCTTCTCAACCACATCCACTACATCCTTGTCCTTCTTGCTCTCATCCTCCTTATAAGATTCGGGTTGGTAAGTGTGTGAAGGGTTAGTAGATTATTATAAGGGGAGTTTTGTGGTTGAGCGGAGAGAAGAATTTTCGGCTAGTTGGGAATCAACAGCTTCATTGTGAAATTTGATCTCTTGGATTTGTTGAGTGATAATTCGAGGTTGTTAGAATCTAGTTTTGTGTGTGGTCGGGTAGGGATTGTTCTTCATACGCTTAAGGATATAGGTCATGATGTTGATCTTGAGAGTTCCCTATTTGGTTGGAAGGGTAGGAAAAATTTTGGGTTATTGTATTGAAGAGAGGTCCATCTTGGGGGTAGGAGTTTTCTTGCCTTTGAGGTTGTTGAAGTTGTTGGGATTAAGATTGGGTTACAAACTCTTGTTCCCTCAAAGTCAAAGCCTCACCATGCTTGGGATTAAACTCTCTACAATAGGATGCATCATGATCCGTCCCACCAAAACGAGCGCAAGAGAAATCACTGATTTGTGAAGGTTTTGACCCCAAACCAACACTTGAGTTCAACTTGGAAATACCCTCATTCAAGAGCTCAACTATGTGCTTAAGTTGGCCGACTTTCTCCAACTCATAAAGATCTCCTTTCTTCCCTTGGGACCTTCTTTGACCTCCCCAAGTATAGCTAGTAGCCACTTCTTCAATTGTAGCTTCAACATGGCTTTGAGGGATCTTAATCAATTGGCCACTGGCCACCGGCACCCGCATCTAGATTGGTCTTTGACATTGGCTCAAAGCCATCATAGAAGAATTTCATGAGCAAATTATGGTTGAATTCATGATGAGGACATGCTCTAATCAAATCCTTAAACCTTTTCCAAGCTTCCCCAAGACTTTCATCTGGATCTTGCTCAAAGGAAGCTATCTTCCTCCTCATTTTTGCGGTTTTCTCATCGAAAATGAACCTCTTGAGAAAGGCCTTTGCAACTTCCTTCCATGTAGTGAGAGAGTTGGGCTTCAATTGCTTGAGCCATTTCTTTCCTCTTCCAGTGAGAGATTACTGAAAGAGATGCATACGAATGTAATCTTGGCTCACTTCATTTGTTTGCATCATTTAACACAACTTAAGGAATCGGTCTAAATGCTCAATGGGGTCTTCACTTGCACCTCCGAAAAATTGCTTAATTTGTACAATCCTAGAATATTGTTGATGGATTGTGAAATTACTCTCGGTGGTCGAGAGAAGTATACCACTCATGAGCTCATAGACTTCTGGATTTCCAAACTCCCTAAAAAGAAGGTCATCCTCTTGTCTTGACATATCTTTCTTTGAACACAACAAAGCTAAACACACGATTAGCAATGACAAGTAGGATTAAACTAGAAAAACAAAAAAGAAAGCGAATAAAATGACTCTAACAATAGAAAAAATAAATGCTAAATAAGCCACTTCCCCGGTAACGGTGCCAAAATTTGATCGAGGGTGAAGTAGGTTGTTGGTCTACTACCCTAATCAAATTAGATATTTATAAACCTAAACTTGCACTAAACTAGTTAGTGGAAATTAAAGGGTCGAACACAAAAGGAAGCACACGATTTAAACACCAAATTCACTAATGCAAGAGTAAATGAGAGCATTTTTTTTGTTGGGTTTCTTTGATTAAAAACACTAAAGCAAATAAGAAAGAAAGATAAAGAAGGACTAAATCGAAGGGAAACAGCGCTAGGGGGTACGAGGGTGTCAAACACAATTAACAAAGATAGTCAATGATGATTATCATGAAGATCATGCCGTAGAATACAAAATTCTACCTAAACAACTCACTCTCGTGCAATTGTCTAAGTAAATCGATGAATAAGGTCTTTGCCTAATTGAGATCACTTTCATGCATCCAATTAGACATTACTCAAATCGAGAGATTAAGAGTGCACAATACATAAAGCTCTACTAAAACAATTCACTTTCATGCAATCATTAAAGTAAAGGTGATCTTATTCTAATTCAAATCACTCTCGTGTATCTAAATTAGGGAACATCAAACAATGTGCTACTAATAATCTCAAACCATCAAAAATCATACATTCATCAATTCATAGCATGAGCTCAATCAATCATTATCAATATTAATCCATGCCTTTCACCCCCTTCCCCTAGCTAAAAACTTAACCTAGAGAATTAAAGGAAACCATGAGAACTAAACAAAGTAAGAAAACACAATTAACAAGGTTGAACATGAAAATCAAACTAGCAAGAACAATTAAGCAAGTAATGAATCAACAAAACAATAAGCAAACCTAAAGAAAGATAGGGAAGAAGAGGTTACTAATGGAAGACTTGAATTGACAAAGCTTAAAGAAGATCCAAGTTCTACAATGGAGAAAATCACAATTTGACCCTAAGAGAAAGAAAATAAGAGAGAGAGAAACTAATCCTAATCTAATTAGAATAATTGTTAAGAGAGTATTAACCCAAAAATGGGTATTTATATTACAAGTTAAATAAAAGAAAAAAATAAAGAAAAGAAAGGAATAGAAATAAAGAAAGAAAAATAAAATAAAAGGAAATGAAAATGAAAATAAAAGAATAAAAGAAAACAAAAAGAAGGAAACAAAACAAAATTCCCAAAAATACAATCAGAGAGACCCACGCATCATCATCCTCTTCGTGGCTACTCTGCACTCTGATCTTCACCATTAGCGCATCATCAACCATCATCTTCACTGTTAATCGTTGTCAATCGTGGCCCTTGGATTAACCCAATGAATGTCAGCCGTCAAATTTCGAAAGGCTTAAGGAATCATGAGAAAATCACGGTATTTTTAATGACGCATCGGAGCGCCCGCGGCTAAGCATGTCCCATCCATCTCCTGTTTGTGGAGTGGCTGGGAGCTAACCAAGTCTGTGCCCGCACCCGCGTGTGGTAGCAGCCGCGCCCTCGGCGGTTTTGGTTGCTCATGCTGCTGTTTTGTTGCTATTTTACGGCTGCGGTGCTGGATGTCTTTGGGGATTGCTGCTGGCGGTGATTTGGGGTAGATAGGAGGTGGCTGCGGTGCTGGTGAATTCGGGGGCTGCTGATTGCGGCTTTTACGAGGGCTTTGTGGTGGTTGTGAATTGCGGGTTAGTGTGAGAACAGGGGGTAGTGGTGGTTGTGATGCGTGGTGGAGCTTTGGGCTAGACGGTGGTTGCAATTAGTGAGTGTAAGGTGGAGATGGATGGCTGTGAGTTGTGGTAGTGAGCGAGGTGGTTGATTGGAGGTGAATCAGACCTTGCGGCTATGAGCTGCTCTGTTGCGTAGGAGAATTGAGGGAGTAGGGGAATGTGAGGTTGAGGAAGATGCGTGAGATGTGTGGTGTAGGTTTAGGTAATTGTGGAGTGAAGGATTAGGTGGCAGCAACAGGGGAAGCAGTTTGCTTGGCTCAAATTTTGTGCCTCAGACCTTGAACTAGATTTGAACTTGAAATTTAATCAAGGATCTGAAAACACCTACAACCAAAAACAAACATGAGGGGATTATTAAGAGATAAAATAAAATAAAATAAAATAAAGATAAATAAAGTAAAATAAGATACTAAAACTAATAGAAATAATAAAATCAAATGAAATAAAATAAAATAAAATAAACAAACCTGAAAATAAAAGAAAATAATGAAAGGAGGAAAACAAGAAGATTATTATTAACTAGAACAAAGACTTCAAACATTAGAGAATAAGAAAAATAAATAAATTACGAAATTAAACTAAAAATCACTAAAAATTACCAAAATACTCAAATTAAAAGACAAAAGACGAGAATAAGATAATAAGAGAAACAAAGACTAAATAGAGAGAAATTATTCGGAAAATAACTAGAAAATAACTCTAAAAGGACCCCTAAAAGTGACATAAAAGTCACTTATCAATTCTCAATCTCATTAGAGCATAATATTGTTAGCAAGATCCTAGGCGTGATACTTTTCGCCCTTACATTACAACCATGAGTTAAAATTTTCTCATGCCAACATTAAAAGCATTCATACTTAAATTGTAAGGGCGAAAAGGGTGAAGGTAAGCTAAAATTTAAAATTTGGTGGTATACTTAAATTGTGAAGCAAAGGGTGAACAATCCTCAACACCATAATCGAGCAATCACCAAACAAAAACACCAACACCCCCAAGCTTATTCCAAGCCAAAATCACAAGCATATATACAAAAAGCGTAAGAACGCTTCCCCCTATGCTTGAACAAAGCATTATCCTCAATGCTTAAAATAGGAAGAAAGACACTTACATCAAAATATTTTTGAGCTTTTTCATTTTTCACATTTTTATCACTTTTGCCAAAGTATTTGAATTTGCTTTACTTTTTCTTATTTTTTTTTCATTTTTCTATTTTTCACATTATTTCATTATCCTTGCCACTTTTAACTATGGACGGCTTTTTCAACTTTGCATTTGCTTTTTATTCACAAAATATTTACAACACAAACTTGCTTTCATTAAAAGAACCAAACAATCATTCTCATCCACCAAAACTCCAATAATAGAGACCAAATGCTTCACAAAAACCAATGATGGGAAAAAGAATGAAACAAAAGGCTCAAAAGTTAAAGATATGGCTTGAAAAGAAGGGTTATGGCTCAAATGGTTAGCAAGAAGGCAAATGAAAACCCAAAATAAAGAAATAGAAAACTATCCTAGAAAAAGTAAAGTCACCACCCCGAAAAGATGCCTTTGTCCTTCCTAAATGGCTCGGTCGCGACCTCGGGAGATGAATGTCAAATTCAAGATAAAGCATACAATAGTCAAGGATCCATGTGCCGCTTAATCAAGAAATGTTGAAAGCAGGAAGAAATAAAACCTCACATGGTTGTAGCAAAAACTCACTATTAGTTTCAAATTCACCAAAAGGGAGCAATTTCAAATTTTTACAAACAATTTGAATCCGGCTTCAAGGTCCCAAAAGTTCTAAAGACACTACCTTAGCATACTCTATCCTAAAATCAACCAAACATACTCTCAAACCGTGCACACCGTTACCATTTAAGAAGAAAAGCATTCAACTATACAAGTCCAAAAGTATTATGTCTAAAGCAAGAACAAAACAAAACACATTGCAAATTTGCCTTGATAGAAACAAAAATCTTTTTGGACTTTTTCAAGATAAAGAACATGGAAATGCACATACAAATGTGCATGGCAAATATGAATCAAAATCCCACCAAACATGATAGAATACCCTCCCCTAAGCTTGAATGAGACAATACACTCAAATCATAAATCATAGAATCCATGGGAGGGGAAAAAGGAAGAAATCAATCCAACAAAGCAACACACGTCTAACAAGTCACCAACCATTAGAAGAGTAGCAAGGAATGATATTACCGGATGTTAGGTGGGTGTAAATACCCCCAAATGACCCAATTCAACCTTTCAAAGCTAATTTCCTCAATAATTGAATCTTGCTTTCCATATGCTAGCAAATGTGGAGTCATACTTCCTTGAATCTTGATCCAAACCAATGGACCGAAATATATCAAGTTATGTACCTAGAAAAAGGCACACAAACATTTCCACAAGAGAAAATCTATTCTAAAAAGAAAAGAAAATGAAAGCAATAAAACACGAGTTACTTCCTGAGAAAGGCTTGCTTCAGGTCCAAGGTTGACCGCTCTAGAATAAAAAAAACAAATTCAACAAAATAATAAGAAGAAAAAGAAGAAAAGGAAGAAGAAGAAGGCAAACTCTCCTCAAAATGTTTTTGGGTGGCAAAATCACCCTTTTCCTCAATAGAAGACAAATGAGGGACATGTAAATCCTCGTAGACAAGGGGATCCCCAATAGGCTTATTGACAAAAGTAGGGAGGGATATAAGAGTGTAAGGGATATGGTTAAATTTCCTTGAAAAAGGGATATGAGAAGATGGAATAAGGGCTATGGTCTCACAAATGAACACTTTTTCACCACCATGCCTCAAATCACCAGTAAGAGCATGAAAATCAATCGTAGAATCCTCAAAAGAAGAACACTCATGATCTCCATCTCCCTCAAACATCCAACCTCCAAGAGGAACTACATAATCCCCTATATCACAACACGGAACAACAACTCCCTCAACATCCTTAAAACCCAAAGTCTGAAAAACATGCATGAATGGATGCAAATTCATTTCAAACTTATTTCTCTCCCATGAAGCATCCTTAATGAACTCATTCAAAAGGCTATGGGTTTTCTTTTGACTCACAAAGAGCACATTGGATATAAACTCAAGCGAGTCCAAATACTCATTGATAGAAGAATCACAATCATGAACAAGAGACTCATCAAGATGGGAAAAGGGGTTGGAGTCTTCAAATTCAACACTTTCTTCATTCTAAATTCCTTCACCATCGCTCAAATGCTCTCCAATGGGATTCTCACACTCTCTTGGTTGCTCAAAATCATCATCATCATCCTCAACACACACACGGGATTTAGAATTTTCACAAATAAGCATCAAAGATGACAATTGGCTTTCTAGCTCTCCACCTCTCTTTCTTTCCTCCTCAAAACGCTCCTCACTCTTTTTCATCATCTCTAATTGACTCATCATAGAATTAAAGATCGACTCCTTACTAGGCCCAAGCTCATTACTAAGCTTAATATGCCTAATTTGAGTTTCAAAAATAGAAATAAGAGATTCAAAAGGTGTAGAAGGTTGAGGCTCAATAAGAGAAGAAGACGTACAACCAAGATTGGAAGAATCAACATTAAGATCGTGAGCATATACATCACGTTGGGGAGTGGGGGCACAATCAAGCATATGAGATTCTTTATTAAGGGAACAAAGCACATCACAAGAAGCCATGGTAAATAAAGGCAAAAATTGAAACACACCATTAGCGTCAACTTGAGCATGCACCTCATCATCATGAACAATAGGGGAAGTAGAGTTAAAAACATTAGTTCTAGGTTCAATCATGGGATCATATGACAATTCATGGGGATTCATGCTAATATTAAAAGAATCAAGACATTGCACATCAATATTAGATCCATGATTACCCCAATTATAGAAATCCCATGCAAACCAAACATAAAAATCCCAAGCATCATCAATTGATAATGCTCTAAATTCACCATTATTCATGCATTCAACTTCATCCCTAGTTTGCTCATTCAAACCAAACTAACAAACCTCACAAGCCTCCTAAAGACTAAAACAATTATAGTCCAAAAATCCCTCAAGTCTATTAAAATATTCACAAAAGGCTCATTGTTATATTGAGGAAATGAGAGAAATGCCATTTTATTTTTTTAAAACAAGCAAAAATCAAATAAACAAAGAGTATGTACAAAGACCTAGACTCAAGCAATCAAAAACAACCAAACATAGACACTGTTCCCCGGCAACGGCGCCATTTTGACAAGGGGAAAACTAAGTCGTTGACTAATCCTTCCTAAGCCAAACAAAATTTATAAACACTTAACTAACCTAAATAAAATTATAGAGGTAAGTCAAGGGTCGAACCCAAAGGAACGGTTATGTTCAAGTGCTTTCAATTAGGCGCCTAAGCTAGGTCGAAGTCAAGAGTAAAGAAGTAACACTAACAACTAACAAACAAACTACCAAACAAATAAAACACAAGCAATGGGGATCAACAAGTAATCATGACAATTGCAACAACATGAAAATAACATGCCAATCAATGGTTGTGAAGACTAATGCTAAGAGCTATCAATTGGAATCAAAGAGATATCTCCTAATCGTTAAGCTAGATGTCTCTACGAATAACAAATTAGGGGAATCACAATCCAAACCAAACGATAATTGTAATTCCTAAACTAATTGGTCGTATCATTAGAAATCACAATGTAATCTAGCATAATTCTCAAGGCCTAATCAAATTACACACATGCAAACTTACATTAATCACTTTAATCTCATCAATCAATTAACACAATTCCCAAATCAATCACAATCAATCAATCATACAAGTTTCCCCCAATCTCTAGCCAAAAAACTACTCAAGAATCATCATCTATAAAAAAACAACTAAAGAAATCAAGAATTAACAAAATATCAAGAACAATTACACTAATCAAGATCAAACATCCAAATCAAATCAAACAAGCATGAATCTAAACAAAACAATAAGATGAGATAGAGTTAGAAATGCTCATTGATAATAGAGAAGATCTTCAACACAATTGTCACCCTGTATAATCAATCTCTCAAATCACCATTGAAATCTCTCACTTTCTCTCTCTAACTCTACTCCTAAACTAACCCTCAAACTAGAGAGAGAAACTCTCATCTAAGCTAAAATTATTATCAAAATTATGTCTTGAATTTCTTACAAAAATCAAGTTAAGAAAGGTATTAAAAAAAGGCGCAAAAACCAAATCGAGCGAAGCCGAAAACAGGGAGTAGAGCCCACGCGGGCAGGGGTGTGTGCCCATGCACAGGGGTTGCGGGCCCGCACGACTGGTCAGCGCGCTCGCGCTCTTCTGGGTTTCTTCGACTTCTTCGCCTCTTTGTGCTATCGCAAATGGGTCTCGTGAGCTCCACTTGATACAGGTTGGGGGTGGCAGTTTCTAAGGGACTCCACAGTGGGTTCAACACCGATTTTATTGAGAGCACGGCTTGAGAGCGCAAGAGCTAGAACTTGGAGCATCAACTTCCTTGCATGAGCTTTCTCAATGCTATGAGCTTATTCCAAAAACATCTTCCAACTTAGAAAACCACCAATATCGAGACTCGAACCTCGTACAATACCTATAACCACGAAAATAGGAGAAATAAAGGAGAAAACACAAAAACAAAAACAAGAGAGAAAAGGGAAATAAAAAGAAAATGCATAAAACTAAGCATTTATTAAGAAAGAAAGCTATGAAAAAGGTAAAAACAACCTAAATACTCATCAAATGAGTGCCATAAATGGCACTCATCAGACGGCCATCAGATTCCTATTTATTTCATCAGTCATGTACTACATAACGCTGAGCTTAGGTACCCTCCCATTGAAAATTCGGCTTAGCATTGTTCATGTCATCAAAGAAGCTAAGGCCATATTTTCAAGCTCATTCAATCATGGTTTACATAGACCAGCAACTTAAGAAGTCGTTTGCAACTTTAGAAGCTAGTGGCCGGATGCTTAAGTGAGCTTTAGAGCTGAGAGGCTTCGACATCACATTTTAGCCTAGAAAATCGATTAAGGGGCAAGCCTTTCCTGTTTTTTTGGCTGAAATGGCTCGGCCGGATTTGCAACCAGCACAGGATCAAATCTTGAAGGTATATATTGATGGTAGTGCAACGACGACTGGGTGCGACGCTGGTATCATCTGTCAGTCTCCCGAAGGGGACAAGTTTGAATACACAATGAGATTTCAATTTCAAGCCTCCAACAATGAGGCCGAGTACGATGCTCTGTTGGCCGGCCTTAGAATGTGTAAGGCGGCAAGGGCAATAAGAATTGATGCAAATTCGGACTCCCAGTTGGTAGTCAGCCAAGTAAATGGCGATTATGAAGCTAGGGAGCCGGCTATGATGAAATATCTGCAGAAGGAAAAAGATGAGGCTGAGGGCCTAAAGCATTTCTCCTTATAACAAGTTCCCCATTCAGATAATCATCTAGTAGACACGCTCTCTAAGTTAACATCCTCGGCGTCATGTGATACTCCCAGGTTAGTGTTTTGGGAAGTAAAGGAAAAAAGGAGTATTGATGCCAAGCCAGTACAAATTATTGACAAAAGCTCCACTTGGATGGAAGAAGTCATTTCCTACCTAAGGGTTAGGATCAAAGTTATCAGAATCGGGATTCTACTTTGAATCGGTGAGTGGGGTAGAATCGAATCGTAGAATCATACGATTCTACCAAAATGTAAAATTGGGCTTCAAAATGTAACAAATGACTACATACATAATTTTATAGCAATGAGAATGATAATAATATATATTGTTAGTAACATAATATTGACATACAAACATAAAATAGTTTTTCAAGTAATTTCGCACGCGCATAACTCAAACAATAAAATATAAACTATAAAGTTAGATTATTGGTACACATTCTTAACCATGAGAGTAACACGACAGTTGTTGTTAAATTATGAAAAAAAATAACGTTGTTGACTCGTAAAGTTGTTTTCCCTAGACCCAAGCATAATTAAAAAACAAAATCCAATAATGATAGAAAACTAAGTGTCAAGTTAGTTCATTTAACGAGATAGCTAAAGAATGACAACTACAACAAACTCATGTTATAAAAGTGTTTTTTGTATGCCCAAAGTTGAGTGCATGAGACTCATGAATACATTCTTATGCCCACAAAATTTAAATGGTTGGATAAAATCTTAAAATTATTTAAATTGATGTTTCATAAGCTTTATTATGATTTAGATTGAATAATATGTAAGTCATTGACTAAAGTTAGGTTCAACTATGACACCCTTACACTCTTTAGTCTATAACATAAAATATATAAATGATATAGGTACGAAACCAATTCTATTAGAAAGTAGACTTCAAGAGCTTTCCAATGACATCTTATAAGCCTAATTCCGACTTCGGAATCAAAAGTTATGGGTTTCGAAAATCAGATTTTTTGTAGGAATAGAATCGATAGAATTGGTATAGAATCGTAGAATCGGTACCGATTCCACCGATTCTATGAGCGATTCTACAGCATAACGATTCTACCAGCGATTTACATCGTTTAGGTGGATTAGGATCGTAGAGTCGTACGATTCTACGATCCGAATCGCGATTTTAATAACATTGGTTAGGATACTCCCGACTGATTCGAAAGAGAGTTGGCTAATGAAGAAGAGGGCGGCCTAGTTCGAGATGAAGAATGGGGAATTATTCAAAAAAGCTTTTGTGAAACCGTATCTGAAGTGTATCACCCCTGAAAAGAGGGCATGATGTGATGGACGACCTCTATCGAGGGCAATGCAAGTCACACATTGGAGGGCGAGCCTTAGCTGAGAAAGTTATTCATCTAGGGTAATACTGGCCATGTATGAATGTAGACGCCATGCTAATAGTGAAGAAATGTGACAACTGCCGGAGATTCGTAACCCTAATTCATCACCTATAAAATAGTCTGTTGGCCATAAGTAGTCCACTCCCCTATACAAAGTGGGTTGAAGCCGAGGCTGTTCGAGGAATTAAGTGGACGGACGTATCAGCCTTCATCTAGAAAAATATCATTACTCGTTTTGGGGTACCACAGTCTATGGTATTCGACAATGGACTACAATTTGGAATGCGTCAACTCAAGATTGGCTGAGTGACCAGGGCATCATCATTGTTTTGTCTCGGTCGGCTGCCCCCAAGCCAATAGCCAGGTTGAGGTGTAATACCCCGTATTTTTGAAACGTATTTTCTAATTAGTATTCTCTTTAAAAAGGTATTTTAGTAATTTATTTTACTATTTGAATTTTGGAGCCAAAATGATATTTGAATTTTGGCGCCTAAAGTATTTTAAAACTTAATTATTATTTTTGGATTTTGGATAAGATTTATTATCCATTTATTTTATTTTAAAAACCGGATTATTTATATATGTTTCGGATATTTTAATTAAACAAAATTATATTTTATTATTTATTTAAAAGGGCAGAAAATTCCTAAATTATTAACAATGATTTTCGGATTTTCTATGTGTAGAAAATCTGATTTTCTTATTTATTTTATTTAGTGAATAATTGGAATTTTATTAATTAATTATTTTATACAATAAATATTATTTACACAATTATTTTTAATTCCTTAAAACTAGCAAATTTATTCCCTAAATATCTAAAGAAATCATGATGGATTTTTGGGTGACTTATTTTGGTAAATTATATTTTCAATTATCTCATTAAAATCTCTTATTTTCCTTAATTCTAATTCTCCATCTTTTTAATATCTAATCATCATATTTTCTTGCCATTCATTCTTCTTAATTATTCCCCAAGTAATTCCAATGTCCTTATTATTTTTCATGACATACATACATTCCATATTCAATTATACACAATCACCTTAATATCCAAACTTTCCTTAATTATTTTACTCACTTCTCCAGGTAATCTCTTAAACCCTACTTGTCATAATTCTTCCCACATTCTCTTGCCATAATTCTTGCATGAGCTAGCCTATAAATACCCCTTCATACCTCTCATATTCTTCACACCAAAAACCCAATTCTCTTATTCTCTCTTATTCTTCTTTTCCCTAAACCGTTTCATACTTTTCTTCTCCTCTTTTCATACAAATATTATCCCGTATACCTTTGAAGCCAGTTTTCGGGCACTTCTGGTCAACTTTTGGGGTATTGACGTTTCACAGAAGATTGTTCATCTCGAAAAATCCTTGAGGTTAGGCTCAAGAAGCACCCAATTCGAAGTTATATTGAAGGAGTTATGACCTCTGCAAGTTCTGCCTATTATTTCCTACGAAAATTCAATTCTCTTTAATCCTATTCTTTTATCTTCTTCATGGTTAGTTTTCTAAAATACAAATAAGCTATAATTTTATATTAAAGTATTATTTTAAAAGAGTTTTATAGTCCATGCACATTAGATTTGAGTTTATGTTGTGATAACCTTATGGTTATGTTATTTGCAAGGTGTATTCGTGATTGAACTTTGAAAGTGTGAAGTATTGATTGATATTCGGAATCAAGGTTCTTTAGGTTTTTTTTGTGTGGTTTTTCTAGCATGGATCAAGGTACATTTAGGTGGCTAAATACCTTTGAAAGTGATTGGTTTAAATAACATGTTTTACGATTTGATTGGTGATTGAATTAAATTGATTTAAATTATGATTTTGAAATAAATTATGTTTGAAGGTATTGATTTTAATAAAAGTATTTTGAATGATTGATTTTTAAATCATGTTTTGAATGGTTTGAATTACTTATCATGTTTAAATAAAGGAATTGACTTTAAAAGGTTTGTTAAATTAAATAAAAGGTTTTTCAAGGAAGAGTTTTTTATTTTGAAAAGTTATTAATATGAGATTTTATTCTCAAGTATCTATTTAAAAGGTTTTAAGTTTTAAAGTATGTGGAATTATTAAAAAGGAGTTTGAATTGTAATGGAATTTACTGGATATTAAAAGGATTTATTGGACCATTAAATTTTTATTGTTAATGCTTTATAAGCATGTCGGTAATCCCAATATGCGGATTTGGTTTATTGATAAGGCCTTGGACTTTGTATGACCGGGTCTTTCCTCAAGAATAGCCTTGTAATATAAGGAGACTAGCTTGGGGGGTGTGCACACTTGGGTGAGGAATTGGATTAAAAGGAATTGGTTCTTAATAAAGGAATTGGTTTTATTAACTATTATTTTGAATATTGAATCATTGGAATCGGTTTTGGAATAATGAGTTTGGAATTTATTGGATTAATTATTAGAATTGATTTTTAAAGCATGTTTGCAAATAAATTGAGTTTACATTATCTTGCACTTATCGTACTTAGCATAATTTGCTAATCCGTATTTCTTATTTGTTTTGGTTCGCCCTGTTTACCGTAATGGTAAGCAGTGTTGACTATTTTCAGACGGAGTCATGAATGAGCATATGTGAGTCCTGGGATTTGCTTCACCAAGTTTAGGAATGTTGGTCACGTCTTTATTTTGAGTACTCATAACAATGTTACTATTTTTATAAGTATTAATAAAAGAAAGTTAAGTTTCCGCTGCAAGTTTTGTTATTGAGTTAAGTGTTTGAGTAGCCTTGCGTAATCACACGTCGGTAATACGCCCAAGTCTATCTCTACGGTATAATTATACGTATTATACTAGTATTTTCGTAGAGGGAGATTTCGGGGTGTTACATGAGGCCTATAACAAGCTGATTTCTAACAGCATCAGGCGTAAGCTTGAGAAATCAGGCGCCTGTGGGCGTACGAGTTGGTTAATGTACTATGGTCCATCCGTACCACATCAAAAAGCTCCACAGGAGAAACCCCCTTCTTTCTAGTATATGGTGCCGAAGTAGTGCTCCCAATTAAAATGTACGAGCCCAGCCTCCGGGTAATGTTATATGACAAATCGGCCAGTTGCGAGGCCAGGAAGACTGCCTTGGATTTCCTTCCTGAAGCCAGGGGCAATGCAGCGCTTAGACACGAGATCTATATTCTAAGGATGAAAAGGGTATACAATCGCCGAGTCTCTAAGCGGCCGCTTAAGATGGGGGATCTAGTCCTATGAAAGATGGAAGCGGTGGGTCGATCCAATGAAGACGAAAAGTTAACTCCAAACTGGGAAGGGTCCTACCAAGTCAAGGAAGAATTACGTGATGGAACATACCGACTTGAAGCCTTAGATAGCCGTCCTATTCCTCGTACATGGAATACAAGAAACTTGAAAAAATATCATGTTTAAAGCTTAATAGCCAAATGTTACACCCTAGTCTGAAAGACCAAGTAGTGTATCCGAGGCGTAATGGCCGAACAATGTAATTAAGCCGGACGACCACCAACTATGTAAAAATTTGACAAAAATCAATGAAAAGTCAAGCATTGTTATTAAATTCATTGTTCTTTACTGCTATGAATGTCTATACGTACTGTTAAGCTAAACGCCAAATGAAAATAACAACAAGGTGGCTTATAGCAATGCTGGTCGGTCAACAAAGAATAGACACAGCTTCCGCCTGAAAAGGGATACCAGTGCTTCTTCAACATAGCAGCTCGGTCGTCTCAAAATAAGGCATAGAGTGGAGGCCGAATAGGAACTCACTGACAGCAAAACAAAATGAACTAGTGTAGACACCCATTTGTGTCTCCCCAAAACCAAACCCAGTGATGAATACCTTTCACGTCAAAACATAATCGAATGAGGTGAAAGTGGTTGAAAGTCAAGTGTCGCGGTTTAGTTTTAATTAATTTCTTTTCTCTCTGTTTTTGAAAATGGCTCTATTTATTTGAAAACGTCCATTTCGGTTTATTTTGGTCCATGATAAGGGTCCAATAATGGTGTAGTTGGATGGGGCTTGAAAAGACCTTTCCAACGATATATTATAAGCCCAATTCCGATGAATAATGAGGAAGTTATGGCCAAAATACTAAACTGGGCCCAAACCGGATTTTACCAACGACCCAATGATCATGAGGAGGGTCCAAAGGTTTAATCCTATTCCTAAACTAATTAGGATTGATTAGAATCTTTTATAAGTTTCTAAAATATCTTAATTATCCTTTTTTGAAAAGATAAGATCATGGAATTTGATTTAAATATAAACTTTCCTTTTTTAAAACTTTCCTAATTCTATTTGAATTTAAACTTGTTCAAAGATAGTCAGATATTATTTTCGTGCCTCATATTTTTTATCCAAATTTTATATGGTTGGATAGATCTTGAAATTATCTTTCCAATGATATATTATAATAATAAATCCGAGCTATAACGACAAAGATATTAAAGATATACGAAACTCTATCCAAAACTGACACCGTCTCACTATTTCGTCCATATCTTTTTATCTACAAAAGATTTTAATCTGATTCCAATTGCATTAGAAATTAGACTTCAAGAGCTTTCCAACGACATATTATATGACTTATTTGGACTTCTAGATCAAAAGACATGATAAAAACAAAATCCGCAAAAACTGTTTCTGTCGCCAAACGACAGGCTTGTCGCCTCGCGACAGACTCTGTCGCCTGGCGACAAGATAAATTCTTGGCGACAAGGTTGGTTTGTTTAGCGACAGCGTGGAGTTTTATTCCTTATCAAATTCTATGATTTTCCGGACTGTTTTCTTATAAATAGGGTCCGAACCTCTGTTTTTATTCATCAACTTTCATCAATCAACAATCAATCATCAACTATCAATTCTCATTCAATTCTTCCTTAATTCTCTATTTTCTCACTTAAGCAATATATGCTTTCTTTCCCTCTCTTTCTAAACTACCTTTTTTACATACAATATTCCGCATACACAAGACTTAGAGTCATTTAGCCAAGTTCGAAGTTGCCTTCGCCCTAGACGTGCAAGGTTGATAATTTCTGAGGGTTTGGTCCAAATCTAGTCAAAACTTTATTTGAATTGATTTCAATTTAATTCTTTAATTATTGTTTATTATTTTCATTGAAGTTTACTAACTTGTGTATTTTGTTATTAGAAAGAGGTACGAGGCTTCAAAGTATGTAATCTTATTACTCTCTTTCAATGTAGAAAGCATGTTTATTATTGATTAATTTCTAGTATCATGTTAGGATGTTATTTTATGCTTTCTAGAATCATGTTTAGGGTGCCTTTTATTGCTTTACTCTTTCTAATATCATGTTAGTACCATGTTAGGTTTAAAGCTTCGATCTTTATTGCTTAGTGACATGCTAGGAGTGGTTATTAATCTTGTTAGTATCATGCCTAGGATCTTGCTATTATTATCAAGTTTTATTATGCCTTATCATGCTATTATCATCGTTATGGTTATCATGATTATTATTTATTATATTGTTTATTCTTATGTTGCTTGATATATTTTTATTGTTATTGCTTGATCACGCCTTTTATGCAGGTTTAAAGGGAATTTGTACTTGAAATCACGCTTAATAAGATAATTAATAATTTGGTTTAGGCTAATGTGATTTTAATTCAAGTGATCGCCAATAATAGATTTATTTGTGCATTAATTTCAACCAACATAGATAAACAGGGTAGGTTTAATATAATGTTTGTATGTTATTCGAAAAGCGCGCATGAATACGAGCAGAACAAAGTAGAGGCCTATTTTATAGGGCGGGTTCTTTCTTTTGTAGATTGGATTCGTACCCTCATCCCCGGACCCTATTTGGTTCAAGACCTTATGGAGTAGTTGATGGTCCTTTTGGATTATCTTTTGGGTACAAGTTCCTTAAAACTTGTTGGCGACTCTTTTTGCTCTTTGTCTTTCCCTTTGGAACGCCACCGTACTTTAGTGTATGATCACAGTGGGGTTCAAGTTTGGGGGTTATCATAATGCTTGAAATATTCCCCACAGTTTTTGGCGACTCCACTGGGGAAGATTTCTATTTATATTCCTGAAATTTATTAAATTTTGGCAATTATTTAGAATGAGCGGATGAGACTCGAAAAATTCTAAGTATTTCATGTGCGTGATTTGATTAACATTATTGTCATATGCATTAAAAGGTCCTCATGGGAGCACCCCATGAGTCAATCCATAGGAATTTTACACGTAGGAAATTTGGGAAATATCTTTCATGACTAGAATCGAAAAGATAATACGAAATCTGGAAAATTCGAAGAACACAGAAACTTGCCAAGGCATGTAGGAACTAGCGTCTAGAAAACAGGGCTTGTCGCCCGTAAAAAGTTTCTGTCGCCTGGCGACAGGGACTTTTTTGCGGCGACAGTCCCTGTAGTCTGGCGCCAAGTTCTTCCAATACCGAGCCAGGGTTCTGTCTTCTTGCTTTGACCTTTTCTAGTGTTGTTGGCTTGATTTTGCTTATTGATTGAGTCATTTTCTCACTTTTCTGAAACCCATATGTGTTCTACATATGTATATAACCCTCTGGGGGTTCCTGCTTTGCCTGCCCAATGGAGTATTCCACTATTTTGTGCAAAGCTCAGATTTGGGGACATGTAAGTTTTGTGAATCCATCCAACCATGGCGTCGAGTCCGGTCTCATACCGCACTCGCGGAATCTTGTCCATTCGCTCCAACCCTCTTGGCAGGCTTGTGTGCAATGCATGTGGATTCTTAACCATGGAACTTTTTGACTTAACCCATATCCTCGAACTTTAGAGAACTAGAGCCATGGTTAGGTTGCAAACTCATCTTGTGACTATGTGAACTATGTGTACTTTTTGCGTGTATATATTATATGTGCGCTAACCGTTTGTTTGACTTGTGTTAAAGACTAATAAATTAACCAATGACTAAAAGACTTTGTTTAATTAATTAATTAATTAATTTGAACTAATGAATATGCCTTAAATCGAGTCATAATTCCTTTTAGTCAACCCGGATTTTTATTTCCGTATACTGCACATGCGTCAACTTGTTTTGGTCATAGCCAGAGTTTTAGGAGGAACCACGAGTCGTACAACCTATGGATCTGTAGCCCCGAGTTTTATCTTTAATTTGGCGTTGGTTTCGTCTCAATCAGAGTCACAGGTTAAAAGTTATGACTAAAATACTACAGCCTGTCCAGTTTAATGCATATACGTGAAGTCTTAACTTAGTCTTTACTTGAGTCTAGTCACATAGTCTAGCCACATGGTCATGACACAAGTCTTAACATGTCACCTACACTCATTAATCTTAGCACACACTTTGTACATGTCACCATGACCATGTCTTAGGTTCATGCATGAGTCGTTTTTCCGTCATTTGAGTTGGGGTCCATTCTTTTCCTAATTCTTCCATATTTCTTCATCTCCATCATCTTCCCACTCTCCACATACTTTCTCCACACATAATATTCCCCTCATTCTTCCATGGTCTTTCTCCATCTATGCATGTTGAATCGAGTTTGAGTCATGTGATTGACAAGAAAAAAAAAAAAAGTAATGATGAGACAAAATACAAGGCAAGCTTCTCACTAAGATTTCATGCTTTCTTCTTCTTCTTTTCTCAAACCTTTCCCCCCATAAGTCTAGCATAGGCACCCTTTGTCTACCTTAGATTTATTACATAGGTTTTTTATTTTGTTCCCCTTTAATATAATGAGCATTTTAATTTCTTGCATATGATCATTGCATTGCATAATTCAAAAAAAAAAAATTAAAAAAAAATAATAAAAAAATCAAGGTCGAATTAAGCACAAGGTATATCAATGATGGGAGGCACCCCTTGTAGCCATATCATATCTCTCACCCTTTAAATATATAATCCTTTTCTTGATAAACCACTTTGAGCCTCGTCTAACGATAGACCTTTCATTTTTCAACCCACATTTACCTAACCTTGGGATGGGATGGTGTGTAACTTATGCAATTTACAAATATGAAAAGCTTGAGTGATCTCAAAAGAATAAAATGAAAATAAGTAAATGAATAAAAGTGTACAAAAGGTCAAGTGTTCCAATGTCTTTGATATAAAAATATCTTTGATAAGAACATGTCTCAGATTGCGTTTCTTATCGAGTGCTCGGTACCGTGCCTGTGAAACATGAATGCCAAGTGAGTGATAGACCGCATGATCAGGATTGCTCACACTTATGAAAATAAAATAAAAATGCAAAAGCATAAAAAAGAAGAGCAAAAAATTAAAAAAAGGGGAGCTCAAAAATGAGAAACCTCAAGCATAAAAATACAAAGATTCAAAAGCAAGGTTGCACACCTTGGGGGCTTATCTAGGGTCTTGAGCCTTTATCCCCTTCTTTCTTTAACCTTTAGCCTAACCACGTTACAACCCTTAAAAGACCTTTTTGAGGTATACATACACTTGTGCGAGGTTCGGCTAGAGCTACGTTCGGCCTGATTCCTAATGGATACGTAGGCAACCTCACATTGAGGTGCGGCCATAATAAAAATGCATTCATTTTCACATTCACACACTCACACCATGATCATATCAAGGGATTTCCAATGCTCATCCCTATTTACTTAGAGCTAGACTTGGGGGCTTGATCCTTACATCATTAGCCTACCTAGCCTAAGAGTCATCATTATTTGACTCTTATTAAATAATACTTTTCCACACCGTTAGCCTTTGCAGCTTAACTTTAGTGTCACTTTCACACACATCACAGATACATGACTAAATAGACTTCCAATTAGGAACCTTTTGTCATGAAGTCTTAGCATAACACTGAAGCATGGTTTGTCAAATCACACATCACTCATCACTCATAATCATCATTGTATCAAAGTATGAAGTGCTTAGCCTCTGTGCCTAAGTTACCTAAATGCTTTCATAATTGAGTCAACTAAGATAGTTTAGGATGAATTAATCCTTATACCTGGAGGGATAGTATCAAATGCATATACTTGATTAAGCTCATTCAACATGCACCATTTAACACTTTGATTCTTTTTCACGTCTTTCTTTTTCGGGAGAAAGTCGGTACCCTCTACAAAAATGACGGAAAATTATATGGATCATGATTCTTCCAAGATGAGAGGAGTTTGAGCAAAAATTATATGGATCAGTAAATCATAGGTGAAGAGCCTTAATTTGCAAAAGATTTGAGCAGATTTGGTTGTAAGGAAACGACCAAATTGAAAGTTCGGAGCGATATCGCGGCGACAGGCACTTTTGCCTTGCGCTGGTGCGGCGACAGGTTACGTGGCTTCATGATGTGGACATATAGACCTGGTGCAGAAGTTTGGGTTCCTTGGTACGCTAGTTAGCCCCTTTAAGCAAAATTGACATGATTTAGTCAGCTTGATTGCGACAACAATAAGTGATCGACCTGACAAAAGATCGTCTCACTTAACTTAAAGCGCCTAAGTATTGGCTCATCGCAAGCACCAAAATAACGGTTCACAACGATTTCAATTCCTAGGATGGAAGAAGATTTGAAGATTCGAGATGACGGAGCCTTCAACGGGGGGCTTTAAGGTTGAAAAGAGTCTATTACTTGGATTTAAGAAGGACGGTTTGAGATGAAGCGACCTTCAATAGCTTTCACTATGATTGGGGAGGTTATTATTGAGAAGAACGATTCAAGATGAAGCGGTCTTTGATAGCTTTCGCTAAGATTGAGGAAGTTATCGCTTGATTTGAGAAGATAGCACGAGATGAGCAATCTTCGACAACGCCCTCTAAGATTGTGGAAGTTGTCACCAAGATTTGAGAAGATAGCACGAGATGGGCGATCTTCGACGACCTTCGCTAAGATTGTGGAAGTTGTCATCAAGATTTGAGAAGATAGCACGAGATGGGCGATCTACGACGACATTCACTAAGATTGTGGAAGTTGTCACCTATATTTGAGAAGAGCGGTTCGTGATGAGGCGGTCTTCGGCAACATTCTCTAAGATTGTGGAGGTTGTCACCTAGATTTGAGAAGAGCGGTTCGTGATGAGGTGGTCTTCGACGACATTCGCTAAGATTGTGAAAGTTGTCACTATGATTCAAGGAAAAGCTCGAGATGTAGCAGCAATGATAGACAGCGTTCCCTAGGATGTGGAGAGTTGTCACAAATCGTGGAGATGGCGAAGCAAGGCCACCTTCGACGGTCCCTCAAGGTAAAGAAGAGATTGTGTATAGCGGCAATGCACTGCCGTGGCGATGTATGGCCACACCTAGAAGATGACGACATACAGTTATTTTCGACGATGTTCCCGAAATACTGTGGAGGATTGTCACCAAGAATATTGAAGGCGGCGACATATGGTTATTTTCAATAATGGCGTTCACGAGGCACAGTGGAGGTTGTCACAAACAGCAAATCAAATGCAACAGCAAAACAGTTACTTTCAGAGACGTGTGCTCGACGGTGCAAGATACGCGTTTCTTAACTCTTTTATCTGTTTTAACTAATGATTAGTTTGCAGGTATCGGCGTTATAAGAATGATTTGGAATCGCAGAACGTTTTGAATCATTCTCCGTCCCTATAGATACTTTGACTTTTGTTTTCGAAACCTAAGTTTCTCCAAACTCAGTCAAAGTGGGGGCTTCTGTAGACACCCATTTGTGTCTCCCCAAAACCAAACCCAGTGATGAATACCTTTCACGTCAAAACATAATCGAATGAGGTGAAAGTGGTTGAAAGTCAAGTGTCGCGGTTTAGTTTTAATTAATTTCTTTTCTCTCTGTTTTTGAAAATGGCTCTATTTATTTGAAAACGTCCATTTCGGTTTATTTTGGTCCATGATAAGGGTCCAATAATGGTGTAGTTGGATGGGGCTTGAAAAGACCTTTCCAACGATATATTATAAGCCCAATTCCGATGAATAATGAGGAAGTTATGGCCAAAATACTAAACTGGGCCTAAACCGGATTTTACCTACGACCCAATGATCATGAGGAGGGTCCAAAGGTTTAATCCTATTCCTAAACTAATTAGGATTGATTAGAATCTTTTATAAGTTTCTAAAATATCTTAATTATCCTTTTTTGAAAAGATAAGATCATGGAATTTGATTTAAATATAAACTTTCCTTTTTTAAAACTTTCCTAATTCTATTCGAATTTAAACTTGTTCAAAGATAGTCAGATATTATTTTCGTGCCTCATATTTTTTATCCAAATTTTATATGGTTGGATAGATCTTGAAATTATCTTTCCAATGATATATTATAATAATAAATCCGAGCTATAACGACAAAGATATTAAAGATATACGAAACTCTATCCAAAACTGACACCGTCTCACTATTTCGTCCATATCATTTTATCTACAAAAGATTTTAATCTGATTCCAATTGCATTAGAAAGTAGACTTCAAGAGCTTTCCAACAACATATTATATGACTTATTTGGACTTCTAGATCAAAAGACATGATAAAAACAAAATCCGCAAAAACTGTTTCTGTCGCCAAACGACAGGCTTGTCGCCTCGCGACAGACTCTGTCGCCTGGCGACAAGATAAATTCTTGGCGACAAGGTTGGTTTGTTTAGCGACAGCGTGGAGTTTTATTCCTTATCAAATTCTATGATTTTCCGGACTGTTTTCTTATAAATAGGGTCCGAACCTCTGTTTTTATTCATCAACTTTCATCAATCAACAATCAATCATCAACTATCAATTCTCATTCAATTCTTCCTTAATTCTCTATTTTCTCACTTGAGCAATATATGCTTTCTTTCCCTCTCTTTCTAAACTACCTTTTTTACATACAATATTCCGCATACACAAGACTTAGAGTCATTTAGCCAAGTTCGAAGTTGCCTTCGCCCTAGACGTGCAAGGTTGATAATTTCTGAGGGTTTGGTCCAAATCTAGTCAAAACTTTATTTGAATTGATTTCAATTTAATTCTTTAATTATTGTTTATTATTTTCATTGAAGTTTACTAACTTGTGTATTTTGTTATTAGAAAGAGGTACGAGGCTTCAAAGTATGTAATCTTATTACTCTCTTTCAATGTAGAAAGCATGTTTATTATTGATTAATTTCTAGTATCATGTTAGGATGTTATTTTATGCTTTCTAGAATCATGTTTAGGGTGCCTTTTATTGCTTTACTCTTTCTAATATCATGTTAGTACCATGTTAGGTTTAAAGCTTCGATCTTTATTGCTTAGTGACATGCTAGGAGTGGTTATTAATCTTGTTAGTATCATGCCTAGGATCTTGCTATTATTATCAAGTTTTATTATGCCTTATCATGCTATTATCATCGTTTTGGTTATCATGATTATTATTTATTATATTGTTTATTCTTATGTTGCTTGATATATTTTTATTGTTATTGCTTGATCACGCCTTTTATGCAGGTTTAAAGGGAATTTGTACTTGAAATCACGCTTAATAAGATAATTAATAATTTGGTTTAGGCTAATGTGATTTTAATTCAAGTGATCGCCAATAATAGATTTATTTGTGCATTAATTTCAACCAACATAGATAAACAGGGTAGGTTTAATATAATGTTTGTATGTTATTCGAAAAGCGCGCATGAATACGAGCAGAACAAAGTAGAGGCCTATTTTATAGGGCGGGTTCTTTCTTTTGTAGATTGGATTCGTACCCTCATCCCCGGACCCTATTTGGTTCAAGACCTTATGGAGTAGTTGATGGTCCTTTTGGATTATCTTTTGGGTACAAGTTCCTTAAAACTTGTTGGCGACTCTTTTTGCTCTTTGTCTTTCCCTTTGGAACGCCACCGTACTTTAGTGTATGATCACAGTGGGGTTCAAGTTTGGGGGTTATCATAATGCTTGAAATATTCCCCACAACTAGTTTAGCAACCCCTAATCGCACGATGATGAACCTAATAAAGGGGGCAATATACATTGGCTGAGTAAAATGTTGAGCAAGGGCTTCCCTAGCAAAGCTACTCGACCATCAGTTTTACAGGACAGAGTAAAATGCTATGTAAGGGTCTCCCTAGCAAAGATACTCGGCCATCGGCTTTACATCGGCCGAGTAGAATGTTAAGCAAGGGCCTTCCTAGCTAAACTACTCGGCCATTGACCATTTATACTAAGAACGCCTCAAAAAGATGCCGGCTACCATTTGTGGCAAGGGCATACTTTGTTCAGCCAATCGGCTAACTAGCCTAAAAGGTTATTCGGCCTCATCAGGCCAAAGGAAAGACAAGCGGGAAGCTCTAAAACCGCCTAGGTATATATTACCCGCTTAGGACAAAGACTTCCCTAGGCAAACGAGCCCAGTAGACAGAAATTTACAAGTTGAGAGAATACTTGAAATTTCTTGGGTACATCTGAGCGACAGCTTCAACGGACGACTCAAACAAAGCCCATAAAGAGGTCGTATAATTAATGTTGATTTGGCGTCTACCTAGTCCAAGGGCAATCATTATATATGATTTGATTAACTTACTAGTAGTCATACCCTTAAGGGAATAAAATGTACTAAGTTAATCAAACCACTGAGAATATGGAATAGGCAAACGCCGTATAGAAGGGCAGACCCCTAGTGTTTGTACGAAAAGCAATAAAAAGCATGAATAAAACGATCATATTGCTAAAATTTATAAAATTAACATAAATTAAAACCCTTCGAAGGTGACAAAATAATCCTTACAAAGCCGCTTAAAATATGCGGCAATAAAAATTGTTCAGCAGAAAAAAAAAAAAAAGAGACAAGCTTAAAGTTGAAGAAGAGGAGGGCTCCTCACTAGGATACTTCCTCGGTGCCATCATCAACATTGACCGCATTATCAGCCTGAGGTGGACCCCCATCCTCGGCCGCATCCTTTTCCTTGTCCTCTCCATCTTCAGCGTTGCTAGGTTGGGGAGAAGGAGTTTCGATAAAGGGAGAGACAGGCAGCCTAATGGCTTCGCACTCGTCCCTCATGGTGAGGAAGTCTAAGCTTCTGGTGAAGCGCTCCTGATAATAGCCGAGCTCGTCCTTTTCCACCATCATGGAAAAAGCATCCTCAAGCCGGTTCTTGAGACGAGTAAGTGCCGACTACTCAATCCAGACGACGTCTGCTAAAGGTATTTTCCTTGGGCATTGAGCTGTTGCTTCAGCTCTTCCACTTCTTTCCTGAGGCGCTCGGCCTCCTGCTTCTCCTCATCCGCAGCCTTTAGCGCTGCTTCTAAGGCCTCCCTATTGGAATCAAGCTCAGTTTTGAGCTTGTTCGAAGACTCAGCCGCCTCCTTCCAACTGGCCGCCTGAGTGATCGCCTCATCTCTTTCCTTGGTGAGAGCTTTGTTGGTTAGACGCTCTTACTTAAGAGCATCGCCGATTTTGACGATGCATTCAGCCTGCTTGGTCGCCTTCTCAACTAGGGCGTTCATGGCGGTCTGGTGGCGGACCTTTTTGATAGCCAGCATTTCAGTGTTCTCGTCCTGAAGGCGCCGGATGTCATTCCAGGCCGACTAGATCTCACGTCTCTGCTGCAACCGCCAGTCCTGGAAGGCGAAGAGCCTAAGAAGAAGCTGCGGACGATCGAACAAAGATAAGTCAACAAAAAGGGAGGAAATTGGCTAAGTACTAAGGGGGACGACGAGTTCAGATACCTTAACACAACTGTTGATCATTGGACCGTGGTGCCCATCGTTGATACCCCGGTATTTGTTCTAGGTCTTGGCTGGGACAGCTTGCTGAATAGCGTCCCGAACAGCCTTACGCTCGGTCCCGGTCATAGAAGATCAAGGGAGCCGAGCATCCATCTCTTCAGAAATGTCTACAAAGTAAAAACACAAGTTAGGAAAGATTTGATAAAAGAAAACTCAGATAGGAAAAGATGAAGACATCAGAGTACCTTCTAAGAGATCAGGAGCATGCTGATGCCTCTCAAGAGTTGGCGTCGGCACAGTCTGTTCTTTTACCTTAGGCGGGGACAACTGCCCTTCTTCAGTTTGGGAACCCGTCGGTCGAGTTCCCAGATACTCAACATACGAAGTTAAGTCATGGCTGGTCGTTTGGTCCAGGGACGACTTTCCCTCTTCGTCCTTTCAGACTGACGTGTCTCGGGCCACCTTGGACGGTTGTGGTCCCAAGGGCTTGGAAACCCCACTAGGTCTCAGCTGCGGTTGTTCTCCTTTAGGTTGCTCTAACATAACCCGCGACCTTACACTGGCTGCTTGCGACCCTGAGGGGGTCTTGGACGCAGAACTTTTGCGAGATTTGGACGACCCCTTGTCCTTTGAAGCAGGCACCGACTGCTTCCTTGCATGCCTAGGGGTAGCTGTCTAAAAAAACACCAAAGTATGAGGTTAGACTACCCCATCCGAGCAGAAGTAGGAGGAACAACCCTCCAAACTGTTTTCACTCGGCATAACTTTCCCCTGTCCAAGCAGAAGTAAAATGGAAAGACCGCTTAATAAAATCAGCTCGACCAGGTGGGAAAGAGTTGGATCGTCCGAAATAGAATAAAAGAATCCTTAATCCAGCATGGAAGATCGGACGCAAAAAAAAAAAGAAAAAAAAAGAATAATATACTTAATTAAATAATTCAAGGCAAAAGGATGAAGAATGTGTTTGTACCCCCTTTGCCGCCTCGTACTGCTACCTTAGGAGCCGATAGCGCTAAATATTGAACTTGTTCATGTCGACCTCCCCCTTCGATGCTGGGTCAAGCTGAGACATGGCTCGTTCTATAAGAATAAATAGTTGGGAGTTAGAAAATTCTCAAGTGTAAATATAGTCAAGTGTTCATATCACGAAAATCTACCTAGAGTGTAGTTTCAGAGCAAGCTGAACGAGGACATAAACATGGGAATCCTCAGCCAGTCCACTAAGGGAATCCACTTAGGGATGATGGCCACTCGGCGACCCCCCTCCCCCCCCCCCCCCCGAAACTCCCTCTTGACCGAGAAGTAGTCAAGCTGATGAGCATGGTCCGGATGAATGGGAGGACGGGTTGGACGATGGTCCCTTCGTCCGAGTTTAACAGGAGAAGAGTTAAAGTTGTTCATTTTCCTGTTAAACACTCGATCCCTGTCCCGGACAAGGTAGAATCTCTGCTTCCAGTCGCGCCATTTAGACGGCTTGCACAAGACCACCATGTACTCCGGCCGGGTGTTCAAAACGGACAACCCGTCTGCATCGGCCTTCAGCTTCACCATGTTATGCATGGCGCAGAAGATTGGAAAGTTAGGCGTTAAGCCCATCCTAAGGCAAGTAACCAAGTAGCCAAAAATGTTTGCCTAGCTGTTTGGTGCTAGCTGGACCAAGGCAATGTTGTATACGTCCAACAGATCCTGGACGAAAGGATGAAGGGGAAAGCAGAGACCGACCTCCAATGCAGCCCTATATACATTGAAACCCCGATGAGTAATAGTCGGGTCATCTGAAGCCACCACTAAAGTAGAAGTGCGTGGCGGTTCGATCCTATAACCTTCCCCTAGCATGAGGAACTTCTCAAATGACTCAAACTTGTCGTTGAGGAAACTTAGGGAAGTTACCCCAATCTCACGGCCAAACGGAATGTTAGAGTCCTCCTCTTCGGCCGGAGCGTCAGGGTTTTCACCCCCCTGCTCGGCCTCTTGAGGTTTGGGCTCCCTCACCGAAACAAAATCAGTACATAGAACTTTGTCCAGCTCAAATGCTTCAGCTGAGCTTCCTCCGACCGAGCCCTACCCTAGGTCAGCCAGCACCATACCTTCAGGCATTAAGGGAGGCTTGTCCTTCTCTTTAGCTTCTCCCCCAGACCCGTGACTTCCAGATGGAACGTTACGGGGGCGCTCTGTCGGCTCAACATTATTTGATGAGTGGCATTTATGCCACTCTTTTATCCTTTTTCTCTAAGGATTTTCCCCTCATTTGCACTTATTTGAGCTTTTTCAAAGCGTTTTATCTTCGTTTTTGTGTTGTTTTGTCTTTTCTCGTGTTTTTCCTCTTTATTCTCCCTTTTCTTGTGTTTTCTTAGTTTTCTTTGATATTTTATAGGTTCTCGGCCCCTTTGTGAAGCCTATGGATGCATATGGAGCTAAGGAAGGGAAAGAGATGCTCAAGGAGAGGGCGCGCAACCAAGTATAGGCTGCGGGCGCGGATCGCAGCTCTGAAGTTTCTTCAATGTGGCGGTAGATGCCTTACCGCGCCCTGGGAGATGCCTCTCCTCAACTTCCCGTAGGCACGGTACCTAGGGCCGCGGGCGCAGCATTTCGAGCTTCGTTTCTCCCTTGTTCCCAAGCCGCGACCTCTCCTCAACTGGAGAGCCCTCTTCAGTTTCCACCCGTGGGTGCGACACCATAGGTCGCGGGCGCGGCTTGCTGGGCTAGGCAGTTCCGTACCCAGTCAAGAGAGGGCGCAGCATGTGAAGAGAAGACTCTCTTTGGGTCTTTATTTCCGGATAGGTGATGCATATAAATAGTCTTCTTATTGAATTTTGTAATTATCCAATTTTCCAATCAACATTAGAATATTGTATTTTAAGAGAGAGAAAATTGCTTATTCTTCAAGTTTTATCATTGTAATCAAGACTTGGTCAAGGTTATTTTAATCCAATGCTAGAATTTCAAGTTTCCATCTTTAATCAAGTTTCTCAGTATTCTCTTACCCTTTCCTTCTAGTTTAATTTATTTTCTTTGATGTTAATTGTTTTCATCTATTCCTTTAGTTGAGCTTGTTAGATTTGTTTTTCCTTTGATTTTAATCATGTTTAGTTTTGTGTTGATTGAATCCTTGTTTAGTTTAGTTATAATGCTTAGTTTCACTTCCCTTGGCTAAGTTTTTATCTAGGGGAAGGGGGTGAAAGGCATGGATTAATATTGATGATTGATTGATTGATCTCATGCTATGAATTGATGAATGTATGAATTTTTATGATTTGACATTATTAGTAGCACATTGTTTGATGTTCTCTAATTTAGATGCACGAAAGTGATTTGAATTAGGACAAGATCACCTTTGCTTTAATGATTGCATGAAAATGTATTGTTTGCGTAGAGCTTTATGTATTGTGCACTCTTAATCTCTCGATTTGATTAGTGTCTAATTGGATGCGCGAAAGTGATCTCGATTAGGCCAAGCCCTCATTCATTGATTTGCTTAGACAATTGCATGAGAGTGAATTGTTTAGGTAGAATTTTGTATTCTATGGCATGTTTTTCATGATAATCATTATTGTCTATCTTTATTAATCGTGTTTGACACCACCGTACCCCCTAGCGTTGTTTTCCTTATTCTAGTTCTTCTAGCTTTTGATTTCTTATTTTTCTTGTTTTCATTCCTTCGTAGTAGTAATTTGACTATTGAATAACACAAAAACATTCAAAATACCCCTTTGCAATAGATTCATAATCCACCTTGGTTGAGCAAAACCCCCTTTCCCTTGTGGGTCGATCCTTTGCTTACCCCTATACTTGTATTAGGGTAGTGAAGAGTTATAAATATAATTTAACTAGGAGGAGGTAGTAAACGACCTATTTTACCTCGTGATCAATATGGATGCCAGTTCGAGGCCTTGCCGACTCGGAATGATGTAAGGGGGTTGGGGGTAGAAACTTTTCGGACGCCACATTAGGATGCGGCCGATTTTGGATAGATTGAGCAGCGCCAGATCGAGATGAAGAGCGAGGCCTCCCAGAAGAATGTCTCTCGGACGATCTTACGTCCGAACTGATATGTTGCACTGGGAGGCGATTAGGGTTTGATCCAGACGGTAACCCGGAAGAAAAACTGTTTGGCTGATTTGCAGCTGGGGTTCGTCCAGATGTAGAAGAGCCTTGCTGATTTTGGCGCTCCTCAAAAGAAGTGGTCACGTCAATCACCGAGCATGCACTACCACTAACATTAGTGGAGGTGTTAGTATTTTTGTCCGTATTGGTGGTCTCTACGTCCGTAATATTCGGATCATAGGAGGTCAAGGGTTGGATTATGCTGCCGTCCGGATTTCTTGCAGCAGGGAGGTTGTGCGTTTTCCTCGTACGCACCATGTTCGGCTGCAGGGATATAGAAGAATAGGTGGGGGTGAGTTGGTACGCACTAGAAATGGATCCACTACATAAATACGAGGACTCGTCCCCGTCTACTCTAGATTCCTTAGTTCCAAGCGAACAGACGGCCTCATGTGGAGAAACGGACGAGGCATGTTAAGCTATTGTGTTTAGAGATAATACAAGTATAAAAATAAAAAGGGAAAAAGAAAGGAAATGTATTCGGTTACCTTTGTCCGAGTAGAAAGCTTGAAGACTCTGAAGATCTTGTTAAAGATTGGTCGGAGAACTCAACACTTTGACCAGAATACTCCAAATGCACGGTGAAAATCTTGAAGATTCATAGGAAACTCAACTTTCTCTCTTTAGAAGCTCTGACTTCTCTCTAGAAAGTGAAATAAACTAAAGTAATAAAATGAGGTTAAACCTTCGCTATTTATAAGCAAAAATTTACAGGGGCAGGATGGTAAAATCATCTTTCCCGCTTAAAGAAGTCCAACAATTAAACTCTTTGAAATTTTAACCTAGAAGTCAAATGGTTAAAAACTGTTCGGTCATTTAGGATGAAATTTGAACGGGTGTCACGTCATTTAAGACGGTATTCGAACGAACATCATAATTATCCGTTAAAATTAACACCTGCCTTGGAAGTTGAACCATTCCCTTAAAATAATTGATAACAGCTGGATGGCTCGTCCAAAGCCATTCGGACCTCCCCGTCCGACAGACTATCAAGGAAAATCCCTTGAAGATGTCAGGCGGACCGGACGAGGCATATTAGCACAATCAGGCGGACGGACAACACTGTCCGACCTCTACAAACGCCTTCAAATGCTTAACGATGCCTAAGTACCCAGACGCGCTCGAACGAGTGAAGTCAGAGGAGGCGGCCCGTGGAGAACAACCCACCCCCTCCGAGGGGTAAATGTTTAGGATTAAAAATACCCAAATTACACGGTCCAATCCCATAGAGACACGTGGCCTAAATAAAGAGGCAACACGTGTCCCTATAGGAAGATGACGTGCGTCAATAATGAGAGAACATGACAAAAGAGAATGAGGAATGAAGGCCTCCTTACATCAGGAGGCCCAAGATACTAGACTGCCGCAAAACAGTGCCCGCAGGGGACACATGCCCTCTCCTGATTGCGCCACCAATCAGAGCACGCCATCCTAGGTCACTAACCCTAATGGGGCATCATTCCCCACCCCTATAAATAACCTAATTACTTATTATGGGGGGGGGGGTGGATTTAGCACATAACATTAAATAGAGCATAAAATCAGCTCTACTGTCTCTCTCTAGCTTTCCAAATTTTGGTTACTAATTTAACCTTCGGAGGCGAATATTCCGACAACGAAATATTCGTGTTTTGTAGGTGTCCGAGCCATCCTGTCCGTGGAACGCGACCAGTATCCCAGGGATTCCAAAAAAACCCCAAAACACTATTGACTTTAGGAATAATAATTAATGCACCCTCCACTTGATCATTGGGTCGCCCATAAAACTCTTTAGGATCCAATTTATTATTTCAGACATAACTTCCTCATTATTCATCGGAATTGGGCTTATAACATATCGTTGGAAAGCTCTTTTTGAGCCCCATCCAACAACACAATTATTGGACCCATATCATGGAGAAAATTTAATTGGACTAGAAATTTTTCATAAATAGAGTACAAAAAGAAAGATTTTTGAAAATAGAAAGAAGTATTTTTTATTAAAACAGAGGAATCACGAGACTCTTCCACATTTGACCTCGTTCGATAATCAATGGCGTGAAAAATACTTATCATTGGGTTTAGTTTTTGGGGAGACACAATCAAGTGTCTACAGGGTGTATTAGGATTGAACTCCTGACTGTTTGGGGGACCTTGAATTAGAGTTGATCTTATCATTATGTTTTTTGTAAGAAACTAGTAAGGAGTCACAATGAGTTTTAGGAAAACTTATAAACCTCGTTTATGTCTTTCTCTCAAGTAGAGTTCAAGGGATATTTAGCAAGAATCATAAGTTTACCAAACAATATAAACCTCGTTCATGCCTTTCTCCCATGCCCAAATTGGTCTATTGTACTAGAATTGAGTTTGGGAGCGAAGGTACTAAAACAACATTCCCTTCAGGGGGGAATCGCTATTCTAGCCCTAGTGCGGCCTCTACTAGCTCTTCCTTTTTTACAATTTCATCACCAAACAATATATGCAACGTGATACCTAAAACTAGGTTAGTTGATATTTTTTACCAGCATTGATCACGTAGAAATTACATTACAAAATCGTTATTCTTATTTAATCAAATTCGTGAAAAGAACAATGAATAAACAAGATTCGCCTTAACTTAGGTGATCAAACAACAACTAATTATTCAATTCGTTGTCTATGATTAACGCAAGAATACTATGTGAAACTAATTAATTAAAAGTTTATTTTAGGTGATCAAACAACACTAATTAATTGATTAAAGGTTGTTTAAATAATAAAGGAAAAGGTGATTAATTTAAGAGCTCGGGAATTTACCACTTTTCCTTGCTAGATCTTCGTTTAGAACACTTATAGACGCCTTCTTGTTCGGGAACCTCCACCATAGTAACAAGAAGTAAGGGGGTGAGTGTTTAGGACAAGAAGGATGATTGTACACAAGTTCACAAAGTTTCTGCCAGTGTTTCGGGTTAATTTTATGTGTGTTTAAGCTTCATATTAAGCCCTTATTTATAGGGAATGGGTGCGTTTAGGGTTTTGAGTGTTCTGCCATAGCAGGTGTACCGCGCATCTAAATGGGTTGCGCACACCTGCTTAGCGCAAGTGTTTTAGATGCGTTGCTATGGGCATCGCAAATGAGTGTCTTGCGCGCAATATTATGGTAAGATTCGATTTTATATTTTTATGAAATTCTGAATCTTCCGCGAGCGCAGCACTAGAGGTGGGTGTCGCGTGCAACCTTGCGAGTTGCTCGTGCCAGACCAGTGCAACTCATTGAGATGCACGCGGATTTTCCTGCGGCAGCTTTAATTTTAACCTAGGCGCCTCTAAGCCCGTCAAAATTATGTTTTAACTTCGGGTTTAAGCCTAATTATTAATCGGGCTTAGTTAATTGGACTTTAATTCATTTTGTTTTGGGTTAGGCTAGTTGTTTTGTATTCTTGTGGCTTAATTTGTTGCCCATAAGCATTCTTCACATTGATCCAACACAATTATGGTTTTATTTATCGTCATAGCACTTCCGGTCGGGACATGAGGCCAAAAGTAGATGTCTACAATGTAGATTATTCTTGCAAAAACTTGGACAATAAACAAGCAATATTCTTATGAGCATCAGATCATATGCCAATTATGAGCTTATTAGAATTACGACATGTTCCCTCATATAGTCTAAATTAGTGAAAGCATGATGGTCAAAACAGAGGGAAACCAGATAATGCAATGATAGATTACTTAATATAAAAGCCCAGGAATTGACTAAATGTTATATAACCATCATATCATATGCGACTATAAACTCAATCTTACTAAGACCAAAATCGAAAAGACTCTAATCCATATAAATATGATGACACTTATTAGTCAATGCAAGTGAAAAGATAACCAGCTACCCACTTTTCCAGCAGCTCTATTCAATCATTAGTAGTAGTACCTATGCAACACATGATCTACAAATGTGAGTCGCAATAAACATAATAAACATGGGGGAAAGTCAAAGATAATTCATTTTAGCTTCAACAGAATATTTTTATGGATTCTATAAATTCCCATTAATGAAGCTCACTAATTAGATTGGGTTTAACAAACTTCTAAGTTGTAAAAATGGTACCAAGAAACAAGCAAAAGACTCAATATAACCAATATAACATTAATTAAATTGTGCGATTTGTTATTTTGGTTTGAATGAGCCATTTTGATGTAGGGAAAATGTAGGTCGTTATCTAATATTCCCTAGAGCCAAACAAATTTATAAACACTTAATAAACCTAAATACGAGTATGGAGGTAAGTCAAGGGTCGAACCCAAAGGAATGGTAATGTTCAAGCATTCTCAATTATGCGCCTAAGCTAGGTCGAAGTCCAAAAGTAAGAGATAACACTAACAACTAACAAAACTAACAATCAAACAAATAAAACACTAGGAATGGGGATCAACAAGTAATCATGACAATTGCAACAACTTAGGAAGATCATGCCAATCAAAGGCTGTGAAGATTAATGATAAAAGCTATCAATTGGAATCAAAGAGCTATCTCCTAATCGTTAAGCTAGGGTTCACTATGAATAACAAACTAAGAGAATCACAATCAAAACTAATCGATAATTGCAATTCCTAAATCAATTGGTCGTGTCATTAGCAATTACAATGCAATCTAGCATAATTCTCAAGACCTAATCGAATTACACACATGCAAACCTTCATTAATCACTTTAACCTCAATAATCAATCAACACAATTCCCAAATTAATCACAATCAATCAATCATACAAGTTTCACCAAATTCCTAGCCAAACAACTACTTAAGAATCATCATCTATCAACAAACAACTAAAGAAATCAAGAATCAACAAGAACAATTACACTAATCAAGAATAAAACATTAAAATTAAACCAAACAAACATGAAATTAAACAAAGCAATAAAGAGGAGAAAGAGTGAGAAATCCTCATTGATTGATAATGGAGATCTTCAATACAATTGTCATCTTGAATCTTCAATCTCTCAAATAACCATTGAAATCCCTCACTTACTCTCTCTAAAACTACTCCTAAACTAACCCTAAATCTATAAGGAGAAGCTCTCAAGCTAAGCTAAAATTGGATTCTAATTGTTCTAAAATTATTCTCTTCATTTTTACCCCAAAAGTGGGTATTTATAAATATAAGGATAAAAGGAAATAAGAGAGAAGAAATTAAAAGAAAAGGGAAATGAAAATAAAACAAATAAGAAAAGAAAAAGAAAGTAAAAAGAAATAAGGAAATAAAAGAAAACTAAAAGAAACGAAAAAAATAGAAATAAGAAGTCAGTGGACTTCGACTTTCGGTTGCTCTTAATATGCGAATTAATCCCCTTCTTTGCACATCACCGATAACTCACATCACAACCATTCGATCAACATTTTAATCAAGATCAATCGGCCAAAATCAAACCCACCTTGTGCGCACACATAAAAGGGTCTTCGCGTGCGCACTTAAGGGTCGAATAGGCTGTCGGCGTGCGTGAGGTGGAGGGGAGAAGGTGGCGTTTGTGGCTGGAGAAGGGGGCAGAAGCTGCGGTTTGCGTGGAGGTAGAAGGTGGCGTTGGTGGCTGGAGCAGGGGGCAGCAGCTGCGGTTTAGGCGGCTGTTCTACGGTGCGGTTGGAGGTGGTTTTGGCTGGTCGGAAAGCAGAAGAAAGTGGCGGAATAGGTGGTTATTGCGGCTGCAAGGAGGTGTGAGTATTGTTGGTGTTGCGTTAAGATGGTGGCTGATTGGTGTTGCGTGGAGATGATGGTTGATTGGTGGCTGTTTTGGGGGTGATAAAGGTGGTGGTTGTTGTTGTTGTTGTAGGTTGTTATTCATGAACTGGGGAAGCAAGGGTTGTGCGTCAGTGAGAGTTGGAGGTTGTTGCGGTGCGGCTCGTCTGCGCTCTCGAGCATCAAGCTCGTGTGATGCTCACGAGCAAGGCAGCCCCAAAATGTACAAATTGACTTGTTGATCACCAAAAATGATGAGAGCGCAATCACGAGAGCGCGGCAACTTGAACTTTGATTATTCACCTACAAAACACAAATAAAACTAAGGGAGAAAACAAAATAAAATAAACTAAAACTAAAACAACGAATTATCATCTAAAAATATGAAAAACTCGTAACAACTAATCGAGAACCAAAATGAATTATCAAAATGGAAAACCAAATAAAACTAAGAAAATTATATGAAAATAATGAAAGAAAATATAGAAAATAAACCTAAATCTTATTCTTTTGAGCGTCATAAATGACGCTCATCACTCGGTGAACACTGAAATAATCATTGTTGATTTAATAGACCTTCTAATACATAAGTTCTGACCTAATTAAACATCTAAATTTTTGAAAGGAATGGTGTCCTTCGAACAAGTGTATTATTTCGGTAGAGGGTTCGGTGTTATTAGAAAGCTAATTATTCAGTAAGGTCAAGTGATCGGAATGCCTAGGTGGAGGCTGCTTCGGATCAGTAATATTAATGTTACAGCTTAATCTTGACTGAACCCTACGGGTCACACCCAAGCAACTAACGATTCGGCACGACGAATTAATTCGGAAGGAATTAATGAGTCGCTCGAGTAATATGAATTTAGACGTCGGAAATCGAGCTACGAGCGTCGAGACCGAGCGTTGCAAGTCGAGTCAAATTTATAAAAGACAAGACAGTAAAATCAAACTAATTAATCGATAATTACCAAAATACACTAGCATCAGAATGTCCCGAGAAAACAGAGTGGTAGGGCTATTTGTGCTAGCATGTGCACCGCACCTAGGCAATGGTGCTAGGTGCACATGGCTAGCAAGCACTTGCCGCGCACAAGGCAATAGCAGCTAGCATGTGCATGCGTGGCTTGTCGTGCTTTTGCAGGCTTGGTGCAAGGCCAGCCCTACTGGCGCGCCCATGCTAGCACGACACGCACATAGCAGCAGCAGCTATGACGCGCCAGCATGCTAGTAGGGCACGCGCATAGCCGCAACAACCATGGCGCGCCACTGCTACGCACATAGCAATAGTTACAATGGCGCCCGAAGCAAGCTAGCAACGCACATAGCAGCGTTGCTATGGCAGCGCCAGCTGGCGCAAGCTGGTTGGCGCATGTGGCTTGCTTGGACCGATTATGGGGAAGCTTGGGGAGGAAGGCATGGTCCCCTCCCCTTGTGGTCCTCACCTAACCTCTCCTTGTGTAATTGTCACTTGTTGATTAATTAATTGTTAGCTATTTTCTATTATTTTTGATTTAAAAATAAAAAGGGAAAATTGATTTTACCAACTCTCCCACATTGATGGGAGAGTGGATTTCTCACTTGAGTTTCCCTATAAATATCCCACTTGGGAATTGGAAAAACTCACTTGAGTAAGAGCTCAAAAAGGCATCTCCACTTGAAAGAAAACCTTTAAGCTCATTAATTACTCGAGTAGTGTTATAGTCCGACTTGGCTAACCTCGAAGTAAGAGACCGGTCGAAGTCGTGTTGTGGGTGGATATCGTCGGAAGCCGTCGCGCTAGTGAGGCTTAGATTTCTCAAGTAAGAGCTCCGTTGGTTGAGCGAAGCACGCATCAAGGGTAATTTAGTATTTTCTCTAATGTTGTTATTTATGTCTTTTGGTTATATTAATTGTGAGTTTTTTCCTTTGGCTTGGGTTTTATTTCCGCGGTGAGTTGGACTCATCGAAACCCAACAGCGGTATCGGAGCCTTGCTGATTTATTTTAAAAACTAAAAATTTTCAAGGTTATTTTAATGGCTTTATTTTTCTGGTTTTATGTTACTAATTAGATTAGTAGCTCGGTTTTATTAATTTTAATCCCGTTTTATGAGATTTTTGGTCCCGAACCTAGATTTTTGCCTAAAAATAGTGAATTTTGGGACAACGTTCTGGAATGTTTTCATCCCTTTTAGACTTGTGAAAAAGCCAAAATCTGACAGAAATGCCTTTTTCGAGGGTTTTTCGTTTTTGACGAAATTTTTTAAATATTTTAACCTTGAATCTTAATGGCATATTTATGGTGATTATGTATTTGGTTCTTTCCTTAATGTTTCTGCATTTTGGACCTCTTTAAGCATGGTTACTTTGTAGTAATTAGTGCTTGAAAGATTGGTTAAGTTTTCACATAATTGCAAATCCATTGCATTAAGTGTGAAAAAATTATTATTTGAGGCTTCTAAGTATTAAAGATCCAATCTTTAATTGTTTTAAGTGGTTGAACTTTGAGTTACTAAATTCCATGAATTTTGTTGAACTTTTTGATTTAATCATTTATTAAGTTGATTGGAATCATAAAGTTTCAATCTTGTGATAGAATTTTAATTTATCTTCATATTGGAAGATATAATTTTCAAGGATTCACAAATTAAAGTTGGAATCTTTATTTGAAATTTGTGTTCATAATTCCAACTCTCTCTTTAATTTTGTCAAATCTCATAATTAATTTATGTTGGTTAAATTAACGATTGAGAATAGCCCTATTCATTTTATTGCATCACGTCGAACCAATTTTATTAAAGAATAGTTCTTGCAAATAATTTTGGTTTTGTGCACATGAATGAATTTATTAAGTTAGACTTGTTATAATTTTTAATTTTGCTCACTAAATTAATTCTCTAATTAATTTGGAATTAGTTAATTAAATCACGCAAAAATTCGAAATTAATCCCGAGAGTATGGAACGTAAACCAAGGCTAGACCACCCTCGGCCAGCCGGCTGCACAACAGCCCACATGTGGCTACCAAGGGATGGTTGCGCTTGTTGCGTGCCCCACTCAAGTGTGTGGCTAGTGTGCAGCTAGGCAGTAGCAGCACAGTGTAGGCGTTGTTTGAAGTGTGCCTACGTTAGCATGCTGTGAATATGCTTGGCACTCATAAGAAGTGGGAATTAACATATACTATTAGGGACAAAGCAAAGTAGGGAGCCGGCAACAAGTTTTTAAGGAACTTGTAAACCATTCACGGATCATTTAAGGCAACCACGGATAAGGGATAACGATACGCAACAACGATTAACTCGTGAAGGTTACACCCTATTCATAATCCATGAGATTACTAACTCCATATGGTTCGGAACCACGAAAGAAGGATCGGGAATGATAATACGAACTGAGTCATAGAGTCACATTCGCCCCTATTGGCCTCTACTCGATTCTTATAGTGAAAAGTGATTCCTGCGATCTCAAAGGCATGCAAACAAAGATTCAATTTCCTCCAAACTATTATTATGCTAAATTGGTTGAATATTAATGCAACATATAATTCTAAAATATTTATGAACACTTAATTAAATAACAAGATTAAAAAGGAACCTAAACCGGTTGTCCAAATTATTCGATCATGTTTTAGGCGTCTGCTTGTCGTAGGGGGAAGGTTGAGATCTCGCCTCAGTCCGTTCGTTACCCGGGGCCGATTGGTATGGTCGAGGAGCATATTGTTGATGCACCAGAGGGTTTTGACAAGCGCAGGAGTCCCTGCTTGATGAGTTTGAGCCGGTAAGCTTTCTGACACAGCTTTCATTCTTCTTAATATTACTTGTTACTGATTTGTTTTTTTTTCTTTCAGGTTACGCACTCGGATATGATGGGAATAATGAAGCTGGTTGATGCTCTAAAATATTGCGTCATCAAACTACGACGCAGTGCGAGTTGTCAGAGTGGTTTAGACGATGTTCACAGGGTATATTCACCTGTTTTCCCATGTTTACCTTTTATTTTATCTTACACCACTGATATCTTTTCATTTTGTGTCTTTCAGGAGCGACGGAGGCGACGGAGGTCTCGCTCACGCTCGAGGCATAAAGGCTCTGACGAGGGGAAGCCTAGTCGCCGCAGACGATCCCCTAAGATTCATCGGCATTCTTACACCCAGTGGCAGTATCCTCAGTATTCTCAGCCATTTCAGGAGTTTCAAAATTATTGGCAACAGCCTTAGTCTTCTCAGCCGTTCTAGTACTCTCAGACCCAGCAGCCTCAGTTTTCTCACCCATTCCAGCACTTTCAGACCCAGTGGCAGCGTCCTCCATCTTCCCAGCCATTCCAGCCTTCACAGCCTAAGTTTAGGCCGATCATTACTCCTGTGGATCAGGGCTTATTTTTTATTCCATTGTCTGGGACGATGCCTCCACCGACGATGCCTACATCTTGGAGTCAGCCTACGCAGTTTACCAGCTAGACAAGACCTACCTTGATTATGTCTTTTGCTGGAGTCGTGAGGACAAGTAGGGACACTGCTCCTCGTACTCAGATGATGGAGGGTCTTTTTGGTCCGCCTTTCCCTCACTTGCAGTCTCGTGATGACACAATCCTAGTTCTTCTAGATCTATAGATTTTTTACCGAGGGTTTTATTATGTACATTGACACTACTTATGTACCATGACTCATTCATGTACATTTTATTCACACTTTATGAATTTGACATTTATTTACTCATTTAGTGTGTATTTTAGTGTGTGCTTGTGACTATTTGTGTGTGATTGTGTATTTATAATGACGTGAAAAAAAGACATTGTTTTTTCGTAAGTGGAGGGTACCGACCTTCTCCAAAAAGAAAAAAAGACGAAAAGAAGAGATGGAAAAAGTTTTACGACTTCACCCAAAAATAAAAGAAATGGGACAAGTTTTACAACTTCCCCAAAAATAAAATAACCAAAAAAATGGGACAAGTTTTACAACTTCCCCAAAAATGAAATAACAAAAAAAATGGGACAAGTTTTACAACTTCCCGAAAAATAAAAAAACAAAAAAAAGTTTTACAACTTCCCTAATAAAATAAAATAAAAAATGGGACAAGTTTTACAACTTTCCGAAAAATAAAATAACAAAAAAAAAGGGGCAAGTTTTACAACTTCCCCAAAAATAAAATAAAATAAAAAATGGGACAAGTTTTACAACTTCCCCAAAATAAAAAGAAAATAAAAATAAAAAGGAAAAATTGCAAAAAATAATACAACCTTTAACCGGATCTTTTTTAATAATATAACCTTTTGATTATTATCTAATATTACTAACTTTGACCCCCATCTATTTTTAACAGACAATTTTACCTGTTATCCTGTATGGAGAACTGAAATGATGACATGGCAGTTAAAGTGCTGACGTGTCATTACTGTTGCATAGGGTATTTGAAACCTTTTTAATTATAAAAACCCCCCTTTCTTATTCCTGTTCTTCGATTCTTCCCCCAATTCGCACCCCTTTCTTTTTGCAATTCTCTCTCTTGCAATTCCCCAAATTCGCACCCCTTTCTTCTTGCAAAAATTATCTTTTTCTTCCAAAATTTATTTACAAGTTGAATTATGTCTTTAAGGATGCAATCTTCTCACTCTCACTCTGGCAGATCTGCAAGTTCAAGCAATTCTAGGAGGGAGGTTGTTCCTAAGATTAAGTGTTCTTATGGGAACGATGCAATTGTTAGGACTGTTAAAAAAGGTCCTAATATGGGATGAGGTTTTATGGTTGTCCGTTATGGCCTGTAAGTTATTGGGGTTAGGGTAGTTGATTATTTGTTTTTTTTTTTTTTAATTTTTTTTTCTGTTGATGTACAGGATACTCAATGTGAGATGTTCAAGTGGTTAAACATAAGTAATTACATGGAGGATATGCAAATGTAGATCTTTGAGAAGGACACAATTATACATGAGATGGAAGTGGAGCAGAAGATGAGGGATGAGAAGATCAAGAAGCTAAAGTCAAAGAGGAAAAAATTTGAAGAGGAGGTTGCTGATATGAAGAGCGAAATTGGAGAATTAAGGAAGAAGTTACAGAAGAGCTTAGAGAATGAAAAGAAGATCTCTGCTTTATTGTTGTTCTCTTGGATTGTTTTTGGTATTGTTATGTTTTATTTAAACTGAGTGAGGTAATAGTAGAATGAAATGGGTTAGTTTGTTTTGAATTAGCACTTCATTGGAATAATAATGACAGTTACTAAGACATAATTATTCATTGCTCTTTAATTGACAACAATTTCAACATAATGTTTGTAATATCATGTCTGCCATAATACAATCTTGTTTAATTTTTGCAAAATCTAGTTCAAAACATAATACAAAGTACATCAAGATAAAAGATGTCCCAAATTAATAGTCTTAACCTAACATAATACAATGTATTTATGGCATCAATATTGACAAAAAAAGCACTCTGACTTCAAGCTTTTGCTACTGAGTGTGTTAGTGTCCTGTTGAAGCTTGACTTGACTGTGTACCCATGCCTGCATCATCTCTCATAATCATCCTCCTTAGTATGTTCCCTCTTGTGTTTGGTCCCTATGATCACAATCCATGAATAAAGTCAACACTTAGTAAAATAAAAGAACAAAAAATAAAGTAAATAGGGTGAAATTAGAATACCTGTGATAATCGTGTGCCATCTGCACCAAAAAGGACCCCCACCCCAGCAGGTACAGAAGTCCTCCCCCTTCCCCTACCTCATCTTGGAGCTCTACCCCTTTGACTGCTCCCCCTCCCTCTTCGACTGCTGCCACCTCTAGTACCTCTACCTCCTGATATGACCCTTCCTCCTCTTCCAAGCTGAGTGGGCCGAGCTGTTGATGAATGGTGCTGAGTTTGGGCTGCTGATGCAGAAGTCTGACCTGTAAATGGAGGTGGTGCTGATGAAGCTGTCTGAACTTCCTGAGCTTCTTTCCTGGGTTTGCCTCTTCCTCTCTTTATTGGTGGCTCAGTTACAGTTATGTTAACCTTTTCAGAACACCTTCTTTTGTTGTGACCCTTAGTTTTGCAAAGGCTGTAGGTCATTTCCATGCCACTTCTACAAAGGGTCCCAAGTTTCTTAGGTTGTTCAAAAGGGTCCTTTATCCTATTTTTTTTTAGTCTACTAGGACCAATCTTAATGGGAGGAGGGTTTAAATTGAATGGTAGTCTAGGCCAGTGTCTTTCTCCATGCAAAGGAGGTATGGACCTAGCATAAGAACTCAAGTACGCATCCTTCATGAAACAGTCATCCACATACAACTCAGCTTCCTTGTTAAGGAAGAAAATGCAGGCTTTAGCATGGCAATAGGGTATACCTGTCATGTTCCACTTCCTACATGTACATGACTTCATATCTAAGTCAACTGTCAGTTGGTCAAGTATGTGTCTGACATTGAACTTAGTTACTGAGGAAGGGAGCACATCACAGTAAGTAGTTTTCAGCTTCTCTTTTTCTCATTTTGCTTGAATCCTAGGACAAAGGACTGAAGTGCTTTTCTCCATCTCTTTTTTTTTTTTGGTCACTACCCTTTGCATTAGAGCAATGCTAATACCCTCCATCATGTATATAAGGTGTTTTGTCCTTGCATTGATAATGTAGCCATTAAAGATCTCAGCCTGTTATCTTCCCAGTCATATTCAACATATGGATCTAGATCCTCAATAATAGGTTGTAAAAAAATGTTTTTGTTTGGGTCAATAACAACTCCACCAAGTGAAGCTGTAGGCTTTTCAATGAGAGAGGATACAGGTTTTGAAGAAGAAGATGGCTTAGTCAAAGGAGCAGCTGCTAATGTAGATGGGGTGGGAGAATCTTTTAGGGATAGTGGAGAATCTTTTGTGGATTTAGAAGCTTTGTCTTTAGTGGTTGAACAATCATAAAGCACATGTTTCTTTGGTGTAGTTTTTTGAACAGTCATAAGTTTAGTGGGTGGTCCCCTCTTTGGAGTGATTTTTTTTCTCTTATTAATGTTGGGTTGTGGACTTCCTAGGATCTCAGCTACTTCAACCTCCACATTAGCCTGAACTACATTATGTGCCTCCCTTGGTCTGTCATTATCTTTATGTAACACATATAACTCAATACTCCTATTTTGGACAACATACTCCCCCAATTTAAACACTTCAACATCACCATTAACTCTCCTCAAACCATCAACTAAGTAAGTTCCTAGAACTAAATACAGCAAAGCTGTAACACTCTCATACGGTCCACAGCTCTTAGCTGACCCCATCAAGTAAAAATAACAGAGCTCATCTAGGTCAACATTAAAAGTCTTTCCTTCTCCATCCATGTATACAAGCTCCCCATTCCTTATATTTTTAAACTTTCCCCCATACTAGAATCTAAGGGTCACATTACTCCCCTAAAGCATTAAATTATACAATTAGCCATCTTATACAATTAAATCTAATTTCAATTCAATTATCATCTAATGCACACAACAATTACGCAAATAACCAACCCACGACATCAAGGAAACAAAATCGCTTAACAACAAATTATGAAAAACACAAAAAACAACCCAACATACATAAACCATAAAGACCAGATTTTGCTCAAAACCCTAAATAAGCAAAATTGACAAATTTAACTTATAAAGGAAAAAGAAGAACGTACCATGGCTAAAGATCAAAACCTTTTGAAGAATGTCAGGGTATTAATTGCTATCAACTTCTCCCCTTCGATGCAACGCCAATTTCATTACACTGGTGGTTGATAATCATCAATGTCGAAGATCGAATTTTGTTGAATTTTTTTTTTCTTTTTTTTTGCTTAAATGGTGAGAAGTAAAGGGGAGATGAAGGAGTAATGGTGAGTAGTTGGCATAGGTCAGAGCCACAAAAGCAAGTTTAGGAGGGAAATTAATTACAATGTACAGTCATACAGATATTGACTTGAATTCTTCCAGTTATAGGTAAAATTGCCTGTTAAAAATAGATGGGGGTCAAAGTTAGTAATATTAGATAATAATCAAAAGGTTATTAAAATAACCGGTTAAAGGTTGTATTATTTTTTTGCAATTTTTCAAAATAAAAATAAATGGAGAATTTAATTAGGAATAAAACTCTCGAAAAAAGAATTTGAAGGATAAGTAACTAAAGAAAACACAAGAAAAAATCCGGAAAACATATGTCAAGGGTAAAAAATAATGCTGCGTAACCACTGTGACACATGGACCTGTACCGTGTCACGGTAGAATTTGCTATGTCACGGCGCTTTGTCCCATGACACGGTATTTCCTATCATTTCGCGGAGCGCAAATAATGTAGCGGTGCGTTCACGCATGCAGCTGGATTATTTTTTTTTTTTTGCGTTTCTGGACTCTTTTGGCTATAAATTACGGCCAGTTAATTCGTGATATGCATAATTACGAAACATAAAATAACTAGAATTTTATATTTAAATAATAATGTCTCAGAATTTTGATAATATATTGCGTAACTGGCCACATTCTTTGACTAATGCAGAGAAAAGTGAGCTAGAATTGTTCCATGTCAGAGGTTTATTGGCATTAAGGCATGTAGAAATTGAAAATGATTTTCTGAGAACAGCCTTAGATTATTGGAGTCCGGAAACCCATTGTTTCAAGTTCGATTATGATGAAATATGTCCTTTGCCGGAGGAATTTGGTGCTATCTTCGGTTTCCCTACTAGAGTTCTCGTTGCAATGCCTACTCTGCGTAAATATTGTTACAAGGATTTTAAGCGTCATCTGAATCAGACAGATCCAGATTTAAATAAAATTGTGTGTGGTAATGAGGTAGATCAAGAAAAGCTTGCAAATTTATATTTTAATCGTCCTGTCTCTGAGTCATACCATGTATACCATAGGAGAGCTTATATTTTTTGCCTGTTTAGCAAGCTTTTATTTGCAAACGGTAGAGTAGGACATGCTAGTTTAGCATATGTTCTTGAACTTGTTGAATCTGGAAGATCCCCTATGCCTACTTGCCTTGGAGAAACTATGTGTGGTCTCGATGAAGCAAAATCTATCTGATCGGAAAGCCGTCAGGAAAGGCTCTCTAGTACTGTTGCAGGCAAAAAAAAGCATCTGTTTGATAACCGTGACACGTGGCTGGCACCGTGCCACGGCACTGCTTGCCGCGACACGGTGCTATGTGCCGTGTCACGGTGCTCCATCTTTTTATTTTTTTTATACTAATCATCTGCATTTTTTTTTGTTTTTTTTTGCGTAGATTTGGTTGATGGAGCGTTTGGACCTCTTTGAAGCCCTCGACGATATTGAAAAATATGGTCCCAATGATCTAGTTCGTAGGAGGAAAAACTACTCTGCAAACATGTCTTATGATGATTGGAAGTTGTTCTTTACAAAGAGAGAATTTTCCATTCAATGGGTGGTGCCTTGGTGGAGGCTTACTAGGATGGTTGGGACGTGTTCCTAGTTTCTCGAAATTGACTTTTTATTGTCCTTCTCGATTGATGCGATAATACGGACTTGAACAAGCAGTTCTACGCTATAATGATAGTCCTAGTGAAGTATCATTGCATGAAAGTAATGTGCATAAGTATGAGGCGTATTGGATTGGTAGACCCTTGTGGATCGTTTCTGCGAGTAATCAACCTCCTTCACCCTTGTCTAGTGCATACAAATCATGGTTGAATCCTCAAAGTAGAAGAGAGCGAGTTGGATCGTGTAAGTTTGACAGTGATGTGAAGGAACGTCTTGGAAGTAAGAAGGCACCTCCTAAAGATCGTCTTAGTCCGAGAACGCAAGGAATTGAGTTTAAGACTCCTATCACGCCTAAGAAGAAGAATTGGGTAAAAGGAAAGGGTAAAGACAAGATGGTGTATAGAGAGAAACATCCTAAGAAACCTGAGAGGTGAAAGGGGTGAAAGCTCTACTAGGGGTGTGACGGCTCGAGCTACACAGGACACACTAATGGTAAAGGCCGACCTAGTTGAAAAGAAACAAGAAATTACTAAGGCTACGAAGGACTAGACTAATAAAGCTTTGCTTTTATGATTTAAGTTTTAATTTTTAAATAAGGCGTAAAATGCCAATAGTTGTAGTGACATTTATTTTATTAATAGTAGCATATTTATTTTTGCCTTAATTAAAACTTATAATGACTTTTTATTATTTTATTATTATTTTTAATCCGAGTAAAGAAGTCGGATGCAATGGAAGAATAAAAATCGTCGGACGAAATAATCGTAAACAATTAACAAAACTGCAAAATTCGAGAAAAACTATATGCCGTGACACGGTACATTGCACTGTGCCACAGTAATTTATGCCATGTCGCGGTAATTTCTGCCGCGTCACGGTGGCTAAGACCGTGACACGGTAATACTCGGTGCACTATATTTTTCACGGTGGTGTATACCGTGACACGGTCTTTTTGCCGTGTCGCGGTGTCATTTGCCGTGGTGCGGTAATTGCAAGACCCCCAGAACATCCATTTTGCTGCACCGTGTCGCGGGGATGCTACCGTGTTGCGGTGAGTTTTGCTGTGGCACGGTGATTGCTGCCGTGGCGAGGTGTTTGCTGTTGTGTATTCTACCACCTTTGTGCGCTGTATTTGGTTAACGAAGAAGGAATTTTTTATTTTTAAAGTGGTCGGACCCCCTAGAGGATTTGCCTACGTATCCTTAAAAGGAATCAGGCCAGACGTAGCTCTAACGGGTCTTGAACCCGTGCAATTAGGCATAAAATTTCTTGAGTTGATCCAAATTGGTTAAACTATGGAAACCTTTGCCATCCATGTCTACTAATTATGCCGCTCCGCTAGACAAATTGGACTTGACAATATATGGACTTGACTAATTTGGTCTAAATTTCCCTCTTGGTGGTCTAACACATTTTTGCGAAGTGCCTTAAGCACTAAATCACCTTCTTTGATATTTCTAGTCTTGACTTTTTTTATTGAAATGTCATGCCATACGCTGTTGGTAGATTTGGACATGATGCAAAGCTGCCAAGCGTTTTTCATCAAGTAAGACTAGTTTATCATATCTCTCTTTAATCCAGTCGACTTCATCTAGTTCGCTTTCTAACGCGATTCGTAGAGAAGGAATTTCAAGCTCTATTGGTTGTACGACTTCAACTCCATAGACTAAAGAGAAAGGGGTAGCCCCCGTTAATGTACGAACGGGAGTTCGATAACCCCAAAGAACGAAGTGTAGCTTTCTCGGCTAATCATTGTGATTTTCCGTCATCTTTTCGATGATAGTTTTCACATTCTTGTTGGCGATTCAACCGCACCATTCGTTTTTGGTCTGTAGGGTGATGATCTTTAATGCTTGATATGATATTTTTATAACAATTCTGCGCATTCAGCTTGGAAATGTGTCCCATTAACACTGATCATTTCGTGTGGTACATCATAGCGGCATATGATGTTTTTCTCGATGAATTGAGCCACGTGTTTTGCTGTGAGCTTAGCATATGAGGCAGCTTCGACCCATTTGGTGAAGTAGTCAATTGCTAAAAGGATGAACTCGTGTCCCCTTTGTCCTGGTGGTGTTATCTTCCCAATGATGTTGATTCCCCAAGTAGAGAAAGGCCATGGAGAAATGTATGTGTAGAGAAGCGAAGGTGGAACGTGCTGTAAATTTGCGTAGACCTGACACTTCATGCATTTCTTGACATATTCGCGGCAATCTCTCTCCATGGTAATCCAATAATAACCTTGTCATTGAATCTTCTAGACTAACATCTTCGCATTCATATGCGTTCCGCATATTCCAGCATGAAGATTTTCCATGGTTTTGTGCGCTTCTTTCTTAGCTATGCACAAGAGGTTTCTTCCTTTTGCGGTCATTTTGTGGAGTTCTCCCCTAAGGAGCACATAATGTGAGGCTAGGAGCCTCAAAGATTAGCGTGCCCTTTTATCAGTGTTAGGAGGGTATTCTCCCTTTGTCACATAGTTAAGGATATCTGTATACCATGGCTCTTCATCTTCTTCTTGTGATTCTTGTTCATCGTCAAGTGCATGAACATATGCCAGCTCATATCTTCTTTCTATAGTCAATGGCATTCTGACTGTGTCTCTTGGAATTTGCACCATTTATGAAAACGTATTCTCCTCTCTAGGAAAGTACCTGTATTCCACTTCATCTAGTTGCTCCGTGAGAGTTTCTAGATGAGCTTGATACGTAGCGAGACTTTCACTTCTCAATTTCCATCTCTTAGATATCTGGTTGATGATTAGTGACGAGTCGCCATATATTCCGAGCTTCTTAATTCCCAAGGCCACAGCTGTTTCTAATCCCAAGATGCACGCTTTATATTCTGCAGCGTTGTTGGTGACATCAAAATCGAGCTTCATGGAAATGGGAATGTGATCTTCGTTAGTTGATACGAGCAAGACTCCTACACCAAAACCCTTTTGGTTCGAAGCTCCATCGAAATAGAGCATCCAGCTATCATCTTCGGTCATGAGTAGATCTTCGTCAGGGAAATCATACTCTTCTTCTTCTTTCTCAACTTCTTGTAGTGGGAAATCTGCTAAGAAATCAGAAACTACAGAACCTTTAATGGCCTTTTGTGGTACGAATTTCAAATCAAACCGAGAAAGGTTGACTATCCACCTTGATAATCTGCCATTGAGTGTTGCCTTGTCGAACAAGTACTTGAGAGGATCCATCTTTGATACGACACGCACTGTATGAGTGAGCATGTAATGTCTTAACTTCTGCGCGGCCCACACGAATGCGAGACACAACTTTTCAAGTGGCATGTACCGAGTTTCGTAACCTTGAAGTTTCTTACTCAAATAGTAGATTGCATTCTCTTTTATTTCTATCTCTTGTGCTAGCATTACTCCCATCGTTTCTCTTGTGACCGTAAGGTAGAGTCGAAGAGGAAAGTCAGGTATTACTGGTGCTAGAACTGGTGGATTTGCCAGGTACTTTTTGATTTTTTCGAAAGCTTTTTAGCAATCATCGTCCCATGTAACTAGAACATTCTTCTTTAGTTTCTTGAATATATGTTCACATATCGCACTGAGTTTTGATATGAACCTACTTATATATTGCAACCTTCCAATAAAACCCCGAATCACTTTCTCAGTCTTGGGTGTTGGCATGGCCATGATTGCCTTGACTTTTGTGGGATCTATTTCGATCCCTCGAGAAATGATCACATAGCCAAGGAGTTCGCCTAATGTAACTCCAAATGCACACTTTGCTGGATTATGTCCAGCGTAGCCGTCCATGAAGGAGAGGAGTGCATGGTTTGCTGTGTTGTCAACTAGAATGTCAATGTGAGGTAGAGGGAACCCCTCCTTTGGGCTTGCCTTGTTGAGATCCCTATAATCAACACACATTCTGACCCTTCTATCTTTCTTTGGGACTAGATACACATTAGCTATCCACACTGGATACTTGTATACTTTGATGAAACCTGCAGCTGGTTGCTTTCTGATTTCTTCCTTGATTTTGAGAGCCACATCCGGTTTCATACGGCGTATTGACAAGTTTCATACCTGGAATGAGTGGCATCATATGCTGAGCTATATCCCTGTCAATACCTGGTATATCTTGGTATGACCAAGAAAATACATCAACAAATTCACTAAGAAAGTTAATTAGCTCTTTCCTTTCGTGTTGACTTAGTGTTAATCCAATTTTAACTTCTTTGATAGTCGTATCATTGGAAGCATTAACTGTTTCTGTATCTTCAATAATTGCATTTTTATTTCCATGTTCTTCCATTTATTTTATTATTTCTTTGTCATTTTTATCATTAGAAAAGCAAAACTGATCAGGGTTAGGGGAATTACTCGCATCGTAAGCAAAGGTACTCATCTTATTGAATTCATTAAACATTACATCAAAGAGAGCAAGATCAGCTGCGATCTCACCGGAATAATTTGGGATTGAGGGAGGAGACTCGACAAGAGGCTCAACACTAGGCAGAACTATAGAAAAAGACTCGACAGTAGAAAGGCGGTCGGCCTTAGATCCTACAGGTTCAACAACAAACTCAAACTCGGACTCGGACCTAGACAATTCAGATTCATTAAACATAGGGCCTTCGCCAGTGGTTACTTCCAGCTTTTCTCCACTCGACGTAGTGATCTTCACCGTCTTGCGCCACCTCTTTAGAGCATCATACCTGGGACAATCAACTTAGAGAGGTCGAAATCTTTACTTTACATGACAGCTTAAATGAGCTTAGACTTATCATTGTCGATGTGCTTAGGTTCATTCTTTTCCAGCCCCAAAAAAGATTAATATTCATATCATTAGAGCATGGACTAGTTGGTTTCTCAGCTATTGAGAACACATCTCCTTCGTCGATGAAATCACAATCCATGAACACCTCGAACCCTGGCTCAAGTTTCTCATTGTATGGGAAGTCTTCCCCTTCTTTGATGTACTGGCCATTGAGAGTGAAGGGATAAGGATCCATGGTGATTTCTTTTTTCATGGTTCGAACATTGTTGCGAGCCTTCATCATCAAGAGAGGTTGTTTCATATCTTCTTTTTTTAGCTTGAATCCCAAGCCAAAGGTGTCTTTCTTGGGTGCACCTAGGTGGCCCCAAAATTCAGCCATCTTTTTCTTAATGACAAGGGTCATTCCAGGGAAATGCCCTTGCTTCTTCATGATTGCATTAATGTTGACATTTGAATAAGGATTAAAATCGAGGTGACACTTCTCCTCTTCTTCAATCATGAGAACATCTTCTAGAGAAAACCCCGGAGATCCTCATCTTCCTCATCATGCTCGACATGAACAATGGGAGTGTCAATAACTTGAATACGCATAGGAGATGCATCAATGGTGATTGGAACCCCTCCAACTATGGCTTTGACTTTCTGGTGCAGCGATGATGGGATTGCCTTTAGCTCATGAAGCCAAGGGACACCTAACAACAAATTGAAAGAAGCCTTAATATCCACCATCTAAAACATGGTGCAACGTCCAATGGCTCCAATAGTGATATTCAACATGATAGTACCCACGGCTTGATGGGGGGTATTATCATAACCACGAATCCCTTGAGTTGAGGGAATCAATTCTTCATCTTTCATACCCAGTTTCTTCGCAGTGCGCAGCAGGCATACATTGATTGTTGAGCCATTATCAACTAGGATTATGGGAACATTCATCTTCCTACACACCACAGTAAGGTGTAAGGCCTTGTTACGTTGATCCCAGACTAGGGGAAGATCCTTATCAGAAAAGGAAATCAAATTACTGGTACTCGGCAATTCTGTAGTGAGAAAGCTGACTAATCCTTGAGGAGTCATGTCACTATCAACCTTTTGATGCTCGTGGGAGGTAGCCAAAAGCTTCCAAACATTCATTTCCACCTTAGTCTTTTGTAGTTTCTTAATCGTATCGTTGCTTACAGGGTCTATGGGATCAACTATTGGTTGTGCTTGTGGTGAAGGTGGATTAGGTTGTTGTAACCTTCCATTCCTGCTGAGAACCTTAACCTCAAGGTCCCCAAAAACATCTTCTCTATATTCATGATTGACAGCGCCAAGAGATGAACAGGCTATATCTTTGAGATAGACGTCTTCGTCGTCACTATCCTAGATTCCATTAACTTCTTCATAGCTTGAAACAAAAACAAGGTCTGGTAGAGGTTCATCCACAGATTGGATGAGTAATGAGAGATCAATGGAATCTCCTGTGATAGCCAAAGCATCAGAAAGAGGACCTATTTGAATATTAGGCTTCTTGGCCCCTAGAGGGACAGGAAGCTGATTAGCATCAATCAAGTCTTGAATTGCATCCTTTAACATCCAGCATTGCTCAGTAGTATGACCCTTGCTTTGGTGAAAGTTGCAATGAGCATTGGGGTCATAGCAAGCAATTCCATTCTCGGGCCTAGACTCCGGAAACGGTCTAATACGCATGATCAATCCTTGATTGTATAGGCGATCAAAAGCAGTATCATAGCTCATTCCCAAAGGTGTGTAAACCCTCCTTTTCCTTTGGAATCTCTGAGTGGGAGCACTAACAGCCAACACATCATTGAGGTTAATGTTGTTGGTAGCATTGTTATGCTTGGAAGACGAAGAAGAAGGACTGTCATTCTTCTTGTTTTTCGATGTGTTGTTGTTATTGTTGCTACCAGCAGTCTTCATCAACTCGTCCTTAATATTGATACGAATATTGTACACGGCTTCAAAAGTGTTCAAAGGCAAAAACTTCAAATGCTGCTTGTACTTATGAGTCAGATGCTGAATAAAGAGGCGAACCATCTCTTTCTACTTGGGAGGATCCACCAAGAGTACAGCTATTTGTTCAGATATGTAGTGAAGCCTTCATTCTCCTTCTGTTTAAGAATGGAGAGTTCACGTTAAGAAATCTTGGCTTGGATGTCGCACTTGTAACGACTCATGAAGCTTTCAGAAGCATCCTCCCAAGTCGCACTATGCTTGGAATCCAAGGAATAAAACCACTTTTGACAAGCGTGCTCCAAGGAATGAAGGAACACAGTAGGGAATGGTGCTACATCTAATCCTTTGAGAGCCATAGTTTTAGAAAAAGCCTTCAAGTGAAACATAACGTTATCAGTAGGCTTGAACTTTGGGATGTCGGCAGTAGAAAACTTCTCAGGAAGCTTGTCCTTGACATTTAAAGAAGTGGCAGATTGCTCCACATAGGTGAAGTCCTCAGAAATCTTACTCACTTATTCTTTGATCTTGTCCATTGCAGCTACAGTGACATTACTCTGTTCCATGGTGGAGACTTTAGTAGTGAGCATTTGCACCATGGCAGCAAGTGTCTCAATGGTCTTGTTGAGGTTCTCAACATCTTCCTTAGTGGCATTTGGAATGAACTCAAAATGAACTGGAGACGAAGATGAATTCTGTGGAGATGATTGTGGAGGTTTCCTTGTACGCCTCTTAGGTTTAATAGGTTGTTAAGGTAATGATTCAAATCGTAACAATTTACCTCTGCTTCTCGACCAAGCGCTGCGATATTAAAAACAAACGCACTTTTAATGACTAGACTCAACCTTGACCCATCCGGAAAAGAAAAAAGGTAAGAAATTTTTCGAATTTCTTTTTAGAAAATAAAAGTAAAAGTATGTATGGGAAGATAGCATCAGACTTACTCCCTAAAAAAAACGAAAGAAAACACAAGACCCTCCTAATGTACGGTCATGGACGAAATGGTGCACGGCTCAAGAAAAAGTGTGTGAACTCGACATGACTTGTGAGTGATTGAGTGGGGTTATGGACGTGTGTTATAACCGTATAGCTAGACATGGAACTAAACCAGACATATAAACCACATAAGTACGCATAAAAACTAAAGAAAAGACTGACAGGACACTTTTCCTGGGCACCGTGTCACGGTGATAACTGTCGTGACGCGGTGCTACATACCGTCAGATGGTACAAAGCGCCGTGTCATGGCTAGAGCTGCCAAAAGCTGACCCGACCCGAAATACCGACTCGAACCCGATCATTAACTGGCCCATCTGAACCCGAAAAAATGGCGATCCAAACCCGACCTGAAACCAACCCTAGACCCTAGTTGACAAGAGTATGTGAGACTCGAACCCGAACATGAACTGACCTAGAGATGACCCGACCCGAATGTAACTCGTAAATTATTAACCTGAACCGAACCCAACTTTAACCGAAATTGACCCAAACCCGTTTTAACCCGTCAAAACCCGAATTTAACCCGACTTGTTACTAACCCGACCTGAATTTAACCCGACTTGTTACTAACCCGACCTGAATTCAACCCGACCCGTTCCTAACCCGACCCGAATTTAACCGACCTATTATAAACTCGACCCGAAATCAACCCGACTTGTTGTTGACCTCACCCAAATTCAACCCGACTTTTTATTGACCCAACCCGAATTTTACCCAACCTATTACTAACCCGACCCAAAAATTCAACCGATCTGTTACTAACCCGACTCGAAATCAATACACGACTTGTTATTGACCCGACCTAAATTCAACCCAAATTGTTCCTGACTCGATTTTAAATCACCTTAAATTCAATTTAGACCACCTTATTATTGTTGATCAAAGTATTTTATCTAGGGAGACCAAGTCGTTCTAGGCTAGCAAAAGAAAGGAGCATAATCCCTAAATTTAAGAGTTAAATATAGTATATATTTGTTGTATGGTCAAAGGAGATAATTATCTTTCTAAATTATAGACTATAGTTCCCTAGTATGTTGCCATATATATTATAGTCAAAGGAAATAATTATCTTGATAAAAATGATAATTATCTATTTACAGTTAGTTGACCCGAATATGACTCGACTTGGAAATGACCCAACCTGATTGTAACTCGCAAATTATTGACTTGAACATCAACCAACTTGAACCTGAGAATGACTCGACTTGAAAATGACCCAACCTAATTATAACCCGTAAATTATTGACTTGAACCGAACCCGACTTGAACCAAGAATGACCCGACCTAATTATAACCCACAAATTTTTGACTTGAACCGAACCCGACTCAAACCTGAGAATGACTCAACCTGATTCTAACCCGGAAATTATTGACTTGAACCGAACCCGAGAATTACCCTAACCCATGCAAACCCGAATTAAACCCGACCTATTTTCCCCCGACCCAAATGTAACTCGACCTGTTATTAACCCGATCTAAACTCGACCCAAACCCGATAAGATGTATGACCTGACTCAAGCGTGACCCAACCCGAACCTGACCCTCATAGGTTATAGCATTACCCCGAATTAACCTGACTCACTCTTACCAGACTCAAACCCGACCCATTTACCCGAATTGACAGCGCTAGTCACGGCACTGCACACCGTGGCGCGACATATCTGCCGTGACACAATGCACAGTTCCAGGTCCAGTTTTGTGATTTTTCCAGATTTTATTCTATTTAAGTCCGTATTAAATTCTATGTGGAATAAAAACCCTCGGTCATAGATAGTCTAAAAACAAAATGAACAAACACATGTGGAGTTAGCACCAAATAAACCATGTAGCACTTAGTTACGATGATACGGAAAAAAGATCTATGTTCAACTATGGTCAAGCTTTTTAGTATCAAAGGGTACCATGGTTAATAGTTTGGACGCGTTGGCAAGGCAGCCTCCCTTGAGGGTGTATGCCAACGGGCGGCTCCGCGAGTTCGTGATGAAATTAAAATCGACTCCATGGTTTGGGTGGATTTAATAACTCGGATGAACCCTTATTGCTACGAGGGTTTTTGGGTTGATAGAAATTAAATCCCTCGGGGCTAAGACGTATGTATAACACACACATTTTTTTAGAAAAACCAAAGAAAGCTGACTGTGAGAAGAGAAATAAAGCCACTGGAAAGATTTCAGGACTGCCGCAACACGGCTGAATATACCGTGTCACGGTGCCCTGCGCCGTGACAAGGAAGTCTCTGCCGTGGCATTGCAGTCAGGAAATCTGACTGGTGCCTCTATTTTCTTCATTCGCAATCAGGTTATCCAATTTTTCCTACGGGACAAACTTGAATACGACGTTAAAAACGTCTATTCTATGCAAAAATGCCAAATTAATCAAAACAATACTTTTCAAGAATCTTTCAAGTCTCATCCACTCATCTTAATTAAATACCGATCACTCAAATTGATAAATAACTAAGAATCCTCCCCAGTGGAGTCGCCAAATTATAGGCATCGTTTGAAGTGCGCCTACGTTAGCATGTTGTGAATATGCTTGGCACTCATAGGAAGTGGGAATTAACATATACGATTAGGGACAAAGCAAAGTAGGGAGCCGCCAACAAGTTTTTAAGGAACTTGTAAACCGTTCACGGATCATTTAAGGCAACCACGAATAAGGGACAACGATAGGCAACAACGATTGACCCATGAAGGTTACACCCCATTCATAATCCATGAGATTACTAACTCCATATGGTTCGGAACCACGAAAGGAAGATCGGGGATGATAGTACGAAGTGAGTCATGGAGACATTTGCCCGTATTGGCCTCTACTTGATTCTTGTAGTGAAAAGTGATTCCTACGATCTCAAAGGCATGCAAAAAAAGATTCAATTTGCTCCAAACTATTATTATGCTAAATTAGTTAAATATTAATGCAACATATAATTCTAAAATATTTGTGATCACTTAATTAAATAACAAGATTAAAAAGGAACATTAACCGGTTGTCCAAATTATGTTATAAGTCGTGATATTCAATTACATATTCCCTTTAAACATGCAATATGGCGATCAACAAATTAATATAATTAACATTAACATTGGAAGCAATTCCACAATAAACTAACAATTAATATATGACAAGCATAATAACAATTGTTAGAAAAATAATAGAAATAAAAGGAACATGATTCCTTACTTTGATTTTGTTTGCTTGCAAATTTCACGTCTTGGCTAAAAGATGGAACCTCGGGTAAAGTACAGGCTCCTTGGAGTGCTTAAAGGAAGTATTGTGGAAAATAAGGTAGGCTAGTATTTATGATAGAGAATAGAGGAGAGAATAGAGATTATTTGATGCCCGAACTGCAGAAATAAGGGTCGTATTTATAAAGAAAATGAGTAGAGGGAACACATGGAACCCTAAACAGATAAAAGCCTAATTTTGGGGCACCGTGAAACATTATGTCTACTATGACACGGTCACTGGTTGCTGTGACACGGTACATATTACCGTGGCGCAAGACACTTTTTTCCCTAAAATGATTCAGCTGGATAAAGCGCGTGAAATAAGGTACGCAGAGAAAACACGGGGAATTACCATGTCACGGCATTTGTACGGTGACACTCTAAAGAATGCCGCGACGCGGCAAAGTACACCGTGGCGCCGCACGTGGCACCGTGTCACAGTGTACTGTTTTTTCTGAAATGCGTCCAAATTCATTTTAAACCTAATTACGCTCAGCATTTTCAAATGTCATTTCATAATTTCGGGCTATTTAGGTTTATTATTCATTAATCGAGCTTAATTAATAAATAATACGAAATGAATTAAAAAGGTTCGGGCGAAAATACAAATTGGACTATGCTTTGACTAAACATTAGGACTAATCCGTTGACTATTTTGTGAGTTGAGTTTGATCGAACATGGACTTTAAGCACACCTGGGATTAAATACTCAACCCGACCAATAACGGCGGTGAAAGCTTGTTCATCATCGGGTTTGGTTTTGGGGAGACATTTTTAGGTGTCTACACACAGCAGTAGCATGATCTATTGCTTGGTACGTATGTGTGCCCTGCTTGGTGCATCAGGGAGGCCAGTGCGCGAGAGCAGGCAATCCTCCTAGGCAGCACAAGCCCGGCACAGCAGCAAGGCTAGTATAGGCAACTAGCAACCTCGCACCCCCTTGCCAAGGCTAGCACAGGCAGCTAGTAGCCTCACACCCCCAGCCGAGGCTTGGAGCCTAGCAAACCAAGCATTGTTGCTTGGTGCTAGGCACACAAAAGCGTTGGGCTATGTTTTGGGGTTTTAGCTGTTTTATTTATTTTAATTATTTTAATTATGTTTGTTAATTTTAATTAAACTTTTGGAGGCTAGGCCTCGGTTTTGAGCGGCACTTGCAAAATTTTATTTTGGCAAAATTTTGGGATTACCGGCTTAATTAATTGGATTAATTAAGATGGATGCAGAATTTAGTGGGAGCTTCAATTTTAATTCTGTTTAATTACATAATCGGTTGAACGACTTTGATTAGTTTTAATTAGGCGCGTGAATTGGATTAACCACCTAAATTAGTTACTAGTTTACGCGTGTTTGTGCATTATTACTTGTTTATCGTTGTAAAATGCATGGGTCAATCGCAAATAGTGAATGGATAATGGAATGTATTTTCTCTCATAGGTTTTATAAAATGGCGACTAGTGGGGCCCGATTAGGATAGAAAATACGGACTGCGTTCCGTCATGTATTTTTGTAAATCTAAATACGGTCTGCGAACCGTTGAGTATTTTTGTACCTTAATATTTAGAATAGTCCTATTTGTAGATACTAGTATTTGCATTATTTTAGTCATGTTTTGAAAATGGAGGTTCTTGAAAGACGAAGCCATGAAGTTGCAAAAGAAGACCCTTGAAGACTTGAAGACTCAAGGGGTCATGCTAGTTGCCAAATGCATCATTTACTCATGTTTTCGATATATAGTTATGATTTTATATATGTGAATAATATGTTAGATGCATGTTTAGGATTTTGAATGTTCCAATGATTAGTTAAGTTCACTTGAATAAACCAACATAGAAACCCTAGGTCCCTAAAATATTGAATAAAAATTTACCATTCCAAAACAACACTTACCGACCTATTGAGAGTAGTGATGGGCTACGCCAAAGCGAAGCATCACTATTACTCCTAGAATACGTAAGGCATACCGAGTATGCATGTTGGTTTTGGTTATACTCAACGATATGAGTGATGAAGTCCTAACATGTCGTGGCAAAGTGGATATATTGTTGAGAGAGCATTAGATGCGACGATTTTTCTAACCAAGAGTGGCTTGGAGCCATTAGCAATGAGTTACTTACCTTTGAATATTAAGTTTTAAGACAAGTCAAAACATGCTTAACTACTCATTGATTTTTTGGATCTTGGAATTGACTTATTCTCACCAAATAGGGATAATTTAATGTGTGAATAAGACGTTTAAATAAGTTTGATGAATATGCATGATTTAAATCTTATTTAAGTATTATGAAAGGTTTTTTCATTTCAAATTCTTTCAATTGTAGAATCATGTCTTCAACTAAAAACGACAACAACCTAATGTGCTCGGAACTTCCTGAAAATTTACCATTTTCCTTGAACTTGGTGAACTATAAGAAGCGGGAAGAAGAACTCCGAAAGACCCTCCGAAATTGCTACCTAAAGCACATTCTCAACATACCTATCTCGAGGTTTTACTCAAAAGGGGTTATGAGCGATAAGGCTCATGAGGAATGGAGTTGTGATTGCAAAAGAGTCTCACAACTTATGGAAAAATCCATCTCGAAACAATGGAATGGGAAGTTCTCCAAGTATTTTCCGGACATGCTCCTCAAAGCTCTAGAGGATATAGTCAATTTAAGGGTCACCAAGAGCATCAAAAGCAACTATGATGGTCTCGTGGAGGAAGTGACTAGGTCACTCTCCAACATGAAGATCAAGCCACTGCAAGAGGGGTGCCTTGCCAAAGAAAGGCAAGAGGTATGGGCACAAGTCTACAATGCTAGACTAAGACCCGGAATGCCACTTTGAGCCCACGTGCTCCGAATGACAAGGCTATTCACTCACTTGGCACTCATTGGCAAGATGATGGAGGATGAGCAAGCGACTCACATGCTATTAAGTTCTCTCCACTCGGAGTATGTCGCATTGAAGATGTGGCTAACTGCCAATCGGAACAAACTCTCTTTGATGGTGGTTATCCATGAGCTTCAATAGGCTGATTCTTGCGGAAGTGATAAGCTCAAGCTTGCTCTATTAGAAAAGAAGAAGGAGTTCAAGAACAAGGCAGAGATTCAATGCTTCTACTGTAGTTGGCGGGGCCACTACAAAGGAGAATGCAGCATGTACTTGGAAGATGAGGCAAAGGGAAAAGAAATCTCTACCTTAGGTATCTTCTTTATAAACTACACTTGAATATAAGCAATTCATACGGTATTAGATACCATTAATGACTCACTATATGCTCCTATTTCAGGAACCAAGTGAGAAGGGTTTACCAAGTGTGTGTGGATGTACAAGAGGAAGAAGAGGACAATCTTTTCGGAAGGCTTGTAATCACATAGTTTGTCTTGACATAGAACTTGTTTAAGTTTTTGTTATCAACCATACATTGATCTTCCGACGTTGGACGTCATTTTGTTTTGATCACAAGACTATTGTTCCAAAAGTCTTGCTTATATGTTTGTGGCTTAACACGTTTATCTAAAATTTATGCTTTAGTTAGACAAACAAGTTTATAATCTTAATAATACCACCAAAAAAGCTAAGACCATTGAGTCAAATGAGACGTACTTGTGGCATTGTCGTCTTGGCCACATTAATATAAAACGCATCAAGAAACTTGTAAAGGAAGGTATTAACTCATTCGATTTACAATCGTTGGAGATTGTGAAGGATGTTTATTAGGCAAGATGATAAAGCAGTCATTCTCCAAGTTGGGAGAAAGGGCAGGTGACTTGTTGGGCCTAATACACACCGATGTATGTGGACCAATGAGTATAACCACAAGGACGGCCATCGATATTATATCACCTTCACAGATGACTATAGTAGATATGGATATGTCTACCATATGTCGCACAAATCTGAATCATTTGAAAATTTCAAAGAATTTCAGAGTGCAGTTGAAAATTAGCTTGGCAAGAAAATCAGAACCCTTCGATCGAATCGAAGTGGTGAATACTTGAGCCAAGAATTCGACGACCATCTGAAAGAAAAAGGGTATACTTTCAAAATTGACACCTCCAGGAACTCCACAATGGAACGTAGTATCCGATAGGAGAAATCGAACCTTGTTGGACATGGTATGATCAACAATTGGTCTTAGTGATCTTCCTATCTCTTTTTGGGGACACGCACTTCTAACCGGGGCACTAACACTGAACTGTGCTCCATCAAAAGCTGTAGAAAAGACAACATACTAGTTATGGATGAAGAAACCTCCAAGGTTGTCTTTTCTCGAGATATGGGGATGCGAAGCATATATCAAGAAGTTAATTTCTGACAAATTTCACCCCAAATTTGACAAGGTTTTCTTTGTGGGCTACCTAAAAGAAACCAAAAGGTATTACTTCTAAAACAAATCCGAGAACAAAGTGTTTATTGCTCGCGATTGTGTCTTTTTAGAGAAGAAACACCTTTCAAAAATGACAAGAGGGAGGAAAATCGAACTCGAAGAAGTTCGAGAGGAGAAGCAACAAAATAAGATTAACAGTCAAAGTTCTCAAACAGCATCTGTTGACGCTGGTCAAAATGTGTAAAGACAAACCAACAATGCAAATGCTCAGTCTGTTACCCTACGTATGTCGCAAAGGCGGAGGTCTCAACCTGATAGCTATCTTAGTGTTGTATTAACCAAGAATCAGGACATCCTGGTAGTGGATAAAGATGAACCGGCAACCTACAAGCAAGCAATGGTGAGCACCGACTCTGCTAAATGGCAAGAGGCCATGAGATCTTAAATGGATTCCATGTTTGAAAATCAAATCCGGGACTTTGTTGATTTACCCAAAGGTTACACACCTATCGGATGTAAGTGGATTTTCAAATTAAAAACCGACAAAGGTGGAAATGTATTCATTTACAAAGCTAGACTGGTAGAAAAAGGTTACAGGCAAATTCATGGTATTGATTACGATGAAACCTTTTCTCCGGTCGCAATGCTTAAATCCGTTAGGATTATCCTAGCGATTGTTGCATATTACAACGATGAAATATGGCAGATGGACGTCAAAACCGCCTTCCTCAATGGAATTTTGGAAGAAACTGTGTATATGACGCAGCCTGAAAGTTTTGTTGACCAAAACAATGCTGGGAAAGTGTGTAAGCTTAAAAAGACCATTTATGGGCTTAAGCAAGCTAGCAGAAGTTGGAATCTGCGATTCGATGAAGCCATCAGTAAGTTTAGTTTTATCAAGAATCCAAATGAATCTTGTGTTTAGAAGAAGGTCAGTGGGAGTGACATCGCCTTCCTAGTCTTATATGTCGATGACATATTACTCATTGGAAACAACATTCCGATGTTAGAGTCTGTATAGGCCTGTCTTGGAAAATGTTTTTCAATATAAGACTTGGGAGAGGCTCGGTACATATTAGCCATCAAGATCTATAGGGATAGATCTAATAGAATGATTGGATTGACCCAGAGTACTTACATCGATAAGGTACTGTCACGATTCAGTATGTAGGAGGCCAAATGAGGTCACCTACCCATGTCGCATGGCATAATCCCGAGCAACAAGCAGTGTCCAAAGACACCTAATGAGCGATAAAGGATGAATCAGATTCCATATGCTTCGCTAATTGGATCGATCATGTATGCCATAATATGTACTAGGCCAGATTTATCGTATGCCTTGAGTGCTATGAGCCGATACTAATCAGACCCAGGAGAGGCACATTGGACTGCGACAAAGAATATCATAAAGTACCTGAAAAGGAACAAGGATAAATTCCTGGTATATGGTGGCTTAGAAGAATTAGTTGTTGAAGGTTATACCGACATAAGCTTCCAAACAGACAGAGACGATATCAAATCACAGTCTGGATATGTGTTCTATCTAAATGGAGGAGGGTTTAGTTGGAAGAGTGCCAAGCAGAGCACAGCTGCAGATTCTATAACTGAAGCCGAATACTTGGCAGCTGCTGAAGCGGCTAAGGAGGCAGTTTGGATTCGTAAGTTCGTTGGTGAACTTGATGTTGTACCCTCCATCAAGGGTCCAATAGCCTTCTATTGTGATAATAACGGAGCTACTGCTCATGCTAGAGAGCCAAGGGAACATCATAAGGTCAAACATGTAAAGTGGAGATTTCACATGATAAAGGAATGAAAATCAGAGGGTGAAATCAGAATTTGTAAAGTTGGAACGGACGACAACGTAGCTGATCCACTTACTAAACCTCTGCCTCAAGTGAAGCACAACAATCATGTTGAGGCAATGGGAATCAGGCACGTTGGAAACTAGCTTTGATTTCCCTGTTTAGTGTTTTAATTAATTTTTGAACATTTTAATGCAAGACTCTAAGACGAACCATTCAGGTTTTGGAGTAATTTAATTTCATGCAATTTTATCACTCCGTTTCGATTTAATTGTGGTTTAGGATTAAATATTGAGTCCATTCGATTCTAAGAATATTCAAAATAGGGTATCAAGACCAGTCTTGGATAAAGAAACACCTATTAAGTGAACATTGAATATTATAATCGAAAATTATCCATAATCGAGGTCTTTAAATGATGGACGATTAATGACCGCTTTGAGATTAGTGTGTAGTTCGATTTATAGCACCGTTTCTCGTGCTACAAGGACATGATTGTCATAAAATTTGTACATGTATTTGTTTAGAACCATACTGGATCGACCTATGAGAATACTTTAAGAGATTTAAAAATCGTCAAAAGTATACTTCTTATTATACCTATCGAAACCTCTTTCTTCGACCATGAGTATTTTGAGTTTTCTTGCTTGAGTACTAGTCCGTTTTGATGTTAGTCAAACGTCTGCCGTACATGGAGATTATACCGGTAACACTCGGGCGGCTAGGTCCTCTTTGTAACAGAAGCTGACATTACAAGACTGGGAATGTCCCCCTATTAACAATAGGAAACATGTCTTTGTTGTTTACAAGGCCTCTCGAAGAGCGAGACTGTGAAAATGCATGGACATGCTCAAATGGATTTTAGAAATCATCTGTTTATTGACAATCAAACTCGGATTTTAAGAAACACTTCTGGACATAATAAGGATGACAAATAATCTTACCTTATAGTTCATAAGGAGACATTAAGTGACATAGGAAAAAGGTTATACACTAAAAGCACACTTGTCCGAAAGGATAAGTGGGAGATCGAAAGGAACGGTGTCCTTCGAACAAGTGTATTATTCCGATAGAGGGTCCAGAGTTATTAGAAAGCTAATTATTCAGTAAGGTCAAGTGATCGGAATGCCTAGGTGGAGGCCACTTCAGATCAGTAATATTAATGAATAATTAATGTTACAGCTTAATCCTTACTGAACCCTTCGGGTCACACCCAAGCAACTAACGATCCGACACGACGAATTAATTCGGAAGAAAATAATGATTCGCTCGAGTAATATGAATTTAGATGTCGGAAATCGAGATAGGAGCGTCGAGACCGAGCGTCGCAAGACGAGTTAAATTAATAAAAGATGAGACGGTAAAATCAAAATAATTAATCGACAATTACCAAAATACCCCTAGCATCGGAATACCCCAAGAAAACCGAGTGCTAGGGGCAATTGGTGCTAGCTTGTGCACCGCACCTAGGCAATGGTGCTAGGTACATATGGCAAGCAAGCACCAGTCGCGTACAAGGCAGCAGCAGTCCGCATGTGCATGCGTGGCTTGTTACGCATGTGCGAGCTTGGTCCAAGGCCAGCCCTGCTGGCACGCTAACGCTAGCATGGCACGCACATAGCAGCAACAACTATTGCGCGCCAGCATGCTAGCAGGGCACTCGCATAGCCGCAGCAGCCATGGCACGCCAACGCTAGCAAGGCACGCACATAGCAACAGCTGCTATGGCGCGCCAAGCAAGCTAGCAACTCACATAGTAGCGTTGCTATGGCAGCGCCAGCTGGCGCAAGCTTGTTGGCGTATGTGGCTTGCATGGACCAATTTTGGAGAAGCTTGGGGAGAAAGGCATGGTACCCTCCCTTGTGGTCCTCACCTAACCTTTCCTTGCGTAATTGCCACTTGTTGATTAATTAGTTGTTGGCTATTTTCTTTTATTTTTGATTTAAAAATAAAAAAGAAAAATTGATTTTACTAACTCTCCCACATTGATGGGATAGTGGATTTCTTACTTGAGTTTCCGTATAAATATCCCACTTGGGAATTGGGAAAACTCACTTGAGTAAGAGCTCAAAAAGACATTTCCACTTGAGATAAAACCTTTAAGTTCATTAATTACTCGAGTAGTGTTTTGGTCCGACATGGCTAACCTCTAAGTAAGAGACCGGTCGGGGTCGTGTTGTGGGTGGATATCGTTGGAGGCCGTCGCGCTTGTGAGGCTTAGCTTTCTCAAGTAAGAGATCCGTTGGTCGAGCGAAGCACGCATCAAGGGTAATTTAGTCTTTTCTCTAATCTTTTTATTAATGTCTTTCAGTTATATTAATTGTGAGTTTTTTCCTTGGGCTCGGGTTTTATTACCGCGGTGAGTTGGAGTTATCGAAACCTAACACTTTTCATATTTGATGCTTGCAGAGCAAAGCGACATTTAGATTAATTAAGATCCTATGACAGCATCAAAATTAAAATAAAGCATAGTAGTGGTGATCATAAATAGCTCTCACCATATCCAAAGGTGGCCAATCTTATCATCAATACTATAACACGTACAGAGTATGTACTAACTAGTAGCTACATTGATACACATTATCATGACGCGAGGAAAACCTAGGTCGTTGATTTCTAAGTATCCCCGATCAAAACCAAAACCAAATTTATAACCAAACCCAACCCTAAGTATAGGGGTAAGTCCAGGTCGAACCCAAGGGAATGCAGTATAAGCTAAAGTCCCTAGTTAAGCTATTCCGAAATCTTAAACAATAGGGTTGGTCTAAGCTAGCAAATCAACTCAATAAAAGCTAACAAATAGAATTCAATATAAAAGCACTAGGGATTTAGGATCCACATGCACTCACGATAAACTTGCTAATTTGTCAGGAATTTGATCAATTAAGCAATGCAAGGGAAAATGATATTTGCGATCAAAATAACTTAAAGAGCTATTTCCTAGGGTCAACCTAGATGTCTATACAAATGACTTTAATGGAAAATCGCAAAACAAGTTTAATTGGTAATAATAACTTCCAAATCAATTTTTCGTGTCATAAAAAACTACTATGTAATCTAGCTTGATAAACAAGGTTAGCTACTCCTCATCAAATCAAACACATGCACATATTCCATCAACCAATTTAATCACATCATCAAATCAATCAAAAACCTCCAAATTAGCTATAGCTTATCACTCATACATGCTTCACCATTTCCCTAGCAAAGGAACTACTCACTACACATTATAAAGTTGAAAAGCATAACTAAACTAATCATCAATTTCATCATCAACGTTGTAATCAAAATATCAACAATCAAATAAAAAAAACTAAATAAATTCAACAATATATCAGGAATCAAACAGTAAAATTTCATTAAAGAGAAAACAATTCTTACAAAACTTTGATCAATATCAAAGTGAATGAAGATCAAAATGTAGCAATCATCAATTACCAAGTTTCTCTCTCTACAATCTAAGAACAAAGTTTCCAAAATCTTGAGCTTCTCTCTCTAAAATTCAAACCAAATACAAATTCTAATCTAATTCTAAGCTTTTTTTTCTCTAAAAATGAAGAAATTCTATATAAAAAACTGACAAAGGAGAAGTTAGTAAGACGTCCAAAAAGAACCCCAAAAGGCGCGCCCTCTCCTCTCAACGCACAGCAGCAAAGAAATGGGTACGGAACAGGGAAAAGCAGGTGCGTGGCCGCACCTCCCACCTGTGCGGCCGCGCAAAGGGCCTGTGCGCCCACGCCTGGGAGCAGGGGAGAGCTTCCTCGTGCGGTCGTGGATGCTCCCGTGCGCTCCACTTGATAGATGTTCGGGGTCCCAGTCTCCAAAGGTCTTCACGATGGGTTCAACACCAATTTTAATGCCCACGCAGCTTGAGAGCGCGGCCTTGAAGACTTGATTTTTGCACTCCTTAACATTTAAGCTTCAAGGGGAGAAACCGGCTTGCATATTGAGCTTTATAAACCCCAAGAAAATGTCATTGAGCTTCTTGAATATCACCAATCTCATGAAATCAAAGAGAAGCAAACAATTAAAGGAGAAAAGGAAAAATAAACTAAGAAATGTAAGAAAATGGGAAAACAACTAAGGAAAACACAAACTAGAGAAATAAAAAGTAAAATTAAACTAAATAAAAAAAGATAAAAGTGGTATAAAAGCAATAAAAATTTATCCTAAAAGAGGCTAAATGAGTTTCATAAATGACACTCATCATAGCAACACTTTAGTATGCAAAAAGGATAGAACAGCTGAAGTTGCAGAGAAAGGATGCAAAAAGGATATAATTAATAGTACTAATTTAGAACATATTTACCTATGGTTAGAATGACGTAGGGAAAAGTACGTCGTTATCTAATCTTCCCTAGAGCCAAAAAAATTTATAAACACTTAACAAACCTAAATAGGAGTATAGAGGTAAGTCAAGGGTCGAACCCCAAGGAACGGTAATGTTCAAGCACTCTCAATTATGCTCCTAAGCTAGGTCGAAATCGAAGGTAAGAGGTAAAACTAACAACTAACAAAACAAACAACCAAACAAATGAAACACTAGGAATGGGGATCAACAAGTAATCATGACAATTGCAACAACTTGGGAAGATCATGCCAATCAAAGGTTGTGAAGACTAATGATAAGAGCTATCAATTGGAATCAAAGAGCTATCTCCTAATTGTTAAGCTAGGGTTCACTATGAATAACAAATTAAGAGAATCACAATCCAAACCAATCAATAATTGCAATTCCTAAATCAATGGTCGTGTCATTAGCAATTACAATGCAATCTAGCATAATTCTCAAGGCCTAATCGAATTACACACATGCAAACCTTCATTAATCACTTTAATCTCAACAATCAATCAACACAATTACCAAATTAATCACAATCAATCAATCATACAAGTTTCACCCAATTCCTAGCCAAACGATTACCCAAGAATCATTATCTATCAACAAACAACTAAGAAATCAAGAATCCACAAAATAACAAGAACAATTCCACTATCAAGAATCAAACGTCAAAATTAAACCAAACAATTATGAAATTAACAAAGCAATAAGATGAGATAGAGTGAGAAATGCTCATTGATTGATTAAGAAGATCATCAATACAATTGTCACCATTGAATCTTCAATCTCTCAAACCACCATTGAAATCCCTCACTTTCTCTCTCTAAAACTACTCCTAAACTATCCCTAAAACTAGAGAGAGAAGCTCTCAACCTAAGCTAAGATATGAGAGAGAAAGTCACAAAACTAATCTATAAATATCCCCTCAAATAGAAATGACAAGGCTAATTTATAATAAAACGAGCAAAGGGAAATAGGGCAAACCGTGCGCACGCACCACCTTTCTGTTCGCACGCACAGCAGGCCACAGAAGATCTGTGCGCTCACACCACCCAGGCCGCGCTCGCACACAGCAGGGTTTGCGTGAACGCACCAATATGCTGCGCACGCACCCCTGCTTGGTGCTCGTGGCCTTGTTTCCTTTGCTTGCTCGATCAATCTCTGCGCTCCCGAGCATCCCTATCATTGGTGCACTCTAGATGATACCCGCGATGAAGGTAGCCTTTTATTCTTCAAGCACTTGCACACTCCGAACCAAAACATTGCTTCCAAGGTGCTTGTGCTTGCGGAGCTAGCTTGGTTTGCTTGAGTTGCATGCCTGGATTCTCGAACTTAGCTCCATTCACTTCCTTGAATGCGCTTGAGCCTCCTCCTCGATAATTAAATCCCGGGAAACTCGACACACCCTACAAAACAAGTCAAAGAAACGGAGAAGCGAGAGAAATAGCCGAGAAATGAGTAAAATAATAAGAAAACCATTAAAAGCACGCATTTCTCTAAACTAACACACAAATCAAGCATTATTCCCTAAAAATACAAAATAAAAGACTAAAAACGAGTATAAAAATAAGAAGAATACCTAGCCTAAGAGTGCCATAAATGGCACGCATCATAGAACCTCCTCCTTTTCATCTAAACCTATGTCTATAGGCCACTCAGGAAATGCTTTTGATCAGAAAGACTTAGTTTGTTTCGGGATCTCTTCTAATTCGTTTCTCCATTTTTGTCTTTCTTGATTAGTCTATATGTTGGGTTTTGGAAAGTTTGACTTTCCGCAGAACAAAACCCGACCTCAAGACCCGCTCCCAATTAATATAACTAATAAGCATAATTAACAAGAGAAGGAGAAAGACAATATTACCCTTGGTGCATGCTTCTCTCCCTTAAATGAGCTCTTACTTCGAAAGCTTCAAGTCCCGCAATCGCGTGAACCTCCCTCGGAAATCCACCCGCAACAACGGCCCATCCAGCCCTTACTCGAAGTTTAGCCAAGCTAGAAAAAAAATAAGACTCCTCGAGTTTTTATGAACTTAAAGGTTTTCTCACTCATGGAGATGCCTTATTGAGTTCAACTCAAGTGGGTTTCTCAAATCCCAATACTTTGGTATTTATAGAGAAATCCCATGAACAATCCTCTCTCCCATCAATGTGGGAGAGTTGGTAAAAATCCTTTTTCCATTTTATTTTTAAATCAAAAGAAAAAGCAATGAAATAATTAATCAACAAGTGTTAACAAAAGAGAAAGAGAGTAGATGAGGACCACAAGGGGAGGGGACCAAAGCCTTGCTCCCCAAGTATCCCACAAGTCGCCTCGCACTCATGCTGCCACGCGGCACCCAGCGTTAGGAACCAAGGCGCGCCATGTCGACGGCCTGGTGCTTGGCTGGGCATGCCAGCGTGTGGGTGTGCGAGAATGACCCCGCAGCCGCGCACTAGCCCGCATAGCACGCAGCCTGCACGCATTGCGTGCTTGCATTACTGCTGCTGTGCTCGTGCTTGGCTTAGCCCAGCACCCCACATCTATGCGTGCAAGGCCCAACACGCAATGCGGTTGGCCTTGCCTGCGATGATGCGGGCTGACTACCAACTACGCCTTTCTTGTGCACTTGGCTGCGGTAGCCTAGCCTTGCACGCAAAGCTAGCTTGGCCATGCTAGGCATCTGGAGCTTGCAGCCAAGCCTTGCCTTGCGGAAATGGCTTGGCTATCCATGCCAGTCACCCTAGGAATTGATTGGATAGGCCAATACGATGCTAGGATTTTCCCGAGCACTGACTTGTTGATTAATTGATTTTTTTGTCTCGTCCTTTTCTTAATTCGACTCGACTTGTGACGCTCGATCTCGACGGTCCTATCTCGATTTTCCGACGTCTGTGTTCATAATATTCAAGTAACTCATTAATTCCTTTCGGATTAATTCGTCACGATGGGTCGTTAGTTTGCTTGGGTGTGACCCAAAGGGTTCAGTCAAGATTAAGTTGTAATATTAATTATACATTAATATTAGTGATCGGAAGCGCCTCCAACTAGGAATTCCATTCACTTGACCTCACTGAATAATTAGCTTTCTAATAATTCCGAACCCTCAATCTGAATAATACACTAGTTCGAAGGCCACCATTCCTATCAATCTCCCACTTGTCCTTTCGGAAAAGTGCGCTTTTAGTGTATAGTCTATTTCCTATGTCACTTAATGTCTCTTCATGAACTATAAGGTAAGATTATTCGTCATCCTTATTACGTCCAGAAGTGTTTCTCGAAATCCGAGTTCGATTGTCAATAAGCAGATGATTTCTAAGAAATCTATCTTAGCACAGCCATGCATTTTCACAGTCTCGCCCTTCGAGAGGCCGTGTAAACAACAAAGACATGTTCCCTATTGTTAATAGAGGGACATTCCCAGTCTCGTACTATCAGCTTCTCTTACTAAGAGGACCTAGCCGCCCGAGTGTTGCCGTTATAATCCCCATATAAAGCAGACGTTTGACGAACATCAAAACGGACTAATACTCAAACAAGAGAACACATAATACTCGATTAGGGATAATTTTCGATTATAATATTCAATGTTCACTTAATAGGTATTTCTTTATCCAAGACATTATCTTGATACCTTATTTTGAATATTCTCAATATCGAATGGACTCAATATTTAATCCTAAACCACAACTAAATAGAAATGGAGTGATAAAATTGCATAAAATTGAATTAATCCAAAATCTGAATGGTTCATCATAGTGTTTTACATTAAAAAAATCCAAAAATTAATTAAAACAGATAAAAAGGAAATTAAATCCAATCACCAACGTGCCTGATTCCCATTGCCTCAACGTGCTTGTGGTTTTTCACTTGAGGCAAAGGTTTAGTAAGTGGATCGGCTACATTGTCTTCCGTTCTAACTTTACAAATTCTGATTTCACCCTCTGACTTTCATTCCCTTATCATGTGAAATACGACTGGAAAGGTTTCAAAAAAAGTAGGCAAACGTCGACAAAAGGGTACCTATACCCGAAACCGACACAAATTGCAAGTTCTTCCTAAGAAAGGATTTCGAGTCCTTGCCTCTTTACATGTTTGACCTTTTGATGTTCCCTTGGCTCTCTAGCCTAAGCAATAGCTCCATTGTTGTTACAATAGAGGGCTATTGGACCCTTGATGGAGGGTACAACATCAAGTTCACCAACGAACTTACGAATCCAAACTACCTCCATAGCTGCTTCAGCAGCTGCCAAGTATTCGGCTTCAGTTGTAGAATATGCAGTTGTGCTTTTCTTAGCACTCTTCCAACTAAACGCTCCTTTTTTTAGACATAATACATATCCCGACTGCGATTTGAAATCGTCTCTGTCTGTTTGGAATCTTGCGACGGTGTAACCTTCAACAACTAATTCATCTGAGCCACCATATACCAGGAATTTATCCTTGTTCCTTTTCAGTTAGTTTAGGATATTCTTGGCCGCAGTCCAATGCGCCTCTCCTGGGTCTGATTGGTATCGGCCCGTAACACTTAAGGCATACGATACATCTGGCCTAGTACATATCATGGCATACATGATCGATCCAATAATCGAAGCATATGGAATCTGATTCATCCTTTCTCGCTTCTTGCTTAGGGTTATGCCATGAGACATGGTAGGTGACCTCTCTTAGCCTCCTGCATATTGAATTGTGCCAGTACCTTATCGATGTAAGTACTTTGGCTCTATCCAATCATCCTTTTAGATCTATCCCTGTAGATCTTGATGCCCAATATATATTGTGCCTCTCCCAAGTATTTTATTAAAAAACATTTTCCAAGCCAGGCCTTTACAGACTCTAGCATCGGAATACTGTTTCCAATTAGCAGTATGTCATCGACATATAAGATTAGGAAGGTGATGTCAAGCCCATTGACCTTCTTGTAAACACAAGACTCATCTGGATTCTTGATAAAACCAAACTTGCTGATGGCTTCATCGAATCGCGGATTCCAACTTCTACTTACTTGCTTCAACCCATAAATGGACTTCTTAAGCTTGCATACCTTCCCAACATTGTTTTGGTTGACAAAACCTTCAGGCTGTGTCATGTACATAGTTTCTTCCAAAATACCATTTAGGAAGGCGGTTTTGACGTCCATCTACCATATTTCATAATTGTAATTTAATATGAAGCAATCGCTAGGATGATCTGGACGGACTTAAGCATTGCGATAGGAGAAAAGTTTTCATCATAATCAACGCCGTGAATTTTCCTGTAGCCTTTTGCTACCAGTCTAGCTTTGTAAATGAATACATTTCCATCTTTGTCGGTTTTCAATTTGAAAATACATTTACATCTGGTAGGTGAGTAACCTTCGGGTAAATCAACCAAGTCCCATACTTGATTTTCAAATATAGAGTCCATCTCAGACCTCGTGTCTTCTTGCTATTTAGTAGAGTCGGGGCTCGCCATTGCTTGATTGTAGGTTGCCATTTCGTCTCCATCCACTACTAGGATGTCCTGATTCTCGGTTAATACGTCACCAAGATATCTATCAGGTTGAGACTTTGGCCTCTACGACCTACGTCGGGTAATGGATTGAGCATTTGCATTGTCCGTTTGAATTTACACAATTTGACCAACGTCAACAGATGTTGTTTGAGCACTTTGACCGTCAATTTAATTTTGTTTCTCCTCCTCTCGAACTTCATCGAGTTCAATTTTCCTCCCACTTGTCATTTTAGGTGTTCCTTCTCCAAAAAGACACCATCGCGAGCAACAAATACTTTGTTCTCAAATTTTTTGTAGAAGTAATATCCCTTGGTTTCTTTGAGTAGCCCACAAAGAAACACTTGTCAGATTTAGGGTGAAGTTTGTGAGAGATTAACCTTTTGACATATGCTTTGCAACCCCAAATCTTGAGAAAAGACAACCTAGGAGGTTTCTTCGTCCATAATTCATAAGGAGTTTTTTCTACAGCTTTTGACGGAGCGCGTTTTAGTGTAAGTGTCGTGGTTAGAAGTCAGTGTCCCCAGAAAGAGATAGGAAGATCACTAAGACCCATTGTTGATCGTACAATGTCTGGCAAGGTTCGATTTCTCCTTTCGGATACTCTATTCCATTGTGGAGTTCCTGGAGGTGTCAATTTTGAAGTATACCATGTTCTTTTAGATGGTCATCGAATTCATGGCTCAAGCATTCACCACCTCGATCTGATCGAAGGGCTTTGATTTTCTTGCCAAGCTGATTTTCAACTTCACTCTGAAAGTCTTTGAATTTCTCAATCGATTCAGATTTGTTCGACATAAGGTTGACATATCCATATCTACTATAGTCATCCGTGAAGGGGATAAAATATCGTTGACTGTTCCTTGCGGTTGTGCTCATTGGACCAAATACATCAGTGTGTATTAGGCCCAATAAGTCACCTGCCCTTTCTCCCAACTTGGAGAATGGTTGCTTTATCATCTTTCCTAATAGACATCCTTCATTATTTTCAAACGATTGTAAATCGAATGAGTTAAGAATACCTTCTTATAGAAGTTTCTTGATGTGTTTGATGGTAATGTGGCCAAGACGACAATGCCACAAGTATGTCTGATTCGACTCAATGGTCTTAGGTTTCTTTGGTGGTATCATTAAAATTATAAACATATTTGTCTAAATAAAGCATATTTGGATGAACGTGTCATGCCATAAAACATATAAACAAGACTTTTAAAATAATAACATTTATAGTCTTGTGATCTAACAAGCCGACGTCCAACGCCAAAAGATCAAAGTATGTTCAATAATAAAACTAGAATAAGTTCTATTTTAAGACAAACTATGCAATTAACAGTTTAATGGACAGATCGTCTTCTTCTTCCGCTTGCAAATGCACATCCACTTGTGAAGCTCTTCTCACTTAGTTCCTGAAATAGGAGCATATAGTGAATCATTTATGGTATCTAATACCTTTGTGAATTGCTTATATTCAAGTGATGGTTTATAAAGAAGATACTTCAGGTGAGAACTACTTTTCCTTTCGCCTAATCTTCTAGGTACTCGCTGCATTCCCTTTTATAGTGGCCTTGCCTACTACAATAGAAGCACCGCATCTTTTCCTTGTCTTTGAACTCCCTCTTCTTAGGCCTTAGAGAGAACCTATTACCCTTGCAAGAATTAGCTCTACGAAGCTCTTGAACAACCTCCATCAATGAGTTTATCTCAATTAACTGTCAAATGCGTTTTCAATGCAACATAATTTGAGTGAAGTGAGCTTAGTAGCATATGAGCCGCTTGTTCATCCTCAAATGGCTTCCCAATGAGCTTTAAGTGATTGAAAAGCCTTGCATTCGAAGCACATGAGGTTGAAGAGGCACTCCGGGTCTAAGTCTCGCATTGTAGACCTTGGTCCACACTTCAAGCCTTTCCTTAGCAAGGCAACCTTCCTCCTGGATCTTGATCTTCTTGTTCATAAATGACTTGGTTAAGTTATGAACATTCAAGTCCCTTGTCTTGGAAGACATAGTGACAAGCTATGTCTGGAAGGTATGAGGTGAATCTCCTCTTCTAATCCTTCGGAAGGGAATTCCTCATGAAAAGTGTGACCTTGTCACAATCCAAGGACAAAGTCTCATGAGTCTCATCACTCATGATTCCCTTAGCAAAGAAGCTTGAAATGGGAGTGTCAAGAATGTACGCCATGGAACAATTCCGAAGAGTTTTCCGGAATTCTTCTTCCCATTCCTTGAAATTGGTCAAATTTAGACAAAATGCCAATTTCTCTTGGAGTTCCGGGCACATGTAGTCGTTGTCGGTATTAGTTGAAGACATGGTTCTATAATTAAAATAATTTGAAATGAAAAACCATTTATGCTAAATAAGATTGAATTTTTAAAACATTTATGCAAATTCTCAAACTTATTTAAACGTCTTATTCACACATTTAAAATTGTCCCTATTTCGTGAGAATAAGGCGATTCCAAGATCAAAAGAATTAATGAGTGATTAAGCGTGCTTTGGCTTGTCTTAACACTGATTACTCTAAGGTAAGCAACTCTTTCCTAATGGCTCCAAGCCATTCTTGGTTTGATAAATCGTCGCATCTAATGCTCTCATGACAATTTATCTCATCTGCCACGACATGTAAGGACTCCTTATTCATATCGTTGAGTTTAACCAAAACCAACATGCATACGCGGTATGCCTTACGTTCCTAGGAAAGTAGTAATGTCTCGCTTTGGCGTAGCCCATCACTATTCTCATTAGTTCGGTAAGTGTTGTTCTGAAATTGCAAGTTTTACTCAATATTTTAGGGACCTAGGGTTTCTATATAGGTTGATTTAAGTGAAATTAATTAATCAACGCAACATCTCAAAATCCTAAACATGCATATAACATATCATTCATATATATGAGCATAAATATATATCAAAAACATAAGTAAATGATGAATTTGGAAACTATCAAGACCCCTTGAGTCTTCAAGGGTCTTCTCTTGCAACTTCATGGCTTCGTATTCCAAGAAACTTTGTCTTCAAGACATAATCAAAATTATGCGACTAGTACCTACGATTAGGACTAATTTAAATATTAAGGTACAAAAATACGCAACGGTTCGTAGTGTATTATGATTTACAAAAATACATGACGAAACGAAGTCCGTATTTTCTATCCTAGTCGGGCCCCAGTAGTTGTCATTTCATAAAACCTGTGAGAAAATATACATTCCATTCATCCAATCACTATATGTGAAAGCCCATACATTTTACAACGAAAAACAAGTAACAATGCATCAACATGCGTAAACTAGTAACTAACTTAGGTGGTTAATCCGAGTAACGTGCCTAATTAAAACTAGTCAAAGTTGTTGACCGATTATGTGATTAAGCGCAATTAAAATAGCTCAAATAAATAATGAAGCTCCTACAAAATTCCGAATCCAACTTAATTAACCAGATTAATTAAGCCGGTAAACCCAAAATTTTGCCAAATTAAAATTTGCAAGTGCCGCTCAAAACCGAGGCCTAGCCTCCGAAAATTAATTAAATTAAATAAACATAAATAAAATAATTAAATCAACAATAAAGCGCAAAATTACATAGCCCATTCATGAACGTGTGCCTAGCACCAAGCACCAAGGCTTGGTTTGCTAGGCACCAAGCCTCAGCATGGTGCGAGGCTGCTGCTCGCACTGGCCTTGCTGTTGTGCTGGGCTCGTGCTGGCTAGTAGCCTCAGCCCGCACAGCCCTCGTACATGCCTGCTTGCGCGCATCAAGCACCACACCAGCTCACTGGCACACGGCGCACACATGCACGCACGAGGAAGCACCCAGCAGCCTCGGCAGCCACATGTGGGCTACGCAAGCAGCCCAGCTGGCCGATAGCATGCTTGGGGCCATTGTTCCTCGATTTGCGTTCTTATACTTTCGGATTTATCTCCCGATTTTTGTGTGGCATAAAATTAATTCTAAACTAATTTCAAAATCAACATTTGAGGAAAATGAAAAATTAAAACAAGTCCAACTAAATAAAATTCATTTAGGTGCACAAACCAAATTAATCCAAGAAATATTCTTTACATAAATTTGGTTCAACTTGATGCTACAAAAATGAAGGGCTATTCTCACTATTAATTTAATCAACATAAATTAATCAAGAGATTTGACAAAATTTAAAGGGAGTAGGAATAATGAACATAAATATTCAATGAAAAATTCCTACTTTAACTTGTGAATCTTTGAAAAAATTTCATCTTCCAATATGAAGATTAATTAAATTTCAATCACAAGTTTGAACATTCATGACTTTAATCAGCTTAATAAATGATTAAATCAAGAAAGTTCAATAAAAATCAAGGAATTTAGTAAAATAAAGTTCCAACCAACTAAAATAATTAAAGGTTATATCTTTAATACTTAAGAGCCTCAAAAACACAAACTTTTCACACTTAAAGCAATTGATTTGCAATTATGTGAAAAATTGAGCTAACTATTAAGCACCAATTACAATTAATATGCCATTAAGATTCAAGATTTAAAAAATTCCGTCAAAACGAAATATCCCTCAAAACAGGCATTTCTGGGTAGAATTTGGCATTTTCCATAGTTCTTAGGGGGTTGAATCTTTTCCAAAATGTCGTTTCCACCCAAAATTCAATAGTCTTGGGTGAAAATCTAGGATCGGGAGCCAAAATTCTAATTAAAACGAGATTAAAATTAATAAAATCGAGCTACTAATCTAATTAGCAACCTCAACCAGAAATTTAAAACCATTTTACCACCTTGAAAATATTAGTTACAAAAATAAATGAGGAAGGCTCCGATATCGTTGTTGGGTTTCGGAAAGTCCGACTTTTTGCGGAAACAAAACCCGACCCCAAGACTCGCTCACAATTAATTATAACTAATAAGCATAGATAACAAGACAAGGAGAAAGACAATAATACCCTTTGCGCGTGCTTCGCTTCCTTTAATGAGCTCTTACTTCGAAAGCTTCGAATCCCGCAATCACGTGAACCTCCCTCGGAAATCCACCCGCAACAACTAACCGTCCAACCCTTACTCAGAGCTTAGCCGACCTAGACCAAAAATAAGACTACTCGAGTTTTTATGAACGTAAAAGGTTTTCTTACTTTTAGAGATGCCTTATTGAGTTCAATTCAAGTGGGTTTCTCAAATCCCATGAACATTCCACTCTGTCATCAATGTGGGAGAGTTGGTAAAAATCCTTTTTCCATTTTATTTTTAAATCAAAAGAAAAAGCAATGCAATAATTAATCAACAAGTGTCAACCAAAGAGGAAGAGAGTAGATGAGGACCACAAGGGGAGGGGACCAAAGCCTTGCTCCCCAAGTATCCCACAAGCCGCCTCACACTCATGCAGCCACGCGGCACCCAGCCTTAGGCACCAAGGCGCGCCATGCTGGCAGCCTGGAGCTTGGCTGGGCCTGCTAGCGTGTGCGTGTGCGAGAACGACCCAGCAGCAGCGCGCCAGCCCGCATAGCACGCAGCCATCATGCATTGCGTGCTTGCGGTGCTGCTGCTGTGCTCGTGCTTGGCTTGGCCTAGCACCCCGCATCTATGCGCGCAAGGCTCAGCACGCAATGCGGCTGGTCCTTGCCTGCAATGATGCGGGCTGGCTGCTAGCTACGCCTAGCTTGTGTGCTTGGCTGCGGTAGCCTAGCCTTGCACACAAGGCTAGCTCGGCCACCTAGCTCAACCATGCTAGGCATGTTGAGCCTTGCCTTGCGACAATGGCTTTGGCTATCCATGCCAGTCACCCTAGGCATCAATTGGCTAAGCCAAGACGATGCTAGGATTTTTCGAAACACTAACTTGTTGATTAATTGATATTTATCGTCTCGTCGTTTTATTAATTCAACTCGACTTGTGATGCTCGGTCTCAACTCCCCTAGGTCAATTTCCGACGTCTATGTTCATAACACTCGAGTGACTCATTTATTCCTTTCGGATTAATTCGTCGCGACGGATCATTAGTTTGCTTAGGTGTGACCCGAAGGGTTCAGTCAAGATTAAGCTGTAATACTAATTATACATTAATATTACTGATCGGAAGCAGCCTCCAACTACGCATTCTGATCACTTGACCTCACTGAATAATTAGCTTTCTAATAATTTTGTAGGTGGTGGTTGGTCACATTTTGTAGTGGTAATGGGTGGAGAAAAAGGTCCCCATTTTTCATCCCTAAGAACTTCAGTTTATGGTGACTTTCTAGCTTGTTTTTTGGTGGGTTGTGAAGCTTCAGTAGCAGAAAAAGTATGTGCAGTAATGATAATTGGTTACTGTGATGATACTGGATCATGTGACTTAGCTGTGGCAGCAAGTATGTCCCTTGCTCTCTGGCTTCTATAAGTCATATTTTACCTGATAAAACCGCAAGATATTAAAAAGAACAGTAATAAAAAATCATATAAGCGTGACAATGAGATTAATACATCAGATCGAAATAAGAAACCATGCAAGACAACAAAAATATTAAACTAAGAAAACAAAAGTATTAGTATATGTAAACTGAAGTATGTAATAAGAAAAACAAAGGAGCAATATATTAGAGTTGAAATAACAAACAAGTATTGAATATAGTAAGCACAGTTGATTAACTGATGAAATAAGAACAACAGTGAGTTCAACACATTAAAGCTAATTTAAGAAACAAGGACAACAATACTTATTCTCAGGACTTTCAAGACATTAACAATATTGTGAACTATTGCAAGATGAAATATTAGGAAAATCCAACACCAAAAGTTATAAACAAATTATTCAGGTGCATCAAACAAGTCCCTAGGCTTAGTCTTCACGACATGACACCGTCCTTTTTGTATCTCATCCTCAACATAAAAAAACTTGTTTTGCTTGAGATGAGAAAACAAATGGATCATCATGTAAAAATCGACTAGTGTGCATCAATTTTGAGAAATTGACACGAACACCTCCATTCGAATTTGTTTTGACACCCTTACGAATATCGACCCAATCACAACGAAACAATACAACCTTAAAAGAAGCATAATAATCTAATTCAAACATTTCTATGAGTTTTCCATAATATTCTTAACCCTCGGCTTCCACCATGACTCCTGAATTTTGAGTTGATCGAAATCACTTACGATTCGCAATATCAAATTTGTAACCATTGATAATAACACTTTTCATCCTTTTCCCGCGGCTATTCAAGCCACCAGCTAAGGATTTTCTTAACTTTCCTTCTACCGTGCTATCATCTAAATTATGAACCTATAATTCGAGAATAATAAAGTTAGACTACTATAGTTGTATAAAATGAAATTAAAAAAAAAAAATAAATAAATAAATAAAAAACCTAAATTTAAAAGCATATAACCTGGCTTTACAACCAATCTGCGAATTCATTAATTACCCACTAATTTTCAATAGAATCATTATCTTGAGATCCTCCAACTTCATTCTCTTGCTGTTTTATTTTTATAAACTCACTATTGAGATTGAAAATGTTATGTTAAAAACAAGTAAATATTCAACGCTTTAAAGGAACACATATGATACTTACTCAAGAATCGGGGTCAGTTCATCATAATGAACATAGCGATGTGCTTGCTTTAAACTTCTATCATCTAAACGAACATTTTCTTTCTTTCGCACGACATGACCACCATAATTATACAGATAGTTGTCAATGTTTGATACACCATCTGCATTCCTTCTAGGTCTATTGAATATAGTCTCAACACTTTCTAAATATCTCGAACAAAATGCAATTGTCTCCCACAAAAGATAACCTTTCGCTATAGACCTTTCCGGTTGCGCTTTATTGCTTACATGAGATTTTAAAAAGGCCAAGTACCTTGAATTATAATAACGATTATGTATGTGAATGTGAAAGAATAAAGAAATTTTGGGAAAATTATTATATAAAAATATGATATAATAATAATAATAATAATAATAATAATAATAATAATAATAATAATAATAATAATAATAATAATAATAGTAATATAGGTTGTATGACTTCGTCTGTTTTTGGGAAATAATAATAATAGTAGTAGTAGTAGTAGTAGTAGTAGTAGTAGTAGTAGTAGTAATAGTAATAATAATAATAGTAATAATAATAATAATAATAAGTTAAAAAATCACCTTTCAATAGGATACATCCATCTGTAATGAACCGGTCCGCCAAGTCTGACCTCATCCACTAAATGAATTAGTAGATGAACCATGATTGTAAAAAATGTTGGTAAAAATTCTTTCTCTAACTTGCAAAGAGTCAACACGAGCTTTAATTGAATGGAATCTAATTCTCTTGTATCTATAGCAGTTTAACATATCTTTTTAAAAAAAGTCTTACAACTCCTCAAGGAAGTCAATAACTTTTGTGGCATTCGACGCTGTTAAAGCAATCGGGAGGATATCTTGCATGAGAATATGATGGTCGTGACTTTTCATATTAATAAATTTCTGCTGCTTTAGATTCACACATCTTTGCAAATTAGATCCATATCCATCAAGAACATTCATTTTTTCAAGACTTTCAAAAATCGTTCATTCTCCTCATTAGACATGGTGTATGATGCCGACGGGATGTAACCTTGAGGGTTGATCCATAGATGAGGCTTTATTGATGAGAGTCATTTATGGCACTCATTTGTTCTCTTTTAGGATGATTTTAGATTGCTTTTATAGCTCTTTTCATTCCTTTTTCCTTAGTTTTGCTCTTTATTTCTTTAGTTTGCATTATCCTTAGTTGATTTTCCATTTTCGTGTATTTCTTGGTTTATTTTGTTTTTTTTTATTTGTTTGTTTTCTTTCATTTTCAGGTTAAGATCGTTGTCCAAGGATTCCCGAGGTTTCTTCCAGGGTTTTGCATTGATTGGGATGCTTAGTGTCTTCTATTGGAAGCCCAAGTATGGAGATGTGCAAGTTCCAAGTTTCCTTAGGCCGTGCATTCAAGCCATGGGGGCACCAATTTTGGTGTTGAACCCACTGTCAAGGTGTTTGGAATCTGCCATGTTGCGTGTTCATCAAGCACACCAAGTGGAGCGCACGAGAAGCGTCAAGTTGAAGGGGAAGAGAGTTGCCCTGCTCCCAGGTGCGGGCACGCGCGACAATGGCGCGGTCGCGCAGTGTGGTGGCGCGGGAGCGTGGTGCTCTGGCGCAGCCGCGCCTGTTGCTCCCCCTATTCCGCACCCTCTTTTGCGCGGTCGCGCATCTTCTTGAAGAAGGTCGCGCCTATACGGGTCTATTTTGGACGATCTAGCCAACTTCTCTTTGTTAGCTTTACTATATATAGATTTTTCTTCTATTTTTAGAGGGGGAATTCATTGGAGAATTTTGGAGATTAGAGATTTTCATTAGAGAAGAATTGGAGAATAGTTTAGATCATATTTTAGAAAGAGAAACTCATGGTTGATGATTGATGATTGATGATTCTAAGCACATTTCCTTTGATTTCATCAAAGTTTGTAAGGATTTCTTTTACTTTAATGCAATCTTTAGCTTTTGATTTCAATTATTTTGTTGATTGTTCAAGTTTATTGATTAGTTGATTGAATTTTTTTGATTGAAATGATGATGATGAATTTGTTGATTTGCTTAGTTTTGATCTTGATTTCTTCCATGGATTGTGAGTAGTTTACTTGCTAGGGATGTGGCGAAGCATGTTTGAGTGATGGATCATAGCTAATTAGGGGTTTTGATTAGTTTAGCATTGAGATTAAATTGGTTGATTGATTTTGTGCATGTGTGTGATTAGTTAAGGAGTAGCTAACTTTAATTGTCATATTAGATTGCTTTGTGAGTCTACTTTGATATGGACAATTGATTTGTAGCTCGCATTTGTCGATTGAGCTTGGTTAGTGACGTTCCTAGTTAGAGTCTTTTGTTGTTGGCGCTAGTTATCCCTCTAGGAGATAGCTTGTCGAGCTCTTTTGATTGCATTGTCTATCTTCCCTCGCAATACTCGAATTAATCAATCTCCAACCCGATTAGTGTGTGTCCATTGCAAGTACATGTGGATCCTAAATCCCTAGTGTCTTGATATATTGATTTACTTGGTTTGATTAGTTGAATTAGATAACCTACACTTACCTTTCGAAGTAGCTTGACATTGGCCGTAGCAAATTTCCCCCCATTCCTAGTGGTTCGACCCGAACTTGCCCTATTACTAGGTGTAGGTTTGGTTATATTTTTAGTTTGATTGGAGGAATTTTAGTTTCTAACGACCTAGAATTCACCTTCCATCATTTATATTCAACTTCTTTAAGGCTTCTCTGCCACTCTCATCATCTCTACTATTATCCATATCTAAAAGAGTTCCTAATAAAATATCGGACATATTCTTTTCAATGTGCATAACATCTAAATTATGTCTAAGCGGATTATGCTCCCAATACTCCAATTCAAAAAATGTAATTTACTTTTTCCAAAGAACATCATCACCATCGGGATCACAATCATCATCAAGTTCATTGGCATCTTTTCTCCTTCTTTTTTTAGGAATTTTTTTTACTTCCCATATACATACTTTACCCTTCTTGTTGCTTCAAAACTTTGGTCCCGCTGGTACGATTCTGAGCAATACCATATTCTTATTTCCAATCAAACAAATTATCTTATGAACGATATGGGTGATCAATAGGCAGCCATTTTCAGTACCCAGGGTAGATGATTTTGCCACCAAATCTATCTGTATACGTAGAGTGCGTGCAAGAAGGACAAGCTTTGTAGCCTTTTGTACTCAAACCTGAGAGCATAGCATACGCTGGAAAGTAATTAATAGTAAAGTGTAGGGCTGCTTGCATTTTGAAGTTGCTTCCACTATAAGAATCAAAAGCATCAACACCTTCCCAAAACAATTTCAATTCATGGATTAGTGGTGGCAAGTACACATCAATATCCAAATCGGGACTAACTTTACCGAGGATAATTATAAAAAGAATAAAGGATGATGATTTCATGCAAAGGCATGGTGGTAAATTATAAGGAATGAGGACCACCGGCCATGTGCTATAATTTGTATTCATAAGAGGATATGGATAAAAACTGTCACTCGCTAGGCCCAATCTAACACTGCGAGGATCAGAGGCAAACTCTGTATATTTTTCATCAAATTTTTTCCAAGCCTCGCCATTAGCAGGGTGTCGTAGAATATTATCATCCTTACGATTAAAGTTCCATCTTATGTCCTCTGCAGTTTTAGATGACATGTAAAGCCTCTTTAACCTAGGGATAAGGGGAAAGTACTGCATTACTTTAGCTGCCTTGCCTTTCTTATGCTTCTTTTCCTTTCTCATTTACATCACCCTCCTTTCCTTTCACACTTTTTCACCTTGATGTGTGGCATATATAACACTCACTTTTATCCGCGAGTTCGCCCCAATATAACATGCAGTCATTTGGACATGCATGGATTTTCTCATATCTTAACCCCAAATCATTTATTATCTTCATGCCTTCATAATAAGACGATGGAAAATCCTTAATAATGGGAAATGCGTCAATTAGAAGTTCAAGTAATTTATTAAATGACTCAGTAGACCAATGGAACATACACTTTAGGTGAAACAAGTGAAATAGAAATGATAGTTTTGAAAAAGTAGTACATCCCTCGTACATGCCTTTTTCATAAGCTTCCATGAGATATTTATACTTTGCATGTTCTTCATTTGAGAAAGTTGATTGATACTCATCATCTACCTCGCAATTAATGGTGAACCCCTTATCCATGTCATATGAATTGTCATCTTCAATAATTGGTTCACTTAATAAACAGATCAAAAAGGAACAAGCAAGAGAATTGAGGGAAGTTGGACTACTTCTTGATTAATAAAGATGATAACTTTCTTTCAAATGGTGGCTTTAGGTCACCTCTCTCCTTGGTTGCTTCAGGCCACTACTCTCAAGAATTTAATTACCAAAAACTACCTAATGAGCTAAACCCTACTTCCCCTTTTTATATGTACACAACCCTATTACAATCAGCAAAACAGCCAACTAGGCAAGCAAAAAAAGCCAAGCTTTGCTACAATTTTACCTATCAGCCAACTAGGCAAGAACAAAAGGCAAGCGCAAAAAGTCATTTGGTTAGTGAGTGACTGCCCACCGAGGTTGGTGTGCTGCTGTTGTCCCATTCCTCTTACTCCAACAGTCTACAGTCCATTCTTGTGTCTTCTCTCATAGGTGATGATACCATGGGGGTGCACCTTAGGAATCGTTACACACCAAAACAATCAACAGGCTGAATTATAAATAAAGAAGAGACTTGCAGTATCGCATTACTCTATTGACAAATGATAGCAACTTGCTTGAATGCTTGGTAAAATGTACTACAAGTATTATGTATTAACCAAATTTCATTGAAAATTGTACCAACATTTACAGGCTAATACTGCTATTGCTTATTTTGCTATAACAAAATTACTCATAAAACTTGATTATCAGTCTAAAACAACAAGCTTATTATACTCTTTCCCGGAGATAGAAGACTCCATAACACCCTCAGGACTAAGTTGATCCTCCTTCCCATCCAAGAACAACTTCAACATATTCTTCGAAAACCTGCTCTCCAACGCCACCCCTAGCTAGTTCTTCGCTACTGGTGTCGACCTCAAAAACTAGGAATTGGCACATTTATTAAGGTAAGATAGGTTAGAAGGTCATATCCACCATTAATTATCCACGCACTCACCCATAACTATATATCCCTCCCTAAGAAGTAAGAACCTGACTACCACTACTACGTTAACCCCCTTTCAAGCTAGCACACCGTCAGCTTTTCCAAACAACTCAAAACAACCATCAAAACAGGAAAGTGCCATTCACAAGCAAAGCCATAAAATTCAAAGCTAGTAACATTTATACAGAAAAATCTCAAGCTAAAACCTAGAAAATGCCATAAAATTCATAACAAACACCCATAAAAAAAACTACAAAAAAACAGGAAAACCTTAATTTTTAAAACAAAACTCACGAAAAAAAAGACATAAAAAGAAATTAATTAATCTAATTAAGGGCAAAAAATTACCTTGCAATAAGAGACTGATTCTTGTTGTACTCCAATTTAAAATCGAAGAATGCAAAGAATGATACACAATTTTAACGAAATTTTAGGAATTGTGAGATATTAGGGTAAGCCAAAAACAGTCGATATATAAATATCAACAAAATTGTAAAGCAAATTAAAGATCAATTACCTAAAATTTATGAAAGTGACAAGCAAATCCCCCTAAATTCGTTGAAGTTGAGCGAGAAACACCCTGAAACTAACCAAATTGAAGCGCTGATGAACAGAGTTGAGTGCTGTACAGTAATAGAGGAGAGTAGAGAATAGTTGAATAGGGCAGTTTAATTGGGGGCATTTTTTTTATATTTTTTTTGAAAGAATTGGGGGTATTATTTTAAACCCGCTATTTTTTCCCCTAAATTTTAAAATTGCGGGCAACAAAAATCACGTGTATGGCATGTAATTTTCTCGACACTTTTCAATGTCAAGAAAAATCTTCGACTCGGAAAAGCGTCGAGAAAAAACGGAACCCAAAATCGTACACTAACGCCTCAACCACGGCGTCGAGGAAAAAGCGTCTAAAAAACACGGTTTTTGTAGCACTGATTTTATTATTATTACTATTATTATTATTATTATAAAAATAAAAAAAAACCTACAAAGTCAATCAATTTACAAGAAATTGGTGGGGAGCCGATATACAATCTGGGCCCCCACCCCTCTAGCTATAGCGAACCTGATCCTGTTGAAGATGTGAGCAGCTGCACGAGCACCAATATCCTGAGTCTTAGCCAACGTCTGAACCCGCTTCAGCAACGCAATAACATCCTTCTCTAATTCCCCCAACGAAGAAAAGGAGAAAGGAAGAAAACCATAGCCAATAGCCCTGCAACACATGCTCATAGAACTTACAAAACAAACAAACTCATATAACTTACAAAAAATTAGTGGGAAGCTGAGATACAATCTATCTCAGGCATCCACTCCTCTAGATTATAGCAAAGCCAATCCTAATGAAGATATAGGCAGCAACACGTGCTCCAATGTCTTAAGTCTTTGAGAACTTCTGAACCCACTTCAGTAGTACAATAACCTCCTTCTCTAATTCTCCGAGAGAAGAAAAGGAAAAGAAAGCAAATTGTACCCAAATGCTTGACACTTAACTTCATATTTGACGTGCTTATGATGAGTCACAACCTCCCGGGAACAAAATCAGACAAACCAGATTGAGTCAAACCTGTTAAGTCAACATACACATTGTGACCCCGTTTCTAAGAATAAAGTAACACATTTGCAGGTCTTAGGGTCCCATCATTCCCCCTTCGAAACCTAATGTCAACCTCCTTTCTCGCTGAAATCTCAAACCTATAGCAAAACATCAACTAGGGTATCTCGAACAAGATTATGCCGATGTATTATACCCACAATACCAGCACACTAAACCGCATGATCACCGAAAATTTCCCCAACAAAAACCCTTGAGCAAGCATAGCATGGCGTCATAGTAGAGAACAAAGGAACACCAAATCGATAACACAACGCACAACGATAAATCTTAGCATTCATCATCTAACCTAACCCCGAAATAGAGACCATTCCCTTTGTCCTTAAGTAAAGTTCCAATTTTAAAAATCACGGATATTAAAAAGGGAATGAGGAAGTGTGTGAAAGAGAAATTCCTAATCATATGCAAAAAAGTTGAGATCAGAGAAATGATACTTTTTATTTAAAGTACCTTTGAAAAATCTTTGGATTTTCTTTCTTTTACCAATAACTAATAACATTTTAGTAAAAGGAGTAATCCAAGTGATTTCTTAATAGCCAATAAAATTAGAGAATACTGATGCTGGTGAAACCTAGGTCGTTGATTAATAAGATTCCCCGCAAAACCAAATTTGTAAAACCAAACCCAACCCTAAGTATAGGGGTAAATCCGGGTCAAACCCAAAGGAATGCGGTACAAGCTAAAGTCTTAAATTATGCTATTCCGAAACCTAGGTGAGGGTTGGTCTAAGCAAACTAAGCAACGCTATTGAATGAATACAAGAACGATATTAAGGATGCTAGGGAATTAGGATCCACATGCACTCATTACAATCATACTAATTGGGCAAGAAGTCAACCAATCGAACAATGTGAGGGAAAACAACAAATGCAATCAAAATCACTTAAAGAGCTATTTCCTAGGGTCAAGCTAGATGTCTCTACAAATGACTTCAAAGAAAAATCGCAAAACAAGATCAATCGATAATGATAGTTTCCAAATCAATTCTCCGTATCAATGAAAACTATTATGCAATCTAGCTTCATAGTTAAGGTTGATCACTCCTCAAGATATCAAACACATGCACAAATTTTACCAACCAATTTAATCACAATGATGATCAATCAAAATTCCCCAATTAGTCATGAATTATCACTCATACATGCTTCACTCTATCCCTAACAAGTAATCTACTCACTACACATTGCAAATTTGAATAGCAAAACTAAACTAATCACAAATTTCATCATTAACATTATATTCAAAATATACTCAAGCTATCAAAGATCAAATCAAACAAACAACAAGTAATTCAATAAAAATTCAAGAATAAAAATCTAAAATTGCATTAAAGAGTAAAGAATTCTTACAAATTTGATCAAAATCAAAGAGGAAGAGGATTGAAAGTAGCATTTATCAAAATCACCAAGCTTCTCTCTCTAGAATCTAAGAACAAAAGTTTCCCCAATTTGAGCTTCTCTCTCTAAAATTCTAATCAAAATCTAATTCTAAGATAAATCAAAAACTAACTCTCTCTAGGAATGAAGAAATTATATATACAGTAAAACAAACAATGGAGAAGTTAGTTAGACGTCCAAAAAGAACCCCAAATGGTGTGGCCTCTCCTCTACATGCACAACTACAATGAAATGGGTACGAAACAGGGGAAAAGGAGGTGCGCGGCTGCACCTCACACCTGCGCGGCCGCGCACAGGACCTGCATGCGCGCCGTACCCGTGCGTCCCCGCGCCTGGGATCAGGATACCTACCTCTAGTGCGGTCGTTGATGCTGCTGTGCGCTCCACTTGATACATGTTGGGGGAGGTAGTCTTTAGAGGTCTGCACGGTGGGTTCAACACCGATTTTGATGTCCACGCAGCATGAGAGCGCGGCCTTGAAGACTTGGCTTTTGCACTCCTTCACTTTTTAGCTTCAAGAGGAGGAACCGACTTGCACCTTAAGCTTAGCAAATCCCGAGAGAAGGCCATTTGGATCCTTAGACATCACCAATTTCCTGAAATCAAAGAAAGGCAAACAAATAAACGAGAAAAAGCAAAATAAACCAAGAAATGCAAGAAAATGGGAAAACAACTAAAGAAAACACAAAGTAGAGAAATTTCGAATAAAACTAAAGAAAAGGAGATAAAAGAGAGATAAAAACAATGAAAATTCATCCTAAAAGAGGCCAAATGAGTGCCATAAATGACACTCATCAAATACATATACAAAACCAATAAAAAAAAATACTAATTGCTGACATAGCACAATACAAAAAAAAAACAAAAAAAAAATAAAATTGGAAGATTAAATAAGAATTTCTTCCATTATTGTATTAAAACACAAGGGACTTATTCAATTTTCAAAGTTCAGTGACATAGTGGATAAGTTACTAATAAAAAAAAAAGGAAAATTTGTCAAAAATAAGCCAATCTTTTCTTAACTCAAAATAAGTCGACTTTTATAAGATATTTTTCAAACTAAGTCAAAACATGTTAATCGGTTATAGAGGTAAAGTCTAACACGTCTCCTTATGTGATTGGTCCTTTTAAAAAAAATTAATTAAGCTTTATTTTTTGATTAATTATTAAACTTTTTTCTTTAATTAACAATTAAATAACTATATCAAATAAATAAAATAAACTAAAAAACTAAAACAAAATCTTAGCCACCTGCGCACCTCCTCCTCCCTTTCACGGTCAACGCCCGACGAACACCTTCGTCCTCCAGTGCCGGCGACCACCCCCTCCCTTTCCCCATTCCCGCTTCCCCCCACCACCACCCCTCCCCCCTTTGCCTCTATTGGAAACGACCCCTTTCCCTCAATCGTGAGTTCAATTCGTGACCGTTGAGCTTCATTAAAACAGGCAAAGTTTAATCGCGAAATGATTCGCTTTAACTTTTGATAAACGCTTTGAGTGAATATGGAATTGCTTGGTTCGCTTGAACACGATTTCGGTTCGCCTGAACCATGTTGATTCTCTGTTTTGTTCTACATTGGGGCTGCTATGGAGTTGATTGGTGACGGTTATTTCTAAGTGCCCTTGTTGTGGTGGAAATATGGGGTGCGCGGTTGTTCATTTGGCGTAGCAATCCGCTGGCAGTGGTGTGTGACTTTGTGTGTGAGGGGGCTTAATTGGTGGTGCGTATTGGTGTTGGTTAATTGTGTTGGTGTGGGAGTTTAGGTGAGACTGTGATAATTGGTGATATGTTGCGCATGAGCTGATGTGAGACGGTGATGGGTAGGTCGCCGGCGCCTGTGAGGGAGGTGGTCGCCGGCTGTTGGCCGCTGACAAGGGAGGGGAGGGGGGCTAGCAGTGATTGGGGGAGGGGATGGCTGGGCTTTTCTTTTTTTTCTAATTTTTTAAATTTGTTTTTTTCAATATAATTATAGTTAAACATTTAATTAAAGTAAATTATTTTTAATTTTAAAAGTCATCTGTTTAGTAGGTTGTAGGTCAGTTGACCTATTAAAAGAAAATACCCTTTAAAGTTGACTTACTATGAGTTAATAAAAAATTTGGCTTATTTTAAACTAACCAAGCAAAGATTGACTTATTTTTGACAAATTTTTCTAAAAAAAATTACCTTGTCTAAAAATAAAATAAAATAAAATTCACCAACATCATTTCCTGCATTTTCATGGCTTCAAGTTTCAATTTTGATTTAAATGCTGCATTAGATTGATGATGGGAGTACTAAAACTTAAGATGACATGTTTGAACACGTTTTCAATGCTGCTTATGAACCTAATGAAGATAGATATGGTTCAAAAGATAACCACAATGTTGTTGAAATAGACCTTAATCAAATTCAGATCAATTTCATCAACTGAAGGCATGCATGGGTACAACAAAACAACAAGCCTCTACTCATCAGCAAGCAACAAACAATCAGCAATAGGAGGGAACGAAGAAATTAGATTAGCAACCAACAAATAATTTGCAGCATTAAGAGGAAGGTCATCTCAAGCCGAATTAGCTCAATAGTGGGACAAGTTCAATGTCCTATAATGGCTTCTCAACAGAGTTACAAATGGGAAGCTAAAACATAGATCAATTATAATTAATGCTGCTGCACAACATTTTTAATGTGACAAGGAGATCCATGAGCAAGATTTGAAACAAAGGAAAGAGATAGATAGAGAGAAGCACAACAATACTAAAACGTGTCAACAAATTTTCACAACTCAAGTAGAAAAAGTTCAAGTGGCAAATGATCAAATAAGGAACATTTCCGTGAGAGCAGTGATGAAGCCAGAAATATTATATCGGGGGGACACATGGACGTACACAATGTATAATTTTACAAAAATGTAAAAAAAAAATACTTGATATGTAAATAAATAAATGGAAAATTTGTAAACTGCAGCCATTTAAAGTTCGTATTTTGCAAATTGCAGCCATTTAATAAAAATTGCAAATTGCAGCCCAAAAGTTCGTATAAATTGTAAATTGCAGCCCAATTCAACTTTTTCATCGGTTTACATGTCGAAAAATCTTCGGTTAAGATTTTAGGGGTCATTTCAGTCCTTAGGATTCTGAATTGAGCTCAGAATTAGCAAAAAAATAACGCAAGTGCCTCGTTTTGCCTAATTAAAATGTATCGATTTGTGAGAAACTGTAAAAATGAGACATTTACGTTATTTTTTTGTTAATTCCGAGCTCAATTCGGTTCCTTAAGAACTAAAATGACCCCTAAAACCTTAACCGGAATTTTTTCGACATATAAACCGATGAAAAAGTTGAATTGGGCTGCAATTTACAATTTATACGAACTTTTGGGCTGCAATTTGCAATTTTTTTTTTAAATGGCTGCAATTTGCAAAATATGAACTTTAATTGGCTGCAATTTGCAAATTTTCCTAAATAAATACTTCATCTATTCTTTTTTACATAACCTGTTTATTTTATTACGCTTGCTAATGCAAAACTTTAACGATCAATAATTTTGATTCTCCAAAAGTAAAAATTATAAAAGTTATATATTATGATAGTTCTTAATGAGACGAATTCAAAAAATCTCACATGAATATGTTATTCCTTATATATTATTCATAAAAGACGGTCAAAGAAGGGGTGATGAATAGTGTAAAATTCAAAGTGAGTCAAGTAAAAAGGAACGAAGGAAGTATATAGTATGCAAAGTTGATGAGTGACATTTATGTCACTCTTAGGGAGTAGTTTTAGAGTCATTTTTCATATTTATTTTCCTCTATTTTCCCTTTTATTCTCTTGTTTTCTCGTTAATATAGTTTCCCTTTTATTTGTTAATTTTGGAGTGTTTTAGTTTAATTTCTTCATTTAATTAGTTTTGATTTATTTTCGAATTTTATTCGATTTTATTTGCTTGCGTAGTTTTAATTATTTTTAGTTTTAGTTTTGTGTCGTCACTTATTTTAGTTTAATTAATTTATTTTCGTTTTATTTTATTTTATGTCCCAATTATCCTCTCGATTTGTGTTTTGTGTAGGCGAATGCTCGCGTGTCAAAGCACGTGTTCAAGGTCCAAATTGCTAGCGTCGGAAGCTTTGTGTTACAAGAGTAGTGGCTCAAGTGCTCGATTTGTGTTACTCCAAGCTGCTACCTTGCTTCTCCAAGAGCAGCAACAAACCCCCTGCTCCCTCACGCATACAGCAGCCCACCTTAAACTTCACCCCACCATCTCTTATCCTACACCACACTCCCCTGCTCCCTCTCCTTCACTAACGCACGCAGCAGCCACTCATCACCTCACGCACACCAAAACGACAACCACCAAATAGCAGCAGCCACCAATTAAATCACAGCCACCGCTCACCACCACAACCAAATGAGCCCACCAATTCACGCACACCTGCAACCAACTCCCACTTGCTCAAACCCCGTAATCAATCTACTTCACGCATCCTCTGCTCCCTCCTCACTCAACCAGCACAAAACCGATTCCTAACCATCGCTACTCAAACCACCAATTATCACCAATCGTTGTCACCCACATCAACCGCAGCCAGCCAACCTGCCGCATCTCAGATTCAATTAGCGCACCACCGTTGTCCTGCTACTTACCAGCAGCCTTGCGCAACTCCCTTAGATTCACCAGCCGCAACACCAGCCACTCCAGCACTTGCGCATTTTCGATCCAGTTTTGATAGAAATTATTCGAGGACGCGCAGCTCTATGAGAAGACGCACACATTGGAGTTTGTAGACAGTAAGCATTGCGCGACCTCTGCGCGATGTCTTCGCGGGCGCGCAAGTCTGGGTTGTAATTTGAACCAATCATGAGCTTTGCACGTGATTATTTATGGAGATCGAACGGTCTCGATTTGATGCTTGATAATTGCTGTTGAGGATGAATGGTGGTAATTTAATGATGATGATTGATGATGATGTTTGATGGTGAGTGAAGTAGGGGATTAAAAACCCCATTTATAGCAGCCAAAGAAAATCAAAAAGAAAATCGAACGGTCTCCTAAGCTTCCCTATGTTTTTTGGCTATTACACTCCTTTGCTCCTAACTTTTTGTTTCTTTGTGAAACTAAGGTCTCCGTGGCAGTTGTGACTGGCTTACTTAGTATTTCTAGTCCTACTTCGGTTTTTGGGGTTGATGCAGTAGGTACTAGCGGGGGGTTAGTGGTTTTTGGTTATGGTTCGGAAGAAGTTTCTTGTGTTTCTTGCTGTTCAAATGCTGTTCTCTGTAATGTCAAATTTACTAATAGAACTAGTAAATGTGTGATGTTTGTTTATGGTGCTCCTGTTCTTGAAGATAGACCTCAGGTCTGGGGTTTATTTTTAGATTTACTTGCTATTGCTCCTAATTGTTTGATTATTGGAGATATAAATCAAATAGAGCATCACTATGATAGGTTGGGAGGGTCTAATATTATTAAAGGTTGAGAATCCTTTATTGATTTTAGGATGAAATCGAGTTTACTTGCTACCCCCTTTAAAGGTCCTCCTTATACGTGGACGAATAATAGGGACGGTGATCAACTTATTTTACAACGACTTGACCGGGCTTACATGACTTCTGATTGGTTTCATAATTATCCAGATAGTCGGTTACTCAATCAACCGATTCTGATATCTGATCATGCTGCTATATTCTTTGACGATTCTCCGTTTACCCAACTTTCAAACCGTCCTTACCAACTGGACAACTAGTGTTTGGAATATCAGGATATACATGACTTTGTCCTTACAACTTGGAAAAGGAACGTCTCTGGCTCGCCTATGTTCACTCTCTCTAAGAATCTGCAACACGTCAAATCTCTCATTAGGAGGTGGTGTCTTAATAATAAGAAATTTTGGGGCATAGATTGGAAATTTTTTTCAAAAGATCTTGCTACTAAGGGAGAGCTAGTCCAATCAATTTCTGATGCCTCTCTCATATGACCAATATAGTTACTTCAAAAGATCGTATTTTACTGCAGCTGCAATTCTGGAGACAACGCTGTAAGAAAAACTGGATACTTAAAGGTGATTGTCCATTTAAACTTTTGTTCTCAAAGGCTAAAAGTCGGCAAAAGAAGAATGCGATTAATTCCTTATTTGACGACCAAGGATCTCTCCAGCATGGCCAGACGGCTGTCCAGCGTCTGGTTGTGAATTCCCTAAAAGAGACCTTCCAATGTGATTCTATGCCTCCTTATGATCCGGAAATTGATGTTGTTCTGCGTGAATTAGACCTTCCACGATTCAATTCTTCTCAACTTGCAAACCTGGAGCGCCCCTTCTCTACTTCTGAGATTCGAAGTGCGATGTTTTCTTTAGGGAACAGCAAGTCGCCGGGTCCGGATGGAATTACAGTCGAATTTTTTAAGTCTCACTGGGATGTTGTTAGCAACTCGGTTGTTTCCGGCATTCAAAGTTTCTTCCAAACGGGGTTCCTACTGAAAGAATGGAATCAGTCTCTTCTTGTTATGATTCCTAAGATTGGTACACCAACAGAAGTGGGGCATTTACGTCCTATCAGCCTTTGTAACACAGTGTATAAATGTGCCTCCAAGTGTTTGGTGGCCAGGGTGCGCCAGTATCTCCCTCTTCTCATCTCAGATTCTCAGCATGCCTTTGTTCAAGGACGCGTTACGACAGATAATATTTTGATGAGTCATGAGTTAATGGAGAAAATCAATTGTTCGAAAACTGGAACAAATTGGCTCGCCTCGATCAAAATTGAGATGAGCAAGGCTTATGACAGAATTCACTGGAGTTTTCTTTTGCAGGTTTTAAAAGCCTATGGGTTTCCGGACTGTTGGTTACAGATGATCCACCAATGCCTTGCCACGGTTTCTTACAAATCCTTGATTAATGGTTCTACTTCGGATACCTTTAAACCACAATGTGGTCTTCGCCAAGGTGACCCCATCTCCCCGTACCTTTTCCTATTCTGCATGGATATTTTCTCCCGTATGCTGCATTTGGGACAGGATTTAAAGCTTTTTCAAGGAATCAAGTTGTCTAGAATGAGCCCTACTATCTCGCATCTATTCTTTGCGAATGATGCTCTCATCTTTTTTTCGGGCCTCGTCTACAGCCTGTACTAATATCATGCAGATTATTCAGCAGTTTACTAAGATTTCAGGCGAACAACTTAATTTGTCCAAATCCTTGATTAAGTTTAGCCCTAATATCTGTACGTCTGCTCAGCAAGGCTTCAAATCTATTTTCCAAATGAAGCATGTTCAGGTGTTTGATCATCATCTAGGAGCTCCAATTGACTTCGTCGGAAGAAAGAAAGATCACTTTCAGTTTATCATCGACAAAATTACTGGGCGAATTAATTGTTTAGATGCCATACGCCTCTCACAATAGCAGAAGTTAATTTTTACTAACTCAATCCTTATTGCTATGGCTTCCCATATTCTCGCTTGTTATGAGTTACCTGTCTCTGTGACTGGGAAAATTGACTCCTTACTGTTGCGCTTCTTCTGGGCGCATTCTGATACTAAAGGTATGCATTGGGTAAATAAGGATACCATGCACCTTCCTCGTGGCCTCGGTGGTTTGGGCATTCGCTGCTTGTCTTCCTTAAATAAGGCTTTGCTCATGAAACAAGTTTGGAGGCTCTTTACTAACCCGCAGTTGCTAGTTTCTAAAGTTTTTAGTGCTCGTACGACCTTTCTCTCCAATATCCCTAACACTCGGCCTCGTTAATCTGGTCGCCACTCCTATGGCCTTCGGGGTATGCTCAGGGCGGGCACTCTGTTGAATTCCGGTTGTCACTGGAAAACTGGTAATGGCATGTCTACTCTAGCTGGGTCAGCTAAGTGGGTTAATGGCTGCATTCCGGAGTTCAAACCGGAAATTCTTTTGCCAACTACGGCCCCTTATACTGTCAGTTTTTTCATCAATCTTCAAACCATGGGTTGGGATACTACTAAAGTTGTTGATTGGTTTGTTCCTGCGGATGCTTCAACAATCCTGGCAATGGAGGCCCCTAATACGACTCAGGATGATTTCCGTTATTGGTCGGGTACCCCTTCTGGAAAGTACTCTATTAAAACTGGGTATGCTATGCTTCAACAACAACTGTACCCAACTTCTATACCTTCCGCTTCTGATCCTTTCTGGAAGGTTCTTTGGTCTCTTCCGTTGCAGCCTAAATGGAAGTTGTTCTTATGGAAACTGCTACACCGCGCTCTTGCGGTCAAAATGGAACTCAATCATCGAGGAGTTCCGATTCTAGACGTGTGCTGTGACCTCTGTCGTATGGAACTGGAGGATTTACAACACCTTTTTCAGAATGTGCTTTAAGGCACGATCGGTTTGGAGGGGTAGATGCCTCGGCATTCTCTCAGAATTTAATGGAGACCTTTCTCTCTCATATTGGATCCAAGATTATATCCGACTTTTTATCAGTCAGGATGGTCTTTCTAGTACTCGCTTAGGTACCTTTGTCGGTACGCTTTGGAGCTTGTGGTTATGTCGTAATTCCAGAATTTTTAGGTATTCTTCTGCGTCTCGGCCATTTGAGTCTCTGTTTCAGGAGGTAATGAATAATCATTCAATTTTTGTCAATTCAGATGCCCCTAGTAGTATCCCTACTACTGCGGCGACAAATGGCGGTGCCTCTTCACCGCCTGGTTTTTACATGGCTTAGCTTGGCATGACTCCCCATGGAAGTGCTTTATGTTCTCTCCAAATAGATGGCTCCTGGTTTAAGGATTCTCGACGAGCAGGAATGGGATGGTGCTTGGATAATGATGACTCAATGGATGATCGGATCAGTGAAGGTAGTAACTTCGGGGTGTGTTCCTCGGCTTTACATGCGGAGGCGTTGGCATGCATGTATGGCCTGCAGTGGGCGTCTGATCGAGGATTTCTGTCTCTCGCGGTTTTTACGGATTCCTATAATCTGGTCTCCCTACTTCGAGGGGAGGGGCAAGGTTATATCACTTACATATGGCTCATTCGGAGGATTTTACAACTTGCCTCTAGGTTTCGAGTTTGCGGATTCATAAGGCGGATCGCCAGCGCGTCCACAGAACTCATTTAATTGCTGGAGAAGCGGCGGTTAACTCTATTTGCTTTAGTATTAATATGTAATTTCGTGTTTGTATCCTTTGTCAAAAAAAAAAAAAAAGAAATTCAAAGAAGGGGAATAAGACGAGATGGCTGACGGTTTGGTGGGGATTTTGGGATTTAATGTTTTTATTTCATTTTCTTTATTTTAACTTTCTTTTCTATCTTCCTTTTATTTCTTTCTCTTACTTTCTTTCTTTATTTATTTCTTTCTTTATTATTTTGCTTCTTTTATTTTTCTTATTTTCTTAGCTTTGTATAAATACCCATTTTTGGGGTAATTAGAACAATCAACTATTATTATTCTCTTACTTAGTATTAGGAGAGTTTCTCTCTCTAGTTTTCGGGTTTAGGGAAGATTAACCTCCATAGTTAGGGTTTTAGAGAGAGAAAGTGAGAGATCTTCAATGGTGGTATTTGAAGCTTGAAAATTCAACTTGTGACAATTGTTTTAGAGATCTCCTTATTAAATCAATGAGAATTTCTAACTTCCTCTCCTCTATTTTATTTGTTTTCTTTTGATTATTGTTTTAGTTGTTAGTATTGCTTGTTAATGATGTTTATGCTTGGTTATTTATTAATTAATCTTGTTATTAATATAATAAGTGAGTAATTTCCTCAGTAAGGGGATGGTTGTGGTTTAGTTGGATCTTGAGCGTGTTTTAGGGTTTGGAGTTGATTTGTTTGTGATTAAAGTCTTTATATGCTTGTTGTTCTTCAATCTACTTGTAAAATGCATGTTGTTAGTTGATTGGAGATGAATTATTGCTTGAAGATGCGATAGCGGACCTAGCAAGATTCATTTGTATCGATTATTACTTGGTTTCACCTCCTAATATATGGTTCTAATTTGAGAACATAAAGGCTATGTTAGGAGAAGCCAATTGACCCCGAAAGGTGGCTAGATTGGACCCCTTATATCGATATTCATGCATGTTTAGTTCAGGATTAATTCAACTTCTATACCTTTGTTTATATTTGAGTGAATGCTATACCTAAATCGTTTCCCTTAGTGTTTTATTTCTTGTTTTAGCATCTTTAGACTCTAGTTTACTTATCTCCTATTCCAGACTAGCTTAATTGTTGATAACATTTGGTGGTGTTTATTCGTTCCGTGTGGTTCGACCCCTATGCTTGCCTTATACTCGTATTTGGTTTGTTTAGGTTGTATAAATTGTATTTGATCTAGGGATAGACATTTGACGACGTGTGTATATCCCTTGTCAAAAGTATTTTGTCATACAATCCAAAAAAAATGAAAAAAATTAATAAATCGGACACTAATTTATGAGGAAAGTCATGATTTTTGGTTGGCAAGGTATTTGAACTCTCCTCACAACATTTTTTTTGATTTGGGGGATAATCAATTATGTTCACTCTTTTTATCTTGGGTCATGAGGAATAATTTAAACATCATATATATATCAAGTCTTCCTCTTTTGGCGGTACATTACTAGTACTTGAACCACTTATTTCCATTTTTTTTTAAAAGTTTGTGGAAAAGTAAATGAAGAGGATCATTATTTTAAACATGAATTGTCAAAACTCTGGTAATTTTCCTGTTGTCTTGATTTCGTTTGAATAAACAAATAATTCAATCATCATATCATACAATTGAAGTTACAAACAATTTTTCTTTCATTAAAATAAAATATAACAATTTAGCACAAATAATTAAAAAGTTAACAACTGAACAACCTTAACTTTTTAATAAAATAATAAATTCTAAGATTCTATCTAAAAAGTTGCTAGGATTACTTAAAAAGTCAATCTCCACAGCTTTATTAAATAGGCTCAAGGGATCATTAAAGGTAGAGCCAGAAGAAAAAACACCAGCATGCCGAAGAAGCTTAGTCTACAAATCGGCACATTGCTGCCACGAAGCTAGAAAAGCATAAATTAGAACATCGACTACACAAATAGACACCAAGTCCGCCAAAAGAAAAGGGTAAGGTGGCACCCACCCGCCAAAACCCAGCCCAAAAGCGGTAACAATATGTTCCAAGGAAGAACGAAGAGTTGAGTCAAAAGAGCGTTAAGCCGACTTAAACACACGAGGACTGCATGTGCACATAGCAAAATAAAGTTTAGAGACGCCCGTACAAGCACGAAGAAGCAACAACTCATATTAAGGATCAACAATCTTAGCCATCGCATCCATAAGCGCAATGGTTGGTCTACTCTCTTCTGTACAAGCTCACTACTAAACCCAACAACCATACTCATAGGACCACCTAGTAATTTAACATCATGCAATGGCCTAAAAATATTAAACGGGAACATACCCGGAAACCTACTATGAGGATATTTTGTAAGCCGAGAAAGCTCAATTTTTTCAACATTGAGATGGAGGCGAGATGAGGTCCATCCTCCATAATCAACTCTAAAACCTTTCCCACAATCAGTGTATCAACAATAATAGTGTCTTCATCTAGATATAGGCTTGCAAACATAAGTCAAAGGTGTCTTTGATTTTACATACTAAGGAATGTAACACCAAGGCAAAACGTAATAGGCCAAGACGGACCTCATGGGATAAGAGTAGCAAAACTCAACCCAACAAGAAATGGTAGGACAACGAAGACGGACCTCACGTAACAAAGATTTGTCAATCCACGATGTTGAAAGCATTTTTGAAATCCACCAACATAGAAAGACCAACAAAATCACCCTAATTCTCAATAAACCAATCAATTCATAGCATGAAGAATTGCTTCACCTCCTCCAGACATCTCGACACCAAATCGGAGATTATCAAAATAACCACCAAGCATAGATGCACTAACCTTTGAGATAAGGCACCTCCAAAAAGTATCCTCAGCAATTGGACAAATACCGCCATCGAGATTGACAAGAGGTGTGATGGGGGGGAACTAACAATATACTTTACCTTAGGGAATCTTCCATCGAGAAAAAGGTTAATTACCTGAGTGATAAAGCCAACTAACTCATTTGAAACAGTAATAGTCGCACCACACAAGCAATCCATAAGGTGTTAAGTTCGTAAATCGTCCCTTCCACATGATATTCCATGTTATGGGAAACTCTTAATCCTATCCAGAACAATTGCTCGTGAAGCAACGAGATGATGTCGATAAATGGGTATATTAGGTAATTAAAGAGGAAGCTGGCGAATATGGGTGTTTAGCCTTTAAGTCCTCGAGAATGGCATCATTATCAAGAGAAATGCCCGTTGGAGAAAGAACTTGAACTTCGGCTATATTATGGCCATCACAAATCTTCCTCTTACATTGCTTGATATTACGCTCACCCAAATCAAGGTCCTCCTTATCAACATCCAACATAAGAGGAGATACCTCAGCCAAAATGTCCTTCGCAAGCTGTATACTACTACCAGACGAACCCCAAGATCGAATTGCATTGTTGATACTCTCTTCTTATCTATGATGTTTTACGAAAGATTTACACTTAAGATTACTTCGAGGGCGAAAGGATTTAAGAGTACAAATAGGCAACACAAGTAGAGAAACCCAACTAGAGACGTCGTAAGGATTGCAAACGACTTTATCAAGAGCACCCTTCAGAATCCGAGAAAAACTTAGACAACACTTGTGAGTAATGGACTTCAAAACTTAGAGAGCCACGTCAAAACTACAGGGATGTTCAAGCACTGGACCATCAACATGTCCAATAATCGCAGGCGAAGAGGGAATCTATGTCTCAGCAAGATCATAGAGCACATATCGAAAAACACCATCACATACATAACGAGGTGGCACCACCGTTGTCCTGCTACTTACCAGCAGCCTTGCGCAACTCCCTTAGATTCACCAGCCGCAACACCAGCCACTCCAGCACTTGCGCATTTTCGATCCAGTTTTGATAGAAATTATTCGAGGACGCGCAGCTCTATGAGAAGACGCACACATTGGAGTTTGTAGACAGTAAGCATTGCGCGACCTCTGCGCGATGTCTTCGCGGGCGCGCAAGTCTGGGTTGTAATTTGAACCAATCATGAGCTTTGCACGTGATTATTTATGGAGATCGAACGGTCTCGATTTGATGCTTGATAATTGCTGTTGAGGATGAATGGTGGTAATTTAATGATGATGATTGATGATGATGTTTGATGGTGAGTGAAGTAGGGGATTAAAAACCCCATTTATAGCAGCCAAAGAAAATCAAAAAGAAAATCGAACGGTCTCCTAAGCTTCCCTATGTTTTTTGGCTATTACACTCCTTTGCTCCTAACTTTTTGTTTCTTTGTGAAACTAAGGTCTCCGTGGCAGTTGTGACTGGCTTACTTAGTATTTCTAGTCCTACTTCGGTTTTTGGGGTTGATGCAGTAGGTACTAGCGGGGGGTTAGTGGTTTTTGGTTATGGTTCGGAAGAAGTTTCTTGTGTTTCTTGCTGTTCAAATGCTGTTCTCTGTAATGTCAAATTTACTAATAGAACTAGTAAATGTGTGATGTTTGTTTATGGTGCTCCTGTTCTTGAAGATAGACCTCAGGTCTGGGGTTTATTTTTAGATTTACTTGCTATTGCTCCTAATTGTTTGATTATTGGAGATATAAATCAAATAGAGCATCACTATGATAGGTTGGGAGGGTCTAATATTATTAAAGGTTGAGAATCCTTTATTGATTTTAGGATGAAATCGAGTTTACTTGCTACCCCCTTTAAAGGTCCTCCTTATACGTGGACGAATAATAGGGACGGTGATCAACTTATTTTACAACGACTTGACCGGGCTTACATGACTTCTGATTGGTTTCATAATTATCCAGATAGTCGGTTACTCAATCAACCGATTCTGATATCTGATCATGCTGCTATATTCTTTGACGATTCTCCGTTTACCCAACTTTCAAACCGTCCTTACCAACTGGACAACTAGTGTTTGGAATATCAGGATATACATGACTTTGTCCTTACAACTTGGAAAAGGAACGTCTCTGGCTCGCCTATGTTCACTCTCTCTAAGAATCTGCAACACGTCAAATCTCTCATTAGGAGGTGGTGTCTTAATAATAAGAAATTTTGGGGCATAGATTGGAAATTTTTTTCAAAAGATCTTGCTACTAAGGGAGAGCTAGTCCAATCAATTTCTGATGCCTCTCTCATATGACCAATATAGTTACTTCAAAAGATCGTATTTTACTGCAGCTGCAATTCTGGAGACAACGCTGTAAGAAAAACTGGATACTTAAAGGTGATTGTCCATTTAAACTTTTGTTCTCAAAGGCTAAAAGTCGGCAAAAGAAGAATGCGATTAATTCCTTATTTGACGACCAAGGATCTCTCCAGCATGGCCAGACGGCTGTCCAGCGTCTGGTTGTGAATTCCCTAAAAGAGACCTTCCAATGTGATTCTATGCCTCCTTATGATCCGGAAATTGATGTTGTTCTGCGTGAATTAGACCTTCCACGATTCAATTCTTCTCAACTTGCAAACCTGGAGCGCCCCTTCTCTACTTCTGAGATTCGAAGTGCGATGTTTTCTTTAGGGAACAGCAAGTCGCCGGGTCCGGATGGAATTACAGTCGAATTTTTTAAGTCTCACTGGGATGTTGTTAGCAACTCGGTTGTTTCCGGCATTCAAAGTTTCTTCCAAACGGGGTTCCTACTGAAAGAATGGAATCAGTCTCTTCTTGTTATGATTCCTAAGATTGGTACACCAACAGAAGTGGGGCATTTACGTCCTATCAGCCTTTGTAACACAGTGTATAAATGTGCCTCCAAGTGTTTGGTGGCCAGGGTGCGCCAGTATCTCCCTCTTCTCATCTCAGATTCTCAGCATGCCTTTGTTCAAGGACGCGTTACGACAGATAATATTTTGATGAGTCATGAGTTAATGGAGAAAATCAATTGTTCGAAAACTGGAACAAATTGGCTCGCCTCGATCAAAATTGAGATGAGCAAGGCTTATGACAGAATTCACTGGAGTTTTCTTTTGCAGGTTTTAAAAGCCTATGGGTTTCCGGACTGTTGGTTACAGATGATCCACCAATGCCTTGCCACGGTTTCTTACAAATCCTTGATTAATGGTTCTACTTCGGATACCTTTAAACCACAATGTGGTCTTCGCCAAGGTGACCCCATCTCCCCGTACCTTTTCCTATTCTGCATGGATATTTTCTCCCGTATGCTGCATTTGGGACAGGATTTAAAGCTTTTTCAAGGAATCAAGTTGTCTAGAATGAGCCCTACTATCTCGCATCTATTCTTTGCGAATGATGCTCTCATCTTTTTTTCGGGCCTCGTCTACAGCCTGTACTAATATCATGCAGATTATTCAGCAGTTTACTAAGATTTCAGGCGAACAACTTAATTTGTCCAAATCCTTGATTAAGTTTAGCCCTAATATCTGTACGTCTGCTCAGCAAGGCTTCAAATCTATTTTCCAAATGAAGCATGTTCAGGTGTTTGATCATCATCTAGGAGCTCCAATTGACTTCGTCGGAAGAAAGAAAGATCACTTTCAGTTTATCATCGACAAAATTACTGGGCGAATTAATTGTTTAGATGCCATACGCCTCTCACAATAGCAGAAGTTAATTTTTACTAACTCAATCCTTATTGCTATGGCTTCCCATATTCTCGCTTGTTATGAGTTACCTGTCTCTGTGACTGGGAAAATTGACTCCTTACTGTTGCGCTTCTTCTGGGCGCATTCTGATACTAAAGGTATGCATTGGGTAAATAAGGATACCATGCACCTTCCTCGTGGCCTCGGTGGTTTGGGCATTCGCTGCTTGTCTTCCTTAAATAAGGCTTTGCTCATGAAACAAGTTTGGAGGCTCTTTACTAACCCGCAGTTGCTAGTTTCTAAAGTTTTTAGTGCTCGTACGACCTTTCTCTCCAATATCCCTAACACTCGGCCTCGTTAATCTGGTCGCCACTCCTATGGCCTTCGGGGTATGCTCAGGGCGGGCACTCTGTTGAATTCCGGTTGTCACTGGAAAACTGGTAATGGCATGTCTACTCTAGCTGGGTCAGCTAAGTGGGTTAATGGCTGCATTCCGGAGTTCAAACCGGAAATTCTTTTGCCAACTACGGCCCCTTATACTGTCAGTTTTTTCATCAATCTTCAAACCATGGGTTGGGATACTACTAAAGTTGTTGATTGGTTTGTTCCTGCGGATGCTTCAACAATCCTGGCAATGGAGGCCCCTAATACGACTCAGGATGATTTCCGTTATTGGTCGGGTACCCCTTCTGGAAAGTACTCTATTAAAACTGGGTATGCTATGCTTCAACAACAACTGTACCCAACTTCTATACCTTCCGCTTCTGATCCTTTCTGGAAGGTTCTTTGGTCTCTTCCGTTGCAGCCTAAATGGAAGTTGTTCTTATGGAAACTGCTACACCGCGCTCTTGCGGTCAAAATGGAACTCAATCATCGAGGAGTTCCGATTCTAGACGTGTGCTGTGACCTCTGTCGTATGGAACTGGAGGATTTACAACACCTTTTTCAGAATGTGCTTTAAGGCACGATCGGTTTGGAGGGGTAGATGCCTCGGCATTCTCTCAGAATTTAATGGAGACCTTTCTCTCTCATATTGGATCCAAGATTATATCCGACTTTTTATCAGTCAGGATGGTCTTTCTAGTACTCGCTTAGGTACCTTTGTCGGTACGCTTTGGAGCTTGTGGTTATGTCGTAATTCCAGAATTTTTAGGTATTCTTCTGCGTCTCGGCCATTTGAGTCTCTGTTTCAGGAGGTAATGAATAATCATTCAATTTTTGTCAATTCAGATGCCCCTAGTAGTATCCCTACTACTGCGGCGACAAATGGCGGTGCCTCTTCACCGCCTGGTTTTTACATGGCTTAGCTTGGCATGACTCCCCATGGAAGTGCTTTATGTTCTCTCCAAATAGATGGCTCCTGGTTTAAGGATTCTCGACGAGCAGGAATGGGATGGTGCTTGGATAATGATGACTCAATGGATGATCGGATCAGTGAAGGTAGTAACTTCGGGGTGTGTTCCTCGGCTTTACATGCGGAGGCGTTGGCATGCATGTATGGCCTGCAGTGGGCGTCTGATCGAGGATTTCTGTCTCTCGCGGTTTTTACGGATTCCTATAATCTGGTCTCCCTACTTCGAGGGGAGGGGCAAGGTTATATCACTTACATATGGCTCATTCGGAGGATTTTACAACTTGCCTCTAGGTTTCGAGTTTGCGGATTCATAAGGCGGATCGCCAGCGCGTCCACATAACTCATTTAATTGCTGGAGAAGCGGCGGTTAACTCTATTTGCTTTAGTATTAATATGTAATTTCGTGTTTGTATCCTTTGTCAAAAAAAAAAAAAAAAGAAATTCAAAGAAGGGGAATAAGACGAGATGGCTGACGGTTTGGTGGGGATTTTGGGATTTAATGTTTTTATTTCATTTTCTTTATTTTAACTTTCTTTTCTATCTTCCTTTTATTTCTTTCTCTTACTTTCTTTCTTTATTTATTTCTTTCTTTATTATTTTGCTTCTTTTATTTTTCTTATTTTCTTAGCTTTGTATAAATACCCATTTTTGGGGTAATTAGAACAATCAACTATTATTATTCTCTTACTTAGTATTAGGAGAGTTTCTCTCTCTAGTTTTCGGGTTTAGGGAAGATTAACCTCCATAGTTAGGGTTTTAGAGAGAGAAAGTGAGAGATCTTCAATGGTGGTATTTGAAGCTTGAAAATTCAACTTGTGACAATTGTTTTAGAGATCTCCTTATTAAATCAATGAGAATTTCTAACTTCCTCTCCTCTATTTTATTTGTTTTCTTTTGATTATTGTTTTAGTTGTTAGTATTGCTTGTTAATGATGTTTATGCTTGGTTATTTATTAATTAATCTTGTTATTAATATAATAAGTGAGTAATTTCCTCAGTAAGGGGATGGTTGTGGTTTAGTTGGATCTTGAGCGTGTTTTAGGGTTTGGAGTTGATTTGTTTGTGATTAAAGTCTTTATATGCTTGTTGTTCTTCAATCTACTTGTAAAATGCATGTTGTTAGTTGATTGGAGATGAATTATTGCTTGAAGATGCGATAGCGGACCTAGCAAGATTCATTTGTATCGATTATTACTTGGTTTCACCTCCTAATATATGGTTCTAATTTGAGAACATAAAGGCTATGTTAGGAGAAGCCAATTGACCCCGAAAGGTGGCTAGATTGGACCCCTTATATCGATATTCATGCATGTTTAGTTCAGGATTAATTCAACTTCTATACCTTTGTTTATATTTGAGTGAATGCTATACCTAAATCGTTTCCCTTAGTGTTTTATTTCTTGTTTTAGCATCTTTAGACTCTAGTTTACTTATCTCCTATTCCAGACTAGCTTAATTGTTGATAACATTTGGTGGTGTTTATTCGTTCCGTGTGGTTCGACCCCTATGCTTGCCTTATACTCGTATTTGGTTTGTTTAGGTTGTATAAATTGTATTTGATCTAGGGATAGACATTTGACGACGTGTGTATATCCCTTGTCAAAAGTATTTTGTCATACAATCCAAAAAAAATGAAAAAAATTAATAAATCGGACACTAATTTATGAGGAAAGTCATGATTTTTGGTTGGCAAGGTATTTGAACTCTCCTCACAACATTTTTTTTGATTTGGGGGATAATCAATTATGTTCACTCTTTTTATCTTGGGTCATGAGGAATAATTTAAACATCATATATATATCAAGTCTTCCTCTTTTGGCGGTACATTACTAGTACTTGAACCACTTATTTCCATTTTTTTTTAAAAGTTTGTGGAAAAGTAAATGAAGAGGATCATTATTTTAAACATGAATTGTCAAAACTCTGGTAATTTTCCTGTTGTCTTGATTTCGTTTGAATAAACAAATAATTCAATCATCATATCATACAATTGAAGTTACAAACAATTTTTCTTTCATTAAAATAAAATATAACAATTTAGCACAAATAATTAAAAAGTTAACAACTGAACAACCTTAACTTTTTAATAAAATAATAAATTCTAAGATTCTATCTAAAAAGTTGCTAGGATTACTTAAAAAGTCAATCTCCACAGCTTTATTAAATAGGCTCAAGGGATCATTAAAGGTAGAGCCAGAAGAAAAAACACCAGCATGCCGAAGAAGCTTAGTCTACAAATCGGCACATTGCTGCCACGAAGCTAGAAAAGCATAAATTAGAACATCGACTACACAAATAGACACCAAGTCCGCCAAAAGAAAAGGGTAAGGTGGCACCCACCCGCCAAAACCCAGCCCAAAAGCGGTAACAATATGTTCCAAGGAAGAACGAAGAGTTGAGTCAAAAGAGCGTTAAGCCGACTTAAACACACGAGGACTGCATGTGCACATAGCAAAATAAAGTTTAGAGACGCCCGTACAAGCACGAAGAAGCAACAACTCATATTAAGGATCAACAATCTTAGCCATCGCATCCATAAGCGCAATGGTTGGTCTACTCTCTTCTGTACAAGCTCACTACTAAACCCAACAACCATACTCATAGGACCACCTAGTAATTTAACATCATGCAATGGCCTAAAAATATTAAACGGGAACATACCCGGAAACCTACTATGAGGATATTTTGTAAGCCGAGAAAGCTCAATTTTTTCAACATTGAGATGGAGGCGAGATGAGGTCCATCCTCCATAATCAACTCTAAAACCTTTCCCACAATCAGTGTATCAACAATAATAGTGTCTTCATCTAGATATAGGCTTGCAAACATAAGTCAAAGGTGTCTTTGATTTTACATACTAAGGAATGTAACACCAAGGCAAAACGTAATAGGCCAAGACGGACCTCATGGGATAAGAGTAGCAAAACTCAACCCAACAAGAAATGGTAGGACAACGAAGACGGACCTCACGTAACAAAGATTTGTCAATCCACGATGTTGAAAGCATTTTTGAAATCCACCAACATAGAAAGACCAACAAAATCACCCTAATTCTCAATAAACCAATCAATTCATAGCATGAAGAATTGCTTCACCTCCTCCAGACATCTCGACACCAAATCGGAGATTATCAAAATAACCACCAAGCATAGATGCACTAACCTTTGAGATAAGGCACCTCCAAAAAGTATCCTCAGCAATTGGACAAATACCGCCATCGAGATTGACAAGAGGTGTGATGGGGGGGAACTAACAATATACTTTACCTTAGGGAATCTTCCATCGAGAAAAAGGTTAATTACCTGAGTGATAAAGCCAACTAACTCATTTGAAACAGTAATAGTCGCACCACACAAGCAATCCATAAGGTGTTAAGTTCGTAAATCGTCCCTTCCACATGATATTCCATGTTATGGGAAACTCTTAATCCTATCCAGAACAATTGCTCGTGAAGCAACGAGATGATGTCGATAAATGGGTATATTAGGTAATTAAAGAGGAAGCTGGCGAATATGGGTGTTTAGCCTTTAAGTCCTCGAGAATGGCATCATTATCAAGAGAAATGCCCGTTGGAGAAAGAACTTGAACTTCGGCTATATTATGGCCATCACAAATCTTCCTCTTACATTGCTTGATATTACGCTCACCCAAATCAAGGTCCTCCTTATCAACATCCAACATAAGAGGAGATACCTCAGCCAAAATGTCCTTCGCAAGCTGTATACTACTACCAGACGAACCCCAAGATCGAATTGCATTGTTGATACTCTCTTCTTATCTATGATGTTTTACGAAAGATTTACACTTAAGATTACTTCGAGGGCGAAAGGATTTAAGAGTACAAATAGGCAACACAAGTAGAGAAACCCAACTAGAGACGTCGTAAGGATTGCAAACGACTTTATCAAGAGCACCCTTCAGAATCCGAGAAAAACTTAGACAACACTTGTGAGTAATGGACTTCAAAACTTAGAGAGCCACGTCAAAACTACAGGGATGTTCAAGCACTGGACCATCAACATGTCCAATAATCGCAGGCGAAGAGGGAATCTATGTCTCAGCAAGATCATAGAGCACATATCGAAAAACACCATCACATACATAACGAGGTGGCACAAAATTTGAACCACTACAATGATGACACTTAGAACAGACAATATGTGTTTTGACACAAACACCACATAACCATATACCCATATGCGAAAAGGTAGCCTGGAATGCCGTAATAAAACTATTATTATTATTATTATTATTATTATTATTATTATTACTACTACTACTACTACTACTGCTGCTACTGCTACTACTATTACTATTGCTACTACTATTACTGCTACTGCTACTGCTACTGCTCCTACTGCTACTGCTACTGCTACTGCTAACTACTGTTACTACTACTGCTACTGCTACTGCTAACTACTGCTACAACTAACTATTGTTACTGCTACTGCTATTGCTACTACTACTCTTGCTACTCCTACTGCTATTGTTACTGCTGCTATTGTTACTGCTACTGCTACTGCTCCTATTTCCCTTATTTTGCACATAAATGTACTTAGCATGTTTTGCTAACGCATACTATCTGTTTAGTGGTCTAAAGCCATGGTGACACGTGACCCAATACATGAGATACACGTGTTAGAATAAGGAAAGGAAACATGGCTGCATAGGAGAACCTAAATGAGGAAAAGGCCTCCATTACATCATGAGGCCCAACTCCCGAGAGATACACCATATGGCTCCCTTAAGGACACGTGTCCATACCTAAATGTGCCGGTAATTAGTGCTCCCTATTCTAGGTCATCAAAACCTAGGAAGACACACATTCCCACCCTTATAAATACCCTAATTATTAATGATGGAAGGGGTGGATAGAGACATATTAATCAGGGCATATTAAATTGCTTCAAGTTCTCTCTACTTTCTCTCTCTAAAACTCTTCGTTTTCTTGTTACTAACTTGATCGTCAGAGGCGAATATTCTGATATTGGAATATTCGTTATTTTGCAGGTGTTTGCGGCCGTCCAAGTACATTGAAGATCTCTATCCCGAGAGAATCCTTAAAACCTCAAAACATTTGGTTCCTTTTGTCGGGATACACATCTAAAATGGCTTACGGTGGTCAGACACCCGGTCCAGGTGAGGGGAAAACATAGAGGTTACTATCAACAACAATGATTCTCTAACCGCCTCATATCACGCAGCCGAGGAAGCTCTTGCTGTGGCCGGCACCTTGTAGACCGCTCTGTCAAAGTTTTAAAAGGAACTTGAGGGCAAGATTGCCTCTTTTTCTAGGCATCCTCCTAGAAGAGAAGTAGAGGTCAACAAAAAGAAGCCCCATAGCAAATCAGCAAATTCAGAGGATACTGGGGCTACCATGTTTAGGAGGCAGCTGAGGTCACCAAGAGTGCCTTGGACGAACTAGTTGAAGCTCATGAGAAAACAAAGTTGATTGGGGGGCCAACAAGGCAGCCTCTTAGGCAGCCAAACCAGCCTTCCCAGTGCTTCAAGGGTGCTAGGGATTATCTGAGGTAAAATCGGCAGGATTTGGCCGCCCAGTCCTACTTACTCGAACACGGCGTCAACTCCAACTATGTCGGATGAATTTTCATACCATACCTCTTCCCAGCATAGAAGCGCAGCTAAGACAAGCAGAAGTCAAGTCCATCAACTCAAATACCAATTTCTCTACCTTACACTGCTTAGTTTCAAATTCCACATTATTATGGCAAAATATTATTACCTACTTGAAATACTCTGTATTTTTATAATATTTTTATATATTTATTTTATAAATTAAACTTATTCATTTTATTTTAAAAGAAATTAATTATTTAAACAATACGTAAGTGTGTATAAAATTAAATGAGTCATTTATTGAGGTAATAAAAGTATTTTGTATTGAATCAATTTTATTTAAATGATTGAACAAACTTATTGGGAAGTTAAGGACACTTAAGAGCCTAATAAGTTGGCCCTAAAGGAAGAAGTTTAGGGGGAGTAGGATTTAGTAATGCTAGTTTTGTAATTATGAGTTTTTGTTTAAAAAGGGGAGTATAAATACTTTAAAACCTCAAGATTTTCCACTCAAGAACCATTATTGTCAGATTTCACAAAAAACCCAAAAATTCTCTCTTTTTCCTCTCCTTTTTTTCTCTCTCTCTTTCCCAAGCCACTCTCTCTCTTCTTTTCTCTCCCACCGGCGGCTAACAGTAGCAGCTGGCGACCCCAGCCGGCCAACGATTCTCTCTCCTCTCCCCCCTCCTTGTCGGTTTTGGTATAAAAGAAAAAAAAAACTCTTTCTCTTTCTAATTTAATTCTAGTGTTTTATTATTTTAATAGCATTATTTTAATTATGTTTTGGTATTGATTTTGGGTATATGATGTTGTTAAATTATTCATATAAATTTCAGATTTTTATTAAATCAAGAACCCTAATTAAACCCTAAAATTTAGATATTTTATGTAATTGGTTAGGGTTTGATGCTGGGTTGTTGTTATTAATTAATTTTGAGTTTAAACATATTTTTAATGAATTTAAAACCCTCAATTTAATGCTGATATTTAATTATACACACTACCTTTTAATTATTGAGTTAAGTGACGAGGGGAAAAACTAGGTCTTTGACTAATCCTCACTAAGCCAAATAAAATTTATAAACACTTAACAAACCTAAATACAAGTATAGAGGTAAGTCAAGGATCGAACCCAAATGAACGGTTATGTTCAAGTGTTTCCAATTAACGCCTAAGCTAGGTCAAAGTCAAGAGTAAAAAGATAACACTAACAACCACTAAAGCAAAGAACCAAACATATAAAACACTAAGGAATGGGGATCAACAAGTAATTATGACAATTGCAACAACTTGAGAAGAACATGTCAATCAATGGTTGTGAAGACTAATGATAAGAGCTATCAATTGGCATCAAAGAGCTATCTCCTATTCGTTAATCTAGTGGTCTCTACGAATAAAAAACTAGGAGAATCACAATCCAAACCAATCGATAATTGCAATTCCTAAATCAATGGGTCGTATCATTAGAAATCACAATGCAATCTAGCATAATTCTCAAGGCCTAATCAAATTACACACATGCAAACTTACTTAAATCACTTTAATCTCAACATTATATCAACACAATTCCCAAATTAATCACAATCAATCAATCATACAAGTTTCACCCAATCCCTAGCCAAACAACTACTCAAGAATCATTATCTAACAACAAACAACTAAAGAAATCAAGAATCAACAAAATATGAAGAACAATTATACTAATCAAGAATCAAACATCAAAATCAAATCAAACAAACATGAAATTGAACAAAGCAATAAGATGAGATAGAGTTAGAAATGCTCATTGATAATAGAGAAGATCTTCAACAAAATTGTTAGCCTTGTATCAACAATCTCTCAAATCACCATTGAAATCTCTCACTTTCTCTCTCTAAATCTACTCCTAAGCTAACCCTAAAACTAGATAGAGAAACTCTCAACTAAGCTAAAATTACGATCAAAATTCTGTCTAAAAAACTTCTTACAAAAATTGGGTTAAAAGGTATTTATAAGAGGCGCGGAAAACGAAATCGAGCGAAGCCAAAAACAGGGATGAGCGCCCGCACGAGCAGAGGTGCGCGCCCGCGCATGGGGCCTGCGCGCCCGCGCTCTTCTAGGTTTCTTCGACTTCTTTGATGCCTCGTGAGCTCGCAAATGGGTCTTCGTGCGCTCCACTTGATACATGTTGGGGGTGGCAGTTTCCAAGGGCCTCCACGGTGGGTTCAACACCATCTTTCATGAGAGCACGGCTTGAGAGCGCAAGAGCTAGAACTTGGAGCATCCACTTTTTTGCATCTTGAGCTTTACCAATGCTATGAGCTTACTCCAAAAGCATCTTCCAACTTAGAAAACCACCAATATCGAGACCCGAACCTCGTACAATACCTACAACCACGAAAATAGGAGAAATAAAGGAGAAAACACACAAAAAAAACAAGAGAGCAAAGGGAAATAAAAAGAAAATGCATAAAACTAAGCATTTATTAAGAAAGAAGGCTATGAAAAGAAGGTAAAAACAACCTAAATACTCATCAAATGAGTGTCATAAATGGCACTCATCATTCGGGTTTTGTTTAAAGGAATTTTTACCCTACAACGTGGACCCCTAAGAGCATGACACATGTTACCCTATGATGAGTCCAAAGTGGACCAATGGAGCATGACAAGAGGCAGGTAGATACACATAAGGGATTGGCGGGTTCAAGCCCTAATTCCTGAGACAGCCAAAAAATGGCACAACCCACAGTCTTAGGTTTTTGTGACCTGGACAGGGGCACAATTTCCAAGGACCCTATAAATAGGGAGATCCCTCCATTTTAGGGGCACGTTCAATCATTACATCATTTATTACTCTCGAAAATAGAGAAACACCTGATCTCGAAATCCGAGAAGATATTTACTTTTCCGCACTCTTTTACTCTGAATCTTTACTAACTTGATCGTTAGTGGCAACTCCGACCAACCAGAGCTTCCGTTATTTTGCAGGTACAGACGGTCAGAACCCAGACTTAGTGACGTAACTCTCCCAAGGGACACAAAAAACCCCAAAACATTTGGCGCCGCCTGTGAGGAGAGTACCTCTAAGATGGTTTCACTAGAGTTTGTATCGCCTCCTAATACGACCGAAGCTGAGGTCCATTCGGACCATGATACTAATGATTACTTTGAAGTTGCATCCTACGTGATCGTAGATGGCTCACTTAGAACTAGACATGTCAGTCCCAAGGATAAATTGGAATGGGGCAATGATCAATCAAGCCTAGGCAAATCATCCGGCCAGCCATCTGGCCAACACTAGGCAGGGGGGAATGGGGCTGATCCTGTCACCCTAGAAGAGCTCATGAAATTCATGGCATGTTTCAAGGGTGAGATTAAGAACCTGATCACCAAAAGGACGGCTAGTCCTAGCAAGGGACTTTCGGGTAAGAAGACTCCTCATAATGAGAAGAACATGTCCATCAAGGACTGAGAACCTAGACCGTATCCTGAACCAAAGCAAACGACTCGGCTCTTGATAGAGTTGTCTAAAGTCCGCCTCCCTAAAATAGGGAAGAGGATGGCCATTCGACATGTTCAGTCGGATGATAGCAAGAGGACTTTCTCTAATGCTCGACTCATCATTGAGCAGAAGATAAACCAGCAACTTTCTGACTCGGCGTCAACGTCAAGCTACAAAGACAGCTTCAAGAATACTCTACAACTAACTAATCCAATTATGGAACATATTTCATTTCTCAAATCAGATACTTATAGAAGGTGACTACTTTATCTGAAACTGCTATTTCAAAAGGGTATACGCTATACAAATCAAGGTTTCGTTATGGTCCCAGGAAACCAGCTTATTTCATTTGACCCATCAACTGAGTAGCTAAGTCTTGAGAAAATCAATTAAAGCTTTGTTCTCTACTCTTTCCTTTTATTAGGTGATGTACACGTTCTCAGATAGGGTCCAACAGTCTCCGCTCATTTTTTCCATCCCCCTAATATCCCCCTCCCTCCTCTCTTCCAAAAGAAAGAAAGTGTATAAACTTAGTTGCTAAATGAAGCTTATAACAAGCAGAAGATCAACAAAGAAAGCATACAAGCATATACTTGTCCAACAGCATCAAAATTTATAATTGCTAGTTGTCTGTCAATTAGGCAATCATAACCAACTATAAGCAGCCTATTGCTACACATAGTCTCTTTGATTCTTTATCACAGTCTCGGGGCAACTGAGCTACCAGCAATCATATGCTGGAATAATTCAATGAACAACCAATTGTCAACAATTAAGCAACAAGATTTTCAGTATCAACACTGCTGCCATAACAGCTTATCTGCTGTTTCTTAGAATCATTAGTCAATCATGCGAAACAACTCTGGCAGTCCAGTCACTGCCTTCTAGAATAACTGGATTAGTTTTTTTTCTGCAGAGTAATTGCTATCAAAAGAGTTTGTTTGTCAACCTTGGCTGACTATCATTCTGCTGCTGCAGGAACCTACATGATCCATCAATCATTGTCTCCAGCAGATGGGATGCCTCCAACTTTCCGTTCCAACTGCCACTTATAATAGTAAATCCTCACATTTGCAAGTTCAGGAGGTAAAAAAGAAAGCCTCAGTGGGATCTACTTAGCAGGTTTTCTGCCTTGCCTAAAAGCTCAAACATATGGTTCCCCATCTAGTTTAATTACATTAAAGCACGCACCATATGAGTTGAGCTCACTGTTCAACTTCCTAGGTTTTTGCTACAAGCCTACACGACATTGTCATAGGTAGTTCAAAGCTGAAAGAGAGACCATTAAAGGTAGCTTGAACACTAAAAGCTACTTGTAATCTTGTATATACAAGTATACTTCAGATTAATGCACGAAAATAACATGGCATGTGCATATACGTATATAGCTGCAGGAAAAGCATTGTGACATATCAAATCATCAAGTGCTAGTATAAATATTGCTTCCTAAGTAGGTGAAGTAGTAGTTACCACTTACTAGTAATCATCAACATGCAAATTCAACATCAGCTGATCTAACATATAGAATCATCAGAAGAGAACAAGGATACAATTATCAATGCTATAGAGATGAAAACTCCTTCCAATTGACTAAAGCCATAAAGGTAAAGACCCAATGTCTTTAAGGCTAAGAATAAAAGGAAGCACCTGCTCGATAAAAATAGATGGGATGGGTGGGAATTGGAGAAGAAGGCTCTAACTGGAGAAGAATATAAGGGAAGGAAAGTACTACCTTACTACCATTTGGGAAAACTATAATAAGAGATAATTATAGCAATTGTTGCATACTACAGCAATTCCATATTAAATAGATTTTCTTCAAAAAAAAATATTTATAAGCTTATATTCTATTTATATACTCAATAAAGAGGTTTCAATTTCTCCAGAGTCTTAATAACAGGTCACATTACCTCAACTTCAGCACCTCGGTGATAATCCATTGCTAAAGTTTCCGCAGTTCGCTTTCCTTCATCATAGCAGCTCCTCACACCTAGAAGGTAAAAGGTACTTGAGACATTCAAACACACAAAACAAGAAAATCAAGAAGACATAGAAAAAAAGTAAAAAACTTGAGCTGTATGTGAAAAATTTCTTACCTATAGGATTCACATGGCCCCAATATGTTTCTTTTTGTGGATGTTCAAGCGGGTCTCCGTATACCTCACTTGTACTAGTAAGAAGAAACCTAGCACCAATTCTCTTAGCAAGTCCCAACATGTTAAGGGTACCCATCACATTGGTCTTGTAATCATTAAGTCAAGGACCTCAACATTTTCAATTATGGCAAACGTCAAGAAACCAAATGCTAACTTACATCCTAGCATAAATTCTATATCATTAAGCAAAAATAAACACACACAAAACAATACTTCATACAAGATATAGCTCATCAATTCCACAGCAAAAGGATATGATCGTTTTGACAGGATTGTACTTGTAATGAACCGGAGACGCCGGACAAGCCAAGTGATAAATCTGATCCACTTCAAGCAATATCGGTTCGACAACATCATGCCGGATCAATTCAAACCTCGGATTCCCGAAATGGTGAGCCACATTCTCTTTTCTCCCAGTAAAAAAATTATCAATCACAATAACATCATCCCCTCTTGCAATTAGCCTATCTACCAAATGACTCCCAACAAATCCAGCCCCACCAGTCACAACAATCCTCATTCGCCGCCTTCTGATACCGGCTGGCACTCTCCCAACCTTCCCACCAATCCAATTACCCTGACCCCCATCATACGAACCCAGGCCATTACTCCCTAACCTACCCGAAACCGCTGTTTTCGGAAAATTCGAATCTTGGGGACCAATTCGAGATAAAGTAGGTGGCAAGATGAAGAAAGCTGAACCAATTAAAATACCCACCAAAATAAACAACAATCTTTGCTCTCTGAATATATAATTTATGGATCTAGGGAAGGATCTATGATATTTTTGCGATTTTGGCGAATATGGTGAATTTTGGGACATGGGTATTTCTTCATCCCTCCTAACACTATTCCCACTACTTTGTTTGTGAAGTTGTTTCATTTTATTCAAAATTCTAAATACAATCAAGAAACTTCAAATCATATGAAAATTAAAATTGAAAAAATCTAAGAAAAGGGATTTAATTTTGACGTTGAGATGAAGATATTACCTGAGAAGGAAGTAGAGTGCAGGATATAAGTCTGAAAAAGGCATGAAATTTAGGGTTTTGTAGAGTAAGAAATGAGTGAAGAAGTAGCGGAAGCAGTTGCCATTGAAGAGGAGATTAGCGTGGGAGAAAGAGTCTACTCATTGAAAAGTGGTTACGCGGAGTGTCACACAACTCACAAGTGTGAAAATTAAGTAAAGGCCCGCCAAAGGGTCCTTTTGATGAGAATCATGCTCGTCCCTAAGACTAACTCATACCAATTGCAATTTCTTAGGTGCATTCAATAACACGATAACACCACCACACCGGCACGGGGTACACTTTGAGTCAGGTGTACTTACAATATTTCTTATTTCTAATACGAGTAGTATATAGAGTAATATTATACGTCGAATTGATTACTAACTTCGTTTTTAAATAGTTGCTTCATTTCTTTATGCGCAGAGTTTGAGAAATTGGAGAAAGTAATAACACAAAGTTTCATATGTGGCTGATCACACCGTACGGCTAGCCACAAATTTTTTTTTTTAATTTCTTTTTCTCTCTCCTCTTTTCTTCTTCTCCAAGCCCAGAACCTTCATCTCATTTTCTCAAAGAACACAATTTGTCGCAACCATCGTCGATAGTCGTCTTCTTGGTAGTAAGGCTTGTCTGTGGGTTAGCGGCTAGTGGCAAGGCGTTTGGGGCTGGGGCTGGTGGTGTGGGTACGGGAGTTGGTGGTGTTGTGGGTTCGGTCAGTACAACAGTCGAAGGTTAGATGATGGTGATGTTGTGGCCGCCATTTGTGACGTCATTGGTGATTTGGTGGCTACTTTAGCGGTGAAATTGGTGGTTAGGTCATGGGTTACTAGGTCCGGTTAGGGGTTACTAGGTCTTGTTAGGGATGTCAATGGGGCGGGACAGGACGGATGTTGGCCTTCCCATCCCCATCCCCATCCCCACCTAACATTTTCATCCCCGTCCCCATCCCCGTGGCGGGTCCAATATTCATCCCCATCCCCACCCCGGCGGGTACAACTCCAAAACTATCCCCGCCCCACCCTCCACTTGGATATCCACCCCCACCTAATCCCCACCAAAGACCCACCTAATCCCCACCCAAGACCCGTCTCTCAATACATAATCCTACATAATTAATACGGATTATAATAATAAAAAGAAAAAAAAATTCTTAATATTACACACATTTTTGTTTATAATATAAGTGTAGTACAAAGTATTATAATTAATATTTTATTTCACGTAATTATAGTATAAAAATATATAATTTTGCTTTTAAAGATATATAGATGTGGGTATGAGGTGGGGATGGGGCGGGTACGAAGTGGGGCGGGTGGGGCGAGGCAGGGATGGGGATGGGGCGAGTACAAATTAAAATCCACCCCTGCCCCATCACCCATGGCGGGTATGAATTTTATCCCCATCCACGCCCCACCACCAGCCAAACCAAGACCCATCCCCGCTCCTTTGGGGCGGGGATGGGGCGGGTCTCCTACTTGACCCGCCCCATTGACATCCGTAGGTCCAGTCAGGGGTTACTAGGTCTGGTCAGGGGTTACTAGGTCTGATCAGGGATTACTAGGTCCAGTCAGGGGTTACTCAGTCATGGGTTATTTGGTTCGGTCAGGGGTTATTCGGTTAGGTCAGGGGTTACGAGGTTGGAGGGGTTACTTAGTTGGATAGGGGTTACTAAGTCGGTGGGGATACTTTGTCATTGTTTGCTGACTTGGCACCCTGTCGCACTGTGCAACTGGCCGTACCAGAAATGCGCTGAATTAATAAAATATAGTGGTAGTCGGGTAGGTGGAAGAATAAAAAATTGTAAAAAGCGAAAGTAGTTGAGATAATTGGAGGAAGGAGAATACGAAATTAATAATACTACTATGATTTATGTTGGGTCCACTAATTGAGAGAAATGAATTAAAATATTGTAAAAACTTTGCAAATTAAGAAATGCAACAAGTATTTAAAAACAGTCAAAAATGAAAAATGGAGCAAGTATTTAAAAATAGAGAGAGTATTTCTTCCGTTCTTTTGTTATTGTACCATAGAAGTTGGACACACGTTTTTTTGGTAGTAGAAAAAAATGGGGGAATGGTAAAAATTATACAATTGCTTGTATACATAAACTAAAAAATTGTGTAAAAAAGAAAACAAGTGTTAAAAAATAAAGGTACATTTAGTACATGCCCTATGAACATATGTATGTCTTTTCCTAAAATAAATATAGTGCAGTATTTAGAAAACTTCTGTAAAAGACAAGTGGTATAATATTAAAAAAAATGAAGGAAGTATTAATTTTAGTGTTCTCTTTAAAACTTGTTTACTATCCTCAACTCTCATTCCAACTTATCCAAATTTATTAGCTCTAATCTAATTAGACCTTATTATATGACCTGTTTCGGGGTTTTTTGGAATCCCTTAGGATACTGGTCGCGCTCCACGGACAGGATGGCTCGGACACCTGCAAAACACAAATATTCCGTTGCCAGAATATTCGCCTCCGAAGATTAAGTTAGTGACTGGAATTCGGAAAGCTAGAGAGAGAAAGTAGAGAGAAGTTGGAGCTAATTTTATGCTCTATTAAATGTTATGTCTTAAATCCACCCCTCCCATCATAAATGATTGGGGTATTTATAGGAGTGGGGAATGATGCCCCTTTAGGGTTAGTGACCTAGGATGACGTGCTTTGATTGGCGTTGCAATCAGGATAGGGAATGTGTCCCCTGGGGGCGCCGTTTTGCGGCGGTCTAGGATCTTAGGCCTCCTGATGTAAGGAGGCCTTCATTCCTCATTCTCTTTTGTCAGGTGCTCTCATTATTGACACGTGTCATCTTCCTATAGGGACACGTGTTGCCTCTTTATTTAGGCCACATGTCTCTATGGATTGGACCACGTAATTGGGGTATTTTTTTACCCTAAACATTTGCTCCTTAGAGGGGGTGGCTCATTCTCCACGGGCTGCCTCCTCTGACTTCACTCGTCCGAGCGCGTCTGAGTACTTAAGCGTGTTGAACGTTTGAAGGTGTTTGCAGAGGTCGGACAGTGTTGTCCGTCCACCTGATTGGGCTAATATACCTCGTCCGGTCTGCCTGACCTCTTTTAAGGGATTTTTCTTGATAGTCTGGCGAACAGGGAGGTCTGAATGGCTTTGGACGAGCGATCCAGCTGTTGTCGATTATTTTGAGGGAATGGTTCAACTTTCGAGGCATGTGTTAATTTTAACGGATAATTATGACGTCCGTTCGAATTCCGTCTTAAATGACGTGACACCCGTTCGAATTCCGTCCCAAATAATAGAACGGTTTTTAACCATTTGACTTCTAGGTTAAACTTTCAAAGAGTTTAATTGTTGGACTTCTTTAGGCAGGAAAGATAATTTTACCATCCTTCCCCTGTAAATTTTTGCCTATAAATACCGGATGTTTGACCTTATTTTGTTACTTTGCTTTATTTCACTTTCTAGAGAAAAGTCAAAGCTTCTAGAGAGAGAAAGTTGAATTTCCTTTGAATCTTCAAGGTTTTCACCGTGCATTTGGAGTTTTCCGGTCAAAGTGTTGAGTTCTCCAACCAATCTTCAACAAGATCTTCAAAGTCTTCAAGCTTTCTACTCGGAAAGAGGTAACCGAATACTTTTCCTTTCTTTTACCCTTTTTCTTTTTATACTTGTTTTATCTCCAAACACACTGGCTCAACACTCGGCCTTGTCTGTTTCTCCTCATGAGGCCGTCTGTTCGCCTAGGACTAAGGAATTTAGAGTGGATGGGGACGAGTCCTCGTCTTTATGGAGTGGTTCCATTTCTAGTGTGTACCAACTAACCCCCACCTATCCTTCTATGTCCCTACAGCCGAACATGGCGCGTACAAGGAAGATGCACGACCTCCATGTTGCAAGAAATCTAGACAACAACATAATCCAACCCTTGGCCTTGATGGGAAGGAGAACGGTAGGTCGTTGGGCTACCACCCCACCCAATCAAACAAAATTTGTAACTTAACAAACCCCTATTTAGTGTAGTGGTAAGTCAAGGTCGAACCCAAAGGAATGGAGGTCAAATGCACGATGCCTAAGTTAAGCTATTCCGAAGTCTAGTAGGGGTTTAAGGTAGAAACTAAAGCTAAACTAGGCGATGCAAAAGGCTTTTACTAAATGAATGCTAAGGCACTAGGGGAATGGATCCACATGCATCAACGATGAAGTTCAATCAACTTGGGGAATTAACCAATCAAGTCAAGCAATGTGAGGGAAAACCGAAATTGCAACCAAGAGAGTACATCAAGCTATTCTCCTAGAGGTCTAATTAGCGTCAACTACATCAAACACTAGCTAGGAAACATCACAAGATATCTCAATAGAGTAAATGTAAGCCACAAATCAATGGTCCGTATCAATGTGAACTCACAATGCAATCTAGTGTGAATAACAAGGGTGATCAAGCCTAATCAAGCACACACATGCACAAAATCAATCAACCAATTTAATCACATCATCAACTCAATCAATTTCCCACAAATTAATCTCAATTCATCATCAATACATGCTTCACCACTACCCTAGCAAATAAACTACTCACAATCCATAAAGAACAACAAAATCAAAGCTAAACTAATCATCATTCCCAAATTCATCAATTGAAATCAAATTGAAACCAACAAATTCAATCAAATCAATCAAACTATCAATTAACCAAATCAAACAACAATACTAATGAAATCAAACATTGAATTGCATTAAAGAGTAAAGAATCCTTACAAACTTGATAGAAATCAAATCAAATGAAGCAATCTTCAATCATCAATCATCAAACCCACACTTTCTCTCTCTAAAAATGCTAAGAACTAATGTTTTCTCTCTCTAAAATCTAATGTAAACTAATTCTAACTAAAAACTCACTTCCTAAAAATAGGTAGAAATAACTATATATACAAGGAGAAGGTCGGTAATGACGCCCAAAAATAGACCCTCGTAAGTGCGGGCGCTCGGAGGAGGGAGAATGGCGCGCACGGGACACACCCAGGCATGTGCGCCCGCACGCACCTGGTGTGCGGCCGCACACGACCAATGTGCGGCCGCACACTCCCTTTGTGCGCCCGCACATTGCTGGGTTTCCTCCCCTTCTTCTCTTCGTCCTAGCTCAAGTGGTGCACGCATCCAGGATGATGATGATGGAGGACAAAGTGGGCAGAAACTTCCTTGAATTTCTTGAAGAATAAAGGCCATGAATAAGGCATAAACAAAGCCTTGAAGCTTGCCCCTTGGATCCACCTTTGACTTGGAACTTCTTGCATCTTCTTTAGGCATAAAAGCAATGAAAACTCGTAGAGAGGAGGCTCGGGAATTCTTGGACAATCAATTACCACCTACAAGCAAAAGATAAAAAGCAAGTAAAAGAGAAACATAACAAGTAGACTAGAAAAAGACATGAAAAAGAGAAACTAACTACAAAAAGCATAAAATGAAGAAAACAAGAATAAAACTAAGGAAAACTAAAGAAAAGAGAGATAAAATGAAATAAAAATCATCCAAAAAGGAACCAAATGAGTGCCAAAAATGTCACTCCTCAAATTCCCCCAAGCTAAACTTTTGCTCGTCCTTGAGCAAAACAAAGCAAGAGAAAGAAAGGATGAAAATTTTATTGAAAACGAAAAAGAAAGACTCAAGATAAGAATATACACTAATACTCATTGTCGTAGGAATCACGGTTGTTTTTAGCTACAACAAGCCCTTTAAACCCCAAAGTCGCCTATGAGGACGAGTGAGGTCTCGTAAGGGTATCCTAAGAGTTTGACCCATAACTCTCCACCAAACACCAATGAGGCAAACCATAGAATGAAATAAAAATAAACCTTTACGAAATGAATCGACATAAAGACTATAGAGCAAATGAATGACAATCTTTCTCAAGTAGTTAAGGTATGCACGTTTCAAGATATCCAAGGTTGATTGAAACATAGGGTATGCTAGGCATAGGAACTAGTCATCACAATCCACGTTCATCCCAAACAATCTTACCGCGTTCTCCCTACTAGTCTCAAATCTCCCCTTAGTGAGTGTCCAAATGATTCCTCGAAGGAACCGAAAAAAGAATTATTTTTAGGCTACTCGACAATCTTGACTATGCATCCCCTTTCCTTAGGCAATGACCCATGATGCCCTCCCCCGAATAGTGACTCAACTATCTAGGTCAAAAGGTCTTTCCCCAAGGTTGTAACGTAAGGCAATAAGGGTGAAGGTAGGCTAAAATTTAAAATTTGGTGGTTTTCCTAATAGTGAAGCAAAGAATGCGCATATCTTTACACCAAGACTAAGTTGTCACCAAACAAAAACAACACCCCCAAGCTTACTTGAAGCTATACTCACAAAAATATATACAAAAAGCGTACACGCTTCTCCCCCAAGCTAAAACGAAGCATTGTCCTCAATGCTTAGAAGGAGAAAAGAATACATCAAAATATTTTTGAATTTTTTTTCATTTTTTTTCATTTTTTTTGTTTTTTTTATTGTTTTTTTTTATTGTTATACGAATTTGCAATGTCCTTGCCTTATACTTAATTCGGACGGCTTTTTCTATATGCAACTTATTAGTCCATGCCTTTTATGAAGTTGGACGGTTTTTTCACAAAGATTTGCCATTATTCACAAAGAAAATCTTATCACAAATTTGCATTCATAAAAACCAAAACTCCAACTCATCTACCACAATCTCCATCTCAAATGATCATTATGCTTCACAAAAACCAAGAAAAGTAGAAAATGAAACAAAAGGTCAAATAACTAAAGATATGGCTTGAAAAGAAGGGATAAGGCTCAAATGGTTGCAAGAAGGCAAATGTAAACCCAAAAATAGGAAAATAACAAAATATAACAAAAGTGAAAAATACCACCCCGAAAAATGTGCCTTTGTCCTTCCTAGATAGTTCGGTCTCGGGTTTGAGAATCATACATCAAGCTTTATTAGATAAGGTTTGCATAGTCAAGGATCCACGCTGCTCATTCAAGGAATGTTGAAGGCTAGAAAAACAAGTAACCTCACAAGGATGTGGCAAAAACTCACTAATGGTGTCAAATTGACTATAGGGAGCAACTACCAACATGCCACAAACAAGTAGAATCCGGCTTCATGATCCTCCTAGTTCAAACCAACTACCCTAGCATACACCTATCCTAGAGTCAACCGAACATAGTCTCAAACCGTGCATACCTTTACAACCTAGGAAGAAAATCATGCAAAAGACAAAGTCCAATGTACAAAGTCCAATTCAAAAGAAAAGTGAAAAATAAGGCCTCAAAATCATACCACAAAGAAAAATGAAAGAAAATAAAAGAAAGGGAAAATAAAAGAAAATAAAAGCAAAGTAATGGAACATAGAAAAGGAAAATAGGAGAAATAATATGAAATGGACTAGAAGGCAAGTTAAACACATAAGAATCCCAATTGACAAACAAGTGATCGATCGACATAATCGTCATCGATCCCAAACACATTACGTGTTAACAAGCATCCATCCTTGAACCATTCAACTTCCCTTAAACTAATCCTATTCTATGCAACCAAGAAAAATAAAGAGAAAAATAAGAAAGATCTCACCGGCTCCAAACTTAGCAAAAATTAACGAAGCAAGTAGAAACCACCTCGTTGCATTCCATATCCAAAAGCTTCTTGAAGAAACCAAGTAAGAAAAGGAAAATAAAAGAAACTATAAACAAAGAAAATGGTTAGTAACTTCAAAACAAAGAAAAGAAAACAACAAATAAAAGGAAACTAAACTAAGCAAAAAGTATATACAACTAAAGGAAATAAAAGCTAAACTAATCAAAGAGTAAAAAAAGAATAAAAGAAAGGAAACTAAAGAAGCAAGAAAGTAACTAAACAAACTAAAGAACTAAACTAAACTACAAGATTTTGAATTAAAGGATTTTTGATGGTGAATGGTGAGTGAGGAGTGTGCACAAGTGAGGAGGGTTTGAGAGGGAGAGCGTGAGGTAGGAGATGAGGAATGAGGTAATGAATGAAGGAAGAAGGAAGAAGAAATAAAGGGGCACGGCTACAGGCGGTGTGCGGTCGCACTTGTAGCTTGTGCGCCCGCACACGCAAGGTGTGCGCCCGCACACACCTGATGTGCGGCCGCACCTTGCTGTGCTTCTCCGTTCTTTCTTTTCCTCTTATTTTTGATACTCACTGACCACTTGGGTGCGCACATGAATCATGATGGTGATGAGGAACACCATAGGCAGTAGTTAAAAACATTTTTAGAGAGCTCAAAGTTAAAGATTCATGTGCTCACCACAAAAACTCACTAAATATCAACTTCCTCCAACCTTTGAAACATGAAATTCCTATCTTACCTCTCTAAAATTCTTACCCCTTTTTCCTCAAATTTCGATTGGAATCGAACAAAATATGATATGCGTCACTAACACCTTCCATTCACCATGCATTCTTGAAGAAATCCAATCTCGCAAAGTTCATCCTAAAAATCCAAACAAGTAGAAAAGTGAAAGCAAAGAAAAAGTAATAAAAGAAACAAAAACAACAAAACTCAAAAATCAAAAAGAAAAGTTAGAATCTCCGGGTTGCCTCCCGGGAAGCGCTTGCTTAAGGTCCTAAGCTCGACCCTTCCTCCAAATCATGGAGGGTCAAAGAACACCACCTTCTTTAAGGTAGTAGAAAGAGCAAATTCCTTTTCAACTTCTAGCAACTTTTCGTTGTTGCTTGATGAACTTTCATACAAAGACCTTTCAAATGCAAGCTTTTCTTTCCTCAACTTCTTTCTCTTTCTCTTTTTCTTAGAAGCTCGTGCTCTTTTCTTTGCCTTGTTTTTCTTTCGAAATGGTCCTTCACCATCTAAACTCATAGAAAGATCACCTTCATCTTGAGGATGGAGTTCAAACCAACGAGGAATATCAACTTCCTCCTCGTCCATAAGTTTGGGAATCATCACTTTATCTTCACTAACCTTCTTGCAATCACAACTCAAAAGCACATCATCATAATTCTCAAGAAAATCGGTATGTGAAGAATCAATTGTGCATGCATCATCAATAGGGCGAGGGGAATTAACACACATAATTCCTTTTACAAGGGACAAAGACTCATGTGTTGGTTTCAAATCAAAACTTTCCTCATTCTTACCAATTCTCAAGGTAATACGACCTCTCTTAACATCTATCAAGGCTCCCGAGGTGGCTAAGAAAGGCCTTCCTAAGATGATAGGGATATGTTCATCTTCCGCAATCTCAAGCACAATGAAATCAACGGGAATTGTGAACTCTCCTATCTTGAGAGGAACATCCTCAACTCTCCCCTTAGGAAACTTGATAGACCGATCGGCCAATTGAAGGGTCATATTGGATGGAAGAAGTTCACCTAGCTTAAGTTTCTTAAAAACGGAATAAGGCATGATACTAACACTAGCACCAAGATCACAAAGAGCATTTTGAAACAATTTTCCTTTGATTTTGCAAGGTACGGAGAAATTTCCGGGATCCTTCAACTTTTGGGGTAGGTCGTTTTGAAAAAAGGCACTAAAGCACTCCCCTAGATTCGCCGGTTCCACCAAATTGCAATCTCTCTTACCGCTCAAAATTTCCTTAAGAAACTTAGCATAGTTTGGCATTTGTTCTAAAACATCGGTAAAAGGAAGAGTAAGATGAAGTTGCTTAAGCATGTCGATGAATTTCCCAAATTGCTCATCCAATTTATGCCTATTGTGCCTTTGGGGGTAAGGAAGTCTAGGTTTGTAAACCTCATCTTGCTTTCGCTCTTTCTCCTTAGGCTTATCATTGGAATCCTCACTCAACTTGCTAGGCTCTTCATTCTTATTCTCTTCACTCAAATCATTCTCTTTTTCACTCTCCTTACTCTTCTTAGGAACACTCTCTTTAAGGACCTTACCACTCCTAGTGGTCATAGCACACATCGGTTCCCTAGAATCAACTTCTTGAGAGGGAAAAAGAGATGGACTAGCACAATCTTTCAAAGGGTTGGCTAGTTGAACGATTTGGTTCTCAAGCATCTTTCCATGAGTAAAAAGGACCTCAAACATTTTATTACAAGACAATGTGAATTCATTCAACATCTTAGATTGATCCATCATGAAATTTTCTAGCCTATTCAATTGGGATTGTTGAGTAAAGAAATCATCACCTTGGCTTTGAGTCTTTGGAGTAATTTGGGGTGGGGTATCTCTTTGAACATCATTTTGAAAATTTCCCCTACCTTGATTACTCCAATTACCCTTACCATGATTTTGGCCGAAATTTTGATTATGGTTACCATAACCTTGGTTATGATCCCCATATTCTTGGCCATAGCTTTGGTCATTACAACAAAAGTTGTTATGGTTACCACAAAATTCTTGGGTCACACGGTTACCATTATCACTCTTTTGGTTGTAATTATCATAGCTCCCATTATTGTGATAATTCCTATTCCCAACAATCTTTTGAGCATTAAATCTAGGTCCAAAATCATTATTATCATTACAATTCACACGCACATTCTCATATCCATCATATCTATCACAAGGAACATTTGAGCAATTAGAAGCATCATGATCATTCTTGCCACACATATCACAAACCAAGCATTCTCTAATCATGCAACAAGAAGCAAAAAGAGGGTTAGAGTAGGAAGATGTACCTCTCCCCTTAAATTGGGAGGGAAAACTAGAAGCTTGTGAAGGACTCTCGAGCTTGTTCTTGAGAGAATTCACCTCCTTTCCTAACTCCGAGACCATTGTGGACAATTCGTTGATGACATAAGATTGATCGGTTGAGCAACTTGTGCTTGTCTATTCCCTCTCTACATCATGCCAATCCATGTAATTCCTTACCACATCATCTATTACATCCACAACCTCTTCTTCCGTCTTGTTCATGATTGGCCCTCCGGCTCCGGCATCTAGGCTCGATCTACCTTGAAAGCTCAAACCACTATAGAAGATTTGGATCACTTGATATGTTGGAATTCCGTGGTGAGGACATTCCCTTTGGTAGTCCTTGTACCTCTCCCATGCTTCATAGAGATTCTCTCTAGGCAATTGCTTAAAACTTTGGATTAAGGCTCTAGCCTCCGCCGTCTTCTTTGGTGGGTAGAAACGGGACAAGAAAGCTTTTGTGACATCATCCCATGTCTACAAGGAATTGGGCTTCACTTCTTTGTCTAGCCATTCCAAAGATCTTCCTATGAGAGAGAAAGGGAACAACTTAAGGAGGATAAACTCTTGAGAAACTCCATTGACATTGATAGTGTTGCAATATTTTTCAAACTCCTTAAGATGGTTCAATGGGCTCTCGTTCTTTGCCCCACTATATTGTCTCCTCTCAATTAGGGTGATCATTGCCGGCCTAATTTCAAAATCGCTTGCCGGTGTTGTAGGTAGAGCTATGCCGCTCTCATACCTATATGCACCGGGCACTCCAAGTTCCTTCAAGGCAACTCTTGAATTACTTCCCATGACTAGGGATCTAAGCACACAAAACTCAAAGGAAATGTTAGTAGCACGGCTACAAGTGTAGCCTAAAGTGTAAAATCTTTTTGTATTTTGCAAATAAAGTGGAATAGACTCAACAACAACATGCACTCAAAGCACCATTCCCCAGCAACGACGCCATTTTGATGGGAAGGAGAACGGTAGGTCGTTGGGCTACCACCCCACCCAATCAAACAAAATTTGTAACTTAACAAACCCCTATTTAGTGTAGTGGTAAGTCAAGGTCGAACCCAAAGGAATGGAGGTCAAATGCACGATGCCTAAGTTAAGCTATTCCGAAGTCTAGTAGGGGTTTAAGGTAGAAACTAAAGCTAAACTAGGCGATGCAAAAGGCTTTTACTAAATGAATGCTAAGGCACTAGGGGAATGGATCCACATGCATCAACGATGAAGTTCAATCAACTTGGGGAATTAACCAATCAAGTCAAGCAATGTGAGGGAAAACCGAAATTGCAACCAAGAGAGTACATCAAGCTATTCTCCTAGAGGTCTAATTAGCGTCAACTACATCAAACACTAGCTAGGAAACATCACAAGATATCTCAATAGAGTAAATGTAAGCCACAAATCAATGGTCCGTATCAATGTGAACTCACAATGCAATCTAGTGTGAATAACAAGGGTGATCAAGCCTAATCAAGCACACACATGCACAAAATCAATCAACCAATTTAATCACATCATCAACTCAATCAATTTCCCACAAATTAATCTCAATTCATCATCAATACATGCTTCACCACTACCCTAGCAAATAAACTACTCACAATCCATAAAGAACAACAAAATCAAAGCTAAACTAATCATCATTCCCAAATTCATCAATTGAAATCAAATTGAAACCAACAAATTCAATCAAATCAATCAAACTATCAATTAACCAAATCAAACAACAATACTAATGAAATCAAACATTGAATTGCATTAAAGAGTAAAGAATCCTTACAAACTTGATAGAAATCAAATCAAATGAAGCAATCTTCAATCATCAATCATCAAACCCACACTTTCTCTCTCTAAAAATGCTAAGAACTAATGTTTTCTCTCTCTAAAATCTAATGTAAACTAATTCTAACTAAAAACTCACTTCCTAAAAATAGGTAGAAATAACTATATATACAAGGAGAAGGTCGGTAATGACGCCCAAAAATAGACCCTCGTAAGTGCGGGCGCTCGGAGGAGGGAGAATGGCGCGCACGGGACACACCCAGGCATGTGCGCCCGCACGCACCTGGTGTGCGGCCGCACACGACCAATGTGCGGCCGCACACTCCCTTTGTGCGCCCGCACATTGCTGGGTTTCCTCCCCTTCTTCTCTTCGTCCTAGCTCAAGTGGTGCACGCATCCAGGATGATGATGATGGAGGACAAAGTGGGCAGAAACTTCCTTGAATTTCTTGAAGAATAAAGGCCATGAATAAGGCATAAACAAAGCCTTGAAGCTTGCCCCTTGGATCCACCTTTGACTTGGAACTTCTTGCATCTTCTTTAGGCATAAAAGCAATGAAAACTCGTAGAGAGGAGGCTCGGGAATTCTTGGACAATCAATTACCACCTACAAGCAAAAGATAAAAAGCAAGTAAAAGAGAAACATAACAAGTAGACTAGAAAAAGACATGAAAAAGAGAAACTAACTACAAAAAGCATAAAATGAAGAAAACAAGAATAAAACTAAGGAAAACTAAAGAAAAGAGAGATAAAATGAAATAAAAATCATCCAAAAAGGAACCAAATGAGTGCCAAAAATGTCACTCATCAGGCCTCCTATGATCCGAATAATACGCACGTGGAGACCACCAATACAGACACAAATACTAACACATCCACTACTGTTGGTGGTAGTGCATGCTCGGTGATTGAGGTGACCACTTCTTTTGAGGAGCGCCAAAATCAACGAGGCACTTCTACATCTGGACGAACCTTGGCTGCAAATTAGCCAAACACTTTTTCTTCCGGGTTATCGTCCGGATCAAACCCCAATCGCCCCCAGTACAACATATCAGTTCGGACATAAGATCGTCCGAGAGACGTTCTTTTGGGAGGACTCGCTCTTCATCTTGATCGGGCGCTGTTCAATCTGTCAAAAATCGGCCACAACATGATGTGGCATCCGAACAGTTTCTACCTCTACCCCCTTCACATCACTCCGGGTCGTCCAGGCCTCGAACTGGCATCCATATTGCTGAGCCGGTCGGACGCCCCCGTAACGTTCCATCTAGAAGTCACGGTTTGGGGGCGAAGCTAAAGGCAAGGACAAGCCCCCCTTAGTGCCTGAAGGTATGGTTCTGGTCGACCCGGGGCAGGGCTCGGTCGGAGGAAGCTCTACTGAAGTGGCTGAGGTGGACAGAGTTCTGTCTGCCGACTCTGGTTCGGTGAGGGAACCCGAACCTCAAGCGGCCGAGCAGCGGGGTGAAAACCCTGACGCTCCGGCCGAAGAGGAGGACTCTGATAGCCCGTTTGGCTGTGAGATTGGAGTAACTGCCCTAAGTTTCCTCAATAACAAGTTTGAGTCATTTGAGAAGTTCCTCATGCTGGGGAAGGCTTCAGGATCGAACCGCCATGCACTTCTACTTCAGTATCGGCTTCAGATGACCCAACTATCACTCGTCGGGGTTTCAATGTATATAGGGCCGCATTGGAGGTCGGCCTCCGCTTTCCCTTTTATCCTTTCTTCCAGGAGCTGCTTGACGAATATAACATTGCCTTGGTCTAGCTGGCGCCGAATGCTAGGCAAAAATTTTTGGCCACTTAGTGACTTGCCTTAGGATGGGGTTCACCCCTAACTTTCCGGTCTTCTGCGCCATGCACAGCATGGTGAAGCTGAAGGCCGATGCGGACGGGTGGTTCGTTTTAAATACCCGGCCGGAGTACATGGTGGTCCTACATAAGCCGTCTAAATGGCGCAACTGAAAGTAGAGATTCTACCTCGTCCAGACCAGGGATCAAGCGTTTAACAGGAAAATGAACAACTTTAACTCTTACCCTGTTCGGACGAGGGGACCATCGTCCGACCCGTCCTCCCATTCATCCGGACCATGCTCATCAGCTTGACTACTTCTCGGTCAAGAGGGAGTTTCGGGGGGGTCGCTGAGTGGCCATCACCCCTAGGTGGATTCCCTTAGTGGACCGGCTGAGGGATCCCATGTTTATGTCCTCGTTCGGCTTGCTCCGAAACTATACTCCAGGTGGATTTTCGTGATATGCACACTTGACTATATTTACACTTGAGAATTTTCTAACTCCCAACTCTTTATTCTTGACAGAACGAGCCATGTCTCAGCTCGACCCACCACATAAGGGGGAGGTTGACATGAAAGAGTTCAATATGGAGCGCTATTGGCTCTTAAGGCAGCAGTACGAGGCGACAAAGGGGGTACGAACACATTCTTCATCCTTTTGCCTTGAATTATTTAATTAAGTATATTATTCCTCCTTTTTTTTGTCCGATCTTCCATGCTGGATCAAGGATTCTTTTATTCTATTTCGGACGATCAAACACTTTCCCACCTGGCCGAGCTGATTTTATTAGGGGGATCTTTCCCTTTACTTCTACTCGGACAGGGGAAAGTTATGCCGAGTGAAAACACTTTGGAGGGTTGTTCCTCCTACTTCTACTTAGAAGGGGTAGTCTAACATCATACTTTGGTGTTTTTTCAAACAGCTACCCCTAAACCAGCAAGGAAGCGGTCCGTGCCTGCTATAAAGGACAAGGGGTCGTCCAAATCTCGCAAAACTTCTGTGTCTAAGACCCCCTAAGGGGCGCAGGTGGCCAGGGTAAGATGTCGCGGGTTGCGTTAGAGAAACCTAAAAGAGAACAACCCCAGCTGACACCTAGTGGGGACTCCAAGCCCTCGAGACCACAACCGTCTAAGGTGGCCTGAGACACGTCCGTCTAAAAGGACGAAGAAGGAAAGTCGTCCCTGGACCAAATGGTCGGCTGTGACTCAACTCCACATGTTGAGTATCTGGGAATTCGTCCGACGGGTTTTCAAACTGAAGAAGGGCAGTTGTCCCTGCCTAAGGCGGGCGAACAGCCTGTGCCGACGCCAACTCTTGAGAGGCGTCCACATGCTCCTGATCTCTCAGAAGGTACTCGTACATCTTTATCTTTTTCCTTCTGAGTTTTCTTTTATCAAATCTCTCCTAACTTGTGTTTTTACTTTATAGACATTTCTGAAGAGATGGATGCTTGGCTACCTGGGTCTTCTATGACCGGGGCTGAGCGCAAAGCTGTCCGGGACGCTATTCAACAGGTTGTCTCGGCCGAGACTCAGAACAAATACCGGGGTATCAACGATGGGCACCTCGATTAAATGATTAACTGCTGTGTCGAGGTATCCGAACTCGTCTTCCCCCTTAGCACTTAGCCAATTTCCTCCCTTTTTCTCGCTTACTTATCTTTGTTCATTCGTCCATAGCTTCTTCTTAGGCTCTTCGCCTTCCAGACCTGACGTCCATAGCAAAGACGCGAGATCCAGTCGGAATGGGAAAACATCCGGCGCCTTCAAGACGAGAACACTGGCCTGCTGGCTGTCGAACAAGTTCGCCATCAGACTACCATGAACTCCCTAACTAAGAAGGCGGCCAGACAAGCTGAAGACATCGTCAAAATGGGCGATGCTCTTAAGCAGGAGCGGCTGGCTAACGAAGCTCTCACCAAGGAGAGAAATGAGGCAGTCACTCAAGCGGCCAGTTGGAAGGAGGCAGCCGAGTCCTCGGACAAGCTTAAGGCCGAGCTGGAGTCCAACAGGGAGGCTTTAGAAACAGTGCTAAAGGCTGCGGATGAGCGGAACCAGGAGGCTGAGCGTCTCAGGAAAGAAGTGGAGGAGCTAAAGCAACAACTTAATGCTCCAATGCTAATCCCTCCAACAAACGTCGTCCGGATTGAGCAGTCGGCCTTTACTCGTCTCAAGAACCGGTTTGAGGATGCTTTTTCCATGATGGTGGAAAAGGACGAGCTCGGCTACTATCTGGAGCGCTTCACCAGAAGGCTGGACTTCCTCACCATGAGGGACGAGTGCGAAGCCGTTGGGCTGCCTGTCTCTCCCTTTGTCAAGATTCCTTCCCCCCCACCTAACGACGCTGAAGATGGAGAGGACGAGGAAGAGGATGCGACCGAGGATGGGGGACCACATCAGGCTGATAATGCGGCCAATGCTGATAATGGCGCCGAGGAAGCAGCCCATTGAGGAGCCCTCCTCTTCTGCAACTTTAAGCTTGTGTCTTTTATCTTTTTTTTTATTTTTTTATTTTTTGTTTTATTGCCGAACAATTTTTATTACCGCCTGTTTTGAGCATCTTTGTAAGGATTATTTTGCCGCCTTCTAAGCGGCTTTAATTTATGTTAATTTAGCAATTTCCTCGTTTTATTCGTGTATTTTATTGCTTTTCGTACGAACACTAGGGGTATGCCCCTTTTTTCGGCGTTTGCCTAGTCCATATTCCAAGTGGTTTGATTGACTTAGTAGATTTTATACCTTGAAGGGTATGACTACTAGTAAGTTAATTAAGTCATATATAATGATTACCCTTGGACTAAGTAGACGCCGAATCACTATTAAGTATACGACCTCTTTAAGGGCTTTGTTTGAGTCATCCGTTGAAGCTATCGCTCAGACGTACCCAAGAAATTTCAAGTATTCTCTCAACTTGTAAATTTCTGTCTATTGGGCTCGTTCGCCTATAGAAGTCTCCATCCTAAGCGGGTAATATATACCTTAGGCAGTTTTAGAACTTCCCGTTTGTCTTTCCCTTGGCCTGATGGGGCCGAATGAAAAGATTGGCCTTTTAGGCTAGTTGGTCAAGTGGCTGAACAAAGTACGCCCTGGCTACACTTGGTAGTCGGCATCTTTTTGAGGCGTTCTTAGTATAAATGGTCAATGGTCGAGTAGTTTAGCTAGTAACGCCCTTTCTTAACATTCTACTCGGCCGATATAAATCTGAAGGCCGAGTATCTTTGCTAGGGAGACCCTTGCATAGCGTATTACTCGGCCCTGTAAGCTGATGGCCAAGTAGCTTTTCTAGGGAAGCCCTTGCTTAGCATTTTACTCGGTCAATGTATATTGCCCCCTTTATTAGGTGTATTCATCATTCGATTAGGGGTGGCCAAACCAGTTCATATTGTTTTGCTCTCAGTGAGTTCCTACTCGGCCTCCACTCTATGCCCTATTTTGAGAAACGACCGAGCTGCTATGTAGAAGCAACATTGGTATCTCTTTTTAGGCGGTTGCTGTGTCTATTATTTGGTGGTCGACCAGCATTGCCGTGAGCCACCTTGTTATTACTTTCATTCGGCGTTTAGCTTAACAGTATAGACATTCATAGCAGTAAAGATCAAAGAAAATAACAATGTTTTGACTTTTCATTGATTTGTGTCAAATTTTTACATTGTTGGTGGCCGTTCGGCTTAATTACATTGTTCTGCCATCACGGCTCGGCTACACTAGTTGGTCATTTAGACAAGGATGTAACGTTTGGCTTCAAGCTTTAAACATGATATTTTTTTTTCAAATTATCTGTATTCCATGTACGAGGAATAGGATGGCCATCTAAGGCTTCAAGTCGGTATATTCCATCTCGTACTTCTTCCTTGACTCGGTAGGGCCCTTCCCAGTTTGGGGTTAACTTTCCGTCTTTATTGGCTCAGCCCACCGCTTCCATCTTTCTTAGGACTAGATCCCCCATCTTAAGCGGCCGCTTAGACATTCGGCGATTGTATGCCCTTGTCATCCTTAGACGATAGGTTTCGTGTCTAAGTGCCGCATTACGCCTGTCTTCAGAAAGGAATTCCAGGGCACTCTTCGTGGCCTCCTAATTGGCCGATTCTTCATATAACCTTACCCGGAGTGTGGGCTTGTACATCTCAATTGGAAGCACTACTTCGGCACCATATACTAGAAAGAAGGGGGTTTCTCCTGTGGAGCTTTTTGCTGTGGTACGGATGGACCGTAGTACATTAACCAACTCGTCCGCCCACAGGCCGCCTGCTTTCTAGAGCTTACGCTTGATGCCATTAGAAATCAGTTTGTTATAGGCCTCAACCTGGCCATTGGATTAGGGGCGGCCGACCAAGGCAAAACAATGAGTGATGCCTGGTCACTCAACTAGTCTTTGAGTTGACGCGTTTCAAATTGTGGTCCATTATCGAATACCATAGACTATGGTACCCCAAAACGAGTAATGATATTTTTCCAAATGAAGGCTGACACGTCCATCCACTTGATTCCTCGGACGGCCTTGACAGGCTAAAGTCATATCACCCAATCAAAAGTAATTCCTAAATCCTCTAACTAATGCAGATACGGAAGTAGGGTCGAATCCACAGGGAAACTGGTCTTTCTATTCCAAATTAATTAAAGCAATCCAAATTATTAAGTAACAAATTATTATTGAGGTGAAAGGAATCTAAACTACGGAGAGTAAAAGTAGGGAAGAATAAGAATAGAGAAAATCAATGAATAAAAGACGTAGGGCATAGGTTCACTAATAAATAACATTCCAAGGTAAAACATTATAATCAATAATCAATGCATCAATTAATCAGATCATAAAGGGCTTTCGCTACGTATTACAATTACAGAATTAATCTACCAGCATTAAAACTCATCTCTCGAATCTCAACTTACTCATACATAAAAGATTTGCGCAAATCTAGTTGCATAGCATTAAATCAATCAATAGGAAATTAATCAAGCATTGATAATCAACAACAATAAATTACCCCTTCATATTATTTATGGATCCCCATAAACCCTAGAAAGAAAACTACTCACCCATAATTAAATCTAAACTAAACAAAGCAATTAAAGGAGACATGATGAATAAAAGAAATAAAATTACTGAAATTAATAAAGAAGAAATCGTTACCGAAATCAACGTAAATAATGAGTTGAATCAAGAACAAAGTATAGAGTTGCAGAGAGAGAAAATAAAGCTAAGTAGAGAGAGAAGAGGTAAAAAGAGATGCTAAACTTGCTTAACAAAATCGTATTTATATTAAGCAAGTTAATCCTAAACTAAAACAAAATAAACGACGCTCTAAATCTCCATCAGGGACACGCGCCCGGTCGGGCGCCACACCGCCCGACTGGGCCCGCCTTTTTTCTATCATGAGACTTCTCTCGCACCTGGCCGGGCGCGAACTCGGGCGAAGCAATGCTTTGTTCTGCTTCCGCCCCGCCCGGCCGGGCGGGACCATACATGGCCGGGCAAGGCCACTTGGCTATCTTGGATTTCGATTGGGCTCCGATTCTTCGGCCCAATCTGGATTTCCTCTTCGGGTCTTGAATACTCGGTCCAAATGCCTCAGTATCTCATATGTCGAGCCCTTAATCACAGGTTTGATGACTCTAACCGGCCCTGGGCTATGAAAACTAGTCGTGCTCCCCCAATGCTCATAGTCGCTCCATAAAATCCCGGGAAAATTCTCCAAAAGTGCAAATCCCTACAAAACTTAACCAAAACTACGAAAACACTAGAAAAACCAAATTAGTAATAAAAGTGGCTCTAAATAGCCAAAAACACTACCAATTGTGACCAAGGGACGGGGGTAAAATACTATATAAAATAGACATATCAAACTCCCCCAAGCCAAACCTTTGCTTGTCCCTAAGCAAAGATCTCATGAATGAATAAATAAATACATGCCTCACCCCAAATAGTTTAAATCAAGAACAACCAATTCAAGGCAAATCCGACAAGCATGCATCAACATCAACCAATTTCATCCATCCAATCACTCATCTTCCCTAATAATTGTCAAATAGAGCAAACCACAAGAGCATATAGAATTCAAGACTAGTGCTCACACACTCAACTCTCATTTATGTGGCGAGTAAATGTACTCGATCGCTCTCCATCCCAACCCCTTTATGTGAACAATGCCCTCCCAAACTCACAACACTCGTGTGTTTAAGAAAACATGCACTCAACCTAATAGTCAACTCGGAATATCTCAAGTCATCCTTTGCATTGATAAACGACTAATTTCACATTCACACAACTCTATGCACAAAGGTCGGAAGGTCTTTAAAGCTTGTAATGTAAGGCTAGGGTAAAGGTAGGATAAATTTGGAAAATGTGAGAGTAAAGCCATACTCAAGGGAGACATATCCTAATAAAACCAAGGTCAAAAATAAACAATGACCAATCATCTCCAACATAACTCAACTCCACCAAAAATTCACCAAACAACTCCAATCATATCAAAAAAATCCCAGCACTTACAATATCACTCACAATAATATAACAATGTAAAATTGAGTGAATAACAAACTTTATTTTCCAAACTTGAATTTTTTCATTGAAACTCATCATCTTATTTTTTTCCTTTCTTTGATCAACCTTCAACTAGAACATTTGAACATTAAACAATTTTTTTTTTTTTTTCTTTTGAAGTTCACTTATTTTTTCTTCACTTTTTTTTTTCTCGAAATTCTTTTTTTTTCTTCTATCATGCTCTATTTTTTCAATAAATTCAACATTCAAGATTATAAAAAATAAACCACAATCAAGAACAAATAACTCCTCATATCCGCCCAAATTGTACAAATAATATGCACACTATAAAACTCCCTCACCTCACTCACTAATAGCTCCCCCAAGCCAAGCTTGAGACTAGTAACCAATGAGGCAAAATAGGCTTGTAATGTGGCTAAATAGACAACAAAAAGTCAAGGCAACAACATGGGTAGCAAGAAGGGAACAAATGTATCTACAATCATCTGAAGGTCACCTAAAAGAACAAATGCCTTCATCCTCCTCAATGTGCATAATAATGAGTTATACAAACATTACTCAAAGTTGCAAACCAATACTCAAATTCATTGACATACCAGGAACTAACACACATTCCTAACCAAATCAACTAGTCAAGCAATATATTCACAAGTAGTTGGGCAAAACTGACGCATGTTAAGGCATCCAAGCATTCAAACTTTAAATCATGGCTAACCTATCCACAATGCTCATCATCATATACCAAGAATCAAAACAATTTTCAAGTATGGGGCACAGGGAAGCATGATTTATAATTCATTGGAACGTATTTTTGGAATTTTGATTTTTTAATTTTTTTTGTATTTTTTCATTTTTATCAAAGCAATAAAACTAAACTAAAAATCAATAAATCTAAACTAAAACACACCAAAAATAAAAGAAAGAAAAGAAGAAAGATACCAAATCCAAAAATCTCCCCCAAGCCAAGATCAGACAATGTCCTCATTGGCTCGGGAACTAGCCTAGCATGGCTAATCCTCATCATCCTCATCCATGGAGCCGAATCCTCCACCACTGCCACCTGCACCATCTGCACCAAAAAAGCTACAACTAAAATGTTAGGCTGAAAACCCTCCTCTGCCGGTCCCCCAAAAGGTATGTCCTGGCCGTACCCGTGGAAAGACGAATAGTCAGTGTAAATACCATGGGCGGTGGGATCTCTATCGTATCCCTGGGGTGGGGGCTGAAACCAACCATCCTCCTAAGGTCACCCTGTGAATGCTCTATACATCCTAAGGCGTGACCTATACTCTGTAGGTCCCAAACTGTCTCAGAGTCAGTCCTAGGAGGAGGTGAGGACATGTGAGGCATGCGTGGTGGTGATGGTGCTACCATGGGCTCAGGTTGGGGTGGTGGAACTGGCTATGCAATCCCCCGGGCGTGGGCAACTAGCATGTCATATGTGTAAGAGTCTTGCCCAGGGGGAAAAGCAGTTACGTCAGGGTTAGGCAGGGAAAAGATAGGCAAGGGTTGCTCAGCTGCTAACCTAACACACCAGTGGGGGATTTATTGCCCATCCAATCTCATCCAACCCAAGTCATCAAGGTGCCTAAGGTTCATATAAGTGTCCGGCCCACGGTTAGTGAGACCGTGGGGCCTACTCTCAACAAACCCGACCTTCTTTACTGTTATCCTAGTAACTAGGCCTCCTAACCTAATAGGGGTACTGGCCGTGGCATGTCTACTAAGGTGGTGGATAATATATCTACCCATGTTCAGTTTACCATACCCAAACACATAATGTCCAATTACAGCAAGTTCGTTGGTTTGAGCGTTATGTGGTTCGTTCCTACCTAAAAAGCAAACACCCGAAAATCTTTGCCATAATTTAGGAACGGGGTGGTGGATAGGTCTAACACTACCATGTTGGGCATTAGGGGTCGAAAAACTAGTCAAAACACAGTAAACATCATCCATTTTATAATCAGCATGCCAATGTGAGGTAATTCAGATTCCAAATCAAATAATTTACAGAATTCAACATAAGTTAAACTAACATTCCTATTGTTCAACCTAAAAATCAAATTCGGTCCATTTTTACTATTTACAACATTTAAAGAGGAAAGAAATTCACATGTCAATTCACGATACGTAGGATAATGCATATCAACAAATTTTCTCATTCCTATATCTTTCATGAATCGTGTAACATAATCAAATAAGCCTAAAGACTTTGAACCACCGTGGAGGATGGGGCGGTGTAACCACCGTGAAGAGATTACCTTGCGCTCATAGAGCTTTTTGAGCTGTTCCTTTTGTGTTTGAGTGGTGATTCGGATGGTTGGCCACTGTGGAAGCTGCAAATCCGGATCATATTGTTGGCTTGAACTTGAACTTCCCCCGAGAATTGATCTTGCCCTCTTTGATGCCATTTGGTAAAATGAGTATGAAAATGATTTGATTGGAATTCGGAAATTTTGTTATAGAACTGAAGAGGATGAAGAGAGGAGTAAGAATATGTAATTATTTTTGAATTTGGGTGAGAAAAGGAGGAGAAATCTTAGAGAGAAGGTAGAGAAAATTGAGTTTTTAGAGAGAGAAACAATGGAGGAAAGAGGAAAACATGAGAAGAGAAAGAAGGAGGAAGAAGAAGAAAGAAGAAAGAAGAGGGGAAAAACAGGTCGGCTGCTCGCGCCCGGTCGGGCACCCTCTCGCCCGATCGGGCGATTTAATCCCAAATTCTTCTTCAACTCTCGCGCCCGGTCGGGCGAGAAATAGTTCCGTACTCGTCAAATATCATGCCCAGTCGGGCGCGCCTTCGCCCGGTCGGGCAAAAATTGGTGATTTTTCTACTTCACTCTCGCGCCCGGTCGGGCCCGAGAAAGCACAGTGAATACGAGAATTGCTTTCTCTTTCCTCCAAATTTGGCTAACTCTTTCCCTTCAAACCTGTACAAAAACTCAATAAACTCATTAAACTCCCTCTTCTCTCCTCTCACAAAATAAAGAAAGAAATCTAGACTAAAAAAACAAGAAAAATACGGGTTGCCTCCCATAAAGCGATGGTTTATCTAGGTCCCGCACGACCCTCTTACCACAAATTGAGAATTTAAGATCCTTGGCTTACCGCCTGGTCGGGTGGTTCCTCACCCGGTCGAGCGATTTTTAGACCACGACTTGGCTTCCTAACACGCCCTGTGGGACGCCAATTCACCTTATCGGGTGGATCCTCCTTGGTGTGAACAGGTGGTTCCTCGCTACTGCTCACAATGGACCCCTTTTTGACTTTTGGTTGCCTCAAGTTGTCATTAGATTGAGCAATTGCAACTTGATCCAGTGGAACTCTCACTATAGGCTCAGTTTCCGCTGCTTGCTTACCTGTCTCCACCTTCTCATCTTCAAAGCCAAGACCCACACAGTAAAGGGCTCTTTCTATTGCATCGACTTCTTTTTGTCATTTGTCTATTTCATCTGTAGAAGATGCAACACAAGATACCACCTCCAAGTGATCTTTTACAAGAGCTTGGGGCTTATTAGAACAATTATCAACCACATTAACACTGAAGCACTTCTCCTCTGTCATGGGGCTTTTAGGGGTATTATTCAAATTAAAAATAATTTTATCGTCTCCTACTAATAGTGTCAGTTTACCACATTTCACATCTATAATTGCTCCTGCAGTGTTAAGGAATGGTCTACCCAAAATAATTGGAGTTTGCAAATCCTCAGCCATATCAAGAACAACAAAATCAACAGGTATATAAAATTTACCTACTCTAACAGGAACATCCTCTAAAACACCTAAGGGGTATTTAAAAGAACGGTTGGCCATTTGTAGAGTAATATTAGTAGCTTTTAATTTACCCATATTTAGCTTGGAACACACAGACAATGGCATGACACTAACGCTAGCTCCCAAATCACATAATGCATTATCAATCATCAGATTGCCAATATGACAAGGGATAGAAAAACTACCCGGATCTTTCAGTTTAGGTGGAGATTTATTTTGTAGTACGACACTACATTCTGCAGTAAAAGCGACTGTCTCTACTTCACTAATAGACCTTTTTCTAGTCAATATTTCCTTCATGAATTTAGCATATGCAGGAAATTGTGTAATTAATTCTGTTAAAGGAACTGTTACTTGCAAATCTTTAACCATCTCCAGAAACTTACCAAACTGCTTATCCAAATTTGTTTTTAAATGTCAATTGGGGAATGGAAGTTTGATAACTAGCTTTGGAGCATTACTACTCTTATCTGGAGATGCTACCTTCCCTAAAGTTGTACCCTGCAATGTATTATCAGAATCATTAGTACTACTCTTGAGCTCTTTAGGGCTATTAGCAACATTGTTTGGTTTAATAGAATCAAGATTAGCTTTATTCATTGAGACAGGTTCATCATCTCTAGGCATAGGGGGCCATCATAGTGTGAACCACTCCTTAGAGTAATTGCAAAAGCTTGATCTGTAAGCCTGGTTGGCTGCGATGGTAGGGCTCCCTGTTAACGAGCTTGTAGAGTAGAGGAAATCTGCGCAATTTGATTGTCTATAATTTTATTGTGGGCTATGATCGAATCAATTTGTGCGTCTCTACTCTCCATGTGCTTTTTCATACTAGCTAGCATCGCTCTAATTTCTGCCAAAGCAGGGTCAAAAGATGAGGAGGGTTGTTGTGGTTGGTTTTTCTGGCCAGCATTGGGATGGTAATATTTCTGTTGTGGTTGTTGTGGTGCCTGTGATTGTTGTGGAGGTGGTGGGATTTGAACATTGGTGCTCCGGTAGGAGAGATATGGATGGTTCTGGAACCCAGGATTGTAGGTGTTGGAGTATAGGTCATTCTGCCTATAAGCTTGAAAGGCATTAACTTGCTCCACGGAACTCCTGCAATCTTATTCCCAATGACCTACAATTCCACAATTTTCACAAAAAGCCTCATTAGAATTATTATTAATTGCAGAAACATTAGCTATATTTTCATTGCTAAGATTATCTAATTTCTGACAAATAGAGGTTAATTGAGCTTGAAAAAAGGATACAGAGTCAACACTACGTTTCCCCTTGTTAGCAAAGCCTCTAGGATTCCCATATTGGGAATTGTGGATTGCCATATCTTCGATAACTTGACTTGCATAATCAACATTAAGGTTCATAAACCTCCCACTAGCTGCAGAATCTAATATTATTCTAGATGAATTTCCAATCCCATTATAAAAGGCTTGGATCAATTGCCACTATGCTAAATTATGGTGGGGACACTCTCTCTGCAGATCCTTGAATCTTTCCCAAGCCTCATATAAAGTTTCATCTAGCTCTTGGGCAAAGTTCTAAATTGCGCTCCTTAGCAAAGCTGTTTCTCTGCAGGATAATATTTATTATAGCAATTCAAAACAAGAGTTTCCTAGTTAGTTATACCAAGTGCAGTTCTATTCAATCCATTATACCATAATTTATCTTTTCCACATAAAGAAAAAGGAAAAAGAATCTCCCTGATTTGGTCCTGCGTGACCCCAGCTTACCTGATGGTATTACAATATTGACAGTAGTCTGTAATATGAAGATTTGAGTCTTCACCCTTAGCTCCACTGAATTTCTTCCTTTCTATCATCGTGATAAATTGGGGTATAATCTCCAATTTACTCCAGCAAGAGCCGGAGTGGGAATGAGATGTGGAAAATCGGTCAGCGACGGCTGCGAATAATCGCCGAGCTTCTTAGGTGCTGTCATCTCTGATTCTAAATCTGAAGGAACTTCTGAATCACTAGAATCAGTTGGAGGGTCTCTATGATTATCGTTATCCCCAGAACCCGCCAGGATTTTCCTGTAAAGATTCTTTTGTCTTTGAAAAGAGCGCACGATCTTAGGATCGAATAGGATATAACCTGATCTGGAACACCTAAGCATAAATAAAGAACTAAAAAGAAAATATGAGACTTGCCTCAAAGAACTAACATTCTCTTAGAAGAGAGGAAATAATCTAGACTACAGAAAACAATCAGAAATAAAATAAAACCGTTTCCCCGGTAACGGCGCCAAATTTTGACAGGCTAAAGTCGTATCACCCAATCAAAAGTAATTCCTAAATCCTCTAACTAATGCAGATAGGGAAGTAGGGTCGAATCCACAGGGAAACTAATCTTTCTATTCCTAATTAATTAAAGCAATCCAAATTATTAAGTAACAAATTATTATTGTGGTGAAAGGAATCTAAACTACGGAGAGTAAAACTAGGGAAGAATAAGAATAGAGAAAATCAATGAATAAAAGACCTAGGGCATAGGTTCACTAATAAATAACATTCCAAGGTAAAACATAATAATCAATAATCAATGCATCAATTAATCAGATCATAAAGGGCTTTCGCTACATATTACAATTACAGAATTAATCTACCGGTATTCAATCTCATCTCTCGAATCTCAACTTAAACATTTATAAATTAACCTGCCTATTGAAACTAAGCCTAAACATCAATTCTCATCTCTCGAATCTCGAATTAATATTGCTAAACTCATACATAAAATATTTGCGCAAATCTAGTTGCATAGCATTAAATCAATCAATAGGAAATTAATCAAGCATTGATAATCAACAACAATAAATTACCCCTTCATATTATTTATGGATCCCCATAAACCCTAGAAAGAAAACTACTCACGCATAATTAAATCTAAACTAAACAAAGCAATTAAAGGAGACATGATGAATAAAAGAAATAAAATTACTGAAATTAATAAAGAAGAAATCGTTACCGAAATTAACGTAAATAATAAGTTGAATCAAGAACAAAGTATAGAGTTGCAGAGAGAGAAAATAAAGCTAAGTAGAGAGAGAAAGTCTAAGAGAAAAGGTAAAAAGAGATGCTAAACTAGCTTAACGAAATCGTATTTATATTAAGCAAGTTAATCCTAAACTAAAACAAACTAAACGACGCTCTAAATCTCCATCAGGGACATGCCTTTTGGCTATCATGAGACTTCTCTCGCGCCCGGCCGGGCGCGAACTCGGGCGAACAATGCTTCGTTCTTCTTCCGCCTCGCCCGGGCGGGCGGGACCATACTTGCCCGGGCAAGGCCACTTGGGCTATCTTGGACTTCGATTGGGCTCCGATTCTTCGGCCCAATCCGGATTTCCTCTTCGGGTCTTGAATACTCGGTCCAAATGCCTCGGTATCTCATATGTCGAGCCCTTAATCACCGGTTTGATGACTCTAACCGGCCCTGGGCTACGAAAACTGGTCGTGCTCCTCCAATGCTTGTAGTCGCTCCATAAAATCCCGAGAAAATGCTCCAAAAGTGCAAATCCCTACAAAACTCAATCAAAACTACGAAAACACTAGAAAACACAAATTAGTAATAAAAGTGGCTCTAAATAGCCAAAAACACTACCAATTATGACCAAGGGACGGGGGTAAAATACTATATAAAATAGACATATCAAACTAGCCTCAGCTTCAACCCACTTTGTGAAGTAGTTTACAGCTACTAACACATACCGCCTTTGACCGGACGCTGGCGTATACGGCCCCAAGATGTCCATGCCCTACTTTGCGAAGGGGAGTAAACTACTTATGGCCGACAGACTATTTGTCGGGCGGTGAATTAGGGTTGCAAATCTATGGCACTTGTCACATTTCTTCACCATTTTCATGGAGTCTGCATTCATACTCGGCCAGTAGTACCCTAGATGGGTAACTTTCTCAGCTAAGGCTCGCCCTCCAATGTGTGACCCGCATTGCTCTTGATGGAGGTCGTCCAACACATCATGTCGTCTTTCAGGGGTGATACACTTTAGATACCGTTTCTTAAAAGCTTTTTTGATAATTCCCCATTCTTCATCTCGAACTAGGCCGCCCTCTTTTTCATCAGCCAATTCTCTTTCGGATCGATCAAGAGTATCCCATCCCTTAGGTAGGAAATGACTCCGTCCATCTAAGTGGAGCTTCTGTCAAGAATTTGTACTGGCTAGGCATGAATACTCCTTTTTTCCTTTACTTCCCAAAATACTAACCTAGAAGTATCACATAACGCCGAGGATGCTAACTTATAGAGCGCTTCCACTTGATAATTTTGTGAAAAGGGAACTTGTTGTAAGGAGAAATGCTCTAGGCCCTCGGCCTCATCTTTTACCATCTGCATATATTTCATCATAGCCGGCTCCCTGGCTTCATAATTGCCATTTAGTTGGCTAACTATCAGCTGGGATTCCGAACTTGCATCAATTCTTGTTGCCCCTGCCGCCTTACACATTCTAACGCTGGCCTGCAGAGCTTCGTACTCGACCTCATTGTTGGAGGCTTGAAATTGAAATCTCATTGTGTACTCAAACTTGTCCCCTTTGGGATACTGACAGATGATACCAGTGCCGCACCCAGTCGCCGTTGCACTACCATCAAAATAAACCTTCTAGATTTGATCCCCTACCGGCTGCAAATCCGGCCGAGTCATTTCAGCCATAAAATCAGCAAAGGCTTGCCCCTTAATCGCTATTATGGGCTCGAACGTGATGTCTAACCCTCTTAGCTCTAAAGCCCACTAAGCATCCGGCCACTAGCTTCCAAAGTTGTAAACGACTTCTTAAGTTGCTAGTCTGTGTAAACCACGATTGAATGGGCTAGAAAATATGGTCGTAGCTTCTTTGATTCCATGAATAATGCTAAGCCGAATTTTTCAATGGGGAGTACTTAAGCTCGGCGCCATGCAGTACATGACTAATGAAATAAACAGGAATCTGATAGTCGTCCTTTTCAGCAAGCAGGACGACACTTAAGGAATGCTCTGAAATGGCAAGATACATATATAGCTTTTCATGCTTGAGTGGACTGACGAGCGGAGGGAGCGTATGCTGAAGGTTTTTTAGTTTTAAGAATGTTTCCTCGGCCTCTTCCGTCCACTCGAACTTGGATTTTTTCTTGATTGTCTGAAAGAAGTATCAGCACTTATCCCCTAACCTAGACAGAAATCAGCCGAGCTCGGCTAAAAAACCGGTCAGTCTTTGCACTTCTTTAATTGTTCTCGACGACTTTATGTCTAAAACAGCCTGAATCTTCTCAAGGTTAGCCTCAATCCCTCGTTGACCGATCAGAAATCCAAGAAATTTGCCAAACTCAACACCAAAAACACACTTTTTTGGATTTACCATCATCTTGTGCTGCCTGAGTTCGGTAAAGGTTTCTCGGAGATCATTCATATGATCAGCCGGCTGCTTTGATTTAACGATCATGTCATTAATGTAGGCTTCCATGTTCCGGCCAATTTGATCTCTAAAGACAATGTTAACAAGTCTTTGAAATGTAGCAGGGGCATTCTTAAGGCCGAACGACATGACTTTGTACCACTACAGGCCCTGCTCAGTCACAAATGCAGTTTTTTCTTGATCTACTTCCCACAAGGGAATCTGGTGGAATCCGGAGTATGCGTCCATAAAGCTCATCAAGGCGTGTCCGGCGGTTGAATCGACCAGGGGCATTCTTAGGACACGCCTTGTTGAGGTTAGTGTAGTCTACGGACATTCTCCATGTTCCATTCGGCTTTTTCACCAAAACTACATTTGCTACCCAATCAGGGTAGTAACATTGCCGAATGAAATCGGCGTCCAGCAGCTTCTTTACCTCTGCTACAGCCGCCAGATTCCTCTCTTCTCCATGATTTCTCTTTTTCTGCCGGACAGGCTTTATCATTAGATTTACCGCCAACTTGTGGACAGCCAGACTTGGATCTATGCTCGGTATCTCGTGTACTTCAAATGCAAAAACATCCTTAAATTCTCTCAGCAGCTTTATTAGGCCATCTCCAAGCAAGCCCACAGCCATAGTACCCACCTTGACCGTCCGATCAGGCTGATCCGAGTCGAGCACTATGTCCGTATGATTGCCACACAGCTGTGGCCTTAACTCTTCTGGCCGACCGACGAGCATTAGCTGTTATGCCTGCTCTTTCTTGACGCGCTTCTGGCCAATCTGCTGTGCTTGGAGTACCCCTTCATCTGAGTTTGGGTCGGACGATCGTGATCGTCCCCTAGCTGTTGGCTTCACGGCCAGTTGATTACATTCCTTTGCCATCTTTTGGTTACCGTGAATGGTAACAATCTTCCCATTTGTCCGCTCAAACTTCATCAGCATTAGGTGAGGTACGATTACTGCCTTGGCTGCTGTTAAAGTTGGATGGCCGATAATGACATTGTAGCCTGTGAGCTCTAATTTGGGTATTTATACCCTGTCAAGTGGCCCAATGAGCGTGTGACACGTGTCGCCCCATGAGGCCTCCAAATGGACTCCCCCAGATATTGACACGTGTCATACAGATATGGCACCTGGGAAATGGCTGCCTTCAAGGCCCAAATCCCAATGTAGCCGCAAAACGGCGCTGCCCTAATTCCTAGGTCATCAAACCCTAGGAAAGGGCATCCTTTTCTAGGACCCTATAAATAGCGAGATTCCCCCAATAATGGGGGGAAGGTCTTAATCATTAGGACATTTATTGCTCTCGAAAACAGAGAACACCCGATCTCGGAATCCGAGAAGATACTTACTTTCCGCACGTTTTTCTCCGAATCCGTACTAACTTAATCTTCGGAGGCAGACCTCCGACCATTCGGAGCTCCGTTTGTTTGCAAGTATAGGCCCCCTTGTCGGATCCAGTTTTCGAGTTGTAACTCTCCCAAGGGACATAAAAACACCTGAAACATTTGGCGCCGTCTGTGGGAAGAGTACCTCAGAGGTGGTTTCACAAGGACCTGTACTGCCTCCAGAAAACAACCAGCCTACGGTTGAAGCAGAGGTCCATTCGGACCATGACTCTAGTGACGATGGAGACATTGAAACCTATGTGGCTCATGATGGGTCATTCATCACTAGACGCATCCGTCACAAGGACAGACGGGTGCGGAATGCTGACCAGGCCGGTACAAGCAGGCCCCCTGGACAGACAAGCAAGCCCCCTAGATAGACAAGAAAGCCCTCAGGGTAGCCGGCTAATCCATCCTTAGCGAAAGGATCAGCCCCAATCACCCGAGATGAGCTCATGAAAATCATGAGCAGCTTCAAGGGTGAAATCAAAGACTTGATCACTAAGCGGGCGGCTGCTCCTAGAAGGGAACAGTCGGCCAAGAAACCAACTCAGGCTGGGAAGCAGAAGTCGGTCAGGGACCGTCAGCCGACTCATCATCCTGCTCCGAAGGAGAAGGCTCGACCCCAGATCGACCTCCGAAGACTCCATTTCCTAGAAACAGTAACAAGAAAAGCCATCCGGCATGTACAACTGGATGGTAGGAAAAAGACATTCTTTGATGCTCGGCAATACATCGAGCAAAACAAGAACCAGCATCTGTCAGAGTCGGCATCCACGTCGACTTATCATGATAGGTTCCAGAATACCTCTGTGAGGAATTCTCAATCTGTGCATGGGACCCCGTCAAGCGGCCCTCTCGTCCAGTCGGGACCCCATGTAATCAACTCGGTGCAGTATATCGCCCAACCATTATACAGGCCGCCTGCTTTGCCCTACATACCGCCTGCCTTCTTCGGAGGATAGGCGGCATATAACTACCAGCCTATGAACTGGCAGCTTCGGCTACAAAACCTTGGGGAACAACCCTCTGCGTTCTCTAGGGAAATAGCTGAGGCCGAACAGCCGGCCAAGGGTAAAAATGTGTTGGTTAGGACCTATGATGGTACCTCCAACCCAGAAGACCACCTTCTGGCATACACCCACCTCATGTACTTAAAGGGGTTGGATGATGCCGCATGGTGTCGTTGCTTTCCAGCTACCCTGAAGGCATAGCCCAATAGTGGTTCGTCAATCTGTCGGCTGGTTGTATCAATAGCTTCAAGACGCTTGCGTTCTTGTTTGCTTCTAACTTCTCTATGAACATCCCTACAAAGAAAACGAGCCTTGATCTAGGCAATGTGCAGCAGGGGGGGATAGAGAAAGGTTGTGCTCCTACGTCAGGCGGTTCAATCTGGTGAGAATCTAGATCCAAGGAGTGTCTGACAAGGTGGCTTATACAGACTTTTTCAAAGATCTGAAGGACGGGTCGACTTTCAAGTTTGAACTCGTCCGCAAGAAAATCTTCACCCTCCAAGGAGCCCTGATGGAGGCGGAAGCCTACATATAGGTGACCGAACTCTGCTCCTCAAATAAGCAGTCGAACTCCAAGAAGTCTGACAGGAAGAAGGAGAGTCGGCCTGCTCAACTGTCTCTAAAACCTGAAGAGAACAAAAAGAAAAAAAAGATCTGTGCGGTTGATAACTCTAATCAGCCGGCCCAGAAGAAGAAAAAAGAGTGGAAACCGTACGTTCCAAGGTACGAGTTCCACAAGGACAGCTACTCCATCTTCATGGAGATAAAGGATCGGCTGACTCTGGAGAAGCCGACACCAATGAAAGGTTCCGCTGAAAATTGGAACAAAAACAAGCACTTCCATTACCATGAGGATGTCGACCATAACACCAACGACTGCTTCAGCCTCAAGAGGACGCTTGAGTGTCTGGCCGACAAGGGAGCAAAAAGACTTCCCAGCTTACTAGTAGTTCCGTAACCGATGAGGAGTCGGTCTACACAATAGCAGGCGAATTCGCTGGTGGTGGCACGACCATGCGGGGCACCAAGGACCATCTTAGAAAGATGGTTCACTCTGTTGAAGAAGGACAGGCGGCTAGCACATCCGCCTTCCCCAAAGTCATCATCACCGAAAAGGACAGAGGCAAAGTCCGTCGGCCGCATGATAACCCTGTGGTCATAGAATGCAAAGTGGCAAACCAAAAGGTTTGCCGCATATTGATTGACACAGGAAGCTCCTTAGACATCATCAGCCGCAAATGTCTATTCAACCTGAAATACAGGCCAGATAGCATAATGGATGTCTCCCATCCCCTTGTTGGGTTTGGGGGAGGAGCTGTGCACCTAGTCGGACGGATAGATTTGCCTGTCTGCCTTGAAAAGAAAGGAAGCGGCCGGCACATGGCCATCCGGTTTTTGGTGGTTGAAGAGCTGACCGCCTACAATCTCATTCTTGGCCGACCCACTCTTAATGAGTGCAAGGTCGTCATCATCCCTTCCCTCATGCTCGTCAAGTATGAGAAGGATGATGGAACTGTTAGCTCCCTGAACGGGGACCATAAGACGGCTCTGGAGTGCTATCTCTCGGACGTCAAACCTGCGGCTGCTGCAGCCGGCTAGGGCAAAGAGCCGATAAACCTGGATGAAATCAAGGATGACCATCCGACCCCACCAGCCGCCAAGAAAAGAAAAACTGATCAGCTGTTGGCGGTAAAGAAAGAAAAGTAATAACAATCAATGACTAGGGAACAGTCAGATGACCTCCGTCCTTAGCCGGCTGGAGAGCACATTAATATTCCTCTGGACGACAGTCGGCCAGAGTGAACTGTTAAGGTGCGGACGACTCCTTTTTCTAAGTTGGGTGCAAGCTTTCACCATCTGCTAAAATAATTCAAGGACATTTTTGCGTTTGAAGTGGAAGAAATGCCAGGCATCAGCCTGGATCTTGTTGTCCATAATCTCGCCGTGGATCCAAAAACGAAGCCCATTCGGCAAAAGAAAAGAAATCACGGCGAGGAAAGAAGTCAGGCGGCAACCGCCGAAGTTTAAAAGCTATTGACGCTGGGTTCATTCGGCAATGTAACTTCCCTGACTGGGTTGCGAATGTTGTGCTGATAAAGAAGCCGAATGGTACCTGACACATGTGCGTTGATTACACTGACTTGAACAGAGCATGTCTGAAGGATAGTTATCCATTCCCTAAGATCGACAGCCTGGTCGACTCTACAGCCGGACATGCCCAGATGAGTTTCATGGATGCCTACTCAGGCTTCTACCAGATTCCCCTGTGGAAAAAAGATCAAGAAAAGACGGCATTCGTCACTGATCAGGGGTTATTCTGTTATATTGTGATGCTGTTTGGCTTAAAGAATGCGCCTGCTACTTTCCAACGAATGATTAATACAGTCTTCATTAATCAGATTGGGAGGAATGTAGAGGCGTATATTGATGACATGATAGTCAAATCCAAGCAGCAGGCGGATCACCTTGCTGATCTCCGAGAAACATTCGCCACCCTCAGGCGGCACAAGGTCATGTTTAACCCCAAAAAGTGTGTCTTTGGTGTTGAGTACGGGAAGTTTCTCGGATTCCTGATTGACCAAAGGGGGATAGAGGCCAACCCTGAGAAAATACAGGCGGTCATCGAGATGTAGTCGCCTCGCACTGTTAAGGAAGTACAAAAGCTACCAGGTTGCCTGGCGGCCCTGGGGAGATTCCTCAGCCGATCAGGTGACAAGTGCCTCTACTTCTTCCAGGCGATCAGGAAGAAGACTAGATTTGAATGGGGGGATGATGTTGAGGCGACCTTTCAAAAATTAAAAGCACATCTGCCCTCTTTGCTAAGGCTGGTTAGCCCTCTGCCCAAAGAGACGCTCTATATGTATCTGGTTGTCTCAAATCATGCCCTCAGCACCGTTCTCTTAGTTGAAAGAGACGGCATCCAGCTCCCGGTCTACTTCATTAGCCACGTTCTCAGGAACGCAGAGCTTCTGTACCCCATAGTCGAAAAATTTGGTCTTGCTCTTTACATGGTTTTCAAGAAGTTAAAGCCCTACTTTTTGGCACATCCGGTTGTAGTCTACACTAACCAACCGATCAAGCGGCCAATGACGACCCTAGAATCATCAGGACGAATGCTCAAATGGGCTATTGAGTTATAGGGACTGGAAATCACTTTCGAACCAAGGAAGGCAATAAAGGGGCAGGCATTCGCCGACTTTATTGTCGAAATGACAAGGTCGACTGAGCCGGATAATACTAATCGGGTTTGGAAAGTGTATGGGGACGGGAGCTCCACTATGAACGGCTGTGGTGCACTACGGTTCAAGTTCCAGACCTCAAGTAACAAGGTCGAATATGAAGCCCTGCTAGCCGGCATCCACCTGTGCAAGGCGGTAGGGGAAACAAAGATCGACGCCTGCTCTGACTCCTAGTTGGTCGTAAGCCAATACCATGGTGACTATGAAGCCACCCATCCGGCCATGATCAAATATTTGCAGGTGGTTAAAGCTGAACCTGGGACACTTGAAGAATTTCATCTAAGTCAAGTGCCTAGGTCTGAAAACAACCAGGCGGATGCTCTGTCAAAATTGGCCTCCTCAGCCTCCTGTGATACGCCTCGGTCAGTATTCTTGAAAGTCATGGAAAAAAGGAGTATATCTGATGAAGAGCCTATTGGAGTACTTGACCGAAGTTCTACTTGGATGGATGGCATACGGGCATATCTGACAGACGGCACGCTCCCTGATTCACCCCAGGAGGCGGCTGTGTTGAAGAAGCGAGCTGCAAACTTCGAGATGAGGCAAGGAGAGCTCTTCAAAGTAGGTTTCTTGAAGCCTCTATTGAAGTGTGTTACCCTAGATAAGGGGAAAGAATTTCTCAAAGAATTGCATGCGAGATACTGCGCCTCTCGCATAGGCGACAAATCCTTGGCTGTCAGAGCCAGGCGGCACTACTTCTGGTCCACCCTTGAGTCAGACGCCTTGGAGATGGTTAAATAATGCAAAAAGTGTCAAAAATTTGGCAAGCTAATCCATCGTCCGGCCACTGAACGGCAATCCCCAGCCCAATACCGTTTGCTAAATAGGGCATGGACATTCTAGGGTTCGAGGTGCCTATGTCTATGGTTTTTGACAATGGTCCTTAGTTTGAGATGCCTCAACTCAAGGCTTGGTTGGGAGATCAAGGCATCTCAAGCTATTTTGCATCAGTCGGCCGACCCCAAGCAAACGACCATGTCGAAGCCTTCAACAAGTTAATCTCATACGGCATAAAAAAGAAGATTGAAAGAGCTGGCGGCCTATGGGTGAAAGGAATAGAGTCCTTCAAACAAGTATATTATTCTGATAGGGGGTTCGGAATTATTATAAAGCTAATTTTTCAGTGAGGTCAAGTGATCGGAATACCTGGGTGGAGGCCGCTTAATCTTAAAGCTTAATCTTTACTGAACCCTTCGGGTCACACCCAAGCAACTAACGAGCCGAAGCGACGAATTAATTAGGAATTAATTAATAAGTCGACTGAGTAATTAATATTTAGACGTCGGAAATTCGAGCTTGGAGTGTCGAAACCGAGCGTTGGAAGTCGAGTCGAAAATAGTAAAAGACGAGACGTGAAAATAATAATAAATCAACAATGACCAAAATACCCCTAGCACCAGAAAATCGAGTGCTATGGGCGCGACAAATGCTAGCAGCACGCACCAAGTGCGGGGCTAGGCTAGCATACCGCAGCTAGCAGCCAGCACTAGTGTGCGTGGCTGTGCTAGCATACGGCAGCTAGCAGCCCGCACAATTGGTGCGTGGCTTGCTGGGCCGTGGCAGCTAGTAGCCCGCACCAATGTCCGAGGCATGCTAGCAGGCCGCAGCTAGTAGCCCGCACCAATGTGCGAGGCATGCTAGCAGGCAGCAGCTAGTAGCCCACACATTGTGCGCGGCGTGCTGGCAGCTAGCCTCAGCCAAGCAGGCCGCACTTGGTGCGTGGCCTGCTGGGCCGTAGCACATGGCAGCCCACCTTGGGTGCCTTAGTGCCCAAGTGTGGGTGCCACGTGGCACAATTTAATTGGGGGCTATGGGGTTGAGGTGGCCGGTTATGGGAGTGAGAGTGGGGAGCAAGTTTGGTCCCCCCTCCTCCAAATGGTCCTCACCTACTCCTCCTTGTATGCTTGCCACTTGTTGATTTATACCTAGTTTGATTATTAATAAAATGGGAAAAATCAAATTCTCCCACATTGATGGGAGAGCTTTTTACACTCTTGCATTTCCATATAAATACCCAACTTGGGGTATTGGGAAAAGCACTTGAGTAAGAGTTGGAAAAGGCATCACTAGTAGTGAAAACCTTTGAACTCAGGAGTTGAAAAAGGCATCACCTTTGTGAAAACCTTTGAACTCAATTACTTGGGTTTCGGTCGGGCCTTGCTAACTCCAAGGCATTGGACCTAGTCGGTGTTCGAGTTGTGGGTGGACTTCCGTTGGAGGTCGTCGTATTTTTGAGGCTAGCTTTCGAAGTAAGAACCCCTCGAGGTCGGGCTAAGCACATGTCAAAGGTATAATTATTATCTTAATCTTGTCATTAAGTTAATTGTGTTTATGGTTTTATTTATTGCGAGTGCGGTCTTGGTTGTGGGTTTGTTTTCGCGGTGAGTCGGACTCACCAAACCCTAACAACGGTATCGGAGCCTCGCTCTTTTATTTTTAAAATCATATTATTTTTCAAGGTGTTTTTATGGCTTAATTTTTCTGGTTTTAAGTTGCTAATTAGATTAGTAGCTCGTTTTTATTAATTTTAATCCCGTATTAGAGCTGACTTCAGCTCCCGAACCTAGATTTCGACCCAAAAATAGTGAATTTTGGGTGCGAAAGGCGTTCTGAAAATGGTTTTCTCCCTTTTAGGACTCGGTTTTTAGCCAAAAAATGACCAAAAATGCACTTTTCAAGGGATTTTTCGTTTTGACGAAAAATTTTAAGTCTTTCTAACCTTGAAAATTAATTGCTTATTTATGGTAGTTATGTAATTGGTTAAATCCTTATTTTATATGCAATTTTTAAACCTCTTTAGACATGATTACTTGGTAGTAATTTGTGTTTGAAAGCCTGGTTTTATTTTTTCACATAATTGCAAATTAATTTGCATTAAGTGTGAAATTGTTGTTCTTTGAGGCTTCTAATTACTAAAGATTCAATCTTGAATTATGTTAAGTGATTGAAACTTTAAAGTTACTAAATTCCATGAATTCTTGTTGAACTTTGTTGATTTAATCATTTCTAAGTTGATTGGAATCATAAAGTTTGAAACTTGTGATAGAAAATTGTTTATCTTCAAATTGGAAGATATAATTTTTCAAGGATTCACAAGTATTAAAGTTGGAATCTTTATTGAACTTATGTTCATTTTTTCCAAACTCCCTTTTACTTTGTCAAAATCTCAAGCTTAATTTAAATTGATTAAATTAATAGTGAGAAATTGCCTTATTTATTTTGTTACACCAAGTTAAACCAATTTTATTAAAAAATGGTTCTTGGAAATAATTTTGGTTAAATGCACTTGGATGGATTTTATTTGAGTTAGACTTGTTTAATTTTCATTTTGCACGTTACATTAGTTCTAAAAATAATTTACAATTAATTATTAAGTCACGCGAAAATCGGATTCAAAAACCCGAGAGTATGGCACGCAAACCAAGACAACACCCTTCGGCTAGTCGGGCTGCTTTGCAGCCCGCATGTGGCTGCCAAGGGCTGATGCTTGGTGCGGCAGTGGTGTACGGGGGATGTGCTGCGAGGCTTGCGGCATGGTGCGCATAGCTAGCAGGCTTGTGTGGCCTCGTGGCTTGTGTTCTTGCACGCCCCGTAGAAGAGTCGACGTGTATGCGGTATTCTAAGCTATGGGTGTGACGCTTAGCATGAGTCGCGGCTATGCGCACCTCCCCTTAATAGCACATATACCCCGGTTTTTAAGGCGATATTATTTTGCACTTTAGCCATTTTATTTATTTTAATTAATCTTGTTTATTTTAATTAAAATTTTGGAGGCTAGGCCTCGATTTTTTAGAGGCATTTGCAAAATTCTATTTTGGCAAATAACCGGCTTAATTAAGTTGGATTAATTAAGTTGGATGCGGAATTTAGTGGGATCTTCAAATATTAATTGCGCTTATTTACATAATCGGTTAAAACAACTTTGACTAGTTTTAATTAGGTGTGTTAATCGGATTAACCACCTAGATTAGTTACTAGTTATCGCGTGATTATGCATTGTTACTTGTTTTATCGTTGTAAAATACATGGGCCATTCACAAATAGTGAATGGATGAATGGAATGTATATTCTCTCACAGGTTTAATAAAATGGCAACTAGTGGGGCCCGATTAAGATAGAAAATATGGACTGCGATCCGTGATGTATTTTTGTAAATCTAAATACGGTCTGCGTACTGTTGAGTATTTTTGTACCTTAATATTTATATTAGTCCTAATCGTAGATACTAGTAGTTGCATAATTTTGGTCAAGTCTTGAAGACGGAGGTTCTTGGAAGACGAAGCCATGAAGTTGCAAAATAAGACCTTTTGAAGACTTGAAGAATTCAAGGGGTCATGCTAGTTGCCAAATATGCATCAAAATACTTATGCTTTACATATTTATTATCATTTATATATGAATTATATGTTAGATGCATGTTTAGGATTTCGAATGTTGTGATGATTAATTAAGTTCACTTAAATCAACCAACATAGAAACCCTAAGTCCCTAAATATTGAGTAAAATTGCCATTCCAAAACAACACTTATCGACCTATTGAGAGTAGTGATGGGCTACGCCAAAGCGAGGCATCACTACTACTCCCTAGACTCATAAGGCATATCGGGTATGCAAGTTGGTTTTGGTTGTACTCAACGATATGAGTGATGGACTCCTAACATGTCGTGGCAAAGTGAATAAATGGTTGAGAGAGCATTAGATGCGACGATTTATTCAACCAAGAGTGGCTTGGAGCCATTAGCAAAGCGTTGCTTACCTTGGGAGATTGAGTGCTAATACAAGCCAAAGCATGCTTAGTCACTCTTTGTTTCCTTGGATCTTGGAATCGACTTATTTTCACAAAATAGGGACAATTTTATGTGTATGTAAGACGTTAATTAAGTTTGAAATATGCATGAATTAAATTCAATCTTATTTAAGCATCATGAATGGTTTTTCATTAAAATTCTTTCAATTGTAGAATCATGTCTTCAACTATCAACAACAATCTAATATTCGCATATCTTCCCGAGAAGTTACCATTTAGCTTAAATTTGGTGAACTTCAAGGAATAGGAAGAAGAACTCTGTATGACCCTCCGCAATTGCTACCTAGAGCATATGTTGGATACACCCATCCCGAGTTTCTACTCAAAAGGGGTTATGAGCGATGAGGCTTATGAGGAGTGGAGTTATGATTGCAAGAGAGTCTCGTGACTCATGGTAAACTCCATTCCAGAACAGTGGAAGAAGAAATTCTCCAACTACCTTCCGGATGTACTCCTCAAAGCTCTAGAAGATGTGGTCAATCTGAGGGTCACAAAGAGCAACAGGGAAAACTATGATGGACTTGTGGACGAAGTGACTAGGTGACATGAGGATCAAGCCACCGCAAGATGGGTGTCTCAGCAAAGAGAGGCAAGAAGTTTGGGCCAGGGTCTATAGTGCAAGACTTAGACCCGGGATGCCACTTCAAGCCCATGTGCAAAAGATGACAAGGTTATTTAACCATCTGGAACTGATTGGTAGGCCGGTGGAGGATGAGAAAGCGGCTCATATGCTTTTAAGCTCACTTCACTCGGGGTACATTGCAATTAAGATGCAACTTACCAACAATCGGAACAATCTATCCTACAAGGAAGTTGTCCAAGAGCTCCAGAAAACCTATTCTTGCAAGGCGGCTAAGTTTGTTCTAAGGCCCAAGAAGAAGGTGTTCAAGAACAAGGCTAAGATGCGCTGCTTCTATTGTTGTAAGCAAGGTCACTACAAAAGAGAATGTAACGAGTATCTGGAAGATGAGGCAAGAGGAAAAGCAGCCTCAATCTTAGGTATCTTCTTAACACTTGAATACAAGCAATTTATAAGGTATTAGATACCGGAAAATTAACTCACTTTGTGCTCCTATTTTAGGAACAAAGTGAGCGGCGCTTTTCAAGTGGACTTGAGTACACAAGTGGAAGATGAAGATAATCTATCCAAAGAAAGCTTGTAATCTCATGTGTTTTGTCTAAATTCTAAAACTTGTTGAGTTTTATCTACCATACTTTGATCTCATGATGTTGGACGTCATTTTAACTTTGATCACAAGACTTTTGTTTCATGTCTTGTTTATATTTATGGAAATGACACTTTCGTGTGTTTAGACAAAATTGTTTATTATGATACCAAAATAGCTAAGACCATGGAGTCAAATCAAACTGACTTGTGGCATTGTCGTCTTGGCGACATTAACATCAAACGCATCAAGAAGCTTCTACAAGAAGGCGCTCTTGACTCTTTCGATTTAGAATCTTTTGAGAACTGCGAAGGATGTTTATTAGGCAAGATGATAAAGCAGCCATTCTCCAAGTTGGGAGAAAGAGCAGGTGACTTATTGGGTCTAATACATACCGACGTATGTGGACCAATGAGCTCCGCCACAAGAAATGGACATCGATATTTCATCACCTTCACGGACGACTATAGTAGATATGGCTATGTCTACCTCATGTCGCGTAAATCTGAATCATTTGACAAGTTGAAAGAATTTAAGAGTGAAGTGGAAATCAGCTTGGCAAGAAAATCAAAGCTCTTTGATCGGATCGAGGTGGTGAATACTTGAGCAAAGAATTCAATGACCATCTGAAAGATCATGGTATACTTTCGAAACTGACACCCCCGGGAACTCCACAATGGAACGGAGTATCCGAACGAGGAAATCGAACTTTTTTAGACATGGTACGATCAACCATGGGTCTTAGTGATCTTCCTATCTCTTTCCGGGGACACGCACTATTAATTGCGGCACTAAAACTGAACCGTGCTCCATCGAAAGCTGTAGAAAAGACTCCATATGAGTTATGGACAAAGAAACCTCCTAGGTTGTCTTTTCTAAAGATATGGGGATGCGAAGCATATGTCAAGAAATTGATTTCTGACAAACTTCATCCCAAATCTGATAAGGTTTACTTTGTGGGCTACCTAAAAGAAACCAAAGGGTATTACTTCTATAACAAATCGGAGAACAAAGTGTTTATTGCTCGCGATGGTGTTTTTTTGGAGAAGGAGCACCTTTCCAAAATGACAAGTAGGAGGAAAATCGAACTCAACGAAGTTCGTGAGGATGAGCAACAAAATCTGAATGACAGTTAAAGTGCTCAAACAGCATCTGTTGACGAAGGTCAAAGTGATCAAAATATGGAAAGTCGAACCGACAATGCAAATGCTCAGTCCATTACCCTAAGTAGGTATCAAAGGCCAAGATCTCAACCTGATAGATATCTTGATCATGGATGGAGATGAACCGGCAACCTACAAGCAAGCGATGGCAAGCACCGACTCTGCTAAATGGCAAGAGGCCATGAGATCTGGAAATGGATTCCATGTTTGAAATCAAGTCTGGGACTTAGTTGACTTACCCGAAGGTTACACACCTATCGCATGTAAGTGGATTTTTAAGTTGAAAACCGACAAAGATGGAAATGTATTTTGGAAGAAACTGTGTATGTAACAAAAGGTTATAGACAAGTTCATGGTATTGATTACGATGAAACCTTTTCTTCAGTCGCAATGCTTAAATCCGTTCCGATCCTCCTAGCGATTGCTGCATATTACAACTATGAAATCTGGCAGATGGACGTCAAAACCGCATTCCTAAATTGTATTTTGGAAGAAACTGTGTATATGACACAGCTTGAAGGTTTTGTCGACCAAAACAACGCTAGAAAGGTATGCAAGCTTAAGAATTCCATTTATGGATTAAAGCAAGCAAGCAGAAGTTGGAATCTGCGATTCGATGAAGCCATCAGTAAGTTTGGTTTTATCAAGAATCCAGATGAATCTTGTGTTTACAAGAAGGTTAGTGGGAGTGACATCGCCTTCCTAGTCTTATATGTCGATGACATATTACTCATTGGAAACAACATTCCGTTATTAGAGTCTGTAAAGGCTTGGCTCGGAAAATGTTTTTCAATGAAAGACTTGGGAGAGGCTCAGTACATACTAGGCATCAAGATCTATAGGGATAGATCGAAAAGGATGATAGGATTGAGTTATAGTACTTATATTGATAAAGTACTAGCTCGTTTCCAAATGGAAGGGGCCAAGAGTGGTCACCTACCCATGTCACATGGCGTAACCCTAAGCAAGAAGCAGTGTCCTAAAACACCTGATGAGCGAGAAAGGATGAATCAGATTCCATATGCTTCGCTAATTGGATCGATCATGTATGCCATGATATGTACTAGGCCAGATGTATCGTATGCCTTGAGCGCTACGAGCCGATACCAATCAGAGCCACGAGAGGCGCATTGGACTGCGGCCAAAAATATCCTAAAGTACCTGAAAAGGAACAAGGATAAATTCCTGGTCTATGGTGGCAGAGATGAATTAGTTGTTAAGGGTTATACCGACGCAAGCTTCAAGACAGACAGAGACAACTTTAAGTCACAATCTGGGTACATATTCTGTCTCAATGGAGGAGCGTTTAGTTAGAAGAGTGCTAAGCAAAGAACAACTGTAGATTCTACAACTGAAACCGAATACTTGGCAGCATATGAGGCAGCTAAGGAGGCAGTTTGGATTCGCAAGTTCATTGGTGAACTTAGTGTTGTACCCTCCATCGAGGGACCAATAGACCTCTATTGTGAAAACAATGGAGCTATTGCTCAGGCTAGAGAGCCAAGAGAACATCAGAAGGTCAAACATGTCAAGCAGCGGTTTCACATGATTCGAAAATGGAAATCAGAAGGTGAAATCAGAATTTGTAAAGTTGGAACGGATGACAATGTAGCTTATCCACTGACTAAACCTTTTCCTCAAGTGAAGCACAACAAGCACGTTGAGGCAATGGGAATCAAGCACATCAGAGATTGGCTTTGATTTCCTTATTTTAGTGTTTTAATTAATTTTGGACAATTTTAATGTAAAGCACTATGATGAACCATTCAGTTTTGGAGTAATTAAATTTTTCATGCTATTTAAATCACTCCGTTGGCTATTTAATTGTGGTTTAGAATTAAATAATGAGTCCATTCGATTCTTGGAATATTCAAAATAGGGTATCAAGACCAATCTTGGTAAGGAAACACCTATTAAGTGAACATTGAATGTTATATTCAAAAATTATCGCTAATCGAGGTCATTTAAACGATGGACGATTAATGACCATTTGAGATTAGTGTGTAGTTTGATTTATAGCACCGTTTCTTGTTCTACAAGGACATGATTATCATGAATCATTTGCACAGGTATTGGTTTAGAACCATACTGGATCGACCTATGAGAATACTTTAAGAGATTAAAAATCGTCATAAGTATACTTCTTATTATTGCTATCGAAACCTTTTTCCTCGACCATGAGTATTGTGAGCTTTCTTGTTTGAGTACTATTCCGCTTTGATGATTGTCAAACGTCTGCCGTAATAGGGGATTATAACGGCATCACTCGGGCGGCTAGGTCCTCTCAGTAAGAGAAGCTACATTACAAGACTGGAAATGTCCTCCTATTAACAATAGGGAAGATTTCTTTGTTGTTTACAAGGCCTCTCGTAGAGCGAGACCGTAAAATGCATGGTCGTGCTCGGATGGATTTTAGAAATCATCTCTTTATTGACAGTCGGACTCGGAATCGAGAAACACTTCTAGACGTAATAAGGATGACAAATTAATCTTACCTTATAGTTCAAGAAGAGGCATTAAGCGACATAGGAAAAGGGCTATACACTAAAAGCACACTTGTTCGGAAGCACAAGTGGGAGATTGAAAGGAATAGTGTCCTTCGAACAAGTGTATTATTCCGATAGGGGGTTCGGAATTATTAGAAAGCTAATTTTTCAGTGAGGTCAAGTGATCGGAATGCCTGGGTGGAGTTCTTCCGATCAGTAATATTAATGCATAATTAATATTACAGCTTAATCTTTACTGCACCCTCCGGGTCACACCCAAGCAACTAACGAGCCGAAGCGACGAATTAATTAGGAATTAATTAATAAGTCGACCGAGTAATTAATATTTAGAGGTTGGAAATTCGAGCTTGGGGCGTCGAAACCGAGCGTCGGAAGTCGAGTCAAAATAGTAAAAGACGAGACGTGAAAATAATATAAATCAACAATGACCAAAATACCCCTAGCATCGGAAAACCGAGTGCTAGGGGCGCGGCAAATGCTAGCAGCACGCACCAAGTGCGGGGCTAGGCTAGCATACCGCAGCTAGCAGCCAGCACTAGTGTGCGTGGCTGTGCTAGCATACGGCAGCCAGTAACCCGCACAATTGGTGCATGGCTTGCTAGGTCGTGGCAGCTAGTAGCCCGCACCAATGTCCGAGGCATGCTAGCAGGCCGCAGCAAGTAGTCCGCACCAATGTGCGAGGCATGCTAGCAGGCAGCAGCTAGCAGCCCGCACATTGTGCGCGGCATGCTGGCAACTAGCCTCGGCCAAGCAGGCCGCACTTGGTGCGTGGCCTGCTGGGCCGTAGCACGTGGCAGCCCACCTTGGGTGCCTTGGTGCCCAAGTGTGGGTGCCATGTGGCGTAATTTAATTGGGGGCTATGGGGTTGAAGTGGCCGGTTATGGGAGTGAGAGCGGAGAGCAAGTTTGGTCCCCCCTCCTCCAAATGGTCCTCACTTACTCCTCCTTGTATGCTTGCCACTTGTTGATTTATTACTAGTTTGATTATTAATTTTATTTTAGCTTTAAAATAAAATGGGAAAAATCAAATTCTCCCACATTGATGGGAGAGCTTTTCACACTCTTGCATTTCCATATAAATACCCAACTTGGGGTATTGGGAAAAGCACTTGAGTAAGAGTCGGAAAAGGCATCACTAGTAGTGAACACCTTTGAACTCAAGAGTTGAAAAAGGCATCACCTTTGTGAAAACCTTTGAACTCAATTACTCGGGTTTCGATCGGGCCTTGCTAACTCCAAGGCATTGGACCTAGTCGGTGTTCGAGTTGTGGGTGGACTTCCGTTTGAGGTCGTCGTATTTTCGAGGCTAGCTTTTGAAGTAAGAGCCCCTCGAGGTCTGGCGAAGCACGCGTCAAAGGTATAATTATTATCTTAATCTTGTCATTAAGTTAATTATGTTTATGGTTTTATTTATTGCGAGTGCGGTCTTGGTTGAGGGTTTGTTTCTGCGGTGAGACGGACTCACCAAACCCCAACAATGGGCGGATGAGTTACCACACGTCCTATGGGTCATCAGATCAACAGCGAAAAGGGCAATTGGAGAAACCCCATTTCTCATGGTGTACGGGGTAGAGGCCGTCTTGCCCATCGAACACTATGAGCCGACTCTTCGAATCATGTTGTATGATGAAGAGACAAACTGGGAGGCCATGCGACTGGCATTAAACACACTTCCAGAGCACAGGGGCAATGCCGCCTTGCGCCATGAGATCTACCGTCTGAGAATGACTCGGGCCTATAACAAAATAGTACAAAAGCGACCCCTAAAGGTTGGGGATTTTGTGCTACGGAAAATGGAGGCAGTCGGTAGGGAGAATGAGCAGGGAAAGCTAACCCCAAATTGGGAAGGCCCCTACCAAATCTATGAAGAAGTAAGAGGCGGCACCTACCGTCTGGAGACACCAGACGGCAGGCAGCTACCTAGAACATGGAATGTAGATAACTTGAAAAAGTACTACTTCTGAAATTTTGTAATTTTTGACTTGTTAATGAAAATCTGCCTTCATTTCCAAACTTGTCTTTTAACATGTTATTAGAGCGCCGCCTCCACAATGTGCAGACGGACCAAGCTCAAAGATTTTACTACAGTGCCGCCTGCACAATGTGCAGACGGACCAAGCTCAAGGTTCTTGACATAGCTGAACATCGCTTGCACAATGTGTAGACGAACAAAGTTCAAACTCTATAAGGTACCGCCTACACAATGTGCAGGTGGCCTTATTTGCTTAACAACTTTGTTTAATTATCTTATAAAGGGACCGTCTGCCCCAATAGCAGACGCCCCAAACCTTGCTAAAATGTGACGACTGCACAAAAGCAGTCGCCCCAAATATTATTCACCTTTAGCAAGTTAAGTCCCATAGACTTAGCGGCTATCTACTCTTCAAAAAAGAGGCCAATGGCCGAATACATTCTATTCAAACAACCGTCTGCTCCAACATGAGTACGACTGTCTGCTCCAAAATGAGTCAGACAACCGGCGACGTCCATTCAGGCGAATTCATCGAAGAAAAGCATCTCCCATTTGGGTGGCACATTGCTCTATGAACAAAAAACAAGCAGCCCTACCGTATGCGTTAAGGCAACGCTCGCAGTCGTTTGATTTAATCTAACTTGAAATCTAAAAAGCATTGAGCTTTTTTGGACTATTTTAACATAGACGGAAAGCGGCTACTGTTTCATTTTTAAAGGCTATACCAATTCTTCTGCCTGATGTTGCTCTGGGGCAATCCAGACGGACAGATTATTCTTGTAAATTATAAGCTAAGTCCAAAAACTTAGCGGCTTAAATAAATCCTCAAGAGGCCTTTGGTCGGAAGCACTCAAATTATTGACCGTCTTCTCTACATGGCCATTTGTCGCTTGGTTTGGGGCAATCACCATAGTGATTGATTGACTTAGAAACCATGCATACTCCTAAAAGTATCAATAATTTCTAAGTCAATCAATCCATTTTTTTATTGAAACCAACCAACATCCGGCCAGGGGCAAGGATACTCGCATAGTATACAGGTTAAATATAATACTTAGCCAAAAATTCTATGCATAAAAATTGAAAGCTTTAAAAATTTTAGAGCAAAATACCAATATAAACGGAACAGTCAAAATGACCGAATGCTTTATTCACGTAAATGAACAGCCGTCAAAATTTACGACTGCAAAAGTAAGCTGGCTGAACCAGAAATTGTTGATTTACCCGACCCCTTGGTTGGTAAATATAGGGAATATTTCAAGCATTACCCCAAAATTGAGCCCCACTGTGATCATACACTTAAGCATGGTGGCGTCCAAAGGGAAGGAAGCTACAGCAAAAGAGTCGCCAACAAGTTTTAGGAACTTGTAAACCGTTCACAGGGTGAAGGTTACACCCTTTAACGATCCATGAGATCATCAACTCCAAAAGGTCTTGAACCAAATAGGGTTCGGGAATGAAGGTACAAATCCAACCTAAAAGAGATTGAACCTGCCCTACATAGGCCTCTACTTCATTCTTCTCGTATTCATGTGCGCTTTCTGACTAACATGCAATCAATAGGTTAACCCTAAACCTGTTTATCTATGTTGGTTGAATATTAATGCACAAACAAATCTATTATTGGCGATCACTTGAATTATAATCATAATAACCCTAAACAAGATTATTAATTATCTTATTAAAAGTGATTACAAGTACAAATTCCCTTTAAACATGCATAAAAGGCGTGATCAGGCAATAACAATGAATACAAAATCAAGCAACATAATAATAATCATAATAATAATAATAAAAATGTTAAAGCATAATATTAATAGCAAGATCCTAGGCATGATACTAACAAGATTAATAACAAACCCTAGAATGTCACTAAACAATAAAAATCAAAGCTTTAGCCCTAACATGATACTAACATGATATTAGAAAAGAGTAAAAGGCACCCTAAACATGATACTAGAAAGCAATAAAAACATCCTAACATGATACTAGGAATTAAACAAATTTAAACATGCTTTCTACAAGAATAGATCAATAAGATTACATACTTTGATGCCTCGTATCTCTTTCTAATAACAAAATACACGCGTTAGTAACTTCAAGGAAAAGTATAAAATCAAACAATTAAATTAAATAATTGAAAGAGAGATTTTGGGACCAAACCCTCAGAAATTATAACCTTTCACGTCCAGGGCGAAGGCAACTTCGAACTCGGCTAGGTGTTTCTAGATCTCGTGTATGCGGAATTTTGTTTGTGAAAAGCTAGAGAGATGATGATTGTAGATGAGAATTGATGATAATTGATGAATGAAAACAGTCCGGAAATATGTAGAATTTGATAAGGAATAAAACTCCACACTGTCGCCGCAAAACCAACTTGTCGCTTGGCGACAAGCTCTGTCGCGTCGTGACAAGGCTTGTCGCGTGGCGACAGCCTGGATTCCTATGCGCTTTCAAACACGGAGTCCACTTATCAATCAAAATTGACTTGCAAAGTCCGTATGAAAACTGAAATCGTATTTTTCATAAAATAATATTTTATTCCAAATAAAACTTATCAAAATATAATTATTAATTATAGTGTTATTAGGACTTAAGAGAACCTTCTAGAGAATTCTAGAAGACTATAATTAATTCTAATAACTTTAGGATAAATAATTAACATTGGGCCCTCCCCTAGATCATCGGGCCGCATGTAAAGATCAAACCGGGCCCAGTTTAGTATTTTGGCCATAACTTCCTCATTATTCATCGAAATTGGGCTTATAATATATCGTTGGAAAGCTCTTTGCAAACCCCATCCAACTACACTATTATTGGACCCTTTTCGTGGACTAAACTAAATTGGATTGGCTGTTTTCATAAAATAGAGTTGTTTTTCGAAAACAGAAAGAAAGAATTTTTAATAAAACTAACCGCAACACCTGACCTTTCACACTTTCACCTTATTCGATTATCATTCGACGCAAAAGGTATTCATCACTGGGTTTGGTTTTGGGGAGACACAAATGGGTGTCCACTGAAGCCCCGACTTTGACTGAGTTTGGAGAAACGCATGTTTCGAAAACAAAAGTCAAAGTATCGATAGGGACAGAGAATGATTCAGAACGTTCTGCGATCCCAAATCATTCTTGTAACGCCGATACCTGCAAACTAGCATTAGTTAAACAGATAAAAGAGTTAAGAAACGTGTATCTTGCACCGTCGAGCACACGTCTCTGAAGCTAACCGATTTGTTGCATTTTGTTGTGACGACCTTCCACAAGCTAGGAAACGCCATCTTGCTGTTTTGAAGTTCACTCGTCTCTGAACAATAGATTTTTTTTTTTATATGTTCACGTGTCTCTGAACAAAAGAGCTTTGAAAGAAATGTCCACGCGTCTCTGAACAATGGAGCTTGAAAGAAATGTCCACGCGTCTCTGAACAATGGAGCTTGAAAGAAATGTCCACGTGTCTCTAAACAAAAGAGCTTGAAAGAAATGTCCACGCGTCTCTGAACAAAAGATCTTGAAAGAAATGTCCATGCGTCTCTGAACAATGGAGCTTGAAAGAAATGTCCACGCGTCTCTGAACAAAAGAGCTTGAAAAGAAATGTCCACGCGTCTGTGAACAAAAGAGCTTTGAATGATATTTGAATGTTTGTTGCGATAATATTTCGAAGAAAATTACCGAAGACCAATGCTTGTCGATCTTTAAAGATCGCTTGAACTTTGCTTCCGCTATGCCAGTACGTCGGCGCTTTTGCTGCTTATGAACCATTAAGTCGGTGCCTCTGTTGTTTATGAACCAGTATGTCGGTGTCTTGCAATGAGCCAATGTTTAGGCGCTTTAAGCTAAGTGAGACGATCTTTCGTCAGGTCGATCACTTATTGCGATTGTAATCAAGCCGACTACTTAATCATGTCAAATTGATTATAGGGGCTAACTGGCGTACCAAGGAACCCGAAATTGCTGAAAGAGGTTGAAATAATTGCTCTGAGTGGTTGAGCATTCTGTCGCCGCTGCAATGCCTCTGGCGCCGCGATTTGGCTCTGTCGCCAGACGCTGGAATCTAGCGCCAGGCGCTGAAATCTGTTGCCAGACGCTAGATGTTGTCGTCTGGCGCTGGAGTAAGGTCTTCCCTATTCTGCTCTTGCTGCCGCTGGGATGCACCTGTATTTATCTTTGACTATAGGACTTTGCTAATTTCTTTAATTATTTTAGGGTTACCTAAGGTTTAATGTCGCTTGACTCATTGACTTGACACGACTCGAGGTATAAACTTGACTCGCTGTGATTGACTCGAGGTTGACTCGACTCGAAGTGAAATGACACGTGTGACTCATGACCCGTGTGTGCATTATATTGTGAAAAACGCAAAAAATTTGTGGAGGGTACCGACTTTCTCCTAGAAAAGAAAGACGCGAAAAAGAATCGAAGTGAAGTTTTTTGAAAATGCATGTTGAATGAGCTTAATCCGTTAATGTTGTCTCTCACAGTACAAGGATTGTAACATCTTAGACTATCCTAGTTGACTTGATAATGAAAGTATTTAGGTAGTTTAGGCGCAGAGGCTAAGTACTTCATACTTTGTGATGCAATGATGATTGATCTTGATTTTGACATGACAAGGCATGCTTCAGCGTTGTGTTAAGATTTCATGACAAAGGGTTCCTAAGGGAAGTATATTTGGTCATGTGTCTATGATGTATGTGAAAGTAACACTAAATTTAGGTTGCAAAGGCTAAGTGTTTGGAAAAAGTATGTTGAGAAGAGTCAAATGATGGTGACTCTTAGGCTATGTAATCTAATGACGTAAGGATCAAGCCCCCAAGTCTAGCTCTAAATGAATAGGGATGAGCATAGGAGATCCCTTAATATGATCAATTATGAACGTAAATATGAATGCATTTTTATTATGGCCGCACCCCTTTGTGAGGTTGCCTACGTATCCGTTAGGAATCAGGCCGAACGTAGCTCTAGTCGAACCTCGCACAAGTATGTGTATACCTCAAAGAGGCCTTTAAGGATTGTAACGTGGTTAGGCTAAAGGTTTGAAGAAGAAGAAGGGGATAAAAGGCTCAAGACCCTAGATAAGCCCCCAAGGTGTGCAACTTTGCTTTTGAATCTTTGTATTTGTATGCTTGAGGTTTCCTAACTTTTGAACTCTTTGTCTTTTTTTTACTTTAGCATCTATTTTATTTTTATAAGTGTGGGAAATCCCGATCATGCGGTCTATCACTCACTTGGCATTCATGTTTCTCAGGCACGGTACCGAGCACTCGATAAGAGACGCAATCTGAGACGTGTTCATATCAAAGACATGTTCATGTCAATGACATTGGAACACTTGCACTTTTGTACACTTTTATCATTTTTTCTTATTGAATTTTTTGAAATTACTCAAGCTTTTATTCTTTGAAAATTGCATAAATTACACACCATCCCATCCCAAGGTTGGTAGATGTGGGTCGAAGAAAGAAAGGACTATCGTTAGACGAGGCTCAAAGTGGCTTGTCAAGAAAGGATTTATATTTTTTTAAAGGGTGAAAGGTGATATGATGTGGCTACAAGGAGTGCCTCAAATCATTGGTATACCTTGTGCTTAGTTCGGCGTTTTTTTTTTTTTTTGATGTAATGCAATGCAATGATCATATGTAAGGAAATAAATGCTCATTTTATTAAAAGGAAGAGAAAGATCCTATAAAATAAATCTAAGGGAAAATAAAAGGTGCCTATGCTAGACTTAATAGGGAAGGGTTTGAAAAAAGAAGAAGAAAGCATGAAATCTTGGTAAAAAGCTTGCCTTGTGCATTTGTTTCATCATTACCCTTTTTTGTTTGTCAATCACATGACTCAAACTCAACTCAACATGTATGGATGGGAAAAGAGTGTAATGAGGTGAATGATGTATGAAGGAAGCATGTAATATGAAAGTGGTGCATGAATGTAGAAAGTGTGAAAGAAGAAAAGTGTAAGATATTTAATGTATGGAGAAGTGATGTGAAAGAATTTGGAAAGCTATAGAAATTTCTGGAATAGGACGGACCCCCAACTCAAATGACGGAGAGGACGACTCATGCATGAACCTAAGACATGGTCATGGTGACATATACAAAGTGTGTGCTACGACTAGTGAGTGTAGGTGACATGTTAAGACTCGTGTCATGACCATGTGACTAGACTCAAGCAAAGACTAAGTTAAGACTTCATGTATATGCATTAAACTGGACAGGCTGTGGTATTTTAGTCATAACTTTTGATCTGTGATTCTGATTGGGATGAAACCAACGCCAAATTAAAGATAAAACTCAGGGCTACAGATCCATAGGTTGTACGACTGTAACTCTTCCTAGAACTCTGGATATGACCAAAACAAGTTGACGCTTATGCAGTATACGGGAATAAAAATCCGGGTTGACTCAAAGGAACTATGACTCGAATTTAGACATATTTATTTGCTCAAATTAATTAATCAAATAATTAAGCAAAGTCTTTTAGTCTTTGGTTAGTTTATTTAAGCATATTCATAATTACAAGTCAAACCAAACGGTTAGTTTAATCACATGTAAGTATGCACAAGCAAATAATGCACAAGTAGTCAAGTAGTCACAACATGATGCAATGAGTTTGCAACCTAACCATGGCTCTAGTTCTCTAAAGTTCGGGATATGGGTTAGTCAAAGAGGGTCCATGATTATGAGTCCAGATGCACCGCACGGAAGCCTTACCTTTGGAAGGGTTGGCGCGTGTAGATGGGACCCCGCGAGTTAAACTCGCTTCCATGGTTTGGTGAATTCAACATTCTCGGATGTACCCTTTGTTGCTCAGAGCGTTCAATCGGGAAGATGGAGCATGAATTCCCAGAGGGTTATGTCCATATGTAGAACACATATGGGTTTCAGGAAAGTGAGAAAAACTCAATCAGGAAGTAGAATCGAGCCAACAGTGCTAAAATTGGTCAAAATTAGAACTCATATTTCTGGTTCGGTATTGGAAGAACGCAGCGCCAGCCAACAGAGACTGTCGCCGCTATATAGCCCTGTCGCCTGGCGACAGAGCCATATGTTCGACGACAGGCTCTGTTTTCTAGACGCCAGTTCCTACATGCCTCAGCAGCTTTCTGTGTTCGTAAAATTGAAAGAGAGATTTTGGGACCAAACCCTCAGAAATTATAACCTTTCATGTCTAGGGCGAAGGCAACTTCGAACTCGGCTAGGTGTTTCTAGATCTCGTGTATGCGGAATTTTGTTTGTGAAAAGCTAGAGAGATGATGATTGTAGATGAGAATCGATGATAATTGATGAATAAAAACGGAGGTTCAAGACCCTATTTATAAGAAAACAATCCGAAAATAGGTAGAATTTGATATGGAATAAAACTCCACACTGTCGCCGCAAAACCAACTTGTCGCTTGGCGACAAGCTCTGTCGCGTCGTGACAAGGCTTGTCGCGTGGCGACAGCCTGGATTCCTACGCGCTTTCAAACACGGAGTCCACTTATCAATCAAAATTGACTTGCAAAATCCGTATGAAAACTGAAATCGTATTTTTCATAAAATAATATTTTATTCCAAATAAAACTTATCAAAATATAATTATTAATTCTAGTGTTATTAGGACTTAAGAGAACCTTCTAGAGAATTCTAGAAGACTATAATTAATTCTAATAACTTTAGGAATAATAATTAACATTGGGCCCTCCCCTAGATCATCGGGCCGCATGTAAAGATCAAACCGGGCCCAGTTTAGTATTTTGGCCATAACTTCCTTATTATTCATCGGAATTGGGCTTATAATATATCGTTGGAAAGCTCTTTGCAGGCCCCATCCAACTACACAATTGTTTGACCCTTGTCGTGGACCAAACTAAACTGGATTGGCTGTTTTCATAAAATAGAGTTGTTTTTCGAAAACAGAAAGAAAGAATTTTTAATAAAACTAACCGCAACACCTGACCTTTCACACTTTCACCTTATTCGATTATTATTCGACGCAAAAGGTATTCATCACTGGGTTTTGTTTTGGGGAGACACAAATGGGTGTCTACAGTAAAGATACATAATTACTCGGCACGCAGGCCGGAAAAACAAAACACTTGACCACTCGGCCGCAGAAAGACACCAATATGCTTAAAAAATCAGGGGAGGTCTCCAGTATTGGCAGCCGCCTCATCCTCCGACGACTGCTCCTCATTTTTCTCACCCTCTTCCTAATCCTCGTCATCCCCTGAGGACGACTCATCTGAGGAATCGTTCTCCTAATTGCCCCTGGCAGCCGCAGCCTCCTCCGCCTGCTTCATGAGCCGGTCGTTAAACTCATCATTGTCTACGTCAAACTTGGCTTTCCAAATTTGGTAGTCAGAGCCTGACTGTAATGATTCCCAGGTCATCCGCATGATGGATTCATAGTCCTCCATCATTTGTTTGACTAGGTCCTTTTTCTCTTCCTCATCCAAGGACTTGTATTTAGACCTGAGCTGAGTCTCTTGGTTTTGCAGCCGGCCCTTGAGTTTTTCAACCTGCCCCTGCAGGCGGTCCGCCTTCTTGTCCGCTTCCTCAAGGGGTTCCAACTTGGCCTTGAGGTCCTTGACCTCATTTTGGAGCTCGGTTACCCGCCCCCTCGCTACATCCAAGTCCTTCTTGACCTGCAGATTGGCCGACGCCTGGGAATACATTATATCAAGTGTAAGTAGTTCATTATGGGCAATCTCAAACTGATCAGTGTCTAAGGAGGAGGCGGCCCGAGCTTTAGCAGCCGTTACTTCTTTGGACTTTTCAAGGATTGGCTTTTTAAGCCCGTTCATGCGCAGTATAGCCTGCACTCGGCCAACTGTGAGTATGGTCAGTATCAAGCGGCTATACTCATTGTTCACGATAAAATCATAAGTATCCTACCTCACAAAGAAGCGCCAAGATGGCGTCGAGGTTGAGGGGGCCGAATCCTCTAACAGACGCCTTGTCTTTGGGCTCAAGCACCCTCAGCATCTGTTTGGCCAACTATAGGACAGTCGGCCTCTCTAGAACTTCTGTCAAATCAAGCAATATAAGTTAAGTTAAAATCCAGAAAAGCCAGTTCCCTTTACGGCAAGTGTTATTCGATCAAATAAATGGGAGTTTGGCCGAATGATAGTACCTTCCTCCTCCCCCCTGGCGGCTCTGTTGCCGCCTGCTGCCGAGCCGATAGCAGCATTGAGTGGCTTGCCACTCTTCGATACTCCCTGAGGAGCATCCGGCTTCATGGATGGCTTAAGTAGGGTGGAGGCGCCGGTGCCCTTCTTTGGTTTGGACGCAATGTGCTTCTGGCTCTTGCCAGAAGTGCTGACATCGCCGCCCGACTGCTTTTGTAGCTTCGGATCTGGTTGTTTGGAGGGAGAAGGCTTGGACGAGCCATCCTGCAAAGAGTTCACATGTTAGCTGTGACTTCATTTCCTTCAAAATATTTTTAGGGAGCAGAAAGATTAAGTTTAAAAGAAAGGAATATGTTTCACCTTAGGAGTTCCGCCTGACGGTTGCTCCTCATTCGACCGTTTGCCCAAAAGGGACGAACGGTAGAAGGCTGCAGAATGTGCAGCCCGCTTTTTGTTGGCCGAGAGTTTTGACATTGCTTCGCCTGCACAATGCAATAATAAAGAGTTAGAAACTCAGACAAGAATAAAGATCATCAAGAGCAGGTAAGGAAAGTAAATCCAAACAGCCTACTACCTCTCGGCCTCTCAGAACTAAGACCGCAGGCGGCCAGATACGTCCCGTCCGATAGCCACTCGTGACGGGGAATGTAGCTCTGTGGAGTTACCTCCTTCACCGCTGTTTCCTCATTGGTTCGAACGGCCACCGAAAAGGCCTTGATAAAATATTTGCTCCTGCGCCTGCAATGGGACAGGCGACAGGGCTTTCTTCCCAGCAAGGAGGGGAGGTTCCTTGTTCCAGCGGTTGTACCGCCTGTTTCGCTGAAAGTCTAGGGAAGAGACTATGTAGAACTTTGTTCTCCAATCCTTCCATTTGTTCTCTTTCCCCAGCGTCATCAGAAACCCCTTATGGCTAGTAAGGGTAAACCAGCCTGTCCCACTTGAATGGGGAGTCTTGCTCAGATAGTGCATATGAGCGAATGCCTCAAAGCTGGGGTCCACCTCTAGCATCTCACAGGCAGCAAGGTAGCCCAAAATATTTACCCAAGAGTTGGGGGCTAGTTTTCAGATACCCAGTTGGTATCCTTCAAGAATCCTCTCCACTGTCGGATGGAGAGGGAAGCGCAGACCAACCTGTATGGCTGCCTCATAGAAGCGGAAGCACTGGTCGCCATAGCTGGCCTTCTCTGGCCAGACGACTGTGTCCTCAGCATCCGGCACGGACAAAAGAAATTCATGTCCCATGACATGATTGAAGATGAACTTTCCAACATCTACCGTCATCTTCTCCCGCCTGCCCTTGGGAACGTGCAAATAATAGGGAACACGTTCCAGCCGGCGCAAAGTGGACGGCTCTGCCCATCCTTCTCCCCTATCCGCTGATAGGGATTCTCTAGCAGTATCTAATTTTGAGCGCGCCTCCTCCGAGTCAATGGAGGCGCTGTCAGAGGATGATGACCCTGAGTCATCATCAGAATCTTCCTCGGAACTAGGGGCCTGCTGACTAGTGCCAACAGTGTCCTCCCCCATTTCTACATCCAGCACCGATTCACTCGGCCTAGGGATTTGATGTTCATCATCCGACTCCTCCAGAATTGAGGAGCTCGGGGTACTAACGTTGCTAGGAGGGTCCTGGCGAACCTCAGAGACAGGCGCCCTAATGGAGCCTTCTAAATAGACTGTAGAACTCTCCGAATGGTACCAAGAACCATCTGCTCTATACATCTGACTAGTTTGTTTGGTTCTTGCCATGGTGTCCTGTAGGGGCACAGACCCTATCGGATTTGGAAAAGTTCTCAAAGCAGAGTCCTCGAACGAGCATTCGGCACTCCTAGTTCTAAATTCAGCCGTCCCTAGTGACCAGCTGATCGCTAACCTAGGTTGTGTCGGGTGCGTTTGGGAAACCATGGAAAAAGAAAAATGCAAAAATAAAATAAAGAAAGGATCAGGCGGTTACCTTATAAGAAGGTACTAGAGGTGCTTGGTCTGGAAGTCTGCTAAAACAGGCGGACGAACGACCAAGTGTCGGATGCTGTCAAGAAGAAGTCAAGTCTTTGAAAGTCAAAGATTCAAGATTCTCTCAAGATTCATGCAAGTGTGAATCCAAAGAAAATTCAACCCCTATTTAGAGAAGGGGTGAAAACCTAGGGTAATACCCTAGATTCCCCAAACAGTAAAAAGTGAAAATCCGGCCAATGATAGGCCGACACCTGTCACAGGCGTCACGTGGCGAGCCACGTCACCCCTATGAGGGGCAAATGAATTGGGTATTTATACCCCGCCAAGTGGCCCAATGAGCGTGTGACACGTGTCGCCCCAAGAGGCGTCCAAATGGACTCCCCATATCCTGACACGTGTCATACAGATATGGCACCTGGGAAATGGCTGCCTTCAAGGCCCAAATCCCAATGTAGCCGCAAAACGGCGCTGCCCTAATTCCTAGGTCATCAAACCCTAGGAAAGGGCACCCTTTTCTAGGACCCTATAAATAGGGAGATTCCCCCAATAATGGGGGGAAGGTCTTAATCATTAGGACATTTATTGCTCTCGAAAACAGAAAACACCCGATCTCGGAATACGAGAAGATACTTACTTTTCGCACATTTTTCTCTGAATCCGTACTAACTTAATCTTCGGAGGTGGACCTCCAACCATTCGGAGCTCCGTTTGTTTTGCAGGCGCCCTTGTCGAATCCAGTCTTCAAGTTGTAACTCTCCCAAGGGACATAAAAACACCCGAAACAAGCTCCTTGACCACCAAGAAGCGGACGACCATGTCCCTTCCTTCTCCCTTCTTCCCAAATCGGACAGGTAGATCAATTTGTCCGACCGGGTGAGTGATACTCCCACCAAATCCAACAAGCGGATGGGAGATATCCTAGAGGGCATCTTTTGGAAACTTCAAATTTTTCAGACATCCTAGGCTGATTATGTCGGACGAGCTGCCAGTATCAACTAGCACCAGGCCAACCTTAAAGTTAGCTACCTTCATGAAAAACACCATAGGGTCAGTGTGATGAGCGTCGTTTATGGCACTCAAAAGAATAAGATTTAGATTCATTTTCTTTAATTTCTTTCATCATTTTCATATAATTCTCTTAGTTTTATTTGATTTTCCATTTATATAATTCACTTTGTTTCTCGATTAGTTTTTACGAGATTTTTATATTTTTAGTTGATAATTTATAGTTTTAGTTTTATTTTGTTATGCTTTCTCTCTTTGTTTTAGTTGTGTTTTGTAGGTGAATAATCAAGTCAATTTGCTCATTTTGGGACTGCCTTGTTCGCGGGCATCATCTCGAGTGCACTGATGATGGGGATGCTCGGGAGCACGAAGTTTGATCAAGCAAGCGAAGGAGCCAAGGCCTCGTGCACCACACAGGGGTGCGCGCGCGTGGCTAGTCCGTGCGTGCGCATGGCCCTGTGCAGCCCCCTTCGCTCGATTTTTCTATTTATAGCTTTTGACTTTCTTTTTTATGACAACTTAACTTTTGTACTAGAGAGAGAATTTTCCAGAAATAGTACAGAGAGAAGCTTAAGATTTACTTTAAAGTCAATGGCCATCGTCTCAAGAAGTATTTAGACGATGCTTTTGTTGGCCTTGTTCACTCATTGCTTCTCCAACTACCACCTTAATTGGTGGAGGACGTCGAGCTATGACGATAAACAAGCGCTACCCGGGAGGCAACCCGGTTTTCTAACCTTTTTCTTTTCATTTTACGATTTTCTATATTTCTTTTATCCTTGAGAATTTCTCTTATTTCTCTTTATTTTTTTTTGTTCTCTTGTTTTAGGTACTATGAGATTGGATCGAAGAAAATTTCCAACAATTTTGATGTTACTTCAAGATTTCACGAGGTTTGGTTAAGTTTAGGTGGAAAAGCTTGTTGGGGTTTTATGCTCTCATGTTTGCATTTTTATTGATTTTCTACTCTTTTTCGAATGCGCTTTCAACTATCTCATTATGCAAACACGAGAGTATATTCATGGTCGAAATATTCTTGCTTGGTGCACGCGCACCATAGGTTACGCGCGTGCACCAAAGGGGTCAGAAATTTTCACTAACTTTGACAAAATTTGACGGTTTTTGAACTATTCCCGTACCCCCTTAGTGCACACGCACCCCATCCCTGCGCGCCCGCACTACAGGGGTCAGAATTTTGGCCTGCTTTTGGTGCGTCTCAAGCGAGAACCAGCCCCCCCAGCCCCTACCTGGTGCGCACGCACCAAGTAGGCAGCGTTTTTGGCCAATTTTGCAGCCCCAAGCCTCGCGCCAAACCCCCCCTTGCTATTGCTGGTGCGCACGCACCGTCGCCAGCAGCCAGGTGCGTTCAGCGCCCCCTTTTAACCCCAAAAACACACCCCCTTATTTCTCCATTCTCTCTCCCCGACTACTCCTTCATCCCTATACCCTTTTTTCTCTTTTCAACCCCTTCAATATCTTTGAAAATCAAGCAACTTAATCCCTTTTCATTTCAATTCATCACAAATTACATTAAACACATCACATTTTCGAATTTTAACCAAAAAAATTTCCAGATTTTCGAACCCAATTTCGAAATTTTTGGGTTATTTTTCGAATTTTAAAGCTTTGTGTTGAGGTTTGGAACTTGTCTTTGGGTGTCCTATTTGTTCTTAAATCTTCATTTTGGGCAATTTTCAAGTAATTCAAGGCTTCATTGAGGTATAATTTCTTATTTTCTAGTCATCTTCTTCCTCATTATTCAAGCTTGAAACCCTTGTTTTTGCTTTCATGGTAGAACTCCATTGTTGGTTATTTTAGCTTGTAATTTGTGATTGAATGATGTTATTGGATGTCAAATTGAAGCTTTTTCATGATGCATTTGTATACCTTGCTTGATTCCTTGATTCACCATTGTTGGTCATTTTCTCTCTCATGGGTATTCTTTATGATGGTTTTATTACTTTGATAATTCAATGTTTAAGATTATTTTGCTCAATTTGATTCATGATTTGGTCTCTTATGTTCAATTTTGCCTTTAATCCATGCCTACTTGCTTCAAATTCATGATTTATATTAATGGCATTGTTCATATGTAGCCATCTCTTGTTTCTATTTTGAGATAATTGCATTTGTGCTTGATTCTTGAGCAATTACTTATGCTTATTATTGAAATATGACAAATGTAAAGATTTGCTCATGAGTTGTTTTCCTTCTTGGAGATAGCTCCAATCCGTCACAAGAAGCGGGCAAGATCAAGTTCAAACAAACCTAGGCATGTTATTCCACCTCCACCCGAGGTAGAAGAGACATACGGCTTTGAATTTTCTAAAGAATCACATTTGGATCGTTTCAAGCGTCTATCCAAGCGGAAGCTAAGACCAACAAGATTCTACGATCAAGCAACAACCAAGTTTTTCGGCATGGATGAGGACGTTCGGCTTCTTGCAAAGGGCCTTGATCTTTTAGAGTTCTTGGATTTGAGCGCCCCTACTTATGCTAGGATGACCTATGAATTTCTTTCTTCTCTTGAAGTAGTCCGAGAACCGGGTGAAGATTCTTCAAGGATTTTGACTTTCTAACTTTTCAATCATGATCACTCATTGACGGATTCTCAACTATGTTCGTACTTCAAGTTTCCATGGGCCGAGGACGCGGATCATTGTATCTATCAGGCGCATAGTAAAATGGCAAATGACTATGGATATAATGAGCAACGTTGGTGGAAAGTATGAGCCTCAAAATTCCAAAACCGCTTCCATGATTCATCTGGCTATGCGGTATTTCAACCGTCTCCTCACTTACGCTCGTTGCTCCAAGGACTCTTTGGGAGCTATCTCCCGAGAAGAGCTTTGTTGGTTGTGGATAGCCGAACAAAACGACTTTGAGATTGAGCTAGTGGATTTCACGGAGCATTTGATCAATCGATTCTTGGATATCCGTGATGGAGTTAGCCTATCCGGGAGCATCCAATTGGGAGGGATGATTTCTATCCTAGCTCTTTGCATCAATGACGACTATAAGACTTTTTTAACTGAGCTTCCCCCAATTATTGATCCTCGAGAAAAATCATCTTCTCATTTCCTCAACATCTCCGCCCTTGTGAACCAAAAGTTCCTCGATCGTACTAGAAAGGATGATGTTTTCATTTGGAAAGTTTCCCGGATTAAAGAATGGTTCTTAATCCCATGCAAAGAGGCAACTACCCGACCAAAAGAGAAAGATTCCTTGTCTTGGAGGCCTCCGGTGTGAGATATTGATCCTTCTATTCGATGAAGGACGAATCATACAAGAGGCCGCTCAACCAATGCTTTCTCATCGAATGTTCAACCTATTCCCACGGTTGAACCGGAAGGTACGCCTATTCCTTCCCCATCTCCTACTCCTTCTACTTTTGATTTTTCAACCATTCATGCTAGGCTTGATTTTATTGCTAATGTGTTATATTCTATGCCTTCTATGCAAACCCCTAATCTTGGTTATGACTATCATACAAATCAATTCTACGATTTGCATGTTCGGAGGGGGGAGATCGAGCCCTATGTGAATTACCCGTATCTCCCGGTCCAACAAGGACCTATCCCTCAATGGGAGCCTTTTGATCCTACCGTTAGTCCTCGGCCTTGCTATCATTATTGGGAGGGCCCTCATGTTCACCCTAATCCTAGCATAGGCACCACCCCGGTCACTTACGACTATCGGCGGCCCGGTGGTTGTGATTATACATATGATCCGGCTAATCCTTCGCCCTTTCCGGACCCCGAGACTTTTTGAAGGTGGGGTAGGGCGGGTGAGCCGGTCTTAGATGATTGGTCTCATTATTTTGAGGTTGATTGAGCTAGGAGGGAAGGTAGGTTAAAGGGTAAGGCTCCCATGGACGTGAGCGAGATGGCCAGCTCTAGTCATATGATGGAGACCAGTGAGGGGAGTTCTCATTCTACCCCTTACCATAGTGCGGAGTGATACTACCATGGCCACCCCCCCCCCCCTTCTTATGTGCTTTATATGATATCTCTCTGTTGCCTATATATCTTTAGGTTTAGATTTAGGGGGGGGGGGGTGGGGTAGTCCAGTTTAAGCTTGGGGGTGCTTTATGTCATTTGTTTCTATGCTTCACCGTTTCCCCCCTTGCTTTTATAGTTCATTCCTGGTCTCCTATGCTTCTGGTATTAATCTCTTTGTCTTTTGGTTTTATAATGATGATGTTGTATTTCTCCTGATTTCTCTGCCCGGTTATTGGTTTTTGTTGCTTGTTTCGCTGATCGTTGTCCGCTGAGTTTCTCTATGTCTCTGTTATGATGATTCCTGATGATGAATGTCTGATTTCTTGTCTCCTGATACTACTTTACTCTAATGATTCTGATTCTTGCTGCTATTATTACTTGCTTTTTCTTTATTTTCATGCATTTTATTTTCTCTTTTCTTCTTTTCTTTTGTATATAGGTTTTTATTTCTCACCTTGCTCTATTGCTTATGCTTTGGATTTCGATGATTCATAAAGGTGCTCTTTTGCCTTGTTTAATGTGCAATAGCTTTGGCGCCCGGTGAGATCTTTCTTTTTCTCTTCTTTTTCTTTTCTTGATTGCTTAGTCTAGGATTAGTTCTAGGAGGAGTTGAATGGTTCGAGGTTGTTTGCTTTTAACACCCTAGTGTGTTTGGGAACATTGGCGTTGTGACCGAATGTTCACTTGTTTGTTGATTGGGTTTATGTGTGTTAGCATTACTTCCTTATTGCTTTCTACTTCTCCTTTACTTTTCTATTTTTCATTTCATTTCCCTTTTCTTCTTTTTCCTTTTCTTTTGGTTTTCTTCTTCCTTCATGTTTTCCTTTTCTCCTTTTCTTATTCTTTTGTTTTCTTTTTATCCCTTGTTCTCTTTATTTTGTTTTTAGTCCTTTTCTTTTCTTCCCATAATAAAAATAAAAAAAATAAATAAAAAAAAAAAACCAAAAAAAAAAACTAACAAACCTTCTTTTTGTGAATATGAATAAAATATTTTTGAGGCATTGCTTTTCTTTCTTCATCTTTTTGCTTTTACTTTGGACTTAGTACCACTTGAACTTGCACGTTGGCTATTTTTCTTCCTAAATACAATGGTTTGCACGGTTTGAGAGTATCTTTGGTTGACTCTAGGATAGGGTATGCTAAGGTAGCGGTTTAGACCTTTTGGGGCCTTGAAGCCGGATTCTTTTGGTTTATGGTAAGACGGAGTTGCTACTTTTGGTAGATTTGACAACTTTAGTAAGTTTTTGCTACAATCGTGTGAGGATTTTTCTTTTTCAAGCCTTCATCATTTTTGATTGTGCGGCATGGATCCTTCGCATTTGCATACCTAATCTTGAAGCTTGACTCATAATTCTCAAACACGAGACTGAACCAACTAGGAAGGACAAAGGCAATTTTTCGGGGTGGTAATTTTTCATTTCTAGGATTTTCTTCTTTCTTTTTAGTTTTTGGGCTTACATTTTCCATCTTGTTAACCATTTGAGCCTTTTCCCCTTCTTTTCAAGCCACATCTTTAGAACTTTAAGCCTTTTTGTTTCTTTTTGTTCCATTCTTGGTTTTTGTGAAGCAAATGGTCATGTTTTTGGAGTTTGTGGTCTAAAGGTTGGATATTGGTTTTATTTGTAAGCAAGCTCGTCTTTTGTATATATTGTGAATAATGGCAAATGCAAAAAAATTGAAAAAGTCGTCCAAAGTTAAAAGAGGCGAGGACAATTGCTTTGATAAAATGAAAATTAAAAAAAAAAAAGGAGTGAAAATGAAAAAGTTCAAAAAAGAGTTTGATGTGACTCTTTTCCCTTTTCAAGCATTGAGGACAATGCTTCCTTTTAGCTTGGGGGAGAAGCGTTTACGCTTTTTGTATATATGCTTGTGGATATAGCTTTGAATAAGCTTGGGGGTATTAGTTTGTTTCTGTTTGGTGACTTCTGGGTTTTGGTGTCGAGGTGTGGCCAATCTTTGCTTCATAACCTAGGTGTACCACCAAATTCTAAATTTTAAGCCTACCCCTAACCTTTTGCCCTTACGTTACAACCTTTGGGAAAGTCCTTTCGACCTAGAGGCTGAGTCATATACCGAGGGAGGGCATTATGAGTTATAGCCTAAGGAAAAGGGATGCAAGGTCAAGATGTCGAGAACCCTCAAATTCTATCCTTTTTCGGTTCCTTCGAGGAACCATAGAGACGCTTACTAAGGGAAGATTTGAAGCCATTAGGGAGAACGCGGTTAGATTGGTTGGGATGAAAGTGGATTGCGCCTCATTAGTTCTCTACGCTTAGCATGCCCTATGTTTCAATTAACCCTCGATATCTTAGAACGTGCTTACCATTGTTGTTTTAGAAAGTTTGGTATCCTTCGTGCTTTGATCATGTGCAAAAGTCCATTGTATAAGCATTTATTTTCTTTTCAAGGTTTTAAACTTTCTCTTTTCTTTTCTTATGCTTTGCCTCCCTTTTAATAAAAAGAGTTATAGGTTAACCTCTTTGGAAACCTTTACGAGAGCATCACTCCTCCTCTAGATCTAGGGGTTTAAATGGCTTGTCTTTAGTTGCTAAAATTGACTGTGATTCCTATGAAAGTGAGTTAGTGTATATTCTCATTTTCTCTAGTTTTCTTGTTTCTTTCTTTGCTTGAATAGTGTCATCATTTTCCCTTGGGTTTGATTTTGTTTTGCTCGAGGACGAGCAAAAGTTTAGCTTGGGGGAATTTGATGAGCGTCGTTTATGGCGCTCAAAAGAATAAGATTTAGATTCATTTTCTTTATTTTCTTTCATCATTTTCATATAATTCTCTTAGTTTTATTTGATTTTCCATTTTTATAATTCACTTTGGTTCTCGATTAGTTTTTACGAGATTTTCATATTTTTAGTTGATAATTCATAGTTTTAGTTTTAGTTTTATTTTGTTATGCTTTCTCTCTTTGTTTTAGTTGTGTTTTGTAGGTGAATAATCAAGTCAATTTGCTCATTTTGGGACTGCCTTGTTCGCGGGCATCATCTTGAGTGCACTAATGATGGGGATGCTCGGGAGTGCGGAGTTTGATCAAGCAAGCGAAGGAGCCAAGGCCTCATGCACCACACAGGGGTGCGCGCGCGCGGCTGGTCTGTGCGTGCGCACGGCCCTGTGCAGCCCCCTTCGCTCGATTTTTCTATTTATAGCTTTTGACTTTCTTTTTTATGACAACTTAACTTTTGTACTAGAGAGAGAATTTTCCAGAAATAGTACAGAGAGAAACTTAAGATTTACTTGTTTGTACTTGAATTTGATCTTAGACTTCAATTTGATCTTGAAATTCCTTCTTCAATTCAATGAAAGTTAGTAAGATTTCTTTCCTTTGATTTACTTTTAATGCAATTCTTTCTAGTTTCTTGAATTTTGATTGAGATTACTTTACTTGCTCTAGAATTTGTTGATTGATTGATTTTCTTTTGATTAATCTTTAAATGAATATGAAATTAATTGAATTTGTTTTGTTCCTTAATTTCACCATGATTAGTGAGTAGTTTAGTTGCTAGGGAGAAGGGGAAGCATGCTTGATTGATGATTTTTGCTAGTTGATGATGCTAAATTGATTTGAATGTTGCAATTAAATTGGTTGACATAGTTGTGCATGTGATTAATTAAACTAGGAGTGATCAACCTATAAGATTAATCTAGATTGCATTGCAAATTTCAATGACATGAACCCTTGATTTGAGAATTGCTTTAATTGATTGAACTTGATTGTGATTTTCCTTGTTAGCCATTCATAGTGAACCCTAGCTTGGCTTATAGGAGATAGCTTTTGGATTCCTTTGATTGCAACTTTGTTTGTCCCTTGTGATGTTGAATCGATTGAGTGATCTATAAATTAGCATAATCATTGAGCTTGCATGTGGAACCTATATCCCTAGTGTTTAGCAAATTGAATTCTTCAATTTGTCTAGCCTTTTGACATCTTAGTTACCAACCACAACCATTTATATTCTTCGAATTAGCTTGACATAGGCTATAGCATCGTTCCTATTCATTCCTTTGGGTTCGACCCTTGACTTACCATATACTTATATTAGGTTGGTCAAGTGTTTACAAATTAAGTTTGGCTCTAGGGAGAGGTAGATAACGACCTACATTTTCCTCTTATCACATTGTGAGGGGCCTATATCTCGCCTCGGTCTTCCTCGTAGACCATCACCTCCGAGAAGGGCTCGTCCTTCACCCCCTCCGCATGCATCACATTGCCCAACTTCTTAACGTCCTGCTTGATTCCCTTCATGGTAGGGCCGCCTACGGTAAAGCCGCCTAATATGACGGCCACAAAACTAAAATCAGTGCTATTCCCATCATCTTCTTTGTCATTGTGCTTTTTCTTCTCGGATTTGTTGTCTGTCCGAGTATACATGAATTTTGAATTCAAGACGTACGAATTCAACATGCCCTTTTCGGCCAGTTTATCCAGCAATTTTTTCAAATTAATACATTCATTTGTGTCATGTCCCACGTTCTTGTGGTAATGACAGTACTTGTTTTTGTTGCGGTATTGAGCCGAGCCTCTCAGCGGTTGGGGCTTCTCAAACTCAAATTTATCTTTGATTTCCATTAGGATTGAGTAACAATCCTTGTTGAAATCATACTGAGGCTCGTACGTCTTGGCCTTTTTTGACTTCGTCTGATGGCTGTAGGCCACCCAGACTTCCTTTCGTTTGCCGTTTCCTTCTTTTTTCTTCCCGGCCGAGTCTTGTTAAGAAGGTTTCTTCTTCTCAGCTCCCTTGGCCGGTTGTTCTGCTTTAGTTAGGGAGCAAACATCTGATGCTTCAATGTAGGCTTCGGCCTCTCGCAGCACGCCTACGTACGTCCGAACCTTTTTCCTGACCAGATCAAACTTGAAACCATTGTGCCTTAATCCCCGGAGAAATTCAGAATAGGCCATTTCGTCCGGCAGATTATGAATTTAGGCTTTCTCTTGATTGAACCTTTGGATGTATCAACGTAACCCCTCAATCTTTCCTTGGATGATCGTTGCCAAGTTCAGGCTGGTTTTCCTTGGGGGAATATTGTACGAGAAGTTTCCAACAAACAATAGACTGAGAGTGGTAAAGCAGTTGATGTACCCGGCCGGCAGGCTATTAAACCAGCCCTGCGCCACGCCCTTAAAGGTGGCCGGGAAGCACCTGCACCATGTGGCATCATCCACACAAGTACACTTTTAACCTTTGCTGGTTGGGGGAGTTAAGAATATCCTGAGAAAACGGAGGCGGCTTGTCACCTAGATTTAACAAGCGCATTTGCCAATCAATGGGCTGAGGTTGAGCCGTCGGTCTGGCCAGGTAGGCTGCCTGGTCGAATGGCTGGCAATATTGCCCATATTGTCCAAAGACAGGGGGGTTAGGTGGCAAAAATGCATTGAAATTCTGGGGCGTCTGATATGAAATGGTTGAATTGGAATGGGAGTTTGAGCTTGACTCCTACTGGTCCCGACCGAGCTGGTATGCTTGGAGGGGGTATGGTTTGAGAAATCATCCGACATAGTTGGCGTAGAGGCGGTGTCCGAATAGGTTATTCGTTCGTGCTGCTTATGCCGTATGTACTCCCTTGCATCCTTCCAACGCCGAGAAGGCTCAGTTATCTCCTTCGGAGGCTGTCTGGTCTGCCCCCCAGCCGACTGCGTTTTCTCGAGGAGCCTAGACATATCCGTCCGCGGCATCGTCGGCGAACGTTCATGTCGGCGGAATGGGGTATTCCCAGCGTCTTCAGCATTGACTACCTTGCTCTGGGTCTTCTTTTGAATGCCCTCTCCTCCTCTTCTGGGCGGTAGCCTAGAAGAAGAAGGCATCTTACCCTCAAGCTCCCTTCGGAGCTTGCTCAAGGCGAGCTTAAGTGAACCAGCAGTTAATGGAGGATCCTCGGCCGCATGAAATGAAGCGATCAGAGGATAACTATAATTGATTGTTGCAACTATATCCTCTACATACATGTCTGTCCTCACCAGGACAAGGACCTGCATTAGGTGTCTGACCATCTGTTGCCATAACGGACGAGTATCCCCACAGACGGCGCCAAATGTTTGGGGGTTTTTTGGAATCCCTTGGGATACTGGTCGCGCTCCACGGACAGAATGGCTCAAACACTTGCAAACACGAATATTTTGTTGCCGGAATATTCGCCTCCGAAAGTTAAGTTAGTAATCGGAATTCGAAAAGCTAGAGAGAGAAAGTAGAGAGAAGTTTGAGCTGATTTTATGCTCTATTAAATGTTATGTCTTAAATCCACCCCTCTCGTCATAAATAATTAGGGTATTTATAGGGGTGGGAAATGATGCCCCTTTAGGGTTAGTGACCTAGCTAGGATGGCGTGCTTTGATTGGCGGCGCAATCAGGAGAGGGCACGTGTCCCCTGGGGGCGCCGTTTTGCGGCGGTCTAGGATCTTGGGCCTCCTAATGTAAGGAGGCCTTCATTCCTCATTCTCTTGTCAGGTGCTCTCATTATTGACACGTGTCATCTTCCTATAGGGACACCTGTTGCCTTTTTATTTAAGCCACATGTCTCTCTAGGATTGGATCACGTAATTGGGGTATTTTTTACCCTAAACATGACCTTATATGATTCTTCAAAGCTACATTACCCACTAGGAAGCTTATCTATGACTAATACAATATTAAAATTTCACTAATTATGTTGAGTTGGATTCCATTATCACTACTCTTTACACTAACATTTATATGTGACTGATCACATGGTATAGCCAACCACCATAGGGTTACTTAGTAATATAAGGTTTACTCTGTTAATGTTATAGAGTTACTCAAAAAGTATTATAAACGATTACTCTAACAATATTATACTAATAGAGTTATTTTGTGAATGCTATAGGGATTACTTATATGGCCGACCACACAAATAACGCATTGTACTCCTAATTACTGGTGGAGTGGGTAGGTTCAAAGCCTAATTTCTCAGGTTAAAATTTGCATATTTTGCACATTAAGTTTTGGTCAAAAATGTCCACATTAGATTCTTTGCAAAATCATGTTATTCTTGCATTTGATTGGATGATATCATATACTCCGTACATAGTAAGATTGGGAGTTATTGTCACAGGGATTTGATAGTATATACTTCGTCAGTTCGTCTGCATTCAATTAAGATACATACATCATATACTTAAGCATACAAACATACTCCTTCCGTTTCACAATGATATTTCTATTTGGAATCTTTGACTTTCTAAAAATAAGAGAAAATATTCTAAATTTCTCTCAATCTATAAGAACAAATATAGTCATATGAGATCCAATTTGATTCATCTTGATGACTACATTATAAATATCTAACTTTTATATTTTTTGCTAATGTGATACTAAAGATATTTGCGGTCAAAGATAGGTAAAAATTTACCTCGATTTACGTAAACAGGAAGATTATTATGAAACGGAGAGAGTACTAAATTTACAAGAATAACGAAATTTTATGAGGACTAACGATGTTAATGAGCTAATAACATTAACACTATGATTAATATACTTGGAGCTGATAAGTTCATACATCATCCTAATTCTTATTTCTTGTAAAAAAATTCCTACAGATTTTTCGACAGCTTATTGTCCTCTACCGAACTGATCGCTCAGTTCATACACATATACATTAAATTAGATGCTGAGGCCTCTCTACACAACAATGGATTCCGCTATTAGCTCATCTGTTAACAATACTTCAATATCCCTACCTACAGCACTGATGTGCTCTCCAAGCTCCATCCACCTCATGTCACTGAGTATCAACATGTCAATGGCATTTTCTGCTAGCTTGTTTTCCTGCTTCTCAAGCAGTTTATGAAGCTCAGTTTTAAGTACATCTTTCAACCATTGTGGGCCAATATTCTTTCTTGATGTCAATGTCCACGACTCCAAATCTACAATTTGCTCAGAGATCTCTACTATTCGGGCATTTATATGGTCAAACAACAGTCTTCGCTCAGATCTTGAACATAACTCCAATTCACCATATCTCTTCTCAAGATCTTCGAACACCCAGGGGTCAATAGGACAATCTGGGGAGTGCCATGTTCCATGAAACAACTCAGAATCAGTTTTATTATTAAGCCCGGAGAGGGCCAACACATCTACCAAGTACCAAGATTCCCAGCACTCTCCAGCTTGAGGAAAGTGCTTGCCATCATGCAACTCGGTTGAATCCTCCCCGTACTCATCACTGGAAACAACCACAGATCCTTCATCGTAAACTTCTGATTCCAGCTTAAGAAGCTGAAGTTGTTTTCTCAACCCTGAGTGAAATACATGTTCAGAGTGATAAATTTACTAACAAATGGTAAAATAATTGGCAAGTAGTAAGGAAACACAAGGTTACATCGTATATGCAACATCATTATATAGCAATATCCATCATATCTAGGAATCATCATCATATACGTACTGATGCAACTCACAAGCAATGCACATTAACAATTACCATTGCCACAACCGACAACAAACTACTAATGCTAGTTTAATTTTTTAATAGTCTCTAATCTTTGCCATATGTTTATTTCACTCTTCATTTCCTTTTCAAGTACCCATGTCGGACACTCGAGACTTTCACACTTCACTTTGTGACAAAATCAGACAAAACTTGCATAAAATGACTGTATGACTTTAAACTTCTAGCCAAGTCTAAATAACAAAGATCCTAGCTGAGTTTCCCTTACAGTTTGTTTGGATAATATTAAGGGAAGGAAAAGAAGGGAAGGGAGGTGAAGGGGAGGGAAGGAAAAGGAAGGGGATGGAAGAATGGAGAGTTTTCCTTCCAAATCTCTCCAATTGTTGGAGGGATCATTTTCTTAGATTTTAATTTCTCCATTTATCTTCCCTCCAATTCCCTTCATCCCTAATTTGTTATCCAAATGAAAGATACTCCCTCCCTCCATTTCCCTTCTCTTCTTTTCCCTCCATTTCTTCAATCCAAACACACTCTTAATAAAAATGGATAGAGGGAAGCGGTATCAGTATGTAGTATGACTTAGTAGCTCACTATACAAAAAAGAGCCTGCACAGCCTATAGCTTTTTCATCCTTAGTTCTACTACCCACTAAAGCCCCCCCCCCCAACTTTCTCTTTGAAATTCTAGTTCTCTCCCCTCTTCTCTTACCTTCCTAAAAAACACTTTACGAAAAACTGTGTACAAACTTCAGACTTCCTCATTGCAACTTCAGACTTCCTCATTGCTTAGAGATATTTATTTAGTGAATTATCATTACTGTCAGAATTTCAAAGCTTTACATCAAAGTATTATTGTCTCCACCTTAAATAACACTACCTTCACCTGAGTTGAAACTAATATGGAAAAGAAAACATATGGGAGGTTAGTTCTAACCATTTGATTAACCCATATCCAAAAGCTAATACAATTTATATGATGCTTTGATCATATCCCAACACTATACTCTAATTTCATAATTTGAAACCCATATTTACCCAACCAACCAACTAGCTTAATTGAAACTTCAAAGCCTCCTTTAAATGGTACAAAATCGAATCAGATCATAGAAATGGAATCTTCATCATTCAAGACCATAATAGTAAATCATTCATATTAGTTGATTGCTTGCAAAGTAGCAAGTAGGCCACAAAAGAATTGAATATCATTTGCATGATATCAAAAGGTTCAGCAGTTAAGTACACATTAGGTAGTAGTGAGAAGGCTACTTCTGGCAATCTTGAAAAGGACACCAGCAGGGGATCCATGATGTACAAAAATTAGATATAAAAACTAGCCGATACTACCTAAATTGTTATGTAGTACACAGTTAATACACTGGTCATACTAAGACTTCGTATCACATTACATTCCTGTTCCGTTTAAAATAAATACTAATTTGATTTAAATTCAGATTCTATATAACCACCAGCATTAGCTGTATAGCATCCTTTCAGAAACATATGGACTTAAATCTAACAATCCTGGTAACGAATACCAAATAAAAGAATTTAGGTTGCAATAGCATTACTTGAAATAGAATTGTTACTTTTAAAAATGTATATATTAAATGGGAAACTTGAAAGAGAAACAAGCACCACATATATAGATTCTCACCATGAAGTTCAGCGCTGACTCTCTCAAAACAGTCTGAACCAGATGAAACATCTTCAACAAAAGGAGCTTCCAAAACTGAAACAGGACTGGGTTGCTCAGACTCCTTGCTGTTTGCAGGAGAATCTGCATGTGTTGCAGCACACTGCAGACAAGAGGAATCTCCTACCTGCAATATCAAGACAATTACATTTAAGAAGATAGCACAACAGAACAAAATATCCAAAGTGAATGACTATAACTATAACTGCTGAATTTTACACAACAAATTTCAAATATAATGATGACTGCCAATTTAAAAGGAGACATTTGTTTTATTTGCCATAAAATCTTTGACAGATGAAAAGATCTTATGTCACGTCAAAACAAAACATCACATCACTCAAAAAGTATGCCAATCTAATGCCCCTATAACTCTAATGGGGTTGAAGAAAAGCATAGAGAGACTTTCCTTAGGCAATGGTATTGGTTGAGGATAGTAATTACAAAGGAATGCCTCAATAGTTAAAAAATATATATATATATATATATATAAATCATGGTAAATAAAAATGAAGGTAGATTTGATATTAGACAAAATCTTTATTTGTTCTCTTTCCTTGCATATATATTACAGAGTATATATCAATAATATCATTCCAAGGCTCATCATGCTCCTAATTGGGAGCTGGGAGTGTGGAGTGGTATACCTTCTAGAAAAAAGAAACTAATTGATTCCAGAACTTCAGATAAAACAGTTCAGCGGGCACACTCTTCCAAGTTATCTCATGAAACTCACCCTATCAACATGTGAAAACCACCTTTGCATGGAGTGAGGACATTTTGATTCAGTGGCTAAATGTGCCATGATTTAAGAAAAATGAAGAGACAAAAAGCCTTCAGTTCCTACATAGTGGCAAGCCTAACTTTAGTGGGACCGACATGTTGAGGTTGAAGGAGTTGTGTCAGATAGGTTTATGATCTAGACCACATGTAGGTTTCCCGGATAAGTTAGGTGAAAACCCCCTTACTTCTAAGGTCATCATCATGTGGAGGGCATTTTTGAGGAGCAATAGAATTATTCAGTCAAGTTTCTAATCAATTTTCAATATTGGACAACATACCTCTTTTTTGCCACTCTTGAACGTTGCATCTAGCCATCTAGTGCTTTCCCTTGAAAATGTTTAGGATAATCAATAATACCCTAACTAAAAACTTTCACTGCTCATCAAATTATGAAACACTTTATCTCCTCAAGTGTCTAATATAGTAGTATACTTTCTCATAAGTAAAGAGTTGTTCTTTTTTTCTTTTTATTTTTATTCAATAAATACTACAGATTTGTATACTGATATATATGATCCCATACTTTTTTAAGGGAATTCAAACAACAAAATCACTAAACTGCCATAAATGAAAGGTAGGTAAGATCGGGAGATACCAATGCCTTTTTCTTTAAGAGATGGCTCTTGTTTGTGGCACGCATTTTGAGGTTGAGATTATACAATGTAAACGAACAAATTAATCAGAATAACTTTAACACATGGTACCTAATCCTTTCCTATTCCTGGTTTTAAAATTATTTTGATGAAATCGTTCATTTACCTTTACTAATCACCTCCTAAAGTGTGATCCTAAAGGCTGTGTTGCAAGCAAAAGAAAATGGAAGAAGTATATATATACACAAAAGGTTTATTTCCTCTTGTCACCCTCCCAAGACTCAACAATGAACACTGAATACTTCACAGAATTCAATTCAAAATAGGTAATGTTATTAGCCAATAAGGAACAAAAAAATTGTTCAATCATCACAATACATGCCACAGTGTTAAATAGCTCTTATACATATTGATAAATAAACTCATAATGAGCTTGAATTTGTATCCTTTACACGGAACATTAATGCTGCATTATCAGAACCTTTGATGTTTAATAATAGCTTATGGGAGGGCAAAAGTACTTTGTTTCGATAATTTTCTAGGATCCTTTCAAATTTAATAATTGCTTCACTAAAAGGCTAAAAATAGAAATGACAAGACAAGAGTTAATTTTGAATACTCAAATACTCCTCAATTGCACTAGGATTTCTTAAAAAAAAAAAAACAATTCAAACCAAATTGCTAGATTCAAAAGTATCAACTAGTTTATATTGTCATTAAAATTAAGATCCAAGGCATTATAAGTAGTAAATGTAGGTCATTAAGAAATAAGAATTATAAATCAAAAGAAACATAATCATTTCTAGCCCATCTCTTCAGTCTTCCGTTCTTCATTTTGCCATATTTCCGCATTAAAATATCTCGCCTCTACTAAAAAGAAGAGACAAATAATTATGTCGTTTAACAAGTTCGTTCATTTAAAGGATACTCCCTACAATTCTTTTTGTTCTTCTCATTTGGAATTTAACCTTTAGACTCTTTACTTAAAATTAGAGATTATGTGGGGGTCTTGTTTGATTCGTCTCAATGAGTACTTTAGAAAATTCATCTTTTAAAATTTCTAGTAACATGTAATTATAAATATTAATGATAAAAAAAAACATGCATTGGCAAATGGAAAAAACAGATTGGAACATAAGAAATCCTAAACATTGGAGACATAATAAATGTGGTCATGTCATATCCGGACATGCAAAAATTAAACAAACCAAACCAAAAAAAAAAAAAAAAAATTGATATTGAACTAAATTGTAGATTTGAAATTTGATTATATCCAATTTTGTCAGAATTCAGAACCAAGAATGAGACAACCTGAAAATTCTTGGTTCAAATTAGAATCAGCACATTTTGACCCAACTGACCCTAATTTTGTTGTATTTTAGATATGGTAATGAGATTATGAGAAGCTTCACTTCACCTATTATTAACCTATTTGTATTATGAGTTTAGCAAGATAAATTTGGATGTGAATTAGTGTTTGTTACTACTTGCTATATGGCACTTATATAAAGTATATTCTGTAGAGACTAGATACACATATTGCATTTAAAATTTGAAACAGAAAGGCCATCTTGAATTTCCTTTACTAGGGTCGACCCATAAGCTTTGGTTCTTTAGCAAGCATTGTCCTACCCAAGATCTCCTGACCTAAAACCCAGGACCAAACCCAATAGAAGCATACACAAAAAATGAATAAATGAACAAACATAACTTATCTAACCTGTGGCAAAGAAGGCATGCCACTTGTTGAGGAACCATCTTTTGGTATATTACAGGACGGAGATGCAGTAGCTGGTTCATCATAAACATTGTTCTTTTCCTTTTCCGCAAAGTCTAGACATGAATCATTTCTACTTGATGGCACCTCTAGAATCACAGTTTTTACATCAGGTGAATCCTTCCCGTCAGTGGTGATATTTATCATGTTTCCACTGCATTGCACTTCATGTATATCATCAACCATATCTACCTTTACATCAAAAGACTCAAATTTCTCATCATTAGGTTTACTGCTACCTGAAAAAGATACACCCTTTCTTCTAGAATTCCTCTTAATAGACTTGTTTCTCATATGATCAACGTTTTCTTTTCGAATCAGAAACCTTTCTGCAGTAATTGCTTCATTCCTTGAGTTAGATTTAGGACTTCCAAGGTGATTAATGGAAGACGGAAGAGACCTAGACCTTGGTAGATTCTGAACACAGCCATCCTTCCAGCCATCCCTACTGCTAATACCCAAAGGAGGATTAACTTTTGCAGTTTTATCATTCCTCCCAGATGTGCGTAAATGCTCATCCTGTGGAACTACAATGTCCGGGCTCCGTTGCCTTATGTCTACATCTGGAATAGCAAGCATATCAGCTAGTGTGCTGCCTTTACTAGACGCTCCATGCTCTTGAGACCTGTGAGTCATTTTCCATCTCTCAGAGAGTCTCTTTTTGGCCTCCATATTGACAGAAGACTCCATGTAGCGTAATGATGAAGCTTTGTTAGGAACTATCCTGTTAGATGAAGTCCGGGAACTTGCAAAAGTGACCTCTGATTCATCGGATGAATCATTTTCAGATGTATCGTGAGAACTTTCATCAGCAGAATATCCTTTATACCCATTATATCCGGATGATGAAACAGTAAAGGAATCGGTTCCTAATTTATTTCTCATTCGGCGAGTAATTTCCCTGGCCAGCTCTCTAGATTCCCGAGATTTTCTCCCATAATTGTATGAATCACTATGTTTGCTTCCCTTACCCCTCACCTCAGGTCCAAGATGCTTTACATTCGAGCACTCATTATACAGGTTGAAATCGGACTGGGGCTCACAAGGGCTGGTGGACGATGCAGATTTAGTGATATTGAGTGACTTGCTCAGATTAGGCTTCAAAACCACAATTTTTGTTGGATTTGATGAAGTATCCTCATTACCTCCTGAGTATCTCGAGTTATGCAAATCTGTACTATGTGGAGTGTACATGTTACCGTAACAGCTAGCCGAATGTTTATGAGAATGTCTAATATCGATTTTTGGAGAAGCTTCACCAGTTGTCTGACACCCAATGACATCAATATTACATTTTAAAGCATTCTTGGAGTTCATGCCCAATACACAACTTTTATAATATTCAGGAGAATCATGCAAGTCATGAAGATGCTTCGAAAATAACGAATCAGGCTCCTGGAAAATTTTCAGCAAAAGATCTTTGTTAGAATCAAGCACATCAAGTGCATCATGATACTCTTTTGAATGCTGCAGATTTTCATCAGTAGAAAAACGCTTGATATCCATGAATTTTTGCCTTATGAAGCTAATCTCATCCTCACAGGAAGTCCGATTGGAAGCTGCATGAAAAGTGTTGCTTCTGATTTCCATATTAGATCCGTCCACAACTTCATACACATCTTTAAACTGCTGTTGCCCTGTTACACTCTTCCTGCGTGATCGGCTGTCATGAAGTTTGCCATTTTTGGAAAACCCAGCTGAATTAGAACCCCGCTGATGACTATCAGACTGTCTCTTCTGCTTTTTGTTAGTGTTGTGCGGAGTAGGCAACCCATCAAGACCCATCAACCTAGCAATAATGCTTGGTGATCGTCTTCCAGATTCAGTTTCCTTAGACATCTCGTCAGCCAATAACTTCTTCATAGTGGTACCAGTTGACAGCTCTCCACTACCTCTTCCCAAATCAAATGACAACTATAATATACAGATAAAACCATAAGCTACAAAACCAGAAATTTGAACTCAACAACCAAATTTAACATTAAACCACCTAAGTTAAACTAAATCACAACCCACTCCAAAACCCAACAAAGCAGGATGAACAAGAACCTTAATTCTAGTTATAGAAGTACTCAATTTACCTCCGAAGTTGAAATGCTACTGCAAGAACCCGAATGAGAACCTGAATTCGGCGACCTATTCTGCTTTCCAACTAGCTGGTTTCCTGAAACGGAAGTCACATATCACCATCAAGTAAGCTCCAACAAATGAACTACACCAAACGAACTTATACAAGGTTCTCAAGCTTACGGTAGCTATAAAACCCATCTAATTGCATAAAAAGCAAGACGAAACAACCCGAATTCAACCATTACAGCAACTCAAATGCAACAACAAACACAAAAAGCAACAACCCGAACGAACATGTCATCATAAGAAAGTAAAAAAGAGTGATTTCTAGAATGCAGCATCATTATAACCCAAATTGAAGCAAGCAAAATCATGGCACTACCCACTAAAGTAAAGTAACTACCAATAATTACGGCATTTTAATAAAATTAATTTTTAAAAATTTGATTATCCTAAAAGTAAGACACGACATACTAACATCTACTATATTTTTGAATAATTATGCTGAAAATAAAATGAGAGAATCTTAACCTCGATCAACAATGGTGGTAACATTAACTGAAGGCGATGAAACCCTAGCATGCGGTCTTCTTCGCCGAAATCTGTCCATTTTCAGTCATTTAAACTGCTTTTTTCCCCCTTTTTTTTTCTCCTATTTTGCTACATTAAAGTAGAAACAATTTCTAGTAAAAAAAAAAAAAAGTAACCCTTAATTTTAATTCAAATTCAAAAATTGAAAGGTGACAAATTCATGGAATCTAATTAGATCCTAGAGTAGAAAAAAAAAGACACTAAAAAAAACAAAAAGAGGAGAAAAGAACAGGAAGCAGAGGTAAAGGATAGAAAGTGAAAAAACAAAAAGAGGCGGGCATTAATGGCGGACTATGTAGCTCGAATTTGTTTCTCTCTCTTCAAATTATCAGGGTTTTTTTTTTTTTTTGGGTAAAGTTATAGAGTAGTAGTGTAGCAGTGTAGTGAAGAAAGTGGGGTTTGGAATTCAAATACCGAAATCTGACAAGTCTCGTTTCTTCTGAGACTCTCTTTTTCAAAATTATTGTGTGGACCTGGTTCACATTAATTATTAATGTGAATCAAAAGTCCACACGTGTCAAAACTGTCAAACTCCGGTCTAAGCCATGTCGTTACTTTTAGGCTGGAAAATTTTTGTCCCTTTCTCTCTCTACCTTCAATCTCCAGCCCAGATCTAAGAAAATTCAAAGAAGATGGCCGATCAAACATCGACAAATTGATCTCAATAGAGCAATTGGTATTTTAAATCAATCAAAGCATATATTACTGAAGGTAATACAAATCAAAACCCTAAAATATCAGTTTGATTTCAATTTGTTCTAAAAGAAAGCAAAATCTAAATTATTTTCCGAGAACATGCAATTAAAGACATCAAACAGGAGGAAGATAACCTAGAATCAATTTCTAAAGGTAGAATTATATTATGTATCTACTAATTGCTTGATGATAGATGAATTTATGAGATAAATATATGTATGATTTTAGTAATTTGGTGATATAATTTGATTTGATTTCATCTAATATATTATTAATTGAATTAGTGGGATACAATATGATTCCATGAAGTGATGTGAAATTATTTGCTAATTGCTAATCTAAAGTTATAAGTGGCCGAATAAGGTCACTATACTATGAGTTTGCAAATTTTGGAATAGATTAGTTTGGTTTTGATATTAACACTGCAAATTTATTGGTGTTATTGGGTAGAATTATGCTTAATTTATGGCGTTGTTAAGTATTTCATGACTTAGGTCTGGTTGATTTTATTGGTGTCGTTAGAGGCAGCTGTGGTTCCTTCCCTACTTTCCTTCTAGGATACTAAGATAAAACTCTCATTTGTAGGAAGAGGATTTAAGGGATGCATTACTCCGTATCATATGCCTAAGCATGGGAATAGGCCTTGCTTGAATATTAGAACAAAAGTAGACACTAATTAAAGCTATTGTATAGTGAAGATTTGATCAAATGATTACCAGTTTATCTTATTGACTCAATAATATCTAGTTCATGGAGTAACCATGTGAAAATGAAAAGGTTACATATTATATGTGCTCGAAAATATAAATGGTCAAATATTTATATTTTTATGTACTCCATGTTTTGATGTTTGGTTGACAAGCAGGGAACATCTATTCTAGCCTATTAGCTCAATTGGTCGAGCACTGTGTAGGTTTATTGGCACAGAAGATGTAGGTTCAAATCCTACATAGATAAATAGTGACCCTTTTAGCAAATAGTTACCTTTTTTCATAGTTACTTTTTTTCACATATTGTGACTCTTTTTAGAAAATAGTTACTTTTTTTCAGAGTTACCTTTTTTTCACATATTGTGACCCATATATACATATAGTTACCTTTTTACATTTTTTTTAGGGATCCTTTTTAACATATAGTGACCCCTTATAGTTATCATTTTTGTAATTACCGAATTATTACATATAGTGACTCCTACTTTAATATAATCACCCATTTTTCACCTATAGTGACCCCTATTTAGATATAGTCATCTTTTATTTACAATATTTTTACACATGGTGACTCTTATTGAAATATATATAATTACCATATTGACACATATAGTGAACCCAATATATATAGAGAGTTGGGCGGTTTTTCCCCAAAAATTAGGCAGAGCTCGCTTTTAAGTATAACCACGTGTGAAGCACGTGGATTATTGCCAAATTTTCGACGTGAAATGAAGTCTGGAATTTAACTGACATATAAAAGTGTCGCTGAAACACGCGAACCATCAAACATAGCTGACGGTCTTCCCAAGCGTAGAACCAATAGTGTTGAGAAAGTAAGCTTTTTGTAGTAGTGATACATAGTCACCATTGTTATTGTCATCTTTAAAATATATACTATATATATATAGTTAGTTAGTTAGTTATCCTTTCATTGCCTACGTAGGATTCAAACCTACATCGTTGTGCACTTGCACAAGCTCTAGCAATTGAGCTAATAGGCTTTACAGTTGACAATCAATTTCCAGTAATTTCCAAAAGAACAAGATATAACACAACAAATCTCATACAAAGTATACACGTTATAGCAAATATTACAACTAAAATCAAACTAAGTAGAAATTACACAAAGTAAACCAATCCATTAAACAGTATCACCATTGTTACTTATCATGCCCATATAGCTTAAAACCATTTTGTAGTTGCCAGCCTACAACATGACAAATTGGCACTTAACAAAAATAATCATAATAGGAAGAAATAAAACCACTAGATTTCAAATCAGCAAGACACAGTTGAATTGAGACGTACCAAATAAGAGTATAATAGCTTTGTGGTTTCCATGTCAAAACTCGATCTATACTTGAAATCAGCTGATCTTCTAATTAAACTCTTCCAGTCATGTAAAAGAATAGGTTTCAAAGAAGCTAAACATAGTCTAAATAATAGGGTAATAACATATTAATCTTGTCATATACTCTACCCAGCTTGAACTGATAAAGTAAAGTCATATATGCTCTGCCTTTCCCCTGGCCTTGACCACCCATCTGAGAGAAAATCCCATAATGCTAATCAGGATTCTATTATAAAGTCTAACTTTAGTATGACCAATAAACACACCCAACTGACTATAATGACTCTTAAATAAACTAAACAACTTTTTTGATATCTATATTAACCCTATTTAATTTTACTTAAAGAGTTAGCATATCTCACAAAATTAGAAAAACAACATATAATGATTCTCTTATTCACACAGTGATTAACCTGCCTGTTATCAAGCTAATAAACACTCTTTTTTCAAATATAGTAACCCCTTCTGATTCATAGTTACCCTATTAATCTATTTCACTTAATTGACGTTTAGACTAAAAACAAGTCATCTCCATATCTCATAAAATTATAACTGACCCTTGCGGTTATAATCACTATAATAATCCTTGTTATTATCATCAAAATTCTCACTGTCAACAATAATTACTTAAAGTAAAGGTTAGGGATAAAGCTACGGGGTCATCGTTGTTAATTTACACACTGGTATCCAAAATTAAAATCTCTAAACCAAATATGAGAGCAAAGATGATAATATACGAAATCAAAACCATAATTAAATAGCTAATGTATAAACATTAAACAACAAAATTCAATTTAAATATAAATCAAACATGAATTGAACAAATTGAAACCCTAGATCATTAATATTAAACAAAATTCAAAAAAAAAAAAAAATCCAAAGAGCTTCGAAGAGCTTCAATTTAAGAAGAATAACAACATAATAACCTTAAAAAGTTCAATAGCAGCTCGAAAATCAGAATTTTTACCACGATTATGTTCATCATCGTAATTTGCTGGAGAACGATGGCCTCTTCTCATCTAAATCGTTCTACCGCCTCTCGTTTTCACCATTGAAGAAGAAGCTAATAAATCTTGAAAGTGTAGAGAAAGAAAACTTCTGTGGGCGAGCTTTAGAAGGAGAGAAAATGGAGCTTTGACGAAGAGAAGACTGAACTTATCAGGCGAAGAGAGAGAAAACAAAAGGTAAGAACAAGGTAACGTTTTGGGCCTTTAATTCAAAATGAGACTAGAAAAAAAGAAGGGACTAAAATTATAGAGGGTAAAGAAAAGGTTGAATTAAATCGGGGAGATGAAAATTTAGTGTTTAATGAAAAAGATAAGAAAGGTAGTGTAATAAAAAAAAAGTTAAAAATGTAAGAAGACATGTGGCACGTTGGTTGGATTGGAAAAGAAGATAGGAAAGTGCAACAAAATATGTTTTTTTTTCTAATTTTAGTTTTAAATACTAACTATAGATTATACGGTGTTGTTTGGTTACACAAAATAATTGGGAAAATTTGAAATTCATGGAGCTTGTTTGGTTGACCATAATAAATAGAAATGTCGGAAGTGCAAATTTATGGAAATTTAAATCAGCAAAATTGGTCTCAATAGCACCAACTATAGCTTGGGTACAAATAATAGCAAAACCCTAATTGGGTGCACTCTACATCACAAATTATTAAGTTCGGTGTAAGAAAATGTTTGAAAAGACATCAGGCACCGGAGATTTGCCGGAAAAGCGTTTTTATTATTTTAATATATTTAGCCAATTTTCAGCTTTTTTTTATTTTCTCTCACCTATATAATGACTTTACTATACTAAGGACATGCACCCTTTATTATTATTCACCCATTAAAGTAATACCACTCCTTAAAGAACACCAAGGTGAACAACAAGGAAGAAGACCAAGACCAATCCTAAATCCTAGGCAATCAATCGGCACAAAATAATTTTTAAATTGTACTTTGGTAAATTTTGAAACTCGATTTTTATCTTTGTGTTAAATACATGCATTTAATAATCACAAACTTTCATATGTGGCTGGCCACACCATGTGGCCAGCCACTTTTTTTTTTTTTTTTTTTTTTTTTTTAAGAATGGTCGGAGTAACTTGATCATTCATGGGTTACTCACTCGGTCATTCAAGGGTTACTCGGTCGATCAGGGGTTACTCGCTTGGTTAGGGGTTACTCTGTCAGGGGTCTCAGTCGGTTAGGGGCTACTTGGTCAGGATTACTCAGTCAGGGGTTACTCATGTGTTAGCTGGCAACACCACACGCAAAAGTTGCTAATTGATTTTTTGTCTTTTAATTTGTTTTCCATAATTTCATGAAATTAGAATATTAGTTGGTGTTATGATGATTTGTTGATAATTTATGTCGTTAGATTTCGTTTTATTTTGCCAAAGATAATCCATTCGTTGTAATTTATCATGAATATCATTACAAAATAAGTTAGAGAAAAGTAGTTAAATAAGTTAGAGTGATGAGTGTCATTTATGGCGCTCAATAGAGTAGCTTTTATTTCCTTTTTCTATATTTTCTTGCTTTATTTTCATATAATCTTTCTAGTTTTCTTTTATTTTCCGTCTTTATAACTCATTTTGGTTTTTCGTTCACTTTTATAAGTTTTTCATGATCTTTGTTCTTATTTAGCTATTTTAGTTTAGTTTTTATTCATTTTGCTTGCTCCTTTACTTTTACTTGAATTTTTGTAAGTGAAGTTTCAAAGTTTTATTTGCTGCGCTCTCACGGTTGCGCTCTCATTGATTCTAGGTCATGAACGCGCAAATATTTGAAGATCAAGGGCTGCCCTCCTCACGAGCATCATCACGAGAGCACCGACGATAGGGATGCACGAGAGCGCTAGGAGCAAAACTTCGCACAAGGATCTACGAGCAAGCAAGAGGAGCCATGCACGCCACAACACCACATCAGGGGTGCGCGCGTGCAAGCCCCCCTGTGCGTGCACGCAGACCCTTGCGTGCGCACGCACGGGCCTGTGGTGCATGTGCACGACCCTCCTCCGAGCCCCTATGCTCTCTTTACTATATATACCCTTAACTTTTCCTTTTTTAGGGGGATGACGATTTCACTTTTACTTGAGACTTATTTCCAGATTTAGTAGAGAGAGAAAGTAGAGGGAGAAACTTTAGATTACTTGTTTTGTACTTCAAATTACATCTTTGAGCTTGGATTTCATCTCCAATCAATGAAAATTAGTGAGAATTTCTTACTTTGAATTTACCTTTGCTTGATCTTTCCTTTAATCCTTGAATGTTTGATTTAATTGTTGATCTTTGGTTTGAGAATTTATTGCAATTTAATTTTCTTTTTGATTAAGCTTGAAATTATGATAATTGTGATTCAATTTGCTTTGTTTTTCAATTCCATTATGTTTTGTGAGTAGATTAGTAGCTAGGGAGAAGGGGAAGCATGCTTGATTTATGATTTTTGCTAGTTGATGATTCTTGGTTGATTGAATTGTTGCAATTAAATTGGTTGACATAGTTATGCATGTGATTAATTTGATTAGGAGTGATCAACCTAGATAATTAATCTAGATTGCATTGCAAATTTCAATGACATGAACCCTTGATTTGAGAATTGCTTTAATTGGTTGAATTTGATTGTGATTTTCCTTGTTAGTCATTCATAGTGAACCCTAGCTTGACTTATAGGAGATAGCTCTTGAATTCTATTAATTGCAACTATTGTTTGTCCTTTGCAACGTTTGAATCAATTGAGTTCTTCATCGATTGGCATAATCATTGAGCTTGCATGTGGAACCTTAATCCCTAGTGTTTAGCATATTGATTTTCTTGACTTGATTAGTTGATTGAAACCTTAGTTACAACTCAATTCACCTCTTATTCTTCGAAGTAGCTTGACCATAGGCTATAACATTCTCCCTCTCATTCCTCGTGGTTCGACTCGGACTTGTCCTATACTAGGAATAAGTTTGACTTTCTTAATTGTTTGATTGGTGGTGCTTTAGATTTCAACGACCTAGATTACCACACATCAAAATGGCGCCATTGTCGGGGAATGATATTGGTGCTTTGCTATAGTTGTTGAGTCTACTTCATTTTTAATTGGAAAATACAAAAAGATTTTTCTCTTTTTGGCTACATTTGTAGCCGTGCTACTAATTGTTTCTTTTGAGATTGTATGCGTAGAGCACGTGGTCGTTCACTAGTGCCACTTGATCCGGAAATTGAGAGGACAATTGTAAGGATAAGAGTTGCTAGACGTTCTTGAGTTCTAGCCCTCCAAGTGAAGAGGAACCACAACAAGAAGACACAAGCAAGGATGGGAGAAAATCCAAGGGTGGAGTTAAAGGAAATGGGGATTCCGGGTGCATACAGGTTTGAAAGTGGGATTGCTCCACCTACAACACTGGCAAATGACTTCGAAATAAGGCCGGCAATGATCACTTTGATAGAGAGGTGGCAATTTAATGGGGCTAAACATGAAAGCCCGCTAAACTATCTCAAAGAGTTCAAAAAGTATTGCAACACTATCAAAGTGAATGGAATTTCCCAAGAATTCATCCGCCTTAAGCTTTTTCCTTTTTCTCTCATAGGGCGTGCCTTGGAATGGTTAGACAAGGAGGTCAAACCCAACTCTATAAGGACATAGGACAAAGTGACCAAGGAATTTCTATCCCGTTTCTACCCACAAAAGAAAACGGCGGAGGCTAGAGCTTTGATTCAAGGTTTTAAGCAAAAGTCTAGTGAAAACCTCTATGAAGCATGGGAGAGGTACAAGGAGTATTAAAGAGAATGTCCTCACCACGGAATTCCTACTTACCAAATTATTCAAATCTTCTATGGTGGCCTAAGTCCTCAAGAAAAGTCGTGTCTTGATGGTTATTCCGGTTTCTTTCAAATTCCTATTCACCTGGATGACCAAGAGAAAACAACTTTTACTTACCCATATGGAACCTTTGCTTATAGGAGAATGCCATTTGGGCTTTTCAATGACCCCGCCACCTTCCAACGGTGTATGATGAGCATATTTGGAGATATGTTGTAAGAGGAAATGGAAGTGTTCACGGATGATTTTTTGGTGGGAGGTGTTTCATTTGAAGCTTTCCTTGAGAAACTTGAAAAGTGTTTGGCTCGGTGTGAGAAAGTGAATCTAGTCTTGAATTGGGAGAAATGACACTTTATGGTTGAGGAAGGCATTGTCCTTGGTCATAAGATCTCCCACAAAGGAATAGAGGTGGATCAAGCGAAGATTGGAGTCATTGAAAAGCTACCACCTCCGGTCAATGTAAAAGGTGTGAGATCTTTCTTGGGGCATACCGGGTTTTATAGGAGATTCATCAAGGATTTCTCTCTAATTGCTAAGCCCCTCAATGATCTTCTTCAAAAGGATGTTGAGTTTGTGTTTGATGATAGATGCTTGGAAGCATTCAATAATTGAAGAAATCCTTAACTTTCACCCCCATAGTCCAAGCCCCGAGATGGGATTTACCTTTTGAATTGATGTGTGATTCTAGTGATACGGCTATTGGAGGCATTTTGGGTCAAAGGGTTGATAAGAAGCTCCATGTCATCTATTATATGTCAAAAACCCTCAATGGAGCTCAACGAAACTACACAACAACGAAAAAGGAGTTTTTGGCAATTGTGCATGCTTTTGAGAAATTCCGTTGTTATTTGTTGGGTTCCAAGACCATTTTTTTCACGGATCATACGACTCTCAAATATCTCTTTGCTAAGAAGGAATCAAAGCCTAGATTTCTTCGGTGGGTGCTTGAACTTCAAACCTTTGATATTAAGATTAGAGACAAGAAAGGGGCGGAGAATGTTGTGGCGGATCACCTCTCCCGCCTTGAGGACTTCCAAGTCCAAGATGATGGTTCCCCTATCAAAAATAGAATGCTTGATGAATTTTTATATGTTATTGATGTGAAGGAACTCCCTTGGTTTGCCGATTTGGTTAATTTTCTAGCATGTGGGGAGTTTCCACCTTCATTTTCGAAGAATTAAAGAAAGAAGCTCAAGAGAGAAGCTCGACACTATTTGTGGGATGATCTAATTTTGTATAAGCGAGGAGTTGATGGCTTGCTCTGTCATTGCATTCCAAGTGAAGAAGTGCCGAATGTCTTGAAGATGTGCCACTCGGATCCTGGTGGTGGTCACATAGGAGTTTCCAAAACCGCTTCAAAGATTCTCCAAAGTGGTTTATGGTGGCCGCATCTTTTTAAAGATACTTGGGGTTTTATTAAGTCTTGTGATAGATGCCAAAGGACCGAAAACATGTCAAAGAGGAATGAGATGCCTCAACAACCCATCCTCGAGTTGGAAGTTTTTGATGTATGGGGCATTGACTTCATGGGACCATTCCCTTCTTCTTTTGGAAACCAATACATCCTTGTGGCGGTCGATTATGTTTCTAAATGGGTTGAGGCCATTACCACCCTACAAACGACCACAAGGTGGTGATGTACCTATTCAAAAAGATCATCTTCCCGAGATTTAGTGTGCCCAAGGCGGTAATAAGTGACTATGGATCACATTTTGTACATAATGCTTTCCAAAAGTTGTTGAGAAAGCATGGCGTCATCAATGTTTTGGTCTTCCCTGCCATCCTACTAGTGGACTAGTTGAGGTGTCCAACCGTCAAATAAAGTTGATCCTTGAGAAGACGGTTGCTAGCAATAGGAAAGATTGGGCGGACAAGCTTGATGATGCTTTATGGGCATATCAAACGGCTTTCAAGACTCCCATAGGCACCACTCCGTACCATCTTGTCTATGGAAAATCATGTCATCTTCCGGTGGAGCTTGAGCACCGCGCTCATTGGGTAATCAAGAAAATCAACTTCGACTTGGCGAGTGCAGTAGAGCAAAGGTAGTTGGATCTTCATGAATTAGAAGAACTTAGGCTTGATGCTTATGATTATGCAAGTACCTACAAAGCTCGATCTAAGGATGCTCATGACAAACTTATTGAGAAAAAAGAGTTTTGTGTAGGTGACTAAGTTCTTCTTTATAATTCTAAGATGAAGTTGTTCCCCGGAAAGCTCATGTCAAGGTGGAGTGGTCCTTATTTGGTCCAAGGTGTCTTTCCATATGGTGTTGTTGAAGTTTCTATGTTGGATTCATCATCTCCGTTCAAGGTCAATGGCCATCGACTCAAGAAGTACTTCGATTGTGCTTTCATTGGCCTAGTTCATAAAATGATTCTTTGTCAACCACCATGATAGGTGGAGAACGTCGAGCTATGACGTTAAACAAGCGCTTCCCGGGAGGCAACCCGGTTTTCTAACCCTTTCTTTAAATTTTTCATTCTTTTTATTTATTTTATTTTTGAGAAATTTTCTTATTTTTCTTTGTTTACTTGATTTTAGGTACCTTGGGATTGATTTGAATAAGATTTCCGACAATTTTGGTGCTAATTGAAGGGTTCAAGAGGTTGAAGTTGAATTAAAATGAAGATGAGATTGATGTGCAAGGGAGCTCTCATGGTTGCACTCTCGTGGATTTTAATCATGACCAAGTGCTTTTTGATAAATTGTGTGATTTTTGGTCTGTCCCTCTCGTGGGCATCACTCGAGCTTGACGCTCGAGAGCGTCGACGAGAGCACCACACACACGAGCACACAAGCATTGCGCGCAACCCCCCCTAGCCGACCAGCCGTGCGCACGCACGAGAAGGTGTGCGCGCCCGCACGGCTGGGGCAGCCTACTCCCCCCATTTTCGTCCCTAATAGCAGCCCCCCCCTCATTTTTCACTCTCTCTCCCCGACTTTCAATCTCTTCTTCTCCTTCATTTTAATTTCTTTTTCTTCTTAAAATTTCTTCACAAAATCTTCATTTTAATTCATCATTTCACAAATTACAACAACAAAATCACAATTTCACACACGAAATTTTCGAATTTTCGTCCTCCAAATTCGAATTTTGGGTCTTTGATTTTCGAATTTTGGGTGCTTAAATTGGGGTTTGGAACTTGCAACTTGGTGTTCTAATTGGCTTATTATCTTCAATTATTTCATTTTCAAGTGTTTTAAAGCTTCATTGAGGTATGATTTCTCATTTTCTAGTCATCTTCTTCCTCATTTTTGAAGCTTGAAACCCTTGTTTGGGCTATAATGGTAGATTTCCATTGTTAGTTCTTTTTGCTTGTATATTGTGTTGTATGATGTTATTTGATGATACTTTGAAACTTTTTCATGATGAAATTGTTTACCTCACTTGAATTCTTGACATCACCATTGTTGGTCATCTTTCTCTCTCATGGGTTTGTTCATGGTAGCTTTGTTTCTTTGTTTATTCAATGTTTTGGATAATTTTGCCTATGATGATTCATGATTTTGGTCTTTCATGACAAACTTTTGCCTTTGGATTGGTGATTAGTTGCTTCTTATTTCTCATAGAATATTTCTATGGTTGCTACTATATTCATGGCATTAGTTCTTTGTGACCAATCCTTGTATCATTCATGTTGGATTATCTTTGTCCTTGACATTTCTTGAGCAATTCTCTATGATTATTTGGTGATGATTTTATCTCTTATGCACTTGTGTGTTTGAGACAATTTCTTGATGAATTTCTTATGCTTGTGCCTTTCTTCTTGTAGATGGCCTCTATTCGTCGCAAGAAAAGAGCTAGAACAAGCACAAGCAAATCCCGGCATGTTGTTCCCCCTCCTCCCGAGGTGGTTGAAACATATGGCATTGATTTCTCAAAGGAACTCCATTGGGATAGATTCATCCAATTGACAAAGAGAAAGCTTAAATCCACCCGCTTTTATGATCAAGAGACTACTACATTATTAGGAATAGATGAAGATGTTCGTCTACTTGCCAAGAATTTAGGCCTTTTGGAGTTTTTGGATTTGAATGCGCCCACTTATGCTCGGTTAACATATGAATTTCTTTCGTCCCTTGAAGTGATTCGTGAGAATAGTGGTGATTCTTCAAGGACATTGACTTTCCAATTATTCAATAATGATCATTGGATTTCGGAATCTCAACTTTGTTCATACTTTCGATTTCCTTGGGCCGTGGATGAAGATCACCTTGTATATCCGGCCAATGAAAAGATGAGTGATGAGCTGAAATGGTGGCGACGCATCTCTAATGAAGGAAAGTATGAACCACATACTTCAAAGGCCGCATCTATCATCCATCCGGCTATGCGATACTTCAATTGTATTCTTACCTATGCTCTAAGTTCTAAAGATTCGTTGGGCGCTATTTCTCGTGAGGAGTTATGTTGGCTTTGAATAGCGGACCATGAGCAAGGAGAGCTTGAGCTTGTTGATTTTACTCAACATTTGATCAATCGATTTCTTGATATTAGAGACGGTGTTTCACTCTCGGGGAGCATTCAACTTGGGGGCATGATCTCCATTCTTGCCCTTTGCATTGATGACTCCTACAAAGACTTGCTTTGTGAACTTCTGCCCATAGTTGATCCTCACGAGAGGACTCCTTCCCACTACCTCAACATTTATGCTCTTGTCAATCAAAAGTTTCTTGAGTGTACAAAGAGACAAGATCTTTTCATTTGGAAGGTCTCTCGAGTTAAGGATTGGTTCTTGATTCCAAGCAAAGAAGCCACCGACCGAAAGACAAAGAAGAATACTCTTACTTGGAGACCCCCACGGTGTAATATTGATCCTTCTCTTCGGTGGAAGACAAATCATTCAAGAACCAATTCCGATGATGTTCCTTCAGCGGATTTTCAAGCTTTGCCCCCGGTTGAGCGGGGAGGTACACCTATCCCTTCCTCTACTTCTTCTTCTTCACTTGAGTTGTCTACTTTGCATGCCAAGATTGATTCTATTGCTAATGTCTTGTATTCTATGCCTTTTGGGAACGATTTTACTCTTGATTATGATTTTCATGCTCGTCAAGTGTATGATTTGCATGTTAGGAGGGGGGAGATCGAACCGTACTTGAACTATCTGTATCTCCCGGTCCAACAAGGACCTATCCCTCAATGGGAACCCTATGACCCCTCCCGTGGACCTAGTCTTTGTTACCCTTATTGGGAAGGTCCTAATGTCCCCCCTAGTGCTATTGTTGGCACCACCCCGACCACTTACGATTATTAGCGGCCCGATGGGTGCGATTTTGCTTATGATCCTTCGAATCCTTTGCCTTTCCCAAACCCCAAGACATTTGGTAGGTGGGGCTTGTCGGGCGAGCCAATCTTGGATGATTGGTCTCACTTTTTCGAGGTGGATCGAGCTAGGAGAGAGGGTAGGTTGAGGGGCAAGGCTCCCACAGAGGTGGGTGATTACGCAAGCCCAAGTCATGTGGTTTTGGAGACCGGTGAGGGGAGTACTCATTCTACCCCTTACCATAGTGCCGAGTGATTCCATCTTGTCTACCTCCCCTTACCTATTTGTTTTCTATGTTGTTATCTTTATGCCTATATGCTATTAGGATTTGAGTTTGAGGGGTAGTTCATTTTAAGCTTGGGGGTGTTATATGTTGTTTGTGCTTCACCTTTCCCCCCTGGCTTTTATGGTTCACTCTTGGTCTCTTTTGCTTGCTGGTGTTGATCATTGATTGTCTCATGCTTCTCTGTTGTTCCGTATGGCTAATGATAGTTTCTTGCTGATGGATTATCTGCTTTAGTTCCTGATATTTTTAATTGTTCGCTTGATTACTGTCCTGATGATTATCTGCTTTCTGCTTCCTGATGATTCTGCTACTGTCCTGCATTCCCGTATCCCTTATGAGTTACCTGTATCCCTTTTATTTCTTTATTTTCTTCTCTCATGAAGTTACTAACATTCTTTTGTGTAGATATTTCTCTTTCTTTTTCTTTATCTCTCACTTTTTAGGTCCTTGATGAGAGCATTCGACGCTTGGAATTTGGTAACGAATTTCTTGTTATCGTACATGTTCTTTCTTATCACGATCTTTGGGTGAGATCTTTCTATTTTCCCTCTTTTTCTTTCCCTTTTGTATGCATAGTTTAGGAGGAGTTGAATGGTTCAAGGTTGCTTGCTTTTAACACCTTAGTGTGTTTGGGGTCATTGGCACTGTAGCCGAATGACCATTTGTTTATCGATTGGGATATTATGTGTTTGGCTTGCTTCCTTGTGTCTTTCTATTCCTTCTTCTTCTTCTTTACTTTCTTTATTTTTTTTTATCTTTTCTTTTTCCTTTTCTTCTATTTTCTTTTTATTTTTCTTATTCTTTTTGTTATCTCCTTCTCTTTTCTTTATATTTCTTTTTGCATTTTTCTATTAAAAAAACAAAAAAACTTGAAAATCATGCATATAAATAAAAAAAAGACAAAACAAAAAAAGATTTTCTTTTTGAGGCAATGCTCTTATTTCTTCTTTTTTTGCTTTTGCTTTGGACTTAGTACCACTTGGACTTGTATTTTTAGAAATTACCTTTCTTAAAAGGCAATGGTTCGCACAGTTTGAGAGTATCTTTGGTTGACTATAGGATAGAGTATGCAAAGGTAGTCATTTAGAACTTTTGGGACCTTGAAGCCGGATTCTATTGTTTTTGAAAATTTGCAATTGCTCCCTTTTGGTGAATTTGAAACTAATAGTGAGTTATTGCTACAACCATGTGAGGTTTCATTCTTTTCTAGCCTTCTACATATCTTGCATGAGCAGCGCATGGATCCTTGGCTATTGTATGCTTTATCTAGATTTTAACTTTCATCTTCCGAGATCGCGACCGAGCCATTTAGGAAGGACAAAGGCATCTTTTCGGGGTGGTAATTTTTACTTTTCTAGGATAGTTTTCTATTCTTTGTTTTGGGTTTTCATTTGCCTACTTGCTAACCATTTGATCCTTATACCCTTCTTTTCAAGCCACATCTTTAGCTTTTGAGCCTTTTGTTTCATTTATGTTTCCATCATTGGTTTTTGTGAAGCATTTGGTCTCTATTGTTGGAGTTTTGGTGGATGAGAATGATTCTTTGGTTCTTATAATGAAAGCAAGTTTGTGTTGTAAATATTTTGTGAATAAAAAGCAAATGAAAAGTTGAAAAAGCCGTCCATAGTTAAAAGAGGCGAGGACAATGAAATAATGTGAAAATGGAAAAATGAAAAAATGAGAAAAAGCAAAGCAAATTCAAAAGCTTTGGCAAAAATTGAAAAAAGTGAAAAATGAAAAATTCAAAAAACATTTTGATGTAAGTGTCTTTCTCCCTATTTTAAGCATTGAGGACAATGCTTTGTTCAAGTTTGGGGGGGGGGGGGAAGCGTTCTTACGCTTTTTGTGTATATGTTTTGATTTTGGCTTTGAATAAGCTTGGGGGTGTTGGTGTTTTTTTTGGTGATTACTTGGTTTTGGTGTTGAGATTTGGCCAATATTTGCTTCACAATTTAGGTATACCACCAAATTTCAAATTTTATCCTACCTTCACCCCTTTCGCCTTTGCATTACAACCCTTTCCAAGACCTTTTGACCTTTGTGGTTGAATCACAAGTCGGTGGAGGGAGATGTAGGTCAAGCTTATAAAGCGGTATGCAATAGTTGAGACGTCGAGTAGCCTCAAATCTCTTTCTTTTTCAGGTTTCTTCGAGGAACCATTGGGATGCTCGCTAAAGGTAGATTTGAAGCTAATTGGGAGAATGTGTTAAAAATGTTTTGAGATGAAAGTGAATTGTGTCATGATAGTTCTCTATGCTTAGCATGTTCTATGTTTCAATCAACCTTAGATATCTCGGAACATGCCTACCCTTGTTTGTTTAGAAAGCTTGGTATCTGTGTTTTGTCTACTTGCAAAAGTCCATTGTAAGAGCATTTTTCTTCCTTTTGGTTTTAACTTTCTCTTTTCTCCTTTTTTGTGCTTTGCCTCATTTTACTTGAGAGTTATGGGTTATTTTCTTAGGAAACCCTTATGAGAGCATTACTCGTCCTCTAGAGCGATCTAGGGGTTTAAATGGCTTGTCTTTAGTTGCTAAAATTGACCGTGATTCCTATGAAAGTGATTTAGTGTACATTCTCATCTTCTCTAGTTTTCTTGTTTCTTACTTTGCTTAAATAATGTCATCATCTTTCCTTGGGTTTGATCTTGTTTTGCTTAAGGACAAGTAAAAGTCTAGCTTGGGGGAATTTGATGAGCGTCATTTATGGCGTAGAATAGCTTTTATTTCCTTTTTCTATATTTTCTTGCTTTATTTTCATATAATCTTTCTAGTTTTCTTTTATTTTCCGTCTTCATAACTCATTTTGGTTTTTGGTTCACTTTTATGAGTTTTTCATGATTTTTATTCTTATTTAGCAATTTTAGTTTAGTTTCAATTCATTTTGCTTTCTCCTTTACTTTTACTTGAATTTTTGTAAGTGAAGTTTCAAAGTTTTATTTGCTGCGCTCTCACGGTTGCGCTCTCATTAATTCTAGATCATGAACGCGCAAATATTTGAAGATCAAGGGTTGCCCTCCTCACGAGCATCATCACGAGAGCACCTACGATAGGGATGCACGAGAGTGCTAGGAGCAAAACTTCGCATAAGGATCTACGAGCAAGCAAGAGGAGCCGTGCACGCCGCAACACCACAGCAGGGGTGCGCGCGCGTAGGTTCCCCTGTGCGTGCCCGTAGACCCTTGCGTGCTCGCGTACGGGCCTGTGGTGCGTGCACACGACCCTCCTCCAAGCCCCTACGCTCGTTTTACTATATATACCCCTTCACTTTTCCTTTTTCAGGGGGATGACGATTTCACTTGTACTTGAGACTTATTTCCAGATTTAGTAGAGAGAGAAAGTAGAGAGATAAACTTTAGATTACTTGTTTTGTACTTCAAATTACATCTTTGAGCTTGGATTTTATCTTCAATCAATGAAAATTAGTGAGAATTTCTTTCTTTGAATTTACTTTTGCTTGATCTTTCCTTTAATCCTTGAATGTTTAATTTAATTGTTGATTTTTGGTTTGAGAATTTGTTGCAATTTAATTTTCTTTTTGATTAAGTTTGAAATGATGATAATTGTGATTCAATTTGCTTTGTTTTTCAATTCCATTATGTTTTGTGAGTAGATTAGTAGCTAGGGAGAAGGGGAAGCATGCTTGATTGATGATTTTTGCTAGTTGATGATTCTTGGTTGATTGAATTGTTGCAATTAAATTGGTTGACATAGTTGTGCATGTGATTAATTTGATTAGGAGTGATCAACCTAGATGATTAATCTAGATTGCATAGCAAATTTCAATGACATGAACCCTTGATTTGAGAATTACTTTAATTGGTTGAATTTGATTGTGATTTTCCTTGTTAGTCATTCATAGTGAACCCTAGCTTGACTTATAGGAGATAGCTCTTGAATTCTATTAATTGCAACTATTGTTTGTCCTTTGCAACGTTTGAATCAATTGAGTTCTTCATCGATTGGCATAATCATTGAGCTTGCATGTGGAACCTTAATCCCTAGTGTTTAGCATATTGATTTTCTTGACTTGATTAGTTGATTGAAACCTTAGTTACCACTCAATTCACCTCTCATTCTTCGAAGTAGCTTGACCATAGGCTATAACCTTCTCCCTCTCATTCCTCGTGGTTCGAGTCGGACTTGTCCTATACTAGGAATAAGTTTGACTTTCTTAATTATTTGATTGGTGGTGCTTTAGATTTCAACGACCTAGATTACCACACATCATAGAGTAGATTAAAAGGGGTGAAAATTGGTTAAATATATTAAAATAATACAAATACACTTTTTCAACTAAATCTGATCAATTTTATTATAGGAAAAATGGAAAAGAATAATCCCACCTTTCTTGGATCTTGCAAAAATAATTCTACCTTTGATTATTCTAGAAATAATCCCACCTTTAACTCCAATCTTCTTTTAACAGGCCATGACCGATTTTGTTAACTTGACAACCGGTTGGAGGAGGTAACTTAACACGTGTCGTATTCCTATTGGTTTATTTTAATAATTAAAGGAAAAAACATCTCCCAACTTTCCCTTCCATTTCCCTTTCCTATACCTTCCTGCCAGAGCCACCCTCCCCACATGGCAACCACACCTCTCCCAGCTGGAGCCAATTCTACCCCTTTTCCCCGCTGGTCTGATCAGACCCACCTCCACTCGCTTCCCTTTCCCTTTCATCTTTCTCACCGAAACCATCTCACCCCATTTCCTTCCCCTTTCTCCATTGAAGTGTACTCCGAGTTCTCCATTAAAGCAGCTTCTGAGCTTTCTCTCTCCATTAAAGCAACTTTTAAGGTAGTATGTATTTTTTTTTATTAATAATTAAGGGGTTTATCTTCAATTTAATAGGTAATTATAATTATGTTCAATTATATGAGTAATCTATAATTACAAATGTAATGGGTTTCAAAAAAAAAAAAAAATTACAAATGTAATGAGCAGTAATATACAAAATTAACTTGATTAAAACTGACTAATTTTCAAACAAGTAAATTCGAGCATCCATGTAAAGCTATCCTATATTGCTTGGTATGATTGCTGCTCTGACAAGAGATCAAGATCAGTACAAAAATACTAATATAATCGTTGTTAATTGTTGTTGTTGGGCGTCGATGGTGATGACGATTTGACTACTTGTGGGTTAGCACTAGTTGAGGGGAGAGGTTGTGGGGTTGAGGTTTTTGGGTGACGATGTTTACGACGATGGATGTTGTTGCTGGGAAATGCGGGTTGGTCGTTAGTGTTTTTAAGGGCGGCAATGGTGGGGAAATGCGGGAAATGTGATATACCAATATGTCAGTATGTATTAACTTTTATACCAATACTAGGTTATCCCCGTGCGATGCATTGTTAAAATTAACCTTTCTTATAAATTATATTCAGTTGCTTTACATTGTATATGAATATTAGAATTAAATATAAATAATTTACTTACATTTAAGGAAAGTAAATAAAATTGTAACCACAATCAAACATCAAACATATTAGGTATGTGAAACTATAATTTAAGAGAGAAACTTGGTTAATTAAATTTTATATAGACATCTATGTATTAAAGTCAAAAGTATAGATTAAAATTTTTTTAAAAAATCATTAATAATTGATGACATCATACATAAAATTGGAGGGAAAAAATTTAATGTGAGAATGACACGTAAGATTGTTTCATAATTGATGATGTCAACAATGTTTTGTTGTAGTAATAGTTAATAGATGTCTCCACTTGTTTACTTTTATACCAATTTGTCACCGCTAGCTAACTTTTATACCAATCCGTCGCCGGCGATAACTTTTATACCAATATATCACAAGGGTGCTAACTTTTATACTAATATGTTTAATTAGTCGATGAAGATGTACAAATGTTTTTTTTTTAATTTATTTTGGACAACTTACTTTAATTTTATAATTTTCGATGGTTGTTTATAAATTATAATATTATAACTTGGGGAAAAAAATTCCCCTCTAAAAGTATGAAACCAAACAACACTTTGCTGATTGGTTGCTGACCGGTCATTGACTTGTCAAAAATTTAATGAAGTGTAAATTAGATTTTCTATTTTTTTAAAAATGTAATATTCAAAGGCTAAAATTAAGCAACAAACATTTTCAACGGTTCAAATTTAGTCTTTTCTTGTAGTTGAACATAGTCGTCTGTAGTCGACAACTATGCTAGAACCATCCTTGAATTTATTATTTACTTTATTGTTTTAACTTTCTTGAAGTTTACTAACGTGTGTATTTTTTTAATAGCAAGAAGGTTGAGGTATCAAAGTGAGTAATTCAATCACCCTTATTATTATTCTTTGATTTTCATGTTTACAATATCATTTTAATTCATAGTATGATGTTTAGGATGTTTTTATGATTTCTACTATCATGTTTAGGATGTTGATTTTGATTGCTAGTATCATGTTTAGGATAAAGCTTTGATTTGATTATTAGTGATATGCTAAGATTTGTTATTAATCCGTTTAGTATCATGCCTAGGATCTTACTATTAATAATATTTTGATGATATTTTTATGATGATGATTGTTATATTAATCATATATTGCTTGATTATTCAATGATTTATTATTATTGCTTGATCACGCCTTTTTCGCAGGTTTAAAGGGAATTTGTATTTGAAATCACGTCTAATAAGATAATTAATAATTTGAATTTAGGTTTAGCATGATTTTAATTCAAGTGATCACCAATAATAGATTTGATTATGCATTAATAATCAACCAACGTAGATTAAACAAGTTTAGGATTAATTTGATATATGTATGTTTTTTGAAAAGCGCATGAATATCATAAGAATTAAGTAGACGCCTAATTATGGCGGGTTCAATCTCTTTTAGGTTTGATTCGTAACATCATCTCCGAACATCCAGTCATGGTTCCGGACCACTATGGAGTTAGCAATCTTTGTGATTGTGAATGTTACGCCCGTGAACGGTTTACAAGTTGTTCCTAAAACTTGTTGGTGACTCTTATATCTCTAATTTCTTCTCCTTGGAACGTCGCCATGCCTAAAAGCATGAACCACAATAAGGCTCGATTATGAGTTTGAAAAATTCCTTACAGTTAGAAAGTACAAATATTCCGACAAATTTTTTGAATTCGTCGGAAACATCCAAAAAATAAAATTCCAATGGAAATTTTGGTTTTTCCGACGAAATTACGTGTCTGTTGGAATCAGTCGTCCGTCGAAAATCGACCTAATTCTTGTAGTGTTTAAACACAAACTATTAGGTGCGACAGTCTGCCTCCAAAGTTTCGTGCGGCGAAGGAGATAACAATGACGATGAAAATGTCGACAACAATGGTGGATGACAACGATGACAATCAACAGTGACGATGACGATCGGCAAATGGATGGCAGCAATGGTAGATTATTATAAGAAAATCTTTGTAGCGTCAACCATGGCTTTCGAGTAATTAAATTTCAAGCTTACTACAAGATGATGAAATTAGTTTAAAATTTTCCCCAAATTGAAGCTAAAACCCTAAGATAGGGTTGAAGGTATAGTAATGTTGATGGAATTTTCAATATATAATTGTAAATTTTTAGCAATGGAAGGAGAAAGGTGGAGGTCAGGAGGTGGGAGGAGAGAGAAAATATATGTGTGAATTTGAGGAGGGGAGAGAAAATGAAGAGAGAGAGGAAGAAGATGAGAGTGAGTGGGTATGGTGTGTCGTGTGTGGGGGTACTGGGGGCTGATTTTTCATTCGGGTTAATTATGTATTAGCCAACAAAATACCAATATCAGCCAATTAAAAGAACATATCAGTCAATTGATGTATTAGGGACATATCAGACATCAATAAAAATGTATTAGTCAACACAAGGAACATATTAGCAAACAAATGAAACATACCATCCAACAAAAGATGTATATCAGCCAATAGAAGGAACATATTAGCCAGCAAATGAAGCATATAAGCCAACAAAAGGACAAAATCAGCAAACAAAAGTCTGATAAGCAGAAGGAGAGTCAGCCTGCTAGCCGGCTCAAAAACCTAAAGAGAGCAAGAGGAAAAAAGAGATCTGGCTGGTTGATAACTCTGATCAGCCAGCCTAGAAGAAGAAAAAAGAATGGAAAACGTACGTTCCAAGGTACGAGTTTAACAAGGACAGCTACTCCATCCTCATGGAGATAAAGGATCGGTTGACCATTGAGAAGCCGACTCCAATGAAAAGTTCCGCTGAAAATCGGAACAAAAAAAAAACATTGCCACTGCCATGAGGATGTCGGCCATGACACCAACGACTGTTTCAGCCTCAAGCGGACGCTTGACCATCTGGCCGACAAAGGAGTGCTGAAGTCCTATGTGAAGTCCAAAGTGACTTCTAAAGCGAATCCGGGGCAGTCCTCCAAAAAGACTCCCCAGCCTACTGGTAGCTCGGACACCGATGAGGAGACGGTCTACACTATAGCAGGCGAATTCGCTGGAGGTGGCCTGACCATGCGGGGTACCAAGGACCATTTGAGAAAGATGGTCAATTCTGTTGAAGAGGGACAAGAGTCTAGCACCACCTCCTTCCCAGAAGTTATCATCATGGAGAAGGACCAGGGCAAAGTCCGCCGGCCGCATGATGACCCTTTGGTCATCGAATGCAAGGTGGCCAACCAAAAAGTTGGCCACATTTTGATTGACACTAGTAGCTCCTCCGACATCATCAACTATAAGTGCCTTTCCAACCTCAAGTATAAGCTGGATAGCATGCATGATGTCTCCCATCCTCTTGTTGGATTTGGGGGAGGAATGGTGCACCCAGTCGAATGGATAGATCTCCCCGTCCGGCTGGGAGAAAAGGGCAACGGGCGGCACATGACCATCCGGTTTTTTGTGGTCAAAGAGCAGACCGCCTATAATCTTATTCTCGGCCGACCCACTCTAAACGAATGTAAGGCCGTGATCATCCCTTCTCTCATGCTGGTCAAGTATGAGAGGGATGATGGCCCTGTTGGCTCCGTGAACTGAGATCAGAAGACAGCTAGAGAGTGCTATCTCTCGGACGTCAAACCTGCGGCTGTAGCAGCCGGACAGGGAAAGGAGCCTATAGACCTTGATGATATCAAGGATGACCATCCGGCCCCACTAGCCTCTAAGAAAAGGAAAACTGATCAGCTGGTGGTGGTAAAAAAAGAGAAGCAATAGCAATCACTGACCAGGGAACAGTCAGACGACCTCCGTCCCTAGCCGACTGGTGAGCACATTGATATTCCTCTGGACAATAACCGTCCAAAGCGAACTGTTAAGGTGGGAACGGTTGCTTTTGCAAAGATGGGTGCAAACTTGCACCATCTGCTGAAAGAATTCAAAGACATTTTTGCCTTTGGAGTGGAAGAGATGCCAGGCATCAGCCTAGATCTTGTTGTCCACAAACTCGCCGTGGATCCAAAAAAGATGCCCATCCGGCAAAAGGAAAGAAATCACGGCAAGGAGAGAAGTCAGGCGGCAGCTGTCGAAGTAAAAAAGCTGTTAGACGCTGGGTTCATTCGACTATGTAACTTCCCTGACTGGGTTGCGAATGTTGTGCTCATGAAAAAGCTGAATGGTACCTGGTGCATGTGCGTTGATTACACTGACTTTAACAGAGCATGTCCGAAGGATAGTTATCCACTTCCAAAGATCGAGATCTAGTCGACTTTACAGCCGGACATGCCCTGATGAGTTTTATGGACGCCTACTTAGGCTTTCATCAGATTCCCCTGTGGAAAAAGGATCAAGAAAAGATTGCATTCGTCAATGTTCAGGGGTATTCTGTTACAATGTGATGCCGTTTGGCTTGAATAATGCGCCTACTACTTTCCAACGAATGATCAATACAGTATTAATTAATCAAATTGGGAGGAATGTAGAGGCGTACATCGATGACATGATAGTCAAATCCAAGCAGCAGGTGGATCACCTTGCTAATCTCCGAGAAACATTCACCACACTCAGGCGGCACAAGGTCATGCTCAATCCCAAGAAGTGTGTCTTTGGTGTTGAGTTTGGGAAGTTTCTCGAATTCCTGATTGACCAAAGGGGGATAGAGGCCAACCCTGAAAAATACAGGCGGTCATTGACATGCAGTCACCCCGCATTGTCAAAGAAGTACAGAAATTAACAGGTTGTCTGGCAGCCCTAGGGAGATTCCTCAGCCGGTCAGGTGACAAGTGCCTCTACTTTTTCCAGGCAATCAGGAAGAAGACTATGTTTGAATGGGGGGATGATGCTGAGGCGACCTTCCAAAAATTGAAGCAAAATTTGCACTCTTTGCCAAGGTTGGTCAGCCCTCTGCCCAAAGAGACGCTCTACATGTATCTGCCAGTCTCAGATCATGCCCTCAGTGATATTCTCCTTGCTGAAAGAGATGACATCTAGCTCCTGGTCTATTTCATTAGCCACGTTCTCAGGAACGCAAAGCTTCGGTACCCCATGATTGAAAAATTTAGCCTTGCTCTTTACATGGCTATCAAGAAGTTAAAACCTTACTTCTTGGTACATCCGGTAGTGGTCTACACTGACCAACCGATCAAGTAGCCAATGACGACCCTAGAATCATCAGGCCGAATGCTCAAATGGGCTATTGAATTACAGAGTCTTGAAATCACTTACGAACCAAGGAAGGCAATAAAGGGGCAGGCATTCGCCGACTTTATTGTCGAAATGACAAGGCCGGCTGGGCCGGATAACACTGATTAGGTTTGGAAAATGTATGTGGACGGGAGCTCCACTTTAAACGGCTGTGGTGCAGGAGTTATATATCAGTCCCCTGAGGGGATAAGTACGAGCATGCACTTCGGTTTAAGTTCCAAGCCTCAAATAATGAGGCAGAATATGAAGCCCTGCTAGCCGGTATCCGCATGTGCAAGGCGGCAGGGGCAACTAAGATTGACGCCTCCTCTGACTCTCAGCTGGTCGTGAGCCAATACCATGGTGATTATGAAGCCACCCATCCGACTATGATCAAATACTTGCAGGCGGTCAAAGCTGAGGCCGAGACACTTGAAGAAATCAATCTAAGTCAAGTGCCTCGGTTGGAAAACGACCAGGTGGATGCTCTGTCTAAACTGGCATCATCCGCCTCATGTGATACACCTCGGTCAGTTTTCTGGGAAGTAATGGAAAAACAAAGTATTGAAGAAGATCCCATTGGAGTACTTGAACGAACTTCTACTTATATGGATAGCATCCAGGCATGTTTGCTAGATGGCACACTGCCGAACCCAACTCCAGAAGCAGCCGCACTGAAAAAGCGTGCGGCTAATTTCGAAATTCGCAAAGGAGAGATTTTTAAGAAAGGGTTCCTACAACCCCTCTTAAAATGCATCATCCCTTAAAAGGGGCAGGAAATTCTGGAAGATCTACATACGGGCTTTTGTGCCTCACATATAGGCGGTAGGTCTCTAGCAAAAAGGACTAGGCGGCAGGACTATTTCTTAGAAATGGTTCCTACAATCCCTCTTAAAATGCATCACCCTTGAAAAGGGGTAGGAAATTTTGGAAGATCTACATGCGGGCTTTTGTGCCTCACATATAGGCGGCAGGTCTCTAGCATAAAGGACCAGACGACAGGGCTATTTCTTAGAAATGGTTCCTACAACCCCTCTTAAAATGCATCACACCTGAAAAGGGGCAGGAAATTTTGGAAGATCTACATGTGGGCTTTTGTGCCTCACATATAGGCGGCAGGTCTCTAGCATAAAGGACCAAGCGACAGGGCTATTTCTGGCTTACCCTTGAGAAAGTTGCCATGACATTGGTGAAAAAGTGTGATAAATGCCAAAAATTCGACAAGCTTATACACCGTCCGGCCACAGATCTGACGACTATTCATAGCCTAGTTCCATTCGCCAAGTGAGGCATGGACATCCTTGGGCCATATACCTCTACGTCAGGCGGACGACGGTATATTTTTGTTGCCGTGGATTACTCACCAAATGGGTAGAGGCAGAGGCGGTAAAAAACATTAAGACTAAGGACGTCATCTCCTTCATCTGGAAGACTATCATCACCCGGTTTAGTGTGCCTATGTCTATGGTTTTTGACAACGACCCTCAATTTGAGACGTTTCAACTCAAGACTTGGTTGGGAGATGAAGGTATCTCACATTGCTTTGCATCAGTCGGCCGACCCCAAGCAAACGACTAGGTTGAACCCTTCAACAAGTTAATCTCAGACGGTATAAAAAAGAAGATTGAAAGAGTTGGCGGCCTATAGGCAGATGAACTACCACACGTCCCATGGTTCATCAGAACAACAGCGTAAAGGGCAACTGGAGAGACCCCATTCCTCATGGTGTATGGTGTAAGGCCGTCTTGCCCATTAAACACTATGAGCCGACTCTTCGAATCATGTTGTATGACGAAGAGGCAAATTGGGAGGCCATGCGGCTAGAATTAGACTCTCTTCCAGGCGCAGGGGCAATGCCGCCTTGCGCCATGAGATCTACCGTCTGAGAATGACTAGAGCCTACAACAAGAGAGTGCACAAGCGACCCCTTATGGTTGGGGAATTTGTGCTACGGAAAATGGAGGCAGTTGGTAGGGCGAATGAGTAAGGGAAGCTAACCCCAAATTAGGAAGGCCCCTACTGAATCTATGAAGAAGTAAGAGGCGGCACCTACCGTTTGGAGATACCAGACAGCAGGCAGCTACCTAGAACTTGGAATGTAGATAACTTGAAAAAGTACTAATTTTGAAATTTTGTAAATTTTTGATTCAAACTCATTAATGAAAAATCTGCCTTTTTCCCAAATTATGTCTATTTATTTTCACATTCAAGAGCACCGGTTTCACAATGTGTTGACGGACCAAGCTCAACATTTTATTACATTAGAGGGTACCGCCTGCACAATGTGCAGATAGCCCAAACTCACTCAGCGTTTCGTAAAGTGCATCAATAAGGACCGACTGCACCATAAACAGTCGACCCGAATACCTATGCTTAAAAGCACTGCCTACACAATGTGCATTTTATAAAGACTTGCCATTTATAAGATAAGTGTCAAAGACTTGGCGGCTAACTATTTTACTTAAACAGGCCGAAGGCCGGATATATTTTATAAAGCCATCTGCTCCAACACGAGTATGATCGTCTACTCCAACATGAGTTAGACAACCGACGACGTCCATTTGTGCAAAATCGTAGAAGAGAGCATCTCCCATTCGGGTGGTACATTTCTCTATAAATCGAAAACAAATGGCCCTACCGACTGTCTGGATTAAGATAACGCTCGCAGCCATTTGACCTAATCTATTTTGAAATCCGAAAAGTGTTAAGTTTTTCAATTGTTCTAATACAGACGGAAAGCAGCTACTATTTCATTTTAGAGGCTACACTACTTATGTATTATCGCCTGTTATTGCACTGGAGCAATACAGACGGACAGATTATGCTTATTAAAATAAGCTAAGTTCAAAGACTTAGCGGCTTAAGAGCATTAAAACGACTAATCGAGGCCTTTGGCCGGATACTCACAGTGCCTATCCGTCTGCTTAAGATGGCCGTCTGTCGCTTGGTTTGGGGCAATCACCATAGTGATTGATTGACTTAGAAACCAATCATACTCTTTAAAGTATCAATAATTTCTAAGTCAATCAACCCATTTTTGAAACCAAGGGAACATCTGGCCAGGGGCAAAGACATCCGCTAAAGCAAATAATCTCATAGTATATAGGCAAGTTAAATACTTAGCAAATAATCTATGCATATTAAATAAGCTTTAAACAAATTTTTTATAATCAAAACCGGTCAGACTGACCGGATGCTTCATTAAAATTAAAAAGCCGCCTCAATGGACAACTGGAAGAGTTAACCGGTAAAACCGAGAGAAATTATTGAATTACTAGACCCCTGGTCAGTAAAGATACATAAACACTCGACACGCAGGCCGGAAATGAAAGTACTTGGCCATTCGGCTGCAGATGATACCTAAAAAGCTTAAAAGGATCAGGAAAGGTCTTCAACATTAACAGCCGCATCATCCTTGTTGTCCCCTTGCGGCTATCCATCGCCGTTTCTGTCCTCTTCCTGATCATCATCATCCCCCGAGGACGACTCGTCTGAGGAGTCGGATTCCTCGACACCCCTAGCCGTCTTCTCTTCTGCCTGCTTCATAAGCCGGACGTTAAACTCATCATTGGCTACGTCAAACTTGGATTTTCAAAATTGGTAGTAGGAGTCCGGCTGCAATGATTCCCAAGCCATCCGCATGATGGAGTACTAGTCCTCCATCATTTGTTTGACAAGGCCCTTTTTCTCCTCCTCAGCCTGGGACTTGTATTTAGACCTGAGCTGGGTCTCTTGGTTTTGCAGTCGGCCCTTGAGCTTATCAACCTGCCCCTGCAGGAGGTCAACCTTCTTGTTCGCCTCTTGGAGGGGCTCCATCTTGTCCTTGAGGGCCTTGACCTCATTTTGAAGCTCGATAATCCGCCCCCTCGCTGCATCCAAGTCCTGCTTGACCTGTAGATTTGCAGACGCCTGGGAATACATCATATCAAGTGTCAATAGTTCATTTTGGGCAATCTCAAACTGTGTAGTGTGTAATGAGGAGGCGGCCCGAGCTTTAGCAGCCGTTACCTCTTTGGACTTGTCGCTGATTGGCTTTTTAAGCCCATTCACGTGCAGCAGAGCTTGCATTCGGCCAACATTGAGAATGGTCAATATCAAACGGCCATAAGCATCACCAAAAGTGAAATATCACAAACAAAAAATCATAAGTATCTTTCCTCACAGAGGAGTGCCAAGATGGTGTCGAGGTTAAGGGTGCTGACTCCTCTCACGGACAGTCGACCTTAGAATCAAGCTCCCTCATCATCTGCTTGGCCATCTGAAGGACAGTCGACCTCTGGGGGTTCTTTGCACAATTAAACATTATAAGTAAATTGGCTAAAATGTCTTGTGCCTTTAGAGGTACTAGGATCCTGTTTACTCTACTCAACAACCTAAGGTAAAAAGGGAATGATTATACCTTCCGCCTCCTCTTCCCTGGCGGCTTTGCTTTCGCCTGCTGCTGAGCTGACAGTAGTGTTGAGTGGCTTGCCACTCTTTGATACCCCATGGGCATCCGGCTTCATGGGTGTCCTAATGGGGGTGGAGTCGTCATGAGCCTTCTTAGGCTTATGGGCGATGTGTTTCCTAGGCTTCCCAGAATTGCCTACACCACCACCCGACATCGACCCTATAAGCAATGATGTGATCAAACAACTGCAAAAGACTAAGGTGGAAATGAATGTTTGGAAGCTTTTGGCTACCTCCCGTGAGCATCGAAAGGTTATAATGAATGCTCTTGTGAAGATAGGGGTTGATAGTGACATGAATCCTCAAGGGCTAGTCAACTTTCTCACTACTGAATTGCCAAGTACCAACAATTTGATTTCCTTTTCTGATAAGGATTTGCCCCCGGAAGGGGATCAACATATTAAGGCCCTACACCTTACTGTGGTGTGTAGGTAGATGAATGTTCCCATGAGCCTAGTTGATAATGGCTGAGCAATCAATGTATGCCCACTGCGCACTGCAAAGAAGCTGGGCATAAAAGATGAAGAATTGATTCCCTCTACTCAAGGGATTCGTGCTTATGATAATACCTGCCGTCAAGCCGTGGGTATTATCATGTTAAACATAACTACTGGAGCCATTGAACGTCGCACCAAGTTTCAGGTGGTGGACATTAAGGCTTCTTTCAATCTGTTGTTAGGTCGTCCTTGGCTTCATGAGCTAAAGGCAATCCCATCATCTCTGCACCAGAAAGTCAAAGCCATAGTTGGAGGGGTTCCAATCACCATTGATGCCTCTCCTATGCGTAATCAAGTCATTGATACTCCTATTGTACATGTCGAACACGATGAGGAAGATGAAGATCTCTGGGGTTTCTCTCTAGAAGACGTTCTCATGATCGAGGAAGAACAGAAGTGTCATCTCGACTTTGATCCCTATTCGAATACCGACATAAATGCAATTATGAAGAAGCAAGGGCATTTCCCTAGAATGACCCTTAGACTTAAGAAAAAGATGGTTGAACTTTGGGGCCACCCTGGTGCACCCAAGAAAGACACCTTTTGCTTGGGATTCAAGCCAACAAAGGAAGATATGAAACAAGATCTCTTAAAGATAAAAGCTCGTAACAATGCTTGAACCATAAAACAGAAATAGCCATGGATCCTTATCCTTTCACTCTCAATGGCCAATACATCAAAGAAGGGGAAGATTTCCCATGCTATGAATTTCCCGAGCCTTTCATCCACAATGGGAAACATGACCCAGGTTTCGAGGTGTTCCTGGATTGTGATTTCATCGACGAAGGCGATGAGTTCTCAACAGCTGAGAAACCAATTATTCCAAGCTCTGATAATATGAATATTAATCTTCTTTTCGGGCTGGAAAAGAATGAACCCAAGCCCATTGACAATGACAATTCTGAGCTCATTCAAGCTGTCATGTCGAGTAAAGATTTCGACCCCTCTGAGTTAATTGTCCCAGTTGATAGGGATGGGCGCAAGATAGTAAAGATCACTACACCGAGTGGAGAAAAGCTGGAAGTGACCACTGGTGAAGGCCCCATGTTTGATGAATCTGTTGATGAGTCTTTAGGATCTAAGGCCGACCCTCTTTCTGCTATTGAGTCTTTTTTTGTAGTTCCTCCTGTTGAGCCTCTTGTCGAGTCTCCTCATTCTATCCCAAATAATTCTGGTGAGATTGCAGCGACCTCGCCCTCTCTGATATAATGTTTAATGAATTCAATAAGATGAGTACCTTTGCTTACGATGTGAGTCATTCCCCTAGCCCTGATCAATATTGCTTTGCTAATGATAAAGATGACAAAGAAATAATAAAAGCAATGGAAGAACATGAAAATAAAACTGCAATTATTGAAGATACAGAAAAAGTTAACATTTCCAATGATACGACTATAAAAGAAGTTAAAATTGGATTAACACTAAGTCAAGAAGAACACAAAGAACTAATTAACTTTCTTAGTGAATTTGTTGATGTATTTGCTTGGTCCTACCAAGATATGCTAGGAATTGACAGGGATATAGCTCAGCATACGACATCACTCATTCCAGGTATGAAGCCTGTCAAACAAAAGCTACGCCGTATGAAGCCGGATGTGGCTCTCAAAATCAAGGAAGAAATCAGAAAGCAACTGGCTATAGGTTTCATCAAAATATCCAAGTATCCAGAGTGGATAGCTAATGTGGTTCCATTTCCAAAGAAAGATGAAAAGGTCAGAATGTGTGTTGATTACAGGGATCTCAACAGGGCAAGCCCAAAGGATGGGTTCCCTTTACCTCACATTGACATTCTGGTCGACAACACAGCAAACCATGCACTCCTATCCTTCATTAGATGGTTACGCTGGATATAATCAAGTACTAATGGCCGAGGAAGACATGGAGAAAACCACATTTATCACACAATGGGGTAAATATTGCTATACGGTAATGCCATTCAGGTTGAAAAACGCGGGTGCCACCTACCAAAGAGCAGCTACAACATTGTTACATGATATGATGCATAAAGAGGTGGAGGTCTATGTTGATGATATGATCGTCAAGTCAAAAGATCAGCCAGGCCACATCATTGCACTACGCAAGTTCTTTGAACGACTCCACAAATACAACATGAGATTGAATCCAGCAAAGTGTGCATTCGGAGTTACATTAGGCAAACTCGTTGGCTACGTGATCAGTTCTCGAGGGATTGAAATAGATCCCACAAAAGTCAAGGCAATCAAGGCAATGCCACCACCGAAGACTGAGAAGGAGATTCGAGGTTTTATCGGAAGGTTGCAATATATAAGTAGGTTCATATAAAAACTCACTGCGATATGTGAACCTATATTCAAGAAGCTAAAGAAGAATGTTCTAGTTACATGGGATAACGATTGCCAAAAAGCTTTCGACAAGATTAAAGAGTACTTGGCAAACCCACCTGTGCTAGCGCCAGCAATACCTGACTTTCCTTTTCGACTCTACTTTACGGTCACAAGAGAAATGATGGGAGCAATGCTAGCACAAGAGATCGAAAGCAAAGAAAATGCAATCTATTATCTGAGTAAGAAGCTTCAAGGTTATGAGACCAGGTACACTCCACTTGAAAAGTTGTTTCTCGCACTCGTGTGGGCCGCACAAAAATTAAGACATTACATGCTTACTCATACAGTTCATGTTGTGTGAAAGATGGATCCTCTCAAGTATTTGTTCGAAAAGGCAACACTCAATGGCAGATTATCAAGGTGGATAGTCAACCTTGCTCAGTTTAACTTGAAATTCGTACCACAAAAGGCCATCAAAGGTTCTGCAGTTTCTGACTTCTTAACAGATTTTCCACTGGAAGAAGTTGAGAAAGAAGAAAAAGAGTATGATTTCCCTAATGAGGATCTACTAATGACCGAGGATGATAGTTGGACGCTCTATTTCGATGGAGCTTCGAACAAAAGGGCGTGGTGTAGGAGTCTTGCTCGTATCACCTAACGAAGAGCACATCCCAATTTCCATGAATCTCGATTTTGATGTCACCAACAATGCTGCAAAATATGAAGCATGTATCTTGGGATTAGAAACAGCTGTGGCCTTGGGAATTAAGAAGCTCAGAATCTACCTCGATTCTTCACTAATTATCAACCAAATCTCCAAGAGATGGAAAGTGAGAAGTGAAAGTCTCGCTACGTATCAAGCTCATCTGGAAACTCTCACGGAGCAACTAGATGAAGTGAAATACACATATTTTCCTAGAGAAGAGAATTAGTTTGCCGACACACTAACTAAGTTGGCATCAATGGTGCGAATTCTAAGAGATACAATCCGAACGCCATTGACCATAGAAAGAAGATATGAGCCGACTTATGTTCATGCACTTGATGATGAACAAGAATCACAAGAAAAGGATGAAGAACCATGGTATACAGATATCCTTAACTATGTAACGAAGGGAGAATACCCTCCTAACACTGATAAAAGGGCACGCCGGGCTTTGAGGCTCCTGGCCTCACAGTATGTGCTCCTCCGGGGAGAACTCCACAAAAGGACCGCACAAGGGAGAAATCTCTTATGCATAGGTAAGAAAGAAGCAAATAGAACCATGGACAATCTTCATGCCGGAATATGTGGAACGCATATGAATGCTAAGATGTTAGTCCAAAAAATTCAACGATAAGGTTATTATTGGACTACCATGGAGAGAGACTGTCATGAATATGTCAAGAAATGTATGAAGTGTCAAGTCTACGCAAATTTACAGTACGTTCTATACATTGTCCTGTCCATTTTGTCTGGCGGAGCGGCACAATTAGTAGATATGGATCGCAACGGTTTCCACAACTTAACAAATTTGGATCAACTCAAGAAATTTTATGCCTAGTTGCATGGGTTCAAGACTCGATAGAGCTACGTTTGGCCTGATTCCTTTTAAAGATACGTAGGCAACCCCTCAAGGGGACCCGACCAATTTCAAAATAAAAATCCTTTCTTCTCAACATAACTATAGTATATATTGAAGAAAATCGTAAAGCAACAGCCACCGTGTCACGTCAAGGAAAGGCCACGACACGGCAGAAAATAATGCGACACGGTGGAATTTCGGCGAAAATATGCAGCAGAAAAAGCACCGTGCCACGGCAGCATACGCCGCGACACGGCAAAGTTCACAGCGCAGCGGCAAAAATTAACGCAACATGGCGGAATTCTGGCATAAAAATACAACACAGCAGCACCGTGTCACGTTTAAACGTACCGCGACGCGGCAAAAATTACCGTGACACGGCGATGTTTACCGTGTCACGGCAGACTTTCCAGGATTTTTGTTAATTATTTTGTTCTATTCTTCCATTGCATCCGACTTCTTGACTCGGATAATTAAAAAAAAAAAAAACTCATTGTAAGTTTTAAATATGGCAAAAATAAATATGCTGTTATTAATAGAATAAATATTACTACAATTGTTGGCATCATATGCTTTATTTAAAATTAAAACTTAAATCATAAAAGCAAAGCAATATTGGTCTAATCCTTCTTAGCCTTAAGAATTTCTTTCTTCTTTTCAACTAGGTCGGCCTTCATTATTAGCGTATCTTTTGTGGCTCGAACTGTCACACCCCAAGTAGAGCTTTCACCCTTTTCACCTCTCTTAGGTTTCTTAAGTTGTTTCTCTCTATAAACCATCTTTTCCTTACCCTTTCCTTTCACCCAACTCTTTTTCTTAAGCATGATAAGAGTCTTAAACTCAATTCCTTCTGTTCTCGGACCAAGACGATCAGGAGGTGCCTTCTTACTTCCAAGTCGTTCCTTCACATCAACATCAAACTTACGTAATCCTACTTGCTCTCTCCTACTCTGAGGATTTAACCATGATTTGTATACACTAGACAAAGGTGGAGGAGGTTGAATACTCGCAGAAACGGTCCACATAGGCCTTCCAATCCAATAGGTCTCATACTTGTGAACATTACTTTCGTGCAATGATATTTTATGAGAACTATCATTATAGCGTGGAACTACTTGTTCAAGTCCATATTGGCGCATCAATCGGGAAGGGCAATAAAAAGTCAACTTTGACATACTAGGAACACGACAATACGGTGTATCATTCGTCCCGACCATCCTAGTAAGCCTCCACCAAGGCACCACCCATCGAATGGAAAATTCTCTCATCGCAAAGAACAATTTCCAATCATTATATGACATGTTTGTAGAGTAATTTTTCTTCCTACAAACTAGATCATTGGGACCATATTTTTCAATATCGTCGGGGGCTTCAAAGAGTTCTAAACGCTTTATTAACCAAATCTGGAAAAAAAATGATGGTCAGTGTCACAAAAAAAAATAATGGGGCGCCGTGACACGGTACAAAACACCGTGTCGCGGCATAAAGCGCCGTGGCACGGTGCCAACCACGTGTCACGGTAATCAAACTGAAGGCGTTTTTACCTGCAACAATACTAGAGAGCCTAATCTGACGGCTTTCTCATCAGATTTTGCTTTGTCGAGACCACGCAAAGTTTCTCCAAGGCAAGTAGGCATAGGGGATCTTCTAGATTCAACATGTTCAAGCACAGATGCTAAACTAGCATGTCCTACTCTACCGTTTGCAAATAAAAGCTTGTTAAACATGCAAAAAATATAAACTCTCCTACGGTATACATGATATGACTCAGAGACAGGACGATTGAAATATAAATTTGCAAACTTTTCTAGATCTACTTCGTTATCACACACAATTTTATTTAAATCTGGATCTGTCAGATTGAGATGATGTTCAAAATCCTGGTAATAATATTCACGCAGAATAGGCATTGAAACGAGAGTTCTAGCAGGGAAGCCAAAGACAACACCAAATTCCTCCGGCAGAGGATAGATTTCATCATAATCGAACTTGAAACAATGGGTTTCCGACTCCAATAATCTACAGCTGCTCTCAGAAAATCATGTTTAATTGCCACATGCCTTAATGCCAATATATCTCTAACATGAAACAATTCTAGCTCTCTTTTCTCTGGATTGGTCAAAAAATATGACCAGTCACGCAATGTATTATCAAAATTCTGAGACATTATTATTGAAATATGAAATTCTAGCTATTTTATGTTTCGTAATTATGCATATCATGAATTAAATGGTCATAGTTTATAGACAAAAGAGCCTAGAAATGGAAAAAATTTATCCTGTCCCACGCGCAAACACACCGCTGCACTATTCGCTCGTCGTGACACGGCAACGTACACCGTGTCGCGGCACTGATTGCCGTGATGCGGCAACTTATACCGTAACACGATAGTGGCCCACGAGTCACGGTGGTCACGCGTTATCAATTTTTATCCTAGACCTATTTCTCCAGGATTTTTCTTATGTTTTCCTTCATCATTTATCCTTCAAACTCTTGTTTCGAGAGTTTTATACCTAATAAAATTCTCCTTTTTATTTATTTTATTTTATTTTTAATTCTTTTTGTTTTCGGGGAAGTTGTAAAACTTGTCCCATTTTTTAATTTTATTTCTTTATATTTTTGGGGAAGTTGTAAAACTTGTCCCATTTTTATTTCTTTTTATTTTTCGGGGAAGATGTGAAACTTGTCCATTTTTCTATTTAATTTTGTGAAATTTTAAAACATATCCTATTTTCTTATTATTTTTATCTAGGGAAGTTGTAAGTTTTTCCCATTCTTTTTTGTCGTTTTTTTAGGGAGAAAGTCGGTACCCTCCACTTACGAAAAAAAAACAACAACGTTTTTTCGCGTCATTAATAAATACACGATCACACACAAATAGTCATAAGCACACACTAACATACACACTAAATGAGTAAATAAGTATCAAATGCATAAAGCGTGAATAAAATGTACTAGAATGAGTCATGGTACAAGTAGTGTAAATGTACATAATAAAACCCTCGGTCAAAACTCTCCAGATCCAGAAGAACTAAGATTAGTGTTATCAAAAGACCGCGAGTAAGGGAATGGCGTACCAAAAATACCCTCCATCAACCGAGTACGAGGAGTAGTGTCCCTACCAGTCCCCAAAACTCCAGCAGAAGACATACTAAAAGCAGGACCTGTCCAGCTAGTAAACTGACTCCAAGATGTAGGAAGTGTCGGTGGAGGCATCGTCCTAGACAATGGAACCGAAAATAAGCCCTAATCCACAGGAGTGATGACCAGCCGAAACTCAGGCTGTGAAGGCTGGAATAGCTGGGAAGATGGGGGACGCTGCCACTGAGCCTAAAATTGCTGGAATGGTTAAGAAGACTGAGGCTGCTGGGTCTGAGAGTGCTGGAACGGCTGAGAAGAATGAGGCTGCTGCCACTAAGTCTCCTAAAATGGCTGAGAAGACTGAGGATGTTGCCATTGGGTCTGAGAATGGCTGAAACCCCTAAAATGGCTGAGAAGTCTGAGGCTACTGCCATTGGGTTTGAGAATGCCGATGAACCTCAAGGGATCGTCTGCGGCGACTAGGCTCCCCCTTGTCCGAGCCTCTATGCCTCGAGTGCGAGCGAGACCTCCGTCGCCTCCGTCGTTCCTGGAAGACACAAAATGAAAAGATATCAATGGTGTAAGATAAAACAAAAAGTAAACATGGGAAAACAGGTGATATGCCTCGTGAACATCGCCTGAACCACTCTGACAACTAGCACCGCGTCGTAGCTTGATGACACAATGCTTTAGAGCATCAATCAACTTCATAAAGCCTATCATATCCGAGTGCATGACCTGAAAGCAAAGGATCAGTAACAAGCAATATTCAGAAAGATGAAAGATATGTCAGAAAGCTTACTGACTCGAACTCATCGGGCAGGGACTCTTGCGCCTGTCTAAAACCCTCCGGTGCATCAGTATTATGCTCCTCAACCATACCAATCGGCCCCGGGTAACGGACAGACTGAGGTGGGATCTCGACCTTCCCCCTACGACGAACAGTAGTCTAAAACATGATCGAATAATCAGTTTATTCGACGGTTTAAACAGAAACTAGCAACAAAATTCTCAAAGAAAATCAAACCTCCAGAAGATGGGGTGGAGGAGCCAAGTAAGGAAGCAAGTCCTGAGAATAATCGCCATCCATGCGCGTAAGCTCCTAAAAAGGAAACTGATAGCACTCTCTCCTGTTCAGTAGCTCCTCCAACAAGCGTGAGTGCAACATCGACTCAGTTGGAGGCAATGGCACCACAAACGATCAACGCTGTGCTGGCGGACAACACGCTCTCCAAGGTACCAAACAAAACGTGATGTACCAAAGAAGACAGTATGACACGCCGAGCGCTATAAAGTCTCGGGAAGGTCGGTCAAGCTAGCCCAGGGCCGATACTGGATCTCGACAGGGACCTGAAAACCATTAGAAAATGCAGTGAATGCAGAAAAAAACATCAAAGTTAAAGAAATACACCGTGAAGTCAATCCTTACGCCAACGGTAGAGGTACCCCGACGCAGCAGCCCTCGCAAACTCGGTACTGACTCCACTCGTGATTCGCCCCGATCACGCTAGCTGGCACCGACAAGAAAATGGTGGACCGCTCCGCGACGCCGTCGAGGGGCTAATCCCGGAAAGTACTCATAGAACCACAAGTGCAACAAGAATAATCTTTAAGCACATGAGCCAAACCGGTAAAAGAAATACACAAAGAAGAAAAGATCGTCACCTCTATAACTCTCCAAAGACCATAGACGGTGACAGGGGACTGATCGTTCAGCTGCCTGCAGCCGTGATGCAGCGACGAGAGCAGATCAGCGTACCCCACACTAGCCCAATTGAAGGATCCTATCTCAGGGATCCTAGTCAGATACGGCAGGTAACAAACGAGTGCGCGAGAACTCCAATCATGAGAAAGAGTCTCGGAAACAAGGATCAAGATGAAGATCCGTACTCGCTGCTCTGGCGTCATCTCAGCTATATCAAAACCATGGGCGAGAATAGAAGTCGACTCTGATCGCCCACTCCTAGGGCCACCCCGAGGAACCGGTCGAACCCTGATATGGTGAACGACAAGACCTAACAACTCCACTGCTGCATTCGCCTCTCAAGTGGGGTCAGGAATCTGCTGGACAGGCCGATCGGTGAAACGCAAGCCGCTGATCATACTGAAATCAAGAGTAGTCACCGTCATCTCCCCCCAAGTGAAATGGAAAGTGTTGGTAGTATCCCAAAAATACTCCAACAGTGCTCAGATGATTATCAAACCACAGCCTTGGGGCTGCAAAATTCCACAACTGCTGAATAAAAACTCCTAAACCAACAGACTCCCACAAGGCGTTGGTGATGGGATCCCCTGTGATGATCCTGTATAGACAGGGAATCAAGTGTCCAGCTCCTGAGCCATGATGGCGAAGTACACCATCGACTATTCCGGTAAGTGGGCGGTGAGAAATATGGTTCTCACGACAGAAAACCAACTCATCTAGTGTCCACGAAGGTGGAGTCCTTCTACCCCTACTCGTTGAGGGGCGAGGCTCGGTCTCCAAGGCATCATCTATATACGTAGGAACCGTGGGAGTGTCCTTTCGAAAAGCCTAACGCAGTCCATGAGTAGAAATATCTCAATCTCGTTGTCTAGGCATGTTATTATGTTTAAACAAAAGATAAAAATCTAAATACTTGGCATCATTTCCTATGTTATTTAGTTATTTATTCGAAGGCAGCTTAACAGCTACTTTAACTTGCTTTTTCTATTATACGCTAAATTTTTACCTCAAGGCTAAAAATTGACAAAATAATAGAATGACAAACTAATACTACAATTTTCCTACTCGCATGATACTATGTTCTCCATGACAATGTAGTACATACACAAAAACAGAGCATGTTCGAAATTGCACGAAAACAATAGATCGGCACATCATAGCATGTTGTACAACATCTACAACAATTCAATCATCATTTCAAGTGCAAAGTAACAACAAGAACAACAAGAACACCATTCACGCACAAAGTAGTACCAAAAATGGTGATTTGCTCATTTCTTCACCAAATCATGCAAACTTGGTCTCAAATTTCTCACAAACCAACATAAATTCATATACAAGCTAATTCATGACAAGAATTTTGACATAAAACCTCAAAATAAAAAATCCTCAATTTGATTTTTTAAGGGTTTTTACATAAAAATTGATCATTTACAACGAAATTCAAGACAAAAAGCAAAGAAACTTACATAGATTCTTGTAGAGATTCGAAAATGAGGAAGCTAGCAAGAGATTTGAGTGAATTTAATGGAGAATTGAGTGAGGAAAGCTTAAAAATGCCGACGAAGAACACGAACAGCAGCAACATGAAATGAAGGAGGCCGAAAGTTTGAAATTTAAAGGCATAACAAGAACCGTGACACGGCGTTATGCCCCGTGCCACGGTATCCATTGCCGCATGACGGTATGGCTGATGTGGCACGACAACAAAGCTGGTCAAACGGGGCGAATTTCAAGCAAACGTGATGGCAGCAGGAGAAAACAAACACAGCGTCACGAACGGATATACTGCGTGACGGCAAAATCCGCCGTGCGACGGCGTCCAGAAACGTGGCACGGTATACGCGCGGATCCACCAGCGAATATTCAACTGCAGAAAACAAGACCACGTCACAAAGAATTATTGCTGCATAACGGCAATATTACGCCATGGCACGACAGATTTACACGTGTGACGGCGTGTGTGAGTGTCCTGCGCAGCTCAAGAACTTTTCTTGGAATATTCCAGGCATCTCTGACCAGTTTGAATTACTTGCCGCAACTTTGTAACAGTTATTTTTTCCATCGAAAAACTTGCGGGAAATTATAACTGATGTTTAAATGGTACCAAAATTACCACTTTACCCCTACCAAGTATGGAAGTCATATTTCAAGCACCTAATATGGTCGGATAGTCGATTTGAAGGTCTAATCATCTACAACCCACATTCGGGAACAAGCAAACTAGTTACAACCCACGTTCAGGGACAATCGAACCATTTACAGCCCACGTTCGGGACAATCGAACCATCATCATTTTAGTGATCATCTCCCAAGGTTCTCGATATAGAGAAACTTGCAATCTCATAATCAGACAAGTTTTTCCTAAATCATGGAAAATTGTCGGTCGTTGCCACCTCTCAAGGCGAAGAAGTTAGCGATTATATCATCTATCGACTTTCCTCAAGCATGGAAAGTATCTCAACAAACATCATCCGGTGGATTTCTTCAAGCATAGAAAACTGCCAAATTCAACTGTCAACTTTCCTCAAGCATGGAAAGTATCTCAACAAACATCATTTGGTGGATTTCTTCAAGCATAGAAAACTACCAAGCTCGTTTGCCACCGATACACTAGTGTCAGATACGCATTCTTTCCCTTTACTCTTTTATCTGTTGAACTAACATTTTTCTGCAGGTATCGGCGTATACAGAGTGATTTAGGGTCACAGAACGTCTTAAATCATTCTCCGTCCCTATCGACTACTTTGACTATCGTTTTCGAAACTGACGTTTCTACAAACTCAGTTAAAGTTGGGGCTTCTGTAGATACCTAAAAATGTCTCCCCGAAACCAAACCCGATGACGAACAATCTTTCACCGCCGTTATTGGTCGGGTTGATCATTTAATCCCGGGAGTGCTTAAAATTCATGTTCAATCAAAATCAGTTCGCAAAATAATTAATGAATCAGTCCTAATGTTTAGTCAAAGCATAGCCCAATTTTTATTTTGGCCCGAACCTTTTCAATCCATTTCATATTATTTATTAATTTAGCCCAATTAATGAATAATAAACCTAAATAGCCCGAAATTATAAAACGACACTTAAAAATTCTTATTGTAATTAGGTTTAATATGAACTTCGACGCGAAAGTGGAAAAATGTCCACCGTGTCACAGCATCATGTGCCGCACCACGGTGGAATGTGCCGCGTCGCGGCATATTTTGCCGTGTCACAGTGCACATGCCGTGACACGGGATTGTCTCGTGTTTTCTCCGCGTAAAACTTGAACCCGTTTTATCATTTTAGGGCTACTATTTCCCCGCGTCACGCTAAATTATCCCGTGTCATGCGCAGATATTGCGGCGTTGCGGTAGTCTGCTTACGTGTCGCGGTACCCAAATTTAGGGTTTTATCTTTTTAGGGTTCCGTGTGTTCCTTCTACTCATTTTCCCTATAAATATAACCCTCAATTCTGCAGTTCAGAGGAATCAATTAGTTCTCTCTTCTCTCTTCTATGCTCTAGCCTAAACACTAGCCTACCCTCTTTAAGCACACTAAGGAGTCCGTACTTTACCTGAGGTTCCATCCTTAAACCAAGGCGTGAAAGGTAGAACTGTTTGAGGGTTTGGCCCCAAATTAACTCTATTTAATTTAATTTTAATTATTGTTTTATTTATTTCCTTGAAGTTACTAACTCGTTTATTGTTTTATAGTTGCAAGCAAGCAAAATCAAAGTAAGGAATCATGTTCCTTTTATTTCTATTATGTTTCTAACGATTTTGTATTGTTGGATTATTGTTAAATTGCTTCCAATATTAATGTTTATATATTTATTGGTCACAATATTGCACATTAAAGGGAATATGTAATTGAAAATTACTCCTAATAAGATAATTTGGACGACCGGTTTAGGTTCCTTTTTAATCTTGTTATTAATTAAATTGATCACTAATATTTTAGAATTATGTGTTGCATTAATATTCAACCAATTTAGCATAATAATAGTTTGGAGCGAATTGAATCTTTGTTTGCATGCCTTTGAGATCGCAGGAATCACTTTTCACTATAAAAATCGGGGTAGAGGCCAATACGGGCGAATGTGACTCCATGACTCACTTTGTACTATCATCCCTATTCCTTATTTTGTGGTTCCGAACCATATGGAGTTAGTAATGTCATGGATTATGAATGGGGTGTAACCTTCACGGGTCAATCGTTGTTGTCTTTCGTTGTCCCTTATCGTGGTTGCCTTTTGTGATTCGTGAACGGTTTACAAGTTCTTTAAAAACTTGTTGGCGGCTCCCTACTTTCCTTGTCCCTAATTGTATTATGTCAATTCCCACTTCCTTTGAGTGCGAAGCATATTCACAACATGCTTAACATTGGCGCACTTCGAACGATGCCTACAATAGGTTAAAGATAAAATTGGTAAAAATAATCCCAACTTTAACTCATTTGCTTTTAATAATTCCAAAATTTTGATTATTATTGAATAATCCCAACTTTAGGGGGTATTCGCTTTTACTGGTCCCGAGTGATCAGTAATCGGTAAATTGGTTAATTTTTTTTAACTTCAATTGACACGTGGAAGCACGTAAATGGTCCAAAAATAAAATTTAAAATATTAAAATAGACAAAAAAGGAAAATTAAAAAAAATACCAGGCACCACCTCCTCTCCTCTCCACCTACGGCAGCTCCGCCTTCCCCACCCCCACCTGATGAGCGTCATTTATGGCGCTCAATAGAGTAGCTTTTAATTGCTTTTTCTATATTTTCTTGCTATATTTTCATATAATCTTTCTAGTTTTCTTTTATTTTCCATCTTTATAACTCATTTTGGTTTTTCGTTCACTTTTATGAGTTTTTCATGATTGTTGTTCTTATTTAGCTATTTTAGTTTAGTTTCTATTCATTTTGCTTTCTCTCTTAATTTTACTTGAATTTTTGCTAGTGAAGTTTCAAAGCTTTATTTGCTGCGCTCTCACGGTTGCGCCCTCATTGATTCTAGGTCATGAACGCACAAGGGCATCATCACGAGAGCACCGACGATAGGGATGCACGAGAGCGCTAGGAGAAAAACTTCGCACAAGGATCTACAAGAGAGCAAGAGGAGCCGTGCACGCTGCAACAGCACAGAAGGAGTGCGCGCGCACAGGCTCCTTTGTGCGTGCGCGCAGACCCTTGCGTGCGTGTGCACGGGCCTGTGGTGCGTGGGCACGGCCCTACTTCGATCCTCTACGCTCGTTTTACTTATATACCCCTTGACTTTTCCTTTTTAGGGGGATGATGATTTCATATGTACTTGAGACTTGTTTCTAGATTAAGTAGAGAGAGAAACTTTATATTACTTGTTTTGTACTTCAAATTACATCTTAAAGCTTGGATTTCATCTTCAATCAATGAAAATTAGTGTGAATTTCTTTCTTTGAATTTACTTTTTCTTGCTCTTTCCTTTAATTCTTGAATTTTTGATGTGATTGTTGATCTTTGGTTTGAGAGTTTGTTGAATTTGATTTTCTCTTTGACTAAGCTTGAAATGATGATGTTTGTGATTTAATTTGCTTTTTTTTTTCAATTCCGTTATGATTTGTGAGTAGATTAGTAGCTAAGGAGAAGGGGAAGCATGCTTGATTGATGATTTTAGCTAGTTGATGATTCTTGGTTAATTGGATTTTTGCAATTAAATTGGTTGACATAGTTGTGCATGTGATTAATTTTATTAGGAATGATCAACCTAGATGATTAATCTAGATTTTATAGCAAATTTCAGTGACATGAACCCTTGATTTGAGAATTGCTTTGATTGGTTAAATTTGATTGTGATTTTCCTTGTTAGTCATTCTTAGTGAACCCTAGCTTGACTTATAGGAGATAGCTTTTGAATTCTATTAATTGCAACTATTGTTTGTCCTTTGCAACGTTTGAATCAATTGAGTTATTCATCGATTAGCATGATCATTGAGCTTGCATGTGGAACCTTAAGCCCTAGTGTTTAGCATGTTGATTTTCTTTGACTTGATTAGTTAATTGAAACCTTAGTTACAATTCAATTCACCTTTCATACTTCGAAGTAGCTTGACCATAGGCCATAGTATTCTCCCTCTCATTCCTTGTGGTTCGACTCGGACTTGTCCTATACTAGGAATAAGTTTGACTTTCTTAATAGTTTGATTGGTGGTGCTTTAGAATTCAATGAACTAGATTACCACACGTCAAAATGGCGCCGTTGCCAGGGAATGATATTGGTGCTTTGTTATAGTTGTTGAGTCTACTTCATTTTTAATTGGAAAATACAAAAAGATTTTTCTCTTTTTGGCTACATTTGTAGCCGTGCTACTAATTATTTCTTTTGAGATTGTATGCGTAGAGCATGTGGTCGTTCACTAGTGCCACTTGATCCGTAAATTGAGAGGACAATTGCAAGGAAAAGAGTTGCTAGACGTTCTTTGATTTCTAGCCCTCCAAGTGAAGAGGAACCACAACAAGATGAACTAGCAAGGATGGGAGAAAATCCAAGGGTGGCGTTGAAGGAATTGGGGATTCCGGGTGCATATAAGTTTGAAAGTGGGATTGCTCCACCTACAATACCGGAAAATGACTTTGAAATAAGGCCGGCAATTATCACTTTCATAGAGAGGCGACAATTTAGTGGGGCTAAAAATGAAATCCCGCTAAACCATCTCAAAGAGTTCGAAAAGTATTACAACACTATCAAAATGAATGGAATTTCCCAAGAATTCATCCGCCTCAAGCTTTTTCCTTTTTCTCTCATAAGGCGTGCCTTAGAATGGTTAGACAAGGAGGTCAAACCCAATTCTCTAAGGACATGGGACGAAGTGACCAAGGAATTTCTATCTCGTTTCTAACTACAAAAAAAACGGCGGAGGCTACAGGTTTGATTCAAGGTTTTAAGCAAAATTCTAGTAAAAGCCTCTATGAAGCATGAGAGAGATACAAGGAGTACCAAAGAGAATGTCCTCACCATGGAATTCCTACTTACCAAATTATTCAAATCTTCTATGGTGGCCTAAGTCCTCAAGGAAAGTCGTGTCTTGATGGAGGAGCCGGAGGTCCCATTAAGAATAAAATGGAGGAGGAAGTGGTAGACATAATTGAAGACGTAGTGAGGTATTATAGAGATTCGCAAGATGGTGAAATGGATTCAACTAGCAAGAGTAGTTCTTCGGTGTACTCGGTTGATCATCTTAATTGCCCTCATACATGTATGGATGTTTGTGATGATCAAGATGGAAATGTGAATGAGCATATGAACTATGTGTCAAATAATAATGATTCTAGGTTTGAGAATCAAAGAGGTCAATGGAATAGGAATTACAACAACCATGGAAATTTTGACAATTATAACCTAGGTGATGGTAATAGGAACCAAGGCAACAAAAATTCCCTAGGTAACTATAACAACCAAGGTTATAGTAGCCAAAATCAAAACCAAAATTATGGTAATCATAACCAAGGTTATGGTAACCATAATCAAGGTTATGGTAAAAATCAAAGTAGAGGTAATTGGAACAATCAAAATAGGGGAAATTTTCAAAACAATGCTCAAAGGGTCCACCACCCGATTTTGCTCCAAAGATCTAAAGTGATAATTCCTATCTTCAACCCTCTTCTTCTTCAAGGACTAACTTGGAGGAAATCATTGAAAACCAAACTAAGTTGTTGACCACTTACATGGCGGTGAGTAATAAGAAGTTTAATGAAATGATGACCCCCAATAAGATGCTTGAAAACCAAATTTCTCAACTTGCCAATTTTTTTAAAGACCATGCAAGCCCTTCTTCTTTACCTTCTCAAGGCCTAGACCCTAAGAGACTCGTTAATGCCATAGTCATAAGGAGTAGCTTGAGGAGAGTTTTCCTATCAAGAGTAAGAGTGGGGAGGGTTCCAAGGAGGTTTTAGTTGAGGATGAGGGAAATGGTGCATCTTTGACTAAAGTAATGGTAGAGCCACCTAAGGAGGTGAAGGAAGAGAGAGAAGTTGTGAAACCCAAGCTTCCTTATCCACAAAGATTCATGAGACACAAGTTGGATGAACAATTTTGAAGATTTATTGACATGCTCAAACAACTTCATCATTCTCTACCATTTACCGATGTTGTCATCCAAATTCCAAATTATGCAAAATTCCTTAAAGATAATTTAAATGGTTGGAGGACTTGTGATGTTGTGGAGACGGTGAACTTGACCGAGAATTGTAGTGTAATAATAATGAACAAGATGCCACCCAAGCTAAAAGATCTGGAAACTTTTCAATCCCTTGTGTTATCTATAAGATACAAATTGATAATGCCTTATGTGACCTAGGAGCTAGTGTTAGCTTTATGCCATATTCGGTTTACCAAAGACTTGAACTAGGGGAACTCTTACCTACCAACATTACCTTGCAATTGGCCGATAGATCAATCAAGTTTCCAAAGGGTAAGGTAGAGGATATCCCTTTGAGGGTTCGTAAATTTGTTATTCCGGTGGATTTTGTGGTACATGAAATGGATGAAGATGCTAGCATTCCTATCATTCTTGGTAGACCCTTTCTTGCTACCTCGGGTGCTATGATCGATGTCAAGATTGCTAAAATTTCACTTAAGGTAGGAGATGAGGTGATTGAATTTGACTTGAATGATAGCATGAAGTATCCAAATTCTTCCTTGGAGAATTGTATGATGATTGACTCTCTTGATCATATTGTGTCTTCTATGCAAGAGCAATTGCTCACCTCTAATAATGCTCTTGAGAATGTTTTGTTGAACAAGGAAAAGATAGGTGTTCCTAGCAAAGAGATGGCTTTATACGAAGATTTTCTCAATGGGAGCCTTGAAGACGTTGATGAGCAAATGTGCATGAACATCACTAGCCAAGAAGCATTGCAAGCGGCTACAACAAAAGAAGGTAAAGGTGTCCCTATAGTTGAGCTCAAAGCTCTTCCATCACACCTTAAGTATGAATTCTTAGGCCCTAACTCAACTTTTCCCGTGATTGTTAGTTCCTCCTTGAGTGAGAGCCAAGCTCAAAAGTTGTGTGGTGTGTTGAGAAAGCACCAAGGTGCTTTGGGATATACCATTGATGACCTCAAGGGTATTAGTCCCGCTTTATGCATGCACCACATCACTCTTGAGGATAATGCCTCACCAAGCATTGAAAGAAAACGAAAGCTTCACCCTCAAATTGGGGAAATAGTCAAGAAGGAAATCACCAAGCTATTGGATGCGGGAATCCCCATCTCTAGCTCAAGGTGGGTTTCCCCGGTCCACGTTGTCCTAAAGAAAGGAGGCATGACCGCTGTGGAGAATGAGAAAGGTGAGCTCATTCCTACAAGGACGGTCACGGGATGGAGGATGTGTATAGATTATCGACGTCCAAACACATCCACCAAAAAGGATCATTTTCCCCTTCCCTTCATTGATCAAATGCTTGAAAGATTAACAAGGCATAAGTATTATTGTTTTCTTGATGGTTATTCTGGTTCCTTTCAAATTCCTATTCACCCGGATGACCAAGAGAAAACAACTTTTACTTGCCCATATGGAACCTTTGCTGATAGGAGAATGCCATTTGGGCTTTGCAACGCCCCCATCACCTTCCAACGGTGTATGATGAGCCTATTTGGAGATATGTTGGAAGAGGAAATGGAAGTGTTCATGGATGATTTTCCGGTGGGAGGTGTTTCATTTGAAGCTTGCCTTGAGAACCTTGAAAAGTGTTTGGCTCGGTGTGAGAAAGTGAATCTAGTCTTGAATTGGGAGAAATGTCACTTTATTGTTGAGGAAGGCATTGTCCTTGGTCATAAGATCTCCCACAAAGGAATAGAGGTGGACCAAGTAAAGATTGGAGTCATTGAAAAGCTACCACCTCCGGTCAATGTAAAAGGTGTGAGATCTTTTTTGGGACATGCCGGGTTTTATAGGATATTCATTAAGGATTTCTCTCTAATTGCTAAGCCCCTCAATGATCTTCTTCAAAAAAATTTTGAGTTCGTGTTTGATGATATATGCTTGGAAGCATTCAACAAATTGAAGAAAGCTTTGACTTCCACTCCCATAGTCCAAGCCTCGAGATGGGATTTACCTTTTGAATTGATGTGTGATGCTAGTGATACGGCTATTGGAGGTGTTTTGGGTCAAAGGGCTGATAAGAAGCTCCATGTCATCTATTATATGTCAAAAACCCTCAATGTAGCTCAACGAAATTACACGACAACGGAAAAGGAGTTTTTGGCGATTGTGCATGCTTTTGAGAAATTCCGTTTTTATTTGTTGGGTTCCAAGACCATTATTTTCACGGATCATGTGGCTCTCAAATATCTCTTTGCTAAGAAGGAATCAAAGCCTGATTGCTTCGGTGGGTGCTTGAACTTCAAACCTTTGATATTGAGGTTAGAGATAAGAAAGGGGCAAAGATTCTTGTGGCGGATCACCTCTCTCTCCTTGAGGACATCCAAATCTATGATGATGGTTCCCTTATCGAAGATAGAATGCTTGACGATTTTTTATATGCCATTGATGTGAAGGAACTCCCTTGGTTTGCCGATTTGGTTAATTTTCTAGCATGTGGGGAGTTTCCACCTTCATTTACTAATAATCAAAGAAAGAAGCTCAAGAGAGAAGCTCGACACTATTTGTGGGATGATCCAATTTTGTATAAGCGAGGAGTTGATGGCTTGCTCCGTCGTTGCATTCCAAGTGAAGAAGTGCCGAATGTCTTGAAGATGTGCCACTCGGATCCTAGTGGTGGTCACATGGGAGTTTCCAAAACTGCTTCAAAGATTCTCCAAAGTGGTTTATGGTGGCCGCATCTTTTTAAAGATACTTGGGGTTTTATCAAGCCTTGTAATAGATGCCAAAGGACCGGAAACATTTCAAAGAGGAATGAGATGCCTCAAAAACCCATCCTTGAGTTGGAAGTTTTCGATGTATGGGGCATTGAATTCATGGGACCATTCCCTTCTTCTTCTTGAAACCAATACATCCTTGTGGCGGTCGATTATGTTTCTAAATGGGTTGAGGCCATTGCCTCCCGTACAAACGACCACAAGGTGGTGATGAAGCTATTTAAAAAGATCATCTTCCCGAGATTCGGTGTGCCCAAGGCGGTAATAAGTGACAATGGATCGCATTTTGTACATAATGCTTTCCAAAAGTTGTTGAGAAAGCATGACGTTCATCAACGTTTTGGTCTTCCCTACCATCCTCAAACTAGTGGACAAGTTGAGGTGTCCAACCGTCAAATAAAGTTGGTCCTTGAGAAGACGGTTGCTAAGAATAGGAAAGATTGGGCGGACAAGCTTGATGATGCTTTATGGGCATATTGAACGGCTTTCAAGACTCCCATAGGCACCACTCCATACCGTCTTGTCTATGGAAAATCATGTCATCTTCCGGTGGATCTTGAGCACCGCGCTCTTTGGGAAATCAAGAAAATCAACTTCGATTTGGCGATTGTGGGAGAGCAAAGGTGGTTGGATCTTCATGAATTAGAAGAACTTAGGCTTGATGCTTATGATTGTGCAAGTACCTAGAAAGCTCGATCTAAGAATGCTCATGACAAACTTATTGAAAACAAGGAGTTTTGTGTATGTGACAAAGTTCTTCTTTATAATTCTAGGATGAAGTTGTTCCCCGAAAAGCACATGTCAAGGTGGAGTGGTCCTTATTTAGTTCAAGGTGTCTTTCCAAATGGTGTTGTTGAAGTTTCTATGTTGGATTCATCATCTCCGTTCAAGGTCAATGGCCATCGACTCAAGAAGTACTTCGATGGTGCTTTCGTTGGCCTAGTTCATAAAATAATTCTTCGATAGGTGGAGAACGTCGAGCTATGACGTTAAACAAGCGCTTCCCGGGAGGCAACCCGGTTTTCTAACCCTTTCTTCTAATTTTTCATTCTTTTATTTCTTTTATTTTTGAGAAATTTTCTTATTTTTCTTTGTTTTCTTGATTTTAGGTACCTTGGGATTAATTTAATTTTGATTTCCGACAATTTTTTGGTGTCATTTGAAGGTTTCAAGAGGTTGGATTGAATTAAAGTGAAGATGAGATTAATGTACAGGGGCGCTCTCATGGCTGCGCTCTCATGGCTGCGCTCTCGTGGACTTTAATCATGAATAAGTGCTTTTTGATAAATTTTGTGATTTTTGGTCTGTCCCTCTCGTGGGCATCACTCGAGCTTGACGCTTGAGAGCGTCGATGAGAGCATTGCACACATGAGCACTAACCTTGCGCGCACCGTCCCCCCTTGCCCATAGCCGTGTGCGCGCACGAGGGGGTCTGCGCGTGTGCACGGCCGTGGCAACCCCCTCCTCTCCTTTTGTTCGACCCAAAGCAGCCCCCCCCTCATTTTCTCTCTTTCTCCCCGACTCCACTCTCTTTCTCTTCCTTCTTCTATTTTCTTTTTGTTTCTTGAAATTGCTTCTCTTAGCATCATTATACTCAATCTTACAATAAATTACAACAAAGAAACAACAATTTCAAGGCCGAATTTACTGAATTTCGAAGAGCAAATTTCGAAATTTTAGGGGTAAAAATTTCAAATTTTTGAGGCTTTGATTTTTGTCTTGGAGCTTGCAATTGAGTGTTCTAATTGGTTTAATTCTTTCAATTGTTCCATTTTCAAGTGTTTTAAAGCATCATTGAGGTATGATTTCTCATTTTCTAGTCTTCTTCTTCCTCATTTTAAAGCTTGAAACCCTTGTTTGGGCTTTAATGGTAGAACTCCAATTGTTAGTTCTTTTTGCTTGTATTTTGTGTTGTATGATGTTATTTGATGATACTTTGAAGCTTTTTCATGATGAAATTGTTAACCTCACTTGAATTCTTGACATCACCATTGTTGGTCATTTTCTCTCTCATAGGTTTGTTCATGGTAGCTTTGTTTCTTTGTTTATTCAATGTTTTGGATAATTTTGCCTACGATGTTTCATGATTTTGGTCTTTCATGACAAACTTTTGCCTTTGGATTGATGATTAGTTGCTTCTTAATTCTCATTGAATATTTCTATGGTTGCTACTATATTCATGGCATTAGTTCTTTGCGACCAATCCTTGTATCATTCATTTTGGATTATCTTTGTGCTTGATATTTCTTGAGCAATTCTCTATGATTATTTGGTGATGATTTTATCTCTTATACTCTTGTGTGTTTGAGCCAATTTCTTGATGAATTGCTCATGCTTGGCCTTTCTTCTTGTAAATGGCCCCTATTCGTCGCAAGAAAAGGGCTAGAACAAGCACAAGCAAATCCTGGCATGTTGTTCCCCCTCCTCCCGAGGTGGTTGAAACATATGGCATTGAATTCTCAAAGGAACTCCATTGGGATAGATTCATCCAATTGACGAAGAAAAAGCTTAAATCCACCCGCTTTTATGATCAAACAACTATAACATTGCTTGGAATTGATGAAGATGTTCGTCTACTTGCCAAGAATATAGGCCTTTTGGAATTTTTGGATTTGAATGCGCCCACTTATGCTCGGGTAACATATGAATTTCTTTCGTCCCTTGAAGTGATTCGTGAGAATAATGGTGATTCTTCAAGGACATTGACTTTCCAATTATTCAATAATGATCATCAGATTTCGAAATCTCAACTTCGTTCATACTTTCGATTTCCTTGGGCCGTGGATGAAGATCACCTTGTATATCCAGCTAATGGAAATATGAGTGATGATCATGGGTATGATGAGCTAAAATGGTGGTGGCGCATCTCTAATGAAGGAAAGTATGAACCACAAACTTCAAAGGCCGCATCTCTAATGAAGGAAAGTATTGTTGATTGTTTTCTTTATTACTGTGTGATATGCTTTCTACTTCCTGATGATTCTGCTACTGTCTTGCATTCCCATATCCCTTATGACTTACCTGTTTCCCTTTTATTTCTTTTCTTCTCTCATGAAGTTACTAACATTCTTTTGTGTAGATATTTCTCTTTCTTTTTCTTTATCTCTCACTTTTTAGGTCCTCGATGAGAGCATTCGATGCTTGGAATTTAGTAACAAATTTCTTATTATCGTTACCAAATTATTTTCTTGTGGAGCTGAATGGTTCGAGGTTGCTTGCTTTTAACACCTTAGTGTATTTGGGGTCATTGGCGCTGTAGCTAAATGACGATTTGTTTGTCAATTGGGATATTATGTGTTTGGCTTGCTTCCTTGTGTTTTTCTCTTCCTTCTTCATTTTCTTTCTTCTCTTTCTTTTCTTTTTCTTTTCTTTTTTCCTGTTCTTCTATTTTCTTTTTGTTTTGCTTATTCTTTTTGTTATCTCCTTCTCTTTTCTTTATATTTCTTTTTGCATTTTGCTTTTTTATTTTTTAAAAAAATAAAATAAAAAAAGACAAAACGAAAAAATATTTTCGTTTTGAGGCAATGCTCTTATTTCTTCTTATTTTTGCTTTTGCTTAGGACTTAGTACCACTTGGACTTGCATTTTTGGATATTACCCTTCCTAAAAGGCAATGGTTCGCACGGTTTGAGAGTATGTTGGTTGATTCTAGGATAGAGTATGCTAAGGTAGTGTCTTTAGAACTTTTGGGACCTTGAAGCCGGATTTTATTTATTTTTTAAATTTGCAATTACTCCCTTTTGGTGGATTTGAAACTAATAGTGAGTTATTGCTACAACCATGTAAGGTTTTATTTCCTCTTGCTTTCAACATTTCTTGATTGAGCGGCGCATGGATCCTTGGCTATTGTATACTTTATCTAGAATTTGACTTTTATCTCCCGAGATCGCGACCGAGCCATTTAGGAAGGACAAAGACATCTTTTCGGGGTGATAATTTTTCCTTTTCTAGGATAGTTTTTCTTTTTTCTTTATTTTTGGTTTTCATTTGCCTACTTGCTAACCATTTGATCCATAAACCTTCTTTTCAAGCCACATCTTTAGATTTTGAGCCTTTTGTTTCATTCTTGTTCCCATCATTGGTTTTTGTGAAGCATTTGGTCTCTATTGTTGGAGTTTTGGTGTATGAAATGGATTGCTTGCTTCTTATAATGAAAGCAAGTTTGTGTTGTACATATTTTGTGAATAAAAAGCAAATGCAAAGTTGAAAAAGCCGTCTATAGTTAAAAGAGGCGAGGGCAATGAAATAATGTGAAATTGAAAAAATGAAAAAATGAGAAAAAGCGAAGCAAATTCAAAAGCTTTGGCAAAAATTGGAAAAAGTGAAAAACGAAAATTCAAAAATATTTTGATGTAAGTGTCTTTATCCCTATTTTAAGCATTGAGGACAATGCTTTGTTCAAGCTTGGGGGGAAGCGTTCTTACGCTTTTTGTATATATGTTTGTGATTTTGGCTTTGAATAAGCTTGGGGGTGTTTGTGTTTTTGTTTGGTGATTACTTGGTTTTGGTGTTAAGATTTGGCCAATCTTTGCTTCACAATTTAGGTATACCACCAAATTTCAAATTTTAGCCTACCTTCACCCTTTTCGCCCTTACATTACAACCCTTTCCAAGACCTTTTGACCTTTGTGGTTGAGTCACAAGTCGGTGGAGGGAGATGTAGGTCAAGCTTATAGAGCGGTATGCAATAGTCGAGACGTCAAGTAGCCTCAAATCTCTTTCTTTTTCCAGTTCCTCTAAGGAACCATTGAAATGCTCGCTAAAGGTAGATTTGAAGCTAATTGGGAGAATGTGCTAAAAATGTTTTGAGATAAAAGTGAATTGTGTCTTGATAGTTCTTTATGCTTATCATATTCTATGTTTCAATCAACCTTAGATATCTCGGAACGTGCCTACTCTTGTTTGTTTAGAAAGCTTGGTATCTACTTGTGTTTTGTCTACTTGCAAAAGTCCATTGTAATAGCATTTTTCTTCCTTTTGGTTTTAACTTTCTCTTTTCTCTTTTTTTTTTGTGTGTTTTGCCTCATTTTACTTGAGAGTTATGGGTAATTCTCTTAGGAAACCCTTACGAGAGCATTACTCGTCCTCTAAAGCGATCTAGGGGTTTAAATGGCTTGTCTTTGGTTGCTAAAATTTACCTTGATTCCTACGAAAGTGAGTTAGTGTCCATTCTCATATTCTCAAGTTTTCTTGTTTCTTACTTTGCTTAAATAATGTTGATGAGCGTCGTTTTTTGCGCTCAAAAGAATAAGATTTAGGTTCATTTTCTTTATTTTCTTTCATCATTTTCATATAATTCTTTTAGTTTTATTCGATTTTCCATTTTTTATAATTCACTTTAGTTCTCGATTGATTTTTACGAGTTTTTTCATATTTTTAGTTGATAATTCATAATTTTAGTTTTAGTTTTACCTTGCTACGCTTCCTCTCTTTGTTTTATTTGTGTTTTGTAGGTGAAAAATTAAGCTAATTTGCTCATTTTAGGACTGCCATGTTCGCGGGCATCATCTCAAGTGCACTGATGTTGGGGATGCTCGGGAGCGCGGAGTTTGATCAAGCAAGCGAAGGAGCCAAAGCCCATGCATCGCACAAGGGTGCACGCGCGCGGCATAGGGGTGCGTGCGCGCAGACCCAGCAGTGCGTGCGCGCGGCTGGGCTGTACGTGCGCACGGCCTGTGCGGCCCTTTTCGCTCGATTTTTCTTATTTATAGCTTTTGACTTTCTTTTTGGGGACGACTTAATTTTGTACTAGAGAGAGAATTTTTCCAGAAATAGTAGAGAGAGAAAGTAGAGAGAGAAGCTTAAGATTTACTTCTTAGTGCTTGAATTTGATCTTAGATTTCAATTTAATTTTGAAATTCCTTCTTGAATTCAATGAATATTTGTAAGATTTCTTTCCCTTGATTTACTTTTAATGCAATTCCTTCTAGTTTCTTGGATTTTGATCGAGATTATATTTCTTGCTTTAGAAATTGTTGATTGATTGATTTTCTTTTGATTTAGCTTTAAATGAATATGAATTTGATTGAATTTGTTTTGTTTCTTAATTCCACCATGTTTAGTGAGTAGATTATTTGCTAGGGAGAAGGGGAAGCATGCTTGGTTAATGATTTTTGCTAGTTGATGATGCTAAATTGATTTGAATGGTGCAATTAAATTGGTTGACATAGTTGTGCATGTGATTGATTGGACTAGGAGTGATCAACCTATAAGATTAATCTAGATTGCATTGCAAATTTCAATGACATGAACCCTTGATTTGAGAATTGCTTTAATTGATTGAATTTGATTGAGATTTTCCTAGCTAGCCATTCATAGTGATCCCTAGCTTGGCTTATAGGAGATAGCCCTTGAATTCCTTTGATTGCAACTATTGTTTGTCCTTTGCAATGTTTGGATTGATTGAGTGATTTGTCAATTAGCATAATCATTGAGCTTGCATGTGGAACCCATATCCCTAGTGTTTAGTATATTGAATTTCTCGATTCATCTAGGTTTCTTGACACCTTAGCTACCAACCGCATCTTCCGCAAACTTCGAAGTAGCTTGACCTAGACTATAGCTTACACCTATTCATTCCCTTGGGTTCAACCCTTGACTTACCCTATACTCGTATTAGGTTGGTCGAGTGTTTATAAATTTTCTTTGACTCTAGGAAAGGGTAGAGGACGACCTACATTTTTCCCGTGTCAAAAATGGCGCCGTTTCCGGGGACTGATATTGGTGCTTTGTTATAGTTGTTGAGTCTATTTCACCATTAATTGAAAATACAAAAAGATTTTCTTTAAGGTTACATTTGTAGCCGTGCTACTAACCATTTCTTTTGAGATTTTATGCATAGAGCACGTGATCATTCACTAGTGCCATTTGATCCGGAAATTGAGAGAACAATTGCAAGGTTGAGGAGTGCTAGACGATCTTTGAGCCCTAGCATTTCAAGTGAAGAAGAGCCACAACAAGAAGAACAAGCAAGAATGGGAGAAAATCCGAGAGTGGCATTGAAAGAATTGGGGATTCCCAGTGCATATAGATTTGAGAGTGGGATTGCTCCACCTACAACACCGGCAAATGATTTTGAAATAAGACCGGCGATGATCACTTTGATAGAGAGGCGACAATTTAGTGGGGCCAAGCATGAAAGCCCACTAAACCATCTCAAGGAGTTCAAGAAGTATTGCAATACTATCAAGGTGAACGGAAGTTCCTAAGAATTCATCCGCCTCAAGCTCTTTCCCTTTTCTCTCATAGGTCGTGCTTTGGAATGGCTAGACAAGGAGGTAAAGCCGAATTCTCTAAGGACATGGGACGAGGTCAGCAAGGAATTTCTATCCCGTTTCTATCCTCAAAAGAAAACGGCGGAAGCTAGAGCTTTGATTCAAGGTTTCAAGCAACAGCCAAATGAGAGACTCTATGAAGCATGGGAGAGATACAAGGAGTATCAAAGAAAATGTCCTCATCACGGAATTCCAAACTATCAAATCATTCAAATTTTTTATGGAGGTCTTACCCTCAAGAAAAATCATGTTTAAATGGAGGAGCTGGAGGTCCTATCATGAACAAAACGGAAGAGGAAGTGGTGGACATAATTGAGGACGTAGTGAGGTATTATGGAGATTGGCAAGATGGAGAAAGAGAGTCAACTAGCAAGAGTAGCTCTTCGGTGTACTCGGTTGATCATCTAAATGCAATAAACAATCTATCCTCTCAAATGACAAACTTGGGGAAGGAGATGTCCGTTATCAAGGCAAAGTTGGAAAGTCCTACCTACCAAGTTTCGAGTCTTCCCTCCCAAACTAAGGGGAGAGGTACGTCTTCTAATTCTCAACCCCTTCCTTCTTCTAGTAACATGCCTAGTGGATGCTTGTTTTGTGATGATTGTGGGTCGTATGAGCATGATGTTTCTAGTTGCCTTCATGCATGTATGGATGTTTGTGATGATTAAGATGGAAATGTGAATGAGCATGTGAGCTATGTGTCAAATAATCATGATTCTAGGTTTTAGAATCAAAGAGGTTAATGGAATAGGAATTACAACAATCATGGCAATTTTGACAACTATAACCAAGGTGGTTGTTATAGGAACCAAGGTTCTCGAGGTAACTATAACAATCAAGGTTATAGTAGCCAAAATAAAAACCAAAATTATGGTAATCAAAACCAAGTTTATGGGAATCATAATCAAGGTAGTGGTAACCATAATCAAGGTTATGGTCAAAATCAAAGTAGGGGTAATTGGAATAATCAAGGTAGAGGCAATTTTCTAAACAATGCTCAAAGAGGCCCTCCACCCAGATTTGCTCCAAAGGCCCAAAATGATAATTCCTATGTTCAATCCTCTTCTTCTTCACATAGAACAAATTTGGAAGAAATCATTGAAAATCAAACAAAGTTGTTGAACACTTACATGACCGTAAGTGATAAGAAATTTAATGAAATGATGACTCATAATAAGATGCTTGAAAATCAAATTTCTCAACTTGCTAATGCTTTGAAAGACCATGCTAGTCCTTCTTCTTTACCATCCCAAGGCCTAGATCCTGACCGGTTAATGCTATTGTCACAAGGAGTGGTAAGATCCTTGAGGAGAGTTTGCCTAGGATGAGTGAGACTAAAGAGGGCACAAAAGGGGCGTTGGTTGAAAATGAGAGAAATGGTGAATCTTTGAGTGAGGTTAAGATTGATAAACCTAGTGAGGTGAGAGTGGAGAAAGAGACTGTGAAACCTAAGCTCCCTTATCCACAAAAATTCATGAGACACAAGTTAGATGAACAATTTGGAAGATTCATAGACATGCTTAAGCAACTTCACCTCTCTTTACCATTTACCGAAGTTGTCACCCGAATGCCCAACTACGCAAAATTCCTCAAAGACATTTTGAGTGGTAGGATAACATGTGATGGTGTAGAGACGGTGAACTTGACCGAGAATTGTAGTGCTATCATAATGAACAAGATGCCACCTAAGCCAAAAGATCTCGGAAACTTTTCTATCCCTTGTGCCATTTATAAAATGCAAATTGAGAATGCCTTGTGTGACCTAGGAGCTAGTGTTAGCCTTATGCCATACTTAGTGTACCAAAGACTTGAGCTAGGAGAACTCTTACCTACTAACATCACTTTGCAATTGCCCGATAGGTCAATTAAGTTCCCTAAGGGTAAGGTAGAGGATGTTCCTTTAAGGGTCGGAAAATTTGTTATTCCGGTGGACTTTGTTGTGCTTGAGATGGATGAAGATGCTAATATCCCCATCATTCTAGGGAGACCATTCCTTGCTACTTCAGGTGCTTTGATAGATGTAAAAAGTGCTAAAATTTCACTCAAAGTAGGGGATGAAGTGATAGAATTTGATTTGAATGATAGCATGAAATATACAAGTTCTTCTCTAGAAAATTGTATGTTAATTGATTCTCTCGATCATGTTGTGTCTTCCATGCATGAGAAATTGCTCACTTTTAACGATGCTCTTGAGAATGTTTTGTTAAATAAGGAGAAGATAGGTACCCCAAACAAGGAGATGGGTTTGTATGAAGATTTGCTCAATGGAAGCTTTGAGGATGATGAGGGGCAAATGTGTTTGAGCATTTCTAGCCAAGAAGCGTTGCACGAAGCAACATCGAAGGAAGGTAAAGGTGCTCCAATGGTTGAGCTCAAACCTCTTCCATCACACCTTAGGTATGAATTTTTGGGACCCAACTCCACTTTTCCCGTGATTGTTAGCTCTTCTTTGAGTGAGCATCAAGCTCAAAAGTTGTGTGGTGTTTTGAAAAAGCACCGAAGTGCTTTGGGTTATACCATTGATGACCTCAAAGGTATAAGCCCCGCTTTATGTACACATCACATAACTCTTGAGGATGGTGCTTTACCTTCTATTGAGAGGCAACGAAAGCTACACCCCCAAATGGGAGAGGTAGTGAAAAAGGAGATCACCAAACTTTTGGATGCGGGAATCATATTCCCCATTTCTAGTTCTAGGTAGGTTTCTCCCGTTCACGTTGTCCCAAAGAAGGGAGGTATGACCGTCGTTGAGAATGAGAAAGATGAGCTCATTCCGATGAGGACGGTCACGGGATGGAGGATGTGTATAGACTATAGACGTCTAAACACATCAACAAAGAAAGATCATTTCCCCCTTCCTTTTATCGATCAAATGCTTGAAAGACTAACAAGGCACAAGTTTTATTGTTTTCTTAATGGTTATTCGGGATTTTTCCAAATCCCTATCCACCCGAATGACCAAGAGAAAACAACCTTCACTTGTCCATATGGTACATTTGCTTATAGGAGAATGCCATTCGGCCTTTGCAATGCTCCCGTGACATTTCAAAGATGCATGATGAGTATATTTGGAGATATGTTGGAAGAGGAGATGGAGGTTTTTATGGACGACTTCTCCATAGGAGGTGTTTCATTTGAGGCATGCCTTGAAAACCTTGAAAAATGTCTTGCAAGATGTGAAAAGGTGAACTTGGTCTTGAATTGGGAAAAATGTCACTTCATGGTGGAGGAAGGCATAGTCCTTGGCCACAAGATTTCTCATAAGGGGATAGAAGTGGATAAAGCTAAAATTGAAGTCATTGAAAAGCTTCCACCTCCGGTGAACGTAAAGGGAGTGAGATCTTTCTTAGGGCATGCCGAGTTTTATAGAAGATTCATCAAGGATTTCTCGCTCATTGCAAAGCCTCTTAATGATCTTCTTCAAAAAGATGCCGACTTTGTGTTCGATGATAAGTGTTTGGAAGCATTCAACAAGTTGAAGAAAGCTCTAATCTCTACTCCTATTGTACAAGCTCCTAGATGGGATTTACCATTTGAGTTGATGTGTGATGCAAGCGATTCGGCAATAGGAGGTGTTTTGGGTCAAAGAGTGGACAAGAAACTTCATGTGATCTATTATATGTCCAAGACTCTAAATGGAGCCCAACGGAATTACACTACAACGGAGAAGGAATTTTTGGCCATAGTTCTTGCTTTTGAGAAGTTCCGTTGTTATCTATTGGGTTCTAAAACCATTGTCTTTACCGATCATGCGGCTCTCAAGTATCTTTTTGCTAAGAAAGAGTCCAAGCCAAGGTTGATTCGATGGGTTCTTGAGCTCCAAACCTTTGACATTGAGATTAAGGATAAAAGAGGAGCGGAAAATGTTGTGGCGGACCATCTTTCTCGTTTGGAAGATTTTCAAATTCAAGATGATGGTTCTCCAATTGAAGATAGAATGCTTGATGATTTCTTGTATGCTATTGAGGCAAGGGAACTCCCATGGTTTGCCGATTTAGTGAACTTTCTCGCATGTGGGGAGTTTCCTCCTTATTTTTCTAAGAATCAAAGAAAGAAGCTCAAGAGAGAGGCACGGCATTAGGTGTGGGATGATCCCATCTTATACAAGCGTGGGGTCGATGGTTTACTTAGACGTTGTGTGCCAAACGAAGAAGTGCCTAGTGTCTTGAAAATGTGCCATTCGGATCCAAGCGAGGGCCATATGGGTGCCTCTAGGATCGCCACTAAGGTCCTTCAATGCGGATTATGGTGGCCACATCTCTTTAAGGATTCATGGGGCTTTGTCAAGACATGTGACCGATGTCAAAGAGTTGGGAACATCTTCAAGAGAAATGAAATGCCTCAACAACCCATACTTGAGCTGGAAGTGTTTGATGTGTGGGGTATTGATTTTATGGGACCTTTCCCCTCATCTTTCGGAAATCAATATATTCTTGTGGTTGTTGATTACATGTCTAAGTGGGTTAAGGCCATTGCCTCCCCAACTAATGATCACAAGGTGGTTATGAAGTTGTTTAAGAAGATAATCTTCCCAAGATTTGGGGTTCCCAAGGCGGTGATAAGCGACAACGGTTCTCATTTTATTCACCATGCCTTTCAAAAGATGTTGAGAAAGCATGGAGTCCATCAAAGATTCGGCCTCCCATATCATCCTCAATCAAGAGGTCAAGTGGAAGTCTCTAATCGTCAAATCAAACTTATCCTTGAAAAGACGGTTGTGAGAAATCGAAAGGATTGGTCGGATAAGTTGGATGATGCTCTTTGGGCCTATCGAACGACTTTTAAGACCCCCATAGTTACCACTCCATACCGCCTAGTCTACAGCAAGTCATGCCATCTCCCGGTTGAAATCGAACACCGCGCTTTGGGGCAGTCAAGAAAATAAACTTTGACTTGGCAAGTGCGGGGGAGAAAAGGTGGTTAGATCTTCATGAGTTAGAGGAGCTTCGGTTTGATGCTTATGATTGTGCTAGTGTGTATAAAGCTCGTTCCAAGGAAACACATGACAAGCTTATTGAGAAGAAAGATTTTTGTGTTGGCGATAAGGTTCTTCTCTACAATTCAAAAATGAAGTTGTTTCCCGGAAAGCTCATGTCAAGATGGAGCGGTCCCTAATTGGTCAAGAATGTTTTTCCAAGCGGTGTTGTAGAGGTCTCAATGATGGATTCTTCTTCTCCATTTAAGGTCAATGGCCATCGTCTCAAGAAGTATTTCGACGGTGCTTTTGTTGGCCTTGTTCACTCATTGCTTTTCCGGCAACCACCTTAATTGGTGGAGGACGTCGAGCTATGACGTTAAACAAGCGCTACCCGGGAGGCAACCCGGTTTTCTAACCTTTTTCTTTTGACTTTACATTTTTCTTTATTTCTTTTATCTTTGAGATTTTTCTTATTTCTCTTTCTTTTTAATTGTTTTCTTGATTTTAGGTACCATGAGATTGATTCAGAGACAATTTCCAACAATTTTGGTGTTATTTCAAGCTTTCTCGAGGTTTGGTTAACCTTTGGTGGAATATTGTTGGGGTTTTATGCTCTCATGTTTGCATTTTTCAAGCTTTCAAATATCCCCTTATGCAAACACGAGAGTATATTCATGGCCGACATATTATTGCTTGGTGCACGCACACCAAAGGGGTCAGAAATTTTTCACTCATTTTGGCAAATATTGCTAATTTTTGAACCATCCCCGTACCCCCTTGGTGCGCACGCACCACAACCCTGCGCGCGTGCACCACAGGGGTCAGAGATTGGCCGAATTTTTTATCATAAAAAGCCCCACCTTAAAACCCCAAGTGTTCCACCTTATTTCCCCTTTCTCTCTCCCCGACTTTTTCCTTCTCTATCTTCTCATCAAACCCTATCATCCTTTCTAGCAAAAGCATCTCAATTTCACCTCTTTTATTCTCATTCTAACATCAAATTACATTTCACACATCAAATTTTCGAATTTCTCAAGAAAATTTCCAGATTTTCGAACCAAAAATTCAATATTTTGGGTTTATTTTCGAAATTTTGTGAATTTGTGTTGAGGGTTTGGAACTATCTTTGGGTGTTCTATTTGTTCTTAAATCTTCATTTTGGGAAATTTGCAAGTAATTCAAGGCTACATTGAGGTATAATTTCTTATTTTCTAGTCATCTTCTTCCTCATTGTTCAAGCTTGAAACCTTGTTTTTGCTTTCATGGTAGAACTCCATTGTTGGTTCCTTTAACTTGTAATTTGTGTTTAATGATATCATTGAGTGTTAAATTAAAGCTTTTTCATGATGAATTTTTATAATTTGCTTGATTCCTTGATTCACCATTGTTGGTCATTTTCTCTCTCATGGGTATTCTTTATAATGGTTTTATTGCTTTGATAATTCAATGCTTGAGGTTATTTTGCTCAATTTGACTCATGATTTGGTTTCTTATTTTCATTTTTGCCTTTAATCCATGCTTACTTGTTTCAAATTCATGATTCTATATTAATGGCATTTTGTTCATATGTAGCCATATCATGACTTGGTCTCTTACTTGTTTCTATTTTGAGATAATTGCTTTTGTGCTTGATTCTTGAGAAATTATTTATGTCTCTTATTGCAAAAAGACATATGTAAGTTTGCTCATGAGTTATGCTTCTTCTTGTAGTTGGCTCCAATCCGTCACAAGAAGCGGGCAAGATCAAGTTCTAGCAAACCAAGGCATGTTGTTCCACCTCCACCCGAGGTAGAAGAGACATATGGCATTGAGTTTTCTAGGGAATCACATTGGGATCGTTTCAAACGTCTATCCAAGAGAAAGCTTAGACCAACAAGATTTTACGATCAAGCAACAACCAAGTTTCTCGGCATAGATGAGGATGTTCGGTTTCTTGCAAAGGGCCTTCATCTTTTGGAATTCTTGGATTTGAGCGCCCCTACTTATGATAGCGTGACCTATGAATTTATTTCTTCTCTTGAGATAGTCCAAGAATCGAGTGACGGTTCTTCAAGGACTTTGACATTCCAAATTTTCAATCATGATCACTCATTGACGGATTCTCAACTATGTTCTTACTTCAAGTTTCCTTGGGGCGCGGACGAGGAACAATGTATCTACCCGGCACATGATAGAATGGTAGAGGATCATGGATATAATGAGCAACGTTGGTGCAGAAGTATCTCGGAGGATGGGAAGTATGAGCCTCAAATTCCAAGACCGCCTCCATGATTCACCCGGCTATGCGGTATTTTAACCGTCTCCTCACTTATGCTCTTTGCTCCAAATATTCTTTGGGAGCTATCTCTCGAGAGGAGCTTTGTTGGCTATGAATAGCCGACCAAAATGACTTTGAGATTGAGTTGGTGGTTTTTACAGAGCACTTCATCAATCGACTATTGGATATTCGGGATGGAGTTAGCCTATCGGGGAGCATCCAATTGGGAGGGATGATTTGTATCCTAGCTCTATGCATCAATGAAGACTATAAGACTTTGTTCAATGAGCTTCCCCCAATTATTGATCCTCGAGAAAAATCTTCTTCTCATTTCCTCAACATCTCCGCCCTTGTGAACCAAAAGTTCCTTGATCGTACGAAGAAGGATGATGTCTTCATTTGGAAAGTTTCTCGGGTTAAAGAATGGTTTTTAATCCCATGCAAAGAGGCAACCACCCGTCCAAGAGTGAAAGACTCCTTATCTTGGAGGCCTCCAATGCAAGATATTCCTCCTTCTATTCGACGTAGGACGAATCAAACAAGAGGCCGCTCGACCAATGCTCTCTCATCAAATGTTCAAACTATTCCCACAGTTGAACCAAAAGGTACACCTATTCCTTCCCCCTCTTCCACTCCTACTTTTGATTTGTCAACCATTCATGCTAGGCTTGATTCTATTGCTAATGTGTTATATTCCATGCCTTCTATGCAACCCTCTAATCTTGGTTATGACTATCATACAAATCAATTGTACGATATGCATGTCCGGAGAGCGAAAATCGAGCCATATGTGAACTACCCTTATCTCCCGGTCCAACAAGGACCTATTCCTCAGTGGGAACCTTTTGATCCTACCATTGGTCCTCGGCCTTGCTACCCTTATTGGGAGGCCCTCATGTTCACCCTAGTTCTACCATGGGCACCACCCCGGCCACTTACGACTATCGGCGGCCCGGTGGTTGTGATTATACATATTATCCGGCTAATCCTTCGCCTTTTCCGGACCCTGAGACTTTTGGGCGGTGGGGTAGGTCGGGTGAGCCGGTCTTAGATGATTGGTCTCAATATTTTGAGGATGATAGAGCTAGGAGGAATGGTCGATTAAGGGGTAAGGCTCCCATGGACGTGAGTGAGATGGCTAGCTCTAGTCATGTGATGGAGACCGGTGAGGGGAGTTCTCATTCTACCCCTTACCATAGTGCGGAATGATACTACCATGCCCCCCCTTCTTCTGTGCTTTTTATGTTTCTCGATTACCTATATGCCTTTAGGTTTAGAGTTCGGGGGGTGGTCCAGTCTAAGCTTAGGGGTGCTTTCTGCATCATTTTCTGTGCTTTCCCATATTTTCCCCCTACTTTTGTTGTTCTTCCCTGGTCTCCTATGCTTCTGGCTTTGATCTTTCTGTTGTTCGGTTTTATGATGATGCTGCTGTATTTCTGCTGATTCGTCTGCCCGGGTTTGTTGTTTGTTTCGCTGATTGTTGTCCACTGAGTTTCTCTATGTCTTTATTATGATGATTCCTGATGATGACTGTCTGATTTCTTATCTCCTGATACTATTTTAGTCTGTTGATTCTGACCCTTTGCTGCTGCTATTACTGGCTTTTTCTTTGTTTTCCTACATTTTATTTTTTTTATTTTCTTCTTTTCTTTTGTATAGAAGTTACTAACAATTTTCTTTGTATATAGTTTTTTGTTATTCCTCACCTTGCTCTATTGCTTATGCTTTGGGTTTCGACGATTCATCAAGGTGCTCTTTCACCTTTTTAATGTGCAAAAGCTTTGGCGCCCGGTGAGATCTTTCTACTTCTTTTCTTTTTCTTCTCTTGGTTACTTAGTCTAGGTTTAGTTCTAGGAGAAGTTGAATGGTTCGAGGTTGTTAGCTTTCTAGCACCCTAGTGTGTTTAGGAACATTGGCGTTGTGACCGAATGTTCACTTGTTTGTTGATTGAGATTTATGTGTGTTAGCATTATTTCCTTTTTGCATTCTACTACTCCTATATCTTTCTATTTTTCATTTCATTTTCCTTTTCTTCTTTTTATTTTTCTTTCTCTATTGTTTTCATTTTCCTTCTTGTTTTCCTTTTTCTTATTCTTTTATGTTCTTTTTATTTCTTTTCTCTTGTAAAACAAAAAAAAAAACAATAATAAATAAAAACTTAAAAAAAAAACGTATAAAAAAAAGAGAAAAAAAACCTTGTTTTTGTGAATACGAATAAATGTTTTTGCTTTTACTTTGGCTTTAATACCACTTGAACTTGCACATTGGCTATTTTTCTTCCTAAATACAATGGTTTACACGGTTTGAGAGTATCTTTGGTTGATTCAAGGATAGAGTATGCTAAGGTAGCGGTTTAGACCTTTTGGGGCCTTGAAGCCGGATTCTTTTGGTTTGTGGTAAGAAGGAGTTGCTTCCTTTGGTGGATTTGACACCTTTAGTAAGTTTTTGCTACAACCGTGTGAGGTTTCTCTTTTTCAAGCCTTCATCACTCTTGATTGTGCGGCGTGGATCCTCCACCTTTGCATCCCTAATCTTTAATCTTGACTCATAATTCTCAAACACGAGACCGAACCAACTAGGAAGGACAAAGGCCATTTTTCGGGGTGGTAATTTTTCATTTCTAGGATTTTCTTCTTTCTTTTTAGTTCATTGGGTTTACATTTCCCATCTTGCTAACCATTTGATCCATTCTCCTTCATTTCAAGCCACATCTTTAGAACTTTGAACCTTTTGTTTCTTTTGGTTCCATTATTGGTTTTTGTGAAGAAAATGGCCATGCCTTTGGAGTTTGTGATCTAGAAAGTTGGAAATTGGTTTTATTTGTCTGCGAACTCGTCTTTTGTACATATTGTGAATAATGACAAATGAATATAATCGAAAAAGCCGTCCATAGTTAAAAAAGGCAAGGACATAATAAATGCAATATCGAAAAAGCCGTCCAAAGTTAAAAAAGGCGAGGACAATTGCTTTGATATAATGAAAATTACATACAAAAAAAAAAAGAAAATGAAAAATTCAAAAAAATAGTTTGATGTGATTCTTTTCCCTTTTCTCGCATTGAGGACAAAGCTTCCTTTTAGCTTGGGGGAGAAGCGTTTACGCTTTTTGTATATATGCTTGTGGATATAGCTTTGAATAAGCTTGGGGGTATTAGTTTGTTTTTGTTTGGTGACTTCTTGGTTTTGGTGTTGAGGTGTGGCCAACCTTTGCTTCATAATCTAGGTGTACCGCCAAATTCTAAATTTTAAGACTACCCCTAACCTTTTGCCCTTACGTTACAACCTTTGGGAAAATCCTTTCGACCTAGTGGTTGAGTCATACACCGAGGGAGGGCATTATGAGTTAAAGCCTAAAGAAAAAGGATGCAAGGTTGAGATGTCGACTCAAATTCAAATCTTTTCCGGTTCCTTCGTGGAACCATAGAGACGCTTACTAAGGGAAGATTTGAGGCCATTAGGGAGAACGCGGATTAATTGGTTGGGATGAAAGTGGATTGCGCCTCATTAGTTCTCTACGCTTAGCATACCCCGTGTTTCAATCAACCCTCGATATCTTAGAACGTGCTTACCATTGTTGTTTTAGAAAGCTTGATATCCTTTGTGCCTTGATCATGTGCAAAAAGCCTTTTTCATGATGAATTTGTATACCTTGCTTGAATCCTTGATTCATCATTGTTGATCATTTTCTCTCTCATGGGTATTTTATATGATAGTTTCATTTCTTTGATAATTCAATGTTTTGGGATTAATTTTCTCATAATGATTCATGATTTGGTCTCTTGTGTCCAATTTTGCCTTTACTTCATGACTAGTTGCTTCAAGCTTATGTCTCAATATTCATGTCATAGTTCATGTGTGACCATTTCTTGTTTCATTTTTTATTGAATAATGTTTGTGCTTGACTTTAGAGCAATTTCTTTTGAATATTCTTGAACAATGATAATTGTAAATGAATTGCTCATGAATTGCTTTGCTTCTTGTAGATGGCTTCCATCCGTCATAAGAAGCGTGCTAGAACAAGTTCAAGCAAAGCTAGGCACGTTGTTCCACCTCCCCTTGAGGTGGTAGAGACATACGGCATTGAATTCTCTAAGGAATTACATTAGGATAGGTTCAAGCAACTATCCAAGCGGAAGCTCAAGTCAACAAGATTCTACGATCAAACAACAACCAAGCTACTTGGAATAGATGATGACGTTTGCTACCTAGCCAAGAACCTCGGTCTGTTAGAGTTCTTGGATTTGAGCGCCCCTACCTATGCTAGGGTGACGTATGAGTTTCTATCAACCCTTGAAGTGGTCCGAGAGTCAAGTGGTGACTCTTCGAGAACTTTGACCTTTCAACTTTTCAACAATGATCATCGGTTATCGGAGTCACAACTTTGTTCCTACTTTCAGTTTCCTTGGGCCGTCGATGAAGACCATCTTGTCTATCTGGCTAATGGAAAAATGGCTAGCGACCATGAATATGATGAACCCAGGTGGTGGCGGCGTATCTTTGATGAAAGGAAATATGAGCCTCAAACTTCTAAATCTGCATCAATCGTTCATCCGGCTATGAGATACTTTAATCGTATTCTCAACTATGCCCTATGTTTTAAGGACTCTTTGGGAGCTATCTCCCGTGAGGAGCTTTGTTAGCTATGGATTGCCGACCAAGAGTCGCATGAGATCGAGCTTGTAGATTTCACTCAACACTTGATCAACCAATTTTTAGACATCCGAGATGGTGTTTCTCTTTCGAGAAGCATCCAAATTGGAGGCATGATCTCTATCCTCGCTCTTTGCCTCAATGATTCATATAAAGATTTGCTATGCGAGCTCCCTCCGATAATTGACCCTAGGGAGAGGACGCCTTCTCATTTCCTCAATGTCTATGCTCTTGTAAACAAAAGTTCCTTGATCATACCAAGAAGCATACTATTTTCATATGGAAGGTGTCCTGAGTGAAGGATTGGTTCTTGATTCCAAGTAAGGAGGCTACAAACCGTAATTCAAAGACGAACTCTTTGACTTGGAGACCTCCAAGATGCAACATCTACCCCTCTCTTCGAAAGAAGTCAAATCATACAAGAACCGCCTCTAATGATGCTCTCTCGACGGATTTCCAAGCTTTACCCCCGGTTGAACAAAGAGGTACTCCTATTCCTCCTTCTACTTCTTCTTTTACATTTGATTTATCTACTATTCATGCCAAGTTAGATTCCATCACTAATGTCTTGTTTTCCACGCCTTTTGGGCGTGATTCTTCTCTTGGCTATGATTTTCATGCTAATCAATTGTATGACTACCATGTGAGGAGGGGGGAGATTGAACCTTACTTGAACTACCCATACCTCCCGGTCCAACAAGGACCTCTCCCTCAATGGGAACCCTATCGTGGGTCCTAGACCTTGTTACCCGTATTGGGAGGGTCCTCATATCCCTCCTAGTGCTATCATGGGCACCACCCCGGTCACTTACGACTACAAGCGGCCCGTTGGATGCGATTATACATATGATCCCGCGAACCCTATGCCTTTCCCAAACCCCAAGACTTTTGGTAGGTGGGGATTATCGGGAGAGCCGGTTTTGGATGATTGGTCTCATTTCTTTGAGATAGACCGTGCTAGGCGGGATGGGAAGTTAAAGGGGAAAGCTCCTATTGAGGTGAGTGAGATGGCTAGCTCAGTTCATCTCTTAGAGACCGGTGAGGGGAGTTCTCATTCTACCCCTTACCATAGTGCGGAGTGAGACTATTGTGGCTACCCCCCTTTTCCCATATGCTTTATATGAAGTTCTCTTTTGCCTATGTGTTTTTAGGTTTGGAGTTTGGGGGGTATTTCATTATGAGCTTGGGGGTGATTTATGTTGTCTGTGTGCTTCACTGTTTCCCTCCTCGCTATTGTAGTTCACTCCTGGTCTCTTTTGCTTCTAGTATTGATCTATGTGCATCTCATGTTGATGTATTTCTGCTGATTTCTCTGTCCAGTTCTTGGTATTGTTGTTTGTTCTGCTGATTGCTGTCTGTTGTGTATCTCTGCTTCTCTGTGATTATGATTCCTGATGATGATTGTTTGATATCTTGTTTCCTGACTCTACTTCTTTCTGATGATTCTACTTCCTGATTTCATTGCTGACCCTATTCCTGATGCTATCATATATTACTTTTTCTTTATTTACATACATTTATCTTTTATATTCTTCTTTCCTTTTGTATTGAAGTTACTAACAATCTTCTTTGTATATAGTCTATATTCTTTCTCACCTTACTTCGTCACTTATGCTTTGGATATTGATGCTTCATTAAGGTGCTCTTTCATTTTGTTTAATGTAGCATAGCTTCGACGCATTGTGAGATCCTTCTGATTTTGTTCTTTTTTTATTTTCTTTTCTTGGATGCTTAGTTTAGGTTTAGATTAGGAGAAGTTGAACGGTTCGAGGATGTTTGCTTTCTAACACCATAGTGTGTTTGGGAACATTAGCGTTGAAGCCGAATGTTCACTTGTTTGTCGATTGGGACTTATGTGTGTTAGCATGACTTACTTGTTGCACTTCTACTTCTCCTTTGCTTTTCTATTTCTTATTTTATTTGTTTTTCCTCTTTTTCTATTTTCTTATGTTTTTCTTTTTCTTTTTGTTTCCCTTTTCTATTTTCTTCTACTTTCCTTTTTACTCTTTGCTTTCATACATTTTGATTTTATACTTTCCTTTGCAAAAAGAAGAAAAAAAAAGAGAAGAAAAAAAAAGAAAAGAAGAGAAAAAATAAAATTAAATTAAAATACAAAAAGGATTTTTTAAATATGAATAAAATGTTTTTGTGGCTTTGCTTTTCTTTCTTAATAATTTTGCTTTTACTTTGGACTTAGTACCACTTGAACTTGCACAATTGGCTATTATTCTTCCTAAAAACAATGGTTTGCACGGTATGAGAGTATCTTTGGTTGACTCTAAGGTAGAACATGCTAAGGTAGTCGTTTAAGAACTATTGGGACCTTGACGCCAGATTCTTTTGTTTTTGAAAACTCGCAATCGTTCCCCTTTTGTGAATTTGAAGCTTTTAGTGAGTTTTTCCCACATCCTTGTGAGATTTCATTGTTTTTCAAGCCTTCTACAATTACTTGCATGAGCGGCATGAATCCTTGACTATTGCGGACCTAATCTTGAATCTTGACTCATAATTCTCAAACACGAGACCGAACCATCTAGGGAGGACAAAGGCATCTTTTCGGGGTGGTAATTTTTCTTTTTTAGGTTAATTTTCTTTATTTTTAGTTCTTGGGTTTACATTTGCCTGCTTGCTAACCATTTGAGCCTTTTTCCCTTCTTTTCAAGCCACATCTTTAGAACTTTGGGCCTTTTGTTTCTTTTTGTTTCATTTTTGGTTTTTTGTGAAGCAAATGATCATGTTCTTGGAGATTTTGGTATATAAGTTTGGATATTGGTTCTTATTTGTAAGCAAGCTTGTGTTTTGTATATCTTGTGAATAATGGCAAGTGAATAAATGAAAAAAGTCGTCCATAGTTAAAAGAGGCAAGGACAATGAATAAAGTGAATAATGAAAATTGAAAAATGAGAAAAAGAAAAGCAAATTCAAAAAGCTTTGGCAAAAATTGAAAAAAAAAAGTAAAAAATGAAAAAGTTCAAAAACATTTTGATGTAAATGTTTCTCCCTATTTTAAGAATTGAGGACAATACTTTGTTCAAGCTTGGGGGGAAGCGTCTTACGCTTTTTGTATATATGATTGTGGTTATAGCTTTGAATTAAGCTTAGGGGTGTTAGTTTGTTTTTGTTTGGTGATCTCTTTGTTTTGGTGTTGAGATTTGGCCAATCTTTGCTTCACAAAGTAGGTGTACCACCAAATTCTAAATTTTAAGCCTACCCTCAACCTTTTGCCTTTACGTTACAACCTTTGGGAAAGCCCTTTTGATCTAGTGGTTGAGTCATATACCGAGGGAGGGCATTATGAGTTAAAGCCTAAGGAGAGGGGATGCAAAGTCAAGATGTCGAGAAAACCTCAAATCTATTGTTTTATCGGTTCCTTTGAGGAACTATTGAGATGCTTGCTAAAAGAAGATTTGAAGCTAATTGGGAAAATGTGCTAAAATTGTTTTTAGATGAAGGTGAATTATGTTTTGATAGTTCTCTATACTTAGCATGTCCTATGTTTCAATCAACCCTTGATATACGTCCTTACCATTGTTGTTTTAGAATGTTTGTTATCCTCTCGTGTTTTGATCATGTGCAAAAGTCCATTGTATAAGCACCTCTTTTCTTTTCAAGGTTTTAATTTTTTTCTTTTCTCCTTTTATGTTTTGCCTCCTTTTAATAAAGAGTTATGGGTTAACCTCTTAGGAAACCCTTACAAGAGCATTACTCGTCCTCTAGGGCGATCTAGAGGTTTAAATGGCTTGTCAATTGTTGCTAAAATTGACTGTGATTCCTACGAAAGTGAGTTAGTGTATATTCTCTTATTCTCTAGTCTTTCTCGTTTCTTGCTTGCCTAATTAATGTCATCATTTTCCTTTAAGCTTAATTTTGTTTTGCTCGAGGACGAGCAAAGGTTTAGCGTGGGGGAATTTAATGAGTGTCATTTATGGCACTCTTAGGCTAGGTTTTCTTTATAGTTTTATTCTCATTTTTAGTCCTTTTTGCCGTATTTTTACATAATAATGCTTGCTTTGCGTGTTTGTGAGTAAGTTTAGAGAAATGCATGCTTTTAATGGTTTTCTTGTCATTTTGTTCATTTCTCGACTATTTCTCTCGATTCTTTGTTTCCTTGATCTGTTTTGTAGGTGTGTTGAGTTTCCTGAGGTATGATCACCAAGGAGAACGCTCGAGCACATTCAAGAAAGTTGATGAAGCAAAGTTCGGGATTCTGAAAACGCAATTCAAGCTAGCTCCGCGAGCTCGAGGGCCTAGGAAGTTATGCTTTGGCTTGAGGCATTCAAATGTTTGGAAGATAAAGGAGCTTCCCTTCTCCAAGCATCGCCTTTAGTGCACCAATGATAGGGATGCTCGGGAGCGCGGAGATTGATCAAGCAAGCGAAGGAGGCAAGGCCACGAGCACCGAGCGAGGGTGCGCGCGCGAGGCAAAGGGGGTGCGTGCGCGCAGACCCACCTGTGCGCGCGCACGGCCTGGTGGTGTGCACGCACCAGGCACCCTGCCCCCTTTGCTCGTTTCTTTTACTTATACCCTTAAACTTTTCCTTTTTCGGGGGAAACGACTTAATTTGTACTTGACACTTATTTTCCAGATTTAGTAGAGAGTGAAAGGAATAGTGTCCTTCGAACAAGTGTATTATTCCGATAGGGGGTTCGAAATTATTAGAAAACTAATTTTTCAGTAAGGTCAAGTGATCGGAATGCCTGGGTGGAGGCCGCTTCCGATCAGTAATATTAATGTATAATTAATATTACAGCTTAATCTTGACTGAACCCTTCGGGTCACACTCAAGCAAGTAACGAGCTGAAGCGACGAATTAATTAGGAATTAATTAATAAGTCGACCGAGTAATTAATATTTAAACGTTGGAAATTCGAGCTTGGAGCGTCGAAACCGAGCGTCGGAAGTCGAGTCGAAAATAGTAAGAACACGAGACGTGAAAATAATAATAAATCAATAATGACCAAAATACCCCTAGCATCAGAAAACCGAGAGCTAGGGGCGCGGCAAATGCTAGCAGCACGCACCCAGTTCGGGGCTAGGCTAGCATACCGCAGCTAGCAGCAAGCACTAGTGTGCGTGGCTGTGCTAGCATACGGCAGCTAGCAGCCCGCACAATTGGTGCGTGGCTTGTTAGGCCGTGGGAGCTAGTAGCCCGCACCAATGTGCGAGGCATGCTAGCAGGCCGCAGCTAGTAGCCTGCACCAATGTGCGAGGCATGCTAGCAGGCCGCAGCTAGTAGCCCGCACCAATGTGCGAGGCGTGCTAGCAGGCAGCAGCTAGCAGCCCGCACTTGGTGCGTGGCCTGCTAGGCCGTAGCACATGGCAGCCCACCTTGGGTGCCTTGGTGCCCAAGTGTGGGTGCCACGTGGCGCAATTTAATTGGGGGCTATGGGGTTGAGGTGGCCGATTATGGGAGTGAGAGTGGGGAGCAAGTTTGGTCCCCCCTCCTCCAAATAGTCCTCACCTACTTCTCCTTGTATGCTTGCCGCTTGTTGATTTATTACTAGTTTGATTATTAATTTTATTTTAGCTTTAAAATAAAATGAGAAAATCAAATTCTCCCACATTGATGGGAGAGCTTTTCACACTCTTGCATTTCTTTATAAATACCCAACTTGGGGTATTGGGAAAAGCACTTGAGTAAGAGTTGGAAAAGGCATCACTAGTAGTGAAAACCTTTGAACTAAAGAGTTGAAAAAGGCATCACCTTTGTGAAAACCTTTGAACTCAATTACTCGGGTTTCGGTTGGGCCTTGCTAACTCCAAGGCATTGGACCTAGTCGGTATTCGAGTTGTGGGTGGACTTCCGTTGGAGGTCGTCGTATTTTCGAGGCTAGCTTTCGATGTAAGAGCCCCTCGAGGTCGGGCGAAGTACGCGTCAAAGGTATAATTATTATCTTAATCTTTTCATTAAGTTAATTATGTTTATGGTTTTATTTATTGCAAGTGCGGTCTTGGTTTTGGGTTTGTTTCCGCGGTGAGTTGGACTCACCAAATACCAACAGCGGTATCGGAGCCTCGCTCGTTTATTTTTAAAATCATGTCATTTTTCAAGGTGTTTTTATGGCTTAATTTTTCTGGTTTTAAGTTGCTAATTAGATTAGTAGCTCGTTTCTATTAATTTAATCCCGTATTAGAGCTGACTTCAGCTCCCGAACCTAGATTTCGACCCAAAAATAGTGAATTATGAATTATATGTTAGATGCATGTTTAGGATTTCGAATGTTGTGATTGTTAATAAAGTTCACTTAAATCAACCAACATAGAAACCCATGGTCCCTAAATATTGAGTAAAATTGCCATTCCAAAACAACACTTATCGACCTATTGAGAGTAGTGATGGGCTACGCCAAAGCAAGGCATCACTACTACTCCCTAGACTCATAAGGCATACCGGGTATGCAAGTTGGTTTTGGTTGTACTCAATGATATAAGTGATAGAGTCCTAACATGTCGTGGCAAAGTGAATAAATTGTTGAGAGAGCATTAGATGCGACGATTTATTCAACCAAGAGTGGCTTGGAGCCATTAGCAAAGCGTTGCTTACCTTGGGATATTGAGTGCTAAGACAAGCCAAAGCATGCTTAGTCACTCTTTGTTTCCTTGGATCTTAGAATCGACTTATTTTCACGAAATAGGGACAATTTTATGTGTAAATAAGACGTTAAATAAGTTTAAAATATGCATGAATTAAATTGAATCTTATTTAAGCATAATGAATGGTTTCTCATTAAAATTCTTTCAATTGTAGAATCATGTCTTCAAGTAACTCAAATAACCAGTTTTCATTGCGCTCAATTCTCGACAAGGAGAAGTTGAGTGGGCCAAATTTTCTTGATTGGCAAAGAAATTTGCGAATTGTTCTCATACAAGAGCAAAAGGAATATGTCCTTGATGAGGAAATGCCCGACGCTCCTAATGAGGAGGTGACTCAAGCTGCCCTAAACTGATGGCAAAGTGCCAATCGGGATGTCAAATGCATCATGTTGGCCACAATGTCTCCTGAGCTTCAAAAGACTTTCTTTGAGAAGGAGACAGCTTTTGAGATCATTTCTGAGCTACAGAATATGTTCCAAGAGCAGGCCCGAACTGAGAGGTTTAAACCTACAGACAGATCCTTGAGAGCAAGCTCAAGAGAGGAGAGTCAGTCAGCCCACATGTACTCAAAATGATAGGATTATTTGAGAACAAGGGAAGGCTTGATTCAGGGTATTCAACTGAGATGGCAATTGACATCATTCTCCACTCGCTGCATAAAGGCTATGATCAATTCAAGATGAACTATAATATGCACAGCATGGAGAAAACCCTCACTGAGCTTCATGGTATGTTGAAGCAAGCCGAGCAAACGCTCAAGGATGAGGGAAAACATGATATGCTCATGGTCAAAAAGGGCAAGCCGTTCATACGCACGGGCAAAAAGAAGAAAGGCTTCAAGGGGAAAGGTAAGAAGAACTTGCCGCCTAAGCCGAAAGCTACCAAGGACAATAAGGAAAAGAAGGTAGCATCTTCTAAATCTGATTCTGAATGCTTCTATTGTAAGAAGAAGGGACATTGGAAGAGAGATTGCCTCAAATTCAAGGAAGATAAGAAGAACGGAACCGTTGCTTCTAAATCAGGTACATTCGTTATAGACTTAAACTTCACTAGCTCAACGTCATGGGTATTAGATACCGGATTTGGCTCACACCTTTGTTCCAATTCTCAGGGTCTAAGGAACGTTAGGAAGCTAGCGAAGGGAGAGGTTGAACTCCGGGTCGGCAATGGAGCCAGAATTGCAGCTGTATCCGTAGGAACTCTCAGTTTGTCTTTGCCCTCTTGGCTTGTTTTAAAACTTGAAAGTTGTTACTATGTTCCCAATATTACCAAAAACATTATTTCAATCTCGGCGTTGGACGCCAAAGGTTTTGAATTTCGAGTAAAAGACAATGAATGTTCGTTTTATCTCGACAATGTTTTATATGGTATTGCACATTTTGAAAATGATCTTTATGTGCTTTCTTTAGACAAACAACTTTGTAATGTGAATAATATTACCAAAAGAGCTAAGACCATGGAGTCAAATCAAACTTATATGTGGCATTGTCGTCTTGGCCACATTAACATCAAACGCATCAAAAAGCTTCTACAAGAAGGCGTTCTTGACTCTTTCGATTATCTTTTTAGAATTGAGAAGGATATTTATTAGGCAAGATGATAAAGCAGCCAATCTCCAAGTTGGGAGAAAGAGCAGGTGACTTAATGGGTCTAATACATACCGATGTATGTGGACCAATGAGCTCCGCCACAAGAAATGGACATCGATATTTCATCACCTTCATGGACGACTATAGTAGATATGGCAATGTCTACCTCCTGTCCGTAAATTTGAATCGTTTGACAAGTTCAAAGAATTTCAGAGTGAAGTGGAAAATAAGCTTGGCAAGAAAATCAAAGCCCTTCGATCAGATCGAGGTGCTGAATACTTGAGCCAAGAATTCGATGACCATCTGAAATATCATGGTATACTTTCAGAACTAACACCTCCGGAAACTCCACAATGGAACGGAGTATCTGAACGGAGAAATCGAACCTTGTTAGACATGGTACGATCAACCATGGATCTTAGTGATCTTCCTATCTCTTTCTGGGGACACGCACTTTTAACTGCGGCACTAACACTGAACCGTGCTCCATCAAAAGCTATAGAAAAGACTCCATACGAGTTATGGACAAAGAAACCTCCTAGGTTGTCTTTTCTAAAGATATGGGGATGCGAAGCATATGTCAAGTAATTGATTTCTGACAAACTTCATCCCAAATCTGATAAGGTTTATTTTGTGGGCTACCCAAAAGAAACTAAAGGGTATTACTTCTACAACAAATCGGAGAACAAAGTGTTTGTTGCTCGCGATGGTGTCTTTCTAGAGAAGGAGCACCTTTCAAAACTGACAAGTGGGAGGAAAATCGAACTCAATGAAGTTCGTGAGGATGAGCAACAAAATCCGAATGACAGTCAAAGTGATCAAAATATGCAAAGTCGAACTGACAATGCAAATGCACAGTCCATTACCTTACGTAGGTCTCAAAGGCCGAGATCTCAACCTGATGGATATCTTGGTTCAGTATTAACCGAGAATTAGGACATCTTGATCATAGATGGAGATGAACTGACAACCTACAAGCAAGCGATGATGTAGACACCCAAATGTGTCTCCCCAAAACTAAACCAGGTGATGAATACCTCTCGCGTCGAATCATAATTGAATGAAGTGAAAGTGTGGAAAGTCTAATGTTGTGGTTAGTTTTTATTAAAAATCTTAATTTCTTTCTATTTTCAAAAACCTGCTCTATTTTATGATAATAGCCAATCCAGTTTATTTTGGTCCATGACAAGGGTTCGATAATGGTGTAGTTAGATTGGGCTCAAAAATAGTTTTCCAACGATATATTATATGTCCAATTCCGATGAATAATGAGGAAGTTATGGCCAAAACACTAATCTGGGCCCGGTTTGGTTCTTATACGCGGCCCAATGATCTAGAGGAGGGCCTATTATGAATTATCATTACTAATGCAATTAGGATTGATTATAGTCTTCTAGAATCTTCTAGAAGGTTCTTCTAAATCCTAAAGGGATTAGGATTGATAATTATGTTTTATGAGTTTTATTTGGAATAAAAGAGGTGTTTTAAATGAAATTACGATTTTACCCTTCGTACGGATTTTACGACTTGATTTTATCGAAAAATAGATTTTACCCTTTGACCTCCGTTTTTCAATAACCAGAATTCTCTAATTCCTCTTTCTCTCTAAGCTAAAGCTTATTCTCTCTCTCTCTCTTTCTAGCCTAGCCTTTTACAAACACAATTCCTCATACATTAGCACTAGAATCACCTATCCAAGTTCGAAGTTGCCTTCGCCCTAGACGTGAAAGGTTTGATATTTCTGAGGGTTGGCCCTAAATCTCTATTTCAATTATTTAATTTAATTCTTTAATTTTATTATTTTCCTTGAAGTTACTAACGTGTGTATTTTGTTATTAGAAAGAGGTACGAGGCATCGAAGTAAGTACTTTAATTGTTTCATAGATATTATGATATAGAAATCATGTTTAAATTATTATTTTGATTCCTAGTATCATGTAAGGATGTTTTATTGCTCCCTAATATCATGTTTAGGGTAATGAATAAGTTTCTTATATCAATTATGATTTCTATGATGCTTCCTATTTTCTTTCCTAATATCATGTTAGTATCATGTTAGGGTTGAAGCTTTGATCTTTAATGTTTAGTGACATGTTAGGGTTTGTTATTAATCTTGTTAGTATCATGCCTAGGGTCTTGCTATTATTATTATGCTTTGAGATTGAATATTATTATTATGATTATTATGTTGCTTGATATATATTTATTATTATTGCTTGATCACGCCTTTTATGCATGTTTAAAGGGAATTTGTACTTGTAATCACGCTTAATAAGATAATTAATAGTCTTGTTTAGGGTTAATTTGATTATAATTCAAGTGATCGCCAATAATAGTTTTGGTTGTGCATTAATATTCAACTAACATAGATTAAACAGGTTGAGGGTTAACCTAATGATTGCATGTTAGTCAGAAAGCGCACATGAATACAAGTAGAATAAAGTAGAGGCCTATTATTAGGGCAGGTTCTTTCTGTTTTAGATTGAATTTGTACCTTCATCCCCGAACACCAGTCTTGGTTCCAGACCTATTGGAGTTAACAATCTCCTGAATCGTTAAGGGGTGTAACCTTCATCCTATGAACGGTTAATAAGTTCCTAAAACTTGTTGGCGACTCTTTTACTCGACCTTCCTTCCCTTTGGACGCCACCATGCTTAAGTGTATGATCACAGTGGGGTTCAAGTTTGGGATGATGGCTTGAAATGTTCCCTACAGTTTTTTGGCGACTCCACTGGGGAGGATTTCTATTTTAATTCCTGAAATTTATTTTGGCAATGATTTAGAATGAGTGGATGAGACTCGGAAAGTTCTAAGTATTTCATGTACGTAATTTTGATTAACATTATTTTCATATGCATAAAAAAGGTTCTCATTGGAAAGACCATCCGTAATGAGTCAAAAACTTACGATATTTACACGTAGGAAATTTGAGAAATATCTTTCACAACTAGAATCGAAATAATACTGCGAAAACTAGAAAATTCTAAGAACACAGAAAGCTGCTGAGGCATGTAGGAACTAGCGTCTAGAAAGTAGAGTGCGTCGCCTGAAAAATGGTCTCGTCGCCTAGGGACAATTTTTTCGTCTGGTGACGCAGCTATTTTCTGGCGACAGATTCTGTTGTCCGGCGCCAAGTTCTTCCAATACCGAGCCAGAACTCTACCTTCTTGTTTTGACTAGTTGTAGCACTGTTGGCTCGATTCTACTTCCTGATTGAGTTTTTCTCTCTTTTTTGAAACCCATATGTGTTCTACATATGGAAATAACCCCTTAGGAATTCATGCTCCATCTACCCAATCAAACGCTTTGAGCAACGAAGGGTACATCCGAGAATGTTGAATTCACCAAATCGTGGAAGCGAGTTTAACTCGCGGGGTCCCATCCACACGCGCCAACCCTTCCAAAGGTAAGGCTTCCGCGCGGTGCATCCGGACTCATAACCATGGACCCTCTTTGACTAACCCATATCCTGAACTTCAGAGAACTAGAGCCATGATTAGGTTGCAAACTTATTGCATCATATCGTGCCTACTTAACTACTTGTGCATTATTTGCTATGCATACTCTATGTGTTTTTCCTAACTGTTTGTTTGACTTGTGCTTAAGTCTAAATAAACTAATTAATGACTAAAAGGACTTTGCCTAATTAATTAATTAATTAATTTGAGTAATTAAAGGCTAATAAATTAATCAAACTGACTTAGTACGACTTTAGGCCTGTCCTTTTAGAGTAAAATTACTGAAAACAATCCCAGATCGATGTTCCAGTAATGGCGCAAAAATATGGGCTGTGGCGCCAAACGCTGTTGTGCAACGCCTGGCGATAACCTTGTCACCTGGCGCTGCACTGCAGAGTGCAGCGACAATTCTCTTGCTTTGGTGACAGTTCAGTTTCTTGCTCGAGTCACCACGACGGGTCTAATTAAACAGTTTATTAATCTGTTTGGTAATTTTGTAATGGCAGTAGTCATATTTAGTCCTTAATTGAGTATAAGCACTTAGTCTCCTGGTCATACACAAGTCTTAACATGTCACCTACACTCACTAATCTTAGCACACACTTTGTTAAGTTTCATCATGACCATGTCTTAGGTTCATGCATGAGTCGTTTTTCGTCATTCGAGTGGGGGGTCTAATCTATTCCCATTCTCTTCCACATTCTCTCCCATGTTGAATAGAGATTGAGTCAAAATAAATAATAAAAAACTTATCCCTAATTTCCCTTTCCACATTACTTGGTCAAGGAGAGAAGGGCGGTTAATCAAGGACAACACCTTCGTGCAAGTTCAACTTTTGATAAACCAGTCGGTCGAAAAAGAAAAGGTAAGAAGATAATGGCAAGTCAAGAAGAAGTCAATGAGCTTAAGAAGCAAATGGCTAATGTGACTGAGGTGTTGAAGGCTTTAACCCTTCAAATTAATGACCCTATGAAACAACAACAAATGGAGCTCATGAAAGAAAGCTTGAGCAAAATCCAATGATTATAGATTCCAGGGCATTAGCTCACAAGGGGTCTCAGTGGACAAGGAGCTTCTTCCGCAGAAGTTCAATGCCAATGACATCCCTAAGTTCCAGCCAACGAACAATCCTTACTTTCACTTAAGGGCCTTTGAAACTATAATGAACATTAAGGGGATTGATAAGAATATTTTTCATTCTTTATTATCAATTTCTTTAGAAACCGTTTGTCAACATTAGTTCTTTTCTCTTGATAAAGAGAAAACCTCCACTTAGGATGGAATAAAAAACGCTTTCATTGACAGATATAAGTGTAATATTCAAGTCGAAACCGACTATAGACAACTTGAGATGCTAAGACAAAAAGAGAATGAAGGCTTTACTTCTTTCTTTAATAGGTTGAGGGAAACTTCTGCTAAGATGATTGAGGTGCCCACCGAAAAAGAATCTATAAGGATGTTTATCAAGAATCTCCAAGAGAAGTATTCAAAGCATTTAAAATATCAACATAATTTGAATACTTTCAAGGATGTCTATGACATCGGTATCGAAATCGAAGATGACCTCGTAAAGCAAAAAGCTACTAACAATAGTAACTACAGTGGCTGGAAAGAAAAGAAGAACGACAATCCTTCTTCTTCCGAAAACGCCCACTCTAGTAACAATGTTAGTACCTTTGACCATAACGGTGTCTTAGCCATGGATAATCAAGGATCTAAAAAGACACCCAAAAGAGAACTCACACCCATTGGAATGACCTATGATGTTGCTTTCGATCATCTCTATGATCGAGGATTAATCAAACCTATTGGCCCTACCGAGGATCCAACGCCAGAAAAGCGATCTTCAAGATGGGATCCCAATTCTTATTTTAGGTACCATCAAAGAAATGGTCACACCACCAATGAATGCTACAGGTTTCAAAATCTCATTCAAGATCTCATAGAAGCAAACAAGATCCCATTGCCTCTAGCTAGCAAGAAGACTGGGTAATGATAAAGCAAAAGATATAAGGCGGGCCTCAACAACAAGATTTCGTGACCTCTTTTTCTATTTTTCTTTTATTATTCCTTTCCCCAATAAGTCTAGCATAGGCACCTTTCACTTTCCTTAGATATACTTTGTAGATTTTTTCTTTTTACCTTTTAATAAAATGAGCATCTCTTTTCCTTGCATATGATTATCACATCGCATTGCATTAAAAAAATTAAAAAAAAAAAAAAAAATCCATGTCACCCATGTCGAACCAAGCACAAGCTATACTTATGATTAGAGGCACCCCTTGTAGCCACATCATATCACCTTTCACCATTCAAATATGCAATCCTTTCTTGATAAACCACTTTGAGCCTCGTCTAAACGATAGACCTTTCTTTCTTCAATCCATATCTATCTAACCTTGGGATGGATGGTGTGCAATTTATGCAATTTTCAAAGAATAAAAACTTAAGTAATTTAAAAATATTAAAATAAGCAAAAATGATAAAAATGTACAAAAGGGCAAGTGTTCCAATGTCGTTAATATGAACATATCTTTGATAAGAACACGTCTCGGATTGCGTTTCTTATCGAGTGCTCGGTACCGTGCCTGAGAAACATGAATGCCAAGTGAGTGATATACCGCATGATCGGGATTGCCCACACTTATAAAAATAAAAAAAAATGCAAAAGCTAAAGAGAGAGCCAAATATAAACGAAAAAAAGAAAAGAGAGCTAAAAAAAAGAGTTAAAAGCCTCGAGCATAAAAATCTAATGATTCAAAAGCAAGGTTGCACACCTTGGGGACTTATCGAGGGTCTTAAGACTTTATCCCCTTCTTCTTCAAACCTTTAGCCTAACCACGTTGCAACCCTTCAAAAGACCTTTTTTAGGTATACACACTTGTGCGAGGTTCGGCTAGAGCTACGATCGGCCTGATTCCTAACGGATACGTAGGCAACCTCACATCGAGGTGCGGCCGTAATAAAAATGCATTCATATTTGCGTTCATAATTGATCATATCAAGGAATTTCCTATGCTCATCCCTATCCATTTAGAGCTAGACTTGGGGGCTTGATCCCTACATTATTAGCTTACCTAGCCTAAAGAGTCACCATCATTTGACTCTTCATGAAATAATATCTTCCCACACACTTAGCCCTTGCAGCCTAGTTTTAGTGTCACTTTCACACACATCACAGATACATGACCAAATATACTTCCCTTAGGAACCCTTTGCCATGAAATCTTAACACATGTCGTGTCATATCATCTTGAATTGAGTCTAACAAATGTGTCAAGCACTTTGAGTCGAGTCATGACAAGTCATATGACTTAAAGACACATTAAGCCTTAACTAAGCCTTAGGTCAACCCTAAGATAACTAAAAAGATGAGGAAAGTCCTATAGTCCAAAATATAAATGCAGGTACATTCTAGTGATCAAGAACATTCCCGGATTTTTTCGAAAAACCGCAAATGAAAACCTGACTCCGGCGTCAGACAACAAGGCTGTTGCCTGACGACAGAGAGAGGACGCGGCGACAGCGGTTTCCAGCGTGCGTCGGATCAGCAATGAGATATATGGCCCCATATTGGATTATGCGGACCTCATACAGCAATTTCGGGTTCCTTGGTACGCCAGTTAGCCCCTATAAGCAAATTGACATGATTAGTAGTCGGCTCGATTACAATCGCAGTAAGTGATTGACCTGACGACGATCATCTTACTTAGCTTAAGCGCCTAAGCATTGGCTCATTACAAGCACCAAGGCATCGGTTTAAAAGCAAGCACTTATACGACAATTTTTCCAAGATTGGATTGTCATCCCCAATTGACAATATTTCCAAATATGGATTGTCGCGCATCTTCTTCAACGACAATTTTTCCAAGATTGGATTGTCATCTCTGGCCAAGTTTCCAAGCGTGGATTGTCGTGCTCCTTCTCTGTTTGGCAATTTTTTCCAAGTTCGGATTGTCATCTCTGGCAAGTTTCCCAAGATTGGATTGTCATACACATGGTTCCCTATGGCAAAATTTCCTAAAGAATTGTCGTAGGTCTCTATTCATCATAAATTTCGGCAAAGGTTCCTCAACGTGGATTGTCATTCATTTCAGTAAATGGCAAATTTTCCCGAAGTGGATTGTCGGTCGACTCTTTTTTGCAAATGTTCCAAGACGCGGATTGTCAATAGTGGCAATATTTTCCTAAAAGGATTGTCGCATAGCGTTGGCAAATTTCCAAGGTGGATTACTTTCAAGAGTTATATTCCAAGATGTGGATTGTCGATCGTAGCAAGTTCTTATGACAGATTGTTACGAAGCATTGGCAACTTTTCCCAAAATTGGATTTTGGGAAATTTTCCGAGATACGGATTGTCGCTTCATCGTAGCAACATTTCCAAGGATGAATTGTTACGTGGCCTTGACAACTTTCCCTAAATCGGAGTGTCATACATCATACAAGAGTCGTGTTGACAACTGTTCCTGAAGAAAAGAGGATTATCATCACCCAAAGCATCAATAGCAAAATTCAAGCAGCATTAAGGATCGACAGGCGTTGATCTTCGGTAATTTTCTTCGGAATATTATCGCAACAACTGAAGATGGCTTCAGGCGGAGCAATCTTCAATCATGTTCCCTGGCTTGCGGAAGATGGTCACAAGGCGGTGGAAGGTCGTTTCAGGCGAAGCAATCTTTGATAGTGTTCTCTGGCTTGCAAAAGACTATCATAGTGGAAATTGGAGGCAGTTACAAGCGTAGCAGTCTTCAGGCGGTATCCCCTAGCTTGAGGAAGATCGTCAAACAAAAAAGAAGCTCATTGTTCAGAGACGCGTGGACATATCAACAAAAACCTCTGTGTTCAGAGACGAGTGAACATCAAAAATGCAAAAATGGCATTCCCTAGCTTGTGGAAGGTTGTCACAGCAGCAAATGCAGCAACAAATCGATTACCTACAGAGACGTGTGCTCGACGGTGCAAGATACGCATTTCTTAACTCTTTTATCTGTTTTTAACTAATGCTAGTTTGCAGGTATCGGTGTCAATAGAATGATTTAGGATCGTATAACGTTCTGAATCATTCTCCGTCCCTATTGCTACTTTGACTTTTGTTTTCGAAACATAAGTTTCTCCAAACTCAATCAAAGTGGGGGCTTCTGTAAACACCCAAATGTGTCTCCCCAAAACCAAACCCGGTGATGAATACCTTTCGCGTCGAATCATAATCGAATGAAGTGAAAGTGTGGAAAGTCTAATGTTGTGGTTGGTTTTTATTAAAAATCTTTCTTTCTGTTTTATGAGTTTTATTTGGAATAAAAGAGGTGTTTTAAATGAAGTTACGATTTTACCCTTCGTACGGATTTTACGACTTAATTTTATCGAAAAATAGATTTTACCCTTTGACCTCCGTTTTTCAATAACCAGAATTCTCTAATTCCTCTTTCTCTCTAAGCTAAAGATTATTCTCTCTCTCTCTCTTTCTAGCCTAGCCTTTTACAAACACAATTCCTCATACATTAGCACTAGAATCACCTATCCAAGTTCGAAGTTGCCTTCGCCCTAGACGTGAAAGGTTTGATATTTCTGAGGGTTGGCCCTAAATCTCTATTTCAATTATTTAATTTAATTCTTTAATTTTATTATTTTCCTTGAAGTTACTAACGTGTGTATTTTGTTATTAGAAAGAGGTACGAGGCATCGAAGTAAGTACTTTAATTGTTTCATAGATATTATGATATAGAAATCATGTTTAAATTATTATTTTGATTCCTAGTATCATGTAAGGATGTTTTATTGCTCCCTAGTATCATGTTTAGGGTAATGAATAAGTTTCTTATATCAATTATGATTTCTATGATGCTTCCTATTTTCTTTCCTAATATCATGTTAGTATCATGTTAGGGTTGAAGCTTTGATCTTTAATGTTTAGTGACATGTTAGGGTTTGTTATTAATCTTGTTAGTATCATGCCTAGGGTCTTGCTATTATTATTATGCTTTGAGATTGAATATTATTATTATGATTATTATGTTGCTTGATATATATTTATTATTATTGCTTGATCACGCCTTTTATGCATGTTTAAAGGGAATTTGTACTTGTAATCACGCTTAATAAGATAATTAATAGTCTTGTTTAGGGTTAATTTGATTATAATTCAAGTGATCGCCAATAATAGTTTTGGTTGTGCATTAATATTCAACTAACATAGATTAAACAGGTTGAGGGTTAACCTAATGATTGCATGTTAGTCAGAAAGCGCACATGAATACAAGTAGAATAAAGTAGAGGCCTATTATTAGGGCAGGTTCTTTCTGTTTTAGATTGAATTTGTACCTTCATCCCCGAACACCAGTCTTGGTTCCAGACCTATTGGAGTTAACAATCTCCTGAATCGTTAAGGGGTGTAACCTTCATCCTATGAACGGTTAATAAGTTCCTAAAACTTGTTGGCGACTCTTTTACTCGACCTTCCTTCCCTTTGGACGCCACCATGCTTAAGTGTATGATCACAGTGGGGTTCAAGTTTGGGATGATGGCTTGAAATGTTCCCTACAGTTTTTTGGCGACTCCACTGGGGAGGATTTCTATTTTAATTCCTGAAATTTATTTTGGCAATGATTTAGAATGAGTGGATGAGACTCGGAAAGTTCTAAGTATTTCATGTACGTAATTTTGATTAACATTATTTTCATATGCATAAAAAAGGTTCTCATTGGAAAGACCATCCTTAATGAGTCAAAAACTTACGATATTTACACGTAGGAAATTTGAGAAATATCTTTCACAACTAGAATCGAAATAATACTGCGAAAACTAGAAAATTCTAAGAGCACAGAAAGCTGCTGAGGCATGTAGGAACTAGCGTCTAGAAAGTAGAGTGCGTCGCCTGAAAAATGGTCTCGTCGCCTAGGGACAATTTTTTCGTCTGGTGACGCAGCTATTTTCTGGCGACAGATTATGTTGTCCGGCGCCAAGTTCTTCCAATACCGAGCCAGAACTCTACCTTCTTGTTTTGACTAGTTGTAGCACTGTTGGCTCGATTCTACTTCCTGATTGAGTTTTTCTCTCTTTTTTGAAACCCATATGTGTTCTACATATGGAAATAACCCCTTAGGAATTCATGCTCCATCTACCCAATCAAACGCTTTGAGCAACGAAGGGTACATCCGAGAATGTTGAATTCACCAAATCGTGGAAGCGAGTTTAACTCGCGGGGTCCCATCCACACGCGCCAACCCTTCCAAAGGTAAGGCTTCCGCGCGGTGCATCCGGACTCATAACCATGGACCCTCTTTGACTAACCCATATCCTGAACTTCAGAGAACTAGAGCCATGATTAGGTTGCAAACTTATTGCATCATATCGTGCCTACTTAACTACTTGTGCATTATTTGCTATGCATACTCTATGTGTTTTTCCTAACTGTTTGTTTGACTTGTGCTTAAGTCTAAATAAACTAATTAATGACTAAAAGGACTTTGCCTAATTAATTAATTAATTAATTTGAGTAATTAAAGGCTAATAAATTAATCAAACTGACTTAGTACGACTTTAGGCCTGTCCTTTTAGAGTAAAATTACTGAAAACAGTCCCAGATCGATGTTCCAGTAATGGCGCAAAAATATGGGCTGTGGCGCCAAACGCTGTTGTGCAACGCCTGGCGATAACCTTGTCACCTGGCGCTGCACTGCAGAGTGCAGCGACAATTCTCTTGCTTTGGTGACAGTTCAGTTTCTTGCTCGAGTCACCACGACGGGTCTAATTAAACAGTTTATTAATCTGTTTGGTAATTTTGTAATGGCAGTAGTCATATTTAGTCCTGAATTGAGTATAAGCACTTAGTCTCCTGGTCATACACAAGTCTTAACATGTCACCTACACTCACTAATCTTAGCACACACTTTGTTAAGTTTCATCATGACCATGTCTTAGGTTCATGCATGAGTCGTTTTTCGTCATTCGAGTGGGGGGTCTAATCTATTCCCATTCTCTTCCACATTCTCTCCCATGTTGAATAGAGCTTGAGTCAAAATAAATAATAAAAAACTTATCCCTAATTTCCCTTTCCACATTACTTGGTCAAGGAGAGAAGGGCGGTTAATCAAGGACAACACCTTCGTGCAAGTTCAACTTTTGATAAACCAGTCGGTCGAAAAAGAAAAGGTAAGAAGATAATGGCAAGTCAAGAAGAAGTCAATGAGCTTAAGAAGCAAATGGCTAATGTGACTGAGGTGTTGAAGGCTTTAACCCTTCAAATTAATGACCCTATGAAACAACAACAAATGGAGCTCATGAAAGAAAGCTTGAGCAAAATCCAATGATTATAGATTCCAGGGCATTAGCTCACAAGGGGTCTCAGTGGACAAGGAGCTTCTTCCGCAGAAGTTCAATGCCAATGACATCCCTAAGTTCCAGCCAACGAACAATCCTTACTTTCACTTAAGGGCCTTTGAAACTATAATGAACATTAAGGGGATTGATAAGAATATTTTTCATTCTTTATTATCAATTTCTTTAGAAACCGTTTGTCAACATTAGTTCTTTTCTCTTGATAAAGAGAAAACCTCCACTTAGGATGGAATAAAAAACGCTTTCATTGACAGATATAAGTGTAATATTCAAGTCGAAACCGACTATAGACAACTTGAGATGCTAAGACAAAAAGAGAATGAAGGCTTTACTTCTTTCTTTAATAGGTTGAGGGAAACTTCTGCTAAGATGATTGAGGTGCCCACCGAAAAAGAATCTATAAGGATGTTTATCAAGAATCTCCAAGAGAAGTATTCAAAGCATTTAAAATATCAACATAATTTGAATACTTTCAAGGATGTTTATGACATCGGTATCGAAATCGAAGATGACCTCGTAAAGCAAAAAGCTACTAACAATAGTAACTACAGTGGCTGGAAAGAAAAGAAGAACGACAATCCTTCTTCTTCCGAAAACGCCCACTCTAGTAACAATGTTAGTACCTTTGACCATAACGGTGTCTTAGCCATGGATAATCAAGGATCTAAAAAGAAACCCAAAAGAGAACTCACACCCATTGGAATGACCTATGATGTTGCTTTCAATCATCTCTATGATCGAGGATTAATCAAACCTATTGGCCCTACCGAGGATCCAACGCCAGAAAAGCGAAGCTAAAGCTTATTCTCTAATTCCTCTCTCTCTAAGCTAAAGCTTATTCTCTCTCTCTCTTTCTAGCCTAGCCTTTTACAAACACAATTCCTCATACATTAGCACTTGACACACCTATCCAAGTTCGAAGATTCCTTCGCCCTAGACGTGAAAGGTTTGATATTTCTGAGGGTTGGCCCTAAATCTCTTTTTCAATTATTTAATTTAATTCTTTGATTTTATTATTTTCCTTGAAGTTACTAACGTGTGTATTTTGTTATTAGAAAAAGGTACGAGGCATCGAAGTAAGTACTTTAATTGTTTCATTGATATTATGATGTAGAAATCATGTTTAAATTATTATTTTAATTCCTAGTATCATGTTAGGATGTTTTATTGCTCCCTAGTATCATGTTTAGGGTAATGAATAAGTTTCTTATATCAATTATGATTTCTATAATGCTTCCTATTTTCTTTCCTAATATCATGTTAGTATCATGTTAGGGTTGAAGCTTTGATCTTTAATGTTTAGTGACATGTTAGGGTTTGTTATTAATCTTGTTAGTATCATGCCTTGGATCTTGCTATTATTATTATGCTTTGAGATTGAATATTATTATTATGATTATTATTGTGATTATTATGTTGCTTGATATATATTTATTGTTATTGCTTGATCACGCCTTTTATGCATGTTTAAAGGGAATTTGTACTTGTAATCACGCTTAATAAGATAATTAATAATCTTGTTCAGGGTTAATTTGATTATAATTCAAGTGATCGCCAATAATAGTTTTGGTTGTGCATTAATATTCAACCAACATAGATTAAACAGGTTGAGGGTTAACCTAATGATTGCATGTTAGTCAGAAAGCGCACATGAATACAAGTAGAATAAAGTAGAGGCCTATTATTAGGGCAGGTTCTTTCTCTTTTAGATTGAATTTGTACCTTCATCCCCGAACACCAGTCTTGGTTCCAGACCTATTGGAGTTAACGATCTCCTGAATCGTTAAGGGGTGTAACCTTCATCCTATGAACGGTTAATAAGTTCCTAAAACTTGTTGGCGACTCTTTTACTCGGACTTCCTTCCCTTTGGACGCCACCATACTTAAGTGTATGATCACAGTGGGGTTCAAGTTTGGGATGATGGTTTGAAATATTCCCTACCGACGCAAGCTCCCAGACAGACAGAGATGAATTAGTTGTTGAGGGTTATACCGACGCAAGCTCCCAGACAGACAGAGACGACTTCAAGTCATAATCTGGGTACATATTATGTCTCAATGGAGGAGCGTTTAGTGTGAAGAGTGCTAAGAAAAGCACAACTGCAGATTCTACAACTGAAGCCGAATACTTGGCAGCATCTGAGGCAGCTAAGGAGAAAGTTTGGATTCGCAAGTTCATTGGTGAACTTGGTGTTGTACCCTCCATCGAGGGACCAATAGACCTCTATTGTGACAACAATGGTGCTATTGCTCAGGCTAGAGAGCCAAGAGAACATCAGAAGGTCAAACATGTCAAGCGGCAGTTTCACATGATTCAAGAATGGAAATCAGAAGGAGAAATCAGAATATTGTAAAGTTGGAACGGATGACAATGTAGCCGATCCACTAACTAAACCTTTGCCTCAAGTGAAGCACAACAAGCACGTTAAGGCAATGGGAATCAGGCACATCGGAGATTGGCTTTGATTTCCTTATTTTAGTGTTTTAATTAATTTTGGACAATTTTAATGTAAAGCACTATGATGAACCATTCAGTTTTGGAGTAATTAAATTTTTCATGCGATTTAAATCACTCCGTTGGCTATTTAATTGTGGTTTAGAATTAAACAATGAGTCCATTCGATTCTTGGAATATTCAAAATAGGGTATCAAGACCAGTCTTGGTAAGGAAAAACCTATTAAGTGAACATTGAATGTTATAATCGAAAATTATCCCTAATCGAGGTCATTTAAACGATGGACGATTAATGACCATTTGAGATTAGTGTGTACTTTGATTTATAGCACCGTTTCTTGTGCTACAAGGACATGATTGTCATGAATCATTTGCACAGGTATTGGTTTAGAACCATACTTGATCGACCTATGAGAATACTTTAAGAGATTAAAAATCGTCATAAGTATACTTCTCATTATTGCTACCGGAACCTTTTTCCTCGACCATGAGTATTGTGAGCTTTCTTGTTTGAGTACTAGTCCGCTTGATGATTGTCAAACGTCTGCCGTAATAGGGGATTATAACGGCATCACTCGGGCGGCTAGGTCCTCTCAGTCAGAGAAGCTACATTACAAGACTGGAAATGTCCTCCTATTAACAATAGGGAAGATGTCTTTGTTGTTTACAAGGCCTCTCATAGAGCGAGACTGTAAATGCATGGCCGTGCTCGGATGGATTTTAGAAATCATCAATTTATTGACAGTCGGACTCGGAATTGAGAAACACTTCTGGATGTAATAAGGATGACAAATTAATCTTACCTTATAGTTCATGAAGAGACATTAAGCGACATAGGAAAAGGGCTATACACTAAAAGCACACTTGTCCGGAAGGACAAGTGAGAGATTGAAAGGAATAGTGTCCTTCGAACAAAAGTGTATTACTCCGATAGGGGGTTCAGAATTATTAGAAAGCTAATTTTTTAATAAGGTCAAGTGATCGGAATGCCTGGGTGGAGGCCGCTTCCGATCAGTAATATTAATGCATAATTAATATTACAGCTTAATATTAACTGAACCCTTAAGGTCACACCCAATCAACTAACGAGCCGAAGCGACGAATTAATTAGGAATTAATTAATAAGTCGACCGAGTAATTAATATTTAGACGTCGGAAATTCGAGCTTGGGGCGTCAAAACCAAGCGTCGGAAGTCGAGTCGAAAATAGTAAAAAGACGAGACGTGAAAATAATAATAAATCAACAATGACCAAAGTACCCCTAGCATCGGAAAACCGAGTGCTAGGGGTGCGGCAAATGCTAGCAGCACGCACCAAGTGCAGGGCTAGGCTAGCATACCCCAGCTAGCAGCCAGCACTAGTGTGTGTGGCTTTGCTAGCATACGGCAGCTAGCAGCCCGCACAATTGGTGCGTGGCTTGCTAGGCCGTGGGAGCTAGTAGCCCGCACCAATATGCGAGGCATGGTAGCAGGCCGCAACTAGTAGCCCGCACCAATGTGCGAGGCATGCTAGCAGGCAGCAGCTAGCAGCCCGCACATTGTGCGCGGCGTGCTGATAGCTAGCCTCGGCCAAGCAGCCCGCACTTGGTACGTGGCCTGCTGGGCCGTAGCACATGGCAGCCCACCTTGGGTGCCTTAGTGCCCAAGCGTGGGTGCCACGTGGTGCAATTTAATTGGGGGCTATGGGGTTGAGGTGGCCGGTTATGGGAGTGAGAGTGGGGAGCAAGTTTGGTCCCCCCTCCTCCAAATGGTCCTCACCTACTCCTCCTTGTATGCTTACCACTTGTTGATTTATTACTAGTTTGATTATTAATTTTATTTTAGCTTTAAAATAAAATGAGAAAATCAAATTCTCCCACATTGATGGGAGGTTTTTTCACACTCTTGAATTTCCCTATAAATACCCAACTTGGGGTATTGGGAAAAGCACTTGAGTAAGAGTTGGAAAAGGCATCACTAGTAGTGAAAACCTTTGAACTCAAGAGTTGAAAAAGGCATCACCTTTGTGAAAACCTTTGAACTCAATTACTCGGGTTTCGGTCGGGCCTTGCTAACTCCAAGGCATTGGACCTAGTCGGTGTTCGAGTTGTGGGTGGACTTCCGTTAGAGGTCGTCGTATTTTGGAGGCTAGCTTTCGAAGTAAGAGCCCCTCGAGGTCGGGTGAAGCACGCGTCAAAGGTATAATTATTATCTTAATCTTGTCTTTAAGTTAATTATGTTTATGGTTTTATTTATTGCGAGTGCGGTCTAGGTTTTGGGTTTGTTTCCGCGGTGAGTCGGATTCACCAAACCCCAACAGAGAGAGAAAGTAGAGAAAAAAGCTTAAGATTACTTGATTGTACTTGAATTTGATCTTTGATTTCAACTTGATCTTGGATTTCTTTTTCTCATCAATGAAAGTTTGTGAGATTTCCTTCCTTTGAATTTACTTTCATTGCAATTTCCTTTAATTCTTGAATGTTTGATTTGAATTTCATTCTTCGCTTTAGAATTTGTTGAGAGATTAAATTCCTTCTTGATTAAACTTGAAATGAATATGATTTTGATTGAATTTGTTTTGTTTTTTCATTTTCACCATGATTAGTGAGTAGATTAGTTGCTAGGGAGAAGGGGAACCATGCTAGATTGATTATTTTTTCTAGTTGATGATCCTTGATTGATTGAATTGTCGTAATTAAATTGGTTGACATGGTTGTGCATGTGATTAATCTAGATTGCATTGCAAATTTCAATGACATGAAGCCTTGATTTGAGAATTGCTTTAATTGATTGAATTTGATTGTGATTTTCCTAGTTAGCCATTCATAGTGAACCCTAGCTTGGCTTATAGAAGATAGCTCTTGAATTCCTTTGATTGCAACTATTGTTTGTCCTTTGCAAAGTTTGAATTGATTGAGTGATCCTTCGATTAGCATAATCATTGAGCTTGCATGTGGAACCTATATCCCTAGTGTTTAGTATATTGAATTTCTCGATTTATCTAGTTTTCTCGATACCTTAGTTACCAACCATATCTTCCTACAATCTTCGAAGTAGCTTTACCTAGGCTATAGCTTCCACCTACTCATTCCCTTGGGTTCGACCCTTGACTTACCATATACTCGTATTAGGTTGGTCGAGTGTTTATAAATTTTCTTTGGCTCTAGGAAAGGGTAGAAAACGACCTACTTTTCCCTACGTCAGCTTGCTTAAGGTCCAAGCTTGACCGCTCTAGAAAATAATAATTCAACGCACGCAAGAGCTTGTCAAATGCACTACTACACATTTCATAAGAAAGTAAGTGTGCACATGACAAAATGAAGGCATGCAACAAGCATAATGCACACCTATTGGGTTGAGAAGAAGTATGCAAATAAGGGGAAGAAGAGATTGGAAAAACAAGAATGTAAGAAAAAGGAAGAGAAATAAAAGAAAAAGAAGAAGGCATACTTTTCTCAACAAAATATTTTTGGATGGAAATCCCACCATTATCCTCAAAGGTCATCCAATGAGGCACTTGGGGGACTAAAGGCTATTCAAGCGAAGGAGATTTGAGAAAATAAGGTAATGACATGGGATAGGAGGGAACAACATCAAGCTTTCTTGAAAATGAGGTGTAAGGTAAAGGAATAGGAATTGGTTGCTCACTTAAACCACTGACCATAGAAACACAAGCTCTCTCATCCAATGAACTCACATCCAAAGGGTTCTCCTCCAACTCATCATTATTCAAATTAAGCTCATTCTCAATCACATTATCCTCATAAACTTCACACCCTAAATGAGCTCTCAAAAGCTTCAAATCATCATCAAGGTTCAAAGAAAGCTCATCAAAGGGTTGAGGGTCGAACTTAGGAGGAAGCTCAAAATAAACATGTGAAGTACAATCTCCCACTAAAAAGGCCTCATCCGTCTCAATGGTGGAAAGTGTAGAAGAGAAAGGATCATCAATGGTGAAAGAGGAAGGCAATGGTTGAAAATTTGAGATAGGAGTTGGGGACTCAACCTCACCAAACACTTCACTCTCATCTTCATAATCATCGAAAGTAAGCTCTACCTCCTCAATCCTCTCATATTGATCCTCATCTACATCAAAATCATTTAAGCTCAAGGCCTCACCCTCAAAGCAACCATGATTATCACGCAAAGGAGATGGGGTGGAAGAAGGTTGGTATTCAAAATAAAGGAATTGGGGAATGAAATCTCCATCAAGGGACGTGGGTGGGGGAATTGACTCTCCAATTGGTTTTTCAACACTCAAAAACTCTTGGTCCTCATCACCCTCAAACATCCAACCTCCCATGGAAACTACTTCATCCTCCTCATCATCTCCCTCTTTCCTCACAACTTCTCCATGCTTCAAAAATTGCAATCTCCCATCCTTTATAACTTGAACTACCATTTCCTCAACATTAAGAGAAGCCAAAAATTTTAGTTTCTCTTTAACTCCATCTAAAGGCTCAATAGAACGAAATTCAATTTGGGAAGGAGGTTCAAAATGCAAACTCTCTTTAGGAACATCCATCTCTACACCCTTTTCCTCACTCATAGACTCTCTAACATCCTCCTCACACACTTTGAAGCTTTCAAAACAATCATCATCATCATCTTCCATATCTACTAATGTTGTAGAAACTTCATTTACATTCAACATTGATGACAATTGACTCTTCATCCCCTCATTCTTCCTAAGAATGCCCTCATTAATCTCTTCCAACTTTTTCAACATATCCATTTGGCTTCTCATAATCTCCAAATATCTCATCTCATTTTGTTCCAAATTAGAATTCATCTCCAATTCTCTCAAAGAACCACCAATTTGATTATAAGGAGACTCGAAGCTAGACTCTAAAGATTGGAAAGATGAAGAGCATTGAGGAGCATCATGGGGAAAGGAATCATGAGCAAGCATGCGGGGATCAACATTAGAGACATGAGTAGCATCATCAAAATGGGGAATGGGAGCACAAATAGGCATGCAAGATTCATCATTCATGGAACATGGACTATAACAATTATCAATGGAAACATTTGAATAACCATGCCCACAATCATAAGTATTTCTAGCAAACTATACATAAAAGTCCCAAGCATCATCGATTGACAATGCTCGAAATCTAACATTAAACATGCTTTCAATAACGTCTCTAATTTGCTCATTCAAATAATGATAACAAATCTCGCAAGCCTCCCAAAGATCACAACCATGGTAACTAATGAATTTCTCTAGTCTATTAAAGTACACCCAAAATGGCTCATTCTCAAATTGAGAAAACGAGGTACTTTCCATTTTTTCTTTCAAAATAAGCAAAAATCAAATAAAAGAAAGGTATATACAAAGACCTAGACTCAAGAAATCTAAAACACTTAAACATAAACACTGTTCCCTGGCAACGGCGCCATTTTGACGTAGGGAAAATGTAGGTCGTTCTCAAATCTTCCCTAGAGCCAAACAAATTTATAAACACTTAACAAACCTAAATACGAGTATAGAGGTAAGTCAAGGGTCAAACCTAAAGAAACGGTAATGTTCAAGCACTCTCAATTATGTGCCTAAGCTAGGTCGAAGTCTAGGGGTAAAGAGGTAATACTAACAACTAACCAAACAAAAAACCAAACAAATAAAGCACTAGGGAGTGGGGATCAACAAGTAATCATGACAATTGTAGCAACTCGGGAACAACATGCAAATCCAAGGTTGCGAAGACTAATGGTAAGAGCAATCAAAAGAACTCAACAAGCTATCTCCTAGAGGTCTAACTAGCGCCAACTACGAGAGACTCTAACTAGGAACGTCACTAACCAAACTCAATCAACAATTGTGAGCTACAAATCAATGGTCCGTATCAATGTAGACTCACAATGCAATCTAGCATAATTCTCAAGGCCTAATTGAATTACACACATGCACCATTTCCATTAATCACTTTAATCTCAACAATTAATCAACACAATTCCCAAATTAAGCACAATCAATCAATCATACAAGTTTCACCCAATCCCTAGCCAAACAACTACTCTAACATCATCATTGTAGACACCCAAATGTGTCTCCCCCAAAACCAAACCCAGTGATGAATACCTTTCACGTCATTTAATTGTCGAACAAAGTGAAAGGGTGAAAAGTCTAGTGAAGAGGATGTTTTTATTAAAATATTTCTCTTTCTATTTTTAAAAATATTTCTTCTCTTACTCTATTCATGAAAAATAGTCAGTCCAATTTGGGTTGGTCCATGGTAAGGGTCCAATAATAGTGTAGTTGGATTGGGCTCGAAAAGAGCTTTCCAATGATATATTATAAACCCAATTCCGATGAATAATGAGGAAGTTATGGATTATATTAAATTGGGCTCGAAATGATTTTTATATGTGGCCCAATGATCTAGAGGAGGGCCTATTAATTATTATTCCTAACGTTATTAGGATTGATTAAATATTCTAGAATATTTAGAAGGTTCCTTTTTAATTCTAATGAGATTAGGATTGATAATTATATTTTAAAGAGTTTTATTTGGAGTAAAATAAGTGTTTTATCACAAAATCTGATTTTCACGCGGAATTTGCTGCTTAATCATATTAAGTAGAGGATTCCGTACAAAAATACATTTTATCTTTTAATTAGCGCCAAACGAAAAGTCTGTCGCCTGGCGCTAACATCTGTCGCCTGGCGCTGATGTCCGTCGCCAGGCGACAAATGCTAGTTTTATTCCGTACAGAACTTGAAGTATTTTCTTCGATTCCATGCTATTTTCCTATAAATAGGGGTCGTATCTCCTCCTTTTTCACAATCAAAAATCAATAACAATCATTATTCACAACAATCATTTCTCTCTATTCTCTCTCTAAAAGCTAGAAGCTTTCCTTCTCTTTCAAAACCTTCCCTCATACAAAATTCCACATTCATTAGTTCTAGACACACCTAGCCAAGTTCGAGGTTGCCTTCGCCCTAGACGTGAGAGGTTTATAATTTCTGAGGGTTGGTCCCAAATCTCTATTTCAATTATTTAATTTAATTGTTTGATTTTATTATTTTCCTTGAAGTTACTAACGTGTGTATTTTGTTATTAAAATGAGATACGAGGCATCTAAGTAAGTACTTTTAATTACTTTATTGTTCTTTTGATATAGAAATAATGCTTAGAGTATTTTGTTGATTCCTAGTATCATGTTTAGGATTAACTAAGATATCTAATATCATGTATGTTTATGATGCTTCCTATTTCTTTCCTTATATCATGTTAGGGTTAAAGATTTGATCTTTAATGTTTAGTGACATGCTAGGATTTGTTATTAATCTTGTTAGTATCATGCCTAGGATCTTGCTATTATTATTATTGCTTTGAGATTGAGAATATTATTATTATGATGATGATTGTTATTCTTTTTCTAGATATTTATTGTTGTTATTGCTTGATCACGCCCTCGCATGCAGTTTAAAGGGAATTCGTACTTGTAATCACTCTTAATAAGATAATTAATAATCTTGTTTAGGCTAATATGATTATAATTCAAGTGATCGCCAATAATAGATTTGCTTGTGCATTAATATTCAACCAACATAGATTAAACAGGTTTAGAGTTTGATGAGCGTCATTTTTGGCGCTCAAAAGAATAAGACTGAGGTTCGTTTTCTTTATTTTCTTTTATCGTTTTCATATAATTCTTTTAGTTTTATTTGATTTTCCATTTTTTATAATTCACTTTAGTTCTCGATTGATTTTTACGAGTTTTTCATATTTTTAGTTGATAATTCATAATTTTAGTTTTAGTTTTACCTTGCTACGCTTCCTCTCTTTGTTTTATTTTTGTTTTGTAGGTGACAAATCAAGTCAATTTGCTCATTTTAAGACTGCCATGTTCGCGGGCATCATCTCGAGTGCACTGATGTTGGGGATGCTTGGGAGCGCGGAGTTCGATCAAGCAAGCGAAGGAGCCAAAGCCCATGCATCGCAAAGGGGTGCGCGCGCGCGGCTGGGTTGTGCGTGCGCAAGACCTGTGCAGCCCTCTTCGCTCGATTTTTCTTATTTATAGCTTTTGACTTTGTTTTTGGGGACGACTTAACTTTGTACTGGAGAGAGAATTTTCCCAGAAATAGTAGAGAGAGAAAGTAGAGAGAGAAGCTTAAGATTTACTTGTTAGAACTTGAATTTGATCTTAGATTTCAATTTAATTTGGAAATTTCTTCTTCAATTTAATGGATATTTGTAAGATTTCTTTCCCTTGATTTACTTTTAATGCAATTCCTTCTAGTTTCAAGGATTTTGATTGAGATTATATTCCTAGCTTTAGAAATTGTTGATTGATTGATTTTCTTTTGATTTAGCTTTAAATGAATATGAATTTGATTGAATTTTTTTTGTTTCTAAATTCCACCATGTTTAGTGAGTAGATTAGTTGCTAGGGAGAAGGGGAAGCATGCTTGATTGATAATTTTTGCTAGTTGATGATGCTAAATTGATTTGAATGGTTAAATTAAATTGGTTGACATAGTTGTGCATGTGATTGATTGGACTAGGAGTGATCAACCTATAAGATTAATCTAGATTACATTGCAAATTTCAATGACATGGACCCTTGATTTGAGAATTACTTCAATTGATTGAATATGATTGTGATTTTCCTAGCTAGCCATTCATAGTGACCCCTAGCTTGGCTTATAGGAGATAGCCCTTGAATTCCTTTGGTTGCAACTATTGTTTGTCCTTTGCAATGTTTGAATTGATTGAATGATTTTTCAATTGGCATAATCATTGAGCTTGCACGTGGAACCCATATCCCTAGTGTTTAGTATATTGAATTTCTCGATTCATCTAGATTTCTTGATACCTTAGTTACCAACCGCATCATCCTCAAACTTCGAAGTAGCTTGACCTAGGCTATAGCTTACACTTATTCATTCCCTTGGGTTCGACCCTTGACTTACCCTGTACTCGTATTAGGTTGGTTGAGTGTTTATAAATTTTCTTTGCCTCTAGGAAAGGGTAGAGGACGACCTACATTTTTCCCGTGTCAGGGTGAACCTATTGATTGTATGTTAGTCCGAAAGCGCACATGAATACGAGAAGAATAAAGTAGATGCCTATTTTTAGGGCAAGTTCAATCTCTTTTAGGTTGGATTTGTACCTTCATCCCCGAACTTCCAGTCATGGTTCTAGGCTTATTGGAGTTAACGATCTCCTGGATCGTTAAGGGGTGTAACCTTCACCCTGTGAACGGTTTACAAGTTCCTAAAACCTGTTGGCATTTCTTTTACTCTAGCTTCCTTCCCTTTAGACGCCACCATGCTTAAGTGTATGATCATAGTGGGGCGCAAGTGTGGGATGCTAGAAATATTCCCTACAGTTTTTTGGTAACTCCACTGGGGAGGATTTCTATTTTAATTCCTAAAATTTATTTTGGCAATGATTTAGAATGAGTGGATGAGACTCGAAACATTCTAAGTATTACATGTACGTAATTTTGATTAACATTATGGCATATGCATAAAAAGGTCCGCATTGGAAAGACCATCCGAAATGCGTCAAAAACATAGGATTTTTACACGTAGGAAATTAGGGAAATATCTTTCACAACTAAAGTCAAAATAACACTACGAAAAAACTGGAAAATTCAAGAACAGAAAGCTGCCGAGGCTTGTAGGAATTAGCACTGAGAAAACAGCGTCAGCGAAACGATGGCGCTGTCGCCTGGCTACAGTTTTGTCGTCTGGCGACAGTGCCAGTGTCTAGCGACAGACGCTATTTTCTCGCGCTAAATTCTTCTAATACTGAGCCAGAAATCTACCTTCTTGTTTCAACTAGTTTCTAGTACTGTTTGCTCGGTTTTACTTCCTGGTTGAGTTTTTCCCTTTTTTCTGAAACCCATATGTGTTCTACATATGGCCATAACCCTCTAGGGATTCACGCTCCATCTACGCAATTTAACGCTCCTGGCAACGAAGGGTACATCCGAGTTTGTTGAATTCACCAAACCGTGGAAGCGAGTTTAACTCGCGAGGTCCCATCCACTTGCGCCAACCCTTCCAAAGGTAAGGCTTCCGCGCGGTGCATCCGGACTCATTACCATGGACCCTTTTTTACTAACCCATATCCTAAACTTTAGAGAACTAGAGCCATGCTGGGTTGCAAACTCATTGCATCATATTATGACTATTTGACTTCTTGTGCATTATGTTTTTGTGCATAACCTATATATGTTTTCACTAACCATTTGTTTGACTTGTGAATGAGTTTAAATGAACTAATTAATGACTAAAGGACTTTGCTAAATTAATTAATTAACAAATGATTAAAGTCTAAATAAATTGATCAAACTTGACTTAGTACGACTTTTTAGGCTTGTCCCTTTAGAGTAAAATACTTGAAACAGTCCTTGATCAATGTTCCAGTAATGGTGCAGAGGTCTAGACTGTAGCGCCACGCGCTAGTGATTAGCGCCAGGTGACAATGTTAACGTATGGCGCTAATCCTTAGCGTCTGGCGACAGTCCTGTCGTCCGGCGACAGTCCATGCTTTTGCTCGAGTCTTTGCGACGAGTCTAACTAATCAATTTGCTTAATCGGTTTAATCAGTTTATTAATGACAATAGTCATATTTAGTCTAGTCATATAGTCTAGTCCCATGGTCATGACACGAGTCAAACATGTCACCTACACTCACTAGTCTTAGCACACACTTTGCGAATATATCACCATGACCATGTCTTAGGTTCATGCAGGAGTCATCCTTTCCGTCATTTGAATTGGGGGTCCACTCTATTCCTAATTTTTCCATATCTCTCCATCCACATCGTCTCTCCATTCTCTACATGCTTTCTCCATATCACAACCTTCATTTTTCCTACCTCCTTCCATCTACTGCATGTTGAATAGAGTTTGAGTCAAATAATTAACAAAAAGTATCCATAACTTCCATTTCCACAGCACTTGGTCAAGGAGAGAAGGGAGATTAATCAAGGACAACACCTTTGGTCAAATACTACTTTTTGACAAACCCATAAGTCGGAAAAGAAAAGCCAAGAAGATAATGGCGTCTCAAGAAGAAGTTAATGAACTCAAGAAGGACGTGGCCAACCTAACTGAATTGATGAAGAGTATAGCTCTTCAAGTCAATGACCCTGTGAGGCAACAACAAATGGAGCTCATGCAAGAAAGCTTGAGCAAAATATCTAATGACTATAGATTCCAGGCCATTAGCTCACAAGGGGTCTCAGTGGACAAGGAACTTCTTCCGCAGAAGTTCAATGCCAGTGACATCCCTAGGTTCAAGGCAACAGATAATCCTTACTTCCACTTAAGAGCGTTCGAGACAATAATGAACATAAAGGGGATAGATAAGAAAATTTTTCATACACTGTTTTCTTTATCACTCGAAACCGTTTGTCAACAATGGTTCTTTTCCCTTGACAAAGAGAAGACCTCTACTTGGGATGGAATAATAAACGCTTTCATTGATAGATATAAGTGCAACATTCAAGTTGAAACAGACCATAGACAACTTGAGATGTTAAAGCAAAAAGAAAACAAAGGGTTTACCTTTTTCTTTAACAAGTGGAGAGAAACTTTCGCTAATATGGTCGAGGTCCCTACTGAAAAGGAGTCTGTAAGGATGTTCATCAAGAACCTTCAAGACAAGTATTCAAAGAATTTGAAATATCAACAAAACTTGAATACTTTCAAAGCCGTCTATGACATAGGTATTGAAATCGAAGATGACCTTGCAAAGCAAAAAGCTACTAACAATAGCAACAACAGTGGCTGGAAAGGAAAGAAGAACGACAATCCTTCTTCTTCTGAAAACGCCCACTCTAGCAACAACGTTAGTACCTTTGATCTCAATGAAGTCTAAGCCATGGAAAATCAAGGGTCTAAAAAGCAACTAAAGAAAGATTTCACTCCTATTAGGATTAGGATGAGCTATGATACTACCTTCAATCGACTCCATGCCAAGGGACTCATTACTCCCATTGGACCTATTCAAGATCCCCCACCTGAGAAGAGGTTGCCTAGTTGGAATCCAAATGTACACTGCAAGTACCATCAAGGTAGGGGTCATACTACTGAGAGCTGTTGGAAGCTAAAAAAGGCCATCCAATACTTGATCGATAATAACAAGCTTCCCATACCTCCAGCTGGCAAGAAAAGCGAGTGATGATAAGGCAATAAGACAAGAGGCGAGCTTTAATGACAAGATTTCGTGACCTCTTTTTCTATTTCTTTTATTCTTTCTTTCCCCAATAAGTCTAGCATAGACACCTTTCATTTTCCTTAGATCTTATTTTGTAGGTTTTTTCCCTTTTTACCTTTTAATAAAATGAGCATTTCTTTTCTTGCATATGATTGTTGCATTAAAAAATTAAAAAAAAAATCCATGTTAAACTAAGCACAAGGTATACTTATGATTAGAGGCACCCCTTGTGGCCATATCATATCACTTTCACCCTTTAAATATAAATCCTCTCTTGATAAACCATTTTGAGCCTCGTCTAACGATAGACATTTCTTTCTTCGACCCACATCTACCTTACCTTGGGATGGGATGATGTGCAATCTATGCAGTTTTTAAAAGAATAAAAGTTTGAGTGATTAAAAATAGCAAAAAAAATAGAAATAATAAAAAGTGTACAAAAGGGCCAGCATTCCAATGTCATTGACATGAACATGTCTTTGATAAGAACACGTCTCAGATTGCGTCTCTTATCGAGTGCTCAGTACCGTGCTTGAGAAACATGAATGCTAAGTGAGTGATAGACCGCATGATCGGGATTGCCCACACTTACCAAAATAAAAATGATAAAGCAAAAAAGAGAGAGCAAAAATAAAAAAGAAAGAGCTCAAAAGTGAGAAACCTCAAGCATAATAATACAAAGATTCAAAAGTAAGGTTGCACACCTTGGGGGCTAATCTAGTGTCTTGATCCTTTATCCCTTTCTTCTTCCACCTATAGCCTAACCACGTTACAACCCTTAAAAGACCTCTTTAAGGTATACACACACTTGTGCGAGGTTTGGCTAGAGTTACGTTTGGCCTGATTCCTAACGGATACGTAGGCAACCTCAAATTGAGGTGCGGCCGTAATAAAATGCATTCATTCATATACACATTCATGAATGATCATATCAAGGGATCTCCTATGCTTATCCCTTTCCATTTAGAGCTAGACTTGGGGGCTTGATCCCTACATCATTAGCTTACCTAGCCTAAGAGTCACCATCATTTGACTCTTCTCGAAATAATACTTTTCCATACCGTTAGCCTTTGCAGCCTAACTTTAGTATCACTTTCACACACGTCACAGACACATGACCAAATAATCCACCTCTTAGGAACCTTTTGTCATAAAGTCTTAGCATAACGTTGAAGCATGCCTTGTCATATCAAAATAACTCATCATTGCATCATTAAGTATGAAGTACTTAGCCTCCGTGCCTAAGTTACCTAAATACTTTCACTATCGAGTCAACTAAGATAGTCTAGGATGTTACAATCCTTGCACTATGAGATACAACGTGGAAATCTATAAGATACAACGTCGACGCGTACATTCAACTAAGCTCATTCAACATGCACCTTCAAAAAGATTTGAAGCAAAAGGACGCAAATGGCTTAGCAAATCAACTAGAGTCGGCCTGATCACAGTTAGATTAACGATTAGCCTGATTGATTAAGCACATCCGGATTTTGATCAAGCACCTCGTTTGGAAAAGTTTTTGGTCATAATGGCGAAGTCCCAAGATGAAAGATCTCTGCGGAAATTAACTTGGACTCGGTAAAATCTTGAAGGATAAAGTTTTCGACAGAGTTTCAAGGCATGGGAAGCTATCACTTCCAAAGAGCAAGCGAGAAAGGACATTCCCGGACTTTTCGAAAAACCGCAAATATAAACGCATGAAATTCTTATATGGATCGGTAAATTAAAGATGAGGAGCTTTAATTTGCAAAAGATTTGAGCGGATTTGGTTGAAAGGAAATGACCAAGTTGAAGGTTCGGAGTGAAACCGAGCAATGAACACCAGCAACAGCGACTGCAGCGCCCGACGACAAGGTTGTCGTCAGGCGCTAAAGCTCGTCGCCTGGCGACAGAGCAAAATACTGGCGACAGTATGCACTGGTGCGCGCGGGTGCGGCAATAAGATATATAGCCCCCATATTAGATTATGCGGACCTCATGCACTAATTTCGGGTTCCTTGGTACGCCAGTTAGCCCCTATAAGCAAATTGACATGATTAGTAGTCAGCTTGATTACAATCGCAGTAAGTGATCGGCCTGATGACGATCATATCGAATGAACAACTTTTGACACCTTTGATTAGTAGTCGGCCCGATTATGGTCTTGATTGATGATCGGCCTGATGACGATTAAATTATCGATTGCATATTGATTAAGCGAATTTGCAAACTAATTTGATTAGTGATTGATTGTAATCACAAAAGATTCCTAGGATGGAGATTTCTAAAGAGATTGACTTCAAGATCGAAGAATCTCAAAATAAGGTTCTTCCCAAAGCTAGAAAGGTCGATTACTCCTAAAAGTAAAGACAAGAAAATTTAACAATTCAAGATAAAGAAGTTTTCAATAGGAGGCTTTAAGATTTAAAGAGTCTCTTGCTTGGATTTGAGAAGGATGCTTCGAGATGAAACAACCTTCGATAGAAAAGAATGATTGGGGAGGTTATTATTTGATTTGAGAAAAGAACGATTCTAGATGAAGCGGTTTTTGATAGCTTTTGCTAGGATGGTGGAAATTATCACCTATATTTGAGAAGATGGCACGAGATGGGCGGTCTACGAAGACGTTCACTAAGATTATGGAGGTTGTCACTTAGATTTCAGAAGATGGCACGAGATGGGAGGTCTTCGACAGCGTTCGCTAAGATTGTGGAGGTTGTCACCTAGATTTGAGAAGAACGGTTCGTGATGAGGCGATCTTCGACGACATTCGCTATGATTGGGAAGGTTGTCACCACGATTCAAGAAAATAACTTGAGATATAGCAGCAATGATAGATGGTGTTCCCTAGGATGTGGAAGATTGTCACAGCAGAAATTGAAGGCAACTGCAAGCGTAGCAGTCTTCAGGCGATATCCCCTAGCTTGAGGAAGATCGTCAAACAAAATCGGTTACTCCAGAGACGTGTGCTCGACGGTGCAAGATACGCGTTTCTTAACTCTTTTATTCTGTTTAACTAATGTTAGTTTGCAAGTATCGGCGTTACAAGAGTGGTTTAGGATCGAAGAACGTTCTGAATCATTCTCCGTCCCTATCGCTACTTTGACTTTTCGCTTTTGAAACTTGCGTTTCTCCAAACTCAGTCAAAGTGGGGGCTTCTGTAGACACCCAAATATGTCTCCCCCAAAACCAAACCCAGTGATGAATACCTTTCACGTCATTTAATTATCGAACAAAGTGAAAGTGTGAAAAGTCTAGTGATGAGGATGTTTTTATTAAAATATTTCTCTTTCTGTTTTCAAAAATATTTATTCTCTTACTCTATTTATAAAAAATAGTCATTCCAATTTGAGTTGGTCCATGGTAAGGGTCCAATAATAGTGTAGTTGGATTGGGCTCGAAAAGACCTTTCCAATGATATATTATAAGCCCAATTCTGATGAATAATGAGGAAGTTATGGATTATATTAAATTGGGCTCGAAATAATTTTTATATGTGGCCCAATGATCTAGAGGAGGGCTTATTAATTATTATTCCTAAAGTTATTAGGATTGATTTAATCTTCTAGAATATTTAGAAGGTTCCTTTTTAATTCTAATGAGATTAGGATTGATAATTATATTTTAAAGAGTTTTATTTGGAATAAAATAAGTGTTTTATCACAAAATCTGATTTTAACGCGGAATTTGCTGCTTAATCATATTAAGCAGAGGATTCCGTACAAAAATGCGATTTATCTTTTAATTAGCGCCAAATGAAAAAGTCTGTCGCCTGGCGCTAATGTTTGTCGCCTGGAGACAGATGCTAGTTTTATTCCGTATAGAACTTGAAGTATTTTCTTCGATTCCCTGCTATTTCCCTATAAATAGGGGTCGTATCTCCTCCGTTTTCACAATCAACCATCAATAACAATCATTATTCACAACAATCATCTCTCTCTATTCTCTCTCTAAAAGCTAGAAGCTTTCCTTCTCTTTCAAAACCTTCCCTTATACAAAATTCCACATTCATTAGTTCTAAACACACCTAGCCAAGTTTAAGGTTGCCTTCTCCCTAGACGTGAGAGGTTTATAATTTCTGAGGGTTTGGTCCCAAATCTCTATTTCAATTACTTAATTTAATTGTTTGATTTTATTCTTTTCCTTGAAGTTACTAACGTATGTATTTTGTTATTAGAAATAGATACGAGGCATCCAAGTAAGTACTTTTAATTACTTTATTGTTCTTTTGATATAGAAATAATGCTTAGAGTATTTTGTTGATTCCTAGTATCATGTTTAGGGTTAACAAAGATTTCTAATATCATGTATGTTTATGATGCTTCCTATTTCTTTCCTTATATCATGTTAGTATCATGTTAGGGTTAAAGCTTTGATCTTTAATGTTTAGTGACATGCTAGGGTTTGTTATTAATCTTGATAGTATCATGCCTAGGATCTTTCTATTATTATTATTGCTTTGAGATTGAGAATATTATTATTATGATGATGATTGTTATTATGTTGCCTGATATTCATTGTTGTTATTGCTTGATCACGCCCTCTCTTGCAGGTTTAAAGGGTGTTAGTTTAGATGAACTACTACAAGAGGGGGGGTGAATGGTAGTAGGTTCCAATCGCGGAACTTATGCGGAAATAAACAATTGAAACGTAAAGGAACTTAAAGCACACAGCAAGTTTTACGAGGAAACCATCCAGTGCCTAACTGGAAGTAAAACCTCGGCCCTATTGGGACTTATAAACAAATTCCACTATAATAGGCAACTCTCCTAGTACAACCTATTACACAGACCTTTGCTTTGCAAGTTCCACCACGGACACTTGACTCTATGATAGGACACTTCCTACCAGACCTAAGACACTTCTCAGGACCCTTTTTCTCCCCTTACCCAGGACACTTCCTAGGTGACCCAAGACACTTCTCAGGTTCCTTTCACTCACTGTGCACTCACAGCTACCACTCGAATTTTACGAGATTTCAAACTCATCACTTGCGTGAATTTAAGAGAATTCACAATCTCACCCCAAAATACAAAACACTCAAAACCCTTTTTCCATTACAAGATCTCATTGAATATCCCTAAATACATATCTATGAATAAAGAGATAAAACTAATATATTGGACACTCGAGACCTGTCTGGAACTCACTGGACGTACTGTAACCAAAACTTGATAGGAACTTTGACCAGGAGAACTGACTTAGCTTCGTGGTGAAGGATAAAACCATTAAGCACGACCACTACACTTCGTCAGCCTCAACTTTGAATGAATACTTATGAGCATATTTATAGTACACTCGAAATATTCATTTCATCTTGAAAAAGATAGATTTTCTGAAAAGATAAGTTTAAAAGATATTTTCTAAAAACAAGTTTTCCGAAAATATATCTTTTTGTTCAGAATAAAATCTGTCAATAATAATAAGATAACTTAGCATAAAATCGGCTTTTATTCCAATCTTATCTTTTAGTTTAAAAATACTTTTTAAACAAAATTTATCTTTTTCCAAAAGGGATTTATTAGAAGATAAATATCTTTATTCAGTAAAACCAAATCCCTAAAAGATATGCACGTATTAAGTAAATATATATATCATTAAAACCGACTTTTAACGACGTGCATACTTAAGTTCCTATTAGGTTCCTGAACTCTGACAGTCTCTGAGTTCCTGACAAGTCAGTCACTCTAATTTCATTAACTGTTTGGAGTTCACCTTGGTTCCATATAGACTTGTTCCAGACCGACTTTTATGTCCAACATACTTACATGAATCCTAGAGCAATATACTTCTATTTCTCTGTCTTCATGTTGCTTCTCTGAAACTCTTGTTCTGGAATCCTGTAGTCTTGATATATTCTGGATCTTAGGGTTTGCCCCAGCATTACACCAGAACCAGGTCATTACACCCGTTTTGAAGTTCCTGTTGAGAAACTTCGGGAAGTTCCATTGCTGAAACTCTTCTTCTGTTCTTTACTTGTCCTCATGGATCTTCCAAAGTTCCTTTGTTCCAGTTCCTACTTCAGCCCTCTACGCTTACTGAACCTGCCAACATCACAACACTAGAAAATCCTTATTAAATGGAAGTTTGCTCAATTCTTAACATCATCATCAAAACCTCATAAGGGTCAACAAGTTGCCCCTTTTTAATGATGACAAACTGAGCAAACTTCTGAGGATAACAAAGTAACTCATAAGGTTAGTTTTTTCATTTATAAAAACAATAAAGAAAACTAAACTAAATTAAAAGAATCCTACACATACATGACCTATATATGTATAGGATACTTACCTTATGAAGCTAACATATGCAAACACATGTTTACATAGTTACCTTCATGGTTCCTTAGCCATCATCATGCTTATCAACCATAACACTTATCGTTGTTCTTGTTCCTCTATTGCTTATCCTATATTGCTCAAGTTCCTTACATATATACCTGTCATTACTCAGGTTCCTTGTATCCTGTTCCAAGCATAACTTGCTCTTTCTATGCACAACTTAACATACACGTTAGATAGATAATCATCATTAGTTTATAATCATCAAAACCTAATTGCTCAACAATTTCCCCCTTTTTGATGATGACAAACTAATGATGCTTATCACATATTAAAGGATAATCGTTGTACATTTATTCCCCCTTAGTTTTTCAAGGAAATAACTTATGAACAAGTTAAGAACATACACAGGAACTTAACATAGTTAGGAACTTAGAAATACACATCATTATCAATATATATATACTTTCAACGATCATGATGTAAGAACTTTAGACTTAATTACTGCATACCATAAGCATCATACATATTCTTCCCCCTTTTGTCATTATCAAAAAGGGTATTGTTCCACATGTTTGTTTTTCGTAAATTATACACACTTAAAGTCATATGTCACACCTACCACCATATAATAAGTAAATATATAATGGTTAAACACTTGTTGTTCCTAAAAGCCTCAAGGTACTCACTTTTCAAACACGGATGCCATTTTCACACTAATTTCCAACTCACAATCCAAAGGCCCAACTTCAAAACCCTTAATTGAACTTGACAAATAAGAGGTTAAGAATCAAGTAAAGATCAGAGCTAAAAAGTTAGGAATGAACTGCATGAATAGACAAATGAAAGCGCAAATTCAAGGATATATAAAGAAGCATATGGAACAAAATAAGTAGAGGGAACATGAAATGGAATTTGTGCTCTTCGTTTAGACCTTTTGAGATGATAAGGTTCACCACATTTGTTCTTCATTTCATACTCTTGAACCTTCTGCTAAACACAACACATATTCATCTTACCAATTGATAACCAAATTCCCTTACTTCTACCACCAACTTCTTTGAGGAACATTCTGCATACTGGAACTTTATAGATTTCAGTTTCATCATAGCCAAGTTCCTTCAACGTTTGTCGTTGTTCCTTCACTAGCTCACCAAGTATACGAGTACTCCACATCAAAGTCAATATTCTTCATCTTTAGATATCCAGGAAATTAAATATTTGATCACCCTTTTCTTTTTCTTTTCTTTTCTTTATTTTTTTTTTTAAAGGGTGTCATTATACAAATTTTGCATACTTTCCTGGAATAACACATTTTTAAATCAATGAAGATATTACTTACTCATACACTTGAGTTCCACAACCAGATCTGAACCATTTTGATTTCTTGATTCCTGCCTTATTCCCCCTGAGTCCCTTACCATTCTTCTTCCTTTTCAAGTACTTACTTCTTTATTTATCTTCAACTTCCCCCTCAAAATATAGTCACCATTTTTCATGTTTCATCAAATCATAAAAAGATGATCAACAAACTTAGAGCACATGGGAATCAAGAATAAGAAGTAAAAGTGTGTGAACGGAAAGAGGAAATTGAATTGGGTGAATAAGAATCTTCGATTTTCTGAATATGGGACAATTAAAGTATATGCAACACGGACACACAACTTAGAGTTGTAGAATAATGTTGCGATCGAAGATATATGACGTGGATGCTTGAAAGTTGGCTAAAATATAGGTTAGTTCCCTCTGAAATTTAAACAAGTGAGGTGTAAACGGTCTGGGAACTTACCTGTCTTGTTCCATCAAAGTTTCTTTCATTGTTCCTTTGGCAACTTAGGAACTTCGTGTTTGACAGCACCCATAGTTCTATTATGAGACCTCTAATACTCTTAGGCAAGTAAGTATGTCTTTTACAACACAAGAATTAAGTGTGACACATAAACAATAAGCACATATTCTTTACTTTAAGTATTACATGCATAGGAACCCCAGCTTGACATAACTTATGGGAAAAATACTTTATACTCATGTTATGTTTCATCAAGTCTTGTTCTATTAAGCAATAAACAAGAATATGACAAGTCAAGACAAAACCATAAGAGAATCAATTCACAAATTCACATATTGCATTCATACCACAAATATATCAATTCAATTCATCTAATGCCGACATGTGAAAAGGAACTTGTATCTTATGTAGTCTCTTACCAGTAAAAATATAACTTTAAAGCATTGGTTGAATATGATGGCTTACCTTGGAGTTCTTGAAGTGGCTGTTATGTTCCTTGATGATCTCGAATCTAATATGAACTTCCACTTCTAACTCAAGTTCCATTGTCAGTGGTTAATGCTTACAAATATATTTTCTTATCATAAATTAGCAAAAATCAATGCACAATGGCTCGTTAGTAGTACCAGAGATATATCAATGTAAACAAGTACTACTAATAACTCAGTTCATCTTGAAAACAAAAATTGATACTTTTTAAAACTCAATTTTCAAGAAGGAACTTGGATAGCATTCTATCCTAGAGTATGTTCCACATAGACGTCTACAAAAATTCATATCAAGACATACAGGAAATCTATGTGGTACAACTCTAATCCCATATAAACAGCAAGAACAAATATTATTCAATTTGCTTCAAGTCTAGCTACACACGCAACAAGTTCCTTAAAGACAATACATACCTTTGTATTGGTTGTTTCTTTTAAGAACCAACCTGGCCTTGTTCCATCCACGTGCCTTACTCAATAAGCATTTTCCAGAACACCCTTTTTAATCTCCGACCCTTTTTAGGTGTTCTAGAATAGGTTCAGGATGTGACATGCATCCTCTTCCTTTTAAGCTTATTAAGTTCCTGCTGCACATCTAACCTGATAACAACCAATTATATGTTTACATCAACCTTAAAAACAAACTTATCTTTTATACAACTATGAGTTATGAAGTCCATCTTTTTCAGTTGATATCTCGAGCTCTTCTCTGATCCTTGGTTGTTGAGGTTTTCCCTTTGGTTACATATGCATGAAAGACACTTTAGTTTCATAGTTTGTTGAGATATTGCTGGTCGGAACAAATATTATCTCAGCTCTGGAACTTCGTTGGAACTTGCTTTCTTGTATTGAGTTCTTTGAACTTTGCTGCATGAGTTGGAACTTAACATCTCGAAGTTCCTCAACATATGTAGCTATCCCTTGCTGTTATTCTTAGTGACATATTTCTTTACTAGGAACTCAGATAGTTCTTCAAGAACTTGCGAGTTCACCTTTTATCACCTGTCTGATGGGAACAAACATGTTAGTCTCAAAATATGTTCACTTATTGCACATTAAATAAGATAGGGTAAACTCTTTATGTTTTGCTGTTCTCGGCGTTTATGGATAAATCGCCTTGGCACTTCTATCATCAAACATCCCTAAGTGGAACATAGGGTGTCTTGTTAATCAAAGATCTATTGCTTCAGTGTTGATGATGTAGCAAGAGGCATTGAAAACTATTCCAAAGAACCTGCAAAGACCATTAGTATATAACTTTGTTCTCTTCTTGTCTTTCATGATTCAAAATTGAAAACTTGTTATCAATCTGTGTTCCTGCAACAAACACTAAACATGACTGGAACTAGGTTCCGTTGTTAGATCTATAACCTCATAGATGATGAACACTTAGCCACTTACCCTGTGATAGAAAAGACTTTCAAACAATTCATCGTCTCTTCTATTAAGAAAAGTAACCAAGTGCACATTTGCTTTCATTACTTATAAACAAGACATCTCTTTCAATTAGTCTCTACATATCACATGGTAAACATATCCATATCACTAAGATCCAATGGATTAGTGTTGCTTACCATCTACCTGATGTTGAAAGAGAATGTAACATGTGTTTGATTCTCATGCTTTTCGATCTTAACCTGTTTGGAACTTACATATACATATACCTATTATCGAGTTCCTACTAGGTTTATCAAGCATGAAAAGATTTACATGTTCACAGTTTGAAGCATAGAAGTATCTCATCTTCAATAAAACCTAGAAATGTCAGGTTGTTGTTAGGAATCACCTTGAGATCCACAAATGATGTGTTCCCTTTTTGATTCCCTTCATATGTGACATTTCCACTCTTTATTGATGATGTCATCTTGAAGCCATGAAACAAATAGAGTTACAAGCAATTGAAAACCAGAATGTGCATTAAAAACTCGACGAGAAAAATATTCACAATGGGATAGGAACTTGACTTACTAACTTCCTGTTATGTAGAAATTTTACCTTTCGTGTTAGTATTATAAGTCAAAGTTCTTCCATTGTAGGTTTATAGTAAGAGATACCTTGATTTGGCTATCATCATCTCTTTTGGAACCTCGCTGTCGAGATAATGCGAGTTCCCTCCTATTATAAACCTTCAACTCTTCCATGTTCCTTTTGACATAAAGTTGGAACATGTCTTCTGGTCCTTTAGACCATTGTATCTTGGGTAGAGGAACGTGTTGATTTAATCTCAAATTCTTCAACACCTTGTCAAAGTCCCTCATATTATCATTCAAAAGATATAACCTGAAAGTTCACAACCCAAGAGATTCCTTTGTGCCTTTAAAATGTCAGTAGGTTAGTCAAAAGAGATAGAAAAAACCTAAAGCATAAAAGTGTTGAAACATAAAGTTCCTGTAAGAGTACTCCCTTTTAGATGTCGTTCCATCAACGAAATGATGAATCTCCAACACGCAGTCAAAGATAATCATCTTAACTCATCATCCTTCATAAGAGTCTGCTACAGGAATTAATGCTTTGTTCCAAGGAACTTTGAATACTAAGAACTTAACTGGAACTTGAACCAGAATCTTTACAGGAACGTATACGCTAACTCCTATAGCACCTTGATATAGAAGTTTTGTTATTCCTGTATCCCTAATTCGTTCTATCATTTCAAGTTCACCAAGTTCCAACCAATTGAAGCACTGAGCTCCTAATGGAACAAACTTTTATGCACCAATTTGTCTCAATGGACAAACCTACAAAACAATCATTAATAACTTGCACAAAACTAGAAGAGAAGTTAGTTTGTCATGATATACATTATAAACATCAAAACAACTTCTCTTTTTATCCATTCACAAATAACCTTCATAAGAATAGGGAATTGAATTTCAATAGGAATTTGTGAAGGATTAATACATACCAAAAGCACATGACCAATATTTACAGAGAGATGTATAGGTGACTTACACACTTATCCATATTGTCGCTTCACCTACTATAACCCTCTTATAAAGGCTTTCTAGTGAGAGGAACTTGCACATAATTCCTTATATACAAACAACCAAAGATCATCGTTATTAATAAGTTGTCTCCACTCATATAGCCTGCAAAATCAGTCATCTTTTGGCTTTGGTTACCCAATATATATTGGGTACCTTCATGTTAGTAGTTAACGTCAATAATCCATAATTAAAACAACTACGGTTAAACCAACTATCTTTACTAACAATAAACATCATGTGTCTACATAATAAATATTCAGAATGACACATACACATGATAAGGTCATTCTTTGGCAAATATTCAAAATATACGTTCATTACCTTGCCCAAAGAATTAAGTTTCCATTCAGTAGTAATCCAGGTTCCAAGAGACCAAATATGCATAATTCTACACAATACGTTCCTTGAACTATTTCTCAAAGATGTTCATCTTTGAATCACTTCTGCTTCACAAGCAGACTTTGGTCTTCACGTGGTATTGGGTACGTTCTAGGGTTGAGTTCCATTCGTTGCATTCCTTGTAGATATCCATCCTAGCCTGGAACTTGCTCGCTCCTCGGGGTTGCCCGGTTTATCAAGAGCACCTGCTCTGATACCAATTGTTAGTTTAGATGAACTACTACAAGAGGGGGGGTGAATGGTAGTAGGTTCCAATCGCGGAACTTATGCGGAAATAAACAATTGAAACGTAAAGGAACTTAAAGCACACAGCAAGTTTTACGAGGAAACCATCCAGTGCCTAACTGGAAGTAAAACCTCGGCCCTATTGGGACTTATAAACAAATTCCACTATAATAGGCAACTCTCCTAGTACAACCTATTACACAGACCTTTGCTTTGCAAGTTCCACCACGGACACTTGACTCTATGATAGGACACTTCCTACCAGACCTAAGACACTTCTCAGGACCCTTTTTCTCCCCTTACCCAGGACACTTCCTAGGTGACCCAAGACACTTCTCAGGTTCCTTTCACTCACTGTGCACTCACAGCTACCACTCGAATTTTACGAGATTTCAAACTCATCACTTGCGTGAATTTAAGAGAATTCACAATCTCACCCCAAAATACAAAACACTCAAAACCCTTTTTCCATTACAAGATCTCATTGAATATCCCTAAATACATATCTATGAATAAAGAGATAAAACTAATATATTGGACACTCGAGACCTGTCTGGAACTCACTGGACGTACTGTAACCAAAACCTGATAGGAACTTTGACCAGGAGAACTGACTTAGCTTCGTGGTGAAGGATAAAACCATTAAGCACGACCACTACGCTTCGTCAGCCTCAACTTTGAATGAATACTTATGAGCATATTTATAGTACACTCGAAATATTCATTTCATCTTGAAAAAGATAGATTTTCTGAAAAGATAAGTTTAAAAGATATTTTCTAAAAACAAGTTTTCCGAAAATATATCTTTTTGTTCAGAATAAAATCTGTCAATAATAATAAGATAACTTAGCATAAAATCAGCTTTTATTCCAATCTTATCTTTTAGTTTAAAAATACTTTTTAAACAAAATTTATCTTTTTCCAAAAGGGATTTATTAGAAGATAAATATCTTTATTCAGTAAAACCAAATCCCTAAAAGATATGCACGTATTAAGTAAATATATATATCATTAAAACCGACTTTTAACGACGTGCATACTTAAGTTCCTATTAGGTTCCTGAACTCTGACAGTCTCTGAGTTCCTGACAAGTCAGTCACTCTAATTTCATTAACTGTTTGGAGTTCACCTTGGTTCCATATAGACTTGTTCCAGACCGACTTTTATGTCCAACATACTTACATGAATCCTAGAGCAATATACTTCTATTTCTCTGTCTTCATGTTGCTTCTCTGAAACTCTTGTTCTGGAATCCTGTAGTCTTGATATATTCTGGATCTTAGGGTTTGCCCCAGCATTACACCAGAACCAGGTCGTTACACCCGTTTTGAAGTTCCTGTTGAGAAACTTCGGGAAGTTCCATTGCTGGAACTCTTCTTCTGTTCTTTACTTGTCCTCATGGATCTTCCAAAGTTCCTTTGTTCCAGTTCCTACTTCAGCCCTCTACGCTTACTGAACCTGCCAACATCACAACACTAGAAAATCCTTATTAAATGGAAGTTTGCTCAATTCTTAACATCATCATCAAAACCTCATAAGGGTCAACAAGTTGCCCCTTTTTAATGATGACAAACTGAGCAAACTTCTGAGGATAACAAAGTAACTCATAAGGTTAGTTTTTTCATTTATAAAAACAATAAAGAAAACTAAACTAAATTAAAAGACTCCTACACATACATGACCTATATATGTATAGGATACTTACCTTATGAAGCTAACATATGCAAACACATGTTTACATAGTTACCTTCATGGTTCCTTAGCCATCATCATGCTTATCAACCATAACACTTATCGTTGTTCTTGTTCCTCTATTGCTTATCCTATATTGCTCAAGTTCCTTACATATATACCTGTCATTACTCAGGTTCCTTGTATCCTGTTCCAAGCATAACTTGCTCTTTCTATGCACAACTTAACATACACGTTAGATAGATAATCATCATTAGTTTATAATCATCAAAACCTAATTGCTCAACAAAGGGAATTCGTACTTGTAATCACGCTTAATAAGATAATTAATAATCTTGTTTAGGCTAATATGATTATAATTCAAGTGATCGCCAATAATAGATTTGCTTGTGCATTAATATTCAACCAACATAGATTAAACAGGTTTAGGGTTAACCTATTGATTGTATGTTAGTCAGAAAGCGCACATGAATACGAGAAGAATAAAGTAGAGGCCTATTTTTAGGGCAGGTTCAATCTCTTTCAGATTGGATTTGTACCTTCATCCCCGAACTTCTAGTCATGGTTCCTGGCATATTAGAGTTAACGATCTCCTGGATCGTTAAGGGGTGTAACCTTCACCCTGTAAACGGTTTACAAGTTCCTAAAACCTGTTGGCATTACTTTTACTCTAGCTTTCTTCCCTTTGGACGCCACCATGCTTAAGTGTATGATCACAGTGGGGCTCAAGTGTGGGATGCTTGAAATATTCCCTACAATCATCTAATCAATTAACAACTAAAGAAATCAAGAATCAACAATATATGAAGAACAATTACACTAATCAAACATCAAACATCAAAATCAATCCAAACAAACTTTAATATTAAACAAAGCAATAAAATGAGATAGAGTTAGAAATGCTCATTGATAATAGCGAAGATCTTCAACACAATTGTCACCATTGAATCTTCAATCTCTCAATCACCATTGAAATTCCTCACTTTCTCTCTCTAAATCTACTCCTAAACTAACCCTAAAACTAGAAAGAGAAGCTCTCAACTAAGCTAAAATTATGATCAAAGATTATCTCTAATTGCTTCTCTTTTTCGGGTTACAAGTAGGTATTTATTAGAGGTGCGAACGAAACCGAGCAAAAACAGGGACCCAGAGCGGCGCGCCTGCGCAGCAGGGCTACGCGCCCGCGCTCCTCTAGGTTCCTTCGGTTCTTCTCGAGGCTTCGTGCGTTCGCTAACGGCTTCGAATAAGTGCACCTAATGAGCGTCGTTTTTGGCGCTCAAAAGAATAAGATTTAGGTTCATTTTCTTTATTTTCTTTCATCATTTTCATATAATTTTCTTTGTTTTATTTGATTTTCCATTTTTATAATTCACGTTGATTCTCGATTAGTCTTTACGAGTTTTTCATATTTTTAGTTAATAATTCATAGTTTTAGTTTTAGTTTTATTTTGTTATGCTTTCTCTCTTACTTTTATTTGTGTTTTGTAGGTGAATAATCAAGTTAATTTTCTCATTTTGGGGTTGCCTTGCTTGCGCGCATCATCTCAAGTGCATTGATGATGGGGATGCTGAGGAGCGCGGAGTTTGATCAAGCAAAGCGAAGGAGCCAAGGCCTCGTGCACCACACAGGGGTGCGCGTACGCGGCACAAGGGTGTGTGCGCGCGCGCGGCTGGTGAGTGCGTGCGCACGGCCTTGTGCAGCCTCCTTCGCTTGATTTTTCTATTTATAGCTTTTGACTTTCTTTTTTATGAGGACGGAACTTTTGTACTTTAGAGAGATAATTTTCCAGAAATAGTAGAGAGAGAAAGTAGAGAGAGATGCTTAAGATTTACTTATTTGTACTTGAATTTGATCTTAGATTTCAATTAGATCTTGAAATTCCTTCTTCAATTCAATGAAAGTTTGTAAGATTTCTTTCCCTTAATTTAATTTTAATGCAATTCTTTCTAGTTTCTTGAATTTTGATTGAGATTACATTCCTTGCTCTAGAATTTGTTGATTGATTGATTTTCTTTTGATTAATCCTTAAATGAATATGAATTTGATTGAATTTGTTTTATTCCTTAATTTCACCATGATTAGTGAGTAGATTAGTTGCTAGGGAGAAGGGGAAGCACGCTTAATTATTGATTTTCGCTAATTAATGATACTAAATTGATTGGATTGTTGCAATTAAATTGGTTGACATAGTTGTGCATGTGATTAATTAAACTAGGAGTGATCAACCTATAAGATTAATCTAGATTGCATTGCAAATTTCAATGACATGAACCCTTGATTTGAGAGTTGCTTTAATAGATTAAATTTGATTGTGATTTTCCTTGTTAGCCATTCATAGTGAACCCTAGCTTGGCTTATAGGAGATAGTTTTTGGATTCCTTTGATTGCAATTATTGTTTGTCCCTTGTGATGTTGAATCGATTGAGTGATCTATAAATTAGCATAATCATTGAGCTTGCGTGTGGAACCTATATCCCTAGTGTCTAGCATATTGAATTCTTCGAGTTGTCTAGCTTCTTGACATTTTAGTTACCAACCACAACCATTTATATTCTTCGAATTAGCTTGACATAGGCTATAGCATCGTTCCTACTCATTCCTTTGGGTTCGACCCTTCACTTACCATATACTTGTATTAGGTTGGTCGAGTGTTTACAAATTAGGTTTGGCTCTAGGGAGAGGTAGATAACGACCTACATTTTCCTCTTGTCAAAATGGCGTCGTTGCCGGGGAATGATATTGGTGCTTTGTTATAGTTGTTGAGTCTATTTCACCTTTCATTGAAAATACAAAAAGATTTTCTTTTAGGCTACACTTGTAGCCGTGCTACTAACCATTTCTTTTTAGATTTTATGCATAGAGCACGTGGTCATTCACTAGTGCCATTTGAACCGGAAATTGAGAGAACTATTGCAAGGTTGAGGGGTGCTAGACGATCTTTGAGCCCTAGTATTTCAAGTGAAGAAGAACCACAACAAGAAGAACAAGCTAGAATGGGAGAAAATTCGAGAGTGGCATTGAAAGAATTGGGGATTCCCGGTGCATATAGATTTGAGAGTGGAATTGCTCCACCTACAACATCGGCAAATGATTTTGAAATAAGGCCAGAAATGATCACTTTGATAAAGAGGCGACAATTTAGTGGGGCCAAGCATGAAAGCCCACTAAACCATCTCAAGGAGTTCGAAAAATATTGCAATACTATCAAGGTGAACGGAGTTTCCCAAGAATTCATCCGCCTCAAGCTCTTTCCCTTTTCTCTCATAGGGCGTGCTTCGGAATGGCTAGACAAGGAGTTTAAGCCGAATTCTCTAAGGACATGGGACGAGGTTACCAAGGAATTTTTATCCCGTTTCTAACCTCAAAAGAAAACGGCGGAGGCTAGAGCTTTGATTCAAGGTTTCAAACAAAAGCCAAGTGAGAGCCTCTATGAAGCATTGGAGAGATACAAAGAGTATCAAAGAGAATGTCCTCACCACGGAATTCCTATTTACCAAATTATTCAAATCTTCTATGGAGGCCTTAGCCCTCAAGGAAAATCATGTTTAGATGGAGGAGCCGGAGGTCCTATCATAAACAAAACAGAAGAGGAAGTGGTGGACACAATTGAAGACGTAGTGAGGTATTATAGAGATTGGCAAGATGGAGAAAGAGAGTCAACTAGCAAGAGTAGCTCTTCGGTGTACTCGGTTAATCATCTTAATGCAATCAACAATATATCCTCACAAATGACAAACTTGGGGAAGGAGATGTCCGCTATCAAAGCTAAGTTGGAAAGTGCCACATACCAAGTTTCAAGTCTTCCCTCTCAATCTAAGGGGAGAGGTATGTCTTCTAATTCTCAACCCCCTCCTTCTTCTAATAACATGCCTAGTGGATTCTTGTTTTGTGATGATTGTGGGTCGTATGATCATGATGTTTCTAGTTGCCCTCATGCATATATGGATGTTTGTGATGATCAAGATCGAAATGTGAATGAGCATGTGAACTATGTGTCAAATAATCATGATTCTAGGTTTGAGAATCAAAGAGGTCAATGGAATAGGAATTACAACAATCATGGCAATTTTGACAACTACAACCAAGGTGGTGGTAATAGGAACCGTGGGAACCAAAATTCCCGATGGAACTATAACAACCAAGGTTATAGTAGCCAAAATCATAACCAAAATTATGCTAATCATAACCAAGGTTATGGTAACCATAATCAAGGTAGAGGTAATTGGAACAATCAAAATAGGGGAAATTTTCAAAATAATTCTCAAAGGGGTCCCCCACCCGGATTTGCTCCAAAGACCCAAAATGATAATTCCTATGTTCATTCTTCTTCTTCTTCTTCTTCTTCTTCTTCTTCTTCTTCTTCTTCTTCTTCTTCTTCTTCTTCTTCTTCTTCTTCTTCCAGGACTAATTTAGAGGAAGTCATTAAGAATCAAATCAAGTTGTTGAACACCTACATGACGGTTAGTGATAAGAAATTCAATGAAGTGATGACTCATAACAAGATGTTAGAGACCCAAATCACTCAACTAGCCAATACCTTGAAAGAGAATTCTAGCCCTTCTTCTCTACCCTCTCAAGGTCTTGACCCCAAGAAACCGGTCTATTCTATCACAACTAGAAGTGGCAAAGTGCTTGAGGAGAGAGTTTCTAATAGGAGTCAAGACAAGGAGAATATGAGTGATTCAAGTCAGGAAAAAGAGAGTAATGTGTTAAAGAAGGTGAGTAAGAAACCAAAGAGGAAAAGAAGAGTGATGAAAAAGTGCAAGAGGAGGTGATCAAGCCCAAACTTCCATATCCCCAAAAGTTTTTGAAAAACAAGCTTGATGAACAATTTGGGAGATTTCTTGATATGCTTAAGGAGGTTCATCTTTCAATCCCTTTTACCGAAGCCATGACCCTAATGCCTAGATACTCTAAGTTCCTTAAGGAACTCTTGAGTGGCAAGAGAGAGTGTAATGATATAGATTTGGTGGAGGTTGGGGAATGTTGTAGTGCTCTTATTCATAATGACTTACCCAAGAAAATGAAAGATCCGGGTAATTTCTCCATTCCTTCCAAAATCAAAGGAAAGTTGTTCCAAAATGCTCTTTGTGATCTTGGTGCTAGTGTGAGTATCATGCCTTATTCGGTCTTTAGGTAGCTGAAGCTAGGTGAGCTTCTTCCAACTAACATGACTTTGCAATTAGCCGATCGATCTATTAAGTTTCCAAAGGGAAGAGTTGAAGATGTTCCCCTCAAGATAGGAGAGTTCACCATTTCGGTTGATTTTATTGTGCTAGAGATAGCGGAAGATGATAACATACCTATCATTCTTGGGAGACCTTTCTTAGCTACTTCGGGAGCTTTGATAGATGTGAAAGGAGGTCTTATTACTTTGAGAGTGGTAACGATAAGGCTAGTCTTGATCTTAAGTTGATGCATGAATCTTTGTCTCTTGTGAATGGAATTATGTGTGTAAATTCCCCGCAACCCAATGATAATGTTTGTATGATTGTTTCTTCTACTAACAAAGTTCTTGAGGTTTTTGATGATGTGCCTTTGAGTGTTGAATGCCAGAAGGTTAGTGAAGAGAACAAGGTGCCTTTGAAGCTTAAGGATGAGGAAGTGATTGATATTCCTCTATGGTTTGAGCTCTACCCTCAAGAAGACGAGGTTGACTCCAAGTGTGTTGATGGTGAGAAGTCGTCCACTAGAAGGAGTAAGAAGACAAAGAAGAAAAAGAAAGCTTTTAGAAAGAAGAAAATGAATTCGAAGCAACTTAAGCTTGTTTCAGAAGTTTTATCAAGTGAGAGTTCATCAAGCAACGATGTAAAGTTGCTAAGAATTGAGGAAGAGTTTGTCCCCTCTACCACTTTGAATAAGGTGGTTTTCTTTGACCCTCCATGATTTGGAAGAAGGGTCGAGCTAATGACGTTAAACAAGCGCTTCCCGGGAGGCAACCCGGTTTTCTAACCCTTTTCTTTTGATTTTTCATTTTTCTATATCTCTTTTATTTTTGAGAATTTATCTTATTCTTCTTTGTTTTCTTGATTTTAGGTGCCATGAGATTGGATCAATGAAAATTTCGAACAATTTCGGTGTTAATTCAAGGTTTCTCGAGGTTTGGTTAAGCTTAGGTGAAGAAGCTTGTTGGGGTTTTATGCTCTCGTGTTTGCATTTTCATTAATTTTCTATTCTTTTTCGAGTGAGTTTTCAACTATCTCGTTAATGCAAACACGAGAGTATTTTCATGGCCGAAATTTTCTTGCTTGGTGCGCACGCATCATGTGTTGCGCGTGCGCACCAAAGGAGTCAGATATCTTAGCTCATGTTATTGAAATATGGCGATTTTTGAACCCCCTTGGTGCGCACACACCAACATCCCTGCGCACGCACCAAGAGGGTCAGATTTTTTTTGGCCTGCTTTTGGTGCGTCTCAAGCGAGAATCAGCCCCCCCAGCCCCTACCTGGTGCGCAGCACCTCCTGGCTGCGCGCACGCACCAGGTAGGCAGCGTTTTTGGCCAATGTTGCAGCCCCGAACTCGCAGCAAAGCCTCCCCCTTGTCGTCGCTGGTGTGCACGCACCAACCCCTCTGTGCGCACGCACCATCGACAGCAGCCCCCCCTGTTTCGTGCCCTTTCTCCCTAGTTCACCCCCTTTATTCACCCCATTCTCTCTCCTCGACCTCCCCTTCATTCTTCTACTCCTACATTGCCTTCAAAACCCCTAAATCTCTTTGAAAACTCAAGCTTATTCACCCTTTTTTATTATCAATTTATCACAAATTACATTAACCTCATCTCAAATCTTTCAAAAACAACACAAAAAAAAATTTGAAATTTTCGATTCTATTTACGAAAAGTTGGGGCTAATTCAAATTATTGAGGATTTGTTTTGGTGCTTGAATCTTAACTTTGGGTGTTCTAATTTTTTCTATATTCATCAATTGTGCAATTTGCAAGTAATTCAAAGCTTCATTGAGGTATAATTTCTCACTTTCTAGTCATCTTCTTCCTCATTTTTGAAGCTTGAAACTCTTGTTTTTGCTTTCATGGTAGAACTCCATTGTTGGTTCTTTTAACTTGTAATTTGTGTTGAATGATGTTATTGGATGTTCAATTGAAGCTTTTTCATGATGAATTTGTATACCTTGCTTGATTCCTTGATTCACCATTGTTTGTCATTTTCTCTCTCATGGGTATTCTATATGATAGTTTCATTTCTTTTATAATTCAATGTCTTGGGATTAATTTGCTCATAATGATTCATGATTTGGTCTCTTGTGTCTAATTTTGCCTTTAATTCATGAATAGTTGCTTCAAGCTTATGTCTCAATATTCATGGCATTGTTCATGTGTGACCATTTCTTGTTTCATTTTTGATTGAATAATATTTGTGCTTGATTTTAGTGAAATTTCTCTTGAATATTCTTGAACAATGATAATTGTAAATGAATTGCTCATGAATTTATTTGCTTCTTATAGATGGTTCCCATCCGTTTATTTTCATACATTTTATCTTTTATATTATTCTTTTCTTTTGTAATGAAGTTACTAACAATCTTCTTTGTATATAGTCTATATTCTTTCTCACTTTGTTTCGTCGCTTATGCTTTAGATATTGATGCTTCACAAAGGTGCTCTTTCACTTTGTTTAATGAAGCATAGCTTCGACACCTGGTGAGATCCTTCTGTTTTTCTTTTTATTTTCTTCTCTTGGATGCTTAGTTTAGGTTTAGACTTAGGAGAAGTTGAACGGTTCGAGGACGTTTGCTTTTTAACACCCTAGTGTGTTTGGGAGCATGGGCGTTGTGGCCGAATGTTCACTTGTTTGTTGATTGGGATTTATGTGTGTTAGCATTACTTCCTTGTTACTTTCTACTTCTCCTTTACTTTTCTATTTTTCACTTCATTTCCCTTTTCTTTTTTTTCTTTTTCTTTTGGTTTTCTTTTTCCTTCATGTTTTCCTTTTCTCTTTTTCTTATTCTTTTCTTTTCTTTCTATCCCTTACTCTCATTATTTTGTTTTTAGTCCTTTTCTTTCCTTTAAAAAAATATATAAAACAAAACGAAAAAAATAAAACAAAACTTGTTTTTGTAAATATGAATAAAATGTTTTTGAGGCATTTCTTTTCTTTCTTCATCTTTTTGCTTTTACTTTGGACTTAGTACCACTTGAACTTGCACATTGGCTATTTTTCTTCCTAAATACAATAGTTTGCACGGTTTGAGATTGTCTTTGGTTGACTCTAGGATAGGGTATGCTAAGGTAGAGGTTTAGACCTTTTGGGGCCTTGAAGTCGGATTCTTTTGGTTTGTGGTAAGACGGAGTTGCTTCCTTTGGTGGATTTGACAACTTTAGTAAGTTTTTGCTACAACCGTGTGAGGATTTTTCTTTTTCAAGCCTTCATCATTTTTGATTGTGCGGTGTGGATCCTTAACCTTTGCATACCTAATCTTGAATCTTGACTCATAATTCTCAAACACGAGACCGAACCAACTAGGAAGGACAAAGGCAATTTTTCGGGGTGGTAATTTTTCATTTCTAGGATTTTCTTCTTTCTTTTTAGTTCATTGGGTTTACATTTTCCATCTTTCTAACCATTTGAGCCTTTCCCCTTCTTTTCAAGCCACATCTTTAGAACTTTGAGCCTTTTGTTTATTTTTGTTCCATTTTTGGTTTTTGTGAAGCAAATGGTCATGTTTTTGGAGTTTGTGGTCTAAATGGTTGGATATTGGTTTTATTTGTAAGCAAGCTCTTCTTTTGTATATATTGTGAATAATGGCAAATGAATAAATCGAAAAAGCCGTCCAAAGTTAAAAAAAAGGCAAAGACATAATAAATGAAAAATCGAAAAAGCCGTCCAAAGTTAAAAGAGGCGAGGAAAATTGCCTTGATAAAATGAAAATTACAAAAAAAAAAAAAAAAAAAAAAAAAAAAAAAAAAGGAGAGAAAAAATGTGAAAATGAGAAAATTCACAAAACAGTTTGATGTGATTCTTTTCCCTTTTCAAGCATTGAGGACAATGCTTCCATTTAGCTTGGGGGAGAAGCGTTTACGCTTTTTGTATATATGCTTGAGGATATAGCTTTGAATAAGCTTGGGGGTATTAGTTTGTTTTTGTTTGGTGACTTCTTGGTTTTGGTGTCGAGGTTTGGCCGATCTTTGCTTCATAACCTAGGTGTACCACCAAATTCTAAATTTTAAGCCTACCCCTAACCTTTTGCCCTTACGTTACAACCTTTGGGAAAGTCCTTTCGACCTAGTGGTTGAGTCATATACCGAGGGAGGGCATTATGAGTTAAAGCCTAAGGAAAAGGGATGCAAGGTCAAGATGCCGAGAACCCTCAAATTCTATTCTTTTTCAGTTCCTTCAAGGAAGCATAGAGACGCTTACTAAGGGAAGATTTGAAGCCATTAGGGAGAACGCGGTTAGATTGGTTGGGATGAAAGTGGATTGCGCCTCATTAGTTCTCTATGCTTAGCATGCCCTCTGTTTCAATCAACCCTTGATATCTTAAAACGTGCTTACCATTGTTGTTTTAGAAAGTTTGATATCCTTCGTGCTTTGATCATGTGCAAATGTCCATTGTATAAGCATTTCTTTTCTTTTCAAGGTTTTAAACTTTCTCTTTTCTTTTCTTATGCTTTGCCTCCCTTTTAATAAAAAGAGTTATAGGTTAACCTCTTTGGAAACCTTTACGAGAGCATCACTCGTCCTCTAGGGCGATCTAGGGGTTTAAATGGCTTGTCTTTAGTTGCTAAAATTGACCGTGATTCCTACGAAAGTGAGTTAGTGTATATCCTCATCTTCTCTAGTTTTCTTGTTTCTTTCTTTGCTTGAATAGTGTTATCATTTTCCCTTGGGTTTGATTTTTTTTTGCTCAAGGACGAGAAAAATTTTAGCTTGGGGGAATTTGATGAGCGTCGTTTATGGCGCTCAAAAGAATGAGATTTAGGTTCATTTTCTTTATTTCCTTTCATCATTTTCATATAATTTTCTTAGTTTTATTTGATTTTCCATTTTTATAATCCACTTTGGTTCTCGATTAGTTTTTACAAGTTTTTCATATTTTTAGTTGATAATTCATAGTTTTAGTTTTAGTTTTATTTTGTTATGCTTTCTCTCTTTGTTTTATTTATGTTTTGTAGGTGAATAATCAAGTCAATTTGCTCATTTTGGGGCTGCCTTCCTCGCGGGCATCATCTCGAGTGCTATGATGATGGGGATGCTCGGGAGTGTGGAGTTTGATCAAGCAAAGCGAAGGAGCCAAGGCCTCGTGCACCACACAGTGGGTGCGCGCGCGGCACAAGGGTGCGTGCGCGCAGACCCAGCTGTGCGCGCGCGCGGCTGGTGGGTGCGTGCGCACGGCCCTGTGCGGCCTTCTTCGCTCGATTTTTCTATTTATAGTTTTGAATTTCTTTTTTATGAGGACGGAACTTTTGTACTTTAGAGAGATAATTTTCCAAAAATAGTAGAGAGAGAAGCTTAAGATTTACTTGTTTGTACTTGAATTTGATCTTAGATTTCAATTGGATCTTGAAATTCCTTCTTCAATTCAATGAAAGTTTGTAAAATTTCTTTCCCTTGATTTACTTTTAATGCAATTCTTTCTAGTTTCTTGAATTTTTATTGAGATTACATTCCTTGCTCTAGAATTTGTTGATTGATTGATTTTCTTTTGATTAAGCTTTAAATGAATATGAATTTGATTGAATTTGTTTTGTTCCTTAATTTCACCATGATTAGTGATTAGATTAGTTGCTAGGGAGAAGGGGAAGCATGCTTGATTGATTATTTTTGCTAGTTGATGATACTAAATTGATTGGATTATTGCAATTAAATTGGTTGACATAGTTGTGCATGTGATTAATTAAACTAGGAGTGATCAACCTATAAGATTAATCTAGATTGCATTGCAAATTTCAATGACATGAACCCTTGATTTGAGAGTTGCTTTAATTGATTGAATTTGATTGTGATTTTCCTTGTTAGCCATTCATAGTGAACCCTAGCTTGGCTTATAGAAGATGCCTTTTGGATTCCTTTGATTTCAACTATTGTTTGTCCCTTGTGATGTTGAATCAATTGAGTGATCTATAAATTAGCATAATCATTGAGCTTGCGTCAGGAACCTATATCCCTAGTATCTAGCATATTGAATTCTTTGATTTTTCTAGCTTCTTGACATTTTAGTTACCAACCACAACCATTTATATTCTTCGAATTAGCTTGACATAGGCTATAGCATCGTTCCTACTCATTCCTTTGGGTTCGACCCTTCACTTACCATATACTTGTATTAGGTTGGTCGAGTGTTTACAAATTAGGTTTGGCTCTAGGGAGAGGTAGATAACGACCTACATTTTCCTCTTGTCAGCACCGAATGATGATGATGGACACCAAGGAGGCAGATCCAAAAGCACTTGACAGTGGGTTCAACACCCCTCCTTCATGAGAGAGCGGCTTGAGAGCGCAAGAGCTAAAACTTGAAGAATCTGCTTCTTTGCATCTTGAGCTTTCCTATTGCCATAAGCTTGCTCCAAAAGCATCTTCCACCTTAGTAAACCACCAATATCAAGACCCGGACCTCGTACAATACCTACAACCATGAAAAGAGAGCAAATAAAGGAGAAAAGACTAGAAAAACCATAGAAATGCACAAAACCACAAAATAAGAGAGAAAAGGTAAAACAAAAGGCCAAAGCATAAAACTAAGCATTTATTAGGAAGAAAAGCTATGAAAAGAAGGTAAAAACAACCTAAATACTCATCAAATGGGTGCCATTTATGACACCCATCAATCCCTATCTATCTAGAGTTAGACTTGGGGGCTTGAACCCACATCACTTAACTTACCTAGCCTAAAGAGTCATCATCTTTGACTCTTCTCACATCTATTTCTATCACCATAGCCTTTGCTGCCAGCCTTAGTATTACTTTCACATACTTCACACACATATTCATGATCATCCTTCCCTTAGGAACCTCTTATCATAAAATCTTGTTCCCACACCATGCATGCTTCACGACAACATACAGCAAGGTCATCATCATTCGATATCATTATCACAAATGTAATTAGCTTCCTGACCTAGGTACATTTATCAAGATGTCATTAGCTCCCTGACCTATGTAACATTCACTATTGCATACATTACATATCGTGCTTAGCTCCCTGACCTAAGCAAATTTCATTATTTCATGCATTACTCAACAATCACCATTGTACACGTCCTTAGCCTCCAAACCTGAGTGATGTTCAAGATTGTTTTTTCATACACTATATATGATGTTTAGCTCCTTGACCTAAGCAACATACACCAACAATAAACTACGATTATATTGTGCTTAGCTTCATGACCTAAGTTCATTAATTGATCGTGTCACATGATGTAATTGTCCTTAGCCTCCTGGTCTAGGAATATTCATCATGGATACAATATTTTCAAGATGAGCAATTCAATTTTTCAAGAAGAAAATCCATGCGATTCATCTCGCTTTGCTCAACGAGGAAGTTTAAAACTTCTTCCCTTTTTCATGTCTTTTCTTTTGGGGAAGTTCAAAAACTTTTCAATTTTTTTTCAGCGTGGAAGTACAATACTTCTTCAATTTTTTATCTTTTTTTTTCTTTTGGGGAAGTTCAAAAACTTTTTAAAAATTTTTATCGAGGGAAGTTCGTAAACTCTTACTTCATTTTTTTATGTCTTTCTTTTTCGAGAGGAAGTTAGTACCCTCCACTCATGACAAAAAAATGACGAATTTTTTTTGCATTTTCAGTTGTTTGTCTCTGCACACACACTCAAACTGTACATATACACACACAGTCAATAGTCATACACATGTCATGTCGTGTCAAGTTAAGCTTGGTCAAGTCAGTTGGTTAAGTCAATCATTGTCTATACGAGTCCTTTGCAAATTCTATTTTGCAGGTCTCAAGTACAATCAAACAATCATCATCAGACATTTATCAAACACCCAATGATCATCTCTCGAGGCGAGGATAATTCATGTTGCCAGTTTCTCGGGGCGTAGAGGCTTGTAAATTTTCATCATTAGACAAGCTTTTCCCGAGGAGTGGAAAATTGTCGGTCGTTGCACACTTGTCAAGGGGTATAAGTCGACGATTCACGTTGCAAGTTTCTCGAGGTGTAGAGGCTTGTAATTTCTCATCATCAGACAAGCATTTCCCGATGCGTGGAAAATTATTGGTCGTTGCAAACTTCTCGAGGCCTAGAAGTCGACAATTCACATTGCAAGTTTCTCGAGGCGTAAAGGCTTGTAATTTCTCGTCATCAGACAAACTTTTCTCGAGGCGTGGAAAATTTTCGGTCGTTGCACACTTCTCAAGGTGTAGAAGTTGGTGATTTTGTCCCAAGGCGTGGACACTTAATGTTATTCCCGGAGTATAGAATTTCACTTGTAAGTTACTCGCGGCGTAGGAGCTCACAATAGGGTTCCTAGGGCGAGGAAACTATCACACATCAATCTTCTCAAGGCGTGGAAGATCACCATTAAGTGAGTTGTTCGAGGCGTAGGAGCTCACGATAAGGTTCCTAAGGCGTGGAAACTATCTCATATCATTCTTCCCGAGGCGTGGTAAATCATCATCTAGTGGATTGCTCGAGGCGTAGTGGTTCATAATAGAATCCCCGAGGCGTGGAAAATCATCATTTAGTGGATCGCTCGAGGCATAGTAGTTCACAATAGAATTCCCGAGGCGTACAAAATTATCATCCGGTGGATTTCTCGAGGCGTAGAAAGCTACCAAACGTATTTGTTACCAATACACTAGTGTCAGATACGCATTCTATCTCTTCACTCTTTTATTTGTGGAACTAACGTTTTTCTGCAGGTATCGGCGTATACAGAGTGATTTAGGTCGGAGAACCTCTTAAATCATTCTCCGTCCCAATCGACTACTTTGATTATCGTTTTCGAAACTTATGTTTCTAACAACTCGGTCAAAGTGGGGGCTTCTGTAGACACCTAAAAATGTCTCCCCAAAACCAAACCAGATGATGAACAACCTTTCACTGTCGTTATTGGTCGGGTCGAGTATCTAATCTCGAAAGTGCTTAAAATCCACATTCAGTTAAATATAGCCTGCAAATCAGTCAATAGATCAGTCCAAATGTTTGGTCAAAGCATAGTCTAACCCGCATTTCAACCCAAACCATTTTAAATCCATTATAATTCATTTCGTTTTATTTATTAATTAAGCCCGATTACTAAATAATAAAACCCTAAGACTGAAATAAGTTTGGAATAGTTAAAACGGCGCCTAATTATCACGTGCTTAATGCTTAAGGAAAAGGTTAAAATGAATTTGGACGGATTTCTAGAAAACAGATTTGTCGTGTCAAGACAAAAATGTCGTGCCACGACAATCCCTTCCATGTCACGGCAAATTCTACCGTGATGTGACAATCTGCTAGGGTTTCTCAGCGGCACTTTTCAAATCTAGGGTTTCGTGCATCACCCTACTCATATCCTCTATAAATACGAGGCTGATTTCTTAGTCTCGGGGCACCAAAATCATTCTCTCTTTCTTTCTTATGCTTTAGTGTAAACACTAGTGCGACCTTCCCTATTATTTCACAAAATTCCTCCTCAGAGCACTCCCCGGAGTTTATACTTTACCTGAAGTTCTTCACTTAAACCAAGGCGTGAAAGGTAGAACTGTTTGAGGGTTTGGCCCCAAATCAACTCTAGTTTAATTTGATTTAATTGCTATTATTTTTTTTTATTATTTTTCTTGAAATTACTAACGCATTTATTGTTTTATATTTGCAAGCAAACGCAATCAAAGTAAGGAATCATGTGCCTTTTGTTCCTTTTATATTTCTAACGATTTTTGTTATGTTTTTCATATACTAATCATTGTTGTTATTGCTGAATTGCTTCCAATGTTGATGTTGATTCTTTTATATTTATGATCACCATATTGCATGTTTAAAGGAAATATGCAATTGAATACTACGCCTAATAAGATAATTTGGATGACCGGTTTAGGTTTCTTTTTAATCTTGTTGTTTAATCAAGTGATCACAATATTTTAGAATTATATGTTGCATTAACATTCAACCAATTTAGCTTAATAATAGATTAGAGCAAATTGAATCTTTGTTTGTATGCCTTTGAGATCACAGGAAATACTTTTCACTATAAGAATCGAGTAAAGGCCAATACGGGCATATATGACTCCATTACTCACTTCGTACCATTATCCCTGATCCTCATTTCTTGGTTCCGAACCATATGAAGTGAGTAATCTCATGTATTATGAATGGGGTGTAACCTTCACGAGTCAATTGTTGTTTCCTATCGTTGTCCTTTAGGCCCTTTTTGGTTGAAGGAATTTGAAAGGAAAAGAAAAGAAAGGAAAGAGTTTTAATCATGTTCCCATGTTTGGTTGAATTAATAACATGAGAATTCAAAGGAAAGGAAGGGAAGTGGGAGGAAAGTTCCTTTACAAATTTTTAGCTTTCCTTTCCTCCCAAAATTGGAGAGATTCGACTAGAAAGAGAAACATAAAAGTTATCCTTTATAAAATTTCTTTCTCTTCCCTTCATTTTCTTTAATTAACTAAATATTGAAAAATAATAACACCTTCCTTTCCCTTCCCTTCCTTTCTCTTCTTTCCCTTTACTAATATTGAACCAAACAAACCCTTAATCATGGCTGCCTTAAATGATCCGTGAGCATTTTACAAGTTCCTTAAAAACTTGTTGACGACTCCCTATTTTCCTTGTCCCAAATCGTATAATGTCAATTCTCACTTCCTACGAGTGCCAAGCATATTCACTACATGCTTACGTACGTGCGCTTCGAATGACGTCCATAGGCGGTAAGTCTCAAAAACCTTTTAATTGGTTTCAATAAATAGATCTCATCTTTAGATTATGATTTTTCTCGTGTGTTTATTTTTTTTTTTCTATTTGTATGGCGAGAATTGAAGATCTAGGGTTTCATAATCTTCAAAAGAATCTAGAGGACCAAATGAGTATTTTCACTCAAACGGCTACACATCAGTGGATTTCAAGTCGAATCAGTGCTAACTCACATATTGTATTGTTTCAGATGAAGTTTTTTATTAAGACGATTGTTGATCAAATCCGTGATGTATTTAACTTTAAGGTGTTATGTACTTGTGCTGAAATTTTTAATCTCTTAAGTTTTATATGTAAGTGTCGTTTGGATATATTATATTAATGAAATCCCTTTTCTTCTTGTAAAAAAATAAAAATAAACCAGAATTGAAAGGACCTGATGATAATCAGCCCATATAATCATCGATTCGGTTATAAGCCAAACCAGTATGAACCCGAACCTGCTTCCAAATGACCTATATCAAATCAAACCAATTATGACCCAAATCATTTACAACCTAATTTGCATAATGGACCCAAAAATTGAACCAAATTGCCCCACAAATCAAGTGATCCCGTTACAAACCCACTCATTACAAATCGAAACGAAATTGACCGTGCTAAGTCTAATAGCAACCATAACTGAAAGCCCAAATACGAGACGAACCATCTTCGAATCCAACCAAGAGTTGGACCCAAAAAATAGGAATATTGCAATGAATAAAATGAGTTTTTTAAAAACGGGCTGACGTTAACACTAATCAATACTTGACCCTATGAAAATTGAAACAAGTAGAAAGGGCATAAATGACCAACCACCACAACTTTATAATACTTCGTAGTTGACAAAACTATATCCCCCCTCTACATCATCATACTTAAATTGTCGCCATTTCTGTAACTCAAGCTTCTCTTTCTTCTTCTCTCTATTTCTCTTCACTTACCTTACTTTCTCTCTCCTCCCTCTTAAACTCCCACAATTCAACCCCTTAAACTGAGATTCACGACTTTGCTGCTATTTTTGTCCTCAAATTTTGAATTATTTTTGTAGAAATATTCAAGGGGAAGAAGATCTTTGATACTATGAATGAATTCCTCGTCTCGATACACGATTCATACTCTTGTCAAATTGTTCACATGTTGAAGATCTAATGTCGATTTGGGCTTCGTTTAATTTATAATGTAATGCTTCCGGTTTTTCTGTTTACTTTCAAATTTTTCTCTCATTTTAGTTTTCATTCACTTTGGTAGTTTAAGAGATCTGACAAATTGTTGGTGTTCAAAACAAGAAATTATTCATGGTGTAACAAAATATTTGAGTAGTATTTATTTTCATGGTTTTTTCGTCTTATTATAATTTCATCTTTTCCTTATTAGTTAGTTTAGTTGAAGCTCGTTTGTTTCTCAAATTTGCGGAAATTACAACTACCAAATTGCTAAAACTTTTCAATTTTTTAATGGAGTGTTTTTTTTTCCCTAAATTTGTCATATTATTATTTAGCAGTATGTTTCTAATTGTATGTTTTGTAACTGAATTGGCAAATTTGAGATCAATTTTAAGATTTCAGAACGAATTAAATTATAAGTATAAGGTGAAAAAAATAGTTGTAACTACTGTATAATCTCATTCTATGTTGCAATTTTACAATTAGATCTTATAGTTTCACCGGATCTTACAAGATTATCTCGCTCAACAACTCAATATAATGAATACATATATTTTTACAGGTATCAGACAATGAGCCCAGATAATTTGGGTTCAAATAGCATTAGAAAATCAAATACAAACAACTTCAAATCAAGTAAAGAAGATCATCAAAACGGCGGCGGCGAAAACGGAAGAATAGCAAATATTGTTACTGTGACGACGACTACAACATCACCTAGTAACAGTTTGGAAGGAAATGGAGTAATACACAAATCTCCTCCAAAAACAAATCAACAAAATGAAAACAATCACCACCATCACCACTCCGCCGCATCGAGTTCTTCAGGTGTCAATCCGAGCCATGAAAGCAGCCCAAGCCGAAGCAACGCCTGCCTCGGCGGAGGCGGAAGTAGTGGTGATATGCTGCTACAATGGGGTCAGAATAAAAGATCGAGGTGTTCAAGGACAGAAAGTCGGTCCATGGTTAGTGTTGTATTGGACAAACATCATACAAGTAGTAATAATCATGTAATGCCACCTCCACATCCAAATTCAATTCCAACTCCGCCGTCTTTTCCGTCCATTTCTACTAGTAATGGTAGTAGAATTGGTGGTTCTACCAGAGTTCGACACCAAGGATTACTCTATAACAAAGATACCAAAAATAGGTATTTATTGTTTGATTTCTTTCATTCATTTTTCATAATAAGAACTTGGTTTTGAATTGATTAATAAGGGTAATTTTCAAAATGTAATTATCAGTTTCTTAGAAAAATATTTAATGGGTTTTTGGTTTATTGATTCATCTTGTAAACTCTATAATTGATGGATCTAATAATTTTTTTTTTTTTTTTTTTTTTTTCTGGTTAGAGAAGATTGGTGATTTATTGACTATTATACCCTCTTAAAAAGAAGAGTTTTGTTATAATCTATTCTCATTATTATGATGATGGGGTAGTGGGCTTATTGGGTATATAAATAAAAAATACTCCGTAAATAATAATGATTTGAAAATATAAAAAGTTTTTTCTTAAAATTTCCAAATTCCAGCTATTAAGCTATATATGGTGATTTTCTCCCTTGTCAGCAATTGAGGGAGAAGGTTAGGGGCTTAGGGTGTGATGTATTCATTCTAGTATTTCTTTAGTTATTTACTTTGTTTATACCCTTTTTAACCCTCTACATGTGGATAAAAATAAAAAAGACACACTAATCCTAATCACTGTTGTATGTTTTTTGCTTTCTTAGAAGGATATATATATAATATAAGTGTATATAACTTTTCCTGTAACCTGTAATTTATAAATTGTTGCGGCCAACAGTCTTAAACAAATTCTGCTGTTAAATTGTTGTTGTTGTTGTTGCTGTTGTTGGTGTGATGCATAGCGCGTCGCCGTCGAGGAATGGCGGTGGTAGTAGCCGTCCGATTTCTAGATCTACTGTGGGGAAGCGATCCCCATCTTGTACCGAGAAGAATGATAAGAAGGTATCATCTTCAGGGGCAATTAGGAAAGTGAAATCAGATGATTCTTTAGCGCCCCATACAAGCAATGGAAATCATCATGTTGAATTAGCTCATGTAGACCATGAGCACGGTGGTGGGGGTGCCGCCTCGATGGCACGGTCTCCGATGGCGGACACCGAAAAAGGAGGTAATGAAGTGGTTGAATGGCCAAGGATTTACCTATCACTTTCAAGAAAGGAAAAGGAAGATGATTTTTATGCAATGAAGGGTACTAAACTACCTCATAGACCCAAAAAGAGGGCTAAGGCTGTTGATAGAGCCCTTCAGGTAATTCTATTTGTTTCTTGTAATTGGAATTAATTAATTTCGAATATTATTAATTTTAGGACAAGTTTTCAATTTAATTGCTCATTTTTATTTTGTGGTTCTAGTATTGTTTTCCAGGTCTTTGGCTTTCTGATTTGACGAGGGCAAGATATGAAGTTAGAGAAAGAAAGAGTGCCAAGAAGGTAAAGATTTATTTATTTTTTTTTTTCCCTTTTTTGTTGTGCGGCTGCTTGTTTGTTTAATACACCCGTGAATTGTGGGTAGTGACCAGGTCTTTATTGCTTTCTTTGAATATCAACTAATTAAGAGAGTTTTGGGTTGTTGGATTTTAAGATAATACGGAGTACTTGTATAAATTATAGATATCTTTGGTTGGATGGCCGAACTATCTTTGGTCAGATAGTCAGATGGAGTGGATGCATAATATAGAGTAATGGATGGCCGATCTATCTTTGGTCAGATAGTCAGATGGAGTGGATGCATAATATAGAGTAATACGAAGTACTTGTACTTTCTCTCTTCGGATTTAGGCCCGATTCATTTCACCTTAAAATAATAATATTAAGTAAAAATAATTTCAGTTTAGTATAAATAAGTTTAATTCAGTAAATATAATTTCAATTTAGGAAAAATAAGTTCAGCTTAATAACAATAATTTCAGTTCAGAAAAATTAAGTTTAGTTGAGTAAAATTCAGTAAGATCCTATTCTCTTCACCTTAAAAAATAATTTCAATTTAGTAAAAATAAATTTAGTTTAGTAAAAATAAATTTAGTTTAGTAAAATTAATTTTAGTTCAGGAAAAATAATTTTAGTTTAATAAAAATAAGTTCAGTTCAGTAAAATTCAGTTTTCTTAAAAAAGAATTATAATAGAAAATCAGCAAAAGTAATTTCAGTTCAGTAAAAATAATTTAAGTTCAGTAAAAATAATTTCAGTTCGGCAAAATTAAGGTGAAGAGGATGGGGCCTAACTATAAAGAAGAATTATAATAGAAAATTAGTAAATGTAATTTCATTTCGGTGAAATTAATTTTAGTTTAGCAAAAATAATTTTAGTTCAATAAAACTAATTTCAGTTCAGCAAAAAATAATTTCATTTCAGTAAAAATAATTTCAATTCAGCAAAAATAAGGTGAAGTAAACGGGGTCTTAGTGTTGTTTTTAATTCCAATGTTACTAGTTTTAGATGAAGTTTATTTAATTAAGGGTTGTTCGAGATTTGTTGAAACACATTTGACGTATGGCAATTTTGATTTTAAAATACGAGTAGAAGTTTTTAAAAATGAACTCCATTTATTATGTGCCAATTAAATAGTAAGCCTTTAAATTTTCCTCCCTATTGTTAAATAAATGAAAAAAATGAAAAAATAAAGGAAAACAAAATAGACTGATTGTACACCCCTAGAGCTAGTTTATCGTGTTTTCCGTTGTAAAAGTTGAGAAACAAAAGATTACATAAGGGAAGCAAAAATCTACCGTATTTTTGGTAAAGGGAATGATTAATTTTTAGTTGGGTAGAAGGAAAAGACAAAGGATAATGCAAGATAAAAGGGAAAATAACATGCCATTTTTCTTTGGACCCATATAAGAAGTTTAACACCTATTCAAAATATATATATATATATATATATATATATATATATATATATATATATATATATATATATATATATATAAGAAGTTTAACAAGATATTATTATTTAGAGTTAAGCATATATAAAGGACCTTAACTTTTACTCTTTTCACCGTTAAGGACCTCTTATTTTTATTTTCACCATTAAGGACCTATTGATACTTTACCGGTGAAACTTAACCACACTAGTTAAATTAATGGGTCCCTTTTAGTTAAATTATAATACTTTATTATTATAAAATTTATATAAATGGTGATTGACTTAAATTTTTTTTTTGGAGAACAAAATTTAATCATACTTACCCCCAAAATGCAAGACTGACGAAACTTATCTTCCTCTAAAATTTAATCATATTGGTATTGAGAACAACTACAAGACTGGCTTAATCTTCAATTAACATAAGTTAGGTTCATATCAAATTCCTTAACTTTTATTTTTTTTATTTTTTTTTATTTTGACATAAAACTGTAAATTAATTGATGTGGTTGATCAATCTTAAGCAACTGAATCTTCTCACAGCAACTTCTTCTTATTCACATTTCGATTTTCATCGATCTTCCTTTTTTTTTTTTTTTTTCCCTTTAATAAATCAGGGGTGCATAGTTAGGAAGGTCGAATAAGATGATTATAATTTTGGCTAATTTTGTTGATGATTCTTTGCAAAAGCAGAGTAAGAATTTTTTGGGAAATAAAAAATGAAAACAATTATGTAATTTTGTTAACAATTACGGAGTATTTTTACACTGAATATGTTTTTGTTAATGTAGTTTAAATTCTGATAATTTAGTGAAGTCAAGTAACATATGGTTCTTTCGAAAAAAAAAATAAATAAATAAATGTAACTTATGGTTGACAGTCAACCTTTGGTTAATGGTAAGTTAAATGTCTGAAATGCTAACCTTAGGTTCTTAAAGATGAAAACAAAAATATGAGGTATTTAAGGGTGAAAAACTCAAAAGTTCAGGTCCTTAATAATGTATGCTTAACTCTTATTATTTATTCTCCCGATTTAAATTTATATGCAACCGTCGCTGATTATATCTCACCACATAAGTGTTGGCTTAGTAGTAAGAAATAAGAATAGGACCTTTTGTTTTAAGGTTAGGTGTTTAATCCCTATTAGTCTACTACGGGCGCTCCCGGTTCAGAACTTAGGCAACTTATCTTCCCTTGCTAAAAAAAAAGGGGTGTTAGTGAAAAGCAAATATGCTTAGAGATGATGGTGTTCATGTTTTAATAATGTTTTTTGGCATTTTTTGGATGATATTTTTTTAATAGGGAAACCAAATGACACTTCACAACATCATTATCAAATATGTTGCTGTAGTTGTTTAAAGTTTAAATGTATACATTTCCTACATTAAGGTTCTCAAGTGTATCCTTTAAATTATACAGACCCAATTTGCAGCAGTTTCTTACAGATTACACTTTTAACTATAATTTCTCTTCAATGTTAGTTCTTGGTTGGCATAGTTGTGGCTAAGTTAGCACTAAGCACAGTTTGAGTAAATACCAATAATTTTTCGTTTAACGCTCTTTTCTTAGTTGGCTAATCTTGGTTAAAACACAAATTTGATGGGTTTTGCTAAACTCTGAACATCTTGCAGCCAAAACGAAGGGGATTGAAAGGACTAGAGACTATGGAAAGTGAATCAGAGTAGAATGCAAGATGAAGCTTCCTCAACGACCGCCCTTTTTGAAGAAACTATTGCCCCCAGCAACCATACGCTCTAATATATTTTGAGAACTATAGCTTTTGCTTCTCTCAAGTATGAGCTCTGTTCTTCAGTTTTCCTTTAGACGGGGGAGGGTGGCGCCTAGTATTTTGAGTTCCTTGACAAGGTCTAGCATTACGGCAAGTAAAGCTTCACCTCGAGGATAAATATATTGAAAAGAATGTAGAGGGTTTTAGGGACAACCCAGCTTGTTGTAATGGTAAATTTGAACATGGATGAGAAGGAAAATATCAAATATGTGCCTTCTTTGTTAATCTGTGTACAGATCTTAATTAAAAATGGTCAAGTGAATACAAGAAAAAAAAAAAAAAGTACTCTGTTGAAAATTTCCTAAAATACTACTGTATGTGCTAAGTAGTGTGTGTCTCCAAAGGAAAAAAAAAAAATCAATGACTAATGTAGAAAGGCCTACATGAACAAATTCATCCTAAATCATTAGTTCACTACTCTACATTACCATACCAACCAAAGAAATATGGCCAAATTAGTAAACTTTTAAGGAAAAATTAATAACAATAAGTCGAACTTTAGGTTGTCTTCCAATATTAAGTTCAATTTTGATTAATTCAAAAATAAGTCTAACTTTGATATCTATTTTTCATAAATGGGTATTTTTACCTGTGACCGGTCAAACAGGTCATCAATTAACTTATACATAATTAACTTTAAATAAAAATTAACTTAATTAATAACAAAATTAATAACCTTAATATTAAATTAAAACACAAAAATTAATAAATAATTTTTTTAAAAATTGAGGTGTCGAGTTTGGTAGTCCTAGGTTTGCGGTGGGCGTCGACTAGGGTGGAGGTTTTAGGGGTCCGATCAACTAAGGTGGAGCTGGGTAGGGGTTTCGCCAACGAGGGCAGGGGGTTGGGAATAGGTGGGGGTTCGTGAATGTTGGATGTGGAATTTGCTGGTCGAGATAGTATATTTGGGTTCAGGAATGGGCTGGGTGGAGTCGCCAACTGGGGTTGGGAGACTGAGAGGGTTTCACGGGCAAGGGTGGGGGCTGGATGGTGTTTTGCCGGTAAGGATGGGGGTTGGATTTTGGTGGTGGCTAGTTGGGTAGGGGGTGGTCCGTCAGTTAGGAGGTTGGTCGTTTTTTTTTTCTTTTTTTTTTATGTTTTTTTTAGAATTAGTTAATTGTGTTCGTTTGATGTTAATTAGGATTTAATTTAATTACACTTTTAGAAAAATTAATTAACACAAATCTCGCAAATAATGTTTTGACACATGGAACATTAACTTGTTATTAACCCATATAATAGGTCATAACTTAATATTTGCAGAGTGACTATAAAAGTTGGCTTATTTTTGAATTAATTAAAGTTAACTTAATAATGAAAGACCACCCAAAGTTCAACTTTTAAGGGATTGCAAAATTTATTTAAGCATAGAGAAATATGTTTCAAAGGGTGTTATACCCTTTCTAGTAGCCTCGTAGAGTCGTAGCTACTTTAGAATTAGCTAATGTATAATTGTAGAATTCGTACAGATTAGGCCTTGTTGGGTTTCTGAGTTGGGTCAAAAGGAGTTCATCTTTTAAATTTTTAATAGGTCAAAACAGATTACGGGTCAATAATGGGCTAATAATGGATGGGTCAATAATTAGGCAAGAAAAAGGGAGGAGACAAAAGTAATTACTCCCTCTGTCCCTTTATTTTTGCCCCATTGCCATTTTTTGAAAAGATAATATAGTCATGAGTGGTTTTGTTAGATTCGTCTCATTATATATTTTATTAATATTATATTTTTATAATTTTTACGTATATGGAAATAAAAATATAGACGTTTTAAAACGCGTCTTGGAGACTGTGCATAGTCAAATGGGGCAAAAAAATAGGGACAGAGAGAGTACATGTCAATATTTGAAAACTATATATTGAGACGTACTTAACAATTGGTTTAAGCTGCATTCTTGTACAGGTATTCTAGCCGCAACACTGGCCCACAAGCCCAATTTTAGATGCGCCCCATTAAAAAAAGCCCCAAACCAAAACGAGTCCACCAAAAAAACTGAACATATCTTTAAAACGTAGCCCACCCAACTGTCATTTATACAAAACAGTCACTTCCAAGTTCCAACAGCTATTTTTCTTTTTAAATATGTGTTTTTTTTTTTAAAAAAATTGTCACTCTCAAACTTAAATTTCTGAAATTTATTACTCCTCTCTTTGATTTTAACTCTCAAACAATCAAACACAATTCACCCCCTCTCCTTAAAAACAACCATAGATATTCGAGATGCGATGAAAAATCAAACCGATTCTCCCCAAAAAAAAATATGTAATTTTATGTAAATATCACTTAATTTTGTTTGAATATTGTTCGATGCTCTATTGTTCAAAACTTTAATTGGAATTGTTAAAAAATTTAGTGAAATCAAACGGATACCTTATGTTCACAATATGTTTTGAAATGTTTATAATATTAGTATTTGTTGTTCATATGATTAATATTCTTAATGTTCATAAAAAGTTCTCATTTTGTTTGTTTATGCTTATGTTCATATTTTGAATGTTTATGTTTACTTTTTGAAATGCATATGTTCAGATTTTTTTATGTATATGTTCGTTTTCTTAAATACTTATGTTCATATTTTGAATTCTTATGTAAACTTTTCTGAAATGCACATGTTCAAGTTCTGAAATTCATATTTTTATATATTTTATGTATATGTTCACCTTATGAAATGATTATGTTCATACGCATTCAAAAAATGAACCAATGCATATGTTCATATTTTGAATGCGTATTTCATTTTCTAAAATGTATATATTCATATTTTTTAAAAATTATATTTCAACTTTCAACCTAATAAAATGAACATTTCATAAAAAGATATATCTTATGTATATGTTCACCTTATGAAATGATTATGTTCATACGCGTTCAAAAAATGAACCAATGCTTATGTTCATATTTTGAATGTGTATGTTCATTTTCTAAAATGCATATATTTATATTTTTTAAAAAAGGCTATTTATATTTCAATTTTCAACCTAATAAAATGAACATTTCATAAAAAATATATGCACACTTTAAAAAATGAACATTTAGTATAAAAAATTGAGCATGTCAAAAAAAGTAATGAATGTTTATGATAATTAAAAATGAACTTAATTTTTATATAGGTTCAAATTCATTGCATATAATTATTAACGAAAAATAAATATATAATAAATTGTTGAAATATGTTCATTTTCATGTATTAAATATTCATTTTTGGTGTACTAAATGTTCATTTTGTACTAGATGTTCATATTATATTACTACGTGTATTTTTTTTTTACAAAATTTATACTCAAGTTCGATTGATTTTTTACAAAATTTATACTCAAAAGTTCGATTGTAATTATTCACTCTCTAAAAAATTAAATATAATCTAATTAATCTTGATTCATCATAGAAAAATTAATTATTGATTTATTATAGCGAAAATAGTTATGATTTGTAACATGATTGAGAATCTAAGAGAGAGAGAGAGAGAGAGAGAGAGAGAGAGAGAGAGAGAGAGAGAGAGAGAGAGAGAGAGAGAGCAATTGAATTAATATTCACATCAAAATCAGAATAATAATGAATCAAAATTATTAAATCATAAACCAATTTATCAAGATTAAATTGAAACTCATCAAATAATTAATCAAATTATAAATTCAGAAACAATTACAAACTCAACCAAAATCTAACCTAATTAAGGGCCTTTTCACTTCAGGTTAATTTTAGTTCAGTTCAGTTCCTAATTTCCTTCTCTTATAAAATATTCAGTTCACTTCAGCTCAGTTCAGTAAATGTGAACATGCCCTATAAACTAATTATAAACAACACAAAAACTAACTTTCATTGATGATCTCATTATGATTAATAATGCAAAGAACAGAGGAGAAAGAAACTATCAAATGAAGAGAAGAAAGAGGAGAGAAAAAATACTAATGAATGAAATTGGAGAGAGAAAATTAAGATAAAAATTATTATTATGAAATAGGAGAGAGAAAATTATTTTCAAGATTATTATTATGAAAGAGATGAAAGGGAATCATAAAAAAGGATGGAAAAAACTAAGAAAAAGAAAAGTGAAAAACTACAGGAAGAACATTAAGAAATTTCAAGGAAGAAAGCTACTACTGTGTTTCATTAAGTAATAGCTGCGATTGAGGGGCGATGCAGCTAGCTTAGCTGCATAAGCATGAACATAAGAATATGCGACGTACCTAATAAGTACCTATACGAATCTAAGGGGTGGCTAGCCTAGGCCATGGCCCGGCCCATGATTCAAAAAATGCTATGTAGTATATACTTCCTCTGCTTTTTATTACTTGCAACACAAATTTTTTCACAATATTTAAGAAAAGTGAGTCTTACATGATATAATACACCTAAAATAAGGGTAAGAGATTGTTAGATATGTAATTTAGTAGGTCATCATTTTTTTTTTTTTTTTTTTTTTTTGAAAGAGTAGGTCATGAACTTTAAATAAGGATAATAGTACACCTTTTATTAAAAAAAATAAAAGTAAAAAAAAACAAAACAACTACATTATGTTACAAATATTGTGACATTTTCATTTTAAAAAAGTGTTGTAAGTATTAAAAAATGGAGGAACTATGTATATGAGCTTCAACGGAAAAAATACAAACTATCTTTGCCCAGTTAATTTCATTCGTGCTTTGTAGAATCATAAGCCTTTAAATTTTTGGTTTCGAGATCGAAACCTTCTGGCAACACATTATTCCGAGAGCCTTTTCATTTCTGCACACATTATTCTGAGAGCCTGTTCTATAATAAAAAATTACCGCATTACCAATTTTCAAACCCACTCTTTTTCGTAATAATCATAATACTAGTATCAGAAAATTTTATGAAAATTATTGGGTAGATATGAGGAACAAATGAATATTTTATGTCTTACAAAATTTAAATTATAGTTAGTGTTAATGTATGTACTACCTCCGTTTCGTATTATATGCAACAAATGAATATTTTATGTCTCAAAAATAAGGAGGTAGTATAATTGTTAGTTACAGTAAGAAATACGTAAAAAAAAAAAAAAAACAGGTATTGTAAGTGTAGACACCCAAATGTGTCTCCCCAAAACCAAACCCAGTGATGAATACCTTTTGCGTCGAATGATTATCGAACGAGGTGAAAGTGTGAAAGGTCCGGTGTTGCGGTTAGTTTTTATTAAATTCTTTCTTTCTGTTTTCGAAAAACAACTCTATTTTATGAAAATAGTCAATCCAGTTTAGTTTGGTCCACGACAAGGGTGCAATAATAGTGTAGTTGGATGGGGCTTGCAAAGAGCTTTCCAACGATATATTATAAGCCCAATTCCGATGAATAATGAGGAAGTTATGGCCAAAATACTAAATTGGGCCCGGTTTGATCTTTACAGGCGGCCCGATGATCTAGGGGAGGGCCCAATGTTAATTATTATTCCTAAAGTTATTGGAATTAATGATAGTCTTCTAGAATTCTCTAGAGGGTTCCTTTAATCCTAATAAAATTAGAATTAATTAATTATATTTTGATAAGTTTTATTTGGAATAAAATATTATTTTATGAAAAATACGATTTCAATTTTCATACGGACTTTACAAGTCAATTTTGATTGATAAGTGGACTCCGTGTTTGAAAGCGCGTAGGAATCCAGGCTGTCGCCACGCAACAAGCCTTGTCGCCTGGCGACGACAGATCCTGTCGCCAGGCGACAAAGTCGGTTTTGTGGCGACAGCGTGGAGTTTTATTCCTTATCAAATTCTACCTATTTCCGGACTGTTTTCTTATAAATAGGGTCATGAACCTCCGTTTTCAATCATCAATTATCATCAATTATCATCATCTATTCTCTAAATGCTCTCATCTCTCTAGCTTTTCACAAACAAAATTCCGCATACATTAGTTCTAGACACACCTAGCCAAGTTTGAAGTTGCCTTTGCCCTAGACGTGAAAGGTTATAATTTCTGAGGGTTTGGTCCCTAATCTCTATTTCAATTATTTGATTTAATTGTTTTGTTTATTATTTTCCTTGAAGTTACTAACGCGTGTATTTTGTTATTAGAAAGAGATATGAGGCATCAAAGTATGTAGTCTTATTGCTCTATTCTTTTAGAAAGCATGTTTAAATTTGTTTAATTCCTAGTATCATGTTAGGATGTCTTTATTGCTTTCTAGTATCATGTTTAGGGTGCCTTTTACTCTTTTCTAATATCATGTTAGTATCATGCTAGGGCTAAAGTTTTGATTTTTATTGCTTAGTGACATGTTAGGATTTGTTATTAATCTTGCTAGTATCATGCCTAAGATCTTGCTATTATTATGATTTAGTGTTAACATGATTGTTGTTATTATGATTATAATTATGATGATTATTATGTTGCTTAATGCTTATTCATTATTGCTTGATCACGCTTTTATGCTTGTTTAAAGGGAATTTGTACTTGTAATCACGCTTAATAAGATAATTATTAATCTTGTTTAGGGCTAATATGATTATAATTCAAGTGATCGCCAATAATAGTTTATTTGTGCATTAAATTCAACCAACATAGATAAACAGGTTTAGGGTTAACCTATTGATTGCATGTTAGTCAGAAAGCGCACATGAATACGAGAAGAACAACGTAGAGGCCTATTTAGGCCAGGTTCAATCTCTTTTAGGTTGGATTTGTACCTTCATCCCCGAACCCTATTTGGTTCAAGACCTTTTGGAGTTGACGATCTCATGGATCGTTAAGGGGTGTAATCTTCACCTTGTGAACGGTTTACAAGTTCCTAAAACTTATTGGCGACTCTTTTCCTCTAGCTTCCTTCCCTTTGGACGCCACCATGCTTAAGTGTATGATCACAGTGGGGTTCAAGCTTGGGGTTAATGCTTGAAATATTCCCTACAGTTTTTTGCGACTCCACCGGGGAGGATTTCTAATTTAATTCCTGAAATTTATTTTGTCAATTATTTAGAATGAGTGGATGAGACTCGAAAAGTTCTAAGTATTTCATGTGCGTAATTTTGATTAGCATTATTTTCATATGCATAAAAAAGTTCCTCATTGGATAGACCATCCGAAATGAGTAAAAAACATAGGATTTTTACACGTAGGAAACTTGAGAAATATCTTTCACAACTAGAATTGAAATAATACTACGAAATCTGGAAAACTCTAAGAACTTGGATACCTGCTGAGGCATGTAGGAACTAGCGTCTAGAAAACAGGGCTTGTCACCTGTAAAGTGCTTCTGTCGCCTGGCGACGGTTCTGTCGCTTGGCGACAGGGGTACTTTTACGGCGACAGTCCCTGTAGTCTGGCGCCAAGTTCTTCCAATACCGAGCCAGAACTCTGCCTTCTTGTTTTGACCATTTCTAGCACCGTTAGCTCGATTCTACTTCCTGATTGAGTTTTTCTCTCTTTTCTGAAACCCATATGTGTTCTACATATGGACATAACCCTCTGGGGGTTCATGCTCCATCTACCCAATCGAACGCTCCTGGCAACGACGGGTACATCCGAGTTTGTGAATCCACCAAACCGTGGAAGCAAGTTTTTAACTTGCGGGGTCCCATCCATACGCGCCAACCCTTCCGAAGGTAAGGCTTCCGCGCGATGCATCCGGACTCATAACCATGGACCCTCTTTGACTAACCCATATCCTTGAACTTTAGAGAACTAGAGTCATGGTTAGGTTGCAAACTCATTGCATCATATTGTGACTATTTGAACTATTTGTGCATTCTTTGCTTGTGCATACCCTATATGTGCTAACCGTTTGTTTGACTTGTGTTCAAATCTAAATAAACCAATTAATGACTAAAAAGGACTTTGTCTAACTAATTAATTAATTAATTAATTTGACTAATTAAAGACTAATAAAGTAATTAATTTGACATAGTACGACTGTAGGCATGTCCCCTTAAAGTAAGCTTACTGGAAACAGTCCCAGATTAATGTTCCAGCAATGGCGCAGGAGTTTGGCTTGTGGCGCCGCAGTTTACTGCTTGTTGCCTGGCGACAGATTTGTCGTTTGGCGACAAGCTTCAAACTGTGGCGACAGTTCTGTTGTTCCGGCGATAGTCCAGATTCTTACTCGAGTCATCACGACGAGTCTAATTAAACAGTATGCTAATCAGTTTAACCAATTTAATTAATGGCTTTAGCCATATTTAAGTCCATAATTGAGTCTAGGCACTTAGTCCCATGGTCATACACAAGAGTCAAAGCATGTCACTTGCACTCACTTATAAAGCACACACTTAACATGTATGTCACACCTTGACCATGTCTAGAGAATCTTGAATGCGTGTTTTCCGTCATTTTTTTAGGGGGGTAAGTCGGATATTAATCCTCCAATTAAACCACTTGTTTGAACCCATTCCCAAAAATATGCACCCCATTTTTCCTTTTTTTAAACCATAAAATCAAAGTCAACTTGAGTTAAGTCATTAAAACAAATATGATTTTATCTACAGCGCGTGGTTAAGAAAGGAAGGGCGTTTAATCAAGGATAATACTTTCGTTCAAATCTCACTTTTTGATAAGCCAATCGGTCAAAAATGGAAAGCTAAGATAATGGCAAGTCAAAAAGAAGTCAACGAACTCAAGGGACAAGTGGCTAACATGGTTGAAATGTTGAAGAATCTAACTCTTCAAATCAATGACCCTATGAGACAACAGCAAATGGAGCTCATCCAGGAAAGTTTGAGCAGATTATCTAATGACTATAGATTCCAGGGCATTAGCTCACAAGGGGTCTCGGTGGACAAGGATCTTCTTCCGCAGAAGTTCAATGCCAACAACATCCCGAAATTCAAGGCAATGGATAACCCTTATTTTCATTTAAGAGCCTTGAAACTGTAATGAATATTAAGGGGGTAGACAAGAAAGCTTTTCATTCTGTGTTTTCTCTATCTTTAGAAACCGTTTGTCAGCAATGGTACTTTTCTCTTGATAAAGAGAAAACCTCTAGTTGGGAGTCAATTGTAAACGCTTTCATTGATAGATATAAATGCAATATTCAAGTTGAAACTGATCATAGGGAACTTGAAATACTTAAGCAGAAAGAGAATGAAGGATTTACTTCTTTCTTTAATAAATGGAGGGAAACTTCTGCAAAGATGGTTGAGGTGCCTAGTGAGAAAGAATCTGTGAGGATATTCATCAAGAACCTCCAAGAAAAATATTCAAAGCATCTCAAATACCAAAATAACTTGCACACTTTCAAGGCTATCTATGACATTGGTATCAATATTGAAGATGACCTAGCTAAACAAAAAGCCGCTAACAATAGTAACTCTAATAGTGGCTGGAAAGGCAAGAAAAACGACAATCCTTCTTCTTCCAAAACCACCAACTCAAATAGTGTTAGCACCTTTAATTTGAATGAAATCCTTGCTATGAATAATCAAGGACAAAAGAAACCATTTAGGAGGAACTTTACTCCTATTGGTATGAGTTATGACACCGCATTCAATCGCTTACATGCAAAAGGTTTTATAACTCCCATAGGACCGTTTGGGGACCCACCTGTCGAAAAGAGAACGGCTAGCTGGAACCCCAATGCAAATTGCAAGTATCATCAGGGTAGGGGCAATCTCACAGAAAATTGTTGGAAGCTAAAGGAAGCAATCCAAGATTTAATTGATAACAACAAACTTCCATTGCCCCCTGCAAGCAAGAAGCCAAGTATCAATAATGCACCATTGTCGGATTCCTTGGCTATTTCCGATGAGGAAAATCAGGTTGACCCCTCGAACCTCATTAAACCTGTCGAAGCTATTGAAGAAGAGGAGGAAATCTTCGAGGATGCCGAGGATCATTTTCCTTGTGGACAAGAACCTGCGACTAAGCAAGAAGTGTGTATCCTTATTCAGGTTGTGTTGGAAACAAGAGAATTATTACGCGAAGCCATGGAGGTTATAAAAGAACGAAATGAACTACTCAAAAGTAGACCTCTACCTAAAGAAAAGAAATCTTTCTCCCTCCAAGTAATTGACACACCCAAAAGGAGCAATAGGCTGTACACTTCAATTGGGACTTCTTATGCAAATATATTCAAAATGCTCTTCGAGAATGGTAAAATTCAACCTCTCGAACCGAGACCATTTGAATCACTAAAAAGGACAGATAGGTACTACTGTCCGTATCATCAATCGGGAGGACATACTATAGAAAATTGTTTCAAGTTCAAAGACTTGGTCCAAAGATTGATTGATAACAAGAAACTAGTTCAAATCCCACAAGAACATGATGTTACCATTAATGGGGTTTGGGATAGCGATGACGAGGATGTTTACCTCAAGGACGTCAAAGAAACTCCACTTTCGACAATATATCCAGTAGGTGACATTTGGGATGAAGAGGATTCACCTATAGATGTCCTCACAAGATCCGGGAGAATGCAACCTCCCATTACTACCCAACCTATTCCCACTACTCAACAAGTTCCCATACCAATCATAGAAGACAACGATGTTGTCAAACAATTAAAAAAGACTAAGGTCGAAATGAACGTATGGAAACTTCTAGCTACATCCCGAGAACTTAGAGTTGCGGTCATGAATGCCTTAGCTAAAGTAGGGATAGAATCGGACACCACTCCTGAGGGGTTGGCTAACTTCCTCACGAGTGATCTCCCAAGTCATACTAATTTGATCACTTTTTCCGACAAACACCTACCGTCGGAAGGTGACAAGCACAACAAAGCCCTCAACCTCACAGTAATTTGCAAGAGAATGAACGTCCCTATGACTCTTGTAGATAATGGATCGGCAATTAACGTTTGCCCACTTAGAACTGCGAGGATGTTAGGGATAAGAGATGAAGATTTATCTCCATCAACACAAGGGATAAGAGCCTACGATAACTCACGTCGCCAAGCATTAGGCACAATTACTATGAACATAACGGCAGGAGTAATTGAACATGCCACCACATTTCAAGTGGTAGATATTAAGGCCTCGTTCAACTTACTGTTGGGACACCCTTTGCTTCATGACCTAAAGGCCATCCCTTCATCTCTTCACCAACAAGTGAAAGCCATAGTTAGAGGAGTACCAATTACAATCGATGCTTCACCCATGAGGATCAAAACAGTAGAAAATCCACTAATCAATGTGGAGCACGATGAGAATGACGAAGATTTGTGGGGCTTTAATGAAGAGGTCTCCTTAATCGAGGAAGATGAAAGGACCCCTCTTTGCTACGACCTCCACTCCAACATGATAACCAATGCTATCCTGAGAAAACAAGGACACTTCCCTGGAATGACTCTAGGAAAGAGGAAAGGGATAGCAAAACAGATGGAACTACCTGGCCTCCCTAAATTAGATACTTTCGGACTTGGTTTCGAACCGACTCTCGAAGATCTAAAACGAGCCCGGGAAAGATCAAAAGCACGTAGAAATGCTCGCGCACAAAAGAAAGTAATCCCAATGGATCAATACCCTCTTACTTTAAATGGACAGTTCATAAGAGCGGGAGAAGATTATCCATGTTATGAATTTCCAGAACCCTTTTTTGTAAACGGCATAAGACAACCTGGATTCGAAATATTTTTGGATTGTTGCTTTCTAGATGAAATCCCAACTCCTATCCATAAAGAAAAATCACCCCCATGCTTTGACTTTAATGTCATGGGACTTCTCTTTGGGCGAGAAAGGAATGAGCCAAGATATATAGAGGATAACTCTTCACTCATTCAAACAGTCCTACAAAGCGAGAACTTTGATCCTTCTAAGCTTATCACTCCAGCAGAAGATTTAGTGAGAGGATGGCGCAAGACAGTAAAGGTGACTACTGCAAACGGAAAGAATATCTCAATAACTACAGGACAAGGGCCAATGTTCGAAGAATCGTCTGAATCAGAGTTTGAGCCAGAGTCTTCCCCTATCGAGTCCTCTAAGTCTCTAGTTGTAGCACCTCCCTCTAGCTCTTCTATTTCAGCATCTACCCCTAAAATAGTTAGCAATCAAGTCCCAACGAACAATTCTTTATTCGATGTAATGATTTCCGAGTTTAATAATATGTCTTCTTCCCCTTATTCCTCGTGTCTTTCTTTAACTCAAGATGACGAGTATTGCTTAACTAACGATGAAAATGACAAAGAAATTATTAAAGCAATGGAAACACTTGAAAATAAGACACCAATAATTGAAGACACTCAAACGGTTGATATCTCAAAAGATCCGACCATTAAAAGAGAAGTTAAAATCGGATTCACGCTAAACAAAGATGAAAGAACCGGTTTAATTAATCTACTTAAATAATTCATCGATGTATTCGCATGGTCATATGAAGATATGCCAGGTATTAATAGAGAAATAGCTCAGCACACTATACCACTAATCCCAGGAATGAAACCTGTAAAACAAAAGTTGCGTCGAATGAAACCCGACGTAGCTCTTAAAATAAAAGAAGAAATACAAAAACAAATAACTGCAGGTTTTATTAGGGTATCCAAATACCCCGAATGGGTTGCAAATGTAGTCTCAGTCCCAAAAAAGGATGGTAGGGTTCGAATGTGTGTCGACTATCGAGATCTAAATAAGGCAAGTCCAAAGGACGACTTTCCTTTACCACACATCGATATTTTGGTAGATAATACAGCGAATCACGCACTTCTCTCATTTATGGATGGATACGCAGGGTACAACCAGATTCTCATGGCCGAAGAAGACATGGAGAAAACAACATTCATAACACCTTGGGGTACTTACTGTTACACGGTAATGCCATTCGGGTTGAAAAACGCGGGTGCCACTTACCAACGAGCAGCAACTGCCCTACTCCATGACATGATGCACAAAGAAGTCGAAGTATATGTGGACGACATGATTGTGAAATCTAAAGACCGTCCAGGACATCAAGTGGCCTTAAGAAAATTCTTCGAGAGGCTAAGGAAATACAACATGAGGTTGAATCCATCCAAGTGTGCTTTTGGAGTATCCTCAGGCAAACTCTTGGGATATGTCATAAGCTCTAGAGGAATAGAGATAGACCCAACCAAGATCAAAGCAATCATGTCAATGCCACCGCCCAAAATCGAGAAGCAAATTCGAGGATTTATTTGCCGGTTGCAATATATAAGTAGGTTCATATCTAAGCTAACAACAATATGTGAACCGATATTCAAGAAGCTTAAGAAAAACGTGCCAGTAATATGGGACAACGAGTGTCAAAAGCCTTTGAGAAGATCAAAGCCTATCTCGCCAATCCTCCCGTATTAGCCCCAGCGCTTCCAGGAATTCCTCTAAGGTTGTACTTAACAATCACCAAAGAAACAATGGGAGCTATGCTCGCACAAGAGGTAGAAGGGAAAGAAAACGCCATTTACTACCTAAGAAAAAAGATGCTCGAATATGAAGCATGCTATACACCACTTGAGAAATTATGCCTCGCACTGGTGTGGGCCACAACCAAGTTAAGACACTACATGCTTGTTCACACAGTCTTTATAGTGTCATGAATGGATCCTCTCAAGTACTTATTCGAGAAATCCATGGTTAACGGACACATCTCAAGGTGGATAGTCAACCTAGCCCAGTTTGATGTAAGATTCATGCCTCAAAAGGCTATCAAAGGATCTGTAGTCTCGGACTTCTTAGCGGACTTTCCAATAGAAGATTCGACACCAATACACGACAATGAATTTCCAGATGAAGACTTGATGGTCACGGAAGATGATACTTGGACTTTATACTTCGATGGAGCCTCGAACCAAAAGGGATGTGTCGTAGGAGTCCTATTAGTATCACCTAAAGAGGAGCATGTTCCAATCTCAATAAAGTTGGATTTCGACGTTAACAACAACGCTGCAGAATATGAAGCATGCGTGGTAGGCCTCGAAACAGCTTTAGCATTGGGTGTAAAGAAACTTCGAATATTCGGAGATTCTTCTTTGATCATCAACCAAATCTCCAAAAGATGGAAAGTAAGGAGCGAAAGCTTAGCCCTTTACCAAACCTATCTCGAAACTCTCACCGATCAACTGGAAAAGGTAGAATACACATATCTACCTAGAGAAGAAAACCAATTTGCTGATGCCTTGGCAAGACTAGCCTCAATGGTCAGGATTCCTAAGGAAATTGAGCAAATGCCTCTAAATAGAGAAAAGACACAAACCAGCATACATTCAAGCTATAGAGGATGATGAAACAATCCAAGAAGAAGAAGAAGAAGAAGAACCATGGTATGCTGATATACTCAATTATGTCACCAAAGGTGAATACCCTCCTCATGTTGACAAAAGAGCAAAACGAGCTTTAAGACTTTTGGCTTCCCAATACGTACTCATAAATGATGAGTTACATAAAAGGGTACCTAAAGGTCGAGCCCTATTATGTGTAGGCAAGAAGGACGCTCAAAGAACTATGAGAATAATCCGTGAAGGAGTATGTGGAACGCATGTTAATGGAAAAATGCTAGTCCAAAAGATAATGCAAGAAGGGTATTATTGGACTACCATGAATAGGGATTGTCATCAATATGTAAAAAGATGCCCTAAGTGCCAAATTTATGCAAATTTGCAACATATTCCTCCATCTCTTCTCTACACCTACACCTCACCATGGCCATTCTCAACATGGGGAATCGATATAATCGAAAAAATCACACCTCCGGAAACAGGAGGTCACGAGTACATCTTGGTAGCAATCGATTACTTCACAAAGTGGGTCGAAGCACAATCATATGCTAAACTCACTGCAAAACATGTAGCACTCTTTATCGAAACGAACATAATTTGTCGATACAGAGTCCCACATGAGATGATAATTGACAATGGAACTCACTTTCAAGCCGAATGCGAAGAATTGTTACAAAACTATGGTATTCAACATCACCATTCTTCCCCTTACAGACCTCAAGCAAATGGAGCAGTTGAGGCAGCTAATAAAAATTTAAAGACTATCATCGAGAAAATGACTGAAAATTACAAGGATTGGCCTGACAAACTCCATTTTGCACTTTGGGGTTATCGCATGTCAATTCGAACGTTAATAGGAAACACGCCATTCGCCCTAGTTTATGGAATGGATGCCGTGCACCCTGTAGAGCTAGAAATACCTTCTCTACGCATTGCGTTAGAAAGTAAACTCGATTAAGTTGAATGGACTAGAGCACGGTATGAAGAGTTAATTCTACTTGATGAAAAACGACTAGAAGCTCTACATCATACCCAATGCTACCAAACTCATATGGCTAGACACTTCAACAAGAAGGTCAAGACAAGAAACATCAAGGTTGGAGACTTGGTACTAAAAGCACTAAGGAAAAATGTTTTGGATCCAAGAGGCAAATTCAGGCCCAATTGGTCCGGATCATACATTGTCAAAACAATCTTGTTAGGAGGTGCAGCTCAATTAACTGACATGGACGGCAATGAATTCTCAAACATGACCAATCTTGACCAACTTAAGAAGTACTACCCATAATTACTTGAGTAGGACACTCAAGAGAGCTACGTTTGGCCTGATTCCTTAAGAAAGGATACGTAGGCAACCCCTTAAAGGGTGCGGCCACTTTAATTATCAAGCATTTCGTGTCCCAGCATCGACAAAAGCATAGACCAAAAAAAAAAAACCTTGTCGCCAAACAACAAGTGTATCGCCAGGCGACAAGTGGAAAAGTCTGGCGACAGACTTGTATGAGCAGTGCCAATTTCCTGCGGACATCTGGACGACTTTGGTGCATTCTGGAAACTTTTTCGGCTTTCGTACTTGAAGAAATTTTTTCAGAAAAAATATTTTAAGTTGTTTTCATTGCTTTAAATAATCAAATGTAAAGTTAATTTAATTAAAAAGCTGAATAAAGAATTACATTATTGATGGAATTTAAATAAAGCTTAAAAAATTAAAATTAACTTAAATTGTCTAACAAATTGAAGGTAAAGCAATACTCTAATCTTTCTTTTCTTTCTTAATCCTTTTCCAATTCTTGTTAGAATTTTCCTCTTCATCCATTAGTTTTGCTAAGAGACATCCATTAGAGGATCTACATTCGATTTTAGTATGGATAGTCTCTCCTACAGCTAAAACTCCATGCTTTTTCTCTACCCAAACCTTCTTTTCTGTAGAGTCCACCTTTCTTTTTCCTTTGTCTTTATTAGCACTCTTCTTCTTAGGCATCACAGGAGTCTTAAACTCAACTCTTTCACCTAGGCGTTCCTTAGCAGGAAATTTCTTGTCACCAAGGCGAGTCTTCACATTGGTCTTCTCTACTTTGGTTTGGTCCTTTTGAGATCTACCAGTCAACCATTGCTTCACATCATTGGACAAAGAAGGTGGAACCTTTTGGGTAATCACTTCCCATAAAGGCCTAGCACACCAATACTTGTCAAATCGTTCAACTTCTTGTGAAACGGGAAATTCATAAGGGCGACGAAGATCTCCAGTAGGAATGGTTTGCGCAATCCCATATTGCCTCTTTACTCTACAGGGATAATAAAAGGTCAATTTTGACAAACTAGGATGACGACAAAAGGGTTGGGTATTACAACCAATCATCTTTTCAAGCTTCCACCAGGGAACGACCCATTTAATGGAGAAGTCACAACAGGCAAAAACTTTGCCCCACTCACGGCGACCCATCTTCAAGGAGAAACGTTTCTTTCATCGAACAAAGCAATTGGGGGTATATTTGTCAATATTATCAGGAGGACTAATCAATTCTAGTCTCTCCATGAGCCACATCTGTAAAAATCAATGCACATAATCAGTATTGCTATACAAAATATGTTTTTAATTTCTATAATTAAGAATCTTATTTTTCTACCTGTAATAAAATTGGAGAGCCTCGAAGAGATGCATCTGAATTCTTTTTCAATTCATCAAGACTAAGCATAGTCTCTCCAACGATTAATGGCATTGGATTTCTCCCAGATTCAATTTGTTCTAGCACAGATATTATAATTGCTTGACCATCATTATCTTTACCACTAGTAAGATATTGGCTAAGCATGCAAAAGAGGAAAGCTCTTCTCCTATAAACATGAAAAGATTCGGAGCGTGGTATATCAAAATAAAAACGTGCAAATTCTTTTAAATCAACATTATTACCACGCACTATGTTTTTTAGATCTTTACCCCTAAGGTCAAGGAAACGCTCATAATCTTAAACTCACTCACCCTAGGCATTACCACCAGATTTAATGAAGGAAAGCCTAGAATGGCACCAAACTCTTCTGGTAAAGGGCAAATTTCATTATAGCCTAATCTAAGGCAATGAGTATTAGGATCCCAATATTCTAAGGTGGTATGAATGAAGTCTATATCAAGATCTACCCCCTTTATGCCATAAATACCCCCCATATGGAAAAAGTCAAGTTCTTTTCTCTCCTTCGCAGTTAAAGAACGACACCACTCACGAGTGAAATCACAAAAACTCTTCTTAATTAAAGCCATGATTAATTTTTGAGTTAATATGTTCGAATTATACAGAAATCGTCAGATTTGGGGGCTATTTATAAACAATTTTTGGGAGATTTCGAATTCTGAAAGGATTTGGAAAAACAAGTCCGTCGCCAAACGACAAGCTTGTCGCGTGGCGACAACGTCTGTCACGTGGTGACAAAGAAAACGTGTAGCGACAACGCGTCTGAGCCAACGACAATTACGCGTCATACAAACCGCGTTTTTCTGACTTCGATTCGACTTTGATTTTGCACATTACACCCCGTTATTCAATACCCCTATATACAATTCCAATCCATATTGCTTTTTTTTCTTTTGATTAAATTGGGCTTAGGCTTATTTTTAGTCGAAATCATTTTATTTTTCATTTTTTTTTCTTTTGGGGGAGAAAGTCGGATACCCTCCATTGATAATAAAAATGACGGAAATTTTTGCGCAAAAATTAAGCCACAATTGCACACACTCACATGCACATGAAAAATAAAATGCAAAGATAAAATAGGCTTAATATAAAAAATTTGTATATACAATATGTCTAATCTACAAAAGACAAAGTCCTATGAAGTCAAAAAAAAAATAAACACAGGTACAAACTATGGTGCCGGAGGCCGTAGATGATAAGGTACGCCCATCATATCAAAGAACGCTGTAGTTCGGGGTGTATGCCCCTCACCATCTCCTGACCCGCCAGTCGGCGGAAACCTCAGCTCAGGGCCAGTCCACCCAGGCTCACCAATCGACAACGCCAGAGGCTGCAAGGGCTGCTGCGACGACGAGCCAACCTCGTACGTCCCATCACCCATCGAAGGAGCCGATGTCACGCCTCCTTGGTCCGTCGGCCCAGCAAAAACATCCTCAGGCGAAGAAACCGAGTCCTCGATTGGAGCAGCCTCAGACTGGCCACCTCGGCCGCCATCAGAAGTATGGCGATGCCTTGGGCTAGATCTAGTCGGCTCTCTCCTAGCCTCGGGTCTCGACTGAGTGCGGGGTGAAGGAATAGGCTATCCTTGCAAAGGTAAATCAAGTAAGATACCAGGTAAAGAATATAATAAAAGGTGATACAAAATAAAGATAAGAGAGATACCTCCTCAACGTCGTTCCCCCGACAGGTAGCTCGGTTCCGTAATCTCACGAGCTGGCTGCGAAAGGCGTCTATACACCTCGCCATAGCTGTCACCACCTCGCGAGAAAATTGTCAAAGGAATTAAGTCAGTAATAATACACCTCGCCATAGCTGGCATTCTAGGATGTAAGGAGACCCTTTTCTCAGGAGGCCCTTTTCTCTCTTTTTCAGGTGCTCTTTGTAGGGCTTGCATACATGTCATCTTCCTTTAGTGACACGTGTCGCCCGTTAATTAGGACACGTGTCACTAAGGGATTGGTCCACGTTTTTGGGGTAATTTTACCCTAAACATTTGGCCCTCAGAGGGGGTTGCTCGTACTCTACAGGCCGCGTCCTCTAATTTTCTACTCGTTCGGATATGTCCGAGTATTCACAGAAGTTTTGAGCTTTTCTTTGGTATGCGGAAAATATCGTCCGTCTTATCTGGGATTTCTCCCTTGAGTCGGACGCTTGGTCCAGTTCTCCTGTAACTCTTTTATTAGACACTTCTGGGTCTTGAGGTTAGTCGGACGCAGCAGGTCGACTACCTTTTAGGGAGGACGCCTGTTGTCCGGGATATCGGGACAACAGTTTGAATTATGCTTACTAACCGAGAGGTGAATTCTAGGTCGTTGAATCTAAAATTCCTCCAATCAAACTAATTCATAACCAAACCTACACCTAGTAATAGGGCAAGTTCGGGTCGAACCACTAGGAATTGAGGGAAGTTAGCTATTGCCTAAGTCAAGCTATTTCGAAGCGTAAAAGGTAGTGTAGGTTATCTAAGTTCAACTAAACAACAAAGTGAATCACAAAGTAAATCAATATATCAAGACACTAGGGATTTAGGATCCACATATTCTTGGAATGGACACACATTAATCGGGTTGGAGATTGATTAATTCGTATTGCGAGGGAAGATAGACAATGCAATCAAAAGAGCTTAACAAGCTATCTCCTAGAGGTCTACTAGGAACGTCACAAACCAAGTTCGATCGGTAAATGTGAGCTACAAATCAATGGTCCGTATCAATGTATGCACACAATGCAATCTAGTATGACAATTAAAGTTAGCAACTGTTTAACTAATCATACACATACACAAAATCAATCAACCAATTTAATCACAATGCTAAATCAATCAAAAACTCCCAATTAGCTATGATCCATCACTCAAACATGCTTCACCACATCCCTAGCTAGTAAACTACTCACAATCCATGAAAGAAATCAAAATCAAAACTAAGCTAATCAACAAATTCATCATCATCATTTCAATCCAACAAATTCAATAAACTAATCTACAAACTTGAACAATCAACAAACAATTGAAATCAAAAGCTAAAGATTGCGTTAAAGTAAAAGAAATCCTTACAAACTTTGGTGAAATTAAAGGAAAATGTGCTTAGAATCATCAACCATAAATTTCTCTCTCTAAAAATCTCTACTCTAAAACTCTAATTAATTCTCTCTCTAAAACAATGAATTCTCTCATAAAAATCTCTCTAAAATTCTCTCTCTAAAAATAGAAGAAAAATCTATATATAGTAGAACTAACAAAGAGAAATTAGTTAGATCGTCCAAAATAGACCCGTACAAGCGCGACCTTCTTCAAGAGGATGCACGGCTGCGCAAAAATGGGTACGGAACAGGAGGAGCAACAGGCGCGGCCGCGCCAAGGCCATGAGCGCCCACGCCACCAGGCTGCATGGCCGCACCATCATCGCGCGCACCTGCGCGTTGGAACAGGGCAGCTTCTTCCCTTTCATCTTGACGCTCCTCGTGCGCTCCACTTGGTGTGCTTGATGAACACGGATCATGGCAGAGCCTAAAACACCTCGACGGTGGGTTCAACACCAGAATTGGTGCCCCCACGGATTGAATGCATGGCCTATGGTCAATTGGAACTTGCACATCTCCATACTTGGGCTTTAAATGGAAGATATTAGGCATCCTAATCAATGCAAACTCGGGAAGAAACCTCGGGAAACCTTGGACAACGATCTTAACTTGAAAATGAAAGAAAACAAACAAATAAAAGGGAAAAAGACAAGAAAACCCGAGAAATGCATGAAAATGGGAAATCAATTAAGGAAAGTGCAAACTAAAGAAATAAAGAGCAAAACTAAGGAAAAAGAAAAGAAAAGAGCTATAAAAGCAATCTAAAATCACCCTAAAAGAGAACAAATGAGTTCCATAAATGACACTCATCAAATTCTCCCAAGCTAAACTTTTGCTCGTCCTCAAGCAAAACCAAGCTAGCAAGAATAAGGATGAGAGATTTATTCAAAAATGAAAAAGAAAGACATGAGATGAGAATACACTAAGACTCACTTTCGTAGGAATCACGATCAATTTTAGCAACCAAAGACAAGCCATTTAAACCTCTAAATCGCTCTAACGGACGAGTGATGCTCTCGTAAGGGTTTCCTAAGAGGTTAACCCATAACTCTCAATAAACAATCATGTGGCAAATCACAAAAGTAAAAGAGATCAAAAGAAAAATAAAATCAAAACCTTTATGAATTGGACTTTATAAAATGACTACACTTCAAATGAATAAACAACTTTCTTAAGCAAATAGGGGTATGCACATTACAAGATATCCGAGGTTGATTAAAACATAGAAAATGCTAAGCGTAGAGAACTAGTAATCACAATCCACCTTCATCCCATTCGATCTTACCGCGTTCTCCTTACAGTCTCAAATCTCCCTCTAGTAAGCATCTCAATAGCTCCTCAAAGGAGCCGGAAAAGAACATATTTTAGGCTACTCGACTTCTTGACTTTGCATCCCCTCTCCTTAGGCTTTAACTCATAATTCCCTCCCCCGATATGTGACTCAACCTCTAGGTCAAAACCACTTTCCCAAAGGTTGTAACGTAAGGGCAAAAGGGTGAGGGTAGGCTTAAAATTTAGAATTTGGTGGTATTCCTAATTAGTGAAGCAAAAGGGTGATCAAATCTTCTCCTCATAACCAAGTAATCACCAAACAAAAACAAACTAACACCCCCAAGCTTATTCAAAGCTATATTCACAATCATATATACAAAAAGCGTAAACGCTTCTCCCCCCAAGCTTAAAGGAAGCATTGTCCTTAATGCTTGAAAGGGGAGAAAAGATTAACATCAAAATATTTTTGCATTTCTCATTGTTTTTCACTTTTTCTATTCTGTTTGCATTTTTCAAATTCATAACAAATGTCCTCGCCTCTTTTAACTATGGACGGCTTTTTCAACTTTGCATTTGAATGTCCTTGCCTTTTTTAGCTTTGGACGACTTTTTCATTTATTCACTTGCCATTATTCACAAGATACACAAAACACAAGCTTGCTTGCAATAAGAACCAATATCCAAACTCATATACCACAATCTCCAAGAACATGATTATTTGTGTCACAAAAACCAAAAATGGAATAAAAATGAAACAAAAGGCTCAAAATTCTAAAGATGTGGCTTGAAAAGAAGGGAAAAGGCTCAAATGGCTAGCAAGAAGGCAAATGTAACCCAAGGACTAAAAATAATGAAGACTATCCTAGTAAAGAAAAATCACCACCCCAAAAAGATGCCTTTGTCCTTCCTAGATGGTTCGGTCTCGTGTTTGAGAATTATGAGTCAAGATTCTAGATGAGGTCCGCAATAGTCAAGGATCCATGCCGCTCATGCAAGTAAGTGTAGAAGGCTTGAAAAATTATAAACCTCACATGGATGTAGCAAAAACTCACTATTGGTGTCAAATCGACTATAGGAAGCAACTACCAAGCATGCCACAAACAAGTAGAATCGGGTTTCATGATCCCCCTGGTTCTTAGACATGCTACCTTAGCATACGGCATCCAAGAATCAACCAAGCATATTCTCAAACCGTGCATACCACTACCAATTAGGAAGATGTTTATTCAAAAGCAAAAGTCCGTTGGTATATAGTCCAAATCACAAGAAAGACAACAAAAAGAAAAAGGAAAGCCTCAAAATCATTATACAAACCAAAAACAAAAAGAAAAGAGAAGAAAATAAAAGAAAATAAAAGAAAGGAAAAGTAAAGAAAAATAAAAAAAATAGGAAAATAAAGATAAAGAAATTGTAGGAAAATAAAGAAAGGAACAAAGATGCAAGTATAACACGTAATCCCCAATCGTCAAACAAGTGGTCATTCGACAACAACGTCAATGACCCCAAACACTCTAAGGTGTTACAATCATACATCCTCGAACCGTTCAACTTCTCCTAAATCTAATCCTAATCTATGAATCCAAGAAAAGTAAAGAAATAAAAGAAAGAAAATAAGAACGATCTCACTGGGTTTCCAAGCAATGCTAATAATAATAAGGCGAAAGAAAAACCACCTTCATTAAGCTCCAAAAATCAATAGCATCATCATCGAAGCCAAGTGAGAAGAAAAATAGAAAATAGAGCTATAAACAAAGAAAACGGTTAGTAACTTCAAAACAAAATAAAAGAAAGCAAAACTAAACAAAAAGAAACTACAAAGCAAAAATCAAGTTAAACTACCAAAAATTAAGAAAAAGCAAAGAAATCTAAAGGAATTATACACTAAACTAGCAACTAATCACCTAAACTACAAGATTTGGATTGAAGGGATTTGGATTCAAGGGTTTTGGATATTAGGGCTTTGGATTCACGGGAGCAAACAACATGCATCATCATCATAGAAATCAACACAACAACAACATCATTAAGAGAGAAAGAATAGACATGGAAAGCTCATAGAAACAACAATCAAACACCATCAAGAAGAGACCAAGGCATACAATTATCAAACATCGAGGCAAAAAGTAGACAAGGCAATTCCCAACAACAATATTGGCCACTGAGACAAACCCCTAAGAAAATAAAGTTCCCCCAAGCTAAACATGAATACTTCTTAACATCCCATTAATACAAAGCAAACAACACATAAAATAAGGGATGGAGGAAAAATGCACAAAATAGGGGAACTAAATACCACTCGACCTGGCACTATCACGGTCATCCCTATCATAGGAAAACACGGATGGGGGACCATAAGGATCCCATCCCCCGGTGTAACCGGGTGGCCAACCATAGTGCCCCTTGAAGTTGTCTTGTTGCCAAGGGGCAAGGGGAGAATATTGCTCCGGCAAAAGCAAGCGGTAGTGGATGATCGGGGTGGATATAGGGGTAGTTAGGATCACCCCTATAATCTCTCCCGCCGGGAACACGGTAATCGTAGTTACCGTGCTCATCGGGGAATGAGCGAGTCTTGGTGTTGGACCCCAGAGGTCCTTGCCAATAAGGATACCCACTTTTTGGAATAGGACCAAGTTGGGGTGAAAAATATGGGTAGTTAACCGCGGGGGAGATCTCCTCACGGTTAACACTTGCATCATACAATTGTTGTTGTTGGAGAAACATACTTTGTTGCATCTCCGAAATGCCTCTCAGTTGATTATATATTGCTGCAAAATCTTTGTCGTACATGCCTTCCAAACGAATTTGCATCCCCTTCATTTGCGCACTAAGAGCATCCATATCGGGGTTAGCAAATTTGTGTTGTTGTTGCTCTTGATGTTGTTGCGGTTGTCGATGTTGTTGTTGTTGACGATGTTGTTGTTGAAATTGTTGTTGTTGCTGTTGTGGAGCTACTTCTTCTTCCTCTTCATTTTCTTCTTCTCCTATTTCCTCATCATCATCATCGGGGAGGCGGTTACTTAGGGGCACATGCCATACATTAGGCACATCCTCATGGTGGATAGAAGTCAAGGAGGGGTTAGGGAGATAGCACCAATGTTTGTTCTCCCTAAGCCAATCGAACACCTCATCATTCTTAGCCAAAAATTGCACTTGCTTCAATTGTGAAATGTCGAGGTAGAGGGTGCTCGGACTACCCACCAGAGTACAAGAGGGCAAGAAGTGGCCAATATGAAGGTTGGTCACAAGCCTCGTAACCATGCTACCACAAGGGATCTCTCCGGACTCCCTAGATTGCAACCCCTTGCAATATCTAAAAAACATGAACCCTAAGTTTAAACGACCTCGGTACTCCTCCCTAGTAGCCAACCATAGAATCCGGTGCTTTAATTAACTCATTTTACCCAATTCTTGCTTTGGGATTATCGAATATCCCAAAATCCTATAAAGAACTCGAAGACACGGTTGGAAAACTTTGCTTATCGCGGCATACCGAGTAACAAAGTCACCTTCCCCCGAAATATCATCCCACCAAGAATTTTGGTCATATTCATCGAAGAAGAACTCGGGGTCCAAGACATCCACCCCCGGATTAAGATTAAGCGCCACATTGAACTCAGTGAGAGAAAGATCATGGTGAATGTTAAAGAGCTGAAAATGGACTCGGTAGTTGCCACCTTCTACCGCCTCACATGAAACCGTAGCCAAAAACTCCAAAGTTGGCTCAAAGTAACTACGGTAACATGTGTTCACGAAGGTGCTCATGCGAAGATTGCTGAAAAACTCCCTTAAATCCTCATCAATCCCCAATTTGATCATATCCGGTTGAAAGTAGTGACGAGAGGACTTGTGGGAACGGTTCTTTTTGAGCTTGGCATATCGATCTTTTTGTATTGGGTCCTTGATTTTTGTTTTGGGAATAGGAGTAGGTTTTTGTGGTTGGGAAGTAGATGGGTTTGAAGAAGGTTCTTCAATGGTGATGGTGGTTTTTTGTTTTTTAGAGGAAATGGCTTGAATAAGCTTTGACATTGTGTTTCCTCCAAATTAACCAATTCAAAATCCAATTAATCAACTCCACAACCACCACAATAACACCATAAAACACTTCCAAACACCAAAATCACAACTCCTTAATCAATAACACTAATCACACAAGTAACACCTTACTACCAAAAATCCAAATTTCAAACTTCTCATAATCAACACCAAATGAACCAAATTTGCTATACAAACATACAACAACACAAATAACCAACCTAAATTTCACATTCAATCACTAAGTTCATCTAAATACATACTACTACTATTCACAATCATAAACAATCAAAATCTTGCAACAATATGATGTAATTATGTAAAATAGAGTCAAAGAAGAATATTATACCATACTTGAAGCAAGATTGATCAAGAACAAGACACCAATTCCCACCAAGTAGAAAAACCCCAAATTTGGTCTTCAATGGAGGAGAGAGATTGGAGGTTGATAATTGAAGAAAGTAGTATGAATTTTGTTGTTGAGGATAAATTTGTAGAAGGAATTTGATGATTTTTGATGATTGAAGATGGAAAATTGACGAACAAGGGTTAAGGTTTTCGGTTTCTATAGTGAGAAGGGAGATAGTGCGTGCAAGGATGAGAGTGAAGGGGAAAATGAGGGAAAGAAAGGAGAAAGAAAGAAGATTAGGGACTCGGCCCGACCAGGTGCGCGGCCGCGCGACCTGGCAGCGTGCTCGCGCCAATGTCGCACGCGGCCGCGCTCCTACTAGGCGCGCCCGCGCCTGGCTTGGCTCCTCTTGAAATTTTTGCTCGGTGCGTTCTACTGTGGGCTCATTGTCCAATATCATCCCGGGATTATTAAACTCACCAAGTATGGCTGTTTCAAAACATGATGATAGTGGGTTAAACATCCGAAAATAATGAGAGTACCACAATGAACCCACCAAGTTCAAATTTACTTTAAATTTTAACAAAACTTCCCCTAACTTACCTCACTATATTACCTTAACCTTTTACCTCAAAATTCGATAAAATGGAACATATTTTCATCAAAAACACAAAACACCTTTCCCTTGCTCGTGCTCGCTTGAAATTATCCATATCCAATGAATTAGACCTATCAATCCAAATAGAAAACAAGTGAAAGAAAAGAAAAACAAAAGAAAGAAAATTAAGAAAAATAGAAAATCAAAAGAAAAGGGTTAGAAAACCGGGTTGCCTCCCGGGAAGCGCTTGCTTAAGGTCCTTAGCTCGACCCTTCCTCCAAATCTTGGAGAGTCAAAGAACACCACCTTGTTCAAAGTGGTGGAGAGGGTTAAATCACTGCAAAGCTTGGGAAAAATCACGTCATGAGCCATGTCATCTTGAATCATAGAAACCGGATCAAACTTTTTAGGCTTCAACTTCCTCTTATATTTCTTGGAAACTCTCTTTTTCTTCCTTGATTTCTTCTTCCTTGGAGCTTTGAGATCCACATGTCCACCACTTGAAGAACTATTCTCGTTATCCTTCATAGAAAGCTCAAACCAAGAAGGCATTTCAAACTCATTCTCAAGCTTCAAGGGGTCCTTGTCTTCTTCACTAACAACCTTTCTTTCAATACTTTTAGGAACATCATCACAAACTACACGCATATTGTTAGTAGAAGACACAAACATGGAATCATTAGCATTCGAAGGCAATGAGTTTATGCACATAATTCCTTGCACATAGGATAGAGACTCATGCATCGACTTGAGCTTAAAACTTGCCTTATTATTACCAACACACAAAGTAATCATGCCACCTTTCACATCTATCAACCCAAAGTTGCTAAGAATTGCCTCCCTAGAATGATAGGAATATTGTCATCTTCCGCAATCTCTAGCATAATGAAATCCACGGGAATAGTGAACTCTCCTATCTTGAGGGGCACATCCTCAATTCTACCCATTGGGAACTTAATAGAACGGTCGGCCAATTGAAGGGTCATGTTGGTTGGAAGGAGCTCACCTAACTTACGTTTCTTGAAAACGGAGTAAGGCATGACGCTAACACTAGCAACTAGATCACAAAGGGAATTTTGAAACAATTTCCCATTAATATTGCAAGGAATGGAGAAATTTTCGGGGTCTTTTATCTTTTGGGGTAAGTCATTATGGATAAAGGCACTACAACACTCCCCCAAACTCACCGGTTCAACCACATTGCAATCTCTCTTACCGCTCAAGATTTCCTTAAGAAATTTAGAATAGTTAGGCATTTGCCCCAAAACATCGGTGAAAGGAATAAAAAGATGAATTTTCTTAAGCATCTCGATAAATTTCCCGAATTGTTCATCCAATTTGTACCTATTGAACTTTTGAGGGTATGGAAGTTTTTGTTTGAAGTCCTCATCTTGCTTCCTCTTTTTCTCTTTTGTCTCCTTATTAGAAATCTAACCCATCTTTCTAGACTTAATACTCTTCTTTTTCTCTTGAACTTCCTCTTTGCTCACACTCTTTGACACCTTGTTCTCATTTTCCTCACTTGAGTCACTCCTCTTCTCATCCTCCTCACTCAACCTAGAAACTCTCTCTTCAAGCACTCTCCTACTCCTTGTGGTAAAAAAATAAATGGGTTTCTTAGGATCAACTCCTTAAGAAGGTAATGAAGAAGGGCTAGCACAATCTTTCAAGGTATTGGCTAGTTGTGTGATTTGGGTCTCAAGCATCTTGTTGTGTGTCATCATCTCATTAAACTTCTTGTCACTCACCGCCATGTAAGTGTTTAAAATTTTTGTTTGATTTTCAATGATCTCCTCTAAGTTAGTTCTAGAAGATGGGATTTGAGCATAGAAATTATTTCCATTGCCTTGAGGTCTTGGAGCAAATCTGGGTGGGGGTCCCCTTTGATTGTTGTTTTGCCCCTATTTTGATTGTTGCAATTACCTCGGCCTTGATTGTTGCCATAATTTTGGTGTTGGCCACCAAAGCTATGTGATTGGCCTTGATTTTCATACCATTGGCCTTGGTTTTGATTACTATAACCTTGATTGTTATAGTTACCTCGAAAACCTTGATTTCCTTGGTTCCTATAACCACCATTGTTGTAGTTATCAAAACTCCCTTGTTGGTGAGCATTCCTAGTCCCAAAATTCCTTGGACCTTCAAATCTTTGTCCATTGTTATTGTTGGAAACAAAATTCACTTGCTCACAATAATTGTTTTCAACATCATCACAATTCTCAAAATCATGTGGACAACTAGAAGAGTCATGGTCATATGACCCACAAACATCACAGAAGATACATCCACTTGGCATATTACTTGAAGTAGAAGGAGGAGTAGAGTTAGAAGATGTACCTCTCCCCTTAATATGGGAGGGAAGACTCGGTGCAATTGAAGAGGCACTCTCTAGCTTAGCCTTGATTAATGTCATCTCCTTCCCCAAGTTTGAGATTTGGGAAGACAAATTATTGATTGCATTGAGATGATCAACCGAGTAGACTGTTGAGCTACTTTTTCTTGTAGACTCTCTCTCTCTCTCTCTTGCCAATCCATGTAGTGACGAACTACATCCTCTATGATAGCAACAACTTCTTTCTCGGTCTTATTCATAATCGGGCCTCCGGCATCAAGACATGACTTCCCTTGGGAACTCAATCCTCCATAGAAGATTTGTATGATTTGGTATGTCAGGATTCCATGGTGAGGACATTCTCATTGATATTCCTTGTATCTTTCCCAAGCCTCATACAAACTCTCACTAGGATTTTGCTGGAAAATTTGGATTAGAGTTCTTTCCTCAAAGGTCTTCATTTGAGGGTAAAAGCGAGAAAGCAACTCTTTAGTGACCTCATCCCAAGTTCTCAAGGAATTAGGCTTCACTTCCTTATCTAGCCACTCCAAAGCTCTTTCGATTAGAGAGAACGGGAATAGCTTGAGCCTTATGAATTCTTGAGGAACCCCATTGACTTTGATTGTGTTGCAATACTTCTCAAACTCTTTGAGTTGATTTAGTGGGCTTTCATGCTTAGCACCACTAAATTGCCTTCGTTCAATCATTGTTATCATCGTCGGCCTTATCTCAAAGTCATTAGCCGGTGTTGTTGGCAAAGCAAAACCACTCTCAAATCTATAGGCACCGGGAGTTCCCAACTCCTTCAAAGCAACCCTTGGTACTTCACCCATGCTTCTTTGTTCTTTTTCTTAAAATTCTTCTTCACTTGAAGAGCTAGAACTTAAGGATCGTCTAGCAACTCTTATCATTGTGATTGTTCTCTCAATCTCCGGATCAAAAGGTACTAAGTTCCTTCCTCTTGTCCTATGCATACAATCTCAAAGAAACAATTAGTAGCACGGTTATAAGTGTAGCCTAAAAGGGAAAAATCTTTTTGTATTTTTGAAATTAAATGAAATAGACTCAACAACAATAGCAAACAACTATATCATTCCCTGGAAACGGCGCCATTTTGACCGAGAGGTAGATTCTAGGTCGTTGAAACTAAAATTCCTCCAATCAAACTAATTTTCCAAACCTACACTTAGTAATAGGACAAGTTCGGGTCGAACCACTAGGAATGGGGGGAAGTTAGCTATTGCTTAAGTCAAGCTATTTTGAAGTGTAAAAGGTAGTGTAGGGGATTCTAGGTCGTTGAAACTAAAATTCCTCCTGGGACACTGGTCGCGTTCTTTGGATAGACAGCCCGGACACCTGCAAAACACGAATATTCTGTTGACAGAATATTCGCCTTCGACGGTTAAGTTAATAACCGGAAATCGGAAAAGCTAGAGAGAGAAAGTAGAGACAAGTTTGAGTTGTTTTAATGCTCTATTAAATGCTATGTCACAATCCACCCCTCCCATCATAAATGATTGGGGTATTTATAGGGGGTGGGGATTTGTGCCTTTTAGGGTTATTACCCTAGAATGACGTTTTTTGATTAGCGGCGCAATCAGGCATGGACACGTGTCCTTGAAGGGCGCCGTTTTGTGGCTTTCTAGGGAATTGGGCCTCCTAATGTAAGGAGACCCTTTTCTCAAGAGGCCCTTTTCTCTCTTTTTCAGGTGCACTTTGTAGGGCTTGCATACATGTCATCTTCCTTTAGTGACATGTGTCGCCCGTTAATTAGGACACGTGTCACTAAGGGATTGGTCCACGTTTTTGGGGTAATTTTTACCCTAAACAGTTGCCCCTCAGAGGGGGTGGCTCGTACTCTACAGGTCGCGTCCTTTGATTTTCTACTCGTTCGGATATGTCTGAGTATTCACAGAAGTTTTGAGCGTTTCTTTGGTATGCGGACAATACCGTCCGTCTTATATGGGGATTTTCCCCTTGGGCCGGACGCTTGGTCCAGTTACCTGTAACTCTTTTATTGGACACTTCTGGGTCTTCAGGTTAGTCGGACGTAGCAGGTCGACTACCTTTTAGGGAGGACACCTGTTGTCCGGGATACCTAGTAGTAGGACAAGTTCGGGTCGAACCACTAGGAATGGGGGGAAGTTAGCTATTGCCTAAGTCAAGCTATTTCGAAGCGTAAAAGGTAGTGTAGGTTATCTAAGTTCAACTAAAAAACAAAGTAAATCACAAAGTAAATCAATATATCAAGACACTAGGGATTTAGGATCCACATATTCTTGCAATGGACACACACTAATCGGGTTGGAGATTGATTAATTCGTATCGCGAGCGAAGATAGACAATGCAATCAAAAGAGCTCAACAAGCTATCTCCTAAAGGTCTAACTAGCGCAACTACGAGAGACTCTACTAGGAATGTCACAAACTAAGCTCGATCGGTAAATGTGAGCTACAAATCAATGGTCCATATCAATGTAGGCACACAATACAATCTAGTATGACAATTAAAGTTAGCTACTTTTGAACTAATCACACACATGCACAAAATCAATCAACCAATTTAATCACAATGCTAAATCAATCAAAAACTCCCAATTAGCTATGATCCATCACTCAAACATGCTTCACCACATCCCTAGGTAGTAAACCACTCACAATCCATGAAAGAAATCAAAATCAAAATTAAGCTATCAACAAAATAATATCAGCCAATTTCATTTTTTTAACTAACTAAGGAAGAATTTGCAAATTGATAAAACCCGGAGGGCGAATTTTCCATCTCCAAGGAAAAATACCCTAATCTCCTATCAAAAATATCCCTAATTCACCTTTTGGTTCTTCGACTCTTACATAAAGTTCTTGTTTCGACATCCAAAAAATTCAATCAACTAATCAATTTTGATTGTTGCCATAATTTTGGTGTTGGCCACCAAAGCTATGTGATTGGCCTTGATTTTCATACCATTGGCCTTGGTTTTGATTACTATAACCTTGATTGTTATAGTTACCTCGAAAACCTTGATTTCCTTGGTTCCTATAACCACCATTGTTGTAGTTATCAAAACTCCCTTGTTGGTGAGCATTCCTAGTCCCAAAATTCCTTGGACCTTCAAATCTTTGTCCATTGTTATTGTTGGAAACAAAATTCACTTGCTCACAATAATTGTTTTCAACATCATCACAATTCTCAAAATCATGTGGACAACTAGAAGAGTCATGGTCATATGACCCACAAACATCACAGAAGATACATCCACTTGGCATATTACTTGAAGTAGAAGGAGGAGTAGAGTTAGAAGATGTACCTCTCCCCTTAATATGGGAGGGAAGACTCGGTGCAATTGAAGAGGCACTCTCTAGCTTAGCCTTGATTAATGTCATCTCCTTCCCCAAGTTTGAGATTTGGGAAGACAAATTATTGATTGCATTGAGATGATCAACCGAGTAGACTGTTGAGCTACTTTTTCTTGTAGACTCTCTCTCTCTCTCTCTTGCCAATCCATGTAGTGACGAACTACATCCTCTATGATAGCAACAACTTCTTTCTCGGTCTTATTCATAATCGGGCCTCCGGCATCAAGACATGACTTCCCTTGGGAACTCAATCCTCCATAGAAGATTTGTATGATTTGGTATGTCAGGATTCCATGGTGAGGACATTCTCATTGATATTCCTTGTATCTTTCCCAAGCCTCATACAAACTCTCACTAGGATTTTGCTTGAAACTTTGGATTAGAGTTCTTTCCTCAAAGGTCTTCATTTGAGGGTAAAAGCGAGAAAGCAACTCTTTAGTGACCTCATCCCAAGTTCTCAAGGAATTAGGCTTCACTTCCTTATCTAGCCACTCCAAAGCTCTTTCGATTAGAGAGAACGGGAATAGCTTGAGCCTTATGAATTCTTGAGGAACCCCATTGACTTTGATTGTGTTGTAATACTTCTCAAACTCTTTGAGTTGATTTAGTGGGCTTTCATGCTTAGCACCACTAAATTGCCTTCGTTCAATCATTGTTATCATCGTCGGCCTTATCTCAAAGTCATTAGCCGGTGTTGTTGGCAAAGCAAAACCACTCTCAAATCTATAGGCACCGGGAGTTCCCAACTCCTTCAAAGCAACCCTTGGTACTTCACCCATGCTTCTTTGTTCTTTTTCTTAAAATTCTTCTTCACTTGAAGAGCTAGAACTTAAGGATCGTCTAGCAACTCTTATCATTGTGATTGTTCTCTCAATCTCCGGATCAAAAGGTACTAAGTTCCTTCCTCTTGTCCTATGCATACAATCTCAAAGAAACAATTAGTAGCACGGTTATAAGTGTAGCCTAAAAGGGAAAAATCTTTTTGTATTTTTGAAATTAAATGAAATAGACTCAACAACAATAGCAAACAACTATATCATTCCCTGGAAACGGCGCCATTTTGACCGAGAGGTAGATTCTAGGTCGTTGAAACTAAAATTCCTCCAATCAAACTAATTTTCCAAACCTACACTTAGTAATAGGACAAGTTCGGGTCGAACCACTAGGAATGGGGGGAAGTTAGCTATTGCTTAAGTCAAGCTATTTTGAAGTGTAAAAGGTAGTGTAGGGGATTCTAGGTCGTTGAAACTAAAATTCCTCCTGGGACACTGGTCGCGTTCTTTGGATAGACAGCCCGGACACCTGCAAAACACGAATATTCTGTTGACAGAATATTCGCCTTCGACGGTTAAGTTAATAACCGGAAATCGGAAAAGCTAGAGAGAGAAAGTAGAGACAAGTTTGAGTTGTTTTAATGCTCTATTAAATGCTATGTCACAATCCACCCCTCCCATCATAAATGATTGGGGTATTTATAGGGGGTGGGGATTTGTGCCTTTTAGGGTTATTACCCTAGAATGACGTTTTTTGATTAGCGGCGCAATCAGGCATGGACACGTGTCCTTGAAGGGCGCCGTTTTGTGGCTTTCTAGGGAATTGGGCCTCCTAATGTAAGGAGACCCTTTTCTCAAGAGGCCCTTTTCTCTCTTTTTCAGGTGCACTTTGTAGGGCTTGCATACATGTCATCTTCCTTTAGTGACATGTGTCGCCCGTTAATTAGGACACGTGTCACTAAGGGATTGGTCCACGTTTTTGGGGTAATTTTTACCCTAAACAGTTGCCCCTCAGAGGGGGTGGCTCGTACTCTACAGGTCGCGTCCTTTGATTTTCTACTCGTTCGGATATGTCTGAGTATTCACAGAAGTTTTGAGCGTTTCTTTGGTATGCGGACAATACCGTCCGTCTTATATGGGGATTTTCCCCTTGGGCCGGACGCTTGGTCCAGTTACCTGTAACTCTTTTATTGGACACTTCTGGGTCTTCAGGTTAGTCGGACGTAGCAGGTCGACTACCTTTTAGGGAGGACACCTGTTGTCCGGGATACCTAGTAGTAGGACAAGTTCGGGTCGAACCACTAGGAATGGGGGGAAGTTAGCTATTGCCTAAGTCAAGCTATTTCGAAGCGTAAAAGGTAGTGTAGGTTATCTAAGTTCAACTAAAAAACAAAGTAAATCACAAAGTAAATCAATATATCAAGACACTAGGGATTTAGGATCCACATATTCTTGCAATGGACACACACTAATCGGGTTGGAGATTGATTAATTCGTATCGCGAGCGAAGATAGACAATGCAATCAAAAGAGCTCAACAAGCTATCTCCTAAAGGTCTAACTAGCGCAACTACGAGAGACTCTACTAGGAATGTCACAAACTAAGCTCGATCGGTAAATGTGAGCTACAAATCAATGGTCCATATCAATGTAGGCACACAATACAATCTAGTATGACAATTAAAGTTAGCTACTTTTGAACTAATCACACACATGCACAAAATCAATCAACCAATTTAATCACAATGCTAAATCAATCAAAAACTCCCAATTAGCTATGATCCATCACTCAAACATGCTTCACCACATCCCTAGGTAGTAAACCACTCACAATCCATGAAAGAAATCAAAATCAAAATTAAGCTATCAACAAAATAATATCAGCCAATTTCATTTTTTTAACTAACTAAGGAAGAATTTGCAAATTGATAAAACCCGGAGGGCGAATTTTCCATCTCCAAGGAAAAATACCCTAATCTCCTATCAAAAATATCCCTAATTCACCTTTTGGTTCTTCGACTCTTACATAAAGTTCTTGTTTCGACATCCAAAAAATTCAATCAACTAATCAATTTTGATTGTTGCCATAATTTTGGTGTTGGCCACCAAAGCTATGTGATTGGCCTTGATTTTCATACCATTGGCCTTGGTTTTGATTACTATAACCTTGATTGTTATAGTTACCTCGAAAACCTTGATTTCCTTGGTTCCTATAACCACCATTGTTGTAGTTATCAAAACTCCCTTGTTGGTGAGCATTCCTAGTCCCAAAATTCCTTGGACCTTCAAATCTTTGTCCATTGTTATTGTTGGAAACAAAATTCACTTGCTCACAATAATTGTTTTCAACATCATCACAATTCTCAAAATCATGTGGACAACTAGAAGAGTCATGGTCATATGACCCACAAACATCACAGAAGATACATCCACTTGGCATATTACTTGAAGTAGAAGGAGGAGTAGAGTTAGAAGATGTACCTCTCCCCTTAATATGGGAGGGAAGACTCGGTGCAATTGAAGAGGCACTCTCTAGCTTAGCCTTGATTAATGTCATCTCCTTCCCCAAGTTTGAGATTTGGGAAGACAAATTATTGATTGCATTGAGATGATCAACCGAGTAGACTGTTGAGCTACTTTTTCTTGTAGACTCTCTCTCTCTCTCTCTTGCCAATCCATGTAGTGACGAACTACATCCTCTATGATAGCAACAACTTCTTTCTCGGTCTTATTCATAATCGGGCCTCCGGCATCAAGACATGACTTCCCTTGGGAACTCAATCCTCCATAGAAGATTTGTATGATTTGGTATGTCAGGATTCCATGGTGAGGACATTCTCATTGATATTCCTTGTATCTTTCCCAAGCCTCATACAAACTCTCACTAGGATTTTGCTTGAAACTTTGGATTAGAGTTCTTTCCTCAAAGGTCTTCATTTGAGGGTAAAAGCGAGAAAGCAACTCTTTAGTGACCTCATCCCAAGTTCTCAAGGAATTAGGCTTCACTTCCTTATCTAGCCACTCCAAAGCTCTTTCGATTAGAGAGAACGGGAATAGCTTGAGCCTTATGAATTCTTGAGGAACCCCATTGACTTTGATTGTGTTGCAATACTTCTCAAACTCTTTGAGTTGATTTAGTGGGCTTTCATGCTTAGCACCACTAAATTGCCTTCGTTCAATCATTGTTATCATCGTCGGCCTTATCTCAAAGTCATTAGCCGGTGTTGTTGGCAAAGCAAAACCACTCTCAAATCTATAGGCACCGGGAGTTCCCAACTCCTTCAAAGCAACCCTTGGTACTTCACCCATGCTTCTTTGTTCTTTTTCTTAAAATTCTTCTTCACTTGAAGAGCTAGAACTTAAGGATCGTCTAGAAACTCTTATCATTGTGATTGTTCTCTCAATCTCCGGATCAAAAGGTACTAAGTTCCTTCCTCTTGTCCTATGCATACAATCTCAAAGAAACAATTAGTAGCACGGTTATAAGTGTAGCCTAAAAGGGAAAAATCTTTTTGTATTTTTGAAATGAAATGAAGTAGACTCAACAACAATAGCAAACAACTATGTCATTCCCTGGAAACGGCGCCATTTTGACCGAGAGGTTGATTCTAGGTCGTTGAAACTAAAATTCCTCCAATCAAACTAATTTTCCAAACCTACACTTAGTAATAGGACAAGTTCGGGTCGAACCACTAGGAATGGGGGGAAGTTAGCTATTGCTTAAGTCAAGCTATTTTGAAGTGTAAAAGGTAGTGTAGGGGATTCTAGGTCGTTGAAACTAAAATTCCTCCTGGGACACTGGTCGCGTTCTTTGGATAGACAGCCCGGACACCTGCAAAACACGAATATTCTGTTGACAGAATATTCGCCTTCGACGGTTAAGTTAATAACCGGAAATCGGAAAAGCTAGAGAGAGAAAGTAGAGACAAGTTTGAGTTGTTTTAATGCTCTATTAAATGCTATGTCACAATCCACCCCTCCCATCATAAATGATTGGGGTATTTATAGGGGGTGGGGATTTGTGCCTTTTAGGGTTATTACCCTAGAATGACGTTTTTTGATTAGCGGCGCAATCAGGCATGGACACGTGTCCTTGAAGGGCGCCGTTTTGTGGCTTTCTAGGGAATTGGGCCTCCTAATGTAAGGAGACCCTTTTCTCAAGAGGCCCTTTTCTCTCTTTTTCAGGTGCACTTTGTAGGGCTTGCATACATGTCATCTTCCTTTAGTGACATGTGTCGCCCGTTAATTAGGACACGTGTCACTAAGGGATTGGTCCACGTTTTTGGGGTAATTTTTACCCTAAACAGTTGCCCCTCAGAGGGGGTGGCTCGTACTCTACAGGTCGCGTCCTTTGATTTTCTACTCGTTCGAATATGTCTGAGTATTCACAGAAGTTTTGAGCGTTTCTTTGGTATGCGGACAATACCGTCCGTCTTATATGGGGATTTTCCCCTTGGGCCGGACGCTTGGTCCAGTTACCTGTAACTCTTTTATTGGACACTTATGGGTCTTCAGGTTAGTCGGACGTAGCAGGTCGACTACCTTTTAGGGAGGACACCTGTTGTCCGGGATACCTAGTAGTAGGACAAGTTCGGGTCGAACCACTAGGAATGGGGGGAAGTTAGCTATTGCCTAAGTCAAGCTATTTCGAAGCGTAAAAGGTAGTGTAGGTTATCTAAGTTCAACTAAAAAACAAAGTAAATCACAAAGTAAATCAATATATCAAGACACTAGGGATTTAGGATCCACATATTCTTGCAATGGACACACACTAATCGGGTTGGAGATTGATTAATTCGTATCGCGAGCGAAGATAGACAATGCAATCAAAAGAGCTCAACAAGCTATCTCCTAAAGGTCTAACTAGCGCAACTACGAGAGACTCTACTAGGAATGTCACAAACTAAGCTCGATCGGTAAATGTGAGCTACAAATCAATGGTCCATATCAATGTAGGCACACAATACAATCTAGTATGACAATTAAAGTTAGCTACTTTTGAACTAATCACACACATGCACAAAATCAATCAACCAATTTAATCACAATGCTAAATCAATCAAAAACTCCCAATTAGCTATGATCCATCACTCAAACATGCTTCACCACATCCCTAGGTAGTAAACCACTCACAATCCATGAAAGAAATCAAAATCAAAATTAAGCTATCAACAAAATAATATCAGCCAATTTCATTTTTTTAACTAACTAAGGAAGAATTTGCAAATTGATAAAACCCGGAGGGCGAATTTTCCATCTCCAAGGAAAAATACCCTAATCTCCTATCAAAAATATCCCTAATTCACCTTTTGGTTCTTCGAATCTTACATAAAGTTCTTGTTTCGACATCCAAAAAATTCAATCAACTAATCAATGAACTTGAACAATCAACAAACAATTGAAATCAAAAGCTAAAGATTGCATTAAAGTAAAAGAAATCCTTACAAAATTTGGTGAAACCAAAGGAAAATATGCTTAGAATCATCAATCATCAACCATGAATTTCTCTCTCTAAAAATCTCTACTTTAAAACTCTAATTAATTCTCTCTCTAAAAAAAATGAATTCTCTCATGAAAAATCTCTCTAACATTCTCTCTCTAAAAATAGAAGAAAAATCTATATATAGTAGAAATAACAAAGAGAAATTAGTTAGATCGTCCAAAATAGATCCGTACAGGCGCGGTCTTCTTCCAGAGGATGCACGGCCGCGCAAAAATGGGTACGGAGTAGGGGGAGCAACATGCGCGGCCGCGCCAAGGCCACGCGCGGCCGCGCTTAGGAACAGGGCAGCTTCTTCCCTTTCATCTTGAAGCTTCTCGTGCGCTCCACTTGGTGTGCTTGATGAACATGGAGCATGGCAGAACCTAAAACACCTCGACGGTGGGTTCAAAACTAGAATTAGTGCCCCCACGGCTTGAATGCATGGCCTAAGGTCAATTGGAACTTACACATCTCCATACTTAGGCTTCAAATGGAAGACACTAGGCCCCTAATCAATGCAAACTCGGGAAGAAACCTCGAGAAACCTTGGACAATAATCTTAACTTGAAAATGAAAGAAAACAAACAAATAAAAGGGAAAAAGACAAGAAAAACCAAGAAGTGCATGAAAATGGGAAATCAACTAAGGAAAGTGCAAACTAAAGAAATAAAGAGCAAAATTAAGGAAAAAGGAAAGAAAAGAGTTATAAAAGTAATCTAAAATCACCCGAAAAGAGAACAAATGAGTGCCATAAATGACACTCATCCCTTACCTGGCCGTCTATTTTGACGTGCTGTCAGCCCGTTTGCCGTCCCTTCTGTTTAAAGTGACGGAAATGGTTTCTAACCACTTGACTTCTAGGTTAACTTTTCAAAAAGTAACTGTTTGAATTCTTGGGCGGGAAGGACGGATTTATCGTTTTGCCCCCATAAATTTTCCCTATAAATATAGGATGTTTGAATTCATTTTGTTACTTTGGAACTCTGAGAATTATAGAGAGAAGTCAGATCTTTTTAGAGTGAGAAAGTGATTTCTTTTCTAATTTTCAAAGCTCCGCTGTACATTTGAGGTTTCCGGTCATAGTCTTTGAATTTTCTGATCAACCTTCAAGACTTTCCCAAGTTTTCTACACGAATGAAGGTAACCGGCTAGCCCTTTTTCTTCCTCTTTTACTTTGTTTTGTCTTTCAATTTTATTTTTAAATCTGACCCAACACTCGGCTTTATCCGTTTCTCCTTATGAGGCCGTTCGTTCGCCTGGGACTGACGAGTCTAGAGTGGATGGGGATGAGTCGTTTCCCTCGTGGAGTGAAACCATTTCAAGTGTGTAACAACTCACATCCACCTATTCTTCTCTGTCCCTGTAGTCGCAAATGGCTTAGACCATGCAGACGTACGACAAGTATGCCGTTAGAAATCCAGACGGCAGTTTGGTAAACCCAAGGGTCCCCTATGATCCGAGTAACACGGACGGGGTGACTGCTACCACCACAAACACCAACACAAGCACCGCCATGGTCAGTGGCAGCGAATGCTCGGTGGTCGAAGCGACCACCTCATTCGAAGAGCGCCAAAGGAGGCAGGGCGTTTCTTCTGCTAGAGAAGCTTCCGGGCAGACTCAAGGCCTTCGCTTTCCCCAATTTGCCAACTCGGTTAAAGATCCGGTCAAGTTGCAATCCTTGAAAGAACCTCAATCATCTTCTCAGGCGGACGTTGGGGCGTCCACCCATATTTCCGAACTACCCCCATCACAAACTACCAGGTCGGCTAGGCCTAGGACTAGCATAGTGATTGCTGAACCGGCCGATCGGCTATCTCGCAACGCTCATCCTCCTGGAAATCAAGCGGACGCCAGGAGAAAGGATAAGAGCAAAGGAACCTTGGTACAGGAGAGAGCTTCTATCTCCGAAAGTGGCCGGGGCTCTAAAAGTACAAGCTCGGCCGAGGCTGCTAAATTGGACACTGTGTTGTCCTCGGAGTTTAGGACCGCCCCCACCCTGGTGAAGGGGAAGCGAAAAATCAAGAGGCTGAGGAGGCCAATGTGGACAATTTCAAAGATCCGTACGCCTGTCCAGGCAGGGACACAGCCCTAGGCTTCCTCAATGATGGGATGGAGGAGTTTAAGAGTTTCTTCACGCTGGGAGAGGGATATGAGCTCAAGGCGCCGAAGCGCTGTCATTCAGTGGCCGCCTAGGAGGATGAGCGGCCTCGTCGGCAATCATTTAGCGTGTACCATGTTGCCCTTGAAATGGGACTCCGCTTCCCTTTTCACCCGTTTGTCTAGGAGCTCCTGGACGAATACAACATTGCCCTCTTCTAGCTAATGCCGAACAGCTGGTTGAACATCTTCAGGTACTTGGTGACGTGCATCAGGCAAGCCTTTAAGCCGGACGTCCCAATATTTTGCGAGATGCAATCAATGGTCCGCCTGGACTCGGGGACGGACGACTGGTTCATATTGTGCTCCTGGTGGTGATGGGCCGGCCATCCAAGTGACGTGACTAGAAGAATTGTTTCTACTGCATTACAACAAAGAACGTGGAGTTCAACTTGCGGATGAATAGGTTTAACGCTGCTCCCATCAAGCTTGGCCGTCTGCTAGCTATTTTTTTTTTGTCGTGCCGAGCTGGTAGGTTGGAAGAGGAGTCCTTCCTGATTTAACACAGACGACTTTAATTTGGCCCTTCGCCCAACCTGGGACTCTAGAAGGGGCTTCCTTCCTACTCATGCTCGGATGCATTATCTTGAATTTGCTTAACTTCATATTGCTTCCTTTCAGTTTTCCACTCCTACTCCAAGGTTGAAGAGGAAGCAGCCCGCCTCTACTTCAAAGGATGGGAAGACGTCCAAATTCCGCAAGAGCACTGCTTCTAAAGGGACGCCTTCCATTTAGACGGCCAAGATGATGTCGCGGACTGCTCCAAAGCAGTCCCAAGGAGAGCCACCCCAGCTGTCACCTAGTGGGGGCTCTAAGTCTGTGGATCAGACTACCGAGTCAATCCACGAAAAGTACATCCGTGCGGACGATGGGGGTAAATCGACCCCGGAAAAACCGACCGGCCCAGTCTCGACTCCGCATGTCAAGTTAGTGAAAAAATCTAATTGGCAGATGGAGGTGGGGACGAACCTGTACCTCCTCCTGCTTTCAACCTTCCCACCCCACCATCTTTCTCGGATGGTAAGGTTCTTGACATAGTCTTTTACTTGTTTTGTTTTGCATACTTATTTTGTTCACTTTAACCTTTTTCTTAGCCGTGTGCAGATATTGCGAAAGATGAACATGAAACTACCCGGCTAGTCGCTTACAGGCGCGGACCGGAAGGCTATGAGGGAGGCCATGTATTGGGCCGTCCCTCAGGAGCAGCGGACAAGTTCTGCGGGCTTAACGAGGGCTTCCTCGGCCCCATGGTCAACTATAGTGCCGAGGTAGTTAAATTTTCATGCTTGCTAACTTTTACTCGTCCGAATGTAGCTCTTCCTTCGTCTCTGGGACTTCCAAGAGTGGAAGGACAAGGAGAACGAGAAGATTAGAAAGGCCTGGGCCCAAATAAGGAGGGCAGAGGACACGAACACTGGCAACGTCGCCCTCCTAAAGCTTCATTATGAGACGACCCTCAAGGCCTTGTTCGACAAGGCTACTCGGCAAATTGAGGACATCTTCAAGATAAGGAAGGCCCTTGAGAGAGAGGAGTTGGAAAGGTAGGCGCTTCAATTAGAGCGGGATGAGGCGGTCTCTAATGCCTATCAGTGGAAGGAGGGGATTTGAGGCCTCCGAGAAACTGAAAGCCGAATTATCCTCGTCCTAAGAGGCCCTCAAATCCGTCCAAGATGAGGCGGCATCCTTCAAGCTCCAAGTGGACGAGCTGAACAAGTCCGTGGCTTACTTATCTGAAAAGATGAAGGCTCCTCGGCCGCCTAGTGCAATAGAGATTGTCCAGATTGAGCACAGGGCCAAGGAGAGACTCAAGAGTCATTTATTCGAGGCCTTCCAGCTGATGAGCAAAGAAGGGACAGATGCCTATCATCAGGAGCGCTTAGTAAGCGTTGGAGTACTTTTGCCTCAAGGAGGAAGCCCAGAAGCCCAGAGCTTGAAGTTACTTCGTCCGACTCTGAAGATGAGGAAGACGATGACGATGAGGAGGACGAGGTCGAAACAATTGATGAGGGGGAAGCGACCAAGGGGGAACTGGTGGATGCTTCGGACGAGCCTACCGGTGAAGGGGAGGCAGCCAAGGGGGAGCCCACCGATACTGCGGCCGAAAAGGAGTCAGCCTTGGAGGAGCCTGCCAAAGGTGATAAGCCGGTTGAGTAAAGAGCTCAGGTCCTTCAGCAACAATTTTTCAAAGCTTTTAGTACTTAGATTTTTCTTGCTTTCATTTCACTTTTCGAACAATTTCACATTCGACCGCCTAATTGAGCGGTATTGTATAAATTTGATTTATGTCGCCTTGTTTTGAGCGGCTAGGTTTTAATTAATGCAACTTTTTTTTCCTCTATACTTAGCATTTTTTAGCAATTTTTATATGCTTGTACGTGCGAGTACTGGGGGTATGCCCCATTGTTCAGCATTCGCGTAGTCCATATTTAGGTGGTTTGTTTAACCTAGTAGGTTTTATACCTCAAAGGTTATGATGACTAATAAGTTAATCAAATCATAATAATGATTGCCCTTGGACTAGGTGAATGCCGAATCAACATCATATATGGCCGCTTTATTGGCTTTGTTTGATTTGTCCTTTGACACTATCGCTCATACGAAACTCAAGAAATTTCAAGTAATATCTCAACTTAGAAATTTTTGAATATTGGCTGGGCTTGTACGCCTAGGCATGCCCTTGCCCCCATTTAGGTGAAAATACCCTGGGCAATTTTTGTGGCTTCCTAATGCTTAGTCGTCCGATCATGTTGAGGTCGGACAGGTTGGTTGACTTTACAGTCATTGTGGCCGAGTTGTGTAGCTAGGGGATGCCCTTGCTATACACCTACTTGGCCGCTCTGTAGCACCTTATTAAGGGTCAAGCTACTATGTTGCAAACATCATTTATACTTTTATTTGGAATTTCTGCTTAAGTAATTGTAAATAAGTGGAAATAATTTAGATAACAATGTTCGACTTTTCATTAATTTTGTAAAAATTACATTGTTGGGGAGCCGTACGACTATAATTACAAGGCTCGGTAGTTTAGACCTAGTTGTATATATAACTTTCTGGCTAGGTACTAGATTTAAACATAATACTTTCTTAGATTGTCCGTATTCCAAGTACGAGGAATAGGACGGCCATCTAAGGTTTCAAGACGGTATGTACCATCCCGCACTTCTTCTCTGATTTGGTAGGACCCTTCCCAGTTAAGAGTTAAATTTCCATCTTCATTAGCTCGGCCAACCGCTTTCATTTTTCTCAGTTTAAGATCCTCCATCTTTAGTGGCTGCTTAGACACCTTGCGATTGTATGCCCTCGTCATTTTGAGACGATAGATTTCATGTCTAAGTGCCGCATTGCCCCTGGCTTCTGGAAGAAAGTCCAGGGCCGTCTTCATGGCCTCCCAATTGGTCGATTCATCATATAGCAATACCCGAAGGGTAGGTTCATACATCTCAATTGGGAGTACGGCTTCAACGCCGTAGACTAGAAAGAATGGGATCTCTCCTGTTCAACTCTTGGCTGTGGTTCGAATGGACCATAACACGTTCACCAACTCATCTGCCCAAAGGCCGCCTACTTTCTCAAGCTTGCGCTTGATACCGTTGGAGATTAGCTTGTTGTAAGCGTCAACTTGGTCGTTAGCTTGCGGGCGTCCGACCGAGGCAAAATAATGAGTGATGCCCTGGTTACTTAGCCAATATTTGAGTTGGCTTGTTTCAAATTGGGGTCCATTGTCGAACACCGTTGACCATGGCACACCATAGCGAGTGATAATATTTTTCCAAATAAAGGCGGACACATCCGTCCACTTGATTCCTCGGACGGCCTCAGCTTCCACCCATTTTGTGAAGTAGTCTATTACTAATAACACATACCGCCTCTACCCGGATGCAGGAGTATACGACCCCAAGATGTCCATGCCCCATTTTTCAGATTACTTATGGCGAACAAGCTAATTGCAGGTCGGTGAATAAGGGTGGCAAACCTCTAGCACTTGTCACATTTTTTCACCATTTTCATGGCGTCCGAATTCATGCTTGGCCAGTAGTACCCAACATGGGTAGCTTTTTTTGCTAAAGCCTATCCGCCTATGTGCGATCCACATTGCCCTTGCTGAAGGTCGTCCAACACATCATGCCCCCTCTCCGGGGTGATGCACTTCAAATATGGCTTAACAAACGCTCTATTGAATAATTCCTTATTCTTCATTTCGAACCAGGTTGCTCTCCTCTTGATCAGCCAACTCTCTTTAGAATCGTCCGGGAGTGTCCTATCCCTCAGATAGGAGACCATCCTATCCATCGAAGTGGAGCTTCTGTCTATGATCTGCACAGGCTCGGCATTAATACCCCTCTTCTCTTTTACTTCCCAAAACACTGATGTGGGAGTATCACATGATGCCGAGGATGCTAACTTGGAGAGCGCGTCCGCTTGATGATTTTCCGAATGAGGAACTTGTTGTAGGGTGAAATACTTTAGACCATTAGCCTCATCTTTCACCATCTGAAGATATTTCATCATGCACGGCTCCCTGGCCTCATAGTCACCATTAACCTAGCTGACTATCAGTTGGGAATCCGAACTAGCATTAATCTTTGTTTCCCCAGCCGCCTTATACATTCTAAGGCTGGCCAGAAGGGCTTCATACTCGGCCTCGTTGTTAGAGGCTTGGAATTGAAATCTTATAGCATATTCGAACTTATTTCACTCAGGAGACTGACAAATGATACCAGCACACATCCAGTCGCTATAGCGCTTCCATCAACAAATACCTTCCAAATTTGATCCTCTGCGGGCGGTAAGTCTAGCCGTGTCATTTCAGTTAGAAAATCAGCAAAGGCTTGCCCTTTGATTGCTTTCTTGGGCTCAAACATTATATCAAAACCTCTCAACTCCAAGGCTCATTTAAGCATTCGGCGAATGGCCTCCAATGTTATAAACGACTTTTTCAGATGTTGTTCCGTGTAGACCACTATTGAATGAGCAATGAAGTATGGCCATAGCTTTTTTGATGCCATGAAAAGTGTCAGCCCAAATTTTTCAATGGGTGGGTACCTTAGCTCAACATTGGGTAGGACATGGCTTATGAAATACATAGGGATCTGATGGTCGTCCCTCTCAATAAGGAGGACGACGCTTAAAGAGTGATCTGAAATAATAAGATACATGTATAGCTTCTCATCTTGGAGCGGACTAACGAGCCTAGGAAGTGTATAGAGATGATTCTTTAATTGTACAAAGGCTTATATGGCCTCTTCAGTCCACTCAAACATAGCTTTTTTCTTGATTGATTGAAAGAAATATCGACATTATCCCCTAACCTTGACAGAAATCGGCCGAGTGCAGCTAAGCAACCGGTCAATCTTTGAAAGTCTTTCATAGTTCTCAACAACTTCATGTCCAGGGCCACTTGGATTTTTTCAGGGTTGGCCTCAATGCCGCGTTGATCGATAAGAAATCCGAGAAATTTGCCGGACTCAACACCAAAGACACACTTCTTTGGATTTAACATCATCTTATGCCGCCTGAGTTTGGTGAATGTTTCTCGAAGGTCATTCAGATGGTTGGCCGACTGCTTTGGTAGGAGAATCATGTCATCAATGTACGCTTCTATGTTCTGGTCGATCTGATCTCTAAAGATAGTATTAACAAGTCTCTGAAATATAGCAAGGGCATTCTTAAGGCCGAAAGACATAACTTTGTAGCAGTACAGACCTTTCTCGGTCACAAACGCAGTTTTCCCTTGTTCTTCTTTGCACATGGGGATCTGGTAGAATCCAGAGTATGCGTCCATAAAGGTCATTAGGGCATGTCCGGCCGTTGAATCGACCAGCCTGTCGATTTTAGGCAAGGTGTTAGAATCTGCCTCTTTCTCCTTGATTTCCCTCCCTATTCCCTTTTATTTTCCTTATGCATTTGATGAGTGTCATATATGGCACTCATTTAGCCTCTCTTAGGATGATTTTACATGACTTTTGTATCCCTTTTATTTCCGTTTCTCTAGTTTTGCTTGTATTTTCTTTACTTTGCGTTTTCTTTAGATGTTTTCTTATTTTCTTGCTTTTCTAGTTTATTTTTGCATTTTCTTCTTTACTTGTTTGTTTTTCTTTGATTCTAGGAAGTTGGCGAAGTTTGAGAGCCTCAATAGCATTCTTCTCGGAGTTTTCAAGCCAAAGAGATGTCCTAGTTTCTCCATTTGACGCCCAAAAGCAAAGGAGTCCAAGAGCAAGGTCTTCAAGGATGCGCCCTCATACCGTGTGGGCATGAAAAGGTGGTGTCAAACCCACCAAGAGAGCTCCTAGAGACTGCCTATACCATCATGGCTTATCCAGAGCTCATGGGTCGATCTTGGCCCCACAAGGAAGCTTCCCCTACTACCATGGCGCGAGCGCGCGCAAGAGAGGAGCGGCCACGCCAAGCACCTGCGAGGCCGCGTGCGAGCTTGGAGCGGCCATGCCTCCCTCTCTTCCCTGTTTCCGTACCCATTTTGTTGCGACCGCGTATATGAGTGAGAGGCCGCGCCTTTTGAGGTCTATTTTGGACGTCTAACTAACTTCCCCTTAGTTACTTTTACTATATATAGATTTTCCTTCATTTTCAGAGAGAGAATCAATTAGAGAAGGAATCCTTGTTTTAGATTTTGATTAGAATTTTAGAGAGAGAAGCTCTTGATTTTGTGATATTGTTCTTAGATTTTAGAGAGAGAAACTTGGTGTTTGATGATTGTGATATTGAGATCCTTATTCCTCTTTAATATTGATCAAAGTTTTGTAAGAATCCTTTACTTTTCAATGCAATTTTATGTTTGATTTTGATATATATTTTAGAATTCCTGTTGTTTAGCTTGAATTTGATTGTTGAAGTTTGAATTAAAATGTTGATGATGAGATTTATGATTTCTTTTGTTATGCTTTTCAATTTCACCATGATTAGTGAGTAGTTCCTTTTCTAGGGAATGTGGTGAAGCATGTATTGGTGATAATCTATAGCTAATTTTGGTCTTTTGATTGATTTGTTGATGTGATTAAATTGGTTGATGAAATTTGTGCATGTGCTTGGTTTGAAGAAAAGTAGCTAACCTTGATGATCATGCTATATTGCATAATAGCCTTTAATGACACGAACAATTGATTTGGATGGTATTATTATCGATTGATCTCAAATTGCAATTATCCTTTGAAGTCATTTGTAGAGACATCTAGCTTGGCCCTAGGAAATAGCTTCTTGAGTGATCTTGATTGCATATTTCATTTTCCCTCGCATTGCTTAGTTGATCTATTTTCCTCAAATTAGCAGGTTTATTATCGATGCATGTGGATCCTAAATTCCCTAGTGTTTTGATAATTGATTTCTGTTTGACTTGTTTGATTGATTTGACTTCAATAGTTTAGACCAACCCATTCTCTTTAGTTTTCGGAATAGCTTAGCCTCAACTTTAGTGAAACCGCCTTCCTTTGGGTTCGACCTAGACTTGCCCTAAACCTTGGGAAGGGTTTAGATTCATAAATTTTGTTTTGACCGGGAAATCTAGTTTCCAACGACCTAGGTTCTACCACCATCAAAAATGGTGCCGTTGCCGGGGAAGGCGTGGTAATTTTCTATTGTTGTTTGAGTCTATTCCAATTAATTGAAAATACAAAAATATTTTCTTCCTTTTAGGCTACATTTGTAGCCGTGCTATTGATATTTGCTTTGAGTTTTTGTATGCGTAGGGCACGTGATCGAAATTTAGTGCCATTCGACCGGGAAATTGAGAGGACCATAACAAAGATAAAGGTTGCCAATCGTTCCTCAAGTCCAAGTTCCCTAAGAGAGGAAATCCATCAAGAAGAAGAAGAAGAAGAAGAACGAGGAAGCATGGGAGCTAATCCAAGAGTAGCTTTGAAGGAGTTAGGAACTCCCGGAGCTTATAGGTTTGAAAGTAGGATTGCTCTACCTACGACAACGAAAAATGATTTTGAGATTAGGCCTGCAATGATCACTTTGATAGAGAGGCGTCAATATAGTGGTGCAAAGCATGAGAGCCCTCTCAACCACCTGAAAGATTTTTTTTTTGTTCGTTCATTTGCACTCAATCAAATTACCTCTTAGTGTACCTGCATCTATATTCTTTGACTATAGGACTTTGCTCATATTTTTAATTATAGGGTTGACCCAAGGCTTGGTTCTATTCAACTCATTGTGTGACTCAATGTGTAAACACGTGTTTGTAGACTCAACTCGATGTGATAGGACACAACATGACTCATGACTCATGTGTATGTGCATTGTATTGTGATTTTCTTGACTTGAAATGCAGAAAAGCAAAAAAATTTTCCGTCATTTTTGTGGAAGGTATTGACTTTCTCCTGAAAAAGAAAGACGCGAAAAGAATCAAAGTTTTTGATGGTGCATGTTGAATGAGCTTAATCAAGTGTATGCATTAATCGTTGTATCTCATGGTGCAAGAATTGTAGCATCCTAGGCTATCTCAATTGTTGACTCAATGATGAAAGTATTTAGGTAACTTAGGCACGGAGGCTAAGTACTTCATACTTTGTGATGCGATGATGATTATGATAATGAGTTATTTTGATATGACAAGGCATGCTTCAGCGTTGCGTTAAGATTACCACGACAAAGGGTTCCTAAAGAAAGGATTATTTGGTCATGTATCCGTGATGTGTGTGAAAGTGATACTAAAGTTAGGCTGCAAAGGCTAACGGTGTGGAAAAGTATTTTGAAAAGCGTCACATAGTGGTGACTCTTAGGCTAGGTAAGCTAATGATGTAAGGATCAAGCCCCCATGTCTAGCTCTAAGTGGATAGGGATGAACATTGGAGATCCCTTGATATGATCATGTATGAATGTGAATATGAATGCATTTTTATTATGGCCGCACCCCAATTTGAGGTTGCCTACGTATCCGTTAGGAATCAGGCCGAACGTAGCTCTTGTCGAACCTCGCACAAGTGTGTGTATACCTCAAGGAGGTCTTTTAAGGGTTGTAACGCGGTTAGGCTAATGGTTGAAGAAGAAATGGGATAAAGGCTCAAGACCCTAGATAAGCCCCCACGGTGTGCAACCTTGCTTTTGAATCTTAGTATTTGTATGATTGAGATTTTCTCACTTTTGAACTCTCTTTTATTTATATTTTTGCTCTCTTTTTTTGCTTCATCATTTTTTTTTAATTTTGAATCTTTTTTGATAAGTGTGGGCAATCCCGATCATGCGGTCAATCACTCACTTGGCATTCATGTTTCTTAGGCACGGTACCGAGCACTCGATAAGAGACGCAATCTGAGGCGTGTTCATATCAAAGACATGTTCATATCAATGACGTTGGAACACTTTCCCTTTTGCACACTTTTATTATTTTTTACTTCTTTGAATTTTTGAGATCTAGGTAAAATCACTCAAGCTTTTGTATTTAGAAGTTGCATAAGTTGCACACTATCCCATCCTAAGGTTAGGTATATGAGGGTTGAAAAAAGAAAGGTCTATCATTAGACGAGGCTCAGAGTGGTTTATCAAGAAAGGATTTATATTTTTAAAGGGTGAAAGTGATTATGATATGGCTACAAGAGGGCCTCGAATCACTAGTATACCTTGTTCTTAGTTAGGTGTTGATTTTCTTTTTTTTTGATGCAATCCAATGATCTTATGCAAGGAAAAGATATGCTTATTTTATTAAGAGGGAAAAGAAAAAAATCTACAAAATGAAATCTAATGAAAATAAAAGGTGCCTATGCTAGACTTATTGGGGAAAGGAGGAATCAAAGAAACAGAAAAAAGAGGTCATGAAATCTTGTTGTTGAAGCTCGCCTAGTGTCTTATGCTTTGTCCTCACTCGGTCTTCTTGCTGGCTGGAGGTAAGGGAAGCTTGTTATTATCGATCAAATATTGGATGGCCTCTTGTAGCTTCCAACAACTCTCAGTAGTATGACCCCCTACCTTGATGGTACCTGCAGTGTGCATTTGGGTTCCAGCTAGGTAACCTCTTTTCAAGTGCGGGATCTTGAATAGGTCTAATGGGAGTAATGAGTCCCTTGGAATGGAGCCTATCGTAGGTAGTATCATAGCTCATCCCAATAGGAGTGAAATCATTCCTTATTTCCTTTTTTGGTCCTTGATTATCCATGGCTAAGACTTCATTGAGCTCAAAGGTACTAACATTGTTACTAGAGTAGGTATTTCCGGAAGAAGAAGGATTGTCGTTCTTCTTTCCTTTCCATCCACTGTTATTACTATTGTTAGTAGATTTTTGTTTTGCAAGGTCGTCCTCGATTTCAATACCTATGTCATAGACAACCTTGAAAGTATTCAAGTTATGTTGGTATTTCAAATGCTTCGAATACTTTTCTTGGAGGTTCTTGATGAACATCCTTATAGACTCTTTTTCAGTAGGTACTTCAACCATCTTAGCGGAAGTCTCCCTCCATTTGGTGAAGAAAGAAGTAAATCCATCGTTCTCCTTTTGCTTTAACATTTCAAGTTCTCTATGATTAGTTTTAACTTGAACGTTGTACTTGTATCTATCTATGAAAGCGTTTATTATGGCATCCCAAGAAGAGGTCTTCTCTTTTTCAAGGGAAAAGAACCATTGTTGACAAACAGTTTCTAAAGATAATGAAAACAGTGAATGAAAAACCTTCCTATCAATTCCTTTAATATTCATTATTGTTTCAAAAGCTCTTAAGTGTAAGTATAGATTGTCAGTTGGCTTGAATCTAGGGATGTCATTAGCATTGAACTTCTGCAGAATAAGTTCCTTGTCCACCGAGACCCCTTGTGAGAAAATCCCCTGGAACTTGTAGTCATTGGAGAGCTGCTCAAGCTTTCCTCCATTCGCTCTATTCGTTGTTGTTTCGTAGGGTCATTGACTTGAAGAGCAATAGTCTTCATCATCTCAGTTAAACTAGCAAGGTTTTGTCTAATCTCATTGACTTCTTCATGAGTTGCTATTTTCTTCTTAGCTTTTCTCTTTTGCCGAATCGGTTTATCAAATAGTAAGACTTGGACGAAAGCGTTATCCTTGATTAAACGGCCTTCTCTCCTTGACCAAGTGTTGTGGAAAGGGAAATCATGGATGTTTATTATTAATTATTTGACTCAAACTTGGGAAGAGACCATGGAAGAATGGGGGGAATGACATGTATGGAGAAAGTATGTGGAGCATGGAAAGATGATGTAGATGGAGAGATATGGAAAAATTAGGAATAGAGTGGACCCCTAACTCAAATGAGAGCAAGATCGACTCATGCATGAACCAAAGACATGGTCATGGTGTGAAAAGAGTATGTACAAAGTGTGTGAATATTTTTGAATGTAAGTGATATGTTCAAGACTCGTGTAATTACCATGTGACTAGACTATGTGACTAGACTCAAGCAAAGACTAAGTTAAGACCTCACGTATGTGCACTAAACTGGACAGGCTGAAGTATTTTAGTCATACCTTTTGATCTGTGACTCCGAATTGGACGAAACCAACACCAAATGAAAGATAAAACACGGGGCTACAGATCCGTAGGTTGTACGACTCATAACTCTTCCTAAAACTATGGCTATGACCAAAACAAGTTCACACTTGTGCAGTATACAGAAATAAGAATCCGGGTTGATTCAAAGGAACTATGACTCGATTTTAGACATATTTATTAGCTTAAATTAATTACTCAATTAATTAAGCAAAGTCCTTTAGTCACTAATTAGTTTATTTAGACTTAATCACAAGCCAAACAAACGGTTAGTGTAAATATGCACAAGCAAGAGATGCACAGGTAGTCAGGTAAGCACAATATGATGCAATGAGTTCACAATCTAACCACGGCTCTAGTTCTATAAAGTTCAAGGATAAGGGTTTGTCAAAGAGGGTCCATGGTTATGAGTCCGGATGCATCGAGCGGAAGCCTTATCTTTGGAAGGGTTGGTGCGTATGGATGGGACCCCGCAAGTTAAACTTGCTTCCGTGGTTTGGTAAATTCACAAACTCTGATGTACCTGTCGTTGCAATGAGCATTCGATTGGGTAGATAGAGCGTGAATTCTCAGAGGGTTATAGCCATATGTAGAACACATATGGGTTCAAAAAGGTGAGAAAAACTCAATCAGGAAGTAGAATCGAGCAAACGAACTGGTCAAAGTAAGAAGGTAGATTTTTGGCTTAGTATTTGAAGAACTTAGCGCGAGACAACAGGGCCTATCGCGAGACGATGACCCTGTCGCACAGCGACAGTGCCAACGCACTGCGAGGGGCACTGTTTTCTTAGCACCAGTTCTTACATGCCTTAGCAGCTTTTTGTTCTTAGAATTTTCCAGTTTTTCGTATCGTTATTTCGTTTCTAGTTGTAAATGATATTTCCCAAATTTCCTACGTGTAAAGAATCCTATGTTTTTGACGCATTACGGATGGTCTATCCAATGCGGACCTTTTTATGCTTATGCCACAATGTTAATCAAAATTACACACATGAATACTTAGAATGTTTCGAGTCTTATCCATTCATTCTAAATTATTGCCAAAATAAATTTCAGGAATGAAAATAGAAAACCTCCCTAGTGGAGTCGCCAAAAACAGTAGGGAATATTTCAATCATCCCACACTTGACCCCCACTGTGATCATACAATTAAGTATGGTGGCGTCCAAGGGAAGGAAGCTAGAGCAAAAGAGTCGCCAATAAGTTGTAGGAACTTGTAAACCGTTCACAGGGTGAAGGTTACACCCCTTCACGATCCATGAGATTGCTAACTCCATAGTGGTCTGGAACCATGACTGGATATTCTGGGATGAAGGTACAAATACAACCTAAAAGAGATTGAACCTGCCTTAAAAATAGGCCTATAATTTATTATTCTCATATTCATGTGCGCTTTTTGACTAACATACAATCAATATATTACCCTTAAACCTGTTTAAAAAATGTTGGTTAAATGTTAATGCACAAACAAATCTATTATTGGCGATCACTTGAATTAAAATCATATTAGCCTAAACAAGATTAGTAATTATCTTTTTAAGCGTGATTACAAATACAAATTCCTTTTAATCCTGCAAGAGAGGGCGTGATCAAGCAATAACAATAATATCAAGCAACATAACAATCATCATCAAAATATAATATTCAATCTCAACAAAGCATAATAATATTAGCAAGGTCTTAGGCATGATACTAACAAGATTAATAACAAATCCTGGCATGTAACTAAACATTAAAGATCAAATCTTTAGCCCTAACATGATATCAATATGATAGAAGAAATAGAAAGCAACATAAACATGATACTAGAAAGCAATAAATACATCCTAACATGATACTAGGAAATAAAATAATCTAAACATGCTTTCTAAAGATATAGAGCAATTAAAACAACTTACTTTGTTGCTTCGTATCTCTTTCTATCAAAACAATACACACGTTAGTAACTTCAATGAAAATATTAAATCAAACAATTAATTTAAAGAATTGAAATAAGGATTTGGGACTAAACCCAAAGAAATTATCAACCTTTCATGTCTAGGGATAAGGCAACTTTGAGCTTGGCTAGGTGTGTCTAGAACTCGTGAATGCGGTATTGTGTTTATAAAAAGGCTAGGCTAGAAAGAGAGAGAAAGAATAAGCTATTGCTTAAGAGAGAAGAGAATAGAATTAGATGATTGTTGATTGTTGTTAACGGGGAAATACGACCCTATTTATAAGAAAAATAGTCCGAAAATGATCTAGAAAAAGACCGAATCCAATTTGGAATAAAACTACTTCCGTCGCGGCACGATAACTTTGTCATGGCGCAACAGCGTCCAGCGCGGCGCGATAGTTTTGTCATTTTGCAATGGTTCATGCGTTTTCTAAAATCTGTAAAGAGTCCTTAATCTAATTTAATTAGACCAATTAACGTCCGTACTTATGTTTTAAAATTAGATTTAATCATTTTAAAACACTTGTTTTATTCCAAATAAATTTTTTTATTTTCTAAAAAATATAATTATTAATCCTAATTTCACTAGAATTCAAAGTAACCTTCTAGATTATTCTAGAAAATTAAAGTCAATCCTAATGACTTTAGGAATATAAATCAATGGGCCCTCCACTAGATCATTGGGTTGTATATAAAACTTATTTCAAGCACAACTTAGTATTTCAATTTGGTCATAACTTCCTCATTATTCATCGGAATTGGGCTTATAATATATCGTTGGAAAGCTCTTTTCGAGCCTAATCCAACTACACTATTATTGGACCCTTATCATGGACCAAACTAAATTGGACTGGACATTTTCATAAATAGAGTTTATTTATGAAAACAGAAAGATGTATTTTTTATTAAAACAACCGCACCACAAGACTTTCACGTTTCACCTTGTTCGATAATCAAATGACGTGAAAGATATTCATCACCGGCTTTGGTTTTTGGGGAGACACAATCAGGTGTCTACACCTGACGGTATCAGAGCCAAGGCTCATTCTAAGGTCGCCAAGCATGGTGATGCCTTAACATGCTGATATGTGGGAAGAAAGAATTACCTGGCTCGAAGGCAAGTCGGAATTTTGGGCCATACTCGAAGAAAGTGTACCCAAGATCGAAGATATAGTGATAAAGCAAGCTGAGAAAATGGAGAGGCTTGCGTCAAATGTGGATAGGTTGATGGAGCGGCTCAATTTCGTTCAAGGAGTAGCTGACAAAGCTTAAGACAAATGCGCTACCTTGATGCGTTCTCAAAGAGGACTCGAGGGAAGTGGAAGTAAGATAAAACCTCCTAAACCTCGGACCTTTAATGGCATGACAGACTCAAAGGAAGTCGATAACTTCATCTTCGATATGAAACAATACTTCCGCATATGTCAATTGGAAGATGATCTTAAGGTCGAAACGGCCACAATGTACTTGGTGGACGATGCGAAACTCTATTGGCGAACCACATATGCCAACATACAAGGAAAGAGGACGTCAATAGATACTTGGGAGGATTTAAAGAAGGAACTCATAGCCCAATTTTACCCAGAGAACACGGAGTTTGTGGCTCGTACAAAGTTGGCAACCTTTTAACACAAGAACTCTATTCGGGAGTAAGAGAAGGTATATTCTGCATGCATGTTAGAGATCCATGGAATGTCCAAGAAGGATCATCTGCTTAATTTTGTATCGGGCATGAAGGATTGGGCCCAAAGAGAGATTTGGCGCCAGAAGATAGACACCTTGTCGGGGGCCATAGCCGTAGTTGAAAGGTTGATGGACTACTCATCGGATAAGGGATTGAACCAGAAGAAAGGAACTAGCGGGTCAGCATCTAGTACCCAAAAGAATAGCACCAGGAACTCCCAAGTCAGTTCGAACAACGTGGGGAGTAGGTACAAGAATGGGGGAGACGACTTTCATAGAAATGGTTCGTGTCAACCAACAAAGGTGCGACCTCCAGCTCCATCTCGTGGAATAAGCCCCTCACTTGCATACTTTGTCGCGGGCCTCAAAAAAGGTTTAAGTGTCGCCACAAAGGGGAAATTGACAACCTTCAGAAGAAACTCTCCTCGATGTCATCCAAACACGAGAAGGTAGAAAGCAGGGAGGAAGAGGAGAACGACGAAGAGGAACCCTCAAAACTGAGTTTAATACACTTCATGTATGCCATGGGAGCAGATACGTCGGAAGTGATGGGAAGGAGAACGGTAGGTCGTTGGGCTACCACCCCACCCTATCAAACAATATTTATAGCTTAACTAACCCCTATTTAGCGTAGTGGCAAGTCAAGGTCGAACCCAAGGGAATGGATATCAAGTGCACGATGTCTAAATCAAGCTATTTCGGAATCAAGAAGGGGTTTGAGGTAGAACTAAGGCTAAACTAGGTAATGCAAACTTGTATAAAATCAATCTAAGACACTAGGGCAATGGATCCACATGCAATCATAATGGAAACGGTAATTTGGGAGGTCAAACCGACTAAGTCAAGCGATATGAAGGAAAATCATCATGTATCCAAAAGAGCATACTAAGGTGGTTCACCTAGAGGTCTAACTAGCGTCAACTACGCTAAACACTACCTAGGGAACGTCACAAAGCACCCCAATCGTGAAATTGCAAGTCTACTAATCAATGGTCCGTATCATAGCAAGCTTACAATGCAATCTAGCGTATTAATCAAAGATGGCCAAACCTCAATTAATCACACACATGCACATGAAATATCAACCAAATTTAATCATATCATCAACTCCATCAATTATCCCCAAATTACACTATTCCATCATTCATACATGCTTCACCATCTCCCTAGCTAGGAAACTACTCACTAGCCATAGAAATGAAGATCAAAACTACAACATTCATCAAATTCATCATCAACATTCTTGAATGCAAAAATTAAACCAACAATCAATCAAAATCAATCAAAATTCAATCAATAACCAAATCAATCATCAACAATATGAAAAACTAATGAAATCAACTAAAATCAAACTTGTATTGAAATCAAGAAGAAGATCCTTACAAAACTTTAATCCAAAGATCAAATACAATGAGGAATCCTTAAGCAATCACCAAAAATCATGAGTTTCTCTCTCTAGTTCTTGAGTTTCTCTCTCTAAAATTCTCCCAAAAACTAACTATCCAATTCAAAACTAAAACTAAAAACTCACTCCTAAAAATAGGTAGAAATAACTATATATACAAGGAGGAGGTCGGCAATGACGCCCAAAAATAGACCCTCATAAGTGCGGGCGCTCGGAGGAGGGAGAAAGGCGCGCACGGGACACACCCAGGAATGTGCGCCCGCACGCACCTGGTGTGCGGCCGCACACGACCAATGTGCGGCCGCACACGACCAATGTGCGGCCGCACACTCCCTTTGTGCGCCCGCACATACCTGGGTTTCCTCCCCTTCTTCTCTTCGTCCTAGCTCAAGTGGTGCACGCATCCAGGATGATGATGATGGAGGACAAAGTGGGCAGAAACTTTCTTGAGTTTCTTGAAGAATAAAAGCCATGAGTAAGGCATAAACAAAGCCTTGAAGCTTGCCCCTTGGATCCACCTTTGACTTGGAACTTCTTGCACCTTCTTTAGGCATAAAAGCAATGAAAACTCGTAGAGAGGAGGCTCGAGAATTCTTGGACAATCAATTACCACCTACAAGCAAAAGATAAAAAGCAAGTAAAAGAGAAAAATAACAAGTAAACTAGAAAAAGACATGAAAAAGAGAAACTAACTACAAAAAGCATAAAATGAAGAAAACAAGAATAAAACTAAGGAAAACTAAAGAAAAGAGAGATAAAATGAAATAAAAATCATCCAAAAAGGAACCAAATGAGTGCCAAAAATGTCACTCATCAAATTCCCCCAAGCTAAACTTTTGCTCGTCCTCGAGCAAAACAAAGCAAGAAAAAGAGAGGATGAAAATTTTATTAAAAACGAAAAAGAAAGACTCAAGATAAGAATATACACTAAAACTCATTGTCGTAGGAATCACGGTTGTTTTTAGCTACAACAAGCCCTTTAAACCCCAAAGTCGCCTATGAGGACGAGTGAGGTCTCGTAAGGGTATCCTAAGAGTTTGACCCATAACTCTCCACCAAACATCAATGAGGCAAACCATAGAAGAAAAAGAAAGAAAAACAAACCTTTACGAAATGAATCATCATAAAGACTATAAAGCAAATGAATGACAATCTTTCTTAAGTAGTTAAGGTATGCACGTTTCAAGATATCCAAGGTTGATTGAAACATAGGGGATGCTAGGCATAGGAACTAGTTATCACAATTCACTTTCATCCCAAACAATCTTACCGCGTTCTTCCCACTAGTCTCAAATCTCCCCTTAGTGAGTGTCCCAATGATTCCTCGAAGGAACCGGAAAAGAAATATTTTAAGGCTACTCGACAATCTTGACTATGCATCCCCTTTTCTTAGGCAATGACTCGTGATGCCCTCCCCCGAATAGTGACTCAACTATCTAGGTCGAAACGTCTTTCCCCAAGGTTGTAACGTAAGGCATAAAGGGTGAAGGTAGGCTAAAATTTAAAAATTTGGTGATATTCCTAAAAAGTGAAGCAAAAGGGTGATCAATCCTTAACACCACAATCAAGAAATTACCAAACAAAAACAACACCCCCAAGCTTACTTGAAGCTATACTCACAAAAATATATACAAAAAGCGTACACGCTTCTCCCCCAAGCTAAAATGGAGCATTGTCCTCAATGCTTAGTAGGAGAGAAGAACACATCAAAATATTTTTGAATTTTTCACTTTTCAATTTTTTTTTGTTTTTATATTGTAATTGCAAAGTCCTTGCCTTTTGCTAAATTCGGACGGCTTTTACAACGTTTGCACTTATTTGTCCATGCCTTTTATAATAAAGGACGACTTTTACTCATACTCATTTGCCATTATTCACAAAGAAATCATAACACAATCTCGCATTCGTAAAAACCAAAATTCCAACTTAACCACCACAAACTTCATCTCAAATGATCATATTGCTTCACAAAAAATCAAGAAAGGTAGAAAATGAAACAAAAGGTCAAATAACTAAAGATGTGGCTTGAAAAGAAGGTATAAGGCTCAAATGGTTGCAAGAAGGCAAATGTAAACCCAAAATAAAAGAAAATAACAAAATGTAACAAAAATGAAAAATACCACCCCGAAAAATGTGCCTTTGTCCTTCCTAGATAGTTCGGTCTCGTGTTTGAGAATCATACATCAAGCTTTATTAGATTAGGTTTGCATAGTTAAGGATCCACGCCGCTCATACAAGGAATGTTGAAGGCTAGAAAAACAAGTAACCTCACAAGGTTGTGGCAAAAACTCACCAATGGTGTCAAATCAACTATAGGAAGCAACTTCCAACATACCACAAACAAGTAGAATCCGGCTTCATGATCCTCCTAGTTCAAACCAACTACCCTAGCATACACTATCCTAGAGTCAACCGAACATAATCTCAAACCGTGCATACCTTTACAACCTAGGAAGAAAGTCATGCAAAAGACAAGTCCAATGTACAAGGTTCATCTCAAAAGAAAAGAAATGAAAAATAATGCCTCAAAATCACATCAAAAATAAAAAGAAAAATAAAAGAAAGTAAGAGAAAAAGGTAAAATAAAAGAGAGGAAAAGAAAAGGAATGGAGACATAGAAAAGGAAAACATAGGAGAAAAGCATGCAAAGGACTAGAAAGCATGTTAAGCACATAAAATTCCCAATCGACAAACAAGTGATCGATAGACAACAAAGTCACCGATCCCAAACACATTACGTGTTAACAAGCATCCATCCTCGAACCATTCAACTTCTCCTAAACTAATCCTATCCTATGCAACCAAGGAAAATAAAGAGAAAAATAAGAAAGGTCTCACCGGGATTCCAAGCATAGCAAAAATAAACGAAGCAATAAGAAACCACCTCGTAGCATTCCATATCCATAAGCTCTTCAAGGAACCAAGTGAGAAAAAAGAAATAAAAGAAACTATGAACAAAGAAAATGGTTAGTAACTTCAAAACAAAGAAAAGAAAACAACAAATAAAAGAAAATAAACAAAGCAAGAAGTATATACAACTAAAGGAAAGAAAAACTACTCTAAACTAAAGGAAACTAAACGAACCCAAGAAAAGAAAGAATAAAAGAAATAAAGTCTAGACTAATTAAAGAACTACTCCAAACTACAAGATTTGGATTTAAGGGATTTGGATTGAGGGATTTGGATATAAGGGATCATCAACAACAACATGCCAAGCAAAACAACTCCACAAACAACAAACATCCAAGAAAATAGGGCAAACAAGCTAGCTACAAGGAAAGTAGCCTAGAGATCAAGAAAATGAGGAAACCAAAAAGAGGAATGAAAATAAACATGCAAGCAACTAAGATATGTACACAACAACAACAAGGTCACCGAGCAAGTTACTAGTTCCCCCAAGCTAGATAGAAAATACATCTCAACATTCCGATCAAAACAAGGCAAGTATCAAAAATATGAGGGATGGAGGTAAAAAGCATGAGAAGCTAAAAGGGAACTAATAACTACTACCATCACCACCACCACTCCCACTTGGCCCGGCCCCATCGGGGTCTCTGTTGCGCTCGGGGTCATCGAAGGGATGAGGGTAAGGCTCCCATCCTCCGGTGTACCCCTCGGGCCACCCATAATGCCCCTTGAAAAGATCGTGTTGCCAAGGAGCAAGAGGGGTGAAGCTATCGGGCAAAGTGAGTTCAAAGGGGTGGTTGGGATGGACATGGGGGTAGTTAGGATCCCCCCTATAGTCACTACCACCCGGAGCCTTGTAATCATAGTTACCATGCTCGTCCGGGTAATAGTGACGCTCGGTGTCGGGGTTAGAAGGCCCCGACCAATAAGGATGCCCAAACGAAGGTAGAGGACCTTGTTGGGGTGGGAAATACGGATAGTTAACCGGGGGAGTAATGTTCCCACGGTTAACTTCCACTTCATAAATTTGTTGTTGTTGTATAAACATACCTTGTTGCATCTCTTGAATACCTCTTATTTGGTCATAGAGGGCCCCAAAGTCTTGATCGTACATGCCATCTACGTGGATTTTCAATCCACTCATTTGCTCACTAAGAGCCCTCAAATCTTCATTGGCAAAAGCATGTTGCCCTTGCTCTTGTTCTTGCTCATGAGGAGCTTGTTGTTGTGGAGAAAAATGTTGTTGTTGTTGATGTTGTTGTTGTTGTTGATTTTGTTGTTCTTCCTCATCTTCTTCTTCTTCATCCTCCTCGGAATCAAAGTTGGGATGCCGGAAGGACCTGGGAACATGCCAAACATTGTCGGCAATCCTAGCCAAAGAAGTCAAGCTAGGGTTAGGCAAGAAGCACCAATGCTCGTTGCCCCTTAGCCACTCATATCTCCCTTCACTAAAACCCTTGGAGATAAATTGGATTTGACCCAATTGTTGCATATCGAGGTAGATGGAATCTGCATCCCCGATCTCCTTACAAAATGGGAGATAATCATTGAGGCGAAGGTGAGTCAAAAGCCTAGTTACCATACCCCCACATGGGATCTCTCCCGTCCTCCTTTTGCGAAGGTCCAAGCAATATTGGGCAGAGATGTAGCCCATGTTCAACCGGCCCACAAACTCCGGGCGAGTAGATAACCAAAGGACCTTGAGCTCCAATTTACTCAATTTCCCCATCTCTTGCTTGGGGAACAAGACATAGCCCAATAGACGGTGTACAACCCTATGACAAGGTTGGTGCACGTCCGAGATCTTGGCCTTGTTGGCGATGAACTCAATACCACCGGAGATGTCTTCCCACCAAGAATCTTGATCATAATCCGGGAAGATGAAGTGTTCAACGTTAATAATATCCCCATGGGGATCAAAGTCCAAAGCGGCGTTGAACTCTTCTAAAGATTGGTCAAAGATGTTGTTGAACAATTGGAACCGCACCCTATATACCCCTCCAATGGGTACAAGCTCCAAGGTAGCCAAGAACTCCAAGGTAGGCTCCTTGTAGGTGCGGTAGGCATCGGCGATGAAAGTCCCCAATCTCAAATTCAAAAGCAATGACCGCACATCATTATCAATCCCCAACTTCAGCATATCGGATTGAAAGTAATGGCGGGTTTGTTTGAGGGTTCTTTCATCTTTCAGATTTTGGTAAAAGGCTTTTTTTTTATCGGTGAAATTTTTCTTTTTTGGAAGAGAGGTTGGAGGTCGTGTTTGAGTGGAAGATGGGTTGGAAGTACTAGGCCTAGAAGATGTACTAGGCCTAGTGGAGGTACTTAGGCGGGGAGGTTCCTCGATGCTAACATCGGTTTTTCGCTTTTTGGTGAGTTTCTTAAGGTATTTAGACATTGTGAGAGGTATAGAAGATCACCAACAACCAATCAAGTAGCAAACCAAAGAACCAAGAGTACCACACCCAAATACACCGCTTACTACCAAAATCACCAAACTCCAATTTCACAATTCCTTTCAATCAAACCAATTCCAAACCAATCAACAATACCAATGTACCAAGAAAAATTCCTTTTCAATCAATCCAAGAGCAAACACAAAGCCAATACCGAAATCACCACATACTACCAACTTTCCAAAATTTCAACTCACAAGAATTCAACCAAAATTGATGAAAATCGCTACAAAATCAACAAACAACACAATGTCATGCAAAATCAATCATCAAATATCACCAAATCACAACCAAAATCAAGAACAAGCATCAAAAATCACAAAATCAATACTACACTATTCATGCTCATACAAATTTGTAATTCATGCAAATTTATGATATAATAGGCAAAATTAAAGCAAGGATTAGTGATTATACCATAAAAGAAGCAAGATAAACCAATTTTGAGCAAGCAATTCCAACTCCACACAAAACCCCCAATTTTCGGCCACCAAGAGTAGGAGAGAGAGTGAGTGAAATTTGGGTCAAATTGTGAGGAATTTGTAGTGTAGAAAGATTTGTGAGTGATTTTGAGTGAGAATGGAGTGATTTTAGTGAGGATTTGAGTGATTTTGAATGATGAATGAGGGTGGAATAGTGCGCACAAGAAGAGGGTTTGAAGGGTGATGCTCGTGAGTTAGGAGATGATGAATGAAGGAGTGAAGGGAAGAAGGAGGAAAAAGAAGGTTAAATGGCACGTCCCGCATCTGTGCGGCCGCACAGAGCTGATGTGCGCCCGCACACGCAGGCTGTGCGCCCGCACATGCCTCGTGTGCGGCCGCACATCCCTGTGCGTGCTCCTTCCTTCTTTTTTTCTCAAAAATTTGATACTTATTGCCTATTTGGGTGCGCACATGAATCATGATGGTGATGAGGAACAACATAGGCAGTAGCTAAAATCATTTTCAAAGTCCTCAAAGTTGAAAATTCATGTACACACCACCAAAATTCACTAAGTATCAATTTCCTCCAACTTTCAAAATATGACATTCCTATCTTACCTCTCTAAAATTCTTACCCTTTTACCTCAAATTTCGACTAGAATCGAACAAAATATGATTTGTGCCATGAACACCTTCCATCCATCATGCATATTTGTTGAATTCCAATCCCACAAACGGACATCCTAAAAATCCAAATAAAAAGAAAAGTAAAAGAAAAGACAAAGTAATAAAAGAAACAAAAATGAGAAAATTCAAAAATCAAAAAGAAAGGTTAGAAACTCCGGGTTGCCTCCCGGGAAGCGCTTGCTTAAGGTCCTAAGCTCGACCCTTCCTCCTAATCATGGAGGATCAAAGAACACCACCTTCTTCAAGGTGGTTGATAGAGCAAATTTTTCTTCAACCTTTGGCAACTTTTTATTGTTGCTTGATGAAACTCTCACAAAATTCTTTTCAAGTTCTTCTTTTTCACTTCTCAACTTCTTCCTTTTTCTTGCCTTCTTTGAGTCACGAGCCTTTTTCTTCGGCTTGACTTCAACATCCTTAGTCATGGAAGCTTTCTCTTCCTCATGAGAATTAAGCTTGAACCAATTTGGAAAACCAATATCTTTCTCATCCTTTGGCTTTTGAATCAAAAATTCTTCTTTACTAACATCATCAATACTCGCACAAATATCATCAACAAACTCAAAAACATTGTTAGTAGAAGAATCAATCATGCACATACCATCAATGGAACGAGAAAGACTAGCACATGCGATATCTTGTACACAAGATAAAGACTCATGCATTGGTTTTAACTTAAAACTCTCTTCTAATTTCCCACACCTCAAAGTAATTTGACCTCCTTTGACATCTATTAAAGCTCCCGAGGTAGCTAAGAAAGGCCTCCCTAAGATGATTGGAATATGTTCATCCTCCTCAATCTCTAGAACAACAAAATCCACCGGAAAAACAAACTCTCCAATCCTTAAGGGGACATCATCAATTCTTCCCTTAGGAAGCTTAATAGAACGGTCGGCCAATTGAAGTGTTATCTTGGATGCTTGAAGCTCACCAAGATCAAGCCTTTCGAAGACCGAAAAGGGCATAATACTCACACTAGCCCCTAGATCACACAAAGCATTCTCAAAAACCATTTCCTTAATTTGACAAGGGATTGAAAAATTCCCGGGATCCTCCATCTTCCTTGGGAGTTCACCATGGATAAGAGCACTAAAGCACTTCCCTCCTTCCACCGAACTACCCTCATCAAAATCCTCCTTCTCCTCTAAGATCTCCTTAAGAAACTTGGAGTACTTAGGCATGTCGGGAATTGGTTCGGTAGAGGATGTAGAATCATGAACATCCTTAAAAGCTTCAAGGAACTTCCCAAATTGCTCATCCATTTTGAATCTCAAGTATTTTTGGGGATATGGAAGATCGGGAAATCTCTCTATCTCACTCATCTTTTCACCAACACACTCTTCTCTTTTGTCAACCTCACAATAGATTTCCTTAGACTCAACCCTTTCCACTTCATTCTCCTTGGCACCACTCTCATCTCTTCCTTCTTTTGACCAAGAAACTCCCTCATCAAAATCATTTCCACCACTTGTGGCAATAGAGTACACGGGTTTCTTTGGTTCAACACCTTGGGAAGGCAAAGATGAAGGACTAGCAAAATCCTTAATAGTGCTTGCTAATTGGGTAATTTGAGTCTCAAGCATCTTATTGTGGGTCATCATCTCATTGAATTTCTTATCACTAACCGCCATATAGGTGTTAATGATCTTGGTTTGATTATCAATCAACTCTTCCAAGGTTGTCTTAGGACAAGAAGGTTGTGAATAGGAATTTTCATTTTGAGTCTTTGGAACAAAGCCGGGTGGGGGACCTCTTTGAGAATTGTTTTGAAAATTTCCGCTTCCTTGATTGTTCCAATTACTCCTATTTTGATTTGAACCATAACCTTGATTATGGTTACCACCACCATGATTATGGTTTCCATTACCTTGGTTATGATTTACATAACCTTGGTTTTGATTACCATAATTATGACTTTGATTACCATAATTTTGGCTTTGATTTTGGCTACTATAACCTTGGTTATGGTTACCACGAGAACCTTGATTCCCTTGGTTCCTATAACCACCATTATGATTATAGTTGTCAAAATTGCCTTGGTTTTGGTAATTCCTATTCCATTGGCCTTTTTGATTATCAAACCTTTGAACATTGTTGTTTGACACAAAATTTACATGTTCACACTCATTGTTGTCAAATTCATCAACACATTCATTAGGACAAACACTAGAGTCATGATCATACGATCCACATGCATCACAAAACAAGCAACCCAAAGGCATATTATGTGAAGAGGGAGGGGGTTGAGAGTTAGAAGGAGTACCTCTCTCCTTAAATTGGGAGGGAAGATTAGAAGCTTGAGAAGAGGTAGAAGTGCTCTCCAACTTAGCTTTGATTGCGGTGACCTCCTTTCCTAAGTTTGTCATTTGGGAGGAAAGGTTGTTGATTGCATTGAGATGGTCCACCGAATACAATGAAGATTGCTTGCTTGAAGAGTCCCTCTCCCCATCTTGCCAATCCCTATAATATGTCACCACGTCCTCAATGATGTCCACAACTTCTTCTTCGGTTTTGTTCATGATAGGGCCCCCAGCCCCTCCATCAAGGCATGACTTGCCTTGGGGACTTAAACCGCCATAGAAGATTTGGATCACTTGGTATGTGGGGATTCCGTGGTGAGGGCACTCCCTTTGATACTCTTTGAATCTCTCCCATGCTTCATAAAGGCTTTCACTCGGCCTTTGCTTGAACCCTTGAATCAAGGCTCTTGCCTCCGCCGTCTTCTTTTGGGGATAGAAACGGGACAAGAAAGCCTTTGTAACATCATCCCAAGTTCTCAAGGAGTTGGGCTTCACCTCTTTGTCTAACCACTCCAAAGATCTTCCTAATAGAGAGAAAGGGAACAACTTGAGGCGGATGAATTCTCGAGAGACCCCATTGACTTTGATGGTGTTGCAATATTTTTCAAATTCTTTCAAATGGTTCAATGGGCTCTCATTCTTAGCCCCACTATATTGCCTTCTCTCAATCAAGGTGATCATTGCCGGCCGGATTTCGAAGTCATTTGCCGGGGTAGTAGGTGGAGCTATTCCACTCTCAAACCTATATGCCCCGGGCACTCCAAGCTCCTTCAAGGCTATTCTAGGATGTTCACCCATTCCTTGCTCGTCTTGAATTTCTTCTTCACTTGAAGAGCTATAAGCCAAGGATCTATTATCCACTCTTCTTCTTGAAAGAGTCCTCTCAATTTCCGGATCAAGGGGAACAAGGGGACGATCACGGGTTCTATGCATGCAAAACTCAAACAAAAATGTTAGTAGCACGGCTACAAATGTAGCCTAGAGAAACAAAATCTTTTTGTATTTTATCAAAATGAAATAGACTCAAAAACAACATACACTCAAGCACCATTCCCCGGCAACGGCGCCATTTTGATGGGAAGGAGAACGGTAGGTCGTTGGGCTACCACCCCACCCTATCAAAAAATATTTATAGCTTAACTAACCCCTATTTAGCGTAGTGGCAAGTCAAGGTCGAACCCAAGGGAATGGATATCAAGTGCACGATGTCTAAATCAAGCTATTTCGGAATCAAGAAGGGGTTTGAGGTAGAACTAAGGCTAAACTAGGTAATGCAAACTTGTATAAAATCAATCTAAGACACTAGGGCAATGGATCCACATGCAATCATAATGGAAACGGTAATTTGGGAGGTCAAACCGACTAAGTCAAGCGATATGAAGGAAAATCATCATGTATCCAAAAGAGCATACTAAGGTGGTTCACCTAGAGGTCTAACTAGCGTCAACTACGCTAAACACTACCTAGGGAACGTCACAAAGCACCCCAATCGTGAAATTGCAAGTCTACTAATCAATGGTCCGTATCATAGCAAGCTTACAATGCAATCTAGTGTATTAATCAAAGATGGCCAAACCTCAATTAATCACACACATGCACATGAAATATCAACCAAATTTAATCATATCATCAACTCCATCAATTATCCCCAAATTACACTATTCCATCATTCATACATGCTTCAGAATCTCCCTAGCTAGGAAACTACTCACTAGCCATAGAAATGAAGATCAAAACTACAACATTCATCAAATTCATCATCAACATGCTTGAATGCAAAAATTAAACCAACAATCAATCAAAATCAATCAAAATTCAATCAATAACCAAATCAATCATCAACAATATGAAAAACTAATGAAATCAACTAAAATCAAACTTGTATTGAAATCAAGAAGAAGATCCTTACAAAACTTTAATCCAAAGATCAAATACAATAAGGAATCCTTGAGCAATCACCAAAAATCATGAGTTTCTCTCTCTAGTTCTTGAGTTTCTCTCTCTAAAATTCTCCCAAAAACTAACTATCCAATTCAAAACTAAAACTAAAAACTCACTCCTAAAAATAGGTAGAAATAACTATATATACAAGGAGGAGGTCGGCAATGACGCCCAAAAATAGACCCTCATAAGTGCGGGCGCTCGGAGGAGGGAGAAAGGCGCGCACGGGACACACCCAGGAATGTGCGCCCGCACGCACCTGGTGTGCGGCCGCACACGACCAATGTGCGGCCGCACACGACCAATGTGCGGCCGCACACTCCCTTTGTGCGCCCGCACATACCTGGGTTTCCTCCCCTTCTTCTCTTCGTCCTAGCTCAAGTGGTGCACGCATCCAGGATGATGATGATGGAGGACAAAGTGGGCAGAAACTTTCTTGAGTTTCTTGAAGAATAAAAGCCATGAGTAAGGCATAAACAAAGCCTTGAAGCTTGCCCCTTGGATCCACCTTTGACTTGGAACTTCTTGCACCTTCTTTAGGCATAAAAGCAATGAAAACTCGTAGAGAGGAGGCTCGAGAATTCTTGGACAATCAATTACCACCTACAAGCAAAAGATAAAAAGCAAGTAAAAGAGAAAAATAACAAGTAAACTAGAAAAAGACATGAAAAAGAGAAACTAACTACAAAAAGCATAAAATGAAGAAAACAAGAATAAAACTAAGGAAAACTAAAGAAAAGAGAGATAAAATGAAATAAAAATCATCCAAAAAGGAACCAAATGAGTGCCAAAAATGTCACTCATCAGGAAGTTAAACATCCACCGAATGAACTGATGTACATGGAAGTGTTGATTAATGGGAAAAGGGTTCAAGCTATGGTTGACACTTGAGCCACCCACAACTTTGTCACCAAGGATGTTGCTAGCCAGCTGGGGTTGAAAATGGTGCGCGGCGGGGGCCGCGTAAAAACTGTCAACGTAGAAGCTTGTCCGATCCACGGTACCACAACGTACGTGAAAGCCAAGATTGGAGACTGGAGTGGTACACTCGACTTCACTGTGGCAATAATGGATGACTTTGTGATGGTATTGGGAATGGATTTTCTCCGTGTTAGAATAGCTGTTTCGATGCCCCACCTGGGCTCCTTACTTGTTGCTGGCAACCATCCTTGTCTCTTACAAACGTGCTCGCAGATTAAAGTAAGGAAAGGTCAGGAGGGACCTCTCTTGTTAGCGATGCAACTCCAAAAGGGAATGAAGAGAAATGAGCCAACATTCCTTGTTACTCTCTCGATGAAGGAAGATGATGCAGCGACTGACCTTCCTCCTGCCATAAAAGGATTGCTCGAAGAGTTCACTGACCTTCTTCCTAAGGAGCTTCCGAAAACTCTCCCTCCTCGGAGAGCCATCGATCATACCATAGATTTGGTGCCTAGAGCTAGACCTCCCGCGCAGAGCCCCTACTGAATGGCACCTCCCGAGTTAGCAGAACTGCGTAGAAGCTTGATAAGTTACTCAAATTCGGGTTCATTCGACCCTCCGGGGCGCCGTATGGTGCACCAATTCATTTTCAGAAGAAACAAGATGGAATTTTGACATTATGCATCGATTACCGAGCTTTGAACAAGTTGACGGTGATAAATCATTACCCTATACCCTTGGTGGCCGACTTATTTGACCAAATGGGTGATGCTATTTACTTCCCATAACTTTATCTTTGGTCGGGTTATCATCAAGTCTGAATTGACAAAGGACACGAACAAAAGACGGCCTACGTAACCAGATATGGAGCTTTTAAGTGCTTGGTTATGCCGTTTGCATTGACAAATGCTCCAGCAACATTCTACATGTCGATGAACTAAGTATTCCATGAGTACCTTGACAAATTTGTAGTGGTATATTTGGACGACATTGTGATATTTAACCACACCTTAGAAGATCACCTAGATCACTTGAGGAAAGTATTTTTGAAATTAAGAGAACATCATTTGTTCGTGAAGTGGGAGAAATGCGCCTTTTCTCAGAAAGAAGTGAGCTTCCTCGGACACTTTTTAGACGGAGGATGCATCAGAATGGATCAGAAGAAAATCAAAGCTATCAGCGATAGGTGACGTGTGGTAATCTAGGTCGTAGAAATCTAAAGCACCACCAATCAAACAATTAAGAAAGTCAAACTTATTCATAGTATAGAACAAGTCTGAGTCGAACCACGAGGAATGAGAAGGAGAATGCTATAGCCTATGGTCAAGCTACTTCGAAGAATGAGAGGTTAAATGAATTGAATTATAAGTAAGGTCTCAATTAACTAATCAAGTCAAGAAAATAAATACGCCAAACACTAGGGATTAAGGTTCCACATCCAAGCTCAATGACTATGCCAATTGATGAAGAACTCAATTGATTCAAACGTTGCAAAGGACAAACAATAGTTGCAATTAATAAAATTCAAGAGCTACCTCCTATAAGTTAAGCTAGGGTTCACTATGAATGACTAACAAGGAAAATCATAATCAAATTCAACCAATTAAAGAAATTCTCAAATCAAGGGTTCATGTCATTGAAATTTGCTATGCAATCTAGATTAATAATCTAGGTTGATCACTCCTAATCAAATTAATCACATGCACAACTATGTCAATCAATTTAATTGCAATTTTAAGAAAAATCATCCAAGAATCATCAACTAGCAAAAATCTTCAATCAAGCATGCTTCCCCTGCTCCTTAGCTACTAATCTACTCACAAATCATAATGGAATTGAAAAACAAAGCAAATTGAATTACGAACATCATCATTTCAAGCTTAATCAAAGAGAAAATCAAATTCAACAAATTCTCAAACCAAAGATCAACAATCAAATCAAACATTCAAGAATTAAAGGAAAGAGTAAGCAAAAGTAAATTCAAAGAAAGAAATTCTCACTAATTTTCATTGATTGAAGATGAAATCCAAGCTCAAAGATGTAATTTGAAGTACAAAACAAGTAATCTAGAGTTTCTCTCTCTACTAAATCTGAAAGTAAATCTCAAGTACAAGTGAAATCGTCATCCCCTAAAAAAGGAAAAGTCAAGGGGTATATAAAATAAATCGAGCGAGGAGAATCGGAGCAGGGCCGTGCGCATGCACCACAAGCCGTGCGAACGCACAACAGGGTCTGCGCGCATGCACAGAGGGGCCTACGCGCGCGCACCCCTGCTATGGTGTTGCGGCGTGCATGGCTCCTCTTGCTCGCTCGTAGATCCTTGTGCGAAGCTATGCTCTAAGCGCTCTCGTGCATCCCTATCGTCGGTGGTCTCGTGATGATGCCCGCGAGGAGGGCAGCCCTTGATCTTCAAATATTTGCGCTTTCATGACCTAGGATCAATGAGGGCGCAACCGTGAGAGTGCAACAAATAAAACTTTGAAATTTGACTAACAAAAATTCAAGTAAAAGTAAGAGAGAAAGCAAAATGAATAGAAACTAAACTAAAATAGCTAAATAAGAACAAAAATCATGAAAAACTCATAAAAGTGAATGAAAAACCAAAATGAGTTATAAAGACGGAAAATAAAAGAAAACTAGAAAGATTATATGAAAATAAAGCAGGAAAATATAGAAAAATAAATTAAAAGCTACTCTATTGAGAGCCATAAATGACGCTCATAACATTCCCCCAAGCTAGACTTTTGCTCGTCCTCGAGCAAAACAAGATCAAACCCAAGGAAAGATGATGACATTATTTAAGAAAAGCAAGAAACAAGAAAACTAGAGAATATGAGAATGTACAATAACTCACTTTCGTAGGAATCACGGTCAATTTTAGCAACTAAAGACATGCCATATAAACCCCTAGATCGCTCTAGGGGACGAGTAATGCTCTCGATAGGGTATCCTAAGAGATTAACCCATAACTCCCAAGTAAAATGAGGCAAAGCACAAAAAAGGAGAAAAGAGAAAGTTAAAACCAAAAGGAAGAAAAATTACTCTTACAATGGACTTTTGAAAATAGACAAAACACAAGTAGATACCAAGCTTTCTAAACAAACAAGGGTAAGCACATTCCGATATATCTAAGGTTGATTGAAACATAGAACATGCTAAGCATAGAGAACTATCAAGACACAATTCACTTTCATCTCAAACATTTTTAGCACATTCTCCCAATTAGCTTCAAATCTACCTTTAGCGAGCATCTAAATGGTTCCTCGAAGGAACCGGAAAAAGAAAGAGATTTGAGTCTACTCAACGTCTCAACTATTGCATACCGTCTATAAGCTTGACCTACATCTCCCTCCACCGAATTATGACTCAACCACAAAGGTCAAAAGGTCTGGGAAAGGGTTGTAATGTATGGGTGAAAAGGGTGAGGATAGGCTAAAATTTGAAATTTGGTGCTGTACCTAAATTGTGAAGCAAAGATTGGCAAAATCTCAACAACAAAACCAAGTAATCACCAAACAAAAACACCAACACCCCCAAGCTTATTCAAAGCCAAAATCACAAACATATACACAAAAAGCGTAAGAATGCTTCCCCCAAAGCTTGAACAAAGCATTGTCCACAATGCTTAAAATAGGGAGAAAGACACTTACATCAAAATATTTTTTTGAATTTTGAAATTTTCACTTTTTTTAAATTTTTGCCAAAGCTTTTGAATTTGCTTTGCTTTTTTCTCATTTTTTCATTTTTCACATTATTTCATGTCCTCGCCTCTTTTAACTATGGACGGCTTTTTCAAATTTGTATTTTCTTTTTATTCACAAAATATATACAACACAAACTTGCTTTCATTAAAAAAACCAAACAATAATTCTCATCCACCAAAACTCCAACAATAGAGACCAAATGCTTCACAAAAGCAAATGATGGGAACAAGAATGAAACAAAAGGCTCAAAATCTAAAGATGTGGCTTGAAAAGAAGGTTTATGGCTCAAATGGTTAACAAGTAGGAAAATGAAAACCCAAAAAGAAGAATAGAAAACTATCCTAGAAAAGGAAAAATTACATCCCCAAAAAGATGCCTTTGTCCTTCCTAAATGGCCCAGTCGCGATCTTGGGAGATGAAAGTCAAATTCAAGATAAAGTAAACAATAACCAAGGATCCATGTGCCGCTCATGCAAGATATGTAGAAGGCATGAAAAGAAAGAAACCTCACATGGTTGTAGCAATAACCCACTATTAGTTTCAAATTCACCAAACGGGAGCAATTGCAAATTTTCAAAAACAAATAGAATCCAGCTTCAAGGTCCCAAAAGTTCTAAAGATACCATCTTAGCATACTCAATTCTAGAGTCAACCAAAGATAATCTCAAACTGTGTGAACCATTATCTTTTAGGAAGGGTAATATCTAAAATGCAAGTCCAAGTGGTACTAAATCCAAAGCAAAAGAAAAAACAAGAAGAAATTAGAGCAATGCCTCAAAAACTTAGTTTGTTGTTTTTGTTTTTTTTTTCAAATTTTGATTTTTATGATTGCAAAATGCAAAAAGAAATGAAAAGAAAAGAGAAAAAGATAACAAAAAGAATAAGCAAAACAAAAAGAAAAATGGATAAAGAGGAAAAAGAAAAAAAAAAGAAAAAAAGAAAATAAAGAACATGAAGAAGGAATAGAAAATCACATAAGCAAGCCAAACACATAATATCCCAATCGATAAACAAATGGTCATTCAGCTACAACGCCAATGACCCCAATGATGAGCGTCGTTTATGGCGCTCAAAAGAATAAGATTTAGGTTCATTTTCTTTATTTTCTTTCATCATTTTCATATAATTCTTTCAGTTTTATTTGATTTTTCATTTTTATAATTCACTTTAGTTCTCAATTGGTTTTTACGAGTTTTGCATATTTTTAGTTGATAATTCATAATTTTAGTTTTAGTTTTACCTTGCTACGCTTCCTCTCTTTGTTTTATTTGTGTTTTGTAGGTGAATAATCAAGTCAATTTGCTCATTTTGGGACTGCCATGTTCGCGGGCATCATCTCGAGTGCACTAATGATGGGGATGCTCGGGAGCGCGGAGTTTGATCAAGCAAGCGAAGGAGCCAAAGCCTATGCATCGCACAGGGGTGCACGCGCGTGGCACAGGTGTGCGTGCGCGCAGACCTAGCTGTGCGCGCGCGCGGCTGGGCTGTGCGTGCGCACGGCCTGTGCGGCCCTCTTCGCTCGATTTTTCTTATTTATAGCTTTTAACTTTCTTTTTGGAGGACGACTTAACTTTGTACTAGAGAGAGAATTATTCCAGATATAGTAGAGAGAGAAAGTAGAGAGAGAAGCTTAAGATTTACTTGTTTGTACTTGAATTTGACCTGAGATTTCAATTTGATCTTGAAATTCCTTCTTCAATTTAATAAATGTTTGTAAGATTTCTTTCCTTTGATTTATTTTTAATGCAATTCCTTCTAGTTTCTTGGATTTGATTGAGATTACATTCCTTGTTTTAGAATTTGTTGATTGATTGATTTTCTTTGATTTAGCTTTAAATGAATATGAATTTGATTGAATTTGTTTTGTTTCTTAATTTCACCATGTTTAGTGAGTAGATTAGTTGCTAGGGAGAAGGGGAAGCATGCTTGATTGATGATTTTTGCTAGTTGATGATGCTAAATTGATTTGAATGGTGCAATTAAATTGGTTGACATAGTTGTGCATGTGATTAATTAGATTAGGAGTGATTAACCTATAAGATTAATCTAGATTGCATTGCAAATTTCAATGACATGAACCCTTGATTTGAGAATTGCTTTAATTGATTGAATTCCTAGCTAGCCATTCATAGTGAACCCTAGCTTGGCTTATAGGAGATAACCCTTGAATTCCTTTGATTGCAACTATTGTTTGTCCTTTGCAATGTTTGAATTGATTTAGTGATCCTTCAATTAGCATAATCATTGAGCTTACATGTGGAACCTATATCCCTAGTGTTTAGTATATTGAATTTCTCGATTCATCTAGATTACTTGATACCTTAGTTACCAACCGCAGCTTCCCACAAACTTCGAAGTAGCTTGACCTACGCTATAGCTTACACCTATTCATTCCCTTGGGTTCGACCCTTAACTTACCATATACTCGTATTAGGTTGGTCGAGTGTTTATAAATTTTCTTTGGCTCTAGGAAAGAGTAGAGAACGACCTACATTTTCCTCGTGTCACCCAAACACACTAAGGTGTTAAAAGCAAGCTACCTTGAACCATTCAACTTCTCCTAATCTAAACCTAAACTATGCATATAGAATGGAAAGAAAAAGAGGCCAAAAATAGAAATATCTCACCTAATGAACGTGATAACAAAGAACATGTACGATAACAAAATGGAAAGAAAAAAAGGCCAAAAGTAGAGCACGTGATCATTCACTAGTGCCATTTGATCCGGAAATTGAGAGAACTATTGCAAGGTTGAGGAGTGCTAGACGATCTTTGAGCCCTAGCATTTCAAGTGAAGAAGATCCACAACAAGAAGAACAAGAAAGAGTGGGAGAAAATCCGAGAGTGGCATTGAAAGAATTGGGGATTCCCGGTGCATATAGATTTGAGAGTGGGATTGCTCCACCTACAACACCGGCAAATGATTTTGAAATAAGACAGGCAATGATCACTTTGATAGAGAGGCGACAATTTAGTGGGGCCAAGAATCAAAGCCCACTAAACCATCTCAAGGAGTTCGAGAAGTATTGCAATACTATTAAGGTGAACGGAATTTCCTAAGAATTCATCTGCCTCAAGCTCTTTCCCTTTTCTCTCATAGGTCGTGCCTTAGAATGGCTAGACAAGGAGGTTTAGCCGAATTCTCTAAGGACATGGGACGAGGTCACCAAGGAATTTCTATCCCGTTTCTATCCTCAAAAGAAAACGGCGGAGGCTAGAGCTTTGATTAAAGGTTTCAAGCAAAAGCCAAATGAGAGCCTCTATGAAGCATGGGAGAGATACAAGGAGTATCAAAGAGAATGTCCTCATCATGGAATTCCAACCTATCAAATCATTTAAATCTTCTATGGAGGCCTTAGCCCTCAAGGAAAATCATGTTTAGATGGAGGAGCCGGAGGTCCTATCATGAACAAAACGGAAGAGGAAGTGGTGGACATAATTGAGGACGTAGTGAGATATTATAGAGATTGGCAAGATGGAGAAAGAGAGTCAACTAGCAAGAGTAGCTCTTCGGTGTACTCGGTTGATCATCTAAATCCAATCAACAATCTATCCTCTCAAATGACAAACTTGGGGAAGGAGATGTCCGCTATCAAGGCAAAGTTGGAAAGTGCTACCTACCAAGTTTCAAGTCTTCGCTCCCAAACTAAGGGGAGAGGTACGTTTTCTAATTCTCAACCCCTTCCTTCTTCTAGTAACATGCCTAGTGGATGCTTGTTTTGTGATGATTGTGGGTCGTATGAGCATGATGTTTCTAGTTGCCCTCATGCATGTATGGATGTTTGTGATGATCAAGATGGAAATGTGAATGAGCATGTGAACTATGTGTCAAATAATCATGATTCTAGGTTTGAGAATCAAAGAGGTCAATGGAATAGGAATTACAACAATCATGGTCATGTGAACTATGTCGTGTTTTTAGAGAATAATGTTCGATTCGCGTGTTTTTGTGTTAGTTTAGAGAAATGCATGCTTTTAATGGTTTTCTTATCATTTTATTCATTTCTCGGCTATTTCTCTTGCTTCTCCGTTTCTTTGTCTTGTTTTGTAGGTACGTCGCGGGCTATATGCAAGGGAATTGAAAATAGCACCCACTAGGATCAATATGCACTTTTCATAATTGAATCTGAGTTTGAAACAAAGGAAAACGAAGGATTGCAAAGTATCAAATAGGACCTTTGTGCATTGTTTTAGTCATATCTCAAGTTCTACAGATCGGATTAGGGTGATTCAAGTTGGGTTGGAAACTAAACTTGAAGAGCTTTCCAATGATAGGTTGCACGCCTTCATACAATTCTTAGAGCGGAAGTTACAGCCTTCTGAAGTTGGCCCAGGAAAACTGCCGCGGGCGCGGGGTTGCTGCTGCTCCAAAACTGCCGTATTTGGACAGTAAGCACCCGTGTTTTTCCCGAGGGCTCCCCGAAGGCGCGGGCCTTGGGCCGCGGGCGCGGCTATCTAGGTGTCCGTTCCCCTCCGCGGGCGTGGCCGATTCCTCCGCGGGCGCGGGTTTCCGGGTCTTTTACGATTTTTAAGCTTCTTTTCTCCTTTTGTTTATATAGTTTTTGGTTTCCTTTATTCTTCATTCATGTAATTCTTTAGTTTTAGAATAGTTATCTCTCTCTTAGGTTGAGAGCTTCTCTCTCTAGATTAGGCTAGTTTAGGAGTAGTTTTACAGAGAGAAAGTGAAGAATTTCAATGGTGATTGAGAGATTGAAGATGCAAGTGTGACAATTGTGTTGGAGATCTTCCTAATTATCAATGAGCATTTCTAAACTCTATCTCATTCAATTGCTTTGTTTAATTTGATGTTTGTTTGGTTTGATTTTGATATTTGATGTTTGATTAGAGTAATTGTTCTTGATATTTTGTTGATTCTTGTTCTCTATAGTTGATAGTAGATTTGATGATGATGTTTCTTGAGTAGTTTACTTGCTAGGGTGTGGGTAAACATGTGTGGTTGATGGATTGAGGTTGATTTGGGAATTTGAGTAGTTCTTGTGTTGTGATTAAATTGATTCATAGAGGTTTGCAAGTTGCATAAGTTTGATTGGAGTAGCTAACCATGATTGCTAGCATTGATTGCATGATTGAATTTATTGACATGACCACTTGATATCGGTTTGATCATAATTAGTTGAGTATTTGATTATGTTTCTTCATATTGTTTAGCACTAGAGAAATCTATGTTAGAGAGCGTGAGGATGATTAGTTGAATGCCCCTAATTGCTCCTACTATTTGTCTTTGCATTGCTTGGATTGCTTGACTCCCTAATTAGCTTGATTATCATGAATGCATGTTGATCCCCACTCCCTAGTGTTTCATTTGTTTGGTTCTTGATTTAGGAAGTAGAATAATGTTACCTTTCACTTTAGACTTCGACCTAGCTTAGGCGTTAATTAGAAATACTTGACCATAGCCGTTCCTAGTGGTTCGACCCTTGACTTACCTCTATACTTGTATTTAGGTAGTTGAGTGATTATAAATTTGTTTGACCGTAGGGAGGATTAGTTCAACGACATAGTTTTCCCCACGTCAAAATGGCGCCGTTGCCGGGGAACGGTGTCTATGTTTGAGTGTTTTTGATTGCTTGAGTCTAGGTCTTTGTGTATACTTTTCTTTTATTTCTTTTTGTTTGCATTGTGAAAAAATGGCATGTCTCTCATTTCCTCAATTTGACAATGAGCCTTTTTGTGAATATTCTAATAGACTAGAGGGATTTCTTGATTGTAATTGTTGTAATATTTGGGAGGCTTGTGAGATTTGTTATTTTTGTTTGAATGAGCAAACTAGGGAAGAAGTTGAATGCATGTATAATGGTGAATTTAGAGCATTGTCAATTGATGATGCTTGGGATTTCTATGTTTGGTTTGCTAGGGATGTTTATAATAGGGGTAATCATGATCCTAATATTGATATTGAATGTGTTGATTCTTCTAATATTAGCATGATTTCCCATGATTTGTCACGTGATCCCATTAGTGAACCTAGAACACATGATTTCAACTCTATTTCCCCTTTTATTCATAGTGATGAAGTACATGCTCAAGTTGATGCTAATGGTGTGTTTCAATATTCTTCATTATTTACTATGCCTTCTTGTGATGTGCTTCATTCCCTTAATGATGAATCTCATGTTCTTGATTTTGCCCCCACTCCCCAATGTGATGTTTATGCTCATGATCTTAATGTTGATTCTTCCAATCTTGGTTGTATTTCTTCTCCTCTTGTTGAGCCTCAACCTTCTACATCTTTTGAATCTCTTGTTGATGTATTTGAATCTCAAATTAGGCACATTGAGCTTGATAATGAGTTTGGGCCTAGTAAGGAGATGATTCTTAATTCTATGAGAGGTCAATTAAAGATAATGAAAAAGAATGAGGAGCGTCTTGAGGAGGGAAAGAGAAGAAAAGAAGAGTTAGAAGGCCAATTGTCATCCTTGATGCTTATTTGTGAAAAATCCCAATTTAGTGTGTGTGTTGAGGATGATGATGATGATTTTGAGCAACCAAGAGAGTGTGAGGATCCCTTTGATGAGAATTTGAGAGATGGTGAAGGAGTTGAGAATGAAGAGAGTGTTGAATTTGATAATCCCAACCCTCTTTCCCATCTTGATGAGTCTCATGTGCATGAATGTGACACTTCTATCCATGAGTATTTGGATTCATTTGAGATTATGTCCAATTTGTTTATTGAGTGTCAAATGAAAACCCATAGCCTTCTAAGTGAGTTCATTGAGAATGCTTCATGGGAGATAGACGATTTTGAAATTAATTTGCATCCATTCATGCATGGTTTTGAGACTTTGGGCTTTAAGGAAGTTGAGGGAGTTGTTGTCCATGAATGTAGTGGGGGAGATTATGTGGTTCCTCTTGAGAGTTGGATGTTTGAGGGGGATGGTGATCATGAATGTTCTTCTTTTGAGGATTATATGATTGATTTCCATGCTCTTATTGGTGATTTGAGGTATGGTGGTGAGAAAGAGTTCATTTGTGAGACCGTAACCCCTATTCCCTCCTCTCATGTCCCTTTTTCAAGGAATTTCAACCATATCCCCTACAATCCTATGTCCCTCCCTTCCTTTGTTAATGAGCCTATTGGGGACCCCCTTGTCTATGATGGTTTATATGTTGCTCATTTGTCCCCAATTGAGGAAAGGGGTGATGTTGTCACCCAAAAATATTCTAGTGAGGAGGATTTGCCTTTTTCCTTTTCGTTCCATTCTTTTATTCCCACTTCTTCTTCTTCTTATTTTCTTATTTTTCCTTTTGATCCTTCTTCTTCTTTCTTTTGGCATCTCCCTTCTCACTTACGTACAACAATCTTGTTGCACGTTCTTATCCCGTCATTTGCCTACCTTCTATCATATGAAATGTGTAGTAGTACATTTGACAAGCTCTTGCGTGCGTTGAATTATTATTTTCTAGAGCGGTCATGCTTGGACCTTAAGCAAGCCTTTCTCGGGAAGTAACCCGTGTTTTATTTCTTTCATTTTATTTTCTTTTTAGAATAGATTTAATCTCATGGAAATGTTTGTGTGCCTTTTTCTAGGTACATGACTTGATATACTTTGGTGCTTCAATATGGATCAAGAATCAAGGAAGGTTGACTCCTATTTTTGCTAGCATAAGGAAGGAAAATTCAATACTAGAGGTTATTAGCCTTGAAAGGGTAAAATTGGGTAATTTGCGGTTTTTTGTGAAACAAATTGATCATGTATGATGGAGTTTGTGGTGGATAAGTTGGAAATTTGGTTTTTATGAGTGCTAGTTTGTGATTAAGTCTTCTTTGTGAATAATGGCAAGTGTTTGAGTAAAAGCCGTCCTTAATCATAAAAGGCATCGACTAATAAATTGCATTATAGAAAAAGCCGTCCGAATTTAGCAAAAGGCAAGGACATTGCAAGTTTAAGTAAAAAAAAAAAAGAAAAAAAAATTGATTGAAAAAGTGAAAACTCAAAAATATTTTGATGTATTCTTTTCTCCTTCTAAGCATTGAAGACAATGCTTCATTTAAGCTTGGGGGAGAAGCGTTTACGCTTTTTGTATATATTTCTTGTGAGTATAGCTTCAAATAAGCTTGGGGGTGTTGCTTTTGTTTGGTGATTTCTTGATCGTGTTGTTAAGGATTGATCACCCTTTTGCTTCACTTTTTAGGAAAACCGCCAAATTTTAAAATTTTAGCCTACCTTCACCCTTTATGCCTTACGTTACAACCTTGGGGAAAGACCTTTCGACCTAGAAAGTTGAGTCACTATTTGGGGGAGGGAATCATGGGTCATTGCCTAAGGAAAGGGGATGAGAAGTCAAGATGTCGAGTAGCCCAAAAATTTGATCTTTTTCCGGTTCCTTCGCAGAATCTATGATATGCTCACTAAGGGGAGATATGAGATTAGTAGGCGGAACGCGGTAAGACCGTTTTGGATGAAAGTGGAGTGTGATAACTAGTTCCTATGCTTAGCATATTTATGTTTCAATCAACCTTAGGTATCTTATAGCGTGCACTCCCTTACTTGTTTAGAAAGATTTGCATTCACTTGTGCTTGTACATTTGCAAAAATCCTTTCATGAACATTTGTTTGCTTTTCTTGTATTTTGTTTTCTTTTTAATGCTTTGCCTTGTTTGTATTATTATGAGAGTTATGGGTAAACTCTTAGGATACCCTTACGAGAGCATCACTCGTCCTCTAGGGCGATCTAGGGGTTTAAATGGCTTGTCTTTAGTTACTAAAATTGACCGTGATTCCTAAGAAAGTGAGTTAGTGTATATTCCCATCTTCTCTAGTTTTCTCGTTTCTTTCTTTGCTTGAATAATGTCATCATTTTTCCCTTGGGTTGGATTATCTTTTGCTCGAGGATGAGCAAAAGTTTAGCTTAGGAAAATTTGATCCGTGCCATTTATGTCACCTTTAGGCTATGTTTTCTTTATATTTCTATGCTCCTTTGTAGTCATTTATGTCGTGTTTTTAGAGAATAATGTTCGATTCGCGTGTTTTTGTGTTAGTTTAGAGAAATGCATGCTTTTAATGGTTTTCTTATCATTTTATTCATTTCTCGGCTATTTCTCTTGCTTCTCCGTTTCTTTGTCTTCTTTTGTAGGTACGTCGCGGGCTATATGCATAGGAATTGAATATAGCACCCACTAGGATCAATATGGACTTTTCGGAATTGAATTTGAGTTTGAAACAAAGGAAAACGAAGGATTGCAAAGTATCAAATAGGACCTTTGTGCATTGTTTTAGTCATATCTCAAGTTCTACAAATCGGATAAGGGTGATTCAAGTTGGATTAGAAACTAGACTTGAAGAGCTTTCCAATGATAGGTCACACGCCTTCATACAATTCTTATATTGGAAATTACAGCCTTCTGAAGTTGGCCTAGGAAAACTGCCGCGGGCGCGGGCTACAGTACCAGCGGGCGCGGGGTTGCTGCTGCTCCAAAACTGCCGTATTTGGGCAGTAAGCACCCGCGGTTGTCCCGAGGGCTCCCCGAGGAAGCGGGATTGGCCCCGCGGGCGCGGGCTTGGGCCGCGGGCGCGGCTATCGGGGTGGCCGATTTCTCCACGGGCGCAGGTTTCCGGGTCTTTTACTATTTTTAAGCTTCTTTTCTCCTTTTGTTTATATAGTTTTTGGTTTCCTTTATTCTTCATTCATGTAATTCTTTAGTTTTAGAATAGTTTTCTCTCTCTTAGGTTGATAGCTTCTCTCTCTAGATTAGGCTAGTTTAGGAGTAGTTTTAGAGAGAGAAAGTGAAGAATTTCAATGGTGATTGAGAGATTGAAGATGCAAGTGTGACAATTGTGTTGGAGATCTTCCTAATTATCAATGAGCATTTCTAAACTCTATCTCATTCAATTGCTTTGTTTAATTTGATGTTTGTTTGGTTTGATTTTGATATTTGATGTTTGATTAGAGTAATTGTTCTTGATATTTTGTTGATTCTTGTTCTCTATAGTTGATAGTAGATTTGATGATGATGTTTCTTGAGTAGTTTACTTGCTAGGGTGTGGGTAAACATGTGTGGTTAATGGATTGAGGTTGATTTGGGAATTTGAGTAGTTCTTGTGTTGTGATTAAATTGATTCATAGAGGTTTGCAAGTTGCATAAGTTTGATTGGAGTAGCTAACCATGATTGCTAGCATTGATTGCATGATTGAATTGATTGACATGACCACTTGATATCGGTTTGATCATAATTAGTTGAGTATTTGATTATGTTTCTTCATATTGTTTAGCACTAGAGAAATCTATGTTAGAGAGCATGAGGATGATTAGTTGAATGCCCCTAATTGCTCCTACTATTTGTCTTTGCATTGCTTGGATTGCTTGACTCCCTAATTAGCTTGATTATCATGAATGCATGTTGATCCCCACTCCCTAGTGTTTCATTTGTTTGGTTCTTGATTTAGGAAGTAGAATAATGTTACCTTTCACTTTAGACTTCGACCTAGCTTAGGCGTTAATTAGAAATACTTGACCATAGCCGTTCCTAGTGGTTCGACCCTTGACTTACCTCTATACTTGTATTTAGGTAGTTGAGTGATTATAAATTTGTTTGACCGTAGGGAGGATTAGTTCAACGACATAGTTTTCCCCACGTCAGTGGTGGTTATAAAAACCAAGGGAACCAAGGTTCTCGAGGTAATTATAACAATCAAGGTTATAGTAGCCAAAATCAAAACCAAAATTATGGTAATCCAAACCAAGGTTATGGGAATCATAATCAAGGTAGTGGTAACCATAATCAAGGTTATGGTCAAAATCAAAGTAGGGGTAATTGGAACAATCAAGGTAGAGGCAATTTTCAAAACAATGCTCAAAGAGGCCCTCTACCCGGATTTGCTCCAAAGGCCCAAAATGATAATTCCTATGTTCAATCCTCTTCTTCTTCACATAGAACAAATTTGGAAGAAATCATTGAAAATCAAACAAAGTTGTTGAACATTTACATGACCGTAAGTGATAAGAAATTTAATGAAATGATGACTCATAATAAGATGCTTGAAAATCAAATTTCTCAACTTGCTAATGCTTTTAGAGACCATGTTAGTCCTTCTTCCTTACCTTCCCAAGGCCTAGATCCTAAGAGACCGGTTAATGCTATTGTCACAAGGAGTGGTAAGATCCTTGAGGAGAGTTTGCCTAGGATGAGTGAGACTAAAGAGGGCATAAAAGGGGCTTTGGTTGAAGATGAGAGAGATGGTGCATCTTTGATTGAGGTTGAGATTGAGAAGCCTAGTGAGGTGAGAGTGGAGAAAGAGATTGTGAAACCCAAGCTTCCTTATCCACAAAAATTCATGAGACACAAGTTAGATGAAAAATTTGGAAGATTCATAGACATGCTTAAGCAACTTCACCTCTCTTTACCATTTACCGAAGTTGTCACCCAAATGCCCAACTACGCAAAATTCCTCAAAGACATTTTGAGTGGTAGGAGGACATGTGATGGTGTAGAGACGGTGAAATTGACCGAGAATTGTAGTGCTATCATAATGAACAAGATGCCGCCTAAGCTAAAAGACCCCGGAAACTTTTCTATCCCTTCTGCCATTTATAAAATGCAAATTGAGAATGCCTTGTGTGACCTAGGAGCTAGTGTTAGCCTTATGCCATACTCGGTGTACCAAAGAATTGAGCTAGGAGAACTCTTACCTACTAACATCACTTTGCAATTGGCCGATAGGTCAATTAAGTTCCCTAAGGGTAAGGTAGAGGATGTTCCTTTAAGGATCGGGAAATTTGTTATTTCGGTGGATTTTGTTGTGCTAGAGATGGATGAAGATGATAATATCCCCATCATTCTAGGGAGACCATTTCTTGCTACTTCGGGTGCTTTGATAGATGTGAAAAGTGCTAAAATTTCGCTCAAAGTAGGGGATAAAGTGATAGAATTGATTTGAATGATATCATGAAGTATCCAAGTTCTTCTTTAGAAAATTGTATGTTAATTGATTCTCTCGATCATGTTGTGTCTTCTATGCATGAGCAATTTCTCACTTCTAACGATGCTCTTGAGAATGTTCGGTTAAATAAGGAGAAGATAGGTACTCCAAACAAGGAGATAGGTTTGTATGAAGATTTGCTCAATGGAAGCTTTGAGGATGATGAAGAGCAAATGTGTTTGAGCATTTCTAGCTAAGGAGCGTTGCAAGTGGCAACATCGATGGAAGGTAAAGGTGCTCCAATGGTTGAGCTCAAACCTCTTCCATCACACCTTAGGTATGAATTTTTGGGACCCAACTCCACTTTTCCCGTGATTGTTAGCTCTTCTTTGAGTGAGCATCAAACTCAAAAGTTGTGTGGTGTTTTGAAAAAGCACCGAAGTGCTTTGGGTTATACCATTCATGACCTCAAAGGTATAAGCCCCGCTTTATGTACACATCACATAACTCTTGAGGAGGGTGCTTTACCTTCTATTGAGAGGCAACGAAAGCTACACCCCCAAATGGGAGAGGTAGTGAAAAAGGAGATCACCAAACTTTTGGATGCGGGAATCATATTCCCTATTTCTAGTTCTAGGTGGGTTTCTCCCATTCACGTTGTCCCAAAGAAGGGAGGTATGACCGTCGTTGAGAATGAGAAAGGTGAGCTCATTCCGACGAGGACAGTCACGGGATGGAGGATGTGTATAGACTATAGACGTCTAAACACATCAACAAAGAAAGACCATTTCCCCCTTCCTTTTATTGATCAAATGCTTGAAAGACTAACAAGGCACAAGTTCTATTGTTTTCTTGATGGTTATTCGGGATTTTTCCAAATCCCTATCCACCCGGATGACCAAGAGAAAACAACCTTTACTTGTCCATATGGTACATTTTCTTATAGGAGAATGCCATTCGGCCTTATCAATGCTCCCGCGACATTTCAAAGATGCATGATGAGTATATTTGGAGATATGTTGGAAGAGGCGATGGAGGTTTTTATGGACGACTTCTCCGTAGGAGGTGTTTCATTTGAGGCATGCCTTGAAAACCTTGAAAAATGTCTTGCAAGGTGTGAGAAGTTGAACTTGGTCTTGAATTGGGAAAAATGTCACTTCATGGTGGAGGAAGGCATAGTCCTTGGTCACAAGATCTCACATAAGGGGATAGAGGTGGATAAAGCTAAAATTGAAGTCATTGAAAAGCTTCCACCTCCAGTGAACGTAAAGGGAGTGAGATCTTTCTTAGGGCATGCCGGGTTTTATAGAAGATTCATCAAGGATTTCTCACTCATTGCAAAGCCTCTTAATGATATTCTTCAAAAAGATGCCGACTTTGTGTTTGATGATAAGTGTTTGGAGGCATTTAATAAGTTGAAGAAAGCTCTAGTCTCTACTCCTATTGTTCAAGCTCCAAGATGGGATTTACCATTTGAGTTGATGTGTGATGCAAGTGATTCGGCAATAGGAGGTTTCTTGGGTCAAAGAGTGGACAAGAAACTTCATGTGATCTATTATATGTCCAAGACTCTAAATGGAGCTCAACGGAATTACACTACAACGGAGAAGGAATTTTTGGCTATAGTTCATGCTTTTGAGAAGTTCTGTTGTTATCTATTGGGTTCCAAAACCATTTCCTTCATGGATCATGCGGCTCTCAAGTATCTTTTTGCCAAGAAAGAGTCCATGCCAAGGTTGATTCGGTGGGTTCTTGAGCTCTAAACCTTTGACATTGAGATTAGCGATAAAAGAGGAGCGGAAAATGTTGTGGCAGATCATCTTTCTCGTTTGGAAGATTTTCAAATTCCAGATGATGGTTCTCCAATTGAGGATAGAATGCTTGATGATTTCTTGTATGCTATTGAAGCAAGGGAACTCCCATGGTTTGCCGATTTGGTGAACTTTCTCGCATGTGGGAGTTTCCTCCTTCCTTTTCTAAGAATAAAAGAAAGAAGCTCAAGAGAGAGGCAAGGAATTATGTGTAGGATGATCCCATCTTATACAAGCATGGGGTCGATGGTTTACTTAGACGTTGTGTGCCAAACGAAGAAGTGCTTAGTGTCTTGAAAATGTGCCATTCGGATCCAATCGGGGGCCATATGGGTGTCTCTAAGACCGCCACTAAGGTCCTTCAATGCGGATTATGGTGGCCACATCTCTTTAAGGATTCATGGGGCTTTGTCAAGATATGTGACCGATGTCAAAGAGTTGGGAACATCTCCAAGAGAAATGAAATGCCTCCACAACCCATACTTGAGTTGAAAGTGTTCGATGTGTGGGGTATTGATTTTATGGGACCATTCCCCTCATCTTTTGGAAATCAATATATTCTTGTGGCTGTCGATTACGTGTCTAAGTGGATTGAGGCCATTGCCTCCCCAACTAATGACCACAAGGTGGTTATGAAGTTGTTTAAGAAGATAATCTTTCCAAGATTTGGGGTTCCCATGGCGGTGATAAGCGACAACGGTTCTCATTTTATTCACCATGCCTTTCAAAAGATGTTGAGAAAGCATGTGGTCCTCAAAGATTCGACCTCCCATATCATTCTCAATCGAGCGGTCAAGTGAAAGTCTCTAATCGTCAAATCAAACTTATTCTTGAAAAGACGGTTGCGAGAAATTGAAAGGATTGGTCGGATAAGTTGGATGATGCTCTTTGGGCCTATCGAACGGCTTTTAAGACCCTCATAGGTACCACTCCATACCGCCTAGTCTACGGCAAGTCATGCTTTCTCCCGGTTGAAATTGAATACCGTGCTTTGTGGGCAATCAAGAAGATAAACTTTGACTTGGAAAGTGCGGGGGAGAAAAGGTGGTTAGATCTTCATGAGATAGAGGAGCTTCGGTTTGATGCTTATGATTGCGCTAGTGTGTATAAAGCTCGTTCCAAGGAAACACATGACAAGCTTATTGAGAAGAAAGATTTTTGTGTTGGCGATAAGGTTCTCCTCTACAATTCAAAAATGAAGTTTTTTCCCGGAAAGCTCATGTCAAGATGGAGCGGTCCTTATTTGGTCAAGAATGTTTTTCCAAGTGGTGTTGTAGAGGTCTCAATGATGGATTCTTATTCTCCATTTAAGTTCTATGGCCATCGTCTCAAGAAGTATTTTGACGATGCTTTTGTTGGCCTTGTTCACTCATTGCTTTTCCAACAACCACCTTAATTGGTGGAGGACGTCGAGCTATGACGTTAAACAAGCGCTACCCGGGAGGCAACCCGGTTTTCTAACCTTTTTTATTTTGATTTTACATTTTTCTATATTTCTTTTATCCTTGAGATTTTTCTTATTACTCTTTCTTTTTATTTGTTTTCTTGATTTTAGGTACCTTGAGATTGGTTCGGAGAAAATTTCCAACAATTTTGGTGTTATTTCAAGTTTTCTCGAGGTTTGGTTAAGTTTAGGTGGAATATTGTTGGGGTTTTATGCTCTCATGTTTGCATTTTTATTTATATTCTTCTCTTTTTCGAATGCGCTTTCAAATATCTCCTTATGCAAACACGAGAGTATATTGATGGCTGAAATATTCTTGCTAGGTGCACGTGCACCAAAGGGGTCAGAAATGTTTCACTTACTTTGGCAAAATTGATGGTGTTTGAACCATCCCCGTACCCCCTTGGTGCGCACGCACCCCATCCCTACGCGCGTGCACCATAGGGGTCAGAGTTTGGCCTGAATTTTTTAACAAAACTAGCCCTACCTGGTGCGCACGCACCCACTGCCTGCGCGCACGCACCAGGTAGGCAGGGGTTTTTACCATTTATCGCCGGCCAACACAAGAATAGCCCCTGCGCTAGTGCGCACGCACCAGCCGCAGCAGCCTGGCACGCGCCAGCCCCCTTATAACCCTAAGCGCATCACCTTATTTCCCCTTTTCTCTCTCCCCGATTTTTTCCCCAACTTTCCCAACTCTTTTCTCTCATCAAACCCTATCATATTTCTTGCTAAAGCATATCAATTTAACCTCTTTTATTCTCATTCTAACATCAAATTACATTTAACTCATCTCATTTTCGAATTTTACAAGAAAATTTTCAGATTTTCAAACCAAAAATTCGTAAATTTTGGGTCTATTTTCGAAATTTTGAGGATTTGTGTTGAGGTTTGGAACTTATCTTTGGGTGTTCTATTTGTTCTTAAATCTTCATTTTGGGCAATTTGCAAGTAATTCAAGGCTACATTGAGGTATAATTTCTTATTTTCTAGTCATCTTCTTCCTCATTGTTCAAGCTTGAAACCTTGTTTTTGCTTTCATGGTAGAACTCCATTGTTGGTTCTTTTAATTTGTAATTTGTGTTGAATGATATCATTGAGTGTTAAATTGAAGCTTTTTCATGATGAATTTGTATAATTTGCTTGATTCCTTGATTCACCATTGTTGGTCATTTTCTCTCTCATGGGTATTCTTTATAATGGTTTTATTGCTTTGATAATTCAATGCTTGAGGTTATTTTGCTCAATTTGACTCATGATTTGGTCTCTTATGTTCATTTTTGTCTTTAGTCCATGCTTACTTGTTTCAAATTTATGATTCTATATTAATGGCATTTTGTTCATATGTAACCATCTCATGATTTGGTCTCTTACTTGTTTCTACTTTGAGATAATTGCTTTTGTGCTTGATTCTTGAGCATTTACTTATGCTTATTATTGAAATATGACAAATTTAAGATTTTCTCATGAGTTGTTCTACTTCTTGTAGATGGCTCCAATCCGTCACAAGAAGCGGGCAAGATCAAGTTCTAGCAAACCAAGGCATGTTGTTCCACCTCCACCCGAGGTAGAAGAGACATACGGCATTGGGTTTTCTAAAGAATCACATTGGGATCGTTTCAAGCGTCTATCCAAGAGAAAGCTTAGACCAACAAGATTTTACGATCAAGCAACAACCAAGTTTCTCGGCATAGATGAGGAAGTTCGGCTTTTTGCAAAAGGTCTTCATCTTTTAAAGCTCTTGGATTTGAGCGCCCCTACTTATGCTAGGGTGACCTATGAATTTCTTTCTTCTCTTGAAGTAGTCCGTTAATCGAGTGACGGTTCCTCAAGGATTTTGACTTTCCAACTTTTCAATCATGATCACTCATTGACGGATTCTCAACTATGTTCTTACTTCAAGTTTCCTTGGGCCGCGGATGCGGAACAATGTATCTACCCGGCACATGGTAGAATGGTAGAGGATCATGGATATAATGAGTAACGTTGGTGGAGAAGTATCTCGGAGGAAGGGAAGTATGAGCCTCAAAATTCCAAGACTGCCTCCATGATTCATCCGGCTATGCGATATTTTAACCATCTCCTCACTTACGCTCTTTGCTCCAAAGACTCTTTGGGAGCTATCTCTCGAGAGGAGCTTTGTTGGTTGTGGATAGCCAACCAAAATAACTTTGTGATTGAGTTGGTGGATTTCACAAAGCACTTCATCAATCGACTCTTGGATATTCGTGATGGAGTTAGCCTATCGGGGAGCATCCAATTGGGATGGATGATTTCTATCCTAGCTCTTTGCATCAATGACGACTATAAGACTTTGTTAAATGATTCCCCCAATTATTGTTCCTCGAGAAAAATATTCTTCTCATTTCCTCAACGTTTCCGCCCTTGTGAACCAAAAGTTCCTCAATCGTACGAAGAAGGATGATGTCTTCATTTGAAAAGTTTCTCGGGTTAAAGAATGGTTCTTAATCCCATGCAAAGAGGCAACCACCCGACCAAGAGAGAAAGACTCCTTATCTTGGAGGCCTCCGATACGAGATATTGACCCTTCTATTCGACATAGGACGAATCGTACAAGAGGCCGCTCGACCAATGCTCTCTCATCGAATGTTCAAACTATTCCCACAGTTGAACCGGAAGGTACACCTATTCCTTCCCCCTCTTCTACTCCTTCTACTTTTGATTTGTCAACCATTCATGCTAGGCTTGATTCTATTGCTAACGTGTTATAATCTATGCCTTCTATGCAATCCTCTAATCTTGGTTATGACTATCATACAAATCAATCGTACGATTTGCATGTTCGGAGGGGGGAAATCGAGCCCTATGTGAATTACCCGTATCTCCCGGTCTAACAAGGACCTATTCCTCAGTGGGAACCTTTTGATCCTACCATTATTCCTCAGCCTTTCTACGCTTATTGGGAGGGCCCTCATGTTCACCCTAGTTCTATCATAGGCACCACCCCGGCCACTTACGACTATCGACGGCCCGGTGGTTGTGATTATACATGTGATCCGGCTAATCCTTCGCCCTTTCCGGACCCTGAGACTTTTGGGCGGTGGGGTAGGTTGGGTGAGCCGGTCTTAGATGATTGGTCTCATTATTTTGAGGATGATAGAGCTAGGAGGAATGGTAAGTTAAGGGGTAAGGCTCCCATGGACGTGAGTGAGATTGCTAGCTTTAGTCATGTGATGGAGACCGGTGAGGGGAGTTCTCATTCTACCCCTTACCATAGTGCGGAGTGATACTACCATGGCCCCCCCCCCTTCTTATATGCTTTATATGATGTTTGTCGTTTGCCTATATGTCTTTAGGTTTAGAGTTAGGGGGGTGGTCAAGTCTAAGCTTGGGGGTGCTTTCTGCATTTGTTTCTGTGCTTCACCATATTTCCCCCCCTGCTTTTGTAGTTCATTTCTGGTCTCTTACTGGTATTGATTTTTCTGTTGTTCGGTTTTATGATGATGCTGCTGTATTTCTGCTGATTTCTCTGCCCAGTTATTGGTTTGTTGTTTGTTTCGCTGCTTGTTATCCACTGAGTTTCTCTGTGTCTTTATTATGATGATTCTTTATGATGACTGTCTGATTTCTTATCTCCTAATACTATTTTAGTGTGATGATTCTGACCCTTGCTGCTGCTATTACTTGCTTTTTCTTTATTTTCCTACATTTATTTTCTATTTTCTTCTTTTCTTTTGTATTGAAGTTACTAACAATTTTCTTTGTATGTAGTTTTTTTTTTTGTTATTTCTCACCTTGCTCTACTGCTTATGCTTTGGATTTCGACGATTCATTAAGGTGCTCTTTCTCCTTGTTTAATGTGCAATAGCTTTGGCGCCCGGTGAGATCTTTCTACTTCTTTTCTTTTTCTTTTCTTGGTTGCTTAGTCTAGGATTAGTTCTAGGAGAAGTTGAATGGTTCGAGATTGTTTGCTTTTTAACACCCTAGTGTGTTTGGGAACATTGGCGTTGTGGCCGAATGTTCACTTGTTGTTGATTGGGATTTATGTGTGTTAGCATTACTTCCTTTTTGCATTCTACTTCTCCTATACTTTTCTATTTTTCATTCCATTTTCCTTTTCTTCTTTTTCTTTTTCTTTTGTTTTCATCTTCCTTCATGTTTTCCTTTTTCTCTTCTTCTTATTCATTTCTTTTCTTTTTATCTCTTTTCTCTTGAACCAAAAAAAAAAAAAAAAAAAAAAATACAAAAAACAAAAAAATATAAAAAAAATAAAAAAATAAAAATAAAAAAAAACTTGTTTTTGTGAATATGAATAAAATGTTTCTGAGGCATTGCTTTTCTTTCTTCATCTTCCTGCTTTTACTTTGGACTTAATACCACTTGAACTTGAACATTGGCTATTTTTCTTCCTAAATACAATGGTTTGAACGGTTTGAGAGTATCTTTGGTTGATTCTAGGATAGGGTATGCTAAGGTAGCGGTTTAGACCTTTTGGGGCCTCGAAGCCGGAATCTTTTGGTTTGTGATAAGACGGAGTTTCTTCCTTTGGTGGATTTGACACCTTTAGTAAGTTTTTGCTACAACCGTGTGATGTTTCTCTTTTTCAAGCTTTCATCACTCTTGATTGTGCGGCGTGGATCCTCCACCTTTGCATCCCTAATCTTGAATCTTGACTCATAATTCGCAAACACGAGACCGAACCAACTAGGAAGGACAAAGGCCATTTTTCGGGGTGGTAAGTTTTTGCTACAACCGTGTGAGGTTTCTCTTTTTCAAGCTTTCATCACTCTTGATTTTCTTCTTTCTTTTTAGTTCATTGGGTTTACATTTTCCATCTTGCTAACCATTTGAGCCATTCCCCTTCTTTTCAAGCCAAATCTTTAGAACTTTGAACCTTTTGTTTCTTTTCGCTCCATTATTTGTTTTTGGGAAGCAAATGGTCATGCTTTTGGAGTTTGTGGTCTATAAAGTTGGAAATTGGTTTTATTTGTATGTGAACTCGCCTTTTGTATATATTGTGAATAATGGCAAATGAATATAATCGAAAAAGCCGTCCAAAGTTAAAAAAGGCAAGGACATAATAAAAGCAATATATCGAAAAAGCCGTCCAAAGTTAAAAGAGGCGAGGACAATTGCTTTGATATAATGACAATTACATAAAAAAAAAAGAAAATGAAAAATTAAAAACATAGTTTGATGTGATTCTTTTCCCTTTTCTCGCATTGAGGACAATGCTTCCTTTTAGCTTGGGGGAGAAGCATTTACGCTTTTTGTATATATGCTTGTGGATATAGCTTTGAATAAGCTTGGGGGTATTAGTTTGTTTTTGTTTGGTGATTTCTTGGTTTTGGTGTTGAGGTGTGGCCAACCTTTGCTTCATAATCTAGGTGTACCACCAAATTCTAAATTTTAAGCCTACCCCTAACCTTTTTCCCTTACGTTACAACCTTTGGGAAAGTCCTTTCGACCTAGTGGTTGAGTCATACACCGAGGGAGGGCATTATGAGTTAAAGCCTAAAGAAAAAGGACGCAAGGTCGAGATGTCGTGAACCCTCAAATTCTATTCTTTTTCGGTTCCTTCGTGGAACCATAGAGACACTTACTAAGGGAAGATTTGAAGCCATTAGGGAGAATGCAATTAGATTGGTAAGGATGAAAGTGGATTGCGCCTCATTAGTTCTCTACACTTAGCATACCCTATGTTTCAATCAACCCTCGATATCTTATAACGTGCTTACCATTGTTGTTTTAGAAAGTTTGATATCCTTTATGCCTTGATCATGTGCAAAAGGCCTTTGTATAAGCATTTCTTTTCTTTTTAAGGTTTTAAACTTTTTCTTTTCTTTTCTTTTTATTTTGCCTCCTTTTTAATAAAAAGAGTTATAGGTTAACCTCTTTGCAAACCTTTACGAGAGCATTACTCGTCCTCTAGAGCGATCTAGGGGTTTAAATGGCTTGTCTCTAGTTGCTAAAATTGACCGTGATTCCTACGAAAGTGAGTTATTGTATATTCTCATATTCTCTAATTTTCTTGTTTCTTTCTTTGCTTGAGTAATGTCATCATTTTCCCTTGGGTTTGATTTTGTTTTGCTCGAGGACGAGCAAAAGTTTAGCTTGGGGGAATTTGATGAGCGTTGTCTATGGCGCTCAAAAGAATAAGATTTAGGTTCATTTTCTTTATTTTCTTTCATCATTTTCATATAATTCTTTTAGTTTTATTTGATTTTCCATTTTTATAATTCACTTTAGTTCTTAATTGGTTTTTACGAGTTTTGCATATTTTTAGTTGATAATTCATAATTTTAGTTTTAGTTTTACCTAGCTACGCTTCCTCTCTTTATTTTATTTGTGTTTTGTAGGTGAATAATCAAGTCAATTTGCTCATTTTGGGATTGCCATGTTCGCGGGCATCATCTTGAGTGCACTGATGATGGGGATGCTCAGGAGCGCGGAGTTTGATCAAGCAAGCGAAGGAGCCAAAGCCTATACATCGCACACGGGTGCGCGTGCGTGGCACAGGGGTGCGTGCGCGCAGACCCAGCTATGCGTGCGCGCGGTTGGGCTGTGCGTGCGCAAGGCCTGTGCGGCCCTCTACGATCGATTTTTCTTATTTATAGCTTTTGACTTTCTTTTTGGAGGCTGACTTAACTTTGTACTAGAGAGAGAATTATTCCAGATATAGTAGAGAGAGAAAGTAGAGAGAGAAGGTTAAGATTTACTTGTTTGTACTTGAATTTGACCTTAGATTTCAATTTGATCTTGAAATTCCTTCTTCAATTCAATTAATGTTTATAAGATTTCTTTCCTTTGATTTACTTTTAATGCAATTCCTTCTAGTTTCTTGGATTTGATTGAGATTACATTCCTTGTTTTAGAATTTGTTGATTGATTGATTTTCTTTGATTTAGCTTTAAATGAATATGAATTTGATTGAATTTGTTTTGTTTCTTAATTTCACCATGTTTAGTGAGTAGATTAGTTGCTAGGGAGAAGGGGAAGCATGCTTGATTGATGATTTCTACTAGTTGATGATGCTAAATTGATTTGAATGGTGCAATTAAATTGGTTGACATAGTTGTGCAAGTGATTAATTAGATTAGGAGTGATTAACCTATAAGATTAATCTAGATTGCATTGCAAATTTCAATGACATGAACCCTTGATTTGAGAATTGCTTTAATTGATTGAATTTGATTGTGATTTTCCTAGCTAGCCATTCATAGTGAACCCTAGCTTGGCTTATAGGAGATAACCCTTGAATTCCTTTGATTGCAACTATTGTTTGTATTTTGCAATGTTTGAATTTATTGAGTGACCTTCAATTAGCATAATCATTGAGCTTGCATGTGGAACCTATATCCCTAGTGTTTAGTGTATTGAATTTCTCGATTCATCTAGATTACTTGATACCTTAGTTACCAACCCCATCTTCCCACAAACTTCGAAGTAGCTTGACCTACGCTATAGCTTACACCTATTCATTCCCTTGGGTTCGACCCTTGACTTACTATATACTCGTATTAGGTTGGTCAAGTGTTTATAAATTTTCTTTGGCTCTAGGAAAGAGTACAGAACTACCTATATTTTCCTCGTGTCACCCAAACACACTAAGGTGTTAAAAGCAAGCTACCTCGAACCATTTAACTTCTCCTAATCTAAACCTAAACTATGCATACAAAATGGAAAGAAAAAGAGGCCAAAAATAGAAAGATCTCACCCAATGATCGTGATAAGAAAGAACATGTACGATAACAAGAAATTTGTTACCAAATTCCAAGTGTCGAATGCTCTCATCAAGGACCTAAAAAGTGAAAGATAAAGAAAAAGAAAGAGAAATATCTACACAAAAGAATGTTAGTAACTTCATGAGTGAAGAAAAGAAAGAAATAAAAGGGATACAGGTAACCCATATGGGATACGGTAATATAGGACAGTAGCAGAATCATCAGGAAGCAGAATCAAGAAGCATGAAGCAGAGAATCCATCAACAAGAAAACATCATCAGCCATACAGAACAACAGAGAAGCATGAGGCAATCAATGATCAACACCAGCAAGCAAAAGAGACCAAGGGTGAACCATAAAAGCGAAGGGGGAACTGTGAGGCACACAAACAACATAAAACACCCCCAAGCTTGAAATGAACTACCCCCCTAACTCAAATCCTAATAGAATATAGGCATAAAGAGAACAACATATAAAGCAAACAAGTAAGGGGGATAGACAAGATGGAATCACTCGACACTATAGTAAGGGGTAGAATGAGTACTCCCCTCACCGGTCTCCAAGATTACATGACTTGGGCTAGCCATTTCACTCACTTCTATGGGGGCCTTGCCCCTCAACCTACCCTCTCTCCTAGCACGATCCACCGCGAAGAAATGAGACCAATCATCCAAGATCGGCTCGCCCGACAAGCCCCACCTACCAAAAGTCTCGGGGTTCGGAAAGGTAAAGGGTTCGCAGGATCATAAGTAAAATCGCACCCACCGGGCCGCTTATAATCGTAAGTGGTCGGGGTGGTGCAAAAAATAGCACTGGGGGAGGATATTAGGACCCTCCCAATAAGGGTAACAAAGTCTAGGTCCAAGGGATGGGTGCCAAGCTCGTGCGTGCGCACGAGCGGCCGGCTATGGGGGGCGTTGCGCGTATCGGTTAGTTGCTCGTGTGTGCGGTGCTCTCGTCGATCCTCTTGAGCGTCAAGCTCGAGTGATGCCCACGAGAGGGATAGACCAAAACTCACTTAATTTTCTCAAAAATCACTTGTTCATGATTAAAATTCACGAGAGCGCAGCCATGAGAGCGCTCTTGCACATCAATCTCATCTTAACTCTAATTCAACTCTAACCTCTTGAGACCTTCAATTGACATCAAAATTGTCGTAAATCTTAATCAACTCAATCCAAAGGTACCTAAAATAAAGAAAACAAAGAAAGATAAGAAAATTTCTCAAAAATAAAAGAAATAAAAAGAATGAAAAATTAAAAGAAAGGGTTAGAAAATCGGGTTGCCTCCCGAAAAGCGCTTGTTTAACATCATAGCTTGATGTTTCTCCACCTATCAAGGTGGTTGACGGAGAATCATTTTGTGAACTAGACCAACGAAAGCACCACCGAAATACTTCTTAAGTAGATGATCATTGACCTTGAATGGAGATGATGAATCCAACATAAACACTTTCACAGCACCATTTGGAAAGACACCTTGAACCAAATAAGGACCACTCCACCTTAACAAGAGCTTTTTGAGGAACAACTTCATCTTAGAATTATAAAGAAAAACTTTGTCACCAACACAAAACTCCTTTTCCTCAATAAGTTTGTCATGAGCATCCTTAGATCGAGCTTTGTAGGTACTTGCACAATCATAAGCATCAAGCGTAAGTTCTTCTAATTTATGAAGATCCAACCACCTTTTCTCTCTCGCACTCGCCAAATCGAAGTTGATTTTCTCGAGTGCCCAATAAGCGCGGTGCTCAAGCTCCACCGGAACATGACAAGATTTTCCATAAACAAGACGGTATGGAGTGGTGCCTATGGGAGTCTTGAAAGCCATTCAATATTCCCATAAAGCATCATCAAGTTTGTCTGCCAAATCTTTCCTATTCCTAGCAACCGTCTTCTCAAGGATCAACTTTATTTGACTGTTGGACACCTCAACTTGTCCGCTAGTTTGAGGGTGGTAGGGAAGACCGAAACGTTGATGAACGCCATGCTTTCTCAACAACTTTTTGAAAGCATTATGTACAAAATGCGATCCATTGTCACTTATTACCGCCTTGGGCACACCGAATCTCGAAAAGATGATCTTTTTGAATATATTCATCACCACCTTGTAGTCATTTGTAGGGGAGGCAATGGCCTCAACCCATTTAGAAACATAATCGACCGCCACAAGGATGTATTGGTTTCCAAAAGAAGAAGGGAATAGTCCCATGAAGTCAATACCCCATACATCGAAAATCTCTAACTAAAGGATGGGTTTTTGAGGCATTTCATTCCTCTTTGAAATGTTTTCGATCCTTTGGCATCTATCACAAGATTTAATAAAACCCCAAGTGTTCTTAAAAAGATGCGGCCACCAAAAACCACTTTGGTGAATTTTTGAAGCGGTTTTGGAAACTCCCATGTGACCACCACGAGGATCCGAGTGGCACATCTTCAAGACATTTGACACTTCTTCACTTGGAATGCAACGACGAAGCAAACAATTAACTCCTCGATTATACAAAATCGGGTCATCCCACAAATAGTGTCGAGCTTCTATTTTGAGCTACTTTCTTTGATTCTTCGAAAATGAAGGTGGAAACTCCCCACATGCTAGAAAATTACCAAATCGGAGAACCAAGGGAGTTCCTTCACATCAATGGCATATAAGAAATCATCAAGCATCCTATCTTCAATAGGGGAACCGTCATCTTGGACTTGGGAGTCCTCAAGGCGAGAGAGGTGATCCGCCGCAACATTCTCAATATCAAAGGTTTGAAGTTCAAGCACCCAGCGAAGCAATCTAGGCTTTGATTCCTTCTTAGCAAAAATTACCAAATCGGCAAACCAAGGGAGTTCCTTCACGGCAATGGCATATAAGAAATCATCAAGCATCCTATCTTTAATAGGGAACCATCATCTTGGACTTGGGAGTTCTCAAGGCGAGAGAGATGATCCGCCACAACATTCTTAATATCAAAGGTTTGAAGTTCAAGCACCCACCGAAGCAATCTAGGCTTTGATTCCTTCTTAGAAAAAATATATTTGAAAACAATGGTCTTGGAACCCAACAAATAACAACAAAATTTCTCAAAAGTATGCACAATTGCCAAAAACTCCTTTTCCGTTGTTGTGTAGTTTCGTTGAGCTCTATTGAGAGTTTTTGACATTGAGCTTCTAATCAACCCTTTGACCCAGTACACCTCCAATAGCCGTATCACTAGCATCACACATTAATTCAAAAGGTAAATACCATCTCGGGGCTTAGACTATGGGGGTGGAAATCAGGCTTTCTTCAATTTGTTGAATGCTTCCAAGCATCTATCATCAAACACGAACTCAACATCCTTTTTAAGAATATCATTGAGGGGCTTAGAAATTAGAGAGAAATCCTTGATGAATCTCCTATAAAACCTAGCATGCCCCAAGAAAGATCTCACACCTTTTACATTGACCGGAGGTGGTAGCTTTTCAATGACTCCAATCTTCGCTTGATCCACCTCTATTCCTTTGTGGGAGATCTTATGACCAAGGAAAATGCCTTCCTCAACAATAAAGTGACATTTCTCCCAATTCAAGACTAGATTCACTTTCTCACACCGAGTCAAACACTTTTCAAGGTTCTCAAGGCAAGCCTCAAATGAAACACCTCCCACCGAAAAATCATCCATAAACATTTCCATTTCCTCTTCCAACACATCTCCAAATATGCTCATCATACACCCTTGGAAGGTGGGGGGGCGTTGTAAAGCCCAAATGGCATTCTCCTATAAGCAAACGTTCCATATGGGCAAGTAAAAGTTGTTTTCTCTTGGTCATCCGAGTGAATAGGAATTTGAAAGAAACCGGAATAACCATCAAGAAAACAATAGTACTTATGCCTTCTTAGTCTTTCAAGCATTTTATCAATGAAGGGAAGAGGAAAATGATCCTTTTTGGTGGATGTTTTTAGACGTCAATAATCTATACACATCCTCCATCTCGTGACCGTCCTTGTAGGAATGAGCTCACCTTTCTCATTCTCTACAACGGTCATGCCTCCTTTCTTTGGGACAACGTGGATCGGGGAAACCCAGCTTGAGCTAGAGATGAGGAATATGATTCCTGCATCCAATAGCTTGGTGATTTCCTTCTTGATTACTTTTTCCATTTGAGGGTGAAGTTTTCTTTGTCTTTCAATGCTTGGTGAGGCATTATCCTCAAGAGTGATGTGGTGCATGCATAAGGCGGGACTAATACCCTTGAGGTCATCAATGGTGTAGCCCAAAGCACCTTGGTGCTTTCTCAATACACCACACAACTTTTGAGTTTGGCTATCACTCAAGGAGGAACTAACAATCACGGGAAAGTCGAGTTAAGGCCTAAGAATTCATACCTAAGGTGTGACGGAAGACGTTTGAGCTCAACCATGGGGACACCTTTACCTTCCTTTGTTATAGCCGCTTGCAATGCTTATTGGCTAGTGATGTTCATGCACATTTTCTCATCATCATCTTCAAGGCTTCTATTGAGCAAATCTTCATACAAAGCAATCTCTTTGCTAGGAACACCTATCTTTTCCTTATTCAACAAAACATTCTCTAGAGCATCATTAGAGGTGACCAATTACTCATGCATAGAAGACACAACATGATCAATAGAGTCAATCATCTTTACAATTCTCCAAGGAAGAACTTGGATACTTCATACTATCATTCAAGTCAAATTCTATCATCTCATCTCCTACTTTAAGTGAAATTTTAGCACTCTTGACATTGATCATAGCACTCGAAGTAGCGAGAAAGGGTCTACCTAGAATGATAGGAATTCTAGCATCTTCGTCCATTTTATGTACCACAAAATCCACCAGAATAACAAATTTGCCCATCCTCAAAGGGACATCCTCTACCTTACCCTTTGGAAACTTGATTGATCTATCGGCCAATTGCAAAGTAATGTTGGTAGGCAAGAGTTCCCCTAGTTCAAGTCTTTGGTACACCGAATATGGCATAAGGCTAACACTAGCTCCTAGGTCACATAAGGCATTATCGATTTGCATTTTGTAAATAGCACAAGGGATGGAAAAGTTTTCGGGATCTTTTAGCTTAGGTGGCATCTTGTTCATTATGATTGCACTACAATTCTCGGTTAAGTTCACCGTCTCCACAACATCACACCCGCTCAAAATTTCTTTAAGGAATTTTGCATAATTTGGCATTTGGGTGACAACATCGGTAAATGGTAAAGAAAGATGAAGTTGTTTAAGCATGTCAATAAATCTTCTAAATTGTTCATCCAATTTGTGTCTTATGAATCTTTGTGGATAAGGAAGATTGGGTTTCACAACCTCTCTCTCTTCCTTTACCTCCTTAGGTGACTCTACCATCACTTCACTCAAAGTTGCACCATCTCCCTCATCCTCAACTAAAACTTCCTTGGAACCCTCCTCACTCTTAATCTTGGTAGGAAACTCTCCTCAAGCACCCTACCACTCTTTGTGACTATGGCATTAACGGGTCTCTTAGGGTCTAGGCCTTGAGAAGGTAGAGAAGAAGGGCTTGCACGGTCTTTCAAAGCATTGGCAAGTTGAGAAATTTGGTTTTCAAGCATCTTATTGTGGGTCATCATTTCATTAAACTTCTTATCACTCACCGCCATGTAGGTGTTCAACAACTTGGTTTGGTTTTCAATGATTTCCTCCAAGTTAGTTCTAGAGGAAGAAGAGGGTTGAACATAGGAATTATCACTTTGTATCTTTGGAGCAAATCCGGGTGGGGGACCCCTTTGAACATTCTTTTGAAAATTTCCCCTATTTTGTTTGTTCTAATTCCCTCTACTTTGATTTTGACCATAACCTTGATTATGGTTACCATAACCTTTGTTATAATTACCATAATTTTGGTTTTGATTTTGGCCACTATAACCTTGGTTGTTATAGTTACCTCGGGAGTTTTGGTTCCCTTGGTTATAGTTGTCAAAATTTCCATGGTTGTTGTAATTTCTATTCTATTGACCTCTTTGATTCTCAAACCTAGAATCATTATTGTTTGACACAAAGTTCACATGCTCATTCACATTTCCATCTTTATCATCACAAACATCCATACATGCACGAGGGCAACTAGAAGCATCATGATCATACGATCCACAAACATCACAAAACAAGTAACCACTAGTCATGTTACTAGAAGAGGGAAAGGGTTGAGAGTTAGAAGTCATACCTCTCCCCTTAAATTGGGAGGGAAGATTTGAAACTTAGCAGGTAGAACTTTCCAACTTTTCCTTGATAGCGGACATTTCCTTCCCAAAATTTGTCATTTGTGAGGACAAGTTGTTTATGGCATTAAGATGATTAACCGAGTACACCGAAGAGCTACTCTTGCTAGTTGACTCCCTTTCACCATCTTCCCAATCTATATAGTACCTCACTATGTCTTCAATTATGTCTACCACTTCCTCCTCCGTTTTATTCATGATGGGACCTCCGGCTCCTCCATCAAGACACGACTTTCCTTGAGGACTTAAGCCACCATAGAATATTTGAATAATTTGGTAAGTAGGAATTCCGTGGTGAGGACATTCTCTTTGATACTCCTTGTACCTCTCCCGTGGTTCATAGAGGCTTTCACTAGACTTTTGCTGGAAACCTTAAATCAAAGATCTAGCCTCCGCCGTTTTCTTTTGTGTGTAGAAACGTGATAGAAATTCCTTGGTCACTTCGTCCCATGTCCTTAGAGAATTGGGTTTGACCTCCTTGTCCAACCATTTCATGGCACGCCCTATGAGAGAAAAGGGAAAAAGCTTGAGGCGGATGAATTCTTTGGAAATTCCATTCACTTTGATAGTGTTGCAATACTTTTAGAACTCTTTAAAATGGTATAGTGGGATTTCATGTTTAGCCCCACTAAATTGTCGCCTCTCTATCAAAGTGATCATTTCCAGCCTTATTTCGAAGACATTTGCCGGTGTTGTAGGTGGAGCAATCCCACTTTCAAACCTATATGCACTCGGAATCCCCAATTCCTTCAATGCCACCCTTGGATTTTCTCTCATCCTTGCTTGTTCTTCTTGTTGTGGTTCCTCTTCACTTGGAGGGCTAGAACTCAAAGAACTTCTAGCAACTCTTATCCTTGCAATTGTCCTCTCAATTTCCGAATCAAATGGCACTAGTGAACGACCACGTGCTCTACGCACACAATCTCAAAAGAAACAATTAGTAGCACATCTACAAATGTTTTTGTATTTTCCAATTAAAAATGATGTAGACTCAACAACTATAACAAAGCACCAATATCATTCCCTGGCTACGGCGTCATTGTGACGTGTGGTAAACTAGGTCATTGAAATCTAAAGCACCACCAATCAAACAATTTACAAAGTTAAAATTATTCCTAGTATAGGATAAGTCTGAGTCGAACCACAAAGAATGAGAGGGAGAATGCTATAGCCTATGGTAAACCTACTTCGAAAAATGAGAGGTGAAGTGAATTGAATTATAACTAAGGTCTCAATTAACTAATCAAGTCAAGAAAATCAATATGCTAAACACTAGGGATTAAGGTTCCACATTCAAGCTCAATGACTATGCCAATCGATGAAGAACTCAATTGATTCAAACGTTGCAAAGGACAAACAATAGTTGCAATTAATAGATTTCAAGAGTTATCACCTATAATTCAAGCTAGAGTTCACAACGAATCACTGATCGAGGTGGAGTAGGTCGTTGAATCAAATACCCTAATCAAATTAATTATTTATAAACATAGACTTTTCACTAAACTAGTTAGCGGCAAGTATAGGGTCGAACCACAAGGAAGCACTCAAGTTAAACATCAAATCCGCTAATGCAAGAGTAGATGGGAGAATATTTTTGTTGGTTTTCTTTGATTAAGTAAACTAAAGCAATAAAGAAAGGAAGATAAAAAGGATTAAACCAAAGATAAACAACGATAGGGGTACGGGGGTGTCAACAATGATCAAACAATGATGGACAATGATGATTATCATGAAGAACATGCCATAGAATGCTAAGTTCTACTAAAACAACTAACTTTAATGCAATTGCTTAAGCAAATCAATTAATTAAGTCTTGTCCTAATTGAGATCACTTTCATGCATCCAATTAGTCACTAACCATGGCAAGAGATTAAGAGTGCATATTACATAAAACTCTACTTAAATAATTTATTTTCATGCAATCATTAAAGTAAAGGTGATCTTAATCTAATCCAAATCATTCTCATGCATTTAGATTAGGGAACATCAAATAATGTGCTACTAATAATCTCAAGCTATCAAAAATCATATCTTTCATCAATTTATGGCAGGAGTTCAATCAAATCATCATCAATCATCAATATTAACACATGTTATCCACCCCCTTCCCCTAGCTAAAAACTTAGCCTAGAAAAGAGAAACTAACCATCATAACAAAACTAAACAAGGATTCAATAAGAACAAAACTAAACATGATTGAAAACAAATAAAAACAATACCAACAAGTTCAACTAAAGAGATAAATGAAAATAAGCAATAACAAAGCAAATAAACCAAGCTAAAAGAAAGGATTGGAGATTACTAAAGAGGAACTTGATTAAAGATGAAAACTTGGAACTTTTGCCTTTTGATTGAAATAAACTTGATCAAATGTTGAATACAATGAAGAAACTTGAAGAATAAGCCACTTTCTCTCTCTAAAATACTAGGTCTAATGTTGATTGAAAATAGGATGCTTACAAAATTCAATAAGAAGGCTATTTATATGAAACTAAAAGTCAGAAATAAAACAACAAGGAGAGGCCTCTAGCCAGCTGTCGCGCCCTCTCCGGGCAAGGTACGCCGTCGACCTGCCTAGAAGGCCGCACCCGGGGCCTGTAGTGCCGCGCCCGTGGGTCGAAGGAGGAGAGGCCTCTCCAGCTGAGGAAAGGCCGCGACTTGGGAGCAAGGGGAAAGTCAGCCTCGAAATGCCGCGCTCGCGGCCTGTGGTGTCACGCCTGCGGGTAAGGGAGGAGAGACCTCTTCCAGGGAGCGGCTAGGCATCTACTGAAAATTTTGTCCAAGTGCACAGTAGCACCCCGCGCCTGCGGTCCTTGGTTCCGCGCCCGCGGCTTCCTGAGTTGCTTCCACCTTCTCCTTGAGCATCTCTTTCCCCTCCATAGCTCAATATGCATCTATAGGCTTCTCCAAAAGGGCCAAACATTTACAAAACAACGAAGAAAAACTAAGAGAAACATAAGAAAAGGGAGAAAAGGAGAGGAAACACGAGAAAGGACAAAGCATCCCAAAAACGAAGATAAAATGCTTTAAAAAGGATCAAACAAGTGCAAATGAGGGGAAAATTATTAGAGAAAAAGGATAAAAGAGTGGCATGAATGCCACTCATCAAAATCCCCACACTTGCTTTTTTCTTGTCCTCAAGCAAAGAAAACTAGAAGAGTTAAAGCTAATAAAGAAAAGCCGAATTCGCTTTTAGCATAAGCAACAAGCAATTTGAACCTCAAGGTCACCAATGAGGGCGAGTTGTTATCTTGTGAGGGTTTTCAAAGAGTTTGCCCCACAACTCTCACAAAATTGCGTTCAAGACAAACCTAAAAGGAGAAAAGAAGATGATGAATCAATAAGCACATGCAAATCATAATCAAATCAAGCTTTTAGAGACAATATGCATAAGTGGATGGCAAGCTTTCTAAGTGGTGAAAGTGAGCATGCAAGGGGATGCCAATGGTTGAATGAAGGATAAACCATGCTAAGTATAATGAACTCTAACATGTGCCACTCCCCCCGCATTCCATACATTCTTACCGCGTTCCCTCATCTAGATTCAATCCACCCTTGGACGTAGCATCTCATGACTCCTCGAAGGAGCCGGAACAAAATTCAAAACAATATAAAGTGGGGAAACCCGACATATTACCAAGTCATTCCTTTCACTATACTTGAAATCTCTCTCCCGCCACCGACTAGAGACTCAACCAACCTAAGTCAAAAGAACATTGAAAGGGTTGTTGCGTTGGCTAGGGGGTAAGGGCGTGGAAAAATTTGGAAATTAGAGCTTAGCCTAATCGTGAAGTGAAAGGTGATCAAGCCTTTTTTCAAAATTAAACCTCTGCCGATCTTCAAACTATATTGCCACAACTTTGTATCGCATTGCCAAACATTATGAACTTTAATCTTTTCCTTTCATCAATTTTTTTTTTACTTTATTCCAAAGTCCTTGCCTTTTTTAACTATGGACGGATTTTTCTAGGATTTGCACTTGCTTTTATTGAACAAATATTCACAACATCACAATCTCACTTTCCATTAAGAACCACTACCCTCCATATTTCCAATCAAAACATCTATAAGCTTTTGAGGCTTGAATTTCACGATCCTAAGGGTGAAAGTAAAATAAAAGGCCATGGGCTTATAATGTGCCAAAATCAAGGAGGGGAAAGGCTCAACATGGGAAGCAAAGGGGGCAAATGCAACCAAAAATACAATAAGATGAAATCTAAACCTAGAAAACAAAATAGTCACCGAATGAAAGAATGTTCTTTATCATCCCTAAGTTAGTTTGGTCGCGATCTTGGGAGTTAGATGCTACTTTCTAGATTCAAGCATACCTTGGTAAGGATCCTACGCCGCTCATACAAAGAGATGTTGAAAGCTTGAACAATGAAACTCACATCAGGTTACAAAAACTACCTCTAAGGCTTCAAATCCCCTAATGAGAGCAACACCTTCTTACCATAAACAAGTGAAATTGGATTCAATAGGCCTTACGAGTTCTAGACCGGCTACCTTAGCATGGACCTATCCTAAAGTCAACCGATAGAAATCCCGAAGCATGCAAACTTTTAACACTTAGTTAGAAAGACATTCAGTCACACAAGTTATCTTTTATTATGCTCAAAATGAAAATGAAACAACTAAGGTTTTCATGGTTTGTCTTGAAACACTAAAATCATTTTTTTTTGAAAAAGAAAGGAGAATAAAAGCATAGAAGGCAAGTAAACATTTAATTCCCAATCAAATGCATACAACCTCGAACAATCAACTCCATCCTAATCTAACCTAAACTATGCAGAAAAAAGAAAATAAAAGAGAGAAAAGGAAAGGTCTCACCTAAATGTTTCTTGAAGAAAAATAAAGCAACCAAACCATTTATCATAACTCGATATGTTGCTTCCAATGTTCTTCAAAGCTACAAAAGAGAGAGGTGAAAACAAAGACAAAAACTATACAAAGAGAAAGGTTAGAGAAAAAAAACAAATCTACAAACTTGAACCATGGGCACAACCGAGTGACCAAATCATCATCCAATCATCATCAACATCAACATCATCATCAGTCAATTAACAACAATACAACCAAAAGTTAAAACCCAACACTCGATAACAATACCAACATAATTCATTCAAACGTTCCCACGAGTCCTTGGTTCCTTCCCCCACACTTATCCAAAACTACTCCCTCTTGACTCAAACACCCTCCACACTAAATAAGAGCATCGTCCTTGATGCTCCACATGCAAATACACACACAAGGGAGGAACCAAAAGGGGAGGGGGAGACATGCATACCAAGGGGGAACTATTGGCCACTAGGGCTGGCACCATCATCATCCCTATCATAGGAAATATCCGAGGGGGGCATAGGGATCCCAACCTCCGGTGTAACCGGGAGGCCACCCATAATGACCTTTGAAAATGTCAAGTTGGGATTGGGTCAATTGGTCATATGGCTCGGGTTACACCAATTGCGAAGGGTGAGAGGGATCAACGTAGGGGTAATTTGGGTCACCCCTATAATCACTCCCACCCGAAACCCGGTAGTCATAATGATCAGACTCATCGGGGAACTCTTTCCTTGGCTCATCGGGGTTTGAGACACCCGGCTAATAGGGGTACGTAGGTTGGTTATCACCCCTCAATGAAGGCACGGGCCCTTACTGGGCCGACGTATATGGATAGTTAACTAGAAGAGTGTTCTCCCCCTATGTACACTAGCATCATACAAGGCATTAGTTTGAAAAACATTATGTTAGTTAGAGGCGAACATACCTTGCATGCAAAGTTGCATGCTCTCCATTTGCGCTCTCATTGCCGCCATCTCTTGTTGAAACTTGGGTTTTTGTTGTTGTTGTTGTCTTCTTCTTCTTCTTCTTCCATCTTGATTTTATTGTTGTGCTTCAACTTCATCCTCCTCCTCACCCTCAACATTAATCTCCATCTCTTCATCCACTTCATTCACCTCGCCTAAATCTACCTCCATATCATTTGGAAGGACCCCTGAGTCTTTCCTTACCCACCATGGGTGAACAACTCCTTCTCTTGTGCGGGAAGTGAATTCCGGCTTCGGGAGGAAACAATAATGTCGTTGGGATACTAGAAGGCTCCAAATCACGACGACATTGGTTCCTTGATGAATTGCATTGTTTTGAGTTGCTTTTCATTAAACCAAATATCGCTCCCGTCGCTTTTCCCAACTATGGTGCACGAGCGCAATTTCTCTTCATGACCCAATTTCTCCGCTAATAGAGTCACCATAGCCCCAGAATGTATCTCCCACGTCTTTGTTCCCGAAACAATAGCTTTAATGCATTCGGTGAAGATGCAGCCCAAATTAACCCTATGATTGTATTCCGGCTGAGATACAACCCATAGAATCCGGATTTCTTCTAATGTAATCTTCCCCAAATCTTGTTTGTTGAAAACCATGTACCCAAGAATACGGTGGAGCAACCTTAGAGCCGGGTGCATGATCTCACTATCCAATGACCACTTAGCATCAAATTTATTTTTTCGGTAGATGCTTTTCCACCAAAGACGGGGGTTGTAATAAGGAAGTTTCTCATACTCGGGGAGTAATATGTTGGCATCGGGGTTGAGGTCGAGGCATTCATTGAACTTTCGGAGGAACATAGTCACTTTCTTGTTGAAAAGTTGGAAGGAGATGGAAATGTTGTTGTTTCCTGTGGCATGGGTCTTGAATGAGGCTAGGAACTCCAATGTAGGCTCACGGTATGTGTTATAGGCTTTCTTAACAAAGGAGTTTAGCCTAAGATTGTTGAAGAAAAACCAACAATCGTCATCAATTCCCAATCTTGTAGTGGTGGGTTGATGGTAGAGTTTAGAGGGATGGATTTTTCGTGATTGGAGGGCATCGTAGTTGGTTTTGTGGATCTTATTTGTGAATTTGGTTGGGGGCAAAGGTGGTGGAGGTTGTTGTTCATCGGTTTGAGCGGTTTGGGAAGATGAACCTTTGGGTTCTTTTCCACTCTTTCTCTTCTTAGAACCTAATCCAAGCACCATTTTCACTTTTCAATCAATTAAATCTCACAACTCTAAAATTCAATCCAACAAATCCACCCACAAATCACACAACACAAGCCTCAACAATCCAAATATATCTCAACTCCAAACAACACAATTTAACCAAAAATTACCACAAGAATTTCCAACTAATCAAGTCAATCAAAAAATCAACCAAATCAAAAAATCAACCAAGATTAAATCAATGTCAACAATAAAATTTACCAATTCAAGCATGAAATATCACCAAGCTAAAATCACAAGAATTAACCATGAAAATCATCCAAAATTTGCTAAAAAATTCAATAAAACTAGAAAGGAGAAGATTATACCAACTATGAACACCACAAATCAACTCCTGCTAGCCCCGAAGAATAAGAACTCCAATTGCTTCAACAATGGTGAACCTCGGAATTTTCGAACCCTTGATAATGGAGATTGCTAAACAATGATGAATTTGATGTTATGAGAAGAGATTTTGTGAAATTTGAGATGAAAATTGGTGGAATTCAATGACTTTTGGTAGTTAGGGTTGAGGGTTTGGGGGTTTTTAGAGAGAGAGTGAGTGAAAGAGGTGAAATGAGTGAAAGAAAATGGCGAAATCAGCTTTAGAAGCTGATTTAATGAAGCCGAACCCCGATTGTCGCGCCCGCAGGTATCTGGCAGCCGCGCCCACGGGCCTTCAAGCCACGCCTTCTCCTAGGGCGCTGCTGGGCATCTACCGGAAATTTTGAACTTGGACTCTTGGCTAGCCGCGACCCTCTCCTGAAACAGCCGCGCCCGCAGGCTCCTGGAGAGGGTTCTCCTTAGATACGGCTCCTCTTTTCTCTTGTGACAATAATTTTTTCATTCTTCTCCACTCTTAACTCAATCTTGACTTGACTAATCATGATCTTAAGACCTCAAATCCCTAACAACACATGTAGTACCCAAAATGTCCAAGTACCTAAAACAAAAAACTAAAGAAACATAAGATAGAGACTATCAACAAAATCGACCAAAAATAGGAAAATAGGAGTGAATAGAGTCAAGAGCTAGGGTTGCCTCCCAAGAAGCGCTTCTTTATGAGGTCACTAGTTTGACCATGAGAAAAATCCATTAAGGGGGAGGCTTGGGATCCAAAGGATCAAGCCTCAAGCTTTCAATGAGACCAACTTCTTCCTTGCAAAAGTAATGCTTCAAACGATGACCATTGACCATAAATTTGTTCCTGCTCGCATCTAGCTCAAAAGAACCATAGGGAGTAGTCTTTGAAACAACAAAAGGCCCAGACCATTTGGACTTGAGTTTTCCCGGAAACAAACGAAGCCTTGAGTTGAAAAGCAACACCGTATCTCCAACCTTGAAGCTCTTGTTTCTTATATGTTGGTCGTGCCACTTCTTGGTCTTCTCCTTATATAGCCTTGAGTTTTCATATGCGTCATATCTAAGCTCTTCTAGTTCATTGAGCTTGAGCAATCTCTTTTCACCGGCCAACAACATATCCATGTTTAGCTTCTTGATAGCCCACCACACTTTATGTTCGTATTCCACCGGCAAATGACAAGGCTTCCCATAGACTAACCGATAAGGGGTTATACCTATTAGAGTCTTGTATGCCTTCCTAAGAGCCCATAGCGTGTTATCAAGTTTGAGCGACCAATCCTTCCTCGATTTGTTCACCATCCTTTCAAGAAGATTCTTGATTTCTCGATTCGACACCTCCACTTGCCCTTGAGTTTGAGGATGGTAGGGAAGACCAACTTTGTGATGAATTCCATATCTCTTGAGAAGAGCTTCAAATTGCTCTTTGGCGAAATTAGAGCCTCCATCACTAATTAACATCCTTGGAACACCAAATAAAGGAAAAATGATCTTCTTTAGAAGCTTGAGCACAACCTTATGATCATTGGTAGGAGAAGGTATGGCTTTAATCCACTTAATCACGTAATCAACCTCTACCAAGATGTATAAATTCCCACAAGAGGAAACAAAATGCCCCATAAAGTTGACACCCCACACATCAAAAGGCTCAACTTCTAAAATGTTTTGTTGAGGCATTTCATCTCTCTTGGTAATGCCACCACTTCTTTGACACCTATCACATCTTAACACAAACTTGCAAGCATCCTTATGCATCGTCGGCCACCACAAGAGAGATTGAGAAATCTTTGCCACCGTCTTGTCAGCACCGCCATGACCTCCACATGACAACGAGTGGTAATGCTCAACAACTCCATCAATTTCATGGTCCGGCACACATTTACGAAAAAGGCCATCTCCACATTGTTTGAAAAGGTATGGGTCATTCCAAAAGTACCTTTTCACCTCCTTAAAAAACCGTTTTTATTTTGTTGAGAAGAGAGATCCAGGGGAATGACCCCACAAGCAAGAAAATTTGCTATATCCGCATACCATGGGCTAGATGCCAAACCCATATCCATAAGAGTTTCAAATCCCATTTCCTCATTGATTAACACATCCTCCTTGTTATCAAAAGGAAGCCTAGACAAATGATCCGCCACATAGTTCTCCGCTACCTTTTTGTCTCTCATTTCCATGTGAAAATCTTGGAGGGAGAGAACCCAACGGATAAGACGTGGCTTTTCTTCCTTCTTTGGTCATGAGATATCGAGCCGCTATATGATCCGTGTACACAATCACCTTAGAGCAAATAAGATAGGATTGAAACTTGTCAAATGCAAACACCACTGCTAATATTTCCTTTTTCGTTGTAGTGTAGTTCCTTTGAGCTTCATCAAAAGTTCTACTTGCATAGTAGATGACATATGATCTTCCTTCTTTCTTTGGCCCTAGCACGGCACCTACTACAAAGTCACTAGCATCGCACATTAGCTCAAAAGGCAAGCTCCAATCCGGAGCTTGCACAACAGGAGAGGAAATGAGAGCCTCCTTGAGCTTGTGAAACGCCTCAAGGCAAGCCTCATTGAAGCTAAAAACAACATCCTTTTTGATTAATTCGGTTAAAGGTTTGGCGATAGATGAAAAATCTTTAATGAACCTCTAGTAAAAACTGGCATGCCCAAGAAAAGCTCTTACTCCCGTGATGGAGGTAGGAGGGTCAACTTTGCAATCACCGAAACTTTGGCCTCTCAATGCCATTCTTTGAAACTTTATGGCCAAGGACAATACCCTCCTCATCCATAAAGTGGCATTTTCCCCAATTCAGAACCAAGCTCGTCTCTTGACACCTTTTAAAAACTTTTTCAAGATCATAAAGGCAATTGTCAAAAGACGAGCCACCAACACTAAAATCATCCATGAATGCCTCAATTTCTTTTTCAAGCATCTCAGAGAAAATAGAAGTCATGCATCGTTGGAAAGTTGAAGGAGCATTGCATAACCTGAATGGCATTCTTCGGTATGTAAATGTTCCATATGGATATGTGAAACTGGTTTTCTCTTAGTCACTTGGATGGATAGGGATTTGGAAAAATCCGGAGTACCCATCTAAGAAACAAAAGAAAGCATGGTGAGAAAATCTTTCCAACATTTGGTCCATGAATGGTAGAGGAAAATGGTCCTTCTTTGTATTTTTGTTCAATCTCCTATAATCAATAGACATCCACTACCCGGTCACCGTCCGGGTGGAGATTTCCTCTCCTCCTTCATTTTTGATGATGGTCATTCCACCCTTTTTGGAACTACATGAACCGGGCTAACCCATTTGCTATCGGAGATAGCATAAATGATGCCCGCTTCACGTAGTTTCAAAATCTCTTTCTTGATAACCTCTTGGAGGTTAGGGTTCAACCTCCTTTGAGGCTCAATGGAGGTGGATTGATCATCTTCAAGATGAATACGATGCATGCACAAAGAAGGGCTAATACCCTTGATATCATCAATGCTATACCCTATCACATCTTTATATTTTCTCAAAACATCAAGCAATTTTCCAAATGAAGTCCATCAAGGCTAGCATTGACGATAATAGGGTATTTTCCTTCATTATCAAGAAAAGCATATTTCAAAGAAGGGGTAAGGGGTTTGAGTTCTACCTTGGGAGGAGGCATAGAACTCTCCTCTAATTTCTCCTCTTCTTGTTCAAGCTCGATTGCCATTTCTTGTTCAACCTCATCCACCTTCGAGGTTTCCTCCAAAGCCATGACGAACTCTCTTGCCTCTTGTGAATGAAACCCTTCCTTGCAATTAAGAGCTTAAATCATTGGATCTTGTGGCCTCATCACTACCCTCCCCAAACGATCTAACTCCTCATTAACAACATCAACTCGGTGGCAGTTCTCAACAATAGGGGTCTTGAGTAACTTGGAGAACTCAAAGAAAATCTTCTTATCGGCCACCTCCCATGTAATGGTGTTATTCTTGCAATTAATGACCGCCCCCATGGTTTTAAGAGCTTCACGACCCAAGATCAAAGGAGTATCAACATCCTCCTCCATATCTACCACTACAAAATCACATGGCACATAGATATGCCCAGCTTGAATAGGAACATCTTAAAGCTCACCACAAGAAAGTTTATTTTTCTTGATAGGTCGGCTAGTTGAATTGTTTTTCTTGTGGGAATCATTTCAATATTTAGCTTTTGTTCAATGGAGGGGGGAATTAAGCTAACACTTGCTCCTAAATCGGCAAGGCACCCCTAGGTTCCATGTTACAGATCTTAACTGGTAAAGTAAAGCTTCCCGGGTTCATCTCTTTCTTTGGCATCTTGTGTTTAACGAGTGCACTAACTGGATGAGGGAAGGTAATGAGCTCATTATTGAGCTTCCTCTTGTTGTTTAAGATGTCTTTGAGAAATTTGGAGTAGGAAGGCATTTGGGTAACAACCTCGATGAAAGGGAGACTTATGTGCAGTTCATTACACTAAGGAATTTTGCTAATTTATCTTTCAAATTTCTCTCCAGAAGCCTCCCAGGAATAGGAACCAGCTTATCTAGATTCCTAGTCTCACTAGGACTTGAGGTTGTTTTCTCATCATGGTGCTTCCTATTCTCTACATTTTCTTCTTTCTCAACACCTTTGTCTTCTTCAACTCTCTTCTCCACCCTCACACTTTCTTCTTCCCCATCTTTAGGCCCTTCATAGGATGTGACCGATCTCAATGTAATTTCCTTGCAAGAATCGGGTTTCAAGTTGTGAGAGGGGTTAGGTTGTGGTTGCGTGGGTAAAGTAGAAGGTGAGTTGAAAGATACTCTCTTGGCCAATTGGGCTAATTGTGAATCAACCATCTTGTTATGAGCTTTGACCTCTTGCATTTGTTGATTCATGGCTTGGAGTTGTTGAAGAATTTGGGTTTGTGTGGAATCCGATTGAGGTGCTTGATCTTGACTCCTTTAAGACCCTTGATTTTGATTGTTGTATTGGTTTTGGTTGTTGTATTGGTTGTTTCTTGGGTAGTTACCCCTTGGGTTTTGGTTTTGAGGTGGAGGTGGATTTTGATATTGAGGGTTGGAATTGTATGATTGTTGAGCTTGTTCCCCCATTGTTGAGGTTGAGGTGCAAATCCGGGTGGTGGTTGCCTCCAAGCTACTCCTCCACCACTTCCCCGAAATCCATCTTGCCTTGTGTTGTAAGCCGGAACATGTTCGGGGCTCAAGCCTCCACAATAAGATGTATCATGGTTTGTACCACCACAATTTTGACATGAGAAAGAATTGACTTGAGAGGAGCTTGCCCCACTATTAACACTTGTGTTCAACTTTGCAAGCCCCTTGGTCAAAAGCTCTATTTGATGTTGTAATTGATCAACCTTCTCTAATTCATACATACACTTTTCTTCGGTGTATTCCTTCTTCTACCACCCCAAGAGTAGTTCTTTGCCACTTATTCAGTCGTTGCCTCGACTTGGTTTTGGGGGATCTTGATCAATTGTCCACCAGCCCCCGCATCCAAGTTAGCTCTAGACATGGGTCCAATCCATCATAGAAGAATCGCATTAGCAAGCTTTGATTGTATTCATGGTGAGGACATGCTTGTACCCACTCCTTGAACCTTTCCCAAGTTTCACTAAGACTCTCATCCATTTCTTGTTCAAACGATGCAATCTTCCTTCTCATCTCGGCGGTCTTTTCCTCAGAAATAAACCTCCTCAAGAATGCGTTGACTATCTCTCTCCATGTTGTGAGAGAATTTGGCCTCACTTGCTTGAGACACTTCTTAGCTCTACCCGAAAGAGATTGGTGAAATAGATGCATTCGGATGTACTCTTGAGAAACTTGATTGGTTTGAATCATGGCACATAGCTCAAGGAATCTATCAGGGTGCTTAATAGGATCTTCCCTTGGAGAACCCGAAAATTGCTCCCCATGTACCATCCTTGTGTATTGGGGATGAATGGTAAAGTTGGTTTCCGTGATGGGAAGCAAGATCCCTCCCGTGAGCTCATAATCCTCCGGGTTTCAAACTCACGAAACAAAACTTCATCGTCTTCTCCCGCCATTGTCTCACTTTGAGAACTTGAAGAACAAGAGTCACTCCCATTATCAACAATAGAACCAAGACCTCTTCCTTCTTCTTGATAAAGCCTACGGACTTGTCTCAATGTTCGGTCAATCTCGTGGTCAATGTTATGTGTGGGCGGGCCTTGAGATCTCCTATGCATACACCAAAGCTAAGCAAACAATTAGCAATGAAAAGTAGGATAAAACAAGAAAAACAAAAAGAAAAGCAAATAAAATGACTCTAACAATAGCAAAAATACATGCAAAACAAGCCATCTCCCCGGCAACGGCGCTAAAATTTGATCGAGGTGGAGTAGGTCCTTGAATCTACTACCCTAATCAAATTAATTCACTAGTAGAAAAAACAAAATTGGCACCGGTTCAAAACCGGTGGGTTTTGAACCGGTGCCAATTTGGGGGGTGCCAATAATTGCATTAAAAGCCACCGGTTTGAACCGATGGGAAAGCTTAAAATTGGCACCGGTTAACCGGTGCCAAAAATGTCCCTTTTTTTTCCCTTAAAAATTTAGCAAAAAACTAATACAACACCAAATATAATAGAAATTCATAATCAGTAATTACACACCAAATGCTACACCAAATATAATTGAAATTCATAATCACCAAAATGATATGTATATACATAATACATTAATACATAATATAATTTAAATTCATAATCAGTAGTTTTACACTTGCCCAAAAAAAAAAAAATAAACAAATGGATTCGACGAGAAGCAAAACAGCATGAGCTCAGTAGCTGAATTGCAGAAGCAGTATCGACCATCAATTTTCTCCTCCGACCCCGAATTCGACGAAGATGACTCACGAACTGAAAATTGAAAAAAAACAAAACGATTAAATTCGGATAATTATACCCGAAAAACACAAAATTATACAAAAAAATTGAAAAAAAAACAAAATCCCCGAAAAAAAAATAACCTAAAAAATTCAAAATAAAAAAAAACCCAAAAAACACATGCATGTACCCATTAAAATTGATTAATTAACCCAAAATTAAACCAAAAAAAAACGAGAAAAATGGAATTAAAATACAAAACCCATTAAATTCGGATAATTATACCCATAAAAATTGAATTAAAATCCAAAAATCGATTACATATACCCAGAAAAATCGATTAAAATCCAAAATCGATTACTTAAACCCTAAATTAAATTCAACAAAATCGATTAAAATCGAATTAAACCAATAAATTAAACCCTAACCTCGTATAAATTATACCCAGAAATTGTTGTTGTTGTTGATGTCGGTGGGCTTTGCGGCGGTGGTCGAACTTTGTGATACTAGGATCAAAGCTTAAACATGATACTAGAAACCAATAAAGATCAAAGCTTTAAACCTAACATGGTACTAACATGCTATCAGAAAAGAGTAAAAGGCACCTTAAACATGATACTAGAAAGCAATAATAACATCCTAACGTGATACTAGGAATTAAACAAATTTAAACATGCTTTCCACAAGAATAGAGCAATAAGATTACATACTTTGATGCCTCGTACCTTTTTCTAATAACAAAATACACGCGTTAGTAACTTCAACGAAAAGTATAAAACAAACAATTAAATTAAGTAATTGAAATATAGATTTGGGACCAAACCCTCAGAAATTATAACCTTTCTCGTCTAGGGCGAAGGCAACTTCGAACTCGGCTAGGTGTGTCTAGTGCTAATGTATGAGGAATTGTGTTTGAGGGAAGGTTTAGAAAAAGAATATAGAGAAGGAAAGCTTCTAGCTTTAGAGAGAGAAAATAAAGAGATGATTGTTGTAGATGATTAAAAAAAAGGGGAGATATGACCTCTATTTATCAGAAAATAGAGAGTCAAAGAATAAGAAAAGAATCCGAATTCGAATCGAATTAAAACTCGTTGGTCAGCAGTTTTTGCGAATTTTGTTTTTATCATAACTTTTGATCCAGAAGTTCAAATAAGTCATATAATATGTCGTTGGAAAGAAATTGAAGTTTTTTTTCCAACCTAATTATAATCAGATTTAAATCTTTTGTAGATAAAAAGATGTGGCCGAGATAGTGGAAGGGTGTCAGTTTTGGATAGAGTTTCGTATTCCTTTCATATCTTTTTCGTTATACCTCGGAGTTAATATTATAATATGTCATTGGAAAGATAATTTCAAGGTCTATCCAACCATATAAGATTTAGATAAAAATTATGAGTCGCGAAAATAATATCTAACTGTCTTTGAACATCTTTAAATTCAAATAGAATTAGGTCTTAAAAAAGGAAAGTTTTAAAAAAGGAAAGTTTTTATTCCATTTCAAATTCCTTGATTTTATCTTTTCAAAAAGGATAATTAAGATATTTTAGAAACTCATAGAGGCTTCTAATTAAATCCTAACTAGTTTAGGAATAGGATTAAACCTTTGGACCCTCCACATGATCATTGGGCCGTAGGTAAAATCCGGTTTGAGCCCAGTTTAGTATTTTGGCCATAACTTCCTCATTATTCATCGGAATTGGTCTTATAATATATCGTTGCAAAGGTCTTTTCAAGCCCCATCCAACTACACTATTATTAGACCCATATCATGGACCAACCTAAACTGGAATGCACGTTTTTCATAAATAGGGTAAGAAAAGAAATATTTTTAAAAACAGAAAGAAGAGATATTTTAATAAAAACATCCTCATCACTAGACTTTTTACACTTTCACTTCGATCGATAATCAATGACATGAAAGGTATTCATCACTAGGTTTGGTTTTGGGGAGACACATTTGGGTGTCTACAGAAGCCCCTACTTTGACTGAGTTTGGAGAAACGCAAGTTTCGAAAACAAAAGTCAAAGTAGCGATAGGGACGGAGAATGATTCAGAACGTTCTGCGATCCTAAATCACTCTTGTAACGCCGATACCTACAAACTATCGTTAGTTAAAACAAATAAAAGAGTTAAGAAATGCGTATCTTGCACCGTCGAGCACACGTCTCTTGAGGTAACTGATTTGTTGCATTTGCTTTGACGACCTTCCACAAGCTAGAGAACGCCATCCCGCCTAAAGACTGCTACGCTTGTAACTGCCTCCAATTTCCTTTGTGATAATCTTCCGCAAGCTAGGGAACACTATCGAAGATTGTTTAGCTTGAAACGATCCTCTTCCGGTTTGTGACCATTTTCCACATCTTAGGAAACACGATCAAAGATAACTCCGCTTGAAATCACCTTCAGTTGTTGCGATAATATTCAGAAGAAAATTACCGAAGATCAACGCCTGTCGATCCTTAATGCTGCTTGAATTTTGTTGTTGATGCTTTGGATGATGACAATCCTCTTTTCTTCAGGAACAGTTGTCAACACGACTCTTGTATGATGTATGACAATCCGATTTAGGGAAAGTTGTCAATGCGACTCTTGTATGATATATGACAATCCGATTTAGGGAAAGTTGTCAATGCCACGTAACAATCCATCCTTGGAAATGTTGCTACGATGAAGCGACAATCCGTATCTCGGAAAATTTGCCAAAATCCAATTTTGGGAAAAGTTGCCAATGCTTCGTAACAATCTGTCATAAGAACTTTGCTACGATCGACAATCCATGTCTTGGAGTATAACTCTTGAAAGCAATCCACCTTGGAAATTTGCCAACGCTATGCGACAATCCTTTTAGGAAAATATTGCCACTATTAACAATCTGCGTCTTAGAACATTTGCAAAAAAGAGTCGACCGACAATCCACTTCGGGAAAATTTGCCACTTATTGAAATGAATGACAATCCACGTTTGAGGAACCTTTGCCGAAATTTATGATGAGTAGAGACCTACGACAATTCTTTGGGAAATTTTTCCATAGGGAACTATGTGTATGACAATACAATCTCAGAAATATTGCCAAGGATTTGATTCATGTATGACAATCCGAACTTGGAAAGCTTGCCAAATAGAGAAAGAGTACGACAATCCATGCTTGGAAACATTGCCAATTTGAGATGACAATCCAATCTTGGAAAAATTGTCGAAGATTTGATGAATGTATGACAATCCGAACTTGGAAAAACTTTCCAAATAGAGAAGGAGTACGACAATCCACAATTGGAAACTTTGCCAGAGATGACAATTCAATCTTGGAAAAATTATCGTTTAAGAAGAATGCGCGACAATCCACTTTTGGAAATATTGTCAGTTGGGGATGACAATCTAATCTTGGAAAAATTGTCATATAAGTGCTTTCTTTTGAACCGATGCCTTGGTTCTTGTAATGAGCCAATGTTTAGGCGCTTAAGCTAAGTGAGACGATCGTCGTCAAGTCAATCACTTACTGCGATTGTAATTGAGTCGAAAACTAATCATGTCAATTTGCTTATAGGGGCTAGCTGGCGTACCAAGGAACCTGAAATCGCTGTATGAGGTCCGCATAACCCAATATGGGACCACGCATCTCATTGCTACTCCGGCACACGCTGGAAACCGTTGTCGCCGCGTCCTCGCTCTATCGTCAGGCGACAGATTTTGTCGCCAGACGACAGCCTTGTCGTATGACGCTGGAGTCAGGTTTTCATTCGCGGTTTTTCGAAAAATCCGGGAATGTTCTTGCTCACTGAAATGTACCTGCATTTATATTTTGGACTATAGGACTTTGCTTATCTTTCTTTAGGGTTGACCTAAGACTTAGTGTTGCTTGACTCATTGACTTGACATGACTCAAGGTATAAACTTAACTTAATGATGACTCACTTCGTGTGACTCGTGTGTGCATAGTGTTGACTCCTGAAGCTCGATATGTACATGACTCGAAATGCAGAAAACAAAAATTTCCGTCATTTTTGTGGAGGGTACCAACTTTCTCCCGAAAATGAAAGACGCAAAAAGGAAGAAGTTTTTTATGGTGCATGTTGAATGAGTTTAGTCAAACGTTGTTTGATACTATCTCTCAAGGTTCAAGGATTAACTCATCCTAGGCTATCTCAATTGTTGACTCAATGATGAAAGTATTTGGGTAACTTAGGCGCGGAGGCTAAGTACTTCATACTTTGTGATGCAATGATGAGTGATGAGTGATTTTGTTATGACAAAGTATGTTCCAACGTTGTGTTAAGATTTCATGACAAATGGTTCCTAAGGGAAAGACTATTTGGTCATGTATCTGTGTAGTGTGTGAAAGTGACACTAAAGTTAGGCTGCAAGGGCTAAGTGTGTGGAAAAATATATTAAAAAGAGTCAAATGATGGTGTCTCTTAAGCTAGGTAAGCTAATGATGTGAGGATCAAGCCCCCAAGTCTAGCTCTAAGTGAATAGGGATGAGCATTGGAGATCCTTTGATATGATCATGGTGTGAGTGTGTGAATGTGAATATGAATGCATGTTTATTATGGCCGCAGCCCTTTGTGAGGTTGCCTACGTATCCATTAGGAATCAGGCCGAACGTAGCTCTAGCCGAACCTCACACAAGTATGTGTATACCTCAAAGAGGTCTTTTAAGGGTTGTAACGTGGTTAGGCTAAAGGTTGAGGAAGAAAGGGATAAAGGCTCAAGACCCTAGATAAGCCCCCAAGGTGTGCAACCTTGCTTTTGAATCTTTGTATTTATATGCTTGAGGTTTTTCATTTTTGAGCTCTTTCTCTTTTTTTTTTTTTTTTTTTTTTTTGCTCTCTTTTTTGCTTTTGCATTTTTTTTTATTTTGAACCTTTTTTGATAAGTGTAGGCAATCCCGATCATGCGGTCTATCACTCACTTGGCATTCATGTTTCTCAGGCACGGTACCGAGCACTCGATAAGATACGCAATCTGAGACATGTTCATATCAAAGCCATGTTCATATCAAAGACATTGGAACACTTGCCCTTTCGCCACTTGTATTGTTTTTGCTATTTTAATTTTTTGATTCACTCAAGCTTTTGAAATTGCATAAGTTACACACCATCCCATCCCAAGATTAGGTAGATGTGGGTTGAAGAAAGAAAGGTCTATCGTTAGATGAGGCTCAAAGTGGTTTATAAAGAAAGGATTGCATATTTGAAGGGTGAAAGGTGATATGATGTGGCTACAAGGAGTGCCTCAAATTATTGGTATACCTTGTGCTTAGTTCGACATGGATTTTTTTTATTTTTTATTTTATATTTTTTATTTTTTATTTTTTTTAATGCGATGTAATGAAATGATCATATGTAAGGAAATAAATGCTCATTTTATTAAAAGGGGAAGAAATAATGATCCTACAAAATAAATCTAAGGAGAAAAAAATTATGCCTATGCTAGACTTATTGGGGAAAGGAATAAAAAAGAAATAGAAAAACAGGTCACGAAATCTAGTCGTTGAAGCTCGCCTCTTGTCTTACTCGGTCTTCTTGCCCACTGGAGGTATAGGAAGCTTGTTATTGTCGATCAAATATTGGATTGCTTCCTTTAGCTTCCAACAGCTCTCGGTAGTATGACCCCTACCTTGATGGTACTTGCAGCATACATTTGGGTTCCAACTAGGCAATCTCTTCTCAAGTGGGGGATCTTGAATGGGTTCAATAGGAGTAAGGAATTTCTTTGCATGGAGTCAATCGAAAGCATCATCGTAGCTAATTCCAATAGGGGTGAAATCCTTTCTTAGTTGCTTTCTAAATCCTCGATTATCCATGGCTAAGATTTCATTAAGGTCGAAAGTACCAACACTGTTGCTAGAGTAGGTGTTTTCGGAAGAAGAAGGATAATCGTTCTTCTTTACTTTACAGCCACTGTTGTTATCGTTACTAATTCGGGCCTTCTTGTCGCGTGAAGGAACATGAAGGAGGCTTGAATCAATGAGGTCTTGAACACGATCTTTGAGAGCGAGACATACTTCGGTGGTGTGACCACGACCTCTATGGTATCAGCAATAAGATTTTGGGTCCCAATTGGGATACCGTTTTTTAGGCGGAGGGTCTTGACTGGGACCAATGGGGCGAATGAGACCTTGATCGTGGAGACAATCAAAAGCTTCATTGTAAGTCATTCCTATTGGTGTGTATTCTTCAATGGTCCGTTTTGCCCGTGGCTTAGGAGCATTGAGTTTTTCATTAGATCCTTGGTGAGAATTTTGTTAAACAACCATCATCCGATTTGCTAATCCTTCTACCACATTCAAGAGCATGGCAATGACATCTTGCAGTTTTCGAACGTCTTCTTTTTGACTTGACGAGTCTTCCCTGATATTATCTAAGAAAATACTTTCATCCTCCTCAATCACGGCCACTTCATCAAGAGAGGTTATATAAGCTGTCTCGATCATGGGCTTACCTATAGGTGTGATAAGGAGTGAAGGATCGAAGGATGTTTGATCTTCTGCGATGGCTAGAAGCTCGGATGTTTTATTGTCATCCATCAGATCTTGAATAGCTTCTTTGAGTTTCCAACACTCCTTAGTGTCGTGACCCTTTCCTTGGTGATATTTGCAGTGCTTATTAGGATCCCACTTGGGTGGCCTGGCTTCTGGAACTGGATCTTTGATAGGCCCTATGGGCATGACTAGTCCTTTGTGGTGTAGTTTTTTGAAAGTTGTTTCATAACTCATACCAAGTGGAGTGAACACTCTTTTCGACCGTTGGATTCGTGGTTTGGAGGTGATCGTAGCATGTACTTCATTAATGGGAGAGGAAGAAGAAGGATGGTCGTTCTTCTTTCCTCTCGCACTATTATCTTTCTGAAGGTCATCTTCAATGTCAATGCCTATATTATACACAGCCTTGAAAGTATTCAAGTTGTGTTGATATTTTAAGTGCTTTGCATATTTTTCTTGAAGATTCTTGATGAACATCCTCACAGATTCTTTCTCGGTAGGAACCTTGACCATATTAGCAGAAGTTTCCCTCCATTTGTTGAAGAAAGGAATGAACCCTTCATTTTCTTTTTGTTTTAACATCTCAAGTTGTCTGTGGTCTGTTTTATCTTTAATGTTGCACTTATATCTATCTATGAAAGCGTTTACAATTGACTCCCAACTAGAGGTTTTCTCTTTATCAAGAGAAAAGTACCATTGCTGACAAACAGTTTCTAAAGATAGAGAGAACACAGAATGAAAAGCTTTCTTATCTATTCCCTTAATATTCATTACAGTTTCAAAGGCTCTTAAATGAAAATAAGGGTTATCCATTGCCTTAAATTTCGGGATGTCGTTGGCATTGAACTTCTGCGGAAGAAGATCCTTGTCCACCAAGACCCCTTGTGAGCTAATGCCCTGGAATCTATAGTCATTGGATAATCTGCTCAAACTTTCCTGGATGAGCTTCATTTGCTGTTGTCTCACAGGGTCATTGATTTGAAGAGTCAGATTCTTCAACATTTCAGCCATGTTAGCCACTTGTCCCTTGAGTTCGTTGACTTCTTCCTGACTTGCCATTATCTTCTTAGCTTTCCTTTTTTGACCAAATGGCTTATCAAAAAGTGAGACTTGAACGAGAGTGTTGTCCTTGATTAATCGTCCTTCTCTCCTTGACCAAGTACTGTGGAAAGGGAAATTAAGGGATATTCATTGTTAATTATTTGACTCAACTCTATTTAACATGAAATAGTTGGAAGAAAGTAGGAAGAATAAATATTGTAATATGGGGAAAGCATGTAGAGAATGGAAAGATGATGTAGATGGAGAGATATGAAAAAATTAGGAATATAATGTACCCCCAACTCAAATGACGGAAAAAAACGACTCATGCATGAACCTAAGACATGGTCATGGTGACTATATAAAGTGTGTGCTAACACTAGTGAGTGTAGGTGACATGTTAAGACTTGTTTCTTGACCATGTGGCCAGACTATGTGACTAGACTCAAGCTAAGACTAAGTTAAGACCTCACATATATGCATTCAACTGGATAGGCTGTGGTATTTTAGTCATAACTTTTGATTTGTGACTTTGTTTGGGACGAAACCAACGCCAAATTAAAGATAAACCTCGGGGCTACAGATCCTTAGGTTGTACGACTCCTAGTTCTTCCTATAACTCCGGCTATGAGCCAAAACAAGTTGACGCTTGTGCAGTATACGGGAGTAAAAATCCGGGTTGACTCAAAGGGACTATGACTCGATTTTAGACATATTTATTAGCCAAATTAATTAACTAATTAATTAAGAAAAGTCGTTTAGTCCTTGGTTAGTTTATTTAATCATATTTATAATTACAAGTCAAACCAAACGATTAGTTAAATCACATTTAAGTATGCACAAGCAAATAATGCACAAGTAGTCAAATAGTCACAACATGATGCAATGAGTTTGCAACCTAACCATGGCTCTAGTTCTCTAAAGTTCAATGATATTGTTAGTCAAAGAGGGTCCATGGTTATGAGTCCGAATGCATCGCGCGGAAGCCTTACCTTTGGAAGGGTTAGTGCGTATGGATGGGACCCTGCAAGTTAAAAACTTGCTTCCAAGGTTTGGTGGATTCACAAACTCGAATGTACCCGCCGTTGCCAAGAGCGTTCGATTGGGTAGATGGAGCGTGAACCCCCAGAGGGTTATGTCCATATGTAGAACACATATGGGTTTCAGAAAAGAGAGAAAAACTCAATCTGGAAGTAGAATCGAGCCAACAGTGCTAGATATGGTCAAAACAAGAAGGCAGAGTTCTGGCTCGGTATTAAAAGAACTTGGCGCCAGACTACAGGGACTGTCGCCGCAAAAGTACCCCTGTCGCCAGGCGACAGAAGCAGTTTACAGGCGAAAAGCCTTGTTTTCTAGACGCTAGTTCTTACATGCCTCAGCAGGTATCTACGTTCTTAGAATTTTTCAGATTTCGAAGTATTATTTCAATTCTAGTTGAGAATGATATTTCTCAAATTTCCTACGTGTAAAAATCCTATGTTTTTGACTCATTTCGGATGGTCTATCCAATGACGACCTTTTTTATGCATATGATAATAACACTAATCAAAATTACGCACATGAAATACTTAGATACTTTTCGAGTCTCATCCACTCATTCTAGATAATTGCCGAAATAAATTTCAGGAATTAAAATAGAAATCCTCCCCAGTGGCATCGCCAAAAACTGTAGGGAATATTTCAAGCATTACCCCAAACTTGAACCCCACTGTGATCATACACTTAAGTATGGTGGCGTTCAAAGGGAAGGAAGCTAGAGCAAAAGAGTCGCCAACAAGTTTTAGGAACTTGTAAACCGTTCACAAGGTGAAGATTACACCCCTTAACGATCCATGAAATCGTCAACTCCAAAAGGTCTTGAACGAAATAGGGTTCGGGGATGAAGGTACAAATCCAACCTAAAAGAGATTGAACCTGCCCTAAAAATAAGCCTCTACTTCATTTTTCTCGTATTCATGTGCGCTTTCTGACTAACATGCAAACATTAGGTTAACCCTAAACCTGTTTATGTATGTTGGTTGAATTTAATGCACAGATAAAACTATTATTGGCGATCACTTGAATTATAATCATATTAACCCTAAACAAGATTATTAATTATCTTATTAAGCGTGATTACAAGTACAAATTCCCTTTAAACATGCATAAAAGGTGTGATCAAGCAATAACAATAAATATAACATATCAAGCAACATAATAACAATCATCATAATTATTATAATCATGTTAAAGCATAATAATAGCAAGATCCTAGGCATGATACTAACAAGATTAATAACAAATCCTAGCATGTCACTAAGCAATAAAGATCAAAGATTTAAACCTAACATGGTACTAACATGGTATTAGAAAAGAGTAAAAGGCACCATAACCATGATACTAGAAAGCAATAATAACATCCTAACATAATACTAGGAATTAAACAAATTTAAACATGCTTTCCACAAGAATAGAGCAATAAGATTACATACTTTGATGCCTCGTACCTCTTTCTAATAACAAAATACACGCGTTAGTAACTTCAAGGAAAAGTATAAAACAAACAATTAAATTAAGTAATTGAAATAGAGATTTGGGACCAAACCCTCAAAAATTGTAACCTTTCACGTCTAGGGCGAAGGCAACTTCGAACTCGGCTAGGTGTGTCTAGTGCTAATGTGTGAGGAATTGTGTTTGAGGGGAAGGTTTAGAAAAAGAATAGAGAGAAGGAAAGCTTCTAGCTTTAGAGAGAGAAAAGAAAGAGATGATTGTTGTAGATGATTGAAAAAAGGGGAGATATGACCTCTATTTATAAGAAAATAGAGAGTCGAAGAATAAGAAAAGAATCCGAATTCGAATCGAAATAAAACTCGTTGGTCAGCAGTTTTTGCGAATTTTGTTTTTATCATACCTTTTGATCCAGAAGTCCAAATAAGTCATATAATATGTCGTTAGAAAGCTCTTGAAGGCTACTTTCCAACCCAATTAGAATAAAATTAAAATATATTGTAGATAAAAAGATATGGCCGAAATAGTGTGAGGATGTCAATTTTGGATAGAGTTTCGTATTCCTTTCATATCTTTTTCGTTATAGCTCGGAATTAATATTGTAATATATCATTGGAAAGATAATTTCAAGATATATAAAACCATATAAGATTTGGATAAAAATTATGAGACACAAAAATAATATCTGACTGTCTTTGAACATCTTTAAATTCGAATAGAATTAGGTCATAAAAAAGGAAAGTTTTAAAAAAGGAAAGTTTTTATTCAATTTCAAATTTCTTGATTTTATCTTTTCAAAAAAGATAATTAAGATCTTTTAGAAACTCATAGAGGCTTCTAATTAAATCCTAACTAGTTTAGGAATAGGGTTAAACCTTTGGACCCTCCACATGATCATTGGGCCGTAGGTAAAATCCGGTTTGAGCCCAGTTTAGTATTTTGGGCATAACTTCCTCATTATTAATCGGAATCGGGCTTATAATATATCGTTGCAAAGAATTCACAATATCATCCAACTACAACATTATTGGACCCATATCATGGACCAACCTAAACTAGAATGCACGTTTTTCATAAATAGGGTAAGAAAAGAAATATTTTCAAAAACAGAAAGAAAAGATATTTTAATAAAAAAATCCTCATCACTAGACTTTTCACACTTTCACTTCATTGGATAATCAATGACATGAAAGGTATTCATCACTGGGTTTGGTTTTGGAGAGTCACATTTGAGTGTCTACACTTACCCTTCCATTTACCGATGTCATTGACCAAATGCCGAATTATGAAAAATTCCTTGAGGACATCTTGAGTGGAAAAATAACTTGTGATATGGCGGAAACGGTTAGCTTGACCGAGAATTGTAGTGCAATCATTATGTATAAGATGCAAATTGATAATGCCTTGTGTGACTTAGGAGCTAGTGTTAGCCTTATTCCATATTTGGTTATCAAAGACTTGAGTTAGGGGAGCTTTCGCTTACCAACATTACCTTGCAAATAGTCGATAGATCAATTAAGATCCCAAAAGGTAAGGTATAAGATGTTCCTTTAAGGGTAGGAAAGTTTGTAATTCTGGTTGACTTTGTTGTTCTTGAAATGGATGAGGATGCCAATATTCCTATCATACTTGGTAGACCTTTTCTTGCTACCTCGGGTGCCATGATTGATGTTAAAAGTGCTAAGATTTCTCTCAAAGTTGGAGAAGATGTCATTGAATTTGATTTGAATGAAAGCATGAAATATCCTTCTTCTTCACTTGAAAATTACATGAGAGTTGAAATCTTGGATGATATTGTGAATTCTTTGCATGAGCACTTGCTCACTTCTAAGGATCCACTTGAGTGTGTTTTGTTGAATAAGGAAAAGATAGGTGAGCATGGCAAGGAAATGACTTTCTTTGAAAGAGTCATTGATGAGAGCATGGATGAAAGTGATGATCACATTTGGATGGGAATTTCAAGCCAAGATGCATTGCAAGTGGCCTCAACTAAGGAAGGTAAAGGTGTTCCAATTGTAGAGCTCAAACCTCTACTATCACACCTTAGGTATGAATTCTTTGGCCCCAATTCTACTTATCCTGTTATTGCTAGCTCCTCCTTGAGTGAGAGTCAAGCTCAAGAGTTATGTGGTGTTTTGAGAAGGCACCAAGGTGCTTTGGGTTATGCAATTGATGACCTCAAAGGTATAAGCCCGGCTTTATATTCACACCATATCACTCTTGAGGAGGGCACCTCACCTAGCATTGAAAGGCAACGAAAGCTACTCCCTCAAATGAGGGAGGTGGTTAAGAAGGAAATCACTAAGCTATTGGATGTGGGAATCATATTCCCTATCTCTAGCTTTAGATGGGTTTCCCCGGTCCACGTTGTCCCAAAGAAAGGAGGTATGACCGTTTTAGAGAATGAGAGAGGCGAGCTCATTCCTACAAGGACGGTCACGGGATGGCGAATGTGGATAGACTATCAACCTCTAAACACATCTACCAAAAAGGATCATTTTCCCCTTCCCTTCATTGATCAAATGCTTGAAAGACTAACAAGGCACAAGTATCATTGTTTTCTTAATGGATATTCCGGGTTTTTCCGAATTCCTATTCACCCGATTGACCAAGAGAAAACAACTTTTACTTGTCTATACGAAACTTTTACCTATAGGAGAATGCCCTTTGGGCTTTACAACACCCCTGCAACTTTTCAATGATGTATGATGAGCATATTTGGAGATATGTTGGAAGAAGTAATGGAGGTTTTCATGGATGATTTTTCGATAGGTAGTATTTCATTTGAAGCTTGCCTTGAGAATCTTGAGAAATGTTTGGCTCAATGTGAGAAGGTGAATTTGGTTTTGAATTAGGAGAAATGTCATTTCATGGTTGAGGAGGGCATTATCCTTGGTCACAATATCTCTCACCAAGGCATAGAGGTGGACAAGGCAAAGATTGAAGTGATTGAAAAGCTTCCACCTTCGGTTAATGTGAAAGGAGTAAGATCTTTCTTAGGGCATGTCGGGTTTTATAGAAGATTCATCAAGGATTTCTTTCTTATTGCAAAACCTCTCAATGATCATCTTCAAAAAGATCTCATATTTGTATTGATGATGTATGCTCGGAGGCTTTTAACAAGTTGAAAAAAGCTTTGATCTCTACTCGAATTGTCCAAGCCCTGAGTTGGGATTTGCCTTTTAGATTGATGTGCTATGCTTATGACACGACCATTGGGGGAGTGCAAGGTCAAAGGGTGAATAAGAAGCTCCATGTCATCTACTACATGTAAAAAACCCTTAACGGAGCTCAAAGGAACTACACAACAACGGAAAAAGAATTCTTGGCAATTGTACATATTTTTGAAAAGTTTCATTGTTACTTGTTGGGTTCTAAGACCATTGTCTTTATGGATCATGCGGCTCTCAAGTACCTTTTTGCTAAAAAGGAATCCAAGCTTAGGTTGATCCGTTGCGTGCTCAAGCTTCAAACTTTTGATATAGAGATTAGATATAAAAAAGGAGCGGAAAATGTTGTGGCGGACCATCTTTCTCGAATTGAAGATTCCCAAATCCAAGATGATGGTTCTCCAATTGTGGATGGGATACTTGATGACTCCTTGTATGCCATTAATGTGAAGGAGCTTCAATGGTTTGCTGATTTGGTAAATTACCTTGCATGAGGGGAGTTTCCACCCTCATTCTCCAAGAATCAAAGAAAGAAGCTTAAGAGAGAGGCTAGGCACTTTTTTTGGGATGATCCCATCATGTACAAACGAGGTGTTGATGCCTTGGTAAGGCGTTGTGTTCCAAATAAGGAGACGCAAAGTGTTTTGAAGATGTGCCACTCGAATCCTAGTGGTGGTCATATGGGTGTTTCTAAAACCGCTACTAAGATTCTTCAAAGTGGTTTGTGGTGGTCTCATCTCATCAAGGATAAATGGGGTTTTGTCAAGTCATGTGATTAATTTCAATGTACTCGAAACATCTCAAAGCGCAATGAAATGCCTCAACAACCTATCCTTGAGTTGGAAGTATTTGATGTGTGGGGAATTGATTCATGGGACCGTTTCCTTCTTCTTTTGGGAACCAATACATTCTTGTGGCGGTGGATTATGTGTAGAAATGGGTTGAGGCCATTGCCTCCTCAACAAATGACCACAAGGTGGTGATGAAATTGTTCAAAAATATCATTTTCCCAAGATTCGGTGTTCCCAAGGCGGTGATTAGTGACAATGGCTCACATTTTGTGCACAATGCCTTTCTAAAGATATTAAAAAAGCATGGGGTTCATCAACGTTTTGGCCTTCCTTATCATCCTCAAACAAGTGGACAAGTTGAGGTGTCCAATCGTCAAATCAAGTTAATTCTCGAGAAGACGATTGCTAGAAATAAGAAACATTGGGCGGACAAGCTTGATGATGCCTTGTGGGCATATCGAACGGCTTTTAAGACTCCTATCAGCACCACTCTATATCGTCTTGTCTATGGAAGATCTTACCATCTTCTAGTGGAACTTGAGCACCGTGCTCTTTGGGCGATCAAGAAAATCAATTTTGATTTAGCAAGTGCGGGAGAGCAAAAGTGGCTAGATCTTAATGAATTAGAGGAGCTTAGACTTGATGCATATGATTGTACTAGCACTTACAAGGCACGTTCTAAGGAAACTCATGACAAGCTTTTTGAGAAAAAGGAGTTTTGTGTTGGTGACAAGGTCCTCCTCTACAATTCCAAGATGAAGTTCTTCCTTAGAAAACTCATGTCTAGATGGAGTGGTCCTTTCATGGTACAAGGTGTTTTTCCTAATGGAGTTGTGGAAATTTCTTCGATGGATTAATCATCTCCTTTCAAAGTCAATGGTCATCGGCTCAAGAAGTATTTCGATGGTGTTTTTGTTGGCCTTATTCACAGAACGACTCTTTATGATCCACCTTGAGAAAGGGTGGAGAACGTCAAGCTAATGACGTTAAACAAGCGCTTCTCGGGAGGCAACCCGACTTTCTAACTTTCTTTTCATTTTTCTTTTTTTTTATCTTTCTTCTTGATGCTTATGGACTAATAAATTTTCTTTGTTTGTTGTGATTTTAGGTAATTTTTATATAATGGAGGTCAGTTTGCCAACAATCTTGGTAACAAATTTTGAAGATGAAGTGTTCTTGTGCTTATTGGATGTTTTGAGTAAGAATTGAACTTTGGAGGATGCAAGATGGTGGGTTCATGAAATATGGATGTTGAACCCATTGCCAAGGGGTTTAAAAACTACCTATGTTCGTGTTTATCATCATCATAGGTGTTGTGCGCACCGAAATTGCAAGAGGCAAAGAGAAACCCAGAGTTGCGCAGCTGCGCGCGAGGCCTGTGCGGGCGCGCAGACCTTTGACATGGGCGCCTTGGTCTGCTGCGTGCCCCCTTAAACGCACCCCTCTCTTTTCTCTCTCTCTCTTCATTCATTTTATTTTATTCTTCATTGTAGTGTTCAAGCATTTTCCCTATTTTTGCTTCTATATTTTATCATAAGATCATCATTGTTCATTTTCCTTGGTTGATAATCACTTCAAATACTCAATTTTATACTTTGTAATTGATTTTCTCTCTCCAAAAGTTGGGAATTTGGGTATTATTAATTGGGGTTTTTGGAACTTGCAAGTTTGGGATTGTTAGCTAGAAGTTGTACTTTCTACTCCATTTCGTTTGAATTAAACACTCATTCAAGGCATGAATTCTCTATTTCATTTGATTTTCATCATAAATTTCTCACCTTGTATTGTTTTGTTGGATTTGAATGTTATGGTGTATGCTTTAACGGTGTCTCAAATTTACCTATTACTTGTCCCCAAATTTTGCATTCATGATGATTATTGGTGAATATATGAACTTGTGATGCTATGGTTTTGCTTGATTATATTAGAATTTTGCTACCACCATAGTTGGTCTTCACCCTCTTTGAAATTGGTCATAGATGCTTGTAAGAATATTGTTGCTCACTCTTTATTCTTAATTGGTGTATGAATCCTTGCTTAAATTGTGGTTTAAATATGCTTCCATACTTTTTATATGCCAATTTATTCACTCTACTTTAATGATTGGTTGTGGATTCATCCATTTTGATTATGCAACTTGTTGTGCGCACCATATCTTTCTTGCATTTGAAATATTGTCTTGGTTTGTTTGTGTAGATGGCTCCACTCCGACGTCCTAAACGAGCCCGCGGCTCTAGTTCCCGTGAGGTGTTGCCACCCCCGCCAAATGTAAGTGAAACTTACGGAATAAAGTTTACATAGAGCGAGCATTGGGAGAACTTTATCCGACTTTCCTCCTAGAAACTTCTATCAACAAGGTTTTATGATCGATCAACGACTATAATGCTTGGTATAGATGATGATGTGAGGAGTTTGGCCCAGAATCTTAGTTTGGAGGATTTCATTGGCTTAAGTGCTCCTACTTACGCCTGTCTTACTTTTGAGTTCCTTTCCTCTCTTGAGGTACATGAAGAGAAAGAGGGTGGTGAGCTTGTTCGTACCTTGAAGTTCCAAATGTTCAAAAATGACCACTCCGTCCCGCTTTCTTACCTCAATGAGATTTTCAAATTCCCCGTACCTTTGGAAGAAGCCGAGTATATCTACTCGGCCTTTAAGGAATTGCAAAACAATCATGGGTATAACGAGGGTCTTTGGTGGAGGCATATCTCGGTGGAAGGGTCATATCAACCTCAATATTCCAAAGCGGCTTCAATCATGCTTACCTATGCTTTCTTCTCTAAGGAATCCCTCGGTTTCATCTCTAGGGAGGAGCTTAGTTGGTTATGGTTGGCAGATCAACCATTTGAAGAGATCGGGGTTATTGATTTTTGGATTCAATTGCTTGATCGATTTGTTGATATTCGTGATGGTGTGTTTCTTTTCAAAAGCATCCAATTAGGTGGTTTGATCACCATCATTGCTCTTTCTCTCAACAAGAAGTATGAGAAGATGATCTTGTCTCTTGAGCCCATCCGGGACTGTCGAGAGAAGTCTCCGTCCTATTTCCTTAACACATATGCTTTGATCAACCAAAAGTTTTTAGAGCGGACTTCTAAAGAGGATTTGTTCATTAGGAAACTTTCTCGGACTACCGATTGGTGCCTAATCCCTCATCCGTAGGCTACCGCTCGGTGCTTGGGCACTCCTCTCCCTTGGCAGCCCAACAAATGGCCTATCGAGCCTTCTCTCAAGAGGAATCCTTCGCTCAACCTTCGCATCAACCCGCTTGCTCCCGTTCGTACTCACTCTCATGATTTGCCCCTGGTGTCTCGGGGAGGTACTCCTATGATCTCTTCCTCTTCATCTTCTACTTCTCAATGTGATTTGTCTAGTTTGCATGTAAAAATTGATTCCATTGCCAATGTGTTGAATGCTTCCCCTTTAGGAAATGACTTTGTGCTAGGATATCACTATCATGCTAGACAAATCTATGACTTGCATGTGAAGTGAGGAGAGATTGAGCCATATTTGAATTACCCCTACCTCCCAGTCCAACAAGGACCCGTACCCCAATGGGTCCCATACGATCCGGACCAAGGGCCTTCTTTTTGCTACCCTTATAAGGAGGGATCTCATGTGCCCCGAATGCAATTAGACGGACCACTCCAGCCTCCTATTACTATAAGAGGCCCGGAGATTGTGATTTTACCTATGACTCAGCTAACCCCAACCCCTTCCCTAATCCCGAAACCTTTGGTCGATGGGGGCTATCAGGTGAGCCAAATCTTGATGGTTGGTCTCACTATTTTGCTAGGGATAAGGCTTGGAGGGAGAGTAGGTTGAGAGGTAAAGGCCTGATGGTGGTCAATGATGTTGTTAGCCAAGTCTTTTCTGAGGTCCGTGAGGGGAGTACACATTCTACCCCTTAGTGTCGAGTGATACCATATTAGCTACCCTCCCTTTTATGCTTCCTTTGCATTGATGTTTTTCTTTTGCCTGCTTGTTGCTAGGTTTTAGCTTGGGGGGTGGAGGGGTAGCTCGCTTTAGGCTTTGGGGAGTATTATTTATGATTTGTTGTGTTGCTTTGGTCTCCTCTTTGTTTCTGTAGTTCACTGCGGTTCTATCTTTGAGTTTCTATCCCATTTCTGATGATGATTTTTGTCTGATGATGATGATATAATATTTTTCTGTTGTTGATCGTTGTTTTTCCTGCTGATTGATTGATTTTCTGGTTGGATGAGTTTTTCTCTACCATTTCATTTCGTTTCTCTGATTCTATGATCATTTCTGTCTTAGCATAGTTGTTTAGAGTTTATGTGTGGAAGTTACTAACAATTTTTCTATGTACATACTATTTTATTTCTCACTTAACGTATTATCCTTGCTTTTGCTTTTGGAGCATCGTGACGGTTTATGCTTCTTCCTATTTCTTTTCATTAGCATTGCTTGCAGTTCCCGGTGAGATCTTTCTATTTCTTCTCTTCCCTTTTTCTTTCTTATTTGCTTAGTTTAGGATTAGTCTAGGAACAATTTATTGTTCGAGGATGCTTGCCTTGTAACACCATAGAGTGTTTGCGGTCATTGGCGATGTTGCCAAATGACCGCTTGTATATCGATTGGGTTTACATATCTTGCATGCATTTTTTCGCATTTCTTTCTCTTTTCCTTTCCTTTTCTTTCTCTTATTTTTCCCTTTTGTTTTCTATTTCCAATCAAAAATGAAAAAGACAAAAATATTTTGAGGCTTTATTTTCATATTTTTAGTTGTTTTGCTTTTGAATTTGGACATAATACCATCCGAGTTTTTGCTTTTAAATGAATAATTTCCTATGTCATATCGGTATGCCTATTTTAAGAGTATATATATTTGGTTGATTCTAGGATAGGGTATTCTAAGGTAGCAGTTTAGATCTTTTGAGACCTTGTAGCCGGATTCCATTGGTTTGTGGTAAGAAGGAGTTGCTCCCTTTAGTGGATTTGAAGTTAATAGTGAGTTTTTGCTACAACCGTGTGAGGTTTTAATTCTTCTTGCTTTCATCATTTCTTGATTGAGCGGCACATGGATCCTTGACTATTGTTTGCTTTATCTAGAATTTGACTCTCATCTCCTGAGCCATTTAGGAAGGACAAAGGCATCTTTTCGGGGTGGTAATTTTTACTTTTCTAGGATAGTTTTCTTTTCTTTTTTTGGGTTTATATTTTCCTTCTTGCTTTTGATCCTTTTGTTTCATTCTTGTTCCCAGCTTTGGTTTTTGTGAAGCATTTGGTCTCTATTGTTGGAGTTTTGGTGGATGAGATTGATTGTTTGGTTCTTTTAATGTAAGCAAGTTTCTGTTGTAAATATCTTGTAAATAAAAGGCAATTTCCATGTTAAAAAAGCCATCCACAGTTAAAAGAGGTGAGGACAATGCAATAAAGTGAAAAATTAAAAAAAAATGAAAAAATGAGAAAAAGCAAAGCAATTCCAATTGCTTTGGCAAAAGTGAATAACTTGTTAAAAATGAAAAAGTTCAAAAATATTTTGATGTAAGTGTATATCCTTATTTTAAGCATTGAGGACAATGCTTCAGTTTGGCTTGGGGGGAAGCGTTCTTACGCTTTTTGTATATATGATTGTGATTTTGGCTTTGAATAAACTTAGGGGTGTTGGTGTTTTTGTTTAGTGATTACTTGGTTTTGATGTTGAGATTTGGCCAATCTTTGCTTCACAATTTAGGTATACCACCAAATTTCAAATTTTAGCCTACCTTCACCTTTTTCGCCCTTCCATTACAATCCTTTTCCAGACCTTTTGACCTTTGTGGTTGAGTCAAAAGTCGGTGGAGGGAGGTGTGAGTTAAGCCTATAGAGCGGTGTTCAATAGTCAAGATGTCGAGTAGCCCTAAAACCCTCTTCTTTCCCGGTTCATTCGAGGAATCATTGAGATGCTCACTAAAGGTGGATTTGAAACTAGTTGGGAGAACGTGGTAAGATTGTTTGCGATGAAGGTGAATTACGTCTCATTAGTTCTATATGCTTAGCATATCTTATGTTTCAATCAACCTTGGATATCTTGGAACATGCATACCCTTATTGTATAGAAAGTTGTTTATTCACTTGCTTTGATCATTTGTAAAAGTCCATTTCAAAAGTTATTTGTTTGAATTTTTTATTTTACTTTCTTTCAATGATTTGCCTCATTTTTACCTTCAAGAGTTATGGGTCAAACTCCTTGGATACCCTTATGAGACCTGACTCGTCCTCATTGGCGACTTTGGGGTTTAAAGGGCTTGTTGTAGCTAGAAACAACCGTGATTCCTACGAAAGTGAGTTTTAGTGTACATTCTTATCTTTTTCTTTCCTTTTCTTGGTTTGAATAAATTTTTCTTCCTATTTCTTCTTGTTTTTGTTTTGCTCGAGGACGAGCAAAAGTCTAGCTTGGGGGAGTTTGATGAGTGTCATTTATGGCACTCATTTGGCCTCATTAGGAGGAATTTTCATTGTTTTTATGTCTCTTTTTTCTCTTTTTCTTTAGTTTTACTTGATAAATCTCTACTTTGTGTTTTCTTTAGTTGCTTTCCTATTTTCTTGCATTTCTTAGTTTATTTTGCCTTTTCTCCTTTACTTGTTTACTTTTCTTTGATTTCAGGAGACTAGTGATGCTTAAGGAACTTAATGGCGTTTTTTCGGGGTATATAAAGCTCAAGATGCAAGCCAGACTCTCCCCTTGAAGCTCAAAAGTGAAGGAGTGCAAAAGCCAAGTCTTCAAGGCCACACTCTCATGCTGCATGGACATCAAAATGAATGTTGAACCCACCATGAAGACCTTTGGAGACTGCCACCCCCAACATGTATCAAGTTTAGCGCACGAGAGCATCAACGACCGCACGAGGACCTCTCCCGTATTCCCAAGCGTGGGCGCGCGCGACTATAGTGTGGGCACGCAGGCCCTGTGCGCGGCCGCGCAGGTGGGAGATGCGGCCGCACACCTCCTCTCCCCCTGTTCTGTACCCATCTTTTTGTGGCCGCGCATTGAGAGGAGAGGCCGCGCCTATTAGGGTTATTTTGGATGTCTTACTAACTTCTCCTTTGTTAGTTTATTATATATAGAATTTCTTCATTTTTAGAAAGAGAGTTAGTTTTGAATAAGCTTAAAACTAGATTTTTATTAGAATTTTAGAAAGAGAAGCTGAAATTGGGGAAACTTTTGTTCTTAGATTCTAGAGAGAGAAACTTAGTGATTTTGATGAATGCTACTTTCAATCTTCTTTCTCTTTGATTTTGATCAAAGTTTTGTAAGAATTCTTTACTCTTTAATGCAATTTTCTGTTTGATTCTTGAATTTGATTGAATTACTTGTTGTTTGTCAGATTTGGTTTTTGATAGCTTGAATATATTTTGAATACAATGTTGTTGATAAAATTGATGATTAGTTTAGTTTTGCTATTCAATTTCGCAATGTGTAGTGATTATATTACTTGTTAGGGATATGGTGAAACATGTATGAGTGATAATTCATGACTAAATGGGGGATTTTGATTGATCATCATTGTGATTAAATTGGTTGGTGAAATTTGTGCATGTGTTTGATATCTTGAGGAGTGATCAACCTTAACTATCAAATTAGATTGCATTATAGTTTTCATTGATATGAAAAATTGATTTGAAAGCTATTATTATCGATTGATATTGTTTTGCAATTTTCCTTTGAAGTCATTTGTAGAGACATCTAGCTTAACCCTAGGAAATAGCTCTTTAAGTGATTTTGATTGCATTTGTTACCTTCCCTCACATTGTTTGATTTGTTGAATTCTTGCCCAATTAGTATGATTGTCATGAGTGCATGTGGATCCTAATTCCCTAGCATCTTTAATATCGTTGTTCAATTCATTTAATAGAGTTGTTTAGTTTGCTTAGACCAAGCCTCACTTAGTCTTCGAAATAGCTTAATTTTAGACTTTAGTTGGTATCGCTTTCCCTTGGGTTTGACCCAGACTTACCACGATACTTAGGGTTGGGTTTGGTTAGAAAATTTGGTTTTGATCGGGGATACGTAGAAATCAACGACCTAGGTTTCACCCACGTCAGCTAATTATTCAAGGCACAAGGTATACTAATGATTCGAGGCACCCTTGTAGCCACATCATATCACTTTCATTCTTTGCATTACAATCCTTTCTTGATGAGCCACTTTGAGCCTCGTCTAACGATAGACCTTTCATTCTTCAACCCACATCTACCTAACCTTGGGATGGGACGGTGTGCAATTTATGCAATTTTCAAAGAACAAAAGCTTGAGTGATTTTTACAAAAATTTCAAAAGATTCAATAACAATATAAAAGTGTGGAAAAGGGCAAGTGTTCCAATGTAATTGATATGAACATATCTTTGATAAGAACACGTCTCTGATTGTGCCTCTTATCGAGTGCTCGGTACCGTACATGAGAAACATGAATGCCAAGTGAGTGATAGACCGCATGATCGGGATTTCCCACGCTTATAAAAAAGGATTCCAATTTGAAAAAATGAAAGAAAAAGAAAAAAGAGAGAAACCTTAAGCATAAAAATACCAAGATTCAAAAGCAAGGTTGCATACCTTAGAGGCTTAACTAGGGTCTTGAGCCTTTATCCCCTTCTTCTTCAACCTTTAGCCTAACCACGTTACAACCCTTCAAAGACATGTTTGAGGTATACACATACTTGTGCGAGGTTTTGCTAGAGCTACATTCGGCTTAATTCCTAACGGACACGTAGGCAACCTCACATTGTGGTGCAGCCGTAATAAAAATGCATTCATTCACATTCACATCCATACATGATCATATCAATGGATCTCTAATGCTCATCCCTATCCGTTTAGAGCTAGACTTGGGGGCTTGATCCCTACTTTATTAGCCTACCCAGCCTAAGAATCACCATTATTTGCCTCTTGTCAAAATATATTCCACACACTTAGCCCTTGTGGCCTAACTTTTGTGTCACTTTCACACACATCACAGATACATGACCAAATAATACTTCCCTTTAGGAACCCTTTGTCATGAAATCTTAACACAACGTTGAAGCATGCCTTGTCATATCAAAATCACTCACTATCATAATCATCATTGCATCACAAAGTATGAAGTACTTAGCCTCTGCGCCTAAGTTACCCAAATACTTTCATCATTGAGTCATCAACTTAGATAGCCTAGGATGCTACAATCCTTGCACCATGAGATAAACATCGAAGAATACATTTGACTACGCTCATTCAACATATACCGCAAATATTCAAACTCTTTACTTCCTTCTTTTCATGTCTTTCTTTTTCGGGAGAAATTCAGTACCCTCCACAAAAATGACTAAAATTTTTTGTTTTTTCTGCATTTTTGAGTCACACGAGCACGATCACAGGATACAATGAACACATTAGTCATGTACGTTGAGTCATGTCATGTCACATCACATTGAGTGGAGTTTACAACTTGAGTCATGTCGAGTCACACGTGTTGAACCATATTGAGTCGAGTTAATTTAAAGCACATTGAGTCACACAATGAGTAGAAAAGCACCAAGACTTAGGTCAACCCTAAGAAAAGCACCGGCAAAGTATATAATCCAAAAATATAGATGCAGGTACACTAAGAGGCGATTTGATTGAGCGCAAATGAACAAAAGGCGACATCAACAACAATAAAGCTAAATGAGAAGAAAAAGCTCTGACTTTGATTCAAGAACATTGCAGCATAAACAACGCAGCACGATGCTCCCTGACGCAGCGCGATACATTATGACGCAGCACGATGGCTCTGATTTCTCTTGCGATGGTCTCACCACTCGGATTGGTTGGTCCGTGACTAATCCATTTGAGCCTCTTGATGAAGATTTCGATCCTTTTGAACAATTGATAGATATTCGATTGGTAATCGACCCGATTACAATTTTAATTTATGATCGGCCTGATGACGGTCATATGAACACCTTTGAAATGACACCTTTGATTAGTAATCAACCTACTTAAAACTTGATTAATGATCGGCCTGATGACGATCAAATTATCGATTGGATATTGATTGAGCGGATTTGAAAAAATGATTAAGATAATCACAAAGAATTCCTAGGATGGAAGATATCTACAAAAATCAATTTGGAGACTTTAAGAATCTTAAATATGGTTCTTAAGATAAATTTTCCAAAGAAGGAAAAGTCAATTACTTCTAGGAATAAAGGCAAGAAGATTTGAAGACTCAAGATGAAGAAGCCTTCGATAGGATACTCTAAGATTCAAGGGTCTATCGCTTTGATTTGAGAAGGGCGGTTTGAGATGAAGCGGTCTTTGGTAGCTTTCTCTATGATTATGAAGGTTATCATTTGACTCGAGAAGGGCGGTTCGAGATGAAGCGACCTTCGTCAGCTTTCACTAAGATTGTGGGGGTTGTCACCTAGATTTGAGAAGATAACACAAGATGGGCGATCTTCGACACCTTTCGCTAAGATTGTGGGGGTTCTCACCTAGATTTGAGAAGATAGCACGAGATGAGCGATCTTCGACAGCTTTCAAAGATTGTGGGGGTTGTCACCTAGATTTGAGAAGATAGCACGAGATGGACGATCTTCAAAGGCTTTCGCTAAGATGGTGGGGGTTGTTACCTAGATTATAGAAGATAGGATGAGATGGGGAATCATCGTCGACGTTCGCTAAGATTGTCACCCAGATTTGAGAAGAACGGTTCATAATGAGGTGGTATTCGACGACATTTGCTATGATTGTGAAGGTTGTCACCTTGATTCGAGAAAATAGCTCGTGATGTAGTAAACTTCGACAATGTTCGACGATGTTCCCTAGCCTGTGGAAGATTGTCACAACATAATTGGAGATGGCTAAAACAGTGATTTTCGACGATGCTCCTTAGGATGTGGAGGATTGTCACAGCAAATGAAGATAGCGAAGCACTATTACCTTCAGATAGCGTTTGCGAGGCAATGTGGAGGTTGTCACAACAAACTGCAGCAACAAAATCGGATACCCGAGAGACGTGTACTCGAAGGTGCAAGATATGCGTTTCTAACTCTCTTATCTGTTTAACAAACGCTAGTTTGCAGGTATCGGCATTACAAGAATGATTTAAGATCGCAAAACATTCTGAATAATTCTCCGTCCCTATCGCTACTTTGAATTTTGTTTTCGAAACTTAAGTTTCTCCAAACTCAGTCAAAGTGGGGGTTTCTGTAGACACCAAATTACGTCTCCCCAAAAACCAAACCCAGTGATGAGTACTTTTCACGTTATTTGATTATCGAACGAAGTGAAATGTGTAAGAGTCTCGTGATTCCCTTGTTTTAATAAAAATACTTCTCTTTGTTTTCGAAAATCTTTCTATTCGTAACTTATTTATGAAAAATATCCAATATAATTTAATTTGATCCATGATATGGGTCCAATAATTGTGTAGTTGGATGGGGCTCAAAAAGAGCTTTCCAATGATATATTATAAACGCAATTCCAATGAATAATGAGGAAGTTATGACCCAAATATTAAATTGGATATTTAATGAGTTTTATGGGCGACCCAATGATCAAGTGGAGGGTCCATTAATTATCATTCCTAAAGTCATTAGGAATTACATTAATTTTCTAGAATAGTCTAGAAGGTTATTGTAAGTTCAAAAGAAATTAGGATTAATTATTATATTTTTATATATTTTCAGAAAAAATAAAGAATTTGATTTTAATGATAAAGTAAGGACTCTAATTATCCAATTATATTGGAAAAAAACTCAGTACAATAATTTTTATCGTACAACGTCATCGCGTGGTGACAAGCCTATCGCGTCGCGACAGGCCCGTCTCTATGCGACAAAGTCATCGCGTCGTGATAGCCCTGTGGGGTCGCGATGGGAGTAGTTTTACTCCGATTGAAATTCGATCTTTTCTGATCGTTTATGGTAAATTTTCTCTATAAGTAGGGCGTTATTCCCCGTTTTCAATCATCAACAAACATCTATTCTTTTCTCTCTCTCTCTCTAAGCTAGAAGCTTACTCTTTCTCCCTCTTTCTAAGCCTTGCCTTTTCATACAATATTCCTCCATCATGAGACTTAGACACACCTAGACATGCTCGAAGTTGCCTTCGCCCTAGACGTGAAAGGTTGATAATTTCTGAGGGTTTGGTCCCAAAAATCTATTTCAATTATATAAATTAATTGTTTGATTTAATATTTTCATTGAAGTTACTAACGTGTGTATCGTTTTGATAGAAAGAGATACGAGGCAACAAAGTAAGTAGTTTTATTGATATCTTTAAAAAGCATGCTTGGATTGTTTTAATTCCTAGTATCATGTTAAGATGTTTTTATTGTTCTAGTATCATGTTTAGGTTGCGTCTTATTACTTCTATCATGTTATCATGTTAGGGCTAAAGCTTTGATCTTTAATGTTCAGTGACATGCTAGGATTTGTTATTAATCATGTTAGTATCATGCTTAGGATCTTGCTAATATTATGCTTCGAGAATATTATGATCATGATTTGTTGTATTAAGCTGGATCTTGCTAATATTATGCTTCGAGAATATTATGATGATGATTTGTTGTATTAATATTATGTTGGTTGATATATTATTGTTATTTCTTGATCACGCCCTCTCTTGTAGGTTTAAAGGGAATTTGTACTTGAAATGACGTTTAATAAGATAATTAATAATTTTAATTAGGCTAGTATGATTTTAATTCAAGTGATCGCCAATAATAGATTTATTTGTGCATTAATAATCAACCAACATAGATTAAACAGGTTTAGGATTAATATATTGATTGTATGTTAGTCAAAAAGCTCACATGAATATGAGAAGAATAAAGTAGAGGCCTATTTAGGGCAGGTTTAATATCTTTTAGGTTAGATTTGTACCTTCATCCCCGAATATCAAGTCATGGTTCAGAACCACTATGGAGTTAGCGATCTCTAGGATCGTTAAGGGATGTAACCTTCACCCTATGAACGGTTTACAAGTTCCTAAAACTTGTTGGCGACTCTTTTGCTCTAACTTCCTTCCCTTTGGACGCCACCATGCTTAAGTGTATGATCGCAGTGGGGCTCAAGTGTGGGATGCTTGAAGTATTCCCTACACCGGCCGACGGCCATTAACTGCTATGCCTGCTCTTTTTTGACGTGATTTTGGCCGACCTACTGTATTTTGAGTAACCCTTAATCTGAATTTGGCCCAGACGACCGCGGTCATCCTCTAGCTGTTGCCTTTACGGCCAATTGATTGCATTCATTAGCCATCTTTTGGTTACCATGAATGGTACCAATTTTTCCATCCATCCTCTCAAACTTCATACGCATTAAGTGAGGTATGAGTTTTGCCTTGGCTACCGTTAATGTCGGATAGCTGAGAATAACATTGTAGCCTGTAAGCTCCTTGACAACCAGAAAGCGGATGACCATGTCCCTTCCCTCTCCCTTCATCGCAAATCGGATGGGAAAATCTATTCGTCCGACCGGGTGAGTGATACTCCCACCAAATCCAACAAGTGAATGGGAGATATCTTGGAGGGCGTCCTCTAGAAACTTCAAATTTTTAAGACATCCTAAGCTAATTATGTCGGGCGAGATGCCAGTATCAACTAGCACCCGGCCGACCTTCAAGTTAGCTACTTTCATAATAAAAACCATAGGGTCATTGTGAGGGGCAGACCGTCACTTCTAGGAAGGGCTCGTCCTTCACCCCTTCGGCCCGCATCACATTCCCCAATCTCCAAGCATCCTTCTTGATTCCCTTCATGGTAGGGTCGCCTGCGGCAAAGCCGCCTGATATGATAGCCTCAAAGCCAGAATCAGTATTATTCCCATCATCTTCCTTGTCATTTTGATTTTTCTTCTCGGATTTGTTGTCTATCCGAGTGTACGTGAATTTTGACTTCAAGACGTACGAATTCAACAAGCCCTTGTCAGCCAGTTTATCCAGCAACCTTTTCAAATTGATGCATTCATTCGTGTCATGTCCCACGTTCTTGTGGTAATGACAATATTTTTTTTTTTTGCGGTATTAGGCCGAGCCTCTTAGTGGTTGGGGCTTCTCGAACTCAAATTTATCTTTTATTTCCATCAATATTGAGTAACAATCCTTGTTGAACTCCAACCGATGTTCGTACTTCTTGGCCTTCTTCGATTTTATCTGCTGGCTATCGACCACCCAGGCTTCCTTTCACTTGTTTACTTCTTTTTCTTCCCGGACGAGTCTTGCTGAGAAGGTTGCTTCTTCTCAACTCCCTTGGCCGGTTGTTCCACTTTGGTGAGAGAACAAAAATCAGATGCTTCGATATAGGCTTCGGCCTCCCGCAGCACCCCTGGGGATTTCCAAACCTTTTTTCTGACTAGATCAAACTTAAAACCATTATGCCTTTGTAGACACCTAAAAATGTCTCCCCAAAACAAAACCCGATGATGAACAACCTTTCACCGCCATTATTGGTCGGGTCAAGTATTTAATCTTTGGAGTGCTTAAATCCATGTTTCCATTCAATTATATCATAAAGCCTTGAAATAAGCTGATCCAATTATTATTTGGTTGGATAGGACTTGAAATAAGCTTCCCAACAATATATCATAAGCCCAATTCTGATTTAAAACGAAGAAGATATCAGAAAAACACGAAACTCGGCCCTAAACCGACACCCTTTCACTAAAATGGCCATATCTTAAAATCTACAGATGATTTTGACCTGATTTTAATTGGGTTGGGAAGTAGACTTGATAATCTTTGCAATGATATATTATATGCCTTATTCTGATTTATGGATCAACAGTTATCGTAGTTTTAAAAACGCGTAAAAAATTTGAATTACCGCGCAGCAGCTAAAATGCCGCGACGCGACAAGAAGTGACGTGGCACGGTTCTTGTTGTCGTGACACGGTAATCCACACCGTGTCATGGTGCATTTTTCTTCTATTTCCGCAATTCTTCACGCATTTCGAAAAAAAGTACACCGTGACGCGGCGCCACGTGCCGTGCCACAGTGGACTTTGTCGCGTCATGACATTTTCTGCCGTGTCACTGTACATGTACCTTGTCACGGGAAGTTCCCGTGTTTTCCCCGTGTGTCAGACTTCACGCGTTTTATCTTTTAGGCCTGTTTTTGTCCCGCATCACACTAAATTACCCCGTGTCACACTAAATTATACCGTGTCACGGCATATTTTGCCGTGTCGCAACATATGATGACGTGTCGCGGCATTGATTTTTGTAGGGTTTTATCTTTTTAGGGTTCCATGTGTTCCCCCAGCTCATTTTCTCTATAAATACCCCTTTCCTTTCTACAGTTCGAGGCACCAAATCATTCTCTCTTCCTCTCTTCTACACCAAAAAATCATTCTCGTCTCTCTTTCATATTCTAAATCTTAAACCTATATTCCTAACTACATCAGTCCTTCGTTAAGCACTCCAAGGAGTCCATACTTAACCCGAGGTTCCGTCCTTAAATCATGGCGTGAAAGGTATAATTAACTGAGGGTTGGGATCAAACCAACTTTACTTTTAACTTAATTTATTTCAATTTGATTTATATTTTTATTGAAGTTACTTACAATTTATTCATGATGTAGCAATTTTAAATGAACGCGCGTAATGTGAGTAATTAATTAATTTAATTACTTATTTTATTTTTATATTGCTAGTATCATGATTAGGTTAATTTATATTTGATTTGACTAACAATTTATTGTTAAATTGCTTCCAATATTAATGTTTATTCTATTATATAATTATTGATCACAATATTGCATGCTTAAAATCACGCTTAATAAGAAAATTTGGACGACCGGTTTAGGTTCCTTTTTAATCTTGTTATTAAATCAAGTGATCACAATATTTTAGAATTATATGTTGCATTAATATTCAACCACTTTAGCTTAATAATTGTTTGGAGCAAATTGAATCTTTGTTTGCATTCCTTTGAGATCGCAAGAATCACTTTTCACTATAAGAATCGAGTAAAGGCCAATACGGGCGAATGTGGCTCCATGACTCACTTCGTACCATCATCTCCAATCCTCCTTTCGTAGTTCCGAACCGTATGGAGTTAGTAATTTCATAGATTATGAATGGGGTGTAACCTTCACGGGTCAATTGTTATTGCCTTTGGTTGTCCCTTAATTGTGGTTGCCTTTTATGATCCGTGAATGGTTTACAAATTCCTTAAAAACTTGTTGGCAGCTCCCTAGTTTATTTATCCCTAATCGTATACGTCAATTCCCACTTCCTATGAGTGCCAAGCAGATTCACACATGCTTAACGCAGGCGCACTTCGAACGACGCCTACAGCCTTAATCCCCGGAGAAATTCAGAGTAAGCCATTTCACCCGGCAGATTATGAATTTGGGCTTTTATTTGGTTGAATCTTTGCACATACGAAGGCAAACCTTCGTTCTTCCCTTGGACAATAGTGCCCATGTTAAGGCTGGTCTTGCTTGGGGGAATATTGTACGAGAAATTTCTAATAAACAATAAGCCTATACATGTTCGTCCGTGGCACCCTGGGAGATCTTCCATATCGTCTGAAAGAGGTGTTCCCATCATATTTAGCATTGGTCGCCTTGCTCTATGTCTTCTTTTGAGTGCCCTCTCCTCCTCTCTTGGGTGACGGCCTAGAAGAAGAAGACATCTTACCCATAAGCTCCCTTTGGAGCTTACTCAAGGCGAGCTTAAGTGAGCCAGCAATCACCGAAGGATCCTCGGCCTCATGAAATGAACCGGTCAGAGGATTACTAGAATTTGGTTATTGCAACTATATCCTCTACATGTCATTCCTTGCCAGGACCAGGAGCCTTGTTAGGTGTCTGACCATCTATTTCCATAATGGACGAGTGTCCCCATAGACAGCGCCAAATGTTTCGGGTATTTTTATGATCTCCCCTGGGACACTGGTCGCGTTATTTGGATAGACAACTCAGACACCTGTAAAACACGAATATTCCATTAAAGGAATATTCGCCTTCGACGGTTAAGTTAGTAACCGGAAATTGGAAAAGCTAGAGAGAGAAAGTAGAGAGAAGTTGGAGATGTTTTAATGCTCTATTAAATGCTATGTCACAATCTACCCCTCCCATCATAAATGATTGGGGTATTTATAGGGGCGGGGATTTGTGCTTTTTAGGGTTATTACCCTCGAACGACGTTTTCTGATTGGCGGCGCAATCAAGCATGGACACGTGTCCCTGGAGGGTGCCGTTTTGCGGCTTTCTAGGGATTTAGGCCTCCTGATGTAAGGAGGCCTTTTTCTCTCTTTTTCAGGTGCTCTTTGTAGGGCTTGCATACATGTCATCTTCCTTTAGTGACACGCTCTCGTTGATTATGAAACGTGTCACTAAGGGATTGGTTCACGTTTGTGGGGTAATTTTTACCCTAAACATTTGCCCCTTAGAGGGAGTGGTTAGTACTCTACAGGCCACCTCCTCTGATTATCTACTCGTTCGGATATGTCCGAGAATTCACAGAAGTTTTGTGCGTTTCTTTGGCATGCGGACAGTATCGTCCGTCTTATCTGGGGATTTCTCACTTGGGCCGGGCGCTTGGTCTAGTTCACCTGTAACTCCTTTATTGGACACTTCTGGGTCTTGAGGTTAGTCGGACGCAGCAGGCCATTTGTCTTTTAAGGAGGAAACCTGTTGTTCGGGATATCAAGACAACGGTTTGGATTCTGCTGACCTGGCCGTCTATTTTAACGTGCCGGCAGCCCGCTCGCCTTCCCTTATGTTTATAGTGACATAATTGGTTTTTAACCATTTAAATTCTAAGTTAACCATTCCAAAAGTAACCGTTCGAATTCTTGGGCGGGAAAGACGGATTTACCATTTTTCCCCCATAAATTTTGCCTATAAATATAGGATGTTTAACTTCATTTTGTTACTTTGGAACTTTGAGAATTATAGAGGGAAGTCAGAGCTTTTTAAAGAGAGAATGTGATTTCTTCCTTAATTTTCAAGAGACTCCATCGTACGTTTGAGGTTTCCGGTGAGGGTCTTTGAATTTTCCGGTCAACCTTCAAGACTTTCCCAAGTTTTCTACACGGACGAAGGTAACCTCCTGCCCCTTTTTCTTCCTCTTTTACTTTGCTTAGTCTTTCATTTTTATTTTAAAATCTGGCTAAACACTCGGTGTCGTCCATTTCTTCTCATGAGACCGGCCGTTCGCTTGGGACTGAGGATTCTAGAGTGGACCGGGACAAGTCGTCTCCCTCGTGGAGTGGAACCATTTCTAGTGTGTACCAAATCACATCCACCTATTCTTCTCTGTCCCTATAGTCGCAAATGGCTCGGACCATGCTGACGTACGACAAGTACGCCACTAGAAATCCAGACGGCAGTCTAGTAAACCCAAGGGTCCCCTACGATCCGAGTAACACGGACGGGGAGACTGCTACCACCACAAACACCAACACAAGCACTACCACGGTCAGTGGCAATGAATGCTCGGTTGTCGAAGTGACCACCTCATTCGAAGAGCACCAAAAAAGGCAGGGTGTCTCTTCTGCTAGAGAAGCGTCCGGGCAGACTCCGAGCCTTCTTTTTCCCCAATTTTCAAACTCGGTCATAGATTCGGCCGAGTTGTAATCCTTGAAAGAACCTCAATCATCTTTTTAGGCGGACATTGGGGCGTCCGCCCGAATTTCCGAACAACCCCCATCACAAACTACTAGGTCGGCTAGGCCCAAGGCTGGCATAGTGATTGCTGAATCGACCGACCTACCATCTCGTAGAGCTCCTCCTCCTAGAAATAAGGCGGACGCAAGTAGAAACGATAAGGGCAAAGGACCCTTGGTACCGGAGAGATCTTCTATCTCCTAAGGTGGCTGGGGCTCTAAGACTAGGAGGGAGAGGGACATTAGCTCTTCATGCTGGGAGAGGGACATTAGCTCAAGGTGTCGTCCATCCAGCTTGGCCGTTTGCTTGCTTTTCTCTTTCCTTTTTTTTTTATTTTGCCGAGCTGGTAGGTTGGCTTCGTCCGACTAGGGATTCTAGAAGGGGCTTCCTTCCTACTCATGCTCGGACGTATTATCTTGAATTTTCTTAACTTCAAATTGCTTCCTTTTAGTTGGCCACTCCTACTACAAGGTCAAAGAGGAAGCAGCCGGCCTCTACTTTAAAGGATGGGAAGGCGTCCAAATCCCGCAAGAGAACTGCTTCTAAAGGGACGCCTTCCATTCAGGCGGCCAAGGCGAAGTGGCGGACTGCTCCAAATCAGTCCCAAGAAGAGCCACCCTAGCTGTCAGCTAGTGGGGGCTCCTAGTCCGTGGATCAGACTACTGAGTCGATCCACGAAAAGTACGTTCATGCGGACGATGGGGGTAGTGTTGGGTTTTGATGAGTCCAACTTACCGTGGAACAAGACCCGACCCCAAGACCCGCTCACAATTAATATAACTAAACGACATAAATAACAAGGAAGAGAAAAAAGAAAATTTTACCCTTGCTGCGTGCTTCGCTCTCACTCGGAGCTCTTACTTCAAAGCCAAGTCTTGCAAGCGCAGAGACCTCCTACGGTATGCACCCGCAACTCGACCCCGACCGGTCTCTTGCTTGGAGTTTAGCCAAATCGGACAAAAACACTACTCGAGTATTATATGAACTTAAAGGTTTTCTCTCAAGTGGAGATGCCTTATTGAGTTCCTACTCAAGTGGCTTTCTTCAAATCACAAGGTGGGTATTTATAAAGAATTTCATGAGAGAATTCCACTCTCCCATCAACATGGGAGAGTTGGTAAAATCAATTTTCCCTTTTTATTTTTAAATCAAAAATAAATAAAAAAATATCAAACAAATAATTAATCAAAAAGTGGAAATCTTAGGAGGAGAAGTTAGGTGAGGACCACAAGGGGAGGGAGGGACCAAACCTTGATCCCCAAGACTCTCAAAACCGCCCCCTCATTCCTCACGGCTCCAATGTGTGGTTGCCACAAGGCAAACCATGCCTTAGGCGCCAAACTGCCTTGCTGGCGCTTGGTACTCACGGCTGGCCTTGCTGCTGGGCGCAAGCATGTGCGGCAATGCTGCTACCTCGGCCTAGCACGCCTCGCATGCTTGCGGGCTGCTGGTCGAGGGCAATGCGCGCCACACTTCTAGTAGCGGTAGCAAACTAGCGCACTACTAGCTTGTTGCTGTTGTTGCTCGCGCTTGCTAGCAAAGCTTGCTATCCATGTGCTAGCAGCAATGCTAGCAGTGGTGCGCTAGCACGCCGCATCACCCACCATCCAGTCTAGGCTTGGTGTGGTGCGTATGCTAGCCACCATGCTATCCTAATTTCCCCTATCACTCGGTTTACTCGGGACATTCTGATGCTAGAGGTATTTTGGTAAATTGTTAATTAATTATTGATTTTACCGTCTCATCTTTTAATAATTCAACTCGACTTGCGACGCTCGGTTTTAACGCTCCTAGCTCGATTTCCGACATCAAAATATTTAATACTCGAGCGACTCATTAATTCCTTCCGAATTAATTTGTCGTGTCGGATCGTTAGTTGCTCGGGTGTGACCCGAAGGGTTCAGTCAAGATTAAGCTGTAATATTAATTATAGATTAATATATAATTAATATTACTGATCGGAAGCGGCCTCCAACTAGGCATTCCGATCACTTGTCCCCACTGAATAATTAGCTTTCTAATAATTCCGAACCCTCTATCGGAATAATATACTTGTTCGAAGGACACCATTCCTATTGATCTCCCCCTTGTCCTTCTGGACAAGTGCGGTTTTTGTGTATAGCCTATTTCCTATGTCACTTAATGTCTCTTCATGAACTTTAAGGTAAGATTATTCGTCATCCTTATTACGTCCAGAAGTATTTCTCGAAATTCGAGTTTGACTGTCAATAAACAGATGATTTCTAAAATCCATCTGAGTACGGCCATGCATTTTCACAGTCTCGCTCTTCGCGAGGCCTTGTAAACAACAAAGACATGTTCCCTATTATTAGTAAGGGGGCATTCTCAGTCTTGTACTGTCAGCTTCTCTTACTATAAGGACCTAGCCGCCCGATTGTTGCCGTTATAATCTCCATGTACGGTAAACGTTTGACTAACATCAAAACAAACTATTACTCAAACAAGATAAGTCACAATACTCATGGTTGAGGAAAGAGGTTCCAATATCCATAATGAGAAGCATACTTATGACGATTTTTAAATCTCTTAAATTATTCTCATAGGTCGATCCAGTATGGTTCTAAACCAATACCTATGTAAATGATTTATGAAAATCATGTCCTTGTAGCACAAGAAACGGTGCTATAAATCAAACTACACACATATCTCAAGCGGTCATTAATCATCCATCATTTAAATGACCTCGATTAGGGATAATTTTCGATTATAGTATTTAATGTTCACTTAATAGGTGTTTCTTTATCCAAGAATGGTCTTGATACCGTATTTTGAATATTCTCATAATCGAATGGACTCAATATTTAATTCTAAACCACAATTAAATAGAAACGGAGTGATAAAATTGCATGAAATTAAATTACTCCAAAACATGAATGGTTCATCTTAATGTCTTACATTAAAATGTTCAAAAATTTATTAAAACACTAAACAGGGAAATCAAAGCCAATCTCCAACGTGCCTGATTCCTATTACCTCAACGTGCTTTGTTGTGCTTCACTTGAGGCAGAGGTTTAGTAAGTGGATCGGCTACATTGTCGTCCGTTCCAACTTTATAAATTTTGATTTCACCCTCTGATTTCCAATCCCTTATCATGTGAAATCGCTGCTTGACATGTTTGACCTTCTGATGTTCCCTTGGCTCTCTAGCCTGAGCAATACCTCCATTGTTGTCACAATAGAGGGATATTAGACCCTTGATGCAGGGTACAACATCAAGTTCACCAACGAATTTACGAATCCAAATTGCCTCCTTAGCCGCTTCAGCAGCTGCCAAGTATTCGGCTTCAGTTGTAAAATCTGCAGTTGTGCTCTGCTTGGCAATCTTCCAACTAAACGCTCCTCCATTTAGACAGAACACATATCCAAACTTTGATTTGAAATCGTCTCTGTCTATTTAGAAGCTTGCGTTGGTATAACCTTTAACAACTAATTCTTCTGAGCCACCATATACAAGGAATTTATCCTTGTTCCTTTTTAGGTACTTTAGGATATTCTTGGCTGCAGTCTAATGCGCCTCTCCTAGGTCTGATTGGTATCGGCTTGTAGCACTCAAGGCATACGATACATTTGGCCCAATACATATCATGGCATACATGATCGATCCAATAAGCGAAGCATATGTATTCTGATTCATCCTTTCCCGCTAATCAAGTGTCTTCGGACACTGCTTCTTGCTTAGGGTTATGCCATGTGACATGGCTAGGTGACCTCTCTTGGCCTCCTTCATGTTGAATTGAGCCAGTACCTTATCAATGTATGTACTCTAGATCAATCCAATCATCCTCTTATATCTATCCCTATAGATCTTGATGCCCAATATGCACTGAGCCTCTCCCAAGTCTTTCATTGAAAAACATTTTCCAAGCTAGGCCTTTATAGACTTTAACATTGGAATACTGTTTCCAATGAGCAATATGTCATCGACATATAAGACTAGGAAGACGTGTCACTCCCACTGACCTTCTTGCAAACACAAGATTCATCTGGATTCTTGATAAAACCAAACTTACTGATGGCTTCATCGAATCGCATATTCCAACTTTTGCTAGCTTGCTTTAGCCCATAAATGGACTTTTTAAGCTTGCACACTTTCCCAGCATTTTTTTGGTCGACAAAACCTTCAGGCTGTGTCATATACATAGTTTCTTCCAAAATTCCATTGAGGAAGGCGGTTTTGACGTCCATCTGCCATATTTCATAATTGTAATATGCAGCAATCGCTAGGATGATCTGAACGGATTTAAGCATTACGACCAGAGAAAAGGTTTCATCAAAATAAATACCATGAATTTGTCTGTAACCTTCCTACCAGTCTAGCTTTGTAAATTAATACATTTCCATAGTTATTAGTTTTCAATTTGAAAGTCCACTTACATTTGATAGGTGTGTAACCTTTGGGTAAGTCAATCAAGTCCATACTTGATTTTCGACCATGGAATCCATTTCAGATCTCATGGCCTCTTGCCATTTAGCAGATTCGGTGCTCGCCATCGCTTGCTTGTAGGTTGCCGGTTTGTCTCCATCAACTACCAGGATGTCCTGATTCTCGGTCAATACAACACCAAGATACCTATCAGCTTGAGACCTTGGCCTCTACAACCTACGTAGGTTAATGGACTGAGCATTTGTATTGTCGATTTGACTTTGCACATTTTGACCAGCGTCAACAAATGTTGTTTGAGCACTTTGACTGTCAATCAGATTTTGTTGCTCGTCCTCTCGAACTTCATCGAGTTCGATTTTCCTCCCACTTATCATTTAGGAAAGGTCTTCCTTCTCCAAAAAGACACCATCACGAGCAACAAACAATTTGTTCTTGGATTTGTTGTAGAATTAATACTCTTTGGTTTCTTTTGGGTAGCCCACAAAGAAAACCTTGTCAGATTTGGGGTGAAGTTTTTCAGAAATTAATTTCTTGACATATGCTTCGCATCCCCATATCTTGAGAAAAGACAACCTTGGAGTTTCTTCGTCCATAGTCCGTATGGAGTCTTTTCCACAGCTTTTGATGGAGCACGGTTCAGTGTTAGTGCCGCAGTTAGAAGTGCGTGTCCCAAGAGAGAGATAGGAAGATCACTAAGACCCATTGTTGATCATACCATGTCCAGCAAAGTTCGATTTCTCGTTTCGGATACTTCGTTCCATTGTGGAGTTCCTGCAGGTGTCAGTTTTAAAATTATACCCTTTTCTTTCAGATGGTCATCGAATTCTTGGCTCAAGTATTCACCACCTCGATCCGGTCGAAGGGCTTCGATTTTCTTGCCAAACTGATTTTCAACTTCACTCTGAAATTCTTTGAACTTTTAAAACAATTCAGATTTGTGCGACATAAGGTAGACATATCCATATCTACTATGGTAATCTGTGAAGGTGATAAAATATCGATTCCCGTTCCTTGTGGTTGTGCTCATTGGTCCACATACATCAGTGTGTATTAGGCCTAACAAGTCACCTGCCCTTTCACCCAACTTGGAGAATGGTTGTTTTATCATCTTTCCTAATAAACATCCTTTGCAATTCTCAAACGATTGCAAATAGAATGAGTCAAGAACACCTTCCTGTATAAGTTTCTTGATACGTTTGATGTTAATGTGACCAAGACAACAATGCCACAATTATGTCTCATTTGACTCAATGGTCTTAGCTTTCTTAGTGGTATTATTAACATTATAAACTTGTTTGTCTAACAAAAGAACATAAAGACCATTTTCAGAATGTGCATTACCATATAAAACATTATTGAGATAAAACGAACATTCATTATCATTTACTCGAAATTGGCGTCCAACATCGAAATTAAAATGATGTTTTTGGTAATGTTAGGAACATAATAATAGTTTTCAAGTTCCAAAACTAGCCCGGAGGGCAAAGACAAACTGAGAGTTCCTACTGATACGGCCGCGATTCTGGCTCCGTTGCTGACCCGGAGTTCAACTTCTCCCTTCACTAGCCTCCTAGTGTTCCTTAGTCCCTGAGTATTGGAACAAAGGTGTGAGCCACATCCGGTATCTAATACCCATGATGCTGAGCTAGTGATGTTTAACTCTATAACAAATATACCTGATCCAGAAGCAAAGGTTATGTTCTTCTTCTCTTCCTTGAATTTGAGGCAATCTCTCTTCTAATGTCCCTTCTTCTTGAAATAAAAGCATTCGGAATCAGATTTAGAAGATGCTACCTTCTTGTCCTTGTTATCTTTGGTAGCTTTTGGCTTAGGCGGAAAGGTCTTCTTACCCTTCCCCTTGAAGCCTTTCTTTTTCTTGCCTGAGCGCTTGAACGGCTTGCCCTTTTTTATCATGAGCATATCATACTTCTCCTCACCCTTGAGAGTTTGCTCGGCTTGCTTCAACATACCATGAAGCTCGGTGAGGGTTTTCTCCATGTTGTGCATATTATAGTTCATCATGAATTAATCATAGCCTTTGTGCAGCGAGTGGAGAATGATGTCAATTGCCATCTCGGTTAAATACCCTACGTCAAGCCTTTCCATGTCCTCAAATAATCCTATCATTTTGAGTACATGTGGGCTGACCGGCTCTCCTTTCTTATGCTTGCTCTCAAGGATCTACCTGTGGGTTTCCAACCTTTCAGTTTGGGCCTGCTCTTGGAACATGTTCTGCAGCTCAGAAATGATCTCAAAAGCTGTCTCTTCTCAAAGAAAGTCTTCCGAAGGTCGGGAGATATAGTGACCAACATGATGCATTTGACATCCTGATTGGCAGTTTGCCATCGATTTAGGGCAACCCGAGTCACTTCCTCATTGGGAGTCTCGGGCATTTCCTCATCAAGGACATATTCCTTTTTCTCTTGCATGAGAACTATACGCAAGTTCCTTTGCTAATTAAGAAAATTTGGACCGCTCAACTTCTCCTTGTTAAAAATTGAGCGTAACGAGAATTGGTTGTTTGAGTTATTTGCAAACATTGTTCTACAATTGAAAGAATTTGAAATGAAAATCATTCATAATACTTAAATAAGATTGAATTCATGCATATATATATCAAATTTATTTGAACGTCTTATTCACACATTAAATTGTCCCTATTTCATGAGAATAAGTCGATTCCAAGATCCAAAAAGTCAATGAGTAGTTAAGTGTGCTTTGGATTGTCTTAACACTTAATATTCGAAGTTAAAAAACTCTTTGCTAATGGCTCCAAGCCACTTTTGGTTAGATAAATCATCGCATCTAATGCTCTCTCAACAACTTATCCACTTTTCCACAACATGTTAGGACTCCATCACTCATATCGTTGAGTATAATCAAAACCAACATGCATACCGAGTATGCCTTACGTTTCCTAGGAGTAATAGTGATGCCTCGCTTTAGCGTAACCCATTACTACTCTCAATAGGTCGGTAAGTGTTGTTTTGGAATGGAAAATTTTTACTCTATTTTATTGACCTAGGATTTCTATGTTTGTTAATTTAAGTAAACTTAATTAATCATCGCAACATTCAAAATCCTAAACATGCATCTAACATATCATTCATATATATAAGCATAGATATATATATCGAAAACATAAGTAAATGATGCATTTGGCAACTAGTATGACCCCTTGAGTCTTCAAGTCTTCAAGGGTATTCTTTTGCAACTTCATGGCTTCATCTTCCAAGAACCTCCGTCTTCAAGACATAACCAAAATAATGCAAATACTAGTATCTACGATTAGGACTAATCTAAATATTAAGGTACAAAAATACTCAACGGTTCCCAGACTGTATTTAAATTTACAAAAATACATGACGGAACACAATCCGTATTTTCTATCCTAATCGAGCCCCACTAGTTGCCATTTTATAAAACCTGTGAGAGTATAATTCCATTCATCCATTCACTATATGTGAATGGCCCATGCATTTTACAACGATAAACAAGTATCAATGCACAAAAACGCGTAAACTGGTAACTAATTTAGGAGGTTAATCCGATTAACGCGCCTAATTAAAACAAGTCGAAGTTGTTTAACCAATCATGTGATTAAGCGCAATTGAAATTGAAGCTCCCACTAAATTCCGCATCCATCTCAATTAATCCAATTAATTAAGCCAGTAAAACAAAAATTTTGCCAAAATAAAATTTTGCAAGTGTCGCTCAAAACCGAGGCCTAGCCTCCAAAATTTAATTAAAATAATTTAAACATAATTAAAATAACTAAAATTAGCAAAACGCAAAGTTAACATAGCCCTAGTAACCCCAAAGTCCCTAACATCAAGCCTTTCGGCTTGGTGTGTGACGTGAGGTGATCTAGGTCGTTCAAAACTAAAGCACCATCAATCAAACAATTAAGAAAATCAAACTTATTCCTAGTACAGGACAAGTCCGAGTCGAACCACGAGGAATGAGAGGGAGATTGCTATAGTCTATGGTCAAGCTACTTCGAAGAATGAGAGGTAAGGTGAATTGAATTGTAACTAAAGTATTACCTAGCTAATCAAGTCAATGAAAATCAATATGCTAAGCACTAGGGATATAGGTTCCTTATGCAACCTCAATGATTATGCTAATTGATGAAGAACTCAATTGATTCAAACGTTGCAAAGGACAAACAATAGTCGCAATTAATAAAATTCAAGAGTTATCTCTTGTAAGTCAAGCTAGGGTTCACTATGAATGACTAACAAGGAAAATCACAATCAAATTGAACCAATTAAAGCAATTCTCAAATCAAGGGTTCATGTCATTAAAATTTGCTATGCAATCTAGATTAATCTTATAGGTGGATCACTCCAATTCAAATTAATCACATGCACAACTATGTCAACCAATTTAATTGCAACAATTCAATCATCCAAGAATCATCAACTAACAAAAATCATCACTCAAACATGCTTCCCCTTCTCCCTAGCTACAAATCTACTCACAAATCATAATGGAATTGAAAAACAAAGCAAATTGAATTACAAATATCATCATTTCAAGCTTAATCAAAGAGAAAATCAAATTCAACAAATTCTCAAACCAAAGGTCAACAATCAAATCAAACATTCAAGAATTAAAGGAAAGAGCAAGCAAAAGTAAAATCAAAGAAAGAAGTTCTCACTAATTTTCATTGATTAAAGAAGAAATCCAAGCTCAAGGATGTAATTTGAAGGACAAAACAAGTAATCTAAAGTTTCTCACTCTACATTCTCTCTCCACTAAATCTGGAAATAAGTCCCTATCCTCCCTTTTTCTTCTTTCTTTATCTCTTTCCTCCGTTTCTTTGCTTATGTTGTGTATAAGTATTTGAGCAGGTTGAATGAAAGGCGTACATTACCTTTCCCGAGACTTCGCTTATGCTTTGGGATGCTTTGGAATGAGATGAAGAGTCTACTATGAAAAAACTTTGAAGCTTCGGATCAGATTGCTGGAGCGGTCGCTCTCATCTGTAGGAGCGGCCGCTCCAATCTGTAGGAGCGCCCGCTCCCACCTGAAGCAGCTCCCGCTCCTATCAGGGTGAGCGCCCGCCCCCTGGGTCGTTGATTATGTTTTGACCTTGTAAAGCGCCCGCTCCCCCCCCCCCTCGATGGAGCGGCCGCTCCACTGGGTATTGCGTACTCTTTTATTTGTTTTTCTAGACTTGATTTAGGGGAATGAGGGGGGTATAAATACCCTTATGGATTTAATGAGAGGATTATTAAGATTTTAACCCTAATCTAAAGAGAGAAAGTAGCTTATTCTTCAAGTTTTCTTCATTGTATTCAAGATTTTGTTCAAGGTTATTTCAATGCAAAAGTTTCAAGCTTTCATCTTTAATCAAGTTCCTCTTTAGTAATCTCTTATCCTTTCTTTTAGTTTGATTTATTTGCTTTGTTATTGCTTATTTCATCTATCTCTTTAGTTGAACTTGTTGGTATTAATTTTATTAGTTTTCAATCATGTTTAGTTTTGTGTTTATTGAATCCTTATTTGGTTTTGCTATAATGGTTAGTTTCTCTTTTCTAGGATAAGTTTTTAGCTAGGTGACGGGGGTGAAAAACATGTGTTAATGTTGATGATTGATGATGACTTGATTGAAATTATGCCATAAATTGATGAAAGATGTAATTTTTAATAGCTTGAAATTATTAGTAGCACATTATTTGATGTTCCCTAATCTAAATGCATGAGAATGATTTAGATTAGACTAAGATCACCTTTACTTTGATGGTTGCATGAAAATGAATTATCTAAGTAGAGTTTTATGTATTGTGCACCCTTAATATCTTGCCATAACTAGTGACTAATTGGATGCATGAAAATGATTCGATTAGAACAAGACTTAGTTTATTGATTTGCTTAAGCAATTGCATGAAAGTGAGTTGTTTGAGTAGAACTTAGCATTCTATGGCATGTTATTCATGATAATCATCATTGTTTATCTATGTTCGATCATGTTTGACACCCCCATACCCCTAGCATTCGTTTATCTTTGATTAATCCTTTTTGTCTTCCTTTCTTAATTGCCTTAGTTTACTTAATCAAGAAAACCAACAAAAATATTCTCTTATTTACTCTTGCATTAGTGGATTTGGTGTATAAACTCGTGTGCTTCCTTTGGGTTCGATCCTTTGCTTACCCCTATATTTGCATTAGGGTAGTAAAGTGTTTATAAATTTCTAATTTGGTTTAGGGTAGTAGCTTCAACGACCTACTCCACCCTCGACCAATTTTAAGAACCAAACAATCCATTTTATACACCAAAACTCCAACCATAGAGACCAAATGCTTCACAAAAACCAATCATGGGAACAAGAATGAAACATAAAGTTCAAAAGCTAAGGATGTGGCTTGAAAAGAAGAGTTATGGCTCAAATGGTTAGCAAGTAGGCAAATGAAAACCCAGAATAAAGATAAGAAAAACTATCCTAGAAAAAGAAAAATTACCACCCCGAAAAGATGCCTTTGTCGTTCCGAAATGGCTCGGTCGCGATCTCGGGAAATGAAAGTCAAATTCTAGATAAAGCATAGAACAGTCAAGGACCCATGTGCCGCTCATGTAAAATATGTAGAAAGCTTGAAAAGAATGAAACCTCACATGGTTGTAGCAAAAACTCACTATTAGTTTCAAATTCATCAAAATGGAGCAATTGCAAATTTTCAAAAAGAAATAGAATCCAACTACAAGGTCCCAAAAGTTCTAAAGAAACTGCCTTAGCATACTCTACCCTAGAGTCAACCAAAGATACTCTCAAACCGTGCGAACCATTGTCCTTAGGAAGGGTGATAGCCAAAAATGCAAGTCCAAGTGGTACTAAGGCCAAAACAAAAGCAAAAAAATAAGAAATAAGAGCAATGCCTCAAAAAGTTTGTTTTTGTTGTGTTGTTTTTTTTATTGTTTTTTTTTATGATTGCAAAATGCAAAAAGAAATGTAAAGAAAAGAGATAAAGAGAACAAAAGAAAAAGTAAAACAAAAAGAAAATAGAAAAAGAAATGAAAAAGAAAGAAAGAAAATAAAGTAGGAAAAGAAAGTCACAAGGAAGCAAGCTAAACACATAATGTCCCAATCGACAAACAAATGGTCATTCGGCTACAACGCCAATGACCCCAAACACGATAAGGTGTTAAAAGCAAGCAACCTCGAACCGTTCAACTTCTCCTAATCTAGACCTAAACTATGCATACAAGAGGTAAAGAAAAGCAGGGGAAAATAGAAAGATCTCACCCAATAGTCGTGATACGAAAGAACATGTACGATAAAAGGAAATTCTTACCAAATTCCAAATGTCGAATGCTCTCATCGGGAACCTAAAGAGTGAGAGATAAAGAATAAGAAAAAGAAATATCTACCGAAAAGAAAGTTAGTAACTTCATGATAAAAGAAAAGAAAGAAAGAAAAGAGATACAGGTACTCAAATGGGATACAGTAATGCAGGATAGCAGAAGAAACATCAGGAACAGAATCAGGAAGCGATATCAGGAAGCAAAAAGCAGACAGTCATCAGGACGCATAGTCATCAGGAAGTAGAAAAACACATCACACAGTAATCAGGGAAACAAGCAACAATACCAGGAACTGGAGTAGAGAATCCATTAGCAAGAAAAGCATCATCATCCATACAGAGTATCAGAGAAGCATGAGACAAAAAATGATCAACACCGGCAAGCAAAAGAGACCCAGAGTGAACCATAAAAGCGAAGGGGGGAACGGTGAAGCACACAAACAACAAAAATCACCCCCAAGCTTGTAATGAACTAACCCCCAAACTCAAATCCTAATAATCATATAAGCATAAAGAGAACAACATATTAAGCAAACAAGTAAGGGGGGTAGACATGATGGTATCACTCGGCACTATGGTAAGGGGTTGAATGAGTACTCCCCTCACCGGCCTCTAAAACTACATGACTCGAGCTAGCCATTTCACTCACCTCTTTGGGGGCCTTGCCCCTTATCCTACCCTCTCTCCTAGCACGATCCACCACAAAGAAATGAGACCAATCATCCAAGACCGGCTCGCCCGACAAGCCCTACCTACCAAAAGTCTCGGGGTTCGGGAAAGGCAAAGGGTTCGCGGGATCATAAGTGTAGTCGCACCCACTGGGCCGCCTATAATCGTAAGTGGCCAGGGTGGTGCCAACAATAGCACTAGGGTGGATATGAGGACCCTCCCAATAGGGGTAACAAGGTCTAGGTCCAATGGATAGGTCAAAGGGTTCCCATTGAGGGATAGGTCCTTGTTGGACCGGGAGGTACGGATAATTCAAGTAAGGTTCAATCTCCCCCCTCCTAACATGGAATCGTACACTTGACTAGCATGGAAATTATAACCAAGAGAGAAATCCCGCCCCAAAGACATTAGCAATGGAATCTATCTTGGCATGCAAGGTGGATAAGTCAAGTGAAGTAGAAGAAGTAGAGGAAGGGATAGGAGTAACTCCCCGTTCAACCAGGGGCAAGGACTAAAAATCCACCGAAAGAACATCATCGGAATTGGTTCTTATATGGTTTGTCTTCCGCCGAAGAGAAGGATCAATATTGCACCTTGGAGGTCTCCAAGTAAGGGAATTCTTGTTCGTCTTACGTTCGGTGGCTTCTTTGCTAGGAATCAAGAACCAATCCTTGACACGAGAGACCTTCTAAATGTAAAGATCTTGTCTCTTGGTACGCTCGATAAACTTATGGTTGACAAGAGCATAAATGTTGAGGTAGTGGGAAGGCGTTTTCTCGCGAGGATTAACTATTGGTGGAAGCTCACAAAGCAAATCCTTATAGGAATCATCAATGTAAAGGGCAAGAATGGAGATCATGCCCCCAATTTGAATGCTCCCCGAGAGTGAAAGGCCATCTCTAATATCAAGAAATCGGTTGATCAAGTGTTGAGTAAAACCAACAAGCTCAAGCTCTCCTTGCTCGTGATCGGCTATCCAAAGCCAACATAACTCCTCATGGGAAATGGCTCCCAATGAGTCTTTAGAACATAGGGCATAGGTGAGAATACGATTGAAGTATCTCATAGCCGGATGGATGATAGATGCGGCCTTTGAAGTTTAAGGCTCATATTTCCCTTAATTTGAGATTCGCCGCCACCACTTGAGCTCATCATACTCATGATCATCACTAATCTTAACATTGGCCGGATATACAATGTGATCTTCATCGACGGCCCAAGGAAATCGAAAGTATGAGCAAAGTTGAGACTCTGAAATCTGACGATCATTGTTAAACAATTGGAAAGCCAACATCCTTGAAGAATCACCATTAGTTTCACGAATCACTTTAAGGGACGAAAGAAATTCAAATGTCACCCCAGCATAAGTGGGCGCATTCAAGTCCAAAAACTCGAAAAAGCCTATATTCTTGGCAAGTAGACGAACATCTTCATCAATTCCAAGCAATTTGGTAATCGCTTGATCATAGAACCGTGTAGATTTAAACTTCCTCTTTGTCAATTAGATGAATCTATCCCAATGTATTTCTTTAGAGAATTCAATGCCATATGTTTCAACCACCTCGGGAGGAGGTGGAACAACATGCCGGGATTTGCTTGTGCTTATCCTATCCCGCTTCTTTCGACGAATAGGGGTCATCTACAAGAAGAAAAGCCAAGCATGAGCAATTCATCAAGAAATTGGTTCAAACATACAAGACAATTAGAGATAAAATCATCACCAAATAATCATAGAGAATTGCTCAAGAATTTCCAAGCACAAAGATAATCTAGTTATGAATGAAACAAGAATTGGTCACAAAGAACTAATGCCATGAATATAGAAGCAACCATAGAAATATTCAATGAAAAATAAGAAGCAACTAATCATTAATCAAAGGCAAAATTTTGACATGAAAGACCAAAATCATGAATCATCATAGGCAAAATAATCCAAAAACATTGAATAATCAAAGAAATAAAGGTACCATAAACAAAACCAATGAGAGAGAAAGATGACCAACAATGGTGGTTTCAAGAATTCAAGCAAGATAAACAATTTCATCATGAAAAAGCTTCAAAGAATCATCAAATAACATCATTCATCACAAAATACAAGCAAAAAGAACCAACAATGGAGTTCTACCATTAAAGCCCAAACAAAGGTTTCAAGCTTCAAAAATGAGGAAGAAGATGACTAGAAAGTGAGAAATCATACCTTAATGAAGCCTTAAAACACTTGAAAATGAAACAAATGAAGATTATAAACCAATTAAAACACTAAGAAGTAAGTTCCAAACACAAAATCAAACACCCAAGTATTCGAAATTTTTACCCAAATTTTCGAAAATAAGTTTGAAAATTTTCAGATTTTCGTGAATGATTTTGTTAAATTGTTGTTGTAATTCTTGATTGATGTAATTAAGATGACAAAATTGATTGATTTTATGATGATTTGTAAAGAGGAAGAAGAGAAATAGTGAAAGGGAAATAAGGGAGGAAGAATCGGGGAGAGAGAAAGACTAAAGGGGGGGCTGCTTTGATTTGCCACGAAAATGAGGGTAAGCTGGGCTGCCCAGCTGGTGCGTGCGCGCACCAAGCTCGTGCTCGCGCTCTCGTCGACGCTCTCGAGCATCATGCTCGAGTGATACCCACGAGGGGGGCAGACTAAAATCACACAAATTTTTCAAAAATCACTTATTCATGATTAAAAGTCACGAGAGCACAAGCATGAGAGCGCACTTGCATATCAATTTCTCCTTCACCTTAATTTAACTCCAACCTCTTGAAACTTTCAATTGATACTAAAATTGTCGGAAATCTTAATCAACTCAATCCCAAGGTACCTAAAATCAAGAAAACAAAGAAAGATAAGAAAATTTCACAAAAATAAAAGAAAATAAAAAGAATGAAAAATCAAAAGAAAGGGTTAGAAAATCGGGTTGCCTCCCGGGAAGCGCTTGTTTAACGTCATAGCTGGACGTTCTCCACCTATCAAGGTGGTTGACAGAGAACCATTTTGTGAATTAGGCCAACGAAAGCACCATCGAAGAACTTCTTGAGTCGATGGCCATTGACCTTGAACGGAGATGATGAATCCAACATAGAAGTTTCCACAACACCACTAGGAAAGACACCTTGAACCAAATAAGGACCACTCCACCTTGACATGAGCTTTCCGGGGAACAACTTCATCTTAGAATTATGAAGAAGAACTTTATCACCTACACAAAACTCCTTCTTCTCAATGAGTTTGTCATGAGCATCCTTAGATCGAGCTTTGTAGGTACTTGCACAATCATAAGCATCAAGCCTAAGTTCTTCTAATTCATGAAGATCCAACCACCTTTGCTCTCCCACACACGCTAAATCAAAGTTGATTTTCTTGATTGCCCAGTGAGCGCGGTGCTCAAGCTCCACCGCAAGATGACAAGATTTTCCATAAACAAGGCGGTATGGAGTGGTGCCTATGGGAGTCTTGAAAGCCGTTCGATATGCCCATAAATCATCATCAAGCTTGTCCGCCCAATCTTTCCTATTCCTAGAAATCGTCTTCTCAAGGATCAAATTTATTTGACGGTTGGACACCTCAACTTGTCCATTAGTTTGAGGGTGGTAAGGAAGACCGAAACATTGATGAACGTCATGCTTTCTCAACAACTTTTGGAAAGCATTATGTACAAAATGCGATCCATTGTCATTTATTACCGCCTTAGGCACACCGAACCTCGGAAAGATGATCTTTTTGAATAGTTTCATCACCACGTTGTGGTCGTTTATAGGGGAGGCAATGGCCTCAACCCATTTAGAAACTTAATCGACCACAACAAGGATGTATTGGTTTCCAAAAGAATAAGGGAATGGTCCCATGAAGTCAATGCCCCATACATCGAAAACCTCCAACACAAGGATGGGTTTTTGAGGCATCTCATTCCTCTTTGAAATGTTTTCGGTCCTTTGGCATCTATCACAAGACTTGATAAAACCCCAAGTGTCCTTGAAAAGATGCAGCCATCATAAACCACTTTGGAGAATCTTTGAAGCAGTTTTGGAAACTCCAATGTGACCACCACTAGGATCCGAGTGGCACATCTTCAAGACATTCGGCACTTCTTCACTTGGAATACAACGACAGAACCATCAAGTCGTCGCTTATACAAAATCGGATTATCCCACAAATATAGGCGGGCTTCTCTCTTGAGCTTCTTCTTTTGATTCTTTGAAAGTGAAGGTGGAAACTCCCCACATGCTAGAAAATTTACCAATTCGGCAAACTAAGGGAGTTCCTTCACATCAATGGCATATAAGAAATCATCAAGCATCCTATCTTCAATAGGAGAACCATCATCTTGGACTTGAGAATCCTTAAGTTGAGAAAGGTGATCCGCCACAACATTCTCCGCCCCTTTCTTGTCTCTAATCTCAATATCAAAGGCATGAAGTTCAAGCACCCTACGAAGCAATCTAGGCTTTGATTCTTTCTTAGAGAAAAGATATTTGAGAGCCGCATGATCCGTGAAAATAATGGTCTTAGAACCCAACAAATGACAATGGAATTTCTCAAAAGCATGCACAATTGCCAAAAACTCCTTTTCCGTTGTTGTGTAATTTCGTTGAGCACCATTGAGAGTTTTTGACATATAATAGATGACATGGAGCTTCTTATCGACCCTTTGACCTAAAACACCTCCAATAATCGTATCACTAGCATCACACATCAATTTAAAAGGTAAACACCTCCAATAGCTCATCATGCACCGTTGGAAGGTGGCGGGGGCGTTGCAAAGCCCAAATGGCATTCTCCTATAAGCAAAGGTTCCATATGGGCAAGTAAAAGTTGTTTCTCTTGGTCATCCAGATGAATAGGAATCTGAAAGAAACTGGAGTATCCATTAAGAAAACAATAATCCTTGTGCCTTGTTAGTCTTTCAAGCATTTGATCAACGAAGGGAAGGGGGAAATGATCCTTTTTGGTGGATGTGTTTAGACGTCGATAATCTATACACATCCTCCATCCCGTGACAGTCCTTGTAGGAATGAGCTCACCTTTCTCATTTTCCACAACGGTCATGCCTCCTTTCTTTGGGACAACGTGGACCGGGGAAACCCACCTTGAGCTACAGATGGGGAATATGATTCCTGCATCCAATAGATTGGTGATTTCCTTCTTGACCACCTCCCCCATTTGAGGGTAAAGTTTTCGTTGTCTTTCAATGCTTGGTGAGGCATTATCCTCAAGAGTGATGTGGTGCATGCATATGGCGGGACTAATACCCTTGAGGTCGTCAATGGTATAGTCTAAAGCACCTTGGTGCTTTCTCAATACAGTACACAACATTTGGGCTTGGCTTGGCTCTCACTCAAGGAGGAACTAACATTAGGGCCTAAGAATTCATACCTAAGGTGTGATGGAAGAGGTTTGAGCTCAACCATGGGACACCTTTACCTTCCTTTGTTCTAGCCGCTTGCAATGCTTTTTGGCTAGTAATGTTCATGCACATTTGCTAATCAACGTCTTCAAGGCTTCCATTGAGAACATCTTCATACAAAGCCATCTCCTTGCTAGGAGCACCTATCTTTTCCTTATTCAACAAAACATTCTCAAGAGCATCGTTAGAGGTGAGAAATTACTTATGCATGGAAGACACAACATGATCAAGAGAGTCAATCATCATACAATTCTCCAAAGAAGAACTTAGATACTTCATCCTATCATTCAAGTCAAATTCTATCACCTCATCTCCTAGTTTAAATGAAATTTTAGCACTCTGGACATCTATCTTAGCACCCGAAGTAGCGAGAAAGGGTCTACCTAAAATGATAGGAATGTTAGCATCTTCGTCCATCTCAAGTACCACAAAATCCTTAGAGAATTGGGTTTAACCTCCTTGTCTAGCCATTCCAAGGCACGTCATATGAGAGAAAAGGGAAAAAGCTTGAGGCGGATGAATTCTTGTGAAATTCCATTCACTTTGATAGTGTTATAATACTTTTCGAACTCTTTGAGATGGTTTAGCGGACTTTCATGTTTAGCCCCAGTAAATGGTCTCCTCCCTATCAAAGTAATCATTGCCTGGCTTATTTCGAAGTCATTTGTCGGTGTTGTAGGTGGAGCAATCCCACTTTCAAACTTATGCACCCGGATCTCCAATGCCTTCAATGCCACCCTTGGATTTTCTCCCATCCTTTCTTGTTCTTCTTGTTGTGGTTCTTCTTCACTTGAAGGGCTAGAACTCAAAGAACGTCTAGAAACTCTTATCCTTGCAATTGTCCTCACAATTTCCGGATCAAGTGGCACTAGTGAATGACCACATGCTCTATGCATACAATCTCAATAAACAATTAGTAGCACGACTACAAATGTAGCCAAAAAGAGAAAAATCTTATTGTATTTCCAATTACAATGAAGTAGACTCAACAACTATAACAAAGCACCAATATCAATCCCCGGCAACGACGCCATTTTGACGTGTGGTGATCTAGGTCGTTGAAAACTAAAGCACCATCAATCAAGAAATTAAGAAAATCAAACTTATTCTTAGTATAGGACAAGTCCGAGTCGAACCACGAGGAATGAGAGGGGGATTGCTATAGTCTATGGTCAAGCTACTTCGAAGAATGAGAGGTAAGTTGAATTGAATTATAACTAAAGTATCGACTAGCTATTCAAGTCAAAGAAAATAAATATGCTAAACACTAGGGATATAAGTTCCACATGCAACCTCAATGATTACGCTAATCGATGAAGAACTCAATTGATTCAAACGTTGCAAAGGACAAACAATAGTTGCAATTAATAGAATTCAAGAGCTATCTCCTATAAGTCACGCTAGGGTTCACTATGAATGACTAACAAGGAAAATCACAATTAATTTCAACCAATTAAAGCAATTCTCAAATCAAGGGTTCATGTCATTGAAATTTGCTATGCAATCTAGATTAATCTTATAGGTTGATCACTCCTATTCAAATTAATCACATGCACAACTACGTCAACCAATTTAATTGCAACAATTCAATCATCCAAGAATCATCAACTAGTAAAAATCATCAACCAAACATGCTTCCCCTTCTCCCTAGCTACTATTCTACTCACAAATCATAATGGAATTGAAAAACAAAGCAAATTGAATTACAAACATCATCATTTCAAGCTTAATCAAAGAGAAAATCAAATTCAACAAATTCTAAAACCAAAGATCAATAATCAAATCAAACATTCAAGAATTAAAGGAAAGAGAAACCAAAAGTAAAATTAAAGAAAGAAATTCTCACTAATTTTCATTGATTGAAGAAGAAATCCAAGCTCAAAGATGTAATTTAAAGTACAAAACAAGTAATCTAAAGTTTCTCACTCTACTTTCTCTCTCTACTAATCTGGAAATAAGTCTCAAGTACAAGTGAAAACGCCGTCCCCTAAAAAAGGAATAGTCATGGCTATTTATAATAAATCGAGCGAAGGGAGGCGGAGCAGTCCCGTGCACACGCACCACCCCCCCTGCGCACGCACAGCAGGGTCTGCGCGCATGCACAGAGGGGCCTGCGCACGCGCACCCCTGCTGTGGTGTTACGTGTGCTCGGCTTCCCTTGGTCGCTCGTAGATCCTTGCGCGAAGCCTTTGCTCCTAGCGCTCTCGTGCATCCCCATCGTCAGTGCTCTCACGGTGATGCCCGCGAGGAGGACAGCCTTTGATCTTCAAAAATTTGCACATTCCCGACCTAAAATCAATGTGAAAACATCCGTAAGAGATAAGCAAATAAGATTTCAAAACTTCACTTGCAAGAATACAAGTAAAAGTAAAAGAGAAAGAAAAAAGAAAAAAGAATAGAAATTAAACTAAAATAGCTAAATAAGAACAAAAATTAAGAGAAACTCATAAAAATGAAAGAAAAACCAAAATGAGCTGTAAAGAAGAAAAATAAAAGAAAACTAGAAAGATTATAAGAAAATAAAGCGAGAAAGTAAAGAAAAAGGAATCAAAAACTACTCTATTGAGCACCATAAATGACGCTCATAAGTGTGCTTGACACCAGGGCATGGGTGCCTTATGAGGGGTCACGCGCACAGCCATGGCGCGAGCCAAGCGTCACACCCATAGCCTAAAGCATCGCATACGCATTATGCTCCCAATGGGGTGTGCTTGCGACTCCTGGCCACGAAGGCCATTCTAGCTTGCTGTTGTGCGCGCACCATGCCCAAGCCAACAACACACCCGCATACACACGCAGCCACCCACCAGCACGAAGCAGCGCACACATACGCATAGCCGCAGCAAGCAACACACGCACAGCCACGCATGCTGCTGCTGCCTTGCTGCGCATCAGCCACGCACTTGAGTGGCACACGGACCAAGCATAGCTAGCCCTTGGTAGCCACATGCGGGCTGTTGTGCAGCCCGGCTGGTCGAGGGTGGTTTTGCCTTGGTTTGCGTGCTATAGTCTCGGGATTAATTCCGAATTTTTGCATGACTTTATTATTTAATTCCAAATTTATTTTAGAATTAATTTAATGAGAAAAATGAAAAATATAACAAGTCCAACTTAATAAATTCATTCAAGTGCACAAAACCAAAATTATTTCCAAGAACTATTCTTTAATAAAACTGGTTCAACTTGATACAACAAAATAAATAAGGGCTATTCTCAACATTAATTTAACCAACATAAACTAATTATGAGATTTGACAAAATTAAAGAGAGAGTTGGAATTATGAACACAAATATTCAAATAAAGATTCCAACTTTAACTTGTGAATTCTTGAAAAATTATACCTTCCAATATGATGATTAATTAAAATTCTATCACAAGATTGAAACTTTATGATTCCAATCAACTTAATAAATGATTAAATCAAAAAGTTCAATTAACATACAAGGAATTTAGTAACACAAAATTCCAATCACTTAAAATAATTAAAGATTGAATCTTCAGTATTTTTGAGCCGCAAGTAACAAACTTTTCACACTTAAAGCAATTTATTTGCAATTATGTGAAAATTTAAGCCAACTATTAAGCACCAATTACTACCAAGTAATTATGCTCAAAAGTGGTCTAAAATTGCAGAAGCATAAAGGAAAGAACCAAATGCATAATCTCAATTAATATGCCATTAAGATTCAAGGTTTAAAAGATTTAAAATTTTCCGTCAAAACGAAAAATCCCTCGAAACAGGCATTTCTGGGCAGAATTTGGCTTGTTCGCAATCCTAAAAGAATTAGAATGTTTCTAGAATATCGATTCCACCCAAAATTCCTTAGTCTTGGGCGAAAATATTGGTTCTGGAGCCAAAGTTCTTAATAAAACGAGATTAAAATTAATATAATCAAGAAACTAATCTAATTAGCAACATAACCAGAAATTAAATCATTTTTAAACCCTTGAAAATTTTTAGTTACAAAAATAAATGAGCAAGGCTCTGATACCGCTGTTGGGTTTCGATGAGTCCAACTTACAGCGGAACAAGACCCGACCCCAAGACCTGCTCACAATTAATATAACTAAATGACATAAATAACAAGGAACAAGGAAGAGAAAAAAGACGATTTTACCCTTGCCGCGTGCTTCGCTCTCACTCGGAGCTCTTACTTCAAAGCCAAGTCTTGCAAGCGCAGAGACCTCCTACGGTATGCACCCGCAACTCGACTCTGACCGGTCTCTTACTTGGAGTTTAACCAAGTTGGACCAAAACACTACTCGAGTATTATATGAACTTAAAGGTTTTCTATCAAGTGGAGATGCCTTATTGAGTTCCTACTCAAGTGACTTTCTCCAAATCCCAAGGTGGGTATTTATAAAGAATGTCATGAGAGAATTCCACTCTCCCATCAATGTGGGAGAGTTGGTAAAATCAATTTTCCCTTTTTATTTTTAAATCAAAAATAAAAGAAAATAGCAAACAAATAATTAATCAACAAGTGGAAATCCTAGGAGGAGAGGTTAGGTGAGGACCACAAGGGGAGGGGGGGACCAAACCTTGATCCCCAAGACTCCTAAAACCGCCCCCCTCATTCCTCTCGGCTCCAATGTGTGGCTGCCACATGGTAGGCCATGCCTTAGGCGCCAAGCTTGTAATACCCCGTATTTTTATACGTATTTTCCTAAGTAATTAATTAATTATTATTTTCTAAAAAGGGTATTTTAGTAATTCAACTTACTATTTAAATCTTGGAGCCGAAATGATATTTGAATTTTGGTGCCAAAAGTATTTTAAAAATAAATTATTATTTTGGATAAGATTTATAATCTATTTATCCTATTTTAAAAACCGGATTATTTACATATTTCGGATATTTTAATTAAAGGGAAAATAATTTTTTTAATTAATTAATTATTATGGCCGAAATTACCTAATAACTAGCTAGGATTTTCGGATTTTCCATGTATGGAAAATCTGATTTTTCTTGGTTATTTATTGGTAAATAATTGGTATTTAATTAATTAATTATTTAATTATTATTCTATATTATTTATACAAATATTTTATTCCTCAAAAACCGAGCAAAATCTTCCTAAATATATCTAGAGGAATCTGAAAATTAGAGCTATGGTAAGCTCCATATTTTCGGCCCTCATGAAATATTTTGGGGGAATTTAATTGGTAAAATTATATTTTTAATTATCTCCCAAAATCTCCTATTTTCCTTAATTCTAATTCTCCATCTTTTTAATATCCAATCATCATATTTTCTTGCCATTCATTCTTCTGAATTATTCCCCAAGTAATTCCAATTTCCTTAATATTTTTCATGACATACATACCTTCCATATTCAATTATACACAATCTCTTTAATATCAAAACTTTCCTTAAATCTTTACTCACTTCTCCAAGTAATCCCTTAAACCCTACTTACCATAATTCTTCCCAAATTCCCTTGTCATAATTCTTGAATGAGCTAGCCTATAAATACCCCTCCATACCTCTCACATTCTTCACACTAATTCTATTCTTTTCTTCTCCTCTTTTTACACAAATCATCCCGTTTATCTTTGAAGCCAATTTTCGGGCACTTCTGGTCAGTTTTTGGGGTATTGCTGGTTCACAAAAGATTGTTCCTCTAAAAAAAATCCTTGAAGTTAGGCTCAAGAATCATCCAATTCGGAGTTATATCGAAGGAGTTATAGCCTCTGCAAGTTCTGCCTATTCTTTCCAATGAAAATCCAATTCTTCTCTTTTCCTTGGTTTCTTATCTTTTCTTCTTCTCTTCTCTTATTCAATTATTATTATTATTATTATTATTATTATTATTATTATTATTATTATTATTATTATTATTATTATTATTATTATTATTATTATTATTATTATTATTATTATTATTATGGGGGATTTATAAAAAATTATTATGAGTATTTTTAATTATATAAAATTAGATTTTTAATGATGATTATGAAAATTAATTTAAAAGGTTCATGTACATATATTTGGGGGGTTTTTAATTTCATTGTTGTGATTATTTGTTAACCTTATATTAATTAAGGTTATATTTATTTGTAGGGTTTTTTTGATCAAGCTACTTGAGAGTTCTTTTGAAGTGTTTTTGGCTAACCGAGGATCAAGGTACGTTAGGTTGTTAGATACCTTGAAAAAAGAAATTGGTTTGAATGAGCATGTTTGAATGATTTCTTGTGATGATTGAATTAAATTTGAATTGTGATTATGAAATAAAAGTATGTTTAAATAAATTGCTTTTGATAAATAAATAAATTGGAGTATTGATTTTATATCATGTTTTAAGTAATTAAAATTTTTATTGATGTTTTTAAAAAAAAAAGGTTTGATATTGAGAGCATGTTGAATTTAATAAAGGAGTTTGAATTAATTGGAATTATTGGATTTAAAAGAGGATTTATAGAATCATTGAATTAAATTTAGTATTAATGCTTTATAAGCATGTTAGTAATCCCACTATGCGGATTTGGTTTATTGATAAGGCCTTGGACTTTGTATGACCGGGTCTTTCCTCAAGAATAGCCTTGTTACGTAAGGAGACTAGCTTGGGGGGTGTGCACACTTGGGAGAGGAATTGGTTTTATTGGTTTTATTGGTTTATTATGAGGAATTGGTTTTAAATAATTGGTATTGGTTTTATTGCTTATGGATATTGGAATATTGAGAATCGGTTTTGAATCATGAGTTTTGAATTTATTGGATTAATTATTGGAATTGATTTCAAAAGCATGTGTTGCAAATAAGTTGAGTTTAATAACTTTACACTTACCATACTTAGCATATTTTGCTAACCCGTACTTCTTATTTGTTTTGGTTCGCCCTGTTTACCGTAATGGTATGCAGTTTTATTTCAAGTGGAGTGAATAAATTGATGCATTGGAGTCCGGGATTTGGTTTCACTAAATTAGGAGTTTTGGTCTTGTATTTAAATTGAGTACTCATGACATTGGTTTCTATTTATAGTTATTATTAATAAAGAAGAGTTTTGAAGTTTCCGCTGCAAAGTATTGGTTTATTTATTGAGTTTGAGTAGCCTTGCGTAATCACGCGGCAGTAATACGCCTAAGTCTATCTCTATGGTATAATTATACGTATTATACTAGTATTTCCGTAGAGGGAGATTTGGTTGTGTTACACAGCTACCTTGTTGGGGCTTGGTGCTCACGGCTGGCCCTGCTGCTGAGCGCACGCATGTGCGGCAATGCTGCTGCCTCGGCCCAGCACGCTCGCATGCTTGCGGGCTGCTGGCCGAGGGCATTGCGCCCCACACTGCTAGCAGTACTAGCACGCTAGCGCGCTGCTAGCTTGTTGCTGCTGCTGCTGCTCGTGCATGCCAGCACAGCTTGCTAGCCATGTGCTAGCAGTGGTGCGCTAGCATGCCGCGGCACCCACCAGCCAGCCTAGGCTTGGTGTGGTGCACATGCTATTCACCATGCTATCCCAAGTGCCCCTAGCACTCGGTTTGCTCGTCTTTTATTAATTCGACTCGACTTGCGACGCTCGGATTCAACGCTCCTAGCTCGATTTTCGACGTCTAAATATTTAATACTCGAGCAACTCATTAATTCCTACCGAATTAATTCGGCGTGTTAGCTCGTTAGTTCCTTGGCTGTGACCCGAAGGGTTCAGTCAAGATTAACCTGTAATATTAATTATGGATTAATATTACTGATCGAAAGCGGCCTCCAACTAGGCATTCCGATCACTTGATCTTACTGAATAATTAGCATTCTAATAATTCAGAACCCTCTATCGGAATAATACACTTGTTCGAAGGACACCATTCCTATCAGGTAATTTGATGAGTGTCATTTATGGCACTCTTAGGCTAGGTTTTCTTTATAGTTTTATTCTCATTTTTAGTCCTTTTTGCCGTGTTTTTACATAATAATGCTTGCTTTGCGTGTTTGTGTGTAAGTTTAGAGAAATGCATGCTTTTAATGGTTTCTTGTCATTTTGTTCATTTCTCAACTATTTCTCTCGATTCTTTATTTCCTTGACTTGTTTTGTAGGTGTGTTGAGTTTCCCGAGGTATAATCACCTAGGAGAAAGCTCGAGCGCATTCAAGAAAGTTGAAGGAGCAAAGTTCGGGATTCCGAAAACACAATTCAAGCTAGCTTCACGAGCTCGAGGGCCTTGGAAGTTATTCTTTGTCTTGATGCATTCAAACGCTTGAAAGATAAAGGAGCTGCCCTTCTCACGAGCATCGCCTCGAGTGCACCAATGATAGGAATGCTCGGGAGCGCGGAGATTAATCGAGCAAGCGAAGGAGGCAAGGCCACGAGCACCGAGTAGCAGTGCGCGCGCGCGGCACACGAGCACCGACCAAGCGCCCCGCCCCCTTCGCTCGTTTCTTCTATTTATACCCTTCAACTTTTTCTTTTTGGAGGGACGACTTAATTTGTACTTGACACATATTTTTCCAAATTTAGTAGAGAGAGAAAGTAGAGAGAGAAGCTTAGATTACTTGATTGTACTTGAATTTGATCTTTGATTTTAACTTGATCTTGGATTTCTTCTTCTCATCAATGAAAGTTTGTGAGATTTCTTTCCTTTGAATTTACTTTTATTGCAATTTCCTTTAATTTTTGAATGTTTTATTTGAATTTCTTTCTTTGCTTTAGAATTTGTTTAGTGATTGAATTCCTTCTTGATTAAACTTGAACTGGATATGATTTTAATTTAATTTGTTTTGTTCTTCATTTTCACCATGATTAGTGAGTAGATTAGTTGCTAGGGAGAAGGGGAATCATGCTAGATTGATGATTTTTGCTAGTTGATGATCCTTGATTGATTGAATTGTTGCAATTAAATTGGTTGACATGGTTGTGTATGTGATTAATTAGACTAGGAGTGATCAACCTATAAGATTAACCTATATTGCATTGCAAATTTCAATGACATGAACCCTTGATTTGAGAATTGCTTTAATTGATTGAATTTGATTGCGATTTTCCTAGTTAGCCATTCATAGTGAACCCTAGCTTGGTGTAGACACCCAAATGTGTCTCCCCAAAACCAAACCCAGTGATGAATACCTTTTCCGTTGAATGATTACCGAACGAGGTGAAAGTGTGAAAGGTCAAGTGTTGTAGTTGGTTTTTATTAAAATTCTTTCTTTCTGTTTTCGAAAACAACTCTATTTTATAAAAACAGCCAATCCAGTTTATTTTGTTCCACGACAAGGGTCCAATAATAGTGTAGTTGGATGGGGCTTGCAAAGAGCTTTCCAACGATATATTATAAGCCCTATTCCGATGAATAATGAGGAAGTTATGGCCAAAATACTAAACTGGGCCCGGTTTGATCTTTACTTGCGGCCCAATGATCTAGGGGAGGGCCCAATATTAATTATTATTCCTAAAGTTATTAGAATTAATTATAGTCTTCTAGAATTCTCTAGAGAGTTCTTTAATCCTAATAGAATTAGAATTAATAATTATATTTTGATAAAGTTTTATTTGGAATAAAATATTATTTTATGAAAAATACGATTTCAGTTTCATACGGATTTTACAAATCAATTTTGATTCATATGTGGACTCCGTGTTGAAAGCGCGTAGAAATCCAGGCTGTCGCCAGAGGACAGGCCTGTCGCCACGCGACAGGCTTTGTCGCCACACGACAGACCCTGTCGCCTGGCGACAAGGTCGGTTTTGCAGCGATAGCGTGGAGTTTTATTCCTTATCAAATTCCACTTATTTCCGGACTGTTTTCTTATAAATAAGGTCCTGAACCTCCGTTTTCATTCATCTACAATAAACCAATTCTCATCATCTTCAATCAACAATCTACAACCAACTCTAATCAAGAATTTCTTGATACTCTCTCTCTCTTTCTAAACCAAATTTTCACAAACAAAATTCCTCATACATTAGCACTAGACACATCTAGCCAAGTTCGAAGTTGCCTTCGCCCTAGACGTGAAAGGTTATAATGTCTGAGGGTTTGGTCCCAAATCTCTATTTCAATCATTTAACTTGATTGTTTGATTTTATATTTTCCTTGAAGTTACTGACGCGTGTATTTTGTTATTAGAAAGAGGTACGAGGCATCAAAGTATGTAATCTTATTGCTCTATTCTTGTAGAAAGCATGTTTAAATTTGTTTGATTCCTAGTATCATGTTAGGATGTTATTATTGCTTTCTAGTATCATGTTTAGGGAAAAGGTTATAATATCAAATATGCTTATTATGATTCCTGCGATGCTTCCTATTCTCTTTTCTAATAGCATGTTAGTATCATGTTAGGGCTAAAGCTTTGATTTTTATTGTTTAGTGACATGCTAGGATTTGTTATTAATCTTGTTAGTATCATGCCTAGGATCTTGCTATTAATATTATGCTTTAACATGATTATGATAATTATAATGATCATGATAATTATGATTATCATGATTATTATTTTTATGATTATGATTATGATGATGATTATTATGTTGCTTGATGATTATTATTGTTATTGCTTATCACGCCTTTTATGCATGTTTAAAGGGAATTTGTACTTGTAATCACGCTTAATAAGATAATTAATAATCTTGTTTAGGGTTAATTTGATTATAATTCAAGTGATCGCCAATAATACTTTTCTTATGCATTAATATTCAACAAACATAGATAAACAAGTTTAGGGTTAATCTGTTGTTTGCATGTTAGTCAGAAAGCGCACATGAATACGAGAAGAATAAAGTAGAGGCCTATTATTAGGGCAGGTTCAATCTCTTTTAGGTTGGATTTGTACCTTCATCCCCGAACCCTATTTGGTTCAAGATCTTTTGGAGTTGATGATCTCATGGATCGTTAAGGGGTGTAATCTTCACCTTGTGAACGGTTTACAAGTTCCTAAAACTTGTTGGCGACTCTTTCGCTCTAGCTTCCTTCCCTTTGGACCCCACCATGCTTAAGTGTATGATCACAGTGGGGTTCAAGCTTGGGGTTAATGGCTTGAAATATTCCCTACACTTGGCTTATAGGAGATAGCCCTTGAATTCCTTTGATTGCAACTATTGTTTGTCCTTTGCAATGTTTAATTGATTGAGCGATCCTTCAATTTGCATAATCATTGAGCTTACATGTGGAACCTATATCCCTAGTGTTTAGTATATTGAATTTCTCAATTTATCTAGTTTTCTCGATACCTTAGTTACTAACCACATCTTCCCACAATCTTCGAAGTAGCTTGACCTAGGCTATAGCTTTCACCTACTCATTCCCTTGGGTTCGACCCTTGACTTACCATATACTCGTATTAGATTTGTCGAGTGTTTATAAATTTTCGTTGGCTCTAGGAAAGGGTAGAGAACGACCTACATTTTCCTTACGTCAAAAATGGTGCCGTTGCCGGGGAATGATATTGGTGCTTTGTTATAGTTGTTGAGTTTATTTCACCTTTAATTGAAAATACAAAAAGATTTTCTTTTAGGCTACACTTGTATCCGTGCTACTAACCATTTCTTTTGAGATTCTATGCATAGAGCACGTGGTCGTTCACTAGTGCCATTTGATCCGGAAACTGAGAGAACTATTGCAAGGTACAGGGGTGCTAGATGATCTTTGAGCCCCAGCATTTCGAGTGAAGAAGAACCACAACAAGAGGAACAAGCAAGAATGGGAGAAAATCCAAGGGTGGCGTTGAAAGAATTGGGGATTCCCGGTGCATATAGATTTGAGAGTGGGACTGCTCCACCTACAACACCGGCAAATGACTTTGAAATAAGACCGGCAATGATCACTTTGATAGAGAGGCGACAATTTAGTGGGGCCAAGCATGAAATCCCGCTAAATCATCTCATGGAATTTGAAAAGTATTGCAATACTATCAAGGTGAATGGAATTTCCCAAGAATTCATTCGCCTCAAGCTTTTTCCCTTTTCGCTTATAGGGCATGCCTTGGAATGGCTAGACAAGGAAGTCAAGCCGAATTCTCTAAGGACATGGGATGAAGTGACCAAGGAGTTTCTATCCCGTTTCTATCCACAAAAGAAAACGGCGGAGGCTAGAGCTTTGATTCAAGGTTTCAAGCAAAAGCCTAGTGAGAGTCTCTATGAAGCATGGGAGAGATACAAAGAGTATCTAAGAGAGTGTCCTCACCATAGAATTCCTACGTACCAAATTATTCAAATCTTCTATGGAGGCCTTAGTCCTCAAGGAAAATCATGTTTAGATGGAGGATCTGGAGGTCCTATCATGAACAAAACGGAAGAGGAAGTGGTAGACATAATTGAAGACGTAGTGAGGTACTATAGAGATTGGCAAGATGGAGAAAGAGAGTCAGTTAGCAAGAGTAGCTCTTTGATGTACTCGGTTGATTATCTAAATGCAATCAAAAATCTATCCTCACAAATGACAAACTTGGGGAATGAGATGTCCGCTATCAAGGCGAAGTTGGAAAGTGCTACCTACTAAGTTTCAAGTCTTCCCTCCCAATCTAAGGGGAGAGGTATGTCTTCTAATTCTCAACTCCCTCCCTCTTCTATTAACATGCCTAGTGGATGCTTGTTTTGTGATGATTGTGAGTCGTATGATCATGATGTTTCAAATTGCCCTTATGCATGTATAGATGTCTGTGATGATCAAGATGGAAATGTGAATGAGCATGTGAACTATGTGTCAAATAATAATTATTCTAGGTTTGAGAATCAAAGAGGTCAATGGAATTGGAATTACAACAACCAGTGCAATTTTGACAACTACAACCAAGGTGGTGGTAATAGGAACCATGGGAACCAAAATTCCCGAGGTAACTATAACAACCAAGGTTATAGTAGCAAAAATCATAACCAAAATTATGGTAATCATAACCAAGGGTATGGTAACCATAATCAAGGTAGAGGTAATTGGAACAATCAAAATAGGGGAAATTTTCAAAATAATTCTCTAAGGGATCCCCCACCCGGTTTTGCTCCAAAGGCCCAAAATGATAATTCCTATGTTCAATCCTCTTATTCTTCACATAGAACCAATTTGGAAGAAATCGTTGAAAATCAAACAAAGTTGTTGAACACTTACATGGCCGTAAGTGACAAGAAATTTAATGAAATGATGACTCATAATAAGATGCTTGAAAACCAAATTTCTCAACTTGCTAATGCTTTGAAATACCATGCTAGTCCTTCTTCTTTACCTTCCCAAGGCCTAAATCCCAAGAGACCGGTCAATGATATTGTCACAAGGAGTGGTAAGGTTCTTGAGGAGAGTTTGCCTAGGAAGAGTGAGACCAAGGAGGGCACAAAAGAGGTTTTGGTTGAAGATAAGAGAGATGGTGCATCTTTGAGTGAGGTTGAGATTGAGAAGCCTAGTGAGGTGAGAGTGGAGAAATAAATTGTGAAACCTAAGCTTCCTTATCCACAAAAATTCATGAGACACAGGTTAGATGAACAATTTGGAAGATTCATTGACATGCTCAAGCAACTTCACTTTTCTCTACCATTTACCGAAGTTGTCACCCAAATGCCTAACTACGCAAAATTCCTCAAAGACATTTTGAGTGGTAGGAGGACTTGTGATGGTGTAGAGATGGTGAACTTGACCGAGAATTGTAGTGCAATCATAATGAACAAGATGCCACCTAAGCTAAAAGACCCCGGAAACTTTTCCATCCCTTGTACCATTTATAAAATGCAAATTGAGAATGCCTTGTGTGACCTAGGAGCTAGTGTTAGCCTTATGCCATACTCGGTATACCAAATACTTGAGCTAGAAGAACTCTTACCTACTAACATCACTTTGCTATTGGCCGATAGGTCAATTAAGTTTCCTAAGGGTAAGGTAGAGGATGTTCCTTTGAGGGTTAGGAAATTTGTTATTCTGGTGGATTTTGTGGTGCTTGAGATGGACAAAGATGCTAACATTCCTATCATTCTAGGGAGACCATTCCTTTCTACTTCGGGTGCTTTGTTAGATGTGAAAAGTGCTAAAATTTCACTCAAAGTAGGGGATGAGGTGATAGAATTTGACTTAAATGATAGTATGAAGTATCCAAGTTCTTCTTTAGAAAATTGCATGTTGATTGATTCTCTTGATCATGTTGTGTCTTCTATGCATGAGCAATTGCTCACTTCTAACGATGCTCTTGAGAATGTTTTGTTGAATAAGGAAAAGATAAGGATTCCTAGCAAGGAGATGGCTTTGTATGAAGATGTGCTCAATGGAAGCTTTGAGGATGTTGAAGAGCAAATGTGTATGAGCATTTCTAGCCAAGTGGCTACATCAAAGGAAGGTAAAGGTGTTCCAATGGTTGAGCTCAAACCTCTTCCCTCACACTATAAGTATGAATTCTTGGGACCCAACTCCACCTATCCCGTGATTGTTAGCTCTTCTTTGAGTGAGCGCCAAGCCCAAGAGTTGTGTGATGTTTTGAGAAAGCACCAAGGTGCTTTGGGTTATACCATTGTTGACTTCAAAGGTATAAGCCCTGCTTTATGTACACATCACATAACCCTTGAGGAGGGTGCTCTACCTTCTATTGAGAGACAATGAAAGCTACACCCCCAAATGGGAGAGGTAGTGAAGAAAGAGATCACCAAACTTTTGGATGCGGGAATTATATTCCCCATCTCAAGTTCTAGGTGGGTCTCTCCCATTCATGTTGTCCCAAAGAAAGGAGGCATGACCGTCGTAGAGAATGAGAAAGGTGAGCTCATTCCGACGAGGACGGTCACGGGATGGAGGATGTGTATAGACTATAGATGTCTAAACACGTCCACCAAGAAAGATCACTTCCCCCTTCCTTTCATTGATCAAATGCTTGAGAGACTAACGATGCACAAGTTTTATTGTTTTCTTGATGGTTATTCGGGATTTTTCCAAATCCCTATCCACCCGGACGACCAAGAGAAAACGACCTTCATTTGTCCATATGGAACATTTTCTTATAGGAGAATGTCGTTTGGCCTTTGTAATGATTCCGCAACATTTCAAAGATGCATGATGAGTATATTTGGAGATATGTTGGAGGAGAAAATGGAAGTGTTTATGGATGACTTCTCCGTGGGCGGAGTTTCATTTGAGGCATGTCTTCAAAACCTTGAGAAATGTTTGGCAAGGTGTGAGAAGGTGAACTTGGTTTTGAATTGGGAGAAGTGTCACTTCATGGTGGAGGAAGGCATATTCCTTGGCCATAAGATTTCTCACAAGGGGATAGAGGTGGACAAAGCAAAAATTGAGGTTATTGAGAAGCTTCCACCTCCGGTTAATGTGAAAGGAGTGAGATCTTTCTTTGGACATGCCGGGTTTTATAGAAGATTCAGCAAGGATTTCTCGCTCATTGCAAAGCCCCTCAATGATCTTATTCAAAAGGATGCCGAGTTTGTATTTGATGATAAGTGTTTGGAGGCATTTAATAAGTTGAAGAAGGCTCTAATCTCTACTCCTATTGTTCAAGCCCTAAGATGGGTTTTACCTTTTAAGTTTATGTGCGATGCGAGTGATTCAGAAATTTGAGGTGTCTTGGGTTAAAGAGTTGAAAAGAAGCTACATGTGATCTATTATATGTCCAAAACTCTAAATGGTGCTCAAAGGAACTACACCACAACGGAAAAGGAGTTTTTGGCTATTGTTCATGCTTTTGAAAACTTCCGTTGTTATTTGTTAGGTTCCAAGACCATTGTCTTCACGGATCATGCGGCTTACCTTTTTGCCAAGAAAGAATCAAAACCTAGGTTGATCCGGTGGGTGCTCGAACTTCAAACTTTTGATATTGAGATTAGGAATAAGAGAGGAGCGGAAAATGTTGTGGCAGATCATCTATCTCGTCTTGAAGATTCTCAAATTCATAATGATGGTTCTCCAATTGAGGATAGGATGCTTGATGACTTCTTATATGCTATTGAGGCAAATGATCTCCCATGGTTCGCCGACTTAGTGAACTTTCTAGCATGTGGGGAGTTTCCACCTTCCTTTTCTAAGAATCAACGAAAGAAGCTCAAGAGAGAGGCAAGACACTATGTGTTGGATGATCCCATCTTGTACAAGCGAGGAGTCGATGGCTTACTTAGGCGTTCTGTTCCAAATGAAGAGGTGCCTAGTGTTTTGAAGATGTGCCACTCGGATCCGAGTGGTGGCCATATGGGTGTTTCTAAAACCGCCACTAAGATTATTCAAAGTGGTTTTTGGTGGCCGCATCTCTTCAAAAAAATTTGGGGTTTTGTTAAGACATGCGAACGTTGTCAACGAGTTGGGAATATCTCCAAGCGAAATGAGATGCCTCAACAACCGATTCTTGAATTGGAGGTATTTGATGTTTGGGGAATTGATTTCATGGGACCGTTTCCCTCATCTTTTGGAAATCAATATATTCTTGTTGCGGTGGATTACGTGTCTAAATGGGTTGAGGCCATTGCTTCCCCAACTAATAACCACAAGGTGGAATTTGTTCAAGAAGGTCATTTTTCCAAGGTTTGGTGTTCCAAAGGCGGTGATAAGCGATAATGGTTCTCATTTTATTCACAATGCCTTTCAAAAGATGTTGCGAAAGCATGGAGTTCATCAACAATTTGGCCTTCCATATCATCCTCAAACAAGCAGCCAAGTCGAGGTTTCCAATCGTCAAATCAAGTTAATCCTTGAAAAGACGGTTGCAAGAAATAGGAAGGATTGGTCGGACAAGTTGGATGATGCTCTTTGGGCTTATAAAACGGCTTTCAAGACACCTATAGGTACCACTCCATACCGCCTAGTCTATGGCAAATCATGTCATCTCCCGGTTGAGCTCGAACACCGTGCTTTGTGGGAAATCAAGAAGATAAACATTAATTTGGCAAGTGCGAGGGAGAAAAGGTGGTTAGATCTTCATGAGCTAGAGGAGCTTCGATTTGATGCTTATGATTGTGCTAGTATTTACAAAGCTCGTTCCAAGGAAACTCATGATAAGCTTTTTGAGAAGAAAGAGTTTTGTGTTGGTTATAAAGTTCTTCTCTACAATTCGAAAATGAAGGTGTTTCTAAGAAAGATCATGTCAAGATGGAGCGGTCCTTACTTGGTTAAGAATGTCTTTCCTAGTAGTGTTGTACAGGTTTTAATGATGGATTCTTCGTCTCCATTTAAGGTCAATGGCCATCGACTCAATAAGTATTTCGATGGTGCTTTTGTTGGCCTTATTCACATATTGCTTCTCCGACAACCACCTTAATAGGTGGAGAACGTCGAGCTATGACGTTAAACAAGCGCTTCCCGCAAGGCAACCCGGTTTTCTAACCCTTTTCTTTTGATTTTTCATTTTTCTATATCTTTTATTTTTGAGAACTTATCTTATTCTTCTTTGTTTTCTTGATTTTAGGTGCAATGAGATTGGATCAATGAAAATTTCTAACAATTTCGGTGTTAATTCAAGGTTTCACAAGGTTTGGTTAAGCTTAGGTGAAGAAGTTTGTTGGGGTTTTATGCTCTCGTGTTTGCATTTTCATTGATTTTCTACTCTTTTTCGAGTGAGTTTTCAACTATCTCGTTAGTGCAAACACGAGAATATGTTCACGGCCGAAATTTTCTTGATTGGTGCGCACGCATCATAGGTTGCGCGCGCGCACCAAAGGAAATCTAAGCTCATGTTAATGAAATTTGACGGTATTTGAACCCCCCACCCCGTACCCCCTTGGTGCACACGCACCACAATCCCTGTGTGCGCGCACCAAGAGGGTCAAATTTTTGGCCTTCTTTTGGTGCGTCTCAAGCAAAATCAGCCCCCCCAAGCCCCTACCTGGTGCACATGCACCACCTGGCTGCGCGCACGCACCAGGTAGGCAGCGTTTGTGGCTCGTGTTGCAGCCCCAAGCACGCAGAGAAGCGCTGCCCCCTACCGTAGCTGGTGCACACGCACCAGCCGCGACAGCTAGCTGCCCCTTTTCGTCCCCCTTTCATTCCCAAATCCTCCATTATTCACTCCATTCTCTCTCCCCGACTTCCCTTTCTTTCCTCTAGTCTCTTTTCTCTCTTCAAACCCATTCAATCTCTTTGAAAATTCAAGCAACTTCATCTTTTTATTCTCAATTCATCACAAAATTACATTAACCACATTTAAATCTTTCAAAAATTAAAAAAAAACTAAAATTTTCGATTTTATTTTCGAAAATTTGGGGCTAAAATTCGAATTTTTGAGGGTTTGTTTTGGTGCTTGAATCTTAACTTTGGGTGTTCTAATTGTTATATATTCATCACTTGTGCAATTTGCAAATAATTCAAAGCTTCATTGAGGTATAATTTCTCATTTTCTAGTCATCTTCTTCCTCAGTTTTGAAGCTTGAAATCCTTGTTTTTGCTTTCATGGTAGAACTCCATTGTTGATTCTTTCAGCTTGTAATTTGTGTTGAATGATGTTATTGGATGTTAAATTGAATCTTTTTCATGATGAATATGTATACCTTGCTTGAATCCTTGATTCACCACTGTTGGTCATTTTCTCTCTCATGGGTATTCTATATGATAGTTTCATTTCTTTGATAATTCAATGTTTTGGGATTAATTTGCTCATAATGATTCATGATTTGGTCTCTTGTGTCCAATTTTGCCTTTACTTCATGACTAGTTGCTTCAAGCTTATGTCTCAATACTCATGGCATTGTTCATGTGTGACCATTTCTTGTTTCATTTTTGATTGAATAATGTTTGTGCTTGATTTTAGAGCAATTTCTTTTGAATATTCTTGAACAATGATAATTGTAAATGAATTGCTCATGGATTGCTTTGCTTCTTGTAGATGGTTCCCATCCGTCATAAGAAGTGTGCTAGAACAAGTTCAAGCAAAGCTAGGCACGTTGTTCCAGCTCCCCTCGAGGTGGTAAAGACATATGGCATTGAATTCTAAGCAATTACGTTGGGATAGGTTCAAGCAACTATCCAAGCGGAAGCTCAAGTCAACAAGATTCTACGATCCAACAACAACCAAGCTACTTGGAATAGATGATGACGTTCGCTACCTAGCCAAGAACCTCGGTCTCTTAAAGTTCTTGGATTTGAGCACCCCTACCTATGCTAGGGTGACGTATGAGTTTCTATCATCCCTTGAAGTGGTCCGAGAGTTAAGTGGTGACTCTTCGAGAACTTTGACCTTTCAACTTTTCAGTAATGATCATCGGTTGTCGGAGTCACAACTTTGTTCCTACTTTTGGTTTCCTTGGGTCGTTGATGAAGACCATCTTGTCTATCCGGCCAGTGGAAAAATGACTAGCGACCATGAATATGATGAACTCAGGTGGTGGCGGCGTATCTCTGATGAGCGGAAATATAAGCCTCAAACTTTTAAATCCGCATCGATCATTCATCCGGCTATGAGATACTTTAATCGTATTCTCACTTATGCCCTATGCTCTAAGGACTCTTTGGGAGCTATCTCCCGTGAGGAGCTTTGTTGGCTATCGATTGCCGACCAAGAGTCGCATGAGATCGAGCTTGTAGATTTCACTCAACATTTGATCAACCGATTTTTGGATATCTGAGATGGTGTTTCGCTTTCGGGGAGCATCCAAATTAGAGGCATGATCTCTATCCTCGCTCTTTGCCTAAATGATTCATATAAAGATTTGCAATGCGAGCTTCCTCCGATAGTTGACCCTAGGGAGAGGACGCCTTCTCATTTCCTTATTGTCTATGCCTTTGTAAACCAAAAGTTCCTTGATTGTACCTAGAAGCTTAATGTTTTCATATGGATGGTGTCCCGAGTAAAGGATTGGTTCTTGATTCCAAGTAAGGAGGCTACAAACCATAAGTCAAAGACGGATTCTTTGACTTGGAGACCTCCAAGATGCAACATCGACCCCTCTCTTTGGAAGAAGTCAAATCATACAAGAACCACCTCCAATGATGCTCTTTCAACGGATTTCCAAGCTTTACCCCCGGTTGAACGGGGAGGTACTCCTGTCCCTCCTTCTACTTCTTCTTTTACATTTTATTTATCTACTATTCATGCCAAGTTAGATTCCATCACTAATGTCTTGTTTTTCTTGCCTTTGGGGCGTGATTCTTCTCTTGGCTATGATTTTCATGTTAATCAATTGTATGACTACCATGTGAGGAGGGGGGAGTTTGAACCTTACATGAACTACCCATACCTCCCGGTTCAACAAGGACTTATCCCTCAATGGGAACCCTTTGACCCTATCGTGGGTCATAGACCTTGTTACCCCTATTGGGAGGGTCCTCATATCCCTCCTAGTGCTATCATGGGCACCACCCCGGCCACTTACGACTACAAGCGGCCCAATGGATGCGATTATACATATGATCCCGCGAACCCTATGCCTTTCCCAAACCCCGAGACTTCTGGTAGGTGGGGATTATCGGGAGAGCCAATTTTGGATGATTGGTCTCATTTCTTTGAGATAGACCGTGCTAGGCGGGAGGGGAGGTTAAAGGGGAAAGCTCCTATTGAGGTAAGTGAGATGGCTAGCTCGGTTCATCTCCTAGAGATCGGTGAGGGGAGTTGTTATTCTACCCCTTACCATAGTGCAAAGTGAGTCTATTGTGGCAACCCCCCTTTCTTATGTGCTTTATATGATGTTCTCTTTTGCCTATGTGTTATTAGGTTTGGAGTTTGGGGGGTAGTTCATTCTGAGCTTGGGGGTGATTTATGTTGTTTGTGTGTTTCACTGTTTCCCTCCTCGCGATTGTAGTTCACTCCTGGTCTCTTTTGCTTCTAGTATTGATCTCTGTGTATCTCTTGCTTCTCTGGCAATGATGATGATGTATTTCTGCTGATTTCTCTATCTAGCTTTTGGTTTTTTTATTTGTTTAGCTGATCGCTGTCTACTGTGTATCTCTTTTCTTTATAATTATGATTCCTAATGATGATTGTTTGATATCTTGTTTCCTGACTCTGCTTCTGTCTGATGATTCTACTTCCTGATTTCATTGTAGACCCTATTCCTGATGCTATCATGTATTACTTTTTCTTTATTCATATACATTTTATCTTTTATATTCCTCTTTTCTTTTGTATTGAAGTTACTAACAATCTTCTTTGTATATAGTCTATATTCTCTCTCACCTGCTTCGTCGCTTATGCATTGGATATTGATGCTTCATTAAGGTGCTCTCTCACTTTGTTTAATGTAGCATAGCTTCAACACCTGGTGAGATCCGTCTAATCTTCTTTTTATTCTCTTCTCTTGGATGCTTAGTTTAGGTTTAGATTAGGAGAAGTTGAATGGTTCGAGGATGTTTACTTTCTAACACCTTAGTGTATTTGGGAACATTGGCGTCGTAGCCGAATGTTCACTTGTTTGTCGATTGGGACTTATGTGTGTTAGCATGACTTCCTTGTTGCATTTCTACTTCTCTTTTGCTTTTCTATTTCTTATTTTATTTCTTTTTCCTCCTTTTCTATTTTCTTATGTTTTTCTTTTTCTTTTTCTTTCCCTTTTTCCATTTTCCTCTACTTTCCTTTTTACACTTTGCTTTCATACATTTTCATTTTATACTTTCCTTTGCAAAAAGAAGAAAAAAAAGCCAAAAAAAAAAGAAAAGAAGAGTAAAAATTAAAAAAATTAAAAACCAAAAAGGATTTTGTAAATATGAATAAAATGTTTTGAGGCATTGCTTTTCTTTCTTAAAATTTTGCTTTTGCTTTGGACTTCGTACCACTTGAGCTTGCACATTGGCTATTATTCTTCCTAAAAACAATGGTTTGCACAGTTTGAGAGTATCTTTGGTTGATTCTAGGATAGAGTATGCTAAGGTAGTCCTTTAAGAACTATTAGGACCTTGACGCCAGATTCTTTTGTTTTTGAAAACTCGCAATCGTTCCCCTTTGGTGAATTTGAAGCTTTTAGTGAGTTTTTGCCACATCCTTGTGAGGTTTCATTGTTTTTCACGCCTTCTACAATTACTTGCATGAGCGGCATGGATCCTTGACTATTGCGGACCTAATCTTGAATCTTGACTCATAATTCTCAAACACGAGACCGAACCATCTAGGGAAGAAAAAGGCCTCTTTTCGAGGTGGTAATTTTTCTTTTCTAGGTTAATTTTCTTTATTTTTAGTTCTTGGGTTCACATTTGCCTACTTGCTAACCTTTTGAGCCTTTTTCCCTTCTTTTCAAGCCACATCTTTAGAACTTTGGGCCTTTTGTTTCTTTTTGTTCCAATTTTGGTTTTTGTGAAGCAAATGATCATGTTCTTGGAGATTGTGGTATATGAGTTTGGATATTGGTTCTTATTTGTAAGCAAGCTTGTATTTTGTATATCTTGTGAATAATGGCAAGTGAATAAATGAAAAAAAAAAAAAAAAAGTCGTCCATAGTTTAAAGAGGCAAGGACAATGAATAAAATGAATAATGAAAAATTGAAAAAATGAGAAAAAGCAAAGCAAATTCAAAAAGCTTTGGCAAAAATTGAAAAAAAAATAAGTATAAAATGAAAAAGTTCAAAAACATTTTAATGTAAATGTTTCTCCCTATTTTAAGCATTGAGGACAATGCTTTGTTCAAGCTTGGGGGGAAGCGTCTTACGCTTTTTGTATATATGATTGTGGTTATAGCTTTGAATAAGCTTGGGGGTGTTAGTTTTTTTTTTGTTTGGTGATCTCTTTGTTTTGGTGTTGAGATTTTGCCAATCTTTGCTTCACAACTTAGGTGTACCAGCAAATTCTAAATTTTAAGCCTACCCTCAACCTTTTGCCTTTACGTTACAACCTTTGGGAAAGCCCTTTTGATCTAGTGGTTGAGTCATATACCGAGGGAGGGCATTATGAATTAAAGCCTAAGGAGAGGGGATGCAAAGTCAAGATGTCGAGAAAACCTCAAATCTATTGTTTTTCCGGTTCCTTCGAGGAACTATTGAGACGCTTGCTAAAAGAAATTTTGAAGCCAATTAGGAAAATGTGCTAAAATTTTTTTTAGATGAAGGTGAATTGCGTTTTGGTAGTTCTCTATACTTAGCATGTCCTATGTTTCAATCAACCCTCGATATCTTAGAACGTTCTTACCATTGTTGTTTTAGAAAGTTTGTTATCCTCTCGTGTTTTGATCATGTACAAAAGTCCATTGTATAAGCACCTCTTTTCTTTTCAAGGTTTTAATTTTCTCTTTTCTCCTTTTATGTTTTACCTCCTTTTAATAAAGAGTTATGGGTTAACCTCTTAGGAAACCCTTACGAGAGCATTACTCGTCCTCTAGCTAGGGCGATCTAGAGTTTTAAATGGCTTGTCAATTGTTGCTAAAATTGACCGTGATTCCTACAAAAGTGAGTTAGTGTATTTTCTCTTATTCTCTAGTCTTTCTCGTTTCTTGCTTGCCTAATTAATGTAATCATTTTCCTTTAAGCTTGATTTTGTTTTGCTCGAGGACGAGCAAAGGTTTAGTTTGGGGGAATTTGATGAGTGTCATTTATGGCACTCTTAGGCTAGGTTTTCTTAATAAAATTATTCTCATTTTTAGTCCTTTTTGCCGTGTTTTTACATAATAATGCTTGCTTTGCGTGTTTGTGTGTAAGTTTAGAGAAATGCATGCTTTTAATGTTTTTCTTGTCATTTTGTTCATTTCTCGACTATTTCTCTCGATTCTTTGTTTCCTTGACTTGTTTTGTAGGTGTGTTAAGTTTCCCAAGGTATGATCACCTAGGAGAAAGCTCGACCGCATTCAAGAAAGTTGATGGAGCAAAGTTCGGGATTCCGAAAACACAATTCAAGCAAGCTTCGCGAGCTCGAGGGCCTTGGAAGTTATGCTTTGGCTTGAGGCATTTAAACGCTTGGAAGATAAAGGAGTTGCCCTTCTCACGAGCATCGCCTAGAGTGCACCAATGACAGGAATGCTCGGGAGCGCGGAGATTGATCGAGCAAGCGAAGGAGGCAAGGCCACGAGCACCTAGCAGGGGTGCGCGTGCGCGGCACAGGGGGTGCGTGCGCGCAGACCCACCTGTGCGCACGCGCGGCCTGGTGGTGCGCACGCACCAGGCGCCCCGCCCCCTTCGCTCGTTTCTTCTATTTATACCCTTAAACTTTTCCTTTTTGGGGGGATGACTTAATTTGTACTTGACACATATTTTTCCAAATTTAGTAGAGAGAGAAGCTTAGATTACTTGATTGTACTTGAATTTGATCTTTGATTTCAACTTGATCTTGGATTTCTTCTTCTCATCAATGAAAGTTTGTGAGATTTCTTTCCTTTGAATTTACTTTTATTGCAATTTCCTTTAATTTTTGAATGTTTGATTTGAATTTCTTTCTTTGCTTTAGAATTTGTTTTAGTGATTGAATTCCTTCTTGATTAAACTTGAAATGAATATGATTTTGATTGAATTTGTTTTGTTCTTCAATTTCACCATGATTAGGGAGTAGATTAGTTGCTAGGGAGAAGGGGAATCATGCTAGATTGATGATTTTTGCTAGTTGATGATCCTTGATTGATTGAATTGTTGCAATTAAATTGGTTGACATGGTTGTGCATGTGATTAATTAAACTAGGAGTGATCAACCTATAAGATTAATCTAGATTGTATTGCAAATTTCAATGACATGAACCCTTGATTTGAGAATTGCTTTAATTGATTGAATTTGATTGCGATTTTCCTAGTTAGCCATTCATAGTGAACCCTAGCTTGGCTTATAGGAGATAGCCCTTGAATTCCTTTGATTGCAACTATTATTTGTCCTTTGCAATATTTGAATTGATTGAGTGATCCTTCAATTAGCATAATCATTGAGCTTGCATGTGGAACCTATATCCCTAGTGTTTAGTATATTGAATTTCTCGATTTATCTATTTTTCTCGATACTTTAGTTACCAACCACATTTTCCCACAATCTTCGAAGTAGCTTGACCTAGGCTATAGCTTACACCTACTCATTCCCTTGGGTTCGACCCTTGACTTACCATATACTCGTATTAGGTTGGTTGAGTGTTTATAAATTTTCTTTGGCTCTAGGAAAGGGTAAAGAGCGACCTGCATTTTCCTTACGTCATAAGTCGACCCCGACAAAATCGACCGGCCCAATCTCGGCTCAGCATGTCGAGTTAGTGAAAAAATCTGATTTGCAGACGGATGCCTCTCAGTCGGCCGAGGATTAGTTCAGTCGCCAAGAAAGAGGTGGGGACGAACCTGTACCTCTTCCTGCTTTCAACCTTCCCACCCTACCATCTTTCTCGAATGGTAAGGTTCTGGACATAGTTTTTTCCTTGTTTTGTTTTTCGAACTTATTTTGTTCACTCTAACCTTTTTCTTGGCCCGTGTGCAAATATTGCTGAGGAGATGAACATAAAACTACCCTCCAAGTCGCTTACAGGCGCGGACCGGAAGGCTATGAGGGAGGCCACGCATCGTGCCGTCCCTCAGGAGCAGCGGGACAAGTTCCGCGGGATTAACGAGGGCTTCCTCGGCCTCATGGTCAATTGTAGTGTCGAGGTAGTTTAATTTTCAACTTTTGTGGCCGCCTTTGATTTTTACTTAGAACATTTTTCACTTTTCATGCTTGCATGCTAACTTTTACTCATCCGAATGTAGCTCTTCGTTCGTCTCTACGCCTTCCAAGAGTTGAAGGACAAGGAGAACAAGAAGATCAAGAAGGCCATGCCCAAATCAGGAGGGCAAAGGACGTGAACACTAGCAATGTCGCCCTCCTAAAGCTTCATTATAAGACGACCCTCAAGGCCTTGTCCGACAAGGCTGCTCGGCAAACTAAGGACATTCTCAAGATAGGGAAGGCCCTTGAGAGAGAGGAGCAGGAAAGGCAGGCGCTCCAGGTGGAGTGGGACGAGGCGGTCTCTAATGCCTCTCAGTAGAAGGAGGGCTTTGAGGCCTCCGAGAAACAGAAAGCCGAATTATCCTCGTCCCAAGAGGCCCTCGAATCCGCCCAAGATGAGACGGCATCCCTCAAGCTCCAAGTGGACGAGCTGAACAAGTCTGTGGCTGACTTTTTTGAGAAGCTAAAGGCCCTCGACTGCCTTGTGCAATGGAGATCGTCCAGATTGAGCACATGGCCGAGGAGAGACTCAAGAGTCATTTCTTCGAGGCCTTCCGGCTGATGAGCAAAGAAGGGACGGCTGCCTATCATCAGGAGCGCCTCACTAAGCGCTTGGATTACGTCTACCTTAAGGAGGAAGCCGAGAAGGCCGGTCAACCTCCTCTAGAGCTTGAAGTTACTTCATCCGACTTTGAAGATGAGGAAGACGATGATGATAAGGAGGACGAGGCCGAGCCAACTAATGAGGGGGAGGCGGCCAAGGGAGAGCCGACGGATGCTTTGGCCGAGCCTACTGGCGAAGGGGAGGCAGCCAAAGGGGAGCCCACCGATGCTGCGGCCGAGAAGGAGTCGACCTTGGAGGAGCCTACCAAAGGTGATAAGTCGGCTGAGTAAAGAGCTCAGGTCCTCCAGCAGCAATTTTTTAAAGCTTTAAGTACTTAGATTTTTCTTGCTTTCATTTAACTTTTTCGAACAATTTCACATTCGACCGCCTGTTTGAGTGGTCTTGTATAAATTTGATTTGCGTTGCCTTATTTTGAGCGGCTTGGTTTTAATTAATGCAACTTTTGTTTCTCTATACTTAGCATTTTTTTAGCATTTTTTATGCTTTATATATGCCTATACGTGCGAGTACTGGGGGTATGCCCCGTTGTTCGACATTCGTGTAGTCGTTATTCCAGGTGGTTTGATTAACTTAGTAGGTTTTATACCTCAAAGGGTATGACGACTTAAAAGTCAATCAAATCATAATAATGATTGCCCTTGGAATACGTAAATGCCGAATCAACATCATATATGGCCACTTTATTGGCTTTGTTTGAATTGACCTTTGACACTATCACTCCGACGCAACTCAAGAAATTTCAAGTAATATCTCAACTTAGAAATTTTTTAATATTGGCTGGGCTTATACACCTAGGCATGCCCTTGCCCCCATTTAGGTGAAAATACCCTGGGCAATTTTTGTGGCTTCCTAATGCTCAGTCGTCCGACCATGTTGAGGTCGGACAGGCTGGTTGACTTTACAATCATTGTGGCCGAGTTGTGTAGCTAAGGGATGCCTTTGCTATACACCTACTCGACCGCTCTATAGCACCTTCTTAAGGGCCGAGCTACTATATATGTTGCAAACAACATCATTTATACTTTTATTCGGCATTTCTTTTTAATTAATCATAAATAAATGGAAAAAAATAGGTAACAATGTTTGACTTTTCATTAATTTTGTCAAAATTACATTGTTGGGGGGCCGTACGGCATTAATTACAAGGCTCGTTCGTTTAGACCTAGTTGTATACACAACTTTCTGGCTTGGTACTATATTGAAACATAATACTTTCTTAGATTGTCCGTATTCCAAGTACGAGGAATAGGACGGCCATCTAAGGCTTCGGGACGGTATGTACCATCCCGCATTTCTTCTCTGATTCGGTATGGCCCTTCCCAGTTAGGATTTAACTTTCCATCTTCATTAGCTCGGCCAACCGCTTTCATTTTTCTCAGAACAAGATCCCCCATCTTTAGCGGCCGCTTAGACACCTTGTGATTGTATGCCCTCGTCATTTTGAGACGATAGATTTCATGTCTAAGTGCCGCATTGCCCCTGGCTTCTGGAAGAAAGTCCAGGGTCGTCTTCATGGCCTCCCAATTGGCTGATTCATCATATGGCATCACCCGAAGGGTAGGTTCGTACATCTCAATTGGGAGTACGGCTTCAGCGCCATAGACTAGAAAGAATGGGGTCTCTCCTTTTGAACTCTTGGTTGTGGTTTGAATGGACCATAACATGTTCACCAACTCATCTACCCAAAGGCCGCCTACTTTCTCAAGCTTGCACTTGATACCATTAGACATCAGCTTGTTGTAAGCCTTAACTTTGCCGTTAGCTTGTAGGCGTCCGACCAAAGCAAAACAATGAGCGATGCCCTAGTCACTTAGCCAATTTTTGAGTTAGCATGCTTCAAATTGGGGTCCATTGTCGAACACCATTGACTGTGGAAAACCATAGCGAGTGATAATATTTTTCCAAATAAAGGCGGAAACATCCGTCCACTTGATTCCTCAGACGGCCTCAGCTTCCACCCATTTTGCGAAGTAGTCTACTACTACTAACACATACCGCCTTTGCCTAGACGCAGGAGTATACGGCCCCAAGATGTCCATGCCCCATTTTGCAAAGGGAAGCGAACTACTTATGGCCAACAAGCTATTTGCAAGTCGGTGAATAAGGGTGGCAAACCTCTGGCACTTGTCACATTTTTTCACCATTTTCATGGCGTCTGAATTCATGATCGGCCAGTAGTACCCCAAGTGGGTAACTTTTTCTCCTAAGGCCCGTCCACCTATATGTGATTCACATTACCCTTGATGAAGGTCGTCCAACAGATCATGCTCCCTCTCTAGGCTGATGCACTTCAAATATGGCTTAACAAACGTTCTTTTGAATAATTCCCCATTCTTCATTTCGAACCAGGATGCTCTCCTCTTCATCGGCCAGCTTTCTTTGGGATCATCCGGGAGTGTCCCATCCCTTAGATAGAAGACCACCCCATCCATCTAAGTGGAGCTTCTGTCTATGATCTGCACAGGCTCAGCATCAATATTCCTCTTCTCTTTTACTTCCCAAAACACTGATCTAGGAGTATCACATGATGCCGAGGATGCTAACTTGGAGAGCGCGTCCACTTGATATTTTCCGAACGAGGAACTTGTTGTAGGGTGAAAGGCTCTAGACCATCGACCTCGTATTTCACCATAAGAAGATATTTCATCATGGCCGGCTCCCTGGCCTCATAGTCACCATTAACCTGGCTGACTATCAGTTGGGAATCTAAACTAGCATTAATCTTTGTTGCCTCGGCTGCCCTACACATTCTAAGGCCGGCATGAAGGACTTCATACTCGGCCTCATTGCTAGAGGCTTGGAATTGAAATATCATAGCATATTCAAACTTATCTCCCTCAAGAAACTAACAAATAATACCAGCACCACATCTAGTCGTTGTAGCGTTTCCATCCACAAATGACTTCCAAATTTGATCCCCTGCCGGCTGTAAGTCCGGCCGTGTCATTTCAACTAGAAAATCAGCAAAGGCCTGCCCCTTGATTGCTTTCCTGGGCTCGAACGTTATATCAAAACCTCTCGACTCTAAGGCCCATTTATGCATTCGGCCACTGGCCTCCAAAGTTGGGAACAGCTTTTTCAGCTGTTGGTCTGTGTAGACCACTATTGAATGAGCAAGGAAGTATAGCCTTAGATTTTTTTTTGCCATGAACAATGCCAGCCCGAATTTTTCAATGGGTGGTACCTCAGCTCGGCATTGTGTAGGACATGGCTTATGAAATACACAGGGATCTGATGGTCGTCCCTCTCCACAAGGAGGACGACGCTTAAAGAGTGATCTGAAATAGCAAGATACATGTATAGCTTCTCATCTTTGAGCGGACTGACGAGCTGAGGAAGTGTATGCAGATGATTTTTCAATTGTACAAAGGCTTCCTTAACCTCTTTGATCCACTCAAACATAGCTTTTTCTTGATTGTTTGAAAGAAATATCAGCACTTATCCCCTAACCTTGACATAAATCGGCCGAGTGTAACTAGGCAGCCGGTCAATCGTTGAACCACTTTGATAGTTCTCGGCCACTTCATGTCTAGGACCGCTTGGATTTTATCAGGGTTGGCCTCAATGCCGCGTTGATCAATTAGAAATCCGAGAAATTTGCCGGACTCAATACAAAAGACACACTTCTTTGGATTTAATATCATCTTATGTCGCCTGAGTTCGGTGAATGTTTCTCGAAGGTCATTCAGATGGTCGGACGGCTGCTTTGATTTGACAATCATGTCATCAATTTACGCTTCTATGTTTCGGCCGAACTGATTTCTAAAGATAGTGTTAACAAGTCTCTGAAATGTAGCAGGGGCATTCTTAAGGCCGAACGGCATAACTTTGTAGCAATACAGACCCTGCTCAGTCACAAACGCGGTTTTCTCTTGATCTTCTTCCCACAAGGCGATCTGGTGGAATCCAGAGTATACGTCCATAAGCTCATTAGGGAGTGTCCGGCTGTTGAATCGACCAGCCAGTCAATTTTAGGCAAGGGAAAGCTATCCTTGGGACACGCCTTGTTGAGGTCAGTGTAGTCCACGCACATTCTCCATGTTCTATTCGACTTATCCACCAAAACTAAATTTGCTACCCAATCAGGGTAATAACATTGCCGAATGAAATCGGCATTCAGCAGATTTTTAACCTCTGATGCGGCCGCCTGATTCCTTTCTTCTCCATGATTTCTCTTTTTCTGTCGAACAAGCTTCATAATTCGATTTACTGCCATTTTGTGGACGGCCAAACTTGAATCTATGCCCGGTATTTCATGTACTTTAAATACAAAGACATCCTTGAACTCTCTTAGCAGCTTTATCAGGTCGTCTCCAAGTAAGCCCACGGTCATAGCACCCACCTTGACCGTCCGATCAAGCTGGTCCGAATCGACCACTATGTCCGTATGATCGCCAGCCGGTTGAGGCCTTAACTCTTTTGGTTCGCCGACGACCTTAGCTGCTATGCCTTCTCTTTTTTGACGAGATTCTGGCCGACCTGCTGTGTTTGGAGTAACCCTTCATCTGAATTTGGCTCAGACGACCGAGGTCGTCCTCTAGCCATTTTTTGGTTACCATGAATGGTACCAATTTTTCCGTCCGTCCTCTCAAACTTCATCAGCATTAAGTGAGGTACGATTACTGCCTTGGATGTCGTTAAAGTCGGACAACCGAGAATGACATTGTAGCCTGTAAGCTCCTTGACCACCAGAAAGCAGACGACCATGTCCTTTCCTTCTCCCTTCTTTTCAAATTGGATGGGAAAATTAATTCGTCTGACCGGGTGAGTGATACTCCCACTAAATCCAACAAGTGGATGAGAGATATCCTGAAGGGCGTCCTCTAGAAACTTCAAATTTTTCAAACATCCTAAGCTAATTATGTCGGACGAGCTGCCAGTATCAACTAGCACCCGGCCGACCTTTAAGTTAGCTACTTTCATGATAAACACCATAGGGGTCATTGTGAGGGGGCAAACCGTCACTTCCGAGAAGGGCTCGTCCTTCACCACCTTAGCATGCATCACATTCCCCAATCTCCAAGCGTCCTGCTTGATTCCCTTCATGGTAGGGCAGCCTACGGCAAAGCCGCCTGATATAACGGCCACAAAAGCCAGAATCTTTACTATTCCCATCATCTTCCTTGTCCTTCTGCTTTTTCTTCTCGGATTTGTTGTCTGTCTGAGTGTGTGTGAATTTTGACTTCGAGATGTACGAATTCAACATGCCCTTCTTAGCCAGTTTATCCAGCAACCTTTTCAAATTGATGCATTCATTCGTGTCATATCCCACGTCCGTGTCGTATTAGGCCGAGCCTCTCAGTTGTTGGGGCTTCTCGAACTCAAATATATCTTTGATTTCCCTCAAGATTGAGTAACAATCCTTATTAAACTCATACTAAGGATCGTACATCTTGGCCTTCTTTGATTTTGTCTGCTGGCTGTCGGCCACCCAGATTTCCTTTCGCTTGTTTCCTTCTTTTTTCTTCCCAACCGAGTCTTGCTGAGAAGGTTGCTTCCTCTCAGCTCCTTTGGCCGGTTGTTCCACTTTGGTGAGCAAACAAAAATCAGATGCTTCGATATAGGCTTTGGCCTCCCGCAGCACACCTACGTACGTCCGAACCTTTTTTCTAACTAGATTAAACTTAAAACCATTATACCTTAACCCCCGAAGAAATTCTGATTAGGCCATTTCATCCGGCAGATTATGAATTTGGGCTTTTTCTTGGTTGAATCATTGCACATACGAATGCAAACCTTCGTTCTTCCCTTGGACAATAGTGGCCAAGTTAAGGCTGGTCTTGCTTGGGGGAATATTGTATGAGAAGTTTCCAACAAACAATAAGCTGAGAGTAGTGAAACAATTGATGCACCCAGCCGGAAGGCTGTTAAACTAATCCTATACCACACCTTTAGAGTGGCCGGGAAGCATCGACACCATGTGGCATCATCCACACTTTAAAGATACATTAAGTTCCTGTACGAGGTGGCATGCTCTTCTAGGTTGCCTGTACCATCATAGGCACCCACAAGTACACTCTTCACCTTTGCAGGTTGAGGAGAGTTGAGAATTGTTTGAGAAAACGGAGACGGCTTGTCACCAAGATTTAACAGACGCATTTGCCGATCAATGGGCTGAGGTTGTGAGGCCGGTCCGGCCAGGTACATAGCCTGGTCGAACGGCTGGCCATAATGCCCGTACTGTCCGAAGACAGGGGGGTGAGGCGGCATGATTGCATTGAAATTCTGGGGGGGTCTGATACTAAAACGATTGAACGACTGGGATAGGAGTTGTAGTTCGGAGAGCTTGACTCTTGCTGGTCCTGGCCGAGCTGGTATGTTTGGAAAGAGAGGGGTTTGAGAATTTATCCGGCATTGTTGGAGTAGAGGCGGTGTCCGAGTAGGCTGCTCGTTCCCGTTGCTTGTAAAGGATATATTCCCTTGCATCTTTCAAGCGCCGAGACGGCTCAGGCTCTTCCCTTTGAGGCAGTCTGGTCTACCCCCCCAGCCGACAGTGTTTTCTCAAGGAGCCTGGACACGTTCGTCCGTGGCACCCTGGGAGATCTTCCACGTCGTCTGAAAGGGGTGTTCCCAACATATTCAGCATTGGTCACCTTGCTCTAGGTCTTCTTTTGAGTGCCCTCTCCTCCTCTCCTGGGCGGCGGCCTAGAAGAAGAAGGCATCATACCCTCAAGCTCCCTTCGGAGCTTGCTTAAGGCAAGCTTAAGTGAACCAACAGTCACCGGAGGATCCTCGGCCTCATGAAATAAAGCGATCAGAGGATCACTAGAATTGATTGTTGCAACTATATCCTCTACATGTCCGTCCTCACCAAGACCAGGACCAGGAACTGTGTTAAGTGTCTGACCGTCTATTTCCATAACGGACGAGTGTCCCCACAGACGGCGCCAAATGTTTCGGGTATTTTTATGATCTCCCCTGGGACACTGGTCCCGTTCTTTGGATAGACAACTCGGACACCTATAAAACATGAATATACCGTTGACGGAATATTCGCCTCCGACGGTTAAGTTAGTAACCGGAAATCTGAAAATCTAGAGAGAGAAAGTAGAGAGAAGTTGAAGCTATTTTAATGCTCTATTAAATGCTATGTCACAATCCACCCCTCCCATGATAAATGATTGGGGTATTACCCCAGAATGGCGTTTTCTGATTAGCGGTGCAATCAGGCATGAACACGTGTCCTTGGAGGACGCCGTTTTGCGGCTTTTTGGGGATTTGGGCCTCCTGATGTAAGGAAGCCCTTTTCTTCCTTTTTCAAGTGCTCTTTGTAGGGCTTGCATACATGTCATCTTCCTTTAGTGACACGTGTCTGATAGGAATGGTGTCCTTCGAACAAGTGTATTATTCCGATAGAGGGTTCGGAATTATTAAAAAGCTAATTATTTAGTGAGGTCAAGTGATCGGAATGCCTAGGTGGAGGCCGCTTCCGGTTAGTAATATTAATGAGTAATTAATATTACAGCTTAATCTTGAATGAACCCTTCGGGTCACACCCAAGCAACTAACGAACCGACACGACGAATTAATTCGGAAGGAATTAATGAGTCGCTCGAGTATTGTGAACAAAGACGTTGAATTCCGAGCTTAGAGCGTTAGAACCGAATCTTAAAAGTCGAGCCAATATTTAGAATTGGCGAGACGGGAAAATGCTTCAAGTAACAAGTAAAAACCCTAGCCGCGCGAAAGGCTAGGGAAGCGCGCCAAATAGTAGTGTGCCACGTGGCAGCACACGTGGCAGCCACCATCGTGGCGGCGTGCCACATGGCAGTGCGCCAAGGTGGCAGCGTGCCGTGTTGGTAGCCACCAAGTGGCAACGCGCCACGTGGCAGCGTGCCACGGTGGCAATGCCATGTGGCAACGGGTCACGGACGCGGGCCAAAAGTGGCGGCCCAACAGAACCCAACTTGGGGCTCAAGGTTGGGTGGCACATGGTTAGCTCACAATGCATGTGAGTTGCCTTGGGGAGCAAGTGAGGAAGTGGTCCTCACCTAACCATGTGACACTTGTTACTTTATTATTCCTTGGTTTATTTAACTAAAGATTGAATTCAACATTCTTTCCATATGGGATCTTTTGTTGAAAAAGTCCCACATTGAAAGATAGGTGGAATTCACAAGGAAGCACTCCTTATAAATAGTCAAGGCATACCTTGGGATTGTTCACTTGAGTAAGGTGTTAGAAAGGCATCTCCATTGAGAAAACCTTTAAACACATATAAATACTCGAGTATTAGGTCGGGCTTAGCTAACCTCTAAGCATTGGACCTTGTTGGGGTCGAGTTGCGGGTGGATTTTTGTAGGAGATCTTCGCGCGAGCGAGACTAAAAGCTTTCCCAAGTAAGAGCTCGGGTTATGAGCGAAGCACACGTCAAAGGTGTTAATCTTTCCTTAATTCTTGTTAATTAAGTTAATTATGTCTTGTGATTATTTTAATTGTGAGTGTAGTCTTAGCTCGGGTTTTCTTCCGCGGTGAGTTGGACTCATCGAAACCCAACAGCGGTATCGGAGCCGTGCTCATTTATTTTTATAATCATAATTTTCAAGGTGTTTTTATGGCTTAATTTTTCTGGTTTTATGTTGCTAATTAGATTAGTAGCTCAGTTTTATTATTTTTAAGCCCGTATTAGAGCTGACTTCAGCCCTGAACCTAGATTTTCGCCCAAAAATAGTGAATTTTGGGTGGAAAAGGTGTTCTGGAAATGGTATTACCTAAATTTGTTACTAATTTTCGCGTGTTTGTGCATTGTTACTTGTTTATCATTGTAAAATGCATGGGCCATTCACAAATAGTAAATGGATGAATTGAATGTATATTCTCCTGCTGGTTTTATAAAATGGCAACTAGTGGGGGCCGATTAGGATAGAAAATACGGACTGCGATCCGTGATGTATTTTTGTAAAATCTAAATACGGTCTGCAAACCGTTGAGTATTTTTGTACCTTGATATTTATATTAGTCCTAATCATAGATACTAGTATTTGCATAATTATGGTCATGTCTTAAAGACGGAGGTTCTTGGAAGTCGAAACCATGAAGTTGCAAAAACCGTCCCTTGAAGACTTGAAGACTCAAGGGGTCATGCTAGTTGTCAAATGCATCTTTATTTATGTTTTTGATATATATATATTATGATTAAATATATGTGTGATTTATATGTTAAATGCATGTTTAGGATTTCGAATGTTGCGATGATTAATTAAGTTCACTTAAATCAACCAACATAGAAACCCTAGGTCCCTAAAATATTGAGTAAAACTTGCCATTCCAAAACAACACTTATCGACCTATTGAGAGTAGTGATAGGCTACGCCAAAGCGAGGCATCACTATTATTCCCTAGGATACGTAAGGTATGATGATGGGTTTGCCAAAGCAAGACATCGCATACATGTTGGTTTTGGTTATACTCAACGATATGAGTGATGAAGTCCTAACATGTCGTGGCAATGTGGATAAGTTGTTGAGAGAGCATTAGATGCGACGATTTATCCAACCAAGGGTGGCTTGGAGCCATTAGCAAAAATTTGCTTACCTTAGAAGATTGAGTGTTAAGACAAGCCAAAGCATGCTTAACCACTCTTTATTTCTTTGGATCTTGGAATCGCCTTATTCTCGCCAAATGGGGACAAATTTAATGCGTGGATAAGACGTTTAATAAGATTGAAAATTTGCATGAATGCTTTTAAATTTCAAACTTATTATGTTATTTTCTTGATAAATGGTTATACTTTGCACTTATATTTGTAGAATTCCAAATCAAACTATATTGTTTTCATGATTGGTAAAGGAAATCTTTGAGAATGATTCTCAAAGAAAGGAAAGGCATTTCTAAAATACAATTCTCATAAATGACTTTTATAAGTCCGAAAGGACGGTTAGACATCATGTATTCAAAATACTAGGTAGTTTTGATAAACATGAAGTATTGAGTTGGAAACTCAAAATTGTCAGTGCTTAACAACTAACATATCTTTTCGCTTTATACGCTGGTGAGTACAACACATTGATGTATTAATTCAAATATGAATTAAAGGAAAAGATGGAACTTTGTTATACGGCGCATTAGATGCTTAATTATGCCTAACAAAGTATAAAAGTCAAAGACTCTTAAAGAAATGATTCTGAAATATTATGAGATAAAGTATGATAAGAATTACAGGACACGAGGAACAAAGAAAAGGAATAAGATTCCATTTCTGCTAAAGAGTTCATGTTATTCTAATTAACTTAGCAAGTTATTATCTTCACAAGTATCAGATACTGCTTGAGTATTACCCTTGGAAAGTGACCTCAAACTATTGAAGATAAGCTAAGTTATTGACTTATAAGCTTAGAATGAAGCAAGTGGTGCTACATCAGTTGTAAGGTAGTATGCTTTTCTTAAAGACCTTTTAAGTTAAGGCTGGAACAAATAAATGGTTATTATGTTCCATAATCAGCAAACAATCCATTAACACATGGAAAGACTCACATTCAAAGTAAAGAGCAATAGTTGCGAATTTATTTGAATGGCATGGTTGTCTAAACCATGAGTCAAGAATGCTTGATTATAAGCAATCATTTCCCTAACATGAAAACTGACAAAGTTCAAATCGCAGACATGATTTGTGTTCCGGACATCTTTGGCAATGTCACATTAACAAGAACATACTCAAGGCTGTATAGGCTCTTGACAATTGATCGATTCGAAATCGTTCTAAGACAAGCAAGTCTTACTTGTTAAAAACCGACAAAGTAAAGAGCTATTATTCTTGGCATAGACAATTGACTCCAAACGCCAAAGGATATTCAATTACTTCAAAGTTTCAAGAAGAATTTGAAAGAATATGGCTATATTCATCAAATGTGAACAAAACTTGACCTTAAGTAGCTCAAGAGTTCAATGAAGTACATAATCGACTTGGCAAGATATCAAAATGACTAGATTAGATCGAGCGATGTTTTCTTGAGCCAAGTGTGACCATCACAAAGTTATGAAATTGAAATTTTCATAAATAACTCCACAAAGAACATAATGTGTCTTCACGGAGACCTCGATGCCATTTAAAAATGACTCAAACAATGATGGATTACATCCCTTCCTATAAAACTCTTAAAGATTTGCACAAATGACTAATGTTACACTAAATAAAATGTCGAAGCTAAGAAAGGACACCATATTTAGTTATTGATAGAAATAACTTCTAAACGTCTTTTCAAGTATATGTCTAAAACTCTTAGCCACATTGGAAGCTCACTGGCTCAGTAAGAGCTAAGTGATTTAGTGGGAGCTTAATGGCTCAAAGGCTAAGATAGCTCAAGTGGGAGCTAACTGTTTGTTTCATAACGAACTTATACCCAAAGACAATATACATGTCTCTTTGTAAGCATTCAAGTGAGGCTACGAGCAATAACTCCACAACCTAATTGAAAACATAATGTTTGTTGCTCTAAGTGGTGTCTTTCTGGAAAGTAACACATTTCCAAAATGACAAGTGGGAGGAAAATGAACTCGATGACCATCGAGATTAATAACAAACTAAAACTGAGAATCTCGGAAGACCTTAAAAGGGCTTCGTAAGAATACTTGATCAAGAATACTCAAGAGGACTTTACAAGTGCCTTAAAAGAGAATTCATTACTCGAAAAACTTCTGAAAAGTTAGAGTAAGATCAAGATAATCAAAGGGCTTTGGAAGCGCCTTCAAACTCAGTGTTTGATGCAATAACCCCGCATAGGTATAGAATTCACCAAAGTTTTGGAATTGAATCCTATACATTTTGTATTTAGTTAGAAATAAACCTTAGACTTACAAGCATACTATTTACTATTAGATAGTAAGGGAATAATGCCTTGTAAGATAGCTACGACAAATCCAAATTCCAAATAATGGTTAGAGGCCATAAAATCCGAAACAGACTCCATGTTTGAAAATCATGTTTAAAACTTGATTAATTTGCATAAGAGGTGAAAGACCCATCGATCACAAATAAGTTTTCAAGGAGAAAACTAACAAATGTGGAAATGTATATGCATAGATAGCTAGAATGGGTGAAAGGGATATAATTAAATTTACGGAGTTGATTTTAATAAAAACCTATTCACCAATCGGAATGCTCAAGTCTTTTCATGGTTATTCTAGCTAAATTGCACATATGAAATATGGCAAAATAGATACCAAAACCGCCTTCCTAAAATAGAATTTTGGAAGTGACTATGAAAATAGTCTAAGGGTTTTGAAAATCTAAATAATGCTAGATTTGAAAGCAAGCTCAAGAAATCCATTATGGGATTGAAGGAAGCATTACATAAAGGAATTGGAACGTGTTTTCTCATAAAGTTAATAAAAGGATTGACTTATGAAGAAACATAGAAATTCTTGTGGATAAGAAGTTTAGTGGAAGCAAGAGTCAATCTTGTAAGGTCCAACAAGAAGTTTACGAACTCTGTTGTAAATTAACTATCAAATGCTAAATGCTTAGATTTGAAAGTATTTTCGACAATGGACCAAGCTAATGACGATACTTAGTACATATTGGGAATTAAGATCTATTGTATACACTTAATAAAATGTTTAAACAAGTAAAGTAATTTACCATGTTAAACATGAATTGAAGGACTTTGAAAGGCTTGCGACCCGTATGTATAAAACTAAGTAATTGTTTGAACTAAGTATGAGTTAGGCTAAATACTAAGTCAAACAAGAAAGACTCTAGTAGAGACTTTCAAATGTACCACATAGCAAACATTTTAGCAAGACTCAGTGAAACTGGATGAGCTAAAATGTAATGTGGATGGAAAAAGATTAAGAATCATTCTACAATTAAATCCATCATGTACGCTACGATATGGAATCGTCACACGACTTACTTGCTTAGAGCATGTAAAGTATGTAAATAGTACCAATCAACCTGAATCTATGTAATAGATCGTTAGATTATGGCCAAGAACATCCAAAGTACTTGGATAAGTAACAGGATGAGTTCTTGACTTGTGGAAACAAATACAATTTGAGAATTGATGTTGCAAGCACAAACCTTAACAAGGATTAGATCCTTAACAAGGAAGTTGTTTATAAGCATGAGCTAACAATGAGTCGTGGCTTGAGAATGGTAACATGGACGTGCATCCATGTGTAATGTGCAGAAATTTAAGGTAAATTTCCATGATCACAAGTGATTAGGGTATCCCAAATCATTGTGAGCCGTTTGGAGTGAAACCCAAGCAAAGCATCATCAAGAAGTTTACTAAAATATATGTTGAGAATATTGTTGCCTTAAAGGCAATAATAAGAAGATGTTCTTTGGAAAGTTCATTGTTGAATGTTAATGATTGTAGGTTGTCAAGTTGAAGATCTCAATAATGAAAATGAGTGGGAGCCATCACTTGGACAATAAATTCTAAATCACATATAATCCATGACACTCTCAAATTTTATCATCTTATTATGAAAGTGATCAATAATGAAGATGCTAAGATTAGCAAAGTAATTATAAACTGAACCTATGCAATAAGTGAACGACAACATTCACAATTGCACGAAAGAAATCAAACATATTAGATATGAGTGTGATTTCAATAAATGTTTTATAAAGAGTGTTACTCTTAAAACATTTGGAAAAACCATTTATCATAAGATGAACCATTCAGGTTCTCGAGTAATTTAAATTTCATGCAATTTTATCACTCCGTTTGCTATTTAATTGTGGTTTAGGATTAAATAATGAGTCCATTCGATTCTAAGAATATTCAAAATAGGGTATCAAGACTAGTCTTGATAAGGAAAAACCTATTAAGTGAACAATGAATATTATAATCGAAAATTATCCCTAATCGAGGTCATTTAAACGATGGACGATTAGTGACCACTTGAGGTTAGTGTGTAGTTTGATTTATAGCACCGTTTCTTGTGCTATAAGGACATGATTGTCATAAATCATTTGCACAGGTATTGGTTTGGAACCATACTGGAACGACTTATGAGAATACTTTAAGAGATTTAAAAATCGTCATAAGTATACTTCTCATTATGGCTATCAGAAACTATTTCCTCAACCAAGAGTATTGTGAGTTCTCTTGTTTGAGTACAAGTCCACTTTGATGTTAGTCAAACGTCTGCCGTAAAAGGGGATTATAATGGCGACACTCGAGCAGCTAGATCCTCTCAGTAAGAGAACCTACATTACAAGACTGGGAATGTCCCCCTACTATAAATAGGGAAGATGTCTTTTTTGTTTACAAGGCCTCTCAAAGAGCGAGACTATGAAAATGCATGGCCGTTCTCGGATGGATTTTAGAAATAATCTGTTTATTGACAGTCGGACTCAGATATCGAGAAACACTTCTGGACGTAATAAGGATGATGAATAAATCTTATCTTATAGTTCATGAAGAGACATTAAGCAACATAGGAAAAAGGCTATACACTAAAAGCGCACTTGTTCGGAAGGACAAGTGGGAGATTAATAGGAATGGTGTCCTTCGAACAAGTGTATTATTTTGATAGAAGGTTCGGAAGTATTAGAAAGCTAATTATTCAGTAACGTCAAGTGATCGGAATGCCTAGGTGGAGGCCGCTTCCGATCAGTAATATTAATGAGTAATTAATATTACAGCTTAATCTTGAATGAACCCTTCGGGTCACAGCCAAGCAACTAACGAACCGACACGACGAATTAATTCGGAAAGAATTAATGAGTCGCTCGAGTATTGTGAACAAAGACGTCGGATTCCGAGCTTAGAGCGTCGGAACCAAATCTTAAAAGTCAAGCCAATATTTAGGAATTGGCGAGACGGGAAAATGCTTCAAGTAACAAGTAAAAACCCTAGCCCCGCGAAAGGCTAGGGAAGCGCGCCAAATAGAAGTGCGCTACGTGGCAGCGCCATGTCGCAGCACACGTGGCAGCCACCAAGGTGGCGGTGTGCCACGTTGGCAGCCACTGAGTGGAAACGCGCCACGTGGCAGCGTGCCATGGTGGCAGCCACCAAGTGGCAACGCGCCACGTGGCAGCGTGCCATGGTGGCAATGCCATGTGCCATCGGGCCACGGACCCGAGTGATGGGTCATAGACGCGGGCCAAAAGTGGCGGCCCAACCGAACCTAACTTGGGGCTCAAGTTTGGGTGGCAGATGGTTAGCTTACAATGCATGTGAGTTGCCTTGGGGAGCAAGTGAGAAAGTGGTCCTCACCTAACCATGTGACACTTGTTACTTTGCTATTCCTTGGTTTATTTAATTAAGGATTGAATTCAACATTCAATCTATGTGGGATCTTTTAGTGAAAAAGTCCCACATTGAAAGATGAGTGGAATTTACAAGGAAGCACTCCTTATAAATAGTCAAGGCATACCTTGGGATTGTTCACTTGAGTAAGGTGTTAGAAAAGGCATCTCCATTGAGAAAACCTTTAAACACATATAAATACTCGAGTATTAGGTCGGGCTTAACTAACCTCTAAGCATTGGACCTTGTCGGGGTTGAGTTGCGGGTGGATTTCCGTAGGAGGTCTTCGCGTTAGCGAGACTAAAAGCTTTCCTAAGTAAGAGCTCGGGTTACAAACGAAGCACGCGTCAAAGGTATTAATCTTTCCTTAATTCTTGTTAATTAAGTTAATTATGTCTTGTGATTATATTAATTGTGAGTGTGGTCTTAGCTCGGGTTTTCTTCCACGGTGAGTTGGACTCATCGAAACCCAACAATGTCGCCCGTTTATTAGGACACGTGTCACTAAGGGATTGGTCCACGTTTTTGGGGTAATTTTTACCCTAAACAACAACTAACCGTTTTTAATTTTTTTTTTATTTGTTAAGTACTACCCACAAGGTAAGAAAAATTTTGGTAGCACTACCCATTAACGTTTTCCGTCCAAAAAAACATTAATGGGGCCTACTTTTTCAATTTTCCCAATTAATTAACTCCCCTAATTGCTTTATTTCTCCTCCCTACTTAACTTTCCCTAAACCCTAGAAATCAAAACCCCCAAATTTAGACATCCTACCAATTACAATGGCCAATTAGTAATTAAAATGCAATTGAATTCAATCTCGATCAAAGTCAAAATAACTGAAACCTAGAACTCAATTGAACCCCTAAACCCTAGAAATCAAAACCCCCAAATTTATTTGAACCCATAAACCCTAATCCGAATCACTAATTTACACCTAATTATGTTAATTGCGTTCAATTAAAACTTGTAAACAAATACAATAAACAATGAATTAAAAGGAAAGTGTGAAACATTACTTGAATATTTGAGAATTTATGTTCAATTGATTAAGTATGTTCTCTTGGATTTTTGAGTGAGAATGGAGGGGAAGTTAATAAGGGAGGAGAGAGAAGGTAATTAGGGGAGTTAATTAAGTGAGAAAAGTGAAAAAGTGGGCCTAATAACGTCTTAATTGGACGGAAAACGTTAATGGTTAGTGCTACCTAAACGTTTTATAACTTCTGGGTAGTTCTAAACAAATAAAAAAAAATGGGTAGTTGTTCACAAATGACCCTATCTTTAGTATTTCTAGACAAAATTTCCCTAATTTAGAAACCTAGGGTTTTCAATTTGGGGCTTTTTAAATCAAAACCAAATCTGAAAATTTATTTGCATAATACTTATAATCAAACATCATAAAATCATCACAAATATCCAAAAACATCAATTAAATAAAGGCTAGTTTAGGATTAAAACAAAAGAATTATTTTTTTTTTCGGAAGCTGCATGCACACAGCCACCACGAAACGCGGTTGGCTGCTGTCGCTGCGGCTGTTGGCGTGCTCGCTGGTGGCTGCGGTGGCGGGCGACGGTGAATGAAGGTGGTGGCCGGCCATGTGTGACAAAAATAAGGGGAAGGGGAATTAAGAAAGAAAGAGAAAATAAGAGGAGGGTGAGAAAATTACCTTTGGGTATCCTCCACTCTAGGGCAAGGTTCAATTTGCCCATGTGTTGAATATTTATACCCTTTTTCTGTAGAAACCCTCCTAAAGTTAAGTTTCCTTCCTACCCTTAATGATCCCTTTCCTATTCAAATTTGTATTTGACTTTGACATTAAAAGTTACCTTTTTATAAAATCACATGCCCCAAACTATATTTTTAAATAATAAAATAAAGTATTTTCAAAATTATTAAATAAATAAGTAAAATACCATAAATAATTCATTTGAAATTATTTAAATATTTTACAAAATACTTATTTAAATTAAAATACATATAAAAATACGGGGTATTACAGGGGGGAGGTTATTCGTCGAGGAAGGGGGTTATGTGCGTGGTGTTCATTAAAGGCTGGTTTTTTCTTTTTATTTAAATAAAAAATTATTATTTAGAAAAAAAAACAAATTTTAATAATTTAGACCAATTAAATGACGACAGTTATGGGAAAATTGTTTAGCAGGTTACAAGTTTATTTTTTATTTTTATTTATTTATTTATTTATAATCTTGTTTAAAATTGAAATCCCTAATGGTTGTAATATTCAAGAATAATCAAAAGGTTGTCTTGTTTAAAATCAACAAGCACCTAAAGGTTGTATTATTAATATATAGCAATTTTTTCAAATATCTTGGCGATTTAAAACTTGATTTTAACTCTTTTTTTTTCATTGCAGATAGCCAACCCGAACTTCTCGATGTTGACTCATATTTTTCCGACGTTGACCCCCACGTGCAACTCATGTGCTCGTTTTTTTATTTATTTATTTTTATATATACTAATTCCCACCCTCTTTCTTCTATTTCCTTTTTTATTTCCCTCTTTTCATCATTTAAACCTCTCTCTCTCTCTCTCTCTTTCTCTCTCTCTCATTAATTTAATATTGTCTCTCAATAGGATGTTGTTGAATTCGAGCAAGGCAATTATTTTTTTTTCAATGGATGACATTTCTAGTTAAATTCGACGTATGTAATTGCTAAACTTTTTCCTAATTTGTGCATAATGAAGGTTTTCAAAAACATCAGGGTTTGTTACCCCCTTTTGTTAATTTGCTTTAATTACAACGATTTATGTAAAATTGTATAACTGGTCCCCCTGTTACTCTTCCTAAAAGATGACGCAACACTCATTTTTGCTTTGTCCTTAGCTATGACAAAGCAATTGCAGAAATTATTAGTACTAAATCTATAAAAATGGAAAGACATAGGTTCTTTTAATATTGCATCACTTGCCTTTATAGAATTTTCACAAATAGTACACCATTTTCATTTTAGGACAAAAAATATCTTTGATTAAAAAGGTAAAATTATGCGGTTATGACTTCTTCTGGAAGTCGTTAATAATAAATATTGGTGATCATTATTTGATTAAACATTCATAATAATAATTTGATGACAAAACTTGATATTATTAATGTCATTCTTCAATCTCATATGAATTATAATATAACATATGTAATTATGTACGCTAATCATGGTTCTTCTGGACCATGATCATGAGAAAACATTCTCGCGCATAAGTATTCCATTGATATTATTTAGACGTTTCATAATTGACACGATAGCTCTCTTGTAAAACAAATAGTAAATCTTACTAACTCTCATATGCTCAAACTTCAGGTTGAGATGTCAATAATGTAGTCACATAGACTTTTCAAGAGTCTGATAATAATTGCAATATTCAAAACATAAAAATTTTTAGGGCTGGATATTTAATACGTCGTATATAAGTTCTTCAGGAACTCCTTTTACATGATTCATAACATGCTATTAAATCGACGTCATCAATAATTTCATCACAACTGTAAGCCCATTGGAATATTTCTTTGTAAGTTCCCATCAATGTTGTAAATACACCTTACTATACTTTGACGAACATTCACACATACCACAATTATTATATAGAAACTAGTGCATGCAATATGAGATATAGAAATTATGATAAGATATTGAGCAAAATATACAATGAGTAATGTATCTAACAACTTCCTACACATGCAATAAGTAATTCATTAACCTATGACTCATACATGACATAGACATAATTAAGACTCAAAATAATGCAAGATACTGTACAGTGTGGATTTAGAAATCACTATTTCATTGGACTTCTGGTCCATAATAAACTTTTGATCATTATCATTATGTCGACAACAAAAATGGACATATATTTCAAATCCCTTATTCACTAGTCCATTCTATCATGCATATGCATATTTTTCATCGGTTCCATTGTGTACCGGTATCATAAAATTCCTTTAGCGTACATTTCGCATGCTATTTTACTATGATATCTGAATGCATTTCTCATTGGTACCATCATAACTTTTCTTACATAATAGGTCATCTATTATAATAATTCAGATATCTATAACCCTATCAAGGGTGTTTCTCACACTATGGTATTAATATACTATTATTATACTTTAAAAGTATCAATTGCACTATCTTGCCATATATCACATGTTTATATTGGAACTGATCATACAAACTACACTTCAGGTGTAGTGGTTTAAAGAAAAATTAGCAAGATCTATCTTAATGTATGCACATAAATCATTATTATTATTATCAAAATATATCTCTTATGCCTCTAGATGGGTAATAACGGTGTGCAAATCAAATCATAGATGTGCAACATATGTTGATACAAAAGTTGGCATGTAACTTTTCAAAGTATCATTATTAGAGGGATCAACTAATTATAATTTTTTTTTTTTGCCAACTTACTTCAATTCTTCCCCCTAAGTTGGTAAAATATCTCAAATATTGGGGCAATTCTTCACCAACTTAGAATATAATTTCATGTGCAACAAATTTCATCTCGTAGGATAATCATATGTATTCAACAAATTTCTATTTCTTTTGGAGAATAATGAAATTTTGTTCTCTTCTAGAGATCAATATTAATAGGGGGTAATAAATTGTGCAGTTGTCTATTTTCGTATTCTATTTCTTATGTGCTGACATACAATAGCCCCAATCAAGAGAATTTTAATACAAATATAAATTTTCTTGTAATTTCTCTAGGTGGTGATCTTCGGGATCACTGAAAACATTGATAGTAGGATAATAGTTACTTAAGATTTCCACATATAACTTGTACGTGGTGAGCTTCTGGTCACCTAATATTTGTCAACATATAAATTATTCTAGTGAACTTCTGGTTACCAATTATTTTCCGTGTATATAAAAATCAAAACCTATTAACTCTTGAAATCTTCATCAACACAAATTATAGCTCAATCTCAACGTTATGTCTTGTCATTCAATTCATTTCATATATCTAACATTGAGAGAGTGTCAGCACATTATCAAATGAAAATTCAGGTTTTAACGACGGGTAATTATTAAACTCGGATGGCCTAATTTAATTATCACGTTCAATTACTTCTCTAAATTTGAACTCTGGTCAGTTTTCCAACACTAGTGATCTCTTTATTAAACTTACTTTTATGCATGACCATGAATATGATGTGATATTTGAACATCAACATGTGTTTCTTTATACCATTGGCAAGACAATCAACTAATATTTTATCCAATAATTAATCATACTCTGCTGGAGTTTTGACTATAATCTTGATACATATTAAACTTGTTGGACATTTTATACTCTTCTAGAGTATTTTATATAATTATGGTGCATATCAATTAATAAATATAATCTCTTCTAGAGATCTATTCAAATGTATCACCTCGTCAAATTATTGTCAATAATTGCTCCTTTCGTATTTGAAGTTTCTTATCTTTGGAACCCATTGGGCTACACGCTTCAGGCGTTAGTTCTTTAGGTTCATTGGAGCATTTATAGCTGGTATATAGTCAATGACATTTATTCATATCCATCTAGATGATATCATTATGAATTTCTTATAACTCCTTGACATTTAAACTAATACATGTACCAAATTGACCATCTATATACATATTATCGGGCATGTGCAAGATTTACATAAAGTAAAAGTAATCTCCCCCTTAACCTTGCTTATGGGGTATGAGAATCCAACAACCTTTTTAGAAATGTCTTATACTATTTAAGTCTTTTATTCTTTTGGTAATGTCATGTATCAAGCAAATTGTTCATATACACATATTTTTATACTTAATTATAGCAAGTAAGGTTATGCTTAGATATAGAAATTCCTATACATAGCACGCTTATAAATCATGTTCCTCTTGCCCACTTATATCAATAAACATCAGGTAAAGTTTCTCAAACTCATAAAACATTATTACTTGCTCAAATAAATAATCTTTATTCAAAAGAAAATATCAACTATTTAGAACTATCTTAAATATTTCTCACAATATTGTGTCTACAGGACCACACTAGCTAGTTTTGTAAAGGAAACAACATTTTTGGCAACATGCTTTAGAAATTATTACTCTGTATAAGTTTCTAAGTCATATCCTTATACACTACTCTAATTCATAAGGCTTAAAGGCCTTCAAAGGTCAAATAATATCCCGACATAAGCCATGAACTTATTTTAACTTGTTGCCTTATTTTCTACTTTGATGACTTCACAAAACCAGTTACACATATGTGCATTTTAACTTCTAACTCCCTTAGTAAGTATATACATGAAGTAAAAGCACGATCCCCAAATCCGAGTTGATCAAAATATACCGTTAAAGGGATATGTACAAATATGAAGTTTAATCTTTTCGATTAACTTGATAGTATGGTTTGCTCGATCATCACACATATAATTATATAGTTTGCTCTAAACAAGTACTGACAAAATTAATCATAATATGAATGATTGAATGGCACAAAACTATGTTCACAATTTACTTCATTTATCGTATGATCATAGATACAAATTACATATGTTTAAATCAATCAAAAGATAATTCAAGGAGGTTAAAAACAAAAAAAATGCTCATATATGGAGTATAAAGAATGCTTAATTCACAATTAAATTAAGTGTTTATATAGTAATTTCATATTGGAAAACAAACCAAAGGCTAGCATTATATTAACTTTATAGAATAGGAGTATTAACACTATAAACATGATTCTGAGGGAAAGTCCCCAAACAATCCAAAAACAAGTCCAAATAGATAATATATGAATCATTATAAATAAATCAAAGGCTTATAGTGTAGCAATTCAAATATACAAATCACATTTCTTTAAAATAACAAATATTTTATTGACCAATCCATAAAACCAAAAGGAGTATGATACCCTACAAGACTAAGATTAAAACATCTAGTCATACAACTAAAGTGAAACCAGATAATGCCTTTTGTGCTAAGTAATAATCGTGAAACACTACTATGAAACTAACTAATAAACATGATGATATACATAGTAGTAATAATCATGTTTTGTTGCTAAAATATGTGTGATATAGCTATAAATTTAAATTAATAAAACATACGGTAGAAATCATCAATAAAGATCCGACTTCCCCATATATGTATATATTATAAAACAATCATACAAATATAAACTTTAATATGTAACATTGCATTCGAATTACATATAATCACTTTAAGCCACAAAACACTAGGAAAACTAATAACCAATATAGCCAGAATCAATTTTCCGCTCAACAAAATAATATAGAAGCTAAACACATAGGTCACATACTACTAATGTATGTTAAACACTAAAATAGATGAAGGGGCTTGATAGCTTATAATCTAATATAAATAAGCCTAATGGTGATTTAAAAAAATCAATAATAAGGTAACTGAATATATATTACCTCAATACCTTGTTCACAAAGAGTAATGCAATTATAAAGTAATTGCTATTAAGAGTACAGTAGAGATAAATTGTTGAAACAACCAATCATGGATTATTATTCATATGTCTAATGACACTATTATTCTATTATAAAATTCCAAGCTACTCATTACCAATTGATAATTACAACACTGTACAAGTCACACAACACAATAGCTACGCCTACTAGAATCCTAGTATATGCTCATCATCATATCCAATAAACAGTTGATATTAGGATAATTTATGGGAGTATATATTTAATTTTATGATATATATGATATCTATAATAAGTTAGGCATATTTCCTATCCTACTTGCCGTAGGGTTAGGGATCTTGTTTTGCCGTTAGCTTGTATAAATATTGCTATGCACATTAAATTAAAAAATAGCTTCTACTGCCTATCTTTTCGTATCTTTAGAGTTGATTAGATTAAACATGTTAATCATATACAAACTTCATATATATGTGAATTGGCGTCGAGAAGCAAACGCATACCAAATAATACAATTTAAGCAACACAATAATAATTTACCATAAAACCCATTATATTAAATTAAAGTATCCTGTAATTGTTTAATGTGAATTCAAACAATACCAAAGATTAATTTTACGTCAAAAAACTCAAAGTAATAGAACTAAATAGAACAAACAAAAGGTTTATATGATGTAAAAATTAATTGATGAATTACAATATCACAATAAGAGAGTAAAACCATCATATTAATGAAACCGATATCAAATTAAATCTTAAAATAAAGAATGGTCAAATCTATTACCCTATGAATATGATATTAAACCAAATTGATAAAACAGATTTATACATTATTGATTCAAAATAGTATATGCGTACCTTTTTGTGGCTAGGTTTATTCAAACTCACTTAAATCAGAGATATGGTGCTGATAACGTGTTATAAAATAGGGAGAAATATAAGAGAGATTGATAGAGAATAGATCAGTCTCTCTCTATTCCATATAATGAGGTATATATATATACAATATAATTAGAGTTATCTTAGATAAGAATATAAACCCTAAATCTATCTAGAATATTCTGGAATGATACAAGGAGTATAATGGGCATTCACACAATATTTCATAACAACAATTAGGTTTTAAATTACCAAGAAATTTTTATAAGGGTTTTTTCTTTTTTTTTTCCTAACCTAAAAGTTCCTTAAAAATGTTTTTTCTAACAAAATTTCTTTTGTATTAAATCGTATAAAATTCGCTCTTTGATCTTCACTCTATAATTATCCTAAACTCATTATTGCACTCATTCCAAAACAGAAGGACTAAAATTTTCAAAAACGAAGGGTTATATAATTATCAAGCCAAGAGACTAGTTTCAAGATTTTAGGGCTTGGGCTCATGCAATATACTAGTACTTGATAAATTAGTAGGCCCAATAAGTGTAATTGGCGGGAAAAGCACTATACATACACTAATTTTCCCGCCGAACACCTCACTCTTTCACTCTTCACTTACTCCATTTTCAGATACACCCTAACTAAACCCTTCTCTCCTACAAACCGGCCGACCACAGAGAAAGACTGTTCGAGAGAAAGTCAAGAAATTCCGGCTACACAATGGATTACGGTGCTTTCTTCATCGACGAAACCGCGGCTCCCGTCGAAAACGCCTTTCTTGAGTTCCTTAGAAGGTATATAGCTCATTTTTTTCTCTCCATTGAATTTTGTATTTCTACATTTTGCTGCATTTTTTTTTAATTAAATTTGGTCGTTTGTTTAGCTTCCGTTCCGATCTGAATTCACGGAATCCGTATTACGACACCGAGGTTACGATCATGGAGGAGTGTGAATCAACCACTATGTTTATTGATTTCTCTCATGTCATGCGATTTGACGATGTTCTTCAGAAGGCAGTTTCTGATGAGTATTTGAGGTACGATACCCGAACTCTGGGTATAATTTTACCATCACTTGTTCAAATTTCACTTTTTGATTATCAATTTTGTGCTGAATTAAGTTTGATTATTAACAGTTTTTGTTGAATTTAGTGGTTAATTAATTAATTGTTTTTTTTTTTTTTTGGCTGATTTTTTGTTGAGTAGATTTGAGCCTTATTTGAGGAATGCTTGTAAGAGGTTTGTCATGGAGCGGAAACCGAATATTATTGCTGATGATAACCCTAACAAAGACATCAATGTTGCATTCTACAATATTCCTCTTGTTAAGCGGTAATCATCTAAATCGACCGTCTTTTTTGTTTATTTTTTTCATTGTGATAAATATCATTGAGGCAATGATATTCTTTGTTCTGTTTTTTTTTTATTCGTGTTTTAAGTTTCGATTATACTTTAAGACTTCAATTGATTCATTTATAATAAATTAGCTGTTTTTAGGTCATTGTACCCTAAATTACTTGAATTTGTTATCAACGCAGATTGAGAGAATTAAATGCTGCTGAAATAGGCAAATTAGTATCCGTAACTGGAGTGGTGACTCGCACGAGCGAGGTTAGGCCTGAGTTGCTCCAAGGTACTTTCAAGTGCTTGGATTGTGGCACTGTTGTTAAGAATGTTGAACAACAATTTAAGTATACCGAGGTTAGTCAATGCTATTGTATATGTTTTGCTTCTGCCTGCTTGTTTTTGAATGTAATTTGCAATTACTCAATCTATTGAGGTTAGTTTAGCTAATTTGATCTAGGTTTGTTGTAGCCTACAATTTGTATAAATGCAACCTGTGCAAACAGAACAAGATGGGTGTTACTTAGACAAGACAGCAAGTTTACAGATTGGCAGAGGGTTAGAATGCAGGAAACCTCGAAAGAAATTCCCGCAGGGTCTCTTCCCAGATCGCTTGATATCATTTTGCGCCATGAGATTGTAGAACAGGCTAGAGCTGGTGACACGTAAGACCTCACGAAACATTGGTTCTATTGAATTGGTTCTAAAGTGGTGTATCTGAATACATGTTTTTTTTTTTTTTTTGATATAATGCTAGGGTCATTTTCACCGGGACTGTTGTCGTTATACCGGACATTCTGGCATTGACATCTCCGGGTGAAAGAGCAGAGGTTCGTAGAGATGCATCATCTCAACGCAAGGCTGCTGCCACTGGAAATGAAGGTGTCAGGGGTTTAAAAGCTTTGGGAGTGAGAGATCTCTCATATCGACTTGCCTTTATTGCTAATTCCGTCCAGGTGTGCTTTGAATTGTATGGTTGAGTTCAATGCAGATAATAGATATATGGCCACATATTTCTAACTTTAAATTTGACACTTAGATTGCTGATGGTAGAAGAGATGTTGACATTAGAAACCGAAAGAAGGATGGTGATGATGATGAAAGCCAACAATTCACGGTGTGTTCCTTGAGCTATTCTTTGAAGTTGAGCTACCCAATTTCATGCACTGTCTGCATTTAGCATCTGCTAAACCATTTGCATCATGCATGGTCCTATTTAATATAATTTGGATCTTTAGTTGCATGTTTCTGTGATTCTATTTACAGTTGAATAGTAAGTATGCATATTTTATCATCCCTCTTATTCCCTCCGTTAATTGTCTAACTTTAAAAGTTTCGTTAGGCCTCCATCATTTAAAGAAAGTAACTGGTTCCAGTGCACTAATTAGTCAAGAATATACCTGGATTTTTTATTTTATTTTTTTTTATTTTTTTTTTTGTTTTTTAAGACATGTTAAAATGTGTTGATACCTTTACCATGGATATTTCCAACATCTAAATGATTCTTTACCAAGTCCATTTGATGAATAGCTATTCATCGATTTTATACTGAGATTTCTGATACAGTTGGATTATTTTTTGTTTCAAATGCAGGCAGAGGAACTCAATGAGATCCAAAGAATGAGAAATAGTTCTGATTTTTTTAATAAACTGGTTGACAGCATTGCACCAACTGTATTTGGTCACCAAGAAATCAAGAGAGCAATTCTTCTTATGCTGTTAAGTGGTGTTCACAAGCATACACTTGAAGGCATTAACTTAAGAGGGGATATTAATGTCTGCATTGTAGGGGATCCCAGCTGTGCAAAATCTCAGTTTCTCAAGTATGTCATTCTTTAAATATTTTTTGGCCTGTGTTCCTAATTTTAAGAATTGTTTCAACTCTATCCTCATCTTCTTTTTACCTAATAGACTAATCATGCTATTATATTTATCATCAGATATACTGCTGGTCTTGTCCCCCGATCAGTCTACACATCAGGGAAATCATCCTCGGCTGCTGGTTTGACTGCTACTGTTGCAAAAGAACCAGAAACTGGAGAGTTCTGTATCGAGGTAAATTGCCAATGGATGTTATAAGATTTGATTTCTTACGTGTTTCATGCTGACTATCTAATGCCTATATAAAGTAATACAAGCAAGTGGTAACTTCTATGTATAATGCTTTGTTTTCGACTTATCTTTTCAGCTAAACATTTTGATTGTAAATTAAGGAACTGTTTTAATGGTAAATTATGGAAGGTGTTTGAATTGAGAATGGATTTCCAGAAGGGGAGATACAATTTGGATATAATTTTTCTTTTAAGTTAGAGTGGTTGTTTTACCTATTCTGCTGTTCTTATGCATCAGTAAAGAGTGGTTGGTTAATTTGATAGCATCTCTTCTCTAAACTTTAGGCTGGGGCATTGATGTTAGCTGATAATGGTATCTGCTGTATTGACGAGTTTGACAAAATGGACGTCAGAGACCAGGTAATATACTCCGGATAATTGTCATGAAATTTCTTTTAGAATTTTATTCGTTAATGTAACTTTTGCATGATCAATTCAAAGGTTGCTATCCATGAAGCCATGGAGCAGCAGACTATAAGTATCACAAAAGCAGGCATTCAGGCTACTTTGAATGCAAGAACTTCGATTTTAGCTGCCGCCAATCCTACTGGGGGTCGATATGACAAAACAAAACCTTTGAAGGTAATAAATTTCAAACCAAATACACATTATTATGATTAATTTATTGCATATTACCTGAGTTTTGTACATTGTAACTTGGTTTTGACTTTTGAGCCGCTTCTCAGAATTTAGACTGACATTCTTTTTCCTGCAGTATAATGTGGCTCTACCTCCAGCAATTCTCTCAAGGTTTGATCTGGTATACGTTATGATAGATGATCCAGATGATCAAATTGATTACCACATTGCTCACCATATTGTTAGAGTACATCAAAGGCATGAAGAAGCATTATCACCTACCTTTACTACTGCCCAGATAAAACGTTATATTGCCTATGCAAAAACATTGAAACCTAAGGTCATCTTTCAAACTTCTTCTGCATCAACTTTGATTAGGTAGCTATATAAAAGTTGTTTCACAACACTCAATTTTCTCTTATATTGGAGCAGCTAAGTTTGGAAGCTAGGAAAATGTTAGTTGCCTCATATGTCACTCTTAGAAGAGGGGATGCTGCTCCAGGTAGTAGAGTTGCTTACAGAATGACTGTAAGACAGTTGGAGGCATTGATCAGGCTATCAGAAGCTATTGCGCGAAGTTTCTTGGAACTAGAGGTATGTTTAATAATTCAAGATCGTTGTATGTATTCATTGTTTTTTACAGCTCAACTTAATGTGTAGGATTTGTCTTATAGGTACTACCACGCCATGTCACTATTGCGGTTCGACTTCTAAGGACATCAGTTATTAGGTAAGAAATGGAAAGGCAGTCATCTCCTATTTTCTTCATACCCTTGTTTTCATGATCTTCTGTGTCCATTTTACACTCTCATTGAAGCTCGTATGGATCATGTATAATGTAGTGTGGAATCAAGCGAAATTGACCTGTCCGAGTTTAATGAAGAAATTAATGACTGTGGAAACGGAGCAGATGCTTCTGGGGGTGATGCTCAGCAGACTCAGCCTAGTCCTGCAGGGGAATCAGCTTCAGCTAATACAGGTGAGACTGGACATAAAAGCACAGCCAACTGGTCTGGCTATATCAGCCCTCGTATTAAATCTTCATCTGAATATCAATTTGTCATTGTTTACCTAGTTTTTTAATGAATTGAGGTGGAATTTGGAAGCAAATGTCCAGAAAAATAGTGTTTTTTTTTTCCTCGGGTTTTTTTGGACAACAGATAAGAACATTTTTGTGCTCTTTCTATGTTAAAAAATAATCACCTCATGTTTTGAGTATATTATAGGCATTAACTAGTAGGCTAAATAATCTTGCAGGAAATGTTGACGGAGCTAAAGCTCAGGAACAGAATTTGGTGATAACAGATGAACATTTTGACAGAGTGACATATGCGCTTGTCATGCGGCTTAGGCAGCTTGAAGAGACTGCTGAGCAAGAAGGTGAAATTACTGAAATGATCTTAGAACACCTGCTAGCATGGATTTTTTTTTTTTTTTTTTTTTAAGCTGCAGTATATATGTTGTGACATTAATGAAACTATAGAAGCCTGCCTTTGTGTGTTGAATGTCATTCATTAAGCTTGTTGTTTCAAAAACTCCGCAGGGAAAGGTCTTCTTGGGACTAGACAGAAAGATTTGATTCAATGGTATGTAGCACAACAAAATGAGAAAAATAGTTACAGTTCTATGGAGGAAGCTCGTAAAGATGTTAAAATAACCAGAGCTATCATTCAGGTATAGTAGTTAATATGCCTAGTACCTAAACGTGACTGTTAACATTATACTAACAATATATGCTGAATATTTATCGTCTGCAGAAATTGATTAAAGATGGGAATCTAATAGTTGTGGATGATGGTACGCAAGCAGTGGCTGAAGGTGAAGATTCTGGGCGTCAACCTTCAGTGTCTAAAGACGACAGGATCTTGGCTGTTGCTCCTAATTATTTTATAGAGTGAGTTATTCTGTTATTTGTAATGTGGGTGTAACTTAATACTCGTTACTTCCAAGTTAAGGGTCTACAGCTGCCTGAGCTTCTGATGAATGATCATGCATATGTAATTGATCATCTATAACCCATGTGTAGAGTAAATTGTAAAATTTACATTCCCTGATTGTCTCCTGAATAAATCCTGTAATATCAGGAGGTTGTTTCGGGTTAGGAAATTAGAAAATCATGATTATGTTGTTAGATGTATTTGGTTGAATTGCGATTATTTTTTTTTTTAATTATTACTCAGCTCTTTGTTAATCTTAAACACTAATTATAAAAATTTAAGTTCCCTTCTTAACTTCTGTCGTGGCTATTGAAAATTTATTTGCTTGATCATCCATGAAAATGCTGTTAAACTAAACTCTGGAGCTAAAAAAGATCTATTCGACGTGGGGTTCTTTTTTAGGTAGAAAACATAGGTTACACTTTGTTGTTTCACTGCTTAGAACAGTAGCTAGCATGTACGCATGTGTGTCAAAATTCACCCAAAATTAAGTTGTTCCCAAACTAGTTTGACTCGAAATCTTTCAAACTTGACTTGTAACCGATTTGAAGCAATTCTGAATCCAGCATGACTTGATGATAATCTACAATCTGAATATGACTTGAAATTGACCTATAGTCTACTTTAAATCGGTTAAACTCGATAATATGTCTGAAGACTCTGAACCCTAATTGTACTTGACTCGAAGTCAACTTGCAAGCCACTTCCACTACCCAACCCTTTATACTATACTTGTTATCAAAATAACAATGTTATCTAGTAAGACAATCATGGCATCAGTCCCTCCAGCCATAGGAGCAGCAACCATCAAACGGCAGCACACACCTCACCACAACCACAAAAACCAAAAAAGGGAAAGAAGTCATAATAATGTAAACAAACTAAACCAGAAGCGCAAGTGATAATTAATGAATTTCTTGTCGATATTAAGAATTCATCAATATACCATAAGTTGAGAACTTATAAAAATCGACTTAAAAAAAAGTTAATTAAATCATAACCCTTAGAATAACCATAATTTTTTTTAAGGATCCTTAATGTTTTGACAATGCTGACTAGGTTGATTGGCATCTTCACCGATCAGAAATATATAATTCCTCTGTTTTTAAAAACTTGGTCCATTTCTTCATGCGCGGAGTTTTAGGAGAAATTGGAGAAAGGAATAAAATATGGAGGTAATGAGGTAGGTGGAAGAAAAAAATTGTAAAAAGCAAAAGTAGTGAAGAGAATTGGAGGAGAGAGAATATGAAATATGATTTATGTTAAGTCCACTAGGTGAGAGAAATAAATTAAAGGAAATTTTGTTAACAACTACCAATTAAAGCACGTGTTTTGAAAACAACTACCTATTAATTTTTTTTTTTTTTAAAGGAACTACCACAAAGTTGTAAAAAGTTTAAGTAGCACTACCACTATAACAATTTTGGCTAGAATCTCCGACATTTGGGTCTCACTTTTTACCACTTTTAACCTTTATGAAAGGTAATTTAGTCAATTTAGATGGTTATTTTATGAGATAAAGGTAAAAAAATGGAACCTATATACCGAATATTCTAGATGGAATTATTAGAGTGATAGTGCTACTTAAACTTTTTACAACTTTTTGGTAGTTCTTTTAAAAAAAAATTTTAATAGGTAGTTGTTTTCAAAACACGCTCTTTAATTGGTAGTTCTTGACAAAATTTCCTAAATTAAATATTGTAAAAGATTTCCAAATAAGGAAATTGGAGCAAGTATTTAAAAACAACCGAAAAAAGGAAAGTAGAGCAAGTATTTAAAATCGGTGGGAGTACGTTAACATTTTACCAGGCAAAATTCTTATATACAACTAGCTTACACTAACGCTAATGTAAAACCTAGGGTTTGTACGCGCTCACCGTGGGGGATTGTTCTGGCAGCCTCCTCCTTTACAGGCTCGAAATTTCTATGGCCAACTTTTGCTTTTCCTTCTCACTGCGGCATTCTTCCCTTTTCCTTTTTCGGGATTTTTTTTCACCTTGAGCCTCTTTTTTCACTTTTGAACGCGATTGATACCTCGCCTTTGTTGGCTGCTTGAGAGCAATAATGTAACATTTTGATTTCCTCTCAACTTAGCAGACCTTCCATCGTTAGCCGTATAAGCCATTTCCAAATGGTAGGTGGATACCACTCCTCCTATCTTGTGTATCAGCAGTTTGCCCATTATCACAGTTGTAGGGTAGGGTGAGGGTGAATCTACCACAGAATTCAGACGTCTCGACGTTTGGACCCTTCACCTACCTTGACTGATAGTTCCACGATTCCTTCTAGGATCAAGCTCGACCCATTTAGCCCGGTGACTTCATAACTCATCATTGTGAGGTCTTTTATGTTCAACTTTAGATCCTTGAAGGTTCTAATGAAGATGATGTTCTATCAACATTTTGCTTACATCCCAGTTTGCAATTCTCACTGTGACTCCTAAGGGGGTTGTCATGAGGGTAGATTATTCCTTTTTGATCCTACTCATTAAACACTGCTCGTGGCTGAGGTGGCCATCTGCATTTGTCATTGTGGTTCACCTACTGAATCATTGCACACAAATCAACTCGAGCCTTATTCATTGTGCGACTGTGAAATGGTCCGTCGCTGATAACCAGAACTTTGTTATCTGGCTTTCTATTAGGGTCCCAACCCAGACTTCATCTCGGTCTTTCGAAGCCCTCCTGCCGTCATATCCTGACCTATCTTCTTCTCTGCATCGACTGTACTCAGAATACTGTTTGAACTGGTTTAAGTGTCCACGTCGGACTAGATCTTTAATGTTGTCCTTAAGGTGCGAGCACTCATTAGTGGTGTGGTTGTGGTCCCTATGAAAGTCACACCACTTCCTCGGGTCACGGTTTCTGTTCATCATGCGAGGTTGTCTCTGCCACTTGTCATCCAGACCTATTCACATTGAAAATGTGACACCTTAAGTAAGTGACCGGGGTATATTGTTCAAAATTTCTTGCCCGCGCCCCTCCCCTATGATCATGCTTTATGAGCCCCACTGATCTGTCAGCATCTTTACGACTTTGCGCTGCCCTCCTTGGCTGATCTGCTCTGGCTGGCTGCTTAACTCGAATTATATCAGCTCATTTGGCTGGTACCATGTTAGTTTCATCTTCCTTGATAATTTTGTCGGCTTTTCCCAGTGCCTCTGCCAATGTCTTGAGATTTTTATGCCCCATATACGCTCTAAAATGTGACCCCGGTAAGAGCTCGCTCTACATAGCCAGAAGGGCTACTTCTTGGCTCATTTCAGGGATCGTAGTGGCTACCTTGTAGCAAGTGAAAAATCTCGATGGGGCTCATCCTTTCTCGGTACTAGTGACATAAACTATGTGGTCATTTTAGTACGATCTACCAGGGGTGATGAAGTGCTCCATGAACATCTTTTTCAGCTGGCTGTAGGAATATACGAAGCCTTTAGGGATGGCTCCACACCTTACGCTGCTAGCCATTATAGTGTAGAAGGGAAGCTTTACACTAGACTTAATATGTCCTGGTGTAGAGTTCCATGTAGTTCTCGAATCCTAAAACATGGTTAATTGGGGTGGTGGTGCATTGTACTTGCAAGTCGGCATCTTGATTATCTCCATTGGTTCTTCTAGAATCTCCCTACAAAATAGGGAGTCATTTGGAATCACTTGGTGTCGCGCACGTTTCATCCTGTACAGGCTTGGCCCTCGCTCTGAGATCTGCTGTGAGTGACTTGTGCCAACGGCCTTTTCATCCCCCACTCTTGGTTTATATTACGAGCCTCCAGCTCTAGAACCTTCTTCCTCAACTGGTGTAGTTCTTTCCGCTCTAGGTGAAAACTGGTGACGTAGGCTTCTTTGCTAACGACTTAGAGGTTGTAGCAACTTATGTTGAAACAGCTCCCTTGCCAAAATTAGAAAGCACTGCCGTCATCGCAATCAGTTGCTCTTTATTGCATTTTAAAGGTTTTGAAGAAGGTAAGGCATATTGACAGGCTATGATTACTAGGTTGGAGTGTCTGAATGATTGGTTCGTTATTTGGGCCTGTTACTGGCATTCAAATTTGAAAGATGAACGGGATCCTGCTAGATCTCCTTTTTTTACCACCTCTTTATTGTGACAACTATTGATCTGGTGGGATTGGTTTTCTGAGTCATAGTTGATTTTGGTTTTTTGGTAGATCCTTTGGAATATAAAGTGCCCGTTATTGTTTTTTGTGGTGTTTGGATGTTTTTGATCATTTTAGAAGTGGGTGTTTGCACTGCTTCTTCTCTAGCCATGGCGGTTGTCCAGCCAGTCCCTGCCTAGTTGGCGAACTTAAGTACGGACAATATTTGCCCATCCTTCTAACGCCAATTGTTCCAGGTGTGGTACTGGGGGTTCCAACTTTGTTTGGCCGGGTCCAGCTAGGTAAACTACACACGTGGAAAACATTAATGCCGTCAGGGGTGGCTCAAGGAACCCTCATCTGAAGCTTAAGTCAGTAAATGTTTAGAGAGAGAAAGTGTACTTAGATAGAGAGAGTTTTTGATAACTTATGTGTATAACCCTTTTTCCGTTGTACTTGGTCCTCTATTTATAAGTTTACAATCTCCTTTCAGTCAGAACCATACTGGTCAGCTTGTAAGTCGACTCTAAGGGGCTGGGGAGCCCCTACGTGTATCTTTTCGGTGGTGACTACGCACCCCTGGAGAAAAGCCGGGAGCGTGGTGATAGCTCAGCAGGAGTTATCCCATACAAATTTCATATTTGATGAAATGATAGGCGATTTTATAGAGGTTTACATAGATGATGTTTTGGTGAAATCCCATGACTTACCAAGACATTTAGATCATCTCACTCTTTCGATCTTTTGAAAGGATGAGAAAGTTTTATCTTAAGATGAACCCCCTAAAGTGCACCTTCGAGTTAAACCCAGTAATTTTCTAGGATTCCTAGTTCAGAGGAATGGTATAGAGGTTGATTAGAATAAAGCCAAGGATATTCTTGATGCATTACCTCCAACAAAAAACAAGGAATTACAAAAGTTACTGGGATAAATTCATTATGTTCGATGGATTATCACCAACTTGGCTGGTAAATAAAAGTATTTTCCTCTCTTCTTAGGCTCAAACAAGGAGAAGAGTTTAGATGGGACTCAGAACACCAGGAAGCCTTTAAGCAAACTAAGATGAAACTGATCGCGGGAACGTAGGTCGTTGGGCTACTACCCTAATCAAATTAGAAATTTATAAACCTAAACTTACACCAAACTAGTTAGTGACAAGTAAAGGGTCGATCCACGAAGACTAAGTGTCAATGATTTTAGTCGATTAAACAACTAGGTCGGAAATGAAGTTTGGAAAGAAGATTAAGGAACACAAGTAAGACAAATAAAATCAAGCGATAAAAACACTAGGGATAGGGGAATCGAGGCATATTGATGAATTCAACTAACCAAATGTGCACAAATTATCAAGGGCTTCATTAGGATAAATCAACACATTTAATTCACTTCCGCAAATCAAACATGCTAATTAACTCCACTAGATCAATTTACTCTCGTGCAATTTAACTAACCTAAACATGGATGAAATTAAACCCTCAATTAACTCACTCCCGCACAATTAATTAAGAGCACGATAAAATCATAGGGGGAATGAGCTAGAAAGTCCCTAAGCAATTAAGTCATCATCCATGTTGTCAAATCAAGCCTCAATCACAATTCAACCACAATTAATCAATTAAAAACATCATCCCCTTCATCCATATCCCTAGAGAAAAGTCTAAGCAAACATGATGAACAAATACATGAAAAACAATCTAAAACTAGAATTAAAACTAGAATCAAACAAGCAAACTGATTAACTACTCAAATCAACAAACAATTAAGCAAAAACAGGAATTAATGAAAGCAATAAAGGTGAGAGAAAGTTAGAAAATCTCGTTGAATAATTAAAAGATAATACACAAATTTGCTTTTTCAAAATCTCAAATTTCCATTGAAATCCAAGCTTTCTCTCTCTAAAGGTACTCCTAAACTAGAGAGAGAAAATCTTAATCTAACCCTAAGAGAGAGAAAATAAGAGAGAGGCTCAACTAATCTACTCTAATTTTTGGGTGAATAATATTTTAGAGAGTATTAAACCCAAAAATTGGTATTTATAATACAAGCTAAAAATAAAATAGAAATAAAACTAATTAAATTAATTAAATGACAAAACTAAAAAAAAAGAAAATAATAGGAAATGAAAATAAAAAGGAAAACAAAAATAAAACCCACATAATACAATCAGACCCCCCGTTTCCCCTTCTTCAAATCATGTGGCTGCTCTAAATCACTTCAGTCACAACCGCCATCCACCATTAACAATCATCACCGTCGATCACCTTCAATCGTGGCCTTTGGATTAACCCAATGAATCTCAGCTGTCAAAATTCATTAATCCGTACTGAAATTAGCGTGAAATCGGAGCGGCCGCTGTGAGCTTTAGGAGCGCCCGCTCAACCTTTCTGCCTAAAATGAGAAGAATTGATGAAATTGGACCTGATGTGGAGCGTCCCTTTCGATGAGAAATGCACTCGCTCTAAATGAGAAATCAATTTGGGGCTTATTTGAGGAAATTTGCGGGCTGCTCTGTTCGAATCGCCGTTGGTCCGTTGCTATTATTCGGTGCGGTTTGCGGTGGTCGGGAAATCGTTGATGTTGTTGCGCGGCTTGATTGGTGGTAACTAGTGGTGGGATTTGGTGCGGTGGCTGTTGTTTGCGTGGGGAAACAGGGGAAGGTGGTGGGAAGAAGCAGGGGTTAAGTGTAGGTGGAGCGGTGGTGAATTGGTTATTGTTGCGAGTGTTTCGAGGGGTTAATTGTGGGAATGCGTGGCTGGTTGGTGATGCAGTGTTGGTGGGTGATGGTGGTATTGTGAGTGGAGGCAAGGAAATGGAGCAGGGGAGTTCGTGTGTGTGGGTGAAGATGTTGGGGAAGTAAGTTGTTGGTTTCGTGTGGTGGAGGATAGGTGATGGAGTGGTGCAGGTTAAGGTGGCAACAACTTTGGAGCTTGGAAGCTTCTTGGACTCTTGGAGTGACACATTTGACTCAAACTCGGAACACCAAACATGACCTACAACAAAAATACAAGGGTATCATCAAGAGATAAAATAAAACAAAATAAAGATAAAATAAAGTAAAATAAAATACTAAAACTAAAAGAAATAATAAGATCAAATGAAATTAAAGAAAACAAACTTGAAACTAAAAGAAAATAATAGGAGGAAAACGAGAAGATTATTATTAACTAGAATCTAGACTTGAAATGTTAGAGAATAAGAAACATAAATAAATTACAAAATTAAACTAAAAATCACTAAAATTACCAAAATACTCAATTTAAAAGACAAAACACGAGAATAAGCAAATAAGTGAAATAAAGACTAAAAAGAGATAAATTATTGGAAAAATAACAAGAAAAAGACCATATAAGGACCCTTAAAAGTGACATAAATGTCACTTATCAAATTCCCCCAAGCTAATCTTTTGCTCTTCCTTGAGCAAAAAGCAATGAAAAACAAGATAAGGAGAATGATTTATTCAAGCAGTATAAACTAAAGAGAGAAAGAATATACACTAACTCACTTTCGTAGGAATCACAATAAATGTTGACTCAACCCTCAAGGGTCTAAGGGTCTTTTATCGGTTGTAACGTAAGGCTAAGGGTCAAGGCGGGGTAAAAAATTTGAAAGTTTTGGCGATATTTCCTAAGTGAAGCAAAAGAGTGATCAAACCTCAAAAACAAACTCAAGAAGTCACCAAACATCAAACAAAAACACCAATCAAGCCATCTCTCCCAAGCTTATTCAACACCAACACACAATATACACAAAAACGAAGGAACGCTCCCCCAAAGCTTGTGCGAAGCATTGTCCTCAATGCGTGAAATAGGGAAGAAAACGAAACCAACTAAAATATTTTTGTTGTTTTTGTTTCTTTTCTTATGGATTTTTGTATGCTTTTTCTCTTTTTTTTCCCCTTTTTTTAGCTCTTATTTGGTGTCCTTGCCTTTTTTTTTTTTAACTATGGACGGCTTTTTCTTGAATGCATTTGCTTTATTACACACAATATATACAATATACTTTCTTGCTTTGTCCAAAGGAGCATAATACTTTCTAATTTCATTCAAACCATCACAACACAAAACAAACTCTCAAACCAAAATGCTTCACAACACTAAATGGTTAGGGAAACAAAAGGTCATTAGGCTTGTAATGTGGCTCATAATCAAGAAAGGGAAAGCGCTTGTAGACTTCTTGGCTGATCATGCACCTATGGAAAATGTGATGATACAAGAGGAAAAGCCATGAGTTATGTTCTTTGACGGATCAAGCAAGAGAGAATCAACTAGGGCTGGAATAGTAATTTATTCACCTTTTGGTGTAGTGACTAAGATGGCTATCACTTTTTCAACTCAATTCACTAACAATAGGGCAGAGTTTGAAGCTTTTGTAATTGGACTGAGGACTCTCGAGGATATGGGTGTTACAAGAGTTAAGGTGCTAGGTGATTCTCAATGGGTGATAGCCCAATGTAAACAAAGAATACAAAGGAAATTCACCCTTGGAGATGACTTTTGCCTCTATTGTTCAAGAGTTGATCGATGCTTTTGAGTTTATACAGATTTCCCATGTTCTAAGGGAGAAAAATTAAGAAGCTGACTTTTTGGCACAACAAGCATCATTACTTGATTGTGAAGGTTTTGATGAATCAGTTATTCATATTAGCAAATACAAGCTCAAACCTTTAGATGAAAAGGTGAAGGCAGAGGTGCACAAGTATAGTATCCTCGCATAAGATGCGGATTAGAGAAAAGTGATTAAAGAATATTTGAATAACCCTTCAAGAGGAAAAGTATATGCCGACAAAACTTAGATTAGCAGCTACAAAATACATTCTCAGGGGAACTAACCTGTATAGAAAATATCCTTAAGGCATGTTATTAAGGTGTGTCAGTACAAAGAAAGTGCTTATCGTTTTGATGGAAGAACACCATGGTATATGTGGGTCACATCATACTGGGATCAAGATGAGTTGGTTAATCCATCTTATGGGTTTTTACTAGCCTTCTATCAGACATGACTATTTGCAATATGCAAAATGTTGTAAACAATACCAGCGCTTTAGACCAATAAGTAGGGTGCCAGCAATAGAGCGTTATAGGTTGTTGGGCGGCCGGAAGGTTGCCACGAGGGACCGCACCCTGTATGTCGGCCTCAAGTTCCTCGGCTCTAAGGGTATAGCAGCCCGGCGTTCGAAACAAGTTTCTCACAAGGGCACCGTATAATCAAGCCTTGACCTTTACGAGGTTGGGTGATGGATGCATTATACCTCCCTCATCAACACACCATGAGTATATCCTGATAGTTATAGATTATTTCAAAAAGTGGATTGAAGTCTAGGCTTTTAAAAGTTTGAACGCAAGGATAATAATCCTATTCTTTGAAGAAAAGATCTTTACAAGATATGGGATTCTTGAATCCATAAAAATGGATCAAGATGTTTACGGGACATGAGTTCAATTCCTACCTCAAGGAATTTGAAATTCAAAAGACCCATTCTACCCCTTACTTTGCTCAACCTATTGGACAGTCTGAAGCCACTCATAAGATAATCTCTAAAGGGATTGCTAAAACAGTGGAAGAAAATCCTAAGTCTATAGGGTAGCTTATGCTGAGCTGACCCGCGCTCCCAGCACCACTTGAGAGGTGCGCACTCACGCCAGTCATGTCCAAAGCTAGGGAAAACCTCCTAGGGGCTTAGCTTCACGGTTGACCCAAGCAGGCTCCAGCTCGGAGTCAAGAACAATCTCCTAGGGGCTCAGCCTCACGATTGACCTCAATAGGCCTTAGTGTAACACCCTAGATATTCCTTTAATCCCTGAAAACCCGACTGTGGTGGTGGTGGCAGCTGGCTATCGGTGGTGGTGATGGTGTGCGTGTGTGGTGGTGTAAAAATAAAGGGGAGGGGAAAAGTTAAAGGAGAAGGAGAAAATTAGAAGAGAGAGAGAGAGAGAGAGAGAGAGAGAGAGTTTACCTTTGGGTATTCTCCACCTTGGGTAAGGTTCAATTTGCCTATGTGATTGGGATTTATACCCCCTCTCTAAACCCTCCTACTTAAATTCCCCTTTCTATCCTTAATGATCCCTTCTCCTATTCAAAGTAATATTTTGAATTTCTTTAAAATCCTATTGACTTAAAAATTTCTTTTTATAAATTATGTGCCCCAAAGTTTCCAAATCATGATATTAAACATTTTAAAACTATTAAATAAATAATAATAGTCCTTTGATTAAATAATTTCTTTTTAAATAAATAAAATACCATGAATAATTCATTTCGAATTAATTAAATACTGTATGAAATACCAATTTAAATTAAATAAGTATAAAAATATGGGGCATTAAACTTAGCCTGCATCACCAAGAATAGTATAACTATAAATAGCAAGCCAAGTACAACGGAAAAGATAGGTTTGATAATCACATTTTATCACTTATCCATTATTATTCACCCAATATCGTACTAACTTAAGCATCAGAGAGGGGTTCCTCGAAGCCACCTCTGAGGGTATAACCACTGTTCATTGTGCGGGTAATCCCATCCGACGTCTAGATCTGACCACCAGATAGGCTCCGGAACTATACCCGGAACAAATGGAGCTAGATCCTACTGGAACTTCTTTGGGCATTACCAAAAACACCAATGGAGCTCATAAATCGATTGGACCAACTCTAACAATCCGATTCGGGATGCCATTCACGAATCAAAACAATGAGGTGATTACTCAAACACCATCATGAAAGTTTTCGGGCAGTGTAGATTCTAGAGGTATTGCAAAATCTGTCTTAGTGCAGCAAGGATTAGATGGCCTGGCTACCATACAGTTGTGCTAAACTCGTTTGGGAAAGGATCGAGTTCCACCTGCCTGTTAGCACCTGCTGGAAAGATCCCTGCCAGGTCGCCCATGCTCAATTTGACTCTAGAGTAGAAAGAGTTGGCATCCCTGTGAAAGAAGATGAAGGAGTTGGAGGCTAGAAATTTAAACAAGGAATGGATCATGGTGGAGTTTGGCAAAGTCCTAGTTGGAAATCTTCAAAGCAGATCTCCCACGCTTAGTCAGTCCTTGAGCCCTGAACACTCTAAGAAGGCGAAGATCATGGTGATCCCTGAGGACTCACCCTTCTGCAAGGAAATCGTGGAGGAGCCGATGGAGAAAATCAAAATGCCCTCATACAATAAGTACAATGGCACAATGAATCCTAAGAATCATCTGTCTGCCTTTGAGAGTCACATGGTCTTATACACTAGAACCGATTTAGTTTGGTGTAAGGCTTTCCCACCGACTCTAGAAGGATTAGCTGCAGAATGGTACTGATTGCTGGGGAAAGGGTCAGTTTACTCTTACAATGGCCTGAAGAGGCTGTTCATGGATCACTTTGTTATGTTGGTAGACCGCACCAAAATGACAAAGGAGTTAATGTCACTAGAGTAGGGAGTGACTGAATTTCTCAAAGACTTTATTACTCGGTTCAACAAAGAAGGGAAATCAATCCCTAACATGAGCCAGGAGGTAGCATTATTGACGATGCAGAGCGGCCTGCTGCCAGGATAAGCATTCAGAGAGTACATGGGCAGAAAGAACTTGAAAACCGTGGGCGAAGCCTTGGGAAAAGCCCACTATTTCATTAAAGGAGACAAACTGACAGGGCCTTGCTAGCCAGGAAATTGGCCTCTGCCAAACCAGGTAGGAGGGCAGAGCCCAGCCGCGCAGAGGCAGTTGGAAGGGCAGAGCCAAACTCTAGAGGATATGGAAGGGTGGACTAGTAGAGGAGAGACAACGAAAGGGATTTAGGTTAGAGAAGGTCAGGCAGAGGGCGATTGTAAGGTAGGTACGAGCAGTACGCGCCATTGACCCACAGTTGGTCACATATCTTCAACGTGAACAAATATAATGATAAGTGGCAAAGACCACCAAGAATGACCACACGAGGCCTGGACCCAAAAAAAGTGGTGTAACTTTCATAAAGACAAGGGTCATACGACTGAAGAGTGCATTCACCTAAAAGACAACATTGAGGACCTCATCAGAAGAATATTCTGGCCAAGAAAGAACTTGAGAGACCCAAAAACGATCGATGAAAGGATAGTAGGAATGACATGGACAAATGTGAAGAAAAAGTGACGCGAGGAAAACCTAGGTCGTTGATTTCTATGTATCCCCGATCAAAACCAAATTTATAACCAAACCCAACCCTAAGTATAGGGGTAAGTCCGGGTCGAACCCAAGGGAATGCGGTACAAGCTAAAGTCTCAAGTTAAGCTATTCTGAAATCTTAAACAATAGGGTTGGTCTAAGCTATCAAATCAACTCAATAAAAGCTAACAAATGGAATTTAATATCAAAGCACTAGGGATTTATGATCCACATGCACTCACGATAAGCTTGCTAATTTGTCGGGAATTTGATCAATCAAGCAATGCGAGGGAAAACGATATTTGCAATCAAAATCACTTAAAGAGATATTTCCTAGGGTCAAGCTAGATGTCTCTACAAATGACTTCAAAGGAAAATCGCAAAACAAGATCAATCGATAATAATAGCTTCCAAATCAAATTTTCGTGTCATTGAAAACTACTATGCAATCTAGCTTGATAATCAAGGTTAGCTACTCCTCTTCAAATTAAACACATGCACAAATTCCATCAACCAATTTAATCACATCATCAAATCAATCAAAAACCCCAAATTAGCTATAGCTTATCATTCATACATGCTTTACCACTTCCCTAGCAAAGGAACTACTCACTACACATTGTAGAATTGAAAAGCATAACTAAACTAATCATCGATTTCATCATCAACATTATAATCCAAATATCAACAATCAAATCAAACAAACTATAGAAATTCAACAATATATCAAGAATCAAACATAAAATTGCATTGAAGAGGAGAGAATTCTTACAAAACTTTGATCAATATCAAAGTGAATGAAGATCAAACTATAACAATCATCAATTACGAAGTTTCTCTCTCTAAAATCTATGAACAAAGTTTCCAAAATCTTGAGCTTCTCTCTCTAAAATTCTAATCAAAAGTCTAATAATAGTATATATTCTATTCCTTCTCTCTCTAGAAATGAAGAAATTCTATATATAGTAAAACTAACTAAGGAGAAGTTAGTTAGACGTCCAAAAAGAACCCTAAAAGGCGCGCCCTCTCCTCTCAATGCGCGACCGCCAAGAAATGGGTACAGAATAGGGGAAATCAGGCTATGCGGCCGCTCCTCTCTCTTGCACGGCCGTGCCACAGCGCCGCGCGCCCGCACTTGGGAGCAGGGAAAGGCTTTCTCGTGCGGTCATTGGTGCTCCCGTGCGCTCCACTTAATACATGTTAGGGTTGGCAGTCTTCAAAGGTCCTCACGGTGGGTTCAACACCAATTTTAATGCCCACGCAGCTTGAGAGCGCGACCTTGTAGACTTGGCTTTTGCACTCCTTCACTTTTGAGCTTCAAGGGGAGAGTCCGGATTGCATCTTAAGCTTTATATACCCCAAGAATATGCCATTGAGTTCCTTGAGCATCACCAATCTCCTAAAATCAAAGAGAAGCAAACAAATAAAGGAGAAAAGGTAAAATAAACTAAGAAATGCAAGAAAATGGGAAAACAACTAAGGAAAACACAAACCAAAGAAATAACAAGTAAAACTAAAGAAAAAGAGATATAAAAGCGATCAAAATTCATCCTAAAAGAGGCTAAATAAGTGCCATAAATTACACTCATCAAACTCCCCCAAGCTAGACTTTTGCTCGACCTTGAGCAAAACAAAAGCAAGTAGAAATAGGACGAAAGATTTATTCAAATAATAAAAGGAAAGAAAAAGATAAGAATGTCCACTAAAACTCACTTTCGTAGGAATCACGATTGTTTTTAGCTACAACAAGCCCTTTGAACCCCAAAGTCGCCAATGAGGACGAGTGAGGTCTCGTAAGGGTGTCCAAAGAGTTTGACCCATAACTCTTGAAGGTAAAAATGAGGCAAATTAATAAAAGAAAGTAAAATAAAGAATTCAAAAAAATAGCTTTTGAAATGGACTTTTACAAATGATCAAATGCAAGTGAATATACAACTTTCTATACAATAAAGGTATGCACGTTCCAAGATATCTAAGGTTGATTAAAACATAGGATATGCTAAGCATAGAGAACAAATGAAATACGATTCACCTTAATATCAAACAATCTTACCACGCTCTCCCAACTAGCTTCAAATCCACCTCTGGTGAGCATCATCTCAATGATTCCTCGAAGGAACCAGAAAAGGAGATTTTAGGGCTACTTGACATCTTGACTATTGCACACCGCTCCATAGGCTTGACTCACATCTCCCTCCCCGACTTGTGACTCAAACACAAAGGTCAAAAGGTCTTGAGAAGGGTTGTAATGTAAGGGCGAAAGGGATGAAGGTAGGCTAAAATTTAAAATTTGGTGGTATACCTAAATTGTGAAGCAAAGGGTGATAAATCCTTAACACCATAATCAAGAAATCACCAAACAAAAACACCAAAAATCCCCAAGCTTATTCAAAGCCAAAATCACAAACATATATACAAAAAGCGTAAGAACGCTTCCCCCAACCTAAAATGAAGCATTGTCCTCAATGCTTAAAATAGGGAGAAAACACTTCCATCAAAATATTTTTGAACTTTTTCATTTTCACATTTTTTCACTTTTGCTAAAGCATTTGAATTTGCTTTGCATTTTCTCATTTTTTCATTTTAAAATTTTTTCACTTTATTGCAATGTCCTCGCCTCTTTTAACTGTGGACGGCTTTTTCAACTTGGCATTTGCCTTTTATTCATAAGATATCTACAGAAAAAGCTTGCTTACATTATAAGAACCAATACTCAAATTCATCCACCATAATCACCAAAAATAATCATTAATTGCTTACGTGTTGAAGTTGTGAATGAATCTTCAATACCTCAACACAGCTGTTGATAATCGGTCCGAGGTGCCCATCATGGATACCCTGGTATTTGTCTTGAGTCTCGGTCGGGACGACCCTTAGCATGGCATCCCGGACAACCTTCCGCTCGGCCCCTGTCAAAGAGGAGCTAGGGAGTCGAACATCTATTTCTTCGGAAATGTCTGCAAAAGAAAACACAAGTTAGAAAAATTGAGACCATAACTCAAAAGTAACAAAGAAATGGTTGTACGAGAACCTTCCGAGAATGAGGGTGGTGCTTGGACGCCTCTCTGGAGTTGGAGTAGACATAGGCTGCTGCTCGTCCGCCTTAGGCGGGGATAGTTGCCCTTCTTCAGCTTGGGAACCCGTTGGTCAAGTTCCCAAGAAATAGATTTGCCGAGTCAAGTTATCGCCGGCCATTTGGTCTAGGGACGATTTTCCTTCTTCGTTCTTTCAGACGGTCTTGTCTCAGGCCACCTTGGACGGCTGTGGCTCCGAGGGCTCGGAGACCTCACTAGGTACTAGCTGAGGTTATTCTCCTTTAGGCTGCCTCTTGGCAACCCGCGGCCTTGCCCTGGCCACTTGCGCCCCTGAGGGGGTCTTAGACGTAGAAACCTTGCGAGACTTAGATGATCCCTCGTCCTTTGAAGCGGATATCGACCGCTTCCTCGCTGGCTTCGGGGTAGCTGACTGAGAAAAGTAAAAGCAAAACAATTAGCTTCATGGGCTGAGTGAGAAGTGGAAAGAAGGTGAGAGAGAGTCGACAAGAAAAAGTGGTTCAACGATTTATTCAATCAACCATCTCAATGCCTTCAACAATTTATCCTCACAAATCTCAAACTTGGGAAAGGAGATGACCTCAATTAAGGCAAAGCTTGAGAGTGCTTCTTCACAAGCACCAATTCTTCCCTCCCATAATAAGGGGAGAGGTACATGTTCTAACTCTACTCCTCCTTCAACTTCAAGTAATATGCCAAATGGATGAGTGTTTTGTGATGTATGTTGGTCTTATGACCATGATTCTTTTAATTGTTCGCATGCATTTGAGAGTTGTGATGATGTTGAGAATAATGATTCTGAGCAAGTGAATTTTTTTTCAAATAACAACAATAGACAAAGATTTGATGGCCCAAGAAACTTTAGGAATAGGAAAGCTCACCAACAAGGGAATTTTGGTAGTTATAACAATGGTGGTTATAGAAACCAAGGAAATCAAAACTTTCGAGGTAACTATAATAATCAAGGTTATAATAATCAAAATCAAGGCCAAGGGTATGGTAACCAATACCAAAACAATGACCAAAACCAAAACCGGGGTAATTGGAGTAACCATAACTGGGGGAATTTTCAAAATAACAACCAAAGGGGACCCATACCCGGATTTACTCAAAGAAATCAAGGTAATGGTGAGAATTTCTATGCTCAACCTTCATCTTCTAAGACTAACTTGGAAGAGATCATCGAGAACCAAACCAAAATTTTGAACACTTACATGTCGATAAGTGATAAAAAGTTCAATGAGATGATGACACACAATAAGATGCTTGAAACTGAAATCACTCAATTGGCTAATACCTTGAAAGAGAGTGTGAATGCTAGCCCTTCTTCTTTACCCTCACAAGGAGTTGAACCTAAGAAACCCGTGTATTCTATCCCCACAAGGAGTGGGAAAGTGCTTGAAGAGAGAGTTTCTAGGAAGAGTGAGGAAGATATGAAGATGAGTGATTCAAGTGAGGGAAAAGAGAGCAATGTGTCAAAGAAGTTGAGTAAGGAAGCCCAAGAGGAAAAGAAGAGTGATGAGAAATTGCAAGAGGAGGTGATCAAGCCCAAACTTCCATATCCCCAAAAGTTTTTGAGAAACAAAATTGATGAACAATTTGGAAGATTTCTTGATATGCTTAAGGAAGTTCATCTTTCAATCTATCTTACCGAAGCCATAACCCAAATGCCAAGATATTCTAAGTTCCTTAAGGAAATATTGAGTGGCAAGAGAAAGTGTAATGAGATTGATTTGGTAGAGGTTGGGGAATGTTGTAGTGCTTTGATTCATAATGACTTACCCAAGAAAATGAAGATCTGAGTAACTTCTCTATCCCTTGCAAAATCAATGGAAAGTTGTTTCAAAATACTCTATGTGATCTTGGTGATAGTGTGAGTATCATGCCTTATTCGGTCTTTAGGAAGCTTAATTTAGGTGAGCTTCTTACAACCAACATGACTTTGCAATTGGTCGATCGATCTATTAAGTTTTCAAAAGGAAGAGTTGAGGATGTTCCCCTTAAGATAGGAGAGTTCATTATTCCGGTTGATTTTATTGTGCTTGAAATAGCGGAAGATGATAACATACCTATCATTTTAGGGAGACCGTTCTTAGCTACTTTGGGACCTTTGATAGATGTGAAAGGAGGTCTTATTACTTTGAGAGTTGGTAACAATAAGGCTAATTTTGAGCTTAAGCTGAAGCATGAATCTTTGTCTCTTGTGAATGGAATTATGTGTGTCAATTCCCCTTAATCCAATGATAATGTTTGCATGATTGTTTCTTCTACTAACAAAGTTTTTGAGGTTTGTGATGATGTGCCTTTGAATGTTGAATACAAGAATGATAGTGAAGAGAACAAGGAGCCTTTGAAGCTTGAGGATGAGGAGGTGATTGATATTCCTCCATGGTTTGAGCTCTACCCTCAAGAAGACGAGGTTGACTCCAAGAGTGTTGATGGTGAGATGCCGTCCACTACAAGGAGTAAGAAGACAAAGAAGAAAAAGAGAGCTTTTAGGAAGAACAAAATGAATTTGAAGCAAAATAAGCTTGTTTCGGAAGTTTCATCAAGTGAGAATTCATCAAGTAATGATGTGAAGTTGCTAAAAATTGAGAAAGAGTTTGTCACCTCTACCACTTTAAACAAGGTGGTGTTCTTTGACCCTCCATGATTTGGAGGAAGGGTCGAGCTAAGGACCTTAAGCAAGTGCTTTCCGGGAGGCAACCCAAGTTTCTAACCTTTTTCTTTTGATTATATTTACTTAACTTTCTTTCAATTGTTTTTCTTTCTTTCACTAGTTTTGTATTTGGATTAATAGGTTGAATTCATTGGAATTGGAATACCTCGAGCGACCATGAGCAATGGGAAGGTGTTTAATGGTTTTTGGTGAGAATATGCTTGATATTATTGAATTTCGAGATTGAATGGGTAAGGTAATTTAGGAGGTAAGTAGGAAAAGTTGTGCTAAAATTTGAAGTAAGTTTGAGCTCGGTGGGTTCATTATGGTGCTCTCATTAATTTGGGATATTGAACCCACTAGAAATGGATTTAGAAATTAATTGGTATAACGGGTTCAATAATCTCGGGATGATAAAGATTATTCAGCCCATGTATGAACGCACCAAGAAGCAAAATCAAGCAAGAAGGAGAACAGCAGGGGCGCGGGCGCGTACCCCAGCTACGCGGCCGCGCGTCTGCCCACCCGAGGTTACTTCTTTCTTTCCTTCTTCTTTATCTTCCTCATTTCCCTTCGACCTCACACTCGAACGCACCCATTGTCACTCTAAACAGCAAGCATTTGAAACCCTAATCCCTAAAAAAATCAGAAATTCCCCCTCAAATCATCAAAAAAACTTACAATTTCAACAATTTCCTACTCAAAATTCATCATCTACATCAAAAATTATACTACCTCCCTCCATTTCTCATTCTCCAATCTCTCTCTTCTCCATTGAAGAGCAAATTGGAATTTTTCGGTTTGGTGGAATTTGGTGCCTAATTCTTGGTCATTCTTGATTCTAGTGTGGTATAATCATCTTCTTTACCTCTATTTTATATTATTATATCATCTTGTTGCAAGAATTTGATTATTTGATGATTGTGAAAAGTAGTAGTATCAATTTTGATGAACATGGTGATTGATTGTGAAATTGTGTTGATTATATGTGTTGTTGTTGATTGATATTGCCTCGAATTATATTGTTGTTGATTGTGTAGCTCATTGTGTAATTTGGTTAAAATTTGTAGAAGGTGGATTTTGGTAGTATGTGGTTGTAAGTGGTGATTGGTGTTTTTGGTTGGTTGAACCATGTTTGTAGTAGTGTTGTGTTTGTGGTGATTTAAAGTGATTTGTGGAGTTGAAATTGTGTTTTTGGTTGTGAATTTTGGTGAAGTAATAATGTCTAAGATTGTGAAAGCCCCCACCTTTAAAAAGAGAAAGACGAACATCACCATTGAAGAACCCTCTCCATCAAACACTCCCTCCTCCCAAACACAAAATGAAGAACCTATTCCTCTACCAAAATTCCGTTTTACCAATCCAAGCCATAAGCCACATTGGTCAAACTTCAAGAAAAGATCCATAAAGCCCTCACGACGTTACCATCAATTTAGCATGATCAAATTGGGCATTGATGAGGATTTATGGGTTCTATTCGACAACCTTGGTTTGGGTACTTTTGCCACCAAGAGCTACCGGACCTATCTTGAGCCAACTTGGGAGTTTTTGGCCTCCTTGACTTCTACTCCGGTGGTTGATAAGGATTTCGAAATCACCTTCCAGCTTTTCAATCGAGTGCATGTCATGTCTTTGGCCGAGTTCAATGAGGCCCTTGATTTTAATCCGGGGGTGGATATTCTCTTCTCCGAGCATGACTTCTTGGAAGGTTATTCCCAAAATTCTTGGTGGCAAGCTATCTCGGGGAAGAATGAGTTCATCGCTCGATATTCCCTTGCAAGCGACATATTGTAGCCATGTTTAAGAGTGCTTCATCGGTTATTGGGGTAATCAGTGTTCCCTTAGATAAATTTGGGCAAGATGTAGCTAGCTGAGTTGCGAGTTCTATGGATGGAAACTAGGGATGAGTTTCGGGAGAGGTTGAAGTTTGGGCAGATATTTTTGAGGAATTGTGTAGACATGAAGGGCAGTAGGTTGGGAGACATACCTTGTGGTAGCATGATCACGGGTTGGCTACTAAGCTTGGCTATGGGAGGTATCTTCTTTCTTGCACTCCGGTGGGGGATCTCAACACCCTTTACCTTGACATTGATCAACTCAAGCAAGTTCAGTTCTTAGCAACGAGTGATGATGATGAGGTGTTTGATTGGCTTGTGAGGAACTCTCATCGGTGCTATCTTCCGAACCCCTCCTTGACCTCCCTTCACCGACATGACCCTAATGTTTGGTTTATGCTCGTGAGTAACCACATCCCCGGGAAGGATGAAGACACGGAAGATGTGCTTAATGAAGAGCGACAAATTTAAAGAGACCAACAGCAAAAACAACAACAACAACAACAAGAGCAAGAAGCGCCTCAACCTCAACGACATTAATTTGCCAACCCTGACATGGAGGCGTTAAGTGCCCAAATGGCGGGCATTTAAGTCCGCATGGACGAGATTTATGACCAATATATCGAGGCCATCTACACCCAAATGAGAGGCATCACCGAAATGCAATAACGTATGTTTCTCCAATAACAACAACTATATGATGCGAGTGTTAACCGTGGGGAGATCACTCCCCCGGTTAACTACTCGTACTTTCCTCCTCAACTTGGTCCGGTGCCTTCTTGGGGAGAAGATGGGAGGGCTACCTACCCATATTGGCAAGGACCCCAAGGGTCCAACACCGAGACTAGGTCATTCCCGGATGAGCATGGTAACTACGATTATCGTGTGCCCGGTGGGAGGGACTATAGGGGTGATCCTAACTACCCCTATGTCGATCCCACCCATCCATTACCTCTAGAGTTGCTCGAGCAATATACTCCCTTTGCCCCTGGCAACAAGATAACTTTAGGGGCCATTATGGTTGGCCACTCGACTACACCGGGGGATAGGATCCTTATGGTCCCCCATCCGGCTTTTCATATCATAGGGATGATGACAATGATAATGCCGGGCCTAGTGGTAACTAGTTCCCCCTTCTTTGTGCTTTTACCTCCATCCCTTTATCCTTTTATCTTTGTTTTGTATTGATGGGATGTTGAGATATATTTTTGTTTAGCTTGGAGGGATACGAGTCTAATGAAGAGTCTCGGTGGCCATTTCTTTTTGTTGTTGTTGGATATCCTTGTTTTTCTTGTCTTGATGGTGTATGATTGCTTATCTTGGTTCTTACTTGATGTTGTTGAGAGTTGTTGTTGTTTCCATGATCATCTTATGTTATTTCTTGTTGGAAATCTTTTGTTGATTGATTTTGATGATGATGGTTCTTCCATGTTGTGATGGTGATTTTTGCTCCCATTAATCCAAATCCCAAAAATCCAAAACCCTTGAATCCAAATCCCTCTAATCCAAATGATTTTGCTTAAATGTATAGTTGTTTTTGTTATTTTAGGTGCATAGTTGATTTTGTTAGTTTGATTGGTTTGTTTTGATTTGATTTGATAGATTAGTTTGATTTTGTTTCTTTGTTTTTCAGTTTTGATTTTGTTTTCTTTTTCTTTTGTTTTGAAGTTACTAACCGTTTTCTTTGTTTATAGTTTATTTTCTCTTTTTCGTTCTCACTCGGTTTTACAAATTCTTGCTATGCTTGTGGAGTTTCATGGAGATGGTATTTTCTTTACCAAGCTTTTCTTTGCTTAGCTTGGATTCCCAGTGAGACCTTTCTTATTTCCCTCTTTTCTTTATTTTTCTTTCATTGTTTACATAGAATATGATTAGTTTAGGAAGAATGGTTTGAGGATGTTTGCTTTGTAACACCAAGGGTGTTTGGGGTCATTGGCGATGTTGTCGAATGACCACTTGTTTGTCAATTGGGATTTATATGATACGCATGCATCTTTGCACTTTTTTTATCTTTTCCTTTTCTTCTCTTTTCTACTTTTCTTTTTCATTTCTTTCTTTTCATATATGCAAAAAATCCAAAGATACAATTTTAAGGCTTTCTTTTAGTTTTCTTTTCATGTTATGCTTTTGTTATGGACATAATACCATCCGAACTTTTTCTTTTGAATGAATGGTTTCCTATGGGGTATCGGTATGCATGGTTTGAGAGTATATTTGGTTGATTCTAGGATAGAGTATGCTAAGATAGTATCTTTAGAACTTTTGGGACCTTGAAGCCGGATTCTATTTGTTTTTGAAAATTTGCACTTGCTTCCTTTTGGTGAATATGAAACTAATAGTTAGTTATTGCTACAACCATGTGAGGTTTCATTCTTTTCAAGCCTTCTACATATCTTGCATGAGCGCCACATGGATCCATGACTATGGTATGCTTTATCTAGAATTTGACTCTTGTCTCCCGAGATCGCGACCGAGCCATTTAAGCAGGACAAAGGCATCTTTTCGGGGTGGTGAATTTTCTTTTTCTAGGATAATTTTCTATTTCTTTATTTTGGGTTTTCATTTGCCTACTTGCTAACCATTTGAGCCATAAACCTTCTTTTCAAGCCATAACTTTAGATTTTGTGCCTTTTGTTTCATTCTTTTTTCCATTATTGATTTTTGTGAAGCAATTGATCATTTTGTTGGAGTATATGGTGAATGAGTTGTATATTGGTTCTTATAATGAATGCAAGTTTGTATTGTGTATATCTTGTGTATAAAAGGAAAATTGCCAAGTTGAAAAAGCCTTCCGCAGTTAAAAGAGGCAAGGACAATGAAGTGAAAAAAATGAAAAAATTGAAAAAATGAGAAAAAGCATAGCAAATTCAAAAAGCTTTAGAAAAAGTGATAAAAATTGAAAAATGAAAAATTCAAAAATATTTTGATGTGATTGGTTTTCTCCCTAAGCATTGAGGACAATGCTTCATTTTAGATTGGGGGGAAGCGTTCTTACGCTTTTTGTATATATGTTTGTGATTTTGGCTTTGAATAAGCTTGGGGGTGTTGGTGTTTTTGTTTGGTGATTGCTTGATTATGGTGTTGAGGATTGATCACCCTTTGCTTCACAATTTAGGTATACCACAAAATTTCAAATTTTAGCCTACCTTCACCCTTTTCGCCCATACATTACAACCCTTCTCAAGACCTTTTAACCTTTGTGTTTGAGTCACAAATCGGTTGAGGGAGATGTGAGTCAAGCGTATAGAGCGGTATGCCTTAGTCAAGATGTTGTGCAGCCTTATATCTCTTTCATTTTCCTGTTCCTTCGAGGAATCATTGAGATGCTTGCTAAAGGTGGATTTGAATCTAATTGGGAGAATATGCTAAAAATGTTTTAAGATGAAAGTGAATTTCATTTTATTAGTTCTCTATGCTTAGCATATCCTATGTTTCAATCAACCTTAGATATCTTGGAATGTGCATACCATTATTGTGTAGAAAATTGTTTATTCTCTTGCATTTGGTCATTTGTAAAAGTCCGCTTCATTAGCTACTTGTTTGAATTTTTGATTTTACTTTCCTTTAAGGATTTTTGCCTTATTTTACCTTCAAGAGTTATGGGTGAAACTCTTTGGATACTCTTACGAGACCTCACTCGTCCTCATTGGCGACTTTGGGGTTTAAAGGGCTTGTTGTAGCTAAAAACAACCGTGATTCCTACGAAAGTGAGTCTTAGTGTATATTCTTATCCCTTTCTTTCTTTTTCTTTGTTTGAATAAATCTTTCATCCTATTTCTTCTTACTTTGTTTTGCTCGAGGACGAGCAAAATTTTAGCTTAGGGGTGTTTGATGAATGTCATTTATGGAACTCATTTAGCCTCTTTTAGGATGATTTTACATGGCTTTTACTTCTCTTTTACCCCTTTTTCCTTAGCTTTACTTGTATTTTCTCTACTTTGCATTTTCTTTAGATGCTTTCTTATTTTCTTGCTTTTCTAGTTTATTTTGCATTTTCTTCTTTACTTGTTTGTTTTTCTTTGATTCTAGGAAGTTGGTGATGTTCGAGAGGCTTAATGGCATTTCCCTCGGGGTTTTCAAGCCAAAGTTATGTCCCGGTCCCTCCTTTTGAAGCCCAAAAGCAAAGGTGTGCAAGAGTCAAGGCTTCAAGGATGCGCCCTCATACCACGTGGACGTGAAAGGGCGGTGTTAAACCCACCAAGATGGCTCCTAGAAACTGCCTATATCATCGTGAATCATCCGGAGCTCACGGGGTCATCTTCAAGCGCGCAAGAGGATATCCCCTGCTCCCATGGTGCGGCCGCGCGCGAGAGAGGAGCGGCCGCGCTTCCCTCTCTTCCCTGTTTCCGTACCCATTTTGTTGTGGCCGCGCATAGGAGTGAGAGGCCGAGCCCTTTGAGGTCTCTTTTAGATGTCTAACTAACTTCTTCTTAGTTAGCTTTACTATATATAGATTTCCTTCATTTTTAGAGAGAGATAGAAGTAGAAAATAGAATTAGAATTAGTTTTTGAAAACGTTTTAGAGAGAGAAGCTCTAGATTTTAACGATTGTTCTTAGATTTTAGAGAGAGAAACTTGGTAATGTTGATGAATGCTACTTCAAATCTTCTACCTCTTTGATTTTGATCAAAGTTTTGTAAGAATTCTTTACTTTTCAATGCAATTTTATGTTTGATTTTGATATATTGTTGAATTTCTATTGTTTAGCTTGATTTTAATTGTTGATAATTGGATTATAATGTTGATGATGAGATTGATGATTTCTTTTGTTATGCTTTTCAATTTCACCATGATTAGTGAGTAGTTCCTTTGCAAGGGAATGTGGTGAAGCATGTATTGGTGATAATTTATAGCTAATTTGGGGATTTTGATTGATTTGTTGATGTGATTAAATTGGTTGATGAAATTTATGCATGTGTTTGATTTGAAGAGGAGTAGCTAACCTTGATGATCATGCTAGATTGCACAATAGCCTTCAATGGCATGAACAATTGATTTGGATGCTATTATTATTGATTGATCTCGAATTGCAATTTTCCTTTGAAGTCATTTGTGGAGACATCTAGCATTGCTTAGTTGATCGAATTCCCTCGAATTAGCAAGTTTATTATTGATGCATGTGGATCCTAAATTCCCTAGTGTTTTGATAACTGATTTCTATTTGATTTGTTTGATTGATTTGACTTCGATAGCTTAGACCAACCCATTCTCTTTAATTTTTCGGAATACCTTGGCCTTGACTTTAGTGAAACCGCCTTCCCTTAGGTTTGACCTAGACCTGCTCTATACCTTGGATTCGGTTTAGATTCATAAATTTAGTTTTGACCTGGAAATCTAGTTTCCAACGACCTAGGTTTACCCGCCGTCATGTTGGGACAATTAAAACTATTCCCAATCATACTACTTATGTTCCACCAAGGAATCACAAAGCGTATGTTAGGAACCCCATGATAGAAAAAGGACGTTCGTTCTTCTTCATTCTTATGTTTGTTAAGAATGCGACGACCAGGGAACGTTCTCACTCCATTAGCCTCAAGATTTTGTGGCTGATCAACGATTTGCAAATGATCCATGAGCTGGATCTGAAAAAAATAATATAAAAAAAATTATTATTTAGCGATATTACACCAGCAGGTGGCGCACGCATGACAAACAGTCGTGCGCGCCACTCGCGCGCATCCTAGAAGATTGCGCTGGTCAGACTAGTGCAACGTTATAGGTTACGCTGAAATATGACGTTAAAAAGAAAATCATACGTGTAATAGGAGTGGACTTCCTGTGAAACCGTTCTTGTTAGGGTCTCCTCTATGGCGATTTAAGCACAAAACAGTTTCCGCCAGAGCAAGAGAGCGGGTGAATGACACCCCTCTATTTTCTCCACTATGGACACCATAGAATAGTCTTCGTATTCTTTACCTGTCCAAAGCAAACAATTGACAACAAGACAAAAACATAAAACACGAATTTTAAAACGTTGTATAGTCAAGTTGTCACGAGGGGCGACGAAGTGTTCAATAAATTGAATTAACTTCACGCCTTCTTCTATCCCAATTTTGGCCATATCATTGTCATTCAAGCCTAAAAATCGTTGAAAAACAGGTTTTGAATCTGACAAGGTAGGGGCATATATCACAGGGAGAGTATTTGAAGGGAAGCCTAGTAGAGCCTCAAACTCGCCAGGTAATGGGACAATTTCATCCCCTTTAAAGAGGAAAAGATGGTGGTTCGAGTCCCAATGATTAACTGCAGCATGGAGAAAATCAAAATTTATATTAAGTTGCATATAGCTTAATAGGGGGTCAAGGTGGTATATTTTAAAAGCTAATTTTTCCTCTGTTGAAAGGAAAGTGACCCATTGTTTCAAACGTTGCTCAAAGGTTTTTACCATTGTTCAAAAAGAAAAAAGAGAACGAGTAGAAAAGAGAGTAATAATTTTCTTGATACTATTACTAGCGAATGAATGTGAGATGATCAAAAGCCTACACGAAACCACGTTTAAATAGACCCAAACGGGTAATTTTTGGCAATTTTCGCCCAAAGGAAAGTTCACCCACAAGTGGCGCGCGCATCTCATGAGTTGCGCGCGCTAATCGCGTACAACCAATTTACATGCGCGTGACAGTCGTGTGCAACCCACCCAGTTGTGCGTGCTCTGTTCTGTCGCAACATGTTGGTTGTTTTATTTCCGTATTTCGGACTACCAAATAACGGAATATCAACGAAATCTTATGACTAATCCATACGCTTGCCTTTGTTAGTTTTGTTTCCCTTCTTCATCCTTTTTATTTATTTTTCTTTTTTTTCCCTAACTTCCTTTTTTCGTTTTTCTTTTAGGTTTTTTTTTTTATTTTTTTATTATTTTATTTTTCCTTTTTACCTTTTTTTCCCCTTTGGTTTTCTTTTCCTTTTTTCCCCTTTTCTTTTCTTTCTTTTTTTTTTTTTTTTTTTTTTTTTTTTTTTTTTTTAACTTTTTCTAGGGGGAGTAAGTCGGGAACCCTTTCCTTCCCTCGGAAATTTTTCTTTTTCGCTTATTAACACTTATGGAAAAAATATGATATATACAAAATATGTGTCATATGTACAACAATAAAAATAAAAAATGTGTATATGTACATTTTCCATAAGCAAAAAATAATAATAATAATAATATAAAATATAAAAGGGGAAGTCGGGATGCTCGGCGACTCCCGGAAGGCTACTTTACATCCTTCAAAATCCAAACGAAGATTAATACACGAAATGTGTAATAACTTTGAATAAAAAAAACAGAAAAGAAGAAGGCAAACAAACTTACGTCGACTATCCGATGATCATGGCATGACAAAGCCACGAGGGCTCTTCGATAAGCAGGTCGGAAAGCACGCATAGTGCTCACCATGCCGTTCATGGTCTCCCGTGGAACCTGTTCCAAAAAATAAATATAAAAGACAGTTATAAAATAATTGTATATGATATAAAAAAAATGGGATATACAGAATAAACATACCGACTCAACCGTCTCCGGTACGAATGATATGTCCTCGTCCTCCACCGCCGGAAGAATCTCACAAATTATTGACCCAAAAGCATCGGTATACGTGATCTCCGCCTTGGGAGGCACCCAACCACCCAGCTCGACTCGCTAAAATACGATAACAAAGGAATCAAGGCTCCGCAAAATAAAAAAAAAGAATAATAAGTGAAAAGAAAAATACTAACCGGAACGAAAGCTGGAAAAGGAGTCATCCTGGATGCAACGAACGTCGGGTAAGATGCACCCGGCAGCACCAGCTGCTCCGCTGGATAACCAAGGATCGCCTGAGCTCGATCCTCAGTAGACAGCAGGTCTGGACGCAGCATCTGGATCGGAGGGTCTGTAGGAACCAAAGGCTCCTAGGACGAAGACCAGAGAACACGCTCGCCTAAGAACCAAGCGTCCGTCCTCTTGATCACAAAGAGTCCCTGATAAAGGGCCTGGAAACCGCAGCGAACCATGCATGCCCGGACAGCCTCAAGGACCCTGATGATCAAACTCCAAGGATGGAGATCGATCTACAAAACATGACCATATGAGAAAATCATTTCCAAAAAAAATATACATGAACATGAGATGTCAAACCATACTCACCGACGCATGAGTCGTCGAAAGAAATATATTTCCTTTTCTACTCACCGACGCACAAGTCGCCGGCTGAAGTCGCTCGTTTCTTCCTAATCATGACCAGACGATGGCCGATAGGAATACGAGCCTCCCTAAGTATCTTGGGGACTAGAAAAGGCAGGTACGAGTACCCCCAAGCTTAAAGAAAAATAATATGATTAATCGAAAGCCGAAATGATGATGAAAAAATATAAAAGATTAAGATACGCACCTCGAGGTTACGACAAATGCCATGAAATGGAGATCTGAGGCACCCAGCAACTGCCGCGGAATCCATCACCCGGGTTTCATTGCCCCCAGCTGTAAGCATACGGGCATACGACACCTCTGCCCAACTCAAGTTACCCACTTGCCCCAAATCACTAAGACAAATGAGTAACCCGATAGCGAAACGTTCTCTCGATCACTCAGAATAGTGACGAAAAGAACATGGGCAATGTATATCTGAGCCAGCTGCTCAGGTGTACACTGCCGGTGAACCTCATCAACCGACAGCTCGTTGGTAATAACCGAGTATGGACAAGACTGTGCGTACACATGAAGGGCCACCGCAAGACGGTCCCCCACAAGGTCAAGCAGCCTCTTGTCTGACCCATTTGCAGCCTTTATAACCACAGGCTCACCTTCGAAAGGAAAACCCATGATCATAGAAAAGTCGAAAGGAGTAACCGTCATCTCTCCCCATGGAAAATGGAAAGTGTTGGTGGAATCCCACAAAAACTCCAACAGCCCACGAAGGAAAGTTGACGGATGCAGGCTGACTCGATAGATCCCGAAGAGCCGCCAGTTGGGGGCTTATCCTCAAAAGCTCCACCACCTCTTTTACCACGTCGGGTAAACTCTCAAAGTGGCCTCTCAAGTCACCCGAGCCGTACAATCGCATGCTAGGCTCGCTCTAAAAGGAAATATACGAAAAAATACGGTTATGGCTTTTCGAAAAGAGAATTACAATGATATAAAAAAAAAGGAGACGCAAAATAACTCACTATGCCGTGCCAACTCCGAATCGAAACGTGATGGTCTGGGTCCCACTTAAGGACCTGGGGGTCCTAGTTAGGAGGAGCCTCCCAGACCACATCCTCATGGCAACGTTGATCAGCTCCGACGCGTCGCTCTCGAACCTCCTCACGAGGACGTGTCACCCTCTTTCGAGGGCGAACTGCCTCGTCAGGCCAGGGTCCTCTTAAGTCCTCCTCTGCGTCGACGAATGGAGGGGAATCCATGCTATAACGTATAAAATCTTTTATTAGTTTGTTTTTTCCCTAAAAAGACTAGTATATGTGTTCTAGACTCATTTTGGCAACATAACGGCTGCTGAAAGGGCAATACACGAAAATCGAATGCCACCCACGCTTGGGGGCTACGATACTTGCAGTTAAACTCAATATATGGGGGCTTCTAACACCCACGAAAGCCATCCTATACCAGTTTCAACTAAAGTATTCTAGGGATTATATTTCTAAATCTCAAATAATCAACTATCTTTAGACGAATAATAATAACATAAGCGTAATTACCGTCTACCAAACAATCATGAGGTTTGAACATGGCAAAAACAAGCTAAACTATATACTTCGCGCTATTTTTCGGATTCAAAATTTTCAAAACATGATTCATGAAAGTAATTGTAGTTCTAATACTATAATTAACTTCGTAATCAACAAGTATAACCAAAATGAGCAAGAAAAAGACCAATTTCGAGCCAAAATTCGAAGAAATATGCCACGAACGAACTTAAACAAAGAAATGCTCATACAAGGTTCAATACTCAACCATTTTCGTGAAATTTGTTGCAAAACGCTCCTTAAACATAGCATAACAACATGAAACAAACAGTTTCAAGAACAATGAACCAAATAAAAAACCCCCAAATTCGAAAATTGTGGTTTTGCAGTTCAAACATCCCCCAAATTAGGCCAAAAAATGAAAGAAAAAAGCAAAAGAACTTACATTGGATTATGGAAAATATGAATAGGGGACGTGTTAGTGCATTATTACTTGTTTATCGTTGTAAAATGCATGGGCCATTCACAAATAGTGAATAGATGAATGGAATGTATTTTCTCTCACAAGTTTTATAAAATGGCAACTAGTGGGGCCCGATTAGGATAGAAAATACGGACTGCATTCCGTTACGTATTTTTGTAAATCTAAATACAGTCTGTGAACCGTTGAGTATTTTTTGTACCGTAATATTTAGATTAGTCCTATTCGTAGAATCTAGTATTTGCATTATTTTGGTCATGTCTTGAAGACGGAGGTTCTTGGAAGACGAAGCCATGAAGTTGCGAAAGAAGACCCTTGAAGACTTGAAGACTCAAGGGGTCATACTAGTTGCCAAATGCATTATTTACTTATGTTTTTGATATATATTTATGATTATATATATGTGAATAATATGTTAGATGCATATTTAGGATTTCGAATGTTGCGATGATTAATTAAGTTCACTTAAATCAACCAACATAGAAACCTTAGGTCCTTAAAATATTGAGTAAAATTTTCCATTTCAAAACAACACTTATCGACCTATTGAGAGTAGTGATGGGCTACGCTAAAGCGAGGCATTACTATTACTCCTAGGATACGTAAGGCATATCGGGTATGCATGTTGGTTTTGCTTATACTCAACGATATAAGTGATGGAGTCCTAACATGTCGTGGCAAAGTAAATAAATTGTTGAGAGAGCATTAGATGCGGCGATTTATCTAACCAAGAGTGGCTTGGAGCCATTAGCAAAGAGTTTCTTACCTTAGAATATTGAGTGTTAAGACAAGCCAAAGCATGCTTAACTACTCATTGATTCTTTGGATCTTGGAATCGACTTATTCTCACTAAATGGGGACAATTTAATGTGTGAATAAGACGTTTAAATAAATTTGATAAATATGCATGAATTCAATCTTATTTAAGTATTATGAATGGTTTTTCATTTCAAATTCTTTCAATTTTAGAATCATGTCTTCAACTAACAACGACAACAACATAATGTGCCCGGAACTTCCCGAAAAGTTACCATTTTCGTTGAACTTGGTGAACTTTAAGGAGTGGGAAGTGGAACTCCGAAATTGCTACCTAGAGCACATTCTCGACATACCCATCCCGAGTTTTTACTCAAAAGGTGATATGAACGATAAGGCTCACGAGGAATGGAGTTGGGATTGCAAAAGAGTCTCACGACTTATGACAAACTTCATCCCGGAACAATGGAAGGGGAAGTTCTCTAACTATTTTCCGGACATGTTCCTCAAAGCTTTGGAGGATATAAATCAATTTGAGGGTCACCAAGAGCATTAAAGGAAACTATGATGGTCTCGTGGAGGAAGTGACTAGGTCACTCTCCAACATGAAGATCAAATCGCCACAAGAGGGGTGCCTTCCCAAAGAGAGGCAAGATGTATGGGCACAAGTCTACAATGCCAGACTAAGACCCAGAATGCCACTTTGAGCCCACGTGCTCCGAATGACAAGGCTATTTACTCACTTGGCGCTCATTGGCAAGCCGGTGGAGGATGAGCAAGCGGCTCACATGCTATTAAGTTCTCTCCACTCGGGGTATGTCAGATTGAAGATGCGGCTAACTGCAAATTGAAACAAACTCTCTTTGATGGAGGTTATCCATGAGCTTCAATGGGCCGATTCTTGCGAAAGTGATAAGCTCAAGCTTGTTCTAAGGGAAAAGAAGAAGGAGTTCAAGAACAAGGCAAAGATGCGATGCTTCTACTGTAGTCAGCGGGGCAACTAAAAAAGAGAATGCAACATGTACCTGAAAGATGAGGCAAAGGGAAGAGAAATCTATACCTCAGGTATCTTCTTTATAATCTACACTTGAATACAAGTAATTCATAAGGTATTAGATACCATTAATGACTCACTATATGCTCCTATTTTTAGAACCAAGTGAGAAGGGCTTACCAAGTGGATGTGGATATACAAGCGGAAGAAGAAAACAATCTTTCCGGAAGGCTTGTAATCACATAGTTTGTCTTGACATAGAATTGTTTAAGTTTTTGTTATCAACCATACATTGATCTTCTGACATTGGACGTCATTTTGTTTTGATCACAAGACTATTGTTTCAAAAGTCTTGCTTATATGTTTATAGCTTGACACGTTTATCTAAAATGTGTGCTTTTGTTAGACAAACAAGTTTATAATGTTAACAATACCACCAAGAAAGCTAAGACCATTGAGTCAAATGAGAAAAACTTGTGGCATTGTCGTCTTGGCCACATTAACATCAAACGTATCAAGAAACTTGTACTGGAAGGTGTTCTTGACTAATTCAATTTACACTTGTTTGAGAATTGCGAAGGATGTTTATTAGGCAAGATGATAAAGCAGCCATTCTTCAAGTTGGGAGAAAGGGTAGGTGACTTGTTTGGCCTAATACACACAGATGTATATCGACCAATGAGCACAACCACAAGAAACGACCATCGATATTTTATCACCATATGTCTACTTTATGTCGCACAAATCTGAATCGTTTGAAAAGTTTAAAGAATTTCAGAGTGAAGTTGAAAATCAGCTTGGCAAGAAAATCAAAGCCCTTCAATTTGATTGAGGTGGTGAATACTTGAGCTAAGAATTTGATGACCATCTGAAAGAAAAGGGTATACTTTCAGAATTGACACCTCCAGGAACACCACAATGGAACGAAGTATCCGAAAGGAGAAATCGAACCTTGTTGGACATGGTACGATTAACAATGGGTCTTAGTGATCTTTTATCCCTCTCTGGGGAAACGTACTTCTAATCGCGGCACTAACAATAAACCGTGCTCCATCAAAAGCTGTAGAAAAGACTCCATATGAGTTATAGACGAAGAAACCTCCAAGGTTGTCTTTTCTCAAAATATGGGGATGCAAAGCATATGTCAAGAAGTTAATTTCTAACAAACTTCACCCCAAATCTGACAAAGTTTTCTTTGTGGACTACCCAAAAGAAACAAAGGGGTATTACTTCTACAAAAAATCAGAGAAAAAAGTGTTTGTTGCTCACGATGGTGTCTTTTTGGAGAAGGAACGCCTTTCCAAAATAACAAGTGGGAGGAAAATCGAACTCGATGAAGTTCGAGAGGAAGAGCAACAAAATCAGATTGACAGTCAAAGTGCTTAAACAGCATCTGTTGACGCTGGTCAAAATGTGCAAAGTCAAACCGACAATGCAAATGCTTAGTCCGTTACACTACATAGGTCGCAGAGGCCGAAGTCTCAACCTGATAGGTATCTTGGTGTTGTATGAACCAAGAATCGGGACATCCTGGTAGTGGATGGAGATGAACCGGCAACCTACAAGCAAGCGATGACGAGCACTGACTCTGCTAAATGGCAAGAGGCCATGAGATCTGAAATGGATTCATGTTTGAAAATCAAGTCTGGGACTTGGTTGACTTACTCGAAGGTTACACACGATGTAAGTGGATTTTAAAATTGAAAACCGACAAAGATGGAAATGTATTCATTTACAAAGCTAGACTGGTAGCAAAAGTTAACAGGCAAATTCATGGTATTGATTACGATGAAACCTTTTCTCCGGTCGTAATGCTTAAATCCGTTCGGATTATCCTAGCGATTGCTGCATATTACAACTATGAAATATGGCAGATGGACGTCAAAACCGCCTTCATTAATGGAATTTTGGAAGAAACTGTGTATATGACACAGCCTGAAGGTTTTGTCGACCAAAACAATGTTAGGAATGTGTGTAAGCTTAAAAAGTCCATTTATGGGCTAAAGGAAGCTAGTAGAAGTTGGAATCTGCGATTCGATGAAGCCATTAGTAAGTTTAGTTTTATTAAGAATCCAGATTAATCTTGTGTTTACAAGAAGATCAGTGGGAGTGACATCGCCTTCCTAGTCTTATATGTCGATGACATATTGCTCATTGAAAATAGCATTCCGATGTTAGAGTCTGTAAAGGCCTGGCTTGGAAAATGTTTTTTAATGAAAGACTTGGGAGAGACTCACTACATTTGGGCATCAAGATCGATAGGGATAGATCTAAGAGGATGATTAGATTGAGCCAGAGTACTTACATCAATAAGGTACTAGCACGATTTAGTATGTAGGAGGACAAAAGAGGTCACCTACCCATGTCACATAGCATAACCCTGAGCAAGAAGCAGTGTCCAAAGACACCTGATGAGCGAGAAAGGATAATCAGATTCCATATGCTTCGCTTATTGGATCGATCATATATGCCATGTTATGTACTAGGCCAGATGTTTCGTATTCCTTGAGTGCTACGAGTCGATGCCACTTAGACCCAAGAGAGGCGCATGGACTGCGGCCAAGAATATCCTAATTACCTGAAAAGGAACAAGGAAAAATTCCTGGTATATGGTGGCTCAGAAGAATTAGTTGTTGAAGGTTATAACGACGCAAACTTCCAAACAGACAGTGACGATTTCAAATCACAGTCTGGATATGTGTTCTGTCTAAATGGAGGAGCGTTTAGTTGTAAGAGTGCTAAGCAGAGCACAACTGCAGATTCTACAACTGAAGCCGAATACTTGGTAGCTGCTGAAGCGGCTAAAGAGGCAGTTTGGATTCGTAAGTTCGTTGGTGAACTTGATGTTGTACCCTCCATCAAGGGTCCAATAACCCTCTATTGTGACAACAATGGAGCTATTGCTCAGGCCAAAGAGCCAAGGGAACATCAGAAGGTCAAACATGTCAAGCGGCGATTTCACATGATAAGGGAATGAAAATCAGAGGGTGAAATCAGAATTTGTAAAGTTGGAACGGACGACAATGTAGCTGATCCACTTACTAAACCTCTACCTCAAGTGAAGCACAACAAGCACATTGAGGCAATGGAAATCAGGCACGTTGGAGACTGGCTTTGATTTCCCTGTTTGGTGTTTTAATTAATTTTTGAACATTTTAATGTAAGACACTAAGATGAACTATTCAGGTTTTGGAGTAATTTAATTTCATGCAATTTTATCACTCCATTTCTATTTAATTGTGGTTTAGAATTTAATATTGAGTCCATTCGATTTTGAGAATATTCAAAATAGGGTATCAAGACCAGTCTTGGATAAAGAAACACCTATTAAGTGAACATTGAATATTATAATAAAAAATTATCCCTAATTGAGCTCATTTAAATGATGGATGATTAATGACTGCCTTTTGATTTATAGCACCGTTTCTTGTGCTACAAGGACATGATTGTCATAAATCATTTGCACATGTATTGGTTTAGAATTGTATTGGATCGACCTATGAGAATACTTTAAGAGATTTAAAAATCGTCATAAGTTTACTTCTCATTATAGCTATCGGAACCACTTTCCTCGACCATGAGTATTGTGAGTTCTCTTGTTTGAGTACTAGTCCGTTTTGATGTTAGTCAAATGTCTGCCGTACATGGAGATTATAACGGCAACACTCGAGCAACTAGGTCCTCTTAGTAAGAGAAGCTGATAGTACAAGACTGGGAATGTCCCCCCACTAATAATAGGGAACATGTCTTTGTTGTTTACAAGGCCTCTCAAAGAGCGAGATCGTGAAAATGCATGGTCGTGCTTGGATGGATTTTAGAAATCATCTGTTTATTGACAGTCAAACTCAAATTTCGTGAAACACTTCTGGACGTAATAAGGATGATGAATAATATTACCTTATAGTTCATGAGGAGACATTAAGTGTCATAGGAAAAAGTCTATACACCAAAAGCACACTTGTCAGGAAGGACAAGTGGGAGATTGAAAGGAATGGTGTCCTTCGACCAAGTGTATTATTCCGAAAGAGGGTTCAGAGTTATTAAAAAGCTAATTATTCAATAAGGTCAAGTGATCGGAATGCGTGGGTGGAGGCCAGTTTCAATTAGTAATATTAATGTATAATTAATGTTACAGCTTACTCTTGACTGAACCCTTCGGGTTACACCCAAGCAACTAACGATCCGACACGACGAATTAATTCGGAAGGAATTAATGAGCCGCTCGAGTAATATGAATTTAGACGTCGGAAATCGAGCTAGGAGCATCGAGACCGAGTGTCGCAAGTCGAGTCAAATTAATAAAAGACGAGACGGTAAAATCTAACTAATTAATCGATAATTACCAAAATACCCCTAGCATCGGAATGCCCCGAGCAAACCGAGTGCTAGGGGAAATTGGTGCTAGCCTGTGCACCGCACCTAGGAAATAGTGTTAGGTGACATGTCTCGCAAGCACCAGCCGTACACAAGGCAGCAGCAGCCCACATGTGCTTGCGTGGTTTGCTGCGCATGTGCTGGCTTGGTGCAAGGCCAATCCTGCTGGCGTGCCAATGTTAGCATGGCACGCACATAGCATCAGCTTTGGCGCACCTGCATGCTAGCAGCGCACGCGCATAGCCGCAGCAGCCATGACGTGCCAATGCTAGCAAGTCACGCACATAGCAGCAGCTGCTATGGCGGACCAAGCAAGCTAGCAACGCACATAGTAGCGCTGCTATGGCAGCGCCAGCTGGCGCAAGCTGGTTGGCGCATATGGCTTTCTTGGACCGGTTTTGGGGAAGCTTGGGGAGGAAGTAATGGTCACTTCCCCTTGTGATCCTCACCAAACCTCTCCTTATGTAATTTCCACTTGTTGATTAATTAGTTGTTGGCTATTTTCTTTTATTTTTGATTTAAAAATAAAAAGGGAAAATTGATTTTACCAACTCTCCCACATTGATGGAAGAGTGGATTTCTCACGTGAGTTTCCCTATCAATATCCCTCTTGGGAATTGGGAAAACTCACTTGAGTAAGAGCTCAAAAAGGCATCTCCACTTGAGAGAAAACCTTTAAGCTCATTAATTACTTGAGTAGTGTTTTTGTCCGACTTGGCTAACCTCCAAGTAATAGACCGATCGGGGTCGTGTTGTGGGTATATATCGTCGGAGGCCGTCGCTCTTGTGAGGCGTAGCTTTCTCAAGTAAGAGCTCCGTTGGTCGAGCGAAGCACGCATCAAGGGTAATTTGGTCTTTTCTCTAATCTTGTTATTTATGTTTTTTGGTTATATTAATTTTGAGTTTTTCCTTGGGCTTGTGTTTTATTTCCGTGGTGAGTTGGACTCATCGAAACCCAAAATTTGTATCGTTTCCAAGCCGCACTTAGGGACTCACCACTTTTTTGACGAAAGCCTTGAATCAAAGATCGAGCTTCGGCGGTTTTCTAAGATTGTAGAACCTCCTCAAGAATGCCGAAGTAACTTGATCCCAAGTTGTGAGAGAGTTAGGGGCAACTCCTTCACTAGCTATTCTAAACCTTTCCCAATTAGAATAAATGGAAACATCTTGAGACGAATGTATTATGAGGTTACTCCATTGGCCTTTATTGTATCCACAATATTTCTCAAACTATTTTAGATTTTCATGAGGACTCTCATACTTTCCCACCCGAAAATTGTTTCCGCTCTATCAAGGCAATCAAAATAGGCTTGATTTTGAAATTGTTGGCTTGAGTAGCACGAGTTAGGATCCCACTTTTGCGCTCTAAAGGTTTTGGGAGCCCTAAGACGATCCAAAGGTGTATTCTCTCCCATTTTGGGATGTTACACACTCTCAAACTCAAAGGTTGAGAAAGGGTTGATTTTCGAACTTGATGAAGAATTAGGACTACGTACTTCTTCACCTAAAGGTGAGGAAGGTGGAGTATCTTCTTCTTCTCTCACTCCCTTTCTTATAGGGGTATGGAAGTGTCTACTCCTTGCTCTTGCTTCTCTTCTTAACAAGGACAAAGACCTCTTGAGCTCGGGATTGATGGGGATCAAAGACCTTGAGCACGTTCGTCCTCTGTTCATACAACAAAGCTAAGAAAAAAGTGAGCACTAACAAGTAACATGAGTAACAAAAACTAGCAAATAAAAGATGAGATAGTCCCAATAAAGTGATAAAATAGCAATAGAAGCCGTCTCCCCAACAACGACGCCAATTTGACAAGAGATATTTTAGGTCATTGAAACTAAAACACTCCTAATCAAACACAAAATGTATAAACCTAAACCTAAGCACCAAACACAAGTTTACCGGTATGTTAAGGGTCGATCCAAGGGAGAAGCTAAACACCACATTCAAAATTAACAATCAAGCTATCTCGGAGAGGTTAAAAAGGTTAACTAAAGATACTCAAACAATGATTAAAACGAACTAGAAACAATATAATTAAGATACTAAGGGAATAGGCTAAGCAAGTATTTAATCAAGCACAACGAAGCATGAAATCAATTTGAAAGTGAACTAAGTACATCATACCAATGGTTTTAATGCACTATTCGACCGTCTATCGGAGCCAATTGTTTTCTCAATTTATCAAAAGTCTACACTATCGTCGTAAACTATGCAAATTAAGGTAATAATCAAACAAAACCACTTAATGGAAATTCCTAAGCTATGCTATTGCCACAACTTAGTTCAATCCACCTAATTACAACTAATGGTTGGCCACCCAAAAGAAACAACTAGCAAGATGACGTAGGGAAAAGTAGGTCGTTTTCTACCCTTTCCTAGAGCCAAAGAAAATTTATAAACACTCGACCAACCTAATACGAGTATATGGTAAGTCAAGGGTCGAACCTAAGGGAATGAGTAGGTGCAATCTATAGCCTAGGTCAAGCTACTTCGAAGATTGAGGGAAGATGCGGTTGGTGACTAAGGTATCGAGAAAACTAGATTAATCGAGAAATTCAATATACTAAACACTAAGGATATTGGTTCCACATGCAAGCTCAATGATTATGCTAATTGAAGGATCACTCAATCAATTTATACGTTGCAAAGGACAAACAATAGTTGTAATCAAAGGAATTCAAGAGCTATCTCCTATAAGCTAAGCTGGGGTTCACTATGAATAGATAACTAGGAAAATCACAATAAAAATCAATCAATTAAAGCAATTTTCAAATCAAGGGTTCATGTCATTGAAATTTGCAATGCAATCTAGATTAATCTTATAGGTTGATCACTCCTAGTCTAATTAATCACATGTACAACCATGTCAACCAATTTAATTGCAACAATTCAATCAATCAAGGATCATCAACTAGCAAAAATCATCAATCTAGCATGCTTCCCCTTCTCCCTAGCAACTTATCTACTCACTAATCATGGTGAAAGTAGAATAAAAAACAAATTCAATCAAAATCATATTCATTTCAAGTTTAATCAAGAAGGAATTCAATCTCTCAACAAATTCTAAAGCAAAGAAAGAAATCTTCCAATTCATTCCAACTTATCTACTTGGAGAATGGCTGCTTTATCATCTTGCCTAATAAACATCCTTTGCAATTCTCAAAAGATTTTAAATCGAAAGAGTCAAGAATACCTTCTTGTAGAAGCTTCTTGATGCGTTTGATGTTAATGTGGCCAAGACGACAATGCCACAAGTGAGTTTGATTTGACTCCATGGTCTTAGCTCTTTCGGTATCATAATAAACAATTTTGTCTAAACACACGAAAGTGTCATTTCCATAAATATAAATAAGACATGAAACAAAAGTCTTGTGATCAAAGTTAAAATGACGTCCAACATCATGAGATCAAAGTACGGTAGATAAAACTCAACAAGTTTTAGAATTTAGACAAAACACATGAGATTACAAGCTTTCTTTGGATAGATTATCTTCATCTTCCACTTGTGTACTCATGTCCACTTGAAAAGCGCCACTCACTTTGTTTCTGAAATAGGAGCACAAAGTGAGTCAATTTTCTGGTATCTAATACCTTATAAATTGCTTGTATTCAAGTGTTAAGATGATACCTGAGATTGAGGTTGCTTTTCCTCTTGCCTCATCTTCCAGATACTCGCTACATTCTCTTTTGTAGTGACCTTGCTTACTACAATAGAAGCAGCGCATCTTAGCCTTGTTCTTGAGCTCCTTCTTCTTGGGCCTTAGAGCAAACTTAGCCGCCTTGCAAGAATAGGTTTTTTGGACCTCTTGGACAACTTCCTTGTAGGATAGATTGTTCTGATTGTTGGTAAGTTGCATCTTAATTGCAATGTACCTCGAGTGGAGTGAGCTTAAAAGCATATGAGCCGCTTGCTCATCCTCCATCGGCCTACCAATTAGTTCCAGATGGTTAAATAACCTTGTCATCTTTTGCACATGGTCTTGAAGTGGCATCCCGGGTCTAAGTCTTGCACTATAGACCCTGGCCTATACTTCTTGCCTCTCTTTGCTGAGACACCCATCTTGCGGTGGCTTGATCCTCATGTTAGACAGTGACCTAGTCACTTCCTCCACAAGTCCATCATAGTTGCCCCTGTCGCTCTTTCTGACCCTCAAATTGACTACATCTTCAAGAGCTTTGAGGAGTACATCCAGAAGGTAGTTGGAGAATTTCTTCTTCCACTGTTCCGGAATGGAGTTTGCCATGAGTCGCGAGACTCTCTTGCAATCATAACTCCACTCCTCATGAGCCACAACGCTCATAACCCCTTTTGAGTAGAAACTCGGGATGGGTGTATCCAAGATATGCTCTAGGTAGCAATTGCGGAGGGTCAAACGAAGTTCTTCTTCCCATTCCTTGAAGTTCACCAAATTTAAGCTAAATGGTAACTTCTCGGGAAGATCTGGGAATATTAGATTGTTGTTGATAGTTGAAGACATGATTCTACAATTGAAAGAATTTTAATGAAAAACCATTCATGATGCTTAAATAAGATTGAATTTAATTCATGCATATTTCAAACTTATTTAATGTCTTATTTACACATAAAATTGTCCCTATTTTGTGAAAATAAGTCGATTCCAAGATCTAAGGAAACAAAGAGTGACTAAGCATGCTTTGGCTTATCTTAGCACTCAATCTCCCAAGGTAAGCAACACTTTGCTAATGGCTCCAAGCCACTCTTGGTTGAATAAATCGTCGCATCTAATGCTCTCTCAACAATTTATTCACTTTGCCACGACATGTTAGGACTCCATCACTCATATCGTTGAGTACAACCAAAACCAACTTGCAAACCCGGTATGCCTTATGAGTCTAGGGAGTAGTAGTGATGCCTCGCTTTGGCGTAAGCCCATCACTACTCTCAATAGGTAGATAAGTGTTATTTTGGAATGACAATTTTACTCAATATTTAGGGACCTAAGGTTTCTATGTTGGTTGATTTAAGTGAACTTAATTAATCATCACAACATTCGAAATCCTAAACATGCATCTAACATATAATTCATATATAAATGATCATAAATATGTAAAGCATAAGCATTTTGATGCATATTTGGCAACTAGCATGACCCCTTGAATTCTTCAAGTCTTCAAAAGGTCTTCTTTTGCAACTTCATGGCTTCGTCTTCAAGACTTAACCAAAATTATGCAACTACTAGTATCTACGATTAAGAATAATCTAAATATTAAGGTACAAAAATACTCAACGGTACGCAGACCGTATTTCAATTTATAAAAATACATCAAGGATCGCAGTCCGTATTTTCTATCCTAATCGGGCCCTACTAGTTGCCATTTTATTAAACCTGTGAGAGAATATACATTCCATTCATGCATTCACTATTTGTGAATGGCCCATGCATTTTACAACGATAAAACAAGTAACAATGCATAAACACGCGATATCTAGTAACTAATCTAGGTGGTTAATCCGATTAACACGCCTAATTAAAACTAGTCAAAGTTGTTTTAACCGATTATGTAAATAAGCGCAATTAATATTTGAAGCTCCTACTAAATTCCGCATCCAACTTAATTAATCCAATAAATTATGCCGGTAAACCCAATTATTTGCCAAAATAGAATTTTGCAAATGCCGCTCAAAAACTGAGGCCTAGCCTCCAAAATTTTAATTAGAATAATTAAAACCAAATTAAATTAAAAAATAATTAAAACGGCAAAATCCGTAAAATAACATTGCCTTAAAAACTCGGGGCTAATGTGCCAAGTGTGGGGTTATGCGCATCGTGCCGCAAGCACGTAGCACACCCACACACACTCCCCGCAACAGCACCAAGCTCACACACGCAATCATGCTCGCACCAGCCACGGCCAGCCTAGCATAGCAGCACGCACAGCGCGCACAGCACCATGCTGCTGCTGCACCGTGCTGCTACTTGTTGCTGGCTGGCGCGCCATGCTGCTGGCAGCGAGCAGCAGCCACTTACCTCCCTCGCACAGACGCACACACAAACCTGCTGCCCATGCGCACACCTCGCACGCGCACAGCACTCGAGGTCGCCCAGCAACCTCGGCAGCCTCATGTGGGCCGCGTGAGCAGCCCAGCTGGCCGAGAGCTTGCTTGGGGCTCTTAGGCCTCGATTTGTATGCTCATGTCTCGAGAAAAATTCCCGATTTTGTGTGACATTCTTAATCAATTCTAAATTAATTTTAGAATCAATTAATTTTGAGGAAAAATGAAAATATAAAAAGTCCAACTTAAATAAATTCATCCAAGTGCATAAAACCAAAAATTATTCCAAGAACCATTCTTTAATAAAATTGGTTTAACTTGGTGTAACAAAATAAGGCAATTTCTCACTATTAATTTAATCAATTTAAATTAATCTTGTGATTTTGACAAAGTAAGAGGGAGTTTGCAAAAAAAATGAACATAAGTTCAATAAAGATTCTAACTTTAATACTTGTGAATCCTTGAAAAATTATATCTTCCAATATGAAGAAAAACAATTTTCGATTACAAGTTTCAAACTTTATGATTCCAATCAACTTAGAAATGATTAAATCAACAAAGTTCAACATAAATTCATGGAATTTAGTAACTTTAAAGTTTCAATCACTTAACATAATTAAAGATTGAATCTTTAGTACTTAGAAGCCTTAAAGAACAACAATTTCACACTTAATGCAATTAATTTGCAATTATGTGAAAAGATAAAACCAAGCTTTCAAACACAAATTATTACCAAGTAATCACGTCTAAAGAGGTTTAAAAATTACATATAAGATAAGGATTGAACCAATTACATAACCACCATAAATATGCAATTAATTTTCAAGGTTAGAAAGACTTAAAATTTTTCGTCAAAACGAAAAATCCCTCGAAAAGTGCATTTCTGGTCGTTTTTTAGCTAAAACCGAGTCCCAATGGGTAAAACCATTTCCAAAACGCCTTTTCCACCAAAAATTCACTATTTTTGGGTCGAAATCTGGGTTCAAGAACTGAAGTCAGCTCCAATACGGGATTAAAAATAATAAAACGAGCTACTAATCTAATTAGCAACTTAAAACCAGAAAAATTAAGCCATTAAAACACCTTGAAAAATAATATGATTTTAAAAATAAATGAGCAAGGCTCCGATACCGCTGTTGGGGTTTAGTGAGTCCGACTTACCGCGGAAACAAACCCAAAACCAAGACCGCACTCGAAATAAATAAAACCATAAAAATAATTAACTTAATGACAAGATTAAGATAATAATTATACCTTTGACGCGTGCTTCGCCTGACCTCGAGGGGCTCTTACTTCGAAAGCTAGCCTCGAAAATACGAAGACCTCCAACGAAAGTCCACCCACAACTCGAACACCGACTAGGTCCAATGCCTTGGAGTTAGCAAGGCCCGACCGAAACCCGAGTAATTGAGTTCAAAGGTTTTCACTACTAGTGATGCCTTTTCCAACTCTTACTCAAGTGCTTTTCCCAATATCCCAAGTTGGGTATTTATAGGGAAATGCAATAGTGTGAAAAGCTCTCCCATCAATATAGGAGAATTTGATTTTCCCATTTTATTTTAAAGCTAAAATAAAATTAATAATCAAACTAGTAATAAATCAACAAGTGGCAAGCATACGAGGAGGAGTAGGTGAGGACCATTTGTAGGAGGGAGGACCAAACTTGCTCCCCACTCTCACTCCCATAACCAGCCACCTCAATGCCCCAAATCCTATTTATTTTAAGCCATCTGGCACCCACACTTGGGCACCAAGGCACCCAAGGTGGGCTGCCAGTGCATGCTGTTGTCTATGCCTCGGCCTAGCAGGCCTCACACGCAGGGTGCGGGCTGCTGCTAGCTTCCTCGCCCAGCAGGCCCTTGCACTTGTGTGCGGGCTGCTGTTGTCGAGGCCTTCTGCTAGCATCCATAGCGCGCGCCACAGCCCAGCTACTCGTACTTGGAGATGCGGGCTGCTGCTTGGGGCTAGCAAGCCACGAACTCTAAGTGCGGGCTGCTGTTGCGCGCTGCCCTTGGACGCCTTGGCTGCTAGCAACGGTGCGCTAGCACGCACCAACTAGCCTTGGCTCGGCTTGGTGCGCATGCTAGCCACCGTGCTTGTGCATTATGCCCCTAGCACTCGGATTTCTTGGGGCATTCCGATGCTAGGGGTATTTTGGTCTTTGTTGATTTATTATTATTTTCACGTCTCGTCTTTTACTATTTTCGACTCGACTTCCCACGCTCGGTTTCGAAGCTCCAAGCTCGAATTTCAAACGTCTAAATATTAATTACTCGGTCGACTTATTAATTAATTCCTAATTAATTCGTCGCTTCGGCTCGTTAGTTGCTTGGGTGTGACCCGAAGGGTTCAGTCAAGATTAAGATGTAATATTAATTATGCATTAATATTACTGATCGGAAGCGGCCTCCACCCAGGCATTCCGATCACTTGACCTCACTGAAAATTTAGCTTTCTAATAATTCCGAACCCCCTATCGGAATAATACACTTGTTCGAAGGACACTATTCTTTTCAGCCACATGGTGTGCCACGTCACATTTGTGAGGGGCAAATGTTTTGGGTAATTTTTACCCAAGCCACGTAGACCAACAAGGTGGTGATACGTGTTAGACTAAGATTAGTCTAAATTGGACCAACCTCCATTTCACACGTGGTGTTCCCAAAATTTGGGAGAAATGGCGGCCTTCAGGGCCCAAATCCCGAAAAAGCCGTAATTTGGCGCATCCCATCAGAGCTAGGTTAGAGTGACCTGATTAGGGGCAGATTTACCGATGACCCTATAAATAGGGAGATTCCTCCTATTTTGGGGACATCTACAATTTATTACAGCATACCCTACATTCTCTTGCATCAGAGAAAACACTTGATCTAAAAATCCGAGAAGATCTTACTTTTACTTTTCCGTACTCTTTACATTCTTCTACACGTTCTAACTTGATCGTCGGAGGCGGAGCTCCTACCAATCGGAGTCTCCGTGTTTTGTAGGTACAGACCGCGCCAGACCCGTCTTCGAGCTGTAACTCTCCCAAGGGACAAAAACACCCAAAACAATATTAGTTATTCATTAATATTTCTGATCGGAAGCGGCCTCTAACTAGGCATTCCGATTACTTGACCTCACTGAATAATTAGCTTTCTAATAATTCCGAACCCTCTATCGGAATATTACACTTGTTCGGAGGACATTATTCCTATCAATATCTCACTTGTTCTTCCGAACAACTGCCCTTTTATGTATAGCCTATTTCCTATGTCACTTAATGTCTCTTCATGAACTATGAGGTAAGATTATTCGTCATCCTTATTACGTCCAGAAGTGTTTCTCGAAATCCGAGTTTGATTGTCAATAAGCATATGATTTCTTAAAATCCATCTAAGCACGACCATGCATTTTCACAGTCTCGCTCTTCGAGAGGCCTTTTAAACAACAAAGACATGTTCCTTATGGTTAATAGGAGGACATTCCCAGTCTTGTACTGTCAGCTTCTCTTACTAAGAGAACCTAGCCGCCCGAGTGTTGCCGTTATAATCCTCATGTACGGCAGAAATTTGACAAACATCAAAACGGACTAGTACTCAAACAAGAGAACTCACAATACTCATGGTCGAGGAAAAAGGTTCCGATAGCCATAATGAGAGGTGTACTTATGACGATTTTTAAATCTCTTAAAATATTCTCATAGGTCGATCTGGTATGGTTCTAAACAAATACCCGTGCAAATGATTTATGACAATCATATCCTTTTAGCACAAGAAACGGTGCTATAAATGAAACTACACACTAATTTCAAGTGGTCATTAATTTTCCATCATTTAAATGACCTCGATTAGGGATAATTTTCTATTATAATATGCAATGTTCACTTAATAGGTGTTTCTTTATCCAAGACTGGTCTTGATACCCTATTTTGAATATTCTTAGAATTGAATGGACTCAATATTTAATCCTAAACAACAATTAAATAGAAACGGAGTGATAAAATTGCATGAAATTAAATTTCTCTAAAATTTGAATGGTTCATCATAGTGTTTTACATTAAAATGCTCAAAATTAATTAAAACAACTAACAAGGAAATCAAAGCCAATCACCAACGTGCCTGATTCCCATTACCTCAACATGCTTGTTGTGCTTCACTTGAGGCAAAGGTTTAGTAAGTGGATCGGCTACATTGTCGTCTGTTCCAACTTTACAAATTCTGATTTCACCCTCTGACTTCCATTCCCTTATCATTTGAAATCGTCGCTTGACATGTTTGACCTTCTGATGTTCCCTTAGCACTCTGGCCTAAGAAATAGCTCCATTGTTGTAATAATAGAGGGCAATTGGACCCTTGATGGAGGGTACAACATCAAGTTCACCAACGAACTTACTAATCCAAACTGCTTCCTTAGCTGCTTTAGCAGCTGCCAAGTATTCGGCTTCAGTTGTAGAATCTACAGCTGTGCTTTGCTTAGCACTCTTCAAACTAAACGCTCCTCCATTAAGACAGAATACGTATCCTGACTGCAATTTGAAATCATATGTCGGTTTAGAAGCTTGCGTCGGTGTAACCTTCAACAACTAATTCATCTGAGCCACCATATACCAGGACTTTATCCTTGTTACTTTTCAGGTACTTTAGGATATTCTTAGCCGCAGTCCAATGCGCCTCTCTTGTGTCAAATTGGTATTGGCTCCTAGCACTCAATACATACGATACATCTGGCCTAGTACATATCATGGCATACATGATCGACCCAATAAGCGAAGCATATGGAATTTGATTCATCCTTTCTCGCTCATTAGGTGTGTTTGGATACTGTTTCTTGCTTAGGGTTATGCCATGTGACATGGGTAGGTGACCTCTCTTGGCCTCCTACATATTTAATCGTGCCAGTATCTTATCAATGTAAGTAATTTGACTCAATCCAATCATCCTTTTAGATCTACCCTGTAGATCTTGATGCCCAATATGTATTGTGCCTCTCCCAAGTCTTTCATTGAAAAAAACATTTTCCAAGCCAGGCCTTTACAGACTCTAGCATCAGAATGCTATTTCCAATGAGCAATATGTCATCGACATATAAAACTAGGAAGGCAATGTCACTCCTAGTGACCTTCTTGTAAACACAAGATTCATCTGGATTCTTGATAAAACCAAACTTACTGATGGCTTCATCGAATCGCAGATTCCAACTTCTGCTTGCTTGCTTTAACCCATAAATGGACTTTTTAAGCTTGCATACCTTCCCAGCATTATTTTGGTCAACAAAACCTTCAGGCTGTGTCATATACACAGTTTCTTCCAAAATTCCATTGAGGAAGGCTGTTTTGACGTCCATCTTCCATATTTCATAATTTTAATTTGCAGCAATCGCTAGGATGATCCGAACGGACTTAAGCATTGCGACAGGAGAAATGATTTCCATCTTTGTCGGTTTCCAAGTTGAAAATCCATTTACATCCGATAGGTGAGTAACCTTCGTGTAAATCAACCAAGTCCTAGACTTGATTTTCAAACATGGAATCCATTTCAGATCTCGTGGCTTCTTGCCATTTAGTAAAGTTGGAGCTCGCCATAGCTTGCTTGTTGGTTGCCGGTTGGTCTCCATCCCCTACTTAGATGTCCTGATTCTCGATTAATACGACACCAAGATATTTATCAGGTTGAGACTTTGGCCTCTGCGACCTACGTAGGGTAATGGACTAAGCATTTGCATTGCTTTGCACATTTTGACCAACATCAACAGATGTTGTTTGAGCACTTTGACTGTCAATTTGATTTTGTTGCTTGTCCTCTCGAACTTCGTCGAATTCGATTTTCCTCCACTTATCATTTTAGAAAGGTGTTCCTTCTCCAAAAAGACACCATTGCGAGCAATAAATGCTTCATTCTTGGATTTTTTGTAGAAGTAATACCCTTTGGTTTATTTTGGGTAGCCCACAAAGAAAACCTTGTCAGATTTAGGGTGAAGTTTGTCAAAAATTTAATCTCTTAACATATGCTTCGCAACCCCAAATCTTGAGAAAAGATAACCTAGGAGGTTTCTTCATCCATAATTCATATGGAGTCTTTTCTACAGCTTTTGACGGAGCACGGTTAAGTGTTAGTGCCGCGGTTAGAAGTGCGTGTCCCCGAAAAGAGATAGGAAGATCACTAAGACCCATTGTTGATCGTTCCATGTCTAGCAAGGTTCAATTTCTCCTTTTGGATACTCCGTTCCATTGTGGAGTTCCTGGAGGTGTCAATGCTGAAAGTATACCATGTTCTTTCAAATGGTGATCGAATTCTTAGCTTAAGTATTCACCACCTCGATCTGATCGAAGAACTTTGATTTTCTTGCCAAGTTGATTTTCAACATTACTCTAAAATTCTTTGAATTTCTCAAACGATTCAGATTTGTGCAACATAAGGTAGACATAACCATATACTATAATCGTCTGTGAAGGTGATAAAATATCGAAGGCCGTTCCTTGTGGTTGTGCTAATTGGTCCACATACATCGGTGTGTATTAGGCCCAATAAGTCACCTGCCCTTTTTCCCAACTTGGAGAATGTCTGCTTTATCATCTTGCCTAATAAACATCCTTCGCAATTTTTAAATGATTGTTAATCGAATGAGTCAAGAACACCTTCTTGTAGAAGTTTCTTGATGCGTTTGATGTTAATGTGGCCAAGACGATAATGCCACAAGTATGTCTCATTTGACTTAATGGTCTTAGCTTTCTTAGTGGTATTTTCAACATTATAAACTTATTTTTCTAAATAAAGGATATTTGGATGAACGTGTCATGCCATAAAACATATAAACAAGACTTAAAACAATCACTGTTATTGTCTTGTGATCTTACAACCCGACGTCCGACGCCAAAAGATCAAAATATGTTCAATAGTAAAACTGAGATAAGTTCTATTTTAAGACCAACTATGCAATTACAAGTTTAATGGATAGATTGTCTTCTTCTTCCGCTTGTAAATGCACATCCTCTTGTGAAGCCTCTTCTCACTTAGTTCCTGAAGTAGAAGCATATAGTGAGTCATTTTTAGCATCTTATACCTTTATGAATTGCTCATATGCAAGTGATAGTTTATAAAGAAGATACTTGAGGTGAGAGCTACTTTTCCTTTCGCCTCATCTTCTAGGTATTCACTGCATTCCCTTTTGTAGTGGCCTCACCTACTACAATAGAAGCACCGCATCTTTGCATTGTCTTTGAACTCCTTCTTCTTTGGCCTTAAAGAGAACCTGGTACCCTTACAAGAATCGGCTCTACGAAGCTCTTGAAAAACCTCCATCAATGAGAGTTTATCTCGATTGGCCGTCAAATGCATTTTCAATGCAACATAGTCTGAGTGGAGTGAGCTTAGTAGCATATGAGCCGCTTGTTCATCCTCTACAGGCGTCAAAATGAGCGCCAAGTGCTTGAAAAGCCTTGTCATTCGAAGCACATGAGGTTGAAGAGGCATTCCAGGTCTAAGCCTAGCATTGTATACCTTGTTCCACACTTTGAGCCTTTCCTTAGCAAGGCAACCTTCCTCCGGGATCTTGGTCTTCATGTTCATAAACGACTTGGTTAAGTTATGAACATTCAAGTCCCTTGTCTAGGAAGACATAGTGACAAGCTCCTTAAGACTGTTAAAAAGCATGTCTGGAAGATATGAGGTGAATCTCCGCTTTCAATCCTCCGGAAGTGAATTCCTCATCAAAAGTGTGACATAGTCATAATCGAAGGACCAAGTCTCATGAGTCTCATCACTCATTATTCCCTTGGCAAAGAAGCTTGGAATGGGAGTGTCAAGAATGTACTCCATGGAACAATTCCGAAGAGTTTTTCGGAGTTCTTATTCCCATTCCTTGAAATTGGTCAAATTGAGACAAAATGCCGATTTCTCCGGGAGTTCCGGGCACATATAGTTGTTATCGGTATTAGTTGAAGTCATGGTTCTACAATTGAAAGAATTTGAAATGAAAAATCATTCATAATACTACATAATATTGAATTCATGCAAAAATATTTCAAACTTATTAAGCGTCTTATTCACAAATTAAAATTGTCCCTATTTGGTGAGAATAAGTCGATTCCAAGATCCAAAGAATCAATGAGTGATTAAGCATGCTTTGGCTTGTCTTAACACTTATTACTCTAAGGTAAGAATTTCTTTTCTAATGGCTCTAAGCCACTCTTGGTTTGATAAATCGTCGATCTAATGCTCTCTTGACAATTTATCTATTTTGCCACGACATGTTAGGACTCCATCACTCATATCGTTGAGTCTAATCAAAATCAACATGTATGTGATGTCTTGCTTTGGCAAACCCATCAACATACCTTACGTTCCTAGGGAGATAGTGATGCCTAGCTTTGGCATAACCCACCACTATGCACATTAGTTCGGTAAGTGTTATTTTGGAATGACAAGTTTTACTCGATATTTTAGGGACCTAGGGTTTCTATGTTGGTTGATTTAAGTGAACTTAATTAATCATCGCAACATTCGAAATCCTAAACATGCATCTAACATATTATTCATATATATATGTGAATATATATATATATATATATATATATATATATATATATATATATATATATATATATATATATATATATGAGTCTTAACCAAGAAAAAGCGGGGAAAAAATCAAGTAACAACAATTTCACATCAACAAAACAAGATAAACCTATTTCAACAATAACCAAGACATTTGAAATAGGGATTCTTAATCAAAGCTAACACAAAGTAAAGCTAGGATTAAGGTATAACCACAAAGATTACAAAGTAGCAATCACAAAGATTATGGGTAGAGAGAAAATTTCATTGATTTCAAAATTAAGCAAAGTTTCTCCCCAAAAGAAAGTTTAGCCCTATTTAAAGGCTTTATAAATAATTCTAAAGTTTTTAAATTACACCCCTTGGATTACAAATGAAAGGCCAAGATTAAAGGATAGTAAAAAGAAGACAAAAGAAAGGAAATCGTTCGCTCGAAACAGGGCATCGGGAGCAGCCACTCTATAGGGTAGGAGTGGGAGCTCCTCACTTCTGAAATTTCAAAAGACACCCATAGGAGCGGGCGCTACTTTGTGAGGAGTTCGCGCTCCTCCTAGGGGAGCGAGGAGCGGCCGCTCCCTCGCGACTGCCTGGACAGCTCAACTTCAAACGTTCATAACTTCTTCGTTTCTTGCTCGAATTTGGCATGTGACCTGTCGTTGGAAATCTCTTGAACTCTAATTTCACCTCAAACTTGAATGACCTAAAAATTCCTTGTAACGAAGGAGATACGGCTGAATGAAGTAGATGCATCATACATTGATAAATTTCTTTCTTAGCTAACACACGAATCCTTGGAGCTTTATTCTAAGAAAAAAAATACTTAATCAAGTTTGATGATATTCAACCCCGAGAGGTGACCACCAAGGAGTTTAGCTCGACTACGTGTCACAACACGTGGCACGTCTTCAACTTCCTCCACCAAGTTCCATGCACCCGCGTCAAACCCCTCCTCTTCAAAAGGAATTGCCCTCAATTCCGGATCATTATCACCAACATCTTCTTCAAAAAGAAAAGGAGCAAGATCACCAATATTAAAGGTACCGTGAACTCCAAAGTCTCCCGGAAGTTTGAGCTTGTAAGCATTAGATCCAACCCTCTCCACAATTTCAAAGGGGCCTTCGGATCTTGGCATGAGCTTGTTCTTTCTCTTAGTCGGAAATCTTTCCTTCCGAAGATGGAGCCACACAAGATATCCTACATTGAATTCCCTTGGCTTATTGAATTTGTTTTCTTTTGCCTTATAAATCTCATTTGCTTTCTCAATCCTCTTCTTGACATTTTCATGAAGCTTTTTCGTCGTTTTAACTCTATCTTTTTCTTTAAAACTCAACTCCTCTTGAGGAATACTAGGCAACAAGTCAAGTGGTAAGCGGGGATTGAACCCATACACTACTTGAAATGGTGTTTTCCCAGTAGCTATGCAATGAGAGCAGTTGTAAGCAAATTCAACTTGAGGAAGTTTAAGATCCCAATCATTCATGTGTTTGCTAATGATAGCTCAGAGAACGGTGGACATGGTATGATTAGTCACCTCCGTTTGCCCATCGGTTTGAGGGTGACTAGAAGTTCTTAACAAGAGCTTAGTTCCTACTAAATTCCACAAGGTCTTCCAAAAGTAGCTCAAGAACTTAGGATCTCGATCCGACACAATGCTTTTTGGAATGCCATGAAGCTTCATCACTTCTCTAAAGAACAAGGTAGCCACATGAGAAGCGTCATCGGTCTTGTGACAAGGAATGAAATGAGCCATCTTGGTAAAAGGATCAACCACAACAAACACGGAATCATTTTGCCTTGAAGTGCGAGGGAGAGCAACCACAAAATCAATACTAAGGTCATCCAATGGGTGACCAGGAACTGGAAGAGAAGAGTAGAGTCCTTCATGCAATTGACTCTTAGCCTATGATAAGCCCCACAACGAGCTATTACGTCTTGCACATCACCAAATATTTTAGGCCAAAAAAAATGTTCTCGAAGGCTGTCATATGTTTTTGCAACCCCAAAGTGTCCGGCTAGGCCTCCTTAATGAGCTTCTTTAACAAGTAACTTTTGATGAGAACATTTCGGAACACAAACCTTGTTTCCCTTGAAAAGGAAACCTTCTTGCATCATGAAAGAGCCATTGACCCCCTCCTCACACTTCTTCATCAACTCACCAAAATCCTCATCATCACCATACAACTCTTTGAGAAACTTAAACCCCAAAAACTTCGTATCGAGAATAGTGATCATACAATACCTCCTAGAAAGAGCATCAGCCACAACATTGCTCTTCCCTTCTTTGTACTTAGAAGAGAAAGTCAAAGATTGGAGAAATTCAACCCATTTGGCATGTCTTGCATTGAGTTTATGAGAACCATTGATGTACTTGAGATATTCATGATCGAAATGTAGTACAAATGGTCTAGGCCTCAAGTAATGTGACCAATGATCAAGAGCCCTACAATGGCATAGAACTCCTTGTCATAGGTATTATATCTCATTCTCACTAAAATAAGCAACCGGCCTCCCTCCTTGAACAAGTACCGCCCCAACTCCAACCCCACTAGCATCACATTCAACCTCAAAGGGTTGATCAAAATTTAGAAGAGCCAAGATTGGAGCCTCACACAACTTCTTCTTGAGAGTCTCAAAAGCCCTTGTGTCCACTCAAAAGTACCTTTCTTTATGCATTTGGTTACCGGAGCCAAAATAGTGCTAAAATTTTTCACAAATCTTCGATACACTAGGCGAAAAACCTAATTGGCCACCGGTTCAAAACCCCCCTTTGCCACCGGTTTTGAACCGGTGGCCAGTGGGGGGGTGGCAAATCCTAGAACAAAAGGCCACCGGTTCAAAACCGGTGGCAAAATTAAGTATTGCCACCGGTTAACCGGTGGCAAAAACAGTTGGCGCTTTAATTTTTTTTTTGTATTAAAGATAAATGCCACCGGTTAACCGGTGGCAATGTACCTTTTTTTTTTTTTTTTTTTTTTTTGCCTTTTCAAAAAGAAATATAATAATAGAATAATTAAATCAAAAAAAAAAATTAGAACATCAAAATCCAAATACAAACAATAACGATAAATATGATTGAAAATTTATAATATATAATAAAAAAAATTACAATATACAGATCAATGAAATCAAAAGTATTTCCTACCAAAAAAAATCGAATAATTACAACATATTAGTCAAAAAATTTACAATATAAAAAAAAAAAAATTTACAACATCAAAATCAAACTTCTTGCATCTTGATTCATCAGCTTGATTCTTTTTTTTTTTGACAAATCGGCTTGATTCTTCGATTTAAATTAAATCAATATACCTGCGTTTATGACAACAAACAAATAAATCTATTAAAATTAATAAACTGCAAAAAAAATAAAAACCAAAAAAAAACAAAAACAAAAAAAAAACAAGAATGATTTGCATCTACCCTTTAATACAATAAAATCAAACCCACATATTAGTTAAAAACCCAGAAAAAAAAACAGAAATTGATGACCAAAAACTGATAAAAAAACCAGATTTTAAATCGAAATCAAATCGATTAAAATAAAAAAATTCGACTTCAAATCGATTAAAACCATCCCAGAAAATCCCAAAATATATTTAAACAAATCGATTAAAATCGATTTTAAACCCAGAAAAAAACACTCAAAAATTAAAACAAAACCCAAATATTAAATCAAAACCCAGAAAAATAACTCAGAAAAAACCCAGAAAAAAAAAATAAACAAAATCCCAAAAGCCCAGAACTAAAATTGATTATAATCGATTTAAAATCAAATTAAAATCGATTAAGAAACTCAAACAATTCCAAAAATGATTAATTAAACCCAGAAATTAAAAATCAATCAATTAAACCCAACAAAATCCGATTAATTAACCCAAAAAATCGATTAATTAAACACAAACCTCGTGCATGTCTTCGTGGTGTATTGTTGTGGTGGTGGTCGAGATGAGCGAGAAACATCAGTTCGTTGATGCGGTGGTGGTGATTTTCAGACTCTTTTTCTCAAGATTTCGAGCAAGAGAAGGAGGAGATTGAAGTAGGAGATGAGAAAGAGAAAGAGAAGGAGGAGATAGAAGAAGGAGGAGGTAGAAGAAGGAGCTCGAAGGACGGAGGACGAATTGAAAGAGAAAGGAGGACGAATTGAAAGAGAAAGAAGAGAGGGGAGAGCAGGAGAGAGAAAGAGGAGAGGGGAGAGCAGGAGAGAGAAAGAGGATGAGCGGCTATGTGAGGAATGAGAGTAGGGTTTGGGGTTTATAAGGGGGGCGGTTTTTTTTTTTAATTGATTATTTCCACGGGTTCAAACCGGTGGCCTTTACCATTTTTGCCACGGGTTCGGTTTGAACCGGTGGCAATTTAAATTAGCCTATCCCGCCCATTTTTTAAGCCACCGGTTTTCGAAAACCGGTGGCCATAGAGCGGTACTTCTTTGAATTTTTCTACTAGTGATAGAAAGAAGCTAGACCATGGAAACTCCTAACTTGGATGAGAGTGGTAGGATTAGGCCAAGATTGAATGGCTTCCACCTTACTAGGGTCCATTTAGATCCCTACATTAGAAATCACATAGCCAAGAAAAACAACACTATCCACCATAAAAGTACATTTTTCTAACTTGGGAAAAAGCCTCCTACTTCTCAATGTTTCAAATACTTGCTACAAATGTTCAACATGATCAAGTTCACATTTGCTATAAACAACTATATCGTTAAAATAAACAACAACAAATCTACTAATGAAGGGGAAAAGTACCTCATTCATGAGTCTCATGAAAGTGCTAGGAGCATTTGAGAGCCCAAATGGCATTACAAGCCACTCATACAAGCCTTGCTTTGTCTTAAAAACGGTTTTCCATTCATCTCCTTCACGCATGTGAATTTGGCGGTACCCCATCCGCAAGTCAATCTTTGAAAACACCTTGGAACCATGCAATTCATCAGGCATATCATCAAGTCGGGGAATAGGAAATCGATACTTGATGATAATATTTTTGATGACCCTACTATCCACACACATCCTCCATGTGCCATCTTTTTTTGGAACCAAAAGAGCCGGAACCGAACAAGGGCTAAGGGACTCCCTCACAAAGCCTCTTTCCATTAACTCACCAACTTGTCTTTGAAGTTCTCTTGCTTCATTGGGAGTACATCTATTAGTCGGTCTATTAGGGAGTTGATCAATTTAATGCTCAATTCCCCTAATAGGTGGCAAACCGGGTGGGAGATCATTGGGGAAAACATCATGGTACTCAACCAACACTTCCTTGACAAGGGGGTGAATTGGGTTCTCTCGCTCACTCTCTTGTGTTTCCTTAAGAAGACAAATAAAGACAATTTATCCTTGATTTATCTCCTTCCCATCTCATTTTCCCCAACGAGAAGGTTCTCTTTGATTGTGTTTCCCGTACCCAAGGGTTCTTTGTGTTTAATTGTGGGGGACAAGGGGTTGAGTATAATCTTTTTCTTATCCATCATGAATGAATAAGTGTTTTTTCTTCCATCATGCACTACATTTCTATCGAATTGCCAAGGCCTTCCAAGTAAAACATGACAAGCATCCATAGGCAACATATCACAAAGCACCTCATCCTTATATAATTTGCCAATTGAAAAAGAAAGAAGAGTTTGTTTTGTTACCTTCACCTCATTGTTATTATTAAGCCATTGAAGCTTACAGGGAGTAGGATGATCGGTGGTGTCAAGATTGAGCTTGCTCACTAATGTTGTTGAAGCCACATCAGTGCAAGATCCACTATCAATGATAAGGTCGCAAACTCGATCTTTGATGGTGCAACGAGTTTGGAAAATGTTCTCCCTTTGCTCTTCCACCAAAGGAGTGGAAATGGAGTGAAGTGTCTTTTTAACAACAAGGATTTGACCCTCATCGGCTTCTACCAAAACCTCATCCTCCTCATCATATATAGGGTCCCCAAAATCCTTCTTCTCATCTTCGTACTCATCATCATCCATTTCACGAATCATCATAGCTCTACTATTGGGACACTCATTAGAAAAATGTCCATAGCCTCTACACTTGTAGCAAGCCTTCTTATTGCTCATCTTGTTATGGTCATCTTGCTAGAAGAATGCATAGGAGCCTTGCCTTTGTCATCCTTTACAATGGGCTTGATTGGCTCACCCTTTGGAGTAAAAGGATTCTTGAAGGTAGGTTTAGAATACCCACTAGCACTACTTATCTTGTCATACTTCTCAAACTTCAAAGCCTTTTGCACAACTTGATCAAAACTTCCATGGGCATGTACATCAACCTTTTGCCCAAGCTTTCTCTCAAGACCACCTAGTATACTTTTCTACCGACATAGCTCCTTGCTTTAAGAGAATTCAATTTAAGATAGGCATCTTGCAAATAATCTCTAGGCACAAAAGCCCTATTCATATGTTTCTTCAATTTCTCCCAAGAAGTGATTTTTTATTTTCCATCTTTCCTCCTACGATTCTGTAAGTTCTCATACCACAAAGAAGCATGCTTTTTAAGCTTAAGGATGGCCAATTTGCAACGTTTTTCATCATTATAACCCTTATATTCAAACATATTCTCCAAACTTCTAACCCAATCAAGAAATTCATTAGGATCAAGAGTACCTTCAAACTTCGAAAATTCCAACTTGATGTCTCGGTCACGGTTGTCCTCATGGTGTCGTTGGTGGTGTTCCCTTCTCCAGTGAGGAGAGTGAGAAACATCTTCCCTACTTGGGCTTCTCCTTCTTCTTCTAGGACTTCTTTTATTCTCCAAGACCTCAAGAAGTCTATCAAACTTTCTTTCTAGAGCATCCAATCTGGAGTGCTTATTGTAACTCTCATCATCTTCATAATAATACCTATCATCCATGTTTCTAGATAGAAAGCTTGTATCTTTGAGACAAAATTTCAAATTTTGTGGAAAAAAGATGAGATCTTTTGAAAGGGGAAAAAAGAAATTCAAAAGGTAGGATCTTTCTAGGCTAATAACCTAGGCTCTGATACCAAATTGATATGAAATAACCAAGAAAAATCAAGAAAAAGAGGGGGGAAAATCAAGTAACAACAATTTCAAATTAACAAAACAAGATAAACCTATTTCAACAATCACCAAGATATATGAAATAGGGGTTTTTAATCAAAGCTAACACAAAGTAAATCTAGGATTAAGGTGTAACCACAAAGATTACAAAGTAGCAATCACAAAGAAAGAAAATAATCACAAAGATTATGGGTAGAGAGAGAAAATCTCATTGATTTCAAAATTAAGCAAAGTTTCTCCCCAAAAGAAAGTTTAGGCCTATTTAAAGGCTTTACAAATAACCCTAAAGTTCTTAAATTACACCCCTTGGATTACAAATGAAAGGCCAAGATTAAAAGATAGTAAAAAGAAGCACAAAAGAAAGGAAGGCGTTCGCTCAAAACAGGGCATCGAGAGCAGCCGCTCTAAAGGGTAGGAGCGGGCGCTCCTCACTTCTGGAATTTCAAAAGACACCCATAGGAGCGGGCGCTCCTCCTGGGGGAGCGGGGGAGTGCCCGCTCCTCGCGACTACCTGGACTGCTCAACTTCAAACATTCATAACTTCTTTGTTTCTTGCTCAAATTTGGCATGTGACCTGTCGTTGGAAAGCTCTTAAACTCTACTTTTACCTCCAACTTGAATCACCTTAAAAAATTTTGTAACGAAGGAGAAATGGCTGAATGAAGTAGATGCATCATACATTGATAAATTTCTTTCTTGGCTAACACATGGAATCCTTGGAGCTTTAGGCCTCGTTCTTTAGAGATGCTCTTCACTACTCTGCTCTGCTTTGCTCTGCTCTGTTGAGCCCTGATCTACTATGTTTAGATCAAATCTGCTTTACTCTGCTCTGCTCAAAAGAAATCTTCTCTGCTTTGCCCTGCTTTGCTCTACTCTATTTTCAAATAATAATAATAATAACAATAATAATTAATATTCAATAATAATAATTAATATTGTATTGATGATAATAATTAATTATGTTAAATAATTTTGATAATTATTAATATTAAAAACAATTATAATAATTATTAATATTAATAATAATTAATATTTATTAATCATAATAATAATTATCAATAGTAATATTTAATAATTCAAACTATTAAGAATTAATATTTAATAATATTATTAATTTATAATTTCTAATAATTATAACAATTCTTTCAAATAAATAAATAATAATAATAACAATTAATAACAATTTCTTTTTATAAACATTTGATATTAGAATCAGAATGTATAGAAACATTTTATGTGGGTATTGATTGTTAGTTCATTGAGTTGAATTATTTTTCAAATATTTCCATACAATTTAAGAATTTAAATAACGAGGTTGTTTTCAAGTAGTACTTTGTATATCATTATTATTTTGAGGGTTAAAAATATATGATTAATACATATTTATAAGTAAATTCATTATTACTCATTAAATCAATTTACTTTAAAGTTTTTGTGAAATGAATATAAGTAAATTGTTGTCTTTTATCTTTATACTATTAACATATGCTAAATACGGTACACATTTATTTATGTTTTCACTCACCTAAATCAATGGTATATGCACTTAATAATAATAATAATAACATTTATAATAGTATTAATAATAGTGTTGAAATCTGCTCTGCTAACCTGAAATCTACTCTGCTGAAATTTAATCTGCTCTGCTCTGCTGACCCCTGCTCTACTCTTCCTAGGAGCTCAAAAGAACAGGGCCTTATTCTAAGAAAACAAAACTTACTCAAGTTTGATGATAGTCAACCCCGAGAGGTGCCACCAAGGAGTTTAGCTCGACTACGTGTCACAACACGTGGCACATCTTCAACTTCCACCACCAAGTTCCATGCACCCGCGTCATAACAAAAATTATGCAACTACTAATAACTACGAGTAGGACTAATCTAAATATTAAGGTACAAAAATACACAACGGTTCGCATACCGTACTTAGATTTACAAAAATACATGACGAAATGCAGTCCGTATTTTCTTCCCTAATCAGGCCCCACTAGTTGTCATTTCTTAAAACCTGTGAGATAGTATACATTCCATTCATCCATTCACTATATGTGAACGGCCCATGCATTTTACAATGATAAACAAGTAACAATGCATAAATACGTGTAAACTAGTAACTAACTTAGGTGGTTAATCCGATTAACGCGCCTAATTAAAACTAGTCAAAGTTGTTAACCGATTATGTGATTAAGCGCAATTAAAATAGCTCAACTAAATAACGAAGCTCCCACTAAATTCTGCATCCAACTTAATTAATCCGATATTTTGCCAAATTAAAAATTTGCAAGTGCCGCATAAAACCGAGGCCTAGCCTCCAAAAATTAATTTAATTAAATAAACATAAATAAATTAATTAAAACGGTAAAACGCAAAAAATTACAAAGCCGACCGCACGCAAGTGGCACGCGCACCTAGACTAGCTAGGCGTGTGCCATTGCTAGACACGGCTGCCTAGCAGCTCGTGCAATGCGGCGTAGTGCGTGCACCCGCACCACACCAACCCAGCACTACTAAGTACTCCCATGGGCATCCTAGCAGCGTTTGCTGCGGGCAGCAAGGTGCAAGGCAACACGCACTTAGCTGCCTGCCCTTCACAACACACCAAGGTTGCGCACAACAACTCACTCGCACACCCCGCACGCAAAGGCTATCGCACCAAGCTACTGCCCCCATATGCACACCATCGCACGCACACAAGCACTCGAGGCGCCCAGCAGCCTCGGCAGCCTCATGTGGGCTACGCCAGCAGCCCGGGTGGCAAAGAGCTTGCTTGGGACTCTTAAGCCTCGAATTGTGTGCTCGAGCTTCGGAAAAATTCCCGATTTTGTGTGACATTTATTATTAATTCTAAATTAATTTTAGAATTAATACTTTGAGCAAAAATGAAAAATAAAATAAGTCCAACTTAATAAATTTATTCAAGTGCACTAACCAAATTAATTCCAAGAACTATTCTTTGATAAAATTTGGTTTAACTTGATGCAACAAAATGAAGGGCTACTCTCACTATTAATTTAACCATCATAAATTAATTATGAGATTTGCCAAAACTAAAAGGAAGTTGGAATAATGAACATAAATATTCAATGAAAATTCCAACTTTAACTTGTGAATCTTTGAAAAATTACATCTTCCAATATGAAGGTTAATTAAAATTCAATCACAAGTTTGAAACTTTATGATTCCAATCAACTTAATAATGATTAAATCAAGAAAGTTCAATAAATCATCATGGAATTTAGTAACACAAAGTTCCAACCAACTAAAATAATTAAAGGTTAGATCTTTAGTACTTAAGAGCCTCAAAACACAAACTTTTCACACTTAAAGCAATTTATTTGGAATTATGTTAAAATTTAAGCCAACCATTAAGCCCCAATTACTACAAAGTAATCATGCTCAAATGTGGTCTAAAATTGCAGCAGCATAAAGGAAAAAACCAAACACATAATCATAATTATTATGCCATTAAGATTCAAGGTTTAAAAGATTTAAAAATTTTCTTCAAAACAAAAAATCCCTTGAAACAGGCATTTCTGGGCAGAATTTGGCTTTTTCACAATCCTAAAAGGGTCAGAATGTTTCCAGAGCATCGATTCCACCCAAAATTCACTATTCATGGGTGAAAATCTGGGTTCAGGAGCCAAAATTCTAATTAAAACGAGATTAAAATTAATAAAATTGAGCTACTAATCTAATTAGCAACAACAACCAGAAATTAAATCTATTTTAAACACCTTGAAAATATTAGTTATAAAAAAAATGAGCAAGGCTCCGATACCGCTGTTGGGTTTCGAAAGTCCGACTTTCTGCGGAACAAAACCTGACCCCAAGACCCGCTCATAATTAATATAACTAAAAAGCATAATTAACAAGATAAAGAGAAAAGACAATATTACCCTTGATGCGCGCTTCGCTCACTCAACGAGCTCTTACTTGGAAAGCTTCGAGTCCTGCACGTGCGAAGATCTCCGACGAAAATCCACCCACAACTCGACCCGTCCGGTCTATACTCGAAGTTTACCCGAGCTAGACCAAAAATAAACTAACTCGAGTTTTAATGAACTTAAAGGTTTACTCTCATTGGAGATGCCTTATTGAGTTCAACTCAAGTGTAATTCTCAAATCCGAATACATGGGTATTTATAGAGAATTCCTACAAACATTCCACTCTCCCATCAATGTAGGAGAGGTGGTAAAAATCATTTTTTTCATTTTATTTTTAATTCAAAAATAAAAGAAAAACGCTAAGGAATAATTAATCAACAAGTGTCAACAAGGAAGGAGAGGGTAGGTGATGACCACAAGGAGGGGGGACCAAAGCCTTGACCCCCAAGGATCCCCAAACAGCCTCAACCAACCCGAAACTGAAGCTACTCAAGGCGCGCCAGCTGGCGTTGCCAACCTTGGGCGCCAAGGCTGCCCTGCTGGCTGCCTGGCCCCTTGGCTGGGCCTACCAACTGGTCGCACGGGCCAACAACGAGCGCCAGCAAGCCTCACATTGATGCGGGCTGCTGGGCGATGTTGCCAGCACTTCCACGCGCAAGCCTAGCAAGCAATGCTTGCTGCTTCCTGCTGGACGTGGTGCGCTAAGGTGCTGCGCCCCTTGCATCTTGCACCAGCCTAGTGCTGCCAGCACCCTTGGCTTAGTGCGGTGTGCATGCCAGCTTTTGTGCTAGCACCATTGCCCCTAGCACTCGGTTTGCTCGGGGGATTCCAAGGCTAGGGGTATTTTGGTACTTTGTTGATTAATTGATTTTTACCGTCTCGTCTTTTATTAATTCGACTCGACTTGCGACGCTCGGTCTCGACACTCCTAGCTTGATTTCCGACGTCTATGTTCATAATACTCGAGTGACTCATTATTTCCTTCCGGATTAATTTGTCGTGACAAATCGTTAGTTGCTTGGGTCTGACCCGAAGGGTTCAGTCAAGATTAAGCTGTAATATTAATTATACATTAATATTATTAATCGGAAGCGGCCTCCAACTAGGCATTCCAATCACTTGACCTCACTGAATAATTAGCTTTCTAATAATTCCGAACCCACTATCGGAATAATACACTTGTTCAAAAGACATCATTCCTATCACCAAGATAAGCCCCCAAGGTATGCAACCTTGCTTTTGAATCTTGGTATTTTTATGCTTGAGATTTTTCTCACTTTTAAACTCTCTTTTACTTTATTTTTCCTCTCTATTTTTCTGTTTGCATTTTCTTTATATTCAAATCCTTTTTTATAAGTGTGGGAAATCCCGATCATGCGATCTATCACTCACTTGGCATTCATGTTTCTCAGGCACGGTACCGAGCACTCGATAAGAGACGCAATCTGAGACTTGTTCATATCAAAGACATGTTCATATCAATGACATTGGAACATTTGCCCTTTTGCACACTTTATTATTAAATTGCTATTTTTAATCTTTTGAAATTTTTTTGTAAAAATCACTCAAGCTTTTGTTCTTTTGAAAACTGTACGAGTTGCCATCCCAAGGTTAGGTAGATATGGGTTGATAAAAGAAAAGTCTATCATTAGACGAGGCTCAAAGTGTTTTATCAAGAAAGGATTGTATTTTTGAAAGGTGAAAGTGATATGATATGGCTACAAGGGGTGCTTCGAATCATTATTATACTTTGTGTTTAGTCCGACATTTTTTTTTAATACAATGCAATGATCATATGCAAGAAAATAAACGCTTATTTTATTAAAAAGTGAAGGGTGAAAAAAACAAACTCTAAGAAATAAATCTAAGTAAAAGATGGAGGGTTCCTATGCTAGACTTATTGGGGAAGGGGAATCAAAAGAAAAAGATAAAGGTCATGAAGCCTTGTCGTTGAAGCCCGTCTCGTGTGCTTTTGACACAAGGATGAACCTAGGTCGTTGGAAGCTAGATTTCCCGGTCAAAACAAAATTTGTAAAACTAAACCTACCCCTAAGTATAGGGCAAATCCAGGTCGAACCCAAGGGATGGCGGTTTTGCTAAAGTCTAAGCTAAGCTATTCCGAAATCATTAAAGGAATGGGTTGGTCTATGCTATCGAAATCAATTCAATCAACAAATGAAAATCAATTATCATTTAGGATCCACATACACCAATGATAAACTTTCTAATTCGAGGGAATTTGATCAACTAAGCAATGCGAGGGAAAACGAAATTTGCAATCAAAATCACTCAAGAAGCTACTTCCTAGGGTCAAGAAAGATGTCTCTAGAAATGACTTCAAAGGAAAATTGCAAATCATGATCAATCGATAATAATAGCATCCATATCAATTGTTCGTGTCATTGAAAGCTATTATGCAATCTAGCATGATCATCAAGGTTAGCTACTCATCTTCAAATCAAACACATGCACAAATTTCATCAACCAATAACCACATCAACAAATCAATCAAAAACCCCAAATTAGCTATAGATTATCACCAATACATGCTTCACCACATCCCTAGCAAAGGAACTACTCACTACTCATGGTAAAATTGAAAAGCATAACAAAAGTAATCATCAATCTCATCATCAACATTGTAATCCAAATATCAACAATCAAAATCAAGCTGAATAATAAAATTCAACAATATATAAAAATCAAACATAAAATTAAATTAAAAAGGAAAGGATTCTTACAAAAATTTGATCAATATCAAAGAGGAATGAAGATTTCAATATCACAATCATCAAACATCAAGTTTCTCTCTCTAAAATCTAAGAACAATATCACAAAATCAAGAGCTTCTCTCTCTAAAATCCCAATCAAAATCATTCTATTCTAAAACAAGGATTATTCTCTCTATAAAAATGAAGGAAATCAATATATAGTAAGACTGACTAATAAGAAGTCAGTCAGACGTCCAAAAGAGACCTCAAAAGGCGCGGCCTCTCACTCCTAAGCGCGGCCGCAACAAAATGGTACGGAAACAGGGGAAGGAGAGGCGCACGGCCGCTCCTGGAAGCTGTGCGGCCGCGCCAGCCACCCGAGCGGCCGCTCCTCCCTCGCGCGAGGCCGCGCCATGGGAGCAGGGGATGCCCTTGGGTGTGCTCGAAGATGTCCCCGTGACCTCCGGATGATGTATGTTGATAAGGCATTTTCTTAAAGCCTTTTCGGTGGGTTCAACACCGTCCTTTGATGTCCACATGGCATGAGAGCGCGGCCTTGAAGACTTAACTCTTGCACACCTTTGCTTTTGGGCTTCAAGTGGGGGAAACGGGAAACATCTTTGGCTTTGAATACCCCGATAGAATGCCAATGAGCTTCTTGAACATCACCAACTTCCTAGAATCAAAGAAAAGCAGACAAGTAAAGAAGAAAATGCAAAATGAACTAAGAAAAGCAAGAAAATAAGAAAGCAACTAAGGAAAATGCAAAATAGAGAAAATACAAGTAAAACTATAGAAAAGGAAATAAAAGAGATGCAAAAGTAAAGAAAAATCATCTTAAAAGAAGCTTTAAGAGTGCCATAATGACACTCATCAAACTCCCCCAAGCTAAACTTTTGCTCGTCCTCGAGCAAAACAAAGCAAGAAGAAATAGGATGAAAGACTTATTCAAACAAAGAAAAAGATAAGAATATTCACTAAGACTCACTTTCGTAGGAATCACGGTTGTTTTTAGCTACAACAAGCCCTTTAAACCCCAAAGTCGCCAATGAGAGCAAGTGAGGTCTCGTAAGGGTATCCAAAGAGTTTCACCCATAACTCTTGAAGGTAAAATGAGGCAAAATCATTAAAAAAAATTAAAATGAAAAATTCACAAGTAGCTAATGAAACGGACTTTTACAAATAACCAAATGCAAGTGAATAAACAATTTTCTATACAATAAGGGTATGCACGTTCCAAGATATCTAAGGTTGCATTGATTTGAACATAGGATATGCTAAGCATAGAGACCTAATGAAACACAGTTCACTTTCATCTCAAAACATTTTTAACACATTCTCCCAATTAGCTTCAAATCAACCTTTAGCAAGCATTTCAAGGATTCCTCGAAGGAACCAAAAAAAGAAAGAGATATAAGGCTACTCGACATCTGGACTAAAGCACACCGCTCTATAGGCTTTACTCACATCTCCCTCCACCGACTTGTGACTCAACCACAAAGGTCAAAAGGTCTTGAGAAGGGTTGTAATGTAAGGGAGAAAAGGGTGAGGGTAGGCTAAAATTTGAAATTTGGTGGTACACCTAATTGTGAAGCAAAGGATGATTAATCCTCAACACCATAATCAAGCAATCACCAAACAAAAACACCAACACCCCCAAGCTTATCCAAAGCCAAAATCACAAACATATATACAACAAGTGTAAGAACGCTTCCCTCCAATCTAAAATGAAGCATTGTCCTCAATGATTGAAATAGGGAGAAAGACACTTACATTTTGAACTTTTTCATATTTCACTTTTTATCACTTTTGCCAAAGCTTTTTGAATTTGCTTTGCTTTTTCTCATTTTTCCAGTTTTTTCATTTATCACTTTATTTCATTGTCCTCCCCTCTTTTAACTATGGACGGCTTTTTCAACTTGGCATTTCTCCTTTTATTCACAAGATATATACAATACAAACTTGCATTCATTACAAGAACCAATATACAACTCATCCACCATATACTCCAATAATGATCAATTGCTTCACAAAAACCAATAATGGAAACAAGAATGAAACAAAAGGCTCAAAATCTATAGATATGGCTTGAAAAGAAGATTTATGACTCAAATGGTTAGCAAGTAGGAAAATGAAAACCCAAAATAAAGAAATAGAAAACTATCCTAGAAAAAGAAAATCACCACCCTGAAAAGATACCTTTGTCCTTCCTAAATGGCTCAGTCGCGATCTCGGGAGACAATAGTCAAATTCTAGATAAAGCATACAATAGTCAAGGATCCATGTGACGCTCAAGCAAGATATGTAGAAGGTTTGAAAAGAATGAAACCTCACATGGTTGTAGCAATAACTCACTATTAGTTTCAAATTCACCAAAAGGGAGCAATTGCAAATTTTAAAAAACTATTAGAATCCGGCTTCAAGGTCCCAAAAGTTCAAAAGACATTACCTTAGCATACTCTATCCTAGAATCAAGCAAATATACTCTCAAACCGTGCATACCAATACCACAGAGGAAACTATTCATTCAAAAGCAAAAGTTCGGATGATATTATGTCCTTAACAAAAGCATAACATGAAAAGAAAACTAAAAGAAAGCCTCAAAATCATATTTTTGGATTTTTACATTTATGAAAAGAATGTAATGAAAAAGGAAAGTAGAAAAGAGAAGAAAAGGAAAACAAAGGAAAAGATATAGAAAAGTGCAAAGATGCATGCATGTCATATAAATCCCAATTGACAAACAAGTGGTCATTCGACAACATCGCTAATGACCCGAAACACCCTTGGTGTTACAAAGCAAACATCCTCGATTCATTAAACTCTTCCTAAACTAATCCTATTCTATGCAAGCAATGAAAGAAAATAGAGAAAAGGGGGAAATAAGAAAGATCTCACCGGGAATCCAAGATAAGCAAAGAAAAGTGTGGTAAAGAAAATACCATCTCCATGAAACTCCACAAGCATAGCATGAATTTGCAAAACCGAGTGAGAATGAAAAAGAGAAAATGAACTATATACAAAGAAAACGGTTAGTAACTTCAAAACAAAATAAAAAGAAAACAAAATCAAACATGAAAAACAAAGAAACAAGAACAAAGTAATCTACAAAATCAAACTATCCTACAAAATCAAGTCATAACCAACCAAACAAACTAACAAAATCAACTATACACTTAAAAGAACAAAAACATCTAAACACCTAAGCAAAAATTATTTGGATTAGTGGGATTTGGATTCAAGGGCTTTGGATTTTCAACACATCATGGAAGAACAATCATCATCAAAAACAATCACCAACACATCATGGAAGAACAATCATCATAAAAAACAATCAACGAAAGATTTTCAACAAGAAATAACATGATATGATCATGGAAACAACAACAATGCTCAACAACATCAAGTATGAATCAAGATAAGCAATCATACACCATCAAGACATGAAAAGCAAGGATATCCAACAACAACAAAAATGGCCACCAAGACTCGTCATTACACTAGTGTCCCCCCAAGCTAATAAAAAATACATCTCAACATCCTATCAATACAAAACAAAGATCACATGATAAAGGGATGGAGGTAAAAGCACAAAGTAAGGGGGAACTAGTTACCACTAGGCCCAGCATTATCATTGCCATCATCCCTATCGTATAAAAAGCCGGATAGGGGACCATAAGGATCCTATCCCCGGTGTAGCCGGGTGGCCAACCATAATGGCCCCTAAAGTTATCTTGTTGCCAAGGAGCCAAGGGAGTATATTGCTCGGGCGATTCTAGAGATAATGGATGGGTGAGATCAACATAGGGGTAGTTAGGATCACCCCTATAGTCGCTCCCACCGGGCACACGGTAATCATAGTTATCGTGCTCATCCGGGAATGACCTAGTCTCGGTGTTGGACCCTTGAGGTCCTTGCCAATATGGGTAGGTAGCCTCCTATATTCTCCCCAAGAAGGTATGGACAAATTTGAGGAGGGAATTACCGGTAGTTAACCGGGGGAGTGATCTCCCCACGGTTAACAGTCGCATCATATACTTGTTGTTGTTGGAGAAACATACCATGTTGCATTTCGGTGATGCCTCTCATTTGGTTGTCTATTGCCTCGAAATCTTGGTCATACATCCCCTCCATACGGACTTGCATTCCCGCCATTTGGGCACTCAAGGCCTCCATGTCGGGGTTGGCGAATTGATGTCGTTGAGGTTGAGATTGTTGTTGTTGTTGTTGTTGTTGTTGTTCTTGTTATTGTTGTCGTTTATTTCTTTGAATTTGTTGATCTTCATTGAGCACATCTTCCATGTCTTCATCCTCCCCGAGGATGTGGTTAGTTACGGGCACAAACCATACAGTCGAGGCATGCCGGTGAAGAGAGGTCAAAAAGGGGTTCGGAAGATAGCACCGATAAGAGTTCCTCACAAGCCAATCAAACATCACATCATCATCGCTCTTTTCTATAAATTGCACTTGCTTGAGTTGAGCAATGTCGAGGTAAAGGGTGTCGAGATCCCCTACTGGAGTGCAAGAAAGAAGATACCTCCCATAGCCAAGTCTAGTAGCCAACCCCGTGATCATGCTACCACAAGGGATGTCTCCCGACCTACTACCCCTCATGTCTATACAATTCCTCAAAAATATGCGCCCGAAGTTCAACCTCCCAAGCAACTCTTCCCTAGTTGCCATCCACAAAACTCGCAACTCAGCTTGCGACATCTTGCCCAAATCTTGCTTAGGGAAAACCGAGTACTCCAATACCCGATGAAGCACTCTTAAACATGGCTGGAATATGTCGCTTGCAAGGGAATAGCAAGCGGTGAACTCATTCTTCCCCGAGATAGCTTAAGCATTTTGGGAATACCCACCCAAGTAGTCATGCTCAAAGAAGAGAATATCCACCCCCGGATTAAAGTTAAGGGTCGCATTGAACTCGGCCAAGGACATGACATGTTCATGATTGAAAAGCTGGAAGGTGATTTTGAAGTCTTTGTCACCAACCGAAGTAGAAGTCAAAGAGGCCAAAAACTCCCTAGTTGGCTCAAGGTAGGTCCGATAGCTCTTGTTCACAAAGCTACCTAACCTAAGGTTTTCGAATAGAACCCATAAGTCCTCATCACCCAATTTGATCATGCTTAATTGATGGTAATGCTGTGCGGGCTTTATGGTTCTTTTCTTGAAATTAGCCCAATGTGGCTTATAGCTTGGATTGGCAAAACGGGTTTTTAGTAGAGGAAGAGGCTTTTCATTTTGTGTTTGGGAAGAGGGAGTGTTTGATGGAAAAGATTCTTCAATGGTGATGTTTGTCTTTCTCTTTTTAGAAGTGAGGGCTTTCATGATCTTAGAAGTTTTTTTTACTTCACCAAATTCACAACCAAAAACACAATCACAACTCCACAAATCGCCACAAATCACCACAAACACAACACTACCACAAACTTGGTTCAACCAACCAAGTATACCAACCACCACTTACTACCACTTACTACCAAAATCAACCTTCCACAAATTACAACCAAATTACACAAATGAATACACAATCAACAACAAAACAATGTGAGGCATAATTAAGCAACAACAACACATATAATCAACATAATTACTCAATCAATCACCATATTCAACAAAATTGATACTACTACTATTCACAATCATTAAGTAATCAAATTCTTGCAACAAGATGATATAATAATGTAAAATAGAGGTAAAGAAGATGATTATACCATACTAGAAGCAAGAATGACCAAGAATTAGGCACCAAATTCCACCACACCAAAAAACCCCAATTTGCTCTTCAATGGAGGAGAGAGATTGGAGAAGAAGAAATGGAGGAAGGTAGTATAACTTTTGATGAAGATGATGAATTTTGAGTAGGAAATTGTTGAATTTGTGAGTTTTTTGATGATTTAAGGGTGATTTTTGATAGTTTAGGAGTTAGGGTTTTGCTGCTTTGCTATTTAGAGGGAGAGAGTAGTGCGAACGATAGTGGGTTTGGATGAAATGAGGAAAAGACAGGAGAAAGAAATAAAGATGTAGGCTCGGCTGGGCAAGTGCGCAGCCGCGCAGCAGGGGTACACGCCCGCGCCCCTGCTGCTCTCTTTCTTGCTTGCTTCTTTGTTCTTGGTGCGTTCATATATCGGCTTAATGATTTTTATCATCTCGAGATTATTGAACCCACTATACCAATCAGTTTCTAAATCCATTTTCAGTGGGTTCAACATTCCAAATCAAAGAGAGCACCATAATGAACCTACCAAGCACAAATTTGCTTCACATTTTAACACAACTTTTCCTAACTTACCTCTTAATTTACCTTACCCATTCAACTAGAAATTCAATAATATCGAGCATACTCTCACCAAATACCACGAAACATCTTCCCATAGTGCTCATGCTCATTCGAGGTATTCCAATTCCAATGAATTCAGCCTATTAATCCAAATACAAAACAAGTGAAAGAAAGAAAACCAATTGAAAGAAAACTAAGGAAAATAGAATAAAAAAAAAAATTTAGAAAACCGGGTTGCCTCCCAGGAAGCGCTTGCTTAAGGTCCTTAGCTCGACCCTTCCTCCAAATCATGGAGGGTCAAAGAACACCACCTTGTTCAAAGTGGTAGAGGGGACAAACTCTTTCTTATTCCTTAGCAACTTCACATCGTTGCATGATGTATTCTCATTTGATGAAACTTCCGAAATAAGCTTACTTTGCTTCAACTTCATTCTCTTCTTCATAAAAGCTCTCTTTTTCTTCTTTGTCTTCTTACTCCTTCTAGTGGATGGCTTCTCACCTTTAACACTCTTGGAGTCACCCTCGTCTTCTTGAGGGTAGAGCTCAAACCATGTAGCAATATCAATCATCTCCTCATCCACAAGCTTCAAAGACTCCTTGTTCTCTTCACTAACCGTCTTGCATTCAACACTCAAAGGCACATCATCACAAACCCCAAGAACTTTGAGTAGAAGAAACAATCATGCATACATTATCATTGGAATGAGGAGAGTTATGTACATAATTCCATTCACAAGAGACAAATATTCATGCATCGGTTTAAGCTCAAAACTAGCCTTATTATTACCAACTCTCAAAGTAATAAGGCCACCTTTCACATCTATCAAAGCTCCCGAAGTAGCTAAGAAAAGTCTCCCTAAAATGATAGGTATGTTATCATCTTTCGCTACCTCAAGCACAATAAAATCAATCGGAATTGTGAACTCTTTTATCTTGAGGGGAACATCCTCAACTCGTCCCTTTGGAAACTTAATAGATCGATCGGCCAATTGCAAAGTCATGTTGGTTGGAAGAAGCTCGCCTAGCTTAAGCTTCCTAAAGACCGAATAAGGCATGATACTCACACTAGCACCTAGATCGCATAGAACATTTTGGAACAATTTTCTATTGATTTTGAAAGGGATAGAGAAGTTACCCGAATATTTCATTTTCTGGGGTAAATCATTATAAATCAAAGCACTACAACATTCCCTAACCTCTATCGAATCAATCTCATTGCACTCTCTCTTGCCACTCAAGATTTCCTTAAGGAACTTAGAATATCTAGGCATTTGAGTCATAGCTTCGGTAAGAGGGATTGAAAGATGAAATTCCTTAAGCATATCAAGAAATCTCCCAAATTATTCATCAATTTTGTTTCTCAAAAACTTTTGGGGATATGGAAGTTTGGGCTTGATTACCTCCTCTTGCACTTTTTCACCACTCTTCTCTTCCTCTTGGGCTTCTTTACTTACCTTCTTTGACACATTGATCACTTTTTCCTCACTTGAATCACTCATCTTCTCATCTTCCTCACTCTTCCTAGAAACTCTCTCTTCAAGCACTTTCCCACTCCTTGTGGTGATAGAATACACGGGTTTCGTAGGTTCAACTCCTTGTGAGGGTAAAGAAGAAGGACTAGCATTCACACTCTCTTTCAAGGTATTAGCCAATTGAGTGATTTTAGTTTCAAGCATCTTATTGTGTGTCAGCATCTCATTAAACTTTTTATCACTTACCGACATGTAAGTGTTCACAATTTTGGTTTGGTTCTCGATGATCTTTTCCAAGGTAGTTTTAGAAGATGAAGGTTGAGCATAGAAATTCTCACCATGCCCTTAGTTCTTGGAGCAAATCCGGGTGGGGGTCCCCTTTGGTTGTTGTTTTGAAAATTCCCCCAGTTTTGGTTGCTCCAATTACCCTAGTTTTGATTTTGGCCATTGTTTTGGTATTGATTACCATAGCATTGACCTTGGCTTTGGTTTCCATGCCCTTGGCCTTGTTTTTTATTATTATAGCCTTGATTATTATAGTTCCTTCGGAAATTTTGTTTTCCTTGGTTTCTATTACCACCATTGTTATAATTATCAAAATTCCCTTGTTGGTGAGCATTTCTATTCCCAAAGTTTCTTGGACCATCAAATCTTTGTCCATTGTTGTTATTTGAAACAAAATTCACTTGCACACAATCATTATTATCAACATCATCACAACTCTCAAATGCATGAGGACAATTAGAAGAATCATGGTCATATGACCCACATACATCACAAAATACACATCCATTTCGCATATTATTCGAAGTTGAAGGAGGAGGAGAGTTAAAAGATGTACCTCTCCCATTATTGTGGGAGGGAAGAATTGGTGCTTGTGAAGAAGCACTCTCAAGCTTTGCCTTAATAGAGGTCATCTCCTTCCCCAAGTTTGAGATTTGTGAGGACAAATTGTTGATGGCATTGAGATGGTTGATTGAATAAACCGTTGAACCACTTTTTCTTGTCGAGTCTCTCTCACCTTCTTTCCAATCCATGTGATATCTCACCACATCCTCAATTAAGTTCACCACTTCATCCTCCGTTTTGTTCATGATAGGGCCTCCGGCACTAGCATCCAAACAAGACTTTGCTTGAGGACTTAAACCTCCATAGAAGATTTGGATGATTTGATAGGTAGGAATCCCATGGTGTGGGAACTCTCTTTGGTACTCCTTATACCTTTCCCATGCCTCATAAAGACTTTCATTCGGCTTTTGCTTGAAGCTTTGAATGAGAGCTCTTGCTTCGGCCGTCTTCTTTTGTGGATAGAACTGAGATAGAAACTCCTCAGTCACTTCATCCCATGTTCTCAGAAAGTTTGGCTTCACCTCCTTGTCTAACCATTCTAAGGCACGTCGAATAAGAAATAAAGGGAAAATTTTAAGTCAAATAAACTCTTGAGAAACCCCGTTCACCTTAATTGTATTGCAATACTTCTCAAATTCCTTAAGATGATTAAGGGGACTCTTATGCTTTGCACCACTATATTGACGCCTCTCTATCAATGTGATCATCACCGGTCTTATCTCAAAATCATTTTCCGGTGTCGTAGGAGTAGCAATCCCACTTTCAAACCTATAAGCTCCGGGAGTTCCCAACTCTTTCAATGCTACTCTCGGATGAGCACCCATGCTTTCTCGTTCTTCTTCTTCTTCTTCTTGAGGGATTTCCTCTCTTGGGGGACTTAGACTTGAGGAACGATTGGCAACCCTTATCCCTGTTATGGTCCTCTCAATTTCCGGATCAAATGGCACTAAATTTCGATCTTGTGCCCTACGCATACAAAAACTCAAAGTAAAATATCAATAGCACGGCTACAAATGTAGCCTAAAAGAAAGAAAATCTTTTTGTATTTTTCAAATAAGATGGAATAGACTCAATCAACAATAGCATTCACCATGCCTTCCCCGGCAACGGCGCCATTTTTGACATGAGAGGATGAACCTAGGTCATTGAAAACTAGATTTCCCGGTCAAAACAAAATTTATAAAACTAAACCGAACCCTAGGTATAGAGGCAAGTCCAGGTCGAACCCAAGGGAAGGTGATTATGCTAAAGTCTAAGCTAAGCTATTCCGAAATATTAAAAGGAATGGGTTGGTCTATGCTATCGAAATCAATTCAATCAACAAATGAAAATCAATTATCAAAACACTAGGGAATTTAGGATCCACATGCACCAATGATAAACTTGCTAATTCGAAGGAATTTGATCAATTAAGCAATGCGAGGGAAAACGAAATTTGCAATCAAAATCACTCAAGAAGCTATTTCCTAGGGTCAAGAAAGATGTCTCTATAAATGACTTCAAAGGATATTGCAAATCAAGATCAATCGATAATAATAGCATCCAAATCGATTGTTCGTGTCATTGAAAGCTATTATGCAATCTAGCATGACCATCAAGGTTAGCTACTCATCTTCAAATCAAACACATGCACAAATTTCATCAACCAATTTAACAACATCAACAAATCAATCAAAAACCCCAAATTAGCTATAGATTATCACCAATACATGCTTCATCACATCCCTAGCAAACGAACTACTCACTACTCATGGTAAAATTGAAAAGCATAACAAAAGTAATCATCAATCTCATCATCAACATTGTAATCCAAATATCAACAATCAAAATCAAGCTAAACAATAGAAATTCAACAATATATCAAAATCAAACATAAAATTGCATTGAAAAGGAAGGGATTCTTACAAAACTTTGATCAATATCAAAGAGGAATGAAGATTTCAATATCACAATCATCAAACATCAAGTTTCTCTCTCTAAAATCCAAGAACAATATCACAAAATCAAGAGCATCTCTCTCTAAAATTCTAATCAAAATCAATTTTATTCTAAAACAAGGATTATTCTCTCTCTAGAAATGAAGGAAATCTATATATAGTAAAACTAACTAAGAAGAAGTTAGTTAGACGTCAAAAAAAGACCTCAAAAGGCGCGGCCTCTCACTCCTAATTGCGGCCGCAACAAAATGGGTACAGAAACAGGAGGAGGAGAGGCGCGCCCCCATACATCTTTGGCCTTGAATACCCCGAGAGAACGCCAATGAGCTTCTCGAACATCACCAACTTCCTAGAATCAAAGAAAAGCAAACAAGTAAAGAAGAAAATGCAAAATGAACTAAGAAAAGCAAGAAAATAAGAAAGCAACTAATGAAAACGGGAAATAGAGAAAATACAAGTAAAACTATAGAAAAGGAAATAAAAGAGATGCAAAAGTAAAGAAAAATCATCCTAAAATAAGCTAAATGAGTGCCATAAATGACACTCATCAGCTTTATCATCACTCGGTCTTCTTGTCCGCTGGAGGTATGGGAAGCTTGTTATTATCGATCAAATATGAGATGGCCTCTTTTAGCTTCCAACAACTCTCGGTAGTATGTCCCCTACCTTGATGGTACTTGCAATGAGAGTTAGAATCCTAGTTGGGTGATCTATTTTTAGGTGCTGGATCTTGAAGAGGTCCAATGGGAGTGATGAGTTCCTTGGCATGGAGTCAATCGAAAGCAGTATCGTAGTTCATCCCAATAGGGGTGAATTCTTTCCTCAGTTGCTTTTTAGGTCTTTAATTACCCGTGGCTAAGAATGTAAAACCCCAACAATTCTCTCTTTAAACCTGTAAATACCTTTAATAAAATGCAAGAGAATTACTGACGTGCTACCGCCACGTGTTCAAACGTTAAGGCTAATTCAGAATTTAGCAGCGGAAAAGCTAACTCAATTATAAATAAGTTTCAAAACCAACAAACATAACCAAATTAAGTCTTACAAGTTGAAACCATTAAGGCCCTTATTCAGAACCCAATAAAAGTGGTAAATAAAACAACCAGAGTTTAAATAAATTCAAATGTAAGAAATAGAATAAACTGTGAATGGTAACCAACACTTCACTCAAAATCCCATTACTTTTATGCAAGTTCTGATCATGTGTAAACATGTGAGTGATCTTCTCCCCAATATTACAATTGTAAAAATTAGATCATTACAGGGTCATTGAAAATGCGAAGGCCATGACCAAAGAAAGACACACAAAAGCACGCAATCAGCAACTCTGAATACATACAAGCTACGAAATATAATAAGAAATTCCTAGCATGCTATTAATAATCAATCATCAAGTACAATTTAGTTATAGACTCAAACACATGACTCAACTGTTTACACTACTAAGACTTCACTAATTAATAATAGGTAAATCATTTTATTTTATTTATTGGATTAAGCAATAGACAAGGTTGTCCATCCCATGCTCCATTTGGAACATCAATAAAAGAAAATCCTCATGCCTCCTTTCGGAGACATCAATAACATCCAATGCCCACGGGCGCGACTCCGTGACCATAGATAGTGTGAGATCTCATCTAACTTCTTGTTTTTGAAAAGTATTTGAAACAGGAGACTCATAGATCAGACGGCCTCTAGAAAAGTGCACGGCTAATACCCCGTGTACCCCAACCCCTGATTGTCATTACTCTAGATGTGCACAAATCTAGAGTTTTAATGCTCATCCATCTTGCACTTTACGTGATTTACAAGTTTAGACTTGGTGATGACTCGTATGCAAAGCAATACCCAATCAATCCAATATCAATTCAATAAAGTAAACCAAGTTTCCAATTCAATTCTTGATTTATTAGTGACAAGCAATATTTATTAATTTTTCCTTTAACTACCTCGGTGTATTAGTGCATAAAGCACCCTAATACCTTAACCTCGTCTTATAAGACTTAAACTCTTCCTTTACTCATTCTATCTCATTAATCGTGAACGAGTAATAAAATAATTCATTCCACGTATTCACGTACCTTTGCCTCTAAGCTCATCTTGCAAATTAACGCATGAATAATACTTACAAGATAAATTAATACACAATCCTCATACTTGAATCAAAACCAACCATCAAATCAAGCATTAATCACAATTAATACCATACAATTTCAACCAATCCACACGTTCCTAACATGATTCTAAGTTTTCTAAGTCCTTAAACATGCTCCTAAACTCAAGGTTTTCGTATCCTTGTACTTACCTTGAGTAAATGAATTGGTATGCCACTTTACTAACAAGAAATTACCTTTTATAAAGTCCTCTCCTAAACCAAACAACAATAATTCAATCAATACCCAAGCAATTAAATTTACAGCAATACTAAGTTACTTTAAAAACATCAAAATCCAATTAAACAACACTTTAAAACCTTCCCTTTAATTAAAATCAAAATCTTATATATAGTTCTTTAAGTTTCCTTCATAAAAACCTTAAAATACACCCTTATACATGAAATTACAGGAAGTTCTTTAAGTTTCCTTCATAAAAACCTTAAAATCTAAAAATTTACTTTATACATGAAATCTTAAATTTATAGAAATCTTTGAAACTACTTACATTATATATTAAGTTAGTAGGCTTTAAACACAAAAAATCACCAATTCAATGCATTTAGAGGCTTTAAAAACAATAACCTAAAATCTGAAAATTAGTTTTAACCATCAAAAATATAATTTTGACATAACATAATCACTATATATTTAAGTAACTTGACTAAAACGTTTTTAAGCCCTAAAATCATGAAAACCAAGATTTAAACCCTTAATTTTTAATTAAACCAAATCTGAAATTTTATTCAATAAATTAAATGTAATAAAACTCATAAATTTATAATATTTTGTAATTCATATATATAATTAAAGCATAATAATAACAATTAAATAATAAAATTGATAAAGATTTAAACTTGGGTTGAATTAACAAAAGAAGAGAAAACGAGAGGGAGAAAGGAGAGAGGGCGAACTGCTATCGAGGGGAAGGTCGCGGTGGACGCTGGAGCAGTGGAGGCGGCATTGGTGGTGGCTGGTGTCACCGGGCAGCAAGCAGTTTTTTTTTTTTTTTTTTTGTGAAGTCGTGAAAACAAGGCAAAGTAGTAGCAGCAACTTACGTGAGGTTTTGAGTGAAAAGGGAAAATATTGTAGGTGGGTATAAATAATAAGAAGTGGGTTTTGGGATTTCCTAATCCAAATATAATAAGGATGACTTGTTTAGGCCCAAATACATGCCAAAGTTTAGAAATAAGATTTAAAGTTGGGCTTTCAGGTGATTTGGACTAGGCTCTTAAGTTGTACGGGTAGAATTTCTATTGACAATAGTTATTAATGACTAAATAACTTAAAATTAATTTAATATTTTCAAAATATTTATAAAAATATATATTTATTGTAAAATAATCATATAATTAATAATAAAATATAGTTATAATAATTACAAAATCATGGGGGATTACAAAGACTTCATTAAGGTCAAAGATACTAACATGGTTACTAGAGTAGGTGTTTTCCGAAGAAGAAGGATTGTCGTTCTTCTTTCTTTTCTAGCCACTGTTGTTATTATTGTTAGTAGCTTTTTGTCTTGCAAGGTCGTCTTCAATATCAATGCCTATGTTATAGACGGCCTTGAAAATATTGAAATTGCATTGATATTTCAAGTGCTTTTGATATTTGTCTTGGAGATTCTTAATGAACATCCTTATAGATTCTTTTTCAGTAGGGACCTCGACCATCTTAGTAGAACCCTCCACCTATTGAAGAAAGAGGTGAACCCTTCGTTTTCCTTTTGCTTTAGCATCTCAAGTTCCCTATGGTTAGTTTCAACTTGAATGTTGCACTTGTACCTATCAATGAAAGCGTTTGTAATGGAATCCCAAGTAGAGATCTTCTCCTTGTCTAGGGGGGAAAAACCATTGTTGACAAACGGTTCCAAGAGATAGTGAAAATAATGAAGGGAAGACTTTTTTGTCAATTACCTTAATATTCATTTTTAGTCTCGAAAGCTCTTAAATGAAAATAAGGGTTGTTGGTAGGCTTGAACTTAGGGATGTCATTGGCATTGAACTTCTGTGGAAGAAGTTCCTTGTCCACTAAGACCCCTTGCGAGCTAATTCCTTGATACTTATAGTCGTTGGAAATTTTACTCAGGATTTCTTCCATACGCTCAATCTGTTGTTGCTAACTAGGATCCGTTGACTTGAAGAACGAGAGTCTTCAATATCTTAGTTAGATTGTTCATGTTTTGCCTCAACTCATCAACTTCTTGTTGGGAAGCCATTAGTACGAACTTTTTTTTGTGTCAAATGGGTTTATCGAAGAGTAGAAATTGAACGAAAGTGTTGTCCTTGATTAATCGCCCCTCTCTCCTTGACCAAGTGCTGTAGAAAAGGAAGTCATGGATACTTATTGTTAATCATTTGACTCAAACTCGATTCAACATGCATATATGAGGAAGGATCATGGAGTATGATGGGAATGATATGTATGAGCAAAGCGTTTGGAGAGTAGAAAGATGATGTAGATGGAGAGATGTAGAAGAATTTAGGAATAGAGTGGACCCCCAACTCAAATGACGGAAAGGACGACTCATGCTTGGACCTAAGACATGGTCATGGTGTGAAAAAGTATGCACGAAGTGCGTGGAAACTTGTGAGTGTAAGTGATATGTTCAAGACTCGTTCATGACCATGTGACTAGACTATATGACCAGATTCGAACAAAGACTAAGTTAAGACCTCATGCATATACACTAAGCTAGACAAGTTGTGGTATTTTGATCATAACTTTTTATATGTGACTCCGAATTAGACGAAACCAACGTCAAATGAAAGATAAAATCCGGGGCTACAGATTAATAGATTGCACGACACGTAATTCTTTCTAGAACTCCAGTTATGACCAAAATAAGTTAACGCTTGTGCAGTATATGGGAATAAAAATTCTGGTTGACTCAAAGGAACTATGACTAGATTTTAGGCATATTTATGAGTTCAAATTAATTAATTAATTAATTAAGCAAAATCTTTTAGTCATTGGTTAGTTTATTAAGACTTATTTATAAACACAAGTCAAAACAAACGGTTAGCGTAAACACATACACGCTATGCACAAGTAAAAAATGCACGAGAAGTCAAATAGTCACACATGATGGGATGAGTTTGCAACCTGTAGGGAATATTTCAAGCATTACCCAAAACTTGAACCCCACTGTGATCATACACTTAAACATGGTGGCGTCCAAAGGGAAGGAAGCTAGAGCAAAAGAGTCGCCAACAAGTTTTAGGAACTTGTAAACCGTTCACAGGGTGAAGGTTACACCCCTTAACGATCCATGAGATCGTCAACTCCAATAGGTCTGGAACCAAGACTAAAAGTTCGGGGATGAAGGTACAAATCCAACCTAAAAGAGATTGAACCTGCCCTAATAAAATAGGCCTTACTTTATTCTTCTCGTATTCATGTGCGCTTTCTGACTAACATGCATTCAATAGATTAACCCTAAACCTGTTTACCTATGTTGGTTGAATATTAATGCACAAACAAAACTATTATTGGCGATCACTTGAATTATAATCATATTAACATAAACAAGATTATTAATTAACTTATTAAGCGTGATTACAAGTACATATTCCCTTTAAACCTGCAAGAGAGGGCGTGATTAAGCAATAACAATGAATAAGCATCAAGCAACATGATAATTATAAATCATAATAACAATCATAATTAAAATAATCATGTTAAGGCATAATATTATTAGCAAGATCCTAGGCATGATACTTACAAAATTAATAACAAACCCTAGCATGTCACTAAGCATTAAAGATCAAAGCTTTAGCCCTAACATGATACTAGCATGATATTGATATGATATTAGAAAGCATAGGAAGCACCCTAAACATGATACTAGAAAGCAATAATAACATCCTAACATGATGCTAGGAATTAATAAATAATAAACATGCTTTCTACAAGAATAGAGCAATAAGACTACATACTTTGATGTCTCGTGCCTCTTTCTAATAACAAAATACACGCGTTAGTAACTTCAAGGAAAATAATAAAATCAAACAATTAAATTAAATAATTGAAATAGAGATTTGGGACCAAACCCTCAGAAATATCAAACCTTTCACGTCTAGGGCGAAGGCAACTTTGAACTTGGCTAGGTGTGTCTAGTGCTAATGTATGAGGAATTGTGAGAGGGACGGTTTAGAAAAGAATAGAGAGAGAGAAAGCTTCTAGCTTTTAAACAGAAAAAAGAGAGAGAGATGATGATTGTTGATTGAGAGTTGATCCTTGAAAACGGAGGTCCAAGGACCCTATTTATAAGAAAATAGTCTGGAATTGATAGAAAAGAATCAGAGTTCGAAAAGGAATAAAACACGCTTCTGTCGCCATGCGATAAGTTTCGTCGCCAGGCGACGAAACTGTCATTTGGCGATGCAGAAGGTTTTCCACGAGTTTCCAACGCGGAATCTATTTTTCGATAAAATCAAGTCGTAAAATCCGTACGAAGAGTAAAATCATAATTTCATTTAAAACACTTCTTTTATTCCAAATAAAACTCATAAAACATAATTATCAATCCTAATCCCCTTAGGATTCAAAAGAACCTCCTAGAAGATTCTAGAAGACTATAATCAATCCTAATTGCATTAGGAATGATAATTCATAATAGGTCCTCGTCTAGATCATTGGGCCGCATATAAGAACCAAACCGGGCCTAGTTTAGTATTTTGGCCATAATTTCCTCATTATTCATCGGAATTGGGCTTATAATATGTCGTTGGAAAGCTTTTTCGAGCCTAATCCAACTACAACATTATTGGACCCTTATCATAGACCAAACTAAACTGGATTGGCTATTTTCATAAAATAGAGCAGGTTTTTGAAAACAGAAAGAAAGATTTTTAAAATAAAAACTAACCACAGCATTAGACTTCCCACACTTTCACCTCATTCGATTATGATTCGACGCGAAAGGCATTCATCACTGGGTTTGGTTTTGGGGAGACACATTTGGGTGTCTACATAACCTAACCATGGCTCTAGTTCTCTAAAGTTCAAGGATTAAGGTATTCAAAATAGGGTCCATGGTTATGAGTCCAGATGCATCACATGGAAGCCTTACCTTTGGAAGGCTTGGCGCGTATGGATGGGACCCCGCAAGTTAAACTTGCTTTCATGGTTTGGTAAACTCACAAACTCGGATGTACCCTTCGTTGTAATGAGCGTTCGATTGGGTAGATGGAGCGTGAATTCCTAGAGGGTTATGGCCATATGTAGAACACATATGGGTTCAGAAAAAAAGGAAAAACTCAATCAGGAAGTAAAATCGGCCAAATAGTGCTAGAATCGGTTGAAGCAAGAAGGCAGATTTCTGGCTCGATATTGGAAGAACTTGTCGCGAGTAAACAGGGACCATCGCGATGAGATGACCCTGTCGCGGTGCGATAAACTTATCGCATCGCGACAAGGCCATCGCACTCCGATGGGCACTGCTTTCTCAACGACAGTTCCTACATGCCTCAGCAGCTTTCTGTGTTCTCAAAATTTTCTGAATTTTCGCAGCATTTTTTCGATTCTAGTTGTGAAAGATAAGTCCTAAATTTCCTACGTGTAAAAATCATATGTTTTTAACGCATTACGGATTCTTTTTCAAATGCAAACCTTTTTATGTTTATTCCATTAATGTCAATCAAAATTACGCATATGAATACTTAGAACGTTTCATTTCTCATCAACTCATTCTAAATTATAGCCAAAATGAAATTTAGGAATTAAAATAGAAATCCTCCCCAATGAAGTTGCTAAAAACATTAGGGAATATTTCAAGAATCTCACACTTAAGCCCCACTATGATCATACACTTAAGTATGGTAGCGTCCAAAGGGAAGGAAGCTAGAGCAAAAAAGTCGCCAATAAGTTTTAGGAACTTGTAAACCGTCCACAGGTTGAAGGTTACACCTCTTCACGATCCAAGAGTTCGCTAACTCCATAGTGGTCCTGAACCAAGACTGGATATTCGGGGATGATGGTACAAATCCAACCTAAAAGAGATTGAACCCGCCCTAAATAGGCCTCTACTTTGTTCTTCTCATATTCATGTGAGTTTTCCGATTAACATACAATCATTAAATTAATCCTAAACCTGTTTAATCTATGTTGATTGATTATTAATGCACAAACATATCTATTATTGGCGGTCACTTGAATTAAAATCATATTAGCCTATATAAATTTATTAATTATCTTATTAAGCGTGATTTCAAGTACAATTTCCTTTTAAACCTACAAGAGAGGGCGTGATCAAGCAATAACAATAATATCAGGCAACATAATAACAATATTGATACAACAAATCATCATCATCATAATAATAATGTCATCAAAGCATAATAATATTATCAAGATCCTAGGCATTACACTAATATGATTAATAACAAACCCTAGCATGTCACTAAACATTAAAAACCAAAGCTTTAGCCCTCACATGACACTAGGAAGCAATAAAAACATCCTAACATGATACCAGGAATTAATAAAATAATCTAAGAATGATTTCTATATCAAAAGAATAATTAAGAAGTAATCTAATTACTTACTTTGATGCCTCGTACCTCTTTCTATCAAAACAATACACACGTTAGTAAATTCAAGGAAATATTAAATCAAACAATCAAAATTATATTAGTTGAAATTAGATTTGGGACCAAACCCTCAGAACTATCAACCTTTCACGTCGAGGTCTAAGGCATCTTCGAGCATGGCTATGTGTTGTCTAAGTCTCGTGAATGAGGAATGGTGTTTTTGAAAAGTCTAGCCTTAGAAAGAGAGAAAGAAAGAATAAGCTTTAGCTTGGAGAGAGAAATAGAATAGATGATGATTGTTGATGATTGTTGGTGATTGAAAACGGAGAATATCGACCCTATTCATAGAGAAAAACGAACGTAAACGATAGAACTAGTTCTGTCGCGACGCAACAGACACTGTCGCGACGCGATAAGACAGTTTTTTGTGGATTTTGTTTTTATCATAACTTTTGATACGGAAGTTGAAATAAGGCATATAATATGTCGTTGGAATAAAAGATATGACCGAAATAGTGGAAGGGTGTCAGTTTTGGATAGAGTTTCGTATTTCTTTCATATCTTTTTCGTTATAGCTCAGAATTAATATTATAATATATCATTGGAAAGATAATTTCAAGAGCTACCCAACCATCTAAGATTTTGATAAAAATTATGAGGCACAAAAATAATATCTGACTGTCTTTGAACGTCTTTCATTTCGAATAGAATTAGGATTTTCAAAAAGAGGAGTTTTATTCAATTTCAAATTCTTTAATCTAATCTTTTCAAAAAGGATAATTAAGATCTTTTAGAAACGTATACAATCTTCTAATTAATCCTAATTGGTTTAGGAATATAATTAAGATTAATGGAACCTCCACATGATCATTGGTTCGCACATAAAACTCGTTTTAGGCCTAGTTTAGCATTTTTACCATAACTTTCTCATTATAACTCGGAATTGGGCTTATAATATATCGTTGGAAAGGTCTTTTCAAGACTCATCCAACTGCACAATTATTGGACCCTGGTTAAGGACTATACTAACTGGATTGGACATTTTTCATAAATAGAATACGAAATGAATGATTTTCGGAAGCAGAAATGAATTATTTATATTAAAACATTATAGAAAAAAGAAGAATTCACGAGACTCTTCAACATTTCACCTTACTTGATATCAATGACGTGAAAAGTACTCATCACTGGGTTTGGTTTTTGGGGAGACACAATCAGGTGTCTACGGTATGTTTCCACAACAACAATTATATGATGCAAGTGGCAACCGGGACCCCCCGCGGTTAATTATCCATATTTTCTTCCTCAACTCGATCCCGTACCATCTAGGGGGGTGATGGTGAGCCTATATATCCATATTGGCAAGGTCCACAAGGACCTAACACCGAGTTGCACTCTTTCCCGGATGAACACGGTAACTATAATTACCGCGGGGTGCTCGGTGGGAGAGACTATAGGGGTGACCCTAATTACCTCTATATTGATCCCACCCATCCTCTTCCCCTTGAGTTGCCCCCTCAATATACTCCCTTGTCCTCTTGGCAACAAAACAACTTCCGAGATTATTATGGTTGGTTACCCAGCTATACCGAGGGATGGGATCCTTATGGTCCCCCATCCGGGTTTTCCTGTGATATGGAGGATGAAGATGATGGGGACGGGTCTAGCAGTCATTAGTTCCCCCATTTTGTACTTTTTCCTCTATCCCTTTTATTATGTGATCTTTTGTTTTGATTGTTGGGATGTTGAGATGTTTTCTATCTAGCTTGGGGGGAATCTCTTCTTTGTGGGGAAGCGGTAATGTGTCAATATTGTTGTTGTGGATATCCTTGTTATCCTCTTTCCTTGATGCTTTGCACATGCCTTTCTTGATGCTTTGGTGATGTTGTTGGATGTTGTTGTTTTGATGATGATTTCTTGATAGTTCTTGATAGTTTTTTATCTTGATGCTTGAGTTTTGATGCTGTGTGAGGATTTTTCTTGGTGATGATGATTTTTTATGATGATTTGAGTACTAATGATTGTGCTCCCTTTTAATCCAAACCCTTATAATCCAAATCCCATAAATCCAAAACCCTATAATCCAAATTCTTTCTAGATTAGTAGATAGTTTTACTTTGTTGATTTTGTTTTGAAGTTACTAACATTTTCTTTGTGTATAGTCTTTTCCTTTCACACTTGGATTTGTAGTTCTTGCTATAGCTTTGTGGAGCGCCTTGGAGGTGGAAGTTTTCCTTTGCCTCATTTATAGTAGCTTAACTTGGATTGCTCGGTGAGATCTTTCTATTTTTCTTCTTTACCTTTCTTTATTGATTGCTTAGATTAGGAATAGTCTAGGATGAGTTGAATGGTTCGAAGATGTTTGCTATTAGCACCATATGGGTGTTTGGGGTCATTGACGTTGTTGTCGAATGACCACTTGTTTATTGATTGGGATTTATATGATTTAGCATGCATCTTTGCTCTTTTCTTTCTCTTTTTCTTTTCTTTTCCATCTCTTTTCTTTTCTATTTCTTTTTCTTTTCTTAATAATCAAAATGATAAAAAATGATTTTGAGGCTTTGTTTTTGGTTTTCTTTGATTATTTTTCTTAGACTTGGACATATTACCATTCAAACTTATACTTTTGAATAAATGATTTCCTATATGGTAACAGTATGCACGGTTCGATAATATGCTTGGTTGACTGTAGGATAGAGTATGCTAAGGTAATTGTTTAGAACTTTTAGGACCTTGAAGCCCGAGTCTACTTGTTTGTGGTAAGAAGGTGTTGCTTCCTATAGTGGATTTGAAGAAAATAGTTAGTTTTTGCTACAACCATGTGTGGTTTCATTTTTCTAGCCTTCTACATACTTTGCATGAGCGGCACATGAATCCTTGACTATCGCTTACTTTATCTAGATCTTGAATTTTATCTCCCAAGATCGCGATCGAACCATTTAAGAAGGACAAAGGCATCTTTTCAGGGTGGTAATTATTCTTTTTCTAGGATAGATTTTATCTCTTTGATTTTGGGTTTACATTTGCCTCCTTGTTAACCATTTGAGTCTTATACCTTCTTTTCAAGCCATATTATTAGTTTTTAAGCCATTTATTTCATTTTTGTTTCTATTCTTGGTTTTTATGAAGCAATTGGTCCTTATATTTGTTGGAGAATATGGTGTATAAGTTTGAATATTTGGTTCTTATGATGAAAACAAGTTTGTGTTGTGAATTTTGTGCAAATAAAGGCAAATGCAAGTTGTAAAAGCCGTCCATATTTAAAAGAGGCGAGGAAAAAGCAATAAGGTGAAAAATAAAAATAAAAAAAAAGAAAGAAAAAATTGATGAAAAGCAAAGCACAAGAAAAAAGCTTTGGCAAAAGTGATAAAAATGAGAAAATTGAAAAGGTCAAAAATATTTTGATGTAAGTGTATTTCTCTCTTTTTAGAGCATTGGGGACAATGCTCCATTCTAGCTTGGGGGAAAGCGTTCTTATGGTTTTTTGTATATATATTTGTGATTTTGGCTTTGAATAAGCTTGGGGTGTTGGTGTTTTTGTTTGATGATTGCTTGATTATAATGTTGAGGATTGATCACCGTTTGCTTCACAATTTAGGTATACCACCAAATTTCAAAATTTTAGCCTACCTTTACCTTTTTTGCCCATACATTACAACCTTTTTCAAGACCTTTTGATCTTTTTGGTTGAGTCACAAGTCAGTGGAGGGAGATGTAAGTCAAGCGTGTAGAGCGGTTTGCACAGTCAAGATGTCGAGTAGCCTTAGAATCTTTTCTTTTTCGGTTCCTTCGAGGAATCATTGAGATGCTCACTAGAAGTGAATTTGAAACTAGTAGGTAGAACACGGTAATATTGTTTGGGATAAAGGTGAATTGTGTCTTATTAGTTCTCTATTCTTAGCATATTTTATGTTTCAATCAACCTCGGATATCTTGAAACGTGCGTACCCAAATTTGTTTAGAAAGTTGCTTATTCATTTATATTTTGTCATTTGCAAAAGTCCATTTCAAAAGCCTTTGGTTTTACTTTTTCCTTTTTGATTTTATTTTCCTTTTATGCTTTGCTCATTTTATCTTTGAGAGTTATGGGTCAAACTCTTTGGACACCCTTACGAGACCTCACTCGTCCTCATTGGCGACTTTGGGGTTTAAAGGGCTTGTTGTAGCTAAAAACAACTGTGATTCCTACGAAGTAAGTCTTAGTGTACATTCTTATTTAAATAAGTCTTTCATCCTACTCTTGCTTGCTTTTGTTTTTGCTCGAGGACGAGCAAAAGTCTAACTTGGGGGAAGTTGATTTTCCCTTTCGCTTTCATTTTCTTAGTTTTTGTCGCTTTTTCTCTTTTATTTGGTTATTTTTCTTTGTTCTCAGGAGAGAGGTGGTGTCAAAGTCTCTCCATGGCTTTTCCACAAGAATGAAGATGCTCAAGATGCAAGGATGATGCTCCATTGTGGCTTACAAGGCAAGAGATGTTAGTTCCAAGACTTTGTGCTTGCGCTCTCACGCTTCACTCGCATGAAGATGTGGCGCCGAACCTATCGTCGGCTTGTTTTGGGACTGGCATATCCAATGGCGATCAAGTGGAGCACACGAATTGCATTGGTAATTGCACGAAGGAAGTCCCTTGCTCCAAGGACGTGGGCGCCTAGCAGTCTTGCGCGCCCGCGCCACCCCTGCTACCTGTTCCGTAACCTTCACTTCGCGGCCGCACATTCCGGAGTGAGGGTGTGCCTATACGGTTCTTATTTGGATGACCAACTAATTTCTCCTTAGTTAGTTTTACTATATATGGATTTTCCTTCTATTTTTAGAAGGAGGTAGATTTTTAGAGAGAGAAGTTTATTTTGGGAAAATTCTAGTTCTAGATTTTAGAGAGAGAAACTCTTAGATTGTAAAGAGAGAAACTCTTAGATTGTAGAGAGAGAAACTTGAGAATTTGATGATTGCTACATTTGATTCCCTTCTTCCTTGAATGGAAGCACATTTCCTTTGATTTTGATCAAAGTTTGTAAGAATCTTCTTCTCTTTAATTCAATCTTTAACATTTGATTTTGATAATTTGTTGCATTTTCAAGTTTATTTATTGATTTGATTGTTGATAGTTAGATTGCAGTGATGATGATGATTTGATGATTAGTTTAGTTTTGTTCTTTATTGTCACCATGTGTAGTGAGTAGATTCCTTGCTAGGGATATGGTGAAGCATGCATAATTGATAGATCATAGCTAATTGGTGGATTTTGATTGATTTGATGTTGTGATTAAATCGGTTGATAGAAATTGTGCATGTGTTTGATTTGTTAAGCAGTAGCTAACCTTGATTTTCAAGCTAGATTGCATTGTGACTCTTCAATGACACAACAAATTGATTTGGAGATTACATTTATTGATTTATTGAACTTGATTTTTGATGTTCCTAGTTAGTCATTCGTAGAGACCCCTAGTTTGGCGCCTAAGAAATAGCCTATCGTGTCCTCTTAATTACAATTTTTATTTCCCTTGCATTGTTTGATTGATTAATCTCCCATCCAATTAGCATTTCTATTGTGAGTGTATGTGGATCCTAAATCCCTAGTGCTTGTGATATTGATTTTTCATATTTGATTAGTTGTTAAATCTTACTTTACACTAAACCATTTCATTCTCTTCGGAATAGCTTAACGAAAGACTATAGCATTTAACCCTCTATTCCTCGTGGATCGACCTCGACTTACCCTAGTTGAGTCTATAAATTTTGTTGATGAGGTTTGAGAAATTAACGACATGCTTGGATCCCTCATCAAATGGCGCCGTTGTCGGGGAATAGCATAGTTATTTGTTATAGTTGTTGAGTCTATTTCATCCTATTTGAAAAAACACAAAAAGATTTTCCCCTTTTAGGCTACATTTGTAGCCGCGCTACTAATATTTTCTCTTGAGATTGTATGCATAGAGCACGTGGTTGGTCCCTAGTGCCATTTGATCCGGAAATTAAGAGGAGAATCACCAAGATAAGAGTTGCTAGTCATTCTTTGAGCTTTAGCCCTACAAGTGAAAAAGAACCTCAAGAAGAAGAACAAGAAAGCATGGGTGCAAATCCGAGAGTGGCATTGAAGGAGTTGGGAACTCCTGGTGCATATAGGTTTGAGAGCGGGATTGCTCCACCTACAACTCCGCCAAACGATTTCGGCATTAGACCAGCTTTTGCTAGATTTGTACTTTGTTGTTGTATTTGGCTTTTCTGTGGATTGGTCCTACTATGATCCATTTTATATGGCGCGTAGTGGGGTTGAAATAAACATAAGTACAGGTAAAAGGAGCATATCAAACATGATGGGATTGAGAGAAGAGGGTTATATGTTTCTTTAGTTATTATTTATTGTATTGGATTATCTATGTAATTGTTGACACTAACTTTAATCATTGTTTTAATAATTTAGTTTGGTTTTAAAAGGGTCTTTAATGGGTCTAATTTATTTGTTTAATGTAAGTTGATTTTAAGTTGAGTTTTGTTTATTAAACTTTATTTTATTTGAGTTTTTGAAAGTTAGTCTTCCGTCGTGTGAATTTGAAAATAGTCGTAGCCGTTATCACGGTGGCGGTAATATTTTGGAGATTTTATAAAAAGAGTTTTATTTAGAATAAAAAGAGTATTTTAAAAGGAGGAATTTCCAGGATATTACATATTGGCTATGGTTTTCTTCCTTTCTCCTTTTCTTCATTGGGGGAATTGGAGAAGGAGGTTGTTGCGTTGATGAAACGGGTCTAGGTGTTCACTAGGACTCATGATATTGATGCTCTTGCAACTGCTCACATCTTCAACAGGATTGGGTTCACTATATCTATAATAATAATAGTAATAATAGTAGTAGTAGTAGTAGTAGTAGTAGTAGTAGTAGTAGTAGTAATAATAATAATAATAATAATAATAATAACAATTTTTGTACATTTTTTTTATGAAAGCAGCCTAAGGGAAGCATTAGCATTAATAATATCATCAAAGTTAATATGGGCATCATCCCACCCACACTCTTGTAGAATGATCTAAACGGACTAAGGTGAGCCATCACATGAGTCATTAGCCTTCCTGAATACATGATTAAAACTAATACTATTAAACCTATTTGCAAGAGTTAAAGCTTTGTCTAACAATGGATCCTAGATATGACCTGTTACATTGTCTTGAATTGAGCATTTTATTCACTTGTAAATTATTACCTCAATCGGATTAAAAAAACACTGCAAAGCCATATTCAAGCCAAAAACAACCTCGTCTTCGCCTCCATTATACTCGCATCCCATGATTGTCAAATTTGTTGGCAACCTACTGGTATCACAACACCATCATGGCCTTTAATAACCACTCCCAATCCAACATTCTCACTGATTTTTTATAGTATATGTTTAGGTTTGAATTTCAAATTTTAAATGTAGAGAAATTTTCAAATTGAAATTTCAAAAGAAAATAAAATGAAACCCATTTGCTTAATCAATCAAAATTTATTTTAATGAATGTCTATATTTGGCCCGTGTACCCTTATCGACTAGATGAGGGACGGAGGCAATATTGTTTATCATGAAGATCAATTTGTTTTTTTCCCATTACATATCAAACTTTTTTTTTTGACGGCATTACATATCAAACTTCACTAATTCTTATATGTGGCTGATCACATCATATAAGCCTAACTCGTTGGTCCAGTCCGTTTGTTATAATGGGCTCCGTTATAACAAATGGTTTCGTTATTTAAAAAAAAAAACACGCCTTTCTTTTTTTTCATTTTATTACATAAAATTCTTCTTTTGCCAAACTTTACAAATTCATTTCATTTTCTCTGTTCTTCTATTTTCTCTCTCCTCAAATTGTTCTTCTTCCTTCAAATTTTTCTTCTCTAATTCTTTCTGTTCTTTACATTTCTCTGTCAATTTCTTCATTTTTTCACATTCTGGATCAATTTCGCTTCATTGCTGCTTAAAACGGTGGTGTTGAAGATAAAATGTGGTTCTCGAAATAAAGGATCGACTTCTACCAATTCCGTTGCTAGCTCAGGTAATTTCTAAACCCTAATTTTTGAATTTTTAACGTTTTTTAATCACTTTTTCTGTACATTATGTTGTTTTTTTACTGTTTCGAACTTGAATTGATTAACTGTTTGTTGAAACCCTAGATTTTCATTTTCTGTTCTTAGATTGATGAACTTTGTTCTCGATTATATTTATTGTTCATGTTGATGTTTTATTTGTCTTATTTTGCTTTTGTTTTGAATTTATTATATTTATTTTTCATTTGCATGTTTTATTGCTTTTCATTTTAATTTTTCTTCTCTTATTTTGATGAATTTTGTTCTCGATTATATTGTTCATGTCTTATTTTGCTTGTTTTATGAATCGATTATATTAATTTTTCATTTGCATGTCTTAATGCCCTCATTTTCATCTTTTTCATGTTTGAAAGTTAGAGTTCTTATATTGTTGACCCTTATAAGGTTTTGATGATGATGTTAAGAATTGAGCAAACTTCCATCTAATAAGGATTTTCTAGTTTTGTGATGTTTGCAGATTCAGTAAGCGTTGGGAGCTGAAGTAGGAACTGAGACAAAGGAACTTTAGAAGATCCATGAGGACAAGTAAAGACAGAAGAAGAGTTCCAGAAATGGAACTTCCCGAAGTTTCCTAACAGGAACTTCAAAATGGGTTGTAACGACCTGGTTCCGGTGTAATGCTGGGGCAAGCCTCAACAACCAAGGATCCGTGAAAAGATCGAGATATCAACTGAAAAAGATGGACTTCATAACTTATAGTTGTATAAAAGATAAGTTTGTTTTGTAGGTTGATGTAAACATGTTAATGGTTGTTATGCATAGAACTTATTAGAAATCAGATAAAGCTTGGCAAACTAATCCATTCGTAAAAGATAATTATAAGTTTTATGAAAAAAAATTAATTTGAGTTTATCCTTTAAAATCTGATTTAACTCGGTTTTATCTTTTTCATAAAATTCTATCTTTTAACTAGAACGACTTTAATAAAATTTGGTTTTCAACTAAAGCGAAATTAAATCTGTTTTGGTTTCGGTTTTAAAGAGATAAGATCAGGTTTCTGTTTAAACCTATCTTATTTACGAAAACATTACTTTGTGAGCTGAGGAACCTTTATAAATATAGAAGTAATTCAGCGAAGCAAAATGAGAGTTTTAAGCGTGAAAACCACTTAGTGCTTAAGAGTAAGTTTGCCAAAGGTTTAAGCTTTATCATTTTGGTTTCGGGTTTCATGTGTAGCTTTCCATTTATGTGTTAGAGTGAGTCTTTGTGTTGTAATTGGTTTTGGGGTGAGATTGTGAATTCTCTTAAATTCACATTTGAGTGTAAGAGTTTGAATTCTCTAAAATTCGAGTGGTAGTGAGTCACCCCGAGTGTGTCTTGGGTTGCACAGTGGGAAAAAGGAACCTGAGTGTGTCTTAGGTCGAAAAAGGAACCTGAGTGTGTCTTGGGTCGAAAAAGGTGCCTGAGTGTGTCTTAGGTCTGATAGGATAAGTTCTTATCAATTGGCAAGTGTCCGTGGAGGAACTTGCAAAGCAAAGGTCTGTGTAATAGGTTGTACTAGGAGAGTTGCCTATTATAGTGGAATTTGTTTATAAGTCCCAATAGGGCCGAGGTTTTACTTCTAGCTAGGCACTGGATGGTTTCCTCGTAAAATTGTTGTGCGCCTTAAGTTCCTTTTGCATTTTTTTTTAATTTCCGCTTAAGTTCCGCAATTGGAACCTACTACTATTCACCCCCCCCCCCTCTCGTAGTAGTACATCTAAACTAACAATTGGCATTAGAGCAGGTTCTCACGAAGTTACAAGCAACCTTGTAGAGTAAGTTCCTGAAGAGATGAATGCACACGAGAAACATGAAGAAGGGTATTCTACCAAAAGACTACCAATGTTCAATGGCAAGTTATATTCATACTGGAAGAATAGAATGGAGATATTCATCAAAGCTGAAAATTATCAAGTATGGAGAGTCATTGAAAGTGGTGACTTCGAGGTAACAAAAACCAATGCAAACAAAGAGGTAATCCCTAAACCACTGGCTGAATTTGATAAAGAAGATTAAGAAAAATATGAGTTAAATGCTCAAGCAGTGAAAATCTTGCATTGTGGACTAGGACCTCATGAGCACAATAGAATCATGGGTTGTAAGTCTGCAAAGCAGATTTGGGATTTATTACAAGTAACACATGAAGGAACAAATGAAGTTAAACGTTCCAAAATTGACTTGCTAATGTCAAAATATGAAAGATTTGAAATGCTACACAAAGAATCCATTCAGGATATGTTCACTAGATTTACTAACATTGTCAATGAGTTAGAATCTTTAGGCAGGTCCATACCCATTGATGAACAGGTAAGAAAAGTTCTTAGAAGTCTTCCTCAAGATGAGAGGTGGAGATCCAAGGTCACTGCTCTACAGGAATCCAAGGACTTCACCAAGTTCAACCTTGAACAGCTCAATGGTTCCTTGCTTACTCATGAACTTCACCTTGGAACAAACTCTGAAAGTTCCAAGCATAAAAGCCTTGCTCTAAAGGCCTATGAATCAAGTGACTCTAAAGATGATGATATGGAGACAGCCATGCTTGTACGGAGGTTCAAGAGGATGCTGGGAAAAAGAGGAGAAAAGAACAAACGAGGACAGCTGAGTTCCAAAGAGTTCAAGTGCTACAGATGCGGTTCCAAGGAACATCTTCTCAGAGATTGGCCTAATCCTAAGGAGGATGAGAAATCCAAGTACAAAGGAAAAGAGCAGAACAAGTATAACAAATCATCATTCTCCAAGGAAGATGTCAGAAAAGCCATGATGGCTGCTTGGGGAAACTCTGATTCAGAAGATGAAGGAGAAGGAGAGTCTGTGGAAGAAATAGCCAACTTGTGTTTGATGGCTAAAACTGATGAAGAAGCTCATCTGAAGGAACTTGAATCTGAGGTATGGTATGACTATTGACAACTCAAACATTTAAACAAGAAAAATCTTATGGACATTATTCTGGAACTTCAAGATGACTGTAAAGAACGAAACAGGTCAAAGTTCCAAACTGATCAAGTTTTAAAAATCCACAAAGAACATAGTGAATGGGTTGATAATATGAAAACTGATATTCAGACTAGATTCTTTGATTTATATGATAAAAACGTCCTTCTAAAAGAACAAGTTGAAAAACTGAAACATGATAATATTTTGTTAAATGTAGAGCTAGCTCAACTAAAACTAGGAATTAACTCTCCTGACTCTGAAGTCCCTATCACAAGCCAACTTCCAAATTTTGAGAAATTAAAATCAAATTTGGAAGAAGTTAAAATAAAAAATCAAATCTTGGAGGAGGAACTTGCTAGAGCCAGGAAAGACAAAGAAGTGATTAATAATGGAATTCCATCTTGGATAGCTAATGCTCAAAATAAACATAAACAAGGATTAGGATATAAGAAGAAGTCTAGGAGAAGTATGTGGATCTACCCAGTCAAAAATTATGTTACTATTGTGGTAGTATAGGACATCTTCGAGCTGCATGTCCTAAAAGAATTAAAGATACTCTTAAGAATACTGAGCATGCTGAACATGTCTGGATGAAAAAACCTGACTCTTCTTCCAAAATAGTGGAACCCAAGGAAACCTGGGTTCCAGAAACTAACGCTTAGTTTTCATGCAGGTTCCAATGAGGGGGAACAACACTTGGTACCTCGACAGTGGTTGTTCTAACCATATGACTGGAGACAAATCTAAATTTCTCTCATTGGATGCCTACTATGGAGGAACTGTGACCTTTGCTGATAATAAGAAAGGTGAAATTATTGCTATTGGTAAAGTAGGAAGGTCAAGTTCCAATGCTATAGAAAATTTCTTTTAAGTCGAGGGTCTTAAACACAACTTGTTAAGTATTTCCCAATTTTGTGATAAAGGTAACTCAGTTAGCTTCACTTCTAATTTTTGTAGAATCATCAACAACGACACTAACAATATTATTCTTGAAGGAACCAGAAAAGGGAACACATATATTGTGGATCTCAATGAAGTTCCAAGTAGTAGCCTGACTTGTCTTAGTGTCATTGAGAATGATCCCCTATTATGGCACAAACGATTTGGCCATGCTAGTTTTTCTTTTCTTGATAAACTTAGGTCAAAAGAACTTATGGAAGAACTTCCATCCATCAAGTTCCTAAAAGATAAAGTCTGCAGTGCATGTGTTAGAGGTAAGCAGACACGAATATCTTTCAAATCTAAGAATATGGTAAGCACCACAAAACCATTGGAACTTATCCATATGGATTTGTGCGGTCCTATGAGGATACAAAGCAGAAGTGGCAAAAGGTATGTAATGGTTATTGTTGATGATTTTTCCATATATACCTGGGTTTTCTTTCTTGTAAGCAAGGATGATACGTTTGATCAGTTTGTTGCTTTTGTTAGGAAAGAACAGAGAAGAACAGGTTGCCAATTAGTCCACCTGAGGTCAGATCATGGAACTGAGTTCGAAAACTCAAAATTTGATGAGTTTTGTGATGAACATGGAATGGACCACAACTTCTCAGCCCCCAAGACTCCACAACAAAATGGAGTTGTTGAACGGAAAAATAGAAGCTTGGAAGACATGGCAAGAACGATGCTGATTTCCAGTGGAATGCCCAAGAACTTCTGGGTAGAAGAAGTAAACACAGCATGTTACATATTAAATAGAGTTTCTATTCGAGCAATAACCAACAAGACACCTTACGAGCTAATGAAAGGAAGAAAACCAAATATTTCATACTTTAGATCATTTGGTTGCAGGTGCTCTGTACACAACAATGGAAAGAGAAACTTGGGAAAATTTGATGAAAGGAGTGATGAGGCTGTATTCTTAGGATATTCCTCAAATAGTAAAGCTTACAGAGTTTACAATAAAAGAACAATGTGTGTTGAAGAGTCTGTACATATAATTTTTGATAAAACTGACTATGTGATTAATGTACAGGATGATGATTTCGAAATAGGGTTGGTAAGAAGACATTACCCTGATGAGGAATTAACTAAATCTATGAAGCAGCAAGATAAGAATCCTGTAGCTGAAAACCAAACAGCAACTGAAACAGAAGTTCCTCAAGAGGAACACCCAGAGCCTGAGAATCCAGAACCACTGAATCAAGAGACAGAAGACTATGGTGCTGAACCAGAAAAACTGTATCCAATCAAAGACTATACCCCTAAACATTGGAAATATCAAAAGTCTCACCCAGTGGATATGATTATGAGTGACATAACCAAAGGAACTCAAACTCGTTCCCAACTGAGAAACTTCTGTGCATTTTTCTCGTTCCTATCTACTTTGGAACCAAAGAACTGTGATGAAGCCTTACAAGATGCAGACTGGATAATGGCAATGCAAGCTGAACTGAGTGAATTCGAAAGAAACAAAGTCTGGCACCTAGTTCCTAGACCGGAACACCAGAAGGTCATTGGACTAAAGTGGGTGTACAGAAACAAGCTTGATGAACATGGAATCATTGTGAGAAACAAGGCTAGGCTGGTTGTCAAGGGGTTTAATCAACAAGAAGGCATAGACTTTGATGAGACATTTGCACCAGTTGCCAGGTTAGAAGCTATACGCATTCTTATTGCTTTTGCAGCTTTTATGGATATTAAGTTGTTCCGGATGGATGTCAAATGTGCCTTCTTAAATGGTTTATTAAAAGAGGACGTGTATGTGGAACAACCTCCTGGATTTGAAGATCCAGAATTCTCAAATCATGTCTATAAACTTGATAAATCTCTCTATGGGCTGAAACAAGCACCAAGGGCATGGTATGAGAGGTTGTCCAAGTTCCTACTAGATAATGATTTTAAAAGAGGAAAAATAGACAAAACATTGTTTTTGAAATCTAAAGGAACTGACATTTTAGTTGTACAAATATATGTAGATGATATTATTTTTGGTGCAACTAACGAATCTTAGGTGAAGTATTTTGCTAACCTTATGAGTGGTGAGTTCGAGATGAGCATGATGGGTGAGCTAAACTTCTTTCTTGGTTTGCAAATCAAACAAACTAAGAAAGGAATAATGACTCACCAGCAAAAGTATGTGAAGGAACTCACAAAGAAATATAAGATGGAAAGTTCCAAGTTTATAAGAACACCTATGGGAACTAACATCAGATTGGATGAAGACACAGCTGGAACTTGTATAGATCAAAAGATGTATCGAGTATATGATAGGTTCCTTATTATATTTAACTGCTAGTAGACCTGACATATCGTTCAGTGCAGGCTTATGTGTGAGGTTCCAAGCCAATCCAAAGGAATCTCATCTTAAAGCAGTCAAAAGGATACTTAGGTATTTAAAAGGAACTATTGACTTATGCCTCTATTATCCAAGAAATGAATCAATTGTTTTAGTGGGATATACAGATGCTGACTATGCAGGTGATCTAGTGAATAGAAAGAGCACATTAGGTATGACTCAATTTCTTGGATCATGCTTAGTTTCTTGGGGTTCCAAGAAACAGAATACAGTTGCTTTGTCCACAGCAGAAGCTGAATGTGTAGCTGCTGCAGCTTGTTGCTCACAGATGTTGTGGATAAAACAACAAATATGTGATTTTGGTTTAAAATTTGAATGTGTTCCAATTTATTGTGACAATACTAGTGCTATCTGTATATCAAAGGATCTAGTTCAACATTCTAAGGTTAAGCATATCCACATTAGACATCGTTTTCTAAAAGATAATGTGGAAAAAGGCTATATTAAGTTAGAATTTTGTCCTACTAATAATCAAATTGTTGATATTCTAACTAAGCCTTTGAACAGAGAACGCTTTGTGAACATGAGACTGGAACTTGGGATGATCAAGCTGAATTGATTGTAACTGAAGTTCCTAGATATGGCATTGTAAATTTCAGGACCAATTAGAAGAAATAAAACATCTATCACAAACTTGGTGTGATAAACATAACGGGAATGTCACCGTTGGTGAATTCTTGGAGGTCAGTATAATTAACACCTATTTAAACTGTACATATTATTCAAGGCAATGTAGACTTGTATATGACTAGTTCCAATGAATTTCGAATTTGAAAAATTATTCTCTTTTCAAGAAAATCATCTTCTGGAAATATCTTTTATAGCGTGGAAAAATAAATCTTAAATTGAAACTCCATCCAGATTAACTTTAAAAAATAAGATAAAGTTCATTGTTCCTAAAACTAACCCTTCAACTTCAATACACCACCTCATATAATTACCCCCTTTAAATACTCACCCAACCACTCAAAATAACTCATAGTCACATCAAATTAAACCTCTTGAACTTTCTCAACCACAAAGTTTCTAAAGGTAAACCATCTCCAATCATGGCCGATGAAAACCCTAAGAACCAAGAAGTGCAATCACCAGCCAGATCCCCTAGCCCACAACCAATTCTTGTTGAATTACTTCACACCACCTCAGAACCCAAAAATACTAAGCCAAAAGCTATTAAAGAAACTGCAACTTCCTTAACTGGAAGTTTACACATCATCCTCGATCGACTTTCTCAATGAAAGAAAAGAAAGGCCGAAAAATCGGAGAAATCGCTGGAGGAGCAAATTCTAGAAATTGAAGCAATGTCGAAAGAAGATGAACATGAAGAGGCGAAGGATGATTCTGAGGGGGAAGAAGATGACAAGGCTTTGGGAAAGCAAGCTGAAAGGTATGTTGTAGGCTATAGAATTGATGATGCATGGTGTAGTATGGTGAACTTTGAATTATTAGATCTGCTTAAGTTTCAGGGTTGGGATTTTATGTTTACTGTTAAAGCAAAGAACTATCTGTATCCACTGGCTATGGATGAATTTATTAAGGAATGTGAATTTGAAGATGGTGTGTGTTATAGCAAAGTTAATGGTGTTGATATTTAGTTTGATGCTGCTAGACTAGGAACTCTACTTCAAGTTCCATGTGAGGGGTTTGATACCTAATGAAAGGGGTTGTAACTGTGAAAGTGGCAAGGCATACTAAAACTGAAATAATCAATTACATGGGTGGTAAGAAGGGTGTGAGTGTCATGAATCACAATGATCTTTCTCCTTTGCACAAACTGTTATTTAATTTGGTGAAAAAGTCCTTGGTTCCAACGACACAAAAGAAAAATGAATTGTGCTACTTAGATATGGCCCTAATCTTTTGCATGTCAAAAAGAATCAAAATCAATTTCCCAGCCCTTATGCTCCAACACTTAGAGCACTGCAAAGAGAAGGAAATAAAAGTAGGATATGCCGCAATTCTTGCTTCTGTGTTTGAAGATTTGGATGTGAAATTGAAGAAATTTAATGGGCACATGAGGGAGAAAGGAGAAAATGTGATTAATGAAACCATTCTGAGGGGATTAAGTCTTGCTGTAGTGAGGGGGAAGTGTGTGAAATATGAAGCTCGGAAGAAAAAAGGGAAGGAAGATGACTCACAGCTGAGAGGTCCTGTTAGGAAGAGCAGAAGGCTCTCAGTTGGAACTCAGGCCATAACAAGTGTTACTGATCCCCTGGTGTTAAGAGAAGGTGAAGGAGGAGCTTATGAGTTGGTAACTGATTTGTCTAACAGACTTATGCAGATTGAAGGACAGCTCATTGATATGGCAGGGAAGATGAAGGCAATGGAGAGAAGCAATGCCTCTCAAGCAAAGGAGTTTCTGAAATCCATTTCAAGCCTGGAAGCGAAATTGAAGAAAGCTCAAGCAGACAACAAGGCAGAGCTTGAGCAAATCCTCAAAGTGCTTGAAGCCTTATTACCCTTGCAGCCTATCCCAGCCATCCCTTAGCTTAATCTATTTCATGTTGATTTTGGAACAATGATATGTTTTCTTTGGTTGTTTTTAACTTTATTTGCTTTTGGATATTTTGGAACTTGGTCTGTAATATTTTTTAAGCACTCTGGATGGTTGGTTTTTTTAATTGCTATGGAACTTTGTATATATATGCATGCATTGTTGCGAATAAACAGGAAAATTTGTGTGAAAGTACTAGCTTAAGAGAGCTAGCCAGCGCTGCTTCCAGCTTCCCACATTCGATGAATTGTCTGTGGGGCTGTGAGTAGATGAATAAAACTTTGAAAAGTCAGGTTTTTGATAATGCCAAAAGGGGGAAAAGAAGGAGCAAACTTGGAAGCTGAAGTTGTTCTAGTTCCAGTTAAGTAAGTAACAAAGGTTGTTCTCTTCTCTCAATTTATTTTTAATTGCTTGTTTTTCATTCTGTTTGTTTTTCATTCTTTTCATTATTCTGTCATTTCATTCTATTCTGTTTCTTTACTTAGCTTATGTGAAAAAAAAATAGAAAAATGAAAAATTAACCTTCTGTTTCTTTACTTGTTATCCTCAGGACTTTGCGCAGTTTGTCATCATCAAAAAGGGGGAAATTGTTGACCCTTATGAGGTTTTGATGATGATGTTAAGAATTGAGCAAACTTCCATCTAATAAGGATTTTCTAGTGTTGTGATGTTTGCAGGTTCAGTAAGCGTTGGGAGTTGAAGTAGGAACTGAGACAAAGGAAATTTAGAAGATCCATGAGGACAAGTAAAGACAGAAGAAAAGTTCCAGAAATGGAACTTCCCAAAGTTTCCTAACAGGAACTTCAAAACGGGTTGTAACGACCTGGTTCCGGTGTAATGCTGGGGCAAGCCTCAACAACCAAGGATCCGTGAAAAGATCGAGATATCAACTGAAAAAGATGGACTTCATAACTTATTGTTGTATAAAAGATAAGTTTGTTTTGTAGGTTGATGTAAACATGTTAATGGTTGTTATGCATGGAACTTATTAGAAATCAGATAATGCTTGGAAAACTAATCAATTCGTAAAAGATAATTTTAAGTTTTATGAAAAAGAATTTATTTGATTTTATTTTTTAAAATCTGATTTAACTCGGTTTTATCTTTTTCATAAAATTCTATCTTTTAACTAAAACGAATTTGATAAAATTTGGTTTTCAAATAAAGCGAAATTAAATCTGTTTTGGTTTTGGTTTTAAAGAGATAAGATCAGGGTTCTGTTTAAACTTATCTTATTTACGAAAACCTTACTTTGTGAGCTGAGGAACCTTTATAAATATAGAAGTAATTCAGCGAAGCAAAATGAGAGTTTTAAGCGTGAAAATCACTTAGTGCTTAAGAGTAAGTTTTCCAAAGGTTTAAGCTTTATCATTTTGGTTTCGGGTTTCATGTGTAGCTTTCCATTTATGTGTTAGAGTGAGTCTTTGTGTTGTAATTGGTTTTGGGGTGAGATTGTGAATTCTCTTAAATTCACATTTGAGTGTAAGAGTTTGAATTCTCTAAAATTCGAGTGGTAGTGAGTCACCCCGAGTGTGTCTTGGGTTGCACAGTGGGAAAAAGGAACCTGAGTGTGTCTTAGGTCGAAAAAGGAACCTGAGTGTGTCTTGGGTCGAAAAAGGTGCCTGAGTGTGTCTTAGGTCTGATAGGATAAGTTCTTATCAATTGGCAAGTGTCCGTGGAGGAACTTGCAAAGCAAAGGTCTGTGTAATAGGTTGTACTAGGAGAGTTGCCTATTATAGTGGAATTTGTTTATAAGTCCCAATAGGGCCGAGGTTTTACTTCCAGCTAGGCACTGGATGGTTTCCTCGTAAAATTGTTGTGCGCCTTAAGTTCCTTTTGCATTTTTTTTTAATTTCCGCTTAAGTTCCGCAATTGGAACCTACTACTATTCACCCCCCCCTCTCGTAGTAGTTCATCTAAACTAACATATATGATTAGTTAAATATGAGTTACTTTATTCATTATGTAGGAGTTACTTGTTTCATAATGTAGGAGTTACTTGATTTATTATGTACGAGTCAATTGTTTTATATTCTAGGAGTTACTAGATTCATTATGTAGGAGTTACTTAATTAATTAAGAAGGAGTTACTTAATTAATTAAGTAAGAGTTACTTGATTCATTATGTAGGAGTTACTTGTTTTATATTATAGGAGTTACGTGATTGATTCAATAGGATTTATTTGCTTCATTATGTAGCAGGTACTTGCATTGTCTTATATTCTAGTAGTTACTTGGTTGACTATATACATGGTACTTGTTTACTTTGTGCTGGATTGTTATGTATTTTCATTGTTTTGTATGTATGAGTTACTTGATTTCTTATTTAGGACTTAGTTGATTAGTTGTAGTTACTTTGCTTCATTAGTTGTTTTATTATTAGTTACTTATTTCATTATATAGGATTAGTTGTTCATTATCTAGAAGTTGTTTGTTTATTACTTGATGTTGTTGCTTCAGTGACTATTTAATTGTCTTACTTGGTATATAATTTATGAGTTAATTGTATCATAGTACATTGTTTTATTATTTGTTTGTATGTCGATTGTATTTCATTCTTTTACAATTATTTTTTCCTTAAAACAGGTAATGCAAATTGGCCAGAAAAGGAATAAGTGGTTCATATAAAGGCAATAAGATATGTACTAGATGGTTCAGGGGCTATTGTTTCTGTAGAGGATGCAGCTCAGTCAGAAAATGCAGCATTAAATAAAGATGTTGCATCAAAGGCAGAAAATACAGCATCAAATAAAAATGTTTTGGATGATCAGAATGAAAATAATGATGAAAATAGGATAAATGATAAAGAATTGATTGGGAGGCAGGGTGACATGAATCTTAATACTGATGATGGCGGAGATCCTATTTCTTCTGTTCTGCCAGAGGTTGAATTAAATGAAGTTTAATTATATAAAGGCGATGGTTCTTCTGTAGTTCAAAGTGAAGAGGAAGAGGAGGATGTGAAGCCATTTAAAAAGAAGAGGAAGTTGATTATTCAAGAAGATGAAGATTTAGAGGATGTTAAACCAGCTATTAGAAGAGGAAGATTGCCTAGATCTTTTAAAGCTATTGCTGAAGTTGTTGAAGTTTTGAATGTTGATGAGGGGTAAATATTCTTATCTCATGTTCACTTTGGTTTTATTTCTTATTTTTACGCTATATTCTTTTTATTTGTTTTTTAATGTATTCTAATTTTTCCTTTATGTTTTGGATGACTTGGCTGAAAAATTGTCAAGCTATTCTTAAAATCAAAAATATGTTCCTAGTTATTTGTTGCTGTTGCATATATGCTATTTCCATAAACTGTGATTTCGGGGTAATTCCTTACCTTCTACTTTGCCCCTGATTCAGTACTGTTGTGATAAGGATTTTAGGAGTCGGTTGGCTGAGGAAGATAGAGTCTATGGTATGGCAGATATTGATAAAGTTACTTATCCTGTAACAAAGATTTCCAATAATAATTCAAAGGTATTAGCTATTGAAGCCAAAAAGACAGAGGAAAAGATAGAAGCGATGAAATTGTTGGAAAATAAGAAATCTGATTATTAAGAATCAGATGTTCATCCTTCTGTTGTTGAAGACATGTCTGTATGTGATTTTCCTCGGGTTGTCATATTCAATCTACCTGCTAGAATTGAATCAAATGAAGAAATTCATATGCTAGCAAAGAATGTGAGTACGTACTTTTTTTTTTATCATTTATTAGGGGTAATTTGTAGTATAAGGCTTACTTGATGGTGTTTTAGGGGTTACTTGATGCCATATATAGGGGTTTTAAGGGTTACCTATTGGTTATGTAATGTTTGTTGATGCTATTTGTTGTTGTTTATATGGATTACTTGATTTTATATATTGTTGTTACTTGATGACATGTATGTTGGGGTTTGGTGAGTCCGACTCACCGCGGAATCAAACCCAAAACCAAGACCGCACTCGCAATAAATAAAACCATAAACATAATTAAATTAATCACAAGATTAAGATAAGCTAATTACCCTTGACGCGTGCTTCGCTCCAAATGAGCTCTTACTTGAAAGCTTCAAGTCCCGCTCGCACGGAGACCTCCAACGAAGTCCACCCGCACCAACAAAACCGACTAGGTCCAATGTCTTGGAGTTAGCAAGACCCGACCAATAAAACCCGAGTAATAATATTGAGTTCAAAGGTTTTCACTAATTGTGATGCCTTTTTCAACTCTTACTCAAGCATCTTTCCCAATGCCCATACTTGGGTATTTATAGGAAATGATGGGAGTATCATTTACTCTCCCATCAATGTGGGATAGTATGATTTTTCCATTTTATTTTAAAGCTAAAATAAAATCAATAATCAAGCTAGTAATAAATCAACAAGTGGCAAGCTCATGTGAGTGGTTAGGTGAGGACCATTTGGAGAAGGGGGGGACCAAACTTGCTCCCCACTCCCTCTCCCATAACCGGCCACCTCACTCCCCACACACTCAAGGACCACAAGCCACATGGCACCCACCCTTAGGCACCAAGGCAGCCAAGGTGGGCTGCCATGTGCTGCTGTCCGTGGCAGCCACGCCCAGCAAGCCCAGCACTTGCATGCGGGCTGCTGCTGCTGCTGGCCAGCACGCCCAGCATGCTTGTGCGGGCTGCTGCTGCTGGCCTTGTGCCTTGCCCAGCGCTGCTAGGCAGCAAGCAATGGCCTAGCCATGCTGCTGCTAGCTGTTGCGAGGTGGCGCGCCTAGCGTGCTAGCTCCAGCAGCTTGTTGCGGCATGGCTTGCTAGCCATTGCGCGCACAAGGCTGCGCCTAGCATGCTAGCACGCACTAGGCAACGCCTAGCCTTGCGATGCTAGCATGAGTGCGCTAGCACGCACCAGCCAGCCTAGGCTCGGCTTGGTGCGCATGCTAGCCACCATGCTAGGCCATACGCCCTTAGCACTCGGTTTGCTTGGGCATTCCGATGCTAGGGGTATTTTGGTCTTTTGTTGATTTATTACTATTTCTCGTCTCGTCTTTCACTATTTTTCGACTCGACTTCCGACGCTCGGTTTCGACGCTCTAAGCTTGAATTTCCGACGTCTAAATAAATATTACTCGGTCGACTCATTAATTCCTTCCGAATTAATTCGTCGTTTCGGTTTGTTGAATGCTTGGGTGTGACCCGAAGGGTTCAGTCAAGATTAAGCTGTAACATTAATTATCCATTAATATTACTGATCGGAAGCGGCCTCCACCCAGGCATTCCGATCACTTGACCTTACTGAATATATTAGCTTTCTAATAATTCTAAACCCGCTAACGAAATAGTACACTTGTTCGAAGGACACCATTCCTTTCAATCTCCCACTTGTCCTTCCGGACAAGTGCTCATTTTGTGTACAGCCCTTTCCTATGTCGCTTAATGTCTCTTCATGAACTATAAGGTAAGATTTATTTTGTCATCCTTATTACGTCCAGAAGTGTTTCCCGATTCCGAGTCCGACTGTCAATAAACAGATGATTTCTAAAATCCATCCGAGCACGGCCATGCATTTTACAGTCTCGCTCTACCAGAGGCCTTGAATACAACAAAGACATCTTCCCTATTTTACTAGGGGGACATTCCCAGTCTTGTAATGTAGCTCCTCTTACTGAGAGGACCTAGCCGCCCGAGTGTTGCCGTTATAATCCCCTATTACGGCAGACGTTTGACAACATCAAAGCGAACTAGTACTCAAACAAGAGAACTCACAGTACTCATGGTCGAGGAAATAGGTTCCGATAGCCATAATGAGAAGTATACTTATGACAAATTTTTAATTTCTTAAAGTATTCTCATAGGTCGATCCAGTATGGTTCTAAACCAATACCTTTGCAAATGATTTATGACAATCATGTCCTCGTAGCACATGAAACGGTGCTATAAATCAGACTACACACTAATCTCAATTGGTCATTAATCGTCCATCGTTTAAATGACCTTGATTAGGGATAATTTTCGATTATAATATTCAATGTTCACTTAATAGGTGTTTCCTTACCAAGACTGGTCTTGATACCCTATTTTGAATATTCTCAGAATCGAATGGACTCATTATTTAATCCTAAACCACAATTAAATAGCATAACGGAGTAATAAAATGTTGCATGAAATTTTATATTACTCCAAAACATGAATGGTTTTCCTTAGTGTCTTACATTAACTTTTCTCAAAATTAACTAAAACACTAAACAAGGAAATCAAAGCCAATCTCCTACATGCTTGATTCCCATTGCCTCAACGTGCTTGTTGTGCTTCACTTGAGGCAAAGGTTTAGTAAGTGGATCGGCTACATTGTCATCCGTTCCAACTTTGCAAATTCTGATTTCACCCTCTGATTTCCATTCTCGAATCATGTGAAATCGCCGCTTGACATGTTTGACCTTCTGATGTTCTCTAGGCTCTCTGGCCTGAGCAATAGCTCCATTGTTGTCACAATAGAGGGCTATTGGACCCTTTATAGAGGGTACAACATCAAGTTCGCCAACGAACTTACGAATCCAAACAGCCTCCTTAGCTGCTTCAGCAGCTGCCAAGTATTCGGCTTCAGTTGTAGAATCTGCAGTTGTACTCTGCTTTGCGCTCTTCCAACTAAACGCCCCTCCATTTAGACAGAACACATATCCAGATTGCGATTTGAAATCGTCTCTGTCTGTCTGGAAGCTTGCGTCGGTATAACCTTCCACAACCAAATCCTTTGTACCACCATACACCAGGAATTTATCCTTGTTCCTTTTCAGCTACTTTAGGATATTTTTGGCCGCAGTCCAATGCGCCTCTCCTGGGTCTGATTGGTAACGGCTCGTAGCACTCAAGGCATACGACACATCTGGCCTAGTACATATCATGGCATACATGATAGATCCAATAAGCGAAGCATATGGAATCTGATTCATTCTTACCCGCTCATCAGGTGTCTGTGGACACTGCTTCTTGCTTAGGGTTATGCCATGTGACATTGGCAGGTGACCTCTTTTGGCCTCCTCCATGCCAAATCGAGAAAGTACCTTATCAATATAAGTACTTTGACTCAATCCAATCATCCTTTTCGATCTATTCCTATAGATCTTGATGCCTAGTATATACTGAGCCTCTCCCAAGTCTTTCATTGAGAAGCACTTTCCAAGCCAGGCCTTTACAGACTCTAACAACGGAATGCTGTTTCCAATGAGCAATATGTCATCGACATATAAGACTAGGAAGGCGATGTCACTCCCACTGACCTTCTTGTAAACACAAGATTCATCTGGATTCTTGATAAAACCAAACTTACTGATGGCTTCATCGAAACGCAGATTCCAACTTCTGCTTGCTTGCTTTAATCCATAAATGGACTTCTTAAGCTTACAAACCTTCCCAGCATTGTTTTGGTCGACAAAACCTTCAGGCTGTGTCATATACACAGTTTCTTCCAAATAACCATTAAGGAAGGCGGTTTTGACGTCCATCTGCCATATTTCATAGTCGTAATATGCAGCAATCGCTAGGAGGATCCAAACGGATTTAAGCATTGCAACTGGTGAAAAGGTTTCATCGTAATCAATACCATGAACTTGTCTGTAACCTTTTGCCACCAATCTAGCTTTGTAAATGAATACATTTCCATCTTTGTCGGTTTTCAACTTGAAAATCCACTTACATCCGATCGGTGTATAACCTTCGGGTAAGTCAACCAAGTCCCAGACTTGATTATCAAACATGGAATCCATTTCAGATCTCATGGCCTCTTGCCATTTAGCAGAGTCGGTGCTTGCCATCGCTTGCTTGTAGGTTGCCGGTTCATCTCCATCCATAATCAGGATGTCCTGATTCTCGGTTAATACTAAACCAAGATATCTATCAGGTTGAGATCTCGGCCTCAGAGACCTACGTAGGGTAATGGATTGAGCATTTGCATTGTCGGTTCGACTTTGCACATTTTGATCATTTTGACCTGCGTCAACAGATGTTGTTTGAGCACTCTGACTGTCATTATGATTTTGTTGCTCATCCTCACGAACTTCGTCGAGTTCGATTTTCCTCCCACTTGTCATTTTGGAAAGGTGCTCCTTCTCCAAAAAGACACCATCGCGAGCAACAAACACTTTGTTCTCCGATTTGTTGTAGAAGTAATACCCTTTGGTTTCTTTTGGGTAGCCCACAAAGTAAACCTTGTCAGATTTGGGATGAAGTTTGTCAGAGATCAATTTCTTGACATATGCTTCGCATCCCCATATCTTTAGAAAAGATAACCTAGGAGGTTTCTTCGTCCATAATTCATATGGAGTCTTTTCTACAGCTTTTGATGGAGCACGGTTCAGTGTTAGTGCCGCAGTTAGAAGTGCGTGTCCCCAGAAAGAGATAGGAAGATCACTAAGACCCATTGTTGATCGTACCATGTCTAACAAGGTCCGATTTCTCCTTTCGGATACTCCGTTCCATTGTGGAGTTCCTGGAGGTGTCAATTCTGAAAGTATACCCTTTTCTTTCAGATTGTCATCGAATTCTTGGCTCAAGTATTCACCACCTCGATCCGATCGAAGGGCTTTGATTTTCTTGCCAAGCTGATTTTCAACTTCACTCTGAAATTCTTTGAACTTTTCAAATGATTCAGATTTGTGCGACATGAGGTAGACATAGCCATATCTACTATAGTCGTCTGTGAAAGTGATGAAATATCGATGTCCATTTCTTGTGGTTGAGCTCATTGGTCCACATACATCGGTATGTATAAGACCCAATAAGTCACTTGCCCTTTCTCCCAACTTGGAGAATGGCTGTTTAATCATCTTGCCTAATAGACATCCTTCGCAATTCTCAAACGATTCTAAATCGAAAGAGTCAAGAACACCTTCTTGTAGAAGTTTCTTGATGCGTTTGATGTTAATGTGGCCAAGACGACAATGCCACAAGTAAGTCTGATTTGACTCCATGGTCTTAGCTCTTTTGGTATCATTATTCACATTATAAACTTGTTTGTCTAAAGAAAGCACATAAAGACCATTTTCAGAATGTGCAATACCATATAAAACATTATCGAGATAAAATGAACATTCTTTGTTCTTTACTCGAAATTCAAAACCTTTGGCGTCCAACGCCGAAATTGAAATAATGTTTTTGGTAATGTTAGGAACATAATAAACATTATCGAGTTCCAAAACTAGCCCGGTGGGCAAAGACAAACTGAGAGTTCCTACGGATACGGCACCAATTCTGGCTCCATTGCCGACCCGGAGTTCAATCTCTCTCTTCTCTAGCCTTCTAGCGTTCCTTAGTCCCTGAGAGTTGGAACAAAGGTGTGAGCCACATCCGGTATCTAATACCCATGATGTTAAGCTAGTGAAGTTAAAGTCTATAACGAATATACCTGATTCAGAAGCAACGGTTCCGTTCTTCTTATCTTCCTTGAACTTGAGGCAATCTCTCTTCCAATGTCCCTTCTTCTTACAGTAGAAACATTCGGAATCAGATTTAGAAGACGCTACCCTCTTATCCTTGGTAGCTTTAGACTTAGGCGGAAAAGTTTTCTTCTTACCTTTCCCCTTAAAGCCTTTCTTCTTCTTGCCCGAAAATTTGAACGGCTTGCCCTTTTTAATCATGAGCATATCATGCTTTCCCTCATCCTTGAGCGTTTGCTCAGCTTGCTTCAACATACCATGAAGCTCGGTGAGGGTTTTCTCCTGTGCATATTATAGTTCATCTTGAACTGATCATAGCCTTTGTGCAGCGAGTGGAGAATGATGTCAATTGCCATCTCGGTTGAATACCCCGCATCAAGCCTTCCCATGTTTTCAAACAATCCAATCATTTTGAGTACATGTGGGCTGACTGGCTCTCCTTTCTTGAGCTTGCTCTCAAGGATCTGCCTGTGGGTTTCAAACCTTTCAGTTCGGGCCTGCTCTTGGAACATATTCTGCAATTCAGAAATGATCTCAAAAGCCGTCTCCTTTTCAAAGAAAGTCTTTTGAAGTTCAGGAGACATTGTGGCCAACATGATACATTTGACATCTCGATTGGCACTTTGCCATCGATTTAGGGCAGCTTGAGTCACCTCCTCATTGGGAGTCTCGGGCATTTCCTCATCAAGGACATATTCCTTTTGCTCTTGCATGAGAACAATTCGCAAATTCCTTTGCCAATCAAGAAAATTTGGCCCACTCAGTTTCTCCTTGTCGAGAATTGAGCGTAACGAGAATTGGTTGTTTGAGTTATTTGAAGACATGATTCTACAATTGAAAGAATTTAAAATGAAAAACCATTCATTATACTTAAATAAGATTGAAATCATGCATTTTAATCAAACTTATTTAAAACGTCTTATTCACACATTAAAGATTGTCCCCAATTTTGGTGAGAATAAGTCGATTCCAAGATCCAAAGAAACAAAGAGTGGTTAAGCATGCTTTGGCTTGTCTTAACACTCAATCTCCTAAGGTAAGCAACGCTTTGCTAATGGCTCCAAGCCACTCTTGGTTGAATAAATCGTCGCATCCAATGCTCTCTAAACAATTTATTCACTTTGCCACGACATGTTAGGACTCCATCACTCATATCGTTGAGTATAACCAAAACCACTTGCATACCTAGTATGCCTTACGTTCCTTGGAGAAGTAGTGATGCCTCGCTTTGGCGTAGCCCATCACTACCCTCGTTCGGTTGGTAAGTGTGTTTTGGAATGGCAAGTTTTACTCAATTTTAAGGGACCTAGGGTTTCTATGTTGGTTGATTTAAGTGAACTTAATTAATCATCTCAACATTCGAAATCCTAACCATGCATCTAACATATAATTCAAATATATAAACATAAATATATATCGAAAACATAAATAGAGATGCATTTGGCAACTAGCATGACCCCTTGAGATCTTCAAGTCTTCAAAAGGTCTTCTTTTGCAACTTCATGGCTTCGTCTTCTAAGAACTCCGTCTTCAAGACTTGACCAAATAATATAATTGCTAGTTACTACGATTAGGACTAATCTAAATATTAAGGTACAAAAATACTCAATGGTTCGCAGACCGTATTTAGATTTACAAAAATACATCACGGATCACAGTCCGTATTTTCTATCCTAATCGGGCCTTACTAGTTGCCATTTCATTAAACCTGTGAGAGAATTTTACATTCCATTCATCCATTCACTATCTGTGAATGGCCCATGCATTTTACAACGATCAAACAAGTAACAATGCATAAAACCGCGCGGGAACTAGTAATTAATCTAGGTGGTTAATTCAATTAACACGCCTAATTAAACTAGTCAAAGTTGTTTTAACCGGTTATGGTAATAACTAAGAGACGCTCCCACTAAATTCCGCATCCAATCTTAACTAATCCAATTAATTAAGTCGGTGAACCCAAATATTTGTCAAAATTAATTTTGCAAATGTCGCTCAAAAACCCGAGGCCTAGCCTCCAAAATTTTAATTAAATAAACAAAATAATTAAAATAATTAAAACGACAATCTAAGCAAAATTACGTATTCCATAATGTCTAAGTGCCTAGCACTAAGACTTGGAACCCAAAATTACCCTTATTTACATATTAAGCAATGCTAAAATTAACTTAAAATAGCATCGACTTAATAACCCGGGGTTATTGTGCCAATTATGGGATCGTACGTACCGTACAACAAGCTCGTAACATACCCATTCGCACCCCCGCAACACCAAGCATGCCCATGGGCTGCTTGTGCTCGCACACGCCACGCCCAGCCAAGCCAAGCGTAGCAGCACGCACAGCGCGCACAGCACTATGCTGCTGCTGCGCCATGCTGCTGCTTTGTTGCTGGCTGGTGCGGTAAGTGGCTGGCAGCGAGCAGCAGCCCACGCCCTTCCTCGCACACACAGTCGCACAGCACCACGCACCTAAGCACGAAGCACCCAGCAGCCTCGGCAGCCACATATGGGTTGCGTGAGCAGCCCAGCTGGCCGAGAGCTAGCTCGGGGCTCTTAGGCCTCGTGTTGCGTGCTAATGCTTCGAAAATTATCGAATTTTGTGTGTGACATTATAAATCAATTCTAAATTAATTTTAGAATCAATTTTGAGGAAAAATGAAAAATAACAAGTCCAACTTAAATAATTCATCCAAAGCAACTAACCAAATTTATTACCAAGAATCATTCTTTAATAAAATTGGTTTAACTTGGTGTAACAAAATAAATTAGGGCATTTCTCACTATTAATTTAATCACTTTAAATTAATCTTGAGATTTTGACAAAATAAAAGGGAGTTGGAAAAATGAACATAAGTTCAATAAAGACTCCAACTTTAATACTTGTGACTTCATGAAAAATTATATCTTCCAATATGAAGATAAACCAATTTCTATCACAAGTTTTAAACTTTATGATTCCAATCAACTAAAAAATGATTAAATCAACAAAGTTTAACCAAAATTCATGGAATTTAGTAACTCAAAGTTTCAATCACTTATCATAAGTAAAGATTGAATCTTTAATACTTGGAAGCATCAAAGAACAACTATTTCACACTCAATGCAATTAATATGCAATTAATATGCAATTATGTGAAAAATAAAACCAAACTTTCAAGCACCAATTACTACCAAGTAATCATGCTTAAAGTGGTCAAAAAAATTGCATATAAAATAAGGAAAGAACCATTTACATAACCACCATAAATATGCAATCAATTTTCAAGGTTAGAAAGACTTAAAATTTTTCGTCAAAACGAAAAATCCCTCGAAAAATGCATTTCTGGTCGTTTTCTGGCTAAAAACCGAGCCCTAAAAGGGTAAAACCATTTCCAGAACACCTTTTCCACCAAAAATTCACTATTTTTGGGTCGAAATCTGGGTTCGGGGCTGAAGATAGCTCTAAAACGAGGTAAAATTTGAAAAACGAGTTACTAATATAATTAGCAACTTAAAACCAGAAAAAAAAAAAGCCATAATAACACCTTGAAAATATTATGATTTTAAAATAAACGAGCGAGGCTCCGATACCGCTGTTGGGGTTTGGTGAGTCCGACTCACCGCGGAATCAAACCCAAAACCAAGACCGCACTCGCAATAAATAAAACCATAAACATAATTAAATTAATCACAAGATTAAGATAAGCTAATTACCCTTGACGCGTGCTTCGCTCCAAATGAGCTCTTACTTGAAAGCTTCAAGTCCCGCTCGCACGGAGACCTCCAACGAAGTCCACCCGCACCAACAAAACCGACTAGGTCCAATGTCTTGGAGTTAGCAAGACCCGACCAATAAAACCCGAGTAATAATATTGAGTTCAAAGGTTTTCACTAATTGTGATGCCTTTTTCAACTCTTACTCAAGCATCTTTCCCAATGCCCATACTTGGGTATTTATAGGAAATGATGGGAGTATCATTTACTCTCCCATCAATGTGGGATAGTATGATTTTTCCATTTTATTTTAAAGCTAAAATAAAATCAATAATCAAGCTAGTAATAAATCAACAAGTGGCAAGCTCATGTGAGTGGTTAGGTGAGGACCATTTGGAGAAGGGGGGGACCAAACTTGCTCCCCACTCCCTCTCCCATAACCGGCCACCTCACTCCCCACACACTCAAGGACCACAAGCCACATGGCACCCACCCTTGGGCACCAAGGCAGCCAAGGTGGGCTGCCATGTGCTGCTGTCCGTGGCAGCCACGCCCAGCAAGCCCAGCACTTGCATGCGGGCTGCTGCTGCTGCTGGCCAGCACGCCCAGCATGCTTGTGCGGGCTGCTGCTGCTGGCCTTGTGCCTTGCCCAGCGCTGCTAAGCAGCAAGCAATGGCCTAGCCATGCTGCTGCTAGCTGTTGCGAGCTGGCGCGCCTAGCGTGCTAGCTCCAGCAGCTTGTTGCGGCATGGCTTGCTAGCCATTGCGCGCACAAGGCTGCGCCTAGCATGCTAGCACGCACTAGGCAGCGCCTAGCCTTGCGATGCTAGCATGAGTGCGCTAGCACGCACCAGCCAGCCTAGGCTCGGCTTGGTGCGCATGCTAGCCACCATGCTAGGCCATACGCCCTTAGCACTCGGTTTGCTTGGGCATTCCGATGCTAGGGGTATTTTGGTCTTTTGTTGATTTATTACTATTTCTCGTCTCGTCTTTCACTATTTTTCGACTCGACTTCCGACGCTCGGTTTCGACGCTCTAAGCTCGAATTTCCGACGTCTAAATAAATATTACTCGGTCGACTCATTAATTCCTTCCGAATTAATTCGTCGTTTCGGTTTGTTGAATGCTTGGGTGTGACCCGAAGGGTTCAGTCAAGATTAAGCTGTAACATTAATTATCCATTAATATTACTGATCGGAAGCGGCCTCCACCCAGGCATTCCGATCACTTGACCTTACTGAATATATTAGCTTTCTAATAATTCTGAACCCGCTAACGGAATAGTACACTTGTTCGAAGGACACCATTCCTTTCAATGTATAGGTGTTACTTGATTTTATATATGTCCTTTTATATGGGGGTTAATTCATGAAACATTTATGGATTACTTACTGATATATATATATATATATGGGGGTTACTTGATGACATGTATAGGTGTTACTTGATTTTATATATGGGGGTTAATTGATGAAACATTTATTGGTTACTTGATGACATGTATAGATGTTACTTGATTTTATATATAGGGGTTAATTGATGAAACATTCATGGGTTACTTGCTGGTATATATTGAGGTTACTTGATGACATGTATAGGTGTTACTTGATTTTTTATATATGTTGATCAAACTGTTTTACTTTTGATGATTTCAGGATGTTGAAGAGAAGTATATGCTGATCAGAAGAGATTTAAAGCTATTTTCATACCAATGTGAAAAATTTATTCACACTGTAAGGATTCAATCAGAAGCTGTTGAAATTGATTCAAAGCTTCTAGAAAAAGAGAGGTCTCCTGTTTTAACTCAGCTGGATCCAATCTTTAATGATTCATCCTTTTGGGATCAAATTGACAAGATCACGAATCATGTTATTGCAATGAAAAAGTTAGAAGAAGAATTGCCTTCTTTTGCTCTTTTTTCTTATACTAATCTTGAGCTATAGATGCCTATATCACCAATGGTTCACAACAAGGACATTTTCACTGAAATTAGTGCTCAACCAGTTTTAGATATTGATATGAGTCTGGGTGCTGATTCCAATTTAATTGTGAATGATGTATTGAGACCTATTGTACCTTCTGCTGATGTTAATGTCTCTGATCCTGCTCTTCCTTCCACTGTTGATTCTAAGAAGCAACCAGGGACTATTGTTGTTGGTGTACCATCTGTTCATGCTCCTATTGCTGATGTTTTTGAGAAGCCTCCTTCTGAGAAACAAGTAGGGATGGTTTCTTCTAAGAAGCAAGACGTAGGGAAAACGGCAGAGAAAGGAACAAAGGAAATGCTTCTGTCTTTTTCAAAGTTGATAGTTCTGCATTCTGATTGTTTAAGTGATGGTGAGGAGTTTTCTAAAGATAATGAATGTAATACTAGTTCTAAAGATCATTTAATCTGTGATATTGATTGTGGTCCTGCTGGAGGTTATTCATTACAGTTAACATCAAGGTTTTTGAGAGTTTATAATCCGAAAGCTGAGAGAATGAAGAGTTTAAGGCTTCAGGTTGCTGATTATTGCTTTGGTGACAACTATGAAGCTGTTAATATGATGTAAGTTTTATAGGGATTTTCTCCGTAATTGAATATATATATATATATATATATATATATATATATATATATATATATATATATATATATATATATATATATATATATATATATATATATATATATCTTTATTGAATTTTTTTTATTAATGATTATTTTTAATTTTGTGAAACAAGGAAGTTTTGGTGTATTTTTCTAAATTTTATAGTTTGTCGCGTGAAGAATTAATGACATTGATTGAGGAGGAGCTTATTTCAAGTCGAGTTATGGACTGTTTTTTTTGTGTTGCTGAATTATCTTTTGGTGGTGAACATATGGTAATTTCAATGTTATGCTTTGTTGATTTTTATTATTATTTAATGTTTTATATATCATTTTAACTTGTTTCAATTTGTTCAGTTACCTCTTTTGCGTTGTATATTCAATGGAGAAGGATGCTCCTTTGAACAAGAAATTTTCGGGGCATGGGATCAATGGCTTGATGTTGTTAAAACTATTTCATTGTTTGATGCTAAGTTGGTATATCATTTAATTTTATGTTATTTCTATTTTATGTCTTGATATATATGTGTGTAATTGGTAGCAAGTTACTCGATAGTATATTTGCATTACTTGATATTATGTATAAGGGTTACTTGATGTTGTTTATTGTGCTTGCTTATATGGGGTTACTTGATATTATGTATATAAGGATTACTTGATAGCATTACTTGTTATGTATTGGGGTTACTTGATGATATATACAGGGGTTACTTCTTGTAATTTATTGGTGTTACTTGATGATATATACAGTGGTTACTTCTTGTTATTTATTGGAGTTACTTGTTATTTACTGGGGTTACTTGATGGTATAAAGGGGTTACTTCTTTATATGTATTAAGGTTACTTCTTGTGATTTATATGGGTTACTTGTTGGTATGTATATAGGTTACTTCTTGTGATTTATATGACTTAATTGTTGGTCTATATAGAGATTACTTCTTGTTATTTATTGGGGTTACTTGATGGTATCACTAGGTGAAAAAACAAAATTGGCACCGGTTCAAAACCCCTCAATGCCACCGATTTTGAACTGGTTCCAATATGGGGGGTGCCAATTGCTTGCATGAAAAGACACCGGTTCAAACCGGTGGCAAAAGTGGTTATTGGCACCGGTTAACCGGTGCCAAAAATGGACAAAAAAATTATTTCATTGTTTTTGGCACCGATGTTGCATGTGTTCGTGGTGGTCTTCGAATGAAAGAGAAGGAGACGTGGTGGTCTACGTGGTGGTCTTCGTGGTGGACACGGGGGAGAAGGAGACGTGGTAGAAGGAGTAGATCTAGATGAGAAAGAGAAGGAGGAGATGAGAAAGACGGGGTGAGCAAGAAGGAAAGAGGAGAGGAGAGAGAAAGAGAAGGAAAGAGGAGAGGAGAGAGAAAGAGAAATAGGGTTGGGGGGATTTAAGGGGCGGGTTTTTTTTAATAATAAATGGCACCGGTTCACTTTGAACCGGTGGGCTATGTGTTTTTGCCACCGGTTTGAAGTGAACCGGTGCCATTATAACTGGTTCATTTACCCGCCCATTTTTTAGCCTATTTTTGCCACTGGTTTGGACTGAACCGGTGGTAATTAGGGGGTGCCTTTTTGCTTTTTTCTACTAGTGTATATAGGGGTTACTTGATATTTATTAGCTTCTTGTGATTTGTATGGGTTATTTTTTGTTATATATTGGGGTTACTTATTGGTATATACAGGGGTTTATTCATGTTATTTATATAGGGCTTAATTCCTGTAATTTATTGGTGTTAATTGATGTTATATTTAGGGGTTCATTTATAATTTCTTGATTTCATATTATTAGTAATTAATTTAATGTTTCTTTTATGCAGATTTTTATTTCCATCTACTATTTCGATCATTATTTTGTTGTCATAAACTTTATCAACAACTCTGTTGATTATCTCGACAACAGAAGGTATTTCATGGATGTTGGAAGGAATATTACTAGGACTTTTGATGAACATCATATATGTTATTATACTCTTGTTTTGTACTTGGTAAGTTTATGCATTTTATTTTTGTTTATTTATACCTTTGTTGATTAACTGACCTTTTTTTGTTGTATATTTCAGAGACACTAATTTTCAAAGTATTTGGTTTTAAAGAATCATGATCAAGGGGAACTTGTCAACAACTTCCCTATTAGAATGATCCCAGTTGATTCACTAAAGTGTCCAAAGAATAATGATTGTGGGGTGTTTTGTTTATATCATTGTTCCGTATACCAAGGCCAAGAATTTCAGTGTAAAAATTTGACAGAGGTATTGCATGGTCATTTTGATATAATTATTTGCTACAATTTTGTGTTATTTTTATTATTTGGGGTATATTGTTTATATTGTTCTTTTTGTTGGCATTGCAGCCAGTTGATCGTCTTCGTTACTGTAGGGAATATTTCAAGCATTAACCCCAAGCTTGAACCCCATTGTGATCATACACTTAAGCATGGTGGCGTCCAAAGGGAAGGAAGTTAGAGCAAAAGAGTCGCCAACAAGTTTTAGGAACTTGTAAACCGTTCACAAGGTGAAAATTACACCCCTTAACGATCCATGAGATCGTCAACTCCAAAAGGTCCTGAACCAAATAGGGTTCGGGGATGAGGGTACAAATCCAACCTAAAATAGATTGAACCTGCCCTAATAATAGGCCTCTACTTTATTCTTCTCGTATTCATGTGCGCTTTCTGGCTAACATGTAATAATTAGGTTAACCCTAAACCTGTTTAACCTATGTTGGTTGCATTTAATGCACAAGCAAATCTATTATTGGCGATCACTTGAATTATAATCAAATTAGCCCTAAACAAGATTATTAATCATCTTATTAAGCGTGATTACAAGTACAAATTCCCTTTAGGCATGCATAAAAGGCGTGATCAAGCAATAACAAATATATATATCAAGCAACATAATAATTATCATAATAAAAACAATAATTATAACAATAATAATCATAATAATCATAATCATGTTAATAATAAAGCTTAAATATAATAGCAAGATCCCAGGCATGATACTAACAAGATTAATAACAAATCATAGCATGTCACTAAAAAATTAAAATCAAAGCTTTAGCCCTAACATGATACTAACGTGATATTGATATTATATTAGAAAGCATAGGAAACACCCTAAACATGATACTAGAAAGCAATAAAGACATCCAACATGATACTAGGAATTAAACAAATTTAAACATGCTTTCCACAAGAATAGAGCAATAAGATTACATACTTTGATGCCTCGTACCTCTTTCTAATAACAAAATACACGCGTTAGTAACTTCAAGGAAAATAATAAATTAAATAATTAAAATAGAGATTTGGGACAAAACCCTCAGAAATTATAACATGTCACGTCTAGAGCAAAGGCAACTTCGAACTTGACTAGGTGTGTCTAGTGCTAATGTATGAGGAATTGTGTAAGAGGGGAGGTTTAGAAAAAGAATAGAGTGAAGGAAATCTTCTAGCTTTAGAGAGAGAAAGATGATTGTTGATTATAGATGATTGAAAAAAAGGGAGATATGACCTCTATTTATAGGAAAAAAGAGAGTCGAAGAATAAGAAAAGAATCCGAATTCGAATCGAAATAAAACTCGTCGGTCAGCAGTTTTTGCGAATTTTGTTTTTATCATAACTTTTGATCTAGAAGTCCAAATAAGTCCTATAATATGTCGTTGGAAATCTATTGAAGTCTACTTCCCAACCCAATTAGAATCAGATTAAAATCATTTATAAATAAAAAGATATGGCCGAAATAGTGGAATGGTGTTGCATTGTTGTTGTTTTGACGACCTTCTGCAAGCTAGAGAACGACATCCCGCCTGAAGACTGCTACGCTTGTAACTACCTCCAATTTCCGCTGTGATAATCTTTCGCAAGCAAGGGAACACTATCGAAGATTGCTTCGCTTGAAATCACCTTCAGTCGTCGTGATAATATTCCGAAGAAAATTATCGAAGATCAACGCCTGTCGATCCTTAATGCTGCTTAAATTTTGCTGTTGATGCTTTGGGTGATGACAATCCTCTTTTCTTCAGGAACAGTTGTCAACACAACTCTTTTATGATGTATGACAATCCAATTTAGGGAAAGTTGTCAATGCCACGTAACAATCCATCCTTGGAAATGTTGCTACGATGAAGCGACAATCCGTATCTCGGAAAATTTGCCAAAATCCAATTTTGGGAAAAGTTGCCAATGCTTCATAACAATCTGTCATAAGAACTTTGCTACGATCGACAATCCACATCTTGGAATATAACTCTTGAAAGCAATCCACCTTGGAAATTTGCCAACGCTATGCGACAATCCTTTTAGGAAAATATTGCCACTATTGACAATCCGCATCTTGGAACATTTGCAAAAAAGAGTCAACCGACAATCCACTTCGGGAAAATTTGCCACTTACTGAAATGAATGAAAATCCACGTTTGAGGAACCTCTGCCGAAATTTATGATGAGTAGGGACCTACGACAATCCTTTAGGAAATTTTGCCATAGGGAACTATGTGTATGACAATCCAATCTTGAAAAACTTGCCAGAGATGACAATCCGAACTTGGAAAAAATTGCCAAACAGAGAAGGAGCACGACAATCCACGCTTGGAAACTTTACCAGAGATGACAATCCAATCTTGGAAAAAATTGTAGAAGATTTTATGAATGTATGACAATCCGAACTTGGAAAAACTTTCCAAATAGAGAAGGAGTACGACAATCCATGCTTGGAAACATTGCCGAAGGGATGACAATCCAATCTTGGAAAAATTGTCGTATAAGAAGATGCGCGATAATCCATATTTGGAAATATTGTCAGTTGGAGATGACAATCCAATCTTGGAAAAATTATCGTATAAGTGCTTGCTTTTGAACCGATGCCTTGGTGCTTGTAATGAGCCAATGCTTAGGCGCTTAAGCTAAGTGAGACGATCGTCGTTAGGTCAATCACTTACTGCGATTGTAATCGAGCCGACTACTAATCATGTCAATTTGCTTATAGGGGCTAACTGGCGTACCAAGGAACCCGAAATTGTTGTATGAGATCCGCATAGTTTAACATGGGGCCATGCATTACGTCGCCGCACTGGCGCCTGCTGGAAGACTCTGGCGCCGCACTTTTCTTCTGTCGCCAGGCGACAGCCTTGTCGTCTGACGCTGGAGTCAGGTTTTCATTCGCGGTTTTTCGAAAAAATCCGAGAATATTCTTGCTCACTGGAATGTACCTGCATTTATATTTTGGACTATAGGACTTTGCTTATCTTTTTTTAGGGTTGACCTAAGACTTAGTATTTCTTGACTCGACGTGTAACTTGATGTACTCAAATCGACTCGTTTGCGTAGACTTAACTCGATGTGATAACACGACATGACTCAATGTGTACATGACTCATGTGTGCATTGTAATGTGATCGTGCGACTCGAAAAAGCAAAAATTTCCGTCATTTTTGTGGAGGGTACCGACTTTCTCCCGAAAAAGAAAGACGCGAAAAAAGAAAGAAGCGAAGTTTTTTATGGTGCATGTTGAATGAGCTTATTCCGTTAACGTTGTCTCTCAAAGTACAAGGATTGTAACATCTTAGACTATCCTGGTTGACTCGATAATGAAAGTATTTAGGTAACTTAGGCGCGGAGGCTAAATACTTCATACTTTGTGATGCAATGATGAGTGATGAGTGATTTTGTTATGACAAAGTATGCTCCAACGTTGTGTTAAGATTTCATGACGAATGGTTCCTAAGGGAAAGACTATTTGGTCATGTATCTGTGTAGTGTGTGAAAGTGACACTAAAGTTAGGCCGCAAGGGCTAAGTGTGTGGAAAAATATTTTGAAAAGAGTCAAATGGTGGTGACTCTTAGGCTGGGTAGGCTAATAATGTAAGGATCAAACCCCCAAGTCTAGCTCTAAGTGGAAAAGGATGAGCATTGGAAATCCCTTGATATGATCAATTATGAACGTAAATATGAATGCATATTTATTACAGCCGCACCCTAATGCGAGGTTGCCTACGTATCCGTTAGGAATCAGGCCGAACATAGCTCTAGCTGAACCTCGCACAAGTGTGTATACCTCAAAAAGGTCTTTTGAAGGGTTGTAACGTGGTTAGGCTAAATGTTTGAAGAAGAAGGGGATAAAGGCTCAACACCCTAGGTAAGCCCCCAAGGTGTGCAACCTTGCTTTTGAATCTTTGAATTATTATGCTTGAGGTTTTAACTCTTTTTTCTTTTTTTTTACTTTTGTATTTTTTTTATTTTTCATTTTTATAAGTGTGGGCAATCCTGATCATGCGGTCTATCACTCACTTGGCATTCATGTTTCTCAGGCACGGTACCGAGCACTCGATAAGAAACGCAATCTGAGACGTGTTCATATCAAAGACATGTTCATGTCAAAGACATTAAAACACTTGCCCTTTTGTACACTTTTATTGTTTCTATTTTGCTAATTTAATCTTTTGAAGTCACTCAAGCTTTTTATGAAATTGAAAATTGCATAAGTTGCACACCATCCCATCCCAAGTTTAGGTAGATATGGGTTGAAAAATGAAAGGTCTATCGTTAGACGAGGCTCAAAGTGGTTTATCAAAAAAGGATTGCATATTTGAAGGGTGAAAGGTGATATGATGTGGCTACAAGGGGTGCTTCAAATCATTGGTATATCTTGTGCTTAGTTTGACATGGATTTATTTTTAATGCGATGTAATGAAATGATCATATGCAAGAAAATAAATGCTTATTTTATTATAGGGAAAAAGAAAAAAAAAACCTACAAAATAAATCTAAAAAAGGTGCCTATGCTAGACTTATTGGGGAAAGGAAAAAATGAAAAAGAAATAGAAAAAGAGGTCATGAAATCTTGTCGTTGAAGTTCGCCTTTTGTCTTGTGTCGTTTGCTTCAACATCACCCAGTCTTCTTGCTAGCTAGAGGCAATGGGATCTTGTTTGCTTCTATGAGATCTTGAATGAGATTTTGAAACCTGTAGCATTTATTGGTGGTATGACCATTTCCTTGATGGTACTTTCAATAGGAATTGGGATCCCATTTTGAAGATTGCTTTTCTAGCGTTGGATCCTCGGTAGGGCCAATGGGTTTGATTAATCCTCGATCGTAGAGACGATCGAAAGCAGCATCGTAGGTCATTCCAATGGGTGTGAACTCTTTCCTGGGTTTCTTTTTATATCCTTGATTATCCATAGCTAAGACACCGTTATTATCAAAGGTGCTAACATTTTTACTAAAGTGGGTGTTTCCAGAAGAAGAAGGATTGTCGTTCTTCTTTCCTTTCCAGCCACTGTGGTTACTATTGTTAGTAGATTTTTGCTTTGCGAGGTCATCTTCGATTGCAATACCGATATCATAGACGACCTTGAAAGTATTCAAATTATGTTGATACTTTAAATGTTTTGAATACTTCTCTTGGAGGTTTTTGATAAACATCCTCACAGATTCTTTTTCGGAGGGCACCTCAATCATCTTAGCGGAAGTTTCTCTCTACTTATTAAAGAAAAAAGTAAAGCCTTCATTCTCTTTTTGTCTTAAAATCTCAAGTTGTCTATAATCGATTTTGACTTGAATGTTACATTTATATTTATCAATGAAAGCGTTTACAATAGCATCCCAAGTAGAGGTTTTCTCTTTATCAAGAGAAAAGTACCATTGCTGACAAACGGTTTCTACAGATAGAGAAAACATAGAATGAAATGCTTTCTTATCTATTCCCTTAATATTCATTACAGTTTCAAAGGCTCTTAAATGAAAATAATGGTTATCCATTGCCTTGAATTTCGGGATGTCGTTGGCATTGAACTTCTGCGGAAGAAGATCCTTGTCCACCGAGACCCCTTGTGAGCTAATGCCCTGGAATCTATAGTCATTGGATAATATGTTCAAACTTTCTTGCATGAGCTCCATTTGTTGTTGTCTCACAGGGTCATTGATTTGGAGAGTCAGATTCTTCAACATTTTAGCCATGTTAGCCACTTGTCCCTTGAGTTCGTTGACTTCTTCCTGACTTGCCATTATCTTCTTAGCTTTCCTTTTTCGACCAATTGGCTTATCAAAAAGTTGAACTTGAATAAAGGTGTTGTCTTTAATTATCGTCCTTCTCTCCTTGACCAAGTACTGTGGAAAGGGAAATTAAGGGATATTCATTGTTAATTATTTGACTCAACTCTATTCAACATGCAATAGATGGAAGAAGGTAGGAAGAATGAATATTGTGATATGGGGAAAGCATGTAGAGAATGGAAAGATGATGTAGATGGAGAGATATGAAAAAATTAAGAAATTCAAATGACGGAAAAAACCGACTCATGCATGAACCTAAGACATGGTCATGGTGACTATATAAAGTGTGTGCTAAGACTAGTGAGTGTAGGTGACATGTTAAGACTCGTGTCATGACCATGTGGCTAGACTATGTGACTAGACTCAAGCAAAGACTAAGTTAAGACCTCACATATGTGCACTAAATTGGACAGGCTGTAGTATTTTAGTCATAACTTTTGATCTGTGAATCTGAATTGGACGAAACCAACGGCAAATGAAAGATAAAACTCGGGCTACAGATCCATATGTTATACGACTTGTAACTCTTCCTAGAACTCTGGCTATAACCAAAACAAGTTGACATTTGTGCAGTATACGGGAATAAAAATCCGAGTTGACTCAAAGGAACTATGACTCGATTTTAGACATATTTATTAGCCAAATTAATTAACTAATTAATTAAGAAAAGTCCTTTAGTCTTTTGTTAGTTTATATAGACTTAAACAAGAGTCAAACAAACGGTTAGCACATATAGGGTATGCACAAGCAAAGAATGCACAAATAGTTCAAATAGTCACAATATGATGCAATGAGTTTGCAACCTAACCATGGCTCTAGTTCTCTAAAGTTCAAGGATATGGGTTAGTCAAAGAGGGTCAATGGTTATGAGTCCGGATGCATCGCGCGAAATCCTTACCTTTGGAAGGGTTGGCGCGTATGGATGGGACCCCGCAAGTTAAAAACTTGCTTCCACGGTTTGGTGGATTCACAAACTCGAATGTATCTGTCGTTGCCAGGAGCGTTCGATTGGGTAGATGGAGCGTGAACCCCCATAGGGTTATGTCCATATGTAGAACACATATGGGTTTCAGAAAAGAGAGAAAAACTCAATCAGGAAGTAGAATCGAGCCAACAGTGCTAGAAATGGTCAAAACAAGAAGGCAGAGTTCTGGCTCGGTATTGGAAGAACTTGGCGCCAGACTACAGGGACTGTCGCCGCAAAAGTACCCCTATCGCCAGGCGACAGAAGCACTTTACAGGCGACAAGCCCTGTTTTCTAGACGCTAGTTCCTACATGCCTCAGCAGGTATCTACGTTCTTAGAATTTTCCAGATTTCGCAGTATTATTTCAATTCTAGTTGTGAAAGATATTTCTCAAGTTTCCTACGTGTAAAAATCCTATGTTTTTTACTCATTTCGGATGGTCTATCCAATGAGGACCTTTTTTATGAATATGACAATAATGCTAATCAAAATTACGCACATGAAATACTTAGAACTTTTAGAGTCTCATCCACTCATTCTAAATCATTACTGAAATAAATTTCAGGAATTAAAATAGAAATACTCCCCAGTGGAGTCGCAAAAAACTGTAGGGAATATATCAAGCATTAACCCCAAGCTTGAACCCACTGTGATCATACACTTAAGCATGGTGGCGTCCAAAGGGAAGGAAGCTAGAGCAAAAGAGTCGCCAACAAGTTTTAGGAACTTGTAAACCGTTCACAAGGTGAAATTACACCCCTTAACGATCCATGAAATCGTCAACTCCAAAAGGTCCTGAACCAAATAGGGTTCGGGAATGAGGGTACAAATCCAACCTAAAAGAGATTGAACCTGCCCTAATAATAGGCCTCTACTTTATTCTTCTCGTATTCATGTGCGCTTTCTGACTAACATGCAATAATTAGGTTAACCCTAAACCTGTTTAATTTATGTTGGTTGAATTAAATGCACAAGCAAATCTATTATTGGCGATCACTTGAATTATAATCAAATTAGCCCTAAACAAGATTATTAATCATCTTATTAAGCGTGATTACAAGTACAAATTCCCTTTAAGCATGCATAAAAGGCGTAATCAAGCAATAACAAATATATATATATCAAGCAACATAATAATTATCATAATAAAAACAATAATTATAACAATAATAATCATAATAATCATAATCATGTTAATAATAAAGCTTAAATATAATAGCAAGATCTCAGGCATGATACTAACAAGATTAATAACAAATCCTAGCATGTCACTAAACAATAAAAATCAAAGTTTTAGCCCTAACATGATACTAACATGATATTGATATGATATTAGAAAACATAGGAAGCACCCTAAACATGATACTAGAAAGCAACAAAGATATCCTAACATGATACTAGGAATTAAACAAATTTAAACATGCTTTCCACAAGAATAGAGCAATAAGATTACATACTTTGATGCCTCGTACCTCTTTCTAATAACAAAATACACGCGTTAGTAACTTCAAGGAAAATAACAAATCAAATAATTAAATTAAATAATTAAAATAGAGATTTGGGACCAAACCCTCAGAAATTATAACCTTTCACGTCTAGGGCGAAGGCAACTTCGAACTTGACTGGGTGTGTATAGTGCTAATATATGAGGAATTGTGTAAGAGGGGAGGTTTAGAAAAAGAATAGAGAGAAGGAAAGCTTATAGCTTTAGAGAGAGAAAGATGATTGTTGATGGTAGATGATTGAAAAAAAAAGGGAGATATGACCTCTATATATAGGAAAAAAGAGAGTCGAAGAATAAGAAAAGAATCCGAATTCGAATCGAAATAAAACTCGTCGGTCGGCAGCTTTTGCGAATTTTGTTTTTATCATAACTTTTGATCTAGAAGTCCAAATAAGTCCTATAATATATCGTTGGAAAGATATTGAACTCTAATTTCCAACCCAATTAGAATCAGATAAAAATCATTTATATATAAAAAGATATGGCCGAAATAGTGGAACGGTGTCAGTTTTTGATAGAGTTTCGTATTCCATTCATATCTTTTTCGTTATAGCTCGGAATTAATATTATAATATATCATTGGAAAGATAATTTCAAGATCTATCCAACCATATAAGATTTTGATAAAAATTATGAGGCACGAAAATAATATCTAACCGTCTTTGAACATCTTTAAATTCGAATAGAATTAGGACTTAAAAAAGGAAAGTTTTAAAAAAGGAAAGTTTTTATTCAATTTAAAACTCTTTGATTCTATCTTTTCAAAAAGGATAATTAAGATCTTTTAGAATATTATAGAAGCTTCTATTTAAATCCTAATTAGTTTAGGAATGGGATTAAACCCTTGGACCCTCCACATGATCATTGGGCCGTAGGTAAAATCCGGTTTGAGCCCAGTTTAGTATTTTGGCCAGAATTTCCTCATTATTCATCGGAATTGGTCTTATAATATATCGTTGGAAAGGTCTTTTCAAACCCCATCCAACTACACCATTATTGGACCCATATAATGGACCAAACTAAACTGGAATTCACGTTTTCATAAAACAGGAAGAGAAAAGAAATATTTTCAAAAACAGAAATTAGAGATATTTTAATAAAAACATCCTCATCACTAGAATTTTCACACTTTCACTTTGTTCTATAATCAAATGACGTGAAAGGTATTCATCACTGGGTTTGGTTTTGGAGAGACACAAATGGGTGTCTACAGTTACCGAGCAGAAATTTGTGCATCATTGGTCTTGTGTAATTTGAATCAAGTACGGCTAGATGTTCTGGAGAAGGTTAAAGTTTTTGTAGCCAACCATGATGCAATTTATGATGAAGTTCTAGTTAATGAAGAGATTAATAAAGAAGAAATTCTTGCCTTGGCTCAAGCTGAAAAGGAAGAAAAAGCCAAAGAGAAATTGGCTAAAAAAGAAGCAAGATAGAAAGCAAATGAAGAAAAAGCAAAGGAAAAGTTGGCTAAAAAATAAGCAAAACAGAAAGCAAATAAAGAAAAAGGAAAAAAAAAGTTGGCTAAAAAAGAATCAAAAAAGAAAGCAGATGAAGATGCATCGTTGGCTACAATTATGGCAGAAACTAAGGCAAAGTTGTCTAAGGTCAAAGCAGGTCAATCAAAGCCCTCATCTCGTCGAAAGTAAGAAATTTTTTAACAGACTCTTTATAGGTATTCTTTTGAACTGATAATATATAATGTTACATTATTTGGTTCAAATTGTGTTAATTTATATGTGTGAATATTTGTTAGAGTGGTTGCATGTATAGTTGTGTAGTATAAAGGGGTTACTTATATAGTACAATAGGGTTACTTGTATAGGATAATAAGGGTTACTTCTTTTTATTTATTGGGTTACTTGATGGTATATATAGGGATTACTTCTTGTTATTTATTGGTGTTACTTATATGAGGGGATACTTGTATAGGATAATAGGGGTTACTTCTTTTTATTTATTGTGTTACTTGATGGTATATAAGGGGTTACTTATTGTTACTTATTGTTGTTTCTTGTTGGTATGTATAGGGGTTACTTGATGGTATATATAATTAATTGTCAGTTACTTTATCAAACCTAAAATAAGAGATCTTAGCATAATATACAGGGGTTACCTATCTGTATTAATTAGAGTTACTAGTGTGTATAATAGAAGTTACTTGTATACAATAAATATCATAAAAGAGATCTTAGGATAATATAAGAATTTAGTTACTTAGCATAATAAGGTTACTTAAAGCAAAAATATCATTACATGAGTATATATTAAAAGCAAAACTACATATGTATAACCTACTAGGATATATTTTATTAAAAAATTTTGGATTTTGAATTGGTGTTGTTGTTCCAAATTCTCTGGTGTCTCCTTTAGCTTGCATTGCTTTTGTTTTTTATTGTTCTATCCTTTCTCGAAATGCCCCTTTATTCTCTTGCTTCTTCCCTTGGTGTTTACTCTGTTTGGATCCATGACTATAGGAATCTTATGTTCTGTTTCCTTTCTTTTTTTTGTTGTTGCTGCATTTTTGTTTTTGTTGTTGTACTTCTCCTTCTTCTGTGCCTTTTTGGTCCTGAAAAAAATAATATAAATTTGTTATTATGTTGATCATGTTTTTATAATGCTGTATAATTAGGGGAGAAACATATTGTTACCCTTTCTAATTTTCTTTTTATTTCATCAGCTTGTGTATCAATTTTTTTAAACTCTTCCTCTACCAACTTCCTTGTCTATGAGTGTTCTTGAAATTTTAATATCATATTGTATCCTTTTCTTTCCATAATTTGTCTCCAAGGAATGTATTTCATTGGTACTCTTGCAATTACTTATGTTGTTTCATCTCTTTGTTTCCATAAATGCGTTTTTGCAAACTTTGTCCACCTTGTTGAGATATACTGATTTGGTATTCTGGTCACTAAATGTTGATGTAGTACACGTATAGCATGATAGCATAACCACCCCACTTCTTCAAAAATTTTGCAAGAACATGCTACACTATTGTCTGCTGAGTTGTATGTAACTTTCTATTTCGATGCTTCATCATTCTCTATCTGTACTTCATAAAAGAAGTAACCTTGAGTTTGCAAATGAAGATTTGTTATGCAACCAATTGATTATGTAAATTCTGTTTCAAAGTCTCTGAGAAATTGTTTGTGTATAAACTTCTGCTGCATGCTTTAGCATTCCATAGAATGGTAAATGTGAATTAGGGTGAGAGTTTGAGCATTTGAAATCTGCATCAGATTCATTTTTCCTCCATCTTTTTTTTGTTTGGTTGAATATCTTGAAAAAATTTGTCAAGCTTGTGTTTTTTGTGGCTTTAAAACCTACAACATTATTGGTACTCTCACTTCTTTAAGAAGAGAGTATACGAGCTGAAAAGAAGTCTTTGCTTAAAGCTGTGCACCATTTCTCCCTTATGTTGTAGAGTCTTTTGAACCAATTATTTTTCTCAAGCTTGTATGTTTTAATCATATTTTCCCAGCAAGTTTCAAACTCTTATGTTGTTACACAACCAGATACACGCTTGTTGAATGCATCTTTGAAAGTTGTGTCTCTTTTTAGGGCTCCAAACCTTAACACTGCATTCTTAATCAAGTGCCAAATGCAAAGCATGTGTCTTGAGTGAAGGAATACCTGCATATAATAACTTGCTAAGTTTTTTCATATAATATAGACATAAGTATTTTACATTGATAAAATAAAGACATTATAGTATTTACCCTTTGAATTGCTATTGACATTGCCAAGTCTTGGTCTGTAAATATAAAAACAGGCTATATTCTACCCATAGATTTCTTAAAAGTATCCAACAACCACTCAAATGTATCAGCTGTTTCATTAGCAATAAATGCACAGCCAAACATCGCATTCAACCAATGATTGTTGATACCAACTATTGGAGCACAAATCAAGTTATATTTGTTTGTTTTGTAAGTGGTATCAAAAATAGCTACATCTCCATAGATGAAAGTCTTCTCTCATTTGCGAGTCCCTCCAAAAAATTGTTGTGAGTTTGCTTGAATTATCTCCATCGCCTAATTTGAATCTGTAAAAGAAATCGGGTTCATTTTCTTGTCTTTGGTATAGCCTGTCTATTACTATTTGTGCATCACCTCCTTCGATTTCTTTCATTTTCTTCCTTGTTATATAGTTGAAGTGATCTTTTATTGTGTGTGCTAACACGTTTTCACCACCAGCTTCATGAGACATTAGACGATAAGATTTTGCTGGCTTTAATCCACTTTCTGCCATCAGGTCTATAACTTGTGCTTTTTCTTTTGTTATTTTTCTTTCTGACCTATGTAAATGCTGCCATTCTGGTCTTGCTAGTTCGCGGTTGTGTTTTATCATATGCTCTTCAATTTCAAACACACCATCACTATTATTTTTGGCTCTAATGAATGCTTTGCAGCCGGTTTTAGTAATAGGCACTTGCTTTGCTCTCTTCTGTTTTTGGTCAGGTGGAGGTGGAGTTTTCACTTTTGGTTTAACTCTAAATCCTTCCTTTGAACAAACAAAGTCTTTTCCTTTGATGGTTTTGGGTTCTCCTTGTGTGTATCTGGTTGTTGATTGTCTTACCCCAAATCCAATAGCAAAAGCATGTTTTTATATACTTCATATATTTCATCCAAAGTGTATGCAGTATAGCCAACAAGTAGCACTGTTAAAACGGTTTGACAGTTCGGTTTCGGTTCGGTTTGAAATCGGTTCGGTATTCAATCGGGTCGGTTTGGAATCGGTTTAATTGTCTCACGGGTCGGTTTTGGTTCGGTTTAAATAGTTATCGGTTCGATTCGGTTTCAGTTTATTCTTAAGCGGTTTTAATTCGGTTCGGGTTGTAAACAGTCCGGGTAGTAAATGGTTCGGTTTAGACGGGTTGCGGTTTGTTAACGGTGCGGTGTAAACGGTTTTTATCCCAATTCAAACAGTTTCGGGTTGGAAACGGTTTCGAGTTAGAAACAGTTCGGTTCTTTTTTGGTTCAGTTTATAACTGGTTCGGTTCTTTTTCGGTTCAGTTTATAACTGGTTCGGTTCTTTTTCGGTTCAGTTTATAACTGGTTCGGTTCTTCGATGTTTAACCACTCTAACGTTATTCATATCCGTTCCATTTCAAGTTTACTAAATTATGGTTCGGGTCGGTTTCGGTTTCAAAAAATAAATTGTTTATCGAGTTGTTTGGATTCGGGCAATTAAATGGTTTTGGTTTGAAATTTGATAGTACTTGCTAACCTTTTGCGTTCACAAGTTTTATATGAAGTCGCGAATCATTTCATATTTACTATTTAGGCATCATATTATAAACAAATTCTCATTGATTTTATAAATACATATTATGTTCTGTTTCAAGTTTAGTCATACTGATCTTACTAGTTTATTACGAAGTAGATTATAAGAGTTAGTGTATTAATGTATTATTGTGTTTACAATTAGGTTATTATATGCTTCTTATTTAATCATTTATATACATGACTAGAGGCAGTAGTGTTGCTAATAGTTTGAGGCAGGGCCTGAGCCTGCTTGTTTTGCTCTTGTTTGTGAACACTGATTATCCTTAATGAATGATTTGCCTTGCTATTTTAAAAAAAATATTCTAAGATTTCTAATATTTAATCCATTTAATTATATTCCCGTCAAAAAAAAATCCATTTAATTATATAAAAAAGTATGTAAATGGTTCGATTTAGAAGCGGTTTGGTTCATAAACGGTTCGGTTTATAACCAGTTCGGTTTACAAACAGTTCGGTTCTTAAATGGTTCGGTGCAAACGGGTAGCAGTTTGCTAACGGTTCGGTGTAAGCGGTTTTTTTTCCAGTTTAAACGGTTTCGGGTTAGAACCGGTTTCGGGTTAGATATGGTTCGGTTCTTTTTCGGTTCGGTTTTCTTTCAGTTCGGTTTATATTTGGTTCGGTTTGTTAACGGGTTCGGTTCTTATACGGTTTAACACTATTCGGGTCGATTCGGTTTCGGGTTTACTAAAATACGGTTCGGGTCGGTTTTCGGTTTCAAAAAAATCGATTTTTAATCGGTTCGGTTCTCATTTGGGTCGGTCGGTTTCGGGCAGTTAAACGGTTTCGGTTTGAAATTTGACAGCACTACCAACAAGGCACCAGTGTAGTCCAATTCATGCTGGTTACTTTCTTATGTCAACGTGCTTTTACTTGATTCTATAAGAATAAAAATATCAGATTAGTGGGTAATGCTTAATATGTTGGTCTAGGGTAATATAATTAAATATAATGAGGGTTACTTCTTATTATTTATTGGAGTTACTTGCTGGTATAATGAGGGTTACTTCTTGTTATTTATTGGAGTTACTTGTTGGTATAAGGGGTTACTTTTATAGTATAATGGGGGTTACTTTTATATTATAATGGAGGTTACTTTTATATTTATATATGAGGTGTTACTGTATTTTATAATAGCTGTAATCAGCATAGTATTATAGTGGTTACTTAAATATATATGAGGAGTTACTCATATATATATCAGGAGTTACCTGTATAGTATAACAGAGGTTACCTATCAATAAGTTTGATTATTATATGTTTGGTTATTGAATTTTCTCAATAGGGGTTACCTGGATAGTACTATAGGGGTTACTTTTATGTGTAAGAGTATTACCTGCATAATGTAATAGGGGTTACTTGGATAGTGTACTTTCTGCTTTTAATTGGGGTTACTTGAATAGTATATTGGGTGTTACTTTTTATAGGATTTACTTGATTCATTATGAAGGGGTTACCTGTATAGTATTACTTGGATAATGTAATAGGGTTACTTGAATAGTATACTTGTAGACACCAAATTGTGTCTCCCCAAAAACCAAACCCGGTGATGAGTATCTTTCACGTCATTGAATATCGAGCAAGGTGAAATGTTGAAGAGTCTCGTAAATTTCCCATTTTCTAACCTTTTGTAAAATGTTTTAAGCCAAAATCATTCATTTCGTGCTTTAAGCCCAATATATCATTTTGTGTCCCTTAAAATCATTCATTTCGTGTCCTTTCTATAAAACCATCCAAACCAGTTTATTTTGGTCCATAATATGGGTTCAATGACTGTATAGTTGGATGGGGCTTGAAAAGAGCTTTTCAACGATATATTATAAGCCCAATTCCGAGTTATAACGAGAAATTTATGGCCAAAATACTAAACTGGGCCTAAAACGAGTTTTATGTGCGACCTAATGACCATGTGGAGGGTCAATTAATATTAATTATATTCCTAAACCAATAAGGATTAATTAGAAGCTTCTATAAGTTTCTAAAATATCTTAATTATCCTTTTTGGAAAGATAAGATTATAGAATTTGAAATTGAATAAAACTTCTCTTTTTTTAAAGTCCTAATTCTATTCGAATCGAATGACGTTCAAAGACAGTCTGATATTATTTTTGTGCCTCATAATTTTTATCCATATATTTTATTGTTGGATAGCCCTTGAAATTATCTTTCCAATGATATAAAAGAAATACAAAACTCTATCCAAAACTGACACCCTTCCACTATTTCGGCCATATATTTTATTCTACAAAAGATTTTGATCTGATTCTAATTGGGTTAGAAATTATACTTCAAGAGCTTTCCAACAACATATTATTTGTCTTATTCCGATTTCTGGATCAAAAGATATGATAAAAACAAAAATCGCAAAAACTGTTGTCAATCGAAAGAGTTTTATTCCGATTCAAATTCGGATTTTTTTCTATTCCTTCGACCCTTTTTTATCCCTATAAATAGAGGTCATATCACCCTTTCAACAATCATCAACAAGATTTATCACCCACGATCATCATCTCTTGTCTCTCTCTCTCTAATCTAAAGCTTATTCTTTCTCTCTCTCTTAATTTTCTATGCCTAGTCTAAACACATTAAACACATCCCTTTGATTTTTCTTGATTTGATCACCATTCCTCATTCACGAGATTTGAATACACCTAGCTAAGCTCGAAGTTGCCTTAGACCTTGACGTGAAAGGTTGATAATTTCTGAGGGTTTGGTCCTAAATCCTTATTTCATTTATTTAAATTAATTGTTTGATTTAATATTTTCCTTGAAGTTACTAACGTGTGTATTGTTTTGATAGAAAGAGATACGAGGCAACAAAGTGAGTAATTCAATTGCTCTATTTCTTTAGAAGGCATGCTTAGATTATTTTAATTCCTAATATCATGTTAGGATGTTATTTATTGCTTTCTAGTATCATGATTAGGTTGCTTCTTATTTCTTATATCATGATAGTATCATGATTAGGTTGCTTCTTATTTCTTATATCATGATAGTATCATGCTAGGGCTAAAGCTTTGATCTTTATTGTTTAGTGACATGCTAGTATTTGTTATTAATTTTGTTAGTATCATGCCTAGGATCTTGCTAATATTATTATGCTTTGATGAGAATATCGTTATGAGGATGATTGTTGTGTCAATATTATTATGTTGTTTGATATTATTGTTGTTGCTTGATCACGCCCTCTTTTGCAGGTTTGAATGGAATTTTACTTGAAATCACGGTTAACAAGATAATTAATAATTCTATTTAGGCTAATATGATTTTAATTCAAGTGATCGCCAATAATAGATTTGTTTGTGCATTAATATTCAACCAACATAGATTAAACAGGTTTAGGGTTGATATATTGATTGTATGTTAATTGGAAAACGCACATGAATATGAGAAGAACAAAGTAGAGGCCTATTTAGGGCAGGTTCAATCTCTTTTAGGTTGGATTTGTACCTTCATCCCCGAATATCCAGTCATGGTTCAAGACCACTGTGGAGTTAGAGACCTCTGTGATCGTGAATGGTTTACAAGTTTCTAAAACTTGTTGGCGACTCTTTTACTCTAGCTTCCTTCCCTTTGGACGCCACCATGCTTAAATGCATGATCATAGTGGGGCTCAAGTGTGGGATGCTTGAAATATTCCCTGCAATACTGGGTGTTACTTGGTTTCTATTGGGGTTACTTGCATAGTATAGTACGTGTTACCAGTGGTTAATTTTACAGAAAAATAGGGGTTACTTTTATATATAACAAGGGTTACTTAATGGAGGTTGTTTTAGGGTATTTTGGAATCCCTTGGGATACTGGTCACGCTTCGCTGGTAATGAGACTCGGACACCTGCAAAAACACGGAACTCCGGTGATCGGAGATCCGCCTCCAACGATCAAGTTAGTGACCGAAAAACGGAGTAAATCTAGAGAGAGGTAGAGAAAAGTTGGAGCTATTTAGTGCTCTATTTAATGTTATGTCACAATCCACCCCTCCCATCATCAATGATTGGGGTATTTATAGGGGTAGGGATTTGTTCCCCTTAGGGTAAGTGACCTAGGATTTAACGCTCTGATTGGCAGCGCAATCAGGGAATGACACGTGTCCCTTTGGGGGCGCCGTTTTTGCGGCAGTCTAGGATCTTGGGCCTCCTGATGTAAGGAGGCCTTTTGTCACTCTCTTTATTTCAGGTGCTCCTTTGTTCTTAGTACGTGTCATCTTCCTACAGTGACACGTGTCACCTATTGATTGGGCCACATGTCATCACGAGATTGGACCACGCACTTGGGGTATTTTTTACCCTAAACATTTGCCCCTCAGAGGGGGTGGCTCGTCTCAATCGGGCCGCCTCCTCTGATCTTACTCATTCGAGTACCTTAGGCGTATTTTGAGCATTTAGAGTTGTTGGTAGGAGTCGGACAGGATCGTCCGTCCACCTTTTTGGGCTGAGCGCCTTGTCTAAATAGTCTGACGCCTTCAAGGAACTTAGCCTGATCGTCAGTCGGACAGAAGGGGCCAAATGGCTTTTAGTTGGCAACCAGCTGTTCTCCATTTTTCCAAGAAAGTGGTTCAACTTCCGAGGCAGATACTGAGTTCGAAGGGCAATTATGACGCCCGTTCGAATTCCGTCATAAATGACTTGGCATTTACACGGATTCCGTCAAAGGCGATTTAAGGTTAAGATTCTTTGAATGTTAACCGTTTGACATTCTTTAGGCGAGAATAACATTTTTACCATTTTACCCCCCCCCTAAATTTTTCCTATAAATAGCAAGGGTTTGACCTCATATTTTTACTTTGCATTTCTAACTTTCTAAAGAGAAGTCAGAGCTTCTAGAGAGAGAAATTTATCTTTGCTTTGAATCTTCAAGAACTCCACCGTGCAGTTCGAGTTTTCTGACAGAGCAGTTGAGTTTTCCAGTCAACTTTTCATCCAAGAACTTCTAAGTTTTTCAACCTTCTACTCGGACGAAGGTAACCGAATGCTCTTCACTTCCTCTTTAATTTTCTTTTTATTTTTTTCTTAATTTATTCGAACATCCTGGATCAACACTCAGCCTCGTCCGTTTCTCCTCATGAGTCCGTCTGTTCGCATGGGACTGAGGAATCTAGAGTGGACGGGGACGAGTCCTCGTCTTTATGGAGTGGATCCATTTCTAGTGCGTACCAACTCACCCCCACCTGTTCTTCTGTGTCCCTGCAGCCGAACATGGCGCGTACGAGGCAAACACACGACCTTTTTGCTGCAAGAAATCCAGATGGCAGCTTAGTCCAACCCTTGGCCTCCTATGATCCGAATAACACGGACATGGAGACCACAACCTCAAACACAAACACAAATACCACCACTACTATTGACAGTAGTGCGTGCTCGGTGGTTGAGGTGACCACTTCTTTTGAGGAACGCCAGAATCAATTAGGCACCTCTACTTTTGGGCAAAGTCCGAATGTATCCCGCGCTTTATTTGCTAACTCGATCCTTGGGTCGGACGAGTTACCAACTTCTTTGCCCCGCTCTTCTTCTCGAACGGCCGCAGGTCAATCCGATCAAAATCAGCCGCAAGCTTCTATAGCGGCTGCTACTCTGTAATACCTCGTATTTTTATACATATTTTATTTAAAATAAGTATTTTGAGAAGTATTTAATTGAATTTAAATGTTTTATTTAGAGTATTTTATTTATTTATTTTAATAAATTGGAAATATTTTATAAAAGGAAAGTTTATTTAATTAATTATTTTAATTAAGTTGGGGTTTAATTTAGGAAAGTTTATTTTAGTAAAGTTTTATTAGGGATGGGATTAGGAAAATTAAAAAGGGAAAGTTTAGGGAGAAGGGTTTTAGAGAAGGGGTATAAATATCCCACATATGAGGCAAATCAAACTTTGCCCAAAGTGGAGAAAACCCAAGGTAAACTTCTCTCTCCTTTTTCCTTTTTTTCTTTTTTTCTTTTCCTTCTCCCCTTCCCCTTCTTTTTTTTCGGCCACCCCCCACCACCACCACTGCCAGCCACCGGCAGTAGGTGGCTGCCGCCGCCAGCAGCACCAGCCACCGCCAGCAGGCGGCCACCGGCGCCGGCAGCCGGCTGGTGGTGGCTGCCACCTTCTTTCTCTCTCTTTTTCGAATACAAAAAAAATATATTAATTTTGTTTTAAAAATCAATTTAATCCTAGATCTAAATATTAATTATGGGTTTTGTGATTTGATTTTGATGTTTGATTAGAAGTATTATATTAATTAATTTTCAGATTATGTTTTTAATTAAAAAGCCCAATTTTTGAAACCCTAGGTTCTTGATTTATAAATTATTGAAGGATTATGATATATAATGGTGTAAACCTTTGATTAAAGTGTTTTAAGACTAAATTACAGCAAGATTTAATTAAAATAAAGTGCTGGAATTTTTGGTAAAGCGTTAGAAATCAAGTTTCTTTAAGGAATTTTAATTACCCATTAATTGAGATTTAATTATGAGGTTTTAAATATAATTTCAGCTTATTTTAAATAAATTATGAGGGGTTTTATAATAGTATATATTGTTGGAAATTTGTGTAGAGTGGGTTTTAATATTCTTTTATGATTTTAAATTGTAGGAGACTTTGAAGTGAGTGATTTCTATTAATTGTGGCGATATTAAGATCGTATTCAAGGTACGTTCGCGTACTTAGCATAATTATGTTGATGTAATAGCATGCTAAATGTGTTTGATTGATTACAAGTAGTATTATGCTAGGTTTGGATTGGAAATTATGATTTGGATGTTATTGGTGATTGGATTATGAAGCATGATTTATTTGTGATGGAATATTGGATGGAAAATAATAGTTTGGAATATTATTTATGAACCACATATTTATTTATGGTATGCTAGAGAGCAGGTTTGATTAAACTAAATGTTTAATTTGGTTTGGAATATTGAAAAGGAATTTTATTATGGTTCATATAATTTTTATTGATGCTTTAAGCATGAGGAAGGAGCTATATAAGTGTCTATGTACACGAGGAATAAATTGTATGTTGGTGCCTTAGTGCACTTAAGGTGTTTTTAACACCGAGGAATAGGATTTGTGGCGCTTTATGCGTTTAAGGTGTCATTGGCACCGATGTAGAATTTAAAAAGGGTTCAACATTAAATATTATGTGGTCACTAATTATTCAAGAATTAAATTGATATATTTGATTGTTTGAATAATTATTGTGGATTGAATGATTATGGTTTGAGAGTCATCACCAAGTTTAATAATCGGTAAATAACGTAAAGTGAAAGAGATTACGCACCAAAACTATTGGAACGTATATACCTTGAGTATGAACATATGGGGGGAGTTATGGGGTTTTATATTTAACCATAACTTCTAATGGGGTACAGGACGCTGTATATTCCTTTTTATTATTATTATGCGCTGGAATTCCGCCACCTATGTGTGGTTTTTGATGCTGGCACGGTTAGCTCCCGTGTCAGTAACCTCAATTTATTGGGGGAGGCTAGGGGGAAACCCGTTCGATGCGTAATCAATGCTAAATAAATTATTTAGTGTCTAGTGAGAATTTTTGTTGAGTGTTGTATGCTTGAAAAACAGGTGCAACAAGGTAAGTCGTGTGTTGATAGGAAATTGTATGTTAGTGTGTTAATTACGCTTATGTACTCAGCTTTGCTGATTGTGTGTTTTGTGTGTTTGTTGGCCTTGTCTTTATCTTGGCCCTATGATGACCCATTTATAATGGAGAGTAGTGGAAATAGGTAGAGATAAGTTTTTCAGGTGTTGAAGTATATTCATGAACGGGCATGAGTGAAGAGCGTATCATGCTAGTTTCCATAAGTTTATGATGTGTTTATCGCTTTAATTATTTTTGATAATATTATTCTGCGTGGCAAACGAAAAGGTTTTGAATTTGGTTTGGTTTTAATAAGGGCCTATAATGGTTCCAAGTTGTAGGTTGATCTTATTTTACTTCGTTTGACTTTGGTTTGACTTTACTTTCGTTGATTTACTTTTTAAGTTGACTTGTTTTGAAAGGGTTTGAAATTAGCCTTCCGCTGTGTGTCTTTGATAGTTGCCTTAGCCGTTATCACGGTGGTGGTAATATCTTAGATATTCCTAATTTGAGATTTTAAATAGAGCAAAACAGGTATTTTAAAAGAAAGGAATTTCTAGGGTGTTACAAAGTGGTATCAGAGCTTTGGTTGAGATTTTATTACCACTAAAGCCAAAAACGTGTTATAAAGTGTTTTAAATTTAATCTTGGCCAAGTACTTATTTATTGGTAAAATTTTTAGAGAATTAATTTCTATTCTATTTTATTTTATTCTGATTATTTTATTTTTGGAAGATTAAATATTTATTGATTTAATTTAAAACCAAAATTTTTTTTTATTTGGTTCGAATTTTTTTTTTTTTTTTAAAAAAAAAGAAGGTTCAAATTTTTTTTTATTTTATATAATGGTCCGAAATTTTTTTTTTTAGAAGGGAGGTTCGAATTTTGCCTTCTTTCTTATTTAATTTCGAAAAATTTGATTAAAAAGGAGTCAAAAATACTTTTAGTTTGCTCATTTTGCAGGAAAGCGAGGATTAAGGTAAGCATTATGTGTTAATAGCTTTAAAAAGCATGTTGGTGAGATTGGGTAGGAAAGAAATTGGGCGTATAAGTTAGGAATAATCATGTTCTTGTATGCATTAATTTTTAGGTTGTGATGTTTAATCATGTTTATGGACTACTTGTGAGCATGTATTTATGTGGTTAGAAATAAGAAAATTGTTTGATTGAACATTGAACCTATTTCATGCAAGAACTGTATTATTTTGCTTTCTTTGGGAAAGGGAATTCTTTTCTAAGTCTTTTCCTTACAGGATGCCGAATCTTCCTAGAAGATACACCGAACTAGGCACTCTCACTAAGAAACCAAATGAACATCCCTATGATTACGTTCAAAAGATTCGCTTTTACTATTCCTACAGGAGCAATGTTTTAAAGGACAGAGTTTTTGATAGCCCTGATCGTATTTCAGCTATGATTGTCCGTTGCTTGCCGGATGAGCCCCCTTATTATGCTGTCAAATCTAAATTTTCTGATTTCTATTTACTAGGGGACATCCCAAACTACTACAAATATAGGGACTATTATGGACAATGGTACCCGGATTATAGATTTTTAATTTCCTACCTTGTTAGGGTCGAGAAGGCCCATTGCCGACAACTTCACCTTCCATACCATGATTATTATTTTGAAAACCCAGTGGGGCAAAATCCACCTTCTCCTAGTCATCAATCAGAAAGTTCTTCTTCTTCTTCTCATTCTTCAGGGGGAAATCAAGCGGAAAATGAGGAACTACAACAGGGAGATAGTTCACTCATGGAAATTTCTAATCCATATCCACCTCCAACTCCAGTCATTATAGAAGTTTCTTCTGATGAGGAGGAAGAGGGAGAGTTCATACAGGTGAAACCTGAACTAGAGTCACCCGAGCCAATGGAAGAGGAAGATGATTCGGAGTTTGACCCTGGTAGCTACAAGCAGTCGGCCGACAAGAGAGACGATGTCCGAAAGGATTAGATTTTTATAGCTTTCCTCATCGTAAATTTTCGGTTTTTATTTCAGTTATTATAGCTCCAGTTTTAAAGTAATAAGTGGCATGACCACATAAGTTTCTAGAAAATAATTTTATTTTAGTAATTCCCGTTTATTTTAAATAATAAAAATTTTATTTATTTCTATATCGAAAATTTTATATGATTAATAGAGAAATTCAATTAATTTCCAAAATCGCCCATTTCACATCACTATTCCAATAGCAAAAATTCCAAGCAAATTAATTCCAATAAAATTATTTCTAAGCTATGGGAATCTATGGGAATTATTTTTCTTTATCTATGTGATGCTTTATTAAGTGTATGGTTGATTAGCAATCAATAATTGATTGACAAAGCTACAAATTTAGGGAATTCTTAGCTTTTGCTATCCCAATTTGTTAGCTTCAAATTTTATTGTGAATGTTTCAAAGGGTGTTAAGTGATAGATGAGTGTATGTCTTAAGAGTTTACCATAGCCATCCTCTAATATAGACCCTTGTTCTTAATTTAAGAGGAGCAAAATGGCAGGGGGAAATAATTCTGGGAGTGAGTTGAATGAGGTTGTTAGGCAGTTAGCAGTTGTAGCTCAGTAGTTGGCAAGGAATTCATCCACCAATGGGGATGCTCAAGGAGAACTTTTTAAGAAGGTAGCTCAAAGCAAACCACCAACCTATCAAGGAGAGCCTGACCCTACCATACTGGAAAATTGGTTAAGGGAATTTGAGAAACTGTTTGGGGCAGTTGGGTGCCTAGAAAATTCTAAGGTAGGCTGTGCTACCTATTACTTGAGTGGTGAAGCTGATCTTTGGTGGCAACAAAATGAAACAACTATTAGAGCGCTGCGTGGATTCAATTGGACTAAGTTCCAAGAAAAGATGAGAGACAAGTTTTACCCTAGCTTCTTACAGAAGCAGAAGGCTGAGGAGTTCTCAAACCTCAAAATGGAGGGCATGTCAGTGACTGAATACTATACGAAGTTTATAGAGCTATCTCGTTTTGCTGAAGAGTCGGTTTCTACGTAGAAAGCAAAGGCTACGAAGTTTGAGGGTGGGTTGACTACTGATTTGCAGCTGAAGTTATGTGGTCAAGTGTTTGAAACCTTGGATGAAGTATATGGCAGAGCTGCGCACTTGTATGCTTTGGAGTTGAAGAAAAAGAAGGAACTGGCGGATGCGGAAGTGAAAGAGAAGAGAAAAGAGATAGGACAGAACTCTGGGAGTCAACAAGGTAACCAGAATAGCTTCAAAAAGCAGAAGTACTACCATAACAACAACAACTTCCACAACAACAACAATTCCCAAGGTAACAATCGTCAAGGAGGACGTAACTTCAATGGAGGGGTTAGGAGTAATAACCAAGGGAATAACAGAAATGAGAGGCGTTATTTTTGCAGGAGACGCAAGAATAACCATCTTGGAAAAGATTGTGAGGGCAACTTGGTTATTTGTCGTGCTTGTAACAAGCTTGGACATCGAGAGTATGAGTGTTTCTCTAAGGGTTCTAATGGGAGTAAACCAAGCAATAATTCAGGAGGGACCCAAAGGAACTTTCAGGGAAACAACAACAGCTTCAATGGGAATAAGGGAGCACAGCAGAACGGAGCAAGGAATAATAACAACAACAGCAATAGGAACAATCAGCAGAAAAGTGGAGCTGTAGGAAAATTGAATGTGTTGAGTAGGCATGAGGCAAATTCCACGAAAGATGTTATCACTGGTACTTTTTCTATCCACTCTATTCCTGTTAAAGTTTTATTTGATTCTGGTGCAACTTTTTCTTTCATTTCGAAAAGAATTGCTTCAAAACTTAAAGATCGTTTGAAAACAGTAGAAGTAGTAGATTTACCAATAACCATTCCAACGGGGGGGGGGGGTAGTGAACTGTACCAAAACCTGTAAGAATGTACCTTTAGAGATCGAAGGGTAAGAGTTTCAGTCGGATCTGATTGAGTTTGGGTTAAAGGATTTTGATGTCATCCTAGGAATGGATTGGTTGAGCAAGTACAATGCATAAATAGGTTGTCGATCGTAGAAAGTAAAAATGACCACAAGTGGGAATGAGGCAGTGACGTATTGGATACATGGAAAAGTCAAATGCCCTAGATTGGTTTCTGTATTGAAGTTGGCAAAGTACATGAGAAAGGGGCATCCAATATACTTTTATAGTGTGAGGAACATGGATTATGAGGAGGCAGTTAAGCCAGAAAATATAGAAGTAGTAAATGAATTTCTGGATATATTTCCGGACGAGATCCCTAGGATGCCACCTAAGAGGGCAATCGATTTCACTATAGACTTAATCCCAAGAACAACACCAATATCCAAGGCACCATATCGGATGGCACCGGCAGAAATGAGTGAGTTAAAGGAGCAATTGCAGGATTTGTTGGACAAAGGGTACATCAGGCCGAGTGCATCCCCTTGGGGAGCACCAGTTCTGTTTGTTAAAAAGAAAGACGGAAGCATGAGGTTATGTATCGATTACAGGGAACTGAATAAGGTGACAATAAAGAACAAGTATCCACTTCCAAGGATTGATGATTTATTTGATCAATTGAAAGGCGCAACTGTGTTTTCTAAGATTGACTTGAGGTCTGGATATCATCAATTGAGGATTGCAGATGAAGATATCCCTAAAACTGCTTTTAGGACGAGATACGGACACTATGAGTTTACGGTGATGCCATTTGGATTGACCAATGCTCCGGCAATCTTTATGGATTTGATGAACAAGGTGTTTCATCAATTTATGGACAAGTTCATTGTGGTATTCATAGATGACATATTGGTTTATTCTAAGAACAAAGAGGAACATGTGGAACACCTGAGAGCAATTCTACAAACACTAAGAGAAAACAATCTTTATGCAAAGTTCTCTAAGTGTGAATTTTGGTTGGAAAAGGTAGCATTCTTAGGTCATTTCGTGTCTAAGGATGGCGTGGAAGTAGACCCAGCCAAGATCGAAGCTGTGAAGGGTTGGCCTACGCCCTAAACGATGTCTGACGTTCGGAGTTTCTTAGGTCTAGCAGGATATTATAGGTGTTTTGTGAAAGATTTCTCGAAAATCGCTAAACCTATGACTACTCTAATGAAGAAAGACAAGATGTTTGAGTGGGATGATAAGTGCGAAGAGTCATTCCAACTCTTGAAGCAGAAGCTGGTTATAGCACCAGTGCTTACCCTGCCAGACGACAGTTGTACCTATGATGTGTATAGCGATGCGTCAAAGAATGGTTTGGGGTGTGTGCTTATGCAAAATGGGAAGGTAATTGCATACGCATCAAGGCAGTTAAAGACTCATGAAGTGAATTACCCAACCCATGATTTGGAACTTGCTGCGATTATCTTTGCACTAAAGATCTGGCGTCATTACTTGTATGGAGTGAAATGTAGAATTTATACAGACCATAAGAGCTTAAAATACATTTTCACTCAAAAGGATTTGAACTCTCGACAGAGGAGATGGTTGGAATATACGACGGATTACGACCTGGACATACAATACCACGAAGGGAAAGCAAACGTAGTTGCAGATGCTCTAAGTCATAAGACCAGTCACGGATTAAGTACCTTGATAGTGGCTGATGAGTTATGTAGGGAAATGAGAAAAATGAATTTAGAAGTAGTAGAATGGGGAGTACCAGCTGGCATTCTAGCGAATCTAACTATCCAACCAACCATATTCGACGAGATAAGGGAAAACCAAGTAGGAGATGTGAAATTGGATAGGATTCGAGAGAAAATAAAGCAAGGCAAAGCTATGGATTTCAAAATTCATGAAGATGGAAGTTTGAGGTATAAGGGTCGATGGTGCGTACCTCAAAAGTGTGAGGAAGTGAAGAGAAAACTAATGGAAGAGGGGCACAATACGCCCTATTCAGTACACCCAGGAGGGGATAAGCTGTATAAAGACTTGAAAAGGGTGTATTGGTGGCCTAGAATGAAGAATGAAGTTGCGGAATTCATAGCAAAGTGTCTAACCTGCCAAAAAGTGAAAATAGAGCACAAGAGGCCACAGGGAACGGTGCAACCATTGGAAATTCCTGGATGGAAGTGGGATTTCATTTCGATGGATTTTGTGACTTGCCTTCCAAAATCAAAGAGTGGAAATGATACCATTTGGGTAGTGGTGGACAGACTGACAAAATCTACGGTGTTTATACTAATGGAGGAGACTTGGAAGATGGAGCAACTTGCAAAGGCTTACATCAAGAATGTTGTGAGGCTACATGGAATTCCAAAGGATATTGTGTCTGATATAGATTCCCGATTTCTCTAAAAATTTTGGAGAAGCGTACAGGAAAACTTTGGTACGACACTTAAGATGAGTACAACGTTTTACCCTGCCACAGATGGGTAAACTAAGAGAACCATTCAAACCTTGGAGGACATGTTGCGAGATTGCGTTATAGACTTCCAAGGAGGATGGGAGGATAGTTTGGATTTGATTGAACTTTCTTACAATAATAGTTATCATGCGAGCATAGGAATGGCTCCATTTGAGGCATTATATGGGAGAAAGTGTCGTAGTCCAATTTGTTGGAACGATATAAGCGAAACAATGATTCTAGGGCCTCAAATGATCGAGGATACAGTGAAGCAAGTAAAGGAAATTCAAGCCAAGATTCAAGCAGCTCAAGATCGCCAAAAGAGCTACGCATATTTAAAGCGTAGAGAAGAGGAGCTTGATGTTGGTAATAAGGTGTTATTAAAAGTATCACCAATGAAAGGAGTAATGCGATTTGGAAAGAAAGGGAAACTGAGCCCAAAGTACATTGGTCCATATGAGATACTGCAAAGAATAGGCAAAGTAGCTTATCGGTTAGCCTTACCTATGGAGCTAAGCAAAGTACAAGATGTATTTCACGTGTCTCAATTAAGAAGGTATATACTTGATAAATCCCATGTACTGCAACCTGAAACCATAGAGCTAGACCAAAGTTTGACCTATGAAGAAAGACCTATCAAAATTCTTGATAGCAAAGTGCGTAGTACACGCAATAAGAATGTTAAGATTGTGAAAGTGTTATGGTCTAATCAAGAGTATGAGGAAGCCACTTGGGAGGCAGAAGATGAAATGAAAAGGAAATACCCTGAGTTGTTTCAGGTATGTTGAGTTACGGGGACGTAACTCGTTTTCTTTTAGGGGGGTAGAATGCGGTAGAATTTCGTGCTTTTTCCTACATTTTCAGTTATTTTTGTGCTTTTTGCACAATTTTATCGAATATTTTGAGATCTTGTGTTCTCAATGAGACGCAAAAAGGGTAAAGGTATGACAAAAAGTACAGCAATATTATACTAATTAAGGAAAAATTTCGGATTTCATTCCCCAAGTTTCGGGACGAAACTTCTTTTAAGGAGGGTAGACTGTAATACCTCGTATTTTTATACATATTTTATTTAAAATAAGTATTTTGAGAAGTATTTAATTGAATTTAAATGTTTTATTTAGAGTATTTTATTTATTTATTTTAATAAATTGGAAATATTTTATAAAAGGAAAGTTTATTTAATTAATTATTTTAATTAAGTTGGGGTTTAATTTAGGAAAGTTTATTTTAGTAAAGTTTTATTAGGGATGGGATTAGGAAAATTAAAAAGGGAAAGTTTAGGGAGAAGGGTTTTAGAGAAGGGGTATAAATATCCCACATATGAGGCAAATCAAACTTTGCCCAGAGTGGAGAAAACCCAAGGTAAACTTCTCTCTCCTTTTTCCTTTTTTTCTTTTTTTCTTTTCCTTCTCCCCTTCCCCTTCTTTTTTTTCGGCCACCCCCCACCACCACCACTGCCAGCCACCGGCAGTAGGTGGCTGCCGCCGCCAGCAGCACCAGCCACCGCCAGCAGGCGGCCACCGGCGCCGGCAGCCGGCTGGTGGTGGCTGCCACCTTCTTTCTCTCTCTTTTTCGAATACAAAAAAAATATATTAATTTTGTTTTAAAAATCAATTTAATCCTAGATCTAAATATTAATTATGGGTTTTGTGATTTGATTTTGATGTTTGATTAGAAGTATTATATTAATTAATTTTCAGATTATGTTTTTAATTAAAAAGCCCCAATTTTTGAAACCCTAGGTTCTTGATTTATAAATTATTGAAGGATTATGATATATAATGGTGTAAACCTTTGATTAAAGTGTTTTAAGACTAAATTACAGCAAGATTTAATTAAAATAAAGTGCTGGAATTTTTGGTAAAGCGTTAGAAATCAAGTTTCTTTAAGGAATTTTAATTACCCATTAATTGAGATTTAATTATGAGGTTTTAAATATAATTTCAGCTTATTTTAAATAAATTATGAGGGGTTTTATAATAGTATATATTGTTGGAAATTTGTGTAGAGTGGGTTTTAATATTCTTTTATGATTTTAAATTGTAGGAGACTTTGAAGTGAGTGATTTCTATTAATTGTGGCGATATTAAGATCGTATTCAAGGTACATTCGCGTACTTAGCATAATTATGTTGATGTAATAGCATGCTAAATGTGTTTGATTGATTACAAGTAGTATTATGCTAGGTTTGGATTGGAAATTATGATTTGGATGTTATTGGTGATTGGATTATGAAGCATGATTTATTTGTGATGGAATATTGGATGGAAAATAATAGTTTGGAATATTATTTATGAACCACATATTTATTTATGGTATGCTAGAGAGCAGGTTTGATTAAACTAAATGTTTAATTTGGTTTGGAATATTGAAAAGGAATTTTATTATGGTTCATATAATTTTTATTGATGCTTTAAGCATGAGGAATGAGCTATATAAGTGTCTATGTACACGAGGAATAAATTGTATGTTGGTGCCTTAGTGCACTTAAGGTGTTTTTAACACCGAGGAATAGGATTTGTGGCGCTTTATGCGTTTAAGGTGTCATTGGCACCGATGTAGAATTTAAAAAGGGTTCAACATTAAATATTATGTGGTCACTAATTATTCAAGAATTAAATTGATATATTTGATTGTTTGAATAATTATTGTGGATTGAATGATTATGGTTTGAGAGTCATCACCAAGTTTAATAATCGGTAAATAACGTAAAGTGAAAGAGATTACGCACCAAAACTCTTGGAACGTATATACCTTGAGTATGAACATATGGGGGGAGTTATGGGGTTTTATATTTAACCATAACTTCTAATGGAGTACAGGACGCTGTATATTCCTTTTTATTATTATTATGCGCTGGAATTCCGCCACCTATGTGTGGTTTTTGATGCTGGCACGGTTAGCTCCCGTGTCAGTAACCTCAATTTATTGGGGGAGGCTAGGGGGAAACCCGTTCGATGCGTAATCAATGCTAAATAAATTATTTAGTGTCTAGTGAGAATTTTTGTTGAGTGTTGTATGCTTGAAAAACAGGTGCAACAAGGTAAGTCGTGTGTTGATAGGAAATTGTATGTTAGTGTGTTAATTACGCTTATATACTCAGCTTTGCTGATTGTGTGTTTTGTGTGTTTGTTGGCCTTGTCTTTATCTTGGCCCTATGATGACCCATTTATAATGGAGAGTAGTGGAAATAGGTAGAGATAAGTTTTTCAGGTGTTGAAGCATATTCATGAACGGGCATGAGTGAAGAGCGTATCATGCTAGTTTCCATAAGTTTATGATGTGTTTATCGCTTTAATTATTTATGATAATATTATTCTGCGTGGCTAACGAAAAGGTTTTGAATTTGGTTTGGTTTTAATAAGGGCCTATAATGGTTCCAAGTTGTAGGTTGATCTTATTTTACTTCGTTTGACTTTGGTTTGACTTTACTTTCGTTGATTTACTTTTTAAGTTAACTTGTTTTGAAAGGGTTTGAAATTAGCCTTCCGCTGTGTGTCTTTGATAGTTGTCTTAGCCGTTATCACGGTGGCGGTAATATCTTAGATATTCCTAATTTAAGATTTTAAATAGAGCAAAACAGGTATTTTAAAAGAAAGGAATTTCTAGGGTGTTACAAAGTGGTATCAGAGCTCGGTTCGAGGGAGCTCTGCCGAGGTAGATGAGTTGGACAGGGTTCTGTCCCAAGACTTTGGTTAGGCAAGGGCCCCCGAACCTCTACCGGCCGAACAGCAAGCTGAAAATCCTACCGCCGAGGCCAAGGCGGAAGAGAATGACTTTAACAGCCCCTACGGCTGCATGATTGGGGACGTGGCCTTGGCGTACCTCAATGACAGGTTCGAGGAATGGAAGGAGTTCCTTATTCTGGGGGAGGACTTTTGGATAAGTCCCCCTCGAACCTCAGGATCGATTGCTGCCTCTGACGACCCTAGGGTCGTCAGCCAAGGCTTTAATGTATATAGGGTAGCCCTAGATGTTTGCCTCTGCTTTCCTCTACACCCGTTCGTCCAGGAGCTGCTGGATGAATATCAGATTGCTTTGGTCCAGCTTGCGCCGAATAGCTGGGCCAACATTTTTGGATACTTGGTGACCTGTCTAAGGATGGGTTTCACCCCTAACTTCCCAATCTTCTGCACCATGCACAATATGGTGAGGCTAGGGGCTGATACAGATGGGTGGTTCGTTTTGAGCACCCGGCCGGAATACATGGTATGCCTGCATAAGCCATCTAAATGGCGTGAATGGAAGCAGAGGTTCTACCTCATTTGAACGAGGGATAAGGAGTTCAACAAAAAGTTGAACAACTTCAATTCCTCCCCTGTTCAGCTTGGACGAGGGGATCAGCGGCCGACACGCCCTCCGATTCACCCAGATCACGTCACCCAACTTGACTATTTCTCTATCAAGAGGGAATTAGAGGGGGGCGTCGGGTACTTGTTATTCCCAGGTGGATCCCCTTAGTGATCTGGCTAAGGGATCCCCTGTTCATATCCTCGTTCGGCTTGCTTCGAAATTATACTCCAGGTTGACTTTTGCAACATGCATTACTGACTACACTTTTGATTTGAGAAATTTCTAACTCTCATTTATTTTTCTTAACAGAGCAAGCCATGTCCCAACTCCACCCAGCTCAAAAAGGAGAGATGGACATGAATGAGTTTAACATGGAGCGCTATTGGCTCATGAGAGCTCACTACGAGGCGGCAAAGGGGGTACGGCCACGTTCTTTACTCCTTTGCCTTGGAAAATAACATCGTATTAATTGGATCGGACACTTATCCCATTTTCTCCCTGGCCGAGTGAACTTGAATTGTAGACTATTTCTTGCAATCCTACTCGGACAGGGGGAATTAACGAATTCCTGCCGAGTCATCTTGCTTTCTAGGCTCTTTCCTTCATTGTTACTCGAACATGATATCCTTACTGAATTTTTCTCTTTTGTTTTTCAGTCTGCTACCCCTAAGCCAGCGAGGAAACGGTCGGCGCCCACTTCAAAGGACGATGAGTCGTCCAAAGCTCGCAAGGTATCGGCATCTAGAACACCGGCGGCCAGGGCAAGGTCGCGGGTTACACCATCGTAACCCAAAGGAGAACAACCCCAGATGACAACTAGTGGGGCCTCCAAGCCTTCGGAGACACCATCATCCAGTGGCCCGAAACGAGCCCATCTAAAAGGACAGGGAGGGTGAGCGGACCCTGGACAACACGGTCGGCCTTGACTCAAGTTTGAATGTTGAGTATCTGGGGACTAGGACTTCGAGTTCCCAAGCTAAGGAAGGGAAGCTGTCTCCTTCCAAAGCGGACGAGCAACCTCTGCCAACGCCCACCCCTAAGAGGCGTCCGCATATCCCGCATCTCTCAAAAGGTAACTGTACTTCACCTCTTCGTGTTCATAATTAACTTCTATTCATAATTCTAACTTTTCTCTTCTTTGTAGAACCTTCTGAAGACACGGATGCTCAGCTTCTTGGGTCCTCTTTGACTGGGGCCGAACGCAAGGCCGTCTGGGACGCCATTCAAAGGGCCGTCCCGGCTAAGACTCAGGACAAATTCCGGGGTATCCATGATGGGCACCTCGGTCCAATGATCTATAGTTGTGTTGAGGTAGATTTTCGACCGCTTTGCAAGCATTTTACCATTTTCTTTGTTTACTTCCTTTACTTATCTTTTCTTTTTTATTCGTCCGCAGCTTCTCCTTAGGCTCTTTGCCTTCCAAGACTGGCGTCCGAGGCTGAGACGCGAGATTTAAGTGGAGTGGGATGACCTCAAGTGGCTTCAGGATGAAAACACTGGCCTGCTCGCTCTTGAACAGCTCCGTCATCGGACCGCCATGACTGCCCTAACCGAGAAGTTAGCCAAACAGGCTGAGGACATCGTCAAAATTGGCGATGCTCTTAAGCTCGAACGTTTGGCTAATGAGGCTCTGGTTAAGGAGAAAGACGAGGCGGTCAATCTGGCGGCTGGTCGGAAGGAAGCGGTCGAAGCCTCTAAGAAGCTTAAGGCCGAGATGGAGTGCACTAAGGAGGCGTTGAACATAGCCATTCAAGCTGTAGACGAGCGCACCCAGGAGTCCGAACACCTAAGGGTAGAGGTGGGGGGGGGGCTGAAATTCCTGCTGTTGACATCGTCCGGATTGAGTAGTCGGCCCTCACCCGTCTCAAAAACCGATTTGAGGATGCCTTCTCAATGATGGTGGAGAGGAATGAGCTCTACTACTATCTGGAGCGTTTTACTAGGTGTTTGGACTTCCTCACCATGAAGGACGAATGTGAAGGGTTGGGTTTCCTGTCTCCCCCTTTGTTGAGACTATTTCTCCTCCCCCAAGTGATGCTGAGGATGAGGAAGCTCCCCAAGCTGACAATGCGGCCAACGCAGGCAATGGGTGTGAGGATGCGGTCGAATGAGGAGCTCTCTGCCACAACTCTTAAGCTTTAAGTTTTTTCTTTTTCTCTGCTTATGTTGGACAATTTTTTATTGTCGCCTGTTTTGAACGGTCTTTGTAAAAAATATTTTGCCGCCTTCTGAGCGGTTTTCTGCATTTTCGTACTTAGCAATTTTATGCATTTTTTTATATGCTTACTGCTTTTTCGTATGTATACAGGGGGTATGCCCCCTTATTCGGCGTTTGCCTAGTCCAAATTCCGAGTGGTTTGATTAACATAGTAGATTTTATACCTTGAAGGGTATGACTACTAGTAAGTTAATCAAATCATATATAATGATTGCCCTTAGACTAGGTGAACGTCGAATCAACTTAAGGTATACGGCCTTTATATTGGCTTTGGTTGAGTCGTCTGTTGAAGCTGTCGCTCGGACGGACTCAAGAAATTCCAAGTATTATCTCAACTTGTAGATTTCTATTTATTGGGCTCGTTTGCCTAGGGAAGTCTTTTCCCTAGATGGTTAACTTATGCCTTAGGCAAATTTTTAACTTCCCTTTTGGTCTTTTGCTCGACCTGGCGGGGCCGAACGGTTAGACTGGCCCTTAAGCTGATTGGCCGAGCGGCTGAACAAAGTATGCCCTTACTAAACTTTGTAGTCGGCATATTTTGGTACAATTAGATTTGCGGCCTAGTGACTTAGCTAAGGTTGCCCTTGCTCAACACTCTACCCGACCAATGCAAGGTTGGTGACCGAGTAGCTTTATTAGGAAAACCTTTGTTAAGCATTTCACTCGGCTGATGCAGATTGCCCTTCTTTTGGGTGCATCATCGTTCGATCAGGTGCGATCGAGCCAATCTATTTTGTTAGGCTCTCATTGAGTTTCTACTCGGCCTACACTTCATGCCCCATTTTGAGAAGACCGAGTTGCTATGTTGGAGCAACACTGGTTTCTCTTTTCAAGCGGCTGTTGTGTCAATCTTTTGGTGGCCGACCAGCATTGCTGTGAGCCACCTTGTTGTTAAATTCATTCGACATTTAGCTCAACAATATAGACATGCAAAACAGTAAAAAAAAAAAGAAAAACAAAGGATTTAGCAACAATGCTTGACTTTTCATTGATATCTGTCAAAAATTTACATTATTGGTGGCCGTTCGGCTTAATTACATCATTCGGCCATCAAGGCTTAGTTAAACTAGTTGGTCATTCAGACTTAGATGCAAACTGGCTGATAAGCTTTAAACAAAATATTTTTTCAAATTGTCTATATTCCAAGTACGAGGAATAGGACGGCCATCCAAGGCTTCAAGACGATAAGTTCCATCTCGCACTTCCTCTCTGATTCGGTAAGGCCCTTCCCAATTTGGGGTTAGTTTTCCATCTTTGTTGGCTCGGCCTACCGTTTCCATCTTTCTTAGAACCAAATCTCCCATCTTCAACGGACTCTTAGACACTTGGCGGTTGTATGCCCTGGTCATCCTTAGTCGATAGATCTCATGTCTAAGCACCTCATTGCCCCTGGATTCTGGAAGGAAGTCCAGAGCAGTCTTCATAGCCTCCCAGTTCGCCGATTCATCATATAGCATCACTTGGAGAGTGGGCTCAAACATCTCAATTGGGAGTACTGCTTCGGCACTATAGACCAAAAAGAATAGGGTTTCTCCCGTGGAACTTTTTGTTGTCGTTCGTATGGACCATAACACATTCACCAACTCATCTGCCCACAGGCCGCTTGCTTTTTCAAGCTTGCGCTTGATGCCGTTTGAGATCAATTTGTTATAAGCTTCTACCAGGCCGTTGGCCTATGGTCGGCCAACCGAGGCAAAACAGTGGGTGATGCCCTGGTCACCTAACCAGCTCTTGAGTTGGGGTGTTTCAAACTGGGGTCCATTGTCGAACACCATAAACTGTGGCACCCCATAACGGGTAATTATATTCTTCCAAATGAAGGCTGACACGTCCATCCACATGATCCCTCGGACGGCCTCGGCTTCAACCCACTTTATGAAATAGTCAACCGCTACTAACACATACCGTCTTTGACCGGATGCTGGCGTGTACTGCCCCAAGATATCCATTACCCATTTTGCAAAGGGAAGTGGACTACTTATGGCCGACAGACTATTGGCTGGTCGGTGAATTAGGGTTGCAAACCTCTGGCATTTATCACATTTCTTCACCATTTACATGGCGTCTTCATTCATACTCGGCCAGTAATAACCTAAGTGGGTGGCTTTCTCAGCCAAGGCCTGTCCTCTAATATGCAAACCACAATGCCCCTGATGGAGATCATCCAGCACATCATACCCTCTTTTCGGGGTTATACATTTCGGATACGGCTTCACAAAATCTTTTTTGAATAATTCCCCATTCTTCATCTCGAACTAGGCCGCTCTTTTCTTCATCAACCAAGTTACTTTAGGATCGGCCGGGAACAATTCGTCCCTTAGATAAGGGATGATTCCGTCCATCTAAGTGGAGCTTCTGTCAATGATCTGTACTGGCTCGGCATCAATGCTCCTCTTTTCTTTCACGTCCCAAAACACTAATCTGGGATTATCACATGATGCCGAGGATGCTAACTTAGAGAGGGCGTCCGCTTGATGATTTTCCGAACGGGGGACAGGTTGCACAGTAAAATACTCTAGGCCCTCGGCCTCTTCCTTAACCATCTGCAGATACCTCATCATGGTTGGCTCCCTGGCTTCAAAGTCACCATTCACTTGGCTGACTATCAGCTGGGAGTCCGAACTTACATCAATTTTAGTTGCCCCGACCGCCTTACACATTCTAAGGCCGGCCAGTAAGGCTTCGTACTCGGCCTCGTTGTTGGAGGCTTGGAATTGAAATCTTATTGCATACTCAAAGTTATCCCCTTCGGGAGACTGACGTATGATCCCAACGCCGCATCCGGTCGCTGTTGCGCTGCCATCCACATAAACCTTCCAGGTTTAATCCCTGCTGGCTGTAAGTCCGGCCTAGTCATTTCCGCTAAAAAATCAGCAAAGGCTTGCCCCTTGATTGCCTTCTTGGGTTCGAATGTGATATCGTCTAGGGCCCATTTGAGCATCTGGCCCTTGGCTTCCAAGGTTTCAAACGGCTTCTTTAGCTGCTGGTCCTTATAGACCACAATTGAATGTGCCAGGAAATACGGTCGTAGCTTCTTTGATGCCATATACAATGCTAGACCAAATTTCTCAATGGGGGATACCTTAGCTCGGCATTTCATAGCACATTACTGATGAAATAGACTAGGGTCTGGTGGGCGTCTTTTTCCACAAGGAGGACGGCACTTAAGGAATGGTCTGATATTGCAAGATACATATACAACTTTTCATCGTTGAGTGGACTGACGAGCCGAGGCAATGTATGCAAATGGCTTTTCAGCTGGACAAAGGCTTCCTCGGCTTCCTCTGTAAACTCAAACATTGCTTTTTTCTTGATAGTCTGAAAGAAGTATCAGCACTTATCCCCTAATCTTGATAAAAATCGGCCGAGTGCGGCTAAATAATGTTGGGGTTTGGTGAGTCCGACTCACCGCGGAAATAACCCCTCCCAAGGAACCACTCGCAATAATTAAAATCACAAAGCATAAATAAATATTCACAAAGAAAAGATAACAAATCTTACCCTCGAAGCGAGCTTCGCCCAAAACCCGGGGCTCTTACTTGAAAGCTACTAGCACGTCAAGCGCCGCGCCTCCGACGGTATCCACCCACAAATGGGCGAACACAACTTTAAGGTCTACTACCTTGGGGTTAGCAAGGTCCGACCCAAACTCGAGTGTTATGTGAGTTTAAGAGTTTTCCCAAAAATTATGGAATGCTCTTTTTAACTCCCACTCAAGCACTTTACTCCAAAACCTAAGCTTGGTATTTATAGAGGAAAGTATGAGTGGGAATTTCTATCCCATCAATGTGGAATCATGAAATTCCACAAATTAATCTAAAGCTAAATTAAATTAAAATTGCAAACTAATAATAAATCTACAAGTGGCATTACCATGTGAGATGGGTTGGTGAGGACCACATGGAGAGTAGGGGACCATACTTGCTCCCCACTCAATACTCTCCTTGTGCCACATGTCCTCTCCCACTTACTCCCATATTCCAAGCTTCCCCTTCTTCATGGCCCTATGGCCCGAGCCTAGCCACGAGCCAAGCCCGAGCCCAGCCCGCACCTGGCCCGAGCCCAGCCCGCACCAGCTGCTGCTGCGGTTTGGTACGGTTGCGGCTGCTGCCGTGGTGCGGCTGCTGCCGTGGTGCGGCTGCTGCTGTGCCTAGCCGCGGCTGGCCGGGGCTACTAGCACGGTGTGCTAGCTCGTCTTGCCCCTAGCATTCAGATGCTCGGGGCACACCGATGCTAGGGGTATTTTCGGGAATATGGTCGATTTATTATTATTTTGCGCGTCTCGTCTTTTATCATTTTAGACTCGACTTCCGACGATCGGTTTCGACGCTCTAAGCTCGAATTACCGACGTCTAAATATTTAACACTCAGGCGACGAATTAATTTCTTCCGAATTAATTCGTCGAGTTGGTTCGCATATATTTGCTTGGGTGTGACCCGAAGGGTACAGTCAAGATTAAGCTGTAATATTAATTATATTAATATTACTGATCGGAAGCGGCCTCCACCCAAGCATTCCGATCACTTGACCTTACTGAATATATTAGCTTTCTAATAATTCTGAACCCGCTATCAGAATAATACACTTGTTCGAAGGACACCATTCCTTTCAAATAGCCCGTCAATCTCTGCACTTCCTTGATTGTCCTCGGCGACTTCATGTCTAAGGCAGCTTGAATTTTTTCAGGGTTGGCCTCAATTCCTTGTTGATCGATCAAAAATCCGAGAAATTTGCCGGACTCAACACCAAAGACACATTTCTTTGGATTTAGCATCATCTTATCCCGCCTAAGTTCGATAAACGTTTCTCGAAGATCCTTTAGATGGTCGGACGACTCCTTTAACTTAACAATCATGTCATTAATGTATGCTTCCATATTCTGGCCGATCTGATCTCTGAAAATCGTATTCACAAGTCTCTGAAAAGTAATGGGGGCATTCTTGAGACCGAATGGCATGATTTTATAACAGTACAGTCCCTGCTCGGTCACAAACGCGGTTTTCTCTTGGTCTTATTCCCACAATGGGATCTGATGGAATCCGGAGTGTGCGTCCATAAAACTCATAAGAGCATGTCCGGCCGTAGAGTCAACCAGTCGGTCAATCTTAAGCAAGGAAAAGCTATCCTTCGGACATGACTTGTTGAGATCAGTGTAGTCTACGCACATTCTCCAGGTTTCATTCGGCTTTTTCACCAACATGACATTGGCTACCCAATCTGGATAGTAGCAATGCCGAATGAAACCTGCGTCCAGCAGCTTCCTTACTTCGGCTGCGGCTGATGAGTGTCATTTATGGCACTCTTAGGTTAGGTTTTCTTTGTAGTTTTATGCTCGTTTTTAGTCTTTTATGTCGTGTTTTTACATAATAATGCTTGTTTTGCGTGTTTGTGTGTAAGTTTTGAGAAATGCGTGCTTTTGATGGTTTTCTTACTATTTTAATCATTTTTCGGTTATTTTTCTCGCTTCTTCGTTTCTTTGACTTGTTTTGTAGGTGTGTTGAGTTTCCCAGGGTTTAATTATCTAGGAGGAAGCTCGAGCGCATTCAAGGAAGTTGATGGAGCTAAGTTCGGGAATCCAAACATGCAATTCAAGCTAGCTCCGCAAGCACAAGCTCCTTGGAAGTAATGTTTTGGTTCGAAGTGTTCAAGTGCTTAGAGAATAAAAGGGTTGCCCTTCTCGCGGGCATCGCCTCGAGTACACCAATTATAGGGATGCTCGGGAGCGCGGAGATCGATCGAGCAAGCAAAGGAGGCAAGCCACTAGCACCACAGCAGGGGTGCGCGCGCGCAGACCTCACTATGCATGCGCGTAGACCCTGCGGTGTACGCGCACGGCTTGGGTGGTGCACACGCACCAGGGGCCCCGATCCTCTTCGCTCGATTTTCTATTTATAGCTTTTGACTTTTCCTTTTCTATGGGGGATGACTTATTTTGTACTTGACACTTATTTTCCAGAAATAGAAGAGAGAGAAGCTTAAGATTACTTGATTATTGTACTTCAATTTGATCTAGGATTTCTTCTTCAAATCAATGAAAGTTTATGAGATTTCTTTCCTTTGAATTTACCTTTATTGCAATTTCCTCTAATTCTTGAATGTTTGATTAGAATTATAATCTTTGCTTTAGAAATTGTTTATGATTAAATTTCTTCTTGATTAAACTTGAAATGAATATGTTTATGATTGAATTTGCTTTGTTTTTCAATTCCACCATGATTAGTGAGTAGACTAGTTGCTAGGGAGAAGGGGAAGCATGCTTGGTTGATGATTTTTGCCAGTTGATGATCTTTGATTGATTGAATTGTTGCAATTAAATTGGTTGACATAGTTGTGCATGTGATTAATTAGACTATGAATGATCTAAGATTAATCTAGATTACATTACAAATTTTAATGACATGAACCCTTGATTTGAGAATTGCTTTAATTGATTGAATTTGATTGTGATTTTCCTTGTTACCCATTCATAGTGAATCCTAGCTTGCTTTATAGGACATAGCTTTTGAATTCCATTAGTTGCAACTATTGTTTGTCCTTTACAATGTTTGAATCGATTGAGTCATCCATCAATTAGCATAATCAATGAGCTTGCATGTGGAACCTATATCCCTAGTGTTTAGTATATTGAATTTCTCGATTCATCTAGATTACTTGATACCTTAGTTACTAACCATATCTTTCTACAATCTTCGAAGTAGCTTGATCTAGGCTATAGCTTACACCTACTCATTCCTTTGGGTTCGACCCTTGACTTACCATATACTCGTATTAGGTTGGTCGAGTGTTTATAAATTTTGTTTGGCTCTAGGGGAGGTTAGAAAGCGACCTACGTTTCCCTACGTCAGCGGCCGCTTGATTCCTTTCTTCCCCGTGATTCCATCAAGTGGATTCACAGCTAACAAGTGGATTCACAACTAACTTGTGCACTGCTAGGTCTGGACTAATACTCGGCATTTTACCTACTTCGAACGCAAATACATCCTTGAATTCTCTCAACAACTTAATTAGGTCATCCCTAAGCAAACCCACAGCTATAGTGCCGACCTTAACCATCCAATCAGGTTGGTCGGTGTCCAACACTATATTCTGATGATCGCCAGCCGGTTGGGGTCTTAACTCTTCTGGTCGGCCGACGGTCATTAATTGCTAGGCATGCTCCTTTTTTATCAACTTTTTCTTTTGGGCGACCTGGTATGCTTGGAGTGACCTTTCATCTGAGTTTGGCTTGGACGACTTCCTTCGTTCACGAATAGTAGGCTTTACAGCCAGCTGGTTACATTCCTTCGCCATTCTTTGATTTCTTGGGATCGAACCAATTTTCCCATCTGACCTCTCAAACTTCAGCAGCATCAGGTGGGGAACAATCACTGCCTTAGCTGCAGTTAAAGTAGGGCGGCCAAGTATTACGTTGTATCTTGTGAGCTCTTTGACCACAAGGAAGCAGACGACCATGTCCCTTCCTTCCCCCTTTAACCCGAGCCGAACGGGCAGATCTATTTGAACAGCTGGGTGTATAACATTTCCTCCGAACCCAACCAACAGGTGGGAGATTTCTTTTAGAACATCCTCTGGAAACTTCAAATTTTTCAAACAGGACAAACTGATAATGTCGGAGGAGCTGCCCGTATCTATCAGTACCCATTTAACCTTCAAATTGGCTATCTTTAGAATAAAGACCATTAGGTCATTGTGGAGGGCCTTGACCTCTCCTCAGTCGGCCTCGCTGACCGTCACCTCTGGGAAAGGTTCAACCTTCACCCCCTCAGCATGCATTACCTTCGCAAAACTCCTCGCATCCTTCTTAATTCCCTTCATGGTTGGTCCGCCTGCAGCAAAGCCGCCTGATATGACGGCCACACAACCAGAATCAGTACTGTTTCCATTTTCTTTTTCTTTGTCACGTTGTTTTTTCTTCTCGGACTTGTTGTCTGTCCGGTTGGAGGTGAACTTCGGTTTCATGACATATGAATTGAGCATGCCCTTCTCGACCAGCTTGTTTAGAAATCTCTTCAAATTGTTGCATTCATTCGTATCGTGCCCCACGTCTTTGTGGTAATGGCAATACTTGTTCTTGTTCCGATACTAAGCCGAGCCTCTCAACGGCGTGGGCTTCTCAAACTCAAACTTGTCTTTGATCTCCATAAAAATTGAGTAACAATCCTTGTTGAATTCATACTGAGGTTCGTACATCTTGACCTTCTTTGACTTTGGTTGTTGATCGTCCGCCACCCACACTTCCTTTCTCTTGTTCTTTTCTTCTTTCTTTTTCCCAGCCAAGTCTTGCTGAGAAGATTGCTTCTTCTCAGCTCCCTTGGCCGGTACTTCAGACTTTGTGAGCGAGCAGAAATCAGCCGCCTCAATATAGGCTTCGGCTTCCCGCAAAACACCTGCGTATGTCCGAACCTTTTTTCTAACCAGGTCAAATTTGAAACCATTATGCCTTAGCCCTCGAAGGAATTCTGAATAAGCCATTTCTTCTGGCAAATTTTGAATTTGGGCCTTTTCCTGGTTAAATCTCTGGACGTACGAACGCAACCCTTCACTTTTTCCTTGGACAATTGTAGCCAAATTAAGACTGGTCTTCCTTGGGGGAATGTTGTAAGAAAAGTTTCCAACAAACAATATACTTAGAGTAGTAAAATAGTTGATGCACTCGCCCGACAGGCTATTGAACCAGTCCTGCGCCACACCCTTGAAGGTGGCTGAGAAACATCTGCACCAAGTGGCGTCATCAACACATTGCAGATACATCAGGTTTCTGTAAAAAGTGACGTGCTCCTCTGGGTTACCCATACCATCATAGGCACCCATGAGTACACTCTTCACCTTTGCAGGCTGAGGGGAGCTAAGAATATCTTGAGAAAACGAAAGTGGCTTGTCACCAAGATTAAGCAGACGCATTTGCCAATCAATGCGCTGAGGTTGTTCGGCCGGGCCTCCCAAGTATGGTACCTAGTCAAACGGTTGGCCGAACTGCCTATATTGTCCGAGGACGTTAGGGTTGTGCGGCAGAAAAGCATTAAAATTCTGAGGGATCTGATATTGAACTGGTTGAAGTGGAATGGGAGTTAGAGTATGAGCAGCTTGACTCCTGCTAGTCCTGGCCATGCTGGTATGCTTGGAAGAGGTATGGTTTGAGAAATCATCCGGCATAGTCGGGGTAGAGGCTGTGTCCGAATAAGCGATCTGTTCACGTTTCTTATGCCGGATTTAATCTCTGGCATCCTTCCATCGGCGAGACGGCTCAATAACCTCCTTCTGAGGCCGTCTGCCCTGCCCCCCCCCCCATCCGACTGCGTTTTCTCAAGGGGCCGAGACATATCTACCCTTGGCACCCTCGGTGAACGCTCATGCCGGCTGTACGGAGTATTTCCAGCATCTTCGACATTAGTCTCTTTGCTTTGAGCTTTCTTTGAAGGATTTATGTCTTCGTCGTGTGCAATTACTAGATATATAAATGGATCAAATTATGGAGATAATTAAGTTCGGACATTTGGGTCGTCATTTTATCATAGCTAGAGATACTAACGATCTTTGGGCTAGTAAAATAGCCTAAAGCCCAATTGGACGGATCCTATAAGGTCACACAAAGGGTCTAGATAGGGCACGAGAGGACGAGGCCTATGATGGGCCTCATCCTCTAGTATGGCCGGCCACATGGAGTGGATTGAAGGGTTTTGGGCTTCCTAACCCTAGTCTAATTGTAATATGATTATAAATAGACTAGGTGCCCAGGGTTTGCTAAGTAGTATGCAATTAACTTATTAGTGTGATCAAACCCTAATTAGCAAACACGAGACCAACCCCTCTCATACTCCTCTCTCTCACGGCTCTCTCCTCCTCCCTTGGCGCCATTGTGGTGGTTCGTGGTGGTGGTAGATCGTGGTGGTCGATTAGTCCAATAAAGGTGGTGATCGCGGTTTTCCTCAATCACTCGACCAATCTAGTATTAGTGGACGGCTCGTTCGAAGCTCGTGGACTAAGTAGAGGAGCAACGCTTGGGGCTCTATTCTCTCCCTGATTTGTCAATCAAATTGCTACGTGGAATTCACGCTTCAAAGGTATGATTATGTGTCTTGTGTGTTATGCATGTGTTCTTGGGATTTGGTACTTTTATGAATATGATTCATGTTTTTCCGCTGCGTAGGACCTATAAATTCTTACAGTGGTATCAGTCAGCCTCTTGCATGAACGCGCTAGATCATAATAATACGATTATTTGATGTCCATGTTAATTTTATAATCAATTAAGAGAGAGAAATTACTTTAATTATGGTTCAATTATTATTTTAATGTGATTAAACTTTTGGAATCGATTAAATGTGATTTAATTATGCTCAAATAGCCAGGACCAAATTAAGCCCTAAAATGTTCGAAATTTTCGAAACCCCGAACCCTAATTTCGAATTTTTCGAAATTTATAGCCCTAAAATATGATTTTTGTGCTTGATTTTGATTTAATTCAATTTATTTTATAATTCATAATTTTAATCGGATTGATTTATGCATAAAAGTGTTTTGTGTCTGATCACCGATTTAATTTTAAAAGTTAGAATTAAATTGGGATTAATTTTATGAAGAACCCTAATTTTAAGATTGAATGTTGATTTAATTTTAATTTTTTGAACTGATTTAATTTAATTTTAATAAAAGCTATTTTAATTAAATTAAAACAATTAAAACAAAAAAAAAGAGGCGGCAGCCACGGCTCGGTGGCGCAGCCACGGTGGCTGCCGCCGCTGCTGGTCCAAGAGGGAGGGGAAGGGGAGGACGGAGGTCGGAGGGTGGCTGTGGGCAGCAGCGTGCAGGCGTTGCACGGCTGCTGCCAGTGCTGCTGCCCTTGCGGCAGTGGCTGACATCAAGGCAGTCAGCCACCGTGGCTAGCTTCGGCTAGCCAACCACGGTGGCCGGCAGTGGTGGCTCACGTTTTTCAAAAAAAAAAAATTAATTTGAAAGTTATTTCAAGATAAATATGATTTATTTCGGGATAAAATAAAATATTTTGAAAATATGATCTTTTATTTTGGATAAAATCTTTTATTTTAGGATAAAATCAAATCTTGCAAAAGTTGTTATATTTTATATTATCCATATTTAAAGTTGTTAAATTGGTAATTATCCATAATTAAATTGGTTAATTTTAGATAAGATTGATTAGGATATTCTAAGCATATTCCAAAAGGATAATAATTGATTTAAATAATATGATTGTCCCATAATTAGATTAGGATAATTGATTTTAAAATTATTTGATTGGCTAGTAATTAGGATAGAATCTCCTAAAGTTGTTAAGATAATCATGGAAGATTAAATATGATTTATCTTTCTAGATTAAAATAAGATTTGATTCTATCTCATGCCTAAATTAAAATATATGATATTTTGTGATTGGTCATGAATAATATATGATATTATCTAATTATGATTTAAAGTATATGATATTTTAGGAAATGCGTTGCCTTAATTATAAACCATTCGATGTTGTAGTTTAGACAAGCATGTTGAGTGATTTATTATATGGCACTTTTATAATATATGATATTATGTTGCTATATATAGACTAGTATGGCCCATAGATTCTAAAATACGATCTGCGCATCGTGATGTATTTTTGTAATCTAAATACGGTCTGCGTACCACTAAGTATTTTTGTAACTTTTATTTAAAGTAAATAGATTAGTTATTTAAATAGTGTTAGTACATAGAAGCTCATGAAGTGAAGGCCCAAAGGAGCAAGCTGGATGGAGATCCATGATGATTCAAGTTGGAGCTTTTCATTTCTAGTTTTCTTAGGACTAAGGGGCCATACTATGTCATGTTTTATTGCATTAGTAGATTATGCATGTTAGATTTTATTTATGTTGATTGATGATGCGCTAGAGTTCACTATATAATCACAACATAAATGAATCTAAGTCCCAGCAATATTGAGATTGCTTTTCCAATTAGATACCCAACAATCCTTCGATCATGAGTGATGGGTCGGCCTCAACAGAGTGTCACTTGTTATCTTGGGTAATTTAGGGTAGATCACGTTCTACATATTTAATTAGTTATGCTCAACAAGGTTACCTAAAGCGTTTAAAACCTTGAAGCAAAGGGTAATAATTAAGCATGTGATGGTTAATTATTCAACCAAGAGTTACAAGAGTTGTAATTAGTAAAGAGTTTACTCACCTTGAAAATGTAATGCTTGATGGTAGGGCCTCAGTCCGGTCAACTATTACAGAAATAAAGGATCTTGGAATTACTTAAAATTCAATTGGGATCATTTAATTATTGAATAAAGTGCTTTAAAGTTACCTAATTAATTTGTATATGGTACTTTAATGTTAAATTAAACATAATTATTAAACTTTGCCTTATTTTGACATAGATGGGTAGCCGTAATCACAATGACAACAATATTTACAATCTTCGACCATTCCTTGAGAAGGATAGGTTGACAGGAGAAAACTTTTCCACTTGGGAAAGAATGATAAGGCTCGTTCTGAAATCTGAAGGTAGAGAGGATGTCATTGACACCCCATTGCCAGGACCTCTGCCAGAAAATGCAACTACGGCAGAAGTCAAGAGGCACAAGGAAGCTCATGATAGAGCTGTGCCTATCACTTGCTTGATGATTGCTACCATGGAACCTAGTCTTCAAAAGCGTTTTGAGGATCAAGATGCGTACACAATCATGCAAGAACTCAAAGCTTTGTTTAAGAAACAAGCTAGAGTTGAAAGGTACGAGCTCCATCATGAGATTCTGGATTGTAGGATGGAGAAGGGTGCGATAGTTCATGATCATGTTTTCAAAATGATCGGCCTTATTCAAAGTATGGAGAAACTGGGGCACCCATATAGTGATGAGATGGCAACAAACATCATTCTCCACTCACTTCCAGAAAGTTTTAACCAGTTTATCATGAATTTTAACATGACTGCGACTGCAAAGACTATGAATCAATTGCACGCAATGGTGGTTAGTGCTGAAAAGCAAATCCCTAAGGAACCTAAGAAGGAAGTTCTTATGATTCAAAAGGGAAAGGGGTTCAAGAAAAAGGGGCAAAAGGCTAGTGCCAAGAGCAAGGGCAAGCAAGTTGCCAAGGCTCCTGAGAAGCCTAAGGCGAATCCAAAACCCAAGGCTGCAAGTGAAAGTGAATGCTTTTACTGCAAGAAGAAGGGGCATTGGAACGCAATTGCCAGAAATACCTTGACTTCCTCAAGAAGAATGGAGCATCAACCTCAGGTATTATGTTATAAACATTTTAACTTTCACTTAGGTATGTGATACCAAATTGCAGTGCTTAACATTATTAATGTTGTGCAGAAGCTGCAAAGAAGTGAGGCTAACATAGAAATGGAGCTTGAAGGTACACTAGAAGTGTTTGAGTGGCCAGAGATAGCTTCATAGTTTTAATTTCTAAATTTTTATGATGATTTTAGAACAATTTCCAGTTTTGATGAGACAATATTTCGTTTTTCTTGTTTGAATACTGAATTGTTTTTACTTGGCTTGGACAAGTGTTGATCCATGACCAAGGTAATAAATTGTTTTCATTTTGCTAGATACAAGTTAAATTTGTTTTATGACATTGATATAAGTAGATCACAAAAGCAAAATTAGATGATTTAAAGTAAACTTACTTATAACAAAGTAAGATTAGGTCACATAAACCATTTTGCACATCCAAAGTGATATTGGGTGGACTCTTATTCTTATATGATTATGAATCACTTGAGAATTAGAAGTCATGCTTGATAAGGTAAGATGACCAAGTTGCCTTTTAGTTGAAAGGGTAAAGGAGCTAAAATGACCTTTTGGAACTCATACATATGATGTGCGTGGACCATAAGTTCAAGAATTAGCAAAAAAAATTAACTATTTCATTGCTTACGATTTAAGTAAATATATAGATAATTACTTAATGAAGTAAAGCTTGGAATCATTGAAAAGTTCAAGAATTCCAAAATGAAATGTAAGATCAGTTTGAGATAAGCAATTTAACACCACAATATGATTGTTGTGATAAATATTTAACTCAAAAGTAAATGATCATCTAAAGGGAATTGTTGAATTAGTTCACAATCCAGAAACATTACATTTAAAGTGTATGTAGAAAGAAGGAATCAAACTTTGCTTGCCATGGTTTGATCCTAGTTTAGCTTTAATGATTTACAAATATCGTTTGAGGATATGCATTACAACAACAATTGCGAATATAATAAACAGAAAACTTAACCAAAGCAGTAGAAAAGATGTCATAAGAGATATGATTTGGAAATGTTCCAAAAGTTATCTTTTCTAAACAGGATTAAGGTTTATGAAGTCGATGTAAAATGTTTACAAAGATGACATAATGCACCCTAAATCAGACAATAGCTCTTCATGGGTTTTCTCATGAAAACTAAGAGGTATTATTCCTACAATCGCGTAGAAACAAAGTGTTTGTTGCTCGCGATAGTGTCTTTATAGAAAGAAATCTCTTCCTACAAAGCCAAGTGGGAGTAAAGTTAGATCTCGATAAGATTCGAGACGAGCAACAAATGGATGTGGATAACACTACATCGGAGACGAAGGCATATGAAATCAGCTAATTTGATAAACCATATGTCGAAGCAAGCTAATTCCACTAGCGAGGCTTCTATCGTCCCACTTGAATGAAAGGCTTCAAAGAGTTGAAGAGAATAATTCTATTGTTGCTCATAACTATTGTAGGTTACTTGGGATCAAAACAAACAGTTTGTTGAAATCTTGAGAAAAGGTGGATTCTAAAATTTTCCTATTGGAATGGTTAGAACCCATGCCCTACAAGCAAGCTTTGGATAAGTACCAACTCAAGAAATGGCTTAAAGCCAAGAAATCCAGTATGGACTCCATGTCTGTAAAGATGTATTAGGCCATGATAGTCTTACAAATAGGGTCAAACCTATTAGATGTGAAAGCCTATTCGGATTCTTCTAGTGATTGCTGATTTCAATTACGAAGTTTAGCAATGGAGATCAAAATCACCTTCATGAAATGTTCTTGATGGATGGTATGTATATGATACAACCTAAGAATTTTGAAATCCAGAATTCACAAAAAGTTTTAAAAACTTCAGAAATTCATTTAATGGATTGAAGTAAGCATAAGGGAGTTGAAACATTCGTTTCGATTAGGCAATCAAACAGTTTGATTTCCTCAAAGAACGGAAAAGGGATCTTGTAGAGACAAGAAGTTTAGTGGGCAATTGGTCTTCTTGGTCATGTATATAGATGACATACAGTTCATTTGAAATGACATATTAATGCTTGAATAAGTCAAGCAGTGGTTAGAAAGTTGTTTTTATGAAAGACTTAGGAGATGTTCAGTACATATTGGGAATCAAGATCCACAAAATGAATCTTGAAGAATGATTGGAATGAATCGAGAGACTTATGTTGATAAGGATCTTGACAAGTTCATGAAGCAAGACTCTAAGAGAGGATGTTTTCCCATGTTTCATGGTAGTACGCTCAGTAAAACTCAGTGCTTTCAAAAGCTAATAGAGTTGAGTTGTATGGATAATGTACCTTATGCTTCTGCAGAAGGGTCCATTATATGTGCCATGATATGTACAAAGCAAAATTTTACATATGAGTAGTGCATGTGTAGCAAGTTTCAAGTAAATTCAGAATAAGCATACTAAAATTTGCAAAGAGCAAATCCTTGAGTACTTGAGAAGGACTAAAGGAATTTTTCTAGCTAATGGTGTTAAAAGTGAATAAGTTGTCAAAAGGTTATACGGATGCAAGTTTACCATACAGGCAAGATGACTCTAGATGTTGATTTAGATGCACATTCGTGTCTGTATGAAGAACGACAGTAAGCTTGAAGAGTTCAAATCAGAATACTGTCGCGTACTCAATGTTAGAATATGTGTTTTAGCTACAGTAAGAGTAGTTAAGGAGGAAGTTTGGATCAAATTATCCTGTGACTAAAAGGACACCTTTGTCAAAACAAAGGAGTCAGGGTCACATCACAAATCCAAACAAATAGATATGAGATATCAGCTCATTTATGAGATCAATGACAAGCGAAATGTTGTGATTTGCAAAGTTTTATTATGAGTGAGAAATCACTAAACCCCTTCCATAGACTAAGATATATATAAGAGTCATATTAAAGACTTGGATTGAAGCAAGTTATGTAATTCAAGTTGTATATGTTTTGAAAAAACATATTACATAAGGAATGTATATACTTGCAGAATTATGTTTAAAATAGAAATTTCATTTCTCTTATTTAATTATGGTTTTGGAAGTTAAATAAAATGCCCAAAATAATTATGGATTGATGGGCTCATCAGGTTAATTTATTTAAATAACCTGGTGAATGAAACCCCACAGGTGAACAAAATTCATATATTATTTAAGTTCCTAGCTCGAAATCATTAAAGTGGACATAAATGATTTCAATAAATGGACTAGCATGTAAGATTGATTGGATAGCGCAGTTTCATAGGCTATAGGGGCATAGAGATGCTCGGTCAATCACTTGGATATGCATGAATGATGCATGATCGAACTATTGACCTACTTTGAAGTTCAAGTATAGAGCTTCCGGATATATTACTGGATTCCTTTGACATGAGTGGAACATTGATTTCATTCAATGGATGTTGTGACTGTGGTACACTCAAACGTCTGCCCGTAACTGGAGATTATAAAGTGTGTTTTCCGGTTATTTCAAAAGTTGAATGGGAGCCTTGTTGCCACAAGATTGGATTGAGTCTACCTATTAAATTAGGGAATGTGCCATGGCCACTAGAAGAGGGAGAATTTAGAAAATATGTGGCCGCGTTCAAATGCATTACTTAGTAATCATTTGGTTTTGTAATTCGAACTCAGATTTCAAGAAACGATTTGTAGATTAATATGATCTCGACATGTGATGCAATCATATTATCAAATCGACACATATTGACTTAAGGAATTTGAATATTGCACACTTGTCTCAGACAAGTGGGAGATTGAAGGATTTATGTCTTCGTCGTGTGCAATTACTAGATATATAAATGGATTAAATTATGGAGATAATTAAGTTCGGACATTTGGGTCGTCGTTTTATCATAGCTAGAGATACTAACGATCTTTGGGCTAGTAAAATAGCCTAAAGCCCAATTGGACGGATCCTATAAGGTCACACAAAGGGTCTAGATTGGGCACGAGAGGACGAGGCCCATGATGGGCCTCATCCTCTAGTATGGCCGGCAACATGGAGTGGATTGAAGGGTTTTGGGGGCTTCCTAACCCTAGTCTAATTGTAATATGATTATAAATAGACTAGGTGCCTAGGGTTCGCTAAGTAGTATGCAATTAACTAATCAGTGTGATCAAACCCTAATTAGCAAACACGAGACCAACCCCTCTCATACTCCTCTCTCTTACGGCTCTCTCCTCCTCCCTTGGCGCTAGTGTGGTGGTTCGTGGTGGTGGTAGATCGTGGTGGTCGGTTAGTCCAATAAAGGTGGTGATCGTTGTTTTCCTCAATCACTCGACCAATCTAGTATTGGTGGACGGCTCGTTCGAAGCTCGTGGACTAAGTAGAGGAGCAACGCTTGGGGCTCTATTCTCTCCCTGATTTGTCAATCAAATTGCTACATGGAATTCACGCTTCAAAAGTATGATTATGTGTCTTGTGTGTTATGCATGTGTTCTTGGGATTAGGTACTTTTATGAATATGATTCATGTTTTTCCGCTGTGTAGTACCTATGAATTCTTACATTCTTTTGGGTGTCCTCTCCCTCTCTCTTTGGTGGCTGCCTAGAAGAAGAAGGCCGCTTACCCTCAAGCTTGAGCTTGTTTAAAGCAAGCTTGAGCGAACCAGCTGTAATAGGAGGATCCTCGGCCTCTTGAAATGAACAGGTAAGAGGATCACTAGAGTGGATTGTTGTAACGATATCTTCGACATGGCCGTCCTGGACAGGGCCAGGGCCGACACCTAGTGTCCGACCATCTACTTCCATTGCGGATGAGTATCCCTACAGACGGCGCCAAATGTTTCAGGGTATTTTGGAATCCCTTAGGATACTGGTCACACTTCGCTGGCAATGAGACTCGAACACCTGCAAAAACACGGAACTTCGGTGATCGGAGATCCGCCTCCAACGATCAAGTTAGTGACCGAAAAACGGAGTAAATCTAGAAAGAGAGAGTAGAGAGAAGTTGGAGCTATTTAGTGCTCTATTTAATGTTATGTCACAATCCACCCCTCCCATCATCAATGATTGGGGTATTTATAGGGGTGGGGATTTGTTCCCCTTAGGGTAAGTGACCTAGGATTTAGCGCTTTGATTGGCTGCAATCAGGGAAGGACACGTGTCCCTTTGGGGGCGCCGTTTTTGCGGCATTCTAGGATCTTGGGCCTCTTGATGTAAAGAGGCCCTTTGTCTTTCTCTTTATTTCAGGTGCTCCTTTGTTCTTAGTACGTGCATCTTCCTACAGTGACACATGTCGCCTATTGATTGGGCCATGTGTCACCACGGGATTGGACCACGCACTTGGGGTATTTTTTACCCTAAACAGAGGTTATTTTATTTACAAAGTGGTGGTTACTTGTATGGGTATTACTTATATTCAATAGATGATTACTTATAAAAAGATGATTGTTACCTGGTAATTCATTGTTGTTTCTTTTATCTATATCCAGATTCATTATTGAATCACCTATTTCTTCGATCTCCATAGAATTCTTATGAATCTGGAAAAATTTCTGATATAGGTTGAAAATTTTCTGATTTTTCAGGTGGAAAATTTTCTGATCCTTCAGCCATTGAAGCTTCGAGTTTAAAGATCTGGAAGAAAAAATTATTTTTTGATCTGAAAGAAAGTATTAGAATTTGTGTAAATTTGATCTGTAAATTTTTAGATGTTAATGGCGGCTTTTGTTTAGGGATTTGTGTAATTGTGGGCTTTTTGTTTAGTCAGCATTAGTTTTACCTTTGGCAACTGAATTCTGTTATTTTTAGGAAGTGAATCCCGATCGATACATCAAACTTCCTAACTTGAATTTTTGGTTAGCCAAGGCACTGATGAGCGTCGTTTATGGCGCTCAAAAGAATAAGATTTAGGTTCATTTTCTCTTTTTTCTTTCATCATTTTCATATAATTCTCTTAGTTTTATTTGATTTTCCATTTTTATAATTCACTTTGGTTCTCGATTAGTTTTCACGAGTTTTTCATATTTTTAGTTGATAATTCATAGTTTAGTTTTAGTTTTACTTTGTTATTCTTTCTCTCTTTGTTTTATTTGTGTTTTGTAGGCGAATAATCAAGTCAATTTGCTCATTTTGGGACTGCCTTGTTCGTGGGCATCATCTCGAGTGCACTGATGATGGGGATGCTCGGGAGCGTGGAGTTTGATCAAGGAAGCGAAGGAGCCAAGGCCTCGTGCACCACACAGGGGTGCGCGCGCGGCACAGGGGTGCCTGCGCGCAGACCCAGCTGTGCGCGCGCGCGGCTGGTCTGTGCGTGCGCAAGGCCTGTGCGGCCCCCTTCGCTCGATTTTCCTATTTATAGCTTTTGACTTTCTTTTTTTATGACGACTTAACTTTGTACTAGAGAGAGAATTTTTCCAAAAATAGTAGAGAGAGAAAGTAGAGAGAGAAGCTTAAGATTTACTTGTTTGTACTTGAATTTGATCTTAGATTTCAATTTGATCTTGAAATTCCTTCTTCAATTCAATGAATGTTTGTAAGATTTCTTTCCTTTGATTTACTTTTAATGCAATTCTTTCTAGTTTCTTGAATTTTGATTGAGATTACATTCCTTGCTCTAGAATTTGTTGATTGATTGATTTTCTTTTGATTAAGCTTTAAATGAATATGAATTTGATTGAATTTGATTGAATTTGTTTTGTTTCTTAATTTCACCATGTTTAGTGAGTAGATTAGTTGCTAGGGAGAAGGGGAAGCATGCTTGATTGATGATTTTTGCTAGTTGATGATGCTAAATTGATTTGAATGTTGCAATTAAATTGGTTGACATAGTTGTGCATGTGATTAATTAGACTATGAATGATCTAAGATTAATCTAGATTACATTACAAATTTTAATGACATGAACCCTTGATTTGAGAATTGCTTTAATTGATTGAATTTGATTGTGATTTTCCTAGTTAGCCATTCATAGTGAACCCTAGCTTGGCTTATATGAGATAGCTCTTGAATTCCTTTGGTTACAACTATTGTTTGTCCTTTGTAATGTTTGAATTGATTGAGTGATCCTTCAATTAGCATAATCATTGAGCTTGCATGTGGAACCTATATCCCTAGTATTTAGTATATTGAATTTCTCGATTTATCTAGCTTCCTCGATACCTTAGTTTCCAACCCTATCTTTCTACAATCTTCGAAGTAGCTTGACCTAGGCTATTGCTTGCACCTACTCATTCCTTTGGGTTCGACCCTTGACTTACCATATACTCGTATTAGGTTGGTCGAGTGTTTACAAAATTTGTTTGGCTCTAGGAAAGGGTAGAAAACGACCTACATTTTCCTCTTGTCGGGCACACGATATCGCATTAGTGTTTCCATCTCTTGGACTCTTCAGTGTTCACTCACTCTTGGTTGTGTTATCTGGTGTCTTAAAACCAACAATAGCTCCAAGTCCAATTAGATAACCAAGCTGTGGTACAAATTCTGAATGATTCAACTGATTATAATGGCGAATGCATTCATGATGTGATACATTGCAGGAAGCTAATTGTGAGGCAAGAGTAGAAGGTGGAGGTGAAGCACATCTATCGCGAAGCAAACCAAGCGGCAGATTGACTAGCCAATCAAGGAGTCCATCAGAACAACAAAATTCAGTTGATTCAAGTCCCACCCCTAGCTCTAAGGCATATTTTACATAATGATGTAGTAGGTGTGGCAATGCCACGGTTTGTTCCCCCTAGTTTAGTTTGTTTGTTTTTCTCTTCGGGCTTCGGCCCTCGTGTGCACCAAAAAAAAAAAAAAAAAAAAAACCAACAATAGCGCCAATTACCTCACCATTTTCAAATTTGAAACCATTTCACTTCTCAAAATCTCAAAACACACATTTTAAACTTTGAGTTTGATGGCTTCACTTCCAGTGGACGACAGAGACCTCGACGACGCCGCATTGTGGGCAATCATCGACTCCGCTGCCGCGGCTTCTTACTCTTCCTCCTCTCCCACCACCACCGCCACCACTGTTTTCCGTAAACCATCATCAACCCTAAATCACACTCCCAATTTCAAATCTCCACCCAAACCTCGATTCATCAACCCTAATTCTCCTCCATCTATCTCCAAATCTCCCCCAAATTACGCCATTAATGGCTCAATTAGGGTTTCTTCCGATGATGATCATTGCCATTTTCGTCGCCCGCAAAAGATGTCGAGGATTTCCTCCCCTTTTGTTTCTGAGATTACTGAGAGTAGCCCTGATTTGATGCTTGTTAAGCATTTTTCGGTTAATCATCAGCTTTTTTCTTCGCCAAAGCAGCAGATTTCTCCGCAAGTTGAGTATAGAGTTTGCGAAGATAAGGAGAATTTTTCGCATTGTTTGAGCGGTCGTTTTCCTACTGTTTCTCTCTTTAAGGATTATCAAGATGCTGCTATGTCGGTTAGTCTATTTCAAACCTTCTTTTTGCTGCCATTGATGTGGTTTTTACGTATGATTTGATCAAGTTATCGGATTTCTTCAGCATAGTTGGAATTTGTATGAAATTAGGCGATTGAGCATTTTCCATTTTATGTGCTCTATGTTTAATTATGAATTCTGGAATTAATGAGCCAGTATTTGTTCAGTCATATGAAGGTTCTAGCGCGATTTTGATGCATTATAATTAATGGTTTATGTGAAAATAAGATGATTATTTATTTTCACTTGAAAGTATGAACATATTGTCCGAGTGTAGTTATTTTAATTTAAGCTTACAGACAATGTTTCATTGAACTGGTTGTGTGTATCAACAGATTACAAAGTACTCGGGGTTTTTCTCGAGCTAATTTGGTGTATTCAATATATTTGCAGACGGACTTTATTTTTGTGTATCATTTATACGGTTAGAAAATAGTGGTTTGATTCAGCTAATATAAGATATAAACACAACTGAGGCGAGCAAGTATGCTGTTAGAGTAGTGGTTTGATCCAGCTAGTATATGATATAAACACAACTGAGGCGAGAAAGTATGCTGTTAGAGAATAGTGTTTGATCCAGCTAATATAAGATATAAACACAACTGGGGCGAGCAAGTAGAGTTTTAGGCTGTATGAAAAATTGTTTGGAAGCGGAAAGCATACTTTGAAATAGAGTTAAGTTGTGTGAATCCTTGCAATTTCCTCTCCATGTGGTTTCCTATTTCAAATTTACTTGAAAGTCAGGATGTCACCTAAAGTTATAGGTTGTGTTTGGTTGATGCTTCACTACAATTTAAGTGAATCTATTAAGTTAAGGGCTGCAAAGTCTCTTTATAAGTACAAGGAAAATTATGTTGAGGCAATGAGACAATTCTGAAGGATTGTATATGCAGTAATTGGTGATATTAGTAGCTTTGTTACTGTTGTTACTAACCTATAGCAAAAAGAGGATGATTTTTGGGTGGTGGCACTATTTCGGGTAGAGTGGAGTGAGAAATGTGGATACAAGTAGTTGCTAAATTCTTGTTTGCTGTCTTTGTATGGATATGTGACCAGACAACTACTATTGTCTTTCAAATTTTTTCATTTTAGTTGGGACATTTTGTTCTTTTTTGAATTCCACTATCTTGATCACTCTGTAATTTTTTTTAAATGGGCAAGACTTGTAATTTCAGAAGTCTATAATGGGATAGCATATATTTGTGTTGGCCAGGGCATCCATCTTGTTGGGCCGCTCACACACTCCATTCCACATTAGTATGATATTATCTGGGCCTATCTCGCATGAATTTGTTTTTGGGACCTTTCCAAAAGGATTCAGACTAATGTGCATTCACTTATAAGGAAGGAAAATTTAACAAGAATAATCCAACCTTTGTCTCATTTTCCCAAAATAATCCAACCTTTCGATTAATCATGAATAATCCTAAGTTTACTACTTATTTTCTTATACCAAACCTATTTGATTGGTTACTACTTCAGGTAAATTATTATTTTTTCCTTAATTTTTCCCCTCCTTCCTTCTCCCTTCTTCAACTCCATTACAGTGAGCCACCACGACATCCGCCACCACTTACCCCACCCAAACCCAAATGCGAAACCCTTTCCCCACTCCTACCCAGACTCAAAACCACCAAGCTGAAACCACCAAGCTGAAACCACTAGCCCTACCCATACCACCCATACGCTAAAACCCCAACCCCACCTACCCAACCTGAAATCCCAACGTCACCTCCCTGAACCTTCCTGCCACCCCTCCTCTCCCTTATCAAACTCCACTTACTACATACACCTCCCTGTCAAACCTTATTATTTCTTCTATTCTCTCTCTTTCAATTGAATTTGGGCTAAATTGGGGCATGCGTCTTCAAATATGGGTTGGAATGGGCAAGGGGGTTATTTTTTGGTTGCTGTTGCTTGCGGCACGTGCTGTCGTAAGTTGTCGGTGGTTGTAAGTCATTGATGTTGTTTGCAATTGTGTTGTGGGTTGGTCGTGGTTGTTGCATTGAGTGGTTATGTTTACGTGTTGAGGTGGTTGTAGGTGGTGGTGTTGGTGGTGGTCATGGATGGTGTGTTGAGTGGTGTTGGTGGGTGATAATGGAGGTTGGGAGAGGAAAGAGAAACAAGCAGGTTGGGGAGGGAGAGAAAAAGCTTTTTGTTTTCCTTCCAATTTTTAGAATTAAAAATACTTTTTTTAAAAATAAAAATAAAAATTGGCCAATAAGGAAGTACCACGTAGATGGTAACTGATAGTAAAGGGTTGGGTAGCCTGCTAGGATTGTTTGGAGAAAATAAGTAGTAAACTTAGGATTATTCAAAGTTAAACGAAAGGTTGGATTATTTTGGGAGAGCGAGGCAAAGGTTGGATTATTCTTATAAAATTTTCATATAAGAAAGTCCTTTTTTCGTTATTTCATCCATGTGGGGCTTGGGATGAACAACCCTAACAAACCTCCCCTTACACCAAGGACGACATAACTTACGGCCTCCCCTCCACCTAAACCATCTTGCATCGCCCGCTATCACCACGGGACTCGCCGCCTCAACCACAAAATCTGGAGGACTTTCACTACAAGGCTAGCACAAAACTCCCATCTTGTATTGCCGTTACCACCATGGAACGTGCCATCTGACCTCAATATCAAGTGGACTTTTGATACAACACACCACAAATTTTCAATCACGAGTTCAAACATTTGAGGGAGCGTCCTACACAAATAACGCCCGTGTCGAACCATATAAACACAATATCAGGATGAATAATAAAATGTGGAACAACAAAAACAATAGACAAGATTTTTACGTGGAGTACAATAAAGGGAAAAACCACGGTCCCAATCTCCGAGGACGAAAACAATTTTACTAACAATAATTTCGGGAGTACAATGACCGCCATTATAATTCAATATTAGATACAATCATACAATGTATATTTAGGAGGAGTCTACACTAGTACCCTCAACATGGTACTTATACTAATCCTTAAGATACCCCTCACACTAATGTTGTGCCTCTGACTTTGGCTCTCCTCGTCTTTGAGGTGTTTTCTTGCTAACTTTTTGCTAGTAAATTTCCTCTTTTTCTTACCCTTGCATAAACTCATGTTACATATATATATATATATATATATATATATGCAAACAATGTAAAGTTTCTCCAACAAGCTTTAACACCTATATGGATAATTATATGTATCACAAAGTCAATGCCTATTGTCTAACACAACATAATTAGTATTATTAATAAATAATAAAACAACATAATTAATTGGGATTTGGGGAGATTAACCCGACTAATAATAACACCTTGCTCTGATACGAGTTTGTTGGGGTTATTTATCTCTAGTCCTACATGGAAGAAATAAGGAAGAAAGTAATTCCTTATAAGTGAGTGCACACTCTAATTAATATGAGGCTTTTTGGGAAAGCGCTAAAAAACAAATCCGTGCGGGCTAGGCCCAAAGCAAACAATAACATACTAATGTAAAGTGAAATGTGCGTGCGGCCCGACAAGGTGGATGCCTAGGCCCCAGGATTAGTCGTAGGGGGGAAGAGCAACATGTAGAGGAAGAATCTGATAAGTTACGATGGCGGCGAGTACATCAAAAATTTGAAATTCCAATGTTTGATGGGAAAATCAATTTTATGGTGTAGAAGAACACCTTTGAAAATATATTGATGCAACAGAATTTGGATGTAGCTTTGGAGACTAAAAAACCTGCAAATTTGGATGATGCCTAGTGGGCATCCAAGAAAAAAAAGGCGGTCAGTACGATTTTGTTGGCGATTGCTTTGGAGATTAAGTATAATTTTCTAACTGAGACGTTCGAAGGTCTTGTTAGAAAAGCTGTTGAGCATTTACGCTAGATTAGTACAAATTTGCAAAACCACATTGATAATTTTACTCAGTTGACTGCTGTTGAGAAAATTCCTCATCAAGAGCAAGCCCTCTTGACTTCACTACCGAAGTTTTATAGGCTGACTGTGCATACATTGCTTGTGGGAAGGGAGAAGATTACTATCGATGAAGCAATAACTATTGTGAGGGAGAATGAGCGTATGATGACACAAATTGATGGAGGTGTCTTATACAATCATGATGATTGTGGAGGGTTCTGAGAGAGGGAGGAACAAGTCAAGGAGAGATGACTAACGGAGTGGATCGAAATCTCGGCCGAGAGATTATAGTAATGTTGAGTGCTATTATTTCATGAGAAGGGTCATCTACAATTTAATTGTCGAAAGGTGAAAGAAGATTTGAAGATCTTGAGGTAGTTGGAAGGGAAGATGGGCAAAATGAAGGTGGATAATGAAGGTGGTTCCTCTAATGTTTTATGTGGTGATTATGAGGAGTTGTTCACTCACAATGATAAAGAGAATGTGAGTCAAGACAAATGGGTGCTTGATTCATCCGCTTCGATAAGGCGATGTTTGAGTTCGGGAACATCAACATGGGACATAACCTCAATTTTGAAGGCATAGGTAATTGGGTAGTGTGTGTTTAAGGGTCCATGATGGTTAGTTCATACCATTCAAAATGTGAGGTTTGTACCTAGTGCACGTGCCAACGTGATATCGTTGGAAGAGTTGACAAAGCACGGGCATAGGTACGTTGGTAGTGGAGGGTGGTGTACCAAGGCGACGAGGCAACTGCTTGGTGTTGCAAGGCAAGAAGGCCAATTACAATATTTGTTATTTGGATGGTCGAGTAATTCAAGACCACAAAATCAAGGTCGTGAAATATTTCGAGAAGAGGGTTCGACTTTGTGATGTAGTAGAAGTGTTTGGTAATTTGGTTCGAGGGAAGAATTTGTAGGGTTAATCTCCCTAAATTTCAATTAATTAAGCAGTTTTATGATAAACATTAATAATAATTTTTTAGTTAAAAAAAAAAAATTGAAAGATAAAGTCGTTTGGACTTGAAAGTCTAAGTTAGTGAAGCTATGATGTTAGTGTCATATGCCTAGTCTACTTGTGTTAGACAATAGGTGTTGACTTTGGGGTACATGTAGATGTTAAAGCTTGTTGGAGAAGCTTTATATATATATATATATATACTCCTATATGTGAGAATCATTTCTTATGTGAGAACACTGTGTATGTTCTTAAGTTTTGCTCGTATGTTCTAATTTTAAATCTAATGTTTTAAATATTTACTTAGGTGTTCTAAATTAAGTAAGATGCTCTAAATTAGTACTCAGATGTTCTAAACAATAAATTAGTTAAATTAGATGTACTGTTCCAAAATTTTAACTTATATGTTCTAAATTTTTAGACGTGTATTCTAAGATTTTTAATCATATGTTTTAGAATTTAAAGCAAATGTTTTAATTTTTACTCGTATGTTCTACATTTTTACTCACATTTTCTATATTTTATACCAGGTGTTCTAACTTTTTATTCACATGTTCTAAATCTTAAATCAAATGCTTTAAATTTTACTCATACATAAAGTAGATTTTTTAAGTTTTTACTCATATGTTCTAATTCTTAAATTAGATGTTCTGAATTATTACTCACACAGATGCTCTAAATTTTTACTTGTATGTTCTAATTCTTATATCAGATGTTCTGAATTATTACTCACACAGATGCTCTAAATTATTACTCACACAGATGCTCTAAATGTTTACTCGTATGTTCTAAATTTTTACTCACATGTTCTAAATTTTAGTTCATTTCTCTAATTCTTAAATCATATGTTCTAAATTATTACTCACACAGATGTTTTAAATTTTAACTCGTATGTTCTAAATTTTAATTTGAGTCACATGTTATAAATTTTTACTCGTATGTTATAAATTTTAGTCAATTCTCATATAAGTTTGGGTTCTCACATATAAAGCCAAGTTATAATGAAAACCAAGGCTAAAATAAGAACTAGAAACTAATCTAGGCCCTTAGATAATGTTAATCGGACGGTTCACATGCTTCCTGTGTCATTAATGACATTTTCGTAATATTGCATAAATACAAAGTGATTTTCAGTTTTATTTCTAAAAAGTAGATTGAAAGTTGGTAAAAGTAAATGAAATCAGTCATGAAATAAATGAAATTGCCTTCAAAGTTAAAAAACCGAAAAAAAGTTTGAAAAGCCACGAAATTACAAAAATGCTATTAATGAATGCGGGTGGAACATGAGCCGTTAGATGGAGCGCGATTAAAGGCTAAGATTGGTTCCTAGTTTCAATTATAGACCTTGATTCTCACATAATCTCTGTTATATATATATAGAGAAAGATGTCGTGAGTTTATGCAAGGGTAAAAAGATGAGGAAATCTACTAGCAAGAAGTTAGTAGCAAAACTTCTCAAAGAGGAGTGAGGGAAGAAGTGACCAAGAGCAATGTATATAAAAGCTTAAAGGCACCCTGAAGCGTGAGGGGTTCTGCTGCGCCTCTTTGAAGTGAGGCGCACTATATGGACAGTTAAAAAAAAAATTTTGGTTGAAGTGCGCTTGGGGTGCGCCTCGTGCGCTTTTTGTGCGCCTAACCCAAAACGCCCCGCCTAGACAAAAATAAACGCACACCCCTGATTGTCTTGCGCCTCAGCGCCTAGGCGCGCTTTTATAAATACTGACCAAGAGGCAAACACAATTTTAGTGTGAGGGGTTTTTTTAGGATTAGTACAAGTACCAAGTTGAGGGTACTAGTGTAGACTCCTAAAAATACACTGAATCTTATATTGTAACCGTGGTGGTGGTCATTGTACTCTCGAAATTATTGATGCTCCCCCGTTTTCTAGTAATCGCAACTCTAGGGTATGCACAAAGTTTTAGGGAAATTATAGGGTGAGGGCCAAAAAAGGATTTTTTTATAATATAAAGTATAATTAGTAGGAAAGATAAATAATAAAAAAATAGTGTAAGTTGGGTTGGTAGGAGAGAATTAATAAAATATTTGTGAAAGTGGATTTAGTGGGAGAGAGAAATTATAAAATAATAGTGAGTCCTTTTCAAATATGGAGGTGTTGCAATCATTATGAAACATACGTAATAGGAAAGTGTTGCGATTATTACGAAATGGAGGAAATAACAAAGTTGTTTTTGGTCCCTGGAGATCAGGATTGTGGTTTTTGCTTATATTGTTGAGGAGGGGTTTTCCGCATAAAAATCTTGTGTGTTGCTTTTGTTGTCCTATATTTTATTATTCTTCCCTTCCCCATATTGTGTTTATCTGTTGCTCGATCCCCAACAACTTCCTTTGTTTTTTTTTTACTTGCTACACACATCTTAGGCATGTAGTTTTAGGAAGAGATTAGTGATGGTAAACGAGCGATTTTATCAAAATAATTTTTACACAAGGATTAGAGAAAAGTTAGGTATCATGTCTAACATGTTTTTGAATAATTTGTCCGTTTACATTATATCATCTTGATTCCAAAGTGCATGCCACAAGACTGTGTTGCAAGTAAATATAAATGAAGGAAGTAATACTTTTGTGATCTAATCGGCCACCTTGAGCAATCTTAGAGAAATATTTGGCTCTTGAGAATCATCATTTTGAATAGATTTTGTAATACTGATTTGATTGATTGATGGACAGCTTTGTTTTGGTTTATTAATAAATTCAGCATGATTATCATAGTGACAAGGGCATGTTATGGAGTTGTAACTTATTTTAGACATGGGAAAAGTTTAGACCAGAGAACTTTTGTGTATCTTCTTATATCACCAAACCGGGGTGTACTGGTGAATGTTGCATTAAATCATTTCTATTGATGTGTGCGTTATGGTCTGTCTGTATCCCCCTATCAGAATCTAATTGCAGCTCCTGACTATCCTATTACTCTTATTTTTCTTAGAGAAATCAAGTTTATACGAACCTCAATTCTACAAAAGCCAACTAAATATTGCATACACAAAAAGAGCATCATGGTGTTGAGCATGTCATACTTTTCAACTTTTGATAATTGGTTTTGATTCATTTACGTCATGTAATATATGAAAATTTCCTTGAATAGCATGGAACATGTTACATGCTAATTTCTAACTGTTATCTCTCTTGCCCTTAAACCTTTGATTAAGGCAGTGCTCTTACAATGTAGATGGAAGGTTTTATGCTATATTTTTTCAGTCTTTATGCTTCTGATCTATTTTTGGTAATGACCAGGTTCTTGAGAAGTCAGATTATACTATTATATCCGGAAGTCCTTTTATCAAAAAGTCAGGTATCGGATTAAAAAACAATTTTCTACAACCTTTCTATCATCCCATTTGAGTAGTTTGTGAGAGTATGGACCTCTGATGTGTGTAGGTTGGAGGAAGATAGCATTTTACTTTAATGTCTCATTCGAAATAAGAGATAAGAACATTGAATTTGACGAGAATTGTAATGTTCAGCGTGCTGAATTTGTAGTTCGTGCTTACATGCAGTAAGTATACTCAAATTTCATGTGTTTGAGGAGCTGCAGTGACTCTTTAACTTATATATTAATAGTCAATCTTACAACCAATTTTGATCTGTACAAGGGGAGGTAGGTTTTCTGATGGGTGGGGTTCTTGTGAACGGCGGGAGAAGAAGTTTATGAAACCCAATAATGACATACCTAGTACTGCAGAAACCAGAGCCAAAAATAAGGCTTGCCAGGTATGCCTTCAGCTCTCTTACTGTTTCTTTTCGTAATTCAACAAATTATGACCTGTCTATAGTGTAGTCGTCTTGTGTATAGAGATTGTCATCAATTGCCTTCCCTTTTCTCATTTGCCCCTCTTGTTCCTACTTTGGTGGTTGAATGGGGTGTAGATGATCTATTACATGGTTGCCTTGTTCTTTTTCACCATATTTCACGGCTTTTAGACAGCCTCACTGGATGCATTGTGCTTACTGTATTCTCTTAGCAATTTCATACCCCGTGATTTGTGTAGCAACATAGATTTACTTATGTATGTCAACAGTGTCACTTCCACTTCCCTGGGTCATACACTCATACCCCTTGTGGCTGCTTATGCTTCACAGATAGATGGATACATCTATCTTAAGGTGGTTGAGCCCCCTATGGTTTATCCATCAAGTATGTGCTGCTCTGTGGCTGTTGAATTTTTATAAAAGGTGTTTTCCACTTTTTAAGTAATGATGCTGTGTTGATCCTCGCATGATATGGACCTTTAGTGCTTTGAGTGTTAGGCTACAGGCAGTCAGGGACATCAACACTTCTAACATTGAGTAGCGTACTTTTCTGGATGTCCAGTCATAAAAAAATGATCTATGAGGCAAACATTAAGGCCCGAAAGGATTACAAAACAGAAAAAAGAAAAAGCTTCTCCTACATGCCAAAAATACTACTTCTAAGATGGGTTCTGCTCCACTTTGAAGCCTCTTTGGCTGAAGCCATGGAATAGGGATTTCAGTAATTCCACTAATTCAATACTTAAGATATTTCTGTCCTCCACCAGAGTTCCATGTTTAATACTTCCTCCATTAATTATTTATTTATTTTTTATTTTTTTACGTTGAGACGTTTCTTATACCATGTTTGCTAACTCTAAACTTTAACGATTAATATCTCTAATTATCAACATGTAAAAATAATAAAAAGTTGATATTAACATTATATACATTAAGAAAATTCAAATAAGATCTCACATGATTATGTTTTATCATAGCTATAAATCACAAAATGTAATCAAAGTAAAGTTTGTGAATAGTATCAAAAGTCAAAATATATCAACTAAAACAAAATTGAGGAAGTTAATTATCTTTTGCAACATAAGGTCCATATGATTGTGATGTACAAGAGAGATGCAATTAAGACAGAATTCGGATAGAAAAATGTTACTTTTACAGCCTAGCTTGCTAATGAACCCTATAACCTAAATATACTTAATGAAGATAATTTAAAGAAAAGTGATATTTTGTCAAAAGTTAATTCCAAGGGCTAGGGTAGGAAGCTTGACTTGCCAACTTATTCCATTGATTCCTTAAAAATGCATCCCTGCTTTAGACCTTTTTAAATTTCTTTTTGTTAGAGGAGCAGGAGTTAGGTTGACAATGCTTTTGAACTAGGGAAATGATTTAAATTTCTATTGTATATTGCTTTTTGAAACATCTTGCCTAAAGGTGGAGAAAAACGGTTTCTCATTTGTATTGCTCTATACAAGAGATTACTCTTACCTATTCAATATCAAATAGGCCTTATCTGATTAACCATTAAGCTACCAGTCTACAAATCGATTTTCATCAATAATTCTCTTTTTGAGGAGGGAAATTAACAAGTTCTTCTCCTTACCTTTTCCAAATATAGTTAAGCTACTACTCAATGGCCTTTTATCTTGCTTCAAACTTTTTTGAAGACAACTAGGTAAGTGACATGATTCCATTCTAGATTTCGTATTATCTACATTAAATGTTCCTTAGAAAGTTAGTGAATTAGAGACTTGATTCCGAGCATTCCATGGTACAAATATCATACTAGTATGAATACGTGCCTTAAAAGCACCTCGAGCTATGTAACTTGTAAAAAGCCTCCAAATATCCAATATAAACACAAGGTAACCATAGCATCTAAAGAATTGTTCATCAATTTTGCGAGTTCTTGAATTTATATTAACTTTTCTTCTGAAAATTTAATTAAGTGTTTGAAAAAATACATGAAAATTTAGTTTTAAGATCTTATAACTACTCAAAATCTAAGTCTTCTAAGAGATTCTTCTAAATTATTCCCATGATATAAGGGAAAGAATAGTAATGCGGGGTCTTGTGCTTTAAGAATATCAGATTTTGAATTATAGTTACTAAAATGTAATGAGAGATGTTATAGGCCAAATGGTAAACCCGCACAATCAATATAGCAACATAAAAATCAATATATAAGTAAACACTAATTTTATGGTTTTTTTTAAAAAAAAAATTATTTTCTATACTATCATTGGAATATTAAAAGTGTAATTTTTTCATTGGTAATGATAATTAATAGGGTCTAGGCCATAAGTGATGTTTAGTTATCTAAGTCTCTATTCTAAATCAACTTCTTGCCTTTACTAATCCCAAATGGAAAAAAGGTTTGACTAAATTAGATATACTTGTAATATGATCCCTTTTAGTTGTTCCGATTAAAATTTTAGCTTTATTTACGAACTTAATCTAGTTGTTACATATTTTAATTAATACAATAACAACAACAAAGCCTTATTCCCGAAATGATTTGGGGTTGGCTAACATGAATTGTTATAAGGAACTGTAAGATGCCAAGAAAAGGACATAACAAGATAATCAGTTGAAAAAGTTTGAAAATAAATGAGTAAAGTGAGAAAAAGATTGAAGAAATAATTAGGGAGTTTCAAAAGAGAACCTAGAATTAAATTCAAGAAAGTTTTAAAGGATGGTTAAAGCGTTGGAATATAAAAAACATAAAGGTTTGAGAAAACTTTAGCAAAGGAAATCAATACATTCCATAAAACACTAGTAGAATAAAATAATAAAAGTACTCTTGTTACTCAATCCCCAAAGCACTCATGTCACTCAATCCCTAAAGCGCTCATGTCACTCAATCCCTAAAGCACTCATGTCACTCAATCCCTAAAGCGCTCATGTCACTCTCAATCACCCTCATCCAAGTTTTCTTAGGTCTTTTCCTACCTTTAGCGAAACTTTGCAATTTTAGCGAAACTTTGCGATTCTATAAACCGCCTTAACAGAGCGTTGTTTGGTCTCTTTTTTACATTGCCAAACCCTTACTCTCTTCCTAATCATCTCATTCCTCAGTGACCATTTCTTGTATGGCCACACTTCCATCGCAACATATGCATCTCCACTACATTTGACTTATGCACATGGTAATGCTTTATGACTTAACTTTCTGTACCATATAACAAAGAAAGCCTTATTGCCATTCAGTAGAATTTCCTTTTTAATTTATGGGGCACGTCGGGATCATATTAAAACCTTTTCTCACTCTTCCCCTATAACCAACCTACTTTAATCCTATGAGCTACATCTCCATCCAATTCTCCATTCTTTTGAATAATAGGTACTAGATATTGAAAGACCTTAGAAACTTGGACAATCTTCCCATCCAAGGTGATCATCCCCCTCTCACTGTTTCTCAAATCGCTCAACTTACACTCCAAATACTTCGTCTTACTTCCGCTCACCTTCAAGTCACAAGACCTCAAAGTCTGTCTCCACAATTTCAACTTACTTTCCACGCTTTTTTTTGTCTTATTAATCAACACAATATAGTCAGGAAACATCATGTACCATGGGATATCATCTTGAATTGAACTCGTCAATTCGTCCATGACTATAGCAAAAGGAAAAGACCAAGGACCTGTTCCAATTTACTGAAAACAATTGAACTGAACTGAACTAATTGGAGTTGAATTGAACTTAACTGATTGGAGCTAAAGTGAACTGAATAGAACTAAAATGAATTGTTTATGAGAGAAGGAAATTAGGAATTGAACAGAATTGAACTGATTGGAGCTCAACTGAACTAACCTCTACTGAAATGAACTGAACTAAAATTAAGCTGAATAGAACAAGCCCTAAGTGTAGAATTTTGATGAAAATATAAACTAATATTATTATTTTTAATGTTCTTGAATTTATCTAAATATTTATTGTATACAATCAGCTAATAACCACTTACCATTCTTTATGAAAAAAAGAAATTATTTTACCTAGGCCCCGTTCACTTCACCTTATTTTTGCTGAATTGAAATTATTTTTTACTGACTGAAATTATTTATGCTGAATTGAAATTATTTTTACTGAACTGAAATTAATTTTGCTGAACTGAAATTATTTTTACTTATTTTCAATTGTAGTTCTTCTATATAGTTACTGGATTTTACTGAACTAAAATTATTTTTACCGAACTGAACTCATTTTTACTAAACTTAACTTATTTTCACTGAACTAAAATTATTTTTACTTAATATTATTTTTTTACGGTGAAGTGAACAGGGCCTTAAGCTATGCATTTAGTAACTGAATAGATCACACACATACAACCTTATTTGATTCTTTTATGTTGTGCATTGCAATACAAGTACACTAAACTATGTACTGGAGCCTTAGTTGTATTATTTTCTTTATTTATTTATTTTATTACATGTACTACCAAATGGAGTAATCAATTAATTTAATTTTGATTTTTTGTAGGGGGATGTCTTGTTTTTTCTTGTAAAGTTAAAATAAGGGGCACTTTATTAATAGGTTAAAGTAAAGCTCCTTCTTTGAAGTATTTTTCTTTAATCAAATTATCTATAGTAGTTCAACTTAGGAAGTTGTAATTCTATTGCAATGAAGTTAATAACAACAAGAAAAGACTAGGAGACAATGTGAATTCTTATTACTAATTTAAAATTGTTGCACCATATTTTGTTTTTGAAAGTATAAACAAAATTCCGCCATTTCCTTATGTGGTAAGCTTATTGTAGCAAAAAGGAGAAAATACAAGCTTATCACCTAGATTAATATTGTTTTGATATTCTATTGCATTATCTAGTGGCAATTAGGTAGATAAGTTGCTTTAATATCCATACAACTGCAATAAAACCCAAATTTCAATAAATTACTGTCTTTACTTATTCATTGAACATCAAATGTTTATCAAGGTGATAAACATGGTTCGGCTTGGCAAATAGACCATATTGCTCCTCTTTTCATTTCAATAAATTACTGTGTCTTTACTTTATCTCTCTTCATTCTATCCATTCTCTTCTGCCATGGCTGCCAAAAATTATAACCAAACTTGCCCTCGTTTTCACCCCAACATCATCGCTAGCACTAGTGTCCTCCCCCTTTCCCCTCATATAAGCTCCACCACGACCTATTGTCTCACACCTTCACCCAACCTGAACTCCTGAAGTGTCGAAATTCCCCCATCCACTAGCTTTATGAAACCCGTTCTAAGCTTCCTCTCTGTTTCACGGCTTGAGTGATGAGTTAAATTAGAATCTGTAGTTGTTGACCTTAGGTTTAAGACTTAAAATAGCATTGGTAGAATCCAAGCACCAAGTGCTCCGCTTTGGTGCCTTTAGTTTGGATAAAGTGCCTGTATCTTCAATCAATCAATGTCTTATGAGATGAGATTATCTTATCTCCTTATTGATAACCAACATCTTGCTCTCTCTGCAAGTTAACTTTTTTAGTAAGTAGTAACAGTAACTATGATGTTTCAAACTATGTCACTGGAGCAAAAAAAATCAATCCTGCTTACTTTTGTCAACTATTTATTTACCATATTCTAAAATGATAGTTTTGGTAATAAAAAGGGGAAATATATAACTTTCAAAGTACATTATTTTATCCACTAACATTATTTTTTTTATTTTTTTATTTTTTTCAAAAAAAAAATCATGGATCTGCAGAAGGTAAAAACTAGTTAGGAGTATATATTGAATTAGTGATAGGAGGGGATAGGGGTTGGAGCATATAGCTAGATATTTGTTTGGGACTTTGAACCACATTACTGCTTTGGAGCTGGCTTTTGGAAATCATTTGGCTCTAAATGAATGAACTACATTGAGCCATTCTTATAAAATGTCTATGCTCTAAGGTAAAAATATTTTTTGATTACTGTCTCTGCGTAGAATTTAGACTAATGGCCATGAATGCTAGATACGCTTCAGCCCAAGTAATTCTTGGTCTATACTTCTTTGGTTTCTTTTTAATGGACATGTTTTGACTTTAGGGACTAATCACTTAAGTTACTTTTGACTTCAATTTGCGATTTATATTTGAGAAATATCATAGTCAAGTGAGGTTTTGTTAGATTTGTCTTGACTATTATTTTCAAAATACCAATTTTTTACAATATTTGTTATTGATAACCGAAGAAATTAATATAAGTTATGCGTTAGAAAACGTGTTTAAAAGAAATGTGTCAACTAATATGAAATGGAGGAAGTATATGTTACCATATGCTTGTGGAGGATATCCCATCTTAATTATTGACGTGTGTTTATCTTATAGTAGTCAGCAAAGACAGTGTGTGCTAAAGGTTTTTTAGCTTATGATATACAGGCAGTCAAGCACCACTAAAATTCTCTCTGTTGATATTTTTGTCCATTGAGTAGGTATAACATTGTTCTATATTCCTTGGAGAAAAGATAAAAAGTAGGGTTGGATGGGATGAGAGATTTGTATATGGTCACTTGTCCCCTATAAATGAAATGCTCTGTTGTGCTGAGTTCTGTATTTAAAAACATACTTTAATAACATGCTTACCAAAGAGCTAATTTACTTGTTATGTTATTGCAGGACCTGATAGGAATTGGGCAATATCGGCCTGGTAAGCCATAGCCGTTCTCCCAAATAGCCGTTCTTCCAACCTGTCGTAGTCCTAGCTATTGTGGGGGCATTCCTTGACTAAAAATGTTGCCCACCCCGGAACTGAAACAGTATTAAAGAAACTCTGTTGTACTGATTCAAGTGTAAAAGAAATAACCCAATCGAAAGTTCATCAGTAAGAAGCTTATGGCGCTTTTTGCCTTTTATTATAGTACAGTGGGCTTATATGTTGAACAAAACATTCTAGGACAATGACTTCTTGCGGGTAGTCATCATAAATACAGTGTAAGATAGTCCCTTGGAAAACAGGCATAAGAGTTACTCTGTATCAACTATACAGAGTAATTTTGTTCAAGTCTCTTGGCTTTGAAGTAGTTTTCGAGCTGGTAGATGAGCAGGCTTATATTTTTTTTTTAATTTTTTTTCTTTTTTTAATACATAAAGTGTAATTCCATGTAAAAGTGGTGTTCATATCAATTACTATGCAAGAGTTACTTATTTGCTTCCTCAGCATACCCTCTTGTTATTATTGTTTTTATGTTCATACATTTATTTACCTTTGTTCCTTGTCCCAAAAAAATAAAAATCCAAAGAGCTCATGTAATATAGTCTTAAGATAAAATACTGACTTGCTAATTATGGTTATTAGACTTTCAAAAAACTCTTTTGAGCTAATTTATCATATCATATCACCTTTCTTTAGATTTTGGAATTTGGACAATCCCACCAGCTAACATCTCTTTTTTTTTTTGTCGTGAAAAACATGGAGTCCTCTTTAACATTTTCCTCCACTTGCTTCTAACAATTGACTAAGAGTATCAATAATATAAACTCATTAATGATAGACAAAAGTACAAAACAGTCTCTCTGTAACCTGTGTGGCATTTGCAAATTGGAAATAGTTAGGAGTAGCATTCTACTAATTATTTGTGTTACTCATATTTGGGTATTAATTGTTTGCATTTGATATGGGTATCTGTTTTAGTGTTCGACTTGATATTACTTTGAGATTTTCCATGATTTTGGACTAATTGAGAAATTGTGACAATTAGTTTACATTTATTCCACAATTCATGGAATGTACACTGAAATATATATAAAATACCGTATTAATTATATATTCTGATATTCAGCATAATAAAGAAAGTAAAAGAAGTTACAATAACATAATATCCCCTCAAAAAATTAAACAAATGTTACATGTAAACCATAACAAGAACCTTCGCAATTTCACAAGGTTTATAAGAAGCAGGGAACTAAAAAAAATGAGTACATAACAAATTACACTTTTACAATTCTTCACAAATGTACAAAAAGAAAGCAGGAGAGGAAGAGTTCATTCTTAATAACACGTTGTTGAATGTTGATGAATCCTGCAATTGATTGCTCAAGCTTTTTTAGGTGGTTCCTCAGCTTGTGGCTGCTCCACCTTGGGAGGGGCTGCTGTCTCAGCTGTAGTCGCATCGGCTGCAACTGTGGCTGCAACATCACTAGGCTTTTCCTCTGAGACAGTGGCTATCTCCTTCTCTACCTCGCTTGTTTCTTTCGTGGTGGTTGCTTCTTCTGCTACTGCTGCTGCTGGGGCTTCTATCTCCCTGGGGTTCTCTTCTGTGACAACGAATGTTGAGACCTTTTCGAACACGAATTTAACCGGACCTGGAGCCAGTGCTGGCCCGAACTTTGAACATGCTTCAAGGGCTACTTTGGAACCTGGGAATTCTGCATATACAATAACCAATCGATTACATAGTGCAATCAATTAACCAAGCAATGAAACCAACCCAACTTCTGAAGAAAAGAGCCACGAAAAGATAATAATGTAAATGAGATTTGACCCTCGAACAAATGTTTAGTAGTATTAATTTAATTTACTCTGTAAGAAAAATGTGAAGAAATGACTTACCAATTTTATCAAGTTTGTCAAGAAAGCTCTGAACATCAGCCGATTGTTTCTTAAGGCCAGCTTCTTTAGGATCTTTTACCAAAGTCTGTAAAAAATATCCATAAAATAATATCCTTTAAATTCCAAATTAAGTCCTTTGAAAATTCTTTTGATCATAATTTTGTTTCCTTACACACTGACCTTGATTTCAGCTGATGAAGCTTCATAAATCTCTAGTACTTTGGGCTGTAGCTCAGCTTTCTTCTCCTCAAATTCCTTGGATAATTCCTCCTATAAACACGTTAAATAACTTGTGATCTCCCAACAATATATAGTCGGACGGTAACTTCATGGTCTTTTAACCACATCGTTAATACTTTTTTAAGTGCTGATAGAGGCAAGATGAACAATGATGTAAGCGACATTTATTTTTAAGGGTCGTCTTAGGTATCACCCTATTATGCCCAGCACTTGAACTAATCAAATAATCCTAATTGGGTGAGGTCCCAACTATTTTCACTTGATATAGTTGGCATCCATTATTATCTTTAGGTAGTTCAGATCAACATTAACAATACACACAATTTGATTAAGCATTTTTTGACAATTACCACCTACAATTATTACCAATTTAGCAATTATAACCCAATTTTTTTTTTTTTTTTTTTTTTTTTTTTTTTTACCACCAACTATTTTTTAAAATATCAAAACTTCCCACCTACTCGGCTTTCAATTGAAATGTGATGTTATGTGGGGTCCACTAACTACCTTCCCACCCTTTTTCCCTCACTTTTAAAAAACTTCCTTTCTCACTCGGTTTCTCATTCCCTTATATTGTATTTCTCTCAAAATCGAGGAAAAACTTCAAATTAAATTATATATTCATGTTAATTATGTTATGAATTGACGTGTTTCTCCAATTTTGAGAGGAATACAATACATGGGAATGAGAAATCGAGTGAGAAAGAAAGAAAGGGAGGGAAAAGGTAGTTAGTGGGCCCCACATGACGTCACATTTGAGTTGAGAGCCAAGTAGATGCAAAGTTTTGATGTTTTGAAAAATAATTGATGGTAAAATTCAAAAAAAAAAAAAAAATTGTAGGTGATAATTGCTACAACAGCAACAATTGTGGATGGTAATTGTCAAATTTTCCTTTAATTAAATTAAGAAATTCTAAACGGTTATTGTTAATTATGATAATGCTTTTATCGACATGAATAAAATAATTATCATAACTAACGATAACCATTTAGAATTTCTTAATTCATAGTAACCATTTTATTTTCCCTTTCTGCATGCATAAATTAAAATTGGTACCTTAGAGTCATCAAAGGACTTGCATGCTTCAACAGCAGCAGCTTTTTTGGCCACATCTACTCCAAAAACCTTCTTAATCTGTGGAAGAACCTTTGTTTTCCAGTATCCCATTTTTATCCGTTAATATAACCTACAAGTCAAATCAACATAATTACGATTACGTAGGAGTGAACTTTGTTACTTCTAGTGTCAATAGATGATAACATTGGTAGTGTAATTTAGACGGAACTTTCGTATTCTAACATGAGTATACGGAAATTAAAACAGGTCAAAAGAGTAATATACCATATCTCTCTCTCTGTCTATATATATATATATATATATATATATATATATATATATATATATATATATATATATATATATATATATATGTGGAGTATATACACTTCATATATGACATAATTACATACTTGTTTTTTCATATTTAACTTTAATTCTTAATTAGTCTATATGTATTAGACAAAAGTTATATTTGTATAAATTTTGAAATGAAAAAATAATCGTTTTTCGTATAATATTTATCAATATATTTTGAAAAAAATCAAAGTATTTAAATCAAATTACTAACATATAAAGCTTGTCTTTACGTATAGTATAAAGTAGCTTATTTCTTCTTATTGATCCAACTTTAAATCTTAAGAAACATATGAAATACTTCGTAAAAACATGATGTAACTTTGATTCTCAAACTTATATATTAAAACTATACTTTAAAAGTTATCTTGTATGATTATTGGAATGAAAATAAAAAAATAGAACGAATATAACTTTTCATCATTATATTTTTAAAAAGAAACCAAAGCTTATATATGTTGACCGATTTTCTATAGCATGTGCCCGTAGTATATAAAGTTAGCTAATTGTCGATCTCCCTAAATTTCTTACGAAACGTATGAAATATGTAGCTTATTTTCTAAAGCATGATATAACATAGTAGCTTATCTTCCTAATCAAACCTTCTGTTAGAAAACTTATGATTTATGAAGTAGCTTATTTTCTAAAATATGATGTAACATAGTAGCTTATCTTATCAAATTATCTTATTTGGTCATTTTTTGGGAGTATATGTGCGATTAACATTCTAAGTTGAATCCCAAGTTTCTAACAGCAATTAACATATTTTCAAACTATTAGAACCCCATTAATACAGCAGGAAATACTCCCTTAATTTTTTACCTTTCATAATTTCGAAGAGATTCCTATGAACCCCTTAGCTAACAAAATTCCCCTTGTGATGAACAAATAACTTCCAATCGGACAAAACACACATGAGAAGAATTGTAAGTAATATACCTTTAAAGCATGTTGTTTATTAATAAACAACTCTTTATATACACACGGAGTACATATTTACCATGATGAATCAAACTCAACTTTATACACTAAGACACTATCAAATTTGGTTTACATCTTTGTTTGATTCGCGGCTTTCTATACACCATATAATAATTAATTGAAACATGAAGAACAAAACTTTGAAAAAAATAAAGATAATATAAAAGTTTTACCTGAACCAAATGATGGATGGAGAAAAAAGAGAAGGAGCTAGAGAAAACAAACACAACACGTGAGACTTAAAAGATGTAACACAAATACAACACTCTTTAATTTATCAAACTTCCTTTGGAATATGAATATCCAATCAAAATCAGAGACTTGAATGCACGACAGCAATTGGAATTAGCCAACTGCCACTAGAAATATTTAGAAACTATTGTTTTTGGAACTAACAATAATACTAAGCTATCAAACATATAGACAATTAAATACTTAAATAACCCTTATTTTGTAATGTAATTACGAAAATAGCACAATTGTGATCAAAATCAATGACAACTGGACAGTTAGCCAACTCAACAAGCCAGCCAGCCATGTCAATGTCTATGGCTGCCCTTGCTTGTCACCTTGTACAAATGACATGTGATATTAATAATCACTACTGATTGCATGGCATATTATATAACTATCATTAATTCTTTTGAAAAAAAAAAAACCAAAAAAAAAATTTGTACTCCGAGTGTAAATCAAACAAATTAAGGTAACTTTTAATTTAATTAATTTAAGTAACTGCCACCTTAGTTTGTGGTAACTTTTTACCTCATATAATTTTAATGCAAATAGGTCATAAAATAAGTTTTATAAAGGACATATGATTACCTTTCCACAACTAGATTTGATTTTACGAAATGAGTTTTATAAAGAGAGCATTAAAAAAAGTACCTCTATATACCTATACTAAAGAAGAGATATTTTTGGAGGAAATTTTCCCACCTAAACTCTACTTTACTTTTTTTAGATTTTAAATTTTTTTACAAAATTATTAATTTGTGTAGGAACTTTATTATTTAATTATTTATTGTTATGCATATTTTTCTAGACACTTCAATTCTATTATTGAAGTTTCTATTAATTTTAAAAAACAGTCATAGCTTGGGAATTATCTATCTTTATTTATATCGTAGTAACTTTTAATAATTTAAGGTATCGTAAATGTACAACCGATGTACAATAATTATTAAGAAAATTGACACTATGTACCAGTCCTAATTGTGGAGTTGTGGACATTCTACTTTCAAAGGTTCCCAGAATAGATTAACTCATAACTATTCAACTTTTGGGTCTTTCTTAAAATAGCTCCCAACTTATTATGAATAGATAAACAAGTTAAATTTGCCAAATATTGAATATTTAGTGGTTCGTTTTACTGAATGTTATTGTTTTATCGTGAAGTGAACAAGGCCTAAAGAGAGTGATTGGGTGTTTAGGGTGGATGAGTATTTTTTTTTTTATTTTTACAACTAACGAAAAGAAAACACGTAGCACTATTTGATCGGTTATAAATATATTAGAGCGAGACCATTTTGAGAAGAACTCTATGAAGTTTTGATCGCCTAGAATTAATCAATAATTGAAATCTTTTAAAGAAGATCGGCCATATAATTGAGCTGTTGACGTAAATTTTTCCTAATTGTTGTACACAAAATAATTTCGTTGCTAGCATTTCGGTTTTTCATATGATCAAAGGAGTGCTATACATGTAGGAGTAGGACATCAGTTTTCTTAACAAAAGAAGAATGTACTATAAATTTAGATTATAGATTAACAGTTTCTGCTGGCTCTATGATTAGTGCCAACCTGAAAGATTTTGGGGATATACTGATATGCGTCATGACTTATATATCACCTATATCAATTATTTGTATTACTTGAATTTCCACGCCAACCACGTCGATCAGACGATCACATACTCTAAGCAGGGCCATTACTGTAATTTGCCTCAAAAAAAATTACAAATGTCCATATCTGGACATTATTGTACTATATACATAAATTAAATATATATATATATATATATATATATATATTATTACTTCAACAATTTAAGATAAGTGTGAGTAAAAATGTCTAATCGCTGTCAAGCCTGGCTCAATCCTTACCTAGTGTAGACTGAGCGAATGCACAGGGCCCAATAAATGAAATGGTCTCAGATTGATTAATATTACAATTATGTAGGCCTGTTCACGGATCAGATGTCCAAATACTCGAATATTAGATGTAGGGTTTTAGGTACTTTAAGCGGAATTTCATGGATCTCATTCATATGCACCTAAATAGGATCTCATGCATTACAAATAAAGATCACATAATAGTTTAGACTTAACCTTTGAAGCGTGAATCCTCTTAGCAATCTTCTTCTCAAGGGGAGATAAAGAGCCTCAAGCGCGACTCCTCTATTCGGTCCACCGGCTTGAACCAATGCTCCATCAATGCTAGTTGGACGGGAAAACCTTTCACCTTTCTTGGAGTTATAGAACCGGTTTAGAGAGAAATTACGAAAAGGAAAAAGTTATTTAGTTTTTAGAAAACCGAACACTGTATATTTTATTTTCTAAAACCTCTAATTAATATAATCACATTATCATTAATTAGGTTAGGGTTTCCTCTCCCTTCTCCCTTCTTTGCCGGTCACCCTAAGGCCCACTTTGGGCTTCGGGTTTCTTTAATTTATTGATCCAAACCTGATGTGTGACCTTGTAGGATCCGTTTAGGTAGGCTTCAGGTTTGTTACTCACTAACCCAAAATTCTATAGCATTCTCTAGCAAGACGCATAGACGATCCGAATAAACGTATTACTATCTCCATAATACAATCCATGATAATACTTAGTAAATGCATTAGAGCCGAGGACACATTTCCTTCAATCTCCCACTTGTCCGAGACAAGTGTGCAATATTCAAATTCCTTAAGTCTCTTAGTGTCTAATTTGATAGTATTATTACATCTCTATGTTATCCATAGTAGCTTTCAAATTATTACTTGAAATCCGAGTTTGAATTGCTAAGCAAATGATTATCTTATGATCCATTTGAGCACGGCCATGCATTTTCAATTCTTACTCTTCAAGAGGCCAAGATACCCATCCTATCTAACATAGGAGGACCTATTCAATCTTGTGGCAACCAAAACTCCCACTCAAATTTTAGCACAACTCGAGTGTTGCCTTTATAGTCCCCTTTCACGGCATGACGTTTGACAACATCAAAGTTACACTAATCATTGATCGAGGTAAGTAGTGTTCCACTCATGTCTTAGCAATCCACTAATATAATTGCAAAGTTTTTAGAACTTCTAAGTAGGTCTGTTCGATCATGTATCAACTATACATATCCATCTGATTGACTAAACATCTCCATGTTCCCATAACCCATGAAACGACGCTATCAATCAATCTTATATGCTAATCCTTTTATTAAGTCATTTATGTCCAATTTAACAACTTAGATTAGGAACTTAAATATTCTATGAATTCAGTCCACTTATGGGGTTTCATTCATCAAATCACGTATTTGACAAATCCATTAAATTCAAATAAATATAAGGAAAAATTGTAAATAATAATCCCAACTTTGGTGTATTTTCTTCAAATAATCCCAACTTTGGATTATTCTAGAATAATCCGAACTTTGGGGGTTGTTTACTTTCTTTAATCCCAATAATCCAAAGTTGGGGGTTGTTTACTTTCTTCAATCCCAATTACTGGTGACCGGTTGAATGGGTTAATTTTCTGTTATTTTTTCTTTAAATGGCACATGTCGCTAGTTAATTGGTTAAAAAAATTTTAAAAAATAAATTAAAAAAAAAACAAAATTAAAACAAAACCCATTCACGGTTTTCACACCAACCAAACCCCACTTCCAAAAGATCCGACCACCCTGAAGCCCGACACTGGCCACTCGACCTCTGACGCCAACAGCCCGCCGTCCGCCGCCGCTACCCTTCTCTGCCCCACGCTGGTAAAACACAACCCCCTTCCAATCCTCTGAATCTGCAGCCCACCCACTGAAATCTCCTAAACGGAAACCACCTTAACGTTAACCTCGCCTTCTCCCTAACCTCCACCTAAAGGAGCAATAGGCGTGGCAATCTATTATTGTGAATTAGCTAGGCGGTGGCGAGTTGTCGTTGTTGCGAGTTGGCTAGGGTGGCTGTTTTGGGTTTTGGGGAATGGGGGAGGCGTTTCTTGGTGGTTTCGTGGGGGATGGGAGGGGTTTCGAGGAGGGGGGTAACCGACGACTCCAGGGGTAGGGCAGAGGCAGCGGTTCGGCGAGGGAGGGGCAGCGGAATGGGCAGTGCTGGTTAAGGTTACGGTGGGCCGATGGGGGTAGGGAGGCTTACTGGTTTTTCTGAATTTTTGTGGGGGGTTTTTTTTTTGTTTTTAATTTTGACCAATCAGGACTTGACACGTGTCAAGTGACTCGATATTATAGGTCATTGACTTTTGTTGACCGGTTTGGGATTGAAGAAATTGAACAACCCCCAAATTTCGGTCCAGAATAATCCAAAGTTGGGATTATTAAAAGAAAATACAACAAAGTTGGGATTATTATTTATAATTTTTCCTAAATATAATGGACATTTTATTAAATACTAAACCAAAATTAAATAAGTGAAAAAAAATTTCATTCCATATAAATATAAATTAGCAAAATCATGTATTTAAATTGTAACAAAGTTTCTCTAAACATAAAACAATCTAAAGCCATTCTAACACTTGCTTCAACACTAAAGCCCTAGCTTAACTTTCATGCTTGGGTTGAGGTAGAGGTTTAGTGAATGGATCAACAACATTCTCATCCGTGTGAACTTTGAAGATCTTGACATCCTTCTTGTCTACAATCCCGCGAATGAGGTAATATTTCCTCATTAAATGCTTGGATTTGTCATTCGATCCTGGTTCTTTTACTTGTGCAATAGCGCCATTATTATCACAAAACAACTCAATCCCTTCTAAAACACTAGGTACGATGCCTAGCTCTGTTAGGAACTTCTTTATCAAAACAACTTCCTTAGTTGCTTCAATCGCTGCTAAATATACTGACTCTATCGTAGAGTCTGCTACAGTGCCTTGCTTTGAACTCTTCCAGCTCACTGCTCCTCTATTCAGACAAAAGATGTACCCTGATTGTGAGCGGTAATCATCTCCGTCGATTTGGAAACTTGCATCAGTATAACCTTTAACAACCAACTCATCTACTCCTCCATAGACCAAAAACATTCCTTTAGTCCTTCTACAGTACTTGAGGATGCTTTAGCCACAATCAAGTGTGCTTCACCTGGATTTTCTTGGAACCTGCTACATAAGCTCAGAGCATATGCAACATCTGATCCAGTGCATATCATAGCATACATGATAGAACCTATAGCCGAGGTGTATGATAGGCTGAAGTCGTATCACCTAATCAAAAGTAATTCCTAAAACCACTAACTAAAATAAATAGGGAAAGTAGGGTCGAATCCACAGGAAAATAATGTTCTTTTATTCCTAATTAATTATTATAATCTAAATTATCAAGTAACAAGTGTGATTTTTATGAATATTAACTAAGGGAACTAATTAAACTAAGCAAATAAGATTAAGAGGATATCAATAAAATAAAAGCCTAGGGCATAGGTTCACCAATAAATAATATTGGGATGAAGGACTACAATCACTTATCAATGCATAAATTAACCAGATTATAAAGGGCTTTCGCTACGTATTATAATCATAGAATTAATCTATCGGTATTAAATCGCATCTCTCGAATCTTGACTTAACCATTGATAAATTAATTCTACCTATTGAAACTAGGCCTTAATATTAATTCTCATCTCTCAAATCTCTAATTAATATTGCGTAACTCATACAATTAAACCAGCGCTAATCTAATTGCATAGCATTATATCAATCAATAGGAAATTAAACCAACACATTAACAATCAACAATAATTAATCATCCCTTCATATTATTTACGGATCCCCACAATCCTAGAAATAAACAACTCGCACATAATTAAAACTAAACTAATTAAAACAATTAAATAAAACATGATTAAAACAATAATGATAAAGGCTAAGATAAAACAATGATAATCAAAGCTAAAGAAAAGCAACAATAATATGCATAATCATAAAAACGTAACAAGAGGAAATAATAAAAAGGCGTAATAAGGAATAGCAACGAAATCCAGTTAAAGCTAATGAAAACTAAGCAAATCCAACATTAGAATAGAAAATCTGAACAAAATTAATACTACCAAAGACTACCTACCGAAAAGCTTAACAAAGATTAATAACAAAAACATCCAATCAAAAGATGCGGGAAAACAAAACTAAGGACTGAAAACTAATTCTACCAACCTCCCCCTAATACGTACTACTACTACTACTATTTATAAAAAGAAATCCTAAGCTAAACAAGTCCCACTACTAAACAAACTCTAAGGAAAACAAAGCCTCTATAGGAAAACAAATCCACCCACTTTACTAAACTTGCAGCATACTCCTCGATCGGGCCAGCTAATCCACACGCCCAGCAACATCTTCGAATTGGGCCTTTTTTCACTTGGGCTGAAATTTTCTTCTTCTTAATTTATCTTGGACTTGCAACAAAATTAGTACTCCAAACGAATCGAGCCCTTAATCACCGTTCCAAATTTAATTAGCTCGGTCTTGGGCTTCATATAAACGGTCATAAATACGATCAAACTCCAATGTCTTCGTAGTGGCTCAATAAGATCGGGAATTATCATAAATCTGCATGTTCCTACAAAATAATATCAACTCTACAAAAACACTAGGAAACGTTTATTAGTAATAAAAATAGCTCTGCATAGCTCAAATAAGCACAAATATGACCATGGGACGGGGAATAAAAATACATATAAAATAAACTCATCAGTGTAAGGTACGATACTCATCTGCTTCAACTCATCAGGCTCCGTTGGGCATTGACTCTTGCTAAGAGAAATGCCATGTGATATGGGAATGAATCCTCTCTTAGAGTTTTCCATGTTGAACCTCGCAAGAACCTTATCGATATATGTCTCTTGGCTTAGTCCAATCATCCTTCGAGACCTATCTCTACGAATTTTGTGAAAGGAATGGTGTCCTTCGAACAATTGTATTATTGTGATAGGGGGTTCGGAATTATTAGAAAGCTAATTTTTCAGTGAGGTCAAGTGATCGGAATGCCTGGGTGAAGGCCGCTTCCGATCAGTAATATTAATGCAAAATTAATATTACAACTTAATCTTGACTGAACCCTTCGGGTCACACCCAAGCAACTAACGAGCCGAAGCAACGAATTAATTCGGAAGTAATTAATGAGTCAACCGAGTAATTAATACTTAGACGTTGGAAATTCGAGCTTGGAGCGTCGGAATAAAATCTCAAATGTCGAGCCAAAATTTAGGATTTGGCGAGACGGGAAAATGCTTCAAGTAACAAGTAAAACCCTAGCCACGCAAAAGGCTAGGGAAGCGCGCCAAATAGGAGCGTGTCACGTGGCAGCGCACATGGCAGCACTCCATGTGGCAGTACACGTGGCAGCACCATGTGGCAGCCGCCACGTTGGCAGCCACCAAGTGGCAGTGTGCCATGTTGGCAGCACGCCATGTGGCAGCATGCCACGTTGGCAGTGCGCCACGGTGGCAACAACATGTGGCAAAAGGGGGCCGTGGACCCGGGTGACGAGTCATGGACACGGGCCAAAAGGAAGTGGCCCAACCGAACCCAACTTGGGGCTCAAGATTGGGTGACACATGGTTAGCTCACAATGCATGTGAGTTGCCTTGGGGACCAAGTGAGAAAGTGGTCCTCACGTAACCATGTGACACTTGTTACTTGTTCCTTGGTTTATTTAACTAAGGGTTGAATTCATCAATCTTTCCATGTGGGATCTTTTTTATGAAAAAGTTCCACATTGAAAGATGAGTGGAATTCACAAGGAAGCTTTCCTTATAAATAGCCAAGGCATGGCTTGGGATTGTTCATTTAAGTAAGAGTTGGAAAAGGCATCACTATTTGTGAAAACCTTTGAACTCAAGAGTTTAAAAAGGCATCATCACTGTGAAAACCTATGAACTCAATTACTCGGGTTTAGGTCGGGCCTTTCTAACTCCAAGGCATTGGACCCTTGTCGATGTTCGAGTTGTGGGTGGACTTCCGTTGGAGGTCGTCGTAATTTCGAGGCTAGCTTTTGAAGTAAGAGCCCCTTGAGGTCGGGCGAAGCACGCGTCAAAGGTATAATTATTATCTTAATCTTGTCATTAAGTTAATTATGTTTATGGTTTTATTTATTGCGAGTGCGGTCTTGTTTTTAGGTTTGTTTCCGCGGTGAATCGGACTCACCAAACCCCAACAGAGGTATCGGAGCCTCGCTCGTTTATTTTTAAAATCATATTATTTTTCAAGGTGTTGTTATGGCTTAATTTTTCTGGTTTTAAGTTGCTAATTAGATTAGTAGCTCGGTTTATTAATTTTAATCCCGTATTAGAGCTGACTTTAGCTCCCGAACCCAGGTTTCGACCCAAAAATAGTGAATGTTGGGTGGAAAAGGCGTTCCAGAAATGGTTTTACCCTTTCAGCACTTTGTTTTTAGCCAAAAAAAACGACCAAAAATGCACTTTTCGAGGGATTTTTCGTTTTGACGAAAAATTTTAAGTCTTTCCAACCTTGAAAATTAATTTCATATTTATGGTGGTTATGTAATTGGTTCAATCCTTATTTTATATGCAATTTTAAACCTCTTTAGGCATGATTACTTGGTAGTAATTTATTTTTGAAAGTTTGGTTTTATTTTTTCACATAATTGCAAAATAATTGCATTAAGTGTGAAAGTTTGATTTCCCTTATTATTTTATTGCACCAAGTTAAACCAATTCTATTAAAGAATGGTTCTTGGAAATAATTTTGGTTGTGTGCACTTTTTGTGAAATTTTAATTAAAGTTGGACTTGTTTAATTTTTCATTTTTGCTCATTAAATTAGTTCTAAAATTAATTTAGAAATAATGGCAAATTCACGCAAAAATTAGGTTGGAAACCCGAAGCTAAGGCACGCAAGCCGAGACAAGTGCCTCACTTGGCTAGCCGGGCTGCATAGCAGCCCATATATGGCTGCCAAGTGAGCTGGCCGAGGCTTGGTGCGGCTATGCGTGTGTCGTGGGCTAGTGCATGCTTGATGCTTGGTGCGAACGGGTAAGCAGCCGTGGGCATGTTCCTAGCACCAGGTAACCCATAGCAAACGCTACTAGGCTCGACCTAGATAGTGCTACGTGGGGTGGTGGAGGCACATGCGCCAAGCCGCATAGTCCGGGGTTGCTAGACAACCTTGGCTTCCATATGGCACGCATGTAGTGCGTGAGCCACTTGAGTGCGGTTGGCTTCGTGTTTGCTTATTTTGCCGTTTTAATTATTTTAATAATTTTGGAGGCTAGGCCTCAGTTTTTGAGCGGCATTTGCAAAATTCTATTTTGGCAAATAATTGGGTTTTACCGGCTTAATTAATTGGATTAATTAAGTTGGATGCGGAATTTAGCGGGAGCTTCAAATATTAATTTCGCTTATTTACATAATCGGTTAAAACAACTTTGACTAGTTTTAATTAGGCGTGTTAATCAGATTAACCACCTAAATTAGTAACTAGTTATCGCGTGTTTATGCATTGTTACTTGTTTTATCGTTTTAAAATGCATGGGCCATTCAAAAATAGTGAATGGATGAATGGAATGTATATTCTCTCACAGGTTTTATAAAATGGCAACTAGTGGGGCCTGATTAGGATAGAAAATACGGACTGCGATCCGTGATGTATTTTTGTAAATCTAAATACGGTCTGCGTACCGTTGAGTATTTTTGTACCTTAATGTTTAGATTAGTCCTAATCGTAGAAACTAGTAGTTGCATAATTTTGGTCAGGTCTTGAAGACGGAGGTTCCTCGAAGACAAAGCCATAAAGTTGCAAAAGAAGACCTTTTGAAGACTTGAAGAATTCAAGGGGTCATGCTAGTTGCCAATATGCATCAAATGCTTATGCTATACATATTTATGATCATTTATATATGAATTATATGTTAGATGCATGTTTAGGATTTCGAATGTTGTGATGATTAATTAAGTTCACTTAAATCAACCAACATAGAAACCCTAGGTCCCTAAAAATATTGAGTGAAATTGCCATTTCAAAACAACACTTATTGAGCTATTGAGAGTAGTGATGGGCTACGCCAAAGCGAGGCATCACTATTACTCCCACGACTCATAAGGCATACTGGGTATGCAAGTTGGTTTTGGTTGTACTCAACGATATGAGTGATGGAGTCCTAACATGTCGTGGCAAAATGAATAAATTGTTGAGAGAGCATTAGATGCGACGATTTATTCAACCAAGAGTGGCTTGGAGCCATTAGCAAAGCGTTGCTTACCTTGGGAGATTGAGTGTTAAGACAAGCCAAAGCATGCTTAACCACTCTTTGTTTCCTTGGATCTTGGAATCGAATTATTTTCACAAAATGGGGACAATTTTATGTGTAAATAAGACGTTAAATAAGTTTGAAATATGCATGAATTAAATTCAATCTTATTTAAGTATCATGAGTGGTTTTTCATTAAAATTCTTTCAATTGTAGAATCATGTCTTCAAAGAACTCAAACAACCAGTTTTCATTGCGCTCAATTCTCGACAAGGAGAAGTTAGGTGGGCCAAATTTTCTTGATTGGCAAAGAAACTTGCGAATTGTTCTCATGCAAGAGCAAAAGGAATATCTCCTTGATGAGGAAATGACCGAGGCTCCCAATGAGGAGGTGACTCAGGCTTCCCTAAACCGATGGCAAAGTGCCAATTGGGATGTCAAATGCATCATGTTGGCCACAATGTCTCCCGAGCTTCAGAAGACTTTCTTTGAGAAGGAGACAGCTTTTGAGATCATTTTTGAGCTGCAGAATATATTCCAAGAGCAGGCCCGAAATGAGAGGTTTGAAACCCACAGACAGATCCTTGAGAGCAAGCTCAAGAAAGGAGAGTCAGTCAGCCCACATGTACTCAAAATGATAGGATTATTTGAGAACATGGGAAGGCTTGATGAAGGGTATTCAACCGAGATGGCAATTGACATCATTCTCCACTCGCTGCACAAATGCTATGATCAGTTCAAGATGAACTATAATATGCACAGCATGGAGAAAATCCTCACTGAGCTTCATGGTATGTTGAAGCAAGCTGAGAAAATGCTCAAGGATGAGGGAAAACATGATATGCTCATGATAAAAAAAGGCAAGCCGTTCAAGCACACGGGCAAAAAGAAAAAAGGCTTTAAGGGGAAAGGTAAGAAGAACTTTCCGCCTAAGCCGAAAGCTACCAAGGACAACAAGGAAAATAAGGTAGCATCTTCCAAATCTGATTTCGAATGCTTCTATTGTAAGAAGAAGGGACATTGGAAGAGAGATTGCCTCAAATTCAAGGAAGATAAGAAGAACGGAACCGTTGCTTCTGAATCAGGTATATTCGTTATAGACTTAAACTTCACTAGCTCAACATCATGGGTATTAGATACCGGATGTGGCTCACACCTTTGTTCCAATTCTTAGGGTCTAAGGAACGTTAGGAAGCTAGCGAAGGGAGAGGTTGAACTCCGGGTCGGCAATAGAGCCAGATTTGCAGCTGTATCCGTAGGAACTCTCAGTTTATCTTTGCCATTTGGGCTTGTTTTAGAACTTGAAAGTTGTTACTATGATCCCAACATCTCCAAAAATAGTATTTCAATATCGGCGTTGGACGCCAAAGGTTTTGAATTTCGAATAAAAGACAATGAATGTTCGTTTTATCTCAATAATGTTTTATATGGTATTGCACATTCTGAAAATGGTCTTTATTTGCTTTCCTTAGACAAACAAGTTTATAATGTGAATAATACTACTAAAAGAGCTAAGACCATGGAGTCAAATCAGACTTACTTGTGGCACTGTCGTCTTGGCCATATTAACGTCAAACGCATCAAGAATCTTCTACAAGAAGGCGTTCTTGACTCTTTCGATATAGAATCTTTTGAGAATTGTGACGGATATTTATTAGGCAAGATGATAAAGAAGCCATTCTCCAAGTTGGGAGAAAGAGCAGGTGACTTATTGGGTCTAATACACACCGATGTATGTGGACCAATGAGCTCCGCCACAAGAAATGGACATCGATATTACATCACCTTCACAGACGACTATAGTAGATATGGCTATGTCTACCTCATGTCGCATAAATCTGAATCATTTGAAAAGTTCAAAGAATTTCAGAGTGAAGTTGAAAATCAGCTTGGCAAGAAAATCAAAGCCCTTCGATCGGATCGAGGTGGTAAATACTTGAGCCAAGAATTCGATGACCATGTGAAAGATCATGGCATACTTTCAGAACTGACACCTCTAGGAACTCCACAATGGAATGGAGTATCCGAACGGAGAAATCGAACCTTGTTAGACATGGTACGATCAACCATGGGTCTTAGTGATCTTCCTATCTCTTTCTAGGGACACGCACTTCTAAATGCGGCACTAACACTGAACCGTGCTCCATCGAAAGCTGTAGAAAAGACTCCATACGAATTATGGACGAAGAAACCTCCTAGGTTGTCTTTTCTAAAGATATGGGGATGCGAAGCATATGTCAAGAAATTGATTTCTGACAAACTTCATCCCAAATCTGATAAGGTTTACTTTGTTGGCTACCCAAAAGAAACCAAAGGGTATTTCTTCTACAATAAATCGGAGAACAAAGTGTTTGTTGCTCGCGATGGTGTCTTTTTGGAGAAGGAGCACCTTTCCAAAATGACAAGTGGGAGGAAAATCAAACTCGACGAAATTCGTGAGGATGAGAAACAAAATCAAAATGACAATCAAAGTGCTCAATAAACATTTGTTGACGAAGGTCAAAGTGATCAAAATATGCAAAGTCTAACCGACAATGCAAATGCTCAGTCCATTACCCTACGTAGGTCTCAGAGGCCGAGATCTCAACCTGATAGATATCTTGGTTCAGTATTAACTGAGAATCAGGACATCCTGATCATGGATGGAGATGAACCGGCAACCTACAAGCAAGCGATGGCAAGCACCGACTCTGCTAAATGGCAAGAGGCCATGAGATCTGAAATGGATTCCATGTTTGAAAATCAAGTCTGGGACTTGGTTGACTTACCCGAAGGCTACACACCTGTCAAATGTAAGTGGATTTTCAAGTTGAAAACCGACAAAGATGGAAATGTATTCATTTACAAAGCTAGATTGGTAGCAAAAGGTTATAGACAAGTTCATGGTATTGATTACGATGAAACCTTTTCTCCAGTTGCAATGCTTAAATTCGTTCGGATCTTCCTAGCGATTACTGCATATTACAATTATGAAATATGGTAGATGGACGTCAAAACTGCTTCCTAAATGGTATTTTGGAAGAAACTGTGTATATGAAACAACCTGAAGGTTTTGTCCACCAAAACAACGCTGGAAAGGTATGCAAGCTTAAGAAGTCCATTTATGATCAAAGCAAGCAAGCAGAAGTTGGAATCTGCGATTTGATGAAGCCATCAGTAAGTTTGGTTTTACCAATAATCCAGAACAGTCTTGTGTTTACAAGAAGGTCAGTGGGAGTTGTTTAGGGTAAAAATTACCCTAGACAGGTGTCCTAATAAGAGAAGGCCACGTGTCAAGACCAGGCTGACCTAAGTGGTCCCCTAGCCATCTAACACGTGGCTCCTTCAGATAGATTCTGAAATAGCGGCCTTCAAGGGCCCAAATCCCAAGAAACCGCCGTAATTCGGCGCAGCCCACTAAAATCTAGGTCAAGTAACCTAGATGGGGGCACACCTACCAATGACCCTATAAATAGGGAGATATTTCCCCATTTTGGGGAAACATTTAATCATTTATTACACCTACTTTCTCTCTCATCAGAGAAACACCTGAGCTTGGAATCCAAGCAGATCCCCACCTAAATTTCCGTACTCTTTATTCTCTTTCAAGTTACTAACTTGATCTTCGGAGGCGGAGCTCCACCACCCGGAGCCTCTGTGTTTTTGCAGGTACAACTCGAGCCGGACCAGTCTTTGTGGCGTAACTCTCCCGAGGGACAAAAACACCCAAAACATTTGGCGCCGTCTGTGGGGAGAGTACCTCAAGGATGGTTCAAGAGTCTGTACCACCTTCTGAGTGTCCGGTAAACTAACCGGAAGTCTTTACTGACCAAGAGGACGACGATCCTCAGGTCGAAACTTATATAGCCAGTGATGGCTCTCTGATAACCAAGCGCATCAGGCCCAGAGACACTCTGGAGCGCGGTGCCAGCCAGGCGGGTACAAACCGACCCCCTGGACAGCCGGAAGGAGAAACCCATATGGCCAGTGGATCTGCTCCCGTCACTCGAGACGAACTCATGAATTCATGACTAGTTTCAAGGGTGAAATTAAGGATCTGATTGCCAAGAGCCGGGTTGGCCCAAGCAGGGGTCAGTCGGCAAGGAAGACTTCTCTAGAGAAGGGGAAGTCAGTCAGAAATAGGCAGCCAACTCTGCATCCAAAGGAGAAGGCAGCCGGGACCATTGATTGGTCCAAGATTCTTCTGCCTAAGAGGAACACCAACAATACCCGCCGGAGTGAACAGCTAGTGGGAAACAAAAAATCATCTCTTGATGCCCGGGAGATCATCTCCCACAGGAGGAATCAACAGTTGTCTGAGTCAGCTTCTACATCAAGCTTTCTAGACAGCTTTAAGAATACGTCAGCAGGGAATGTGCAATCCTTGCATGAGAGCCATACAGGCGGTAATACCGTCCATTCTGGCCCTTAGATGATTGGGAATGCACCGTATGTGCTGCCTATGGTCTACGGCCCTATTATCCTCATTACATGCAGCCGGCTCTCTTCGGAGGTCAGGCGACATTCAACAATGTCCAGCCACTAGACTGGCAGCTTCGTCTGCTCCGCCTGGGTGAACAACCTTCTGCGTTCACCCGGGACATAAAAGAGGCGGCACAGCCGGCCAAGGTTAAAAAGGTGTTGGTGGGTACTTATGATGGTACCTCCAACCCGGAAGATCATCTCATGGTAAAAACCTCATGTATTTACAGGGGTTGGATGATGCCACTTGGTGTCGATGCTTTCCGGCTACATTGAAGGGCATTGCCCAACAATGGTTTGGCAACCTGCCAGCCGGCTCCATCGATAGTTTCAAGAAGCTAGCCTTCTTGTTTGCTTCCAACTTCTCAATGAACATCCCTGCGAAGAAAACAAGTCTTGACTTGAGCACCATTAAGCAGGGAGAGAGAGAAGGACTGCGCTCCTACGTCAGGCGGTTCAATCTGACCAGAATTCAGATTCAAGGACTGTCTGATGAGGTAGCTTTTACAGACTTCTTTAAGGGTCTGAGAGACGGGTCGACCTTTAAGTTCGACCTTGTTAGAAAAGGGGCTTTTACTTTGCAGGCGGCCCTGAGGGAGGTGGAAAGCTATATTCAAGCAACCGACCTCTGCTCGCCTGGTAGCCAGTCGGACTCCAAGAAGTCTGACAGGCAAAAAGACAGCCGTCCAAGAAAAAAGATGAGAGCAAAAAGAGAAAAGAAGTCTGGGCGGTGAATGATTTTGACCAGCGGCCCAGAAGAAAAAGAAAGAATTTAAACCGTACGTCCCCAGGTACGAGTTTAATAAGGACTGCAACTCCATCCTCATGGAGATCAAGGACCGGCTGTCTCTAGAGAAGCCGAATCCAATGAAAAGTTCCATTCAATCAAGGAACAAAAATAAATTCTGCCAATACCATGAGGAAGTTGGCCATGACACCAACGACTGCTACAGCCTTCAACGGGCGTTGGACCGTCTGGCTGACAAGGGGATGTTAAAGTCCTACATTTCTAAGTCCAAAGGGACTAATAAGAAGAACCCGGGCAGTCATCTAAGACACCCCAGCCTGCTAGTAGTTCGGACACAGATAAGGAGCCAGTCTACATCATAGCAGGCGGGTTCTCATGCGGTGGCCCTACCATCCGGGGCACCAAGAGCCATCTTCGAAAGTTGGACAATGATGATGATGATGATCAAGCGGCAGGTAGTTCCTCCTTCCCAGACGTACTGATCACTGAGAAGGACAGGGGCACTGTACGCCATCCGCATGACGATCCGGTCATCATTGAATGTAAGGTCGCCAGCCAGCTAGTTGGTCGAATCCTTATTGACACCGGCAGCTCGTCGGACATTATCAGTCTCCGGTGCCTGCAAAAGCTGAAATACAACCTCAGCAGCATGCATTTGGGGGTGGGATGGTTTACCTAGTCGATAGGATCGACTTACCTATCCGGCTGGGTGTAAAAGGAAAAGGACGACACCTGGTCGTCAAATTCTTGGTCGTTGAGGAACTGACCGCCTATAATAGTATCCTAGGCCGTCCAACCCTCAACAAAGCGAAGGCTGTAATCATCCCTTCTCTAATGCTCATTAAGTATGAGAGGGATGATGACTCTGTTGGTTCCTTGAATGGGGACCAAAAGATAGCCCAGGAGTGCTACCTCTCAGCCGTCAAGGATACCGTGGCCCTAGACGGCCAAGGGTAGGAACCAATAGACCTTGACAATGTCAAGGACTTTGGCCCAGCCCCACTAGCAGCCGGGAAGAAAAGAAAAGAACCGGCTCCTCAGCTGGTGGAGGTGAACAAAGAGAAAAAATAGCAATCACTAATCGGGGAACGGTCAGATGAGCTCCGTCCCCAACCAGCTGGAGTACATATTGATATACTTCTAAACGACAGCCGTCTAGAGTGTACTGGTAAGGTTGGGACGGCTGCTTATGCTAAGCTGGGTGCAGACCTGCACCTATTCCTGAAAGAATTCAAAGACATTTTTGCCTTTGAAGTGGAAGAGATGCCAGGCGTCAGCCTGGATCTTGCTGTCCACAATCTCGCCGTGGATCCAAAAAAGAAGCCCATACGATAAAAGAAAAGAAATCACGGCAAGGAAAGAAGTCAAGCGGAAGCTGCCGAAGTAAAAAAGCTGTTGGATGCTGGGTTCATTCGGCCACGTAATTTCCCCGACTAGGTGGCGAATGTTGTGCTTGTAAAAAAGCCGAATAGTACCTGGCGTATACGTGTTGATTACACAGACCTCAACAAGGCATGTCCAAAGGACAGTTATCCGCTTCCAAAGATCGACAGTCTGGTTGATTCTACAGCCGGGCATGCCTTGATGAGCTTTATGGATGCCTATTCCGGCTTCCATCAGATACCCCTGTGGAAAAAATATCAAGAGAAGACGGCCTTCGTCACTGATCAGGGGCTATTCTGTTATGCTGTGATGCCGTTTGGCTTGAAGAATGCGCCGGCTACGTTCCAACGGATGATTAATACAGTCTTCATTAATCAAATTGGGAGGAACGTAGAGGCGTACATAGATGACATGATAGTCAAATCCAAGCAGCAGGCGGATCACCTTGCTGATCTGCGAGAAACCATCACCACACTTAGGCGGCATAAGGTCATGTTAAATCCTAAGAAATGCGTCTTTGGTGTAGAGTCTGGGAAGTTTCTCGGATTCCTGATTGATCAAAGGGGGATAGAGGCTAACCCTGAGAAGATACAGGCGGTAATTGACATGAAGTCACCCCGCACTGTTAAGGAAGTGTAGAGACTAACCGGTTGCCTAGCGGCACTAGGGAGGTTCCTCAGCCGGTCAGGCGGGCTGCATTGTCCCGCTCATTCTCTTCCATCAGCCGCATCTGCTCCTTGGAAATTTCATCTGCATGCTGACTCCGCATGTTGACAATTTCCAGCCCCAACCGGGTAACGTCTGCCCAGAGCCTCGTGTTCTCTTTGTCAGCGTCTTCTAATGCCTTGAGTTCAGCCTTAACATCCTTCAGTTTTTGATCAAGCTAATTAGCCCGGCTGGTAGCTTCATCGTTCGCAGCCGTCAAACTCCGGATCAGCTCCTCCTGTTCCAACTCTACTGCTTTAATCTTTAAATTACACATATAATTAGCATATTCAGCAGAGTTGAGGTTTTCAAGGGCCCTCTGTTTGGCGTCATTTACCTCTTCTTGTTTTCGCCTGAAGGGGCCCCGGAGCCCATCCACCCTCGGCATTACCTGAGAAAAGGACAATCGGATTATGAAATACTTGGTGAAAAAATGAAGAAAAAATATCAGAATTGAGTTGAAGAATCTTTTACCTCAGCCAGTTGGCCCATTATCCGGTCAAAGTCCACCACCTGCAGATCAGGTATGGAATTCTTCTTCGACCGGGTGAGGGTCCTCACCATCCTCTTGGCAAACCCAGGAAGATCCGGCTCGTCGGATGTCAGATGTGTACCAAAAGAAGTACTTGGTGAGAGGGATGCAGCGTAGTTGGCATTCATTCGTTGCCGGCTGCTGACTGAGCCCCCTAAAGGGTCAACCTTAGTCTTGACTCTCATAAAGTCAAGTGGCCAAGGTATTTCAATCTTGTTCTTACCTTGGGTCTCCGGATGGGGCTTAGAGGTATCCTCCTCCCCAGTTGTTGCAGCATCGGTTGCAACATTGGGTGGCTGGCCACCCTTCGATGCCGTAGAGGCATCCGACGCTTTCTTCTGCGAGCGTTCTGAGCTTTCGCTCAGAATTTTCAGGGCAGAAGGGGACTTGCCACCGGTCGTAGGACGATCCGAATTGGCAGCAGAAGTTGTCTGGGAAGGATTCTTTTTGGTGACCTTGGCAGCCGGAGTTTTGTCCAGCTCCTCCCCTTACCTTTTGAAAAGCTTGGAGATGGAGCGTGGAACACGTTTAGCGGCATCCTGCAAATCAAGATCCAAATGTTATCAGCCGGTAAAAAACCTTTGCAAGAAATTTAAAGAAAAACTGAAGTCAGGCGGTCTTACCCCGCCTTTCTTGGCCTCCTTGGCCTCAACAGCGGCTCTCTTGGAGAGCGCACTTTCCTTGCGCAGCTGCGCTGCTGACTTAGCCGGAGTCTTAACCGGGTCAACCATTCTCAAGGCGTCGGCTGCAAGAAGAGAACAAAAAGTTAAAGAAAATCATAAAAAGTTGGAAGTACAAAATAAAAACTACAGAAAAGCCGGATGCAAGTGGATCTACCCTTGGGAAACATGGGGCTTAACCCACAGGCGGACAGAAAGCATTCATCTTTGAAATAGTCCGGGTGGGGGATCCAGTTCTTTGGAACAATAATGTGAGTCCCATCCCCCAAGGGCTCAGTAGTGGTTTCGAAGAAATCCGGCTCCATTATTTGCTTCCCGGCCCTAGTAGAGAGTGCCGGGAGAGGGCATTTCCTGCCAAGGAGAACCGGTTCCTCATTATACTGGCGCAGTGTCCGATTGTGTCTCAAGGTTGGTGAGGAGATTAAATAAAATTTGTCCTTCCACCCGGACCACTTGGACACCTTGTCCAAGGTCATCAAATACTGAGGCAAGGTAGTAAGAGTATACCATGCCCCATGACCGCCTGGGGCCTTGCTTAAGTAGTGCATATGAGAAAAGGCAGAGAAAATGGGAGCAAGGTTCTGGAGCTCGTAGGCAGCAATATAGCTTAAAATGTTCACCCACGAGTTTGGGGTGAGCTGCCAGACTCCCAGATCATACCCCTTTAGGATTTTCCTAATCCCAGTATGGAGGGGGAACCGGAGGCCGGCTTCTATTACCGCCTCGTAGCAGACAAAATAGTTGTCTGCTGACGTAGGGAAAAGTAGGTCGTTATCTAATCTTCCCTAGAGCCAAACAAATTTATAAACACTTAACAAACCTAAATACGAGTATAGAGGTAAGTCAAGGGTCGAACCCAAAGGAACGGTAATGTTCAAGCACTCTCAATTATGCGCCTAAGCTAGGTCAAAATCGAAGGTAAGAGGTAAAACTAACAACTAACAAAACAAACAACCAAACGAATGAAACATTAGGAATGGGGATCAACAAGTAATCATGACAATTGCAATAACTTGGGAAGATCATGCTAATCAAAGGTTGTGAAGACTAATGATAAGAGCTATCAATTGGAATCAAAGAGCTATCTCCTAATTGTTAAGCTAGGGTTCACTATGAATAACAAACTAAGAGAATCACAATCCAAACCAATCGATAATTGCAATTCCTAAATCAATTGGTCGTGTCATTAGCAATTACAATGCAATCTAGCATAATTCTCAAGGCCTAATCGAATTACACACATGCAAACCTTCATTAATCACTTTAATCTCAACAATCAATCAACATAATTACCAATTTAATCACAATCAATCAATCATACAAGTTTCACCCAATTCTTAGCCAAACAACTACTCAAGAATCATTATCTATAACAAACAACTAAGAAATCAAGAATCCACAAAATATCAAGAACAATTCCACTATCAAGAATCAAACATCAAAAATAAACCAAACAATCATGAAATTAAACAAAGCAATAAGATGAGATAGAGTGAGAAATGCTCATTGATTGATTAAGAAGATCTTCAATACAATTGTCACCATTGAATCTTCAATCTCTCAAACACCATTGAAATCCCTCACTTTCTCTCTCTAAAACTACTCCTAAACTATCCCTAAAACTAGAGAGAGAAGCTCTCAACCTAAGCTAAGATATGAGAGAGGAAGTCACAAAACTAATCTAAAAATCGTCCCCTCAAATAAAAATGACAAGGCTAATTTATAATAAAACGAGCAAAGGGAAACAGGGAAAACCGTGCGCACGCACAGCAGGCCACAGAAGATCTGTGCGCTCACACCACCCAGGCCGCGCGCGCATTGCAGGGTCTGCACGCACGCACCACTACGCTGCGCGCGCGCGCACCCCTGCTTGGTGCTCGTGGCCTTGCTTCCTTCGCTTGCTCGATCAATTTCTGCGCTCCCGAGCATCCCTATCATTGGTGCACTCGAGGCGATGCCCGCGAGGAGGGCAGCCTTTTATTCTTCAAGCATTTGCACACTCCGAACCAAAACATTGCTTCCAAGGTGCTTGTGCTTGTGGAGCTAGCTTGGTTTGCTTGAGTTGCATGCTAGGATTCTCGAACTTAGCTCCATTGACTTCCTTGAATGCGCTTGAGCCTCCTCCTCGATAATTAAATCCCGGGAAACTCGGCACACCTACAAAACAAGTCAAAGAAACAGAAAAGTGAGAGAAATAGCCGAGAAATGAATAAAATAATAAGAAAACCATTAAAAGCACGCATTTCTCTAAACTAACACACAAACACGTGACAAGAGGAAAATGCATGTCGTTATCTACCCTTTCCCCAAGTCAAACTAAATTTGTAAACACCTAACCAACCTTATATGAATATAGGGCAAGTTAAGGGTCGATCCCAAGGGAATGCAATGATGAAAACTAAAGTCTAAGTCAAGCTACCTCGAAGTCGAAATTGAGATTATGGTTGGTACTAAAGTGAACTAAATCAAGTTTAACAAGTAATCAGAGGTCGAAACACTAGGGATATGGGTTCCACATGCAAGATCGATGATAATGCTAGTTCAAAGCTCAATCAATTAATTCAAGTATTGCAATGGACAAACAATAGTAGCAATCAAGAGAGTTCAAATGCTATCCCCTATAGGCCAATCTAGTGGTCACTATGAAAGGCAAACCAAGAAGAATCACAAACAAACTCAATCAATTAGAGCAACCTTCAAATCAATTGGTCATGTCATTAAGAGTTGCAATGCAATCTAGATTAATCTTATAGGGTGATCAATCCTAGTCTAATCAATCTCATGCAAAACTATGTCAACCAATTTAATTGCAACAAATCAATCAATCAAAGAGCATCAACTAGCAATTCCATTAATCAAACATGCTTCCCCCTTTCCCTAGCAACTAATCTACTCACTAATCATGGTGAAATTCAAGAACAAATAACTAGAAATTGCATTGATCATCATTCTATATCAAAATCTAATAGAAATCAAAGTATTCAATAATATCAAACTCAAATCCAAAGGAAAACAAGCATCAAGCAAAAAAAAAATAGCAAGTAAGTAAGAGATGAAAGAAGGAAGAGATTCTCACTAATATTGATGATTGAAAATGAAGAAATCCAAACTTGATTGATCAAATGTTGAGTTACAAATCCAAAACCAAGAACTTCTCTCTAACTTCTCTCTAGATTCTCTCTCTAAAACTAAGCTAATGAAATATTATCAAAAAGTTGGATTCAAAAAGGAAATACAATTCTATTTATAAGCTAAGAAGAAAACGACAGCTCCCGCGCCCTCTCCCGATAGACCCGCGCCCGCGGAGAAATGGGTACGGAACCCTCCGCGGGCTATCTGGGCAGTACCCGCGCCCACGGCATCAGGGACCCGTGCCCGCGTCAATGACACCCGCGCCCGCGGCTAATCCCCTGCTCCAAAAGCTGATCAGGGGGGCTGCGGTCTCTCTGAAAGGAGCGGCCTCTCCATTTTGCCCGCGCCCGCGGAGAGCCCTCGGGGCAACCGCGGGAAGTTCCTGCCTTGATTTAGCACTTTTGAGCGTTTTGGGCCCGCGCCCGCGGCAAGATGGCCCGCGCCCGTGGCCTGCTGGAAATGCCTTGGAGACCTCTCCGAGGCCTCTCCAAGGCCTCTCTAAACCCTCTCTAGCCAAATGCTTCTTCCTTGCTTGATCATTGAGGTCCCGAATTGCATCCTTGCCAAGGTGAATCTCACAATGCCTACACAAGTAAACAAAGGAAGGAAATAAAAGGGAAAAAGAGCCAAATAGAGGAAAACACGATAAAAACACGAGAATCATAAAGAAAAGAGGAAAAAGGAGAAACTAAAGGAAAGAGGACCAAAATTGAGAGAAGAAAGCATGAAAAAGGGAAAGAAATAACCTAAAAGACTACCCTATGAGTGCCATAAATGACACTCATCAAATTCCCCCAAGCTAGACTTTTGCTCGTCCCGAGCAAAACAAAGGCCAAGAAGGAAAAAGAAGGGATTATTCGAAATAAAAGGAAAAAGAGGGGCAATAATTTACACTAAGACTCACTGTCGTAGGAATCACGGTTGCTTTTAGCTACAACAAGCCATTTTAAACCCCTAGATCGCCCTAGAGGACGAGTGATGATCTCGTAAGGGTATCCTAAGAGTTTACCCATAACTCTCCACCAAACCCCCCAAGAGGCAAACCATAGAAAGAAAAGAAAAAGGAAAAAGGAAAGAAAATCTTTACGAAATGGACTTTACATAGAGACTATAATTCAAATGAATAATAACCTTTCTAAAGTGAATTATGGTGTGCACGTTACAAGATACCTAAGGTTGATTGAAACATAAATATGCTAAGCATAGGAACTAGTTATCACACTCCACTTTCATCCCAAATGGTCTTACCGCGCTCCCTCTACTAATCTCATATCTCCCCTTAGTGAGCATCTCATAGATTCCGGGAAGGAACCGGAAAAAGATCAAAGTTTTTAGGCTACTCGACATCTTGATTTCGCAACCCCTTTCCTTAGTCCACAAACTATGATTCCCTCCACCGATGAAAGACTCAACTCCTAGGTCCAAAGGTCTTCCCCAAGGTTGTAACGTAAGGCAAGAAGGGTTAATGTAGGCTAAAAATTTAAAATTTGGTGGTTATCCTAAAATGTGAAGCAAAGACCGGCCAAATCTCAACACCAAACTTAAGTAATCACCAAACAAAAATGTATTAACACCCCCAAGCTTATTCAAAGCAATACTCTACTAAAATAGGAACAAAAAGCGTGAACGCTTTCCCCCCCCCCCCCAAGCTAAAGGAAGCATTGTCTTCAATGCAAAGAGAGGTGAAAGTCACTAGGAAAAATATTTTTTCAAGTTTTTTTATTTTTCTCTTTTTTTTTTTGTTTTTGAATTTTCTTTTACACCTTTAAAGCATTAGTCCTTGCCTCTTTCTCAATTCGGACGGCTTTTACAAACATGCACTTATTAACATCCTTGCCTTTTTTTTTTAAAAAAAAGACGGCTTTTACATAAGCATTTGCCATTATTTACAAAATATAAACAACTCAAATATGTGTACCAAATTGAACCAAACCCGAACTTCATACACCACAATCACCAAACATTGACCTTTGCTTCACAAAAACCAAAAACAAAGAGAACGAAACAAAAGGCTCAAAATATCTAATTATGCGGCTTGAAAAGAGGGAAAAAGGTTCAAAGGGGTAACAAGTAGGCAAATGTATCCCAAATCCAAAAAGTAAACATAAAAGGGACTATCCTAGAAAAAAGAAAATACCTCCCCGAAAAAGTTGCCTTTGTCCTTCCTAGGTAGTTCGGTTACGGTCTTAGGAATCATATGCTAAGATTCTAGATTAGGTTTGCGAAAATCAAGGATCCATGCCGCTCATGGAAGAATTTGATGAAAGCTTGAACAATTATACATCTCACATGGTTGTAGCAAAAACTCACTAAAGTTGTCAAATCAAAGATAGGGAGCAACTACCAACATGCCACAAACGAGTAGAATCCGGTTTCATGATCCCCCTAGTTCTAGACAACTATCTTAGCATGCTTTATCCTAGAATCAACCAAACGTAATCTCAAACCGTGCATACCATTATTACCTAGGAATACTAGTATTCAGAAGCAAAAGTCCATTGCATACAAGTCCAACATTCAAAAAGAGAAAGAGTAAAAAGAACGCCTCAAAAAGATATGCACACCAACAAGAACAAAAGAAAAGGGAAAGAAAAGAAAAGATGGAAAACTAAGATAAAGATAAGAAAGGGAAAAAGGAAAGGGCAAAGACGCAATCATAACACGTTTATCCCAATCGACATACAAGTGGTCTAATGGCCACATCGCCAAAGACCCCAAACACACTAAGTGTTAAATTCATACATCCTCAAACCGTTCAACTTCCCCTAAATCTAATCCTAATCTAAGCAACCAAGAAAATAAAGGAGTAAAATAAGAAAGGCCTCACCAAGCGTCCGTGCTAGACTAAAGTACCCAAGGAGTAGGAACGAGCTTCTCCAAAGGGTTCCGCAATCCAAAGCATGAGCTACGAACAAGGTGAGTTAAAGAAAAGAAAGCTATATATATACAAAATGAAATTTTTAGTAACTTCCAAACAAAAGCAAACAATAAAACACTTAAACACTAAGTATATACAAAAACCTAGAAGAACCTATCATCATCAAATTTTTTTTTTTTTTTTTCAAGAAGTTCCCAAAAACATCATCCAAAGAAATAAACAACAACAAGCAACGAGACCAATAGCCAGAATCCACCAAAAACGTTATCAAAAACTTCCCACCGAGCCCAAGGTGCCTTCCCCATGCTAACACATCCTTTTCGACCTTCCCTCCTCACAAAATGAAAGCATCGACCCCGATGCCGACAAACAAGCAAAAATAGGGAAAGGGGAGAACAAAAAGGGAAACAAACAAGGAAAAAGGGGACTATTGGCCACTAGGGCTGGCACCATCATCACCTCCAACATCATCACCCCTATCCCAACCTCCGGTGAAACCGGGAGGAAACCCATAATGACCCTTAAATAGGTCTTGTTGGGATGGGGTCAATTGGTCAAAAGGCTCTTGTTGAACAAGGAGCTTGGGGTGACGGGGGTGAACATAGTAATTGGCTGGATCACCCCTATAATCACTCCCCCCCGAGACCCTATAATCATAGGACGGGAAGTTGCGCCTTGGCACATCGGGATTCTCAACCCCGTGCCAATAAGGGTACGTAGGGAGGCCGTCACCACCCCGGGAAGGCACCGACCCTTGTTGGGGCGGCACATAAGGGTAGTTGACCGGAGGTGCGACCTCCCCCCTACGTACACTAGCGTCATACAAGGCGCTAGTTTAATAAGATAAAGTTTGATGGTTAGAATACATACCTTACATGCTCAATTGCATGCGTTCCATGTTTGCTCTCATGGCCTCCATTTCCTGGAGATAAGCATCTCCTTGGAAGTCTTGTTGTTGTTGTTGATGTTGTTGATGTTGTTGTTGTCGTTGTTGTCTTCTCTCTCTTCTTCTTCCTTGAGCATCCTCTTGGAAATGCTCATGTTGTTGATGAAACGGCGGTTGTTGTTGTTGTTCCTCTTGTTCTTCTCCTCTTCCTTCCTCCTTTTCCTCATTGACTCCCTCAAACCCGGATCCCTCAACAAAATTTACATCCTCCTCTATCTCATCCTCTTCTATCCTACCATTGTCCCTAGGGACCATCCAAACATTCCTAGCTTGGCGAAAGATGGAGGTAGCGGCCGGGTTAGGGAGAAGGCAATGGTGGGTATTCCTCACTAGCCAAGAGTAAGTACCGGCTCTCCTAGTACTAGTTATGAAACGGAGGGTGTTAACCTGCCTCAAACTAATCCAAATGTCTTCACTCCCTCCAACCGGAGTGCAAGACTCTAAGAAACGCTCTTGCTTAAAATACCTCACTAGACGGGTCACCATGCCCCCACAATGAATCTCCCCCGTCTTAACCCCATGCATAATCTCCTTGCAACACTCCATGAAAATATAGCCAAAGTTTATCCTAGATCCCAACTCCGGCTTAGTAGCCATCCACAAAACCAAGATCTCCTCTCGAGATAACTTCCCCAAATCTTGCTTATTATAAACCGAATACCCGAGAATTCTATGGAGGATCCTAAGGGCCGGATGGATAATCTCACTAGCAAGGGATATCTTTGAGTCAAAGTGCTTTTTGTGGGCTATGGTGCTCCACCAAGCAACCTCATTGTACTCACTTTGGGCAAGGGAGATAAGTGGCTCGAAGATATCACCATTTGGGTTGAAACCGAGGGTTACATTAAACTCGGCTAGGGTCATGGTGTGTTTTACATTGAAGAGTTGGAAGGAGATGATGAAGTCGGTTTCCCCCACCCTATTGAATTCAAATGTGGAGTAAAATTCAATTGAAGGCTCCATATAGGTTCGAGGGGTAGATTTCAAAAACTCACCCAAGCTTAGGTTTTCGAGGAGTACATCAAGATCGTTATCTATGCCTAGCTTGGCCATGTCCTCACGAAAATAGTGGCGGGTGGGTCTAAACCTTCGGTCTTTCATTTTGTTATATATGGGTAATTGTTTAGACCGGTTCCACAATTTTAGAGGTGGTAGAGGAGGAGGGGCGTCATCTTGGGTTGAGGAATGTGTTTGGGGTTGAGGGTTTGAGGATTGGCCTTGAGAAGATTGGCCGGGGGATTGGTTCGAGCGGTTTTTGCTACTCTTGACTTTCCTCAACAAATTCATTTTTACCACACAATTTCACAAAAATTTACAAGAAATACTCCAACTCCCTCAAACAAACAACAAACACCTCAAACACTCACAAACCTCCTTACAATTCCAACCGAACCCCCAAAAACTACAAGGTACCTGTTTTAATCAACACAACAACAAAAATTCCAATAACAAACACCAATATCAACAATCATCCATCAAATATATGCATGTCGTTAAACATAGACACCGCTCCCCGGCAACGGCGCCATTCTGACGTGGGGAAAACTAGGTCGTTAAACAAATCATCCCTACGGTCAAACAAATTTATAATCACTCAACTACCTAAATACAAGTATAGAGGTAAGTCAAGGGTCGAACCACTAGGAACGATTATGTTCAAGTATTTCTAATTTACGCCTAAGCTAGGTCGAAGTCTAAGGTGAAAGGTACTGCTATTCTACTTCCTAAATCAAGCAAAAAAATGAAACACTAGGGAGTGGGGATCAACATGCATTCATGATAATCAAGCTAATTAGGGAGTCAAGCAATCCAAGCAATGCAAAGACAAATAGTAGGAGCAATTAGGAGCATCGGGGGGTTTAAGTAGTGTCGTTAGTCTACTAACCCTAATCAAATTAGAAATTTATAACCTAAACTACCCTAATACGAGTATAGGAGTAAGTAAAGGGTCGAACCCAAAAGGACTAAGTGTATCAATCTATGCTAATTAGACAACTAGGAAAGCTTGTGAGATAGAGAGAGGTTCAACTAAACACTACTAAAAGCAAATAACTAAAACTAGGGAAAGTGGAATCCAATTACATCAATGCATTCAACAATATCATACAATTAGATGAAAATGCCCTCGATTAGGAACAATCAACACATTTAACTCACTCTCGCACAATTAAGCATGTTAATTATCCTACTAAACTAATTCACTCTCGTGCAACTAGCCTAGCAAAGGTATGGAAGAATTTAGACCCTCAACCAACTCACTCTCGCACAATTGATTGAAAGCACAATTAACAATATAGAATCAATTAGCTAGAAAGATTCTAATCCATAAAAGCATCATCCATACACAATAATCAAGAAACAATTTCATACTAACCACAATCAATCATTAAATTAATTAACATAACCTTCATCCATTTCCCTAGAACAAAACCTAAGCTAACATAATGAACAAAAACATGGAAAACAAGGTAAAATAATAATAAAAACAAGATTAAACAAATAAACTAATTAATATACTCAAAATAACAAATATATAAGCAAAAACAATAATAAATGAAAGCAATAAATGTGAGAGAAAGTTAGGAAGACTCATTGAATTTATGAGAGGAAAAATCCACAAATTGCTTCTTCAAAATCCCAAAAACTCCATGAAAAATCCAAGCTTTCTCTCTCTAAACTACTCCTAAACTAGAGAGAGAAACTCGTAATCTAACCCTAAGAGAGAGAAAATAAAGGAACTAAAACTACTCTAAAACTAATCTAAGGTAGAATAAAATGTTAAGTGTTGTTTTTGAAAATGACCCCAAAGGGGGTATTTATATACAAGCTAAATAAAAGAAAAGAAAAAAAGATATAAAACTAATAAAAATAATTAAAATAACAAAGCTAAAAATAAAAAGGAAAGAAAAGGAAAAATAAATTAAAAAGGGGAAAAACAAAGAATGAACCACGAAAACAATCAGACCCCCTTCCTTTCCCTTTCCTCGTGGCTGCTCTGCTCTCGTCCCCTGCTCTTCATCATCTTTCACGCAACATCATCATCAACGAACATAATCAATTTTAATCAGCCAAATCCTCATCAAGCCTAAATAGACATGGCCGTTAGATTAATTGGATTAATCTCAACCGTTGAAGCTCATTAATTCCGTACAGCTTCACGTGGAAGATCGGAGCGGCCGCGCATACCCTTAGGAGCGGACGCTCATTACTTCTGCCTCGAATTGAAGAAATTGAACCAAAAATGGAGCGGCCGTTTCGGATGAATGAGTGCCCGCTCTGAAGGGTCTTCGATTCGAGGCTCAATTGGAGTTAGGTTGTGCGATTTTTGGCCGCTACTGTTGCGGTGGTTGTGGCGGCTGACGGGTTGCGAGTTGGCTGGGATTGGTGGCGAATGGGAGGCGCAGCAGGTGAGGCTAGTTTGTGGTGTTAGTTGCGTTGCTGCTGTTGTGATTGGGGGATCTAATTTAGATGGGTTTGCTGCTGTGAGTTTTCGGTATGGGAGGTTGAAGATGGTGACTGACGGTGGCTGTGATGCGGGCTGCGAGCAGAGGTGGTTATTGCGGCGGTGGCTGAAATTGGTGGGTGTGAGGTGATGAGATTGGTGGAACAGGGGAGCAGGGGAATGTGCGCAGTGGGTATTGGTGTTGTTGAGGGGAGCAGGGGAGTGATGTTGTGTGGTGCGTGAAGGGCATGGGCGTAAGGGAAGAGCTGTGTGGTGGAGGTTAAGGTAGGGTGTGGTGATGGATAAGGGGCAGCAGGGGTTGAGGCAGCTTGCTTTGACACATTTGACTCAAACCCGAAATTTCGAACTTGATTTGAACATGAAAATCGAGCATCACCCCGAACACACCTACAACCAAAAACCAATACGAGGGTGGAACAAAATATAAAATAAAATAAAATAAGACAAATAAAGTAAAATAAAATAAGATAAATAAAGTAAAATAAAATAAAATGCTACGACTAAAGAAATAATAAAAATAAATGAAATAAAATAAAATAAAATAAACTAGAAACTAAAAGAAAATAAATAAAAAGAGAGAAGACGGAAATTATTAACTAAAACTACAAAAATAAACTAAAAACTAAAAAAAAAAGGGCAAAAATACACAAAATAAAGATAAAAGACGAGAATAATAAAATAATAGAAATAAAGGATAAAAGGGTGAAGTTATTGGAAAATAAGCCGAGAAACGACTCGATAAATACCCTAAAAGTGACATAAAAGTCACTTATAAGCATTCAACTAATCATCTTCATACTTTCTAACATAGATTTCTCTAGTGTTAAACAATAGGAAGAAACATAATCAAATACTCAACCAATTATGATCAAATCAATATCAAGTGGCCATGTCAATCAATTCAATCATGCAATCAATGCTAGCAATCATGGTTAGCTATTCCAATCAACTAAGCAACATGCAAACCTCTATGAATCAATTTAATCACAACACAAGAACTACTCAAATTCCCAAATCAACCTCAATTCATCAATCACACATGTTTACCCAAACCCTAGCTAGTAAACTACTCAAGAAACATCATCATCAAATCTACTATCAACTATAGAGAACAAGAATCAACAAAATATCAAGAACAATTACTCTAATCAAACATCAAATATCAAAATCAAACCAAACAAACATCAAATTAAACAAAGCAATTGAATGAGATAGAGTTTAGAAATGCTCATTGATAATTAAGATGATCTCCAACACAATTGTCACACTTGCATCTTCAATCTCTCAATCACCATTGAAATTCTTCACTTTCTCTCTCTAAAACTACTCCTAAGCTAGCCTAAACTAGAGAGAGAAGCTCTCAACCTAAGAGAGAGAAAACTAAGCAAATCTAGAAAATAAAAAAAAAGTTGGTCCCTAATTATCCCCAAAAATGGGTATTTAAACTAAGCTAAGAAAAATAATAAAAGAAGGAAAATAAATAAATAAACTAAGAAAAAGAAAAATAGAAATAAGAAAGGAAAAATAAATCAAGAAAAGAAAATAAGAAAAGAGAAATAATAATAAAAGAAAAAGGAAAAGTAAAAATAAAAGATAAAAGAAAAAGAAAAAGAAAACAAAAATAAATCAATGGAAATCAGCTTTGATTTATTTCGCTGCTCATCCTCCATTGAAGGTCATCACCACCATCACCGTCCATCAATCATCATCAACTTCAATCACCGCCACTCATCTTCATCATCTATCATCAAGCATCAATCAAGGCCGTTGGATTTTCATTAAAGTCACGTGAGGAGCTTGTGATACGGTTCAAATTGAACCCATAAAGCCGCGCCCGCGGTGGTCTAAGCTGCGCCCTCTCCATAGCCACCGCATCCGCGGGAAGACCTCGGGACAACCGCGGCAACTTACTACCTGATTTGTGACATTGAGCCCGCGTCCGCTCCTCTCACACCCGCGTCCTCGGGGAAATCCAATTGAATTGGGGGAATGATTGATGTTTGCGTGGAGAAATAGGGAAGTGCGAAGGTGGCTGGTTGTGGGTGGAATTTGTGGTGCGAATTGGAGTGTAAGAGGCTGAATTTCGTGGTTGTTGGTGGAGGAAATAAAGGGCAGCAGGGGCTGCTTTGTGTGGCTGTTTTTGTGCGGTGGTGGAGATGGAGCAGGGGCAGCAGGTGGTGGCGGTTTGCTGGTTGTTTCGGTGGTGATTGGAGGTGGAAGGTGCGGCTAGTGGCTACGGTATTTGGTGGTGCAAAGGTGTGGTTGTTGCGGGATGTTGGTGGTGTGATTTAAGTGCGTGGCTGCTGCTTGTGTTGGCTGGGAGTAGGGGAGATCGGTGAGTGGTAGTTGTTGTTGTTGGGGTTGGTGTTTGCGTGGTGATGAGTGTGTGTGTTGTGGGGAAGGTGCTGCCAAGGGAAGTTGCTGCTGTGTGTTGTTGGAGCAGGGGAGCTTGGAGTGGTGAAGGATAAGAAATGGTGGTGTAGGTTAGGCTAGCAGCAAGGGTTGGCTCAAAGGCAGCAACTTGACTTAATTCTCGGACGTTGAACTCGATCGACCAAGGACCCGAAAACACCTACAACCAAAAAATCCACGAGGAAAGGATCGGGACATAATAAAATAAAAATAAATAAAATAAAAATAAATAATGTAAAATAGAATATAAAAGAAATAAAACTAAAACTACGAATTAAGGACTAAAATAATGAAAAACACATAAAAACTAAACAAAACTCAAAAATGAGTTATTAAAATGGAAAACAAAATAAAACTAAGAAAAATATAGGAAAATAATGAAAGAAAATACAGAAAAAGAACCTAAATCTTATTCTTTTGAGCGCCATAAATGACGCTCATCAAATTCCCCCAAGCTAAACTTTTGCTCGTCCTCGAGCAAAATAAAATCCAACCCAAGGAAAAATGATGAAATTATTCAAGCAAGGAAAGAAACAAGAAAAACTAGAGAAGATGGGAATATACACTAACTCACTTTCGTAGGAATCACGGTCAATTTTAGCAACTAAAGACAGCCATTGAAACCCCTAGATGGCCCTAGAGGACGAGTGATGCTCTCGTAAGGGTATCCTAAGAGTTTACCCATAACTCTCATAATAATACAAACAAAGCAATGCATGAAAAAGAAAATAAAATACAAGAAAAGCAAACAAATATTCATGAAAGGACTTTTGCAAATGTACAAGCACAAGTGAATGCAAATCTTTCTAAACAAGTAAGGGAGTGCACTCTAGAAGATACCTAAGGTTGATTGAAACATAAATATGCTAAGCATAGGAACTAGTTATCACACTCCACTTTCATCCCAAACGGTCTTACCGCGTTCCCCCTACTAATCTCATATCTCCCCTTAGTGAGCATCTCATAGATTCCGCGAAGGAACTGGAAAAAGATCAAAATTTTAGGCTACTCGACATCTTGACTTCGCATCCACTTTCCTTAGGCAATGACCCATGATTCCCTCCCCCGAATAGTGACTCAACTTTCTAGGTCGAAAGGTCTTTCCCCAAGGTTGTAACGTAAGGCACAAAGGGTGAAGGTAGGATAAGATTTTTAAAATTTTGCGGTTTTCCTAAAAAGTGAAGCAAAAGGGTGATCAATCCTTACAACACGATCAAGAAATCACCAAACAAAAGCAACACCCCCAAGCTTATTTGAAGCTATACTCATAAGAAATATATACAAAAAGCGTAAACGCTTCTCCCCCAAGCTTAAATGAAGCATTGTCCTCAATGCTTAGAAGGAGAAAAGAATACATCAAAATATTTTTTTTTTGAATTTTTTTTCTTCTTTTTTTTTTTTTACTTAAACTTGCAATTTCCTCGCCTTTTGCTAAATTCGGACGAATTTTTCTATAATGCAATTTATTAGTCCATGCCTTTTATGATTAAGGACGGCTTTTACTCAAACACTTGCCATTATTCACAAAGAAGACTTAATCACAAATTAGCACTCATAAAAACCAAATTTCCAACTTATCCACCACAAACTCCATCAAACATGATCAATTTGCTTCACAAAAAACCAAGAATAGAAAGAAAATGAAACAAAAGGCCAAAGTACTAAAGATGTGGCTTGAAAAGAAGGTATAAGGCTCAAATGGTTGCAAGAAGGCAAATGGAAACCCAAAAACAAAAATGAATCAAACTAACCTAAAAATGAAAAATACCACCCCGAAAAAGGTGCCTTTGTCCTCCCTAGATAGCTCGGTCTCGGGTTTAAGAATCATACATCAAGATTCTAGATAGGTTTGCAAAAGTCAAGGATCCATGCCGCTCATGCAAGAATATGTTGAAAGCTTGAAAAAGTATGAATCTTACATGGTTGTAGCAAAAACTCACTAAGGTTGTCAAATCGAAGATAGGGAGCAACTACCAAACATGCCACAAACAAGTAGAATCCGGCTTCATGATCCCCCTAGTTCTAGACAACTACCTTAGCATGCTTTATCCTAGAATCAACCAAACGTAATCTCAAACCGTGCACACCACTACCATTTAGGAAGAAAAGCATTCAATTATACAAGTCCAAATGTTATTATGTCCAAAGCAAGAACAAAACAAAACACATTGCAAATTTGCCTTGATAAAAACAAATTTTTTTGGAGTTTTTCAAAATATAAGAAACATGGAAACGCATATACAAAGGTGCGTAGCATATATGAATCAACATCCCACCAAACATGATAGAATACCCTCCCCCAAGCTTGAATGAGACATTACACTCAAACATAAATCAAACAATCCAAGGGAGGGGAAAACAAGGAGATCAATCCAATCAAACCAACATATGTCGAACAAGTCATCATCCACTAGAGAAAGAGCAAGGAAGGATATTACCGGATATTAGGTGGGTGTAAATACCCGCAAATGACCCAATTTTACCCTTTCAAGGCTAACAACCTCTAGTATCGAATTTGCCTTCCTTATGCTAGCAAAAATAGGAGTCAACCTTCCTTGAGTCTTGATCCATATTGAAGCACCAAAGTATATCAAGTCATGTACCTAGAAAAAGGCACACAAACATTTTCATGAGATAAAATCTATTCTAAAAAGAAAATAAAATGAAAGCAATAAAACACGGGTTACTTCCCGAGAAAGGGTTGCTTAAGGTCCAAGCTTGACCGCTCTAGAAAATAATAATTCAACGCACGCAAGAGCTTGTCAAATGCACTACTACACATTTCATATGATAGAAGGTTGGCAAATGACGGGATAAGAACGTGCAACAAGATCGTTGCACGCAAGTGAGAAGGGAGATGCCAAAAGAAAGAAGAAGAGGGATCAAAAGGAAAAACAAGAAAATAAGAAGAAGAAGGGGGATTAAAAGAATGGAAAGAAAAAGAAAAAGGAAAATCCTCCTCACTAGAATATTTTTGGGTGACAATATCACCCCTTTCCTCAATCAGGGACAAATGAGCGACATAAAAACCATCATAGACAAGAGGGTCCCCAATAGGCTCATTAACAAAGGAAGGGAGGGACATAGGAGTGTAGGGGATATGGTTGAAATTCCTTGAAAAAGGGACATGTGAGGAGGGAATAGGAGCTATGGTCTCGCAAATGAACTCTTCCTCACCACCATACCTCAAATCACCAATAAGAGCATGGAAATCAATCATAGAATCCTCAAATAAAGGACACTCATGATCACCATCTCCCTCAAACATCCAACTCTCAAGAGGAACCACATAATCTCCTCCACTATATTCATGGACAACAACTTCCTCAACTTCTTTAAAGCCCAAAGTCTCAAAACCATGCATGAATGGATGTAAATTTATTTCAAAATCATCTCTCTCCCATGAAGCATTCTCAATGAACTCACTTAGAAGGCTATGGGTTTTCCTTTGACTCTCAATAAACACATTGGACATAACCTCAAACAAGTCCAAACACTCATGGATAGAAGACTCACATTCATACACTTGAGACTCATCACAATCAACTAAGGAAGGGGAGTTTAGATTCACAAAATCATCATAATCATCATCACTCTCAACTCCCTTTCCTTCACTCCTATGCTCAACAATAGGATCCTCACACACTCTTGGTTGTTCAAAATTATCATCATCATCATCCTCAACACACACATCAAATTGGGATTTTTCACAAATAAGCATCAAGGATGACAGTTGGCCTTCTAACTCTTCTTTTCTTCTCTTTCCCTCCTCAAGACGCTCCTCATTCTTTTTCATTATCTCTAATTGACCTCTCATAGAATTAAGAATCATCTCCTTACTAGGGCCAAACTCATTATCAAGCTCAATGTGCCTAATTTGAGATTCAAATATATCAACAAGAGATTCAAAAGATGTAGAAGGTTGAGGCTCAACAAGAGGAGAAGAAATACAACCAAGATTGGAAGAATCAACATTAAGATCATGAGCATATACATCACATTGGGGAGCGGGGGCAAAATCAAGAACATGAGATTCATCATCAAGGGAACGAAGCACATCACAAGAAGGCATGGTAAATAATGAAGAATATTGAAACACACCATTAGCATCAACTTGAGCATGTACTTCATCATCATGACCAAAAGGGGAAATAGAGTTGAAATCATGTGTTCTAGGTTCACTAATGGGATCATGTGACAAATCATGGGAAATCATGCTAATATTAGAAGAATCAACACATTGCATATCAATATTAGGATCATGATTACCCCTATTATAAACATCCCTAGCAAACCAAACATAGAAATCCCTAGCATCATCAATTGACAATGCTCTAAATTCACCATTATACATGCATTCAACTTCTTCCCTAGTTTGCTCATTCAAACCAAAATAACAAATCTCACAAGCCTCCCAAATATTACAACAATTACAATCATGAAATCCCTCTAGTCTATTAAAATATTCACAAAAAGGCTCATTATCAAATTGAGGAAATGAGAGACATGCCATTTTTTCCGATGCAAACAAAAAGAAATAAAAGAAAAGTATACACAAAGACCTAGATTCAAGCAATAAAAAACACTCAAACATAGACACCGCTCCCCGGCAACGGCGCCATTTTGACGTGGGGAAAACTAGGTTGTTAAACTAATCATCCCTACGGTCAAACAAATTTATAATCACTCAACTACCTAAATACAAGTATAGAGGTAAGTCAAGGGTCGAACCACTAGGAACGGTTATTTCAAGTATTTCTAATTTATGCCTAAGCTAGGTCGAAGTCTAAGGTGAAAGGTAGTGCTATTCTACTTCCTAAATCAAGCAAACAAATGAAACACTAGGGAGTGGGGATCAACATGCATTCATGATAATCAAGCTAATTAGGGAGTCAAGCAATCCAAGCAATGCAAAGACAAATAGTAGGAGCAATTAGGAGCATTCAACTAATCATCTTCATACTTTCTAACATAGATTTCTCTAGTGTTAAACAATAGGAAGAAACATAATCAAATACTCAACCAATTATGATCAAATCAATATCAAGTGGCCATGTCAATCAATTCAATCATGCAATCAATGCTAGCAATCATGGTTAGCTATTCCAATCAACTAAGCAACATGCAAACCTCTATGAATCAATTTAATCACAACACAAGAACTACTCAAATTCCCAAATCAACCTCAATTCATCAATCACACATGTTTACCCAAACCCTAGCTAGTAAACTACTCAAGAAACATCATCATCAAATCTACTATCAACTATAGAGAACAAGAATCAACAAAATATCAAGAACAATTACTCTAATCAAACATCAAATATCAAAATCAAACCAAACAAACATCAAATTAAACAAAGCAATTGAATGAGATAGAGTTCAGAAATGCTCATTGATAATTAAGATGATCTCCAACACAATTGTCACACTTGCATCTTCAATCTCTCAATCACCATTGAAATTCTTCACTTTCTCTCTCTAAAACTACTCCTAAGCTAGCCTAAACTAGAGAGAGAAGCTCTCAACCTAAGAGAGAGAAAACTAAGCTAATCTAGAAAATAAAAAAAAAGTTGGTCCCTAATTATCCCCAAAAATGGGTATTTGAACTAAGCTAAGAAAAATAATAAAAGAAGGAAAATAAATAAATAAACTAAGAAAAAGAAAAATAGAAATAAGAAAGGAAAAATAAATCAAGAAAAGAAAATAAGAAAAGAGAAATAATAATAAAAGAAAAAGGAAAAGTAAAAATAAAAGATAAAAGAAAAAGAAAAAGAAAACAAAAATAAATCAATGGAAATCAGCTTTGATTTATTTCGCTGCTCATCCTCCATTGAAGGTCATCACCACCATCACCGTCCATCAATCATCATCAACTTCAATCACCGCCACTCATCTTCATCATCTATCATCAATCATCAATCAAGGCCGTTGGATTTTCATTAAAGTCACGTGAGGAGCTTGTGATACGGTTCAAGTTGAACCCATAAAGCCGCGCCCGCGGTGGTCTAAGCTGCGCCCTCTCCATAGCCACCGCATCCGCAGGAAGACCTCGGGACAACCGCGGCAACTTACTACCTGATTTGTGACATTGAGCCCGCGTCCGCTCCTCTCACACCCGCGTCCTCAGGGAAATCCAATTGAATTGGGGGAATGATTGATGTTTGCTTGGAGAAATAGGGAAGTGCGAAGGTGGCTGGTTGTGGGTGGAATTTGTGGTGCGAATTGGAGTGTAAGAGGCTGAATTTCGTGGTTGTTGGTGGAGGAAATAAAGGGCAGCAGGGGCTGCTTTGTGTGGTTGTTTTTGTGCGGTGGTGGAGATGGAGCAGGGGCAGCAGGTGGTGGCGGTTTGCTGGTTGTTTCGGTGGTGATTGGAGGTGAAAGGTGCGGCTAGTGGCTACGGTATTTGGTGGTGCAAAGGTGTGGTTGTTGCGGGATGTTGGTGGTGTGATTTAAGTGCGTGGCTGCTGCTTGTGTTGGCTGGGAGCAGGGGAGATCGGTGAGTGGTAGTTGTTGTTGTTGGGGTTGGTGTTTGCGTGGTGATGAGTGTGTGTGTTGTGGGGAAGGTGCTGCCAAGGGAAGTTGCTGCTGTGTGTTGTTGGAGCAGGGGAGCTTGGAGTGGTAAAGGATAAGAAATGGTGGTGTAGGTTAGGCTAGCAGCAGGGGTTGGCTCAAAGGCAGCAACTTGACTTAATTCTCGGACGTTGAACTCGATCGACCAAGGACCCGAAAACACCTACAACCAAAAAATCCACGAGGAAAGGATCGGGACATAATAAAATAAAAATAAATAAAATAAAAATAAATAAAGTAAAATAGAATATAAAAGAAATAAAACTAAAACTACGAATTAAGGACTAAAATAATGAAAAACACATAAAAACTAAACAAAACTCAAAATGAGTTATTAAAATGGAAAACAAAATAAAACTAAGAAAAATATAGGAAAATAATGAAAGAAAATAGAGAAAAAGAACCTAAATCTTATTCTTTTGAGCGCCATAAATGACGCTCATCAAATTCCCCCAAGCTAAACTTTTGCTCGTCCTCGAGCAAAATAAAATCCAACCCAAGGAAAAATGATGAAATTATTCAAGCAAGGAAAGAAACAAGAAAAACTAGAGAAGATGGGAATATACACTAACTCACTTTCGTAGGAATCACGGTCAATTTTAGCAACTAAAGACAAGCCATTTAAACCCCTAGATGGCCCTAGAGGACGAGTGATGCTCTCGTAAGGGTATCCTAAGAGTTTACCCATAACTCTCATAATAATACAAACAAAGCAATGCATGAAAAAGAAAATAAAATACAAGAAAAGCAAACAAATATTCATGAAAGGACTTTTGCAAATGTACAAGCACAAGTGAATGCAAATCTTTCTAAACAAGTAAGGGAGTGCACTCTAGAAGATACCTAAGGTTGATTGAAACATAAATATGCTAAGCATAGGAACTAGTTATCACACTCCACTTTCATCCCAAACGGTCTTACCGCGTTCCCCCTACTAATCTCATATCTCCCCTTAGTGAGCATCTCATAGATTCCGCGAAGGTACTGGAAAAAGATCAAAATTTTAGGCTACTCGACATCTTGACTTCGCATCCACTTTCCTTAGGCAATGACCCATGATTCCCTCCCCCGAATAGTGACTCAACTTTCTAGGTCGAAAGGTCTTTCCCCAAGGTTGTAACGTAAGGCATAAAGGGTGAAGGTAGGATAAGATTTTTAAAATTTTGCGGTTTTCCTAAAAAGTGAAGCAAAAGGGTGATCAATCCTTACAACACGATCAAGAAATCACCAAACAAAAGCAACACCCCCAAGCTTATTTGAAGCTATACTCATAAGAAATATATACAAAAAGCGTAAACGCTTTTCCCCCAAGCTTAAATGAAGCATTGTCCTCAATGCTTAGAAGGAGAAAAGAATACATCAAAATATTTTTTTTTCTTCTTTTTTTTCTTCTTTTTTTTTTTTTACTTAAACTTGCAATGTCCTCGCCTTTTGCTAAATTCGGACGAATTTTTCTATAATGCAATTTATTAGTCCATGCCTTTTATGATTAAGGACGGCTTTTACTCAAACACTTGCCATTATTCACAAAGAAGACTTAATCACAAATTAGCACTCATAAAAACCAAATTTCCAACTTATCCACCACAAACTCCATCAAACATGATCAATTTGCTTCACAAAAAACCAAGAATAGAAAGAAAATGAAACAAAAGGCCAAAGAACTAAAGATGTGGCTTGAAAAGAAGGTATAAGGCTCAAATGGTTGCAAGAAGGCAAATGGAAACCCAAAAACAAAAATGAATCAAATTAACCTAAAAATGAAAAATACCACCCCGAAAAAGGTGCCTTTGTCCTCCCTAGATAGCTCGGTCTCGGGTTTAAGAATCATACATCAAGATTCTAGATAGGTTTGCAAAAGTCAAGGATCCATGCCACTCATGCAAGAATATGTTGAAAGCTTGAAAAAGTATGAATCTTACATGGTTGTAGCAAAAACTCACTAAGGTTGTCAAATCGAAGATAGGGAGCAACTACCAAACATGCCACAAACAAGTAGAATCCGGCTTCATGATCCCCCTAGTTCTAGACAACTACCTTAGCATGCTTTATCCTAGAATCAACCAAACGTAATCTCAAACCGTGCACACCACTACCATTTAGGAAGAAAAGCATTCAATTATACAAGTCCAAATGTTATTATGTCCAAAGCAAGAACAAAACAAAACACATTGCAAAATTGCCTTGATAAAAACAAATTTTTTTGGAGTTTTTCAAAATATAAGAAACATGGAAACGCATATACAAAGGTGCGTAGCATATATGAATCAACATCCCACCAAACATGATAGAATACCCTCCCCCAAGCTTGAATGAGATATTACACTCAAACATAAATCAAACAATCCAAGGGAGGGGAAAACAAGGAGATCAATCCAATCAAACCAACATATGTCAAACAAGTCATCATCCACTAGAGAAAGAGCAAGGAAGGATATTACCGGATATTAGGTGGGTGTAAATACCCGCAAATGACCCAATTTTACCCTTTCAAGGCTAACAACCTCTAGTATCGAATTTGCCTTCCTTATGCTAGCAAAAATAGGAGTCAACCTTCCTTGAGTCTTGATCCATATTGAAGCACCAAAGTATATCAAGTCATGTACCTAGCAAAAGGCACACAAACATTTTCATGAGATAAAATCTATTCTAAAAAGAAAATAAAATGAAAGCAATAAAACACGGGTTACTTCCCGAGAAAGGGTTGCTTAAGGTCCAAGCTTGACCGCTCTAGAAAATAATAATTCAACGCACGCAAGAGCTTGTCAAATGCACTACTACACATTTCATATGATAGAAGGTTGGAAAATGACGGGATAAGAACGTGCAACAAGATCGTTGCACGCAAGTGAGAAGGGAGATGCCAAAAGAAAGAAGAAGAGGGATCAAAAGGAAAAATAAGAAAATAAGAAGAAGAAGGGGGATTAAAAGAATGGAAAGAAAAAGAAAAAGGCAAATCCTCCTCACTAGAATATTTTTGGGTGACAATATCACCCCTTTCCTCAATCAGGGACAAATGAGCCACATAAAACCATCATAGACAAGAGGGTCCCCAATAGGCTCATTAACAAAGGAAGGGAGGGACATAGGAGTGTAGGGGATATGGTTGAAATTCCTTGAAAAAGGGACATGTGAGGAGGGAATAGGAGCTATGGTCTCGCAAATGAACTCTTCCTCACCACCATACCTCAAATCACAAATAAGAGCATGGAAATCAATCATAGAATCCTCAAATAAAGGACACTCATGATCACCATCTCCCTCAAACATCCAACTCTCAAGAGGAACCACATAATCTCCTCCACTATATTCATGGACAACAACTTCCTCAACTTCTTTAAAGCCCAAAGTCTCAAAACCATGCATGAATGGATGTAAATTTATTTCAAAATCATCTCTCTCCCATGAAGCATTCTCAATGAACTCACTTAGAAGGCTATGGGTTTTCCTTTGACTCTCAATAAACACATTGGACATAACCTCAAACAAGTCCAAACACTCATGGATAGAAAAGTCACATTCATACACTTGAGACTCATCACAATCAACTAAGGAAGGGGAGTTTAGATTCACAAAATCATCATAATCATCATCACTCTCAACTCCCTTTCCTTCACTCCTATGCTCAACAATAGGATCCTCACACACTCTTGGTTGTTCAAAATGATCATCATCATCATCCTCAACACACACATCAAATTGGGATTTTTCACAAATAAGCATCAAGGATGACAGTTGGCCTTCTAACTCTTCTTTTCTTCTCTTTCCCTCCTCAAGACGCTCCTCATTCTTTTTCATTATCTCTAATTGACCTCTCATAGAATTAAGAATCATCTCCTTACTAGGGCCAAACTCATTATCAAGCTCAATGTGCCTAATTTGAGATTCAAATATATCAACAAGAGATTCAAAAGATGTAGAAGGTTGAGGCTCAACAAGAGGAGAAGAAATACAACCAAGATTGGAAGAATCAACATTAAGATCATGAGCATATACATCACATTGGGGAGCGAGGGAAAAATCAAGAACATGAGATTCATCATCAAGGGAACGAAGCACATCACAAGAAGGCATGGTAAATAATGAAGAATATTGAAACACACCATTAGCATCAACTTGAGCATGTACTTCATCATCATGACCAAAAGGGGAAATAGAGTTGAAATCATGTGTTCTAGGTTCACTAATGGGATCATGTGACAAATCATGGGAAATCATGCTAATATTAGAAGAATCAACACATTGCATATCAATATTAGGATCATGATTACCCCTATTATAAACATCCCTAGCAAACCAAACATAGAAATCCCTAGCATCATCAATTGACAATGCTCTAAATTCACCATTATACATGCATTCAACTTCTTCCCTAGTTTGCTCATTCAAACCAAAATAACAAATCTCACAAGCCTCCCAAATATTACAACAATTACAATCATGAAATCCCTCTAGTCTATTAAAATATTCACAAAAAGGCTCATTATCAAATTGAGGAAATGAGAGACATGCCATTTTTTCCGATGCAAACAAAAAGAAATAAAAGAAAAGTATACACAAAGACCTAGACTCAAGCAATAAAAAACACTCAAACATAGACACCGCTCCCCGGCAACGGCGCCATTTTGACGTGGGGAAAACTAGGTCGTTAAACTAATCATCCCTACGGTCAAACAAATTTATAATCACTCAACTACCTAAATACAAGTATAGAGGTAAGTCAAGGGTAGAACCACTAGGAACGGTTATTTCAAGTATTTCTAATTTATGCCTAAGCTAGGTCGAAGTCTAAGGTGAAAGGTAGTGCTATTCTACTTCCTAAATCAAGCAAACAAATGAAACACTAGGGAGTGGGGATCAACATGCATTCATGATAATCAAGCTAATTAGGGAGTCAAGCAATCCAAGCAATGCAAAGACAAATAGTAGGAGCAATTAGGAGCATTCAACTAATCATCTTCATACTTTCTAACATAGATTTCTCTAGTGTTAAACAATAGGAAGAAACATAATCAAATACTCAACCAATTATGATCAAATCAATATCAAGTGGTCATGTCAATCAATTCAATCATGCAATCAATGCTAGCAATCATGGTTAGCTATTCCAATCAACTAAGAAACATGCAAACCTCTATGAATCAATTTAATCACAACACAAGAACTACTCAAATTCCCAAATCAACCTCAATTCATCAATCACACATGTTTACCCAAACCCTAGCTAGTAAACTACTCAAGAAACATCATCATCAAATCTACTATCAACTATAGAGAACAAGAATCAACAAAATATCAAGAACAATTACTCTAATCAAACATCAAATATCAAAATAAAACCAAACAAACATCAAATTAAACAAAGCAATTGAATGAGATAGAGTTTAGAAATGCTCATTGATAATTAAGATGATCTCCAACACAATTGTCACACTTGCATCTTCAATCTCTCAATCACCATTGAAATTCTTCACTTTCTCTCTCTAAAACTACTCCTAAGCTAGCCTAAACTAGAGAGAGAAGCTCTCAACCTAAGAGAGAGAAAACTAAGCTAATCTAGAAAATAAAAAAAAAGTTGGTCCCTAATTATCCCCAAAAATGGGTATTTAAACTAAGCTAAGAAAAATAATAAAAGAAGGAAAATAAATAAATAAACTAAGAAAAAGAAAAATAGAAATAAGAAAGGAAAAATAAATCAAGAAAAGAAAATAAGAAAAGAGAAATAATAATAAAAGAAAAAGGAAAAGTAAAAATAAAAGATAAAAGAAAAAGAAAAAGAAAACAAAAATAAATCAATGGAAATCAGCTTTGATTTATTTCGCTGCTCATCCTCCATTGAAGGTCATCACCACCATCACCGTCCATCAATCATCATCAACTTCAATCACCGCCACTCATCTTCATCATCTATCATCAAGCATCAATCAAGGCCGTTGGATTTTCATTAAAGTCACGTGAGGAGCTTGTGATACGGTTCAAATTGAACCCATAAAGCCGCGCCCGCGGTGGTCTAAGCTGCGCCCTCTCCATAGCCACCGCATCCGCGGGAAGACCTCGGGACAACCACGGCTACTTACTGCCTGATTTGTGACATTGAGCCCGCGTCCGCTCCTCTCACACCCGCGTCCTCGGGGAAATCCAATTAAATTGGGGGAATGATTGATGTTTGCGTGGAGAAATAGGGAAGTGCGAAGGTGGCTGGTTGTGGGTGGAATTTGTGGTGCGAATTGGAGTGTAAGAGGCTGAATTTCGTGGTTGTTGGTGGAGGAAATAAAGGGCAGCAGGGGTTGCTTTGTGTGGCTGTTTTTGTGCGGTGGTGGAGATGGAGCAGGGGCAGCAGGTGGTGGCGGTTTGCTGGTTGTTTCGGTGGTGATTGGAGGTGGAAGGTGCGGCTAGTGGCTGCGGTATTTGGTGGTGCAAAGGTGTGGTTGTTGCGGGATGTTGGTGGTGTGATTTAAGTGCGTGGCTGCTGCTTGTGTTGGCTGGGAGCAGGGGAGATCGGTGAGTGGTAGTTGTTGTTGTTGGGGTTGGTGTTTGCGTGGTGATGAGTGTGTGTGTTGTGGGGAAGGTGCTGCCAAGGGAAGTTGCTGCTGTGTGTTGTTGGAGCAGGGGAGCTTGGAGTGGTGAAGGATAAGAAATGGTGGTGTAGGTTAGGCTAGTAGCAGGGGTTGGCTCAAAGGCGGCAACTTGACTTAATTCTCGGACGTTGAACTCGATCGACCAAGGACCCGAAAACACCTACAACCAAAAAATCCACGAGGAAAGGATCGGGACATAATAAAATAAAAATAAATAAAATAAAAATAAATAAAGTAAAATAGAATATAAAAGAAATAAAACTAAAACTACGAATTAAGGACTAAAATAATGAAAAACACATAAAAACTAAACAAAACTCAAAATGAGTTATTAAAATGGAAAACAAAATAAAACTAAGAAAAATATAGGAAAATAATGAAAGAAAATAGAGAAAAAGAACCTAAATCTTATTCTTTTGAGCGCCATAAATGACGCTCATCAAATTCCCCCAAGCTAAACTTTTGTTCGTCCTCGAGCAAAATAAAATCCAACCCAAGGAAAAATGATGAAATTATTCAAGCAAGGAAAGAAACAAGAAAAACTAGAGAAGATGGGAATATACACTAACTCACTTTCGTAGGAATCACGGTCAATTTTAGCAACTAAAGACAAGCCATTTAAACCCCTAGATGGCCCTAGAGGACGAGTGATGCTCTCGTAAGGGTATCCTAAGAGTTTACCCATAACTCTCATAATAATACAAACAAAGCAAAGCATGAAAAAGAAAATAAAATACAAGAAAAGCAAACTAATATTCATGAAAGGACTTTTGCAAATGTACAAGCACAAGTGAATGCAAATCTTTCTAAACAAGTAAGGGAGTACACCCTTGAAGATACCTAAGGTTGATTGAAACATAAATATGCTAAGCATGGGAACTAGTTATCACACTCCACTTTCATCCCAAACGGTCTTACCGCGTTCCCCCTACTAATCTCATATCTCCCCTTAGTGAGCATCTCATAGATTCCGCGAAGGAACTGGAAAAAGATCAAAATTTTAGGATACTCGACATCTTGACTTCGCATCCACTTTCCTTAGGCAATGACCCATGATTCCCTCCCCCGAATAGTGACTCAACTTTCTAGGTCGAAAGGTCTTTCCCCAAGGTTGTAACGTAAGGCATAAAGGGTGAAGGTAGGATAAGATTTTTAAAATTTTGCGGTTTTCCTAAAAAGTGAAGCAAAAGGGTGATCAATCCTTACAACACGATCAAGAAATCACCAAACAAAAGCAACACCCCCAAGCTTATTTGAAGCTATACTCATAAGAAATATATACAAAAAGCGTAAACGCTTTTCCCCCAAGCTTAAATGAAGCATTGTCCTCAATGCTTAGAAGGAGAAAAGAATACATCAAAATATTTTTTTTTTGAATTTTTTTTCTTCTTTTTTTTTTTTACTTAAACTTGCAATGTCCTCGCCTTTTGCTAAATTCGGACGAATTTTTCTATAATGCAATTTATTAGTCCATGCCTTTTATGATTAAGGACGGCTTTTACTCAAACACTTTCCATTATTCACAAAGAAGACTTAATCACAAATTAGCACTCATAAAAACCAAATTTCCAACTTATCCACCACAAACTCCATCAAACATGATCAATTTGCTTCACAAAAAACCAAGAATAGAAAGAAAATGAAACAAAAGGCCAAAGAACTAAAGATGTGGCTTGAAAAGAAGGTATAAGGCTCAAATGGTTGCAAGAAGGCAAATGGAAACCCAAAAACAAAAATGAATCAAACTAACCTAAAAATGAAAAATACCACCCCGAAAAAGGTGCCTTTGTCCTCCCTGGATAGCTCGGTCTCGGGTTTAAGAATCATACATCAAGATTCTAGATAGGTTTGCAAAAGTCAAGGATCCATGCCACTCATCCAAGAATATGTTGAAAGCTTGAAAAAGTATGAATCTTACATGGTTGTAGCAAAAACTCACTAAGGTTGTCAAATCGAAGATAGGGAGCAACTACCAAACATGCCACAAGAAAATAAAATGAAAGCAATAAAACACGGGTTACTTCCCGAGAAAGGGTTGCTTAAGGTCCAAGCTTGACCGCTCTAGAAAATAATAATTCAACGCACGCAAGAGCTTGTCAAATGCACTACTACACATTTCATATGATAGAAGGTTGGCAAATGACGGGATAAGAACGTGCAACAAGATCGTTGCACGCAAGTGAGAAGGGAGATGCCAAAAGAAAGAAGAAGAGGGATTAAAAGGAAAAACAAGAAAATAAGAAGAAGAAGGGGGATTAAAAGAATGGAAAGAAAAAGAAAAAGGCAAATCCTCCTCACTAGAATATTTTTGGGTGACAATATCACCCCTTTCCTCAATCAGGGACAAATGAGCCACATAAAAACCATCATAGACAAGAGGGTCCCCAATAGGCTCATTAACAAAGGAAGGGAGGGACATAGGAGTGTAGGGGATATGGTTGAAATTCCTTGAAAAAGGGACATGTGAGGAGGGAATAGGAGCTATGGTCTCGCAAATGAACTCTTCCTCACCACCATACCTCAAATCACCAATAAGAGCATGGAAATCAATCATAGAATCCTCAAATAAAGGACACTCATGATCACCATCTCCCTCAAACATCCAACTCTCAAGAGGAACCACATAATCTCCTCCACTATATTCATGGACAACAACTTCCTCAACTTCTTTAAAGCCCAAAGTCTCAAAACCATGCATGAATGGATGTAAATTTATTTCAAAATCATCTCTCTCCCATGAAGCATTCTCAATGAACTCACTTAGAAGGCTATGGGTTTTCCTTTGACTCTCAATAAACACATTGGACATAACCTCAAACAAGTCCAAACACTCATGGATAGAAGACTCACATTCATACACTTGAGACTCATCACAATCAACTAAGGAAGGGGAGTTTAGATTCACAAAATCATCATAATCATCATCACTCTCAACTCCCTTTCCTTCACTCCTATGCTCAACAATAGGATCCTCACACACTCTTGGTTGTTCAAAATTATCATCATCATCATCCTCAACACACACATCAAATTGGGATTTTTCACAAATAAGCATCAAGGATGACAGTTGGCCTTCTAACTCTTCTTTTCTTCTCTTTCCCTCCTCAAGACGCTCCTCATTCTTTTTCATTATCTCTAATTGACCTCTCATAGAATTAAGAATCATCTCCTTACTAGGGCCAAACTCATTATCAAGCTCAATGTGCCTAATTTGAGATTCAAATATATCAACAAGAGATTCAAAAGATGTAGAAGGTTGAGGCTCAACAAGAGGAGAAGAAATACAACCAAGATTGGAAGAATCAACATTAAGATCATGAGCATATACATCACATTGGGGAGCGGGGGCAAAATCAAGAACATGAGATTCATCATCAAGGGAACGAAGCACATCACAAGAAGGCATGGTAAATAATGAAGAATATTGAAACACACCATTAGCATCAACTTGAGCATGTACTTCATCATCATGACCAAAAGGGGAAATAGAGTTGAAATCATGTGTTCTAGGTTCACTAATGGGATCATGTGACAAATCATGGGAAATCATGCTAATATTAGAAGAATTAACACATTGCATATCAATATTAGGATCATGATTACCCCTATTATAAACATCCCTAGCAAACCAAACATAGAAATCCCTAGCATCATCAATTGACAATGCTCTAAATTCACCATTATACATGCATTCAATTTCTTCCCTAGTTTGCTCATTCCAACCAAAATAACAAATCTCACAAGCCTCCCAAATATTACAACAATTACAATCATGAAATCCCTCTAGTCTATTAAAATATTCACAAAAAGGCTCATTATCAAATTGAGGAAATGAGAGACATGCCATTTTTTCCGATGCAAACAAAAAGAAATAAAAGAAAAGTATACAAAAAGTCCTAGACTCAAGCAATCAAAAACACTCAAACATAGACACCGCTCCCCGGCAACGACGCCATTTTGACGTGGGGAAAACTAGGTCGTTAAACTAATCATCCCTACGGTCAAACAAATTTATAATCACTCAACTACCTAAATACAAGTATAGAGGTAAGTCAAGGGTCGAACCACTAGGAACGGTTATTTCAAGTATTTCTAATTTACGCCTAAGCTAGGTCGAAGTCTAAGGTGAAAGGTAGTGCTATTCTACTTCCTAAATCAAGCAAACAAATGAAACACTAGGGAGTGGGGATCAACATGCATTCATGATAATCAAGCTAATTAGGGAGTCAAGCAATCCAAGCAATGCAAAGACAAATAGTAGGAGCAATAAGGAGCATTCAACTAATCATCTTCATACTTTCTAACATAGATTTCTCTAGTGTTAAACAATAGGAAGAAACATAATCAAATACTCAACCAATTATGATCAAATCAATATCAAGTGGCCATGTCAATCAATTCAATCATGCAATCAATGCTAGCAATCATGGTTAGCTATTCCAATCAACTAAGCAACATGCAAACCTCTATGAATCAATTTAATCACAACACAAGAACTACTCAAATTCCCAAATCAACCTCAATTCATCAATCACACATGTTTACCCAAACCCTAGCTAGTAAACTACTCAAGAAACATCATCATCAAATCTACTATCAACTATAGAAAACAAGAATCAACAAAATATCAAGAACAATTACTCTAATCAAACATCAAATATCAAAATCAAACCAAACAAACATCAAATTAAACAAAGCAATTGAATGAGATAGAGTTTAGAAATGCTCATTGATAATTAAGATGATCTCCAACACAATTGTCACACTTGCATCTTCAATCTCTCAATCATCATTGAAATTCTTCACTTTCTCTCTCTAAAACTACTCCTAAGCTAGCCTAAACTAGAGAGAGAAGCTCTCAACCTAAGAGAGAGAAAACTAAGCTAATCTAGAAAATAAAAAAAAAGTTGGTCCCTAATTATCCCCAAAAATGGGTATTTAAACTAAGCTAAGAAAAATAATAAAAGAAGGAAAATAAATAAATAAACTAAGAAAAAGAAAAATAGAAATAAGAAAGGAAAAATAAATCAAGAAAAGAAAATAAGAAAAGAGAAATAATAATAAAAGAAAAAGGAAAAGTAAAAATAAAAGATAAAAGAAAAAGAAAAAGAAAACAAAAATAAATCAATGGAAATCAGCTTTGATTTATTTCGCTGCTCATCCTCCATTGAAGGTCATCACCACCATCACCGTCCATCAATCATCATCAACTTCAATCACCGCCACTCATCTTCATCATCTATCATCAAGCATCAATCAAGGCCGTTGGATTTTCATTAAAGTCACGTGAGGAGCTTGTGATACGGTTCAAATTGAACCCATAAAGCCGCGCCCGCGGTGGTCTAAGCTGCGCCCTCTCCATAGCCACCGCATCCGCGGGAAGACCTCGGGACAACCACGGCTACTTACTGCCTGATTTGTGACATTGAGCCCGCGTCCGCTCCTCTCACACCCGCGTCCTCGGGGAAATCCAATTAAATTGGGGGAATGATTGATGTTTGCGTGGAGAAATAGGGAAGTGCGAAGGTGGCTGGTTGTGGGTGGAATTTGTGGTGCGAATTGGAGTGTAAGAGGCTGAATTTCGTGGTTGTTGGTGGAGGAAATAAAGGGCAGCAGGGGTTGCTTTGTGTGGCTGTTTTTGTGCGGTGGTGGAGATGGAGCAGGGGCAGCAGGTGGTGGCGGTTTGCTGGTTGTTTCGGTGGTGATTGGAGGTGGAAGGTGCGGCTAGTGGCTGCGGTATTTGGTGGTGCAAAGGTGTGGTTGTTGCGGGATGTTGGTGGTGTGATTTAAGTGCGTGGCTGCTGCTTGTGTTGGCTGGGAGCAGGGGAGATCGGTGAGTGGTAGTTGTTGTTGTTGGGGTTGGTGTTTGCGTGGTGATGAGTGTGTGTGTTGTGGGGAAGGTGCTGCCAAGGGAAGTTGCTCCTGTGTGTTGTTGGAGCAGGGGAGCTTGGAGTGGTGAAGGATAAGAAATGGTGGTGTAGGTTAGGCTAGCAGCAGGGGTTGGCTCAAAGGCAGCAACTTGACTTAATTCTCGGACGTTGAACTCGATCGACCAAGGACCCGAAAACACCTACAACAAAAAAAAACACGAGGAAAGGATCGGGACATAATAAAATAAAAATAAATAAAATAAAAGTAAATAAAGTAAAATAGAATATAAAGGAAATAAAACTAAAACTACGAATTAAGGACTAAAATAATGAAAAACACATAAAAACTAAACAAAATCAAAATGATTTATTAAAATGGAAAACCAAATAAAATTCAGAAAAATATAGGAAAATAATGAAAGAAAATAGAGAAAAAGAACCTAAATCTTATTCTTTTGAGCGCCATAAATGACGCTCATCAAATTCCCCCAAGCTAAACTTTTGCTCGTCCTCGAGCAAAATAAAATCCAACCCAAGGAAAAATGATGAAATTATTCAAGCAAGGAAAGAAACAAGAAAAACTAGAGAAGATGGGAATATACACTAACTCACTTTCGTAGGAATCATGGTCAATTTTAGCAATTAAAGACAAGCCATTTAAACCCCTAGATCGCCCTAGAGGACGAGTGATGCTCTCGTAAGGGTATCCTAAGAGTTTACCCATAACTCTCATAATAATACAAACAAGGCAAAGCATGAAAAAGAAAATAAAATACAAGAAAAGGAAACAAATATTCATGAAAGGACTTTTGCAAATGTACAAGCACAAGTGAATGCAAATCTTTCTAAACAAGTAAGGGAGTGCACGCTACAAGATACCTAAGGTTGATTGAAACATAAATATGCTAAGCATAGGAACTAGTTATCACACTCCACTTTCATCCCAAACGGTCTTACTGCATTCCCCCTACTAATCTCATATCTTCCCTTAGTGAGCATCTCATAGATTCCGCGAAGGAACCGGAAAAAGATCAAAATTTTAGGCTACTCGACATCTTGACTTCGCATCCCCTTTCCTTAGGCAATGACCCATGATTCCCTCCCCCGAATAGTGACTCAACTTTCTAGGTCGAAAGGTCTTTCCCCAAGGTTGTAACGTAAGGCATAAAGGGTGAAGGTAGGCTAAAATTTTAAAATTTGGTGGTTATCCTAAAATGTGTAGCAAAGACCGGCCAAATCTCAACACCAAACTTAAGTAATCACCAAATAAAAATGTATTAACACCCCCAAGCTTATTCAAAGCAATACTCTACTAAAATAGGAACAAAAAGCGTGAACGCTTTCCCTCCCCAAGCTAAAGTAAGCATTGTCCTCAATGCAAAGAGAGGTGAAAGTCACTAGGAAAAATATTTTTTCAAGTTTTTTTATTTTTCTCTTTTTTTTTTGTTTTTGAATTTTCTCTTACACCTTTAAAGCATTAGTCCTAGGTGAAGAAGGTTGTGAATAGGAACTTTCACCTTGAGTCTTTGAAACAAATCCGGGAGGGGGACCTCTTTGAGAATTATTTTGAAAATTACCCCTTCCTTGATTGTTCCAATTACCCCTATTTTGACTTTGACCATACCCTTGATTATGGTTTCCACCACCTTGATTATGATTACCACTACCTTGGTTATGATTTCCATAACCTTGGTTTTGGTTACCATAACTTTGGCCTTGATTACCATAATTTTGGCTTTGATTTTGGCCACTATAACCTTGGTTATTATAGCTACCACGAGAACCTTGGTTCCCTTGGTTTCTATAACCACCTCCTTGGTTATAGTTGTCAAAATTGCCTTGGCCTTGGTAGTTCCTATTCCATTGACCTCTTTGATTATCAAACCTTTGACCATTGTTATTCGACACATAATTCACATGTTCACTTTCATTGTTATCAAACTCATCAACACATTCATTAGGACAAGTACTAGAGTCATGATCATACGATCCACATGCATCACAAAACAAGCAACCCATAGGCATATTATGTGAAGAGGGAGGGGGTTGAGAGTTAGAAGGAGTACCTCTCCCCTTAAATTGGGAGGGAAGATTCGAAGCTTGAGAAGAGGAAGAAGTGCTCTCCAACTTAGCTTTGATTGCGGTGACCTCCTTTCCTAAGTTTGTCATTTGGGAGGAAAGGTTGTTGATCGCATTTAGATGGTCCACCGAGTACAATGAAGATTACTTGCTTGAAGAGTCCCTCTCCCCATCTTGCCAATCCCTTTAGTATGTCACCACGTCCTCAATGATGTCCACAACTTCCTCTTCGGTCTTGTTCATGATAGGGCCCCCGGCCCCTCCATCAAGGCATAACTTGCCTTGGGGACTTAAACCGCCATAGAAGATTTGGATCACTTGGTATGTTGGGATTCCGTGGTGAGGGCACTCCCTTTGATACTCTTTAAATCTCTCCCATGCTTCGTAAAGGCTTTCACTTGGCCTTTGCTTGAACCCTTGAATCAAGGCTCTTGCCTCCGCCGTCTTCTTTTGAGGGTAGAAGCGGGACAAGAAGGCCCTTGTCACATCGTCCCAAGTTCTCAAAGAGTTGGGCTTCACCTCTTTGTCTAGCCACTCCAAAGATCTTCCTATGAGAGAGAAAGGGAACAACTTGAGGCGGATGAATTCTTGAGAAACCCCATTGACTTTGATGGTGTTGCAATATTTTTCAAACTCCTTAAGGTGGTTCAATGGGCTCTCATTCTTAGCCCCACTATATTGTCTTCTCTCAATCAAGGTGATCATTGCTGGCCGAATTTCGAAGTCATTTGCCGGTGTAGTAGGTGGAGCTATGCCGCTCTCAAACCTATATGCACCGGGCACTCCAAGCTTCTTCAAGGCCACTCTAGGATTTTCACCCATGCCTTGCTCTTCTTGAATCTCTTCTTCGCTTGAAGAACTATAACCCAAGGATATATTAGCCACTCTTCTTCTTGAATGAGTTCTCTCAATTTCCGGATCAAGGGGAACAATGGAACGATCACGGGTTCTATGCATGCAAAACTCAAAGAAAATATTAGTAGCACGGCTACAAGTGTAGCCTAAAGAAACAAAATCTTTTTGTATTTTTCAAATAAAATGAAGTGGACACAACAACAAAAGCTAAGCACCAATAGCATTCCCCGGCAACGGCGCCATTTTGACAAGAGGAAAATGCATGTCGTTATCTACCCTTTCCCCAAGTCAAACTAAATTTGTAAACACCTAACCAACCTTATATAAATATAGGGCAAGTTAAGGGTCGATCCCAAGGGAATGCAATGATGAAAACTAAAGTCTAAGTCAAGCTACCTCGAAGTCGAAATTGAGATTATGGTTGGTACTAAAGTGAACTAAATCAAGTTTAACAAGTAATCAGAGGTCGAAACACTAGGGATATGGGTTCCACATGCAAGATCGATGATAATGCTAGTTCAAAGCTCAATTAATTAATTCAAGTATTGCAATGGACAAACAATAGTAGCAATCAAGAGAGTTCAAATGCTATCCTCTATAGGCCAATCTAGTGGTCACTATGAAAGGCAAACCAAGAAGAATCACAAACAAACTCAATCAATTAGAGCAACCTTCAAATCAATTGGTCATGTCATTAAGAGTTGCAATGCCATCTAGATTAATCTTATAGGGTGATCAATCCTAGTCTAATCAATCTCATGCAAAACTATGTCAACCAATTTAATTGCAACAAATCAATCAATCAAAGAGCATCAACTAGCAATTCCATTAATCAAACATGCTTCCCCCTTTCCCTAGAAACTAATCTACTCACTAATCATGGTGAAATTCAAGAACAAATAACTAGAAATTGCATTGATCATCATTCTATTTCAAAGTCTAATAGAAATCAAAGTATTCAATAATATCAAACTTAAATCCAAAGGAAAACAAGCATCAAGCAAAAATCAAATAGCAAGTAAGTAAGAGATGAAAGAAGGAAGAGATTCTCACTAATATTGATGATTGAAAATGAAGAAATCCAAACTTGATTGATCAAATGTTGAGTTACAAATCCAAAACCAAGAACTTCTCTCTAACTTCTCTCTAGATTCTCTCTCTAAAACTAAGCTAATGAAATATTATCAAAAAGTTGGATTCAAAAAGGAAATACAATTCTATTTATAAGCTAAGAAGAAAACGGCAGCTCCCGCACCCTCTCCCGATAGACCCGCGCCCGCGGAGAAATGGGTACGGAACCCTCCGCGGGCTATCTGGGCAGTACCTGCGCCAGCGGCATCAGGGACCCGCGCCCGCGGCAATGACACCCGCGCCCGCGGCTAATCCCCTGCTCCAAAAGCTGATCAGGGGGGCCGCGGTCTCTCTGAAAGGAGCGGCCTCTCCATTTTGCCCGCGCCCGCGACCTGCTGGAATGCCTTGGAGACCTCTCCAAGGCCTCTCCAAGGCCTCTCTAAACCCTCTCTAGCCAAATGCTTCTTCCTTGCTTGATCATTGAGGTCCCGAATTGCATCCTTGCCAAGGTGAATCTCACAATACCTACACAAGTAAACAAAGGAAGGAAATAAAAGGGAAAAAGAGCCAAAAAGAGGAAAACACGATAAAAACACGAGAATCATAAAGAAAAGAGGAAAAAGGAGAAACTAAAGGAAAGAGGACCAAAATTGAGAGATAAAAGCATGAAAAAGGGAAAGAAATAACCTAAAAGACTACCCTATGAGTGCCATAAATGACACTCATCAACGCGCAAATCAAGCATTATTCCTAATTTCCAAAGGGGTACTTTTCATAAATGACATAAAAGACTAAAAACGAGTATAAAAATACGAAGAAAACCTAGCCTAAGAGTGCCATAAATGGCACGCATCATCTGCGTTTTCTATTTTGTCGTCCCAAGCCATCATTGCGTCCCCAGGCGGAACGACAATATCCCACCCATTTCCAAAGGGGTGCTTTTCTTTGAAAGCCCTGAAGCCACTCTTCAGCAGGGCTATGTCACCCGGAAGCATCCTAATTTTCTTCGGGTCAGAGTTGTCAGCAACTTTCACCGGTTGTTGATAGTCAGCCGCGAAATTATCTTGATCTGAGCCAGAAGCCTCGGCTCCCGATCTTTCAGCAGCCTCAGTACCGCCTGATCCTTCCCCGGATCCATTAGAGGAGGCGGCCTCTTCACCGTCTACCTCTCGTACGCTTGAGCTCCCGGTAGAAGATGGAGCCTCATCAGAATTGCTGCTCTCCTCCAAACCCTCATGTTCCCCATCCGGAACAACCTTGTCGGCAGGCACTTCCATACCGCGCCGGCTCCTAGACCTTCTGGCCGTCTGTTTGACTCTTGTCGTTGTGTCCTGCACAGACACAGAGAGGGAGGAATTCGGGGATGAGCACAGCAGTTCCGACAGTCTAGAAAAGGCACCCCCTGTTCTAGACTCAGCCGTTCCGGGAGGCCGGCTGAGTGTCCTAGGCAGTGCCGAGTGTGTGGATTGAGAGCTCATTTTATTTTCAAAAACTATGTATACAGACTGAAAAAAGAATGTACAAAAGTTGGAAAAGAAAAGCTAAAAATGGTACAGGAGGTTACCTTGCGTTTAACTCTGGAAACTCTGAAAACTGCTACAGACGGTGACCGGGTGTTGCAAGGTTAGCACACGAAAATCTTGAGAATTTGATGCAGGTGGAGTAAGAGAATCTCTCTAAAAAATCTCTCTTTCTCTCTCTAGAAAGTCAAATGAAAATGAAGTGAGACAAGGGGGGGGGGGGTAAACTTCTATTTATAGAAGGTGAAAACGGGGACATCCCGTTTGAATTTTAAATTTTACTAGCCATTGTTACTGTTCACCTATGATAGGTGGACACGTGTCATAGGTCCCACGTGACATCCACGTGACCCTTGTGAGGAGCAAATGTTTAGGGTAAAAATTACCATAGATAGGTGTCCTAATAAGAGAAGGCCACGTGTCAAGACCAGGCTGACCCAAGTGGTCCCCTAGCCATCTGACACGTGGCTCCTTCAGATAAATTCTGAAATGGCGGCCTTCAAGGGCCCAAATCCCAAGAAACCGCCGTAATTCGGCACAGCCCACTAAAATCTAGGTCAAGTAACATAGATAGGGGCACACCTACCAATGACCCTATAAATAGGGAGATATTTCCCCATTTTGGGGACACATTCAATCATTTATTACACCTACTTTCACTCTCATCAGAGAAACACCTGAGCTTGGAATCCAAGCAGATCCCCACCTAAATTTCCGTACTCTTTATTCTCTTTCAAGTTACTAACTTGATCTTCGGAGGCGGAGCTCCACCACCCGGAGTCTCCGTGTTTTTGCAGGTACAACTCGAGCCGGACCAGTCTTTGCGACGTAACTCTCCCGAGGGAAAAAAACACCCAAAACAGGAGTGACATCGCCTTCATAGTCTTATATGTCGATGACATATTGCTCATTGGAAACAACATTCTGTTATTAGAGTCTGTAAAGGCTTGGCTCGGAAAATGTTTTTCAATGAAAGACTTGGGAGAGGCAGTACATACTAGGCATCAAGATCTATAGGATAGATCGAAAAGGATGATAGTATTGAGTCAAAGTACATATATTGATAAGGTACTAGCTCGTTTCAAAATGGAAGGGGCCAAGAGAGGTCATCTACCCATATGACATTGCATAACCCTAAGCAAGAAGCAGTGTCCAAAGACACTTGATGAGCGAGAAAGGATGAATTAGATTCCATATGCTTCGCTAATTGGATCGATCATGTATGCCATGACATGTACTAGGCCAGATGTATCGTATGCCTTGAGCGCTACGAGCCGATACCAATAAGACCTAGGAGAGGCGCATTGAACTGCGGCCAAGAATATCCTAAAGTACCCGAAAAGGAACAAGGATAAATTCCTGGTCTATGGTGGCAGAGATGAATTAGTTGTTGAGGGTTATACCGACACAAGCTTCCAGACAGACAGAGACGACTTCAAGTCACAGTCTGGGTACATATTCTGTCTCAATGGAGGAGCGTTTAGTTGGAAGAGTGCTAAGCAAAACACAACTGCAGATTCTACAACTGAAGCCAAATACTTGGCAGCATCTGAGGTAGCTAAGGAGGCAGTTTGGATTCGCAAGTTCTTTGGTGAACTTGGTGTTGTACCCTCCATCAAAGGTCGAATAGACCTCTATTGTGACAACAATAGAGCTATTGCTTAGGCTAGAGAGCCAAGAGAACATCAGAAGGTCAAACATGTCAAGCGGCGGTTTCACATGATTCGAGAATGGAAACCAGAAGGTGAAATCATAATTTGTAAAGTTGGAACGAATGACAATGTAGCCGATCCACTGACTAAACCTTTGCCTCAAGTGAAGCACAACAAGCACGTTGAGGCAATGGAAATCAGGCACATCGGAGATTGGCTTTGATTTCCTTATTTTAGTGTTTTAACTAATTTTGGACAATTTTAATGTAAAGCACTATGATTAACCATTCAGTTTTGGAGTAATTAAATTTTTCATGCGATTTAAATCACTCCGTTGACTATTTAATTGTTGTTTTGAATTAAATAATGAGTCCATTCGATTCTTGGAATATTCAAAATAGGGTATCAAGACCAGTCTTGGTAAGGAAACACCTATTAAGTGAACATTGAATATTATAATCGAGAATTATCCCTAATTGAGGTCATTTAAACGATGGATGATTAATGACCTTTTTAGATTAATGTGTAGTTTGATTTATAGAACCGTTTCTTGTGCTAAAAGGACATGATTGTCATGAATCATTTGCACAGGTATTGGTTTAGAACCATACTGGATCGACCTATGAGAATACTTTAAGAGATTATAAATCGTCATAAGTATACTTCTCATTATTGCTATAGGAACCTTTTTCCTTGACCATGAGTATTGTGAGCTTTCTTGTTTGAGTACTAGTCCGTTTTGATGATTGTCAAACGTCTGCCGTAATAGGGGATTATAACGACATCAGTCGGGCGGCTAGGTCCTCTTAGTAAGAGAAGCTACAATACAAGACTCGAAATGTCCTCCTATTAAAAAAAATAGGGAAGATGTCTTTGTTGTTTACAAGGCCTCTCGTACAGCGAGACTGTAAAATGCATGGTCGTGCTCGGATGGATTTTAGAAATCATCTGTTTATTGACAGTCGGACTCGGAATCGAGAAACACTTCTGGACGTAATAAGGTTGACAAATAAATCTTACCTTATAGTTGATGTAGAGGCATTAAGCGACATAGGAAAAGGGCTATACACTAAAAGCACACTTGTCCGGAAGGACAAGTGGGAGATTGAAAGGAATGGTGTCCTTCGAACAAGTGTATTATTGCAATAGGGGGTTCAGAATTATTAGAAAGCTAATTTTTCAGTGAGGTCAAGTGATCGCAACGCCTGGGTGGAGGCCGCTTCCGATCAGTAATATTAATGCATAATTAATATTACAACTTAATCTTGACTAAACCCTTCGAGTCACACCCAAGCAACTAACGAGCCAAAGCGACGAATTAATTCGAAAGTAATCAATGAGTCGATCGAGTAATTAATATTTAGACGTCGGAAATTCGAGCTTGGAGCGTCAAAATCGAGCGTCGGAATCAAATCTCAAATGTCGAGCCAAAATTTAGGATTTGGCGAGACGGGAAAATGCTTCAAGTAACAAGTAAAATCCTAGCCACGCGAAAGGCTAGGGAAGTGCGCCAAATAGGAGCGTGCCACGTGGCAGCCACGTTGGCAGCATGCCACGTTAGCAGCATGCCACGTTGGCAGCACGCCACGGTGGCAGCAACATTTGGTAAAAGGGGGCTGTGGACCCGGGTGACGGGTCATGAACATGGGCCAAAAGGAAGTGGCCCAACCGAATCTAACTTGGGGCTCAAGGTTGGGTGACACATGGTTAGCTCACAATACATGTGAGTTGCATTGGGGACCAAGTGAGAAAGTGGTCCTCACCTAACCATGTGACACTTGTTACTTGTTTCTTGATTTATTTAACTAATGGTTGAATTCATCAATCTTTCCATGTGGGATTTTTTTATGAAAAAATCCCACATTGAAAGATGAGTGGAATTCACAAGGAAGCTTTCCTTATAAATATCCAAGGCATGGCTTGGGATTGTTCACTTGAGTAAGAGTTGAAAAAGGCATCACTATTTGTGAAAACCTTTGAACTCAAGAGTTGAAAAAGGCATCACCATTGTGAAAACCTTTGAACTCAATTACTCGGGTTTAGGTCGGGACTTGCTAACTCCAAGGCATTGGACCCTTGTTGGTGTTCGAGTTCTGGGTGGACTTCCGTTGGAGGTCGTCGTAATTTCGAGGCTAACTTTCGAAGTAAGAGCCCCTTGAGGTCGGGCGAAGCACGCGTTAAAGGTATAATTATTATCTTAATCTTGTCATTAAGTTAATTATGTTTATGGTTTTACTCATTGTGAGAGCGGTCTTGTTTTTGGGTTTGTTTCCGCGGTGAATCGGACTCACCAAACCCCAACAACGGTATCGGAGCCTTGCTCGTTTATTTTTAAAATCATATTATTTTTCAAGGTGTTGTTATGGCTTAATTTTTCTGGTTTTAAGTGGCTAATTAGATTAGTAGCTCGGTTTATTAATTTTAATCCTATATTAGAGTTGAGTTCATCTCCCGAACCTAGATTTTGACCCAAAAATAGTGAATTTATCTTCAATAACTTGAAGATTTCTACTCAACCTACGTGGGGCTTGAGCATCAATATAAATATTATCTTCAACAACTTCAAGATTTTTGGATGAATTAGATTCAAGTGGGATGATAGGAGTTTCGCTTAATGAATTAGCTTGCTCCTACACTTGACTTGTCATGGCAGAGTAATGCCCCTCGCTAGGGGTGAAAGTTCAGTTTTCGGTTTGGTTTATTGCCCAAACTGAAACCGAACCACAATATTTCGATTTTTGGATTTTGCAAACCACACCGCACCACTTAGCTTTGAAACCAAACCAAACCAAACCACCTAAATTTCGGTTTTCTTAAAAAAAGCCCAAACCGCAACGAATTCCGATCAAGCATCATAAACATAAAATATTGCAAAAATACTGAACCAAACCACACTAAACATAAACCGAACCAAACAAAACCAAACTGAACCAAAACCCACAACGACCCAACCCACCTTATTTCACCACATTTTCACTCAAACCCTAACCCTAGATCGACCCAAAACTACTTACTACCACTGCAATTCAATCACACACCACCATAAAAATATAAAAATAAAGTAGAAAAAAAACTTAAACCTCGAATTTGGGTTTTAAAGGTCAAATTCGACCATGAAAACTCTAGATTTAGTGTTTTCATGGTCGAATTCAACATGAGAACCCTTTAGTTGATGGTGTTCGAAATGAAAAACCTTTAGTTGATTCCCTTGATGGTGTTCAAAAAACCTTAAAATGTTCGCCGATGGTGATGCGGGCTGGTGTGGGGAAAAGAGGAGATGGGAGTGAAAGTGGAGAAGAGATCAAAGAGGAAAGAGAAAGGGCCTAAATTACTCTACTTTATTGCCTTCGTTTGGAATAAAATCTGTTGGGTTTCTTCGTTTGAGAAAGGAGAGAAAGTGATAAGATGAGAGAGAGGGCGGAGAAAAGAGAAGAGGAAAGGAGAGGTGAGAGGGTGCAAGTAGGGTTTTTTTTTGCTTTATATACTTAGGGTAAAATCTGTTAGGCTAGGGTATTTTTTGGGTTTGGGCCTAAATTTCGATTTGGTTCTGTTTTTCACTTTCTCAAACCGAAAACTAATATATTTTTTTTTCAAAACCGAAACCGTACCGATCCACTTTTGAAAAAACCGAACCTTATTTGTTATTCGGTTTGGTTTTCGGTTCGGTTCGGTTTTAAATCGAGTTTGTTTCACCTTTAGCCCTCGCCTCAAACGCGGTTTGATCTACATTCATTTGTTGGTCATCTTGAATTTCTTCAAGAACTATTTCACTCCCACTTGTCTTTCTAGAAATAAACTCCTTTTCGAGAAAGACACCATCACGAGGAACAAACACTTTATTCTCTTAACGATTATAGAAGTAGTAACCCTTGTCTCCTTTGGGTATCCCACAAATAGACATTTATCTGATTTGGGTGCAAGTTTGTCTGATAGTAAACGTTTTACATAGGCCTTACAACCCCAGATTTTTAGAAAAGATAAGTTTGGAACCTTTCCGTTCCACATCTGATATGGAGTCTTTTCTACAGCCTTTACATAGAGTGTGTGCAGATGTTTCTAGAGCATATCCCGAAAAAGAAATTGGAAGACCAGCAAGACTCATCATGGATCGAACCAAATCTAGTAAAGTTTGATTCCTCCTTTCAGACACACCGTTTAATTGTGGCATCCAGGGCAGAGTCAATTGTGAAACTATTCCACAATCCTTTAGATGATTATCGAATTCTTGGGTCAAATATTTGCCACCACGATCAGATCGTAATGCTTTTATCATTTTACCAAGTTGATTTTGTACCAAATTTTGGATCTCTTTGAACTTTTCAAATGATTCTGACTTATGCTTCATTAAGTAGGCATACCCATATCGACTTAAATCATTAGTGAGAGTAATGAAGTAACTAAACCCACCTGTTGCCTTCGAACTCATAGGCCCACAAACATCCATATGTGTGAGTACCAAGAGGTGAATGACTCTTTTACCTTTTTCAATAAAAGGGGATTTTTTCATTTTTCCCATTAAGCATGATTCACATACATCAAAAGATTCAATCGAATGATGTAAGGATTCCATCCTTTTGTAAGTTTTGGATGCGCTTTTGGTTTTTCACCCATTCGGCAATGCCATAGATATGTTGGATTTAAATCATTCGACTTTTGTTTCTTGCTATATATATAATATAGACTTGTACTGTCCTATTAAGCACTGAAAAACCATTAATCAATTTCGCACTAGTGTAGAACATGTTATTGTAAGAAATGGAACAACATTTGTTCTTAATCTCAAAACAAAAACCTTCATTATCCAAAACTGAAATAGAAATAAAGTTCTTACTAATAGATGGAACGAAATAACAATTATTAAGTTCTAAAATTAAACCAGACGGTAAATGTAAACTACAACTTCCGACTGCAAGTGCAGCAACTCTTGCTATATTTCCGACGCGAAGCTCTACCTCGCCCTTTGCTAGTTTTCTACTTCTTTTTAGTCCCTGCACATCATTAACTACGTGAGAACCACAACCGGCATCAAATACACACAAAGAAGTAGAAGTCAAATTGATTTTTATAACATAAATACCTGAAGTGGAAGCACCTGACTTCTTGTCCTCCAAGTATTTGGGGCAGTTTCTCTTCTAGTGACCTATCTTCTCACAATAGAACGAAAAATTTGCTTTTTGCAGCAACTTTTGGCTTAGCGGTTGGCTTAGGCTTTTCAGAAATAGTGACAACTTGCTTGCCTTTCTTCTTCTTGCCAACCCCCTTCTTTTTGAAACCCTTTCCCTTTTGGATCATCAAAACCTCTTTCTATGGTTCTTTGGGAATGTTCCTTTCAGCATTGACTAGCATCCCATGCAATTAAGTCAAAGTCTTTTCAAACTCATTCTTGTTGAAAGTCATCCTGAACTGATTAAAGTTGTCAGGCAATAAGTGGAGAATGATATTAGTACCCAACTGTTGGCTATAAGGGAATCCTAGACGTTCCATGTTTTAAAAAAAAACCCATCATTTTGAAAGCATGCTAGTGAAGGTTCACCAATTTCCATCTTACATTCCAAAATCTCCTTATTAGTCTCAGACCTCTAAATCCTGTCCTGTTTCTAAAACATGGTGCGTGGCGCAGCGTGCTAGCACATGGCTAGCAAGCAATGCTAGCATGCGCGCAACGCGCCAGCAGCAGACTAGCAGCGCTAGCTAGCTAGCAGAGTGCTAGCACTATTAGAAATGGGCGCACAAGGGCCTTAGAAATAAGGGCCAGCAAGGCAACCTTGGGGCTCAAGGCAAGGCCTTCCATGTGGCGGCAGCTCATTGAAGTCGAGAGAATGTGAGTGGCGGCTTAGGGAAGCTTGGGGATCAAGCTTTTTTCCCCCCTTCCCCTTGTGGTTCTCACCTACCCTCTCTCTCTTTATGACACTTGTTGATTAATTATTGTTTTGAGATTTTCTTTTATTTTTGATTTAAAAATAAAATGGAAAATTTATTTTTACCAACTCTCCTACATTGATGGGAGAGTGGAATCCTCATATGAAATTCTCTAAAATTACCCACCTTGGGAATTAGAGAACTTCACTTGAGTTGGAACTCAAAAAGGCATCTCCATAATTGTAAGAAAACCTTTAAGTTCACATAAAACTCGAGTAGTTGTTTTTGGTCAGAACTTGGCTAAACTCCGAGTTAGAGACCGTTCGGGTCGTGATTGCGGGTGGACTATCGTTGGAGGTCTACGCGCTTGCGAGACTCGGCTTTCGAAGTAAGAGCTCGTCGAACGAGCGAAGCACGCGTCAAGGGTAAGATGATCTTTTTACTCGATCTTGTTATTTATGTCTTTTAGTTATATTAATTGTGTGCGGGTCTTAAGGTCGGGTTTTGTTCCGCGAAAGTCGGACTTTCAGAAACCCAACAGTTGGCATCAGAGCCAGGTTCATTTATTTTTGTAACTAAAATTTTCAAGGTGTTTAAAATGGATTTAATTTCTGGTTGTTGTTATTTATTAGATTAGTAGCTCGATTTTATTAATTTTAATCTCGTTTTATTTAGAATTTTAGCTCTAGAACACAGATTTTCGCCCAAGACTAGTGAATTTTGGGTGGAATCGATATTCTTGAAACATATTGATCCTTCAAGGTTTAGGAAAAAGCCAAATTCTGCCCAGAAATGCCTGTTTTAAGGGATTTTTCGTTTTGACGAAAAATTTTAAATCTTTTAAACCTTGAATCTTAATGGCATATTAATAGTGATTATGCATTTGGTTCTTTCCATTATGCTTTCGCAATTTTAGACCACTTTTGAGCATGATTACTTGGTAGTAATTGGTTCTTAATGGTTGGCTCAAATTTTCACATAATTGCAAATAGATTGCTTTAAGTGTGAAAAGTTTGTATTTTAAGGCTCTTAAGTACTAAAGATTTAAGTGCTATAATAGATAGATTGCTTTAAGTGTGAAAAGTTTGCTTTATGTTCATTATTCCAACTCCCTTTTATTTTGTCAAATCTTGTGATTAATTTAATTTGGTTAAATTAATAGTGAGAATAGCCATTCTTTTTATTGCATCAAGTTGGACCAAATTGTATTAAAGAATAGTTCTTGGAATTAATTTGGTTAGTGCACTTGAATAAATTAATTAAGTTGGACCTGTTTTATTTTCATTTATTTTGTTCAATAAATTGATTCTAAAATTAATTTAGAATTAATAATAAATGTCACATAAAAATCGGAATTTTTCTCGAGGCACGAGCACACAAATCGAGGCCTAAGAGCCCCAAGCATGCACTTGGCCAGCCAGGTTGCTAGCGCAGCCCACATGGGGCTGCCGAGGCTGCTGGGCGCCTCGAGTCAGTGTGTGTGTGTGCTGTGCGCGCATAGGCAGCAGCATGGCGCAGCAGCAGGTGTGTGTTGTGTGTGCTGCGGGTGTGCGTGCGATGGTGTGCACATAAGTGCAGCACCCTGTACGTGCGATTGTGTGCAAATGAGCGGCTGGTGCGCGGCTTGGTGCGGCAGTAGGTGCACCGTGCGTGCGGCATGGTGCGAGGCTAATGCACGTGGTACATTGCTTGCGGTGCGATGTGCATCTACGCGATGCATAAACTCGCGTAACAAGGCTATTATAGCCGTGACTTGCTGCGTGAAAGTTCGCTGATGTGGTCGATGTAACGTGCAAGCGACATCGTCCACTCCCATGTTCATGGAGCATCAAGCAGTCGAGCGAGTAGTGGCCATGCAAAACACTCTAAGTCTTAGTGTTAGACACTTAGAGATTACTGGACTACGTAATTTTGCATTTTTGCCAATTTAATTATTTTATTTATTTTAGTTAATTTTTGGAGGCTAGGCCTCGAGTTTTGAGCGGCACTTGCAAAATTTTTAATTTGGCAAAATATTGGGTTTACCGTCTTAATTAATTGGATTAATTAAGTTAGATGTGGAATTTAGTGGGAGCTTCAATTTTAATTGCGCTTAATCACATAATTGGTTAACAACTTTGACTAGTTTTAATTAGACGCGTTAATCAAATTAATCACCTAAATTAGTTACTAGTTTACGCATTTTATGCATTGTTACTAGTTTATCGTTGTAAAATGCATGGGCCATTCACATATAGTGAATGGATGAATGGAATGTATATTCTCTCACACGTTTTTAGAAATGGCAACTAGTGGGGCCCTATTAGGATAGAAAATATGGACTGTGTTCCGTCATGTATTTTTGTAAATCTAAATACGGTCTGCGAACCGTTGCGTATTTTTGTACCTTAATATTTAGATTAATCCTAATCGTAGATACTTGTATTTGCATTATTTTGGTTATGTCTTGAAGACGGTGTTTCTTGGAAGATGAAGCCATAAAGTTGCAATTCAAGATCCTTGAAGACTTGAAGACTCAAGGGGTCATGCTAGTTGTCAAATGCATCATTTACTTTTGTTTTCGATATATATTTATGCTTATATATATGAATGATATGTTAGATTCATGTTTAGAATTTCGAATGTTGTGATGATTAATTAAGTTCACTTAAAAAAAAAACCAACATAGAAATACTAGGTCCCTAAAATATTGAGTAAAACTTGCCATTCCAAAACAACACTTATTGACCTAATGAGAGTAGTGATGGGCTACGCCAAAGCGAGGCATCACTATTACTCCTAGGAACGTAAGGTATGTTGATAGGTTTTCCAAAGCAAGATATCATAATACAAGTTGGTTTGGTTATACTCAACGATATGAGTGATAGAGTCCTAACATGTCGTGGCGAAGGAGATAAATTTTTGAGAGAGCATTAGATGCGACGATTTATCTAACCAAGAGTGGCTTAGAGCCATTAGCAAAGAGTTGCTTACATTAGAATAATAAGTGTTAAGACAAGCCAAAGCATGCTTAACTACTTATTGATTCTTTGGATCTTGGAATCGACTTATTCTCACCAAATGGGGACAAATTTAATGTGTGAATAAGACGTTTAAATAATTTTGATATATATATATATATATATGCATGAATTCAATCTTATTTAAGTATTATGAATGGTTTTTCATTTCAAATTCTTTCAATTTTAGAATCATGTCTTCAACTAATAACGACAACAACCTAATGTGCCCGGAACTTCCCGAAAAGTTACCATTTTCTTTGAACTTGGTGAACTTTAAGGATTGGGAAGAGGAACTCCAAAAGACCCTCCGAAATTTCTACTTGGAGCACATTCTGTACACTCCCATCCCGAGCTTTTACTCAAAGGAGTGATAAGGCTCATGAGGAATGGAGTAGGGATTGCAAAAGAGTCTCGTGACTTATGGCAAACTCCATCCCGGAACAATGGAAGGGGAAGTTCTCCAACTATTTTCTGGACATGAACCTAAAAGCTCTAGAGGATATAGTCAATTTGAGGGTTACCAAGAGCATCAAAGGCAACTATGATGGTCTCGTGGAGGAAGTGACTAGGTTACTCTCCAACATGAAGATTAATCCAGCGTAAGAGGGATGCCTTGCCAAGGAGAGGCAAGAGGAATGGGCACAAGTCTACAATGCTAGACTAAGACCCGGAATGCCACTTTGAGCCCAAGCGCTCTGAATGACAAGGCTATTTAGTCAATTGGAGCTCATTGGCAAGCCGTGTTGGGTTTCGATGAGTCCAACTCACCGCGGAACAAAACTCGACCCCAAGACCCGCTCATAATTAATATTACTAAATGACATAAATAACAAGGGAGAAAAGACGATCTTGCCCTTGTCGCGTGCTTCGCTCACACACGGAGCTCTTACTTCAAAGCCAAGTCTTGCAAGCGTAGAGACCTCCTACGGTATACACCCGCAACTCGACCTGACCGGTCTCTTACTTGGAGTTTAGCTATGTCGGACCAAAACACTACTCGAGTATTATATGAACTTAAAGGTTTTCTCTCAAGTGGAGATGCCTTATTGAGTTCCTACTCAAGTGACTTTCACTAAATCCCAAGGTGGGTATTTATAGAGAATGTCATGAGAGAATTCCACTCTCCCATTAATGTGGGAGAGTTGGTAAAATCAATTTTCCCTTTTTATTTTTAAATCAAAAATAAAAAAAATAGCAAACAACTAATTAATCAACAAGTGGCAATTACACAAGGTGAGGCTAGGTGAGGACCACAAGGGGGAGGGGGGACCAAAATCCTTGCTCCCCAAGGATCCCCAAAACTGGCTGCTCTCACAAGCCGCAACGTGGCGCCCAGCCTTAGGCACCAAGGCTCGCCCAGCTGGTGGCCTTATGCTAGGCTAGGCCTGCCCGTGCTATGGTGCGGGAGGGCTGCTGCCTTGGCCCAGCAGCGAGAACTAGCACGCTTGTGCGCTAGCTCAGCAAGTATTGCTTGCTGCTTGCTGCTGGGCGTGGCGCACTATGGCGCTGCTAGCATGTTGGCTGGCCTGCGCGCCAGCATGCACACACGCACAACAAGCCGCGCATGCTATGCGGGTTGCTAGTGCAATTGTTGGGGTTTGGTGAGTCCGACTCACCGCGAAAACAAACCCAAAACCAAGACCGCACTCGCAATAAATAAAACCATAAACATAATTAACTTAATGACAAGATTAAGATAATAATTATACCTTTGACGCGTGCTTCGCTCGACCTCGAGGGGCTCTTACTTCGAAAGCTAGCCTCGAGAATACGACGACCTCCAATGGAAGTCCACCCACAACTCGAACACCGACTAGGTCCAATGCCTTGGAGTTAGCAAGGCCCGACCGAAACCTGAGTAATTGAGTTCAAAGGTTTTCACAAAGGTGATGCCTTTTTCAACTCTTGAGTTCAAAGGTTTTTACTACTAGTGATGCCTTTTCCAACTCTTACTCAAGTGCTTTTCCCAATACCCCAAGTTGGGTATTTATAGGGAAATGCAAGAGTGTGAAAAGCTCTCCCATCAATGTGGGAGAATTTGATTTTCCCATTTTATTTTAAAGCTAAAATAAAATTAATAATCAAACTAGTAAGAAATCAACAAGTGGCAAGCATACAAGGAAGAGTAGATGAGGACCATTTGGAGGAGGGGGGACCAAACTTGCTCCCTACTCTCACTCCCATAACCGGCCACCTCAACCCCATAGCCCACAATTAAATTACGCCACGTGGCATCCACACTTGGGCACCAAGGCACCCAAGGTGGGCTCCCATGTGCTACGGCCCAACAGGCCACGCACCAAGTGCGGGCTGCTTGGCCGAGGCTAGCTGCCAGCACGTCGCGCATGATGTGCGGGCTACTAGCTACTGCCTGCTAGCATGCCTCGCACATTGGTGCTGGCTACTAGCTGCGGCCTGCTAGCATGCCTCGCACATTGGTGCGGGCTTCTAGCTGCCACGGCCTAGCAAGCCACGCACAAATTGTGCGGGCTGCTGGCTGCCGTATGCAAGCACAGCCACGCACACTAGTGCTGGCTGCGGTATGCTAGCCTAGCCCCGCACTTGGTGCTTGCTGCTAGGATTTGCCGCGCCCCTAGCACTCGGTTTTCCGATGCTAGGGGTATTTTGGTCATTGTTGATTTATTATTATTTTCACGTCTCGTCTTTTTACTATTTTTGACTCGACTTCCGCCGCTCGGTTTCGACGCTTCAAGCTCGAATTTCCAACGTCTAAGTATTTATTACTCGGTCGACTTATTAATTAATTCCTAATTAATTCGTCGTTTCGGCTCGTTAGTTGCTTGGGTGTGACCCGAAGGGTTTAGTCAAGATTAAGTTGTAATATTCATTATGCATTAATGTTACTGATCGGAAGCGGCCTCCACCCAGGCATTCCGATCACTTGACCTTACTGAAAAATTAGCTTTCTAATAATTCCGAACCCCCTATCGGAATAATATACTTGTTCGAAGGACACTATTCCTTTCAATCTCCCACTTGTCCTTCCGGACAAGTGTGCTTTTAGTGTATAGCCCTTTTCCTAAGTCTCTTAATGCCTCTTCATGAACTATAAGGTAAGATTAATTTGTCATCCTTATTTCGTCCAGAAGTGTTTCTTGATTCCGAGTTCGACTGTCGATAAACAGATGATTTCTAAAATCCATCCGAGCACGACCATGCATTTTACAGTCTCGCTCTACGAGAGGCCTTGTAAACAACAAAGACATCTTCCCTATCGTTAATAGGAGGACATTTCTAGTCTTGTAATGTAGCTTCTCCTACTGAGAGGAACTAGCCGCCCGAGTGATGCCGTTATAATCCTCTATTACGGCAGACGTTTGACAATCATCAAAGCGGACTAGTACTCAAACAAGAAAGCTCACAATACTCATGGTCGAGGAAAAAGGTTTCGATAGAAATAATGAGAAGTATACTTATGACGATTTTTAATCTCTTAAAGTACTCTCATAGGTCCATCCAGTATGGTTCTAAACCAATACCTGTGCAAATGGTTCATGACAATCATGTCCTTGTAGCACAAGAAATGGTGCTATAAATCAAACTACACACTAATCTCAAATGGTCATTAATCGTCCATCGTTTAAATGACCTCGATTAGGGTTAATTTTTGATTATAACATTCAATGTTCACTTAATAGGTGTTTCCTTACCAAGACTGGTCTTGATACCCTGTTTTGAATATTCAAAGAATCGAATGGACTCATTATTTAATTCTAAACCACAATTAAATATCCAACGAAGTGATTTAAATCACATGAAAAATTTAATTACTCCAAAACTGAATGGTTCATGATAGTGCTTTACATTAAAATTGTCCAAAATTAATTAAAACACTAAAATAAGGAAATCAAAGCCAATCTCCGATGTGCCTGATTCCCATTGTCTTAATGTGCTTGTTGTGCTTCACTTGAGGCAAAGGTTTAGTCAGTGGATCGGCTACATTGTCATCTATTCCAACTTTACAAATTCTGATTTCACCTTTTGATTTCCATTCTCGAATCATGTGAAAACGCCGCTTGACATGTTTGACCTTCTGATGTTCTCTTGGCTCTCTGGCCTGAGCAATAGCTCCATTGTTTTCACAATAGAGGTCTATTGGTCCCTCGATGGAGGGTACAACACCAAGTTCACCAATGAACTTGCGAATCCAAACTACCTCCTTAGCTGCCTCAGATGCTGCCAAGTATTCGCCTTCATTTGTAGAATCTACAATTGTGCTTTTCTTAGCACTCTTCCAACTAAACGCTCCTCCATTGAGATAGAATATGTACCCAGATTGTGACTTGAAGTCGTCTCTGTCTGTCTGGAAGCTTGCGTCGGTATAATCCTCAACAACTAATTCATCTCTGCCACCACATACCAGGAATTTATCCTTGTTCCTTTTCAAGTACTTTAGGATATTCTTGGCCGTAGTCCAATGCGCCTCTCTTGGGTCTGTTTGGTATCGGCTCGTAGTGCTCAAGGCATACGATACATCTGGCCTAGTACATATCATGGCATACATGATCGATCCAATTAACGAAGCATATATAATCTGATTCATCCTTTCTCGCTCATCAGGTGTCTTAGGACACTTCTTCTTGCTTAGGGTTATGCCATGTGACATGGGTAGGTGACCTCTCTTGGCCCCTTCCATTTGGAAACGAGCTAGTACCTTATCAATATAAGTACTTTGACTCAATCATATCATCCTTTTTGATCTATCCTATAGATCTTGATGCCTAGTATGTACTGAGCCTCTCCCAAGTCTTTCATTGAAAAACATTTTCGGAGCCAAGCCTTTACAGAGTCTAATAACGGAATGCTGTTTCCAATGAGTAATATGTCATTGACATATAAGACTAGGAAGGCGATGTCACTCCCACTGACCTTCTTGTAAACACAAGATTCATCTGGATTCTTGATAAAACTAAACTTACTGATGGCTTCATCAAATCGCAGATTCCAACTTCTGTTTGCTTGCTTTAATCCATAAATGGAATTTTTATGCTTGTATACCATTCTAGCGTTGTTTATGTAGACAAAATCTTTAGGCTGTGTCATATACACAGTTTCTTCCAAAACACCATTTAGAAAGGCGGTTTTGACGTCCATCTGCCATATTTCATAGTTGTAATATGCAGCAATCGCTAGGAAGATCCGAACGGATTTAAGCATTGCGACAGGAGAAAAGGTTTCATCGTAATCAATACCATGAACTTGTCTATAACCTATTGCTACCAATCTAACTTTGTAAATGAATAAATTTCCATCTTTGTCGGTTTTCAACTTGAAAATCCACTTACAAACTTGAAAATCCACTTACATCCGATAGGTGTGTACCCTTCGGGTAAGTCAACCAAGTCCCAGACTTGATTTTCAAACATGGAATCCATTTTAGATCTCATGGCCTCTTGCCATTTAGCAGAGTCGGTGCTTGCCATCGCTTGCTTGTAGGTTGCCGGTTCATCTCCATCCATGATTAGGATGTCCTGATTCTCGGTTAATACTAAACCAAGATATCTATCAGGTTGAGATCTCGGCCTTTGAGACCTACGTAGAGTAATGGACTGAGCATTTGCATTGTCAGTTCAACTTTGCATATTTTGATCACTTTGACCTTCGTCAACAGATGCTGTGTGAGCACTTTGACTGTCATTCTGATTTTGTTGCTCATCCTCACGAACTTCGTTCAGTTTGATTTTCCTCCCACTTGTCATTTTGGAAAGGTGCTCCTTCTCCAAAAAGTCACCATCGCGAGCAACAAACACTTTGTTCTCCGATTTGTTGTAGAAGTAATACCCTTTGATTTCTTTTAGGTAGCCCACAAAGTAAACCTTATCATATTTGGGATGAAGTTTGTCAAAAATCAATTTCTTGACATATGCTTCGCATCCCCACATCTTTAGAAAAGATAACCTAGGAGGCTTCTTTGTCCATAACTCGTATGGAGTCTTTTCTACAGCTTTCGATGGAGCACGGTTCAGTGTTAGTGCCGCAGTTAAAAGTGCGTGTCCCCAGAAAGAGATAGGAAGATCACTAAGACCCATGGTTGATCGTACCATGTCTAACAAGGTTCGATTTCTCCTTTCAGATTCTCCGTTCCATTGTGGAGTTCCCGGAGGTGTCAGTTCGGAAAGTATACCATGATCTTTCAGATGGTCATTGAATTCTTTGAACTTGTCAAACGATTCAGATTTACGTGACATGAGATAGACATAGCCATATCTACTGTAGTCGTCCGTGAAGGTGATGAAATATCGATGTCCATTTCTTGTGGCGGAGCTCATTGGTCCACATACATCGGTATGTATTAGACCCAATAAGTCACCTTCTCTTTCTCCCAACTTGGAGAATGCCTGCTTTATCATCTTGCCTAATAAACATCCTTCGCAGTTCTCAAAAGATTCTAAATCGAAAGAGTTAAGAACGCCTTCTTGTAGAAGCTTTTTGATGCGTTTGATGTTAATGTGGCCGAGACGAAAATGCCACAAGTAAGTTTGATTTGACTCCATGGTCTTAGCTCTTTTGGTAGTATTATTCACATTATAAACTTGTTTGTATAAAGAAAGCACATAAAGACCATTTTCAGAATGTGCAATACCATATAAAACATTATCGAGATAAAACGAACATTCATTGTCTTTTACTCGAAATTCAAAACCTTTGGCGTCCAACGCCGAAATTGAAATAATGTTTTTGGTAATGTTGGGAACATAGTAAAAACTTTCAAGTTCCAAAACAAGCCCAGAGGACAAACACAAACTGAGAGTTCCTACGGATACGGCTGCAATTCTGGCTCCATTGCTGACCCGGAGTTCAACCTCTCCCTTTGCCAGCTTCCTAACGTTCCTTAGACCCTGAGAATTGGAACAAAAGTGTGAGCCACATCCGGTATCTAATACCCATGATGTTGAGCTAATGAAGTTTAAGTCTATAACGAATATACCTGATTCAGAAGCAACAATTCCGTTCTTCTTATCTTCCTTGAATTTGAGGCAATCTCTCTTCCAATGTCCCTTCTTCTTACAATAGAAGCATTCAGAATCAAATTTAGAAGATGCTACCTTCTTTTCCTTGCTTTCCTTGGTAGCTTTCGGCTTAGGTGGAAAGTTCTTCTTACCTTTCCCCTTGAAGCCTTTCTTCTTTTAGCCCGTGTGTTTGAACGGCTTACCCTTTTTTACCATGAGCAAGTCATGTTTTCCCTCATCCTTGAGCGTTTGCTCGGCTTGCTTCAACATACCATGAAGCTCAGTGAGGGTTTTCTCCATGCTGTGCATATTATAGTTCATCTTGAACTGAATCATAACCTTTGTACATCAAGTGGAGAATGATGTCAATCGCCATCTTGGTTGAATATCCTGCATCAAGCCTTCCCATGTTCTCAAATAATCTTATCATTTTGAGTACATGTGGGCTGACTGACTCTCCTCTCTTGAGCTTGCTCTCAAGGATCTGTCTGTGGGTTTCAAACCTCTCAGTTTGGGCCTGCTCTTGGAACATATTCTGCAGCTAAAAAATGATCTCAAAAGCTGTCTCCTTCTTAAAGAAAGTCTTTTGAACCTCGGGAGACATTGTGGCCAACATGATGCATTTGACATTCCGATTGGCACTTTGCCATCGGTTTAGGGCAGCTTGAGTCACCTCCTCATTAGGAGCATCGGGCATTTCCTCATCAAGGACATATTCCTTTTGCTCTTACATGAGAACAATTCGCAAATTTCTTTGCCAATCAAGAAAATTTGGCCCACTCAACTTGTCCTTGTCGAGAATTGAGCACACTGAAAACTGGTTGTTTGAGTTACTTGAAGACATGGTTCTACAATTGAAAGAATTTTAATGAAAATCCATTCATGATGCTTAAATAAGATTGAATTTGATTCATGCATATTTCAAACTTATTTAACGTCTTATTTACACATAAAATTGTCCCTATTTTGTGAAAATAAGTCGATTCCAAGATCCAAGGAAACAAATAGTGACTAAGCATGATTTGGCTTGTCTTAGCACTCAATCTCCCAAGGTAAGAAACGCTTTGCTAATGGCTCCAAGCCACTCTTGGTTGAATAAATCGTCGCATCTAATGCTCTCTCAACAATTTATTCACTTTTCCACGACATGTTAGGACTCCATCACTCATATCTTGAGTACAACAAAAACCAACTTGCATACCCGGTATGCCTTATGAGTCTAGGGAGTAGTAGTGATGCCTCGCTTTGGCGTAGCCCATCACTACTCTCAATAGGTCGATAAGTGTTGTTTTGGAATGACAATTTTACTCAATATTTAGGGACCTAGGGTTTCTATGTTGGTTGATTTAAGTGAACTTAATTAATCATCACAACATTCGAAATCCTAAACATGCATCTAACATATAATTCATATATAAATGATCATAAATATGTAAAGCATAAGCATTTTGATGCATATTTGGTAACTAGCATGACCCATTGAATTCTTCAAGTCTTCAAAAGGTCTTCTTTTGCAACTTCATGGCTTCGTCTTCCAAGAACCTCCGTCTTCAAGACTTGACCAAAATTATGCAACTACTAGTATCTACGAGTAGGACTAATCTAAATATTAAGGTACAAAAATACTCAACAGTACGCAGACCGTATTTAGATTTACAAAAATACATCACGGATTGCAGTCCGTATTTTCTATCCTAATCGGGCCCACTAGTTGCCATTTTATTAAACTTGTGAGAGAATATACATTCCATTCATCCATTCACTATTTGTGAATGGCCCATGCATGTTACAACGATAAAACAAGTAACAATGCATAAACACGCGATAACTAGTAACTAATCTAGGTGGTTAATTCGATTAACACGCCTAATTAAAACTTGTCAAAGATGTTTTAACCGATTATGTAAATAAGCGCAATTAATATTTGAAGCTCCCACTAAATTCCGCATCCAACTTAATTAATCCAATTAATTAAGCCGGTAAAACCCAATTATTTGCCAAAATAGAATTTTTCAAATGCCGCTCAAAAACCGAGGCTTGCCTCGAAAATTTTAATAAAATAATTAAAACCAAATTAAATTAAAAAATAATTAAAATGGCAAAATCCGCAAAATAGCATTGCCTTAAAAACCCGGGGATAATGTGCCAAGTGTGGGGTTGTGCGCATCGTGCTGCAAGCACGTAGCACACCCACACACACTCCCCCCAACAGCACCAAGCTCACACACGCACTCATGCTCGCACCAGCCACGGCCAGCCTTGCATAGCAGCACGCACAGCGCGCACAACACCATGCTGCTGCTGCACCGTGCTGCTGCTTGTTGCTGGCTGGCGCGCCATGCTGATGGCAGCGAGCAGCAGCCACTTACCTCCCCCGCACACATGCACGCACAGGCCTGCTGCCCATGCGCACACCTCGCACGCACACACCACTTGAGGCGCCCAGCAGCCTCAGCAGCCTCATGTGGGCTGCGTGAGCAGCCCAGCTGGCCGAGAGCTTGCTTGGGGCTCTTAGGCCATGATTTGTATGCTCATGCCTCGGAAGAAATTCCCGATTTTGTGTGACATTCTTAATCAACTAAATTAATTTTAGAATCAATTAATTTTGAGGAAAAATGAAAATATAAAAAGTCCAACTTAAATAAATTCATCCAAGTGCATAAAACCAAAAATTATTCCAAGAACCATTCTTTAATAAAATTGGTTTAACTTGGTGTAGGAAAAGGGCTATACACTAAAAGCTAACTTGTCCATAAGGACAAGTGGAAGATTGAAATAAATGGTGTCCTTCGAACAAGTGTATTATTCCGATAGGGGGTTCGGAATTATTAGAAAGCTAATTTTTCAGTGAGGTTAAGTGATCGAAATGCCTGGGTGGAGGCCGCTTCCGATCAGTAATATTAATGCATAATTAATAATACAACTTAATCTTTACTGAACCCTTCAGGTCACACCCAAGCAACTAACGAGCAGAAGTGACGAATTAATTCGGAAGTAATTAATGAGTCGACAGAGTAATTAATATTTAGACGTCGGAAATTCGAGCTTGGAGCGTCGAAACCGAGCGTCGGAATCAAATCTCAAATGTCGAGCCAAAATTTAGGATTTGGCGAGACGGGAAAATGGTTCAAGTAACAAGTAAAACCCTAGCCACGCGAAAGGCTAGGGAAGCGCGCCAAATAGGAGCTTGCCACGTGGCAGCGCCATGTGGCACCCACGTTGGCAGCCACCAAGTAGCAGCGTGCCACGTTGGCAGCACGTCATGTGGTAGCGTGCAACGTTGGCAGCGCGACACGGTGGCAGCAACATGTGGCAAAAGGGGCCGTGGACCCGGGTGACGGGTCATGGACACGAGCTTAAAGGAAGTGGCCCAATTGAACCCAACTTGGGGCTCAAGGTTGGGTGACATGGTTAGCTCACAATGCATGTGAGTTGCCTTGGGGACTAAATGAGAAAGTGGTCCTCACCTAACTGTGTGATACTTGTTACTTGTTCCTTGGTTTATTTAATTAAGGGTTGAATTCATCAATCTTTCCATCTGGGATCTTTGTGTGAAAAAGTCCCACATTGAAAGATGAGTGGAATTCACAAGGAAGCTTTCCTAATAAATGGCCAAGGCATGGCTTGGGATTGTTCACTTGCGTAAGAGTTGAAAAAGGCATCACCATTGTGAAAACCTTTGAACTCAATTACTCGGGTTTAGGTCGGACCTTGCTAACTTCAAGGCATTGGACCCTTGTCGATGTTCGAGTTGTGGGTGGAGTTCCGTTGGAGGTTGTAGTAATTTAGAGGCTAGCTTTCGAAGTAAGAGCCCCTTAAGGTCGGGCTAAGCACGCGTCAAAGGTATAATTATTATCTTAATCTTGTCATTAAGTTAATTATGTTTATGGTTTTATTTATTGCGAGTGCGGTCTTGTTTTTGGGTTTGTTTCCGCGGTAAGTCGGACTCCCAAAACCCCAACAATTTGAGGCTAATTTTGCTAGCATATCGGCAAATTGATTCTCATCCATTGGGAGGTATTTGAAATGAATATAATCAAAATGCTCGATGAGTTTCTCTAGGTGTGCTTGGTATAATATCATGTGGAGTTCATAATTTTCCATTTTTTAAGTATATGATTATTATCAAGTTTGAATCTCCATATACCATTAATTTTTGCACACCTATGCTAGCTGTTGCTTCTAGTCCAATTATGCACGCTTCACATTCTGCGGCATTATTAGTAACATCAAAATCTAGTTTGACAAAGATTGGAGTATGTTCTCCCTCTATACTTATGAGTAACACTCCCACACCACATCCTTTTTGATCGGATGCACCGTCGAAATACATTACCAACCAGAAAATATTATGAGTCATCTTATGAGTCATCTGTACAGAGATTGGAGAACATACTCCAATCTTGAAATACAGAGATTGGAGTATGTTCTCCCTCTGTACTTATGAGTCATCTTGTGTCATGAGAATCTCTTCATCCGAAAGATGAGTAGTTTCTGCATGACTTGTTTGAATAGAATGTTGAACCAGAAAATATTACTTTTCCTTTTATTGACTTTTCAAGAATATATTTTAGTTCGTAGTCGGCCAACATTACCAATCATTTGGATATTCTTCCTTATATGGGTGGTTGTTCAAACAAATACTTTATCGGATTTTGTTGTGAAGTCACATGAGTGGTGTGGGGTAACATATAATGTCATAATTTTTTTAGTTGCCCACACTAATGCTAAACTTGTTTTTTCCAAAGTGCTATATTTTGTTTCATATTGGAAGAATTTTTTTCTTATATAATATATTGCACGCTCTACTTTTTCTACCTCTTGTTCTAACATGGCTCTTATGGCCGTATCTGTAACGGTGATGTATAGCCTAAGAGGTAGTTTAGGTACTGGTGGTGCTAAAACTGGTGGACTTTTGAGATAATCTTTGATTTTCTCAAAGGCCTATTGGCATTGATCATCCCATTCATGTTTTTCCTCTTTTTTCAATTTTTTAAATATTGGCTCACAAGTCATCGTCAATTTATTAATAACTCGACTAATCTATTGTAGTTTACCAAGGAACCCCCTAATTTCTTTTTCTGTTTGAGGGGGAGGCATATCAACAATTGGCTTTATTTTAGAGGGATGGATCTCAATACCACTTGCTAACTACGTATCTGAGTAACTTGCCAGAAGTTACTTCGAAGGCGCATTTTTGTGGATTCAATCGCATTTTATATTCTTTAATGCGAGTGAAGAATTTGCGTAAAGCTTTATGTGTCCCATTCTATCTTTGAAATTCACAATCATGTCATCCACATATACTTTTATTTCTTTATGCATCATATCATGCAAGAGAGTCGTAGTCGTTCTTTGGTACGTAACTCCTGCATTTTTTAGACCAAATGGCATGACGATATAGCAATATGTGCCCCAAGGAGTAATAAATCATATCCTTTCTTCGTCTTCTTTTGCCATTAGAATTTGGTTGTAATCTGCGTATCCATCCATAAAGGATAACATCGCATGTTCAACCGTGTTATCTACCAATATGTCAATATGAGGTAGAGGAAAATCGTCTTTAGGGCTAGCCTTGTTGAGGTCCCTAAAATCGACATACATGCGAACTCGTCCACCCTTTTTAGGGAGTGGAACGATGTTCGCTACCCATTCTAGGTAATTACATACACGAATAAAACCTGTGTCTAATTGCTTTTGTACTTCTTCTTTTATTTTCAAAGCGACGTTAGGGTTCATTCGTCAAAGTTTTTGTTTTACTGGTTTAGAGTTAAGGTTCAAGGGAATAGTATGTTCCGCAATTTCCCTATCTATTCCAGGAATGTCCTTGTATGACCAAGCGAAGACATCTTCGAATTCTTTAACCGTCGATATGAGGATCGATCGCTCTTCCGGATTTAAGGTTAAGCCAATTTTGACTTCCTTTTTGTTTTCATTAGTTCATATATTAATTGTTTCAGTTTCTTCGATTACAGGATTCTTTTGTTCTCGTTCATTCATTAATTCAACCAGTTTGTTAATGTTATCATCTTCATTAGATTGATTATTATATCATTCAAAAGATTCAAGAGAAGGCATATACTCGGAAATAGAGCTCATAGTATTGAAATCAAAAGAAAGTACATCAAGAGGAGAATTGTTTTTGGGATCCTCTTTCTTAGGACTAGAAAATAAAGACTCAGTAATGGCCACAACGCTTAAATTTTCAGCTTCCTTAAAATCTAGACTAAACTCATCATCAAATTCTTCAAACATCTCCCCTTCACCTGTGGTGATCTCTAGCTTGTCACCTTTATGGTTAGTCCTCTTGAAAGTCTTCCTCCATCCATGATCGAATGTTTCATTGAAAGGGGTGATTAACAACGTTGGGTCAAAAGCTTCATCTTGGATGGCATTTTGATTAGTCATTGTAGCAATATGGTTTTTCTCTATTCCAAATAGCAAGTGAAATTCTTACCTATCATAGCACCCTGGGCTTGGGTGTTTTGATTGAACGATTTTGAAATCGTCATCCAAGAAGTAGCAATTGTGGAATATTTAGAATCCAGGCTTCTTGATACCTTCTAGAACTAGTGGTTCTGGAAAGTCATAACATGGGTAATCTTCTCCCTCCCTAACGAACTGTCAGTTGAGGGTTTTATTTTAGGATGGGAGTAAAGAGAATATCCCGTTCTTATTATTATCTCTACGTGCTTTGAAGGTTTGAGCTCTTCTTTGGTTGGTTTATATCCTAATCCAAAAGAGAAGCTTTTCTTTGGGATAGGAAGTAAAGGAGACTTCCTTATTGCTATTCCCAAAGGCATCTTAGGAAAGTAACTACTCTTAAACAAGATATTGTTTATTATTGGGGTGGAATATGGATCAAGCTTGAATGACTTTTCAAGGCTTTCCTCCATTTCTAGTGTGCAAATTGGCTCCGCGGTGAATCCCCACATGTCCTCCTCATCATTATAATGGTTTATTTCAAGAAGTGATTGATCATTTATTGCTATTTTAAGAGGAGAAGCATGTATAGTCATAGGAAAACCTTGATATTTCAACCTAATCATTTGATGGAGTGAAGATGGTATTGCTCTAAGCTCATGTATCCAAGGACGTCCAAGAAGAAGGTTAAATGTAGGTTTAATGTTCATGACATGGAATTCAACCATCTTTTTTATTGGGCTTGTGGTAATTTGTAGCTTAACAATCCCACACACCGATCTCCTTGAATTGTTATAGGCCTAATGCTTTGTATTGTTGACTGAAAGTCTTTTTCAGGATGTAGAACTAAATATTTCGCAATTTGTAATGGGCATACATTTACGGCAGACCCATTGTCAACTAAATTAAGAGGGATGTTGTATCCGTTACACCCCACAGTTAGGTATAGTACTTTGTTGTGGGTAGTGTCTTTTGAAGGCAAATCATCACTAGTAAAGGTGATCAATTTGTCGGATTTCTCGCTAATAAGAAAGCTAACGAGATCATGTGCAGTTGTGTCCGTAGTTACAGACAAAGCCGTGAGAGCATTCATGAGAGAATTCCTATGTTCTTTAGAAGTATTTATGAGTTCCCAAATATTAACATTCGCCTTAGATTGGCGAAATTGTTTGACCAATGGATCTTCCACCTCAGGTGGAGGTGGTACTGGATTTTGAACTTGATTATAAGTGGTCGAAGATCCATTTGGTTGTGTTTGATAAACTCGCCCAGAACCAGTTAGGTGATCTATCTCGTTTGGGTTAGTTGTAGGACTCGTGAACCTACTTTCTTCTAGAGGCTTTGAGTGTGCCTCCATTTCAAGATGCTGCATGAGTTGTGCTTGATGCCATTGTTCATCCAAGGAGAGATTTGATAATCTTATGATCTCCCCAATAAATGATCCCAATAAAGCGCTCCACTTGTTTCTTTTTGTAGACAAGGTGGAGGTGGGACGGCGGTATACTTAGAGACATATAAATCTTGGAAGTCATCGTTTCATAACCCACACACTTCATTAGTTGCCCCTATGAGTGTTGTGGTTAGAGGCTTACCTATGGAAGTGATATGATTCAAAGGATCGAATGTGTCACTTCCCATATGATCCTCATCAATGTGAAATGTCCCCAATGGGGATACATTGTTGTTGGGTTTAGGCGTGGGAATTCCCCCATCATCTACTAGATCTTGAATTTTGTGATTTAGGACAAAGCAACATTCAGTATCATGCCCAACACCTCTATGATAAGCACATAGGCATTACTATCCCATTGAGAGTTTCTTTTTTCTGGAGAAGTGGGTAGCGTTGGCCCTGTTGGTGTGAGCACTCCTTTTTCGTTTAATTTTTCTAGAAACTCTTTATATTTCACAGTAAATTGTATAAATCTTTTTTCTCTTGTCCATCTTTTCCGAGGGTCATTATTATGATATTGCATTGTGCTATTATATTGCGTGAAAGTCGCAAATACGTCAATAGAGGATGAAGTGTTATCATTCCCCTTTTTTTTAGTTGTTCTTAGGTTGATGATGATGAGGCTTATTTTCCTTCTTTTTGGAAACATCATCTTCAATCCTAGTAGCCACAGAATAGAACTTTTGAAAAGTGTCTAAACCAAGGTAGCGTAGATGTTTGTTGTACTTTTCATGATAATTTTCAATGAACTTTTGTACTAACTCGAGTTTAGGTGGCCTTTGGGCAAGGTGAGCCGCCTTTCTCGCCATCTACCATAGAAATCAAGGAAACCTTCATCGTCGCCTTGTTTAAGCATTTCAAGTTCACGCAAAGTTGATTTGAATTCTACGTTACTCTCATATTGGGTGATGAAAGCCGAAACTACATCTTCCCATGATGTCTTGAACTTAGCATCTAGCGCAAAGTACCATTCTCTCGAGGCTGGGTCTAGAGATAAAGGGAAAGTCAAAACATAAAGATTAGGATCAACTTCCTTTAAAGCCATGGTGCCAGTAAAACTGATTAAATGGTTTTTTGTATTATTGGTCACCTTGAATATTGGCAAGTCCGTAGCTACAAACTTTTCTGGTAAAGTGAGTCCTGTAGGACGAGCAAATTTTTCTGTATCAAAATTCTTGTTCCCCATTGTGGAACAAAGAACAAGCTCCTCTAATGACTTTTCTTTTATGGACAGTTCGTCCATCTTTTGTTGCAAAGCCAACGCTTCGGCATTTTTCTTTTCACCTTTTTCTAGTTTCTTAATTCTTCTCTCCTCAACCTCTTGGGCCCTTTACTCTCTCAAGCGAACAATCACTTGTTGGAGTTGCTCTATGTTTGACATTTTTGTTGGATTAGAGTGAGTTGTTGAGGGAAGGTGGTTTGAAAGGGGTGAATTTTTTTATGGTAAGCGTAGAATGCGAGTGCCCGACAGTCTTCATTCCCAAGCTTGGAAACTGGCCCTTAAGGAAGTACGAAGGAAATCGATACGCTTGTTTAGAAGACAAAAGGAAGAAATAAGAAAGAAAGAAAAAAGAAAAAGACGGAAGATGCATTCGAATGGATAACACCGCCTTTAAACAATTCATTAATAATGATATTATTTGTATGAGTCAATTGTTATTTGAGAAATCAAAAGTAACTCGTAATACTAGGCGCGCGCAAGTAACCAGGTTGCACACGGAAGGCGCGCGCATCCTAGGCTCTTGCGCTGGTCGTGGTCGCGCAACTTCATGTGTTGCGAGCGCCACCTGCTCATACAGATTTATTTTTTTTTTATGTTTGCGTCTTCTTTTTTTTGACGATTTTTATTTTTACAATTTTTTTTATGATACCCTTCGAATGTGACTCAAAATTATGAAAGGACAACATCGCAATTGGGAACCTAACCAAACTAAAAAAGCTATCCTAAACACATCGCATATAGTCATATAATCACATAGCATACCATAAGCCAAGATTCACATAATGCCTTTCTAAGGTTAAAAACTTGGGTGTCCAAAGGTACCATAACTTAAGGAACGATGCAAAAATCAATCACTCAACGTGTCGATTCATGATATAGTCCTCCCAACATTTTGTTGGTGATATGGGTGGGATGATTGTTATTGATTTCGGGATAGAAGCCTAGTGTTGACAACCCCTAGTCAGTGAGCCAATCCCCAAAGGTTATAGTGTGCTATGATTTATGCATGATGCAATGCTGCTTGTTTGGCTTTTATTTTTGTGAAAAAGGAAGATATTATGTGTTCAACACTCGTTCTCTAACTAGAGATTATCCAAGTTCATTCCCATTACAACCCATAGGCAACCTAGTGTTGGAAACCTTAGACCATAACCAGAAATTAATCTTGTAACCTTTAAGTCCCCAGTGGAGTGGCCACTGTAAGGAGGGTGTGCCCATCATAGGGGATCCTTCTCCTTAAATGCCCAACGCCCTTTAAAAGCCTAAAACTTTACACTTGTTAGGGTGTATTAGGATTTGAATTCCTGACTGTTTGGGGACCTTGAATTAGAATTGATTCTATCATTACGCTTTTTTGTAAGAAGCAAGTAGGAGTCGTCAATGAGTTTTAAGAAAACTCATAAACCTCATTCATGCCTTTCTCCCAAGTAGAGTTCAAGGGATACTTAGCACAAATCGTAAGTTTACCCATGCCTAAATTGGTCTAGTGTACCAGAAATGAGTTTGGGAGCGAGGGTACTAAAATAACGTTCCCTTTAGGGGGGAAACGCTATCCTAGCCCTAGTACGGCCTCTACTAGATCTTCCTTTTTCATAATTTCATCACCAAACAATATATGTAACGTGATACCTAAAACTAAGTCACTTGATTTTATTTACAAGCATCAATCACGTAGGAATTACATTGCAAAGGTCATTATTTTTATTTAATCAATATTCGTGAAAAGAATGATAAATAAACAAGATTCACCTTGACTTAGGTGATCAATCAACAATTAATTATTTAATTCTATTCTTTATTTAACACAAGATACTATGTGGAATTAATTAATTAAAAGTTCGTTTAAAGTGATCAAACAACACTAATTTATTAATTATAAGTTGCTCAAGAATTTACCACTTCTCCTTGCTAGATCTTCGTTTAGAACACTTGTGGACTCCTTCATGTTCGAGAACCTCCACCGTAGTAACAAGTATTGAGGGGGGTGAGTGTTTAGGGCAAGAGGGTTAAGAGTTCACAAGTTCACAATGTTTCTGCCATCGTTTTAGGTTAATTTCTGTCTATTTTAGCCTCGTATTAAGCCTCTATTTATAGGGAATGGATGCATTTAGGGTTTCAGGAATTCTTCCGCAGCAGGTTTCGCGCGCATCAGAACGGATTGCGCGCGACAGCTTAGCGTACGTGATTTAGATACGCTGCTCAGGGCAGCGCAACTAGATGTCTTGCACGCGGTAATATTGTAAGATTCGATTTTATATTTTTATGAAATTCAGAATCTTCCGCAAGCGCATCACTAGAGGTTGCGCTGGGTGTCACGCGCAACCTTGTGAGTTGCACGCGCCAGACCAGCGCGACTTATTGAGATGCGCGCAGATTTCTCTGCGGCAGCATTGATTTTTAACTTAGGCACCTCTAACTCTGTCATAATTAGGTTTTAACCTCGGGCCTAAGCCCAATTATGATCGGGCTTAGTTAATTTGGACCTTAATTCACTTTGTTTTGGGTTTGGCTAGTTATTTTGTATTCTTGTGGCTTAACCAGTTGTCCAAAAGCATTCCTCACGTTGATCCATCGCAAAGATGGTTTTATTTATCGTCATAGCACTTCCTGTCGGGACAAAAGACCAAAAGTAGATGTCTGCAGCGAGCAACTAGCAAACTCCAAATCCCGTCTATCTTAGTCTCTTTGATGAATTGCATCTTCTTGAGTTGATTCGTGTCGAACCAAATGTCACTCCCATCGACCTTCCCCACTATGGTGCAAGAGCGCAACTTATCCCCATGACCCAACTTCTCTGCCAACCGAGTCACCATATCTCCACAATGAATTTCCCCCGTTTTTGTTCCCGACACAATATCCTCAATACACTAAGTGAAAATATATCCCAAGTTCACTCGATGTCCGAAATCCGGCCTAGAGGCAAGCCACAAGATTCGGATCTCTTCTAGTGTTATCTTCCCCAAATCTTGCTTGTTGAAAACCATATACCCAAAAATACGGTGTATAAGTCTAAGAGCCGGGTGCATGATCTCACTAGCCAATGAAACCTTAGCATTGAAGCTATTCTTCCAAGATATACACTTCCACCAATGAATGGGGTTGTAATCGGGTAATTGCTCGTATTCGGGGAGGAAAAGGTTGGCATCGGGATCGAGGTCAAGGTATTCGTTGAATTGATGGAGGGTCATGGTTTCTTTTTTGTTAAAGAGTTGGAATGAGATGGAAAGGTGGTTGTTTCAAGTGGCATGTGTTTCAAAGGAGGCTAAAAACTCCAAGGTAGGCTCACGGAAGGTTTAGTAAGCTTTTGTTACAAAGGAGTTTAGCTTTACATTGTTGAAGAAGAACCAACAATCTTCATCAATGCCCAATTGTGTTGTTTATGGGTTGATGATAGTGTTTGGTGGGGTGGATTTTTCATGATTGTAGGGTGTCATATTTGGTTTTATGATATTTGTTGCTAAATTTAGGTTTGAAGCAAAGGTGGTGGTGGTTGCTCATCATTTAGAGGGGGTTGAGAGGTTGAACCTTGATACTCTTTACCACCCTTTCTCTTCTTTGATCCAATACCAAGCACCATTTTACATCTTCAAACGATCAAAGTACACTACTCCAAATTCACCCAACAATCCCACTAAACACAAACTTCCATAATCCAAATACTTCTTAAACACTAATCAACACAAATTAACAACAAATATCCACAAGAAATTCAAAAGATCAACTTATAAACAACAAACAACCATGAATAATCAAGAAAAACTAACAATAATCACCAATTCATGTATCAAAATTCACCAATGAAAATCACAAGAACAATGATGTAAATCATCAAATATATGCTCAAAAATTCAATAAAAACCAGAGAGGAGATGATTATACCAACTATGTGATCCAAAATTCAACTCCAACTAGCCCAAAAAACCAAATTTTCGAGCAAGTTACAAGCACCAACAATGGAGTTCCGCACGAAAATAGGACCAAAATGTGCTAAATATGTCGAAGATGATGAATTTGAAGGTAAAAGGTAAAAATTTGAAGGAATTTGAGTGAGAAATTGGTGGGATTTGAGAGTTTATGGAGTTAGGGTTTGAGGTTTGGGGGTTTTTTAGAGAGAGAATGAGTGAGGAAGGTGGTGAAATGAAGTTGAGTTGGGCAAAACTGGGTAAATAGAGCTATGAGAATTTGGGTAGACCCCGAAAGTCACGCTCGCAGGACCAAGGCCACGCCCGCGGTCACCAATGCCGCTTCCTGGTTGATGGAGTGCTAGTTCAAGGCCGCACCCTCTCCTCTACAGGGCGCGACCCCTTGAAGAGGGTTTTCCTTGGGCGCGGGCTTCTCCTTAAAGGTTTGAGACCCCAATTTCAAATCTTTCTCGTTCATAACTCAATCTTGGCTTGAATTACGAACCCAGAGCCTCAAATCCTAACCTCACACGTAGTGACCAAAATTTCAAGTACCTACAAGAAAAGATAAAGAACATAAGATAAGAACTAACAACAAAACCGACCAAAAAGAAGAAAAATAAGAAAGAAAAGATTTAAGAACTCGGGTTACCTCCCGAGAAGCATTTCTTTATGAGGTCACTAGCTTGACCATGAGAAAATTTTATCGAGGGGGCTTGGGATCTTAAGGATCAAGCATTAAACACCCAATGAGACCAATTTCATTTTTGCAGAAATAGTGTTTCACACGATGACCATTTTACCTAGTTTAATCACCTCATTGATAAGCGTGATTAAAGGTGTGTTGCATGTATAAAAAAAACTAAGGAAGTATTAAAAAAGAAATGGATTTGGTGGGCCATAAATTGAAAATGACATTTGTATATTTTAGAGTCTCACCATTGTGAAATTAGACTTCACATGAGTTGCTAAATTGAGAAGTGGGTATAGTATCACCATTGGAGGTAAAAAACAACTCATTTTGTATTTCAGTACTCAAACTGAGTTTCACGGTCTCACCATTGAAGATTGTCTTAAGCGCCTAATCAAGTTTCTCTTGGGACAAACGTGGGATTGAATTAAGCGCATTTATTATCAATTTTTGGATTTTTATTTTTATTTTTTATTTTTTATTTTTTGTTAGTATTATTATACGGAGTACTTTTTTAGTTGGGAAAGATGGTATGATCACTACCCCTATATTTGTGCATATAATAAAGTTATAAAAGATCAACTTTAATGTATAATTTATCATATAGGTTAGCATCAATGTATATAAATAGTACTCCCTTCGCCCCAAAACTTTGACCCGTTTGGGTTGATTTCGCGGCTATTAAGAAACTTAAATAAAAATAAATAAAAACATATTGGAAAGATAAATTTACATGGGGTTTGTAAAAAAGTAGAGAGATAAAGTATTAAAAATACATGAAAAAAAAAAATTTTATATGGGGAAGCTAATTTTGCACAAATATTGTTGTAAATTGGTGGGTATTTTAATGCAAATGGGTCGATTATTTTTGGACTAAAATTAGGCCAAAAGGGTTGAAGTTTTGGGGACGGAGGGAGTACTTAACAAAAATCAGTTTAACATAGTATGTAAGAATGTATCTCATGGTAAAACTAATTGTATATTTACCCAAGAAATAAATATTTACGTGGTAAGATTCATGACATTAGTCTAAGTTTGTTTTATGGTGGCACAAGTGTTAGAATGAATGACACGGTGAAAACAATACCCATCGCATAAGTATTTGTTTGCCATGGGAATAATAATGTTAGTCGTGGCACTAGTGTCCATTTGCCACGGGAATAAAATTACATGCGGCATATGTGTTTATTAGCCACTGAAAAATTATTTAGCCGTGACACAAGTGTTAATTTGCCACAATTTTTTTTTTCACGTGGCATAATATTTTGTTGTCACTTTAAGATTTTTGGTTGAATTTATTTTTCCGTGGCTAGATGAAATTATGCCACGAATTTTGAATTCCCGTGGCATAATTCGTGGCACAAGTGATGATTTGTTGTAGTGCGCTTGTACCATTCGTGGCATAATTCTGTGGCTTGAATGGTAAATTTGGTTTCCATAACGGGTAGCAAAATCCTTCCGTGAGCTCATAATCCTCCGAATTTCCAAACTCACGAAACAAAACTTCATCCTCTTGTCCCACCATTGCCTCACTTTGCTAACTTGAAGAACAAGAATCACTCCCACTCTCAACAATAACACCAAGACCTCTTCCCTCTTCTTGATAAAGCCTACGGACTTGTCTCAAAGTTCGGTTGATCTCGTGGTCAATGTTATGTGTGGGTGGTCCTTGAGACCTCCTAAGCATCCACCAAAGCTAAACAAACAATTAGCAATGACTAGCAAGAGAATAAATGAACAACAGCGAAAGCAACAAATCAAATAATAACACAATAAAAGTGCAAAACTAGCCGTTTCCCCGACAACAGCGCCAAAATTTGATACTTAGCGGAAATAGGTCATTTATTACCTCCTCCTAGTCAAATTATATTTATAATCTTTACTACCCTAACACAATTATAGGGGCAAGCAAAGGATCGATCCACGAGGAAAAGGGGTTTTGCTCGATTAAGGTGAATTATGAATCTATTGCAAAGGGGTATTTTGAATGTTTTTGTGTTTTTTCAATAGTCAAATTACTACTACGAAGGAATGAAAACAAGCTAAATAAGAAATCGAAAGCTAGAAGAACTAGGATAAGCTAGGGAAACAACGCTAGGGGGTACGGGGGTGAACACGATTAACAAAGATAGACAATGATTATTATCATGAAGAACATGCCATAGAATACAAAATTCTACCTAAACAATTCACTCTCATGCAATTGTCTAAGCAAATCAATGAATGAGAGCTTGGCCTAATCGAGATCACTATCGCACATCCAATTAGACTCTAATCAAAGTGAGAGATTAGGGAACATCAAACAATGCAATCATTAAAGTAAAGGTGATCTAAACCTAATTCAAATCACTCCCGTGCATCTAAATTAGGGAACATCAAACAATGTGCTACTAATAATCTCAAATCATAAAAATTCATACATTCATCAATTCATAGCATGAGCTCAATTAATCATCATCAATCATCAATATTAATCCATGCCTTTCACCCCCTTCCCCTAGCTAAAAACTTAGCCTAGAGAAGAGAAACTAACCATCATAACTAAAATAAACAAGGATTCAATCAACATAAAACTAAACATGATTAAAAACAAAGGAAAAACAAATCCAATAAGCTCAACTAAAGAAATAGATGAAAATAAGCAATATTAAAGCAAATAAATCAAACTAAAGGACATGATAAGAGAATACTAATGAGAAACTTTATTAAAGATGGAAACTTGAAATTCTAGCATTAGATTGAAATAACCTTGACCAAGTCTTGATTACAATGATGAAACTTGAAGAATAAGCAACTTTCTCTCTCTAAAATACTAGCTTCTAATGTTGATCGGAAAAATAGGATGATTACAAAATTCAATAAGAAGGCTATTTCTATGCATCACCAATCCGGAAATAAGGACCCAAGGAGAGCCTTCTTCATGCATGTCGCGCCCTCTCTTGGCTGGGTACGGAACTGCCTAGCCTAGCAAGCCGCGCCCGCGGGTGGAAGCTGGAGAGGACTCTCCTGCTGAGGAGAGGCCGCAACCTGGGAACAGAGGAGAAATGGAGATCGAAATGCCGCGCCCGCGTCCCTAGGTATCACGCCCGCGGCCTGTAGAGAAGAAGCATCTCCTAGGGCACGGTAAGGCATCTACCGCAACATTGACATAACTTCAAAGCAGCGATCCACGCCCGTGATTCCTTGCTTGGCTGCGCACCCTCTCCTTGAGCATCTCTTTCCCTTCCTTAGCTCCATATGCATCTATAGGCTTCATCAAAAGGGTCGAGAACCTACAAAATATCAAAGAAAATTAAGAAAACACAAGAAAAGGGAGAATAAAGAGGAAAAACACGAGAAAAGACAAAACAATACAAAAACGAAGATGAAACACTTTGAAAAAGCTCAAAGAAGTGCAAATAAGGGGAAAATCCTTAGAGAAAACGGATAAAAGAGTGGCATAAATGCCACTTATCAGTACTCTTAACCCTCTTGTCCTAAACACTCACCCCCTCAATATTTGTTACTACGGTGGAGGTCCTGAACAAGAGGAGTCCATAAGTGTTCTAAACGAAGATCTAGCAAGGAGAGGTGGTAAATTCCCGTGTACTTAGATCAATCAGCTTTACTTTTCTTGTTTAAATAACTTTTAATTAATTAATTAGTGTTGTTTGATCACTTTAAATGAACTTTTAATTAATTAAATCCACATAGTATCTCGTGTAAAATAAAGGATAGAATTGAATAATTAATTGTTGATTGATCACCTATGTCAAGGGGAACCTTGTTTATTTATTGTTCTTTTCACGAATATTGATTAAATAAGAATAAAGACTTTTGCAATGTAATTCCTACATGATTGACGCATGTAAATAAAATCAACTAAATTAGTTTTAGGTATCACGTTGCATATATTGTTTGGTGATAATTGTGCAAAAGGAAGAGCTAGTAGAGGTCGCACTAGGGCTAGAATAGCGATTCCTCCGTAAAAGAAACGTTATTTTAGTACCCTCGCTACCGAACTCATTTCTGGTACACATAGACCAATTTGGGCATGGGTAAACTTACGATTCGTGCTAAATATCCCTTGAACTCTACTTGGGAGAAAGGCATGAACGGGGTTTATGAGTTTTCCTAAAACTCATTGGTGACTCCTACTTGTTTCTTATAAAAAAGCGTAATGATAGGATCAATTCTAATTTAAAGTCCCCCAAACAATCAGGAATTCAAATCCCCTAACAAGTGTAAAGTCCTAGGCTTTTAAAGGGCCATGGGCATTTAAGGAGAAGGATCCCCTATGATGGGCACACCCTCCTTACATGGGCGATGATGAAACTTAGTTTTTTTTTTCTTTTTTTTTTTTCCGTTTAATGCATTTTTTTTTCTGTTTCAAAACATTGTGTTAATGTTGAATGTACGAATAATATATATTTTCTTCTTTAATATATATCAGTTTTCATTGTTTTTCTACTTGAGCAATGATTATTTGTTTTTATTGTATTGACAGACTTCTCCACCAGATATGTACCTTCTCTTTTTTTTTAATTTATTTTAGTGATTGGTAGGTGCAAGGCGTGCTGCAAGGAGACCAGAATATCACTAGATTTGGTTGATTGTCTTGTCAGAGGTATCCATCTTGCATAAATTAGTCAGTCTATACATAATCTCAGAAAAAAATGTTAATTGTTTATAGTAGTAAGACTATGTATAAATGACTTGATATTTTGTGATATTGAAATTAACTTTGTTAAAACTTTATGTGTCTGATGAGAGCTGATTTGTTTAGCTTTTACAATAAAGACTCTTACAATTGCTCTGGATCCCTTTTTCCCCTTTCAAGTTCATCAACATCAGTTATCGTAGCAAACGAACAAGGGCAGCAATTGCATCTGATGTTCTACTAAATAAGGCTCCAAAATTGGTATCATCATAATCATCACAACCACTAAAAAATCAGCCTAAACCTACAATGCCTTCTGCCTCGGTCCAAAATTCACGGGGAGCTAATGGTAGATAGGGACCATTTAACCCTCCAAACATCATCAACACCCAAGACCTCCCTTCATCTTCTACTACTAACACAAGTTTACAACCTCCACCCCAAAAAAGCAATCCTATATGGAAGAAACCAATCAATGTACCAACTCCTCCAAGCATCACAAACACTCAAGACCTCCCTTCATCATATACTACTACACAACCTCTGCCCCAAAAAAGCAATCCTATTTGGAAGAAGCAACATAATGTACCAAATTCTCCTAGCATGACTAACATACAAGACCTCCTTTCATCTTCTACTACCAACACAAGTGCACAACCTTCACCTAAAAAAAGCAATCCTATATTAGATAAGCCACTTAATGCAACTTTCCATCCAAACATAACTAACACTCATGGATTCCCTTCATCTTCTACACAAACACCTCTAATATTCCCCTTAAATTTCCACCTTCAAAGCTATCAAAACCACCTACATTCCCTTCCACCTCCCATACTTCTCATCAACCATGGGAAGTAGAAATGCAAGCTGCTCCTACAGAAAATTCACCCACAGCAAATAAGGATAAAGAAAAGCATGCATGTGATGGAACAACAAAGAAGAAATCCTAAATATTCAAGCTTCGACGTCGCGCATTGCTTCTCGAATGACTTAGTATAATTGATTATGATGACAAGGAGGAGGTTCTAACCATTGTTATATTTCATTAATTTATTGATATGTTTGTGTATTGATCATGAAACAAATTAGTAAATTTCAAATAAGATAAGGACAACAAATGACATTTTATTATTTAACAACACAATGTTTCTGTTTTTTAGATCATATATGAACTCAGTTATGAATCTGATCATTACTGTAATGAATCTAAGCATGAAATTATTGAGGTTAGTGAATCTATTAAGTTAAAACTAGTCTGAAATCTATTAAGTTTAAACCTGGTCTGAAATTTAAGTTTAAATATAGTGTATTCAGATTTTTAAATAAGATAATTAATGTTCTTTTGTTGTCCATAATATGTTTAAGTGTTTGATTTTCTTTTTCCATAGATGCTGATTGTATGAAGCAGTTAGTTAGTGGTCCCATTCTGCTAATTGATGTCTGGAATAACAATGGAGTTAAATATGTTCTGAACTTTAATGAGTTATGTCCACCTATTTGGAAAGGTGGGAATATATTGGTCCAATTCCTTGGTAGCATTGCAAAGGAGGAGCGCTATTGTTCACTTTCAGAAAAGACTTGGCATGAGTTAGACGAGTCTTTTAAGAGAGAAATCAGTAAATTAATAAGGGATGTATACCTTCCATCTTTACTAAAAGATTTGTTCATATTAATAGTTATTTATGGAATTATATATTTTTGTGAAGGATCGCTTTGTGATCCCCAATGAGGAGAAGTGTTACACCCAAGCTCTACAACATCTTGATAAAGTTTAGAGGGGTTATAAATATGATCTTAAGAAACGATACTTCAAACCAACCGAAAAATCATTAAGAGAAATTTGTGATAATCCCCCGAATGGAGTTAGCAAGAGTAATTGGGTTAATTTGGTCAAGTACTGGAATTCCGAGAAAGGGAAAGTAAGTTTCAAACAATAGAGAAATTGTAAATAAATCATATTTTCTGATTCATATATTTTCTATCTTAAATATTAAAGGTTTCATGAATCGTTGTAGGAATTGTCTGAGATCCGAAAAGAAGCACGAGCATCTCTGAACAAAATTCATAATTCTTGTGGCACAAGTTTTGCAAATAGACGTGCTGATTATGAATGATTTATTTTACCCTTTGATTGCCAAGATAATGTATATTGATGCATATATTGTGGTTGGAGTTTTCAGCAAAAATATATACCATATGTAATTATATTTCTCTATGCATTATAACTAATAAGGAGATGAGCACGAAGAAGAAATGAGCCTATATGAACTTTGGCAAAAATATTATAGAAGGAAGGATGGGACTTTTTTTGAAGGCACAGATACAGAAGAGTTTCTAGTATTAGTCCTCCCAGTTTGTTTAGCTTCTAATTTATTTCATTTTACTAGCATCATGTATTTTGGAATTTGTTTTGTAGGAAGATATTAAGGCTAAGGCTAAAAGCTTAAAGCTAGCAAATCCTTCTGGTTCTAAGTCGCGTACAGACATAGAGAATCAGGGTTTTGAGGCTACACTATATGCTGGAAAAATTCCAGAAAAACCACTAGGCTATGGATTTGGAGTTCGAAAAGGAGACATTCATGGTGTGGGTGGTGTACTAAGAAAAGAAGGGATTGGGAAAGGAACAAGAGTGGTAGAATTAGACAACATGACAGTGGAGGTGTCATGTTTGAAGGAAGAAAATAAGGAACTTTATAAGCTACTTGAAACAATGACAACACTATTTTCACAGGTTTTAGAATCGTTTCGTAATGGAGAAGGTTTATCACAACTTTTAGATGCTGCACAACTAGCCTTACGTATGGCTAACCCTCGGGTAATATAGTGAATTCATTCCTCCCTTTCTTGTTCATATGACTTTAGCAATCAAAGTTTGTTGTTTCTACTTTCATGTGGTGAATTCGTTACCACAAATTCATTGTCATTTTCTTGTTGTTGGTGTTGTACTTAATTCAATTGGTTAAGAACTTAATAAAATAAAGTAGGGAGTAGTAGTATATGCTTGGGACAGTGATGAATAAAAAGTTATACCGCAATTGCACGGTGTATGTTGTTAGTAGAGACTTAGCAAATATGGGTCGAATCCCACAGGGAGACAGGTTCTATTAGTTTTTGTTCAATTATATAAACTATTTCAATAAATGAAGAGTGATTTGATGATCAATTAACTAAAGTATGACAATAATTAAAATAAGGTTGTTTTAAAATAAATAATGATCTAGGGCATACGTTCGATCCACCATGCTTATACCAATCCAAGAAATGCAAACAATCCATTAATAAATAAACTAGGTCAAATAATTAAAGCACCTGTTAATCCTACGCTCGGGAATTAACACTTACGAATTAACATATGGAGTTCGTTCGCTAACATAATCAAATTCGCCAATTGTAATTAAGCCTCTAAAAATATGATCTTTCAATTCTAATTTTTATTAGCTAAATAATCAACTCATGATATTGGCCAATTACATGAATCAAACAATAAATCACAAATCAATTGGAATTATTCAAACCCTAATTCATAAATTTGTAAATAATTAAGAACAAATTATCAAGGTATAAACATGGCTTCCCTCACTTAGCCCTAGAAAACGACTACTCACTCATAATTGAAATAAAAAAAAACAAAAAAGATAAATAGACTTGAATTCATAATTAATAAAATAAATACAGCATGAAAAGAATAAATGAAGTACCTCGATGATTGAATAAATGGAGAATAAAACTAGGGTTCAACAATGGAGAGAAAACTAAAGAAGCGTTGTTTCTAGAAAATAAAACATAAGAGAAGAAAATATAATCCTCTCAAGTATTTATATTAAAGCCTAATCCTAAATAAAATAAAGAAATAAAATAAAATAAAGAAATAAAAATAACAAAAGTCGTCATATGATTGGTCGCTTGGAGAATCAAAGTCGGTGGAGGCCGAATAACCCAAGGTTCCGCATGCCAGACCCATCGCCCGATGGGTGGCCGATGGTCAAGTGATCAAGGGCTGCGACGAAGACCATCGGCCGATGGATTTCCATCGGGCCAACCAGCTTCAAGATCTCGTGTATGCGGCTAACGCATCGCCCGATGGCTAGGCTCTTGACTGGCAGATTTGCATGACCGACTTCGGAAGGCTGTAACTCATAATCTAGGAATCGTATGAAGGCGTGCAACCAATCATTGGAACGCTCTTCAAGTCTAGTTTCCAACCCAACTTTAATCACTTCAATCCTGTCTATACAACCCGAGTTATGACTGAAACAGTGAACAAGGGTTCTTTTTGATACTTTGCAAACCTTCGTTTTCCTTTGTTTCTAACTCAAATTCAATTCCGAAAAGTGCATATCGATCCTTGTGGATGCTTTATTCATTTCCCATGCATAAAATCGTCAGAGACAACATCCACGAGCATAAATCCCTCGATCAATGAACTCGATCCATCGATTTCCATTCAAATATCATCCTAATCATCTCCAAACACTTCGAAAGCGTCCAAATGACTATGAAATCACATGAAACATTATGAAATACAAAAACGAAGCGTAATAGAGCGTTAAATGATGACTTATGCAAATATGACCCTAAAATTGACCAAAAAGACTAAGAAAAAGGTATTAAAACTAACATAAACGTGCCTAAGAACCTTATATAAATATGATTCATCAAATTCCCCCAAGCTAAACCGTTGCTTGTCCCCAAGCAACACTAGACTGAAGACGGAGAATAAAGACAAGAAAGACTTCTAGGGAACCAAAATAAGACCAACTCGACTCTCAAGCAAACAATCAAACTAAAGTTAGCGAAACTGAAATCTGGCTCGAATACAAATAGAACCACGTATCATTCATAGTCCTGTAATTAATTCACCAATCTAGCACAAACAGTCTCTTTCCAAGCTAGTCTCCGCCGATTTCCTGTAGATATGCTGAAGTTGAGCACGAGAGGTGCCCTACCAGCGTAGGGTTATGACAAACACTCGACCTATACCATCTCGACTCGGAATGCAACAAATACTCTTTAACTTTGACTCAAAACTCGGCTCACTCAATCATAACTTATGCATGAAGATCAAAAGGTCTTTGTGAGGGTTGTAATGGGGCTAGGGTGAGAGGTAGGATAAACATTTTAGGAAATGTGAGAGTTGAACTAGCTGGGAGAGTGGTAATAATAGTCTATAATAACAACCCAACCAAATGCATGTCGAAGACTACCTGGTTTAGTATCTAACCTCTCTATACACCATAAAAACCACAACAAAAATCAATGTACACCAAAGTAATTTGATTTCCTCTCCTTCCCTTGTTTCTTAAACTTTTTTTTTTCTTTTCTTTATAAATTTTTTGTTTTTTTTTCATTAATTCATTCTCTCTTTTTCATACCCCATTTATTCTACTTTCTCTTTTTTATTTTCTTTTTTTCATCATTTTTTTTAAAAATTATAACCTTGAACTTCCATTCCAAATATCCTTTATTGCTCCACGAAGCAAATATTTAGCCATATAAATCACAAAATCACAAGATAAACCACTCCCCCAAGCTAGGCTTGGGAAAAGTAAGCAATTGAGGCCGAAGGCTTGTAATATGTCTAATTCAATGAAGGGTAAAGCTTAACATGGGTAACAATTAAGGAGCACATGTTCAAAAATAATTTCTGGAAGCTCAAATTAAGAAAAAGAAGGACCTTTATCATTTCAATCATGCACTCATCACAACCAAATTACTACGAGTCTCAAGGCAAAATCAAGATCAAAGTTGCACTAGGAACTAACACACATACAAAAATATAGACTGTTATAAATGAGACAGTCAATCAATCAGGTTTCAAAAACTCACATGGCTTAGGGTCTATAGAAATCTCGACTAGCTAGACTCAAAAACAGCAAAACATCTTGCCACAAACCAATTAATCGCAGGCTACATTGCTACGCAGTTATCAACGTATAAAGCACACCGACTGAATTTCAAAATCATAACTATGATGAGAAGAAGCTCAAGAGAGTCTAATCTAATCCGCACACGATTCGAAGTCAAAATATGGAAGATAGGCACAAGAATGCATTATTCAATAACACAACTAAACTAAGAAAGCAATACTTTTTTTTCGTTAAATGTAAACTCCCATCCCTAATAGACGGTACAAACCATGCAACACCTATGGAAAGCACTAAAACTACACTATGAAAGCATTAAAAGATAGATATCCTTCCCCTAAGCTAGAATGAAACATAGTGTCCTCACTATGGCAAAATAAAATACAAGAGAGAGGGATAAGAAAGAAAAGCTCACGCAGTAGGAGCCTTGTCAACAGAAGAGGTGTCGACTGTAGTGTCATTAGATGTAGCGGTGTAGCCAAAAACTACTATCTGCTGATGAAGAGAAACAATCTCCGAATCCAAGGTTTGAAACCGTTGCTCCAAATTGTGAAAATGATCAATAACCTCCTGAGAAAACGTACCAATGTTAGTCGTGAACTGCTTGAACACCTCTATAGTGACTGGAATGCTGCTAGACCCCTCGAAACTGACACTATCACGAAAAGGGTGGGATGAAATAATCCCATGAGAAGCAGTGTGAGAGATCTTTGAAATGTCATCAACCAAAGGCGAAGGGGCCAAAGAAGAACCTTGCTTTGTAGAATGCACACCTGTTTGTATGATTGTTTTGATGTTGGGGGTAGGCTGAAACAAAAGGGCATTTGGAGTACCCATTTGAATCGCAAGAGTGGGCAAAACATCATAAGGAATCGGATGTGAGTCCTTCTCCTCTCCTTTAACTTGCCAAATAAACAAATCAATCTTTGGTAACAATAACCAACCATATCATTCCATGCTCACATGATCAAGTAGTGCATATTTGTTCAACTTCTTAAAGCAAGACAAATCGATCCCCAGTTGCGTAGCAAAGACGGTTACACAGCTTCCCATAGTAATAGGCCATTCTGGCTTGTTTCTCTCCACAAGAAATGCAGCAATGATGAATTTTCCAAAATCCAATTGACCTATCCTATCGCGATCACCATATAAGAACCACCAAAGCATCTTGAAATCACTTGTAGCAATTTGTCTCATCTCTGTCTTTAGAATGAACACTTGTAGAAGCAAGCGATGCAAAATACAAGGCATAGGGTTCACAATTGAAAAAGACTTAGTAAAACCAACTTTCCAATCATCTCGACCTGTGAGTTCTCTCCAAAACACTTTTTTGTGAAATTGTAATCCATTCTGGTCACCCCAAAACGAACCAAACTCTGATGGGCCAATAGTTCCATTACCTGGCCACTCAAAAATTTCATTAACCTCCTTTGGTGCCATTGAATGTGCCACTCCATCAAGAGAAAAAGATATGTCACCATTATCATACACTACCTAAGAAGTAAGAAACTCAACAACAAAATCCGAATAAACCTCTTCCATCAAATTATGAACTTTTGACCAACCACACCTTCAACCTATTTCTTGTAAACAATCGTCAACCCCAAGCTTCTTACCATCGTTATGTGAATAACGAAGTGTTGGTTTGATTTTTCGTCTTGAAGTGAAAAACCAAGTGATGAGTGTCATTTATGGCACTCATTTGGCTTCTTTTAGGATGATTCTTCATTGTTTTTACATCTCTTTTATCTCCTTTTCTCTAGTTTTACTTGTATTTCTCTATTTTGCATTTTCTTTAGTTGCTTTCTTACTTTCTTGCTTTTCTTAGTCTATTTTGCTTTTTCTTCTTTATTTGTTTGCTTTTCTTTGCTTTTCTCTATTGGGTGATGTTCGAGAGGCTCATTGGCGTTCTCTCGGGGTATTCAAGGCCAAAGATGCGTCTCGGCTCTCCTACTAGAAGCTCAAAAGAAAAGGAGTGCAAGAGTCAAGTCTTCAAGGATGCGCCCTCATACTGCGTGGATATGAAGAGGCGGTGTTGAACCCACCGTAATAGCTCCTAGAAACTGCCACTATCAACATGCATCATCCGGAGCTCACGGGGTCCCTTTCGAGCGCACAAAAGGGAATGCCCTGCTCCCATGGCGCGGCCGCACGCGAGCCGGGAGCAGCCGCTCACTCTCTCCTCCCTGTTTCCGTACCCATTTTTTTGCGGTCGCACTATGGAGTGAGAGGCCGCGCCTTTTGTGGTCTCTTTTAGACGTCTAAATAACTTCTTCTTAGTTAGCTTTACTATACATAGATTTCCTTCATTTCTAGAGAGGGGATAGAAGAAGTTTTAGACATAATTTTAGCTTAGTTGAGAGTTTCTCTCTCTAGTTTTAGGGTTAGTTTAGGAGTAGATTTAGAGAGAAAAAGTGAGAGATTTTAATGGTGATTTGAGAGATTAATGATACAAGGGTGACAATTGTGTTGAAGATCTTCTATATTATCAATGAGCAATTCTAACTCTATCTCATCATATTGTTTTGTTTAGATTCATATTTGTTTGGTTTGATTTTGATGTTTGATCTTCATTAGTGTAATTGTTCTTCATATTTTGTTGATTCTTGATTTCTTTAGTTGTTTGTTGATAGATTATGATTCCTGAGTAGTTGTTTGGCTAGGGATTGGGTAAAACTAGTATGATTCATTGATTGTGATTAATTTGGGAATTGTGTTGATTGATTGTTGAGATTAAAGTGATTAATGTAAGTTTGCATGTGTGTAATTCGATTAGCCTTGAGAATTATGCTATATTGCATTGTGATTGCTAATGACACGACCAATTGATTTAGGAATTGCAATTATCGATTAGTTTGAATTGTGATTCTCTTAGTTTGTTATTTGTAGAGACATCTAGCTTAACGATTAGGAGATAGCTCTTTGATTCCAATTGATAGCTTTTATCATTAGTCTTCACAACCTTTGATTGACATGTTTGTCCTAAGTTGTTGCAATTGTCATGATTACTTCTTGATCCCCATTCCTAGTGTTTTATTTGTTTGGTTGTTTGTTTTGTCAGATACTAGTGTTACCTCTTTACCCTCGACTTTGACCTAGCTTAGGCGCATAATTGAGAGCGCTTAAACATAACCGTTCCTTTGGGTTCAACCCTTGACTTACCTCTATACTTGTATTTAGGTTTGTTAAGTGTTTATAAATTTAGTTGACTTAGGGAGGATTAGTGAACGACCTAGTTTTTTCCCTCGTCAAAATGGCGCCGTTGCCGGGGAACGGTGCCTATGTTTGAGTGTTTTTGATTGCTTGAGTCTAGGTCTTTGTATATACTTTTCTTTTATTTGATTTTTGCTTGTTTAAAAAAATGGAAAGTACCTCGTTTTCTCAATTAGAGAATGAGCCATTTTGGGTGTATTTTAATAGACTAGAGAACTTCATTAGTTACCACGGTTGTAATCTTTGGGAGGCTAGTGAGATTTGTTATCATGATTTGAATGAGCAAACTAGAGACATTATTGAAAGCATGTTTAATGGTAGATTTCGAGCATTGTCAATCGATGATGCTTTGGACTTTATATATGGTTTGCTACAGATACTTATGATCATGGTCATGGTTATTCAAATGTTTCTATTGATAATTGTGATGTTCCATGTTCCATGTTCCATGTATGATGAATCTTGCATGCCTACTTGTGCCCCCATTCCCCATTTTGATGATGCCACTTATTTCTCTATTGTTGATCCACGCATGCTTGCACATGATTCATTTCCTCATGATGCTCCTCAATGCTCTTTACCTTTCCAATCTTTAGAATCTAGCTTTGAGTCTCCTCATAATCAAATTGGCGGTTCATTGAAAGAATTGGAGATGAATTCTAATTTGGAGCCAAATTAGATGAGATATTTGGAGATTATGAGAAGCCAAATGGAAATGTTGAAAAAGATGGAAGAGAAAAATGAGGAAGATTGTAGGAGAAATAATGAGATGAAAAGTCAATTGTCATCTATGTTGAATGTAAATGAAGTTTCTACAAATTTGGTAGATATAGAAGATGATGATGATGATAGTTTTGAGAGCTCCAAAGTGTGTGAGGAGAATGTTAGAGATTCTATGAGTGAGAAAAAGGGTTTAGATATGGATGATCCTAAAGAGAGTTTGTATTTTTAACCTCCTTTCCAATTTGAATTTCGTTCCATAGAGCCTTTAGATGGAGTTGAAGAGAAACTAAAAATGTTTGCTTCTCTTAATGTTGAGGAAATGGTAATTCAAGTTATGAAGGATGGGACATTGCAATTTTTGAAGCGTGGAGAAGTTGTAAAGAAAGAGAAAAATGATGAGGAGGATGAAGTAATTTCCATGCGAGATTGGATGTTTGAGGGTGATGAGGACCAAGAGGTTTTAAGTGTTGAAAAACCAATTGGTGAGTCAATTCCCCCACCCACCTCCCTTGATGGTGATTTCATTCCCCCATTCCTTTATTTTGAAAATCTATCTTCTTCCACCCCATCTCCTTTGCATGATAACCATGGTTTCTTTGAGGGTGAGGCCTTGAGCTTAAATGATTTTGATGTAGATGAGGTTCAATATGAGAGGATTGAGGAGGTAGAGCTTACTTTTGATGATTATGAAGATGAGAGTGAAGTGTTTAGTGAGGTTGAGTCTCCAACTTCTATCTCAAATCTTCAACCATTGCCTTCCTCTTTCACCTTTGATGATCCCTTCTCTTCTACATTTTCCACCAATGAGACGGATGAGGCCTTTTTAGAGGGAGATTTTACTTCTCATGTTTATCTTGAGCTTTCTCCCATGTTCGACCCTCAACCCTTTTGATGAGCTTCCTTTGAACCTTGATGATGATTTAAAGCTTTTGAGAGCTCATTTAGGGTGTGAAGTTTATGAGGAGAATGAGATTGAGAATGAGCTTAATTTGAATGATGATGAGTTAGAGGAGAGCCCTTTGGATGTGAGTTCTTTGGATGAGAGAGCTTATGTTTCAATGGATAGTGGTGTAAGTGAGCAATCAATTCCTATTCCTTCACCTTACACCTCATTTTCAAGAAAGCTTGATCTTGTTCCCTCATATCCCATGTCATTACCTTCTTTTCTCATATCCCCTCCTTTTGAAGAGCCTTTAGTTCCCCAAGTGCCTCATTTGATGACTTTTGAGGATAATGGTGGGATTTCCAACCAAAAATACTTTGTTGAGAAGAGAATGCCGTCTTTTTTTTCTTTTATTTCTCTTCCTTTTTCTTACATTCTTGTTTTTCCCTTCTCTTCTTCCCCTTCTTGGCATACCTCTTCTTAACTCTATAGGTGTGCACTAAGCTTGTTGCATGCCTTCATTTTGTCATGTGCATACTTACATGCTTATGAGATGTGTAGTAGTGCATTTGACAAGTCTTACGTTCATTGCAATATTATTTTCTAGAGCAGTCAAGCTTGGACCTTAAGCAAGCCTTTCTCGGGAAGTAGCCCGTGTTTTATTGCTTTCATTTTCTTTTCTTTTTAGAATAGATTTTCTCTCATGGAAATGTTTGTGTGCCTTTTGCTAGGTACATGACTTGATATTCTTTGGTGCATCGATTTAAATTAAGATTTAAGGAAGTATGACTCATATTTGCTAGCATATGGAAGGCGAGATTCAATTCTAGAGGAAAGTAGTTTTGAAAAATTTAATTGGGTCATTTACGGGTATTTACACCCACCAACATCCAGCAATATCTTTCCTTGCTCTTCCTCAATGGTTGGTGACTTGTTAGACATATGATGGTATTGTTGGTTTGATTTCTTTCTTTTTCCCTCCCATGGATTCTTTAATATATGTTTAAGCATGTTGTCTCATTCAAACTTGGGGGAGGGTATTCTATCATGTTTAGTGGGATGTTGATTCATATATGTCATGCACATTCGTATATGCATTTCCATGTTCTTTATTTTGAAAAACTCCAAAAAGATTTTTGTTTCTTTCAAGGCAATTTTACAATGTGTTTTGTTTTGTTCTTGCTTTGGACATAATACTTTTGGACTTGTATAGTTGAATGCTCTTCTTCTTAAATGGTAACGGTGTACATGGTTTGAGAGTATCTTTGGTTGATTCTAGGATAGAGTATGTTAAGGTAGTATGTTTAGAACTGTTGGGACCTTAAAGCGGATTCTATTTGTTTTTGAAAATTTTCAATTTCTCCCTTTTGGTGAATATGAAACTAATAGTGAGTTATTTCTATAACCATGTGAGGTTTCATGCTTTTCAAGCCTTCTACATATCTTACATAAGCGGCACATGGATCCTTGACTATGGTATGCTTTATCTAGAATTTGACTCTTGTCTCTCGAGATCGCGACGGAGCCATTTACGAAGGACAAAGGCATCTTTTTAGGGTGGTGATTTTCTTTTTCTAGGATAGTTTTCTATTTCTTTGTTTTGGTTTTACGTTTGCCTTCTTGTTAACCATTTGAGCCATAAACCTTCTTTTCAAGCCATATATTTAGATTTTGTGCCTTTTGTTTCATTCTTGTTTCCAATATTGGTTTTTGTGAAGCAATTGATCATTTTGTTGGAGTATATGGTGGATGAGTTGTATATTGGTTCTTATAATGAATGCAAGTTTGTATTGTGTATATCTTGTAAATAAAAAGCAAATGCAAAGTTGAATAAAGCCGTCCATAGTTAAAAGAGGCGAGGACAATGAAATAAAGTGAAAGTTGAAAAAATGAAAAAAAATATGAGAAAAAGCAAAGCAAATTCAAATGCTTTGGCAAAAGTGATAAAAATGTGAAAATTGAAAAATCCAAAAATATTTTGATGTTAGTGTATTTCTCCCTATTTTAAGCATTGAAGACAATGCTTTATTCAAGCTTGGGGGAAAGCGTTCTTACACTTTTTGTTTGTATGTTTGTGATTTTGGCTTTGAATAAGCTTGGGGGTGTTGGTGTTTTTGTTTAGTGATTACTTGGTTTCGGTGTTAAGATTTGGCCAATATTTGCTTCACAATTTAGGTATACCACCAAATTTTAAATTTTAGCCTACCTTCACCCTTTTCACCCTAATATTATAACCCTTTTCAAGACCTTTTGACCTTTTTGGTTGAGTCACAAGTCGGTGGAGGGAGATGTGAGTCAAACCTATAGAGTGGTGTGCAATAGTCGAGATGTCGAGTAGCCTTAAATCTCTTTTTTTTTCGGTTCCTTCGAGGAATCTTTGAGATGCTCGCTAGAGGTGGATTTGAAGCTAATTGGGAGAATGTGTTAAAAATGTTTTGAGATGAAGGTGAATTGTATTTCATTAGTTCTCTGTGCTTAGCATATCCTTTGTTTCAATCAACCTTGGATATCTTAAAACGTGCACTCCCTTACTTGTTTAGAAAGAATTATATCCATTTGTGCTTGTTCATTTGCAAAAGTCCACTCACGAACATTTGTTTTCTTTTCTTTTCTTTTTGCTTCTTTTTCATGCTTTGCCTTGTTTGTTTGGTTTGTGAGAGTTATGGGTTAATCTCTTAGGAAACCCTTATGAGAGCATCACTCGTCCTCTAGGGTGATCTAGGGGTTTAAATGGCTTGTCTTTAGTTGCTAAAATTGATCGTGATTCCTACGAAAGTGAGTCTTAGTGAATATTCTTATCTTTTTCTTTGTTTGAATAAGTCTTTCATCCTAATTCTTCTTGCTTTGTTTTGCTCGAGGATGAGCAAAAATCTAGCTTGGGGGAGTTTGATGAGTGTCATTTATGGCATTCATTTAGCTTCTTTTAGGATTATTTTCATTGTTTTTACATCTCTTTTATCTCCTTTTATCTCAACAAGTAAATCCGATACGATCCAATTTAAAGTTTGGATCCGATCCGAATTGATAATTCGATTTAGATTGGATTGGATTTCGGTTTTTATCCGAATAATGGACACCCCTATGCTTCCTCCACCTACTAATGTGAAGGATGTGAGATCTTTTCTTGGCCACGCCGGGTTCTATCGGCGTTTTATAAAAGATTTTTCATTGATTGCCAAACCTCTCACATCTCTCTTGCAACAAGATAAAGAATTTGTGTTTGATGATGCTTGTCAAGAATCATTTTATAGGTTGAAAGAAGGACTTTGCACCATCCCTATAGTCCAAGGACCGGATTAATCTCTACCATTCAAACTCTTGTGTGATGCAAGCGATGAGGCCATTGCATTGGTCCTTGGAAAACGAAAGGGAGGGAACCTTCATGTCATACATTACTTGTCCAAGACTCTCAACGATGCTCAACGGAATTATACAACTACCGAGAAGGAATTCTTCGCCGTTATCCATTCATTTGAGGAATTTAGAACCTACCTCATTGGTTCTAGGACAATAGTGTACACCGACCACTCGGCTCTCAAGTATTTGATAAGCAAGAAGGAGGCTAAACCCAAATTGTTGAGATGGGTTAAGGTCCTTCAAGATTTTGATTATGAAAGGAGTGATAAAAAGGGGGCCGAGAACGTGGTGGCGGATCACCTTTCTAGGTTGGGTGGTGCAAGAATTCATGTAGAAGGTTTGACAATAGAAGATGCTTTAAGGGATGATGTTCTATATGCTCTTGAGGTGAAAACGGAGCCATGGTATGCGGATATTGTGAACTATTTGGCTTGTAGTTGCATATCTCTGGACTTTACTTCCCAACAACGTCGACTCAAGCATGACGCCAAGAGATATATATGGGATGACCCCATTTTGTTGAAGAGAGGGGTTGATGGTTATTGAGAAGATGCGTCCCCAACGATGAGGTTAAAAGTGTCCTCCATATGTGCCACTCCTCTCCTTGTGGTGGGCATATGAGTGCTCAAAAGACCGCTTCTAAGGTTTTACAATCTATGCTCTTTTAGCCCTCTCTATTCAAAGATGCTTGACAATTTGTCAAGACTTGTGATAGATGTTAGAGGATGGGGAACATCTCTAGGAAGGACGAAATGACTTAAAACCCTATCCTTGAGCTTGAGGTTTTTGATGTTTAGGCTTTAGACTTCATGGGTCCCTTCATTTCTTCTCATGGAAACAAGTACATCTTGGTAGCCGTTGATTATGTCTCTAAATGGGCGGAAGCCGTGGCTTCTCCTACAAATGATTCCAAGGTGGTTTTCAATTTATTCAAGAAGGTGATCTTTCCAAGGTTTGGTGTCCTTAGAGCTCTCATCAGTGACAGGGGGTCGCATTTCAAGCATCACACCTTTACTAGACTTCTCGATAAGTATGGTTTATCTCACAAGCGAGGGCTTGCTTACCACCCTCAAATGAGTGGTCAAGCAGAGATAAAAAATAGGGAGCTCAAGGTCATCTTGAAGAAGACGGTGGCGAGAACAAGGAAAGATTGGTCCTCAAAGCTTATTGACTCTTTGTGGGCATATAGGACCGCTTTCAAGACTCCAATAGGGACTACCCCCTATATGCTTGTTTATGGAAAAAATTGTCATTTACTCGTAGAGATGAGCACCGAACTCATTGGGATATCAAGCAAATCAACTTTGATCACCATAGTACGGGTGAGCAAAGACTTCTAGAGCTTCATGAGTTGGAAGAGTTGAGAATGCCTATGACAGTGCAAGCATGTACAAGGAAATACTCAAAGAAAAATTGAGGCAGGAAGATTTGCGCACCTTGTGTGTGCCTTGTGTGCGGGCGCGCGGCCAGCATGTGCGTGGGCTCGCAGGCCTGTTGCGCGGGCGCGCATCGCTGGGTTTCACGGAGCTTTTTCCCCTCTTTTCCCATGATTTTTCCCTCATTTCACCAACCTTAAGCTCAATTCTTCTTCTTTCTCCTCAAAAACTCAAATCCTAACTTCTCAAATTCAATAAATCTCATCCATAACTCATAATTTGTCTTGATTTTTTACCAAATCCATCACATTTCTCCACTCTTTTCACAAAATTCCTCACTTTCTCTCTCCAAAATACCAATTTTCTCTGTTTTCGTGGTTGAAGAAGCTTGGTCGACGGTGGTTCTCGTGGTTGTTTGTGGTTGATTTCAAGCTTCCTTCTTGTGGTATAACTCTCTACTTTGTTACTTTGTTGTTCAATTTACTAGATTATGCAGAGTTCTTGAGTTATTAAGCATGTTTTAGCTTAAGTATGGAATTTGTGTTATTTTGAATATTATTGTTTTAAATTGTTGTATTTTGGTGTATAATTGTGTGGTTTTGGAACATTGTTGTTTGAATTGATTGAATTTGATGCAATGCTTATGTGAATTGAGCAATGTTGTTGGAATTGTTTGAGTTTAATGCAATTTTCATGTAAAATTGGTATTTTTTGGGTTTTGGAAACTCCGACTTTCTGCTGAACAAAACCCGACCCCAAGACCCGCTCACGATTAATATAAGTAAAAGACATAAATAACAAGATAGAATAAAAGGATCATCTTACCCTTGTCGCGTGCGTCGCTCGTTCGACGAGCTCTTACATCGAAAGCCGAGTCTCGTAAGCGCGTAAACTCCAATGATAGTCCAACCGCAACCACGACCCGAACGGTCTCTTACTCGGAGTTTAGCCGAGTTCGAACCAAAAACAACTACTCGAGTTTTATGTGAAGTTAAAGGTTTTCTCACAATTATGGAGATGCCTTTTTGATTTCCAACTCAAGTAAAGTTCTCTAATTCCCAAGGTGGGTATTTATAGAGAATTTCATATGAGGAATCCACTCTCCCATTAATGTGGGAGATTTGGTTAAAAATCAATTTTTCATTTTATTTTTAAATCAAAAATAAAAGAAAATCTCAAAACAATAATTAATCAACAAGTGTCACAAGGAGGGAAAGGGTAGCTGAGGACCATAGGGAGAAGGGAGGGACCAAAGCTTGATCCCCAAGCTTCTGCAAGCCGCCACTCACAATCTCTCGGCTCCAATGAGCTGCCGCCACATAGCAGGCCTTGCCTTGGGCGCCAAGGCTGCCTTGCTGGCACTTGGTGCCCTCAGCTGGGCCTGCTGCTGCGCGCCATTGTTGCTGCCTCGGCCGAGCATGCCGCGCATGCTTGCAAGCAGCTGGTCGAGGCCCTTGTGCGCCCATTGCTAGCAGTGCTAGCATGTTGCTAGCTTGCAGTGCTGCTAGCCTACTACTGGCGCGCTGCACGCATGCTAGCAGCGATGCTAGCATTGTTAGCACTGGTGCGCTAGCCGCTGCGCCACGCACCAACCAGCGCTACTAGCTGCCTAGGCTCGGTGCGGGGCGCATGCTAGCCACCATGCTATCCCAAGTGCCCCTAGCACTTGGTTTAGTTGGGGCATTCCGATGCAAGGGTATTTTGGTAATTGTTGATTAATTGATTTTTACCGTCTCGTCTTTTATTAATTCGACTCGACTTGTGACGCTCTGTCTCGATGCTCCTAGCTCGATTTCTGACGTCTCATTAATTCCTTCCGGATTTATTCGTCGTGTCGAATCGTTAGTTGCTTGGGTGTGACCCGAAGGTTAAGTCAAGATTAAGTTGTAATATTAATTATACATTAATATTACTGATCGGAAGCGGCCTCCAACTAGGCATTCCGATCACTTGACCTCACTAAATAATTAGCTTTCTAATATTTTCGAACCCTTTATCGGAATAATACACTTGTTAAAAGGACACCATTCCAATTAATCTCCCACTTGTCCTTCCGGACAAGTGTGGTTTTTGTGTATAGCTTGTTTCCTATGCACTTAATGTCTCTTCATGAACTATAAGGTAAGATTAATCGTCATCCTTATTACGCCCAGAAGTGTTTCTCAAAATCCGAGTTCGACTGTTAATATGCAGATAATTTCTTAAAATCCATGTGAGCACGGCCATGCATTTTACAGTCTCATTCTTCGAGAGGCCTTGTAAACAACAAAGATAGGTTCCCTGTGGTTGATAGGGGGACTTCCCAGTCTTGAACTGTCAGCTTCTCTTACTATGAGGACCTAGCCGCCCGAGTCTTGCTTCTCTTACAAAGAAAGGTTCCCTATGGTTTCCTATGTACGACAGACTTTTGACGAACATCAAAGCGGACTAGTACTCAAACAAGAGAACTCACAATACTCATGGTCGAGGAAAGAGGTTCCGATAGCAATAATGAGATGTATACTTATGACGATTTTTAAATCACTTAAAGTATTCTCATAGGTCGATCCAGTATGGTTCTAAACCAATAGCCGTGTAAATGATATATGACAATTATGTCCTTGTAGCACAAGAAACGGCGCTATAAATCAAACTACACACTTCTTAAGTGGTCATTAATTGTTGACGTAGGTAAAAGCACGTCGTTTTCTACCCTTTCCTAGAGCCAAACAAAATTTGTAAACACTCGACCAACCTAATACGAGTATATGGTAAGTCAAGGGTCGAACCTAAAGGAATGAGTAGGTGCAAGCTATAGCCTAGGTCAAGCTACTTCGAAGATTGTAAAAATATAGGGTTGGTAACTAAGGTATCGAGAAAGCTAGATAAATCGAGAAATTCAATATACTAAACACTAGGGATATAGGTTCCACATGCAAGCTCAATGATTATGCTAATTGAAGGATTACTCAATCAATTAAAACATTGCAAAGGACAAACAATAGTTGCAATCAATGGAATTCAAGAGCTATCCCCTACAAACCAATCTAGGGTTCACTATGAATGGTTAACTAGGAAAAATCACAATCGAATTCAATCAATTAAAGCAATTCTCAAATCAAGGGTTCATGTCATTGAAATTTGCAATGCAATCTAGATTAATCTGATAGGTTGATCGCTCCTAGTCTAATTAATCACACAAGTTAAGAGGTACACGCTACGCGCGTACAGTATAAAAATTTAATGATTTAATTTATCCGTAATTTATAATTTTTTTTTTGTAATTAATAGTGCCTAATGCCTATATAAAAAGAAATCAATAATTTTTTTGATGATAAAATATAAATAATAACCATGACTAAAAGATCATCAATGTTCCTTTTTGTTTTGAACCAGATTATCTTTGTTTCTAAGATATATATTTTTTTTCCTTTTTTGACAAAGGCAAAGATATATATGTATGATTTAAGAGAGTAGTTATTATTATTATTATTATTTTTTTAAAAAAAAGATGTTTCATTTTAACTAAAAACAAAAACAGTTTTTGTACGTTGATATATATATATATATATATATATATATATATATATATTTGTTGATAAAAAAACAGTTTTTATTGGTGGTTATTATTTTTCTCTGTCGCAGGAGTAGTTAGTGTTAAGGGTAGGTTTTTTTTTTTTTCTTAATAGGAATAAGGGGTAGTTTTTTTTTTGAAACCTGGAATTAGGGGTAGTTATTTAAGAAAATATTTAATTTTTTTTTTGAAACAAAAATATTTAATATTTAATTATAGCAGTTAACAACTTTTTTTTGAGGGAGGGAAAAAAAGAACAAAATAAAGTGTTATTTTAAAAAAATTGTGTTTTTAAAAAATGTGAATTAGGAATTGGAGTATACAGTTATACTACAAAGAAAAAATTGTAGAAAGTTTGATGAATGTGGACTACGTGAAATCATGGATGACTATGATATATCAACAACTTTTTTTTTTTTTTTACAACTGTGAACAAAGTAAACATAGATCAATTTTTAAAAAAATTCAAATAACTTTTTTTCTGAAGGAAAAACCAACTAAACGTGGGTTGTGAGTTATGGGGATTTTTTAGTATTTATTTTTTTTTAATTTTTTTTATAACTAAAAAAACCAAATAACTGTTTTTTTTGTAATTTTTTCGAAGATAAAACCAACTGAAAATATGCTGTGAAACTTTTTTTTTTAAAAAAAAAAGCTCAGTGTGAGCAGTTAAGTTTTTTTTTCTTTTTTCTTTTTTTTTAAATATGTAAATTTCTTAGAAAAAAAACGTAAATTAGTAAATTGAGAAGGGCATTTTGAGAAAACACAAATTTATCACCCAAGATGCCCTTTCTCTTTATATATTACAATAGATGCACAATTATGTCAACCAATTTAATTGCAACAATTCAATCAATCAAGGATCATCAACTAGCAAAAATCATCAATCAAGCATGCATCCCCTTCTCCCTAGCAACTAATCTACTCACTAATCATGGTGAAATTGAAAAACAAAACAAATTCAATCACAATCATATTCATTCCAAGTTTAATCAAGAAGAAAATCAATCACTCAATAAATTCTAAAGCAAAGAATGGAATTCAAATCAAACATTCAAGAATTTAAAGGAAATTACAAAAAGAGTAAATTCAAAGGAAAGAAATCTCACAAACTTTCATTGATGTGAAGAAGAAATCCAAGATCAAGTTGAAATCAAAGATCAAATTTAAGTACAATCAAGTAATCTTAAGCTTCTCTCTCTACTTTCTCTCTCTACTATTTCTGGAAAATAAGTGTCAAGTACAAATTAAGTTGTTTTTTCGAAAAAGGAAAAGTCTAAGGGTATAAATAGAAAATTGAGCGAAGGAGAGCGGGGAGCCTAGTGCGTGCGCACCACGAGGCCGCGCGAGCGCACAGGTGGGTCTGCGCGCACGTACCACCTATGCTGCGCGCGTGCAACCCCCTGCTTGGTGCTCGTGGCCTTTCCTTGTTCGCTTGCTCGACCGATCTCTACGCTCCCGAGCAGCCCTATCATTGGTGCACTCGAGGCGATGCTTGTGAGAAGGGCAACTCCTTTATCTTCCAAGCATTTGAACACTTCGAGCCAAAGCATTGCTTCCAAGGTTCTCGTGCTCGCGGAGCTAACTTAAATTGCATGCTTGGATTCCTGAACTTAGCTCCATCAACTTCCTTAAACGCGCTCGAGCTTCCTTCTTGATAATTAAACCTGGGGAAACTCAACACACCTAAAAACCAAGTCAAAGAAACGAAGAAGCGAGAAAAGATAACCGAGAAATGAATAAAATAGAAAGAAAACCATCAAAAACACACATTACTCTAAACTTACGCACAAACATGCAAAACAAGCATTATTATGAAAAACCATGACATAGAAGACTAAAAACGAGCATAAAACTGCAAAGAAAACCTAGCCTAAGAGTGCCATAAATGACACTCATCAAATTCCCCCAAGCTAAACCTTTGCTCGTCCTCGAGCAAAACAAAATCAAGCTTAAAGGAAAATGACGACCTTATTTAGGCAAGCCAGAAATGAGAAAGACTAGAGAATAGAAGAATATGCACTAACTCATTTTCGTAGAGATTAACCCATAACTCTTAAGTAAAAGGAGGCAAAGCATAATCAGAGAAAAGAAAAAGTTAAAACTTAAAAGGAAAAGTGGTGCTTATACAATGGACTTTTGCACATGGTCAAAACACGAGAGGATATCAAACCTTCTAAAACAACAAAGGTAAGCACGTTCTAAGATATCGAGGGTTGATTGAAACATAGGACATGCTAAGTATAGAGAACTACCAAAACGCAATTCATTTTCATCTAAAAACAATTTTAGCACATTTTCCCAATTGGCCTCATATCTTCTTTTAACAAGAATCTCTATAGTTCCTCGAAGGAACAGGAAAAACAATAAATTTGAGGTTTTCTCGACATCTTGACTTTGCATCCCCTCTCCTTAGGCTTTGACTCATAATGCCCTCCCTCGGTATATGACTCAACCACTAGATCAAAAGGGCTTTCCCAAAGGTTGTAACGTAAAGGCAAAAGGTTGAGGGTAGGCTTAATTTTTAGAATTTGGTGGTACACCTAAGTTGTGAAGACAAATCTCAACACCAAAACAAAGTAGTCACCAAACAAAAACAAACTAATACCCCTAAGCTTATTCAAAGCTATAACCACAATCAATATATACAAAAAGCGTAAAACGCTCCCCCCCAAGCTTGAACAAAGCATTATCCTCAATGCGTAAGATAGGAAGAAGCATTTACATCAAAATGTTTTTGTATGTTTTCATTTTTCACTTTTTTTTATCAATTTTTGCCAAAGCTTTTTGAATTTGCTTTGCTTTTTCTCATTTCTTCAATTTTTCATTTTTCACTTTATTCATTATCTTCGCCTCTTTTAACTATGGACGGCTTTTTCATTTAATCGCTTGCCATTATTCACAAGATATACAAAACACAAGCTTGCTTACAAATAAGAACCAATATCCAAACTCATATACCACAATCTCCAAGAACATGATCATTTGCTTCACAAAAACCAAAAATGGAACAAAAAGAAACAAAAGGCTCAAAGTTCTAAAGGTGTGGCTTGAAAAGAAGGGAAAAGGCTCAAATGGTTAGTAAGTAGGCAAATGTAATCCCAAGAACTAAAAATTATGAAGATTATCCTAAAAAAGAAAAATTACCACCCCGAAAAGATTCCTTTGTCCTCCCTAGATGGTTCGGTCTTGTGTTTGAGTATGAGTCAAGATTCAAGATTATGTCCGCAATAGTCAAGGATCCATGCCGCTCATGCAAGTGATTGTAGAAGGCTTAAAAAATATGAAACCTCGCAAGGATGTGGCAAAAACTCACTAAAAGCTTCAAATTCACCAAAGGGGAACGATTGGGATTTTTCAAAAACAAATGAATCCGGCTTCAAGGTCCCAATAGTTCTTAAACGACTACCTTAGCATGTTCTATCCTAGAGTCAACATAAGATACTCTCAGACCGTGCAAACGATTGTTCTTAGGAAAAATGATAGCCAATGTGCAAGTCCAAGTGGTACTAAGTCCAAAGCAAAAGCAAAATCATTAAGAAAGAAAAGCAATGCCACAAAAACATTTTATTTTTATTTACAAAACCTCTTTTTTTTCTTTTTTTTTCAAAGGAAAGAAAAGTTTAAAATCAAAACATATGAAAGCAAAATACAAAAAGGAAAGTAGAAGAAAAGAGAAAAAGGAAACAAAAAGAAAAAGGAAAACCATAAGAAAATAGAAAATGAGGAAAAAGACATAAAATGAAAAATAGAAAATCAAAGGAGAAGTAGAAATGCAACAAGGAAGTAATGCAAACGCATAAGTCCCAATCGATAAACAAGTGCACATTCGGCCACAACGCCAATGTTCCCAAACACACTAATGTGTTAAAAAGCAAACATCCTCGAATAGTTCAACTTTTCCTAATCTAAACCTAAATAAAGCTACCAAGAAAAGAAGAATAAAGAGAAGAAGATTAGAAGGATATCACCAGGCGTCAAAGCTATGCTACATCAAACAAAGTGAAAGAGCTCCTTAATGAAGCATCAATATCCAAAGAATAAGCGACAAAGCAAAGTGAGAAAGGAATGGACTATATACAAAGAAAATTGTTAGTAACTTCAATACAAAAGAAAAGAAAAAAATATAAAAGAGAAAATGTTTTCAAATAAGGAAAAAGAAATATAAGATAACATCAGGAATAGGGTCAAGAAATGAAATCAGGAAACAGAATCATCAGATAGAAGCAGAGTCAGGAAACAAGATATCAAACAATCATCATCAGGAAGCATAATCATAAAGAAGCAGATACACAGTAGACAATGATCAGCAAAACAAACAATAATACCAAGAAATAGACAGAGAAATCAACAGAAGTACATCATCATCATCATCATCAAAGAAGCAAGAGATACACAGAGATCAATACCAGAAGCAAAAGAGACCAAGAGTGAACTACAAAAGCGAGGAGGGAAACAGTGAAGCACACAATAAACATAAATCACCCCCAAGCTCATAATGAACTACCTCCCAAACTTTAAACCTAATAACATATAGGCAAAAGGGAATATCATATAAAGCACATAAGAAAAGGGGGTTAGCCACAATAGTCTCACTCCGCACTATGGTAAGGGGTAGAGTGAGAACTCCCCTCACCGGTCTCTAAGACATGAACCGAGCTAGCCTTTTCACTCACCTCTATGGGAGCTTTCCCCTTTAACCTCCCCTCCCTCCTATAATGGTCTATCGCGAAGAAATGAGACCAATCATCCAAAACCGGCTCTCCCGATAATCCCCACCTACCAAAAGTCTCGGGATTCGGGAAAGGCATAGGGTTCGCGGGATAATATGTATAATCGCATCCACCGGGCCGCTTACAATCGTAAGTGGTCGGGGTGGTGCCCATGATAGCACTAGGAGGGATATGAGGACCCTCCTAATAGGGGTAACAAGGTTTAGGACCCACGGTAGGGTCAAAGGGTTCCCATTGAGGGATAGGTCCTTGTTGGACCGGGAGGTATGGGTAGTTCAAGTAAGGTTCAATCTCCCCCTAGCTTCCTCACATGGTAGTTATACAATTGATTAGCATGGAAATCATAGCCAAGAGAAGAATCCCGCCCCAAAGGCATGGGAAACAAGACATTAGTGATGGAATCTAACTTGTCATGAATAGTAGATAAATCAAATGTAAAAGAAGAAGAAGAAGGAGGGATAGGAGTACTTCCCCGTTCAATCGGGTGTAAAGCTTGAAAATCCATCGAGAGAGCATCATTAGAGGCGGTTCTTGTATGATTAGTCTTCTTCCAAAGAGAGGGGCCGATGGTGCATCTTTGAGGTCTCCAAGTCAAAGAATCCGTCTTTGTCTTACGGTTTGTAGCCTCCTTACTCGGAATCAAGAACCAATCCTTCACTCGGAATCACGAGGGCATAAACATTGAGGAAATGAGAAGGTGTCCTCTCCCGAGGGTCGACTATCGGAGGCAGCTCGCATAGCAAATCTTTATAAGAGTCATTGAGGCAAAGTGCGAGGATAGAGATCATGCCTCCAATTTAGATGCTCCCCGAAAGCGAAACACCATCTCGGATGTCTAGAAATCGGTTGATCAAATGTTGAGTGAAATCTACAAGCTTGATCTCATTCGACTCTTGGTCGACAATCCATAGCCAAAAACGTTCCTCACGGAAAATAGCTCCCAAAGAGTCTTTAGAGCATAGGGCATAGGTGAGAATACGATTAAAGTATCTCATAGCCGGATGAACGACCGATGCGGACTTGGAAATTTGAGGCTCATATTTCCTTTCATCGAAGATACGCTGCCACCACTTGAGTTCATCATATCCATGGTCGCTAGTCATTTTACCATTGGCCGGACGGACAAGATGGTCTTCATCGACGGCCCAAGGAAACCGAAAGTAGGAACAAAGTTGTGACTCCGACAACCGATGATCATTGTTGAAAAGTTGAAAGGTCAAAGTTCTTGAAGAGTCACCACTTGACTCTTGGATCACTTCAAGGGATGATAGAAACTCATACGTCACCCTAGCATAGGTAAGGGCACTTAAATCCAAGAACTCTAAGAGACCGAGGTTCTTGGCTAGGTAGCGAACGTCATCATCAATTCCAAGTAGCTTGGTTGTTCCAAGAACCCTAACATAGAATCTTGTTGACTTGAGCTTCCTCTTGGATAGTTGCTTGAACCGATCTCAATGTAATTCCTTAGAGAATTCAATGTCGTATGTTTCTACCACCTCGGGAGGAGGTGGAACAACGTGCCTAGCTTTGCTTGAACTTGATCTAGCACGCTTCTTAAGACGGATAGGGGCCATCTACAAGAAGCAAAGCAATTCATGAGCAATTCATTTACAATTATCCTTGTTCAAGAAGATTCAAAAGAAATTACTCTAAAGTCAAGCGCAAACATTATTTATTCAAAAATGAAACAAGAAATGGTCACACATGAACTATGCCATGAATATTGAGACATAAGCTTGAAGCAACTAGTCATTAATTAAAGGCAAAATTGGACATAAGAGACTAAATAATGAATCATTATGAGAAAATTAATCCCAAAACATTGAATTATCAAAGAAATGAAACTATCATATAGAATACCCATGAGAAAGAAAATGACCAACAATGGTGATTCAAGGATTCAAGCAAGGTATACAAATTCATCATAAAAAAGCTTCAATTTAACATCCAATACCATCATCCAAAACAAATTACAAGCTAAAAGAACTAACAATGGAGTACTACCATGGAAGCAAAAACAAGGGTTTCAAGCTTCAAAAATGAGGAAGAAGATGACTAGAAAGTGAGAAATTATACCTCAATGTATCTTTGAGTTACTTGCAAATTGCCGAAATTGAAGAATATAGAACAATTAGAACACCCAAAGACAAGTTCCAAGCACCTAAACAAAACCTTCAAAAGTCGAATTTGAGCCCAAAATTTCGAATTTCAATTCGAAAATTTCAGATTTTTTTTGTTGGTTTTGAAAAGATTTGATTATGGTGTAATGCAATTTGTGAATAAATGAAAATAAAAAGGTGTATTTGATTGAAATTGCAAAGGGTTTGGAAGGGATTGAGGAGAGAAAAGGGAGTGGTGCAATGAAGGGAAAGTCGGGGGGAGAGAAAATAGAGTGAAAAGGGTGAGTTTGGGAGAAGAGGGGCACGAAAAAGGGGGCGGGGCTGCTGTGGCTAGTGCATGCGCACCAGCTATGGCAGGGGGCTGGGTTTGCTTGCACGGAATTGCGCAACAAAAGCGTAATTGCTGACCTACATGGTGCGTGCGCGCGCACCAGGTAGTGTCTTGGGGGGCTGAAATTTGGCTTGAGACGCACCAAAACAAGGCCAAAAATTCTGACCCCCTTGGCGCGCGCGCGCAGCCTATGATGCGTGCACACCAAATAAAGACTAGGGGAGAAAAATTCCGCTCTTGAACATACTCTCGTGCTTGCGCTCTCATCGGCTCTAACGAGCATCATGATCGAGTGCTTAAAAATCACACAAAAAATAGTTCGAAAATCACTCGATCATAAATAAAAATCCATGAAAACCCAAACACGAGAGCATGTATCCCTAATCAAACTCCTTCACCTAAGATTAACCAAACCTCAAAAAACCTTGAATTAATCATTGAAATAGTTGGAAATCATCATTGATCCAATCTCATCGTACCTAAAATCAAGAAAACAAAGAAAAATAAGAAGTGTTCTAAAAAATAAAAGAAATATAGAGAATTGAAAAATCAAAAGAAAAGGGTTAGAAAGCCGGGTTGCCTCCCGGGAAGCGCTTGTTTAACGTCATAGCATGATGTTCTCCACCTATTAAGGTGGTTGTCGGAGAAGCAATATGTGAATAAGGCCAACAAAAGCACCATCAAAATACTTCTTGAGTTGATGGCCATTGACCTTAAACGGAGACGAAGAATCCATCATTGAAACCTCTACAGCACCACTAGGAAAGACATTCTTAACCAAGTAAGGACATTCTTAACCAAGTCTTCAATTATGTCTATAATACTTCACATAATTGAAGACGTAGTGAGGTATTATAGAGATTGGCAAGATGGAGAAAGAGAGTCAACTAGCAAGAGTAGCTCTTCGGTGTACTTGGTTGATCATCTAAATGCAATCACAAATGACAAATTTGGGGAAGGAGATGTTTACTATCAAGGCGAAGTTGGAAAGTGCTACCTACCAAGTTTCAAGTCTTCCCTCCCAATCTAAGGGGAGAGGTATGTATTCTAATTCTCAACCCCCTCCCTCTTCTAGTAACATGCCTAGTGGATGCTTGTTTTGTGATGATTGTGGATCGTATGATCATGATGTTTCTAATTGCCCTCATGCATGTATGGATGTTTGTGATCATCAAGATGGAAATGTGAATGAGCATGTGAACTATTGTCAAATAATAATGATTCTAGGTTTGAGAATCAAAGAGGTCAATGGAATAGGAATTACAACAACCATGGAAATTTTGACAATTACAACCAAGGTGGAGGTAATAGGAACCATGGGAACCAAAATTTCCGAGGTAACTATAACAACCAAGGTTATAGTAGCCAAAATCATAACCAAAATTATGGTAATCAAAACAAAGGTTATGGTAATCATAATCAAGGTAGAGGTAATTGGAACAATCAAAATAGGGGAAATTTTCAAAATAACTCTCAAAGGGGTCCTCTACCCGGTTTTGCTCCAAAGACCCAAAATGATAATTCCTATGTTCAAACATCTTCTTCCTCTCATAGAACCAATTGGGAAGAAATCATTGAAAACAAAACAAAGTTATTGAACACTTACATGGCCGTAAGTGATAAGAAATTTAATGAAATGATGACTCATAATAAGATGCTTGAAAACCAAATTCCTCAACTTGCTAATGCTTTGAAAGACCATGCTAGTCCTTCTTCTTTACCTTCCCAAGGCCTAGATCCCAAGAGACCGGTCAATGATATTGTCACAAGGAGTGGTAAGGTTCTTGAAGAGAGTTTTCCTAGGAAGAGTGAGACCAAAGAGGCCACAAAAGATGTTTAAGTAGAAGATAAGAGAGATGGTGCATCTTTGAGTGAGGTTGAGATTGAGAAGCCTAGTGAGGTGAGAGTAGAGAAAGAAATTGTGAAACCCAAGCTTCCTTATCCCCAAAAATTCATGAGACACAAGTTAGATGAACAATTTGGAAGATTTATTAACATGCTCAAGCAACTTCACCTTTCTCTACCATTTACCGAAGTTGTCACCCAAATGCCCAACTACGCAAAATTCCTCAGAGACATTTTGAGCGGTAGGAGGACTTTGATGGTGTAGAGAGGGTGAACTTGACCGAGAATTGTAGTGCAATCATAATGAACAAGATGCCACCTAAGCTAAAAGATCCCGAAAACTTTTCCATCCCTTGTGCCATTTATAAAATGCAAATCGAGAATGCCTTGTGTGACCTAGGAGCTAGTGTTAGCCTTATGCCATATTCGGTGTACCAAAGACTTGAGCTAGGGAAACTCTTACCTACTAACATTACTTTGCAATTGTCCGATAGGTCAATTAAGTTTCCTAAGGGTAAGGTAGAGGATGTCCCTTTGAGGGTTGAGAAATTTTTTATTCCGGTGAATTTTGTGGTGCTTGAGATGGACGAAGATGCTAATATTCCTATCATTCTAGGGAGACCATTCATTGCTACTTCGGGTGCTATGATAGATGTGAAAAGCACTAAAATTTCACTCAAAGTAGGGGATGAGGTGATAGAATTTTACTCGAATGATAGTATGAGGTATCTAAGTTCTTCTTTAGAAAATTGCATGTTGACTGATTCTCTTGATCATGTTGTGTCTTCCATGCATGAGCAATTGCACACTTCTAACGATGCTCTTGAGAATGTTTTGTTGAATAAAAAAAAAGATAGGTGCTCCTAGCAAAGAGATGGCTTTGTATGAAGATGTGCTCAATGGAAGCCTTGAGGATGTTGAAGAGCAAATGTGTATGAGCATTTCTAACCAAGAAGCGTTGCAAGTCGCTACATCAAAGGAAGGTAAAGGTGTGCCAATGGTTGAGCTCAAAACTCTTCCATCACACCTTAGGTATGAATTCTTGGGACCCAACTCCACCTATCCCGTGATTGTTAGCTCTTCTTTGAGTGAGCGCCAAGCTCAAGAGTTGTGTGATGTTTTGAGAAAACACCAAGGTGCTTTGGGTTATACCATTGATGGCCTCAAACGTATAAGCCCTAATTTATGTACACATCACATAACCTTTGAGGAGGGTGCTCTACCTTCTATTGAGAGACAACGAAAGTTACACCCCCAAATGGGAGAGGTAGTGTAGAAGGAGATCACCAAACTTTTGGATGCGGGAATTATATTCCCCATCTCGAGTTCTAGGTGGGTCTCCCCCGTTCATGTTGTCCCAAAGAAGGGAGGCATGACTGTTGTCGAGAATGAGAGAGGTGAGCTCATTCCGACAAGGACGGTCACGGGATGGAGGATGTGTATAGACTATAGACGTCTAAACACATCCACCAAGAAATATCACTTCCCCCTTCCTTTCATTGATCAAATGCTTGAGAGACTCACGAGGCACAAGTTCTATTTTTTTCTTGATGGTTTTTCAGGATATTTCCAAATCCCTATCTACCTGGATAACCAAGAGAAAGCGACCTTCACTTATCCCTATGGAACATTTGCTTACAGGAGAATGATGTTTGGCCTTTGTAATGCTCCCGTAACATTTCAAAGATGTATAATGAGTATATTTGGAGATATGTTGGAGGAGGAAATGGAAGTGTTTATGGATGACTTCTCCGTAGGCAGTGTTTCATTTGAGGCATGTCTTGAAAACTTTGAGAAATGTTTGGCAAGGTGTGAGAAGGTGAACTTGGTTTTGAATTGGGAGAAGTGTCACTTCATGGTGGAAGAAGGCATAGTCCTTGGCCACAAGATTTCTCACAAGGGGATAGAGGTGGACAAAGAAAAAATTGAGGTTATTGAAAAGCTTCCACCTCCGGTCAATGTGAAAGGAGTGAGATCTTTCTTAGGACATGCCGGGTTTTATAGAAGATTCATCAAGGATTTCTCGCTCATTGCAAGCCCCTCAATGATCTTCTTCAAAAGGATTCCGAGTTTGTATTTGATGATAAGTGTTTGGAGGCATTCAATGAATTGATGAAGGATCTAATCTCTACTCCTATTATTCAAGCCCCAAGATAGGATTTACCTTTTGAGTTGATGTGCGATGCAAGTGATTCGGCAATTGGAGGTGTCTTGGGTCAAACAGTTGAAAAGAAGCTACATGTGATCTATTATATGTCTAAGACTCTAAATGGTGCTCAAAGAAACTACACCACAACGGAAAAGGAGTTTTTGGCTATTGTTCATGCTTTTGAAAAGTTCAGTTGTTATTTGTTAGGTTCTAAGACCATTGTCTTCACGGATCATGCAACTCTCAAGTACCTTTTTGATAAGAAAAAATCCAAGCCTAGGTTGATTCTGTCTTGTACAAGCGAGGAGTCGATGGCTTACTTAGGCGTTGTGTTCTAAATGAAGAGGTGCCTAGTGTTTTGAAGATGTGCCACTCAGAGTGGTGGCCATATGGGTGTTTCTAAAACCGCCACCAAGATTCTTCAAAGCGGTTTATGGTGGCCATATCTCTTCAAGGATTCATGGGGTTTTGTTAAGACATTCGACCGTTGTCAACGAGTTGGAAATATCTCCAAGCGAAATGAGATGCCTCAACAACCCATTCTTGAATTAGAGGTATTTGATGTGTGGGGAATTGATTTTATGGGACCGTTTACCTCATCTTTTGGAAATCAATATATTCTTGTGGCGGTGGATTACGTGTCTAAATGGGTTAAGGCCATTGCTTCCCCAACTAATGACCACAAGGTGGTAATGAATTTTTTCAAGAAGGTCATTTTTCCAAGGTTTGGTATACCAAAGGCGGTGATAAGCAATAATGGTTCTCATTTTATTCACAATGCCTTTCAAAAGATGTGGCGAAAGCATCGATTTATCAACGATTTGGCCTTCCATATCATCCTCAAACAAGCGGCCAAGTTGAGGTTTCCAATCGTCAAATCAAGTTAATCCTTGAAAAGACGGTCGCAAGAAATAGGAAGGATTGGTTGGACCAGTTGGATGATGCTCTTTGGGCTTATAGAACGGATTTCAAGACATCTATAAGTACCACTCCATACCGCCTAGACTATGATAAATCATGCCATCTCTCGGTAGAGCTCGAACACCGTGCTTTGTGGGCAATCAAGAAGATAAACTTTGATTTGGCAAGTACGGGGGAGAAAAGGTGGTTAGATCTTCATGAGTTAGAGGAGCTTCGATTTGATGCGTATGATTGTGCTAGTATTTACAAAGCTCGTTCCAAGGAAACTCATGATAAGCTTATCGAGAAGAAAGAGTTATGTGTTGGTGATAAAGTTCTTCTCTACAATTCGAAAATGAAGTTGTTTCCCGGAAAGCTCATGTAAAGATGGAGCGGTCCTTACTCGGTTAAGAATGTCTTTCCTAGTGGTGTTGTAGAGGTTTAATGATGGATTCTTTGTCTCCGTTTAAGGTCAATGACCATCGACTCAAGAAGTATTTCGATGGTGCTTTTGTTGGCCTTATTCACATATTGCTTCTCTGACAACTGTTTTGAGGTTTTTTGTGATCTCCTAGGATACTGGTCGCGCTCTTCTGGCAACGAGACTGAGACACCTGCAAAACAACGAATATTCCTTTACCGGAATATTCGCCTCCGACGATCAAGTTAGAGATCGGGAAATAGAAAGTTTAGAGAGAGAAAGTAAAGAGAAGTTGGAGCTCTTTTATGCTCTTTTTAAGGTTATGTCATCATCCACCCCTCCCATAATAAATGATTGGGGTATTTATAAGGGTGGGAGTATGTGCCCCTGTAGGGTTTGTACCCTAAAATTCCGTGACATGATTGGCTGCGCAATCAAAGAGTGCCACGTGTCACATGGGGGCGCCGCTTTGCGGCTTTCATTAACTTTCCTCGGGATTTGAGCCCTGATTTAATAAGGGCCCTTTCTCTTGCTGATTTCAGGTGCTCTTTAGGGCATCTAACACGCATCATCTTCCTCTAGGGACACGTGTTGCCCTTTGACTGGGCCACGTGTCACTACGGGATTGGACCACGTTTTTGGGGTTATTTTTACCCTAAACAACAACCACTTTAATAGGTGGAGAACGTCGAGCTATGACGTTAAACAAGCGCTTCCCGGGTGGCAACCCGGTTTTCTAACCCTTTTCTTTTGATTTTTCAATTCTTTATATTTCTTTTATTTTTGAGAACACTTCTTATTTTTTTTCGTTTTCTTGATTTTAGGTACCATGAGATTGGATCAATGATGATTTCCAACTATTTCGGTGATTAATTCTAGGTTTCTTGAGGTTTGGTTAATCTTCGGTGAAGGAGTTTGATGCTCTCGTGTTTGGGTTTTCATGGATTTTTATTTATGATCGAGTGATTTTCGAACTATTTTTTTGTGTGATTTTTAAGCACTCGATAAGGACGCTCGTTAGCTCCGATGAGAGCGCAAGCACGAGAGTATTTTTAAGAGCGGAATTTTTCTCCCCCTAGTCTTTGTTTGCTACACACGTATCATAGGTTGCGTGCGCGCACCAAGGGGGTTAGAATTTTTAGCCTTGTTTTGGTGCGTCTCAAGCCAAATTTCAGCCCCCGAGACACTACCTGGTGCGCACGCACCAGGTAGATCAGCAATTTCACTTTTGTTGCGCAATTCCGAGCAAGAAAACCCAGCCCCTTGACGTAGCTGGTGCGCACGCACCAACCCAGCTGCGCGCACGCACCAGCCACAGCAGTCCCGCCCCCTTTTTCGTGCCCCTCTTCTCCCAAACTCACCCTTTTCACTTCATTTTCTCTCTCCTTGACTTTCCCTTCATTGCACCACTCCCTTTTCTCTCTTCAATCCCTTCCAAACCCTTTGCAATTTCAATCATATACACCTTTTTATTTTCATTTATTCACAAATTACATTAAACTATAATCAAATCTTTTCAAAAACAGCAAAAAATATCTGACAAGTTTTGGGATTAATTTGCTCATAATGATTCATTATTTGGTCTCTTGTGTCCAATTTTGCCTTTACTTCATGACTAGTTGCTTCAAGCTTATGTCTCAATATTCATGGCATAGTTCATGTGTGACCATTTCTTGTTTCATTTTTGAATAAATAATGTTTGTGCTTGACTTTAGAGCAATTTCTTTTGAATCTTCTTGAACAATGATAATTGTAAATGAATTGCTCATGAATTGCTTTGCTTCTTGTAGATGGCCCCTATCCGTCATAAGAAGCGTGCTCCTCCCGAGGTGGTAGAAACATACGGCATTGAATTCTCTAAGGAATTACATTGGGATCGGTTCAAGCAACTATCCAAGAGGAAGCTCAAGTTAACAAGATTCTACGATCAAACAACAACCAAGCTACTTGGAATTGATGATGACGTTCTCTACCTAGCCAAGAACCTCGGTCTCTTAGAGTTCTTGGATTTGAGTGCCCCTACCTATGCTAGGGTGACGTATGAGTTTCTATCATCCCTTGAAGTGGTCCGAGAGTCAAGTGGTGACTCTTCAAGAACTTTGACCTTTCAACTTTTCAACTATGATCATCGGTTATCGGAGTCACAACTTTGTTCCTACTTCCGTTTTCCTTGGGCCGTCGATGAAGACCATCTTGTCTGTCCGGCCAATGGTAAAATGACTAGCGACCATGGATATGATGAACTCAAGTGGTGGCAGCGTATCTTCGATGAAAGGAAATATGAGCCTCAAACTTCCATGTCCGCATCGGTCGTTCATCCGGCTATGAGATACTTTAATCGTATTCTCACCTATGCCCTATGCTTTAAAGACTCTTTGGGAGCTATTTCCCGTGAGGAACTTTTTTTGCTATGGATTGTCGACCAAGAGTCGCATGAGATCGAGCTTGTAGATTTCACTCAACATTTGATACAACCGATTTATAGACATCCGAGATGGTGTTTCGCTTTTGGGGAGCATCCAAATTGGAGGCATGATCTCTATCCTTGCACTTTGCTTCAATTACTCTTATAAAGATTTGCTATGCGAGCTCCCTCCGATAGTCGACCTTCAGGAGAGGACACCTTCTCATTTCCTCAATTTTTATGCCCTCATAAACCAAAAATTCCTTGATCGTACCAAGAAGCATAATATTTTCATATGGAAGGTGTTCCGAGTGAAGGATTGGTTCTTGATTCCGAGTAAGGAGGCTACAAACCGTAAGACAAAGACGGATTCTTCGACTTGGAGACCTCAAAGATGCAACATCGACCCCTCTCTTCGGAAGAAGACTAATCATAAAAGAACCACCTCTAATGATGCTCTCTCGACGGACTTCCAAGCTTTACCCCCGGTTGAACGGGGAGGTACTCCTATCCGTCCTTCTTCTTCTTCTTTTACATTTGATTTATCTACTATTCATGCCAAGTTAGATTCCATCACTAATGTCTTGTTTCCCATTCCTTTGGGGCGGGATTCTTCTCTTGGCTATGATTTTCATGCTACTCAATTGTACGACTACCATGTTAGGAGGGGGGAGATTGAACCTTGCTTGAACTACCCATACCTCCCGGTCCAACAAGGACCTATCCCTCAATGGGAACCCTTTGACCCTACCGTGGGTCCTAGACCTTGTTACCCCTATTAGGAGGGTCCTCATATCCCTCCTAGTGCTATCATGGGCACCACCCCGACCACTTACGACTGTAAGCGGCCCGGTGGATACGATTATACATATGATCCCGCGAACCCTATGCCTTTCCCGAATCCCGAGACTTTTGGTAGGTGGGGATTATCGGGAGAGCCGGTTTTGGATGATTGGTCTCATTTCTTCGCGATAGACCATGCTAGGAGGGAGGGGAGGTTAAAGGGGAAAGCTCCCATAGAGGTGAGTGAGATGGCTAGCTCGGTTCATGTCTTAGAGACCGGTGAGGTGAGTTCTTACTCTACCCCTAACCATAGTGCGGAGTGAGACTATTGTGGCTACCCCCCTTTTCTTATGTGCTTTATATGATATTCCCTTTTGCTTATATGTTATTAGGTTTAAAGTTTGGGGGTAGTTCATTCTGAGCTTGGGGGTGATTTATGTTGATTGTGTGCTTCACTGTTTCCCTCCTCGCTTTTGTAGTTCACTCTTGGTCTCTTTTGCTTCTCGTATTGATCTCTGTGTATCTCTTGCTTCTTTGATGATGATGATGATGTACTTCTGTTGATTTCTCTGTCTATTTCTTGGTATTGTTGTTTGTTTTGCTGATCATTGTCTACTGTGTATCTGCTTCTTTATGATTATGCTTCCTGATGATGATTTTTTGATATCTTGTTTCCTGACTCTGCTTCTATCTGATGATTCTGTTTCTTGACTTCATTTCTTGACCCTATTCCTGATGCTATCTTATATTGTTTTTTCCCTATTTGCAAACATTTTCTCTTTTTCTTTCCTTTCTTTTATATTGAAGTTACTAACAACTTTCTTTGTATATAGTCCATTCCTTTCTCAATTTGCTTCGTCGCTTATGCTTTGGATATTGATGCTTCATTAAGGTGCTCTTTCACTTTGTATGATTTAGTATAGCTTTGAGGCCTAATGATATCCTTCTAATCTTCTTCTCTTTATTCTTCTTTTCTTGGTAGCTTAGTTTAGGTTTAGATTAGGAAAAATTAAACGGTTCGAGGATGTTTGCTTTTTAACACCTTAATGTGTTTGGGAACATTGGCGTTGTGGCCGAATGTTCACTTGTTTGTCGATTGGGACTAATGCGTTTGTATTACTTCCTTGTTGCATTTCTACTTCTCCTATGATTTTCTATTTTTCATTTTATATCTTTTTCCTCATTTTCTATTTTCTTATGGTTTTCCTTTTTCTTTTTGTTTCCTTTTTCTCTTTTCTTCTACTTTCCTTTTTGTATTTTTCTTTCATATGTTTTGATTTTAAACTTTTCTTTCCTTTAAAAAAAAAAGAAAAAAAAGAAAAAAAAAAGAGGTTTGTAAATAAAAATAAAATGTTTTTGAGGCATTGCTTTTCTTTCTTAATGATTTTGCTTTTGTTTTGGACTTAGTACCACTTGGACTTGCACATTGGCTATCATTCTTCCTAAGAAAAATGGTTTGCACGGTTTGAGAGTATCTTTGGTTGACTCTAGGATAGAACATGCTAAGGTAGTCGTTTAAGAACTATTGGGACCTTGAAGCCGGATTCTTTTGTTTTTGAAAAATCGCAATCGTTCCCCTTTGGTGAATTTGAAGCTTTTGGTGAGTTTTTGCCACATCCTTACGAGGTTTCATATTTTTCAAGCCTTCTACAATCACTTGCATGAGCGGCATGGATCCTTGACTATTGCGGACATAATCTTGAATCTTGACTCATACTCAAACACGAGACTGAACCATCTAGGGAGGACAAAGACATCTTTTCGGGGTGGTAATTTTTCTTTTTTAGGATAATCTTCATAATTTTTATTTCTTGGGATTACATTTTCCTACTTTCTAACCATTTGAGCATTTTCCCTTCTTTTTCAAGCCACACCTTTAGAACTTTGAGCCTTTTGTTTCTTTTTGTTCCATTTTTGGTTTTTGTGAAGAAAATGATCATGTTCTTGGAGATTGTGGTATTTGAGTTTGGATATTGGTTCTTATTTGTAAGCAAGCTTGTGTTTTGTATATCTTGTGAATAATGGCAAGCGATTAAATGAAAAAACCGTCCATAGTTAAAAGAGGCGAGGACAATGAATAAAGTGAAAAATGAAAAATTGAAGAAAGGAGAAAAAGCAAAGCAAATTCAAAAAGCTTTGGCAAAAATTGATAAAAAAAAGTGAAAAATTAAAACATACAAAAATTTTTTGATGTAAATTCTTCTTCCTATCTTACGCATTAAGGAAAATGCTTTGTTCAAGCTTGGGGGGAAGCGTTTTACGCTTTTTGTATATATGATTGTGGTTATAGCTTTGTGACAAGGTAATAATCGCGTCGTCAAACGACTACACCTCAATCAAATATAATTTATACACCTAAACAAACCTAATACAAGTAAAAGGCAAGTATAGGGGTCGAACCACAAGGAGACATGCATAAACACCACATTCACTACTCAATACTTAAGCTACCTCGGAACAAGAAGTGTGAAAAGTTAAGAAATTAAACTAGAGATTAAGAATGATCAAAACCAAAATAACTAAGCACCAAGGGGAGTAGGTAGATGTAATGGCCAATTGATCATGCAATAACACGGAGGCAAGGCAGTGGTAAACTAAGCATGTAAGAATATCGAATTAAAGCTTAATCTAACCGCCTTCCGGGGTCAATAAAATTCTCCTAACATAGCCTCTATGTTTCCACACTAGAACCATATATTAGAAGGTGCAATCAAAGAACTATCGATAGTAATGAATCTTAACTAAGTCAACTTCCGTTTCTTGTTAGCAAAGATTCACCTTTAATCAACTAACAATGTGCACTTGCAAGAAGATTAAAGAACATCAAACACACAAAGACTTTAATCACCATTAACAAAACCCCAACATCATAAGCATGAATCAATCAACAACTACACCATCCCCACACCCTTGGCTAGGGGACTACTCACAAATCATATTGAAGGCAATATCAATCATCAAATCAATAAGCATCAACATGATCAATAAGCAATTAAGGAAAATCAAAATAAGCAAATAAAACTAAATACAAAAGCAAAGAAAGAGAGTAAGAAATTGCTCATTAATTGAAGATGAAGATTTACAAAGGTTCAAGCAAGCTCCTTCTTCAATATCCAAGTTCATCAATGGAAATCCACACTTTCTCTCTCTACTAATGAAGTTTCTCTCTCTAGATTAGGGCTAAAATGTACATAATGTTCTCATTACAAAACTAGGGGTCTTAATATGCCCCTCACATTACTCTAAAGATGAGTTAAAATGCACGGAAATACCCACGAGAGCGGCCGCTCCATCGAGGATGAGCGGACGCTCCAGAGGGTATTAATCTAAACAGCCGCCTTACTGGAGCGGGCGCTCTCCCAGACAGGAGCGGGCGCTCCCGGTGTGGAGCGGGCGCTCCTCTCTGATGGAGCGGACGCTCCATAAGTCTGGGAAACAGGGGATCAGCAGAGGAAATGGAGCGGGCGCTCCTCTCTGGTGGAGCGGGCGCTCCATAAGTCTGGAAATCAGGAGATCAGACGAGAAAATGGAGCGGGCGCTCCTCTATGGTGAGCGGGCGCTCCTCTTTATAGCTCCGGACTCTTCTCCAAATCCATGCTCCTCTCTTCCGCTATTCCAATGCACTCAAAAGGTTGACTAAGCCTCGAGCAGGACCACACGAGCACTCCATCAAACCTGCTCAAACACTCATACACAAACATAAGCATAGAAAAGAGGGAAAGCGGCAAAGCAAGGCCAAAAACAAAGTAAAAAGGAGGGGAAAACACAAAAAGGAACAAGGCAAAGAAATCTAAAACAAAGTGCTTGAAAAGGCTCAAACAAGTGTCAAGTGAAGGGAAAAACCCTTAAAGAAAAGGGTAAAAGGGTGGTATAAATACCACTCATCAAAATCCCCCACACTTGCCTCTTGCTTGTCCTCAAGCAAGATGAATCAAAACAACGAGCAAACACAACAAACATAACATGACAAGGCTTACGACAATCGATCAAATACCACGGTGAGAAATGCTCAATTCGGGCTCAAATATAATGACATTGATCAAAGAATACCTACCTTTCTCAATTCAAGAGGGAAAACACGCTTTAAGATGCTCAAGGTTGAAAAAGACAAACCTAAGCTAAGCATAGAGAACTAATGATTTCATCCTCCACCCTAGCCCCATCCAAGACGGTCCACGTTCTCTCCGCTAGCTTCAATTCATCCCCTAATTGGCTCCTCATGATTCCGCGAGGGAACCGGAAAAAATAATTCTATGTGGAATAATGAGGTTATCCCGACATCTCAACTATGCGTACTCTCTCCATAGGGTTGAAATCCATCTCCCTCCACCGTTTCCTTGACCACGCCCCTCTAGAGTCCAAAGGTCTTAGTTAGGGTTGCAATGTCATGGCTAAAGGTTAAGGTAGGGAATTAATTTGAAAACTTTGGTGGAGACTCCTAAGTGAAGCATAAGAGTGGCCATCTCTCAATAACAACATAAGAATCCAACCTAAGTTTCAAATCACAACCTTCAATACAAATTACACGACAATACTACTCTCCTTTTTTTCAAGATTTTCATTTCACTCAAAATTTTTTCAAATTCTTATTATTTTTTTTTTTTTTTTTTTTTTTTTTTTTTTTGGAGATGCTTGGTTTTCATAGATTACAACTTCCTTGCCGAACCTTTTGCATACATTTTTTTTTTTTCACGAATAGACTTTCAAGACCTCATTCGAACCAAATTGCACAACTTTCTTGTTTAAAATAAAGACTCTCAAACCCGAACCTCACAAGCCGATGCTTCACTAACTACAAGGGTTGGTAAGACATAGGCCGCTAGGTTTGTAATGTGGTTTAACCAAGAAAGGGGAAAAAGGCTCAACATGGCTAGCAAGAAGGTACATGCAAAATAAAAACCAAATTTGTAACAAAACACAAGGAAAACAAAGAAAAATGAGAAGAGATGCCCTCTTCCTCCTCTAGAGTTATATGATCACGGTCTTGGGAGCTAGATACCAACACAAGGATTGAGACACACATAGTTAAGGATCCAAAATGCCGCTCGACAAAAGTGATGAAGGCTTGAACAATAAACGCTCACATGGGATATGAATTTAAGCAATTACCAACCAAAAGAATCCTATTCACTACGGAGAGCAACACCATCTTACCACTTTCCCGTGAACTAGGGGTTCAAACGTCCTCAAGAGTTCTAAACCGGGCTACCTTAGCTTAAAATGTGTCTAGTTCAACCCTAAGCACTCTCAGACCGTGAAGACCCTCTTCAACTAGGAAGGTAAGCATTCAAAAATATGTCATAACAAAGGCATATAGGTCCACATTTCCAAATGAAGGAGCAAATTCTCAATTTTCAAAAATTTTCTCTTGTCATGATTATGAATGTCACAAAAAGAAAGAAGAAAAGCAACCCACAAAGGAAAAAGGAAGAAATCAAAACGGTTCAAAAGAGAGGCATGTAAATCACATAAATCCCAATCGACATACAATGATCGTTGAATACAACATCAACGATCCCAGGTTCCTTAGAACCAAATCAAACAACCTCGAACCATTCAACTTCTTCCTAATCTAAACTAAACTATGCAACCATTCAAATATTTAAAGAGTTGAGAAGGGAAATTTGTCACCCAAATATGCTTAGAAAACGCAAGTCCACTATCAATGAAGCTCCATTGCTTGGAAAAATTTGAGGGACGCGCCAATAAGCCCTACAAAATGTCAAAATCCAACACAACTCGGCAAATATTCGGTTAGTAGCAAGAGAAAAAGGAAAATAAGAAGAAAAGAAAGCAAAATAAAAATAAAATAAATAAAAGCAAAAACTACTAAAGAAAAAGGACAAAGAAAAGAAGAAAAGAGTTTGGATTAAAGGGGAAATTTGGATTTTTGAAAATGGGAGCAAAACAACACAATGCTATCATCAAATCAGAGAACATAGAAGGTGAGCATCAACCAACACCGAGAAAAAAAAAAGAAAAAAAAAACATATGCAAGAGACACCTATTGGCCATGAATATGCCCCTTAGAACAAAGCCCTTAAATGAAACAATGAATAGGCACCCCCCCCACACTTGAACGAAAACCGTCCTCGGTTTGATCAAAATTGGAAAATAGGTGGGAGGAAGGGCTAAACTTGGCCCGAGGGCCCTAGTCCTCCATGTGAGAACTAGAGCCCTCTCCATATGGACGCCACTCGTAGTCGACGTCGATAGGAGGGCCATGGGGGTCCCAACCACCGGTATAACCCGGTGGAAAACCACGGTTCCGGTACAACTCTTGTTGGTAGTCCGGAAGAGGGTCATAGGGATGGGGCATCACAAGGGGCTCGGATGTGTACATGGGGTAGTTGGGGTCCCCACGGTAATCACACCCCCCCCCCCCCGGTGCTTTGTAATCATACCCCTCAGAGGTGGGGTAGTTCACTCGGGGGGTCCCTTGAGATGACGGCCCGGACCAATAGGGCCAAACCGGTTGACGGGGAGTGCCGTCAGAATGCGGTTCCTCGTATGAAGGAACCGGCCCCTGTTGGGGCGGAAAATACGGGTAGTTCACCGGTGGGTCAAAATGTCCTTGGTTTACATGCCAATCATAAATGTTGGCGTTGTAAACCGAGTTCCCATCGGCGACTTCCGTCAACCGGTTTACTTGCATAGACAAATTCTGAAAAGCTGACTCGATGTTAAATGAGGAAGAGGAAGAAGAAGCCATACCTCCCCCGCTAAAGGGGGGGACGTTCACTTGTTGAGACCCTTCCCCATAGTGGAAGGATTGATGCTCGAAATGTTGAAAACCTTGTTGTTGTTGCTGAAATTGTTGTTCTTGAAATTGTTGTTGTTGAAATTGTTGTTCTTGAAATTGTTGTTGGTCTTGTTGCCGCCTTTGCCTTGGGGCCCGGGGAGCTCTCTCCCTCAACGACAAGCTACCCTCCTCAAGGTTATCTCGAGGAACGCGCCATTGATTTTCATCTTCCGGCGGGTTGGTGATGTAGTCGTTCGGGAGGAGGCACCAAGAAGAATCGCGGACCATCCAAACCCGCTCATCTCCCCCAACGCGAGTAGGCACCTCGCGGATCATCCCGGCCGTCTTGAGGGCCCCTAGGTTCAAGTAGGGCTGCTCATCGACTGGGGTAAGCTTGGCTAGCTCCGCTCCATAGCCTAACTTGTAGGCTATCCATGTAATCATCCCCCCAACTGAATATCACCAGTGAGGGAGACACCAAGTTGCGTCTCATGGAAGCGGTCAGTGAGGAGGCCCCCGAAATTCATCCCATGGTCGTAGTTGATGTACCCGTCGGTGGCCAACCACAGTAGAACGAGCTCTTCTTGGTTGATTTTCCCGAGCTCTTGGCGAGAAAATAAGGCATACACCATTAGCCTGTGAAAGTACCGGAGGGCCGGATGGATGATTTCCGACGCCTTTGCCGATCTTGATTTGAATTTGGTGTTGCCTTGGGTGATGGTGCCCCACCACTCTTGCTCGTCGTAGCCTTGCCACATCCTCTCGTTGTCATAGGCTCTATGCACTGGGGCCTCGGGATCCCACCCGAACATCCAGTTGAGCTCACTCATTGGAACCTTCCGCGGGTTGTTGAACATACGGAAGTTAAGCTCAAGTTCTTTCACCCCTCGCCTCTCGATGGATTGAAGGTTGAATGAAGAGAGGAATTCGAGGGTGAGCTCCCGGTAAGTGAATGGTGCCTTGGGCTCGGCCTCCGGGTTGTGGGTGAATTTTGATGGAACCTTGATGTTGAGGAAGGTTTGCCACCCGAAGGACTCGGCCATGTCCCGGACATCGGCATCGATGCCCAAAGCCTGACAACATTCCTTGTCATAGAAACGGGTGGATCGAACGGCCCGCTTGGAAAGCTCGTTATAGCACTTTTCTTGATAAGGTGAAGCAAACTTCACCTTATAGGGTTGAGGAGGTGTACTGGGCACCGCCGCGGAGCTAGATGCGGCTTGAGAGGATGAACCCTTTTGTGATTTGCGGGAGGAAGACCCGGGCAACATATCTCTTAATCGGCGAGACATGACTTATGCTAAGAGCTTGCAACAAGAAGGAGTACAAAGGATAGGTACCTACAAACAACAAAGAATCCAACTTCAAATACTCATCTCATGAACATAAATCATCCACAATCAAGACAACTAGCCAAAAAAAAGGCATTAAATAGTGAAATGGAAACCACTCAACGAACAAAGACTAGGAAAAATTAGGACATGTGAGAGGGGTTCAATCATCACTTCAAAACATTTGTACATTCAAAACAAGGTGATGGAAGCATTAACACTATCTAAATGCTTGATTTAGCATGTTGAAATAGGAGTAGTCATCCAAATAACACAATGCTCAATAGAACAATTCATCTTGGCAAAAATCATACAAATACCAATATCATATCAAATCAAACAATACTAGCATGAATAGTTGTAGTGTAGCTTGAATTAAACATCAAGAACAAGAATTATGCTAGCATGAGCGAAATTTATCCCATGATACAAGTATGAAAATTTGCAAACAAAACCAACTACAAACTTCATCCAAACAACGTTAAAGCCCAAACATGACAATTTCAAACACATACTACTCAATTTCAACCTATTCAAACACCATAAACTAGTAGTACATGAATGAACAAGTAGTCATGAAATTTAAACAAATTCGAGTCTCCAATACACAAATTAAAAAAAACAAGATGGCTAATTATACTTACAAAATCAACAATTAAGTGAAGTAGAGTAAGAAATTCATACCAAATTGCTTCAAACAAACTCAAAGAACAAAGACCCAAATTGGATGAAATTCGCCGATCTCGACACTAAAAGATGAAGAGTTGATTTTGAGGTGAAATTTGGAGTGAAATTTGTGATTTTGATTGTGTGAGGGTGATTTAAAGTGAGAAATTGTGAGGAATGAGGGAAGTGGATTTCTTAGGGTTTGAGTGAGAGTATGAAATGAGGGAAAAATGAAGAGGAAAGGGGGAAAAACGAGCTTTAAGCTCGTTTTTTTTTCGGAAAATCGTAAGGAGCGGGCGCTCCACGAGGGGGAGCGGACGCTCCCTACTGATAGGAGCGGGCGCTCCATAAGGGTGGAGCGGACGCTCCATTTTTCTGAGAAAAGGCTCTGATTTTTTTTTGGGGGTTATGGTGCGGACGCTCCACAATGTGGAGCGGGCGCTCCACATATATGGAGCGGGCGCTCCCCTCTAGTGGAGCGGACGCTCCATTAGTCTGAAACTTACCTGAGCTGCTGGAATGGTGCGGACGCTCCACTTGGGTGGAGCGGGCGCACCATTCAACTGGTTTTGCCCTCTAATTCCTTGGAATTTGAACTCCTTTCCTTCACTTAGCCTCATATTCTACTCCATTCCTACCCTACAACATCAAACAACAACAATCCAAGTAACCAAATATCCAAATTAATCCAAATCCACAAATCAAAAGACTAAAGAAAATAACGAGAAACTCGGGTTGCCTCCCGGAAGCGCTTTTGGTTAACGTCGTTAGCTCGACGTTCCTCGGGTTGATTAAGGAGGGTTGTATTGACGATGCACGTCACTTAGAGTAACTGAAACCGGTTCATCACTTGGGGATCCTTCAAAATAAGGCTTGAGGCGGTGGCCGTTGACTTTAAAAGGGGAGTGGCCCTCTTGGGAAATTTCATAAGCACCATATGGAAACACCTCCGTAACAATGTATGGCCCACTCCATCTTGATCGGAGCTTGCCCGGGAAGAGTTTCAACCTTGAGTTGAAGAGGAGCACCTTTTGCCCTTTGACAAAATCTTTCTTAATTATTTGAGCGTCGTGCCACGCTTTTGATCTTGCCTTATACATGCTTGCATTCTCATAAGCACTCAACCTCAATTCCTCTAGCTCATGTAACTCTAAAAGCCTTTGCTCCCCCGCACTATGGAGATCAAGGTTGATTTGCTTGATCGCCCAATGAGCACGATGCTCCATCTCCACGGGCAAATGGCAATTCTTCCCATATACAAGTTTGTAGGGGGTAGTCCCAATTGGCGTCTTGAAAGCGGTCCTATAAGCCCATAGAGAATCAATGAGCTTAGAGGACCAATCCTTCCTCGTTCTGGCAACTGTTTTCTCCAAGATCACTTTGAGCTCTCTATTTGTGACCTCCGCTTGACCACTTGTTTGGGGGTGATAAGCAAGCCCCCGCTTGTGAGATACCCCATATTTCTCAAGTAGTCGCACGAAGGTGTGGTGTTTGAAATGTGACCCCCCATCACTAATGATTGCCCTCGGAACACCGAATCTTGGGAAAATCACTTTCTTGAAGAGGTTGACCACCACTTTTGAGTCATTTGTTGGAGAAGCTACGGCCTCCGCCCATTTGGACACGTAGTCAACAGCTACCAAAATATATTTGTTCCCATTTGAGGAGATAAAAGGCCCCATGAAATCTATCGCCCACACATCGAAAACTTCAAGCTCAAGGATGGGGTTTTGTGGCATTTCATCCCTTCTCGAAATATTCCCCACCCTTTGACATCTATCGCAGGTCTTGACAAATATCCATGAGTCCTTGAATAAGGAAGGCCAAAAGAGCATTGATTGGAGAACTTTTGAGGCGGTTTTCTGAGCACTCATATGCCCACCACAAGGAGAGGAGTGGCACATGTGGAGAACACTTTGAAACTCATCATCGGGAACGCATCTCCTCCATAACCCATCAACCCCTCTCTTCAACAAAATCGGTTCATCCCAAATATATCTCTTTGCCTCGTGCTTGAGTTTTCGACGTTGTTGTGAAGTGAAATCCGGAGGTATGGCACCACAAGCCAAGTAATTCACAATATCCGCATACCATGGAGCCGACTTCACCTCAAGAACGTATAGCACATCATCCCTTAAAGCATCCTCAATTGGCAAACCATCATCCTTGAACCTTGCACCGCCTAACCTTGAAAGGTGATCCGCCACCACGTTCTCGGCACCCTTTTTATCTCTCATTTCATAGTCAAAGTCTTGGAGAACTAAAACCCATCTCAACAACCTTGGTTTAGCTTCCTTCTTCCCTATCAAATATTTGAGAGCCAAATGGTCGGTGTACACAATTGTCCTAGAACCAATGAGGTAGGTTCTAAACTTCTCAAATGAGTGAATAACCGTTAAGAATTCCTTCTCGGTGGTTGTGTAGTTTCGTTGAGCGTCGTTGAGAGTTTTGGACAAATAATGTATGACATGAAGCTTCCCATCCTTTTGTTGCCCAAGAACCGAACCAATAGCCTCGTCGCTTGCATCGCACATGAGCTCAAATGGAAGAGACCAATCCGGGCCTTGGACAATAGGGGCGGTGCAAAGGGCCTCTTTCAACCTACAAAAAGACTCATGACAAGCATCATCAAATATAAACTCTTTATCTTGTTGCAATAGGGATGTGAGAGGCTTTGCAATCAAAGAAAAGTCTTTTATGAAACGCCGATAGAACCCGGCATGGCCAAGGAAAGACCTCACTTCCCTCACGTTGGTGGGGGGAGGAAGTTTCTCAATGACCTCTACCTTGGCTCTATCAACCTCAATGCCGGCATGGGAAATTTTGTGCCCAAGAACAATCCCACTTTCTACCATAAAATGGCACTTTTCCCAATTTAGCACGAGGTTAGCCCTCTCACATCTTTCTAAGCAACGAGATAAATTAGATAGACAATCTTCATAGGTGGCCCCTCCAACGGAGAAGTCATCCATAAAGACCTCTATCTCATCCTCAATCATATCACTAAAAATGGACATCATACAACGTTGGAATGTTGCGGGAGCATTACAAAGCCCAAAAGGCATCCTACGATACGCATAAGTACCGTAGGGACAAGTGAAAGTCGTCTTCTCTTGATCCTTGGGGTCAATCGGGATTTGGAAGAATCCCGAATAGCCATCAAGAAAACAATAGAAGGAATGCTTTGTAAGCCTCTCCAACATTTGATCAATGAACGGTAATGGAAAATGATCTTTGCATGTACTTGTGTTGAGTTGGCGATAGTCAATGCACATGCGCCAACCGGTTACAAGCCTAGTGGGGACTAGTTGATCATGATCATTTTTCACCACCGTCATTCCCCCTTTCTTAGGCACAACTTGCACGGGAGATACCCAATCACTATGAGCAATTGGGTATATAATTCCCGCATCAAGAAGCTTAGCCACTTCCTTCCGCACAACCTCTTGCATGGAAGGGTTAAGCTTCCTTTGCCTTTGCCTAACGGGTTTGGCATCTCCCTCTAGATCAATTTTGTGCATGCATAAAGAAGGACTTATACCTTTGATGTCATCAATGGTATAGCCTAAAGCTTTCTTGTGTTTTTTCAAGACATTGATCAAGAGGGAGGTTTGCTCCTCCGTTAGGTTGGAATTAACAATCACGGGGAAAGACTCATTAGAACCAAGAAATACATACCTCAAGCCCAAAGGTAGAGGTTTCAAGTCTACCTTCGGTGCTCCCTTACCATTGGTGTTCTCTTCTCTTTCCTCAACTTGAAAGAGGTCATGGGTGTGAAAAGCCTCCTCCTCCATGCTCTCATCCATGCACTTGCTCTTGCTTTCCTCTAGCAAATCCTCATAGAATTGAATGTCGTCCTTGCGAACACCTAGCTTAGAATCATTCAACAATACATTCTCTAGGGGATCGTTAGAAGCATACAAATGGGAACGAGAGAATTCACTAAGCATGGAATCTAGAACATCTACTCTAAAGCATTCACTACTTGAGGAAGGTTGTTGCATGACACTATTTAAATCAAACTCAATTGAGTCATTGTCAATTTTCAAAGATATTTTGCCTTCCTTCACATCAATAATGGCCCTAGAGGTGGCTAAGAACGGCCTACCCAAGATAATAGGAATCCTTTCATCCTCATCCATTTCTAGCACGTAAAAATCCACGGGGAATGTAAACTTCCCTACCCTAAGGGGGATGTCCTCCACTTTCCTCATGGGAAATTTAATAGACCGATCCGCTAGTTGGAGAGTGGTGTTGGTGGGGGAAAGGGTTCCTACATTGAACTTTTGGTAGACGGAGTAGGGCATGAGGCTCACACTCGCTCCTAAATCACATAAAGCTTTGTCAAACTCAATCCCATTGATAGAACAAGGAATGGAAAAACTACCCGGATCCTTCAACTTAGTGGGAAGTTTGTTGGAAAGGATTGCACTACAATTGGCGGTCAAGCTCACCGTTTCACACTCCCTTCTCCCACTCAAAAGATCTTTCAAAAACTTAGAGTAATGGGGCATTTGTTTCATAGCATCTATAAAAGGGAGGGAAACATGCAAGTTCTTGATCACATCCAAAAACTTCCCAAATTGAGCATCAAGCTTAGGTCTCACAAATCTTTGGGGAAAAGGTAGCCTCTCCTCTCTAGGTTGGAGATTTAGGGGCAAGGGGGTGGTCTCTTTTTCCTTTTGCACCTCAACATCCCTCTCCCTCTCAACATTAGAAGGTTCCTTGGTTCTCTCACTCCCCCTCTCCAACTCTACTTCATTTCGAGGTTCTTCCTCAACTAAGGGGTCACTCCCTACTACCTTTCCACTCCTTGTTGTCATGGCATACAAAGGTTTTGGGTTGACTCCTTGACTAGGGATAGAGGAAGAAGAAGAAGAAGAATTGGAAGCAAGTTGGGCAATTTGGGTTTCAAGCATTTTCATATGAGCATTGGTTCGCTTTTTATCCTCCTCATTCCTCTTCTTTTCCTCCTCATTCCTCTTCTTTTCCTCCTCATGCATCTTCATGATGGCATCTAGCTTAGCCATCACGGGATCATTAGGAGGGGCCTCAATTTGAAGAGGTTGTTGAGGTGGAGGAAGTTGGGATTGATGGAAACCCGGAGGCCTATTGGTTTGGGCATAGTTAGAAACATTTTGGCCCCTATTGCCTCCGGTTCCTTGGTTGGGAACATTGCTTTGTCGATTATTTCCCATGTTACCTTGATCACCAAAATTTTGATTTTGATGGTCTTGGTATCGGGAGTTGGGTTGTTGGTTTTGGTAGCCATACCCTCTTTGGTTAGAGTAGCCTCTTCCATTGAAATTGGAAGGGCCTCCCCCACCATGGTATTGGTTATCATAACCACCACCACTTTGGTTCCAACCACGGTTTCCACCTTGATTCCAATTCCCCATTTGATTGGGGTTTGGCCTCAAGTTCCCTACATTTTCCATTCTAGGAACAAAATTCATAGCATTGACATCTTCTACATTATCATCATATTCATAGGGAGGGGGTTGAACTTCGCAAGCATACACACAATGGGAGGTATCATGATCATAGGTTTCACATTTTGAGCAAAACATGCATCCTTGAGGCATTTTATTATAAGAAGAGGGGAAAGAAGTGGCCATACCATTGCCTCCCTTGGTTGAAGGGGAGGTATTACCATGAGGATTGGACCTTTCTTTCATCATTTCATCCATTTGCTTGGCCATCTTGGAGATTTGGGAAGAAAGGTTGTTGATTGCGTTGGCTTGCTCTAATGCATAGACACCTTTGCTAGAAGTGGCCTCCCTTTCTCCTTCGTACCAATCATCATAGTGCTTTGCGGCCTCCTCTATGATGCATTCCACTTCATCCTCTCCCTTGTTCATGATTGGACCGCCGGCGGCGGCATCTAGGCTTGTTCTCCCTTGAGGTGAGAGACCTCCATAGAAAGTGTGGATGTGTTGATACTTGGGTATCCCATGATGTGGGCATTGACGTTGAAGCTCCTTGTACCGGTCCCATGCCGCACTTAGAGTCTCACCACTCTTTTGGCGAAAGCCTTGGATCAACGATCGAGCCTCGGCGGTCTTCCTATGGTTATAAAATTTCCTCAAGAAAGCCATTGTCACTTGGTCCCAAGTTGTGAGAGAGTTAGGGGGCACCTCCTTCTCTAGCCATTCTAGACCTCTCCCAATTAAAGAAAATGGAAACATCTTGAGACGGATGTACTCTTGAGTCACCCCGTTGGCTTTGATTGTGTCACAATATTTCTCAAATTCTTTTAAATGCTCATGAGGGCTCTCAAATTTTCCACCTGAGAATTGTTTCCTCTCTATCAAAGCAATCAAATTGGGCTTGATTTCGAAGTTGTTGGCTTGAGTGGTAGGAGTTAGGATCCCACTTTGGGCTCTAAAGGCTTCGGGAGCCCCAAGACGACTCAAAGGTGTATTCTCTCCCATTTTAGGACCGTCTTCACCTCCGGACTTAAAGTTTGAAAAGGGGTTGATATCGGGACTTGATAGAGAATTAGGGCTATCTAAGTCTTCACTTGAGGGTGAAGATGGTGGAGTATCTTCCAATTCTCTTACTCCTTCTTTCGTTGGGGTGTAAGAATTTCTACTCCTCGCTCTCGCTTCTCTTCGAAGTAAGGACAAAGATCTTTCTAACTCCGGATCAATGGGAACCAAAGACCTTGAGCGAGTTCGTCCTCTGTTCATACAACAAAGCTAAGGAGAACGTAAGCACTGACAAGTAACAAGAAGTAACAAATACTAAAAGACAAGGAATGAGATAGTCTCAAATGAAGTAGTGAAAAATTAATGGAAGCCAGCTCCCCGGCAACGGCGCCAAATTTGACAAGGTAATAATCGCGTCGTCAAACGACTACACCTCAATCAAATATAATTTATACACCTAAACAAACCTAATACAAGTAAAAGGCAAGTATAGGGGTCGAACCACAAGGAGACATGCATAAACACCACATTCACTACTCAATACTTAAGCTACCTCGGAACAAGAAGTGTGAAAAGTTAAGAAATTAAACTAGAGATTAAGAATGATCAAAACCAAAATAACTAAGCACCAAGGGGAGTAGGTAGATGTAATGGCCAATTGATCATGCAATAACACGGAGGCAAGGCAGTGGTAAACTAAGCATGTAAGAATATCGAATTAAAGCTTAATCTAACCGCCTTCCGGGGTCAATCAAATTCTCCTAACATAGCCTCTATGTTTCCACACTAGAACCATATATTAGAAGGTGCAATCAAAGAACTATCGATAGTAATGAATCTTAACTAAGTCAACTTCCGTTTCTTGTTAGCAAAGATTCACCTTTAATCAACTAACAATGTGCACTTGCAAGAAGATTAAAGAACATCAAACACACAAAGACTTTAATCACCATTAACAAAACCCCAACATCATAAGCATGAATCAATCAACAACTACACCATCCCCACACCCTTGGCTAGGGGACTACTCACAAATCATATTGAAGGCAATATCAATCATCAAATCAATAAGCATCAACATGATCAATAAGCAATTAAGGAAAATCAAAATAAGCAAATAAAACTAAATACAAAAGCAAAGAAAGAGAGTAAGAAATTGCTCATTAATTGAAGATGAAGATTTACAAAGGTTCAAGCAAGCTCCTTCTTCAATATCCAAGTTCATCAATGGAAATCCACACTTTCTCTCTCTACTAATGAAGTTTCTCTCTCTAGATTAGGGCTAAAATGTACATAATGTTCTCATTACAAAACTAGGGGTCTTAATATGCCCCTCACATTACTCTAAAGATGAGTTAAAATGCACGGAAATACCCACGAGAGCGGCCGCTCCATCGAGGATGAGCGGACGCTCCAGAGGGTATTAATCTAAACAGCCGCCTTACTGGAGCGGGCGCTCTCCCAGACAGGAGCGGGCGCTCCCGGTGTGGAGCGGGCGCTCCTCTCTGATGGAGCGGACGCTCCATAAGTCTGGGAAACAGGGGATCAGCAGAGGAAATGGAGCGGGCGCTCCTCTCTGGTGGAGCGGGCGCTCCATAAGTCTGGAAATCAGGAGATCAGACGAGAAAATGGAGCGGGCGCTCCTCTATGGTGAGCGGGCGCTCCTCTTTATAGCTCCGGACTCTTCTCCAAATCCATGCTCCTCTCTTCCGCTATTCCAATGCACTCAAAAGGTTGACTAAGCCTCGAGCAGGACCACGCGAGCACTCCATCAAACCTGCTCAAACACTCATACACAAACATAAGCATAGAAAAGAGGGAAAGCGGCAAAGCAAGGCCAAAAACAAAGTAAAAAGGAGGGGAAAACACAAAAAGGAACAAGGCAAAGAAATCTAAAACAAAGTGCTTGAAAAGGCTCAAACAAGTGTCAAGTGAAGGGAAAAACCCTTAAAGAAAAGGGTAAAAGGGTGGTATAAATACCACTCATCAAAATCCCCCACACTTGCCTCTTGCTTGTCCTCAAGCAAGATGAATCAAAACAACGAGCAAACACAACAAACATAACATGACAAGGCTTACGACAATCGATCAAATACCACGGTGAGAAATGCTCAATTCGGGCTCAAATATAATGACATTGATCAAAGAATACCTACCTTTCTCAATTCAAGAGGGAAAACACGCTTTAAGATGCTCAAGGTTGAAAAAGACAAACCTAAGCTAAGCATAGAGAACTAATGATTTCATCCTCCACCCTAGCCCCATCCAAGACGGTCCACGTTCTCTCCGCTAGCTTCAATTCATCCCCTAATTGGCTCCTCATGATTCCGCGAGGGAACCGGAAAAAATAATTCTATGTGGAATAATGAGGTTATCCCGACATCTCAACTATGCGTACTCTCTCCATAGGGTTGAAATCCATCTCCCTCCACCGTTTCCTTGACCACGCCCCTCTAGAGTCCAAAGGTCTTAGTTAGGGTTGCAATGTCATGGCTAAAGGTTAAGGTAGGGAATTAATTTGAAAACTTTGGTGGAGACTCCTAAGTGAAGCATAAGAGTGGCCATCTCTCAATAACAACATAAGAATCCAACCTAAGTTTCAAATCACAACCTTCAATACAAATTACACGACAATACTACTCTCCTTTTTTTCAAGATTTTCATTTCACTCAAAATTTTTTCAAATTCTTATTATTTTTTTTTTTTTTTTTTTTTTTTTTTTTTTTTTGGAGATGCTTGGTTTTCATAGATTACAACTTCCTTGCCGAACCTTTTGCATACATTTTTTTTTTTTTTTTCACGAATAGACTTTCAAGACCTCATTCGAACCAAATTGCACAACTTTCTTGTTTAAAATAAAGACTCTCAAACCCGAACCTCACAAGCCGATGCTTCACTAACTACAAGGGTTGGTAAGACATAGGCCGCTAGGTTTGTAATGTGGTTTAACCAAGAAAGGGGAAAAAGGCTCAACATGGCTAGCAAGAAGGTACATGCAAAATAAAAACCAAATTTGTAACAAAACACAAGGAAAACAAAGAAAAATGAGAAGAGATGCCCTCTTCCTCCTCTAGAGTTATATGATCACGGTCTTGGGAGCTAGATACCAACACAAGGATTGAGACACACATAGTTAAGGATCCAAAATGCCGCTCGACAAAAGTGATGAAGGCTTGAACAATAAACGCTCACATGGGATATGAATTTAAGCAATTACCAACCAAAAGAATCCTATTCACTACGGAGAGCAACACCATCTTACCACTTTCCCGTGAACTAGGGGTTCAAACGTCCTCAAGAGTTCTAAACCGGGCTACCTTAGCTTAAAATGTGTCTAGTTCAACCCTAAGCACTCTCAGACCGTGAAGACCCTCTTCAACTAGGAAGGTAAGCATTCAAAAATATGTCATAACAAAGGCATATAGGTCCACATTTCCAAATGAAGGAGCAAATTCTCAATTTTCAAAAATTTTCTCTTGTCATGATTATGAATGTCACAAAAAGAAAGAAGAAAAGCAACCCACAAAGGAAAAAGGAAGAAATCAAAACGGTTCAAAAGAGAGGCATGTAAATCACATAAATCCCAATCGACATACAATGATCGTTGAATACAACATCAACGATCCCAGGTTCCTTAGAACCAAATCAAACAACCTCGAACCATTCAACTTCTTCCTAATCTAAACTAAACTATGCAACCATTCAAATATTTAAAGAGTTGAGAAGGGAAATTTGTCACCCAAATATGCTTAGAAAACGCAAGTCCACTATCAATGAAGCTCCATTGCTTGGAAAAATTTGAGGGACGCGCCAATAAGCCCTACAAAATGTCAAAATCCAACACAACTCGGCAAATATTCGGTTAGTAGCAAGAGAAAAAGGAAAATAAGAAGAAAAGAAAGCAAAATAAAAATAAAATAAATAAAATAAATAAAAGCAAAAACTACTAAAGAAAAAGGACAAAGAAAAGAAGAAAAGAGTTTGGATTAAAGGGGAAATTTGGATTTTTGAAAATGGGAGCAAAACAACACAAGGCTATCATCAAATCAGAGAACATAGAAGGTGAGCATCAACCAACACCGAGAAAAAAAAAAGAAAAAAAAAACATATGCAAGAGACACCTATTGGCCATGAATATGCCCCATAGAACAAAGCCCTTAAATGAAACAATGAATAGGCACCCCCCCCACACTTGAACGAAAACCGTCCTCGGTTTGATCAAAATTGGGAAATAGGTGGGAGGAAGGGCTAAACTTGGCCCGAGGGCCCTAGTCCTCCATGTGAGAACTAGAGCCCTCTCCATATGGACGCCACTCGTAGTCGACGTCGATAGGAGGGCCATGGGGGTCCCAACCACCGGTATAACCCGGTGGAAAACCACGGTTCCGGTACAACTCTTGTTGGTAGTCCGGAAGAGGGTCATAGGGATGGGGCATCACAAGGGGCTCGGATGTGTACATGGGGTAGTTGGGGTCCCCACGGTAATCACACCCCCCCCCCCCCGGTGCTTTGTAATCATACCCCTCAGAGGTGGGGTAGTTCACTCGGGGGGTCCCTTGAGATGACGGCCCGGACCAATAGGGCCAAACCGGTTGACGGGGAGTGCCGTCAGAATGCGGTTCCTCGTATGAAGGAACCGGCCCCTGTTGGGGCGGAAAATACGGGTAGTTCACCGGTGGGTCAAAATGTCCTTGGTTTACATGCCAATCATAAATGTTGGCGTTGTAAACCGAGTTCCCATCGGCGACTTCCGTCAACCGGTTTACTTGCATAGACAAATTCTGAAAAGCTGACTCGATGTTAAATGAGGAAGAGGAAGAAGAAGCCATACCTCCCCCGCTAAAGGGGGGGACGTTCACTTGTTGAGACCCTTCCCCATAGTGGAAGGATTGATGCTCGAAATGTTGAAAACCTTGTTGTTGTTGCTGAAATTGTTGTTCTTGAAATTGTTGTTGTTGAAATTGTTGTTCTTGAAATTGTTGTTGGTCTTGTTGCCGCCTTTGCCTTGGGGCCCGGGGAGCTCTCTCCCTCAACGACAAGCTACCCTCCTCAAGGTTATCTCGAGGAACGCGCCATTGATTTTCATCTTCCGGCGGGTTGGTGATGTAGTCGTTCGGGAGGAGGCACCAAGAAGAATCGCGGACCATCCAAACCCGCTCATCTCCCCCAACGCGAGTAGGCACCTCGCGGATCATCCCGGCCGTCTTGAGGGCCCCTAGGTTCAAGTAGGGCTGCTCATCGACTGGGGTAAGCTTGGCTAGCTCCGCTCCATAGCCTAACTTGTAGGCTATCCATGTAATCATCCCCCCAACTGAATATCACCAGTGAGGGAGACACCAAGTTGCGTCTCATGGAAGCGGTCAGTGAGGAGGCCCCCGAAATTCATCCCATGGTCGTAGTTGATGTACCCGTCGGTGGCCAACCACAGTAGAACGAGCTCTTCTTGGTTGATTTTCCCGAGCTCTTGGCGAGAAAATAAGGCATACACCATTAGCCTGTGAAAGTACCGGAGGGCGGGGATGGATGATTTCCGACGCCTTTGCCGATCTTGATTTGAATTTGGTGTTGCCTTGGGTGATGGTGCCCCACCACTCTTGCTCGTCGTAGCCTTGCCACATCCTCTCGTTGTCATAGGCTCTATGCACTGGGGCCTCGGGATCCCACCCGAACATCCGGTTGAGCTCACTCATTGGAACCTTCCGCGGGTTGTTGAACATACGGAAGTTAAGCTCAAGTTCTTTCACCCCTCGCCTCTCGATGGATTGAAGGTTGAATGAAGAGAGGAATTCGAGGGTGAGCTCCCGGTAAGTGAATGGTGCCTTGGGCTCGGCCTCCGGGTTGTGGGTGAATTTTGATGGAACCTTGATGTTGAGGAAGGTTTGCCACCCGAAGGACTCGGCCATATCCCGGACATCGGCATCGATGCCCAAAGCCTGACAACATTCCTTGTCATAGAAACGGGTGGATCGAACGGCCCGCTTGGAAAGCTCGTTATAGCACTTTTCTTGATAAGGTGAAGCAAACTTCACCTTATAGGGTTGAGGAGGTGTACTGGGCACCGCCGCGGAGCTAGATGCGGCTTGAGAGGATGAACCCTTTTGTGATTTGCGGGAGGAAGACCCGGGCAACATATCTCTTAATCGGCGAGACATGACTTATGCTAAGAGCTTGCAACAAGAAGGAGTACAAAGGATAGGTACCTACAAACAACAAAGAATCCAACTTCAAATACTCATCTCATGAACATAAATCATCCACAATCAAGACAACTAGCCAAAAAAAAGGCATTAAATAGTGAAATGGAAACCACTCAACGAACAAAGACTAGGAAAAATTAGGACATGTGAGAGGGGTTCAATCATCACTTCAAAACATTTGTACATTCAAAACAAGGTGATGGAAGCATTAACACTATCTAAATGCTTGATTTAGCATGTTGAAATAGGAGTAGTCATCCAAATAACACAATGCTCAATAGAACAATTCATCTTGGCAAAAATCATACAAATACCAATATCATATCAAATCAAACAATACTAGCATGAATAGTTGTAGTGTAGCTTGAATTAAACATCAAGAACAAGAATTATGCTAGCATGAGCGAAATTTATCCCATGATACAAGTATGAAAATTTGCAAACAAAACCAACTACAAACTTCATCCAAACAACGTTAAAGCCCAAACATGACAATTTCAAACACATACTACTCAATTTCAACCTATTCAAACACCATAAACTAGTAGTACATGAATGAACAAGTAGTCATGAAATTTAAACAAATTCGAGTCTCCAATACACAAATTAAAAAAAACAAGATGGCTAATTATACTTACAAAATCAACAATTAAGTGAAGTAGAGTAAGAAATTCATACCAAATTGCTTCAAACAAACTCAAAGAACAAAGACCCAAATTGGATGAAATTCGCCGATCTCGACACTAAAAGATGAAGAGTTGATTTTGAGGTGAAATTTGGAGTGAAATTTGTGATTTTGATTGTGTGAGGGTGATTTAAAGTGAGAAATTGTGAGGAATGAGGGAAGTGGATTTCTTAGGGTTTGAGTGAGAGTATGAAATGAGGGAAAAATGAAGAGGAAAGGGGGAAAAACGAGCTTTAAGCTCGTTTTTTTTTCGGAAAATCGTAAGGAGCGGGCGCTCCACGAGGGGGAGCGGACGCTCCCTACTGATAGGAGCAGGCGCTCCATAAGGGTGGAGCGGACGCTCCATTTTTCTGAGAAAAGGCTCTGATTTTTTTTTGGGGGTTATGGTGCGGACGCTCCACAATGTGGAGCGGGCGCTCCACATATATGGAGCGGGCGCTCCACATATATGGAGCGGGCGCTCCCCTCTAGTGGAGCGGACGCTCCATTAGTCTGAAACTTACCTGAGCTGCTGGAATGGTGCGGACGCTCCACTTGGGTGGAGCGGGCGCACCATTCAACTGGTTTTGCCCTCTAATTCCTTGGAATTTGAACTCCTTTCCTTCACTTAGCCTCATATTCTACTCCATTCCTACCCTACAACATCAAACAACAACAATCCAAGTAACCAAATATCCAAATTAATCCAAATCCACAAATCAAAAGACTAAAGAAAATAACGAGAAACTCGGGTTGCCTCCCGGAAGCGCTTTTGGTTAACGTCGTTAGCTCGACGTTCCTCGGGTTGATCAAGGAGGGTTGTATTGACGATGCACGTCACTTAGAGTAACTGAAACCGGTTCATCACTTGGGGATCCTTCAAAATAAGGCTTGAGGCGGTGGCCGTTGACTTTAAAAGGGGAGTGGCCCTCTTGGGAAATTTCATAAGCACCATATGGAAACACCTCCGTAACAATGTATGGCCCACTCCATCTTGATCGGAGCTTGCCCGGGAAGAGTTTCAACCTTGAGTTGAAGAGGAGCACCTTTTGCCCTTTGACAAAATCTTTCTTAATGATTTGAGCGTCGTGCCACGCTTTTGATCTTGCCTTATACATGCTTGCATTCTCATAAGCACTCAACCTCAATTCCTCTAGCTCATGTAACTCTAAAAGCCTTTGCTCCCCCGCACTATGGAGATCAAGGTTGATTTGCTTGATCGCCCAATGAGCACGATGCTCCATCTCCACGGGCAAATGGCAATTCTTCCCATATACAAGTTTGTAGGGGGTAGTCCCAATTGGCGTCTTGAAAGCGGTCCTATAAGCCCATAGAGAATCAATGAGCTTAGAGGACCAATCCTTCCTCGTTCTGGCAACTGTTTTCTCCAAGATCACTTTGAGCTCTCTATTTGTGACCTCCGCTTGACCACTTGTTTGGGGGTGATAAGCAAGCCCCCGCTTGTGAGATACCCCATATTTCTCAAGTAGTCGCACGAAGGTGTGGTGTTTGAAATGTGACCCCCCATCACTAATGATTGCCCTCGGAACACCGAATCTTGGGAAAATCACTTTCTTGAAGAGGTTGACCACCACTTTTGAGTCATTTGTTGGAGAAGCTACGGCCTCCGCCCATTTGGACACGTAGTCAACAGCTACCAAAATATATTTGTTCCCATTTGAGGAGATAAAAGGCCCCATGAAATCTATCGCCCACACATCGAAAACTTCAAGCTCAAGGATGGGGTTTTGTGGCATTTCATCCCTTCTCGAAATATTCCCCACCCTTTGACATCTATCGCAGGTCTTGACAAATATCCATGAGTCCTTGAATAAGGAAGGCCAAAAGAGCATTGATTGGAGAACTTTTGAGGCGGTTTTCTGAGCACTCATATGCCCACCACAAGGAGAGGAGTGGCACATGTGGAGAACACTTTGAAACTCATCATCGGGAACGCATCTCCTCCATAACCCATCAACCCCTCTCTTCAACAAAATCGGTTCATCCCAAATATATCTCTTTGCCTCGTGCTTGAGTTTTCGACGTTGTTGTGAAGTGAAATCCGGAGGTATGGCACCACAAGCCAAGTAATTCACAATATCCGCATACCATGGAGCCGACTTCACCTCAAGAACGTATAGCACATCATCCCTTAAAGCATCCTCAATTGGCAAACCATCATCCTTGAACCTTGCACCGCCTAACCTTGAAAGGTGATCCGCCACCACGTTCTCGGCACCCTTTTTATCTCTCATTTCATAGTCAAAGTCTTGGAGAACTAAAACCCATCTCAACAACCTTGGTTTAGCTTCCTTCTTCCCTATCAAATATTTGAGAGCCAAATGGTCGGTGTACACAATTGTCCTAGAACCAATGAGGTAGGTTCTAAACTTCTCAAATGAGTGAATAACCGTTAAGAATTCCTTCTCGGTGGTTGTGTAGTTTCGTTGAGCGTCGTTGAGAGTTTTGGACAAATAATGTATGACATGAAGCTTCCCATCCTTTTGTTGCCCAAGAACCGAACCAATAGCCTCGTCGCTTGCATCGCACATGAGCTCAAATGGAAGAGACCAATCCGGGCCTTGGACAATAGGGGCGGTGCAAAGGGCCTCTTTCAACCTACAAAAAGACTCATGACAAGCATCATCAAATATAAACTCTTTATCTTGTTGCAATAGGGATGTGAGAGGCTTTGCAATCAAAGAAAAGTCTTTTATGAAACGCCGATAGAACCCGGCATGGCCAAGGAAAGACCTCACTTCCCTCACGTTGGTGGGGGGAGGAAGTTTCTCAATGACCTCTACCTTGGCTCTATCAACCTCAATGCCGGCATGGGAAATTTTGTGCCCAAGAACAATCCCACTTTCTACCATAAAATGGCACTTTTCCCAATTTAGCACGAGGTTAGCCCTCTCACATCTTTCTAAGCAACGAGATAAATTAGATAGACAATCTTCATAGGTGGCCCCTCCAACGGAGAAGTCATCCATAAAGACCTCTATCTCATCCTCAATCATATCACTAAAAATGGACATCATACAACGTTGGAATGTTGCGGGAGCATTACAAAGCCCAAAAGGCATCCTACGATACGCATAAGTACCGTAGGGACAAGTGAAAGTCGTCTTCTCTTGATCCTTGGGGTCAATCGGGATTTGGAAGAATCCCGAATAGCCATCAAGAAAACAATAGAAGGAATGCTTTGTAAGCCTCTCCAACATTTGATCAATGAACGGTAATGGAAAATGATCTTTGCATGTACTTGTGTTGAGTTGGCGATAGTCAATGCACATGCGCCAACCGGTTACAAGCCTAGTGGGGACTAGTTGATCATGATCATTTTTCACCACCGTCATTCCCCCTTTCTTAGGCACAACTTGCACGGGAGATACCCAATCACTATGAGCAATTGGGTATATAATTCCCGCATCAAGAAGCTTAGCCACTTCCTTCCGCACAACCTCTTGCATGGAAGGGTTAAGCTTCCTTTGCCTTTGCCTAACGGGTTTGGCATCTCCCTCTAGATCAATTTTGTGCATTCATAAAGAAGGACTTATACCTTTGATGTCATCAATGGTATAGCCTAAAGCTTTCTTGTGTTTTTTCAAGACATTGATCAAGAGGGAGGTTTGCTCCTCCGTTAGGTTGGAATTAACAATCACGGGGAAAGACTCATTAGAACCAAGAAATACATACCTCAAGCCCAAAGGTAGAGGTTTCAAGTCTACCTTCGGTGCTCCCTTACCATTGGTGTTCTCTTCTCTTTCCTCAACTTGAAAGAGGTCATGGGTGTGAAAAGCCTCCTCCTCCATGCTCTCATCCATGCACTTGCTCTTGCTTTCCTCTAGCAAATCCTCATAGAATTGAATGTCGTCCTTGCGAACACCTAGCTTAGAATCATTCAACAATACATTCTCTAGGGGATCGTTAGAAGCATACAAATGGGAACGAGAGAATTCACTAAGCATGGAATCTAGAACATCTACTCTAAAGCATTCACTACTTGAGGAAGGTTGTTGCATGACACTATTTAAATCAAACTCAATTGAGTCATTGTCAATTTTCAAAGATATTTTGCCTTCCTTCACATCAATAATGGCCCTAGAGGTGGCTAAGAACGGCCTACCCAAGATAATAGGAATCCTTTCATCCTCATCCATTTCTAGCACGTAAAAATCCACGGGGAATGTAAACTTCCCTACCCTAAGGGGGATGTCCTCCACTTTCCTCATGGGAAATTTAATAGACCGATCCGCTAGTTGGAGAGTGGTGTTGGTGGGGGAAAGGGTTCCTACATTGAACTTTTGGTAGACGGAGTAGGGCATGAGGCTCACACTCGCTCCTAAATCACATAAAGCTTTGTCAAACTCAATCCCATTGATAGAACAAGGAATGGAAAAACTACCCGGATCCTTCAACTTAGTGGGAAGTTTGTTGGAAAGGATTGCACTACAATTGGCGGTCAAGCTCACCGTTTCACACTCCCTTCTCCCACTCAAAAGATCTTTCAAAAACTTAGAGTAATGGGGCATTTGTTTCATAGCATCTATAAAAGGGAGGGAAACATGCAAGTTCTTGATCACATCCAAAAACTTCCCAAATTGAGCATCAAGCTTAGGTCTCACAAATCTTTGGGGAAAAGGTAGCCTCTCCTCTCTAGGTTGGAGATTTAGGGGCAAGGGGGTGGTCTCTTTTTCCTTTTGCACCTCAACATCCCTCTCCCTCTCAACATTAGAAGGTTCCTTGGTTCTCTCACTCCCCCTCTCCAACTCTACTTCATTTCGAGGTTCTTCCTCAACTAAGGGGTCACTCCCTACTACCTTTCCACTCCTTGTTGTCATGGCATACAAAGGTTTTGGGTTGACTCCTTGACTAGGGATAGAGGAAGAAGAAGAAGAAGAATTGGAAGCAAGTTGGGCAATTTGGGTTTCAAGCATTTTCATATGAGCATTGGTTCGCTTTTTATCCTCCTCATTCCTCTTCTTTTCCTCCTCATTCCTCTTCTTTTCCTCCTCATGCATCTTCATGATGGCATCTAGCTTAGCCATCACGGGATCATTAGGAGGGGCCTCAATTTGAAGAGGTTGTTGAGGTGGAGGAAGTTGGGATTGATGGAAACCCGGAGGCCTATTGGTTTGGGCATAGTTAGAAACATTTTGGCCCCTATTGCCTCCGGTTCCTTGGTTGGGAACATTGCTTTGTCGATTATTTCCCATGTTACCTTGATCACCAAAATTTTGATTTTGATGGTCTTGGTATCGGGAGTTGGGTTGTTGGTTTTGGTAGCCATACCCTCTTTGGTTAGAGTAGCCTCTTCCATTGAAATTGGAAGGGCCTCCCCCACCATGGTATTGGTTATCATAACCACCACCACTTTGGTTCCAACCACGGTTTCCACCTTGATTCCAATTCCCCATTTGATTGGGGTTTGGCCTCAAGTTCCCTACATTTTCCATTCTAGGAACAAAATTCATAGCATTGACATCTTCTACATTATCATCATATTCATAGGGAGGGGGTTGAACTTCGCAAGCATACACACAATGGGAGGTATCATGATCATAGGTTTCACATTTTGAGCAAAACATGCATCCTTGAGGCATTTTATTATAAGAAGAGGGGAAAGAAGTGGCCATACCATTGCCTCCCTTGGTTGAAGGGGAGGTATTACCATGAGGATTGGACCTTTCTTTCATCATTTCATCCATTTGCTTGGCCATCTTGGAGATTTGGGAAGAAAGGTTGTTGATTGCGTTGGCTTGCTCTAATGCATAGACACCTTTGCTAGAAGTGGCCTCCCTTTCTCCTTCGTACCAATCATCATAGTGCTTTGCGGCCTCCTCTATGATGCATTCCACTTCATCCTCTCCCTTGTTCATGATTGGACCGCCGGCGGCGGCATCTAGGCTTGTTCTCCCTTGAGGTGAGAGACCTCCATAGAAAGTGTGGATGTGTTGATACTTGGGTATCCCATGATGTGGGCATTGACGTTGAAGCTCCTTGTACCGGTCCCATGCCGCACTTAGAGTCTCACCACTCTTTTGGCGAAAGCCTTGGATCAACGATCGAGCCTCGGCGGTCTTCCTATGGTTATAAAATTTCCTCAAGAAAGCCATTGTCACTTGGTCCCAAGTTGTGAGAGAGTTAGGGGGCACCTCCTTCTCTAGCCATTCTAGACCTCTCCCAATTAAAGAAAATGGAAACATCTTGAGACGGATGTACTCTTGAGTCACCCCGTTGGCTTTGATTGTGTCACAATATTTCTCAAATTCTTTTAAATGCTCATGAGGGCTCTCAAATTTTCCACCTGAGAATTGTTTCCTCTCTATCAAAGCAATCAAATTGGGCTTGATTTCGAAGTTGTTGGCTTGAGTGGTAGGAGTTAGGATCCCACTTTGGGCTCTAAAGGCTTCGGGAGCCCCAAGACGACTCAAAGGTGTATTCTCTCCCATTTTAGGACCGTCTTCACCTCCGGACTTAAAGTTTGAAAAGGGGTTGATATCGGGACTTGATAGCGAATTAGGGCTATCTAAGTCTTCACTTGAGGGTGAAGATGGTGGAGTATCTTCCAATTCTCTTACTCCTTCTTTCGTTGGGGTGTAAGAATTTCTACTCCTCGCTCTCGCTTCTCTTCGAAGTAAGGACAAAGATCTTTCTAACTCCGGATCAATGGGAACCAAAGACCTTGAGCGAGTTCGTCCTCTGTTCATACAACAAAGCTAAGGAGAACGTAAGCACTGACAAGTAACAAGAAGTAACAAATACTAAAAGACAAGGAATGAGATAGTCTCAAATGAAGTAGTGAAAAATTAATGGAAGCCAGCTCCCCGGCAACGGCGCCAAATTTGACAAGGTAATAATCGCGTCGTCAAACGACTACACCTCAATCAAATATAATTTATACACCTAAACAAACCTAATACAAGTAAAAGGCAAGTATAGGGGTCGAACCACAAGGAGACATGCATAAACACCACATTCACTACTCAATACTTAAGCTACCTCGGAACAAGAAGTGTGAAAAGTTAAGAAATTAAACTAGAGATTAAGAATGATCAAAACCAAAATAACTAAGCACCAAGGGGAGTAGGTAGATGTAATGGCCAATTGATCATGCAATAACACGGAGGCAAGGCAGTGGTAAACTAAGCATGTAAGAATATCGAATTAAAGCTTAATCTAACCGCCTTCCGGGGTCAATCAAATTCTCCTAACATAGCCTCTATGTTTCCACACTAGAACCATATATTAGAAGGTGCAATCAAAGAACTATCGATAGTAATGAATCTTAACTAAGTCAACTTCCGTTTCTTGTTAGCAAAGATTCACCTTTAATCAACTAACAATGTGCACTTGCAAGAAGATTAAAGAACATCAAACACACAAAGACTTTAATCACCATTAACAAAACCCCAACATCATAAGCATGAATCAATCAACAACTACACCATCCCCACACCCTTGGCTAGGGGACTACTCACAAATCATATTGAAGGCAATATCAATCATCAAATCAATAAGCATCAACATGATCAATAAGCAATTAAGGAAAATCAAAATAAGCAAATAAAACTAAATACAAAAGCAAAGAAAGAGAGTAAGAAATTGCTCATTAATTGAAGATGAAGATTTACAAAGGTTCAAGCAAGCTCCTTCTTCAATATCCAAGTTCATCAATGGAAATCCACACTTTCTCTCTCTACTAATGAAGTTTCTCTCTCTAGATTAGGGCTAAAATGTACATAATGTTCTCATTACAAAACTAGGGGTCTTAATATGCCCCTCACATTACTCTAAAGATGAGTTAAAATGCACGGAAATACCCACGAGAGCGGCCGCTCCATCGAGGATGAGCGGACGCTCCAGAGGGTATTAATCTAAACAGCCGCCTTACTGGAGCGGGCGCTCTCCCAGACAGGAGCGGGCGCTCCCGGTGTGGAGCGGGCGCTCCTCTCTGATGGAGCGGACGCTCCATAAGTCTGGGAAACAGGGGATCAGCAGAGGAAATGGAGCGGGCGCTCCTCTCTGGTGGAGCGGGCGCTCCATAAGTCTGGAAATCAGGAGATCAGACGAGAAAATGGAGCGGGCGCTCCTCTATGGTGAGCGGGCGCTCCTCTTTATAGCTCCGGACTCTTCTCCAAATCCATGCTCCTCTCTTCCGCTATTCCAATGCACTCAAAAGGTTGACTAAGCCTCGAGCAGGACCACGCGAGCACTCCATCAAACCTGCTCAAACACTCATACACAAACATAAGCATAGAAAAGAGGGAAAGCGGCAAAGCAAGGCCAAAAACAAAGTAAAAAGGAGGGGAAAACACAAAAAGGAACAAGGCAAAGAAATCTAAAACAAAGTGCTTGAAAAGGCTCAAACAAGTGTCAAGTGAAGGGAAAAACCCTTAAAGAAAAGGGTAAAAGGGTGGTATAAATACCACTCATCACTTTGAATAAGCTTGGGGGTATTAGTTTGTTTTTGTTTGGTGACTACTTTGTTTTGGTGTTGAAATTTGGCCAATCTTTGCTTCACAACTTAGGTGTACCACCAAATTCTAAAAATTAAGCCTACCGTCAACCTTTTGCCTTTATGTTACAACCTTTGGGAAAGCCCTTTTGATCTAGTGGTTGAGTCATATACCGAGGGAGGGCATTATGAGTTAAAGCCTAAGGAGAGGGGATGCAAAATCAAGATGTCGAGAGAACCTCAAATTTATTGTTTTTCCGGTTCCTTCGAGGAACTATAGAGATGCTTGCTAAAAGAAGATCTGAGGTCAATTGGGAAAATGTGCTAAAATTATTTTTAGATGAAAATGAATTGCGTTTTGGTAGTTCTCTATACTTAGCATGTCCTATGTTTCAATCAACCCTCGATATCTTAGAACGTGCTTACCTTTGTTGTTTTAGAAGGTTTGATATCCTCTCGTGTTTTGACCATGTGCAAAAGTCCATTGTATAAGCACCACTTTTTCTTTTCTCTGTTTATGCTTTGCCTCTCTTTACATAAGAGTTATGGGTTAATCTCTACGAAAATGAGTTAGTGTATATTCTTCTATTCTGTAGTCTTTCTCATTTCTTGCTTGCCTAAATAAGGTCATCATTTTCCTTTCGAGCCTTTAGGCAACCCATACGAGTCAGAGTTCCAAGACCTGTTCAAGGGGGTGGTGGAGAGAAGGGACTCCCCCTTGATTTTGTTTTGCTCGAGGGCGAGCAAAGGTTTAGCTTGGGGGAATTTGATGAGTGTCCTTTATGGCACTCTTAGGCTAGGTTTCTTTGCAGTTTTATGCTCGTGGTTTTGCATAATAATGCTTGTTTTGCATGTTTGTGTGTAAGTTTAGAGAAATATGTGTTTTTGAAGGTTTTCTTTCTATTTTATTCATTTCTCGGTTATCTTTTCTCGCTTCTTCGTTTCTTTGACTTGTTTTGTAGGTGTGTTGAGTTTCCCGAGGTTTAATTATCAAGAAGGAAGCTCGAGCGCGCTCAAGGAAGTTGATGGAGCTAAGTTCGGGAATCCAAGCATGCAATTCAAGTTATCTCCGCGAGCACGAGAACCTTGAAAGCATGCTTTAGCTCGAAGTGTTTAAATGCTAGGAAGATAAAGGAGCTGCCCTTCTCTTGAGCATCGCCTCGAGTGCACTAATGATAAGGACGCTAGGGAGCGTGGAGATCGATCGAGAAAGCGAACGAAGCAAGGCCACGAGCACCAAGCAGGGGTGCCCGCGCGTAGCATTGGTGGTGCGTGTGCGCAGACCCACCTGTGCACGCGCGCGGCCAGGTGGTTTGCACGCACAAGGCGCCCCGCTCTCCTTCGCTTGATTTTATATTTATACCCTTAAACTTTTCCTTTTTCGAAAAAACGACTTAATTTGTACTTGACACTTATTTTCCAGAAATAGTAGAGAGAGAAGCTTACGATTACTTGATTGTACTTGAATTTGATCTTTGATTTCAACTTGATCTTGGATTTCTTCTTCACATAAATGAAGTTTGTGAGATTTCTTTCCTTTGAATTTACTTTATTTGCAATTTCCTTTAAATTCTTGAATGTTTGATTTGAATTTCATTATTTACTTTAGAATTTGTTGAGTGATTGATTTTCTTCTTGATTAAACTTGAAATGAATGTGATTGTGATTGAATTTGTTTTGTTTTTCAATTTCACCATGATTAGTGAGTAGATTAGTTGCTAGGGAGAAGGGGAAGCATGCTTGGTTGATGATTTTTGCTAGTTGATGATCCTTGATTGATTGAATTGTTGCAATTAAATTGGTTGACATAGTTGTGCATGTGACTAATTAGACTAGGAGTGATCAACCTATGAGATTAATCTATATTGCATTGCAAATTTCAATGACATGAACCTTGATTTGAGAATTGCTTTAATTAATTGAATTCAATTGTGATTTTTCCTAGTTAACCATTCATAGTGAACCCTAGCTTGGTTTGTAGGGGATAGCTCTTGAATTCCATTAATTGAAACTATTGTTTGTCCTTTGCAATGTTTGAATTGATTGAGTAATCCTTCAATTAGCATAATCATTGAGCTTGCATGTGAAACCTATATCCCTAGTGTTTAGTACATTGAATTTCTTGATTTATCTAGCTTTCTCGATACCTTAGTTACCAACCCTATCTTTCTACAATCTTCGAAGTAGCTTGACCTAGGCTATAGCTTGCACCTACTCATTCCTTTGGGTTTGACCCTTGACTTACCATATACTCGTATTAGGTTGGTCGAGTGTTTACAAATTTTGTTTGGCTCTAGGAAAGGGTAGAAAATGACCTACTTTTCCCTACGTCCATCATTTAAATAACCTCGATTAGGGATAATTTTCGATTATAATATTCAATGTTCACTTAATAGGTGTTTCTTTATCCAAGACTGGTCTTGATACCCTATTTTGAATATTCTCATAATCTAATGGACTCAATATTTAATCCTAAACCACAATTAAATAGAAATAGAGTGATAAAATTGCATGAAATTAAATTACTCCAAAGCTTGAATGGTTCATCGTAGTGTCTTACATTAAAATGTTCAAAATTAATTAAAACACTTAACAGGGAATTCAAAGCCAATCACCAACGTGTCTGATTCCCATTGCCTCAATGTTCTTGTAGTGCTTCACTTGAGGTAGAGTTTTAGTAAGTGGATCGGCTACATCGTCGTCCGTTCCAACTTTACAAATTTTGATTTCACCCTCTAACTTTCATTCCCTTATCATGTAAAATCGCCGCTTGACATGCCTGACCTTCTGATAATCCATTGGCTCTCTGGTCTGAGCAATAGCTCTATTGTTGTCATAATAGAGGGCTATTCGACCCTTGATGGAGGGTACAACATCAAGTTAACCAACAAACTTACGAATCCGAACTGCCTCCTTAGCTGCTTTAGCAGCTGCCAAGTATTCGGCTTCAGTTGTAGAATCTGCAGTTATGCTTTGCTTGGCACTCTTCCAACTAAATGCTCCTCCATTTAGATAGAATACGTATCCAGACTTTGATTTGAAATTGTCTCTGTCTGTTTGGAATCTTGCGTCGGTATAACCTTCAACAACTAATTCATCTAAGCCACCATATACCAAGAATTTATCCTTGTTCCTTTTCGGGTACTTTAGGATATTCTTGGTCGCAGTCCAATGCGCCTCTCCTAGGTCTTATTGGTATCGGCTCGTAGCGCTCAAGGAATACGATACATTTGGCCTAGTACATATCATGGCATACATGATCGATCCACTAAGCGAAGCATATGGAATCTGATTCATCCTTTCCCACTCATCAAGTGTCTTTGGACACTACTTCTTGCTTAGGGTTATGCCATGTGACATAGGCAGGTGACCTCACTTGGCCTCCTACATGTTGAATCGAGCCAGTTCCTTATCAATGTAAGTACTCTGGCTTAATCTAATCATCCTCTTAGATCTATCCCTATAGATCTTGATGCCCAATATGTAGTAAGCCTCTCCCAAGTCTTTCATTGAAAAACATTTTCCAAGCCAGGCCTTTACAGACACCAGCATCGAAATGCTATTTCCAATGAGCAATATGTCATCGACATATAAGATTAGGAAGGCGATGTCACCCCCATTGACCTTCTTGTAAACACAAGACTCATCTAGATTCTTGATAAAGCCAACTTACTGATGGCTTCATCGAATTGCAGATTCCAACTTCTACTAGCTTGCTTTAGCCTATAGATGGACGTTTTAAGCTTGCATACCTTCCCAGTATTATTTTGGTCAACAAAACCTTCAGGCTGTGTCATATATACAATTTCTTCCAAAATTCTATTAAGGAAGGTGGTTTTGACGTCCATCTGCCATATTTCATAATTGTAATATGTAGCAATCGCTAGGATGATCCGAACGGATTTAAGCAATGCGACGGGAGAAAAGGTTTCATCATAGTCAATACCATGAATTTCCCTTTAACCTTTTGCTACCAGTCTAGCTTTGTAAATGAATAAATTTCCATCTTTGTCGGTTTTCAATTTGAAAATCCACTTACATCCGATAGGTGTGTAACCTTCGGGTAAGTTAACCAAGTCCCATACTTGATTTTCAAACATGGAATCCATTTCAAATCTCATGGCCTCTTACCATTTAGCGGAGTCGGAGGTCGCCATCGCTTGCTTGTAGGTTGCCGGTTCGTCTCCATAAACTAATAGGATGTCTTGATTCTCGGTTAATATGATACCAAGATACCTATCAGGTTGAGACCTTGGCCTCTACGACCTACGTAGGGTGATGGATTAAGAAATTTCATTGTCGGTTTAACTTTGCACGTTTTGACCAACTTCAATAGATGCTTTTTGAGCACTTTGACTGTCAATTTGGTTTTGTTACTCGTCCTCTCGAACTTCATCGAGTTCGATTTTCCTCCCGCTTGTCATTTTGGAAAGGTGTTCCTTTTCCAAAAAGACACCATCACGAGCAACAAACACTTTGTGCTCGGATTTGTTGTAGAAGTAATACCTTTTGGTTTCTTTTGGGTAGCCCACAAAGAAGACCTTGTCAGATTTGGGGTGAATTTTGTCAGAAATTAATTTCTTGACATATGCTTCGCAACCCCATATCTTGATAAAAGACAACCTGGGAGGTTTCTTCGTCCATAATTCTTATGGAGTCTTTTTTACAGCTTTTGATGGAGCACGGTTCAGTGTTAGTGCCGCGGTTAGAAGACCCATTGTTAATCGCACCATGTCTAGCAAGGTTCAATTTCTCCTTTCGGATACTCCGTTCCATTGTGGAGTTCCTGGAGGTGTCAATTCTGAAAGTATACCCTTTTCTTTCAGATGGTCATCGAATTCTTGGTTCAAGTACTCACCACCTCAATCTGATCGAAGGGCATTGATTTTCTTGCCAAGCTGGTTTTCAACTTCACTCTGAAATTGTTAAAACTTCTCAAACGATTCAGATTTCTACGACATAAGGTAGATATATCAATATCTACTATAGTCGTCTGTGAAGGTGATAAAATATCGATGGTCGTTTCTTATGGTTGTGGTCATTGGTCCACATACAACGGTGTGTATTAGGCTTAACAAGTCACTTGCCCTTTCTCATAACTTGGAGAATGGCTGCTTTATCATCTAGCCTAGTAAACATCCTTCGCAATTTTCAAACGATTGTAAATCGAATGAGTCAAGAACACCTTCTTGTAGAAGTTTCATGATGCGTTTGATTGTTAATGTGGCCAAGACGACAATGCCACAAGTATGTTTCATCTGACCCAATGGTCTTAGCTTTCTTAGTAGTATTTTAGATAAACGTGTCATGCCATAAACATATAGGCAAGACTTTTGAAACAATAGTCTTGTGATCAAAACAAAACGACGTCCAACGTCGAAAGATCAATGTATGGTTGACAATAAAACTTAAACAAGTTCTATGCTAAGACAAACTATGTGATTACAAGCCTTTCCGTAAAGATTGTCTTCTTCTTCCGCTTGTATATCCACATCCACTTGGTAAGCTCTTCTCACTTGGTTCCTGAAATAGGAGCATATAGTGAGTCATTAATGGTATCTAATACCTTATGAATGGCTTGTATTCAAGTGTAAGTTTATAAAGAAGATACCCGAGGTAGAGGCTTCTCTTCCCTTTGCCTCATCTTCTAGTTACATGCTTGATAGGAATGATGTCCTTCGAACAAGTGTCTTATTCTGATAGAGGGTTCAGAATTATTAGAAAGCTAATTACTCAGTGAGGTCAAGTGATCAAAATTCCTAGTTGGAGCCCGATTCCGATCAGTAATATTAATGTATAATTAATATTACAGCTTAATCTTGACTGAACCCTTCGGGTCACACTCAAGCAATTAACGATCCGACACGACGAATTAATCCGGAAGGAATTAATGAGTAGCTCGCGTATTATGAACATAGACGTCGGAAATCGAGCTAGGGTCGTCAAAACCGAGCGTCGTAAGTCGAGTCGATTTTAGGAATCGACGAGTCGGGAAATCAAACAAACAACAATTTATAAATATATCCCTAGCCTCGGAATGCCCCGTGCAATCCGAGGGCTAGAGCAATATAACTAGCCAAGGAAAATGCCGCAAGGAAGACTCGGCCACAAGCTCAGCATGATTAGCATGGCCGAGCATGCTGCCCGAGCATGCCTTGTGTGCAACGCAAAGGTATAGTTTCTAGCCACGAATTCTAGGCATGCCAACATATGCGCAGCGCACTAGCAAGGCCAACATCAGAGCATGGCTCGTTAGGCCTCGCTGTGCATGCCGCGCCTAGCAGCAGCAGCCCGGAAGCATGTGTGGCATGCCTGCTGGGCCGCACAAGCATATGGGAATGCTGCCAGGCCCATCCGAGCACTTGGCCGCCGGAGTGGCACACCTTGGTGCCTAAGGCTGGGTGCTAGCGTGGCATATGCTCGTTGGTTTAAGTGGGAACCGGTCATGCTTGCTCATGATTGGTTAAGGGGTTTTACTTGGGGATCAAGTTGACCATGTGGTCCTCCTTGTGGTCCTCACCTAACCACTCCCATGTGCTTGCCAAGTGTTGTTTGAGTATTTTTGTTACTATTTAATTTAATTTAGAATTAAATTAATTGCTTATTTTTCTCACACTATCATTTCTCCCACATGGAAAGATGTTTGAAATTTTTGGGAGCCTTTGCCTATAAATACCAACCTTAGGAGTTGGGATTATTCACTTGAGTTGGAATTCAAAAAGGCATCTCCATAATAGTGAGGAAAACTTTAAGTTCACATAAAACTCGAGTAGTTTTTTTAAGTCCGAACTCGGCTAAACTCCGAGTTAGAGACCGTTTTCGGGTCGTGGTTGCGGGTGGACTATCGTTGGAGGTCTACACGCTTGCGAGACTCAGCTTTCGAATTAAGAGCTCGTCGAACAAGCAAATCACGCGTCAAGGGTAAGATGGTCTTTTTACTCTATCTTGTTATTTATTTCTTTTAGTTATATTAATTGTGAGCGGGTCTTGGGGTCGGGTTTTGTTCCCCGGAAAGTCGAACTTTTCGAAACCCAACAATTCTGCATTTTCTCTTGTAGTGACCCTGCCTACTACAGTAGAAGCATTGCATCTTTTCCTTGTTCTTGAACTCCCTCTTCTTTGCCCTTAGAGCAAGTTTGAGCTTAGTACTTTCGCAAGAATCGGCTCTTTGAAGCTCATGGATAACCTCCATCAAAGAGAGTTTGTTCACATTGGCGGTTAGCCACATTTTCAATGTAACATAACCCGAGTGGAGTGAACTTAACAGCATATGAGCCGCTTGCTCATCCTCCACCGGCTTGAAAGGAATGGTGTCCTTCAAACAAGTGTATTATTCCGATAGAGGGTTCGTAATTATTAGAAAGCTAATTATTCAGTGAGGTCAAGTGATCGGAATGCCTAGTTAAAGGTCGCTTCCGAACAGTGATATTAATGTATAATTAATATTACATGTTAATCTTGACTGAACCCTTCGGGTCACACCCAAGCAACTTACGATTCGACACGACGAATTAATCCGAAAGGAATTAATGAGTCGCTCAGTACTATGAACATAGACGTCGGATATCGAGCTAGGAGCGTCGAAACCGAGCGTCGCGATTCGAGTCGTATTAATAAAAGACGAGATGGTAAAATCAATAATTAGTCAACAATTACTAAAATACCCCTAGCATCATAACGCCCGGAGCAAACCGAGTGCTAGGGGAAAGAGGTGCTAGCATGCGCATCGCACCAAGCCAAGGGTGCTGGGTGCGCATGGCTAGGCAGCTGGCGTGGCGCTAGCTAGGCTAGCAGCACTAGCCGCACACAAGTGCACAAGCAGCCCGAAAGCTCTCATGACATTCTCTATAAATAACCACCTTGGGATTTGGAGAAAGTCACTTGAGTAGGAACTCAATAAGGCATCTCCACTTGAGAGAAAACCTTTAAGTTCATATAATACTCGAGTAGTGTTTTGGTCTGACATGGATAAACTCCAAGTAAGAGACCGGTCGGGTCGAGTTGCAGGTGGATACCGTAGGAGGTCTCTACGCTTTCAAGACTTGGCTTTGAAGTAAGAGCTCCGGGTGTGAGCGAAGCACGCGACAAGGGTATCATCGTCTTTTCTCTCTTTTTATTAATGTCATTTAGTTATATTAATTGTGAGCGGGTCTTGGGGGTCGAGTTTTATTCCACGGTAAGTTGGACTCATCGAAACCCAAAAGTGGTATCAGAGCCTTGCTCATTTATTTTTATAACTAAAAATTTTCAAGGGTTTAAAAATGGATTTAATTTTTGGTTGTGATATTAATTAGATTAGTAGCTCAATTTTATTAATCTTAATCTCGTTTTATTAAGAACTTTGGCACCAAAACCCAGATTTTCGCCTAAGACTAGTGAATTTGGGTGGAATCAATATTTTGGAAACATTCTAATTCTTTCAAGGTTGCGAAAAAGCCAAATTCTTCCCAGAAATGCCTGTTCGAGGGATTTTTCGTTTTAACGAAAAATTTTAAATCTTTTAAACCTTGAATCTTAATGGCATATTAATTGTGATTATGCATATGGTTCTTTCCTTTATGCTTCTGCAATTTTAAACCACTTTTGAGCATAATTACTTTGTGTTACTAAATTCCATGTATGTTTATTGAACCTTTTTTATTTAATCATTTATTAAGTTGATTGGAATCATAATGTTTCAATCTTGTGATAGAATTTTAATTAATCTTCATATTGGAAGATATAACTTTTCAAGGATTCACAAGTTAAAGTTGGAATCTTTATTTTAATTTTTATGTTCATAATTCCAACTCCCTTTTTTTTTAATTTTGTCAAATCTCATGATTAATTTATGTTGGTTAAATTAATAATGAGAATAGCCCTTATTCATTTTGTTGCATCAAGTTGAACCAATTTTATTAAAGAATAGTTCTTGGAAATAATTTTGGTTTTGTGCACTTGAATGAATTTATTAAGTTGGACTTGTTATAATTTTTTATTTTTGCTTAATAAATTGATTCTAAAATTAATTTAGAATTGATTAGAAACGTCACACAAAATCGAAAAAAAATCCCGAGGCACAAGCACGCAAACTAAGGCACAATAGCCACGAGCTTCTCTCGGGCAGCAGGGCTGCTCGCGCAGCCCATATGTGGCTGCCGAAGGATGTTGGTTGGTGCGCTTGGTGCATGTGGTGCTAGGAGAGTGCTGGCTTGGTGTGCGAGGGGCATGTGATAGGATGCAAGGCGCAACAGGAGTGCTAAGAAACTACAGCTAGACGTGCATCGAGTGCGCGCTTCCAGGCAGTGCCTCACAGCATCTCGGCATGCAAGGCCAGGGCTGCTAGGCAGCGCCCACCACTTGCGTGCATATAAGTGCTAAGGGGTGCTAGCCTAGGACAGTCGATGCATTTTGTCTCTCGGGGTTTTAATTTTGGGTTTTGCCGTTTTAATTATTTAATTATGCTTAAATTATTTTAATTAAATTTTGGAGGCTAGGCCTCGGTTTTGAGCGGCACTTGCACAATTTTATTTTGGTAAAATTTTGAGTTTACCGACTTAATTAATTGGATTAATTAAGTTGGATGCGAAATTCAGTGGTAGCTTCAAATTTTAATTGCGCTTAATCACATAATCGGTTAAACAACTTTGACAAGTTTTAATTAGGCAAGTTGATCGGATTAACCACCTAAATTAGTTACTAGTTTACGCGTGTTTGTGCATTGTTACTTGATTATCGTTGTAAAATGCATGGGACATTCACATCTAGTGGATGGATGAATGGAATGTATATTCTCTCACAGGTTTTATGAAATGGCAACTAGTGGGGCCCGATTAGATAGAAAATACGGACCGCGTTTCGTCATGTATTTTTGTAAATCTAAATACGGTTTGCAAACCGTTGAGTATTTTTGTACCTTAATATTTAGATTAGTCCTAATCGTAGATACTAGTATTTGCATTATTTTGGTTATGTCTTGAAGACGGTGTTTCTTGGAAGACAAAGCCATAAGGTTGCAATTCAAGACCCTTGAAGACTTGAAGACTCATGGGGTCATGCTAGTTGCGAAATACATCATTTACTTATGTTTTCGATATATATTTATGCTTATATGTATGAATAATATGTTAGATGCATGTCTAGGATTTCGAATGTTGTGATGATTAATTAAGTTCACTTAAATCAACCAACATAGAAACCCTAGGTCCCTAAAATATTAAGTAAAACTCGCTATTCCAAAACAACACTTACCGGCCTAATGAGAGTAGTGATGGGCTACGCCAAAGCGAGGCATCACTATTACTCCTAGGAACATAAGGTATATTGATGGGTTTGACAAAGCAATACATCGCATACATGTTGGTTTTGGTTATACTTAACGATATGAGTGATGGAGTCCTAACATGTCGTGCCAAAGAGGATAAATTGTTGAGAGAGCATTAGATGCGACGATTCATCTAACCAAGAGTGGCTTGGAGCCATTAGCAAAGAGTTGCTTACCTTAGAGTAATAAGTGTTAAGACAAGCTAAAGCATGCTTAATCACTCATTGATTCTTTGGATCTTGGAATTGCCTTATTCTCGCCAAATGGGGACATATTTTAATGCGTGGATAAGACGCTTAATAAGATTGGAAGTTTGCATGAATGCTTTTAAATTTCAAACTTATTACGTTATTTTCTTGATAAATGGTTATAATTTGCACTTATATTTGTAGAATCTCAAATCAAATTATATTGTTTTCAATGATTGGTAAAGGAAATCTTGGAGAATAGTTCTCAAAGAAAGAAAAGGCATTTCTAAAATACAATTCTCATAAAATTACTTTTATAACTAAGTTCATAAGGATGGTTGGACATCATGTATTCAAAATACTAGGTAGTTTTTATAATCATGAAGTATTGAGTGGGGAACTCAAATTGTCAGAAGTTGACAACCAACATATCTTTTCGCTTCATACACTAATGAGTACAACTCATTGATGTATTAATTCTAGTACGAATTAAAGGAGAAGGTGGAACTTTGTTTTACGGCGCACTAGATGCTTAATCATGCCTAACAAAGTATAAAAGTCAAAACACTTAAAGAAACGATTCTTAAAGGTTATGAGATGATAAATAAATAAGAAATATAGGAAACAAGGAAAAAGGAAAAGGGATAAGACTCCATTTCTACTAAAGAGTTCATGTTATTTTAGTTAACTTAGCAAGTCATTATCTTCACAAGTATCAGATACTGCTTGAGTGTTCCACTTTGAAAGTGACCTTAAACCATTTAAGTAAAGCTAAGTTATTAACTAACATGCTTAAAATGAAGCAAGAAGAGCTAGATCAGTTATAAGGTCGTATGCTTTCTTTTAAAACCTTTTAAGCTAAAGCTGGAACAAATAAATGGTTATTATGTTCCATAATCAGCAAACCAATCCGTTAACACACGGAAAGATTCACATTCAAATTAAAGAGCAATAGTTGCGAATTTATTTGAATGGCATGGTTGTCTAAACCATGAGTCAAGAATGCTTGATTATAAACAAATATTTCCCTAACATGAAAACTCACAAAGTTCAAATCATTGGCATGATTTGTGTTCCGAACATCTTTGGCAATGTCACATTAACAAGATCGTACTCAAGGCTACATAGGCTCTTGACAGTTGATCGATTCGGAATTGTTTTAAGACAAGCAAGTCTTACTTGTTGAAACCGACAAAGTAAAGAACTATTGTTCTTGGTATAGACAATTGACTCCGAAAGCTAAAGAGGATTCAATCACTTTAACGTTTCACGAAGAATTTGAAAGAATATGGCTATATTCATCAAATGTGAACAAAGTTGATCTTGAGTAGCTCAAAAGTTCAGTGAAGTATAGAATCGACTTGGCAAGATATCAAACAATGCCTAGATTAGATCAAGTGATATTTGCTTGAGCCAAGTGTGACTATCTCAAAGCTATGAAATGGAAATTTTCATAAATAACTCTGTAGAGATCATCGTATGTCTTCACGGAGACTCGATGCCATTTGAAAATGACTCGAACGATGATGAATCAGATCCCTTCCTATAAAACTCTTAAAGATTTGCACAAAAGACTAATGTTACATAAATAAAATGTCGAAGCGAAGAAAGGACACCATATTCAGTTATGGATAGAATTAACTTCTAAACGTCTTTTCAAGTATATGTCTAAGGCTCTTAGCCTCAGTGGCAACTCACTTGTTCAGTGGGAGCTAAGTTGCTCAGTGTGAGCTAAGTGGCTCAGTGGGAGCTCACCGGCTTAGCAAGAGCTAGGTGGCTCAGTGGGAGTTTAAGGGCTTAATAAAGGCTAAGATAGCTCAAGAGAGAGCTAACTGTTTGTTTCACAACGAACTTTTATCCAAAGACAATATACATGTCTCTTTGTAAGTGAGACTACGGGCATTACCTCCACAACCTAATTGAGAACATAGTGTTTGTTGCTCTACGTGGTCTTTCTGGAAAATAACACATTTCCAAAATGACTAGTGGGAGGAAAATAAACTCGATGACCATCGAGATTAGCAACAAACTAAAACTGAGAATCTCGGAAGACCTTAAAAGGGCTTCGTGAGAATACTTGATCAAGAATACTCAAAAGGACTTTACAAGTGCCTTAAAAGAGAATTCATTACTCACAAAACTTCAGAAAAGTTAGAGTAAGATCAACATAATCAAAGGGCTTTGAAAGCGCCTTGAAACTCAGTGTTTGATGCAATTGCCCCGTATAGGCATAGAATTCACCAAAGGTTTGGATTGAATCCTATAAATTTATATTAAGTTAGAAATAAACCTAAGACTTACAAGCATACTATTTACTATTAGTTAGTAAGGGAATAAATGTCTTGTAAACTAGCTACGAAAATTCCAAATTCTGAATAATGGTTAGAAGCCATAAAATCCAAAATAGACTCCATGTTTGAAAATCATGTTTAAAACTTGATTAATTTGCATGAAGGGTGAAAGACCCATCGATCGCAAATAAGTTTTCAAAGAGAAAACTAACAAATGTGGAAATGTATATGCATAAAAACCTATTCACCAATCGAATGCTCAAGTCTTTTCGTAATTATTATAGCAAAATTGCAAATATGAAATATGGAAAAATAGATACAAAAACTGCCTTCCTAAAATAGGATTTTGGAAGTTACTATGAAAGTAGTCTAAGGGTTTTGAAAATCTAAATAATTCTAGATTTGAAAGCAAAATCAAGAAATCCATTATGGGATTGAAGGAAGAATTGCATAAAGGAATTGGAACGTGTTTTTTCATAAAGTTAATAAATGATTGACTTATGGAGAAATATAGAAATTCTTGTGGATAAAAAGTTTAGTGGGAGCAAGAGTCAATCTTGTAAGGTCCAAAAAGAATTTTATGAACTCTATTGTGAAATAACTATCAAAAGCAAATGCTTAGATTTGAAAGTATTTTCCACAATGGACTAAGCTAAAGACGATACTTAGTACACATTGGGAATTAAGATCTGTTGTATAGACTTAATAAAATGTTTAAACGAGTAAAGGAATTTACCGTGTTAAACATGAATTGAAAGACTTTGAAAGGCTTTCGACCCACATGTATAAAACTATATAAATGTTTGAACTAAGTATAAGTTAGGCTAAATACTAAGTCAAACAAGAAAGACTCTAGTAGAGACTTTTAACCGTATCACATAGCACACAGTTTAGCAAGTCTTAGTGAAACTGGATGAGTTAAAATGTAACATAGATGGAATAAGATTAAGAATCACTCTACAATTAAATTCATCATGTACCATGCGATATGGAATTGTCACACGACTTACTTGCTTAGAGCATATGAAATATATATATAGTACCAATCAACTTGAATCTATGTAATAGATCGTTAGATTATGATCAAGAACATCCAAAGCACTTGGTTAAATATGAGGATGAGTTCTTGATGCATGGAAACAAATATAATCTGAGCATTGATGTTGCAAGGTAAACCTTGACAAGGATCAGATCCTTAACAAGGATGCCATTTATAAAGACGAGCTAAGAAGCGTCGTGGCTTGAGAATACTAACATGGATGTGCATCCATGTGTAATGTGGGGAAATTTAAGGTAAATTTCCACGATCACAAGTGATTAGGGTATCCCAAATCATTTTGAGCCGTTTGGTGTGAAACCCACGCAAAGCATCATCAGGAAGTCTACTAAATATATGTTGAGAAGTTGCCTTAAAGGCAATAATAAGGAAGATATTAAATGGAAAGTTCGTTATTGAACGTTGATGATTGTAGGTTGTCAAGTTGAAGATCTTAATCATGAAAATGAGTGGTAGCCATCACTTGGACAATAAATCCTAAATCACAGATAATCCATAACACTCTAAAATTTTATCATCTTATTATGAAAGTGATCAATAATGAAGATGCTGAGATTCACAAAGTAATTATAACTAAACCTATGCAATAAGTGAATGAAAACGTTCAAAATTGCACGAAAGAGATCAAGCATATTAAATATGGGTGTGATTTCTATAAATGTTTTATAAAGAGTATTACTCTTAAAACATTTGGGAAAACCATTTATCATAAGATGAAACGATGTAAAGTTTCATAGTGGAATAAAAATTATTACTAATTATTCTACAAAACTATTTAACTGTGGTTTAGAATTAAATTATGAGTCCATTCGATTTTGAGAATATTCAAAATAGGGTATCAAGACCAGTCTTTGATAAAGAAACACCTATTAAGTGAACATTGAATATTGTAATCGAAATTATCCCTAATCGAGGTCATTTAAGTGATGGAAGATTAATGACCACTTGAGATTAGTGTGTAGTTTGATTTATAACACCGTTTATTGTGCTACAAGGACATAATTGTCATAAATCATTTGCACGGGTATTGGTTTAGAACCATACCGGATCGACCTATGAGAATACATTAATAGATTTAAAAATCGTCATAAGTACACTTCTCATTATGGTTATCGGAACCTCTTTCCTCGACCATGAGTATTGTCAGTTCTCTTGTTTGAGTACTAGTCCGTTTTGATGTTCGTCAAACATCTGCCGTACATGGGGATTATAACGGCAACACTCAGGAGGCTAGGTCCTCTTAGTAAGAGACGCTGACTGTACAAGATAGGGAATGTCCCCCTACTAACAATAGGGAACATGTCTTTGTTGTTTATAAGGCCTCTCAAAGAGCGAGACTGTAAAAATGCATGCCCGTGCTCAGATAGATTTTAGAAATCATCTGCTTCTTGACAGTCGAACTTGAATTTTGAGAAACACATTTGGACGTGATAACGATGACGAATAATCTTACCTTAGATTTCATAAAGAGACATTAAGTGACATAGGAAACAGGCTATACACTTAAAGCGCACTTGTTCGAAGGACAAGTGGGAGATTGATAGGAATGGTGTCCTTCGAACAAGTGTATTATTCCAATAGAGGTTTCGGAATTATTAGAAAGTTAATTATTCAGTAAGGTCAAGTAATCGAAATGCCTAGTTAGAGGCCGCTTCCGATCAGTGATATTAATGTATAATTAACATTACAACTTTATCTTGACTGAACCCTTCGGGTCACACCCAAGAAACTTACGACCCGACACGACGAATTAATCCGGCAAGAATTAATGAATTAGTCGAGTATTATGAACATAGACGTAGGATATCGAGCTAGGAGCGTCGAAACCGAGCGTCACAAGTCGAGTCGAATTAATAAAAGACGATACGTTAAAATCAATAATTAATCAACAATTACAGAAATACCCCTAGCATCGAAATGCCCCGAGAAACCAAAATGCTAGGGGCAAGAGGTGCTAGCATGCGCACCACACCAAGCTAAGGGTGTTGGGTGTGCATGGCTATGCAGCTGGCGCGGCTCTATCTAGGCTAGCAGCACCAGCCGCACATAAGTACTGAAAGGAATAGTGTCCTTCGAACAAGAGTATTATTCCGATAGGGGGTTCGAAATTATTAGAAAGCTAATTTTTTAGTAAGGTCAATTGATCGGAATGCCTGGGTGGAGGCCGCTTCCGATCAATAATATTAATGCATAATTATTATTACAGCTTAATCTTGACTGAACCCTTCGGGTCACACCCAAGCAACTAACGAGCCGAAGCGACGAATTAATTAGGAATCAATTAATAAGTCGACCGAGTAATTAATATTTAGACGTCGGAAATTCGAGCTTGGAGCGTCAAAATCGAGCGTTGGAAGCGAGTCGAAAATAGTAAAAAGACGAGACGTGAAAATAATAATAAATCAACAATGACCAAAGTACCCCTAGCATCGGAAAACCGAGTGCTAGGGGCACGGAAAATGCTAGCAGCACGCACTAAGTGCGGGGCTAGGCTAGCATACCGTAGCTAGCAGCCAACACTAGTGTGCGTGGCTGTGCTAGCATACGGAAGCTAGCAGTCCGCACAATTGGTGCGTGGCTTGCTAGGCCGTGGCAGCTAGTAGCCCGCACCAATGTGCGAGGCACGCTAGCAGGCCGCAGCTAGTAGCCCGCACCAATGTGCGAGGCATGCTAGCAGGTAGCAGCTAGTAGCCTGCACATCTTGCGCGACGTGCTGGCAGCTAGCCTCGGCCAAGCAGCCCGCACTTGGTGCGTGGCCTGTTGGGCCGTAGCACATGGCAGCCCACCTTGGGTGCCTTGGTGCCCAAGTGTGGATGCCACATGGAGCAATTTAATTGTGGGCTATGGGGTTGAGGTGGCCGGTTATGGGAGTGAGAGTGGGGAGCAAGTTTGGTCCCCCTCCTCCAAATGGTCCTCACCTACTCCTCCTTGTATGCTTGCCACTTGTTGATTTATTACTAGTTTGATTAGTAGACTTCTTATTGGACCTTACAAGATTAACTCTTTCTCCCACTAAACTTCTTATTCATAAGAATTTCTATGTTTCTTCATAAGTCAATCCTTTTATCAACTTTATGAGAAAACACGTTCCAATTCCTTTATGCAATGCTTCCTTCAATCCCATAACGAATTTCTTGAGCTTGCTTTCAAATCTAGCATTATTTAGATTTTCAAGACCCTTAGACTATTTTCATAGTAACTTCCAAAATCCTATTTTAGGAAGGCGGTTTTGGTATCTATTTTGTCCTATTTCATATGTGCAATTTTTCTAAAATAACCACGAAAAGACTTGAGCATTCCGATTGGTGAGTAGGTTTTTATTAAAATCAACTTTGTGAATTTAATTATATCTTTTTCAACTAATCTAGCTATGTATGCATATACATTTCCACATTTGTTAGTTTTCTCCTTGAAAACTTATTTGCAATCTATCGGTCTTTCACCCTTCATGCAAATCAATCAAGTTTTAAACATGATTTGTCGTTGCTATCTTACAAGGCATTATACCCTTACTATCTAATAGTAAATAGTATGCTTGTAAGTCTTAGGTTAATTTCTAATTTAATAGAAATTTATAGGATTTAATCCAAGCCTTTGGTGAATTCTATACCTATACGAGGTTATTGCATCAAACACTGAGTTTCAAGGCACTTCCAAAGCCCTTTTATTAGTTGATCTTACTCCAACATTTCTGATGTTTTATGAGTAATGAATTCTCTTTTTAGGCACTTGTAAATTCCTTTTGAGTATTCTTGATCAAGCATTCTCACGAAACCCTTTTAAGGTGTTCCGAGATTCTCAGTTCTAGTTTGTTGCTAATCTCGATGGTCATCGAGTTCATTTTCCTCCCACTTGTTGTTTTGGAAACGTGTTACTTTCCACAAAGACACCACTTAGAGCAATAAACATTATGTTCTCATTTAGGTTGTGGAGGTAGTAACTGTAGTCTCACTTGAAATGTTACAAAGAGACATGTATATTGTCTTTGGTAAAAGTTCGTTGTGAAACAAACAGTTAGCTCCTATTTGAGCTATCTTAGCCTTTAATGAGCCATTAAGCTCCCACTGAACCACCTAACTCTTGCTAAGCCGGTGAGCTCCCACTGAGTCACTTAGCTCTCACTGACCTAGTGAACTCCCACTGTGGCTAAGAGTTTTAGACATATACTTGAAAAGACGTTTAAAAGTTAATTCTATCCATAACTGAATATGACGTCCTTTCTTAGTTTTGACATTTTGTTTAGTGTAACATTAGTTTTGTGCAAATCTTTAAGAACTTTATAGGAAGGGATGTGAACCATCATCGTTCGAGTCATTTTTAAATGGCATCTTTAAATGGCATCGAGGTCTCCGTGAAGACACCCTATGTTCATTGTGGAATTATTTATGAAAATTTCAATTTCATAACTTTGTGATGGTCACGCTTAGCTCAAGCAAACATCGCTCGATCTAATCTAGACGTTTTGATATCTTGACAAGTGGATTATGTATTTCATTGAACTCTTGAACTATTCAAGGTCAAGTTTGTTCATATTTGATGAATATAGCCATATTCTTTCAAGTTCTTCGTGAAACGTTGAAATAATTGAATCCTCTTTAGCTTTCGGAGTCAATTGTCTATACCAAGAACTATAGCTTTTTACTTTGTTGGTTTCAACAAGTAACACTTGCTTGTCTTAGAATGATTCCAAATCGATCAACTATCAAGAGCTTATTTAATAGAGCCTTGAGTACGTTCTTGTCGATGTGACATTGCTAAAGATGTTCGGAACGCAAATCATGCCCATGACTTTAAGCTTTTGTCAGTTTATCATGTTAAGAAAATGTTTGCTTATAATCAAGCATTCTTAACTCATGGCTTTGATAACCATGCCATTCAAATAAATTTTGCAACTATTGCTCATTGCTTGAATGCGAGTCTTTCCGTGTGTAAATGTATTGTTTGCTGATTATGGAACACAATAACCATTTATTTGTTCCATCCTTAGCTAAAAAGGTCTTTAAACAAAGCATATGAACTTACAACTGATGTAGCACCACTTGCTTCATTCTAAGCTTGTAAGTCGATAACTTAGCTTGTCTTTAATAGTTTGAGGTCACTTCTAAAGTGGAACACTCAAGCAGAATCTAATACTTGTGAAGATAATAATTTGCTAAGTTAATTAGAATAACATGAATTCTTTAGTAGGAAGGGAATCTTATTCCTTTTCTTTGTTCCTTGATTCCTATAATTCTTATCATACTTTATCTCATAATCTTTCAGAATCACTTCTTTAAGAGTTTTTCACTTTTACACTTTGTTAGGCATAATTAAGCATCTGATGCACCGTATAACAAAGTTCCATCTTTTCCTTTAATTCGTACTTGAATTAATACATCAATGAGTCGAACTCACCAGCGTATAAAGCGAAAAGATATGTTGGTTGTCAAGTATTGACAATTTTGAGTTTCCAACTCAATACTTCATGTTTATAAAAACTACCTAATATTTTGAACACATGATGTCCAACCGTCCTTTCGGACTTATAAAAGTCATTTATGAGAATTGTATTTTTTTAATTGCCTTTCCTTTCTTTGAGAACCATTTTCAAAGATTTCCTTTACCAATCATGGAAAACAATATAGTTTGATTTGGAATTCTACAAATATAAGTGCAAAGTATAACCATTTATCAAGTAAATAACATAATAAGTTTGAAAATTAAAAAGTATTCATGCAAATTTTCAATCTTATTAAACGTCTTATTCACGCATTAAATTTGTCCCCATTTGGCGAGAATAAGTCGATTCCAAGATCCAAAAAAACAAAGAGTGGTTAAGCATGCTTTGGATTGTCTTAACACTCAATCTCCTAAGGTAAGAAACTCTTTGTTAATGGCTCCAAGCCACTCTTGGTTGAATAAATCGTCGCATCCAATGCTCTCTCAACAATTTATTCACTTTGCCACGACACGTTAGGACTCCATCACTCATATCGTTGAGTACAACCAAAACCAACTTGTATGTGATGTCTTGCTTTGGCAAACCCATCCACATACCTTACATATCCTAGGGAATAATAGTGATGCCTCGCTTTGGCGTAGCCCATCACTACTACTTTCAATAGGTTGATAAGTGTTGTTTTGGAATGGCAATTTCACTCAATATTTTAGGGACCTGGGGTTTCCATGTTGGTTGATTTAAGTGAACTTAATTAATCATCAAAACATTCGAAATCCTAAACATGCATCTAACATATAATTCATATATAAATGATCATAAATATGTAAAGCATAAGCATTTTGATGCATATTGGCAACTAGCATGACCCCTTGAATTCTTCAAGTCTTCAAAAGGTCTTCTTTTGCAACTTCATGGCTTCGTCTTCCAAGAACCTCCGTCTTCAAGACTTGACCAAAATTATGCAACTACTAGTATCTAAGATTAGGACTAATCTAAATATTAAGGTACAAAAATACTCAACGGTTCGCAGACTGTATTTAGATTTACAAAAATACATCACAGATCGCAGTCTGTATTTTCTATCCTAATCGGGCCCCACTAGTTGCCATTTTATAAAACCTATGAGAGAATATACATTCCATTCATCTATTCACTATTTGTGAATGACCCATGCATTTTACAACGATAAAACAAGTAACAATGCATAAAACACGCATAAACTAGTAGCTAATTTAGGTCGTTAATCCAATTAACATGCCTAATTAAAAATAGTCAAAGTTGTTTAACCGATTATGTAAATAAGCGCAATTAATATTTGAAGCTCCCACTAAATTCCGCATCCAACTTAATTAATCCAATTAATTAAGCCGGTAAAACCCAATTATTAGCCAAAATAGAATTTTGCAAATGCCGCTAAAAAACCGAGGCCTAGCCTCCAAAATTATTAAAATAATTAAAACGACAAAATAAGCAAACACGAAACCAACCGCACTCAAGTGGCTCATGCACTACAAGCGTGTCATATGGAAGCCAAAGTCGTCTAGTATCCCCGGACTATGCGGCTTGGCGCATGTGCCTTCACCACCCCACGTACCACTAGCTAGGTCAAGCCTAGTAGTGTTTGCTACGGGTTACCTGGTGCTAGGAACATGCCCACGGATGCTTGCCCCTTCACACCAAAGCACCAAGCATCAAGCATGCACTAGCCAACGACACACGCATAGCCGCACAAAGTGTCGGCCAGTTCATTTGGCAGCCAAGTGAGGCACTTGTCTCGGCTTGCGTGCCTTAGCTTCGGATTTCCAACCCGATTTTTGCATGACTTTTCCATTAATTCTAAATTAATTATAGAACTAATTTAATGAGCAAAAATGAAAAATTAAACAAGTCGAACTTTAATTAAAATTTCACAAAAAATTGCACACCACCAAAATTATTTCTAAGAACCATTATTTAATAAAATTGGTTTAACTTGGTGCAATAAAAATAACACCGCACTCGCAATAAATAAAACCATAAACATAATTAACTTAATGATAAGACTAAGATAATAATTATACCTTTGACACGTGCTTCGCCCGACCTCAAGGGGCTCTTACTTCGAAAGCTAGCCTCGAAATTACGACGACCTCCAACGGAAGTCCACCCACAACTCGAACACCGACAAGGCTCCAATGCCTTAGAGTTAGCAAGGCCCGACCTTCCGAGTAATTGGGTTCAAAGGTGTTCACAATGGTGATGCCTTTTTCAACTCTTGAGTTCAAAGGTTTTCACAATGGTGATGCCTTTTTCAACGCTTACTCAAGTGAACAATCCCAAGCCATGCCTTGGCTATTTATAAGGAAAGCTTCCTTGTGAATTCCACTCATCTTTCAATGTGGGACTTTTTCACAAAAAGATCCCAGATGGAAAGATTGATGAATTCAACCTTTAGTTAAATAAACCAAGGAACAAGTAACAAGTGTCACATGGTTAGGTGAGGACCACTTTCTCACTTGGTCCCCAAGGCAACTCACATGCATTGTGAGCTAACCATGTGTCTCCCAACCTTGAGCCCCAAGTTAGGTTCGGTTGGGCCACTTTATTTTAGCCCGTGTCCATGACCCGTCACCCGTGTCCACGGCCCCTTTTGCCACATGATGCTGCCACCGTGGCGGGCCGCCAACGTGGCACGCTGCCACTTGGTGGCTGCCACATGGCGCTGCCACGTGTACTGCCACATGGCGTGCTGCCATTTGCGCTGCCATGTGGCACGCTCCTATTTGGCGCGCTTCCCTAGCCTTTCGTGTGGCTAGGGCTGTACTTGTTACTTGAAGCATTTTCTCGTCTCGCCAAATCCTAAATTTTGGCTCAACATTTGAGATTTGATTCCGATGCTCGGTTTCGACGCTCCAAGCTCGAATTTCCGACGTCTAAATATTAATTACTCGGTCGACTCATTAATTACTTCCAAATTAATTTGTCGCTTCGGCTCTTTAGTTGCTTGGGTGTGACCTGAAGGGTTCAGTCAAGATTAAGCTGTAATATTAATTATGCATTAATATTACTGATCGGAAGCGGCCTCCACCCAGGCATTCCGATCACTTGACCTCATTGAAAAATTAGCTTTCTAATAATTCCGAACCCCCTATCGGAATAATACACTTGTTTGAAGGACACCATTCCTTTCAATGATCAACATTCCAAATCACTTAAATATGATGTCATTGTGCGTTGATAGAGGAGACAAACCAGCTTATTGCAATGGAATAGAGGAAATAAATGACATTGAAGGGGAAATTCCTTGGTATGATCATATTCTCCAATACATTAATCATGGCACATATCCTGCAAATACTTCATCAAAAGACCAACGAGCTTTAAGAACACTCGCAACCCAATATGGTTTATTAAATGGTCAATTATGCAAGAAAGGACCCAATGGCCAAAGCTTATTGTGTATAGACCACCCAGAATCCACACGCCTTATGGAGAATACTCAAAGGTGTTTGTGGACCCCACATAAATGAAAAAATGCTTGCTAAAATAATCTCTCAACAAAGGTACTTTTGGTCCACAGTGGAACATGATTGCATACAATACGTCAAGAAATGTCCAGAGTGCCAAATGTTCGCTAATTTACAACACCTTCCACCATCCAAACTATATAACCTCACTTCCTCTTGCCCTTTCTGGACATAGGGAATTGACATAATTGGAAAAGTTTTTCCTACAGGAGCAAGAGGACACGAGTACGTACTAATAGCCATCGATTACTTTACTAAGTGGGTTGAGGCCGCTTCTTACGTTAATATCACTTCTAAACATGTCGCAAAGTTTCTCGAACGAAACATATTTTGTGGATATGGAGTTCCAAATGAACTAATTAGTGACCAGGGATCTTAATTCAAAGCAGAAGTTGAGACCTCCTTGGATTGTTATAAAGTAAAACATCATCATTCGTCTCCATATAGACCCCAAATGAACGGAGAAGTAGAATTGGCAAATAAAAACATAACAGTCATCATTAAGAAAATGGCAGAAAACTATAAGGACTGGCTGAACAAACTACACTTCGCTCTATGGGGTTATAAAACAAACATCCATACGAACATCAATAGGAGTAACTCCATACTCTTTAGTTTTCGACATGGACGCAGTTCAACTAGTTGAACTAGAAATACCATCCCTACGCATCGTACTCGAAAGTAAGCTACCGGAAGCTGAATGGTTACGAACAAGGTATGAAGAGCTTTTATTCCTTGATGAGCAACGATTAAAAGCTTTACATCATGTACAAGTCTACCAACGACGCATCGCGCGACACTTTAATAAAAGGGTACGACCCCGTAATATTAAAGAAGGTGACTTTGTACTAAAAGAGGTTAGGGGTCCACCAACCGATCCAAGAGGGAAATTCAAACCTAATTGGATAGGACCGTGCCGCATAAGTTAAATTCTATCAGGAGGAGCCGTTCGATTAATGGATATTGGTGGCGATGAAATCCGTCAATTAATAAACATTGATTTACTTAAAAAGTATTACATATAAAAATACGGATAAAGTCGTTCATTCATAACTAAAAATCACGTCTATTAGCATTCAATTAAAGATTCTAAGTGTTATGCACTTTACCGAATCACACGGTAAAACTCATAACACTTGGGGGGAGAATTTAAAAACATATACCATTCAAAGTGTTCAGATTTTTCGAACATCACGAAAAAACTCTTCACCTTAGGGGGGTAAGACTGATTAAAAAAATTTAAACACTCGCACCACAGGTGTCGCGCGCAACTAGATCAGTTGCGTGCGGATGTCACGCGCAACAAAATCAGTTGAGCGCGACAGGCACGCGCAACCTTAAACGTTGCCCCTGTCTGATGACGAAATACGAATCTAGAATTTTACGCTTGTATAAAATTTCGATTTTTACTAGCGAGTAAATAAGGGCTTTTTTATTTCAATATATAACTTTTCAATATATTGGTAGTAAGTATATATATATATATAAATTTTCTTGCAAAGAACTACGCAAAGACCTGATTTCGTAATACGAATACGTAGGCAATCTTTATGATTCGGTCATATAAAAAAAACGATCTCATTTTTATTTCAATCAAAACTCAAAAGACATTATAGAACTAGATAATAAGTAATTAAAAAAAAATATAGTAGTAATTACACTTTATTCAAAAAAAATTATAAAACTACCAATATTGTGTAACACTCTAAGGTTTTACTATGTCTTCAATCGTGACAGTTGACGAAGGAGTATTTTCCATTACATTACTTTCGGCAACCTTAGAGATTTCCCCTTCACCCTTCTTTTTGACCCAAACATTATTCTTCAACTTAGGAATACGGGCCTTTTCAACTCTCTTTCCCTTGTCTTTAGTGTTTGTTAGAGCCTTTTTGCGAGGATTTGGTGAAGGTTCCTTAATCTTAACACCTTGTTGTGCGGGTTTAGGAGGACCCTTTTTTTGGATTCCCTTCAACGAGCCTTAGGTGATGAGGAGAAGTCCAACTATCTTCTCACTCCTTTGTTTTGGCTATTGGGAGGAGTAGTAGTGGCCGAATGCATCGAAGGCTTTGGTGGATTGCGAGCCGAGACTGCTTGAATTTGTGATCGAGCCTTATTTAACTCCCCTTTGTCCGCCGCATTCATCCAAGTCTTGTAAAAGGAAGATAGTACTATGCTCGCCGTGGGATTTTGCACTACCCACTTAGGAAGACTAGACCAATATTCCATCCAACGGGGGATTCATTCAGGTTTAAAGTTCACATCCTTAGGGGCATCGCAATCCTGTGGGGGAATAATTTGTTTCATCCCATACTGTCTTATCACCCTATAAGGAAAGATATAAGTACTACTAGAGAGGCCTAAAAGCCTAATGTAGGGACAATTAAAACTATTTACAATCATATTACTTATGTTCCACCAAGGAATCACAAATCGCATGTTCGGAACCCCATGACAGAAAAAGGATGTCCATTCTTCCTCATTCTTATGTTTGTAAAGAATGCGACGACCTGGGAACGTTCTCACTCTATTAGCCTCAAGATTTTGTGGCTGATCAACGAATCGCAAACGCTTCATGAGCCAGATTTGAAAAAATAAAAAAAAAATATTTGTGATATTACACCATCAGGTGGCGCGTGCATGACAATTAGTCGCGCACGCCACTCACGCGCATCCTAGAAGATTGTGCTGGTCAGACCAGCGCAACTTTGTAGGTTGTGCTGAAATACGATGTAAAAAAAACGTACGTGTAATAGGAGTGGACTTCCCGTGAAACCGTTCTTGTTAGGGTCTCCTCTAAGGCGATTCAAGCACAGAACAGTTTTCGCTTGAGCTAAGGGAGTGGGTGAATGACACCCTTCTATTTGCTCCACTATGGACACCATAGAATAATCTCCGTATTCTTCACCTATCCAAAGCAAACAATTGAAAACAAGACAAAAACATAAAGCACGAATTTTAAAACGTTGTTTATTCAAGTTGTCACGAGGAGCGACGAAATGTTCAAAAAATTGAATTAAATTCAGGCCTTCTTCTGTCCTAATTTTGGCCATATCATTGTCATTCAAGCCAAAAAATCGTTGAAAAACAGGTTTGGAATCTGACAAGGTAGGGGCATATGTCAAGGGGAGAGTATTTGCAAGGAAGCCTAGTAGAGCCTCAAACGCTCCATTTAATAGAACAATTTCATCCCCTTTAAAGAGGAAAAGATGGTGGTTTGAGTCCCAATGATTAACAGCAACATGGAGAAAATCAAAATTTATATTAAGTTGCATATAGCTTAATAGGGGGTCAAGGTGGTATATTTAAAAGCTAATTTATCCTCTGTTGAGGTAATATAGTTTTGATGATCATAAACAAATGATGCTTATTAACTAACTTGTGTGTTGATGTGCATATTAAACAAGTCATTGAGATTGATCCTTGTATATCATGATCGAACATGGTTAGAGCAACAATCAATGAAGTTTCCGTAAGGGTACTTCTAAAGAGAAGTTCCTAATAAATATGGAACAAGTATTTAAAGTTTAATTAATACTATATTTATTATTATTATTATTATTATTATTATTATTATTATTATTATTATTATTATGTTAGTTTAAGAACTTCATTTATATACTTCACTTAGGTTTGATGAAAGTGTGTTAAGTGTACAGGTTTTTAGGCACGTTCTTGAGAAAGGAACAAGTTCCAGAGTTGGAACAGAAGAAAGTCCTTGATCTCTACATGAAATACTCTGCACTGCAGACGAATCGAAGGACAAAAATAGAGAAGTTCTAGTCAAGTGTTCCTTTAGGAGTCTATGTACAAGATCCTATGAGAATCACTAGAAGTTCCATAAAAGGAACAAATCAATATGCAGAGTAGCATGGAGCATGAAGACAGAAGATATGAGTTTATTTTCTAGGATTCATGCACGTATGTAGAAACTTGAAAGGTATTGGAACTCATGGTACTAAAAGGAACGGATAGTGAAAAGGAACATAAAAGAAAAATAAATAACGTCCAGTTTAATAAATGAAATATTTATTTAGTTATTTTTATTTAAAAAGATAAAGTTTTAAAAGTAATAAAATTAGTTTTGGTAAAAAGATAATTATTATTTTTTTGGAAAATATATCTTAAATATTATTTTACAAAAATATCTTTTTTCATCAAAACAAACTTTTAAACTGCTTCCTCTATCTGCTCTCCAACAAAAAGATTTATTCAAACACTCCACCCATGTTCTATTTGAAAGAATCTTCCTGACTTCTCTCTGTCGCCTGAGTTAGGTCCTAATTTTTAGGAACACCACATCAAGTAGTGGAGAAAGTAGTGCGTGAAAGTGGGTGGTTTGGAACCTTATAAAAGGAGACCTAAGTTTTACTTTCAAATTGTCTGACCTTAGAGAGTCTTTCCAAAATGGTCTGACTTTATTTGTCATTCCCTATGGGTCTAACTTAAGTGGAAAATGTTTTCATAAAATATAATTTGATTTCACGTAATTAAGTTAGTACTAGAAGTTACAAGTCCTAAGAGTTCCAAGTTCCTAATTGTTATTGAGTTTCTACCTACTTGAGTTAAATCTATTATTGAGTTGTGTAATTTCATAAAAAGGTTGAGTTATCTTTTGTAGAGACTTAGAAATGAGTCTTGCGTTTTCAAGCTTCGGGGTTGAAGCTGCAAAGAGCATTTGGGGTAGATTTAGGTTCTAAGGAACTTAAATTCTTATTGTGTTCCAATAGGTTGTAATAGTATTGCCTATATAGTGAATTCGATTTAGAAAATCCCAAGTGGTCATGGTTTCCCTTCTTGTTGGGCACAAGAAGTTTCCACGTAAAAATCTCTCTTGCACTTTTATATGTTCCATAGCACTAAACATTTTAATTTCCGCAAAATTTGGGAACACTGGTAACACAAATCACCCCCCTCTTGTGTGCTCCATCCAAATAACACGTGGTATCAGAACAGGTTCTCAGTATGAAGCAGGCAACCCTGTTGAGTCAAGTTCCTGGTGAAGGAAGAGCATCTACGAAGAAACTTAAATTTTGGAACTCAATCAAATACCATCTTTAAGAATAGGTGTCAAATACCATCTTTAGGAACAGATGAGGGTTGACTCTTTCTTACTATCAAAAAGGCGTACAGAGATCAAAGCTTACATATGAGCCTTTGTGGTATGTTCCTAATCGCTTAGGTCATTACATATATATGCATGCATGACTTATATGATACATGTTCCTTGTAGTATATACTTCTATTTAAATTGTTTAATTTTATTAAATTCTTTATTGATTTTGGATGTTCTTTAATCTGTTTTGTTTTTCAAGACAAATTTTAGATTTCCGAAATGGATTTTATAAACAGTTAAATAGAATTTCTTAAGGAACATATTTTACAGAATAATGTATATATACTACTTTGGAACTTGGAATTGAATTCTTTTGGCAAATGTATTATTGATTAATTTTTATGTTGCCAACGAATTTATTTTAACTACATGCATTTTGTTCATTCTACATATTAATTTTTATAGATGCATGTTATTTTTTTGTTAGTAGTAGTTGTATAAATTTTGTCTGATTGAAAAATGAATATTTGACTACTCTTACTAACGAGAAGGAACTCAAATTAAGTTGGGTTTCCAAGACCAAGAAATGTTTAAATGAGCAGGCTATATGAGAAGAGACAACCTAATGGATAGTGTACATTGGTTGTTAGTATGTATTTTTCAAAGTATATATGAGCTCCTTTCATTAAAAGTCTATATAAGAGGCTTGCAGAAGGTTACTTATTTGCACACATAAATGGGTAAGTTACTTTTACATCCTTGTGATAATCTTGGTCATATTATTATATACCATATAGTATATAGTTTAATCTTTTCAATTATGCTACATACTTTCTTGTGAGATCACTAATGCATAATTGTAAAAGATTGTAGAAGAGATGATTTACAGGTTTATAAATCATGATTGGGCCAATATTTGAAGCAATAGTCAACATCAAATTTACACCAAGAAAATAAGAGAAGACAACGTCTAAGATTCGTTATACAGGAGAAAGGAACTAACATTGGAACCAATATGTTAATTAAGTTCCAATTCCATCAACAGAAATATATACGTGTGTTCCTTTCAAAGATATGTATATTCCTTTCAAAGATAACAGTACATATCAACGAATCAACTCATATGGAATATATTAGTAGAAGTTCCTTTAAGCATTTTATAGGAATTTTATTTTATGTGATTTGAGTAATGGTATGATGTGTCAACTACTCATTATTTTTCTTATATTAATTCATGTTGTCTGTTTATTTTATATCATGATAAACTTATTTCTCTTCAAAGATTTGTGAAGATTAATATATATTGTATTATTGTAGGTTTTATTTCTTGATTAAATATTTAACAATGCATAATATAATAGCTAGTACCATAGACCAAGGAAATCCACCTAAGGTTTGTTGGTATTAGTTGTGAATTTAAGAATACGGGGACTAAATGAATGATACAGGAACAATCAAGTATATATGTCCCAGTTTATATTTTCTTGAATTCCAAAACAAAATATTTCGTATGTTTTGTTATTATTATTATGCTTAAGTTTTTATATTTTGGACTAACCTACTAATCATAGCACTGCACATGATTATTGAAAAATGGTCATGGAGACCATGGGAACATGTTCTAGCTTATTGGAACATGAAAGGTAAGGAATGTTCTTAGTAAGGGGGAACAACCTAAGTTATTTCATTAGTGAATGTTTCAAAAACACTAATCTATGCTCAATACATGTGAAACTAACTTGTTTGTTCCTAGCAAATAGTAGTATATGTTTTTAGTGTTTTATACAGTGAAGTTCACGATGGAGAAATATTTCGTGCAACAACATCTAGCTACATCACCCTATGGTGAGGAACTTGTAGATCAAATTAGTATCAAGTTCCAAATGACATAGAAAAATTCAATCTGATCAAAATCCTGGAGGAACGCCATTGTGAAAATTTGGAACACCTTGGGTATAACACGTGGTGTCTGTTCCAAAACAAGGTTACATCAAGTTTTGAGTATACCACTAAGGAACAAGGTCAGGTTATTTGATTAAATAATTTTGCACCCATAGCTAGATAATAAATTAGTTGAATATTTTTCTCTTGTTGCTTACACGAAATTAAGGTCAAAACCAAATGAATGAGAACATTAATTTTCACAAAATTTCTTTATAAACGTTCATGTGGAATAACCTTAAGGATAGAATACTATCCAAGTTCTTTCTTGAAACTTGTTTTTAAAAGTGTTCACTTTTATTTTCAAGATTAACTGATTTATTAGTTGTGCTTATTTACATTGACGATTAATTGGTACAACTAATGAACCGTTGCATAAAAATGATTGCTGCTAACCTTATGAGATAATGTTTATATTAGCATGATAGGGATCACAATTTGTCTTTGGATCTTCATATAAAATAGAGAGAACTATAATGATCCACATTGACATAACTATTGAAAGGAATGAGCTGCCAATTCAAAGAAGATGGCAAGGGACATCAATGTCAGATCACCCAATATGGTTCGAGTTTGAAAGAGGATGAAATTAATCATATTGAAGCTCGTAAATTATCCATCATAATCGAGTCCAACTCAAACTAAATGTGATACATGGTGAATAACCACATAAGGTACGTCATTTATATTCTCAATAATATGCATACTTGGTGTTTAAACTTAATTGTAATATTTATAAAGAACTTGCAATATGTTCGTTGTTTGAATATGTGGCTAATATTTCTTATGCTTTAAACTATTTATTATTCTATGGACTCTATAATAAGGAACGAGATTAGATTAAACATGACATGAGCATAAATGTATTCTTTTTCCCAAGGTCTTGTCATGTAAAAGTTACTATACCATTATGTGCACCTAATTAAGTGTTATTGTGTCATACTGAATTATTGTGTCATAACAAGACATACTCACTTGTCTAAGAGTATTAGAGATTTCGTTGAGAACTATGGATGTGCAATGAAAACACAAAAATCCTAAGTTGCCAAAGGAACAATGAAAGAAACTTTGATGGAACAAAATTGGCAAGTTTCCAAACCTTTTTATTCTGCTTATCTATATATTTTAGAGGGAATATGCCTATCTTTTATCCAAATTCCAAATATCCACACCAATATGTCTTCAAAGGCAACATTATTTTACATCTTTTTGTTGTGTGTCCATGTTGCGTTATGATTCACATTTTTAACTTGAAGATTCTTATTCACCTTTTCTTTAATCCATTCATATCAATCCGCTTTATTTTCTCAATTTCCACACTCTAAATCAATCTTCATTATTATTATGGTTCAAAGAAACATGAAGAGTTTTAAATGATGATCACTTGTTGAGGGGGAAGTTGTGGAGGAAGTAAAAAAAAAAAAGCAAGTATTACTTATATATGATTACTATCTAATGCTTTGGGAGTTGATATGAATATTTGGAACTAATAACTCTAATAAGTTCCATAATGAAAGTATTGATAAGGAACGTAAGGGGAATAAGGTAGGAACTAATCGATCAATATGGTTTTGGTGATGAGTTCCATAATGAAAGTATTGATAAGGAACGTAGGGGGAATAAGGTAGGAACTAATCGATCAATATGGTTTTGGTGATGGAACACAAAAGTGTATGAGAAAATATTGTTTTGGTATTGTACGTAATTGTTATATTCTAGGATAACACAAAAATCATATGACACCCTTGTTTACAAAAAACAAAAAAAAACAAAAAAAAAGGTGATCAAATTCTTATCAGTACCTAGAAACTTGTGTATACCTTTTCTCATGGGCTTAAGCAAGGAGCAGAAGAAAAATTTGACGAGCTTAATATGAAACTGAATTCATTTCAGGTTCCTTTTATAATGTGTTCCTTCTAGGAAGTTTCGTGGTTGCAGTAAAGGGACTTGGTATTATTCCATACCAAAGTGATATGTGTATTGTAGTTGGTTGGAGTTTCTAGAATGCGAGGTCAAAGTTCGAAAACTCCTATGATTGTTGAGAACCTCATCTTGAACATCTAAGCTTGATTTTAATATCTACCTACAATTTCCTTTGCTCATTTTTCCATTCCACATATTTCTTTCATATTTATATTCAATCCATTCTTAACTTTTAAACTTGAATTATTTCTTGACATTTAAATCAATTATTTGTCAATTTCCTTCTTTGGTTCTAAAGTTGGGTCTTTGGATTGTGAGTTGGAAATTTGTGTCTACTAACATCCTAGTTTGAAATTGAATATCTTGAAACTTTTAGGAACACCGAGTGTTTAACCTATATGGTGGTAAGTGTGACATATAACACTGTGTGCATATGATTTGTCTAAGCTTAATATGTGAAATTATATCCTTTTCGATAATGACAAAAGGGGAAAGAATATATATGATGCTTAAGGTCAAGTATAGTGAAGTTTAACTCTTGATGAATTTGGTGCATGTTTATGATAATATTAATATGTAATCTATGTGTGCAATTCCTTTCTATATTTACATGACTTTATTCTATAATGCTTAAATTGCAAGCCTAAGAGGGAATATATGTACATCGCTTTATTGCTTAATTTACAATAAGCATCATTTGTTTGTCATCATCAAAAAGGGGAAAATTGTTGAGATAATATGGTTTTGATGATCATAAACAAATAATGCTTATTAACTAACTTGTGTGTTGATATGCATATTAAACAAGTCATTGAGATTGATCCTTGTATATCATGATCGAACATGGTTAGAGCAACAATCAATGAAGTTCCCGTAAGGGTAATTCTAAAGAGAAGTTCCTAATAAATATGGAACAAGTATTTAAAGTTTTATTATTACTATATTTATTATTATTATTAGTATTATTTAAGTATGTTAGTTTAAGAACTTCTTTTATATACTTCACTTAGGTTTGATGAAAGTGTGTTAAGTGTACAGGTTTTTAGGCACGTTCTTGAGAAAGGAACAAGTTCCAGAGTTGGAACAAAAGAAAGTCCTTGATCTCTACATGAAATACTCTACAGACTAATTGAAGGAAGAAAATAGAGAAGTTCTAGTCAAGTGTTCCTTTAGGAGTCTATATACAAGATCCTATGAGAATCACTAGAAGTTCCATAAAAGGAACATATCAATATGCGGAGTAGCATGGAGCATGAAGACAGAAGATATGAGTTTATTTTCTAGGATTCATGTACGTATGTAGAAACTTGAAAGGTATTGGAACTCATGGTACTAAAAGGAACATATAGTGAAAAGGAACATAAAAGAAAAATAAATAACGTCCAGTTTAATGAATGAAATATTTATTTAGTTATTTTTCTTTAAAAAGATAAAGTTTTTAAAAGTAATAAAATTAGTTTTGGTAAAAAGATAATTATTATTTTTTTGGAAAATATATCTTAAATATTATTTTACAAAAATATCTTTTTTCATCAAAACAAACTTTTAAACTGCTTCCTCTATTTGCTCTCCAAGAAAAAGATTTATTCAAACACTCCAGCCACATTCTATTTAAACGACTCTTCCTGACTTCTCTCTGTCGCTTGAGTTAGTTCCTAATTTTTAGGAACACCACATCAAGCAGTAGAGAAAGTGGTGCGTGAAAGTGGGTGGTTTAGAACCCTATAAAAGGAGACCTAAGTTTTACTTTCAAATTGTCTGAACTTAGAGAGTCTTTCTTAAACGGTCTAACTTCATTTGTCATTCCCTACGGGTTTAACTTAAGTGGAAAATGTTTTCATAAAATATATTTTGATTTCACGTAATTAAGTTAGTACCAGAAGTTACAAGTTCTAAGAGTTCCAAGTTCCTAATTATTGTTGAGTTTCTACGTACTATAGTTAAATCTATTATTAAGTTGTGTAATTTCATAAAAAGGGTGAGTTATCTTTTGTAGAGACATAGAAATGAGTCTTGAGTTTTCAAGCTTCGGGGTTGAAGCTACAAAGAGAATTTGGGGTAGATTTAGGTTCTAAGGAACTTAAATTCTTATCGAGTTCCAATTGGTTGTAATAGTATTGCCTATATAATGAAGTCGATTTAGAAAATCTCAAGTGGTCGTGGTTTTCCTTCTTGTTGGGCACAAGAAGTTTCCACGTAAAAATTTTTCTTGCACTTTTATATGTTCCATAGCACTAAACGTTTTAATTTCCGCAAAATTTGGGAACACTAGTTCCTACACAATTCACCCCCCTCTTGTGTGCTCCATCCAAATAACATCCTCAGTTGAAAGGGAAGTGACCCATTGTTTCAAACGTTGGTCAATGATTTTTACCATTGTTCAAAAATAAAATGAGAACGAGTAGAAAAGAGAGCAATAATTTTCTTGATACTATTACTAGCGAATGAATGTGATATGATCAAAAGCCTACACGAAACCACGTTTAAGTAGACCCAAACGGGGTATTTTATTGGCAATTTTCGCCTAAAGAAAAGTTCACCCGCAGGTGGCGCGCGCATCTCACAAGTTGCGCGCGCCAACTGCGCACAATCAATTTACATGCGCTCGGCAGACGCGCGCAACCCACCCAGTTGCGTGCGCCCTGTTTTGTCGCGACATGTTGGTTGGTTTATTTCCTTATTCCGGATTACCAAATAACAGAATATCAATGAAATCTTATGGCTAATCCATACGCTTGACTTTGTTTGTTTTGTTTCCCTTCTTCATCCTTTTTATTTTATTTTTTTTCTTTTTCTTTTCTTTTTTCCTAACTTCCTTTTTTAATTTTACTTTTAAGTTTTTTTTTATTATTTTATTTTTTTCATTTTACCTGCTTTCTTTCCCCTTTGGTTTTCTTTTTTCGAGGGGGGTAAGTCGAGAACCCTTTTCCTCCCTTGGAAATTTTTTTCTTTTTCATTCTTTAACACTTATGGAAAAATATGATATATACAAAATATGTGTCATATGTACAACATTAAAAATAAAAAATGTGTATATGCAAATTTTCCATAAGCAAAAAAAATAATAATAATATAAAATATAAAATATAAAAGAGGAAGTCAGGATGCTCGGCGACTCCCGGAAGGCTGTTGTACATCCAACAAATCCAAAACAAAAATTAATACCCGAAATGTGTAATAACTTAAAATAATTAAAAAAAAAAGGAAAACAAACTTACCGCGATCATCCGATGATCAAGGCATGACAAAGCCAGGAGGGCTCTCCGATAAGCAGCTCGGAAAGCATGCATAGTCCTCACCATGCCGTTCACGGTCTCCCGCGCAACCTGTTCCAAAAAATAAATATAAAGGACATTTATAAAACAATTGTATATGATATATGAAAAAAAGGGATATACATGTACAAAATAAACACATCGACTCAACCGTCTTCGGTACGAACGGTATGCCCTCATCCTCCGCCGCTGGAAGTATCTCACGAATTACCGACCAAAAAGCATCGGTATACGTCATCTCCGCCGTGGGAGGCATCCAACCACCCAGCTCGACTCGCTAAAAATACGATAACAAAGGAGTCAAGGTTCCGCAAAATAAACAAAAAAATAATAGAAGAAAAGAAAAATACTAACCAGAACGAAAGTTGGAAAAGGAGTCAGCCTGGATGCGACGAAAGTCGGGTAAGATGCACCCGGCAGCACCAGCTGCTCCGTTGGATAACCAAGGATCGCCTGAGCTCAATTCTCGGTAGACAGCAGGTCCGGACGCAACATCCGGATCGGAGGATCTGCAGGAACCAAAGGCTCCTCGGACGAAGACTGCCAAAGAACGCGCTCACCTAAGAACCAAGCATCCGTCCTCTGGAGCACAGGGAGTTCCTAATAAAGGGCCCGGAAACGACAGCGAACCATACATGCGCGGACAACGTTAGGGACCCCGACGATCAAACTCCAAGGACGGAGGTCGATCTACAAAACACAACTATATAAGAAAATCATTCAAAAAATATGCGTATATATGAACATATGTGTTGTCAAAATACTTACCGACGCACGAGTCACCGAAAGAATCCTCTGGCGAAAGTCGCAGGCTGAAGTTGCTCGTTTCTTCCTAATCATAACCAAACGATGGCCGATAGGAAAACGAGCCTCCCCAAGTATCCTAGGGGCTAGAAAAGGCAAGTACGAGTACCCCCAAGCCTAAAGAAAAAAAATACGATTAATCGAAAACCGAATGATGATGAAAAAATACAAAAGATTAAGATACGCACCTCGAGGATACGACAGTGCCACGACATTGAGATCTGAGGCACCTCGGCAACTGCTGCTGAATCCATCACCCGGGTCGCCTTGCCCATAGCTGTAAGCATACGGGCATACGACAACTCCGCCCAACTCGAGGTACCCATTTGCCCCAAATCACTAAGGCAAATGAGTAACCCGATAGCGAAACGTTCTTCCCGATCACTTAGAATAGTGACGGAAAGAACATGGGCAATGTATATCCGAGCCAGCTGCTCAGGTGTACACTGCCGATCTACCTCATCAGCCGACAGCTCGTCGGCAAGAACCAAGTACGGACAAGACTGCACGTACACATAAAGGGTCGCCGCAAGATGGTCCCCCACAAGGTCATGCATCCTCTCGTCTGACCCCTTCACGGCCTCCATAACCACAGGCTAACCTCCAAAAGGAATACCCGTGATCATAGAAAAGTCAAAAGGGGTAACCGCCATCTCCCCCAATGGGAAATGGAAATTGTTGGTGGAATCCCACCGAAACTCCAACAGCCCACGAAGGAAAGCTGACGATGCAGGCTAAATCGATAGATCCCGAAGAGCCGCCAACTGGGGGCTGATCCCTGAAAGCTCCACCACCTCCTTTACCACGTCGGGTAAACTCTTGAAGCGGCCTCCTAAGTAACCCGAGCCGTACAAACGCATGCTAGGCTCGCTCTAAAATAAGATAAACAAAAAAATACGGTTATGGCTTTTCAAAAAGAGAGAAATGACGATATAAAACAAAACGGAGACGCAAAAGAACTCACTATGCCGTGCCAACTCCGAATCAAAATGTGATGGTCTAGGTCCCACTTAAGGACATGAGGGTCCCATTTGGGAGGAGCCTTCCAAACCACATCCTCATGGCGACATCGATCAGCTCCGACGCGTCGCTCCTGAACCTCCTCACGAGGACGTGTCACCCTCTTTCGAGGGAGAACTGCCTCATTAGGCCCGGGTCCTCCTAAGTCCTCTCGGCATCGACGAATGGAGGGGAATCCATGCTTTAACGGATAAAATCACTTATTAGTTTGTTTTTTTCCTAAAAAGACTAGTATACGTATTCTAGACTCATTTTGGCAACATAATGGCTGCCGAAAGGGCAAAACACGAAAATCGAATGCCACCCACGCTTTGGGGCTACGATACCTGCAGTTAAACTCAGTAAATGGGGGCTTCTAACACCCACGAAAGCCATCCTATAACAGTTTCAAATAAAGTATTCTAGGGATTATATTTCTAAATCTCAAAGAATCAACTATCTTTACACGAATAATAATAACATAAGCATAATTATCGTCTACCAAACAATCTTGAGGTTCAAACATGGAAAAAACAAGCTAAACTATATACTTCGCGCCATTTTTCGGATTCAAAATTTTCGAAACATGATTCATGAAAGTAATTGTAGTTTTAATACTATAATTACTTCATAATCAACAAGTATAACCACAACGAGCAAGCAAAACAACAAATTCAAGCCAAAATTCGAAGAAATATGCCAAGAACGAACTTAAACAAAGAAAGGCTCATACAAGGTTCAATACTCAACCATTTTTCGTGAAATTTGTTGTAAAACGCTACTTAACATAGCATAACAACATGGAAAAAACAATTTTAAGAACAATGGACCAAATAAAAAACCCCCAAATTCAAAAATTGGGGTTTTGCAGTTCGAACATCCCCCAAATTCGGCCAAAAAACGAAAGAAAAAAGCAAAAAATTTACATTGGATTGTGGCAATTAAGAATAGGGGACGAGATCTACTTCCTTAAGCTTCAAAAAACGAAGAAATCCAAGCTTTTTAGAGAGAGAAAGAAGCGAAAATGGCGATGGAAGGAGAGAAAGAACGAAACAAAAAATCGCGCTCAGCGATTTTCTTTTTGCTGCTTTAAATGTCGCGCGCAACTCAATTAGTTGCGCGTGACATCCCAGCGCAACTCAGAACAATGCGTGCGCTTGGCCAGCGTGACCCACTAAGTTGCGCGCGGATACTGGTCACTAAAAGACTAGTACTTTGATTTTGATCCATTTGATTTATTTCAAATGATTTTTGCTCGTTGTTAGACGTAATCATCGAAATCTTTTAATTTGCTTTGCATTTTGTAGTTTATTTTCTTCTTTGATAGTTTTTTGCATCATCTTGCATGCACACCGTGCTTTGTGCCTGCCCTAAGCATATATTTTAGACGTTTTTCGTAAGCATGTCTTAAGACGTTCAGTAGTGGTGCTTTACCTAAAGACTCCCATAGACAGGTTTGTCATTTTACTGTACTGAATTTAGTAATGTCACGTTCTTTTCTTTCTTTTTGGCGTCCACAGCAAAAAGGATGGCATTATCGTACATCGTAAAATTGTATGGCGTAGGTGTTGCGCAAAATTTCACCTCTTCCCAAAAACGTGATCTACCTCTCGTAATTAAAACGGTAGAATTCCTTTCTTTCTACAGGCGTTAGCTAAAACAAGTCGATTCGCGCGCCAAACCAATCGAGAACAGACACTTCTCGATTGGAAACAAATACGGTAGTTAGTGAGCTTACTGGCTTACCGGACAGTTAGGGTGTATGCCTCTAGTGGTGAGACATGTACTTCTATCTTGTGGACACCGAACACTGCGTTTTGACTTAAAGGAATGGTGTCCTTCGAACAAGTGTATTATTCTGATAGCGGGTTCAGAATTATTAGAAAGCTAATATATTCAGTAAGGTCAAGTGATCGGAATGCCTGGGTGGAGGCCGCTTCCGATCAGTAATATTAATATAATTAATATTACAGCTTAATCTTGACTGAACCCTTCGGGTCACACCCAAGCAAATATATGCGAACCAACTCGACGAATTAATTCGGAAGAAATTAATTCGTCGCCTGAGTGTTAAATATTTAGACGTCGGTAATTCGAGCTTAGAGCGTCGAAACCGATCGTCGGAAGTCGAGTCTAAAATGATAAAAGACGAGACGGGCAAAATAATAATAAATCGACCATATTCTCGAAAATACCCCTAGCATCGGTATGCCCCGAGCATCCGAATGCTAGGGGCAAGACGAGCTAGCACACCGTGCTAGCAGCCCCGGCCAGCCGCGGCTAGGCACAGCAGCAGCCGCGCCGTGCCACGGCAGCAGCCGCACCACGGCAGCAGCAGCAGTTGGTGCGGGCTAGGCTCGGGTTAGGTGCGGGCTGGGCTCGGGCCAGGTGCGGGCTGGCTGCGGGCCACGTGCGGGCTGGTGCGGGCCGGGCTCGGGCTTGGCTCCTGGCTTGGCTCGGGTCATAGGGCCATGAATAAGGGGAAGCTTGGAATATGGGAGTAAGTGGGAGAGGACATGTGGCACAAGGAGAGTATTGAGTGGGAGCAAGTATGGTCCCCTACTCTCCATGTGGTCCTCACCAACCCATCTCACATGGTAATGCCACTTGTAGATTTATTATTAGTTTGCAATTTTAATTTAATTTAGCTTTAAATTAATTTGTGGAATTTCATTATCCCACATTGATGGGATAGAAATTCCCACTCATACTTTCCTCTATAAATACCAAGCTTGGGATTTGGAGTAAAGTGCTTGAGTGGGAGTTAAAAAGAGCATTCCATAATTTTTGGGAAAACTCTTAAACTCACATAACACTCGGGTTTAGGTCGGACCTTGCTAACCCCAAGGTAGTAGACCTTAAAGTTGTGTTCGCCCATTTGTGGGTGGATCCCGTCGGTGGCGCAGAGCTTGACGTGCTAGTAGCTTTCAAGTAAGAGCCCCGGGTTTTGGGCGAAGCTCGCTTCGAGGGTAAGATTCGTTATCTTTTCTTTGTGAATATTTATTTATGCTTTGTGATTTTAATTATTGCGAGTGGTTCCTCGGGAGGGGTTGTTTCCGCGGTGAGTCGGACTCACCAAACCCCAACAGTGGTATCAGAGCCCCGCTCGTTTATTTTATAATCATGTTATTCAAGGTTTATTTTTGGCTTAATTTTCTGGTTTATGTTGCTAATTAGATTAGTAGCTCGGTTTTATTTATTTAATCCCGTTTTTAATGTCGAATTTGGCCCAGAACCAAGATTTTCGCCCAAGACTAGTGAATTTTGGGTGGAAAACGTGTTCTGGAAAGGGTTTTATCCCTTTGGGACTGTGAGGGTTTTTTCGTTTTGGACGAAAATTTTTAATTCTGACCAGAAATGCCTTTTTCGAGGGTTTTTTCGTTTTGGACGAAAATTTTTAAGTCTTTTCTAACCTTGAAATTAATGGCATAAATGGTTGATTATATGGTTGATTATTTGCATATTTTTCTGCATTTTTATGTCCCCTTAAAGCACACTTACTTGGTAGTATTTGATGCTTAAAGGTTGATTTATTTTCACATAATTGCAAACTAATTGCTTTTTTGTGTGAAAATTTTATTTTTGAAGCTTCCTAAGTGTTAAAGATTCAATCTTTATTTGTGATAAGTGATAGAAACTTTGAAAACCACTAAATTCCATGTTATTTTGAATTGAACTTTGTTGTTTTAATCATTTTGAGTTGATTAGAAACATAAAGTTTCGATTTTTGTGATAGAAATTTGGTTATCTACATGTTGGAAGATATAATTTTCAAGGATTCACAAATTTTAGATGTTGGAATTTTCATTTGAACATTAAAGTTCATATTTTTCGAACTTCCCTTTACTTTGTCAAATTCTCAAGTTTAATTTAAAAAGATTAAATTGAAAGTGAGAAATTGCACTTTGAAAATTTTATTAAGTTAGACTTGTTTAAAATTTTATTTTGCTCACTAAATTAGTTCTAAAATTAATTTAGAATTAATTATTTTTGTCTCGCGAAAAAAAAGGGATCAAATCCCAAGATAGTGGCACGCAAAACGAGGCAATAAACCACCATGGCGAGCCGGGCTGCACAGCAGCACGCATGTGGCTGCCACGGTGGTTGCGCAGTCTCGATGGTGGGCCTCACGCGCGGCAGCAGCAGCCACGCGCGGCTGTGTTGTGGCAGCGGCTCGCGGCCGTGTGCCGTGGGTCGTGTGTTCGTGGTCTTGGCATGTGCGTATGCTTGGTACGGTGAGGTGATTAGCCGTAGTAGGCTATATGTTAATTATTTTGCCGTTTATTTATTTAAATTAATTTTGTTAATTTTAATTAAAATTTTGGGAGGCTAGGCCTCGGGTTTTTTGAGCGGCATTGGCAAATTTTCATTTTGACAAATTTGGGTGCTACCGACTTAATTAATTGGATTAATTAAGGAAATGCGGAATTTAGTGGGAGCTTCAATTATTAATGACGTAATTTATACAATCGGTTAAACAACTTTGACTAGTTTTAATTAGGCGTGTTAATCGGATTAACCATTTAGATTAGTTACTAGTGCGCGCGTTGTTTGAATGCATTTTACTTGTTGTTAATTTTGTAAATTGCATGGGACATTCACAAATAGTGAATGGATGAATGGAATATATATATTCTCTCTCTCTCTCACAGGTTTTATGAAATGGCAACTAGTGGGACCCGACTAGGATAGAAAATACGGACTACGTGCCGTTATGTATTTTTTGTAAATCTAAATACGGTCTACGCACCGTTAAGTATTTTTGTACTTTAATATTTAGATTATTCCTAGTTATAGACACTAGTTTTTACATAGTTTGGTTTAGTCTTGAAGACGGCGTATCTTGGAAGACAAAGCCTTGAAATGCAAATGAAGACCTTTTGAAGATATGAAGATTTCAAGGGTCATGCTAGTTGCCAATATGCATCTATTATTTCGCTTTATATTTTATGGTTATATATATGTGTGTGAAATATTCGTTAGATGCATGTCTAGAATTTCTTGATGTTGCGATGATTAGTTAAGTTCACTTAAATAAACCAACATAGAAATCCTAGGTCCCTAATAATATTGAATAAAACTTGCCTTTCCAAAACAACACTTACTAACCGGACGATGGTGATGGTAAGCTTCGCCAAAGCGAGGTGCCATCACTCCTCTAAGGGGCATAAGGCACACCGGGTGTGCACGTTGGTTTTGGTTTAACTCAACGGTATGAGTGAGGAGTCCTCACATACCGTGGCAAAAGAGATGCATCGTCAAAGATGCATTAGATGCGACGATTATCTAACCAAGAGTGGCTTAGAGCCATTAGCAAGGAAATGCTTACCCTAGAAGATTGAGTGTTTAAGACAAGCCAAAGCATGCTTAACCACTCTTTGTTTCTTCGGATCTTGGAATCGCCTTTTTTTCGCCAAATAGGGACAATTTTTATGCGTAAATAAGACGTTTAATAAGATTGAAGTTTGCATGAATGCTATTAAATTTCAAACTTATTATGTTCTTGATAAATGGTTATACTTTGCACTTATATTCATAGTACTCTAAATCAAATAATATTGTTTCCATGATTGGTAAAGAAAATCCTTGAGAATAGTTCTCAAAGAAAGGAAAAACATTTCTAAAATACAATTCTCATAAATGACTTTTATAACTAAGTCCGAAAGGACGGTTGGACATCATGTATTCAAAATACTAGGTAGTTTTAATAAAACATGAGGTATTTAGTTGCAAACTCAAAGATTGTCAATGTTTGACAACCAACGTATCTTTTCGCATCATACATAACTAAGTAGGACTCATTGATGTAGTAATTCGAGTAAGAATAAATGGAAAAGATGGAACTTTATTTTACGGCACACTAGGTGCTTGATTATGCCTAACAAAGTATAAGAGTCAAGATACTTAAAGAAATGATTCTTAAAGTAAGATTATGAGATATTGTATGATAAGAAATATAGGAAAGAAGGAACGAAGAAAAGGAATTAGATTTCATTTCAACTCATGAGTTCATGTTATTGTAGTTTACTTAGCAATTCGTTATCTTCACAAGTATCGGATACTGCTTGAGTGTTCCACTATGATAGTGACCTCAAACTATTGAAGTTAAGCTAAGTCATCAACTTACAAGCTTAGAATGAAGCAAGAAGAGCTACATTAGTTGTAAGGTCATATGTTTTGTTTAAAGACCTTTTAAGTCAAAGGCTGGAACAAGTAATGGTTATTATGTTCCATAATCAGCAATCGATCCGTTTACACACGGAAAGACTCACATTCAAAGTAATGAGCAATAGTTGCAAGATTTACTTGAATGGGATGGTTATCCAAGCGTTGAGTTAAGAATGCTTGATTATAAACAAACATTTCTCTAACATGATAAACTCACTAAGTTCAAGTCATGGGCTTGATTTGCGTTCTAAACATCTTTAGCAATGCCACATTGACAAGAACGTACTCAAGGCTCTATTAGATAGGCTCTTGATAGTTGCTCGAATTGGAATCGTTCTAAGACAAGAAAGTCTTACTTGTTGAAACCGACAAAGCAGAGAGCTATTGTTCTTGGTATAGACAATTGACTCCGAAGGCTAAAGAGGATTCAATTACTTCAACGTTTCACAAAGAATTTGAAAGGATATGGTTATATTCATCAAATGTGATCAAACTTGACTTGAGTAGCTCAAGAGTTCAGTGAAGTACAGAATCAACTTGGCAAGATATCAAAACGTCTAGATTAGATCGAGCGATGTTTGCTTGAGCCAAGCGTGACTATCTCAAAGTTATGAATGGAAAATTTCATAAATAACTCCACAAAGAACATGGTGTGTCTTCACAGAGACCTCGGCGTCATTTGAAAATGACTCGAACGATGATGGTTCACAACCCTTCCTATAAAGTTCTTAAAGATTTGCACAAATGACTAATGTTACACTAAACAAAATGTCGAAGCTAAGAAAGGACGCCATATTTAGTTATGGATAGAAATATCTTCTAAAAGTCTTTTCAAGTATATGTCTAAGGCTCTTAGTCTCAGTGGGAGTTCACTAGATAAGTGGGAGCAAAGTGGCTCAGTAGCAGCTAGGTGACTCAGTGGGAGCTGAATGGCTCAATAAAGACTAAGATAGCTCAAGTAGGAGCTAACTGTTTGTTTCACAACGAACTTTTACCCAAGGACAATATACATCTCTCTTTGTAAGCATTCAAGTGAGACTACGGGTATTACCTCCACATCCTAATTGAGAACAAAATTGTTTGTTGCTCTAAGTAGTGTCTTTCTGGAAGTTAACACGTTTCCAAAACGACAAGTGGGAGGAAAATGAACTCGATGACCATCGAGCTTAGCAACAAACTAGAACTGAGAATCTCGGAAGACCTTAAAGGACTTCGTGATAATGCTTGATCAAGAATACTCAAAAGGACTTTACAAGTGCCTTAAAAGAGAATTCACTACTCACAAAACATTAAAGATGTTGGAGTAAGATCAACATAACAAAAGGGCTTTGAAAGAGCCTTAAAACTCAGTGTTTGATGCAATTGCCCCGTATAGGTATAGAATTCACCAAAGGCTTGGATTGAATCCTATAAATTTTCTATTAAGTTAGAAATAAACCTAAGACTTACAAGCAAAGGAATAATGTCTTGTAAGATAGCTACGACAAATCCAAATTCCGAATAATGGTTAAAAGCCATGAAAATCCGAAATAGACTTCATGTTTGAAAATCATGTTTGAAACTTGATTAATTTGCATGAAAGGTGAAAGACCCATCGATTGCAAATAAGTTTTCAAGGAGAAAACTAACAAATGTGGAAATGTATATGCATACATAGCTAGATTGGTTGTAAAGGATATAATTAATTTCAAGGAGTTGATTTTAATAAAATCCCATTCACCAATTGGAATGCTCAAGTCTTTTCGTGATTGATCTAGCAAAATTGCGCATATGAAATATGGCAAAATAGATACCAAAACCGCCTTCCCAAAATGGAATTTCGGAAGTGACTATGAAATAGTCTAAGGGTTTTGAAAATCTAAATAATGCTAGATTTGAAAGCAAGCACATGGAATCCGTCATGGGATTAAAGGAAGCATTGCATGAAGAAATTGGAATGTGTTTTCTCATAAAGTTAATAAGAGGATTGACTTATGGAGAAACATAGAAATTCTGATGAACAAGAAGTTTAGTGGGAGCAAAAGTAATGGTCCAACAAGATGTTTTACGAACTCTATTGTGAAACAACTATCAAATGGTAAATGCTCAGATTTGAAAGTATTTTCGACAATGGACCGAGCTAAAGACGATACTTAGTACATGTTGGGAATTAAGTTCTATGGTATAGACTTAATGAAATTACCATGTTAAACATGAAGGACTTTGAAAGGCTTTCGACCCATATGTATGAAGCTAAGTAAATGTTTGAACTAAGTATAAGCTAGGCTAAGTACTAAATCAAACAAGAAAGACTCTAGTAAGAGACTTTCAATCATATCATATAGCGAACAATTTGGCAAGACTCAGTGTAACTGTATGAGCTAAATGTCACATGGATGGAATAAAATTGAGAATAATTCTAGAATTAAATCCATCATGTAAAGCTATGATATGGAATCGTCAAATGAATTACATGCTTAGAGCATGTGAAGTACGTATATAATACCAATCGACATTAATCTAAGTATTAGATCATTAGATTATAGTCAAGAACATCCAAAGAACTTAGATAAGTAGTTGGATGAGTTCTTGACGCATGGAAACAAATATAATTTAAGTTTTGATGTTGCAAGCACAAACCTTAACAAGGATTAGTTCCTTAGCAAGGAAGCCATTTATAAGCACGAGGCAAGAAGTGTCGTGGCTTGAGAATGGTAACATGGATGTGCATCCATGTATAATGTGCGGGAATTAAAGGAAAATTTCCATGATCACAAGTGATTAGGATATCCCAAATCGTTGTGAGTCGCTTGGAGTAAAACCCAAGCAAGGCATCATCGGGGAGTCTACTAAAATATATGTTGAGAATATTGTTGCCTTAAAGGCAATAATAAGATAGATGTTAAATGGAAAGGTTCGTTGTTGAACATTAATGATTGTAGGTTGTCAAGTAGAAGGTCTCAAATCATGAAAATGAGTGGGAGCCATTGCTTGGACAATAAATCCTGAATCACATGTAATCCATTAACACTCTCAAAATTTTATCATCTTATTATGGAAATGGTGGATAATGAAGATGCTAAGGTTTGCAAAGTAATTATAACTAAACCTATGCAATAAGTGAACGAAAACATTCATAATTGCATGAAAGAAATCAAGCATATCAAATATGAGTGTGATTTCTATGAATGTTTTATGAAGAGTACTACTCTTAAAACATTTGGGAAAAACCATTTATCATAAGATGAAACATTGAGAAGTTTCATAGTGGAATAAAATATTTCTAAATATTCCACAAAACTATTTAGTTGTGGTTTAGAATTAAATAATGAGTCCATTCAATTTTAATAAATATTCAAAATAGGGTATCAAGTCAATGGCTTGGATAAAGAAACACCTATTAACGGAATGTTGAATATTTTAATCGAAAATTATCCCTAATCAAAGTCGTATTTTGTGGACGAATAATGACCATCAGAGATTAGTGTGTGGTATGATTTGTAGCACCGTATCTTGTGCTATGAGGATACAAATCATTTGCACAGGTATTGGTTTAGAACCATACTGGACAGACCTATGAGGATGCTTTAAGAGATTAAAAATCATCATTAGTATTTTCTCATTATTACTATCGAAACTCTTTCCTTTTGACCATGAGTAGTGGGAGATCTCATGTTTTAGTACTGGTCCGTTTTGGTATTCGCCAAACGTCTGCCGTAATTGGGGATTATAAAGACGGATATCGGGCGGGTGAGTCCTCTTAGTAAGAGAAGCTACATTACAAGACTGGAAATGTCCCCCTACTAACAATAGGGAACATGTCTTGTTGTTTACAGGGCCTCTCGAAGAGCGAGACTGTGAAAAATGCATGGCCGTGCTCAGATGGATTTTAGAAATCATCTGCTTATTGACAATCAAACTCGGATTTCGAGAAACACTTCTTGACGTAACAAAGATGACTAGTAATCTTACTCTGTAGTTCATGAAGAGACATAGGATAAGGGCTATACACTAAATGCACACTTGTCCGAAAGGACAAGTGGGAGATTGAAAGGAATGGTGTCCTCGAAAAAGTGTATTATTCTGATAGCGGGTTCAGAATTATTAGAAAGCTAATATATTCAGTAAGGTCAAGTGATCGGAATGCCTGGGTGGAGGCCGCTTCCGATCAGTAATATTAATATAATTAATATTACAGCTTAATCTTGACTTAACCCTTCGAGTCACACCCAAGCAAATATATGCGAACCAACTCGACGAATTAATTCGGAAGAAATTAATTCGTCGCCTGAGTGTTAAATATTTAGATGTCGGTAATTCGAGCTTAGAGCGTCGAAACCGATCGTCGGAAGTCAAGTCTAAAATGATAAAAGACAAGACGCGCAAAATAATAATAAATCGACCATATTCCCGAAAATACCCTTAGCATCGGTGTGCCCCGAGCATCCGAATGCTAGGGGCAAGACGAGCTAGCACACCGTGCTAGCAACCCCGGCCAGCCGCGGCTAGGCACAGCAGCAGCCGCGCCGTGCCACGGCAGCAGGCGCAGCCGCACCAAACCGCAGCAGCGGCTGGTGCGGGCTGGGCTCGGGTCAGGTGCGGGCTGGCTGCGGGCCACGTGCGGGCTGGTGCAGGCTGGGCTCGGGCTTGGTTCGTGGCTTGGCTCGGGTCATAGGGCCATGAATAAGGGGAAGCTTGGAATATGGGAGTAAGTGGGAGAGGACATGTGGCACAAGGAGAGTATTGAGTGGGGAGCAAGTATGGTCCCCTACTCTCCATGTGGTCCTCACCAACCCATCTCACATGGTAATGCCACTTGTAAATTTATTATTAGTTTGCAATTTTAATTTAATTTAGCTTTAAATTAATTTGTGGAATTTCATGATCCACATTGATGGGATAGAAATTCCCACTCATACTTTCCTCTAAACACCAAGCTTGGGATTTGGAGTAAAGTGCTTGAGTGGGAGTTAAAAAGAGCATTCCATAATTTTTGGGAAAACTCTTAAACTCACATAACACTCGGGTTTAGGTCGGACCTTGCTAACCCCAAGGTAGTAGACCTTAAAGTTGTGTTCGCCCATTTGTGGGTGGATACCGTCGGAGGCGCGACGCTTGACGTGCTAGTAGCTTTCAAGAAAGAGCCCCGGGTTTTGGGCAAAGCTCGCTTCGAGTGTAAGATTCGTTATCTTTTCTTTGTGAATATTTATTAATGCTTTGTGATTTTAATTATTGCGAGTGGTTCCTCGGGAGGGGTTGTTTCCGCGGTGAGTCGGACTCACCAAACCCCAACATTGACAAGCGAGTGTCAAGAACTTTATTCACGTGTTAGACTACGAATGCCGAAACACCTCTCCTTTTATCATCTTTTTAACTTTTTAAAATCATACTAAAGTTTCAATAACATATTGAGGGACTTTAGATCAATGATGCCATAATTGAGACGATATCATCCTCTTTACTCTTTTTTAACCGATATCTTTTCATGACATGACATCACCCAGGACAGCATTTACTTGTAAATGCGGTCTATATTTTCAAAGCATCAATTTAGATTCTTTAGCGTGTTAAGACTAGAAAATACTTTTTTCTAGCCTTAATAGCTACTTGTCTTAAACACTTAGCGAATCAAGGATCGTTTCGACATCCTTAACACTACTGAAAGATTCTCTATTCTTAGGGAACTTTGCACAATGAGTCTCGGATTTATTTCCTTAGCTACATTGATCCTCGTCTATTCTAGACTCAATCAAAGTGGGGGCTAACTGTAGACATCTACTTTTGGCCTCCTATTCCAACAGGAAGTGCTATGACGATTAATAAAACCATCTTTGTGTTGGATCAATGTGAGGAATGCTTATGGATAACTGGTTAAGCCTGATCATAATTAGGCTTAGGCCCGAGGTTAAAACCTAATTATGACGGATTTAGAGGCGCTTAGGTTAAAAATCAATGCTGCTGCATAGAAATTCGCGCGCATCTCAATGAGTCGTGTTGGTCTTGCGTGCGCAACTCACAAGGTTGCGCATGACACCCAACGCAACCCTTAGTGATGCGTTTGGGGAAGATTCAAAATTTCATAAAAATATAAAATATAATCTTACCATAATACCGCACGCAAGACATCTAGTTGCGCTGCCTTGAGCAGCGCATCTAAATCACTTGCGCTGGGTTGTCTCGTGTAACACATTCTAATGTGCGCGACACCTATTGCGGTAAAATTCCCGAAACCCTAAGTGCATCCATTTCCTATAAATAGAGGCTTAATACGAGGCTGAAACAGGCAGAAATTAACCTAAAACGCTGGCAGAAACTTTGTGAACTCTTAACCCTCTTGTCTTAAACACTCACCCCCTTAATAATTGTTACTACGGTGGAGGTTCTCGAATATGATGGAGTCCATAGGTGCTCTAAACGAAGATCTAGCAAGGAGAACTAGTAAATTCTAGAGCACTTAGATCAATCACCTTTATTTTCTTTTTTAAATAACTTTTAATTAATTAATTAGTGTTGTTTGGTCACTTTAAACGAACTTTTAATTAATTAATTCCACATAGTATCTTGATTTAAGTAAAGGATATAATTAAATAATTAATTGTTGATTAATCACCTAAGTCAAGGCGAATCTTGTTTATTTATCGTTCTTGTCACGAATATTGATTAAATAAGAATAACGACCATTGCAATGTAATTCCTACGTGATTGATGCTTGTAAATAAAATCAACTGACTTAGTTTTAGGTATCACGTTACATATATTGTTTGGTGATGAAATTGTGAAAAAGGAAGAGCTAGTAGAGGCCGTACTAGGGCTAGGATAGCGATTCCTTCCTAAAGGGAACGTTATTTTAGTACCCTCACTCTCGAACTTATTTCTAGTACACGTAGACCAATTTGGGCATGGGTAAACTTACGATTTGTGCTAAATATCCCTTGAAATCTACTTGGGAGAAAGGCATGAACGAGGTTTACGATTTTCCTAAAATTCATTGGCGACTCCTACTTGTTTCTTACAAAAAAGCGTAAAGATAGAATCAATTCGAATTCAAGGTCTCCCAAACAGTCATGAATTCAAATCCTAATACACCCTAACAAGTGTAAAGTCCTAGGCTTTAAAAGGGCCATGGGCATTAAGGAGAAGGATCCCCTACGATGGGCACACCCTCCTTACACCTGCAAGCATCATTGTTTCCGCCCTAAGCCAGAATTCACTTCCCCTACTAGAGAGGGAGTTAATCACTCTTGGTGGGTGAGAAAAGTCTCGGGTGTCCTTCCCCATGACGGGGTGGAGTTGGATATGGATGAAGTGAATGAATTGCATGAGGAGATTGATATAGATGGAGAAGAAGAGGATGAGGTGGAGGAGGTGCCTCCGATTCAACAACAACAATAACAACAAGAAGGAAGAAGAAGACGAAAACAACAACAACAACAATAATAACCCGATTTTCATCACGAGATGGCGGCGATGAGAGCTCAAATGGAGAGCATGCAACTTAGCATTCAAGGTATGTTCGCCTCTCACCAACATAATGTCTTTCAAACTAACGCCTTATATGATGCTTGTGTACGTAAAGGGGAGGCCACTCCTCCGGTTAACTATCCATATACGCTGGCGCAACTAGGGCCCCGTGCCATCACGGAGGGGTGACAACCAACCTACATACCCCTATTGGCCGGGTGTCTTGGACCCCGATGAGCCTAGGAGTGAGTTCCCCGATGAGTCCGGTCAATGTGACTACTGGGTTTCGGGTGGGAGCGATTATAGGGGCGACCAAAACTACCCCTACGTTGATCCCTCTCACCCTTTGCCTTTGGTGCAACTCGAGCCATTTAACTAATTGTCCCAATATCAACTTAATCTTTTCAAGGGTCATTATTGGTGGCCCCCCGGTTACACCGGAAGTTGGGATCCCCATGGCCCCCCCTCGGGTTTTTCCTATGATAGTTGGAATGGGGATGATGATGGTGCCGGCCCTAGTGGCCATTAGTTCCCCTTGTGGTATGCATGTTTTCCCCTCACCTTTGTTTTTATTTGCATGTGAATCATCAAGGATGATGCTCTTATCTAGTGTGGGGGGGTGTTTCAGTAAAAGGGAGTAGTTTTAGGTGAGTGTGGGGGAAGCCACCAAGGACTCATGAGAGCATTTGAGGAATTTATGTTTGGTATTGTCGTTGGGTGTTGGGCTTTATAGCTTTTGGTTGGTTTGTTTTAGATTGTTGTTGATTAATGCTGTCTTTGATGATGATCATGATTGGATGATGATTTGGGTAGTTGGTTGTGCCCAAGATTCAAGTTTGTATAGATTTTTGTTTTTCCATTTCTTTTTCCTTTCCACTCTAACATTTTTCTTTGCATAGTTTTTGTCTTGCTTTTATCTCTCTCTTTTGTAGCTTTGAAGAACGTTGGATGCAACACATGGAGCTATGGTAAATGGTTTGGTTGCTTTATTTTTCTTCAAGAAACATTTGTCTAAGACCTTTCCTTTACTTTCTTTCATTTTCTCTTGTGTGCATAGTTAGTTAGATTAGGATGGAGTTGATTGTTCGAGGTTGTATGCATTTGATTCTACGGAATCTGGTGATTATTGGTATGATGCAGAACGATCTTTATTTGTCGATTGGGAATTAAATGTTTACTTGCTTCTTATTACTTTTATTTTTCTTCCTTTTTGAAATTTGTGGAAAAAAAAAACAAAACAAAAAAAAAATATTGCCTTTATTGTTTCAAGACAAACCACGAAAACTTTAGTTGTTTCATTTTCATCTTGAGCATAATAAAAGCTAACTTGTGTGATTGAATGTCTTTCTTACTAAGTGTTAAAAGTTTGCACGCTTCGGGATTGCCATCGGTTGACTCTAGGATAGGTCCATGCTAAGGTAGCCGGTTTAGAACTCATAAGGCCCATCAAACTCAATTTCACTTGTTTGTGGTAAGAAGGTGTTGCTCTCATTAGGGGATTTGAATCCCTAGAGGTAGTTTTTGTAACCAGATGTGAGTTTCATTGTTTAAGCCTCCAACATTTCTTTGTATGAGCGGCATAGGATCCTTACCAAGGCATGCTTAGCTCTAGAAAATGGCGTCTAACTCCCCAGATCGCAACCGAAATAACTTAGGGATAACAAAGAACATTCTTCATTCAGTGACTATTTTGTTTTCTAGGATTAGCTTTTATTTTTTTGTGTCTTGTATTTTTTGTTGCATTTTCCCCTTTTGCTTCTCATGTTGAGCCTTCCCCTCCTTGATTATAGCACATTATAAGCCCATGACCTTTTGTATTACTTTCACCCTTAGGATCGTGAAGCTCAAGTCACGAAAGCTTATTAATGTTTTGATTTGAAATGCAGAAGGTAATGGTTCTTAATGGAAAGTGAGATTGTGATGGTGTGAATATTTGTTCAATAAAAGCAAGTGCAAATCCAAGAAAAAGTTGTCCACAGTTATAAGAGGCAAGGACATTAGAATAAAGTAAAAAAAAAATAAAAAAAAATAATAAAAAAAATAGAAAATTTGCAAAATGAAAAAGAGAATAAAGAGTTGTTGAATGATGATGAAAGAGGAAGATGAAAGTTCAAAATGTTTGGCAATGTAATTAGAGTTTGTGGCAATGTAGTTTGAAAATTGGTAGATGTTTGATTTTGGAAAAGAGGCTTGATCACCCTTCGCTTCACGATTAGTCTAAGCACCAATTTCCAAATTTTTCAACACCTTTACCCCTAGCCAACACTACAACCCCTTTAATGTTCTTTTGACCTAGGTTGGTTGAGTCTCTAGTCGGTGGAGTGAGCTAGATTTCAAGTATGGAGAAAAGCATGAATTGGTAAGATGTCGAGTTCCCCTATTTTATATAGTTTTATCTTTGTTCTGGCTCTTTCGAAGAGTCACGAGATGCTACCTCCGAGGGTGGATTTGAATCTAGATGAGGAAACGCGGTAAGAATGTATGGAATGCGGGGGGAGTGGCACATGTTAGAGTTCTCTATGCTTAGCATGATTCATCCTTCAATCAACCATTGGCATCCCCTGCATGTTCACTTTTACTACTTAGAAAGCTTGCCATCCACTTAAGCTTGTTGTCTTTAAAAGCTTGATTTAATTATGATTTGCATATGCTCGTTGATTCGTCTTCTTGTTTTCTCCTTCTTGGTTTGTCTTGAACGCAAATTTTTGGGAGTTGTGGGGTAAACTCTTTGGAAACCCTCACGAGATCACAACTAGTCCTCATTGGCGACCTTGAGGTTCAAATGGCAAGTGTGGGGGATTTTGATGAGTGGCATTTATGCCACTCTTTTATCCTTTTTCTCTAAGGATTTTCCCCTCATTTGCACTTGTTAGAGCTTTTTCAAAGTGTTTTATCTTCGTTTTTGTGTTGTTTTGTCTTTTATCGTGTTTTTCCTCTTTAGTCTCCCTTTTCTTGTGTTTTCTTAGTTTTCTTTGATATTTTGTAGGTTCTCGGCCCTTTTGATGAAGCCTATAGATTCATATGGAGCTAAGGAAGGGAAAGAGATTCTTAAGGAGAGGGTGTGCAGCAAAGCAAGGAACCGCGAGCGCGGGGCTAGAAGCCGCTAGTGCGGATCGCTGCTTTGAAGTTTTGCCAATGTTGCGGTAGATGCCTTGCCACGCCCTGGGAGATGCCTCTCCTCTACAGGCTGCGGGCGTGGCACCTAGGGACGCGGGAGTGACATTTCGAGCTCCATTTCTCCCCTGTTCACAGGCTGCGGCCTTTCCTCAACTGGAGAGGCCTCTCCAACTTCCACCCGCGGGCACGACACCATAGGCCGCGAACGCAGTTTGCTGGGCTAGGCAGTTCCCTACCCAGCCAAGGGAGGGCGCAGCATGCATAGAGAAGGCTCTCCTTGGGTCTTTATTTCCGGATTGGTGATGCGTATAAATAAGCTTCTTATTGAATTTTGTAATCATCCTATTTTTCTAATCAACATTAGAACCTAGTATTTTAGAGAGAGAAAGTTTCTTATTCTTCAAGTTTCATCATTGTAATCAAGACTTGGTCAAGGTTATTTCAATCTAATTCTAGAATTTCAAGTTTCCATCTTTAATTAGTTTGTCATTACTATTCTCTTATCCTTTCCTTTAGTTTGATTTATTTGCTTTAATATTGCTTGTTTTCATCTATTTCTTTAGTTGAGCTTGTTGGATTTGTTTTTCCCTTGTTTTTAATCATGTTTAGTTTTATGTTGATTGAATCGTTGTTTAGTTTAGTTATGATGGTTAGTTTCTCTTCCCTAGGCAAAGTTTTTAGTTAGGGGAAGGGGTGAAAGGCTGGATTAATATTGATGATTGATGGTGATTGATTGAGCTCATGCTATGAATTGATGAATATATGATTTTTGATGATTTAAGATTATTAGTAGCATACTGTTTGATATTCCCTAATTTAGATGCACGGGAGTGATTTGAATTAGGATTAGATCACCTTTACTTTAATGATTGCATGAAAATGAATTGTTTAAGTAGAGCTTTATTTATTGTGCACTCTTAATCTCTCGATTTGATTAGAGTCTAATTGGATGGGCGATAGTGATCTCGATTAGGCCAAGCCCTCATTCATTGATTTGGTTAGACAATTGCATGAGAGTGAATGTTTAGGTAGAATTTTGTATCCTATGGCATGTTCTTCATGATAATCATCATTGTCTATCTTTGTAGTAGTAATTTGACTATTGAAAAAACACCCCCGTACCCCCTAGCGTTGTTTCCCTTATTCTAGTTCTTCTAGATTTCTATTTGTTATTTAGCTACATTCCTTCGTAGTAGTAATTTGACTATTTAAAAAACACAAAAAACATTGAAAATACCCCTTTGCAATAGATTCATAACCTTAATCGAGCAAAACCCCTTTTCCTCGTGGATTGATCCTTTACTTGCCCCTATACTTGTGTTAGGATAGTAAACAGTATAAATATAATTTGACTAGGAGGAGGTAGTAAACAACCTATTTTTGCCAAGTATCAAGTACACAAGTTCAGAAAGTTTTTGCCAGAGTTTCGAGTTAATTTCTATCTGTTTAAGCCTCTTATTAAGCCTCTATTTATAGGGAATGGATGCATTAAGGGTTTTAAGTATTCTGCCACAGCAGGTGTCGCGCGCATCTAAATGGGTTACGCGCGACAACCCAGCGCAAGCGATTTAGATGCGCTGCTAAGGGCAGTGCAACTGGATGTCTTGCACGCGGTATTATGGTAAGATTTGATTTTATATTTTTATGAAACTCTCAATCTTCCGCAAGTGCATCACTAGACGTTGCGCTGGGTGTCTCGCGCAATCTTGTGAGTTACGCGCGATAGAGCAGCGCGACTCATTGAGATGCGCGCGGATTTTTCTGCAGCAACTTTAATTTTTAACTTAGGCACCTCTAAATCCGTCAAAATTAGGTTTAACCCTCGGGCTTAAGCCTAATTATGATCGGGCTTAGTTAATTTGGGCTTTAATTCATTTTGTTTAGGGTTAGGCTAGTCATTTTGCATTCTTGTGGCTCAATTAGTTGTCCATAAGCATTCTTCACGTTGATCCAACACAAAGATTGTTTTATTTATCGCCATAGCACTTCCTATCGGGACAGGATGCCAAAATTAGATGTCTATAGTTTGCCCCCACTTTGATCGAGCCTAGAATAGACGAGGATCAAAGTATCCAAGGAAATAAATTCGAGACTCATTCTGCGAAGTTCCCTAAGAATAGAGAATCTTTCAGTAACGTTAACGATGTCAAAACGATCCTTGATTCGCTAAGTGTTTGAGACAAGTAGCTATTAAGGCTAGAAAAAGTATTTTCTAGTCTTAATGCGCTAAAGAATAATCTAGATTGATCCTTTGCAATTGTAGAACGCTTTTACAAGTAAAGGCTGTCCTGGGTAATGTCATGTCATGAGAAGATATCAATTTATAAAGATTAAAGAGGATGATATACTCTCAATTATGGCATCGTTGATCTAACCTCCCTCGATATGTCATTGAAACTTTAGTCTATGATTTTAACAAGTTAAAAGATGATAAAAGAAGAGGTGTTTCGGCATTCGTAGCCTAGCACGTGAATAAATTTCTTGACACTCGCTTGCCAAAACACAGTATTCCAGGTCCATAAGATAGAAATGCATGTTTCAGGACTGGAGGCATATATCCAAATCCAGCGAGAGAGAAGAAAATCGGCAACTCTCTCAACATTTTTGTCCACAAGATGAGAACATTTGTCTCAGGACTGGGGGCACGTGTCTAAACAGATGCGACTTCGCATGTCCCTCTTTATACAGGGGGTGGACGGACACCTTATCTGTCCGGTTAGCCAGTAAGCTTACTAACTACCGTATTTGCTTCCAATTGAGAAGTGTCTGTTCTCTATTGGTTCGGCGTGTCAGTCGACTAATTTAGCTAACGCCTACAGAAAGACAGAAAATTCTACAGTTTTAGTTACGAGAGGAAGATCACGTTGCTGGGAAGAGGTGAAATTTTACGCAACCCCTATGCCATACAATTTTACGATGTACAATACGCCATCATTTTTGCTGTGGACGCCAAAAAGAAAGAAAAAAACATGACATTTCTAAAGTCAGTACAGTAAAATGACAAACCTGTCTATGGGAGCTTTTACGTAAAGCACCACTACGGAACATTTTAAGACACGCTTACGAAAAATGTCCAAACATATGATTAGGGTTGGCACAAAGCACGTTGTGCATGCAGTATGATGTCAAAAACTATCAAAGAAGAAAACAAACGACAAGATGCAAAGTAATTAAAAGATTTCGATAATTTACGCGCCTTTACGTCTTATAACGAGCAAAAACCGTTGGAAATAAATCAAACAGATCGAAATCAAAATAGAGATCGAAGAGCGCGATTTCAGTTCGCTCTCTCTCTCTTCTCTTTCTTTCGCCATTTTCGTCCCTTTCTCTCTCTACAAAGCTCAGAATTCTTTGGTCTTCGAGGCTAAAGGAAGCAAATCTTATCCCCTATTCATATTTTCCACAATCCAACATAATTTTTGGCTAATTTTATTCCATTTTTTAGCCGAATTTGAGGAATTTCGAACCGTAAAACCCCAAAATTTGAACTTGGGGGTTTTCGATTTGCTTCATAATTCTTGAAATTGTTCATTCTATTTTATTATGCTATGTTTTGCAACAAAGTTAATGAAAAATGGTTGAGTATTGAACCTTGTATGAGCATTTCTTTGTTTAAATACGTTGGCATTTTTTTCTTCGAATTTAGCTCGAATTTTTTTTTTTTGCTTGCTTGTTTAGTTATACTTGTTGATTATGAAGTGAATTATAGTATTGGAACTACAATTACTTTCATGAATCATGTTTTGAAAATTTTGCATCCGAAAATGGCGCGAAGTATACACTTTAGCTTGTTTTTGCCATGTTTGAACCTCAAGATTGTTTGGTAGACGATAATTATGTTTATGTTATTATTATTCGTCTAAAAGTGGTTGATTCTTTGAGATTTAGGAATATAATCTCTAGAATACTTTAGTTGAAACTTGTATAGGATGGTTTTTATGGGTGTTCAAGCCCCCATTACTAAGTTTAACTACAGGTATCGTAGCCCCCAAGCGTGGGTGGCATTCAATTTTTGTATTTTGCCCTTTTGGCAGCCGTTATGCTGCCGAAATGAGTCTAGAACACGTATACTAGTTTTTTTAGGAAAAAACAAACTAATAAGGAATTTTATCCGTTATTGCATGGATTCCCTTCCATTCGTCGACGCTGAGGAGGACCTCGGAGTGCCTATGCCTGACGAGGTTGTTCGCCCTCGAAAGAGGGTGACACGTCCCCGTGAGGAGGTTCGAGAGCGACGCGTCGGGGCTGACCGACGTCGTCATGAGGATGTGGTCTTGGAGGCTCCTCCCAACTGGGACCCTCAAGTCCTTAAGTGGGACCCGATCCATCATGTTTCGATTTGGAGTTGGCGCGACACAGTGACTTCTTTCGCGCCTTTGTCCTTTCATCGTTTTGTTCTTTTTTGAAAATTCATGACCGTATTTTCTCGTATTTTTTATTTTAGTGAGCCAAGTATGAATTTGTGCGGCTCGGGCGACTTGAGAGGCCATTTCGAGAGTTTACTTGACGCAATAAAGGAGGTGGTGGAGCTTTAGGGGATAAGCCCCCAGCTGGCAGCTCTTCGGGACTTGTCGAGTCAGCCTGCATCGTCAGCTTTCCTTCGTGGGTTTCTGGAGTTTTGGTGGGATTCCACCAACATTTTCCACTTCCCATGGGGAAAGGTGATGGTTACCCCTTTCGACTTCACTATGATCACAGGTTTTCCTTTCGGAGGTGAGCGTGTGCTTATGAAGAGCGTGAAGTGGTCAGACGAGAGGCTGCGCGACCTCGTGGGCGACCGTCTTGAGGCGGCCCTTCATATGTACGTGCAGTCTTGTCCTTACTCGGTTCTTGCAAACTAGCTGTCGGCCGACGAGGTAGAACGGCAGTGTACACCTAAGCAGTGGGCTCGGATATACATTGCCCACGTTCTTTCCATCTCCATTCTGAGTGATCGGGGAGAGCGTTTCGCTATCGGATTACTCGTTTGCCTTAGTGATTTGGGGCATATGAGTAATATGAGTTGGGCAAAGGTGTCGTATGCCCGTATGCTTACAGTTATGGGCAAGGCGACCTGGGTGACGGATTCAGCGGCAGCTACTGAGGTGCCTCGGATCTCCATTTCGTGGCATGGTCGTATGGTCGTATCCTCGAGGTGCGTATCTTAATCTCTTATATGTGTTTTCATCTCCATTTTGGTTTTGATTAATCGATAATTGTATTCTTTTCTTAGGCGTGGGGGTATTCGTACCTGCCTTTTCTAGCCCCTAGGATACTTGGTGAGGCTCGTTTTCCTATCGGCCATTGTCTGGTCATGATTAGGAAAAGACATGCAACTTCAGCTGGCGACTTTCGCCAAAGGATTCTTTTGGCGACTCATGCGTCGGTGAGTGTGATTTTGACAACACGCATTTCCATGTATATATTTTTTGAATGATTTTCTCATATTGTCGTGTTTTGTAGATTGATCTCCTTCCTTGGAGTTTGATCGTCGGGGTCCCTGAGGCTGTCCGGGAAGGTATGGTTCGCTGCCGTTTCCGGGCCCTTTATCAGGGCTCTCTGTTCTCCAAAGGACGGACACTTAGTTCTTAGGCGAGCGCGTCTTCTGGCAGTCTTTGTCCGAGGAGCCTTTGGTTCTTGAGGACCCTCCAATCCGGATGCTGCGTCCAGACCTACTGTCTACCCAGGATCGAGCTCAGGCGATCCTTGGTTATCCAGCGAAGCAGCTGGTGCTACCGGGTGCATCTTACCCGACGTTCGTTGCAACCAGGCTGACTCCTTTTCCAGCTTTCGTTCCGGTTAGTATTTTTCTTTTCTTTTCTTTTCTCTGTATCTATTGTTCAGAACTTTGACTCCTTTATTATTGTATTTTCAGCGAGTCGAGCTGGGTAGTTGGGTGCCTCCCACGACGGAGATTACGTATACCGACACTTTCGGGTCGGTAATTCGTGAGATTCTTCCAGCTGCGGCGGACGAGGACGTACCGTTTGTACCGGACACGGTTGAGTCGGTATGTTTATTCTGTACATGTATATTTTTTCTTTTCCATATATCATATACATTTATTTTATAACTATCCTTTATTATTTTTATTATTTTTGGAACAGGTTCCGCAAGAGACCGTGAACGGCATGGTTAGGATTATGCGTGCTTTCTGAGCTGCTTATCGGAGAGCCCTCGTGGCTTTGTCATGCCATGATCATCGGATGGTCGCAGTAAGTTTGTTTGCTTTTTTTTTTGTTGTTCAAAGTTATTACACATTTGGTGTATTAATCTTTTTTTTTTTTTGAATTTTGCAATATGTACAGCAGCCTTTTGGGAGTCGCTGAGCATCCTGACTTCCACATTTATTTTATTATTCTTTTTGCTTATTGAAAATGTACATATACATTTTTTATTTTTATTGTTGTACATATGACACACATTTCTTTTTGCATAAATCATATTTTATTTCCATAAGTGTTAAAAAGCGAAAAAATTTCCGACAAAGGGAAAGGGTTCCTAACTTACCCACTTGAAAAAAAAAACAAAAAGAAAAGAAAAGGAAAAAACGAAAAAAAACCAAAGGGGAAAGAAAAAAATGTAAAAGGATAAAAAAGAACTTAAAAGAAAATAAAATAAAATAAAAAAAGAAAATAAAAAGGAAGTTAGAAACATAAAAGAAAAAGAAAAAAAAATAAAAAGAATTAAGAAAGGGAACAAAACTAACAAAGGCAAGGGTATGGATTAGTCATAAGATTTCGTTGATATTCCATTATTTGGTAGTCCAAAATACAGAATTAAACCAAACAACATGTCAAGACAAAACAGGGCGCGCTCAACTGAATAGGTTGCATGCGGCTGTCGCGAAAATGTAAATTCATTGCGAGCGGTAGGCGCGCGCAACTCGTGAGGTGTGCGCGCCACCTGGGGGTGAACTTTACTTTGGGCAAAAATTGCTAAAAAATTATCTCGTTTGGGTCTATTTAAACATGGTTTCGTGTAGGCTTTTGATCCTCTCACATTCATTCATATTATAAAGAAAAATTATTACTCTCTTTCTCCACATTCTTTTACTTTTTCTTTGATTTGAACAATGGTAAAAACATTTGAGCAACGTTTGAAACAATGGGTCACTTCCCTTTCAACTAAGGATAAATTTGCTTTTAAAATATACGACCTTGAACCTCTATTAAGCTATATGCAACTTAATATAAATTTTGATTTCCTCCATGCTGCAGTTAATCATTGGGACTCAAACCACCATCTTTTCCTCTTTAAAGGGGATGAAATTGTCCCATTACCTGGCGAGTTTGAGGCTCTACTAGGCTTCCCTGCAAATTCTCTCCCGTGAGATATGCCCTTACCTTGTCATAATCCAAACCTTTGTTTCAACGATTTTTTTGCTTGAATGACAATGATATGGCCAAAATTGGAACAGAAGAAGCATGAATTTAATTCAACTTATTGAACATTTCGTCACCCCTCGTGACAATTTGACTAAACAACGTTTTAAAATTTGTGCTTTGTGTTTTTGTCTTGTTGTCAACTGTTTTCTTAGGACAAGTAAAGAATATGGAAATTAATCCATAGTGTCCATAGTGGAGCAAATAGAGGGATGTCATTCACCTACTCCCTTAGCTCTAGCGGAAACTGTACTTTGCTTAAATCGCCTCAGAGGAGACCCAAACGAGAACGGTTTCACGGGAAGTCCACTCATATTACACGTACGTTGTTTTTACGTCATATCTCGGCGTAGCCTTGAAAGTTGCGCAGGTCTGACCAGCACAATCTTCTAGGATGCGCACGCCACATGCTGGTGTAAGGTCGCAAATTAATATTTTTTTTCCAGATTTGGCTCATGGAGCGTTTGCAAATTGTTGATCAGCCACAAAATCTTGAGGCTGACAGAGTGAGAACGTTCCCTAGTCGTCACATTCTTTACAAACATAAGAATGAGGAAGAATGGACGTCTTTTTTCTGTCAAGGGGTTCCTAACATACGCTTTGTGATTCTTGGTGGAACATAAGTAGTACGATTGGGAATAGTTCTAATTGTCCCTACATTAGGCTTTTAGGCCTCTTTAGTACTACTTATATCTTTCCTTGCACGGTGATGAGATAGTATGGGATGAAACAAGTTATTCCCCCACAGGATTGTGATGCCCATAAAGATGTGAATTTTAAACCTGAAAGGATTCCTCATTAGATGGAATATTGGTCTAGCCTGCCTAAGTGGGTGGTGCGAAATCCCACGGAGAGCATAGTACTATCTTCCTTTTACAAATCTTGGATAAATGTGGCGGACAAGGGAGAGTTTAATAAGGCTCGTCAACAAATTCAAGTCGCCTCGGCTCACAATCCTCCCAAGCCTTCGATGCATTCGGCCACTACTACTCCTTATAATGGCCAAAACAAAGGGGTGAGAAGAAGGTTAGATTTCTCCTCATTACCTAAGCCTCGTTCAAGGGAACCCAAAAGGAAGGATCCTTCTAAACCCGCGCAACAAGGTGTGAAGATTAAGGAACCTTCATCAAATCCTAGCAAAAAGGCTCCAACAAATGCTAAGGACAAGGGAAAGAGAGTTGAAAAGGCCCCTATTCCTAAGTTGAAGAATAACGTTTGGGTCAAAACGAAAGGCAAAGGGGAAAGCTCTAAGGTTGCTGAGAGTACTGCAATGAAAACTACTCCTCCGTCAACTGTGACAATTGAGAACATAGAAAAACCTCAGAGTGTTGCACAATATTAGTAGTTTAATAATTTTTTGAATAAAGTTTAATCACTACTATTTTTTTTAATTACTTATTATCTAGTTTTATGATGTCTTTTGACTTTTGTTTGGAATAAAAATGAGCTTTTTTTTTATATGACCGAATCATGAAGATTGCCTACGTATTCGTATTACGAAATCTGGTCTTTGTGTAGTTTTTTGCAAAAAAGAGCTTTTTTTTTAATTTTTCTTTAATCCTACTAGTAGAAATTAAATGAAAAATTAATCAAAATTTGTTTAATAATTTAAAAGTTTAATTTTGGTGTTTTCCGAGTATACATAATGTTTGAAAAACGCCCTTATTTATCGCTATTAAAAATCAAAATTCTATTCAAGCGTAAAATTCTGGCTTCGTAGTTCGTCATCAGGTGGCGCGCAGTGTCCAGGGTTGTGCGTGCCTGTCGCGCACAACTGATTTTGTTGCGCGTGACATCCGCGCGCAACTTATTTAGTTGCGTACGACACCTGTGCTATGAGTGTTTTTTTTTATTTTTTTTTTTAAAAAAAAATTTCACTGTTAATACCCCCCAAGTGTGAAGAGTTTTTTCGTGATGTTCGAAAAAATCTGAACACTTTGAAGGGTATATGTTTTTTTATTATCCCCCCAAGTGTTATGAATTTTACCGTGTGATTCGGTAAAGTGCATAACACTTAGCTTAGAATCTTTATTTGAATGCTAAGAGACATGATTGTTAATTATGAATGAACAAGTTTATCCGGATTTTTATATGTAATACTTTTTATGTCGATCGTTGTTTGATAATTGACGGATTGCATCGCCACAAATATCCATTAATCGAACGGCTCCTCCTGATAGAATTTCAATTACGCGGTATGGTCCTATCCAATTAGGTTTGAATTTCCCTCTTCGATCAGTTGGTGGACCCCTAACCTCTTTTAGTACAAAGTCACCTTCTTTAATATTACAAGTTAGTACCCTTTTGTTAAAGTGTCGCGCGATGCGTCGTTGGTAGACTTGTACATGATGTAAAGCTTTTAATTGTCGTTCATCGAGGAATAAAAGCTCTTCATACCTTGCTTGTACCCATTTAGCTTCCGGTATCTTACTTTCGAGTGCGAAGACTCCTCAAGCTGAGAGGAGAAAGCCGGTCAGGGACAGGCAGCCTACTCCACATCCAAAGGAGAAGGTATTGGGTTTCGATGAGTCCAACTCACCGTAGAACAAAACCCGACCCCAAGACCCGCTCACAATTAATACAACTAAAACGACATAAATAACAAGAACGAGAGAAATAACGATCTTATTCTTGTTGCGTGCTTCGCTAACTTGGAGCTCTTACTTCAAAGCCAAGTCTTGCAAGTGCAGAGACCTCCTATGGTATCTACCCGCAACTCGACCCCGACCGGTCTCTTACTTGGAGTTTAGCCAAGTCGGACCAAAACACTACTCGAGTATTATATGAACTTAAAGGTTTTCTCTCAAGTGGAGATGCCTTATTGAGTTCCTACACAAGTGAATTTCTCCAAATCCCAAGGTGGGTATTTATAGAGAATGTCATGAGAGAATTCCACCCTCCCATCAATGTGGGAAAGTTGGTAAAATCAATTTTTCCTTTTTATTTTAAAATCAAAAATAAAATAAAATAGCAAACAACTAATTAATCAACAAGTGGCAATTCCACAAAGAGAGGATAGATGAGTACCGCAAGGGGGGACCAAAATCCTTGCTCCCCAAAGATCCCCAAAACCGCCTCCCAGCAGCAAACCGAGCCAACTAGCCACGCCAACTGGCGTTACCAGCCTTGGGCGCCGAGCCATCCTAGCTGCCTGCCTGATCTCTTGGCTGAGCCTGCCGGCTGGTCGCGCGGCCCAGCAGCGAGCCCTAGCAAGCCTCGCTTAGATGCGAGCTGCTGGGCGCTGCTGCCAGCATACTTGCGCGACAACTCAGCAAGCATTGCTTGCTGCTTACTACTGGGCGTGGCACGTTATGGCGTTGTACTCATGCTAGCTGGCCTGCACGCACACACACACAACAAGCCGCGCATGCTCTGCGTGCTGCTGCTGCTCTTATGTGCAGTTGGTGCTGCTAGCCTAGCTAGCAACGCGCAAGCTGCCTAGCCATGCGCACCTAGCACCCCTAGCTTGGTGAGGTGCGCATGCTAGCACCTCTTGCCCCTAACACTTGGTTTGCTCAAGGCATTCTGATGCTAGGGGTATTTCTTGTTGGGGTTTGTGAGTCCGACTCACCGCGGAAACAACCCATCCCGAGGAACCACTCGCAATAATTAAAACCACAAAGCATAAATAAATATTCACAAAGAAAGGATAACGAATCTTACCCTCGAATCGAGCTTCGCCCAAAACCCGGGGCTCTTACTTGAAAGCTACTAGCACGTCAAGCGCCGCGCCTCCAACGGTATCCACCCACAAATGGGCGAACACAACTTTAAGGTCTACTACCTTGGGGTTAGCAAGGTCCGACCCAAACCCGAATGTTATGTGAGTTTAAGAGTTTTCCCAAAATTATGGAATGCTCTTTCTAACTCCCACTCAAGCATCATTCCCAATGCCCATACTTGGGTATTTATAGGAAATGATTGGAGTATCATTTACTCTCCCATCAATGTGGGATAGTATGATTTTTCCATTTTATTTTAAAGCTAAAATAAAATATCAAGCTAGTAATAAATCAACAAGTGGCAAGCTCATGTGAGTGGTTAGGTGAGGACCACTTGGAGGAGGGGGGGACCAAACATGCTCCCCAATCCCTCTCCCTTAGCCGTCCACCTCACACCACACACACTCAAGGACCACAAGCCACATGGCACCCACCCTTGGGCACCAAGGCAGCCAAGGTGGGCTGCCATGTGCTGCTGTCCGTGGCACCCACGAGCACGCAAGCCCAGCACTCGCATGCGGGCTGCTAGGCGCTGCTGCCCAGCACGCCCAGCATGCTTGTGCGGGCTGCTGTGGCTTTGTGCCTTGGCCTCGCTGCTAGCAAGCAATGGCCCTCGCCATGCTGCTGCTAGCTGTGGCTAGCTGGCGCGCCTAGCGTGCTAGCTGCTGCAGCTTGTTGCGGTATGGCTTGCTAGACAATGCGCGCACAAGGCAGTGCCTAGCATGCTAGCACGCACTAGGCAGCGCCTAGCTTTGCGATGCTAGCATGGGTGCGCTAGCACGCACCAGCCAGCCTAGGCTCGGCTTGGTGCGCATGCTAGCCACCATGCTAGGCCATACGCCCTTAGCACTCGGTTTGCTAGGGCATTCCGATGCTAGGGGTATTTTGGTCTTTTGTTGATTTATTACTATTTTTCGTCTCGTCTTTCACTATTTTTCGACTCGACTTCCGACGATCGGTTTCGACGCTCTAAGCTCGAATTTACCGACGTCTAAATATTTAACACTCAGGCGACGAATTAATTTCTTCCGAATTAATTCGTCGTGTTGGTTCGCATATATTTGCTTGGGTGTGACCCGAAGGGTTCAGTCAAGATTAAGCTGTAATATTAATTACATTAATATTACTGATCGGAAGCGGCCTCCACCCAGGCATTCCGATCACTTGACCTTACTGAATATATTAGCTTTCTAATAATTCTGAACCCGCTATCAGAATAATACACTTGTTCGAAGGACATCATTCCTTTCATTTCTGTAATTGTTGATTAATTATAGATTTTTCTGTCTCGTCTTTTATTAATTCGACTCGACTTACGACGCTCAGTTTCGACGCTCCTAGCTTGAATTCCGACGTCTCAATATTTAATACTTGAGCGACTCATTAATTCATTCCGAATTAATTCATTGTGTCGGATCGTTAGTTTCTTGGGTGTGACCCGAAGGGTTCTGTCAAGATTAAGCTGTAATATTAATTATGGATTAATATTACTGGTCGAAAGCGGCCTTCAATTAGGCATTCCGATCACTTGACGTCACTGAATAATTAGGTTTCTAATAATTTCGAACCCTCTATTAAAAATAATACACTTGTTCGAAGGGCATCATTCCTATCAATCTCCTAATTGTCCTTCCGGACAAGTGCGGTTTTTGTGTATAGCCTATTTCCAATGTCACTTAATGTCTCTTCATGAACTATAAGGTAAGATTATTCGTCATCCTTATTACGTCTAGAAGTGTTTCTCGAAATCCGAGTTTGACAGTCAATAAACAGATGATTTCTAAAATCCATCTAAGCACGTCCATGCATTTTACAGCATTGCTCTTTGAGAGGCCTTGTAAACAACAAAGACATGTTCTCTATTGTTAGTAGGGGGACATTCCCAGTCTTGTACTGTCAGCTTTTCTTACTAAAAAGATCTAGCTGCCCGAGTGTTACCGTTATAGTCTCCATGTGCGGCAGACGTTTGACTAACATCAAAACGGACTAGTACTCAAACAAGAGAACTCACAATACTCAAGGTTGAGCAAAGTGGTTCTAATAGCCACAATGAGAAGTATACTTTTGATGATTTTTGAATCTCTTAAAGTATTCTCAAAGGTAGATCCAGTATGGTTCTAAACCAATACCTATGCAAATGATTTATGACATATGTCCTTGTAGCACAAGAAACAGTGTTATAAATCAAACTACACACTAATCTCTAGCGGTCATTAATCGTCAATCATTTAAATTACCTCGATTAGTGATAATTTTAAATTATAATATTCAATGTTCACTTCATAGGTGTTTCTTTATCCAAGACTGGTCTTGATACCCTATTTTGAATATTCTCATAATAAAATGGAATCAATATTTAATTCTAAACCACAATTAAATAGAAACAGAGTGATAAAATTGCATGAAATTAAATTACTCCAAAACTTAAATGGTTCATATTAGTGTCTTAAACTAAAATGTTCAATAGGTAATTAAAACACTAAACAAGGAAGTCAAAGCCAATCTCCAGCGTGCCTGATTCCCATTGCCTCAACGTGCTTGTTGTGCTTCACTTGAAGCAGAGGTTTAGTAAGTGGATCGGCTACATTGTCATCCGTTCCAACTTTACAAATTCTGATTTCACCCTCTAATTTCCATTCCCTTATCATGTGAAATCACCGCTTGACATGTTTGACCTTTTGATGTTCCCTTGGCTCACTGGCCTGGCAATAGCTCCATTGTTATCACAATAGAGGGCTATTGGACCCTTGATGGAGGGTACAAAATCAAGTTCACCAATGAACTTACGAATCCAAACTGCCTCCTTAGGCGCTTCATCAGCTGCCAAGTATTCGGCTTCAGTTGTAGAATCTGCAGTTGTGCTCTACTTGGCAATCTTCCAACTAAACGCTCCTCCATTTAGACAGAACACATATCCAGACTGTTTGGATGCTTGCGTCGGTATAACCTTCAATAACTAATTCTTCTGAGACACCATATACTAGGAATTTATCCTTGTTCCTTTTCAGGTACTTTAGGATATTCTTCGCCGCAGACCAATGCGCCTCTCCTGGGTCTGATTGGTATCGGCTCGTAGCACTCAAGGCATACGATACATCTGGCCTAGTACATATCATGGCATACATGATCGATCCAATAAGCGAAGCATATGGAATCTGATTCATCCTTTCCCACTCATCAGGTGTTTGTGGACACTCCTTCTTGCTTAGGGTTATGCTATGTGACATGGGTAGGTGACCTCTCTTCGCCTCATGCATGTTAAATCGAGCCAGTGCCTTATTAATGTAAGTACTCTGGCTCAATCTAATCATCCTTTTAGATCTATCCCTATAGATCTTGATGCCCAATATGTACTGAGCCTCTCCCAAGTCTTTCATTGAAAAACACTTTCCAAGCCAGGCCTTTACAAACTCTAACATCGGGACACTGTTTCCAATGAGCAATATGTCATCAACATATAAGACTAGGAAGGCGATGTCACTCCCACTGACCTTCCTGTAAACACAAGATTCATGCGGATTCTTGATCAAACCAAACTTAATGATGGCTTCATCGAATCGCAGATTCCAACTTATGCTGGCTTGCTTTAGCCCATAAATGGACTTTTTAAGCTTGCACACTTTCCCAGCATTGTTTTGGTCGACAAAACCTTCAGGCTGTATTATGTACACAGTTTCTTCCAATATTCCATTGAGGAAGGCGGTTTTGACGTCCATCTGCCATATTTCATAATTATAATATGTAGAAATCGCTAGGATGATCCGAACATATTTAAGCATTGCGATCGAAGAAAAGGTTTCATCGTAATCAATACCATGAATTTACCTGTAACCTTTTGCTACCAGTCTAGCTTTGTAAATGAATATATTTCCATCTTTGTTGGTTTCCAATTTGAAAATCCACTAACATCCGATAGGTGTGTAACCTTCGGGTAAGTCAACCAAGTCCTGAATTTGATTTTTTAACAAGGAATCCATTTCAGATCTCATGGCCTTATGCCATTTAGAAGAGTCGGCGCTTGCTATCGCTTGCTTGTAGGTTACCGGTTCGTCTCCTTCCACTACCAGGATGTCCTGATTCTCGGTTAATACAACACCAAGATACCTATCAGGTTGAGACCTTTGCCTCTGCGACCTACGTAGGGTAATGGACTAAGCATTTGCATTGTCGGTTTGACTTTGCACATTTTGACCAGCGTCAACAGATGTTGTTTGAGCACTTTCACTATCAATTTGATTTTGTTGCTCGTCCTCGCAAACTTCATCGAGTTCGATTTTCCTCCCACTTGTCATTTTGGAAAGGTGTTCCTTCTCCAAAAAGACACCATCGTGAGACACAAACACTTTGTTCTCGGATTTGTTATAGAAGTAATACCCTTTGGTTTTCTTTAGGTAGCCCACAAAGAAAACCTTGTCAGATTTGGGGTGAAGTTTGTTAGAAATTAATTTCTTGACATATGCTTCGCTTCCCCATATCTTGAGAAAAGATAACCTTGGAGGTTTCTTCTTCCATATCTCATATGGAATCTTTTCTACAGCTTTTGATCGAGCACGGTTCAGTGTTAGTGCCGCGGTTAGAAGTGCGTGTCCTCAGAAAGAGATAGGAAGATCACTAAGAACCATTGTTGATCGTACCATGTCCAGCAAGGTTCGATTTCTCCTTTCGGATACTCCGTTTCATTGTGGATTTCCCTGAGATGTCAATTCTGAAAGTATACCCTTTTCTTTCAGATAGTCATTGAATTGTTGGCTCAAGTATTCACCACCTCGATCCGATTGAAGGGCTTTGATTTTCTTGCCAAGTTGATTTTCAACTTCACTCTGAAATTCCTTGAAATTTTCAAACGATTCAGATTTGTGCGACATTAGGTAGACATATCCATATCCACTGTGCCGTTGTAGAAATCTACTTTTGGCCTCCTGTCCCGACAGGAAGTGCTATGACGATAAATAAAGCCATCTTTGTGTTGGATCAACATGAGGAATGCTTATGGACAACTAATTAAGTTACAAGAATGAAAAATAATTAGCCAACCCCAAAACAAAATGAATTAAGGTCCAAGTTAACTAAGCCGGTTCATAATTAGGCTTAAGCCCGAGGTTAAAACCTAATTATGACGGATTTAGAGGCGCCTAGGTTAAAAATGAATGATGCCGCAGAGAAATCTGCGCGCATCTCAATGAGTCGCTGGTCTGGTGATGCGCTTGCGAAAGATTCAGAATTTCATAAAAATATAAAATCAAATCTTACCATAATACGGCGCGCAAGACATCTAGTTGCACTGCCTTGAGAAGCGCATCTAAATCACTTACGATGGGCTGTCACACGCAACCCATTCTGATGCGCGCGACAACTGATGTGGCAGGACACCCGAAACCCTAAATGCATCCTTTCCCTATAAATAAAGGCTTAATACGAGGCTAAAACAGACAGATATTAACCTAAAACGATGGCAGAAACTTTGTGAACTCTTAACCCTCTTGTCCTAAACACTCCCCCCCCCCCTAATACTTGTTACTACGGTGGAGGTTTTCGAACAAGAAGGATTCCATAAGTGTTCTAAATGAAGATCAAGCAAGGAGAAGTGGTAAATTCACAAGCACTTAGATCAATCACCTTTATTTTCTTGTTTAAATAACTTTTAATTAGTTTATTCGTGTTGTTTAACCACTTTAAACGAACTTTTAATTAATTAATTCCACATAGTATCTTGCGTTAAAAAAGAGTAGAATTGAATAATTAATTGTTGATTGATCACCTAAGTCAAGGAGAATCTTGTTTATTTATCGTTCTTTTCACGAATATTGATTAAATAAGAATAACGACCTTTGCAATGTAATTCCTACGTGATTGATGTTTGTAGATAAAATCAACTAACTTATCTTTAGGTATCACGTTGCATATATTTTTTGGTGATGAAAATGTCAAAAGGAAGAGCTAGTAGAGGCCGTACTACGGCTAGGATAGCAATTCCCCCCTAAAGGGAACGTTATTTTAGTACCCTCGCTCCCGAACTCATTTCTGGTACATGTAGACCAATTTGGGCATGGGTAAACTTACGATTTGTGCTAAATATCCCTTGAACTCTACTGGGAGAAAGGCATGAACAAGGTTTATGAGTTTTCCTAAAACTCATTGGCGACTCCTACTTGTTTCTTATGAAAAAGCGTAATGATAGAATCAATTCTAATTCAAGGTCCCCCAAACAGTCAGGAATTCAAATCCTAATACACCCTAACAAGTGTAAAGTCTTGGGCTTTTAAAGGGCCATGGGCATTTAAGGAGAAGGATCCCTTACGATGGGCACACCCTCCTTACAGTGGTGACTCCGCTGGGGATTTAGAGGTTACAAGATTAATTTTTAGTTATGGTCCAAGGTTTCCAACACTAGGTTGCCTATGGGTTGTAACGGGAATTAACTTGGATAATCTCTAGTTAGAGAGCGAGACTTGAACGCATAATATCTTCCTTTTTCACAAAAGTAAAAATCAAACAAGTAACATTGCATCATGCATAAATCATATAACCTTTGGGATTGGCTCTTGACTAGGGGTTGCCAAAACTAGGCTTCTATCCCGAACTCAATAACAATCATCCCACCCATATCACCAAAAAAATGTTGGGAGGGATATGTCATGAGTCAACACGTTGAGTGATTGATTTGTGCACCGTTCCTTAAGATACGGTACCTTTGGACACCCAAGCTTTTGACCTTAGAAAGGCGTTATGTGAATCTTGTCTTATGGTATGTTTATGTAATTATATAACTATATGCGACGTGTTTAGGATAGCCTTTTTAGTTTGGTTAGGTTCCGAATTGCGAAGTTGTCCCTTCGTAATTTTGAGTCGCATTCGAAGTGTATCATAAAAAAAATTGTCAAAAAAAAAGAAGACGCAAACACAAAAAAAAAAAATTTATGTATGAGTAGGTGGAGCGCGCAACTCATGAAGTTGTGCGACCACAACCAGCGCAAGAGCCTAGGATGCGCGCGCCTTCCGCGCGCAACCTGGTTACTTGCGTGCGCCTACTGTTACGAGGTACTTTTGATTTCTTAATAACCAATTGACTTGTACAAACAATATCATTATTAATATATTGTTGAAAGGCGATGTTATCCATTCGAACGCATTTTGCATCTTTTTCTTTTTTTCTTTCTTTCTTTTCTCTTTTTTTTCTAAACAAGCGTATCAAGAGGAAAAGGCTCAAAAGGCCTAGGAGAGAAGAATTAAGAAACTAGAAAAAAACTACATTTTATACTACATTTAGGGCTGGTTTCTATGCTTGGGAACGAAGATTCCCGAGAACTCGCATTCTACGTTTACCATCAAACAATTCACCCCTTTCAAACCATCTTCCCTCAACAACTCACTCTAGTCCAACAACGATTTCAACCATAGAGCAACTCCAAGAAGAGATTGTTCGCTTGAGAGAGGAAAAGGCTCAAGAGGCCTAGGAGAGAAGAATTAAGAAACTAGAAAAAAACTGAAAAGAAAAATGCTAAAGGTTTGGCTTTGCAACAAAAGATTGATGAACTATCCATAAAACAAAAGTCATTAGAGAAGCTTGTTCTTCGTTCCACAATGGGAAACAAGTACTTTGATGCAGAAAAATTTGCTCCACCTACAGGACTCACTTTACCAGAAAAGTTCGTAGCTACGAAATTGCCAATATTTAAGGTGACTAATAATCCAAAAAATCATTTAATGACTTTTACCGGCACCATGGCTTTAAAGGGAGTTGATCCTAAGCTTTATGCTTTGACTTTCTCTTTATCTCTAGACCCAGCCACGAGAGAGTGGTACTATGGGACAGATTCTAAGTTCAAGACATCATGGGAAGATGTAGTTTCGACTTTCATCACCCAATATGAGAGTAACGTAGATTTCAAATCAACTTTGTGTGAACTTTAAATGCTTAAGCAAGGCGACAATGAAGATTTCCTTGTTTTCTATGGTAGATGGCGAGAAAAGGCAACCCACCTTGCCCAAAGGCCACCTGAACTTGAGTTATTACAAAAAGTTCATTGACAATTGTCATAAAAAGTACAATAAACATCTACGCTACCTATGTTTAGACACTTTTAAAAAGGTCTATTCTGTGGCTACTAGGATTGAAGATGATCTTGCTAAAGAAAAGGCAAATAAGCCTCATCATCATCAACCTAAGAACAACTACAAAAAGGGGAATGATAACAATTCATCCTCTATTGATGTATTTGCGACTTCCACGCAATATAATGGCATAATGCAATATAATAATAATGACCCTCGGAAAAAATGGACAAGAGAAAGAAGATTTACACAATTTCTTGTGAGCTATAAAGAGTTGCTAGAAAAATTACGAAAAGGGATTGCTCGCACCAACAAGGCCAACGCCACCCACTTCTTCAAAAAAAAGAAATTCTCAATGGGATTGCAATGCCTATTGTGCTCATCATAGAAGTGTTGGGCATGATACTGAAAGTTGCGTTGTCCTAAAGCACAAAATTCAAGATCTAGTAGACGATGGGAGAATTCCCACACCTAAACCCAACAAAAATGTATCCCCATTGGGGACATTTAACATTGATGAGGATCATGTGGGAAGTGATAAGTTCAATCCTTTGAATTTTATCACTCCCATAGGGAAGCCTCTAACCACAACACTCATAGGGGCAACTAATGAAGTGTGTGGGTTATGGGATGTCTTCCAAGACTTATATGTCTCTAAGCATGCCGCCATCCCACCTCCACCTTGTCTACAAAAAGAAACAAGTGGAGCTCTTGATTGGGATCATTTCTTGGGGAAATCACAATATTTATCAAATCTCCCCTTGGATGAACAATGGTATCAAGCACTACTCATGGAAAATCTTGAAATGGAGGCGCACTCAAAGCCTCTAGAAGAAAGTTAGTTCGCGAGTCCTACAACTAACCCAAACGAGATAGATCATTTGACTCTTTCTGGGCGAGTTTATCAAACACAACCAAATGGATCGTCGACTACTCAAAATCGAGTTCAAATCAAATACCACCTCCACCTAAGGTAAAACATCCATTGGTCAAACAACTTCGCCAATCTAAGGCGAATGTTAGCATTTGGGAACTCCTAAGTACTTCTAAAGAACATAGGAATTCTCTCATGAATGCTCTCACGGCTTTGTCTGTAAGTACGGACACAACTCCATAGGGTCTCGTTAGCTTGCTTATTAGCGAAAAATCCGACAAATCAATCATCTTTACTAGTGATGATTTGCCTTCAAAAGACACTACCCACAACAATGCATTATACCTAACTGTGTGGTGCAAGGGATACAACATCCCTCTCACTTTAGTTAACAATGGGTCTGCCGTAAATGCATGCGTATTACGAACTGCGAAATATTTAGGCCTTAATCCAGAAAAAGATTTTCAATCAACAACACAAAGCATTAGGGCCTATGAAAATTCAAGGAGATCGGTGTGTGAAACTATTAAGCTACCAATTACCATAGGCCCAATACAAAAGATGGTTGAATTCCAAGTTATAGACACTAAACCTATATTCAACCTTCTTCTTGGACGTCCTTGGATACATGAGCTTGGAGCAATGCCATCCTCGCTCTATCAAATAATTAGGTTGAACTATCAAGGTCTTCCTATGACTATACATGCTTCTCCTCTTAAAATAGCAATAAACGATCAATCACTTCTTGAAATAAACCACGATAATGATTAAGAGGACATGTGGGGATTCGTCGCAGAGGCAATTTGCACACTAAAAATAGAGGAAAGCCTTGATGAACCACTCAAGCTTGATCCATTTCCACCCCAATAGTAATTAACATCTTGTTCAAGAGTAGTTACTTTCCTAGGATGCCTCTGGGAATAAGGAATAAACAAATCTCTTTTACTTCATATCCCAAACAAAAGCTTTTCTTTTGGATTGGGATATAAGCCAACCAAAGAAGAACTCGAGTCTCATAATGTTAAGATCAAAGCACGTAGAGACAATAATAAGGAAGGGATAATCTCTTTACTCCCATCCTACAATAAAACCCTCAACGATCAATTTGTTAGGGAGGGAGAAGATTACCCATGCTATGACTTTCCAAAACCATTAGTTCTAGAAGGCATCAAGCAGCCTGGATTCAAAATATTCCATGATTGCTACTTCTTGAATGATGATTTCGAAATCGTTCAATCAAAACACCCAACTCCAGGGTGCTATGATAGGCAAGCATTTAACTTGCTGTTTGGACTAGAGCAAAACCATGTTACTACAATGACTAATCAAAATGTCATCCAAAATGAAGCTTTCGACCCAACCTCGTTGATCACCCCTTTCAATGAAACTTTCGAGCATGGATGGAGGAAGACTTTCAAGTGGATTAACCATAAAGGTGACAAGCTGGAGATCACCACAGGCGAAGGGGAGATGTTCGAAGAATCTTATTATGAGTCTAGTCTAGATTTTAAGGAAGCTGAAAATTTAGGCCTTGTGGCCATTACTGAGTCTTTATTTTCTACTTCTAAGAATGAGGATCCCAAAAAGGATTCTCCTCTTGATGTACTTTCTTTTGATTTCAATAATATAAGCTCTATTTTCGGGTATATGCCTTCTCTTGAATCTTTTGAATGCTATAATAATAAATCTAATGAAGGTGATAACATTAACATACTGGTTGAATTAATGAATGAACGAGAACAAAAGAATCATGTAATTGAAGAAACTGAAACAATTAATATAGGAACTAATGAAAACAAAAAGGGAGTCAAATTTGGCTTAACCTTAAATCCGGAAGAGCGATCGATTCTCATATCGACGCTCAAAGAATTCGAAGACGTGTTCGCTTGGTCATACCAGGACATGCCTGAAATAGATAGGGAAATTGCGGAACATACCATTCCCTTGAACCCTACCTCTAAACAAGTAAAACAAAAACTTTGACGAATGAAACCAGACGTCGCTTTGAAAATAAAAGAAGTACAAAAGCAATTAGACGCAGGTTTTATTCGCGTATGTAATTACCCAGAATGGGTAGCGAACATCGTCCCAGTCCCTAAAAAGGATGGATAAGTTCACATGTGTTTCGATTTTAGGGACCTCAACAAGGCGAACATGCGATATTATCCTTTATGGGTGGATACGCAGGTTACAACCAAATTCTAATGGCAAAATAAAAAGAAGAAACAACATGCTTTATTACTCCTTGGGGTACATATTGCTATACCCTCATGCCATTTAGTCTAAAAAATGCAGGAGCTACGTACCAAAGAACGGCTATGACTCTCTTGCATGATATGATGCATAAAGAAATAGAATTATATGTGGATGACATGATTGTGAAGTTTGAAGATAGAATGGGACACATTAAAGCTTTACGCAAATTCTTCACTCGCATAAAAGAATATAAATTGTGATTGAATCCACAAAAATGCGCCTTCGGAGTGACTTCTAGAAAGTTAATCGGATATGTAGTTAGCACACGTTGTATTGAGATCGATCCCTCTAAAATAAAGGCAATTGTTAATATGCCTCCCCCTTAAACAGAAAAAGAAAATAGGGGGTTCCTTGGAAAACTACAATACATTAGTAGATTTATTAATATATTGACGATGACTTGTGAGCCAATATTTAAAAAATTGAAAAAAGAAGAAAAACATGATTGGGACAATCAATGCTAAGAGGCCTTTGAGAAAATCAAGATTATCTCAATAGTCCACCAGTTTTAGCACTACCAGTACCCAAACTATCTCTTAGACTATACATCACCGTTACAAATACAGCCACAGAAGCCATGTTAGCACAAGAGGTAGAAAAAGTATAGCATGCAATATATTATATAAGCAAAAAATTCATCTAATATGAAACAAATTATAGCACTTTGGAAAAAACAAGCTTAGCATTAGTGTGGGCAACTAAAAAATTATGACATTATATGCTACCCCACACCACTCATGTGATTTCACAAGAAAATCCGATAAAGTATCTATTTAAACAACCACCCATACAAGGAAGAATATCCAAATGTTTGGTAATGTTGGCCGAATTTGAACTAAAATATATTCCTGAAAAGTCAATTACAGGAAAAGTAATATTCGATTTTCTAGCTCAACATCCTATTCAAACAAGTCATGTAGAAACTACTCATCTTCCGGATGAAGAGATTCTTATGACACAAGATGACAAGTGGGTAATGTACTTCGACGGTGCATCAAATCAAAAAGGATGTGGTGTGGGAGTGTTACTCATATGTCTAGAGAGAGAACATACCCCAATCTCTGTCAAACTAGACTTTGAGGTTACTAATAATGTCGTGGAATGTGAAGCGTGCATTATTGGACTAGAAGCAACAATTAGCATAGGTGTGCAAAAATTAGAGGTATACGGAGATTCCAACTTGATAATAAATCATATACTTAAAAAATGGAAAATTAAGAACTCCACAATGATATTATACCAAGCACACTTGGAGCAACACATCGAGCATTTTGATTAAATTGATTTCAAATACCTCCCGAGGGATGAGAATCAATTTTCCGATGCGCTAGCAAAATTAGCCTCAATGATCAACATTCGAGATCACTTAAATATGATGCCATTATGCATTGATAGAAGAAACTAACCAGCTTATTGCAACACAATAGATGAAATAAATGACATCGAAGGGGAAAGTCCTTGGTATGATCATATCCTCAAATACATTACTCATGGCACATATCCTGCAAATACTTCATCAAAAGATCGATGAGCTTTAAGAACACTCACAGCCCAATATGCTTTATTAAATGGTCAACTATGCAAGAAAGGACCCAATAGTCAAAGCTTATTGTGTATAGACCACCCAAAATCCACACGCCTTATGGAGAATACTCACAAAGGTATTTGTGGACCTCACATGAATGGAGAATACTCACAAAGGTGTTTGTGGACCTCACATGAATGGAAAAATGCTTGCTAAAATAATCTCTCGACAAGGGTACTTTTTATCCACAATGGAACATGATTGCATACAATACGTCAAGAAATGTCCAGAGTGCCAAATGTTCACTAATTTACAACACCTTCCACCATATATCCGAACTATATAACCTCACTTCCCCTTGGCCTTTCTCGACTTGGGGAATTGACATAATTGGAAAAGTTTCTCCAACAGGAGCAGGAGGACACGAGTACGTACTAGTTGCCATCGATTACTTTACTAAGTGGATCGAGGCCGCTTCTTACGTTAATATCACTTCTAAACATGTCGCAATCTTTCTCGAACGAAAAATATTTTGTAGATATGGAGTTCCACATGAACTAATTATTGACCAGGGATCTCAATTCAAAGTAGAAGTTGAGACCCTCTTTGCTCATTATACAGTAAAACATCATCATTCGTCTCCATATAGACCTCAAATGAACGGAGTTGTAGAATCGGCGAATAAAAATATAACAATCATCATTAAGAAAATGGTAGAAAATTATAAGGACTGGCCGAACAAACTACACTTTGCCCTATGGGGTTATTAAACATCCATACGAACATCAATAGGGGTAACTCCATACTCCTTAGTTTTGGAATGGACGCAGTTCAACCAGTTGAACTAGAAATACCATCCCTACGCATCTTACTCGAAAGTAAGCTACCGAAAGCTGAATGGGTACGAGCGAGGTATGAAGAGCTTTTATTTCTCAACGAACGACGATTAAAAGCTTTGCATCATGTACAAGTCTACCAACAACGCATCGCGCGACACTTTAACAAAAGGGTACGACCCCGAAATATTAAAGAAGGTGACTTTGTACTAAAAGAGGTTAGGGGTCCACCAACCGATCCAAGAGGGAAATTCAAACCTAATTTGATAGGACCATACCGCGTAATTGAAATTCTATCAGGAGGAGCTGTCAGATTAATGGATATTGGTGGCGATGAAATCCGTTAATTAGTAAACATTGATCGACTTAAAAAATATTACATATTAAAAATCCGGATAAACACATTCATTCATTAAAAATCATGTCTCGTAGCATTAAAATAAAGATTTTAAGTGTTATGCACTTTACCGAATCATAAGGTAAAACTCATAACACTTGGGGGGATAATAAACGAAACACATACCGTTCAAAGTGTTCAGATTTCTTTTCGAACATTAGAAAAAAAAATCTTCACACTTAGGGGAGGGGGGAATAATATGATTAAAAAAAATTTAACACTCGTGGCACAAGTGGCGCCGCGGATGTCACTCATAACAAAATCAGTTGCGCGCAACAGACATGTGCAACTCTGAACATTACGCGCGCCACCTGATAATGAACTACGAACCTAGAATTTTACGCTTAAATAAAACTTTGACTTTTACTAGCGATAAAATGATGGAGTTTTCAAACATTATGTATACTTGGAAAGCAACAAAATTAAACTTTGATTTAAGTTATTAAACAAAGTTTGATTAATTTTTCATTTAATTTCTACAAGATTAAAGAAAAATTACAAAAAAAATAAAATTTATAACTTTTTGCAAAGAACTATGCAAAGACCTGATTTCATAATACGAATACATAGGCAATCTTTATGATTCGGTCATATAAAAAAAGGGGAGCTCTTTTTTATTCCAATCATAATTCAAAAGACATTATAGAACTAGATAATAAGTAATTAAAAAAAAAACCATAGTAGCGATTACACTTTATTCAAAAAAAATTATTAAACTACTCATATTGTGTAACACTCTAAGGTTTTACTATGTCCTCAATTGTCACAGTTGACGGAGGAGTAGTATCTATTACAGTACTTTCGGTAGCCTTAGAGCTTTCCCCTTCGCCCTTCTTTTGGACCCAAACATTATTCTTCAACTTAGGAATAGAGGCATTTTCCACTCTTATTCCCTTGTCTTTAGTGTCTGTTGGAGCCTTTTCGCGAGGATTTGGTAAAGGTTCCTTGACCTTCACACCTTGTTGCGCAGGTTTAGGAGGAGCCTTCCTTTTTAGTTCCCTTGAACGAGGCTTAGGTGATGAGGAGAAGTCTAACTTTCTTCTCACTCCTTTGTTTTGGCCATTAGGAGGAGTAGTAGTGGCCGAATGCATCAAAGGCTTGGGTAGATTGTGAGCCAAAGCGGTTTTATTTTGCGATCGAGCCTTATTTAACTCTCCTTTGTCCACCGCGTTCATCCAAGCCTTGTAAAAGGAAGATAGTACTATGCTCGCCGTGGGATTTGCACCACCCACTTCGGAAGACTAGACCAATATTCCATCCAACGGGGAATTCGTTCAGATTTAAAGTTCACATCCTTAGGGGCATCACAATCCTGTGGGGGAATAATTTGTTTCATCTCATACTGTCTCATCACCCTACTAAGAAAGATGTAAGTAGTACTAGAGAGGCCTAAGAGCCTAATATAGGGACAATTAAAATTATTCCCAATCATACTACTTATGTTCCACCAAGGAATCACAAAGCATATGTTAGGAACCCCATGACATATAAAAGACGTCCATTCTTCCTCATTCTTATGTTTGTAAAGAATGCGACGACCAGGGAACTTTCTCACTCCGTTAGCCTCAAGGTTTTGTGGCTGATCAATAATTTGCAAACGCTCCATGAGTCAAATTTGGAGAAAAAAAAACGTACGTGTAATAGGAGTGGACTTCTCGTGAAACCGTACTCGTTAGGGTCTCCTCTGAGGCGATTCAAGCAAAGAACAGTTTTCGCCAACGCTAAGGGAGCGGGTGAATGACACCCCTCTATTTGTTCCACTATGGAAACCTTGGAATAATCTCCGTATTCCTTACCTGTTCTAAGAAAACAATTGACAACAAGACAAAAACATAAAGCACGAATTTTAAAACGTTGTTTCGTTAAGTTGTCACGAGGGGCGACGAAATGTTCAATAAATTTAAATTCACGCCTTCTTCTGTCCCAATTTTGTTCACATCATTGTCATTCAAGCCAAAAAATCGTTGAAAATCAGGTTTGGAATCTGACAAGGTTGGGGCATATGTCACGAGGAGAGTATTTGCAGGGAAGCCTAGTAGAGCCTCAAACTCGCTAGGTAATGGAACAATTTCATCCCCTAGTAGAGCACATATCACAAGTTGCGCTCGCCAACCGCGCGCAACCAATTTACATGCGCGCGGCAGCCGCGCGCAACCCATTTAGTTGTGCACGCCTTGTTTTCTCTCGACATGTTAGTTGGTTTATTTCCGTATTTCGGATTACCAAATAACGGAATATCAACCGAAATCTTATGAATAATCCATACGCTTGCCTTTGTTTGTTTTGTTTCCCTTCTTCATCCTTTTTATTTTATTTCTTTTTTCTTTTTCTTTTCTTTTTTCCTAACTTCGTTTTTTCTTTTCTCTTTTAAGTTCTTTTTTTATTATTTTATTTTTTTTCCTTTTACCTTTTCCTTCCCCTTTGGTTTTCTTTTCTTTTTTTTCCTTTTCTTTTCTTTTCTTTTTTGGTTATTTTTTCGAGGGGAGTAAGTCGGAACCCTTATGATATATACTTTTTCTTTTTCATTCTTTAACACTTATGGAAAAAATATGATATATACAAAATATGTGTCATATGTACAACAATAAAAATAAAAAAAATGTGTATATGTACATTTTCCATAAGCCAAAAAAAAAAAAAATTATAAAAGAGGAAGTCAGGATGCTCGGCGACTCCCGGAAGGCTGTTGTACATCCTACGAAATCCAAAACAAAGATTAATACACGGAATGTGTAATAACTTTGAGCAGAAAAAAATGGGGGCAAACAAACTTACTGCGACCATCTGATGATCACTGCAGGACAAAGCCACGAGGGCTCTCCAATAAGCAGCTCGGAAAGAACGCATAATCCTCACCATGTCGTTCACGGTCTCCCGCGAAACCTGTTCCAGAAAAGTAAATATAAAGGACAGTTATAAAACAAATGTATATAACATATAAAAGAAAAAAAAAGCAAAGAAATATACATGTACAGAATAAACATACCGACTCAATCGTCTCCGGTACGAACGGTATGTCCTCATCCTCCGCCGCTGGAAAAATCTCACGAATTACTGACCCAAAAGCATCGGTATACGTGATCTCCGCCGTGGGAGGCACCCAACCACCCAACTCGACTTGCTGAAAATATGATAACAAAGGAGTCAAGGTTCCAAAGAATATACAATGAAAAAATAAAAAAAAATATACTAACCGGAACGAAAGCTGGAAAAGGAGTCAGCTTGGATGCGACGAATGTTGGGTAAGATGCACCCGACAGCACCAGCTGCTCCACTGGACAACCAAGGATTTCCTGAGTTCGATCCTCGGTAGACAGCAGGTCCAGACGCAGCATCCGGATCAGAGGATCCGCTGGAAACAAAGGCTCCTCGGACGAAGAATGCCAGAGAACGCGCTCGCCTATGAACCAAGAGTCCGTCCTCTGGAACATAGGGAGTCCCTGATAAAGGGCCCGAAAACAGCAGCGAACCATACCTGCCCGGACAACCTCAGAAACCCCGACGATCAAACTCCAAGGACGGAGATCAATCTACAAAACACAACCACATAAGAAAATCATTATAAAAAATATGTGTACGCATGAACATGTGTGTTGTCAGAATACTCACTGACGCACGAGTCGCCGAAAGAATCCTCTGGCGAAAGTTGCCGGCTGAAGTCGCTCATTTCTTCCTAATCATGACCAGACGATGGCCGATAGGAAAACAGGCCTCCCCAAGTATCCTGGGGGGTAGAAAAGGCAGGTACGAGTACCCCCAAGCATAAAGAAAAAGAATACGATTAATCGAAAGCCGAAATTATGATAAAAAAAATACAAAAGATAAAGATACCACTACTAGAAAAAGGGTCTCTAGTATCAGAAAATTTAGTATCAGTAAATATTTCCGATACTAAAAGATTCATTAGTATCAGATAATTTTTTTCCGACACTACTTCTTGGATTTTGACTCAATCTCACTATTAGACTTTATTTTAGTGTCGGAATTTTTTTCATCCGATACTAATAACATAGTAGTATCAGAAACATTTCGATACTAATAGATTTTTTTCCTATCGGAATTAATAATGTTACAAATAATTGCCTATAGTAACCAATTATTCCGATACTAAAGCCTATTTAGTATATCTCATGAAAAATTTACATACTTGGCGCGGGCGGTAAATTAAAATTTTGGGGAAATTTTGAAACACTACACTTCATTTTTATAATTTCACCTCGGTATTATAACCAAAACCAAATTCAAAAGAAAGGTCTTACCTTTTTCTTGAGTAATTGAGCACTCTTATCTCTCCTCCTCCATTTCACGAATCTAGGGTTTACACCAAAATCCAATTTGCTCAAATTCACGAACTACCTATTACATTCGAAGTTTAATTACTTCGATTTTTCTGAAAAAAAAGCAATTGCTGCTCATATCATTTCTCAATTTCTACGCATCGAATGGGATTTGCTACTCAACTTCTAAAATCTCAACCAATATTCACTGGTGGTATTTGGTAAGTTTAACTCACTGATCTACTTATTAGAATCCTCTTTACTTTAAACCTATCCTATTTGATTAGGAATTGTTGACTTATATAAAAATATGAAGAAATTCTTAAATTAGGCATATTTTGAGTTTCTTGATTAATTCCATCGTTAAGGGCAAGAAAACTATGCTGAAAATTTCAATTTATCATAGCTTAACATTGAAAATATTGAACAAATTTATTGGCTTTGGTTATTACTAGAGCTGTGAAATAAGGATTCAATGTAGAATTTATAATTTATTTGATGAGTTTAGATTTAGATTTGAATTTGGATATTTGAAACGACAAAAACTGTAATTGTTATCGCTAGAATTGTGTAATTTTTTTTGTTTTTGCTGTTTTGAGCTTCAATTTTGCTGCAGGTTGGATGAATCTGAATGAAAATACACTGTATTATCAGAGACGTGTTATTTTGCTGGGTATAGTTTGGGTCCAGTGCAATATTATATGTTCATTCTAAAAGGTTGAAGGTGTGTTAGACTTAATTAAAAAATATTTAATTATTTATTGGTTTGCCTCAAACTTCAATGTCCCTTGAAATAGAGATAATATCATTAAATTTTTGGTACTTAGTTATCTCCCTATTTCCAGTATATGTTTTGGATGTTTAATATATCTGTATGGAGAATTGTTGCACATGTTTGATTATTATTGAAGAATAGGTTTAGTTTAAGGAGATATGACTATAAGAGTGAGAGGAAGGAGCAAAATGAAGGAGAGAAAGAACAAACAACCTTATATTTGAAGGTATATGATCTGACCCTTGCAACGCTTTTGTTTTGAATTAAGACTTGGCTTTTTTATTCTCTATTATGTTTCATTTGGGGATGATTTGGGTAGCATCAATTAGAGTACTCCAACTTTAGTTTCAACTATCAACTCAATCACTAGTAATGCTTTTCTATTATTAAAATAGTCCAATTTGCTCACTGATTCACTAATTTTAATTGTATTCTAATGGGTTTATGATTAATAGAGGTTAGTGATGTATCTTTTATGTCTTACATCCTACAGAGCACTATTGTAGTTACGATGACGGAAATATGCTGACATAAATGAGGATGATATGTATTTGGACTACAATGAGATCATATACGCACTTATTAAAGTTTTTATATATGGAGATATATTAGCGTTCATGATGGAGTAATGTTGGTGGTGGTTCTTAATCTTTGTGTTCTAATTTTGTGTAACTTTCAAACATGCAGTTATAATACAGAGGGTTTTACAGAGAGCAAAAGAAGGGGTTTAGTTGTTCCCTAATAAAAATTCGTTTTTCATTGTTGTCTTTAATTTTGCTTGTGGAGCATGGTTTAGTTTACTAAACATTGTTATCTTTATAGTGTTAACTTTCTTATGCCTATTTATGAATTTAGTTGGTATACGCAGCAAGATAGAGAACAATATGAGTACTTTTTGATGGGAAGATTATCACAAACTCACATAGTACTCTCAAGGTACATCTTACTTTCTTGATGAGTATTCATGTCATCTTATTTATCGCCCTATAGTTCATGTTAGAACAATCTCACTTTTAATCTTGATAGCTTGCTGAGTTATCAATTTACTTGTTATGTATGATCAAACTAACCACTATATATGTTCCCCCACCAAACTTAAGAAAGTAAATTAGAAAAGTTTTCTATGGATTATTTCTTATATAAGTTAAAAATACAAGCTACACTAAACAAAATATTATTGTATATGATAATGAAGACATAGCTGAAATTCTCGTATGTCCTTGTTAAACCTTATGGCTAGTGTATTAAGTTACACAATGCATGCTTTCATTGTGTGATGCTCAAGATACTAATATGCTGTTGGATGAATTTGCATGTGATGGTTTTTCTTATTTATGTTAACAGCTTAAATTTTTGATGATCTAAAATGTCCAAGTTTGAAGATCGTTGATGGAAGCGTATAGCTTTTTTGGAAATCAAGTAGCTATTGTATACTTATGTTAAGGAAAAATTATGCTACAATTTTATATCTTCAATGGTGGTGATGATTATGTAAAATTTTCTTTGTATCTTTGTATTACAAGCATGTATATATCAGTTTTTGGTATTAGAACTCCTTAATGTAAAATTGTTTACAGCTCTAAATAAACAAAAATAATGTACAAGGGTTTGGATTATGTATTTAGTTTTGAATCATGTATAAATTAATTGAACAAGGTTCATTAGTTAATAATGATACTATATTTTGTCTAGTATATGAACTTTTCTAATACTAGAGTACTGTTATTGTTGTAAAGTTAATCATTAGTATCAGAAATTTCTGATACTAAAGAGATTTTTCAAAGCTAAGAATAATTATTGTATCAGCAATTTCGGACACTATAGGGTTAGTTTAGTATCAAATACCAATCTGATACTAAAGATTCAACTCTTTTGTATCAAATATTTCCGACACCATAGTATCTTTATAGTATCAGAATATCTTTTGATACCACAATACATGATATTTGTATTTGAATTTCGGTTACTAATTTTCCGATACTATTGATATATCCGATACTATAGGCACCCCTTTTTAGTATCGGAATAAAAAACCGATACCAACACATTAGCCACGGAGGTACTAGTATCGGTTGAGTATCGGAAATTATTTCCGATACTAATGACCTTAGGTATTAGAAAATATCTCTTTAGTATCAATAAATTTCCGATACTAAAGACCAATTTTCTAGTAGTGTACGCACCTCGAGGATACGACTGTGCCACGAAATGGAGATCCGAGGCACCTCAGCAGCTGCCACGGAATCCATCACCCGGGTCGCCTTACCCACTTGCCCCAAATCACTAAGGCAAATGAGTAACCTAATGACGAAACGTTCTCCCCAATCACTCAGAATAGTGATAGAAAGAACATGGGCAATGTATATTCGAGCCAGCTGCTTAGGTGTACACTGCCGATCAACCTCATCGGGCGACAGCTCGTCGGCAAGAACCCAGTACGGACAAGACTACGTGTACCATAAAGGGTCGCCGCAAGACGGTCCCCCACGAGGTCACGCAGCCTCTTGTCTGACCCCTTCACGGCCTCCATAACCATAGGCTCACCTCCGAAAGGATAACCCGTGATCATAGAAAAGTTAAAAGGAGTAACCGTCATCTCTCCCCATGGAAATGGAAAGTGTTGGTGGAATCCCACCAAAACTCCAACAGCCCACGAAGAAAAGCTAACGATGCAGGCTGACTCGATAGATCCCGAAGAGCCGCCAGCTGGGGGCTGATCCCCGAAAGCTCAACCACCTCCTTTACCACGTTGGGTAAACTCTCGAAGCGGCCTCTCATGTCACCCAAGCCGTATAAATGCATGCTAGACTCGCTATATTAGGGTTATGGCTTTTCAAAAGAGGGAAACAATGATATAAAACAAAACGAAGACACAAAAGAACTCACTATGCCGCGCCAACTCCGAATCGAAACGCGATGGTCTGGGTCCCACTTAAGGACTTGAGGGTCCTACTTGGGAGGAGCCTCCCAGACCACATCCTCATGGCGACGTCAATTAGCTCCGACGCATCGTTCCCGAACCTCCTCACGAGGACGTGTCATCCTCTTTCGAGGGCAAACTACCTCGTCAAGTTCGGGTCCTCCTAAATCCTCCTCGACGTAGACAAATGAAGGGGAATCCATGCTATAAAGGATAAAATTCCTTATTAGTTTTTTTATTTTCCCAATAATATTAGTATACGTGTTCTAAACTCATTTTGGCAGCATAACAGCTGTCGAAAGGGAAAAACTCGAAAATCGAATGCCACCCACGCTTGGGGCTACAATACCTGCAGTTAAACTAAGTAAATGGGGGCTTTTAACACCCACGAAAGCCATCCTATACCAGTTTCAACTAAAGTATTCTAGGGATTACATTTTTAAATCTCAAAGAATCAACTATCTTTAGACGAATAATAATAACATGAGCATAAGTTTCGTCTACCAAACAATTTTGAGGTTCGAACATGGCAAAAACATGAAAATGTATATACTTCGCGCCATTTTTTCGGATTTAAAATTTTGTAAAAATGATTCATGAAAGTTATTGTAGTTCTAATACTATAATTCACTTCATAATCAACAAATATAACCAAAATGAGCAAGAAAAACAACAAAATTCAAGCAAAAATTCGAAGAAATATGCTTAGAACGAACTTAAGTAAAGAAATGCTCATACAAGGTTCAATACTCAATCATTTTTCATGAAATTTGTTTCAAAACACTCCTTAAACATAGCATGACAACATGGAAACAAACAATTTCAAGAATTATGGAGTAAATCGGAAACCCCCAAATTCGAAAATTGGGGTTTTGCGGTTCGAAAATTCCCCAATTCAGCCGAAAAATAGAACAAAACAAGTAAAAAAAAGGGGACGAGATCTACTTCCTTTACCTTCACAAAACAATGAAATCCGAGCTTTTTAGAGAGAGAGAAGCGAAAATAGCGAAGGAAGGAGAGAGAGAGAGAGCAAAATAAAAAATCACGCTCAGCGATTTTCTTTTGTTGATTTAAATGTCGCGCACAACTCAACCAGCTACGCGTGACATCCCAGCACAACTAAGAACGATGCGCGCGCCTGGATAGCGCAACCCACTGACTTGCGCGCGGATACTGGTCACTAAAAAACGGTACTCTGATTTTGATTAATTTTTAACGGTTTTTACTCATTATTAGACGTAATGGCGCATAAATTATCAAAATCTTTTAATTTTCTTTGCATCTTGTAGTTTATTTACTTCTTTGATAATTTTTTGCATCATCCTCCATGCACACTGTGCTTTGTGCCTGCCCTAAGCATACGTTTTGGACGTTTTTTCGTGAGCGTGTCTTAAGACATTCCGTAGTGGTGCTTTACGTAAAAGCTCCCATAGACAGGTTTGTCATTTTACTGTACTGACTTTAGAAATGTCACGTTCTTTTCTTTCTTTTTGGCGTCCACAGCAAAAAGGATGGCGTTTTCATACAGCGTAAAATTGTATGGCGTAGGTGTTGCGCAAAATTTCACCTCTTCCCAGCAATGTGATCTACCTCTCGTATCTAAAACGGTAGAGTTTCTGTCTTTCTGTAGGCGTTAGCTAAAATGTGTTGACTGGCGCGCCTAACCAATCGAGAACAGACACTTCTCGATTGGAAGCAAATACGGTAGTTAGTGAGCTTACTGGCTTACCGGACAGTTAGGGTGTCCGTCCACCCCCTATATAAAGAGCGATGTGCGATGTCACATCTATTTAGGCACGTGCCCCCAGTTATAAGACACGTATTTTCATCTTGTGGACAAAACTGCTGAGAGATTTGCCGATTTTCTTCTCTCTCACCGGATTTGGATATATGCCTCCAATCCTGAGACATGTATTTCAATCTTGTGGACACCGAATACTGCGTTTTGACAAGTGAGTGTCAAGAACTTTATTCACATGTTATGCTACGAATGCTGAAACACCTCTTCTTTTATCATCTTTTTAACTTATTAAAATCAGACTAAAGTTTCAATGACGTATCGACGGACTTTAGATCAACGATGCCATAATTGAGAGGATATCATCCTCTTTACTCTTTTTAAACCGATATATTCTCATGACATCACCTAAGATGACCTTTACTTGTAAAAGCGGTCTACATTTGCAAAGGATCAATCTAGATTCTTTAGCTTGTTAAGACTAGAGAATACTTTTTTCTAGCCCTAATAGCTACTTGTCTCAAACACTTAGTGAATCAAGGATCGTTTCGACATCTTTAGCACTACCGAAAGATTCTCTGTTCTAAGGGAACTTCGCAGAATAAGTCTCGGATTTATTTCCCTGGCTACTTTGATCCTCGTCTATTCTAGACTCGATCAAAGTGGGGGCTAAATGTAGACATCTACTTTTGGCCTCCTATCTTGAGAGGAAGTGCTATGACGATAAATAAAGCCATCTTTGTGTTGGATCAACGTCAGGATTGCTTATGGACAACTGATTAAGTCACAAGAATGCAAAATAATTAGCCAAACCCAAAACAAAATTAACTAAGGTCCAAATTAACTAAGCCCGATCATAATTAGGCTTAAGCTCGAGGTTAAAACCTAATTATGACGGATTTAGAGTTGCCTAGGTTAAAAATCAATGATGCCGCAGAGAAATCCGTGCGCATCTCAATGAGTCGCGCTGGTCTGGTGATGCGCTTGCGAAAGATTTAAAATCTCATAAAAATATAAAATCAAATCTTACCATAATACGGCGCGTAAGGCATCAGTTGCGCTGCCCTGAGCAGCGCATCTAAATCACTTGCGATGGGCTGTCGCGTGCAACTTATCCTGATGCGCGCGACAAATGATGAGGCAGAATACCCGAAACCCTAAATGCAACCATTCCCTATAAATAGAGGCTTAATACGAGGCTGAAACAGTCAGAAATTAACCTAAAACGCTGGCAGAAACTTTGTGAACTCTTAACCCTCTTGTCCTAAACACCGCCCCTCAATACTTGTTACTATGGTGGAGGTTTCCGAACAAGAAGGAGTCCATAAGTGTTCTAAACGAAGATCTAGCAAGGAGAAGTGGTAAATTCCCGAGCAATTAGGTCAATCACCTTTAAATAACTTTTAATTAATTAATTAGTGTTGTTTGACCACTTTAAATGAACTTTTAATTAATCAATTCCACGTATTATCTTGCGTTAAAAAAGAATAGAATTGAATAATTAATTGTGGATTGATCACCTAAGTCAAGGCGAATCTTGTTTATTTATCGTTCTTTTCACGAATATCGATTAAATAAGAATAACGACCTTTCCAATGTAATTCCTATGTGATTGATGTTTGTAAATAAAATCAACTAACTTAGCTTTAGGTATCACGTTGCACTGAAATTGTAAAAAGGAAGAGCTAGTAGAGGCCGTACTGGGGCTAGGATAGCGATTCCCCCCTAAAGGGAATGTTATTTTAGTACCCTCGCTCCCGAACTCATTTCTGGTACATGTAGACCAATTTGGGCATGGGTAAATTAAACTTACGATTTGTGCTAAATATCCCTTAAACTCTATTGGGAGAAAGGCATGAACAAGGTTTATGAGTTTTTCTAAAACTCATTGGCGACTCCTACTTGTTTCTTACAAAAACGCGTAATAATAGAATCAATTCTAACTCAAGGTACCCCAAAAAGTAAGGAATTCAAATCCTAATACACCCTAACAAGTGTAAAGTGCTAGGCTTTTAAAGGGCCATGGGAATTTAAGTAAAAGAATCCCCTACGACGGGCACACCCTCCTTACAGCCGTTTCTTGTGGTTGTGCTCATTGGTCCACATACATCGGTTTGTATTATGCCCAACAAGTCACCTGCCCTTTCTCCCAACTTGGAGAATGGCTTCTTTATCATCCTACCTAATAAACATCCTTCGCAATTCTCAAACGAACATTCAAAACCTTTGGCGTCCAACGCCGAAATTGAAATAATGTTTTTAGTAATGTTAGGAACATAATAACAGTTTTCAAGTTTGAAAACCATCCCGGAGGGCAAAGTCAAACTGAGAGTTCCTATGGATACGGCCGCAATTCTGGCTCCATTGCCGACCCGGAGTTCAACCTCTCCCTTTGCTAGCCTCCTAGTGTTCCTTAGTCCCTGAGAATTGGAACAAAGGTGTTAGCCACATCCAGTATCTAATACCCACGATGCTGAGCTAGTGAAGTTTAAGTCTATATCGAATATATCTAATCCAGAAGCAACGGTTCCGTTCTTCTTATTTTCCTTGAATTTGAGGCAATCTCTCTTCCAATGTCCCTTCTTGCAATAGAAGAATTTGAAATCATATTTAGAAGATGTTACCTTCTTGTCCTAGTTATCTTTGGCAGCTTTTGGCTTAGGCAGAAAGATCTTCTTACCCTTCTCCTTGAATCCTTTCTTCTTCTTGCCTGAGCATTTAAAAGGCTTGCCCTTTTTTATCATGAGCATATCATGCTTCCCGTCATCCTTAAGCGTTTGCTCGGCTTGCTTCAACATACCATGAAGCTCGGTGAGGGTTTTCTCCATGGTGTGCATATTATAGTTCTTCTTGAACTGATCATAAACTTTGTGCAGCGAGTGGAGAATGATGTCAATTTCCATCTCGGTTGAATACCCTACGTCAAGCCTTTCCATGTTCTCAAATAATCCAATCATTTTGTTGGCTGACCGGCTCTCCTTTCTTGAGCTTACTCTCAAGGATCTGCCTGGGGTTTTCAAACCTCTCAGTTCGAGCCTGCTCTTGGAACATTATCTGAAGCTCATAAATGATCTCAAAAGCCGTCTCCTTCTCAAAGAAAGTCTTCTGAAGGTCGGGACACATAGTGGCCAACATGATGCATTTGACATCCTGAATGGCAGTTTGCCATCGGTTTAGGGCAACCTCAGTCAATTCCTTATTGGGAGTCTCGGACATTTCCTCATCAAGGACATATTCCTTTTGCTCTTGCATGAGAACTATACGCAAGATCCTTTGCCAATCAAGAAAATTTGGCCCTCTCAACTTCTCTTTGTCAAGAATTGAGCCGCAACGAGAATTGGTTGTATGAGTTATTTTCAAACATGGTTCTACAATTGAAAGAATTTGAAATGAAAAACCATTCATAATACTTAAATAAAATTGAATTCATGCATATTTATCAAACTTATTTAAACGTATTATTCACACATTAAATTATCCCCATTTCGTGAGAATAAGTCGATTCCAAGATCCAAAGAATCAGTGAGTAGTTAAGCATGCTTTGTCTTGTCTTAACACTTAATATTCTAAGGTAAGCAACTCTCTGCTAATGGCTCCAAGCCACTCTTGGTTAGATAAATCGTTGCATCTAATGCTCTCTCAACAACTTATCCACTTTGCCACGACATGTTAGGACTCCATCACTCATATCGTTGAGTATAACCAAAACCAACATGCACACCCGGTATGCCTTACGTTTCCTAGGAGTAATAGTGATGCCTCGCTTTGGCGTAGCCCATCACTACTCTCAATAAGTCGGTAAGTGTTGCTTTGGAATGGCAAATTTTACTCAATATTTTAGGGACCTAGGGTTTCTATGTTGGTTGATTTAAGTGAACTTAATTAATCATCACAACATTCGAAATCCTTAACATGCATCAAACATATTAATCATATATATAAGCATAAATATATATCGAAAACATAAGTAAATGATGCATTTAGCAACTAGCATGACCCCTTGAGTCTTCAAGGGTCTTCTTTTGCAACTTCATGGCTTCATCTTCCAAGAAGCTCCGTCTTCAAGACATAACAAAAATAATGCAAATACTAGTATCTACGATTAGGACTAATCTAAATATTAAGGTACAAAAATACTCAACGGTTCGCAGACCGTATTTAGATTTACCAAAATACATGATGGAATGCAGTCCGTATTTTCTATCCTAATCGGGCCCCACTAGTTGCCATTTTATAAAACCTATGAGAGAATATACATTCCATCCATCCATTCACTATATGTGAATGGCCCATGCATTTTTCAATGATAAATAAGTAACAATGCACAAACACGCGTAAACCAGTAACTAATTTAGGTGGTTAATCCGATTAACGTGCCTAATTAAAACAAGTCAAAGTTGTTTAACCAATTATGTGATTAAGCGCAATTAAAATTGAAGCTCCCACTAAATCCCACATCCATCTTAATTAATCCAATTAATTAAGCCGGTAAACCCAAAATTTTGCAAGTGCCGCTCAAAACCGAGGCCTAGCCTTCAAAATTTAATTAAAATAATTTAAATATAATTAAAAAATTAAAATCGGCGAAACGTAAAATTAGCATAGCCCTAAAACCCCAAATTCCCTAACATCAAGCCTTTCGGCATGGTGTGCTAGACACTGGGGCATGGGTGCCTAGTGAGGGGTCGTGCGCGCGGCTGTGGCCCGAGCCAAGCGTCAAGCCCATAGCTTAAAGCATCGCATACGCGTTATGCTCCCTACGGGGTGTGCTTGCGACTCATGGCCACGAATGCCGCGCACAATGTTGCGGCCCGAGCCAAGCGTCAAGCCCATAGCTTAAAGCACGGCTGTGGCCCGAGCCAAGCGTCAAGCCCATAGCTTAAAGCACGGGGTGTGCGCGCGCACAATGCTGCAAGCAAGGAGCACACCCGCACACACACAGCCACCCACACGCACCAAGCAGCACACACACACGCACAGCCGCAGCAAGCAACGCACGCACAGCCGCAGCACGCATGGCGCACACAGCCACGCATACTGCTGCTGCCTTGATGCTTATAAGCAACGCACTTAAGTGGCACACGCACCAAGCACAGCCAACCCTTGGCAGCCACATACGGGCTGATGTGCAGGCCGGCTAGCAGAGGGTGGTTTTTCCTTGGTTTGCATGCTATACTCTCGGGATTAATTCCAAATTTTTGCGTGACTTAATTAATTAATTCCAAATTAATTTTAGAATAAATTTAATGAGAAAAATAAAAATAACAAGTCCAACTTAATAATTCATTCAAGTGCACAAAACTAAAATTATTTCCAAAAACTATTCTTTAATAAAATTGGTTAAACTTGATGCAACAAAATGAATAGGGCTATTCTCAACATTAATTTAACCAACATAAATTAATTATGAGCTTTGACAAAATTAAAGAGAGAGTTGGAATTATGAACATAAAAATTCAAATAAAGATTCCAACTTTAACTTGTGAATCCTTGAAAATTATATCTTTCAATATGAAGATAAATTAAAATTCTATCACAAGATTGAAACTTTATGATTCCAATCAACTTAATAAATTATTAAATCAAAACTTCATACATGGAATTTAGTAACACAAATATCCAATCACTTAAAATAATTAAAGACTGAATCTTTTGTACTTATGAGCCTCAAGAAACAAACTTTTCACACTTAAAGCAATTTGTTTGCAATTATGTGAAAATTTGAGCCAACTATTAAGCTCCAATTACTACCAAGTAATTATGATCAAAAGTGGTCTAAAATTGCAAAAGCATAAAGGAAAGAACCAAATGCATAATCACAATTAATGTGTCATTAAGATTCAAGGTTTAAAAGAATTAAAATTTTTCGTCAAAACGAAAAATCCCTCAAAACAAGCATTTCTAGGCAGAATTTGGCTTTTTCACAACCCCAGAAGACTCAGAAATGTTACCAAAATATCGATTCCACCCAAAATTCACCAGTCTTGGGCGAAAATCTGGGTTTTGGAGCCAAAGTTCTTAATAAAACAAGATTAAAATTAATAAAATCCAGCTACTAATCTAATTAGCAACATAACCAGAAATTAAATCATTTTTAAACCTTTAAAAAATTTTAGTTACAAAAATTTTTAACAACATACCACTGTTGGGTTTCGATGAGTCCGACTCACCGCGGAACAAACCCGTACCCAATACCTGCTTACAATTAATATAACTAAAACGACATAAATAGCAAGAAAGAGAGAAAAGACGATCTTACCCTTGCCGCGTGCTTCGCTCTCACTTGGAGCTCTTACTTCAAAGCCAAGTCTTGCAAGCTTAGAGACTTCCTACGGTATCCACCCGCAACTCAACCGAGACCGGTCCCTTACTTGGAGTTTAGCTAAGTCGGACCAAAACACTACTCGAGTATTATATAAACTTAAAGGTTTTCTCTCAAGTGGAGATGCCTTATTGAGTTCCTATTCAACTGAATTTCTCCAAATCCTAAGGTGGGTATTTATAGAGAATGTCATGAGAGAACTCCACTCTCCCATCAATGTGGGAGAGTTGGTAAAATCAATTTTCCCATTTTAGTTTTAAAAAAATAATACAATGTCACTTGTTCCATAAAACCTGTTCATGAGGTAACTAATCGGTTTTAACTTGTTTTTGGCGGATTGCTCAAAGTTTGTATTATTTTTGACAATTTTTCCTTTTGTAAATGAAAAACCTATCAATGAAAAGTTGCCTTTTGTTTTCAATTCTGTTATTCATTGCTTTATATGCATGCATAATGTCATAAGCGCCGCCTGTGCAATGCACAAACACCCACTTTTATGCACCAATTATAAGCTAAGTAAAAATTAAGTGGCGAAAAAAACGTCATAAAAAGACATGAGGCCAATGGCCGGATGATATTTAAATTTATAAATTCGTTTGCTCCAACATGAGTATGGCATCCTGTGACGCCCATTCGGGTGAATTCGTCTCAGAGAGTATCTCCCATTTGGATGGCACATTGCTCTATAAACGCATATAGACGACCAAAATTGAACGGCCTAATTGGCCAACTCATAGCCGTCTGACCTAAATAATCTAAAGAACAACAAAGTTTACTACAACCGGATGTCTAAAAACATCAGCCGGGGACCAAGCGTAGTTCCAACTTAGATTATTTACTGAAATCATACAAGTCCTTCCAATGGGGAAAACGGACATAGAGTATAATTGGATTTCAAATACCCTAGACATTGGAAAAATAGTTCAATATAACTATTTAAATCGCCTAGGCCAACGGCTTATCCGCCTCCACAATTGGACGGCTGTGTACCTGGTTTGGGGAAATCACTACTGTGATTGATTGACTTAGGAACACCTCATACTCTTTAAAGTATCAAAAGTTCCCAAGTCAATCAATCAAGTTTTGAAACCAACCACACAGCCGCCAAGGGGCAGCCGGTTTTCTAGTTGCCGCATGCTATTAACGATTTAGGCAAAAAATGCAAAATTTAAAAAAATTGGAGCAAATTGAACAAAACGGACTCAGTTGGCATACTTCATAAATTTTACCCGATCAAATGGCCGGGAAATATTATCAAACGGATACTCATCCGGGCAAAGGTAAAAAGATATTCTTGATTTACCCGACTCCACAGTTAGTAAAAACACAGATACTCGGTGCCGGAGAAAAGTACTTGGCATACTGCCGTAGAAAAAATTAAATCTTGAATCATTGGGGTGTAGACGGGTGGCCTTGAACATCCTCCTCATGCGGGGGAACAACAAAGTCTGAGGGAATGTTCTCTTCTGGCTCTTGATCTTCTCCTCCGCTTGCCTTCTGAGCTGGCTTCCTCTCATAAACCTCCTTATTAGCCTAGATGTCGAACGACTTTAGATCCGGCTTGCCTTCCTCCCGTGCTAACTGAACCTCATCAGCATATTGGTAAGCCAGGGCCCAGATGTCGTATTCTTTCCCCGGATGTAACGCATTCCAGGCTATTTTCCTCCGATTTTTATAGCCAGTTTCATTCTCTTCGATGAGGCGGTTTTGCTCCGCCCTTAAAGTGATCTTGAAGTTAGCCTGAGCTTAGGCCATCTCGTTCTTCAGGCGGTCGATGTCTACCCGGAGATTGGTGTTCTCCTTGTCAGTCCCCTCCAAAGCCTTGAGGTCCGCCTGAGTATTCTTAAGGGCAGCCTCAAAGTTACTGGCATTCTTATTGGCTGTCTCCAAGGAAGCCGTCAGACGGCAGATGTTGTCCGCCTGCGTCATTTCCAAGGCTTTAGATTCAAGTTCATTTATTGTATTTTGATATTGGGCAATCTTTAGCCACTTTATTAGCCCGCTTTACCTCTTCTCTCTTTCGAGTGTACGGCTTCTTGAGCTCACCTACTCTCAGCATAGCCTGTGAAATACAAACGGTACATTAAGGATGCAAGCGGAGAAGTACTTGGGAAATTAAGGGGAGATGTCATACCTTAGATAGGAGGGCTAGTATGCGTTCCAAGTTGAACGTCTCTATGCCAGGGATGACGTCCTTATCCTTCTTTGGAATGGCCCCAAGCATGGACTTGACATGCTGCTGTACGTTCGGCCACCGGGTGGGAGCAATCTACACCATAATTAAGATTGGGTGAGTCAGCTATAAAGGCGGCACCTATCTAGTGCCAGCTACCCAACGATCCTTCAGACGTCTGCTAAGAGTGTGATTTCACTCGCAGGGGCCAGCCAAGCCCTGGCGGAGTAACAAAAGGGTTAGCCATACCTTTAAGGATCTATAGGCTATCATCGCCTACAGTCGTTGCGGAACCGGCTACAGTCTTGGGTGGATCACCACTCTTCGGTACCGAATGGGCACTCGGCTTAATCCTTAAATCAATGCCTAGGCCAAAGCCCTTTTAGGCTGATACTTTTCCCCCCGATGCTCATGCGGCCTTTTCCAAACGAAGCATCTTGAGCTGTCTGAGCGGACGATGCTCTTTGAGATTTGTTAGGGCTGTAAGCGTCGTCATCTCGAGTCCGTTTGATTAGAATTTGGAAGGACCTACGCTTGTCAAACATTGTGCTTAGACCGTAGACGGAAAAGAATGCCTAGTCTCTCAACCATTCATGTTTTGGTATCCAGTTCTTTGGAACATTTATTACTTCCCCGGTTGAGAGGGTGTCTATTGTGAGCTCAAAAAATCCCGGCTCTATAATCTTCTCATTGTCCTCATCAAGGATAGCAGGGAACTTGCACTTTTGACCCAGAAGGTCAGGTTTCTTATTATATCGGAGGGGTTCATGGTTCTCACGCCGTGTGGGTGCTGAAACCAGATAAAACCGGTTCCTCCAGTTATCCCACTTAGACGGTTTATCTAAAGTCATTTGATATTTGGGATAAGTGGTCAAAGTATACCATGCCCTCCAGCCGTCTGGGTTGCGACTAAGATAATGTATATGGGAAATCGCCTCCCAACCGGGGGTGCAGACCTTGCATCTCGCAGGTTGCAATGTAGCCTAGAATGTTGACCCAAGAGTTTGGGGACAACTGCCAGATGCCTAAGTCATAACCCCGCAGGATGGCTTTAATTGCATTGTGTAGGGAGAATGGGTGACTAGCCAAAAACGCTGCCTCATAGCAGCCGAAATATTCGTTGCAATTAGGCTGGTCATCCTTCCAAGCAATGGTGCTTAGCTCAGGCGACACCCGGATCTTATACGCCCCGCTAAGGGATCGTTTGAGTTTAAAGGCATCAAGGCCTTTCTCCATGTTTGCTCTGTCTCTAGCTGAAACATGGGTTCTGAGGGGATCTCTTTCCTCTTCCCATTTTTTCCTCTCCTCCACTTCGCTGTCCTCAAGCAGGGAGAGGGGGTCATCGTTGCTATCTTCAGAGCTAAACCCAGAGGCGGTGCTTCCCCCATCTCTTTTTAGAGACCTCATCACCATCAGATCCAGAGGCAGAGGCAGCCTCTTCCTCGTCTCTATCTTCGGGCTCCATCTCTTGAGAGCCAGCATTGGAGACGGCTTTTTTACCGTCTCTATCCTCAGAATCAGCTAGGATACCATGACTTTGGGTGCTAGGGATCCCAGAAGGGAAGTCAACTTCTTAGTCCACCAGCATATCATCCCCCTCAACTGGTGTGACCTCGTCAAACGGTACCTCTAACGTACCGTCTATCCTTTGTCGTCTTCGGGAAGTTTGTTTCACTCGAGCCATTGTGTCCTGCACAAACACAGAGACGGTCGGTTTCGAGGATGTACAATGCTGCTCCATACACCCAGCGCCAGCACCCCAAGTCCTAGCCTCAGCCATACCAGGACACCGGCTGACTACTGACCTAGGCTATGCCGTGTGTGTTGGTGATGAATCCATTAATTGAATATAAACGTACAAACGGAAAAAACAAGAATGAGCTGAAAGGGTAGAGACGGTACCTTAAGATGTGGCTCTAAAAGGTGTCAGGCGTTGTCCGGCTGTAACAGGCAGGCATGAAGCGTTTTTGCTTGTATATAGCATAAGTGGTTGTTAACCAGCTGGACAAGCAGACAAAAAAGGAGCTGTTTGTGAATAATACAAACGGGTATAAGACACTCTCTCTCTAGAAAATCTTGACTTTCTCTCTCTAGATTTTTTTGGAAACGTCAAAAATAAAAGGGGGTAGAAGTCATATTTATAAAGGGGTAAATTCAAGGGCATCCCTGTAATTTCCCCGGAATGTGAAAGGTTAAACCTAAATCACTGTTAAAATTAACCTATCAGTAACATAGTGACAAATGTCATAGATGCCACATGGCATGCCACGTCACATCTGTAAGGGGCAAATGTTTTGGGTAAAAATACCCATGCCAAGTGGCCCAATTAGAAGGTGACACATGTCTCCCTAAGAGAGGTCCAAAGTGGACCACTCTCTACATGACACGTGTCTCCCCCGGGTTGGTGGGAAAAGACTGCCTTAAAGGCCCAAATCCCGAGAAAGCCGCGATGCGGCTCAGCCCATCAATCTTAGGTTTTCTGTAACCTAGGCAGGGGCACAATTCCCAATGACCCTATAAATAGGGAGATTCCCCCTTTTTAGGGACACGTTCATTCATTACATCTTACCTACATCTCTTACATCAAAGAATTCACCTGATCTCGGAATCCGAGAAGATCTCACTTTTACTTTTCAACGCTTTTACTCTCTTCGACCGATACTAACTTGATCGTCGGAGTCGGAGCTCTTACCAACCGGAGTCTCCGTGTTTTCCAATTACAGATCGTGTGGGACTAATCTTGGTGACGTAACTCTCCCGAGGGACTAGAAAACACCCAAAACACTAGTCCCTCAAGAAAGGATGACCATAAAGAAGCAGAAGAACGAGAAAGCATGGGTGCTAATCTGAGAGTAGCATAGAAGGAGTTGGGAACTCCGGGAGACTATAGGTTTGAAAGAGGAATTGTTCCTTCCACAACACCGACAAATGACTTTGAGATTAGACTGGTTATGATTACGTTGACAGAAAGGCATCAATTAGTGGTGCCAAGCATGAGAATCCCCTCAACCATCTTAGGGAATTTAAGAAGTATTGCAATACCATTAAGGTGAATGGAGTTACTCAAGAGTGAAAGGAATGATGTCCTTCGAACAAGTGTATTATTCTGATAGCGGGTTCAAAATTATTAGAAAGCTAATATATTCAGTAAGGTCAAGTGATCGGAATGCCTGGGTGGAGGCCGCTTCCGATCAGTAATATTAATATAATTAATATTACAGCTTAATCTTAACTGAACCCTTCGGGTCACACCCAAGCAAATATATGCGAACCAACTCGACGAATTAATTCGGAAGAAATTAATTCGTCGCCTGAGTGTTAAATATTTAGACGTCGGTAAATTCGAGCTTAGAGCGTCGAAACCGATCGTCGGAAGTTGAATCGAAAAATAGTGAAAGACGAGACGAAAAATACTAATAAAACAACAAAAGACCAAAATACCCCTAGCATCGGAATGCCCTAGCAAACCGAGTGCTAAGGGCGTATGGCCTAGCATGGTGGCTAGCATGCGCACCAAGCCGAGCCTAGGCTAGCTAGTGCGTGCTAGCGCACTCATGCTAGCATCGCAAAGCTAGGCGCTGCCTAGTGCGTGCTAGCATGCTAGGCACTACCTTGTGCGCGCATTGGCTAGCAAGCCATGCCGCAACAAGCTGCAGCAGCTAGCACGCTAGGCGCGCCAGCTAGCCATAGCTAGCAGCAGCATGGCGAAGGCCATTGCTTGCTAGCAGCGAGGCCAAGGCACAAAGCCACAGCAGCCCGCACAAGCATGCTGGCGTGCTGGGCAGCAGCGCCTAGCAGCCTGCATGCGAGTGTTGGGCCTGCTGGGCTTGCGTGCTCGTGGGTGCCACGGACAGCAGCACATGGCAGCCCACCTTGGCTGCCTTGGTGCCCAAGGGTGAGTGCCATGTGGTTTGTGGTCCTTGAGTGTGCGTGGTGTGAGGTGGACAGCTAAGGGAGAGGGAGTGGGGAGCAAGTTTGGTCCCCCCCCCTCCTCCAAGTGGTCCTCACCTAACCACTCACATAAGCTTGCCACTTGTTGATTTATTACTAGCTTGATTATTTATTTTATTTTAGCTTTAAAATAAAATGGAAAAATCATACTATCCCACATTGATGGGAGAGTAAATGATACTCCCATCATTTCCTATAAATACCCAAGTATGGGCATTGGGAATGATGCTTGAGTGGGAGTTAGAAAGAGCATTCCATAATTTTGGGAAAACTCTTAAACTCACATAACACTCGGGTTTGGGTCGGACCTTGCTAACCCCAAGGTAGTAGACCTTAAAGTTGTGTTCGCCCATTTGTGGGTGGATACTGTCGGAGGCACGGCGCTTGACGTGCTAGTAGCTTTCAAGTAAGAGCCCCGGGTTTTGGGCGAAGCTCGCTTCGAGGGTAAGATTCGTTATCTTTTCTTTGTGAATATTTATTTATGCTTTGTGATTTTAATTATTGCGAGTGGTTCCTTGGGAGGGGTTGTTTCCGCGGTGAGTCGGACTCACCAAACCCCAACAGTGGTATCGGAGCCCCACTCGTTTATTTTTATAATCATGTTTTTCAAGGTTTATTTTTTGGCTTATTTTTCTGGTTTATGTTGCTAATTAGATTAGTAGCTCGGTTTTTTTTATTTAATCCCGTTTTTAATGTCGAATTTAGCCCAGAACCCAGATTTTCGCCGAAGACTAGTGAATTCTGGGTGGAAAACGTGTTCTGGAAAGGGTTTTACCCCATTGGGACTGTGATTTTAGCCAAATTCTGACCAGAAATGCCTTTTTCGAGGGGTTTTTCGTTTTTGACGAAAAATTTTAAGTCTTTTCTAACCTTGAAATTAATGGCATAAATTGTTGATTATATGGTTGATTATTTGCATAATTTTCTGCACTTTTATGTCCCCTTAAAGCACACTTACTTGGTAGTATTTGATGCTTAAAGATTGATTTATTTTCACATAATTGCAAACTAATTGCTTTTTAGTGTGAAAATTTTATTTTTGAAGCTCCCTAAGTGTTAAAGATTCAATCTTTATTTGTGATAAGTGATTGAAACTTTGAAAACCACTAAATTCCATGTTATTTTGAATTGAACCTTGTTGTTTTAATCATTTTGAGTTGATTAGAAACATAAAGTTTCGATTTTTGTGATAGAAATTTGGTTATCTTCATGTTGGAAGATATAATTTTCAAGGATTAACAAATTTTAGATGTTGGAATTTTCATTTGAACATTAAAGTTCATATTTTTCCAACTTCCCTTTAATTTGTCAAATTCTCAAGTTTAATTTAAATTGATTAAATTGAAAGTGATAAATTACCTCAATTTTATTTTGCACCAAGCTAAACCAATTTAATTAAAGATGGTTCTTGGAATTATTTTGGTTATTGCACTTTGAAAATTTTATTAAGTTAGACTTGTTTAAAATTTTATTTTGCTCACTAACTTAGTTCTAAAATTAATTTAGAATTAATTATTTTTGTCTCGCGGAAAAGGGATCAAATCCCAAGGTAGTGGCACGCAAAACGAGGCAATGCACCACCATGGCGAGCCGGGCTGCACAACAGCCCGCATGTGGCTGCCAAGGTGGTTGCGCCGCCTCGATTGTGGGCCACACGCACGGCAGCAGCCACGGGCGGCTGTGCTGTGGCAGCGGCTTGCGGCCGTGTGCCGTGGGCCGTGTGTTCATGGTCTTGGCGTGTGCGTATGCTTGGTGCGGTGAGGTGATTAGCCGTAATAGGCTTGATGTTAATTATTTTTCCATTTATTTATTTTAATTAATTTTGTTAATTTTAATTAAAATTTTGGGAGGCTAGGCCTCGGGTTTTTAAGCGGCATTGGCAAAATTTCATTTTGACAAATTTGGGTGCTACCGACTTAATTAATTGGATTAATTAAGGAAATGCGGAATTTAGTGGGAGCTTCAATTACTAATGACGTAATTTATATAATCGGTTAAACAACTTTGACTAGTTTTAATTAGGCGTGTTAATCGGATTAACCACCTAGATTAGTTACTAGTGTGCGCGTTGTTTGAATGCATTTTACTTGTTGTTAATTTTGTAAATTGCATGTGCCATTCACAAATAGTGAATGGATGAATGGAATATATATTTTCTCTCTCTCTCACAGGTTTTATGAAATGGCAACTAGTGAGGCCCGACTAGGATAGAAAATACGGACTACGTGCCGTTATGTATTTTTGTAAATCTAAATACGGTCTACGCACCGTTAAGTATTTTTGTACTTTAATATTTAGATTATTCCTAGTTATAGACACTAGTTTTTGCATAGTTTGGTTTAGTCTTGAAGACGGCGTATGTTGGAAGACAAAGCCTTGAAATGCAAATGAAGACCTTTTGAAGATATGAAGATTTCAAGGGGTCATGCTAGTTGCCAATATGCATCTATTATTTCGCTTTATATTTTATGGTCATATATATGTGTGTGAAATATTCGTTAGATGCATGTTTAGGTTTTCTTGATGTTGCGATGACTAGTTAAGTTCACTTAAATCAACCAACATAGAAATCCTAGGTCCCTAATAATATTGAGTAAAACTTGCCTTTCCAAAACAACACTTACTAACCGGACGATGGTGATGGTAGGCTACGCCAAAGCGAGGTGCCATCACTCCTCTAAGGGGCATAAGGCACACCGGGTGTGCACGTTGGTTTTGGTTTAACTCATCGGTATGAGTGAGGAGTCCTCACATACCGTGGCAAAAGAGATACATCGTCAAAGATGCATTAGATGCGACGATTGTCTAACCAAGAGTGGCTTAGAGCCATTAGCAAGGCAATGCTTACCTAGAAGATTGAGTGTTTAAGACAAGCCAAAGCATGCTTAACCACTCTTTGTTTCTTCGGATCTTGGAATCGCCTTATTTTCGCCAAATAGGGAGAATTTTTATGCGTAAATAAGACGTTTAAGTTTGCATGAATGCTATTAAATTTCAAACTTATTATGTTCTTGATAAATGGTTATACTTTGCACTTATATTCATAGTACTCTAAATCAAATAATATTGTTTCCATGATTGGTAAAGGAAATCCTTGAGAATAGTTCTCAAAGACAGGAAAAGCATTTCTAAAATACAATTCTCATAAATGAGTTTTATAACTAAGTCCGAAAGGACGGTTGGACATCATGTAATCAAAATACTAGGTAGTTTTGATAAAACATGAGGTATTGAGTTGAAAACTCAAGATTGTCAATGTTTGACAACCAACGTATCTTTTCGCATCATACATAATTGAGTAGGACTCATTGATGTAGTAATTCGAGTAAGAATTAATGGAAAAGATGGAACTTTATTTTACGCCGCACTAGGTGCTTGATTATGCCTAACAAAGTATAAGAGTCAAGGTACTTAAAGAAATGATTTTTAAAGTAAGATTATGAGATATTGTATGATAAGAAATATAGGAAAGAAGGAACGAAGAAAAGGAATTAGATTTCATTTCAACTCATGAGTTCATGTTATTGTAGTTTACTTAGCAATTCGTTATCTTCACAAGTATCGGATACTGCTTGAGTGTTCCACTATGATAGTGACCTCAAACTATTGAAGTTAAGCTAAGTTATCGACTTACAAGCTTAGGATGAAGCAAGAAGAGCTACATCAGTTGTAAGGTCGTATGTTTTGTTTAAAGACCTTTTAAGCCAAAGGCTGGAACAAGTAATGGTTATTATGTTCCATAATCAGCAATTGATCCGTTTACACACGGAAAGACTAACATTCAAAATAATGAGCAATAGTTGCGAGATTTATTTAATTGGCATGGCTATCCAAGTGTTGAGTCAAGAATGCTTGATTATAAACAAACATTTCCCTAACATGATAAACTCACTAAGCTCAAGTTATGGGCTTGATTTGCGTTCCAAACATCTTTAGAAATGTCACATTGACAAGAACGTACTCAAGGCTCTATTAGATAGGCTCTTGATAGTTTCTCGAATTGGAATCGTTCTAAGACAAGAAAGTCTTACTTGTTGAAACCGACAAAGCAGAGAGCTATTGTTCTCGGTATAGACAATTGACTCCGAAGGCTAAAGAGGATTCAATTACTTCAACGTTTCACAAAGAATTTGAAAGGATATGGCTATATTCATCAAATGTGAACAAACTTGACTTGAGTAGCTCAAGAGTTCAGTGAAGTACATAATCGACTTGGCAAGATATCAAAACGTCTAGATTAGATGGAGCGATGTTTTCTTGAGCCAAGCGTGACTATCTCAAAGTTATGAATGGAAAATTTCATAAAAAACTCCACAAAGAACATGGTGTGTCTTCACGGAGACCTCGGTGTCATTTGAAAATGACTCGAACGATGATGGTTCACAACCCTTCCTATAAAGTTCTTAAAGATTTGCACAAATGACTAATATTACACTAAACAAAATGTCGAAGCTAAGAAAGGACGCCATATTTAGTTATGGATAGAAATAACTTCTAAAAGTCTTTTCAAGTATATGTCTAAGGCTCTTAGTCTCAGTGGGAGTTCACTGGCTCAGTGGGAGCTAGGTGACTCAGTGGGAGCTGAATGGCTCAATAAAGACTAAGATAGCTCAAGTAGGAGCTAACTGTTTGTTTCACAACGAACTTTTACCCAAAGACAATACACATGTCTCTTTGTAAGCATTCAAGTGAGACTACGGGTATTACCTCCACATCCTAATTGAGGACAAAAAAAATTATTTGTTGCTCTAAGTAGTGTCTTTCTGGAAAGTAACACATTTCCAAAACGACAAGTGGTAGGAAAATGAACTCGATGACCATCGAGCTTAGCAACAAACTAGAACTGAGAATCTCGGAAGACCTTAAAGGACTTCGTGATAATCCTTGATCAAGAATACTCAAAAGGACTTTATAAGTGCCTTAAAAGAGAATTCATTACTCACAAAACATTAAAGATGTTGGAGTAAGATCAACATAATAAAAGGGCTTTGAAAGCGCCTTAAAACTCAGTGTTTGTTGCAATTACCCCGTATAGGTATAGAATTCACCAAAGGCTTGGATTGAATCCTATAAATTTTCTATTAAGTTAGAAACAAACCTAAGACTTACAAGCATACTATTTACTATTAGATAGTAAAGGAATAATGTCTTGTAAGATAGCTACGACAAATCCAAATTCCGAATAATGGTTAAAAGCCATGAAAATCCGAAATAGACTCCATGTTTGAAAATCATGTTTGAAACTTGATTAATCTGCATGAAAGATGAAAGACCCATCGATTGCAAATAAGTTTTCAAGGAGAAAACTAACAAATGTGGAAATGTATATGCATACATAGCTAGATTGGTTGTAAAGGATATATTTAATTTCAAGGAGTTGATTTTAATAAAATCCCATTCACCAATCGGAATGCTCAAGTATTTTCGTGATTGATCTAGCAAAATTGCGTATATGAAATATGGCAAAATAGATACCAAAACCGCCTTCGCAAAATGGAATTTTGGAAGTGACTATGGAATAGTCTAAGGGTTTTGAAAATCTAAATAATGCTAGATTTGAAATCAAGCACATGGAATCCGTCATGGGATTAAAGAAAGCATTGCATGAAGAAATTGGAACGTGTTTTCTCATAAAGTTAATAAGAGGATTGACTTATGGAGAAACATAGAAATTCTGATGAACAAGAAGTTTAGTGGGAGCAAAAGTAATGGTCCAACAAGATGTTTACGAACTCTATTGTGAAACAACTATCAAATGCTAAATGCTTAGATTTGAAAGTATTTTTCGACAATGGACCGAGCTAAAGACAATACTTAGTACATGTTGGGAATTAAGTTTTATGGTATAGACTTAATTTAAATGTTTAAATGAGTAAAGGAAATTACCATGAAAAACATGAAGGACTTTGAAAGGCTTTCGACCCATATGTATGAAGCTAAGTAAATGTTTGAACTAAGTATAAGCTAGGCTAAGTACTAAATCAAACAAGAAAGACTCTAGTAAGAGACTTTCAATCATATCATATAGCGAACAATTTGGCAAGACTCAGTGTAACTGTATGAGCTAAATGTCACATGGATGGAATAAAATTGAGAATAATTCTAGAATTAAATCCATCATGTAAAGCTATGATATGGAATCGTCAAATGACTTACATGCTTAGAGCATGTGAAGTACGTATATAATACCAATCAACATTAATCTAAGTATTAGATCATTAGATTATAGTCAAGAACATCCAAAGAACTTAGATAAGTAGTTGGATGAGTTCTTGACGCATGGAAACAAATATAATTTGAGTTTGGATGTTGCAAGCACAAACCTTAACAAGGATTAGTTCCTTAGCAAGGAAGCCATTTATAAGCACGAGGCAAGAAGTGTCGTGGCTTGAGAATGGTAACATGGATGTGCATCCATGTATAATGTGCGGGAATTTAAGGAAAATTTCCATGATCACAAGTGATTAGGGTATCCCAAATCGTTGTGAGTCGCTTGGAGTAAAACCCAAGCAAGGCATCATCGGGGAGTCTACTAAAATATATGTTGAGAATATTGTTGCCTTAAAGGCAATAATAAGATAGATGTTAAATGGAAAGGTTCGTTGTTGAACATTAATGATTGTAGGTTGTCAAGTAGAAGGTCTCAAATCATGAAAATGAGTGGGAGCCATTGCTTAGACAATAAATCCTGAATCACATATAATCCATTAACACTCTCAAAATTTTATCATCTTATTATGGAAATGGTGGATAATGAAGATGCTAAGGTTTGCAAAGTAATTATAACTAAACCTATGCAATAAGTGAACGACAACATTCATAATTGCATGAAAGAAATCAAGCATATCAAATATGAGTGTGATTTCTATGAATGTTTTATAAAGAGTACTACTCTTAAAACATTTTGGAAAAACCATTTATCATAAGATGAAACATTGTGAAGTTTCATAGTGGAATAAAATATTTCTAAATATTCCACAAAACTATTTAGTTGTGGTTTAGAATTAAATAATGAGTCCATTCGATTTTAATAAATATTCAAAATAGGGTATCAAGTCAATGGCTTGGATAAAGAAACACCTATTAAGTGAACGTTGAATATTTTAATCAAGGTCGTATTTTGTGGACGAATAATGACCATCAGAGATTAGTGTGTAGTATGATTTGTAGCACCGTTTCTTGTGCTGTGAGGATACAAATCATTTGCACAGGTATTGGTTTAGAACCATACTGGACAGACCTATGAGGATGCTTTAAGAGATTAAAAATCGTCATAAGTATTTTCTCATTATTACTATCGGAACTCTTTTCCTTTGACCATGAGTAGTGGGAGATCTCTTGTTTGAGTACTGGTCCGCTTTGGTATCCGCCAAAGGTCTGCCGTAACTGGGGATTATAACGACATATATCGGGCGGGTGAGTCCTCTTAGTAAGAGAAGCTACATTACAAGACTGGAAATGTCCCCCTACTAACAATAGGGAACATGTCTTATTGTTTACAAGGCCTCTCGAAGAGCGAGACTGTGAAAAATGCATGGCCGTGCTCAGATGGATTTTAGAAAACATCTGCTTATTGACAGTCAAGCTCGGATTTCGAGAAACACTTCTGGACGTAACAGAGATGACTAGTAATCTTACTCTGTAGTTCATGAAGAGACATGAAGAGACATAGGATAAGGGCTATACACTAACTGCACACTAGTCCGGAAGGACAAGTGGGAGATTGAAAGGAATGATGTCCTTCGAACAAGTGTATTATTCTGATAGCGGGTTCAGAATTATTAGAAAGATAATATATTCAGTAAGGTCAAGTGATCGGAATGCCTGGGTGGAGGCCGCTTCCGATCAGTAATATTAATATAATTAATATTACAGCTTAATCTTGACTGAACCCTTCGGGTCACACCCAATCAAATATATGCGAACCAACTCGACAAATTAATTCGGAAGAAATTAATTCTTCGCCTGAGTGTTAAATATTTAGACGTCGGTAAATTCGAGCTTAGAGCGTCGAAACCGATCGTCGGAAGTCGAGTCGAAAAATAGTGAAAGACGAAACGAAAAATAGTAATAAAACAACAAAAGACCAAAATACCCCTAGCATCGGAATGCCCTAGCAAACTGAGTGCTAAGGGCGTATAGCCTAGCATGGTGGCTAGCATGCGCACCAAGCTGAGCCTAGGCTGGCTAGTGCGTGCTAGCGCACCCATGCTAGCATCGCAAAGCTAGGCGCTGCCTAGTGCGTGCTAGCATGCTAGGCACTGCCTTGTGCGCGCATTGGCTAGCAAGCCATGCCGCAACAAGCTGCAGCAGCTAGCACGCTAGGCGCGCCAGCTAGCCACAGCTAGCAGCAGCATGGCGAGGGCCATTGCTTGCTAGCAGCGAGGCCAAGGCACAAAGCCACAGCAGCCCGCACAAGCATGCTGGGCGTGCTGGGCAGCAGCGCCTAGCAGCCCGCATGCGAGTGTTGCGCCTGCTGGGCTTGCGTGCTCGTGGGTGCCACGGACAGCAGCACATGGCAGCCCACCTTGGCTGCCTTGGTTCCCAAGGGTGAGTGCCATGTGGCTTGTGGTCTTTAAGTGTGTGTGGTGTGAGGTGGACGGCTAAGGGAGAGGGAGTGGGGAGCAAGTTTGGTCCCCCCCTCCTCCAAGTGGTCCTCACCTAACCACTCACATGAGCTTGCCACTTGTTGATTTGTTACTAGCTTGATTACTTATTTTATTTTAGCTTTAAAATAAAATGGAAAAATCATACTATCCCACATTGATGGGAGAGTAAATGATACTCCCATCATTTCCTATAAATACCCAAGTATGGGCATTGGGAATGATGCTTGAGTGGGAGTTAGAAAGAGCATTCCATAATTTTGGGAAAACTCTTAAACTCACATAACACTCGGGTTTGGGTCGGACCTTGCTAACCCCAAGGTAGTAGACCTTAAAGTTGCGTTCGCCCATTTGTGGGTGGATACTGTCGGAGGCACGGCGCTTGACGTGCTAGTAGCTTTTAAGTAAGAGCCCCGGGTTTTGTGCGAAGCTCGCTTCGAGGGTAAGATTCGTTATCTTTTCTTTGTGAATATTTATTTATGCTTTGTGATTTATTTATTGTGAGTGGTTCCTTGGGAGGGGTTGTTTCCACGGTGAGTCGGACTCACCAAACCCCAACAAAGAGTTCATTCGACTTAAACTTTTCCCTTTTTCTCTCATTGGACGTGCTTTAGAGTGGTTAGACAAAGAGGTGAAACCAAACTCTTTGAGGACATGGGATGAAGTGACAAAAGAGTTTCTATCTCGTTTCTATCCACAAAAGAAGACGGCCGAAGCAAGGACGCTCATTGGAATGAGAGCTTATATGAGGCATGGAAATGTATAAGGAGTATCAAAGAGTGCGCGAGTTCCCACATCAAGGGATTCCCACCTATCAAATCATCTAAATTTTCTATGGAGGTCTAAGACCTCAATTAAATTCTTTCTTAGATGCCGGTGCCAGAGGTCCTATCATGAACAAGACGGAAGAGGAGGTAGTGGACATAATTGAGGACGTAGTGAGACACTAAATGGATTGGCAAGAAGGTGAGAGAGAGTCGACAAGCAAAAGTGGTTCTACGATGTATTCGATCGACCATCTCAATGCCATCAACAAATTGACCTCACAAATTTCAAACATGGGAAAGGAGATGACCTTGATCAAAGCAAAGCTTGAGAGTGCTTCGTCACAATCACCAATACATCCCTCCCACAATAAGGGTAGAGGTACATCTTCTAACTCAACTCCTCTTTTTACTTCAAGCAATATGCCAAATGGTTGTTTGTTTTGTGATATATGTGGATCATATGATCTTGATGCTTCTAATTGTCCATATGCTTTTGATAATTATGATGTTGATAACAATGAGTGTGAACAAGTGAAATTTGTTTCAAACAACAACAATGGGCAAAGATTTGATGGCCAAAGGAACAATGGGAGTAGGAACTTTCACCAACAAGGAAACTTTGATAATTATTACCAAAATGGAGGTTACGGAAACCAAGGAAATCAAAATTTTTGAGGCAACTATAACAATCAAGTCTATAATAATCAAAGTCAAGGTCAAGGGTATGGAAACCGAAGCCAAAATCAAGGTTATGGTAACCATCACCAAAATAGTGGCCAAAATCAAGGCCGGGGTAATTGGAGCAACCAAAATCAGGGCAATATTCAAAACAACAATGAAAGGGGAAACCCACCCGGATTTGCTCCAAGAACTCAAAGCAATGGTGACAATTCCTATGCCCAACCTTCATCTTCTAGGACTACTTTGGAAGAGATCATTAAGAACCAAACAAAAATTTTGATCACCTACATGTTTGAGATGATGACACACAACAAAATGCTTGAGACACAAATCACTCAATTGGCAAATACCTTGAAGAGAGTGCTAGCCCTACCTCTTTACCCTTTCAAGGAGTTGATCATAAGAAACCGGTGATTCTATCACCACTAGGACTGGTAAAGTGCTTGAAGAGAGTGTTCTAGGAAACGTGAGGAGGGTGAGAAGGTGAGTGATTTATGTGGGGAGAAAGAGCTTGATGTGTCAAGGAAGGAGAGTCATGATGCCAAAGAGGAAGTGAAAATTGAAGGAAAATTTCATGATGATGTAATCAAACCCAAACTTCCATACCCCCAAAAGTTCTTGAGAAACAAGATTAATGAGAAATTTCGGAGAATTCTTCATATTCTTAAGGAAGTTCATCTTTCTATCCCTTTCACCAAAACTTTGACACAAATGCCAAGATATTCTAAGTTCCTTAAGGAAATTTTGAGTGGAAAAAGAGAGTGTAATGAGGTTAATTCAGTGAAAGTTGGGGAGTGTTGTAGTGCTTTTATCCACAATGATTTACCCGAAAAGATGAAAGATCCGGGCAATTTTTCAACCCTTTGCAAGATTAATGGAAAAATGTTTCAAAATGCTATTTGTGATCTTGGTGCTAGTGTTAGCATAATGCCTTGTTCCGTTTTTAAGAAGCTTAAGTTAGGTGAGCTTCTCCCAACCAACATGACCATACAATTGTCCGACTGTTCTATTAAGATTCCCAAAGGAAGAGTTGAGGATGTCCTCCTCAATATAGGTGAGTATACAATTCTCGTTGACTTCATTGTGCTTGAAATTGCGGAAGATGACATTATACCTATTTTCCTACGGAGACTATTTTTAGCTACTTCGGGTGCTTTGATTGATGTGAAAGGTGGCCTTATTACATTGCGTGTTTGTAGACACCAAATTGTGTCTCCCCAAAAACCAAAACCAGTGATGAGTACTTTTCACATCATTGATATCGAGTAAGGTGAAATGTTGAAGAGTCTCTTGATGCATCTGTTTTCTAAAATGTTTTAATAAAAATATTTCTTGCTGTTTTCGAAAATATTTCTTTTCGTACTCTATATATGAAAAACATCCAGTCCAGTTGAGTTTGGTCCATAATAAGGGTCCAATAATTGTGTAGTTGGATGGGGCTTGAAAAGACATTTCCAACGATATACTATAAGCCCAATTCCGATGAATAATGAGGAAGTTATGGCCAAATACTAAACTAGGCTCAAACCGGATTTTACCTACGACCCAATGATCATGTAGAGGGTCCAAAGGTTTAATCCCATTCCTAAACTAATTAGGATTAATTATAAGCTTCTATGAGTTACTAAAAGATCTTAATTATCCTTTTTGAAAAGATAAGATCAAAGAGTTTGAAATTGAATAAGACTTTCCTGTTTTAAGTCCTAATTCTATTCGAAATGAAAGACGTTCAAAGATGTTCAGATATTATTTTCGTGACTCATAATTTTTATCCACATTTTATATGGTTGGATAGATCTTGAGATTATCTTTCCAATGATATATTATAATATTGATTCCGAGCTATGACCAAAAAGATATGAAAAAATACAAAACTCTATCCAAAACTGACATCGTCCCACTATTTCGGCCATATCTTTTATCCTACAAAAGATTTTAATCTCATTCTAATTGAATTGGAAATTAGACTTCAATAGATTTCCAATGACATATTATATTCCTTATTTGAAATTTTGTATCAAAAGATATGATAAAAACAAAATGCATAAAAAATTGTTCCATCGCCAAACGATAGCCCCATCACATCGCGATGGACCCTATCGCACCGCGATGGCTCTGCGACATAACCAATTTTATTCCGATTTGAATTCTAACTCTTTTATAATCGTTTCCGGATGTTTTTCTCTGTAAATAGGGTCCTTATTCCCCGTTTCCAATCACCAACAATCATCATCTCTTCTCTCTCTAAAAGCTAAAGCTTATTCTTTCCTTCTCTCTCTTGATTTCTAAGCCTAGCCTTTTCAAATACAATATTTCATTCACGAGACTTAGACACACCTAACCAAGCTCGAAGTTGCTTTCGCCCTAGACGTGAAAGAAAGAGATACAAAGCAAAAAATTAAGTTGTTTCACTACTTTATTTTTCTTTAAAAAAATCATGCTTAGATTATATTAATTCCTAGTATCATGTTGGGATGCTTTTATTGCTTTCTAGTATCATGTTTAGGTTGCTTCCTATTTCTTCTATCATGTTAGTGTCATGTTAGGGTTAAAGATTTAATCTTTTATGTTTAGTGACATACTAGGGTTTGTTATTAATCTTGTTAGTATCATGTCTAGGATCTTGCTATTATTATGCTTTCGTGAGATTAAATATTATGATGATGATTGAATATTATGCTTTCGTGGGATTGAATATTATGACGCCACCATGATGAAGTGTATGATCACAATGGGGCTCAAGTGTGGGATGCTTGAAATATTCTCTATAATGTTGGTAATAACAAGGCAAGTTTTTAGCCTAAGTCAATGCATGAGTCTTTATCTTTTGTGAAAGGAATTATCTGTATCAATTCATCTCGTTCTAATGACAATGTTTGCATGTTCGTGTCTTCTACTAACAATGTTCTTGTAGCTTGTGATGATGCTCCTATAAGTGTTGAAAGCAAGTTGGTTAGTGAAGATACAATGGAGTCCTCAAAACTTGTGGATGAGGATGTAATTGAAATACCTTTATGGTTTGAGCTCTAACCAAGGGAGGTTGAGGATGACTCCAAATGTGTTGATGGTGCAAAACCGTCTACTACGAGTAGTAAGAAGACAAAGAAGAAAAAGAGAGCTTTCATGAAGAAGAAAATGAAGTAGAAATAAAACAAGCTTAAGTCGGAGTTTTCAAAGCAAGGAATGCATCTAAAAAGGAAGTGGAGTTGCCAAGGAGTGGCATGAAGTTTGACCCCTCAACCGCTTGGGACAAAGTGGTTTTCTTTGACCCTCCGTGATTTGGAGGAAGGTTCGAGCTTAGGACCTTAAGCAAGCGCTTCTCAGGAGGCAACCCGGATTGATCACCCTTTCCTTCACAATTTAGGTATAGCACCAAATTTTAAAATTTAGCCTACCTTCACTCTTTTCACCCTTACATTACAACACTTTTCAAGAACTTTTGACCTTTTTGGTTGAGTCACAAGTTGGTGGATGGAGATGTGAGTCAAGCCTATGGAGCGGTTTGCATAGTCAAGATGTCGAGTAGCCCTAAAATCTCTTCTTTTCCGGTTCCTTCGAGGAATCATTGAGATGCTCACTAGAGGTGGATTTGAAACTAATAGGGAGAACGTGGTAAGATTGTTTGAGATGAAGGTAAATTGTGTTTCATTAGTTCTCTATGCTTTGCATATCTTATGCTTCTATCAACCTTGGATATCGTGGAACATGCATACCCTTATTGTATAGAAAGTAGTTTATTCACTTGAATATCATTTGTAAAAGTCCATTTCAAAAGCTTTTGGTTTTAATTTTTCCTTTTTGATTTTACTTTCCCTTTTATGATTTGCCTCATTTATACCTTTAAGAGTTTTGGGTCAAACTCTTTGGATACCCTTACGAGACCTCACTCATCCTCGTTGGCGACTTTGGGGTTTAAAGGGCTTGTTGTAGCTAAAAACAACCGTGATTCCTACGAAAGTGAGTTTTAGTTTACATTCTTATCCTTTTCTTACCTTTTTCTCTTTTGAATAAGTTTTTCATCCTTTTCCTACTTGCTTTTGTTTTGCTCAAGGACGACCAAAAGTCTAGCTTGGGGGAATTTGATGAGTGTCATTTATGGCACTCATTTAGCCTCTTTTAGGATGATTTTTAGTTACTTTACTAGCTCTTTTATCTCTTTTTCTTTAGTTTTATCTTCTATTTCTCTAGTTTGTTCTTTCCTAGTTATTTTCCTATTTTCTTGCATTTCTTAGTTTATTTTGCTTTTTCTCTTTTGTTTGTTTGCTTTTCTTTGTTTATAGGAGAACGGTGATGTCCAAGGATCTCCACAGCTCTTTCTCGGGATTTATAAAGCTCAAGATGCAAGTTGATCTCTCCCTTTGAAGCTCAAGAGTTGAGGTGTGCACGCTCCAAGTGTTCAAAGTCGTGCTTTCATGCTGCGTGAGCATCAAAAGTGGTGTTGAACCTACCATGGGAGCATTTAGAAACTGCCACCCCTAATGTAAATCAAGTGGAGAGCACAAAGGCATTAATGGACGCAAGAGGGAGGGTTGCCCTGCTCCCAGGTGCAGCCACGCACGACCATGGCGCGGACGCGCAAGGAAGGGGCTCGAGCGCGCACAAGTGAGGCACGGGCGCGTAACCCTTGCTCCCCCGTTCCGTACCCATTTTTTTGTGGCCGCACAATATGAGGAGAGGGCGTGCCTGTACGGGTTCTTTTTGGACCTTTAACTAACTTCTCCTTTGTCAGTTTTACTATATATATATTTTTTCTCCCTTTCTAGAGAGAGAATTTAAAAGATATTGTTTTAGAAATTAAAAAGAAATAAATTTTTAGAGAGAGAAGCTCAAATTAGGGGAAACTTTTGTTCTTAGATTTTAAAGAGAAAAACTCGGTGATTGATGATTGCTACATTCGATCTTCATTCAATTTGATATTGATAAAAGTTTTGTAAGAATTTCCTTCTCTTTGATACAATTTTAGTGTTTAAACTTTGATATATTGTTGAATATCTATTTGATTGTTTGATTTGATTGTTGATATTTTTATTACAATGTTGATGATGAATTTGATGATTTGTTTAGTTTTTGTTTCTCAATTCTACAATGTGTAGTGAGTGGATCCTTTGCTAGGGATGTGGTGAAGCATGTATGAATGATAGACTATTGCTAATTTAGGGATTTCTATTGATTTGATATTGTGATTAAATTGGTTGATTTGAAATTGTTCATGTGTTTGATTTGTTGAGGAGTAGCTAAACTTGATTATCGAGCTAGATTAATTGCATTGTAGTATTTTTTGATACGACACATTGATTTGGAAGCTACTCTTATCGATTGAACTTGACTCGTGATTTTCCTTTGATAGTCATCCTTAAAGACCCCTAATTTGACGCCTAGGAAATAGCTTTTCAAGTGCTTTTGATTGCGATTACTATTTTCCCTCGTATTATTTGATTGATCAACTTCCTATCCAATTAGCATGTTTATCTTGAATGCATGTGGATCCTAATTCCCTAGTGGCTTGATATTGATTTCCATTCTAGAGTTTATCGTGTTGATTTGTTCTCGTTTTTCAAAACAAATTATTCAATCTTCGGTATAGCTTGACTTAAGACCGTAACACTTGCCTCCATTCCTTTAGGTTCGACTCAGACTTACCCCTATACTAGGAGTAGGTTTAGTTATAAATCTTGTTTGATTGAAGGAATTTTAATCCAACAACCTAGAATTTCCCTCATTACAACCTCTTCAAATTGTTGCATTCGTTCGTGTCATGCCCCACATCTTTGTGGTAATGACAGTACTTGTTCCTGTTTCTGTACTAGGCCGAGCCTCTCAACGGCTGAGGTTTCTCAAACTCGAACCTGTCTTTGATTTCCATCAAAATTGAGTAACAATCCTTGTTGAATTTATATTGGGGTTCATACGTCTTGGGTTTCTTTGACTTGGTGTCTTGGCAGTCGGCCACCCAAACCTCTTTCCTTTTGTTGTTTCCTTCATTCTTTTTACTGGCCAAGTCTTGTTGAGTAAATAGTTTCTTCTTAGCCCCCTTGGTCGAGTACATTTGCTTTTGTAAGCGAATAAAAATCAGATGCCTCAATATAAACTTCGGCTTTCCACAGAAACACCTCCGTATGTCTGAACCTTTTTCCTGACCAAGTCAAACTTGAAACCATTATGCCTTAATCCCCGGAGAAATTCCGAATAGGCCATTTCATCCGGAAGATTATGAATTTGGGCTTTTTCTTGATTGAACCTCTTGACGTACGAACACAACCCCTCTTTCTTTCCTTAGACGATTGTTGCCAAATTATGACTGGTTTTCCAAGGAAGTATGTTATAGGATAAGTTTCCAACAAAAAATAGACTAGGAGTAGTGAAACAGTTGATGCACCCGACCTGAAGGCTATTAAACGAATCCTACGCCACGCCCTTAAAGGTGGCCAGGAAGCATCTTCACCATGTGGCATCATCCATACTTTGTAAATACATCAAATTTCTATACGAGGTGATATGTTCTTCTGGGTTACCCGTACCATCATAGGCACCCACAAGTACACTTTTCACCTTCGTTGGTTGAGGAGAGTTGAGAATTTCTTGAGAAAAAGAAGGCAGCTTGTTACCAAGATTTAACAAGCGCATTCGCCGTACTTTTCGAAGACAAGGGGATTAAGCGGAAGACTTGCATTGAAATTCTGAGTGAGGGTGTGGTTTGAAAAATCATCCGGCATAGTGGGAGTGGAAGCGGTGTCCGAATAGGCTATCCGCACGCGCTACTTATGTTGAATGTACTCCCTTGCATCCCTTCAACGTCGAGACGGCTCAATTACTTCCTTCTGAGGCTGCTTGATCTGGCCCCCAACCGACTGCATTTTCTCTAGGAGCCTAGACCTATTCGCCTGTGGCACTCTCGGTGAACGTTCGTGTCGGTGGAATAGGGTGTTCACAACATCTTCACCATTAGTCGCCTTGCTTTGAGCTTTCTTCTGAGTGCCCTCTCCTCCTCTCATGGGCGGCGACCTAGAAGAAGAAGGCATCTTGCTCTCAAGCTCTCTTCGTCGGAGCTTACTCAAGGCGAGCTAGGGAGAACCAGCAGTCATCGGAGGATCCTTGGCCTCATGGAATGAGGCGGTCAGAGGATCACTAGAACTGATCGTTGCAATCAACGTCTCTACATGTTCGTCTTGACCCTGACCCGGACCCGGACCGGTGTCAGGTGTCTGACCATCTAATACCATAACGGACAAATATCCCCACAAACGGCGCCAAATGTTTCAGGGATTTTTTTTATTCCCTTGGGATACTAGTCAGGCTCTTCGGACAGATAGGCTCGAACACCTGAAAAATAACGAATATTACGTTTACCGGAATATTCGCTTTCGACGATCAAGTTAAGAATCGAAAATTAGAAAGGCTAGAGAGAGAAAGTAGAGATAAGTGGGAGCTCCTAATGCTCTTTTCAATGTTATGTTACAATCCATCTTTCCCATCATAAATGATTAGGGTACCTATAGGGCTGGGGAATTGTGCCCCTTAGGGTTACTACCCTAATTTTTAGTGCTATGACTGGTGGCGCAATCAAGAGTGGACACATGTCCCGGGGGCGTCATTTTGCGGCTTTCTCGGGGTTTAGGCTCCTGATGTAAGGAAGCCCTTTACTCTCTTTCTCAGGTGCTCTTGTTTGAGTTTACACGTGTCATCTTCCCATAGGGACATGTGTTGCCTTTTAATTTGGGCCATGTGTCTCTATGGGATTGGAAAACGTATTTTGGGGTATTTTTACCCTAAACAAATAGATATTAGGAAGATATTATTGATAAAAGATTTGTGAAATGTACCACTTAAAAATGGAGGGACTTGATAAACAACAAGATGAATGGTAACCTTGTAAGTTTTCTCTTAAAATAACGAGTTTATGAACTACAAAATCTCAGGGTTTATGGGTTTAAGAAATTATCTAAAACCATAGTCAAAGAAAGAAGTGCGGAAGAAAGAGCTACTCGTATAAGAACAATAACCGAAGAAAATGAGAGAAATAGAATTGTCATTGAATCAAATTGCCTTCAAAGAGCCTTAGAAAACCTCTAATCTCTCTCCTCCAAATCCGCTGCCAACGCTTCTGTCACCGTCGCCGACATTATTCCCGTCAACAATGAAGATAATATCCTCAAGTATTTCTTTTTTCTTCTTCTTTTTGATTTTCGCCCTAATTTATATATATATATTATTTTTCTGATAATTGTTGCTATTTTTGTTTTGAAGAGGACATGGAACTTTAGAGCTTGACGGCGAAGTGGTTGTGACTTGGTGTGGTGTTGTCAATCTAGTTGATAAACTTGTTATTGTTCGTTCTTTGTGATCAAATTTTGTCGATACTAGTTTTGTTTTGTTTGAGAATTTGTGCTGTTTTTCTGCTTGAAAATTGTTTTTATTTTTGTTTTATTATGGATTGATTTTTAATTTGTAGGTATAAGCCTAATACTAGAAATATCATTGTTGGATGAGTTGTTGAGGTGATGACCCTTTTTCTATTCTTACATGAGAATTTGATGATATGTTTAGACATCTACTTTTGGCCTCCTGTCCCGACAGGAAGTGCTATGACGATAAATAAAACCATCTTCGTGTTGGATCAACATGAGGAATACTTATGGATAACTGATTAAATCACAAGAACACAAAAATGACTAGCCTAACCCAAAAACAAATGAAATAAGGTCCAATTAACTAAGCCCGATCAAAATTAGGCTTAAGCCTGAGGTTAAAACCTAATTATGACGGATTTAAAGGCGCCTAGGTTAAAAATCAATGCTACCGCAGAGAAATCCGCGTGCATCTCAATGAGTCGCGTTGGCCTGGCCCGCGCAACTTAATCAGTTGCGCATAACACCCAGCGCAACTGCTAGAGATGCGCTTTCGAAAGATTCAGAATTTAATAAAATTATAAAATCGAATCTTACCATAATACCGCGCGCAAGATCACCAGCTGCGCTGCCCATAGCAGTGCATCTTAATCACTTGCGCTGGGCTGTCGCGCGCAACCCATTCAGATGCGCGCGACACCTAGTGCGGCAGAATGCTCAAAACCCTAAACGCACCCATTCCCTATAAATAGAGGCTTAATACAAGGCTCAAATAGACAGAAATTAACCTAAAACTTTGGCAGAAACTTTGTGAACTTATGAACTATCAAACCCTCTAGTCCTAAACACTCACCCCCTCAATACTTGTTACTACGGTGGAGGTTCTCGAACAAGAAGGAGTCCATAAGTGTTCTAAACGAAGATCTAGCAAAGAGAAGTGGTAAATTCCCGACCACTTAGATCAATCACCATTATTTTCTTGTTTAAAATAACTTTAATTAATTAATTAGTGTTATTTAATCACTTTAAACGAACTTTTTAATTAATCAATTCTACATAGTATCTTGCGTTAAATAAAGAATAGAATTGAATAATTAATTGTTGATTGATCGCTTAAGCCAAGGCGAATCCTCTTTATTTTTGTTCTTTTCACGAATATTGATTAAATAAGAATAACGACTTTTGCAATGTAGTTCCTACATGATTGATGCGTATAAATAAAATCAACTAACTTAGTTTTTAGGTATCACGTTGCATATATTATTTGGTGATGAAATTGTGAAAAAGAAAGAGCTAGCAGAGGTCGTACTAGGGCTAGGATAGCGATTACCCCCTAAAGGGAACGTTATTTTAGTACCCTCGCTCCCTAACTCATTTTTGGTACACGTAGACTAATTTGGGCATGGGTAAACTTATGATTCGTGCTAAATATCCCTTGAAGTCTACTTGGGAGAAAGGCATGAACGAGGTTTATGAGTTTTCCTAAAACTCATTGGCGACTCCTACTTCTTTCTTACAAAAAAGCGTGAGATAGGATCAATTCTAATTCAAGGTCCCCCAAACAGTCAGGAATTCAAATCCCAATACACCTTAACAAGTGCAAAGTCCTAAACTTTTAAAGGGCCATGGGCATGTAAGGAGAAAGATCCCCTACGATGGGAACACCCTCCTTACAATATGTAGTCAGTTTTAAGCTGCTTATTGATTTTTCATACTAAAAATTTAGGAAATATTGCCACCATTAATCACAACTTTGCCTCGTCCGCCAATATTAATCCCAACTTTCGTTTATTCACTATCACTCCCAACTTTGTACCCCATTAATTTCTATCACACTCAACCGATAATCTAACCTGATATTGCAAGTTAACACACACGTGTCAACACGTGATAGGTCCAAAAAAAATTAAAAACAAATAAAAAAAACCTAACCCTCACGCAAGGTGGCAGCCCTGCCACCTTCGGGCTTCGGCATGCGGTAGCCCCTGTTGTTTCCAGCAAGAGGCAGACCCTTCAATTTCCACTAGAGAGGCAGCCGCTGCCAGAACCGAAAAGAGGCAGCCGCTACTAGAACCGACAGGTGCAGCCCTTGTCATTTGGGCAGCAGGGCGGCCCCTGCGTGCTGTTTCAGGCAAAAGGGTGGTTGTTTCGGCCCCCTTCCTCCTCTGATTCGCCCCTTTCCCCTCCAATTTGCCCCCTTTCTCCCACGGATTCGCCCCCTTCCCCCTCCGATTCGCCCCCTTCCTCCCTCCGTTTTTGCTCCCTTCCTCCTCCATTTCAACCCTCCCATCCCTTCCCCGTCGAATCCGTACACCTCGCTGCCTTCTCCAACGAATTTCGACCACCCACTTGGTGATTTTGCGAGTGACACTAAAGGAGGAGGTGGGGCTGAAGGAAGTGAAGGTGGTGTTGGTGGTGGTGGAAGTGGCTGTGTTTTTTTATTTTTGATTTTTTTTAATTTTAACCTATCATGATATGACACGTGTGCAACTAATCACAAGTCAACAAAATTCACCTCTCCAACCGGTTCCAAGTCATTTGGGTGTAATAGAAATTAATGGGGTACAAAGTTGGGAGTGATAGTGAATAAACGAAAGTTGGGATTAATATTAGCGGATGAGGCAAAGTTGGGAATAATGGTGGCAATTTTTCCAAAAATTTATTTGTTAAGTGTATACTTTGATAAACATATGGCTGCTGAATTAATTTATAATTGTTTTATTTTGCTAGTTTAATTAGTGCTATGAATTCATCTTAAGTGCTATAAATGTACATAGTATTTTGCTAGTTTTGGTTCTGTAATCGTTTAGAATATTTCTGCTGTTGTTATGTCCCGAGAACAACCACTACTAGAGCTCATAATCTAGCCATCGAAGCTAGAAAAGGAGCCTAATCCTCTTTCTTGTTTCTCTAATGCCCAAAAAAAAAAAAAAAAAAATAAATAAAACCTTGTACATAGTAATTCATCTGTTTCACTTTAATTGACACGTTTCTTTAGGAACGTTTGCCAACATGAAAAATGTCAATAGGCAAACACTGTAAAAATTGATTTTCAGAAATTGTATATATAGTAAATCTAATCTGTCTTTTGAAAAGAGCGGATATGATGGTTTGTAGTAGAATTTGGTGGCTTGTATGCGGTTTATATGATGCTCGTTATACTATTTTGATGTTTTTAAAACTATGATTTGTTAGCTAAATTTGAAAATGTTTATTAAATTCCTCAAATGCGGTGGAGAGTTGAGATCCATTCGAACAAAGATCTTGTTCTTACGCTTTCTTCTATGACTTTACCTGATGGTATCCAGGTGTATGTTGTTCTTTACTGCTATTAGAATGTTTGTTTGTCCACTCTATTTTGTTATGCTTTATACTATTACTTGAATTTTCTTATATTATGTGCCTTTTACTGAAGTGTATGACACTCTGCTATGAAATTTAGCCAATATTAAACTTAAAATTTTGTTGCTTCTAGGATGGTCGTTGAAATTTAGCCAATATTAAACTTAAAATTTAGCCAATATTTTAGGTCGTTGCTACTAAACACTATAATTAAATACAATTTATAACACTCAACTAACCTAATACAAGTATATGGCAAGAAGAGGGGTCGAACCTTAGGGAACGGTTCGGTTAAGCACTACCAAATTTTATCACCAACTATCCGGAATAGGGAAAGTAAACTAAAGATACTAAAGCAAAGACTAAAACGAACTAGAAGCAATATAATTAAAGCACTAAGGAATGGGTTAAGCAAGTATTCACTCAAGCATAACAAAGCATGAAATCAATTTAGAATGTGAACTAAGCACCTCACATAAATGTTTTAATGCACAATCCAACCGCCTATCAGGGTCAATTGCTTTCTCAATTCATCAAATAGCCTACACTATCGTCATAAGCTACGTAAATCAAGGTCATATTCAAGCAAAACCATTGAATGGAAATTCCTAAGCCACGCTATCGCCACAACTTAGTTCATTCCACCTAATTGCAACTATTGATAGGCCTCTCAAAGAAACAACTAGAAAGACATGGAATACAAAGCATTTTAATCACAATCAAATCAATATCAATACCAAAACACGCTTGAGATCCAACTACATCACAACCATTCCCTTAATGGAGAAATTACTCAATAATCATACCAACAACAAGATTAATCAACAAATAACCAAGCATCATCATGATTAACAAGCAATACTAACAACTAAAACAATAATCAAAAGAAAGCAAATAAAATAGAGGACGAAAGGTTAGAAATTCCCATTGATTTAATAAGGAGGTCACCAAAACAATTGTCACAAGTTGAATCTTTAACCTCTAAATACCATCATTGAAAATCTCTCACTTTCTCTCTCTAAAACCCTAACCATGGAGGTTAATCCTCCCTAAACCCTAAAACTAGAGAGAAAAGCTCTCCTAAAACTAATAAAGAGAATAGAATAGTTGATGGTCTAATTACCCAAAATGGGTATTTATGCAAAGCTAAGAAAATAGAAAAATAAAAGGAGAAAATCTAATATATATAAATAAAGTAGGCATTTTCGGAGAGCATTGGGAGCGCCACAGAAGAAAAGGTATATTTTCGACCAACTAAAAATTAGATTTCTATTTTATTTTAGAATTAAAAAATCACTCGGCACCTAAACAAAAGTGACGAATGAAATTTTAAATTTTTGCCACGTAGGTAAAAATGACGAATAGTAATTTATTAGGATTTTAATTATTTAAGAACACTAAATTTTATCATTTATATTTGTTACAAAACTAAAAATTATCTTTAGATATTATGATTTATATTATTTAAAAAACTAAAAATTATATTTTGATATTTAATAAATATAAATTATCATTTGATGTTTATGTTTTTATGTAAATATCTGATGATGTGATATTTTCATACAAAATTTTTAAAACTTATAATGCAAGAAAACAATTAAGATATCACCAAAAAAATATTTATATACAAAATGTATATAAAAATTCGTGCATCACACGCCACATAAGCAAAAGTAATATTTCGACCAATGAAAAATTAGATTTATATATTAATTTAGAATTTAAATTTTCAGTCGCCATTTAAGAAAAAATTAACAAATGAAATTTGAGAATTGAAAACAAAAAATAGTAATTTCAGATTTAAATAATGAAAAAAAAAAAACAAAAATTATCTATTATATTATCTTTTACATTAGGATTGATATTATTTTAACAAATAATTAGAAATTAAAAAATATATTTTGATTTAATGATTTTATCTAACTATCCGATGAATGAGATAATATTTATTTCAATTTATAAATTCAAGTTCTATATACGTAAAATCAATCATCATCAGCAATAATCATCTTCAATCACCACCGTTCATCATCATCGCCTATCATCGAGCTTCATAACAAAACCATTTGATCTGCATTAATTAACATGTGTGAAGCTCGTGATTGAACCCAGATTTGCGCACCCGCGAAGACATCGCGCAAAGGTCGCGCAATTGCTACTGCCTCGATTCTAATTCTGGACTCCAATTGTGCGCCTTCTCACATAGCTGCACGCCTGCGAACAGTGGATCAAAAATGCCAAAATAGAGTTGCTTTGAAAATAGCTACCAGAGTTTGCTGCTAGCCGGATTTTTGCACAATTACTACTGTGATTTGAAGCCGGAAATGGCAGGGAAGAGGTGCGGTGATGAAGATGGTTGCTGCGGTAGGGGTTGCGCGGCTGTTGGAGCTACTGGGTTGGTGGAGGCTGGTGAGTGTGAGAGTGGAGGCGGATTGTGGAGTTTTCCTGAAATCGGTGTGCGGGATGGTGGTTCAGCCGTTCAGGTCAGGTGGCAGGTGGCGAAGAAGGAAACATGGCTGTAGAAGAGGGAGTGCAAATTGTCCCTTTGCACAGGAAAAAGGGCCTAATTTTTTATTTTTTATTTATTTATTTTTTTTTAATAAGAGCCTAGCTTCTTGTTTCTAACGCAAGTATTTTGCTAAGCTTTCATAATAATTTACTAATTCCCAAACTCATTTACCTAAGCTCATTTTACCACCAATTTACCATTTACCAATTCCCAAGTTCATTTTCCACTCTTAAGCCAAGCTTCCATGATACTTCATAATTTATATGGAGTACAACTTTTCATATTCCTCCATCAATTCAAATCATAGTAGTATTTTCATAAGTATATCAATTTAAGTTTTAATTTTATAGATAATTGTATTGCCTATTTCTCCATTCAAGAATTTTCAGTGGAAAAGAAAGTTAATTTTAGCCAAATTCAAACTATTTTTCCTCCGTAACTATGGCAATGAGCAATAAATTTTGATTTTCCGTAAGTATATTTATCAAATGGGTAATTATTTTTCCATTATATACATGGGTTATCTTCAGTCTTTCTTCAATCATTTGATTCCCAATTGATACACAATTAAACTAATATGAATTGGGAATAAAATACAAAACCTTCGTTTGATTTAAGGTCATTTTTTTTGGGTTTTTGTAATGTCAATTAGATTCTTTTTTTTTTTTTTTAAATTTGTTAGGTTTACCGTAATTGTGTTATTGCTATCACTCAAGCATTTTTTTTGTTAAGGTTAAAATTTTCTTAAGTCAATAAGATTAAGAATTAATACAAATTAAGTTGATGTAAGTTTTGAGTTGTATTTTGCTGCTAATATTTTGCTGCTAAAAAGATTAAAAATCAAAAAAATTTATTATTTTCAAATATTAAGGGCCCATTTTTTATTTTAGAATAGGGCCCCTAAAATCATTGCAACGGCCTTGGAAGGAGAAGATAGAGTGGTGCTGCTGTTGTTTGAATTAAAGCAAGAAAGCACTAAAGGAGATAGGGAGCTGGTGGTCGGAGTTGTGGTTTAGTGAGATTCAGTTGGTTGATGTAATTGGTTGACGTGATGGTGGAGCAGGGCTGCTAAATGCGTGAGAGAAGTGTAGGGGAGTGCAGGGGCTGGAGTAATGAATTGGTAAGTGGTGAGCTGTGGGATAGGTTGAGGTGATGGCATAGCCGTGATTGGTTGCGAGATGTTTGAGTGAAAAGAGATGGAGCAGGGGAGGAGTTAGGGCTTGTTTGGTTCACCTTATTTTATCTTATCTTATCTTATCTGGTCTAGTCTGGTCTGGTCTGATCTGAATGTCAGATTTGACCAAACTTTGACTTTAAATATACTATTTATACAGAAAAAATATATCAAGTGGTGTCTTGTTAGATTCGTAATAATGTGTATTTTATTAATATATGATTTTCATAATTTTTTTCATTACGAAATTAAAGATATTTAGCGATTAAAAACTGCACATAAAACGATAATCTGATATGAACTTATTTTTTCTGATCTGATCTGAACTTATTTTTTCTAAAATAAGTAAAAATAAGGTGAACTAAACAAGGCCTTAGTTGGCTGTAATGTGGTTTATGAGAAGGGACAGATGGGGTGAAGGCTAAGGGGGCAACAAGAAGCAGGGTAGCTTGTGATGCCTTTATCTCAAACCCGAAACTCACTCCATTTGGCTATTGTAGCATATGCCTTGAACCTCGAACACACTTACAAACACGAGCAAGACTGAGGAAAGGATTGGTACAAAATCAATAATTTAATACTAAAACAGACACTGGGAGTGACACGTGTCACATCTTGGTGCTGTTTTTTCCCTCCAAAACCCCCCTTCCCTTTATAACTAATTTCTTTTGTAAATATTTGATACAATTATAATAATATCATTCCAAATCTTTCATATTATCTTTATGACAAAAAAATTACTTTTTATTTAATTTTCATTATTCTTCCATACACATTTACCTAAAATATTATTTCAACTCCTTTTTAATTATCTGATAAACGAAATAATATTAGATTTTGCTAAAAAAAGTAATACTCTGTAATAAAATTGATTCATAATATTGATATTAAAGAAATTACTATAAAGCATCACTTTTATTTGTTAGTTATAATTATTTTTTACGAAACAAATTACACTGAACGTGCATGGCACGAGGCCTAAGCTAGTTGAAATAATAAAATGAAAATAAATAGTAAAATAAAAATAACATAAATGAAACTAAACTAATAAAAATTATTTAAAATTATACAAGTAAATAAAATCAAATAAAACGATAAAACAAACTTAAAAACTAATAAATAAACCAAATAAACTAAAACACGCCAAAATTACCAAAATAAAAAACTTTATTAAAAAGAAAATAAGAGAATGAAAGAAAAATAAGAGAAAACAAGCCCGAAAATGACTCTAAAACTACTGATCAAGGGCTTGTTTGGTTCACCTTATTTTTGCTTATTTTAACTTAACTTATCTGGTCTGGTCTGATCTGATCTAATCTGATTGTCATATTTGACCAAACTTTAACCTTAAATATACGATAATCTATACGGAAAAAATATATCAAGTAGGGTCTTGTTAGATTCGTAATAATGTATATTTTATTAATATGTGCTTGTTTGCCTAGGTTTAGGTACTTTTGAATGCAGACAAGTCTTACTTTACCCTACTGTAGTGAATAAGCTTTTAATGTGTTTATTGGATTACTATGTTATAGTAACTAGTAAGGGGTTGATATGTATTGGTACATCGAACCTTTCTCATCGAGTACCCTACTCATTGAGTACCTTCAGGGAAAGGGAAAGGAATCAAGAAAGATATGGGAAAGGAAAAGATTGTAAATGCCTTTGCTATAATATGTTGTTTGGGTTAAGTGGTTGACAAAACATAAATGTCACAAAATACTGCAGAGTATCTTCCATGCCTACCCACAACCATTTCTCATAGTGTCCTAGTCATCATTTTCTTCCTATTATCCTTGCTTGCTCACCAGTTTCCCTCACCACCAGCTCCAGCTGCAGACTTATTTTAATCTGTCTCTCTCTGCTTTCACTCACCACAGCACCTTTTTCGAGTTTTTGACCATTCACTTAGATGTTTGTTGTCTTTTTGTACATAATAAATGTTTCGTGTATGGATAGGATGTGATTATTTGGAGAAAAGAAGCGGTAAAGAAGAATGATAATGCTTGCTAACCTGGTTATTCCCTCATCCAAGTATGTTAAACTCAGAAGTGTTAGAAAATACAATAACAGAAAATATGAAACTAATTACAATAAAAATACAAACTGAATATGACGAAATTAATCTCTATTCTTAGGATAATATTAGCCCCTCACTATGACGCTGATGGGAAAATTTATGCTAATTTACCCCTAGGATTCTCCTAATTCTTAGAGTGAAAATACAGCATAATTTTCACTCTCCATCGACATGTTTTTTTTTTAAGAAAATGTTGTGTGAGAAAAGAATATGGAAAACTGATTTTCCACTGCCAATTAATCAATTATATAAAAGATAAGTATGGCAGTTATTTTGGGATAAAATAACCGCCTCTTATATTATCCGAAAAATTAAAAAAAAATATTAATTAATTGGCACGTTTTAGTCATAATTAATTAACCGTGCGCGTGCCACGTGCTAGTCTATGATTAGTGAATATTCTGATAAAATACTACTAATCATCTACTAGCAAGCCCATGATCAAGCCCACACAAAAGGCCCACAACTCATAACACACATAGCACATACTAGTTAATAAACAAGACCAACCTTTCATATTCTTTTCATGTGGGATAATTCTCTCACATAAAGCTCACAAATTGAAGACTACATACAAAAATCCCCCACTTAGTCTTCAATCCAACAAAAGTGTATAATGAAAGTATATTTCGATTTGAACCTTCACTTAGTGAAAATAACTCAAGACCCTAACAAAATTAATGGCAGCTAAAAAGTTGAGCCACAATTTCTAGTGTTAAAGTCGGAGTTACCTCACACACAATTGTTCTAACACAACATGTCCAAAAACAAAGGTAGCACTATTAAGGCCATGTGCTCTCCTGGATTCATAGGTATTTCCAAAAGATTAAACACATACTTTTGGTAGAAGCGGCACCACTTCTTATATCTATATAGGTGAATTATATTACTATAGAATCCATTAAGAGTATATTACTCACCCTAAATCATGCACTAAATAAATGAATATCTTAGTGCGAACCAATCAGTTATCAACAATTTGTTATTACCACATTGAACCCTATAATCACGGGTACTCGCAAAAGCAAGGTTGGGTTTCCACTGTTACTGATTTAATCATATGGTCTCAAGCCCATTTCTCGACTTGTTCCATGAACCATATCCCTTGGAAGACCTTTTGTGAAAGGATCTGCCAAATTGCTACAAGATCTCACATAAATCAGTTATAATCCCGTCGGATATTAATTGTCTTATGTAAGAATGTCTCAAACTGATATGTCTAGATTTTCCATTGTAGATCTTATTATATGCTCTAGCCAATATTGCCTCACTATCACAGTGCAAAGAAATGGCTGGCATAGGTTGTGGCCACAACTTTATATCCAATAGCATATTTCTCAACCATTCTGCTTTTTTGCCTGCTGCTGCTAAGGCTAAAAATTCAGCCTCCGTGGTGGAATGAGCAATGCATGTTTGTTTCTTTGAGGCCCAAGAAACAACACCACCACCGAGCATAAAATCCAACCACTTGTGGATTTGTTATCTCCATCTCTTGATATCCAACTAGCATCGGTGTATCCCTCACGTACAGCCGGAAAGTTTCCATAATGCAAAGCAAGCATTTTAGTTCTTTTCAAGTAACCAAATACTCTACCAAGATTGCTAGTAAACCTTGAGAGTTTGCAAACAGCAAATGCAATATCCGGTCTAGTATAATGAGTAGCATACATCAAGCTACCTATTGCACTAGCATACTCCAACTGCGCAACAGCTCTTCCATCATTCTTACTAAGTTTACATGATGTATCATATGGAGTATTAAATTCTCTAAAACTCAAAAGCTCAAATTTCTTAAGCATTTTCTCAACATAATGTGACTGACTAAGAGAATAACCCCCATTATTTCTTTTAACTTTAATACCCAAAATAGTATCAACTTCATTTAAGTCCTTCATCTTAAAGCATGAACTTAAATAATCCTTGGTTTCATTTATGCCTTTCATGTTGGTTCCAAAAATCAACATATCATCAACATAAAGACATAATATGATACCACAATCCTTTGTAAACTTAGAATATATACACCTATCTGCAGAATTATGTATAAAACCATGAGATAAAACCACAAAATCAAAATTTTCATGCCATTTCTTAGGAGCTTGCTTTAGACCATACAAGGATTTAAGTAGTTTGCAAACTTTGTGTTCATTTCCACGACGTACAAACCCTTCGGTTTGTTTCATGTACACCTCTTCATTTAAGTCTCCATTTAAAAATGTTGTTTTCACATCCATTTGGTGAACATGCAAACCAAATAAGGAAGCTAAAGCTAATAACACCCTAATTGATGTAATTCTAGCCACGGGTGCATATGTATCAAAATAGTTAATCCCTTCTTTTTGTGAAAAACCTTGTCCAACAAGTCTAGCTTTGAAAATTTGTATTGACTCATCATCAACATTCTTCTTTACCTTAAAAATGCATTTGCAACCAATAGCTTTGGATCCAGGTGGCAAATCTAATAAGACCCATGTTTTATTAGCCATTAAAGATTCCATCTCATCATTAATTGCCTCCTTCCAAAATGCTGCATTTCTAGAACTCATTGCTTCTTGAAATGTTTTTGGTTCATCATTATCATTTTCCACATTAAAAATCAAAGGGATTTTATTGGTAACAACATTTCCGTCTCCTTCCACAAGAAAGGAAAGTTCTTGAGAGTCAATAAAATATGGTCCCAAATTCTTCTCTTTTCTAGCTCTTACACTTCTTCTTGGTTCAATTGGTTCACTAGGTATTTACCCTAGTATTCCTACTAGAAGGAGTAGAATTTGTTTGTGGTGATTGCAATGACTCATCAACCTTTTAGGAATCAGTCTTGAATTTATTTTCGAAAAATTCAACATCTCTTGATTCCACTATCACATTTGAGTCCAAATCCAAAAGCCTATATGCTTTCGAATTTTCTGCATATCCCACAAAAACACTTTTAAAAGCTTGTAGACCTAATTTAGTTTTCTTAGGGTCTGGGACTTTGTAATATGCCAAGCATCCCCAAACTCTAAAGTAACTAATGTTAGGCTTTTCACCTCTCCAAATTTCGTATGGAGACATTTTCATCTTCTTTGAAGGGATCCTATTATGTACATGGCAAGTTGTTAGCAAAGCCTCACCCCATAGATTCATAGGTAAATTGGAGTTTACAATCATGGCATTCACCATATCAACTAAAACTCCATTTTTCCTCTCACCCACCCCATTTTGTTGAGGTCTACAGGGTGCACTAACTTGATGTACAATTCCATTATCCTCACAAAACGAAGTAAATTCGGTAGGAAAATATTCCCCACCTCTATCACTTCTCAAGATTTTCAATTTCTTGTCCTTTTGTGTTTCAACCATGGACTTGTAAATCAAAAACATGTCATATGCTTGATCTTTTGATTTCAGCAAATACACATAGGTTTTCTCTTCATTTTCGCTTGGACACAAACCTCACATTTATCTTTATGAGCATCACTATATGAAATAAGTCCGTTTTTATTCATAAATTTCATAGTTTAATAATTAACATGTCCCAAACGATTATGCCAAAGATAAAAACTAGAACATTCAACATTGAAACTGAAATCAAAAGATTGCACACAAGAATAATTAGAACTTACAACTTTATTGATATTGAGTTTAAACATACCATCACATACATAACCTTTGCCTACAAAAGTTCCTGCCTTAGATAAAATAAGCTTATCGGACACTATAACAACTTTGAGTCCTTTCTTATATAAAATAAAACCAGAAACAAGATTTTTTCTAATATCTGGAACATGTAATACATTAGTCAGTACAACTTTCTTTCCAGAAGTAAATTGGAGTTCCACACTTCCTGTTCCAAGGACTTTGTTAGTGCGATGATCTCCCAACAGAATTTCATGTCCTTCAACAGCTTCAACATAATCCTTGAAAAGTGAATGGTTGTTGCATACATGAGTGGTTGCACCAGAGTCATACCACCAATCATCATGCAAAGGGACAACAGCAGCCATATGGAACTCTTAGATCGTTCCAATGTGCAAATCAGAAATCATGGCAATAATCTCATTGTCCCTTTCCTCAACAACATTAGCAGCAGTCACGTTTTCATCATTTTTCTTCTGATTATAGTTTTTGTTTTGTTCCTTCTTCGAAGGATTTCTGCAAAAACGTTTCATATGGCCTTTCTTCCCATACTTGTAACACTCAACATTAGATAGATCCCTCTTACCCTTTTTATTCGGATTAGAGGATTTGTTGGTGTTATCATTGTTGGAATCATCATTAGCCTTTCTCTTTTTACCCTTCTTATTATTCTTCTGACTTAATGTATTCACTTTAGAACTAGATGCAACAATCATATCCTTCTCACGATTTCGAGTTTCCTCTTCAATTTGTAAGTGCTTTTGAATATGTTCTAAAGTGAATTTCTCATAAGTATGCAACAACTTCTTCCTGTAATCATTCCAGGAAGATGGTAATTTGGCTATGATCCCCCCAACAATTAACTTCTTGGGAATGGTTATGTTAAGGTCTTTAAAATTAGATATCAAAATCAGAAATTCATGAACTTGATCTAAGATAGAAGTGCCATTGAGCATAGTAAACTCAAAGAATTTAAAAGTTATGAACTTATCTGCCCCTTGTTTTTCTGCATCATATTTGTATTAAAGGGACAGCCACATTTCCTTCGCAGACTTCATAGGGGTATAAAGATCATAGAGGCGATCAGACAACGAATTCAGAATGTACCCTCTGCACAACATCTCGTCTTCAGCACGTTTCTTGCATTGAGCAACTTTCTCTTCAGAGTCTTTGTCTGATGGTTCTAGTAAGGCTTCCGGTTTAGGATCAAGAACATAGAATATCATCAAAGTGGTGAGTAGAAACGACATCTTCTCCTTCCAACGAAGGAAATTGGTTCCATCAAAACGGTCCAGTTTGACAGCATCATTGCCGAAAATCTTCATTGCTGCCACCACATTCTAATTCTAATATTATCCTAAGATTGTTAGAAAATACAATTACAGAAAATATGAAACTAATTACAATAAAAATACAAACTGAATAGGACGAGATTAATCTATGTCCTTAGGATAATATTAGCCCCCCACTATGATGCTGATGGAAAAATCTATGCTAATTTGCCCCTAGGATTTTCCTAATTCTTAGAATGAAAATACAACATAATTTTCACTCTCCATGACATGTTTTTTTTTTGAGAAAATGTTGTGTGAGAAAAGAATATGAAAAACTGATTTTCCACTGCCAATTAATCAATTATATAAAAATAAGTATGGCAGTTATTTTGGGATAAAATAACTACCTCCTATATTATCCGAAAAATTAAAAAAATATTAATTAATTGGCACGTTTTAGTCATAATTAATTAACCGTGCGCATGCCACGTGCTAGTCTATGATTAGCAAATATTCTGATAAAATACTACTAATCATCTACTAGCAAGCCCATGATCAGTCCACACAAAAAGGCCCACAACTCATAACACACATTGCACACACTAGTTAATAAACAAAACCAACCTTTCATATTCTTTCTATGTGGGATAATTCTCTCACATAAAGCTCACAAATTGAAGACTACATACAACAAGAATTATGTTAGTGAGATAAAGGAAATAAAAAACAATTATGTATAATATTAATGCTACAAAAAACCATGATTTGTAGGGACATGTTGATGTACGATATTAAATTATTAACCACCTTATCCCTGGGATTGGCAAATTGTCGCGACTCGACTTATTTATCACTGCCACATTGACACACACAATGAAAAGAAAGAACAAAACAATAACTAAGAAGACGGGGAAGGGCCACTTGGCCAGCATTCTAAGTGTCACTTATGTTGAGATGAATGGTTTTAGATCATTTTTAAGGTGTCCGGATTCTTCTTGCAAGGTTAGTTTCCACTTCTTGAGTATCATATTTGCTTAGACTTAAATCTGGTATTTGGTTATACTTAAGCCTGCCACAGGGGAGTCTCTAACAGATTCTTCTAGGACTTCGAAAGCCTATTACCTTTTAGATCACTTTCATCTTGTAAAGTTGTAATTGATAAGCTTGTTGATAAGAGTTTATGTTTTCACCTTTATAATAAGGAAAATTTGCGAGGAAGGTCCTTTTAAGTGGTTGACCTTGTGAGGAAAATGTTTTTATGAAAAAAAGTGGCACAAAAGGCCCTTATATGAACATTGGGTTGTGAGGAGGGTCCGTTGGCCGAACTCCGGCGTTGAAAAAAGTTTTCCGGCCAAAAAAAGTCACGCGCTAATGACCCTCCCTTTTTTTCCCTTTCCCTCTTCTTCCTTGATTTTGCCCTTTTCCCCCTTTTTTCCCTACCTTATTTCCCATTCAACTCTTCTGATGTGACTAGTAGCTACCCCATTAATGGCGAAACACTGTACAAGAAATTAATGGCGATAATCAGTGTATGTAGCAGAAGATTAACTTCACAATTTCTTCATTAGGTAAGGCTTTAACTCTCTTCTTCTTTTGTCTCTTTCAAAGTAGTAAAAAGTTTCAATATTTTTCCAAAATTAGCTAAGTTAGTATGTAAAAATGGTGAAGAGCAATCCACAACGAAAAAGCAATCCACAACAGGAAGACCGTAATTACACCTCTTCATCGATTTGCACAACAACAATGTACAACAAACAAAGATTAATTTCAATTTGCGAAGTAAACTTGAAATTGAAGTGGGATTGTGACCTTACCCTTGTCCGACTCGCGTTGGAATGGCTTCAATTGGCCTTCAATTGTAATTTCTGGCCAGGATAAGAATTGAACAGTTTGGGATTATTGTTCTTCTCAAATTAGGGTTTAATAAGGTAGGGAAAAATGGGGGGAAAAGGGCAAAATCGAGAAAGAAGAGGGAAAGGAAAAAAAAAAGGAGAAAAAAAAAGAAAAAGAAAAAAGGGTCATTAAAGTGGTCACGTGCTGTGCAAGTGACTTTTTTTTGCTGGAAAATTTTGGACAACGCCGAAATTCGGTCAACGGACCCTCCTCACAACCCAATGTTTATATAAGGACCTTTTGTATCACCTTTTCATAAAAACATCTTCCTTACAAGGTCGACCACTTAAAAGGACCTTTTTCGCAAATTTTCCTTATAATAAGGAAGGAATATTACTGGAAAAATGCATATTCGTGAACGTGTCTTTGGAATTGTGATCATAGTTGATTGGTCAATGTTCTCGATATTGTTTGAAAGATGACGTGCTCATCTATGTATGTGTTTTGCTTTCTGAAATCAGCATGGTAAAATCTAATCTTCAGTTTATTGTCATTGCTAGAGGCGGCGTACACCGGTTGATGAACTTAACATGCGTAATATATTTGTAGAGAATGATGTCATTTCTGTAAGTTTCTTTGGATTTTCAACTGTTAATATCTATGGTATATGACAATTTCAAATAATTGAATTTCTAATTTTTTTTCTTAAATATATGTCTTCCTCCAGGCTGAGGTTCGTAATAGTCAACATGATGGTACTTGGCAGCTACATGCAAGATTGCAAGGAGTGACAAGTATGGGAAGGTATGGGTTTAAGTATTCTGTTCTTCAATTGTCCTAAACATCTCTAGTTTATTATAATGGGGATTTGGGCATAAAGAAAGTCAATTTTCCAGGAAGGGTAAAAGACTTCTTAAAAGGAGTAGCATTTTTTTTTTTTTTTTTTTTTTTTTTTGGGTTTCCCATCTTAATCGTGACAATACTCTTATCTTCCACTTGGGCCTTTTCCAATCCTTAATACTTTTATGGCTTTGTGTTAGTCCTTCGAGTGTCTAGAATATTTCTCCGCAGAAGGATTAAATATGCGGTTGTGTTAACTTCATTTGTGTTAAGTTGCTGCGACATAGAAGAACAAGAACATGATACCCTTTATTTTGTGATTATTAGGACCCTTACGTTTAAAAATAGTACGAGTAAGTTTTTTTTTTTAACTTTGTCTTCATTACTTGATACTTGCTCTTGCAGCTTAAGAGGGGTTAATTGATCACTGTCCCTTCCTATTTGGGGAAAAGACGCAAGCAGTATTTCCACTCGTTAAATCCATATGGAGTTCTCTTAATACTTGGATGTAATGGTTATGTCTGGGTTGGTGAACTCACTGTAAGAAAAGATAGTATGGAAGTGGATGAAGTGACTGAATCTGGCAAAACCAATCCAGATTCCATGGCGAAATAAATCTTGAAGAATATTACACTTCCTTGGAAACACGGCAAAACGTATGCAGGATTGCAAATGCTGTGCGGGTCTTAGCCGTTCTGGGTTTCAATATAACTGTTGAAGTAATACTGGAGTTGTGTGATTTGAGTATCTCATTTAATCTTAACATTCATGACATTCTTGGGGCAAGTTCTGTGTTACAGTTGCTGAGAAAGAGGTGGAGAGACGGATTATCGTAATTAAGAGGTAGGGTTGAACATGTTATTTTTAGATTTAGTTGGTGCTGCTGAAATATTGGTAATTTAGTGAAAGTATATGCAAAAGACGAAGGTAGCTTTGTGTTTATTCCCCTTGACTAGTTTATGGGAAGAAGAAAGTTCCTTTACTACTGAGTAATATTTCAACTTAAGTAATTTTGAGTGGCATGGGTGTGAACGTAGTAATTACAATTAGTAAGCTTAATTCTTTTTTTTTTTTGAAAAAATTGAAAATAATAATCCCACATTTATCATTTCTATTCAAAATAACACCATCTTTGAGTATTTTAGAAATAATCTCACCTTTAATATCCATCTTTTCAAAATAATCCTTTTTACCTTCAACCTACTTAACAGGTTATTTTTTTTTTTCTTTTATCTTAAATTCTTCCTCCCACCTCCTTTCATAACCACTATTATCACCACTACCTTCCATAACTGCCACCCTGACCCCCACTCCCCCTCTGACCTGACCTCGACGGTCCACACCCCGCCACGACCCCCTCCATTGACCCCACCTCTCAGTAACTTCACACAATTCCTTAATCTTTTGCAATCCCGAAGATATAAGACTATCAAATTCTTCAAATTATGAGATTTGTGTCATTATTTATCATAAATTATTGAACGTGTAATTGGAAGCAAAAGAAGATTATACTTACTACTACTTTTTTTATCTTTGAAAATAGAAAATTGAAATACGAAGTAATTGTGGGTGTTGCGTTGCAGTAGGTGGTGGTTTTGGTTTGGAGTTGAGGGTGGTGGTGGAGCGTGGGGTGTAACTGTTGGTGCGATGGTCGGTGGTCGCGTTGCCATAACTGGTGGTCGTGGCGAAGAGGGAATGAGAACTCAAAGAACAGGATGGATGAGCTATGTTATGTTACTTGGGGAAACGTAGGGGATAGGGGCTGGTTCAGGTGGGGGATTAGGGATGAGGGGCACGCTCCAGTAAGGGGAAGGGTTCCGACCAGGGAACTGGGAAGAGGATAGGGGATAAGATAGGGAAGTGCTGTAATTTTTAATATTAATAATATTATTATTATTATTTTGTTTTTTTTTTATAATTATTTCAATTTTTTGTTTTTAAATTATGAAAAAAGGACCAATAAGAATGTGACACTTGTCAATTTCACCTTCTAAAACATGTTATCAAGTCAACAAACCAGTCAAGGGACTATTTTGAGAAAATGAGGGGTAAAGGTGGAATTATTTCTAGAATCTCAAAGGTGGGATTATTTTGAGCAAAAGTGATAAAGGTGGGATTATTGTTTTCAATTTTTCCTTTTTTTCCCATGGTGTTGCATTATTCTATTAATTCATCCCTCCAAGGCTCCAATAAGGCAATAATTGGGCTCAAAACCAAAAAAAAAAAGTTGTATTTTATAACAAGGCTTCATTATATTTAGGATGTTTCCCTATTAAGAAATACCACGTTTTAGTATTTTTGTCGTTGCGTAACAAAAATACCATGTATATACTGCGTAAAATTGTATAGCGTACATACTATTGTAGGGAATATTTCAAGCATCTCACACTTGAGCTCCACTGTAATCATACACTTAAGTATGGTGGCGTCCAAAGAGAAGAAAGTTAGAGTAAAAGAGTCGCCAACAAGTTTTAGAAACTTGTAAACCGTTCACAGGGTGAAGGTTACACTCCTTCACGATCCATGAGATCGCTAACTCCATAGTGGTCTTGAATCATGATTGGATATTCGAGGATGAAGGTACAAATCCAACCTAAAAGTGATAGAACCTGCCCTAAAAATAGGCCTCTACTTTATTTTCTTATATTCGTGTGCACTTTCTGACTAATATACAATCATTATATTAATGCTAAACCTGTTTAATCTATGTTGGTTGAATATTAATGCACAAACAAAACTATTATTGGCGATTACTTGAATTAAAATCACATTAGCCTAAATAAAATTGTTAATTATCTTATTAAGCGTGATTACAAGTACAAATTCCCTTTAATCCTGCAAGAGAAGGCGTGGTCAAGCAATAACAATAATTTCAAGCAACATAATAATAACAACAACATCATCATAATAATAATCTCAATAAAGAATAATAATATTAGCAAGATTCTAAGCATGATACTAACATGATTAATAACAAATCCTAGCATGTCACTATGCAATAAAAATCAAAGCTTTAGCCCTAACATGGTAGTAACATGATAAAAGAAATAGGAAGCAACCTAAGCATGATACTAGAAACATACATGATATTAGAAATTTTAGTTATTACCTTAAACATAACACTAGGAATTATAATAATATAAGCATGCTCTCTACAGAAATATAATAATAGAACAACTTACTTTGTTGCCTCGTATCTCTTTCTATCAAAACAAAAAACACGTTAGTAACTTCAAGGAAAATATTAAATCAAATTATTAAATTAAATAATTGAAATAGGGATTTGGGACCAAACCTTTAGAAATTATCAACCTTTCACGTCTAGGCGAAGACAACTTCGAGCTTGGCTAGGTGTGTCTAAGACTCGTGAATGCGGTATTTTTATTTGAAAAGGGAAGGCTTAGAAAGAGGGAGAAAGAATAAGCTATTGCCTAAGAGAGAAAAGAGAATAAAATTAGATGATTGTTCATGAATGAAAACGGGGAAATACGACCCTATTTATAAGAAAAATAGTCCGAAAACGATCAGAAAAAGACCGAATTCAATCTGGAATAAAACTACTTTTGTCGCGGCACGACAGCTTCATCGCGGCGTGATGGTTCTGTCGTTTCTCGATGGTTCACGTGTTAGCCCAAAGCCGTACAAAGTCCTTAATCTAATTAAATTAGACTAATTAACGTCCGTACTTATCTTTTAAAATCAGATTTAATTCTTTTAAAAACACTTGTTTTATTCCAAATAAAATTCTTTATTTTCCAAAAACATAATTATTAATCCTAATTTCACTAGAACTTAAGAGAACCTTCTAAATTATTCTAGAAGATTAAAGTCAATCCTAATGACTTTAGCAATAATAATTAATGGGCCCTCCACTAGATCATTGGGCCGTATATAAAACTTGTTTCGGGCCCAACTTAGTATTTTGGTCATAACTTCCACATTATTCATCGGAATTGGGCTTATAATATATCGTTGGAAAACTCTTCTCAAGCCCAATCCAACTACACCATTATTGGACCCTTATCATGGACCAAAATAAATTGGACTGGACATTTTCATAAATAAAGTACATTTTCGAAAACAGAAAGGAAGTATTTTTAATTAAACAACCGCATTAGAAGACTCTTTCACACTTTCACTTCGTTCGATAATCAATGACGTGAAAGGTATTCATCACTGAGTTTGATTTTTTGGGGAGACACAATTAGGTGTCTACAACTACGTCCAATTATATCGTGTTCGTGTTGCGTGAAATTGCACTAGTAACGTGATCTGCCTCTCAATGAAAACAGTAGAATATTTTAAAGTGTTAGCTTTTGAGTCGACAAAGTGCGCCAACTAACAGGGCAATGCTACCCCCGTTGGGTGACCATGTAAATACGGTTGGCATGAAAACAATCTTGCTTCACCGGAGAGTTAGGGTGTCCGTCCACCCCTTGTATAAAGAGAGACTTATGCGAAGCTGCAATGTATACATGTGCTTCCATTCCCGAGACACGTGTTCTCATCTTTTGCACAAAACTGCTGAGTGGGCTGTCGATTTTTAACCGTCTCACTGAATTTTGGATACATGCCTCAAGTCTTAAGATGTGTTTTTCCATCTTGTGGATATGGAATCTTTGTCTAGGCTATGGATGCCAAGCTTCTAATAAAGTGTTAGGATGCAGATGCCGAATCACCACCTCACCTTTTTATCATATTTTCTTCGTTAAAAATCGCGACCTTGAGTCTTAATGACAAATCAAGAGACTTTTAGACCACGGATGCCACACGGAGAAGGTATCATCACTTTTTCCTCTTTTAAACCCGATATCTTTTCGAAAAAGTGACATCACTTAGAACAGCCTTTACTTGTAAAAGTGTTCTTCATTTGTGATGATTTGCATTTTTGCCACGATTTAGAGCTCATTTTAGTGATTTTTCCCCATACTTGTAGCTTGTTTATGCCCTCTTTTATGTCTTTAGCTTCCTTTCTTTATTGTCTTCTCTTTCGTAGTTTTCTCCATATTTTTACCCTTTTATACCACGGTTTCTTTTTGTTCTTGTTTTATAGGAAAACCTTGACATTGAACTAAGTAGTGAGGCTTAGAAGCTTAATTTATGAAGTGTTGCGCGACCACTGAGAGGGCGTGCATTGGCAGTTTGCGCAGGCGTGCCTCGTACAAAGAGCGGCGTGCTGCGTAAAAAGAGCAAAATCAGAGCACCAAGACAGGAACTTTGTGCGCCGGATGCGCGACCAAGGATAGGGCGCACAGCCAAACTACGTGGGCGCACAATCTCTGTGGGCGAGCGCGTACAGAGTTGAAGAGCAAATTCCAGAATCAAACCGGGAAGTTTGTGTGCCTTGGTCGCGCCTTCGTCCCGGGCGCGCATTATATCTTGCACAGGTGTGCATCCCCGAGTTTCACTTTTCATACCCAGATTATTAGTGGCATGCAGTGTGCTTGCGAGGGCGCGCATCTATGTCAGCTACTCTCATTTAAGGCTTTATATAAATAGTTTAAAGTTTCTCTCCTTAGAAATTAATGAGGGTATTAGCTTAGCATAATTTAGGGCTTACTTAGCTTAATCTTAAAGAGAGAAACACTAATTTTGTGATCTTGGATGATTAATAATCAACCATTTTTGAAGATCGATGAACCTCCATTAGTAATTTCATTCCCTTAACTTCTTATTTATTTGCTTTATCTTTTTCATTTACTTGTTTATCATGTTGATGCTTGTTGATTTGTTAATTAATCTTGTCATTAATTAGCATGATTTGTGAGTAGTTCTTATACTAAGGGGATGGTGGTGGTGTAATTAGATCTTAAGCATGTATTAGGCTTGGAATTGATTTATTTGTGATTAAAATGTGATAAGTGACTTTTAGTCACTTTTAGGGGTCCTTTTAGTGTTGTTTTCAAGTTATTTTCCGAATAATTTCTCTCTTTTTAGTCTTTATTTGCTTATTCTCGTCTTTTGTCTTTTAATTTGAGTATTTTGGTAATTTTTAGTTTATTTTCGTAATTTATTTATGTTTCTTACTATTCTTTATAATGTTTTTAGTCTAGGTTCTTGTTAATATTTTTCTTCTCGCTTTTCTCCTTCTATTATTTTCTTTTAGTTTTCAAGTTTGTTTTCTTTATTTTATCTAATTTAATTTGATTTTATTATTTCTTTAAGTTTTAATATTTTATTTTACTTTAATTTTATCCTTATTTTATTTTAGTTTAGCATTTTATTTTACTTTGTTTTACTTTATCTTTATTTTTATTTTTATTTTATATGTCGATCTACCCTCGTGTTTGGTTTTGTTTGTAGGAGTGTTTGGGTCAAGGCACTTATTTCAAGGTTAATTGGCTTGGATTGAAATTTTGTGTCCGAATCAAGCAAATGCCAACAAAGAAGCTGCTGCCCCTTGTTGCTTCCCTCTTATCCTTCACCACTCCTTCACCTTACCCTACACCACAACTCAACCAAAACACAATCCACTGCTTCCCCAATCACGAACTACAATCTGCAACAACAACAACCACCAACTATCGCCAGTTACCACCGCATCTCCAACCCACAACTTCCATCCCCTACTCCTCCTTCCATTCCAAACAGCCACACAATCCCTTGCTCCCTGCTGCGCCTCCTCACACCAGCCTCCCAAAGCAGCCCACAACTCCATCTCATCCATTTCAACCACCACCTTCACCTGCGACCTCCAATTCACCTCCACTCAAACACCACGCACTCCACAACAATTCCTCTGCTCCCTCACTTGCTATCACCAGCCCACAACCCCTGCCTCCCCATTTACACCTAAACAACAGCCACCACAACAATTTATAGCCACCAAATCGCACCACCTCTACTTCCATTCGTGCCCCACCATTCGCAAAAGCAGTAGCACCGAACAGCAGCAAACCGCCCATAACAACTGTACCGGCGATTCAAAGCAATGCAGCCCGTAATCACCACGAATCAGCACCAAAATAGCAGCGGCTACAGCAACCCAGGCCGCCGTGGGCGCGGGCTGCGGTGAGCTTCCAGCGCTCCACTTATCGGTAGATGGATTTCTCGCTAATTCTTATACGGTTTAATGAATTTCGACGGTCATGATTGCTTCGATTAATCCGACGACCACGATTTAATTATGCTTGATGAGGATTGTGCTAATTGGAATTGATGAACAGTGGTGATGATGGTTGTTTTGCTGATTCGGTGATGATGAAATGAGAGCATCCATTTGAATGAAGAAGAAGGGGGGATTCGGGGTCTGATTGTTTTTGCTTTGGGGGATTTTATTTGTTTTTCTTTATTTTTTCCTTTTATTTTTATTCCTTTTTCCTTCTTTATTTATTTCTTTAATTTACTTCTTTAATTATTTTATTTCCTTTTTGTTTTCTTTTACTAACTTGTATTATAAATACCCCTTTTGGGGTTAATACTCTTAACTTTTAATTCACCCTAGATTTTTAGTCTATTTTATTTTCACTCTCTTAGGGTTAGATTAGGATTCTCTCTCTAGTTTAGAGTAGTTTTAGAGAGAGAAAGCTTGGATTTTTCATGGAGTTTTGAGAGGTTGAGGAAGCAATTTGTGGATTTTCTTCTCATATATTTAATGAGTCTTCCTAACTTTCTCTCATCTTTATTGCTTTCCTTTAATTCTTGTTTTTGTTTATTTCCTTGTTGATTAGAGTTGTTAATTAGAGTTGTTAATTAGTTTAATAGTTTGATTTTAGCTTTGATTAGAGTTTTACCTTGTTTTTCATGTTCTTCTTTATCATGTTAGCTTAGATTTTATTTTAGGGAATTGGATGAAGATTATGTTGATGAATTGAATGATTGATTGTGATTTGTATGCAATTGATTCTTGATTATTGTGTATGGATGATGCTTATATGGATTAGAATCTTTCTAGCTAATTGATTCTATGTTCTTAATTGTGCTTTCAATCAATTGTGCGAAAGTGAGTTGTTTGAGAGTCTAAATTCTTCCATACCTATGCTAGGCTAGTTGCACGAGAGTGAATTAGTTTAGTAGGATAATTAGTATGCTTAATAGCACGAGAGTGAGTTGAGTGTGTTGGTTGTTCCTAATTGAGGTCATTTTCACCTAATTGCAATGTTGTTGAATGCATTGATGTAATTGGATTCCACTTTCCTTAGTTTTCGTTGTTTCTTTAAGTAGTGTTTTAGTTGTACCTCTCGCTCTATATCACGATCATCCTAGTAATCTAATTAGCATAGATTGATACACTTAGTCTTCGTGGTTCGACCCTTTACTTGCCACTAACTAGCTTAGTGTAAGTTTAGGTATTATAAATTTCTAATTTGATTAGGGTTGTAGACCAACGACCTATTAACCATCGATCAAAATGCTTTGTATTCCATGTCTTACCAATTACTTCTCTTGAGTGGTCAATCAATTGTTGTAGTTAGGTGGATCGAACTAGTTTATAATGATAGTGTAATCTAAGAATATCCATTGAATGATTTGTTTGAATTGCACCTTGATTCACATGGCTTATGACGATAGTGTAAGCTAGCGCTTGGATTTGGAATTCAATTAGCCTCAATATATAGGTGGTTAGATTGTGCTTTAAATCACTAACATGAGTTGCTCGGTTCACATTTCAATTCAATTTCATTCTTGGTCATGCTTGAGTGAATGCTTACCTAAACCATCTCCCTTAGTGTCTTAATTATATTGATTCTAGTTTACTTCATTCCTTGCTTTAGTTACCTTAGATAAATCATTCCTTCTTCCGAGCTAGATTAGTTGTTGGTAGTGATCGTAGCGCATTAGCTTCTCCCTTGGGTTTAACTTTATACTTGCCGCAAGACTTGTTTTAGTGTTTTGTTTAGGTTATAAATTTTTTTTGGATTAGAAAATTAGTAATGACCTACTTTTCCCTTGTTCAACTTGGCGTCGTTGCCGGGGAGATGGCTTTGATTACTTTTTCACTATCTTATTGAGACTAGCTCACTTTTATTTGTTTGTTCATGTTACTCTTGTTACTTGTTAGTGCTCACTTTTTGCTTAGCTTTATTGTATGCATAGGGGATGTACTCGCGCAAGGTCTTTGGTACCCATTGACCCCAAGTTAGAAAAATCCTTGAGTTTGTTGTAAAGAGAAGCAAGAGAGCATAGTAGAAGCCACAAAGCCAATAGTAATACACCTTCAAAAAGGGTGGACAAGACTCCAACTCCTCGAACATCTTCTAGAGAGGAGGAAAAATCCATAGACCTTCTTCTTCACCTCAGCTCATTCGGATATCATTTCCTTTTTAGTTTTCAACTTCCACAAAGACCATTCTCAAAAGATGGGAGAAATTACACCTTTGCAGCGTCTAGGGGCCCTGAATCCCTTAGAGCACAAAGTGGGATCCTAGCTCCTACTACTGAAGCCAACAAATTCGATATCAAGCACAATTTGATTGCCTTGATAGAACGGAAGCAGTTCTCGTGTGGGAAGTTGATAGTCCTCATGAGCATCTCAAAGAATTTAAGAAGTATCGTGAAACGATAAAAGTCAATGGGTTGATTCAGGAATACATCCGCCTCAACATTAGGGATGCAGGTGGGTATTAAAATGTGGGTCCCGCACTGTACCCGCTCTAGTTGGAGCGGGTATGGGTCCGACTTTGGCGGGTGAGTAGACGGGTATGGGTACAAAAGTCATACCCACCGTGGGTAGCGGGTAGGTGGTGTATTTGATGCCGTACCCGCCTATTACCCGTCTACCATCCCATTTACCCACCTACCCATCTAGTTACCTGCCTACTCGCCCAGTTACCCGCCAACTTATTAATACTTTTATTTATTTATATTTTTATCACAAATTGATTACTACCTTGTATATTATGCTATTAAATTATGTATTTACAATAATTTATATATGGAAAAATGACATATTTATAGAAAATTTATAAACAAATTATGTTAGGTTGGCGGGTAATAAGCGGGTGGTGGATAACCACATGGGTGGTGGATCCAGGTTTCTACCCGCTTAGATGGGTCTGGGTATTAAAATTATACACGTCGCGGGTAGCGGGTAGGTGGCGAGCATCAAAAATTTTGGCGGGTGTGGGTTGGGTATGGTGGAGGAGGGTACCCACACCCGTACCGCCCAATTGCCATCCCTACTCAAGATGTTCCCCTTCTCTTTAATTGGGAAAGGTTTGGAGTGGCTATAGAAGGAGGTGCCCTCGAACTCTCTCACAACATGGGGCCAAGTCATTTCGGCATTCTTAAGGCAATCCTGCAATAATAAGAAAACTAATGATCAGGCTCGATCATCGATTGAAGGATTTTGCCAAAAGGGCGGGGAGTCCTTGAGCGCAGCTTGGAAACGATACAAAGAGCTCCAACGCCAATGTCCACATCATGGGATCCCCAAGTATCAACTCATTTACACTTTCTATAGTGGTCTCACACCTCAAGGAAAGAACAAGTCTAGATGCCAGAGGCGGAGGTCCTATCATGAATAAGAGAGAGGACGAAGTGAAAGATACATAGAGGAGGTCGCGAAGCATAATGAAGATTGGTACAAGGGAGATAGAGAGGTTACATCTAGCAAAGGCACAATTTACTCATTGGAGCAAGCCAATGTAATTACCAATCTCACTACCCAAATCTTCAAAATGGCCAAGCAAATGGATGACCTCGTGAAGAAGATATCTAAACCTCAAGGTAATATCTCCTCTTCATCTAAGGGAGGCAAGGTGTGAGTTATAACAATTCTAGCTACAATTGATGCCTCCTAGTTGAGTGTTTTGAGATGTTTGTGGTAGTTATGATTATGATTGACGAGATTGCATATTAATTTCTTAATGCTTCCCAATCTCCTTCCCTTGAGAATGAGAATGACAATGATGTTGAACATGTGAATGTTATGAATTACAGTCCTTTCATGGGGAACATGAGGCCTAACCCCAATCAAATGGGAATTGGAATTAAAATTGGAAGCGTGGTTGGAACCAAAGTGGTGGTGGTTTTGATAACCAATAACATGGTGGGAGAGGCCCTTCCAATCACAATTGAAAAGGCTACCATAACCAAAGAGGTTATGGTAATCAAAATCAACAGCACAACTTCCGCTACTATTACAATCAAATCCAAGGTTTTGGTGATCGAAATAACATGGGGAATAATAAAAAAAAGAAATGTTTCCAACCAAGACACCAGGGGAAATAGGGCTCAACATGGTACTCGCTATGCTAAAACCAATCGGCCACCGGGTTTCGATTAACACCAACATCCTTCACCTTATAAACCCCTTCAACTTGAGGCCCCACCAAATGATATCATAATGGCTAAACTTGATGCTATGATGAAAATGCATGATAAGGATAAAAGCTAACAAATACTCACATGAAAATGCTTAAAACTCAAATTGCTCAACTTACATCTAGTTCTTCTTCTTCTCCTTCCTCTTCTTCTTCTTCTTCCCTTCCTAGTCAAGGGGTTAGCCCCAAACCCATATATGTCATGACAACGAAGAGTGGGAAGTTGGTAGGGAGTGACCCTATAGTAGAGGAGAAGTATCAAGAGGGAGTTGGGATGAGTGGTGATGTTGAAACCCCTTTGGTAAATGAGCGTTTGAGTGAGGAGAAAGAGGTTGAGGATGTTAGAAAAGAAGATAAGAGAGTTGATGGGTTCACGAGAAAAAATCCTCAAAGGAGGCAACACCCTTACCTTTGAAGAAGCTACCAAAAGAGGAGAAATTACCTTATCCTTCACAATTTGTGAGATCCAAACTTGATGCTCAATTTGGGAAGTTCTTAGATGTCAAGAATTTGCATATTTCTATTCCTTTTGTTGATGCTATGAAACAAATGCCCCACTACTCCAAATTCTTGAAAGACCTTTTAAGTGGGAGAAAGGAGTGTCAAACCGTGAATTTGACATCAAATTCTAGTGTCATCCTTTCCAACAAACTTCCTACCAAATTGAAAGATGTGAGTAGTTTCTCCATTCCTTAATCCATCAATAGTGTTGATTTTGAAAAGGCTTTGTGTGATTTGGGTGCAAGTGTATGCGCTATTTGGTCTACCAAAAGCTTAGTGTAATAACACTATCCCCCACTAATGTCACTCTTCAACTAGCGAACCGATCTACTAAGTTCCCCATAGGAAAGGTTGAAGACATTCCTCTTAGGGTTGGAAAGTTCACATTTCCCGTGAACTTTTATGTGCTAGAGTTGGATAAAGATAAGAAGATTCCTATCATTTCGGGTAGAACATTCATAACTACTTCTAGAGAAATCATTAACGTGAGGGAGGATAAGATGACTTTGAAAATTGATAATGAATCCATTCAATTTGATTTGAATAGTGTCATGCAACAACCCTCTTCAAGTGGTGAATGCTTTAGAATTGATGTTCTTGATACCGTGCTTGATGATTTTTCTCGCTTTTATATGCATGTGCCTAACGATAGTCTTGAGAATGCTTTGTTGAGTGTGCTCAAGGTATAGGTCCAAAAGAGAAAGTGATTGCATATGAAGCAATGCTCAATGAGAAGGTTAAAGAACCAATTCAAGAAAGAGGCACAATCCTACTTGACCTCAATCATGAAGATGATAAGCAAGATGCATTACAAGGTAAGGAAGCACCAAAGGTTGACTTGAAACCTCTACCTTCGAACTTGAGGTACGCATTTCTTGATTCCAACAATGCATTTCCCATCATTATCTATTCTTCCCTTATAGAAAAGCAATATTCTCTATTGAACAATGTTTTGAGGAAACACGAAAAAGCTTTAGGCTACTCTCTTGATGACATCAAGGGTATTAGTCTAGCTCCATAGAATCAATCTAGAGGAAGGTTCTAAGCCGTGTAGGCAAAGGCAAAGGAAACTTAATCCTTTCATGCAAGAGGTGGTAAGGAAGGAAATTTCCAAACTATTTGATGTGGGGATCATTTACCCTAATAGCTCATAGTGATTGGGTGTCCCCGGTTCAAGTAGTGCCCAAGAAAGGAAAATGATGGTAGTGGAAAATGACAAGAATAATCAATTGATCCCAACTCGACTTGTCACGGGTTGGAGAATGTGTATTGACTATCGTCAATTGAACACAAACACTTTCAAGGATCATTTTCCACTACCTTATATTGATCAAATGCTTGAGAGGCTTACAAGACATTCCTTCTTTTGTTTTCTTGATGGTTATTTGGGATTTTAAATGACCAAAGAGACCAAGATAAGACGACTTTTTCATGCCCCTACGGTACTTTTGCTAACCGTAGAATTGCATTTGGACTATGTAATGCTCCCGCAACGTTTCAACGTTGCACGATGCCTATATATAGTGATATAATTGAAGAAGAAATGGAAGTCTTCATGGATGACTTCTCCGTTGTAGGAATTACCTATGAAGATTTTCTTTACAACTTATCTCGTTATTTAGAAAGATGTGAGAAAGCTAACCTCGTGTTAATTTGGGAAAAGTGCCACTTTATGGTAGAGAGTGTCATAGTTCTTGGCCACAAGATTTTCCAAGTTGGCATTGAGGTGGATAGGGCCAGAGTGGAGGTCATAAAGAAACTCCCTCCTCCCACTAATGTCAAGGACGTGAGATCATTTCTTGGCCACACTGGGTTTTATCGCCATTTTATAAAAGATTTTTCTGTAATTACTAAGCCACTCACATTTCTCTTATAACAAGAGAAGGAGTTTATATTTGACGAATCCTGTCACAATGCACTTTGTAGGTTGAAGGAAGATTTGTGCACCACTCCCATAGTCCAAGGCCCAGATTGATCCCTACCGTTTGAATTGATGAGCGACATAAGTGAAGAAGCAATCGGATCAGTCTTGAGAAAACGAAAGGATGAGAAGCTCCATGTCATACACTATTTGTCCAAAATTTCAATGATTCTCAATAGAATTACACTACCACAGAGAAAGAGATCTTAGCGATCATTCACTCCTTTGAGAAGTTTAGGGCCTATCTCATTGGCTCCAAGACAATAATGTATACCGATCACTCGACTTTCGATTATTTGGTAATTAAGAGGAGGCCAAGCCCCGATTGTTGAGATGGGTGTTGGTTCTTCAAGATTTTGATTATGAAATAAGAGACAAGAATGAGGCCGAAAACGTGGTTGCGGACCACCTTTCAAGATTGGGAGGTGTTAGAATGCATGAAGATTATTTGCCAATAGAGGATGCTTTGATGGACGACGTCTTATATGCTCTTGAGGAGAAATCGGAGTCTTGGTTTGCCGACATCGTGAATTATTTGGCCTGTAGTACCATTCCTTAGGATTTCACTCCTCAACAACATCGAAGGCTTAAGAACGAGGCAAAAAGGTATATATTTGGGATGGCCCCATATTGTTATAAAGGGGGGTTAATGGTCTTCTTCACAAATGTGTCCTTAATCATAAAGTCCAACGTGTTCTCTCAATGTGCCACTCTTCTCCATGTGGTGGACACATGAGTGCTCAAAAGACCGCCTCGAAGGTTCTATAATGTATGTTCTTTTGGCCTAATTTATTCAATAATACTTGGTCCTTTGTCAAGAGTTGTGATAGGCGCCAAAGAACGGGGAATATTTTAGAGCGTGCGTAATGAGATGCCTCAAACCCTAATTCTAGAGCTTGAGATCTTCGATGTATAAGCTATTGATATCATGGGCCCATCTGCTTCTTCTTGTGGGAATCGTTATATCTTGGTGGCGGTTGACTAAGTTTAAAGTGGGCAAAAGCCATTGCATCGCTCCCCAATGACTTTAAGGTGGTGATGAATTTGTTCCAAAAGCTGATCTTGCATAGATTCGGCGTTCCTAAGGCCATCATGAGTGATGGAGGATCTCACTTCAAGCATCACGCCTTCAACAAGCTACTTGCGAAATATGGTGCTTCTTAACAGAGGGGACTTTCTTATCACCCCCAATCGAGCAGTCAAGAGAAGATCACAAACTGAGAAATCAAGCTCATCTTAGAGAAAATGGTAACCTGGACTCGGAAGGATTGATCCAACAACGTCATTAATGACTTGTGGGCTTACCGTACCGCTTTTAAGACTCCCATTGGGATTACTCCATACAAGTTAGTCTATGGGAAGAGTTGTCATCTCCCGGATGATATGGAGCATAAGGCTTTCTGAGCCAATAAGCAAATGAACTTTGATCTCCATAGTCCAGGTGAGCAACGGTTTCTAGAGATTCACGAGTTGGAGGAATTGAGAATGAATGCCTATGATAGTGCTAGCTTATACAAAGCTAGAACTAAGGCTTGGCATGATCCACATATTGTGAAGAAGGACTTTATTGAAGGTTAAAAGTCCTCCTCTACAATTCTGGTTTGATCCATTTGTGGTTGAAAATTTTTATCCCCATGGCACCGTTGAAATCAAGAGTGATAAGTATCCTCCCTTCAAAGTGAATGGTCATCGACTAAAATCTTACAATGAAAGGCATTTAATTAACAAGCTCATTGTCTACTCTCTAATGGATGTGCATTATGATTATAATCCTATTTGATCTCACTTAAAAGCGTCGAGCTAACAACGTAAACCAAAAGCACTTCCAGGAGGCAACCCGTCTTTCTTACTTTCCTTTCTCTTTTTTTTTATTTATTTTTTTTATTTATTTATTTTTTATTTATTTTTTTTTAACTGCAATTTTCATTATATTCCATGCTTTGATCTTGTTTTTGTTTTTACTTTGGTATGTGTTGGATTAATTTTTTAGTTTGGCTATTTTGACGATGTGAGGAGATTCCTTAAGAGAAGAAGAGCTCAAGAAATGAAGAAAATCGAAAATTACCAGTGCGCGCGAGCACACCCCTTATACGCAGGCGCGCCCTCTCTTGGAGGTTTAAAGAGAATTTGTACTTGAGATCACGCTTAATAATATAATTGATAATTTGATTTTAGGTTAATATGATTTTAATTCAAGTGATCACCAATAATAGATTTTTTTGTGCATTAATAATCAACCAACATAGATTAAACAGGTTTAGGATTAATAAATTATTTGTATGTTGATTGGAAAGTGCACATGAATATGAGAAGAACAAAGTGGAGGCCTATTTAGGACAGGTTCAATCTCTTTTAGGTTGGATTTGTACCTTCATCCCCGAATATCCAGTCATGGTTCAGGACCACTATGGTGTTAGCGATCTCTGTGATCGTGAATGGTTTACAAGTTCCTGAAACTTTTTGTGACTCTTTTGCTCTAACTTCATTCCCTTTGGACACCACCATGCTTAAGTGTATAATCACAGTGGGGCTCATGTATGGGATGCTTGAAATATTCCCTACAGTTTTTGACGATTCCACTGGGGAGGATTTCTATTTTAATTCCTAAAATTTATTTTGGCAATAATTTCGAATGAGTGGATGAGACTTGAAACGTTCTAAATATTTGTGTGCATAATTTTGATTAACATTAATTGCATAAGCATAAAAAGGTCCGCATTGGAAAGACCATCCATAATGCGTTAAAAACATAGGATTTTACATGTAGGAAATTTGGGAAATATCTTTCACAACTTGAATCGAAAAAACGCTACGAAAAATCGAAAATCCCGAGAACACGGAAAGCTACCGAGGCATGTAGGAACTGTCGCTGAGACAACAGTGTCCATCGCTGTGCGATGGCTTTATCGCAACGCGATGGTTTCATCGCGTCACGATAGAGTCATCGCTGCGTGATGGACCCTGTTTTCTCGCGCCGAGTTCTTCCAATACCGAGCCAGAAGTATGCCTTCTTGTTTTACCGATTCGAGTACTGTTTGATCGATTTTACTTCCTAATTGAACTTTTTCCTTCTTTTTCGAAAACCATATGTGTTCTACATGTGGCTTTAGCCCTTGGGAATTCACGCTCCATCTACCCAATCAAACGCTCTGTGCAACAAAGGGTAAATTCGAGTTTGTGAATTCACCCAACCATGGAAACAAGTTTAACCTGTGGGATCCCATCAATACGCGTCAACCCTTCCAAAGGTAAGGTTTCCACGCGATGCATCTGGACTCATAACCATGGACCCTATTTGACTACCATAATTCTTGAACTTTAGAGAACTAGAGCAATGGTTAGGTTTTAAACTCATTAAACTAACCGTTTGTTTGACTTGTAATTAATAATAATAAATCTATATAAACTGATTAATGACTGAAGGACTGTGCTTAATTAATAAATTAGTTAATTTAGATCATTAAAGTCTAATAATACTTGACTTAACATGACTTAGCACGACTTTAGGTTCACCCTTTTTAAGCAGAATATTGGAAACAAGTTCAAACCGATGTTTCATTCATGAAGCTGAGGTTTGGCTTGTGGCACGAACCTTCAGGGTTCATTGTGACGCGATAGCAATATCACGCCGCGATGGCTCTGTCGCGACGTGACAATTCCATCAGTCACGCGATGGTCTAACTTTTTTCTCAAGTCTTCGCGTCAAGTCTAATTGATTAATTAATCAAATAACCGAGTTATAATTTGGTCTTTAATCGAGTTTAAGCACATAGTCACATGGTCTTACACAAGTGTCAAGCATGTCACTTTCACTCACTAATTAAAAGCACACACTTTTTGTATTTGAGTTTCACCATCACCATGTCTAAGAGTCTTGTGTGCACATTTTCCGTCATTTTTTTTAGGGGGGTAAGTCGGATATTATATCCTCCCAACAAAACTATGTTGTTTTGAACCATAGCTTGATTTGTAACTTGATTCAATTCCAAAACTATGCACCCATTTTTTTTTTTTGTCTTTTAAACCCATAAAAGTCTTTGATTCAAGTCACTAAATCAATGGTTTAATATTACAGCGCTTGGTCAAGAAGAGAAGGGCGTTTAATGAAGAACAACACTTTCGTTCAAGTTCTACTCTTCGATAAACCCATTTGGCATAGGAAAAAGTTCGTAAAAATTGGCTTTCCAACAAGAAGTTGATGAATTGAGACAAAACATGAATAGCTTGGCTGAGATGATGAATACTCTTGCTCTTCAAGTCAAAGATCTCATCAAGCAACAACAACTTGAGTGCATGGAAGAAAGCCTTAGAAAAATTTCCAAGGACTACAAATTTTAGGGAATTAGCTCACAAGGGGTCTTAGTGGACAAGGAACTTCTTTTGCAGAAGTTCAATGTCAATGACATCCCTAAGTTCAAACCAACTGACAACCCTTATTTTCATTTAAGAGCTTTCGAGACTATAATGAATATTAAGGCAATCGACAAAAAAGTCTTCCCCTCATTATTCTCACTATCTCTTGAAACCGTTTGTCAACAATGGTTTTTCTCTCTAGACAAGGAGAAGGTTTCATCTTGAGAAACTATTACAAACGCTTTCATTGATAGGTACAAGTGCAATATTCAAGTTGTAACCGACCATAAGGAACTTGAGATGTTGAAACAAAAGGAAAACGAAGGATTCACTTCTTTCTTCAACAAGTGGAGAGAAACTTCTACTAAGATGGTAGAGGTGCTGGGTTTCGGTAAGTCTAACTCACCGCGGAATAAAACATGACCCCAAGACCCGCTCACAATTAATATAACATAAATAACAAGAAAGCGAGAAAAGACGATCTTACCCTTGTCGCGTGCTTCACTCACACCCCGGATCTCTTACTTGAAAAGCCAAGTCTTGCAAGTGCAGAGACCTCCTACGATATCCACCCGCAACTCGACCCGATAGGTCTCTTACTCAGAGTTTAGCCAAGTCGAACCAAAACACTACTCGAGTATTATACGAACTTAAAGGTTTTCTCTCAAGTGGAGATGCCTTTTTGAGTTCCTACTTAAGTTAACGATCCCAAGTTATGCCTTGGCTAATTATAAGGAGTGCTTCCTTGTGAATTCCTCTTATCTTTCAATGTAAGACTTTTTCTCAAAAAGATCCCACATGGAAAGAATGTTGAATTCAATTCCTAGTTAAATAAACCAAGAATCACTAGGTAACAAGTGTCACATGGTTAGGTGAGGACCACTTCTTCACTTGCTCCCCAAGGCAACTCACATCCATTTGAGCAATCATGTGGCACCCAACCTTGAGCCCCAAGATGGGTTCGGTTGGGCCGCCACCCTTCGGCCCGCGTCCATGACCTGTCACCCGGGTCCGTGGCCCGCTGCCATATGGCGCTGCCAACGTGGCACGCTGCCGTATGGCGCACTGCCCTCGTGGCACGCTGCTACATGGCGTGCTGCCATGTGCGCATCCACGTGAGCTGCCACATGGCGTGTTGCCATTTGTGCTGCTACGTGGTGTGCTGCCATGTGCACTGCCACATGGCGTGCTACTATGTGCGTTGCCACATGGCATGCTGCCACGTGGCGCGCTTCTATTTGGCGTGCTTCCCTAGCCTTTTGAGATTCGCTTCTACGTGGCTAGGGTTTTTACTTGTTACTTGAAGCATTTTTTCCGTCTCGCCAATTCCTAAATTTTGGCTCGACTTTTGAGATTCGGTTCCGATGCTCTAAGCTCGGAATTCGACATCTTTGTTCATACTCGAGTGACTCATTAATTCCTTTTGGATTAATTCGTCGTATCGGATCGTTAGTTGCTTGGGTGTGACCCAAAGGGTTCAGTCAAAATTAAGCTGTAATATTAATTATATACAAATTAATATTACTGATTGGAAGCGGCCTCAAACTAGGCATTCTGATCACTTGACCTCACTGAATAATTAGCTTTCTAATAATTCCGAACCCTATAGCGGAATAATACACTTGTTCAAAGGACACCATTCCTATCAATCTCCCACTTGTCCTTCCGGACAAGTGAACTTTTAGTGTATAGCCTGTAACCTATGTCACTTAATGTCTCTTCATAAACTAAAAGGTAAAATTATTCTTCATCCTTATTACGTCCAAAAGTGTTTCTCGAAATCCGAGTTTGACTGTCAAGAAGCAGATGATTTCTAAAATCTATCTGAGTACGACCATGCATTTTTACAGTCTCGCTCTTCGAGAGGCCTTGTAAACAACAAATACATGTTTCCTATGGTTAATAGGGGGACATTCCCAGTCTTGTTGTACTGTCAGCTTCTCTTACTAAGAGAATCTAACCGCCCGAGTGTTTCCGTTATAATCCCTATGTACGGCAGACGCTTGACGAACATCAAAGTAGATTAGTACTCAAACAAGAGAACTCACAATACTCATGGTTGAGGAAAGAGGTTCTGATAGCCATAATGAGAAATATACTTTTGACTATTTTTAAATCTCTTAAAGTATTCTCATAGGTCGATCCAGTATGGTTCTAAACCAATACCCGTGCAAATGATTTATGACAATTATATCCTTGTAGCACAAGAAACAGTGCTATAAATCATACTACACACTAATCTCAAGTGGTTATTAATCGTCCATCATTAAAATGACCTCGATTAGGGATAATTTTTTATTACAATATTCAATGTTCACTTAATAGGTGTTTCTTTATCCAAGACTGGTCATGATACCCTATTTTGAATATTCTCAAAATCGAACGGACTCATAATTTAATTCTAAGCCACAATTAAATAGTTTTTTGGAATAATTAGTAATAATTTTTATTCCACTATGAAACCTTTCAACGTTTCATCTTATGATAAATGGTTTTTCCTAATGTTTTAAGAGTAATACTCTTTATAAAACATTTATAGAAATCACACCCATATTTTATATGCTTGATATCTTTCGTGCAATTGTGAATGTTGTTGTTCACTTATTTCATAGGTTTAGTTACAATTACTTTGCAAATCTTAGCATCTTCAGTATTGATCACTTTCATAATAAGATCATAAAATTTGAGAGTGCCATGGATTATATGTGATTTAGGATTTATCGTCCAAGTGATGGATCCCACTCATTTTCATGATCTGGGATCTTCAACAACAAACTTTCCATTGAACAACTTTCTTATTATTGCCTTTAAGGCAACAACAATATTCTCAACATATGTTTCAGCAGAATTCCTAATGGTGCTTTGCTTGGATTTTATTCCAAACGGAGCACAGTGATCTGGGATACCCTAGTCACTTGTGATCATGGAAATTTACCTTAAATTCTCGCACATTACACATGGATGCACGTCCATGTTACCATTCTCAAGCCACGACGCATTGTTAGCTCGTGCTTATAAATGGCTTCCTTGTTAAGGATCTGATCCTTGTTAAGGTTTGTGCTTCTAACATCAATTCTCAAATTACATTTGTTTTCATGCGTAAAGAACCCATCCCTTTTACTTATCCAAGTACTTTGGATGTTCTTGATCATAATCTAATGATCCATGACTTAGATTTATTTTGATTGATACTTTATTCTTCTCATTCTCTAAACATGTAAATTGTGTGATGACTCCATAGCATACATGATGGTTTTAATTGTAGAATTATTCTCAATTTATTCCATTCATGTAACCTTTTAGCTCATCCAGTTTCACCAAGTCTTGCTAAACTGTTTACTATGTGATACGGTTGAAAGTCTCTACTAGAGTCTTTCTTGTTTGACTTAGTATTTAGCCTAGCTCATACTTAGTTCAAATAGTTACTTAGTTTTATACATATTGGTCGAAAGCCTTTCAAAGTCCTTCAATTCATGTTTAACACGGTAAATTCCTTTACTCGTTCAAACATTTTATTAAGTCTATACAATAGATCTTGATTCCCAACATGTACTAAGTGTCGCCTTTAGCTTGGTCCATTGTCAAAATTACTGTCAAATCTAAGTATTTTGCATTTGATAGTTAATTTACAACAGAGTTCGTAAACTTCTTGTTGGACTTACGAGATTGACTCTTGCTCCCACTAAACTTCTTATCCACAAGAATTTCTATGTTTCTTCATAAGCTAATCCTTTTATTAACTTTATGAGAAAACACGTTCCACTTCCTTTATGCAATACTTCCTTCAATCCCATAATGGATTTCTTGAACTTGCTTTCAAATCTAGCATTATTTAGATTTTCAAAACCTTAGACTATTTTCGTAGTCACTTACAAAATCCTATTTTAAGAAGGCAGTTTTGGTATCTATTTTTCCATATTTCATATGTGCAATTTTGCTAGATAATCATGAAAAGGCTTGACCATTCCGATTGGTGAATAGGTTTTTATTAAAATCAACTCCGTTAATTTAATTACATCCTTTTCAACCAATCTAGCTATGTATGCATATACATTTCCACATTTGTTAGTTTTCTCCTTGAAAACGTATTTGCGATAGATTGGTCTTTCACCCTTCATGCAAATTAATCAAGTTATAAACATGATTTTCAAACATGGAGTCTATTGCGGATTTTATGGCCTCTAATCACTATTCGGAATTTGGATTTGTCTTAGCTATCTTACAAGACATTTATTCCCTTAATATCTAATAGTAAATAGTATGCTTGTAAACTTTTAAAGCCCTTTGATTATGTTGATCTTACTCCAACTTTTCAGAATTTTTGTGAGTAATGAATTCTCTTTTAAGGCACTTGTAAAGTCCTTTTGAGTATTCTTGATCAAGTATTCTCACGAAGCCCTTTTAAGGTCTTCCGAGATTCTCAGTTCTAGTTTGTTGCTAATCTCGATGGTCATCAAGTTCATTTTTCTCCCACTTGTCGTTTTGGAAATGCGTTACTTTCCAGAAAGACACCACTTAGAGCAATAAACATTATATTCTCAATTAGGTTGTGGAGGTAATTCCCATAGTCTCACTTGAATGCTTACAAAGAGACATGTATATTGTCTTTGGGTAAAAGTTCGTTGTGAAACAAACAGTTAGCTCCCACTTGAGCTATCTTAGCCTTTAATGAGCCATTAAGCTCCCACTAAGCCACCTCGCTCTTGCTAAGCCGGTGAGCTCCCATTGAGTCACTTAGCTCCCACTGAGCCAGTGAGCTCTCACTGAGGCTAAGATTTTTAGACATATACTTGAAAAGACGTTTAGAAGTTATTTCTACCCATAGCTGAATATGGCGTCCTTTCTTAGCTTCGACGTTTTATTTAGTGTAACATTAGTCATATGTGCAAATCTTTAAGAACTTTATAGGAAGGGATGTGATCCATCATCGTTCGAGTCATTTTCAAATGACATCAAGGTCTCCGTGAAGACGTACTATTATCTCTGTGGAGTTATTTATGAAAATTTCCATCATAACTTTGAGATGGTCACGCTTGGCTAAAGAAAACATCGCTCAATCTAATCTAGACGTTTTGATATCTTGCGAAGTTGATTCTGTACTTCATTGAACTTTTGAGCTACTTAAGGTCAAGTTTTTTTCACATTTGATGAATATAGCCATATTCTTTCAAATTCTTCGTGAAACGTTGAAAGTAATTGAATCGTCTTTAGCTTTTTGAGTCGATTGTCTATACCAAGAACAATAGCTCTTTACTATTTCGATTTCAACAAGTAAGACTTGCTCGTCTTAGAACAATTCCGAATCGATCAACTGTCAAGAGCCTATATAGCATTGAGTACGTTCTTGTTAATGTGACATTGCTAAAGATGTTCGAAACACAAATCATGCCCATGACTTGAACTTTGTGAGTTTATCATGTTAGAGAAATTTTTGTTTATAATCAAGCATTCTTTACTCATGGCTTGGATAACCATACTATTCAAATAAATTCGCAACTATTGCTGTTTATATTGAATATAAGTCTTTCAGTGTGTAAACGGATTATTTGCTAATTATGGAACATAATAATAACCATTATTTGTTCCAGCCTTAGTTTTTAAAAGGTCTTTAAACAAAGCATATGATCTTACAACTGATGTAGCACTGACGCGGGATAAACCTAGGTCGTTGATTTTTAGATTCCCCGATCAAAACAAAATTTGTAATACCAAACCCAACCCTAGGTATAGGGGTAAGGTCGGGTTGAATCCAAGGAAAAGCGGTTTTTACTAAGGTCTTAAGCTAAGCTATTCTGAAATCTTAAAACGATGGGTTGGTCTATGCTATCAAATCAATTCAAAGCTAACAAATGTAAATCAATTATCAAAACACTAGGGAATTTAGGATCCACATGCACTAATGATAAACTTGCTAATTTGATGGAAATTTGATCAATCAAGCAATGTGAGGGAAAATGATATTTGCAATCTAAATCACTCAAAGAGCTATTTCCTAGGGTCAAGCTAGATGTCTCTACAAATGACTTCAAAGAAAAATCGCAAATCAAGATCAATCGATAATAATAGCATCTAAATCAATTATTCGTGTCATTGAAAACTATTATGGAACTTTAGCATGATCATCAAGGTTAGCTACTCCTCTTCAAATCAAACGCATGCACAAATTTCATTAATCAATTTAATCACATTAACAAATCAATCAAAAGCCCCAAATTAGCTATAGATTATCACTAATACATGCTTCACCACATCCCTAGCAAAGGAAATACTCACTACTCATGGTAAAATTGAAAAGAATAACAAAAGTAATCATCAATTTCATCATCAACATTGTAATCCAAATATCAACAATCAAAATCAAGCTAAACAATATAAATTCAACAATGTATCAAAATCAAACATAAAATTGCATTAAAAAGGAAAGAATTCTTACAAAACTTTGATCAATATCAAAGAGGAATGAAGATCACAATATCACAATCATCAAACACCAAGTTTCTTACTCTGAAATCTAAGAACAAATTCTCCAAAATCTTGAGCTTCTCTCTCTAAAATTCTAATTCTAAGCTATTCTCTCTTCCCCTCTCTCTAGAAATGAAGGAAATCTATATATAGTAAAACTAACTAAGGAGAAGTTAGTTAGACATCCAAAAGAAAGCTCAAAAGGCGTGACCCCTCATCCCTAAGAGCAGCTACAACAAAGTGGGTACGGAACAGGGGAGAGAGAGCTGCACGGCCGCTCCTAGCATCTGCGCGGCCGTGCCAGCCACCTGCGCGGCCGCTCCTCTCTAGCGCACGGTCACGCCTGAGAGAAGAGGATATGGGCTTCGTGCGCTCGATGATGCTCCCGTGCGTTCTACATGATGCATGTTGGGAGGCAGTCACTTGAGGCCTTTAAGGTGGGTTCAACACCGACTTCTGATGTCCACGCGGCATGAGAGCGCGGCCTTGAAGACTTCACTTATGCACTCCTTCACTTTTGAGCTTCAAGAGGAGGAACCGGGTTGCATCTTTGGCTTTGTATGCCCCGAGAGAACGCCAATGAGCTTCTCGAAGATCACCATTCTCCTAAAATCAAAGAAAAGCAAACAAGTAAAGGAGAAAATGCAAAATAAACTAAGAAATGCAAGAAAGTAAGGAAATAACTAAAGAAAATGCAAAAAAGAGAAATTACAAGTAATGCTAAAGAAAAAGAGGTAAAAGAGATGTAAAAGTAATGAAAAATCATCCTAAAAGAAGCTAAATGAGTGTCATAAATGACACTCATCAAACTCCCCCAAGCAAGAATTTTGCTCGTCCTCGAGCAAAACAAAGCAAGAAGAAATAGGATGAAAGACTTATTCAAAAAATAAAAAGGAAAGAAAGATATAAGAATCTACACTAAGACTCACTTTTTGTAGGAATCACGTTTGTTTTTAGCTATAATAAGCCCTTTAAACCCCAAAGTCGCCAGTGAGGACGAGTGAGGTCTCGTAAGGGTATCCAAAGAGTTTGACCCATAACTCTTGGAGGTAAAATGAGACAAAATAATTGAAAGAAAGTAAAATAAAAAATTCAAACAAGTAGCTAATGAAATGGACTTTTACAAATGACTAAATGCAAGTGAATAAACAACTTTCTATACAATAAGGGTATGCACGTTCCAAGATATCTAAGGTTTATTGAAAAATAGGATATGCTAAGCATAGAGAACTAATGAAACACAATTCACCTTCATCTCAAAACATTTTAACACAATCTACCAATTAGCTTCAAATCTACCTCTAGAGAGCATCTCAATGATTCCTCGAAGGAACCGGAAAAAGAAAGAGATTTAAGGCTACTCGACATCTTGACTAATGCACACCACTCTATAGGCTTGACCCACATCTCCCTCCACCGACTTGTGACTCAACCACAAAGGTCAAAACGTCTTGAGAAGGGTTGTAATGTAAGGGCGAAAAGGGTGAAGGTAGGCTAAAATTTAAAATTTGGTGGTATACCTAAATTGTGAAGAAAAGGGTGATCAATCCTCAACACCATAATCAAGCAATCACCAAACAAAAACACCAACACCCCCAAGTTTATTCAAAGTCAAAATCACAAACATATATACAAAAAGCGTAAGAACGCTTCCCCCCAAGCTAAAATGAAGCATTGTCCTCAATGATTAAAATAGGGAGAAACATTTACATCAAAATATTTTTGAAATTTTTCATTTTCACTTTTTATCACTTTTGCCAAAGCTTTTTAAATTTGCTTTTCTTTTTCTCATTTTTTCAATTCTTTTTTTTACTTTTCACTTTATTTCATTATCCTCGCCTCTTTTAACTATGGACGGCTTTTTCGACTTGGCATTTGCCTTTTATTCACAAGATATTTACAATACAAACTTGCATTCATTATAAGAACCAATATACAACTCATCCACCATATTCTCCAACAAAATGATCAATTGCTTCACAAAAATAAATAATGGAAACAAGAATGAAACAAAAGGCTCAAAATCTAAAGATATGGCTTGAAAAGAAGGTTTATGGCTCATATGTTTAGCAAGTAGGCAAATGAAAACCCAAAATAAAGAAATAGAAAACTATCCTAGAAAAAGAAAAATCACCACCTTGAAAAGATACCTTTTTCCTTCCTAAATGGATCGGTCGCGATCTCAGGAGACAAGAGTCAAATTCTAGATATATCATACAATACTTAAGGATCCATGTGCCGCTCATGCAAAATATGTAGAAGGCTTGAAAAGAATGAAACCTCACATGGTTGTAGCAATAACTCACTATTAGTTTCAAATTCACCAAAAGGGAGCAATTTCAAAATTTCAAAAACAATTAGAATCTGGCTTCAAGATCCCAAAAGTTCTAAAGACACTACCTTAGCATACTTTTTCCTAGAATCAACCAAAGATACTCTCAAACCGTGCATACCGATACCACATAGGAAACAATTCATTCAAAAGCAAAAGTTCGGATGATATTATGTCCATAACAAAAGCATAACATGAAAAGAAAACTAAAAGAAAGCTTCAAAATCATATTTTTGGATTTTTGCATTTTTGAAAAGAAGGAAATGAAAAAGAAAAGTAGAAAAGAGAAGAAAAGGAAAAGAAAGGAAAAATAAAGAAAAGTGCTAAGATGCATGCATGTAATATAAACCCCAATCGACAAACAAGTGGTCATTCGACAATATCGCCAATGACCCCAAACACCCTTGGTGTTACAAAGATAACATCCTCGAACCGTTCAACTCTTCCTAAAATAATCCTATTCTATGCATACAATGAAAGAAAAGAAATAAAATGGGAAATAAGAAAGATCTCACCGAGAATCCAAGATAAGCAAAGAAAAGCGTGGTAACGAAAATACCACCTCCATGAAGCTCCAACAAGCATAGCATGAATTTGCAAAACCGAGTGAGAAGGAAAAAGAGAAAATGGAACTATATACAAAGAAAACGGTTAGTAACTTCAAAACAAAATAAAAAGAAAATAAAATCAAAAATGAAAAACAAAGAAACAAAATCAAACTAATTTACAAAATCAAATCAAAACAAACCAATCAAAACATTAAAATAAACTATACACTAAAAAGAGCAAAATCAACTATACACCTAAGCAAAACTCATTTGGATCAAAGGGATTTGGATTCAAGGGTTTTGGATTTAGGGATTTGGATTTAAAGGAGCAAAAATCATTAACTCATCATGAAAAAGCAATCATCATCAAAATCAATCAACAAAAGATATTCAACAAGAAAAACATGATATGATCATGGATAACAACAACACTCAACAACATCAAGTATAGATCAAGATAAGCAATCATACACCATTAAGGAATGAAAAATAAAGGACATCCAACAACAACAGACTTAGCCACCTAGACTCTTCATAAGACTAGTGTCCCCCCAAGCTAAAAAAAAATACATCTCAACATCCCATTAATACAAAACAAATATCACATAATAAAAGCACAAAGAGGGGGAACTAGTTACCACTAGGCCTGACATTATCATCATCATCATCCCTATCATATGAGAAGTCGGATGGAGGACCATAAGGATCCCATCCCCCGGTGTAGCCGGATGGCCAACCATAATGGCCCCTAAAGTTATCTTGTTGCCAAGGGGCCAAGGGAGTAAATTTATCGGGCAACTCTAGTGGCAACGGATGGGTGGGATAGACATAGGGGTAGTTAGGTCACCCCTATAGTCGCTCCCACCGGGCACACGGTAATCATAGTTACCGTGCTCATTCGAAAATGAGCAACTCTCGGTGTTGGACCCTTAAGGTCCTTTCCAATATGGGTAGGTAGCCCTCCCATCATCTCCCCAAGAAGGTACGGGACCGAATTGAAGAGGAAAGTACGGCAGTTAATCGGGGGAGTGATCTCCCCACGGTTAACACTTGCATCATATAGTTGTTGTTGTTGGAGTGTAGACACCCAAATGTGTCTCCCCCAAAACCAAACCCAATGATGAATACCTTTCATGTCATTTAATTATCGAACAAAGTGAAATTGTGAAAAGTCTAGTGATGAGAATGTTTTTATTCAAATATTTCTCTTTCTGTTTTCAAAAATATTTCTTCTCTTACTCTATTTATAAAAAATAGTCAGTCCAATTTGGTTTGGTCCATGGTGAGAGTCCAATAATAGTGTAGTTGGATTGGGCTCGAAAAGAGCTTTCCAATGATATATTATAAGCCCAATTTTGATGAATAATGAGGAAGTTATGGATTATATTAAATTGGGCTCGAAATGATTTTTATATGTGGCCCAATGATCTAGAGGAGGGCCTATTAATTATTATTCCTAAAGTTATTAGGATTGGTTTAATCTTCTAGAATATTTAGAAGGTTCCTTTTTAATTCTAATGAGTTAGGATTAATAATTATATTTTAAAGAGTTTTATTTGGAATAAAATAAGTATTTTATCACAAAATCTGATTTTAACGCGGAATTTGCTGCTTAATCATATTAAGAAGAGGATTCTGTACAAAAGCGCGTTTTATCTTTTAATTAGCGCCAAATGAAAAAACCTATCGCCTGGTGCTAACATTTATCGCCTGACACTAAGCTTGTCGTTTGGCGCTGATGTCTGTCGCCTGACGACAGATGTTAGTTTTATTCCGTATAGAACTTGAAGTATTTTCTTCGATTCCGTGCTATTTTTCCTATAGATAGGAGTCGTATCTCCTCCGTTTTCATTCATTAACAATCAATAACAATCATTATTCACAACAATCATCTCTCTCTATTCTCTCTCTAAAAGCTAGAAGTTTTCCTTCTCTTTCTAAACCTTCCCTCTCTCAAAATTCCTCATACACAAGTTCTAGACACACCTAGCCAAGTTCGAGGTTGCCTCTGCCCTAGACATGAGAGGTTGATAACACGACCACAAAATAGACTATATAGAACATGTAAAATAGACAATACAGAACACCTTAGAGGCGTCCTTCAACTAGGGTGCCTTATAAATCATTCTAGACGCCTCTTCAAGGCGTTTTGTATTCTATGTTTTATAGTATGCCTAACTAAGATAACCGCTTCATATTGTATGTACAAAGTAAATAAAAGACACAGAAAAGAGAATGTTTATCTTATTATTGACCCTTATGAGGTTTTGATGATGATGTTAAGAATTGAGCAAACTTCCATCTAATAAGGATTTTCTAGTGTTGTGATGTTTGCAAGTTCAGTAAGCATTGGGAGCTGAAGTAGGAACTGAGACAAAGGAACTTTTGAAGATCCATGAGGACAAGTAAAGACAGAAGAAGAGTTCCAGAAATGGAACTTCCCAAAGTTTCCTAACAAGAACTTCAAAACGGGTTGTAACGACCTGGTTCCGGTGTAATGCTGGGGCAAGCCTCAACAACCAAGGATCCGTGCAAAGATTGAGATATCAACTGAAAAAAGATGGACTTCATAACTTATAGTTGTATAAAAGATAAGTTTGTTTTATAGGTTTTTGTAAACATATTAATGGTTGTTATGCATGGAACTTATTAGAAATCAGATAAAGCTTGGCAAACTAATCAATTCGTAAAAGATAATTATAAGTTTTATGAAAAAGAATTTATTTGATTTTATCCTTTAAAATCTGATTTAACTCGGTTTTATCTTTTTCATAAAATTCTATCTTTAATTAAAACGAATTTGATAAAATTTGGTTTTCAAATAAAGCGAAATTAAATCTGTTTTGGTTTCGGTTTTAAAGAGATAAGATCAGGTTTTTGTTTAAACTTATCTTATTTACGAAAACCTTACTTTGTGAGCTGAGGAACCTCTATAAATATAGAAGTAATTCAGCGAAGCAAAAAGAGAGTTTTAAGCGTGAAAACCACTTAGTGCTTAAGAGTAAGTTTGCCAAAGGTTTAAGCTTTATCATTTTGTTTTCGGGTTTCATGTGTAGCTTTCCATTTATGTGTTAGAGTGAGTCTTTGTGTTGTAATTGGTTTTGGGGTGAGATTTTGAATTCTCTTAAATTCACATTTGAGTGTAAGAGTTTGAATTCTCTAAAATTCGAGTGGTAGTGAGTCACCCCGAGTGTGTCTTGGGTTGCACAGTGGGAAAAAGGAACCTGAGTGTGTCTTAGGTCGAGAAAGGAATCTGAGTGTGTCTTGGGTCGAAAAAGGTGCCTGAGTGTGTCTTAGGTCTGATAGGATAGGTTCTTATCAATTAGCAAGTGTCCGTGGAGGAACTTGCAAAGCAAAGGTCTGTGTAATAGGTTGTACTAGGAGAGTTTCCTATTATAGTGGAATTTGTTTATAAGTCCCAATAGGGCCGAGGTTTTACTTCCAGCTAGGCACTGGATGGTTTCCTCGTAAAATTGTTGTGCGCCTTAAGTTCCTTTTGCATTTTGTTTTTAATTTCCTCTTAAGTTCCGCGATTGGAACCTAATACTATTCACCCCCCTCTCGTAGTAGTTCATCTAAACTAACAATTGGTATCAGAGCAGGTTCTCACGAAGTTACAAGCAACCTTGTAGAGTAAGTTCCTGAAGAGATGAATGCACACGAGAAACTTGAAGAAGGGTATTCTACCCAAAGATCACCAATGTTCAATGGCAAGTTCTATTCATACTGGAAGAATAGAATGGAGATATTCATCAAAGCTGAAAATTATCAAGTATGGAGAGTCATTGAAAGTGGTGACTTTGAGGTAACAAAAACCAATGCAAACAAAGAGGTAATCCCTAAACCACTGGCTGAATTTGATAAAGAAGATTATGAAAAATATGAGTTAAATGCTCAAGCAGTGAAAATCTTGCATTGTGGACTAGGACCTCATGAGCACAATAGAATCATGGGTTGTAATTCTGCAAAGAAGATTTGGGATTTATTATAAGTAACACATGAAGGAACAAATGAAGTTAAACGTTCCAAAATTGACTTGCTAATGTCAAAATATGAAAGATTTGAAATGCTACACAAAGAATCCATTCAGGATATGTTCACTAGATTTACTAACATTGTCAATGAATTAGAATCTTTAGGCAGGTCCATACCCATTGATGAACAGGTAAGAAAAGTTCTTAGAAGTCTTCCTCAAGATGAGAGGTGGAGATCCAAGGTCACTGCTCTATAGGAATCCAAGGACTTCACCAATTTCAACCTTGAACAGCTCAATGGTTCCTTGCTTACTCATGAACTTCACCTTGGAACAAACTCTGAAAGTTCCAAGAATAAAAGCCTTGCTCTAAAGGCCTATGAATCAAGTGACTTTGAAGATGATGATATAGAGATAGCCATGCTTGTACGGAGGTTCAGGAGGATGCTGGGAAAAAGAGGAGAAAAGAACAAACGAGGACAACTGAGTTCCAAAGAGTTCAAGTGCTACAGATGCGGTTCCAAGGAACATCTTCTCAGAGATTGCCCTAATCCTAAGGAGGATGAGAAATCCAAGTACAAAGGCAAAGAGCAGAACAAGTATAACAAATCATCATTCTCTAAGGAAGATGTCAGAAAAGCCATGATGGCTGCTTGGGGAAACTCTGATTCGGAAGATGAAGGAGAAGGAGAGTTCGTGGAAGAAACAGCCAACTTGTGTTTGATGGCTAAAACTGATGAAGAAGCTCATCTGAAGGAACTTGAATCCGAGGTATGGTATGACTATCGACAACTCAAACATTTAAACAAGAAAAATCTTATGGACATTATTCTGGAACTTCAAGATAACTGTAAAGAACTAAACATGTCAAAGTTCCAAACTGATCAAGTTTTAAAAATCCACAAAGAACATAGTGAATGGGTTGATAATATGAAAACTGATATTCAGACTAGATTCTTTGATTTATATGATAAAAATGTCCTTCTAAAAGAACAAGTTGAAAAACTGAAACATGATAATATTCTGTTTAATGTAGAGCTAGCACAACTAAAACTAGAAATTAACTCTCCTGACTCTGAAGTCCCTATCACAAGCCAACTTCCAAATTTTGAGAAATTAAAATCAGATTTGGAAGAAGTTAAAATAAAAAAATCAAACCTTGGAGGAGGAACTTGCTAGAGCTAGGAAAGACAAAGAAGTGATTAATAATGGAATTCCACCTTGGATAGCTAATGCTCAAAATGAACATAAAGAAGGATTAGGATATAAGAAGAAGTCTAGGAGAAATAAGAAGTATGTGGATCTACCCAGTCAAAAATTATGTTACTATTGTGGTGGTACAGGACATCTTCGAGCTACATGTCCTAAAAGAAATAAAGATATTCTTAAGAATACTGAGCATGCTGAACAGGTCTGGATGAAGAAACTTGACTCTTCTTCCAAAACAGTGGAACCCAAGGAAACCTGGGTTCCAGAAACTAACGCTTAGTTTTCATGCAGGTTCCAGTGACGGGGAACAACACTTGGTACCTCGACAGTGGTTTTTCTAAGCATATGACTGGAGACAAATCTAAATTTCTCTCACTGGATGCCTACTATGGAGGAACTGTGACCTTTCGTGATAATAAGAACGGTGAAATTATTGCTATTGGTAAAGTAGGAAGGTTAAGTTCCCATGCTATAGAAAATTTCTTTTTAGTCGAGGGTCTTAAACACAACTTGTTAAGTATTTCCCAATTTTGTGATAAAGGTAACTCAGTTAGCTTCACTTCTAATCTTTATGGAATCATCAACAACGACACTAACAATATTATTCTTGAAGGAACCAGAAAAGGGAACACATATATTGTGGATCTCAATGAAGTTCCAAGTAGTAGCCTGACTTGTCTTAGTGTCATTGAGAATGATCCCCTATTATGGCACAAACGATTTGGCCATGCTAGTTTTTCTTTGCTTGATAAACTTAGGTCAAAAGAACTTGTGGAAGGACTTCCATCCATCAAGTTCCTAAAAGATAAAGTTTGCAGTGCATGTGTTAGAGGTAAGCAGACACGAATATCTTTCAAATCTAAGAATATGGTAAGCACCACAAAACCATTGGAACTTATCCATATGGATTTGTGCGGTCCTATGAGGATACAAAGAAGAAGTGGCAAAAGGTATGTAATAGTTATTGTAGATGATTTTTCTAGATATACTTGGGTTTTCTTTCTTGTAAGCAAGGATGATACGTTTGATCAGTTTGTTGCTTTTGTTAGGAAAGAACAGAGAAGAACAGGTTGCCAATTAGTCCACCTGAAGTCAGATCATGGAACTGAGTTCGAAAACTCAAAATTTGATGAGTTTTGTGATGAACATGGAATGGACCACAACTTCTCAGCCCCCAAGACTCCAAACAAAATGGAGTTGTTGAACGGAAAAATAGAAGCTTGGAAGACATGGCAAGAACGATGCTGATTTTCAGTAGACTGCCCAGGAACTTCTGGGCAGAAGCAGTAAACACAGCATGTTACATATTAAATAGAGTTTCTATTCGAGCAATAACCAACAAGACACCTTACGAGCTAATGAAAGGAAGAAAACCAAATATTTCATACTTTAGATCATTTGGTTGCAGGTGCTTTGTACACAACAATGGAAAGAGAAACTTGGGAAAATTTGATGAAAGGAGTGATGAGGCTGTATTCTTAGGATATGCCTCAAATAATAAAGCTTACAGAGTTTACAATAAAAGAACAATGTGTGTTGAAGAGTCTGTACATATAATTTTTTATGAAAATGACTATGTGATTAATGTACAGGATGATGATGATGATGATTTCGAAATTGGGTTGGTAAGAAGACATGACCCTGATGAGGAATCAACTAAATCCATGAAGCAGCAAGACAAGAATCCTGTAGCTGAAAACTAAACAGCAACTGAAACAGAAGTTCCTCAAGAGGAACACCCAGAGCCTGAGAATCCAGAACCACTGAATCATGAGACAGAAGACAATGGTGCTGAACCTGAAAGACTGTATCCAATCAAAGAATTTACCCCTAAACGTTGGAAATATTAAAAGTCTCACCCAGTGGATATGATTACGAGTGACATAACCAAAGGAACTCAGACTCGTTCCCAACTGAGAAACTTCTGTGCATTTTTCTCGTTCCTATCTACTTTAGAACCAAAGAACTGTGATGAAGCCTTACAAGATGCAGACTGATAATGGCAATGCAAGCTGAACTGAGTGAATTCGAAAGAAACAAAGTCTGGCACCTAGTTCCTAGACCGGAACACTAGAAGGTCATTGGACTAAAGTGGGTGTATAGAAACAAGCTTGATGAACATGGAATCATTGTGAGGAACAAGGCTAGGCTGCTTGTCAAGGGGTACAATCAACAAGAAGGCATAAACTTTGATGAGACATTTGCACCAGTTGCCAGGTTAGAAGCTATACGCATTCTTATTGCTTTTGCAGCTTTTATGGATATTAAGTTGTTCCAGATGGACGTCAAATGTGCCTTCTTAAATGGTTTATTAAAAGAGGACGTCTATGTGGAACAACCTCTTGGATTTGAAGATCTAGAATTCTCAAATCATGTCTATAAACTTGATAAAGCTCTCTATGAGCTGAAACAAGCACCAAGGGCATGGCATGAGAGGTTGTCCAAGTTCCTACTAGATAATGATTTTAAAAGAGGAAAAATAGACAAAACATTGTTTTTGAAATCTAAAGGAACTGACATTTTAGTTGTACAAATATATGTAAATGATATTATTTTTGGTGCAACTAATGAATCTTTGGTGAAGTATTTTGCTGACCTTATGAGTGGTGAGTTCGAAATGAGCATGATGGGTGAGCTAAACTTCTTTCTTGGTTTGCAAATCAAACAAACTGAGAAAGGAATAATGATTCACCAGCAAAAGTATGTGAAGGAACTCATAAAGAAATATAAGATGGAAAGTTCCAAGTCTATAAGAACACCTATGGGAACTAACATCAGACTGGATGAAGACACAGCTGGAACTTGTATAGATCAAAAGATGTATCGAGGTATGATAGGTTCCTTATTATATTTAATTGCTAGTAGACCTGACATATCGTTCAGTGTAGGCTTATGTGCGAGGTTCCAAGCCTCCAAAGGAATCTCATCTTAAAGCAGTCAAAAGGATACTTAGGTATCTAAAAGGAATTGATGACTTTTGCCTCTATTATCCAAGAAATGAATCAATTGATTTAGTGGGATATACAGATGCTGACTATGCAGGTGATCTAGTGAATAGAAAGAGCACATCAGGTATGACTCAATTTCTTGGATCATGCTTAGTTTCTTGGGGTTCTAAGAAACAGAATACAGTTGCTTTGTCCACAGCAGAAGCTGAATATGTAGCTGCTTCAGCTTGTTGCTCACAGATGCTGTGGATAAAACAACAAATATGTGATTTTGGTTTAAAATTTGAATGTGTTCCAATTTATTGTGACAATACTAGTGCTATCTGTATATCAAAGGATCCAGTTCAACATTCTAAGGTTAAGCATATCCACATTAGACATCATTTTCTAAAAGATAATGTGGAAAAAGGCTATATTAAGTTAGAATTTTGTCCTACTAATAATCAAATTGCTGATATTCTAACTAAGCCTTTGAGCAGAGAACGCTTTGAGAACATGAGACTGGAACTTCGGATGATCAAGCTAAATTGATTTTAACTGAAGTTCCTAGATATGGCATTGTCAATTTCAGGACCAATTAGAAGAAATAAAACATCTATCACAAACTTGGTGTGATAAACATAACGGGAATGTCACCGTTGGTGAATTCTTGGAGGTCAGTATAATTAACACCTATTTAAACTGTACATATTATTCAAGGCAATGTAGACTTGTATATGACTAGTTCCAATGAATTTCGAATTTGAAAAATTATTCTCTTTTCAAGAAAATTATCTTCTGGAAATATCTTTTATATTGTGGAAAAATAAATCTTGAATTGAAACTCCATCCAGATTAACTTTCAAAAATAAGATAAAATTCATTGTTCCTAAAACTAACCCTTCAACTTCAATACACCACCTCATATAATTACCCCCTTTACATACTCACCCAACCACTCAAAATAACTCACAGTCACATCAAGAGGAAATTGAAGCAATGTCGAAAGAAGATGAACATGAAGAGGCGAAGGATGATTCTGAGGGGGAAGAAGATGACAAGGCTTTGGGAAAGCAAGCTGAAAGGTATGTTGTAGGCTATAGAATTGATGATGCATGGTGTAGTATGGTGAATTTTGAATTATTAGATTTGCTTAAGTTTCAGGGTTGGGATTTTATGTTTACTGTTAAAGCAAAGAACTATCTGTATCCACTGGCTATGGATGAATTTATTAAGGACTGTGAATTTGAAGATGGTGTGTGTTATAGCAAAGTTAATGGTGTTGATATTTAGTTTGATGCTGCTAGACTAGGAACTCTGCTTCAAGTTCCATGTGAGGGGTTTGATACCTATATGAAAGGGGTTGTAACTGTGAAAGTGGCAGGGCATACTAAAACTGAAATAATCAATTACTTGGGTGGTAAGAAGGGTGTGAGTGTCATGAATCACAATGATCTTTCTCCTTTGCACAAACTGTTATTTAATTTGGTTAAAAAGTCCTTGGTTCCAAGGAACAAAAGAAAAATGAATTGTTCTACTTAGATATGGCCCTAATCTTTTGCATGTCAAAAAGAATCAAAATCAATTTCCCAGCCCTTATGCTCCAACACTTAGAGCACTGCAAAGAGAAGGAAATAAAAGTAGGATATGCCGCAATTCTTGCTTCTGTGTTTGAAGATTTGGGTGTGAAATTGAAGGACTTTTATGGGCACATGAGGGAGAAAGGAGAAAATGTGATTAATGAAACCACTCTGAGGGGATTAAGTCTTGATGTAGTGAGGGGGAAGTGTGTGAAGTATGAAGCTCAGAAGAAAAAAGGGAAGGAAGATGACTCATAGCTGAGAGGTCCTGTTAGAAAGAGCAGAAGGCTCTCAGTTGGAACTCAGGCCATAACAAGTGTTACTGATCCCCTGGAGTTAAGCGAAGGTGAAGGAGGAGCTGATGAGTTAGTAACTGATTTGTCTAACAGACTTATGCAGATTGAAGGACAGCTCATTGACATGGCAGGGAAGATGAAGGCAATGGAGAGAAGCAATGCCTCTAAAGCAAAGGAGTTTTAGAAATCCATTTCAAGCCTGGAAGCGAAATTGAAGAAAGCTCAAGCAGACAACAAGGCAGAGCTTGACCAAATCCTCAAAGTGCTTGAAGCCTGATTACCCTTGCAGCCTATCCCAGCCATCCCTTAGCTTAATCTATTTCATGTTGGTTTTGGAACAATGATATGTTTTCTTTGGTTGTTTTTAACTTTATTTCCTTTTGGATATTTTGGAACTTGGTCTGTAATATTTTTTAAGCACTCTAGATGGTTGGTTTTTGTTAATTGCTATGGAACTTTGTCTATATATGCATGCATTGTTGCGAATAAACAGGAAAATTTGTGTGAAAGTACTAGCTTAAGAGAGCTAGCCAGCGCTACTTCCAGCTTCCAAAATCGATGAATTGCCTGTGGGGCTGTGAGTAGATGAATAAAACTTTGAAAATTCAGGTTTTTGATAATGCCAAAAGGGGGAAAAGCGAGAGCAAACTTGGAAGCTGAAGTTGTTCTAGTTCCAGTTAAGTAAGTAACAAAGGTTGTTCTCTTCTCTCAATTTATTTTTAATTGCTTGTTTTTCATTCTGTTTGTTTTTCATTCTTTTCATTATTCTGTCATTTCATTCTGTTTTGTTTCTTTACTTAGCTTATATGAAAAAAAAATAGAAAAATGAAAAATTAACCTTCTGTTTCTCTACTTGTTATCCTCAGGAGTTTGCTCAGTTTGTCATCATCAAAAAGGGGGAAATTGTTGTCCCTTATGAGGTTTTGATGATGATGTTAAGAATTGAGCAAACTTCCATATAATAAGGATTTTCTAGTGTTGTGATGTTTGCAGGTTCAGTAAGCATTGGGAGCTGAAGTAGGAACTAAGACAAAGGAATTTTAGAAGATCCATGAGGACTAGTAAAGACAGAAGAAGAGTTCCAGAAATGGAACTTCCCGAAGTTTCCTAACAGGAACTTCAAAACGGGTTGTAACGACCTGGTTCCGGTGTAATGTTGGGGCAAGCCTCAACAACCAAGGATCCGTGCAAAGATCGAGATATCAACTGAAAAAGATGGACTTCATAACTTATAGTTGTGTAAAAGATAAGTTTGTTTTGTAGGTTAATGTAAACATGTTAATGGTTGTTATGCATGGAACTTATTAGAAATTAGATAAAGCTTGGCAAACTAATCAATTCGTAAAAGATAATTATAAGTTTTATGAAAAAGAATTTATTTGATTTTATCCTTTAAAATCTGATTTAACTCGGTTTTATCTTTTTCATAAAATTTTATCTTTTAACTAAAACGAATTTGATAAAATTTGATTTTCAAATAAAGCGAAATTAAATCTGTTTTGGTTTTGATTTTAAAGAGATAAGACCAAGTTTCTGTTTAAACTTATCTTATTTACGAAAACCTTACTTTGTGAGCTGAGGAACCTCTATAAATATAGAAGTAATTCAGCGAAGCAAAATAAGAGTTTTAAGCGTTAAAACCACTTAGTGCTTAAGAATAAGTTTGCCAAAGGTTTAAGCTTTATCATTTTGGTTTTGGGTTTCATGTGTAGATTTCCATTTATGTGTTAGAGTGAGTCTTTGTGTTGTAATTGGTTTTGGGGTGAGATTTTGAATTCTCTTAAATTCACATTTGAGTGTAAGAGTTTGAATTCTCTAAAATTCGAGTGGTAGTGAGTCACCCCGAGTGTGTCTTGGGTTGCACGGTGGGAAAAAGGAACCTGAGTGTGTCTTAGGTCGAGAAAGGAATCTGAGTGTGTCTTGGGTCGAAAAAGGTGCCTGAGTGTGTCTTAGGTCTGATAGGATAGGTTTTTATCAATTGGCAAGTGTCCGTGGAGGAACTTGCAAAGCAAAGGTCTGTGTAATAGGTTGTACTAGGAGAGTTTCCTATTATAGTGGAATTTGTTTATAAGTCCCAATAGGGCCAAGGTTTTACTTCCAGCTAGGCACTGGATGGTTTCCTCGTAAAATTGTTGTGCGCCTTAAGTTCCTTTTGCATTTTGTTTTTAATTTCCGCTTAAGTTCCGCGATTGGAACCTACTACTATTCACCCCCCCTCTCGTAGTAGTTCATCTAAACTAACACTTATAATAGGCGTTATGTATTCACATGAAAAGAGAACGCCCATCTTAGATGACTATTCTCTTTTACTTTATTTTATAATAAAAAAAATTATTATTATTTTTCTCCAATTTTTTCAATGGCATCAAGTAAAGAAATAAAATAATGTCAAAAATATACTAGCTAGTGTTCATTGAATTGATATTATTCCAATAAAAAAAATTCATGCAAAGAATTAATCGAACTAATTGAAAGACTTGGAGCATGTTTACAAGGTATTTCACTTTAGATACAAAAAAGTATAAATAAAAATGATCAATATTACTCTCCAATCATAACTGCGTAGTATATGGGTGTTTTGTCTACTAGCTAATCAATTTATGATGACGAAAATGAAGTCTCGGATCATTGAATGCTTGAATGTAGCATCATTCCTAGAAATTTAACCTGTAGAAGAAAATTCAGCAATGTCAGAGTATATACAATTAATCCAAGCAAACAAGATGGCGAGAAAGTCGAAGATTCTTATAATCTAATATCCCTAACTAGAGCAGCGAGGGCCTCGACAATATTGGCGCATAATTTCAAGATTCTTATAATATAATATCCCTTATAAATACAAAATTTCAAAATCAAATTCAAAACCCACAAATTCCATCAACTAATCTCATAAAAATCATATAATATAACACAATCACAAGACAATTCTAGTGATTTGAACATCACCAAAAAGCACAATTCCTTGAATTTTGAATGTACAAGCGCAGATCTACAAAATTTCCATTATAAAAAACCCAAAACAAAAATCATTAAAGGGAAATAAATACCTGAACACCCGCACGAGAAGAACGAGAGATGGGTTGGGAGTTTCCATATGTCAAATTTGAAAAGACTTGAGGATGAATAGAAAAGGCAGTGGATGAATTTCCACTAAAGAGGAGGGCAGTTGAATGAAAATATGGGGAAAATAGAGAAGAGGTAGAACGGCGGTAGAAGGGAAAAAAAAGAGGGTTAGGTTTTGAGTATGTGGAGAGTGGATGAAATAAAAATAAATAACTATATCGTAAATCAAATAGAACTATTATCAACTACAGTGTTCTGTGTTGTAAAGCCATATATTTCAATTTTTATTATTATTATGGTAAAATCAAATAGAACTATCAACAAAGAGGGGCGTTCTATTTTATTAAACTTACGAAACTGTCCTCTAACATAGGCGTTCTATGTAACTCTAGAGAACGCTTATCCAACTTGACAGTTATGTATTACATGTTACTTTTTCCACTTTTTGTGGTAGTGTGATTTCTGAGGGTTTGGTCCCAAATTCCTATTTCAATTATTTAATTTAATTGTTTGATTTTATTATTTTCCTTGAAGTTACTAACATGTGTATTTTGTTATTAGAAAGAGATACGAGGCATCCAAGTAGGTACTTTTAATTATTTTATTGTTCTTTTGATATAGAAATAATGCTTAGAGTATTTTATTGATTCCTAGTATCATGTTTAGGGTTAACTAAGATTTCTAATATTATGTATGTTTATGATGCTTCCTATTTCTTTCCTTCTATCATGTTAGTATCATGTTAGGGTTAAAGCTTTGATCTTTAATGTTTAGTGACATGCTAGGGTTTGTTATTAATCTTGTTAGTATCATGCGTAGGATTTTCCTATTAATATTATGCTTTATTGAGAATATTACTATGATGATTGTTGTTATTGTCATGTTGCTTGATATTATTATTGTTATTGCTTGATCACGCCCTCTCTTGTAGGATTAAAGGGAATTTTTACTTGTAATCACGCTTAATAAGATAATTAATAATCTTGTTTAGGCTAATATGATTATAATTCAAGTGATCACCAATAATAGATTTGTTGTGCATTAATATTCAACCAACATAGATTAAACAGGTTTAGGGTTAATTTACTGGTTGTATGTTAGTCAGAAAGCGCCCATGAATTCAAGAAGAATAAAGTAGAGGCCTATTTAGGGCAGGTTCAATCTATTTTAGGTTGGATTTGTACCTTCATCCCCAAACTTCCAGTCATGGTTCCAGACCTATTGGAGTTAACGATCTCCTTGATCGTTAAGGGGTGTAACCTTCACCCTGTGAACGGTTTACAAGTTCCTAAAACTTGTTGGCGACTCTTTTACTCTAGCTTCCTTCCCTTTGGACGCCACCATGCTTAAGTGTATAATCACAGTGGGGCTCAAGTGTGAGATGCTTGAAATATTCCCTATAGTTTTTTTGTGACTCATCTGGGGAGGATTTCTATTTTAATTCCTAAAATTTATTTTAGCAATGATTTAGAATGAGTGGATGAGACTCGAAAAGTTCTAAGTATTTCACGTGCGTAATTTTGATTAACATTGTGGCATATGCATAAAAAGGTCCACATTAGAAAGACCATCTGAAATGCGTCAAAAACATAGGATTTTTACACGTAGGAAATTAGGGAAATATCTTTCACAACTAAAATCGAAATAATGCTACGAAAAAGCTGGAAAATTCAAGAACAGAAAGCTGTCGAGGCATGTAGGAATTAGCGCTGTGAAAACAGCGTCATCGCTGAACGATGACCCTGTCGCCTGGCGACAGAAACATCTTCTGGCTACAAACGCTATTTTCTCGCGCTAAATTCTTTCAATACCGAGCCAGAAATCTACCTTCTTGTTTCGACTAGTTTCTAGTACTGTTTGCTCGATTTTACTTCCTAATTGATTTTTTCCCTTTTTTCTGAAACCCATACGTGTTCTACATATGGCCATAACCATCTGGGGATTCATGCTCCATCTACCCAATCGAACTCTCCTGGCAACGAAGGGTACATCCGAGTTTGTTGAATTCACCAAACCGTGGAAGCGAGTTTAACTCGCGGGGTCCCATCCACTCGCGCCAACTCTTCAAAAGGTAAGGCTTCCGCGCGGTGCATCTGGACTCATAACCATGGACCCTCTTTGACTAACCCATATCCTGAACTTTAGAGAACTAGAGCCATGGTTAGGTTGCAAACTCATTGCATCATATCGTGACTATATGACTACTTGTGCATTATTTGTTTGTGCATAACCTATATGTGTTTTCCCCTAACCGTTTTTTTTGCTTGTGAATGAGTTAAATAAATTAATTAATGACTAAAGGACTTTGCTAATTTAATTAATTAATTAACAAATGATTAAAGTCTAATTAAATTGATCAAACTTGACATAGTACGGACTTCAGGCTTGTCCCTTTGAAGTAAAAATATTAGAAACAGTCCCAGACCAATGTTCCCGCAATGGTGCAAAGGTTTGGACTGTAGCGCCACACGCTAGTGATTAGCGCCAGGCGACAATGTTATCATCTGGCGTTGGTCCTTAGCGTCTGGCGATAGTCCTGTTGCTCTGGCGACAGTCCATATTTTTGCTCGAGTCCTCACGGTGAGTCTAAATAATCAGTTTGCTTAATCGGTTTAATCAGTTTATTAATGACAGTAATCATGTTTAGTCCTTAATTAAGTCTATTCACATAGTCTAATCACATGGTCATTACATGAGTCAAACATGTCACCTACACTCACTAGTCTTAGCACGCACTTTGTGAATATATCACCATGACCTTGTCTTGTTCATGCATGAGTCGGTCTTTCCGTCATTTTAGTTGGGGGTACATTCTATTCTTAATTCTTTCATACCTCTCCATCTACATCGTCTTTCCATTCTCCACGTGCTTTCTCCATATCACAACCTTCATTCTTCCTACCTCCTTCCATTTACTGCATGTTGAATAGAGTTTGAGTCAAATAATTAACAAAAAGTATCCATAACTTCCCTTTTCACAGCATTTGGTCAAGGAGAGAAGGGAGATTAATCAAGGACAACACCTTTGTTCAAATACTACTTTTTGATAAACCCATAAGTCGGAAAAGAAAAGCCAAGAAGATAATGGCGTCTCAAGAAGAAGTTAATGAACTCAAGAAGGACGTGGCCAACCTAACTGAATTAATGAAGAGTATAGCTCTTCAAGTCAATAACCCTGTGAGGCAACAACAAAGGGAGCTCATGCGAGAAAGCTTGAGCAAAATATCCAATGACTATAGATTCCAGGGCATTAGCTTACAAGGGGTCTCAGTGCACAAGGAACTTCTTCCGCAGAAGTTCAATGCTAGTGACATCCCTAGGTTCAAGGCAACAAATAATCCTTACTTCCACTTAAGAGCGTTCGAGACAATAATGAACATTAAGGGGATAGATAAGAAAAATTTTCATACATTGTTTTCTTTATCACTCAAAACCGTTTGTCAACAATGGTTCTTTTCCCTTGACAAAGAGAAAACTTCTATTTGGGATGCCATTGTAAATGCTTTTATTGATAGGTACAAGTGTAATATTCAAGTTGAAACTGATCATAGGGAACTTGAGATACTTAAACAAAAAGAAAATGAAGGTTTTACTTCTTTCTTTAATAAGTGGAGGGAAACCTCTGCTAAGATGATTGAAGTACCTACTGAAAAGGAATTTGTGAGATTGTTCATAAAGAATCTCCAGGAAAAATATTCTAAACATCTCAAGTATTAAAGCAACTTGAATACTTTAAAGGCCGTCTATGACATTGGAATTAATATTGAAGACGACCTTGCGAAACAAAAAGCTATTAACAATAATAACAACAGTGGCTGGAAAGGAAAGAAGAACGACAATCCTTCTTCTTTCGAAAACGCCCACTTTAGTAACAATGATAGTACCTTTGATCTAAATGAAGTCTTAGCCATGGAAAATCAAGGGTCTAAAAAGCAACTAAGGAAAGATTTCACTCCTATTGGGATGAGCTATGATACTGCCTTCGATCGAATCCATGCCAAGGGATTCATTACTCCCATTGGACCTATTCAAGATCCCGCACCTGAGAAGAGATTGCCTAGTTGGAACCCAGATGCACATTGCAAGTACCATCAAGGTAGGTGTCATACTACTGAGAGTTCTTGGAAGCTAAAAGAGGCCATCCAATACTTGATCGATAATAACAAGCTTCCCATACCTCCAGCTGGCAAGAAAAGCGAGTGATGATAAGGCATAAGACAAGAGGCGAGCTTCAATGACAAGATTTCGTGACCTCTTTTTCTATTTCTTTTATTCATCCTTTCCCCAATAAGTCTAGCATAGACACCTTTCATTTTCCTTATATCTTATTTTGTAGGTTTTTTCCCTTTTTACCTTTTAATAAAATGAGCATTTCTTTTCTTGGATATGATTATTGCATTAAAAAAAATATCCATGTCGAACTAAGCACAAGGTATACTTATGATTAGAGGCACCCCTTGTGGCCATATCATATCACTTTCACCCTTTAAATATAAATCCTTTCTTGATAAACCACTTTGAGCCTCGTCTAACGATAGACCTTTCTTTCTTCGACCCACATCTACCTAACCTTGGGATGGGATGGTGTGCAATCTATGCAATTTTTAAAATAATGAAAAGTATACAAAAGGGCAAGTGTTCCAATGTCATTGACATGAACATGTCTTTGATAAGAACACGTCTCAGATTGCGTCTCTTATCGAGTGTTCGGTACCGTGCCTGAGAAACATGAATGACAAGTGAGTGATAGACCGCATGATCGATATTGCCCACGCTTATCAAAAAATGCAAAAGCAAAATAAAAAGAGAGCAAAAAAAACAAAAGAAAGAGAGTTAAAAGGTGAGGAAAGCTCAAGCATAAAAATATGAAGATCTCAAAAACAAGGTTGCACACCTTGGGGGGCTTATCTAGGGTCTTGAGCCTTTATCCCCTTCTTCTTCAACCTATAGCCTAACCACGTTACAACCCTTAAAAGACCTCTTTGAGGTATACACATACTTGTGTGAGGTTCGGCTAGAGCTACGTTCGACCTGATTCCTAACGGATACGTAGGCAACCTCACAATGAGGTGCGGCTGTAATAAAAAAATGCATTCATAATTGATCATATCAAGGAATTTTCAATGCTCATCCCTTTCCATTTAGAATTAGGCTTGGGGGCTTGATCCTTACATCATTAGCTTACCTAGCCTAAGAGTCACCATCATTTGACTCTTCTCGAAATAATATTTTTCCATACCATTAGCCTGTGCAGCCTAACTTTAGTATCACTTTCACACACGTCACAGATACATGACCAAATAATCCACCTCTTAGGAACCTTTTTTCATAAAGTCTTAGCATAAAGTTGAAGCATGCCTTGTCATATCAAAATCACTCATCATTGCATCATTAAGTATGAATTACTTAGCTTCCGTACCTAAGTTACCTAAATACTTTCACTATCGAGTCAATTAGGATAGTCTAGGATGTTACAATCCTTGCACTATGAGATACAACGTGGAAATCTATGAGATACAACGTCGACGCCTACACTTGACTAAGCTCATCCAACATGCACCTTCAAAAACTCCACTTCTTCCTTTTTTGCGTCTTTCTTTTTCGGGAGAAAGTCGATACCCTCCACAAAAATGACAGAAATTTTTGTTTTTCTGCGTTTTCGAGTCGCACATTGAGTCATGAGTCAACACTTTGCACACACGAATCACACAAAGTGAGTCATCATCAAGTCAAGTTTATACTTTGAGTCGAGCCATGACAAGTCATATGTGTTGAAAACACATTAAATATTATGCAATGAATCAAGCAACACTAAGTCTAAGGACAACCCTAAAAAAATTTAAGCAAAGTCCTATAGTCTAAAATATAAATGCAAGTACAAAAGATTTGAAGCAAAAGGACGCAAATGGCTTAGCAAATCAACTAGAGTCGGCCTGATCGAAGTTAGATTGACGATCAGCCTGATTAATTGAGCACATCCGGATTTTGATCAAGCACCTCGTTTGGAATAGTTTTTTGTCATAATGGCGAATTTCCCATGATGAAAGATCTCTACGAAAATTAACTTAGACTCGTTAAAATCTTGAAGGATAGGATTTTCGACTGAGTTTCAAGGCACTATCACTCCCGAAGGACATTCCCGGATTTTTTTAAAAACCGTGAATATAAACGCATTCTTATATGGATCGGTAAATTAAAGATGAGGAGCTTTAATTTGCAAAAGATTTGAGCAGATTTGGTTGAAAGGAAACGACTAAGTTGAAGGTTCGGAGTGAAACCGAGCAACGAACAACAGCAGCAGCAACTGCAGCGCCCGACGACAAGGTTGTCGTCAGGCGCTAAAGCTCGTCTCCTGGCGATAGAGCAAAATACTGGCAACATTATGCACTGGTGCGCGCGGGTGCGGCGATAAGATATATGGCCCCCGTATTAGATTATGCGGACCTCATGCACTAATTTCGGGTTCCTTGGTATGCTAGTTAGCCCCTATAAGCAAATTGACATGATTAGTAGTCAGCTTGATTACAATCGCAGTAAGTGATCGGCCTGATGACAATCATATCAAATGAACAACTTTTGACACCTTTGATTAGTAGTCGGCCCGATTACGGTCTTGATTGATGATCGACCTGATGATGATCAAATTATCGATTGCATATTGATTAAGAAAATTTGAAAACTAATTTGATTAGTGATTGATTGTAATAACAAAAGATTCTCAGGATGGAGATTTCTACAGAGATTAACTTCAAGATCGAAGAATCTTAAGATAAGGTTCTTCCCAAAGCTCGAAAAGTCGATTACTCCTAAAAGTAAAGACAAGAAAATTTGAAAATTCATGATAAAGAATTTTCCATTAGGAGGCTTTAAGATTAAAAGAGTCTCTTGCTTGGATTTGAGAAGGATTCTTTGAGATGAAACAACCTTCGATAGCTTTCACTATGATTGGGGAGGTTATTATTTGATTTGAGAAAAAAACGATTCTAGATGAAGCGGTTTTTTATAGCTTTCTCTAGGATGATGAAAATTATCACCTAGATTTGAGAAGATGGCACGAGATGGGCGGTCTTCGACGACGTTCGCTAAGATTGTGGTGGTTGTCACTTAGATTTCAGAAGATGGCACGAGATGGGCGGTCTTCGACAGCGTTTGCTAAGATTGTGGAGGTTGTCACCTAGATTTGAGAAGAACGGTTCGTGATGAGGCGGTCTTCGACGACGTTCGCTATGATTGGGAAGGTTGTCACCATGATTCAAGAAAATAACTCGAGATATAGCAGTAATGATAGACGGTGTTCCCTAGGATGTGGAAGATTGTCACAGCGGAAATTGAAGGCAGCTGCAAGCGTAGCAGTCTTCAGGCGATATCCCCTGGCTTGAGGAAGATCGTCAAACAAAATCGGTTACTCCAAAGATGTGTGCTCGGCGGTGCAAGATACGCGTTTCTTAACTCTTTTATCTGTTTAAATAACGCTAGTTTTCAGGTATCGGCGTTACAAGAGTGATTTAGGATTGCAAAACGTTCTGAATCATTCTCCGTCCCTATCGCTACTTTGACTTTTCGTTTTTGAAACTTGCGTTTCTCCAAACTCAGTCAAAGTGGGGGCTTCTATAGACACCCAAATGTGTCTCCCCCAAAACCAAACCTAGTGATGAATACCTTTCACGTCATTTAATTATCGAAAAAAGTGAAAGTGTGAAAAGTCTAGTGATGAGGATGTTTTTATTAAAATATTTCTCTTTCAGTTTTCAAAAATATTTCTTCTCTTACTCTATTTATGAAAAATAGTCAGTGCAATTTGTTTTGGTCCATGGTAAGGGTCCAATAATAGTGTAGTTGGATTGGGCTTGAAAAGTGCTTTCCAATGATATATTATAAGCCCAATTCCGATGAATAATGAGGAAGTTATGGATTATATTAAATTGGGCTCGAAATGATTTTTATATGTGGCCCAATGATCTAGAGAAGGGCCTATTAATTATTATACCTAAAGTTATTAGGATTGATTTAATCTTCTAGAATATTTAGAAGGTTCCTTTTTAATTCTAATGAGATTAGGATTAATAATTATATTTTAAAGAGTTTTATTTGAAATAAAATAAGTGTTTTATCACAAAATCTGATTTTAACACGGAATTTGCTTCTTAATCATATTAAGAAGAGGATTCCGTACAAAAGCGCGTTTTATCTTTTAATTAGTGCCAAACGACAAAGTCTGTCGCCTGTCGCTGATGTCTGTCGCCTGGCGACAGATGCTAGTTTTATTCCGTATAGAACTTGAAGTATTTTCTTCGATTCCGTGCTATTTTTCCGATAAATAGGGGTCGTATCTCCTCCGTTTTTATTCATCAACAATCAATAACAATCATTATTCACAACAATCATCTCTCTCTATTCTCTCTCTAAAAGCTAGAAGCTTTCCTTCTCTTTCTAAACCTTCCTTCTCTCAAAAATCCTCATACACAAGTTCTAGGCACACCTAGCCAAGTTCGAGATTGCCTTCACCCTGACGCGAGAGGTTGATAATTTTTGAGGGTTTGGTCCCAAATTCCTATTTTAATTATTTAATTTAATTGTTTGATTTTATTATTTTCCTTGAAGTTACTAACATGTGTATTTTGTTATTAGAAAGAGATACGAGGCATCCAAGTAAGTAGTTTTAATTACTTTATTATTCTTTTTTATATAGAAATAATGCTTAGAGTATTTTGTTGATTCCTAGTATCATGTTTAGGGTTAACTAAGATTTCTAATATCATGTATGTTTATAATGCTTCCTATTTCTTTCCTTATATCATGTTAGTATCATGTTATGGTTTCTTTGATCTTTAATGTTTAATGACATGCTAGGGTTTGTTATTAATCTTGTTAGTATCATGCCTATGATCTTGCTATTAATATTATGCTTTATTGAGAATATTATTATGATGATTGTTGTTATTGTCATGTTGCTTGATATTATTATTGTTATTGCTTGATCACGCCCTCTCTTGCAGATATAAAGGGAATTTGTACTTGTAATCACGCTTACTAAGATAATTAATAATTTTGTTTATGCTAATATGATTATAATTCAAGTGATCGCCAATAATAGATTTGTTGTGCATTAATATTCAACCAACATAGATTAAACAGGTTTAGGGTTAATTTACTGGTTGTATGTTAGTCAGATAGCGCACATGAATACGAGAAGAATAAAGTAGAGGCCTATTTAGGGCAGGTTCAATCTCTTTTAGGTTGGATTTTTACCTTCATCCCTGAACTTTCAGTCATGGTTCAATACCTATTGGAGTTAACGATCTCTTAGATCTTTAAGGGGTGTAACCTTCATCCTGTGAACGGTTTACAAGTTCCTAAAACTTGTTGGCGACTCTTTTACTCTAGCTTCCTTCCCTTTGGACGCCACCATGCTTAAGTGTATGATAACAGTGGGGCTCTAGTGTGGGATGCTTGAAATATTCCCTACATGGAGATGCCTCTCATTTGGTTGTAAATGGCCTCGAAATGTTGATCATACATCCCCTCCATTCGAACTTGCATGCCCACCATTTGGGCACTTGTAGACACCTGATTGTGTCTTCCCAAAAACCAAACCCAGTGATGAATATCTTTCACATCATTATCGAACAAGGTGAAATGTGAAAAGTCTTGTGGTGCGGTCGTTTTAATAAAAATACTTCTTTCTGTTTTCGAAAATATTTCTTTTTCATACTCTATTTTATGGAAAATGTTCAGTCCATTTTAGTTTGGTCCATGATGAGGGTCCAATGATAGTGTCCATGATGAGGGTCCAGTCCAACGATATATTATAAGCCCAATTCCGATGAATAATGAGACAGTTATGGCCAAAATACTAAATTGGGCCCAAAATGATTTTTATATGGCCCAATGATTAAGTGGAGGGCCCATGAATTAAAATTCCTAAAGTCATTACGATTGATTTTAATTTTCTAGAATAATTTAGAAGGTTATCTTAAATTCTAGTGGAATTAGGATTAGTGATTATATCTTTTAGAAAATAAGAATTTTATTTGGAATAAAACAAGTATTTTAAAAGATTAAATCTGATTTTAAAAGATAAGTACGGACGTTAATTAGTCTAATTTGATTAGATTAAGGACTCTGTACGGCTTTGAGTTAGCGCGTTAACCATCGCGAGACGATAGAGCCATCACGTCGCGATGGAGCTGTCGCGCCGCGATGGCACCATCGCGTCGTGATGGACCCTGTCGCGCCGCGATAGGAGTAGTTTTACTCCGAATCGAATTTGATCATTTTCTGATCGTTTCAGGACCTTTTTCCTTATAAATAGGGTCGTATTTCCCCGTTTTTATTCATTAACAATCATAAACAATCATCTAATTCTCTTCGTTCTCTTGAACAATAGCTTATTCTCTCTCCCTCTTTCTAGCCTAGCCTTTTCAAACACCACACAATATTCCGCATTCACGAGTTCTAGACACACCTAGCCAAGCTCGAAGTTGCCTTCACCCAAGACGTGAAAGGTTGATAATTTTTTAGGGTTTGGTCACAAATCCCTATTTCAATTATTTAAATTAATTGTTTGATTTAATATTTTCATTGAAGTTACTAACGCGTGTATTGTTTTGATAGAAAGAGATACGAGGCAACAAAGTTGTGCTACTGCTATATTTCTATAGAAATCATGCTTAGATTATCTTAATTACTAGTATCATGTTAGGATGTTATTTATTGCTTTTTAGTATCATGCTTAGGTTGCTTCCTATTTTCTTCTATCATGTTAATATCATGTTAGGGTTAAAGCTTTGATCTTTATTGTTTAGTGACATGCTAGGATTTGTTATTAATCATGTTAGTATCATGCTTAGGATCTTGCTAATATTATTATGCTTTGATTAGAATATTTTAATGATGATTTATCATGTTGCTTGATATTTATTGTTATTGCTTGATCACGCCCTCCCTTGCAAGTTTAAAGGGAATTTGTACTTGATCACACTTAATAAGATAATTAATAATTTTATTTAGGCTAATGCGATTTTAATTTAAGTGATCGCCAATAATAGATTTGTTTGTGCATTAATGTTCAACCAACATAGATTAAACAAGTTTAGGGTTAATATATTGATTGTATGTTAGTCAGAAAACTCACATGAATATGAGAAGATTAAAGTAGAGGCTTATTTAGGAAAGGTTCAATCTCTTTTAAGTTGGATTTGTACCTTCATCCCCGAATATCCAGTCATGGTTCATGACCACTATGGAGTTAGCGATCTCATGGATCGTGAAGGGGTGTGACCTTCACTCTGTGAACGGTTTACAAGTTCCTAAAACTTGTTGGCGACTCTTTTGCTCTAGCTTCCTTCCCTTTGGACGCCACCATGCTTAAGTGTATGATCACAGTGGGGCTCAAGTGTGGGATGCTTGAAATATTCCCTACAGTTTTTTGGCGACTACACTAGGGAGGATTTCTATTTTAATTCCTAAAATTTATTTTGGCAATAATTTAGAATGAGTCGATGAGACTTGAAAAGTTTTAAGTATTCATGTGCGTAATTTTGATTGACATTATTAGCATAAGCATAAAAAAGGTCCGCAATGGATAGACTATCCGTAATGCGTAAAAAACATAGGATTTTTACACGTAGGAAATTTGGGAAATATCTTACACAACTAGAATGGAAATAACGCTACGAAAAACTGGAAAATTCTAAGAGCAAAGATAGCTGCTAAGGCATGTAGGAACTGGCGTTATGAAAACAGTGCCCATCACAGTGAAATGGCTCTATCGCGGTGCGATAAGGCTATCATCTCGTGAGGGTCCCTGTTGTCTCGCGCCAAGTTCTTCCAATACCAAGCCAGAAATCTGCATTCTTATTTCGACTAATTCTAGTACTATTTGCTTGGTTTTACTTCCTGATTGAGTTTTTCTCACTTTTTTGAACCCATATGTGTTATACAAAGGGTACATCCGAGTTTGTGAATTCACCAAACCATGGAAGCAATTTTAACTTGCGGGGTCCCATCCATACGCGCCAACCCTTCCAAAGGTAAGGCTTCCGCGCGATGCATCCGGACTCATAACCATGGACCCTCTTTAACTAACCCTTATCCTTGAACTTTAGAGAACTAGAGCCATGGTTAGGTTGCAAACTCATTGCATCATATTGTGCTTACTTGACTACTTTTGCATCTTTGCTTGTGCATATTTACACTAACTGTTTGTTTGACTTGTTTAAGAGTTTAAATAAACTAACTAATGACTGTGTAAGACTTTACTTAATTAATTAATATGAATAATTAAATTTTAATAAATTGATTAAACTGACTTAGTACGACTTTAGGCTTGTCCTTTTTAAAGCAGAACATTGGAAAAAGGCCCAGACCGACGCATCAGTAATGACGCGAAGGTCTGACCTGTGGCGTGATACGATGGTGTCCATCGTGACGCGATAACCTTATCGTGCCGCGATGGCTTCTAGCGTTTCACGACAGTTCCGTTGCTTCGGCGACGGTCAATTTTTCTGCTCGAGTCTTCACCCTGAGTCTAATTAACCCTTTTTATTAACGGAAGAAGTTGTATTCATTCTTTGTTTGAGTCTAAGCACATAGTCCCATGATCTTACAAAAGTGTCAAAGCATGTAACTTTCACTCACTTTCTTAAACACATACCTTGTAAATATGTTCACCATGACCATATCTAGAGAGTCTTGTGTGCGCGTGTTTTTCGTCATTTTTTTTAGGGGGGTAAGTCAGATATTAATCCTCCAAATTAAACAAAACCATGTTGCTTAAACCCTATACTTGATTCCCAAAAATGTACACCCTATTTTTGCTTTTTTGCCTTTAAAAACAATAAAGTCAAAGTTAATTTGAGTCAAGTCATTAAGTTAAATATGGTTTAATTTACAGCTCTTGGGCTAGAAAGGAAGGACGACTAATCAAGGAAAACGCTTTCATCCAAGTCTTACTCTTTGATAAACCGATTCGACAAAAGAGAAAAGCTAAGAAGAAAATGGCAACTCGGGAAGAAGTCAATGAACTTAGGCAGAATCTTGGTAGTTTAACTGAGAGGATGAAGACCATTGCTCTTCAAGTCAATGACCCTGCGAAGCAACAATAAATGGAACGAATGGAAGAAAGCTTGAGCAAGCTTTCTAATGAATATAAGTTTCAAGGGATTAGCTCACAAGGGGTTTCGGTGGACAAGGAACTTTTTTCGTAGAAGTTCAATGTCAATGACATCCCTAGATTCAAGCCAACTGACAATCCATACATCCATTTAAGAGCTTTTGAAACAATAATGAATATTAAGGGAATTGATAAGAAGGTTTTTCATTCATTATTTTCACTATCTTTAGAAATCGTTTGTCAACAATGGTTCTTTTCCCTTAATAAAGAAAAGATCTGTTCTTGGGATTCAATAACAAACGCTTTCATAGATAGATATAAATGCAACATTCAAGTTGAAACTGACCATAGAGAACTTGAGATGTTGAAGTAGAAAGAAAATGAAGGATTCACCTCCTTCTTTAATAAGTGGAGGGAAACTTCTACCAAAATGGTTGAGGTTCCCACTGAAAAAGAATCTGTAAGGATGTTCATCAAGAATCTCCAAGAAAAGTACTCTAAGCATCTCAAATACCAAAGCAATTTGAGTACTTTCAAGGCAGTCTATGACATAGGAATCAACATCGAGGACGACCTTGCAAAACATAAAGCTGCTAACACTTCCAACAGTGGCTGGAAAGGAAAGAAGAACGACAATCCTTCTTCTTCGAAAACTACCCACTCAAACAATGTTAGCAACTTTAATCTGAATGAGGTCCTAGCTATGAATAATCAATATGACAAAAGAAGCCATTTAAGAAAAATTACACATCTATTGGCATGAGTTATGACACATCATTTGATCGTCTTCATGTAAAAGGTCTCATAACTCCTAATGAACCATTTGGAGATCCACCAGTCGAAAGGAGAACGGCTAGTTGGAATCCCAATGCACATTGCAAATACCATCAAGGCAGGGGTCACCCTATTGAAAACTGTTGGAAGTTAAAGGAGGCAATTCAGGATCTAATAAATAGCAATAAACTTCCATTATCTCCTGCAAGAAAGAAGCACTAGTGGAAAAAACACTAATAGCAATTGGCGAAAAGTGGCTTTTAGCAACTGGCATGTGGGGCTGCTATTGCGGGGGCTACTAATGAGAATATTATTTGCAACTGGCATTTGTTCATTGCTAATAGTCATTATTCGCGACTGGTGTAGTGTTAGACTAGCTGCTAATAGTATTTATTCGCAACTGGCATAGTACTAGGCTAGCTGCTAATAGTGGTTATTTGCAGCTGGCATAGTATTAGGCCAGCTGCTAATAGCATTTTTTTGTTAATAAAAAAAAGACTATTAGCAGCTGGCTAAGGACTACGCCAGTTGCAAATAGTCATTTCTTTAAATAAAAAAAAAAATTCAATTTTTCGAAAATGATGTACAAACTATATTAAATACTATTTTAACAAAATTTATGTTAGTTACGAAGTATACATTAATTACAAATTAAAAATAAATTACAAGGCTGCTAATAGGCTTCTAAAGAACCTAGATACTCCACCAAAAAATATGCAGGTTCACCCAATCAACGAAATGAGAAAGAGCATCAACACCTATAACTAACACATTCTATAATCTGCCACCTGCAATTTATAAAGCAAATAATTAAATTTTTTATTTTAGAGATTAAAGAATACAAAACCTTCATGAGAGTAAAGATAACAAAGTCACTACCTCTTACATGAAAGGAGGCAGATGCAAGTTGCAGTAATATCATAAGACAAAGGACTTTGAGTGCATTCCAATGCTCTTTGTATTTGATTAAGAATACATCAATTGAATGGTTCACGAGGCAATTATAAAATTATGTGTGCTTTTTATCACACAAATTAGCTCACACCAAGGCAGCAAAGTAATAACTTATACGTAGTAATAATAATGTATATATTTGATTAATTAGTTTCTAAAACACAACCATCTTTTGAACAACATATATTTAGGATATATTGAAATTTTTTGGTGAAATCATGCAGCCATACAAGTACAAGGAGAATGATATGATTATTATATAGTGACATATACAATGAAATTATATAGCAAGACAGGGAATAAGACTCAATTTTGTCTAACACTAGTGCAGTCTACTCCAATGAGGAAATAGCTTATTTTCCTTGAGGTATTTTCTACTGAGATTTTTTATTATTAGGATACCAAACCATGAGCTGCTTGCTTGCTTACCACTAGCCTCCCTTTTACCCGTTCATTAGTGTCAAAAAGAAACTACATACGTATTCACATCAATCCTTACTAGCATTAAAGAAAAGCTAGATCAATTTATCGTTACTTCAAGTTATAGTCAACTATGTAGCATGGATAATTCTGGAAGGTGGTGTGTCTCAAACCTGCAGCTCAACCATGGACCTAACTCTGGCTCATGGACACATATTTTGAAATTGAAATTTTTAGGGTTCGTTTGACATCGCCGTGGTTTTCTATTTTTTGGTTTTTTGTTTTTCAAAATAATATGATATATGTCATATAATGAATCAAAAATTAGTTAAACTTGTTAAAGTCATGATAATTTTAAAAACTAACAACAAAAAAGTGAAAACTCTTTTTTCTTGTTTCCTATTTTTGGATTTTTGTTTTCAAAAAAACAAAAAACTAAAAACAAAAATTAATGTCAAACAAGCTCTTAGTTTTTTGTGTTGGTATCATATTCATACTTGAACCTTAGTCTATCTCGAGGCAACTCCGGTAGTTGGCTTTACGCAAAAACAGGTCCTTTTAAGCACATAGTATATTACAACTTACATGGTAACTTGCCACTAGAGCACAATGCGGCAAAAACATCACAATCACTTAACACACAAGACTGGAAACAAGCAAAGAACAACTAAATGAGTAGCTAGAAACATACATTCAATCAACTGGCAACAAAATCCTACTTCAGACAAGCATAATCATTAATACAACATACGAACAATAAAAAACTGTTTAAATTACTAAAGACATTAATCAATTACCTTCTAGAGTTCAAAATTAGAACAATTGCAGCTTTAACTTTTTAATGGATTTGCTTCAAGCTAGCCGAAAATTAGCCCCAAATGCTAGAAATCTCAATAAATGTACTCTAAATCTCCCAAAAAAACACCCGAGCGCTAAAAATAATGATACAGGCAAATGGGGTACGTTATGATCTGATAAATTTAGAAACCCCTTTGAGGATATAGATCAGTCTTAAGTTTAGATTTCTAATCTTTTTTGTGCTTGTTGAATACGAAACAAGGTGAGAAACATGCAGGCTGAATTATGCAAGATGGTTCTATATAAGTAGGTTGAGCACACTATGTTGAGCTTTTGGACTCGAGGGTATATTTCGCTAATTTAATAAGAGTTGGGCAAACAACACATCTTAAAGAAAGGTAAAAATCAGAAAGCATTATACGTCCATCTTCTTTAACTTGGACATTTTTAGACATTAGATACCGGTAGATTACACCAAGCATATGTAGATATTCCAAGGCAAGGAGAATATCTGCAACATAAAATTTGTTGAATAAAAAAAAGTGTAATTTGCACAGAAAAACCTAGAAATGCCCTGCTTGCAAACTATTCAAGATTTCTTAAAGAGGCAGGACACACTATTATCATTCTCAGTCATTATCTAAAAGCATAACAAATTCAAACTTTTTTTATAGAATAGACGTCTTAATCTTAAACAGGTTGGAGGTGATTTGGCTTAAGTAAGAGAATACTTTGAACGAGTAATCCTAGCAAAAATTGAAGATGTGAATGTACTTTCTCTCTATGGGGAACTAACATGAGCAAAATTAATGACATTACACTAGTATGTAAGCTCTAGAATATCCTGAGTTGATATTATAGTAGCCTTAGTCAGGTGTCATCCATTTTTGAGTTGACGAGCTCCATGCATTCTTATCCATAGCACTACACCACTACATTCATTTGCCTTTTTAACTTCACCCACCAAACAAACTGCTTCCTAGGGCTCGTTTGGCATTGTTGTGGTATTCTGTTTTTTTGGTTTTTTGTTTTTCAAAATCATATGATACATGTCATAAAATGAATAAAAAACTATTCAAACTTATGAAAAATATGATAATTTTGAAAACTGACAATAAAAAAATGGAAAAACCTTTTTCTTGTTTCCTGTTTTTGGTTTTTTGTTTTCAAAGAAGCAGAAAACCAAAAACAATGTCAAACAAGCCCCTAGTAACATCCTTGACATGAGCCCTGCAATTTCCAAAGACCCATGCATTTCTATGCAACCAAATGCCCCAAAGTAAGTAATTCTAAAAGCAGATGTAAAACTTAACAAATCCCAAAAGGATATCAACTAAACAATTCAATCAAGTAAAAATCAATAAATCCAATAGAAGCAAAGAAACCAAATTGACCTAAGAAGCTGATTCATTTCAAAATTAATTCGATATTGAATATCCAAACCAGTTAAATAAGTACAAGGCTACTAAACCTAAAAATTAAGTAAATTAACTAGCATGACCAAAAATGAAAAACACAAAGAATGAAGCAAGCACGACTCAACTAGACTAGTAATACAACATTCTTTTTTCAATTCTATCATACATCAACTCAATAATTATACAACAAAAGCCGAAAACAGCGTAAAATTTCAGTGATAAAAGAAACGAGCACATACAATTCAGCAGAAATATACTCAATCCTCTTGCACACATTATCATTTGCGTCCGCCAAATCCTGCTTAACTAAAATTGGACCTATTGCATCTTCACTCAACAAATCCAACTCTTATTCCAAATTCATCAACAAATATATACACCAATTAATATATAAAACCCAAATTCACACAAAATTCATACAAAATTAGTATACTAGTAAAAAAAACCTTGAGAACGAGTTCATTTTCGCCAAGTTAAACGGTGTACTTCTTTCGGATTTCATGATTCTTTGCAATATCTGATTTTCCAGAAAAGAATATAATTAAGGAGAAAGCTAAGATTAAATTAGATGAATATACGAGAAAATTAGAGAGTAGGATTTTGCCTTTTTGGAGTTTGCGAATATCGTTGGCATTGGATTCTAGGTCGCGCTGCAAGTCTCTAGTGGCTGTTGAAGACGCCATTGTTTTAGGAAGTGATTACTCCTAAGAAGCTGATTCAGTGAAGAACAGAAAGCTCATAAGCTGCTTTAGTGGAGAATTCAGAGTCCGACTTGGTCGGCTTCAATGGAGAGGAGAGGATTCAGAGGACGATTTCGATCGAGTGTAGCATCAAATTAGGGTTTCGTCCTACTTCAATGAAGTGCAAAACAAATTAGGGTTTCGTTCTTCTTTATTCTTGAGCAAAAATGAAAGAGAGGGATGAGTAAGTTCAGCAACAATGGAGGTGAACGCTAAACGACTGAGTGAATTGAAGTTTAATGACCATGGAGGACGGCTGAGTGGAGTTCAGTGTGGTTTTTGATTTTTAGATGAGAAAGAAAAGAGAATGAAGGGTTATGATGAAAGAGAATGAAGGGTTATGCGAGTAGTGGGCCACAAGACTCACAACTATACTTTATTTTATTGTTTTATTAGCAGTGGGTCTTTCAAGGTCAGTTACAAATAATTTGGTCAAAATTTAGTTCACCTGGTATTTGTAGTAGACATATAAATGGACAATTGCTAATAAATAATATTTTTTAAAAATAATAAATAATAGCAGCGGGCACTGTTATGTCAGTTGCAAATGTTTTAGTGTTCGCAACTGGCATCACATAGGCTAGTTGCTAATATAAATTTTTACTTTTACACTCTAAGTATTAGCAGCGCTTATTACTATGCCAGTTGCTAATAACATAGTATTTGTAACTGACATTATTTTAGCCAGTTACAATTAATGTTTTAGTAGCTAACATATATAACGTCAATTGCTAATAGGGTGCTGCTAATAGCAATTTTTCCACTAGTGAAGCCAAACATCAATAATGCTCCACTTTCAGATTCCTTGGCCATTTATGATGAGGAAGGTCACGCTGACCCATCACTTCTCATCAAACCACTTAAAGAAACTCATGCCAGTGAAGAAGAGGAGGACATTTTCTTCGATGCCATGAGTGATTTGCCTCCAAATAAGGAACCAACTTCTAAGGAACATACATGGTTGCTCATAAAACACAATGAGGGCATTAATGACCCAACAAAGGGCAGCGATGGCCCAATTTCACCATGCTCTCCAAGAAACAAAAGAGATGGAGAAAAGACGCATAGCTGAAAAGATGACACCCACTAAGACTACCGAAAGAAAACCCTTCTCTCTCAAAGTAGTCGAAACACCCAAAAGGAGTAACAAGTCATATACACCTATTGAGATCACTTATGCAAATATGTTTCAAAAGCTCTTCGAGAATGGGAAAATCAAACCTCTTCAGCCAAGACCTTTTAAATCACTCAAAAGGACAGATAGGTTCTACTGTCCCTATCATCAATCAGGAGGACATACCAAATTCAAGGACTTAGTCCAAGGATTAATTGACAACAAGACATTAGTACAAATTCGACCAAACAATGAGGTATTTTCAGAATTGGTTAATGGAGTGTGGGACGATGATAATGAGGATGTTTACCTCAAAGATATAGAAGACACTCCACTTTCCTCAATATATCCGGTTGATGATATTTGGGATGAAGAGGATTCTGCTATCGACGTCCTCACAAGATCAGGGAGAATGCAACCTCCTGTCACAACGCAACCCATTCATACTACTCAGCAAGTTCCCATAAAAATTATAGAAGACAATGATTTTGTCAAACAACTTAAGAAGACTAAAGGTCAAGATGAACGTATGGAAATTACTAGCCACATTCCGTGAACATAGAGTCGCGGTAATGGATGCTTTTGCTAAAGTAGGAATAGACTCAGAAACCACTCTTGAGGGGTTGGCTAACTTCCTCACGAATGATCTCCCTAGTCCCATTAATTTAATCACCTTTTCTGACAAGGATTTACCTTCTGAAGGTGATAAACACAATAAAGCCTTAAACCTCACAGTAATCTGCAAGAGGATGAATGTCCCAATGAATCTTGTAGATAATGGGTCAGCAATTAATGTTTGGCCACTTCAAACTGCGAGGATGCTAGGATTAAGAGATAAAAACTTATATCTATCTACGCAAGGTATAAGAGCTTATGATAACACTCGTCGCCAAGCTCTTGGAACTATAACGATGAATGTCACGGCATGAGTTACTGAACATGCTACCACCTTCCAAGTAGTAGACATAAAATCTTATTTCAACTTGTTATTGGGACGCCCTTGGCTTCATGACCTTAAGGCCATGCCTTCGTCCCTTCATCAACAAGTAAAGGCCATAGTTGGAGGAATTCCCATAACAATCGATGCTTCCCCAATGAGGATCAAAGGAATTGACAAAACCCTCATAAATGTGGAGCATGACGAAAATGATGAAGATTTATGGGGCTTCAATGCTGAAGAGGTCTCTTTCATCGACGAAGATGAGAATACCCCTTTTCACTACAACCTCCATTCAAACATGATAGTCAATGGTATAATCCGAAAGCAAGGACACTTTCCTGGAATGACTCTAGGAAAGAAGAAAGGAGTAGAAACACAAATGGGATCGCCTGGCCTTCCTAAATTAGATACTTTTGGACTTGGTTTCAAACTGATTTCGAAAGACTATAAGCAAGCCCGGGAGAAAATCAATGCACGGAGGAATGCTCCGTATTCAAAAGAAAGCAATCCCAATGGACCAATATCCCCTCACTCTAAATGGTCAATTCATAAGAGAGGGTAAGGACTATCCATGTCACGAATTTCCTAAGCCCGTCAAAGATGGGATAAGACAACCGCGATTCGAAATCTTCTTGGATTGCAATTTTGTAGACGAGATTTCAACCTCTATTCACAAAGAGAAAGCACCCCCATGTTTTGACTTTAATGTCATGGAATTACTCTTTGGCTACGAGAAAAATGAGCCTAAGCGTATCGACAATAATTCTGCGCTTATCTAAATGGCCTTGCAAAGCGAAGACTTTGATCCCACAAAGCTCATTACTCTGGCAGAAGGATTAGTTTAAGGATGGCGAAAGACTGTGAAGGTGACTACACTAAGTGGAAGAAAGATCTCCATAACAAAAGGACAAGTACCAATGTTCGACGAGTCTGAATCATCTGAGTCTGAGTCTGAATTCAAGTCATCTCTAGTCGAGTCCTCTAAACCTCCTATAGTAGCATCTTCTTCTCTCCCTTCTACTTCAAAATCTACTCCTAGGATAGTTAGTAGTGAAGTCCCAACGGACATTTCCTTATTTGATGTAATGATTTCCGAATTCAATAACATGTCTTCTTTCGCTTCTTCTCGTGTCTTTCCCTTACTCGAGATGATGAGCATTGCTTAACTAACAATGAAAGTTATAAAGAAATAATTAAGGCAATGGAAACGCTTGAAAACAAGACACCGGTAATCGAAGACACCGAAACGATTGATATCTCAAAAGATCCAACCATTAAAAGAGAAGTTAAAATTGGTTTAACCCTTAATACAGTAGAAAGGACCGATTTAATTAATCTACTAAAAGAATTTATTGATGTGTTTGCTTGGTTATACGAAGATATGCCAGGAATAAATAGAAAAATAGCTCAACACATAATGCCACTAATTCTAGGAATGAAACCTATAAAACAAAAGTTACGTCGAATGAAACCCGACGTAGCTCTTAAAATAAAAGAACAAGTTCAAAAAAAATAACTACGGGTTTTATTAGGGTATCCAAATACCCAGAATGGGTCGCAAATGTGGTGCCAGTTCCCAAGAAAGATGTAAGGATAAGAATGTATGTCGACTACAGAGATCTAAATAAGGCAAGTCCAAAGGACGACTTCCCTTTACCACACATCGACATTTTAGTAGATAACACGACAAATCATGCACTTCTATCGTTTATGGATGGGTACACAGGGTACAACCAAATTTTCATGGCTGAAGAAGACATGGAAAAGACTACATTCATAACACCTTGGGGCACTTACTATTACACGGTAATGCCATTCGAGTTGAAAAACGCGGGTGCCACTTACCAAAGAGCAGCGACTACCTTACCCCATGACATGATGCATAAAGAAGTCGAGGTCTATGTGGATGATATGATTGTAAAATCAAAAGACCGTCCTGGACACCAAGTAGCCTTAAGGAAATTCTTCGAAAGGCTAAGGAAATACAACATGAGGCTAAACCCAGCCAAGTGTGCTTTTGGAGTCACCTCAGGGAAACTCTTAGGCTATGTCATTAGCTCTAGAGGAATAGAGATAGACCCAACTAAGATCAAAGCAATCATGTCAATGCCGCCGCCCAAGACTGAAAAGCAAATTCGAGGATTTATTTGCCGGTTACAATACATAAGTAGGTTCATATCCAAGTTAACCACAATATGTGAACCAATTTTCAAGAAGCTTAAAAAGAATGTGCTAGTAATATGGGACGATGAGTGTCAAAAAGCCTTTGAAAAGATCAAAGCATATCTCACTAATCCTCCCGTATTAGCACCAGCACTTCCATGAATCCCTCTTCGATTGTACCTAACAGTCACTAAAGAGACAATGGGAGCTATACTTGTGCAAGAAGTAGAAGGCAAAGTGAACGCCATCTACTACTTAAGTAAAAACAATGCTAAAAAATGAAGTACGCTACACACCACTTGAGAAATTGTGCCTCACACTTGTGTAGGCCACAACCAAGCTGAGACATTACATGCTCGTTCATACAGTCTATGTAGTATCTCGAATGGACCCACTAAGCATCTTTTCAAGAAATCTACACTTAACGGACGAATATCAAGATGGATAGTAAACTTAGCACAATTCGATGTAAGATTCATGTCTCAAAAGGCTATTAAAGGATAAGTAGTCTCAGACTTCTTAGCAGATTTCCCAATAGAAGATTCGACACCAATACATGAGAATGATTTTCCAGACGAAGACTTGATGGTTACGGAAGATGATACTTGGACATTATACATCGATGGAGCCTCAAACCAAAAAGGATGTGGGGTAGGAGTATTATTAGTATCACCTAAAGAAGAACACGTCCCAATCTCCATAAAGTTAGATTTTGACGTTACCAACAATGCTGCGGAATACGAAGCATGTGTGGTAGGCCTCGAAACAGCTTTAGCATTAGGAGTAAAGAATTTTCGAATATTCGAAGACTCTTCCTTAATCATCAATCAAATTTCCAAAAGATGGAAAGTAAGGAGTGAAAGTTTAGCTCCTTATCAAACATACCTGGAAACTCCTACTGATCAACTCGAAAAAGTAGAATACACATACCTACCAAAAGAGGAAAATCAATTTGCTGATGTCTTGGAAAGACTAGCCTCAATGGTTAGAATTCCTAAGGAAATTGAGCAAATGCCTCTAACAATAGAGAAAAGGCATAAACCGGCTTACATTCAAGCCATAGAAGACGATGAGTAATTCAAGAACAAGAAGAGGAGGAAGAACCTTAGTATACTGACATCCTCAATTATGTCACCAAAGAAGAATATCCACTCCACGCTGACAAGAGAGCGAAATGAGCCCTAAGGCTTTTGGCTTCCCAATATGTACTCATAAACGATGAGCTTCATAAAATGGTACTTAAAGGTTGAGATCTCTTATGTGTAGGTAAAAAGGAAGCCCAAAGGGCAATGAGGAAAATCCACGAAGGAGCATGTGGAACTCATATGAAAGGAAAAATGCTAGTAAAAAAGATAATGCGTCAAGGATATTATTAGACTACCATGAATAGGGATTGCCATCAATATGTAAAAAGATGCCCTAAATGCCAAATATACGCTTAATTACAACATGTTCCTCCCTCTCTCCTATACACCTATACATCACCATGGCCATTCTCAACATGGGGAATAGACTTTATTGGAAAAATCACTCCTCCTGGGACAGGAAGTCATGAATACATCCTAGTAGCAATTGATTACTTCACAAAATGGGTTAAAGCGACATCATATGCAAAACTCACCACAAAGCATGTAGCACTCTTTATCGAAAGGAACATTATATGTCAATTTGGAGTCCCACGTGAAATGATAAGTGATAATAGAACTCACTTTCAAGCGGAATGTGAAGAATTGCTTCAAAAATATGGCATTCAACATCATCACTCTTCCCCATACAAGCCTTAAGCAAATGGCGCAGTAGAGGCAGCCAATAAGAATTTAAAGACTATCATAGAAAAAATGACAGAAAACTACAAGGATTGGCCTAACAAACTCCATTTCGCTCTTTGGGGTTATCCCACGTCAATTCGTTCATCCACGGGAAATACACCATTTTCCTTAGTCTATGGAATGGTGATGAGTGGCATTTATGCCACTTTTCCATCCTTTTTTTCTAAAGATTCTCCCCTCATTTGCACTTGTTTGAGCGTTTTTAAGCATTTTTACCTTAGTTTTGCCTTCTCCTTTCCTTTCTCGTGTTTCCTTTCCTTTTTCCCCCTTTTTGTTGGTTTTTTCTAGTGTTTCTTTGTTGTTTTGTAGGTTTTTGGCCCGTTTGGATGAACCTTTGGATGCATGACGAGCTATGTAAAACAAATATGATGCTCAAGGATAGCACAATGGCAATGGAGAAGCCGCGAGCGCGGAGTTAGAGGCCGCGGGCGCAGTTGTTCAAGCTTGAAGATGCCTCAACTTTCGGGAGATGTTGCGCCGCGCCCCAGAAGAGGGCTCTCCTCATTGGCCCGCGGGCGCGGCATCAAGAGCCGCAGGCGCGGCTACTCGAGGCTGGCAGCTCCCCTGATTTCTTGTCGCGGCCTCTCCTCAGCAAGAGAGGCCTCTCCTTTCTTCAGCCGTGGCTGCGGGCTGTTGGGTTAAGCAACTCCGTACCCACAGTGGAGAGAGCGCGGCTGATGGCTAGAGGGCTCTCCTTGGTGTTTTATTTCCGTCTTTTATGATGCATATAAATGGTTTCCTCATTCAAGTTTTCAATCATCTTTTATCTTATGAACTATTAGCCCTAATCTTAGAGAGAGAAAGTGGATTATGACTCAAGTTTTCTTTATTATATTCAACTTTGATCAAGTTTAATCTTCAATCTAGCAACCTTTCAAGCTTTCCTCTTTCATTAATCTCCTCTTTAGTAATCTCTTATCCTTTCTCTTTATTTTATTTATTTGCCTCTTAGTTGCTTACTTCTATTAATCTATTATTTCATGTAGTTATTACTATTTTTATTGTTCTTAATCATGTTTTGTTTTGTGTTTCTTGAGTTTATTCCTAATCTTGCTATTATGTTTATTCTCCTTTCTCTAGGTTAATTTCTTAGCTAGGGGAAGGGGGTGGAAAATATTTGTTGAATATTGGATGAATGATGATGGTTGGATTGAATACATGCCTTATATTGATGGAAGATATAATTTTTGATAGCTTGAGATTATTGTTGCACTTTATTTGATTGCTCTCTAGTTTAAATGCATGAAAATTGATTTGAACTAGATTAAGATCACCTCTATTTTAATGATTGCATGAGAATGAGTTGTTAAAGTGGAGCTTTATGGATTGTGTTTCTTTATTCTCTTGTTTTGCTTGTAACTAATAGGATGCATGAGAATGATCCAATTTAGTATAGACCTCTTCCATTGATTTGCCTTGATGATTGCATGAGAATGAATTGTTTAGGTAGAATCTTGTGTTCTTTGGCATGTTCTTCATGATAACTATCATTGTTCCCCTATTTCCAATCATGTTTGACACCCCCATTTCCCTAGCGTTGTTTTCTCTTGAGTTTATTCATCTCTATCCTTGCTTATTTGTAGTCTTAGTGCTTAATCCAAGAAAATCAACAAAAACATTTCCTTTCCTACTCTTGCATAGTGATTTTGATGTTGAACGAGTGTGCTTCCTTAGTGGTTCGACCCTTTACGTACCCCTATACTTGTATTAGGGTAGTCTAGGATTATAAATGATTAATTTGATTTGGGTAGTAGCTTAACGACCTATCTTATACCTCCGATCAAATTTTGGCGCCGTTGCTGGGGAAGCGGCTTGTTTAGTGTCTATTTTTGCTTTTGTTAGAGTAATTTTAATTGCTTTTCTTTTTGTTTTGTTTATTCTATCATACTTGTCATTGCTAATTGTTTGCTTAGATTTGGTGAATGCTTAGAAGATCTAAAAGACCACCCACACATCAAATTGACCAAGAGATCAACCAAACTCTGAGGCAAGTCCGTAGGCTTTTTCAAGAAGAAGGAAGAGGTCTTGGTGCTATAGTTGATAGTGGGAGTGATTCTTACTCTTCAAGTTCGCAAAGTGAGTGAATGGCGGGACAAGAAGATGATGTGTTGTTTCGTGAGTTCAGAAATCCGGAGGATTATGAGCTCACGGGGGGGATTTTGCTACCCGTCACGGAAACCAATTTCACAATTCATCCCTAATATACTAGAATGGTCCAATCGGAACAATTTTTGGGTTCTCCAAGTGAAGACCCGATAGAGCACCTTGATAGATTCCTTGAGCTATGTGCCATGATACAAACCAATCAAGTTTCTCAAGAGTACATCCGAATGCATTTATTTCGACAATCTCTTTCGGGTAGAGCAAAGAAGTGGTTGAAGCAAGTGAAGCCCAACTCTCTCACGACATGGAGGGAGGTAGTCAAGGCATTCTTGAAGAGATTCATTTCTGAGGAAAAAACCGCCGAAATGAGAAGAAAAATTGCATCGTTTGAACAAGAAACGGATGAGAGTCTTAGTGAAGCTTGGGAAAGGTTCAAAGAGTTGGTACAAGCGTGTCCTCACCATGAATATAATCAAAGTTTGCTCATGAGGTTTTTCTATGATGAATTGGAGCCTATGTCTAGAGCTAACTTGGATGCGGGGGCGGGTGGACAATTGATCAAGATCCCCCAAAATCAAGTGGAAGCAACAATCGAGGAGGTAGCAAAGAATTACTCTTGGGGTGGTAGAAGAAGGAATGCACCAAAGAAGGGTGGAATTTATGAATTGGAGAAGGTTGATCAATTACAACATCAAATTGATCAACTCACCAAAGGGCTTTCCAAGTTGAACACGAGTGTAAATGCAAGTTCAAGTGGTGGAGCAAGCTCCTCTCAAGTTAACTCTTTGTCTTGTCAAAATTGTGGAGGAACGAACCATGATACATCCTACTGTGGAGGCTTGAGCCCCGAGCATGTAGCGGCATACAACACAAGGAAAGATGATTTTAGAGGAGGCGCCGGGGGAGTAGCTTGGAGACAACCACCACCCGGGTTTACATCTCAACCTCAACAATGGAGCCAACAAGCTCAACCCTCTTACAATTCCAACCCCCAATACCAAAATCCACCTCCATCTCAAAACCAAAACCCAAGAGGGAGCTACCCAAGGAACAACCAATACAACAACCAACACCAATACAACAATCAAGCCCAAGTGCCTCAAAGAAATCAAGAACAAGCACCTCAAGCGGAGCCAACACCAACTTAACTCCTTCAAGCCATGCATTCACAAATGCAAACCTTTGGGCAACAAATGCAAGAAATAAGAGCTCACAACAAGATGGTTGATTCACAACTAGCTCAATTGGCCGAGAGAACTCCTTTCAATTCGCCATCTACTCTACCCGGACAACCACAACCTAACCCTTCTCATAACCAAAAACCTGATACATGCAAGGCAATCACATTGAGGTCGGGAACTTCTTATGACGGTCCAAATGAGGAGGATAGTGAGGAAAAGAAGGGAGGAGAAGAGAGTGTGAATGAAGAAAAGAGAGGTGAGAAGGAAAAGGTTGATGAGGTAGAAGGAAGTTCGGAGAAGAAAAAGCTTGACAATGAGAAGACAACTTCAATTCCTAGTGAGACTAGGAACCTTGATGGACCGATCCCTTTTCCAAGTAGACTTGCGGAGAGGAAATTGAATGACATGTTTTCAAAGTTCCTTAGTGTGATGAAGAATTTGCACATCAATCTCCCTTTTATTGAAGTTGTGACACAAATGCCATTCTACTCCAAGTTCCTCAAGGACATCCTCACCATCAAAAGGAAGCTCAATGATGAGCTTATCACCCTTCCACATCAAGTGAGTGCTCTTATCCAACACAAGATGCCCAAGAAGGAAAAAGACCCGGGGAGTTTCACTTTGCCGGTGAAAATTAGGAACATGGAAGCTAGGGGTGCATTGGTCGATCTTGGAGCAAGTGTTAGTCTAATCCCTCTATCCATTGCTCAAAAGCTCAATATTGAGATGATCCCTACAAGGAAGACAATTCAATTAGCCGACCGGTCGGTAAAATTGCCTTGTGGAGAACTTGAGGATGTTCCAATTCAAGTGGGACACATCTATGTGCCTTGTTAATTTGTAGTGATGGACATGGAGGAGGATGTGGACACTCCCTTGATCTTGGGTCGTGAAGCTCTTAAAACTTTTGGGGCGGTCATAAATTGCAAGAACAACACCATCACATGTGAAGTGGCCGATGAGAAGATAGTTTTCGAATTTTCTAAGTTGCTCAAGACCCCCATGGTTGAAAAGTGCTATAGGGTTGACGTTGTGAATGAGGAGTTGGACCGCTTAGGGAGAGTCATGATGAAGCCTCAAGATCCAATGGTGGAAGCTCTTAAATGCAAAGAGGAGTACCACTCTCAAGAGGCCAAAGAATTTGTCATGGCAATGGAGGAATCCTCAAAAGAGGAAGTTGAACAACAAGGTGAGATTGAGCTTGAATCAAGGGAGGAGAAATTGGAGGAGAGTTCTAAGCCTCCTCCCAAGGTAGAACTCAAGCCCCTTCCCCCTTATTTGAAATATGCTTATCTTGATAAAGAGGAAAAATACCCGATTATTGTCAATGCTACCCTTGATGGACTTGATTTGGAAAAATTGCTTGATGTTTTGAGAAAATATAAAGATGTGATAGAATATAGCATTGATGATATCAAGGGTATTAGCCCTTCTTTATGCATGCATCGTATTCATCTTGAAGATGATCATTCCACCTCCATTGAACCTCAAAGGAGGTTGGACCCCAACCTCCAAGAGGTTGTCAAGAAAGAAATTTTGAAACTACGTGAGGCGGGCATCATCTATGCTATCTCCGATAGCAAGTGGGTTAGCCCGGTTCATGTAGTCCCAAAAAAGGGTGGAATGACCATAATCAAGGATGAAAGGGGAGAGAAAATCTCCACTCGGACGGTGACCGGGTGGAGAATGTGTATTGATTATAGGAGATTGAACAAAAATACAAAGAAAGATCATTTTCCTTTCCCTCTCATGGACCAAATGCTTGAAAGAATTTCTCACCATGCTTTCTTTTGTTTCTTGGATGGGTACTCCGGATTTTTCCAAATCCCTATCCATCCAAGTGATCAAGAGAAAACTACTTTCACATGTCCATATGGGACATTTGCATACCGAAGAATGCCATTCGGATTATGCAATGCTCCCTCTACTTTTCAAAGATGTATGACCTCCATTTTCTCCGAAATGCTTGAAAAAGAAATTGAAGTTTTCATGGACTATTTTAGTGTTGGTGGCTCATCTTTTGACACTTGTCATTTTAACCTTGAAAAAGTTTTGAAAAGGTGTCAAGAGACGAGTTTGGTTTTAAATTGGGAAAAGTGCCATTTTATGGTCGAGGAGGGCATTGTACTCAGCCATAAGGTTTCAAAAAATGGCATTGAAGTTGATCCGGCCAAAGTTTCGGTGATTGAGAAGTTGCCCCCTCCTACTTCTATCACGGGAGTACGAGCTTTTCTTGGGCATGCCGGTTTCTACCGGAGGTTTATCAAAGATTTTTCATCAATCACCAAACCTTTGACCGAATTTCTCAAAAAGGATGTTGTTTTTAGCTTCAATGAGGTTTGCCTTGAGGCATTTCATAAGCTCAAGGAAGCTCTCATTTCTTTTCCCGTTGTGCAAGCTCCGGATTGGAGTTTGCCTTTTGAGCTAATGTGCAATGCTAGTGATTTTGCAGTAGGTGTCGTTCTTGGTCAAAAGAAAGAAGGAAAATCATGTGTCATCTATTATGCAAGTAGGACTCTCGATGAGGCTCAAAAGAGTTATACAACAACGGAGAAAGAGATGCTAGCGGTGGTGTTTGCATTTGATAAGTTTCGGTCCTATCTTATATGCTCTAAAGTTATTGTGTACACAAATCACATCGCGGTGCGATATCTCATGACCAAGAAAGAAGCAAAGCCTCGCTTGATCCGTTGGGTTCTCTCTCTCCAAGACTTTCACATGGAAATGAGGGACAAAAAGGGAGCGGAGAACTATGTTACGGATCATTTGTCGAGGCTACCTTTTGAGAACAAGGAGGATGTACCAATTAATGATGAGATAGGATTCGAGACTCTCATGGCTATGGTGTCAACTTCTAGCCCTTGGTATGCGGATATAGCCAACTATCTTGCTTGTGGAGTCGTTCCCCCGGAGTTTTCTTCTCAACAAAAGAAGAGGTTTTTCAAGGAAGTGAGGAGGTACTTTTGGAATGACCCATACTTATTCAAGCAATGTGGAGATGGCCTTTTTCGGAAGTGTGTTCTAGATCATGAAATTGAAGGTGTTCTTGAGCATTGCCACTCACTACCATATGGAGGACATGGTGGTGTTGACAAAATAGTGGCAAAAATCTCTCAATCTTTATTGTGGTGGCCGACAATGCATAGAGATGCCCACAAATTCGTTGCGCAATGTGATAGATGTCAAAGATGCGGCGGCATTACCAAGAGGGACGAAATGCCCCAACAAAGTGTTTAGAAGTTGAACCCTTTAATGTTTGGGGGGTGGATTTTATGGGGCCTTTCGTTTCTTCATGTGGGAACCTATATATCTTGGTAGCGGTTGATTATGTGACAAAATGGATTGAAGCTATACCCTCTCCTACCAACAATCACAAGGTTGTGCTTAAGCTTCTTAAGAAGATCATTTTTCCTAGATTTGGGGTCCCAAGAGTTCTAATTAGTGATGGAGGCTCTCACTTCGCCAAGAAGCAATTGGAGGCTCTTCTTAAGAAATATGGGCTTCATCACAAGGTTGGTCTACCTTACCATCCTCAAACTCAAGGCCAAGTGGAGGTCTCGAATCGTGAAATCAAGAATCTACTGGAGAGGATGGTGAACAAATAAAGAAAAGATTGGTCTCTCAAGCTCGATGACACACTTTGGGCTCTTAGGACGGCGTACAAGACTCTAATCGACACAACCCCCTATAGGTTGGTCTATGGAAAGGCTTGTCACTTGCCGGTTGAGTTGGAGTATAAATCTTGGTGGGTTATCAAAGAACTCAATATGGATTTGTCTTTGGCCAGTGAGAAGAGATTGTTGAAGCTCAATGAACTTGAAGAGCTTAGGGATGATGCTTATGAGAGCTCAAGAATGTATAAGGAGAAGACCAAGAAGTGACATGACCAACATATTTGAAACAAGAGCTTTAAAGTTGGAGATAAGGTTTTGCTCTTTAACTCAATGCTTCGCTTGTTTCCGGGTAAACTCAAGTCCAAGTGGTCGGGGCCTTTTGTGGTATCGAAGACTACTCCTTATGGTTCTTTTGAGTTAGATGCGGATGGGAACAAGTTCATGGTCAATGGTCATCGTTTGAAGCATTATTTTTGCAAAGAAGAAGTTGGTCTAATCGAATGTCTAAGGCTTGATCCTTTGGGTCCTAAGCCACCCCCTTGAATAAATTTTTCTCATGGTCAAGCTAGTGACCTCATAAAGAAGCGCTTCTCGGGAGGTAACCCGAGTTCCTAACTCTTTTCTTCTCTATTTTTCTTTCTTGTGGTCGGTTTGGTTCTTTTGTCTTTTATCTTATGGTTTTTAATTTTTTTTTTATTTTTATTTATAGGTACTTGCCCCCATGGTGCATGTATGGTTGGGAATTTAAGTTTGAATTAAGAGAGGAAGAAGAAAAGCAATTCAATTTGCAATGAAGGTGTGAAGCCGCGCCCAAGGAGAGCCCTCTCCAAGAACCCGCGGGTGCGGCTTATGAAGGAGAGGGCGCAGCTCAAGAAGATCAACAAGATAAAAACTTATGGAAGATGCCTGGCCGCGCCCTTGGAGAAGGCGCGGCTCGGAAGCCCGCGGGCAAGGCCATCAGAGCCGCAGGCGCGGCTGTTCAGGACCTGCGAGCGCGACCCTGTAGCCGCGGGCGCGGCCCGCTGGGTTCTTCAGCATTTTCGCGAGATAATTACAGCAGCCGATTCCACTTTCTTTCATATTTTCGCACCTACATCACTCTCTTACACACTCTCTCTCTAGAAAACCCCAAAAACCCCAACCCTAACTCCAAAAATCAATCATCAAATTCATCCTAAATCCCACAAAATTCCTTCTCAAAACATCAAATTAATCAACAATTTTCATTCTCCATCACCAATAATCCAAAAAAAATTGAATTTCCACCATTGTTACTCCTTGAAGCACCATTGGAGTTCATGTTCTTGGAGGCTAGTTGGAGGTGATTCTTAGCTTCATTGTTGGTATAATCTTTGTAATTTTGGTTGGGAGATTTTTCATGTTTGATTTGGTGAATTTTGTTGTTAGTTTTGTTCTAACTCTTGGTTTATTTGTTTTTGTTAGTTGTTTGTTGGAAATATTTGTTGTGTTCTTGGTTAATTTGTGTTGCCTTGTGAAGTATATTGCTTGTGGTGGTTGCTTGGTGATACTTGTGGTGGTTTCTTGATGTTACTTGTGGGGGTTAGTTGGTTTGGAGTAAGGTATTTGTGTTATTTCTTGAGAAGAAGAAAAAAAATGGAGGTTGGAACTAGCTCTAAGAAGAGAAAGAGTGGAAAGGAGCCTCGATGTTCACCTTCACAAACCCCTCAAAATGTGGAACCCCCACCACCTTTGCCTCCAACCAAATTCTCCAATAGAAACCATAAAGCCAATTTCGATGCCCTCCAATCACGAAAACTCCTTCCCACCAAACACTACCATCAACACATAACTACCCAACTTGGCATTGATGAAAATTGTTGGTTCTTTTTCAACAATCTTGGACTAGATGAATTTGTCTTAAGGGCATACAACACTTACCGAGAGCCCACCCTAGAGTTTCTCGCCTCTTTTGAGAAACACACCTCCAGAAACAACAACATCTCCGTTTCCTTCCAACTCTTTAACAAGAAAAAGACAATGTCCCTCCACAAATTCAATGAATACCTCGGCCTCAACCCCAATGCCGACATCCTCTTACCCGAATATGTCCAACTCTTGGACTACAACCCCCGACGATGGTGGAAACAAATCTCCCGAAGCAACGATTTTGATGCAAAGTATTCTTTGGCTAATGAGATCATGCACCCCGCTTTGAGATTGCTTCACCGTATACTTGGGTACATGGTTTTCAACAAGAAAGACTTGGGAAAGATAACTTTGGAAGAAATTCGGATTCTTTGGCTTGCATCTAGGCCGGATTTTGGGCATAGAGTTAACTTGGGATTCATCTTCACCCAATGCATCGAGGCCATTGTTTCGGGAAGCAAGAGCGGGGAGATTCATTGTGGAGCTATGGTGACTAGGTTGGCCATAAAGTGTGTCCATGAGGAGAAGTTGTGATCATGCTCCATACTAGGGAAAGGGGATAGGAGTGATATATTGCTTGATGAGAAGCAACTCAAAACAATGCAATTCATCAAGGGTATCAAAGAGGTCGAGGGAATTTGGAGTCTCCTTGTATCCCGCAAGCACCATTGCTTCCTCCCAAGGGCGGAGTACACCTCCCACACAAGAGAGGGAGCTCAACACCCTTGGTGGGTGAGGAAGGACTCGGGTGTCCTCCCTAACAATGTAGCGGTGGATTTGGAGGAGGTGTTTGAGGAGGATGTGGAGATAGGAATTGAAGGAGAAGAGGAGGATGAAGTAGAGGAACAACAACAACAACAACAACAACAACAACAACATGGGAGAAGAAGAAGGCAACAACAACAACAACAACCCGACTTCCAACAAGACATGGCGAGCATGAGAGCTCAAATGGAGAACATGCAACTTTGCATGCAAGGTATGTACGCTTCCTATCAACATAACGCTTTTCAAACTAACGCCTTATATGATTTGAGTGTGCGTAGGGTAGAGGTCACCTCTCCGGTCAACTATCCTTATACACCGGCCCAACAAGGGCCCGTGCCTTCATGGAATGGTGACAACCTCCCTACGTACCCCCTTTTGGCAGGGTGTTGAGAACCCTGATGTGCCTAGGTCTAACTTTCCCGACGAGTCCGGTCACTATGATTACCGAGTCTCGGGTGGGAGTGACTATAGGGGTGACCCTAGCTACCACTATGTTCACCCCGATCACCCCGCACTTTGTGTGCAACCCGATCCCTTTGACCAGTTGACCCCCTCCCAGCTTGACCTTTTCAGAGGTCACTATGGATTTCCCCCCGGTTACACCGGAGGGTGGGAGCCTCATGGCCCCCCTCGTACCTCCCTTAGGGATGATGGTGCCGGCCCTAGTGGCCACTAGTTCCCCCCTTGGTCCCTCCCTTGTGTTTTTATTTGCATGTGAAACATCGAGGACGATGCTCCTATCTAGTGTGGGGGAGTGTTTGAATCAAAAGGGAGTAGTTTTGAGTAAGTATGGGGGAAGGCACCAAGGACTCGTGGGAATGTTTGAAAAGCTTATGTTGGGTAGTTTTGTTGTTAAGCGTCGGGTTGTCTAGCTTCTTTATTGTTTAGCTTGTTGTTGTTTGGTAGTGTTTTTGATGATGATGATGAGATGATGATGTCTTTAATGATGGTTTTGGTAGTTAGTTTTGTCCATGGGACAAGTTTTGTAGCTTTTTGTTTTTCCTCCCCGTTTTGCTAACTCTTTTTCTTTGTCTAGTGTTTTCTTTTGTTTTCTTTTCTCTCTCTCTTTTGTAGCTTTGAAGATCGATGGAAGCAACATTTGGAGCTTTGGAGCTTTGGTAAATGGTTTGGTTGCTTTATATTTCTTTAAGAGACATTTGGGTGAGACCTTTCCTTTTACCTTTTTTTTCTTTTTTTTTTCTTTGAGTACTTAGTTTAGGTTTAGTCTAGGAAGAGTTGAATGGTTCCAGGTTGATTGATTTTGGTTCTAAGGAACCTGGGATCGTTGATGTTGTTATCAACGATCACTTGTATGACGATTGGGACTTAGTTGGATTATATGCCTCGATTATGAACCTTTTATTTTCTTCCTCTTTCTTGTGTGTTTTTCTTGTTCTCTTTTGTATGACAAACATGACTATGACAAATTGAAATATTTGATGTGGATTTGCTCATTCATTTGGATTTGTGGATTTGTGTGCCTACTTGATGACATGTCTTTGAATGCCTACCTTCCTAGTTGATGAGGGTTTACACGGTTTGAGAATGCTTAGGGTTGAATTAGACACATTATAAGCTAAGGTAGCCCGGTTTAGAACTTTTGAGGACGTTTGAACCCCTATTTCACGGGAAAGTGGTAAGATGGTGTTGCTCTCTATGGTAGATAGGATTCCCTTGGTTGGTATTTGCTTACTTCTTATCCCGTGTGAGCGTCATATGTTCTAGCCTTCATCATTCTTGTGAGCGGCATTTAGGATCCTTAACTATGCATATCTTAATCTTTGTGTTGGCGTCTAGCTTCCAAGATCGTGACTATATAACTCTAGAGGAGGAATAGGGCATTTCTTCTCATTTTTCTTTGTTTTCTTTGTGTTTTGTTACAAATTTGGTTTTCATTTTTGCATTCACCCTCTTGCTAACCGATTTGAGCCTTATTTCCCCTTTCTTGACTTAGCCATATTACAAACCTAGCGGCCTATGTTCTACCAACCCTTGTAGTTAGTGAAGCATTAGCTTGTGAGGTTCGAGTTTGATAATGTTGAAATTGAGCAATAAAGTTGTGTAATTTGGTTCAAGTAAGGTTTTGAAAGATTATTCATGAAAAGAGTATGCAAAAAGGTTTACGTTGAAACTCATGAAAACCAACCAAAAAAAAAAATGTGTGAAGGAAATGAAAAGGAATGAAGTAATGTTGTATGGTTTGTTTTGACAGGTTATAAGTTTCAGACTAGGTTTAATTCTTAGGATGTTCTTGAGAGATGGCCACTCTTATGCTTCACTTAGGAATTGCCACCAAAATTTTCAAATTGATTCCCAACCTTGACCCCTAGCCATGACATTACAACCCTAGTTAAGACCCTTGGACTTTAAAGGGGCGTGGTCAAAAAACGGTGGAGGGAGATAGATTTCAACCCTATGGAGAGAGTATTCATAGTTGAGATGTTGGGATAACCTTATGATTCCACATAAAATTTTTTTTTTCCGATTCCCTCGAGGAAACATGAGGAGCTAACTAAGGGATGATTTGAAGCTAGTGGAAAAAACGTGGACCGTCTTGGTTGGGGCTAGGGCGGAGGATGAAATCTTTAGTTCTCTATGCTTAGCTTAGGTTTGTCTTCTTCAACCATGAGCATCTTAGAATGTGTTCCCCCTCTTTGAATTGAGAAAGGTAAGTATTCTTTGATGCATGTCCCTATGCTTGAGTCCAATTGGAGCATTTCCCACCGTGAAACTTGATTGATTTTCTTAATCCTTGTCATGTTATGTTTGTTGTGTGTGTTGTCTTTTTGTTTTAGTTTTCCTTGCTTGAGGACAAGTAAAAGGCAAGTGTGGGGGATTTTGATGAGTGGCATTTATGCCACTTTTCCATCCTTTTTCTCTAAAGATTCTCCCCTCATTTGCATTTGTTTGAGCCTTTTTAAGCATTTTTACCTTAGTTTTGCCTTCTCCTTTCCTTTCACGTGTTTCTTTCCTTTTTCCCCCTTTTTGTTGGTTTTTTCTAGTGTTTCTTTGTTGTTTTGTAGGTTTTTGGCCTGTTTGGATGAACTTTTGGATGCATGACGAGCTATGGAAAACAAATATGATGCTCAAGGATGGCACAATGACAATGGAGAAGCCGCGAGCGCAGAGTCAGAGGCCGCGGGCGCGGTTGTTCAAGCTTGAAGATGCCTCAACTATCGGGAGATGCTGCGCCGCGCCCCAGTAGAGGGCTCTCCTCACTGGCCCACGGGCGCGACATCTAGAGCCGCAGGCGCGGCTACTCGAGGCTGGCAGCTCCCCTGATTTCTTGCCGCGGCCTCTCCTCAGCAAGAGAGGTCTCTCGCAGCCGCGGGCGCGGGTTGCTTGGTTAAGCAACTCCGTACCCACAATGGAGAGAGCGCGGCTGATGGCTAGAGGGCTCTCCTTGGTGTTTTATTTCCGTCTTTTATGATGCATATAAATAGTTCCCTCATTCAAGTTTTCATCATCTTTTATCTTATGAACTATTAGCCCTAATCTTAGAGAGAGAAAGTGGATTATGACTCAAGTTTCCTTTATTATATTCAACTTTGATCAAGTTTAATCTTCAATCTAGCAACCTTTCAAGATTTCCTCTTTCATTAATCTCCTCTTTAGTAATCTCTTATCCTTTCTCTTTATTTTATTTATTTGCCTCTTAGTTGCTTACTTCTATTAATCTATTATTTCATCTAGTTATTACTATTTTTATTGTTCTTAATCATGTTTTGTTTTGTGTTTCTTGAGTTTATTCCTAATCTTGCTATTATGTTTATTCTCCTTTCTCTAGGCTACTTTCTTAGCTAGGGGAAGGGGGTGGAAAATATTTGTTGAATATTGGATGAATGATGATGGTTGGATTCTTAACCGCACAAGCCTGGGCTGGGCCTACTTCCATCCCTAGAGGAGCCATATGAGACATGCCTTATATTGATGGAAGATATAATTTTTGATAGCTTGAGATTATTGTTGCACTTTATTTGATTGCTCTCTAGTTTAATTGCATGAAAATGATTTGAACTAGATTAAGATCACCTCTAATTTAATGATTGCATGAGAATGAGTTGTTAAAGTGGAGCTTTATGGATTGTGTTTCTTTATTCTCTTGTTTTGCTTGTAACTAATAGGATGCATGAGAATGATCCAATTTAGTATAGACCTCTTCCATTGATTTGCCTTGATGATTGCATGAGAATGAATTGTTTAGGTAGAATCTTGTGTTCTTTGGCATGTTCTTCATGATAACTATCATTGTTCCTCTATTTCCGATCATGTTTGACACCCCCGTTTCCCTATCATTGTTTTCTCTTGAGTTTATTCATCTCTATCCTTGCTTATTTGTAGTCTTAGTGCTTAATCCAAGAAAATCAACAAAAAAATTTCCCTTCCTACTCTTGCATAGTGATTTTGATGTTGAACGAGTGTGCTTCCTTAGTGGTTCGACCCTTTACGTACCCCTATACTTGTATTAGGGTAGTCTAGGATTATAAATGATTAATTTGATTTGGGTAGTAGCTTAACGACCTATCTTATAGCTGCGATCAAATGGATGCCGTATAACTTGTGGAATTATAAATACCTTCCCTACGCATCGTGTTGGAGAGTAAACTCGATGAAATTGAATAGACTAGAGCAAGATATGAAGAGCTAATTCTACTCGATGAAAAACGACTAGAAGCTCTACACCATACTCAGAGCTATCAAACTCGCATGGCTAGACACTTTAATAAAAAGGTCAAGACAAGAAACATCAAATTAGGAGACTTTGTGTTAAAAACATTAAGGAAAAATGTTCTAGACTTAAGAGGCAAATTTAGGCCTAACTTGTCCGGACCATATATCGTCAAAACCATCCTATCAGAAGGTGCCGCAAAACTAACTGACATGGATGGTAATGAATTCTCAAATATGACAAATCTTGACCAACATAAGAAATTCTACCCATGATGACTTGAGTAATATACTCAAGAGAGCTATGTTTGGCCTGATTCCTAAGGAAAGGATACGTAGGGAGCGCTTTACAGGGTGCGGCCACTTTAAATTTTACAAACCCTCGCACTCCCTCGTCGACATGATAACACAGTACGAACGACGCACAAAATTCCAGTCCAACGCACCGCGATAGGATCTGTCGCACAGCGACAAAGCCATCGCGCCGCAACAGGTTTGTTGTGCCGTGATGAATCCAAAATTCCGACGCCAGTTCGTTTTCGTCAATCTAGGAAAATATTGGTGTATTTCGGGAAATTTTTGACTTCCGTACTCGAACAATTTTCGAAACTAGTTCAAGTTATTTTCATTGCTTTAAAAAAATAATCCAATGCAAAAAAAAAAAATAAAAAATAAATAAAAACTGATAATTGCATTGATAAAAGTAAAATTACATTATTGATTGAATTAAAACAAAGACTTAAAATTAAAATTGAATTGAAATAAAAATTGACTAATAAATTGATAGTAAAAGCAATGCTCTAATCTGTTTTCTCTTTTTTGGCCCTTTTCCAATTCTTTTCCACCTCATCTTCATCATCCATCTCTTTCACCAATAGGGATCCATTAGAAGATCTGCACACAATCTTAGTATCAATAGTTTCTCCTATAGCCATTACACCATGTTTCTTTTCAACCCATACTTTCTTTTCTGTGGAGTCAGTTTTTCTTTTCTCCTTGCCCTTAGTAGTATTTTTTTCTTAGGCGTAATAGGGGTCTTGAATTCAATTCTTGCACCTAGATAATCTTTAGGAGGAATTTTCTTATCTCCTAGACGATCTTTAACCCTAGTCTTGTACATGTTTCGGACTTTGTTCTTGTCCTTTTGAGATCTATCAAGTAACCATTGCTTCACATCTCCGGACAAAGAAGGAGGAACCTTTTGGGTAACAACTTCCCACAAAGGTCTAGCACACCAATAGTCATCAAATCTTTCTATATCTTGTGAAACAGGAAATTCATAAGGGTGAATTTGGACATACTTGGAAGGAATGGTTTGAGAAAGGCCATATTGTCTTTTTACTATAGAAGGGTAGTAAAAGGCCAATTTGGACATACTTGGAAGACGGCAAAAAGGTTGTTTGTTGACACCAACCATCTTCTCAATTTTCCACCACGGAACAACCAATTTAATGGCAAAGTCGCGAGTTTTAAAAATTCTACACCACTCCCGGCGGCCCATCTTTATGGAGAAGCGCTTCTTCCTTCTCACGAGACAATTGGGTGTATACTTTTCAATATTGTCAGGAGGGCTAATTAATTCAAGCCTTTCCATTAGCCACATCTACAAAAATTCAATGCAAAAATTAATATTACTATACAAAATTAAAGATTTTTTTATTTCTGTAATTAAAAGTATTGATTTTCTACCTGTAATAAAATTCGAGAACCTCTAAGAGGTGCATTCGGATCTCTTTTTAGTTCATCTAAACTAAGCATAGTTTCTCCAAGAATTAATGGCATTGGATTTCTCCCTGATTCAATTTGCTCTATGACAGATGCTAAAATTGCTTGACCCTCATGAGTGTTTCCACTAGTAAGAAGACATTGGCTAAACATGCAAAAGAGGAAATCCCTCCTCCTATAAACATGAAAAGACTCGGAGCGAGGTCTATCAAAAGAAAAACGTGCAAATTCTTTCAAATTTACTACATTCCCATGCACTATGTCTTTTAAGTCCCTATCCCTAAGGTTAAGGAAACGCTCAAAATCTTTATAGTAATATTCGCTCACTGTTGGAATTACTGCAAGATCTAAAGAGGGGAAGCCAAGAATGGCGCCAAATTCTTCCGGTAAAGTGCACATTTCATCATAATCAAATTTGAAACAATGAATGTTTGAATCCCAATATCCTAAGGCGGTATGAATAAAATCTATGTCAAGATCTACCCCCTTAATACCATATAAACCCCCCAAGTGGAAAAAATCAAGCTCTTTTCTCTCTTTGGCAGTCAAAGATCGGCATCACTCACGAGTAAAATCACTAAAGGTCTTAGACATGGCTATTTTGAGTGAAAATTAATAAGCTAAATATTTTTAATCTGCTCGAATTATGCTGTAATCGACGAATTTGGGGGCTTTTTATAAACAGAACCTGACAAAAACCGAATTCCAAAAGAATTCGGAGATATAAGACCATCGCGTCGCGACAGGAGTGTCGCGCCGCGATGGTTTGATTTTCACCGCGTCAGAATAACGCGCTTAGCTAACCATGTGTTATCCGACTTTGACTCGGATTTGTACTTTGATTTTACGGTTTTGATTCTTTTCAAAGCCTTATCCAAATTTATTTTTGGCAATTTTCTTCCAAACACTTATCCCCTTTTGATTATTTTAAGTTTAATTAATTTTAAGCTTATTTTTAGTCAAATTCAATTTTATTTTTTATTTTTCCTTTTTTGGGAGGAAGTCGGATACCCTCCATTAACAATAAAAATGACGGATTTTTTTGCGCAAAAATTAATCATAATTTTTCACACACTCATATGCACATAAAATGAAAAATAAAAATACAAAAAGATAAATAACATAGTAATCATAGGATGTATGTACAATATATCTAACATATGTGTCAAATAAATCAAAGTCCTAGAAAGTCAAATAAAAAAATATACAGGTACAACTATGGCGCCGTAGGACACAATTGCGGAGGAACACCAAATGCATCTAAGAACTGCACAGTCCGCGGAATTAATCCCTCGCCAGCCTCAGGATCACTAGTGGTCGAGAGCAAAAGAGTAGGGCCATCCCATCCTGGCTCACCCTGTTGAGGTCCTGGTTACTGAGGCTGTTGTGGCTGCTGCGACGACGAGCCAACCTCGTATGTCCCACCACCCACGAAAGGAGCTGATGTCGCGCCTCCTTGGCCAGTTGGCCTCCTCGATGCACCCTCGGAAGAAGACCTGGATCCCTCCACTATCACCATCTGATCCGACTCCGCTCGACCGCCCTGGTTCTCAGCCGAAGTACGACGACGCCTCGAGCCAGACCCAGATCTCTCTCTCCGATCCTCGGGTCTCGTATAAGTACGTGATGGAGGAATAGGCTAAAATAGGAAATATAAGCCGAGTCAAAATGCAAGAAAAATGAGTAAAGCAAATAAAATAAGAGTCAAAGAGAAATACATCCATGCCGTCACTCGCACGACGACAGCTAGCTCGGTGACTCAACCTCACGAGCTGATAACGAAAGGCGTCCATGCCTCTCGCTATCCTCGTCATCACCTCGCGGGAGAACTGTCAAGCAATAAAGTCAGGAACAGTCAAAGAGTATGCATGCAAACAAAATGATAATAGATGACTCACCCAAGTCTGGTGGCGAGGTATCGACCTCTCCACAAAGCGCCACTCCTCAGGGGCCAGAGGAATCATCTCCTCAACCGGGCCGAAAGACCCTTGATAAGTAATAGACACTGGTGGAGGTACAAAATCCGCAGCCGTCGCCGCAGCCTACACAGAATAAAATCTAAATGATTAGAATTTCCTAGGGGCTACCAAAGGATATAAATCAAAAGATGCAAAACATACCTCCACCTCCTCTAACGGGCAAGGTGGTGAAGCGAACTGCGGCACAAGCCTCTCACCATAGCTCCGATTAGGATAGCTATGACGCTGCCAGTCCGTACCAGCTGGAGACCACAACATCATACATCCCCTGAAAGTAGCATACCTCTCGCCCAGGTACACCACAACATCATACGTCCCCTGAAAGTAGCGCCGCTGAGCTGTGTACTAAACACCTAGCGCAGGGACGTCAAAATCAGCCCATGGATGGAAGTTAACCTCAGGTCCCTGCAAGACAAACACTCATGAGTAGGAATCCTATACAGAAGATTGAATGAAAATGTCGAGTAATGCATACCAAGAGAAGTGGCTGTCGAACAAGGGCAACAGCAGTCTGGTCGGTATAACAGCTACCCCAGCTAGCAACAACCGGGAGCCCTCTAGGTGAAGGCCTAGCTAGCACAAAAGATGGCATATACTCGTAGAACCATACCTATAATTACGCAAAACATTGGTAAAGCTAAACGATGAAAATAAACCTATTGCCAAGAGGAATGGTGTATACCTCTACAACCCTCCAGAAGCTAGAGAGTGTGACCTCCTCGTCAAAGGTGCACTGACGACAAGCGAGTCGCAACCCCAACGGGAAGTCAGCATAGGCCAAGCTGGCCCAATCAAAAGTCTTGACCGCTCGAAGGTCGCAAAGAGCAGGCTAAATAGTAGAGGAGAACTCGGCTACCCTTGTCAGGAGAAAAGAACCCTGACAGAAGAATCAAAACGAAGATGCGTACCTGCTGCTTTGAGGTGGTCGCATCATCCCAAAAAGCCTCTACTAGCACAGACCGACAAATAGATTGGCTACTCATCTGTAGCGATCGAGACTCACCGCGGGCCCGAATAACAATGGGGCCAAGTAGCTCCTCAGCCTCAGGAGAGAAGAGGGTAGTATCACTACCAAAAGGAACTGCAGCTAACTGGAACTTCAATCCGGTTATGACAAAGAAGTCAAGGGGAGTGACAGTCATCTCACCCCAAGGAAAATGGAACGTGTTGGTGGTATCCCAAAAGAATTCCACCAAAGCGTGAATTATGAAACGACTCAACTTCAAAGCATAGAGAGCCCAAAGTAGTCTGATGTAAAGAAGTCAAACCACAAGACTCCCACAGCGCACGCAACTCCTCGTTGTTGCGAAAGTAAGAATCATACAGTTGTCCTATGGTGTCGTTGCTTGAACCCTGGCAACGAACTCGCTCGTCAGTCATCCTGAGCCGAACGCGCTCTAAAATGTGAAACTGGGGTGAGAAGTACAAGGTGTTCCCATCCCACTCAGGGAACTCCCCAAGGCTAGTGGAAGTCCCCTCGTGGTTGCCGACAGGCTCGTCCTCTTAGTGAGGCCCACAAGAGCGTTAGCCAGAACCGCGTCGTCGAGACATGCTAATTATGCAAGAAAACAGTAAATGAAAGGCTCTATAGTATCTAAGGTTCGCCTAGCCGCATGATACTATGTTCGACAAAAAAAAAGTACGTAGTACTAAAACAGAGCATGTTTTTTATTCAAGCAAATATAACATTCTCAAGCAATTAAACAATTTCTTGCAATAGTATAACAAATATTGTGACAAATTGAGCATGAATAGCTAGCAAGAACAAGAAGAACAAGTCTCATTGTTCTCACTAACTCAAAGAGCCCAAACAATGGCAAAACTTTTGTTTCTTCACCAAATTGAGTTAAACAAATCTTAAAACACTCCTAAGGTAATATATAAGCATAAACAAGCGATTTCTTGGCAAGAAATTTGTCGAACAAAGCAAAATGAGCAAAAGAAGTTTTGAATTTTTCAAAAATTCGCAAATAAAACACACAAAATTCTTCCAAACCGAGAGGAGTTTGAGCAAAACTTACATAAATCGGCAAACTAGAGATCGAGAGCTTCGATTTGCAACAAATTTGAGCGAATTTGGTTGAGAAACGAGCAAGAACGACCAAGGTGAAAGTATGAGTGAAAACCGAGCAAAAAGAAAGCAACAGTGACGAAATGAGGAAGAAAGGGGTTTTATTCTAAACCCTGATTCCATCGCGCTGCGAAAGAGCTATCGCGCCACGACAAACCTGACGCGCCGCTATGACATGTGGCTGCGTGTGCTAGTTCTCCTTTCCTCAGCGATGCAACTTCTAGGCCCCATAAATGGTTATGTGGACCTTATTCAACAAAAATGGTTCCTTGGTACGCCAGTTAGCCCTTATACGCAAATTGACATGATTAGTAGTCGGCTCAATTACAATTGCGGTAAATGATCGGCCTGACAACGATCATCTCACTTTACTCAAAGCGCCTAAGTATTGGCTCATCACAAGAACCGAGGTATTGGTTCACAAACAAGCACAAGCGCCTAAGTACCGGCTCATTACAAAATGTGCCGAGGTACTGGCACAGCAAGCAATCACAGCAAAATATATCAGCAAAGTACTAGGAAAATAAGGATCAACAAGCGATGGTCTTCGATCACCTTCCAAGGAAGATTTTCACAACAGATTTGAAGATGGCTACAAGAAGCGGTCTTCGACGATGTCCCAAAGCAGAGAGGAGATTGTTTATAGCGACGAGGTACTGCCGTGGCGAGATACTGCCATAACCCTGGAGATGACAAGGTACAATCACCTTCGATGATGTTCCCGAGGTACTGTGGAGGATTATCATAAATAAATGAAGATAGCGAGGCACTGTTGCCTTTAGATGGCGTTCACGAGACACCGTGGAGGTCAACACAAACAAAATACAACAAAATTCGGTTACCCTAGAGGCGTGTGCTCGACGGTGCAAGATACGCGTTTCTGAACTCTTTTATCTGTTTAACTAACGCTAGTTTGCAGGTATCGGCATTACAAGAATGATTTAGGATCGCATAACGTTCTGAATCATTCTCCGTCCCTATCGCTACTTTGGCTTTTGTTTTCAAAACTTACATTTCTCCAAACTCAGTCAAAGTGGGGGCTTCTGTAAACACCTGATTGTGTCACCCCAAAAACCAAATCCAGTAATGAATATCTTTCACGTCATTATCGAACGAGGTGAAATGTGAAAAGTCTTTTGGTGCGGTCGTTTTAATAAAAATACTTCTTTCTATTTTCGAAAATATTTCTTTTTCATACTCTATTTTATGGAAAATGTCCAGTCCAGTTTAGTTTGGTCCATGATGAGGGTCCAATGATAGTGTAGTTGGATTGGGCTTGAAAAGAGCTTTCCAACGATATATACACTACAAGAAAGACCTTTTTATCGCGACGGCAAAAGTCGTTGCAATATATCAAAAGTCGTTGTAATAAATATTTTTTGCAACGACTTTTGTCGCTGCGGGAATGGGCGTAGCCAAAGCTTTGGCGTCAATTTTAATCGTTGCAAAAAATCTATTTTTCGCGACGATAAGAGTTGTTGCTAAATATATGTCGTTACAAAACACACTAAATTCGATTATTTAAATCTCATTTTTGGCAACAGAAAATGTTGTTGCAATAAATCTTTTATATGTATAGCAACAACAAAAGTCGTAGCGAAAACTCTATGTTTTGCTACGACTCTCATTGTTGCTAAAAATATTGTACTCTGTAACAACAATAAAATCTGTTACTAAAACACATTTTTTACAACGACAACACCGTTGCTATTTAACCCTACATCAACAACAAATTTGTAAACTAAAAAGATGTATGTTACACCAACTGAAAAAGTGGCACTACAATACACATTTCTTGATAACAAATTTTAGATAAAAATATAATTTTTGCAACGAATATGTGGTCGGAATAACTACATCAAAATATAAATGAGTCATACCAAAATGGTAATAATTGTAATTAGACCTGTCAAATACATGATATATTTGGGTATTAATCCAAAACCTAACTAAGGATTCTTTAATGTCCTTAATATAAATAACGACATTATACTACACATATAATGCCGAATACCTTCTAATATTCTCCTATCTCTGAGTTTCAAAAACTTACATTTGCATGTTCTTAATAAACACAAAAGAGACCTTCAGTCATTGAAAGGAAAGCACAATCCTTGGCAAAAAAATCCATTCATCAAACCTTCAAAATGAATGACCATGGCACCTGAAAATAAGTTTATACAAAACACAAAAAGTAAGTGCAAAACACAAAAAGTAAGTACTAAACACAAGCAACTGTGAACAACCACAATTTTAACATGCTAAAACATGATAAAGTTTCGAAGCATAACAATCACAATCATAACAAATGGTTATACTTTCAAGCTTAGGTACATAGTTCAATTATATCATGTTCCGAAACAAATTCCCTTTAAAAAATGCAAGATTTATGTAATTTGGAGCTATCGAGAAATCTGTTATTATTTTCAAGGGCTCATAAGGTAGCCTATCTGATATTATCTGCCAGGCTAATCATTAGAGAGGAAGATGGGGCTTGGAAATAATGAAAGATAAAAAATGATTTGATGTTCGGATTTTCAATGAAGATGGAATATAACAATACACTATTAGCTCCCCGATGTTTGCTTCAACCCCTGACCATTTTTCTTGCAATTGATAACTTTTATTTCAGCAATAAAAGTGTAAGAGATATGGACAGAGATATCAAGCACAAAGTAGCAACACTATCATGTCTTACGGTTAGGAAAGTTCCTAGAATTATAGTAACATAGGCATATAAAGTAGAAATTCATTCTAGGGAAAAGCCCTGACTCCTTGTTTTGGTTTTCTTAATTGTAAAAAAAAAATTACTATTTACCTGGTTGTTAAAATTAACTAGAGTCCTCTATTTGCAAGCTGCTGCAAAAATTCCCTTTTAAAAGCCTCCATTTGCTCTTCTTGTTGTTTTTTGTACTCCTCTAGTTCTTGTTGTTGCTTTTGCTGGCTTTCTTCTAGCTCTTTAATCTTTTTTTCTTGTTCTTGAATTTTTTCTTGTTATTCCAATACAAGTTTGTTTTGCTCTAGTTGTTGTTTGTTTTTACAATACGCCCGGATAGTAGAACCTTTTCCACAAAAGTGACCAGACCTTGATCCTAAAACTTAAATCGAAATCTCCTCTTGAGTCATTGAATCCCCTACCTTAGCAACAACATCTTTCAATTTATCCTGGAAGATATAAAACAATTCAGAATAGAAAAACATCAGATTACGTTAAATCATAAATAATAAAGAGTTATTACTTTAGTAGGACATACATGTACTTCTTTTGAGCATATCCCATCTCCCCATTCTAGCTCGCCTTTCCCATTATAGTGTGTGTGTTCAATAAGCCATATTACATCTGTAGAAGGCTTTACAATTCCATTCTCTTTTGTCTACACATCAAAGATCAATTAGACTAATTTTAAAGATAATAAAAGCAAAAGCATTTACTTTTTTTAACTCATACATGAAATCAATCTTACCAGTACATCTTCTACTTCCACAAAAGCCTAATTTCTAGTTGTATGAATACATCTATTGGTTGACAGTCGATTCTTAGAGTTCCTTTCACTTACAAGCTACATGAGTATTTTTCACAAAAAAAAGTAGGTTTTTACTTATAGAATGCTGACTAATTTAATGGTTTTGATTAGGAAAAATTACCTTAAATTCAAATGATCCAAAATGCTTTACACAAGATTTCCATTACTCTAAGGGTACATCAGGGGGAGGATTCTTCGTATGCTCAGCATCATCTTTTCCACATTTGGGACTCTTGTAGTAGTAATGTAGTCGGCATTTCCACAACCTATATAATCGTTGCATGGTGTCGACAACAAAACCGTACATCTTCAAAGTCCGACTAGATTCAATTCCAAACTTGTCCTACAATGTAAAAAGAATATAAATAATAAATAGCCAAACAGAATTTACAGCATTACGATATTCCTTTTTTTTTATCTTAACAACAATTATCAAGTTAATATACATAGTAATAATTATCAATTTATCAGAAATTATCCTATTTTTGTACATTTTCTGTTAGTAAAAAATTCGAACTGTATTTCTTTTTTTTTTAAAAAAAAAAAAACCTTAAACAGCAATTATCAAGTTAATGTACTAGTGTTACCTGTATTTCTTTCCACATACTTTCACTTGCAACTGAAAAAGCTTCCTGCCAATTTCGAACATCCAATGGGGCCTTAGTTCTGACCACACGACCACACTCATTCACTAGGTGTCTTGCATTTTCTCCAAATTGCACGCTCAATTTCATCAGGAATGTAGACTGAAAGTTTAGAGCCTTTTCCCTTGATTTTCATGTCAACAACATAACTTTTATATTTCCCCATGTTTCCTCTTCCCCTTCTCTTACTTGTACCTGTTAGCATATAATAAAGTCTTACAAAGTATTCAAGAATTTCATAAAATCTACACATGTTATTAACTTTAAAATTTACCTTGAGTTGCATCTTCTAAATTTGTCATATTATCAATTTCATTGGCTTGTACCTCTTCATTTATATTTTCCTCCCTTGGCTCAGTGGGTTTAGGAATTGCAGCTGATTTCACTTGCAAAGCGTCTACAACTCTTGAAGTTAGCCTATTGTATCTCTTTCTCTTACCTAGTGCACATACCACCAAATCATGTTAACATGTTTGTATTTATGAATCAAATATGGTTTAATATTGACAATTATTTTAAGAAACTAAAACATTATTAGCTTACCTAAAGCTGGAATGAAACCTTGAGATGAATCATTTGCTTCATCATTTTTGATATTCTCTACATCATTATCAGGGGTTTGGACATAACTATCACCCTGAGAGTTGGAGACTCTATTTCTCTAACTATGTCCATCATAGTAGATGGTGCTCATTGTCTCTCTAAATCTGTAAGTATATAAAATAACTAGTCACTATTAACTTAATGTAGCAAAAAAAATTCGACATTGTCAATTGAATATTTTGGACGGAAAAAAAAGGATATTATTTATTTAAAAAAGAATGTTACAGTATGTGTACAGAGTGTCTTACTTCTCAGAGCCATTTCGATTTCTCTATCCCTTTGAGATGGACTACGAATTCGACCTTTGTTTCGATCAGAGACTTTTGTTATTGTTCCTTTATTATAAAAAAAAAGTTGTTTTTATATAAAAATTTGAGCCATATAATGTTTAAACATAATTTTGCTTACCTTTTTCTACCATATAAGCACCATCTTGCAAGTGATGTTGGGTAAATCGATTAGCTTGATTTAGACTTTGAAGCCTTCCAGGTACAATACACGATTACCCGTACTCTTGCCTCCTCCTCTTCCTGGCATCTTTTATGTAGTGATGGTATTATCTTCTTATTCCTACACCAACAAAAATATAACAGTACTAGAAGAATAAAAAAAAAACCTGTTAATTGATGCATAATACAAATTATTAAATCAATAATACTTAAATCACATGCTAGTGTTCATACAAGTACATTCATTTTTTGGCAAAGTAAAAGCATTCTATTAACCAAAGAAGAAGATGATCAATTATAGTCCAAAAGGTTAAAATATGCAAATCAGCATATCACAATTAAACTTGTACAATTAAACAAACTACACTAAACAACACCAAAAGCATAGCATAATAAAACAAAGAAAACATGGAAAAAAAAAAAACTAACTCATGATAACTTAAACGAAAATGTCACTTATGTGTCAAAATCAAACTCCTCTTCTTCTTCACTTGAGATGTCATTAAACTCTTCAATTTCACCGTCATTTATAAAGTCATAATGTGCCTTGTACTCCTCCATGATTTTTTTTACCATTTCAATAACCTCTCGTTCAATCACAAACGTGTCTGTAGATAACACCAAATTAGCAACATTTGAATCAGAAGTAAAACATTGCTCTTGCATTTCCCCTTGTTGAAATACATCAACATCAACTTCATTATGAACATCAACATCATCCCCATCTTGTCCATCGACACTAGCACTAAGCATATTATACAAATCCCTTGGAAGTGTCTTAATAACAAACTGCCAGTCTTTCTCTCGCGGGTCATCGACAAAAAAAACTTGTTCAACTTGTGACTCCAATACAAAAACTTCATCAGTTTTTAAGGACCGTATCTTGTTTACACTTATGTATCCAAATTCATCTACCTTAAACCCTCTACCTTGGCATCCAACAACATACCAATTACATTTGAAAACAAATACATGATTTCCTTTAGGGTAATGCATTTCAAATATGTCTCCCAAAATACCAAAATATTTTTTATCAGAGGTATCATCTCCCCGGACCATAATGCCACACTTATGAGTTTTCCTATTTTCACAACGATCCTTGCTATGAAATCGAAAACCATTAACAATGTAACCAGCGTATCCGCCTAACAACTCTTGAAGGACCACAAACCAAATTATACAAATCATCATCGACATCTCCCTTTTCATGCATATTTCGTACCTAAAACAAATAAAAAAAAACTCATACTAAGAAAGTCACAAGCATTTAAATACTAAAATAATCCATAATAAACTTCAAAGAAAATGAATGAAAAGTATGTACAATAAAAAATAGCATACATGCTGATAAATCCATTTGGAAAATTCTTCTTTATGCCTTCGTTCTATATTTCTTGTACACTCCTTTTCCAACTCCAGCTTGTGCTTCCTGTAGAAATAAAATTTAAATTAAAATATAAAATATTGGTGAACTTACAAATAATAATCAAGAGGTTTAAATGAATTTAGACAAGAATGCAAGAACAAGTACAATTTTATTTGAAAGAACTTACTCTACAAACTCAATAAGCTCATCACAATTATGGAGAATATAAGAATGAATTTGATCACACTCCTCAAAACTGAGATGTACAGGAACACCCTGTCCAATATAATGACCAAGTGGTCTAAATATCTCAAGATTTGAATTCCTGGTACCTTCAACAACCTCATCCCCATCATCATCATTTCTTGCTTTTCGATTGAACTTAGTATCAATGTCACTCATATATCTTAAGCAGAATGTTAAGCACTCATCTGCAAGATAACCTTCGACAATAGCACCTTCAGGATGTGCTCTATTTCGAACGTATGCTTTTAATGTTTGGATGTACCTAATGGTTAAAACAAATTTTAAAGTTAGAAAATTATTACCAAACAAGAAAATCAAACAATAAAATATTATAAAATAGGGCTACCTCTCTACAGGATACATCCATCTATATCTCACAAATACTTGTTTTGGTAAGAAACCTCGAACGGCAAAGGTAAGCAACTGCTCAATAAACACATGATGATCATGGCTTTTCATAGATGAAATCCTTTTTCCTCCATCTTTCACACAACGTGAAATGTTGGATAAATATCCATCAGGAGATTTTATGTTCCCAAACATATCACATATGGCAGCTTTGGCATTTTGGCTCAAACAATAGCTTGCAACAGGCACACGGACTTTGTTTCCATCTAATATAGGGTGCAACTCCTCCCTTATCTTCATTTTCACTAAATCCAAGCGGGCCTTCATGGTATCTTTGTTTTTTCCTTTTATGTTCATTAAAAAACCCAATATATTATCAGGCACATTTTTTCCGATGTGCATAACATCTAAGTTATGGCGGAGTTTTAGTTTTCTCCAATATGGTAGTTCAAAGAAAATGTTGTTTTATACCACCCGTACAAACTATTAGACGAATTATTTTTTCTCTTTTTAGAAGGTTTTCCAAAATCAACCGGTGTGAAGCAACTACAATGTTGCAACACTTCATCCCTGCTTAAAGGCTTTGGTGCACGCCCCCTTTCTATCGTACCATCAAAGGCTTTACTCCACTTTCTCCACTAGTGACTAAGTGGGAGCCAGCGACGATGACGTAGATAGCCACCTTTATGCATCAATTTAGTGCGTTTAGTTTCCTTGTGGCAACATGGGCAAGAGAAATTATCTTTAGTACACCAGCCCGAAAAATCTCCATAAGCGGGAAAGTCATTAATTGTCCACAAAACAGCAGCACGCAGTCTGAAATTTTCATTACAATATGCATCATAAGTTTCAACTCCCTCTTCCCAAAGCTCCTTCAATTCATCAATTAGTGGCCGAAGATACACATCTATATCCCTTCCGGGACTTGTTGGTCCTATGATAAGCTAAGTTAACATAAAAGAATGGGGTTTCATACAAAACAAAGGAGGTAAATTGTAAGGAATGAGAACCACATGCCATATACTATATGGAGAATTGGCAAAAGGCTGAAAACCATCACAAGCTAGCCCAAGCCTTACATTACGTGCATCTGATTTAAACTCTTCATCAAATGATTTCCATGCAACTGAATCAGCAGGATGCCTTATAATATCATCATCCTCTATTTCCACTTTGTGCCACTGCATATCTTTAGCAGTTTTTCTTGACATATACAACCTTTGCAACCTAGACTTCAATGGAAAATACCGTAGACCCTTGTGAGGAACATGTACTCCCTTAGAAGAGCCTTTTTCATTATCTGTTTTTCACCTTAACAAACGACATTTAGGGCACTTATTCAAATTTTCATGCTCTTTCCAGTAAATGATGCAGTCATTTTGGCAAGCATCAATCTCTATATAATCAAGACCCAAGTCTTTGATCAGCTTTTTTGCCTCATAATAGGAACTTGGAAGAGTAGTAACCCAAGCTTGGCGCTGCAACTTCAGTAAATTGTCAAAAGAGCTATCACTCCAATTATTGAGAACCTTTAAGTGAAGCAACTTCACAATATATGACAGCTTTGTCATTTTAGAGCCATCTATTATCAAAGGCTCTTGAAATTTTTCAAGAAGTCGGTAAAACTTTCTAGCATCTTCATTAGGTTGTACATGACTATTCTCAGTAATACCTTCCATGATGCCACAAGCATCTTCTAACATATTAAATTCACTATCATCATCATCATCATCATCATCATCATCATCAAACTCATTTTCATTTACACTTTGTAAAATTTCCCCATGAAATTCCCAGAAGGTATAGTTCTCATACACTCCCCACTTAAGTAAGTCTAATCTTATACCACATCTCTTTTTAAAAAATATATTTTGACACTTATTACAAGGACATCTAATAGTGAAAGTTTCTTTATCATCTAATCTTACATGGGAATAAGCAAAATTTAAAAAGCCATCAACACCTTTAACATAATCAGGAGACGATAGATTTCTTATTTTCATCCAAGTCTTATTCAAATCCATCTCCTAGTACTCGAAAAAAAAAACATGTATATTAATAACACAATACAAGGATAAAAATTTATAAATTATAGAATAAAAAAAAAACATTTTTATTAATCACAAGACACCCTCATACTAGCTAAACCAACACACAAACAACAAAACATAACATAACACACCAGAGAAACAAACACTAAAAAAAAAAAAACCCACAACCCATTGGCACAACCTGCCCCTCAAAAACAATGGCCCAACCAGATTAGCAGACTCACCACAACAACATACACCCATCCTGTAGAAGCAAACTCAACTGCAAACCTCACCACCCACCTTAGGAGGAAACCTGCCACCAAACAAACTACCCCTCCTAACCCCTACTTCAGCAAGAATAGACCAGCCTAGAAACCCACTACCACCCTAATAATAGAAGCAATAAATTTGTTATTTTTTAATTTTGTTGGCAGGGAGTTAGTTCGGTTAGATGCAAATTGTTGGGGCAGGGTGTGCCTGGGTCAGTGTGTACAGAGAAAACCTGTAACCCCGTGGCAGTGGGTCTCCGGCAACTAATTATTAAATTTCATACTAATAATGAAGGTCTCTAAATAACTTTCTCTAATATTATTATTCAAATTATAGTGCAGGTCCTCCAAAATCGCAATCAGATATCAAAAACATAACTTCAATGTCATAAGCCAATGCAATATTAGTCAATGATTAAGAAGATAATAATAAAACTACATATATTATACATTACATCATATATAATACCTCATTCAAATTTAGTTTGGATAACATAATAACATATATGACTATACTAGTACAACTATAGAGTTAATACAGACATCACTACGCCAATATCATTATCCATATAAGATGTAGACTTTTAGATATGCAATTATGAGTTAAATTAATGAAATATTAGGTAAGAGAATTTGTCACTTTTTGAATACCAATCCACTTGCATACTGTAAGTTTCTAAATAATACCCTTAATTTAATTTAAAATGAGAAAATTATAGTATAAAGTGTAGCCTTAAGACAAAGAATCTGTACACAAAAATTATTATCATTTTTTTTTGGCAAATAATAGGAGGTTTTTAATAATTACCACCAACTAAACTGACAATTCAACCAACAGCCCAACAAAATAGGAAAAACAAAAACTACAACGGTAACCCAGAAATTCATATGAACTTAATTTTCAACGATAAGCTAATTTCAATGTAATATCATGCAACACATATTATCAACTATTAATTGAACTCAACTTCCACTTAGAAATAACCTTGACCATCCAATAATTACAAAAATTATAAAATTAACCCTTCAAATTAATACCCAGATTCGTACCTAGATGCTAGTAACAACTAATAATCCTCTACTAGTAAAATTCTTCAGACCTAACCCTTCACTAAACCATAAAATCGAACCCATCATTTTTTATTAAACCCAGAAATTAAATTGAACCTGACAAAATTAAGACCCTACGAATTGAACACAACAATTAAAAGTTAGAAATCTTACATGAAAAGGCCAAGTAGTGTTGCCGGAGGAAGAACGCGTCGCTGATGGAGTCATTCATTGTAGCCGCCGCCGAAGAACAATGAAGGAAAGAAAATGAAATTGCGTAAGGTTCTTGAGTGGGAAAGTGGTCTGGGGTTTTTTGTTCTTAGAATAAGAAAAAAATGAAATAAAAAAGGATGGGAATTAGCTGTATGTCTTTTGTTTAATTTGGCTATTTAATTTATTTTTTTTTTATTTTTGATATATTTTTTGGCAACGACTATTATTGTTGATAAACATATTGATATTTTTTGCCACCACTATAGTTGTTGCAATACTCAAGACTTTATTTTTCTACTGTTGTGGCTACACATTAATTTTTTTTAGACGACTACTTTCATTACAAATCATAGTTTTAAATTTTAACCCCCAAATTTTCATTGCCCGCGCTAATGGTTGGTGGAGGGAAACGAAAATTTTATTTTTTGCAACAAGATTTGCAATGGTATATTTGTAGTCGTTGCCAAAATTATATTTTGCAACGACAAAATTTAAGTCGTTGCAAAAACTTGTTGCGATAAATGGTTTTTCTTGTAGTGATATTATAAACCCAATTTCGATGAATAATGAGGAAGTTATGGCCAAAATACTAAATTGGGTCCAAAATGATTTTTATATGGCCCAATGATTTAGTGGAGGGCCCATTAATTAATATTCCTTAAGTCATTAGGATTGATTTTAATTTTCTAGAATAATCTAGAAGGTTATCTTAAATTCTAGTGGAATTAGGATTAGTAATTATATCTTTTAGAAAATAAAGAATTTTTTTTGGAATAAAACAAGTGTTTTGAAAGATTAAATCTGATTTTAAAAGATAAGTACGGACGTCAATTAGTCTAATTTAATAAGATTAAGGTCTCTGTACAGCTTTGAGTTAGTGCGTGAACCATCGCGAAACGACAGAGCCATCGCATCGCGATGGAGCTGTCGCGTCGCCATGGGAGTAGTTTTACTTCGAATCAAATTTGATCTTTTTCTGATCATTTCGAGACCTTTTTCCTTATAAATAGGGTCGTATTTCCCCATTTTTTATTCATTAACAATCATCAGTAATCATCTAATTCTCTTCTTTCTCTTGAGTAATAGCTTATTCTCTCTCCCTCTTTCTAACCTAGCCTTTTCAAACACCATACAATATTCCGTATTCAAGAGTTCTAGACACACCTAGCCAAGCTTGAAGTTGCCTTCGCCCAAGACGTGAAAGGTTGATAATTTCTGAGGGTTTGATCCTAAATCCCTATTTCAATTATTTAAATTAATTGTTTGATTTAATATTTTCATTGAAGTTACTAACGCGTGTATTGTTTTGATAGAAAGAGATATTGAGGCAACAAAGTAAGTTGTTTTATTGCTATATTTCTACAGAAATCATGCTTAGATTATCTTAATTCCTAGTATCATGTTAGGATGTTATTTATTGCTTTCTAGTATCATGCTTAGGTTACTTCCTATTTTCTTCTATCATGTTAGTATCATGTTAGGGTTAAAGCTTTGATCTTTATTGTTTAGTGGCATGCTAGGATTCGTTATTTATCTTGTTAGTATCATGCCTAGGATCTTGCTAATATTATTATGCTTTGATGAGATTATTTTAATGATGATTTATCATGTTGCTTGATATTTATTGTTACTGCTTGATCACGCTCTCTCTTGCAGGTTTAAAGGGAATTTGTACTTGTAATCACGCTTAATAAGATAATTAATAATTTTATTTAGGCTACTGTGATTTTAATTCAAGTGATCGCCAATAATAGATTTTTTTGTGCATTAATATTCAACCAACATAGATTAAATAGGTTTAGGGTTAATATATTGATTGTATGTTAGTCAGAAAGCGCATATGAATATGAGAAGAATAAAGTAGAGGCCTATTTAGGGCAAGTTCAATCTCTTTTAGGTTGGATTTGTACCTTCATCCCCGAATATCCAGTCATGGTTCATGACCACTATGGAGTTAGCGATCTCATGGATTGTGAAGGGGTGTAACCTTTACCCTGTGAACGGTTTACAAGTTTCTAAAACTTGTTGGCGACGTTTTTGCTTTAGGTTCCTTCCCTTTGGACGCCACCATGCTTAAGTGTATGATCACAGTGGGGCTCAAGTGTGGGATGCTTGAAATATTCCCTACAGCACTCAAAGCCTCCATATCGGGGTTGGCGAATCGATGTTGTCGATGTTGAGGTTGAGGCACTTCTTGCTCTTGTTGTTGTTGTTGTTGTTGTTGTTGTTGTTGTTGTTATTGTTGTTGTTGTTAATGATGATTTCTTTGAATTTGTTGCTCTTCATTGAGCACATCTTCCATGTCTTCATCCTTACCGAGGATGCGGTTGCTAATAGGCATAAACCATACATTCGGGGCATGCCGGTGAAGGGAGGTCAAGGAGTGGTTCGAAAGATAGCACCGATGAGCATTCCTCACAAGCCAATCAAACACCTCGTCATCTTCGCTCTTTGCTATGAATTTCACTTGCTTAAGTTAAGCGGTGTCGAGATAAAGGGTGTTGGCATCCCCCGCCGGAGTACAAGAGAGGAGATATCTCCCATAACCAAGGTTGGTAGCCAACCTGGTCATCATGCTACAACAAGGGATGTCTCCCGACCTATTGCCCCTCATGTCTATACAATTCCTCAAAAATATATGCCTAAAGTTCAACCTCCCACGCAACTCTTCCCTAGTTGCCATCCATAGAACTCGCAACTCGGCTTGCGACATCTTGCCTAAATCTTGGTTAGGGAACACCGAGTACCCCAACAACTTATGAAGCACTCGGAGACATGGTTGGAATGTGTCGCTTGCAAGAGAATAGCAGGCGGAGAACTCATTCTTCCCCGAGATATTATGCCACCAAGAATATTGGGAGTACCCATCCACATAATCATGCTCGGAGAAGAGAATATCTGCCCCCGGATTGAAGTCAAGGGTCGCATTAAATTCGGCCAAAGACATGACATGCTCAACATTTAAAAGCTGGAAGGTGATTTGGAAGTCCTTGGTACCAACCGGAGTAGTAGTCAAAGAGGCCAAGAACTCCCTAGTTGGCTCATGGTAGAGGAAGAGGGTCTTCATTTTGTGTTTGGGAAGAAGGTGTGTTTGATGGAGAAGGTTCTTCAATGGTTATGTTTGTTTTTCTCTTTTTGGACGTGAGGGTTTTCATAATCTTAGACATTTTTGCTTCACCAAATTCACAACCAAAACACAATCACAAATCCACAAATCACCATAATCACAACAATACCACAAGACTTGGTTCATCCAACCAATACTCCAATCACCACTTACTAGAAACACTACCAAAAATCAACCTTCCACAAATTGCAACCAAATTTCACAATTAAGCTACACAATCAACAACAACACAATGTAAGGCACAATTAATCAACAACAACACATATAATCAACCCAATTACTCAATCAAATAACATATTCAACAAAAATGATACTACTACTATTCACAATCACCAAATTAATCAAATTCTTACTACAAATTGATATAATAATATAAAATAGAGGTAAAGAAGATGATTATACCATACAAGAAGCAAGAATGATCAAGAATTAGGCACCAAAATCCACCACACCGAAATCCCCAATTTGCTCTTTAATAGAGGAGAGAGATTGGAGAAGAAAAAATGGAGGAAGGTAGAATGATTTGCAATGAAGACGATGAATTTTGAGTAGGAAATTGTTGATTTTGTGAGTTGTTTTGATGATTTGAGGGATGATTTTTTATTGTTAGAGGTTTAGGGTTTCGTTCTTGAGTGAAAAAGAGGTGCAGACGGAGTGTGGGTTTGGAATGAAATGAGGAAAAGATAGGAGAAAGAAAGAAGAAGTAGTGCAGCTGGGCTACAGCGTGCGTGCTCCTGCGTCTCCTATTCTTGCTTGTTTCTTGTTCTTGGTGCGTTCATATATGGGCTTAATGATCTTTATCATCCCGGGATTATTGAACCCACTAAACACATCAGTTTTTAAACCCCATTTCAGTGGGTTCAACATCCTAAATTAGTGAGAGCACCATAATGAACCCACCAAGCACAAATTTGCTTCACATTTCACTACTAGAAAACAGTTGAATTTCGATGGAAAAATTCCGTCGGAAACACCCTGTTTTCCGTCGGAAAACCCGTTTCTGACAAAATTTTCCGTCGGAAGCGGTTGTCGTAAAAGGTCTTGTCTGAAAAATGACCTTTTCCGACAGAAATTCCGTAGGAATCAGTTTTCCGACGAAATTTCCGACGGAATTTTTCTGTCGGACGAAATATCCAGGCCCAGGAAAGTCCGTTGGAAATTTCTACTAAAAAAACATAAAAAAAAACTGCACCCCCACCCTAGAACCACCAGCCCCCACGCTAGAATCACCAGCCCTAACCACCAGCCCAAACCCCAGAACCACTCACACTGACCCCAACCACAAAACTCACCCTCCGCCACAAACCCACCCTTATCCCACCGCCACACACCACCACCGACACTACTACACCAAAAATTAACCCCAAAAAACACGAAAATAGCCTAAAAAATAGAAAATTAAACCCAAAAACACGAAAATCAACCCTAACAAAACAAAAATCCCCCAAAACATCGAAAATTAACACCAAAAAATGAAAATTAGCCCAAAAATATGAAAATTAACAAGAAAATCGAAAAATACCACAAAAAAAAAAAATCAAAACCAATAGATCTACATATTTAATTAGAATTTCGTTCAAAAAAACGATAATTAACCAACAAAAATTACAGGAAATATATAAATATACAATTATATAATAAAATTCATAAATTAACATAATAATTACAAAAAAATTAACTACATCTACAATCTAACCTAAATTAAAACTAGATCTACAAAATAAAAACCTTGAGAGTGGGTTGCGGTTGATGTTGTTACGGTGGATGTTGTTGCGTTGTTGTTTGTTGACGGTGCTTGATGTTGGTGGTGGACGGAGAGAGAAGAAGATGACAGAGAAAGGTAAGAGAAATCCAAGCAAAGGGGCAGAGGGAGAAAAGGAAAGAGAAGAGGAGAAGATCGAGAAAAGGAGAGGACGGGTAGAGGGAGGAGAGGAGAAGAGGAGAGGAGGGACAGAGGGAAAAGAGGAAAGAGAAGAGGAGAGGAGAGAGAGAGAATGTGAAGGAAAAGAGGCGGAAGTCGGTTTTACCTGTTTTGTTTGTTTAGGGTTTTTTTTTTTAAAAAACAAGTATTTTTAAAAAAAAAATTTGGACGGAAATTCCGTCGGAAATTTTCGACGGATACAAATTCCGTCGGAAAATTAAATTTCCGACGGAATAATCCGTCGGAAAGTACATATTTTCCGACGAAATTTTTGATTTCGTCGGATATATCCGACGGAATATAAATCCGTCGAAAATTTTGGTTTTTTCGACGGAATTTCATGTCTGTCGAAACCTTTCCGTCGGAATTCGACGCATTTCTTATAGTGTTTAAGCACAACTTTTCCTAACTGACCTCCTAAATTACCTTACCCTTTTGACTTGAAATTCAATAATATCGAACATACTCTCACCAAATACCACGAAACACCTTCCCATTGTGCTCATGCTCGTTCGAGGTAGTCCAATTCCCATGAATTCAACCTATTAATCCAAATACAAAACAAGTGAAAGAAATAAAAGAAATTGAAAGAAAGCTAAGAAAAATAGAATCAAAAGAAAAATTTAGAAAACCGGGTTGCATCCCGGGATGCACTTGCTTAAGGTCCTTAGCTCGACCCTTCCTCCAAATCATGGAGGGTCAAAGAACACCACCTTGTTCAAAGTGGTAAAGGGAACAAACTTTTTCTCATTCCTTGGCAACTTCACATCGTTGCTTGATGTATTCTCATTTGATGAAACTTCCGAAACAAGCTCATTTTGCTTCAACTTCATTTTCTTCTTCATAAAAGCTCTCTTTTTCTTCTTTGTCTTCTTGCTCCTTCTAGTGGACAGTTTCATAAAAGCTCTCTTTTTCTTCTTTGTCCATTGTTGTTATTTGAAATAAAATTCACTTGATCACAATCATTATTATCAACATCATCACAATTCTCAAATGCATGTGGACAATTAGAAGAATCATGGTCACCACATACATCACAAAAGACATATCCATTTGGCATATTTTTTGAAGTTGAAGGAGGAGTAGAGTTAGAAGATGTACCTCTCCCCTTATTGTGGGAGGGAAGAATAGGTGCTTATGAAGAAGTACTCTCAAGCTTTGCCTTAATTAAGGCCATCTCTTTTCCCAAGTTTGAGATTTGTGAGGACAAATTGTTGATGGCATTGAGATGGTCGATTGAATAAACCGTTGCTTGTCGACTCTCTCTCACCTTCTTGACAATCCATGTGATACCTTACCACATCTTAAATTAAGTCCACCACTTCATCCTCCGTTTTGTTCATGATAGGGCCTCCGGCACCGGCATCCAAGCAAGACTTGCCTTGGGGGCTTAAACCTCCATAGGAGATTTGGATGATTTGATATGTAGGAATCCCATGGTGTGGGCACTCTCTTTGGTACTCCTTATAACTTTCCCATGCCTCATAAAGACTTTCATTCGGCTTTTTCTTGAAGCTTTGAATGAGAGCTCTTGCTTCGGCCATCTTTTTTTGTGGATAGATGACAAGAGGAAAATGTAGATCGTTATCTACCTCTCCCTAGAGCCAAACCTAATTTGTAAACACTCGACCAACCTAATACAAGTATATGGTAAGTCAAGGGTCGAACCCAAAGGAATGAGTAGGAACGATGCTATAGCCTATGTCAAGCTAATTCGAAGAATATAAATGGTTGTGGTTGGTAACTAAGAAGTCAAAAAGCTAGACAAATTGAAGAATTCAATATGCTAAACACTAGGGATATAGGTTCCACATGCAAGCTCAATGATTATGCTAATTTATAGATCACTCAATCGATTCAACATTACAAGGGACAAACTATAGTTGCAATCAAAGGAATCCAAAAGCTATCTCCTATAAGCCAAACTAGGGTTCACTATGAATGGCTAACAGGGGAAATCACAATCAAATTCAATCAATTAAAGCAATTCTCAAATCAAGGATTCATGTCATTGAAATTTGCAATGCAATCTAGATTAATCTTATAGGTTGATCTAGTTTAATTAATCACATGCACAACTATGTCAACCAATTTAATTGCAACAATCCAATAAATTTAGTATCATCAACTAGCAAAAATCATCAATCAAGCATGCTTCCCCTTCTCCCTAGCAACTAATCTACTCACTAATCATGGTGAAATTAAGGAACAAAACAAATTCAATCAACATATTCATTTAAAGCTTCATCAAAAGAAAATCAATCAATCAACAAATTCTAGAGCAAGGAATGTAATCTCAATCAAAATTCAAGAAACTAGAAAGAATTGCATTAAAAGTAAATCAAGGGAAAGAAATCTTACAAACTTCATTGAATTGAAGAAGGAATTTCAAGATCCAATTGAAATCTAAGATTAAATTCAAGTACAAACAAGTCAATCTTAAGCTTTTCTCTCTACTTTCTCTCTCTACTATTTCTGGAAAATTATATCTCAAGTACAAAAGTTTTTTTTGTCGTCATAAAAAATAAAGTCAAAAGCTATAAATAGAAAAAGCGAGCGAAGAGGGCTGCACAGGGCCGTGCGCACGCACCGACCAGCCGCGCGGGCACAGCTGGGTCTGCGCGCACGCACCCCTGTGCCGAGCGCGTGCACCCCTGCGTGGTGCACGAGGCCTTGGCTCCTTCGCTTTGCTTAATCAAACTCCGCGCTCCCGAGCATCCCCATCATCAGTGCACTCGAGATGATGCCCGCGAGCAAGGCAGTCCCAAAATGAGCAAATTGACTTGATTATTCACCTACAAAACACAAATAAAACAAAGAGAGAAAGCGTAACAAAATAAAACTAAAACTAAAGCTATGAATTATCAACTAAAACATGAAAAACTCGTAAAAACTAATTGAGAACCAAAGTGACTTATAAAAATGGAAAATCAAATAAAACTAAGAGAATTATATGAAAATGATGAAAGAAAATAAAGAAAATGAATCTAAATCTTATTCTTTTGAACGCCATAAACGACGCTCATCAATAGAACCGATATAGAAACTCTTTAGTCACTTCATCCCATGTCCTCAAAGAGTTTGGCTTCACCTCCTTGTCTAACCAGTCTAAAGCACGTCCAATAAGAAAGAAAGGGAAAAGTTTAAGTCGAATAAACTCTTGAGAAACCCCATTCACCTTGATTGTGTTACAATATTTCTCAAATTCCTTAAGATGGTTGAGGGGACTCTCATGCTTTGCACCACTATATTGATGCCTCTCTATCAAAGTGATCATCACCAGTCTTATCTTAAAATCATTTTCCAATGTCGTAGGAGGAGAAATTCTGCTTTCAAAACTATAACCTCCCGGAGTTCCCAACTCCTTCAATGCTACTCTCGGATTAGCACCCATGCTTTCTCGTTTTTCTTCTTCCTCTTGATGGATTTCCTCTCTTAGGGGACTTGAACTCGAGGAATGATTAGCAACCCTTATCCTTGTTATGGTCCTCTCAATTTCCGGATCAAATAGCATTAAATTTCGATCTCGTGCCCTACACATACAAAAATCAAAGCAAAATATCAATAGCACAGCTACAAGTGTAGCCTAAAAGAAAGAAAATCTTTTTGTATTTTTCAAATAAATGGAATAGACTCAATCAACAATAGAAAATCACCTTGCCTTCCCCGAAAACGGTGCCATTTTTTACGTGGGATGAACGTAGGTCGTTGATTTCTAGATTCGTCGATCAAAGCAAAATTTGTAATACCAAACCCAACCCTAGGTATAGGGGTAAGTCCGGGTCGAACCCAAGGGAAAGCGTTTTTTGCTAAGGTCTTAAACTATGCTATTCCGAACTCTTAAAACGATGGGTTAATCTATGTGTAGGGTTTCGATGAGTCCGACTCACCGCGAAAGAAAACCCGAGCCAAGACCACACTCACAATAATTATAACCATAAAGCATAATTAACTTAAACAACAAGATTAAGAGAAAGATTAATACCTTTGGCGCGTGATTCGCTCACTATAAGAGCTCTTACTTCGAAAGCTCTAAGCCTCGCTCGCACGAGGACCTCCAACGAAGTCTACCCGCAACCCGAGCACCGAAAATGGTCCAATGCTTAGGAGTTAGCTTAACCCGACCTAAATCTAAGTAATTATAAGTTTTCAAAGGTTTTCTCAATGGAGATGCCTTTTTCAACACCTTACTCAAGTGAACAATCCCAAGGTATGCCTTGGCTATTTATAAGGAGTGCTTCCTTGTGAATTCCACTCATCTTTCAATGTGGAACTTTTTCACAAAAAGATCCTACATAGAAAGAATGTTGAATTCAATCCTTAGTTAAATAAACCAAGGAATAACAAAGTAACAAGTGTCACATGGTTAGGTGAGGACCACTTCCTCAAATGCTCCCCAAGGCAACTCACATGCATTGTGATATAACCATGAAGCACCCAATCTTGAGCCCCAAGTAAGGTTTGGTTGGGCTGCCACCTTTTGGCCCGCGTCCATGACCCGCCACCTGGGTCCGTGGCTTGCTGCCACATGGCATTGCCATCGTGGCACACTGCCACGTGGCGCGTCGCCACGTAGCACGCCGCCACCATGGTGGCTGCCATCCTGGCATGCTGCCACGTGGCGCGCTGCCACTTGGTGGTTGCCTTGTTGCTGCCACGTGCGCTGCCACGTGTTCTGCGACATGGTGCTGCCACGTGGCGCACTTATATTTGGCGCGCGTCCCTAGCCTTCCGCGTGGCTAGGGTTTTTACTTGTTACTTGAAGCATTTTCCTGGCTTGCCAATTCTTAAATTTTGGCTCGACTTTTAAGATTCAGTTCCGACGCTCTAAGCTCAGAATCCGATGTCTTTGTTCACAATACTCGGGCGACTCATTAATTCCTTTCGAATTAATTCATCACATCGGTTCGTTAGTTGCTTAGGTGTGACCCGAAGGATTCAGTCAAGATAGAGCTGTAATATTAATTATATATTAATATTACTGATCGGAAGCGTCCTCCACCCAAGCATTCCGATCACTTGACCTCACTGAATAATTAGCTTTCTAATAATTTCGAACCCTCTATCAGGATAATACACTTTTTCGAAGGACACCATTCCTTTCAATCTCCCACTTGTCCTTCCGGACAAGTACGCTTTTAGTGTATAGCCTTTTTCCTATGTCACTTAATGTCTCTTCATGAACATGAACTATAAGGTAAGATTTATTCGTCATCCTTATTGTGTCCATAAGTGTTTCTCGATCCCGAGTCCGACTGTCAATAAACAGATGATTTCTAAAATCCATCCGTGCACGACCATGCATTTTAAAGTCTCGCTCTTCGAAAGGCCTTGTAAACAACAAAGACATCTTCCCTATTTAGTAGGGGGACATTCCCACAGTAGTACAAAACTAACCTCATGTAACACTCAAAAAGTGTTACATAAAGTGGTAAAAGTGTTATTATAGACAATAGGTAACACTTTATTAGGTGATACTTCCGCCCATGTTACCTAAGGACTTATGTAACACTTTAGGTAATGTATGGTAACACTTTCAAAAGTATTATTATAAACCCTCTTATGTAATACTTTTTATATTATTAGTGTTACTTTTTATATCTTATGTATCACTTACTTGTCTTAAGTAACATTTTTTTAATCATATGGTATCACTTTATTCGATATTATGTATCACTTTTTAGAACTAATATAACACTTTGTTGATTACTATGCAACATTTTTTCAATCATCTTTTGACATTTAGTAGCACTTATTTAACATATGTATCACCTTTTGACAACTAATGTAACACCTTATTAATTAATAGGTAACATTTATTATTATTATTATTATTATTATTATTATTATTATTATTTATTTTTTTTAAAAAATATAAAAATAATATTAATAAGTACAACTACAACTATATGAAATTAACATATACAACATACTCCATAAAATAATTTGAATTAAAATAATTAGTTTCATAGTTCTTACAAAAAACATCCATAAACACCAATTTTTTTGATTGGCTAAATAATCTAATAATCAAAATAAAAAGAAAGTGCACTTCGGTCTCTTCTAGACCTCCAATTTCTATAAAAGTCAGCGCTATTGCAGGAAACATCAGTTATAATAGCAGCATAGCTAGCGAAGACAGAAGCTACCGGTAACAGCAGACATTAATACCATATGACAGCAGTAGAAGAAGACTATAGTAGCAGCTAGAAGAAAAAAGCATCAGTAGCATACAGTAGTAGCACCAGAAAATAGTAGCAGTAAACAGCAGAATAGGCAAAAAAAAAAAAAAAGTAGTAACAACAGCAAAACACCATTGCCTTACTCTACCCTATCTTAGTTTGGACACCATTCCCAATCCCAAGCTCCTTCTCTTGCAGAGTGTGGAATGATATTTTTTTTCTATGCAGTAGACTTGCCTAATCTCAATTGGGATTTTTTAGATATAGAAGGGACTACCTTCCTCTTAGATTGTTGTCTTACTTTATCTTTATGTTGGTCGACACGTGTTCCAATCTGCTGTTGTGTCTTCTGCATCATATCCAAATCCATTCCCAATTTGATTTTTCTTTTTGTTGAATCTCTCCCTTACAATCCTTGATCTAAGTGTTGTTTTTGGTGTTTTGAGACCATTTTCATGTCCACAAACTGGGATTGAACAGCTGAACTAGACTCAACACGAACAATATCTTCTGTATTTGCAACTAGAACTTTCTTCCTCCTGAATTTTTCCTGCAGAGTACAAGAGCAAAATATTAAATTCGATTCATTCATAGTTAAAGGTCATCATCATGGCATATGGAATTATGGTCTTATTCTTCTCTATTATAATTTTATAGATTAAAACAAATTTCACACACTAAAATAAGATTTTTTATTTGCTGATAATCGCATATTACAAAGTTTTACTGATTCTAGCTGATATTATTTTGTATTCCCCCCCCCCAAAAACAGAGCCAAACTCATTCAATAAGCATTTATCCTAAACCAAGCCCAGTCAAACTCGACATCGATCCGACAACCAACATACAACTCACAGCCAAAATTCAACAACTATTTATCCTAATTAAGGTTCTGAATTAAATCAATGCAAGCTTACACATGCATCAATTAAATTACATAAATCATCAACTCTACAACAAATTTATTAATTCTACCAAATCTGAAGTATAACAATTGATTTTGGTGGAAAGTCATGTACCTTCAATAGTCGTCACCCTTGCTAACTCTTCGGATTTTCGGAGCTTTCATAAGCTGGAGCCTCACTATTCTCAACAGGAGGGTGGTTCACTGCTATCTTCTAGCAAAAAGTGCTTCAATAGATTTTGGTTTAATAGACTTATGATCTATTAGCAAAGAAAATTGTTAAGTTCAACAGCAACACACAGAACATTTTAAACTCAAACAAATATGTGACTAGTGCTTCTAAGAACATTTATGCACGAGCATGCAAATTTTATGACCAATACAATACACACTCAAAAGAATACATAAGTTCTCCATAATACATTATGTATAAATTAGAAAAATAGCACTTAACATAATATATTTGGCAGAGATACATCATGACTATCGACAATTTTGATGTAGCGTTAAAAGTCATACTATAATATCAATATAATCACTACTCCAATACAATCTGAACAAAAATTGAGCTCTTAAATAAATGTAAAAAGACTTGAACTAGGAAAATAAATAAAAATAAGAAAATTTAAAAATAAGAGGGGCAAAACAAAAGCACCTTGATGGATCAGTTCTTCGCTAGAAGAATAATTGTCCATTAAACTAACGGACACGAAGAGCAACAAACTGCTTCAAATCCTCTCAAAAAACAAGCAAATAATACTCCGTACTAAATAGCTTAACTTCTTTTTGTTCTTATTTAGTTATTTTTCCCCAAAACCCATAGTAGTAGTCATATGGTAATTTTCAATTCAAGTACACAAACACAAATATCCAATTAACAACAACAATAAACATATAAAAAGTAATCTGCCTTTTAGCATTTCACAAACCAAATTCAAACAAAATTTCACAGCCTCATCATATCATTTAGTAGTAGTATTATGATAAAATCAAGAATGCATCCACTCAAATGCTCAAATATTAAACATTCTTAAACAATTTTCTCTAAAACACTCATAATGCTACAAAAAAAAATTAATAATAAATAAATAAATAAATAAAAAATTCAAGCTCGATTGAGCTAGGCAATGTCACAATACAGAGCACAAAGAGCAGCATTGAATGCTGAGAAATTAAAATCAAACACATTACAAATTAGTTAAATTCAAAAATGCGAATCACAAAACAATTAATCAAAAACTTCAAAAATTATCAAATTCCAAACACAATTAGAGCAAGAGAAGACATCTAACCGATAAAATTCGACGGATTTGAGCTTACTACAAGAAATCATGTTGTTCAGACAATAATTTTGTTAGTATTGTGGAAATTGAAGAGTGAGAATGAAAATTAGGGATCTATTAAGTGAAAAATGAGGAGAGATGAGGGATTGCGGCAGCAGCAACTCCATCGAATGAAGACGGCATTTTCTACGGCTCGTCATCTCTTCTTCGCCGCTGAATTAATCTCCGTCACCGTAGCAGCCATCTTCTCATGGTTTGATGGTTAGATTGAGTCGGACCTAGGGTTATAGTTTTGTCGTTGAGTTCTTGTTAAGAAGCTAGAGTTTGGTGAGGAGGTTAAGATTGGGGTAAAATTTCAGAGAGATTTTGAGCTTGTCCATTGATGAAGAAGATGGTAAGTGTGAATCGTAGAGATGAATGGGGAAAAGAGTGAAAAGTGAAAGAGAGGAGAGAGAGAGAGAGCTAATAGAAAAAGTGAAAGGAGAGTTAGACAATTAGGGTCTTAATTTTTGAGGTATATAACTACTACCCTAATCAAAGTGTTACATAAATGTGCTACTCTATGTAAAGTGATTCTTTGAGTGTTACAAATTACATATGTGTTACATACAAGTGCTACCTATTACCAAAGTGTTACTTATATATCTTTTTATATCTTGACTTATAAAGTGTTACCACAAGGTGTTATATTAGGCCAACTTTGTAGTAGTGCCAGTCTTGTAATGTAGCTTCTCTTACTGAGAGGACCTAGCCACCCGAGTGTTGCCGTTATAATCCCCTTTTTACGGCAGACGTTTAACAACATCAAAGCGGACTAGTACTCAAACAAGAGAACTCACAATACTCATGGTCGAGGAAATAGGTTCCTATAGACATAAAGAGAAGTATACTTATGACGATTTTGAAATCTCTTAAAGTATTCTTATAGGTCGATCCAGTATGGTTCTAAACCAATACCTGTGCAAATGATTTATGATAATCATGTCCTTGTAGCACAAGAAACGGTGCTATAAATCAAACTACACACTAATCTCAAGTGGTCATTAATCGTCCATCGTTTAAATGACCTCGATTAGGGATAATTCTCGATTATAATATTCAATGTTCACTTAATAGGTGTTTCCTTATCAAGACTGGTCTTGATACCCTATTTTGAATATTCTCATAATCGAATGGACTTATTATTTAATCCTAAACCATAACTATATAGCAAACGAAGTGATAAAATTGCATGAAATTTTAAATTACTCCAAAACCTAAATGGTTCATCTTATGATAAATGGTTTTTCTAAATGTTTTAAGAGTAACACTCTTTATAAAATATTTATAGAAATCACACCCATATCTAATATGCTTGATTTCTTTCGTGCAATTGTGAATGTTGTCGTTCACTTATTGCATAGGTTTAGTTATAATTACTTTGCTAATCTTAGCATCTTCATTACTGATCATTTTCATAATAAGATGATAAAATTTGAGAGTGTCATGGATTATATGTGATTTAGGATTTATTGTCCAAGTGATGGCTCCCACTCATTTTCATGATTGAGATCTTTAACTTGACAACCTACAATCATTAACGTTGAACAACGAACTTTCCATAGAACATCTTCTTTATTATTGCCTTTAAGGAAGAAATATTCTCAACATATATTTTAGTAGACTTCCTGATGATACTTTGCTTGGGTTTCACTCCAAACGGCTCACAATGATTTGGGATACCCTAATCACTTGTGATCCTTAAATTCCCGCACATTACACATGGATGCACGTCCATGTTACCATTCTCAAGCCACGACTTATTGTTAGCTCGTGCTTATAAACGGCTTCCTTGTTAAGGATCTAATCCTTGTTAAGGTTTATGCTTCAAACATCAATTCTCAAATTGTATTTGTTTCCACAAGTCAAGAACTCATCCTGTTACTTATACAAGTACTTTGGATGTTCTTGGCCATAATCTAACGATCTATTACATAAATTCAGGTTGATTGGTAATATATACATACTTCACATGCTCTAAGCAAGTAAGTCATGTGACGATTCCATATCGTAGCGTACATGATGGATTTAATTATAGAATGATTCTCAATCTTTTTCCACCCACGTTACATTTTAGCTCATCTAATTTCACTGAGTCTTACTAAACTGTTTGCTATGTTATATGGTTGAAAGTCTCTAATAGAGTCTTTCTTGTTTGACTTAGTATTTAGCCTAGCTCATACTTAGTTCAAACATTTACTTAGTTTTATACATACAGGTCGAAAGTCTTTCAAAGTCCTTCAATTCATGTTTAACACGGTAAATTCCTTTACACGTTAAAACATTTTATTAAGTCTATACAATAGATCTTAATACCCAATATGTACTAAGTATCGTCTTTTTCTTGGTCCATTGTCGAAAATACTTTAAAATCTAAGCATTTAGCATTTGATAGTTAATTTACAACAGAGTTCGTAGACTTCTTATTGGACCGTTGTCGAGGCAGCCTACTTGGCAGCCACATGCAGGCTGCTATGCAGCCCGGCTAGCCAAGTGAGGCTTTGCCTCGATTTGCGTGCCATAGCCTCGGGTTTCCAACCCGAATTTTTTGTGACATATAATTAATTCTAAATTCACTTTAGAACTAATTCGATGAGCAAAATAAAAAATTAAACAAGTCCAACTTAAATTAAAAAATTCATTAAGGTGCATATAACCAAAATTATTTCCAAGAACCATTCTTTAATAAAATTGGTTTAACTAGATGCAATAAAATAAATGAGGGCAGTCACTCACTATTAATTTAAATTAATCATGAGATTTTGACAAAATAAAAGGGAGTTGGAAATATGAACACAAAGGTTCAAATAAAGATTCCAACTTTTACACTTGTGAATTCTTGAAAAATTATATCTTCCAATATGAAGATCAATGAAATTTCTGTCACAAGATTCAAACATTATGATTGCAATCAACTTAATACATGATTAAATCAAAAGTTCAGCCAAAAATTCATGGAATTTAGTAACTCAAAGTTTCAATCACTTAAAACAATTAAAGATTGAATCTTTAGTACTTAGAAGAAACAAAGAACAAATTTTTCACACTTTAATGCAATGGATTTGCAATTATGTGAAAATAAAAACCAAACTTTCAAGCACCCATTACTACCAAGTAACCATGATTAAAGAGCTTTAAAATTGCATATAAATTAAGGAAAGAACCAAATACATAACCACCATAAATATGCCATTAAGATTCAAGGTTAGAAAGACTTAAAATTTTTCGTCAAAACGAAAAATCCCTCGAAAAAGGCATTTCTGGTCGTTTTTTGGCTAAAAACACAGTCTTAATAGGGTAAAACCATTTTCAGGACACCTTTTCCACCCAAAATTCACTATTTTTGGGCGAAATATGGGTTCTGGGCTGAAGACAGCTTTAATACGGGCTTAAAATTAATGAAACCGAGCTACTAATCTAATTAGCAACTTAAAACCAGAAAAATTAAGCCATAAAAACACCTTGGAAAATATGATTATAAACATAAATGAGCAAGGCTTCGATACCGCTATTGGGTGCTTCGCTTTAATTGTTTGGTCCGACTCACCGCGGAAGAAAACCCGAGCCAAGACCACACTCACAATAATTATAACCATAAAGCATAATTAACTTAAAAAACAAGATTAAGAGAGAGATTAGTACCTTTGGCGCGTGCTTCGCTCACTATAAGAGCTCTTACTTCGAAAGCTCTAAGCCTCGCTCGCACGAGGACCTCCAACGAAGTCCACCCGCAACCCGAGCATCGAAAATGGTCCAATGCTTAGGAGTTAGCTTAGCCCGACCTAAATCCAAGTAATTATATGTGTTCAAAGTTTTTCTCAATGGAGATTCCTTTTTCAACACCTTACTCAATGAACAATCCCAAGGCATGCCTTGGCTATTTATAAGGAGTGCTTCCTTGTGAATTCCATCCCAAGGCACGCTGCGCACCGCCACGTGGCACGTCGCCACCATGGTGGCTGCCACGTGGCGCGCTGCCACTTGGTGGATGCCACAAGGCGCTGCCACGTGTGCTGCCATGTGGCGCACTTCTATTTAGCGCGCTTCCCTAGCCTTTCGTGCGGCTAGGGTTTTTACTTGTTACTTGAAGCATTTTCTCGTCTCACCAATTCCTAAATTTTGGCTCGACTTTTAAGATTCAGTTTCGGCGCTCTAAGCTCGGAATCTGATGTCTTTGTTCATAATACTCGGGCGACTCATTAATTCCTTCCGAATTAATTCATCGCATCGGTTCGTTAGTTGCTTGGGTGTGACCCGAAGGGTTCAGTCAAGATTAAGCTGTAATATTAATTATACATTAATATTACTAATTAGAAGCGGCCTCCACCCAGGCATTCCGATCACTTGACCTCAATGAATAATTAGCTTTCTAATTATTCCGAACCCTCTATCGGAATAATACACTTGTTCGAAGGACACCATTCCTTTCACTATGCTATCGAATAAATTCAAAGCTAACAAATGGAAATCAATTATCAAAACACTAGGGAATTTAGGATCCACATGCACTAATGATAAACTTGCTAATTTGACGGGAATTTTATCAATCAATTAATGTGAGGGAAAACGATATTTGCCATCAAAATCACTCAAAGAACTATTTCCTAGGGTCAATCTAGATGTCTATACAAATGACTTATAAGGAAAATCGCAAATCAAGATCAATCGATAATAATAGCATCAAAATCAATTGTTCGTGTCATTGAAAACTATTATACAATCTAGCATGATCATCAAGGTTAGCTACTCCTCTTCAAATCAAACACATGCTCAAATTTCATTAACCAATTTAATCACATCAACAAATCAATCAAAAACCTAAAATTTGCTATGGATTATCACTAATACATGCTTCACCAAAGGAACTACACACTACTCATGGTAAAATTGAAAAGTATAACAAAAGTAATCATCAATTTCATCATCAACATTGTAATACAAATATCAACAATCAAAATTAAGCTAAACAATAGAAATTCAACAATATATCAAAATAAAAAATAAATTTATATTGAACAGGAAAGAATTCTTACAAAACTTTGATCAATATCAAAGAGGAATGAAGATCACAATATCACAATCATCAAACACCAAGTTTCTCTCTCTAAAATCTAAGAACAAATTCCCCAAAATCTTGAGCTTCTCACTCTTAAATTCTAATTCTAAGCTATTCTCTTCTCCCCTCTCTCAAGAAAATAAAGGAATTCTATATATAGTAAAACTAACTAAGGAGATGTTAGTTAGACGTCCAAAAGAAACCTCAAAAGGCGCGACCCCTCATCCCTATGCTCGGCTGCAACAAAATGGGTACGGAACAGGGGAGAGAGAGCTGCGCGACCGCTCTTAGCATCTGCGCGGTCGCTCCTCCCTCGCGCGTGACCGTGCCTGGGAGCAGGGGATATGGGCTTCGTGCGCTCGATGATGCTCCCGTGCGTTCCACATGATGCATGTTGGGGAGGGAGTCACTTGAGGCCTTTATGGTGGGTTCAACACTGACTTTTGATGTCCACATGGCATGAGAGCGCGGCCTTGAAGACTTGGCTTATGCACTCCTTCACTTTTGAGCTTTAAGAGGAGGAACCGGGTTGCATCCTTGGCTTTGTATGGAGAACTCTAATGAGCTTCTCGAACATCACCATTCTCCAAAAATCAAAGAAAAGAAAACAAGTAAAGGAGAAAATGCAAAATAAACTAAGAAATACAAGAAAGTAAGGAAACAACTAAAGAAAATGCAAAAAAGAGAAATTACAAGTAAAGCTAAAGAAAAAAAGGTAAAAGAGATGCAAAAGTAATGAAAAATCATCCTAAAGGAAGCTAAATGAGTGCCATAAATGACACTCATCAAGCACTTCATGCTTCATTCTAAGCTTGTAAGTCAATAACTTAGCTTTACTTCAATAGTTTGAGGTCACTTTCAAAGTGGAACACTCAAGCAATATCTGATACTTGTGAAGATAATGACTTGCTAAGTTAACTATAATAACATGAACTCTTTAGTAGAAATGCAATTTTATTCCTTTTCTTTGTTCTTTGTTTCCTATATTTCTTATATATACATCATCTCACAACCTTTTCTTTAAGTTTTTTGACTTTTATACTTTGTTAGGCATAATTAAGCATCTAGTGCGTCGTATAACAAATTTCCAAATTTTCCTTTAATTCGTACTTGAATTAATACATCAATGAGTTGTACTCACTAGTGTATAAAGCGAAAAGATATGTTGGTTTTCAAGCATTGACAATTTGAGTTTGTAAGTTAATACTTCATGTTTATCAAAACTACCTAGTATTTTAAATACATGATGTCCAATCGTTCTTACGGACTTAGTTTATAAAAGTCATTTATGAGAATTGTATTTTAGAAATGTCTTTACTTTCTTTGAGAACTATTCTCCAAGATTTCCTTTACCAATCATGAAAACAATATAATTTAATTTAGGATTCTACAAATATAAGTGCAAAGTATAACCATATATCAAGAAAATAACATAATAAGTTTGAAATTTAAAAGCATTCATGCAAACTTTCAATCTTATTAAGCGTCTTATCTATGCATTAAATTTTTCCCCATTTGGCGAGAATAAGGCGATTTCAAGATCCAAAGAATCAATGAGTGATTAAGCATGCTTTGGCTTGTCTTAACACTTATTACTCTAAGGTAAGAAACTCTTTACTAATGGCTCCAAGCCACTCTTGGTTAGATAAATCGTCGCATTTAATGCTCTCTCAACAATTTATCCACTTTGCCACGACATGTTAGGACTCTATCACTCATATCGTTGAGTATAACCAAAACCAACATGCACACCCGGTATGCCTTACGTTTCCTAGGAGATATAGTGATGCCTTGCTTTGGCGTAGCCCATCACTACTCTCATAAGGTCGGTAAGTGTTGTTTTGGAATGACCAGTTTTACTCAATATTATAGGGACCTAGGGTTTCTATGTTGGTTGATTTAAGTGAACTTAATTAATCATCACAACATTCGAAATCCTAAACATACATCTAACATATTATTCATGTATATAAACATAAATATATATCGAAAATATAATTAAATGATTCATTTGGCAACTAGCATGACCCCTTGAGTCCTCAAGTGTTCAAGGATCTTCTCTTACAACTTCATGGCTTCGTCTTCCAAGAACCTCCGTCTTCAAGACATAACCAAAATAATGCAAATACTAGTATCTACGATTAGGACTAATCTAAATATTAAGGTACAAAAATACTCAACGGTTCGCAGACTGTATTTAGATTTACAAAAATACATGATGGAACGCAGTCCGTATTTTCTATCCTAATCGGGCCCCACTAGTTGCCATTTTATAAAACTTGTGAGAGAATATACATTTCATTCATCCATTCACTATATGTGAATGGCCCATGCATTTTACAACGATAAATAAGTAATAATGCATAAACACACGTAAACTAGTAACTAATTTAGGTGGTTAATCCAATTAACGCGCCTAATTAAAACTAATCAAAGTAGTTTAACCGATTATGTGATTAAGCTGAATTAAAATTGAAGCTCCCACTAAATTCCGCATCCAACTTAATTAATCCAATTAATAAAACCGGTAAACCCAAAATTTTGCAAGTGCCACTCAAAACCCGAGGCCTAGCATCCAAAATTTAATTAAAATAATTTAAACATAATTAAAATAATTAATATTGGCAAAACGCAAATATAATATAGCCCTAAAACCCCAAAGTGCCTAACATCAAGCCTCTTGGCTTGGTGTGCTAGGCACCGGGGTAATAAAATCATTCAAGTGCACTAAACCAAATTAATTCCAAGAACTATTCTTTAATGAAATTTGGTTCAACTTGATGCAATATAAAATGAAAAAGGACTATTCTCACCATTAAGTTAACCAACATAAATTAATTATGAGATTTGACAAAAATAAAAGAGAGTTGGAATTATGAACATAAATATTCAAATAAATATTCCAACTTTAACTTGTGAATCCTTGAAAAATTATATCTTCCAATATGAAGATTAATAAAAATTCTATCACAAGTTTAAAACTTTATGATTCCAATCAACTTAATAAATGATTAAATCAAAAAAGTTCAATAAACATAAATGGAATTTAGTAACACAAAGTTCCAATCACTTAAAATAATTAAAGATTGAATCTTTAGTACTTAAGAGCCTCAAAATACAAACTTTTCACACTTAAAGAAATTTATTTGCAATTATGTGAAAATTTGAGCCAACTATTAAGCACCAATTACTACCAAGTAATTATGCTAAAAAATGGTCTAAAATTGCAGAAGCATCAAGGGAAGAACCATATGCATAATCACAATTGATATGCCATTAAGATTCAAGGTTTAAAAGATTTAAAAAATTTCGTCAAAATGAAAAATCCCTCGAAACAAGCATTTCTGGGCAGAATTTAGCTTTTTCGCAACCCTTAAAGTATCAGAATGTTTCCAGAATATCGATTCCACCCAAAATTCACTAGTCTTAGGCAAAAATCTGGGTTCTGGAGCCAAAATTCTAAATAAAACGAGTTTAAAATTAACAAAATCGAGCTATTGATCTAATTAGCAACAAAACCAGAAATTAAATCCATTTTAAACACCTTGAAAATTTTAGTTACAAAAATAAATGAGCAAGGCTCCGATACCACTGTTGGGTTTCGGTAAGTTTAACTCACCCGGAACAAAACCTGACCCCAAGACCCGCTCACAATTAATATAACTAAATGACATAAATAACAAGAAAGCGAGAAAAGACGATCTTACCATTGTCGCGTGCTTCGCTCACACCCGGAGCTCTTACTTGAAAAACCAAGTCTTGCAAGTGCAGAGACCTCCTACGGTATGCACTCGCAACTCGACCGGATCGGTCTCTTACTCGGAATTTAGCCGAGTTGGACCAAAACACTACTCGAATATTATATGAACGATCCCAAGGTATGCCTTGGCTATTTATAAGGAGTGCTTCCTTGTGAATTCCTTTCATCTTTCAATATGAGATTCTTTCTCAAAAAGATTCCACATGGAAAGAATGTTGAATTCAAATCCTAGTTAAATAAACAAAGGAATCACTAAGTAACAAGTGTCACATGGTTAGGTGAGGACCACTTCCTCACTTGCTCCCCAAGGCAACTCACATCCATTGTGAGCTAACCATGTGGCACCTAACCTTGAGCCCCAAGATGGGTTCGGTTTGGCCGCCACCCTCCGGCCTGAGTCCATAACCTATCCGGGTTCGCGTCCCGCTGCAACATGATGCCACGTGGCTCAGCCACATGGCGTGCTGCTATGTGCGCTGCTAGCCTGCTACGTGGCGTACTGCCACATGCGCTGCCAGGTGGCGTGCTGCCATGTGTGCTGCCATGTGTTGCGCTTCTATTTGGCACGCTTCTCTATCTTTTCGCGTGGCTAGGGTTTTTACTAGTTACTTGAAGCATTTTCTCGTCTCGCCAATTCCTAAATTTTGGCTCAACTTTTGAGATTCGGTTCCAACGCTCTAAGCTCGTAATCCGACGTGTTTGTTCATAATAATCGAGTGACTCATTAATTCCTTCCGGATTAATTCGTCGTATCGGATCATTAGTTGCTTGGGTGTGACCCAAAGGGTTCAATCAAGATTAAGCTGTAATATTAATTATACATTAATATTACTGATCGAAAGCGACCTCCAACTAGGCATTCCGATCACTTGACCTCACTTAATAATTAACTTTCGAATAATTCTAAACCCTCTATCGGAGTAATAAACTTGTTTGAAGGACACCATTCCTATCAAGAGGTTCCTATCGAAAAAGAGTCTGTGAGGATTTTCATCAAGAACCTCCAAGAAAAGTATTCAAAACATTTGAATTACCAAAGCAACTTGAATAATTTTAGGGCTTTCTATGACATAGGTATTGATATCGGGGACGACCTTGTAAAACAAAAATCTGCTAATAACAACAACAGTGGCTAGAAAGGAAAGAAGAACGACAATCCTTCTTCTTCCAAAACCAGCCACTCAAACAACGTTAGCACCTTTAACTTGAATGAGGTCCTTGCCATAAACAATCAAGGAAAAAAGAAGCCATTTAGGAAAAATTTCACACCTATTGGCATGAGTTATGACATGGTATTCGATCTCATTCACGCTAATGGACTCATAACTCCTATTGGACCATTTGGAGATCCACCAGTCAAATGGAAGACGGCTAGTTAGAACCCCAATGTGCATTGTAAATATCACCAAGGCAGGGGCCATCTCACTGAGAATTGCTGGAAGTTGAAAGAAGCCATTCAAGATTTAGATGTAACAACAAACTTCCATTGCCTCCTGCTAGCAAGAAGCCAGGTATTAATAGTGCTCCACTTTCAGATGCCTTGGCAATTACTGATGAGGAAGATCACGTTGATCCACCACTCCTCATCAAACTGATTGAAGATACTCATGCTATTGAAGAAGAGGAGGAAACCTTTTTCGATGCCATGAGTGATTTTCCCCCAACTAAAGAACTTGCCTCTAAGGAAGAGGTATGTGCTCTCATAAACACAATGAGGGAGTCAATGAACCTACTTCGTGATTCCATCAAACAAATGAAGTTGGCTGAAAATAAGTAAATTATTTAAGAGATGAGGCCCACTAAAACTACTAAAAGGAAGCCGTTTTCTTTCAACGTTGTCGAACCACCCAAAAGGAATAACAAAGTCTATACACCTATTCGGACCTCCTATGAAAACATGTTCAAAATGCTCTTCGAGAATATAAAATCAAACCTCTTAAGCTAAGACCATTTGAATCATTAAAAAGGACGGATAACTTATATTGTACATACCATCATTCTGGAGGACATACTATAGAACATTGCTTTAAATTCAAGGATCTCATCCAGGGATTTATTGACAGTGGAAAGCTTGTCCAAGAGAACCTAGAGAAGGATGTGAGTATTAATGGAGATTGGGAAAGTGACGACGAGGATGTCTACCTTAAAGATATAGAAGAAACCCCACTCTCCACAATCTGTCCTGTCGATGACATTTGGGCGAATAAGATTCATCCATAGATGTCCTCACAAGATCAGGAAGAATGCAACCTCCCATCATAAACCAACCTATCCCTACCACTCAGCAAGTCCCAGTGTCACTTATAGAAGACAACGATGTTGTTAAACAACTAAGGAAGAGTAAGGTTGAGATGAATGTATAGAAGCTAATAACCACATCCAACGAGCGTAGGCTCGCGATAATGAATGCTTTGGCTAAAGTAGGAATAGATTCAGAAACCTCACCTGAGAGTTTAGCTAATTTTCTCACTAGTGATCATCCTAGTCCCATCAACTTGATCACCTTTTTTGAAAAGGACTTAGTTCCTGAAGGTGACAAGCATAACAAGGCCTTGAAACTCACGGTTATTTGCAAAAGGATGAACATTCCAATGACTCTTGTAGATAATGGGTTGACAATTAATGTTTTCCCACTCCGAACTGCAAGAATGTTGGGAATAAAAGATGAAGACTTGTCTCCATCAACACAAGGCATAAGAGCTTACAATAACACTCGTCGTCATGCTCTTGGGACTATCACTATGAATGTTAGGGCAGGAGTCATTGAACATGTTACTACTTTTCAAGTGGTAGATATTAAAGCTTCATTCAACTTATTGTTGGGACGCCCTTAGCTTCATGACCTTAAGGCCGTTCCTTCATCCCTCCATTAACAAGTCAAGGCCATAGTTGGAGGAATTCCTGTCACAATCGATTCTTCCCCCATAAGAATTAAAGCGATGGATAAATCGATTATAAATGTTGAGCACGATGAAAACGATGAAGATTAATGGGGCTTGAATGCTGAAGAGGTCGCTTTAATCGAGGAAGATGAAATAACCCTCTTTGCCATGACCTCCATTTGAATATGACAGTCAATGCAATTATAAGGAGACAAGGAAAATTTCCTGGAATGACTCTAGGAAAGAAGAATAAAATAGCAAAAAACAAATGGGACTACCTGGCCTCCCTAAGTTAGATACTTTTAGACTTGATTTCTAACCAACTCTTGAAGATCTTAAGCGAGCCCAGGAAAAGTTCAACGCACGAAGAAACGCTCATACCCAGAAAAGAGCAATTCCAATGGACCACTACCCTCTCACCCTAAATGGACAATTCATAAAAAAGGATGAAGATTATTCATGCCATGAATTCCCTGAACCTTTTGTCAAAGATGGGATAAGACAACCAGGTTTCGAAATATTCTTGGATTGTAATTTCTTAGATGAGATCCCAAAATCTATCCACAAAGAGCAAGCACCTCCATTCTTTGACTTCAAGGTTATGGGTCTCCTCATTTGATACGAGAAAACCGAGCCTAAGCGTGTTGACAACAACTCCGCGCTTATCCAAACGGTGTTGTAAAGTGAAAACTTTGACCTCTCGACGCTCATTACTACGGTGCAAGGATTAGTTCAAGGATGGGAAAATACCGTGAAGGTGACTACACCAAGTGGAAGAAGAATCTACATCACCACAGGACAAGGACTAATGTTTGATGAGTCTGGATCGTCTGATTCTGAGTCTGAGTCTGAATTTGATTCTTCTGTTATCAAGGCTTCTAAGTCTCTTATAGTTGCAACTCCTTCTATTCCTCCTAGTTTAGAACCTACTCCTAGAATAGTTGGTAGTCAAGTCCCAATGGACACATCACTTTTTGATGTAAGGGTTTCAGAATTCAATAATATGTCTTCTTTCGCTTACTCCTCATGTCATTCTCTTACCCAAGATGACGAGTATTGCTTTGATAACAATGAAAATGACAAAGAAATAATAAAGCAGTGGAAACACTTGAAAATAAAACACCGATAATTGAGGATACTGAAACGATTAATATCTTAAAAGATCTAACTGTTAAAAGAGAAGTTAAAATTTGTTTAACTCTTAATAAAGAAGAAATAACCGATTTAATTGGTCTATTAAAAGAATATATCAATGTTTTTGCCTGGTCATATGAAGATATACCAGGAATAAATAGAGAAATTTCTCAACACATTATACCATTAATTCCAGGAATAAAACCTGTAAAACAAAGTTACGTCGAATGAAACCCGACATAGCTCTTAAAATAAAAGAAGTTCAAAAACAAATAACTACAGGTTTTATCAAGGTATCCAAATACCCTGAATGGGTTTCTAACGTGGTACCGGTTCCTAAGAAAGATGGTAGGGTAAGAATGTGTGTCGACTACAGAGATCTAAATAAGGCAAGTCCAAAGGATGACTTCCCTTTACCACACATCGACATTCTGGTAGACAACACAGCTAATCACGTACTTCTCTCATTTTGGATGGATACGCAGGTTATAACAAGATCCTCATGGCCCAAGAAGATATGGAAAAAACCACTTTTATAACACCTTAGGGCATTTACTATTACATGGTGATGCCATTCGGGTTGAAAAACACGGGTGCCACTTACCAAAGAGCAGCGACTGTCTTACTCCATGACATGATGCATAAAGAGGTTGATGTATATGTGGGCGATATGATTGTAAAATCAAAAGACCATCCAAGATATCAAGTAGCCTTGAGAAAATTATTCGAAAGATTGAGGAAATACAACATGAGGTTAAACCCAGCCAAGTGTGCTTTCGGAGTCACCTCAGGAAAATTCTTAGGCTATGTCATTATGATGAGCGTCATTTATGGCGCTCAATAGAGTAGCTTTTAAATACTTTTTCTATATTTTCTTGCTTTATTTTCATATAAGATTTCTAGTTTTCTTTTATTTTCCGTCTTTATAACTCATTTTGGTTTTTCGTTCACTTTTATGAGATTTCATGATTTTTGTTCTTATTTAGCTATTTTAGTTTAGTATCTATTCATTTTGTTTTCTCTCTTACTTTTACTTGAATTTTTGTTAGTGAAGTTTCAAAGTTTTATTTGCTACGCTTTCACGGTTGCGCCCTCATTGATTCTAGGTCATGAAAGCGCAAATATTTGAAGATCAAGGGCTGCCCTCCTCGCGGGCATCATCACGAGAGCACCGACGATAGGGATGCATGAGAGCGCTAGGAGCAAAACTTTGCACAAGGATCTACCAGCGAGCAAGAGGAGTCATGCATGCCACAACACCACAATAGGGGTGCACGCGCGCAGGCCCCTCTGTGCGTGCGCGCAGACCCTTGCGTGCGCGCGCACGGGCCTGTGGTGCGTCCGCACGGCCCTGCTTCGATCCTCTACGCTCATTTTACTATATATATACCCCTTGACTTTTCCTTTTTTAGGGGATGACGATTTCACTTGTACTTGAGATTTTATTTCCAGATTAAGTAGAGAGAGAAAGTAGAGAGAGAAACTTTAGATTACTTGTTTTGTACTTTAAATTACATCTTTGAGCTTGGGTTTCATCTTTAATCAATGAAAATTAGTGAGAATTTCTTTCTTTGAATTTACTTTTGCTTGCTCTTTCCTTTAATTCTTGAATGTTTGATTTGATTGTTGATCTTTGGTTTGAGAATTTTTTGAATTTGATTTTCTCTTTGATTAAGCTTGAAATAATGATGTTTGTAATTCAATTTGCTTTGTTTTTCAATTCCATTATGATTTGTGAGTACATTAGTAGCTAGGGATAAGGGGAAGCATGCTTGATTGATGATTTTTGCTAGTTGATGATTCTTGGATGATTGAATTGTTGCTATTAAATTTGTTGACATAGTTGTGCATGTGATTAATTTGATTAGGAGTGATCAACCTAGATGATTAATCTAGATTGCATAGCAAATTTCAATGGCATGTACCCTTGATTTGAGAATTACTTTAATTGGTTGAATTTGATTGTGATTTTTCTTGTTAGTCATTCATAGTGAGCCCTAGCTTGAATTATAGGAGATAGCTCTTGAATTCTATTAATTGCAACTATTGCTTGTCCCTTTGCAACGTTTGAATCAATTGAGTTCTTCATCGATTGGCATAGTCATTGAGATTGCATGTGGAACCTTAATCCTTAGTGTTTAGCATATTGATTTCGTGAGTTGATTAGTTAATTGAGACCTTAGTTATAATTCAATTCACTTCACCTCTCATTCTTCGAAGTAGCTTGACCATAGGCTATAGCATTCTCCTTCTCATTTCTCGTGGTTCGACTCGGACTTGTCCTATACTAGGAATAAGTTTGACTTTCTTAATTGTTTGATTGGTGGTACTTTAGATTTCAACGACCTAGATTACCACCACGTCACACTAGTTCCAGAGGAATAGAAATAGATCCAACCAAGATCAAGGCAATCATGTCAATGCCGCCGCCCAAGACTGAGAAACAAATTCGAGGATTTATTGGCCGGTTGCAATGCATAAGTGGGTTCATATCTAAACTCACCATGATATGTGAACCAATATTCAAGAAGCTCAAAAAGAACGTACCGGTAATATGGGATGAAGAATGTCAAAAATCCTTTGATAAGATCAAAGCCTATCTCGCCAATCCTCCTGTATTAGCACCTGCACTCCTAGGAATCCCTCTTCGTCTGTACTTAACAGTCACCAAATAAACAATGGGAGCTATGCTCACACAAGAAGTAGAAGGCAAGGAAAACGCCATCTACTACCTAAGTAAGAAGATGCCCGAGTATAAGGTACGCTACACACCTCTCGAAAAGTTGTGTCTCACACTCGTGTGGGCTATAACCATGCTAAGACACTACATGCTTGTCCATACAGTATATGTAGTATCCTGAATGGATCCCCTTAAGTACCTTTTTGATAAATCCACACTCAACGGGCGAATATCTAGATGGATAGTCAACCTAGACCAAAAGATGTAAGGTTTATGCCTCAAAAAGCCATTAAAGGATCGGTGGTTTCAGATTTCTTAGCAGACTTCCCAATCGAAGACTCGACACCAATGCATGAAAATGAATTCCCCGACTGACAGGCTAAAGTCGTATCACCTAATCAAAAGTAAATCCTAAAAACACTAACTAATAATAGATAGGGAAGTAGGGTTGAATCCACAGGGAAACGAGTCTTTCTATTCCTAATTAATTATTATAATCTAAATTATTAAGTAACCAAAAGTTGTTATTTAAAGGAACTATACTACGAAGAATATGAGTAAGGAGAAATCAAATAATAAAAGACCTAGGGTATAGGTTCACCAATAAATAATATTCCAGGGTAAAACATAACAATCAATCATCAATGCATCAATTAATCAGATCATAAAGGGCTTTCGCTACCTATGACGACAATCACAGAGTTAATTTACCGGTATTAAATCTCATCTCTCGAATCTCGACCTAACTATTTATAAATTAGTCTGCCTATTGAAACTAAGCCTAAACATCAATTCTCATCTCTCGAATCTCGAATCAATATTGCTAAACTCATACGAATTAAATCTGGCCAAATCTAACCGCATAGCATTAAATCAATCAATAGGAAATTAATCAAGCATTTACAATTAACAATAATAAATTACCCCTTCATATTATTTATGGATCCCCACAACCCTAGAAAGAAAACTACTCATGCATAATTAACTATAAACTAATCAAAGCAATTAAACAAGTCATGATGAAAGAAAGAGAATAAATAACTGAGATTAAAGGAGAAGAAATCGTTACCAAAGTTGAAGGAAACAAGAGATGGAATTAAACAAAAAGTTGTAGAGAGAGAAAATAATACTAGAGTTTAAGAGGAGAGAGAGAGAGAAAATTTAGAGAAAGGGAGTAAGGAAAAGGGAGAAAAGAATACTAAACTCGCTCAACAAAAGCGTATAAATACTAAGCTCGAAAATCCTAAGTTAAAACAACTTAAACAACGCTTAAACTTCTCCACAGAAACACGTGCCCGATCAGGCAAGGCACCGCCCGATCGGGCCCGCTTTTTTTTTCTTCGTGAGCTTCTCTTCTCGCGCCCGATCGGGCGCGCCTTCGGGAGGAGACCCTTGCACCGGGTGGTCACACTTTGGGCTACTTGGACTCCTTGTTTAGGCTTGTAACTCGGCCCAAACCAAATATCTTCCTTGGGGCTTTAATCATTCGGTCCAATGCCTCATCTTCTCATAAGTCGAGCCCTTAATCACCGAGTCAAATTCATTTAACTTGGTCTTGGGCTTTAGATACCCGGCCATAAAATACGAACAAACTCCAATATTTTTAAAGGGGCTCAATAAGCTCGGGAATCATCATAATTCTGCAAATTCCTACGAAATAATACTAACTCTACAAAAGCACTAGAAAACGTATATTAGTAATAAAAATAGCTCCGCAGAGCTCAAATAAGCACAAATATGACCGTGGGACAGGAAATAAATAAATATATATATATATATATATATATATATATATATATATATATATATATATATATATATATACAATAGACTTATCACCGACGAAGACTTAATGCTCACAAAAGACGATACTTGGACATTATACTTCGATAGAGCATCAAACCAAAATGGATGTGGTGTAGGAGTCTTATTAGTATCACCCAAAGAAGAGCATGTCCCAATCTCAATCAAGTTAGATTTCGACGTTACCAATAATGCTGCGGAATATGAAGCATGTGTGGTAGGCCTCGAAATTGCTTTGGCATTGGGAGTGAAAAAACTTTTAATATTTAGAGATTCTTTCCTCATTATTAACCAAATCTCCAAAACATGGAAAGTAAGAAGTGAAAGTTTGGCTCTTTACCAAACGTACCTAGAAACTCTTACTGATCAACTCGAGAAAGAAGAGTACACCTACTTACCAAGAGAAGAAAATCAGTTCGATGATGCCTTAGTAAGACTAGCCTCAATAGTTAGAATTCCTAAGGAAATTGAGCAAATGCCTTTGACAATAGAGAAGGCATAAACTAACTTATATTTAAGCTATCGAAGATGAGGAAGTAGTCCAAGAAGAGGAAGAGAAAGAACCTTGGTATACTAACATTCTCAATTATGTCACAAAAGGGGAATAGCCACCTCATGCCGACAAAAGAGCTAAACGCGACCTAAGGCTTATGGCTTCCCAATTCGTGCTCACAAATGACGAGTTGTACAAAAGAGTACCTAAAGGTAGAGCTCTCCTATGCGTAAGCAAGAAAGAAGCCCAAACGGCAATGAGGATAATCCACGAAGGAGCATGTGGAAGTCATATGAATGGAAAAATGTTAGTCTAAAAGGTAATGCGACAAGGATATTATTGGACTACCATGAATGGGCACTGTCACCAATATGTGAAAAGGTGCCCCAAAAGCCAAAATATACAGTGACTTACAACATGTTCCACCATCCCTCCTTTACACCTACACATCTCCGTGGCCCTTCTCAACATGGGGAATAGATATCATTGGAAAAATAACCCATTTTTGGAACAGGAAGCCGTGAATATATCCTCATCGCGATAGACTACTTTACAAAATGGGTTGAAACAGCATCATATGCGAAACTCACTTCAAAACATGTAGCGCTCTTTATCTAAAGAAACATCATATGTCGATATGGAGTTCCACATGAGATGATAAGTGACAATGGAATTCGCTTTCAAGAAGAATGAGAGGAATTGCTTCAAAACTATGGCATTCAACACCATCACTCTTCCCTATATAGACCTCAAGAAAATGGTGCAATAAAAGCAGCCAATAAGAACTTAAAAGTTATCATTGAAAAGATGACTGAAAACTACAAGGATTAGCCTGACAACCTCCACTTTGCTATCTAGGGTTATTGCACGTCAATCCGTTTATCCACAGGAAATACGCCATTTTCCATGGTTTATGGAATGGATGTCGTACAACCTGTAGAGTTGGAAATACCTTCCTTACGCATCGCGTTGGAAAGTATACTTGATGAGGTTGAATAGACAAGGGCAAGGTATGAAAAGTTAATTCTACTCGATGAAAAACGACTAGAAGCCCTACATAATACTCAATGCTATCAAACTCGTATGGCTAGACACTTTAATAATAAGGTTAAGACAAGAAACATCAAAGTAGGAAACTTGGTGTTAAAAGTGTTAAGGAAAAAATGTTCTAGACCCAAGAGAAAAATTTAAGTCTAATTGGTCCGGACCATACATTGTCAAAAGTATCCTATCACGAGGTGTTGCAAAACTAACTAACATGGATGGTAATGAATTCTCAAACATGACAAATCTTGACTAACTTAAGAAATTCTACCCATGATTACTTGGATTATATACTCAAAAGAGCTATGTTCGGCCTTTTTCCTTAACAAGGATACGTAGGTGTAGACACCTGATTTTGTCTCCCCAAAAACGAAACCCAGTGATGAATACCTTTCACATCACTAAATATCGAACAAGGTGAAATGTTGAAGAGTCTCGTGAGTTCTTCTGTTTTCTAAAATGTTTTAATAAAAATAATTCATTCTTTTTTCGAAAATCATTCATTTCATATCCTATTTATGAAAAATGTCTAATTCAACTTAGTTTGGTCCATAATTTGGGTCCAACCATTATGTAGTTGGATAGGGAATTAAAAGACCTTTCCAAGATATATTATAAGCCCAATTTCGAGTTATAACGAGGAAGTTATGGCTAAAACACTAAACTAGATCTTAAATAAATTTTATGGGCGACCCAATGATCATGTGGAGGGTCCATTAATTTTAATTGTATTCCTAAAATTATTAGGATTTATTCTAGTCTTCAAGAATCTTCCAGAAGGTTATTTTAAGTTCTAATGGGATTAGGATTATTAATTATAATTATATTCGATTTTGAAAAGATAAAGAATTCTAATTGGAATAAAACAAGTGTTTCAAAAGATTAAATCCGGTTTAATTAAAGATAAGTACGGACCACAAGTAACCTAATTTGATTAGGAGAAGGACTCCGTAAATAATTTTTATCATAAGGCAACCATCGCGCCGCGATAGGTCTATCGCACGGCGATGGCCTTATCGCCATGCGATGGAGATATCGCATCGCGATAACCCTGTCGTGTCGCGATGGAGCCAGTTTTACTCCGAATCTAATTCTGACTCTTTTCTATCGCTTACGGTCGATTTTTCTCTATAAATAGGGTAGATTTTCCCCGTTTGCAATCATCAACAATCATCTATCCTTTCTTTCTCTCGAAGGTAGAAGCTTATTCTTTCTTTCTCTCTCTCTCTCTAAGCCTTTCTACACCCTTTAAAAAATATACCATTCCCCATTAACGAGATTCGAATACACCTAACCAAGCTCGAAGTTGCCTTAGACCTAGACGTGAAAGGTTGATAGTTATGAGGGTTTGGTCCCTAATCTAATTTCATTATTGTGATTATTTGATTTAATATTTTTAGTGAAGTGAATAAAGTGTGTATTCTTTTGATAGAAAGAGGTACGAGGCTTCAAAGTGAGTAATTTAATAGTTCGGTTTCTATATAAACCATGCTTAGATTGTTTTATTGCTTTCTAGTATCATGTTAAGATTAAAGCTTTGATTTTTATTGTTTAGTGACATGCTATGATTTGTTATTAATCTTGTTAGTATCATGCCTAGTATCTTGCTAACATTATTATGCATTGATGAGATTGAGATTGTTGTTATGATGATGATGATTTTCTATGTCGGTATTATCATGTTGCTTGATATTATTTGTTGTTATTGCTTGATCACGCCCTCTCTTGCAGGTTTAAAGGGAATTCGTACTTGAAATCACGCTTAATAAGATAATTCATAATTTTATTTAGGCCAATATGATATTAATTCAAGTGATTGCCAATAATAGATTTGTTTGTGCATTAATAGTCAACCAACATAGATTTGACAGGTTTAGGATTAATGTATTAATTGTATGTTGATTGGAAAGTGCACATGAATATGAGAAGAACAAAGTAGAGGCCTATTTAGGGTAGGTTCAATCACTTTTAGGTAGCTGGATTTGTACCTTCATCCCCGAATATCCAGTCATGGTTCAGGACCACTATGGAGTTAGCTCTCTCTGTGATCGTGAATGGTTTACAAGTTCCTAAAACTTGTTGGCGACTCTTTTGCTCTAGCTTCCTTCCCTTTGGACGCCACCAAACTTAAGTGTATGATCACAGTGGGGTCAAGTGTAGGATGCTTAAAATATTCCCTACAGTTTTTGGCGACTCCGTTGGGGAAGATTTCTATTTTAATTCCTAAAATTTATTTTAACAATAATTTAGAATGAGTGGATGAGACTTGAAACGTTCTAAATATTCTTGTACATAATTTTGATTAACATTAATTGCATAATCATAAAAAGGTCTGCATTCGAAAGACCATTCGTAACGAGTAGAAAATTTGGGAAATATCTTTCACAACTAGAATCGAAAAAAAACGCTACGAAAAATCGAAAATCCTGAGAACACAGAAAGCTGCCATGGCATGTAGAAATTGTCGCGAGACGACAATAACCATCGCAGTGCGATGATCTTTTCGCGACGCAATACTCTTATCGTAGCGCGATAAGGCCATCTCCTCGCGATGGATCCTATTTTCTCGCCCCAAGTTCTTCTAATACCGAGCCAGAAGTCTGCCTTCTTGTTTTGTCGACTTGAGTACTTTTTGATCGATTTTACTTCCTAATTGAGTCTTTTCCTTCTTTTCCGAAAACCATATGGTTCTACAAAATCAAAAGAATAACCTAAAACCACTAACTAATAATAGATAGGAAAGTAGGGTTAAATCCACAGGGAAACAAGTCTTTTTATTCCTAATTAATTAAAATAATCTAAACTATCAAGTAACTAAATTATTTTTAAGGGAATTAAACTAAGGAGAATAATTAGGAAGAAATCAATAATAAAAAGCCTAGGATCACAGGTTCACCAATAATTAATACACTGGGATAAAACATAACAATCAACAATTAATATTGCACACATAACATGATTAATAGGCTCTCGCAATTTATTAATCACCATAGATCTAACAAGCTATCGCAATTTACTATATCTAAGTTCCCATTGAAAATAGCCTTTAATATCAAATTAACATCTGCTTGATTCATCAATTCAATATTGCTATACTTTTACAATCAAATCACGTCTACTCAATTCATAATCTAAATGTAAAAAATTAAAACAATTCAATAAGAAATTATCATGAAATATCAATAATCAACCAAAATAATTTATTCATTCATATTAATTATGGATCCCCCAAGAACCCTAGAATTAAACTACTCACACATATTTAAATCTAAACTAATTAAAGCGATTAAATTAAACAAAGCGATTAAAACAATAATAATAAAACTAATACGAAAAACAATAATAAATAAAGCTATATATGAAACTATAATAAAAAGAGAATGTAAAGAAAACAATAATGATCAACTTGTAATAACAAAACAAAAGTCAACTGTAACTAAAATCTAAAACTAAAACTAAAACTAATGACATTGATAAACGAAATAAAGCAAAACTAAGACTAAACTAATACCACCTAATGAAAAAGCTTCCTAATCTACGTAATGCTCTCTTATATAGAAATATAAGCCCACAAATCCCACTCACAATAAAACTCTACAGGAATTGAAGTAGCCGACATGTACTAGGACTGATCGGGCATTGGGCCGCTCAATCGGGCCGTTATATAACTTTGCCCAATTGACTTCTCTTGGTTTTGGGCTTCTTTTAACTTTGGGCCCAAGCTTGAGCCTTATATCCTTGATTACTCTATTTGTACTAGCACTTTAATTGGTAGCTTGTAGAATTAATCCTTTGTCAAATCGAGTCCTTAATCACCGAACTAAATTACTCTAACTCGGCCTTGGGCTTAAAATATACGGTCATGAAATACGATCCGACTCCAATGTCATTGTAGTGGCTTAAAAAGCTCGGGAATCGCCGTAAATCTGCAGATTCCTATAAAATAATACCAACTCTACAAAAACAGTAGAAGACGTATATTAGTAAAAAAAATAGCTCCGCAAATCTCAAATAAGCACAAATATGACCATGGGACGAGGAAAAAAAAATATATAAAATAGACTCATCAGTGCAATTAAGCTAACCGTTTGTTTGACTTGTGATTAATAATTAGAAGTTTAAATAAGTTGATTAATGACTAAAGGACTTTTCTTAATTAATTAATTAATTTGGATTATTAAAGTCTAAAATCCTTGACTTAACACGACTTTAGGTTCACCCTTTTCGAGCAGAATACTAGAACACAAGTTCAAAAATATGTTCACTCATGACGCTGAAGTTTGGCTTGTGACGCGATATTGCTATCGCGCTGCGATGGCTTTGTCGCGACACGACATTTCTATAAGTTACGCGATGGTCCAACGTTTTGCTCAGGTCTTCGCGTCAAGTCTAATTGCTCAATTAGTCACATAACCGAGCCATAATTTGGTCTTTAATCGAGTGTAAAAACATAGTCCCATGGTCTTAAACAAGTGTTAAGCATGTCACTCTTAAGCACGTCACTCTCACTCACCAATCAAATAGCACACACTTTGTATATGAGTTCACCATGACCAGGTCTAAGAGTCTTGTGTGCATTTTTTCCATCGTTTTTGTTAGGGGGGGTAAGTTGGATATTACATCCTCCTAATAAAACTATGTTATTTTTAAAACCATAGCTTGATTTGTAACTTGATTCCCAAAATATGTACCCATTTTTTGTATTTGACCCATTTTTTGCTTCTTTGTCTTTTAAACCCATAAGAATCAGAGTTAATTTGAGTCAAGTCATTAAGTCTATGGTTTAATATTACGGTGCTTAGTCAAGAAGAGAAAGGCGATTAATCAAGGATAATACTTTCGTCCAAGTTTTACTTTTCGATAAACCCATCAGATATAGGAAAAATTTCGTAATAATGGCTTCCCAACAAGAAGTTGATGAATTGAAGCAAAACATGAACACCTTGACTGAGATGATGAAGACTCTTGCTCTTCAAGTTAACGATCCTGTCAAGCAACAACAACTTGAGCGCATGGAAGAAAGCCTAGCAAAATCTCCAACAACTACAAGTTTCTAGGAATTAGCTCACAAGGGGTCTTAGTGGACAAAGAACTTCTTCCACCGAAGTTCAATGCCAATGACATTTCTAAGTTCAAACCAACTAACAACCCTTATTTTCATCGAAGAGCTTTCGAGACTATAATAAATATTAAAGCAATCGACAAAAAGGTTTTCCCTTCATTGTTTGCACTATCTCTTGAAACCATTTATCAACAATAGTTTTTCTCTCTAGACAAGGACAAAGTTTCTTCTTGGGAAACTATTAAAAACGCTTTCATTGATAGGTACAAATACAACATTCAAGTTGAAATTGATCAAAGAGGACTCAAAATGTTGAAACAAAAGGAAAACAAAGGATTCACTTCTTTCTTCAACAAGTGGAAGGAGACTTCTGCTAAGATGGTAGAGGTTCCTACCGAAAAGGAGTCCGTGAGGATGTTCGTCAAGAACCTCCAAGAAAAGTATTCAAAGCATTTGAAATACTAAAGCAACTTGAATACTTTCAAGGATGTCTATGACATATGTATCGATATCGAAGACGACCTTGCAAAACAAAAAGCTGCTAATAACAACAACAGTGGCTGGAAAGAAAAGAAGAACGACAATCCTTCTTCTTCCAAAACCACCCACTCAAACAACATTAGCACCTTTAACTTGAATGAGGTCCTTGCCGTGAACAATCAAGGACAAAAGAAGCCATTTAGGAAAAATTTCACACCTATTGGCATGAGTTATGACACGTCATTCAATTGCCTTCACGCTAAAAGACTAATAATTCCTATTGGTCCATTTAGAGATCCACCAGTCGAAAGGAGGTGGCTAGTTGGAACCCCAATGCGCATTGCAAGTATCAGCAAGGAAGGGGCCATCTCACTAAGAATTGCTAAAAGTTGAAAGAAGCTATCCAAGATTTAATCGATAACAACAAACTTCCATTCCCTCCTGCTAGCAAGAAGCAAATTATTAATAGTGCGCCACTTTCAGACGCCTTGGCAATTTCTGATGAGGAAGATAACCTTGATCCATAACTCCTTATCAAATTGATTGAAGAAACTCGTGCTATTGAAGAAGAGGAGGAAACCTTTTTCAATGCCATGAGTGATTTTCCCCCAACTCAATAACTTACCTCTAAGGAAGATTTATGCACTCTCATAAACACGATGAGGGAGGCAATGAGCCTACTCTGTGATTCCATCAAGCAAGTGAAGTTGGCCGAAAATAAGCATAATATTGAAGAGATGATGCACACTAAAACTACTGAAAAGAAGTCATTTTCTTTCAACGTTGTTTAACCACCCAAAAGGAATAACAAAGTCTATACACCTATTGGGACTTCCTATGCAAACATGTTCAAAATGCACTTTGAGAATGGAAAGATCCAACTTCTCAAGCCAAAACCATTTGAATCATTAAAAAGGACAGATAGATTCTATTGTCCATACCATCAATCAAGGAGACATACTATAGAACATTGCTTTAAATTCAAGGATCTCATCCAAGGATTCATTGACAGTGGAAAGCTTGTCCAAACTAATCCAAAGAAGGATGTGAGCATTAACGGAGTTTAAGAAAGCGATGACGAGGACGTCTATCTTAAAGATGTGGAAGAAACCCCACTTTCCACAATCTATCCTGTAGACGACATTTGGGATGAAGAAGATTCCTCCATAGATGTTCTCACAAGATCAGGAAGAATGAAACCTCCTACCATAAACCAACCTATTCCTACCACTCAACAAGTCCCTATAGCACTTATAGAAGACAACGATGTTGTTAACCAATTGAAAAAGACTAAGGTTGAGACAAATGTATGGAAACTGCTAGCCACGTCCCACGAGCATAGGCTCGTAGTAAAGGACGCCTTGCCTAAAGTAGGGATAGATTCAGAACCTCACCTGAAGGTTTAGCTAACTTCCTCTCTAGTGATCTTCCTAGTCCCATCGACTTGATCACCTTCTCTGACAAGGAATTACCTCCTGAAGGTGACAAGCATAACAAGGCCTTGAACCTCACGGTTATTTGCAAAAGAATGAATGTTCCAATGAATCTTGTAGATAATGTGTCTGCAATTAATGTTTGCCCACTCCGAACTGCGAGTATGTTAGGAATAAATGATGAGGATTTACCTCCATCAACACAAGGCATAAGAGCTTACGATAACACTCATCGTCAAGCTCTTGGGACTATCATTATGAATGTCACAACAGGAGTTATTGAACATGCTACTACTTTTAAAGTAGTAGATATTAAAGCTTCATTCAACTTATTTTTGGGACGCCCTTGGCTTCGTGATTTTAAGGTCATCCCCTCATCCCTCCATCATCAAGTCAAGGCTATAGTTTGAGGAATTCCCGTCACGATCAATGCTTCCCCTATGAGAATCAAGGCGATAGATAAACCGATTATAAATATGGAGCATGATGGAAACGACGAAGACTTATGGGGATATAATGCAAAAGAGGTCGCTTTAATCAAAGAAGATGAAAAGACCCCTCTTTGCTACGTCCTCCATTCAAATATGACAGTCAATTTTATTCTTAGGAAAAAGGATATTTTCCTGGAATGACTCTAGGGAAGAAGAAGGGAATAGCAAAACAAATGGGACTACCTAGCCTCCCTAAGATAGACACTTTTGGACTTGGTTTCGAACCAACTCAAGAAGATCTTAAGCGAGCCTAGGAAAAAATGCATGAAGAAACACTCGTACCCAGAAAAGGGCAATCCCAATGGATCACTACCCTCTCACCCTAAATGGACAATTCATAAAAAAGGGTGAAGATTATCCATGCCATGAATTCCCTGAACCTTTTGTCAAAGTTGGGATAAGACAATCACGTTTTGAAATATTCTTGGATTGCAATTTCTTAGATGAGATCCCAACACCTATCCACAAAGAGCAAGCACCTCCATGCTTTGACTTCAAGGTTATGGGTCTCCTCTTTTCATATGAGAAAACCGAGCCTAAGCGTGTTGACAACAACTCCGCTCTTATCCAAACGGTGTTGTAAAGTGAAAACTTTGACCCCTCGAAGCTCGTTACTACGGTGCAAGGATTAGTTCAAGGATGGGAAAATACTGTGAAGGTGACTACACCAAGTGGAAGAAGAATCTACATCACCACATGACAAGGACCAATGTTTGATGAGTCTAAGTAATTTGAGTCTAAGTCTGAATTCTAGTCTTCTATTTTCAAGTCTTCTAAAACTTCCATAGTTACATCCCTTTCTATTCCTCCTAGTTTAGAACCTAATCCTAGAATAATTAGTAGTCAAGTCCAAACGGACGTGTCTCTTTTTGATGTAATGATTTCTGAATTCAATAATATATCTTCTTTCACTTACTCCTCGTGTCATTCTCTTACCCAAGTTGATGAGCATTATTTTGCTAAGAACGAAAATGACAAAGAAATAATTAAACCAGTGGAAACACTTAAAAATAAAACACCGATAATTAAGGATACCAAAACAGTTAATATCTCAAAAGATCCAACTGTTAATAGAAAAGTTAAAATTGGTTTAACTCTTAATAAAAGAAGAACGAACCAATTTAATTGACCTTTTAAAAGAATATATCGATGTTTTTGCCTGGTCATATGAAGATATGCCAAGAATAAATAGAGAAATCGCTCAACACACTATACCATTAATTATATTCCAGGAATGAAACCTGTAAAACAAAAGTTACATCAAATGAAACCCGACGTAGCTTTTAAAATAAAAGAAGAAGTTTAAAAACAAATAACTGCAGGTTTTATCAGTGTATCCAAATACCTCGAATGGGTTGCTAACGTGGTACCAGTTCAAAAGAAATATGGTAGGGTAAGAATGTAAATAAAGCAAGTCCAAAGGACGACTTCCTTTACCACACATCGATATTCTGGTAGATAACACGGCTAATCATGCGCTTCTATCATTTATGGATGGGTACGCAGGTTATAACTAGATCCTCATGGCCGAATAAGACATGGAAATGACTACCTTCATAGCACCTTGGGGCACTTACTATTACGCAGTGATGCCATTCGGGTTGAAAAACGGGGGTGCCACTTACCAGAGAGCAGCGACTGCCTTACTTCATGACATGATGCATAAAGAAGTTGAAGTATATCAGTTAAAAGATCGTCATGGAAATCAAATAGGCTTGAGAAAATTCTTCAAAAGATTAAGGAAATACAACATGAGGCTAAACCCATCCTAGTGTGCTTTCGGAGTCACCTCAGGAAAACTTTTAGGGTATGTCATTAGCTCTAGAGGAATAGAGATAGATCCAACCAAGATCAAGGCAATCATGTCAATGCCACCGCCTAAGACCGAGAAACAGATTCGAGGATTTATTGGTTAGTTGCAATACATAAGTAGGTTCATATCCAAACTCACCACGATATGTGAACCAATATTTAAGAAGCTCAAAAAGAACGTACCACTAATATGGGATGAAGAATGCCAAAAAGCCTTTGATAAGATCAAAGCCTACCTCGCTAATCCTCTTGTATTAGCACCTGCACTCCCAGGAATCCCTCTTCGTCTATACTTAATGGTAACCAAAGAAACAATGGGAGCCATGCTCGCACAAGAAGTATAAGGTAAGGTAAACTCCATCAACTACTTAAGTAAGAAGATGCTCGAGTATGAAGTACGCTACATACCTCTTGATAAATTATGCCTCACACTTGTGTGGGCAACAATCAAGCTAAGACACTACATGCTTGTTCATAAAGTATATGTAGCATCTCGAATGGATCCCCTTAAATCCCTTTTTGAGAAATCCACGCTCAACGAGCGAATATCTAAATGGATAGTTAACCTAGCCCAATTTGATGTGAGATTTATGCCTCAAAAAGCCATCAAAGGATCGGTGGTTTCAGATTTCCTAGTAGATTTCCCTATCGAAGACTCAACACCAACGCATGAAAATAATTTTCCAAATGTAGACTTAATGCTCTCAAAAGATGATAATTGGACATTATACATTGAAGGAGCATCAAACCAGAAAGGATGTGGTTTAGGTGTCTTATTGGTATCACCTAAAGAAGAGCATGTCCCAATCTCAATCAAGTTAGATTTCGACGTTGCCAATAATGCTCCGGAATATGAAGCATGTGTGGTTGGCCTCGAAACTGCTTTGGCATTGGGAGTGAAGAAACTTCTATTATTTGGATATTCTTCCCTCATTATTAACCAAATCTCCAAAAGATGGAAAGTAAGAAGTGAAACTTTGGCTCCTTACCAAACGTATCTAGAAACGCTTACTAACCAAATCGAGAAAGTAGAGTACACCTACTTACCAAGAGAAGAGAAGCAGTTCGCTGATGCCTTGGCAAGATTAGCTTCAATAGTTAGAATTCCTACGAAAATTAAACAAATGCCTTTGACAATAGAGAAAAGGCATAAACTAGCTTATATTCAAGCTATCGAAGATGAGGAAGTAGTCCAAGAGGAGAAAGAGGAAGAACCGTGGTATACGGATATCTTCAACTATGTCACAAAAGGGGAATACCCACCTCATATTGACAAAAGAGCTAAACGCGCTCTAAGACTTTTGGCTTCCCAATTTGTGCTCAATAATGACGAGTTGCACAAAAGGGTACCTAAATTGGAGCTCTTCTATGCGTAGGCAAGAAAGAAGCCCAAAGGGCAATGAAGATAATCCACGAAGGAGCATGTGGAACCCATTTGCATGGAAAAATGTTAGTCCAAAAGATAATGCGACAAGGATAATATTGGACTACCATGAATAGGGACTGTCATTAATATGTGAAAAGGTGTCCCAAATGCCAAATATACGCTAACCTACAACATGTTCCACCGTCCCTCCTTTACACATACACATCCCCATGGGCATTCTGAACATGGGAAATAGATATCATCAGAAAAATTACCCTCCTAGGACAGGAGACCATGAGTACATCCTTGTTGCGATAGACTACTTTACAAAATGGGTTGAAGCAGCCTCATACGCGAAACTCACTACAAAACATGTAGCACTCTTTATCGAAAAAATCATCATATGTCGATATGGAGTCCCACATGAGATGATAAGTGATAATGGAGCTCAATTTCAAGCAGAATGCGAGGACTTGCTCCAAAAGTATGGTATTCAACACCATCACTCTTTCCCATATAAGCCTCAAGCAAATGGTACATTAGAAGCAGCCAATAAAAACCTAAAATTCATCATTAAAAAGATGACTGAAAACAACAAAGATTGGCCTAACGAACTCCACTTTGCTCTTTGGGGCTATCGCACTTCGATCCGATCATCCACAGGAAATACGCCATTTTCCTTGGTCTATGGAATGGATGTCATACAACCCGTAGAATTAGAAATACCTTCCTTATGCATCGCGTTAGAAAGCCAACTCGATGAAGTTGAATGGACAAGGGCAAGATATGAAGAACTAATTCTACTCGATGAAAAACGATTGGAAGCTCTACATCATACTCAATGCTATCAAAGCCGCATGGCTAGACACTTTAATAAGAAGGTCAAGACAAGAAACATCAAAGTAGGAGATTTGGTGTTAAAAGCTTTAAGGAAAAAGGTTCTAGACCCAAGAGGAAAATTTAGGCCTAATTGGTTCGGACCATACATTATCAAAACTATCCTATTAGGAGGTGCTGCAAAACTAACTGATATGGATGGCAATGAATTCTCAAATATGACAAATCTTGACCAACTTAAGAAATTCTATTCATAATTGCTTGAGTTATATACTCAAAAGAGCTACGTTCGGCCTGTTTCCTTAACAAGGATACGTAAGCAAACCTTTATGGGGCACGGCCACTTTAAATTTTACAAATATTATACGCCCGCATCAACACGCTTAGTTAGCGCCAACATTTAGTCAAATATGAGACCAACACGTCGCGACAGGATCATCGCGCCGCGTTGGATTCAAATTATCAGCGATGAATTACTGATATTAATCTGGGCAAGTTTCGATCAATTTCGAGATGTTTCGATTTCTGTACTCGAATTGATTTTTCGAAATTTTTCAAGTTGTTTTCATTGCTTTAAAAAAATAAATAAATAAAAGTTGATTTCATCAAAAAGCCTAAAATTGCATTAATAAATAAAAAATTACATTATTGATGGAATTAAATAAAGCTTATAAATAAAATTGACTAAAAAATAAAAATGGTCTAATAAGTTGAAAGCAATGTAATGCTCTACTTTGCCTTCTCCTTTGTAGCCCTTTTCCAATTCTTCTCTTCTTCTTCCTCATCATCCATCTCTTTCACCAATAAGAATCCCTTAGACAATCTACATAACACCTTAGTAGATATTGTTTCCCCCTTAGCTAACACCCTAACTTTCTTTTCAACCCACACTTTTTTGTTCGTAGACTCAGTCTTTCTTTTCTCCTTGCCCTTAGCAACACTCTTATTCTTAGGCATAACAGGAGTCTTGAATTCAACTTTTGAACCCAAACGGTCTTTGGCAAAAACTATCTTGTCACCTAAATGATCTTTGATATGTGTCTTCTCCGTACTTGCACCTTGAGCTTTACCTTTGTCCTTCTGGTATCTGCTAAGCAACCATTGTTTTACTTCTCTAGAAAAGGTGGAATCACTCGATTGGAGACAACTTCCCATAAGGGACGAGCATACCAATAATCATCAAAACGCTCAATGTCGTGCGACACATGATACTCATAGGGTTTACAAAGGTCCCCATAAGAGATAGTTTGTGCAAGACCATATTGTCTTTTTACTCTGCAGGGGAAATAAAAAGTCATCTTTGACAAGCTTGGGATACGGCATGCAGGTTGAGCATTGGTCCCAACCATCCTCATAATTTTCCACCAAGGGACGACCCACTTGACAGAGAAATCGTGAGCTTCTATGGTTTTACTCCACTCCCGGTGACCTGTCTTCAAAGAACAACGCTTCTTTCTTCTTACAAGGCAATTAGGAGTGTATTTGTCAATGTTGTCAGGAGGACTTATTAATCCAAGTCTCTCCATTAGCCAAACATGCATGAATAAAATAGAATTATTATTATTGCTACAAAATTATATTTTTTATTTTTGTAATTAAAAGTATTAATTTTCTGCCTGTAATAAAATTGGAGATCCTCGAAGTAAAGCTTTGGGGTCTTTCTTCAATTCATCCAAGCTAAGCATTGTTTCACAAACTATTAATGGCATGGAATTCCTCTCGGCATCTATTTGCTCCATAACACATGCTAAAATAGCTTGACCTGTATGCGCGCTACCGTTGGTGAGCAAATATTAGCTAACCATGCAAAACAGGAAGGATCTTCTCTTATAAACATGGAAAGACTCCGATTTTGGTCTATTAAAATAAAAAGATGCGAACTTTTTAAGATCAACCTCGGTGCCATCAACTATGACTTTCAAATCATTGCCTTTAAGATTAAAAAATCGCTCAAAATCTTTATAGTAGTACTCACTTATTGTGGGGATCACTGCTAAATCTAAGGAAGGGAAACCAAGAATCGCACCGAATTCCTCCGGCAAAGGGCTGATCACATCATCGACAAATCTAAAGGAATGGGTATTGGAATCCAAATGTTCTATGGCAGCATGGATAAAGTCAATATCAAGATCTACCCCTTTTATACCAAATAAACCCCCCATATGAAAAAAGTCATGCTATTTCCTCTCCTTAGCTATTAAAGAACGACACCACTCACGGGTTGTTTCACAAAAATTCCTAGCCATCACTAATTGATTGGGAATTTAAAATTTAAAATGCTATTTGCTCAAAATTGTGATGGAATCGGCGTATTTGGGGGCCTTTTATAGACACATCGACAAAAAACCGAATTCTGCACGAATTTATAGAAATCAGAACCATCACGCCGCAATAAAAATTTGGGGGCAGTGCTACAACGCGTTAACCAGAGCACGTTCATTCGACTTTGACTCGGATTTGTACTTCGATTTTTCAGGGGAATTTTAAATTTTGAAAAATTATCCAAATTTATTTTATAAAAACAAATCCTCAAACATTTATGATTGGAAAAATTATTTTAAGTTTAAATTATTATAAGCTTATTTTAATTAACTCCATTTTATTATTTTCATTTTTTTCTTTTTGGGGGTGAAAGTCAGATACCCTCCAATGATAATAAAAAGACAAAAATTTTGAGCAAATTTGTCACAAAATTCACACACTAAAATGCACATAATAAAATGTAAAAATAAAATGCAAGAATAAAATGTACATAGTAAGTCTAGTGTATAAATACATCATGTCTAACAGAGTCATAAATCAATGAAAAAGCAAAGTCCTATATAGTCAAAATACATAAATAAAAATGCATAGGTACAAAGCTATGGCACCGAAGGACGAATACCTAGAGTGTCATAAAACTGCAAGATCCGTGGGGTCACTCCCTGGCCATCATCTGCGCCTACCCTCTGGCCTCGAGCGAGTACGCGTCGAAGGAGTAGGTTGAAATGTGACAATAAGTTAAGTCAAATACAAAGAAGCAATTAGACAAAAATAATACAAGTTAAGAGATATTACCGGCGCGACGTCACCATCATGACATCATGATGCTCAGTGGCGCAACCTCACTAGCTGGTAATGAAAGGCATCCATAGCTGCTGACATCCTCGTCACCACTTCACGTGTGAACTGCGAAAGTAAAAAAGGGGTCGGAGATGATCGAGATACACACGCTGATAAAAGAAAGTAAGAGATAACTCACCCAGGTCTGATGTCGAAGGATCGACCTCTCCACCAAACGCCACTCCCCAGGAGCCGAGGGCACCATCTCCTCGATCGCCCCGTACGTCCCCTGATAGGTGATGGACATAATCGGAGGCACAAACTCCGCAGTCGCTGCTACAGCCTGCAAAAATAAACTCCAACAATTAAAAATCGTGGGAGGCTACCAAAAAGGGAAAATTGAAGGATATAAATACACACCTCCTCCTCCTCTAATATGCAAGGTGGCGGAGCTAACTGCGACAAAACTCGCTCGGCATACGATCGGCCTAGATGGCTAAACCTCCGCCAATCTACACCAATCGGCGCTGAATCCATGTGAGTCCGAAGGCTGGTTTGGTCCATTACATACGCCGGAGGACGGGACGAAACGATAAAGGCCTCGGAGGAGTGCTAGACCGCAACTCTCTCGCCCAAGTACACTACCGCATCATATGTGCCCTCGAAATAACGTCTTTAGACTGTGTACTGGTAAGCCAGCGCAGAACCGTCCAACCCCACCCATGGACGGTAGAGGACCTCAGGGGCCTATAGAAAGAGCAACCATAAGTCTAAATTCTATAAAGAAGATCAAAAGAGATATAACAAACGATCCGTACCGCGAGAAGTGCCTCACTCACGTGCGCAGTAGCAAATATACAAGGATAAAGGCCTCCCCAACTGGCAGTAATGGGGAGCCCTCTGGGCAAAGACCTAGCAGGTGCCAAAGTCGAAAAGTACTCGTAGAACCAAATCTGTGATTATAGAGAAGGTGTAAAGATCAGTAAAAGTAGATACGCACAAGATACCTAATTCGACTAAACAAAAATAGAGTATACCTCTACGATCCTCCAGAAGCTAGAAAGTGTGACCTCCTCCTCAAAGCTCCACTGGCGACAGGCGAGTTGCAGCCCAAGTAGGAAGTCAGCATAGACCAAGCTAGCCCAATCGAAAGTCCCACCCAACCGAAGGTAGCGGAGAGCAGGGAGGTAATACAACAGCGCCCGACTACCCTTGTGAGGGGTGAAGGTCCCTAACACAAGGATCAAAACGAAAATGCGCACACGCTGCTCTAGAGTGGTCGCATCATCTCGAAAAGCTTCCACCAGCAAGGATCGAAGGATAAATCAGCGACTAGTCTGAACTGACCCTGTCCCAGAGCGAGCCCGAACGACGATGGGCCTAGCAACTCGTAAACCTCCGGGGAGGAAAGAGTAAGGTCTCTACCAAGAGGAACTACAATCGACCGGAATTCCAAACCGGTGATGATAGAGAAGTCGCGAGGGGTGACGGTCATCTTACCTCAAGGAAGATGGAACGTGTTAGTGGTGTCCCAAAAAATCACCACTAACGCTCGAACTAAATAACGACTCAACTGCATAGGCTGAAGAGTCACCCCAGTCTCGAAAAGCGAAGTCAAGCCGCATGACACCCAAAATGCAGACAGCTCTGCGTTTCCAGGAATGTAGAGGTCATATAGCTCTCTAATGTCGCTATTGCCTGAGCCGTGGCAACGAACTCGATCGTCGGCAATGCCTAGACGAACGCGCTCCGAGATATGATGGATGGGCGAGAGGTACAAAGTATGCTCGTCCCACGCAAGAAACTCGCTACTAGTGGAAGTCCCCGCGCCTGCGTCAACGGGCTCGTTCTCTCAGTGAGCCCCACGAGACCGTGAGTCGGAACCTCAACGTCGAGCCATACTAGTTATGTTGAACATTTAAGAATAGTAAATTAAAGGTTCTATATTATCTAGAGTTCGCCTGAGTGCACGATACTATGTTCGTAAAAATACAGAGTACGTAATACTAAAACAGAGCATGATTTGATTCAAGCAATAACGAGATTTTTGAGCAATCAAACAACTTCTTGCAACACTATGACAACTATTGTGACAAATTGAGCACAAAAATCAAGCAAAAACATGAAGAACGAGTCACATTATGCGCACGAACTCAAGGGGTTTAACAATGGCAAAATGCTCATTTCTTCACCAAATCAAGCCAAACAAGTCTCAAAATACTCCCAAAGCAATATACAAGGATAAACAAGCAATTTCATGCCAAGAAATTCAACAAACAAAGCAAATTAAGCAAAGTACTTTTCAGATTTTTCGAAAATCCGTGAAGAAACCTGCATGAAATTCATCAAAAACAAGGAGAGTTGGAGCGAAAGTTACATTGATCAGCAAACTAGAGATGAAGAGCGTCAATTTGCAACAAATTTGAACGAATTTGGTTGAGAAACCAGCAAAATGAAGTTTCGAGCGAAACCGAGTGCAAAATGAGGCAAACAGCGAAAAGGGAAGAAGAAGGGTTTAAATCCGGAGAAAGGCGACTTTATCGCGACGCGATAAAATTATCGCGCTGTGATAGCGCTGTCGCAACGCGATATGCCTAACGCGTCGCGATGGCACGTGGCGGCACACGTTGGCTTTCCTTTCTTCAGTGATGCAATTCCTGGGCCCCATAGGGAGCTTATGTGGACATGAATCAGCATTTTGGGTTCCTTGGTATGATTGTTAGCCCCTTAAAAGCAATTGACATGATTAGTAGTCGGCTCGATTACAATCGCGATTAGTGATCGGCCTAACGACGATCATCTTACTTGATTTAAGCGCCTAAGCATTGGCTCATTACAAAGTACAAGGCACCGAGGTATTGGTTCACAAGCAAGCACAAGCGCCAAGGTACCCGCTCATTACAAAATGCGCCAAGATACTGGAAAAGCAAACTACACCGAAGCATTGACAATGCACGCATTTAACAAAAAAACGAAGCATTAGTAAACTGGGGATCACAAGGCAACGAGCTCTTTGACGGCTTTCACTAGGATGTGAAGATCATCAATCAAATTGGTCAAGTCAAAGCATAGACGAGATTTTGACGATAGCTACAAGCAGCGGCCTTTGACGATGTCCCAAAGCGCAGAGGAGATTGTTTACAGCGGTGAGGCACTTCCGTGGCTAGGAATAGCCACAAAACTGAAGATGGCGAAGCACGGTCACCTTCAACAATGTTCCTTAGGATGTGGAGGATTGTCACAACAAATGGAGATAGCGAGGTACTGTTACCTTCAGAAGGTGTTCCCTAGGATGTGGAAGATCGTCACAACAAAATATGCAGCAACAAATCGGTTACTTTAAAGACGTGTACTTGACGGTGCAAGATACGCGTTTCTAATTCTCTTATCTGTTTAACTAACGCTAGTTTGCAGGTATTGGCGTTACAAGAATGATTTAGGATAGCAGAACGTTCTGAATCATTCTACGTCCCTATCGCTACTATGACTTTTGTTTTCGAAACTTATGTCTCTCCAAACTCGGTCAAAGTGGGGGCTTTTGTAGACACCTGATTGTGTCTCCCCAAAAACCAAACCCAATGATGAGTGCCTTTTGCGTCATTGAATATCGAACAAGGTGAAATGTTGAAGAGTCTCGTGAATTCTTCCGTTTTCTAAAATGTTTTAATAAAAATAATTCATTTATGTTTTCGAAAATCATTTATTTCGTATCCTATTTATAAAAAATGTCTAATTTATCTTAGTTTGGTCCATAATATTGCTCCAATAATTGTGTAGTTGGATGGGGCTTTAAAAGACCTTTCCAATGATATATTATAAGCCCAATTCCGAGTTATAACGAGGAAGTTATGGCCAAAACACTAAACTGGATCTTAAATGAATTTTATGGACAACCCAATGATCATGTGGAGGGTCCATTAATTTTAATTGTATTCCTAAAATTATTAGGATTTATTATAGTTTTCTAGAATCTTCTAGAAGGTTATTTTAAATTCTAATGGGATTAGGATTATTAATTATAATTATATTCGATTTTGAAAAGATAAAGAATTCTAATTGGAATAAAACAAGTGTTTCAAAAGATTAAATCCGATTTAATTAAAGATAAGTACGACTCCAAGTAACCTAATTTTATTAGGAGAAGGACTCCGTACGAAATTTTTTTTCATAAGGAAACCATCGCGCCGCGATGGAGCTATCGCATCACGATAACCCTGTCGTGTTGCGATGGAGCCAGTTTTACTTCAAATCTAATCACAGTGGGGCTCAAGTGTGGGATGCTTGAAATATTCCCTGTAGTAGGCAACCCTTTACAGGCTGTGGCCACTTTAAATTTTTTAAAACATCGCACTCCCGCATCAATATGCTAAGTTAGCGTTAGCGTCGCATAAAAAACAAGACCAACGCGCCGCGATAGTCTTATCGCGCCTCGTTGAGTTCGAATTTTCAGCGTCGAGTAACTGCTATTAATCTGGGCAAATCTCGGTCAATTTCGAGATATTTCGACTTCCATACTCGAATCGCTTTTTCGAAATTGTTCAAGATGTTTTCATTGCTTTAATAAAACAAAGAATTTAAAATAAAGTTGATTTAAATTAAAAGCTTAAAAGTTGCATTAATAAACAAAAAATTACATTATTGATGGAATTGAATAAAGCATAAAAATAAAATTGACTTAAAATTAAAATTGGTCTAATAAGATAAAAGCGATGTAATGCTCTAATCTGCCTTCTCCTTTCTAGCCTTTTTTCGATTCTTCTTTGCTTCTTCCTCTTCATCTAAATCTTTCACCAATAGGGACCCTTCAGATGATCTAACTGCTACCTTGGTAGAAATGGTTTCCCCTGGAACAAACACCCCAACTTTCTTTTCAACCCACACTTTTTGCCTATAGAGTCAGTCTTCCTTTTCTCTTTGCCTTTAGTAACACTCTTTTTCTTAGGCATAACAAGAGTTTTGAATTCAACCTTTGAAGCAGACGGTCTTTGGCAGGGATTATCTTGTCAGCTAAATGATCATTAATATGTGTCTTCTCTACACTTGTACTCTGAGCTTTACCTTTATCCTTTTGGGATTTGTTAAGCAACCATTGCTTTACTTCTCTAGATAAAGGAGGAATCACTCGATTGGAGAAAACATCCTATTAGGGACGAGCATACCAATAATCATCAAAACGCTCAATGTCATTCGAAATAGGATGCTCATAGGGTCTACGAAGGTCCGCAGAAGGGATAGTTTTTGCAAGACCATATTGTCTTTTTACCCTGCAGGGGAAAGAAAAAGTCATCTTTGACAAGCTTGGGATACGGCAGGCAGGTTGAGCATTGGTCCCAACCATCTTCTCAATTTTCCAATCAAGGGATGACCCACTTGAAAGAGAAGCGTTTCTTTCTTCTTACAAGGTAATTAGGAGTGTGTTTTTTAATATTGTCAAGAGGACTTATTAATCCAAGTCTCTCCATTAGCCAAACCTGCATGAATAAAATAGAATTATTATTATTATTATTGCTATAAAATTGTATTTTTAATTTCATTCAAGTTAAGCATTGTTTCACCAACAATTAATGGCATGGGATTCCTCCCGGCATCTATTTGCTCCATGACACATGCTAAAATAGCTTGACCCATATGCGTGCTACCATTGGTAAGTAAATATTCGCTAACCATGCAAAAAAGGAAGGATCTCCTCTAATAAACGCGGAAAGACTCCGACTTTAATCTATTAAAATAAAAAGATGCAAACTTTTTAAGATCAACCTCGGTGCCATCAACTATGACCTTTAAATCATTGCCTTTAAGGTTGAAAAATCGCTCAAAATCCTTATAGTAGTGCTCACATAATGTGTGAATCACTGCTAAATATAAGGAAGGGAAACCAAGAATCGCACCAAATTCCTCTGGCAAAGGGCTAATCTCATAATCGACAAATCTAAAGGAATAGGTATTGGAATCCCAATGTTCTACGGCGGCATGGATAAAGTCAATATCAAGATCTACGCCTTTTATGCCAAATAAACCCCCCCATGTGAAAAAACTCAAGCTTTTTTCTCTCCTTAGTAGTCAAAGATGGACACCACTCATGGGTTGTTTCACAAATATTCCTAGCCATTACTACTTGATTGGGAATTCAAAAATCTTAATTGCTATTTGCTTGAAATTATGCTGGAACCGACGTATTTTGAGGCATTTTATAAACACATCGACGCAAAACTGAATTCTATTCGAATTCGGAATCGCGGCTCGACAGACGTATCGCGCCGCGATAAATTTATGGGGCCAGCGCTAACAACGTGTTATCCGGAGTGTGTTAATTCGACTTTGACTCGGATTTTTGCTTCAATTTTTTTGGGGAATTTTAAATTTTGAAATTTTATCCAACTCCATTTTGCAAATACAAATCCTCAAACAATTGTGATTTGAAAAAAAAAATTATTTTAAGTTTAAATTATTTTAAGCTTATTTTACTTAACATTTTATTTTTTCATTTTTTCTTTTGGGGGAGAAAGTCGGATACCCTCCAATGATAATAAAAATGACAGAAATTTTGCGCAAATTTTTCACTAATTTCACATACTAACATGCACATAATGTAAAAATAAAATGCAAAGAAAAAAATGTAAATAGCAAAGTCTAGTGTATATATACATCACGACTAACTGAGTCATAAATCCATAACGAGCAAAGTCCTACATAGTAATAAATATACACAAAAAAATAAATCTACATAGGTACAAAGGCTATGGTGCCGGAGGACGGATGCCAAATGTATTGTAGATTTGCAAGGTTCGAGGAGTCACTCACTGACCATCATCAGCACCCCCGGGAGTCGGAATAGAGAGTGTAAGGCCAGCCTATCCGGTCTGACCCTATTGCTGCTCCTCCGACTGCGGATGCCACGACGTTGAGACCACCTCGTTCTTCCCACCAGCTCTAAAATGGACCAATGTCGGACTACCCCGACAAGGATACCTCACCGCCACTCCCTCGGAAGAAGAGCCGGAATCATCAAGTACTATAGTATGATCGATGTCTCTTTCCCATCCTTAGTCTCGACTGAAGTACGGCGATGCCTTGATCCAATTCTCTCCCTCGAGCCCTCTGGCCTCGAGCGAGTATGTGACGGAGGGGCAGGCTGAAAAATAGACTATAAAGTGAGTCAGATGCAAAGTGGCAAACAAACAAAATAATAGGAGCCAAAAGCATAGTGGTGCAACGTCATCACTACGGCGGTACGAAGCTCGGTGACTTATCCTCACTAGCTGGTACCGTATGGCGTCCATGGATGACGCCATCCTCGTCATAACCTCACGTGAGAACTGCAAAAAAGCAATAAAGTCAAGAAAAATAAAAAAATTACATGCTGATAATTGCAAAGAGATAACTCACTCAGTTATGACGTTGAAGGATGGACCTCGAGATCAGACGCCACTCCTCAGGGGCAGGAGGCACCATCTCCTTAATCGGTCCACACGATGGACATACGCGGAGGCACGAACTCAGTAGTTGCCGCAACCTGCGAAAATAAACTCCAACAATTTAGTATCGTTTGGGGCTACCAAGAAAGACAAAGTAGAGGACATAGAATTGAAGAAAACCTCTTCCTCCTCCTCAATACAAGGCGGCGGGGCTAATCGCGGCATAAGCCTCTCCCCATAAGATCGGCCCGAATGGCTAAAGTTACGCCAATCTGCACCGATCGGCGACAAACCCATATGAGCTCGGATACCCGCCTGGTCCATCATATGCGCGGGAGGACGAGATGGGACGACACAAACCTCCGAGGAGTGCTGAACCACAACCCTCTCGCCCAGGTACACCACAGCATCATAAATACCCCAGAAGTAACGTCTCTGGGCGGTGTACTGATAAGATAGTGTAAAACCGTCCAATCCCATCCATGGACGGTAGAAGACGTCTTAATCATGCAAAGAGGATATTTATGAGTCAAAAATCCTACAAGAAGTTCAAAAGAAATAAATGACGACAAAAGAGATGATCCTAACCGCGAGAAGCACCTTTCGCAAAAGAGTAGTGGCCACCACACCAGAAAAGCGGTCTCCCCAACTGGTAGAAATAGGGAGTCCCCTAGGCAGAGACTGGGATGACACCAAAGACGGGAAGTACGCGTAGAACCAGACCTTTGATGACAAGAAAAGCTTAAGAATCAGCGAAAGACGACACGCAAGACACCTAATCCAATTAAGTAAGAATAGAGTATACCTCTACGACCTTCCAGAAACTGGAAAGAGTGACTTCCTCCTCAAAACTTTGGTGACGACAAGCGAGTCGAAGCCCGAGTAGAAAGTTGGCATAAGCCAAGCTGGCCCAATCAAAACTCTCGACCGATCGAAGGTCGGGAAGAGAAGGAAGGTAGTAGAGAAGCGCTCGGCTTCCCTTGTCAGGAGAAAAGGTCCCTAATAGAAGAATCAGAACAAAGATGTGCACCCACTGCTCTGGGGTGGTCGCATCGTCTTGAAAGGCCTCCACCAGTAAAGACCGGCGGATAGATCGATGATTGGTCCCTACTGATCCGGTCTCATTACGTGCCCGGACAACAATAGGACCCAACAACTCGTAAACCTCCGGCGAATTAAGGGTGAGATCTTTGCCAAGAGGAACAGCGGCAGACCGAAACTCAAGTCCGGTGATAATGGAGAAGTCGAGAGGGGTGGCCGTCATCTCACCCCAAGGAAAGTGAAAGGTGTTGGTGGTGTCCCAGAAGAACTCCACCAACGCTCGAACCAAGTAGCGACTCGACTGCAAAGGCTGAAGTGCTAATGCAGCTTGAAAGAAGGGAGTCATGTCGCAGGACTCCCAAAGCGCAGAAAACTCCGGGTTATCCCAAAGGTATTGCTTGTACAATCTCCTAATGTCAGGGTTTCTCGAACCATGGCAACAAACCCGATCGTCAGCAACGCCGCATCGTACACGCTCTGAAATGTGATGGACGGGTGAGAAATATATATTATGTCCATCCCACTACGAAAACTCCCCCAAGTTGGTGGAAGTACCCTCACCCGCGTTGACATGCTCGTCCACTCGGTGAGCCCCACAAGGGTGTGAACCGAAACCTTGACGTCGAGCCATACTAGTGATGTTGAACACATAAGCATAGTAAATTAAGGATTCTATAGTATCTATAGTTTGCCTAGCCGCATGATACTATGTTCGTAAAAAAACAGACTACGTAGAATTATAGGGAATATTTCAAGCATCCCACACTTGAGCCCCACTGTGATCATACACTTAAGCATGGTGGTGTCCAAAGGGAAGGAAGCTAGAGCAAAAGAGTCGCCAACAAGTTTTAGGAACTTGTAAACCGTTCACAGGGTGAAGGTTACACCCTTTCACGATCCATGAGATCGCTAACTCCATAGTGGTCTGGAACCATGACTGGATATTCGGGGATGAAGGTACAAATCCAACCTAAAAGAGATTGAATCAGCCCTAAGAATAGGCCTCTACTTTATTCTTCTCATATTCATGTGTGCTTTCTGACTAACATACAATCAATAGGTTCATCCTAAACCTGTTTAATCTATGTTGGTTGATTATTAATGCACAAACAAAACTATTATTGGCGATCACTAGAATTAGAATCATATTAGCCTAAACAAGATTATTATTTATCTTAGTAAGCGTGATTATAAGTACAAATTCCCTTTAAACCAGCAAGAGAGGGTGTGATCAAGCAATAACAATAATAACATCAAGCAACATAATAACAACAAATCATTCTAATCAAAGCATAATATTAGCAAGATCCTAGGCATGATACTAACAAGATTAATAACAAATCCTAGCATGTCACTAAATAATAAAAATCAAATCTTTAGCCCTAACATGATACCAACATGATAGAAGAAATAGGAGGCAACCTAAACATGAACTATAAAGCAATAAAAGCATCCTAACATGATATTAGGAATTAAAATAATCTTCGCATGATTTCTATATCAAAAGAACAATAAAGAAATTAAATTACTTATTTCGATGCCTCGTATCTCTTTCTAATAACAAAATACACACGTTAGTAACTTCAAGGAAAATATTAAATCAAACAATTAAATCAAATAATTGAAATAGGGATTTGGGACCAAACCCTCAGATTATCAACCTTTCACGTCTAGGGCGAAGGCAACTTCAAACTTGACTAGGTGTGTCTAGAACTCGTGAATACGGAATTTTGTTAAAGGGGAAGGTTTAGAAAGAGAGAGAAGAATAAGCTAATGCTTGAGAAAATTAAGGATGATTGATGATTGTTGATGATTCTAAGTCTTGATGATTCCCAATGATTCTGAGTGAATGAAAACGGGGAAATACGACCCTATTTATAAAGAAAATAGTCCGAAAACGATAGAAAAGAATCAAAATTTGAATCGGAATAAAACTAACCCCTTTCGCCTGCGACAGATCCCAGAACGAAACGACAAGAATCATGCATGGCGACAGGCTCTGTCGTTTGGCGCTAGTTAAAAGATAAAATGCGCTTTTGCACGGAATCCTTTTCTTAATATAATTAAGCAATTAAACTCTGTGTTTATCAATTTTAAATCAGATTTTATCAAACCAAATTCATTATTTTTCAAAAGATAATTATTAATCCTGACGCCATTAGAACTCAAAATAACCTTCTAGACTACTCTAGAAAATTATAATCAATCCTAATAATTTTAGGAATAATAATTAATGGGCCCTCCACTAGATCATTGGGCCATAAAACCATTTCAGAATCAATTTAGTACTTTGGCCATAACTTCCTCATTATTCATCGGAATTGGGCTTATAATATATCATTGGAAAGCTCTTTGCGGGCTCGACCCAACTACACTACCCAAATAAACGTTGTCGCTGCGTGTAGGAGTTGTCGCGATGCGACATGAATCACGCATCGCGTGATTTCTCTCGTTTGGCGCTAGATTCGGGTTTTCGAAATAAAAAAATTCTTTCTTCTCCATTTTTCCATGCCTGCTTGTATTTGCTCGGTTTCGCTTAAAAGTTCAAATTGCTCAATCTCACTCGTTTCTCAACCGAATTCGCTCAAGTTTTTTGCAAATCGAAGTTTTTGATCTCTATTCTCTCGATCCATTTAAGTTTTACTCAATAGCTCAGTTTTTGCCGAATTTGGCGTGTTCTGTTTGCGAATTTCCAAAAAATTCGAAACTTATGTTGCTCAATTCGCCTTGTTCGTTGAATCTTATGCCATGAAATTGTTTGTTTATGTTTGTATATTATCTTGGGAGTCTTTTAAGATTTGTTTGACTCGATTTGAAGAAGAAAACGAACATTTTGCCATTGTTGAGCCCTTTGAGTTCGTGAGAACAATGTGGCTCATTCTTGATGTTCTTGCTAGCTATTCATGCTTAATTTTTCACAATATTTGTCATAGTATTTTATGAAATCATTTGATTGCTTGAAAATTCTATTCTGCTTGAATCAAAATTATGCTCTGTTTTAGTACTAAGTACTTTGTTTTTGTTCAAACATAGTATCATGTGGCTAGGCGAACCTTAGATACTATAGAACCATTGATTTTCTGTTTTTGTGTATAATTTAGCATGTCTCGATGTCGTGGCTCTGGCTCTCGTTCTCGTGAGGCTCACCGGGAGCACGAGCCCATTGACGAGGGAGCTTTCACTAGCCTAGGGGAGTTCCCTGAGTGGGATAAGCGCACTCTTTACTTTGCGCCCGAGTTTCACATCTCAAAGCGGGTGCGGCTCGGGATGATCGGCGATCGGGTTCGTTGTCACGACTCAGGCAACGAGGCGATCGGTCAGCTGTACGACCTTTACTTTCGCGACAACGATGAGTTGCGCGAGTTATTGGAGTCTTGTGGTCTGACTCCACTACTCCAAGCTACTCGGACATGTACTCTTTTGTGTCTAACCGTTTTCTGGTTCGAGCTTTGGTGAAATTCTTTTGGGACACCACCAACACTTTTCACTTTCCTTGGGGTGAGATGACTATCTCTCCCCTCGACTTCTCTTTCATCACCGGATTGGAATTATGGCCAGCTGAGGTTCCATTCGGCTGTGACATTACTGTTTTCTCTCCGGAGGTGGAGGAACTGATCGGCCCTATAGCTATTCGAGCTCGTGGCGAGGCTTAGCTGATGCAGATCAATGCTCGTTGCATTCGTCGGACCATGCTAACGGAGGCCTTTTAGGATGGTGCGACTACCCTGGAGCAGCGGATGCGCATCTTCGCTTTAGTTCTTTTGTCGGGGACCTTCTCCCCTGACAAGGGTAGCCGTGTGCTACTCTACTATCTGCTCGCTCTTCGCGACCTTCGTATGGTCGGATCATATGACTGGGCCGGCTTGGCCTATGCTGACTTCGTGCTTGGATTGCGACTTGCTTGTCGCCACTGCAGATTTGATGGGGAAGTCACACTTTCCAGTTTCTGGGGACTCGTAGAGGTATACTTTATTTCCTTTAACCGAAGTTCATCTTAGGTTTTGTGCTAGCACTCGCTGACGCTTCCCTGTTTTATAGGTCTGGTACAAGTATTTCCCTTCTTTTTCACCAGCGAGGCCTTCGCCTCGAGGGCTCGCCATTGCTGCCAGTTGGGGAGGCCGTTATAACGACCAGACTGCTACTGCTCGTGTTCGAGAGCTGATTCTCTCGGTATTTTTTCTTAACAATTCTTGTTGGTATTACCCTTAGTAGGATTTGAGCTTATGGATGTTCGTTTTGTAGGAGCCTGATGTTCAGTTTCGGCCATGGGATGATTTCGTTTTTCCTGCACTGCTGTCTAGTACACTTCCAAGTGTCGATATTTTTAGGGGACATACGACGCTATGGTATACCTGGGTAAGAGAGTTGCAATTCAGCACTCTTCAGAGTCCCTTGTTGTTCCTTCTCGCCCTCCATGCCATATGTTCGATTAGACGAGGCTGAGAGCTGGGGCGGCTAGGACACCAGCGGGTACGTCCTTCACTGTCATAGATGTACCTGTACTTGTATTTATTTTGACTTTGTAGGAATTTGCTCATTTGACTCGTCATTTGTTTTAGACACTTTGTATATATATCTATGATTATTATGTCTATTCATTTTTTATTTTTCATATTGTGTGTGCGTGAGAAAAAAAAATTGACTAAGTTTTGCGTAAAAAACTTTCCATCATTTTTATTGTCAATGGAGGGTATTCGACTTTCTCCTTCAAAAAGAAAAAACGAAAAATGAAAATCGAGTTTGAGTAAAATAAGCTTGAATGTAATTAAACTCAAGATAATCAAGTATGGCACAAGTATTTGCAATAAGGTCGGATTTGAGTGGATGAGGCTTTAAAAAGGATAGAAACCGTAAAATTGTAGTACAAAACTGAGTCAAAGTCGAAAAAAGGATCAGTTAGCGTAGCGCGCGAGGCTGACGTGACATACGCCTAGCTATCGCGATGCAACAAGCATCACGCGGTGCGTGATTTCTGTCGCATGGCGCTGATGATATTTTTTCGAATCCATTCAGGATTCGGTTTGCGTCAATTTTGTGCATAAATGGCCCCCAATCTGTCGATTCTGTATAGTCGAACAGGTTAAAAATAGTTCTAGCTTTTATTTCTTAATCATGCTAAGAGCTTTAGCCATTTCACTCGTGAGTAGTGCCAGTCTTTGACTGCTAAGGAGAGAAAAGAGCTTGACTTTTTTCACTTGGGGGGTATATATGGTATAAAGGGGGTAGATCTTGACATAGACTTTATTCATACCGCCTTAGAGTGTTGGGATTCAAATACTCATTGCTTTAGACTTGGTTATGATGAAATTTGTCCTTTAGCGGAAGAATTTGGTGCCATTCTAGGCTTCCTTTCCCTAAATCTTGCGGTAATTCCTAAAGTGAGCGAGTATTATTACAAAGATTTTGAGCGTTTCCTCAACCTTAAGGATAAGGACTTGAAAGATATAGTGCATGGGAATGTGGTTAATTTGAAGGAATTTACACGTTTCTATTTCGACAAACCACGCTCCTAGTATTTTTATGTTTATAGGAGGAGAGCCTTCCTTTTTTGCATGTTGAACCAAAATCTGCTCACTAGTGATAATATTCATGAGGGCCAAGCTATTTTAGCATCTGTCATGGAGCAAATCGAATCAGGTAGAAATCCAATGCCTTTGATTGTTGGAGAAACCATGCTTGGTTTAGATAAATTAAAGAAGAATCCAAAAGCACTTCTTCGAGGTTCTCCAATATTATTACAGGTAGAAAATTAATACTTTTAATTACAAAAATAAAAAATATTTAACTTTGTATAGTATAATAATTATTTGCATTGAATTTTCGCAGATGTGGTTAATGGAGAGACTTGAATTAATTAGCCCTCCAGACAACGTTGGCAAATATAAACCAAATTGCTTTGTAAGACAGAAGATATGCTTTTCCATAAAGATGGGCCGCTGGGAGTGGAGGAGAATCTTTTAAACTTGTGACTTTTCCATCAAATGGGTCGTTCCATAAAGATGGTTGGTGTGAATAGTCAACCTTTTTGTCGTCTTCCTAGCTTGTCAAAATTGACTTTTTATTACCCTTCCAGGGTAAGAAGACAATATGGTCTTGCTCAAAATGTTCCATCTGGTGATCTCTTTCGCCCTTATGAATTTCCCATTGTAAGGAGGGGGTTCCCATTGTAAGGGGTCCTCTCCTTAAATGCCCAAGGCCCTTTAAAAGCCTAGTACTTTACACTTGTTAGGGTGTAGTAGGATTTGAATTCCTGGCTGTTTAGTGGACCTTAAATTAGAATTGGCTCTATCATTACGCTTTTTTGTAAGAAACAAGTAGGAAGTCGCCAATGAGTTTTAGGAAAAACTCATAAACCTCGTTCATGCCTTTCTTCCATGTGGAGTTCATGGAATAATTAGCACGAATCCTAAGTTTACCCATGCCCAAATTGGTCTATAAACCAGAAATGAGTTCGGGAGCGAGGGTACTAAAATAACGTTCCCTTTAGAGGGGAATCGTTATCCTAGCCCTAGTGCGGCCTCTACTAGCTCTTCCTTTTTTACAATTTCATCACCAAACAATATATGCAACGCGATACCTAAAACTATGTTAGTTGATTTTATTTACACGTACCAATTCACGTAGGAATTACATAGTAACGTCGTTATTCTTTATTTAATCAAATTCGTGAAAAAGGACAAGAAAATAAACAATATTCGCCTTGGCTTAAGTGATCAACCAACAATTATTTAATTCAATTCTATTCTTTATTTAAGCAAGATACTATGTGGAATTGATTAATTAATTATTTTAAAGGTGATCAAAAACACTAATTAATTAATTAAGGTTCTTTTAAACAAGAAAATAAATGTGATTTATCTAAGTGCTCGGGAATTTACCACTTCTCTTTTCTAGATCTCCGTTTAGAATACTTATGGACTCCTTCTTGTTGGGGAACCTCCACCGTAGTAACAAAATATCAAAAGGGGTGAGTGTTTAGGACAAGAGGGGCTAGGTTGCACAAGTTCACAAGTATTTCGCCAGAGTTTTTTAGGTTATTTTCTATCTCTTTAAGCCTCGGTTTAAGCTCTTATTTATAGGGAATGATTAGGTTTAGGGTTACGAGCATTCTGCCGCAGCAGGTGTCTCGCGCAACATGATGAGTTGCGCGCGGCATCCCAGCGCAAGTGATTAGGTTGCGCTGCTATGGGCAGCGCAACTAATTGTCTTCCGCGCGGCTTTATGGTAAGATTCGATTTTATATTTTCCGTATAATTCTGAATCTTCCGCAGCGCAACCCTGGAGGTTTCGCTGGGTGTCGCACGCAACTGCATTAACTGCGCGCGGCAGCCTAGCGCGACTGTTTGAGATGTGCTCGGCTTTTTCTGCAGCAGCACTAAAATTTAACCTAAGCGCTCCTAAATCCGTCATTATTGGGTTTTAAGCACAGGCTTAAGCCTAATTATGATCGGGTTTAGTTAATTAGATCTTTGTTTTGGCTTTTATCTTTAATTTGGGCTAGTCTTTTGTGTTTTGTGGCTTAACCAGTTCTCCATAAGTATTCTTCACTTTGATCCAACACAAAGATGGTTTTATTTATCGTCATTGCACTTCCTGTCGGGACATGAGGCCAAAAGTAGATGTCTAGAGTTAGCCCCTACTTTGATCGAGTCTAGAATAGACGATGATCAAAGTAGTCAAGGAAATAATTCCGAGACTCATTCTGCGAAGTTCTCTAAGGATAGAGAAAATTTCAGTAATGTTTAAGGATGTCAAAACAATCCTTGGTTCGCTAAGTGTTTGAAATAAGTAGCTATTAATGCTAGAAAAAGGTTTTCTCTAGTCTTAACGCGCTAAGTAATCTAGATTGATCCTTTGCAATTGTAGAACGCTTTTACAAGTAAAGGTGTTCTGGGTGATGTCAAGTCATGAGAAGAGATTGGTTTTAAAAGGATAAAAGGGGAAGATTTCCTCTCAATCGTGTCATCGTTTGTCTAAAGTCCCACGATATGTCATTAAAACATTAGCCTGACTTTAACAAAGTAAAAAGATGAAAAGGGGTTTTCGGTATTCAAGCCGAAATGGTCCGGTATTCGAGCCGGGTCCGGTATTCCAGCCGGATGTCCACAAGATAAAAATACATGTCTCAGGACTGGAGGCATATATCCAAATCCAATGAGAGGGAAAAAAGTCAGCACCTCTCTCAGCAGTTTTGTCCACAAGATGAGTACACGTGTCTCAGGACTGGGGGCACATGACTACATAGGCGCGACATCGTCTCGTCACTTCTTTATACAGGGGGTGATTCGACACCCTAACTGTCCGGTAAGTTAGTAAGCGCACTAACTACCGTATTTGCTCCCATTCAAGAAGTGCCTGTTCCTAATGGTTCGGCGCGCCTGTCGACTCGTGAGCTAATGCCTACAGTAATTCTCTACCTTTTAATTCTGAGTGGTAGATCTCGCAAAGCTTGGGCTGAAGTGAAATTTTACGCAACACCTACGCCGTACAATTTTGCGCCGTACGATAAGCCATTTGCATTTTTACGCTGCATGAAAATGCCTTCCTTTTTGCTTCGGACGTGAAAAAAGAAGAAAACCCGGACATTTGTAACGTCAATACAGTAAAATGACAAACCTGTCTATGGGTGCTTTTACGTAAAGCACCACCAAGGAACGTCTTAAGGCACTCTTACGAAAAACGTTCAAAACGTATGCTTGGGGAAGGCACAAAGCACGGTGTGCATGCAAGAATGATGCAAAAAACTAACAAAAAAGAAAATAAACTACAATATGCAAAGCAATTTAAAAAGATTTTGATAATTCGCGCGTTATTACGTCAAACAACGTACAAAAACCGTTGGGAAAAATTCAAAACGAATCAAAATCTGAGTACTGGTCTTTTAAGTGACTAGTGTCCACGCACAACATAGTAAGTCGTGTTGGCCAGGCGCGCGCAAGAAAATAGGTTGCGCTAGGATGCCACGCGCAACTTAATGAGTTGCGCGCAACATTTGAATTAGTAAAAGAATTGGAGAAGCGCGATCTGCAACTCGCTTTCTTCTTCTCCTCTTTCTCCAATTTTGATCTCTTCCCATTTTTTGGTTGTCGTTTAAAGTTAAGGAAAGTAAATCTTGCTCCTTTTATTTTACCAGACTATGATCTTGGTTAATAAAATGGAGAAATCGAATGAACAATCCTAACTTGAAGTTGGGGCTTTTGATTCGACTTGTTTTCATGAATTTGTTTGTTTGTCGTTGTTTTAAGAAATATATTGCAACAAATTTCATGCGAAGTTGTAAAGTATTGATCCTGTATGAGCATGTCAAGCGTATGTGTTTTTTTTGTTCATTCTAATTTTGACTTTGTGCTTGAACTTTATTTCTCTTTTTTGCTCACATAGACTATACTTGTTAATTTTAATGTAAATTGAAGTGTTTAGAACAACAATTATGCATTTAAATTATAAATGAAATTTTGAACTTTTATAATAGCATGAATTCTTGCGACTCATTTTTTTTCATGCGTAAGTTGCAAACTGTGATTTCAAGATTTCCACAAAACTAGTTAGTTTTAGGAAATTCTTGAAGAGATCATCGAACTGGAATAGTTTGGCTATACTTCGGGCTTTTGAGCTCCCATTTTATATTTTCGAATATTGTAGCCCCCAATGTTGGGTGACTTCGATGAATTGTTTGTTTTTTAATAATTAGACCCTTTCATGGTGCTTGAAATGGGTCTAGAAATCCTGTGTTTCGTCTTATTATGATAACAACTAGGATCTTGGAAACGATTAAACTAGTGTGTTTAAATCGTTTTTTGACCATTCATAGTTTTAACGAAGAAATTTGCTAAGTCTAGTAATATTGGTCATTCATTAGAACAAGTAAGGGGAAAAATGAAATGTTGTTCAAATTTTTTGTCTATTCTTGCTACTTTTGAATTCTTTCTTTTGAGTTCAAATTTTGTCGCTGTTTTGAAGCTCGAGAAAGTAAATGTTATCCTCCTTGCGAAATTCCAATGTGTGCAACAATGGAGAATAATTTAGAATGAAGACTCCTTAATTTCGAATTTAGGAGTCTTTTGTTTACATTCTAACTCATGAAATTGTTTGTCTTATGTTAATAATGTGTCTTGATACAATTTTCATGATGAATGATTGAGTAGTAAACTTTCGTATGAGCAAGTATCATGATTTTGTTGCTCTATACTAGTCATACTCTTTAATCTCTAGAGTAAATTGAAGTATTGAAACAACAATTATGCACTAAGATTAGTTCTTGAAGTTGAACTTGAAAATGGCTCGAATATGTAACTTTTTTCATGGCCAAGTTCAGTTGCAAACTTAGTTTTCAAAGGAACAAAATGATTATTAAATCATTGTGATGCATTTGAAAATTATAAGGCTAGAGATCTACAACTATTTAGGTGATTCTCGAAAGTAGCTCGAATGGCATGAATATCTCATTTTGTTTTTTGTTGATACTGGAGCCCCCATGTGTAGGGTTATGCGCATTCTTACTATTTCACAAGTCTTGGAGCCCCCAATTTGGGGTAATTCTAATGACTTGCTATTGTTTAGGCCATTCATATAATCATGATATTGAGATGGACCTATGTATATATCCTATTTTTGAGATATTCAGGGTAATGACATGGCTTTTGCATTTTAGTTAAAGTCATTTTCAAGAAAGCAAGTTAGTTATTTGCTTGTTTATAAACCAAAAACAATTGTGTCTAAGGTTTAGTAATTTTACCTAATGTCTAAACGTTTATAAAGATCATTGCGGTGATTTTATTCTCAAAGTTGATTTAGAACATCAAATATTTTCTTCGTTCTTATCAATCTTTGATTTTGGTCTTGTAGGCGGTTCGTTTACCATCCCTTAGCCAATATTCGAAGGAAAACTAAGCGAGAACAATTTCGAGTCAAGAAGAAGTCGAATCTTAATTCATTCCTTTGGAAATACATGTATTATCCAAACGGTTATTGAGAATCTGAAAATTTATTTATTTGAGAAAACAAAAATTCAGAAAGGAAATTTTGAATACTATTTTTATTAGAAACATGTTGTTTCGAACTAGAATTCAAAATTTGAAAAGGGTCCAATAATTTAAATGAAAGTTTGTTTTGAAAAGCAATTTTTTCTAGTAGGAAAAATACATAATCATATTATTTTAAAAACTAGACCCAAAATGAAAAGAAAAGTCTAGCTCGTAATTGAGCGTAACCTTTTTTGTCCAAGATTGATGAAGGTAAGTTGTAATTTGCAACTTATTTCAACAAAGATATGACAGTGTGAGCAAACTTTCGTATGTCTGATTTTGTTTATGTTTTTTTTTTTAGTGTTTGTCATCACTGTCATATTTTGCTAATTGAAAGTGGAGTTCTTCCAATTAGAAGATGTCATAATTTGAAAATGAATATTTACCAAACTTAGGTTTGATGGAGTGTTAGAATAATTTATAAAATTATTCGAATCACTTTTCCAAAATATGGTCTCATTTCAAAATAAAAGTTAAGGTGAGACCTATATTTTTAATTTGAAGCCCCCAAGCGTAGACTTTAGGTGGCTTTTGGAATTCATGTATACATATGCTAGGGGATGTTTCTCATTTTTTTTTAGGCCTCAAGATTTGTATTTCCCATTTGCGGAATATTGCATATGTTTATCATAAATTGTTTGATCAAGTAACATGATTAATTGTCTTGGTCAAATAATAGGAAGTGGTATTCTTCCCTTTGTCATTTAAAGTTATTAAGATGGTTCGTAATAAGCTTTGCATGACATTGATTTAGCAGCATAAATAGCGTGTTCAATTCCAATCTGTAAATAGAGAGAAGTGGGGATGTCTTGGTTTTTTTAAGCCCCCAATTTGAGGCAAAGAACGAAAAATTTATACTAATTTTTCGAGTATTTTAGTTGCTAAATGGGAGGGATCATCCCGACTTACCCCCTAAAAAATAAATGAACAAAAAAGATAGATTTTTATAAAAAGGAAGGGGAATCCAACTTTCCTATAGAAGAATAAAGAAAGAAAATTAGACATGTTTTCGAAAAGCAAGGATTATTGACTTAATATTTGAATCATCTTGATGACTTGGCAGTGAGGTATACGTGTGATAGCGATAACGATCATTTTTTTCATGTAGTGATCATGTTCAATCAATGTTCCTCGCTTAGAGAAGATGGAGATATCCCACGCAGGCGGACATATTAGTTGCTCATCATAAGTGAGAAGACCAATGCTCAAGAGTTGTAAAAGACATCTAAAGTTGACGTCAAGGCTGTCGATATATCAAATCAATTTATTGTGTTAACTCTTTTTCTTTCTAGGCAATGTATATAGAACCTGAATTACCTTGGTAATAAATAGCCCTATTATTAAAAGAAAATGAGATGATTGTTTTTTTTTTAAAGTGATAATCATCTCATTTTTCTTTGGCAAAAGATATGGAAAACATCAAATTTAGTTTGATTCGATTGCTTACTAACATGATGTAATCAAGCCAATGGCTATCAAGTTATCCAAATCATTTGAATTTTTTTTATATGATCTTGTAATCATAACTCAACACTTTATGTATTTTATATATGGGCATAACTACTCAATAGTAGGTCCATATGTGCAAAGGCCTAAGATTGGCCATATTTTCATGGAATGATGATTTTGGTATATGATTATGGTCTACCTCAAGGAGGGCCTTTCCAAAGTCATAACGTGGCTAGGCTTAGGGTTATGAACAATGGACAGGCTCAAGTATACTCCCGAAATCCCTTACTTTTGGTGCTTCTCAAATTTAAACCTTTCTGCTTTGTGTGGCAACTTCCTATATTAGGTGCCTTTTCCTTGTCATCTCTCTTTTGTTTTTTTTCTCTTTTTTTTTTTGACAAGTTTTGTTTTGGGTTTGGAAATTTTTTTTGATCTTTCCTTTTGGGTTTAGACTAACTTTGTGTCCCCCTCTTATGCTTTGTTCCCCCAATTTCCTATTTGTATCTTTGCACTATTCCCATCCCAGGGTATGGAAAAATGTAGGTTGAATAACTAAGGCTTGACGAGGCTCAAAAGGGCTGCCAAAAACATGGATTTTCTCTAAGGTTAAGAATATGGGATTATATTTATGGAGTTTCAAGTTGCCTCCTGTGTTGGTGAGACCATCATATCCATTCTTTGTGGGCCTAAGATGGGCCTCTTTTCATTCAAAACATCTTGTAAGACAAAGCTCATCAAGATTCTTAAAGTGTTGAGTATGTATGCCTTTTGATATTGCATGTTTGTATGTATACTTTTTATTTAATTCAAGTCAATAACAATAAAGAGATTGAAAAGAGAACAAGATAGACGTACTTGAAAATATATTTTTTTATTCATTAATTAATGAGAGTACAAAATAAGTAGATTCGACAGCATGAATCTCTTAGTCTATCATAAAAAAAAGACAAAGGAAAGAAACAAAACAAGACCTAGGGTGCTACATCTTGAATTGTTGACAACTTCTTGAGATTGCGTCTTCGAGCTTTGTCCGTTTCCAACGTAGGTGAAATCCTCTCTTAAAATCAAGTCCATCTATATGATTCATGGTTTCATTTATCAAGTCCCTTTCAATTAATATTCTCACAGTATAGACTTTTTGAAATGTGTCTAAACCAAGGTATTGTAAATGGCACTTGTATGGTGGAGACATATTGTCTATGAAATTTGGAACAAGTTCATGATCCGGAGGTCTTTATGGAATAAGAGCAACCTTTGATCGCCACTTGGAAAAGAAGTCAATGAAGCCTTCTTCTTCCCCTTGCTTAAGCAATTCGAGATCGCGCAAGGTAGTTGTGAGCTCGATGTTATCTCCATGTTGGGTTAAAACCGCTTTTACAACGTCACTCCAAGTGGAAGTTTGTTTTGCATCGAGGTTATAAAACCATGATCTAGCAGTTGGGTCCAATGAAAGAGGAAAAGTACATGCATATAGGCTTGGCTCAACCCCTTTTAATGCCATAATTCCAATAAAGCTCATTAAGTGAGTCCTAGGATTGTCTGTAACCTTAAAGGTTGGCAAATCCGTAGTCAAGAACTTTTCTGGGAGAGTCTTGCCACTAGGTTGCGGTGCAAGCTCATAATTGAGTACTTATTCCCTGAGTTAGCTCGAAGGACAAGTTTCTCCAAAGCCTCTACTCTTTCGGCTCTTGTTTTTTCTTGCAGAATGTTTTCTTTTTCTTTTTCTGCTTTTATTTTAGCCTTTTCTGGTTTTTTATGAGCCTTCATTTGGGCTTCTTCTTCTCGTCGGGTCTTTAGGTTTTGGAGTTCCTCTCTAAGTTTCTCCAATGTTGCTTTGTCACCCATGATTGGACTAGTATGCGAATGTGGAAGATGATCAAGTAATGTGTATCACGAAAAATTGAGCGCGTTCACTTAAACCTTTTCTGCCAAGCATTCAAATAATGAACCAAAGTCAAAATGATTGTTTTCTTTTTTTTTTTAATCCTTGTATTACGAATTCACTTTAAGAAAGTTTGTTGATGAAGAATGTCAAAAAATTCACGAACAATCATTAATGGAATGTCATGATTTGTGTTGACTTCAACAAGGTAATCATCTAAGGATTTTACTGTAAATGAATTGTATTCGAAAAAGGTAGAAGAGAAAGACAAAAAAGTTGGATTGAAATGCTAGTAGAAAAAATGCTATTTGTAACGCCTCATTTGTAACTAACAACTTTTTTTTAGTTACAAGTACTATTTAAGGAATGCTCATCAAATTTTAGGAATATTAATCAACCCGAACATACTCCTTAAAATGATCAAATATACTATTGTATTTGTTGATCACTTAGATTGCAATAGAGATCTATATCATTTTTTTTCAATTATGATTCTCATATTGTTCATCTTTAAAGGATAATATTTTACTATTTGCTTAAAAAGAATGATGGCCTCCGAATGTAAAATCCAAGAAATAATTAAATCATTTTCTCGGTTTTATCATTCATTTCTCTTTTTTTTTTTGAGAAATAATTATTTTTTTTTGTATCATAATTTTTTTTTTTTAAAAGATCAATTTTTTTTTGTTCTATTTCTCTCTCTCTCTCTCTCTCTTTTTTTTTTTTTTTTTTTGTGAAGCAAACATCCCAAGTAAGGTTCTCGGGATTTTCTTTTTAAACCATAAAAGATGTAAATAAATTATACTTTTAAATCAAGGTTGATCAATTACAACTAAAACATGATGAACACGAAATAGACATATTTAAGAATAAACATATTGATGACGTCCTATTAAGGGATGCGAAATTCTAATGACGAACCTCATAAGAAGTAATGTCATTAGTTCGATTATAAAGTACGTAATCGAATCACTATAATCAAAAATAATATCGCGCGTAATTTTCCGTCTTGCGCTAAGGTGGAAAGTGTATCCACATGCGTTTTTTTTTTTTTTTTTTTTTTTTTTTTTTTTGTGTGTGTGCGAAAACGCAAAAGGAACGATAAAAAAAACATATTTTTTCGATTTTTTATTTTTTATGTTATTTATTATTTTTTTTTGAAAAAACGAAAACGACGATCATAGTAAAGGTAATTAAGTTAGACAACGTTGTTAGCCAAATAGATACTTTTAGCACCTACTTAACGATTAACCTTGAAGCGGTAATATCGTTTTCTCCGTATGATATTGCTCATAACGAGTCAAAGTCAACGTTGAACAGTTGGCGCGCGCATGACACAGAGTTGCGCGAAAGTGCCTCGCGCAACTTCTGAACTTGCGCTTGGAGGGCGCGCGCAACTTTAACAGTTGCGCGTGCCACTTGGTAGATTCGACATTTTTTTTTTGCGAAAACGCAAAAAGAACGATAAAAAGAACCTTTTTTTTTTTTGTCGAACCACAATTTTTGCGAATTTTTTTTATTATATCTCTAGGTAACAAGTTGGAATTAGTTAGATTAGACACGAAGAACATATTCATGTAGTCACATAAGCACATAAAAGGAACCGTCAAATCAAACAATGTCATTCTAAGGCCAAGGCTTGGGTGTCGAAGGGTAACATATCTTAACAGACGATGCACGAATCAATCACTCAACGTGTTGAACCATGACATAGCCCTCCCAAAATTTTGTTGGCGATATGGGTGGGATGATTGTTATTGATTTCAGGATATAAGCCTAATGTTAGCACCCCCTAATCAGTGAGCCAATCCCCAATGGTTAAAGTGTGCTATGCTTATGCATGATGCAATGTTGCTTGTTTGGTTTTTAATCTTGTGCAAAAGGAAGATATTATGCGTTTAAGTCTCGCTCTCTAACAAGAGATTATCCAAGTTAATTCTCGTTACAACCCATAGGCAACCTAGTGTTGGAAACCTTGGACCATAACTACGAATTAATCATGTAACCTCTAAGTCCCCAATGGAGTCGCCACTGTAAGGAGGGGGTTCCCATCGTGAGGGGTCCTCTCCTTAAATGCCCATGGCCCTTTTAAAGCCTAGGACTTTACACTTGTTAGGGTGCAGTAGGATTTGAATTCCTGACTGTTTGGGGGATCTTGAATTAGAATTGATTCTATCATTACGCTTTTTTGTAAGAAACAAGTAGGGAGTCGCCAATGAGTTTTAGGAAAAACTCATAAACCTCGTTCATGCCTTTCTTCCATGTGGAGTTCATGGAATAATTAGCACGAATCATAAGTTTACCCATGCCCAAATTGGTCTATAAACCAGAAATGAGTTCGGGAGCGAGGGTACTAAAATAACGTTCCCTTTAGAGGGGAATCGTTATCCTATCCCAGTGCGGCCTATACTAGCTCTTCCTTTTTTACAATCTCATCACCAAACAATATATGCAATGCGATACCTAAAACTATGTTAGTTGATTTTATTTACACGTACCAATTCACGTAGGAATTACATCGTAATGTCGTTATTCTTTATTTAATAAATTCGTGAAAAGGACAAGAAAATAAACAATATTCGCCTTGGCTTAAGTGATCAACCAACAATTATTTAATTCAATTCTAATCTTTATTTAACGCAAGATACTATGTGGAATAGATTAATTAATTATTTTAAAGGTGATCAAAAAACACTAATTAATTAATTAAGGTTCTTTTAAACAAGAAAATAAATGTGATTTAACTAAGTGCTCGGGAATTTACCACTTCTCTTTGCTAGATCTCCGTTTAGAATACTTATGGACTCCTTCTTGTTGGGGAACCTCCACCGTAGTAACAAAATATCAATAGGGGTGAATGTTTAGGACAAGAGGGGCTAGGTTGCACAAGTTCACAAGTATCGACTTACAAGCGTAGAATGAAGCAAGAAGAGCTACATCAGTTGTAAGGTCGTATGTTTTATTTAAAGACCTTTTAAGCCAAAGGCTGGAACAAGTAATGGTTATTATGTTCCATAATCAGCAATTGATCCGTTTACACACGGAAAGACTCACATTCAAAGTAATGAGCAATAGTTGCGAGATTTATTTGAATGGCATGGCTATCCAAGCGTTGAGTCAAGAATGCTTGATTATAAACAAACATTTCCCTAACATGATAAACTCACTAAGCTCAAGTTATGGGCTTGATTTGCGTTCCAAACATCTTTAGAAATGTCACATTGACAAGAACGTACTCAAGGCTCTATTAGATAGGCTCTTGATAGTTGCTCGAATTGGAATCGTTCTAAGACAAGAAAGTCTTACTTGTTGAAACCGACAAAGTAGAGAGCTATTGTTCTCGGTATAGACAATTGACTCCGAAGGCTAAAGAGGATTCAATTACTTCAACGTTTCACAAAGAATTTGAAAGGATATGGCTATATTCATCAAATGTGAACAAACTTGACTTGAGTAGCTCAAGAGTTCAGTGAAGTACAGAATCGACTTGGCAAGATATCAAAACGTCTAGATTAGATCGAGCGATGTTTGCTTGAGCCAAGCGTGACTATCTCAAAGTTATGAATGGAAAATTTCATAAAAAAACTCCACAAAGAACATGGTGTGTCTTCACGGAGACCTCGGTGTCATTTAAAAATGACTCGAACGATGATGGTTCACAACCCTTCCTATAAAGTTCTTAAATATTTGCACAAATGACTAATCTTACACTAAACAAAATGTCGAAGCTAAGAAAGGACGCCATATTTAGTTATGGATAGAAATAACTTCTAAAAGTCTTTTCAAGTATATGTCTAAGGCTCTTAGTCTCAGTGGGAGTTCACTAGCTCAGTGGGAGCAAAGTGGCTCAGTGGGAGCTAGGTGACTCAGTGGGAGCTGAATGGCTCAATAAAGACTAAGATAGCTCAAGTAGGAGCTAACTGTTTGTTTCACAACGAACTTTTACCCAAAGACAATATACATGTCTCTTTGTAAGCATTCAAGTGAGACTACGGGTATTACCTCCACATCCTAATTGAGGACAAAAAAATTGTTTGTTGCTCTAAGTAGTGTCTTTCTAGAAAGTAACACGTTTCCAAAACGACAAGTGGGAGGAAAATGAACTCGATGACCATCGAGCTTAGCAACAAACTAGAACTGAGAATCTCGGAAGACCTTAAAGGACTTCGTGATAATGCTTGATCAAGAATACTCAAAAGGACTTTATAAGTGCCTTAAAAGAGAATTCATTACTCACAAAACATTAAAGATGTTGGAGTAAGATCAACATAATAAAAGGGCTTTGAAAGCGCCTTAAAACTCAGTGTTTGATGCAATTACCCCGTATAGGTATAGAATTCACCAAAGGCTTGGATTGAATCCTATAAATTTTCTATTAAGTTAGAAACAAACCTAAGACTTACAAGCATACTATTTACTATTAGATAGTAAAGGAATAATGTCTTGTAAGATAGCTACGACAAATCCAAATTCCGAATAATGGTTAAAAGCCATGAAAATCCGAAATAGACTCCATGTTTGAAAATCATGTTTGAAACTTGTTTAATCTGCATGAAAGGTGAAAGACCCATCGATTGCAAATAAGTTTTCAAGGAGAAAACTAACAAATGTGGAAATGTATATGCATACATAGCTAGATTGGTTGTAAAGGATATAATTAATTTCAAGGAGTTGATTTTAATAAAATCCCATTCACCAATCGGAATGCTCATGTCTTTTCGTGATTGATCTAGAAAAATTGCGCATATGAAATATGGCAAAATAGATACCAAAACCGCCTTCCCAAAAAGGAATTTTGGAAGTGACTATGGAATAGTCTAAGGGTTTTGAAAATCTAAATAATGCTAGATTTGAAAGCAAGCACATGGAATCCGTCATGGGATTAAAGGAAGCATTGCATGAAGGAATTGGAACGTGTTTTCTCATAAAGTTAATAAGAGGATTGACTTATGGAGAAACATAGAAATTCTGATGAACAAGAAGTTTAGTGGGAGAAAAAGTAATGGTCCAACAAGATGTTTACGAACTCTATTGTGAAACAACTATCAAATGCTAAATGCTTAGATTTGAAAGTATTTTTCGACAATGGACCGAGCTAAAGACAATACTTAGTACATGTTGGGAATTAAGTTCTATGGTATAGACTTAATTTAAATGTTTAAATGAGTAAAGGAAATTACCATGAAAAACATGAAGGACTTTGAAAGGCTTTCGACCCATATGTATGAAGCTAAGTAAATGTTTGAACTAAGTATAAGCTAGGCTAAGTACTAAATCAAACAAGAAAGACTCTAGTAAGAGACTTTCAATCATATCATATAGCGAACAATTTGGCAAGACTCAGTGTAACTGTATGAGCTAAATGTCACATGGATGGAATAAAATTGAGAATAATTCTAGAATTAAATCCATCATGTAAAGCTATGATATGGAATCGTCAAATGACTTACATGCTTAGAGCATGTGAAGTACGTATATAATACCAATCAACATTAATCTAAGTATTAGATCATTAGATTATAGTCAAGAATATCCAAAGAACTTAGATAAGTAGTTGGATGAGTTCTTGACGCATGGAAACAAATATAATTTGAGTTTTGATGTTGCAAGCACAAACCTTAACAAGGATTAGTTCCTTAGCAAGGAAGCCATTTATAAGCACGAGGCAAGAAGTGTCGTGGCTTGAGAATGGTAACATGGATGTGCATCCATGTATAATCTGCGGGAATTTAAGGAAAATTTCCATGATCACAAATGATTAGGGTATCCCAAATCGTTGTGAGTCGCTTGGAGTAAAACCCAAGCAAGGCATCATCGGGGAGTCTACTAAAATATATGTTGAGAATATTGTTGCCTTAAAGGCAATAATAAGATAGATTTTAAATGGAAAGGTTCGTTGTTGAACATAAATGATTGTAGGTTATCAAGTAGAAGGTCTCAAATCATGAAAATGAGTGGGAGCCATTGCTTGGACAATAAATCCTGAATCACATATAATCCATTAACATTCCAAAATTTTATCATCTTATTATGGAAATGGTGGATAATGAAGATGCTAAGGTTTGCAAAGTAATTATAACTAAACCTATGCAATAAGTGAACGACAACATTCATAATTTCATGAAAGAAATCAAGCATATCAAATATGAGTGTGATTTCTATGAATGTTTTATGAAGAGTACTACTCTTAAAACATTTGGGAAAAACCATTTATCATAAGATGAAACATTGTGAAGTTTCATAGTGGAATAAAATATTTCTAAATATTCCACAAAACTATTTAGTTGTGGTTTAGAATTAAATAATGAGTCCATTCGATTTTAATAAATATTCAAAATAGGGTATCAAGTCAATGGCTTGGATAAAGAAACACCTATTAAGTGAACGTTGAATATTTGAATCGAAAATTATCCCTAATCAAGGTCGTATTTTGTGGACGAATAATGACCATCAGAGATTAGTGTGTAGTATGATTTGTAGCACTGTTTCTTGTGTTGTGAGGATACAAATCATTTGCACAGGTATTAGTTTAGAACCATATTGGACAGACCTATAAGGATGCTTTAAGAGATTAAAAATCGTCATAAGTATTTTCTCATTATTACTATCGGAACTCTTTTCCTTTGACCATGAGTAGTGGGAGATCTCTTGTTTGAGTACTGGTCCGCTTTGGTATCCGCCAAACGTCTGCCGTAACTGGGGATTATAACGACAGATATCGGGCGGGTGAGTCCTCTTAGTAAGAGAAGCTACATTACAAGACTGGAAATGTCCCCCTACTAACAATAGGGAACATGTCTTGTTGTTTACAAGGCCTCTCGAAGAGCGAGACTGTGAAAAATGCATGGCCGTGCTCAGATGGATTTTAGAAATCATCTGCTTATTGACAGTCAAACTCGGATTGCGAGAAACACTTCTGGACGTAACAGAGATGACTAGTAATCTTACTCTGTAGTTCATGAAGAGACATGAAGAGACATAGGATAAGGGCTATACACTAAATGCACACTTTTCCGGAAGGACAAGTAGGAGATTGAAAGGAATGGTGTCCTTCGAACAAGTGTATTATTCTGATAGCGGGTTCAGAATTATTAGAAAGCTAATATATTCAGTAAGGTCAAGTGATCGGAATGCCTGGGTGGAGGCCGCTTCCGATCAGTAATATTAATATAATTAATATTACAGCTTAATCTTGACTGAACCCTTCGGGTCACACCCAAGCAAATATAAGCGAACCAACTCGACGAATTAATTCGGAAGAAATTAATTCGTCGCCTGAGTGTTAAATATTTAGACATCGGTAATTCGAGCTTAGAGCGTCAAAACCGATCATCGGAAGTCGAGTCTAAAATGATAAAAGACGAGACGCGCAAAATAATAATAAATCGACCATATTCCCGAAAATACCCCTAGCATCGGTGTGCCCTGAGCATCCGAATGCTAGGGGCAAGACGAGCTAGCACACCGTGCTAGCAGCCCCGGCCAGCCGCGGCTAGGCACAGCAGCAGCCGCGCCATGCCACGGCAGCAGCCGCACCAAACCGCAGCAGCAGCCGCAGTGCGGGTTGGGCTCGGGCCAGGTGCGGGCCGGGCTCGGGCTTGGCTCTTGGCTTGGCTCGGGCCATAGGGCCGTGGGTTAAGGGGAATTATGGAAAATGGGAGTAAGTAAGTGAGGACATGTGGCACAAGGAGAGTATTGAGTGGGGAACAAGTATGGTCCCCTACTCTCCATGTGGTCCTCACCAACCCATCTCACATGGTAATGCCACTTGTATATTTATTATTAGTTTGCAATTTTAATTTAATTTAGCTTTAAATTAATTTGTGGAATTTCATGATCCCACATTGATGGGATAGAAATTCCCACTCATACTTTCCTCTATAAATACCAAGCTTTGGGATTTAGAGTAGAGTGCTTGAGTGGGAGTTAAAAAGAGCATTCCATAATTTTTGGGAAAACTCTTAAACTCACATAACACTCGGGTTTAGTTCGGACCTTGCTAACCCCAAGGTAGTAGACCTTAAAGTTGTGTTCGCCCATTTGTGGGTGGATACCGTCGGAGGCGCGGCGCTTGACGTGCTAGTAGCTTTCAAGTAAGAGCCCTGGGTTTTGGGAGAAGCTCGCTTCGAGGGTAAGATTCGTTATCTTTTCTTTGGGAATATTTATTGATGCTTTGTGATTTTAATTATTGCGAGTGGTTCCTTGGGAGGGGTTGTTTCCGCGGTGAGTCGGACTCACCAAACCCCAACAGAATTAGCTCCTCATATCTCGCTCTAGTCCATTCGACTTCATCGAGTTTACTTTCCAACGCAATGCGTTGGGAAGGTATTTCTAGCTCTACAGGTTGTACGGCATCCATTACATAGACTAAGGAGAATGGCGTATTCCCTATTGATGAGAGAATTGACGTGCGATAACCCCTAAGAGCAAAATTGAGTTTTTCAGGCCAATCCTTGTAATTCTCTGTCATTTTCTTGATGATGGTCTTGAAATTCTTATTGGCTGCTTCTACTACACCATTTGCTTGAGGTCTATATGGGGAAGAATGGTGATGTTGGATACCATACTTTTGTAGCAATTCCTCACATTCTGCTTGAAAGTGAGTTCCATTGTCACTTATCATTTCATGTGGGACTGCATATCGACAAATAATGTTTCTTTCGATAAAGAGTGCTACATGCTTTGCGGTGAGTTTTGCGTATGATGCTGCTTCTACCCACTTTGTGAAGTAATTGATTGCTACTAGGATGTATTCATGACCTCCTGTCCCAGGAGGAGTAATCTTTCCAATGATATTTATTCTCCATGTTGAGAATGGCCATGGTGAAGTGTAGGTGTAAAGGAGAGATGGAGGAACATGCTGCAAGTTAGCATATATTTGGCATTTAGGACATCTTTTTACACAGTGATAACAGTCCCTATTCATGGTAGTCCAATAATATCCTTCGTGAATTATCTTTTGGACTAGCATCTTGCCATTCATATGAGTTCCACATACTCCTTCGTGGACTATTCTCATTGCCCTTTAGGCTGCCTTTTTGCCTACTGACAAGAGAGCTCGACCTTTAGGTACCCTTTTGTGTAGCTCATTGTCTATAAATACATATTGGGAAACCAAAAGTCTTAAGGCTCGTTTGGCTCGTTTGTCAACGTGGAGTGGATATTCTCCTTTGGTGACATAGTTGAGGATGTCTGCATACCACGGTTCTTCTTCTTCCTCTTCTCCTTGGACTACTTCATCATCTTCTATGGCTTGAATATAAGTAGGTTTATGCCTCTTTCTATTGTCAAAGGCATTTGCTTAATTTCTGTGGGAATTCTAACCATTAAGGCTAGCCTTGCCAAAGCATCAGCGAATTGATTTTCCTCTCTTGGTAGATATGTGTATTTTACCTTTTCTAACTGATTAGTGAGAGTTTCCAAATATGTTTGGTAAGGGGCCAAGCTTTCGCTCCTTACTTTCCACCTTTTGGAAATTTGGTTGATGATTAAAGAAGAATCTCCAAATATTCGAAGTTTCTTTACTCCCAATGCCAAAGATGTTTCGAGGCCTACCACGCATGCTTCATATTCCGCAGCATTGTTGGTAACGTCAAATTTTAACTTTATGGAGATTGGGACATGTTCTTCTTTAGGTGACACTAAAAATACTTCTACACCACAACCCTTTGGTTTGATGCTCCATCAAAGTATAACGTCCAAGTATCATCTTCTGTAAGCATTAAGTCTTCGTCTGAAAACTCATTTTCACGTATAGATGTCGAATCTTCTATTGGGAAATTCGCTAAGAAATTCGAGACCACTGATCCTTTGATATCCTTTTGAGGCATAAACCTTACATCAAATTGGGCTAAGTTAACTATCCATCTTGATATTCGCCCATTAAGTGTATATTTCTCGAAGAGATATTTTAGTGGATCCATCCGAGATACCACATGGATTGTATGAACGAGCATGTAGTGTCTTAACTTGGTTGTGGCCCACACTAATGCAAGGCACAATTTCTCAAGTGGTGTGTAGTGTACTTTATACTCGAGCATCTTTTTGCTTAAGTAGTAGATGGCGTTTTCTTTTCCTTCTACTTCTTGTGCGAGCATAGCCCCCATTGTCTCTTTGGTGACTGTTAAATACAACCTAAGAGGGATTCCCGGGAGCGCAGGTGCTAGTACGGGAGGATTAGCAAGATAGGATTTGATTTTCTCAAAGGCTTTTTGACACTCATCGTCCCATATTACTGGCACATTCTTCTTTAGTTTCTTGAATATGGGTTCACATATCGCGGTTAATTTGGATATGAACCTACTTATTTATTGCAATCGGCCAATGAATCCTCGAATTTGTTTCTCGGTTTTGGGCGGTGGCATTAACATGATTGCTTTAATCTTGGTTGGGTCTATCTCTATTCCTCTAGAGCTAATGACATATCCCAAGAGTTTTCCTGAGGTGACTCCAAAGGCACACTTAGATGGGTTTAACCTCATGTCGTATTTCCTCAGCCTTTCGAAGAATTTTCTTAAGGATACTAGATGTCCTGGACGATCTTTTGATTTTACAATCATATCATCCACGTAGACCTCAACTTCTTTGTGCATCATGACATGTAATAAGGCAGTCACTGCTCTTTGGTAAGTGGCACCCGCTTTTTTCAAACCGAATGGCATTACCGTGTAACAGTAAGTGCCTCATGGCGTTATGAATCTAGTCTTTTCCATATCTTCCTCGGCCATGAGAATCTGGTTGTACCCCGCGTATCCATCCATAAATGAGAAAAACGCATGATTTGCTGTGTTATCTACTAAAATGTCGATGTGTGGTGAAGGGAAGTCGTCCTTTAGAGTTACCTTATTTAGATCTCTATAGTAGACACACATTCTTACCCTTCCATCTTTCTTTGGAACTGGCACCACATTTGCAACCCATTCGGGGTACTTAAATACCCTTATAAAACCTACTGCTTTTTGTTTTTGAACTTCTTCTTTTATTTTTAGAGCTATGTTGGGTTTCATTCGACGTAACTTTTGTTTTACAGGTTTCATTCCTGGGATTAATGGTATTGTGTGTTGAGCTATTTCTCTATTTATTCCTGGCATATCTTCATATGACCAAGAAAATACATCGATAAATTCTTTTAGTAGATTAATTAAACCGGTTCTTTCTTCTTTAGTAAGAGTTAGTCCGATTTTAACTTCTCTTTTAACGTTTGGATCTTTTGAGATATCCACTATTTTAGTGTCTTCTATTACTGGTATTTTATTCTCAAGTGTTTACATTGCTTTAATTATTTCTTTGTCACTTTCATTATTAGTTAAGCAATGCTTGTCATCTTGGGTTAAGGAATGACACGAGGAGTAAGCGAAAGAAGACATATTATTGAATTCAGAAAACATTACATCAAATAAAGAAATGTCCGTTGGAACTTGACCACTAACTATCCTAGGAGTAGGTGCTAAAGTAGAAGAACTAGGGAGAGGTACTATAGCTAAAGATTTTGAAGACTCGATAGGGGAAGACTCAGATTCAGACTCTGACTCAGACGACTCATCGAACATAGGTCTTTGTCCTGTTGTTATAGAGATCTTCCGTCCGCTTGGTGTAGTCACCTTAACAGTCTTTCGCCATCCCTGGAATAATCCCTCTGCTGGAGTGATAAGCTTTGAGGGGTCAAAGCTCTCGCTTTGTAATGCTGTTTGAATGAGCGCGGAGTTGTCTTCAACATATTTTGGCTCATTCTTCTCATGCCCAAAAAGAAGTCCCATGACATTAAAGTCGAAGCATGGAGGTGCTTTCTCCTTATAGATAGAAGTTGGGATGTCATCTAAGAAGTGACAATCTAGCAAGATTTGGAACCCAGGTTGTCTTATTCCATTTTTGACAAAGGGCTTGAGAAATTCATAACATGGATAATCTTCACCCTCTCTTATGAATTGTCCAATTAGGGTAAGGGGATATTGATCCATTGGGATTGCTTTCTTTTGGGTATGAGCATTTCTCCGCGCATTAGCCTTTTCCTTGGCTTGCATATAGTCTTTCGAAGTCGGTTCAAAACCAAGTCTAAAAGTATCTAATTTAGGAAGGCCAGGCGATCTTGTTTGCATTGCTACTCCTTTCTTCTTTCCTAGAGTCATTCTAGGAAAGTGTCCCTGTTTTCGGAGTATACCATTAACTATCATATTTGTATGGAGGTCATAGCAAAGAGGGGTCCTTTCATTTTCCTCGATTAAGGAGACCTCTTCTGCGTTAAAGCCCCATAAGTCTTCATCGTTGTCATCGTGTTCCACATTTATGAGAGGCTTATCAATTGCCTTGATTCTTAGTTGGGAGGCATTGATTGTAACAGGAATTCCTCCAACTATAGCCTTCACTTGTTGATGAAGTGATGAAGGGACGGCCTTAAGGTCGTGAAGCCAAGGGCGTCCCAACAATAAGTTGAAAGAAGCCTTGATATCAACCACTTGGAAAGTTGTAGCGTGTTCCAACTCCTGCGGTAACATTCATCGTAATAGTCCCAAGAGCTTGGCGACGAGTGTTTTCATAAGCTCTTATTCCATGTGTGGATGGAGACAAGTCTTCATCCCTTATTCCTAGCATCCTCGCAGTTCGTAGTGGGCAAACATTGATTGCTGACCCATTGTCTACAAGAGTCATTGGGACATTCGTTCTCTTGCAGATTACTGTGAGGTTTAAGGCCTTATTGTGTTTGTCACCTGTTGGAGGTAAGTCCTTGTCAGAAAAGGTGATTAGATTGATGGGACTTGGAAGATCACTAGTGAGAAAATTAGCAAATACCTCAGGAGTGGTTTCTGAATCTATCCCTACTTTAGCCAAAGCATCCATTACTGTAACTCTATATTCACGGGATGTGGCTAGTAGTTTCCATACGTTCATTTCTATCTTAGTCTTTTTAAGTTGTTTGACAACGTCATTGTCTTCTATGATTGGTATGGGAACTTGTTGGGTAGTAGGAATGAGTTGTGCAGTGATGGGAGGTTGCACTCTCCCTGATCTTGTGAGAACATCTATGGATGAATCCTCTTCATCCCAAATGTCATCTACTGGGTATATTGTGGAAAGTGGGGTTTCTTCCGCATCTTTGAGGTAGACATCCTCATCATCACTTTCCTAGACTCCGTTGATGCTAACATCCCTTTCTGGTGGGATTTGGACCAACTTTTTACTGTTAATCAACCCCTGGATTAGATCTTTGAATTTGAAACAGGGTTCTATGGTATGTCCTCCTGCTTGATGGTACGGACAATAGAACCTATCTGTCTTTTTCAAAGATTTAAATGGTCTTGGCTCGAGAGGTTTGATCTTCCCACTCTTGAAGAGCATTTTGAACATGTTTGCGTAAGAAGTCCCAATTGGAGTGTAAGGCTTGTCACTCCTTTTGGGTGCTTTGACTACTAGGAGAGAAAATGGCCTCCTCTTAGTAGTCTTTGTAGGTGTCGCCTCTTTAATGTCACGCTTATTTTGAGTCATCTTTACATGATCGAGGGCCTCGCGACATATGACTATTGCTTCCTTTACCAGTTGTGTGAGGACCCATACTTCTTCTTTTGTAGCAAGTTGTTGACCTGTAGGAAGATCACTCATGGCATCGAAAAAGGTTTCCTCCTCTTCCTCAATAGCATGGGTTTCTTTGACTAATTTAATGAGGGACGATGGGTCAATATCATTTTCCTTATCAGAAATAGCCAGAGAATCTGAAAGTGGGGCGCTATTGATGCTTGGCTTCTTACTTGCAGGGGGCAATGGAAGTTTATTTCTATTAATCAGATCTTGAATAACTTCCTTTAGTAAGATGGCCCCTACATTGATGGTATTTACAATGTGTATAGGGGTTCTAACTAGCTGCCTCCTTTCGACCGGTGGATCTCCAAATGGTCCAATGGGAGTTATAAGACCTTTTGCATGAAGGCGATCAAATGCGTTGTCATAACTCATGCCAATAGGAGTAAAGTTCTTCCTAAATGGCTTCTTTTGTCCTTGATTATTCATAGCAAGGACTTCATTCAGATTAAAGGTACTAACGTTGTTTGAGTGGGTGGTTTTGGAAGAAGAAGGATTGTCGTTCTTCTTCCCTTTCCAGCCACTGTTGGAGTAGTTAGCAGCTTTTTGCTTTGCAAGGTCCACTACTACAAAATAGGCCAAAGAGACCCGTCCAAATAGGCCAAAGAGACTGCCTTAGAGGCGGTCTCTAGCTAAGCGGTCTCTTTGGCAAAGAGACTGCTTTATTAAAGGCGGTCTCTATAATGAAAAAACTGAGACCGTCTATCTAAGATAGGCAGTCTCATTTTCTAGAAAACTGAGACCACCTATTTTAGATAGGTAGTCTCTTTTTTAGAAAAAATGAGACCCTTATTTAACTAAACAGGTCTCTTCAGCCTCATTTAAAATAAAATAAAAAAATTATTTAATTCGATCATCAATATAACTCAATTGTATTAAATTTTCATTTTTACATAATTAAATATTGAGTACAAAATAATTCTTAAATTTCATATATCTAAAAATTACAAACATAATACAAACATCAGTGAAAATTCAATACCAAAAAGCTAATTAAAAATACAATAAATTGTGGCTCCTTTTAGATCTAGAGAAATACTACGAGTAATCCGCCCAGATACTTCAAGCTTTAAAGATCTTCAATTACAACTTTCTCCACTTCCAAACTTGTAGATCTTCACCTACAATCTCAAATACAAACACGTAAAAAAGAATTAAAAAAATTATCCAACAATATAAATCAAAACCATTATAACGGAATATAAAAAATTAAAAAAAATTAAAAAAAAAACAACAACAACAACAAAAATCAAACAAAAAAAGGAAAAACAGAAATTATTCTCCAGAATATATAAATCAAAACAATTATGACAGAATTAAAAAAACGAATAACAAAATATCAAAGTTAAGAAAAAATAAACTAAATGAAGAACCGAAAAAAAAAAGTTCTAGAAATTATAACTTATCAAAAACGAGATCTAAAATAAAATTCGTTTTAAATGATGATTAAACACAAAATCAAAGCAAAGAATTGGAATCCCCACTTGATACTCACACGTGACAATCCTAATTCAAAGAACCCTAAAAATCATAGAATTTGAATAAAAAACGAAAGAATTGAGAGAAAAAAGGAAGATGTTAGTTAATTTATAGATCTTGAAAATAGCATGAAAATTGAAGAACACTCATCAAGACGAAATTTTACAAAAAAAAAAAAAAAAAAATGAAAAGAGAGAACAAAATTAAACAAACCTTCTCCGTGCCCTTGCATGCTCGATCTAATCGAGAAATTGAATTCACAATACAATAAAAGAAGAGAGACAAAATCAAACCGAATCATACCATCAAGTTTTCGAATAAAATCACATTGAAGTGAGTACATTAATTTCGAAAAAGAAAAAACTGAATCGAACGAACAAATTCAGACAAAATTATGGTAGAAAAAAATTTAAATTATTGGGTTTACAAAAATCACTAGAAATGTTGTGAATGTGTTATGAGTTTAGGGGTTAGAGAAGAAAGAAGTGAGGAGAGAGAGGCGGGGAAGAAGAAGGGAGGAGAGAGAAGGAGAAGAGGAAGAGGGGCGGCGAAATGAAGAGGGGTGAATAGGGTTTCTTTTTTATGTTTTGTAAATATAACTATACAAGGGAGACCTATTAAATGGATAACCGGTCTCTCCTACTAAATTTTTAAATTTTTTTTAAAAAGAGAGACCTGTTTTCTTAATAACGGGTCTCCAACTATTTTTATATACAAAAAAATAAAACAAAAAAAGCGAGAGAGACCCGTTATCTTAGATAACTGGACTTTCGAATATTTTTACCTTCAAATAAATGAATTTTGAGACCCGATATCAATAATAAATGGTCTCTTGAATCAAAGAGACCCGTTTTGTAGATAACAGGTCTTTTATATCGGGTCTCTTTGGCCAATTTTGTAGTAGTGATCGTCCTCGATGTTGATTCCTATGTCATAAACGGCCTTGAAAGTATTCAAATTACTTTGATATTTGAGATACTTAGAATATTTTTCTTGGAGGTTCTTAATGAACATCCTTACAGATTCCTTCTCACTAGGCACCTCGACCATTTTAGCGGAAGTTTCCCTCCACTTATTAAAAAAGGAAGTAAAACCTTCATTCTCTTTTTGTTTTAACATTTCAATTTCTCTATGATCAGTTTTAACTTGAATGTTACATTCGTACCTATCAATGGAAGCGTTTACTATCCCATCCCAAGTAGAGATCTTTTCTTTGTCAAGGGAAAAGAACCATTGATGGAAAACAGTTTCAAGAGATAAAGAGAACAAAGAGTGAAAGACTTTCCTATCAATCCCCTTAATGTTCATTATGGTTTCGAAAGCTCTTAAGTGGAAATAAGGATTGTCAGTTGGTTTGAACCTAGGGATGTCATTGACATTGAACTTCTGCGGAAGAAGCTTCTTGTCAACTGAGACCCCTTGTGAGCTAATGCCCTGGAACTTATAGTCATTAGAGAGTGTAGACATCTACTTTTGGCCTCCTGTCCAGACAGGATGTGCAATTACGATAAATAAAACCATCTTTGTGTTGGATCAAAGTGAAGAATACTTATGGAGAACTGGTTAAGCCACAAAACACAAAAGACTAGCACTAATTAAAGATAAAAGCCAAAACAAAGGTCCAATAAACTAAAACCGATCATAATTAGGCTTAAGCCCGTGCTTAAAACCCAATAATGACGGATTTAGAAGCGCCTAGGTTAAATTTTAGTGCTGCCGCAGAAAAAGCCGCGCGCATCTCAAACAGTCGCGTTGGGCTGCCGCGCGCAGCTAATTCAGTTGCACGTGACACCCAGCGCAACCTCCAAAGTTGTGTTGCAGAAGATTCAGAATTATACGGAAAATATAAAATCGAATCTTACCATAAAGCCACACGGAAGACAATTAGTTGCGCTGCCCATAGCAGCGCAACCTAATCACTTGCGCTGGAATGCCGCGCGCAACTTATCCTGTTGCGCGCGACACCTGCTGCGGCAGAATGCTCGTAACCCTAAACCTAATCATTCCCTAAAAATAAGAGCTTAAACCGAGGCTTAAAGAGACAGAAAGTAACCTAAAAAACTCTGGCGAAATACTTATGAACTTGTGCAACCTAGCCCCTCTTGTCCTAAACACTCACCCCTTTTGATATTTTGTTACTACGGTGGAGGTTCCCCAACAAGAAGGAGTCCATAAGTACTCTAAACGGAGATCTAGCAAAGAGAAGTGGTAAATTCCCGAGCACTTAGTTAAATCACATTTATTTTCTTGTTTAAAAGAACCTCAATTAATTAATTAGTGTTGTTTGATCACCTTTAAAATAATTATTTAATCAATTCCACATAGTATTGCATTAATAAAGATTAGAATTGAATTAAATAATTGTTGGTTGATCACTTAAGCCAAGGCGAATATTGTTTATTTTCTTGTCCTTTTCACGAATTTGATTAAAAAAAGAATAACAACATTACGATGTAATTCCTATGTGAATTGGTACGTGTAAATAAAATCAACTAACATAGTTTTAGGTATCGCGTTGTATATATTGTTTGGTGATGAAATTGTAAAAAAGGAAGAGCTAGTAGAGGCCGCACTAGGGCTAGGATAACTATTCCCCTCTAAAGGGAACGTTATTTTAGTACCCTCACTCCCGAACTCATTTCTGGTTTATAGACCAATTTGGACATGGGTAAACTTATGATTCATGCTAATTATTCCATGAACTCCACATGGAAGAAAGGCATGAACGAGGTTTATGAGTTTTTCCTAAAACTCATTGGCGACTCCCTACTTGTTTCTTACAAAAAAACGTAATGATAGAATTAATTCTAATTCAAGGTCCCCCAAACAGTCAGGAATTCAAATCCTACTGCACCCTAACAAATGTAAAGTCCTAGGCTTTTAAAGGGCCATGGGCATTTAAGGAGAGGACCCCTTACGATGGGAACCCCCTCCTTAAAGTGGCGACTCCACTGGGGACTTAGAGGTTACATGATTAATTCGTAGTTATGGTCCAAGGTTTCCAACACTAGGTTGCCTATGGGTTGTAACGAGAATTAAATTAGATAATCTCTAGTTAGAGAGCGAGACTTGAACGCATAATATCTTCCTTTTGCACAGAGTAAAAACAAAACAAGCAACATTGCATCATGCATAAGCATAGCACACTTAAACCATTGGGGATTGGCTCATTGACTAGGGGTCGCCAACACTAGGCTTCTATCCCGAAATCAATAACAATCATCCCACCCATATCGCCAACAAAATGCCAGGAGGGCAATGCCATGATTCAACACGTTGAGTGATTGATTTGTGCGTCATTTCTTAAGATATGGTACCTTTGGTTACCCAAGCCTTTTTTTGAGCTTAGAATGGCATTGCGTGAATCTTGACTTATGGCATGCTTATGTGATTATGTGACTATATGCAACGTGTTAGGATAGTGTTTTTTTTTTCTTTTTAGTTTGGTCTAGGTTCCCAATTACGAAGTTGTCTCTTCGTGATTTAGAGTCATATTCAAAGGATAGCAAAAAAAAATCAAATAAAAAAAAACGATGACAAAAAAAAATGCCCCAATTAAAAAAAAAATTCCTACGAGCAGGTGGCGCGCGCAACTCAGTGAGTTGCGTGACCACCCCCCCAGCGCAAGAGATTCTGTTGCGCGCGACAGCCGCGCGCAACTGAGTCACTTGCGCGCGCCCACTGAACAAGTCAATTTTGATTTCTCCAAAAACTAATTGACTCGTCCAAACAATATCTTCATTGAAGAATTCTAAAGGGTGATGTTATCCGTTAAATATATTTTACGTCTTTTTTTCTCCCTTTTTAAACAAGCGTATCGATTTACTTATCCTTTCGTACTCCTTTAGAGCCGATTTCCAAGCTTGGGAAAGAGGACTCCCGGGCACTAGTATTCTACGTTTACCACCCAAAGATCAACCCCTTTCAAACCACTTTTCTTCGACAACTAATCCTAGTCCAACAACAATGACAACCATCGAAGAACTTCAACAAGAGATTCTTTGTTTAAGAGAGGAAAAGGCTCAAGAGGCCGAGAAGAGAAGAATTAAGAAAATGGAAAAGGCTGAAAAGAAAAATGCTGAAACCTTAGCCTTGCAAGAAAAGATGGAACAATTATCCATCAAAGAAAAGTCGTTGGAGAAGCTAGTTCTTCGTTCTACAATGGGGAACAAGTACTTTGACGCAGAAAAGTTTGCTCCTCCCCAGGACTTGCTTTACCGGAAATGTTCGTAGCTACGGACTTGCCAATATTTAAGGTGACCAATAATTTACAAAATCATTTAATGTGTTTTACTGGCACTATGGCATTAAAGGGAGTTTATCCTAAGCTTTATGCTTTGACTTTCCCTTTATCCCTAGACCCAACCGCGAGAGAGTGGTACTATGGGCTAGATCCAAAATTCAAGGCAACATGGGAAGATGTAGTTTCGGCTTTCATTACCCAATATGAGAGTAACGTAGAGTTTAAGTCAACTTTACGTGAACTCGAGATGCTTAAGCAAGGCGACGATGAAGGTTTCCTTGCTTTCTATGGTAGATGGCGAGAAAAAGCGGCCCACCTTGCCCAAAGGCCGCCTGAACTCGAGTTAGTACAAAAATTCATTGACAACTGTCATGAAAAGTACAACAAACATCTACGTTACCTTGGTTTAGACACTTTTCAAAAGGTATATTTTGTGGCTACTAGGATTGAAGATGATCTTGCTAGAGAAAAAGCAAACAAACCTCTTCATCATCAACCTAAGAGTAACTACAAGAAGGGGAATGATAATGCATCATCCTTTATTGACGTATTTGCGACTTCCACGCAATACAATAACACAAATCGATATAATGATCCTAGAAAAAGATGGACAAAAGAAAGAAAATTTACTCCATTTCCTGTAAGCTATAAAGAATTGTTAGAAAAATTAAATGAAAAAGGCTTATTTGCGCCAACAGGGCCAACACCACCCACTCCACTAGAAAGAAGATTTCCTTAATGGGATGGTAATGCTTATTGTGCTTATCATAGAGGCGTTGGACATGATACTGAACGTTGCTATGTCTTAAAGCACAAAATACAAGATTTAGTAGACGATGGGAGAATTCCCACGCCTAAACCTAACAATAATGCATCCCCCTTAGGGGTGTTTCACATCAATGAGGACCATATGGGAAGTGATATGTTTAATCCGTTGGACTATATCACACCTATAGGAGAACCTCTATCCACAATACTCATAGGGGCAACTAATGAAGTATGTGGACTATGGGACGACGACTTTCAAGACTTATATGTCTCTAAGTATGCCGCCATCCCACCTCCATCTTGTTTACAAAATGAAACAAATGGAGTGCTTGATTGGGATCATTTCTTGGGGAAGTCGCAAGATTTATCCAATCTCTCCTTTGATGAACAATGGCATCAAGCACAACTCATGGAACATCTTGAAATGGAGGCACATCCAAAGCCTCTAGAAGAAAGTTGGTTTGTGAGTCCTATAACTAACCCAAATGAGATAGATCATTTAACTTGTTCTGGGCGAGTCTACCAAGCACCACCACCAAATGGATCTTCAACCACACAAAATCAAACTCAAGGTCAAGTACAAAATCCAATACCACCTCCACTTGAGGCGGAAGATCCATTGGTCAAACAACTTCGCCAATCCAAGGCGAATGTTAGCATTTGGGAGCTCCTAAGTACTTCTAAAGAACATAGGAATTCTCTCATGAATGCTCTAACGGCTTTGTCTGTAAGCACAGACACAACCCCTCAGGATCTCGTTAGCTTGCTTACTAGCGAGAAATCCGACAAATCAATCATTTTCACTAATGATGATTTTCCTTCAAAAGACACTATCCACAACAATGCATTATACTTAACTGTGGGATGCAAGGGATACAATATCCCTCTAACTTTGGTAGACAATGGGTCAGCTGTAAACGTATGCCCATTACGAACGGAAAAATACTTAGGCCTAAATCCAGAAAAAGATTTTCAATCAACAACACAAAGCATCAGGGCCTATGACAATTCGAGAAGGTTGGTGTGTGAAACTGTTAAGCTACCTATTACCACAGGCCCAATTCAAAAGATGGTTGAATTCCATGTTATGGACATAAAACCTACATTCAACCTTTTACTTGGACGTCCTTGGATACATGAGCTTGGTGCAATACCATCCTCACTGCATCAAATGATTAGGTTGAACTTTCAAGGGCTTCCTATGACTATACATGCTTCTCCACTCAAGATAACAATAAATGATCAATCACTCTTAGAAATAAACCATGATAATGATGAAGAGGACATGTGGGGATTTGCCGCGGAGCCAATCTACAAAATTGAAATGGAAGAAGACTTTGAAGAACCATTCAAGCTTGATCCATATTCCACTCGGATATTAAACAACATCTTACTCAAGAGTAGTTACTTTCCTGGGATGCCTTTGGGAATAGGAATGAAGAAATCTCTCTTACTTCCTATCCCAAAGAAAAGCTTCTCCTTTGGATTGGGATATAAACAAACCAAAGAAGAATTGGAGTCTCACGATGCAAAAAACAAAGCACGTAGAGACAATAATAAGAAAGGGATAATCACTTTACTCCCATCCTATCAACAAACCCTTAATGGGCAATTCATTAGGGAGGGAGAAGATTACCCATGCTACGACTTTCCAGAACCCTTAGTTCTGGAAGGAATCAAGAAGCCTGGATTTGAAATATTTCATGATTGCTACTTCTTGGATGACGATCTTAGTATCGTTAAATCAAAACACCCAACTCCAGGGTGCTATGATGGGCAAGCATTTAACTTGCTATTTGGACTAGAGCAAAATCATGTCGCTACAATGACCAATCAAAATGCCATTCAAGATGAAGCTTTTGACCCAACCTCGTTGATCACCCTTTCAAATGAAACTTTTAAGCATGGATGGAGGAAATTTTCAAATGGACCAATTACAAAGGCGATAAGCTGAAAATCATCACAGGCGAAGGGAAAATGTTTGAAGAATCGGACGATGAATCTATTATAGACTCTAGGGAAGCTGAAAATCTAGGCCTTGTGGCCATTACTGAGTCTTTATTTTCTAGTTCTAAGGACGAAGATCCCAAAAAGGATTCTTCTCTTGATGTACTCTCTTTTGATTTTAATAATATGAGCTCTATTTCCAAGTATATGCCTTCTCTTGAATCTTTCGAATGATATAACAATCAATCTAATGAAGATGATAACATTAACAAATTGGTTGAACTAATGAATGAACGAGAACAAAAGAACCCTATCGTTGAAGAAACTGAAATAGTTAATATAGGAACTAACGAAAATAAGAGAGAAGTAAAATTGGCTTAACTTTAAGTCCGGAAGAGCGATCGACCCTCATATCGACGCACAAAGAATTCGAAGACGTGTGTGCTTGGTCATACAAGGACATGCCTGGAATAGATAGGGAAATTGCGGAACATACCATTCCCTTGAACCCTACCTCTAAACCAGTAAAACAAAAACTTCGACGAATGAAACCTGATGTCGCATTAAAAGTAAAGGAAGAAGTACAAAAACAGTTGGACGCAGGTTTTATTCGCGTATGTAATTACCCAGAATGGGTAGCGAACATCGTCCCAGTCCCTAAAAAGGATGGACGAGTTTGCATGTGTGTCGACTTTAGGGACCTTAATAAAGCTAGCCCTAAAGACGATTTTCCTCTACCACATATTGATATATTGGTAGATAACATGGCTGAACATGCGATGTTATCCTTTATGGCAAAAGAAGACGATGGATACGCAGGTTACAACCAAATTTTAGTGGCAAAAGAAGACGAAGAAAATACATGCTTTATTACCCCTTGGGGTACGTACCAAAGAACGGCTACGACTCTCTTGCATGATATGATGCACAAAGAAATAGAAGTGTATGTGGATGATATGATCGTAAAGTCCAAAGATAGAATGGGACATATAAAAGCTTTACGCAAATTTTTCACTCGCATAAAAGAATACAAAATGCGATTGAATCCACAAAAATGCGCCTTCGGAGTAACTTCTGGCAAGTTACTCGGATACATAAGACATTCTGTGGTGCTGCTTTACGTAAAAGCACCCATAGACAGGTTTGTCATTTTATTGTACTGACGTTACAAATGTCCGGGTTTTCTTCTTTTTTCACGTTCGAAGCAAAAAGGAAGGCGTTTTCATGCAGCGTAAAAATGCAAATGGCGTATCGTACGGCACAAAATTGTACGGCGTAGGTGTTGCGTAAAATTTCACTTCAGCCCAAGCTTTGCGAGATCTACCTCTCGGAACTAAAAGGTAGAGAATTACTGTAGGCGTTAGCTCACGAGTCGATAGGCGCGCCGAACCATCAGGAACATGCACTTCTTGAATGGGACTAAATACGGTAGTTAGTGCGCTTACTAACTTACCGGACAGTTATGGTGTCGAATCACCCCCTGTATAAAGAAGCGACGAGACGATGTCGCGCCTATGTAGTCACGTGCCCCTAGTCCTGAGACACGTGTACTCATCTTGTGGACAAAACTGCTGAGAGAGTTGCTGACTTTCTTCCCTCTCATTGGATTTTGATATATGCCTCCAGTCTTGAGACATGTATTTCTGTCTTGTAGACATCCGGCTCGAATACCGGACCATTTCGGCTCGAATACCGAAAACCCCTTTTCATCTTTTTACTTTGTTAAAGTCAGGCTAAAGTTTCAATGACATATCGAGGGACTTTGGACCAATGATGACACGATTGAGAGGAAATCTTCCCCTTTTATCCTTTTAAAACCGATCTCTTATATGACTTGACATCACCCAGAACACCTTTACTTGTAAAAGAGTTCTACAATTGCAAAGGATCAATCTAGATTCTTTAGCGCGTTATGACTAAGGAAAACCTTTTTCAAGCCTTAATAGCTACTTGTTTCAAACACTTAGCGAACCAAGGATTGTTTCGACATCCTTAAACATTACTAAAAGATTCTCTATCCTTAAAGAACTTCGCAAAATGAGTCTCGGATTGATTTCCTTAACTACTTTGATCATCGTCTATTCTAGACTCGATCAAAGTGGGGGCTAACTGTAGACATCTACTTTGAGCCTCCTGTCCCGACAGGAAGTGCAATGACGATAAATAAAACCATCTTCGTGTTGGATCAAAGTGAAGAATACTTATGGAGAACTGGTTAAACCACAAAACACAAAAGACTAGCCCAAATTAAAGATAAAAGCCAAAACAAAGGGTCCAATTAACTAAACCCGATCATTATTAGGCTTAAGCCCGTGCTTAAAACCCAATAATGACGGATTAAGGAGCGCCTAGGTTAAATTTTAGTGTTACCGCAGAAAAAGCCGCGCGCATCTCAAACAGTCGCGCGCAGCTAATTCAGTTGCACGTGACACGCAGCGCAACCTCCAAAGTTGTGTTGCGGAAGATTCAGAATTATACGGAAAATATAAAATCGAATCATACCATAAAGCCACACGGAAGACAATTAGTTGCGCTGCCCATAGCAGCGCAACCTAATCACTTGCGCTGGGATGCCGCGCGCAACTCATCCTGTTGCGCGCGACACCTGCTGCGGCAGAATGCTCGTAACCCTAAACCTAATCATTCCCTATAAATAAGAGCTTAAACCGAGGCTTAAACAGACAGAAAATAACCTAAAAAACTCTGGAGAAATACTTGTGAACTTGTGCAACCTAGCCCCTCTTATCCTAAACACTCACCCCTTTTGATATTTTGTTACTACGGTGGAGGTTCCCCAACAAGAAGGAGTCCATAAGTATTCTAAACGGAGATCTAGCAAAGAGAAATGGTAAATTCCCGAGCACTTAGTTAAATCACATTTATTTTCTTGTTTAAAAGAACCTTAATTAATTAATTAGTGTTTTTTGATCACCTTTAAAATAATTAATTAATCTATTCCACATAGTATCTTGCATTAAATAAAGATTAGAATTGAATTAAATAATTGTTGGTTGATCACTTAAGCCAAGGCGAATATTGTTTATTTTCTTGTCCTTTTCACGAATTTATTAAATAAAGAATAACGACATTACGATGTAATTCCTACGTGAATTGGTACGTGTAAATAAAATCAACTAACATAGTTTTAGGTATCACGTTGCATATATTGTTTGGTGATGAAATTGTAAAAAAGGAAGAGCTAGTAGAGGCCGCACTAGGGCTAGGATAACGATTCCCCTCTAAAGGGAACGTTATTTTAGTACCCTCGCTCCCGAACTCATTTCTGGTTTATAGAACAATTTGGGCATGGGTAAACTTATGATTCGTGCTAATTATTCCATGAACTCCACATGGAAGAAAGGCATGAACGAGGTTTATGAGTTTTTCCTAAAACTCATTGGCGACTCCCTACTTGTTTTTTACAAAAAAGCGTAATGATAGAATTAATTCTAATTCAAGGTCCCCCAAACAGTCAGGAATTCAAAGCCTACTGCACCCTAACAAGTGTAAATTCCAAGGCTTTTAAAGGGCCATGGGCATTTAAGGAGAGGACCCCTTACGATGGGAACCCCCTCCTTAAAGAGAGCTTGTTCAAGCTTTCCTCCATTCGTTGCATCTGTTGCTGTTTCGCAAGGTCATTGACTTGAAGAGCCATAGCCTTCATCATTTCGGTTACATTGGCCAAATTCTGCCTAAGCTCATTGACTTCTTCTTGAGTTGCCATTATCCTCTTAGCTTTTCTTTTTTGACGAATCGGTTTATCAAAAAGTGAGATTTGAACAAAAGCGTTGTCGTTGATTAGCCGCCCTTCTCTTCTTGACCAAGCGCTTTAAATTAAACCATTTATTTTAATGACTTCACTCAAATTGACTTTGATTTATATTGGTTTTTAAAAGGCAAAAAAAAACCAAAAAAAAAAAAGCAAAAATAAGGTGTATATTTTTGGGAATCGGTGTATAGGGTTCAAATGGGAATTAAGTATAGGGTTTAAACAAGTATGGTTTAATTGGAGGATTAATATCCTACTTTCCCCCCAAAAAAATGACGGAAAACACGCGCAAACAAGACTCTCTAGACATGGTCAAGTTGAAATATACATGTAAAGTGTGTGCTTTAATAGTGAGTGAAAGTGACATACTTTGACACTTGTGTAAGACCATGGACTATGTGCTTAGACTCAATTAAGGACTAAATATAGCTTCTGCCGTTTAATAAATTGATTAATTAGATTCAATGTGAGGACTCGAGCAAAAAAACTGGACTGACGCCGAAGCAACAGAACTGTAGCCATACGCTAGGACCAACGCGATGTGACAGTGCTGTCGCATAACGCTGGACACTAGCGTGTCGTGCCACAGGGAAAACTCATGCGCCATTACTGGAGCAGTAGTCTGGGCCTGTTTCCAGTGTTTTACTCTAAAAGGACAAGCCTATAGTCGTACTAAGTCAGGTTTGATCAATTTATTTAGACTCATATTAATGAATTAATTAATTAAGAAAAGTCCTTTAGTCATTAATTAGTTTAGACTCATTCACAAGTCCAACAAACGATTAGTGTAAACACACATAGGTTATGCACAAGCAAAGAATGCACAAGTAGCCAAGTAAGCACAATATGATGCAATGAGTTTGCAACCTAACCATGGCTCTAGTTTTCTAAAGTTCAAGGATAAGGGTTAGTCAAAAGGGTCCATGGTTATGAGTCCGGATGCACCGCGCGGAAGCCTTACCTTTGGAAGGGTTGGCGCGTGTGGATGGGACACCGCGATTTAAACTCGCTTCCACGGTGTAGTGAATTCAACAAACTCGGATGTACCCTTCGTTGCCATGAGCGTTCGATTGGGTAGATGGAGCGTGAATTCCCAGAGGGTTATGGCCATATGTAGAACACATATAGGTTCAGAAAAGTGATAAAAACTCAATCAAGAAGTAGAATCGAGCGAACAGTACTAGAATCGGTCGAAACAAAGAAGGTAGATTTCTGGCTCGGTACTGGAAGAACATGGCGCGAGACAACAAGGACTGTCACCAAGAAATAACTCTATCGCCAAACAAAATTTCTGTCGCACGGCGACTGATCCATCGCATAGCGCTGGCACTGTTTTCTCGACGTCGGTTCCTACATGCCTCATCAGCTTTCTGTTCTTTGAATTTTTCAATTTTTCGTAGCGTTTTTTCAATCCTAGTTGTGAAAGATATTTCCTAAATTCCCTACGTGTAAAAATCCTATGTTTTTGACGCATTTCGGATGGTCTTTCTAATGCGGACCTTTTTATGCATATGCCACAATGTTAATCAAAATTACGCACGTGAAATACTTAGAACTTTTCGAGTCTCATCCACTCATTCTAAATCATTGCCAAAATAAATTTTAGGAATTAAAATAGAAATCCTCCCCAGATGAGTCACCAAAAAACTGTAGGGAATATTTCAAGCATCTCACACTTGAGCCCCACTGTGATTATTCAATTAAGCATGGTGGCGTCCAAAGGGAAGGAAGCTAGAGCAAAAGAGTCGCCAACAAGTTTTAGGAACTTGTAAACCGTTCACAGGGTGAAGGTTACACCCCTTCACGATCCATGAGATCGCTAACTCCATAGTAGTCTGGAACCATGACTGGATATTCGGGGATGAAGGTACAAATCCAACCTAAAAGAGATTGAACCTACCCTAAGAATAGGCCTCTACTTTATTCTTTTCATATTCATGTGCGCTTTCTAACTAACATACAATCAATAGGTTAATCCTAAAACTATTTAATCTATGTTGGTTGAATATTAATGCACAAACAAAACTATTATTGGCAATCACTTGAATTATAATCATATCAGCCTAAACAAGATTATTAATTATCTTATTAAGCATGATTACAAGTACAAATTCCCTTTAAACCTGCAAGAGAGGGCGTGATCAAGCAATAATAATAATAACATCAAGCAACATAATAACAACAAATCATCATCATCATAATATTCTCATCAAAGCATAATATTAGCAAGATCCTAGGCATGATACTAACAAGAGTAATAACAAATCCTAGCATGTCACTAAATAATAAAAATCAAATCTTTAGCCCTAACATGATACCAACATGATAGAAGAAATAGGAGGCAACCTAAACATGATACTAGAAAGCAATAAAATCATCCTAACATGATACTAGGAATTAAAATAATCTTAGCATGATTTCTATATCAAAAGAATAATAAAGCAATTAAATTACTTACTTCTATGCCTCGTATCTCTTTCTAATAACAAAATACATACGTTAGTAACTTCAAGGAAAATATTAAATCAAATAATTGAAATAGGGATTTGGGATCAAACCCTCAGAAATTATCAACCTTTCACGTCTAGGGCGAAGGCAACTTCGAACTTGACTAGGTGTGTCTAGAATTCGTGAATGCGGAATTTTGTAAAAGGGAAGGTTTAAAAAGAGGGAGAAGAATAAGCTATTGCTTGAGAAAATTAAGGATGATTGTTGATGATTCTGAGTCTTGATGATTCCCAGTGATTTTGAGTGAATGAAAATGGGGAAATACGACCCTATTTATAAAGAAAATAGTCCGTAGCAAACCGATAATGAAGTGTTTCCAGAAGAAGAAGGAGGAGGAGGAGGAGGAAGAGGAGGAGGAGGAAGAGGAGGAGGAGAAGAAGAAGAAGAACAACAACAACACCCACAACATCAACAACTCCACAACATCAACAAATACATGATCATCATCATCAAGGCATGCAAAAACTTGAGCAACAAATGAGGAGCATGCAATTGGGCATGCAAGGCTCATTCGAAAACTAACAAGGTATGTTCCTCCAAACTCAAGCCCTTTATGATGCGGCCGTGAGTAGGGGTGAGGTCATCGCCACGGTCAACATCCATATTAGCTACCACAACATGGTCAGGTACCTCAATGGTCGAGTAGTGAGAAAAATTGGCCTTATTAGCAAGGGCCATCCTCACAAGGTGGACCCCGAGTGAACTACCCCACTCCATCCAACTATGACTACTGTACCCCATGTGGGTGTGACCGTGTGGTTATAAGGATGATCCTAACTACCCCTACGTGGATCCCACTCACCCTGTCCCTCTAGAATTGCCTCCTCAATTCCACCCGTTGCCCCAATGGCAACAAGACCTATACAAAGGTCATAAGGTGGCTTCCTTGTTACATTAGGGGATAGGATCCTCATGGCATCCCTCCGGCCGAATTTTCTTATGAGGAGGAGTAAAATGATGGTGGTGTCGGCCCTAGTGGCCACTAGCCCCCTCCTCCCTCCCCCGCCCCCCCCCCCCCCCCCCAATTTGCTTTCTTTTTTCCCCATTTGTCCCACCCTTCCCTTGTATTTATCATGTTGCACCGAGGTCAGTGCTTTTCTCTAGTGTGGGGGAAGTATAAGAGGTAAAGGGATGCTTTGGAGTGGTGTGGGGGGGGGGTGTAGTATCATGTTAGTGTGGGGGAATGACATGCTTTGGTTGGTTGGTTTCAATTTGTTGCTTATGATGATGATTTGTTGGTTGTTTGGCTTGTTGTTGTTTTCATGAGTTTGATGATGTTTTGATGATGAGTATGATGATGTTTGAATGATGATTTTTATGATAATTCTTGAGGTTTTGTATTATGATTTTTATTACAATTTTGACGACTTTTTGAGTTTCTTGATCAGTGAAGATGCTCCCATTGAGAAAATCCAAATTCCTTCAATCCAAACCCCTAATAATCAAATTTGTATATAACTTCTTGTTTAGTTCCCTTTTCTTTGTTTAAAGCTGTATTTTTCTTTATTTTTGGTTTACTAACCTGTCTTGTGTATAGTTGTAGTGTTTTTTCTTTGGCTCACCCTATTTTGTAGCTTAAAGATGGCATGCACAAAGAGTTGGGCTAAGGAGCGATTCAAGCTCCGAAAAATTTAGAGGCAGCTGTCTTCGTCCTACGCTGGTTGATTGTCTTCGTCCGCCTAAAAACTTTCCTAGGGGACGCTCGAGTCCGGGAGTTAGACGGACGAATTATGCCACTTGGATTCTCGGGGGTGAGCTTGGACGCCCATATTTTTAGGACAAATCCCTTAATTCCGTTTACTTGACCGTCTATTTGGATGCGTCGTTACTCGTCCGTCTCTTTCTCCGTCCAACTTAACAGGACTATCCTTTCACCCTTTTGAATTCTAGGTTACATTTTCAAATTAAAACCGTTTGAATTCTGAAGGCGGGAAAGATGAATTTACTAATATGCCCCCATAAATTTTGCCTATATATGCAGAGGGTTTGACCTCACTTTTGCACTTTGGAACTTTGCGAATTTTTAGAGAGAGATCAGAGCTTTTTAGAGAGAGAAAGTGATTTCCTTTGAATCTTCAAGACCTCCGTCGTGTGATTGAGTTTTCCGGGCATATTTTTGAGTTTTCCGGCCAACTTTCAAGTCGTCTCAAGAACTCTTCGAGTTTTCTACACGGACAGAGGTAGGCCGCCTATTTTCTTTCCCTTCACCTTTACTTATATTATTATTTTTCCTTGTGTTATTTAATTTTTTTAAATCTTGCTCAACACTCGGCTTCGTCCGTTTTCTCCTCATGAGGTCGGCCGTTCGCCTGGGACTGAGGAGTTTAGAGTGGACGGAGATGAGTTGTCTCCTTCAGGGAGTAGGTCCATTTCTATTGTGTTCCTATTCACCTCCACCTATTCTTCTCTGTCCCTACAGTCGGACATGGCAAGGATAAGGCAAACATATGATCTTCATGCGGCCAGGAATCTAGTCAGTAGTGTGGTCAATCCTAGGAATCCTTATGACCCAAATAACACGGACGTAGAAACCGAGTCTACTACCCATACAACCGCTTCCACAGGTACTCATTGCTCGGCCGTGGAAGTAACTTCTTCTTTTGAAGAGCGCCAACGTACACAGGGCGTCTCTTCTTATGCGGGAGTGTCCAAGCCAACCCCGGAACTCAGGTCCTCACAACATGCCAACTCGGCCATGCAAGCGGCCGAGTTGCTATATCGTGAGAGGCCTCTTTCCCTTTCTCGGGCAGCCACTGCTGGTCCGTTTGTCTCACTTCCTGCACCATCCCATCTCTAACATAATAGAACGGACAGGCCTAGGAGTGGGGTTATCATTAATGAGCCGTCCGACCTGCCACCTCACTGCAACCCTTTTTCGACAAATCAGGCGGCCACTGCAAGGGAAAAGGGCAAGGGTCCCTTAGTTCCTGAAGAGGCAGCTGTCTCTAGGGGCGGCCACGGCTCTTGAAATAGGAGCTCGGTCGAGGCTGCTGATCTGGATAGAGTTCTGTCTACTGAGTTTGGGTCTGCTTACCCTGGAGAAGAGGAGGCAGTGGATACGGCCGAAGGCCGGAATGTGGCCGAGGGTGAGGTAACGGCCGAGGAGGTCGTTGCCAATGTAGACACCTATAATGACCCATACGCCTGTACGGTGGGTAACACGGCCTTATCCTACTTGAATGATGGTTTTGACAAGTATAAGGCGTTTCTCCAGATGGGAGAAGGATTTGAACTTAAGGCCCAGAAAAGGTCTCTTTCGATGGCCGCTTGGGAGGATGAGCGGTCGTACCGCATATCATTCAGCGTCTATCGTGCTGCTTTAGACGTTGAAATTCGTTTCTCCCTTCACCCCTTCATTCGTACAGTACTGGACGAGTACGATATTGCCCTCTTTCAGCTGGTGCCGAACAGTTGGTTGAACATATTTGGGTACTTGGTGACGTGCATCCGTAAGGGCTTCAAGCCGGATTTCCCGGTTTTTTGCGAGACGCATGCACTGATCCACCTCGAGAAGCACATGGACGGATGGTTCATACTTAGCACCACAAAGGATTATATGGTGGTGATGGACCGTGTGTCGAAGTGGCGTGATTGGAAGAATCGGTTCTACCGCATCAAAACAAAGGATACAGAGTTCAATTTGCGGATGAATCGGTTTAATGCCAAGCCGATCCAACTCGGCCGAGGGGATCATAGACCATACAAACCACCCGTCCACCCAGACCAGGCTCACTAATTTGAATATTTTACAATCAGAAAGGTTAGACAGGATGGAAAATTGGTGGCCGTGCCCCAAAACTGGATCCCCTTGGCCAGCTGGCTACGGGACCCAATTTTTATGTTCGCATGTGGCCTGTACACAAACATTCCCCAAGGTGGGACTTTATCTCTTTTTGGCGTCCGAACTCATTTCGTGTTGGAAATTATTCTAACTGTTGGTTAAATTTTGTTTTTGCAGAGGAAGCATACGCCATGCTGGACGAGGAACAGAAGAGGGAAACTGACATGTCCGACATTGATCTTGCTCGGTACAAGGCTCAGCAGCGAATGTACGAGCAGACCAAGGAGGTACGAGCTGCCCTCTTTTAAGTCCTTTGTTGTATTGGTACATCGGGAAGAAGCTTCCTCCCTTTTTAGCACGGACAATTTCTTCTGTCCGTGCTGCTACTATGGGGGGAGTCACCTTTTTGCGCAAACTTTTCTTCATGTCCGTGCTGCTATGTTTGGAGGGGTCTCCTTCCCTTTTTAGCACGGACGCTTACTTGCCTTAATTATACCTGCGCTAATTTCCTCCTTTCTTTGCAGCTGGCCACCCTTACCCCAAGGGCAAAACGAAAGGCACCGACCACCTCTTCCAAGGATAAGGAGAAGGCGTCCAAACAAAGGAAGTCGGTCTCTGCTAGGACCCCTTCAACTTCTACGGCCAAGACGACGCCACGGGTTGCTTCAAAACAATCCAAAGGAGACCAACCCCAGCTGGCAACGAGTAGGGACTCCAAGTCCGTGGACCCGCCAACAAGGTCAGTCCACGACCTGTCCTTGGGAGAAGACGGGTCCCCTGTTCAAAGGGTTGAGAAGTCGGATTGGCAAGCGGCTGCTAGTCACTCGACTGAAGATTTAACCGACCGCAGAGGGGAGGAGGAGAGGAGGACAAACCTCAACCTCCTCCTCCCGTCACCTTTAACTTTTCATCTCCTCCCAGGTTCTCAACTGGTTAGAGAGCAATTCCATACTTGTGTTTTTTTTTTCTTCTCTTTCTTTTTTTTTTTTTTTTTTTTGCAATCTTTTTCCTGACTTAACAGCTTTTGCGATTGTGTACAGATATTGGGGAGGAGATGAATATGAGGTTGCCCGGCCAGTCACTGATTGGTGCGGACAGAAAAGCGATGAGGGAGGCCACGGTTAGGGTCGTCCCTTAGGAGCAGAAGGACAAGCTCCGGGGAATTAACGAGAGCATCCTCGACCCCATGATAAATTGCAGCACTGAGGTAACTGTCTGCGTCCACTTGCTATTTTAGCTTGTATACCTGAATAATTTTTCTTACTTACGAATCTCTGTCCGCGCGCAGCTCTTTATCAGACTCACTGCCTTCTTAGAGTGGAAGGAGAAGGAGAATGAACGGCTGAAAGAGGCCTGGGTCGCTGTCAGAAAAGCCCAGGATAAAGTGACGGGGACGGCCACCATCCAAAGGGTTCACTAGGAGACCCAGATTAACGCGCTATCCGATAAGGCGGCGCGGCAAGCTGAGGATTTGGTGAAGCTGGGGAAGGCTCTTGAAAAGGAGACCTTAGCCAGGGACACCTTTCGCCAGGAGAGGGACGAGGCTATCCTTAACGCCCAACAATGAAATGAGGGATTTGAGGCGTCAAAAAAGTTGGAGGGGGACCTGGTTCTTGCCCAACGGAACCAGGAGACGACCCCTCCAAGAGGCGGAGGCCCTCAAGGCGGAGGTGGAGACGCTGAAGATGAATGTCTCAGACTTGTCTGAGCAGTTTAAGGCACCTCAGCCGCCTAACCCCACCGAGATCGTCTGTATTGAGCACAACGCCGAGGAGAGGTTGAAAAGCCACTTCTTCGAGGCGTTCGAGCTGATGGTGGAGGAAGGGGAGTCCGCCTATTATCAGGAGCGCTTCGCTAAGCGTCTCAACTTCGTCTACCTCAGAGAGGAGGCCAAGAAGGCCGGACAGCCTTCACCCGAATGGGTCGTTACACCGGCCACTTCGAACGAGGAAGAAGATAAGGAGGGTGAGGCGGACGAGGCGGAAGGCGAAGAAGAAGAGACACAGCCTGCTGATAATGCATCCACTCTTGCCTCTAAGCAGCCTTCCCAAGACAAAGACTTGGCTAAATAGAGCCCAGGTCCTCCTTCAGCCATCCTTCAATTCAAGCCTTTCAGTCTTTAACTTCTGTTTTTGTTGAACGAAAAAAAAAATGTATTTGGTGCCGCCTGTTTTAAGCGGCTTTGTAAGATATTTTGCCGCCTTCTGAGCGGTTTTTATTAATGCAAATTTTACCGCCTTCTAACGATTTTCATTTTATCTGTTCTATACTTAGCAATTTTTTGCGCATTTTTACGCTTTTATGCTTTCGTACGAACCTGGGGGGTTTTACTCCTTTATTCGGCGTTCGCCTAATCCATATTCTGAGTAGCTTGATTGACTCGGCAGTTTTTATACCTTAAAGGGTATAACAATTAGCGAGTTAATCAAATCATAGTAATGATTGGCTTTAGATTAGGTGAAACGTCGAATCAACAGCTTATGCGGCCGCTTGATGTGCCTCATGTGAGTCGTCCGTTGAATCTATCGCTCGGACATGCTCAGGAAATTTCAAGTAATATCTCAACTCAGAAATTTCTAAATTTGGCTGGGTTATTATGCCTAGGTATGCCCTTGACAGATTTAGGGTACCTGATGGGGGTTTACCTGTGACTTTCAAGTCATTATTCATATATATACTTTTATATATATATTATATTTTTTTTGTGGTCCCTTGTGACCATCTTGCTATATCGTAAACAATTTTGTTCACCTCTTATAGGCCGTGTTGCTATGTTGCAAGCAACATAGTTGTAATTTTCACTCGGCCTTTCAAAAAGCATATGCAAAAGAAATCAGATAACTCAATAAGATAACAATGCCTGAATTTTTCATTAATGTGTCAAGATTACATTGTTGGGGCCGTACGGCCCTAATTACATTGCTCGGTCATTAAGACCTAGTTGTATATACAGCTTTTTGGCTAAGTACAAAAGATTTTAAACATAATATTTTTTGAGATTGTCCGTGTTCCATGTTCGTGGAATTGGACGGCCATCTAGGGCTTCAAGACGGAAAGTACCATCTCGAAATTCTACGCTGATTCGATACGGCCCTTCCCGTTTTGGGGTTAACTTACAATCCTCATTTGCTCGGCCTACAACTTCCATTTTTCTTAGCACCAGGTCTCCCATCTTTAGCGGACGCTTAGACACTCGCCGATTATATGCCCTTGTCATCCTCAAGCGATAGATTTCGTGCCTGAGCGCCGCATTGCCCTAGCTTCTGGAAGAAAGTTCAGGGCGGTCTTCATGGCATCCCAATTGGCTGATTCATCATATAACATCACTCGGAGGGTAGGCTCGTATATTTCTATTGGGAGAAATGCCTCGACGCCATAGACCAAAAAGAATGGAGTCTCCCCTGTGAAACTTTTTGTTGTTGTTCGTATGGACCATAACACATTAACCAACTCGTCGGCCTATAGGCCGCCTGCTTTTTCAAGCTTGCGCTTCATACCATTAGAGATCAACTTGTTGTAGGCCTCTACTTGGCCGTTGGCTTGTGGTCGGCTGACTGAGGCAAAGCAATGAGCTATGCACTGGTCTCCCAACCATTCCTTGAGTTGGCGTGTTTCAAAGTGGGGCCCATTATCGAACACCATCGACTGAGGTACTCCATATCGGGTAATTATGTTCTTCCATATGAAACCTGACATATCCCTCCACTTAATGCCCCGAACGGCCTCAGCCTCGACCCACTTCGTGAAGTAGTCTACTACTACCAATACATATCACCTTTGACCAAACGCTGGTGTATATGGACCCAATATGTCCATACCCCATTTTGCAAAGGGGAGCGGACTACTTATGGCTGACAAATTGTTGGCTGGGCGATGAATTACGGTTGCGAACCTCTAGCACTTGTCACATTTCTTTACCATTTTCATGGCGTCTGATTTCAGGCTCGGCCAATAGTATCCTAAGTGGGTGGCCTTTTTAGCCAAAGCTTGTCCTCCAATGTGGGAACCGCAATGCCACTGGTGGAGGTCGTCCAGCACATCATGCCCGCTCTCAGGGGTAATACACTTCAGATAAGGCTTCACAAAAGCTTTCTTAAACAACTCCCCCTTCTTTATCTCGAAACAGGTTGCTCTCTTTTTCATCAGGCAGCTCTCTTTCGAATCGGCCGGGAGCAATCCATCCCTAAGGTAGGAAATGATTCCATCCATCCAAGTTGAGATTCTATCAATGATCTGTATTGACTCGGCATCAATACTCCTCTTTTCCTTTACTTCCCAAAACACTGATTTGGGAGTATCACATGATGCCGAGGATGCTAATTTGGAGAGGGCGTCCGCTTGGTGATTGGACGAACGGGGGACTTGCTGCAAGATAAAGTGATCTAGACCCTTAGCTTCTTCTTTTACCATTTGCAAGTATTTCATCATGGCCGCCTACTTAGCTTCAAAGTTACCATTAACTTGGTTGACTATAAGCTGGGAATCCGAGCTCACATCAACTTTAGTTGCCCCTGCCGCCTTACACATTCTAAGGCCGGCCAGCAACGCTTCATACTCGACCTCATTATTGGAGGCTTGGAACTGAAATCTCATTGCATAATCAAACTTATCTCCGTCTGGAGATTGACAGATAATTCCGGCGCTGCACCCGGCCGCGGTTGCATTACCATCTACATATACTTTCCAGATCTGGTCTCCAGCCGGTTGTAAGTCTGGCCGTGTCATCTCAGCCAAAAAATCAGCAAAGATCAGCCCTTTATAGCTTTCCTGGGCTAGAACATGATGTCAAAGCCTCTCATCTCTAAGCCCATCTAAGCATGCGGCCACTAGCTTCTAAAGTTGCAAACGGCTTCTTGAGTGGTTGATCTGTGTAGACCACAATTGAATGTGCCAGGAAGTACGGCCGCAGCTTCTTTGAAGCCATGTACAATGCTAGACCAAACTTTTCAACAGGAGGATACCTAAGCTCAGCGTTGTGTAGCACATGACTGATAAAATAGACTGGGATCTGGTGGCCGTCCCTTTCAGCAAGCAGGACGACACTTAAAGAGTGTTCTGAGATGGCAAGATAAATGTACAACTTCTCATTCTTGAATGGACTGACGAGCCAAGGCAATGTATGCAGATGACTCTTTAACTGTACGAATGCTTCCTCAGCTTCTTCCGTCCACTCAAACATGGCTTTCTTTTTGATAGTTTGAAAAAGTATCGGCATTTGTCCCCTGATCTTGACAGAAATCGACCGAGTGCTGCTAAACAGCCGGTCAATCTTTGCACCTCTTTAATTGTTCTCGGGGACTTCATGTCCAAGGCGGCTTGAATTTTTTCAAGGTTAGCCTCGATTCCACGTTGATCAATCAAAAATCCAAGAAATTTACCGGACTCAACTCCAAAAACACATTTCTTCGGGTTTAACATCATCTTATGCAGCCTGAGTTCGGTAAATGTTTCTCGAAGATCATTTAGATAGTCGACCGGCTCCTTTGACTTGACAATCATGTCATCAATGTACGCCTACATATTCCGGCCGAGTTGATCTCTAAAGACTGTATTGACCAGCCGCTGAAATGTAGCAGGGGCATTCTTGAGGCCGAATGGCATAATTCTGTAACAGTACAACCCTTGCTCGGTCACAAATGCAGTCTTCTCTTGATCTTCTTCCCATAGGGGAATGGAATTCGGATTATGCGTCCATGAAGCTCATTAGGGCATGCCCGGCCGTGAAATCAACTAGGCGGTCGATTTTAGGCAAGGGAAAGCTATCCTTAGGGCATGCCTTGTTCAAATCTGTATAGTCCACGCACATCCTCCAAGTCCCATTCGGCTTTTTCACAAGAACTACGTTAACTACCCAATCTGGGTAGTAGCATTGCCGAATGAAACCAGCGTCCAGCAGCTTCTTCACTTCAGCTACGGCCGCTTGATTCCTCTCTTCTCCATGATTTCTTTTCTTCTGGCGGACAGGTTTAATGACTGGATTCACAGCCAACTTGTGCACGGCCAAGTTAAGGCTTATACTTGGAATTTCACTAACTTCGAATGCAAACACATCTTTAAACTCTCTCAACAGCTGAACTACCTCATCTCCAAGAAGAACCACAGCTATCGTGCCTACATTGATCGTCCGACCTGGTTGATCGGGGTCGAGCACCACATCTTGGTGATCGCCGGCCGGTTAGGGTCTCAGCTCTTTAGGCCAGCCGACGGTCATTAATTGCTATGCCTGGTCGGCCATGGCCTGCTTTCGCTTTTGGCCGACCTGGTATGCATGGAGTGGGGGTTCTTCCCCTTTGACTTGGACGATGTTCCATGTTCACGAATCGTTAGCTTAACAGCTAGCTAATTACATTCTTTTTCCATCTTCTGACTTCCTTGAATCGAACCAATTTTTCCGTCCGATCGCTCAAACTTCAACAGCATCAAATGGTGGACGATCACAACCATAGCAGCATTTAGGGTGGGACGACCGAGTATGACATTATAGCTAGTTAATTCTTTCACCACTAAGAATTGGACGACCATATCCCTTCCTTCCCCTTTCTGCCCTAATCGGACTGCCAAATCTACCTTTCCTAAGTTTCAAGCGTTTTGCTTGATTCCCTTCATTGTGGGGCCGCTTGAGGCAAATCCCCCCGATATTACAGCCACAAAGCCTGAATCGGTACTATTCCCATCATTTTCCTTATCATTTTTCTTTTTCCTCTCGGACGTATTGTCTATCCTTGTATAAGTGAATTTGGACTTCATCACATAGGAGTTCAGCATGCCCTTTTCGGCTAGCTTGTCCAACAATCTCTTCAGATTGATACAATCGTTTGTGTCATGCCCCACATCTTTGTGGTAGTGGAAGTACTTGTTTTTGTTCCTGTACTGGGCCGAGCCTCTTAACGGCTGGGGCTTTTCAAACTCGAAGTTATCCTTGATTTCCATCAAGATAGAGTAACAATCCTTGTTAAACTCGTACCGGGGCTCGTACGTCTTGACTTTCTTTGACTTTGGTTGTTGGCCGTCGGCCACCCAAACTTCTTTCCTTTTTTTTTCTTCCTTCTTTTTACCGGCCGAGTCTTGTTGAGTAGATTGTTTCTTCTTAGCCCCCTTGGCCGGTGCCTCTGCTTTTGTAAGCGAACAAAATTCGGCTGCTTCAATGTAGCCCTCAGCTTCCCGCAGAACGCCTGCATATGTTCGAACCTTTTTCCTTACCAAATCAAACTTAAAACCATTATGCCTAAATCCCCGGAGAAATTCAGAGTAAGCCATTTCATCCGGCAGATTATGAATCTGGGCTTTTTCTTGGTTAAATCTTTGGACGTACGAACGTAGGCCCTCATTTTTCCCTTGCACAATTGTTGCCAAATTGAGACTTGTCTTTCGAGGTGGTATGTTGTAAGAGAAATTCCCCACGAACAACAAACTGAGTGTGGTAAAGCAATTAATACACCCGGCCGGAAGACTATTGAACCAATCCTGTGCCACACCCTTCAAAGTGGCCGGGAAGCATTTGCACCAGGTAGTGTCATCTACGCTTTGCAAGTACATCAGGTTTCTGTACGAAGTGATGTGTTCCTCGGGGTTACCCGTACCATCATAGGCGCCCACAAGTACACTCTTCACCTTCGGCGACTGAGGAGCGCTTAAAATTTCTTGCGAAAACGGAGGCGGCTTATCTCCAATAGTCAACAAACGCATCTGCCAATCAATTGGCTGGGGCTGCACGGAATGTCCGGCCAAATAGTGAGTCTGGCCGAACGTCTTGAAATGAGGCGGTCAAAGGGTCATTGGAATGAATTGTAGGGACTATATCCTCTACATGACCGTCCTCGCCTGAACGAGGGCCGGTATTAGGTGTCTGACCATCTATTGCCATAACGGAAGAGTATCCCCACAGACGGCGCCAAATGTTTCGGGTGTTTTTTGGATCTCCTCGGATACTGGTCGAGCTCTTCAGGCAATGAGACTCGGACACCTGCAAAATGAACGAATATTCCTTTACCGGAATATTCGCCTCCGACGATCAAGTTAGAGATCTAAAACGGAAAAGATAGAGAGAGAAAGTAGGGAGAAGTTAGAGCTATTTTATGCTCTCTTTTTTTAATGTCGTAATCCACCCCTCCCATCAAAATGATTGGGGTATTTATAGGGGGTGGGAGTTTGTGCCCCTTTAGGGTTTGTGACCTAAAATTCCATGACATGATTGGCTGCGCAATCAGGAGGTGCCACGCGTAATACGGGGGCGCCGTTTTGCGGCTTTAAAGAATATTTCTCGGGAGTTGGGCTATGATACAATAAGGCCTCTTTGTGCTGGTTTCAAGTGCTCTTTTGAGCCTTGGACACGCGTCATCTTCCCATAGAGACACGTGTCGCCCTTTTACTGGGCCACGTGTCGCTACGGGGTTGGACCACGTTTATGGGGTATTTATACCCTAAACACTAACTATTGGGTGTCTCTTCTAAAAATAGTCTCTCTTACCAATTACCTATAATATTGGTTAACATTTTTAATCTCCTTCCTTTTCTTTACATTTCACCCTTTCCTTCTCTCTCCACCATTTACATTACCTTAGCACACAGTCATACCACTCCAATGGCGGCCCAACCCAATTCCTTCTCTAGCATACCAATCCGTTTTTAATGATTTTCACTTCTAAAGTCAAAGGGAATCATCTGCTTTATTGCACAAAACAATACTATTCCAAATTTCCATGTAACTTATTGAAGATAGAAAACAACAAAGTCTACAACGTGATTTCATATGCAGCTTAAGCCCCCTGTATCTCCTATGCTTCTCTAAAATCACAAGTCTGCTTAATTTGAACTCCAAATTGTAGATTTAGTTCTACCATTCAAGTTGTGATGGTGCAATTCATGAATTTCGGATATTTCCGCAATTTTGATTCGAATTTAAGGATTAGATTATGATTTAATAATTCCTGAATTATGATACTGGGAGCAAAAATATATATTTTTTGTCATTTCCTAGCTTGATTTGACCAAAAAGAAAATTAAAAAGGGGCCCGACCCATTTTCTCCGGTTAAATCTTCAATGGCAACTCCACCGTGATGTTGCTATGTCCAACTTTGTAGCTCCACTTTTTTTATAATATACTCCTTTTGTTTTTAAATATTTGCTCCATTTTCCTTATTTGGAAAGCTTTTAAAATATTTAACTAATTTCTCTCACTTAATGAACCCATCATAAATCATACGGAGTATTCTATTAATTTCATATTCTCTCTCCTCTAATTTTTACCACTATTTTTGCTTTTTACAATTTTTTTATTCTTCCACCTACCCACTACTTTCATATTTTATTATTTTCTCCAATTTCTCCTAAAATTTCGCGCATGGAGAAATAGAATAAGTATTAAAAAAATAGAGGGCGTATTTCTTTTTATGATGAGAGGGTTGGTGTTTTGCTGTTATTTCAAGGAAATGATGGGTTTTTGATGGGATTAGACTATTAGAGGCAATTTTGCAGGGCAAGAATAGGAAGCTTGTTTTTTTTTTTGGTTTTATTATTATTTAAAATATAAGTAAATCAATCATAAAGCAACACATCATGTTCTTAACCTCTTTAATAGGGTAGCAAAACATGGAGACTACTGTGAGAAGAGTGAGTTAATAGTTAGAATTATCTTGAGTTAAAGTATTGTTAGGATTAAAATGAGAAAGTAGTTAATAGTTGGGATTATTTATGTTAATTTTTCCTATTTCTTTTGATTTGATTCTGGAGGTTCAATGATTTTTAACAATCTCCTGATTCTCCTCTATGTACAAAAAAAAAGTGGTAATGGAAAATAATATTCAAACAAAAATATTATAAAATTACAATACTCAGCTGTTACATGGTCCCCTTTCCAAAATGTTCAACAATCGACAAATTTTCCAAGATAGAATGTTCATGCACATAACACCTTTACAGAAGCTGCAGCTCAAACTTCCATACAACTAGGCCCACATATCATTAGCTTCCATCCAAACACATCCGCAACGAATAGTGAAGTACGCAGCAAAGACCTAATATACTCTAGAAAACCTCCTGAATGACATGACACGCTAAGCAACCTTAAGAACATCATAACTATGCACTTTGCAGGCTTCAGGGATTAGGACCAACAGCAGCTCAATGTTAGACACACATTTACCCAGTCATGATACTTCGTCTAAAGAGATTTAAATTCGTCAGCTACCCCTAACTGCTCAGTGACATACGCTAACCCCTAATGGCTATTGCATCTCAAAACTTATCAACAAGTAAATAAAGCGCCAAACATAGAGGAGAAATAAAGAAAGACCAAGTGATTAAATCGATTTAACTTCTTTTTTTCTCAAGAAAATCATTAATAAAAAGCTCTCTCTCTCTCTCTCTTTTTTTTTTTTTTTTTTTTTTGGGTACTTATCAATAATCATTAATAAATAGCACATACATAGGCACATAGCATTACTTATCAATAATCTCTCCTAGATTCACAGGATCTTAAGCAGTTATCAATCCAGACAAACAAAATCTTCCCATCCCAACCTAAAACCCATAACCTGCACATACAACAAATGCTGCACCCATAATCTTAATCCCATGAGGTACTGCTACTTTTTTGAAAACTGTCACAAATTAAGGGGAAACCAATTTTTTCAAAAGAGTAAACTCACACAATACCAACATTGCAGCTTGTCAATAAAAACTTGTTTGGATGTTACCAGGACAATGTTAGCAGCTTGACGTTAATGTGCCATCAAGCTAGGGAGTTATAACAGGTCTGCAATCTCTCCTCATCCAAGATAATAGCCTACTTAAGCTTGCATTTAGTCAGCATTTTACATATAGAGGATTTAGTTCATATATTTTTGCCAATAATTCTAGTAAACTAGCCATTCAGGAGGAAATTCTCAACTAATCTTAGCCTTGCTGGGTATTAAGGTCTAACAAAAAGGAAAAATCTTCCACTGACCCAAAACTTCAACAGCATAACTTGAAAAGTGATTGTCAAAGGTATGGAGGCCATAGAACAAAGAGAAAAAGGTTACTCTACACCTGCAGAAAACCAGGGTATAAAGAAAATCTCAATTAGAAAAACAAAAAACAAAAAAAAAAAAAAAAAAACCTGTGCAGCATGGATAAAAGTGAATTTAGATATAAATAGATGTCTTACTAGTTACTATAGTAATAAACTACCCCAGATTGTCAAACTCCTTCAACAGCATTGCCTGCGATTGCAGGATTCTGTAAAAATGAAAAAGGGTAAAATTGAGCAAACTAAGAACAAAACATATTATGAACATATACGAATAGGATTATAAAATTCATCCAGTAGAACACAATGATTACCGAACCAACATCTTCCTTTCCATTGACATGCTGCACAGCATTTGAAGAAGGTTGAGAAAACCTGCGTACATATATCAATATCATGATAAAAACAAATTTAATACTTAGCAAGAGAGATTGCCAATAGCATACATCATCCAGAGACATACCACTGTCATCGCCATTTGAATAATAACAATATCAAAACAGTATAATATTAATGACAAAGAACCTGACCTCAATGCCCGTGCTTTCCTTTTCTCTTCTTCAAGAGTGTCTGTCTTTGTGTCAGAACCGAATCTGGCAAGTCGAGCTTTCTTTTTTGCTTCCTCATCAGCTGACTTTTTTGCTTCCTCATCAGCTGACAGAGAAAGCCCAAACCTGAAACAAGTTTCACATACCATGTAAGGTTATAGAGAAGCTATACAAAGTAATAATGGATATTGTGTTAAGGATATTAGACACTGGAACCACCAAACTGGAATAGGAAATGTAAATGGGGGCAGACTCGCTGGGAAAAAAAATATATACTAAAAGATTAAACTAAGCAACTCGTGAGAACTTGTGCCTTACCTCTCAGCTCTAGCCTTTCTCTTCAGGTCCTCAGATGTCTGGGAAGCTTCTGATCCAGCACCCACGCCAAACCTGCTAGGTGCAAATCAGACATTTATATTTAGAAGTTTAGCTACTTAATAAAATTACAATACCGCAAAAGGTCAAATAACAAACCATTCTAGGTATCTAATTCTCAAAAGTAACACAACATTGTTTACTTTTACAAAAATCAATAATAATCAGTAACTACTCCCTCCGTCCCTTATTGATAGTCCCTTTTGGTTAAATTTCAATCCCAAAATGTTCATCCCATTTGTTTTTCTCAACAACAATTAATATTAATTTTTTACCAAAATTCCTCTAATTTGCAACAACGTTGGTGCAAATTTAACTTTCCCAAGCAAATTTTGTTTTTCCATGTACTTTTATTATTTTCTCTCTTTACTTTTAGCATACCCAATGTAAATTTATCCTTTCAATGTACTTTTACTACTACTTATTATGCTTATTAATTCCCGTGAAATTTGTCCATAAGGGACTATCAATAAGGGGACGGAGGGAGTATATACTAAAAGCGAAACCAAGGGTGACAATCGTCATTTTCTAGTAAAAAATATTCCCTTCATTTTTTTCCTTTCCTTTTTCGTGCCAAATCTTCATTAACTCAAAATATTTTCATTCCATTTTGACAATTGTAATTTTTGACATAGAATAATTAAATACTTCCTCCGTTTTTATATAGTTGCATCGCATTAGCTTTGACGGACCCTTAGGCAAATTTTGGGTTATAGAGAGGTAGAGGGAAATAATAAATAGGGCTAATGTGATAGGAGAAGATAGAGAGAATTTACAAGTTAAAGGAAAGCGATGCAACTAATTTAAAATTTCCGTTTTAGGAAAGTGATGCAACTAATTTAGAATTTCTGTTCTAAGAAAGTGATGCAACTAAAACGAGGAAGTATTTTTTCATATATATCTATTCGGTGTTTTAAAAAAAAAATGAACATAGATAAGATAATATATTTAATATAATATTATTATCCAAGATTCCTAAGGGTTCTCTCTCTAAATTTTTAGAGAGAGAGTGTTCCCTCTAGGGTTTATCCCTTGGGAGGGTTTCTTCTTCTCTTGTGAAGACTTTGCCCCTAGATCGGGCCTCTTTCTCTCATCTCTTCCTTCTCTCTCACATCCTTTTCTCTCTTTCTCCTCTCTTTGCGTTTTTTGGTGGTGGTCCGAAGGGGGGCTCGCCGGCGGTTTGGGTTATAACCCTTCTTTGCCGGCGAGTCACCCACCCCTTTCTCTTCCTCGTTTTGGGCTACAGCCGACGTTCGAGTTTCACTGGTTTGGTCCTCTTGCTTTGCCGCAGATCGTTCTTTTCCTCCGGCGATCTTCTGGTGCGGGTCTGCTTTTCGAGCTCCGGTTGTTTAGTGTTGAAACCTTGGTTTGATCATTTTGTTGTGGGCTTTAGGGGTTGGTTTCCGGATCTGGTGTTTTGGCTTAGGCGGTTCGATTGTAGTCTATTTCGTCGAAGATTTTAATTGGTTTGGTTTTGTTTTAGAGTCTTGTTTGTTTTGGTTTTTATTTGTTTGTGTCTCTTTAATTAATACCTAGTGTTTCATAAATAATTCACTTATTTCCATGGGTATTAAGTGGTGTGTTGAAGATTTAGGGTTTCATGGTTCCCGTCAAAGTTGCGAAGATTGCGAGCGTATGTTTATCAGATTAATTTTGCATCTACAGAACGATTGCCGAAACAGAGCGAACTCACATAATCGTATTGCTTCAGATGAAGGGGATTTTTTTAAGGCTACATTTGTTAAAATCTGTGATGTATTCAATTATGAAGATATCTTCTGAATTTGTCAGAAATTTTTGTAAGTGCCGTTAGGCCTTATGTTTAATGAAATTATCTTCCTGTCAAAAAAAAGATTCCTATATCATTATCATTGTACTTTTTAATTGCTCCAACATAATTATTTTGACAATAAATTTTATTTCAATTAAACCAAGAAAATTCATTTTGGTAATGTACTTCCTTTGTGTGTTTTGTTTCAAGTAAATAAAACTTAGAAAAACGGAGCGAGTATATAATTGTATATAATTTATTTTTCTATTCTTCAAATTCATATCAATAATAGCATGCATCATCCAAAAAAAAATAATAATAGTACATAGTATTTGTCAAAATTTGGTGCAAAATTTCCCACCATTTATATTTTCAACTATAAAAAATGCATTTGTCGGTCAAAGCGTGTCAACAAAATAAGGATGGAGGTATATATTTGTAAATCGAATGGGTGTTAACCTAAAGTTTGTATTTTATTAAATTTCTTACATTTTTCATAAAACCTAAAGCATCAGTTACACATAAATGTCTTTGGTATAGGTTTTTAAATCAATTTACTTTGTTTCACTTAAAAATTTTATTTTTTTGCTGGTAAACTATTATTTGAATTAACATTATAATTCATTATAACATTAGTAAAAATTGTGCATTAAACAGGGTGGAGGTATATATTTGTATATCGAATGGGTGTTAACCTAAAATTTGTCTTATATTAAATAGAACCCCATAGCTCTAAATTTCTTTCATTTTTTCATAAAACCTAATGCATCAATTACACCTCAATGTCTTTGGAATAGGTTTTAAAATCAATTTACTTTGTTTCACTTATATTTGAATTAACATTACAAGCTCAGAAACACACGCGATGCATGTGTGTGCACAACATAAGAAACCTAGAAGCTCTATTAATATTGTAAGTGCAAATTTAAAATTGTTGATTAAAAAAAAGTATTAAAATAAAACTTGTTATTTGAAAAAATAGTTGATGAAATCATTAATTATTTTTTATTAAGTATAAAAACGGTTGATAAGTACTTCTATAATTGTATTATCCTAATAAATAGAATAAGATGATAGTTTTTTTTATTTTTTTAAATTTATATTGTTTACAAAAATAAAAATAAATAAATAAAACAAAGGTGAAAGGGGGCAATTTGAAAAAGTGAAATTTTTCACACAAAATCTTTCTTCACTTTATATATTAGATAGATAATTCATTAGAAGATTATTACATGTGAAAAAATTATGCATTACACGGCACTTATGTTTTATTATGCTTTATTATATTGACATAGGTTGCCATAAGATTAGATAAGAATAGTAATAATGAGCTGTGGGGGCATATACATTAAGATTTAAACTATGTTTGGATAGGAATATTAGGAGGGAAAGGAAGGGAGGGAATAAAAGTGTCCCTTATTTAGATAAGGCATTGGGCACTGGAAGGCAAGGAAATGGAGGGTTCCTTCCCTTTTAATAAACCAAATTCCTCCATTGACATTTGGAATGAATATGGAAGATCACTCTCGAGTAGTACTAGGATGAAGAAGAAGAAAGGTATCTGAACCAATTCATAACATAAAACAAAAAGACTACTGATGTGAATAATAAAAAGATGAAAAGGGAAAGTACATAATCTTCCAAAAATAGTAGTAAATCAATATTATGTTTATTGTACCTTTGGTGATATAGGAAGCAAATAACACTCATCTTTAACACTTTATTCGGATAGCAAATAGAAGAGAGCGAACTGGGAAGAGACTTAGTTGCTCTCTGACATTTTCTAAACTCAATATTATTTGCATCATTAGTCTCCCATCTGAGGTTGAGCACTATGATGGCGGAAACTCCGTTTGGGGTCGGTATTTCGTTTTCGACACCGTTTGTGATTTTTAACAAAAAAAACTTTTAATGAGTAAGAAAGAGTAAGTGCGTTAGTCTATTAGAGATGATGTCTATTAAAGAGGGTGGAAACTCTCCATTTTCTCACCAAATTACTTCAATTTTGTAGAGATGATGTCTACTAAAGAGGATGGAAACTCTCCCTCCTCTTTCTTCCTCTAACCTTGAGCTTGCTCCCTTTCCTTTCACTCCATTTCCTCTAATTCAAACAAGTGAAATAGGATCCAAGAGAGAACTAAATAACCCTTTATCCACTCATGCTTCCTAAAAGCCTTTAATATTCAAAAAGCAAATCTATGATAGTTGCAATATCAATTTGATAGTTATTATCAATTGATATTTCGTTTCAACATTCAAAAAACAAAATTGGTATTGCAATTGTCATATATTTGTTTTTTGAATATAAACTAGGTATTATTATCAATTTTACTCCTTTCATTGCATTTCCTTAATCTGCCAATTAATATCCCATAAATTTATACTTTTTTAAAAATATATATATAAACAGAAAGGAGTAGTACAGTAATTATTACGAACATATACTTTACCAACAATCAATGAACTCAATGCATCCCCCCAACCAAACCCCTTCTGCATGTAACCTTGCATCAATGTACAGAAGTACAGACGAATATATACATAGATGTAAATCAAGATCGACACACGAGTACTAAATATCACCGGATAATTACTTGCACCAATCAATCCATCATAAAAAAAAATAAAATAAAATAAAATAAAAAATAAAAAAATTATAGCTTGCTGAATCTTTTCTACACTAAGTCATGCACCAATCAATCAATCATAAAAATGGCAGAAGCATAAACAATTAATCGGAAATTTCATGAACAAAACATAAATCAGAAGCATAGAAGAGTAAGAACAGAACCTCTCAGCCCTAGAACTGCGCTTCTCTTGCTCAGACAACTGAACAGGAACGCCGAATCTTTCAGCCCTGCGAACCTTCTTCTCAATATCATTAGCAGAGCCTCCAGTAGGAGAAACAACGGCGGTGGAATCAGTACCTTCCTTCGACTCCTCTGAATCCTTGTTGTTAACAACAGCATCAATGGCGGCGGCAGATTCATCGGAAGACTTGGTTGTTTTATCGGTGAGATTCGTTGTGGTTAGGGTTAGGGTTTTGCTAGGGTTTTCTAGGTCTGAATTTTGCGAAGGGGAATTAGTTTGAGTAGCAGTCGCCATAAGTTTAGGGATGGAAGAAGATTGAGGGGGGGAAGCTAGAGAGAGAAAGCGACTAGTGTAGAGGGATTCAAGGAAGACAGGGCGTAAAAGATAGAGAGAGACCAGGGTATGAAATTCTTGGGAGGTCCGAGGTCGGCTTATAAATTTACACTAGTACTCCAGTATTTAGTCCGTCTATTATTTTACACTCGTTAGTAAAAAGTAGAGATGATCCACACAAAAAAAAAAAAAAAAAAAAAAAAAAAAAAGAGTTGATAAAAAAAATCAGCCCGGATCGAGTCTTAATATAAATTCTCATGTCCAAACCCGTATAATTACTAACCTAGAGTACGTAAATATACCTACACCCCATGCCCCACCAATTTATTTCTGTCCCAAGTAAAGTCTCCCCAAAAACAAATACAGATTATATATATATCATCATTATCACCTTCTTAAAAGCTTAATTCTACTATTTCTCTCTCCAAAAACCATCATCCTTTATTCTCTCTCCAAAATATTTAATCATATCCACTTTTTCTTTTCGAAAACCTTCATCCTTAATTTTCTCTATCTAAAAACATTCATATTTTTCATCATAGAAATTTAATCATCATCTATTCATGTCACTTCTTATGCAAGCTTCATTATTGACACAAATCATTGATGGGGTACTAATTTCTCTCTCCTTTTTTCATTTCAATGATTTGATTTGACATAATTGTTAAATATTGATTTGATTACTCTAATTTTTTCCCCCCAAATTCATTGTCAAATCTTAGAAAAAAAAATTAATATATTGGTTGAATTATATCAATATTTGATGTACTCTTGTGTTGAATTAGTTTATGGTGTGTTATTATATTATATAATTATTAGACATAAATAATTGAAAATAGAGTGTTGTTGTCCTAATTTTCTAGATAGTTTAATCTATTTCGTAAGATTATTGAGATGTAAATTTAGTTTAGTGTGGATAATAAATGTTGAAAAATGTTCACTTTTGTTATGATAGATGTTCATTAGTGTATTAGTAAATGATCATCTGCATATTAATATACAAGCATTTGATTTCAGATATATGTTCATATTATTGTCATTTTCATCAAATTTTTTCTCTAGAATTAAAGTTTTTGAGTAAGAATTTGTCGCTTCTTATACTTTTTTGTGGAAGTAAGTGAGTTTTAATTGTAGTTGAATTATGTTATTGTTTGATATTCTCTAATTTTGTGTTAAGGCATGATTTTATATTATTAATTGTTGGCCTAAAATTTTAAAAAATTGTGTACAATTTGTTTTAGTTCTTAGGATTGCTATGACTAATAATGGAATTTTTTTTTTATATCATCCATTCTCATATTGATAAATGCTCATTATGATCTATATAAATGTTCATTCACATATTAATTGATGATCATTCGAATTTTGATAAATGTTCATCTGGATTGTTATATATGTACATTCTCATATTAAAAAATAGTCACTTAGATTAAATGCACGTTCATTTCATTCTCATATTTAGAAATGCTCATGAGTCTCAGTTGGATATTGATACTAAGAGAAATAGGTCGTTTACTACCTCCTCTTAGTCAAATTATATTTATACTCTTCACTACCCTAACACAAGTATAGGGGCAAGTAAAGGATCGATCCACGAGGAAAAGAGGGTTTTGCACAATCAAGGTGAATTATGAATCCATTGCAAAGGGGTATTTTGAATATTTTTTTTTTTGTGTTTTTCAATAGTCAAACTACTACTATGACGAAATGAGAACAAGCAAAATAAGAAATCGAAAGCTAGAAGAACTAGAATAAGGGAAACAACGCTAGGGAGTACGGGAGTGTCAAACACGGTCAAACAAAGATGGACAACGATGATTATCATGAAGAACATGCCATAAAATACTAAATTCTACATAAACAACTCACTCTCATGCAATAGTCTAAGCAAATCAATGAATTAGGTATTGGCCTAGTTGAGATCACTTTCATGCATCCAATTAGACACTAATCAAAAGCGAGAGATTAAGAGTGCACAATACATAAAACTCTACTTAAACAACTCATTTTCATGCAATCATTAAAGTAAAGGTGATCTTAATCTAATTCAAATCACTCTCGTGCATCTAAATTAGGGAACACTAAACAATGTGCTACTAATAATCTCAAGCCATCAAAAATCATACATTCATCAATTTATAACATGAGCTCAATCAAATCATCATCAATCATCAATATTAATACATGTTTTTTACCCCCTTTCCCTAGCTAAAAACTTAGCCTAGGGAAGAGAAACTAACCATTATAACAAAACTAAATAAGGATTCAATAAGCACAAAACTAAACATGATTAAAAACAAAGGAAAAGCAAATCCAACAAGCTCAACTAAAGGAATAGATGAAAACAAACAATATCAAAGCAAATAAATCAAACTAAAAGAAAGGATAAGAGAATACTAAAGAGAAACTTGATTAAAGATGGAAACTTGAAATTCTAGCATTGGATTGAAATAACCTTGACCAAGTCTTGATTACAATGATGAAACTCGAAGAATAAGCTACTTTCTCTCTCTAAAATACTAGGTTCTAATGTTGATTGAAATTAGGATCCTTACAAAATTCAATAAGAAGACTATTTATATGCATCACCAATCCGGAAATAAAAACCCAAGAAGAGCCATATCTTCGCCTGTCGCGCCCTCTCATGAATGGGTACGAAACTGCCTAGCCCAACAGGTCGCGCCTATGGTTGGAAGCTGGAGAGGCCTCTCCAATTTAGGAGAGGCCGCAGCCTGGGAACAGGGAAAATTAACCCTCAAAACGCCGCGCCCGCGACCCTAGATGTCGCGCCCGCGGGTGGCTGGGGAGAAGCATCTCCTAGGGCGCGGTTGGGCATCTACCGCAACATTGAGGAAAGTCTAAGGCAGCGACCTGCGCGCCGCGTCTCCTTGTTTGGCTGCGCGCCCTCCCCTTGAGCCTCTCTTTCCCTTCCTTAGCTCCATATGCATCCATAGGCTTCATCAAAAGGGACCGAGTGTTGGGGTTTGGTGAGTCCGACTCACCGCGGAAACAACCCCTTCCCGAGGAACCACTCGCAATAATTAAAATCACAAAGCATAAATAAATATTCACAAAGAAAAGATAACGAATCTTACCCTCGAAGCGAGCTTCGCCCAAAACCCGGGGCTCTTACTTGAAAGCTACTAGCACGTCAAGCGCCGTGCCTCCTACGGTATCCACCCACAAATGGGCGAACACAACTTTAAGGTCTACTACCTTGGGGTTAGCAAGGTCCGACCCAAACCCGAGTGTTATGTGAGTTTAAGAGTTTTCCCAAAAATTATGGAATGCTCTTTTTAACTCCCACTCAAGCACTTTACTCCAAATCCCAAGCTTGGTATTTATAGAGGAAAGTATGAGTGGGAATTTCTATCCCATCAATGTGGGATCATGAAATTCCACAAATTAATTTAAAGCTAAATTAAATTAAAATTGCAAACTAATAATAAATCTACAAGTGGCATTACCATGTGAGATGGGTTGGTGAGGACCACATGGAGAGTAGGGGACCATACTTGCTCCCCACTCAATACTCTCCTTGTGCCACATGTCATCTCCCACTTACTCCCATATTCCAAGCTTCCCCTTATTCATGGCCCTATGACCCGAGCCAAGCCACGAGCCAAGCCCGAGCCCGGCCCGAGCCAGCCCGCACGTGGCCAGCAGCCAGCCCGCACCTGGCCCGAGCCTAGCCCGCACCAGCTGCTGCTGTGCGGCTGCTGCTCCTGCCGTGGTGCGGCTGCTGCTGTGCCTAGCCGCGGCTGGCCGGGGCTGCTAGCACGGTGTGCTAGCTCGTCTTGCCCCTAGCATTCGGATGCTCGGGGCACACCGATGCTAGGGGTATTTTCGGGAATATGGTCGATTTATTATTATTTTGCGCGTCTCGTCTTTTATTATTTTAGACTCGACTTCCGACGATCGGTTTCGACGCTCTAAGCTCGAATTACCGACGTCTAAATATTTAACACTCAGGCGACGAATTAATTTCTTCCGAATTAATTCGTCGAGTTGGTTCACATATATTTGCTTGGGTGTGACCCGAAGGGTTCAGTCAAGATTAAGCTGTAATACTAATTATATTAATATTACTGATCGAAAGCGGCCTCCACCCAGGCATTCCGATCACTTGACCTTGCTGAATATATTAGCTTTCTAATAATTCTGAACCCGCTATCAGAATAATACACTTGTTCGAAGGACACCATTCCTTTCAATCTCCCACTTGTCCTTCCGGACAAGTGTGCATTTAGTGTATAGCCCTTATCCTATGTCTCTTCATGAACTACAGAGTAAGATTACTAGTCATCTCTGTTACGTCCAGAAGTGTTTCTCGAAATCCGAGTTTGACTGTCAATAAGCAGATGATTTCTAAAATCCATCTGAGCACGGCCATGCATTTTTCACAGTCTCGCTCTCCGAGAGGCCTTGTAAACAACAAGACATGTTCCCTATTGTTAGTAGGAGGACATTTCCAGTCTTGTAATGTAGCTTCTCTTACTAAGAGGACTCACCCGCCCGATATCCGTCTTTATAATCCCCAATTACGGCATACGTTTGGTGGGTACCAAAACGGACCAGTACTCAAACAAGAGATCTCCCACTACTCATGGTCAAAAGGAAAGAGTTCCGATAGTAATAATGAGAAAATACTTATGACGATTTTTAATCTCTTAAAGCATCCTCATAGGTCTGTCCAGTATGGTTCTAAACCAATACCTGTGCAAATGATTTGTATCCTCATAGCACAAGAAACGGTGCTACAAATCATACTACACACTAATCTCTGATGGTCATTATTCGTCCACAAAATACGACCTTGATTAGGGATAATTTTCGATTAAAATATTCAACATTCACTTAATAGGTGTTTCTTTATCCAAGCCATTGACTTGATACCCTATTTTGAATATTTATTAAAATCAAATGGACTCATTATTTAATTCTAAACCACAATTAAATAAAGACGAAGTGATTTAAATTACATGAAGATTTTAATTACTCCAAAACTGAATGGTTCATCATGGTGCTTTACATCAACATTGTTCCAAATCTGATTAAAAACACTATAAATGGAATTCAAAGCCAGTTCGCAACATGCTTGATTCCCATTGCCTCAATGTGTTTGTTGTGCTTCACTTGAGACAGAGGTTTAGTTAGTGGATCGGCTACATTGTCATCCGTTCCAACTTTACAAATTCTGATTTCACCTTCTGACTTCCATTCCCGAATCATATGAAATCGTCTCTGGACATGTTTGACCTTCTGATGTTCTCGTGGCTCTCTAGCCTGAGCAATAGCTCCATTGTTGTCACAATAGAGGTCTATTGGACCCTTGATCGAGGGTACAACACCAAGTTCATTAATGAACTTGCTAATCCAAACTGCCTCCTTGGCTGCCTCAGATGCTGTCAAGTACTCGGCTTCAGTTGTAGAATCAGCGGTTGTGCTTTGCTTTGCACTCTTCCAACTAAACGCTCCTCCATTGAGACAGAATATGTATCCTGATTGTGACTTGAAGTCGTCTCTGTCTGTCTGGAAGCTTGCGTCGGTATATCCCTCAACAACCAATTCATCTTTACCACCATAGACCAGGAATTTATCCTTGTTCCTTTTCAGGTATTTCAGGATATTCTTGGTCGCAGTCCAATGCGCCTCTCCTGGGTCTGATTGGTATCGGCTCGTAGCACTCAAGGCGTACGATACATCCGGCCTAGTACATATCATGGCATACATGATCGATCCGATAAGCGAAGCATACAGAATTCGACTCATCCTTTCTCGCTCATCAGGTGTCTTTGGACACTGCTTCTTGCTTAAGGTTACGCCATGTGACATGGGTAGGTGCCCTCTCTTGGCTCCTTCCATTTGGAATCGAGCCAGTACCTTATCGATATAAGTGCTCTAACTCATTCCAATTATCCTTTTTGATCTATCCCTATAGATCTTGATGCCTAATATGTACTAAGCTTCTCCCAAGTCTTTCATTGAAAAACATTTCCCGAGCCAAGTCTTTACAGACTCCAGCAATGGAATGCTATTTCCAATGAGCAAAATGTCATCGACATATAAGACTAGGAAGGCGATGTCACTCCCACTGACCTTCTTGTAGACACAAGACTCATCTGGATTCTTGATAAAACCAAACTTACTGATGGCTTCATCAAATCGCAGATTCCAACTTCTGCTTGCTTGCTTTAGTCCATAAATAGACTTCTTAAGCTTGCATACCTTCTTAGGATTATTCTGGTCGACAAAACCTTCAGGCTGTGTCATATACACAGTTTCTTCCAAAATCCCATTGAGGAAGGCGGTTTTGACGTCCATCTGCCATATTTCATAATTGTAATATGCAGCAATCGCTAGAAGAATTCGAACGGACTTAAGCATGGCAACTGGAGAAAAAGTTTCATCATAATCAACGCCGTGATTTTGCCTGTAACCTTTTGCTACCAGCCTTGCTTTGTAAATAAATACATTTCCATCTTTGTCGGTTTTCATCTTGAAAATCCATTTACATCCGATAGGTGTGTAACCTACGGGTAAATCAACCAAGTCCCATACTTGATTTTCAAACATGGAGTCCATTTCGGATTTCATGGCCTCTTGCCATTTTGCAGAGTCATGGCTCGTAATAGCTTGCTTGTAGGTTGCCGGCTCATCTCCATCCACTACTAGGATGTCCTGATCTTCAGTTAATACAACACCGAGATATCTGTCAGGTTGAGATCTTGGCCGAGTCGACCTACGTAGGGTAATGGACTGAGCATTTGCATTATCAGTTTGACCAACGTCAACAACTGCTTGGTAAGCACTTTGATTGTCAACTTGTCCTTGTTGCTCGTCCTCTCGAACTTCGTCGAGTTCGATTTTCCTCCCACTTGTCATTTTGGAGAGATGCTCCTTCTCTAAAAAGACACCATCACGAGCAACAAACACTTTGTTCTCGGATTGGTTGTAGAAGTAATACCCTTTGGTTTCTTTTGGATAACCCACAAAGTAAACCTTATCAGATTTTGGATGAAGTTTGTCAGAAATGAGTTTCTTGACATATGCTTCGCATCCCCAAATCTTGAGAAAAGACAACCTTGGCGGTTTATTAGTCCATAATTCATATGGAGTCTTTTCCACTGCTTTTGACGGAGCACGATTCAGTGTGAGTGCCGCAGTTAAAAGTGCATGTCCCCAGAAAGAGATTGGAAGTTCACTAAGACCCATAGTCGATCGGACCATGTCTAATAGGGTTCGATTCCTCCTTTCAGATACTCCATTCCACTGAGGAGTTCCCGGAGGTGTCAACTCTGAAAGTATTCCATGTTCTTTTAGATGGTCATCAAACTCTTGGCTCAAATATTTGCCACCTCGATCCGATCGAAGTGCCTAGATTTTCTCGCCGAGTTGGTTTTCAACTTCTCTCTGAAATTCTTTGAATTTATCAAACGATTCAGATTTGTGCGACATTAGATAGACATAACTGTATCTACTAAAGTCATCCGTGAAGGTTATGAAATACCGATAACCATTTCTTGCGGGTGTACTCATTGGTCCACATACATCAGTGTGTATAAGTCCCAATAAGTCACCGGCCCTTTCTCCTAACTTGGAGAATGGTTGCTTTATCATCTTGCCTAATAAACATCCTTCGCAATTCTCAAAGGATTCTAAATCAAATGAGTCAAGAATACCTTCTTGTAGAAGTTTCTTGATGCGTTTGATGTTAATGTGGCCAAGGCGACAATGCCACAAGTAAGTTTGACTAGACTGTGTAGTCTTAGCTTTCTTTGCAGGATTATTAACGTTATAAATTTCTTTGTCTATAGATAACACATAAAGACCATTTTCTGAATGTGCCGTACCATATAAAACATTATCGAGATAAAATGAACATGTTTGGTCTTTAACTCGAAATTCAAAACCTTTGGCGTCCAACGCCGAAATTGAAATGATGTTTTTGGTAATGTTGGGAACACAATAAACATTGTCAAGTTCCAAAACTAGCCCCGTGGGCAAAGACAAACTGAGAGATCCTACAGAAATAGCACCAATCCTTGCTCCATTTCCTACTCGGAGCTCGATCTCTCCCTTCGCTAGCTTCCTAGTGTTCCTTAGTGCCTGTGAATTGGAACATAGGTGTGAGCCACATCCGGTATCTAATACCTATGAAGCCGAGCTAGTGAAGTTAAAGTCTATAACGTAAATACCTGATGTAGAAGCAACGGTTCCGTTCTTCTTATCTTCCTTGAATTTGAGGCAGTCTCTCTTCCAATGTCCCTTCTTCTTGCAATAGAAGCATTCAGAATCAGACTTAGAAGATGCTACCTTTTTCTCCTTGTTGTCTTTGGTAGATTTCGGCTTAGGCGGAAAGTTCTTCTTCCCTTTCCCCTTGAAGCCCTTCTTCTTTTTGCCTGCCCTTTTAAACGGCTTACCCTTCTTAATCATGAGCATATCATGCTTTCCCTCATCCTTGAGCGTCTGCTCAGCTTGCTTCAACATCCCATGAAGCTCGGTGAGGGTTTTCTCCATGCTATGCATGTTGTAGTTCATTTTGAACTGGTCATAGCCTTTGTGAAGGGAATGGAGAATGATGTCAATAGCCATTTTGGTTGAATACCCCGCATCAAGCCTTCCCATGTTCTCAAATAATTCGATCATTTTGAGCACATGTGGGCTGACTGGCTCTCCTTTCTTGAGCTTAGTCTCAAGGATCTGCCTGTGGGTTTCAAACCTTTCAGTTCGAGCCTGTTCTTGAAACATATTCTGTAACTCGGAAATGATCTCATAGGCCGATTGCTTCTCGAAGAAGGTTCTCTGAAGTTCAGGAGACATAGTGGCTAGCATTACGCACTTGACATCTCGATCGGCCACTTGCCATCGGTTAAGGGCCGCTTGAGTTACCTCCTCATTGGGAGCCTCAGGCATTTCCTCATCAAGGACATACTCTTTCTGTTCTTGCATAAGAACGATGCGCAAATTCCTTTGCCAATCAAGGAAATTGGTACCACTCAACTTCTCCTTGTCGAGAATTGAGCGTAATGAAAACTGGTTGTTTGAGGTTGAAGACATGATTATACAATTGAAAGAATTTTAATGAAAAACCATTCAAAAATTACTTAAATAAGATTGAATTTTATTCATGCAAATTTTCAATACTTATTTAACGTCTTATTTACACGTAAAAATTGTCCCTATTTGGTGAAAATAAGGCGATTCCAAGATCCGAAGAAACAAAGAGTGGTTAAGCATGCTTTGGCTTGTCTTAAACACTCAATCTTCTCGGTAAGCATTGCCTTGCTAATGGCTCTAAGCCACTCTTGGTTAGACAATCGTCGCATCTAATGCATCTTTGACGATGTATCTTTTTTTTGCCACGGTATGTGAGGACTCCTCACTCATACCGATGAGTTAAACCAAAACCAACGTGCACACACGGTGTGCCTTATGCCCCTTAGAGGAGTGATGGCACCTCGCTTTGGCGTAGCCTACCATCACCATCGTCCGGTTAGTAAGTGTTGTTTTGGAAAGGCAAGTTTTACTCAATATTATTAGGGACCTAGGATTTCTATGTTGGTTGATTTAAGTGAACTTAACTAATCATCGCAACATTAAGAAAACCTAAACATGCATCCAACGAATATTTCACACACATATATATAACCATAAAATATAAAGCGAAATAATAGATGCATATTGGCAACTAGCATGACCCCTTGAAATCTTCATATCTTCAAAAGGTCTTCATTTGCATTTCAAGGCTTTGTCTTCCAAGATACGCCGTCTTCAAGACTTAACCAAACTATGCAAAAACTAGTGTCCATAACTAGGAATAATCTAAATATTAAAGTACAAAAATACTTAACGGTGCGTAGACCGTATTTAGATTTACAAAAATACATAACGGCACGTAGTCCGTATTTTCTATCCTAGTCGGGTCCCACTAGTTGCCATTTCATAAAACCTGTGAGAGAGAGAATATATATATTCCATTCATCCATTCACTATTTGTGAATGGCCCATGCAATTTACAATATTAACAACAAGTAAAATGCATTCAAACAACGCGCGCACTAGTAACTAATCTAGGTGGTTAATCCGATTAACATGCCTAATTAAAACTAGTCAAAGTTGTTTAACCGATTATATATAACAATTGAAGCTCCCACTAAATTCCGCATTTTCTTAATTAATCCAATTAATTAAGTCGGTAGCACCCAAACTTGTCAAAATGAAATTTTGCCAATGCCGCTCAAAAACCCGAGGCCTAGCCTCCCAAAATTTTAATTAAAATTAACAAAATTAATTAAAATAAATAAACGGCAAAATAACTAACATCAAGCCTACTACGGCTAATCACCTCACCGCACCAAGCATACGCATATGCCAAGACCACGAACATACTACCCACGGCACACGACCGCGAGCCGCTGCCGCGCGTGTGGCCCACCATCGAGGCGGTGCAACCATCGTGGCAGCCACATGCGGGCTGCTGTGCAGCCCGGCTCGCCATGGTGGTGCATTGCCTCGTTTTGCGTGCCACTACCTTGGGATTTGATCCCAATTCCGCGAGACAAAAAATAATTAATTCTAAATTAATTTTAGAAATAATTTAGTGAGCAAAGTAAAATTTTAAACAATTCTAACTTAATAAAATTTTCAAGGTGCAATAACCAAAATAATTCCAAGAACCATCTTTAATTAAATTGGTTTAGCTTGGTGCAAAATAAAATTGAGGCAATTTCTCACTTTCAATTTAATCATTTTAAATTAAACTTGAGAATTTGACAAAGTAAAGGGAAGTTGGAAAAAATATGAACTTTAATGTTCAAATGAAAATTCCAACATCTAAAATTTGTGAATCCTTGAAAATTATATCTTCCAACATGAAGATAACCAAATTTCTATCACAAAAATCGAAACTTTATATTTCTAATCAACTCAAAATGATTAAAACAACAAAGTTCAACTCAAAATAACATGGAATTTAGTGGTTTTCAAAGTTTCAATCACTTATCATAAATTAAGATTGAATCTTTAACACTTAGGAAGCCTCAAAAATAAAATTTTCACACTAAAAGGCAATTAGTTTGCAATTATGTGAAAATAAATCAACCTTTAAGCATCAAATACTACCAAGTAAGTGTGCTTTAAGGGGACATAAAAGTGCTGAAAATTATGCAAATAATCAACCATATAATCAACAATTTATGCCATTGATTTCAAGGTTAGAAAAGACTTAAAATTTTTCGTCAAAAACGAAAAACCCCTCGAAAAAGGCATTTCTGGTCAGAATTTGGCTAAAATCACAGTCCCCACGGGTTAAACCATTTCCAGAACACGTTTTCCACCCAAAATTCACTAATCTTGGGCGAAAATCTGGGTTCTGGGCCAAATTCGACATTAAAAACGGGATTAAATAAATAAAACCGAGCTACTAATCTAATTAGCAACATAAACCAGAAAATTAAGCCAAAAATAAACCTTGAAAAACATGATTATAAAAATAAACGAGAGGGGCTCCGATACCGCTGTTGGGGTTTGGTGAGTCCGACTCACCGCGGAAACAACCCCTTCCCGAGGAACCACTCGCAATAATTAAAATCACAAAGCATAAATAAATATTCACAAAGAAAAGATAACGATCTTACCCTCGAAGCGAGCTTCGCCCAAAACCCGGGGCTCTTACTTGAAAGCTACTAGCACGTCAAGCGCCGCGCCTCCTACGGTATCCACCCACAAATGGGCGAACACAACTTTAAGGTCTACTACCTTGGGGTTAGCAAGGTCCGACCCAAACCCGAGTGTTATGTGAGTTTAAGAGTTTTCCCAAAAATTATGGAATGCTCTTTTTAACTCCCACTCAAGCATTTTACTCCAAATCCCAAGCTTGGTATTTATAGAGGAAAGTATGAGTGGGAATTTCTATCCCATCAATGTGGGATCATGAAATTCCACAAATTAATTTAAAGCTTAATTAAATTAAAATTGCAAACTAATAATAAATCTACAAGTGGCATTACCATGTGAGATGGGTTGGTGAGGACCACATGGAGAGTAGGGGACCATACTTGCTCCCCACTCAATACTCTCCTTGTGCCACATGTCCTCTCCCACTTACTCCCATATTCCAAGCTTCCCCTTATTCATGGCCCTATGACCCGAGCCAAGCCACGAGCCAAGCCCGAGCCCGGCCCGAGCCAGCCCGCACGTGGCCCGCAGCCAGCCCGCACCTGGCCCGAGCCCAGCCCGCACCTGGCCCGAGCCCAGCCCGCACCAGCTGCTGCTGTGCGGTTGCTGCTACGGTTTGGTGCGGGTGCGGCTGCGGCTGCTGCTGTGCCTAGTCGCAGCTGGCCGGGGCTGCTAGCACGGTGTGCTAGCTCGTCTTGCCCCTAGCATTCGGATGCTCGGGGCACACCGATGCTAGGGGTATTTTCGGGAATATGGTCGATTTATTATTATTTTGCGCGTCTCGTCTTTTATTATTTTAGACTCGACTTCCGACGATTGGTTTCGACGCTCTAAGCTCGAATTACCGACGTCTAAATATTTAACACTCAGGCGACGAATTAATTTCTTCCGAATGAATTCGTCGAGTTGGTTCGCATATATTTGCTTGGGTGTGACCCGAAGGGTTCAGTCAAGATTAAGCTGTAATACAAATTATATTAATATTACTGATCGGAAGCGGCCTCCACCCAGGCATTCCGATCACTTGACCTTACTGAATATATTAGCTTTCTAATAATTCTTAACCCGCTATCAAAATAATACACTTGTTCGAAGGACACCATTCCTTTCACCGAGAACCTACAATTTATCAAATAAAACTAAGAAAACACAAGGAAAGGGAGAATAAAGAGGAAAAACACGAGAAAAGACAAAACAACACAAAAACGAAGATAAAATGCTTTGAAAAAGCTCAAACAAGTGCAAATGAGGGAAAAATCCTTAGAGAAAAAGGATAAAAGAGTGGCATACATGCCACAAATCAAAATCCCCCATACTTGCCTCTTGCTTGCCCTCAAGCAAAGAAAACTAGAAGAGCTAAAGCTAATAAAGAAAAGCCGAATTTCATTTAGCACAAGCAACAAGCCATTTGAACCTCAAGGTTGCCAATGAGGACGAGTTGTGATCTCATGAGGGTTTCCAAACAGTTTACCCCACAACTCTCACAAAATTACGTTCAAGACAAACCAAGATGGAGAAAACAAGAAGATGAATCAATGAGCACATGCAAATCAAAATCAAATCAAGCTTCTAAAGACAACAAGCACAAGTGGATGGAAAGTTTTTTAAGTAGTAAAAGTGAGAATGCAAGGGGATGCCAATGGTTGATTGAAGGATAAACCATGCTAAGCATAAGAACTCTAACATGCTCCACTCCCCCCGTATTCCATACATTCTTACCGCGTTCCCTCATCTAGATTTAAATCCACCCTTGGAGGTAGCATCTCATGACTCCTCGAAGGAGTCGGAACAAAGATTAAAACAATATAAAATAGGGGAACTCAACATCTTACCAAGTCATGCTTTTCACTATACTTTAAATCTCGCTCCCGCCACCGACTAGAGACTCAACCAACCTAGGTCAAAAGAACATTGAAAGGGTTGTAGCGTTGGCTAGGGGTAAAGGTGTGGAAAAATTTGGAAATTGGTGCTTAGCCTAATCGTGAAGCGAAGGGTGATCAAGCCTCTTTTCCAAAATTAAACATCTACTAATTTTCAAACTACATTGCCACAAAACTTGAATTACAATGCCAAACATTATGAACTTTCATCTTTTTCTTTCACAACTCTTTATTCTCTTTTTCATTTTGCAAATTTTCCATTCTACTTTTTTTTTTTAATTTTTTTTTTGTATTTTTCTCTTTTATTATTATTTTTTTTTTTACTTTATTTCAATGTCCTTGCCTCTTATAACTATGGATGGCTTTTTCTAGGATTTGCACTTGCTTTTATTGAACAAATATTCACAACATCACAATATCACTTTCCATTAAGAACCATTACCTTCCACATTTCAAATCAAAACATCAATAAGCTTTCGAGGCTCGAACTTCATGATCCTAAGGGTGAAAGTAAAACAAAAGGCCATGGGCTTATAATGTGCTATAATCAAGGAGGGGAAGGCTCAACATAGGAAGCAAAAGGGGCAAATGCAACCAAAAATACAAGACACAATAAAATAAAAGCTAATCCTAGAAAACAAAATAGTCACCGAATGAAAGAATGTTCTTTGTCATCCCTAAGTTAGTTCGGTCGCGATCTGGGAGTTAGACCCCATTTTCTAGATCTAAGCATGCCTTGGTAAGGATCCTACGCCGCTCATACAAAAAAATGTTAGAGGCTTGAACAATGAAACTCACATCAGGTTACAAAAACTACCTCTAGGGCTTCAAATCCCCTAATGAGAGCAACACCTTCTTACTACAAATAAGTGAAATTGGGTTTGATGGGCCTTACAAGTTCTAAACCGGCTACCTTAGCATGGACCTATCCTAGAGTCAACCGATGGCAATTCCGAAGCATGCAAACTTTTAACACTTAGTAAGAAAGACATTTAATCACGCAAATTAACTTTTATTATGCTCAAAATGAAGATGAAACAACTAAAGTTTTCGTGGTTTGTCTTGAAACAATAAAGTAAATTTTTTTTTTATATTTTTTTTCAAAAAGGAAGGAGAATAAAAGCAATAAGAGGCAAGTAAACGTTTTATTCCCAATCGACAAACAAAGATCGTTTGGCGTCATACCAACGATCACCAGATTCCGTAGAATCAAATGCATACAACCTCAAACAATCAACTCCATCCTAATCTAACTAGCTATGCACACAAGAGAAAATAAAAGAGAGTGAAGGAAAGGTCTCACCCAAATGTTTCTTGAAGAAAAATAAAGCAACCAAACCATTTACCATAACTCCATATGTTACTTCCAACGTTCTTCAAAGTTACAAAAGAGATAGATAAAAGCAAAAACTAAGACTATGCAAAGAAAAAGGTTAGAGAAAAAAAATCTACAACTTGAACCTTGGGCACAACCAACTACCCAAATCATCATCCAATCATCATCGTCATCATCATCATTAATCAACAACAATCTAAAACAACCCAACCAAAAGCAATAAAACCCAGCACTCAACAACAATACCAAACATAAATCCCCATGAGTCCTTGGTGCCTTCCCCCACACTTACCCAAAACTACTCCCTTTTGACTCAAACACCCCCCCACACTAGATAAGAGCATCGTCCTCGATGCTTCACATGCAAATAAACACACAAAAGGGAGGGACCAAAAGGGGCATACCAAAAGGGGAACTATTGGCCACTAGGGCCGACACCATCATCATCCCCATTCCAACTATCATAGGAAAAACCTGAGGGGGGGCCATGGGGATCCCAACCTCCGGTGTAACCAGGGGGCCACCCATAATGACCCTTGAAAAGATCGAGTTGGGATTGAGACAATTGGACAATTGGCTCGGGTTGCACCAAAGGCAAAGGGTGAGAGGGATCAACGTAGGGGTAGTTTGGGTCGCCCCTATAATCGCTCCTACCCGAAACCCGATAGTCATAGTGACCGAACTCATAGGAAAACTCACGCCTTGGCTCATCGGGGTCCAAGACACCCGACCAATAGGGGTACGTAGGTTGGTTGTCACCCTTCCATGATGGTACGGGCCCTTGTTGGGCCGGCGTATATGGATAGTTGACAGGAGGAGTGACCTTCCCTCTACGTACACTAGCATCATATAAGGTGTTAGTTTGAAAGACATTATGTTGGTGAGAGGCGAACATACCTTGCATGCTAAGTTGCATGCTCTCCATTTGAGCTATCATCGCCGCCATCTCATGATGAAAATCGGGTTGTTGTTGTTGTTGTTGTCTTCTTCTTCTTCCTTCTTGTTGTTGTTGTTGTTGTTAAATCGGAGGCACCTCCTCCACCTCATCCTCTTCTTCACCATCAATCTCAATCTCCTCATCCAATTCATTCACCTCATCCATATCCACCTCCATCCCGTCAAGGGGGAGGACACCCGAGTCTTTTCTTACCCACCAAGGGTGATTAACTCCCTCTCTAGTATGGGAAGTGAATTCCGGCTTAGGGAGGAAACAATGATGCTTGCGGGCGACTAGCAAACTCCAAATCCCGTCTACTTTAGTCCCTTTAATGAATTACATCGTTTTGAGTTGCTTCTCGTTGAACCAAATGTCACTCCCATCGGCTTTCCCTACTATGGTGCAAGAGCGCAACTTATCCCCATGACCCAACTTTTCCGACAACCGAGTCACCATAGCTCCACAATGTATCTCCCCCGTTTTTGTTCCTGATACAATAGCATCAATACTCTTAGTGAAGATATACCCCAAGTTCACTCTATGTCCGAAATCCGGCCTAGAGGCAAGCCACAAGATTTAGATCTCTTCTAGCGTTATCTTCCCCAAATCTTGCTTGTTGAAGACCATATACCCAAGAATACGACGAAGAAGTCTAAGAGCCGGGTTCATGATCTCACTAGCCAATGAAGACTTAGCATTGAAGCTATTCATCCGGGATATACACTTCCACCAATGAACGGGGTTATAATCGGGCAATTGCTTATATTCAGGGAGGAGAATCACTACTAGAAAAGGAGGTTTTAGTATCGGAAAATTTAGTATCAGAAAATATTTCTGATGCTATTAAAGTCAATAGTATCGGATAATTTTTTTTCTGACACTACTTTCTAGTTATTTACACAAACTAAGTATTAGACTTACCTATAGTGTCGGAAATTTTTTTATCCGATACAAATGAAATAATAGTATCAGAAACATTCCGATACTAATAGTCCTTTTACTGTCGAAAATAAATTTGTTACAAATAGACACTTTTTGTAACAAATCTTTCCGATACTAAAGCTAATTAGCACATATCAGATTTGGCGGTACAACAAAATTTTAGAATTGGCAACTTGGCGGTACATTAAAATTTTAGGGAAGTTCAATTTTTTTTATTCCTCATTATGTTTGTGATTTAATTATCGTTCTCTATCCTTCTCATCTCCTCAAGCCTCTGTTCACTCTCATCACTTCTCTCTCTCCTCTCAAGATCTCCTCAAAGATGAAGGCAACCACTGCTGCAGCCACAACCACAACCACAACCACCGCCGCTCACAAATTCTATCTCCCCTTTTCTTTTCGTTCTCTCTCCTCTAGCCGTCGTTTACTCTATCAATCATTTTCTAGGGTTTATCGCCATTGTTATACCTTTATATCTCAGATCTAATCACCTTCCCCTGTTAATTCGATCAATCTACCATGTTTACAGCTGTCTTAATGGCGAAGAAATTATTCCGTTCTTTGGCTTCGTTGGTGTCGCCTCTTCTCTCGTTTTTGGGTTTTGGTTTATTTTTCTTGGGTATGAGTTTCTTCAAGTATCCATCTTTTAATGTTAATTATATCTGCAAATTTTAGATCTTTGTTGATGTTGTTTTTTTTTTTTTTTTTTTTTTTTTTTTTTTTTTTTTGTTCAGAGCATAGGACTGAAGAAATCCAAGTATACGAGTTGAGTGTAGATCTGGGAAGAATGCTTTGCGTGGTGACAGTCTCAATCAACCTCATTAGAGCTCTCACTTTCTATAAAATTATAATCTAGGTAATTTTTTAATTGCGGTTTAGGATTTAATGAATGTTTTAACTGTTTTCTAATTTGTCATTAAATTAATTTGTTGATTTCTGTGGGATTCTTTTGGGTTTTGATATGAACATGTAAATTTTCATGTTTTATTTTCTGTGCTAAATTAAATTTTCTGTGCAATTTTTTTTTTTTTTTTGAAAGAAAATTTTTCTGTGCAATTGAATCAAGATATTTGTCATATACAATTTTTGATACTGTTTAGCTAAATTTTTTTTTTAATCAATGTTGTTCGGTTAATGTTTATTGGTTTTTCTGTTAATGGATTTATAATTTGTTTATATATTCATTCTCATCCTTTTGAGGTCTGCTTGCTTAAGTCATTGAGATCAGCTAGAAGTGATTGTTTAAATGAGGTTTAGTGTTCACATCTTAGATTATTTGTGGCTTGTATTTGAGAGTATAGAGTTAGTGTTGCTGCTATTGCATAAGGAAAAAGCCTGTTCCATTGCTACTATTGTTAATTTGCTGTTGCCCCGTAGCCTCAGAAAAATACCCAATCTAGGCTCAAAAATTTTTCAATTTGGAATTTTGTTTAAAGAGTTGTGCTGTCTGCAAATTTTAATGTTATGCTGCCTTCATTCTATCGTAGCCAGATTATTGTTTAATTGATGCATGTTTTGTTGTAGTTGTGCTAAGTAATTGAGTTGAGTTGTCTTATATATTCTCTCAATCTCACACTCCCAGTCTTTCTTTATTAGGATTTAGTTTTGGTTGTTGATATTGTGTGCTAGCTAATTTTTTCTTATGCTTATATTTTATTTAATTACTTTACTTTGGGAGAATTTCTTTATAGTATTAATTGCTAGAATTTTTGGATGCTCCTACCCTATCTTCTTCTTCCTTATTTTAATGCATTTTGAGGTTCAATTTTGAGGTTCACACTCTCCCTTTCCTCCTGCCTCCCTCTATTATACAAGCGAATGCCAAGTTTTTGTGGCCTATTTCTTGTTAATTGAATGCATAAGCTACACTGAACAAAAAGTTGCATATCACAATGAAGATAGCTAAAAATTTCCACTTGTATCCTAAATATGAAATATGTCATGAGAACCTTGTCCTTGTTAGATTTCAAGGAATCACAATGAAGATATCACAATGTAGTATCAGTTAGTTGTTTTCAAATTCCTTGAAGTTGGGTTGATTTGCATTGTATTGGTTGCTCGAAAACCTTCAGGCTATGCTTTCTCATGATTTTCTCAGCAGAAATTATAGGTCTGCATCATTTCCTTTATGGAGAGTCAGCAAGCGTAGTACTATGTCTGTTTTAGTTACTTTCTATCATAAATAAATGTGATATGGAGAGTCTTATATGGCTGGAGTCATTCCTTCTGGGGGCTCTTATACAAGATCCCAAAAGAACAAGTCAAATGACCTGCGGCTCCCTGAAAGTCCCATTTTTTTTTGGTAGGTAAGCTTACTGTACTTAAAAGTTTGATTTTCCTACATCTTCTATTGTACAATTGCAGTTGCAGTGTCTTATTGTATGGAGATATGTGCTAAATTCAATTATGTTGTTGAAGGCTCATATATGTGATGATTTTTCTCTTTCCTTGTAACAACTTAAACTTTCTGATGATGTCCAAGTTTGAAGATTGTTAATGCAAGTGTATAGTTCTTTGGAAATCAAGTAGCTACTATAGACTTTTGTTAAGAGAACATTATGCTTCGATTGTATATCTTTAATAGTGGTGGTGGTGAAGATGTAAAATACACTTAGCATTTATACTTCAATTTTTTTGTAATAGATCTACATTATGAGAAATTGTGAGAGATATAAAATATAAATTCTTTTGTATAAGTATTCTTTTGAATCATTTATATCTTGTATGTGAACATTCCAATACCAGAGTACTTTTGTTGTTTTAAAGTATATCTTTAGTATCAGAAAATTCCAATACTAAAGGGATTTTTTAAACATGGGAATGATTATGGTAACAATAATTTCAGACACTATAGGGATAGTTTAGTATCGGAAACCAATTTGATACTAAAGCTCTAACTCTTTTGTATCAAATATTTCTGATACAATAGTATGTATATAGTAACAGAAGTATTTTGATACCACAGGACATGATAATTGAATCGGAATTTCCGTTACTATTTATCTGATACTATTGATTTTTCCGATACTATAGGCACCCCTTTTTAGTATCGGATTGGATATCTGATACCAACCTATTAGCCACGGAGGTACTAGTATCAGTTGAGTGTCGGAAATTATTTCCGATACTAATGACCTTTAGTATCGGAAAACAGCCCTTTAGTATCGCTTAATTTCTGATACTAAAGACCATTTTTCTAGTAGTGAATGTTGGCATCGGGATTGAGGTCAAGGTATTCATTGAATTGACAGAGGGTCATGGTTTCCTTTTTGTTGAAGAGTTGGAATGCGATGGAAAGGTTGTTGTTTCCGATGGCGTGTGTTTCAAAGGATGCTAAAAACTCCAAGGTAGGCTCACGGAAGGTTTGGTGAGCTTTTGTTACAAAGGAGTTTAGCTTTAGATTGTTGAAGAAAAACCAACAATCTTCATCAATGCCCAATTTTGTTGTTGTGGGTTGATGATAGTGTTTGGTGGGGAGGATTTTTCGTGATTGTAGGGTGTCATATTTGGTTTTATGATGCTTGTTGGTAAATTTAGTTTGAGGCAAAGGTGGTGGTGGTTGCTCATCATTTAGAGGGGGTTGTGAGGATGAAGCTTGAGGCTTCTTACCGCCCTTTCTCTTCTTTGAACCCAAACCGAGCACCATTTTCACCTTTTTAAATAATCAAAGCACACTACTCCAAATTCACCCAACAATCACACTACAACACAAACCTCCACAATCCAAATGCTTCTCAAACACCAATCAACACAAATTAACCACAGATATCCACAAGAATTTCCCAAAATCAACTCACAAACAACAAACAATCAAGAGTTAATCAACAAAAACCAACAAAAATCACCAATTCATGCATCAAATATCACCAATGAAAATCACAAGAATCAACCATGTAAATCATCAAATATATGCTTAAAAATTCAATAAAAACTAGGGAGGAGAAGATTATACCAACTATGAGAGCCATAAATCAACTCCAACTAGCCAAAAGAACCAAATTTTCAAGCAAGCTTCAAGCACCTTCAATTGAGTCCCGTGCGAAAATCGGACCAAATAGTGTGGGAAATGGTGAAGATGATGAATTTATAGAATTTGATGAAAATTTGAATGAATTTGAGTGAGAAATTAATGAGAATTGAGAGGTTATGGAGTTAGGGTTTGAGGTTTGGGGATTTTTAGAGAGAGAGAGTGAGGAAAATGGTGAAATAATGGAGGGGAGGTGCGAAATTGGGATTAAAAGCTGAGAAGATTCGGGCAAACCCCGACTGCTGCGCCCGCGTCTACTGGGTCGCGCCCGCAACCTTCGACACCGCGCCTTCTCTTGGGGCGCGGCTGGGCATCTACCGCATGATGAGAAGCTAATGAAAGTTGCCAAGCGCGCCCTCTCCTCTACAGGCCGCGCCCTTGGGTCCCTAGAGAGGGCTCTCCTTAGGCGCGGGCTTCCCGTTAAAGCTTAAGACATCAATTTTCAATACTTCCTCGTTCTCAACTCAATCTTGGCTTGTCAAATCATGACCCCAAGGCCTCAAATCTAAATCACACACGTAGTAACCAAGGGTTCAAGTACCTACAAAGAAAACCGAAACAACATAAGATACGAACTAACAACAAAATCGACCAAAAAGAAGAAAAATAAGAATGAAAAGAGTTAAGGACTCGGGTTTCCTCTCAAGAAGCGCTTTTTTATGAGGTCAGTAGTTTGACCATGAGAAAATTTCATCAAGGAGGGGGCTTGGTGTTGGGTTTTGATGAGTCCAACTCACCGCGGAAGAAAAACCCGAGCCAAGACCACACTCACAATTAATATTATCATAAGACATAATTAACTTAAACAACAAGAATTAAGGAAAGATTAATACCTTTGACGTGTGCTTCGCACTTAACAAGAACTCTTACTTCGGAAAGCTTTTAGCTTTGCTAGCACGAAGACCTCCATCGGAAGTCCACCCACAACACGACCCCGACAAAGGTCCAATGCTTAGAGATTAGCTAAGCGCGACCTAAACTCGAGTAATTATATGTGTTTAAAGGTTTTCTCAATGGAGATGCCTTTTTTAACACCTTACTCAAGTGAACAATCCCAAGGTATGCCTTGGCTATTTATAAGGAGTGCTTCCTTGTGAATTCCACTCATCTTTCAATGTGGGACTTTTTCACAGAATGATTCCATATGGAAAGAATGTTGAATTCAATCCTTAATTAAATAAACCCAAGGAATAACAAAGTAATAAGTGTCACATGGTTAGGGGAGGACCACGTCCTCACTTGCTCCCCAAGGCAACTCACATGCATTATGATCTAACCATGTTACACCTAACCTTGATCCCCAAGTTGGGTTCGGTTGGGCCGCCACCTTTTAGCCCGCGTCCATGACCCGCCACCCGGGTCCGTGGCAACGTGGCACACTGCCACGTGGCGCGTCGCACTTGGTGGCTGCCAACATGGCACACCGCCACCTTGGCGTACTGTATGTAGCACGCCGCCACCTTGGCGCGCTACCAAGTGGCACGCCGCCACTTGGTGGCTTCCGTGTGGCGCGTCGCCACTTGGTGGCTGCCACGTGCCATGCCACGTGTGCTGCCATGTGCTCTACCATGTGGCGCGTTTCTATTTGGCACGCTTCCCTAGCCTTCGCGTGGCTAGGGTTTTTACTTACTCATGGTCGAGGAAATAGGTTCCGATAGCCATAATGAGAAGTATGCTTATGATGATATTTAATTATCTTAAAGTATTCTCATAGGTCGATCCAGTATGGTTCCAAACCAATACCTGTGCAAATGATTTACGACAATCATGTCCTTGTAGCACAAGAAACGGTGTTATAAATCAAACTACACACTAATCTCAAGTGGTCATTAATCGTCCATCGTTTAAATGACCTCGATTAGGGATAATTTTCGATTATAATATTCAATGTTCACTTAATAGGTGTTTCCTTATCAAGACTGGTCTTGATACCCTATTTTGAATATTCTCAGAATCGAATGGACTCATTATTTAATCCTAAACCATAATTAAATAGCAAACGGAGTGACAAAATTGCATGAAATTTTAAATTACTCCAAAACCTAAATTGTTCATGTTATGATAAATGGTTTTTCGGAATGTTTTTAAAAGTAACACTCTTTATAAAACATTTATAGAAATCAAACCCATATCTAATATGCTTGATTTCTTTCGTGCAATTGTGAATGTTTTCGTTCACTTACTGCACAGGTTTAGTTATAATTACTTTGCTAATCTTAGCATCTTCATTACTGATCACTTTCATAATAAGATGATAAAATTTGAGAATGTCATGGATAATAAGTGATTTAGGATTTATTGTCCAAGTGATGGCTCCCACTCATTTTCATGATTGAGATTTTCAACTTGACAACCTACATTCATCAACGAACTTTCCATAGAACATCTTCTTTATTATTGCCTTTAAGGCAACAATATTCTCAACATATATTTTAGTAGACTTCTAGATGATGCTTTGCTTGGGTTTCACTCCAAACGACTCACAATGATTTGGGATACCCTAATCACTTGTGATCATGGAAATTTACCTTAAATTCCCGCGCATTACACATGGATGCACGTCCATGTTACCATTCTCAAGCCACGACTTATTATTAACTCGTGCTTATAAACGACTTCCTTGTCAAGGATCTAATCCTTGTTAAGGTTTGTGCTTGCAACATCAATTCTCAAATTGTATTTGTTTCCACAAGTCAAGAACTCATCCTGTTACTTATCCAAGTACTTTGGATGTTCTTAGCCATAATCTAACGATCAATTACATAGATTTAGGTTGATTGGTACTATATAAATACTTCACATGCTCTAAGAAGTAAGTCGTGTGACGATTCCATATAGTAGCGTACATGATGGATTTAATTATAGAATGATTCTCAATCTTTTTCCACCCACGTTACATTTTAGCGTATCCAGTTTCACTGAGTCTTGCTAAACTATTTTCTATGTGATATGGTTGAAAGCCTCTACTAGAGTCTTTCTTGTTTGACTTAGTATTTATCCTAGCTCATAATTAGTTCAAACATTTATTTAGTTTTATACATACGGGTCGAAAGTCTTTCAAAGTCCTTCAATTCATGTTTAACACGGTAAATTTCTTTACACGTTCAAACATTTTATTTAGTATATACAATAGATCTTAATACCATATATACTAAGTATCGTCTTTTGCTTGGTCCATTGTCGAAAATACTTTCAAATATAAGCATTTAGCATTTGACAGTTAATTTATAACATAGTTCGTAAACTTCTTGTTGGACCCTACAAGATTGACTCTTGCTCCCACTAAACTTATTATTCATAAGAATTTCTATGTTTCTTCATAAGTTAATCCATTTATTAACTTTATGATAAAACACGTTCCAATTCCCTTATGCAATGCTTCCTTCAATCCCATAATTGATTTCTTGAGCTTGCTTTCAAATCTAGCATTATTTAGATTTTCAAAACCCTTAGACTATTTTTATAGTCACTTCCAAAATCCTATTTTAGGAAGGTGGTTTTGGCATCTATTTTGCCATATTTCATATGTGCAATTTTGCTATAATAACCACGAAAAGACTTGAGCATTCCGATTGGTGAATAGGTTTTTATTAAAATCAACTCCATGAATTTAATTATATCCTTTTCAGCCAATCTAGCTATGTATGCATATACATTTCCACATTTGTTAGTTTTCTCCTTGAAAAATTATTTGCGATCGATGGGTCTTTCACCACTCATGCAAATTAATCAAGTTTTAAACATGATTTTCAAATATGGAGTCTATTTCGGATCTTATGGCCTCTAACCATTATTTGGAATTTGGATTTGTCGTATCTATCTTACAAGGCATTATTCCCTTACTATCTAATAGTATATAGTATGCTTGTAAGTCTTAGGTTTATTTCTAACTTAATAAAAAATTATAGGATTCAATCCAAAACTTTGGTGAATTCTATACCTATACGGGGTTATTGCATTAAACACTGAGTTTCAAGGCACTTCTAAAGCCCTTTGATTATCTTGATCTTACTCCAACTTATCAGTAGTTTTGTGAGTGATGAATTCTCTTTTAAGGCACTTGTAAAGTCCTTTTGAGTATTCTTGATCAAGTATTCTTACAAAGCCCTTGTAAGGTCTTCCGAGATTCTCAGTTCTAGTTTGTTGCTAATCTCGATGGTCATCGAGTTCATTTTCCTCCCACTTTTCGTTTTGGAAATGTGTTACTTTCCAGAAAGACACCACTTAGAGCAACAAACATTATGTTCTCATTTAGGTTGTGGAGGTAATGCCCGTAGTCTCACTTAAATGCTTACAAAGAGACATGTATATTGTCTTTGGGTAAAAGTTCGTTGTGAAACAAACGGTTAGCTCCCACTTGAGCTATCTTAGCCTTTAATGAGCCATTAAGCTCCCACTGAACCACCTAGCTCTTGCTAAGCTGGTGAGCTCCCACTAAGTCACTTAGCTCCCACTGAGCTAGTGAGCTCCCACTAAGGCTAAGAGTTTTAGACATATACTTGAAAAGACGTTTAGAAGTTAATTTTATCCATAACTGAATATGGTGTCCTTTCTTAGCTCCGACATTTCGTTTAGTGTAACATTAGTCATTTGTGCAAATCTTTAAGAACTTTATAGGAAGGGATGTGATCCATCATTGTTCGAGTCATTTTTAAATGGCATCGAGGTCTCCGTGAAGACACACTGTGAAAATTTGAATTTCATAACTTTGTGATGGTCACGCTTGGCTCAAGCAAACATCGCTTGATCTAATCTAGACGTTTTGATATCTTGCCAAGTCGATTATGTATTTCATTGAACTCTTGAGCTATTCAAGGTCAAGTTTGTTCACATTTGATTAATATAGCCATATTCTTTTAAATTCTTCGTGAAACATTGAAGTAATTGAATCCTCTTTAGCTTTCGGAGTCAATTGTCTATACCAAGAACAATAGCGCTTTACTTTGTCGGTTTTTAACAAGTAAGACTTGCTTGTCTTAGAACGATCCCGAATCGATCAACTGTCAAGAGCCTACATAGCCTTGAGTACGTTCTTGTTAATGTGACATTGCTAAAGATGTTTGGAACACAAATCATGCCTATGATTTGAACTTTGTGAGTTTTTCATGTTAGGGAAATGTTTGTTTATAATCAAGCATTCTTGACTCATGGTTTAGACAACCATACCATTCGAATAAATTCGCAACTATTGCTCTTTACTTTGAATGTGAGTCTTTCCGTGTGTTAACGGATTGTTTGCTGATTATGGAACATAATAACCATTTATTTGTTCCAACCTTAGCTTAAAAGGTCTTTAAACAAAGCATACGACCTTACAACTAATGTAGCTCTTCTTACTTCATTCTGCGCTTGTAAGTCGATAACTTAGCTTATCTTCAATAGTTTGAGGTCACTTTCCAAGTGTAATACTCAAGCAGTATCTGATACTTGTGAAGATAATAACGTTAATTAGAATAACATGAACTCTTTAGCAGAAATGGAATCTTATTCCTTTTCTTTGTTCCTCGTTTCCTATAATTCTTATCATACTTTATCTCATAATCTTTCATAATCATTTCTTTAAGAGTCTTTGACTTTTATACTTTGTTAGACATAATTAAGCATCTAATGCGCCGTATAACAAAGTTCCATCTTTTCCTTTAATTCGTACTTGAATTAACACATCAATGAGTTGTACTCACCAGCGTATAAAGCGAAAATATATGTTGGTTGTCAAGCATTGACAATTTTGAATTTCCAACTCAATACTTCTTGTTTATCAAAACTACCTAGTATTTTGAATGCATGATGTCCAACCGTCCTTTCGGACATGTAAAAGTCATTTATGAGAATTGTATTTTAGAAATGCCTTTCCTTTCTTTGATAACCATTATCAAAGATTTCCTTTACCAATCATGAAAACAATATAGTTTGATTTGGAATTCTATAAATATAAGTGCAAAGTATAACCATTTATCAACAAAATAACATAATAAGTTTTAAATTTAAAATCATTCATGCAAATTTTTAATCTTATTAAGTGTCTTATCCACGTATTAAATTTGTCCACATTTGGTGAGAATAAGGCGATTCCAAGATCTAAAGAAACAATGAGTGGTTAAGCATGCTTTGGCTTGTCTTAACACTCAATCTTCTAAGGTAAGCAACTCTTTGCTAATGGCTCCAAGCCACTCTTGGTTGGATAAATCGTCGCATCTAATGCTCTCTCAACAACTTATCCACTTTGCCACGACATGTTAGGACTCCATCACTCATATCGTTGAGTATAACCAAAACCAACATGTATGCGATGTCTTGCTTTGGAAAACCCATCATCATACCTTACGTATCCTAGGGAATAATAGTGATGCCTCGCATTGGCGTAGCCCATCACTACTCTCAATAGGTCGATAAGTGTTGTTTTGAAATGACAAGTTTTACTCAATATTTTAGGGACCTAGGGTTTCTATGTTGGTTGATTTAAGTGAACTTAATTAATCATCCCAACATTCAAAATCCTAAACATGCATCTAACATATAAATCACATATATATAATCATAAATATATATCGAAAACATAAATAAATGATGCATTTGGCAACTAGCATGACCCCTTGAGTCTTAAAGTCTTCAAGGGACGGCTTTTGCAACTTTACGGCTTCGTCTTCCAAGAAGCTCCGTCTTCAAGACATGACCATAATTATGCAAATACTAGTATCTACAATTAGGACTAATCTAAATATTAAGGTACAAAAATACTCAACGATTTGTAGACCGTATTTAGATTTACAAAAGTACATCACGGATCACAGTCCGTATTTTCTATCCTAATCGGGCCCCACTAGTTGCCATTTTTATAAAACCTGCGGGAGAATATACATTTCATTCATCCATTCACTATTTGTGAATGGCCCATGCATTTTACAACGATAAACAAGTAACAATGCGTAAAACACGCGTAAACTAGTAACTAATTTAGGTCGTTAATCCAATTAACATTCCTAATTAAAAACTAGTCAAAGTTGTTTAATCGATTATGTAATTTAGCGCAATTAAAATTGAAGCTCCCACTAAATTCCGCATCCATCTTAATTAATCCAATTAATTAAGCCAATAAACCCAAAATTTTGCCAATGCCGCTCAAAACCGAGGCATAGCCTCAAAATTTAATTAAAATAATTAAAACCAAATATAATTAAATTAATTAGAATAATAAAAACGGCAAAATTTGCAAAATAACATTGCCTTAAAACCCGGGACTAAAGTGTCAAGTGTGGGGTTGTGCGCATCGTGCCGCAAGCACGCATCACACCCCACACGCACTCTACCACGCATCAATACTTGCTCGCATTACACACACTCACACATGCGCACCAACCCTATTTTGTGTGACCTTTCTAATCAATTCTAAATTAATTTAAGAATCAATATTTGAGCAAAATGAAATTAAAACAAGTCCAACTTAATAAATTCATCCAAGTGCACAAAACCAAAATTATTTCCAAGAACTATTCTTTAATAAATTTGGTTCAACTTGATGCAATAAAATGAATAAGGCAATACTCAGTATTAATTTAATTAATTTAAATTAATCATGAGATTTTGAAAAAATAAACGGGAGTTGGAATTATGAACACAAATATTCAAATAAAGATTCCAACTTTAACTTGTGAATCCTTGAAAAATTATATCTTCCAATATGAAGATAAATGAAATTTCTATCACAAGATTCAAACTTTATGATTCCAATCACCTTAATACATGATTAAATCAAAAGTTCATCCAAAAATTCATGGAATTTAGTAACTCAAAGTTTCAATCACTTAAAACAATTAAAGATTGAATCTTTAGTACTTTTAAGCCTCAAAGAACAAATTTTTCACACTTAATGCAATGGATTTGCAATTATGTGAAAATATGAACCAATCTTTCAAGCACTAATTACTACAAAGTAACCATGCTTAAAGAGGTTTAAAATTGCAGAAAAAATAAGGAAATAACCAAATACATAGCCACCATAAATATGCCATTAAGATTCAAGGTTGGAAAGGCTTAAAATTTTTTCGTCAAAACAAAAAATCCCTCGAAAAAGGCATTTTTGGTCAGATTTTGGCCAAAAACACAAACTTAAAAGGATAAAATCTTTTCCAGAACACTTTTTCCACCAAAAATTCACTAGTTTTGGGCGAAAATATGGGTTCGGGGCTAAAGTCAGCTCTAATACGGGCTTAAAAATAATAAAATCGAGTTACTAATCTAATTAGCAACATAAAACAAGAAAAATTAAGCTATAAAAACACCTTGAAAATTATGATTATAAAAATAAATGAGCAAGGCTCCGATACCGCTATTGGGTTTCGATGAGTCCAAGTCACCGCGGAAGAAAAAGCCGAGCCAAGACCACTCTCACAATTAATATAATCACAAGACCAAATTAACTTAAACAACAAGAATTAAGGAAAGATTAATACCTTTGACACGTGCTTCGCTCTCAACAAGAGCTCTTACTTCGGAAAGCTTTTAGCTTCGCTCGCACGAAGACTTCTAACGAAAGTCCACCCACAACACGACCCCGACAAAGGTCCAATGTGTTTAAAGGTTTTCTTAATGGAGATGCCTTTTCTAACACCTTACTCAAGTGAACAATCCCAAGGTATGCCTTGGCTATTTATAAGGAGTGCTTCCTTGTGAATTCCACTCATCTTTCAATGTGGGACTTTTTCACAGAAAGATCCCACATGGAAAGAATGTTGAATTCAATCCTTAGTTAAATAAACCAAGGAATAACAATGTAACACGTGTCACATGGTTAGGTGAGGACCACTTCCTCACTTGCTCCCCAAGGCAACTCACATGCATTGTGATCTAACCATGTGGCACCCAACCTTGAGCCCCAAGTTGGGTTCGGTTGGGCCGCCACCTTTTGGCCTGCGTCCATGACCCGCCACCCGGGTCTGCGGCCCGTTGCCACATGGCATTGCTAACGTGGCACGTTGCCACATGGCGCGATGCTACTTGGTGGCTGCCAACGTGGCACGCCTCCACCTTGGCGCGCTGCTGATGAATGTCATTTATAGCGCTCTTAGGCTAGGTTTTTTTTGTAGTTTTATGCTCGTTTTTAGTCTTTTATGTCGTGGTTTTGCATAATAATGCTTGTATTGCGTGTTTGTGTGTAAGTTTAGAGAAATGTGTCCTTTTGATGGTTTTCTTTCTATTTTATTCATTTCTCGGTTATCTTTTCTCGCTCCTTCGTTTCTTTGACATGTTTTGTAGGTGTGTTCAGTTTCCCGAGGTTTAATTATCAAGGAGGAAGCTCGAGCGCATTCAAGAATGTTGATGGAGCTAAGTTCGGGAATCCAAACATGCAATTCAAGCTAGCTCCCGCAAGCATGAGAACCTTGGAAGCAATGCTTTTGCTCAAAGTGTTCAAACGCTTGGAAGATACAAGAGCTGCCCTTCTCACGAGCATCGCCTCGAGTGCACCAATGATAGGGATTCTTGGGAGTGCGGAGATCAATCGAGCAAGCAAACGAGGCAAGGCCACGAGCACCAAGTAGGGGTGCGCGCGCGCAGCATATGTGGTGCGTGCGCGCAGACCCAGCTGTGCGCGCGCGCGGCCTGGTGGTGCGCACACACCAGGCGCCCCGTTCTCCTTCGCTCGATTCTCTAATTATAGCTTTAGACTTTTCCTTTTTCAGGGGGACGACTTATTTTTGTACTTGACACTTATTTTCCAGAATTAGAAGAGAGAGAAAGTAGAGAAAGAAGCTTAAGATTACTTGATTGTACTTGAATTTGATCTTTGATTTCAACTTGATCTTGGATTTCTTCTTCAAATCAATGAAATTTTGTGAGATTTCTTTCCTTTGAATTTACTTTTATTAAAATTTCCTTTAATTCTTGAATGTTTGATTTGAATTCCATTCTTTGCTTTAGAATTTGTTGAGTGATTGAATTTCTTCTTGATTAAACTTGAAATGAATATGATTGTGATTGAATTTGTTTTGTTTCTCAATTTCACCATGATTAGTGAGTAGATTAGTTGCTAGGGAGAAGGGGAAAAATGCTTGATTGATGATTTTTGCTAGTTGATGACCCTTGATTGATTGAATTGTTGCAATTAAATTGGTTGACATAGTTGTGCATGTGATTAATTAGACTAGGAGTGATCAACCTATAAGATTAATCTAGATTTCATTGCAAATTTCAATGACATGAACCCTTGATTTGAGAATTGCTTTAATTGATTGAATTTGATTGTGATTTTCCTAGTTAGCCATTCATAGTGAACCCTAGCTTGGCTTATAGGAGATAGCTTTTGGATTCCTTTGGTTGCAACTATTGTTTTTCCTTTATAATGTTTGAATTGATTTAGTGATCCATCAATTAACATAATCATGGAGCTTGCATGTAGAACCTATATCCCTAGTGTTTAGTATATTGAATTTCTCGATTTATCTAGCCTTCTCGATACCTTAGTTACCAACCATATCTTTCTACAATCTTCGAAGTAGCTTGACCTAGGCTTTAGCTTGCACCTACTATAGACACCCAAATGTGTTTCCCCAAAACCAAACCCAGTGATGAATACCTTTTGCATCAAATGATAATCGAATAAGGTGAAAGTGTGAAAGGTCAGGTGTTGCGGTTAGTTTTTATTAAAAATTCTTTCTTTCTGTTTTCGAAAAACAACTATATTTTATGGAAATAGCTAATCTAGCTTAGTTTGGTCCACCACAAGGGTCCAATAATAGTATAGGTTGATGGGGCTTGCAAAGAGCTTTCCAACGATATATTATAAGCCCAATTCCGATGAATAATGAGGAAGTTATGGCCAAAATACTAAATAGGGCCCGGTTTGATCTTTACATGCGGCTCGATGATGTAGGGGAGGGCCCAATGATAATTATTATTCCTAAAGTTATTAGAATTAATTATAGTCTTTTAGAATTCTCTAGAAGGTTCTTTTAAGTCCTAATAAAATTAGAATTAATAATTATGTTTTGATAAGTTTTACTTGGAATAAAATATTATTTTATGAAAAATACGATTTCAGTTTTCATACGAACTTTACAAGTCGATTTTAATTGATAAGTGGACTCTGTGTTTTAAAGCGCGTAGGAATCCAGGCTGTCGCCAAACGACAGGCCTGTCGCTACGCGACAGAGTTTGTCGCCACGCGATAGAGCTTGTCGGCAAGCGACAAGGTTGGTTTTGCGGCGACAGAGTGGAGTTTTATTCCTTATCAAATTCTACCTATTTCCGAATTGTTTTCTTATAAATAGGGTCCTGAACCTCCATTTTTAATTATTAACAATCATCAATCAATTCTACAATCAATCAATCTATTCTCTAAATTCTCTCTAAATGCTCTCATCTCTCTAGCTTTTCACAAACAAAATTCCTCATACATTAGGTCTAGACACACCTAGCCAAATTTGAAGTTGCCTTTTCCCTAGACGTGAAAGGTTATAATTTCTAAGGGTTTGGTCCCAAATCTCTATTTCAATTATTTAATTTAATTGTTTGATTTTATATTTTCCTTGAAGTTACTAACGCGTGTATTTTGTTATTAGAAAGAGGTATGAGGCATCAAAGTATGTAATCTTATTGCTTTATTCTTGTAGAAAGCACGGTTAAATTTGTTTAATTCCTAGTATCATTTAGGATGTTATTATTGCTTTCTAATATCATGTTTAGGGTGCCTTTTACTCTTTTCTAATATCATGTTAGTATCATGCTAGGGCTAAAGCTTTGATCTATATTGTTTAGTGACATGCTAGGATTTGTTATTAATCTTGTTAGTATCATGCCTAGGATCTTGCTATTATATTTAAGCTTTATTATTAACATGATTATTTTGATTATGATTGTTATTTTTGTTATTATGTTGCTTGATATATTTTATTTATTATTGTTGCTTGATCACGCCTTTTATGTATGTTTAAAGGGAATTTATGCTTGAAATCACGCTGAATAAGATAATGAATAATCTTGTTTGGGTTAATTTGATTATAATTCAAGTGATCGCCAATAATAGTTTTGCTTGTGCATTAATATTCAACCAACATAGATAAACAGGTTTAGGGTTAATCTAATGTTTGCATGTTAGTCAGAAAGCGCACATGAATACGAGAAGAATGAAGTAGAGGCCTATTATTAGGGCAGGTTCAATCTCTTTTAGGCTGGATTTGTACCTTCATCCCCGAACCCTATTTGGTTACAGACCTATTGGAGTTGACGATCTCATGGATCGTTAAGGGGTGTAATCTTCACTTGTGAACGGTTTACAAGTTCCTAAAACTTGTTGGCGACTCTTTTGCTCTAGCTTCTTTCCCTTTGGACGCCACCATGCTTAAGTGTGTGATCACAATGGGGTTCAAGTTTGGGGTAATGCTTGAAATATTCCGTACACCTACTCATTCCTTTGGGTTCGACCCTTAACTTACCATATACTTGTATTAGGTTGGTCGAGTGTTTATAAATTTTTTTTGGCTCTAGGAAAGGGTAGAAAGCGACCTACATTTTCCATGCGTAAAAAATGGCGCCGTTGCCGGGGAGTGATATTGGTGCTTTGTTATAGTTGTTGAGTCTATTTCATCCTTAATTGAAAATACAAAAAGATTTTCTTTTAGGCTACACTTGTAGCCGTGCCTCTAATCATTTCTTTTGAGATTGTATGCATAGAGCACGTGGTCGTTCACTAGTGTCATTTGATCCGGAAATTGAGAGAACTATTGCAAGGTTAAGGGTTGCTAGACGATCTTTGAGTCCTAGCACTTTAAGTGAAGAAGAACCACAACAAGAGGAACAAGCAAGAATGGGAGAAAATCCAAGGGTGGCATTGAAAGAATTGGGGATTCCCGGTGCATATAGATTTGAGAGTGGGATTGCTCCACCTACAACACTGACGAATGATTTTGGAATAAGGCTGACAATGATCACTTTGATAGAAAGGCGACAATTTAGTGGGGCCAAGCATGAAAGCCCGCTAAATCATCTCAAGGAGTTCAAAAAATATTGCAATACTATCAACGTGAATGGAATTTCCCAAGAATTCATCCGCCTCAAGCCTTTTCCCTTTTCCCTCATAGGGCGTGCCTTGGAATGTCTAGACAAGGAGGTCAAGCCGAATTCTCTAAGCACATGGGACGAAGTAACCAAGGAATTTCTATCCCGTTTCTATCCACAAAAGAAAACGGCGGAGGCTAGAGCTTTGATTCAAGGTTTCAAGCAAAAGCCTAGTGAGAGCCTCTATGAAGCATGGGAGAGATACAAAGAGTATCAAAGAGAATGTCCTCACCACGGAATTCCTACTTACCAAATTATTCAAATATTCTATGGAGACCTTAGTCCTCAAGGAAAATCATGTTTAGATGGAGGAGCCGGAGGTCCTATCATGAACAAAACGAAAGAGGAAGTGGTAGACATAATTGAAGACGTAGTGAGGTATTATAGAGATTGGCAAGATGGAGAAAGAGATCCAACTAGAAAGGGTAGCTCTTTGGTGTACTCGGTTGATCATCTAAATGCAATCAACAATCTATCCTCACAAATGACAAACTTGGGGAAGGAGATATCCGCTATCAAGGCGAAGTTGGAAAATGTTACCTACCAAGTTTCAAGTCTTCCCTCCCAATCTAAGGGGAGAGGTATGTCTTCTAATTCTCAACCCCCTCCCTCTTCTAGTAACATGCTAGTGGATGCTTGTTTTGTGATGATTGTGGATCGTATGATCATGATGTTTTTAATTGCCCTCATACATGTATGGATGTTTGTGATGATCAAGATGGAAATGTGAATGAGCATGTGAACTATGTGTTAAACAATAATGATTCTAGGTTTGAGAATCAAAGAGGTCAATGGAATAGGAATTACAACAACCATGGCAATTTTGACAACTACAACCAAGGTGGTGGCAATAGGAACCATGGGAACCAAAATTCCCGAGGTAACTATAACAACCAAGGTTATAGTAGCCAAAATCAAAACTAAAATTATGTTAATCATAACAAAGGTTATGGTAACTATAATCAAGGTAGAGGTAATTAGAACAATCAAAATAGGGGAAATTTTCAAAATAACTCTCAAAGGGGTCCCCCACCCGGATTTGCTCCAAAGACCCAAAATGATAATTCCTATGTTCAATTCTCTTCTTCTTCTCATAAGACCAATTTGGAAGAAATCATTGAAAACCAAACAAAGTTGTTGAACACTTACATGGTCGTAAGTGATAAGAAATTTAATGAAATGATGACTCATAATAAGATGCTTGAAAACCAAATTTCTCAACTTGCTAATGCTTTGAAAGACCATGCTAGTCCTTCTTCTTTACCTTCCCAAGGCCTAAATCCCAAGAGACCGATCAATGCTATTGTTACAAGGAGTGGTAAGGTTCTTGAGGAGAGTTTGCCTAGGAAGAGTGAGACCAAGGAGGCCACAAAAGAGGTTTTGGTAGATGATGAGAGAGATGGTGCATCTTTGAGTGAGGTTGAGATTGAGAAACCTAGTGAGGTGAGAGTGGAGAAAGATATTGTGACACCCAAGCTTCCTTATCCACAAAAATTCATGAGACACAAGTTAGATGAACAATTTGGAAGATTTATTGACATGCTCAAGCAACTTCACCTTTCTCTACCATTTACCGAAGTTGTCACCCAAATGCCCAACTATGCAAAATTCCTCAAAGACATTTTGAGCGGTAGGAGAACTTGTGATGTTGTAGAGACGGTGAACATGACCGAGAATTGTAGTGTAATCATAATTAACAAGATGCCACCTAAGCTAAAAGATCCCGAAAACTTTTCCATCCCTTCTGCCATTTACAAAATGCAAATCGAGAATGCCTTGTGTGACCTAGGAGTTAGTGTTAGCATTATGCCATATTCGGTATACCAAAGATTTGAGCTAGGGGAACTCTTACCTACTAACATCACTTAGCAATTAGCCGATAGGTTAATTAAGTTTCTTAAGGGTAAGGCAGAGGATGTCCCTTTGAGAGTTGGGAAATTTCTTATTCCGGTGGATTTTGTGGTGCTTGAGATGGACGAAGATGCTAACATTCCTATTATTTTAGGGAGACCATTCCTTGCTACTTCGGGTACTTTGATAGATGTGAAGAGTGCTAAAATTTCACTCAAAGTAGGGGATGAGGTGATAGAATTTGAGTTGAATGATAGTATGAAGTATCCAAGTTCTTCTTTAGAAAATTGCATGTTGATTGATCCTCTTGATCTTGTTGTGTCTTCAATGCATGAGCAATTGCTCACTTCTAACGATGCTCTTGAGAATGTTTTGTTGAATAAGGAAAAGATAGGTGCTCCTACCAAGGAGATGGCTTTGTATGAAGATGTGCTCAATGGAAGCCTTGAGGATGTTGAAGAGCAAATGTGTATGAGCATTTCTAGCCAAGAAGCGTTGCAAGTGGCTACATCAAAGGAAGGTCAAGGTGTTCCAATGGTTGAGCTCAAACCTCTTCCATCACACCTTAGGTATGAATTCTTGGGACCCAACTCCACCTATCCCGTGATTATTAGCTCTTCTTTGAGTAAGCGCCAAGCTCAAGAGTTGTGTGATGTTTTGGGAAAGCACCAAAGTTCTTTGGGTTATACCATTGATGACCTCAAAGGTATAAGCCCCACTTTATGTACATATCATATATCCCTTGAGGAGGGGGCTCTACCTTCTATTGAGAGACAACGAAAACTACATCCCCAAATGGGAGAGGTAGTGAAGAAGGAGATCACCAAACTTTTGGATGCGGGAATTATATTCCCCATCTCGAGTTCTAGGTGGGTTTCCCCCGTTCATGTTGTCCCAAAGAAGGGAGGTATGACCGTCGTTGAGAATGAGAGAGGTAAGCTCATTCCGACGAGGACGGTCACGGGATGGAGGATGTGTATAGACTATAGACGTCTAAACACGTCCACCAAGAAAGATTATTTCCCCCTTCCTTTCATTGATCAAATTCTTGAGAGACTAACGAGGCACAAGTTCTATTGTTTTCTTGATGGTTACTCGGGATTTTTCCAAATCCCTATCCACTCGGATGACCAAGAGAAAACAACCTTCACTTGTCCATATGGTACATTTGCCTATAGGAGAATGCCGTTTGGCCTTTGTAATGCTCCCGCAACATTTCAAATATGCAGGATGAGTATATTTTGAGATATGTTGGAAGAGGAGATGGAAGTGTTTATGGATGATTTCTCCGTAGGAGGTGTTTCATTTGAGGCATGTCTTGAAAACCTTGAGAAATGTTTGGCAAGGTGTGAGAAGGTGAACTTGAATTGGGAGAAGTGTCATTTCATGGTGGAGGAAGGCATAGTCCTTGGCCATAAGATTTCTCACAAGGGGATAGAGGTGGACAAAGCAAAAATTGAGGTTATTGAGAAGCTTCCACCACCGGTCAATGTGAAAGGAGTGCGATCTTTCTTAGGACATGCCGGGTTTTATAGAAGATTCATCAAGGATTTCTCGCTCATTGCAAAGCCCCTCAATAATCTTCAAAAGGATGCCGAGTTTGTATTTGATGATAAGTGTTTGAAAGCATTCAAGGAGTTGAAGAAAGATCTAATCTCTACTCCTATTATTCAAGCCCCAAGATGGGATTTACCTTTTGAGTTGATGAGTGATGCGAGTGATTCGGCAATTGGAGGTGTCTTGGGTCAAAGAGTAGAAAAGAAGCTACATGTGATCTATTATATGTCCAAGACTCTAAATGGTGCTCAAAGAAATTACACCACAACTGAAAAGGAGTTTTTGGCTATTGTTCATGCTTTTGAAAAGTTTCGTTGTTATTTGTTGGGTTCCTAGACCATTGTCCTCATGGATCATGCGGCTCTCAAGTACCTTTTTGCCAAGAAAGATTCCAAGCCTAGGTTGATCCGGTGGGTGCTCCAAGATATTGAGATTAGAGATAAGAGTGGAGCAGAAAATGTTGTGGCGGATCATCTCTCTCACCTTGAGGATTCTCAAATTCATGATGATGGTTCTCCAATTGAGGATAGAATGCTTGATGACTTTTTATATGCTATTGAGGAAAAAGAGCTCCCATGGTTTGCCGACTTAGTGAACTTTCTTGTATGTGGGGAGTTTCCACCTTCCTTTTCTAAGAATCAACGAAAGAAGCTCAAGAGAGAGGCAAGACACTATGTGTGGGATGATCCCATCTTGTACAAGCGAGGAGTCTATGGCTTACTTAGGCGTTGTGTTCCAAATGAAGAGGTGCCTAGTGTTTTGAAGATGTGCCACTCGGATCCGAGTGGTGGCCATATGGGTGTTTCTAAAACCGCCACTAAGATTCTTCAAAGCGGTTTATGGTGGCCGCATCTCTTCAAGGATTCATAGGGTTTTGTTAAGACATGTGATCGTTGTCAACGAGTTGGGAATATCTCCAAGCGAAATGCCTCAACAACCTATCCTTGAGTTGGAGGTATTTGATGTATGGGGAATTGATTTCATGGGACCGTTTCCCTCATCTTTTGGAAATCAATATATCCTTGTGGCGGTGGATTACGTGTCTAGATGGGTTGAGGCCATTGCTTCCCCAACTAATGACCACAAGGTGGTAATGAAGTTATTCAAGAAGGTCATTTTTCCAAGGTTTGGTGTACCAAAGGCAGTGATAAGCGATAATGGTTCTCATTTTATTCACAATGCCTTTCAAAAGATGTTGTGAAAGCATGGAGTTCATCAACGATTTGGCCTTCTATATCATCCTCAAACAAGCAGCCAAGTCGAGGTTTCCAATCATCAAATCAAGTTAATTCTTGAAAAGACGGTTGCGAGAAATAGGAAGGATTGGTCGGATAAGTTGGATGATGCTCTTAGGGCCTATAGAACGGCTTTCAAGACACCTATAGGTACCATTCCATACCGTCTAGTCTATGGAAAATCATGCCATCTCCCGGTAGAGCTTAAACACCGCGCTTTGTGGGCAATCAAAAAGATAAACTTTGATTTGGCAAGTGCGGGGAAGAAAAGGTGGTTAGGTCTTCATGAGCTAGAGGAGCTTCGATTTGATGCTTATGATTGTGATAGTATTTACAAAGCTCGTTCCAAGGAAACTCATGATAAGCTTATCGAGAAGAAAGAGTTTTGTGTTGGTGATAAATTTTTTCTCTACAATTCAAAAATGAAGTTGTTTCTCAAAAAGCTCATGTCAAGATGGAGCGGTCCTTACTTGGTTAAGAATGTCTTTCCTAGTGGTGTTGTAGTGGTTTCAATGATGGATTCTTCATCTCCATTTAAGGTCAATGGCCATCGGCTCAAGAAGTATTTCGATGGTGCTTTTGTTGGCCTTATTCATATATTGCTTCTCCGACAACCACCTTAATAGGTGGAGAACGCCGAGCTATGATGTTAAACAAGCGCTTCCCGAGAGGAAAACCGGTTTTCTAACCCTTTTCTTTTGATTTTTCAATTCTCTATATTTCTTTTATTTTTGAGAACTTTTCTTATTTTTCTTTGTTTTCTTGATTTAGGTGCCATGTGATTGGGTCAATGATGATTTCCAACTATTTCGGTGATTAATTCAAGGTTTCTTGAGGTTTGGTTAAACTTAGGTGAAGGAGTTTGTTGGAGATACATGCTCTCATGTTTGAGTTTTCATGAAATTTTATTTATGATCGAGTGATTTTCAAAGTATTTTTTGTGTGATTTTTAAGCACTCGATCATGACGCTCATTGACGCCGATGAGAGCGCAAGCACGAGAGTATGTTCAAGAGCGGAAAATTTCTTTTTGGTGCGCACAAATCACAGGTTGCGCGCGCGCACTAAAGGGGTCAGAAATTTAAGCTCATTTTGATGAAACTTGGTCGAATTTTGAACCCCCCCTTTACCCTCCTGGTGCGCACGCACCACCCTCCTTGCGTGCACGCACCAAGGGGGTCAGAGCTTGGCCTTGTTTTGGTGTGTTTCAAGGCAAATTTGAGCCCCCCAATGCCCTACCTGGTGCACACGCACCACCAGGCTGCGCGCACGCACCAGGTAGGTCAGAGTTCCGAGCAAAAATTTCCCCCCCGCCGTAGCTGGTGCAAACGTTCCAACCTAGATACGCGCACGCACCAGCCACAGCAGCCCCGCCTCCCTTTTTCGTCCCCCTCTTCTCCCAAATCACCCATTTCACTCCATTCTCTCTCTCCCCGGCTTCCTCCTTATTCCACCACTTACTCTTCTCTTTTCAAACCTTCCCTAACCCTTGCAAATTCACACAAATACACCTTTTTAATTTCATTTATTCACAAATTACATTAAACCATAATCAAATCTTTTCAAAAACAACAAAAAAAATCAGAAATTTTCGAATTAAAATTCAAAAATTTGGGCTCAAATTCGACTTTTTAAGGTTTTGTTTTGGTGCTTGGAACTTGACTTTGGGTGTTCTATTTGGTCTATACTCTTCATTTATGCAATTTTCAAGTGATTAATAGCTTCATTGAGGTATAATTTCTCATTCTCTAGTCATCTTCTTCCTCATTTTTGAAGCTTGAAACCCTTGTTTTTGCTTTCATGGTAGAACTTCATTGTTGGTTCTTTTAGCTTGTATTTTGTGTTGAATGATGTTATTGGATGTTAAATTGAAGCTTTTTCATGATGAATTTGTACACCTTGCTTGAATCCTTGATTCACCATTGTTGGTCATTTTCTTTCTCAAGGGTATTCTATATAATAGTTTCATTTCTTAGATAATTCAATGTTTTGGGATTAATTTGCTCATAATAATTCATGATTTGGTCTTTTGTGTCCAATTTTGCCTTTACTTCATGACTAGTTGTTTCATGCTTATGTTTCTATATTATCTGCCAGTTCTCATTCGAGAATAGGATGTCGAATCGGATGGATGGGCTTAATATAACATATAGCTACATCACGCTCGAAAGTGAAAAAAGAACTCCTGGTTTCAGAAATATGCCATCTTTTCTCACTTCGATCGCCCTCACTGCCCTTGGTCTTATTCAAGACGCTCCTTTGTGTCCGACCTTCCCTTTTGGCGTCCCCCAAAAGTTTCATTTTGTTGTGTGACCATTTCTTGTTTCATTTTTGATTGAATTATAGTTTGTGCTTGATTCTTGAGCAATTTCTTATGAATATTCTTGAACACTAATAATTGTAAATGAATTGCTCATGAATTTCTTTGCTTCTTGTAGATGACCCCTATTCGTCATAAGAAGCGTGCTAGATCAAGTTCAAGAAAAGCTCGGCACGTTGTTCCACCTCCTCCCGAGGTGGTAGAAACGTATGGCGTTGAATTCTCTAAAGAAATGCATTGGGATAGGTTCAAGCAACTTACTAAAAGGAAGCTTAAGTCGATAAGATTCTATGATCAAGCAACTACCAAGCTACTTGGAATTGATGATGACGTTCGCTACCTCGCCAAGAACCTCGGTCTCTTAGAGTTCTTGGATTTGAGCGCCCCTACCCATGCTAGGGTGACGTATGAGTTTCTATCATCCCTAGAAGTGGTTCGAGAGACAAGTGGTGACTCTTCAAGAACTTTGACCTTTCAACTTTTCAACAATGATCATCGGTTGTCGGAGTCACAACTTTGTTCTTACTTCCGGTTTTCTTGGGCCGTCGATGAAGACCATCTTATCTATCCGGCCAATGGTAAAATGGCTAGTGACCATGGGTATGATGAACTTAAGTGGTGGCGGCGTATCTCCGATGAAGGGAAATATGAGCCTCAAATTTCCAAGTCCGTATCGATCGTTCATCCGGCAATGAGATACTTTAATCGTATTCTCACCTATGCCCTTTGATCTAAAGACTCTTTGGGAGCTATTTCCCGTGAGGAACTTTGTTGGCTATGGATTGCCGATTAAGAGTCGCATGAGATCGAGCTTGTAGATTTCACTCAACATTTGATCAACCAATTTCTAGACATCCGAGACGGTGTTTCATTTTCGGGGAGCATCCAAATTGGAGGCATGATCTCTATCATCGCACTTTGCCTCAATGACTCATATAAAGATTTTCTATGCGAGCTCCCTCCGATAGTCGACCCTCGGGAGAGGACACCTTCTCATTTCCTCAATGTTTACGCCCTTGTAAACCAAAAATTCATTGATCGTACCAAGAAGCATAATATTTTCATATGGAAAGTATCCCAAGTGAAGGATTGGTTCTTGATTCTGAGCAAGGAGGCTACAAACCGTAAGACGAAAACAGATTCATTGACTTGGATACCTCTAAGATGCAACATCGACCCCTCTCTTTGGAAGAAGACTAATCATGCAAGAACCGCCTCCAGTGATGCTCTCTCGACGTATTTCCAAGCTTTACCCCCGGTTGAACGGGGAGGTACTCATATCCCTCCTTCTACTTCTTCTTTTACATTTGATTTATCTACTACTCATGCCAAGTTAGATTCCATCACTAATGTCTTGTTTTCCATGCCTTTGGGGTGTGATTCTTCTCATTGCTATGATTTTCATGCTAATTAATTGTATGACTACCATGTGAGGAGGAGGGAGATTGAACCTTAATTGAACTACCCATACCTCCCGGTCCAGCAAAGACCTATCCCTCAATGGGAACCCTTTGACCCATCCATTGGACATAGACCTTGTTACCTCTATTGGGAGGGTCCTCATATCCATACTAGTGCTATTGTTGGCACCACCCTGGCCACTTACGACTATAAGCGGCCCGGTGGTTGCGATTATACTTATGATCCCGCAAACCCTATACCTTTCTCGAACCCCGAGACTTTTGGTAGGTGGGGATTATCGGGCGAACCGGTTTTGGATGATTGGTCTCATTTCTTCGCGATAGACCGTGCTAGGAGGGAGGGGAGATTAAGGAGAAAAGCTCCTATAAAGGTGAGTGAAATGGCTAGCTCGGTTCATGTTATAGAGACCGGTGAGGGGAGTTCTCACTCTACCCCTTACCATAGTGCGGAGTGAGACTATTGTGGCTACCCCCCTCTCTTATGTGGTTTATATGATGTTCTCTTTTGCCTATATGTTATTAGGTTTAGAGTTTGGGGGGTAGTTCATTTCGAGCTTGGGGGTGATTTATGTTGTTTGTGTGCTTCACTATTCCCCTCTTCGCTTTCGTAGTTCACTCTTGGTCTCTTTTACTTTTGGTATTGATCACTGTGTATCTCTTGCTTCTCTGATGATGATGATGATGTACTTCTGATGATTTCTCTGTCCTGTTCTTGGTATTATTGTTCGTTTTACTGATTGCTGTCTGCTGTGTATCTCTGCTTCCTTATGATTATGCTTCCTGATGATGATTGTTTAATATCTTGTTTCCTGACTCTGCTTCTATCTGATGATTCTGTTTCCTTATTTTGTTACTTGACCCTATTCCTGATGCTATCATATATTGCTTTTTCCTTATTTGCATACGTTTTCTCTTTTATTTCTTTCTTTTCTTTTGTATTGAAGTTACTAACAATTTTCTTTGTATATAGTCTATTTTCTTTCTCACCTTGCTTCGTTGCTTATGCTATGGATATTGGTGCTTCATTAAGGTGCTCTTTCACCTTGTTTGATGTAGCATAGCTTTGACGCCCGGTGAGATTCTTCTAATCTTCTTCTTTTTATTTTCTTTTCTTGGATGCTTAGTTTAGGTTTAGACTAGGAGAAGTTAAACTGTTCGAGGATGTTTGCTTTTTAACACCTTAGTGTGTTTGGGAACATTGGCGTTGTGGCTGAATGTTCACTTGTTTGTCGATTGGGATTTATTATGTTGGCTCACTTCCTCGATGCATTTCTATTTCTCCTTTGCTTTTCTATTTTTCATTTTATTTCTTTTTCCTCCTTTTCTATTTTCTTATGGTTTTTCTTTTTCTTTTTGTTTCCTTTTTCTCTTTTCTTCTACCTTCCTTTTTTTATTTTGCTTTCATACATTTTGATTTTAAACCTTTCTTTCCTTTGAAAAAAAAGCAAAAACAAATATCACAAAATCTTTTGTAAATAAAAATAACATGTTTTGAGGCATTGCTTTTCTTTCTTAATAGTTTTGCTTTTGCTTTGGACTTGCACATTTGCTATCATTCTTCGTAAAAACAATGGTTTGCACGGTTTGAGAGTATCTTTGGTTGACTCTAGGATAGAACATGCTAAGGTAGTCGTTTAGAACTATTGGGACCTTGAAGCCGGATTCTTTTGTTTTTTGAAAACTCGCAATCGTTCCCCTTTGGTGAATTTGAAACTTTTAGTGAGTTTTTGCCACATCCTTGTGAGGTTTCATAGTTTTCAAGCCTTCTTCAATCCCTTGAATGAGCGGCATGGATCCTTGACTATTGCAGACCTAATCTTGAATCTTGACTCATAATTCTCAAACACGAGACCGAACCATCTAGGGAGGACAAAGGCATCTTTTCAGGGTGGTAATTTTTATTTTCTAGGATAACTTTCTTTTTTTCTAGTTCTTGGGTTTACATTTGCCTTCTTGCTAACCATTTGAGCCTTTTCCCTTCTTTCCAGCCACATCTTTAGAACTTTGAGCCTTTTGTTTCTTTTTTTTCCATTTTTGGTTTTTGTGAAGCAAATGATCATGTTCTTGGAGATTGTGGTATATGAGTTTAGATATTGGTTCTTATTTGTAAGCAAGATTGTGTTTTGAATATCTTGTGAATAATGGCAAGTGAATAAATGAAAAGCCATCCATAGTTAAAAGAGGCGAGGACAATGAATAAAGTGAAAATGAAAAATTGAAAAAATGAGAAAAAGCAAAGCAAATTCAAAAAGCTTTGGCAAGAATTAATAAAAAAGTGAAAGATGAAAAATTTCAAAAACATTTTAATGTAAATGCTTCTTCCTATCTTACGCATTGAGGACAATGCTTTGTTCAAGCTTGGGGGGAAGCATTTTACACTTTTTGTATATATGATTGTGGTTATAGATTTGAATAAGCTTGGGGGTATTAGTTTGTTTTTGTTTGGTGACTACTTGGTTTTGGTGTTGAGATTTGGCCAATCTTTGCTTCACAACTTAGGTGTACCACCAAATTCTAAATTTTAAGCCTACCCTCAGCCTTTTGCCCTTACGTTACAACCTTTGGGAAAGCCCTTTTGACCTAGTGGTTGAGTCATATACCGAGGGAGGGCATTATGAGTTAAAGCCTAAGGAGAAGGGATGCAAGGTCAAGTTGTCGAGAAAACCTCAAATCTATTGTTTTTCCGGTTCCTTCGAGGAACTATAGAGATGCTTGCTAAAAGAAAATTTGAAGCCAATTGGGAAAATGTGCTAAAAATTGTTTTTAGATGAAAGTGAATTGCATTTTGGTAGTTCTCTATACTTAGCATGTCCTATGTTTCAATCAACCCTCGATATCTTAGAACGTGCTTACCTTTGTTGTTCTAGAAAGTTTGATATCCTCTCGTGTTTTGACCATGTGCAAAAGTATATTGTATAAGCACCTCTTTTCCTTTCAAGTTTTAATTTTCTCTTTTCCCTTTTATTGCTTTGCCTCCCTTTTACTTAAGAGTTATGGGTTAATCTCTTAGGAAACCCTTATGAGAGCATTACTCGTCCTCTAGAGCGATCTAGAGGTTTAAATGGCTTGTAAATTGTTGCAAAAATTGACCGTGATTCCTACGAAAGTGAGTTAGTGTACATTATTTTATTCTCTAGTCTTTCTCATTTCTTGCTTGCCTAATTAATGTCATCATTTTCCTTTAAGCTTGATTTTGCTTTGCTCGAGGACGAGCAAAGGTTTGGCTTGGGGGAATTTGATGAGTATCATTTATAGCGCTCTTAGGCTAGGTTTTCTTTGTAGTTTTATTCTCGTTTTTAGTCTTTTATGTCGTGGTTTTACATAATAATGCTTGTTTTGCGTGTTTGTGTGTAAGTTTAGAGAAATGTGTCCTTTTGATGGTTTTCTTTCTATTTTATTCATTTCTCAGTTATCTTTTCTCGCTCCTCCGTTTCTTTGACTTGTTTTGTAGGTGTGTTGAGTTTCCTGAGGTTTAATTATCAAGGAGGAAGCTCGAGTGCATTCATGAAGGTTGATGGAGCTAAGTTCGGGAATCCAAACATGCAATTCAAGCTAGCTCCGCAAGCACGAGAACCTTGGAAGCAATGCTTTTGCTCAAAGTGTTCAAATGCTTGGAAGATACAGGAGCTGCCTTTCTCACGAGCATCGCCTCAAGTGCACCAATGATAGAGATGCTCAAGAGTGCGGAGATCGATCGAGCAAGCGAACGAGACAAGGCCACGAGCACCAAGCAGGGGTGCGCGCGCGCAGCATAGGTGGTGTGTGCGCGCAGACCCAGCTTTGCGCGCGCGGCCTAGTGGTGCGCACGCACCAGGCGCCTCATTCCCCTTCGCTCGATTCTCTATTTATAGCTTTAGACTTTTCCTTTTTCGGGGGGACGACTTATTTTTGTACTTGACACTTATTTTCCAGAATTAGAAGAGAGAGAAAGTAGAGAGAGAAGCTTAAGATTACTTGATTGTACTTGAATTTGATCTTTGATTTCAACTTGATCTTGGATTTCTTCTTCAAATCAATGAAATTTTGTGAGATTTCTTTCCTTTGAATTTACTTTTATTAAAATTTCCTTTAATTCTTGAATGTTTGATTTGAATTCCATTCTTTGCTTTGCTTTAGAATTTGTTGAGTGATTGAATTTCTTCTTGATTAAACTTGAAATGAATATGATTGTGATTGAATTTGTTTTGTTTCTCAATTTCACCATGATTAGTGAGTAGATTAGTTGCTAAGGAGAAGGGGAAGCATGCTTGATTGATGATTTTTGCTAGTTGATACCCTTGATTGATTAAATTGTTGCAATTAAATTGGTTGACATAGTTGTGCATGTGATTAATCTATAAGATTAATCTATATTGCATTGCAAATTTCAATGACATGAACCCTTGATTTGAGAATTGATTTAATTAATTGAATTTGATTGTGATTTTCTTAGTTAGCCATTCATTGTGAACCCTAGCTTGGCTTATAGGAGATAGCTTTTGGATTCCTTTGGTTACAACTATTGTTTGTCCTTTGTAATGTTTGAATTAATTGAGTGATCCATCAATTAACATAATCATTGAGCTTGCATGTGGAACCTATATCCCTAGTGTTTAGTATATTGAATCTCTCGATTTATCTAGCCTTCTCGATACCTTAGTTACCAACCATATCTTTCTACAATCTTCGAAGTAGCTTGACCTAGGATATAGCTTGCACCTACTCATTCCTTTGGGTTCGACCCTTGAATTACCATATACTCGTATTAGGTTAGTTGAGTGTTTATAAATTTTTTTTGGCTCTAGAAAAGGGCAGAAAACGACCTACATTTTCCATGCGTCAGTTGCCACGTGGCGCGCTGCCACTTGGTGGCTGCCAACGTGGTGCGCTTCCACTTGGTGGCTGCTAACGTGGCTCGCTTCCACTTGGTGGCTGCGACGTGCCATGCCACGTGTGCTGCCACGTGACGTGCTTCCATGTGCGCTGCCACGTGGCGCGTTTCTATTTGGCGCACTTCCCTAGCCTTCGCGTGGCTAGAATTTTTACTTGTTACTTGAAGCATTTTCCCGTCTCGCCAATTACTAAATTTTGGCTCGACTTTTAAGATTCGGTTCCGACGCTCTAAGCTCGGAATCCGACGTATTTGTTCACAATACTCGAGTGACTTATTAATTCCTTTCGAATTAATTCATCACGTCAGTCCGTTAGTTGCTTGGGTGTGACCCGAAGGGTTTAGTCAAGATTAAACTGTAATATTAATTATACATTAATATCACTAATCGGAAGCGGTCTCCACCTAGGCATTCCAATCACTTGACCTCACTGAATAATTAGCTTTCTAATAATTCCGAACCCTCTATCGGAATAATACACTTGTTCGAAGGACACCATTCCTATCACTTGGGATCCAAAGGATCAAGCATTAAGCACCCAATAAGACCAATTTCATCTTTGCAGAAGTAGTGTTTCAAACGATGACCATTAACCATAAATTTTTGATCGCCCGCTTCCAACTCAAATGATCCATAAGGATTAGTCTTTGAAATCACAAAAGGCTCCGACCACTTGGACTTATGTTTTCCGGGAAATAAACAAAGTCTTGAGTTGAATAATAAGACCTTGTCTCCAACCTTAAAGCTCTTGTTCTGAATGAGTTGGTCGTGCCACTTCTTTATCTTCTCCTTATATAATCTCGAGTTCTCATAAGCATCATCTCTAAGTTCTTCAAGTTCATTGAGCTTCAACAATCTCTTCTCACCGACCAATGATAAATCCATGTTGAGCTCCTTGATGGCCCACTAAGCCTTGTGTTCCAATTCCACCGGCAAGTGACAAGCCTTCCCATAGACCAACCTATAGGGTGTTGTGCCAATTGGAGTCTTGTACGCCGTCTTTAGAGCCCATAACGTGTCATTAAGCTTGAGAGATCAATCCTTCCTAGACTTGTTCACCATTCTCTCAAGAAGATTCTTGATTTCTCTATTTGACACTTCCACTTGTCCTTGAGTTTGAGGGTGGTAGGGTAGGCCAACCTTATGGTGAACTCCATACTTCTTAAGAAGGGCTTCGAGTTGCTTCTTGGCAAAGTGAGAACCTCCATCACTAATGAGCACCATAGGAACCCCAAATCGAGGAAAGATGATCTTCTTGAGAAGCTTAAGCACAACCTTATCATCAATGGTAGGGGAAGGTATAGCCTCAATCCACTTAGTAACATAATCGACCGCTACCAAGATATACAAGTTCCGACAAGAAGAAACAAAAGGCCCCATGAAGTCAACCCCCCATACACCAAAAGGTTCGACCTCCAAAATGCTTTGTTGAGGAATTTTATCTTTCTTGGTTAAGACACCACTTCTTTGACACCTATCACATCTTGAAACAAACTTGTGGGCATCCTTATGCGTTGTCGGCCACCACAATAGAGATTGAGAAATCTTTGCCACCGTCTTGTCAACTCCCCCATGTCCTCCACATGGTAATGAATGGCAACGCTCAAGAACTCCTTCGATTTCATGATGCGGAACACATTTCCTAAAAAGGCCATCTCCACATTGTTTAAACAAGTATGGGTCATTCCAAAAGTACCTTCTTAATTCTTTGAAAAACCTTTTCTTTTGTTGAGAAGAGAACTCCGGGGGAATGACTCCACAAGCAAGATAATTGGCGATATCCGCATACCAAGGGCTAGATGTTGAAGCCATAGCCATAAAATTTTCAAATCCCATATCCTCATTGATTGGTACATCATCTTTGTTCTTAAAAGGAACCCTAGACAAATGATCCGCAACATAGTTCTTCGCTCCTTTCTTGTCTCTCATTTCATGTGGAAATCTTGAAGGGAGAGAACCCAACGGATAAGGCGAGTCTTTGCTTCCTTCTTAGTCATGATATATCTAACCGCTATATGATCCGTGTACACAATCACCTTAGAGAAAATAAGATAGGACCTAAACTTGTCAAAGGCAAACACAACCGCTAGCATTTCCTTCTCCGTCGTTGTATAATTCCTTTGAGCTTCATCTAGAGTTCTACTTGCATAGTAGATGACATGTGATTTTCCTTCCTTCTTTTGCCCAAGCACGATACCTACTGCAAAGTCACTAGCATCGCACATTAGCTCAAAAGGCAAGCTCTAATCCGGAGCTTGCACAACGGGAGAGGAGATGAGAGCTTCCTTGAACTTACGAAATGCCTCAAGGCAAGCCTCATTGAAACTAAAAACAACATCCTTCTTCAGTAATTCGGTCAAAGGTTTGGTGATTGATGAAAATTTTTTAAAAAATCTCCGGTAAAAACCGGCATGCCCAAGAAAAGCTCTTACTCCCGTGGTAGAAGTAGGAGGGGGCAACTTTGCAATCACCGAAACCTTGGCCAGATCAACTTCAATGCCATTTTTTGAAACTTTATGGCCAAGGACAATACCCTCCTCAACCATAGAGTGGCATTTTTCCCAATTCAAAACCAAACTCGTCTCTTGACACCTTTTCAAAACTTTCTCAAGACTATAAAGACAAGTGTCAAAAGACGAGCCACCAACACTGAAATCATCCATGAATACTTCAATCTCCTTTTCAAGCATTTCAAAGAAAATAGAAGTCATGCATCGTTGGAATGTTGAAGGAGTATTGCATAACCCGAATGACATTCTCCAGTATGCAAATGTTCCATATGGACATGTGAAAGTAGTTTTCTCTTGATCACTTAGATGGAGTACCTATCCAAGAAACAAAAGAAAGCATGGTGAGAAAGTCTTTCTAACATTTGGTCCATGAATGGGAGAGGAAAATGGTCCTTCTTTATATTTTTATTCAACCTCCTATAGTCAATACACATTCTCCACCCGGTCACTGTCCGGGTGGAGATTTCCTCTCCTCCTTCACCTTTGATGATGGTCATTCCACCCTTTTTTGGAACTACATGAACCGGGCTAACCACTTGCTATCAGAGATAGCATAGATGATTCCCACCTCACGTAGTTTCAAAATTTCCTTCTTAACAACCTTTTGGAGGTTGGGGTTTAACCTCCTTTGAGGTTCAATGGAGGTGGATTGATCATTTTCAAGATGAATATGATGCATGAATAAACAAGGGCTAATACCCTTGATATCATCAATGCTATAGCCTATTACATCTTTATATTTTCTTAAAACATCAAGCAATTTTTCCAAATCAAGTCCATCAAGGGTAGCATTGATAATAATAGGGTATTTTCCCTCATTATCAAGATAAGCATATTTCAAAGAAGGGGAAAGGGGCTTGATTTCTACCTTAGGAGGAGGCTTAGAACTCTCCTCCAATTTCTCCTCTTTATGCTCAAGCCCGATCTCTTCTTGTTGTTCAACCTCTTCCTCCTTTGAGGTTTCTTCCATACCAATGATAAACTCTCTTGCCTCTTGAAAGTGGAACTCTTCCTTGCATGTAAGAGATTCAATCATTGGATCTTGAGGCTTCATCATTACCCTCCCTAAGCGATCTAACTCCTCATTCACAACATCAACTCGATAGCATTTCTCAACCATGGGGGTCTTGAGTAATTTGGAAAACTCAAAGACAATCTTCTCATCGGCCATTTCACATGTAATAGTATTGTTCTTGCAATTGATGACCACCCCCAAGGTTTTAAGAGCTTCACGCCCCAAGATCAAAGGAGTATCAACATCTTCCTCCATATCCATCACTACAAAATCACATGGCACATAGATATGCCCAACTTGAATAGGAACATCCTCAAGTTCACCACAAGGAAGTTTGACCGAGCGATCGGCTAATTGAATTGTTTTCCTTGTGGGTATCATTTCAATATTGAGTTTTTGTGCAATGGAGAGGGGAATTAAGCTAACACTCCCTCTTAAATCCACCAAGGCACCCCTAGGTTCCATATTACCGATCTTAACCGGTAAAGTAAAGCTTCCCGGGTCCTTCTCTTTCTTTGGCATCTTGTGTTGAACGAGTGCACTAACTTTATGAGGGAGGGTAATGAGCTCATCATTGAGCTTCCTCTTGTTGGTTAGGATGTCCTTGAGAAATTTGGAGTAAGAAGGCATTTAGGTAACAACCTCGATGAAAGGGAGACTTATGTGTAAGTTCTTCATTACACTAATGAATTTTGCGAATTTATATATCATTCAACTTTCTCTACTCAAGCCTCCCGGGAAAAGGAATCGGCTCATCTAGATTCCTACTCTCATTAGGATTTGAAGTTGTCTTCTCATCATTAGGCTTCTTTTTCTCCACATTCTCTTCTTTCCCAACAACCTTGTCTTCTTCAACTCTCTTCTCCCCCTTCACACCTTCTTCTCCTCCCTTCTTTTCCTCACTTTCTCCCTCTTTTGGCCGTTCATAGGATGTGCCCGATCTCAATGTGATTGCCTTGCAAGAGTCGGGTTTTATGTTATGAGAGGGGTTTGCTTGTGGTTGTCCGAGTAAAGTAGAAGGTGAGTTGAAAGGTACTCTCTCGTCTAATTGGGCTAATTGTGAATCAACCATCTTGTTATGAGCTTTGATTTCTTGCATTTGTTGATTCATGGCTTGGAGTTGTTAAAGAATTTGGGTTTGTGTGAAATCGGATTGAGATGCTTGATCTTGACTCCTTTGAGACACTTGATTTTGGTTGTTGTATTGGTTTTGATTATTGTATTGGTTGTTCCTTGAGTAGTTTCCTTTCTGATTTTGGTTTTTAGGTGGAGGTGGGTTTTGGTATTGAGGGTTGGAATTGTATGATGGTTGAGCTTGTTGCCCCCCATTATTGAGGTTGAGGTGCAAATCCGAGTGGTGGTTGTCTCCAAGCTACTCTTCTGCCAATTCCCCTATATCCATCTTGTCTTGGGTTGTAAGAAGCCATATGCTCGGGACTCAAACCCCCACAATAAGATGTATCGTGGTTTGTGCCACCACAATTTTGACATGTGAAAGAATTGACTTGAGAAGAGCTTGCCCCACTATTAAAACTTGTGTTCAAATTTGCAAGCCCCTTGGTCAAAAGCTTAATTTGATGTTGCAATTGATAAACCTTCTCTAATTTGTACATCCCACCTTTCTTCAGAGCATTCCTCCTTCTACCACCCCAAGAGTAGTTCTTCGCTACCTCTTCGATTGTTGCTTCAACTTGGTTTTGGGGGATCTTAATCAATTGTCCACCCGCCCCCGCATCTACGTTAGCTCTAGACATAGGTTCCAATCCATCATAGAAGAATTGCATGAGCAAGCTTTGATTGTATTCATGATGAGGACATGCTTGTACCAACTCCTTGAACCTTTCCCAAGCTTCACTAAGACTCTCATCCGCTTCTTGTTCAAATGACGCAATCTTCCTTCTCATTTCGGCGATCTTTTCCTCGGAAATGAATCTCTTCAAGAATGCCTTAACTATCTCCCTCCATGTTGTGAGAGAATTTGGCTTGACTTGCTTGAGCCAATTCTTAGCTCTACCCGAAAGTGGTTATTGAAATAGATGCATTCGAATGTACTCTTGAGAAACTTGATTGATTTTGAATCATAACACATAGCTAAAGGAATCTATCAAGGTGCTTAATGGGATCTTCGCTTGGAGAACCCGAAAATTGTTCTACTTATACCATTCTCGTGTATTGGGGGTGAATGGTAAAGTTGGTTTCCGTGACGGGAAGCAAAATCCCTCCCATGAGCTCATAATCCTCCGGATTTCCAAACTCGCGAAACAAAACTTCATCCTCTTGTCCCGCCATTGCCTCACTTTGCGAACTTGAAGAACAAGAATCACTCCCACTCTCAACAATAACACCAAGACCTCTTCCCTCTTCTTGATAAAGCCTAAGGACTTATCTCAAAGTTCAGTCAATCTCGTGATCAATGTTATGTATGGGTGGTCCTTAAGATCTCCTAAGCATCCACCAAAGCTAAACAAACAATTAGCAATGACTAGCAAAAGAATAAATGAACAAAAGCAAAAGCAATGAATCCAATAATAACACAATAAAAGTGCAAAACTAGCCGTTTCCCTGGCAACAGCGCCAAAATTTGATACTAAGGGAAATAGGTTGTTTACTATCTCCTCCTAGTCAAATTATATTTATACTGTTCAGTACCCTAACACAAGTATAGGGGAAAGCAAAGGATTAATCCATGAGGAAAAGGGGATTTTGCACAATCAAGGTGAATTATGAATCTATTACAAAGGGGTATTTTGAATATTTTTTGTGTTTTTCAATAGTCAAACTACTACGATGACGAAATGAGAAAAAGCAAAATAATAAATCGAAAGCTAGAAGAACTAAAATAAGGGAAACAACGCTAGGGGTTATGGGGGTGTTAAACACGATCAAACAAAGATGGATAACGATGATTATCATGGAGATCATGCCATAGAATACTAAATTCTACTTAAACAACTCACTCTCATGAAATAGTCTAAGCAAATCAATGAATTAGGTCTTGGCCTAATTGAGATCACTTTCATGCATCCAATTAGACACTAATCAAAGCGAGAGATTAAGAGTGCACAATACATAAAGCTCTACTTAAACAATTCATTTTCATGCAATCATTAAAGTAAAGGTGATCTTAATCTAATTCAAATCACTCTAGTGCATCTAAATTAGGGAATATCAAACAATGTGCTACTAATAATCTTAAGCCATAAAAAATCATACATTCATCAATTTATAACATGAGATCAATCAAATCATCATCAATCATCAATATTAATACATGTTTTTGACCCCCTTCCCCTAGCTAAAAACTTAACCTAGGGAAGAGAAACTAACCATCATAACAAAACTAAACAAGGGTTCAATAAGCACAAATCTAAACATGATTAAAAACAAAGGAAAAGCAAATCCAACAAGCTCAACTAAAAGGAATAGATGAAAACAAAAAATATCAAAGCAAATAAATCAAACTAAAAGAAAGGATAAGAGAATACTAAAGAGAATCTTGATTAAAGATGGAAACTTGAAATTCTAGCATTGGATTGAAATAACCTTGACCAAGTCTTGATTACAATGATGAAACTTGAAGAATAAGCTACTTTCTCTCTCTAAAATACTAGGTTCTAATGTTGATTAAAATTTGGATCCTTACAAAATTCAATAAGAAGGCTATTTATATGCATCACCAATCCGGAAATAAAAACCCAAGGAGAGCCATATCTTCGCTTACCACACCCTCTCATGAATGGGTACGGAACCGCCTAGCCCAACAGGCCGCGCCTGCGGCTGGAAGCTGGAGAGGCCTCTCCAGTTTAGGAGATTCTGCAGCCCGGGAATAGGGAAAATTGACCCTCAAAACGCCGCACCCGCGACCTTAGATACTGCACCCGCGGGTGGCTGAGGAGAAGCATCTCCCAAGGCGTGGCTGGGCATCTACCACAACATTGAGGAAAGTCTAAGGCAGCGACCCGCGCCCGCGTCTCCTTGTTTGGCTGTGCGCCCTCCCCTTGAGCCTCTCTTTCCCTTCCTTAGCTCCATATGCATCCATAGGCTTCATCAAAAGGGACCGAGAACCTACAAAATATCAAATAAAACTAAGAAAACACAAGGAAAGGGAGAATAAAGAGGAAAAACACGAGAAAAGAAAAAACAACACAAAAACGAAGATAAAACGCTTTGAAAAAGCTCAAACAAGTGCAAATGAGGGGAAAATCCTTAGAGAAAAAGGATAAAAAAGTGGCATAAATGTGTATGTACATTCTCATATTAAAAAATAGTCACTTTGATTAAATGCCGTTCATTTCATTCTCATATTTAGAAATGCTCATGAGTCTCATTTGGATACTGATACTTCATGCATGATATTTAGGGTAAAAAATCACCCCAATACGTGGACCAATCCAATAGCGACACGTGGCCCAATCGAAGGTCGACATGTGTCCCTATAGGAAGATGACACGTGTACAAGCCTTGCAAAGAGCACCTGAAAAAGAGAGAAAAGAGCCTCCTTGCATCAGGAGGCCTTAATCCCGAGAACGCCTTAAAACTGCGCCCCTATCAGAACACGTGTCAACACTTGATTGCGCCGCTAATCAGATCACGTAATTCTAGGGCAACAACTCAAAAGAGCACAATTCCCCACCCCTAAAAATACCCCAATCATTTATGATAGGAGGGGGGATTGTGACATAACATTGAATAGAGCATTAAAACAGCTCCAACTTCTCTCTAATTTTTCTCTCTAGCATTTCCGTTTTCCGATTACTAGCTTGACCGTCGGAGGCGAATATTTCGGTAAACGGAATATTCGTTATTTTGTAGGTATTTGAGCCGTCTGTCCAAAGAGCGCGACCAGTATCCTAGGGGAGATCACAAAGATACTCGAAAAATTTGGCACCGTCTGTGGGGATACTCGTCCGTTATGGCATTAGATGGTCATACACTTAAGACCGATCCTGGTCTCGGTCAGGACGAACATGCAGAGACCTTGATTGCAATGATCAATTCTAGTGATCCTCTAACCGCCTCATTCCATGAGGCCGAGGATCCTCCGATGACTGCTGGTTCTCTCAAGCTCCCCTTGAGCAAGCTCCGAAGAGAGCTTGAGGGTAAGATGCCCTCTTATTCTAGGCCGCCGCTCAGGAGAGGAGGAGAGGGCACTCAAAAGAAAGCTCAGAGCAAGGCCACCAACGTTAAAAATGCCGAGAATACCCCATTCCGCCGACACGATCGTTCATCGGGAGTGCCGTCGACGAACATGTCTAGGCTCCTCGAAAAAACGCAATTGGCTGGGGGGCATACCAAGAAGCCTCAGAAGGAGGTAACTAAGCCGCCTCGGCGTTGGAAAGATGCAAGGGAGTACATTCGGCATAAGCAGCGTGAGCGGATGGCCTAATCGGACACCGCTTCTACTCCAACCATGCCGGATGATTTCTCAAACAACACCCTCTCCAAGCATACCAGCTCGGCCAGGACCAGCAGAAGTCAAGCTCATCGTACTCCTACTCCAATCCCAGTTGTTCAACCATTTCAATATCAAGTGCCCTAGAACTTCAATGCGATTTTGCCGCCTAATCCCCCTGTGTCTTCAGACAGTACGGGCATTATGGCCAGCCGTTTGACCAGGCAGCTTACCTGGCCGGACCGGCCGCACAACGTCATCCCATTGATTGGCAAATGCGCTTGTTAAATCTTGGTGACATGCCGCCTCCGATTTCTCAAGAAATTCTCAACTCTCCTCAACCAGCGAAGGTGAAGAGTGTACTTGTGGGTGCCTATGATGGTACGAGCAACCCTGAAGAGCATGTCACCTCGTATAGAAATTTGATGTATCTACAAAGTGTGGATGATTCCACATGGTGCAGATGCTTCCCGGCCACCCTTAAGGGCGTGGCACAGGATTGGTTTAATAGCCTTTCGGCCGGGTGCATCAACTGTTTCACTACTCTTAGTCTGTTATTTGTTGGAAACTTCTCCTATAACATACCTCCTCGGAAGACTAGTCTAAACTTGGCAATAATCGTCCAATGAAAGAACGAAGGGTTGCGTTCGTACGTTCAGAGGTTCAATCAAGAAAAAGCCCATATTCATAATCTGCTGGATTAAGGCATAATGGTTTCAAGTTTGACTTGGTCAGAAAAAAGTTTCGGACATACGTAGGTATTCTGTGAAAAGCCGAAGCCTATATTGAGGCATCTGATTTATGTTCGCTTACAAAAGCGGAAGTGCCGGCTAAGGGGGTTGAGAAGAAACAATCTACTCAGTAAGACTCGGCTGGTAAAAAGAAAGAAGGAAACAACAAAAGAAAAGAAGTCTGGGTGGCCGACTGCCAATAGACAAAATCAAAGAAAGCTAAGACGTACGAACCCCAGTATGAATTTAACAAGGATTGTTATTCAATTTTGATGGAGATCAAGGACAAGTTCGAGTTTGAGAAGCCTCAACCGTTGAGAGGCTCGACCCAGTACAGTAACAAGAACAAGTACTGTCCTTACCACAAAGACGTGGGGCATGACACGAACGAATGCAACAATTTGAAGAGGTTGCTAGATAAGCTGGCCGAGAAGGGCATGCTCAACTTGTACGTAATGTAGTCAAATTTCACTTACAATCGGACATACAACAAATTCAAGAAGAAAAATGACAAAGAAAAAGATGATAATAACAGCACTGATTCAGGGTTTGTGGCCGTCATATCAGGCGACTTCGCGGCCCGACCATGAAAAGAATTAAGCAAGATTCTTGGAAGTTCGGGAAGGTGAAGCACGCTAAAGGGGTGAAGGATGAGCCCTTCTCTGAAGTGACGGTTTGTGAATCGGACCACGGCGAGATTAAAGCCCCTCACAATGATCCTATGGTATTCATCATGAAGGTTGCCAACCTGAAGGTCGGCCGCGTACTGGTAGACACTAGTAGCTCGTCCGACATAATCAGCTTGGGATGTCTAAAGATCTTGAAATTTTCAAAAGATGCCCTCCAGGTTATTTCCTGGATTTGGTGGGAGTATTATCCACCCGGTCGGACAAATAGACTTACCCGTCTGGTTTGGGAAGAAGGGAGAGGGAAGGGACATGGTTGTCTGCTTCCTAGTAGTTAAAGAGCTTACGGGCTACAATGTTATCCTCAACCGCCATACTTTAATAGCAACTAAAGCAGTAATTTTCCCCCATCTGATGCTAATGAAGTTTAAGCGGACGGATGAAAAGATTGGTTCCAATCATGGCAACCCAAAAATGGCTAAGGAATGTAATCAGCTGGCTGTGAAGCCAACAGCGCGCGGACATGGACAAGCGTCCAAGCGATATTTCGAAGAAGGGTATCTCCAAATATACTAGGTCGGCTAGAAGTGTAAGTCGATCAAGAAGGAGCAAGCATAGCAGCTAATGATCGTCGGACGACCGAAAGAGCTGAGACCGCAGCGAGCTGGCAATCATAAAGACATAGTGCTCGACCCCGACCTGCCTGATCGAACAGTCAAAGTAGGCATTACGGCTATGGGTTTTCTTAGAGATGACTTAGTAAATTGTTAAGAGAATTCAAAGATGTATTCACGTTCGAGGTCCATGAAATGCCGGGCATCAGTCCAGATCTGGCCGTTCATAAGTTGGTCGTGAATCCAACTATCAAGCTTGTTCGGAAAAAGAAGAGGAATCATGGAGAAGAAAGGAATCAGGCGGCCGCAGTAGAAGTAAAAAAGTTGTTGGACGCTGTAGGCGTCATTCGAAGCGCGCCTACATACGCATGTTGTGAATATTCTTAGCATTCATAGGAAGTCGGAATTGACATATATGATTAGGGACACGCTTAGGGACAAGGAAAGTAGGGAGCCGCCAACAAGTTTTTAAGGAACTTGTAAACCGTTCACAGATCATTTAAGGTAACCACGAATAAGGGCAACGAAAAGCAACAATGACTGACTTGTGAAGGTCACACCCCATTCATAATCCATGAGATTAATAAATTCATATGGTTCGGAACCACGAAAGGAGGATCGGAGATGATGGTACAAAGTGAGTTATGGAGCCACATTCACCCGTATTGACCTCTACTTGATACTTATTGTGAAAAGTGATTCCTGAATCTCAAAGGCATACAGACAAAGATTCAATTTGCTCCAAACTATTATTATGCTAATTGGTTAAACATCAATGCACACATAATTCTAAAATATTCGCGATCACTTAATTAAATAACAAGATTAAAAAGGATTCTAAACCAGTTGTCCAAATTATCTTATTAGGCGTGATATTCAATTACATATTCCCTTTAAACATGCAATATAGTGATCATAAAAAATATAATAAAATCAACATTAATAGTGGAAGCAATTCAACAATAATATCGTTAGTCAAATTAATAATAACCCTAATCATGATACTACTAATATTAAAATGAAATAAGAGTAATTAAGTGATTAATTACTCACTTTCCGCGTTTTCTTGAATTGCTACATCATGAATACACTGTTAGTAACTTCAATAAAAATATAAATCAAATTGAAACAATTAAATTAAATAAAAAGTAGAGTTGATTAGGTCCAAACCCTCATTCTACCTTGGATTAAGTATAGAACTTCGGGTGTTGTATGGACTCCTTGGAGTGCTTAAGGAATGTATGAAGAGAGAATAGGGAAGCATAAGAGAGAAAGAGAGAATGATTTTGGTGTATAAGAGAGAATGATTTTTGGTGATAAAGTTTGTTGATGATTGAAAAAAGGGGTGATATGACCTCTATTTATAAAGAAAAAAAGAAGGGTCAAAGAATCAAGAAAAGATCCGAATTCGAATCGGAATAAAACTCTTGCGATAGGCAGCAGTTTTTGCGATTTTTGTTTTTATCATATCTTTTTATCTAGAACTTGGATTAAGATAAATAATATGTCGTTGGAAAGATCTTGAAGTATACTTTCTAATCCAATGAGAATAAAATTAAAATAATTTGTAGAATAAAATATACGGCCAAAATAGTGGGATGGTGTCAGTTTTGGATAAAGTTTCGTATTTCTTTTATATATTTTTCGTTATATTATAATATATCATTAAAAAGATAATTTCAAGAGCTATTCAACCATCTAAGGTTTGGATAAAAACTATCAGGCCCGAAATCATATCTGACTATTTTTGAATGTCTTTCAATTCGAATTGAATTAGGACTTTCAAAAAGTGGAGTTTTATTCAATTTCAAAATCTTTAATCTTATCTTTTCAAAAAGGATAATTAACATATTTTAGAAACTTATAGAAGCTTCTAATTGATCCTATTTGGTTTAGGAATGGGATTAAAGCCTTTGGACCCTCCACATGATCATTGGGTCGTAGGTAAGGTGGGCTTAGGTTCAGTTTAGGCTCAATTTAGTATTTTGGCCATAACTTATTCGTTATAACTCTGATTTGGCTTATAATATATCGTTGGAAATCGCTTTTCAATCCCCATCCAACTATTCAATCATTGGACCCAGATTATGGACCAAATAAACCGGTCTAAACGTTTTTACAAAAACAACACGAAATGAATGATTTTAAGGGACACAAAATGAATTATTTTGGGGTTAAAGGCACAAAAAGAGGAACATATGTTATGGTTTGGGGAAATAGGCTAGGAATTGGTTTGGTTTATGAAATGTATTGGGATTGAATATGGATTTAAGCATTCTAAGATTAAATACTCAACCCGACTAATAATGGCGGTGAAAGGTTGTTCATCATCGGGTTTGGTTTTGGAGAGACATTTTTAAGTGTCTAAAAACGTTGGTTTCATTCGGCAATGTTACTACCCTGATTGGGTAGCAAATGTGGTCCTTGTGAAAAAGCCGAATGGAACATAGAGAATGTGTGTGGATTATATCGACCTCAATAAGACGTGTCATAACGATAGCTTTCCCTTGCCTAAAATCGACCGGCTGGTTGATTCAACGTCGGATATGCCCTTATGAGCTTTATGGACGCATACTTTGGATTCCACCAGATCCCTTTATGGGAAAAAAATCAAGAAAAAACAGTATTTGTGATCGAGCAGGGGCTATATTGTTACAAAGTTATGCCATTCGGCTTGAAAAATGCCCCTGCTACTTTTCAGAGACTTGCGAATACGGTCTTTAGAGATCAAATTGGCCGTAAAATGGAAGCCTACATTGATTACATGATTGTAAAGTCAAAACGGTTGGCCGATCATCTAAATGATCTCCAAGAAACATTTACCGAACTCAGGCGGCATAAGATGATGTTAAATCCAAAGAAATGTGTCTTTGGTGTTGTGTCCGACAAATTCCTTGGATTTTTTATCAATCAACGTGGAATTGAGGCCAACCCTAAAAGGATCTAGGCGGTCTTAGACATGAAGTCACCGAGAACTATCAAAGAGGTTCAAAGATTGACCGGCTGTTTAGCTGCACTCGGCCCATTTCTTTCAAGGTCAAGGGATAAGTGCCGATATTTTTTTCAGATAAAGGGGCTTACCCCTAGTAGCACTTGTACGAAAAAGCGTAAATCATGAAAAATTGCTCAAAAAATGCTAAGTATGGAAAAGCATGAAAAATTGCTCAAAAATGCTAAGTAAGAAACTAAAAGAGCTTGCATGAAACCAAGCAGCTCAAAACAAGGCGGCAAAATCAAATTTTTACAAGACCGCTCAAAACAGGCGGAAAAATGTGAAATTGTTCAACAATGAAACAGAAACAAAAGAAAACTAAGTACTGAAAGCTTAAAAAATTGCTGCTGGAGGACCTGAGCTCTTCACTCAGCCGGCGTATTATCCTTGGCAGGCTCCTCCAGGGCCGACTCTCCCTTGACGGCCGTAGCATCGGTAGGCTTCCTCTTGGCCGGCTCCTCTTCACCAGTTGGCTCAGTCTCACCCTCCTTCGTATCATCTTCCTCCTCGTCCTCAGACTCAGACAAGGTAACTTCAAGTTCAGGATGGGGCTGTTCGGCCTTCAAAGCTTCCCCTCCTTGAGGCAGACATACTCAAGGCGCTTGGTAAAGCGCTCCTGGTGATATGCAGTCATCCCTTTGTCGCACATCAGCTTGAAGGCTTCGAAGAAATGAATTTTAAGTCTCTCCTCGGCCTTATGTTCGCTCTGAACGATCTCCATTGGGTTAGGCGGTTGAGGGTTCTTCAGCTTCTTTGATAAGTCTGCAATGGCCTTGTTCAGTTCTTCCACCTTGAGCTTGAGGGAGGCCTCTTCATCCTGAGCGGAATTAAGGTCCTGTTGGGACGAGGATATTTCCTCTTTATGTTTTTCGGAGGCCTCAAAGCCCTCCTTGCAGCGAGTAGCATTTGCGACCGCCTCGCCTCGCTCTGCCTGGAGCGCCTGCCTGGCCAACTCTTCTCTTTCAAGAGCCTGGCCCATCTTCACGAGGTCCTATGTATGTTGAGCAGTGTTGTCATCCATAGCTTTGAGGGTCGTCTCTTAGTGGATCCTCTAAAGGGCGACGTTTCCCGTATACTCGTCCTCTGCCTTTCTGATTTGGGCCCAACCTTTCTTAATTTTCTCATTCTCTTTGTCCTTCCACTTTAGAAAGGTGCTGAGTAGAAGGAAGAGCTGCATTCGGATAAAGAAAGATTTGAAAAAAAAATGTGAAAAATACTCTAAGTATAGAAGCACAAGCGGCCAAGTAAGGCCAAAGAGAATTACCTTGGCACTACAGTTGATCATGGGGTCGAGAAAGCCGTCATTTATTCCGCGGAACTTGTCTTACTGTTCTTCAGGGACGACTCGCAACATGGCCCCCTCATAACTGACGAGGGGAAAACTAGGTCGTTGACTAATCTTTCCTAAGCCAAACAAAATGTATAAACACTTAACAATCCTAAATACAAGTATAGAGGTAAGTAAAGGGTCGAACCCAAAGGAACAGTTCAGTTCAAGTGCTTTCAATTAAGCGCCTAAGCTAGGTCAAAGTCGAACGTGAAGAAGGTAACACTAACAACTAACAAAACAAACAACCAAACAAATCAAACACTAGGGAATGGGGACCAACAAGTAATCATGACAATTGCAACAACTTGGGAAAAACATGCCAATCAAAGGTTATGAAGACTAATGATAAGAGCTATCAATTAGAATCAAAGAGCTATCTCCTAATCGTTAAGCTAGATGTCTCTACGAATAACAAACAAGCTAGCAATTAGAATCAGAGAGCTAGAACTTAGAGCATCCACTTCCTTACATCTTGAGCTTTCCCAATGATATGAGCTTACTCCAAAAGCATCTTCTAAGTTAGAAAACCACCAATATCGAGACTCGAACCTCGTATAATACTTACAACCACGAAAAGTGGAGAAATAAAGGAGAAAACACAAGAAAAACCATAAAAACACAAAACAAGAGAGAAAAGGGAAATAAAAAGAATGCATAAAACAAAGCATTTATTAAAAAAGAAAGCTATGAAAAGAAGGTAAAATTAACCTAAATACTCATCAAATGAATGCCATAAATGGTACTCATCAAATGCCCCCAAGCTTAACTTTTGCTCGTCCTCGAGCAAAACCAAAACAAGTAAGGGAAAAATGATGAGCTTATTCAAACAAACAAAAGAAAAAGAGAAGAGGCAAAAATATACACTAACTCACTTTCGTAGTAATCACGGTTGTTTTTAGCTACAACAAGCCCTTAAAACCCCAAAGTCGCCAATGAAGACGAGTGAGGTCTCGTGAGAGTTTCCTAAGAGGTTAACCCATAACTCTCTCAAACCAAACAAACAAGGCAAAGCACGAAAAAGAAATCAAAAGAAAAGAAAATAAAACAAATGTTCATGAATGGACTTTTGCAAATGAACAAACACAAATAAATGCAATTCTTTCTAAGAAAATAAGGGAGTGCATGTTTCAAGATATCCAAGGTTGATTGAAACATAAAATATGCTAAGTATAGAGAACTAATAAGACACAATTCACCTTCATCCCAAACAATCTTACCACGTTCTCCCAACTAGTTTCAAATCCACCTCAATGATTCCTCGAAGGAACCGGAAAAGAAGAGATTTTAGGGATACTCGACATCTTGACTATGCACGCCGCTCTATAGGGTTGACTCACATCTCCCTCCACCGACTTGTGAATCAACCAAAAAGGTCAAAAGGTCTTGAGAAGGGTTATAATGTAAGGGCATAAAGGGTGAAGGTAGGCTAAAATTTAAAATTTGGTGGTATACCTAAATTGTGAAGCAAAGGGTGATCAATCCTCAACACCATAATCAAGCAATCACCAAACAAAAACACCAACACCCCCAAGCTTATTCAAAGCCAACATCACAAACATAAATACAAAAAGAATAAGAACGCTTCCCCCCAAGCTTGAACAAAGCATTGTTCCGCAATGCTTAAAATTGGGAGAAAGACACTTACATCAAAATATTTTTGAGCTTTTCATTTCTCTCTCTCTCTATTTTTTTTATTTTTTATTTTAACTTTGCTAAAGCATTTGAATTTGCTTTACCTTTTCTCATTTTTTTTCATTTTTTCAATTTTTCACTTTATTGCAATGTCCTCGCCTCTTTTAACTATGGACAGCGTTTTCAACTTGGCATTTGCCTTTATTCACAAAATATACACAAAACAAACTTGCTTACATCATAAGAACCAATATTCAAACTCATCCACCACAATCTCCAACAATAATGATCAAATGCTTCACAAAAACCAAGAATGGAAGCAAAAATGAAACAAAAGGCTCAAAATCTAAAGATATGGCTTGAAAAGAAGGTTTATGGCTCAAATGCTTAGCAAGTAGGCAAATGAAAACGCAAAATAAAGAAATAGAAGACTATCCTAGAAAAGGAAAAATCACCACCCCGAAGAGATGCATTTGTCCTTCCTAAATGGCTCGGTTGCGATCTAAGGAGACAAGAGTCAAGTTCTAGATAAAGCATACAATAGTTAAGGATCCATGTGCCACTCATGCAAAATATGTAGAAGGCTAGAAAAGAATGAATTCTCACATGGTTGTAGCAATAACTCACTATTAGTTTCAAATTCACCAAAGGAAGCAATTCCCACTTACCACAAACAATTAGAATCCGGCTTCAAGGTCCCAAAAGTTTTCTAGACACTACCTTAGCATACTCTATCCTAGAATCAACCAAACATACTCTCAAACTGTGTACACCGTTACCATTTAAGAAGAAAAGCATTCAACTATACAAGTCCAAAAGTATTATGTCTAAAGTAAGAACAAAAGAAAACACATTGCAAATTTGCCTTGATAAAAACAAAAATATTTTTGGAGTTTTCCAAAATAAAAGAACATGGAAATGCATATACAAATGTGCATGGCATATATGAATCAACATCCCACCAAACATGATAGAATACCCTCCCCCAAGCTTGAATGAGACAATATACTCAAATTATAAATCATAGAATCCATGGGAGGGGAAAACAAAGAGATCAATCCATCAAACCAACCATTAGAGAAAGAGCAAGGAAAGATATTACCAGATGTTAGGCGGTTGTAACTACCCGTAAATGACCCAATTCAACCTTTCAAAGCCAATTTCCTCTAAAATTGAATCTTGCTTTCCATATGCTAGCAATTGTGGTGCCAAACTTCCTTGATTCTTGATCCAAACCAAAGCACCAAAGTATATTAAGTCATGTACCTAGCAAAAGGCACACAAATATTTCCGTGGGAGAATATTTATTCTAAAAAGAAAATAAAAATGAAAGCAATAAAATACGGGTTACTTCCCGAGAAAGACTTGTTTAAGGTCCAAGTTGACCGCTCTAGTAAATAATATTGCTACGACCGCAAGAGCTTGTCAAATGCACTACTACACATTTCACATGAAAGTAGGTATGCACATGACAAAATGAAGGCATGCAACAAGCTTAGTGCACACCTATGAGGAGAGAGATGCCAAGAAAAAGAAGAAGAATAAAAAACAAATTCAACAAAAGAAGAAAAAGAAGAAGAAGAAGAAGAAGAAGAAGAAGAAGAAGAAGAAGAAGAAGAAGAAGTAGAAGAAGAAGAAAATGAAAAATAAGGCAAACTCTCCTCAAAATATTTTTGGGTGGCAAAATCACCTTTTTTCTTAATAGAGGACGAATGAGGGACATGAAAATCATCGTCGACATGGGGGTCCCCAATAGGCTTATTGACAAAAGAAGGGAGAGATATAGGAGTGTAAGGGATATGGTTAAATTTCCTTGAAAAAGGGATATGAGAAGAGGGATAAGGGCTATGGTCTCACAAGTGAACTCTTTTTCACCACCATGCCTCAAATCACCAATAAGAGCATGAAAACCGACCATAGAATCCTCAAAAGAAGAACACTCATGATCTCCATCTCCCTCAAACATCCAACCTCCAAGAGGAACTACATAAGCCCCTCCATCACAACAATGAACAACAACTCCCTCAACATCCTTAAAGCCCAAAGTCTCAAAACCATGCATGAATGGATGCAAATTTATTTCAAACTCATCTCTCTCTCATGAAGCATCCTCAATGAACTCAAAGGCTATAAGTTTTCTTTTGACTCTCAAAGAACACATTGGACATAACCTCAAACGACTCCAAATACTCATGGATAGAAGAATCACAATCATGCACAAGAGTCTCATCAAGATGGGAAAAGGGGTTGGGATTTTCAAATTCAACACTCTCTTCATTCTCAACTCCTTCACCATCGCTCAAATGCTCACTAATGGGATTCTCACACTCTCTTGGTTTCTCAAAATCATCATCATCCTCAACACACACATTGGATTTAGAATTTTCACAAACAAGCATCAAAGATGACAATTGTCTTTCTAACTCTCCACCTCTCCTTCTTTCCTCCTCAAAACGCTCATCACAATTTTTCATCATCTCTAATTGACTTCTCATAGAATTAAGAATCGATTCCTTACTAGGCCCAAGCTCATTACTAAGCTCAATATGCCTAATTTGAGTTTCAAAAATAGCAATAAGAGGTTCAAAAGGTGTAAAAGGTTCAGGTTCAATAAGAGAAGAAGGATCACAACCAAGATTGGAAGAATTGACATCAAAATCATGAGCATATACATCATATTGGGGAGTGGGGGTACAATCAAACACATGAGGTTCATTATTAAGGGAACGAAATACATCACAAGAAGGCATGGTAAATAATGAAGAAAATTGAAACATGCCGTTAGCATCAACTTGAGCATGTACCTCATCATCATGAACAAAAGGGGAATAAGAGTTGAAATCATTTGTTCTAGGTTCACTAATTGGATCATGTGGAAAATCATGGGAATTCATGCTAACATAAGAAGAATCAAGACATTGCACATCAACATTAGAAACATGCTTACCCCTATTATAGATATCCTAAGCAAACCAAACATAAAAATCCTAAGCATCATTAATTAATAATGCTCTAAATTCACCATTATGCATGCATTCAACTTCATCCCTAGTTTGCTCATTCAAACCAAATTAACAAATCTCACAAGCCTGGCAAAGTTTACAACAATTATAATCAAGAAATCCCTCGAGTCTATTGAAATATTCACAAAAAGGCTCATTATCATATTGAGGAAATGAGAGACAAGGCATTTTTTTTTTCACCAAACAAGCAAAAATAAAATAAAAGAAGAGTATATACAAAGACCTAGACTCAAGCAATCTAAAACACTCAATCAAAGACACTGTTCCCCAGTAACGGCGCCATTTTGACGAGGGGAAAACTAGGTCGTTGACTAATCCTCCATAAGCTAAACAAAATTTATAAACACTTAACAAACCTAATTACAAGTATAAAGGTAAGTCAAGGGTCGAATCCAAAGGAACGGTTATGTTCAAGTGCTTTCAATTGGGTGCTTAAGCTAGGTCGAAGTCGAAGGTGAAGAAGGTAATACTAACAACTAACAAAACAAACAATCAAACAAATCCAAAACTAGGGAATGGGGACCAACAAGTAATCATGACAATTGCAACAACTTGGGAAAAACATGCCAATAAAAGGTTGTGAAGACTAATGATAAGAGCTATCAATTGGAATCAAAGAGCTATCTCCTAATCGTTAAGCTAGATGTCTCTACGAATAACAAACTAAGGGAATCACAATCCAAACCAATCGATAATTGCAATTCCTAAATCAATTGGTCGTGTCATTAGCAATTATAATGCAATCTAGCATAATTCTCAAGGCCTAATCGAATTACACATATGCAAACTTACATTAAGCACTTTAATCTCAACAATCAATCAACACAATTCCCAAATCAATCTCAACCAATCAATCATACAAGTTTCACCAAATCCCTAGCCAAACAACTACTCAAGAATCATCATCTATCAACAAACAACTAAAGAAATCAAGAATCAACAAAATATGAAAAACAAATACACTGATCAAGATCAAACATCAAAATCAAACCAAAAAAACATGAAATCAGCAATAAAATGAGATAGAGTTTGAAATCCTCATTGATTGATTATGGAGATTTTCAATACAATTATCACCTTGAATCTTCAATGTCTCAAATCCCCAATGAAATCCCTCACTTTCTCTCTCTAAATTTACTTCTAAACTAACCCTAAAACTAGAGAGAGAAACTCTCAACTAAGCTAAAATGAGATAGAGTTTGAAATCCTCATTAATAAAATGAGATAGAGTTGGAAATCCTCATTGATTGATTATGGAGATCTTTAATACAATTGTCACCTTGAATCTTCAATCTCTCAAATCCCCAATGAAATCCCTCACTTTCTCTCTCTAAATTTACTTCTAAACTAACCCTAAAACTAGAGAGAGAAACTCTCAACTAAGCTAAAATTATGATCAAAATTATGTCTCAAAACTTCTTACAAAAATCGATTGTCAAAAGGTATTTATAAGAGGCACGGAAAACGAAATCAAGCGAAGCTGAAAACAGGGAGGAGAGCCCGCGCGGGCAAGGGCGTACGCCCGCGCACACACCATGCGAGCCCGCGCTCTTCTGGGTTTCTTCGACTTCTTTGCCGCTTCGTGCGCTGACAAATGGGTCTTCTGAGCTCCACTTAATACATGTTGAGGGTGGCAGTTTCTAAGGGCCTCCACGGTGGGTTCAACACCATCTTTCATGAGAGCACGACTTGAGAGCGCAAGAGCTAGATCTTGGAGCATCCACTTCCTTGCATCTTGAGCTTTCCCAATGCTATGAGCTTACTCTAAAAGCATCTTCCAACTTAGAAAACCACTAATATCGAGACCTGAATCTCGTAGAATACCTACAACCACGAAAAGAGGAGAAATAAAGGACAAAACACAAGAGAAACCATAAAAACACAAAACAAGAGGGAAAAGGGAAAAGGGAAATAAAGATAAAATGCATAAAACTAAGCATTTATGAAGAAAGGAAGCTATGAAAAGAAGGTAAAAAACAATCTAAATACTCATTAAATGAGTGCCATAAATAGCACTCATCAATAGCCTTCCGGTCACGCCTGTAAGTTCGCAATATCTACACACGGTAAAGAAGTGTGTTAGAGTGGCAAAAGTAAGTTCACAAAAACACAAGTAAAGGTAAACTGAAAATCCGACGAACCGTCTGAGAAATATGGTTGTGTGGGAAGGTTGAAGGGAAAAGGAGGAAGAGGCTCATCTCCTTCCCTATCCTTGCAACCGAGTTGTTCTTCGGGCGACTAAGAAGCAGCCGTTTTCCACTCAGATGTGTTGACTACCTTGACATGCGGAATCGAGGTTGGGTCGGCCAGTTTTGCCAAGGATGAATTACCCCCATCGTCCACATGAACGGACTCTTCGTGGATCTCTACAGTCGGATCCACGGACTTGGAGACCCCACTAGATGACAGCCATGGTGGCTCTCCTTTAGACCGCTTTGTAGCAGTCCGTGGCGTGGTCTTGGCCGCGTGAGGGGAAGACCTTGCCTTGGTGGCGTTAGTCTTCCTAGCCTTGGACGTCTTGCCGTCCTTTAAAACAGAGGCCGACTGCTTTCTCTTTTACCTTGGAGTAGGAGTGGCCAACTGAAAGAAAACAATTTCAAAGTTAGGCTAAAGTCCAAGTTAAGCGTCCAAGTGTGAGTAGGAAGGAAGTCCCTTCCAATGTACCAACACGGACAGAGGGCCAAATAAGGTTCGTCTGAGTGAAACAAGGAAGGACTCCTCTTCCAACCTACCAACTCGGCAAAAAAAAAAATGAAAAACAAAAAAGTGAGCGGACGACCAGTACCTTGTTGGTCTGCTTGTACATCTACTGCCGAGCTTTGTACCAAGCAATATCCAACTCGGACATATCCACCTCCCCCTTCTGTTCTGGGTCCAACATGGCTAGCGCTTTGTCTACATAAGAAACAAGAAAAGAGTTAGAAAAATTTCGACACAATTTACATGCAAGGGGCAAAGTTGCATGTTTCCACCTTGGGGAAGGTTCCGATATAGGCCACATGCCGACATAAATATCGGGTTCCTAAGCCAGCCGGCCAAGGGAATCCAGTTCTTTGGCACGACCACCGATTTGTCATCCATGATTACCATCCTGACTACAAAATACTCAAGTTGGTGTGCATAGTCAGGATGGACGGGTGGCTTGTAAAATCGGTGCGGCCCTCGGCCGAGCTGGATGGGTTTGACATTAAACCGATTTATCCGCAAGTTGAACTCTTCGTTCTTGGTCTTAATGTCTGTCCATTACCACCAAATAATCCTTAGTGGTGCTCAGTATGAACCAACCGTCCGTCTCTGAGTCCAGGCAGACCATGGAATGCATTTCGCAAAAGACGAGGACGTCCAGCTTAAAGCCCTGCCGAAGGCACGTCACCAAATAGCCAAAAATGTTCAACCAGCTGTTCGGCATCAATTGGAAGATCGCAATGTCATATTTGTCCAAGACTTCCTGGACGAACGGGTGAAGAGGGAAGCGAAATGCCACTTCCAAGGTAGCCCGGTAGACGTTGAAAAACTTCCTACGCAGCCGCTCGCTCTCCCAGGCGGCCAATGAGTTAGAACTATTTGACGCTACAAGCTCGTAGCCTTTTCCTAGAAGGAAGAAATCTTTAAACTCCTCCAGCCCATCACGGAGGAACCCCCAGGGCCGTGCTCTTAACCGTACAGGCGTACGGGTCCTTAAAATTATCAACAATGGCCTCCTCGGCCGCTTGTTCAGCTTCTGGGTTCTCCGCCTCTCTTTCCTCATGATGAGGAGCGGTCCCAAATTCAGAAGACAGCATGGTGTCCAATTTGGCGGCCTCGGCTGAGCTCTTACTCTTGGAGCCCCGACCGCCTCCAGAGATAGCAACGCCCTCAGGTACCATGGGCCCCTTGCCCTTGTATTTTCTCTTAGCGTCCGCCTGATTTCCTACAGGAGGAGAGCTGCGAGAGGTCAGGTCGGCCGGTTCAGCAATAACAATGCATGTTCTAGGCCTGGCCGAGCTGGTAGTTTGTGATGGGGGTTATTCAGAAATTCGAATGGACGTCCCAATGTCCGCTTGAGAAGAAAATAAATGCTTGTCAAAAGATGGAAACTCGTCCGGCATCATGACCGAGTTAGCGAATTGGGGAGAGCAAAGTTCCGAAATCTGCCCAGACACTTCCCTAGCAGAAGAGATGCCTTGCCTTCTTTGGCGCTCTTCGATTAAGGCAGTCACTTCGACCACTGAACATTCGCTGCTACTGACCGTGGCGGTGTTTGTAGTTGTGTTTGTTGTTTCCTCGTCCGTGTTACTTGGATCATAGGGAACTTTAGGGTTTACTAGACTGCCGTCTGGATTTTTGACACCGTATTTATCATACGTCTGCATGGTTCGTGTGCCATTTGCGACTGCAGGGATAGAGAAGAATAGGTTGAGGTGAGTTAGTACGCACTAGAAATGGACCCACTGCACAGAGGAGACGACTTATCCCCTTCCACTCTAGAATCCTCAGTCCCAGGCGAACGGCCGACCTCATGAGGAGAAACGGATGAAGTCGAGTGTTGAGCCAGTTTGAATATGGAAAAATAAAAACAAGAAAAAGAAAAGGAAAGAAGTAAAAGAGCAGACGGTTACCTCTGTCCGAGTAGAAAACTTAGGGAATGTTGGAAAGTCTTGAAGGTTGACCGGGAAACTTAAAAACGCTGACCGGAAACCTCAAACACACACCTGAGCTCTCGAAGATTCAAGGAGAGATCACTTTCTCTCTCTAAAAAGCTCCGACTTCTCTCTAAAATTCTTAAAGTTCCAAAGTGACAAAGTGAAGTCAAACTCGTTCTATTTATTGGCCGAATATATAAAGGCAAAATGGTAAAACCATCTTTCCACCCAAGAATTCGAACGGTTACTTTTCAAAAAGTTTAACCTAGAAGATGAAACGGTTAAAAATCAATTTCGTCATTTGGACGGAAAAGGAGACGGACACTCTAACGACACGTCAAAAAAGACGGCCAAGTCAGCGGAATTAGAACTACCATCCCGGAATTTCAGGTAACAGGTGTCCTATCCCAATTAAAGTCAGCCTAACATGTCCGCCTGATTTCAAGACTTAAGAGTCCTCTAACGGAATTCAGGCGGACCAAACAAGGCGTCCAGCCTAAGGGAAGAATCCCTTGATAGGCGGACGGTATCGTCCGCATACTAAATAGAATGCTCAAACTCCTATGTGTACTCAACGGTATCTGGACGAGTAGAAAATCAGAGGAGGCGGCCCGTAGAGTACAAGTCACCCCCTCTGAAGGGCAAATGTTTAGGGTAAAAAATCACCCCAATACGTGGACCAATCCAATAGTAAAACGTGGCCCAATCGAAGGGCAACACATGTCCCTATATGAAGATGACACGTGTACAAGCCCTACAAAGAGCACCTGAAAAATAGAGAAAAGGGTCCCCTTGCATCAAGAGGCCCAAATCTCGAGAAAGCCGCAAAACGGCGCCCCTATCAGAACACGTGTCAACACCTAATTGCGCCGCCAATCAGATCACGAAATTCTAGGGCAACAGCCTTAAAGAGCACAATTCCCCACCCCTATAAATACCCCAATCATTTATGATGGGAGGAAGGGATTGTGACATAACATTGAATAGAGCATTAAAACAACTCCAACTTATCTCTACTTTCTCTCTCTATCCTTTTCGTTTCCCAGTTACTAACTTGACCGTCGGAGGCAAATATTTCGATAAACGAAATATTCGTTATTTTGTAGGTGTCCAAGCCGTCTGTCCAAAGATTGTGACCAATATCCTAGGGGAGGTCACAAAAATACCTAAAACACATGAAAATTGTTTATTGATAGATGTTTATTCAAATATTAATACATAAATTGTTCAACCTTGCTTGGATATATGTATATTCACATATTTATATAATGCTCATATGTAAAAATCATAAGGAATTATGAAATTATTTGCCACAAAAAAATGGAGTATAATTTGCAAGGAATGATGTCCTTCGAACAAGTGTATTATTCCGACAGGGGGTTCGGAACTATTAGAAAGCTAATTTTTCAGTAAGGTCATGTGATCGGAATGCCTAGGTGGAGGCCGCTTCCGATCAGTAATATTAATGTATAATTAATATTATGGCTTAATCTTGACTGAACCCTTTGGGTCACACCCAAGCAACTAACGAGCTGAAGCAATGAATTAATTAGGAATTAATTAATAAGTCGATAGAGGAATTAATATTTAGACGTTGGAAATTCGAGCTTGGAGCGTCGAAACCGAGCGTCGGAAGTCGAGCCGAAAATAGTAAAAAGAGGAGACGTGAAAATAATAATAAATCAACAATGACAAAAATACCCCTAGCATCGGAAAACCGAGTGCTAGGGGCGCGGAAAATGCTAGCAGCACGCACCAAGTGCGGGGCTAGGCTAGCATACCGTAGCTAGCACCCAACACTAGTGTGCGTGGCTGTTCTAGCATACGGCAGCTAGCAGCCCCCACAATTGGTGCGTGGCATGCTAGGCCGTGGCAGCTAGTAGCCCGCACCAATGTGCGAGGCATGCTAGCAGGCCGCATCTAGTAGCCCGCACCAATGTGCGAGGCCTGCTAGCAGGTAGCAGCTAGCAGCCCGCACATTGTGCGCGCGCGTGCTGGCAGCTAGCCTCGGCCAAGCAGCCCGCACTTGGTGCGTGGTCTGCTGGGCCGTAGCACATGGTAAGATTAATTTGTCATCCTTATTACGTCCAGAAGTGTTTTTCGATTTCGAGTTCGACTATCAATAAACAGATGATTTCTAACATTCATCCGAGCACGGCCATGCATTTACAGTGTCGCTCTACGAGAGGCCTTGTAAGCAACAAAGACATCTTCACTATCGTTAATAGGAGGACATTTCCAGTCTTGTAATGTAGCTTCTCTTACTAAGAGGACCTATTCGCCCGAGTAATGCCGTTATAATCCCCTATTACGGCAGACGTTTGACAATCATCAAAGTGGACTAGTACTCAAACAAGAAAGCTCACAATACTCATGGTCGAGGAAAAAGGTTCCGATAGCAATAATAAGAAGTATATTATGATGATTTTTAATATCTTAAAGTATTCTCATAGGTCGATTCAGTATGGTTCTAAACCAATACCTGTGCAAATGATTCATGACAATCATGTCCTTGTAGCACAATAAACGGTGCTATAAATCAAACTACACACTAAACTCAAATGGTCATTAATCGTCCATCGTTTAAATGACCTCGATTAGGGATAATTTTCGATTATAACATTCAATGTTCACTTAATAGGTGTTTCCTTACCAAGACTAGTCTTGATACCCTATTTTGAATATTCCAAGATTTGAATGGACTCATTATTTAATTCTAAACCACAATTAAATAGCCAACGAAGTGATTTAAATCGCATAAAAAATTTAATTACTCCAAAACTGAATGGTTCATCATAGTGCTTTACATTAAAATTGTCCAAAATTAATTAAAACACTAAAATAAGGAAATTAAAGCCAATCTCCGATGTTCCTGATTCCTATTGCCTTAACGTGCTTGTTGTGCTTCACTTGAGGCAAAGTTTAGTCATTAGATCGGCTACATTGTCATCCGTTCCATCTTTACAAATTCTGATTTCACCTTCTGATTTCCATTCTCAAATCATGTGAAAACCACCGCTTGACATGTTTGACCTTCTTATGTTCTCTTGGCTCTCTGGCCTGAGCAATAGCTCCATTGTTGTCACAATAGAGGTCTATTGGTCCCTCGATGGAGGGTACAACACTAAGTTCACCAATGAACTTGCGAATCCAAACTGCCTCCTTAGCTGCCTCAGATGCTGCCAAGTATTCTGCTTCAGTTGTAGAATCTGCAGTTGTGCTTTGCTTAGTACTCTTCCAACTAAACGCTCCTCCATTGAGACAAAATATGTACCCAGATGTGACTTGAAATCGTCTCTGTCTGTCTGGAAGCTTGCATCGGTATAACCCTCAACAACTAATTCATCTCTGCCACCATAGACCAGGAATTTATCCTTGTTCCTTTTTAGGTACTTTAGGATATTCTTGGCCGCAGTCCAATGCGCCTCTCCTAGGTCTGATTGGTATCGGCTCGTAGCGCTCAAGGCATACGATACATCTGGCCTAGTACATATCATGAAATACATGATCGATCCAATTAGCGAAGCATATGGAATCTGATTCATCCTTTCTCGCTCATCGGGTGTCTTAGGACACTGCTTCTTGCTTAGGGTTATGCCATGTGACATGGGTAGGTGACCTCTCTTGACCCCTTCCATTTGGAAACGAGCTAGTACCTTATCAATATAAGTACTTTGACACAATCCTATCATCCTTTTCGATCTATCCTTATAGTTCTTGATGCCTAGTATGTACTGAGCCTCTCCCAAGTCTTTCATTGAAAAACATTTTTCGAGCCAAGCCTTTACAAACTCTAATAACGGAATGATGTTTCCAATGAGTAATATGTCATCGACATATAAGACTAGGAAGGCGATGTCACTCCCACTGACCTTCTTGTAAACACAAGATTCATCTAGATTCTTGATAAAACCAAACTTACTGATGGCTTCATCGAATCGGAGATTCCAACTTCTGCTTGCTTGCTTTAATCCATAAATGGACTTCTTAAGCTTGCATACCTTTCCAGCATTTTTTTGGTCGACAAAACCTTCAGGCTGTGTCATATACACAGTTTCTTCCAAAATACCATTTAGGAAGGCGGTTTTGACGTCCATCTGCCATATTTCATAGTTGTAATATACAGCAATCTCTAGGAGGATCCGAACAGATTTAAGCATTGCGACTGGAGAAAAGGTTTCATCGTAATCAATACCATGAACTTATCTATAACCTTTTGCTACCAATCTAGCTTTGTAAATTAATACATTTCCATCTTTGTCGGTTTTCAACTTGAAAATCCACTTACATCCGATAGGTGTGTAACCTTCGGGTAAGTCAACCAAGTCCCAAACTTGATTTTCAAACATGGAATCCATTTCAGATCTCATGGCCTCTTGCCATTTAGCAGAGTCGGTGCTTGCCATCGCTTGCTTGTAGGTTGCCGGTTCATCTCCATCCATGATTAGGATGTCCTGATTCTCGGTTAATACTAAACCAAGATATCTATCAAGTTGAGATCTCGGCCTTTGAGACCTACGTAGGGTAATGGACTGAGCATTTGCATTGTCGGTTCGAATTTGGATATTATTATCACTTTGACCTTCGTCAACAGATGCTGTTTGAGCACTTTAACTGTCATTCTGATTTTGTTGCTCATCCTCACGAACTTCATTGAGTTCGATTTTTCTCCCACTTGTCCTTTTAGAAAGGTGCTCCTTGTCCAAAAAGACACCATCGCGAGCAACAAACACTTTGTTCTCCGATTTGTTGTAGAAGTAATACCCTATGGTTTCTTTTGGGTAGCCCACAAAGTAAACCTTATCAGATTTGGGATGAAGTTTGTTAGAAATCAATTTCTTGACATATACTTCTCATCCCCATATCTTTAGAAAAGACAACCTAGGGGGTTTCTTTCTCCATAACTCTTATGGAGTCTTTTCTACAGCTTTCGATGGAGCACGGTTCAATGTTAGTGCTGCATTTAAAAGTGCGTGTCCCTAGAAAGAGATAGGAAGATCACTAAGACCCATGGTTGATCGTACCATGTCTAACAAGGTTCAATTTCTCCGTTCAGATACTCCGTTCCATTGTGGAGTTCCCGGAGGTGTCAGTTCTGAAAGTATACCATGATCTTTCAGATGGTCATCGAATTCTTGGCTCAAGTACTCACCACCTCGATCCGATCAAAGGGCTTTGTTTTTCTTGCCAAGCTGATTTTCCATTACACTCTAAAATTCTTTGAACTTGTCAAACGATTCAGATTTACGCGACATGAGGTAGACATATCCATATCTACTATAGTCGTCCGTGAAGGTGATGAAATATCGATGTCCATTTCTTGTGGCGGAGCTCATTGGTCCACATACATCGGTATGTATTAGACCCAATAAGTCACCTGCTCTTTCTCCCAACTTGGAGAATGGCTGCTCAAGGATAACAAATTAATCTTACCTTACCTTATAGATCAAATTAATCTTGATTGAACCCTTCAGGTCACACCCAAGCAACTAACGAGCCAACGCGACGAATTAATTAGGAATTAATTAATAAGTCGACCGAGTAATTAATATTTAGACGTCGAAAATTCGAGCTTGGAGCGTCCAAATAGAGCGTCGGAAGTTGAGCCGAAAATAGTAAAAAGACGAGACGTGAAAATAATAATAAATCAGCAATGACAAAAATACCCCTAGCATCGGAAAATCAAGTGCTAGGGGCGCGGCAAATGCTAGCAGCACGCACCAAGTGCGGGGCTAGGCTAGCATACCGCAGCTAGCAGCCAGCACTAGTGTGCGTGGCTGTGCTAGCATACGGTAGCTAGCAGCCCGCACAATTGGTGCGTGGCATGCTAGGCCGTGGCAGCTAGTACCCGCACCAATGTGCGAGGCATGCTAGAAGGCCGCATCTAGTAGCCCGCACTAATGTGCGAGGCATGCTAGCAGGCAGCAGCTAGCAGCCCGCACATTATGCGCGGCGTGCTGGAAGCTAGCCTCGGCCAAGCAGCCCGCACTTGGTGCGTGGCCTGCTGGGCCGTAGTACATGGAAGCCCACCTTGGGTGCCTTGGTTCCCAAGTGTGGGTGCCACGTGGCGCAATTTAATTGGGGGCTATGGGGTTGAGGTGGCCAGTTATGGGAGTGAGAGTGGGGAGCAAGTTTGGTCCCCCCTCCTCCAAATGGTCCTCACCTACTCCTCCTTGTATGCTTGCCACTTGTTGATTTATTACTAGTTTGATTATTAATTTTATTTTAGCTTTAATATAAAACGGGAAAATCAAATACTCCCACATTGATGGGAGAGCTTTTTACACTCTTGCATTTCCCTATAAATACCCAACTTAGGGTATTGGGAAAAGCACTTGAGTAAGAGTTAGAAAAGGCATCACTAGTAGTGAAAACCTTTGAACTTAAGAGTTGAAAAAGGCATCACCTTTGTGAAAACCTTTGAACTCAATTACTCGGGTTTCAGTCGGGCCTTGCTAACTCCAAGGCATTGGACCTAGTCGATGTTCGAGTTATGGGTGGACTTCCCTTGGAGGTCGTCATATTTTCGAGGCTAGCTTTCGAAGTAAGAGCCCCTCGAGGTCGGGCGAAGCACGCGTCAAACGTATAATTATTATCTTAATCTTGTCATTAAGTTAATTATGTTTATGGTTTTATTTATTGCGAGTGCGATCTTGGTTTTTGGTTTAATTCTGCTGTGAGTCGGACTCACCAAAGCCCAACATAATTGTGCTAATTTTCTGAATTAGTGGAGCATTCGTAGAATCATTGAAATTTGAATTAGTTTATAATGAAAATGACTTTTGGATAAATGTTCATTTTCATTTTGATAGATGTTCATTATGATATTAGTATATGATCATTCACATTTTTACCTTAGAAAAGATCAACTAGGGTCCAGTCTTGAGAGAAGACTACCCTAGTTTTGTGATATTAATGAATGTATAATGGGATTTAAACAATCGTTCATTTAGATTTAAATATGTACTTGTTCATTTTCATATTGAAAATATTCACATAGACTATAATAATACATGTTTAACTTCATTTAAATTAATATATACATACATTTTAACTCTAATATTGGCAGATATTTATGCAAATATTGATACATAAATGTTCATTTGGATATGTGTATATTCACACATATATTAATGTATGTTCATTCACATATCAGAAAATGTTCAAAAATAATCACATATTGTTTATTCATCATAGAAAATGTATTATTAATTTATTACTTTACAATGTGTTCATTTTCGAATTCGTTATTGTTATTTATTCGAAAATATTCAATTTTGAATTCTTGAATTTCACGTACTTTTTTTTGGAATGTGTTCATGATTGTCATTATTTTTTTTTTGAAAAACGTGATCTCTTGTTGTACAGGATAATCAAGTAATAAGGAAGTTGAAGGCGGCAAATATATTGTACTCACCAGATTATATTTTTCATGGAAAACACACAAATTTCATATGATTAGAGGTGCAACAAGGAGGATATATCTATATAGACACTTTATTATACCAAAAGTAACAATTAATAATTTCCATTTAACAAGACACATATGTACATTTTGGATTTAATGATTCACTTTCATGTTTATGAAACAATTACATGAAATAGAATAGACTTGATTTATTATTATTGTAATTAAATTAAATTTTTTTTTTATATTGGATATTATTTTCTTAACAACATTTTATTTAAATAAATAGAATTCTTAGATGTTTGTATGTGCATACAACTTATTATATTACTTACACAGTTACACATAGCTCTTGAAATGAATATTTGATGATATAAAAAAAGAACATATGTTGAAACATAAATAAACAAAAATGATCGTTTAATGATGTAATACTTCTTATAATTAAAATAATTTGAGTGCAGTAATCCTTATAAATAAACTTGTTCTCAGTTTTATCTATAGAAAGTTCTAAAAATACAATCCAGAAAATATACGAAGTACGGAGTATTAATTAGAATAAAAAACTCCTTGCTAAAAATGAACATTTAATAATACATAAATGAATATTTACCAATACAGTAATGAACATGTTATAAAAATTTACAGAAAATTCATAAATGAAAAGAGGAGGGCAAGACACGCGCGGAGGTTTTGGGGGGTGTAGGTAAAGCTGTCAAAAGATAATCCAACCCAAAATGCCGACCCAAACTCGATAATTAACCTAGCTGTCTGAACCCGAAAAAATGGTGACCCGAACCTGATTTAATCTGACCTGAAACCAACCCTAGACTCGAGTTAACTCGAGTATTTGAGACCCGAACCCGAACGTGAACCGACTTGGAGATGACCTAACCCGAATATAACCCGTAAATTATTGACCTGAACCGAACCCGACCTGAATCGAAATTGACCTAAACCCGTTTTAACCCATCAAAACCCGAATTTAATCTGACCTGTTACTAACCCGACCTGAATTAAACTCGACATGTTCCTTACCCGACCCGAATTTAACCCGACATGTTACTGACCCGACCCAAAAGCAACACAACTTGTTATCGATCCGACCCGAAGTCGAATCAACTTATTATTTTATACTTCCTTATTATTATTGATATTGACTAGCTAAATAAAGATATATGCTATACATATTGTAATCTACTTGTAAAGTCATAACTTTGTAAGGCTAAAACTATTCTACGTTATATTAAAAGTATTTTGTCTTTACATGAATAGAACCCACAAATTTTTAACTTGAACCGAATCTGACTTAAACCCAAGAATGCCCGAGCTTGGAAATGACCTGGCCTGCATATAACCCGTAAATTATTGACTTGAACTGAACCCAACTTAAACCCGAGAATAACGCGACCTGATTATTACTCGCAACTTATTGACTTGAACCGAACCCGACTAGAACCCGAGAAGACCCAAACCCGTTTTAACCCGTGGAAACCCGAATTAAACCTGACCTATTATTCACTTGACCCGAATGTAATTCAACCTGCTATTAACTAGACCTATCTCGACCCAAACTCGATAAGAAGTATGACCCGACTCAAGCATGACCCAACCAGAATCTTACCCGCATAGGTTTCGACATTAACTCGAATTGACCCGACCCACATTTGACCCAAATCCGACCCATTTACCCGAATTGATAGTTCTAGGTGCAGGCAGTGTTCCTTACCCCGATGAGTAGGTAAAAATTTGTAAAACCCGCAAAAAAAGTAGCGGGCTTATCAGGCCAAACGGGCTTTTCGGCCTTTTTTCGGGTTGGGTTGGGGTTATAAACTAAAATTGAGTTTTTAGGCTTGTCCAAACCTGATAGGAATGGTGTCCTTCGAACAAGTGTATTAATCCAATAGAGGGTTCGGAATTATTAGAAAGCTAATTATTCAGTGAGGTCAAGTGATCGAAATGCCTAGTTAGAGGCTGCTTCCTCAGTGATATTAATGTATAATTAATATTACAGCTTAATCTTGACTGAACCCTTCGGGTCATACCCAAGCAACTAACTATTCGATAAGACGAATTAATCCGGATAGAATTAAACAGTCGCTCGAGTATTATGAACATAGACGTCGGATATCGAGCTAGGAGCATCGAGACAGAGCGTCACAAGTTGAGTCAATTTAATAAATCGACGAGACGTAAAATAATCAAACGACACGACATATTAGGCTAACACGCACTATCGCAAGTAAGCCGCAAGCACCAAGCAGCTAGCTAGGGCTTGCATACTTGCAAGGGCAATTGCGGCTGCTAGCAAGGCATGCTGGCCAGCCCCCATCGGCAGCCAAGCAGTGCACAACAGCCACATGGGCTTGCTGTGCGGGCTGGCTGACCGAGGCCCAACAACACACAAAGCAGCCTTGTGGGCTTGCGGTGTGTGCTGGCTGGCCGAGGCCCAACAGCGCGCAAAGCAGCCCTGTAGGCTTACGGTGCGTGCTGGCTGGCAAAGCAGAGTAGCGCACTAGTAGCTCACGTGGCTTGCGTGTGGCTGCAAGGCCCAATCAAGTCAAGGAGGGCCTTGACCGGTTTTCCTTGGTGACCAAGGAGGTTGACCGGCCATGCCCTCTTATGATTGGTAGGTTTGGTGGCTTGGGGAACAAGGAGGCCATGTGGTTCTCCTTGTGGTCCTCACCTAACCACTTCCATCTGTGTGCCAAGTGTTGTTTGATTATTTGTGTTGCTATTTAATTTAATTTAAAATTAAATTAATTGCTTATTTTTCTCACACTATCATTTTTATCCCACATGGAATAATCATGGGAATTTTGGAGAGCCTTTGCTTATAAACACCAACCTTAGGAGTTAGGATTATTCACTTGAGTAGGAACTCAATAAGGCATCACCACTTGAGAGAAAACCTTTAAGTTCATATAATAATTGAGTAGTGTTTTGGTCCGACTCGGCTAAACTCCGAGTAGGAGACCGATCGGGTCGTGTTGTGGGTGGATACCGTAAGAGGTCTCTGCACTTGCAAGACTTGGCTTTGACATAAGAGCTCCGGGTGTGAGCGAAGCACGCAACAAGGGTAAGATCGTCTTTTCTCTCTTTCTTGGTATTTATGTCATTTAGTTATATTAATTATGAGCGGGTCATGGGGTCGGGTTTTGTTTCGCGGTGAGTTATCTTACTGAAACCTAACAGCGGTATCGAAGCCTTGCTCATTTAATTTTGTAACTAAATGGGGGATCTTGAATGGGTCCAATAGGAGTAATGAGTTTCTCTGCATGGAGTCGATCGAAAGCATCATCGTAGCTAATTCAAATAAGGATGAAATCCTTTCTTAGTTGCTTTCTAAATCCTCGATTATACATGGCTAAGATTTCATTAAGGTCGGAAGTATCAACACTGTTGCTAGAGTAGGTGTTTTCGGAAGAAGAAGGATAATCGTTCTTCTTTCCTTTACAGCCACTATTGTTATCGTTACTAATCCTGGCCTTCTGGTTGTGCGGAGGAACATGAAGGAGACTTGAATCAATGAGATCTCGAACACGATCTTTGAGAGCGAGACATACTTCAGTGGTGTTATCATGGCCTCTATAGTGTTGATAATGAGAACGTTGTTCGATAACCATTATCCAATCTCTTAGTCCTTCTATTGCACCCATAAGCGTGACAACAGTATTTCGTAATTCCTGAACATCCTCTTCCAGGTTTGACGAGCTTTCAATAATATTACTTAAGGAAATTTCTTTTTCGCCGGCCATTACTACAACCCTTTTGTTTTATAAAAGAGTGATGCTTTATCAAAAGTGTTGTCCTGGTTAAGTGCTCTTCTCTCTTTGACCAAGTACTGTGGAAAGGGAAATTAAGGGATATTCGTTGTTAATTATTTGACTCAACTCTATTTAACATGCAATGGATGGAAGAAGGTAGGAAGAGTGAATATTGTGACATGGGGAAAGCATGTAGAGAATGGAAAGATGATATAGATGGAGATATATGGAAGAATTTAGGAATAAAATGGACCCCCAACTCAAATGACGGAAAGGACGACTCATGCATGAACCATAAGACATGGTCATGGTGACTATATAAAGTGTGTGCTAACACTAGTGAGTGTATGTAACATGTTAAGTCTCTTGTGTAAGACCATGCGGCTAGACTATGTGACTAGACTCAATTAAGGACTTAACAAAGGTACTATTTATTAATAAAATAATCGAACTGATTAGCAAACTATTTAATTAGACTCGTCGTGATGACTCGAGTAAGAACCTGGACTGTCGCCGGAACAACAGAACTGTCGCCACAGTTTGAAGCTTTTCGCCGAACGACAAATCTGTCGCCAAGCGACAAGCAGTAAACTGCGACGCCACAGCCCAAATTCCTGCGCCATTGCTGGAACGTTAATCTGGGACTGTTTCAAGTAAGCTTACTTTAAGGGGACATGCCTAAAGTCGTACTAAGTCAGATTAATTACTTTATTAGTCTTTAATTAGTCAAATTGGTTAATTAATTAGTTAAACAAAGTCCTTCTTAGTCATTAATTGGTTTATTTAGACTTAGACACAAGTCAAACAAACGGTTAGCACATATATGATATGCACAAGCAAAGAATGCACAAATAGTTCAAATAGTCACAATATGATGCAATGAGTTTGCAACCTAACCACGGCTCTAGTTCTCTAAAGTTTAGGATATGTGTTAGTCAAAGAGGGTCCATGGTTATGAGTCCAGATGCACCGCGCGGAAGCCTTACCTTTGGAAGGGTTGGCGTGAGTGGATGGGACCTCGCAAGTTAAAAGCTTGCTTCCACGGTTTGGTGGATTCACAAACTTGGATGTACCCTTCGTTGCCAGGAGCGTTCGATTGGGTAGATGGAGCGTGAACCCCAAGAGGGTTATGTCCATATGTAGAACACATATGGGTTTCAGAAAAGTGAGAAAAACTCAATCAGGAAGTAGAGTCGAGCCAACAGTGCTAGAAATGGTCAAAACAAGAAGGCAGAGTTCTGGCTCGGTATTGGAAGAACTTGGCGCCAGACTACAGAGACTGTCGCCGCAAAAGTACCCCTGTCGCCAAAAGACATAACTGTCGCCAGGCGACAGAAACACTTTACAGGCAACAAGACCTATTTTCTAGGCGCTCGTTTCTACATGCCTCAGCAGGTATCTACGTTCTTAGAATTTTCCAGATTTCGCAGTATTATTTCGATTCTAGTTGTGAAAGATATTTCTCAAATTTCCTACGTGTAAAAATCCTATGTTTTTTACTCATTTCGGATGGTCTATCTAATGGGGACCTTTTTTATGCATATGACAATAATGCTAATCAAAATTACGCACATGAAATACTTAGAACTTTTCGAGTCTCATCCACTCATTCTAAATCATTGCCAAAATAAATTTCAGGAGTTAAAATAGAAATCCTCCCCAGTGGAGTCACCAAAAACTGTAGGGAATATTTCAAGCCATTAACCCCAAGCTTGAACCCCACTGTGATTATACACTTAAGCATGGTGGAGTCCAAAGGGAAGGAAGCTAGAGCAAAAGAGTCGCCAACAATTTTTAGGAACTTGTAAACCGTTCACAAGGTGAAGATTACACCCCTTAACGATCCAGGAGATCGTCAACTCCAAAAGGTCTTGAACCAAATAGGGTTCGGGGATGAAGGTACAAATCCAACCTAAAAGAGATTGAACCTGCCCTAATAATAGGCCTCTACTTCATTCTTCTCGTATTCATGTGCGCCTTCTAACTAGCATGCAATCAACAGATTAACCCTAACCTGTTTATCTATGTTGGTTGAATTTAATGCACAGATAAATCTATTATTGGGGATCACTTGAATTATAATCAAATTAACCCTAAACAAGATTATTAATTATCTTATTAAGCGTGATTACAAGTACAAATTCCCTTTAAACATGCATAAAAGGCGTGATCAAGCAATAACAATAATAAGAATCAAGCAACATAATAACAATCATCATAACAATTATAATCATGTTAAAGCATAAAGCTTAAATATGATAGCAATATCCTAGGCATGATACTAACAAGATTAATAACAAACCCTAGCATGTCACTAAGCAATAAAGATCAATGTTTTAAACCTAACATGATATTAGAAAAGAGTAAAAGGCACCCTAAATATGATACTAGAAAGCAATAATATCATCCTAACATGATACTAGGAATTAAACAAATTTAAACATACTTTCTACAAGAATAGAGCAATAAGATTACATACTTTGATACCCCGTGCCTCTTTCTAATAACAAAATACACGCGTTAGTAACTTCAAGGAAAATATAAATCAAACAATTAAATCAAATAACTGAAATAGAGACTAGGGACCAAACCCTCAGAAATTATAACCTTTCACGTCTAGGGCGAAGGCAACTTCGAACTCGGCTAGGTGTGTCTAGATCTCGTGAATGCGGAATTTTGAAAGAGGGAAGGTTTAGAAAAAGAATAGAGAGAGAAAGCTTTTGAGAGAGAAAGATGATTGATTGTAATTGATTGTTGATTGATGATTAAAAATGGAGGTTCAGGACCCTATTTATAAGAAAACAGTCCGGAAATAGGTAGAATTTCATAAGGAATAAAACTCCACGTTGTTGCTGCAAAACCGACCTTGTCGCCAGGCGACAAGGCTTGTCGCGTGGCGACAGGCCTGTCGTCTGGCGACAACCTGGATTTCTACGCGCTTTAAAACATGGAGTCCACATATGAATCAAAATTGATTTTTAAAGTCCGTATGAAAATCGAAATCGTATTTTTCATAAAATAATATTTTATTCCAAATAAAACTCATCAAAATCTAATTATTAATTCTAATCTTATTAGGATTAAAGAGAACCTTCTAGAGAATTCTTGAAGATTATAATCAATTCTAATAACTTTAGGAATAATAATTAACATTGGGCCCTCCCCTAGATTATTGGGCCGAATTTAAAGATCAAACCGGACCTAGTTTAGTATTTTGGCCATAACTTCCTCATTATTCATCGGAATTGGGCTTATAATATATCGTTGAAAAGCTTTTTGCAAGCCCCATCTAACTACACTATTATTGGACCCTTGTCGTGTACCAAACTAAACTGGATTGGCTGTTTTCGTAAAATAGAGTTGTTTTTCGAAAACAGAAAGAAAGAATTTAATAAAAACTAACCGCAACACTCGACCTTTCACACTTTCACCTCGTTCGATAATCATATGACATGAAAGGTATTCATCACTGAATTTGGTTTTGGGGAGACACATTTGGGTGTCTACAATGTGATTAATTAAACTAGGAGTGATCAACCTATAAGATTAATCTAGATTGCATTGCAAATTTCAATGACATGAACCCTTGATTTAAGAATTGCTTTAATTGATTATATTTGATTGTGATTTTCCTTGTTAGCCATTCATAGTGAACCCTAGCTTGGGTTATAGGAGATAGCTTTTGGATTCCTTTGATTGCAACTATTGTTTGTCCCTTGTGATGTTGAATCGATTGAGTGATCTATAAATTAGCATAATCATTGAGCTTGAATGTGGAACCAATTTTCCTAGTGTTTAGCATATTGAATTCTTTGATTTGTTTAGCTTTTTGACATCTTAGTTACCAACCACAACCATTTATATTCTTTGAATTAGCTTGACATAGGCTATAGCATCGTTCCTACTCATTCCTTTGGGTTCGACCCTTGACTTACCATATACTTGTATTAGGGTTGGTCGAGTGTTTACAAATTAAGTTTGGCTCTAGGGAGAGGTAGATAACGACCTACATTTTCCTCTTGTCAAAATTGGCGCCGTTGCCGAGGAATGATATTGGTGCTTTGTTATAGTTAGTGAGTCTATTTCACCTTTAATTGAAAATACAAAAAGATTTTCTTTTAGGCTACATTTGTAGCCGTGCTACTAACCATTTCTTTTGAGATTTTATGCATAGAGCACGTGGTCATTCACTAGTGCCATTTGATTCGGAAATTGAGAGAACTATTGCAAGGTTGAGGAGTGCTAGACGATCTTTGAGCCCTAGCGCTTCTAGTGAAGAAGAACCACAACAAGAAGAACAAGCAAGAATGGGAGAAAATCCAAGGGTGGCGTTGAAATAATTGGGGATTCCCGGTGCATATAGATTTGAGAGTGGGATTGCTCCACCTATAACACCGGGAAATGACTTTGAAATAAGGCTGTCAATGATCACTTTGATAGAGAGGCGACAATTTAGTGGGGCCAAGCATGAAAGCCCGCTAAACCATCTCAAGGAGTTCGAAAAATATTGCAATACTATCAAGGCAAATGGAATTTCCCAAGAATTCATCCGCCTCAAGCTCTTTCCCTTTTCTCTCATAGGGCGCGCTTTGGAATGGCTAGACAAGGAGGTTAAGCCGAATTCTCTAAGGACATGGGACGAGGTTACCAAGGAATTTCTATCCCGTTTCTATCCATAGAAGAAAACGGCGGAGGCTAGAGCTTTGATTCAAGGTTTCAAGCAAAAGCCAAGTGAGAGCCTCTATGAAGCATGGGAGAGATACAAAGAGTATCAAAGAGAGTGTCCTCATCACGGAATTCCAACCTATCAAATCATTTAAATCTTCTATGGAGGCCTTAGCCCTCGAGGAAAATCATGTTTAGATGGAGGAGCCGGAGGTCCTATCATGAACAAAACGGAAGAGGAAGTGGTGGACATAATTGAAGACATAGTGAGGTATTATAGAGATTGGCAAGATGGAGAAAGAAAGTCAACTAGCAAGAGTAGCTCTTCGGTGTACTCGGTTGATCATCTAAATGCAATCAACAATCTATCCTCACAAATGACAAACTTGGGGAAGGAGATGTCCGCTATCAAGGCAAAGTTGGAAAGTGCTACCTACCAAGTTTCAAATCTTCCCTCCCAATCTAAGGGGAGAGGTATGTCTTCTAATTCTCAACCTCCTCCTTCTTCTAATAACATGCCTAGTGGATGCTTGTTTTGTGATGATTGTGGGTCGTATGATCATGATGTTTCTAGTTGCCCTCATGCATGTATGGATGTTTGTGATGATCAAGATGGAAATGTGAATGAGAATGTGAACTATGTGTCAAATAATCATGATTCTAGGTTTGAGAATCAAAGAGGTCAATGGAATAGGAATTACAACAATCATGACAATTTTGACAACTATAACCAAGGTGGTGGTTATAGGAACCAAGGTTCTCGAGGTAACTATAACAATCAAGGTTATAGTAGCCAAAATTAAAACCAAAATTATGGTAATCAAAACCAAGGTTATGGGAATCATAATCAAGGTAGAGGTAACCATAATCAAGGTTATGGTCAAAATCAAAATAGGGGTAATTGGAACAATCAAGGTAGAGGCAATTTTCAAAACAATGCTCAAAGAGGACCTCCACCCGGATTTGCTCCAAAGGCCCAAAATGATAATTCCTATATTCAATCCTTTTCTTCTTCACATAGTACAAATTTGGAAGAAATCATTGAAAATCAAACAAAGTTGTTGAACACTTACATGACTGTAAGCGATAAGAAATTCAATGAAATGATGACTCATAATAAGATGCTTGAAAACCAAATTTCTCAACTTGCTAATGCTTTGAAAGACCATGCTAGTCCTTCTTCTTTACCTTCCCAAGGCCTAGATCCAAGAGACCGGTCAATGCTATTGTCACAAGGAGTGGTAAGGTTCTTGAGGAGAGTTTTCCTAGGAAGAGTGAGACCAAAGAGGGCACAAAAGAGGTTTTGGTAGAAGATGAGAGAGATGGTGCATCTTTGAGTGAGGTTGAGATTGAGAAGCCTAGTGAGGTGAGAATGGAGAAAGAAATTGTGAAACCCAAGCTTCCTTATCCACAAAAATTCATGAGACATAAGTTAGATGAACAATTTGGAAGATTCATTGACATGCTTAAGCAACTTCAACTTTCTCTACCATTTACCGAAGTTGTCACCCAAATGCCCAACTACGCAAAATTCCTTAAAGATATTTTGAGTGGTAGGAGGACTTGTGATGGAGAAGAGACGTGAACTTGACCGAGAATTGTAGTACAATCATAATGAACAAGATGCCACCTAAGCTAAAAGACCCCGGAAACTTTTCCATCCTTTGTGCCATTTATAAAATGCAAATTGATAATGCCTTGTATGACCTAGGAGCTAGTGTTAGCCTTATTCCATATTCGGTGTACCAAAGACTTGAGGTAGGGGAACTCTTACCCACTAACATCACTTTGCAATTGGCCGATAGGTCGATTAAGTTTCCTAAGGGTAAGGTAGAGGATGTTCCTTTGAGGGTTGGGAAATTTGTTATTTCAGTGGATTTTGTGGTGCTTGAGATGGACGAAGATGTTAATATTCCTATCATTCTAGGGAGACCATTCCTTGCTACTTCGAATGCTTTGATAGATGTGAAAAGTGCTAAAATTTCACTCAAAGTAGGGGATGAGATGATAGAATTTGACTTGAATGATAGCATGAAGTATCCATGTTCTTCTTTAGAAAATTGCATGTTGATTGATTCTCTCGATCATATTGTGTCTTCTATGCATGAGCAATTTCTCACTTCTAACGATGCTCTTGAGAATGTTTTGTTGAATAAGGTAAAGATAGGTACTCCTATCAAGGAGATGGCTTTGTATGAAGATGTGCTCAATGGAAGCTTTGAGGATGTTGAAGAGCAAATGTGTTTGAGCATTTCTAGACAAGAAGCGTTGCAAGTGGCAACATCGAAGGAAGGTAAAGGTGTTCCAATGGTTGAGCTCAAACCTCTTCCATCACACCTTAGGTATGAATTTTTGGGACCCAACTCCACTTATCCTGTGATTGGTAGCTCTTCTTTGACTGAGCATCAAGCTCAAAAGTTGTGTGGTGTTTTGAGAAAGCACCGAAGTGCTTTGGGTTATACCATTGATGACCTCAAAGGTATAAGCCCCGCTTTATGTACACATCACATAACTCTTGAGGAGGGTGGTTTACCTTCTATTGAGAGACAACGAAAGCTACACCCCCAAATGGGAGAGGTAGTGAAGAAGGAGATCACCAAACTTTTAGATGCGGGAATCATATTCCCCATTTCTAGTTCTAGGTGGGTCTTTTCCGTTCACGTTGTCCCAAAGAAGGGAGGTATGACCATCGTTGAGAATGAGAAAGGTGAGCTCATTCCGACGAGGACGGTCACAGGACGGAGGATGTGTATAGACTATAGACGTCTAAACACATCTACAAAGAAAGATCATTTCCCCCTTCCTTTTATTGATCAAATGCTTGAGAGACTAACAAGGCACAAGTTCTATTGTTTTCTTGATGGTTATTCGGGATTTTTCTAAATCCCTATCCACCCGGATGACCAAGAGAAAACAACCTTCACTTGTCCATATGGTACATTTGCTTATAGGAGAATGTCATTCGGCCTTTGCAATGCTCCCGCGACATTTCAAAGATGCATGATGAGTATATTTGGAGATATGTTGGAAGAGGAGATGGAGGTTTTTATGGATGACTTCTCCGTAGGTGGTGTTTCATTTGAGGCATGCCTTGAAAACCTTGAAAAATGTCTTGCAAAGTGTGAGAAGATTAACTTGGTCTTGAATTGGAAGAAATGTCACTTCATGGTGGAGGAAGGCATAGTCCTTGGCCACAAGATCTCTCACAAGGGGATAGAGGTGGATAAAGCTAAAATTGAAGTCATTGAAAAGCTTCCACTTTCGGTGAATGTAAAGGGAGTGAGATCTTACTTAGGGCATGCCGGGTTTTATAAAATATTCATCAAGGATTTCTCGCTCATTGCAAAGCCCCTCAATGATCTTCTTCAAAAAGATGTCGAGTTTGTATTTGATGATAAGTGTTTGGAGGCATTCAATAAGTTGAAGAAAGCTCTAATCTCTAATCCTATTGTTCAAGCTCCAAGATGGGATTTACCATTGAGTTGATGTGTGATGCAAGTGATTCGGCAATAGGAGGTGTCTTGGGTCAAAGAGTGGACAAGAAACTTCATGTGATCTATTATATGTCCAAGACTCTAAATGGAGCTCAACGGAATTATACTACAACGGAGAAGGAATTCTTGGCTATAGTTCACGCTTTTGAGAAGTTTCGTTGTTATCTATTGGGTTCCAAGACCATTGTCTTCACGGATCCGGCGGCTCTCAAGTATCTTTTTGCCAAGAAAGAGTCCAAGCCAAGGTTGATCCGGTGGGTTCTTGAGCTCTAAACCTTTGACATTGAGATTAGGGATAAAAGAGGAGCGGAAAATGTTGTGGTGGACCATCTTTCTCGTTTAGAAGATTCTCAAACTCATGATGATGGTTCTCCAATTGAGGATAGGATGCTTGATGACTTCTTGTATGCTATTGAAGCAAAGGAGCTCCCATGGTTTGCCGATTTAGTGAACTTTCTTGCATGTGGAGAGTTTCCTCCTTCCTTTTCTAAGAACCAAAGAAAGAAGCTCAAGAGAGAGGCAAGGCATTATGTGTGGGATGATCCCATCTTATACAAGCGAGGGGTCAATGGTTTACTTAGACGTTGAGTGCCAAACGAAGAGGTGCCTAGTGTTTTGAAAATGTGCCATTTGGATCCAAGCGGGGGCCATATGGGTGTCTCTAAGACCTCCACTAAGGTCCTTCAATGCGGTCTATGGTGGCCACATCTCTTTAAGGACTCATGGGGATTTGTAAAGACATGTGACCGATGTCAAAGAGTTGGGAACATCTCCAAGAGAAATGAAATGCCTCAACAACCCATACTCGAGTTGGAAGTGTTTGATGTATGGGGTATTAATTTTATGGGGCCGTTTCCCTCATCTTTCGGAATCAATATATTCTTGTGGCGGTCGATTACGTGTCTAAGTGGGTCGAGGCCATTACCTCCCCAACTAACGACCACAAGGTGGTTATGAAGTTGTTTAAGAAGATAATCTTTCAAATATTTGGGGTACCAAAGGCGGTGCTAAGCGACAACGGGTCTCATTTTATTCACCATGCCTTTCAAAAGATGTTGAGGAAGCATGGAGTCCATCAAAGATTCGGCCTCCCATATCATCCCCAATCGAGCAGTCAAGTGGAAGTCTCTAATCGTCAAATCAAGCTCATCCTTGAAAAGACGGTTTTAAGGAATCGAAAGGATTGGTCAGAAAAGTTGGATGATGCTCTTTGGGCTTATCGAACGGCTTTCAAGACCCCCATAGGTACCACTCCATACCGCCTAGTCTATGGCAAGTCATGCCATCTCCCGGTTGAAATTGAACACCGTGCTTTGTGGGCAATCAAGAAGATAAATTTTGACTTGGCAAGTACGGGGGAGAAAAGGTGGTTAGATCTTCATGAGCTAGAGGAGCTTCGGTTTGATGCTTATGATCGTGCTAGTGTGTACAAAGCTCGTTCCAAGGAAACTCATGACAAGCTTATTGAGAAGAAAGATTTTTGTTTTGGCGATAAGGTTCTTCTCTACAATTCAAAAATGAAGTTGTTTCCCGGAAAGCTCATGTCAAGATGGAGCGGTCCCTATTTGGTCAAGAATGTTTTTCCAAGTGGTGTTGTAGAGGTCTTAATGATGGATTCTTCTTCTCCGTCTAAGGTCAATGGCCATCGTCTAAAGAAGTATTTCGACGGTGCTTTTGTTGGCCTTATTCACTCATTGCTTCTCCGACTACCACCTTAATTGGTGGAGGACGTCGAGATATGACGTTAAACAAGCGCTACCCAAGAGACAACCCGGTTTTCTAACCTTTTTCTTTTGATTTTACAATTTTGTATATTTCTTTTATCCTTGAGAATTTCTCTTATTTCTCTCTATTTTTATTTGTTCTCTTGATTTTAGGTACCATGAGATTGAATCGAAGAAAATTTCCAACAATTTTGGTGTTATTTCAAGATTTCACGAGGTTTAGTTAAGTTTAGGTGGAAAAGCTTGTTGGGGTTTTATGCTCTCATGTTTGCATTTTTATTGATTTTCTACTCTTTTTCGAATGTGCTTTCAACTATCTCATTATGCAAACACGAGAGTATATACATGGCCGAGATATTCTTGCTTGGTGCACGCGCACCATAGGTTGCGTGCGCGCACCAAAGGGGTCAGAAATTTTCACTAACTTTGACAAAATTTGATGATTTTTGAACCATCCCCGTACCCCCTTGGTGCGCACACACCCCATCCCTGCACGCGCGCACCACAGGGGTCACAATTTTGGCCTGCTTTTGGTGCGTCTCAAGCGAGAACCAGCCCCCCCAGCCCCTACCTGGTGCGCATGCACCTCCTGGCTGCGCGCACGCACCAGGTAGGCAGCGTTTTTTGCCAATTTTGCAGCCCCAAGCCTCGCGCCAAACTCCCCCCTGTTGCTATCGCCTGCACGCACGCACCGTCACTTGCAGCCAGGTGCGTTCAGCGCCCCCTTTTAACCCCAAAAACGCACCACCTTATTTCTCCATTCTCTATCCCCGACTATTCCTTCATCCCTATACCCCTTTTTCTCCTTTCAAACCCTTCAATATCTTTGAAAATCAAGCAACTTAATCCTTTTTCATTTCAATTCATCACAAATTACATTAACCATATCACATTTTCGAATTTAAACCAAAAAATTTCCAGATTTTCGAACCCAATTTCGAAATTTTTGGGTTATTTTTTGAATTTTAGAGCTTTGTGTTGAGGTTTGGAACTTGTCTTTAGGTGTTCTATTTGTTCTTAAATCTTCATTTTGGGAAATTTTCAAGTAATTCAAGGCTTCATTGAGGTATAATTTCTTATTTTCTAGTTATCTTCTTCCTCATTGTTCAAGCTTGAAACCCTTGTTTTTGCTTTCATGGTAGAACTCCATTGTTGGTTCTTTTAGCTTCTAATTTGTGTTGAATGATGTTATTGGATGATAAATTGAAGCTTTTTCATGATAAATTTGTATACCTTGCTTAATTCCTTGATTCACCATTGTTGGTCATTTTCTCTCTCATGGGTATTCTTTATAATGGTTTTATTGCTTTGATAATTCACTGTTTAAGATTTTTTTGCTCAATTTGATTCATGATTTGGTCTCTTATGTTTAATTTTTCCTTTAATTCATGCCTACTTGCTTCAAATTCATGATTCTATATTAATGGCATTGTTCATATGTAGCCATCTCTTGTATCTATTTTGAGATAATTGCATTTGTGCTTGATTCTTGAGCAATTACTTATGCTTATTATTGAAATATGACAAATGTAAAGATTTGCTCATGAGTTGTTTTCCTTCTTGTAGATGGCTCCAATCCGTCACAAGAAGCGAGCAAGATCAAGTTCAAACAAACCTAGGCATGTTGTTCAACCTCCACCCGAGGTAAAAGAGACATACGACATTGAATTTTCTAAAGAATCACATTGGGATCGTTTCAAGAGTCTATCCAAGCGGAAGCTAAGACCAACAAGATTCTACGATCAAGAAACAATCAAGTTTCTCGGCATAGATGAAGACGTTAAGATTCTTGTAAAGGGCCTTGATCTTTTAGAGTTCTTGGATTTGAGCACCCCTACTTATGCTAGGGTGACCTATGAATTTCTTTCTTCTCTTGAAGTAGTCCGAGAACCGAGTGCCGATTCCTCAAGGATTTTGACTTTCCAACTTTTCAATCATGATCACTCATTGACGGATTCTCAGCTATGTTCGTACTTCAAGTTTCCATGGGCCGAGGACGCGGATCATTGTATCTATCCGGCGCATAGTAGAATGGCAAATGACCATGGATATAATGAGCAACGTTGGTGGAGAAGTATCTCGGAGGAAGGAAAGTATAAGCCTCAAAATTCCAAGACCGCTTCCATGATTCATCCGGCTTTGCAGTATTTCAACCGTCTCCTCACTTACGCTCTTTGCTCTAAGGATTCTTTGGGAGCTATCTCTCGACAAGAGCTTTGTTGGTTTTGGATAGCCGACCAAAACGACATCGACATTGAGCTAGTGGATTTCACGGAGCATTTGATCAATCGATTCTTGGATATCCGTGATGGAGTTAGCCTATTAGGGATCATACAATTCGGAGGGATGATTTCTATCCTAGCTCTTTGCATCAATGACGACTATAAGACTTTGTTAAATGAGCTTCCCCCAATTATCGATCCTCGAGAGAAATCCTCTTCTCATTTCCTCAACATCTCCGCCCTTGTGAACCAAAAGTTTCTCGATCGTACTAGAAAGGATGATGTTTTCATTTGGAAAATTTCCCAGATTTAAGAATGGTTCTTAATCCCATGCAAAGAGGCAACTACCCGACCGAAAGAGAAAGATTCCTTGTCTTGGAGGCCTCCGGTGAGAGATATTGATCCTTCTATTAGACGAAGGACGAACCATACAAGAGGCCGCTCAACCAATGCCTTCTCATCGAATGTTCACACTCCTACTCCTACTCCTCAACCGGAAGGTACGCTTATTCCTTCCCCCTCTCCTACTCCTTCTACTTTTGATTTGTCAACCATTCATGCTAGGCTTGATTCTATTGTTAATGTGTTATATTCTATGCCTTCTATGCAAACCCCTAATCTTGGTTATGACTATCATACAACTCAATTGTACGATTTACATGTTCGGAGGGGGGAGATTGAGCCCTATGTGAATTACCCGTATCTCCCGGTCCAACAAGGACCTATCCCTCAATGGGAGCCTTTTGATCCTACCGTTGGTCCTCGGCCTTGCTACCCTTATTGGGAGGGCCCTCATGTTCACCCTAGTTCTATCATGCACAACCCCGGCCACTTACGACTATCGGCGGCCCGGTGGTTGTGATTATACATATGATCCGGCTAATCCTTCGCCCTTTCCGGACCCCGAGACTTTTGGAAGGTGGGGTAGGTCGGGTGAGCCGGTCATAGATGATTGGTCTCATTATTTTGAGGTTGATAGAGCTAGGAGGGAAGGTAGGTTAAGGGGTAAGGCTCCCATGGACGTGAGCGAGATGGCTAGCTCTAGTCATATGATGGAGACCGGTGAGGGGATTTCTCATTCTACCCCCTACCATAGTGCGGAGTGATACTACCATGGCTACCCACCTTCTTATGTGCTTTATATGATGTTTCTCTGTTGCCTATATGTCTTTAGGTTTAGAGTTAGGGGGTAGTCCAGTTTAAGCTTGGGGGTGCTTTATGTCATTTGTTTCTGTGCTTCACCGTTTCCCCCCTTGCTTTTGTAGTTCATTCCTGGTCTCCTATGCTTCTGGTGTTGATCTCTGTGTCTTTTGGTTTTATGATGATGATGCTGTATTTCTGCTGATTTCTCTGCCCGGTTATTGGTTTTGTTGCTTGTTTTGCTGATCGTTGTCCGCTGAGTTTCTCTTTATCTCTGTTATGATGATTCCTGATGTTGACTGTCTGATTTCTTGTCTCCTGATACTACTTTAGTCTGATGATTCTGATTCTTGCTGCTATTATTACTTGCTTTTTCTTTATTTTCATGAATTTTATTTTCTCTTTTCTTCTTTTCTTTTGTATTGAAGTTACTAATAATTTTCTTTGTATATAGTTTTTTATTTCTCAACTTGCTCTATTCCTTATGCTTTGGATTTCGACGATTCATAAAGGTGCTCTTTCGCCTTGTTTAATGTGCCATAGTTTTGGCGCTCGGTGAGATCTTTCTTTTTCTCTTATTTTTCTTTTCTTGGTTGCTTAGTCTAGGATTAGTTCTAGGAGAAGTTGAATGGTTTGAGGTTGTTTTCTTTTTAACACCCTAGTGTGTTTGGGAACATTGGCGTTATGGCCAAATGTTCACTTGTTTGTTGATTGGGATTTATGTGTGTTAGCATTACTTCCTTATTGCTTTCTACTTCTCCTTTACTTTTCTATTTTTTATTTCATTTCCCTTTTCTTCTTTTTCTTTTTCTTTTGGTTTTCTTCTTCCTTCTTGTTTTCCTTTTCTCTTTTTCTTATTCTTTTGTTTTCTGTTTATCCCTTGTTCTCTTTATTTTGTTTTTAGTCCTTTTCTTTTCTTTAAAAAATAAAAAAATAAAAAAAAAAAACTTGTTTTTGTAAATATGAATAAAATGTTTTTGAGGCATTGACAAGGTAATAATCGCGTCGTCAAACGACTACACCTAGATCAAATACAATTTATACAACCTAAACAAACCTAATACGAGTATAAGGCAAGCATAGGGGTCGAACCACAGAGAACGGTTAAACACCACCAAATGTTATCGACAATTAAGCTAGTCCGGAATAGGAGATAAATAAACTAAAGTCTAAAAATGCTAAAACAAGAAATAAAACATTAAGGGAAATGGTTTAGGTATAGCATTCACTTGAACATAAACAAAAGCATAGAAGTTGAATTAATTATGAACTAAACATGCTCAAATATCGAAATAAAGGGTCCAATCTAGCCGCCTTCCGGGGTCAATTGGCTTCTCCTAACATAGCCTCTATGCTTCCACATTAGAACCATATACTAGGAGGTACTATCAAATAACAATCGATAACAATGAACCTTAACTAAGTCAACTTCCGTTCCTTGTTAGCAAAGATTCACCTTTAATCAACCAACAATGTGCACTTGCAAGAAGATTAAAGAATATCAAGCATATAAAGACTTTAATCACAAATTAAATCAATTCTAAACCTAGAACATGCTCAAGATCCAACTACACCACAACCATCCCCTTAATGGGGAAATTACTCACTAATCATGACAATAACAAGATTAATCAACAAATAATCAAGAATCAACATGATTAACAAGTAATACCAACAACTAAAACAATAATAAAAAGAAATTAATAAAAATAGAGGAGAGAGAGTTAGAGATTCTCATTGATTGAAAATGTAAATCTACAAACAAGATGATCAATCTTCTTCTTCAAAATCCAAGCTCAACAATGGTGAAACCCTCACTTTCTCTCTCTAAACTACCCTAATCCTAAACTAAACCTAGAGAGAGAAGCTCTCCTAAAACTAAATTAGAGAGTAGAATAATGGATAATAATTGTTCTTTTTCTAATTACCCCAAAAATGGGTATTTATACTAACTTCATAAAACTAGGAAAAATAGAAAAATAAATAAAGAAAATAAATAAAGAAAGAAAAGGAAATAAAAAGAAAATAAAAGAGAAAAGAAAATCAGAAAAGGAAAAGGAAAACAAATAAAAATAAAAGAAAAAGAAATAAAAATAAAACCCACAAATTCCCTCAAAAATCATGAACTATCATACCCCAATTCCTTCTCTTCGTGGCTCCCTGATTTCCATTCATCACCATCACCACCATTCAACCGCCATTCATCATCATCAATCATCACCGTCGATCAGCTTCAATCAATCAAGGCCGTTAAATTTTCATTAAAACTCGCGTGCGAGGCTCGTGATTGAACCCACATTTGCGCGCCCGCGAAGACATCGCGCAGAGGTCGCGCAAATGCTACTGTATCATTCTGTTCTTTGGAGCCAAATTGTGTGCGCCTTCTGACAGGGCTGTGCGCCCGCGGAGGTCTGGGTAGTCGCAATTGGAGTTGCGTTGGTTGAAGCTGCTGATTGTTGGTGGTCGTTTTGTTGTTGTTGAGGGTGCTGCGTGTTGTTGCTGCAGTTGTTGGAGGTTGGAGGTTGTTGCGATGTTCGTGGTGTTAGTTGCGTGGAGATGATTGGAAGTGGTGGGTGTTGATGGGCGTGTGAGTGGTTAATTGGGTGAAGTGCGGTGGAAACAGGGGAGTTGATTTGTGGTGTGCGTGAGAACAGGGGGTAGTGGTGGCTGTGATTGGTGGAGTTGGTGGTGCGTGGCTGCTGGGTGTGGCTGATTGTGGTGGTTTTGGCGGTGGTTGGTGCTGGTGTGTGTGGTCTTGCTGCTGATTGTGGCTGTTGTGTGGGTGAGGGTGTTATTGGCGTTGGCTGATGGTGTTGTGGTTGGGATGAAGCAGTGAGCAGCAGGGGAAGGTGAGTTGTGGAGCAGGGGAGTTGTGCTTGTTGTAGCTTGGGGTGGTGTAGGATAAAGAAGGATGTGGTGATGGATAAGGGGCAGCAGGTTTGCTTGGCGTATTGGAGCAGCTTATGCATTTGCCTCGAACCTCGGACCTCGAACCTCCGACCTCCGAGCACGATCCTACACAACCAAATAAACATAAGGGAGAATCGGGACATAAAATAAGATAAATAAAATAAAAATAAATAAAAAAAAATGAAAATAAATAAAGGACGAAATAAATTAAAACCAAGACAAATAAAATAAAATAAATAAAATAGAAATAAATAAAATAAAATAGGAAAAAAGACTAAAACTAATAAAATAAAGAAAATAAACTAAAACACACCAAAATTACCAAAATAAACTAGAGACTTTATTAAAGAGAAAACAAGAGAATAAAAGGTAAAATAAGGGAAAATAAACACGAAAATAACCTAAACACTACCCCTAGGAGTGACATAAATATCACTTATCAGGCATTGCTTTTCTTTCTTCATCTTTTTGCTTTTACTTTGGACTTAGTACCACTTGAACTTGCACATTGGCTATTTTTCTTCCTAAATACAATGGTTTGCACGGTTTGAGAGTATCTTTGGTTGACTCTAGGATAGGGTATGCTAAGGTACCGGTTTAGACCTTTTGGGGCCTTGAAACCGGATTCTTTTGGTTTGTGGTAAGACGGAGTTGCTTCCTTTGGTGGATTTGACAACTTTAGTAAGTTTTTGCTACAACCGTGTGAGGATTTTTCTTTTTCAAGCCTTCATCATTTTTGATTGTGCGGCGTGGATCCTTAACCTTTGCATACCTAATCTTGAATCTTGACTCATAATTCTCAAACACGAGACCGAACCAACTAGGAAGAACAAAGGCAATTTTTCAGGGTGGTAATTTGTCATTTCTAGGATTTTCTTCTTTCTTTTTAGTTCATTGGGTTTACATTAGCCATATTGCTAACCATTTAAGCCTTTCCCCTTCTTTTCAAGCCACATCTTTAGAACTTTGAGCCTTTTTGTTTCTTTTTGTTCCATTCTTGGTTTTTGTGAAGCAAATGGTCATGTTTTTGGAGTTTATGGTCTAAAGGTTGGATATTGGTTTTATTTGTAAGCAAGCTTGTCTTTTGTATATATTATGAATAATGGCAAATGAATAAATGAAAAATCCGTCCAAAATTAGAAAAAGGCAAGGACATAATAAATGCAAAATCGAAAAAGCCGTCCAAAGTTAAAAGAGGCGAGGACAATTGCTTTGATAACATGAAAATTAATAAAAAAAAAAAGAGTGAAAATGAGAAAATTCAAAAAACAGTTTGATGTGATTCTTTTCCCTTTTCAAGTATTGAGGACAATGCTTCCTTTTAGCTTGGGGGAGAAGCGTTTACGCTTTTTTTATATATGCTTGTGGATATAGCTTTGAATAAGCTTGGGGGTATTAGTTTGTTTTTGTTTGGTGACTTCTTGGTTTTGGTGTCGAGGTTTGGCCAATCTTTGCTTCATAACCTAGGTGTACCACCAAATTCTAAATTTTAAGCCTACCCCTAACCTTTTGCCCTAACGTTACAAACTTTGGGAAAGTCCTTTCGACCTAGTGGTTCAGTCATATACCGAGGGAGGGCATTATGAGTTAAATCCTAAGGAAAAGGGATGCAAGGTCAAGATGTCGAGAACCCTCAAATTTTATTCTTTTCCGGTTCCTTCGAGGAGCCATAGAGACGCTTACTAAGGGAAGATTTGAAGCCATTAGGGAGAACGCGGTTAGATTTGTTGAGATGAAATTGGATTTCGCCTCATTAGTTCTCTACGCTTAGCATGCCCTATGTTTCAATCAACCCTCAATATCTTAGAACGTGCTTACCATTGTTGTTTTAGAAAGTTTGATATCCTTCGTGCCTTGATCATATGCAAAAGTCCATTGTATAAGCATTTCTTTTCTTTTCAAGGTTTTAAACTTTCTCTTTTCTTTTTACTTTGCCTCCCTTTTAATAAAAAGAGTTATAGGTTAACCTCTTTGGAAACCTTTACTAGAGCATCACTCGTCCTCTAGAGCGATCTAGGGGTTTAAATGGCTTGTCTTTAGTTGCTAAAATTGACCGTGATTCTTAGGAAAGTGAGTTAGTGTATATTCTCATCTTCTCTAGTTTTCTTGTTTCTTTCTTTGCTTGAATAGTGTCATCATTTTCCCTTGGGTTTGATTTTATTTTGCTCGAGGACGAGTAAAAGTTTAGCTTGGGGGAATTTGATGAGCGTCGTTTATAGCGCTCAAAAGAATAAGATTTAGATTCACTTTCTTTATTTTCTTTCATCATTTTCATATAATTCTCTTAGTTTTATTTGATTTTCCATTTTTATAATTCACTTTGGTTCTCGATTAGTTTTCACGAGATTTTCATATTTTTAGTTGATAATTCATAGTTTTAGTTTTAGTTTTATTTTGTTATGCTTTCTCTCTTTGTTTTATTTGTGCTTTGTAGGTGAATAATCAAGTTAATTTGCTCGTTTTGGGACTGCCTTGTTCGCGGGCATCATCTCGAGTCCACTGATGATGGGGATGCTCGGGAGCGCGGAGTTTGACCAAGCAAGCGAAGGAGCCAAGGCCTTGTGCACTACACAGGGGTGCGCGCGCGCGGCACAGGGGTGCGTGCGCGCAGACCCAGCTGTGCGCGCGCGGCTGGTCTGTGCGTGCGCACAGCCCTGTGCAGCCCCTTCGCTCGATTTTTCTATTTATAGCTTTTGACTTTCTTTTTTATGACGACTTAAGTTTTGTACTAGAGAGAAAATTTTCCAGAAATAGTAGAGAGAGAAAGTAGAGAGAGAGAAGCTTAAGGTTTACTTGTTTGTACTTGAATTTGATCTTATATTTCAATTTGATCTTAGATTTCAATTTGATCTTGAAATTCCTTCTTCAATTCAATGAAAGTTTGTAAGATTTCTTTCCTTTGATTTACTTTTAATGCAATTCTTTCTTGTTTCTTGAATTTTGATTGAGATTACATTCCTTGCTCTAGAATTTGTTGATTGATTGATTTTCTTTTGATTAAGCTTTAAATGAATATGAATTTAATTGAATTTGTTTTGTTCCTTAATTTCACCATGATTAGTGAGTAAATTAGTTGCTAGGGAGAAGGGGAAGCATGCTTGATTGATGATTTTTTCTAGTTGATGATGCTAAATTGATTTGAATGTTGCAATTAAATTGGTTGACATAGTTGTGCATGTGATTAACTAAACTAGGAGTGATCAACCTATAAGATTAATCTAGATTGCATTGCAAATTTCAATGACATGAACCCTTGATTTGAGAATTGCTTTAATTGATTGAATTTGATTGTGATTTTCCTTGTTAGCCATTCATAGTGAACCCTAGCTTGGCTTATAGGAGATAGCTTTTGGATTCCTTTGATTGCAACTATTGTTTGTCCCTTGTGATGTTGAATCGATTGAATGATCTATAAATTAGCGTAATCATTGAGCTTGCATGTGGAACCAATATCCCTAGTGTTTAGCATATTGAATTCTTCGATTTTTTTAGCTTTTTGACATCTTAGTTACCAACCACAACCATTTATATTCTTCGAATTAGCTTGACATAGGCTATAGCATCGTTCCTACTCATTCCTTTAGGTTCGACCCTTGACTTACCATATACTTGTCTAGGGTTGGTCGAGTGTTTACAAATTAAGTTTAGCTCTAGGGAGAGGTAGATAACGACCTACATTTTCCTCTTGTCAGCTCACATGCTATTAAGTTCTCTCCACTCGGTCTATGTCGCATTGAAGATGCGGCTAACTGCCAATCGAAACAAACTCTCTTTGATGGAGGGTGTCCATGAGCTTTAAAGGGCCGATTCTTGCAGAAGTTCTAAGCTCAAGCTTGCTCTAAGAGCAAAGAAGAAGGAGTTCAAGAACAAGGAAAAGATGCGATGCTTCTACTGTAGTCGACAGGGCCACTACAAGAGAGAATGCAGCATGTACCTGGAAGATGAGGCAAAGGGAAGAGAAATCTCTACCTCAGGTATCTTCTTTATAAACTTACACTTGAATACAAGCAATTCATAAGGTATTAGATACCATTAATGACTCACTATATGCTCCTATTTTAGGAACAAAGTGAGAAGGGCTTACCAAGTGGATGTGGATATGCAAGCGAAAGAAGAAGACAATCTTTCCGGAAGGCTTGTAATCACATAGTTTGTCTTGACATATAACTTTTTTAAGTTTTGTTATCAACCATACATTGATCTTCTGACGTTCAACGTCATTTTTTTTATCACAAAATGACAACCTTTCGCTTGTATACATTGATATACAAGCGAAAGAAGAAGACAATCTTTCAAAAGTCTTGCTTATATGTTTATGGCTTGACATGTTTATCTAAAAATGTGTGCTTTCGTTAGACAAACAAGTTTATAATGTTAATAATACCACCAAGAAAGCTAAAACCATTGATTTAACTGAGACGTACTTATAGCATTGTCATCTTGGCCACATTAATATCAAACACATCAAGAAACTTGTGCATGAAGGTGTTCTTAACTCAATCGATTTACAATCGTTTGAGAATTGTGAAGGATGTTTATTAGGAAAGATGATAAAGCAGCCATTCTCCAAGTTGGGAGAAAGGGCAGGTAACTTGTTAGGCCTAATACACACCGATGTATGTGGACCAATGAGCACAACCACAACGAACGACCATCGATATTTTATCACCTTCACAGACGACTATAGTAGATATGGATATGTCTACCTTATGTCGCACAAATCTGAATTATTTGAAAAGTTCAAAAAATTTCAAAGTGAAGTTGAAAATTAGCTTGGCAAGAAAATCAAAGCCCTTCGATTGGACTGAGGTGGTGAATACTTGAGCCAAGAATTCAATGACCATCTAAAAGAAAAGGGTATACTTTAAGAATTGACAACTCCAGGAATTCCACAATGGAACGGAGTATCCGAAAGGAAAAATCGAACCTTGCTAGACATGGTACGATCAACAATGGGTCTTAGTGATCTTCCTATCTCTTTCTGGGGACACGCACTTCTAATCGCAGCACTAACACTGAACCGTGCTCCATCAAAAGCTGTAGAAAAGACTCCATATGAACTATGGATGAAGAAACCTCCAAGGTTGTCTTTTCTCAAGATATGGGGATGCGAAGCATATGTCAAGAAATTAATTTTTGACAAAATTTACCCCAAATCTGACAAGGTTTTCTTCGTGGGCAACCCAAAAGAAACCAAAGGGTATTACTTCTACAACAAATTCGAGAACAAAGTGTTTGTTGCTCGAGATGGTGTCTTTTTGGAGAAGGAATACCTTTCCAAAATGACAAGTGGGAGGAAAATTGAACTCAATGAAGTTTGAGAGGACGAGCAACAAAATCAGATTGACAGTCAAAGTGCTCAAATAGCATCTTGTAACGCTGGTCAAAATGTGCAAAGTCAAACCGACAATGCAAATGCTCAATCCGTTACCCTACGTAGGTCGTAGAGGCCAAGGTCTCAACCAGATAGGTATCTTGGTGTTGCATTAACCGAGAATCAAGACATCCTGGTAGTGGATGGAGACGAACCGACAACCTACAAGCAAGCGATGGCGAGCACCGACTCTGCTAAATGGCAAGAGGCCATGAGATCTGAAATGGATTCCATATTTGAAAATCAAGTTTGGGACTTGGTTGACGTACCCGAAGGTTACACACTTATCGGATGTAAGTGGATTTTCAAATTGAAAACCGACAAAGATGGAAATGTATTCATTTACAAAGCTAGACTGGTAGCAAAAGGTTACAAGAAAATTCATGGTATTGATTACGATGAAACCTTTTCTCCGTTCGCAATTCTTAAATCCGTTCGGATCATCCTAGTGATTACTGCATATTACAACTATGAAATATGGCAAATGGACGTCAAAGCTGTCTTCCTTAATGGAATTTTGGAAGAAATTGTGTATATGACACAGCCTGAAGGTTTTATAGACCAAAACAATGCTGGGAAGGTGTGTAAGCTTAAAAAGTCCATTTATAGGCTAAAGAAAGCTAGCAGAAGTTGGAATCTGCGATGCGATAAAGCCATCAGTAAGTTTTGTTTTATCAAGAATCAAGATGAATCTTGTCTTTACAAGAAGGTCAGTGGGAGTGACATCTCCTTCCTAGTCTTATATGTCGATGACATATTGCTCATTCGAAATAGTATTCCAATGTTAGAGTCTCTAAAGGCCTGGCTTAGAAAATGTTTTTCAATGAAAGACTTGGGAGAGGCTTAGTACATATTGGGCATCAAGATCTATAGGGATAGATCTAAGAGGATGATTGGACGGAGCCAGAGTACTTACATTGGTAAGGCACTGGCTCGATTCAACATGCAGGAGGTCAAGAGAGGTCACCTAACCATGTCACATGGCATAACCCTAAGCAAGAAGCAGTGTCCACATACACCAGATGAGCGGGAAAGGATGAATCAGATTCCATATGCTTCTCTTATTGGATCGATAATGTATGCCATGATATGTACTAGGCTAGATGTATCATATGCCTTAAGTGCTACGAGCCGATACCAATCAGACCCAGGAGAGGCGCATTGGACTGCGGCCAAGAATATCCTAAAGTACTTGAAAAGTAACAAGGATAAATTCCTTGTATATGGTGGCTCAGAAGAATAAGTTGTTGAAGGTTATACCGACGCAAGCATCCAAACAGACAGAGATAATTTCGAATCACGGTCTGGATATGTGTTCTGTCTAAATGGAGGAGAGTTTAGTTGGAAGAGTGCCAAGCAGAGCACAACTGCAGATTCTATAACTGAAGCCGAATACTTGGAAGCTGCTGAAGCGGCTAAGGAGTCAATTTGGATTCATAAGTTCGTTGGTGAACTTGATGTTGTACCCTCAATCAAGGGTCCAATAGCCCTCTATTGTGACAACAATGGAGCTATTGCTAGACCCAAGGGAACATCAGAAGGTCAAACATGTCTAGTGGCGATTTCACATGATAAGGGAATGGAAAACAGAGGGTGAAATAAGAATTTGTAAAGTTGGAACGGACGACAATGTAGCCGATCCACTTACTAAACCTCTGCCTCAAGTGAAGCACAACAAGCACGTTGAGGCAATGGGAATCAGGCATGTTGGAGATTGGCTTTGATTTCCCTAGTTAGTGTTTTGATTAATTTTGAACATTTTAACGTAAGACACTAAGATTAACCATTAAGCTTTTGGAGTAATTTAATTTCATGCAATTTTATCACTCCGTTTCTATTTAATTATGGTTTAGATTTAAATATTAAGTCCATTCGATTATGAGAATATTCAAAATAGGGTATCAAGACCAGTTTTGGATAAAGAAACACCTATTAAGTGAACATTGAATATAATAATTGAAAATTATCCCTACTCGAGGTCATTTAAATGATGGACGATTAATGACCATTTGAGATTAGTGTGTAGTTTGATTTATAACGCCGTTTCTTGTGCTATAAGGACATAATTGTCATAAATCATTTGCATTTGTATTGGTTTAAAACCATATTGGATTGACCTATGATAATACTTTAAGAGATTTAAAAATCGTCATAAGCATACTTCTTATTATGGCTATCGGAACCTCTTTCCTCGACCATGAGTATTGTGAGTTCTCTTGTTTGAGTGCTAGTCTATTTTGATGTTAGTCAAACGTATGTCGTACATGGAGATTATAACAGCAACACTCGGGCGGCTAGGTCCTTTTAGTAAGAGAAACTGACAGTACAAGACTAGGAATGTCCCCTACTAATAATAGGGAACATGTCTTTGTTATTTACAAGGTCTCTCGAAGAGCAAGACTGTGAAAATGCATGGCTGTACTCAGATAGATTTTAGAAATCATCTGTGTATTGACAGTCAAACTCAGATTTCGAGAAACACTTCTAGACGTAATAAGGATGACTAATAATCTTACCTTATAGTTCATGAAGAGACATTAAGTGACATAGGAAATAGGCTATACACAAAAACCGCACTTGTCCGGAAGGACAAGTGGGAGATTGATAGGAATGGTGTCCTTCGAACAAGTGTATTATTCCGATAGGGGGTTCGGAATTATTAGAAAACTAATTATTCAATGAGGTCAAGTGATCGGAATGCCTAGTTGGAGGCTACTTCCGATTAGTAATATTAATCCGTAATTAATATTACAGCTTAATCTTGACTGAACCCTTTGGGTCACACCCAAGCAACTAACGAACTGACACAGCGAATTAATTCAGAAGGAATTAATGAGTATTAAATATTTAGACGTCGGAAATCGAGCTGAGAGCGTCGAAATCGAGCGTCGCAAGTCGAGTCGAATTAATAAAAGACGAGACAGTAAAATCAATAATTAATCAACAATTACAAAAATACCCCTAGCATCGGAACGCCCCAAGCAAACCGAGTGCTAGGGGAAGGAGGTGTTAGCATGCGCACCGCAGAAAGCCAAGGATGCTGGGTGCGCATGGCTAGGCAGCAGGCGTGTGGCTAGCTAGGCTAGCAGCACCAGCCGCATACAAGTGCATTAACAGCCCGCATAGCATGAGCGGCTTGCTGTGCTTGTGTGCGTGCTGGCGCGCAGGCCAGCTAGCATCAGAGTAGCGCCATAGCGCGCCAGGCCCAACAGCAAGCAGCAAGCAATGTTTGCTGGGTTGGCGCACAAGTATGCTGGCAGCAGCGTCCAGTAGCCCGCATCAATGCGAGGCTTGCTGGGGCTCGCTTCTGGGCCATGCGACAAGCTGGTAGGCCCAGCCAAGGGGCCAGGCAGACAGCTGGGCTGGCTTGGCGCCCAAGGCAGGCAACGCTAGCTGCCGCAGGCTGGTTGGCTCAGTTTGCTTGTGAGAGGCGGTTTTGGGAATCCTTGGGGAGCAAGAAATTTGTTCCCCCCCCCCCCCCCGTGGTCCTCACCTAACCTCTCCTTGTGTAATTGCCAATTTTTGATTAATTAGTTGTTTTCTATTTTCTTTTATTTTTTATTTAAAAATAAAAAGGGAAAATTGATTTTACCAACTCTCCCACGTTGATGGGAGAGTGGAATTTTCTTATGACATTCTCTATAAATGCCCACCTTAGGATTTGGAGAAAGTCACTTGAGTAGGAACTCAATAAGGCATCTCCACTTGAGAGAAAACCTTTAAGTGTAGTGTTTTGGTCCGACTTTGCTAAACTCCAAGTAAGAGACTGGTCGGGGTCGAGTTGCGGGTGGATACCGTAGAAGGTTTCTGCGGTTGTAAGACTTGGCTTTGAAGTAAGAGCTCCGAGTGAGAACCAAGTACGCGGCAAGGGTAAGATCGTCTTTTATATCTTTCTTGTTATTTATATCGTTTTAGTTATATTAATTGTGAGCGGGTCATGGGGTCTGGTTTTGTTCCGCGGTGAGTTAGACTCATCGAAACCCAACATTTACCGTGTTAAACATGAATTGAAGGACTTTGAAAGGCTTTCGACCTGTATGTATAAAACTATGTAAATGTTTGAACTAAGTATAAGCTAGGCTAAATACTAACTTAAACAAGAAACACTCTAGCAGAGACTTTCAACCGTATCACATAGCAAACAGTTTAGCAAGACTCGGTGAAACTAGATGAGCTAAAATGTAACATGGATAGAATAAGATTGAGAATCATTCTACAATTAAATCCATCATGTACGCTACGATATGGAATCGTTACATGACTTACTTGCTTAGAGCATGTGAAGTATGTATATAGTACCAATCAACTTGAATCTATGTAATGGATCGTTAGATTATGATAAAGAACATCTAAAGAACTTGGTTAAGTATGAGGATGAGTTCTTGACACATGGAAACAAATATAATCTGAGCATTGATGTTGCAAGGACAAACCTTAACAAGGATCAGATCCTTAACAAGGATGCCATTTGTAAGGTAAATTTCCCCGATCATGAGTGATTAGGGTATCCCAAATCATTGTGAGCCGTTTGGAGTGAAACCCAAGCAAAGCATCATCAAGAAGTCTACTAAAATATATGTTGAGAATATTGTTACCTTAAAGGTAATAATAAGGAAGATGTTAAATGGAAAGTTCGTTGTTGAATGTTAATGATTGTAGGTTGTCAAGTTGAAGATCTCAATCATGAAAATGAGTGGGAGCCATCACTTGGACAATAAATCCTAAATCACTTATTATCCATGACACTCTCAAATTTTATCATCTTATTATGAAGTGATCAGTAATGAAGATGCTAAGATTAGCAAAGTAATTATAACTAAACCTATGCAATAAGTGAACGACAACATTCACAATTGCACGAAAGAGATAAAGCATATTAAATACGGGTGTGTTTTCTACAATTGTTTTATAAAGAGTATTACTCTTTAAACATTTGGAAAAACCATTTATCATAAGATGAAACGTTGAAAGGTTTCATAGTGGAATAAAAATTATTACTAATTATTCCACAAAACTATATAATTGTGGTTTAGAATTAAATTATGAGCCTATTCAATTTGGAGAATATTCAAAATAGGGTATTAAGACCAGTCTTGGATAAAGAAACACCTAGTAAGTGAACATTGAATATTATAATCGAAAGTTATCCCTAATCGAGGTCATTTAAATGATGGAAGATTAATGACAAGGACATGATTGTCATAAATCATTTGCATAGGTATTGGTTTAGAACCATACTGAATCGACCTATAAGAATACATTAAGAGATTTAAAAATTGTCATAAGTATATTTTTCATTATGGCTATCGGAACCTCTTTCCTCGACCATGAGTATTGTGAGTTCTCTTGTTTGAGTACTAGTCCGCTTTGATGTTCGTCAAACGTCTGCCGTACATGGGGATTTTAACGGCAACACTCGGGCGGCTAGGTTCTCTTAGTAAGAGAAGCTAACAGTACAAGACTGGGAATGTACCCCCACTAACAATAGGCAACATGTCATTGTTGTTTACAAGGCCACTCAAAGAGCAAGAATGAAATAATGCATGTCCGTGCTCAGATAGATTTTTGAAATCATCTGCTTATTAACAGTCAAACTCGGATTTCAAGAAACACTTCTGGACATAATAAGGATGACGAATAATCTTACCTAATAGTTCATGAAGAGACAGTAAGTGATATAGGAAATAGGATATACACAACAACCACACTTGTCCGGAAGGAAAAGTGGGAGATTGATAGGAATGGTGTCCTTCGAACAAGTGTATTATTCCGATAGAGGGTTCGGAATTATTAGAAAGCTAATTATTCAGTGAGGTCAAGTGATCGGAATGCCTAGTTGGAGGCCGCTTCCGATCAATGATATTAATTTATAATTAATATTAGAGCAACTAACGATCCAATACGACGAATTAATCTGGAAGGAATTAATGAGTCGTTCGAGTATTATGAACATAGACGTCGAATATAGAGCTAGGAGTGTCGAGACCGTGCGTCGCAAGTCGAGTCAAATTAATAAATCGACTAAACATAAAATAATCAAACGAAATGACATATTAGGCTAACACGCATTGCCGCAAGCAAGCCGCAAGCACCAAGCAGCTAGCTAGGGCTTGCGTACTTGCAAGGGCTATTGTGTGCTGCTAGTAAGACATGCTGGGCAGCCCGCATCGGCAGCCAAGCAGCGCACAACAGCCGCACGGGCTTGCGGTGTGTGCTGGCTGGTCGAGGCCCGGCAACGCACAAAGCAGCCTTGTGGGCTTACAGTGCATGCTGGCTAGCCGAGGCTCAACAGCGCACAAAGCAGCCTTGTGGGCTTGCGGTGCGTACTGGCTGGCAAAGCCAAGCAGCGCACTAGCAGCCCGCGTAACTTACGTGTGGCTACAAGGCCCAACTAAGTCAAGGAGGGCCTTGACCGGTTTTCCATGGAGACTAAGGAGGTTGACCGGTCATGCCCTCTTATGATTGGTGGGTTTGGTGGCTTGGGGAACAAGGAGGCCATGTGGTCCTCCTTGTGGTCCTCACCTAACCACTCCCATGTGTGTGCCAAGTGTTGTTTGATTATTTGTGTTGCTATTTAATTTAATTAAGAATTAAATTAATTGCTTATTTTTCTCACACTATCATTTTTCTGCCACATGGAAAGATGGTGGGAATTTTGGAGAGCCTTTGCTTATAAATACCAACCTTAGGAGTTGGAATTATTCACTTGAGCAGGAACTCAATAAGGCATCTCCGCTTGACTGAAAACCTTTAAGTTCATATAATACTTGAGAGAAAAGACCGATCGGTTCGAGTTGCGGGTGGATACCGTAGGAGGTCTCTGCACTTGCAAGACTTGTCTTTGAAGTAAGAGTTCCGGGGGTGAGCGAAGCACGCAACAAGGGTAAGATCGTCTTTTCTCTCTTTCTTGTTATTTATTTCATTTAGTTATATTAATTGTGTTCCATGAATTATCACTCATACATGCTACTTCACCCTATCCCCAACAAGTAATCTACTCACTACACATTGCAAATTTGAACAACAAAGCTAATCTAATCACAAATTTCATTATCAACATAGTAATCAAAATATGCTCAAACGTATCAAAATCAAATCAAAACAAACAACAAGTAATTCAATCAAAATCAAAAATCAAACATGAAATTGCATTATAGTGTAAAGAATTCTCACAAAACTTTGATCAAAATCAAAGAGGTACAAGATTGAAAGTAGCATTAATCAACATCACCACCTTTCTCTCTCTAAAATCTAAGAACAAATCTTTAAAATCAAGAGCTTCTCTCTCTAAAATTATAATCAAAACTAAATCTAAAGCTTAATTCTCAAATATTCTCTCACTAGAAATGAAGGAAATATATATATAGTAAAACTAACTAAGAAGAAGTTAAATAGACGTCCAAAAGAGACCTCAAAAGGCGCGGCCTCTCACCCCTAAGCGCGGCCGCAACAAAATGGGCACGAAAATAGGGGGAGGAGAGACGCGCGGCCGCTCCTGGCAGATGTGCGGCCGCTCCTCCCTCGCGCGCAGCCGCACCTTAGGAGCAGGGGATGCATTGGGTACGCTCGAAGATGCCCCCGTGAGCTCCGCATGATGCATGTTGCTAAGGTAGTTTCTTGAAGCCCTTACGATGGGTTCAACACCATCTTTTAATGTCCATGCGGCATGAGAGCGTAGCCTTGAAGACTTGACTCTTGCACTCCTTTGCTTTTGAGCTTCAAGAGGGAGAACCAAGATGCATCTTTGGCCTTGAATACCCCGAGAGAACGCCAATGAGCTTCTCGAACATCACCAACTTCCTAAAATCAAAGAAAGGCAAACAAGTAAAGGAGAAAAAGAAAAATAAACTAAGAAAAGCAAGAAAGTAAGAAGGCGACTAAGGAAATGCAAAATAGAGAAATACAAGTTAAACCATTGAAAAGGGGATAATAGAGATGCAAAAGTAATGAAAAATCATCCTAAAAGAACCTAAATGAGTGCCATAAATAAAACTCATCAAACTCCCTTTTATTTTGTCAAATCTCATGATTAATTTACTTTGGTTAAATTAATAGTGAGAATAGCCCTTCTTTCAGTTGCATCAAGTTGAACCCAATTTTATTTAAGAATAGTTCCTCGAACCTTTAGTGAGCATCTCAATGGTTCCTCGAAGGAACCGGAAAAGAAAGATGTTTGAGGCTACTCGATATCTCAACTATTGCATACCGCTCTATAAGCTTGACCTACATCTCCCTCCACCGACTTGTGACTCAACCACAAAGGTCAAAAGGTCTTGAAAAGGGTTTTAATGTAAGGGCGATAAAGGTGAAGGTAGGCTAAAATTTGAAAGTTGGTGGTATGCCTAAATTGTGAAGCAAAGATTGGCCAAATCTCAACACCAAAACCAAGTAATCACCAAACAAAAACACCAACACCCCCAAGCTTATTCAAAGCCAAAATCACAATCATACATACAAAAAGCATAAGAACGCTTCCCCCCAAGCCAAAATAAAGCATTGTCCTCAATGTTTAGGGAGAAAATCACTCATATAAAATATTTTTAAACTTTTTCATTTTTTCACATCGTTTCACTTTTGTAAAAGCTTATTGAACTTGCTTTGCTTTTGCTCATTTTTTCAACTTTTTCATTTTTTGAACTTTATTGTCCTCGCCTCTTTTAACTATGGACGGCTTTTTCAACTTGCATTTGCTTTTTATTCACAAAATATTAACAACACAAACTTGCTTACATTGAAAGAACCAAACAATCATTCTCATCCACCAAAACTCCAACAATAGAGACCAATGCTTCACAAAAACCAATGATGGGAACAAAAATGAAACAAAAGGGTCAAAAGCTAAAGATGTGGCATGAAAAAAAGGGTATAAGGCTCAAATGGTTAGCAAGAAGGCAAATGTAAGCCAAAAACAAAGAAAATAAAACTATCATAGAAAAGTAAAAACTACCGCCCCGAAAAGATGCCTTTGTCCTTCCTAAGTGGCTCGGTTGCGATCTCGGGAGATGAAAGTCAAATTCTAGATAAAGTATACAATATCCAAGGATCCATGCGCCACTCAATCAAGAAATGTTGAAAGCAAGAAGAAATAAAACCTCACATGGTTGTAGCAAAAATTCACTATTAGCTTCAAATCCACTAAAGGGAGCAACTCCTTACCACAAACCAATGGAATCCGGCTTCAAAGCCCCAAAAGATCGAAACCGCTACCTTAGCATACCCTCAAAACAAGATACTCTCAAAACATGCACACCGATACGACATAGGAAATTATTCATTCAAATGCAAATGCTCGGATGGTATTATGTCCAAATACAAACGCTAAACAACTAAAAATAAGAAAACAAAACCTCAAAATCTTTTTGTCTTTTTCATATTTGGAAGAAAAATAGAAAACAAGAGGGAGAAGAAAAGAAAGAAAAAGGAAAGGAAAAGAAAAACAAATGCGCAAGAATGCATGCAAGACATGTAAAACCCAATCGACATACAAGTGGTCATTCAGCAACATCGCCAATGACCCCAAACACTCTAAGGTGTTACAAGGCAAGCATCCTCGAACAATCAACTCATCCTAGAATAAACCTATTCTAAGCAAACAAGAAAGTAAAAGAGAAAGAAGAAATAGAAAGATCTCACCGGGTACTCCAAGCAATGCTAATTAATAGAAATGAAAAGAAGCATAAACCTTCATGATGCTCTAAAAGCAGAAGCAAGGATAAAAGTCCAAGTGAGAAATAAAAAGCTATATACAAAAAGAAATTGTTAGTAACTTCCAAACAAAAACTCGAAATAGCTAAACGAAGACAAAAATAATCATAGAATCAGAGAAGCATTATGAAATAAAAGAGAGAAAACTCATCCATCTAGAAATCAATCAATCAGCAGGAAAACAATGATCAATCAACAGACCAACATCATATCATCATCATTAGAAAACAACCTCATCAGACACAAATCATCATCATAAATCATCAGCAGAAATGAGACACAAACTCAAAGACAGAATCGTAGAGAACCATAGAAGCAAGGGGGAGACCAAAGCAGCACAACAAACATAAGAATACTCCCCCAAGCCTAGAATGAGCTACCCCTCCCCCAAGCCAAAACCTAGCAACAAGCAGGCAAAAGAACAACATCAATGCAAAACAAGCATAAAAGGGAGGGTAGCCAATATGGTATCACTCGACACTATGATAAGGGGTAAAATGGGTACTCCCCTCACCAACCTCAGAAGAGACATGGCTAACTACATCATCCACCACCATCGGGCTCTTTCCCCTCAACCTACTCTCCCTCCGGGCCTTGTCCCTAACAAAATAGTGGGACCAATCATCTAAAACCGGCTCACCCGAGAGCCCCCATCGACCGAAGGTCTCGGGATTAGGGAATGGGTTTGGGTTAGCCGGGTCGTACATAAAGTCACAGCCTCCGGGCCTCTTATAGTCGTAAGAGGCCGGAGAGGTCCCCCTAATCACATGGGGGGGCACATGGGGTCTTTCCCAATAGGGATAGCACAAGTTAGGTCCATGGACCGAGTCATACGGGACCCATTGAGGTATGGGTCCCTGTTGGACCGGGAGGTAGGGATAGTTTACATAAGGCTCAATCTCCCCCGTCATCACATGCATATCATAGACTTGCCTAGCATGGTAATCGTAACCTAATACAAAGTCATTCCCTAAAGGTAAAGAATTCAAAACATTAGCAATGGAATCTATCTTTGCATGCAAGATAGACAAGTCACAATTAGAAAAAGAGGACGAAGAGGAAGGGATCAAAGGTGTACCTCCTCGAGATACCAGGGGCAACTCTAGAGTGAGAGTATGGATAGGAACACAAGGATTGATACGGAGATTGGGCTGAGGGGATCGCTTGAGAGAGGGGTCAATGGGCCACTTGATGGGCCGCCAAGGAAGAGGGGTACCGACGCACCGAGCGGTGGCCTCCGGGTGAGGGATAGGGCACCAATCGGTCGTCCGAGAAACCTTCCAAATGAACAAGTCCTCTTTAGTAGTCCGCTCCAAAAACATTTGATTGATCAAAGCATATGTGTTGAGGAGGTAGGAGGAGGAATTCTCTCGACGGTCCCTAATGGGCTTAAGGGACAAGATCATCGTCTCATACTTCTTGTTGTGAGAAAGGGCAATGATGGTGATCAAACCACCCATTTGGATGCTCCCCGAGAGGAAAACACCATCGTGAATATCGATGAACCGATCTATCAACTGAGTCCCATAACCAATGACCCCAATATCATCGGAAGGATGATCCGCTAGCCACAACCAACTGAGTTCTTCCCTCGAAATAGCACCAGGAGACTCCTTTAAGAAAAAGGCATAAGTGAGCAACCGATTAAAGTATCTCAAAGCCGAGTGAATTATCGAGGTCGCCTTAGAGTATTGAGGTTGGTAAGATTCCTCAACTGAGATGTGCCGCCGCCATCGGCCCTCAATGTAATCATGATTGTTTTGCAACACCTCAAAAGCTAGGTAGATATACTCGGAATCTTCCGAATGGGTGGAAAGCTTAAAAATCTCATTAAAGAAGGAGAGAGGGATGGAATGGTCGTTGTTAAACATTTGGAATGTCAATGTGCAAACTGGCTCACCATCCACTTTTTCTTCATGTACTTCAAGAGAGGAGAGTAACTCGAAGGTGAGGCGGGCATAAGTCAGAGCATTTAAGCTAATAAAGTCCTCCAACCAAAGATTCCGAGCCAATCGCCTCACATCCTCATCAATACCAAGCTTTGTAGTTGTTGAACGATCATAGAATCTTGTTGATAGAAGCTTTCGAGAAGAGAGGCGGACAAAGTTGTCCCAGTGCTTGCTCTTTGCAAATTCAATATCGTAGGTCTCACTCACATTCGCTGGGGTTGGCACCACCTCACGGGAGTTAGAGCCACAGGCTCGTTTGGGACGTCGAAGGGGAGCCATCTACACAATCAAACCAAGACAATATTTCAAAGGTATGAAAGAGATGGTGCTCACAACAAGTTGCATAACCAAAATTAATGAATCCACAACAATCATTGAGCTAGAATGAATAATAAGTCACATAGCAAGTATGTAAGCACATTTAAACCACAATTTAAGTAAGGATTCTCAAACCAATTGAAAACAAAGAGTGAGCAACAACATTATACTAAGACGGTGAGCAACATTCATAAGCCTTATGACCACTTCAAAGAGGGTGAAGACCAACAATGATGATAGCAAAATAGTAGCATAATCAAGCAAAATCATAGCATCACAATTTCATCAATTCACCAATAATCATCATGAATTTAAAATTTAGGGACATGAAATAGGGAAAGTTGAAATACCATTAAAGAGTACATCATAACATTCAAATCTAACAACACAAAACAAGATGTGAAATTAACATGAAATTCAATTGAAATAGAGAATTCATACCTTGAATGATGGTTTAATTCAAATGAAATGGAGAACTAAGCACAACATTTAGCAAATAACCCCAAACTTGCAAGTTTCAAAAACCCCAATCAACAATACCCAAATTCTCAACTTTGGAGAGAGAAAATCAATTTCAAAGCATGAAATTGAGTATTTGAAGTGATTATCAACTAAGAAAATTGAAAAATGATGATTTTATGATGAAATATAGAAGCCAAAATAGAGAGAATGCTTGAACAATACTATGAAAAATGAAGCAAAATGAAATAGGAGAGAGAGAAAAGAGAAAGGGGTGCGTTTAAGGGGGAACGTAGCAAAGGCGCGCGCTCGTTCCACCCCCCTAAGCGCCCGCGCAAGCCGCGTGCGCGGCAGCTCCTTTCTGGGTTGCTTATGCTCGAAAAAATTTTGGTGCGCACACCGGTGCACACAACACCCATGATCATGATAAGCACGAGCATAGGCAGTTTCTAAACCCCTTTTCGATGGGTTCAACATCCATAATTTATGAGCCCACCACCTTGAACCCACCAAAGCTCAATTCTTACTCAAACCTTCCTATAAGCACAAGGACACTTCATCTTCAAAATTTGCTACCAAGATTGTAGGCAAACTAACCTCCATCATCTCAAAACTACCTAAAATTAAAACAAACAAAGAAAATTGGTTAGTTCTTAAGCATCAAGAGGAAAGATAGAATCAAAAGAAAAATGGAAAGAAAGTTAGAAAGTCGGGTTGCCTCCCGAGAAGAGCTTGTTTAACGTCATTTGATTGACGTTCTCCACCCCTTCTCAAGGGGAATCATAAAGGGTCATTCTATGAACAAGGCCAACAAAAACACCAACATAATACTTCTTAAGCCGGTGGCCATTGATTTTGAAAGGAGATGATGAATCCATTGAAGAAATTTCCACAACTCCATTAGGAAAGACTACTTGCACCATGAAAGGACCACTCCATCTAGACATGAGCTTTCCGAGGAACAATTTCATCTTGGAATTGTAGAGGAGGACCTTGTCACCAACACAAAACTCTTTTTTCTCGATAAGCTTGTCGTGAGCTTCCTTAGAATGCACTTTGGAGGTGCTAGAATAATCATATGCATCAAGGCGAGGCTCCTCTAACTCATTAAGATCTAACCACCGTTGCTCACCTGCACTTGCTAAATCAAAGTTGATTTTCTTGATTTCTTAAAGAGCACGGTGTTCAAGTTCCACCGGAAGATGGCAAGACTTGCCATAGACAAGACGATATGGAGTGGTGCCAATAGAGGCCTTAAATGCCGTTCGATATGCCCACAAGGCATCATCAAGTTTGTCCGCCCAATCTTTTCTATTTCTAGAAACCGTCTTCTCAAGAATCAATTTGATTTGACGATTTGACACCTCAACTTGACCACTTTGAAGAATATTAGTAGCGGTTTTAGAAACACCCATATGACAACCACTAGGATCCGAATGGCACATTTCAACACACTTGGCACCTCCTCATTTGGAACACAACGTCTTAGCAAGCCATCGATTCCTCTTTTGTACAAGATGGGATCATCCCACAAATAGTGCCTAGCCTCTCTCTTGAGCTTCTTCTTTTTGTTTTTAGAGAGTGAAGGCCAAAACTCCCCACATACAATATAGTTTACCAAGTCGGCAAACCATGGAAGCTCTTTCACATTAACGACATACAAGGAGTCATCAAGCATCCTATCTTTAATTGGAGAATCATCATCTTGGATTTGGGAATCTTCAAGGCGAGAAAGATGATCTGCCACAACATTTCCGCTCCTTTTTTTTATCTCTAATCTCAATGTCAAAAATTTGAAGCTCAAGCACCCAACGGATCAACCTTGGCTTGGATTCCTTTTTCGCGAAGAGATATTTGAGAGTCGCATGATCCGTGAAGATAATGGTATTAGAACCCAACAAGTAACAACGGAAGTTTTCAAAAGCATGCACAATTGCTAAGAACTCCTTCTTCGTTGTTGTATAGTTTCTTTGAGCTCTATTGAGAGTCTTTGACATATAGTAGATGAGATGAAGCTTTTTATCCACCCTTTGACCTAAAACTCCTCCAATGGCCGTGTCACTAGCATCGCACATCAATTCAAAAGGTAAATCCCACCTCGAGACTTGGACAATGGGAGTAGAGATCAAAGCTTTTTTCAACTTGTTAAAAGCCTCCAAGCATCTATCATCAAACACAAATATGGCATCTTTTTTATGAAGATCATTGAGAGGTTTTGCAATAAGAGAGAAATCCTTGATGAATCTTCTATAGAACCTAGCATGCCCCAAGAAAGATCTCACTCCTTTCACATTAACCGAAGGTGGTAGCTTCTCAATCACTTTAATCTTTGCTTTGTCCACCTCTATGCCCTTGTGAGAGATCTTGTGACCAAGGACAATGCCTTCCTCAACCAATTGCTCATGATACCCTTTTTTAGATTCTAGAGTCTATTTCTTAGTTCAAGATCCCTTTTACTAACTAGAATCAAAGAATTAGTAGATCTGTTCTTCCCAAAATAAGAATGGGCTAAGGTTATGAACTTATATCTAGAATCTGGTGATCGAGTCGATTCCATGATTATAAGTTCATTCCATACCGGATTAGAATAGGGTTATATACATGCTCATTATGAGAAGGGGTCATTCGAGAGTATCTAAATAGATACTATGTTTCCATATGGATCCCCACGTCGTTCCATTCCATCTAGGATTAGGAATAGGCGAAATCGGACCTGCTTTTTCCATCTCTCGTTATTTTGGACCCTATTAACCTCTTTAGGCTTCTATGAATCAAAAAATAGGTTTGATTGTCCATCTTTTTGATATATATAAGATAAGGTATCCTCAAGATAATTCAAATCGAAGCAATTAGATGTCCGACCCGGGCTTATATGACCGATCAATAGAAATACTCCACCTTTGTTATATATTCCATACATCCCACTAGATAGATATCATATTCATGGAATACGAATGACTTTCAAGATGCCTTGGTGGTGAAATGGTAAACACGCGAGACTCAAAATCTCGTGCAAAAGAGTGTGGAGGTTCTAGTCCTCTTCAAGGCATAATATTGAGAATGCTCATTAAATGAGCAATTCCAAGATCTCAGGTATATCAATATTGATTCGATCCGGGATCTTGGAATCGGAATACGTTCGGCAGCGGATCACGAAATCTTGGTGATGTTCTCTATCTAATGAAAGGGGTCCGCTTTGAAATCGTCCGCCCTGCACCCACCCCCCCCCCCCAGTATATGATTTAACAGGAATCGCACAATGGGAGATTGATACAATAGAAACCTCTGGTAAAATGTCTGCCCGTAATGTAACTCCGCAGATAATATACATAGGTCGTTTTAGGGATTGGCGACTTACCCATTTAGTGACTTTAGCACTATACGTTCCCAAAATGGACACTATCGGGCCGGATGAATTCAATAATAGACACTTGTTGGCATTCCAGCCTTCCTTCTACTTTCAGGGCCTATCCGAAAGAGAATCCATTCTTGGTTGTGAATATCTGAATGAATAGGACGAACCATCCCATGGATATCTTTGCTTCGGAACAAACAATGAAAATTAGGCTCGGTCAACTTAACTTGTTCACTGTTTAAGAATTCTTGTTTAGGCAGTTCATACCATCCATACATAGTGTTTTGATCTAAGATTTCAATTTTGTTCCACTTTAATCCCCCTTTCATGGCCTTATATCTTTCCGGCTAAGGAATGGAAAATCTTTCTCCTCTTGCATGAATCTAATTTGCATTTCATCCGGGAAAAGCCATCTTTTTCTCAACAATGTCATTGTCATCTGATCCAATAGTGTTACGTTAGATAGGAACAGATTTGATAAATATTGATAACTCTCGGATAGAGTATTAGAACGGAAAGATCCATCTGATAATGAACTATTGGTTCTGAGCCATCTATGGCGATTAATCAACAATTCAAAGTGTTTTTCTTGCGTATTCTTGATAAACCAGCGTTGAAATATAGATATAGGAGGATTCATTTGGGAATTAAGAAGCCCCTTTGATATCTCTTCATCTGCAAAGAATTCTGGATATGAGAACATAGAGACAAAGGGATGATCTTTGAATAGGAAAAAGAGTGGATCTTCAGGGTCCTAAATGAATTGGCTTATTCAAAAAAAGCCCTGTTCTTTGGAAGATCTATCTCGTGGATGGTAATACATGGTTCCACTCCACAAGAACTCCGAATCATTCTCTTGAATCTCATCCTCTTTACCATAAATGATTTGCTTGCCCCGAAATGACCTGGCCCAATAGGGAAATCCCAATTCATTTGGCCTTTCGATACAATTAAATAAAAAGCCCCAGGGTTTCCATATTCTAAGAGCCCAAACTATGTGATTGATTAAATCCTCTTCTATCTGTTGCGGATCGAGGGCTCCTTCCCCTTTTTCCCATTCCGATTTGTATTTTTCATAGAGAAATCTATGATCAAGGATAGAACAAGATCCATTTTGCATCATATCTAAGGGATTCCTTAGTTCGGGCCGAAGAAACAATGTCACTCAATCACTCTGACTGCAAGCTTTTTCTGTTCGTGAGGATCCCACCAGAGCGCCTTCTACTTCTAATAGGCCATGAACCAGATAAGAATCATTCTCAACGAGTCCATAAGAAGTGATCCCGTTTTTTTCATCGGGTCCAGGTAGAGAACAAAGATCTTGAGTGACCGATCCGGAAGAACAACTCAAAAGATAAAGAAGTATCGTTAATTTCTTCATGATCGTTCCAAGTTCGAAGTACCATTTGTACAAATAAGAATTCCCTTTGTTACATGATTTCTTCTTCATATAGGTAGATGTAGGATCTATAGGGCAATTACTTAGAAGTATATTTTGTTTAACAGCCCATCCTATCTAATAGAAGAGGTACCATGATCCTGAACCGATCTTACCTGGGATCGCAAATCCAAAGTTCGTCTATGAAGAGAGAATCGAATTGCATTAGTGTCTATAATGGATTTCTTCTGTGTAATACTAATCGATAGGGCCTCGTTGATAAATGCTACAAGTTCTCGTACATTGGAACCCATGATTAGGGACCTGAATCCATTAGTATGGAACATTTTCTTTTCCAAGTGAAATCCTCTAGTATATGAAAGAGTGAAAAAGTGCTTTCGTTGTTGTGGAATACGAAGCCTTCGTATCTTAATGCATGTATTTAATTGATTAGAAGTGATTAGAGCGGGATCCACTTTTTGAGAAATATGAGTCGAAGCAATAACAAGAATATTTCTAGTAGACCCTCTTTCACAATCCCTGGAGAGATAGTTCACGAATAGACCGAGGGATAAGTAATTCGACTCATTCAAATCCAAATCATGAATGTTTGGAATCCATATTATGCAAGGAGACATTGCTTTTGCTAATTCGAATTGAAGGGTGATAGAAAATTGGTCTATTTCTAGCATCATATCCATAGTTAGCGCATTCATCATAGTTAGCAGCTCCAGCTCCGTATCAAGTCACGATCGATATCGTCACTAGCGTCAATATCGTCACTAGCGTCAATATCAACACTAGCATCAATATCGTCACTAGCATCAATATCGTCACTAGCATCAATAAGAGAACCTTTAGGCTTGTTATCTAGGAACTTATTCAGAAATACCGTAATAAAAGGAACATAGGAGTTTGTCGCTAGGTATTTGACCAAATAGGATCGTCCAGTTTTTATAGAACCTATCACTAAAATACCTCTAGAGGGGGATAGGACTAAGTGGAACAAAAAGGGTTTTCTATGAGATGAGAAATGAAAACTATTAGCCCCACACGAGGTTTGTGAATAAGTGATTGTCTGAGAATGAGCAAGGAATACTCGTCTTTCTACTAAACAAGATGTATTGAACTCATAATTTATTAGATACTTTTTATAAATGTCAACTTAGTATCGTAAGTAAATTGCTCCCTTTTGTTCAATCAGTTGATAACCACAGTCATTCTTTGATAAATGATCACTATGAGTCAGACTCAATAAAATTTGATCAATCCTTTTTTCTGTCGTTAAAGTAGAGAACTGAACCAAGAATTCTCTTTCTTCATCATCAATCGAATCACTGCCTGCGACCCAAGATTCGATTTTATCATCAATCCAAACACCGTTCACCCTTTTTCTTTTTCTTTTTCTTATCAATGAATAGATCTCTTTACTTGTATGACTTAGATGTCTCGTATTTCTCGAAAAAGTGATTCGATTGATGGGATTTGGTATGATACTTATGAGATCGATGATATCGATGAGATTAATAAATCTTTTTTGGGTTTTTCTACATTATAACCCTCTAACTTTCCGTTTTCTACGATGTGCCCTCCCCCCTTTTTGAGAAATCTACACTATAATCTCAAAATACATATAGTTTTTACACGGTAACCTTGTTGTTATCTTGCCGTTAAAAAATTCCGTTAGTGGGGCCCACTCACCACTAAATAATATTTGTTTTTATCGATTAGCGTGTTGAAAATGATTCCATTAAAGGTTTTGGGGGTTATTTTGTCCCTTAAGGATCCAAATTGAGCTCAGATTTAGCAAAAAAAAAAAACATAAATGCCTCGTTTTGCATATTAAGAAATGTCATTTATGTTATTTTTTTGCTATATCTGAGCTGAAATTAGACTCTTTAGGACCAAAAAAGCCCCCAAAACCTTTATCAGAACCATTTTCAACACGCAAATCGATAAAAAAATACTATTTAGTGGTGAGTGGGCCCCACTAACGGAATTTGTTAATGGCAAGGTTACCGTGTGGAAACTAAATGTATTTTGAGGTTGTAGTGTAGATTTCTCAAAAAGGGGGGGCACACCATAGAAAACGAAAAGTTAAAGGGTTATAATGTAGAAAAACCCATCTTTTTTCTTAGAACGTATTGATTTGAACCCATAAGTGGGACCGGGACCACCACCAATAGCATGTTGTCGCCAGTTCAGAACCCCGTATTTCTTCTAGGGAATTTGCTAATTGTTCTAAAGCAACCAAAAAGATATTCTTTAACTAGAAGGAATTCGGTTCCGATGTAGGATACCTATCCAGAGGTTTTCGCAACTCAATCATGTATGATGGAATCATCAAAGATTTTACCTTTTCGAACTCTGTCTGTAACTCACTAGAGGCTCGAAAAACAAAGAGAAGATGTGTATGAATGAGATACCCAACAACAAGAAGGAAAAGGATTGAATAGAAGAACTCCCGAACATTTGGCGATGCCAGATTTGTCCATATCAATGGTGACTCATTATTTCGAGAATGGGTTCTTCACGCATGGAAACAAATGTAATTTGAGAATTGATGTTGCAAGCACATCCTTAGGAAGGATCAAGATCCTTAACAAGGAAGTCATTTATAAGCACGAGCTAAAATCCATCATGGCTTGCGAATGGTAACATGGACGTGTGTCCATGTGTAATGTACGGAACTTTAAGGTAAATTTCCATGATCACAAGTGACTAGGGTATCCCAAATCACTGTGACCCTTTTGGAATAAAATCCAAGCAAAGCACCATTAGGAAGTCTACTGAAATATTTGTTGAGAATATTGTTTTTGCCTTAAAGGCAATAATAAGAAAGTTGTTCAATGAAAAGTTCGTTGTTGAACATTAATGATTTTAGGTTGTCAAGTTGAAGATTTCAAATCATGAAAATGAGTGGGAGCCATCACTTGGACAATAAATCCTAGATCATATATAATCCATAACACTCTCAAATTTTATCATCTTATTATGAAGTGATCGATAATTAACATGCTAGGATTTGCAAAGTAATCGTAACTAATCCTATGCAATAAGTGAACGACAACATTCACAACTGCATGAAAGAAATCAAGCATATTAAATATGGGTGTGATTTCTATAAATGTTTTATGAAGAGTATTACTCTTAAAACATTTGGGAAAACCATTTATCATAAGATGAAACGTTGTAAAGTTTCATAGTGGAATAAAAATTTTCTAAATATTCCACAAAACAATTTAATTATTATTTAGGATTAAATATTGAGTCCATTCGATTTTGAGAATATTCAAAATAGGGTATCAAGACAAGTCTTGGATAAAGAAACACCTATTAAGTGAACATTGAATATTGTAATCGAAAATTATCCCTAATCGAGGTCATTTAAATGATGGACGATTAATGACCACTTGAGATTAGTGTGTATTATGTTTATAGCACCGTTTCTTGTGCTAAAGGGACATGATTGTCATAAATTATTTGCATAGGTATTGTTTAGAACCATGCCGGATCGACCTATGAGAATACTTTAAGATATTTAAAAATCGTCATAAGTACACCTCTCATTATGGCTATCGGAACCTCTTTCCTCGACCATGAGTATTGTGAGTTCTCTTGTTTGAGTACTAGTCCGCTTTGAGTTCGTCAAACGTCTTCCGTACATGGGGATTATAACGGCAACACTCGGGCGGCTAGGTCCCCTTAATAAGAGAAGCTGACAGTACAAGACTGGGAATATCCCCCTATTAACCATAGGGAACATGTCTTTGTTGTTTACAAGGCCTCTCGAAGAGCAAGACTTTAAAAATGTATGGCCGTGCTCAGATAGATTTTTTAGAAATCATCTGCTTATTACAATCGAACTCGGATTCGAGAAACACTTTTGGACGTAATAAGGATGACGAATAATCTTACCTTATAGTTCATGAAGAGACATTAAGTGACATAGGAAATAGGCTATACACTAAAAGCACACTTGTTCGGAAGGACAAGTGGGAGATTGATAGGAATGATGTCCTTCGAACAAGTGTATTATTCCGATAAAGGGTTCGGAATTATTAGAAAGATAATTATTCAGTGAGGTCAAGTGATCGGAATTCCTAGTTGAGTAATATTAATGTATAATTAATATTACAGCTTAATCTTGACTGAACCCTTCAGGTCACACCCAAGCAATTAACGATCCGAAACGACGAATTAATCCGGAAGGAATTAATGAGTCGCTCGAGTATTATGAACATAGATGTCGGAAATCGAGCTAGGAGCGTCGAAACTGAGCGTCATAAGTCGAGTCGATTTTAAGAATCAACGAGTCGGGAAATCAGTCAAGCAACAAGTTATAAATATATGCCTAGCCTCGGATTGCACCCGTGCAATCCGAGGGCTAGGGCAATATAACTAGCTAATACAAATGCTACAAGGCTCAGCATGCTTAGCATGGCCGAGCATGCCTTGTGCGTAACGCAAAGGTATTGCAAGGCCAACAGCCGAGCATGGCTCGCTGGGCCTCGCTATGCATGTCGCACCTAGCAGTAGCAGCCCGCAAGAATGCGTGGCGTGCCTATTGGACCGCACATGCATAAGGCCACGCTAGCAGGCCCGGCCGAGCACTAGGCCGCCAGCGTGGCGCGCCTTGGTGCCCAAAACTGGGCGCTAGCGTGGCATATGCTCGTTAGTTTAAGTGGGAACCGATCATGCTTGCTCATGATTGGTTGAGGGGTTTTACTTGGGGATCAAGGAGACCATGTGGTTCTCCTTGTGGTTCTCCTTGTGGTCCTCACCTAACCACTCCCACTGCCAAGTGTTGTTTGATTATTTGTGTTGCTATTTAATTTAATTTAGAATTAGATTAATTGCTTATTTTTCTCACACTATCATTTCTCACACATGGAAAGATAATTGAAATTTTTGGGAGTTTTTGCCTATAAATACCAACCTTAGGAGTTGGGATTATTCACTTGAGTTAGAACTCAAAAGGGCATCTCCATAATAGTGAGAAAACCATTAAGTTCACATAAAACTCGAGTAGTTGTTTTTGGTCCGAATTCGGCTAAACTCCGAGTTAGAGACCGTTCGGGTCGTGGTTGCGGGTGGACTATTGTTGGAGGTCTACGCGCTTGCGAGACTCGGCTTTCGAAGTAAGAGCTCGTCGAACGAGCAAAACACGCGTCAAGGGTAAGATGGTATTTTTACTCTATCTTGTTATTTATGTCTTTTACTTATATTAATTGTGAGCGGGTCTTGGGGTCGGGTTTTGTTCCGCGGAATGTCGGACCTTCTGAAACCCAGCACTACTCGCTCAACTGCTTGATGCTCCATGAACGTGGGAGTGGACGATGTCGCTTGCACGTTACACCGACCACATCAACGAACTTTCACACAACAAGTCACAACCATAATAGCCTTGTTGCGCGAGTTTATGCATCGCTTAGATGAAAATCGCAGCCATGCATCGCACCACATTGCTACGCAAGCAATGTACCATGTGCATTAGCCTCACACCATGCCGCACGCACGGTGCACCTACTACAGCACCAAGTCGCGCACCAGCCGTTCACTTGCACACAATCGCACGCGCAGGCTGCTGCACCTATGCGCACATTATCGCACGCACACATGCAGCACACACAACACGCACCTGCTGTTGCGCCATGCTACTGCCTATGCGCGCACGACACACGCACACTGACTCGAGGCGCCCAATAGCCTCGCCAGCCCCATATGGGTTACGCTAGCAGCCCGGCTGGCCGAGTGCATGCTTGGGGCTCTTAGGCCTCGATTTGTGTGCTCGTGCCTCAGGAAAATTTCCGATTTTCGTGTGACATTTTTAATCAATTCTAAATTAAATTTTAGAATCAATTTATTGAGCAAAATAAATGAAAAACATGACAAGTGCACTAACCAAATTAATTCTAAGAACTATTCTTTAATAAAATTTGGTTAAACTTGATGCAACCAAAATGAAGGGCTACTCTCACTATTAATTTAACCAACATAAATTAATAATGAGATTTTACAAAATAAAAGGGAGTTGGAACAATGAACATAAATATTTAAAGAAAAATTCCAACTTTAACTTGTAAATCATTGAAAAATTACATCTTCCAAAATGAAGATTAAAAATTCAATCACAAATTTGAAACTTTATAATTCCAATCAATAAATGATTAAATCAAGAAAGTTCAATAAACATACATGGAATTTAGTAACACAAAGTTCCAATCACTTAAAATAATAAAAGATTGAATCTTTAGTACTTAAGAGCCTCAAAATACAAACTTTTCACATTTAATGCAATTTATTTGCAATTATGTGAAAATTTGAGCCAACCATTAAGCACCAATTACTACCAAGTAATCATGCTCAAAAGTGGTCTAAAATTGTAGAAGCATAAAGGAAAGAACCAAATGCATAATCACAATTAATATGCCATTAAGATTCAAGGTTTAAAAGATTTAAATTTTTTCGTCAAAACGAAAAATCCCTCGAAACAGGCATTTCTGGGCAGAATTTGGCTTTTTCGCAATACTAAAGGATAAATGATTCCAGAATATCGATTTCACCCAAAATTCACTAGTCTTGGGCAAAAATCTAGGTTCTGGAGCCAAAATTCTAAATAAAATGAGATTAAAATTAATAAAATCGAGTTACTAATCTAATAAGCAACAACAACCAGAAATTAAATTCATTATAAACACCTTGAAAATTTTAGTTACAAAAATAAATGAGCAAGGCTCCGATACCGCTGTTGGGTTTTGGAAAGTCCGACTTTTCGCGGAACAAAACCCGACCCCAAGACCTGCTCACAATTAATATAACTAAAAGACATAAATAACAAGATAAAGTGAAAAGACCATCTTACCCATGACGCGTACTTTGCTCGTTCGACAAGCTCTTACATCGAAAGTCGAGTCTCACAAGCGCGTAGACCTCCAACGATAGTCCACCCGCAACCACGATCCGAACGGTCTCTAACTCGGAGTTTAGCCGAGTTCGGACCAAAAACAACTACTCGAGTTATGTGAACTTAAAGGTTTTTTCACTATTATGGAGATGCCTTTTTGAGTTCCAACTCAACTGGAATTCTCAAGTCCCAATACATGGGTATTTATAGAGAATTCCAAGAAACATTCCACTCTCCCATCAATGTGGGAGAGTTGGTAAAAATCAATTTTCCATTTAATTTTTAAATCAAAATAAAAGAAAATATCAACGCAATAATTAATCAACAAGTGGCAACAAGGAAGGAGAGGGTAGGTGAGGACCACAAGGGGAGGGGACCATTTCCTTCCTCCCCAAAATTCCCCAAACCGCCACACTCAAGCCACCCGAGCCAACCACGCCGCGCCACGTGGCACCCAGCCTTGGGCACCAAGGCGCGCCTAGCTGGCGGCCTGATGCCTTGCTGGGCCTGCTGCGTGTGGGCTGGTCGAAGCCTCGGCCCAGCAAGCCACGCACATATGCGAGCTGCTGGGCGAGGCCTATTGCTAGCATGCTAGCGCGCTGCTGCGCATGCTAATATGCCTGCTAGCATTAGCGTGCTAGCACCATTTGTCCCTAGCACTCGTTTTGCACGGGGCATTCCGATGCTAGGGGTATTTTGGTAATTGTTGATTAATTAATTGATTTTTAACGTCTCGTCTTTTATTTATTCGGCTCGACTTGTGACGCTCGATCTAGACGCTCCTAGCTCGATTTCCAACGTCAATGTTCATAAAACTCGAGCGACTCATTAATTCCTTCCGAATTAATTCGTTGTGTCGGATCGTTAGTTGCTTGGGTGTGACCCAAAGGGTTCAGTCAAGATTAAGCTGTAATATTAATTATACATTAATATTACTGATCGGAAGCGGCCTCCAACTAGGCATTCCGATCACTTGACCTCACTGAATAATTAGCTTTCTAATAATTTCGGACCCTCTATCGAAATAATACACTTGTTCGGAGGACACCATTCCTATCAGTTAAAAATGGTTGGGTCAGAATTTTAACCAAATTTGTCTTTATAAGTTGCTAAAACAAAAATAAAAAGGAAAAAAAGATTATTAGAAGAAAAATTTGTCAAAAATAAGCTAACCTTTGTGCAATTACTCAAAATAAGTTACTTTTTTATTAACCGAAAATAAGTCGATCTTTGTAGGATATTTTCACAAATGAGTCATGACTTGTTAGCCTTGGAGATAACCTGTTGCTTAGGTTAAGTATTCCCATGTGTTCTAATGTTATTGGTTAATAAAGTTTAAAATTTTTAATCCAAATTAATTGTTTAATTAATTTTTTATGTTAATTTTTTTAAAAATATTCTTGCCCTCACAGTACCCCACCCCTCGCTAGCCGCCGCCGATTCAACCGTCACCAACCGTCGGCCCTTTTCTCTCTCTCCCCTCCCACCAACACCTCTATTCCTCGTCCATTTGTCTCTTTTTTTAAGCTTTTCAGGTTGGGTTGATTTGGGGTGTGCGTTGGGTTTTCGATGGTCAGGAGTGGGTCTCGGTTGATTTCGGTACACATGGGCGTTAAGAAAGGAGGCAGAGAAAGTGGTTTATCGGTGTCTAGGAAGGGGAAGAGATCAAAATGGCTTAGGGATAAAGATGAGAGGGGAGAGAAAGAACGGGAAGTTGCATGCGGCGGTGGCGGGAATCCATACTTCTCTACTATGAGATTCCTTACCAATCCATTCCAACTTGATAAACCATACACCCCTAACAGAATGGATTGTGAACCTTAGGGGGAGGAGTGGGTTTGGGGAAGAGTTAGAATCCCTAGGGTATGAGATTTCATTAATTAAAACCTCAATCAAACAAAAAAGGGTTTTTTTATGTAATAATCCTGTTAATTTCATTTTTCTACGTTGTGCCCCAACATATATCACTTTCTACACTGTAACCCCAAGATAGATTTTGTTTCCATACAGTAACCTTGCTTTTATCCCGCCATTAAAAATTCCGTTAGTGGGGGCCCACTATCAATTTATTAATATTTTTTTTATCAATTTGTGCGTTGGAAAATGTTGGGTGTAAGGTTTTGGGGGCTATTTTGGCCCATAAGGAACCAAATTGAACTCAGATTTCACAAAAAAATAACGTAAATGCCTCGTTTTGCGTATTAAAACGTGAACACGTAAAATGAGACATTTCCTAATAAGCAAAACGAGACATTTAAATTATTTTTTGCCACTGAGCTCAATTTGGACCCTTAAGGTCTCAAATAGCCCCCAAAACCTTAAATGGAACATTTTCCAACGCATAAATAGATTAAAAAAATATATTAATAAATGGAGAGGGAGCCCCACTAACGGGATTTTTAACGGCAGGATAACAACAAGGTTACCGTATGGAAACAAAATATATATTTAGATTACAGAGTGGAAAGTGATATGTTGGGATACCACGTAGAAAAGTGAAATAAACAGGGTTACTATATAGAAAAGCCCAACAAAAAACTAAATAGAAATATTTTAACTCAATTCCAACCCATTCCAAATGATCCAACCAAACAACCCCTTATTAAAGTATAAAATCCATTTTAACAATAAAACTAAACAACTTTGAGTTAGTATGGGTTTTAGAATCCATACCTTTCCAATATGAGATTTCATACCAATCCATCCCAATTTGATGAACCAAACACCTCCTTAGAGTCCTAAAGAATAGTGTCCATGTGATCCCCACACGCCAGGTTGAATATAAACTAAAATTGAGGCATCTATTGTTGCCACACCTAATACTTTTTATAAACATAATATCACCAGCTTTTAATATCATGATTTAACAAAGGAAAATTTATTTTTAATAATTTCAACTTTGTGCGATTTTCTACCAATAAAAACAATTTTTTGATTATTATGGAATAACTTTAGGGTGCATTATCTTTTGTTAGGCACAACTAGTTAACAACTTATCAATAACCTATTAAACTAGGTTACCTAAACATGTGCCAACATGTGATTGGTCCGAAAAATGATAATTATAATAATAATAATACTTTTTTTTTTTTTTTTTGGTTTTTTTTTGGTTGGGGGGGGGGGGGGGTGGGGAGGTCAATCTAAAACAGATGAAGTATGATTTTAGTACTAGTAAGGAGAAAGTAGAGAAACAAATTCTTAAATGTTCCCGAGCACACCAATAGCTTGGTGTACCTATGTAGGCGAGAACCCAGGAAAAAGGCAGGGTGCTCCCAATGCGTGCTAATGTGTGGCAAATTTACAAATCTCATGGGGTTTGGCTACCAACCATGAGTCCATTGTGCTTGAAATAATGTATTCTAAACCTGAAAAAGATGGTAATTCTAAACCAATTAGTTATCAAATGTAGGTTCATTTAGTTGAGAAATAAGGAATATATAACAATTTAAGATTCCAATTTACCAAAACTAGAAAAACCAATTAAACATACCCTCAATAAGAAAATTTTCACTGCAATCTTTGTGGTCTTCTTGTTAGCAACTCGGACAACTAATCCTAGCAACAGCGCTATTTGTTTGAGTATTGTGAGAGGTAATCCACTACCTCAGCTGCAGATTCATAAGCACCCTCTATACATCGCCCCAATGCAACACCTGAAACATAGTTGCCACCAAGAAACAATCCCTTGAACCCAGCATCAGTTAGAGCTGCTTTTGCAGCATCAAGTAGATCAAAGTGGCCAATCAAAAATTGTGGAATTGCTTGGGGCCATACTCTCACGCCCAAAACCCGGGGATCTTTTGCATTAGGATTTATGAGAATTTTTCTCAAGTCCTTGTCAACTGCCCCAGCAAGTTCATCTTGCGTCTGCATGGTTAGAAATTTTCCAAGGAAAATTAATATAAAAGCTCAATAGAGCAAACACATCAACAAATCAAAAAGCAAATCCAGCTTGTGTGAGCTTATTAGTGAGCTCAAGGAACCAAAATAATGCCGCCTAAGTTGTGATGCTTTACCCAAGGCAATTATCATATTTCTATAATTTTGGATTAGAACCATACGAGACAGTAGTTCCTGATAAATTACTTGCCTTGTGTAATATACTAGGGTTTGTAGAACCTCCAATGTAACTCAAAATTAAGGTCCAACCAGGTGGTGCTCGACCAGGGAAAAGCGATGAACTATAAATTGATCCTGTCAAGTCATATCAAAATTAAATGTTACCTTAGTGATGCAATCCTACAAAAAGAATCACTCTCAACAAATAAAATGCAGTTGAATAGGAGTATATACCCAAGGTTTCAACACCCTGACTGCGGGGATGCAATTGCCCAAATCCTTGAAGTTTACCATCAATCAAACACTCTGATCTAATTGCTTCATTAGGATAAGAAAGTGACACAGCTGCAACTGGTGGATAGTAGAACTTTGCAAGTGATTCTGCAGCAACATCCTGTGCAAAAAATGTAGTACTATTGATTGAATTCAGTGATCAATACACCAAATTAAAGAACAAATGCAAGAAATATAACAGCACACAAATGCAGTAGCAGCTACCATTACCTGTTCCCATCTGAAAACATCTCTATCGAGTATATTTACAGGAATGAGTCGTAAAATGTACCATGGTTTTCAGAATTTAGAGTTCACCACATTAATTAGCGAGATTGCTATGGGAGATCAGAGTAGTGAAGAGTATTTTTTTTTACCCCATCTCCCCGATCGAGTGAAATTGCCCATAGTAAACTCGTATTTTCTTCAAAGAATTTGAGGCTTCAGTTTGCGGCCGATCGGGCAACTTTTCCTTGGTGAGTTGATGGGGTTGGGTGATGGCTTGGTTACAAATTTCTCCAACGTTCCTTGTGATTAATAAAATTAATCTTGACTATTCAATTGTAATTCAAGGGCGGTTAGCAAGAGTTATCTAGGGTAGTACTAGCCAGCTATAAAAGTAAGAGCAAATTTTGCCTACGTTTATACTATGAAACTCTCTCTAACTAGCATCTTTGTGAGCTTCTCTTATATTTCTTTATGACAATTCAATATTCAATATAACTTCGTGTACAAACTGAAGATTAAGGACCTTAATTCAATAAGCTTTGTGATTATTAAATCAAGTTTTTATCTATTGTCTATGGTTTCTTTGACGGTTCATACAACAAACACCCCCCCCCCCCTCTTTCCCCCAAAATACCAGCAGGTGGGAAATTCCTGGAAGATAATTACCAAGATCTATGTAACCTTGGCTCGGGAAGAAATGCACAATGTAGGTAAAGATCTGAGTGTCCAATATGGTAATTCCAAAGAATTGGGGACACAGGGACTCTATACTGATACAAATGTATGAAAATATGGCCAGTGACAACCTTATTTTTAGGTGGGTTGTTTGAAAAGTCAACTTAAATTCATTAGTAGACATTAAAATTAATTCAGTCAATTTAAAGATTTATTAGGAGTGATAATGGAGATAATGTAATAGACTACTAATCTGACTTGTATTTCTGATTTAACTAGGCTAATAAATAAAGATTAAAGCGTGAGTCTTTGACTGATAATGGCAAAAATTTGGACACAAATGGATAGGTTAATTTGAGGCTATTACTCTCTTGATAACTTTAGGTTATCACTCTTAGTAACTTGAGGTTACTACTCTCAACATATTTCCTCACAATTCACATAATCGCCTACTGCCTTCACTACTACACTACATATACTAAAGCCACATTACAAAACATAAACCTAATATTAATTGTTCTTGTCCTCTACTGCTGCAATACAGAACCAGGAATCAGTCCCATGCTCCCCTTCTCCTTAGTGTTTTCTTAATTGCTTTTGTCCTCTAGTGTTGTGTGCTACTGTGTTCCTTATTAGCTCAGTGGTGGTAGACACCTGTCTATAACAGATAACTATTTTGTTCTTTAGTAATCTAATCATGCAAGATTAGATTGGGAATTTGAAGACTTTAATTTGATTTTAATAACAAAAAATATTTTCTACGTTCACGAGGGATTGGGTAATGGGGAAGGAGTTTCCTTTTTATATGGTTTTCAAAAACATTTTGGGGCCCTATAGGTCTGGACCACCCAATAGCCCTAAGGAGACAATACCTTAGATTGTGAAGAGATTGGAATGAGGTTGTACAAGAGATATAAGTGTGATTCATAGGACTTTGTACACGGAAAATCCTCAAGATAAGGGAGCATCTTTATCAGTCAAAGTGTACTAAGGATATGGTTTGTTTTACAATTAGCAATGGAGGTAGTTGCGCTAATGTAGCTTCAACTCTTCAAGGGATATGGTAAAGAAGTTGGGAAATTGGGATTGCCCACTCAAACTAATCCTTTACAGTTGACGTTTTCTATAGGGAGGTTCACATACATTCACCTTTGTGACACTGTCCCAATGGATGCATGCAAATTGTTACTTTGAAGAACATGACAGTTTTACAAAAATAAGGTTATACATTATAGGGAATTTAATACATACCAATTTGAGAAGATTAGGTTAGATCCAATGACACCTCAAGATATGACGAGACAAAGAAAACCAGCTGAATCTGACATGTAGTTATGTCGTTCTATTAAGAAAACTTTCAAGAAGCACAAGACATAAATGGCTTTTAGGACACATATGCCTCATGTTTGTTTGAGGTCTAACTTGGATCAATGGAAAAATCAACCACAAAGAAGAATTTGATATGGAATTATAAAGGTCATCTAGGGTATCTTAATATTTAGTTTATTTTTATCAAATATATGTGAGCCCAAATTATAAGGGACGTAGGATTTTATTCAAGTAGGATATTTGTAGGAAAGTTGCATGGTTTTATTTATTTTTAAGAGTAGAATTTACATGTGAAAAATATACTATATTTATAGCAATTAGGAAACCTAGTTAATGACCTACATAGGATCTAAGGTTGTAATGATTTATTTGGGTAGTTTCAAGTTATCATAAAATCTTGAGTAAATTTGTGATATGCATGTTCATAAGAATAAAAGAGATTATTTTCATCCCAAATTTGTAGCCTGAGTAATTTGGTTTTCAAGTTTTTGTTAACTTAGAGATTCTTATCCATAACAGCAATAAATGTAGAATGTTGCCTACTTCAATAGTTTTCTACATGATTTTTGGGAATGGGTTGTCTATGAAAATTATAATCACTTAAACTATTTTACCGAGGATTATACTTCTTAGAATTTATATTACATATTTCCTCTAATCTATAAATATTGCAACAACTACCATTTTAGGAAGTTCAACAAATATTTCAACATTGACCTATTTACACATGTTTTCTCTCTTTTTCTCTCCTTATCACATGGGTCCCTATCTTTATTCTCTCTATCTCTCTCCTCTTCTTAAAACTTGTATGCCATTTCCATGTTGCAATATTTGGGGAACAAAGGAAGTATTTTTTTTACCTTATATAATAAGTTAATAGCTTAACTATACCATTTGTAGGAGTGACATGCTTAATAGCCTCAGTAACATCACTTTTAATACTTACATTTCTTTATTTATTTCTACTTTGTAAATTAGAAAGGGGGGTAGACATATATTAACCTTTCACTTCTTTTGCTAAAATTTTAAACTATCACTTGAATATTACCTAGCAAAATGGAATATTATTGTTGCACAACTTAGTATTATATACAAGAAACTTTATTTAAATAGGTCAGTTTCTTTCTGTGCCTAGTAAGATGGTTTTGTGTAGTTGATGATAGACAACTAACACTTGTAGCACATACAAGGATTTTCTTGTATATCCTTTCTTATTTTCTTGAATCAAACCTCTAAATATCCAAATTTTCTAATAGCAATCTTCATTTGAAAGGCAAAGGTCCCTCTTAGGCAAGATCATTTATATGCTCTTTAGAAAAGTTTAGAATTGGCCATCTCAACTAAAAACTATTTGTTTTTTAAGTCTGATAGCAACTCACATTCATGTGTTTCCATCACTATGAAATGGATTGTTACTTGAGGAAATGATTTTTGTTGGGTAAAGAGAATTGGGTTTCTTTGTTAAATACACGATGGCAACCTTTGGAAGTACATGGCTGAGCCAAAACATTTAGGGCTTTCAAAGATTAATCAAACAGGGATAGATTGGGCAAAATATTAAATTCGTCCATATTTACCTAGTTAGTACATTCATATATATCTACCTAGTCAGTACACTCATCAACATCTACCTAGTGAGGGCAATCACATTGTCCTAATGAAACTAAATCAATAATATAAATAAATAAATAAAATCCTATATAAACATACGAGGAAAGCTCAGGTCAATGTTCTAAACAATTCTAAGTGGTGGAAAATTTTTCATTTGATTTTCTATAGTGACCTATTTAAATTGTTTTATTTATAATTATTAAAAAAAATTTATAATAAAATACATAAAGGAAAGAAGAGCTGGAAATAAATGGTGATTTTAAATAAGGACTTAAAAAAGGAATGCAAGAAACAACATATTAAGCGGTGGAAGTAGAGAATCTATACTTCGGAAAGAGAAGTACTAAGCAAAATGGCAGATAAGGGAAAGCCCAAAACAATTTATTCTAAAAATTTTATAGTCCTAAATTTTAAAAAAAAAAAATTGACGGTATACTTTTAATGGTTTAGCAAAATAATGGCACAATAGTGGATTAAACAATAAAAAAAAAAGAGTTATTAATAGATTGATTTTATTAAAAAAAAAATGGTAAAAACACCAACTTTGCCCGATTTAAGATCCCAACTTTGGATTATTATGTAATATGTAGCTAACTGAACTTTTGGAGTATTCGCTTTCTTTGGGCCTATTGATAACCAACTTAATAGGTAAACTTGCTACGTGTCACTCTATAATCTCAACATATTTGTTCAAGGCTTCAGGCTTTTCAGAGACAAATATTCCTAACCTTTTAGACATAATAATCTAAAGAGTAAGACACTTACTAAGAACACGGCCAAGTGAGACTATCACGTCAAACAATCTGAAAAGCAATGTCAACACAAAATTATAATACTTACTGAAAGCGGATGAAGGAGGCTACTTGCAATATGTGATGGGACAGTCATCACAACACTTTTGGTCCGTACAAAAACCAGTCCATCTGGTGTTTCATAAGTCAGATTATATTCTCCATTTGGCAACTTAACAATACTAGAAAGGGTCCATGATAATTTCACTTTGCTGCCAAGCCTGCAAATAAATATAAAGTTAATATGTCAAGCAAAAAATTGAGCACAAGAAAAAAAATCCAAACATAAAAGCAGAGACTGTTGCATATGCAGTATCCTTCCTGACTGCCAATTTAACTACTTCGTGTCTTAGAGAACACATTTCAAGGTAAAAAAAAAAACCTTTCGGAAATGGCTGTAGGCAACATAGTGAGTCCTTTCCTAAAGGATCCAACTGTCTGGCCCTTTGGTTTAGGGAGGCGCCTGCAACATGATGTGACTTTGGATGATAAGAGGCACCACTACTGGAAAAAGAGACTCACACCTTAAAGGTCTATGAGCCAGGACAAGAGGAGAAAAAAAGAAGCGTCATTACGGATCTCGAGGTGGCTTTGGAGTGTTCTTTCTTTCCTGGATTGTTTTGAGGGTACCGCCAATGATACTACCACCCTTTTGCTCCAAGATCCAAACTTTGCCAAAAGCAGCTTTCATACTCAACTTGGAAGGATCGCCAGCATACACGCCTGAGCAAATAAAAATAGGAGTCAGTGACAGAGCAAAGACCTATCAAAGCTTCTTGAGGTTGGTGTCAAATATCTGATCTTACATCCTATCCTTCGGTACAGAAACTGAAAAGAAAATTAAGTGTTTCACATCAAAATTAATGATACATTTATGAAAAATTTATTTCATATATAACAACATGAATAAAGTGTATGGTTGCCTCAATAAAATCTTTAGTGAAGAGTATAGATGAGATTAAAATGATACTTTTCTACCTCCATGTATAATTTTTTTTTTTTAAATTAGTTTACTTTTTCCAACAAGTTACAATATGGTTGATTAAATACCTATGGCACTAGTAAGCAAGGATTTCTTGTACAAATTAAAACTGGATCTATCATGTATTCAGCTAACTCTTTCTTCTGTGCAACTGTTTAACCAAGGACATGAATAACATTGTTTCACACTCACTTAAAGTGTAATAATTCCTCTACCCCTTCCTCCTCCGTTGTCTCTTCTTTTTCTCTTATGACCAATTAAATCTATAGAGTGAGCGAATAAGTGTTTACAAGAAAGAGAAAAGCAAGACTTGAACCTGAACAAAAGGGTTCAATCAAGCGTTCAAATACTTCATCGCCCAGATTACGACGGACAAAATCTTCAACAGATTCCTCGTGAGCCTGTCAATTTTTCACAAAGGGTAGAAGTTGAATAAGAATTCAAAAGGACTGGTACAAAAAATGTGGAAATTACAGTAAAGAGGAGGACAAAACTGGAGGAGAAGGACGTAAGCCAAGAGCACCGAGTCCAGCCCTAATCTTGCCAGGGAAGCTCATAAGGTCAAAGAAAGGGAGGTCAGTGGGCTTGGACGGTACAGGCCTCAATTTGCCATTCCACAACACAAAACGAGGGGCGTTAGGATCTCCAAACACCAATTCATCTTTCAATCCACTGTCAACCTGTTCCCATTGATTTAATCAATCAACCAATTTATAATTAGTAATACTAACATTTACAGAAGGGAGAGAGACAACCCAAAAAATACACAGACTTACAGCCATGGTAAGCACTGCATCAGATGGCTGGAAGCTGTTAGGTCCCTCTTCCCAGATATAGCCATCGGCCTCCACAGTAGTGATGTTTCCACCAACTCGATCTTTAGCCTCCGTGACAATGAAATTTGGGGAGCGGGAGGAGTATTTTGTAGAGAGAGCTTGTGCAATGCCAAGACCACTGATTCCACCACCCACAATCACACAGTCAAGTACTTCAGCGCCATCGATTCCAACAGTAGCCGTGTTTGTGTTCTGGTAATTGGCTGCTGAATTTGAGGTCGAGACTGTGGAGCAACAGATAATGTTGTTGGTAGCATTATTCTGTGAATTTCCACGTCGTCTTCGAAATGAGAAAGATGAAATTGGAATAGTGATGCGGTTGTTCCTACTATAAGATAAAGACATAGCGGATTGAGGCAGACAGTGGGCAATGGTGCTCGAAAACATCATTCCGGTCATCTCTCTGCCTAAAATCTGATCAGATATTTATATTACAAAGTAATGTAACAATACATTATGGAAAAAAAAAAAAAAAAAAAAAAGGTTCTGCAACACATTAGCAACCAAATTCGATTCAATTATCAAATTAAGCTCGAAAAATCACATAATATTAGGGAAAAAGGCACGTTTGATTCAATTATCAAATTAACCTCATATTTTAGCAACCAAATTCGATTCAAAAATCAAATTAAGCTCGAAGAATCACATAATGTTGGGAGAAAGGCACGTTTGATTCAAGTATCAAATTAACCTCATATTTTAACAACCAAATTCGATTTAATTATCAAATTAAGCTCGAAAAATCACATAATTCTAGGGAGAAAAAGCACAATAGATTCAATTATCTAATTAGGCTTGTATTTTTCTTCTCTAGCAACAAAATTGCTCGTTTTGACCTTTCATAACATTAGCAATTATAACTTACAATTCAATTCAATTCAATTAAATTAAATTAAATTAGATGAACTGAACTTGATATGCGATGATTACAAAAAGAAACAACTTACCTCAGAAGCTGCTTTAATGAGGGATAAAAATAAAAATATCAGAATGCGGCTCAATGGAGAACGTGGAGTGCGCAACAATGGGAAACTGGGGGAGATAGGGAGGAGGAGAACGGATAGGTCTGCCTCAGATAAATTCATTTTTTTTTTTTTTTTTTCATAAAATACAAGTTTATAACGGTAAAATCCAAGTTTATCTCTCACATACTAACATAAATATGTCAATGGTCCTGTTTGGGAGAAAGCTGAAAGCTGAAAGCTGATTGAGTTAGCTGATTTTGACTAGCTGATTTTACTAACTTATTGTATTAACTCATTATATAAAAGTGTTTGGTAAATAGCTGATAGCTTAAAGGTGTTAGAGTATATGAAATGACCAATAAGCTAATTGTAGGGTAGGTAGTTTAGATAGGATTTTAAATTAAATGAGGTTATAAGTGTCATTTCACAATAATTAATGAATAAGCTAATTGAAAAAGCTCCTAAAATGAGCTTTTTCAAAAAGAGCTTATTTAGTGGAATAAGCTCTTTCAATAAGCTTACTACCAAACACTTGTATTAGCTTATTTGACTAGTTAATCAGCTAAAGTTAGTCAAATAAGCTAATATACCCCCAATAAGCTTTCTTCCAAACATGGCCGATGTATTTCACCTCAAAATATAAAAATTTTCTTTTATTTTTGAAGTAATAAAATTGAAATAGTAAATTGACACAAATATCAATACATAAAGATGTATGAAGAGATAAACTGAAATGTTAATCTCAAATATTAACTAGGGCTCCTTTGTTTATAACCGAAATAAATAGTTTTTGTTTATTATGAGTACATGTCATTTTTGTAAATTAATCACATATTTTTCATTAATCAATCAAACAATAACTATATACTAAAAAACACACCAGCAATGACACGTGTCATCTTTTGGTGTGTGTCCTTATTATATTTTTTAAAAAAAAATTACAAAAATTGATAGAAAATATATGCATATATTTTCTTCCAAAATTTAGGAAAAAAAATCATAAAATAATATATTTACCAACATAGATATCTAACCATATTTTTATATACATTCCCTTATAAGCAATTACTTTTTAATGTACAATGATTATTTATAATATAGTAAAAAATCATGAATATATATCTTTCAAACTAACATAATTGGTGAATGAAAAATTATCAAATATAAAATAAAAAATAATATGCCATCATGGTTTAAAATAGAAGAAAGCTTGAATAAAAAAAACATGTAGTCATAAAGGATTAAAAAAATATATTTTAAGTTGCTTGATTTGGGATAAAATAAGAACTAGATTTTGAACCAAATTGTTTATTATATTTAAATATAATTTTAAATTAGTGAAAAACCATGCATGGCACGGGATCTAACCTAATTCATTAACTAGTCTTCTGGCCCATGCAATGCACGGCTTGTTCATAGAAAATTGCATTGAGAGATGAGTGAGAAAATACCAATAAATAATTATGAGTGTAATATGTAAATGAATACATAATCAAAGAAATAAAAATTTTGGGACTTTAATTGAAATGATACTTAATAGAAAGAAGATGGAGGGACTAAAATCAAAGAGAGAAATTAAAAAGGTTGAATTAAAGAGGGGAGATGAAGATGAAGTGTTTGATGAAGGAGTTAAGAAAAATTGTATAATCAAAAATAAAAAATGTTATACGACATGTGGCACGTTGAGTTGAAGAAAAAGGTTGGGAAATGTAATAGAATAATGACACATGTTTTTATTGGTTTGCTTTTTTAAATACTAAGTATAGATATAGATAATAGCGGGTCTTATAGTTGATGATGACTAGATAATGTTTTTGATTTATTTACCAAAATGTTATGTAATATACAAAAATTGTTTATCTCGGTGATAAACTTGGACATCCTCATTCAAGTTTATAATTTACATAATCAGTTGTCGTTTTGGTGAGTTTTTTTTTGTATAAAAAAATAAAAAAAAATAAAAAAATAGATGAAATGACAAATTTAGCCATGGAAGATGCAAGATCCTTCATGTCTAGACTCATCAGCGGTTCAAATGGCTCCTCTATATCCTGCAATACAATCATTAAACAAAACCATGTGATACATTTGTACTAATAAAATATTTGAGTTATTTAAAACAACATTGCAGGCACGCTTACCTCGAGACGGATTAAAACCTTTTGAACATCACCATCACAACATATTTCAAAGTGCCCTTTAATTGGCTTATACTGAATAATAAGTCAAAATTAAGAGACATTAATTCTTTTCAAAGTAGAGGGCTAGTATCCTAGTACAGACTTGTTATTCTATAAGCCTTAAGCAATAAAGAAAAGAGAAGGAATTGCGTCTGTCCGAAATGACAAAATGCGGATTTTTGATATCCTCAATTGGTTGGATGATATCCTTTACTAACTAGATGATAGCCTGGTACAAACTTGTTATTCTATAAGCCTTAAGCATTAAAGAAAAGAGAAGGAATTGCGTTAGTCCGAAATGACGAAATGCGGATTTTTGATATCCTCAATTGGCTGGATAATATCCTTTACTAACTGGATGATATCCTTTATTGGCTGGATGAAATTTCTACTACCTGGATGATATCCTCTATTAGCTGGATGATATCATATAGCCAGTAGAGGATATCAACCAACCATGATATCATATAGCCAATAGAGGATATCATCCAGCCGATAAAGGATATCATAGACACAATCATATATGATATCATATAGCAAATAGAGGATATTATCCAACCATGATATTATATAGCCAATAGAGGATATCATCCAGCTAGTAGAAATATCATCCAGCCAGTAGAGGATATGTATAAATTATTGGAAGATATAAATTATTTGATGGAGGATATGTATAACTTGTTTGAGGATATGTATAATTTGTTTGATGATATGTATAACAATGGCAGAACCTCCATTGAAGACCTCGTACTCAAGGTCATGAGTATAACATAACTTGCTCATTTCTCAACCAAAATACATGCATATGTTATCAAAATGCTCACAATTCAACATACAATCACATGGGACAATCAATTTCAACAATTATACATCAAATAAGAAAGCCCCAATTCAATTTTTTGGGCATTTTTCGAAAAATCCAAGAATCTCAAGCAATTAACTTTCTCTCTCTTCCATCATGGATGACCTCTCTCCTCTCTTTCGCTGTAACCAGCACCAACTTCTCATCGGGTGGAAACTTGTTCTTCATCGCAAGAAGATGAAGATGATACCTTTTTGACTGACGAAACATTGGGTGTGGCTTGTCGCACCCAATACTTTGTGTAAAGAAAAACAGGGTGGTATAAATGAAAACTTTCATTTTACAACATTTATTATCAGATGTTTTCAATATTGCCTCTTTTGCTTTAATAGAGTGATGGTTGTAGTTCTCAAATTGGTAGATATCTTTACATAATATGCTATTTTGCCTAAATTTATGCTATTGGCTCTTAATCTAATGTTATGAAAATAATTATGAGCACAATTTTATTTCATTAATAATTACTTCGGTGTAGATTAATGTTTTCTATGTTCATATAATTAATATGATAACTCTAATATATTTATATAATACACACACACACACACACACACACACACACACACACACACACACATATATATATGTATATATATATATATATATAATTTAAGCTTGTATAAGAGCAAGTTTAGCACCAAGTTTTAAGACTTGGGGTGACATCATCATCTTGAGTTTTAAGACTTATGTTTAAGACTTTTTTCATTTTTCTTCTTAAATCTCAAGCAAATCACAAATTGAGTCTTGAAATTGCAAGACTCAACTTAAGACTTGAGATTGGGACCCACCTCAATTTTATTTTTATTATTTTTTTTTACATTTTTCTACATATAATTTGAGTCTTAGGGCTAAAGTGATAAATTTGGACAAGTCTTAGTGAGTCTTAACAAGTCATATATTTGAGTCTTAGGGCTAAAGTGATAAATTTGGACAAGTTTTAGTAAGTCTTAACAAGAATTTAATGACATCATTTTCAATGGGGACCATCAAAAATGATGTCACATCTAAGTCTTAACACTTGGGGCTAAACTTGCTCTTAATCCATTGGTATTATTGTTGAAATAAAATTAGTTATTAAAATAATATTAAAATTATTTATGTATTTAACAAATTACGTGAAATTATTATAAAATAACAAATTATGGGTAGCTGTGTAAATATTATATCTTGCATAGTTAACTCATATAAGACAAGTGGAGTCAATTGACCTTATTGCTTTAAACTTAGATCCGCTTATGGTAACATCACCAATTTGAATTCTCGCACTTCATTAAATTTCCTGATGATTGATTCAGTTTGATTGGAACAGAGAAAAAGAGAAACAATTATTAAAAAGGAAGCATAAATCAATTCATCTGTTGTTGATTAAATTGATTGTGTGCATCATGTGTGCATCAGATGTTTTAACTGTCATCGATGCTAGTTTGACATTTCTGCTTTAGAAACGAAAACATACAGGGTAATGGGGAATGGTAATAATCTAGGAATGTTAGGTTTAGAATACAAACAAGAATAATCATTGGCTAACTAGGTAGAAAGTCATATCACTCATGAGGAATTGAACTCTGCTTTCAAAGTGATAATAATTAATTAAACAAAATCATGATATTTATAACCCATATTAAAAAAAACCCCAAAAATTAACATTATATTAATAACTCTGGTTCAAAAAATAACCCAGAAATTAACATGATATTAATATCTCAAATTTAAAAAATAACCAGAAATTTAACTTGTAATCAATGGTGACATAGGTTTCATTAGAGCTAAATTCATATTTATCATCAACATCAGAGTTAGAGTTATTGGGCGGTTACTGCGAATGTTGGAATTGTGGTGGCAGCTGCTTATGCTGCTGGTAATGCTGATTACCACTACTACCACGACCAAATTCGCCCCTTCCACCATTATTGGCACCTCCGTATCTTCCACCACTACCATCATGACAATGGCCGCTGCCACTCTGACCGCCATCCCCTCTTCCACCACTACCACCACGTCCTCTTCCATAACCACCTTACATTTTTGTTTTCCTTTTTTTACATACAATTTTTTTTTTAGAAAATTGAAATTAATACTGATGAAAATGCGAGGTTTAACTGTTCTGTTTATATTTAAGAGAGGAATTCTAGAAGAGTTGGAACCCTAATTTGTGAATTTACAATGGTGTCCTTTATGCTTAACTGTTAAGCCCAAAATGAGGGTTTCTAGAGCAAATGTAGGGTTTATAGAGAAATTGGAGGAATTGAAAAGAGTATGGAGGAGTTTGGGATTTAATATACCAAATCCTTAATTTAATTGTATTTCAATAGCTCAAACTTATAATTCCATAATAAATTGTTCAACACCTTATCTCGGTGTTGGGTTTTGGTAAGTCTAACTCACTGCGGAACAAAACCCGACCCCCAAGACCCGCTCACAATTATTATAATTAAATGACATAAATAACAAGAAAAAGAGAAAAGACGATCTTACCCTTGTCGCTGATGGGCGTCATTTTTGGCGCTCAAAAGAATAAGATTTAGGTTTATTTTCTATATTTTCTTTCATTATTTTCATATAATTTTCTTAGTTTTATTTGGTTTTCCATTTTAATAATTCATTTTGGTTCTCGATTAGTTTTTACGAGTTTTTCATATTTTTAGATGATAATTCGTTTTTTTAGTTTTAGTTTATTTTATTTTGTTTTCTCCCTTAGTTTTATTTGTGTTTTGTAGGTGAATAATCAAATTTCAAGTTGCCGCGATCTCGTGATTGCGCTCTCATTGATTTTGGTGATGAACACGCAAATTTTGAGCATTTGGGGCTGCCTTGCTCATGGGCATCACATGAGCCCGACAGTCGAGAGCGCAGACGAGCCACACCAACTCTTACTCACGCACTTCCCCTGGCCCCGCGGCAACCCCACTAACAAAGCACCAAATCAGCCCACACACCTACAGTTGCATCAATCACCGCAGCTCCTTACACTTCCCCTGCTGCCCCTAATCAGCCTTCTTGCCACCAAATCACACCACCACTTCCGCAACTCCTTGCAGCCGCAACCAACGCCACAATCTACTGCCTCCCCTGCTCCACCAGCTCGCTGCCACCCACACCAAGCAGTAGCCTCGCACCTTCCCCTGTTTTCCTCCGCAAACCACCACCTTTCTCACCTCCAAAATCAACCCCCTCAAGGCAGCAGCCACGCCTCACACCATCAGCCACCAACAGCCACCCTTTGCACCACCTCACGCACCTCTAAACCAGCCACCATCTCCACGCAAACCGAGCTGCTGCAGCCCCGCAAACACTTCTGCCAACTGCAACCAGCAACGCCACTAATACCCTTTGCTGCGTGCGCACAAGGTGGGTTCGAATTTGAGCCGTTGATTTTGATGGAATTTGATGATCGAACGGCTGTGATGATTTGCGGTGATGATGTGCGAAGCATGGGATTATTCCCTTATATTGGTGCAGCGAAATATCGAAGTCCACTGACTTCGTTTCTTTAATTCTTTCTTTCTTTTAATTCTCTTTTTAATTTCCCTTTTATTTTCTATTTCATTTTCCTTTTCTTTTCTTATTTTATTTTTATTTCTTTTCCTTCTCTTTTATTTTTCTTTTAACCTTGTAAATATAAATACCCATTTTGGAGTAAAATTAAGAGAACAATTTTAGAACAATTAGAATCTAATTTTAGATCATATATTTTTAGCTTAGGTTGAAAGCTTCTCTCTCTAGATCTAGGGTTAGTTTAGGAGTAGTTTTAGAGAGAGAAAGTGAGGGATTTCAATGGTTATTTGAGAGATTGAAGATTCAAGATGACAATTGTATTGAACATCTCCATTATCAAAGATTTCTCACTCTCTCTCCTCTTTATTGCTTTGTTTAATTTCATGTTTGTTTGGTTTGATTTTGATGTTTGATTCTTGATTAGTGTATTTGTTCTTGATATTTTGTTGATTCTTGATTTCTTTAGTTGATTGTTGGTAGATGATGATTCTTGAGTAGTTTGGCTAGGAATTGGGTGAAACTTGTATGATTGATTGATTGTGATTAATTTGGGAATTATGTTGATTGATTGTTGAGATTAAAGTGATTAATGAAGGTTTGCATGTGTGTAATTCGATTAGGCCTTGAGAATTATGCTAGATTGCATTGTAATTGCTAATGACACGACTAATTGATTTAGGAATTGCAATTATCAATTGGTTTGGATTGTGATTCTTTTAGTTTGTTATTCATAGTGAACCCTAGCTTAACAATTAGGAGATAGCTCTTTGATTCCAATTGATAGCTCTTATCATTAGTCTTCACAACCTTTGATTGGCATGATCTTCCCAAGTTGTTGCAATTGTCATGATCACTTGTTGATCCCCATTGCTAGTGTTTTATTTGTTTGGTTGTTTGTTTGTTAGTTGTTAGTGTTCCTTCTTCACCTTTGACTTCGACTTAGCTTAGGCGCATAATTGAGAGTGCTTGAACATTACCGTTCCTTTGGGTTCGACCCTTGACTTACCTCTATACTCGTATTTAGGTTTGTTAAGTGTTTATAAATTTGTTTGGCTCTAGGGAAGATTAGATAATGACCTACTTTTCCCTACGTCAGTCACGTGCTTCGCTCACACCCGGAGCTCCTACTTCAAAGCCAAGTCTTGCAAGTGCAGAGACCTCCTACGGTATCCACCCGCAACTCGACCCGATCGGTCTCTTACTCGGAGTTTAGCCGAGTCACACCAAAACACTACTCGAATATTATATGAACTTAAAGGTTTTCTCTCAAGTGGAGATGCCTTTTTGAGTTCCTACTCAAGTGAATAATCCCAAGGTATGCCTTGGCTATTTATAAGGAGTGCTTCCTTGTGAATTCCTCTCATCTTTCAATGTGGGAATTTTTCCCAAAAAGATCTCACATAGAAAGAATGTTGAATTCAATTCCTAGTTAAATAAACCAAGAAATCACTAAGTAACATGTGTCACATGGTTAGGTGAGGACCACTTCCTCACTTGCTCCCCAAGACAATTCACATCCATTGTGAGCTAACCATGTGGCACCCAACCTTGAGCCCCAAGATGGGTTCGGTTAGGCCGCCACCCTTCGGCCCGCGTCCATGACTCGTCACCCAGGTCCGCGCCTCGCTTCCAATGTGGCACGCTGCCCACGTGGTGCGCTGTCAACGTGGCATGATGCCACTTGGCGCTGCCACATGGTGTGGGGCCACGTGCGCTGCCACGTGCGATGCCACATGGCGTGCTGCCATGTGTACTGCCACGTGTGCTGCCACATGGCGTGCTGCCACGTGCGTGCCACGTGCGCTGCCATGTGGCGCGCTTCCCTAGCCTTTCGCGTGGCTACGGTTTTTACTTGTTACTTGAAGCATTTTCCCGTCTTGCCAATTCCTAAATTTTGGCTCGACTTTTGAGATTCGATTCCGACGCTCTAAGCTCGGAATCCGACGTCTTTGTTCATAGTACTCGAGTGACTCATTAATTCCTTTCGGATTAATTCATCGTATCGGATCGTTAGTTGCTTGGGTGCGACCCGAAGGGTTCAGTTAAGATTAAGCTGTAATATTAATTATGGATTAATATTACTGATCGGAAGCGGCCTCCAACTAGGCATTCTGATCACTTGACCTCATTGAATAATTAGCTTTCTAATAATTTCGAACCCTCTATCGGAATAATGCACTTGTTTGAAGGACACCATTCCTATCAATCTCCCACTTGTCCTTCCGGACAAGTGCGCTTTTAGTGTATAGCTTGTTTCCTATGTCACTTAATGTCTCTTCATGAACTATAAGGTAAGATTATTCGTCATCCTTATTACGTCCATAAGTGTTTCTCGAAATCCGAGTTCGACTGTTAATAAGCAGATGATTTCTAAAATCTTTCTAAGCACGGCCATGCAATTTTACAGTCTCGCTCTTCGAGAGGCCTTGTAAGCAACAAAGACATGTTCCCTATGGTTAGTAGGGGGACATTCCCAGTCTTGTACAGTCAGCTTCTCTTACTAAGAGGACCTAGCCGCTCGAGTGTTTTCGTTATAATCCCCATGTACGGCAGACGTTTGACAAACATCAAAGCGGACTAGTACTCAAACAAGAGAACTCACAATAATCATGGTCGAGGAAAGAGGTTCCGGTAACCATAATGAGAAATATACTTATGATGATTTTTAAATCTCTTAAAGTATTTTCATAGGTCGATCCAGTATGGTTCTAAACCAATACCTGTGCAAATGATTTATGACAATCATGTCCTTGTAGCACAAGAAACGGTGCTATAAATCAAACTACACACTAATCTCAAGTTATCATTAATTGTCCATCATTTAAATGACCTCGATTAGGGATAATTTTCAATTATAATATTCAATGTTCACTTAATAGGTGTTTCTTTATCCAAGATTGGTCTTGATACCCTATTTCGAATATTCTCAAAATCGAATGGACTCATAATTTAATTCTAAACCACAATTAAATAGTTTTGTGGAATAATTAGTAATAATTTTTTATTCCACTATGAAACCTTTCAACGTTTCATTTTATGATAAATGGTTTTTCCAAATGTTTTAAGAGTAATACTCTTTATAAAACATTTATAGAAATCACACCTATATTTAATATGCTTGATCTCTTTCGTGTAATTGTGAATGTTGTCGTTCACTTATTGCATAGGTTTAGTTATAATTATTTTGCAAATCTTAGCATCTTCATTATTGATCACTTTCATAATCAGATGATAAAATTTGAGAGTGTCATGGGTTATATGTAATTTAGGATTTATTGTCCAAGTGATGGCTCCCACTCATTTTCATTATTGAGATCTTCAACTTGACAATCTACAATCATCAACGTTAAACAACGAACTTTCCATTTAACATCTTCCTTATTATTGCCTTTAAGGCAACAATATTCTCAACATATATTTTAGTAGACTTCCTGATGATGCTTTGCTTGGGTTTCAACCAAACGACTCACAATGATTTGGGATACCCTAATCACTTGTGATCTTGGAAATTTACTTTAAATTTCCGCACATTACACATGGATGCACATCCATGTTACCATTCTCAAGCCATGATGTTTCTTAGCTCGTCCTTACAAATGGCATCGTTGTTAAGGATCTGATCCTTGTTAAGGTCTGTGCTTGCAACATCAATGCTCAGATTATATTTGTTTCCATGTGTTAAGAACTCATCCTCATACTTAACCAATTGCTTTAGATGTTCTTGATTATAATATAACGATCTATTACATAGATTCAAGTTGATTGGTACTATACACATACTCCACATGCTCTAAGAAAGTAAGTCGTGTGACGATTCTATATTGTAGCGTACATGATGGGTTTAATTGTAGAATGATTCTCAATCTTATTCCATCCATGTTACATTTTAGCTCATCTAGTTTCACCGAGTCTTGCTAATCTGTTTGCTATGTGATGCGGTTGAAAGTCTCTACTAGAGTCTTTCTTGTTTGACTTAGTATTTAGCCTAGCTTATTCTTAGTACAAACATTTACATAGTTTTATACATATGAGTCGAAAGCCTTTCAAGTCCTTCAATTCATGTTTAACACGGTAAATTCCTTTACTCGTTTAAACATTTTATTAAGTCTATACAATAGATCTTAATTCCCAATATGTACTAAGTATCATCTTTAGCTTGGTCCATTGTTGAAAATACCTTCAAATCTAAGCATTTAGCATTTGATAGTTAATTCACAATAGAGTTCGTAAACTTCTAGTTGGACCTTACAAGATTGACTCTTGCTCCCACTAAACTTCTTATCCATAAGTATTTCTATGTTTCTCCATAAGTCAATCCTTTTATTATCTTTATGAGAAAACTCGTTCCAATTCCTTTATGCCATGCTTCCTTCAACCCCATAATGGATTTCTTGAGCTCGCTTTCAAATCTAGCATTATTTAGATTTTCAAAACCCTTAGACTATTTTCATAGTCACTTCCAAAATCCTATTTTAGGAAGGCAGTTTTGGTATCTATTTTGCCATATTTCATATTTGAAATTTTGCTAGAATAATCATGAAAAGACTTGAGCATTCCGATTGGTTAATAGGTATTTATTAAAATCAACTCCGTGAATTTAATTATATCCTTTTCAACCAATCTAGCTATGTATACATATACATTTCCACATTTGTTAGTTTTCTCCTTGAAAACTTATTTGCGATTGGTGGGTCTTTCACCCTTCATGCAAATCAATCAAGTTTCAAACATGATTTTCAAACATGGAGTCTATTTTAGATTTTTATGGCCTCTAACCATTATTCGGAATTTGGATTTGTCGTAGCTATCTTACAAGACATTATTCCCTTACTATCTAATAGTAAATAGTATGCTTGTAAGTCTTAGGTTTATTTCTAACTTAATAGAAATTTATAGGATTCAATCCAAGCCTTTGGTGAATTCTATACCTATACGGGGTAATTGCATCAAACACTAAGTTTCAAGGCGCTTTTCAAAACCCTTTGATTATGTTGATCTTACTCCATCATTCCTGATGTTTTGTGAGTAATGAATTCTCTTTTAAGGCACTTATAAAGTCCTTTTGAGTATTCTTGATCAATCATTCTTACGAAGCCCTTTTAAAGTCTTATGAGATTATCAGTTCTAGTTTGTTGCTAAGCTCGATGGTCATCGAGTTCATTTTTCTCCCACTTGTCGTTTTGGAAATGTGTTAGTTTCCAGAAAGACACCACTTAGAGCAACAAACATTATGTTCTCAATTAGGTCGTGGAGGTAATGCCCGTAGTCTCACTTGAATGCTTACAAAGAGACATGTATATTATTTTTGGGTAAAAGTTCGTTATGAAAAACAGTTAGCTCCCACTTGAGCTATCTTAGCCTTTAATGAGCCATTGAGATCCCACTAAGCCACCTAGCTTCCATTGAGCTAGTGGGCTCCTATTGAGCTACTTAGCTCCCACTGAGCCAATGTGCTCCCACTTATGTATATACTTGAAAAGACGTTTAGAAGTTATTTCTATCCATAACTAAATATGGCGTCCTTTCTTAGCTTCGACATTTTATTTAGTGTAACATTATTAGTCATTTGTGTAAATCTTTAAGAACTTTATAGGAAGGGATGTGATTCATCATCGTTCGAGTCATTTTTAAATGACATCAAGATCTCTGTGAGGACATACTATGATCTCTGCGGAGTTATTTATGAAAATTTCCATTCATAACTTTGAGATGGTCACCAAGTTATCGTTGCAAACCCAAGGATACTATTATGGCGAGGGATGAATAAAAATCCAAAGCTCTAATTCAAAATTCTCTTGATAAGAAAATTTTTGTGTTGGATTGGCACTACATAAGAAATCTACAAGAATAGAAAAAGAAGAAAAAAAGTTCTACCAAACTACAACCGCATTATCTTTGTTTTTTATTTGATTAATTGAACTTCGTTGATTAAACCGAAATTCTTTAAAAATCTCCACCCTCTTTAAAATATCATAAACAGTTTTTGTCGGTTGAGCACCTTTTTCAAGAAACTCTAGAATAAGAGGAACATTTAAATAAGTTTGACTTTTTATCGGATCATAAAAACCCACTTTCTGCAAATCTCTTCCTTGTCTTCGGCACCGAACATCAATTGCAATGATTTGATAGACGGCTCATTGGGATAGATTAGGTCAACAACACCCCCCTTGGAAACGTATAGGAGGTTTTTTCCTCGTACGGCTCGAGAAAAATGATTCAAAGTTAGGTATATATAAATTAGAATTCCCAATTAAATAAGCCCATAAAATCATCAAATGAATTAGACTAAGAATTAAGTCCTTTTCATTTCTTTATTTCCTAAAAAAAAAAATCATTTGTATACTCATAACTCAAGTTGAATAGCTCAAACGAAAATCTTGCATTTCATTTATTGAGCAGTCTCAAATACCCTTTTGTCTCATTTAGAATCAATTTGAATTCGAAATTCTGATCCAAATCCAAGTGTTATGACAATTAACAATTAAAAAGGTATTTCCTTGTTTCGGAAATCTTTATCTTTTTTTTGAATCATTGGGTTTAGACATTACTTCGTTGATTAGTAATGCTTTCAAAAATGGCAGCAACATGCCCTTTTTGTTATTTCGTTCTATCAAAGAATAGAATCATTTGGACGTCAGATTCCCGACGATATATATAATTATCATATTATCGAAAAGGTTTTAGCCATTCCAATAAACAATTTTCCTTTGGGATTTGAAACTTTTTTTTAACCTTTCTATTTTTCTGTCAAAGATATACTTACAAAGTTGGTCCGACTTATTGATTGACACTAACCCTAGACCTTTCTCTTTTTCCTTGAGAAATAGCTCAATACTTTATTCCTCGAGCTCCATCATGTACTAGTTTCATTCCAACCCCAACAAAAAATACAATGCAGGTTCGAGTGGAAGAGAACAAAGGATGTCAAGTTAAGAGCATCCTTTATTAGAGAATGATGGATACTAAGAATCCACAACGGATCATGTCCTTCAAGTCGCACGTTGCTTTCTACCACATAATTTCAAACTAAGTTTTACCATAACATTCCCCAAATTTGGAATCGGTATGCGGTTAATTCAATTATGAAATCATGAATAGTCATTGGTTCAGTCTGAACAACCAATACATGGGTATGGAATATATCTTAAGTTATTATAAGATATTTTGAGTAATACAATTCTTCTTTTTTTACAATAAAATAAAGGAAATATCCCTAAGAAATACAAATCCATGTTTCTTTTTGAGCTCGACCATTAATTTAATTTAATAAATGAAGAATCAAAAAAATAAATCAAAATTTAATAATAGGTTGGAAAATCAACGTTCTTTTCTGGGATGAATAAAAAAATAACTACCCTCTTTGTATATTGTATAGAAATATATTGGGGATGTATATATGCTTAAGGGCACTCTTTTTTTGGAATTCAAATCAATGTATGTAATCTATAACCCCATCTTGCCTAAATCTCCAACGAATTCACTTGTATCCGTGTGTGATTTGAACACTTATCTTCCTTTCATTTGATGAAATGGGAAAAAAAAAAGATTCATTTTTATTAAAATCAATCATTAACAGAAAGAATCCAATTCTCTCCACTATTAAACTTTCGAAACCGAAAAATGCAATCTTAAATTACATATGCTCTGGCTCTGGGATGGAAGGATTCGAACCTCCGAATAGCGGGACCAAAACCCGATGCCTTACCACTTGGCCACGCTCCACTTATATTTCTATTCTACACTACTAAACACTAATATTGTTACTAATTGTTCGTCAATTCCAGCCCAAATAGCTAAAAATGGATTCGATTCCGTTATTAGTATTTTGATACGTGTAGGTATAGAATTCAAATGAATTTATTCATCATTACATAGAATTCCATTTAGATATTGTATGAAAGTAGAATTTCTTCTATTCTCGACAGAGAGTAGAAGGTTTTTTGATTGAGTGAGTAAGTTAAAAAAAAAAGAAGGCCCTTTATCTTCATTTTTTCTTTCTATCAATAACTTAATCAAAATGCAATAAAAAAAATGTCTGTTATGCTTAATATCTTTAGTTTGATGTGTCTTAATTCTGCCCTTTATTCGAGTAGTTTTTTATTCGCCAAATTAGCTGAGGCTTACGCTTTTTTGAGTCCAATCGTAGATTTTATGCCAGTTATACCTTTACTTTTTTTTTTCTATTAGCCTTTGTTTGGAAAGCTGCTGTAAGTTTTCGATGAGCTCTTTCATCGTGTCCTAGAACAATGAATTCTTTTTTCGAGAAAAATGATTCTAATATTCTAATACTAAATAATTGATAAAATCGGATAAGTCTTGCCATATGAACTATTGATTAAAACGTTCAAATTTTTGAATCAACACAATTCATATTGCTTCGTTTTCCGATTATAACTCTTTTTCGTAAATGAAAAAGTTTGATCCTCTATAAAATCAACAAGTAGGTATAAGAAAATTATGGATAAGTAAGATAATAATATATAAGATATTACTAACTTCATTTTTTATTGATTTTTTACAATTACAAAAATTGTTTTCAATTTTGAAAAACTTTTTCGGGTTTATTAATATGGGATATATGGTATAAAAATAGAGAATCTATTCTCTTTTTACAAAAAAAATGATCTTGGAGATTGTGTAATGCTTACTCTCAAACTCTTTGTTTACACAGTAGTAATATTCTTTGTCTCTCTCTTCGTTTTCGGATTCCTATCTAATGATCCGGGACGTAATCCTGGAAGCGATGAATAAAAGGAATTCTTTTCTTTATTTTCATCTATTTTTTTAGTATTCTATTTTATATAGACAAAATCTATTTTCTAATTAAAACTTATTAGAATGCTATTCTAGATTTGTAATTTTTTTAGTTATATTTTGAAAAAAAAAAATAAAAAAGATTTAAGAACTTTAAACAGAAATCAAATAGTAAGATTCCGCTAACAAAGGAAACTGAAAGAGAGGGATTCGAACCCTCGGTACGAATGACTCGTACAACGGATTAGCAATCCGACGCTTTCGTCCACTCAGCCATCTCTCCCCGTTGAAAAGAAAAAAGGAATGGTCAAATATTAAATAAATAATTTATCAAAATTCAAAATAGAATCTATATAACAATACGGTTTATATAACTATATATAATATATACAAAATAGACAAGTTGTATTGTGTAATACAACATTAAGTACAAGTTTTATTTGAAATTCCACCCCGTTAGATAAAGATAAAGTAAGAAAGATTAGAAGGATTCATTAAAAGATTCAATATCAAATCTATTTTCTATTAAAATAAAAAATAATAGAATATATACAAACAAAAAGACTGAATATTAATAGAAAATAGAGAATATTCAAATATAGAAAGAAAAGAAAAAAGAAAGACTTCTTCACTCGAAAGGGCCTTTTTGATTCCCACGGCCTGGCCTAATTCCGTCCCTCGCCAGGCCTTTTTGTTTTGACGGATTCATAGAATCTAGACTACAGAAAACTATTTATTTGATTTTGATAATGATAAAAAAAATGCTTGTTATTAAAACAAAAGCACAATAATAAAATAAAACCAACACGCTATTTATTCTTATCTTTTCGTCCCCATTTATTCTATCTATTTCTTTTATTTTTTTAGTTATTCAACTATATTTTCATAACCTCATCAAATCCTCCAACAAAAATTCCAATACTCCAAATTTCATGATTCTTTTATAATCCTGTCTTAATTACATCTAATTTGAATGTTCGACAAAAGTTCTATTTGGATACAATAATCCAACTGTAGCGGGTATAGTTTAGTGGTAAAAGTGTGATTCGTTTTATATAACCCTTTAATAGTTAAGGGGTCTGCCGGTTTGATTAATATTCCGATCAAAAACTTTATTTCTTAAAAGGAATTAATCCTTTCCCTCTCAATGAAAAGTTTGAGGAAAATTATACATTCTCGTGATTTTTATCCAAAAGTTAATTAAAAGTAGAATTTTTGGATTATGAAATTACGAAACAGAAAATTGTATTGATATTGAATTGGATCAATACTTCCAATCGAATTAGTATAAGTAAAAGATCCATGGATAAAGATTAAAAAGGGTTTTTAATCGTTACTAAATCTTCTATTTTTTCTAGAGAGAAGCAAAATAGCTATTCAATGATGACTTTAGTTTACTAGAGGCTTTAATCAACATATTTCTTTTTGTTTTAGCTCGGCGGAAACAAAATACTTTTCCTTAGGATTCTCTCAACTAGAAATAGAGAACGACGTAACTAGAAAGATTGTTAGAATCACGTTTTCTAGAGGGATCATCTAGAAAGTAAGTTGTTTTGAATTAAATAAATGCATTCATACAAATAGCTGACATAGATGTTATGGGTGAAATGAATTCTCTTTTGTTTTGTAATTTCGTTCCCAGCTTAACTTAAACTTAATATTTGGGAATTCCCCATTTTCTTTTCCATAAAGGAGCCGAATGAAACCAAATTTTCATGTTCGGTTTTGAATTAGAGACGTTAAAAAGAAGAAATCAACGTCGACTATAACCCCTAGCCTTCCAAGCTAATGATGCGGGTTTGATTCCCACTACCCGCTCTATTATGTATTCCTTAATGCATCATTGAGTTGAATACACAATTTAAAAAAAAATTCTCATCTCACATATGTTTTTTCAAAACAAAAAAGAAGTTTTAAGTTTAAAATAAAAAATGCTAAAAATTAGGAATCAAAAGCGTCCATAGTCTAATGGATAGGACATAGGTCTTCTAAACCTTTGGTATAGGTTCAAATCCTATTGGACGCAATATATTTCCATATACTCAAGCAAACATCGCTCGATCTAATCTAGACATTTTGATATCTTGCCAAGTCTATTATGTACTTCACTGAAGTCTTGAGCTACTTAAGTCAAGTTTGTTCACATTTGATGAATATGGCCATATTCTTTCAAATTCTTTGTGAAACGTTGAAGTAACTGAATCCTCTTTAGCTTTCGGAGTCAATTGTCTTTACTAAGAACAATAGCTCTTTGCTTTGTCGGTTTCAACAAGTAAGACTTGCTTGTCTTAGAACGTTTCCGAATCGATCAACTGTTAAGAGCCTATATAGCCTTGAGTACGTTCTTGTTAATGTGACATTGCTAAAGATGTTTGGAACACAAATCATGCCCATGACTTGAACTTCGTGAGTTTATCATGTTAGAGAAATGTTTGTTTATAATCAAGCATTCTTGACTCATGGTTTAGATAACCATGGCATTCAATTAAATTCACAACTATTTCTCTTTACTTTGAATGTGAGTCTTTCCGTGTATAAACGGATCATTTGCTGATTGTGGAACATAATAATAACCATTATTCGTTCCAGCCTTAGCTTAAAAGGTCTTTAAACAAAGCATACAACCTTACAACTGATGTAGCTCTTCTTTCTTCATTCTAAGCTTGTAAGTAAATAACTTAGCTTAACTTCAATAGTTTGAGGTCACTTTCACGGAACACTCAAGCAGTATATGATACTTGTAAAGATAATGACTTGCTAAGTTAACTAGAATAACATGAACTCTTTAATAGAAATGGAATTTTATTCCTTTTCTTTGTTCCTTGTTTCATATATTTCTTATATATACATTATCTCATAACCTTTAAGAACCAATTCTTTAAGTATATTTGACTTTTATACTTTGTTAGGCATGATTAAGTATCTAGTGTGCCGTAAAACAAAGTTCCATCTTTTCCTTTAATTCGTACTAGAATTACTACATCAATGAGTTGTACTCATTAGTGTATGAAGCGAAAAGATATGTTGGTTGTCAATCATTTGACAATTTGAGTCTGCAACTCAATACTTCACGTTTATCAAAACTACCTAGTATTTTGAATACATGATGTCCAACCGCCCTTACGGACTTAGTTATAAAAGTCATTTATGAGAATTGTATTTTAGAAATGCCTTTCCTTTCTTTGAGAACTATTCTCCAAGATTTCTTTACCAGTCATTAAAAACAATATAGTTTGATTTGGAATTCTACAAATATAAGTACAAAGTATAACCATTTATCAAGAAAATAACATAATAAGTTTGAAATTTAAAAGCATTCATGCAAACTTTCAATCTTGTTAAGTGTTTTATCCACGCAATAAATTTGTCCCCATTTGGCAAGAATAAGGCGATTCCAAGATCCAAAGAATCAATGAGTGATTAAGCATGCTTTGGCTTGTCTTAACACTTATTAGATCCAAAGAATCAATGAGTGATTAAGCATGCTTTGGCTTGTCTTAACACTTATTACTCTAAGGTAAGAAACTCTTTGCTAATGGCTCCAAGCCACTCTTGGTTAGATAAATCGTCGCATCTAATGCTCTCTCAACAATTTATCCTCTTTGCCACGATATGTTAGGACTCATCACTCATATCATTGAGTATAACCAAAACCAACATGTATGCAATGTCTTGCTTTGGCAAACCCATCAACATACCTTACGTTCCTAGGAGTAATAGTGATGCCTCGCTTTGGCGTAGCCCATCACTACTCTCATTAAGTCGGTAAGTGTTGTTTTGGAATGACAAGTTTTACTCAAAATTTTAGGGACCTAGGGTTTCTATGTTGGTTGATTTAAGTGAACTTAATTAATCATCACAACATTCGAAATCCTAGACATGCATCTAACATTTTATTCATATATATAAGCATAAATATATATCGTAAACATAAGTAAATGATGCATTTTGGCAACTAGCATGACCCCTTGAGTCTTCAGATCTTCAAGAGTCCTGAATTGCATCTTTATGGTTTCGTCTTCCAAGAAACTCCGTCTTCAAGACATAACCAAAATAATGCAAATACTAGTATCTACGATTAGGACTAATCTAAATATTAAGGTACAAAAATACTCAACAGTTCGCAGACCGTATTTAGATTTACAAAAATACATGACTGAAAGTAGTTCATATTTTCTATCCTAATCGGGCCCCACTAGTTGCCATTTTATAAAACCTGTGAGAGAACATACATTCCATTCATCCATTCACTATATGTGAATGGCCCATGCATTAAGTAACAATGCATAAACACGCGTAAACTAGTAACTGACTTAGGTGGTTAATCCGATTAACGCGCCTAATTAAAACTAGTCAAAGTTGTTTAACCGATTATGTGATTAAGCACAATTCAAAATTGAAGCTCCCACTAAATTCCGCATCCAACTTAATTAATCCAATTAATTAAGCCGGTAAACCCAAAATTTTGCAAGTGACGCTCAAAACCGAGGCCTAGCCTCCAAAATTTAATTAAATTAAATAAACATAAATAAAATAATTAAAAATCTACAAAAATTTGCAAAACTCATAGCCCCATCAAGCTCGTGCGCCTAGCACCAACTACTCGCACACACGCACATACTCGCATATCGACACACCAACCAGCAGCCTCGGCAGCTACATGCGGGTTGCGTAAGCAACCTACCTGGCCGAAGGCTTGCTCGTGGTTATTGTGCCTCGATTTGCGTGCTCATGCTTTCCGGGTTTTTGTCCCGATTTTTGTGTGACATAAAATTAATTCTAAATTGATTTTAGAATCAACATTTGAGCAAAATGAAAATAAAACAAGTCCAACTTAATTAAATTTAATTTAAGGGCACAAACCAAATTAATTCCAAGAACCATTCTTTAAATAAAATTTGGTTCAACTTGATGCAACAAAATGAAGGGCTACTCTCACTATCAATTTAATCAACATAAATTAATCATGAGATTTGACAAAATTAAAAGGGAGTTGGAACTATGAACGTAAATATTCAAATAAAGATTCCAACTTTAACTTGTGAATCCTTGAAAAATTATATTTTCCAATATGAAGATTAATGAAAAATCTATCACAAGTTTGAAACTTTATGATTCCAATCAACTTAATAATGATTAAATCAAAAGAGTTCAATTAACATACATGGAATTTAGTAACACAAAGTTCCAATCACTTAAAATAATTAAAAATTGAATCTTTGGTACTTAAGAGCCTCAAGATATAAACTTTTCACACTTACAGCAATTTATTTGCAAATATGTGAAAATTTGAGCCAACTATTAAACACCAATTACTACCAAGTAATTATGCTCAAAAGTGGTCTAAAATTGCAGAAGCATAAAGGAAAGAACCAAATGCATTATCACAATTAATATGCCATTAGAGATTCAAGGTTTTAAAAAATTTAAAAATTTTCGTCAAAACGAAAAATCCCTCGAAACAGGCATTTCTGGGCAGAATTTGGCTTTTTCGCAACCCTTAAAGGATCAGAATGTTTCCAGAATATCGATTCCACCCAAAATAAACTAGTCTTGGGCGAAAATCTAGGTTTCGGAGCCAAAATTCTAAATAAAACGAGATTAAAATTAATAAAATCGAGCTACTAATCTAATTAGCAACACAACCAGAAATTAAATCCATTTTAAAACCTTGAAAGTTTTAGTTATAAAAATAAATAAGCAAGGCTCCAATACCGCTATTAGGTTTCGGTAAGTCTAACTCACCGCGGAACAAAACCCGATCTCCAAGACCTACTCCCAATTAATATTACTAAATGGCATAAATAACAAGAAAGAGAGAAAAGACGATCTTACCCTTGTCGCGTGCTTCGCTTACACCCGGAGCTCTTACTTCAAAGCCAAGTGTTGCAAGTGCAGAGACCTCCTACGGTATCCACCCGCAACTCGACCTGATCGGTCTCTTACTCGGAGTTTAGCCAAGTCGGACCAAAACACTACTCGAGTATTATATGAACTTAAAGGTTTTCTTTCAAGTGGAGATGCCTTTTTGAGTTCTTACTCAAGTGAACAATCCCAAGGTATGCCTTGGCTATTTATAATGAGTGCTTCCTTGTGAATTCCTCTCATCTTTCAACGTGAGACTTTTTCTTAAAAAGATCCCACATGGAAAGAATGTTGAATTCAATTCCTAGTTAAATAAACCAAGGAATCACTAAGTAACAAGTGTCACATGGTTAGGTGAGGACCACTTCCTTACTTGCTCCCCAAGGTAACTTACATCCATTGTGAGCTAACCATGTGGCACCCAATCTTGATCCCCAAGATGGGTTCAATTGGGACGCCATCCTTCGGCCGCGTCCATGACCCATCACCCGGGTCCGCGCCCCGCTGCCACATGGCGCTGCCAATGTGGCGCGCTACCCACGTGGCGCGCTGTCAACGTGGCATGATGCCACTTAGCGCTGCCATGTGCGTTGCCACGTGTGCTGCCACATGGCGTGCTGCCATGTGCGCTGGCACGTGCGCTGCCATGTGGCGCGCTTCCCTAGCCTTTCGCGTGGCTAGGGTTTTTACTTGTTACTTGAAGCATTTTCCCGTCTCGCCAATTCCTAAATTTTGGCTCAACTTTTGAGATTCGGTTCCGATGTCTTTGTTCATAATACTCGAGTGACTCACTAATTCCTTTCGGATTAATTCGTCGTATCAGATCGTTAGTTGCTTGGGTGTGACCCGAATGGTTTAGTCAAGATTAAGCTGTAATATTATTTATGGATTAATATTACTGATCGGAATTGGCCTCTAACTAGGCATTTTGATCACTTGACCTCACTGAATAATTAGCTTTCTAATAATTCCGAACCCTCTATCGGAATAATACACTTTTTCGAAGGACACCATTCCTATCAGTCGGAATATCAAAAGCAAAATGAGTGAAAGAGAATAAAAACCGAAAATAAGAATGCAAATGAAATTGAAATTGAGGCTTTGCAAACTATCCATTTTGTGCTAGAAATGCATAGGGAATTATATTGACTCAATACCCAAAACACTATTGCGAAGGAAATTGATTCAAGTTTCCACTTAATATAAGGGGTGTAAATGTGATAGATAGATATAGGCTTTCAATTAACTTTTTGCCAAAACTTGCATTTTTTCACTGAATTGTCATTTGTTTGAGAAAACTTTCCAATCTCATTGATTAACTTGGAATTTCTCCTCTAACTACCAAAATTAACATTTTTTGTGTTTAAAGTGCCATGAGGGGAGCTCTAACCACTTGAATTATCCACCACTCTCTAGTTTACTTCGTATACATACACTGAAGACATGGATGAAAAGGTAAGTGGAGGTAAATTGTTCCCAACATCGGATTTAAAGATCTCCTTATGAAACCAAACCATTCATTCTTCAAGTCCAAAAAAATTGACCTTCAAATTCGATGAAACGTCCACACATCTACCACACCATCACAACCAATAAAAAATGGCGAATCTCAATCTTCTTCCTCTCCATTTCCTCTCTCTTACTCATCTTTTCTCTAGCTCTTCTCCGACACAAATCATCTTCAACTGCCCCTTCTCATTCATCACACTCAAGAGATTTCACTAAATCAAGTCTTCCACAAATCCCGAGGTTCTCTTACTTGATATCAGCGACCAGAGGCGAAGCTCCACAAGTAAAAAGATTGCTTCGAGCCTTGTATCATCCTAGAAATTACTACTTAATTTACTTTGATCTTGATGCTTTGGATGATGAAAGGGTTGAGATTGCTAAGTTTGCAAAATTGGAGCCGGTGGTGCGGCAGTATAGGAATGTTTTTGTTGTTGGAAGCGCGGATTTGATCATTTCAAAGGGTCCAACTGCTTCAGCTTCATTGCTTCATGGTGTTGCTATTTTGTTGTGACAGGCCTAAGATTGGGATTGGTTTATTAATCTTAATGCTTGGGATTATCCTCTTTTTTCACAAGATGGAATTTTTTTTTTTGGCATTTTTTTGTTGAGCATTTAGTTGTAGTGTTTGATTCAGAAGCTATTAATTATTCTATATTGTTTGAGAAACGTAATGTCATGTAGGCCATAATCTGTTGAAATTAATTCCACCTGATTTAGGCGGCGAAGGGTTTGTAAGTTCAGATAAGATAAGTTCAATAAAAATAAGTTTAATAAGAGTTAATAAGGGTACTGAAATTCAATTTACATCTATTACAAGTTTTGGTAAGTTTTGATGGGTGAAAATCAGGTAAATATAACCCATCCCTAAGTCAATGATGAACTTAAAAATTTTTATGCTCCAGAATTGCATTTTTGGATGAGCATGTGTTATTAATGATGACTTGTTTACAAAAAGAATTTTCAAAATTAATTTGAGTTTGAATGGATGTTGCTAAAACATGTGTATTGGTAGATAATGCCCTTCGGACTTGGAAACAAGAAGCGGGAGTGTAAGGGAGGTGTAGACACCCAAATGTGTCTCCCCAAAACCAAAACCAGTGATGAATACCTTTCACGTCATTTGATTATCGAACGAAGTGAAAGTGTGAAAAGTCTAGTGATATGGTCGTTTTTATAAAAATATTTCTTTCTGCTTTCGAAAATATTCCTTTTCGTACCCTATTTATGAAAAACATCCAATCCAGTTTAGTTTGGTCCATGATAAGGGTCCAATAATAGTGTAGTTGGATTGGGCTCGTAAAGAGTTTTCCAACGATATATTATAAGCCCAATTCCGATGAATAATGAGGAAGTTATGGATTATATTAAATTGGGCTCGAAATGATTTTTATATGCGGCCCAATGATCTAGAGGAGGGCCTATTAGTTATTATCCCTAAAGTTATTAGGATTGATTTAAATCTTCTAGAATATCTAGAAGGTTCTTTTTAATTCTAATGAGATTAGGATTGATAATTATATTTAAAAGAGTTTTATTTAGTATAAAATAAGTGTTTATGATAAATTTTATCTTAAAACTGTTTAACGTGGATTCTCATTACTTAAATATATTAGGAAAAGGATTCCGTACAAAAGCGCGTTTTATCTTTTAATTAGCGCCAAACGACAGGTCTGTCGCCTAGCGCTAACATCTGTCGCCTGGCGCTAATCTTGTCGCCTCGCGTTGATGTCTGTCGCTTGGTGACGGATTCCAGATTTATTCCGAATAGGACTTGATTTGATTTCGTGCTATTTTTCCTATAAATAGGGGTCGTATCTCCTCCGTTTTCATTCATCAGTAATCAATAATCAACAATTATCAAAATTCAATCATTCTCTCTCTAAAAGCTAGAAGCTCTTTCTCTATTATTTTTCTAACCCTTCCCTCTCTCAAAATTCCACATACATTAGTTCTAGACACACCTAGCCATGTTCGAAGTTGCCTTCGCCCTAGACGTGAAAGGTTGATATTTCTGAGGGTTTGGTCCCAAATCCCTATTTCAATTATTTAATTAAATTGTTTTGTTTTATTATTTTCCTTGAAGTTACTAACACGTGTAATTTGTTATTAGAAAGAGGTACGAGGCATACAAGTAAGTAATTTAATTGCTTTATTGATCTTTGGATATAGAAATCATGCCTAGGATCTTGCTATTATTATTATGCTTTATTGAATATTATTATTGGTTGATGATTGTTATTATGTTGCTTGATATATATTATTGTTATTGCTTGATTACGCCATCTCTTGCAGGATTAAAGGGAATTTGTACTTGTAATCACGCTTAATATGATAATTAATAATCTTGTTTAGGTTAATATGATTATAATCAAGTGATCGCCAATAATAGTTTTGTTTGTGCATTAATATTCAACTAACATAGATAAACAGGTTTAGGGTTAACCTATTTGATTGCATGTTAGTCAGAAAGCGCACATGAATACGAGAAGAATAAAGCAGAGGCCTATTTTTAGGGCAAGTTCAATCTCTTTCAGGTTGGATTTGTACCTTCATCCCCGAACTTCCAGTCATGGTTCCAGACCTATTGGAGTTAACGATCTCCTGGATCGTTAAGGGGTGTGACCTTCACCCTGTGAACGGTTTACAAGTTCCTAAAACTTGTTGGCAACTCTTTTACTCTAGCTTCCTTCCCTTTGGACGCCACCATGCTTAAGTGTATGATCACAGTGGGGCTCAAGTGTGGGATGCTTAAAATATTTCCTACAGTTTTTTGGCGACTCCGCTGGGGAAGATTTCTATTTTAATTCCTAAAATTTATTTTGGCAATAATTTAGAATGAGTGGATGAGACTCGAAAAGTTCTAAGTATTTCATGTGCGTAATTTTGATTAAAATTGTGGCATATGCATAAAAAGGTCCGCATTGGAAAGACCATCCGAAATGCATCAAAAACATAGGATTTTTACACGTAGGAAATTAGGGAAATATCTTTCACAACTAAAATCGAAATAATACTACGAAAAAGCTGGAAAATTCAAGAATAGAAAGCTGCCAAGGCATGTAGGAATTAGCGCTGAGAAAACAGAGTCAGCGCCGAGCGATGGCTCTGTCGCCTGGCGACAGTACTTATCGTCTGGCAACGAAGGCATCGTCTGGCGACAGACGCTATTTTCTCGTGCTAAATTCTTCCAATACCGAGCCAGAAATCTACCTTCTTATTTCGACTAGTTTCTTGTACTATTTGCTCGGTTTTACTTCCTGATTGAGTTTTTCCCTTTTTTCTGAAACCCATATGTGTTCTAAATATGGCCATAACCCTTTGGGAATTCACGCTCCATCTACCCAATCGAATGCTCCTGGCAACGAAGGGTACATCCAAGTTTGTTGAATTCACCAAACTATGGAAGCGAGTTTAACTTCCGGGGTCCCATCCACTCGCGCCAACCCTTCCAAAGGTAAGGCTTCCGTGCGGTGCATTCGAACTCATAACCATGGACCCTCTTTGACTAACCCATATCCTGAACTTTAGAGAACTAGAGCCATGGTTAGGCTGCAAACTCATTGCATCATATCGTGACTATATGACTACTTGTGCATTATTTGTTGTGCATATCTTATATGTGTTTTCCCTTAACTGTTTGTTGAACTTGTGAATGAGTTAAATAAACTAATTAATGACTAAAGGACTTTGCTAATTTAATTAATTAATTAACAAATGATTAAAGTCTAATTAAATTGATCAAACTTGACTTAGTATGACTTTAGGCTTGTCCCTTCAAAGTAAAAATACTGGAAACAGTCCCAGACCAATGTTCCGGCAATGTCGCAGAGGTTTGGACTGTAGCGCCACGTGCTAGTGATTAGCGCCAGGCGACAATGTTGTCGTTTGACGCTGGTCCTTAGCGTTTGGCGACAGTCCTGTTGCTCCGGCGACAGTCCATGTTTTTGCTCGAGTCTTCACAATGAGTCTAATTAATCAATTACTTAATCAGTTTAACCAGTTTATTAATGACAATAGTCATGTTTAGTCCTTAATTAAGTCTAGTCACATAGTCTAGTCCCATGGTCATGACACGAGTCAAACATGTCACCTACACTCACTAGCCTTAGCACACGCTTTGTGTATATGTCATCATGACCATGTCTTAGGTTCATGCATGAATCGATTTTTTAGTCATTTGAATTGGGGGTCCACTCTATCCCTAATTTTTCCATATCTCTCCATCTACATTGTCTCTCCATTCTCTACATGATTTCTCCATACCTTTATTCTTCCTACCTCCTTCCATCTATTGCATGTTAAATAGAGCTTGAGTCAAAAATAAAAACTTATCCCTAATTTCGCTTTCCACAGCACTTGGTCAAGGAGAGAAGGGATATTAATCAAGGGCAACACCTTTGTTCAAATACTACTTTTTGAAAAAAACAGTTAGTCGGAAAAGAAAAGCTAAGAAGATAATGGCGTCTCAAGAAGAAGTTAACGAACTTAGGAAGGACGTGGCCAACTTAATTGAATTGATGAAGGCCATGGCTCTTCAAATCAATGACCCTATAAAGCAACAACAAATGGGGCTCATGCAAGAAAGCTTGAGCAAAATATCCAATGATTATAGATTCCAAGGCATTAGCTCACAAGGGGTCTCAGTGGATAAGGAACTTCTTCCGCAGAAGTTTAGTGCCAATGACATCCCTAAGTTCAAGCCAATAGACAATCCTTATTTTCACTTAAGGGCTTTTGAAACCATAATAAACATTAAGGGGACTGATAGGAAGATTTTTCATTCTTTGTTCTCACTATCTCTTGAAACCATTTGTCAACATTGGTTCTTTTCCCTTGACAAAGAAAAAACCTCTACTTGGGACATAGTAAACGCTTTCATAGATAGATACAAGTGCAACATCCAAGTCGACACAGACCATAGACAACTTGAGATGTTAAAACAAAAAGAAAACATAAGGTTCACTTCTTTCTTCAACAAGTGGAGGGAAACTTCTGCTAATACAGTTGAAGTTCCTACTGAAAAGGAGTCCGTAAGGATGTTCATAAAGAACCTTCAAGACAAGTATTCGAAGCATTTGAAATATTAATATAATTTTAATACTTTCAAGGCCGTCTACGACATAGGTATTGAAATCGAAGATGACCTTGGGAAACAGAAAGCTACTAACAGTAGTAACAACAGTGGCTGGAAAGGAAAGAAGAACGACAATCCTTCTTCTTCTGAAAACACCTACTCTAGTAACAGTGTTAGTACCTTTGACCATAATGGTGTCTTAGCCATGGATAATCAAGGATCTAAAAGGAAACCCAAAAGAGAGTTCACACCCATTGGAATGACTTATGATGTTGCTTTCGATCGTTTCCATGATCGAGGATTAATCAAACCTATTGGCCCTACTGAAGATCCAACGCCAGAAAGGCGATCTTCAAGATGGAATCCCAACTCTTATTGCAAGTACCATCAAGGAAAGGGTCATACCACGAATGAATGTTACAGATTTCAAAATCTCATTCAAGACCTCATAGAAGCAAATAAGATCCCATTGCCTCTAGCTAGTAAGAAGACCGGATGATGATCAAGCAAAAGACACAAGGCGAGCTTCAACGACTAGATCTCATGACCTCTTTTTCTATCTTTTTTTTCTATTCCTCCTTTCCCCAATAAGTCTAGCATAGGCACCCTTCATCCTCCTTAGATTTATTTTTTTAGAGTTTTATTTCTACCCTTCATTTTTTAAATAAAATGAGCATTTATTTTCTTGCATATGATCGTTGCATTGCAAAAAAATAAAAAAAAAAAAATCCATGTTGAACTAAGCACAAGGTATACCAATGATTCGAGGCACCCCTTGTAGCCTATCATATCACTTTCACTCTTAAAAAATATAAATCCTTTCTTGACAAGCCACTTTGAGCCTCGTCTACTGATAGACCTTTCTTTTTTCAACCCACATCTACTAACCTTGGGATGGGATGGTGTGCAATTTATGCAATTTTCAAAGAATAAAAGCTTGAGTAAGTTCAAAAAATTCAAAATAGGAAAAAAATAATAAAAGTGTGCAAAAGGGAAAGTGTTCCAATGTCTTTGATAAGAACATGTCTCAGATTGAGTCTCGTATCGAGTGCTAGTACCGTGCCTGAGGAACATGAATGCCAAGTGAGTGATAGACCGCATGATCGGGATTGCCCACACTTTATCAAAATAAAAATGATAAAGCAAAAAAAAGAGAGAGAGCAAAAATAAAAAAGAAAGAGCTCAAAAGTGAGAAACCTCAAGCATAATAATACAAAGATTCAAAAGCAAGGTTGCACACCTTGGGGGGCTAATCTAGGGTCTTGAGCCTTTATCCCTTTCTTCTTCCACCTTTACCCTAACCACGTTACAACCCTTAAAAGACTACTTTGAGGTATACACATACTTGTGCGAGGTTCGGCTAGAGCTACGTTTGGCCTGATTCCTACCGGATACGTAGGCAACCTCACATCGAGGTGCGGCCGTAATAAAAATACATTCATATTCATATTCACACACTTACACCATGATCATATCAAGGAATTTCCAATGCTCATCCCTTTCCATTTAGAGCTAAACTTGGGGGCTTGATCCCTACATCATTAGCTTACCCGGCCTGAGAGTCACCACCATTTGACTCTTCTTGAAATAATATTTTTCCATACCATTAGCCTTTGCAGCCTAACTTTAGTATCACTTTCACACACGTCACAGAGACATGACCAAATGATCCACCTCTTAGGAACCTTGTGTCATAAAGTCTTAGCATAACGTTGAAGCATGCCTTGTCATATCAAAATCACTCATCATTGCATCAATAAGTATGAAGTACTTAGCCTCCGTGCCTAAGTTACCTAAATACTTTCACTATCGAATCAACTAGGATAGTCTAGGATATTAAAATCCTTGCACTATGAGATACAACGTGGAAATCTATGAGATACAACATCGACGCCTACACTTGACTAAGCTCATTCAACATGCACCTTCAAAAACTTCACTTCTTCCTTTTTTTTGCGTCTTTCTTTTTCGGGAGAAAGTCGGTACCCTCCACAAAAATAATGGAAATTTTTGTTTTTCTGCGTTTTCGAGTCACACATTGAGTCATGAGCCAACACTTTGCACACACGAGTCACATGAAGTGAGTCATCATAAGTCAAGTTTATACTTTGAGTCGAGCCATGACAAGTTATATGTGTTGAAAACACATTAAATATTATGCAATGAATCAAGCAACACTAAGCCTTAGGTCAACCCTAAAAAAAAAGAGATGAGCAAAGTCCTATAGTCTAAAACATAAATGCAGGTACGAGCAACCTTTACAAAAGATTTGAAACAAAAGGACGCAAACAACTTAGCAAATCAACTAGAGTCAAATGGTCATATTGATTGATTGGGTTCCTTGGTACGCCAGTTAGCCCTTATAAGCAAATTGACATGATTAGTAGTCGGCTCGATTACAATCGCAGTAAGTGATCGACCTGACAAATGATCGTCTCACTTGACTTAAAGCGCCTAAGTATTGGCTCATCGTAAGCACCGAAGTAATGGTTCACAAAGAAGCACATCACCAAAACGACAATATATCCAAGAGTGAATTGTCGAGCATCAAATCTTTGACAATTTTTCCAAGATTGAATTGTCATCTTAAACTGGCAATGTTTTCAAGCATGGATTGTCGTGCTCCTTCTCTATTTGGCAAGTTTTTCCAAGTTCGGATTGTCATACATTCATCAAATCCTTGGCAATATTTCCGAGATTGGATTGTCGTGCATCAAGTTCCCTATGGAAAAATTTCCTAAAATATTGTCTTAAGTTTCTATTCATCTTAACGTTTTGGCAAAGGTTCCCCAACGTGGATTGTCATTCATTTCAGTAGAGGCAAATTTTCCAAAAGGGATTGTTGATCGACTCCTTTTTGCAAATGTTCCAAGACGTGGATTGTCAATTATGGCAATATTTTCCCAAAAGGATTGTCGCATAATATTGGCAAATTTCCAAGGTGGATTGCTTTCAAGAGTTATGTTCCAAGACGTGGATTGTCGACCGTAGCAAGGTTCTTATGACAGATTGTTACGAAGAATTAGCAACTTTCCTTAAATCGGATTGTCGTACATCATTCAAGAGTTGTGTTGGCAACTATTCCTAAAGAAGAGAGGATTGTCATCACCCCCAAGGCATCAACAGCAGCGAAGCGCGACCAAATATCACAGCAGAAAAGTTCAAGCGAGTTTTGAGGATCAACAAGCGTTGGTCTTCGGTAATTTTCTTCGGAATATTATCACAACAACTGAGGATGACTTCAAGCAGAGTGATCTTCGACAGTGTTCCCTAGGATGTGGAAGGTTGTCAGACAACTGAGGATGGCTTCAAGCGGAGTTATCTTCGACGGTGTTCCCTAGGATGAGGAAGGTTGTCAGAAAACAGGAGGTGACTTCAAGCGAAGTTATCTTCGATCGTGTTCCCTAGGATGTGGAAGATAGTCATAAAACAACGGAAATTGAAGGCAGCTGCAAGCTGAGCAATCTTCAGGCGATATCCCCTAGCTTGAGGAAGATCGTCAAACAAAATTGGTTACTCCAGAGACGTGTGCTCCACGGTGCAAGATACGCGTTTCGTAACTCTTTTATCTGTTTAACTAACGCTAGTTTGCAGGTATTGACGTTACAAGAATGATTTAGGATTGCAGAACGTTCTGAATCATTCTCCGTCCCTATCGCTACTTTGACTTTTTGTTTTCGAAACTTGCGTTTCTGCAAACTCAGTCAAAGTGGGGGCTTTTGTAGACACCCAACTGTGTCTCCCCAAACCCAAACCCAGTGATGAATACCTTTCACGTCATTTGATTATCGAACGAAGTGAAAGTGTGAAAAGTCTAGTGATATGGTCGTTTTTATAAAAATACTTCTTTCGATTTTCGAAAATATTCCTTTTCGTACCCTATTTATGAAAAACATCCAATCCGGTTTAGTTTGGTCCATAATAAGTGTCCAGTAATAGTGTAGTTGGATTGGGCTCGTAAAGAGTTTTCCAACGATATATTATAAGCCCAATTCTGATGAATAATGAGGAAGTAATGGATTATATTAATTGGGCTCGAAATGATTTATATATGCGGCCCAATGATCTAGAGGAGGGCTTATTAATTATTATTCCTAAAGTTATTAGGATTGATTTTAATCTTCTAGAATATCTAGAAGGTTCTTTTTAATTCTAATGAGATTAGGATTGATAATTATATTTTAAAAGAGTTTTATTTAGAATAAAATAAGTGTTTTATGATAAATTTGATCTTAAAACTGTTTAACGCGGATTCTAATTACTTAATTATATTAGGAAGAGGATTCTGTACAAAAGCACGTTTTATCTTTTAACTAGCGCCAAACAACAGGTCTGTCGCCTAGCACTAACATCTGTCGCCTGGCGCTAATCTTGTCGCTAGGTGCTGATGTCTGTCGCCTGGCGACGAATTCTAGTTTTATTCCGAATAGTACTTGATTTGATTCCATGCTATTTTTCCTATAAATAGGGGTCGTATCTCCTCCGTTTTCATTCATCAGCAATCAATAATCAACAATTATCAGCAATCAATCATTCTCTCTCTAAAAGCTAGAAGCTCTCTCTCTATTATTTTTCTAACCCTTCCCTCTCTCAAAATTCCACATATATTAGTTCTAGACACACCTAGCCAAGTTCGAAGTTGCCTTCGCCCTAGACGTGAAAGGTTGATATTTCTGAGGGTTTGGTCCCAAATCCCTATTTCAATTATTTAATTTAATTGTTTTGTTTTATTATTTTTCTTCAAGTTACTAACGCGTGTATTTTGTTATTAGAAATAGGTACAAGGCATCCAAGTAAGTAATTTAATTGCTTTATTGATCTTTTGATATAGAAATCATGCTTAGATTATTTTGTTAATTCCTAGTATCATGATAGGATTTTTTTTATTAATTCCTAGTATCATGTTTAGGGTTAACTAATATTTCTGATATTATGAATGTTTATGATGCTTCCTATTTCTTTCCTAATAACATGTTAGTATCATGTTAAGGCTAATTGATCTTTGATGTTTAGTGACATGCTAGGGTTTGTTATTAATCTTGCTAGTATCATGCCTAGGATCTTGCTATTATTATTATGCTTTATTGGATATTATTATTGATTGATGATTATTATTATGTTGCTTGATATATATTATTGTTATTGCTTGATTACGCCCTCTCTTGCAGGATTAAAGGGAATTTGTACTTATAATCACGCTTAATAAGATAATTAATAATCTTGTTTAGGTTAATATGATTATAATTCAAGTGATCGCCAATAATAGTTTTGTTTTTGCATTAATATTCAACTAACATAGATAAACAGGTTTAGGGTTAACCTATTTGATTGCATGTTAGTCAGAAAGCGCACATGAATACGAGAAGAATAAAGCAGAGGCCTATTTTTAGGGCAAGTTCAATCTTTTTTAGGTTGGATTTGTATCTTCATCTCTGAACTTCCAGTCATGGTTCCAGACCTATTGGAGTTAACGATCTCCTAGATCGTTAAGGGGTGTAACCTTCACCCTGTGAACGGTTTACAAGTTCCTAAAACTTGTTGGCGACTCTTTTACTCTAGCTTCTTTCCCTTTGGACGCCACCATGCTTAAGTGTATGATCACTGTGGGGCTCAAGTGTGGGATGCTTGAAATATTCCCTACAGGAGGTGAGAGGGATCGAAATTGCATATGTTGTTAATTCAGCAGGACAATACTAACTCTTGATGATTATACGATTTTTGAGAAAGCATCTTGTTAAATTGTTAGGGTACCATGCATCAAATCTTGAAAACTATAAGAGGGACATAGGAAACATTGTAACTCAACTTACTTGATTTGAAAAGTTATTTATATAAATAGGATGGAGAGAGTAAATTACCCATGTTACAAGTCTTCTGTAAAACCCCAACCCCAAAAAAATTAGGGAGGGGCCTATTGTCACGAAATGCGCATCGAGGGCCAACAACTATCCCCACAGACCAACACGAGTCCTTTCGGCGCATTTTGTCCTCACTCATGCGCACCCTAGGAAAACTTCCCAGGAGGTCACCCATCCCAAGACTACTCCCAGCCAAGCACGCTTAACTATGGAGTATTTTTAGCATATGAGCTACCTAAAAGGAAGATGCATCTTGTTGATGTGAGTAGTATATCAAATTCCTTTAAAGAAATCATGAGGGGTATTACATACACCCCCACTTGAGAACGGCAACGCCCTCGTTGCGCCTTGAAAGCTAGGGACTCCAGTATTACGCCTAATGGCAACTGGGTAGCCAAAGTGTTACATCCAGTCTGGCTATGGCCATATGGCCCTAGAATTCTCCCCCGCTAAGCGACTGACATAGGATTAATTATCCACAGTCAGCACGCGTTCGCAGGGTTGCTCTGATACCATTTGTAAAACCCCGACCCCAAACAAATTAGGGAAGGGCCTATTGTCACGAAATGCGCATCGAGGGCCAACAACTATCCCCACAGACCTACACGAGTCCTTCCGGCGCATTTTGTCCTCACTCATGCGCACCCTAGGAAAACTTCCCAGGAGGTCACCCATCCCAAGACTACTCCCAGCCAAGCACACTTAACAATGGAGTATTCTTAGCATATGAGCTCCCTAAAAGGAAGATGCATCTTGTTGATATGAGTAGTATATCAAACTCTTTTAAAGCAAATCATGAGGGGTATTACATCTTCAACCATATGTATATTAATAATTTCATAGAGTTACACCCATGACCCTATTCATTGTTAGCCATCACTTGATGTATGGATAATTAGTGTAAAATTTTTGTAAGCAAATTATATGAACTTGACGGAGGGAAAACTAGGTCGTTGACTAATCCTCCCTAAGCCAAACAAAATTTATAAACACTTAACAAACCTAAATACAAGTATAGAGGTAAGTCAAGGGTCAAACCCAAAGGAACAGTTATGTCCAAGCGCTTTCAATTAAGCGCCTAAGCTAGGTCAAAGACAAGAGTAAAGAAGGTAACACTATTTAACTACCAAAATAAACACCCAAACAAATAAAATAATGGGGAACGGGGATCAACAAGTAATCATGACAATTGCAACAACTTAGGAAAGACATGCCAATCAATGTTTGTGAAGACTAATGATAAGAGCTATCAATTGGAATCGAAGAGCTATATCCTAATTGTTAAGCTAGTGGTCTCTACGAATAACAAACTAGGAGAATCACAATCCAAACCAATCGATAATTGCGATTCCTAAGTCAATGGGTCGTGTCATTAGCAATTACAATGCAATCTAGCATAATTCTCAAGGCCTAATAGAATTACACACATGCAAACTTACATTAATCACTTTAATCTCAACAATCAATCAACATAATTCCCAATTTAATCACAATCAATCAATCATAAAAGTTTCACCCAATATCTAGCAAAGCAACTACTCAAGAATCATCACTAATCAACAAGCAACTAAAGAAATCAAGAATCAACAAAATATAAAGAGTAACTACACTAATCAAGATCAAACATCAAAATCAAATCAAACAAACATGAAATTAAAGAAGCAATAAAACGAGATAGAGTTAGGAATGCTCATTGATAATAGAGAAGATCTTCAACACAATTGTCACCCTTGTATCATCAATCTCTCAAATCACTATTGAAATCTCTCACTTTCTCTCTCTAAATCTACTCCTAAACTAACCCTAAAACTAGAGAGAGAAACTCTCAACTAAGCTAAAATTATGATCAAAATTATGTCTAAAGCTCCTTACAAAAATCGGTTGTAAATGAAGGATTTATGTCTTCGTCATGTGCAATTACTAGATATATAAATGGATCAAATTATGGAGATAGTTAATTTCGTACATTTGGGTCGTCGTTATATCATGGCTAGAGGTACTAACGATCTTTTTGCTAGTAAAATAGGCCAAAGCCCAATTGGACGGAACCTATAAGGTCACACAAAGGGCCTAGATCGAGTACGAGAGGACGAGGCCCATGATGGGCCTCATCCCCTGTAGTGGCCGACCATATGGAGGAATAAGGAGGGTTTTGGGCTTCGTGACTTAGTCTAATTATAATAGGATTATAAATAGACTAAGTGCCTAGGGTTTTCAGTAGCGCATTATAATTCAGTAATCAGTTTGATCAAACCCTAATTATCAAACACGAGATCAACCCCTCTCAAACTCTCTCTCACGGCTATCTCCTCCTCCCCGACGCCGGTCTTGGTGGTTCGTGGTGGTCGGTTTAGTCCATTAAAGGTGGTGATCGCGGTTTGTTGGGTTTTGATGAGTCCAACTTACCGCGGAAGAAAACCCGAGCCAAGACCACACTCAAAATTAATATAATCACAAGACATAATTAACTTAAACAACAAGAATTAAGGAAAGATTAATACCTTTGACGCGTGCTTCGCTCTCAACAAGAGCTCTTACTTTAGAAAGCTTTTAGCTTCGCTCGCACGAAGACCTCCAACGGAAGTCCACCCACAACATGACCCCGACAATGGTCCAATGCTTAGAGGTTAGCTAAGCCCGACCTAATACTCGAGTAATTATATGTGTTTAAAGGTTTTCTCCATGGAGATGCCTTTTATATTACCTTACTCAAGTGAACAATTCCAAGGTATGCCTTGGCTATTTATAAGGAGTGCTTCCTTGTGAATTCCACTCATCTTTCAATGTGGGACTTTTTCACAAAATGATCCCACATAGAAAGAATGTTGAATTCCATCCTTAGAGCAAATTTAGCCCCAAGTCTTAAGACTTTGGGTGACATCATCATCTTGAGTCTTAAAACTTAGGTTTAAGACTTTCCCCATTTTTCTTCTTAAATCTCAAGCAAGTCTCAAGTTGAGTCTTGAAATTCCAAGACTCAACTTAAGACTTGAGATTGGGACCCACTTCACCCACCTCACTTTTATTTTTATTATCCTGTTTTTTTTTTTTTTTTTTTACACTTTTCTACATATAATATGCCATATATTTAAGTCTTAAGGCTAAAGTGATAAATTTGTGCAAGTCTTAGTGAGTCTTAACAAGAATTTGATGACATCATTTTTAATGGGGACCACCAAAAATGATGTCACATCCAAGTCTTAAGACTTGGGGCTAAACTTGCTCTTAGTTAAATAAACCAAGTAATAACAAAGTAACAAGTGTCACATGGTTAGGTGAGGACCACTTCCTCACTTGCTCCCCAAGGCAACTCACATGCATTGTGATCTAACTATGTGGCACCCAACCTTGAGCCCCAAGTTGGGTTCGCTTGGGCCGTAACCTTTTGTCCCGCGTCCATGACCCGCCACTCGGGTTCACGGCCCGTTTCCACATGGCATTGCCAACGTGGCACGCTGCCATGTGGGGCGTTGCCACTTGGTGGATGCCAACGTGGCACGTCGCAACCTTGGCGTGCCGCCACGTGTGCTGCCACGTGGCGTACTTCTATTTTGCGCGCTTCCATATTCTTTCGCGCGCCTAGGGTTTTTACTTGTTACTTGAAGCATTTTCCCGTCTCGCCAATTCCTAAAATTTGGCTCGACTTTTAAGATTCGGTTCCGACGCTCTAAGCTTGGAAACCGACGTCTTTGTTCACAATACTTGAGAGACTCAATAATTCCTTCTGAATTAATTCGTTGTGTCAGTTCGGTAGTTTCTTGGGTGTGACTCGAAGGGTTCAGTAAAGATTAAGCTATAAAATTAATTACTCATTAATATTACTAATCGGAAGCGGCCTCCACCTAGGCATTCCGATCACTTGACCTCACTGAATAATTAGCTTTCTAATAATTCCGAACCCTCTATCGGAATAATACATTTGTTCGAAGGACACCATTCCTATCAATCTCTCTTCCGGACAAGTGCGCATTTAGTGTATAGCCTTTTTCCTATGTCGCTTAATGTCTCTTCATGAACTATAAGGTAAGATTTATTCATCATCCTTATTATGTCCAGAAGTGTTTCTTGATCCCGAGTCCGACTGTCAATAAAAAGATGATTTCAAAATCCATCCGAGCACGACCATGCATTTTTACAGTCTCGCTCTTCGAGAGGCCTTGTAAACAACAAAGACATCTTCCCTATTTTAGTAGGGGGACATTCCCAGTCTTGTAATGTAACTTCTCTTACTGAGAGGACCTACCCGCCCGAGTGTTTCCGTTATAATCCCCTTTTACGGCAGATGTTTGACAACATCAAAGCGAACTAGTACTCAAACAAGAGAACTCACAATACTCATGGTCGAGGAAATAGGTTCCGATAGCCATAATGAGAAGTATACTTATGACGATTTTTAATTCTCTTAAAGTATTCTCATAGGTCGATCCAATATGGCTCCAATCCAATACCTATGCAAATGATTTACGAAAATCATGTCCTTGTAGCACAAGAAATGGTGCTATACATAAAACTACACACTAATCTCAAGTGGTCATTAATCGTCCATCGTTTAAATGAACTCGATTAAGGATAATTTTCGATTATAATATTCAATGTTTACTTAATAGGTGTTTCCTTATCAAGATTAGTCTTGATACCCTATTTTGAATATTCTCATAATCGAATGGACTCATTATTTAATCCTAAACTACAATTAAATAGCAAACGGAGTGATAAAATTGCATGAAATCTAAATTACTCCAAAACTTGAATGGTTTTTCTTAGTGTCTTACATTAAAATGTTTAAAATTAACTAAAACACTAAACAGGGAAATCAAAGCTAGTCTCCAACGTGCCTGATTCCCATTGCCTCAACGTGCTTGTTGTGCTTCTCTTGAGGCAAAGGTTTAGTAAGTGGATCGGCTACATTGTCGTCCGTTCCAACTTTACAAATTCTGATTTCACCTTCTGATTTCCTTTCTCGAATCATGTGAAATAGCCGCTTGACATGTTTGACCTTCTGATGTTCCCTTGGCTCTCTAGCCTGAGCAATAGCTCCATTGTTGTCACAATAGATGGCTATTGGATCCTTCATAGAGGGTACAACATCAAGTTCACCAACGAACTTACGAATCCAAACAGCTTCTTTAGCCGCTTCAGCAGCTGCCAAGTATTCGACTTCAGTTGTAGAATCTGTAGTTGTGCTCTGCTTGACACTCTTCCAACTAAACGCTCCTCCATTAAGACAGAACACATATCCAGATTGCGATTTGAAATCGTCTCTATCTGTCTGGAAGCTTGCATTGGTATAACCTTCAACAACTAATTCTTCTGACCCACCATACACTAGGAATTTATCTTTGTTCCTTTTCAAGTACTTTAGGATACTCTTGGCTGCAGTCAACTGGGCCTCTCCTGGGTCTGATTGGTAACGACTCGTAGCACTCAAGGCATACGATACGTCTGGCTTAGTACATATCATGGCATACATGATCGATCTAATTAGCGAAGCATATGGAATTTGATTCATCCTTTCCCGCTCATCAGGTGTCTGTGGACACTGCTTCTTGCTTAGGGTTATGCCATGTGACATGGGTAGGTGACCTCTCTTGGCCTCCTCTATGTCAAATCGTGCCAGTACCTTATCAATATAAGTACTTTGGCTCAATCCAATCATCCTTTTCGATCTATCCCTATAGATCTTGATGCCTAATATGTAGTGCGCCTCTCCCAAGTCTTTCATTGAAAAACACTTTTCGAGCAAGGCATTTACAGACTCTAACATCAGAATGCTGTTTCCAATGAGCAATATGTCATCGACATATAAGACTAGGAAGGCGATGTCACTCCCACTGACCTTCTTGTAAACACAAGATTCATCTGGATTCTTGATAAAACCAAACTTATTGGTGGCTTCATCGAATCGCAGATTCCAACTCTTGCTAGCTTGCTTTAGCCCGTGAATGGACTTTTTAAGCTTATAAACTTTCCCAGCATTGTTTTGGTTGACAAAACCTTCAGGCTGTGTCATATACACAGTTTCTTCCAAAATCCCATTGAGGAAGGCAGTTTTGACGTCCATCTGCCATATTTCATAATTGTAATATGCAGCAATCGCTAGGAGGATCCGAACGAATTTAAGCATTGCGACTGGAGAAAAGGTTTCATCGTAATCAATACCATGAACTTGCCTGTAACCTTTTGCTACCAATTTATCTTTGTAAATGAATACATTTCCATCTTTGTCGGTTTTTAATTTGAAAATCTACTTACATCCGATAGGTATGTAACCCTCGGGTAAGTCAACCAAGTCTCAGACTTGATTTTCAAACATGGAATCCATTTCAGATCTCATGGCCTCTTGCCATTTAGCAGAGTTGGTGCTTTTCAACGCTTGCTTGTAGGTTGCCGGTTCATCTCCATCCATAATCAGGATGTCCTGATTCTCAGTTAATATAATACCAAGATATCTATCAGGTTGAGATCTCGGCCTCTGAGACCTACGTAGGGTAACGGACTGAGCATTTGCATTGTCAGTTTGACTTTGCACATTTTGACCAGCATCAACAGATGTTGTTTGAGCACTTTGACTGTCAATCTGATTTTGTTGCTCAACCTCTCGAACTTCATCGAGTTCGATTTTCCTCCCACTTGTCATTTTGAAAAGGTGCTCCTTCTCCAAATTGACACCATCGCGAGCAACAAACACTTTGTTCTCGGATTTATTGTAGAAGTAATACCCTTTGGTTTCTTTTGGGTAGCCCACAAAGTAAACCTTATCAGATTTGGGATGAAGTTTCTCAGAAATCAATTTCTTGACATATGCTTCGCATCCCCATATCTTTAGAAAAGACAACCTAAGAGGTTTCTTCGTCCATAACTCGTATGAAGTCTTTTCTACAGCTTTTATGGAGCACGGTTCAGTGTTAGTGCTGCAGTTAAAAGTGCGTGTCCCCAGAAAAAGATAGGAAGATCAATAAGACCCATTGTAGATCGTACCATGTCTAACAAGGTTTGATTTCTCCTTTCGGATACTCCGTTCCATTGTGGAGTTCCTGGAGGTGTCAATTCTGAAAGTATACCCTTTTCTTTCAGATGGTCATCAAATTCTTGGCTCAAGTATTCACCACCTCGATCTGATCGAATGGCTTTGATTTTCTTGCCAAGTTGATTTTCAACTTCACTCTAAAATTCTTTGAATTTTTCAAACGATTCAGATTTGTGCGACATGAGGTAGACATAGCCATATCTACTATAGTCGTGTGTGAAGGTGATAAAATATCGATGTCCGTTCCTTGTGGCGGAGCTCATTGGTTCACATACATCAGTGTGTATTAGACCCAACAAGTCTCCTGCCCTTTCTCCCAACTTGGAGAATGCTTCTTAATCATCTTGCCTAATAAACATCCTTCGCAATTCTCTAACGATTGCAAATCGAAAGAGTCAAGAACACCTTCCTGTAGAAGTTTCTTGATGCGTTTGATGTTAATGTGGCTAAGACGACAATGCCACAAGTACGTTTGATTTGACTCCATGGTCTTAGCCCTTTTGGCGGTATCATTCACTTATAAACTTGTTTATCTAAAGAAAGCACATAGAGACCATTTTCAGAATGTGCAATACCATATAAAACATTATCGAGTTAGAACGAACATTCATTGTCCTTTACTCGAAATTCAAAACCCTTGGCGTCCAACGCCCAAATTGAAATAATGTTTTTGGTAATGTTGGGAACATAAAAACATTTTTCAAGTTCCAAAACAAGCCCAGAGGCCAAAGACAAACTGAGAGTTCCTACGGATACGGCTACAATTCTGGCTCCATTGCCGATCCGGAGTTTAACCTCTCCCTTTGCTAGCTTCCTAATGTTCCTTAGTCCTTGAGAATTGGAACAAAGGTGTGAGCCACATCCGGTATCTAATACCCATGATGTTGAGCTAGTGAAGTGTAAGTCTATAACGAATATACCTAATCCAGAAGCAACGGTTCCGTTCTTCTTATCTTCCTTAAACTTGAGGCAATCACTCTTCCAATGTCCCTTCTTCTTGCAATAGAAGCATTCAGAATCAGATTTAGAAGATGCTACCTTCTTTTCCTTGTTGTCCTTGGTAGCTTTAGACTTAAGCGGAAAGGTCTTCTTCTTACCCTTCCCCTTAAAGCCTTTCTTCTTTTTGCCTAAGAATTTGAACAACTTGCCCTTTTTGATCATGAGCATATCATGCTTCCCCTCATCCTTGAGCGTTTGCTCGGCTTGCTTCAACATACCATGAAGCTCGGTGAAGGTTTTCTCCATGCTGTGCATATTATAGTTCATCTTGAACTGATCATAGCCTTTGTGCAGCGAGTGGAGAATGATGTCAATTTCCATCTCGGTTGAATACCCCGCATCAAGCCTTTCCATGTTCTCAAACAATCCTATCATTTTGAGTACATGTGGGCTGACTGGCTCTCCTTTCTTAAGGTTGCTCCAAAGGATCTGCCTGTGGGTTTCAAACCTTTCAGTTCGGGCCTGCTCTTGGAACATGTTCTGCAGCTCAGAAATGATCTCAAAAGTTATCTCCTTTTCAAAGAAAGTCTTTTTAAGCTCGGGAGACATTGTGGCCAACATGATGCATTTGACATCCCGATTGGCACTTTGTCGTCGGTTTAGGGCAACCTGAGTCACCTCCTCATTGGGAGTCTCAGGAATTTCCTCATCAAGAACAGATTCCTTTTTCTCTTGCAACTATGCGCAAGTTCCTTTGCCAATCAAGAAAATTTGGCCCACTCAAATTCTCCTTGTCGAGAATTGAGCGCAACGAGAATTGGTTGTTTGAGTTATTTGAAGACATGATTCTACAATTGAAAGAATTTGAAACGAAAAACCATTCATAATACTTAAATAAGATTGAAATCATGCATTTTAATCAAACTTATTTAAACGTCTTATTCACACATTAAAATTGTCCCCATTTGGTGAGAATAAGTCGATTCCAAGATCCAAAGAAACAAAGAGTGGTTAAGCATGCTTTGGCTTGTCTTAACACTCAATCTTCTAAAGTAAGAAACTCTTTGCTAATGGCTCCAAGCCACTCTTGGTTGGATAAATCGTCGCATCTAATGCTCTCTCAACAACTTATCCACTTTGCCATGACATGTTAGGACTCCATCACTCATATCGTTGAGTATAACCAAAATCAACATGTATGCGATGTCTTGCTTTGGCAAACCCATCATCATACCTTACGTATCCTAGGGAGTAATAGTGATGCCTCGCTTTGGCGTAGCCCATAACTACTCTCAATAGGTCGATAAGTGTTATTTTGGAATGGCAATTTCACTCAATATTTTAGGGACCTAGGGTTTCTATGTTGGTTGATTTAAGTGAACTTAATTAATCATCGCAACATTCGAAATCCTAAACATGCATCTAATATATGAACCACACATATATAAAATCATAAATATATATATCGAAAACATAAATAAAGATGCATTTGGCAACTAGCATGACCCCTTGAGTCTTCAAGTCTTCAAGGGACGGCTTTTGCAACTTCATGGCTTTGTCTTCCAATAAACTCCGTCTTCAAGACATGACCATAATTATGCAAATACTAGTATCTACGATTAGGACTAATCTAAATATTAAGGTACAAAAATACTCAACGGTTTGTAAACCGTATTTAGATTTACAAAAATACATCACGGATCACAGTCCGTATTTTCTATCCTAATCGGGCCTCACTAGTTGCCATTTCATAAAATCTGTGAGAGAATATACATTCCATTCATCCATTCACTATTTCTGAATGGCCCATGCATTTTACAACGATAAACAAGTAACAATGCATAAAACACGCGTAAACTAGTAACTAATTTAGGTTGTTAATCCAATTAAGATGCCTAATTAAAACTAGTCAAAGTTTGTGAAATCGATTATGTAATTTAGCGCAATTAATATTGAAGCTCCCACTAAATTCCGCATCCATCTTAATTAATCCAATTAATTAAGTTGATAAACCCAAAATTTTGTCAAAATTAAATTTTGCCAATGCCGCTCAAAACCGAGGCCTCGCCTCAAAATTTTAATTAAAATATTTTAAACCAAAATAATTAATTAAAACGGGAAAATTGCAAATAAACATAGCCTTAAAACGAGGCACAAGTGCTAAGTGAGGGGTTGTGCGCACACCTAGCCACACCAAGCAACGCATGCACCACAAGGCTCAACCACACGCAAGCAACCACGGGCAAGCGTGCTTACTGGCTGTGGCAGCAGCCACCCATGGGCTTCACCTATGCGAGGCTGCCTTGGAAACCACATGCGGGCTGCTATGTAGCTCGACTCGCCAAGGGGCATTTTGCCCTAAATTTCGTGCAACACCCCGGGTTTTTAACCCCAATTTTGCGTGACTAATTAATTAACTCCAAATTAATTTTAGAATTAATAAAATGAGCCAAAATGAAAAAATAAATACAAGTCTAACTTAAATTAAAAATTCATCAAGTTACACATAACCAAAATTATTTCCAAGAACCGTTCTTTAATAAAATTGGTTTAACTTGGTGCAATAAAATGAACAAGGGTAATAACTCATTATTAATTTAATTAATTTAAATTAATCATGAGATTTTGACAAAATAAAGGGGAGTTGGAATTATAAACACAAATATTCAAATAAAGATTCCAACTTTAACTTGTGAATCCTTTAAAACTTATATCTTCCAACATGAAGATAAATCAAATTTCTATCACAAGATTCAAACTTTATGATTCCAATCAACTTAATACATGATTAAATCAAAAGTTCAACCAAAAAATCATAGAATTTAGTAACTCAAAGTTTCAATCACTTAAAACAATTAAAGATTGAATCTTTAGTACTTAGAAGCCTCAAAGAACAAATTTTTCACACTTAATGCAATGGATTTGCAATTATGTGAAAATATGAACCAATCTTTCAAGCACCAATTACTACAAAGTAACCATGCTTAAAGAGGTTTAAAATTGCAGAAAAATTAAGGAAAGAACCAAATACATAATCACCATAAATATGCCATTAAGATTCAAGGTTAGAATGACTTAAAATTTTTCATCAAAACGAAAAATCCCTCAAACAAGGCATTTCTGGTCGGATTTTGGCCAAAAACAGAGCCCTCAAAGGGTAAAATCATTACCAGAACACATTTTCCACCCAAAATTCATCATTTTTGGGCGAAAATCTAGGTTTTGGGCTGAAGACAACTCTCTAATACGGGCTTAAAAATAATAAAACCGAGCTACTAATCTAATTATTAACTTAAAACCAGAAAAATTAAGCCATAAAAACACCTTGAAAATTATCATTATAAAAATAAATGAGCAAGGCTTTGATACCGTTGTTAAGTTTTGACGAGTCCAACTCACCGTGGAAGAAAACCCGAGCCAAGACCACACTCAAAATTAATATAATCACAAGACATAATTAACTTAAACAACAAGAATTAAGGAAATATTAATACCTTTGACGCGTGCTTCGCTCTCAACAAGAGCTCTTACTTCGGAAAGCTTTTAGCTCCGCTCGCACGAAGACCTCCAATGGAAGACACCCACAACACGACCCCGACAAATGTCCAATGCTTAGAGGTTAGCTAAGCCCGACCTAATACTCGAGTAATTATATGTGTTTAAAGGTTTTCTCAATGGAGATGCCTTTTCTAACACCTTACTCAAGTGAACAATCCCAAAGTATGCCTTGGCTATTTATAAGGAGTGCTTCCCAGTGAATTCCGCTCATCTTTCAATGTGGGACTTTTTCACAAAAAGATCCCACATAGAAAGAATGTTGAATTCAATCCTTAGTTAAATAAACCAAGGAATAACAAAGTAACAAGTGTCACATGGTTAAGTGAGGACCACTTCCTGACTTGCTCCCCAAGGCAACTCACATGCATTGTGATCTAATCATGTGGCACCCAACCTTGAGCCCCAAGTTGGGTTCGGTTGGGCCGCCACCTTTTAGCCCGCGTCCATGACCCGCCACCCAAGTCTGCGGCCTGTTGCCACATGGCATTGCCAATGTGGCACGCTGCCATGTGGCGCGTTGCCACTTGGTGGCCGCCAACGTGGCACGCCGCCACGTGGCACACCGCCACCGTGGCACGCTGCCACCGTGGCGCCCTGCCACTTGATGGCTGCCACGTGTGCTGCCATGTGGCGCACTTCTACTTACTGATCGGAAGCGGCCTCCACCTAGGCATTCCGATCACTTGACCTCATTGAATAATTAGGTTTCTAATAATTCCGAACCCTCTATCGGAATAATACACTTGTTTGAAGGACAACATTCCTATCACGGTTTTCCTCTTTTACTCGACCAATCTAGTATTGGTAGACGGCTCGTACGAATCCTGTTGACTAAGTAGAGGAGCAACGCTTGAAGCTCTATTCTCTCCCTGATTTGCTTGTCGTATGGCTACGTAAATTCACGCTTCAAAGGTATGATTATGTGTCTTGTGTGTTATGCATGCGATCTTGGGATTAGGTGCTTTATGAATATGATACATGTTTTTCCTCTTTATAGTTCCTATAAACTCCTATAGTGGTATCAGTTAGCCTCTTACATGAACATGCTTGTGATAATAATACGATTATTTGAAGTCCATGTTATTAATTTTATAATCAATTAAGAGGGAGAAATTAATTTAATTATGGTTCAATTATTATATTTAATGTGATTAAACTTTTGAAATTGATTAAATGCGATTTAATTATGCTCAAAACAGCCATGAAGAGGACCGAATTAAGCCCTATAATGTTCGAAATTTTCGAACCTTAACCTTAATAATTTTCGATTTTTTCGAAATTAATAGCTCTAAAATATGATTTTGTGCTTGAATTGTGATTTAATTCAATTTGTTTTATGTTTTATAATTTTAATCGGATTGATTTATGCATAAAAATGTTTTGTGTGTGATCATCGATTTAATTTTAAAAGTTAGAATTAAATTGGGATTAATTTTATGATGAACCCTAATTTTGAATTGATTGGAGATTTAATTTTAATTTGTGGACTGATTTAATTTAGTTTTAATAAAAGTTATTTTAATTAAATTAAAAACCAAGAATTAAAAAAAACCTAAAGTGGCCGGCTGCCGTGGCTGGGTGGCGCAACCACGGCGGCTGCCGACCTTGTGGTCGGTCCAAGAGGGAAGGAGGTCCAATAGCAGGGACAGCAGCGTGCAAGTGTTGTACTGCTGCTGCCACGGCTGTGCTGTGCTGTTGCTGCTGCTTCGGTGGCAGTGACTGCAGTAAGGTAGCCAGCCACCGTGGCTAGCCTTGGCTGGCCGCGCACGGTGGCCTTCATCGCAGCACAAGCATGCTGCAACGCTGCTGCCTTAAGGCAGTGGTTGCGTGAAGCAGCCAACCACTGTGGCTAGCTTCGGTTAGCCAACCACAGTGGCCGGCGTTTTGGACGGTTTTCAAAAAAAAAATTATTTTGTTTTAAAATATTTCAAGATAAATATGATTTATTTTGGGATAAAATAGAATTGTTTTAAAATAAAATCTTTTATTTGGGATAAAATCAAATCTTTCAAAAGTTGTTATATTTGATATTATCCATATTTAATTTATTAATTTTGGTGATTATCCATAATTAAAGTGGTTAATATTGGATAAGATTTGTTAGGATATTCTGAGAATATTCCAAAAGGATAATAATTGATTTAAATAATATGATTATCCCATAATTAGATTAGGACATAATTGATTCTAAAATTATTTGATTAGCTAGTAATTAGGATAAAATCTCCTAAAGTTGTTAGGATAATCATGGAAGATTAAATATGATTTATCTTTCTAGATTAAAATATGATTTGATTCTAACTCATGCTTAAATTAAAATATATGATATTTTATAAATGGTCATGAATAATATATGATATTATCTAATTATGATTTAAAATATGAGATATTTTAGGAAATGCGTTGACTTAATTATGAACATTCGATGTTGTAGTTTAGACAAGCATGCATGTTGAGTGATTTATTACATGGCATTTTATATAATACTCCCTCTGTCCCAGTTTACTTACAACATTTTAACTTGACACGCTTGCCGATGCATATGTTTGACCGTCGATATCTTTTATTACATATTTATAAAAGCTATAAAAATTTTATATTATGAAGCTATACATTAAAATAGAGCCAATAATATCTTATATGATTACATTGACTTTTATATAATAGCTAAAAAATATGGTCAAAGTGAGATGTGTGAATAGTGCAAAAAGTCAAAATGTTGCCAGTAATTTGGGACGGAGGGAGTATATGATATTATGTTGCTATATATAGACTAGTATGGCCCATAGATTCTAAATATGATCTGCGCATCGTGATGTATTTTTGTAATCTAAATACGGTCTGCGAACCGTTAAGTATTTTTGTAACTTTTATTTAAAGTAAATAGATTAGTTATTTAAATAAGTTAGTCCAAAGAAGCCCATGAAGTGAAGGCCCAAAGGAGCAAGGTGGATGGAGATCCATGATGGTTCAAGTGGGAGCATTTTCATTTCTAGTTTTCTTAGGACTAAGGGGCCATACTATGTCATATTTTATTGCATTAATATATTATGCATGTTAGATTTTATTTATGTTGATTGATGATGCGCTAGAGTTCACTAAATAATCACAACATAATAAATCTAGGTCCTAGTAATATTAAGATTGCTTTTCCAATTAGATACCCAACAATCCTTCGATCGTGAGTGATGGGTCGGCCTCAGAAGAGTGTCACTTGTTATCTTGGGTAATTTGGGGTAGATCACGTTCTTCATATTTAATTGGTTGTGCTCAACAAGGTTACCTAAAGCGTTTAGAACCTTAAAGTAAAGGGAAATAATTAAACATGTAATGGTTAATTATTCAACCAAGAGTTACAAGAGTTGTAATCAGTAAAGAGTTTACTCACCTTGAAAATATAATGTTTGATGGTAGGGTCTTAGTCCGGTCAACTATTACACAAATAAAAGGGTCTTAGAATCACTTAAAATTCAATTGGGATCATTTAATATTAAATAAAGTTTGTTAAAGATACCAATTTAATTTGTTTATGGTACTTTAATTTTAATTAAACAAAATTATTAAACTTTGCCTTATTTTGACATAGATGGGTAGCTGTAACAATGACAACAACATTTACAATCTACGACCATTCCTTGAGAAGGATAGGTTGACAGGAGAAAACTTTTCCACTTGGGAAAGGATGCTAAGGCTTGTTCTGAAATCTGAAGGTAGTGAGGATGTCATTGACACCCCATTTCCAGGACCTTTGGTTGAGGATGCTACTACAGCAGAGGTCCGTAAGCGCAAGGAAGCACTAGATAGGGCTGTTCCTATCACTTGCTTAATGATTGCTACTATGGAGCCTAGTCTTCAAAAGTGTTTTGAGGACCAGGATGCATATACTATCATGCAAGAACTCAAAGCTTTGTTTAAGAAACAAGCTAGAGTTGAGAGGTACGAGCTCTATCGAGAGATTCTGGATTGTAAGATGGAGAAGGATACCACAGTTCATGATCATGTTTTCAAAATGATCGGCCTTATTCAAAATATGGAAAAACTGGGGCACCAATACAGTGATGAGATGGCAACTAGGGGAGGCAATATCATCCAAACCCGATGGATAACCATCCACCCAATCCAAATATATGGACGAAAACCCGAACTTAAGCGGATGACGGATGGATGATGGATGGGTTGGGTGACGGATCGGGTCGGATATGGATGATGATACATCCAACCCATCACCCGACCCATCCATCCACCCGTTAAATTTATATATAAAAAAAATAAAAATAAATATTTTTTTAATAAATTATTGTCTATTGTAGTGTTAAGAATTGACATTTGTTTTTAATTTAGTAAAAAGGAACGAGTATTAGAAGGATGTATAAAAGTTTTAATTAATTGATCATTTTTTTTTCAAATCTCAATTTTAATTATTAAAGTGCAAAGTTGTATTTGTATATATATTTCACCCGAATTATCACCCGATCCACCCGATTCATCCATGGATGACGGATGGATCGGATGTGGATGAAGGAAAATTAGGTGATGGATGGGTCGGGTGATGGATGGATTTTTGGCGGATGGAGGCGGATGACGCATCACCCGACCCACCTCCGATCCATTGCCATCCCTAATGGCAACATACATCATTCTCTACTCACTTCTAGAAAATTCCAACCAATTTATCATGAACTTTAACATGTCTGATTCTACAAATACTATGAATGAGTTGCATGCTATGTTGGTTAGTGCTGAGAAGAAAATCCCTAAGTGTAGACACCTAAAAATGTCTCCCCAAAACCAAACCCGATGATGAACAACCCTTCACCGCCATTATTGGTCGGGTTGAGTATTTAATCTTGGAGTGCTTAAATCCATATTTCAATTTATTAAACCAACCCAACTCCTATCCCATTTCCCCAAACCATAACTTATTTTCCTCTTTTCGTGCCTTTAAACCCAAAATAATTCATTTCGTGTCCTTTAAAATCATTCATTTCGTGTCCTTTTTATAAAAATGTTAAATCCAGTTTATTTTGGTCCATTATATGGGTTCAATGATTGAATAGTGGGATGGGGCTTTAAACAAGATTTCCAACGATATATTATAAGCCCAAATCCGAGTTATAACGAATAAGTTATGGCCAAAATATTAAATTGAGCCCAAACCGAACCTAAGCCCACATTACCTACGACCCAATGATCATGTGGAGGGTCCAAATTAATCAATCTCATTCCTAAACCAATTAGGATTAATTAGAAGCTTCTTAAGTTTCTAAAAGATCTTAATTATCCTTTTTGAAAAGATAAGATTAAAGAGTTTGAAATTGAATAAAACTTTTCTTTTTGAAAATCCTAATTCTATTCGAATTGAAAGACGTTCAAAGATAGAAAGATATTATTTTCGTGCCTCATATTTTTTATCCAAATTTTATATGGTTGGATAGCCCTTGATAAGCTTTCCAATGATATATTGTATGCCTTATTCCGAGTTACGGATCAAAAGTTATGATGATTTTAAAAACGTGTAAAAAACTGGAATTACCGCGCACGGTGTAAAAGCACCGTGTCACGGCGCCTGATGACGTGGCACGGTGCCTGGTGCCGTGACACGGTAATTTACAACGTGTCACGGTGCGTTTTTCCATGTTTTTAATCCACCGTGTCACAGGAATATTGCCGCGCCACGGGATTTAGCACCGCGTCACGGTACAATTTCCCGTGTCACGGTGCCCATTCACTGACACGGGGCTGTTCCGTGTAATTTCCGCGCATTTTTTTTACCGTGACACGGTGTACTGTACCGTGCCATGATGGACACTTCCGTGTCACGTTACGTGTGCCGTGTCACGGAATTTTCTCGTGTCTTTTCCGCGTAAACCCTTCACGCGTTTTCACTTCCTGTATGTCAAATATGTCCCGCGTCACTCAATTTTTCCCCGTGTCACAGGATTTTCCCCCGTCCGACGGTGCCTGGCACCGTGTCACGGTGTTCACTGCCGTGTCGCGGTGTTAATTTTTAGGGTTTTTATCTTTTTAGGGTTCCGTGTGTTCCCTCTACTCATTTTTCCTATAAATACCCCCCTCCTTTCTGCAGTTCAGGGCATTAAATCATTCTCTCTTCCTCTCTTTTACACCAAAAATCATTCTATTCTCTCTCTCCCATATTCTAATCCTTATACCTATATTCCTAATTACACCATTCTTCCCTTAAGCACTCCAAGGAGTCCATATTTAACCCGAGGTTCCGTTCTTAAACCAAGGCGTGAAAGGTACAAATAACTGAGGGTTTGGACAAAATCAACTCTATATTTATTTAATTTAATTTCCATTTGATTTATATTTTTTTTATTGAAGTTACTAAAGATTTATTCATGATGTAGCAATTTAAAGGAATGCGCGTAATGTGAGTAATTAATTAATTTAATTACTTATTTTATTTTAATATTGCTAGTATCATGATTAGGTTAATTTATATTTGATTTGACTAACGCTAAAATTGCTACCAATATTAAAGTTTATTCTATTATATTTATTGATCACCATATTGCATGTTTAAAGGGAATATGTAATTAAAAATCACGCCTAATAAGATAACTTGGACGACCAGTTTAGTTTCCTTTTTAATCTTGATATTAATTAAAGTGATCACTAATATTTTAGAATAATGTGTTGCATTAATATTCAACCAATTTAGTATAATGGTAGTTTGGAGCAAATTGAATCTTTGTTTGTATGCCTTTGAGATCGCAGGAATCACTTTTCACTACAAGAATCGAGTAGAGGCCAATACGGGCGAATGTGACTCCATGACTCACTTCGTACCATTATCCCTGATCCTCCTTTCGTGGTTCCGAACCATATGGAGTTAGTAATCTCATGGATTATGAATGGGGTGTAACTTTCACGGGTCAATCGTTGTTGCCTATCGTTGTCCCTTTATTCGTGGTTGTCTTTTATGATTCGTGAACGGTTTACAAGTTCCTTAAAAACTTGTTGGCGGCTCCCTACTTTATTTGTCCCTAATCGTATTATGTCAATTCCCACTTCCTATGAGTGCCAATTATATTCACAACATGCTTTAATTAGGCGCACTTCGAGCAACGCCTACACTAAGGAACCTAAGAATGAGGTTCTTATGGTTCAGAAGGGAAAGGGGTTCAAGAAGAAGGGATAAAAGGCTAAGGGCAAGGGAAAGGGCAAGAAAGTTGCCAAGGCTCCTGAAAAGCCTAAGGCGACTCCAAAGGCCAAGGCTGCAGATGAAAGTGAATGCTTTTATTGCAAGAAGAAGGGGCATTGGAAGCTCAATTGCCACAAGTATCTTGAGTTCCTCAAGAAAAATGGAACATCCACCTCAGGTATTATGTTATAAACACTTTAACTTTCACTTAGGTATGTGATACCAAGTTGCAGTGCTTAACATTATTAATGTTGTGCAGAAACTTAAAGGTGAAACTTAAAGGTGCACAAGAAGTGTTCGAGTGGCCAGAGATAGCTTCATAGTTTTATTTTAGAATTTTTATGATGATTTAGACTTATTTCCGGTTTTGATGAGACAATATTTCGGTTTCCTGTTGAGATACTGATTTGGTTTTACTTGGCTTAGACAAGTGTTGATCCATGACCAAGATAATAAATTGTTTTCATTTTTGCTAGATACAAGTTAATTTTTTTGTATGACATTGATATAAGTAGATCACAAAAGCAAAATTAGATGATTTAAAATAAGCTTACTTATAACAAAGTAAGGTTAGGTCACATAAACCATTTGCACATCCAAAGATTACAATTGGATGGACTCTTACTCTTATTTGATTATGAATCACTTGAGAATTAAAAGTAATGCTTGTAAGGTAAGATGACCAAGTCGCCTTTTAGTTGAAAGGGTGAAGGAGCTGATGACCTTCTAGAACTCATACATATGACGTATGTGGACCAATAAGTTCAAGAATTAGCAAGAGAATTAACTATTTCATTATTGTTTTTACTAACGATTTAAGTAACTATATCTATCATTGAAAAGTTCAAAATTCCATAATGAAATGTAAAATCAGTTTGAGATAAACAAATTAACACCACAATATGATTGTTGTGATAAATATTTAACTCAAAATTAATGATCATCTAAAGGGAATTGTTGAATTAATTCACAATCTAGAAACATTACAATTAAAATGTGTCTTAGAAAAAGGGAATCAAACTTTTCTTGCCATGGTTCGATCCAAGATTAACTATAATGATTTATAAATAAGATTGAACAACAATTGCGAATAAACTAAACAGAAACTCAACCAAAGCAATTGAAAAGACGTCATAAGAGTTATGAATTGGAAATGTTCCAAAAGTTGTCTTTTATAAATAAGATTGAAGGGTTATGAAATCGTTGTAAAATATTTACGAAGATGACATAATACACCCTAAATCTAATAATAGTTCTTCGTGGGTTTTCCCATGGAAACTAAGAGGTATTATTCCTACAATCGCGTAGATAACAAAGTGTTTGTTGCTCGCGATAGTGTCTTTATAGAAAGAAATCTCTTCCTACAAAGCGAAGTGGGAGTAAATTTAGATCTCGATGAGATTCGAGACGAGCAACAAATGGATGTGGATAACACTACATCAGAGACGAGGGCGTATGAAATCAGCTAATTTGATAAATCATGTGTCGAAGCAAGCTAATTCAACTAGCGAGGCTTCTATTGTACCACTTGAATGAAAAGCTTCAAAGAGTTGAAGAGAATAATTCTATTGTTGCTTATACCTATCGTAGGTTACTTAGGATCAAAACAAACAGTTTGTTGAAATTTTGAGAAAAGATAGATTCTAAAATTTTCCTATTGGAATGGTTAGAACCCATATCCTATAAGTAAGCTTTGGTAAGTACCAACTTAGGAAGTGGCCTAAAGCCATGAAATCCATAATGGACTCCATGACTGCAAAGATGTGTCATTCCATGATAGCCTTACAAATGGGGTCAAACCTATTAGATACGTAAGCCTATTCAGATTCTTCTAGTGATTGTTGATTACGAAGTTTAGCATTAGATGTCAAAATCACCTTCTTGAAATATTCTTGATGGATGATATGTATATGATATAACCTAAGGGTTTTGAAATCCAGAAATCATAGGAAGTTTTGCAAACTTCAAAAATTCATAAATGGATTGAAGTAAGCATCAGGGAGCTGGAACATTCGTTTTGATTAGGCAATCAAACAGTTTGATTTCCTCAAAGAACAAAATGGAATCTTGTAGAGACAAGAAGTTTAGTGGGAGCAATTGGTCTTCTCGGTCTTGTATGTAGATGACATACAGTTCATATGAAATGACATATCAATGCTTAAGTAAGTCAAGCAGTGGTTAAGGAGTTATTTCTATATGAAAGACTTAGGAGATGTTGAGTGCATATTGGGAATCAAGATCCACGAAATGAATCTTGAAGAATGATTGGACAACATCAAGAGACTTATATTGATAAGGTTCTTGACAAGAGCATGAAGCAAGACTCTAAGAGAAGATATCTTCCCATGTTTCATGGTATTACGCTCAGTAAAACTCAGTGCCTTCAAAAGCTAGTAGAGTTGAGTCGTATGGATAGTGTGCCTTATGCTTCTGCAAAAGGGTCCATTATATATGCCATGATATGTACAAAGCAAGATTTTATATATGACTTGTGCATGTGTAGCAAATATCAAAAAAATTCAGGATAAGCATACTAAAAGCTATAAAGAACAAATCCTTGAGTACTTGAGAAGTACTTAAGGAATGTTTCTAGTTTATGGTGGCAAGAGTGAACAAGTTGTCAAAAAGGTTATACGGATGCAAGTTTTCCAAACAAGCAAGATGACTTTAGATGGTGATCTAGATGCATTTTGTGTCTGTATGGAGAAGGACAGTAAGCTTGAAGAGTTCAAAGTAGAATGATGTCGCATACTCAATGTCAGAATATATGTTTTAGCTACAGTAAGAGTAGTTAAGGAGGAAGTTTTGATCAAATTGTCCTGTGACTAAAAGGACACCTTTGCCAAAACAAAGGAGCTAGGGTCACATCACAAATCCAAACAAATAGATATGAGATGTCACCTGGTTTATGAGATCAATGACAAGCGGGATGTCGTGATCTGCAGAATTTTATTATGAATGAGAATATCATTTATTAAACCCCTTCCGCAGAATAAAGTATGAGAGTCATATTAAAGTCTTGGATTGTAGTAAATTATATTATTCAAGTTGTATATGTTTTGAGAAAACATAATGCATAAGGAATGCATATATTTGCAGAATTATGTTTATAAACAGAAATTATTATTTCTCTTATCTAATTATGGTTTTGAAAATTAAATAAAATGTTCAAAATAATTATGAATTGATGGGCTCATCAAGTTGATGACTTGGTGAATGAAACCTCACATGTGAACAAAATTCATATATTATATAAGTTCCTAATTTGAAATCATTAAAGTGGACATAAATGATTTCAATAAATGGACTAACATGTAAGATTGATTGGGTAGCACAGTTTCATGGGCTATAGGGGCATAGTGATGCTCGCTCAATCACTTGGATATGCATGAATGATGCATGATCGAACTACTGACCTACTTTGAAGTTCAAGTATAGAGCTACATTCAAAACACATTTAAGAGGGGTTTAACTTTTGTTGACTTTCTCTCCTTCTTGGTGACTTCCATGGCGATTTGCTGAAGCTGGTTCTTCTACTCAGCATCAATTGGTCATGCCTTGCAAGAAAAAGTAAGCAACTCCTTTGCCTCAAACCCCATCTTTTGGATCATTAGCTCCTTCAGATCTTAATCGATTGAAGAACTTGAATGTTACTGAAAACCCTAACTCTATTCCAGAAGTGGAAGATGAACTCGAGCTGGATACTCCACCTGCTCATCTTGTTCATCCCTCTGCTGGGAAAGTTACCAGAGTTGATTTGAAGGCTCTTGAGCATCACCATTAACTTTTTCAGAGCCAAATTCAGCAGAAATCTAATGAAACAGTACGTAGGGTTTCCCCGGAATCTGTTTCATTGCTTGGATCAACGGCTGCTCAATCAAATGTTCCTGTTCAAGTTGTTTCTGGGTCTGAGGATCAGCATGAACAACCTGAATCACCTAAGCAAGCCAAAAACTCTGAGAATTGGTCGAATTTGTTTCGGGGCAAGTTGACTACAAAAGGTGCTGCTCTGACCTTTGTGGCTCCTGTCCTGAAGAATGGTAAACCTGTAGCTCAGATTCAAGCAGCAGAAATTGAAGCAGGTAATTCTAAATGGTGCAATGCAATTATATTTTATGTTGTTGGGTTTTATCCCACAATTGCTGCTGTTCATAGATTCATTGCTCAGAATTGGAGTAACTTTGCTAAGCCTGAGATTTTTTGGCATGATGATGGTTACTTTATAATTAATTTGTTCTCAAGTGGTGATACGAATGCTGTTCTAAGCTTAGGACATCACATGTTTAATAATAAGCCTACTGTTGTTAAGCCATGGAGTGATAAATTCAATTTTCAAGCTGAGATACTTAGAAATGTGCCTTTGTGGGTTAAATTACCAAATTTGCCTCTAAATTGCTGGAGTTCAGACACTTTGAGCAGAATTGGTAGTACAATTGGGGTTCCCTTGTATGCTGATGAGTGTACCACCAGACAACTCAGATTATCTTTTGCCAAAATGCTCATTGAGGTTGATATAACTAGGCCCCTACCTAGTGCTGTGACTGTAGAGAGTCCTATGGGAGAAGTGCTTGATTTAAATGTTCAATTTTGGCGCCGTTGCCGGGGAAGCGGCTTGTTTAGTGTCTATTTTTGCTTTTGTTAGAGTAATTTTAATTGCTTTTCTTTTTGTTTTGTTTATTTTATCATACTTGTCATTGCTAATTGTTTGCTTAGCTTTGGTGAATGCTTAGAAGATCTCAAGGACCACCCACACATCAAATTGACCAAGAGATCAATCGAACTCTAAGGCAAGTCCGTAGGCTTTTTCAAGAAGAAGGAAGAGGTCTTGGTGCTATAGTTGATAGTGGGAGTAATTCTTACTTTTCAAGTTGGCAAAGTGAGTCAATGGCGGGACAAGAAGATGATGTGTTGTTTCGTGAGTTCGGAAATCCGGAGGATTATGAGCTCACGGGGGGGATTTTGCTACCCGTCACGGAAACCAATTTCACAATTCATCCCCAATATACTAGAATGGTCCAATCGGAACAATTTTCGGGTTCTCCAAGTGAAGACCCCATAGAGCACCTTGATAGATTCCTTGAGCTATGTGCCATGATACAAACCAATCAAGTTTCTCAAGAGTACATCTGAATGCTTCTATTTCGACAATCTCTTTCGGGTAGAGCAAAGAAGTGGTTGAAGCAAGTGAAGCCCAACTCTCTCACAACATGGAGGGAGATAGTCAACGCATTCTTGAAGAGGTTCATTTCCGAGGAAAAGACCGCCGAAATGAGAAGAAAAATTACATCATTTGAACAAGAAACGGATGAGAGTCTTAGTGAAGCTTGGGAAAGGTTCAAAGAGTTGTTACAAGCGTGTCCTCACCATGAATACAATCAAAGTTCGCTCATGAGGTTTTTCTATGATGGATTGGAGCCTATGTCTAGAGCTAACTTGGATGCGGGGGCGGGTGGACAATTGATCAAGATCCCCCAAAATCAAATGGAAGCAACAATCGAGGAGGTAGCAAAGAATTACTCTTGGGGTGGTAGAAGAAGGAATACACCAAAGAAGGGTGGAATTTATGAATTGGAGAAGGTTGATCAATTACAACATCAAATTGATCAACTCACAAAAGGGCTTTCCAAGTTGAACACGAGTGTAAATGCAAGTTCAAGTGGTGGAGCAAGCTCCTCTCAAGTTAACTCTTTCTCTTGTCAAAATTGTGGAGGAACGAACCATGATATGTCCTATTGTGGAGGCTTAAGCCCCGAGCATGTAGCGGCATACAACACAAGGCAAGATGGTTTTAGAGGAGGCGGCGGGGGAGTAGCTTGGAGACAACCACCACCCGGGTTTACATCTCAACCTCAACAATGGAGCCAACAAGCTCAACCTTCTTACAATTCCAACCCCCAATACCAAAATCCACCTCCATCTCAAAACCAAAACCCAAGAGGGAGCTACCCAAGGAACAACCAATACAACAACCAACACCAATACAACAATCAAGCCCAAGTGCCTCAAAGAAATTAAGAACAAGCACCTTAAGCGGAGCCAACACCAACTCAACTCCTTCAAGCCATGCATTCACAAATGCAAACCTTTGGGCAACAAATGCAAGAAATAAGAGCTCACAACAAGATGGTTGATTCACAACTAGCTCAATTGGACGAGAGAACTCCTTTCAATTCGCCATCTACTCTACCCGGACAACCGCAACCTAACCCTTCTCATAACCAAAAAACCCGATACATACAAGGCAATCACATTGAGGTCGGGAACTTCTTATGACGGTCCAAATGAGGGGGATAGTGAGGAAAAGAAGGGAGGAGAAGAGAGTGTGAATGAAGACAAGAGAGGTGAGAAGGAAAAGGTTGATGAGGTAGAAGGAAGTTCGGAGAAGAAGAAGCTTGACAATGAGGAGACAACTTCAATTCCTAGTGAGACTAGTAACCTTGATAGACCGATTCCTTTTCCAAGTAGACTTGCGGGGAGGAAATTGAATGACAATTTTGCAAAGTTCCTTAGTGTGATGAAGAATTTGCACATCAATCTCCCTTTTATTGAAGTTGTGACACAAATGCCATTCTACTCCAAGTTCCTCAAGGACATCCTCACCAACAAAAGGAAGATCAATGATGAGCTTATCACCCTTCCACATCAAGTGAGTGCTCTTGTCCAACATAAGATGCCCAAGAAGGAAAAAGACCCGGGGAGTTTTACTTTGCCGGTGAAAATTGGGAACATGGAAGCTAGGGGTGCATTGGCCGATCTTGGAGAAAATGTTAGTCTAACCCTCTATCCATTGCTCAAAAGCTCAATATTGAGATGATCCCTACAAGGAAGACAATTCAATTAGCCGACTGGTCGGTAAAATTGCCTTGTGGAGAACTTGAGGATGTTCCAATTCAAGTGGGACACATCTATGTGCCTTGTGACTTTGTAGTGATGGACATGAAGGAAGATGTGGACACTCCCTTAATCTTGGGTTGTGAAGCTCTTAAAACTTTGGGGGCGGTCATAAATTGCAAGAACAACACCATCACATGTGAAGTGGCCGATGAGAAGATAGTCTTCGAATTTTCTAAGTTGCTCAAGACCCGCATGGTTGAAAAGTACTATAGGGTTGACGTTGTGAATGAGGAGTTGGACCGCTTAGGGAGAGTCATGATGAAGCCTCAAGATCCAATGGTGGAAGCTCTTACATGCAAAGAGGAGTTCCACTCTCAAGAGGCCAAAGAATTTTTCATGGCAATGGAGGAATCCTCAAAAGAGGAAGTTGAACAACAAGGCGAGATTGAGCTTGAATCAAGAGAGGAGAAATTGGAGGAGAGTTCTAAGCCTCCTCCCAAGGTAGAAATCAAGCCCCTTCCCCCTTCTTTGAAATATGCTTATCTTGATAAAGAGGAAAAATACCCCATTATTGTTAATGTTACCCTTGATGGACTTGATTTGGAAAAATTGCTTGATGTTTTGAGAAAATATAAAGATGTGATAGGGTATAGCATTGATGATATCAAGGGTATTAGCCCTTCTTTATGCATGCATCGTATTCATCTTGAAGATGATCATTCCACCTCCATTGAACCTCAAAGGAGGTTAAACCGCAACCTCCAAGAGGTTGTCAAGAAAGAAATTTTGAAACTACGTGAGGCGGGCATCATCTATGCTATCTCCGATAGCAAGTGGGTTAGCCCGGTTCATGTAGTCCCAAAAAAGGGTGGAATGACCATAATCAAGGATGAAATGGGAGAGGAAATCTCCACCCGGACGGTGACCGGATGGAGAATGTGTATTGATTATAGGAGATTGAACAAAAATACAAAGAAAGATCATTTTCCTCTCCCTTTCATGGACCAAATGCTTGAAAGACTTTCTCACCATGCTTTCTTTTGTTTCTTGGATGGGTACTCCGGATTTTTCCAAATCCCTATCCATCCAAGTGATCAAGAGAAAACTACTTTCACATGTCCATGTGGGACATTTGCATACCGAAGAATACCATTCGGATTATGCAATGCTCCCTCTACTTTTCAAAGATGCATGACCTCCATTTTCTCCGAAATGCTTGAAAAAGAAATTGAAGTTTTCATGGACGATTTTAGTGTTGGTGGCTCGTCTTTTGACACTTGTCTTTTTAACCTTGAAAAAGTTTTGAAAAGGTGTCAAGAGACGAGTTTGGTTTTAAATTGGGAAAAGTGTCATTTTATGGTCGAGGAGGGCATTGTCCTCGGCCATAAGGTTTCAAAAAATGGCATTGAAGTTGATCCGGCCAAAGTTTCGGTGATTGAGAAGTTGCCCCTCCTACTTCTATCACGGGAGTACGAGCTTTTCTTGGGCATGCTGGTTTCTACCGGAGGTTTATCAAAGATTTTTCATCAATCGCCAAACCTTTGACCGAATTACTCAAAAAGGATGTTGTTTTTAGCTTCAATGAGGCTTGCCTTAAGGCATTTCATAAGCTCAAGGAAGCTCTCATTTCTTCCCCCGTTGTGCAAGCTCCGGATTGGAGCTTGCCTTTTAAGCTAATGTGTGATGCTAGTGATTTTGTAGTAGGTGTCGTTCTTGGTCAAAAGAAAGAAGGAAAATCATGTGTCATCTACTATGCAAGTAGGACTCTCAATGAGTCTCAAAAGAATTATACAACAACGGAGAAAGAGATGCTAGAGGTCCTATCTTATATGCTCTAAGGTTATTTTGTACACGGATCACATCGCGGTGCGATATCTCATGACCAAGAAAGAAGAAAAGCCTCGCTTGATCCATTGGGTTCTCTCTCTCCAAGACTTTCACATGAAAATGAGGGATAAAAAGGGAGCGGAGAACTATGTTGCGGATCATTTGTCTAGGCTACCTTTTGAGAATAAGGAGGATGTACCAATTAATGATGAGATAGGATTCGAGACTCTCATGGCTATGGTGTCAACTTCTAGCCCTTGGTATGCGGATATAGCCAAATATCTTGCTTGTGGAGTCGTTCCCCCGGAGTTTTCTTCTCAACAAAAGAAGAGGTTTTTCAAGGAAGTGAGGAGGTACTTTTGGAATGACCCATACTTATTCAAGCAATGTGGAGATGGCCTTTTTCGGAACTGTGTTCTAGATCATGAAATTGAAGGTGTTCTTGAGCATTGCCACTCACTACCATGTGGAGGACATGGTGGTGTTGACAAAACAGTGGCAAAAATCTCTCAATCTTTATTATGGTGGCCGACAATGCATAGAGATGCCCACAAATTCGTTGCGCAATGTGATAGATGTCAAAGAAGCGGCAGCATTACCAAGAGGGACGAAATGCCCCAACAAAGTGTTTTAGAAGTTGAACCCTTTGATGTTTGGGGGGTGGATTTTATGGGGCCTTTCGTTTCTTCATGTGGGAACCTATATATCTTTGTAGCGATTGATTATGTAACAAAATGGATTAAAGCTATACCCTCTCCTACCAATGATCACAAGGTTGTGCTTAAGCTTCTTAAGAAGATCATTTTTCCTAGATTTGGGGTCCCAAGAGTTCTAATTAGTGATGGAGGTTCTCACTTCGCCAAGAAGCAATTGGAGGCTCTTCTTAAGAAATATGGGGTTCATCACAAGGTTGGTCTACCTTACCATCCTCAAACTCAAGGCCAAGTGGAGGTCTCGAATCGTCAAATCAAGAATCTACTTGAGAGGATGGTGAACAAATCAAGGAAAGATTGGTCTCTCAAGCTCGATGACACACTTTGGGCTCTTAGAACGGCGTACAAGACTCCAATCGGCACAACCCCCTATAGGTTGGTCTATGGAAAGGCTTGTCACTTGCCGGTTGAGTTGGAGTATAAAGCTTGGTGGGCTATCAAAGAACTCAATACGGATTTGTCTTTGGCCGGTGAGAAGAGATTGTTGAAGCTCAATGAACTTGAAGAGCTTAGGGATAATGCTTATGAGAGCTCAAGAATGTATAAGGAGAAGACCAAGAAAGGGCATGACCAACATATTCGAAACAAGAGCTTTAAGGTTGGAGATAAGGTTTTTCTCTTCAACTCAAGGCTTCGCTTGTTTCCGGGTAAACTCAAGTCCAAGTGGTCAGGGCCTTTTGTGGTATCGAAGACTAATCCTTATGGTTCTTTTGAGTTAGATGCGGATGGGAACAAGTTCATGGTCAATGGTCATCGTTTGAAGCATTATTTTTGCATAGAAGAAATTGGTCTAATCGAATGTCTAAGGCTTGATCCTTTGGGTCCTAAGCCACCCCCTTGAATGAATTTTTCTCATGGTCAAGCTAGTGACCTCATAAAGAAGCGCTTCTCAGGAGGCAACCCGAGTTCCTAACTCTTTTCTTCTCTATTTTTCTTTCTTGTGGTCGGTTTGGTTGTTTTATCTTTTGTCTTATGGTTTTTGATTTTTTATTTGTAGGTACTTGCCCCCATGGTGCATGTATGGTTGGGAATTGGAGGCCATATGATGGTGATTATTGAGCTAAGTTTAAATTAAGAGAGGAAGAAGAAAAGCAATTCAATGTGCAATGAAGGTGTAAAGCCGGCCCAAGGAGAGCCCTCTCCAGGAACCCGCGGGAGCGGCTTATGAAGGAGAGGGCGCGGCTCAGGAAGATCAAGAAGCTAAAAACTTTCGAAGGACGCCTGGCCGCGCTCGTGGAGAAGGCGCGGCTCAGAAGCCCGCGGGCGCGACCATTAGAGCCGCGGGCGCGGCTGTTCAGGACCCGCGGGCGCGACCCACTGGGTTCTGCAGCACATTTTCGCGAGATAATTACAGCAGCCGATTCCCCTTTCTTTCATTTTTTCGCACCTACATCACTCTCTTACACACACTCTCTCTAGAAAACCCCAAAAACCCCAACCCTAACTCCAAAAATTAATCATCAAATTAATCCTAAATCCCACAAAATTCCTTCTCAAAACATCAAATTCATCAACAATTTTCAATCTCCATCATCAAAAATCCAAAAAAATTGAATTTCCACCATTGTTACTCCTATAAGCACCATTGGAGTTCATGTTCTTGGAGGCTAGTTGGAGGTGATTCTTAGCTTCATTGTTGGTATAATCTTCTCCTTTGTAGTTTTATTGAACTTTTATGCAATTTTGGATGAATTTCATGATTAACTTTTGTGATTTTTGTTGGGAGATTTTTCATGTTTGATTTGGTGAATTTTGTTGTTAGTATTGTTCTAACTCTTGGTTGATTTGTTTTTGTGAGTTGATTGTTGGAAATATTTGTTGTGTTCTTGGTTAATTTGTGTTGCCTTGTCAAGTATATTGCTTGTGGTGGTTGCTTGGTGATACTTGTAGTGGTTGCTTGGTGTTACTTGTGGTGGTTAGTTGATTTGGAGTAAAGTATTTGTGTTATTTCTTGAGAAGAAGAAAAAAAAATGGAGGTTGGAACTAGCTCTAAGAAGAGAAAGAGTGGAAAGGAGCCACGAGGTTCATCTTCACAAACCCCTCAAAATGTGGAACCCCCACAACCTTTGCCTCCAACCAAATTCTCCAATAGAAACCATAAAGACAATTTTGATGCCCTCCAATCACGAAAACTCCTTTCCACCAAACACTACCATCAACCCATAACTACCCAACTTGGCATTGATGAAGATTGTTGGTTCTTTTTCAACAATCTTGGACTAAATGAATTTGTCTCAAGGGCCTACAACACTTACCGAGAGCCCACCCTAGAGTTTCTCGCCTCTTTTGAGAAACACACCTCCGGAAACAACAACATCTCCGTTTCCTTCCAACTCTTTAACAAGAAAGAGACAATGTCCCTCCACAAATTCAATGAATACCTCGGCCTCAACCCCAATGCCGACATCCTCTTACCCGAATATGTCCAACTCCCGGACTACAACCCCCAACGATGGTGGAAACAAATCTCCCAAAACAACGATTTTGATGCAAATTATTCTTTGGCTAGTGAGATCATGCACCCCGCTTTGAGATTGCTTCACCGTATACTTGGGTACATGGTCTTCAACAAGCAAGACTTGGGGATGATAACTTTGGAAGAAATTCGGATTCTTTGGCTTGCATCTAGGCCGGATTTTGGGCATAGAATTAACTTGGGATTCATCTTCACCCAATGCATCGAGGCCATTGTCTCGGGAGGCAAGAGAGGGGAGATTCATTATGGAGCTATGGTGACTAGGTTGGCCATAAAGTGTGGCAATGAGGAGAAGTTGCGATCATGCACCATAGTAGGGAAAGGGGATAGGAGTGATATATTACTTGATAAGTAGCAACTCAAGACAATGCAGTTCATCAAGGGTATCAAAGGGGTCAAGGGAATTTGGAGTCTCCTTGTATCCCGCAAGCACCATTGTTTCCTCCCAAGGCCGAAGTACACCTCCCACACAAGAGAGGGAGCTCAACACCCTTGGTGGGTGAGGAAGGACTTGGGTGTCTTCCCCAACAATGTAGCGGTGGATTTGGAGGAGGTGTTTAAGGAGGATGAGGAGATAGGAATTGAAGGAGAAGAGGAGGATGAAGTAAAGGAACAACAACAACAACAACAACAGCAACATGGGAGAAGAAGAAGGCAACAACAACAACAACAACCCGACTTCCAACAAGACATGGCGAGCATGAGAGCTCAAATGGAGAACATGCAACTTTGCATGCAAGTTATGTACGCTTCCTACCAACATAACGCTTTTCAAACTAATGCCTTATATGATTTGAGTGTGCGTAGGGGGGAGGTCACCCCTCCGGTCAACTATCCTTATACACCGGCCCAATAAGGGCCCGTGGCTTCATGGAATGGTGACAACCTCCCCACGTACCCCTTCTGGCAGGGTGTTGAGAACCCCGATGTGCCTAGGCATAACTTTCCCGACGAGTCCGGTCACTATGATTACCGAGTCTCGGGTGGGAGTGACTATAGGGGTGACCTAGCTACCACTATGTTCACCCCGATCACCCCGCACTTTGTGTGCAACCCAAGTCCTTTGACCAGTTGACCCCTTCCTAGCTTGACCTTTTCAAAGGTCCCTATGGGTTTCCCCCCGGTTACACCGGAGGGTGGGAGCCTCATGGCCCCCCTTGTACCCCCCTAGGGATGATGGTGTCGGCCCTAGTGGCCACTAGTTCCTCCCTTGGTATGCATGTTTCCCCCCCTTTTGGTCCCTCCCTTGTGTTTTTATTTGCATGTGAAGCATCGAGGAAGATGCTCCTATCTAGTGTGGGGGAGTGTTTGAATAAAAAAGGGAGTAGTTTTGAGTAAGTGTGGGGGAAGGCACCAAGGACTCGTGGGAATGTTTGAAAAGTTTATGTTGGGTAGTTTTGTTGTTAAGCGTCGGGTTGTCTAGCTTCTTTATTGTTTAGCTTGTTGTTGTTTGGTAGTGTCTTTGATGATGATGATGTCTTTAATGATGGTTTGGGTAATTAGTTTTGTCCATGGGCCAAGTTTTGTAGCTTTTTGTTTTTCTTCCCCGTTTTGCTAACTCTTTTTCTTTGTCTAGTGTTAGCTTTTGTTTTATTTTCTCTCTCTCTTTTGTAGCTTTGAAGATCGATGGAAGCAACATTTGGAGCTTTGGAGCTTTGGTAAATGGTTTGGTTGCTTTATATTTCTTTAAGAGACATTTGGGTGAGACCTTTCCTTTTTCCCTCTTTTCTTTTTTCTTTGAGTGCTTAGTTTAGGTTTAGTTTAGAAAGAGTTGAATGGTTCGAGGTTGATAGATTTTGGTTCTAAGGAACCTGGGATGGTTGATGTTGTTATCAACGATCACTTGTATGATGATTGGGACTTACTTGGATTATATTCCTCGATTATGAACCTTTTTAATTTCTTCCTCTTTCTTGTGTGTTTTTCTTGTTCTCTTTTGTCTGACAAACATGACTATGACAAGTTGAAATATTTTTTCATGTGGATTTGCTCATTCATTTGGATTTGTGGATTTGTGTGCCTACTTGATGACATGTCTTTGAATGCCTACCTTCCTAGTTGATGAGGGTTTACACGGTTTGAGAATGCTTAGGGTTGAATTAGACACATTGTAAGCTAAGGTAGCCCGGTTTAGAATTTTTGAGGACGTTTGAACCCCTAGTTCACGGGAAAGTGGTAAGATGGTGTTGCTCTCTATGGTGGATAGGATTCCCTTGGTTGGTATGTGCTTATTTCTTATCCCGTGTGAGCGTCATTTGTTCTAGCCTTCATCATTCTTGTGAGCGGCATTTAGGATCCTTAACTATGCATATCTTAACCTTTGTGTTGGCGTCTAGCTCCCAAGATCGTGACCATATAACTCTAGAGGAGGAAGAGGGCATTTCTTCTCATTTTTCTTTGTTTTCTTTGTATTTTGTTACAAATTTGGTTTTCATTTTTGCATTCACCCACTTGCTAACCAATTTGAGCCTTATTTCCCCTTTCTTGACTTAGCCATATTACAAACCTAGCGGCCTATGTTCTACCAACCCTTGTAGTTAGTGAAGCATTGGCTTGTGAGGTTCGAGTTTGATAATGTTGAAATTGAGCAAGAAAGTTGTGTAATTTGGTTCAAGTAAGGTTTTGAAAAATTATTCATGAAAAGAGTATGCAAAAAGGTTTGGCAAGAAAGTTGAAACTCATGAAAACCAAGCAAAAAAAAATGTGTGAAGGAAATGAAAAGAAATAAAAAGGAATGAAGTAATGTTGTGTGGTTTGTTTTGAAAGGTAGTAAGTTTGAGACTAGGTTCAATTCTTAGGATGTTATTGAGAGATGGCCACTCTTATGCTTCACTTAGGAATTGCCACCAAAATTTTCAAATTGATTCCCAACCTTGACCCCTAGCCATGACATTACAACCCTAGTTAAGACCCTTGGACTTTAGAGGGGCGTGGTCAAAGAACGATGGAGGGAGATAGATTTCAACCCTATGGAGAGAGTATGCATAGTTGAGATGTCGGGATGACCTTATGATTCCACATAAAAATTTCTTTTTTCGGTTCCCTCAAGGAATCATGAGGAGCTAACTAAGGGATGATTTGAAGCTAGTGGAGAGAACGTGAACCGTCTTGGTTGGGGCTAGGGCGGAGGATGAAATCATTAGTTCTCTATGCTTAGCTTAGGTTTGTCTTCTTCAACCATGAGCATCTTAGAACGTGTTCCCCCTCTTTGAATTGAGAAAGGTAAGTATTCTTTGATGCATGTCCCTATGTTTGAGTCCAATTGGAGCATTTCCCACCGTGAAACTTGATTGATTTTCTTAATCCTTGTCATGTTATGTTTCTTGTGTGTGTTGTCTTTTTGTTTTAGTTTTCCTTGCTTGAGGACAAGCAAGAGGCAAGTGTGGGGGATTTTGATGAGTGGCATTTATGCCACTTTTCCATCCTTTTTCTCTAAGGATTCTCCCCTCATTTGCACTTGTTTGAGCCTTTTTAAGCATTTTTACCTTAGTTTTGCATTCTCCTTTCCTTTCTCGTGTTTCCTTTCCTTTTTCCCCTTTTTGTTGGTTTTTCTAGTGTTTCTTTGTTGTTTTGTAGGCTTTTGGCCCGTTTAGATGAACCTTTGGATGCATGACGAGCTATGGAAAGGAAATATGATGCTCAAGGATGGCACAATGGCAATGGAGAAGCCGCGGGCGTGGAGTCAGAGGCCGCGGGCGCGGTTGTTCAAGCTTGAAGATGCCTCAACTTTCGGGAGATGCTGCGCCGCGCCCCAGAAGCGGGCTCTCCTCACTGGCCCACGGGCGCGGCACCTGGAGCCGCGGGCGCGACTACTCGAGGCTGGCAGCTCCCCTGATTTCTTGCCGCGGCCTCTCCTCAACAGGAGAGGCCTCTCCTTTCTTCAGCCGCGAGCGCGGGCGTAGGGGCCGCGGGCGCGGGTTGCTGGGTTAAGCAACTCCATACCCACATTGGAGAAGGCGCGGCTAATGGCTAGAGGGCTCTCCTTGGTGTTTTATTTCCGTCTTTTATGATGCATATAAATAGTTCCCTCATTCAAGTTTTTAATCACCTTTTTATCTTATGAACTATTAGCCCTAATCTTAGAGAGAGAAAGTGGATTATGACTCAAGTTTCCTTTATTGTATTCAACTTTGATCAAGTTTAATCTTCAATCGAGCAACCTTTCAAGCTTTCCTCTTTCATTAATCTCCTCTTTAGTAATCTCTTATCCTTTCTTTTTATTTTATTTATTTGCCTCTTAGTTGCTTACTTCTATTAATCTATTATTTCATCTAGTTATTACTATTTTTATTGTTCTTAATCATGTTTTGTTTTGTGTTTCTTGAGTTTATTCCTAATCTTGCTATTATGTTTATTCTCCCTTCTCTAGGCTAATTTCTTAGCTAGGGGAAGGGGGTGGAAAATATGTGTTGAATATTGGATGAATGATGATGGTTGGATTGAATACATCCCTTATATTGATGGAAGATATGATTTTTGATAGCTTGAGATTATTGTTGCACTTTATTTGATTGCTCTCTAGTTTAAATGCATGAAAATGATTTGAACTAGATTAAGATCACCTCTATTTTAATGATTTCATGAGAATGAGTTGTTAAAGTGGAGCTTTATGGATTGTGCTTCTTTATTCTCTTGTTTTGCTTGTAACTAATAGGATGCATGAGAATGATCCAATTTAGTATAGACCTCTTCCATTGATTTGCCTCGATGATTGCATGAGAATGAATTGTTTAGGTAGAATCTTGTGTTCTTTGGCATGTTCTTCATGATAACTATCATTGTTCCCCTATTTCTAATCATGTTTGACACCCCCGTTTCCCTAGCGTTGTTTTCTCTTGAGTTTATTCATCTCTGTGTTTGCTTATTTGTAGTCTTAATGCTTAATCCAAGAAAATCAACAAAAACATTTCCCTTCTTACTATTGCATAGTGATTTTGTTATTGAACGAGTGTGCTTCCTTAGTGGTTCGACCCTTTACATACCCCTATACTTGTATTAGGGTAGTCTAGGATTATAAATGATTAATTTGATTAGGGTAGTAGCTTAACGACCTATCTTATCCCTCCGATCAACTCAGCAAGTTGTTCCTCAGCCAATTAAACCCCAACTAAAGAAAGTTTGGGTTTAGAAGCAACCTATTTCAGTCCATGCAGCTTCAAGCTCTGATGCTACTGATCAGGAACAGGGCAAGAACCAGAACTGTGCACCTCAGCCTCTGATTACTCCTGCTCATACATCTTTTGCTGCATACTCTGATGCTGATTGGAGAGTGGTAAGTAAAAGGTCTAGACCTTAGACTGCCGGTGTGCAGCAGGGCATACCAAGAACTGATAATTCTTATTCTGCTCTGCTAGAAAATAAAATTGCTGACATAGATCTTATCGGGGGTGATGACAATCCCTCTCTAGTTGAATGATTATTGCTTCATGGAATATCAAGGGTCTTAATGACCCTGATAAGGTAGCTGCTGTTAAGCAGTTACGAAAAGACCATAACATTGATGTTGTTGCTATCTCAGAAACCAAGGTTAAAGTTCATAACCAAAATTCTATTCAGAAGAAGTTTGGTAGATTCTGGTCTTGGCATTGTAACTACAACCATGCTGTTAAAGGGAGAATTTGGGTTAGCTGGAAAGCTGACAAGGTTGATATGGATATTCTGACTGATCATGTTCAATTTGTTCATGTTAAGATTGGTTCAAAAGACCAAACTCATATGATTTTATGCACCTTTGTATATGGTTTACACTCTATTCAAGATAGAAGGCCTCTTTAGTCTGGATTGCAGGCTTTAGGATGCTCTCACCTTCCTTAGATCTGTATTGGGGATTTCAATTCTGTTCTTTGCTCTAAGGACAGATATAATGGGAATCCTGTTACTGATGCTAAAGTGAAGGATTTTAAGGAGTGTATTGAAGTGATGGATTTTGTTGAGATTAAAAGCAAAGGTTCTTTTTACTCTTGGTCTAATAAAGGTCAAGGTGATAGTAGAACTGCTACTAGGATTGATAGGGGGGTTGTTAATGAAGCTTGGATTCATGATTATGGTCAAGTTGAGGTTGTTTATCTTCCTCCTTCTCTTTCTGATCACTGTCCCCTAATCTTTGATATCTTCACTGTTGAAACTGGGAAAGGGAGACCTTTTAGATTTCTGAACTGTCTTGCTGAGCATAAAGATTTCCAGAAAACTGTTAAGAATTCTTGGGAGTCTTACATTCAGAATGAATCTCCCATGGTTTCTGTTTAGAATACTCCAAACCCATGTTGTTCAGCTTACTCTTTGTAGTACATTTCAACATCCTCCCACCGCCTAAACACCATCCCTTCTCTAGGTGGTTCAACTGTGGAATACACAGAGACCTTATTTGTGAAAACAATGGTCTTCACCATCTCAAGAGTCTTGATAGGAGATGTCATGGTAATGGCATCCTTGCTAGAATTAGAGAGTTGGACATAAGGTGTAAGGCAATTTAAGGAGAGCCCTTCTTGATCGGGAGATTGAGGAGGGGTTTCATTAACAACAATCTGATCCAAAGTTTTATCAGAGATACTTAACCCATTCATGTTACCATCCTTTTCATCCATAGTAATGATTGTTTGGAGTGTTGAATAAGAGGATTAAACACTACAACTACAGTCTGCACATATGGAAAATAACAAAAAATCACAACGCTCAACAACATTCAACAACAAAATGTAACGAAATTAGACAATGTACAGTCCTTTTACCACGACTTATCTCAAAATTCTCACCAATAAAAATGACATTCACCAATTCGCTTGCATTAAATCATTCAACAAATTTCAAGTAACAGATTCTGGATTGATTTTGCAAAAAAAGCTAAACAATTGTTAACAACAGGTCTGCAATTTGTTATGAGATTTTGCATTAATATAATTGAAATAACAAGATTCAAGATTGATTTTGCAAGAAATGAATTAATAAGTTTCCAATAACAGGATTTGCGATTTGTAATTGAAGGATTAGTTGAACAACAACCATCATTACTCGATTCTTACCTATCTTAACCAAATATAAACAATTAAGGACTGAACATAAGTTAACAAAATTAGCTCAATTAAGGACAGTCAAGTTCAGCTAAAATTTGTTACCTGGATATTTCAGGTTAGATCTAACTTAAGGCTTCACTATCGAAATTTCGCAAAATCTCTCTCCTGCACTCCACATTTATCCCAGGACAACCAGACGAACTGCAGTAGCGAAATGACGATGAAGATAGAAGTATTGATTTGAGTGTTTGTGTGGCGGTGGTACCGGATTATCCACCGCCAATAATCATGGTTTCCTCTTATGAAGATAACTAATTTATAATTCTCTCTCCTCCTCTGCAATTTTAGATCTCAATAAAGTTGAGCACACGACGTTAATTTTTCCGTCCATATAAGTACCGTTACAAGATTTGAATAAAAAAAAATCCACCAACGGAATCCTACTCAGCATTCCACTAGTTTTCATGTGGAATTCAGAATAAGTTCCAATTTATTACCACATATCCATTATATCAACGAAATTTCGTTGATATAAGATATCAATGGGATCTGGCTCATAACGCACTACGTGGTGCAAATAATAAAATAGGTCGAATGGTTGTTTGATTGATAAGCTCAAAGCTTGCGAAATAGCGTCAATGGCGTTAGGCCATTACTCTCCATGTATTTGCTTACAATTTTCTGGATACTCCTCTCTACTTAGGCTTACTCTATTTATACTACTACCGAATACAAACCATCTGGCCTAAGGCCTTAATTGTTACATTTACCACTTCTTATCTCATGCTAAATTACCACAGTAAATAACTAATAAGCCAATTGCCTGCATCTTCAGAGGGTCGTTACTTGTGCTTGTAGTGGAGGTGTGTCTTGAGCTGTCCCCTGTCCTAGCTGCTGCTTGTGTCTCCTTGTGTAAGTCAGGGTGATTGGTGGAGGTTGTGGGTTCATTGCAATACCCCTCCCCCCCTCAAAAGAGCCACTTTGTCCTCAAGGTAGAAGTCTGGGAATCGATCTTGGTTAGAGGCTGCATCCTCCCAAGTAGATTCAAAGTGAGGAAGTCCTTGCTACTGGATAAGGACGTCCATTCCTTCCTGTTGACCCAGTTTAGGCCTGCTATCCAACACCTTTTCTGGTTCCACCACAGGTTCTAGCTCCGGTGTGACCTGTGTTGGGATGGTAGTCGAGTTAGGATCATCTCCAATTGCTTGTTTTAATTGCGACACATGAAACATGGGGTGAATTTTGCACTGCTTGGTGTAGGCGTCGTTTGAAGTGCGCCTATGTTAAGCATGTGTGAATATGCTTGGCACTCATAGGAAGTGAGAATTGACATATACGATTAGGGACAAGGAAAGTAGGGAGCCGCCAGCAAGTTTTTAAGGAGCTTGTAAATCGTTCACGGATCATAAAAGGCAACCACAATAAAGGGACAACGAAAGGCAACGACGATTGACCCGTGAAGGTTACACCCCATTCATAATCCATGAGATTACTAAATCCATATGGTTCGGAACCACAAAAAGAGGATCGAAGATGATGGTATGAAGTCAATCATGGAGTCACATTCACCCGTATTGGCCTCTACTCGATTCTTATAGCGAAAAGTGATCCATGCGATCTCAAAGGCATACAAACAAATATTCAATTTGCTCTAAACTATTATTAAGCTAAATTAGTTGAATTTCAATGCAACATATAATTCTAAAATATTTGCAATCACTTGATTTAATAACAAGATTAAAAGGGAACCTAAACCGGTCGTCAAAATTATCTTATTAGGCGTTATTTTCAATTACATATTCCATTTAAACATGCAATATGGTGATCATAAATATTATAAAATTAACATTAATATTTGAAGGAATTTAACAATAAATCCAACAATTAATATATGACAAACATAATAAAAATCGTTAGAAAAATAATAGAAACAAAAGGAACATGATTCCTTACTTTGATTTTGTTTGCTTGCAACTACAAAATAATAAACGTGTTAGTAACTTCAAGGAAATTAATAAATCAACAATGGAATTTAAATTAAATTAAGGTTGATTTGGGGCCAAACCCTCAAACAGTTTTAACTTTCACGCCTTGGTTTAAGGACGGAATCTCGGGTAAAGTATGGACTCCTCGGAGTGCTTGGGGGAAGTATTGTGAGAGAATAGGGTAGGCTAGTGCTTAGGCTAGAGCATAGAAGAGAGAATAAAGAATTATTTGATGCCCCGAACTGCAGAGATAAGGAGGTATTTATAGAGGAAATGATTAGGGGAGTCACACGAAACCCTAGAAGAGATATGCGCCTTAGAAAAACCCTAATTGGTTACTGTAGGGAATATTTCAAGCATCCACACTTGATACCCACTATGATGATACACTTACGGTATGTTTGGATAAAGAAAGGGGAAAGGAAAAGAAGGGGATGGAGGAGAAGGGGAGGGGAGAGAAAGGGAGGAGAGAGAAGAATGGTGAGTTTTCCTTCCAAATCACTCCATTGTTGGAGGGATAAATTTCCTATAATTTAATCTCTTCATTTCTCTTCCCTCCAATTCCCTTCCTTCCTCATTTGTTATCTAAATGAAGGATACCTCATCTCTCCATTTCCCTTCCCTTCCTTTTCCTATATTTCCTTCAATCCAAACACACTATTAAGTATGGTGGTGTCCAAAGGGAAGAAAGATAGAGCACAAGAGTCGCCAACAAGTTTTAGGAACTTGTAAACCATTCACGATCACAGAGATCGCTAACTCCATAATGGTCCTGAACCATGACTGTATATTCGGGATGAAGGTACAAATCCAACCTAAAAGAGATTGAACCTGCCCCAAATAGGCTTCTACTTTGTTCTTCTCATATTCATGTGTGCTTTCCGATCAACGTACAATAATTATATTAATCCTAAACCTGTTTAATTTATGTTAGTTAATATTAATGCACAAACAAATCGATTATTGGTGATCACTTGAATTAAAATCATACTAGCCTAATTCCAAATTATTAATTATCTTATTAAGCGTGATTTCAAGTAAAAATTCCCTTTAAACCGTCAAGAGAGGGCGCGATCAAGAAATAACAATAATAATATCAAGAAACATAATAACATTGAAATAACAATCGTCATCATCATAAATGTAGGGAATATTTCAAGCATCCCACACTTGAGCCCCACTGTGATCATACACTTAAGCATGGTGGCGTCCAAAGAGAAGGAAGATAGAGCAAAAGAGTCGCCAACAAGTTTTAGGAACTTGTAAACCGTTCACAGGGAGAAGGTTACACCCCTTCACAATCCATGAGATCGCTAACTCCATAGTGGTCCTGAACCATGACTGGATATTCGGGGATGAAGGTACAAATCCAACCTAAAAGAGATTGAACCTGCCCTAAATAAGCCTCTACTTAATTCTTCTCATATTCATGTACGCTTTCTGACTAACATACGATCATTATATTAATCCTAAACTTGTTTAATCTATGTTGATTGAATATTAATGCACAAATAAATCTATCATTGGCGATCACTTGAATTAAAATCATATTAGCCTAAATAAAATTATTAATTATCTTATTAAGCGTGATTTCAAGTACAAATTCCCTTTAAACCTGCAAGAGAGGGCGTGATAAAGCAATAACAATAATATATCAAGCAACATAATAAATTATTGATACCACAAATCATAATCATCAAAATAATATTCTCATCAAAGCATAATAATATTAGCAAGAACCTAGGCATGATACTAACATGTTTAATAACAAATCCTAGCATGTTGCTAAACAATAAAAATCAAAGCTTTAATCCTAACATGATATTAGAATGATACAAGAAATAGTAAGCAACCTAAACATTATACCAGAAACATACATGATATTAGAAATATTAGTTAATACCCTAAACATGATACTAGGAATCATGAAGACATCCTAACATGATAATAGGAATTAAAATAATCAAAGCATGCTTTCTAAAGACATGTAGCAATAAAATTACTCACTTTGTTGCCTCATATCTTTTTCTATCAAAACAATACACATGTTAGTAATTTCAATGAAAATATCAAATCAAACAATTAATTTAAATAATTGAGATAGGGATTTGGGACCAAACCCTCAGAAATTATCTACCTTTCACGTTGAGGGCGAAGGAAAATTCGAGCTTGGTTAGGTGTGTCTAAGTCTCGTGATGGACGTATGGTGTTTGAAATGGCAAAGGCTTAGAAAGAGGGAGAAAGAATAAGCTTCTAGCTTTGAGAGAGAAAGAATAGAATAGATGATTGTTGGTGATTGAAAACGGGGAAGTACGACCCTATTTATAGAGAAAAACATCCGGAAACGATCAGAGAAGATCGAATTTAAATCGAAGTAAAATCGCACCCATCACAGCGCGATAGGACCATCGCGGCATGATGGCTCCATCGAGGCGCGATGGTGCTGCTAGATAATTTTTAGCCATACAGAATCTATTATCGAATATAATTCGATAATTAGAGTACGTACTTTGTCTTTTAAAATCAAATTAAATCCTTTAAAACACTTGTTTTATTCCAAATAAAATTCTTTATCTTTCCTAAAAATATAATTATTAATCCTAATCTCCTTAGAACTTAAAATAACCTTCTAGATTATTCTAGAAATTAAAGTAATTCCTAATGACTTTAGGAATGATAATTAAATAGACCCTCCATTTGATCATTGGGTCACCCATAAAAACTCTTTTAATATTCAATTTAATATTTGGGCCATAACTATCTCATTATTGATCGGAACTGGGCTTATAATATATTGTCGAAAAGCTCTTTTTAAGCCCCATCTAACTACACTATTATTGGACCCATATCATGGACTAAATCAAATTGGATTGGACATTTTTCATAAATAAGGTACGAAAAGAAAGCTTTTTGAAAACAGAAAGAAGTATTTTTAATAAAAACAGGGAATCACGAGACTCTTTCACATTTCACCTCGTTTGTTAATCAAATGACTGAAAAGTACTCATCTTTGGGTTTGGTTTTGGGGGGACACAATTTGGTGTCTATAGAAGCCCCCACTTTGACTGAGTTTGCAGAAACGTAAGTTTCGAAAACAAAAGTCAAAGTAGCGATAGGGGCGGAGAATGATTCAGAACGTTCTGCGATCCTAAATCATTCTTGTAACCCCGATACCTGCAAACTAGTGTTAGTTAAACAGATAAAAGAGTTAAAAACGCGTATCTTGCACCGTTGAGCACACGTCTTTAGAGTAACCGATTTGTTACTGCATTTTTGCGACGACCTTCCACAAGCTAGGGAACGCCATCGTTGAAGGTGACTGCTTGTAGCCATCCTCAATTTTTGCTGTGACAATCTTCCTCAAGCTAGAGAACACCGTCGAAGGTGACTGCTTGTAGCCATCTTCAGTTTGTTTGTGACAATCCTCCACAAGCTAGGGAGCATTGTCGAATATTTCTACTTGTAGCTATCTTCAATTTTGTGGCATTACCTCTCCACGGAAGTACCTCGCCGCTGTAGAAAAACTCCTCTGTACCTCGGGATAGCGTCGAAGATCGCTGCTTGTAGCTATCTCTAATTTTGTGGTAGTACCTCGCCGTTGTAAAAGACCGCTGCTTGTAGCTGTCTCCAAAATCTCGTCTATACCTTGACTTGATCAATTCGATTGACAACTTTTACACCGAAGTGAAAGTCGTCGAAGACCACTACTTGTAATGATCCTCAATTTGCTAATGCTTCGTTTGAATGCTTGCTGTGTTGATGCTTCGTTTTGTTGAATGCGTACTTTGTGGGTGGTGACAGTCCTCTTTTTCTTTAGGAACAGTTGCCAACACAACTCTTGAATGATGAGCGACAATCCGATTTAGGGAAAGTTGTCAATGCCAGGTAACATTCCGTCCTAGGAAATGTTGCCACGATAAAACGACAATCCGCATCTCGGAAAATTTGCCAAAATCCAATTTGGGAAAAGTTGCCAATGTTACGCAACAATCTGTCATAAGAACCTTGCTATGATTGACAATCCACATATTGGAACATAACTCTTGAAAGCAATCCATCTTGGAATTTTGCCAATTCTATGCGACAATCCTTTTAGGAGAACATTGCCACAATTGACAATCCGCATCTTGGAACATTTGCAAAAAAGAGTCGATCGATAATCCACTTCAGGAAAATTTGCCACTATTGAAATGAATGATAATTCACGTTTAAGGAACCTTTGCCGAAATGTTAAGATGAATAGAGACCTATGACAATCCTTTGGGAAATTTTGCCATAGGAAACTGGGTGTATGACAATCCAATTTCGGAAATTGCCACGGAATTGATGACAATCCGAACTTGGAAAAATTTGCCAAACGGAGAAGAAGCACGACAATCCACGCTTGGAAGCATTGCCAGTTTGAGATGACAATCCAATCTTGGAAAAATTGTTGAAGCTTTGATGAATGTATGACAATCCGAACTTTGGAAAAACTTGCCAAATAGAGAGGAGTCATGACAACCTACGTTTGAAACATTGCCAAAGGTGACAATCCAAATATTGTCGTTGAAGAACATGCTCGACAATCCACTCTTGGAAACATTGTCAGTTTGAGATGACAATGGAAAAATTGTTGTTTGAAGAAGATGTTCTTAAGCCCTGCAAAAGAGATCAAATTTTGCCAAAGGACCTTGACAGTTGATTTGCTTAAGGTTGACTCAAGTTTCAGTGTTTACTCGACTCATTGAGACTAAATGTTTTTGCTTGACTCGATGTGTAACTCGACGTACTCAAATCGACTTGATGTGATAACGTGACATGACTCAAAGTGTACATGACTCGTGTTCGTAGACTTAACTCGATGTGATGATACGACGTGACTCAATATGTACATGACTCGTGTGCGCATTGTATTGTGATTGTGCTCGTTCGACTCGAAAATGCAGAAAAACAAAAAAATTCCGTCATTTTTGTGGAGGGTACCGACTTTCTCTTGAAAAAGAAAGACGCGAAAAGGAAGAAGTGAAGTGTTTGAGTGTTTGTGGTGCATGTTGAATGAGCTTAGTAAAATGTATGCGTTAATGTTGTATCTTATGCTGCAAGGATTGTAGCATTCCAGACTATCTCGATTGATGACTCGTTAATGAAAATATTTGGGTAAGTTAGGCACGGAGGCTAAATACTTCATACTTTGTGATGAGTGATTTTGATATGACAAGACATGCTTCAACGTTGTGTTAAAATTTCATGCACTAGTGGAAAAATTATTATTTGTAACACTCTATTGGTAACGGGCAAAATTACAATCCGTTACAATAAAGCAGGGTAGGGATATGAAGAATACTATTTGTAACGGGCAAAAAAGTGCCTGTTACAAAAATTACATTATTTGTAACGGGCAGGGCAACATTGCCCGTTACAAATACTTTGATTTTTGTAACCGGCACTATTTGCCTGATACAAATGAGTAGATGATTAAAAAAAGCCCTAAGTCTAAACTTGGCAAATCATTTCTTCAGTCATTTCAAGCTGCCTCCCCCATCCCCTTCTCTCTCTCCTCAACTTTCTCTCCTCAATCGACTTTCTCTATCATTGAAATCAAATATTTTGCAATGAAAACCAAGCGAATTTAGTGTTTCTTATTACCTCACCTGGATCGTTGTCCTAGAAAGCTTTTGCATTTAGGATGGGATGTTGTTCCATAATGTCCGCCGAGGTAATTCGATCTCTTCTTTTGATTTAAAATCTTATAGTTTCCGGTTTTATTTTTTTCGCTGGATCTGGAGAAATTTGATTCCAATTGACAGAAATTATCGAATTTTTAATATGTGAGATTTTAAAAGTGATTTTAATTTGGGTATTTTTGTTAGTTTATTACGTTGGTTTAAATTTTTTTGGCTTAGATCTATTGTTTTTTGCTTGTTTAGTCTTTTCGGATCTATCTTGGTATATATGCCTCGCAAATTTCTGCTTTTTAGTATTGGCTTCTTTTAACCTCATTCTTGCTTTGTTCTCTTTGGATTTGATGGCCTTGATTCTGATTCTAGATCTCTATTTCTTTAATTTTTTTATGACCTTAATATACGGTCAGTGGCGAATCCAGGATTTGAGGAATGAGGGTACGAAATTACGTTTAATAAAAGACAAATTACAAAATAAAAAGTAATATGTGGAGCGTAATAATTTTTTCCTAACTAAATTTTGAGTTAATAACTCATTTCACTATTGTATTAATATTTGTGAGTACTATACACGGATACACCCTATCTTCCGACAATAAGGCTTAAAATTAAGAATTATAGATGTGAGGAAATTTTTTTTATCTAAGAGAACTATTATTTGTAAAAGTAGGTCTCTTTGATAAAAAGCGCAAATCTTGTGTGGGAAAAATAAACAATATCACTTAAGAGACCTGTTATTGTAACAGTAACTCTCTTTGATCAAAAAGTACTATTCTGAAACTTTTGGGCTTCTAGCGTGGAGGGTATTAAAAAAAATAACCTAAGAGACCAAATTTTTACATAGGCGGTCTCTTTCAATTTAACATAAAATGCGGGCTGATTGGGTGTTGCCGCATACTGCATAACAGTACCTAAGAGACCGCCTATTACATAAAGGCGGTCTCTATTCTTCACAGTTTTTTTTTTTTTTTTGGAATGGGGGTACAGTTGTAACTCTATGTACCCCCCTAGATCCGCCACTGTATACGGTTGTTTCTGTGACGCATAGTGGTGATTTTGTTGGTGGGGTTGATACTGAGATAGTTTGTGTGATGGGCAATCCGAAAGATGTGACATTTGATGCAGTGGAGAAGTTTCATTGTAATTTTCTTGTTATTTGCACTCATAGTCGAGGAGCTGAACAAAGGGCAGTTCTTGGAAGTGTTAAAAAAAGATTGAATATAGATGTGTCAAATTAGTATATTATTAATACATCTATGCTTCACCTATTGTGGAGATTGATTCCATGGGAATTAAAACGCGTTTTGATTTTTTAATTTGTATTTTCAAATAGTTGTTAAAGAGTTTAAGGTAGAGAAAGAAAATAGTCTCTATCACTAATCTTACATTTATTTGGTTCATTTCTAGTTAATCTTTTTTCTGTGTTTTACTTCTTTGCATAAAAAGAAATTCCCAAGGATGCTGGTACTCAAAGGCTGATGCTCACTTGCTCAGGTCCTGATCATGTGCTGAATAAGGTCTGAGGTTTATAATTAATGAAGTTTTCTATATAGATGGTGATTATAATGCACTTATATGAAGCATGATATTGTTTATCAATTACGAAGTATAAGATATTAAAAGATTAGTACCGAGTAATTTCAAATTACTTGTTTATGATGATTTATGCTAGGACGTGAACTATACGCATAAGTTGAGTTGTGAGTCTATATAGTATGTCCAAGTTTGCTTTATGTAAATCACAAAAATAACTATATTATAGCTTGGTTTCATTTTTTTTTTTTTTAAGTACCTGGTGCTAATGGATATTTCCTATGTTGAATATCTAGCAAAAATGGGATCGTTATGGGAACGGTGTACAAAGATGTGAAAAGTCAACTGTTTCCTACGCACATCAAGTGTGAAGAGGTATGTTTGCATCTCAATCATTTACCTTCATTTATTATGAGCTTAGAATTAAATGATATAAGAATAGTAAATCTAGTTATAATCACTTGATATATTGTTACTGTAGGATGGGTGTTTGAATTATACCTTCTAAATTACTAAATAATGATTGATTAAGAGAAAAAAAGTAAATGGGTGTACTGTTTTTATTTCACCAAAAAAAAAAAAAAGTAAATGAGTGTTTAATTTGTTGGATCATTCAACTTGGCATATTGTAGAGCAATTTCATGAACCATACTTGCTGTATGTTCTTTGTTGGATTTGTAGTTGTTCATTTTTTTGGGTTAATTATATAGCAATTCTTGAAGGTAGTTTTAGTTTTTTAATATTCCAGTTTGATCCGGTAGTTGCTGATGAAGTTAAAACCCGAAGCTGAGCTGATGAAGATACTGGTTTAGAACCTAAGAGGAAGAAACATGAAGATGCTAGCACTTGAAAAGACTATCATCCTCAAGTAGCATAGCTGAATCGTCTAAAAACTCGACGTCTGATAAGCTTCAACCTGATGGTAGTGAGAAACAATAGGCACAACAGCAGCTAGTGGCAGCTTACAAGGCCTACAACAGGTAGTCAAGCCTCATCATATCTTCGGATATAAATTACCAGGATTAAGTTCAAAGCCTGTTATTAATCAAGATGCAACAAATTAGTTTCTGAAGCATCTTGATTCCCTAAACCTACTTGGAGTATCAAGTTCACCACTAGGTCTAACACTTCAGCCATTTGATCTTTATGTTAATCAGTCGGGATCTGTTTGGTAGTTGATCTGTACTAGTGCTCTCTATTTTCAGAAAATCTGATGAATACGTTCTATGCATACCTAATAGCTTTTGTACTGGTATAGGTGTTGGTTCTCATAAGAGAGGCAGAAGTACTTCAACTAATGTTCTGTTTTCAAGAGCTTCTCAAGATGGTGAAAACAAAGGCGATTCTAATAATTCAGAGGTGCCTTTTGATCTATTGCCTCCTACCGGTAAACTGGCTCAACCAATATTCTGCTCCCCGGGAGCTTTTCAAGGTGGTGATGACTATAGAAGTCAACTTCAATGGGTATAAATGCTGATTTATATTCAAGGCAAACACGAAGGATAGAATCAGAAGAAAATATGCAGAAAATGATTCTTTTAGTTGATCCATATTACGGTAGTTGTTCGCAGACATTGAGATTTGCTTATGCTTTTTTTTTCTTTTCAGTTTTAGTTATAGTAGTTATTTGGTAATAAAGGCCTTGTTTGGTAATTGGCTTTTAGTTGGCTTTTTGGTTGGCTTTTGGCTTTTGGCTTTTTCTTTTGGTCAAACAGCCAAAATACTTGTTTGGTAAATGGCTTCTCAGCTAGGTGAAAAAGCCGACTTTTCCGCCAAAAACAAAAAGCTAGTGTTACTAGCTTTTTGGTTTTGGCTTTTGGCTTTTCATTAAACAAATTACTTTTTATCCTTAATTATTAATTAATAATTATTAATTATTAATAATTAATAATTATTAATAATTAATAATTAATAATTAATAATTAATAATTAATAATTAATAATTAATAATTAATAATTAGTAATTAGTAATTAATAATCAATAATCGATAGTTAATAATTTATAATTAGTAATTCATAATCAATACTTACTAATAAATAATATATAATTAGTAATTAGTAATAAAAAATTAGTAACTAATAATTTATAATTAGTAATTAATAATCTATTATTAGTAATTAATAATTAATAATTATTATTTAATAATTAGTAAATTAGTAGTTATAAGTACTTAAAAATTAATAGTTAGTACTCCGTAATTAGTAATTATTAGTACTTAATTATTAATTACTAGTAATTAACAATTGTTAGTAATATGTAATTAATATTAAGTGCTTAATAATTAGTAATTAGTACTTAATAACTAGTAGTTTATAATTAATAATAAGTAATTATAAATTAGTAGTTAATATTTTGTATTAGTAATTAATAATTAATAATTAATAATACTGATAATAAATGTATAAGAATACATAATAATGCCCTTTAAGGTTGTTTTGCATAGTTACAGCCAATATCTAACAGCTGATTTTACCAAACATGTTTACATACAATAAATAGTCAAACAGCCACTGCAAACAGCCAATACTAACAGCCAGTCAAACAAGCCAAGTTAAACAGCCAGCAGCCAACAGCCAACAGCCAATTGCCAAACAAGGCCAAAGTGTACTTTTTTTAAGACTATAAAGTGTATACTGTACATATATAAAATAAAATATAGTTTTATCTCATTGATCTATATAACTGTTATGCTAGCCAGCTGTCCAGCATGTGCTGGAATTATTTATTTATTTTTTTTAATTCAAGCACACACTATTTGTAATGGGCAATATAAGTGTCATTTACAAATAACGAGGTTATTTATAACAGGCATTTGAACTACCTGTTACAAATGACCCTTTATTTGTAACGGGCAGTGACCGTTACAAATACAAGGGTTATTCGTAACGGCCGTATACGTAACGCCTCGTGTCCATTACGGTTACCCTCTTTTCGCCCGTTACGAATGTGCTTTTTTCTACTAGTGATGACAAAGGGTTCCTATATGGAAGTATTATTTGGTCATGTGTTTATGATGTGTGTGAAAGTGACACTAAAGTTATGTTGTAAAGGCTAAGGGTGTGGAAATATATTTTATGAAGAGTTAAATAACGGTGACTCTTAGGATGGGTAGGCTAATGATATAGGGATCAAGCCCCCAAATCTAGCTCTAAATGGATAGGATGAGCATTGGAGATCCCCTGATATGATCATGATGTGAGTATGTGAATGTATGAATCCATTTTTATTACGGCTGCACCTGCAATGTGAGGTTGCCTACGTATCCGTTAGGAATTAGGCCGAACGTAGCTCTAGCCGAACCCCACACAAGTGTGTGCAACCTTTTTTTGAATCTTTGTATTTGTATACTTGAGGTTTCCTCACTTTTGAACTCTCTTTCGTTTATATTTTTGCTCTCTCTTTTTTGCTTTTGCATTTTTTTTTTTGATAAGTGTGGGCAATTCCGATCATGCGGTCTATCACTCACTTGGCATTCATATTTCTCAGGCACGATACCGAGTACTCGATAAGAGACGCAATCTAAGACATGTTCATATCAAAGACATCGGAACACTTGCCCTTTTGCACACTTTTATTATTTTCCTATTTTAATTTTTTGAAATGTTTATAACATCACTCAAGCTTTTGCATTTGGCAATTGCATAAGTTGCACACCATCCCATCTTAAGGTTAGGTAGAAGTGGGTTGAAAAAAGAAAGGTTTATCGTTTGACGAGACTCAAAGTGGTTTATCAAGAAAGGATTATGTATTCAAAAAGTTGAAATTGATATGATATGGCTACAAGGGGTGCCTCAAATCATTAGTATACCTTGTGCTTAGCTCGACATGTTTTTTTTTTCCTTTTTTTTGACGTAATGCAATGATCATATGCAAGAAAAGAAATGCTCATTTTATTAAAGGAAAAAGAAAAACCTATGGAATAAATCTAAGTTAGACAAAAGGTGCTTATGCTAGACTTATTGGGGAAGGGGAAATCATAAAGAAGAAAAGAAGTCATGAAATCTTGTCGTTGAAGCTCGTCTTGTGTCTTTTGCTTTATCATCACCCGGTCTTCTTACCAGCTAGAGGCAACGGAATCTTGTTTGCATCTATGAGATCTTGAATGAGATTTTGAAATCTGTAACATTCATCCGTGGTATGACCATTTCCTTGATGGTACTTGCAATAAGAGTTGGGATTCCATCTCGAAGATCGCTTTTCTGGCGTTGGATCTTCAATAGGGCCAATAGGTTTGATTAATCCTCGATCATAGAGATGATCGAAAGCAACATCATAGGTCATTCCAATGGGTGTGAATTCTCTTTTGGGTTTCTTTTTAGGTCCTTGATTATCCATGGCTAAGACATCATTAAGATCAAAGGTACTAATATTGTTGCTAGAGTAGGTGTTTTCGGAAGAAGAAGGATTGTCGTTCTTCTTTCCTTTCCAGCCACTATTGCTATTGTTAGTAGCTTTTTGTTTTGCAAGGTCGTCTTCAATGTCAATGCCTATCCTATAGACGGCCTGGAAAGTATTCAATTTGTGTTGGTATTTCAAATTCTTTGAATGCTTCTCTTGGAGGTTCTCGATGAACATCCTTACAAAGTCCTTTTCAGCAGGGACCTCGACCATCTTAGCAGAAGTTTCCCTCCACTTATTGAAGAAAGAGGTGAACCCTTAATTTTCTTTTTGCTTCAACATCTCAAGTTGTCTATGGTCGGTTTCGACTTGGATGTTGCACTTGTACCCATCAATAAAAGCGTTTGTGATAGAGTCCCAGGAGGAGGTCTTCTCCTTATTTAGGGAGAAAAACCATTGTTAACAAACGGTTTCAAGAGATAGTGAGATGAAGGGAAGACCTTCTTATCAATTTCCTTAATACACATTATAGTCTCGAAAGCTCTTAAATGAAAATAAGGATTGTCAGTTGGTTTGAACTTAGGGATGTCATTGGCATTGAACTTCTGCGGAAGGAGTTCTTTGTCCACTAAGACCCCTTGTGAGCTGATTCCCTGAAACTTATAGTCGTTGGAAACTTTCTTAATGCTTTCTTCCATACGCTCAAGTTGTTGTTGCTTGATAGGATCATTAACTTGAAGAGAGATAGTCTTCAACATCTCGGTCAGATTGTTCATGTTTTGCCTCAACTCATCAACTTCTTGTTGGGAAGCCATTAATACGAACTTTTTTTGTGTTGAATGGGTTTATCGAAGAGTAGAACTTGAACGAAGGTGTTGTCTTTGATTAATCGCCCTTCTCTCCTTGACCAAGTGTTGTGGAAAGGGAAGTCATGGATGTTAATTGTTTGACTCAAATTCGCTTCAACATGCGTAGATGGGAATAGATCATGGAAGAATGAGGGGAATGATATGTATGGAGAAAGCATGTGGAGAGTGGAAAGATGATGTAGATAGAGAGATGTGGAAGGATTTAGGAATAGAGTGGACCCCCAACTCAAATGACGGAAAGGACGACTCATGCATGAACCTAAGACATGGTCATGGTGACACATATGCAAAGTGTGTGCTAAGATTTGTGAGTGTAAGTGATATGTTCAAAACTCGTGTCATGACCATGTGGTTAGACTCGTACAAAGACTAAGTTAAAACTTTATCTATATACACTAAACTGGACATGCTGTGGTATTTCAGTCATTACTTTTTATATGTGACTTCGAATTGGACGAAACCAACTCCAAATAAAAGATAAAACTCGGGGCTACGGATCCATAGGTTAGACGACTCTTAATTCTTCATAGAACTCTGGCTATGACCAAAACAAGTTGACGCTTCTGCAGTTTACGGGAATAAATATCCGGGTCGACTCAAAGGAACTATGACTTGATTTTAGACATATATATTAGCTCAAATTAATTAATTAAACAAAGTCCTTTAGTCATTGGTTTGTTTATTTAAGCATATTTATAATCACAAGTTGTTAGTTTAATCACATACAAGCTATGCACAAGCAAGAGAAACACAAGTAGTCAAGTAAGCACAATATGATGCAATGAGTTTGTAACCTAACCACGGCTCTAGTTTTCTAAAGTTCAAGGATTATAATTAGTCAAAATAGGTTCCATGTTATGAGTCCGGATGCATCACGCGGAAGCCTTACCTTTGGAAGGGTTGGCGCGTATGGATGGGACCCCACAAATTAAACTTGTTTCCATGGTTTGGTGAATTCACAAACTCGGATGTACCCTTCGTTGCATAGAGCGTTCGATTGGGTAGATGGAGCGTGAATTCCCAGAGGGTTATAGCCATATGTAGAACACATATGGGTTTCAGAAAAGAAGGAAAAACTCATTCAGGATGTAAAATCGAGCAAACAGTACTAGAACCGGTCAAAGCAAGAAGGCAGACGTCTAGCTCGGTATTGGGAGAACCTGGCGCGAGAAAAAAGGGACCATCGCGAGGAGATGGCCTTGTCGTGGCGCGATGTTGCCATCGCATTGCAATGGGCTATGTTCTCTCAGCGACGGTTCCTACATGCCTCGGCAATTTTCTGTGTTCTTAGAATTTTTCGATTTTCGCAGCATTTTTTCGATTCTAGTTGTGAAAGATATTTCCCAAATTTCCTACGTGTAAAATCCTATGTTTTTGACGCATTACGGATGGTCTTTTCAATGCGGACCTTTTTTATGCTTATGCTAATAATGTCAATAAAAATTACGCACATGAATACTTAGATCTTTTCGAGTCTCATCCACTCATTCTAAATTATTGCCAAAATAAATTTTAGGAATTAAAATAGAAATCCTCCCCATTGAAGTCACCAAAAATTGTAGGGAATATTTCAAGCATCCCACACTTAAGCCCCACTGTGATTATACACTTAAGCATGGTGACGTCCAAAGGGAAGGAAGCTAGAGCAAAAGAGTCGCCAACAAGTTTTAGGAACTTGTAAACCGTTCACAGGGAGAAGGTTACACCCCTTCACAATCCATGAGATCGCTAACTCCATAGTGGTCCTGAACCATGACTGGATATTCGGGGATGAAGGTACAAATCCAACCTAAAAGAGATTGAACCTGCCCTAAATAAGCCTCTACTTAATTCTTCTCATATTCATGTACGCTTTCTGACTAACATACGATCATTATATTAATCCTAAACTTGTTTAATCTATGTTGATTGAATATTAATGCACAAATAAATCTATCATTGGCGATCACTTGAATTAAAATCATATTAGCCTAAATAAAATTATTAATTATCTTATTAAGCGTGATTTCAAGTACAAATTCCCTTTTAACCTGCAAGAGAGGGCGTGATAAAGCAATAACAATAATATATCAAGCAACATAATAAATTATTGATACCACAAATCATAATCATCAAAATAATATTCTCATCAAAGCATAATAATATTAGCAAGAACCTAGGCATGATACTAACATGTTTAATAACAAATCCTAGCATGTTGCTAAACAATAAAAATCAAAGCTTTAATCCTAACATGATATTAGAATGATACAAGAAATAGTAAGCAACCTAAACATTATACCAGAAACATACATGATATTAGAAATATTAGTTAATACCCTAAACATGATACTAGGAATCATGAAGACATCCTAACATGATAATAGGAATTAAAATAATCAAAGCATGCTTTCTAAAGACATGTAGCAATAAAATTACTCACTTTGTTGCCTCATATCTTTTTCTATCAAAACAATACACACGTTAGTAACTTCAATGAAAATATTAAATTAAACAATTAATTTAAATAATTGAGATAAGGATTTGAGACCAAACCCTAAGAAATTATCAACCTTTCACGTCGAGGGCGAAGGCAAGTTCGAGTTTGGCTAGGTGTGTCTAAGTCTCGTGATGGACGTATGGTGTTTTAAAAGGCAAGGCTTAGAAAGAAGGAGAAAGAATAAGCTTCTAGCTTTGAGAGAGAAAGAATAGAATAGATAATTGTTGATGATTGTTGGTGATTGAAAACGGGGAAGTACGACCCTATTTATAGAGAAAAACATCCGGAAACGATCAGAGAAGATCGAATTTAAATCGAAGTAAAACCGCACCCATCGCGGCGCGACAGGACCATTGCGACGTGATGGCTCCATCGCGGTGCGATGGTGCTGCTAGATAATTTTTAGCCGTACGGAATCTATTATCGAATATATTTCGATGAGTAGAGTCCGTACTTTATCTTTTTAAATCAGATTAAATCCTTTAAAACACTTGTTTTATTCCAACTAAAATTCTTTATCTTTCCAAAAAATATAATTATTAATCCTAATCTCCTTAGAACTTAAAATAATCTTCTAGATTATTCTAGAAAATTAAAGTAATTCCTAATGACTTTAGGATTGATAATTAAATGGACCCTCCATTTGATCATTGGATCACCCATAAAAACTCTTTTAATATTCAATTTAATATTTAGGCCATAACTTCCCCATTATTCATCGGAACTACGCTTATAATATATCGTCGGAAAGCTCTTTTCGAGCCCCATCCAACTACACTACTATTGGACCCATATCATGGACCAAATTAAATTATATTGGACACTTTTCATAAATAAGGTACGAAAAGAAAGATTTTTGAAAACAAAAAGAAGTATTTTTATTAAAAACAAGGGAATCACGAGACTCTTTCACATTTAACCTCGTTCGATAATCAAATGACGTGAAAAGTACTCATCACTGGATTTTGTTTTGGGGAGACACAATTTGGTGTCTACAATAACAATCTCATCACAGCATAATATCATTAGCAAGATCCTAGGCATGATATTAACATGATTAATAACAAATCCTAGCATGTCACTAAACAATCAAAGCTTTATCCCTAACATGATACTAGAAAGCAATAAAGACATCCTAATATGATTTCTAAGAATTAATATAACAATCTAACCATAATTTCTAAAGAAATAGAGCAATTAAATTACTCACTTTGAAGCCTCGTACCTCTTTATATCAAAACAATACACACGTTAGTAACTTCAATAAAAATATAAAATCAAACAATAACAATAATAATAATTGAAATTAGATTTGGGACCATACCCTCAGAACTATCCACCTTTCACGTCGAGATCTAAAGCAATTTCGAGCTTGGATAGGTGTATTCAAGACTCGTGAATGAGGAATGGTGTATTTTGAAAAGGCTAGGCTTAGAAAAAAAAAATAGAGAGAAAGAAAGAATAAGCTTTAGCTTAGAGAGAGAAAGAGAACAGATGATTGTTGATGATTTGAAAACGAGGGAAATTGACCCTATTTACAGAGAAAAATCAACCGTAAACGATAGAAAAGAGTCAGAATAAGACTCAGAGTAAAACTGGCTCTATCGCGACGCGATAGGACTTCACGATGCGATAGCTCCATCGCATGTCGATAAGCTCATCACGGCGCAATGGTTGTTGTGCGATAAAGTTTCCATACGGAGTTACGGAGTCCTTCTCCTAATCAAATTAGGTTACTTGGAGTCCGTACTTATCTTTAATCAAACCGGATTTAATCTTTTGAAAACACTTGTTTTATTTTAATTAGAATTCTTTATCTTTTCAAAATCAATTATAATTATAATTAATAATCCTAATCCCATTAGTTTTCAAAATAACCTTCTAGAAGATTCTAGAAGACTAAGAAAGATCCTAATGACTTTAGGAATACAATTAAAATTAATGGACCCTCCACATGACATTGGGCCGCTCATAAAACTTATTTAGGACCTAGTTTAGTATTTTTCCCATAACTTCCTTGTTATAACTCGGAATTGGGCTTATAATATATCGTTGAAAAGGTCTTTTAGAACCCCATCCAAATACACAATTATTAGACCCATATTATGGACCAAACTAAACTCGATTGGACATTTTTAATAAATAGGACACGAAATGAATGATTTTCGAAATGCAAAATGAATTATTTTTATTAAAGCATTTTAAAAAAACAGGGGAATTCAAGAGACTCTTCAACATTTCACCTTGTTTGATAATCAAAGACGTGAAAGGTACTTATCACTAGGTTTCATTTTTAGGGAGACACAATTAGGTGTCTACAGAAGCTCCTACTTTGACTAAGTTTGGAGAAACGTAAGTTTCGATAACAAAAGTGAAAGTAGTCGATAGGGACGGAGAATGATTCAGAATGTTTTGCGATCCTGAATCATTCTTTGTAACGCCGATACCTGCAAACTACCGTTAGTTAAACAAGTAAGGGAGTTAGAAACGCGTATCTTGCACTGTCGAGTACACGCCTCTGGGTAACCAATTTTGCTGCATTTTGTTTTGACAACCTCTACAGTGTCTCATGAACGCCATCCGAAGGTAACAGTGCCTCGCTATCTTCATTTGTTGTGACAATCTTCCACATTCTAGGGAATACCGTCGAAGGTGACCTTGCCTCGCCATCTTCAGTTTTGTGGCCGTACCTCGCCGCTGTAGAAGATCTCCTCTATACCTTGGGACATCGCTGAAAATCTCGTCTTTACCTTGACTCGACCAATTTGATTGACAACCTTCACACCCTAGTGAAAGCCATCGAAGACCTCGATGCCTTGCGATCCTCAGTTTGCTGATCCTTTGTCATGTTGAATGCGTGCTCTCCTAATGCTTCGGTGTAGTTTTCCCTGCCAATACCTCGGCGCATTTTGTAATGAGCCGGTACCTCAGTGCCTTGTAATAAGCCAATGCTTAGGCGCTTAAGTCAAGCGAGATGATCGTCGTTAGGCCGATTACTAATCGCGATTGTAATCGAGCCGAATACTAATCATGTCAATTGCTTCTAAGGGGCTGAATGGCGTACCAAGGAACCTAAAATGTTGAACCAGGTCCACATAAACCATTTATAGGGCCTTGGAATTCAATTGCTAAAGAAAGGAAGTCCAACGCGTGCCACCACGTGCCATCGACGCGTCAGGCGTATAGCGTCGCGACAGTGCTATCGTGGCGCAATAATTTTATCGCATCGCAATAGAGTCGCGTTTTCCAGATTTAAACCCCTTCTTCATTTCGTCGCTGTTCATAATTTTCGCTTGTCGTTCGCTCGAAACTTCAGATTGCTTGTTCTCCTTCGTTTCTCAACCAAATTCGCTCAAATTTGTTGCAAATCAAAGCTCTTCTACTCTAGTTTGCCGATCTATATAAGTTTTGCTCTAACTCCTTTTGATTTGGAAGAATTTTGTGCATGTTCTTTGCGAATTTCCGGAAAATCTGAAAATGAACTTGCTTATTTTGCTTTGTTTGTTGAATTTCTTGCAATGAATTTGCTTGTTTATGCTTGTATATTGCCTTGTGAGTGTTTTGAAACTTGTTTGGCTTAATTTGGTGAAGAAATAAGCGATTTGCCATTGTTGAATGATGGATGACTTTTAAGTCACTTTTAGGGGTGTTTATTGAGTCGTTTTCCGGCTTATTTTCCAATAATTTAGCTCGTTTTTATCCTTTATTTCTATTATTTGCTTATTCTCGTCTTTTATCTATTGATTTGAGTATTTTGTAGTTTTTAATAGTTTTTAGTGTAATTTCGTAATTTATTTTTATATTTCTTTCTTTATTATGTTTGTAGCTCAAGTTCTTAGTTTTTGTTTTTAATATTTTCTAACTTCCTCTCGTTTTCTTATTTATTTTAGTTTTATATTTTTTTTTTATTTTACTTCGTTTTATTTTATTATTTTAGTCTTTGTCCCGATTCTCCCTCGTGTTTGTTTTTGGTTGTAGGTGTGTTCGGGTCAATAATCAAATTTTAAGTTTGGTTCAAGTTCGGAATCTCGAATTGAGTCAAACAACATTTACAAGCTGCTGCCTCTCACCCCTTTGCTGCTGCCCTTAACCTTCACCACACCACGCCTCACCTTACCCTACACCACAACACAACCAAAACAACCTCCCCTACTCCCATTCTTTCCTCAATAACACCAACAATTACAGCCACTACCCCCTGTTCTCACAATTCCCCTGATTCCCCAACTCACGCAAACACCACTACAACCATCGCCTTCACTTGCGACCTCCATTTGCCTGCCAACCAGATTACCACACTCAGCGCAACAGCCCGCAACAATTTCCAAACAGCCCCAAAATCCCAGCCTATCTCACCACCGAATTCCCCCACGCAATTAGTGGCCACCGCACCACCTCTTCTCCCAGCCACCGTCACCAAAATCACTTCACAACAGCCCGCCCTGAACCACCATCAGCAACCACTATACAGCAGCAATAGAGCAGCCCCCGAATTCACCAACACCAACCACTGTCAATAACCGCCTAAACCCCCAATTGAATTCGGTAACCCAGCTCAAATTGCTCCCATTTCCACCCATCAATCCAACCCAAATTCGCAACTGCAACTACCTCTTCTGCCGCGGGCGCGACCTCTTCCACCGCGGGCGCGGACACGGTATTTTGGAGCTCAGCATTTGAAGCGGGAGATGCCGAGGAGATGCCTGGGAGAAGGTGCGACTCAGGCCACCGCGGGCGCGATCTTCTGGGCGTGTGATCGACGGTGATGATTGATGATGATGGTGGATGAACACCCCCCCCCACACACACAAAATAAGTACATCGACCGCGCTGCATACAAGCAAATAGAACAAAAGGGAGGGACCAAAAGGGAAAACAAACAACCAAAGGGAAACTATTGGCCACTAGGGCCGGCACCACCATCACCCGCATCCCCTTCATCATAAGAAAATCCCGAAGGGGGGCCATAGGGATCCCAACCACCGGTGTAACCGGGGGGCCACCCATAATGACCCTTGAAAAGGTCAACTTGGGGTGCAAATAATTGGTCATATGGCTTGGGTTGAACCAATTGTGAAGGGTGAGAGGGATCAATGTAGGGGTAGTTAGGATCACCCCTATAATCACTCCCACCCGAAACCCGGTAGTCGTAGTGACCGGACTCATCGGGAAACTCATGCCGTTTCTCATCGGTGTTCGAGACACTCGGGCAATAGGGGTACGTAGGTTGGTTGTCACCCCTCTAAGATGGCACGGGCCCTTGTTGGGCCAGCTCATAAGGGTAGTTGAACGGAGGAGTGACCTCCCCTCTACGCACACTAGCATGATATAGGGCACTAGTTTGAAAAGAAAGGTCTTGGTGTGAGGCAAACATACCTTGCATGCTAAGTTGCATGCTCTCCATTTGAGCTCGCATAGCCTCCATTGCATTTGGGTAATCATGTTGTTGGCATTCTTGATGTGGTTGTTGTCGTTGTCGTCTTCTTCTTCCTTTGTTGTTGAAATTGTTGTTGTTGTTGTAGTAGTTGTTGTTCTTCATCATCATCATTTTCATCTTCTCCTCACCATTATTCTCCTCACCATCATCATCTTCCCCATCATCCTCCATAGCACCCTCCACTTGGCCTCTATTCCTAGGAAACTTCCAAACATTCCTAGCCGCCCGAGTAATGGAAGTGGATGCCGGGTTAGGAAGCAAACAATAGTGATCCTTCCGCACCAACCAAGAGTAAACTTTCGGATTTCGGGTGCTGGCGATGAAGCGCAAGGAATGAAGTTGCCTCATGTCTAGGAACAGAAGTCATCACTCCCTCCAACCGGATTGCAAGACCGCAAGAACTCCTCTTGCTTGAAATGTTTCACTAACTGGGTAATCAAAGCCCCACAATATATCTCACCGGTCTTTGTTCCACTCACAATAGCCTTGCAACATTCCATAAATATATACCCAAAATTTACTCTCGGCCCATAATCCGCCTTGGTCGCCATCCAAAGAACCATAATCTCCTCCCTCGTAAGCTTCCCGAGGTCTTGTTTGTTGAAGATTGCATACCCAAGATTCCTATGAAGAATCCTATGAAGAATCCAAAGAGCCGGGTGTACTATCTCACTAGCAATAGAGTTCTTGGAGTTGAACCTACTCTTGATAGAAATAGTCCTCCACCAATCAACCTCATTATAACTAGCCGGGTTAGAATAGATGGGTTCACAGATATCGACGTTTGGATTGAAACCAAGGGCTACATTGAAATCGTGAAGGTTCATTGTATGCTTGACATTAAACAATTGGAAAGAGAATTGATAATCACTATCTCAATAGAAGACGAATGAGGGACATGAAAATCATCATAGACAAGAGGGTCCCCAATAGGCTCTTTGACAAAGGAAGGGAGGGATATAGGAGTGTAAGGGATACGGTTAAAATTCCTTGAAAAAGGGATATGAGAAGAGGGGATAGGGGCAATGGTCTCACAAATGAACTCTTCCTCACCACCATGCCTTACATCACCAATAAGAGCATGAAAATCAATCATAGAATCCTCAAAAGAAGAACACTCATGATCTCCATCTCCCTCAAACATCCAACTTCCAAGAGGAACTACATAATCCCCTCCATCACAACTATGAATAACAACTCCCTCAATATCCTCAAAGCCTAAAGTCTCAAAACCATGCATGAATGGATGCAAATTCATTTCAAACTCATCTCTCTCCCATGAAGCATTCTTAATGAACTCACTCAAAAGGCTATGGGTTTTCAATTGACACTCAAAGAACACATTGGTCATAACCTCAAATGAATCCAAATACTCATGGATAGAAGAATCACAATCATGCTTTTGAGACTCATCTAGATGGGATAGGGTTGAGGTTTTAAAATTAACACTCTCTTCATTCTCAACTCCTTCACCATCACTCAAATGCTCACCAATGGGATCCTCACACTCTTTTGGTTGATCAAAATCATCATCATCCTCCTCAACACACACATTAGATTGGGGTTTTTCACATACAAGCATCAAGGATGACAATTGGCTTTCTAACTCATCTCTTCTTCTCTTTTCCTCCTCAAGACGCTCCTCATTCTTTTTCATTATCTTTAATTGACCTCTCATAGATTTAAGAATCATCTCCTTACTAGGCCCAAATTCATTATCAAGCTCAATGCGCCTAATTTGAGACTCAAATATATCAACTAGAGATTCAAAAGGTGTAGAAGGTTGAGGCTCAATAAGAGAAGAAGACTAACAACCAAGATTGGAAGAATCAACATTAAGATCATGAGCATATACATCACATTGGGGAGTGGGGGCATAATCAAAACATGAGATTCGTTATTAAGGGAACGAAGCACATCACAAGAAGGCATGGTAAATAATGAAGAAAATTGAAACACACCATTAGCATCAACTTGAGTATGTACCTCATCATCATGAACAAAAGGGGAAATAGAGTTGAAATCATTTGTTCTAGGTTCACTAATGGGATCATGTGATAATCATGCAAATTCATGCTAATATTAGAAGAATCAACACATTGCACATCAACACTAGAATCATGATTACCCCTATTGTAGACATCCTTAGCAAACCAAACATAGAAATTACAAGCATCATCAATTGACAATGCTCTAAATTCACCATTATGCATGCATTCAAATTCTTCCCTAGTTTGCCCATTCAAACCAAAATAAAAAATCTCACAAGCCTCACAAGGATCACAACAATTATAGTTCAAAAACCCTATAAGTCTATGGAAGTAGACAATAAAAGACTCACCATCATATTGAGGAAATGAAAAACATACCATTTTTTACACAAAACAAACAAAAATCAAATAAAACAAATGAATATACAAAGACCTAGACTCAAGCAATCAAAAACACTCAAACATAGACACCGTTCCCTGGCAACGACGCCATTTTGGGGTAGGGAAAATGTAGGTCGTTATCTAATCTTCCCTAGAGCCAAACAAATTTATAAACACTTAATAAACCTAAATACGAGTATAGAGGTAAGTCAAGGGTCAAACCCAAAGGAACGATAATGTTCAAGCACTCTCAATTATGCGCCTAAGCTAGGTCGAAGTCGAAGGTGAAGAAGGAACACTGACAACTAACGAACAAACAACCAAACAAATAAAAACACTAGGAATGGGGATCAACAGGTAATCATGACAATTGCAACAACTTGGGAAGATCATGCCAATCAAAGGTTGTGAAGACTAATGATAAGAGCTATCAATTGGAATCAAAGAGCTATCTCCTAATCGTTAAGCTAGGGTTCACTATGAATAACAAACTAAGAAAATCACAATCCAAACCAATCGATAATTGCAATTCCTAAATCAATTGGTCATGTCATTAGCAATTACAATGCAATCTAGCATAATTCTCAAGGCCTAATCGAATTACACACATGCAAACCTTCATTAATCACTTTAATCTCAACAATCAATCAACACAATTCCCAAATTAATCATAATCAATTAATCATACAAGTTTCACCTAATTCCTAGCCAAACAACTACTCAAGAATCATCATCTATCAACAAAATCAAGAATCAACAAAATATCAAGAACAAATACACTAATCAAGAATCAAACATCAAAATTAAACCAAACAAACATGAAATTAAACAAAGCAATAAAGAGGAGAGTGAGTGAGAAATCCTCATTGATTGATAATGGAGATCTTCAATACAATTGTCATCTTGAATCTTCAATCTCTCAAATAACCATTGAAATCCCTCACTTTCTCTCTCTAAAACTACTCCTAAATTATCCCTAAAACTAGAGAGAGAAGCTCTCAACTTAAGCTAAAATATGAGAGAGAAATTCTAAGCTAGTCTAAAATTTTTCAAAAATAGAAAGGTCGCAAGTATATATAGCAAAGAAAAACAAAAGGGACGGAGAGTCACGGTGCGCACGCGCAACAAGCCCGTGCGTGCGCACAGAGGGATCTGCACGCGCGCACAGGGTGATCTGCACGCACGCACCCCTGCTGCATCCTTGCGGTGCGCGCGTCTCCTCTTGCTTACTCGTAGTCCCTTGTGTGAAGTCTTTCTCCAAGCGCTCTCGTGCATCCCTATTGACGGCGCTCTCGTGATGATGCCCGCGAGGATGGCAGCCCTTGATCTTCACATATTTACGTGTTCATGACCTAGAATCAATAAGAGCGCGGCAAATAAAACTTTGAAACTTCACCTACTAAAATTCAAGTAAAAATAAGGAAGAAAGCAAAATGAATTGAAACTAAACGAAAATAGCAAAATAAGAACAAAAATCATGAAAAACTCATAAAAGTAAACAAAAAACCAAAATGAATTATAAAGACGGAAAACAAAATAGAACTAAGAAAATTATATGAAAATAATGAAGAAAATATAGAAAATGAACCTAAATCTTATTCTTTTGAGCGCCATAAATGACGCTCGTCAAAAGGCGTCGGGATGGGCAACGATAATTTGGATGGCGATCAGGTAGGAAGGCCAGGGAGCGGTGGCAGGGGGAGAAGAGGAAGATATGGGCAGCGGTTGGGAAGGGAACTATAGAAACAAAGGGTCGGGGTCAGGGTCGGGATTGGGGTTGGGGTCAGCGGTAGACAGTAGTCAAGGTTGCCGGTAGGCTGGTATGGTTTAGGGGAATGTTCTCGGACAGTGGTCAGCGGCGTGAGGGATTTCGACTTATTTTGAGAAGATTATCGATAAAAGTTGACTTATTTTAAGTTTATTAAAAGCTAGACTTATTTTAAGTAGAGTAACTAAGTATTGACTTATTTTTGACAAATTTTCCTTAAAAATATAACATAGGAGAGCCACCTTTAAAGACAACAATTATATTTTTAAAAAAATAAAAAAATAGAAATAAATAATCCCACTTTTGTATGGTCCGACAATAACAATCCCACCTTTTGATTATTACGAGCTTAACCTACCTTTGTATGCCATGTTTTTTTAGGACCTTTTTACCTACAACCTGTTAAACAAGTTAAAATATTTTTTTTAAAGACACATGTCGCTTAATAATTAGTCCAAATAAAAAATTTAAAACAAAAACAAAAATATGTAAAAAAAAAAAACCAACACTCAATAGCCACCCCCTAAGCCACCACGAAACCCTAACCCTTGCCCTAGGCCTACCTAAATATGGCCGAATGCTACCCTATACCCCCAAAATCGGCCGACTAGAACCCCCCCAATACCAACAACCACCTTGCCGATCTAAGTCCACCTTTGAAATCACCCCTGACCCAAATCCTACCCCCGAAACCACCATAACCACCACCCTTAAAAGACCAGCATGCCCCAAAAAACCCCTCTAACCTTCGAAATCGCTGAAAATCCCTACTCCTTGAAAACCCCCCTTAAACACCCTAAAAACACATCACTTGTTGATGGGTGCCAGTCGGCCGTGTTTGGAGGATAAGGAGGGCAGTCGACCGGTTTTTGGTAGTGGTTAAAGTTAGGGTTAGTCGATTAAGGTTTTAAGGTGGCAGGTGGGGGTAGGTGGTTGGGTTTTTTTTTTTAAATTTTATTTTCTGTATTTTTTTAATATTATTATTAAGATAATGAAATGCATCAATTAAGATTTGACACGTGGCATACAACCTATTAAACTCGATCACCAACAAGTCTAGGTCCATTAAAAGAAAATGACATGCAAAGGTGGGTTTGCCTCGTAATAATCAAAAGGAAGGATTGTTATTGTCAGACCACGCAAAGGTGGGATTACTTATTTCCATTTTCCTAAAAAAATGGAAAAATTTACAAGAATAATCCAACATTTTGTAAGTCTTCTCAAAATGGTCCAACCTTTCAAAAATCAGGGAATAATCCCACCTTTTAGGAGTATCTTCTTAAAATGGTCCAATTAACCAACAACCTAAACATGTATTTTTGTAATTGATTTTTTTATTATTTATTTTCCTCCCTTCTCTCTTTTCACTGCCCCCTACCTAAAGCCCCCAAATCACATACCCACCCTCTCTGCCACACACCACCACCCTCGGCAAACAATTCCACCAACACTCACCCATCTAACGCACCATAACCAACTGCCCGAAAACCCACCAACCCACCACCACGAACAACCCAAAACCCCACCGAAACCCACTCCACAAACACCCAAAACCCCACCAGCTCACAACCACAAAATACCTGAATCCCTTTTATCCCACTGGCTCACCAAATTAACTACCCGCGGCCCCACCAGCTCACCTCCACCAACCACCCTTCTAACTACCCAAAAACCAGATCAACCATCCAACCACCACGAACCCAGCTTGTTAAGTTTGTGGCTACTTTTTGGAACAAGAAAAGGAAAAAAACAATACCAAAAAGAAAAGGAAATAAAAAAAATTAAAATAAAACAAATTCCCAAATCGTCAACCCTTTTCATCCTCCTATTTTCATGTGGCTGCTTTTTATTTTCGATCATCACCATTGATAACCATCATCATTCATCATTATCTATCAATCTTAACCATATGATCTCAAGGAGTTCACCACGGTGGAGGTTTGGGTGAATAATAGTAGTGAGGTCATGTGGGATTTTTAGTGGAGCGTCCACCCGATTATACAAAGCGCCTGTTCTACATTACTTTGAATTGATGTTGAATTGGAGCTTGTACTATCAATTGATGGGCTATTTTAGTCGTTGACAGTTGATTGTGCGGTAGGATTTGGGCGGTTTTATGGGCTGTTAGAGTTAGGTTGCGATGGTGGTGTTTGTTGGTGGCGAGTGGTTGTTGTGGGAATGGTGAGTAGTGGCGTTGTGAATTGAATTGGGGCTGCTGGTGTGAGTGACGGTGAGTTTGGAGTGTTTTAGTAAGGGTGAGCATAACAGGTACCCTGTTGCAATTCTGGGAACCAGTTCGGAACCTGTTGCAACAAGTTCCTCAAAATGAGAACCAGAACGGGAACCTGTTCAACAGGTTCCTGGTGTGGTGTTGGAAGTTCTTGATATAAAACAAGAGAGTTGAAGAAAAAAAGAGAGATAGAAGAACAAATGAAAGGAAAAAGTCCTACATTGGTTGGGGGAAGACGTTTTTCCTTGTTTATATATTGGAGTATCTTAGCTTTACCTAGTAAGTGACTTGGAGGTGGGTGTTGTATCACACACACACGCCGCGCGACGAGCTGAGCCAGATCGGATCGGGTCAGGCTCGGGCCTTGGGACTGGGGTCTTGAGGAATGCAATGCACGAGCGTGGGTCCCTCTTATCTTTTTGGAGAAATTTTATTTCCTTTTTTTGTTGACAGAATATTCCTAAGCCTTTAAATCCGTTTTTGACTATTGGGGACTGTTATGGAATTTATTCAGCCATTAATCCCTTGATTATAGCTGACCGTTTCACTCCCTTGATTATTGCTCTTGACTGACCAAGTTAATCTGGACGCCTTTTTGGCTAAGTTTTTCCCTCCTTGTATGCTAGTCGTTTTCCCTTTGTTGCCTATATATACTTGGTCTTTCTTCAGCCAAAATATACAATAACTCGTACCTCTCTTTCTCTTCTCTAAAATACTAAACACCGTTCTTGATTTTCTGGGCAAGTATTCTGACTTCCAGTCAGGTTTGTGAGTGCACATAGACTCCGGCGTCATGCTTATCCTGGAGGGAGACCGCTTCTTGTCTACTGCACCGGGAGGTAGCGCGGAATCGTCTTTTAGGTCAGTGGTTCGCCACGACACGACTATTGTTAGTTTTGGTTCACGCATTAAGAGATAAGTAATTTCCGTTTTATTACTTATAGTACAACAGGCTAAAAGACTATTATGGCTTTCGAATTTCTGATTCCTGATATGTCTAAATTAGAACCTCTTGATAAAAAGAATTATAAACGTTGGAACAAATTAATGTTGCGTATGTGCTTGATGATATTGTTGAACCTATTGATAAAAATGATTTTTCTAAAACTGATGTGAAGTTTTCTAAGGATGATAGAACCTATAAGGGCATGTTGTTACATTATATGTCGAATAATCTGTTGGATTTTTATATGGGTTTTTATCATGCTAATGATATTTAGGATGCTTTAGAGAAAAAATATGGGACTGATGATGCTGGTACTAAACATTATTGTGTTAGTAAGTGGTTGAATTTTCAAGTTGTTGATGATAAGCCTATTATTGATCAGATTCTTGCTTATGAGAACGTGTGTATTAATATGGCTGCTGAAGGTCTGTATATTTGTGATATTACCCTTGCTATTGTTTTGATTGAGAAACTCCCTCCCTCTTGGAAGGATTTTCGTAACCAATTGATGCACAAAAAGAAAGACCTAACCTTAGAGGAGCTAGTAGGACACTTCAAAATTGAGGAGGAAATTCGTATCAAAGACAAAGCTTCTGTTTTTCCTTCCTCTTCTTCTGCCAAAGCCAATCTTGTTGAAACCAAACCAAATAACCAGTCCAAAGCCAAAAAACATTTCTCTTAAGCCTAAAGGGAAGGTTCAGAAGTACAAGTTTAAGGGTACCTGTTTTGAGTGTGGTCTGGCTGGTCACAAGGCTAAGGATTGCAAGGTCAGGAAGAAGAATGGGCAGCGTCAAGCGAATCTTATTGAGGATTCTGACGTTATTATTTCATTGTTTTAGAAGGTAACTTTACAGGTAATGCTGCTGAGTGGATTGTGAAGCTACCAGGCACATCTGTGCCAACAAGGACATGTTCACCACCTATAACAAGGTTGAAGGTGAAAATGTCTTCATGGGCAACTCAGCTTCTGCTTCTATCCAAGGCAATGGGAAGATCGTTCTCACTCTCACTTTTGGAAAATTGCTTACTCTCACTAATGTTTTGCATGTTCTAGAAATGCGCAGGAATTTAATTTCTGGCACTTTGCTCATGAAAGCTGGACTGAATTTCTCCTTTGATTCTAATAGATTAGTTCTTACTCGCAATGGAGAATTTGTGGGGGTTTCTATAATGGGGGGCTTTTTACTCTTGATGTTAAAGTTGACACTATGAATAAGAATGCTAGTACTTCTTCTGCTTATATTATTGAGTCTATTGCTTTATGGCATGCTAGATTAGGTCACGTTAATGTTGATTAGATTAAAAGGCTTAAACATTTAAATTTGATTCCAAGTTTTTCTAACACTGATTTTTCGAAATGAGAAATTTGTTTTGGAGCTAAATTTATAAAGAAGCCATTTAAATCAGTAGACAGACTGAAGTACTAGAACTTGTTCATAGTGACTTGGGTGATTTTAATAATCATGAAATTAGAGGGGGTAAAAAGTATTACATTACTTTTGTTGATGATTGTTCACGTTTTTGCATGGTTTATCTTCTCAGGTCTAAGGACGAAGCTGAGGAAATGTTCCTCAAATATAAAGCTAAGGTAGAAAATCAATTGGACAAAAAGATTAAGAAACTTAGGAGTGACTAGGCTGGTGAGTACAGCCTTGACACTGTTAAGGCATTTTGTGAGCAACTTGGCATTGTACATGAGACGATGGCTCCCTATTCGCCCGAACAAAATGGTATAGCTGAAAGGAAATATAGAACTTTAAAGAATATGATGAATTCTATGCTTATTAGTTCTGGGCTTCCTAATAACATGTGGGGGGAGGCTATCCTTTCTGCTTGTCATGTTTTGAACAGGATTCTTCACAAGAAGCTTGACAAGACTCCATACGAAATATGGAAGGGTCGAGCGCAAAACCTGAAACACTTGAAAGTGTGGGCGTGCCTAGCAAAAGTAGGCATACCTAGTTTCAAGAGGGATAAAATTGGTCCTTAAACTGTTGATGCTATTTTTATTGGCTATGCTTATCAAAGTGCAGCTTATCGTTTCTTTGTAAAAGGTACTAACAACTCTTATGCAGGTGGCCATATCATTGAGGCAAGAGATGTTGATTTCTTTGAGAACATTTCTCCTTGGAAAATGTCTCCTTCTAATGATATTGAATTACCTGCTAGTAGTTCTATTAGCTTACCTATTGCTAATGTTCCTATTACTAACGATGATTCTGTTTTGGAGCTCACGAGAAGCAAAAGGGCATGAAAGGACAACAATTTTGGTCCTGAATTTATTTATCTAAATCTTCCTTAATTGATGATGATTTTGTGCATATCTTTGTTTTCGAAGATGATCCAAGAACCTATGATGAGGCAATGAGGTTAGTTGATGCTGTTTTTTTTAGAAAGAATCAATTGATAGTGAGTTGCAATCAATTCTCAATAATAACACTTGGGAATTAGTTTAACTTTCTAGAGGTTGTAAGCCCATTACTTGTAAATGGATCTTTCGGAAAATATTGAAGGCCGATGGATCCATAAACAAGAATAAGGCAAGGATAGTGGTAAGGGGTTTAACTCAAAAGTTTGGCATTGATTATTTTGATACTTACTCCCCTGTCACTAAAATTGCAACCATTAGGACTTTAATTGCTCTTGATTGCATATTTTATCTTGTTGTTCAACAAATGGATGTCAAAACTGCATTTTTGAATGGTGACTTGGATGAGGAGATTTACATGGTCCAACCTAAAGGGTTCGTCGTTCCGGGCCAAGAGAACAAGGTTTGTAAGTTGGTCAAGTCATTATATGAGCTTAAGCAAGCACCAAAACAATGGCATGACAAATTCGATAAGACTATGACTGGTAATGGTTTTCATTTTAATGAAGGTGACTCTTGTGTTTATTCTAAGCATGATAGTCTTTGTTGTGTGATTATTTGTCTTTATGTGGATGATATGTTAATTTTTGGGACTGACTTGGATCGAGTAAATGAGATAAAACAGTTTTTTAGTTCCAATTTTAAAATGAAAGACATGGGTGAGGTAGATGTGATTTTGGGAGTAAAAATCAAAAGGACTCCAAAAGGCATCTGTCTTAGTCAGTCACACTATGTTGAAAAACTTCTTAAAAAGTTTGACTCATTTAATGCCGATCTAGTTAAGACTACATATGACCCAAGTTTCCACCTAAAGAAGAATAATGGTGATCCAGTTAATTAGTCTGAGTATGTTAGAATTATTGGTAGTGTTATCTTTCTTATGAACTACACTAGACCTAACATTGCTTATACTGTTAGTAGTTTGAGCAGGTACACTCATAACCCAAGCAGTGATCATTGGATTTCTCTAAGAAGGTTGCTTAGGTACCTTAAGGGTACTATGGATTGGGGTTTGCACTACTCCAAATTTCCTGGAGTTTTGGAGGGTTTTTGTGATGCCAACTAGGTATCTGATAATGATGAAGTTAACTCCGCTAGTGGCTATGTCTTCACCCTTGGGGGTGGAGCCGTATCTTGGAAATCTTGTAAGCAATCTTGTACTGCTATGTCTACTATGGAATCTGAGTTTATTGCTCTTGAATTGGCAGGTCATGAGGCAGAATGGTTGAGGAACATGCTTGTAGATATTCCACCATGGGGGAAGGCAGCTCCTTCAGTTGCACTTTATTGTGATACGCAAGCTGCGATTGCTGTAGCACACAACCATGCCTATAATGGGAAGAAGAGACACATTCGTCTGAGGCATAAAGCCGTCAGAAATTTGTTGTCTAAAGGGGTGATATCACTAGACTATGTTAAGTCTAAAATAACATTGTGGATCCGTTGACTAAAGGCCTACGTAGAAAACTAGTTTTGGAAACATCTAAATAGACGGGGCTAAAGCTTGTTGTATGAATTGTGAAGTAATGAATTCCTACTCACTATGAGTTCAAAGGGGAACATTATGTAATAATTCGGAAGCACAGTTTTTTATTTTATTTGTCCATCTCAAGATGTTTGTTTTGTGCTTAGCTACAAATGAGAAAGCGGTTGAGCATATGGCTTTTAATGAACCCATATCCATATTTTTTTAGGTGTGTTGTAGATCACACTTGATGGGATTCACCTGCTTAGGCATGGAAGTGTGGCCGCTTCCTATGAGTATTTCATAGGCTTATACTCTAGAGCACCTATGAGCATCCAGGCTGGTGACGAGGGATAAACCTAGGTCGTTGGTGACTAAGTTCCCTGATCAAAACAAAATTTGTACAACCAAACCCAACCCTAGGTTTAGGGGTAAGTCCGGGTCGAACCCTAGGGAATGTGGTATTTACTATTTACTACGGTCTCAAGCTAATCTATTCCGAAGGTTTAATGAGGGTTGGTCTAACAAGTATAAAAATGCTAGAAAGTTATAAAGAATTCTAGGGAGTCGGGATTCACATGCACTCATGATAAGCACGTTAATTGGGAAAGAAATCGATCAAGCATACAATGCGAGGGAAAGCAAGGAATGCAATCAAAATCACTCAAAAGGCTATTTCCTAGGGTCAAGCTAGATGTCTCTACAAATGACTTCAAAGGAAATCGCAAATTGAGATCAATCGATAATAATAGCTTCCAAATCAATTGTTCGTGTCATTGAAACCTATTATGCAATCTAGCACGATAGTTGAGGTTGATCACACCTCAAGATATCAAACACATGCACAAATTTCACTAACCAATTTAATCACAATGATGATCATTCAAATTCCCCCAATTAACCATGAATTATCACTCATACATGCTTCACCCTATCCCCAACAAGTAATCTACTCACTACTACTCATTGCAAATTTGAACAACAAAGCTAATATAATCACAAATTTCATCATCAACATAGTACTAAAAAATATGCTCAAACTTATCAAAATCAAATCAAAACAAACAACAAGTAAATCAATCAAAATCAAACATGAAATTGCATTAAAGAGTAAAGAATTCTTACAAAACTTTGATCAAAATCAAAGAGGTAGAAGATTGAAAGTAGCATTCATCAACATCACCAAGTTTCTCTCTCTAAAATCTAAGAACAATCATCAAAATCAAGAGCTTCTCTCTCTAAAATTCTAATCAAAACTAAATCTAAAGCTTAATTCTATGATATTCTAAGATTATTCTCTCTCTAGAAATGAAGGAAATCTATATATAGTAAAACTACCTAAGGAGAAGTTAGTAAGACGTCAAAAAGAGACCTCAAAAGGTGCGGACGCAACAAAATGGGTACGGAAACGGGGGGTGAGAGAGTGCGCGGTCGCTCCTGGCTCGCGCGCGGCTACGCCATCCACCTGCACGGCCGCTCCTCCCGCGTGCGCGGCCGCGCCCTGGGAGCAGGGCATGTGACTTGGGTGCGCTCGAAGATGCCCCCTCGCGCTCCGGATGATGCATGATGCTAAGGTAGTTTCTTGGAGCCATTACGGTGGGTTCAACGCCGTCTTTTCATGTTCACTCGGCATGAGAGCGCATCCTTAAAGACTTGACTCTTGCACACCTTTGCTTTTGGGCTTTAAAAGAAGGGACCGGGATGCATATCTGGCCTTGAATACCCCGAGAGAATTCCAATGAGCTTCTCGAACATCGCCAACTTCCTAGAATCAAAGAAAAGCAAACAAGTAAAGAAGAAAATGCAAAATAAACTAAGAAAGCAAGAAAATAAGAAAGCAACTAAAGAAAATGCAAAGTAGAGAAAATACAAGTAAAACTAGAGAAAAGGAGATAAAAGAGATGTAAAATCAATGAAAAAAATCATCCTAAAAAAAGCTAAATGAGTGCCATAAATGACACTCATCAAACTCCCCCAAGCTAAACTTTTGCTCGTCCTCGAGCAATACAAAAGCAAGAAGAATTAGGATGAAAGACTTATTCAAACCAAGAAAAGGGAATAAAGAGATAAGAATATACACTAAGACTCACTTTAGTAGGAATCACGGTTGTTTTTAGCTACAACAAGCCCTTTAAACCCCAAAGTCGCCAATGAGGACGAGTGAGGTCTCATAAGGGTATCCTAAGAATTCGACCCATAACTCTTGGTAAAAATGAGGCAAAATCATTGAAAGAAAGTAAAATAAAAAATTCAAACAAATAGATTTTTTCATGGACTTTTGTAAATGATCAAATGCAAGAGAATAAACAACAATCTATACAATAGGGGTATGCATGTTCCAAAATATCTAAGGTTGATTGAAACATAAGATATGCTAAGCATAGAGAACTAATGAGGCACAATTCACTTTCATCCCAACCAATCTTACCGCGTCCTCCTAATTAGCTTCAAATCTATCTTTAGTGAGCATCTCAATGGTTCCTCGAAGGAACCGGAAAAGAAAGAAGTTTGAGGCTACTCAACATCTCGACTATAGCATAACGCTCTATAAGCTTAACCTACATCTCCCTCTACCGACTTGTGACTCAACCACAAAGGTCAAAAGGTCTTGAAAAGGGTTGTAATGTAAGGACGAGAAGGGTAAGTGAAGGCTAAAATTTGAAATTTGGTGGTATACCTAAATGGTGAAGCAAAGATTGGCCAAATCTTAACACCAAAACCAAGTAATCACCAAACAAAAACACCAACACCCCCAAGCTTATTCAATGCCAAAATCACAATCATATATACAAAAAGCATAAGAACGCTTCCCCCCAAGCCAAAATAAAGCATTGTCCTCAATGCTTAGGGAGACAACCACTCACATCAAAATATTTTTTAACTTTTTCATATTTTCACATTTTTTCGCTTTTGTCAAAACTTATTGAACTTGCCTTGCTTTTGCTCATTTTTTCAATTTTTCATTGTTGAACTTTATTGTCCTCGCCACTTTTAATTATGGACGGCTTTTTTAACTTGCATTTGCTTTTTATTGACAAAAAAAATTTATAAGACAAACTTGCTTACATTGAAAGAACCAAACAACCATTCTCATCCACCAAGACTCCAACAATAGAGACCAATGCTTCACAAATCCCATTGATGGAAACAAGAATAAAACAAAAGACTCAAAAGCTAAAGATGTGGCTTGAAAAGAAGGATATAAGGCTCAAATGGTTAGCAAGAAAGAAAATGTAAACCTAAAACAAAGAAAAGAAAACTATCCTATAAAAGTAAAAATTACCACCCCGAAAAGATGCATTTGTCCTTCCTAAGTGGCTCGGTCGCGATCTCGGGAGATGAAAGTCAAATTCTAGATAAAGTATACAATAGCCAAGGATCCATGCGCCACTCAATCAAGAAATGTTGAAAGCAAGAAAAAATAAAACCTCACATGGTTGTAGCAAAAACTCACTATTAGCTTCAAATCCACTAAAGGGAGCAACTCCTTCTTACCACAAACCAATGGAATCCGGCTTCAAGGCCCCTAAAGGTCTAAACCACTACCTTAGCATACCCTATCCTAGAATAAACCAAAGATACTCTCAAAACATGCACACTGATACGACATAGGAAATTATTCATTCAAATGCAAATTCTCCGATGGTATTATGCCCAAATACAAAAGCTAAACAACTAAAAAGAAGAAAACAAAGCCTCAAAATCTTTTTGTCCTTTATCATATTTGGATGAAAAACAGAAAACAAGAGGGAAAAAGAAAAGAAAGAAAAAGGGATAACAAAAAGAAAAAGAAATGCGCAAGAATGCATGCAAGACATGTAAAACCCAATCGACATACAAGTGGTCATTCGACAACATCGCCAAAGACCCCAAACACTCTAAGGTGTTACAAGGCAAGCATCCTCGAAAAATCAACTCATCCTAGACCAAACCTATTCTAAGGAAACAAGAAAGGAAAAGAGAAAAAAGAAATAGATTGATCTCACCGGGTACTCCAAGCAATGCTAATGAATAGAAATGGAAAGATGCATAAACCTTCATGATGCTCCGAAAATAAAAGCAAGGATAACATTCAAGTGAGAAATAAAAATATATATACAAAAAGAAATTGTTAGTAACTTCCAAACAAGAACTCGAAACATCTAAATTCAGACGAAAATGATCATGGAATCAGAGAAGCAGAATCATATAGTAGAGAGAAAACCCATCCATCCAGAAAACAATCAACCAGCAAGAAAACAACGATCAATCAACAGACCAACATCATAACATCATCATCAGAAAACAACCTCATCAGACAGAAATCATCATCATAAATCATCAGCAGAAATGAGACACAAACTCAAAGACAAAACCGTAGTGAACCATAGAAGCAAGGGGGAGACCAAAGCAGCGCAACAAACATAAGAATACTCCCCCAAGCCTAAAATGAGCTACCCCCCCCCCCCCAAGCCAAAACCTAGCAACAAGGAGGCAAAAGAACAACATCAACGCAAAACAAGCATAAAAGGGAGGGTAGCCAATATGGTATCACTCGACACTATGGTAAGGGGTAGAATGGGTACTCCCCTCACCAACCTTAGAAGAAACATGGCTAACTACATCATCCACCACCATTGGGCTCTTTCCCCTCAACCTACTCTCCCTTTGGGCCTTGTCCCTAGCGAAATAATGGGACCAATCATTTAGAACTAGCTCACCCGAGAGCCCCCATCGACCGAAGGTCGGGATTAGGGATAGGTTTGGGTTAGTCGGGTCGTATGCAAAGTCACAGCCTCCGGGCCTCTTATAGTCGTAAGAGGCCGGTTGGTCCCCCTAATCGCATGGGGGGAACATGGGGCCCCTCCCAATAGGGATAGCACAAACTAGGGAAAGTTTACATAAGGTTTAATTTCCCCCCTCATCACATGCATATCATAGACTTGCCTTGCATGGTAACTATAGCCTAATACAAAGTCATTCCCTAAAGGTGGAGAATTCAAAACATTAGCAATGGAATTGATCTTCGCATGCAAAATAGACAATTCACAATTAGAAGAAGAGGATGAAGAGGAAGGGATCAAAGGTGTACCTACCCGGGATACCGGGGGAAACTCTAGAGGGAGAGTATGGATAGGAACACAAGGATTGATACAGAGATTAGGCCGAGGGGCTCGCTTGAGAGAGGGGTCAATGAGCCACTTGTTGGGCCGCCAAGGGAGAGGGGTGTCGACGCACTGAGCGGTTGCCTCCGGGTGAGGAATGGGGCACCAATCTGAGAAACCTTCCAAATGAAAAAGTCCTCTTTAGTAGTCCACTCCAAAAACTTTTTGTTGATCAAATCATATATGTTGAGGAGGTCGGAGGGGGACTTCTCTCGACGGTCCCTAATGGGCTCAAGGGACAAGATCATCTTCTCATACTTCTTGTTAAGAGAAAGAGCAATGATGGTGATCAAACCACCTATTTGGATGCTCTCCGAGAGGAATACACCATCGCAAATGTCGATGAACCGATCTATCAACTGAGTCCCATAATCAATGACTCTAATATCATCGGAAGGATGATCCGCTAGCCACAACCAAATGAGTTCTTCTCTCGAAATTGCATCAAGAGACTCCTTTGAGAAAAAGGCATAAGTAAGCAAGCAATTAAAGTATCTTAAAGTCGGATGAATTATCGATGCCACCTTGGAGTATTAAGGTTTGTAAGAATCCTCAACTGAGATGTACCGCCATTATCGACACTCAATGTAACCATGATTGTTTTGCAATACCTCAAAGCCGAGTAGATATACTCGGAATCCTCCGAAGGGGAGGGAAGCTTGAAAATCTCATTGAATAAGGAGAGAGGGATGGAAAGGTCATTGTTAAACAACTGGAACGTCAATGTGCAAATAGTCTCACCATCCACTTTTTCTTCATGTATTTCAAGACATGAGAGGAACTGGAAGGTGAGGCGGGCATAAGTCAGAGCATTCAAGCTAATAAAGTCTTCCAACCCAAGATTTCGGGCCAATCTCCTCACATCCTCATCAATACCAAGCTTTATAGTCGTTGAACGATCATAGAATCTTATTAATAGAAGCTTTCGAGAAGAGAGTCAGACAAAGTTATCCCAATGCTCGCTCTTTGCAAATTCAATACCGTAGGTCTCACTCACATTCGGTAGTGGTGGCACCACCTCACGTGAATTAGAGCCACAGGCTCGTTTGGGATGTCAAAGGGGAGCCATCTACAAAATCAAACCTAGAAAATATTTCAAAGGTATGAAAGAGATGGTGCTCACAACAAATTACATAACCAAAATGAATGAATCCACAACAATCATTGAGCAAGAATGAATAATAGGTCACATAGCAAATATGTAAGCACATTCAAACCACAATTTAAGCAAGGATTCACAAACCAATTAAGAACAAAGAGTGAGCAACAACATCATACAAAGAGGGTGAGCAACATTCATGAGCCCTATGACCACACCAAAGAGGGTGAAGACCAACAATGGTGATAGCAAAATAGAAGCACAATCAAGCAAAATCATAGCATCACAAGTTCATAAATTCACCAATAATCATCATGAATGCAAAATTTGGGGACATGAAATAGGGAAAGTTGAAGCACCATTAAAGAGTACATCATAATCATTCAAATCCAACAACACAAAACAAGGTGTGAAATGTAACATGAAATTCAATTGAAATAAAGAATTCATACCTTAAATGATGGTTTAATTCAAATGAAATGGAGAACTAAGCATAACTTCTAGCAAATAACCCCAAACTTGCAAGTTTCAAAAACCCCAATCAACAATACCCAAATTCTCAACTTTGGACAGAGAAAATCAATTTCAAAGCATAAAATTGAGTATTTGAAGTGATTATCAACTTAGAAAAATTGAAAAATGATGAGTTTATGATGAAATATAGCAACCAAAATAGGGAGAATACTTGAACACTACTATGAAAATTGAAGCCAAATGAAATAAGAGAGAGAGAAAAGAGAAAGGGGTGCGTTTAAGGGGGAACGCAGCAGAGGCGCGCGCCCGCCCACCCCACTGCGCGCCCGCACAGGTCACCTGCGCGCGCGGCCGCTCCTTTCTGGGTTGCTTATGCTCAAACAATTTTGGGTGCGCACACCAGTGCACACAACATTCATGATGATGATTACACGAACATAGGCAGTTTCAAAACCTCATTTTCGGTGGGTTCAACATCCATAATTCATGTGCCCACCATCTTGAACCCACCAAAGCTCAATTCTTCTCAAACCTTCCAATAAGCACAAAGACACTTCATCTTCATAAATTTGCTACCAAGATTGTTGGCAAACTAACCTCCATCATCTCAAAACTACCTAAAATCACACCAAAGAAAAGAGGTTAGTTCATAAGCATCAAGAGGAAAAATAAAATCAAAAGAAAATTGGAAAGAAAGTTAGAAAGTCGGGTTGCCTCCCGAGAAGCGCTTGTTTAACGTCATTAGCTTGACGTTCTCCACCCCTTCTCAAGGGGGGTCAAAGAGAGTCATTCTATGAACAAGGCCAACAAAAACACCATCATAATACTTCTTGAGCCGGTGGCCATTCACTTTGAAAGGAGGTGATAAATCCGTTGAAGAAATTTCCACAACTCCATTAAGAAAGACTTCTTGCACTATGAAAGGACCACTCTTTCTAGACATGAGCTTTCCGGGGAACAATTTCATCTTGGAGTTGTAGAGGAGGACCTTGTCACCAACACAAAACACCTTTTTCTCAATAAGCTTATCATGAGCTTCCTTAGAACGCGCTTTGTAGGTGCTAGCACAATCATATGCATCAAGGCAAGGCTCCTCTAACTCATTAAGATCTAACCATCGTTGCTCTCCCGCACTTGCTAAATCAAAGTTTATTTTCTTGATCGCCCAAAGAGCACGGTGTTCAAGTTCCACCGGAAGATGGAAAGACTTTCCATAGACAATACGATATGGAGTGATGCCAATAGGGGCCTTAAATCTCGTTCGATATTCCCACAAGGCATCATCAAGTTTGTTTGCCCAATCTTTTCTATTTCTAGCAACCGTCTTCTCAAGAATCAACTTGATTTGACGATTTGACACTTCAACTTGACCACTTGTTTGAGGGTGATAAGGAAAGCCAAAACGTTGATGAACCCCATGCTTCTTCAACATCTTCTGAAAAGCATTATGCACAAAATGTGAGCCATTGTCACTAATCACCGCCTTGGGAACACCGAACCTCGGGAAAATGATCTTCTTAAACAGTTTCATCACCACCTTGTGGTCATTTGTTGGGGAGGCAATGGCCTCAACCCATTTTGACACATAATCCACCGCCACAAGAATGTATTGGTTCTCATAAGAAGAAGGAAACGGTCCCATAAAATCAATTCCCCAAACATCAAATACCTCCAACACAAGGATTGGTTGTTGAGGCATTTCATTACGCTTTGAGATGTTCCCGGTACGTTGACATCGATCACATGTCTTGATAAAACCCCATGTGTCCTTGAAGAGATGAGGCCACCACAAACCACTTTGAACAATCTTAGTGGCGGTTTTAGAAACACCCATATGACCACCACTAGGATCCGAATGGCACATTTTCAACACACATGGCACCTCCTCATTTGGAACACAATGTAGGGAATATTTCAAGCATCCCACACTTGAGCCCCACTGTGATCATACACTTAAGCATGGTGGCGTCCAAAGGGAAGGAAGCTAGAGTAAAAGAGTCACCAACAAGTTTTAGGAACTTGTAAACCGTTCACATGGTGAAGGTTACACCCCTTAACGATCCAGGAGATCATTAACTCCAATAGGTCTGGAACCATGACTGGAATATCGGGGATGAAGGTACAAATCCAACCTAAAAGAGATTGAATCTGCCCTAAATAGGCCTCTACTTTATTCTTCTCGTAATCATGTGCGCTTTCTGACTAACATGCAATCAATAGGTTAACCCTAAACCTGTTTAATCTATGTTGGTTGAATATTAATGCACAAACAAAACTATTATTTACAATCACTTGAACTATAATCACATTAACCTAAACAAGATTATTAATTATCTTATTAAGCGTTTTTACAAGTATAAATTCCCTTTAAACCTGCAAGAGAGGGCGTGATCAAGCAATAACAATAATAATAAATTATCAAGCAACATAATAACAATCATCATAATATACTCAATCTCAAAGCATAATAATATTAGCAAGATCCTAGGCATGATACTAACAAGATTAATAACAAACCCTAACATGTCACTAAACATTAAAGATCAAAGCTTTATTCCTAACATGATACTAACATGATATTAGGAAAGAAATAGGAAGCATCATAATAATATACATGATATATTAGTTAATCCGAAACATGATACTAGGAAGCAATAAAACATCCTAACATGACACTAGGAATCAACAAAATAATCTGAGCATGATTTCTATATCAAAAGATCAATAAAACAATTAAATTACTTACTTGGATGCCTTGTACCTCTTTCTAATAACAAAATACACACGTTAGTAACTTCAAGGAAAAGAATAAAACAAAACAATTAAATTAAATAATAGAAATAGGGATTTGGGACCAAACCCTCAGAAATTATAAACCTTCACGTCTAGGGCGAAGGCAACTTCGAACTTGGCTAGGTGTGTCTAGAGCTAATGAGTGTGGAATTTTGTATTTTGTAAAATGGGGAAGGTTTAGAAAAACAAGAGAGAGAGAAAACTTCTAGCTTTTTTAGAGAGAGAATAGAGAGAGATGATTGTTGTGAGTTGTAGATGATCGAAAACAGGGAAATTCGACCCCTATTTATAGGAAAAATAGCACGGGATCAGAGAAAATCACATTCGGAATAAAATATCTCATGTCGCCAATGATAGGAGTCAACGCCAGACGACAAGCTCGTCGCCAGGCGACGAAGGTCAGCGCCAAGCGACGACCCTGTCGTCTCGCGCTGGTTCAAAAGTACAACGCACTTTTAAACGCGGAATCACTTTTTAAACCGGTTACTAGTAATTCTGCGTCCAAGCAGATTTAAAATCAGATTTAATATATTTTATTCAAAATAAAACATCTTTTTTAAAAATATAATTATCAATCCTAATCTTATTAGAATTAAAGAGAACCTTCTAGATATTCCTAGAAGATCAAAATCAACCCTAATTACTTTAGGAATAATAATTAACAGGCCCTCCTCTACATCATTGGGCCACATTTAAAATCATTGGGCCTAATTTAATTTAATCCATAACTTCCTTATAATTCATCGGAATTGGGCTTATAATATATCATTGGAAAGCTCTTTTCAAGCCCAATCCAACTACACTATTATTGGACCCTTATCATGGACAAAACCAAATTTGACTATCTATTTATATATGAATAGAGTAAGAAAAGAAATATTTTTGAAAACAGAAAAAGAAATATTTTAATAAAAACATCCTCATCACTAGAATTTTCACACTTTCACCTCGTTCGATAATCAAATGACGTGAAAGGTATTCATCACTGGGTTTGGTTCTGGGGAGACACATTTGGGTGTCTACAGAAGCCCCTACTTTGACTGAGTTTGGAGAAACGCAAGTTTCGAAAACAAAAGTCAAAGTAGCGATAGGGACGGAGAATGATTCAGAACGTTCGGCAATCCTAAATCATTCTTGTAATGCCGATACCTGCAAACTAGTGTTAGTTAAAACATATAAAAGAGTTAAGAAACGGGTATCTTGCACTGTCGAGCATACGTCTCTGGAGTAACCGATCTTGTTTGATGATCTTCCTCAAGCTATGGGATACCGCCTGAAGACTGCTGCACCAGCGCACGCTGGAACATACTGTCGCTAGGTTTTAGCTCTGTCGCCAGGAGACGAAGGTCAGCTCCTGGCGACGAACTCATCGTCTGGCGCTGATGTCGGGTTTTCGAAATAAAACCCCTTTCTTCTTCATTTGCCGTGACTGCTGCTGCTATTGTTCATTTGCGTTCAAGACTTCAAATTTGGGCGTTCTTGCTCGTTTGTCGACCAAATTCGCTCAAACTTGTTGCAAATCAAAGCTTATCTCATCTATTTTCCCAATCTATGTAAGTTTTTTCTCAAACTTATCTCGGTTTTTGCTGAATTCGAAGATGTTTATGCGCGGGTATTCAAAACATCGAACCCAATTATGCTTAATTCGCTTCATTCGTTGAATTTTATGCCTTGAAATTGCTTGAGTATGTTTATATATCATGTTTAGAGCATTTTGAGACTTGTTTTACTCAATTTGGGGAAGAAATGAGCAAATTGCCATTGTTGAACCCCCTGAGTTCGTGAGAACAATGTGACTTGTTCTTCGTGTTTTTGCTAGCCATTCTCGTCAAAATTTGTCACAATACTTGCCATAGTATTGCAAGAAATTGTTTGATTGTTGAAAATTTCCATTTATGCTTGAATTGAAATCATATTCTGTTTTAGTACTACGTACTCTGTTTTTTTTTTTTTTTTGCGAACATAGTATCATGCGGCTAGGCGAACCTTAGATTCTATAGAACCTTAATTTTCTGTTATTTTGCATAACATAGCATGGCTAGACGACGGGGTTTGAGTTCTCGTTCTAGGGAGGCTCATCAGGAGGACGATCCCATTGACGTTGGCGAAGGGACCTCTTCTTCTCTAGGGAAGTTTCCAGAGTGGGACGAGCGCACTCTATATTTCGCGCCTGACTTTCACATTTCAGAGTGCGTTCGTCGAGGGATACACAGTGGGCGAGTCCGCAGGCATTGTTCTGGCAACACGACCATCGGCTCTTTATACGATACATACTTCCACGACCATAACGGTCTACGCCTTCTATGGGAGTCATGTGGCTTGACACCTCTGTTGCGAGCCACTCAGGCTATGTACTCTTTCAGACAGAGCCACTATGTAGTCCGAGCTTTGGTGGAGTTCTTTTGGGACACCACCAACACCTTCCATTTTCCCTAGGGTGAGATGACTATTACCCCTACTGACTTCAGCCTTATCACGGGATTGGAGTTCACTTCGGTCCCGCTTCCTTTCAATAGCGAGATCTCTATCTTTTCTCCAAAGGTACTGAAGCTGTTGGGCCCTATCACTATTCGGGCTCGTGCTGAGGCTGATCCGACGCAGCTTAGCACTAGATGCATTCACCGGACCACGCTTGCGGCGGCCTTTCAGGACAATGCGACCACCCTAGAGCAGCGGGTGCGCATCTTCGCACATCCTGTTGTTAGGGACCTTTTCACCTAATAGAGGTAGTCGAGTGCTACTCTACTACCTGCCTTATCTTCGCGAATTCCTACGGTCGGGTCGTACGATTGGGCCAGCCTAGCCTACGCGGACTTCCTAGTCGGACTGCAACTTGCTAGTCGTCATAGCTCCTTCGAAGGAGACATCGCGCTTTCCAGCTTTTGGAGAGTCATAGAGGTACACTTTATTTCTTTTAAAGTTAGCTCTAGATCTATTTTGGCATTCATTAACATTTCTTTATCTTCATAGATTTGGTTCTACGAGTACTTTCCATCTCTTGCGCCAGCGACACCCTTCACCTCGCGAGCTCCCCGTTGCTGCCGGTTGGGGAGGCCGTCACAGTGGAGATGCTACTACTAGGCACGTTCGAGAGTTGATCCTCTCGGTATGTTCCTCAAATAATTGCCTTCTTACACCTTTAGTAGGATTTTATCTTATGAGCATGCATTTTGTAGGAGCCGGTTGTAGTGTTTTGGCCGTGAGCCGATTTTGACATTCCTGCGCTTGCTGCGCAATACACCGCTCAGCATTGGTACTTCCATGGGACGTATGATGCTGCGGTGTATCTAGGCGAGAGAGTGGCCATTCAGCACTCCTCGGAGGCTTTTATTGTTCCTGCTCATCCTCCTCGGCATATATTCGATAAGGCGAGGTTGAGGACCTTGGCGAGTAGGGCGCCAGAGGGCACACCTTGGTGGACTCACGCTCGTTCGGAGCTATGCTACACAGAGGCACTGCTTCCGCTCTTGGCTCCACCACCTGCTTTGCTAGAGGGAGCAGAGGAGGTATTCTTTATCTTGTGCATTTGTCCCTTGTATAGCCCCAAGTAGATACTAACAATTTGAAGTTGTTTTGTCAGGACACTCGTGCAGAGTTCATTCCTCCACCGGTATACATCACCTATCAGGGGATGTATGACCCGGTCGAGGAGATGATTCCACTGGCTCCTCCAGAACATCGTTTCATAGAGTAGTCTATTCCCCGACATCAGACATAGGTGATTCATTTGTTCATTGTTTACTTATATATCTTTGACTATTACCGACTTTGTTCTCTTGATAGTTTACTCGCGAGGTAGTAACGAGGATGGCGAGGGGTATGGACGCCTTTCGCTACCAACTAGTGAGATTGAGGGACCGAGCCTCCTGTCGTCGTGACGATACTGTTACAGAGGTATTTGTCTTATCCTTATCACATGTTTTATTTGTTTATTTTTGCATCTGACATGATTTATTCTTGCAGGGGCAGCCTATTCCTCCGCCACATACTCGGACGAGACCAGAGGCTAGTAGAGAGAGATCCGGGTCTGGCTCGAGACGTCGTCGTACCTCTTCCAGGGACGAGGGTGGCCGGTCGGAGACGGCTCCTACTGAGAGATCGGAGGGTTCGGGATCCTCGTCTGAGGATGCACCTGTTAGGCTGACAGGCCAAGGAGGCGTGACATCGGCTCCTATAAGGGGTGGTGGGACGTACGAGGTTGGCTCGTCGTCGTAGCAGCAACAGCAGCCTCAGCCATTAGCGATTAAGCGTTAGGGTGAGCCTGGAGCTGAGGAGTATACCCCATGATCTACATTGTTTTTTGATGCTTTGGGAATTCCTCCCCATTTGCATCCTCTGGCACCGTAGCTATACCAGTATTTATTTTATTTGACTTGTAGGACTTTGCCAATTTGTATTATATGAATTTATTATGTTTATTTTATATTTTATTTTTTTATTTTATGTGCATGTGAGTGTGTGAAAAAATGGTGACTAATTTTTTGCACAAAAAATTTCCGTCATTTTTATAATTAATGGAGGGTATCCGACTTTCTCCCCCAAAAAGAAAAATGAAAAATAAAATTTTGACTACTATAAGCCTAAAATTAATTAAGCTTAAATTAGTCGAAAAGTGTTTAAAAGGGATAAAAGCGTAAAGTCAATGCACAAAATCGAGTCTTAATAAAAAAAACATATGATTTGCATAACGCGAAAAAGTTGTCATCGAACCTACTCTCGTCGCCAAGCGCTGACATCGTCGCCAAACGCTGATCTTGTCGCCAGGCTACAGTCCTCGTCGCCAGACGCTGTCCTTGTCGTTTGGCGACGCACTTTTTCTCCGAATCCTTTCGGAAAACAAACTGTACCAGTTTTGTGCATAAATAGCCCCTAAATCTGCCGAATTTGTATATTTCGAACAGATTAAAATAATAGTTATAGCTTTAATTCTCTTTAAGCAATCATGTCTAAAAGTTTTAGTGATTTTACTCGTGAGTGGTGCCGATCTTTGACTGCTAAGGAGAGAAAAGAGCTTGATTTCTTTCATATGGGAGGTATTTATGGTATTAAGGGGGTAGACATGGATATAGATTTTATTCATACCGCCTTAGAATATTGGGATCCAGACACTCATTGCTTTAGATTAGGCTATAATGAAATTAGTCCTTTACCAGAAGAATTTGGTGCTATTCTAGGCTTTCCTTCCATGGATCTTGCGGTAATTCCTAATATAAGTGAATATTATTATAAAGATTTTAAGCGTTTCTTTAATCTTAAAGACAGGGATCTAACAAATATTGTAGATGGAACTATAGTAGATCTACAAGAATTTGCAAGCCACTACTTTGATAGACCATATTCTGAGTCTTTTCATGTTTATAGGAGGAGAGCTTTTCTCTTTTGCATGTTTAGCCAATATCTCCTCACTAGTGGAAATAATCGTGAGGGTCAAGCAATTTTAGTGTCTGTCATGGAACAAATTGAATCAGGGAGGAATCCAATGCCATTAATTGTTAGAGAGACTATGCTTAGTTTAGATGAATTAAAGAAAAATCCAAAAGCACATTTTCAAGGCTCTCCAATTTTATTACAGGTAGAAAAATAATATTCTTAATTACGGAAATAAAAAAAATATATATTTTTGTATAGTAATACTAATTACTTGCATTGAGTTTTTGTATATGTGGCTAATGGAGAGGCTAGAATTAATTAGTCCTCCTGACAATATTGAAAAATATACACCAAATTGCTTTGTTAGGCGAAAGAAACGTTTTTCCATAAATATGGGTCGCCGGGAGTGGAGTAAAATATTCGCTTCTTGTGATTTTGCTATCAAATGGATCATCCCTTGGTGGAGAATTGAGAAGATGGTTGGTGTCAATAAGCAACCCTTCTGTCATCTTCCAAGCTTATCCAAGTTGACTTTTTATTACCCCTGCAGGGTAAAAAGGCAGTATGGCCTTGCTCAAACCACTCCTTCTAGAGATCTTCGTCGTCCTTATGAATTTCCTGTGTCACAAGAAGTAGAGAGGTTTGATGCTTATTGGAGTGCTAGGCCTTTATGGGAAGTTATCACCCAAAAGGTTCCTCCTTCTTTGTCCAAGGATGTGAAGCTTTGGCTACTTGATAGGCCTAAAAAGGACAAAAAGAAATATCAAAATAAAACCAATGTGAAGAAATGTCTAGGAGACAAGATAGCTCCTGTTAAGGAATGCTTAGGCGAAAAAGTTGAATTTAAAACTCCTATGATGCCTAAAAGGAAAGACACTACTAAAGGCAAAGAGAAAAGGAAGGCTGACTCTACAGAAAATAAGATATGGGTAGAGAAGAAACGTGGTGTAAAGGCTAAGGGAGAAACTATTAACACCAAAATTGAATGCAGATCCTCTAAAGGATGCTTGCTAGCAAAAGTAATGGATGAGGAAGAAGAAGCTGACAAGAATTGGAAGAGAGAAAAAAAAGAAAAGAAAGATTAGAGCATTGTTGTACTTTCAACTTATTAGACAAATTTAATTTTTAAGTTAATTTATTTTTTTAAGCTTTCATTTAAATTCCATCAATAATGTAATTTACTTTAATTTTTTAATGCAATTTTTAGCTTTTTAAATTAAATCAACATTTACATTATAATCTCCACTAAAGCAATGAAAACACTTAATTATTTTTTCTAAAACTATTCGAGTATCGAAGTCGAAAAATTCCGAAATACACCGAACTTTGCCCAGTTTAATGCAGAAAAATTGGCGTCGCAATTTAGGTCTGTCCCCAGACGTTGGTGTTCGTCTCCTGGCGCTGACCTTCGTCGCCAGACGCTGCTGCTGCCGGCCGACGCTGACATCTATCGTCAGGCGACAACTTTTCTGGGATGTGTTTGTAAATTTCCGCGCTAATTTCTCTGAGTTGATTTGCTGGAATGCGAGGTTTGTAAAAATTAAAGTGGTCGCACCCTATAAGGGTTGCCTACGTATCCTTTCCTAAGGAATCAGGCCAAACGTAGCTCTCTTGAGTGTCCTACTTAAGTAATTATGGGTAGTACTTCTTAAGTTGGTCAAGATTTGTCATGTTTGAGAACTCATTGCCATCCATATCAGTCAGTTTTGCAGCTCCTCCTGATAGGATAGTTTTGACAACATATGTCCCAGACCAATTGGGTCTAAACTTGTCTCTTGGGTCTAAAACATTTTTCCTTAATTCTTTTAACACCAAGTCTCCTACTTTAATATTTCTTGTCTTGAATTTCTTGTTGAAGTGTCTAGCCATACGAGTTTGATAACATTGAGTATGATGTAGAGCCTCTAGTTGCTTTTCATCAAGTAGAATTAGCTCTTCATATCTCGCTCTAGTCCATTCTACTTCATCGAGTTTACTTTCTAACGCGATGCGTAGAGAAGGTATTTCTAGCTCTACAGGTTGTACAACATCCATTCCATAGACTAAGGAAAATGGCGTATTCCTTGTTGATGACCAAATTTACGTACGATAACCCCACAGAGCAAAGTGAAGTTTGTCAGGAAAATCTTTGTAATTTTCTGTCATCTTCTTGATGATCGTCTTTAAATTTTTATTAGCTGCCTCCACTTCACCATTTTTCTGAGTCTGTATGGAGAAGAATGATGGTGTTTAATGCCATACTTTTGTAACAATTCTTCACATTCTTCTTGAAAGTGAGTTCCATTGTCACTTATCATTTCATGTGGGACTCCATATTGACAAATAATGTTTCTTTCGATAAAGAGTGCTACATGTTTTGCAGTGAGTTTAGCATATGATTTTGCTTCAACCCATTTAGTGAAGTAATCAATTGCTACTAGTATATATTCATGGCCTCCTGTTCCTAGAGGAGTAATTCTTCCAATAATATCTATTCCCCGTGTTGAGAATGGCCATGGTGATGTATAGATGTAGAGGGGAGACGGAGGAACATGTTGCAAGTTAGCATATATTTGGCATTTGGAGCATCTTTTGACATATTGATGGCAGTCTCTATTCATGGTAGTCCAATAATACCCTTCGCGCATTATCTTTTGGACTAGCATTTTGCCATTTACATGTGTTCTACATACCCCTTCATGGACTATTCTTATAGCCCTTTGGGCTTCCTTTTTGCCTACACATAGAAGAGCTCGACCTTTAGGTACCCTTTTGTGTAACTCGTCATTAATGAGCACATATTGGGAAGCCAAAAGTCTTAAGGCTCGTTTTGCTCTTTTGTCAGCATGGAATGGATATTCTCCTTTTGTGACGTAATTGAGGATGTCTGTATACCAAGGTTCTTCCTCTTCTTCTTCTTCTTGGGTTACTTCGTCATCCTCTATAGCTTGGATATAAGCCGGTTTATGCCTTTTTTCTATTGTTAAGGGCATTTGCCCGATTTCTGTAGGAAATCTAACCATTGAGGCTAGTCTTGCCAAGGCATCAGCAAATTGGTTTTCCTCTCTAGGTAGATATGTGTATTCTACTTTTTCTAATTGGTTTGTGAGAGTTTCCAGTTAGGTTTGGTAAGAGGCCAAGCTTTCACTCCTTACTTTCCATGATCTCTTGGAAATTTGATTGATGATCAACGAAGAGTCCCCGAAAATTCGAAGTTTCTTTACTCCCAATGTCAATGTTGTTTCGAGGCCTACCACGCATGCTTCGTATTCTGCAATGTTGTTGGTAACGTCGAAATCTAGGTTTATGGAGATTGGAACATGTTCTTCTTTAGGTGATACCAATAGTACTCCTACACCACATCCCTTTTGGTTTGAGGCTCCGTCGAAGTAGAGAGTCCAAGTATCATCTTCTGTGACCATCAAGTCTTCATCTGGAAAATCATTCTCGTGTATAGGCGTGGAATCTTCTATTGGGAAATCTGCTAAGAAATCTGAAACCACAGATCCTTTAATAGCCTTTTGGGGCAAGAATCTTACATCGAATTGGGCTAAGTTGACTATCCATCTTGATATTCGCCCATTTAGTGTAGATTTCTCGAAAAGATACTTGAGTAGATCCATTCAAGATACTACAAAGACCGTATGAACGAGCATGTAATGTCTTAATTTGGTTGTGGCCCACACCAATGTGAGGCACAATTTCTCAAGTGGCGTATAGCGTATTTCATACTCGAGCATCTTTTTACTTAGATAGTAGATGGCTTTTTCCTTTCCTTCTACTTCATGTGCGAGCATAGCCCCCATTGTCTCTTTGGTGACTGCTAAGTATAACCTAAGAGGGATCCCTGGGAGTGCTGGTGCTAATACAGGAGGGTTAGCGAGATAGGCTTTGATCTTCTCAAAGGCTTTTTGACACTCATCGTCCCATATTACCGGCACATTCTTTTTAAGTTTTTTTAATATTGGTTCACATATTGTTGTCAATTTAGATATGAACCTACTTATGTATTGCAACCGGCCAATAAATCCCCGAATTTGCTTCTCGGTTTTGGGCGGTGGCATTGAAATGATTGCTTTGATCTTGGTTGGGTCTATCTCTATTCCTTTAGAGCTAATGACGTATCCCAAGAGTTTTCCTGAGGTGACTCCAAAAGCACACTTGGATGGGTTCAACCTCATGTTATATTTCCTTAACCTTTCAAAGAATTTTCTTAGGGCTACCAAATGCTCTGGGCGATCTTTTGATTTCACAATCATGATATCTACATAGACTTCGACTCCCTTGTGCATCATGTCATGGAGTAAAGCAGTTGCTGCTCGTTGGTAAGTGGCACCTGTGTTTTTCAACCCGAATGGCATCACCGTGTAACAGTAAGTTCCCGAAGGTGTTATGAACGTTGTTTTCTCCATGTCTTCTTCTGCCATGAGGATCTTGATTGTACCCTGCGTATCCATCCATAAATGAGAGAAGTGTGTGGTTTGTTGTATTATCTACTAAAATATCGATGTGTGGTAAAGGGAAGTCGTCCTTTGGACTTTCCTTATTTAGATCTCGATAGTCGACACACATTCGTGCCATTTCATCCTTCTTCGGAACTGGGACTACATTTGCGACCCATTCGGAGTATTTAGATACCCTGATAAAACATGTTGTTATCTGTTTTTGTACTTCTTCTTTTATTTTAAGGGCTACGTCGGGTTTCATTCGACGTAACTTTTGTTTTACAGGTTTCATTCCTGGAATTAGTGGAATTGTGTGTTGAGCTATTTCTCTATTAATGCCTGGCATATCTTCATATGACCAAGCGAATACATCGATGAATTCTTTTAATAGATTAATAAAATTGGTTCTTTCATCTTTATTAAGTGTTAGTCCGATTTTAACTTCTCTTTTAATGGTTGGATCTTTTGAGATGTCAACCGTTTCAGTATCCTCAATTACCGGTGTTTTATTTTCAAGTGTTTCCATTGCTTTAATTATTTCTTTGTCACTTACAATGTTAGTTAAGCAATGCTCATCATCTTGAATTAAAGAATAACACGAGGAGTCAGCAAAAGAAGACATGTTATTGAAATCAAAAACCATTACATCGAATAAAGTTATGTCCGTTGGGACTTGATTATTAACTATTCTAGGAGAAGGTGCTAAGGAAAAAGAACTAGGAGAGGGTGCTACGACTAAAGACTTAGAAGACTTGATAGGGGAAGACTCTGAATCGGACTCTGACTCAGACGATTCATCGAACATTGGTCCTTGTCCGGTTGTTATGGAGATCTTTCTTCCACTTGGAGTAGTCACCTTCACAATCTTTCGCCATCCTTGAACTAGACCCTCTGCTGGAGTGATAAGTTTGGAGGGATCAAAGTTATCACTCTGTACTATTGTTTGAATGAGCAAAGAATTGTCTTCGATATGCGTTGGCTCATTCTTCTCATACCCAAAGTGAAGTCCCATGACATTAAACTCAAAGCATGGGGGTGCTTTCTCCTTATGAATGGGATTTGGGACATCATCTAGAAAATTACAATCCAAAAATATTTCGAACCCAGGTTGTCTTATCCCATTCTTGACAAAGGGTTCAGGAAATTCATAGCAAGGATTATCCTCTCCCTCTTTTATGAATTTTCCATTTAAGGTAAGAGGATAATGATCCATTGGGATTGCTTTCTTTTGGGTACGAGCATTCCTACGTGCATTTGCTTTTTCCCGGGCTCTCTTAAGATCTTCCGAAGTCGGTTCAAAACCAAGTCCAAAAGTGTCCAATTTAGGGAGGCCAGGTAGTCCTATTTTCTTTGCTATCCCTTTCTTCTTTCCGAGGGTCATTCTAGGAAAGTGGCCCTGTTTCTTGAAGATAGCATTTACTTTCATGTTAGAGTGGAGGTTGTAGTGAAGAGGGGTCCTTTCATCCTCCTCGATTAAGGAGACCTCTTCGTTAAAGCCCCAAAAGTCTTCGTCATCTTCATCGTGTTCCACATTTATGATAGGATTCTCGATAGCCTTGATTCTCATTTGTGAAGCATCAATTGTGACAGGGATTCCTCCAACTATAGCCTTCACTTGCTGATGAAGGGATGAAGGGACGGCCTTTAGGTCGTGAAGCCAAGGGCGTCCCAATAATAGGTTGAAAGATGCTTTAATATCTACCACTTGAAAAGTAGTAGCATGTTTTATGACTCCTGCCGTTACATTCATGGTGATAGTCCCAAGAGCTTGGCGGCAAGTGTTGTCATAGACTCTTATTCCCTGTGTAGACGGAGACAAGTCTTCATCTTTTATCCCTAACATTCTCGCAGTTCGGAGTGGACAGACATTAATCGCTGAACCATTATCTACAAGAGTCATTGGGACATTCATTCTCTTGCAGATTACTGTGAGATTTAATGCTTTGTTATGCTTATCACCATTTGGAGGTAAGTCTTTGTCAGAAAAGGTGATCAAATTAATGGGGCTAGGAAGATCACTCGTGAGAAAGTTAGCCAATCCCTCAAGAGTGGTTTCAGAATCTATTCCTATTTTGTCCAAAGCATTCATTACTGCCAACCTATGTTGATGGGATGTAGCTAAGAGTTTCCATACATTCATATCAACTTTAGTCATCTTTAATTACTTGACAACATCGTTGTCTTCTATAATGGGTATGGGAACTTGCTGAGTAGTAGAAACTGGTTGTTGCACAGTAATGGGAGGTTGCATTCTCCCGGATCTTGTGAGAACATCTATGGGTGAATCTTCTTCATCCCAAATGTCGTCCACTGGATATATTTTGGAGAGTGGGGTCTCTTCCATATCCTTAAGGTAGACGTCTTCATCGTCACTGTCCCAAAGTCCATTAATGGTAGTATCTTTCTCTTGTGGAATTTGGACTAACTTTTTATTATCAATCAGTTTCTGAATTAAATCCTTAAATTTAAAACAGTGTTCTATTGTATGTCCCTCTGACTGATGATATGGACAGTAGAACCTATCCGTCCTCTTTAGTGATTCAAATGGTCTCGGTTCGAGAGGTATAATCTTGCCACTCTTGGAGAGCATTTTGAACATATTCGCATAGGTGGTCCCAATTGGAGTGTAGGGCCTACGGCTCCTTTTGGATGTTTTAACTACTTGAAAAGAGAATGGTTTCTTCGTAGTTGGTGTTACCTCTTTGTTGACATGTTTATTGCGTTCTTGTTCTGTGCGTTCAAGAACTCTTCTACATATGCCTACCAATTTCTCTACCAAATATACAAGAAGCAATATATCTTCCTTAGTGGGTGGTCATTGCATTGGGGACAATTCACTCATGGCGTCGAAGAATACTTCTTCTTTTTCTTCAAGGGCATGAGTTTCTTCGACCAGTTTGATTAAAGATGAGGGATCAATACAACTTTCCTCATCAGAAATAGTCAAGGAGTCAGAAAGTGGCGCACTATTGATGCTTGGCTTCTTGCTTGCGGGAGGCACTGGGAGTTTATTGTTGTCGATTAAGTCCTGGATAGATTCCTTTAGCTTCCAGCAATTCTCAGTAAGATGGCCCCTACCTTGATGGTACTTGCAGTGTGCATTGGGGTTCCAATTAGCCATTCTCTTTTCGACCGGTGGATCCCCAAATGGTCCAATAGAAGTTATAAGACCTTTTGCATGAAGACGGTCAAATGCGGTGTCATAACTCATACCAATAGGAGTAAAGTTTCTCCTAAATGGTTTCTTTTGTCCTTGATTATTCATAGTGAGGACTTCATTTAGATTAAAGGTGCTAACATTATTAAATGGGTGGTTTTGGAAGAAGAAGGATTGTCGTTCTTCTTTCCTTTCCAGCCAATGTTGAATTTAGTGTTAGCAACTTTTTGCTTTGCAAGGTCGTCTTCAATATTAATCCCAATGTCATTGACGGCCTTAAAGGTATTCAAGTTGCTTTGATACTTGAGATGTTTAGAATATTTTTCATGGAGATTCTTTATGAACAATCTCACATATTCCTTTTCAGTCGGTACCTCAATCATCCTAGCAGAGGTTTCCCTCCACTTATTAAAGAAAGAAGTAAAATCTTCATTATCTTTTTGTTTAAGTATCTCAAGTTCCTTATGATCAGTTTCAACTTGAATATTACACTTATACCTATCAATAAAAGCATTTACAATGGCATCCCAAGTAGAGGTTTTCTCCTTGTCAAGGGAAAAGAACCATTGTTTATGAACAGTTTCGTGTGATAAAGAAAACAGTGTATGAAAAATTTTCTTATCTATCCCTTTAATGTTCATTATTGTCTCAAATTCTCTTAAGTGAAAGTAAGGATTATCTGTTGCCTTGAACCTAGGGATGTCACTGGCATTGAACTTTTGCGGAAGAAGTTCCTTGTCCAATGAGACCCCTTGTGAGCTAATGCCCTGGAATCTATAGTCATTGGATATTTTGCTCAAGCTTTCTTGCATGAGCTCCATTTGTTGTTGCCTCACAGGGTCATTGACTTGAAGAGCTATACTCTTCATCAATTCAGTTAGGTTGGCTACATCCTTTTTAAGTTCATTAACTTCTTCTTGAGACGCCATGATCTTCTTAGCTTTTCTTTTCCGAGTGATGGGTTTGTCAAAAAGGAGTATTTGAAAAAATGTGTTATCTTTGATTAACCGCCCTTCCTTTCTTGACCAAGCGCTGTAAATTAAACCATTTATTTGTTTTAGTGACTTGACTCGAATTTGACTTTGACTTTATTGATTTTAAAAACAAAAAAAAAAGCAAAAATAAGGTGTATTTTTGAAGACCAAGCAAGGGTTTAAACAAGTATGGTTTAATTGGAGAATTAATATCCGACTTACCCCCCTAAAAAATGATGGAAAATACGCGCATAGAAGACTCTCTAGACATGGTCAAAATGTGACATATTATGTGTGTGCTTTATTGGTGAATGTGAGTGACATACTTTGACTCTTGTGTGAGACCATGAGACTATGTGCCTAGACTCAATTAAGGACTGAACATGATTACTGTCATTAATAAACCGATTAAACTGTTTTAGCAAATTGATTAATGAGACTCGTCGTAAAGACTCGAGCAAAAATACGGGTTGTTGTCAGACGACAGAACTGTCGCCAGACGCTAATGGTCAGCACCAGACGACGGGATCGTCGCCTGGCACTAATCTCTAACACGTGGCGCCACAGTCCAAATCTCTGCGCCATTCTGGAACATCGAGCTGGGACTGTTTCGAGTATTTTGCTCTAAAGGGACAAGCCTAAAAGTCGTACTAAGTCAAGTTTGATCAATTTATTAGACTTTAATCATTTATGATTAATTAATTAATTAAATTAGCAAAGTCCTTTAGTCATTAATTAATTTATTTAACTCATTCACAAGTCAAACAAACGGTTAAGGGAAACACATAAAATATGCACAACCAATAATGCATAAGTAGTCAAGTAGTCATAACATGATGCAATGAGTTTGCAACCTAACCATGGCTCTAGTTCTCTAAAGTACAGGATATGGGTTAGTCAAAGAGGGTCAATGGTTATGAGTCCGGATGCAACCCCGCGAGTTAAACTCGCTTCCATGGTTTGGTGAATTCAACAAAATCGGATGTACCCTTCGTTGCCAGGAGCGTTCGATTGGATAGATGGAGCATGAATTCCCAGAGGGTTATGGCCATATGTAGAACGCATATGGGTTTCAGAAAAAAGGGAAAAACTCAATCAGGAAGTAAAACCGAGTAAACAGTACTAGAAAACTAGTCGAAACAAGAAGGCAGATTTCTGGCTCGGTATTGGAAGAATTCAGCGCGAGACAATAGCGTATGTCGCCAGACGACAGCGCCATCATTTGGCGCTGACGCTGTTTCCTCAGCGTTAATTCTTACATGCCTCAGCAGCTTTCTATTCTTGAATTTTCCAGTTTTATTCATAGCGTTATTTCGACTTTAGTTGTAAAAGATATTTCCCTAATTTCCTATGTGTAAAAATCCTATGTTTTTGGCACATTACGGATGGTCTTTCCAATGCGAACCTTTTTATGCTTATGCCAATAATGTTAATCAAAATTACGCACATGAAATACTTAGAACTTTTCGAGTCTCATCCACTCATTCTAAATTATTGCCAAAATAAATTTTAGGAATTAAAAAAGAAATTGTCCCCAGTGGAGTTGCCAAAAAACTGTAGGGAATATTTCAAGCATCCCACACTTGAGCCCCACTGTGATCATACACTTAAGCATGGTGGCGTCCAAAGGGAAGGAAGCTAGAGTGAAAGAGTCGCCAACAAGTTTTAGGAACTTGTAAACCGTTCACAGGGTGAAGGTTACACCCCTTAACGATCCAGGAGATCGTTAACTCTAATAAGTTTGGAACCAGGACTGGAAGTTCGGGGATGAAGGTACAAATCCAACCTAAAAGAGATTGAACCTGCCCTAAATAGGCCTCTACTTTATTGTTCTCGTATTCATGTGCGCTTTCTAACTAACATGCAATCAATAGGTTAACCCTAAACCTGTTTAATCTATGTTGGTTGAATATTAATGCACAGACAAAACTATTATTGACGATCACTTGAATTATAATCACATTAACCTAAACAAGATTATTAATTATCTTATTAAGCGTGATTATAAGTACAAATTCCCTTTAAACCTGCAAGAGAGGGCGTGATCAAGCAATAACAATAATAATAAAATATCAAGCAACATAATAACAATCATCATAATATTCTCAATCTCAAAGCATAATAATATTAGCAAGATCCTAGGCATGATACTTAACAAGATTAATAACAAACCCTAGCATGTCACTAAACATTAAAGATCAAAGCTTTATTCCTAACATGATACTAACATGATATTAGGAAAGAAAAAGGAAGCATCATAATAATATACATGATATATTAGTTAATCATAAACATGATACTAGGAAGCAATAAAACATCCTAACATGACATTAGGAATCAACAAAATAATCTGAGCATGATTTCTATATCAAAAGATCAATAAAACAATTAAATTACTTACTTGGATGCCTCATACCTCTTTCTAATAACAAAATACACACGTTAGTAACTTCAAGGAAAATAATAAAACAAAACAATTAAATTAAATAATGGAAATAGGGATTTGGGACCAAACCCTCAGAAATTATAAACCTTTTACGTCTAGGGCGAAGGCAACTTCGAACTTGGCTAGGTGTGTCTAGAGCTAATGAGTGTCGAATTTTGTATTTTGTAAAAAGGGGAAGGTTTAGAAAAAGAAGAGAGAGAGAAAGCTTCTAGCTTTTTTAGAGAGAGAATAGAGAGAGATGATTGTTGTGAATTGTAGATGATCGAAAACAGGGAAATTCGACCCTTATTTATAGGAAAAATAGCACGGGATCAAAGAAAACCACATTCGGAATAAAATATCTCATGTCGCCAACGACAGGAGTCAGCGCCAGACGACCCTGTCGTCTCGCGCTGGTTCAAAAGTACAACACGCTTTTACACATGGAATCACTTTTTAAACCGGTTACAGGTAATTCTGCGTCCAAGCAGATTTAAAATCAGATTTAATATATTTTATTCAAAATAAAACATCTTTTTTTAAAAATATAATTATCAATCCTAATCTTATTAGAATTAAAGAGAACCTTCTAGATATTCCTCGAAGATCAAAATCAACCCTAATTACTTTAGGAATAATAATTAATAGGCCCTCTTCTAGATCATTGGGCCACATTTAAAATTATTGGGCCTAATTTAATTTAATCCATAACTTCCTCATAATTCATCGGATTTGGGCTTATAATATATCATTGGAAAGCTCTTTTCAAACCCAATCCAACTACACTATTATTGGACCCTTATCATGGACCAAACCAAATTGGACTGGCTATTTTTATATAAATATAGTAAGAAAAGAAATATTTTTGAAAATAGAAAGAGAAATATTTTAATAAAAACATCATCATCACTAAACTTTTGACACTTTCACCTCATTCGATAATTAAATGACGTGAAAGGTATTCATCACTGGGTTTGGTTCTGGGGAGACACATTTGGGTGTCTACAAACAACGTCTTAGAAAGCCATCGATTCCTCTTTTGTACAAGATGGGATCATCCCATAAATAGTGTCTAACCTCTCTCTTGAGCTTCTTCTTTTGGTTTTTGGAGAATGAGGGCGGAAACTCCCCACATGCAAAATAGTTTACCAAGTCGGCAAACCATGGAACCTCTTTCACATTAACGGCATACAAGGAGTCATCAAGCATCCTATCTTCAATTGGAGAACCATAATCTTGGATTTGAGAATCTTTGAGGCGAGGATGGTCCGCCACAACATTTTCTGCTCCTTTTTTATCTCTAATCTCAATGTCAAAAGTTTGAAGCTCGAGCACCCAACGGATCAACCTCGGCTTAGATTCCTTTTTGGCAAAGAGATATTTGAGAGCCGCATGATCCGTGAAGACAATAGTCTTAGAACCTAACAAGTAACAACGGAATTTTTCAAAAGCATGCACAATTGCTAAGAACTCCTTCTCCGTTTTTGTATAGTTCCTTTAAGCTCCATTGAGGGTCATTGACATATAATAGATGACATGAAGCTTTTTATCCACCCTTTTACCTAAAACTCCTCCAATGGCCGTGTCACTAGCATCGCACATCAATTCAAAAGGCGAATCCCACCTCAAGGCTTGGACAATGGGAGTAGAGATCAAAGCTTTTTTCAACTTGTTAAAAGCCTCCAAGCAACTATCATCAAACACAAATATGGCATCTTTTTGAAGAAGATCATTGAGAGGTTTTCCAATAAGAGATAAATCCTTGATGAATCTTCTATAGAACCTGGCATGCCCCAAGAAAGATCTCACTCCTTTCACATTAACCGGAGGTGGAAGCTTCTCAATCACTTTAATCTTTGCTTTGTCCATCTCTATGCCCTTGTGAGAGATCTTGTGACCAAGGACAATGCCTTCCTTAACCATGAAATGACATTTCTCCCAATTCAAAACCAAATAGACCTTCTCACATCTAGCCAAACATTTCTCAAGATTCTCAAGGCACGCCTAAAATGAAACTCCACCTACCGAAAAATCATCCATGAACACCTCCATTTCCTCTTCTAACATATCTCCAAATATGCTCATCATACATCGTTGGAAAGTGAAGGGGGCATTGCAAAGCCCAAATGGCATTCTCCTATAGGCAAAAGTTCCATATGAACAAGTAAAAGTTGTTTTCTCTTGGTCATCCGGGTGAATAGGAATTTGAAAAAACCCGGAATATCCATTAAGAAAGCAATAGTATTTGTGCCTTGTTAGTCTTTCAAGCATTTGATCAATGAAGGGAAAGGGAAAATGATCCTTTTTGGTGGATGTGTTTAGACGTCGATAGTCTATTGTAGGGAATATTTCAAGCACTACCCCAAACTTGAACCCCACTGTGATCATACACTTAAGCATGGTGGCGTCCAAAGAGAAGGAAGCTAGAGCAAAAAAGTCGCCAACAAGTTTTAGGAACTTGTAAACCGTTCACAGGGTGAAGGTTACACCCCTTACGATCCATGAGATCGTCAACTCTAATAGGTCGGGAACCAAGACTGGTGTTCGGGGATGAAGGTACGAATCCAATCTAAAAGAGAAAGAACTCGCCCTATAAAATAGGCCTCTACTTTATTCTTCTCGTATTCATGTGCGCTTTCTGACTAACATACAATCAATAGGTTTACCCTAAACCTGTTTAATCTATGTTGGTTGAATTAAATGCACAAGCAAAACTATTATTGGCGATCCCTTGAATTATAATAAAATTAACCCTAAACAAGATTATTAATTATCTTATTAAGCGTGATTACAAGCACAAATTCCCTTTAAACATGTATAAAAGGTGTGATCAAAGCAATAACAATAATAATAAACATCAAGCAACATAATAATTAATCATAATAATCATAATTAACAATCATGATCATAACCATAATCATATGAACGCTAAAACATAATAATAGCAAGATCCTAGGCATGATACTAACAAGATTAATAACAAACCCTAGCATGTCACTAAACAATAAATCAAAACTTTAACCTTAACATGATACTAACATGATACTAACATGATATTGATATGATATTAGAAAGCATAGGAAGCACCCTAAACATGATACTAGAAAGAAATAATAACATCCTAACATGATGCTAGGAATTAATAAATAATAAACATGCTTTCTACAAGAATAGAGCAATAAGACTACATACTTTGATGCCTCGTATCTCTTTCTAATAACAAAATACACGCGTTAGTAACTTCCGGGAAAATATAAAACAAAACAATTAAATTAAATAATGGAAATAGAGATTAGGGACCAAACCCTCAGAAATTATAACCTTTCACGTCTAGAGTGAAGGCAACTTCGAACTTGGCTAGGTGTGTCTAGAACTAATGTATGAGGAATTATGTTTGTGAAAAGTTGGTTTAGAACGAGAGAGAGAGAGTATCAAGAAATTATTGATGAGAGTTGGTTGTAGATTGTAGATGATTGAAAAAGGGGAGATATGACCTCTATTTATAGAAAAAAAAAAAGAGGGTCGAAGGAGTAGAAAAGAATCCGAATTCGAATCGAAATAAAACTCGTCGGTCGGCAGTTTTTGCGAATTTTGTTTTTATCATATCTTTTGATCCAGAAGTTCAAATAAGGCATATAATATGTCGTTGGAAAGCTCGTAAAGTCTACTTTCCAACCCAATTAGAATCAGATTAAAATATTTTGTAGATAAAAAGATATGGCCGAAATAGTGGGACGGTGTCAGTTTTGAATAGAGTTTCGTATGCCATTCATATCTTTTTCCTTATAGCTCGGAATTAATATTATAATATATCATTGGAAATATAATTTCAAGATCTATCCAACCATATAAGATTTGGATAAAAATTATGAGGCACGAAAACAATACTGACTGTCTTTGAACATCTTTAAATTCGAATAGAATTAGGACTTAAAAAAGGAAAGTTTTTAAAAAAGGAAAGTTTCTATTCAATTTCAAACTCTTTGATTTTATCTTTTCAAAAAGGATAATTAAGATCTTTTAGAAACTTATGGAAGCTTCTAATTAATCCTAATTAGTTTAGGAATAGGATTAAACCTTTGGACCCTCCACATGATCATTAGGCCGTGGGTAAAATCCGGTTTGGGCTCGGTTTAGTATTTTGGCCATAACTTCCTCATTATTCATCGGAATTGGGCTTATAATATATCGTTGGAAAGGTCTTTTCAAGCCCCATTCAACTAATCTATTATTGGACCCATATCATGGACCAAACTGAACTGGAATGCACGTTTTTCATAAAATAGAGTAAGAAAAGAAATATTTTTGAAAACAAAAAGAGAAATATTTTAATAAAAACATCCTCATCACTAGACTTTTCACACTTTCACCTCGTTCGACAATCAAATGACATGAAAGGTATTCATCACTGGGTTTGGTTTTGGGGAGACACATTTGGGTGTCTACATCTATACACATTCGCCATCCCGCGACCGTCCTTGTAGGAATGAGCTCACCTTTCTCATTCTTTACAACGGTCATTCCTCTTTTCTTTGGGACAACATGAACCGGGGAAACCCGTCTAGAGCTAGAGATGGGAATATGATTCCCGCATTCAATAGCTTAGTGATTTCCTTCTTAACTACCTCCCCCATTTGAGGGTATAGCTTTCCTTGTCTTTCAATACTAGGTGAGGCGCCCTCCTCAAATATGGTGTAAACATAAAGCCGAGCTTATACCTTTGAGGTCATTAATTGTATAGCTTAAAGCACCTTGGTGTTTTCTCAGAACACCACATAACTTTTGAGCTTGACTCTCACTCAAAGTGGAACTAACAATGACGGGATAAGTAGAATTGAGGCCTAAGAATTCATATCTAAGGTGTGGTGGTAGAGGTTTGAGCTCTACAATTGGCACACCTTTACCTTCCTTGGTTGAGGCCACTTGCAATGCATCTTGGCTTGAAATTCCCATGCAAATGTGATCATCACTCTCCTCCATGCTTTCATCAATGACTCTCTCAAAGAAAGCCATTTCCTTTCCATGCTCACCTATCTTTTCCTTGTTCAACAAAACACACTCAAGTGGATCATTAGAGGTGAGCAAGTGCTCATGCATAGAATTCACAATATCATCTAAGATTTCAACCCTCATGCAATTCTCAAGTGAAGAAGAAGGATATTTCATGCTTTCATTCAAATCAAATTCAATGACTTCTTCTCCAACTTTAAGAGAAATCTTAGCACTTTTAACATCAATCATGGCAACCAATGTAGCAAGAAAAGGTCTACCAAGTATGATAGGAATATTGAAATCCTCATCCATTTCAAGAACAACAAAATCAACCATAATTACAAACTTTCCTACCCTCAAAGGAACATCTTCTACCTTACCTTTTGGAATCTGAATTGATATATCGGCTAATTGCAAGGTATTGTTGGTAGGTGAAAGTTCTCCTAACTCAAGTCTTTGATAAACCGAATATGGAATAAGGCTAACACTAACTCCTAAGTCACACGAGGCATTATCAATTTGGATCTTATAAATAGCACAAGGGATAAAAAAGTTTCCGGGGTCCTTCAACTTGGGCGGCATCTTGTTCATAATGATTGCACTACAATTCTCGGTCAAGCTAACCATTTCTGCCAAATCACAAGTTCTTCTTCCACTCAAGATGTCCTTAAGGAATTTTGCATAATTCGACATTTGGTCAATGACATCGGTAAATGGAAGGGTAAGATGAAGTTGCCTAAGCATCTCTATGAATTTGCCAAATTGTTCATCTAACTTGTGCCTATTGAATTTTTGGGGGTATGGGAGCTTAGGCTTGATAACTTCTCTCACTTTCTCTTTTTCTTTTTCAATTGGTTTTTCAACCACATCCTCATTCAAAGAGCCTTTTCCTTCCTCATCTTCAACCAAAACTTCCTTAGGACTCTCCTTAGCCTCACTCTTCTTAGGCTCTACATTCTCAAGAATCCTACCACTCCTTGTCACTATGGCATTAATTGGTCTCTTAGGATCTACACCTTGAGATGGTAGGGAAGAAGGACTAGCATGCTCTTTCAAAACATTTGCCAATTGAGAAATTTGATTCTCCAACATCTTACTATGAGCCATCATATCATTAAACTTCTTATCACTAGATGACATGTAAGTGTTCAACACCTTGATTTGATTTTCAATGACATCTTCCAAACTACCTCTTGAAGGAGATGATTGGGCATAAGAACTATCATTTTGACCATGAGCCTTTGGAGTGAAACCGGGTGGGGGACCCCTTTGATTGTTTGTTTTGAAAATTGCCCCTATTTTGGTTACTTCAATTGCCCCTACCTTGATTTTAGCCTCCTTGGTTATGATTACCATAATTTTGATTATGGTTCCCATATCCTTGCCCTTGGTTTTAACCACCATAACCTTGGTGGTTATAGTTGCCTCGGAAACCTTGGTTTCCTTGGTTTCTATAACCCCCATTGTGGTTATAATTATCAAAATTCCCCTTATGATAGTTCATATTCCCATTATTTCTTTGATTATCAAATCTAGGTCCAACATTGTTATTAGACACATAGTTCACATGTTCATTCTCATTGCCAACATAATCATCACATCCATCAAAAGAAGCATTAGGATAATTTGAAGCATCATGGTCATATGATTCACACAAATCACAAAACATACAACCACTAGACATGTTTCTAGAAAGGGGAAAGGATTTGAGTTAGGAAATGTACCTCTCCCCTTAATTTGGGAGGGAAGAATCGGTGCATGAGAAGAAGCACTCTCAAGTTTGGCCTTGATAGATGTCATTTCCTTTCCTAATTTCGAGATTTGTGAGGACAAGTTGTTGATGGCATTGATGTGATCAACCGAGTACACCGAAGCACCACTTTTGCTTGTTGTTTCATGCTCATCATCTTACCAATCCATATAATGTCTCACTACATCTTCAATGACGTCCACCACTTCCTCCTCCGTCTTGTTCATTATTGGTCCTTCGGCTCCCGCATCAAGACAAGATTTTCCTCGAGGGATTAGACCTCCATAGAATATTTGAATGATTTGATAGGTAGGAATCCCATGGTGTGGGCACTCTCTTTGGTATTCCTTAACCACTCCCATGCCTCATAAAGACTTTCATTGGGTTTTTGCTTGAAGCTTTGGATAAGAGCTCTTGCTTCGGCCGTTTTCTTTTGAGGATGGAACCGAGATAGAAACTCCTTAGTCACTTAATCCCATGTCTTCAAGGAGTTTGGTTTCACCTTCTTGTCCAACCACTCCAATGCACGTCCAATGAGAGAAAAAGGGAGTTTAAGGCGAATAAACTCTTGAGAAATCCCATTCACCTTTGATTGTGTTGCAATATTTCTCGAATTCCTTAAGATGATTGAGGGGACTCTCATGCTTTGCACCACTATATTGACGCCTCTCTATCAAAGTTATCATGGCCGGTCTAATCTCAAAGTCGGTTGCCAGTGTCGTAGGTATAGCAATACCACTCTCATACCTATAAGCTCCTGGAACTCCTAGCTCCTTCAATACCACTCTTGAATTTTCTCCCATGCTTCAAATGGCACTAGAGAACGACCACGTGCTCTATACACACAATCTCAAAAGAAACAATTAGTAGCACAGCTACAAATGTAGCCTTAAAGAAAGAAAATTTGTTTGTATTTTTCAAATATATGGAATAGACTCAATCAACAATAGCAAATAACCATGCCATTCCCCAGCAATGGAGCCATTTTTGACGAGGGATAAACCTAGTTCGTTGGTGACTAAGTTCCCCGATCAAAAAAAAATTTGTACAACCAAACCCAACCCTAGGTATAGGGGTAAGTCCGGGTCGAACCCTAGGGAATGTGGTATTTACTACGGTCTCAAGCTAATCTATTCCGAAGGTTTAATGAGGGTTGGTCTAACAAGTCTAACAATGCAATTAAACGATTACTAGAAAGTTATAAAGAATTCTAGGGAGTCGGGATTCACATGCACACATGATAAGCACGTTAATTGGGAAAGAAATCGATCAAGCATACAATGCGAGGAAAAGCAAGGAATGCAATCAAAATCACTCAAAAGGCTATTTCCTAGAGTCAAGCTAGATGTCTCTACAAATGACTTCAAAGGAAAATCGCAAATTGAGATCAATCGATAATAATAACTTCCAAATCAATTGTTCGTGTCATTGAAACCTATTATGCAATCTAGCACGATAGTTGAGGTTGATCACTCCTTAATATATCAAACACATGCACAAATTTCACTAACCAATTTAATCACAATGATGATCAATCAAATTCCCCCAATTAACCATGAATTATCACTCATACATGCTTCACCCTATCCCCAACAAGTAATCTACTCACTACTCATTGCAAATTTGAACAATAAATCTAATCACAAATTTCATCATCAACATAGTACTCAAAATATGCTCAAACTTATCAAAATCAAATCAAAACAAACAACAAGTAAATCAATCAAAACCAAATCAAACATGAAATTGCATTAAAGAGTAAAGAATTCTTACAAAACTTTGATCAAAATCAAAGAGGGAGAAGATTGAAAGTAGCATTCATCAACATCACCAAGTTTCTCTCTCTAAAATCTAAGAACAATCATCAAAATCAAGAGCTTCTCTCTCTAAAATTCTAACCAAAACTAAATCTAAAGCTTAATTCTATGATATTCTAAGATTATTCTCTCTCTGGAAATGAAGGAAATCTATATATAGTAAAACTACCTAAGGAGAAGTTAGTTGGACGTCCAAAAGAGACCTCAAAAGGCACGGCCTCTCACCCCTAAGCGCGACCGCAACAAAATGGGTACGGAAATAGGGGTGAGAGAGTGCGCGGTCGCTCCTGGCTCGCCCGCGGCTGCGCCATCCACCTGCGCGGCCGCACCCTGGGAGCAGGGCATGTGCCATGGGTGCGCTCGAAGATGCCCCCTCGCGCTCCGGATGATGCATGATGCTAAGGCAGTTTCTTGGAGCCATTACGGTGGGTTCAACACCGTCTTTTCATGTCCACTCGGCATGAGAGCGCATCCTTAAAGACTTGACTCTTGCACACCTTTGCTTTTGGGCTTTAAAAGGAGGAACCGGGATGCATCTTTGGCCTTGAATACCCCAAGAGAATGCCAATGAGCCTCTCGAACATCGCCAACTTCCTAGAATCAAAGAAAAGCAAACAAGTAAAGAAGAAAATGCAAAATAAACTAAGAAAAGTAAGAAAATAAGAAAGCAACTAAAGAAAATGCAAAGTAGAGAAAATACAAGTAAAACTAGAGAAAAGGAGATAAAAGAGATGTAAAATCAATGAAAAAAATCATCCTAAATAAAGCTAAATGAGTTCCATAAATGACACTCATTAGCTGGACGTATGGCCAGTATATATAATGCATCACCTTTATTCGCGGAATTTCAGAATATTATACATGTTCGATTGTGTGGCTCAAAGTAACGGGTCCCTAACTCCCTATTGAGTTCAAGACGAAGGTCACTTGGTAGGTGATGGATCATAGCTTGATGTCCCTGTTGACACTTATGCAATTGTTTTGTTTTGCCCATAATTCATTTTTCCTTCCTTTCTTTTTCATGTCTTCCAACCTGTGGGGGATTGTTGGAAGTTTTGGATATAAAACAAGAGAGTTGGGAAAAACAAGAGAGAGAGAAAAACAAATGAAAGGAAAAAGTCTCACATTGGTTAGGGGGAGAGGTTTTGCCTTGTTTATATATTGAAGTGTCTTAGCACTACCTAGTTGAGTGACTTAGAGGTGGGTGTTGTGCCCCACAAACACACGCGCACGCGTATCGAGCTGAGCCGAGTCGGGTCGGGTCGGGCCTCAGGACTTGGGGTCTTGGGGAATGCGATGCGCGGGCATGGGTCTCTCTTATCTTTTTGGAGAAATTTTATTTCCTTTCTTTGTTGACAGAATATTCCTAAGCCTTTAAATCCGTTTTTGACTATTGGGATTTTCTGACTATTATGGAATTTATTTAGCCAATAATCCCTTGATTATAGCTGACCATTTCACTCCCTTATAATTATTGCTCTTGATTGACCGTCTAGCCGCCTTTTTGGCTAAGTTCTTCCCTCCTTTTATGCTAGCCGTTTTCCCTTTGCTGCCTATACATACTCGGTCTTTCTTTAGCCAAAATATACTACAACTCGTACCTCTCTCTCTTCTCTAAAATACTAAACACTGTTCTTGATTTTCTAGGCAAGTATTCTGACTTCAAGTCGGGTTTGTGAGTGCACATAAACTCCGGCGCCGTGCTTATCCTGGAGGGCGAGCGCTTCTTATCTACTGCACCGGAGGTAGCGCGAAATCATCTTTTAGGTCAGTGGTTCGCCACGACATGGTTATTGTCAGTTTTGGTTTATGCATCAAGAGATAAGTAATTTATGTTTTATTGCTTATAGTATAACACCTGGAAAGTAGGAACCGAAACTGGAACCTACAGGTTCCGGTTCCGATTCAGAGTACCTTGTCTTTCAATATATTTCGTACTTTTTTTGCAAAATTATTTCAAAATATATTGGAAGATCATAAATTTACGACTCTTGCAACTTGCAAATACATCAAACCAATAAAAGTTATTTACCAAATATAATACATATATTTATGACTATTATTTATTTATTAATTTATAAAAATTTGGACTTAATTTGTATATAATTTGGGCTTAAATAATACTTTTAATAGGTTAAAGGGTACCCTGTAGGTTTCGGTTCAAAAAATCGAGAACCTGAACCGGAACCTGTTACAACAGGTTCTCCATTTTACTACCCGGAATCGGAACCTCTTGTATAGGTTCTGGTTCCGGAACCTTCGGTTCCTGACAAATTCCGATTTCGATTCAGGGTACCCTGATTTTTTGCTCACCCCTATGTTTTAGTGATGAAGAGTAGTGAGGTCAGGTGGGGTTTTTGGTCAGTGTAGGTGATGGATGTGTAAGGAGGAGGAGGGATGTTATTTTAATTAGAATTTAAATTAAATAAAAATAACTTTTAGACCAATTAGAATAAAACACGTTTCACATTTACCTGTAGGTTACAAACAAGTTATGGGCCATTTTACGAAGATAATCCTATAAGGTGATATTATTCCCAGTTTTTTAAAAGATTGGACCATTTTGAGAAGACTCGCAAAAAGTGGAATTATTCTTGTAAATTTTTCCTAACAATAATACTATGACAATAATACAAAGTCTTCGAAGTACATAGATCAATCCCATTCAACACCATTCCTTTGGATGAATTCATCCTCTTGGTCTTGGAAGAACTCTCGTGGGGATTCACCACCATAATTAAAGTTTGCATTCATGAATCGAACACCACGATCCCCATCACCAGGAACATCATTAATCCAGGATGGAGATGGAGCTAACATACCTTATGTCATTCAAAACCATATATAATAACTCCTTCATTCATGTATGTAACTCATTAATATAAAATGGATGGTGTGTCAGCAGGTTTAACATGTCTAACATGCCACCATCAAAATCATTGCCAACTGTGTCTTCAGTCTTCACTGATATATAAGAACAAATTCAACAATTTGGAATCAACCACAAACTTAAACAACGGTACGTGAGCAATATCATAATCAGCGGACTAAACTGAGCTAACCATGATTAGGTCACCAAAACTGAGCTAAGCACGAGCAACTAAATAAAAAGAACAAAACAGGGAACTTATGGTGCCATATCTCAAATTTTACTTCTTATTAGGGTTGTAACACACGCGATAGTGTTGCTGGTGAGAGAGGCCGAAAGTGTGACTATTTTTTGCTAGTATGTACGCTTTTTGATGGACATTGGAATAAATGTAAATTAATTAGTGAACATAGATGTCGATAAATATAATTGCGTCGATAAATAGAATTGCATACATGGAACAAAAATGTGTAATTATATAAGGAATTGGGTTTATGGCTTTATTTAGACTATGTTATGGGGTGTCACATTGTTTAAATCCCATATTAGTTTGTTTGTAACGATTTTTACACACAGTAGCACAAGTTAATATCACTATAGACAATAGCGAATTAACAGGTAAGTGATTAGCCAACAAAAAGAAAATTAAGCTCAAAATAAGGAATGTTCCTAGTCAATATTGCATGTGTTCTAAAACATTAAAGCTACTTGATAAAGAACATTTATCTAAATTTCAAATATTTAGACAAAATTGTGAAATGAATTAAAATAAGGAAAATGCTAAAATTGTAAAAATTAAATAAGAAGCGTTCTGCTACATGTTTGACAGCACTTGCGTCCACTGCATCAATTCTTGCAAATAATTTAGCGAAGGGTGTTCTACTGCTCTTCAATAATAAGTTGACCATTGATTAATAACCAAAAAGATTTTTTTTTTTTTTTTTAAAAAAAAAAAAAACCAAACAATTAATTTCAATAACAGGAAAATTAAAAGTAAAAAAAATTAGATAATATAACATACTTAGCGCAGCCGCCTCTCCTAGTATCATCCCTTGCTTTTCTTCTCCTCAAATCTAAAACCTCAAAGATAAACAATAAAGATCAGCAAAAAGTAGTAGTAAAAAATAAAAAGGAGCAAAAAATGCAACGAAATGTGAAAAGAGAACATATTTAAGCAAATTAATTACTCTGATAACCCAGCATGCTAATCCCCAAACTGAACACGTGAGTTTCTAATTAATAAGCAAATCAATTTGAACAACATGAAACAATCAAAATGATGTGTTAAGACTTAAGACCATAAATCAAACTTGGGATTGTTCATGTTTGCTTTTATCCATTATCAGGGATTCAGGGGTAATACTTGGATGGTATAAAGAATGTTTTCTCCCAAATGTTTCTTAGCTTGTATTCTCAACTATAACTTTCAGTTAACTCTATACTGGGGCAGCGATACCTAAATGACTCATATTACAAATTAATACACGTAGCCATCTCAGACAAGCCAATACAAAGATGCATATGGTCATAAGGAACGTATATAAGGCTTATCAAAAAATATGAATCAAAATTCAAAGAAACTAAGCTTCATGGAATTCATGCATGCAAGAGATCAAACTAATGAATTGTTTTTGGTTCACAATTACACTAACCCAAGCCTACAGTTAGTAGTCAGTTGCAGTCTTAACGATATCCCGTGGGATATGTAATTCCATCTTACAGTTACTATTGTTGTAAAAAAACTTGTATCAGGTTAATTCATATTAATGACAAATTACCGTGTATAGAATTCTTAAGATGATGTAAATTGATTGGGTAAAAGCTATAAAAACAGATCCCACAAAAGAGAAAACATACTTGTTGGAGATTTTGTGAAGTCTGACATATATATAGCCACGAGGAGTAGTCTTAAAAGAGTTTCTAGATTTTCTATTCCACCTGCCAAACAAAAACTAATCCAAATTAACTCCAGCAACATGTACACTCTCTATACATCACGAAACTTATTCTCTATAATCCATGAATCTTACAGCCATTTCTTGCAAACCCCATGATTCCCTTCCCAAATGACATTGAACAACACAAGCTCAAGTGCCTCAACCAACCAAAATAATAGCAAATTTCAACATTCAAATTCAATTTCTAATCAAACCAAAACTAATACAATCAATTCCTAGATTCAAATTTGACCCACATTTTGTAAGATCCCTAAACCCAAATCCATACTTTTCAAAAATAAAATCAAATTGCAACAAATTAAATGACGAACTAAGAACAAGATCAACAAAGTGAGAGAGAGACAAAAGAGTTACGAATTCTTGGAAGATGCCCAGCCCAAGACAGGTTATAGCATGAACTTAACAAATTTCGGATTTAACACACACATTTGTCGATTATACAATATATAATAGATGTTCTAACAATATATAGGTATTTGGTATATTACCATGAGAGCGAGCTTCTTAAGTTTGTTCATAGCTCTGAACTGCTTCATCCTCATAAGAATCGTGCTGTCAATAGGTTTCTCAGAACCATCATTGTCTTCTTTGAGCCATGGATGTTCTGATTCATAGGTAATATGTGAATTGTGGGTAGTCAAAAGCAGTTTTCATGTCAAAATTCCCTATCATCAAATCTTAGTCGACCAAAAAATTACATACCATGTGCCTCTGCAGCACTTATACGCGCCTTAGGATTTCTCTCTAACTTTTTAGCAAATAAGTGTTTGGCACCAGCAGAAATTGAAGGCCATGGATGTGTGACTCAAGCCAAGCTTCCCGTTCTTGATCTGATAAAAAAAAACCCAGCTTCAGTCTCTAGAACAGTCGCAAACACTATGAATCAGAACCATAGAAATGAGATGGGTAGATTACAGACTGCAGATAAATGAAATGAAGAAAATATCCCCTCATAAACTCACAATGCATATTCATAAAATCCTTATAACATCTCTACAGGCTGCTATAACAATATTATAATGTTCACTAAGTAGCATGAAACACGTTGAATTCTATTTCAGGAAGTATATGCTTACCAGCCCAAAAAGGGAGGAACTCCACTTAGAAGAATGTATAAAATGACCCCAGCATTCCACACATCTATCTCTTTCTCATAGTTGCGCTCCAAAACCTCTGGTGTTAGATAATATGCACTTTGACAAGCTCCTTGTATACTTCCCTGCATTTTCAATAGACTGATCACTATTGATGAATCCCAAATAGTTCCAACATCATATTAAGTCCGACTTTGAAGAAAAATCTTAAAAGAAACATTATACTACTTGAGACTCAAAAATCCAAAAAGTTAAAGATATGATTGCATCTTGTGGATTGGGGGCATTCACTTGCAGTTAATTTACAGTACATAAGCTACTCAGCTCCTGGCATTTTTAACAACGCCTCTTCATGACAGCACGAATTTAATTATAAAAATCATCTACATCAGACATAACATCAGTGAGATTGTATATCAAAATAATTATCTATCTAAACATGACAACTGAGGGAAATTGTTGTTATTTGCTAGACTGATGGCAGACGAGGACATAAATCATAACAATTGGTTTGAAACAAGCTTAAGTGATCCTAGTTAATCATAATGAACATCTCATTCATAATCCACACTTAATTAATTAAGGTAGTGCTTGTTTTTATTCAATCATTCAGTCTTTGTTTTTCAGGAAACATAAGTTGACTTGATTTGGTTGGCTGGCCTCTTTCTTTTTATGACCTGAGGACTCCATTTTGGATTTTGGGTGCAGGTTGCTTTCTACATGAATAATATCTCCATTACAAAATTACAGTTTCTTCCCTAAATTTTTATTGGGTTGCTCTTTTTTTATTATTAAAAAAGATCCTTATAAAATACCTAATTAGATGTGTGGAGTGAAATGGTGGAAATAATTTCAGCTCTTTAATCTAATTACTTTGGACTTTTGGAATGCAAATCGAACTGAAGCACAAAGTATAACTTTTACATTGTTAGTTACTCCAACGTACCACTACAACTCCAATTTGTAATCACAAATTCACCATCAAACAATAAAATCACGAATGTAGATAATTTTATATATATATATATATATATATATATATATATATATATATATATATATACACATTTTAGTTTCTGTATTAATTAAAGACAGAAGAAAGAGATCGAACCTCTATAAGCACCAACATTAATGTCTCGACGTCGCCGTCGCCACAACGGACTATCAGTAACTTCTCCGCTGCAGTTTAAATAAGTATGAGCAGTGGTAAGAAAATTTGAGACGAGATTTATCAATTTGTCACACCACACACCTTGAAAACCCTAATTCATTCAATCTACTCATATATAGACCAATCCACTAAAACTAAGATAAAACCCTAGCTAGATCTTTCTTTCTATACCAGAAATTTCACAAAGTTTGACGGAAACTTAAAGCAACAAATGAACCACTACCTTGCTTTTCCCGACCTCCGTTCCTACGCACCCTTAAAATCTGCCATTAGAGCAGTGACGAAACTCCAGGCAGCGGACATCCTCGACAGGTAACAAAAACAAAAATCTTTGACCGATCATTTCAACTTCACCTTCGTTCTAGATCCGTTCACCGTCAGCAATTGATGCTGAAATACAAATTCAAATTTGGGATTTTTCCTGAAATTAGGGCTTTTCAAATTCTAGAACAGATAAAATTGGAAAAAAAAAAAAAACAAAAACAAAAACAAAACGCTAGTGTACCTTGAGAAGATCACAAAGCGTTGCTAGCAACGCATGCGCCATCCCTATTGTCAAAGCTTAGAGAAAGCTCTTGCAAGAGAGAAAGTGAGATGAGAAATCTGAGAAAGAAGAGGAGAGAGAAGAAAAGAGGAAAAAAAATAAAGCAGAAGGTCAAAAGCAAATTTGCCTGAATCATAGAGAGCAAATTTAGAAGACGACAGACGGTATCCACCAAACAAAACAAACAAAAATAAAAAACACAAATGGTAGTTTGCCACGTCAGCGCTCTCACACATGCGATTCTCATGCTTGAGCACTGTTCATAAGGGAGCAAGCTCAAACCTTTTAAGGGGTGAGGATTCCACTTTTTACTTGAATCTTCAATCAGCTAAGGCGCCTTAAGTAAATTAAGCAGAGCCCAAAGAATAATTCTTCGACCTGACAGTTACCACCAGAACATATATTAACATAATTCTTCTAGTTAAACTGCAATTGAAATTTGAATAAAATTGCACTAGTCTACAAAATACTGCAGTTAAAACTATAAATTGTACTAGTCCACAAAATACTTCAGTTAAAAAAGAATTTCAGGAAAACAATTCATATCTATAACGATAAATTACTCAAAAGATTAGCCATTTGAATTGTTCGAGGCAAAAAAATTCTGAAGTTCTTTATGGACAATGCCACACCAATATCAGTTTAGGTTGGACTAAAATCACAAGCAGATTGCTTGAAATACTTTTCAAAGCATGAAAACATTCAGAATCAAGCCATGCAACTATGCAAGCTACCAAAAAAATCTCTTAGCCCTAAAATTCAGCCAACAAATGGGAAAAAAATTGTTATAGCAAAAAGACAATCACTTTAATGTATTGGACTCAATATAGCTAATAAGTATGCAGCTCTCCTATTGCAAACTAAAAGCTTCATAATGTGCAACTGAGTAGGCAAAACTCACTTTCTATTTCACAACAAAACACAACACCAAGACATAGCCAAGATCAAAAAAAAAAAAAGGCATCAGGATTGACTAAATTGAACATGAATGGACAAATCAGATTGGTAATAATCAATCCCGTAACATGATCACATGTGTAACGAGTAAATTTACAAGGAATAATGGTGAAAGATAAGGAAAGAAAAGGTATTCTAGTTCAACAACCAAACCCTAACAAGATACGTGAATACAAATGGCACGCGTTTCGGTACAAGAAAGCCAGAAATATTGTTGCAATATTGGTGTTATATGCAGCCAATTGTTTCCCAAGGCTCTGGGAATAAGGTTTTGTGAAATAGGTAATTCACATATCCCATATGATTAAAAATTTCCCATCAGAGCATATTTAACGAATATGAGTAACTTAGAAAGTTTGGCCATGGATATACTCCATATCAAATTTCTCTCTCCCTCTCCTAAACAACAAATCCATGACCAAGCATTACCAAGACTAGTCTAATGAAATTCAAGTCGCACTGTTAATCCATTTTACATTATCATTTTACCTCCCAAACACATGTTATATACACTTATAACTCTTATATGAGCATTAACCTTAAACTGAAAATTTTCATCATCATACAAAATTACAAACCTCTTTGTTTGTTTCTTTCCATAATTACCCAAATGAAAATCCACAGTAAATTTTTTCTAATTCTCAACAACTTGCATGATAATTCACAAAAAGTGACCCACTTACTAGAGGTTCACTACTAATCACAATTCTCTCTAATTCATAACAATCTACTTCAGCAACTTTACCTACCTATTCAAAAGCCTCTATAGCACGATCTACAAATGGTGGAAATTGGGATTCTAATCCTTAAATGATCACTTAACGTCAAAACAGAAAAGCCTAGAAAAAGCACTATTGATAACTTTTAACCACAGAACTCGAAACTCTTAATCCTCAACTTCTGTTAACTTTACTTCTTTTTTTTTTTAAACCTATCATTTTCCATTATACCTTCTTATTCTATAACTTCCACTAAACAAATTCAATAACTCCCATAATCATATTTACAAAAATAAATTAATAATACCATAGTAATAAGAAAAACATTAATATATACAATTAACATATTCTGTTCTTTGGCATGGATACGCTCCAGTGATTTATATATTTTAAGCTCTACAAGAATGTTGTACTGATATAATTCAACGACCTTGTTATATGTTACTTCAGAAAATTTGAATAACAACATGATATACAAAAACAATTGTTAAATTGACATCATTACAGCCTTATAGCTTCTTAATTATAGTGCACAAACCACCCATAAAATAAATCCTACTCACTGAAAAATAATTTGGGTTATAGATTAAGTAGACCATTTATAGAGATAAGAAAGCATTACACTATAAATGACTCATGAATTCAAGTCAATGGCTATAAAATCAAAAACGGTAATTAGACAATTCACAATCCATTTATGAATTTTATTGATCCTTTTAGCATATCACTTTCTTCATGCAATTTTTGACAATGCTACAATCCAATGCACTTAAATCATGTAATAGTAACTATGTATAAGAAGAATTTCAATGCAAACAAAGCTTAATTTTATAAATTAAGAATATAGCATCAGCTAGAACATGGAGTAATCACAAAAAACCCTCAATTAACCAATTTAACACTATAATTTATAAATCAAACGTTCGAAGAATTAAACACTAGCGCCTGTGATTCAAAATCATCACATTATAGCAAACAAAAATCCTAATTTTTACAATTGAAGAACTAATTTAACCCAAACTTAATTATTAATCCAAAAATTAAAAATCAAAATCATAAACTCACCTTCTGCCATTGTTAGCTTGAAAGCCGCAGTCACCGGTAGGCTTAGGAGAGGATGTAACCTAGGAGCAGGGAGGACGACAGTATGGAGGAGAGAGAAAAGAGCAACTTTTTTTTATTTTATTTTTTTTAGAGAAAACAGAGCAAAATTAAATTGCATCTAAACAAAGCTCTAAAAGAAACAATCAATCAGAAATGTCACGTTCATTCAACTTGTACTCAAATCGACAACATGAATCAACTCTCATCTCGGTGCTCATATCATTCTCTGGGGCTGGGTAGTAATCCCCTCTCAGCTGAACATCTCTCAGGTTTGGAATTTTAAGGAAAAACAACATAAAATGCTCATGAGTAGTTCCATGAATAAAGAGCTTCCTTAATGTATCACACTCTTGAAGTAGCCCAGCTGCTGGAAGTGATAGACTCCGTTGATTGACTTCCCTATCTTGTGGAGGCCAATAATCGAGCTCATTAAGCCTCAAACTCCTTAAGTCAGTCAAGAACCATCTCTCCCATAGGCTAAGGTCCATATGCCCGGACGGAGCTGTCAACGCATAACCTATTGTATCCCCACAATCAAGCTTCATCTTCGACAACATTGGATATCGCCCAAGCGAGCTGATCCCAAATGCTCCCTGTGATGGCTTTGGCCTTTCTCGACAATCACCTTCTACTTTGATATGAATTTCCCTTAGCATGGGGCAATCCTCCAGTCCTGCATTGGCCAATGGTGTCAAAAGCTCTCCAACTCCAATCCACAGTGATAGAAACTCGAGACGTCCCCAAGTCTGAGTAACATATCCATTGCTAGTGCTACCTTCCATGTTGCTCATGAACCAGCTCTCAGTATCCCATGAAACCTTGGTCCTCTTTCTCATTCTACTACTTTCTTCCTCATCATCCTTGCCTTCATATTTATGGTTATAATCAACACCTAACACGGTTACCTCTTCCTCGTACTCAGGTTTCTCACCGTTCCAAACACAATCAATGTGGAGTCTCCTAATCCTTAACCTTATAGGCTCCACAGCCTTTAACGAAGCAGAGGCATCAAGATACTTACAACCTGAAATTTTGACTTCAAATAGTGTCCTCTTAAGCAAGCACACCATTGTCCTCAACCCCCTCATAGTGATCTTCTTACATCCAATCACCTCAAACTTAGTAAGCTTGGAGCAACCCCTCCCAATGGCAATCAGCCCGAAATCAGTCAAATCAGCCGAGTTCTTAATCGTTAACGACTCAAGCCCTTGACAAAGGGCAATCCCATCCAAGTGAGACTCAATGGCCTTACAAATCCCATGAAAACATCCCAACTCAAGCGACCTCAAATTCGGACACCTCGAAGCCAAAGCTTCCAAACACACCCAACTCCCTCTCACATTCCGCCATACATCCAACACCAACTCCTCAACCAAAATCAATCCAGAAAAAAAACTCACAATTCCCTGAACAGTAAGCCCAGCATCCTCGCTACAAAACCCTTGATCATCAAATTCTCGATCACCTTGAGCTATATCCGCAAGATGAAGAACCCTAAGCTCCTTACAATTGGACGAAATCGCCGAAAGCGCCTCGTCCCCAAGAAACCCAATATACCTTGGATCAAACACACAACCAACCCTAAAATCCCTCAAATTGGGACACGCCCTAGTAACATCCACAACCTCCTGCGACTTAAACCCCTCGGACAACGAAAAATTGAGCAAATTCAAAACCACCAAATTAACCCCAATTCTGGGGTGAGCCTCAAGGGCCGACATAAGATCCTCAGTCCAGTAGTAAAAAGACGATAAATCAACCGACTTAAGACGGGCACAATTCTGAAACAACACAAAGAAATCTGACCCAAGTGGGATGTTATTCGGCCTCTGGTGCCACCGAATGAGTTTTACATCCTCAATCAAATCGAACAACGGCGACAGCAGCGACAGCGTGCAAGGGTAGCGGGAGTAGAGAGTGAGTGAGGTGACGGCTGGAAAAGCGAGACGAAGACGGTGAGCAAGCAGCAAAGAAGCGTTGTTGTGATCATTGGTTGCAGTGGAGATGATGTGGGGGTGGAGGGAGATGCCCCAGGGTGAGAGTGAGGAGATGTCCAGGTGGGAGACGGCGGAGAAGCAGGTGGGGAGGTGGAAGAGGAGGTGCCGGATGTTGCCGCGGAGGGAGAGGTGGGACCGGGTAAGGCGTTCGAGGGCGCGCCACTTTAGGCTCACCAGGGAGGTCGAGTTGCGGGTGCGGGTGTCGGAGAGAAGGGATATAATGTGGGCTAGGACCGCGTCCGGGAGGTCGTGGATCGTCGTCGTCATCGTTTTCAATTGGATTGGATTTTGGATTAAAATGGGAAAATGGACAAGAGAGAGGAAATGGATGAGGATGAATAGAAAGAAAGACAAGTGAAGTCAGGAATTGATCTATGAATTGTGGGGTTCACCGGATTTTGTTTACTACAAGTAGTTACTAGTCTTACTACTAATCGGAGAAGTATTGGTCCACCAAACCTATTGTGTATTTGTTTTGAAACAAATGGGATGGCTAAGGCATTGTTCTTCTGAGCTTCTAAAGTAAGACCCTATTTTTTTAAGCTTCTGAACTAAGGCTCTGTTTTTTTGAACTTCTAGACAATGCAGATTGAAGCAGAGCAGAGTAGATTTCATTATTATTATTATTATTATTATTATTATTATTATTATTTTTTGGGGATTTCTCTTTGGTGAACTCCAACTTTTTAATTTTTTAAGTGGTAAACGTTTTAAAAATTTATTATCAATGGTAAACCTTAATTAGCTTTACTAATGCATTGGTAACATTAATGATGAGTTTATGTAATTATTTGGCTAACCCTAGTTAACTAGGACACTAATGACTAATCTAACCTTATAAAATTAAATTATTTAAAAAATTATTTTAAAATAATAATTAAAAAATAAAAAAAACCTAACTCCTCCCCTACCCCACCTAGCCACCGGCAGGTTCTCCCTGTGCCAGCGGCCAAGCTCCCACCCACGGCGAAGCCCAGCTAGCGAGGCCCATCCACCCCCGCCTTCACCTTCTCTCTTTCCCCTCAACTCGATCTCCCCACCACCTCCCATTTCCCTCACCGCCCCACCGCCGACCTCGACCATACCCCAAACCACCTCGAAAACCAGCCATCCTCCCCGTCGATCCTCCTCCCCTATTCGCTAACCCAAAAATCATAAACCCCACCCAAAAACACATGAAAACCCAAGCCCGTTTAGGTTTTAAAACCGAACACAAAAAATAGGTTTGGGTTTTCTTGTGGTTTTAGGTAAGGGCGGAGGAAGCTACGTCGTCGGCCGGGGTGGGTTAGGCCGGGCGTTTTCGGACGGGAGGTTGGCACTCTGCAAGAGGAGGGGGCTATTGGTGGCTAGGGGGTCAAGAAGGAGTTTTTTTTTTTGTATTATATATATATATATATATATATATATTAATATAATTTTATTATTAGAGCCTTTTTAGTAATTTCAATTTTTTTATTTTAAAGGCTTACCATGGTTAAGAATCACTTAATTATATCATTAATGTTACCAATGAATTATTAAGATACTTAGGGTTTACCATTGATAACAAGTTTTTTTAACGTTTACCACTGAGAAAATTAAAAAGTTCAAGTTTACCAAAGAGAATTTTCCTTTTTTTTAAAGAATTATTATTATTATTATTATTATTATTATTATTATTATTATTATTATTATTATTATTATTACTACTACTACTATTATTATTACTATTATTAATATTATCGCATTATTATTATTATTATTATTAAATATTTTTTTAAAAAAAAAAAATAGGATGGCGAAGTTGCAAATATTTAACATGAGTATAAAGTACCAATAAATAGGTAAACATTACCATTGAATATTGTAGTGGTATAAATATTTTTTTTAATGGTATAAATAAGTATGTAAAATGTACATCAAATATTATACCAAAGTAAGATATAATAGTACTACTAAGAGAACCTATAATCTAATGGTATAATATATATCCACAATAGTACATAATCTAATGGTATAATGTACATGCATAATAATACACAAAAAATACCACTTTAATCATAAAAAATACATTTATAAATGTTGAATGATTGTTTGTTACACCCATGTGCTAACTTTGTGGTTCGATGACCGGCTTCGAATGGTTTATTTATAACTTCCTATTCTATAACTTCCTATTCTATAACTTCCACTAAACATATATAACTCCCATAATCATATTTGAAAAAATATATTAATAATACCGTAGTAATAAGAAAAACATTAATATATATATATATATAATTAATACATTCCGTGCTTTGACATGGATACACTCCAGTGATTTATATATTTTTAGCTCTACAAGAATATTGTATTGATATAATTCAATGACCTTGTTATATGTTACTGAAAAGTTGAATAACAACATGATCTGCAAAACAATTGTTAAATTGACATCATTACAGCCTTATAGCTTCTTAATTATAGTGCACAAACCACCTAAAATAAATCCTACTCACTGAAAAATAATATTTGGGTCATATATTAAGTAGATCATTTATAGAGTTAAGAAAGTATTACACTATAGGAAAAATACACTTTAATAATTCCAACTATTGCCGATTTACCTCTAATAATCCCAATTAAGGTTTATTTTTTAATAATCCTAACTATTGGATCAGTTTGCCTCCAATAGACCCAGCCGATCAACACTAAGTCAATGACTTGTTGTAATAGGTAATCAATACACGTGTGAGCACATGATTGGTTTATAATTAAAAAAAATAATTAAAAAAAATAATTAATAAAAGGTAAAAAAAAACTGAAAACCCTAACAGCTACCTCCCTCCCACCACCGCAAAACCCCACGACCAACCCCCATCGTCGGAAAACGGTCGGCCGTCTCCCCTATCCCCCGAAAACGGCCGGCTAGCCACTCCTATCCCCAAAAACCACCCCTAACCTGTAACACCCTAGAAATTCCTTTCCTTTAAAATACCTATTTTGCTCCTTTTAGAATTTTAAATAGGAAAATCTAAGACATTACCGCCACCGTGAAAACGGCTAAGGCAACTATCAAATACACACAGCGGAAAACTGTCTTTAAAAACATTCAAAACAATTCAACTTAAAAAGTCAACCAAATGAAAGTGAAGTCAACCAAAGTAAAACGAAGTCAACCTACAACTTGGAACCATTGTAGGCCCTTAACAAAACCAAACCAACTTAAAACCTTTGCGTTATTCTCACAAGCGTAATATAATAAAATAATCAAAGCAATAAACACATCATAAACTTATGAAAACTAGCATGATTCGCTCTTCACTCATGCCCTTCATGAATATGCTTTATCACCTGAAAAGCTTCTCTCTACTTGTTCCCACTACTCTCCATTAAAAATGGGTCATCATAGGGCCAAAGTAAAGACAAGGCCAAACAAACATACAAACACACAATCAACAATGCTGAGTACATAAGCGTAATTAAACACATTAACATGCTTTCACATATCAACACACAACTTACCTTGTTGCACCTGTTTACAAGGATACAACATACAACATGACCCTCAATTAAATAACTAATTGATTCATTTATCATTGATTACACATCAAACGGGTTTCCCCCCTAACCTGCCCCAATAAAGGGGTACTAATACAGGAGCTAATTGTGCCAGTATAAAAGAAACACTTGTAAGTGGCGGAATTCCTACGCATAATAATAAAGGAAAATACAGCATCTTGTAATCCCAGTAGAAGTTATGGTTAAATATAAAACCCCATAACTCCCCCCATATGTTCATACTCAAGGTATATACGTTCCAAGAGTTTTGGTGTGTAAACCTCTTTCACTTTACGTTATTTACATATTATTAGACTTGGTGATGACTCTCAAACCATAACACAATCCAACATTATAATTATTCAAACAATTAAACATACCAATTTAATTCTTGAATAATTAGTGACCACCTAATATTAAATGTTGAACCCTTTTTAAATCTACCTCGGTGTCAAAGACACCTTAAACGCATAATGCGCCAAAATTTCTATCCCTCGGTGTTAAAAACACCTTAAGTGCACTAAGATACCAATACATAATTTATTCCTCGTGTACATAGACACTTAAATAGCTCTTTCTTCATGCTTATAGCATCAATAAAAATTATATGAACCATAATAAAATTCCTTTTTAATATTCCAAGCCAAATTAAACATTTAGTTTAATTAAACATGCTCTCTATCATGCCAATAATAAAAGTGTGGTTCATATACAACATACCAAAATAATTATTTTCAATCACTAATCCATCACAAATAATCCATGCTTCATAATTCAATCACCAACATCAACCAAATAATAAATTCCAATCAAAATCTATCATGATACTATTTGGAATCAATTATTCGAAGCCTAGCATGTTCTTACATCACCAAATAAATACCAAGTACGCGAACGTACGTTGAATACGATCTTAAAATCGCCACGACTAAAAGAAATCAGTCACTTGGAAGTCTCCTACAATCCAAAATCATAACATGGCTTTAAAATCTACTCCACACAAATTTCCAGCAAAATATACTCTTATTAAATCACTCATAATTTATTTAAAACAAGCTGAAAATTAATTTAATACCCCTTACTTTAATCCCAATTAATGGTTAGTCAAAATTTTCTTCAAGAAACTTAATTTTAGCTTACTAACAAAATTTTCAGCAATATTAATTTATTAAAACTTGCTATAAATATGCTTTAAAACCCTCAAATCAAAGATTTAAACCACCCTAAATGATATTCCTTCAATATTAAATTATTTACAAATCTAAAGTTTCAAATTTGGGGCTTTTTAATTAAAATCAAAATCTGAAAATTTATTTACATACTACCTCAAATCAAACATCATCAAAATCATCGCAAAACCCATAATTAATAATTAGATTTAGGATTAAAGCAAAAGAATTAAAAAATAATAATTTTTTTTTGAATAGGGCCGCAGGACAGCAGCCACGGCACCACAGCCGGCTGTTGCCGTGCTGCTGGTGGCGCCGCTGCTGCCGGCGCTTGCTGGTGGCGCGGTGGCCCGCCAGTGGGCATGGTGGTGGCCGGCGATGGTCCGAAAAAAAGGAAAAGGAGAAAAGAAAGAAAAGAAAAGAAAATAAGAAAGAAGGGAGAGAAAATTTACCTTGGGTATTCTCCACTCTGGGCAAAGTTTAATTTGCCCATGTGTTGAATATTTATACCCCTTTTTTTCTAGAAACCCTCCTACCCTTAAATTCTCTTTCTATCCTCACTAATCCCTTTCCTAATAAAACTTAACTATTATAAAATTTTCCTTTTATAAAACTTTCCTAAATTATTCCCAAACTTATTAAAATAAATAATTAAATAAAACTTTCCTTTTATAAAATATTTCCAAACATACTAAAATAAATAGTTAAAATGCCATAAATAATTAATTTCGAATTATTTAAATACTTTACAAAATACTTATTTAAAATAAAATACGTATAAAAATACGGGTTATTACAGTCTACCTCCCTTAAAAGAAGTTTCGTCCCGAAACTTAGGAAACGAAATTCAAACTTTTTCCTCACTTTGTATAATATTGTTGTACTTTTTGTCGTACTTTTACCTTTTTGTGTCTCTTTGAGATCACAATTACTCAAAATACTCGTTAAAATTGTGCAAAAAGCACAAAAATTACTAAAAATATAGGGGAAAAGCGCGAAATTCTACCGCATTCTACCCCCCCTTACACAGAGTTACGTCCCCGTAACTCAACATACCTGAAACAACTCGGAGTATTTCTTTTTCATTTCATCCTCGGCTTCCCAAGTGGATTCCTCTTATTCTTGGTTAGACCATAACACTTTCACAATCTTAACATTCTTATTGCGTGTACTACACACTTTACTGCCAAGAATCTTGATAGGTCTTCCCTCATAGGCTAAGCTTTGATCTAACTCAATGGTTTCAGGTTGTAGCACATGAGACTTATCAGGGATATATCTTCTCAATTGAGATACATGAAATACATCATGCACTTTACTTAGTTCCATAGGTAAGGCCAACCTATAAGCTACTTTGCCTATCCTTTGCAGTATTTCACATGGGCCAATATACTTTGGACTAAGCTTTCCTTTCATTCCAAACCTCATCACTCCTTTCATTGGTGACACTTTTAGCAACACCTTGTCACCAACCTCGAATTCCTCTTCTCTACGCTTCAAACCTGCGTAGCTCTTTTGACGATCTTAAGCTACTTGAATTTTAGCCTGAATTTCCCTTATTTACTTCACTGTATCCTCGATCATTTGAGGCCCTAAAATCATTATTTCACTTATGTCGTTCCAACAAATCGAACTGCGACACTATACAAGGCCTCAAATAGAGCCATGCCTATGCTCGCATGGTAACTATTATTATAGGAAAATCAAGTCCAAGCTATCTTCCCATCCCCCTTAGAAGTCTATAACACAAGCTCTCAACATGTCTTCTAGGGTTTGAATGGTTCTCTTAGTTTGTCCATCTGTGGCAGGTTGAAACGTTGTAATCATCTTAAGAGTTGTACCAAAGTTTTCCTGTACACTTTTCCAGAATTTCAAAAGAAACCTGGAATCTCTATCAGACACAATATCCTTTGGAACTCCATGTAACCTCACAACATATTTGATGTAAGCTTTTGCAAGTTGCTCCATCTTCCAAGTCTCCTTCATTGGTATGAACACTGCAGATTTTGTAAGTTTGTCCACCGCTACCCAAATGGTGTCATTTCCACTCTTTGACTTTAGGAGGCAAGTCACAAAGTCCATTGAGATAAAATCCCACTTCCATCCAGGAATTTCTAATGATTGCACAGTTCCCTAGGGTCTCTTGTGTTCTATTTTCACCTTTTGACAAGTCAAACACTTTGCTACAAATTCCGCAACTTCATTCTTCATTCTAGGCCACCGATACACCTTTTTCAAATCCTTGTATAGCTTGTCCCCTCCTGGGTGCACTGAGTATGGTGTATTGTGATCCTTTTCCATTAACTTTCTTTTAACTTCCTCACATTTCTGTGGTACACACCATCGACCTTTGTACCTTAAACTCCCATCTTCATGAATTTTGAAATATGTAGCTTTGCCTTGATTTATTTTCTCGCAAATCCTATCCAACATCACATCTCCTGCCTGATTTTCCCTTATCTCATCGAATAGTGTTGGCTGGATGGTTAGGTTTGTAAGTATGCCTGCTAGTACTCCCCATTCTACAACTTCTAGATTCATTTTCCTCATTTCTCTACATAACACATCGGCCACTATTAAGGTATTCAATCCATGACTGGTTTTACGACTTAGAGCATCCGCAACTACATTTGCTTTCCCCTCATGATACTGTATGTCTAAGTCATAATCCGTCGTATATTCTAACCATCTTCTTTGGCGTGAGTTTAAATCTCTTTGAGTGAAAATATACTTTAAGCTCTTATGGTCTGTATAAATCCTACCTTTCACCCCATACAAGTAATGCCGCCAAATCTTTAGTGCAAAAATGATTGCAGCTAATTCCAAGTCATGAGTTGGGTAATTCACTTCATGAGTCTTTAATTGCTTTGATGCATATGCAATCACCTTTCCATTTTGCATAAGCACACATCCCAAGCCATTCTTGGATGCGTCACTATATACATCATAGATCCCACTATCGTTTGGCAGTGTAAGCACTGGTGCTGTAATCAACTTCTGTTTCAAAAGTTGGAATGCTTCTTCACACTTGTCATCCCACTCAAACTTTTTGTCTTTTTTCATTAGAGTGGTCATAGATTTAGAAATTTTCGAAAAATCCTTCACAAAACGCCTATAATACCCTTCTAAACCTAAGAAACTCCGAACATCAAATACTGTCTTTGGCGTAAGCCAACCCTTCACCGCCTCAATCTTTGCTGGATCTACTTCCACTCCATCCTTGGACACGAAATGTCCTAGGAATGCTACCTTCTCCAACCAAAATTCACACTTAGAGAACTTTGCATAGAGATCGTTTTCTCTTAGTGTTTGCAGAATTGCCTTTAGGTGTTCTACATGCTCTTCTTTGCTCTTCGAATACACCAATATATCATCTATAAATATTACTATGAACTTGTCCATAAATTGATGAAACACCCTGTTCATCAAATCCATAAAGATTATCGGTGCATTTGTCAATCCAAATGGCATCACTGTAAAATCTGATAAGTGACTTTTATGTCACTTTTAGGGTATTTTTATGCTTATTTTTCGGTTTAGTTTCTAAATAATTTCCCTAGTTTTACACTTTATTTCTCTCTTTTTCTTATTTTCCTTATTTGATATTTATTTTGTGTATTTTAGTAGTTTTTAATAGTTTTTAGTTTATTTTCGTAATTTATTTTATAATTCTTAATTTATAATGTTCTTAGTCTAGGTTCTTGTTAATACTTTTCTTCTCGTTTTCCTCCTTTTATTTTCTTTTATTTCCTTGTTTGTTTTCTTTATTTTATTTGATTTCATTTGATTTTATTATTTCTTTTTAATTTATAATGTTCTTAGTCTAGGTTCTTGTTAATATTTTTCTTCTCATTTTCCTCCTTTTATTTTCTTTTATTTCCTTGTTTGTTTTCTTTATTTTATTTAATTTCATTTGATTTTATTATTTCTTTTAGTTTTAATATTTTATTTTACTTTAATTTTATTCTTATTTTATTTTAGTTTAACCTTTTATTTTACTTCGTTTTATTTTATTATTTTATATCCTACCCTTGTGTTTGTTCTTGGTTGTAGGCGTGTTCGGGTCAATGCTCAAAATTTTCAAGTTGAAATCAATTTCGGATTCTCGATTTTGAGTCATATGTAAAGCATCAAGTAGCTGCCACCTAAACCTTCACCACACCAAATTCTCAACCCATCTCCCCTGCTTTCCTCAACAGCACCAACAACTAACAGCCCATTTCCCCTGTTCACACCACCGTCAAATAACAGCAGCAAAACCAACTCCCAGCCACCGCAATCACCCATACCACCTCCAATTAACCACCTCTTCCAACACCCAATCAGCCACGCACCAACTCCCTACCAAACAACAGCAACAACCACCCAAAACGCAACCCCTGCTCCAACATCTCACGCATCTCACACCCCAAATTCGCACTTCCCTCCACACCAACACCGCCATCTTACCCATTCCAGCCACGCAAACCCACAACAGACCCACCGAATTCACCGGCACCGCAGCCACCTTCAGCCACCAATCACGACCGCCGCGCACCACCCCTTGCTTCGCAACCAACAAATCGCAGCAACAAAGCACCAATTCAGCCCCAATTTCAACACTTTTTAGAGCGAGCGCTCTGCTATATCGAAGCGGTCACTCCACTTTTATTCACTTTCTCCAATTTGAGGCAGAATGCAAGAGCGGACGCTCCGATTGGGTTGCGCGACCGCTCCTCATTTCCATTTAAAAATCACGTGACTTACTCGTGAATGCTTTAGCAATCCTCAATCAATGGCTTTGATTTATGGTCGGCTGGAGGTGAGCTTTGAGCCGTTTGATGGTGTTGATTGAAGTTGATGATGAGCGTTGATGATCGAAGATCAGAGTAGCCATGAGAAAGGGGAATTGGGGGGGGGGGGGGGGTTTGATTTGTTTTATTTCGTGGGTTTTGGGTTTTGTTTTTCATTTTTTTATTTGTTTTTCCTTTTTACTTTCTTTATTTTATTTTAATTTATTTTAGTTTTGTTATTTAATTAATTTGATTAGTGTTTCGGGGTTTTTCGTGAACTCCTCGGATACTGGTCGTGTTCTTCTGACAATGAGACTTGGACACTTGCAAAACAACGAATATTCCGTTTATCGGAATATTCGCCTCCGACCAAGTTAGAGATCGGAAATCGGAAAAGCTAGAGAGAGAAAATAGAGAGAAGTTGGAGCTTTTTAATGCTCTATATTTATGTTATGTCGTAATCCCCCTCTCCCATCATAAATGATTGGGGTATTTATAGGGGTGGGAACATGTGCCCCTTTAGGGTTTATACCCTAGAATTTCGTGACGTGATTGGCTGCGCAATCAGGGGTCGCCACGTGTCATGGGGGGGCGCCGTTTTACGGCATTCAAGGTATTTCTCGAGATTTGGGCCTGATGTAATCAAGGCCTTTTTCTCTTTCTGATGTTGTATTGTGTATTTAAAGGTAGCTGGCATGTGTCACCCTGTCAGGAGGACACGTGTCACCCTCTCATAATGCCACGTGTCGCCTTTTTATTGGGCCACGTGTCACTATGAGATTGGGCCACGTACTTGGGGTATTTTTACCCTAAACATTTGCCCCTCAGAGGGGGTGGCTCGTACACTTACTGGCCGCCTCCTCTGATCTTCCATTCTGGACGTCCATGTACTCTGGGTTGGGTTTACCTCCCATCTGCCCTGGACGTCCATATACTCTGGACTCAAAGCTCTTTTTGCTACCTGGACGTCCGTATATTTTGTTCTGGACGTCCTCATAGTCTGGAGTGAGCTTGTCTTCTTGCTCATTTGGGCGTCCACATTGTGTACTGGACATTCTCGTACTCTGAGAGAGGCTTAACCCCTGGTTCATTTGGACGTCCACATACTTTGGACTGGACGTCTTCATGCTCTGGGAGGAGCTTATCTCCTAGCTCATCGGGACGTCCACATATTTTGGGCTGGACGTCCTCATACTCTGGGAGGAGCTTACCTCCTAACTACCCAGGGCGTCCACAGCATTTAAAATGAACATCCTTGCCTTTTAGTCTGGACGCTCTCGTACTCTGGGAGGAGCTTATCTCCTAGCCACCCAGAGCGGCCTCAGCAGTGGGACTAGACGTCCTCCTATTTTGGTCTGGACGTTCTGATACTCTGGGAGGAGCTTATCTCCTAACTACCCAGAGCGTCCACATATTTTTGAAATGGATTAGGCTTCCTTGATTTCAGGCGTACTCTATGGTTCTTTCATCATGTTGCGTACGTCTGAACTTTCCCCTTTGGACTAAACGTCTGGGAACTGGGCGTACGCATTTTCCTCTTAGATATTTTTAAGTTCTGGAGACTAAGTGTTGAAGGTGTAAATATCTTGAATTTGTGACTTAACTCACTTCAACTCACTTTGACGTGCCGTCAATTGTCCGTCTGATTTTTTCACATAAGTTAACAGAACCCTAACGTCATTCTGTCCCTTTCTTCGAGTAATTTCTCAAAAAATTACAGTTTGAATGTTTAGGCGGGAAAGATGGTTTTACCATTTTGCCCCCATAAGTTCATTCTATAAATATGGGAAGTGAATTCTCATTTTCACACTTTACCCAATTGTGAATTCTAGAGAGAAGTCAGAGTAGTCTAGTGAGAGAAAGTGATTTTCCTTTTAATCTTCAAGAGCGCCGCCGTGAGTTTGAGTTGTCCGGGCATTTTTTTGAGTTTTCCGATCAATCTTCAACAACACCAAGAACACTTTCGAAGTTTTCAGAACGTACAAAGGTAGGCCGTCTACACTTCTTTCTTGTATTTTTTCTTTTATTTCAATTCTGGATCCATACTCGGCTTCGTCCGACTCTCCTCATGAGGCCGGCCGTCGCCTGGGACTGAGGAGTCTAGAATGGACGGAGAAGAGTTGTCTCCTCCTTGGAGTGAGTCTATGTCTGGTGCGTACATACTCACCCCCACTTATTCTTCTCTGTCCCCACAGGCAATGGCAAGAATAATGCGTACGCGCGATCTTCATGCGGCCAGGAACCCAGACGGTAGTCTGGTTCACCCTAGGGTCCCTTATGACCCTAATAACCCAAGTACCATGGAGGTGGAGACTACCTCCACCACCCAAACAACGACCGCCTCCACTGGCTCTCATCACTTGGCCGTGGAGGTCACTTCTTCTTTCGAGGAACGCCAACAAGCTCAAGGCGCCTCGTCCACTCTTGCTCCGGGACTTAGGTTCCCTCAATTTGCTAGCTCAGTCATGGATGAGGCCGAGCTAGTAGCCTGCAAAGACCATCCTACCAATCTTGGGGCGGACGCTGCTGGTTCGTCTGTCCCCTCTTCCTCTCAACCTCTGCTCCAACTGGGCGGGGCGGACAGACCTATGACGGAAATCTCAATCAGGGAACCGTCCGATCTGCCTATTCGCAACGCCCCTCCTTCGGGGAACGAGGTGGACGCTGCCAAAGACAAAGGCAAGCGTCCATTAGTTGAGGAGGGCGTTCCTTCTTCCATGGGCGTACTCAACTCAAGAGGCCGAAGCTCGGCCGAGGCAGCAGACCTGGATAGGGTGCTGTCTTCTGAATTCGGAAGTGCCCCCTCTCACTAAATGGAAGAAAAAGAAGTTGAGAAAGAGGCCGTGGGTGAGACGGCCGAAGGTGAGGCGGCGGCCGAAGAAAACATCGCCAACATTGATAACTTCAAGGACCCGTACGCTTGTACAGTTGGAGAGACGGCCCTGAAGTTCCTGAAGAAAGAGTTTGAGGAGTACAAGGAGTCCCTCCATTTGGGGGAGGGATTCGAAATACAAGTCCCCAGGAAAGCCATTGCTGTGGCTACCTGGGATGATGAGAAGCCGCGCAAAAGGGCTTTTTGCGTCTATAGGGCCGCCTTGGATGTAGGCCTTTGCTTCCCTCTTCATCCATTCGTCCGGACAGTTCTGGACGAGTATGACATTGGCCTTTTCCAACTGACGCCAAACAGTTGGTTAAATATCTTTGGGTATTTGGTGACGTGCATCTGCAAGGGTTTCACGCCGGACTTTGCGGTCTTCTGTGAGATGCACTCACTTACTCGGCTGGAAAAAGATACGGATGGTTGACTCGTCTTGAGTGCGACCAGGGATTACATGGTTGTGGTCGACTGTGTCAGCAAATGGAGGGACTGGAAGCACAGATTCTACCGCATAAAAACCAAAGATGCGGAGTTCAACCTCCGCATGAACAAGTGCCGTCCAGATCCCATTCAACTCGGATGCGGGGATCATAAACCTGACAAGCCGCCCATCCATCCAAGCCACGAGCACCAACTTGAATATTTCAAGGTCAATCGGGTCAAGCGGGGTTCCTCTTGCCAATTGGCTTAGGGACACTACCTTTATGTCTGCGTACGGCCTGTACCAGAACATGCCCCAAGGTGGACACTTAGATATATAAACTTTTTGTACGCACGTAGAGTTTTTTAGAAAGATATTCTAACACTTTGCTTTTTTCTCTTTGCAGCGGAGGCGTACGCTATGCTTGACCCAGCACAAAAGGGGGAGGTGGCTATGTCCGAGGTGGACATTGCCCGATACAAGGCTCGTTTCAAGATGTACGAGCAAATCAAGGAGGTAAACACTTAGTTTATTTTTTGAGTTTTTCTTTTCTCATTGTCCGTTCTGCTGTATTGGGAGGAGCCTACTTCCCGAGTTTGCACGGACGCATTTCGTCCGTTCAGGCATGTTGGAAGGGAGCTCCTTCCCCAATTCACACGGACGTTGTAATGTTCTTTGCCTTGTTGAAATTTTTCTAACTTTGCTTGTGTTTTTACAGTCTTCTTCTACTCCGAAGGCAAGGAGGAAGCAGCCGGCTTCGTCCACTCCTGATGCGAACGCATCTAAAAGGAGGAAGACGGTTGCAACCAGGACGCCTTCAAAATCTGCGGCCAAGGCAAAGTCGCAGACTACTACAACGCAGTCTCAAGGAGAACAGCCCCGGCTGACACAAAGCGGGGTCTCCAAGCCCGTGGAACCTGTTGCTGATCAGGTCCACGATTCGTCCGTCCCTATGGACGACGGGGGTAAGTCAACCCCGGAAAAAATGACCGGCCTCACCTCGACTCCGCATGTCGAGGTAGTTAAGAAATCTGATTGGTTAAATGCCAGTCAGTCGGCCAATGACACTGCTGGCCGTTTAGACAACGAGGGGGACGCCTCTTTGCCGCCCCCTCCCATCAATCTCTCTCCTCCAAGCTTCTCCACTGGTTAGCCTTTCTTCTTTATTCTTGTACCATTTTATTTACTTGTACTTGTAAATTTTAGCTAACTCTTCTTGTACGGTCGTCCGCAGACATCTCAGAGGAGTTGCAAATGAGGCTGCCCGGCCAGTCACTGACTGGCGCGGATAGAAAGGCCATGCGCGAGGCCATGGTTCGCGCGGTTCCCCAAGCGCAGCGTGATAAGCTGCGGGGAATCAATGAGGGCTTCCTCGGCCCTATGCTCAACTGTACTGCTGAGGTACGTCTCCTTTTCTCTATACCTTTTCTTTCCAACACTTAGCAAATTCTTCTATATTTGACTAAGTTTCCTTCTTCTGTCCGCAGCTCTTCCTCCGCCTGAACGCCTTCCTTGAATGGAAGGATAAAGAGAACGAGCGGCTGAAGCAGGCTTGGCTCGAAATCAGGAAGGCCAAGGATGCTGTGACGGGGACGGCCGGCGTCCAACGGGTGCATCTTGAGACCCAAATAACCGCGCTGGCCGACAAGGCGGCGCGGAAAACTGAAGACTTGGTCAAACTGGGCAAGGCACTCGAAGAGGAGTCCTTGGCCAGGGAGGCCATGCGGGTTGAGAGGGACGAGGCCGTCCTGGAGAAAGAGAAATGGAGGCTGGGCTTCTAGGCGTCCGAGGCCTTGAAGAGTGAGCTGAAGTTGGCCCAAGCCAACCTTAAGTCTGCTTTGGACGAAGCGGACGCGCTGAAGGCCGAGGTTGAGGCCTTGAAGAAGTCCGTTTCGGACTATGCTGAGCAGCTAAAAGCTCCTCGGCCGCCCAGCGCGGAGGAAATCGTCCGCATTAAGCAGAATGCCGAAGACAGGCTTAGAGCATACTTCTTCGATGCCTTCGAGCTGATGGTGGATGATGGTGAGGCCGCATACTATGAAGAACGCTTTAAGAAGCGGATGAACTATGTCTGCCTCAGGGAAGAGGCGAAGAAGGCCGGCCAGCCTCCTCTAGAGCTGGTAGTTACTTCTCCCGAGTCCGGAGAGGACGAGGGGGAGGGAGAGGATGAGGAGGAGGAGGCGGACGGTGATGCCGCTCCGGTCGAGGATGGCAAGGTTGCGGAGGAGCCTGCCAAAGATGATACGGCTAAGTAGAGCTCAGGTCCTCCAACAACCGTCTGTTCAGCTTCCCAGCTTTCTCTTTATGCAGCTTTACTTAGCTTATTCTGTACTCTTTTTTGTTCTTATTTTGAGGCCGCCTGTTTGAGCGGTTTTGTAAACATTTCGGCCGCCTTTTACGCGGTCATTTTAATGAAGATTTCGTCCGCCCGTTGAGCGGTTCTTTAATTCTGTTTCATACTTAGCAATTTTTTGCAATGTTGTGCTTTTTGAATGTTTTTCGTACGTCTCAATATTATGCTTTTTCGTACGCTCCTAGGGGTATTCCCCTTTATTCGGTGTTCGCCTAGTCCATTCTCTAAGATGTTTGATTAACTTGGTAGTTTTTATGCCTTAAAGGGTATGACGACTAGCAAGTTAATCAAATCATAGTAATGATTGCCCTTGGACTAGGTGAAGCACCGAATCAATTTAATTGGTCGTTCAGCTATCTTTGTACGAGTAGTCCGTTGAATCTATCGCTCGGACGTACCCTAGAAATCCCAAGTATTATCTCAACTTAGAGATTCCTGACTCGGCCGGGTTAAACGCCTAGGTATGGCCTTGCCCTATTTGTAAAGGACACTTGCTTTTTAAACAAGTTCAGAATACCTTGCCTCAACCGTCCGCCTTGAATTGGTGCGGACGCATTGTTCTCTGAATTGAATCATTTTTTTTTTCTATGGCCGAATTGCTCCATCGGAAGCAATCTTGCTTCCTTGTTGCTTCGGCCACTCAGTAAGACTGATAAGCCGTGTTGCTATATTGGAAGCAACTTAGTAAGTCATTTCACTCGGCCTTTAATTACAAATCATAATATGCAAATAAAGATAAGTAAAATAGCAAAATAGTTCAACAATGCTTGACTTTTCATTAATTTTGTCAAAAGTAAATTGTTGCGGCCGTATAGCTTTGATTACATGGCTCGGTCAATAGACCTAGCTGTATACACAGCTTTTTGGCTAAGTACTTAGAGAAACTTAAACATGATATTTCTTCAGATTGTCAGTGTTCCATGTCCGTGGGATCTGACGGCCATCAATTGCTTCAAGGCGATATGTGCCGTCTCGGACTTCTTCCCTGATTCGGTACGACCCCTCTCAGTTTGGGGTCAACTTGCCGTCCTCATTGGCACGACCAACAGCTTCCATTTTCCTCAACACTAGATCCCCCATTTTGAGTGGCCGCTTAGACACTCGGCGGTTATATGCCCTAGTCATCCTTAAGCGATAAATTTCATATCTAAGCGCCGCATTGCCCCTAGCTTCTGGAAGAAAGTCTAGAGCGGTCTTCATGGCCTCCCAATTGGCCGATTCATCATAGAGCATTACCCGCAAAGTGGGCTCATACATTTCAATTGGGAGTACAGCCTCAGCTCCATAGACCAAAAAGAATGGAGTCTCCCCTGTTGAGCTCTTTGCTGTTGTCCGTATGAACCATAGCACATTAACCAACTCATCTGCCCATAGGCCGCCCGCCTTTTCAAGCTTGCGCTTGATCCCATTTGAAATCAGCTTGTTATAGGCCTCAACTTGGCCATTGGCTTGTGGTCGGCCGACTGAGGCAAAACAATGAGTTATGCCCTGGTCCCCCCAACCATTCCTTGAGTTGGCGCGTCTCAAACTGAGGTCCATTGTCGAACACCATTGACTGAGGTACCCCATACCGAGTGATTATGCTCTTCCAAATGAAGGCTGACACATCCGTTCATTTAATGCCCCGGACGGCCTCAGCTTCAACCATTTAGTAAAGTAGTCTACTGCCACTAGTACATATCGTCTCTGGCCGGATGCAGGAGTATACGGCCCCAAAATGTCCATGCCCCATTTAGCAAAAGGAAGCGGACTACTGATGGCTGATAGACTATTTGCTGGACGATGAATAAGGGTTGAAAACCTCTGGCACTTGTCACATTTTTTCACCATTTGTATGGCGTCCGTATTCAAGCTCGGCCAGTAATATCCCAAATGTGTCGTTTTTCAGCTAAGGCTCGTCCTCCAATATGTGAGCCACAATGCCCCTGATGGAGGTCGTCCAACACATCATGCCCTCTTTCAGGAGTTATACATTTAAGATAAGGCTTCACAAAAGCTCTTTTGAATAGCTCCCCATCCTTCATCTCGAACCAGGCCGCTCTCCTCTTCATTAGCCAACTCTCTTTTGGGTCGTCCGGAAGTATTCCATCCCTTAGATAGGAAATAATTCTGTCCATCCAGGTTGAACTTCTATCTATTATCTGAACGGGCTCGGCATCAATACTCCTTTTCTCCTTTACTTCCCAAAACACTGATCTTGGAGTATCACATGATGCCGAGGAAGCCAATTTGGAGAGCGCGTCCGCTTGATGATTTTCTGATCGAGGAACTTGTCTGAGAGAGAAATGTTCTAGGCACTCGACCTCATCCTTCACTAGCTGCATGTACTTCATCATGGCCGGCTCCCTAGCTTCGAAGCCACCATTGACTTGGTGGACTATTAGCCGGGAGTCCGAGCACACTTCAACTTTGGTTGCCCCGGCCGCTTTACACATCCTTAGGCCGGCCAACAATGGTTCGTACTCAGCTTCATTGTTTGACGCTTGGAACTGAAATCTCAACGCATACTCATATTTGTCTCCTTCAGGAAATTCACATATAACACCAGCACCACACCCGGTCGCTGTTGCACTACCATCCACAAACACTTTCCAGACTTGGTCCCCGACCGACTGAAGATCAGGCCGAGTCATTTCAGCCAAGAAATCCGCAAAAGCTTGCCCCTTGATTGCCTTCCTTGGTTCAAACACAAGGTCAAAGCCCCTGAGTTCCAAAGCCCACTTAAGCATGCGGCCACTTGCCTAACGTTGAGAACGGCTTCTTCAAAGGTTGGTCTGTGTAGACCACAATTGAATGTGCCAAAAAGTACGGCCGCAGCTTCTTTGATGCCATGTACAGGGCCAGGCCAAATTTTTCAATTGGGGGGTACTTAAGCTCAGCATTGTGAAGTACATGGCTGATAAAATACACCGGGACCTGATGGCCGTCCCTCTCAGCAAGAAGGACGGCACTTAGAGAATGTTCAGAGATGGCAAGATAGATATATAGCTTCTCATTCTTGAGCGGACTGACGAGGCGAGGCGATGTATGCAAGTGACTTTTCAACTGTACGAATGCTTCCTCGGCCTCCTCTGTCCACTCGAACATGGCTTTCTTCTTAATGGTTTGAAAAAAGTAACGACACTTATCCCCTGACCTTGACAAAAATCTTCCAAGGGCTGCTAAACAGCCGGTCAGTCTTTGCACCTCCTTAATTGTTCTTGGAGACTTCATATCAAGGACGGCTTGAATTTTTTCAGGGTTGGCCTCAATTTCACGTTGATCAATCAAAAATCCGAGAAACTTGTCGGACTCAACACCAAATACACACTTCTTTGGATTCAACATCATCTTATGCCGCCTGAGTTCGGTGAACGTTTCTCGTAGATCCTTGAGATGGTCGGCCGACTCTTTTGACTTGATAATCATGTCATCAATGTACGCCTCCATGTTCCGGCCGAGTTGGTCTCTAAAGACTGTGTTAACAAGCCTCTGAAAGGTAGCAGGGGCATTCTTGAGGCCGAAGTAACAGTACAACCCCTGCTCGGTCACAAACGCTGTCTTTTCTTGATCTTCTTCCCACAAAGGAATTTGGTGGAATCCGGAGTATGCGTCCATAAAACTCATTAGGGCGTGTCCGGCCGTAGAGTCAACCAAACGGTCAATCTTAGGCAAAGGGAAGCTATCCTTAGGACACGCCTTGTTCAAATCCGTGTAGTCCACGCACATTCTCCAAGTCCCATTCGACTTTTTCACAAGAACTACATTGGCCACCCAATCTGGGTAGAAGCATTGCCGAATGAAACCGGCGTCCAGCAGCTTTTTCACCTCTGCTGCGGCCACTTGATTCCTCTCTTCTCCGTGATTCCTCTTCTTCTGGCAGACAGGTTTTATCAAAGGATTCACGGCCAACTTGTGCACGGCCAGGTCAGGACTTATCCCTGGCATGTCACCAACTTCAAATGCAAACACATCTTTGAATTCTCTTAAAAGCTGAACTAACTAATCCCCAAGCAATCCCAAAGCTATAGTGCCGACACTAACTGTCCGTTCTGGGTGGTTGGAGTCAAGCACTATATCCTGGTGGCTGCCGGCCGGCTGGGGCCTCAACTCATCTGGCCGGCCGACAGTCATTAATTGCTAGGCTTCTTCTGCCCTGACCGCCTTACGCTTCTGGCCGACCTGGTATGCTGGGAGTGAGGTTCCTTCTTCCTTTGGCTTGAACAGGTTTGGGCCGCGCGCTGTTGGCTTCACGGCCAACTGATTACATTCCTTAGCCATTCTCTGACTTCCTTGAATTGTTCCAATTTTTCCGTCCGACCTTTCAAACTTCAACAACATTAAGTGAGGCACTATGACCGCCTTGGCTGCATTCAGAGTGGGGCGGCCAAGGATGACGTTGTAGTCGGTCAACTCTTTAACAACAAGGAAGCGGACGACCATGTCTCTCCCCTCTCCCTTCTGCCCGAAACGGATTGGAAGATCAATCCGTCCGACCGGATGAATGACATTCCCCCCAAATCCTACCAAGGGGTGAGTGATATCCCGGAGAGCATCTTTTGGGAAACTTAAATTCCTTAGGGCAGACAGGCTGATGATATCGGCCGAACTGCCCGTATCAATCAATATTCGTCCCACCTTCAAATTTGCTATCTTCATGACAAAGACCATCGGATCATTGTGCAAAGCCCTGACCTCTCCACGGTCAGCCTCACTTATGATCACTTCAGGAAATGGCTCGGCCTTAACGGCGTCCGTTTGCATCACATTTGACAAATTTCGAGCGTCCTGCTTGATTCCTTTCATGGTAGGGCCGCCTGAAGCAAAGCCTCTTGATATCACGGCCACAAAACCTGAATCAGTGTTATTCCCATCATCTTCCTTGTCATTCTTCTTATCACTTTGTTGCTTTCTCTCAGACGTGTTGTCTGTCCGTTTGTAGGTGAACTTGGACTTGGTCACATAAGGTTTCAGCAGACCCTTGTCGGCCAACTTATCCAACAGCCTCTTCAAATTGATACAATCGTTCGTGTCATGACCTACATCCTTGTGGTAATGACAATACTTGTCCTTGTTCCTGTACTGGGCCGAGCCTCTCAAAGGCTGAGGCTTCTCAAACTCAAACTTGTCCTTTATTTCCATCAAAATGGAGTAGCCATCCTTGTTGAACTCATACTGAGGCTCGTACGTCTTGCTTTTCTTTGACTTGGGTTGCTTGTCATCAGCTACCCAAATTTCTTTTCTTTTGCTTCCTTCTTTCTTTCGGCCGGTCGAGTCTTGCTGAGAAGATTGCTTCTTTTCAGCCCCCTTGGCCGGCTGTTCTGATTTGGAGCGAACAAAAGTCCGCGGCCTCAATATAGGCTTCGGCTTCCCGCAATACACCTGCGTATGACCGAATCTTTTTCCTTACCAAATCAAACTTAAAACCATTATGCCTTAATCCCCGGAGAAATTCTGAGTATGCCATTTCGTCCGAAAGATTATGAATTTGGGCTTTTTCTTGGTTAAATCTTTGGACGTATGAGCGTAGTCCTTCATTCTTCCCTTGAACAATTGTTGCCAAGTTGAGACATGCCTTTCTTGGTGGGATGTTGTATGAGAAATTTCCCACAAACAACAAACTGAGGGTAGTAAAGCAATTTATGCATCCGGCCGGAAGGCTATTAAACCAATCCTGGGCCACCCCCTTAAGAGTGGCCGGGAAGCATCTACACCATGTAGCATCATCTACACTTTGTAAGTACATCAAATTCCTGTATGAGGTAATATGTTCCTCTAGGTTGCCCGTACCATCATAGGCACCCACTAATACACTCTTCACTTTTGCTGGTTGGGGGGACGTTAGTATCTCTTGCGAAAACGGAGGCGGCTTGTCTCCCAAACTCAACAAATGCATCTGCCAATCGATGGGCTGAGGCTGCGCGGACGTTCCAGCCAAGTAGGGAGCCTGGCCGAACACCTGGCCATACGGCCCATATTGCCCAAAGACTTGGGGAGTTGGCTGTATCAACCCATTGAGTACTTGAGGGGGATGATATTGTGATGGCTGAACTGGAATGGGAGTAATAGTATGAGCGGCTTGACTTCTGCTGGAGACGGCCGTGTTGGTGTATTGAGAGAAAGATTGATTGGAGGCTTTATCCGGCATGGTTGGGGTAGAGGCCGTGTCAGAATATGCGGCCCTCTCCCTTTGCTTGTGCCGAATGTAATCCCTTGCGTCTTTGAAACGCTGTGACGACTCAGTCTCAACTCTTTTCGGCTGTCTGCCCCTCCCCCCAGCCGACTGTGTTTTCGCCAACAGACTAGAGAGATTGGTCCGTGGAACTCGAGGAGACCTTCCATGCGGACGACGGAATGGGGTATTACCAGCATCAGTTGCATTGGTCTTGTTGTGTGTTTTCTTGGAAGTACTTCCCCCCCCCTTTTGCCGGTTGGAGGCCAACTCTTTGCGGAGCTTAGTTAGCTCGGCCATTAGGGTAGCTGGGGTAACAGGAGGTTGTTCGGCCTCTTGAAATGAGGCAGTCAAAGGATTGCTAGAATGTATGGTTGTATGTAGGTCTTCTACATATCCGTCCTCGCCTGGACGAGGACTAGTATTAGGTGTCTGACCATCTATTGCCATAACGGACGAGTATCCCCACAGACGGCGCCAAATGTTTCGGGGTTTTTTGTGAACTCCTCGGATACTGGTCACGTTCTTCTGACAATGAGACTTGGACACCTGCAAAACAACGAATATTCCGTTTATCGGAATATTTGCCTCCGACGATCAAGTTAGAGATCGGAAATCGGAAAAGCTAGAGAGAGAAAATAGAGAGAAGTTGGAGCTTTTTAATGCTCTATATTTATGTTATGTCGTAATCCCCCCTCCAATCATAAATGATTGGGGTATTTATAGGGGTGGGAACATGTGCCCCTCTAGGGTTTATACCCTAGAATTTCGTGACGTGATTGGCTGCGCAATCAGGGGTCTCCAGGTGTCATGGGGGGCGCCGTTTTACGGCATTCAAGGTATTTCTCGGGATTTGGGCCTGATGTAATCAAGGCCTTTTTCTCTTTCTGATGTTGTATTATGTATTTAAAGGTAGCTGGCATGTGTCACCCTGTCAGGAGGACACGTGTCACCCTCTCATAATGCCACGTGTCGCCTTTTTATTAGGCCACGTGTCACTATGAGATTGGGCCACGTACTTGGGGTATTTTTACCCTAAACAATTAGTTTTATTTTTCTTTTTATTTTCTTTTATTTTAGCTTGTAATATAAATACCCTTTGGGGTTAAATACTCTTGGAATAATTATTCACCCTAGTTTAGTTTAGTCTCATTTTTTTATTTTCTCTTTCTTAGGGTTAGATTAGGATTCTCTCTAGTTTAGGAGTAGTTTTAGAGAAAGAAAGATTGGATTTTTCATAGAGTTTTGAGAGGTTGAAGAAGCAATTTGTGGATTTTTTCTTCTCATATATTCAATGAGTCTTCCTAACTTTCTCTCATCTTTATTGCTTTCCTTTATTTCTTATTTTGTTTAATTGTTTATTGATTAGAGTTGTTTATTAGTTTAATAGTTGAATTTTAGTTTTAATTCTAGTTTTACCTTGTTTTTCATGTTCATCTTTATCATGTTAATTTAGATTTTATTCTAGGGAATTGGATGAAGATTATGTTGATGAATTGAATGATTTATTGTGATTTGTATGCAATTGATTCTTGATTATTGTGTATGGATGATGCTTATATGTATTAGAATCTTTCTAGCTAATTGATTCTATGTTCTTAATTGTGCTTTCAATCAATTGTGCGAAAGTGAGTTGTTTGAGAGTCTAAATTCCTCCATATATACCTATGCTAGGTTAGTTGCACGAGAGTGAATTAGCTTAGTAGGATAATTAGCATGCTTAATTGTGCGAGAGTGAGTTGAGTGTGTTGATTGTTCCTAATTAAGGTCATTTTCATCTAATTGCAATATTGTTATGGAATGCATTAATGTAATTGGATTCTACTTTCCCTAGTTTTAGTTGTTTGCTTTAAATAGTGTTTGTTGAATCTCTCTCTATATCTCGATTATTCTAGTAGTCTAATTAGCATAGATTGATACACTTAGTCTTCGTGGTTCGACCCTTTACTTGCCACTAACTAGTTTAGTGTAAGTTTAGGTATTATAAATTTCTAATTTGGTTAGGGTTAGTAGTCCCAACGACCTACTTTACCCGCGACCAAACTCATAATGTCCATAACTTGTCCTAAATGCAGTTTTAGGAATGTCTTCATCTGCAATCCTCAATTGGTGATACCCAGACCGCAAATCAATCATAGAAAACACTGTTGCACCTCTCAGTTGATCAAACTGGTCATCAATCCTTGGTAACGGATACTTGTTCTTTATTATTACCTTATTCAGTTCCCTGTAATTGACGTGTGGTGATCTAGGTCGTTGAAAACCACCAATCAAACAATTAAGAAAGTCAAACTTATTCCTAGTATAGGACAAGTCCGAGTCGAACCACGAGGAATGAGAGGGAGAATGCTATAACCTATGGTCAAGCTACTTCGAAGAATGAGAGGTGAATTGAGTTGTAACTAAGGTTTCAAACAACTAATCAAGTCAAGATAATCAATATGCTAAACGCTAGGGATTAAGTGAAAGGAATGGTGTCCTTCGAACAAGTGTACTATTCCGTTAGCGGGTTCAGAATTATTAGAAAGCTAATATATTCAGTAAGGTCAAGTGATCGGAATGCCTGGGTGGAGGCCGCTTCCGATCAGTAATATTAATGGATAATTAATGTTACAGCTTAATCTTGACTGAACCCTTCGGGTCACACCCAAGCATTCAACAAACCGAAACGACGAATTAATTCGGAAGGAATTAATGAGTCGACCGAGTAATATTTATTTAGACGTCGGAAATTCGAGCTTAGAGCGTCGAAACCGAGCGTCGGAAGTCGAGTCGAAAAATAGTGAAAGACGAGACGAGAAATAGTAATAAATCAACAAAAGACCAAAATACCCCTAGCATCGGAATGCCCTAGCAAACCGAGTGCTAAGGGCGTATGGCCTAGCATGGTGGCTAGCATGCGCACCAAGCCGAGCCTAGGCTGGCTGGTGCGTGCTAGCGCACTCATGCTAGCATCGCAAGGCTAGGCGCTGCCTAGTGCGTGCTAGCATGCTAGGCGCAGCCTTGTGCGCGCAATGGCTAGCAAGCCATGCCGCAACAAGCTGCTGGAGCTAGCACGCTAGGCGCGCCAGCTCGCAACAGCTAGCAGCAGCATGGCTAGGCCATTGCTTGCTGCCTAGCAGCGCTGGCCAAGGCACAAGGCCAGCAGCAGCAGCCCGCACAAGCATGCTGGGCGTGCTGGCCAGCAGCAGCAGCCTGCATGCAAGTGCTGGGCTTGCTGGGCTTGCTGGGCGTGGCTGCCACGGACAGCAGCACATGGCAGCCCACCTTGGCTGCCTTGGTGCCCAAGGGTTGGTGCCATGTGGCTTGTGGTCCTTGAGTGTGTGGGGAGTGAGGTGGCCGGTTATGGGAGAGGGAGTGGGGAGCAAGTTTGGTCCCCCCCTTCTCCAAATGGTCCTCACCTAACCACTCACATGAGCTTGCCACTTGTTGATTTATTACTAGCTTGATTATTGATTTTATTTTAGCTTTAAAATAAAATGGAAAAATCATATTATCTCACATTGATGGGAGAGTAAATGATACTCCCATCATTTCCTATAAATACCCAAGTATGGGCATTGGGAAAGATGCTTGAGTAAGAGTTGGAAAAGGCATCACAATTAGTGAAAACCTTTGAACTCAATATTATTACTCGGGTTTTATTGGTCGGGTCTTGCTAACTCCAAGACATTGGACCTAGTCGGTTTTGTTGGTGCGGGTGGACTTCGTTGGAGGTCTCCGTGCGAGCGGGACTTGAAGCTTTCAAGTAAGAGCTCATTTGGAGCGAAGCACGCGTCAAGGGTAATTAGCTTATCTTAATCTTGTGATTAATTTAATTATGTTTATGGTTTTATTTATTGCGAGTGCGGTCTTGGTTTTGGGTTTGTTTCCGCGGTGAGTCGGACTCACCAAACCCCAACAGCGGTATCGGAGCCTCGCTCGTTTATTTTAAAATCATAATATTTTCAAGGTGTTATTATGGCTTATTTTTCTGGTTTTAAGTTGCTAATTATATTAGTAACTCGTTTTTCAAATTTTACCTCGTTTTAGAGCTATCTTCAGCCATGAACCCAGATTTCGACCCAAAAATAGTGAATTTTGGGTGGAAAAGGTGTTCTGGAAATGGTTTTACCCTTTTTGGGCTCGGTTTTTAGCCAGAAAACGACCAGAAATGCATTTTTCGAGGGATTTTTCGTTTTGACGAAAAATTTTAAGTCTTTCTAACCTTGAAAATTGATTGCATATTTATGGTGTTTATGTAAATGGTTCTTTCCTTATTTTATATGCAATTTTTAGACCACTTTAAGCATGATTACTTGGTAGTAATTGGTGCTTGAAAGTTTGGTTTTATTTTTCACATAATTGCAAATTAATTGCATTGAGTGTGAAATAGTTGTTCTTTGATGCTTCCAAGTATTAAAGATTCAATCTTTACTTATGATAAGTGATTGAAACTTTGAGTTACTAAATTCCATGAATTTTGGTTAAACTTTGTTGATTTAATCATTTTTTAGTTGATTGGAATCATAAAGTTTAAAACTTGTGATAGAAATTGGTTTATCTTCATATTGGAAGATATAATTTTTCATGAAGTCACAAGTATTAAAGTTGGAGTCTTTATTGAACTTATGTTCATTTTTCCAACTCCCTTTTATTTTGTCAAAATCTCAAGATTAATTTAAAGTGATTAAATTAATAGTGAGAAATGCCCTAATTTATTTTGTTACACCAAGTTAAACCAATTTTATTAAAGAATGATTCTTGGTAATAAATTTGGTTAATTGCTTTGGATGAATTATTTAAGTTGGACTTGTTATTTTTCATTTTTCCTCAAAATTGATTCTAAAATTAATTTAGAATTGATTTATAATGTCACACACAAAATTCGATAATTTTCGAAGCATTAGCACGCAACACGAGGCCTAAGAGCCCCGAGCTAGCTCTCGGCCAACTGGGCTGCTCACGCAACCCATATGTGGCTGCCGAGGCTGCTGGGTGCTTCGTTCTTAGGTGCGTGGTGCTGTGCGTCTGTGTGTGCGAGGAAGGGCGTGGGCTGCTGCTCGCTGCCAGCCACTTACCGCACCAGCCAGCAACAAAGCAGCAGCATGGCGCAGCAGCAGCATAGTGCTGTGCGCGCTGTGCGTGCTGCTACGCTTGGCTTGGCTGGGCGTGGCGTGTGCGAGCACAAGCAGCCCATGGGCATGCTTGGTGTTGCGGGGGTGCGAATGGGTATGTTACGAGCTTGTTGTACGGTACGTACGATCCCATAATTGGCACAATAACCCCGGGTTATTAAGGCCATGCTATTTTAAAGTTAATTTTAGCATTGCTTAATATGTAAATAAGGGTAATTTTGGGTTCCAAGTCTTAGTGCTAGGCACTTAGACATCATGGAATACGTAATTTTGCTTAGATTGTCGTTTTAATTATTTTGTTTATTTAATTAAAATTTTGGAGGCTAGGCCTCGGGTTTTTGAGCGACATTTGCAAAATTAATTTTGACAAATATTTGGGTTCACCGACTTAATTAATTAGATTAGTTAAGATTGGATGCGGAATTTAGTGGGAGCGTCTCTTAGTTATTACCATAACTGGTTAAAACAACTTTGACTAGTTTAATTAGGCGTGTTAATTGAATTAACCACCTAGATTAATTACTAGTTCCCGCGCGGTTTTATGCATTGTTACTTGTTTGATCGTTGTAAAATGCATGGGCCATTCACAGATAGTGAATGGATGAATGGAATGTAAAACTCTCTCACAGGTTTTATGAAATGGCAACTAGTGGGGCCCGATTAGGATAGAAAATACGGACTGTGATCCGTGATGTATTTTTGTAAATCTAAATACGGTCTGCGAACCGTTGAGTATTTTTGTACCTTAATATTTAGATTAGTCCTAATCGTAGTAACTAGCAATTATATTATTTGGTCAAGTCTTGAAGACGGAGTTCTTAGAAGACGAAGCCATGAAGTTGCAAAAGAAGACCTTTTGAAGACTTGAAGATCTCAAGGGGTCATGCTAGTTGCCAAATGCATCTCTATTTATGTTTTCGATATATATTTATGTTTATATATTTGAATTATATGTTAGATGCATGGTTAGGATTTCGAATGTTGAGATGATTAATTAAGTTCACTTAAATCAACCAACATAGAAACCCTAGGTCCCTTAAAATTGAGTAAAACTTGCCATTCCAAAACACACTTACCAACCGAACGAGGGTAGTGATGGGCTACGCCAAAGCGAGGCATCACTACTTCTCCAAGGAACGTAAGGCATACTAGGTATGCAAGTGGTTTTGGTTATACTCAACGATATGAGTGATGGAGTCCTAACATGTCGTGGCAAAGTGAATAAATTGTTTAGAGAGCATTGGATGCGACGATTTATTCAACCAAGAGTGGCTTGGAGCCATTAGCAAAGCGTTGCTTACCTTAGGAGATTGAGTGTTAAGACAAGCCAAAGCATGCTTAACCACTCTTTGTTTCTTTGGATCTTGGAATCGACTTATTCTCACCAAAATTGGGGACAATCTTTAATGTGTGAATAAGACGTTTTAAATAAGTTTGATTAAAATGCATGATTTCAATCTTATTTAAGTATAATGAATGGTTTTTCATTTTAAATTCTTTCAAATTGTAGAATCATGTCTTCAACTAATGACAACGACCTTATGCTCCCGGAATTGCCCAAAGAGTTGCCAATTTCTCTGAACTTGGTAAACTTTAAGGAATGGGAAGAGGAACTCCGAAAGACCCTCCGAAATTGCTACCTAGAGCACATTCTGGACACTCAAATCCCGAGTTTCTACTCAAAGGGGATTATGAGTGATGAGGCACATGAGGAATGGAGTGAGGATTGCAAAAGAGTTTCCAGACTCATGGCAAACTCCATCCCGGTACAATGGAAGGGGAAGTTCTCCAACTATTTTCCGGACATGATGCTCAAAGCTCTAGAAGATGTAGTCAATTTGAGAGTCACCAAGAGTACCAGAGGCAACTATGATGGACTTGTGGAAGATGTGACTAGGTCACTCTCGAACATGAGGATCAAGCCACCGCAAGATGGATGTCTCATCAAAGAGAGACAAGAAGTATGGGCTAAGGTCTATAATGCAAGACTTAGACCCGGGATGCCACTTCAAGCTCATGTGCTCAACATGACAAGGCTATTCACCCATCTGGAGCTAATTGGCAAACCAGTGGAAGATGAGCAAGCAGCTCTCATGCTACTAAGCTCACTCCACTCGGGGTATGTTGCATTAAAGATGCGACTTACGGCCAAACGGAACAAACTTTCCTTGATGGAAGTTGTTCAAGAGCTCCAGAAAACCTATTCTTGCAAGAAGGCTAAGGTTGCCCTGAGACCAAAGAAGAAGGAGTTCAAGAACAAAGCTAAGATGCGCTGCTTCTATTGTAGTAGACCCGGACACTACAAAAGAGAATGTAGCATATATCTAGCAGATGAGGCGAAAGGAAAAGTAACCTCGATCTCAGGTATCATCTTTACACTTGAACATAAGCAATTTATGAGGTATTAGATACCGGAAAAATTGGCTCACTATATGCTCCTATTTCAGGAACAAAGTGAGTGATGCTTTTCAAGTGGATATGAGTACAAGTGGAAGAAGAAGATAATCTTTCAAAGAAAACTTGTAACCTCATATTTTGTCTAGATTTAAAACTTGTTTAGTTTTATCTACCATATTTTGATCTTGTGGCGTTGGACGTCATTGTAAACTTGATCACAAGACATATCATCTTGTTTATATTTATGGAATGACACGTTTGTGTATTTGGACAAATTGTTTATAATGATACCAAAAGAGCTAAGACCATGGAGTCAAATCAGACTTACTTGTGGCATTGTCGTCTTGGCCACATTAACATCAAACGCATCAAGAAACTTCTACAAGAAGGTGTTCTTGACTCTTTCGATTTAGAATCGTTTGAGAATTGCGAAGGATGTCTATTAGGCAAGATGATTAAACAACCATTCTCCAAGTTGGGAGAAAGGGCAAGTGACTTATTGGGTCTTATACATACAGATGTATGTGGACCAATGAGCTCAACCACAAGAAATGGACATCGATATTTCATCACTTTCACAGACGACTATAGTAGATATGGCTATGTCTACCTCATGTCGCACAAATCTGAATCATTTGAAAAGTTCAAAGAATTTCAGAGTGAAGTTGAAAATCAGCTTGGCAAGAAAATCAAAGCCCTTCGATCGGATCGAGGTGGTGAATACTTGAGCCAAGAATTCGATGACCATCTGAAAGAAAAGGGTATACTTTCAGAATTGACACCTCCAGGAACTCCACAATGGAACGGAGTATCCGAAAGGAGAAATCGGACCTTGTTAGACATGGTACGATCAACAATGGGTCTTAGTGATCTTCCTATCTCTTTCTGGGGACACGCACTTCTAACTGTGGCACTAACACTGAACCGTGCTCCATCAAAAGCTGTAGAAAAGACTCCATATGAATTATGGACGAAGAAACCTCCTAGGTTATCTTTTCTAAAGATATGGGGATGCGAAGCATATGTCAAGAAATTGATCTCTGACAAACTTCATCCCAAATCTGACAAGGTTTACTTTGTGGGCTACCCAAAAGAAACCAAAGGGTATTACTTCTACAACAAATCGGAGAACAAAGTGTTTGTTGCTCGCGATGGTGTCTTTTTGGAGAAGGAGCACCTTTCCAAAATGACAAGTGGGAGGAAAATCGAACTCGACGAAGTTCGTGAGGATGAGCAACAAAATCATAATGACAGTCAGAGTGCTCAAACAGCATCTGTGGACGCAGGTCAAAATGATCAAAATGTGCAAAGTCGAACCGACAATGCAAATGCTCAATCCATTACCCTACGTAGGTCTCTGAGGCCGAGATCTCAACCTGATAGATATCTTGGTTTAGTATTAACCGAGAATCAGGACATCCTGATTATGGATGGAGATGAACCGGCAACCTACAAGCAAGCGATGGCAAGCACCGACTCTGCTAAATGGCAAGAGGCCATGAGATCTGAAATGGATTCCATGTTTGATAATCAAGTCTGGGACTTGGTTGACTTACCCGAAGGTTATACACCGATCGGATGTAAGTGGATTTTCAAGTTGAAAACCGACAAAGATGGAAATGTATTCATTTACAAAGCTAGATTGGTGGCAAAAGGTTACAGACAAGTTCATGGTATTGATTACGATGAAACCTTTTCACCAGTTGCAATGCTTAAATCCGTTCGGATCCTCCTAGCGATTGCTGCATATTACGACTATGAAATATGGCAGATGGACGTCAAAACCGCCTTCCTTAATGGTTATTTGGAAGAAACTGTGTATATGACACAGCCTGAAGGTTTTGTCGACCAAAACAATGCTGGGAAGGTTTGTAAGCTTAAGAAGTCCATTTATGGATTAAAGCAAGCAAGCAGAAGTTGGAATCTGCGTTTCGATGAAGCCATCAGTAAGTTTGGTTTTATCAAGAATCCAGATGAATCTTGTGTTTACAAGAAGGTCAGTGGGAGTGACATCGCCTTCCTAGTCTTATATGTCGATGACATATTGCTCATTGGAAACAGCATTCCGTTGTTAGAGTCTGTAAAGGCCTGGCTTGGAAAGTGCTTTTCAATGAAAGACTTGGGAGAGGCTCAGTACATACTATGCATCAAGATCTATAGGGATAGATCGAAAAGGATGATTGGAGTGAGTCAAAGTACTTATATTGATAAGGTACTTGCTCGATTTGGCATGGAGGAGGCCAAAAGAGGTCACCTGCCAATGTCACATGGCATAACCCTAAGCAAGAAGCAGTGTCCACAGACACCTGATGAGCGGGTAAGAATGAATCAGATTCCATATGCTTCGCTTATTGGATCTATCATGTATGCCATGATATGTACTAGGCCAGATGTGTCGTATGCCTTGAGTGCTACGAGCCGTTACCAATCAGACCCAGGAGAGGCGCATTGGACTGCGGCCAAAAATATCCTAAAGTACCTGAAAAGGAACAAGGATAAATTCCTGGTGTATGGTGGTACAAAGGATTTGGTTGTGGAAGGTTATACCGACGCAAGCTTCCAGACAGACAGAGACGATTTCAAATCGCAATCTGGATATGTGTTCTGTCTAAATGGAGGGGCGTTTAGTTGGAAGAGCGCAAAGCAGAGTACAACTGCAGATTCTACAACTGAAGCCGAATACTTGGCAGCTGCTGAAGCAGCTAAGGAGGCTGTTTGGATTCGTAAGTTCGTTGGCGAACTTGATGTTGTACCCTCTATAAAGGGTCCAATAGCCCTCTATTGTGACAACAATGGAGCTATTGCTCAGGCCAGAGAGCCTAGAGAACATCAGAAGGTCAAACATGTCAAGCGGCGATTTCACATGATTCGAGAATGGAAATCAGAGGGTGAAATCAGAATTTGCAAAGTTGGAACGGATGACAATGTAGCCGATCCACTTACTAAACCTTTGCCTCAAGTGAAGCACAACAAGCACGTTGAGGCAATGGGAATCAAGCATGTAGGAGACTGGCTTTGATTTCCTTGTTTAGTGTTTTAGTTAATTTTGAGAAAAGTTAATGTAAGACACTAAGGAAAACCATTCATGTTTTGGAGTAATATAAAATTTCATGCAACATTTTATTACTCCGTTATGCTATTTAATTGCGGTTTAGGATTAAATAATGAGTCCATTCGATTCTAAGAATATTCAAAATAGGGTATCAAGACCAGTCTTGGTAAGGAAACACCTATTAAGTGAACGTTGAATATTATAATCGAAAATTATCCCTAATCAAGGTCATTTAAACGATGGACGATTAATGACCAATTGAGATTAGTGTGTAGTCTGATTTATAGCACCGTTTCATGTGCTACGAGGACATGGTTGTCACAAATCATTTGCACAGGTATTGGTTTAGAACCATACTGGATCGACCTATGAGAATACTTTAAGAAATTAAAAATTTGTCATAAGTATACTTCTCATTATGGCTATCGGAACCTATTTCCTCGACCATGAGTACTGTGAGTTCTCTTGTTTGAGTACTAGTTCGCTTTGATGTTGTCAAACGTCTGCCGTAATAGGGGATTATAACGGCAACACTCGGGCGGCTAGGTCCTCTCAGTAAGAGGAGCTACATTACAAGACTGGGAATGTCCCCCTAGTAAAATAGGGAAGATGTCTTTGTTGTATTCAAGGCCTCTCGTAGAGCGAGACTGTAAAATGCATGGCCGTGCTCGGATGGATTTTAGAAATCATCTGTTTATTGACAGTCGGACTCGGAATCGGGAAACACTTCTGGACGTAATAAGGATGACAAAATAAATCTTACCTTATAGTTCATGAAGAGACATTAAGCGACATAGGAAAGGGCTGTACACAAAATGAGCACTTGTCCGGAAGGACAAGTGGGAGATTCAAAGGAATGGTGTCCTTCGAACAAGTGTACTATTCCGTTAGCGGGTTCAGAATTATTAGAAAGCTAATATATTCAGTAAGGTCAAGTGATCGGAATGCCTGGGTGGAGGCCGCTTCCGATCAGTAATATTAATGGATAATTAATGTTACAGCTTAATCTTGACTGAACCCTTCGGGTCACACCCAAGCATTCAACAAACCGAAACGACGAATTAATTCGGAAGGAATTAATGAGTCGACCGAGTAATATTTATTTAGACGTCGGAAATTCGAGCTTAGAGCGTCGAAACCGAGCGTCGGAAGTCGAGTCGAAAAATAGTGAAAGACGAGACGAGAAATAGTAATAAATCAACAAAAGACCAAAATACCCCTAGCATCGGAATGCCCTAGCAAACCGAGTGCTAAGGGCGTATGGACTAGCATGGTGGCTAGCATGCGCACCAAGCCGAGCCTAGGCTGGCTGGTGCGTGCTAGCGCACTCATGCTAGCATCGCAAGGCTAGGCGCTGCCTAGTGCGTGCTAGCATGCTAGGCGCAGCCTTGTGCGCGCAATGGCTAGCAAGCCATGCCGCAACAAGCTGCTGGAGCTAGCACGCTAGGCGCGCCAGCTCGCAACAACTAGCAGCAGCATGGCTAGGCCATTGCTTGCTGCCTAGCAGCGCTGGCCAAGGCACAAGGCCAGCAGCAGCAGCCCGCACAAGCATGCTGGGCGTGCTGGCCAGCAGCAGCAGCAGCCTGCATGCAAGTGCTGGGCTTGCTGGGCGTGGCTGCCACGGACAGCAGCACATGGCAGCCCACCTTGGCTGCCTTGGTGCCCAAGGGTGGGTGCCATGTGGCTTGTGGTCCTTGAGTGTGTGGGGAGTGAGGTGGCCGGTTATGGGAGAGGGAGTGGGGAGCAAGTTTGGTCCCCCCCTTCTCCAAATGGTCCTCACCTAACCACTCACATGAGCTTGCCACTTGTTGATTTATTACTAGCTTGATTATTGATTTTATTTTAGCTTTAAAATAAAATGGAAAAATCATATTATCCCACATTGATGGGAGAGTAAATGATACTCCCATCATTTCCTATAAATACCCAAGTATGGGCATTGGGAAAGATGCTTGAGTAAGAGTTGGAAAAGGCATCACAATTAGTGAAAACCTTTGAACTCAATATTATTACTCGGGTTTTATTGGTCGGGTCTTGCTAACTCCAAGACATTGGACCTAGTCGGTTTTGTTGGTGCGGGTGGACTTCGTTGGAGGTCTCCGTGCGAGCGGGACTTGAAGCTTTCAAGTAAGAGCTCATTTGGAGCGAAGCACGCGTCAAGGGTAATTAGCTTATCTTAATCTTGTGATTAATTTAATTATGTTTATGGTTTTATTTATTGCGAGTGCGGTCTTGGTTTTGGGTTTGTTTCCGCGGTGAGTCGGACTCACCAAACCCCAACATTAAGGTTCCACATGCAAGCTCAATGATCATGCTAATCGATGAATAACTCAATTGATTCAAACGTTGCAAAGGACAAACAATAGTTGCAATTAATAGAATTCAAAAGCTATCTCTTATAAGTCAAGCTAGGGTTCACTAAGATTGACTAAGTAGGAAAATCACAATCAAATTCAACCAATTAAAGCAGTTCTCAAATCAAGGGTTCATGTCATTGAAATTTGCTATGCAATCTAGATTAATCATCTAGGTTGATCACTCCTAATCAAATTAATCACATGCACAACTATGTCAACCAATTTAATTGCAACAATTCAATCAACTAAGAATCATCAACTAGCAAAACTCATCAATCAAGCATGCTTCCCCTTCTCCCTAGCTACTAATCTACTCACAAAACATAATGGAATTGAAAAACAAAGCAAATTGAATCACAAAAATCATCATCTCAAGCTTAATCAAAGAGAAAATCAAATTCAACAAATTCTCAAACCAAAGATCAACAATCAAATCAAACATTCAAGAATTAAAGGAAAGAGCAAGCAAAAGTAAATTCAAAGAAAGAAATTCTCACAAATTTTCATTGATTGAAGATGAAATCCAAGCTCAAAGATGTAATTTGAAGTACAAAACAAGTAATCTAAAGTTTCTCTCTTTACTTTTTCTCTCTACTAAATCTGGAAATAAGTCTCAAGTACATATGAAATAGTCCTCCTCCCAAAAAAGGAAAAGTCAAGGGGTATATATAGTAAAACGAGCATAGAGGATCGGAGAAGGGCCGTGCGCACGCACCATAGGCCCGTGCGCGCGCACTAAAGGCCCGTGCGAAGTTTTGCTCCTAGCGCTCTCGTGCATCCCTATCGTCGGTGCTCTCGTGATGATGCCCGCGAGGAGGGCAGCCCTTGATCTTCAAATATTTGCGCTTTCATGACCTAGAATCAATGAGGGCGCAACCGTGAGAGCGCAGCAAATAAAACTTTGAAACTTCACTAACAAAAATTCAAGTAAAAGTAAGAGAGAAAGCAAAATGAATAGAAACAAAAATGAGTTATAAAGACGGAAAATAAAAGAAAACTAGAAAGATTATATGAAAATAAAGCAAGAAAATATAGAAAAAGGAATTAAAAGCTACTCTATTGTGCGCCATAAATGACGCTCATCAATAATCGATACACAGTCTAATACTTCCATCTTTCTTCTTAACAAATAAAACTGGCGCTCCCCAAGGTGATGCACTTGGTCTAACGTACCCCTTTTCCAATAAGTCCTGCAATTGCTCCTTTAACTCAGTCATTTCTGCAGGTGCCATACGATATGGTGCTTTGGAAATTGGTGCCGTCCCTAGGACTAAATCTATTGTGAAATCAATTTCCCTCTTAGGTGGCATTCCAAGGATCTCCTCTAGAAACACATCCAGGAATTCATTCACCACTTCATATCCTCTAGCTTAGTTGTCTCCTCATGATCCATGTTTCTCACACTACAGAATTACACTAGATGTCCCTTATTAATGTACTTTGCCAACTTTAGCACGGATATTAACTTGGGCACTTGGTCTCACCATGCATCCAATATGTCACTGATTCATTTTCACTTGTATTCATTTTTACTTTATGCGATCGACACCTGATTTCTGCACTGTACTTGCTCAACCAATCCGTTCCTAGAATAAGATCAAAATCACTCAATCCAAACAGTCTACTACTTCTATTGCTTTTAAACAGTCTTTAAGTTTTGAAATAATAAAATGAAAGAAAAAGTTACACCAGAATCAAACAAAACTTTAACAGGAATAGAGTTAATAGAAAAAGTACTAATGATGACATCTTTTGTGGAATCGGCCTCCATGCCTACTCAATACATTCAGTTTCCCTGCAGCTCCACCTTTCTGTTGATTATTCCCATTGTATTGTTGTTGTCCTTTGCTCCATTCTGCTGCACTCTTTTATTCCCAGAAAAGTTGTTGTTCCCTTGAAAGTTCCTTTGGGACCCTCCTGAATTATTATTCTGTTTGTTCCCATTAGGATTTTTGGAGAAACATTCATACTCCCTATGCCCCAGCTTATTACAAGCACGACAAGTAACTAGATTGCCATCACAATCCTTCCCAGGGTGGTTATTCTTGCATCTCTTGCAAAAATAACACCTTTCATTCTTGTTATTCCCTTGGTTATAGTTTCTAGCTCCTCTATTGAAGTTTCGTGCTTCTTAAAATTGTTCTGGTTACCCTGTTGGTTTCCAGAATTTTGTCCCACCTTCTTTCTCTTCTCCTTCCCCTCTATCTCAACTAGTTCTTTCTTCTTCTTCACTTCTAATGCATAAAGGTGTGCGGCTCTCCCATACACTTCATCCAAGGTTTCAAACACTTGCCCACACAACTTCAGCTGCAAATCAGTAGTCAAACCACTCTCAAACTTCCTAGCCTTTGCCTTCTCTGTAGCAACAGACTCCTTAGCAAAATGATATAACTCGATAAACTTTGTGTAGTACTCAGTGATTGACATCTTTTCCATCTTAAGGTTTGAAAATTCCTCAGCCTTCTACTTCTGTAAGAAGCTAGGGTAAAACTTATCTCTCACTTTCTCCTAGAACTTAGTCCAATTGAATCCAGGTAATGCCTTAATAGCTTCGTTTTGCTGCCACCAAAGGTTAGCTTCGCCTCTCAGAAAATAAGTAGCACAACCCACCTTAGAATTCTCTGGGCACCCAATTGCCCCAAACAGTTTCTCGAACTCCCTTAATAAATTTTCCAGTATAGTAGGGTCAAGCTCTCCCTAATAGGTTTGTGGCTTTTTTTGTGCCACCTTCTTGAAAAGCTCGCCTTGAGAATCCCCATTATTAGTTGAATTCCTTGCTAACTATTGGGCAACAGCTGCCAATTGCCTCACAACTTCACTCAACTTTCCTCCATTATTTTTACTATCTCCTCCTGCCATCTTTCTTCGCCTGAATTAAAACAAGGGTCTGATGAGTGTCATTGATGGCGCTCTTAGGCTAGGTTTTCTTTGTAGTTTTATGCTCGTTTTTAGTCTTCTATGTCGTGGTTTTGCATAATAATGCTTGTTTTGCATGTTTGTGTGTAAGTTTAGAGAAATGTGTGCTTTTGATGGTTTTCTTTCTATTTTATTCATTTCTCGGTTATCTTTTCTTACTTCTTCGTTTCTTTGACTTGTTTTATAGGTGTGTTGAGTTTCCCGAGGTTTAATTATCAAGAAGGAAGCTCGAGCGCATTCAAGGAAGTTGATGGAGCTAAGTTCGGGAATCCAAACATGCAATTCAAGCTAGCTCCGCAAGCACGAGAACCTTGGAAGCAATGCTTTGGCTCGAAGTGTTCAAATGCTTGGAAGAATAAAGTAGAGACCTATTTTTAGGGCAGGTTCAATCTCTTTTAGGTTGGATTTGTACCTTCATCCCCGAACTTCCAGTCATGGTTCCAGACCTATTGGATTTAACGATGTCCTGGATCGTTAAGGGGTGTAACCTTCACCCTGTGAACGGTTTAAAAGTTCCTAGAACTTCTTGGCAACTCTTTTGCTCTAGCTTCCTTCCCTTTGGACGCCACCATGCTTAAGTGTATGATCAAAGTGGGGCTCAAGTGTGGGATGTTTGAAATATTCCCTACAATTGTATAAGTACCTCTTTTCCTTTTTAAGTTTTAATTTTCTCTTTTCCCTTTTATTGCTTTGCCTCCCTTTTTACTTAAGAGTTATGGGTTAATCTATTAGGAAACCCTTACGAGAGCATCACTCGTCCTCTAGAGCGATCTAGAGGTTTAAATGGCTTGTCAATTGTTGCTAAAATTGACCGTGATTCCTACGAAAGTGAGTTAGTGTATATTCTTCTATTCCCTAGGCTTTCTCATTTCTTACTTGCCTAAATAATGTCATCATTTTCCTTTAAGCTTGATTTTGTTTTTCTCGAGGACGAGCAAAGGTTTAGCTTGGGGGAATTTGATGAGTGTCATTTATAGCGCTCTTAGGCTAGGTTTTCTTTGTAGTTTTATGCTCATTTTTAGTCATTTATGTCGTGGTTTTGCATAATAATGCTTGTTTTGCATGTTTGTGCGTAAGTTTAGAGAAATGTGTGCTTTTGATGGTTTTCTTTCTATTTTATTCATTTCTCTGTTATCTTTTCTCGCTTCTTCGTTTCTTTGACTTGTTTTGTAGGTGTGTTGAGTTTCCCGAGGTTTAATTATCAAGAAGGAAGCTCGAGCGAATTCAAGGAAGTTGATGGAGCTAAGTTCGGGAATCTAAACATGCAATTCAAGCTCGCTCCGCAAGCACGAGAACCTTGGAAGCAATGCTTTGGCTCGAAGTGTTCAAATGCTTGGAATATAAAGGAGCTTCCCTTCTCACGAGCATCACCTCGAGTGCACCAATGATAGGGATGCTCAGGAGCGCGGAGATCGATCGAGCAAGCGAACGAGGCAAGGCCACGAGCCCCAAGCAGGGGTGCGCACGCGCAGCATAGGTGGTGCGTGCGCATACCCACTTGTGCGCGCGCGCGGCCTGGTGGTGTGCACGCACTAGGCGCCCCGTTCCCCTTCGTTCTATTTTCTATTTATACTCTTAGACTTTTCCTTTTTCGGGGGGACGACTTATTTTTGTATTTGACACTTATTTTCCAGAAATAGTAGAGAGAGAAAGTAGAGAGAGAAGCTTAAGATTACTTTATTGTACTTGAATTTGATATTTGATTTCAACTTGATCTTGGATTTCTTCTTCAATTCAATGAAAATTTGTGAGATTTCTTTCCTTTGAATTTACTCTTATTGCAATTTCCTTTAATTCTTGAATGTTTGATTTGAACTTTAATCTTTGCTTTAGAAATTTGTGGAATGATTGAATTTCTTCTTGATTAAACTTGAAATGAATATGATTGTGATTGAATTTGTTTTGTTTCTCAATTTCACCATGATTAGTGAGTAGATTAGTTGCTAGGGAGAAGGGGAAGCATGCTTGATTGATGATTTTTGCTAGTTGATGACCCTTGATTGATTGAATTGTTGCAATTAAATTGGTTGACATAGTTGTGCATGTGATTAATTACTAGGAGTGATCAACCTATAATATTAATCTAGATTGCATTGCAAATTTCAATGACATGAACCCTTGATTTGAGAATTACTTTAATTGATTGAATTTAACTGTGATTTTCCTATGTTTTCAAAAAAAAAAAAAAAAAAAACTGTGATTTTCCTAGTTAGCCATTCATAGTGAACCCTAGCTTGGTTTATAGGAGATTTCCATTGATTGCAACTATTGTTTGTCATTTGTAATGTTTGAATTGATTGAGTGATCCGTCAATTAGCATAATCATTGAGCTTGTATGTGGAACCTATATCTCTAGTGTTTAGTATATTAAATTTCTCAATTTATCTAGCTTTCTCGATACTTTAGTTACCAACCATATCTTCTTACAATCTTCGGTAGCTTGACCTAGGCTATAGCTTGCACCTACTCATTCCTTTGGGTTCGACCCTTGACTTACCATATACTCGTATTAGGTTGGTCGAGTGTTTATAAATTTTGTTTGGCTCTAGGAAAGGGTAGAAAACGACCTACATTTTCCCTACGTCAGGGTCTATATTAAATATGGTCTTGGTTAGCTCTCAAGGTATATACTCATCTATTGATTAACACCCTTGAAACATTTCCAATAAATTTGAAGCTAACAAATTGGGATTGCAAGAGCTAAAATTCCCTAAATTTGCAGCTTTGTCAATCAATTATTGATTGCTAACCAACCATACATTTAATAAAGCATCACATAATTAAATAAAAATAATTCCCATAAATTCCCAGAGCATAGAAATAATTCATTGGATTGTTTTTTAGTGAGCATTGGCTTATGGGATAGGGACATGAAATGAATAATTTTGGAAAATGAAATGAATTAATTGTCAATGAAATGAATTAATTGACAAGGAAATTAATGGAATTTTATTAATAATTAATTGGCAAGGAAATTATTGGAATTTTATTAATAATTAAGGAAATGAATAGAATACTGAAATAAAATGAGTTCTAAAAACTTATGTATTACATAAGCTCACTGACTCATCGTGGACATGCCACTTATTACTTTACTAAAATTGAAAGAAATGATAAGCGGAAATGAAACTAAAAATCCCTAAAAGAAATGAAACTACAAAGATCTAGTCCTTTCGAACATTGTCCCTCTTATTTGTGGACTGTTTGTAGCTTCCAAGATCGAATTCAGGATCATCTGCCTCCTCCATGGGTCCAGGTGACTCCGGTTCAGGCTCCACTTGAACGAACTCTCCCTCTTCCTCATCATCATATGAAATATCAATTATAATTGGGGTTAGAGGTGGATTTGGATCAGAAATCTCCATAAGGGAACTGTCAACAGTATTGTTACTCTCCTCTATCGCCTCTCCCTCTTCTTGCTCTCCATTCGCCCCTGCTTGGTTTCCCGTGGAAGAAGAACTACCTGACTGGTGGCTAGAAGAAGGGGGATTATTCCCCACTGGATTATAATAATAGTAGTCTGGATATGGGATATGCATGCGCTGACAATGGGCTTTCTCGACCCTAATGAGATAAGTAATTAGGAATCGGTAATCCGGATACCACTGACCATAGAAATCTTTGTTCTTGGAGTAGTTTGGGATGTCCCCAGGAAGGTAGAAATCAAAGAACTTTGCTTTAACAGCGAGATATGGAGGCTCATCCAGAAGGCAATGAATGATCATAGCAGAAATACGGTCGGGAAGGTCATAAAGCTTGTTTCTAAGGACATTACTCATGTAAGAACAATAGTAGCGAATTTTCTCTACATTGGGGTGTTTTTGTTTTTCTTAACAAGAGTACCAGTTTGGGTGTTTTTGCTAGGAAGATTCGGCATCATGTAAAGGGAAAGACTTAGAAGAAAAGAATTCCCTTCCCAAAGAAAGCAAAAATAACACAGCTCTTGCATGAATTAGGTTCAATGTTCAATCAAACAATTTTCTTATTTCTAATCATATAATTACATGCTCACAAGCAATCCATTTACATGATTAAACATCACAACCTAAATATTAATGCACACAAGAACATAATTATTTCTAACTTATATGCCCAAATTCTTTCCTACCCAAACTCACCAACATGCTTATAAAAGCTTTTAACACATAATACTTACCTCGATCCTTGCTTTCCTACATAATGAACAAACTAAAAATATTTTTGACTCCTCTTTTTTTTTTTTTAAAAAAAATTCGAAAATAAGCTCCAAAAAGACTGGAAAATTTCGACCAACATAAAAAAAATTCGGACACCCACAATAAATAAATAAAAAAATTTCGGATGTCCCTTAAAAAAAAAAATTTTCGGACCTCTCAAAAAATATTTTTTTTCTCGGATTTTTAAATTAACTAAATAAAATATTAGATCTTCTTAAAACAAAATTAAATAAAATAACTCACTTTAAAAATTACACAATTAAATAAGTATTTGGCCAAGTTTCAAAACAAAACACTTTAACACATGTTTTTGGCTTTAGTGGTAATAAAATCTCAACCAAAGCTCCCAGATACAACTTTGAACACCCTAAAAATTCCTTTCCTTTAAAATACCTGTTTTGCTTTTTTTAAAATTTAAAATGGGAAAATCTAAGACATTACTGCTACCGTGAAAGTGGCTAAGGCAACTATTAAAAACACACAACGGAAGACTATCTTTAAAAACATTCAAAACAATTCAACTTAAAAAGTCAACCAAACCAAAGTGAAGTCAACTAAAGTAAAACGAAGTTAACCTACAACTTGGAACCATTGTAGGCCCTTAATAAAACCGAACCAACTTAAAACCTTTGCATTAGTCTCACAAGCATAATATAATAAATAATCAAAGCAATAAACACATCATAAACTTATGAAAACTAGCATGATTTGCTCTTAACTCATGCCTGTTTGGGGTAAAAAGTACCCCAAAATGTGGACCAATTCCATAGTGACACGTGGCCTAATTGAAGGGTGACACGGGTCACTATAAGAAGATGACACGTATGTAATCCCTACTAAGAGCACCTGAAAAAGAGAGAAAAAGGCCTCCTTACATCAGGAGGCCCAATTCTCGAGAAAGCCGCAAAACGGCGTCCCCCAAGGACACGTGTACATGCCTGATTGCGCCGCCAATCAGAAAACGTCGTTTTAGGGTAATAACCCTAGAAGCACAAATCTCCACCCTTATAAATACCCCAATCATTTATTATGGGAGGGATAGATTATGACATAACATTCAATAGAGAATTAAAAACAGCTCCAACTTTTCTCTACTTTCTCTCTCTAGCTTTTCTGATTTTAGGTTTCTAACTTAACTGTCAGAGGCGAATATTCCGTCAACGGAATATTCGTGTTTTGCAGGTGTTCGGGCCGTTTGTCAGAAGAACGTAACCAATGTTCCAGGGGAAATCACAAAATCACCCGAAACATTTGGCGTCATCTGTGGGGATACTCGTCCGTTATGGTAATAAATGGCCAGACACTGAACACATGTCCTGGTCCTGGTGAGGATGGACATGTAGAGGATATAGTTGCAATAATCAATTCTAGTGATCCTCTGACCGCTTCATTTCATGATGTTGAGGATCCTCTAGTGACTGTTGGTTCACTTAAGCTCACCTTAAGCAAGCTCCGAAGGGAGTTTGAGGGTAAAATGCCGAAGATGCTGGAAACACCCCTTTCAGACGACCTGGAAGATCTCCTAGGGTGCCATGGACGAACATGTCTAGGCTCCTTGAGAAAACACAATCGGCTGGGGGGCAGAACAGACAACCTCAAAGGGAAGAGTCTAAGCCGTCTAGGCACTGGAGAGATGCAAGGGAATATATTCGGCACAAGCAGCGGGAATGAGCAGCCTACTCGGACACTGCCTCTAGTCCCACAATGCCGGATGAATTCTTAAACCCCTCTCTTTCCAATCATACCAGCTTAGCCAAGACTAGCAGAAGTCAAGCTCATCATACTCAAACTCCTATTCCAATTGTTCAACCGTTTCAATATCAGATCCCCCAGAATTTCAATGCAATCATGTCGCCTAAACCTGACAACGGATAAACCTAGGTCTTTGGTAACTAGATTCCCCAGTCAAAACAAAATTTGTAAAACCTAACCCAACCCTAGGTATAGGGGTAAATCCAGGTCGAACCCAAGGGAAGACGGTTCTTACTAAGGTCTAAGCTAAGCTATTTCGAAATCTTAAAACGGCGGGTTGGTCTATGCTATCAAATAAATTCAAAGCTAACAAATGGAAATCAATTATCAAAACCCTAGGGAATTTAGGATCCACATGCGTCAATGATAAACTCGCTAATTTGACAGGAATTTGATAAATTAAGCAATGCGAGGGAAAACGATATTTGCAATCAAAATCACTGAAAGAGATATTTCTTAGGGTCAAGCTAGATGTCTCTACAAATGACTTCAAAGGAAAATCGCAAATCAAGATCAATCGATAATAATAGCATTCAAATCAATTGTTCGTGTCATTGAAACCGATTATGCAATCTAGCATGATCATCAAGGTTAGCTACTCCTCTTCAAATTAAACACATGCACAAATTTCATTAACCAATTTAATCACATCAACAAATTAATCAAAAACCCCAAATTAGCTATAGATTATCACTAATACATGCTCCACCACATCCCTAGCAAAGTAACTACTCACTACTCATGGTAAAATTGAAAAGCATAACAAAAGTAATCATCAATCTCATCATCAGCATTGTAATCCAAATATCAACAATCAAAATCAAGCTAAACAATAGAAATTCAACAATACATCAAAATCAAACATAAAATTGCATTGAAAAGGAAAGGATTCTTACAAAACTTTGATCAATATAAAGAGGAATGAAGATCACAATATCACAATCATCAAACACCACGTTTCTCTCTCTAAATCTAAGAACAAATTCTTCAAAATCAAGAGCTTCTCTCTCTAAAATTCTAATCAAAATCAATTATAATGTAAAACTAATTAACTCTCCCTCTAGAAAATGAAGGAAATCTATATATAGTAAAACTAACTAAGGAGAAGTTAGTTAGACGTCCAAAAGAGACCTCAAAAGGCGCGGCCTCTCACCCCTAAGCGCGGCCGCAACAAAATGGGTACGGAAACAGGAGGAGGAGAGATGCACGGCCGCTTTTGGCACCTGCGCGGCCGCTCCTCCCTCGTGCGTGGCCGCGCCTTAGGAGCAGGGGAAATGGCTTGGTGCGCTCGAAGATGTCCCCGTACGCTCCACATGATGCATGTTGGTGAGGCAGTCACTTGAAGCCCTTATGGTGGGTTCAACACCGTCTTTTGATGTCCACGCGGCATGAGAGCGCGGCCTTGAAAACTTGCTCTTGCATTTTTTTGCTTTTGAGCTTCAAGAGGGGGAACTGGGATGCATCCCAAGCCTTGTATGCCCCGAGAGAACGCCAATGAGCTTCTCGAACATCACCAACTTCCTAAAATGAAAGAAAAGCAAACAAGTAAAGAAGAAAATGCAAAATAAACTAAGAAATGCAAGAAAGTACGAAAGCAACTAAGGAAAATGCAAAATAGAGAAAATACAAGTAAAGCTAAAGAAAAAGAGGTAAAAGAGATGCAAAAGCAATGAAAAATCATCCTAAAAGAAGCTAAATGAGTGCCATAAATGACACTCATCAAACCCCCCTGTTTTCGGACAGTACGGGCATTATGGCCAGCCGTTCGACCAGGCTATGTACGTGGCCGGACCGGCCGTACAACCTCAGCCTATTGATTGGTTGATGCGTCTATTAAATCTTGGTGATAAGCCGCCTCCGTTTTCTTAAGAAATTCTCAACTCTCCTCAACCAGCTAAGGTGAAGAGCGTACTTATGGTTGCCTATGATGGTACGGGAAACCTAGAAGAGCATGTCACCTTATACATGAACTTAATGTATTTTCAAAGTGTGGATGATTCCACATGGTGTCGATGCTTCCCGGCCACCTTGAAGGGCGTGGCGCAGGATTGGTTTAACAGCCTTCCGGCCGGGTGCATCAACTGTTTCACTACTCTCAGCTTATTGTTTGTTGGGAACTTCTCGTACAATATCCCCCCAAGGAAGACCAGCCTTAACCTGGCTACGATCGTCCAAGGGAAAAACGAGGGGTTGCGTTCGTATGTGCAAAGATTCAACTAAGAAAAAGCCCAAATTCATAATATACCGGATGAAATGGCCTACTCTGAATTTCTCCGGGGATTAAGGTATAATGGTTTCAAGTTTGATTTGGTCAGGATAAAAGTTCGGACGTATGCAGGTGTACTGTGGGAGGCCGAAGCCTATATCAAAGCATCTGATTTTTGTTCGCTTACAAAAACATAACAACCGACCAAGGGGGCTAAGAAGAAGTAACCTTCTCAGCAAGACTTGACCAGGAAGAAAAAAACAGTAAACAAGGGAAAGGAAGTCTAGGTGGCCGACTGCCAGCAGACAAAGTCAAAAAAAGGCCAAGACGTACGAACCTCAGTACGAGTTCAACAAGGATGGTTACTCAATCCTGATGGAAATCAAAGATAAATTTGAGTTTGAGAAGCCCCAACCCTAAGAGGCTCTGCCCAGTACCACAACAAAAACAAATACTGTCATTACCACAAGAATGTGGGACATGACACGAATGAATGCATCAATTGAAAAGGTTGCTGGATAAACTGGCTGAGAAGGGCATGTTGAATTCGTACTTCATGAAGTCAAAATTCATGTATACTCGGACAGAGAAAAAATCCAAGAAGAAAAAGCAAAACAACAAGGAAGATGATGGAAATAGCACTGACTCTGATTTTGTGATGCATGCCGGGGGGTGAAGGACAAGCCCTTCCCGGAAGTGAAGGTCTGCGAAGCAGACCGAAGCGAGATAAGAGCCCCTCACAATGACCCTATGGTGTTCATCATGAAGGTAGCTAACCTGAAGGTCGTGATGAACATCATTTATGGCGCTCAAAAGAATAAGATTTAGGTTCATTTTCTCTATTGTCTTTCATCATTTTCATATAATTCTCTTAGTTTTATTTGATTTTTCATTTTTATAATTCACTTTGGTTCTCGATTAGTTTTTACGAGTTTTTCATATTTTTAGTTGATAAGTCATAGTTTTAGTTTTAGTTTTACTTTGTTATGCTTTCTCTCTTTGTTTTATTTGTGTTTTGTAGGCGAATAATCAAGTCAATTTGCATATTTTGGGACTGCCTTGTTCGCGGGCATCATCTCGAGTGCACTGATGATGGGGATGCTCGGGAGCGCGGAGTTTGATCAAGCAAGCGAAGGAGCCAAGGCCTCGTGCACCACACAGGGGTGCGTGCCGCAGACCCAGCTGTGCGTGCACATGGCCTGTGCGGCCCCCTTCGCTCGATTTTCTTATTTATAGCTTTTGACTTTTTTTTTATGACGACTTAACTTTGTACTAGAGATAGAATTTTTCCAGAAATAGTAGAGAGAGAAAGTAGAGAGAGAAGCTTAAGATTTACTTGTTTGTACTTGAATTTGATCTTAGATTTCAATTTGATCTTGAAATTCCTTCTTCAATTCAATGAATGTTTGTAAGATTTCTTTCCTTTAATTTACTTTTAATGCAATTCTTTCTAGTTTCTTGAATTTTGATTGAGATTACATTCCTTGCTCTAGAATTTGTTGATTGATTGATTTTCTTTTGATTAAGCTTTAAATGAATATGAATTTGATTGAATTTGTTTTGTTTCTTAATTTCACCATGTTTAGTGAGTAGATTAATTGCTAGGGAGAAGGGGAAGCATGCTTGATTGATGATTTTTTCTAGTTGATGATGCTAAATTGATTTGAATGTTGCAATTAAATTGGTTGACATAGTTGTGCATGTGATTAATTAGACTAGGAGTGATCAACCTATAAGATTAATCTAGATTGCATTGCAAATTTCAATGACATGAACCCTTGATTTGAGAATTGCTTTAATTGATTGAATTTGATTGTGATTTTCCTAGTTAGCCATTCATAGTGAACCCTAGCTTGGCTTATAGGAGATAGCTCTTGAATTCCTTTGGTTACAACTATTGTTTGTCCTTTGTAATGTTTGAATTGATTGAGTGATCCTTCAATTAGCATAATCATTGAGCTTGCATGTGGAACCTATATCCCTAGTATTTAGTAGATTGAATTTCTCGATTTATCTAGCTTCCTCGATACCTTAGTTTCCAACCCTATCTTTCTACAATCTTCAAAGTAGCTTGACCTAGGCTATTGCTTGCACCTACTCATTCCTTTGGGTTTGACCCTTGACTTACCATATACTCATATTAGGTTGGTCGAGTGTTTACAAAATTTGTTTGGCTCTAGGAAAGGGTAGAAAATAACCTACATTTTCCTCTTGTCAAAAATGGCGCCGTTGCCGGGGAATGATATTGGTGCGTTGTTATAGTTGTTGAGTTTATTTGAAAATACAAAAAGATTTTCTTTTAGGCTACATTTGTAGCCGTGCTATTAACCATTTCTTTTGAGATTTTATGCATAGAGCACGTGGTCATTTACTAGTGCCATTTGATCCGGAAATTGAGAGAACTATTGCAAGATTGAGGGGTGCTAGACGATCTTTGAGCCCTAGCATTTCAAGTGAAGAAGAAGCACAACAAGAAGAACAAGTAGGAATGGGAGAAAATTCAAGAGTGGCATTGAAAGAATTGGGGATTCCCGGTGCATATAGGTTTGAGAGTGGGATTGCTCCACCTACAACACCGGCAAATGATTTTGAAATAAGACCGGCAATGATCAATTTGATAGAGAGGCGACAATTTAGTGGGGCCAAGCATGAAAGCCAACTAAACAATCTCATGGAGTTCGAGAAATATTGAAATACTATCAAGGTGAACGGAATTTCCCAAGAATTCATCCGCCTCAAGCTCTTTCCTTTTTCTCTCATAGGGCGTGCTTTGGAATGGCTAGACAAGGAGGTTAAGCCGAATTCTCTAAGGACATGGGACGAGGTTACCAAGGAATTTCTATCCCGTTTTTATCCTCAAAAGAAAACGGTGGAGGCTAGAGCTTTGATTCAAGGTTTCAAGCAAAATCCAAGTGAGAGCCTCTATGAAGCATGGGAGAGATACAAAGAGTATTAAAGAGAATGTCCTCATCATGGAATTCCAACCTATCAAATCATTCAAATCTTCTATGGAGGCCTTAGCCCTCTAGGAAAATCATGTTTAGATGGAGGAGCCGGAGGTCCTATCATGAACTAAACGGAAGAGGAAGTGGTGGACATAATTGAAGACGTAGTGAGGTATTATAGAGATTAGCAAGATGGAGAAAGAGAGTCAACTAGCAAGAGTAGCTCTTCGGTGTACTCGGTTGATCATCTAAATGCAATCAACAATATATTCTCACTAATGACAAACTTGGGGAAGGAGATGTCCGCTATCAAGGCAAAGTTGGAAAGTGCTACCTACCGAGTTTTAAGTCTTCCCCCCCAATCTAAGGGGAGAGGTATGTCTTCTAACTCCCAACCCCTTCCTTCTTCTACTAACATGCCTAGTGGATGCTTGTTTTGTGATGATTGTAGGTTGTATGATCATGATGTTTCTAACTCCCAACCCCTTCCTTCTTCTACTAACATGCCTAGTGGAAAGTGCTACCTACCGAGTTTTAAGTCTTCCTCCCCAATCTAAGGGGAGAGGTATGTCTTCTAACTCCCAACCCCTTCCTTCTTCTATTAACATGCCTAGTGGATGCTTTTTTTGTGATGATTGTGGGTCGTATGATCATGATGTTTCTAGGGAACCAAGGTTCTCGAGGTAACTATAATAATCAAGGTTATAGTAGCCAAAATCAAAACCAAAATTATGGTAATCAAAACCAAGGTTATGGGAACCATAATCAAGGTAGTGGTAACCATAATCAAGGTTATGGTCAAAATCAAAATAGGGGTAATTGGAACACTCAAGGTAGAGGCAATTTTCAAAACAATGCTCAAAGAGGCCCTCTACCTGGATCCGCTCCAAAGACTCAAGGTGATAATTCCTATTCACAATCCTCTTCCTCAAGGTCTAATTTGGAGGAAATCATTGAAAATCAAACAAAGTTGTTGAACACTTACATGGCCGTAAGTGACAAGAAATTTAATGAAATGATGACTCATAATAAGATGCTTGAAAACTAAATTTCTCAACTTGCTAATGCTTTGAAAGACCATGCTAGTCCTTCTTCTTTACCTTCCCAAGGCTTAGATCCCAAGATACCGGTCAATGCTATTGTCACAAGGAGTAGTAAGGTTCTTGAGGAGAGTTTTCCTAGGAAGAGTGAGACCAAAGAGGGCATAAAAGAGGTTTTGGTTGAAGATGAGAGAGATAGTGCATCTTTGAGTGAGGTTGAGATTGAGAAGCCCAGTGAGGTGAGAGTGGAGAAAGAAATTGTGAAACCCGAGCTTCCTTATCCACAAAAATTCACGAGACACAAGTTAGATGAACAATTTGGAAGATTCATTGACATTCTCAAGCAACTTCACCTTTCTCTACCATTTACCGAATTTGTCACCCAAATGCCCAATTACGCAAAATTCCTCAAAGACATTTTGAGTGGTAGGAGGACTTGTGATGCTGTGGAGACGATGAACTTGACCGAGAATTGTAGTGTAATCATAATGAACAAGATGCCACCTAAGCTAAAAGACCCCGGAAACTTTTCCATCCCTTGTGCCATTTATAAAATGCAAATTGAGAATGCCTTGTGTGACCTAGGAGCTAGTGTTAGCCTTATGCCATATTCGGTGTACCAATTACTTGAGCTAGGGGAACTCTTACCTACTAACATCACTTTGCAATTGGCCGATGCGTCAATTAAGTTTCCGAAGGGTAAGGTAGAGGATGTTCCTTTGAGGGTTGGGAAATTTGTTATTCCGGTGGATTTTGTGGTGCTTGAGGTGGACGAAGATGCTAATATTCCTATCATTATAGGGAGACCATTCCTTGCTACTTCGAGTGCTTTGATAGATGTGAAAAGTGCAAAAATTTCACTTAAAGTAGGGGATGAGGTGATAGAATTTGACTTGAATGATAGCATGAAGTATCCAAGTTCTTCTTTAGAAAATTGCATGTTGATTGATTCTCTTGATCATGTTGTGACTTCAATGCATGAGCACGATACTCTTGAGAATGTTTTGTTGAATAAGGAAAAGGTAGGTGCTCCTAGCAAGGAGATGGCTTTGTATGAAGATGTGCTCAATGGAAGCTTTGAGGATGTTGAAGAGAAAATGTGTTTGAGCATTTCTAGCCAATAAGCGTTGCAAGGGGCAACATCGAAGGAAGGTAAAGGTGTTCCAATGGTTGAGCTCAAACCTCTTCCATCACACCTTAGGTATGAATTTTTGGGACCCAACTCCACTTTTCCCGTGATTGTTAGCTCTTATTTGAGTGAGAATCAAGCTCAAAAGTTGTGTGGTGTTTTGAGGAAGCACCGAAGTGCTTTGGTTTATACCATTGATGACCTCAAAGGTATAAGCCCCGCTTTATGTACACATCACATAACTCTTGAGGAGGGTGCTTTACCTTCTATTGAGAGGCAACGAAAGCTACACCCCCAAATGGGAGAAGCAGTGAAGAAGGAGATCACCAAACTTTTGGATGCGGGAATCATATTCCCCATTTCTAGTTCTAGGTGGGTCTCTCCCATTCACGTTGTCCCAAAGAAGGGAGGTATGACCGTCGTTGAGAATGAGAAAGGTGAGCTCATTCCGACGAGGATAGTCACGGGATGGAGGATGTGTATAGACTATAGAAGTCTAAACACATCTACAAAGAAAGATCATTTGCCCCTCCCTTTTATTGATCAAATGCTAGAGAGACTAACAAGGCACAAGTTCTATTGTTTTCTTGATGGTTATTCGGGATTTTTCCAAAATCCCTATCCACCCGGATGACCAAGAGAAAACAACCTTCACTTGTCCATATGGTACATTTGCTTATAGGAGAATGCCGTTCGGCCTTTGCAATGCTCCCGCGAAATTTCAAAGATGCATGATGAGTATATTTGGAGATATGTTGGAAGAGGAGATGGAGGCTTTTATGGATGACTTCTCCGTATGAAGTGTTTCATTTGAGGCATGCCTTGAAAACCTTGAAAAATGTCTTGCAAGGTGTGAGAAGGTGAACTTGGTCTTGAATTGGGAGAAATGTCACTTCATGCTGGAGGAAGGCATAGTCCTTGGCCACAAGATCTCTCACAAGGGGATAGAGGTGGATAAAGCTAAAATTGAAGTCATTGAAAAGCTTCCACCTCCGGGGAATGTAAAGGGAGTGAGATCTTTCTTAGGGCATGTCGGGTTTTAAAGAAGATTCATCAAGGATTTCTCGCTCATTGCAACGCCCCTCAATGATCTTCTTCAATAAGATGCCGAGTTTGTATTTGATGATAAGTGTTTGGAGGCATTCAATAAGTTGAAGAAAGCTCTAATCTCTACTCCTATTGTTCAAACTCCAAGATGGGATTTACCATTTGAGTTGATGTGTAATGTAAGTGATTCGGCAATAGGAGGTGTCTTGGGTCAAAGAGTGGACAAGAAACTTCATGTGATCTATTATATGTCTAAGATTCTAAATGGAGCTCAACGGAATTACACTACAACGGAGAAGGAATTCTTGGCTATAGTTCATGCTTTTGAGAAGTTCCGTTGTTATCTATTAGGTTCCAAGACTATTGTCTTCACGGATCATGCGGCTCTCAAGTATCTTTTTGCCAAGAAAGAGTCCAAGCCAAGGTCTATCCGGTGGGTTCTTGAGCTCCAAACCTTTGACATTGAAATTAGGGATAAAAGAGGAGCGAAAAATGTTGTGGCGGACCATCTTTCTCGTTTAGAAGATTCTCAAACTCATGATGATGGTTCTCTAATTGAGGATAGGATGCTTGATGACTTCTTGTATGCTATTGAAGCAAAGGAGCTCCCATGGTTTGCTGATTTAGTGAACTTTCTTGCATGTGGGGAGTTTCCTCCTTCCTTTTCTAAGAATCAAAGAAAGAAGCTCAAGAGAGAGTCAAGGCATTATGTGTGGGATGATTCCATCTTATACAAGCGAGGGGTCGATGGCTTACTTAGACGTTGTGTGCCAAATGAAGAGGTGCCTAGTGTTTTGAAAATGTGCCATTCGGATCCAAGCGGGGGCCATATGGGTGTCTCTAAGACCGCCACTAAGGTCCTTCAATGCGGTCTATGGTGGCCACATCTCTTTAAGGACTGATGGGGCTTTGTAAAGACATGCGACCGATGTCAAAGAGTTGGGAACATCTCCAAGAGAAATGAAATGCCTCAACAACCCATACTCGAGTAGGAGGTGTTTGATGTGTGGGGTATTGATTTTATGTGGCCATTTCCCTTGTCTTTCGGAAATCAATATATCCTTGTGGCGGTCGATTACGTGTCTTAGTGGGTCGATGCCATTGCCTCCCCAACTAACGACCACAAGGTGGTTATGAAGTTGTTTAAGAAGATAATCTTTCCAAGATTTGGGGTACCAAAGGTGGTGATAAGCGATAACGGTTCTCATTTTATTCACCATGCCTTTCAACAGATGTTGAGGAAGCATGGAGTCCATCAAAGATTTGGCCTCCCATATCATCCCCCAACGAGCGGTCAAGTGAAAGTCTATAATCGTCAAATCAAGCTCATCCTTGAAAAGACGGTTGCGAGAAATCGAAAGGATTGGTCGGAAAATTTGGATGATGCTCTTTGGGCCTACCGAACGTCTTTCAAGACCCCCATAGGTACCACTCCATACCGCCTAGTCTATGGCAAGTCATGCCATCTCCAAGTTGAAATTGAACATCGTGCTTTGTGGGCAATCAAGAAGATAAATTTTGACTTGGAAAGTGCGGGGGAGAAAAGGTGGTTAGATCTTCATGAGCTAGAGGAGCTTCGGCTTGATGCCTATGATTGTGCTAGTGTGTACAAGTCTCGCTCCAAGGAAACACATGACAAGCTTATTGAGAAGAAAGATATTTGTGTTGGCGATAAGGTTCTTCTCTACAATTCAAAAATGAAGTTGTTTCCCGGAAAGCTCATGTCAAGATGGAGGGGGTCCCTATTTGGTCAAGAATGTTTTTCCAAGTGGTGTTGTAGAGGTCTCAATGATGGATTCTTCTTCTCCGTTTAAGGTCAATGGCCATCATCTCAAGAAGTATTTCGATGGTGCTTTTGTTGGCCTTTTTCACTCATTGCTTCTCCGATAACCACCGTAATTGGTGGAGGACGTCGAGCTATGACGTTAAACAAGCGCTACCTGGGAGGTAACCCGGTTTTCTAACTTTTTTCTTTTGATTTTACGATTTTCTATATTTCTTTTATCCTTGAGAACTTTTCTTATTTCTCTTTATTTTTGTTTGTTCTCTTGACTTTAGGTACCATGAGATTGGATCGAAGAAAATTTCCAACAATTTTGGTGTTACTTCAAGATTTCATGAGGTTTGGTTAAGCTTAGGTGAAGGAGTTCGTTGGGGTAATATGTTATCGTGTTTGCATTTTCATTGATTTTTATATTCACGTTCGAGTAAAATTTGGATTATTTTTTTGAGAAACTTTTGAGTACTTGATCATGACACTTGATAGCGCCGGTGAGAATGCAAACACGAAAGCATATTCAAGGGTATTTTTCTTTCTCTTCCCTAGCCTTTTGCTAAAATCTTGCCGGAATTTGAACAAAGTTCGATCATCCAATGGTGTGCGCGCACCCCCTACCTGCGCGCACGCACCACAAGGGTCAGCAAATTTTTAGCATTTGGTCGAGAAATTCAGCCCTCCCCGAGCTACATGTGGTGCGCACGCACCATGATACCGCGCGCACGCACCACAGGGGTTAGGGGTTTCAAGGGAAAAACTCCCCCTGGCATGCTCCAGCTGGTGCGCACGCACCAGTCAGGTGCGTTCACGCCCCCTTTTTTACCCCAAAACGCACCCCTTATTTCTCCTTTCTCTCTCCCCGATTTTGCCCCAATTTTTCCCAACTCCATTCACTCATCAATCCCTATTATTTCTCTTGCAAAATCAAACCAATTTCACCTTTTTTCTTTTCATTTTAACATCAAATTACAATTAAACACATCACATTTTCGAATTTTAACCAAAAAAATTTCAGATTTTCGAACCCAATTTCGAAAATTTTGGGTTATTTTTCGAAATTTTGAAGCTTTGTGTTGAGGTTTGGAACTTGTATTTGGGTGTTCTATTTGTTCTTAAATCTTCATTTTGGGCAATTTGCAAGTAATTGAAGGCTTTATTGAGGTATAATTTCTTATTTTCTAGTCATCTTCTTCCTCATTGTTCAAGCTTGAAACCCTTGTTTTTGCTTTCATGGTAGAACTCCATTGTTAGTTCTTTTCACTTGTAATTTGTGTTGAATGATGTCATTGAGTGTTGAATTGAAGCTTTTTCATGATGAATTTGTATAATTTGATTGAATACTTGAATCACCATTGTTGGTCATTTTCTCTCTCTTGGGTATTCTTTATGATGGTTTTATTGCTTTGATAATTCAATGTTTGAGATAATTTTGCTCAATTTGATTCATGATGTGGTCTCTTATGTTCAATTTTTCCTTTAATCCATGCCTACTTGCTTCAAATTCATGATTCTATATTAATGGCATTGTTCATATGTAGCCATCTCTTGCTTCTATTTTGAGATAATTGCATTTGTGCTTGATTCTTGAGCAATTACTTATGCTTATTATTGAAATATGATAAATGTAAAGATTTTCTCATGAGTTGTTTTCCTTCTTGTAGATGGCTCCAATCCGTCAAAAGAAGCGGCAAGATCAAGTTCAAGCAAATCTAGGCATGTTGTTCCACCTCCTCCTGAGGTAGAAGAAACTTACGGCATTGACTTTTTTAAAGAATCACATTGGGATCGTTTCAAGCGTCTATCCAAGAGGAAGCTAAGACCAACAAGATTCTACGATCAAGCAACAACCAAGTTTCTCGGAATAGATGAGGACGTTCGGCTTCTTGCAAAGGGCCTTGATCTTTTAGAGTTTTTTTGGATTTGAGAGCCTCTACTTATGATAGGGTGACCTATGAATTTCTTTCTTCTCTTGAAGTAGTTCGAGAACCGGGTGAAAATTCATCAAGGATTTTGACTTTCCAACTTTTCAATAATGATCACACATTGACGGATTCTCAACTATGTTCATACTTCAAGTTTCCATGGGCCGAGGACGCGGATCATTGTATCTATCCGGCACATTGTAGAATGGCAAGTGACCATGGATATAATGAGCAACGTTGGTGGAGAAGTATCTCGGAGGAAGGAAAGTATGAGCCTTAAAATTCCAAGACCGCTTCCATGATTCATCCGGCTATGCGGTATTTCAACCGTCTCGTCACTTACGCTCTTTGCTCCAAAGACTCTTTGGGAGGTATCTCTCGAGAAGGGCTTTGTTGGTTGTGGATAGCCGGCCAAAATGACTTTGAGATTGAGCTAGTGGATTTCACGGAGCATTTAATCAATCGATTTTTGGATATCCGTGATGGAGTTAGCCTATCGGGGAGCATCCAATTGGGAGGGATGATTTCTATCCTAGCTCTTTGCATCAATGACGACTATAAGACTTTGTTAAATGAGCTTCCCCCAATTATTGATCCTCGAGAAAAATCTTCTTCTCATTTCCTCAACATCTCCGCCCTTGTGAACCAAAAGTTCCTCGATTGTACTAGAAAGGATGATGTTTTCATTTGGAAAGTTTCCCGGATTAAAGAATGGTTCTTAATCCCATGCAAAGGGCAACTACCCGACCAAAAGAGAAAGATTCCTTGTCTTGGAGGCCTCCAGTGCGAGATATTGATCCTTCTATTCGACGAAGGACGAACCATACAAGAGGCCGCTCAACCAATGCCTTCTCATCGAATGTTCAAACTCTTCCCCCGGTTGAACCGGGAGGTACGCCTATTCCTTCCCCCTCTCCTCCTCCTTCTACTTTTAATTTGTCAACCATTCATGCTAGGCTTGATTCTATTGGTAATGTGTTATATTCTATGCCTTCGATGCAAAACCCTTACCTTGGTTATGACTATCATACAAATCAATTGTACGATTTACATGTTCGGAGGGGGGAGATCGAGCCCTATGTGAATTACCCGTATCTCCCAGTTCAACAAGGACCTATCCCTCAATGGGAGCCTTTTGATCCTACGGTTGGTCCTCGGCCTTGCTACCCTTATTGGGAGGGCCCTTATGTTCACCCTAATTCTATCATAGGCACCACCCCGGCCACTTACGACTATAGGCGGCCCGGTGGTTGTGATTATACATATGATCCGGCTAATCCTACGCCCTTTCCGGACCCCGAGACTTTTGGTAGGTGGGGTAGGTCGGGTGAGTCGGTCATAGATGATTGGTCTCATTATTTTGAGGTTGATAGAGCTAGGAGGGAAGGTAGGTTAAGGGGTAAGGCTCCCATGGACGTGAGCAAGATGGCTAGCTATAGTCATATGATGGAGACCGGTGAGGGGAGTTCTCATTCTACTCCTTACCATAGTGAGGAGTGATACTGCCATGGCTCCCCCTCCCTTCTTATGTGCTTTATATGATGTTTCTCTGTTGCCTATATGTCTTTAGGTTTACAGTTAGGGGGGTAGTCCATTTTAAGCTTGGGGGTGCTTTATGTCGTTTGTTTCTGTGCTTCACCGTTTCCCCCCTTGCTTTTGTAGTTCATTCCTGGTCTCATATGCTTCTGGTATTGATCTCTGTGTCTTTTGGTTTTATGATGCTGTATTTCTGCTGATTTCTCTGCCCGGTTATTAGTTTTTGTTGCTTGTTTCGCTGATCGCTGTCTGCTGTGTTTCTTTGTGTCTCTGTTATGATGATTCCTAATGATGATTGTTGGATATCTTGTGTCCTGATACTGCTTCAGTCTGATGATTCTGCTTCCTATACTCATTTGATCCTATTCCTGTTGCTTTTATTACTTGCTTTTTCTTTATTTTCATGTATTTTATTTTCTCTTTTCTTCTTTTCTTTTGTATTGAAGTTACTAGCAATTTTCTTTGTATATAGTTTTTTTTTCCTCACCTTGCTCTATTGCTTATGCTTTGGATTTCAACGATTCATAAAGGTGCTCTTTCGCCTTGTTTAATGTACCACAGCTTTGGTGCCCAGTGAGATCTTTCTATTTCTCTTCTTTTTTGTATTCTTGGTTTCTTAGTCTAAGATTAGTTCTAGGAGAAGTTGAATGGTTCGAGGTTGTTTGCTTTTTAACACCCTAGTGTGTTTGGGAGCATTGGCGTTGTGGCCGAATGTTCACTTGTTTGTTGATTGGGATTTACGTGTGTTAGCATTACTTCCTTGTTACTTTCTACTTCTCATTTACTTTTCTATTTTTCACTTCATTTCCCTTTTCTTCTTTTTCTTTTTCTTTTGGTTTTCTTCTTCCTTCATGTTCTTTTTTTCTCTTTTTCTTATTCTTTTCTTTTCTTTTTATCCCTTGCTCTAATTATTTTGTTTTTAGTCCTTTTTTTTCCTTAAAAAAAAATAAATATATAAAAAAAAGAAACACTTGTTTTTATAAATATGAATAAAATGTTTTTGAGGCATTGCTTTTCTTTCTTCATCTTTTTGCTTTTACTTTGGACTTAGTACTACTTGAACTTGCACATTGGCTATTTTTCTTCCTAAATACAATGGTTTGCACGATTTGAGAGTATCTTTGGTTGACTCTAGGATAGGGTATACTAAGGTAGCGATTTAGACCTTTTGGGGCCTTAAAGCCGGATTCTTTTGGTTTGTGGTAAGACGGAGTTGCTTCCTTTGGTGGATTTGACAACTTCAGTAAGTTTTTGCTACAACCGTGTGAGGATTTTTCTTTTGCAAGCCTTCATCATTTTTGATTGTGCGATGTGGATCCTTAACCTTTACTATTCTTGAATCTTGACTCATAATTCTCAAACACGAGACCGAACCAACTAGGAAGGACAAGGCCATTTTTCGGGGTGGTAATTTTTCATTTCTAGGATTTTCTTCTTTCTTTTTAGTTCATTGGGTTTACAATTTCCATCTTGCTAACCATTTGAGCCTTTCCCCTTCTTTTCAAGCCACATCTTTAGAACTTTGAGCCTTTTGTGTCTTTTTGTCCCATTTTTTTTATTTTTGTGAAGCATATGGTCATGTTTTTGGAGTTTGTGGTCTAAAACGTTGGATATTAGTTTTATTTGTAAGCAAGCTCGTCTTTTGTATATATTGTGAATAATGGCGAATGAATAAATGAAAAAGCCGTCCAAAGTTAAAAGAGGCGAGGACAATTGCTTTGATAAAATGAAAATTACAGAAAAAAAAAGTGAAAATGAGAAAATTTAAAAAAAACGAAAAAAAAACAGTTTGGTGTGATTCTTTTCCTTTTTCAAGCATTGAGGACAATGCTTCCTTTTAGCTTGGGGAGAAGCGTTTACGCTTTTTGTATATATGCTTGTGGATATAGCTTTGAATAAGCTTGGGGGTATTAGTTTGTTTTTGTTTGGTGACTTCTTGGTTTTGGTGTCGAGGTTTGGCCAATCTTTGCTTCATAACCTAGGTGTACCACCAAATTCTAAATTTTAAGCCTACCCCTAACCTTTTGCCCTTACGTTACAACCTTTGGGAAAGTCCTTTCGACCTAGTGGTTGAGTCATATACCGAGGGAGGGCATTATGAGTTAAATCCTAAGGAAAAGGTATGCAAGGTCAAGATGTTGAGAACCCTCAAATTCTATTCTTTTCCGGTTCCTTCGAGGAACCATAGAGACGCTTACTAATGGAAGATTTGAAGCCATTAGGGAGAACGCGGTTAGATTGGTTGGGATGAAAGTGAATTGCGCCGCATTAGTTCTCTACGCTTAGCATGCCCTATGTTTCAATCAACCCTTGATATCTTAGAAAGTGCTTACCATTGTTGTTTTAGAAAGTTTGATATCCTTCGTGCTTTGATCATGTGCAAAAGTCCATTGTATAAGAATTTCTTTTCTTTTCAAGGTTTTAAACTTTCTCTTTTCTTTTCTTATGCTTTGCCTCCCTTTTAATAAAAAAAGTTATAGGTTAACCTCTTTGGAAACATTTACGATAGCATCACTCGTCCTCTAGGGCGATCTAGGATTTAAATGGCTTGTCTTTAGTTGCTAAAATTGACCGTGATTCCTACGAAAGTGAGTTAGTGTATATTCCCATCTTCTCTAGTTTTCTTGTTTCTTTCTTTGCTTGAATAGTGTCATCATTTTCCCTTGGGTTTGATTTTGTTCTGCTCGAGGACGAGCAAAAGTTTAGCTTGGGGGAATTTGATGAGCGTCGTTTAAGGCGCTCAAAAGAATAAGATTTAGGTGTATTTTCTTTATTTTCTTTCATCATTTTCATATAATTTTCTTAGTTTTATTTGATTTTCCATTTTTATAATTCACTTTGGTTCTCGATTAGTTTTTACGAGTTTTTCATATTTTTAGTTGATAATTCATAGTTTTAGTTTTAGTTTTATTTTGTTATGCTTTCTCTCTTTGTTTTATTTGTGTTTTGTAGGTGAATAATCAAGTCAATTGCTAATTTTGGGTCTGCCTTGCTCGCGGGCATCATCTCGAGTGCACTAATGATCGGGATGCTCGAGAGCGCGGAGTTTGATCAAGCAAAGCGAAGGAGCCAAGGCCTCGTGCACCACACAGGGGCGCGCGCGCGGGGCACAGTGGTGCATGCGTGCAGACCCAACTGTGCGCGCACACGAATGGTAGGTGCGTGCGCACGGTCCTGTGCAGCCCCCTTCGCTCGATTTTTCTATTTATTGCTTTTGACTTTCTTTTTTATGACGACTGAACTTTTGTACTTGAGAGATAATTTTCCAGAAATAGTAGAGAGAGAAAGTAGAGAGAGAAGCTTAAGATTTACTTGTTTGTTCTTGAATTTGATCTTAGATTTCAATTGGATCTTGAAATTCCTTCTTCAATTCAATGAAAATTTGTAAGATTTCTTTCCCTTGATTTACTTTTGATGAAATTCTTTCTAGTTTCTTGAATTTTGATTGAGATTACATTCCTTACTCTAGAATTTGTTGATTGATTGATTTTTTTTTTATTAAGCTTTAAATGAATATGACTTTGATTGAATTTGTTTTGTTCCTTAATTTCACCATGATTAGTGAGTAGATTAGTTGCTAGGGAGAAGGGGAAGCATGCTTGATTGATGATTTTTGCTAATTGATGATACTAAATTGATTGGATTGTTGCAATTAAATTGGTTGACATAGTTATGCATGTGATTAATTAAACTAGGAGTGATCAACCTATAAGATTAATCTAGATTGCATTGCAAATTTTAATGACATGAACCCTTGATTTGAGAATTGCTTTAATTGATTGAATTTGATTGTGATTTTCCTTGTTAGCCATTTATAGTGAACCCTAGCTTGGCTTATAGGAGATAGCTTTTGGATTCCTTTGATTGCAACTATTGTTTGTCCCTTGTGATGTTGAATCGATTGAGTGATCTATAAATTAGCATAATCATTGAGCTTGCATGTGGAACCTATATCCCTAGTGTTTAGCATATTGAATTCTTCGATTTGTCTAGATTTTTGACATCTTAGTTACCAACCACAACCACTTATATTCTTCGAATTAGCTTGACATAGGCTATAGCATCGTTCCTACTCATTCCTTTGGGTTTGACCCTTGACTTACCATATACTTGTATTAGGTTGGTCGAGTGTTTACATATTAGGTTTGGCTCTAGGGAAAGGTAGATAACGACCTACATTTTCCTCTTGTCACCTCCCATCACAACGCAACCTATTCCTACCACTCAACAAGTTCCCATACCAATCATAGAAGACGACGATGTTGTCAAACAATTAAAAAAGACTAAGGTCGAGATGAATGTATGGAAACTTTTAGCTACATCCCATGAACATAGGCTTGCAGTAATGGATGTTTTAGCTAAAATAGGAATAGACTCATAAACCACTCCTGAGGGGTTGGCTAAATTCCTTACAAGTGATTTTCCTAGCCCCATCAATCTAATCACATTTTCTGACAAGGATTTACCTCCTGAAGGTCATAAACATAATAAAGCCTTGAACCATAGTAGTGTGCAAAAGAATGAACGTTCCAATGACCCTTATGGATAATGGGTTAGTAATTAATGTTTGACCACTTAGAACCGCGAGAATGCTAGGAATAAGGGATGAAGACTTATCTCCATCAACACAAGGCATAAGAGCTTACGACAACACTCGTCGCCAAGATCTAGGGACTGTAACCATGAATGTTACAACAGGGGTGATTAAGCATGCTACTACTTTTCAAGTGGTAGATTTCAAAGCCTCCTTCAATCTATTGTTGGGACGCCCTTGGCTTCACGACCTTAAGGTTTTTCCTTCATCCCTTCATCAACAAGTTAAGACAATAGTTGGAGGACTTCCTATCACAATCGACGCTTCTCCTATGAGGATCAAGGCAATTGATAAGCCCCTTATAAATGTGGAGCATGATGAGAATGATGAAGATTTATGGAGCTTCAATGCCGAAAAGTTCTCTTTCATCGAGGAAGATGAGAAGGCCCCTCTTCGTTGCGACCTCCATTCAAACATGATAGTCAATGGCATTCTTAGAAAGCAAGGACACTTTCCTGGAATGACTCTAAGAAAGAAGAAAGAAGTAGCAACATAAATGGGATTACCTGGCCTTCCTAAATTAGATACTTTTGGACTTGGTTTCGAACGGACTCCGAAAGACTATAAGCAAGCCCGAAAAAAGTCCAATGCACGGAGGAATGCTTGTACCCAAAAGAAAGCAATCCCAATGGATCATTACCCTCTCACTCTGAATGGACAATTCATAAAAGAGGGTGAAGATTATTCATGCTACGAATTTCCTGAACCCTTTGTCAAAAATAGGGTGAGATAACTAGGGTTCGAAATATTTTTGGATTGCAATTTCCTAGATGAGATCCCAACTCCTATCCATAAGGAAAAAGAACTCCCATGCTTTGACTTTAATGTCATGGGACTCCTCTTTGGCTACGATAAGAATGAGCCTAAGCGCATCGACGATGATTCTGCACTTATCCAAACGTTCTTACAAAGTGAAAACTTTGATCCTACAAAGCTCATTACTCCGGCAGAAGGATTAGTTCGAGGATGGCGAAAGACTGTGAAGGTGACTACACCAAGTTGAAGAAAGATCTTCATAACAATAGGACAAGGACCACTGTTCGATGAGTCTGAATCGTCTGAGTCCGAGTCTGAGTCCGAGTCTAAATTCAAGTCTTCTGTAGTCGAGTCTTCTAAACCTTCTATAGTAGCATCTCCTTCTCTCCCTTCTACTTCAAAATCCACTCCTAATAGTTAGTAGTCAAGTCCCAATGGACATTTCTTATTTGATGTAATGGTTTCCGAGTTCAATAACATGTCTTTATTTGCTTACTCCTCGTGTCATTCTCTTACTCAAGATGACGAGCATTGCTTAACTAACAATGAAAGTGACAAAGAAATAATTAGAGCAATGGAAATACTTGAAAACAAAACACTAGTAATTGAAGACACCGAAATGGTTGATATCTCAAAAGATCCCACTATTAAAAGAGATAAAAGAAGAAGAAGTTCAGAATGGGTATCCAAATATCCCGAATGGGTCGCAAATGTGGTACCAGTTCTTAAGAAAGATGGAAGGGTAAGAATGTGTGTCGACTATAGAGATTTAAATAAGGCAAGTCCAAAGGACGACTTCCCTTTACCACACATCGACATTTTAGTAGATAACACAACAAATCACGCACTCCTCTTGTTCATGGATGGGTACGCAAGGTACAACCAGATTCTCATGGCTGAAGAAGACATGGAAAAGACTGCATTCATAACACCTTGGGGCACTTACTGTTACACGGTGATGCCATTCGGGTTGAAAAACGCGGGTGCCACTTATCAAAGAGCAGCAACTGCCTTACTCCACGACATGATGCACAAAGAGATTGAAGTGTATGTGGACGATATGATTGTAAAATCAAAGGACCATCCAGGACATCAAATAGCCTTAAGAAAATTCTTCGAAAGGCTAAGGAAATACAACATGAGGTTATATCCAGCCAAGTGTGCTTTTGGAGTCACCTCAGGAAAAGTCTTAGGCTATATCATTAGCTCTAGAGGAATAGAGATAAATCCAACTAAGATAAAAGCAATCATGTCAATGCCACCGCCCAAAACCGAGAAATAGATTCAAGGATTTATTGGCCGGTTGCAATACATAAGTAGGTTCATATCTAAGCTAACCACAATATGTGAACTAATATTTAAGAAGCTCAAGAAGAATGTGCCGGTAATATGGGACGATGAGTGTCAAAAAGCCTTTGATAAGATCAAACCCTATCTCGCTAATCCTCTTGTATTAGCACCAGTGCTTCCAAGAATCCCTCTTTGATTGTACTTAACAGTCACTAAAGAAACAATGGGAGCTATGCTTGCACAAGAAGTAGAAGGTAAAGAAAACTCCATCTACTACTTAAGTAAGAAAATGCTCGAGTATGAAGTACGCTACACACCGCTTGAGAAATTGTGCCTCGCATTAGTGTGGGCCACAACCAAGCTAAGACACTACATGCTCGTCCATACGGTTTACGTAGTATCTCGAATGGACCCACTTAAGTATCTATTCGAGAAATCTACACTCAACGAGCGAATATCTAGATGGATAGTAAACTTAGCCCAATTTGATGTAAGGTTTATGCCTCAAAAGGCCATTAAAGTATTAGTGGTCTCGGACTTCTTAGCAAATTTCCCAATAGAAGATTCGACACCAATACATGAGAACGATTTTCCAGACGAAGTTTTGATGGTTACAGAAGATGATACATTTGACTTTATACTTCGATGGAGCCTCCAACCAAAAAGGATGTGGTGTAGGAGTATTATTAGTATCACCTAAAGAAGAACATGTCTCAATCTTAATAAAGTTAGATTTCGACGTTACCAACAACGCTACTGAATATAAGCATGCGTGGTAGGCCTCAAAACAGCTTTGGCATTGGGAGTAAAGAAACTTCTAATATTTGGAGATTTTTCCTTAATCATCAACCAAATTTCCAAAAGATGGAAATTAAGGAGTGAAAGCTTAGCTCCTTATCAAACATATATGGAAACTCTTACCGATCAACTCGAAAAGGTAGAATACACATATCTGCCAAGAGAAGAAAATCAATTTGCCGATGCCTTGTTAAGACTAGCCTCGATGGTTAGAATTCCTAAGTAAATTAAGAAAATGCCTCAAACAATAGAAAAAAGGCATAAACCGGCTTACATCCAAGCCATAGAAGATATCTGGACCGCAGCCTCCCGGACGAGGGCATTTCTGCTCTGCTAAGGAATCGAAAGCATCCAATCTGCTAAGAGCTGAAAATCACAAAAAAGTATATAGCACCCTACCTTGTGACGAGGAAATACAAGAAGAAGGAGAGGAGGAAGAACCTTGGTACACTGACATCCTCAACTAAGTCACTAAAGGAGAATATCCGCTTCACGTTGACAAAAGAGCAAAACGATCACTAAGACTTTTAGCTTCCCAATATGTGCTCATAAATGATGAGCTACATAAAAAGGTACCTAAAGGTAGGGCTCTCCTATGTGTAGGCAAAAAGGAAGCTCAAAGGGTAATGAGGATAATCAACGAAGGAGTATGTGGAACTCATATGAACAGCAAAATGCTAGCCCAAAAAGTAATGCGTCAAGGGTATTATTAGACTACCATTATTAGGGATTGCCATCAGTATGTAAAAAGATGCCCTAAATGCCAAATATACCCTAACCTACAACACATTCCTCCATCTCTTCTCTATACTTATACATCACCATGGCCCTTCTCAAAATGAGGAATAGACATTATTGGAAAAATCACCCTTCTTGGAATAGGAGGCCATGAATACATTCTCGTGGCAATTGATTACTTCACGAAATGGGTTGAAGCAGCGTCATATGCAAAACTCACCGCAAAGCATGTAGCACTTTTTATCGAAAGAAACATCATATGTCAATATGGGGTCCCACATGAAATGAAAAGTGATAATAGAACTCACTTTCAAGCAGAATATGAGGAATTGCTTCAAAAATGTGGCATTCAACACCATCACTCTTCCCCATATAGGCCTTAGGCAAATGGCGCAGTTGAAGCAGCCAATAAAAACTTGAAAACTATCATAAAAAAAATGATAAAAAAACTACAAGGATTGGCGTGACAAACTCCATTTTGCTCTTTGGGGTTACCGCACGTCAATCCGTTCATCCACAAGAAATACGCCATTTTCCTTAGTCTATGGAATGGATGCCGTACAACCTGTAGAACTGGAAATACCTTCCTTACGCATCGCCTTTGGAAAGTACACTCGATGAAGTTGAATGGACTAGAGCGAGATATGAAGTGCTAATTCTACTTGATGAAAAACGACTAGAAGCTTTACATCACAATGCTACCAAACTTGCATGGCTAGACACTTTAACAAGAATGTTAAGACAAGAAACATCAAAGTAGGATACTTGGTGTTAAAAGCATTAAGGAAAAATGTTCTAGACCCAAGAGGCAAATTTAGGCCTAATTAGTCTGGACCATACATCGTCAAAACTATCCTATCAGGAGGTGCTGCAAAACTAATTGACATGGATGGTAATGAGTTCTCAAACATGAAGAATCTTGACCAACTTAAGAAGTTCTACCCATGAAAACTTGAGTCGTATACTCAAAAGAACTACATTTGGCCTGATTCCTAAGGAAAGGATACGTAGACAACCCTTAGCGGTGATGGGTGTCATAAATGGCACCCATTTGATGAGTATTTAGGTTGTTTTTACCTTCTTTTCATATCTTTCCTTCCTAATAAATGCTTAGTTTCATGCATTTGCTCTTTGTTTTACCTTTTCTCTCTTATTTTGTGGTTTTGTGCATTTATATGGTTTTTCTACTATTTTCTCCTTTATTTGCTCTCTTTTCATGGTTGTAGGTATTGTAAGAGGTCCGGGTCTTGATATTAGTGGTTTATTAAGGTGGAAGATGCCTTTGGAGTAAGATCATGGCAATAGGAAAGCTCAAGATGCAAGGAAGTGGATTCTCCAAGTTCTAGCTCTTGCGCTCTCAAGCCACGCTCTCATGAAGGAGTGGTGTTGAACCCACCTTCAAGCTCCTTTGGATCTGCCTCCTTGGTGTCCATCATCATCATTCGGTGCGCTCATTTGAAGCAATTAGCAAACGCAGGAAGCCTCAAGAAGAACCAAAGGAACCCAGAGGAGCACGGGCGCGTAATCCAAGGGCGCGGGCGCGCAGCCCTACTGCGCGAGCGCGCCCGTCCGGGTCCCCATTTTGATCGGCTTCTTTTCGCGCCTCCTATTTATACCTTGTAACCCGATTTTTGGGAGAGTAATTAGAAACAATTAGAGAGTTGTTTTTATGAAAGACTTAGGAGATGTTCAGTACATATTGGGAATCAAGATCCACAAAATGAATCTTGAAGAATGATTGGAATGAATCGAGAGACTTATGTTGATAAGGATCTTGACAAGTTCATGAAGCAAGACTCTAAGAGAGGATGTTTTCCCATGTTTCATGGTAGTACGCTCAGTAAAACTCAGTGCTTTCAAAAGCTAATAGAGTTGAGTTGTATGGATAATGTACCTTATACTTCTGCAGAAGGGTCCATTATATGTGCCATGATATGTACAAAGTAAAATGTTACATATGACTAGTGCATGTGTAGCAAGTTTCAAGTAAATGCAGAATAAGCATACTGAAAGTTGCAAAGAGCAAATCCTTGAGTACTTGAGAAGGACTAAAGCAATTTTTCTAGCTAATGGTGTTAAAAGTGAATAAGTTGTCAAAAGGTTATACGGATGCAAGTTTACCAAACAGGCAAGATGACTCTAGATGTTGATTTAGATGCACATTCGTGTCTGTATGAAGAAGGACAGTAAGCTTGAAGAGTTCAAAGCAGAATACTGTCGCGTACTCAATTTCAGAATATGTGTTTTAGCTAAAGTAAGAGTAGTTAAGGAGGAAGTTTGGATCAAATTGTCCTGTGACTAAAAGGACACCTTTGTCAAAACAAAGGAGTCAGGGTCACATCACAAATGCAAACAAATAGATATGAGATATCACCTCATTTATGAGATCAATGACAAGCGGAATGTTGTGATCTACAAAGTTTTATTATGAGTGAGAAATCACTAAACCCCTTCCATAGACTAAGATATGAGAGTCATATTAAGACTTGGATTGAAGCAAGTTATGTAATTCAAGTTGTATATGTTTTGAGAAAACATATTACATAAGGAATGCATATACTTGCAGAATTATGTTTAAAATAGAAATTTCATTTCTCTTATTTAATTATGGTTTTGGAAATTAAATAAAATGTCCAAAATAATTATGGATTGATGGGCTCATCAGGTTAATTTATTTAAATAACCTGGTGAATGAAACCCCACAGGTGAACAAAATTCATATATTATTTAAGTTCCTAGTTCGAAATCATTAAAGTGGACATAAATGATTTCAATAAATGGACTAGCATGTAAGATTGATTGATTAGCGCAATTTCATGGGCTATAGGGGCATAGAGATGCTCAGTCAATCACTTGGATATGCATGAATGATCCATGATCGAACTATTGACCTACTTTGAAGTTCAAGTATAGAGCTTCCGGATATATTAGTGGATTCCTTTGACATGAGTGGAACATTGATTTCATTCAATGGATGTTGTGACTGTGGTACACTCAAACGTCTGCCCGTAACTGGAGATTATAAAGTGAGTTTCCCGGTTATTTCAAAAGTTGAGTGGGAGCCTTGTTGCCACAAGATTAGATTGAGTCTACCTATTAAATTAGGGAATGTGTCATGGCCGCTTGAAGAGGGAGAATTCAGAAAATACGTAGCCGCGTTCAAATGCATTACTCAGTAATCATTTGGTTTTGTAATTCTAACTCAGATTTCAAGAAACGATTTGTAGATTACTATGATCTCGACATGTAATGCAATCATATTATCAAATCGACACATATTGACTTAAGGAATTTGAATATTGCACACTTGTCTTAAACAAGTGGGAGATTGAAGGATTTATGTCTTCGTCGTGTGCAATTACTAGATATATAAATGGATCAAATTATGGAGATAATTAAGTTCGGACATTTAGGTCGTCATTTTATCATAGCTAGAGGTACTAACGATCTTTGGGCTAGTAAAATAGCCTAAAGCCCAATTGGATGGATCCTATAAGGTCACACAAAGGGTCTAGATCGGGCACGAGAGGACAAGGCCCATGATGGGCCTCATCCTCTAGTATGGCCGGCCACATGGAGTGGATTGAAGAGTTTTGGGCTTCCTAACCCTAGTCTAATTGTAATATGATTATAAATAGACTAGTTGCCTAGGGTTTTCTAAGTAGTATGCAATTAACTGATTAGTGTGATCAAAACCTAATTAGCAAACACGAGACCAACCCCTCTCATACTCCTCTCTCTCACGGCTCTCTCCTCCTCCCTTGGCGCCAGTATGGTGGTTCGTGGTGGTGGTAGAACGTGGTGGCCGGTTAGTCTAATAAAGGTGGTGATCGCGGTTTTCCTCAATCACTCGACCAATCTAATATTGGTGGACGACTCGTTCGAAGCTTGTGGACTAAGTAGAGGAGCAACGCTTGGGGCTCTATTCTCTCCCTGATTTGCCTGTCAAATTGCTACGTGGAATTCATGCTTCAAAGGTCTGATTATGTGTCTTGTGTGTTATGCATGTGTTCTTGGGATTAGGTACTTTTATGAATATGATTCATGATTCTCCGCTGCGTAGTAGCTATAAACTCCTATAGTAGGTTGCGAAGAGCAGGCAGATAGTAGAGTAGCGCTCGACTACCCTTGTTAGGAGAAAAGGACCCTGACTGCAGAATCAGAACAAAGATAAGCACCCGCTGCTCAAGGGTGGTCGCATCGTCTCGAAAGGCCTCTACAAGCAGCGCCCGACGGATAGACCGGCTGCTCATCTGCACCGATCGCGACTCAGCATGGGTCTGCATAGCAATCAGCAGCTCGTCCACCTCTGGTGACAAAAGGGTAATTTCCCTACCCAAAGGAACCGCGGTCGACTAGAACTCCAGTCCAGTGATCACAGATAAGTCGAGGGGAGTGATGGTCATCTCACCCCATGGAAAATGGAACGTGTTGGTGGTGTCCCAAAAGAACTCCACCAAGCCTGGTATGATGAAACGGCTCGACCGTAAAGAATAGAGAGCCCGAGTGGCCTGCAGTAGAGGAGTCAAGCCACATGACTCCCACAACGCACGCAGCTCCGCGTTGTTGATGAAGTAAGTCTCGTACAAATGACCGATGGTATCGTTGCCTGAACCGTGGCAACGAACCCGCTTGTCGGTCATATCGAGCCTCACACGCTCCGAAATGTGGAACCTGGGCGCGAAATACAGAGTCTGCCCATCCCTCTCAGGGAACTCCCCAAGGCTAGTGGAATTCCCCTCGCCTACGTCAATAGGCTCGTCCTCCCGGTGAGCCCCGCGAGAACGAGAGCCAAAACCTCGACGACGAGTCATGCTAATCATGTTCAAGAACATGAAAAAGGTAAATTGATGGTTCTATAGTGTCTAAAGTTTGCCTAGCCGCATGATATTATGTTCATAAAAAAACAGAGTACGTAAAAGAGCATGTTTTTGATTCGACAATAAGCATTTTTGAACAATCAAACAATTTCTTGCAATACTATGACAAATATTGTGACAAATTAAGCATGAAAAGCAAGCAAAAACATGAAGAACAAGCCACATTATGTTCACGAACTCAAGGTGTTCAACAATGGCAATTTGCTTGTTTCTTCACCAAATTGAGCCAAACAAGTTTCAAAATACTCCCAAGGCAATATACAAACATAAACAAGTTGTTTCATGGCAAGAAATTCGACAAACAAAGTAAAACAAGCAAAATTGATTTCGAAATTTTCGAAAATCCGCGAATAAAAATGCACCAAATTTTCCAAAAATATAGTGATTTTGAGGAAAACATACATAGATCGGCAAACTAGAGATCACAAGCTTCAATTTGCAAAAAAGTTGAGCGAATTTTGTTAAGAAACGAAGGAGAACGAGCAAAATAAAAATTCGAGCGGAAATGAGCGAAAATGAAGAGCAGCGGTGAAATGGAGAAGAAAAGGGGTTTTATTCTGAAATCTCGACTCCATCCCGGCGCGATAAGGCTATCGCGACAAGATAGGCCTGGCGTGTTGCGATGGCACGTGGCAGCAGGCGACAACCATCTATTCTTCAGCGATGCATTTTCCTACGCCCCATATTGGTTTATGTGGACCTTATTCAGCAAATTGGGTTCCTTGATTCGTATAAGCAAATTGACATGATTAGTAGTCGGCTCGATTACAATCGCGGTAAGTGATCGACCTGATGATGATAGTCTCACTTAACTTACGCGCCTAACATTGGCTCATCCCAAGCACCAAAATATTGGTTCATCGCAAGCACCATGATATTGGTTCATAGCAAAATACAGCAAAGCAACAGCACATCAGACATTCAAGCAAGGCATTAGCAAACTGAGGATCGTTACAAGCAAAATGATCTTCGACAACGTTCCCTATTATGTGGAGGGTTGTCATAAACAACTAAAGATGACTACAAGCAGAGTCACCTTCGACAATATTCCCTAGCTTGTGGAGAATTGTCAAGAAGACGGGAGATGGCTACAAGTAGAGTTATCTCCGACTATGTTCCCTAGCTTGTGGAAGATGGTCACAAGAAAACGGGAGATGGCTACAAATAGAGTTATCTCCGACTATGTTCCCTAGCTTGCGGAAGATGGTCACAAAACAACAGAAGATCGCTACAAGCGGAGCAATCTTCGATGGTGTTCCCTAGCTTGCGGAGGACTGTAACAGAAAAAATGAAGACAGCTACAAGCAGAGCGGTCTTCGGCGACGTTCCCCTGGCTTGAGGAAGGTTGTAACAAATACGGAAAAAATCAGTTACCCTAGAGACGTGTACTCGACGGTCAAGATACGCATTTCTAACTCTTTTATCTATTTAACTAATGTTAGTTTGCAGGTATCGGCGTTGCAAGAATGATTTAGGGTTACAGAACGTTCTGAATCATTCTCCGTCCCTATCGCTACTTTGACTTTTGTTTTCAAAACTTACACTTCTCCAAACTCAGTCAAAGTGGGGGCTTATGTAGACACCTGATTGTATCTCCCCAAAAACAAAACCCAGTGATGAATATTTTTCACGTCATGTGATTATCGAACGAGGTGAAATGTGAAAGAGTCTCATGATGCACATGTTTTTTTTAATAAAAATACTTCTTTCTAATTTCAAAAATATTTCTTTTCGCACCTTATTTATGAAAATACATCCAGTCCAATTTAGTTTGGACCGTGATATGAGTCCAATAACAGTGTAGTTGGATAGGGCTTGAAAAGAGCTTTCTAACGACATATTATAAGCCCTATTCTGATGAATAATGAGTAAGTTATGGCCAAAATACTAAATTGGGCCCGAAATGATTTTATATGGCCCAATGATCAAGTGGAGGCCCATTAATTATCATTTCTAAAGTTATTAGGAATTTCTTTAATTTTCTAGGATAATCTAGAGGGTTATTTTAAATTCTAATGGAATTAGGATTAATAATTATACTTTTATTTTATTTAGAAAAGATAAAGAATTTAATTTGGAATAAAACAAGTGTTTTAAAAGATAAAACTGATTTTAATTAAGATAATTACGGAAGTCTAACTACCTAATTATATTAGGAAAAGGACTCCGTATAGGATTTTTATCCTGATCGAGTCATCACGTTGCGAAGAGCCTATCGCGTCTCGATAGGGGCTGTTTTACTTCGACTCAAATTCAAACTCTTTTCTAAACGTTTTGGATGTTTTCTCTATAAATAGGGGCGTTATTTCCCGTTTTCAATCATCAACAATCATCTAATTCTATTCTATTCTCTCTCTCAAAGCTAGAAGCTTGTTCTTTCTCCCTCTTTCGAAGCCTTCCCTTTACAAAATACAATACCACATTCATGAGTCTTAGACGCACCTAACCAAGCTCGAAGTTGCTTTCGCCCTTGACGTGAAAGGTTGCTAATTTCTGAAGGTTTGGTCCCAAATCTCTATTTCAATTATTTAAATTAATTGTTTGATTTAATATTTTCCTTGAAGTTACTAACATGTGTAATTTTTTGATAGAAAGAGGTACGAGACAACAAAGTAAGTAGTTTTATTACTCTATATCTTTAGGAAGCATGCTTATATTATTTTAATTCCTAGTATCATGTTAGGATGTTTTTATTGCTTTCTAATATCATGCTTAGGTTGCTACTTATTTTCTTTTATCATGTTAGTATCATGTTAGGGATAAAGCTTTGATCTTTATTGTTTAGCGACATACTAGGATTTGTTATTAATCATGTTAGTATCATGCCTAGGATCTTGCTAATAATATTATTATGCTTCATTGATATTATTATTATGATGATGATTTGTTGTATCAATATATTATTATGTTGCTTGATGTATTATTGTTATTGCTTAATCATGCCCTCTCTTGCAGGATTAAAGGGGATTTGTACTTGAAATCACGCTTAATAAGATAATTTATAATTTTATTTAGGCTAATGTGATTTTAATTCAAGTGATCGCCAATAATAGTTTTGTTTGTGCATTAATATTCAACCAACATAGATTAAACAGGTTTAGGATTAATATATTGATTGTATGTTAGTCGGAAAGCGCACATGAATATGAGAAGAATAAAGTAGAGGCCTATTTAGGGTAGTTTCAATCTCTTTTAGGTTGGATTTGTACCTTCATCCCCGAATATCCAGTCATGGTTCTAGACCACTATGGAGTTAGCGATCTTATGGATCGTGAAAGGGTGTAACCTTCACCCCGTGAATGGTTTACAAGTGCCTAAAACTTATTGGCGACTCTTTTGCTCTAGCTTCCTTCCCTTTGGACGCCACCATACTTAAGTGTATGATCACAGTGGGGCTCAAGAGTGGGATTCTTGAAATATTCCCTACACCTTTTGTTCAGGAGGCCAAGACAAAGTCGTGGATTGCTCTAAAGCAGTCCCAAAGAGAGCCACCCCAGCTGTCACCTAGTGGGGACTCCAAGTCCGTGGATCAGACTACTGAGTCGATCCACGAAAAGTACGTACGAACGGACGATGAGGGTAAGTCCACCCCTGCAAAACTGACCGGCCCAATCTCGACTCCGCATGTCGAGTTAGTTAAAAAATCTGATTGGCAAACGACTGCCTCTTAGTCGGCCGAGGGTCAACTCAGTCGCTAGGACGGAGGTGGGGACGAACTCGTACCTCCTCTTGCTTTCAACCTTCCCACCCCACCATCTTTCTCGGATGGTAAGGTTCTTGTCATTAGGGGTGTGCAGAAATGGACCTGGACCGAAAAACTGACCGGAACAAGACCGCAGGATTTCGGGTCAGTCTTTGGTCCGTAGAAATTGGTGATTCGGGTTTCTGGTCTGGTCCGGTCTGGGTAAAACCCGGAATATTACGGTCTGGACCGGAATCCCGGGAAAATGTGGTTTTTTTTTATAAATTTCCTAAAAACCCTAAGTTTCTAACAGCCTAATTTTTCATTTTCACGCCTCTTTCCTCTTCTCACTCCTCTTCTCCTCTCTCCACGGACCACCGCTGCTCCACCTCCAATCCTCCACCGGGCACCGCCTTCATCTCCACCAGCCTGACGCGACTTCCAGCCTCCAAGTATGTCCATGTCTAATTTTTTTTTTGTTTAAATAAAATCAATTATATACTGAAATAGCCTGCACCGCCTTCATGTCTGTTTGCTGCAACGCTCATTCCGCAGGTCCGATCCAGCCGTTGCCGCCTCACTGGTCCTGTTCTAGCCGCCTTCAGGTTTGTCTTTTTTTTTTCTTTTCGGTTTTGTTTTGTGTACTTACTGTACTCTACTTATGTATAATTGTTAATTGTTAATTGAATAAATCGTATAATGTATGAATATAGTGTTATAAATTATAATTTATTTCTATTGATTTGTTTAATTTATATGTCAAGAACCACTAATTTGTCTATGCATAAAAATCAGATTTGTTTTTATTTTATTTTTCTTTCTACTGATTTGTTTAATTTATATGTCAAGAACCACTAATTTGCCTATGCATAAAATTAGATTTGTTTTATTTTTTCTTTCTATTGATTTGTTTAATTTATATGTCAAGAACCACTACTTTGTCTATTTTCAGACTCTGAAATTAGAACTTTGTTTCACTGTCATTTTATATTGGTAATTCTACTTAGAAGTTTTAGTGTTGCTACTTGCTAGGCAATTTTGGATATAATAGTATGTTAATGATCAATTATTTAATTTGTTTTCCAGAGTATTACTATTCAATTGTTCAAGTATAAGCATACAAGTATACAACAACGGATTCATATTCATGCAATGTAAGTTTCTTGCGTGTTCTTTTGTTTTTAAAAATGTTTTTGATTTGTCATCTATTTGTATTCTTAACATATAATTACATATAATGTTGTAGATGTCGAGCTCCCAATCTAAAAGGGCACCTATATACTCTTCTAATCAAACGACACAAACACTTTCGGATGCTGCTAACAACACCGATATTGATTTGTTGCGGGAATCCTTGCCTCCGGACAAGACACTTATGGAGGGACGGAAGTATTTGATCAGAACAAAAACCAAGAGAAAGGCTGAATATTGGAATAACTACATTGAGTACTTAGATGATGGTGGCAAACTACGTGCTGAATGTAAGTTTTGTCCAAAAACTTTTGCTTTTGATGGCAATGTTAATGGTACTAAACATGTTAAAAACCATTCTGAAAGTTGCTTTGGTAATCCTAAAAATAAAGACAAGGGTAAGGGTAAGCAAAGTCAATTGAATTATCAACATGGGGATAATGAAAATGAGGCTAGAAAAATGAAGTGTGGGGTTGTAAATTTTAAAGAGGTTAGAGAAGCATTGATTTGTATGGTCATTACTGATGAACTGTCATTCAAACATGTTGAAAAACCTGGTTTTAAGTATTTTGTGAAAGTTGCTTCTCCTGGGTTTACCATTCCTAGTCGTACAACTATTGCCCGTGATTGTTTACGCCTTTATCATCATGAAAAGGAAATACTTAAACAATCATTTGAGAGATGTCAAAAAATTTGTGTCACAACTGATACTTGGACCTCAATTCAAGGAATCAACTATATGTGACTCACAGCTCATTACATAGATAGTGATTGGAAATTGAATAAAAAAAATTATAAATTTTTGTCCTATTTCTAGTCATAAGGGTGAGGCCATTGGTAAAGCAGTTGAGGCATGTTTAGAGTATTGGGGAATCGAGGATAAGTTGTACAATGTTATAGTTGATAATGCTAGCTCTAATGATCTTGCTTGTGCACATTTGAAAAGAATGGTTCAACGAACTGGATGTGTTAATAATGGAAATTCTCTTCATGTTCAATGCATAGCTCATATTATTAATCTTATTGTGTGGGATGGTATTAGGGAGCATGGTGTGTGCATTGATAGGGTTAGACATGCTGTAAAATATATCAAGAATTCTCATGCTAGAATTGCTAGGTTCAAAGATCTTGCTCAAAAAGCTAATATACAAAACAAATCTTCTTTATGCTTTGATGTCCCTGCTCGATGGAATTCAACTTACATGATGTTGGAAACAGCTTTGAAATTCAAAAAGTTTTTGGTAGGGTGTCACTTCCCAATGGAAAAGGTGTGAAGGATAATGAAAAACCTCCTGAACATGACGATTGGGTGAAGGTGGGAAGGTTAGTTTTGTTTTTGGAGGAGTTATATCATTTGACTCATCAAATCTCTGGTTCTCTTTATGTGACAAGTAATAAAGGTTTGTTTGACATTGCATATGTTTATGATTTGTTAAATGGATGGGAAAAAGTGATTATTTGGATTTTCAAGCTATGGCCATTTCAATGAAGGAAAAATTTGATAAATATTGGGGGAATGTGGCAAACATGAATATGTTTATATATGTTGCTGCAATTCTTGATCATCAATCTAAATTCGTATTGTTGAGGAAATACTTAGTGATATATATGGAGAGGAAGAAGGGATAAGACTTGGTGCTAAAGTAAAGCAATTTACTTGCTCTTTATTTGAAGAGTAAAAAAATTTGTATTCTTCCTTCACTACAAGAAAATTTATCTATAGAGGCAAAACTTTGAGGCAATTAATTTTTTATAGTCTCTAAAAGATATATTTAGCATCAATTAAAATCTGTTTGTCTCTAAAAGTTATTTTTAGCATTAATGGTTTATAGAATGCCCCTAAAAGTTCTTTGTAGCATCAATGAAAATATTGTTGCCTCTAAAAGTTACTTTTAGCATTAATAGATTATAAATTGTCTCTAAAAGTTCATTTTTGGCATTAGTGAGAATGTGGTTGTCTCTAAAACTTCTTTTTAGGAATAATGAATTTTGTGTTGCCTCTAAATGTTCTTTTTAGCATTCGAGAAATTATAGTTGCCTCTAAAACTTTTTTGTTACCTCTTAAAAAACAAGAAATTGTATCTGTATTACGTATAGTGATGCATCAAAAGGGAAATGATCAAGTGTATTTTTCTTTTGTGAGACTTTTATAATTGGAGCCTTTAAAGTTATGAATAGGTTAAGATGTGTTCATTTCTTACATCAAAAAAATTTTTATTGAAAGGGGCAAAGGAAATACTTCATATTACTTATACGTATATTTTTTTTGTAATTGTAGAATTGTAGTTGATCTAAGTATAAGTGTTTTAGTTCATGCAGGTTGGTGATGGGGGAGGCATTGATCCATGTAAACAACAACATACATTGACAAATTACTCGTGAATTATGGATAATAGTATCATAATTTCATACTATAATATAAGATACTATAATGACGTAGACTACGAGCATATATATGGCTTAATTTTGTAGGCTATATTTTTTTATCTATAATAAGAGGCATACTAGCCTAGTTTGTAATAAGGACGATAAAGACTTGGACCATTTGATCGAGAGTAAGTACAACAATATTTCTGCATCCCTTGGCTTATTCCTAAATTAAGCTACTTTTTTTTTCTTTTTTTTTTCTTTTTAGTGGATCATGTAACCCACTAGGCCACTAATTAGATCATAAGTGTATAAATAAGTAATTAAATATCAAATACTTCTTATGTAGCCTAGTGGGCCACGGTTGGGACCTTTAAAATAGCTTATGCACACTAGGCTAGTGGCTTTAGATTCTCTACTAAGCTTGATCAATAGTCATCAAAGTGGTTTATGTCCAACGTATGATCTTCAACTGTCTTGAGTTTTGTTGTCCATAATCATTTGCAGTTATATTATCATTCTTTAGATGTACCTGTCATATTAGAACAAAAAAAAACATAAATACCTGTAAATAAATATTAGAAATCAAAGCTAAAAAAAAAAACGTATGTGAATAAATCGAATCATGATGATATATAAAAAAAAATCATTGTGTAAAGTAGGAATCTATAGATTAAACAACAACAGTACTTATTATTAAATTAATTTTTTTTTTTTAAAAAAAAAGAACAAGATAAAAAAAAAAATTGTTAACAACAAAAACAGAAAAACAATAATAACAAAAAGGGTCATTGATACATAGTATCCATATGATTAGTTCCGTCATGATCATTGAGCTCTGGGACATCATATGAGTTTCTTGGTGTGGTCTCAACTATAACCTTCCAATTAGGCTTTAAAACATCATTCACATAAAATACTTGACGAGCCTGTGTAGCTAAAATGTATGGATCATTAGCTAACAACTTTGATGTATTAATGCTTATGAAGTCAAAACAGTCAGTATTGATCCCTCGACCATGAGTGTGCACATCCCACCAGTCACACTTAAACAAAGTAACACGATTTCCTCCTATATATTGAACTTCTATGATTTCTTGTAAGAGGCCATAATAATTAAGGGTTGTTGATCCACTTTCTCCATTCACAACAATCCCACTATTTTGTGTTTCTCTTGTCCTTTCACTATCTTTGGTACGAAACATAAATCCATTAGCCATGTAGCCATTTAAAGATATCACTGCACGATCCGGACCTTGTGCTAATGCTCTTAAGTTAGTTGTAGCACTTGGATGGTTTTCCTTTGACAAAATTGTCACCTATAAAATAGATAAATATAAGTAAACATAGAAAATTATCATAAAAAGCCGTAAAAAAAATATTAAACCAAAACATCATAACAATTTAATTTCTAAGTTTGCATGAAACTTTATATAAACCAAACATCATTATTTACTATTTAATAATCATTATAATGAAAAATTTGACAACTTAAGGACTTGGGTTTATGAAAGAGATCAAGAAATACAAGATTGGTAATATAGCACAGCACAACTAATAAGGGGCTGATGGGGGTTCTAAAATAGATGGATCACTTAAAAGTTAAAATCACTAACTTGAAACTAACATGGCTGCTTGAGATATTAGACTAGTTAGTTAAACTTAAAGTCATGAAGTTTGATTGCTTGATTTCAAGTATATTATTTATTCATCTTGTCTGACAATATTAATCTAATTATAGGTACGTAGTATCAAATTATGAGTATTGTTGGTCTTTCTAATGAAAATATTAATCTAGTAGGATTAAACCCAAACCTAACATAATGCCTTCTAAACATTCAGTCTATTACAGTTGAACATGGTCTTAACACAAACCCCATGAATAAATCCCTATCATGTATGCACTGGCACTTATAGTACCTAGTAAGTAACGAAGCTTAATACCAAAACTGCAGGATAAAGTTATATTCTAAAGGCTTGTACATAAAACATTATTCATATGGGTTTGGCAGCTAAATTTGATGTCAATTTAAAAAGTGTCTCATTAGCACTAAAACAGAGAGGCAAATGACATACTAAAAAATTGGCAAAAATACTAGGAACATAAGACTCTTAAACCTATAAGTATGGGAACCCCCTGTCAAGTATGGGAACCCCCTGTCATGACTGTCAAGAATGTGCAGACATATACGCCATAACAAAAAAATTAAGGCTACTTTTCACAACTAGAACAGTCTCCCACCAGAAGAGGATATATTAATTCCTTGATAGTTACAAATATCTTATCAGATTTATGAGAATGCTAAGTATAGGCTATTTGTTGGTTCGATGATAGATCCATAACCATATGACTAAAAATGTGGTAACACATACATATTTTCAAAATAGGAAAAATATTAAGAAATAAATAAACACTTACTTGATCTCTAAACCATTTTGTGAAATCTTTCTTATGAGACGAAATCATTCTCTTGTTACTTGTAGCATTGCGAGTGTACTCACTGTGATAGATAATTACCAAAGTTATATATATTTTTTCTATCAAAAATAATCTTTATACTTGCTAAAATATATAAGACTTACTCAATAAATGGTTGTACTTCGTCACAATTATTCAACACATAAAAGTGAACTTCTTCCCATTCCTTTGTAGTAAGTAAACGAGGACATTCCTTCCCAAATGCTCTACCTCTTGTCTCAAATATAGGTAGGATATCAGCTGAAAAGATTTCACGATCATCATAAATTCTATCTTGTTTATTAAATTTTGTCTCTATATCCTCCATATATCTTGAACAAAATGTCAAGCATTCCTCTAAAAGATAACCTTCTGCCATTGATCCTTCCGGGTGGCCTTTATTGCGTACATAACCTTTTAATTTTCCAAGATACCTGTAAGAAAATAGTAAAACTTACATATTTGATTAAAATAATAATAATAATAATAATAATAATTATTATAAAAACAAGAAGAATGAAAATTATGTACCTTTCGATGGGGTACATCCAACGATAATGAACTGGTCCTGCAATCAAAGCTTCACTTGCAAGGTGAACAGGTAAGTGTAGCATGATTACAAAAAAGGAAGGTGGAAAAATTCTTTCTAGCTCACATAGGGTTACACCAATTTGTTTTTCGAGTTTCTCTAACTCATCAATCTTCAAAGCCTTTGAACATAACTCTTTGAAAAAGGTGCTCAACTGAATAAGTGGAGCAGACAATGATTTAGGCCAACCACGTATAGCAAGAGGCAATAGATGCTCTATAATAACATGATAATCATGGCTTTTTAATCCTAAGAGTTTACGTTCTTTGAGGAGGGAATTTTTTGAAATATTTGAAGCAAACCCATCTGGAAACTTCACACTAGTCAAAAAATTACACATATCTCTCTTTTGCTCCAAAGATAATGTATGAGGAGCTGGAGGTAGCTCATTTGATTTATCAGGACGTGTTATAGGGTGCAATGACTTTCTAATTTTCATTTCCTGTAGATCAAGACGTGCACTTAAATTATCCTTACCTTTTCCTTCAATATCTAGTAGAGTCGCAAGTAAAGTTTCACACACATTTTTTTCTATATGCATCACATCCAAATTATGGCGTATCAAAAGATTACTCCAATATGGCAATTCAAAGAAAATGCTCTTCTTTCGCCATAATTTTGTTTGTTTTTTCTTTTTCTTATCACGCCTTCTCTTTTTCTTATTACACTCAGCTTGTTCAGCATCAATTTGTTGTAGCAATTCCTCACCGGATAATGGTTTAGGTGCAGGTCTTAGCTCTTGTTTCCCATCAAAGGCTCTTCCATCATACCTCCATTTATGATCTAAAGGTAAAAATCTACGATGACACATATAACAATGTTTATTTCCATTTGGTAACCACTGAGAACAAGTATCACTATTACAAGAGGGACAACCAACAGCTCCTCCAGTTCTCCAACCAGATAAATCACCATAGGCTGGATAATCACTTATTGTCCATAACAAAGATGCATGCATTTTAAAGTTCTCTTTCTTTGAAGCATCATATGTTTCAACACCAACTTCCCAAAGTAATTTTAGCTCCTCTATTAAAGGTTGCAAGTAAACATCAATTTTATCTTTCGGCCCCTTAGGACCTGGTATAAGCATTGAAAGAATGAAAGAATGTTGTTTCATACAAAGCCACGGCGGTAAATTATATGGTATAAGAACTACGGGCCATGTACTATGAGGAATATGACCATTTCTAAAGGGGCTAAACCCATCACTTGCTAACCCAAGGCGGACATTACGAGGTTCAGAGGCAAATGAAGGATATTTTTTATCAAAAAATTTCCATGCTTTAGAGTCTGCTGGATGTCTCATTAAACCATCATCGACACGTTCATCACTATGCCACCTCATACTTGCTGCAGTTTTGGATGACATATACATTCTTTGAAGCCGGGGAATTAAAGGAAAATAACGCATTATCTTGCTAGGAGTCCTTCGAGGCTTACATTGTGAGGTGGAAGATCCATTATTACGTTCATCAATTTTCCATCTAGAAGCATGGAACTTAACACACTCGTCTGCATTCGCATGATCCTTCCAATACAGCATACAATTATTGGGACATGCATCAATTTTGATGGACTCAAGAGATAGGCTCTTTATCATCTTTTGAGCATCATAAAAAGATTCTGGCAGAGTGTTACCTTCAGGCAATGCTTCTTTAAATAGATCAAGAATCATAGACAAGCTTTTATCACTTATTCCACCTAAGCATTTTATGTGGAATAACTTAAGTAAGAAAGACAGTTTTGAGAATTGCTTACAGCCAGGATACAACTCTAACTCAAGATCACCCATCAATTTGTAAAAGTTTTTTGTTGCTTCTGGAGGATCTTTGAATTCATTCACACCAATTGTCTCGTCCCCAAGAACATTTTCATATTGAACTCCAAAGGCATCATGTAGCATATCAGACATAACATCATGCTCATTCAATGGGTATTCATTTGACTCATCAATTATAACATTATCATGAATTGTTGAATCATTAACACTTTCTCCATGTCGCAACCAACGTGTATAACTCTTAACAATCCCAAATTTAAGCAAATCTAACTCTATTTCGTCTCTACATTTTCTCCTTTCATTATTGCATTTGACACATGGGCAAGGTGCTACAGCTTTGACATTTTTTTCAGAAAAAGCAAATTCTAAAAACTCTTTTACGCCAATCTTGTACCTAGGATCATTTTTTTTGTATTGCATCCACTCACGATTCTTTGACACCATGATGTCCTATACATATTAAAATGTATAAACAAGTTGATTACATTAAAAGATGTTGTAACATAGCTACGAATTAACAACACAAAATTAAGCAAATAGAAATTTACAAGGGACTAAAAAGGTACTTGGCTGATTATATTAGTTAATGTGTCCACAATACTCTAATTACTGCATTAGTTTGTCAAATTGACATATAAAGATACTCAAAATATCATGAAGCAGTTTGCACACGTATTTGATTAATTGCCTTTTATGGAGATTAATACATTATAGTTTGATTAATTGCCAATTTTATGGCGATTAATTAACAAAATTTAGTTCCTTACAATCGTTTTACCAAAAGCCAACAAAATTTGGTTTTGCCTTTTATGGCGATTAATACATTATATAATAGGATGAAATTCATGAAAAATTGATAATTTTAACATTCAAATTCACTTCCACCATCAAATTTCAATATAAAATTATGAAAATAAACTGAAGAACAGGAACCCTAAATCCAGAAACACTATATTAAAAACATTATTTCTATTGATAAAGTAAACAAATCAAATTAAATTACCTTGAACAGTGAGACGTACTCCAAAAAAAAATCAAATTGGGCTAAATCCAAGCTTTTTTCTTCGTCTTGTTCCTCTGTTTCGTTCCAGAAATTGAGTAGTATTATTCCTACAAATTTGACTTTTGAGATTGCTTATGGTGATAGTAAAAAAGGAAACTTTGATAAAGATAGTTAGACAAAGGTTAATTTACCAAAATTTAGATAAAGAAACTTTGGTGGGATGTTTTGATTTTTGGGAAAATAATGGCGGAATTTACAAAGGCCTTGCCGCCTTAACATTGTTGGGGTTTTTAGTTTCTTTTTTTTATAGATATTTTTTTATTTTATTAATGTTGTAAGGCATGTAATAAGGCAGTAAGATGGAATCGAGGGATGCTCTTGTTTCTTTCTCTTTTTTTTGAAACATAAAGTAAATATTTTTGTTTGTTTCTTTCTTTTTATTGGGATTTTAGTTACCTAAATTCATGACAAAATCACGCCAGATCGGTGTAATAATTTGTACTTTTTTATTTTTTTTATTGTAGTTGTTAAAATTTATTTCTCATATAATTTAAAGTAATTTTAGAAAAATTTAACATAATATATGCAATTGGTTGAGATTAAAAGTCATTGCATCTTGTGTGCGGCTGGCCACTCAGCTGGTCGCTTATAAAAAGGAAAAATTAGCCCTTATAACACTGACTAGGTGACTCTTATAACACTACTAAGTAACTCCCTGTAATGTTGACCGAATAACCCCTTACACTGACCAGGTAACTCTTATAACGTTGATCGAGTAACCCATTGTATCACAAACAAAGTAACCCCTATGATACAAAACTGTCCTGAACTAAACTAAAATTAGGCTAAAGCGAACATGCCCACTCCCTCCTATTCTTCCACTACTTTTGTTTTTTATAATTTTTTCTAATACGTATAAAAAGCTTATATTATGATAACATACATAAGACTAATCCAAAAGTATTTTACATAGCAACAAAGTGCATATAGGCGTATAACACCTACTTCCACCGTTCTTTTTTATTTGACCCCCTTTGACTTTTACACTATTCACCATCCCTCCTTTGACTGTCTTTTGTGAATAGTATGTAAGGAAAAAAATATGCATGCGGGATCTTTTGAATTCGTCTCAATAAGTACTATCATAATATATAACTTATGTAATTTTTACTTTTGGAGAATTAAACTTATTGATCGTTAAAGTTTTGCATTAGCAAGCATGATAAAAGAAACATGTCAAGTAAAAAAGAATAGAGGAAGTATATGTTAAGCATGAATATATGAGGGCATTATGGGGTTTTTTTTTTCATTAGATGTTTTTTACATTAGTATTTTTTTTTAAATTAATATGCATGTGTAATGTGCCATTGAAGTATAAGTTGTCTTAGGGCTTGTTCTGATTTACTGAGTTCGGCTGAACTAGATTGAACTGAACTAAATATTTTATTAAAGAAGGAAATTAGGAACTGAACTAAACTAAAAATAAGGTGAAAAAAACCCTTAATAGTACTTTTGTGTACTATTATGCATATAGTAATACCTTTTGTCATCCTTTATTGTTGATTATTTTCTCCTAAAATACTTATCACCTATTATGCTGTTGTGGTGCATTTTACCATCCTATATGTTTCTTAAAAATATAGGTGTTATGTGCCAATGCTTAACCATATATAGCAACTGAACTGAACTGAACTGATTGGAGCTGAACTGAATTGAACTGAACTGAACTGAACTAAACTGAAATAAATATTTAATGAGTGAGGGAAATTAGGAGCTGAACTGAACTGAACTGATTGGAGCTGAACTGAACTGAACTGAACGGATTAGAGCTGAACTGAACTGAACTGAAATTAAGTAAATATGAACAGGCCCGTAATATTTTTTTAAAGGAAGCTACATTGTTATTATAACATGAATGTAGTAATTTTTTGTTGTAGCTAATGTTGTATATACATATATATTATACTCAATAGACTTCAATCTTTTCCCATCCCCTACAACAACTCCACAAACGAAGGAAAGCAAAAAAAAAAAAAAAAAAAAAAAAAAAAAGAAGAAACCCCACCACCTAAACAAAGGCCTCGTATCTTCCGCCAGTATTTATCCCAAAAGGAACTAAACAACCCACCAAATCTTCCTAACTTATCTTCAATTCCAACAATTTAGAAAAAAAAATGAAAGAAAATGAAAATATTGGTTATCTTGGCGGAATCATGATCCTAAATAGGGAAATTTTCGGATCCAAACTAGCCCCAAAAATTGAGAGGGAATTTTATTGTTTTCATCTATTATTCCCTCCTAAAATTTTCACCAATTTTGAAATATGGGGTAAATAATCCCATGTTTATCTTACTTTATCAAATTTTCCTTCTATAATTATACTATACAATCTCAGAAGTTAAATTAAAAAAATTATACTACTCAATCTCGGAGAGAAACCTAACGAAGTAAATAGCGATTGGAATCAGCCGAATTTGATTTGTTGGAGTACATTTCACCATCCAAGGTAATTAATTTGTTTGATTCGTTAATACAAGTAATTTCTGCTATTTTTAATTTTTATTTTAATTTAAAGGTATTCATAATTTTTAGACTGAACTGCGAATTTAGGGTTATTATTCATAATTTTTAAATTGAGTTATGTTTTCTGAATGTGGAATTGCATTTTGATGCAAAAATGTAACAACTTTGATGTTTATTGTCTACCAGTATACTGTAAAGGATGTTTTGATTAATGTATACCACTATTTAAGCTGAATTAAAATGTGTTTATAGGTTGATTTTTGTGCAAATGTGTGTAGATTACTGAGTTTTGTGAGAAAAAAAGAGATATTAGAATAAACAACATATAACAATGTCTCATGTGAGTAAAAAAGTTATCACACTCACGAATTTCATAATGTTATATGATGTCTTTATCTTCATGAAAGGAACTAGACCAAACTGTTGCAAGTTTTGACTTAAGAGATTTTAAGGAACTAGCTTTTGTTACAAGGGCATATTAATCAAGTACATATACAGATAACTTTATGATGTTTTTGTCAACTTGACAAATTATTCCGGCCAATAATTTAAATACTTTTTGCTTTAATTTAGAATTCTACAAAGTTTTAATCTATTGTAATGATTTGATTTATGCACATACTTAGAGTAGTTTATCAGAACTTTGATTTTAAAGACTTTTTCCTTTTTAGCTCCAAAATGTCAAGATCAGGAGGAAAAACTCTTTTAAAGCAAGATTACATAGCTCAAAATGAGTACGATCTACAAAGACTCAAGACAATTGAAGTTAACAAAATGAGAATGAAGACGTTGGGCATAAAGCGCATTGCCGCTTCTTTGACGAGCTTAGTAGATAGCTCAAAAGTTAAGAAAAGTAAACAAAAGTGTAATGCTTCTCTTGACAAAGATGGTGATTATCTACCTAATGAGGATGAAGAAGTTGAGTACGAGAAAGAAACTCACACTGAGACTTCAAATAAAAAGGTATTGATTTATTTTGTTGTTCAACTTTTTAATACTTTCACAATATATTGTTGAGATATTAACATGTTATTTTACCATTATGTATTCCAAATTTAATAGCAGTGTAACTATTGAAAAGTTCCTTCATAAAGTTTTCCTTAGATAATATCTATTATTTATGCATATTTTATAACTGGCCTGGGTACCTATTCTTTATTATTAAATTTTCCAGGTTAAAATTAATAAGATCAAAGAAAGGGGTCGAACAAGCAATGTCATTCCACCAATGTCAATTGCTAGGATTTTAAGGTCAAATAAAGAAAAACAGACAAGACATGGAAATAAAAATTCTGATAAAATCAGAACAACCATCAAAGCTATACAAGGTTACTTTTTATACACTTATATAATTTAATATTTGATCAAGATACGCATTTATATTTCATTAATCTTTAAATTTTAACTCTTACTAGGTTCTCAACAAAGAAATGAAGGTGATAGCAGTGGTCATTGTCAAGGTACATTTATAAAAATATTATGATTTCATTATACAAGAGTCTTTTTTAGAATGTTTATGCAATTTCTGAACTCTGGCATATTCAATTAACTTGAACCTAATTAAAATGCACTTGATATAGTACGAGATGACGTGCAGCACCATGAGAACTATGATGATAATGATTTGCTAAATCAAGAAGGTGATAATAATTTAGATGTTACAAGAGACATTGATTTGGAAGATCAAGAAGATGTCAACAATGCAGACATGATTAGAAGTAATGATGATGAAACACCTATAAATAATGAAATAGAAGACAACAATGGTATTTCTTGTTATTATTTTTTCAATGATTTTTTTAATTTATTTTTACTTTGCACGAATTAATACATTCTATAATGTTTGTATGCTATAGGAAATAAAAAAAAGAAAAAAACTTATAAGACCAAAACTCCAAGAGGTCCTACAAGAAATCTTCAAATGGCAAAAATGAGACCCGGTGAGAAAAAAAAAAGTGGATTTCAACATAAAGGGTCAGCCGATTGGTGTAAATAGAGCTTGTTTGGCAAGTTATTGTGGTGCCCTTGTTAGAGATCCTCTTAATGCTCCACTTTGTGAGGTGAAAGTATTTTCAGAAATTCCAAAAGAAAATAAGGAGAAGATGTGGCAACTTGTTCTGGTATTTTTCTTTTTTAAATTTATATCTTGTTACAAATAAATTATGTTCTTGTAATTTTTTTTTCTAATAACTACACTTGTATGTATCGTCAAGGAAAAATTTGATATTGGACTTGAGGATGACCAAGATGAAGAGGAACGTGATATGAAGTTAAAGGAAAGGAAAAAGTATATCATGGGATCTTTAAATAAGAAGTACAGGGGTTATCGCGCAAGATTGAAAAGAGGTTATTATGATACCAAGGATACAGATGAAGATCGACTTAAAGAAGAGAATATGCCCCCAAATGTCGATGAAAATGACTGGAAATGGCTTGTTACATATTTTGGGTCAAAAGAATTTCAGGTATAATAAAATTTTAACATATATTTCTTTATTTCTCTTTGAGTTTTGGACATCAATTATATATTCCTTTTCATTTTTTCAAATTCTAAAGGGCATAAGTAAAAGAAATGTTGACAATCGATCTTACCAAGATGCTGGACACACTGCTGGGACAAAGAGTTTTGCTCAAAAAGCTGAAGATATGGTAAACTCTTTTTTTTTTATCTATTTTTATATACAAAATAAAACTTAATTTGATGATATGACTTTTTATAATATCAGTTTAAGCGTGACAAAGTAATGCCGAGCATGTTGGATTTATATGAGGAAACTCATTCAAAAAGTGATAAAGCACCTATCACTGAAGTGGCAAAAGAAACCATGGTATCTTTTTTTATTTCTATATTATTTTTTTGTACGGGTATTTCTATATTGTTAAAGATTAGACAATTATGAAAATAAAATGTGAATATAGTATATATGTGTTGTGATTGAAATGATGCTAGAGTTGTTTATGTTTATTATGTGACAAAGAAAGTTGAAACAAATTATTAAAGTTGATTTTCAATCATTTTATGAAGGAAATGCTGTCAAAATTTCTTTAGAAATGGAGATACATTTAAATTGTTTTTAGTTCAAAAGAACGTGACCTTTTTCTTCGTCTTGAATAAATCTTATGTATATGTAATTGATTTCATTTGTGAATATTAGTGTTTATCAGTAGTTTTTCATTGTTTGTATATCTTACATATAATTTTTTTATGTAGTCAAAAATTAAAGAGCTCCTTGTGCAACGTGAGGCGGGAGAAATAGACATGACCGATGAAGAAATCTATGCAAAAGTTAAACCCGTTGGTAAACATGGTCGTTATCGTGGCAAGGGAGTTAGTCCTTCTATTACATCATTATATGGGACATTTAGTGAAGGTGAAAAGTTACGCAAAGAAGCCGATGAGGCAAAGAATGAGGCAATAGAGGCTAAAAAAGAGGTAAAAGAAATAAATGTGAAAAATAAAGCCCTGACGAAAAAGATGAGAGGGCTTCAGAAGGAAATGGAGGTTATGAAAGGTTTCATGGGAAATATTTTGAACCATCTAGGCTATGATTTGTCTGAAACAAATATGGATGAGGTATATTTCATTATTTAATATTTTTTTACATGTATATTATTTAATATTGTTATATGATAATATAATTAAATTTGATTTTTTTATTGCATATTAATTATGATATTATAGGTTAATGATGATGTGGATGAAGATGAAGATGAAGATGAGGATGATGATGATGATGATGATGATGATGATGATGAGAATGAGAATGAGGATGGAGAGGATGATAAAATGCAAGAAGATGAAGAGGAGTAGTACTATTTATTATATTCATTGTAAGTTTTAGTATTGTTTTGTTTCTGCTATTAGGAGCTTATAAACCATAATCAGCGGTGGTTGTCTTTGATTGTTCATTGATATGATTTCTATGTTATAAATATAGTCCTAACATTGCCTAAACCGTCCAGATTTTGAGCTTCCAATTTTAATATATATGTAATGTCTCTTGCGTCTAGATGATCAGTTTACTCGTTAATCAAAATTCAACATGGCAACTCTTTTTATTACTTAGTTAAGAAATTAGAAATTATTACCTGTGGAATTACCTCTAAAATACTAGTTGTTTATGAGAACCTTACTCTCATAACATTGGTTATGGGTAGGGATTAGTGATGCTATCTTTGAAGTTGATGTTGACCATCCAGAAACAGTTTGCTAATGAAATGAAAATTTGTGTGTAAAAGTTGATTTTTTATTTTGTTTTTTTTATTAAATGTACTCTGTTGTGTATGACCAAATACCATGTTCAAGGTAGTGTTATGTTATGCTCTGTATGATTATGATAGATTCCTACTTATTTAATGTCACGTTGTGTTGAATGTTGCCTAAATGTTGCATCTACTTATTCCTTGAAATGTTGTTGCCTTTGTAGAGTGAAGCTATTGTTGCCTCGTGAAGCTACTGCTGCCCCTATGAAGATAAATGATATGCTGTAGTTGATGCTCTTGTCGCTCCAAAATCATCAATTGCAATTGGTTTTTTTTTTTTTTTTTTTTTTTTTTTTTTTTTTTTTTTTTTTTTTTTTTTTTTTTTTGTGCCATAGTCCCTTCGTGAAAGTTGTAGATCTAGAAAAGTTACCAAACCTAGGTTCAAAAATTTATCAATTTGGATATGTGTGCTAAGGGTTATGCCTTATGCTAAGAAGATTGATCAATTATGTAGTGACTATTAGTTTATTAATAATATCATTTTTGATTTATTTATTGAGATCAACCATGTTCATCATGATATTTTTTTGATTTACGTATGTTATATTGATAAGTGAATCCTTGGAATGATATTGCCTATAAATTTACATTGAAGGTAATATTATAATTTTTTTTTAATTTTATTTTTTTTTTTAAAAAAAAATTTCTATACATCTAGAATAAATACATTACATGCATATATCATGCATTGTGCCTCTAAAACCTTTCATGTCTAATTTCCAATTTGCATCTAAATATCATCGGCATCAATATATGAAATTGCATCTAATTATATTTTGAGACATAATTACATGTTTGTCTCTAAATGTATATGATATTTGGAAGCAAATTGTTATAATGTCTCTAATTATATTTTGAGGCAAAATTATATGGTTGCCCCTAAATAATTATGGTATTTAGAAGCAAATTTTAGTAATGCCTCTAATTATATTTTGGGGCAAGATAATATGGTTGCCTCTAAACATATGGGCCTTTAGAATCAATACATAGTATTGCCTCTAAAAGAGGCTTTAGAGGCAACCATGAATTAGCGACAGAATTATTAGAGGCACTTGAATAATTATCTCTAAAGGACATTAGAGGCTACATCATTATCATTAGAGGCATTTTTTACTTGCTTCTATATGTAATTTTTTTTGTAGTGCTTTATTCCTCAAAGTGGCCAAAGTGAAGATCATGTGCCAATTGATGTAGCTGTTAATGAGGCATATAAGAGTAAGAATAAGGACTATTTTGCAAAAGTTATGGGTAGAGTTAATAAAAGGATGAGAGGAGATAGTGCATTTGCAAATAGTGAGTTTGATAGATACATTAATGAACAATTAGGGCCGGAGGGAGAACAAATGGATGCTTTATCTTGGTGGGCACAAAATGGACATCGTTATCCGATTGTTTCACGTATGGCACGTGACATACTAGCCATTACATTGTCCACCGTTGCATCAGAATCCGCCTTTAGTACGGGAGACCACCATCTTGATCCTTTTCGAAGTTCTTTGAAACCTAAGGTAATGTTTTTTGCTTTATGTTATAAGTTATTTTATTTTAACATATTTATAATCTTATATTTTGTGTTGGTTTTTTTTTTTTTTTTTTTTTTGGTTTTGTATATGAAAGATGGTTCAAGCTTTGATTTTCTCTGAAGATTGGCTTAAACCAAAGGGAATAATGGAAGTTGATGTTGAAGAAAAAGTAAAAGATTTAGAGGAGATTGAGAAAGGTATCATTTCTATTCAAATTTCTTACACTATTACTTTCATCTTTAATTATTTTGAAATTTTTAATGTTTATTTTTACATTTTATTAGAGGTGGAAGTTGATGATGGAGATCATGAGGTTATTTTTGTGGACTATTTTGCATGTTTTAAGATTTGGATCGGAGGTAATGTTTCAACACTTATTTTCTTTTAAAGTATCTTTAAAATTTTAATCTTTAACGTTGATGATTTTCCCCCCTTTTTGCTAGAGCCTAGAGGTGCATATGGTCGATGGAGAATTAAAGATATTGGTGATTTGATAGAAAAATGGAGATGAGAGATTATCAAGCTTGAAGAACATAGCTCATTTTCATTAAACTTGAATTATTATTTTGGTTTTGTATTTATCTTGGGACTTGTTTTGTATAAATTTGGACTTTTTTCGGTTTGTATTAAGATGTCTTGTGTGTTTTTTATTATTATTATTATTATAATTTTTTATACTGTGATTTACATATTTTAGATACAAAAATGGACAACGCGAAAATAGAACAAAAAAGTTAAAAAAAATGACATACTACCTGTATAGGATAGCTCTTGGTGAACTATCACCAGGGTTCCAGACTGGCCCTCGGGGTGCGCACTCACTGCTGAAGGATAGCCGAAGGGGCTCCTCAGCCCGATAGAGTCTGCCCGCAGGCTGACCAAGTATGATTCTCCAGAAAGGAGATCGTACGCCTATAAATAGAGGGCAAAGTACAGCGGAAAAGAGATTAGACACACAAGTTATTACACTCTTTCTATCTCTCTAAGTACACTTTCTTTTTCTAAACACATTCTAACTTAAGCATCGGAGGGGGGTTCTTCGAGCCACCCCCGAGGGCAGTTCACGTGTGTTGCCTTGTGCAGGTCGTTGACGGGACCCAGCTCGTGTCAGTAGAATCCTTGGATCCACACTTAGAACAATTGGCGCTAGAAGGAGGTGTCGGATCATCTAACTAAGGTTCACCAGCTGAGCAAGGGACTAGTTGACAGACCGCCATGACCGGAGAGGAAGCTGTACAGACACCAGTCTCTAAGATTAGTGAAGCCAACCAAACACCATAAAAAACAGCGTCAATAACCCTCGATCCAAAAGGATCAACCGAAAAACCAAAATCCAATATATCCCAAAAATCTAATCCCGCCGGATCGGCGTCTGCTGCAACCAAAGCGGCGACGAAGCCAGTAGATTCGATAGGGTCTAGTTCTTCTTTAAAGTTCGGAATGCCACCAATAGGCGCGAACAATGAACCCATCATTTCTACACCAGTAACCGAGAAACCGCAACCTGTCAATATGCCAGCCATTCTGCTGAACCTCTCTAAGTGCAGTAAAGAGCAGTTGACAGCCATGACAGCAGTCCTTACCAACTTTGGTAAAGGAACAAACTCCCTGCCAATAGCTACAACTACAGAGTCAGCCGCGAAGAAGGCGAGACCTATAACTCTCACCCTGGAGCAGGCAAAGTTGGTCCAGCTAAGGAAGAAGGTGTTAGAACTAGAAGCTCGAAACCTGAATCGGGAGTGAAGCGTAGATGAGGCAGCCCAAGAAAAGGGCAACCTGGAGGCTCGAGTTACTCGCAGAAGGTCACCAGCCTCTGAGTGAAGACCAAGTCTGAACAGGGAGAAGCGAGCACGAATCCAGGTTATTCCAAATGATTCCCCATTTTGTAGGGAGATTCTAGAGGAGCCAATGGAGAAAATAAAGATGCCCAACTGTAAGTACAATTGAACCACAACACCTAAAAACCACGTTTCGGCGTTTGAGATTCACATGGTACTGTACACCATGACAGACTCAGTCTGGTGTAAGGAATTCCCACCGACCTTGGAAGGGCTGGCGGCTGAGTGGTACGGAGCCATCTCAAAAAGATCCGTTTACTCGTATAATCAGCTGAAGAGAATGTTCATGGAGCACTTTGTCACCCTAGTGGATCGTACAAAAATGACTACCGAGCTGATGTCACTGGTGCAAGGAAGTGATGAGCCCCTAAGAGAGTTCATCACCAGATTCAACAACGAAGCAACAACCATCTCGAACATGAGCCAGGAGGTAGCGCTACTAGAAATGCAGAGCGGATTGCTGCTGGGCTCACCGTTTAGAGCGTATATGGGACGAAAGAGTCTTAAAATGCTGGCTGAAGCGCTGGGAAAAGCGCACGAGTTCATAAAAGCAGATGAGACCGATAGGGAAATGTTGAGTAGAAAAGCACCACGTGACCTAGTAAAGCGAGCTGAAATCACCCGGACAGAGAACACAACCAAGGTGGATCAGCCCAGCAAAGCTGAATAAGGTCGTAGGGATGCGGATAGGGCGGTTGGAGTGAGAAGATCAGACCAGAAACGAGGAGGCAAACTTGGGAGGTTTGACCAATACACTCCACTCACTCATCCGAGGTCCCATATCTTCAACGTGAATAAAGCCGACGATAAATGGCAGAGACCACCTAGAATGGTGAATAGAAATCGTGTGATCCAAGCAAGTGGTGTGACTTCCACAGGGATCATGGACACACCACTGATGAATGTACACACTTGAAAGATAAAATAGAGGACTTAGTCCGACAAGGATACTTGAACCAGTTCAAGCAACATTCTGATTCCTTGACAAGTCCGGCCATGACCGTAGGGGGGTCACAGAGGCCCGGCCGAGGGCAGAGATCGAGACAGTAAACTAGAGGGTAGGGTGTATGTAATCAATGGTGGAACTGTGAATAGAGCAAGGGCTGACTTGCGAGTAATGATCCACCAGATAAATTACAATGAGAAACACAGATGGCCGCCACTTCCCCCGCAGCCACGAGCTACATTTGATGAGTATGACCAGGAAGGCATAATATACCCTCATGATGACCCTCTGGTAGTGACTATGAGAATTGCAAACTGGGAGGTGGATAGAGTACTAAAAGATGGTGGCAGCTCAGCCAACATCATATACATTAGTGCATTCAAAGAGCTAAAGCTGGATAAAAAGGACCTAAAAAGAGTGAGTTATGAAGTCACCGGGTTTAATGGATCCGGACTGATTCCGGAAGGCATAATTGAGCTCTCAGTCCAAGTTGGAGAGAGGTCAAGGCGACGAGATGTTCGAGCAGAGTTCTTGGTAATAGACTCTCCATCACTGTATAATGTGATCGTTGGAAGACCGCTTATTCACAAAATAGGTGGGGTGGTATCCACCTATCACCTTTCCATGGCATACACAACCAATGATGGGCGGTCTACAAAGCTTCGACGAAGCCAAAAGACAGCCCAACAATGCTATATCACAGCCCTGAAGCAGCCTGTTGGGACCAAGCAGCAGCCAGGCTCAAAGCCAAGGTCCAACGAGCATGTCGAAAGGAAATCAAGAAAAAGGAAGCGGGAGGAGTATCACAAAGAAAAGGATAAGTAGAAGTTAGCAATGGAAAACTTTGAGCCCGCAAAAGAAGAGGCAGTCAGGCTGTTGCCCAGCTGGGAGCACATAATTGTTGAGCTTACAGAGGGTGACAACTCTAGGACGGTTAAAATTGGGAAAGATGACCCTGGAGTGGGAGTCCACCTCATAGAGCTGTTGAGGGCGAATAAGGACATTTTCGCATTTTCAGCACACAAGATGCCAGGAATTGCCCCGTAGTTATGATTCACAGGCTGAATGTGAAAGAGGACATCAAGCCAGTTAGGAAGAAAAAGCGAAGCTTCTCCACGGAGAAAAATCAGGCAATCTAGGAGGAGGTAGACAAGCTCCTAGATGCTGGATTCATAGAGACTTGTGATTATCCAGAGTGGTTGGCCAACATAGTCATGGTAAGGAAAGCGAATGGCCAGTAGAGGATGTGCGTTGATTTCACAGATCTCAACAAAGCATGTCCAAAAGACTACAACCCGCTACCACGGATTGACCAGCTGGTAGACTCAACCAGCGGCCATGCCTTGCTAAGCTTCTCATAAGTGACTTTTATGTCACTTTTAGGGTATTTTTATGCTTATTTTTCGGTTTAGTTTCTAAGTAATTTCCCTAGTTTTACGCTTTATTTCTCTCTTTTTCTTATTTTCCTTATTTGATCTTTATTTTGTGTATTTTAGTAGTTTTTAATAGTTTTAGTTTATTTTCGTAATTTATTTTATAATTCTTAAATTATAATGATCTTAGTCTAGGTTCTTGTTAATATTTTTCTTCTCGTTTTCCTCCTTTTATTTTCTTTTATTTCCTTGTCTATTTTCTTTATTTTATTTAATTTCATTTGATTTTATTATTTCTTTTAGTTATAATATTTTATTTTACTTTAATTTTATCCTTATTTTATTTTAGTTTAACCTTTTTTTTTACTTCATTGTATTTTACTATTTTATATCCTACCCTCGTGTTTGTTCTTGGTTGTAGGCGTGTTCGGGTCGATGCTCAATTTTCATGTTGAAATCAATTTCGGATTCTCGATTGTGAGTCATATGTAAATCATCAAGTAGCTGCCACCTAAACCTTCACCACACCACATCCTAACCTCCACTACACCAAATTCTCAACCCATCTCCCCTACTTTCCTCAACAGCACCAACAACTAACAGCCCATTTCTCTTGTTCACACCACCGTCAAATAACAGCAGCAAAACAAACTCCCAGCCACCGCAATCACCCAGACCACCTCCAATTAACCACCTCTTCCAACACCCAATCAGCCACGCACCAACTCCCCACCAAATAACAGCAACAACCACCCAAAACGCAACCCCTGCTCCAACCTCTCACGTATCTCACACCCCCAAATTCGCACCTTCCTCCACACCAACACCACCATCTCACCCATTCCAGCTACGCAAACCCACAACAGACCCACCGAATTTACCGACACCGCAGCCACCTTCAGCCACCAATCACGACCGCCGCGCACCACCCCCTGCTTCGTAAACAACAAATCGCAGCAACAAAGCACCAATTCAGCCCCGATTTCGACACCCTTTAGAGCGGGCGCTCTGCTATATCGAAGCGGCTGCTCCTCTTTTATTCACTTTCTCCAATTTAAGGCAGAATGCAAGAGCAGACGCTCCGATTGGGTTGCGCGGCCGCTCCTCATTTCCATTTAAAAATCACGTGACTTACTCGTGAACGCTTAAGCAATCCTAAATCAATGGCTGAGATTTGAGGTCGGCTGGAGGTGAGCTTTGAGCCGTTTGATGGTGTTGATTGAAGTTGATGATGAGCGTTGATGATGATCGAAGATCAGAGCAGCCATGAGAAAGGGGAATTGGGGGGTCTGATTTGTTTTATTTCGTGGGTTTTGGGTTTTGTTTTTCATTTTTTTTTTTTATTTCTTTTTCCTTTTTCCTTTTTACTTTCTTTATTTTATTTTATTTTATTTTAGTTTTGTTATTTAATTAATTTGATTAGTTTTATTTTTATTTTTATTTTTATTTTCTTTTATTTTAGCTTGTAATATAAATACCCTTTGGGGTTTAATACTCTTGGAATATTTATTCACCCTAGTTTAGTTCAGTCTCATTTTTTTATTTTCTCTCTCTTAGGGTTGGATTAGGATTCTCTCTATTTTAAAAGTAGTTTTAGAGAGAGAAAGATTGGATTTTTCATAGAGTTTTGAGAGATTGAAGAAGCAATTTGTGGATTTTTTCTTCTCATATATTCAATGAGTCTTCCTAACTTTCTCTCATCTTTATTGCTGTCCTTTATTTCTTATTTTGTTTAATTGTTTATTGATTAGAGTTGTTTATTAGTTTAATAGTTTAATTTTAGCTTTAATTCTAATTTTACCTTGTTTTTCATGTTCATCTTTATCATGTTAATTTTGATTTTATTATAGGGAATTGGATGAAGATTATGTTGATGAATTGAATGATTTATTGTGATTTGTATGCAATTGATTCTTGATTATTGTGTATGGATGATGCTTATATGGATTAGAATCTTTCTAGCTAATTGATTCTATGTTCTTAATTGTGCTTTCAATCAATTGTGCGAAAGTGAGTTGTTTGAGAGTCTAAATTCCTCCATACCTGTGCTAGGTTAGTTGCACGAGAGTGAATTAGCTTAGTAGGATAATTAGCATGCTTAATTGTGCAAGAGTGAGTTGAGTGTGTTGATTGTTCCTAATTAAGGTCATTTTCATCAAATTGCAATGTTGTTGTTGAATGCATTATTGTAGTTGGATTCCACTTTCCCTAGTTTAAGTTGTTTGCTTTAAATAGTGTTTAGTTGAATCTCTCTATATATCTCGATTTTACTAGTAGTCTAATTAGCATAGATCGATACACTTAGTCTTCGTGGTTCGACCCTTTATTTGCCACTAACTAGTTTAGTGTAAGTTTAGGTATTATAAATTTCTAATTTGGTTAGGGTTAGTAGTCCCAACGACCTACTTTACCCGCGACCAGCTTCATGGATGCCTTCTCGGGTCCCACCAGATCAGTTTGCACAAGCCAGATAGGCAGAAGACCACGTTCATCACCGAAGGGGGAGTGTACAATTACATAGCTACGCCCTTCGGGCTGAAGTATGCGGGGGCTACTTTTCAGAAAACAATGGATAGAGTGTTCATGCACCAAAAGGGGAGAAATGTTGAAGTATACGTTGATGAATCAATTGTCAAGAGTGTCACGCAGGCGGGGCATATCATGGACCTAGAGGAAACATTTTCCACGCTGAATAAGTATAACATCAAGCTCAACCCAAAGAAATGTGTTTTCGGAGTGAGCTCTGGGAAACTCCTGGGTTTCCTGGTCAGTGAGAGGGGAATCGACACCAACCCAGAGAAAGTGGAGGCAGTCCTAGGCCTCCCAGAGCCAAAGTGCAATAAAGACATCATGCGGTTGACAGGAAGAATGGCAGCACTGACTCGATTCATCAGCAAGTCAGCTGACAAGGCCCTACCATTCTATCAGCTGCTGAAAGGAAACAGAGAGTTTAAGAGGGGTGTAGCAGAAAAAGAAGCTTTCGAAGGGATCAAGGAGCATCTGACCAATCTCCCAACCATGATCAGCCCGGAGCTGAGGGAAAAACTACAGCTGTACATCTCTGCCTCAATACAAACAATCGTGTTAGTTCTCCTAGTTGAAAGGAAAAAACAACAGAAACAATATACTTTATAAACCACGTACTGACGGAGGCTGAGCAGAGATACCCATTGGTAGAATAATTGGCCTTCGCAGTGGTAACGACAGCAAGTAAGTTGAAACCCTATTTCGATGCACACACAATTCAAATCCTCACAAATCACCAGCTGGAGAAGGCCCTGCAGAAAATGGACGCCTCAGGCAGGCTCTTAAAGTGGGCAATAGAGTTCTCTAAATATAAATTCGAGGTCAAGCCTAAGGCAGCTATCAAAGATCAAGCCCTAGCAGACTTCATAGTGGAAGCCTCCTACGAAAAAAAAGAAGATCAAGTTGGAATTTGGAAGGTGGCAGTAGATGGATCTTCATCTCAAACGGGAAGCGGAGTAGGAATAATAATAACATCACCAGAAGGCAATGTATTTGAGTACGCCATTAAGTTCAAATTCAAGGCATCGAACAACGAAGCAGTGTATGAAGTAACTCTAGCAGGCCTAAGAATGAGCATCGCAGCAGGAGCCAGAAAAGTGCACTTGCAGACTGACTCCCAGTTGGTAGCTAACCAGCTGAAGGGGGAGTATGAGGCTAGAGAGCCAACAATGCTAAAGTATACAACCAAGGTGAATGAGCTAGTGGCTCAGCTAATGCACTTTCAGATAGACTGGTCCCTAGAGCAGAAAATTCCTAGGCTGATGCATTATTAAAGCTAGCCAGTTCTACCCTACAAAGCCTCATAAGGACAGTCATGGTGGAAGTCCTAGAAGAGAGCAGCATCGTAGAAAGCAAGCAGATTTCACCAGGAAGCAGCGAGCATGGTTCACAGACATACTGACCTACAAGGTACATGGCTCCCTGCCAGATGACGAGGTACGAGCCAAGAAAGTCAAAAAAGACGCTAACTGGTACGTGGTGATGAACGGGGAGCTCAACAAGAAGGGCTTCTTAAAACCATTGCTGAGGTGTATTCCAGAATGGGAGTAGGAAAAAATCATGGAAGAAGCACACTCAGGAACTTGTGCCAACCACATTGGCGGGAAAGTCCTAGGAGTTGAAGTGCTTAAAAGGGGAGCACACTGTCCAACTCTGATGCAGGATGCCTTAGCATACGTCAAAAAGTGTGAAAAATGCCAAAAGTATGCTCCAGTCAGAAACCAGCCAGCAAATGATCTGACTGGCTGTATAAAGCAAGTCTCTACGAAAACTAAGTAGAAGACACATCGTATAAGCCTTTATCATAAATAAGAGGAAAGGCATAAAATTCGTCCGGATCCCACCGTGCGCAATATAAGGCCAAAGGATAAGAAAGCCCTATACATCCAAGTCAGGAAACAAAGTCAAAGAAACAGTAAGAGTAAGAGCAACAGGAAAGCCCAACCTACGAGGCTTCACCTGGTGCAACAAAGGGGTTGCTGAGCTAAGGTTTAGGTGCAACTACACCATGGCCTAGCAGCATGTCTGAACAAGCATATAAGCAGTGAGATAAGCAATAAGCAAAATAACAGAGAAGTTATCAAACGCATATACTAGCAAGCTGAACCTCTGTCCACCAAGACAGAGTAAACATTCAGCAGGGAAAATACAACATTCACAAAGCTGAAACCCCCATCCATCAGGATAAGGAAACATTCAGCAAAATAGTTAGAAGAACATAGAATTTAAGTTAAGTTGGACAATCCCAGCAGTCAGAAAATAAAGTGTTATTGAAAAGCACACTGAAAACACAATCTTTGGCGACTATACACCTCAAAGACAACAACAAAAGCTGCCTAGTGACTACAGACCTAGGTGAGGGAAACTCCGATGAGCCGCTGGAAGAAGGGGGAGACAACCGCCAAAACCTTTATTGCTCATCAGCTAAAGTCTCCACTCCAATGGCGGCAGCAATATCAGTGCATAAAGGCACCTCCAAATTCAGCACGGCATAATTGGGGACCTTGCAGTTAGCAACCCGAGGATGGTCAGTAGGTAAATAAAAAAGGCTAGCTTCCCCAGCAGCCTCAATTTTAGCCCAAAAGGCGTTGAAACGAGCCTGCTGCTTTGCACCCCCACCATAGAGCCCGCTTACACAACGGGCTGCAGCCTCCCAACCTCCATCATGGCGATCAGCGAGCAGCTTGGTAAAAGCAGGAGAAAGCACAAAAGACTTAAGTGCCTCGTTTCTAGCAGCTTCAAGTTCATTCTCTAGTCCAGCCCGCTGATCAGCCATCTCAGCTTCCAACGCTTGCACCCTAGCCTGATAAGTTCCCAGTTGTCCCTCGCAGTCTGCCAGCTTTGTCTTGGTGAGTTGGAATTCTCCCAACTGAAGTTGCAAGGCATCCGCCTTCTCTCTCAAGGGAGTCACTTCACCAGCTATTGCATCCCTCTCAGAGCGAGCCTGCTGAACCTCCTTATCCTTCTGAGCAAGAATCAAGCCCTGGTTCTGTTACTCCTTCTCCATTGTAAGCAAGGCATTAGCCAAGTCACCAACATACTTGGTAAGCTGCACAAACAGAAGGACGAAAATAAGCTAAGGTAAAAATAAGAAAAATAAGCAGAAGGAGGAAACAAAAACAAAAAGAAAAGGCTAGAAATATAAAGCTAACCATCTGTAGATCATGGCACACAGTGGTAGGAGGGAGACTGACTGAGCTGCTAGTAGAGTCAGCTGGGAGACAAATGCCCTGAGTAAGGTGGTAGCCTAAGGTGCAACCATTTTGTGGGTTGTCCACAAACAAGGACTCGTCAGCCCTAACATTCATTAAAGGGTAGAACAGAGCGTTCTAAGCTCCAGCAGGACACATCAGAGGGCGAAGAGAAGCATCAATGGGAACCTCCCCAAACTCTATAGGTCTAGTAGGACGAAAGTGCCCCCAACAAAGATCGAGGTCGCAGAAAGTGGGTTCTCAAATGCATGACCTAAGAACTGGTGAACACAGCGATTAAGCTCACTAGAGTTCTGGGTGCCAATCTCGTTAGCAGTGTTCTCACCAAGAAGCCCAGTGTTGGCAGAGTGAGAAGCGAAGGGATCAAGAGCAGAGGAAGTACGGGCCTTTTAGCAACGGGCTGGTCAGCATCGGCTGAGGGGGAGACCACAGGATCATCCTCCAGATTAATAACTGGATGATTCTGCTTGTGTGATTGAACCCCCAGGCTGGGAATGCCCTCCCCTGCTAGCGCTTTGTAGGCGGCCTCGCAACCCAGAAAAGGCGAGTTAGAATCCTTGGTAGCTCCATAATAGTCTCATTTGGGAGCTGAAAATCAAAAGCCTCAATAGAAAGACTTGTAGCGTCCTTAGCAGCAACAGTAGTACCAATACTGGGAGAAAAGAGCAGAACATGCTCAGCAGAAGTTGTGGGTTTCTCACCCACCACAGCAGTAGTCTTAGCCCCCTTAGCGGGAAACTAAAGAATGTTGTCAGCAAATTCGCCAACATTATTTTTAGAATCATCAAAAGCTTGATTAAGTGGTTCATTTACCGCAGAAGTCTAAGGTGCCACCCGGTTGAAAGCCACAACAGAACGCTTCTCAGGAGAAGCACCCTGTGCCACTAATGCCTCAGACCTTGAAGTAATCTCCCTGGATGCAGGACGAGTTTCCCGCCGACCCCCAACAGTGGAAAAGGAAGGCTCAGCTTCAGCACGACTAGACCCTGCACGATCAGCAGCAGTCACAGTGCCAAAGACAGCCATCAGTTCAGCTAGGGCTAAACGAACTTCACCCTTTAAAGAGCTAGCATGAACCTCTAGAGTCTCAAAAAGCTTAGGAGGATTATCAGGGGTAGCAGTAAAGGGGTCCTTCCAGTTGTCCTTCAACCCAAGAATGCCCCTATCCAACTTGTCATAACCTGAAAGTCAAGCAGCAAAAGAGACAAAATAAAGGGCATAAGAGCATAGTAGAGAGAAAAACTCTTACAAACAAAAGGCAGAACAAAAAACAAAGCTTGCCAGGCTAATGGGCAGAACACAAGCGCATAGCAGAAAGCTGCGCGTTGCTTACAATGTACAAGGAGTTAGGCAGCCAAAACTTGGGAAAGTTGGCATCACCTTTGCCCGCTCCCTGCAGCATGTCAAGCATCTGTCTCGCGAGCAGCCTTAGTAAGGGAAATAGTAACTCTAGCCATGTTCATACAAATCTCCTTGAAATTGCGTGGCACAGCAAAAGAGGAAGGCACTGCAACCTAGAAAAACTTGCTTGTCCAGTCCCTAAAACGACCAAGTTTAGGGTAAGATAAAACTCAACCCTCTTTGGGGGCCACGTAATATCACCTAGACTCAGAACCAAAAGATGACCTTTTCAAGCTCATTAGAGACTTGAACAGATGTAGTGATTCTGGATACCTCCGAAAGCGCAGAAACCACAACAGGCATATCAAAGTGTGCAGAGAAGCAGGATGCAACAAAGCAATGCAAAGGTTAAAGGCTCGAAAGACCTTATCCAAAGTAGGGTCCAGAAGGAATCTCAGGCCTAAGTCAAATTGAGAAGCAAAGACTGCAATATGACCAGTAGGAGGGGCAGAAAACTTGGAGCCCTCAGCTGGCAGAACCAGTTTGTAGCCCTGACCAAAACCATAGAACTTCTACCCTACAGCAGCGAGGTCCAACTTCCTTGCATCCTTATGCTAGTTGGAATCCAACACGCAATTCTTGGGGCCATGACACTTTTAATCCAAGAAGAAGTCAGTTTTTCCCTCCTCAACGGGCTCCTCCACATAGATGGGCTGGCATTCGTAAAAAGCACTCTTACTAGGAGATTCAGCCACTCCGCTCATATTTGCAGCCGGGGAAGGAGATGGTGAAAAAGTTGCAGCATTGCCACCCCGCACTACATAATGGTCAAATCGATTCACATCAGCCATGTCATCAAGTCAAGTAAAACTTTTTAAAGGCTGAACATGGGGAATGAGACTAACAATAGAAACATCAGGGGGATTAGCTTTGACCATGTCAGCTAAAATCTCATGGTGCAGCACGCGCCTCCTGAAACGAGCGAGGTAGGGTACAGGTACCCCGTCCTGAATAAGCTCCCGCTCCCAGTAAGGGTCAAAGAAATCAGGACGTGGTACAGGCCGAAAAGGACGGAAAGCGCTGCTTTCAGCAGGGCGACTACTACCTGGCTCAGGTACAGCAGGAGAAACCGCAATAGTACCCGCCCTGCCCGCAGCAGGCGGACAATCGAAAGGCATAACTGTTTGCAAAGGAAAGAGGAGAGAAGCAGGGGAAGCAAAAGAAGTGCGCGTAGAGCACTCACCTGAGTGAGATGACTCTGAAGGAGAGCCAGACTAAGTAGCCACGAGAGGCTCACTCATGTTTTGACTGTCGGAAGCGTCAGACATCCTAAAGAAGATCTACAAAGACAAAAAAGCCCCCAAAAAAGACGAAGAAAAATGGGGTGCCCAAAACCAAAGATCAGTCTAATCCCAAAAGGGCGAGTGCGAAAAAGTAACGCAAGAATCGGAAGAAAGAATTGAGAATACAAATACAACAACAGATGGAAACGAATTGGACGCAGATAATCAAAATTGATCAAAAGACGCAATTTTGCGAAAGATAATACAAAAAGAAATAAAATTGGGCATACACATACAAGAAAAGTTGCAAAGTAAGTACCTTTATGACAAGAGGTTGCAGTGGCAACGAAGCACAACAATAATGGCGATCCAAGAAACCAAACGGGGAACAGGGTTTCAAACTGCAACCAAAAAGCAAGAAAATTTAATAAAACTGAAGAATAATTCAATAAAATTCATTTCTCAAACTTTAGCGGGAGTAATCAAAATTCCTCCCTGCAAGCTCGTCATTTCTCAAATTCTAGATAGAATAATTCAAGTATAATAAAAAATTGTTCCTCTAGCATCAGCAGAAATAAATGAAATGTCCCAACGCAACACATCTTTACCGACCTGCAGCATGACCACTCAAGTCTCAGAATTGCGTCATCAATCCAGTGACTTGAGGGGCTAGTGGTATATGAGGTAGTTTATTTAGCCAGACGACCCGTTGAGCAACGGACGATAAGACCATACGCTCAGAATAGCTGGCATGAGTAACCTCATACCATCTCTTAAGGGGCTAGTTTTAGGGGATAGCTCATGCTGAGCTATTTCCTCCAGCTAGAACCATTAAAAAAGATATTCTCCGCGCAAGCAAGAGCTGGCATGAGTGACCTAAAAGGAATGGTGTCCTTCGAACAAGTGTACTATTCCGTTAGCGGGTTCAGAATTATTAGAAAGCTAATATATTCAGTAAGGTCAAGTGATCGGAATGCCTGGGTGGAGGCCGCTTCCGATCAGTAATATTAATGGATAATTAATGTTACAGCTTAATCTTGACTGAACCCTTCGGGTCACACCCAAGCATTCAACAAACCGAAACGACGAATTAATTCGGAAGGAATTAATGAGTCGACCGAGTAATATTTATTTAGACGTCGGAAATTCGAGCTTAGAGCGTCGAAACCGAGCGTCGGAAGTCGAGTCGAAAAATAGTGAAAGACGAGACGAGAAATAGTAATAAATCAACAAAAGACCAAAATACCCCTAGCATCGGAATGCCCAAGCAAACCGAGTGCTAAGGGCGTATAGCCTAGCATGGTGGCTAGCATGCGCACCAAGCCGAGCCTAGGCTGGCTGGTGCGTGCTAGCGCACTCATGCTAGCATCGCAAGGCTAGGCGCTGCCTAGTGCGTGCTAGCATGCTAGGCGCAGCCTTGTGCGCGCAATGGCTAGCAAGCCATGCCGCAACAAGCTGCTGGAGCTAGCACGCTAGGCGCGCCAGCTCGCCACAGCTAGCAGCAGCATGGCTAGGCCATTGCTTGCTGCCTAGCAGCGCTGGCCAAGGCACAATGCCAGCAGCAGCAGCCCGCACAAGCATGCTGGGCGTGCTGGCCAGCAGCAGCAGCAGCCCGCATGCGAGTGCTGAGCTTGCTGGGCGTGGCTGCCACGGACAGCTGCACATGGCAACCCACCTTGGCTGCCTTGGTGCCCAAGGGTGGGTGCCATGTGGCTTGTGGTCCTTGAGTGTGTGGGGAGTGAGGTGGCCGGTTGTGGGAGAGGGAGTGGGGAGCAAGTTTGGTCCCCCCCTTCTCCAAGTGGTCCTCACCTAACCACTCACATGAGCTTGCCACTTGTTGATTTATTACTAGCTTGATTATTGATTTTATTTTAGCTTTAAAATAAAATGGAAAAATCATACTATCCCACATTGATGGGAGAGTAAATGATACTCCCATCATTTCCTATAAATACCCAAGTATGGGCATTGGGAAAGATGCTTGAGTAAGAGTTGGAAAAGGCATCACAATTAGTGAAAACCTTTGAACTCAATATAATTACTCGGGTTTTGTTGGTCGGGTCTTGCTAACCCCAAGACATTGGACCAAGTCGGTTTTGTTGGTGCGGGTGGACTTCGTTGGAGGTCTCCGTGCGAGCGGGACTTGAAGCTTTCAAGTAAGAGCTCATTTGGAGCGAAGCACGCGTCAAAGGTAATTAGCTTATCTTAATCTTGTGATTAATTTAATTATGTTTATGGTTTTATTTATTGCGAGTGCGGTCTTGGTTTTGGGTTTGTTTCCGCGGTGAGTCGGACTCACCAAACCCCAACAGCGGTATCGGAGCCTCGCTCGTTTATTTTTAAAATCATAATATTTTCAAGGTGTCATTATGGCTTATTTTTTTTTCTGGTTTTAAGTTGCTAATTAAATTAGTAACTCGTTTTTCAAATTTTACCTCGTATTAGAGCTATCTTCAGCTCCCGAACCCAGATTTCGACCCAAAAATAGTGAATTTTGGGTGGAAAAGGTGTTCTGGAAATGGTTAACCCTTCTAGGGCTCGGTTTTTAGCCAGAAAATGACCAGAAATGCATTTTTCGAGGGATTTTTCGTTTTGACGAAAAATTTTAAGTCTTTCTAACCTTGAAAATTGATTGCATATTTATGGTGGTTATGTAAATGGTTCTTTCCTTATTTTATATGCAATTTTAGACAACTTTAAGCATGATTACTTGGTAGTAATTGGTGCTTGAAAGTTTGGTTTTATTTTTCACATAATTGCAAATTAATTGCATTAAGTGTGAAATAGTTGTTCTTTGTTGCTTCCAAGTATTAAAGATTCAATCTTTACTTATGATAAGTGATTGAAACTTTGAGTTACTAAATTCCATGAATTTTGGTTAAACTTTGTTGATTTAATCATTTTTTAATTGATTGGAATCATAAAGTTTAAAACTTGTGATAGAAATTGGTTTATCTTCATATTGGAAGATATAATTTTTCATGGAGTCACAAGTATTAAAGTTGGAGTCTTTATTGAACTTATGTTCATTTTTCCAACTCCCTTTTATTTTGTCAAAATCTCAAGATTAATTTAAAGTGATTAAATTAATAGTGAGAATTGCCCTAATTTATTTTGTTACACCAAGTTAAACCAATTTTATTAAAGAATGATTCTTGGAAATAAATTTGGTTAATTGCTTTGGATGAATTATTTAAGTTGGACTTGTTATTTTTCATTTTTCCTCAAAATTGATTCTAAAATTAATTTAGAATTTATTTATAATGTCACACACAAAATTCGATAATTTTCGAAGCATTAGCACGCAACACGAGGCCTAAGAGCCCCGAGCTAGCTCTCGGCCAGCTGGGCTGCTCACGCAACCCATATGTGGCTGCCGAGGCTGCTGGGTGCTTCGTTCTTAGGTGTGTGGTGCTGTGCGTCTGTGTGTGCGAGGAAGGGCGTGGGCTGCTGCTCGCTGCCAGCCACATAGCGCGCCAGCCAGCAGCAAGCAGCAGCATGGCGCAGCAGCAGCATAGTGCTGTGCGCGCTGTGCGTGTTGCTACGCTTGGCTTGGCTGGGCGTGGCGTGTGCGAGCACAAGCAGCCCATGGGCATGCTTGGTGTTGCGGGGGTGCGAATGGGTATGTTACGAGCTTGTACGGTACGTACGATCCCATAATTGGCACAATAACCCCGGGTTATTAAGGCGATGCTATTTTAAAGTTAATTTTAGCGTTGCTTAATATGTAAATAAGGGTAATTTTGGGTTCCAAGTCTTAGTGCTAGGCACTTAGACATTATGGAATACGTAATTTTGCTTAGATTGTCGTTTTAATTATTTTAATTATTTTGTTTATTTAATTAAAATTTTGGAGGCTAGGCCTCGGGTTTTTGAGCGACATTTGCAAAATTAATTTTGACAAATATTTGGGTTCACCGACTTAATTAATTGGATTAGTTAAGTTTGGATGCGGAATTTAGTGGGAGCGTCTCTTAGTTATTACCATAACCGGTTAAAACAACTTTGACTAGTTTAATTAGGCGTGTTAATTGGATTGACCACCTTGATTAATTACTAGTTCTCGCGCGGTTTTATGCATTGTTACTTGTTTGATCGTTGTAAAATGCATGGGCCATTCACAGATAGTGAATGGATGAATGGAATGTAAAATTCTCTCACAGGTTTTATGAAGTGGCAACTAGTGGGGCCCGATTAGGATAGAAAATACGGACTGTGATCCGTGATGTATTTTTGTAAATCTAAATACGGTCTGCGAACCGTTGAGTATTTTTGTACCTTAATATTTAGATTAGTCCTAATCGTAGATATTAGCAATTATATTATTTGGTCAAGTCTTGAAGACGGGGTTCTTAGAAGACGAAGCCATGAAGTTGCAAATGAAGACCTTTTGAAGACTTGAAGATCTCAAGGGGTCATGCTAGTTGCCAAATGCATCTCTATTTATGTTTTCGATATATATTTATATTATATGTTAGATGCATGGTTAGGATTTCGAATGTTGAGATGATTAATTAAGTTCACTTAAATCAACCAACATAGAAACCCTAGGTCCCTTAAAATTGAGTAAAACTTGCCATTCCAAAACACACTTACCAACCGAACGAGGGTAGTGGTGGGCTACGCCAAAGCGAGGCATCACTACTTCTCCAAGGAACGTAAGGCATACTGGGTATGCAAGTGGTTTTGGTTATACTCAACGATATGAGTGATGGAGTCCTAACATGTCGTGGCAAAGTGAATAAATTGTTTAGAGAGCATTGGATGCGACGATTTATTCAACCAAGAATGGCTTGGAGCCATTAGCAAAGCGTTGCTTACCTTAGGAGATTGAGTGTTAAGACAAGCCAAAGCATGCTTAACCACTCTTTGTTTCTTTGGATCTTGGAATCGACTTATTCTCACCAAAATTGGGGACAATCTTTAATGTGTGAATAAGACGTTTTAAATAAGTTTGATTAAAATGCATGATTTCAATATTATTTAAGTATAATGAATGGTTTTTCATTTCAAATTCTTTCAATTGTAGAATCATGTCTTCAAATAACTCCAACAACCAATTCTCGTTACGCTCAATTCTCGACAAGGAGAAACTGAGTGGGCCAAATTTTCTTGATTGGCAAAGGAATTTGCGAATTGTTCTCATGCAAGAGCAAAAGGAATATGTCCTTGATGAGGAAATGCCCGAGACTCCCAATGAGGAGGTAACTCAAGCTGCCCTAAATCGATGGCAAAGTGCCAATCGAGATGTCAAATGTATCATGTTGGCCACAATGTCTCCTGAGCTTTAAAAGACTTTCTTTGAAAAGGAGACGGCTTTTGAGATCATTTCTGAATTGCAGAATATGTTCCAAGAGCAGGCCCGAACTGAAAGGTTTGAAACCCACAGGCAGATCCTTGAGAGCAAGCTCAAGAAAGGAGAGCCAGTCAGCCCACATGTACTCAAAATGATTGGATTGTTTGAAAACATGGGAAGGCTTGATGCGGGGTATTCAACCGAGATGGCAATTGACATCATTCTCCACTCGCTGCACAAAGGCTATGATCAGTTCAAGATGAACTATAATATGCATAGCATGGAGAAAACCCTCACCGAGCTTCATGGTATGTTGAAGCAAGCTGAGCAAACGCTCAAGGATGAGGGAAAGCATGATATGCTCATGATTAAAAAGGGCAAGCCGTTCAAATTTTCGGGCAAGAAGAAGAAAGGCTTTAAGGGGAAAGGTAAGAAGAAAACTTTTCCGCCTAAGTCTAAAGCTACCAAGGATAAGAAGGTAGCGTCTTCTAAATCTGATTCCGAATGTTTCTACTGTAAGAAGAAGGGACATTGGAAGAGAGATTGCCTCAAGTTCAAGGAAGATAAGAAGAACGGAACCGTTGCTTCTGAATCAGGTATATTCGTTATAGACTTTAACTTCACTAGCTTAACATCATGGGTATTAGATACCGGATGTGGCTCACACCTTTGTTCCAACTCTCAGGGACTAAGGAACGCTAGAAGGCTAGAGAAGGGAGAGATTGAACTCCGGGTCGGCAATGGAGCCAGAATTGGTGCCGTATCCGTAGGAACTCTCAGTTTGTCTTTGCCCACCGGGCTAGTTTTGGAACTCGATAATGTTTATTATGTTCCTAACATTACCAAAAACATTATTTCAATTTCGGCGTTGGACGCCAAAGGTTTTGAATTTCGAGTAAAGAACAAAGAATGTTCATTTTATCTCGATAATGTTTTATATGGTATTGCACATTCTGAAAATGGTCTTTATGTGCTTTCATTAGACAAACAAGTTTATAATGTGAATAATGATACCAAAAGAGCTAAGACCATGGAGTCAAATCAGACTTACTTGTGGCATTGTCGTCTTGGCCACATTAACATCAAACGCATCAAGAAACTTCTACAAGAAGGTGTTCTTGACTCTTTCGATTTAGAATCGTTTGAGAATTGCGAAGGATGTCTATTAGGCAAGATGATTAAACAGCCATTCTCCAAGTTGGGAGAAAGGGCAAGTGACTTATTGGGTCTTATACATACCGATGTATGTGGACCAATGAGCTCAACCACAAGAAATGGACATCGATATTTCATCACTTTCACAGATGACTATAGTAGATATGGCTATGTCTACCTCATGTCGCACAAATCTGAATCATTTGAAAAGTTCAAAGAATTTCAGAGTGAAGTTGAAAATCAGCTTGGCAAGAAAATCAAAGCCCTTCGATCGGATCGAGGTGGTGAATACTTGAGCCAAGAATTCGATGACCATCTGAAAGAAAAGGGTATACTTTCAGAATTGACACCTCCAGGAACTCCACAATGGAACGGAGTATCCGAAAGGAGAAATCGGACCTTGTTAGACATGGTACGATCAACAATGGGTCTTAGTGATCTTCCTATCTCTTTCTGGGGACACGCACTTCTAACTGCGGCACTAACACTGAACCGTGCTCCATCAAAAGCTGTAGAAAAGACTCCATATGAATTATGGACGAAGAAACCTCCTAGGTTATCTTTTCTAAAGATATGGGGATGCGAAGCATATGTCAAGAAATTGATCTCTGACAAACTTCATCCCTGACAAGGTTTACTTTGTGGGCTACCCAAAAGAAACCAAAGGGTATTACTTCTACAACAAATCGGAGAACAAAGTGTTTGTTGCTCGCGATGGTGTCTTTTTGGAGAAGGAGCACCTTTCCAAAATGACAAGTGGGAGGAAAATCGAACTCGACAAAGTTCGTAAGGATGAGCAACAAAATCATAATGACAGTCAAAGTGCTCAAACAGCATCTGTTGACGCAGGTCAAAATGATCAAAATGTACAAAGTCGAACCGACAATGCAAATGCTCAATCCATTACCCTACGTAGGTCTCTGAGGCCGAGATCTCAACCTGATAGATATCTTGGTTTAGTATTAACCGAGAATCAGGACATCCTGATTATGGATGGAGATGAACCAGCAACCTACAAGCAAGCGATGGAAAGCACCGACTCTGCTAAATGGCAAGAGGCCATGAGATCTGAAATGGATTCCATGTTTGAAAATCAAGTCTGGGACTTGGTTGACTTACCCGAAGGTTATACACCGATCAGATGTAAGTGGATTTTCAAGTTGAAAACCGACAAAGATGGAAATGTATTCATTTACAAAGCTAGATTGGTGGCAAAAGGTTACAGACAAGTTCAAGGTATTGATTACGATGAAACCTTTTCACCAGTCGCAATGCTTAAATCCGTTCGGATCCTCCTAGCGATTGCTGCATATTACGACTATGAAATATGGCAGATGGACGTCAAAACCGCCTTCCTTAATGGTTATTTGGAAGAAACTGTGTATATGACACAGCCTGAAGGTTTTGTCGACCAAAACAATGCTGGGAAAGTTTGTAAGCTTAAGAAGTCCATTTATGGATCAAAGCAAGCAAGCAGAAGTTGGAATCTGCGTTTCGATGAAGCCATCAATAAGTTTGGTTTTATCAAGAATCCAGATGAATCTTGTGTTTACAAGAAGGTCAGTGGGAGTGACATCGCCTTCCTAGTCTTATATATCGATGACATATTGCTCATTGGAAACAGCATTCCGTTGTTAGAGTCTGTAAAGGCCTGGCTTGGAAAGTGCTTCTCAATGAAAGACTTGGGAGAGGCTCAGTACATACTAGGCATCAAGATCTATAGGGATAGATCGAAAGGGATGATTGGATTGAGTCAAAGTACTTATATTGATAAGGTACTTGCTCGATTTGGCATGGAGGAGGCCAAAAGAGGTCACCTGCCAATGTCACATGGCATAACCCTAAGCAAGAAGCAGTGTCCACAGACACCTGATGAGCGGGTAAGAATGAATCAGATTCCATATGCTTCGCTTATTGGATCTATCATGTATGCCATGATATGTACTAGGCCAGATGTGTCGTATGCCTTGAGTGCTACGAGCCGTTACCAATCAGACCCAGGAGAGGCGCATTGGACTGCGGCCAAAAATATCCTAAAGTACCTGAAAAGGAACAAGGATAAATTCCTGGTATATGGTGGTGCAAAGGATTTGGTTGTGGAAGGTTATACCGACGCAAGCTTCCAGACAGACAGAGACGATTTCAAATCTTAATCTGGATATGTGTTCTGTCTGAATGGAGGGGCGTTTAGTTGGAAGAGTGCAAAGCAGAGTACAACTGCAGATTCTACAACTGAAGCCGAATACTTGGCAGCTGCTGAAGCAGCTAAGGAGGCTGTTTGGATTCATAAGTTCGTTGGCGAACTTGATGTTGTACCCTCTATAAAGGGTCCAATAGCCCTCTATTGTGACAACAATGGAGCTATTGCTCAGGCCAGAGAGCCTAGGGAACATCAGAAGGTCAAACATGTCAAGCGGCGATTTCACATGATTCGAGAATGGAAATCAGAGGGTGAAATCAGAATTTGCAAAGTTGGAACGGATGACAATGTAGCCGATCCACTTACTAAACCTTTGCCTCAAGTGAAGCACAACAAGCACGTTGAGGCAATGGGAATCAAGCATGTAGGAGACTGGCTTTGATTTCCTTGTTTAGTGTTTCAGTTAATTTTGAGATAAGTTAATGTAAGACACTAAGGAAAACCATTCATGTTTTGGAGTAATATAAAATTTCATGCAACATTTTATTACTCCGTTATGCTATTTAATTGTGGTTTAGGATTAAATAATGAGTCCATTCGATTCTGAGAATATTCAAAATAGGGTATCAAGACCAGTCTTGGTAAGGAAACACCTATTAAGTGAACATTGAATATTATAATCGAAAATTATCCCTAATCAAGGTCATTTAAACGATGGACGATTAATGACCAATTGAGATTAGTGTGTAGTCTGATTTATAGCACCGTTTCATGTGCTACGAGGACATGATTGTCATAAATCATTTGCACAGGTATTGGTTTAGAACCATACTGGATCGACCTATGAGAATACTTTAAGAAATTAAAAATTTGTCATAAGTATACTTCTCATTATGGCTATCGGAACCTATTTCCTCGACCATGAGTAGTGTGAGTTCTCTTGTTTGAGTACTAGTTCGCTTTGATGTTGTCAAACGTCTGCCGTAATAGGGGATTATAACGGCAACACTCGGGCGGCTAGGTCCTCTCAGTAAGAGGAGCTACATTACAAGACTGGGAATGTCCCCCTAGTAAAATAAGGAAGATGTCTTTGTTGTATACAAGGCCTCTCGTAGAGCGAAACTGTAAAATGCATGGCCGTGCTCGGATGGATTTTAGAAATCATCTGTTTATTGACAGTCGGACTCGGAATCGGGAAACACTTCTGGACGTAATAAGGATGACAAAAATAAATCTTACCTTATAGTTCATGAAGAGACATTAAGCGACATAGGAAAAGGCTGTACACAAAATGAGCACTTGTCCGGAAGGACAAGTGGGAGATTGAAAGGAATGGTGTCCTTCGAACAAGTGTACTATTCCGTTAGCGGGTTCAGAATTATTAGAAAGCTAATATATTCAGTAAGGTCAAGTGATCGGAATGCCTGGGTGGAGGCCGCTTCCGACCAGTAATATTAATGGATAATTAATGTTACAGCTTAATCTTGACTGAACCCTTCGGGTCACACCCAAGCATTCAACAAACCGAAACGACGAATTAATTCGGAAGGAATTAATGAGTCGACCGAGTAATATTTATTTAGACGTCGGAAATTCGAGCTTAGAGCGTCGAAACCGAGCGTCGGAAGTCGAGTCGAAAAATAGTGAAAGACGAGACGAGAAATAGTAATAAATCAACAAAAGACCAAAATACCCCTAGCATCGGAATGCCCAAGCAAACCGAGTGCTAAGGGCGTATAGCCTAGCATGGTGGCTAGCATGCGCACCAAGCCGAGCCTAGGCTGGCTGGTGCGTGCTAGCACACTCATGCTAGCATCGCAAGGCTAGGCGCTGCCTAGTGCGTGCTAGCATGCTAGGCGCAGCCTTGTGCGCGCAATGGCTAGCAAGCCATGCCGCAACAAGCTGCTGGAGCTAGCACGCTAGGCGCGCCAGCTCGCCACAGCTAGCAGCAGCATGGCTAGGCCATTGCTTGCTGCCTAGCAGCACTGGCCAAGGCACAATGCCAGCAGCAGCAGCCCGCACAAGCATGCTGGGCGTGCTGGCCAGCAGCAGCAGCAGCCCGCATGCGAGTGCTGGGCTTGCTGGGCGTGGCTGCCACGGACAGCTGCACATGGCAGCCCACCTTGGCTGCCTTGGTGCCCAAGGGTGGGTGCCATGTGGCTTGTGGTCCTTGAGTGTATGGGGAGTGAGGTGGCCGGTTGTGGGAGAGGGAGTGGGGAGCAAGTTTGGTCCCCCTCTTCTCCAAGTGGTCCTCACCTAACCACTCACATGAGCTTGCCACTTGTTGATTTATTACTAGCTTGATTATTGATTTTATTTTAGCTTTAAAATAAAATGGAAAAATCATACTATCCCACATTGATGGGAGAGTAAATGATACTCCCATCATTTCCTATAAATACCCAAGTATGGGCATTGGGAAAGATGCTTGAGTAAGAGTTGGAAAAGGCATCACAATTAGTGAAAACCTTTGAACTCAATATAATTACTCGGGTTTTGTTGGTCGGGTCTTGCTAACCCCAAGACATTAGACCAAGTCGGTTTTGTTGGTGCGGGTGGACTTCGTTGGAGGTCTCCGTGCGAGCGGGACTTGAAGCTTTCAAGTAAGAGCTCATTTGGAGCGAAGCACGCGTCAAAGGTAATTAGCTTATCTTAATCTTGTGATTAATTTAATTATGTTTATGGTTTTATTTATTGCGAGTGCGGTCTTGGTTTTGGGTTTGTTTCCGCGGTGAGTCGGACTCACCAAACCCCAACATGACCTCATACCACGTCTTGGGGGGCTAGTTGTATAGGATAGCTCTTGCTGAACTATCACCAATCTCCCAGACTGACCCTCGGGGTGCGCACTCACTGCTAGAAGGATAGCCGAAGGGGCTCCTCAACCTGATAGAGTCAACCTGCAGGCTGACCAAGTATGACTCTCCACAAAGGATATTATACGCCTATAAATAGAGGGAAAAGTAAAACTGAAAAGAGGTTAGACACACAAGTTATTACACTCTCTCTATCTCTCTAAGTACACTTTCTTTCTCTAAACACATTCTAACTTAAGCATCGAAGAGGGGTTCCTCGAGCTTCCCCCGAGGGCAGTTCACTTGTGTTGTCTTGTGCATGTCGTTAACGGGACCCAGCTCGTGCCAGCAGAACCCTTGGATCCACACCTGAAACACTACCTATATAAACAACGCAGGTCAACGTAGGGAAAAAAGCAATGAAAAAAAAAGATCAAGTCGATCCAACCAATTCAAAATGGAACGGACCGTAATAAACAGGTTCAGATCAAAACCCGGACTGGTAGATTACGGTCCGGTCCCCGGTCCTTAGAAAAGACTAATTCCGAGTTCCAGTCCATTCCGGTCCCGGTCCGATTTTGGACTGGTGTACAGCCTTACTTTTCATAGTCTTTAACTTGGGTTTTTTGCGAACTCATTTCGTTCACTCTACCCTTTCTCTTGGCTATGTGCAGATATTGCCGAGGAGATGAACATGAAACTGCCCGGCCAGTCGCTTACAAGCGTGGACCGGAAGGCTATGAGGAAGGCCATGCAATGGGCCATCCCTCAGGAGCAGCAGGACAAGTTCCGCAGGATTAACGAGGGCTTTCTCGGCCTCATAGTCAACTGCACTGCAGAGATAGTCTAATTTTCCACTTTTGTGTCTGCCTTTGATTTTTACATAGAATATTTTTCTCTTTGCTTGCTTGCTAACATTTACTCGTCCGAATGTAGCTCTTCCTTCGTTTCTACGCCTTTCAGGAGTGGAAGGACTAGGAAATCGAAAAAATAAAGAAGGACTTGGCCCAAATCAGGAGGGTAGAGGACGCGAACACTGGAAACGTCACCCTCCTAAAGTTTCATTATGAGACGATCATCAAGGCCTTGTCCGACAAGGTTGCTCGGCAAACGGAGGACATCGTCAAAATAAGGAAGGCACTTGAGAGAGAAGAGCTATCAAGGAAGGCGCTCTAGGTGGAGCGGGACGAGGCGGTCTTGAATGCCTCTCAGTAAAGGAGGTCTTCGAGGCCTCGGAGAAACTGAAAGCCGAATTATCCTTGTCCTAGACGGCCCTCAAGTCCGCCCAAGATGAGGCGGCTTCCGTTAAGCTCCAAGTGGATGAGCTGAACAAGTCCGTGGCTGACTTGACTGAGAAGCTGAAGGCCCCTCGGCCGCCTAGTGCAATGGAGATCGTCCAAATCGAGCACAAGGCCGAGGAGAGACTCAAGAGTCATTTCTTTTAGGCCTTCCAACTGATGAGTGAGGAAGGGACGGTTGCCTACCATGAAGAGCACTTCACCAAGAGCCTTGAGTATGTCTGCCTCAAAGAGGAAGTCAAGAAGGCCAGACAGCCTCCTCCCAAACTTGAAGTTACCTTGTCTGAGTCTGAAGAGGAGGAAGACGATGACGCTGAGGAGAATGAGGCCGAGCCAACTAGCGAAAGGGAGACGTCCAAGGTGGAGCCAATAGACGCTTCGACTAAGCCTATTAGGAAGGGGAGGCCGCCAAGGGGGAGCCCACCGATGCTGAGGCCGAGATGGAATCGACCTTTGAGGAGCCTGCCAAAAGTGATAAGCCAGCTGAGTAAAGAGCTCAGGTCCTCCAGCAGCAAATTTTTAAAGCTTTTAGTACTTATTATTTTTTTTGCTTTCGTGTCACTTCATTGAACAATTTCACATTTGGCCGCCTGTTTGAGCGGTCTTATATAAATTTGATTTGTGCCGCCTTGTTTTGAGCGGCTTAGTTTTAATTAATGCAACTTTTGTTTCTCTATACTTAGCATTTTTTAGCAATTTTTATGCTTTATATATGCCTGTACGTGCGAGTACTGGGGGTATGCCCCTTCGACATTCGCGTAGTCTATATTCCAGGTGGTTTGATTAACTTAGTAGGTTTTATACCTCAAAGGGTATGACGACTAATAAGTTAATCAAATCATAATAATGATCGCCCTTAGACTAGGTAAATGCTGAATTAACATCATATATGACCGCTTTATTGGCTTTGTTTGAGTTGTCCTTTGACACTATCGCTCGGACGTAACTCAAGAAATTTCAAGTAATATCTCAACTTAGAAATTTCTGAATATTGGCTGGGCTTGTATGCCTAGGCATGCCCTTGCCCTCATTTAGGTGAGAATACCTTAGGTAATTCTTGTGGCTTCCTAATGCTCAGTCGTCTGATAAGCGACTTTTATGTCACTTTTAGGGGTGAATTTAGAGTCGTTTTCCGGTTTAATTTCCAATAATTTTCCTCGTTTTGGTATTTATTTCACTTATTTGCTTGTTCTCGTATTTTGTCTTTCAATTTGAGTATTTTGGTAATTTTAAATAGTTTTTAGTTTATTTTCGTAATTTATTTTATATTTCTTACTTTAAAATGTTTCTAGTCTAGGTTCTTAGTTTTTGTTTTTAACAATTGCTAACTTATCTCGTTTTCTTTTTTATTTTAGTTTAGCATTTATATTTTAATTTGTTTTATTTTATTTTATTTTCGAATCTCCCTCGTGTTTCGTTGTTTGTATAGGTGATTATCCGAGTTAAGGCACGTGTTACAATTTAAAGTCATGTTTTGAGCCTTGGTGTTTGGTCGGATTCAAGAACTAGCACATCAAACCCCTTGCACAAACAAGCTTTTGACCCTCTTGCTATCCCTTATCCTACACCCCACCGTTCACTAAACCTACAACACACTCCCCTGCTCCCTCAATTCTCCCTACACCACATCCCAAAACCCACAGCTTCCATCCCCTACAAACAACCTCCCCTTCTCCTCTTTCCAAACAGCCCTAAAATCCACTACTAGCCACCAAATCAATAGCAGCAACGCTACCCAACATCACTACCGCAACCAATCGGCATCAACACCAACCACGCATCCCCAGCCAACTCGCAACAACAACATTTACAGCAGTAGCTCGCAGCCCCCTACTTCACCCCACCGCTCCACAGCCACCATTTTGCCACTAATTTGACCCCCAGCCACCGTCACATTCACCAACAAAAAAAACACCAGCGACAATCAACCACCGCAACCGACGCTTTCTCACAGCTACCCCGCAATCAACAGCATCAAACCACCAAAGCAAATAGCAGCACCGCAGCAACAAACTGCATCCCAGACCACCGTGGGCGCGGCTGCTGTTGCCCCGGGCGCAGACAAGATCCCTTCCAACCTTATTTAATTTTCGGTAGATGGGTGGGAGATGCCTAGCCGCGGGCGCTCCTATTTCTCGCTAATTTCTGTACGAATTAATGAAATTGGACGGCTGAGATGCATTGAGTCGAATTATTGGCTGCGATTTGTTGATGATTAAGCATTTGTAGCTGTCTGATATGATGATGCGCTGATGGTGAAGATCAGATAGCAGAACAGCCATGAAGAAGAAGGTGGAATGCGTGGGTCTGATTTCTTTTTTTTGGGGGGGGGGGGGGGGGGGGGTTTATTTTTATTTTATTTTTATTCTCATTTTATTTCTTTTATTTGTTATTTTATTTTCTTTATTTATTATCTTGTAATATAAATACCCTTTGGGGTTTAATACTCTCTTAAGTTTTAATTCACCTTTGATTAATTTTTCTCTCTCTTATTTCTTTCTCTTAGGGTTAGATTGTGATTTTCTTCATTGTAGAACTTGGATCTTCTTCAAGCTTTGTCAATTCAAGTCTTCCATTAGTAATCTCTTCTTCCCTATCTCTTTACTTTAGTTTATTGCTTTCATTTGGTTTGCTAATTGTTTTGTTGATTCATTACTTGCTTAATTGTTCTTGGTAGTTTGATTTTCATGTTCAACCTTGTTAATTGTGTTTTCTTACTTTGTTTAGTTTTCATGTTTCCTTCACTTCTCTAGGTTAAGTTTTTAGCTAGGGGAAGGGGGTGAAAGGCATGGATTAATATTGATGATTGATTGAATTCATGCTAAGAATTGATGAATGTATGATATTTCATGGTTTGAGATTATTAGTAGCCCATTATTCGATGTTCCCTAATTTAGATGCACGAGAGTGATTTGAATTAAGATAAGATCACCTTCGCTTTAATGATTGCATGAAAGTGAATTGTTTAAGTAGAGCTTTATGTATTGTGCACTCTTAATCTCTCGATTTGATTAGTGTTTAATTGGATGCATGAAAGTGATCTCGATTAGGCCAAGACCTCATTCATTGATTTACTTAGACAATTGCATGAGAGTGAGTTGTTTAGGTAGAACTTTGTATTCTATGGCATGATCTTCATGATAATCATCATTGTCTATCTTTGTTAATTGTATTTGACACCCTGTACCCCCCCTAGCGTTGTTTCCCTTTGATTTAATCCTTCTTTAACTTTCTTTCTTAATTGTTTTAGTGTTTTTAAACAAAGAAACCCAACAAAAATATACTCTCCATTTACCCTTGAATTAGCAAATTTGGTGTTTAACTCGTGTGCTTTATTTTAGGTTCGACCCTTTACTTTCCACTAACTAGTTTAGTGTAAGTTTAGGTTTATAAATATCTAATTTGATTTGGGTAGTAGATCGACGACCTACTTCACCTCTGATCATCGTCCGACCATGTTGAGGTCGGACGGGCTGGTTAACTTTTCATTCATTGTGGCCGAGTTGTATAGCTAAAGGATGCTCTTGCTATACACCTACTCGACCACTCTGTAGCACCTTTGTAAGGGCCGAGCTACTATGTTGCAAGAAATATCATTATTACTTTTATCCGGCATTTCTGCTTAAGTAATCATAAATAAATGAAAAAAATTTAGATAACAATGTTCGACTTTTCATTAATTTTGTCAAAATTACATTGTTTAGGGGTCTTATGGCTTTAATTACAAGGCTCGGTCGTCTAGACCTAGTTGTATATACAACTTTCTAGCTAAGTACTAGATTTAAACATAATACTTTCTTAGATTGTCCGTATTCCAAGTACGAGGAATAGGACGACCATCTAAGGCTTCGAGACGGTATGTACCATCCCGCACTTCTTCTCTGATTCGGTATGGCCCTTCCCAATTAGGAGTTCAGCCAATCACTTCCGTTTTTCTCATAATAAGATCCCCCATCTTTAATGGCCGCTTACACACCTTGCGATTGTATGCCCTCGTCATTTTGGGATGATAGATTTCATGTCTAAGTGCCACATTTCCCTGGCTTCTGGAAGAAAGTCCAGGGCCGTCTTCATAGCCTCTCAATTGGCTGATTCATCATATAGCATTACCCGAAGGGTTGGTTCGTACATCTTAATTGGGAGTATGACTTCGGTGCCGTAGACTAGAAAGAATGGGGTCTCTCCCGTTGAACTCTTGGCTGTGGTTCGAATAGACCGTAACACGTTCACCAACTCATCTGCCCAAAGGCCGCCTGCTTTCTCAAGGTTGCACTTGATACCGTTGGAGATCAACTTGATTGTTGTAAGCCTCAACTTGGCAGTTAGCTTGCGGCGTCCGACCGAGGCAAAACAATGTGTGATGCCCTGGTCACTTAGCTAATTTTTGAGTTGGAGTGTTTCAAATTGGGGTCCAATGTCGAACACCATTAACTGTGGCACACCATAGCGAGTGATGATATATTTCTAGATAAAGGCGGACACATCCGTCCACTTGATTCCTCGGACGACCTCAGCTTCAACCCATTTGGTGAAGTAGTTTACTGCTACTAACACATACCACCTCTGCCCGGACTCAGGAGTATACGGCCTCAAGATGTCCATGCCCCATTTTGCAAAGGGGAGCGGACTACTTATGGCCGACAAACTATTTGTAGGTCGGTGAATAAGGGTGGCAAACCTCTGGCACTTGTAACATTTTTTCACTATTTTTATGGCGTCCGAATTCATGCTTGGCTAGTAGTACCCCAGATGGGTAGCCTTTTCTGCTAAGGCCCGCCCGCCTATGTGCGATCCACATTGCCCTTAATGAAGGTCGTCGAACAAGTGTATTATTCTGATAGCGGGTTCAGAATTATTAGAAAGCTAATATATTCAGTAAGGTCAAGTGATCGGAATGCCTGGGTGGAGGCCGCTTCCGATCAGTAATATTAATATAATTAATATTACAGCTTAATCTTGACTGAACCCTTCGGGTCACACCCAAGCAAATATATGCGAACCAACTCGACGAATTAATTCGGAAGAAATTAATTCGTCGCCTGAGTGTTAAATATTTAGACGTCGGTAATTCGAGCTTAGAGCGTCGAAACCGATCGTCGGAAGTCGAGTCTAAAATGATAAAAGACGAGACGCGCAAAATAATAATAAATCGACCATATTCCCGAAAATACCCCTAGCATCGGTGTGCCCCGAGCATCCGAATGCTAGAGGCAAGACGAGCTAGCACACCGTGCTAGCAGCCCCGGCCAGCCGCGGCTAGGCACAGCAGCAGCCGCACCACGGCAGCAGCCGCAGCCGCACCAAACCGCAGCAGCAGCAGCTGCCGGCTGGGCTCGGGCAAGGTGCGGGCTGGCTGCGGGCCAGGGGCGGGTTGGTGCGGGCCGGGATTGGGCTTGGATCGTGGCTTGGCTCGGGTCATAGGGCCATGAATAAGGGGAAGCTTGGAATATGGGAGTAAGTGGGAGAGGACATGTGGCACAAGAAGAGTATTGAGTGGGGAGCAAGTATGGTCCCCTACTCTCCATGTGGTCCTCACCAACCCATTTCACATGGTAATGCCACTTGTAGATTTATTATTAGTTTGCAATTTTAATTTAATTTAGCTTTAAATTAATTTGTGGAATTTCATGATCCCACATTGATGGGATAGAAATTCCACTCATACTTTCCTCTATAAATACCAAGCTTTGGGTTTTGGAGAAAAGTGCTTGAGTGGGAGTTAAAAAGAGCATTCCATAATTTTGGGAAAACTCTTAAACTCACATAACACTCGGGTTTAGGTCGGACCTTGCTAACTCCAAGGTAGTAGCGGCGCTTGACGTGCTAGTAGCTTTCAAGTAAGAGCCCCGGGTTTTGGGCGAAGCTCGCTTCGAGAGTAAGATTCGTTATCTTTTCTTTGTGAATATTTATTTATGCTTTGTGATTTTAATTATTGCGAGTGGTTCCTCGGGAGGGGTTGTTTCCGCGGTGAGTCGGACTCACCAAACCCCAACAAGGAAAGCTTAGTCCAAAGTATATTGGCCCATGTGAAATACTGCAAAGGATAGGCAAAGTAGCTTATAGGTTGGCCTTACCTATGGAACTAAGTAAAGTGCATGATGTATTTCATGTATCTAAATTGAGAAGATATATCCCTGATAAGTCTCATCTGCTACAACCTGAAACCATTGAGTTAGATCAAAGCTTAGCCTATGAGGGAAGACCTATCAAGATTCTTGACAGTAAAGTGTGTAGTACACGCAATAAGAATGTTAAGATTGTGAAAGTGCTATGGTCTAACCAAGAATAAGAGGAAGCCACTTGGGAAGTCGAGGATGAAATGAAAAAGAAATACTATGAGTTGTTTCAGGTATGTTGAGTTACAGGGACGTAACTCTCTGTAAGGGGGGTAGAATGCGGTAGAATTTCGCGCTTTTTCCCTATATTTTTAGTAATTTTTGTGCTTTTTGCACAATTTTAACGATTATTTTGAGTAATTGTGATCTCAAAGAGACACAAAAAGGTAAAAGTACGACAAAAAGTACAACAATATTATACAAAGTGAGGAAAAATTTTGAATTTCGTTTCCTAAGTTTCGGTCATACCTCCCTTCTTTGGGACAACGTGAATGGGAGAGACCCACCTAGAACTAGAAATGGGGAATATGATTCCCGCATCCAAAAGTTTGGTGATCTCCTTCTTCACTACTTCTCCCATTTGGGGGTGTAGCTTTCGTTGCCTCTCAATAGAAGGTAAAGCACCCTCCTCAAGAGTTATGTGATGTGTACATAAAGCGGGGCTTATACCTTTGAGGTCATCAATGGTATAAACCAAAGCACTTCGGTGCTTCATCAAAACACCACACAACTTTTGAGCTTGATGCTCACTCAAAGAAGAGCTAACAATCACGGGAAAAGTGGAGTTGGGTCCCAAAAATTCATACCTAAGGTGTGATGGAAGAGGTTTGAGCTCAACCATTGGAACACCTTTACCTTCCTTCGATGTTGCCACTTGCAACGCTTCTTGGCTAGAAATGCTCAAACACATTTGCTCTTCAACATCCTCAAAGCTTCCATTAAGCACATCTTCATACAAAGCCATCTCCTTTCTAGGAGCACCTACCTTTTCCTTATTCAACAAAACATTCTCAAGAGCATCGTTAGAAGTGAGCAATTGCTCATGCATTGAAGACACAACATGATCAAGAGAATCAATCAACATGCAATTTTCTAAAGAAGAACTTGGATACTTCATGCTATCATTCAAGTCAAATTCTATCACCTCATCCCCTACTTTGAGTGAAATTTTTGCACTTTTCACATCTATCAAAGCACTCGAAGTAGCAAGGAATGATCTCCCTATAATGATAGGAATATTAGCATCTTCGTCCATCTCAAGCACCACAAAATCCACCGGAATAACAAATTTCCCAACCCTCAAAGGAACATCCTCTACCTTACCCTTCGGAAACTTAATTGACGCATCGGCCAATTGCAAAGTGATGTTAGTAGGTAAGATTTCCCCTAGCTCAAGTTTTTGGCACACCGAATATGGCATAAGGCTAACACTAGCTCCTAGGTCACACAAGGCATTCTCAATTTGCATTTTATAAATGGCATAAGGGATAGAAAAGTTTCCGGGGTCTTTTAGCTTAGGTGGCATCTTGTTCATTATGATTGCACTACAATTCTCGGTCAAGTTCATCGTCTCCACAACATCACAAGTCCTCCTACCACTCAAAATGTATTTGGGGAATTTTGCGTAGTTGGGAATTTGGGTGACAAATTCGGTAAATGGTAGAGAAAGGTGAAGTTGCTTGAGCATGTCAATGAATCTTCCAAATTATTCATCTAACTCGTGTCTCATGAACTTTTGTGGATAAGGAAGCTTGGGTTTCACAATTTCTTTCTCCACTCTCACCTCACTAGGCTTCTAAATCTCAACCTCACTCAAAGATGCACTATCTCTCTCATCTTCAACCAAAACCTCTTTTATGCCCTCTTTGGTCTCACTCTTCCTAGGAAAACTCTCCTCAAGAACCTTACTACTCCTTGTGACAATAGCATTGACCGGTCTCTTGGGATCTAGGCCTTGGGAAGGTAAAGAAGAAGGACTAGCATGGTCTTTCAAAGCATTAGCAAGTTGAGAAATTTGGTTTTCAAGCATCTTATTATGAGTCATCATTTCATTAAATTTCTTGTCACTTACGGCCATGTAAGTGTTCAACAACTTTGTTTGATTTTTAATGATTTCCTCCAAATTAGACCTAGAGGAAGAGGATTGTGAATAGGAATTATCACCTTGAGTCTTTGGAGCGAATCCAAGTAGAGGGCCTCTTTGAGCATTGTTTTGAAAATTGCCTCTACCTTGAGTGTTCCAATTACCCCTATTTTGATTTTGACCATAACCTTAATTATGGTTACCACTACCTTGATTATGATTCCCATAACCTTGGTTATGATTACCATAATTTTGGTTTTGAATTTTGGCTACCATAACCTAGATTGTTATAGTTACCTCGAGAACCTTGGTTCCTATAACCACCACCTTGGTTATAGTTGTCAAAATTGCCATGCATGATTGTTGTAATTCCTATTCCATTGTCCTCTTTGATTCTCAAACCTAGAATCATGATTATTTGACACATAGTTCACATTCTCATTCACATTTCCATCTTAATCATCACAAACATCCATACATGCATGAGGGCAACTAGAAACATCATGATCATACGACCCACAATCATCACAAAACAAGCATCCACTAGGCATGTTATTAGAAGAGGGAGGGGGTTGAGAATTAGAAGACATACCTCTCCCCTTAGATTGGGAGGGAAGACTTGAAACTTGGTAGGTAGCACTTTCCAACTTTGCCTTGATAGCGGACATCTCCTTCCCCAAGTTTGTCATTTGTGAGGATAGATTGTTGATTGCATTTAGATGATCAACCGAGTACACTGAAGAGCTACTCTTGCTAGTTGACTCTCTTTCTCCATCTTGCCAATCTCTATAATACCTCACTACGTCTTCAATTATGTCCACCACTTCCTCTTCCGTTTTGTTCATGATAGGACCTCCGACTCCTCCATCTAAACATGATTTTCCTTGAGGGCTAAGGCCTCCATAGAAGATTTGAATAATTTAATAAGTTGGAATTCCGTGATGAGGACACTCCCTTTGATACTCTTTATATCTCTCCCATGCTTCATAGAGGCTCTTACTTGGCTTTTGCTTGAAACCTTGAATCAAAGCTCTAGCCTCCGCCATTTTCTTTTGTGGATAGAAACGGGATAGAAATTCCTTGGTAACCTCGTCCCATGTCCTTAGAGAATTCGGATTAACCTCCTTGTCTAGCCATTCTAAAGCGCGCCCTATCAGAGAAAAGGGAAAGAGCTTGAGGCGGATGAATTCTTCGGAAATTCCGTTCACCTTGATAGTATTGCAATATTTTTCGAATTCCTTGAGATGGTTTAGTGGGCTTTCATGCTTGGCCCCTCTAAATTGTCGCTTCTCTATCAAAGTGATCATTGCCGGCCTTATTTCAAAATCATTTGCCGGTGTTGTAGGTGGAGCAATCCCACTCTCAAATCTATATGCACCGGGAATCCCCAATTCTTTCAATGCCACCCTTGGATTTTCTCCCATTCTTGCTTGTTCTTCTTGTTGTGGTTCTTCTTCACTTGAAATGCTAGGGCTCAAAGATCGTCTAGCACCCCTCAACCTTGCAATAGTTCTCTCAATTTCCAGATCAAATGGCACTAGTGAATGACCACGTGCTCTATGCATAAAATCTCAAAAGAAATGGTTAGTAGCACGGCTACAAGTGTAGCCTAAAAGAAAATCTTTTTGTATTTTCAATTAAAGGTGAAATAGACTCAACAACTATAACAAAGCACCAATATCATTCCCCAGCAACGGCGCCAATTTTGACAAGAGGAAAATCTAGGTCGTTATCTACCTCTCCCTAGAGCCAAACCTAATTTGTAAACACTCGACCAACCTAATACAAGTATATGGTAAGTCAAGGGTCGAACCCAAAGGAATGAGTAGGAACGATGCTATAGCCTATGTCAAGCTAATTCGAAGAATATAAATGGTTGTGGTTGGTAACTAAGATGTCAAAAAGCTAGACAAATTAAAGAATTCAATATGCTAAACACTAGGGATATAGGCTCCACATGCAAGCTCAATGATTATGCTAATTTATAGATCACTCAATCGATTCAACATCACAAGGGACAAACAATAGTTGCAATCAAAGGAATCCAAAAGCTATCTCCTATAAGCCAAGCTAGGGTTCACTATGAATGGCTAACAAGGAAAATCACAACAAAATTCAATCAATTAAAGCAATTCTCAAATCAAGGGTTCATGTCATTGAAATTTGCAATGCAATCTAGATTAATCTTATAGGTTGATCACTCCTAGTTTAATTAATCACATGCACAACTATGTCAACCAATTTAATTGCAACAATCCAATCAATTTAGTATCATCAATTAGCAAAAATCATCAATCAAGCATGCTTCCCCTTCTCCCTAGCAACTAATCTACTCACTAATCATGGTGAAATTAAGGAACAAAACAAATTCAATCAAATTCATACTCATTTAAAGCTTAATCAAAAGAAAATCAATCAATCAATAAATTCTAGAGCAAGGAATGTAATATCAATCAAAATTCAAGAAACTAGAAAGAATTGCATTAAAAGTAAATCAAGGGAAAGAAATCTTACAAATTTTCATTGAATTGAAGAAGGAATTTCAAGATCCAATTGAAATCTAAGATCAAATTCAAGTACAAACAAGTAAATCTTAAGCTTCTCTCTCTACTTTCTCTCTCTATTATTTCTGGAAAATTATCTCTCAAGTATAAAAGTTCAGTCGTCATAAAAAAGAAAGTCAAAAGCTATAAATAGAAAAATCGAGCGAAGGGGGATGCACAGGGCCATGCGCACGCACCCACCAGCCGCGCGCGCGCACAGCTGGGTCTGCGCGCACGCACCCCTGTGCCGCGCGCGCGCGCCCCTGTGTGGTGCACGAGGCCTTGGCTCCTTCACTTTGCTTGATCAAACTCCGCGCTCCTGAGCATCCCCATCATCAGTGCACTCGAGATGATGTCCGGGAGCAAGACAGTCCCAAAATGAGCAAATTGACTTGATTATTCACCTACAAAACACAAATAAAACAAAGAGAGAAAGCATAACGAAATAAAACTAAAACTATGAATTATCAACTAAAAATATGAAAAACTCGTAAAAACTAATCGAGAACCAAAGTGAATTATAAAATGGAAAATCAAATAAAACTAAGAAAATTATATGAAAATGATGAAAGAAAATAAAGAAAATGAACCTAAATCTTATGCTTTTGAGCGCCATAAACGACGCTCATCAGGAGGTTGCATTCTCCCTGATCTTGTGAAGACATCGATAGGGGAATCCTCTTCATCCCAAATATCATCAACTGGATAAATTAAGGAGAGTGGAGTTTATTCTATATCTTTGAGGTAAACGTCCTCGTCATCACTGTCCCACACTCCATTGATGCTAACATCCTTTTCTGGTTGAATTTGAACCAACTTTATATTGTCAATCAATCCTTGAACTAGGTACTTGAATTTAAAATAGTGCTCTATGGTTTTTCCTCCTAATTGATGGTATGGACAGTGGAACCTATCTGTCCTTTTCAGCGATTCAAATGGTCTTGGCTCGAGAGGTTTAATCTTCCCATTCTCAAAGAGCAATTAGAACATGTTCGCATAAGAAGTCCCAATAGGTGTGTATACCTTGTACTCCTTTTGGGTGTTTCAACTACTTTGAGGGAAAAGGGTTTTCTCTCAGTAGTCTTTATGGCATCATTTTCTCAGTGGCACACTACTTTGCAACAACTTTGCATGGTCGAGGGCCTCACGACATATGTCTATTGCTTCCCTCATTGTGTTTATGAGAAGTCATACCTCTATTTTAGTGGCCGGTTGTTCTCCTACGGGAGAATCGCTCATGGCATCGAAAAAGATTTCTTCCTCTTCTTCGATAGCATGAGTTTCTTCAATTGGTTTAATGAGGAGTGATGGGTTCGCGTGGCCTTCCTCATCAGAAATTGCTAAGGAGTCTGAAAGTGGAGCACTATTGATACTTGGCTTCTTACTTGCAGGAGGCAATGGGAGTTTATTGCTATCAATTAAGTCTTGAATAGCTTCTTTCAACTTCTAACAGTTCTCAGTGAGATGGCCCCTGCCTTGATGATACTTGCAATTTGCGTTAGAGTTCTAACTAGTCGTCCTCTTTTCGACTGGTGGGTCTCCAAATGGCCCAATAGGAGTTATGAGACCTTTAGCATGAAGACGATCGAATGTTGTGTCATAACTCATGCCAATAGGTGTGAAGTTTCTCCTAAATGGCTTCTTTTGTCCTTGATTGTTCATGGCTAGGACCTCGTTCAAGTTAATGGTGCTAACGTTGTTTGAGTGGATGGTTTTGGAAGAAGGAGGATTGTCGTTCTTCTTTCCTTTCCAGCCACTATTAGAGTTGCTAGCATCTTTTTGTTTCGCAAGGTCGTCTTCAATATCAATTCCTATGTCATAGACGGCCTTGAAAGTACTCAAATTACTTTGGTGTTTTAGATGCTTTGAGTACTTTTCTTGGAGGTTCTTGATGAATAACCTCATAGATTCCTTTTCAGTGGGAACCTCAACCATTTTAGCGGAAGTTTCCCTCCACTTATTGAAAAAGGAAGTGAATCTTTCGTTCTCTTTTTGTTTCAACATCTCAAGTTCTCTATGGTCAGTTTCAACTTGAATGTTGCATTTGTATCTATCAATGAAAGCGTTTGTTAGAGAATCCCAAGAGGATATTTTCTCCTTATCAAGGGAGAAAAACCATTATTGACAAACGGTTTCTAAAGATAAAGAGAACAACGAATGGAAAGCTTTCTTGTCAATTCCCTTAATGTTCATTATTGTTTCAAAAGCTCTTAAATGAAAGTAAGGGTTGTCAGTTGGCTTGAACTTAGGGAGTCGTTGGCATTGAACTTCTGCGGAAGAAGTTCCTTGTCCACAGAGACCCCTTGTGAGCTAATCCCTTGAAACTTATAGTCATTGAAAATTTTGCTCAAGCTCTCTTCCATTCGCTCAAGCTGTTGTTGTTTTGCAGGGTCATTGACTTGAAGAGCGAGAGTTTTGAACATCTCGGTAAAGCTAGCCATGTTCTGTCTTAGTTCATTAACTTCTTCTTCGGTTGCCATTTTCTTATTAGCCTTTCTTCTTAGTCAAAACGGTTTATCAAAAAGTAAGACTTGAACGAAAGTGTTGTCTTTAATTATTCGCCCTTCCTTTCTTGACCAAGCGCTGTAAATATTAAACCATTTTGACTTAATGACTTGACTCAAATTGACTTTGACTTTATTGGGTTTAAAAAGCAAAAGCAAAAATAGGGTGCATATTTTTTGGAATCATGTATGGGGTTCAAGAAACATGGTTATGTTGGGAGGATTAGTATCCAACTTACCCCCTAAAAAAATGACGAAAAAAACACGCACACACAAGACTTTCTAGACATGGTCATAGTGAACATATACACAAAGTGTGTGCTTAAAAAAGTGAGTGAAAGTGGCATGCTTTAACACTTGTGTAAGACCATGGTACTATGTGCCTAGACACTATTAAGGACTAAATAAAGCTTCAGTTATTAATAAACTGATTAATTAGACTCGGCGTGAGGACTTAGGCAGAAACTGAACCATCGCTAAAGCAACGGAACTGTTGCGATACGCCAGGGCCATCGCGGCGCGATAATGTTATCGCGTCACGATGGACACTTTCGTGTCGCGCCACACGTCAAACCTTCGCGTCATTACTGAAATGTCAGTCTGGGCCTGTTTCCAGTGTTCTACCTTAAAAGGACAAGCCTACAGTTGTACTAAGTCAAATTTAATTAACCATATTAATTAATTAATTAAGCAAAGTCTTATATAGTCATTAATTAGTTTATTTAGACTTATACACAAGTCAAAAAAACGGTTAGTGTAAACACATATGAATTATGCGCAAGTAAGAATGCACAAATAGTCAAGTAAGCACAATATGATGCAATGAGTTTGCAACCTAACCATGGCTCTAGTTCTCTAAAGTTTAAGGATAAGGTTTAGTCAAAGAGGGTCCATGGTTATGAGTCCAGATGCATCGCGCGGAAGCCTTACCTTTGGAAGGGTTGGCGCGTATGGATGGGACCCCACAAGTTAAACTTGTTTCCATGGTTTGGTGAATTCACAAACTCGGATGTACCCTTTGTTGCAATGAGCGTTCCATTGGGTAGATGGAGCGTGACTTCCCAGAGGGTTATGGCCATATGTAGAACATATATGGGTTTAGAAAAGAGGGAAAAACTCAATCAGGAAGTAAAATCGAGCAAACAGTACTAGAACCGGTCAAAGCAAGAACGCAGATTTCTGGCTCGGTATTGGAAGAACTCGGCGCGAGACAATAGGGACCATCGCGAGACGATAGCCCTGTCGCGCCGCGATATTGCTATCGCGTCACGACAGAGCCATCGCACTGCGATGGGCACTGTTTTCTCAGCGTCATTCCTACATGCCTCAGTAGCTCTCTTTATTCTTAGAATTTTCCAGTTTTCGCAGCGTTTTTTTAATTCTAGTTGTGAAAGATATTTCTCAAATTTCCTACGTGTAAACAAGCCTATGTTTTTGACACATTACGGATGGTCTATCCAATGCGGACCTTTTTTATACTTATGCTAATATTGTCAATCAAAATTACGCACGTGAATACTTAGAACTTTTCGAGTCTTATCCACTCATTCTAAATTATTGCCAAAATGAATTTTAGGAATTAAAATAGAAATCCTCCCCAGTGGAGTCGCCAAAAACTATAGGGAATATTTCAAGCATCCCACACTTGAGCCCCATTGTGATCATACAGTTAAGTATGGTGGCGTCCAAAGGGAAGGAAGCTAGAGCAAAAGAGTCGCCAACAAGTTCTAGGAACTTGTAAACCGTTCACAGAATGAAGGTTACACCCCTTCACGATCCATGAGATCGCTAACTCCATAGTGGTCTGGAACCATGACTAGATATTCGGGGATAAAGGTACAAATCAAACCTAAAATAGATTGAATCTGCCCTAAATAGGCCTCTACTTTATTCTTCTCATATTCATATGTGCTTTCTGACTAACATACAATCAATATATTAATCCTAAACCTGTTTAATCTGTGTTGTTTGAATATTAATGCACAAACAAAACTATTATTGGCGATCACTTGAAATTAAATCACATTAGCCTAAAGAAAATTATTAATTATCTTATTAAGCATGATTTCAAGTACAAATTCCCTTTAATCCTGGAAGAGAGGGCGTGATCAAGCAATAACAATAATACATCAAGCAACATAATAATATATTGATACAACAAATCATCATCATAATAATAATCTCAATAAAGCATAATAATATTATTAGTACTAACATGATTAATAACAAATCCTAGTATGTCGCTAAACAATAAAGATCAAAGCTTTATCCCTAACATGATACTAACATGATAGAAGAAAATAAGAAGCAACCTAAGCATGATATTAGAAAGCAATAAAAACATCCTAACATAAAACTAGGAATTAAAATAATATAAGCATGCTTCCTAAAGATATAGAGCAATAAAACTACTTACTTTGTTGCCTCGTACCTCTTTCTATCAAAACAATACACATGTTAGTAACTTTAAGGAAAATATTAAATCAAACAATTAATTTAAATAATTGATATAGAGATTTGGGACCAAACCCTCATAAATTAGCAACCTTTCACGCTAAGGAAAAGGCAACTTCGAGCTTGGTTAGGTGCGTCTAAGACTCGTGAATGCGGTATTGTAATTCGAAAAGGGAAGGCTTAGAAAGAGGGAGAAAGAACAAGCTTCTAGCTTTGAGAGAGAGAATAGAATAGAATTAGATGATTGTTGATGATTGAAAAAGGGGAAATAACGCTCCTATTTATAGAGAAAACATCCGGAACGTTTAGAAAAGAGTCAGAATTTGAGTCGAAGTAAAACAGCCCCTATCGTGACGCGATAGGCTCTTCGCAGCGCGATGGCTCGATTAGGATAAAAATCCTATACGAAGTCCTTTTCCTAATATAATTAGGTAGTTAGACTCCGTAATTATCTTAATTAAATCAGTTTTATATTTTAAAACACTTGTTTTATTCCAAATTAAATTCTTTATCTTTTCTAAATAAAATAAAAGTATAATTATTAATCCTAATTCCATTAGAATTTAAAATAACCATCTAGATTATCCTAGAAAATTAAAGTAATTCCTAATAACTTTAAGAATGATAATTAATGGGTCCTCCACTTGATCATTGGGCCATATAAAATCATTTCGGGCCCAATTTAGTATTTTACCATAACTTCCTCATTATTCATTGGAATTGGGCTTATAATATATCATTAGAAAGCTCTTTTCAAGCCCTATCCAACTACACTATTATTTGATATCATGGACCAAACTAAATTGGACTGGACGTTTTTTCATAAATAAGGTACAAAAAGAAATATTTTGAAAACAGAAAGAAGTATTTTATTAAAAACAGGTGCATCACGAGACTCTTTCACATTTCACCTCGTTTGATAATCAAATGACGTGAAAGATATTCATCACTGAATTGGTTTTTGGGGAGACACAATCAGGTGTCTACAGAAGGTGTCCCTTTAGAAGCAGTGCTCTTGCGGGATTTGGACACCTTCCCTTCTTTTTAAGCAAAGGTCGGCTGCTTCCTCTTTGACCTTTTGGTAGGAGTGGCCAACTGAAAGAAAACAATTTCAATTTAAGTAAATTCAGAATAAAGCATCCGAGTATGAGTAGGAAGGAAGCCCCTTCTAGAATCCCAAGTCGGACGAAGAGCCAAATTAGGGTTGTCCGTGTTAAATCAGGAAGGACCCCTCTCCCAACCTATCAGCTCGGCACAATAAAAAAAAAAGGAGAAAAAGCAGACGGCCAATACCTCCTTGGTTTGTTTGTACAGTTGCTGGCGGGCCTTGTACCGAGCTAAGTCAAGCTCGGACATGTCTACATCCCCCTTTTGCTCTAGGTCCAGCATGGCTAGAGCTTCGTCTGTGTAAGAAAAGGAAAAAAGAGTTAGAAAGATTATGACATAATTTACTTGTAGATGGCTAAGGTACAAGTACCCACCTTGGGGAATGTTTCGGTAAAGGCCGCATGTCGACATAAATACCGAGTCCCTTAGCCAACTGGACAAGGGAATCCAGTTCTTAGGCACGGCCACTGACTTGCCGCCCGTACTCACCCTCCTGACTCCAAAGTAGTCAAATTGGTGCGCGTAGTCAAGATGGACGGGTGTCTTGTACGGACGGTGCTACCCTCGACCAAGCTGGATGGGAACAGTGTTAAACCTATTCATCCGCAAGTTAAACTCCACGTTCTTTGTTTTAATGTGGTAGAAACGGTTCTTCCAGTCACGCCACTTGGATGGCCAGCCCATCACCACCAAATAGTCCTTAGTGGTGCATAATATGAACCAGTCGTCCGTCACTTTGTTCAGGCGGACCAAGGAGTGAATCTCTCAAAATACTGGGACGTCCGGCTTAAAGCCCTGCCTGATGCACGTCACCAAATACCCAAAGATGTTCAACCAGCTTTTCAGCATCAGCTGGAAGAGGGTAATGTTGTACTCGTCTAGGAGCTCTTGGACAAACGGGTGAAGAGGGAAGCGAAGTCCCACTTCAAGGGCAGCGCGGTACACGCTAAAGGATTGTCGGCGCGGCCGCTCATCCTCCCAGGTGGCCACAGAATGAGAGCACTTTGGAGCCTTAAGCTCATATCCCTCTCCCAGCATAAGGAAGCTCTTGAACTCCTCCAGCCCATAATTGAGGAAGCCTAGGGCCGTGTCCCCAACTAGACAGGCGTACGAACCTTTAAAATTGTTCGTATTGGCGTCCTCACCGGCCTCCTCGGCCTCTTAATTTTCCGCCTCCCCTTCATCAGGTTAGGGGGCGGCCCCAAAATCCGAGGACAACACAGTGTCCAATTCAGCAACCTCGGCTGAGCTCCTAGTCTTAGAGCCCCGGCTGCCCTCGAAGATAGAAACTTCCTCTAGAACTTAGGGTCCTTTGCCCTTATCCTTCCTCCTGGCGTCCGCCTGATTTAGGAGGACGAGCGCTGTGAGATGGCAGGTCGGCCGGTTCAGCAATCACTATGTCAGTCCTAGGCCTGGCTGACCTAGTAGTTTGTGAAAGGGGTAGTTCAGAAATTCGAGTGGACGCCCAAACGTCCGCTTGAGAAGAAGATGGAGGTTCTCTCAAAGACTGCAACTCAGCCGGATCTATGACCGAGTGGGCGAATTGGGGAAAGCGAAGACCTGGAGTTTGCCCGGACGCTTCCCTGCCAGAAGAGACGCCTTGCCTTTTACGCTCTTCGAATGAGGCGGTAACTTCGACCGGCGAGCATTCGCCACCTCTAGTTGTGGCGGTGTTTGTGTTGGTTTTTGTGGTGGTAGTAATCTCCCCGTCCGTGTCACTCGGATCATAGGGGACCCTTGGGTTTACCAGACTGCCGTTTGGATTTCTAGCGGCGTACTTGTCGTACGTCTGCATGGTCCGAGCCATATGCGACTGTAAGGACAGAGAAGAATATGTGGATGTGAGTTGGTACACACTAGAAATGGACGCACTCCACGAGGGAGACGACTCGTCCTCGTCCACTCTAGACTCCTCGGTCCCAGGTGAACGGTCGACCTCATGAGGAGAAACGGACGAAGCCAAGTGTTGAGCCAGATTTAAAAACAAAAAAGAAATACAAAGCAAAGTAAAAGAGGAAGAAAAAGGGGGCAGGCGGTTACCTTCGTCCGTGTAGAAAACTTGGGAAAATCTCGAAGGTTGGCCAGAAAATTCAAAGACTCTGACCGAAAACCTCTAACGTACATTGGAGCTCTTAAAGATTCAAGGAAGAAATCACTTTCTCTCTAAAAGCTCTGACTTCTCTCTAGAATTCTCAAAGTTCCAAAGTAACAAAATGAAGTCAAATATCTTACATTTATAGGCAAAATTTATGGGGGCAAAATGGTAAATCCGTCTTTCCCGCTCAAGAATTCGAACGGTTACTTTTTGAAAAAGTTAGCCTAGAATTCAAATGGTTAAAAACCAATTCTGACACTTTAAACGGAAGGGAAGGCGAACAGGCTGACGACACGTCAAAATAGACGGCCAGGTCAGCAGAATCCAAACCGTTGTCCCGAAATCCCAGACAACAGGTATCCTCCCTAAAAAGATAGTCGGCCTGCTGCGTCCGACTAACCTCAAGACCCAGAAGTTTCCAAATAGAGGGATCACAGGCCAACTGGACCAAGCGTCCGACCAAAGAGAGAAATCCCCAAATAAGACGGACGGTGCTGTCCGTATACCAAAGCAATGCTCAAAACTTCTACAAATACTTGGACATATCCGGACGAGTAGAAAATCAAAGGAGGCGGCCCATAGAGTACGAGCCACCCCCTCTGAGGGGCAAATGTTTGGGGTAAAAATTACCCCAAAATGTGGACCAATCCCATAGTGACACGTGGCCCAATTGAAGGGTGACACGTGTCGCTATAGGAAGATGACACGTATGTAATCCCTACTAAGAGCACCTGAAAAAGAGAGAGAAAAGGGTCTCTTTACATTAGGATGCCCAAATCCCGAGAAAGCCGCAAAACGACGCCCCCCAAGGACACGTGTTCATGCCTGATTACGCCGCCAATCAGAAAACGTCATTCTGGGGTAATAACCCTAAAAAGCACAAATCTCCACCCCTATAAATACCCCAATCATTTATGATGGGAGGGGTGGATTGTGACATAACATTCAATAGAGCATTAAAACAGCTCCAACTTCTCTCTACTTTCTCTCTCTAGCTTTTCCGATTTCAGGTTTCTAACTTAACCGTCGGAGGCGAATATTCCGTCAACGGAATATTCGTGTTTTGCAGGTGTCCGAGCCGTTTGTCAGAAGAACATGACCAGTGTCCCAGGGGAAATCACAAAATCACCCGAGGTTTTTTCTTTTTGTTTTGGTTTCCGGGCGAAGGGAGAGGGAGGGAGAAGAGTGGTTTAGGGGCGAGGGCTGATCAGCTGTATGTGTTTGGGGGTTGGGAGGACCAGCCGGCCATTTTCGGGAGGTTAGGGAGGTGACCGACCGATTTTCACGGTGGGGGGTTGGTTGGGATTTCACGATGGAGGTGGCTGGGTATTGACGGTGGAGATGGCTGGGAATTTTCAATTTTTAGTTTTTTTTTTAATTTTTTTTAATATTAGGCCAATCATGTGCTGAGATATGGAGTTTAAAAACCAAAAAAAAAAATCTTTTCAACAGGTAACCGGTTTTTGGGTCTACTGGAGGTAAATTGACCCAATAGTTAGGATTATTAAAAAATAAACTTAGTTGGGATTATTAGAAGTAAATCGATAATAGTTGGGATTATTAAATCGTATTTTTCCTACACTATAAATGACTAATGAATTCAAGTCAATGGCTATAAAATCAAAAACGACAATTAGACAATTCACAATCCATTTATGAATTTTACTAATCATTTTAGCATATCACTTTCTTCCTGCAATTATTGACAATGGTACAATCCAATGACTTGAATCATGTAAAAGTAACTTAGTATAAGAAGAATTTCAATGCAAACAAAGCTAAATTTTAATAATTAAGAAAATAGCAGCAGCTAGAACATGGAGTAATTACTAAAAACCCTCGATTAGCTAATTTAACACTATAATTTATAAATCATATGTTCAAAGAATTTAACACTAGCGCCTGTGATTCAAAATCATCACATTATAGCAAACAAAAATCCTAATTTTTACCATTCAAGATCTAATTTAACACACTTAATTATTAATCCAAAAATTGAAAGTCAAAATCATAAACTCGCCTTCTGCCATTGTTAGCTTGAAAGCCGCAGTCGCCGGTAAAAATTAAACCAAAAGATTAAAAGTGATTTTATTTATTTAAAGATAAGGTACAAGAAAATAAGACACATCTTCTTACAAGACCATGGCCTAATATACCTTGTAAAAATTAAACAAAATTGCTATACAGAAAAGGGTCAATACCTTCATATATCAATTTAGAATAGCCTAGAGAAGCGGCATAAACAGGAGAAAAAAAAATGTTTGAAATTTGTACACCATTATATACAATCAGGTATACAACCACATATGTTCATTATTATGCCACAAAGTAAAAGAGGACTGATTTCATAGGAGCAGCATGCCTTCAGGATATCTTCAATAGGTGGATCATCCCCAGCTTCTTTATCCTGATTTGCACAGTTTGACACAATTAAATGTTATAACGACTTCCACAAAAGAAAATGTCATTACAATACTAACATTTTGCCCTTTTGGGTGTGTTTTCATTCGAGCATTCAGGCTCTCATTTAGAGTCATTTCAACTCTAATGATTGTGCCTGATCACTTGATCACATTCTGACATGTGCTATCATGTTCATTTCATTTTAACAATAACATTTCATTTTAGACAAAAACCAAGGAAACAATTTCATAACATCTTGTTTTTGTTTGCAAGCTGCTAACATGTCTATTAATCAATAAGAAGTTCTAACCTTGTGAATATATGAAATATTGGTTTTACCAGGACCGGCTACTATGATTCCTCCCTGCTGCCTGAAAAAAGAAATGTTAAAGGTATATTTGTAAGAGTTGAACATAGATGACATAAACTAATACGAGTAATAACTTGTCCAACAAGTTTTATTTATAGAAGTTTTACACAAAATACATCAGATACTTCTATGTACCATGATCTTTCAGCATCCACGAAAAATACTAAGATTTCTGCAAACCAAAACATTAAAAGCCATTGTTTAGGGTTTACATAACTTTAGTCCCAGAGCACCAAATTAAACTTCAATTGAGAGCAATACAAAAATTAGGACTCAGATGAGCAAAATGCTGAGATAAATACCATTTTAAGTAAAAATAGACCGATACTGTAAATAAAAATAGAAAGACACTGAAGGTTACGCGAAATTAACATGGAGATTTGAGGCAAGTTATAGGTTAGTTCTGTAGACTTCTTGGAGAGAACTGAAATATTGAAAAATCCTCTATCTATTACCCTAAAAACTAATTTAATGTTTGTACACCTGATGAGAAATCACCTAGGAAGAAACAGTCACAATGAATTTCTGCTTGGGGTTACTGATGTGGATGGTAGATCAGTATATCAAGTTTTAAATTACAGTTTTTAAGCAGCTCAAAACATTTCCTTGTGAAAATTCTTAGGCCTTTCTCAATCAGGGAAGTATATTTTGGTTGATAGCATCCTGGTTGCCATGGCATCTTTATCTTGTCAATTATCTTGGAACCAAGGAAATTTTCAAATTAAAATGTTGTCAGCACTTTTGAAATTTGGGCAGGCTTCATCAGGCAATATATTGCCAAACTACTGGAGGAAGAAACCTCTCTTGGAGAAGCACATAGATCAGGGTGGGTTAGGCTTACAAAAAGTCTCATTCCTCAATGTGGCAATGATTCTAACACACATGAATGATGTATACTGAGCATGGCCTTTTGGATTAGCAGAATTTTTAGCAAAGTGCAAAAGAAGATTCTCTTTTGGCTTACGAGTAAGGCACAGCCTCTAGCTTGTGGTGAGCCAAAGGTCTGTGAGAGAAATTAGTTTAGTGAAGGGGTCTTAGCTATAGGAGATGGAAAGAATACAAAATACATAGATCAAGAAGGAAAATATAGATTTCAAGAACAGGCGTTCGAATAATACTGTGGATATATCTGATTAGGCTTCATAGCAGATGAAGCCGGATGTAACCTGGATTAAGGATATGGTGTGGAACTAGTTTGGAAATGAAATTGCTCAAGATATCTTGGTGGCCAACATATACTGGAAAGTAATGTCCAAAATTCCTCTGAATTAAAAAAGACGCCAGACAGGGAATGGAAAATGCACTATAACATCGAGTTATATGTATATATAGAATCTTGGGCGTGGGAATGGAAGGGTGAAATGGTTTCGATGTTGATATAGGAATGATATCATCTTTATGAACCAGCAGTGCATTACTTGATTTCCTTTTAGAATTATAGAGATTTCTAGTGAAGCTGAACTGATGTAGGGGAGGGTGAACCAGAATAGTCATATGCCCACCATTTTGCCAGGAGAAGGCTCAAGCACAGAAGAGGCTCTGCAGGACATGCATTAAAAGCATGGAGCTTTGGGATTTGATCCATTCACAAGGATGAAAGTGAACAGGTCATACTAAAAAGAGTTGCTACATGCCAATCTAAAAAAAAAAAAAAAGGATAGGGTTAATAGAGGAGGAGGAGGGGGAGGATATAACGCACTCAACTAACAATAAAATGATGCTATGCAGGAATATAATTTATAACTTTCACTTTCATGGATTTATTTGAGAAGCATCATGACAAGGGAAATAATTAGGAAAGTTCTCAAAATATGTGATAAATTAGGCAAAAAAAAAAATGAATTTCATTAGTTCAAAATTGGAGTAATACTTTGGCAACTTAGCCTTGCTTCACCCTTTTCCTTTTTCTTCTACTAATAACATCACCAAGTATCTAGCTGGATTGGGTTATGACGCAGAGTTAATAGAGAATATGAAAATATTGTTTGTAAGAGAATAGACTGAAAGAGAGAACAATAAGGAAGTTATGGCAAGAGGAAAAGATGGTCTAAAATGACGATACCAATATATTATTAGCACTTAGCAGATAGATTCAGACAATAACAAAGTACCAATCATGCTTGCAAATTGCAATGGTGATCGGATTTATCAGAATCTTAGCCTTTCTAATATATAGAAGATATCGTATGACAGAGTGTGCTGAAGGCAATTGATTACTGGTCTCCTCATTTCTTACGGTGCTTGCATCTCTAAGGTAAATTTTTTGTGAAGTTGTGCTAGCAAGGGAAGTTGGTTTAGCAGATTTTCCAATATCCTCACAGGAAATTGATATTATACAACTTACACATGGATCCATTACATGTAATAGACAATTATGCATTCATGATGGAAAAAAAGGCCACATACCAGCCACCTCTAAACACAGTGTCTTTCTGAAATGATAGCCCCCAGTCTTGCCTGTATCCTTCCATGTATAACTGAATTATCTTCAACCCTGCCTGTATCATCATCCATCAAAATTAACTCAGAATTTTGCAAATAGAGACATTAAGCCTATATTGACATCTGTTTAAAACCTTGGGGGTAAACGTGGTTGAGGCCCCAGAAACAAAATTCAGTGCACCATATGATGAATGATCTGGATCTGCATAAACTTCTAAAAAAAATAATAACAGAACTTAGTTAGGTTCCTGGAACAGGAAATAATTTTTGTAAAGTCTAAATGAAATAATTATCAAAGTAAATAAAATAGCCATTTCCTGATTTACCTGTGGCTAGACAAAGAACATTATTCAGAAACATTTAAAGAACCAAGAAGCATGGGCAAGTAAGAATAAAAATTTAATTGAATTATATAATATTCATATCATACAAGGCCATACAACAAAAACAAAGCCTTAGTCCCTAGGTTGCACGGAAACGGGAAACGGAAACGGAAACGAGAAATCGGGGAATTGGGAAAACGAAAATTATTAAATCATGAGAAACGGGGAAACGAAAAAATAAATAAATAAATAAAGATATTTACTTAGAATAAACTACCAATTGATTAAGGACCAAACTTTTTCTCTTTTTCTAATACAATGTCCCACCGTCATTTATTTTTCTCTTCTTCCCCAGCAATAAGAATATATATGCAGACAATTCAAGATCATCAATTGCGAATAAAAACTAAAATTGTTCATCATAATAACACAAAGTTGTTTAGGCTTTTCCTCCAACTTCTAATCTTCTACAAACAGCCATACGTGAGTCACGCAGATGAACGATAACGATGACGATGACGGTAACCCAAATCACCAAGGTTTAAGTGCTTTTTTAAAAGGGAAACGCTTTTTTATACCCTTCCCAAGGTTTCCAAACTTTCAAATGGTGTGAGACGTTTTGCAAAGCCAGGAAACTTTCAAATGCGTTTCGAAACGCGTTTCGAAACATAAAACATTTCCGAAATGTTTCGGAAACAGTACGTCAATGATTTTTCACGTTTCCGTGCATCATAGCTTAGTCCCAAAATGATTTGGGGTTGGCTCACATGAATCGTCATAAGGTTCTGGCAAACAGAGAATAAAGGACATGGCAAGATAACCGAGGGGTGTAAAGTGGGAAAAAGAAAGAGCATCCAAGTAAAATTTAAGAGATTTTTAAGAGTACTAAGAACAATTTTAAGAAGCTTTTAAAGGAGTTTTAAAAACGTGTGAGTAAAAAACATAATGGCTTGAAAAAACTTTAGCAAAAGAAACCAATAACTTATATAAAACACGTATTGAGAAAAATAATAAAAGCAAATGCTAAGATAAAATAAACAAAAGTATATATATATTTATGACACGTCGTTAATGTGACTTTTCTCCCTCCACACTGCCCTATCCAACACCACATATTCCTCAATCCCCAAAGCACTCATACCAGTCTCAATCACCCTCTTCCATGTTTTATTATGTCTTCCCCTACTACCTCTCGTGATCCCAACACTTTGTAACTTTTTAAGCCTACCAGAGCCAAGCCACCTTAAGCAATTCTCCTTTATTTTGTACTCAATCAATGTAACCCCTACTCTTTTCCTAATTATTTCACTTCTCATTCCTCAACCGGTCCTTTCTTACATGGCCACTCATCCATCGCAACATACGCATCTCCGCCACATTCATCTTATGCATGTGGCAATGCTTTATAGCCCAACAATATACGGTACCATATAACAAAGCAGGCCTTATTGTCTTTCAGTAAAATTAACCCTTCAATCGTCGGAATCACGTAAAACCCCGTCGCACTCTTCCACTTCAACCACCCCCTTTGATTCTATGAGCTACATCTCCATCCTTTTCAATAATAGATCCTAGATATACTAGACCAAATGATAAAAAAAATAAATAAATAAATAAAAAGAAAGAAAAAGAAAAAGGAAAAAAAAAAAGTTTCGATCAGAGCAGAAAAGTTATGTTTAAGTCAGAAAAAATAAGTTAATATCATATCACATTAGAAAAAATAACTAAAATTCCGATAAGACAATTTTACAGCAGACTTGTTAAGATGATGATTATGATATAATAGTCCATGTCTTTGAGATAGGGAAGTGGGCAGCAAATGTAGTGTTGGATTTTAGGGTTGTGTGATGGATATATTGGTGGGTGAGATTGTGGTTGATGCTCTACTGGGTCTAAATTTCTTGAAGGAAGCTTCAAAGAGCCAGCGGTTGATGGACAAAGTAGGAGCTCACAATGGGCTATCAGCAGCTGGGATAAGGCATGAACATGGGCTTGTAGGACAAGTGATGAGGTGCATGAATGCATGAGTTGGCACATGCATATACATGTAACTATATCGCTCCAAAGGAAAAATGAAAAGAAAAAAAAAAAAAAAAAAAACAAATTGAAGGTAGTGCGTTTGAAGTCTAACTAATTGATATTTATATAGATATCAAAAGGGGCTAGTATTTAGAGACACTAAGAGAGAAATCAACCCTAAGACTCAAAGTGAGTTCAAAGACTTGAATGACAGTAAGAACTCCTCCAGTCTAATCTAAATATATACAGAAGTTTAGGAACCGTTTTTGTCTCAGGAATACAAGAAAAATAAGTTCCAATGAAACTATTGACAAGAATGACAACAGCCCTCTTCAATTCTTCAGTGACCAATGAACGCAACCAACCTGTACTCAATGTTGTTGTTGATCATCCTACTTGGATATCGACAATTAAGCAATATACAAGGGATGAAATTGGGTCCATCTTGAACAGATAACCCTAAGATAAAATTTAAGGTGCCCATTCACCAAGATTCAAAATGAAACATCAATAAAACAGGCCCAACTCCACTTTCATCATATTACACTTAACCTTTCCAGCTCTGAAAGTCTGAAAACTTGACTAAAACGTAATTTATACTTTACAAGTAGAAGATAGAGGTCCATCAGAATCTCCAGAATATTTCTGAGTTCCTTATTGTGCATAAGTCACATCTCACATACTGTGCTGTCAAGCCATTGGCTTCAAATGAGACTAAAAGTATTTCTTAGTCAACTTTCTTAATCAAGAGATGGCATCATACACCTAATACATCAATTTTATCTTGTCCAACAAAGGTTTCTACAGATTAATCAGTATTCAGAATTACAATTGTGTGAAGAACAACTGTGTTAACTCTACAAATGTTTTTCTTTAGCTAAAAGTGAAATTACAGGAATCATTTATTATATAACAGTGAGATTTCAAAGTATTACTCATTTGAGTTTAACCAATTTGATTGTAAAAGACCCAACTACCAAACATTATTAGCTTCTATTGTTTCAATATCATTTGACAGCATGCTTTTGAGCTTGAACACTGTTATGTCAGTTTCACATTTCTCCCTCTCTTATTGTTATCAATTTTATCACATTATTAGATTATGATAACTTTTGTGAAAAACATCATTACCAACCAGCCCATAAAGTGAGTGGAGAACTTTAAGCCCCGCCAGCAATTTTTAAGCCTTTTGCCACAGCTACTACATAAACTTCACCTCAGTAATGAGGTGTTATCTCCTCTGGAACCATAATGCTTAAGATTGAACCAAGTTCAAATCAGATTAACACCATCCCCCAACCAAAATAAACAAATAAAGAGTACCTCATTCCCTGAATGAGACTAACATAACTCCAAATCTCAGAAGCAGAAAGAGAAAAAAAACAGAACCTCCTCCAAATTTGGTCTGCTCATAAAAAGTTTTGGCCTGCATAATAAGTCTAGTTAGTGCAATGTGAGTGAAATTCAAATCAGAATAACAAAGTACAAAGAGATTGTGCAAAATACCTGATCAATGTTTCCTGGTCCAATCAAAATAAGTGCTACACCAGCTGCATCCATTTGTTCCTACCAAATTTCATAAAAGCTTTAGCAACTAAAGACCATGAAGTAAATTCTCATGGTCACCATCTTTTCAAGAAGAGAAAAATAAAGGAAGATTAAGATGGATATAAACAGTTTAAACTTATGACTTAAATGGATAAGGGAATAACAGATTCATTACCAAGTGTTGGGCATACTAGTCATCAGGAAGACCAAAGATGGTCCCTCAATATCCATTCAAGAATTTCTTAGAATATATGCCATTTAAAAGAAATAAATTGACACAAGTAGAAAACATTCTAATCATGGATCATCCATCACCAAGAAAAGTAACATAAATATTCAATCATCTATTTAAGATCAAATAAGTACTGTTACACGTGACTGAAGTTTGAGAACAATATAATAGGACAATATGAAATCCTCATAAAGATACAATAACAGAAAAAAATAAAATAAAAAAATAACAGGGCCCTAGAAGAAGATAATCACATCCTACTAGCAACTCCTTCAGTCCCAAACCCAAATATTTTTGAGAAACAAGTCTGAAGCTAAAATGTCTTTTGGTGATGCTTTGTAAGAAAACACAGTAGCTCAGTACCCTAAACCTCGAGTAAGATCATTCCCTGGGGCAGGGGGTAACTTTAAAGCTATACAAAGTTCAAATTTTTATACAATGTTGATTTTGCCTCATAGTTTGCCTTCTGAAAATTTTCGAAATTTTTATGTCGTGAACGATGTCCCAGTCCCTAAGTAACCCATGTTTTAATATCAAGCCTGTTTCTGATCTTCAATTCTTATGTTGCAGTGCAAGATTGAACCTTCTGGAATTCCTAGCGGTGGATTGCGACAAGAAAAATTATCAACGGTAAATAGCTCCCACTTTTTGATACCGCACTTATCTAAAGCACTATCTAATCTAGGTCCTTCCGCCTCACTAGGGAATCTTCCGTCTGGACTAACAAGAACTGCCCCTGTGTATGATTGTCCTGCAACTTGAGCAGCTCCGTGATAATGAAACAATCCCCAGCTAAGATCATCAACAACATCCACAATTGTCCAGGACTCATTTGAGACAACACCATTATCCAAAACGCTGAAGAAGAATTTACCTGGAACTGGGCCTCTCTTCACCCGATATTTTCTCCTTCTCCACACAATTTTTCCATCCAAGGTTTTGACTTGAAATATTGGCTCGTACCAAAAAGAACCTTTGGCCTTTCCCCTATAGAAGAGTTGGTACTGACATGGAAATTGATCATAAGCAGGATTTTGCCCTGCCACAACACGCCAACTCCAATCCATACTCCCTAGCCAGCCAACAAAGAGATCTTCAGCAGTCTCATGGCACAGTTCAGATCCTCGAAACTTGGCCATAGGAGGTACGTATGGCTTGTCAGGAATTTTGGCATCTAGTTGCAAACAATTATGTTTTTGTAATACACAAAGGGAAAATGCTTCAAGCTGTGGACTTTCATACGAAGCAATGCAGCGATAATTGCATACCTGATCCACGGGACTGCACTTATTCAAGCATTGAAGGGCATTCCTACAAGCAGGGTCTAACAAGCAATTCAGAATCTGGGGTCCACAGTTTTTTACCATGCAACTTAGTGTAGAAAACCCCTTTGATCTCAAATTCTTCAAAACAGAAACTGGCTTTAAATAAGCATTGATTATGACCAATAAGGAAAATCTAATGTCATCTGAATTATGTCGTTCCCAAGCTTCAGTAACAGTTTTCACTACTTCAGTTTTCTCATTCACTTTCTTAGATTCTGAAAGGCCTGTTAATATGTCAAGCATCTTCCCTTCGTTTCCATTGCTAACAGGGGAGCCTCCTAGTTTATTCACTAACACAGTAGAGGACTCAAAACATATAACATTTGGGACGTTGCGAGCATGATTCTGAATCCACTTTACTGATTCTTGATTGGTTACAGAAACAACCAACTGTATATCAGCATGCATAAGCTCCTTCTTAAGGTTTTCAGCCATACTTTCACTGGATTGACAGAGACTATCACTAAATACAAGCATTTCAATTTCTTCATCAACCCACTTCAATCTTTCTGCCTGCTCAAAGATAAGATGGGAAGAAAATTTCATCCAATTGTGCAACATCCTTCAAAGAAAGCAGGCCTTGTGCCACACTCAGAATCCAAGTATTAATATAATCATTCCAAATTACTTACAGTGTGAAGCAGAACATCTTGCCAAGGAGCAGATTTAAGAGGACTGATGCTGCCATCTCCACAAATGCTCACTATTTTTACAGGAAGCGGTGGTGCCACTTCCTCCTGTAGCTCTGAATCAGGCACCCAACAACTACACGAACAAGTATTACCACTCTGATTGATAGTTCGAGTTTGAGCTGATGAAATTGAAAATTTACCAACCAATTCACTCCGACTGGCATTTGGTTTAGCAAAACATATGGTATTGCAACTTCTGGATCTCTGTGATTGATAAGTAATTGGTAAAAAACAAAGCCCAAGTTATTACCGACAATCATAAGGATTTTTTCTGTAAGTGGGCTTCCCATCAGTGGTCCAAGGAGAATATCAATTTGAGCTAGATTGGTGGAACCTTCCTTTCGGGTTTTTCTTATATTAGGAAGTGAAAGCGGGAGATGGTGAGAGGAAGAAATTACATTAACATGAAACAAATTTTATCAATCATGAAAAATACATGTCATTAGTTCACTAAATCAAATGGAGCACACAAGAAAAGAGAGGCCATGGTATTCATTAGTCCTGGTTTGTATGTATATTAATTATTGTAAAAAACATGCACCAAGTTAATGCTGTTACTGTAGTTTGTTAGTTTGCTTCCACAATACATTTGTCAGTATAGATAGCAACAGCTGGATAGAGTCTTGTACATGAAGTGGTTCAGCAACATATATCCATTTCATTCATACACGAATGAAAAGATTGTTCTGTTTTAGAGAATAATACATAATTAATTGCATTAGCTATGCAACCTTTCTTTGACAACAGCACAAAGAGCCATAACTCACTTTTTAAAAGCTTGTTCACATACTTAATGTTCCCATTGAAACCCCCCATATATGCTATATCACACATTCTTACCTACTGGCCAATAGCCAAAGCATCAAAGCAACTTCTAGTAACAATCAGAATACATGACTGACCTAACTGATGTGCTATATGTTCTCAATTTCAAATACTACTTGTAGGCTAGCAAATAAACAAAGCCAATAAATTGCAGCCTTATTTTTCATTGGGCCCAACAAGAAGCCTTTCTCTTCGGTAAAGCAGAAGATTGGTTTTATTATTACCCATGCTGGAAAAAGGTTCCAAAAACTGAATTCTTGTGATGTTTCTGATTTTATTGCTACTATAAACTCATTTACCGATTCCAGTAGTGAGAGCCAGCCTTATCCCACTTTGTCACTAAAAAAATTGTGTTGTTCTGTGGCACATGATATTAACCTTATTTTGAATTTAATGTTCTATTAATGAAATTGCAATATAAGGAAAGACCAGCTGTTCATTACATGTTCCTTAGTAATGTTTTGTACTGGGAAATGTAACACTCATCACCTTTTCCATGTAGAAATTTTCTTAAAAAAAAAAAAAAAAAAAAAAAACTTTGAGCTTGTTTAGTTTTACATATGATGAGTTTATGATATTCCAGAACATGTAAGTTATGGTATTTTCTGCCTATAATAAAGGAAGTCACTGACTTGGACACATCTTTTGACTATCAAAAGTGCAGCTTTTAGTCCTACTAAAATTGTTTTCCACGTTTCATTCACCCAGTTTCAAGTAAAAGTCAATATTGTAAGATCTAAGTAGGTCATTGAACAAGGATAAAACCAGGGAACCGTCACTTTTCTTTTATTTTTTTTCCACTTGACAGGGATTTGCATAAATCCAGTTGCAGAAACCAGCTTTATTTGGCAAAAACATTTCCTATTGAGTCGTTCTTTAAAATTAAAAGACAAACCATCGTATAGTTAACTTGATTAGTTTAGGAAATTTATTTATGTTATTTTCGTAACAATATGAGTAGAATACCTTTGCCTTGTCTTCTCTTTGCTTATCCATCAGGGAAAAACATTTCACCAACTTAGAACAAAAAACAATAAACTTCTAAACCTCGAGTAATTCCATTACTATTAGTCAAGCACATGAGCCAACTCAGTATAAGAAAGCATCCCAAATCCATCTCTACAAAAAGCTATGACCAAGATGTTGGAAGCTTAAAATCCCACCAAATATGGACCTGATTTCCCCCAAAAAGAAATCTCAAAGACTTTACATAGGTCCACAGAGTAAACTGAAACAAATGGCTGTTGAAAGATGCAAAAAAATAGAAATTATCTTGAAAGTAAGGGTTGAACTACATGAGGAATTTTCTCAGAACTCTTCAAGTTAAAAGGAATATGATTGTTACAGAAACACAAATAGGGCCAAAATATACATCATGGAATATAAGGTGAATGCAAAAGTACCAGCAGGTCTTTCAGGCTCAGCTAGTCCAATATAATAAAAAAGCTAAGATAATCCATGTAAGTCTTTGAAACAAATAATACAACAATTGTACTTAAAAATTTCAGGTTTCCTCATTTCCTTCAACTACACTCAGGCTAAGGATGTCAACTCTAGACCTATAATTCCTTGTGCGGCCAAAAACCAGAAACTAGTTAACTATAACAAACATATAGTGTAGCACAAAGCAATGAGGAATCAGTGGTTGAAATCACTGATTTCAAACAGATAGCTCAAGGAACTCGCTATTGTCTGGCTCTTGTTTCTCTTCATTTTTGAAATCTTTCGGGTTGACACCGAAATTATGTTAATTTTTAGGTGTTAAATATATGTAAATTAGGAGATGATATTAATAAATATAAGATATTTATCTTCAAGATCTCGTAGAATATTTGATTATTATCTTGTTAACTACTCTACGACTCGCTATATACAGAGGGTCGAATCTAGAGTTTAATTAGGCTCAGATGGAATAAGTCACAAAGACCCCATCTCCTCCCGGTCGTCATTTCTAGGTTTAAAGAGACTCAAATGGAATAAGTCACAAAGACCCCATCTCCTCCCTACTACCAAACATTGTAGGTCCATAATATGGAATAAGCCGACAACCCCTCGTACTACAAACAAATATCAAAACCTATCCCTTTGGAGAGAGGAATCAAGAGATTTACGAGAGTTGTAACCCACAAATTATCAATGAAATAATTGGTTCTGTATATTTTCTTGCCTCTTTAATTGTATATTATAGGTTTGAATTTTTATGGTTTACACTTCGATCCAAGTGCCAAGAAGAAAAACCCTATATTCCACAATAAACAAAAGATACAATGTCCTACAGTCACTTCATTAGTGATAAATAAATTGGTTTGCTGACGGCCTCATCGGCAAACACATACCCCTGATATGTTACAAGAGAGTTGAGGGAATTATATATGGACAATATGGTTTACAACCCGAGGCTCTAGATTGAGGAGGGTGTTAAACAGCAAACTTGCAACAGCAACTATGACCGCTATTTAGGCTCTGTTCTCTTCACCTTAAAAAAATAATTAAGTAAAAATAATTTCAGTTTAGTAAAAATAAGTTCAGTTCAGTAAAATTAATTTCATTTCAATAAAAATAATTTCAGTTCAGTAAAAATAAGTTCAGTTCAGTAAAATTTTGTTTTCTTAAAGAAATTATAATAGAAAATCAGTAAAAATAAGTTCAGTTCAGTAAAAATCAGTTTTCTTAAAGAAAAATTATAATAGAAAATCAGTAAAAATAATTTCAATTCAGCAAAAATAATTTCAATTCACTAAAAATAATTACAGTTCATTAAAATTAATTTAATTTCAGTAAAAATAATTTAAATTCAGCAAAAATAATTTCAGTTCAGTAAAAATAATTTCAGTTCAGCAAAATTCAGGTGAAGAGAACAGGGCCTTAATCTAAAGATTTTAAAGTAGTTTTTGCCTTTTGGGGCTTCTACACAATCCACAGTTGAGATAGTCTACTTCTGTTTTCATATACACACATTCTTTGTAACGGAAATTCAGCAATAAGGAATCTAATATTTTGAGCAAATGCAAGGCCATGTCATGTTACCTTCTTGGAAGCAAGATAATCTGCCCGCTTGCGGCAAAACACACATCTGCAACCAACCAACAAATATAAGAACAGGCTTTCACATGCAACGGAAAGAAGCATTACATTTTTTTTTTCAAATAGTACTTCATCCATCCTGATTTGAAATTGCCGAATAAAAAGTCAAAATTAAAAAGTCGAAAATTGTGATCATTGATAATCTATATCTAAAGCAAGCTACGAAGGACACTGATATCATGCCCCCAATACTTTAGTAATCTAGCTATTCGGAATTTAGAATTCAACCCGAATACATGAACTGCTCTTGTGTTAAGCACTCTAACTCTAACCCTTGCTGCTACCTTATTTTCTTAACTTTTGAGTATCACTTTTGCATATTAATTACTATACTCAGCATATAGATAGTTCATGAATGTTGCAAGCAACTTGGAAAAAAATATACACAATATCTACAGTAATATAGCATAATCCACATAAATAATAAAAATTCAAATTTTAAAAGAAATAAATTCGCAAGATGAAAAAAAAAATACCCAAAATGCCGAGCAAAAGCAACCACAGCTTTCCTATCCTTCCATAAATCAGAAATTGGAATTCCATTTCCATTCAAATCAAAAACTAGAGCTTTATCCAACAAAGAGAGATTGCTTTCACTACCAACGAGTGCCCCAACTCCTGCCACAGATCAACATTTAGAATATGTAAATACCCTTTAAAAATAACAATTTAAATTGGTTAAATGTGTATAAATTTATCAAATTCGACCCAAAATTCCAAGAAACATAAATTAATCAAATTAAAAAAAATAAAATAAAATAAAATACCTTGGGAGCTAGAAAAGGCGGGAACAGTGAGAAGGGTTCGACGGGAAGAAGGCTTGGATTGAGTGAGGGATTTGTATAAAGGGGAGATGCCATTGATAATAGAGATTTGAGCTTGTTTTTTGAGGAAGATTGGTGAAGTGTACTTTGTGATTTTATTTGCTTGATTTGAAAATGAGGGTGTGGTAGTTGAGAGCGCCATGTTAGAGTCTCTCGGAAGTGATAAATCAATTTTAGTACTTGTATTTTATTATTGCACTCCGATATGATGGAACATCCGTTTAGCGTAATTGTAATAGGACACGCTCCGGGTTTTCATTTCACAAGTTTTGGTTGTAAGTTTGCAGCTCTTGTAAGCATTAGAGTAATAATAACGGAGAAATTAGAGTATCGTGCTTGTGTGATGTACGGTTTATATATAGGTCATGTTTGATAAATGGTTTTTTGGTTAGTTTTTGGCTTATTTATGTGGTCAAACATCTAAAAAAAGTGTTTGCTAATGTAGATATCTACTTTTGGCCTCCTTCCGACCGAAAGTACTATGACGATAAAAAAATCCATCTTTGCGTTGAATCAACGTGAAGAATACTTATAGACAACTGATTGAGCCACAAGAATAAAAAATACCTAGCCTAACCCAAAACGAAATGAATCAAAGTCCAATTAACTAAGCCCGATCAGAAATTAGGCTTAAACCCAAAGTCTAAACCTAATTTTGACGGACTTAGAGGCGTCTAGGTTAAAAACTAAAGTTGCCGCTGAAAATTCCGCGCCCATCTCAAAGAGTTGCTCTGGCGCGCACAACTCATAGGGTTGCGCGTGACGACTAGCGCAGCCTCTAGTGATACGGAAGATTCAGAATTTTATAAAAATATAAAATCGAATCTTACCATAATACCGCGTGCAAGACATTTCGTTGTGCTGCCCGTAGTAGCGCACCTGAATCACTTGCGCTGAGCAGGCGCACTCAACCCATTCAGATGCGCGCGACACCTGCTGCGGCAGAACACTCGAAACCCTAAACGCACTCATTCCCCATAAATAGAGGCTTAATACCGAGGCTTAAACAGACATAAATTAACTCGAAATTCTGGCAGAAACTTTGTGAACGTGTGTACTATCAACCCTCTTGTCCTAAACACTCACCCCCTTTATTACTTGATACTACGGTGGTGGTTCCTGAACAAGAAAAAGTCCATAAGTGTTCTAAACGAAGATCTAGCAAGGAAAAGTGGTAAATTCCCGAGCACTTAGATCAATCACCTTTTCTTTTCTTGTTTAAACAACCTTTAATTGATTAATTAGTGTTGTTTGGTCACTTTAAATAAACTTTTAATTAATTAATTTCACATAATATTTTGTGTTAAATAAAGAATAAAATTGAATAATTAATCGTTGTTTGATCACTTAAGACAATGCGAATATTGTTTATTTATTGTTCTTTTCATGAATATTAATTAAATAAAGAATAACGACTTTTGCAATGTAATTCCTACGTGATTAATACTTGTAAATAATCCACTAACTTAGTTTTTAGGTATCACGTTGCATATATTGTTTGGTAATGAAATTGTGAAAAAGGAAGAGTTAGTAGAGGCCGCACTAGGGCTAGAATAACAATTCCCCCCTAAAGGGAACGTTATTTTAATACCCTCACTCCCGAACTCATTTCTGGTACAAATAGACCAATTTGGGCATGGGTAAACTTACGATTCGTGCTAAATATCCTTTGAACTCTACTTGGAAAAAAGGTATGAACGAGGTTTATGAGTTTTCCTAAAACTCATTGGTGACTCCTTACTAGTTTCTTACAAAAAAGTATAATGATAGGATCAACTCTATTTCAAGGTCCTCCAAACAGTCAGGAATTCAAATCCTAATACACCCTAACAAGTGTAAAGTCCTAGACTTTTAAAGGGCCATGGGCATATAAGGAGAAGGATCCCCTATGATGGGCACACCCTCCTTACAGGTAATTTGAAAAAAGTTGGCTTTTAAGCCAAAATCAAAAAACTACTTTGAGTAGCTTCTTTTGTTGGCTTTTGGCTTGTTGGCCCACAAATTATCTAATAAACAGTTAACAACCAATAACTAATTTATAAACAACCATTATAAACAGCCAATTTCAAAAGCCATTATAAACAGCCAAACATTTCAACTGGTCAAACAAGCCAAGTGAATCAACCAACCGTCAACTGCCAACAGCCATTTGCCAAACAAGGTTATAATATTAATCTCGTAGAAAAATATTAAATAAATTTGGTTCAATGAGTTATAGTAGATTTCTTAACATTAAAAAAAAAAAAGAAAAAAGAAAAAAAAATTAGTTGTTATGCGACTTGATCAAAGTTGGCCAAGCCTTAAAAAAAAGTCGAGATTTAGGCAGGATTTTTAGGCCTGAATTCTAATCCCCCTAGCCCGATTTTTATATAATAATTAGGGTTTTGGCAACCTAAAACTATATTTATTAGTTAAAATTAGGCTAGTTCGAATTTTGACCCAAAAAGCCCGCTCTATTTTGCCCGAAATAATGTTTTGGAAAAATTAAATCTGGCTTTCTTGCTTCAAGGTGAAGTAGGGTATTTACCGAATGCGGCGGGTTTCGGTTGGGATTTAGGTCTTGTGCGCGCGGGGTTTTGGTTCGATGTGGTTGGTTTCAAGGTGAGGTGGGATTTTTGAACCGATGGGATAGGGTTTTAGTCCGACAGGTCAGGTGGAAGGGGGTGCGCGATGAGGGTGTGGTTTGGTTCAAGAGACCGTGGGTGGTTAAGGTGAGGCCATGAAGGGTGTACTCATGGTGGTGGTTTAGAGGGATTGCCATGAAAGAAAGTATAAGGTGGGAAGAGAGAGATTAAAGAAAAAAAAATAAAAAAAAATTACTTGTTGTTTTGGGTATTTTTACCCTGCCACGTGGACCTCTTAGAGCATGACATGTGTCACCCTATGAAGAGTCCAAAGTAGACCAACTGGGGCATGACACGTGGCAGGCAGATACCCCAGGCAATTGGCAGCCTTCAAGGCCCAAATCCCTAGAAAGTCTTAAAACGGTGCAGCCCAACCATTCCTAGGTTTCCGTTTCCGTAACCTGGGACAAGGGCACAAATCCCAAGGACTCTATAAATAGGGAGGTTCCCCCCATTTTGGGGGCACGTTCAATCATTACATCATTTAATATTCCGAATCCGAGAAGATATTTACTTTTCCGCACTCTTTTACTCCGAATCTTTACTAACTTGATCGTCGGAGGCAAAACTCCGACCAATCGGAGCTTCCGTTATTTTGCAGGTGTAGACGGCCAGAACCCAGACTTAGTGACGTAACTCTCCCAAGGGACACAGAAAATCCCGAAACATTTAGCAGCGTCTGTGGGGATCAAACCCTCGACAACGTAGAAGCTGCCTCAGCATCATCCCCCCATTCAAACATAGTCTTCTTTCTGATAGCTCGAAAGAAATAGAGGCACTTGTCACCTGGCCGGCTGAGGAATCTCTCTAATGCCGCCAGACAACTTGTTAACTTTTAAACTTCGTTTTTTGACAGTGCGGGGTGACTTCATGTCAATGACCGCCTGTATTTTCTCAGGGTTGGCCTCTATCCCTCTTTGATCAATCAAAAATTCGAGAAACTTCTCAAACTCAACACCAAAGACACACTTCTTAGGATTGAGCATGAACTTTGTGCCGCCTGAGTGTGGTGAAGGTTTCTCGGAGGTCAGCAAGATGATCCGTCTGTTGCTTGGATTTAACTATCATGTCATCAATGTACGCCTCCACATTCCTCCCAATTTGATTAATGAAGACTGTATTAATCATTCATTGGAAAGTAGCAGGTGCATTTTTCAAGCCAAATGCAATCACAGTATGACAGAATAGCCCCTGATTAGTGACGAATGTCGTCTTCTCTTGATCTTTCTTCCACAGGGGGATTTAATGAAAGCCAGAATAGTCCATAAAGCTCATCAAAGCATGTCCGGCTGTAGAGTCGACCAAGCTATCGATCTTTGGAAGTGGATAACTATCTTTCGGACATGCCTTGTTCAAGTCTGTGTAATCAACACACATGCGCCAAGTACTATTTGGCTTCTTTACAAGAACAACATTTGCAACCCATTTTGGGAAGTTACATTGCCGAATGAACCCAACGCCAAGCAACTTTTCTACTTTGGCAGCTGCCGTCTGACTTCTTTCCTCATCGTGATTTCTTTTCTTTTGCCTAACCGGCTTCTATTTGGGATCCACAGCGAGTTTGTGTACAACGAGATCTGGACTGATGCTTGGCATCTCTTCCACGTCAAAGCTAGGCAAAGATGTCTTTGAACTCTTTCAGCAAGTTGTGAAAATCTGCATCTAGCTTCGCAAAAGAAACCGTCCCCACCTTAAAAGGAACGCTCCGGACGTGTTTCATCCAGAGCAATATCCATGTGTTCACTAGCCGTTTAGGGACGGAGTTCATCTGACTATTCCCTGGTCAGTGATTGTGTAGACACCCAAATGTGTCTCCCCAAAACCAAACCCAGTGATGAATACCTTTTGCGTCGAATGATAATCGAATAAAGTGAAATTGTGAAAGGTCAGGTGTTGCGGTTAGTTTTTATTAAAAATTCTTTCTTTTTGTTTTCGAAAAACAACTCTATTTTATGAAAACAGCCAATCCAGTTTAGTTTGGTCCACGATAAGGGTCCAATAATAGTGTAGGTGGATGGGGCTTGCAAAGAGCTTTCCAACGATATATTATAAGCCCAATTCCGATGAATAATGAGGAAGTTATGGCCAAAATACTAAACTGGGCCCGGTTTGATCTTTACATGCGGCCCAATGATCTAGGGGAGGACCCAATGTTAGTTATTATTCCTAAAATTATTAGAATTAATTATAATCTTCTAGAATTCTCTAGAAGGTTCTTTTTAATCCTAGTAGAATTAGAATTAATAATTATATTATTATGTTTTGATAAGTTTTATTTGGAATAATATATTAATTTATGAAAATACGATTTTAGTTTTCATACGGACTTTACAAGTCAATTTTAATTAATAAGTGGACTCCGTGTTTGAAAGCGCGTAGGAATCTAGGCTGTCGCCAAACGACAGGCCTGTCGCCAAACGACAGGCCTGTCGCCAAACGACAGGCCTGTCGCCACGCGACAAGCCTTGTCGCCACGCGACAGACCCTGTCGCCAGGCGACAAGGTCGGTTTTGCAGCGATAGAGTGGAGTTTTATTCCTTATCAAATTCTACCTATTTCCGGACTGTTTTCTTATAAATAGGGTCATAAACCTCCGTTTTCTTCATCAATCATCAATTCCACAATCTACAATCTACAATCACATTCATCAATCATCATCTACAATCAACAAAATTCTCTAAGCTCTCATCTCTCTAGCTTTTCACAAAATTCCGCATACATGAGATCTAGAAACACCTAGCCGAGTTCGAAGTTGCCTTCGCCCTAGACGTGAAAGGTTATAATTTCTGAGGGTTTGGTCCCAAATCTCTATTTCAATTATTTAATTTGATTGTTTGATTTTATACTTTTCCTTGAAGTTACTAACGCGTGTATTTTGTTATTAAAAAGAGGTACGAGGCATCAAAGTATGTAATTTTATTGCTCTATTCTTGTAGAAAGCATGTTTAAATTTGTTTAATTCCTAGTATCATATTAGGATGTTATTATTGCTTTCTAGTATCATGTTTAGGGTGTCTTTTACTCTTTTCTAATAGCATGTTAGTATCATGTTAGGGCTAAAGCTTTGATTTTTATTGTTTAGTGACATGCTAGGGTTTGTTATTAATCTTGTTAGTATCATGCCTAGGATCCTGCTATTAATATTATGCTTTAACATGATTATTATTGTTATTGTTTTTTATAATTATGATGATTGTTATCATGTTGCTTGATGATATTTATTGTTATTGCTTGATCACGCATTTTATGCATGTTTAAAGGGAATTTTTACTTGTAATCACGCTTAATAAGATAATTAATAATCTTGTTTAGGGCTAATATGATTATAATTCAAGTGATCGCCAATAATAGTTTGCTTGTGCATTAAATTCAACCAACATAGATAAACAGGTTTAGGGTTAATCTGTTGATTGCATGTTAGTCAGAAAGCGCACATGAATACGAGAAGAATAAAGTAGAGGCCTATTTAGGGCAGGTTCAATCTCTTTTAAGTTGGATTTGTACCTTCATCCCCGAACCCTATTTGGTTCAAGACCTTTTGGAGTTGACGATCTCATGGATCGTTAAGGGGTGTAATCTTCACCTTGTGAACGGTTTACAAGTTCCTAAAACTTGTTGGCGACTCTTTTGCTCTAGCTTCCTTCCCTTTGGACGCCACCATGCTTAAGTGTATGATCACAGTGGGGTTCAAGCTTGGGGTTAATGGCTTGAAATATTCCCTACAGATTGCTATTGCTTTTCTTTCTTCACGGCCACCAGCTGGTCAACCTTTCTCTTTTTGACAGCTGCTGGCAGAGCAGGCTCGGCTTCCTTGACATTGTCAAGGTCTATTGGCTCCTCGCCCTGGCAAGCTGCGGCCACCGTGGGCTTGACGTCTGAGAACTAGCACTCCCTAGCCATCTTCTTATCCCCATTCAGGGAGCTAACAGATCCATTGTCCCTTTCATATTTCAGCAGCATGAGGGATGTGATAATGACAGCCTTAGATTCGTTTAGAGTCGGGCGGCCTAGAATGAGATTATAAGCAGTAAGCTCCACCATGACCAAGAACTTAACAACCATGTGGCGTCCCTTTCCTTTCTCTCCCAACCAAAAGGGTAGATCAATCTGACCGAGTGGGTGCACAACCCCACCCCCAAAGCCAACTAAGGGGTGAGTAACCTTGTGCATGCTGTCGGTCTTGTATTTCAGCTTGGACAAGCACTTGTAGCTGATGATGTCAGACGAGCTACCTGTACCAAAATGGATCCGGCCAAGCAGCTGGTTTCCCACCTTGCATTCAATGACCATTGGGTCATCATGCGGCCGGCGGACTTTGCCCCAGTCCTTTTCGATGATGATGACCTTAGGGGAAGAGCTGGTAGACGCTTGTCTCTTATCAAATGAGTTAACATCCATCTTCCTCATATGGTCCTTGGTGCCCCGGATGGTTGGGCCCCCTCCGACAAAGCCGCTTGCTATTATGTTGATCAGCTCTTTATCAGTGTTCAAACTACTAGTAGGCTGGGAAGTCTTTTTGGACGACTGCCCGAGGTTTGTCTTTAGGGTAACCTTGGAGTTGAGGATGTATGATTTTAACACCCCCTTATCAGCTAGATGGTCCAATAGTCGCTTGAGGCTATAGCAGTCGTTGGTGTCATGACCAATATCCTCATGGAAGTGGACGTGGCAGTACTTGTTTTTGTTTCGATTTTGGGAGGAACCTTTCATTGCAGCGGGCTTCTCTATGGTCACCCGGTCTTTTATTTCTATGAGGATGGAGTAGCAGTCTTTGTTAAACTCATACCTTAGAACATACGGTTTAAACTCTTTCTTTTTCTTCTGGGACGGCTGATCAGAATCGTCAACTGCCCAGATCTCTTTTCTCGTCTTGCTCTTTTCAGCTTTTTGAGCCGGCTGAGCTTGCCGACTCTCTTTTTGTTTGTCAGACCTCTTGGAATCCGACTGCTTGCTGGTGGAGCAGAGCTCAATCGCCTGTTATAGACACCTGATTGTGTCTCCCCAAAAACCAAACCCAGTGATGAGTACTTTTCATGTCATTGATTATCGAGTAAGGTGAAATGTTTAAGAGTCTCGTGAGTTCTCATGTTTTTCTGAAAAGGTTTCAATAAAAACAATTCATTTCTTATTTCGAAAATCATCCATTTCGTATCCTATTTATGAAAAACGGACAATCCAGTTTAGTTTGGTCCGTGATCTGGGTCCAATAATTGTATAGTTGGATGTATGGGGCTTGAAAAGATCTTTCCAACGATATATTATACGCCCAATTCTAAGTGGTAACAAGGAATTTATGGCCAAAATACTAAACTGGGCCTAGAATCAAGTTTTATATGCGGATCCAATGATCATGTGGAGGATCCATTAATTATTATTGTATTCCTAAATTCATTAGGATTTATCTTAATCTTTTAGAATTATCTAGAAGGTTATTTTGAGTTCTAAAGTTATTAGTATTGATAATTATAATTATTATTTATTTTGAAAAGATAAGGAATTCTACATCGGATAAAACAAGTATTTTAAAAGGATTAAATCTGATTTAATAAAATATAAGTGCGGAGTCCGGCTAACCCAATTTGATTAGGAGACGGATTCCGTACAAATCTTATCGTACATCGTCTATCGCGCCACGATGGAACCGGCTAACTCAGAAGCTTATCTTGTGCGATAGAGCCATCGCATCGCGATTACCCTATAGCGCCGCAATGGAACCAGTTTTACTTCGAGTCAAATTCTGACTCTTTTCTGATCGATTTCGGTCGTTTTCCTCTATAAATAGGGACGATTTTCCCCGTTTTTAATTCACACAGAATCATCCATCTCTTCTCTCTTTAAGCTAAAGTTTATTCTTTCTCTCTCTTTCTTGATTTTCTAAGCTTTTTCTACACCTTTTCATAAATATACACCGTACATCCTTCACGAGACTTAGACACACCTAGTCAAGTTCGAAGTTGTCTTAATCCTCGTCATGAAAGGTTGATAGTTTTGAGGGTTTGGTCCCAAATCTAAATTTCAAGTAATATTATTTTAATTATTTGATTTAATATTTTATTAAAGTTACTATCGTGTGTATTATTTTGATAGAAAGAGGTACGAGATATCAAAGTAAGTAATTAGATTAATTTTTCCTATTCTTTTGATATAAAAATGATGTTTAGATTATTTTATTAATTTCTATTATCATATTAGGATGTCTTATTGATTTCTAGTATTATGTTAAGGATAAAACTTTGATTTTTGTTGTTTAGTGACGTGCTAGGATTTGTTTTTAATCATGTTAGTATTATGCTTAAGATCTTGCTAATATTATGCGTTGAGAATATGATGACGATGATTTGTTCTCCTATCTAGTTTTTCAGTATTTAGATCTGCGCTTTTTCTTTATTCAATGTCACATTCTGTTTTTATTTTGATTTTAGATGATTCTGAGGTGGATTTTTTTTATAAAGTTCGAATCTTTTTACAATTTGCAAGATATTCAAATCAAGAATTTGGTGATTCTGGTAATTTGCTAGGTACCCACTTATGTATTTCTCAAATTATTTCACTTATTTCCCTTATTTTTCCTCCAATTGATGCTTAATCAGTTAATGATATTAAGAGTTCCAAATATTGATTAAATTTTACTATAATTTTGTTTAGATCAAATGTAATGCTGAAGTCTTTGTTTGCAATTGGTTTTTTAAACTGGCTATTATTGTTTGAAGCCTTGAAGGATTTTGGATCAACTTGAAGTATGTTGGATTGTCAAGAAGTGAAATTAAACATCAAGGCATAATGAAAGTGACCATGAAGATAGTGCCAGCAGACGCCATGAAGATACACCAACTAGTTTGAACAGGTACATATCTCAGATTTCTTATATGAATTTAAAAATTCAAGGGAAAAGGGCTTTCAAGTAATCCTTATAAGGATTAATAATTTATTCGAGGGACAAGAGATTTCAAGTAATCCTTATGAGTTTTTAAATAATTTATCCTATTAAATGAATTTTCATGCATGTTTAATTGTTATGCACATGTGCATCGTGTTGTTTTTCAGTGGCAGGATCCAGCTACCTATGGTCACTAGGAGCACTTTGGATTTTGTCATACCAGAATATGGAGTTACAAGGCTTCTAGGGAAATCCAAAAACAAACTGGCTCAAATTCATGAGGTGATAGATATATATTACATCTAGCAATTACTTTGCTCCCTTATATCCTTTTATTTAAACAAGTCAATTAAACTCCCTTACTTTGCTTCTTTGATTAATGATGAACCTGAGCTGACTGAAAAGTCATCAGGATAAGGGGAACTCCAGAGCAGGCTGAGCACTCCAGGGTTTTTTCTTGAGCAGTGAGTCCTTGCTCCCTTGACCTTGTTAATGCACTTACGTGTGACTGGTTTTCTCTTCTATTTTATGGGCAGGAAATGAGAAATGATTTAATGACTAGTATTCTATTCTATTTTATGGGTTGGATTTAGTTGTCACATTTTTAGTTTAAAATTTTAAACTTACACGAACAATGTCAACTATTTTCGGGTGGAGGGAGTATGTTTAACCTTTTTCTTGAGAACAATTGTATATGGTTTATTCATTTCTTGTGCTCTTCACTTTAAATTGGTAGACTGGTAGTGTTTTAATGTAGTGCATCCTAGTTCCTTTCCTCTTGTTTCAAAATAATTGGCAATTATTGCATTTGGCATTTTTTTGAGATATTGTTAGCTAGTATGTCTGAGATTATCATCTATGGCATTTGATAAGCATTAACAGTATCAATATCTAATGTGCTTTTCCTAGAAGTGTGCTTGAGAATGTGGTTTACATTTTAAATGTACTTCTTATTCTAAATGAAATCATCATGCGCACATATACAAAATAAGATTACATTTCTTCATCCTTCCAAGCATATTCTATATGATACTTTTTGGAGAAGGCTAGTCATTTGGATTCTTTTGCATTATACAAATATAAACTTTAGTTGGATTTTCTGCTAGTCGTCAGTCAGAGGGTTGTTGTCTAGTTGAGAAACAACAAGTTTAGTATCTTATTTTAATATTGGCCTTGTATGATATTTATGTATTCTCTAATAGCAAACATTTATATAATTCTTGTGAAAGAAATGTCTTTTTACATACTTCTATTAAGTGAAATATAGTTGGAGTTGGGTCAAGGCTTTATTGATGTCGCTTATTTGAGCACCATGTTTAGTTGACTAGTTGTTAGGCAATTACCCTGATCATGTATTAAAGTTTAGGCGTGGAGTAGACGGTGTAATTGTGATTGTATTAATATAATCTTTCTAATATGATTCCGCTGTAAAATTTCAAGGTGTCTCATTGTGATTGAGCTCAACTACTTTCCTGTTCCAACAATTTCTTGGAACTGATGTAGTCTTTGATCTATAATAGACCAGGAGATCTCGGGGAGAACCAAAGAAAACCGGGAGGAAATCATGAAAACAACGAGATACTTAAGACCTTTTATGCTGAATGTTTACTTCTTGAAGTGGTTCATTCATGCTGCTGCTCTTAGCGGCTGCTCATAAATGTTATGGTTGTGATTCTAATGCAAGTACTATGTTTCTAATCTAATTGAACATGTCGAATGTGCTATTATTTTCTTAATGTGTGCTCTTTCTAGGACCTCCAAAACGTAGCCATCCTGGATTTTAATTGTTTGCTTTATAAATTGCAGGTGGTGGATTACAGAATGTGTTAGTTAAGGTGATGATGCTCTTTCTCGTTTCGTTGATTGGGTGAACCTGCATATTTTTTGGTGGAGTATCTAGATTATTTAGAAGCCTATTAGCTGCCTTGTAATTTATTTTTTAATTTGTAATTAATATATACTTCATGATTAATTTGTAATTAATGTATACTTCATAATTAACATAAATTTTGTTAAAATAGTATTTAATATAGTTTGTACATCATTTTGGAAAAATTGTAATTTTTTTTTTATTAAAAGAAATGACTATTTGCAACTGGTGTACTCCTTAGCCTGTTGCTAATAGTCATTTTTTTATTTTAAAAAAAAAGACTATTAGTAGCTGGCCTAGTAGTACACCAGTTGCAAATAGCCACTATTAGCAGCTTGCCTAGTACTATGCCAGTTGCAAATAAAGACTATTAGCAACTGGCCTAGTTCTATGCCAGTTGCGAATAATGACCCGCAATAGCAGCCCCACACGCCAGTTGCTAAAAGCCACTTTTTGTCGGTTGCTAATAGCATTTTTTTCCACTAGTGAATAATAGATTTATTTATGCATTTAATAACCAACCAACATAGATTAAACTAGTTTAGGATTAATATATTGATTGTATGCTGATCGAAACGCACACATGGATATAAGAAGAACAAAGTAAAGGTCTATTTAGGGCGGGTTTAATCACTTTTAGGTTGGATTCATACCATCATCCCCGAATATCCAGTTATGGTTCAGAACCAGTATAGAGTTAGCGATCTCTGTGATCGTGAAGGGGTATAACCTTCACCTTGTGAACGATTTACAAGTTCCTAAAACTTGTTGGCGATTATTTTGCTCTAGCTTCCACTAGTAGAAAAAAGGTCATCCGTAACGGGCAAAAAGGGCCCATCCGTAACGGGCAGCGTCCGTTACGTATACGGCCGTTACGGATGGCCATTGTTATTCGTAACGGGCACCATCCGTTACAAATAACAACTTATTCGTAATGGGCACTTCAAGTGCCCGTTACGAATAAGTTGTTATTTTAATACAATAAGTCATTATTCGTAACGAGCACTTGAAACGCCCGTTACGAATAACCCATTATTCGTAACGGGCACTTGAAGTGCCCGTTACGAATAAGTACTTATTCGTAACGGACACTTACGATGCCCGTTACGAATAACTACTTATTCGTTACGGACATTATAAGTGCCTGTTACTAGAGCTGTTCATGGGCGGGACGGCCCGCTAAGCCCGCCCAACCTTGCCCGCAAAAAAGGCGGGCTTGGACAACCTTTTTGAAAAAAATTGGATATTTGGGCGGGCTAGGCCCGGCCCGTTAACATAAATGGGCGGGTATGGACAACAAATATGTATCGCGGGCTAGCCCGCCCGGCCCGTTTATTAATATATAATAATAATAATAATAATAATAACATTCTTATTTTAATATTTTTATTTAGTTAGTTAGTTATGACATACTTTGTGTAATTTTAAAAATAAGTACAAAGAGATTATATTGAACTATAAGCTTTTATTAGTTACAATTATTCATTTCAATTTTATATTTTATCATTAACATTTATTAAATAAGTTTTATCTTACATATATTTATAACATATGTCATAATTTCAACCTTTTTTTTAATTTCTATTACCATTTGTGAACAAAAAATTATAAGACAACTATACCAAAATAATTTTAGCACAAGTAAATAATAAAAAGATTAGTTAGTGTTATAAAAATAAAACAAAAATAAAGGCCCGTTAGCCCGCGGGCAAGCCCGGCCCGTTTAACGAGCGGGCATGGACAAAGTATCAAGCCCGCTTAAAAGGGTTCGGGTTTGCTACATAAAGCCCGTTGGACAAAAAAATAAGCATAGGCCCGGCCCGCTACCCGTCCAAGCCCGCAAATGATCACCTCTACCTGTTACGAATAACTAGTTATTCGTAACGGGCACTTACAATGCCCGTTACGAATAACTAGTTATTCGTAACGGGCACTTACAATGCCCGTAACGAATAATCTCCGAATAAGACAAAAAATTAGGGGCATTTGTAACTAACATTTCAGGTGCTAGTTACAAATACCCCTATTCTTCTTTCCATTTACCAGTTACCACCCAAATTATTATAATAATTTATAACAAATCCAAATATTTCATGCCACAAACATATTATCAAACATAACATATACACCAAATCCAATTTTGTATGCTAATTGTAAACTCTCCTATTGAGAAGTCCAAAACGCTATTGATTACAAAATTTAGTAAACAATGGAGCACAACAGCAGCAGGCCAGTAGTAACAGCAGCAATCAAGAGCAACAGCAAACACCAACCAAAACACTTCGGCGTCGATCAATGCACCAACAATCTGTAGTAAGGAAATACATCATAAGCATAAGCTAGAGAAGAAAGATAATTGCTTATTGAACTTGAAGATACCTATATAGTAGTTGTACAAGATATAAATGATTGACTATTTTCAGCTTACCCGTTTCATTGTTTGAATTAGCTTCCATCCTCAGCTCTTTAATCTGTAAGATTATTTTCAGCATGCCCATCTCATTGCTGCTACCGCTGAAATTTTAGGTAACAGATTAGAACAAGAATGAGGAAAATTTTTACTTCCAACAAAAGTACCAATAATCAGCCGTTGAAAACACAATTTTTCAGCATGCTAAGCCACGAAAAGGTCTGAAAGATGTGTTTCAGTGCATGAGTGTGTCAAAGGAGTACTTTGACTGCTACCACTCCTCCTGCTGGCATTATTGCCTCGAATATCAGGCCAAATGAACAAATGATCCCTCTTCCAATATGTTTGTGAAATTCCGAGTAGGCTACTGAATATTCCTGGTATTAGAATATAAATCTGTAAAAATTGCAATTGCACAAATTTCCATGAATTTAATTGCTGTAATATGATTTTGACACTCATCATCAATAAAGGAAAATTTTGATTTGCTTTATCATGGAACACTTAATAAACCTATACTTAAAACTCATGCCATTAACCAAAAAAAAAAAAAAAAAAAAAAAAAAAAAAAAAAAAAAAGAGAGAGAAGAATAAAAAAAGAGAATTGGTGAGTCAGTGATGCGGAGTACATAAGGCCACTGCTCATCTTCACTTAAGAAAAACATGGATCGAATGATAACTACGAGAATATCATATCTGAATAAATTGTGGAAGGAAAGCACAATATTCTCCAATATGCCATTTTTATTTTCTTTACCTCATATCAGTGATATGAGTTTTTTACCATCAATATATCAATTTGTCAAGTCACTTTTTGGTCCAAATTCTAATACTGTACAGTATACCATATTCAGATGTCTAGAGACCAGATATTGGTACTTTCCTAGTATCATGGCTAAGATTTTACACATTATTAAGAGTAGCAAACTGAAGCTCAACTTTATATGGTCACTTTGATACAAAGCAAACTAACCGCTGATGCCGATGTCGGTGATGCTGCTGCAGGCAAATTATCAACACCAGGCAAAGATCCAAGTCACTGAAATCCAGCAGAAATGGGTTTCCTAACAGCTAATACATAATCATACAGGAATCCCAATCTTTCATACCTCCTAAAACATCAAAAAAAAAATTCACAGATTAGCAAATTAAGAACCCTAACCCAAACACTAAGTCAGCCACTAAAACACAAACATGAGACAAGCAATCAATTTGAAAGATTTGCAAAGTTTTAGAGAATCCAATGCCCAAAAAAACTAATAAAATTGAGGGACTCTTATCTAAGCAGCTTGTGAGTATAATAATGAATATGGGACAGCATAAAATTATCAAGAAAACAAAAGAGTAGCAATAGCCAGGAGGTAATCTTACATAAAAAAAACCATGAAGTACGAGGGAATAGATTAATACCCATAAAGTGTAACAATGAAAGACGATCCCTAGTACAATAAAAGGCACAATAGGAATAGAAAAACTAATCCAAAGGTGATAAACAACACTGAGAATTAAAAAGATATAAGCCCATCGATTACAACTATGCATGTGACCATACAAAGATGATAAACAAAACACACCAAATATTGATCATGCATTCTGTAGTTCTCCATCTAGCTTTACTGTTGACCAACAAAATTGTTGCACATCAGTAGAGAGCTTGGCTTGAAGTTTTATAGGTCAAATCCACATATGATGAGGAAAATGAATAAATCTCATGACTTTGCTTAGTATAACATCTTAGATAAATATGATGAATGTTTCCCAGCCTGTTTAAGACAACATCGTAGACAAATAAGATAGGAGGAATGTAACCTCACCCCTTAACACTGAGAGAGGCCTCATACCCCCCAAAATCCATGCAAAAAAAAAAAAACTACCCTGAAAGCTAAATACAGAAAATATTTCCCGGATGACGAAGAGTTACATAGAAAAAAAAACACAAAGGATCAGCGATAAGCAAAAACTCCACTTTCGTGTATTTGTAAAATGACCAAGCCGAGATATGATAAATTTAAAAAATCCAGTGATCACAAGTTAATTATCAATTAAAATAGTCAAATGCAATATAGCAAGGGAAAGAAAAAGCAAACTCTTTATTTTAATAGCATAGATACGACAAAATGAAGTATTGCACATAAGATAATGATTGAATAATGCTGGTCAACAAAAACGCATCCACATTAAAGGTCTAAACCTTTAATTTACAGCCAATTACTTACAATGGGGTTTCTTAATTTCCTATTACCAAGATAAAGTTAGACTGTGTCAATCATCAAACAGTTGTACCACCTTAATTATTTATAAGCAACAAGAAACAAAGATATAAATTACAAGTTTTCATATGTTCTCCATACCATTTACTGCAGTCGGCACTGTATAGTCTACCACAATCACCTCAGGATATTCATCATAAATAGAGGCAAGAATATCTTCTCTTTCTTAAGGACTATGGACCTGAATTTCTTTATCTCCCACTTGGACAAGCTGCCCACTCTCCTCATGTGCACCGAATGATACAGGAACAATATGAAGTCCAGCATTCGCTACTGCTTCGATAACTGCCTTTCCCATTTTGCTCATGTAACTATTGACCTATAATCAAAGAATCACATAGAACAAAGTTTCTAAGTAAAAGCCAGCCTAACAGAAGCACATGATGTTCTTACAACCATAATCACTTAAAAGTGAAATGCCATATCTAACAACAGCAATAATGACTATATGTTTTGTCAACTTCTGTCAAATTGAAGCATATCTTTGATTTCTTTCAGTAGCTCAAAAATTGTAATTAGTAACTGACCACAAACTGTTATAGTTAATACTTAATAGGTATATGTTTTCTGGCATCCAACCATATTATTCTAGATATTAAGACATAATTTGATGTGAATAAGTTAAAGCCCATGCCATAATTTATAGTAGACCATTTTCACTCTGCTAGTTAGTCACAGCCTCACAGGTGCATGTAAGAAACACATAAATGGACAGGTATCAGAATTGGTATGACTTTAACAACTTCCTCTAAGATACAAGGATTGTTAGATAAGTATGATGGGAAAATGTATGATTGTATCCTAAGATCAACCAACCAACCAACGTCTTCTAGAAGATTTATACATCAAAAACTTAGATCATTTCCATCTAAACTAATAAAGCAAAGGATCAGATCAATGCTAGCCAATTGATTTAGAATTACCAAACAAGATAAAGATCAATCTAGCTGTGGAATCAGAGAACTTAGCTTACACCTAAGATATCAATCAGAAAGCTTCATAGAACAAACAAATAAATTGACCTCCAGCAAGGGTGAGACTTAAATTTCAAAAAGACAAATAAATAAATCGCAAGACACAGTTGAAGATTGTCAGCCAAATCCAGCCCCGTGGCTCACCTTCCCCTCCCCCCCCCCCCCACCCCTCTCCTTATGCATCTTGAAAAGCATTGATAATTCTGTGTATATAGCCAATTTCAATCAGCATTTACTTTCATTCATCATACTCTCATAATTTATTAGAGAGTTCACAAATATAAGCGAAGCAACAGACACATACTAGTGAGTAGTGACAAACACAATAACATTTTAGTTTTGACTTGATAAAAATTTCCATGCAGCCAATAAATTTAACAACACTGATAAACAACACTGAGAAGACTGACTATTGAACCTAAACCCATTAAAATCAGGTTCCAAAGATCAAAATAAATTCTTTTTGCTCAAGATTATCAACGTTAAATGCACATAAGAAATTCTAGCAGCAAAATTGATTGTTATAATCTTTAATAAATTGAGCAATATAACAAATAGTTCAATAATTCACCTCAAAATATCCCGAATTTGACTATAATGACTTGAAAAATTGATATTCAATGGTTAATAAATGAAAAAAAAAACAGAATTTGCCTCTGATTTTGTTTCAGTAAGGAGTTAAAAGCTCATAAGCTTCTACAATGGAGCTTCGACGGAGGTGAATTACTCAAGCTTCAGCATCATGGCTTTTAATCGGATTTCAGAGATTAGCCATGGACGAATACCAAAAAAATCATACTCGAAACGTCGATCTTCGAATAATTGGTCCAAATAAGTTGACAGAAATTCACAATTCAGATCTAAATAACGAAGATCTGCAATTTAAAGTTGTAGATTGAGGAGAGAGAATGAGCGAAAGAGAGATGTGAGACTATGAGAAAGAGAAAGAGGAGAGAGAAGAGGAGAGGGAGGAAAATGGCTGATGGGAGAAACCCTAATGTTAGTCCTAAGCTCCTAACACGTGATCGATTTGTAACAGACCTTATTTGGCTGTTACGATTAGAGCAGTAATTGTACCGGACAAATTTCTGTCCGTTACGAATACTGTTTATTTGTAACAGTCAAATTTTCGCCCATTACAAATATTAGTTATTTGTATCGGACCTATATATTGCGCGTTACGAATCATCTTTTTGTAACGGATTTAATTATGCCCGTTACAATTGAGGCGTTACAAATGAACTTTTTTCCACTAGTGTTCCTTCCCTTTGAACGCCACCATGCTTAAATGCATGATCACATGGGGCTCAAAGTTGGGTGTTTGAAATATTCCCTACAGTTTTTTGGCGACTCCGTTGGGGAGGATTTCTATTTTAATTCCTAAAATTTGTTTTAGCAATGATTTAGAATGAGTAAATGAGACTTGAAACGTTCTAAATATTCATGTGCGTAATTTTGATTAAAATTGTTGCATAAGCATAAAAAAGTCTGCATTGAAAAGATCATCCGTAATGCGTCAAAAACATAGGATTTTTATACGTAGGAAATTTGGGAAATATCTTTCACAACTAGAATCGAAAAAATACTACGAAAATCAGAAAATCCCGAGAACACAGAAAGATGCCGAGGCATGTAGGAATTGTCGCAAGGCAGTAGTGTCCATCGCTGTGCGATGACTTTATCATGACGCGATGGTTTCATCGCGGCGCATATAGAGTCATCGCTGTGCGATGGACCCTGTTTTCTCGCGCTAAGTTCTTCCAATACTGAGCCAAAAATCTGCCTTCTTGTTTTGACCAATTCTCGTACTGTTTGGCCGATTTTACTTCTTGATTGATTTTTTCCCTCTTTTCTAAAACCCATATGTGTTCTACATATGGATTTAGCCCTTGGGAATTTACGCTCCATCTACCCAATCGAACGCTCCGTGCAATGAAGGGTACATCCGAGTTTGTGAATTCACCAAACCATGGAAGTAAGTTTAACTTGCGGGGTCCCATCCATACGCGCCAACCCTTCCAAACGTAAGGCTTCCGCGCGATGCATCCAGACTCATAACCATGGACCCTCCTTGACTACCATAATCCTTGAACTTTAGAGAACTAGAACCATGATTAGGTTGCGAACTCATTGCATCATATTGTGACTACTTGACTACTTGTGCATCTTTTGCTTGTGCATCACCTATGTGTGATTAGGTTAACTGTTTGTTTGATTTGCGATTAAAATAAGTCTTAATATACTGATTAATGACTAAAGGATTTTTCTTAATTAATTAATTAATTAATTTGGATTATTAAAGTCTAATAATACTCGACTTAGCATGACTATAGGCTCACCCTTTTCGGGCAGAATACTGGAAATAAGTTTCAACTAACATTTCAATATTGACGCGGAGGTTTGGCTTGTGACGCGAAGCGTCAGTGTCCATCGCGACGCGATAGTGATATCGCGCAACGATGGTTCTAATATGACGCGACAGTGCCATCAGTTGCGCGATGGTCCAGTTTTCTGTTAAGGTCTTCGCGTCAAGTCTAATCAATTAATTAATCAATTAATAACCGAGGTTATAATTTGGTTATAATCGAGTCTAGTCACATAGTCCCATGGTCTTTACACGAGTCTCAAGCATGTTACTTTCACTCACTAGTCAAAAGCACACACTTTGCACATACTTTTTCACACCATGACCATGTCTTAAGTTGTCCTTTCTAACATTCGAGTTAAGTGTCCATCCTATTCCGAAAATTTCCATATCTTTCCACATTCTTTCACATCACTTTCCATACATTACATATCTCACACTTTCATTCTTAAACACTTTCCACATTCACATTCCTTCATCTTACATGCTTTATCCATACATATCATTCCCCTCATACTACATGATCTTTCCCCATCTATGCATGTTGAATCGAGTTTGAGTCAAGGTATCCATGACTTCCCTTTCCATAGCAATTGGTTAAGGAGAGAAGGGCACCTAATCAAGGATAACACTTTTGTCCAAGTACTACTTTTTGACAAACTAATTCGACGCAAAAAAAGGTTCGTGATAATGGATACCCAACAAGAAGTTGATGAAATCAAGCAAAACATCAATGGACTCACTGAAATGATCAAGAATCTCGCTATCCAAGTTAATGACCCTAGCAGACAACTACAACTTAATACTATCAAGCGCATGGAAGATAGCTTGAGTCAAATGTCTAATGACCATAAGTTCCATGGGATTAGCTCCCAAGGGGTCTTAGTGGACAAGGAACTTCTTCCGCAGAAGTTCATTGCCAATGACATCCCTAAGTTCAAGCCAACCGACAATCCTTACTTTCCCTGAGAGCTTTTGAAACAGTCATGGGAATCAAGGGGGTTGATGAGAAAGCTTTTCCTCCACTTTTCTCTCTTTCCTTGGAGTCAGTATGTCAACAATGGTTCTTTTCTATGGACTCCGAAAAAAAGGCTACTTGGGATTCTATTACAAATGCTTTCATTAATAGGTATAAATGTAACATTCAAGTTGAAACTAATCATAAGGAACTTGAAATGTTAAAACAAAAAGAGAATGAAGATTTCACTGTATTTTACAATAGATGGAAAGAAATTTCCTCTAGGATGATTGAAGTTCCAAAAGAGAAAGAATTTGTAAGGATGTTCATTAGGAATCTACAAGACAAGTATCAAAAGCACTTGAAATATCAATGCAATTTATACACCTTCAAAGCTGTCTATGACATAGGCATTAGCATCGAAGATGGCCTCTTGAAGGCTAGTCACAATGGCAAGGGCAGGAAGAACGACAATTTTTCTTCCGCTTCTTCCCATAGCAACTACATTAACAACATCGATGAAGATGAAATTTGGGCCCTTGATAAAAGCGCCTCAAAAGCCAAGAAACCTAAGAGAGAATTCACACCTATTGGAGTGTCCTATGATGTTGCTTTCGATCGTCTCTATGATCGAGGATTAATCAAACCTATTGGTCCCACTGAAGATCCAACGCCAGAAAAGCGTTCTTCAAGATGGAATCCCAACTTTTATTGTAAGTACCATCGAGGAAATGGTCATACCATAAATGAATGTTACAGATTTCAAAACCTCATTCAAGATCTCATTGATGCAAACAAGATTCACTAATACATAACTAACCTTAAGTAACACCCAAAAAGTGTTAAATAAAGTGGTAAAAATGTTATTATAGACAATAGGTAACACTTTAGTGGGTGATACATCCGCCCATGTTACCTAAGGTTTTATGTAACACTTTAGGTAACGTATGATAACACTTTTAAAAGTGTTACTATAAACCCTCTTATGTAGCACTTTTTTATATTATTAGTATCATTTTTATAATGTTACTTTTTATTTTTTAGGTAGCACTTACATATCTTTAGTAACATTTTTCAATCACATAGTAACACTTTATCCGACATTGTGTATCACTTTTGCGAAATAATGTAACACCTTGTTAATTATTAGGTATCAATTTTCAATCAATCTTTTGATATATAGTAACACTCTATTCGACATTATATGTATCACTTTTTTGCAATCTAATTAATGCATCGTATTATTTACAATATGCAAATTTTTTCTATTTCTTTAATATAAAAATGATATTAACATGCACAATCATGAATGTGAACACATACAATAGACAATAATTTGAATTGAATTGATAAAATTTCACAGTTTCTTTTCAAAAAAAAAAAAAAAAAAAAAAAATCCATAAACACTAATTTTTTTTGTTTGCTTAAACAATCTAATAAACAAAACAAGAAGAAAGTAAACTTTGGTATCTAGTTTAGACCACCAAATTCAAAAAAATGTTAAGCAAAATAAGTCGGCACGGTAGCAAATAGACAGTTGTAGCAGTAGCTAGTAGTAACAACTGATATCAGTAGCTAATAGTAACAACAGTCAACAGTACTAGGCTAGCAATAACAGCAGCAAGCACTGGCAGCAGCTTGCAGTAACATTGGTCAACATTACGTGGCCAGCAGCCAGGAGAAGCAGCAAACATCGGCAACAACAGACATCAATAACAGCAGTAGATGTCAGTACCAGGCCAGCAGCAGCAATAACAGTGACATCGATACTTACACATATGCAATCATGTTTTTGTGGCCCTGTAGCACGGCGGAAGTATTTGTTTCTCTTGTCTCCGAACTTCCAATGCTCTAAATCATGGTTATCTCAATCCCCTGCTCATAAATGGAAGAGCATAATGGGAATTGAAAAAAGTATAAACTTATAGTCTAAGAGTAAAATGAAATGTACTTTTGAGCAGGACACTACCAACTTCCAATGCTCTAAATCATGGTTATCTCAATCCCCTGCTCATAAATGGAAGAGCATAATGGGAATTGAAAAAAGTATAAACTTATAGTCTAAGAGTAAAATGAAATGTACTTTTGAGCAGGACACTACCGGGTTTCTTAGAACCTAAGTAAACTCAAGGCTTTAAACGATGCCTAATCAAGGTTGTTTTTAATTAAAGTTGCTGCAATTTATCTCAGAAAGATACGCCCAAGAAGATAGCACTCTAAGAAATAGGAATAGCTGCTTCAATAAAATATGTGAGTGTAAAAAAAGAAATTAAGCAATTTTTTTATTAAAAAGGATAACTATCACAAATATATATTCCATAATTTCCAAAGCCATGGACATCAAAGTGATAATCACAAGTTATAATTTAAAGTCTACAGGTCTAGTGCACCTTGTTAATGAATTATTAAGTTCTAACCAGAACTCAAGAAGTCCAAATCAATTATAATTATTAATTCTATTTGATGATTCTTTACCAAAATTCCCGTACAATGGAATCACAATGACACTACACACTAGCATTAAAATATGAATTGAGTTCTAATTTAATGCTAAAAGCTGCACAAAGATTGATATCATCAGCAGCTCATGGTATTCACCTGGAGAGGTTTAGGAATCAAATCAAATAGATACATTTATTAGAAGATTTTGGCAAAACTTGGCATCAGTAATTACGAGATAGAGGTAAACACCATGCCATACAAGAAAATGAAATGAATCTACCCAAGTTCAACAGCTAAAGAAACAAGAAAGTACAAAAACGGGAAGCACTTGCTTATTTTATGGCTAAGGAGCAGAAGCCCACATCCTCGGTTTTTCACCCTTTATTAACCAATCCCTCAAATAATATCTAGTTAAATCCGTATATTCAAACATTATAAGAAATTACACTAGATCGGCCAAGAAAAATAGTAAAAGAAAAGCACAAAGAAATATACACTTTTGTTATGCGTAAATTTAATTATTTTCACATGCTCGCACACTCTCAGGCTCTTAGCATAGGTGAACATTAAAGATTTTGATGATAAGTGGCATACTTATTATAGATGGCTACAATTTCAAATCAAATGCCTTAATGCATCACTGACACAGTGACACCTATTGACTAATGGGTCCACAATAACTCTAACAATCACCAAAATCATAGTGATCAGCAGAACAATGTCGACAACCTATATGAGTTAGCTACTATCTAGAGTACTACTACACGTGATCATCATATGGACAAAACTGAAATGTGGGTCTAAGCTCAAATGATACCTGGTATTAAATCCCGATGTAATAATTAGACCATATTTATATCCAATCCTAGCTAAAGACGTATACTAAACTACTCACATCAGATCACACAACCAATGTCACTTCCAATTATGTATTCCAGCAAAGCAGCACATTTAATAGATAATATAATTGAACATTCTAATCCGAAAGATGATGAAGTCACCAGATTCTTAAAATGATTATCAGGCATACATATAAAAATGAGTAGGCATAATAATTTATCCTACAAACATACCGACTATGAAGTCTAAAGATACTAGTCATAGACTGGGCATCGTCAGCTTAAGAAGACATATACATCTCCAATCATGTTTTAAAATAAACAAATGACATTTTGTTTATAAGCAAACAATCATAGTGCACAACTTTTATACTCATAATATATTTCAAATTATAATTTCAACAATGACATTTAAATTATCAAGAGCAAAAGGCACACCGTACCAACAAGAACACGATCCATGTCCTGTACTTCAGCTTCGAGGAAACGGTGTCTAGTACAAATTCTTCTCATTCTTATATGAATCCTATTTTCCTGGAAAATAATTGACACATTTCACTTGATTAACTTTTCAAATCAAGTGCAATTAATTCAATAGACTGAACATAAATTGGGAATGCTCCAGAACCTTAATTGAAACCCATAATAAATTTTAAATGGTATCTAAAAATCAATTAATTAACATAATTGATGAAAGAGATTAGAGGGATTGCATCCTAATAAAGCCATTCAACAATCTCACTGCTTCACAGCTTTTTCAATTGTACTCACGGTCACTAATTAAGTCATCTACTCCTCTCAGTCTCTTGTAATTCACCTAAAAAAAATAAGACAAACCCACGAATTTTCCAAATTATTAGAATTATAAATAATAAGAAAAACAAAAAGGAAAAAAATGATACCCAGGTGAAAGAGAAACGTCTCTCACCTGAATTCTATGAGAAACCTGCGAGGAACACAAAAGAATTTACCCAAATAAATAACCCTAATTCAATAAATTTCACCAAATTAAACAACCCAAACATATGGGGATAGGATCAGCGTTCAAAACAAAGAACCCTAGAAATTGTAAAATTCGGAAAGAGAGAGAAAGAGGGGAGAGGATTAACAGAACGGAGAATGAGAGGGAAGGTAGTTAGACCGCCAATGTTGTAGATTCCCTTGATTATCTGCCTTCTAGCTTCTTGAAAATGAACCATCAGCTTGACCAAGGAGAGAGAAGAAGAGCGAGTGAGAAAAAGGGCCGATGGTAGTTTTTTTTTTGTTAAAGAAGGACCGATGGTAGTTCATAGAGTAAAAAGATTAATTATCAACCATTAGAAAACCGTGGACAATGCACAAAAATAAAATAAAAAAAATAAAAAAATCGTGGAGAAATTGGGAGGAAAAAGGAAAACTAGAAGAAAAGGTTAAATTGTAATTGGAATTTTAAGGGGTAATTTAGTCGGTACACTGTTCATAAAGAATATTTATTTCGGCATTACTTATTTGATGGTCTTGGCTTTAATAAGTTTTATTTATTTTTTTTTTTATTTTTTTACGGAGGCTTTTATTAGGGATAGATTTATTTATTTACTTTGTAGTGTTACAAAAAAATGTTACCTGTTTTAAAAGTATTACTTTATAATGTTATATTCTATAAAAATGTTACCAAAGTGTTACGGAAAAATTGTCAAAAATAATACAAAATTTGAGTGCTCCGCCAAAAACAAGTCAATTTTTTATTATTTCTAAAAAATACAAACTTTGAAAGGTATCCGCTTTAAACAAGTTATGACTAGTTGGTAACTTGTTCAATAGGTTTATATGGGACACGTGTCACCGTTTTAGTGGTTGACAATTTAATTTTTTTTTTTACATCTTTAATAGTTTATTTAATGTTTTAATTATTAAAATTCACAAATAATAATAATAATTATTGTAAAAAAAACCACCCTTTATTTATTAAAACTTCTTATTTAATTTTATTTTGAAGGGAAACTACTAATTTATTTTAAAACATACTTCGTAATTATTATTGTTATTATTAAATTATTATTATTATTATTATTATTGTTGTTGTTGTTGTTATTTATTTATTTATTTATTATTATTATTATTTAAAAACCACCATTCACTGTCATTTTTTTTTCAGATGATTCATTATCATTGTTATTATTATTATTATTAGTTAAAAAAAGCCTTTTTAAAAAAAAAAAAAAACCATCCAGCCCAACCCAGCCGCCACCCCCTCCCCCACCGCTAGCGCCACTCAGACTCCTTCCACCCCCTCGCGCCGGCCCTTGCCGACCGACCAACCAGCCGACATGCCCTTCCCTTGCCCCGATTCAATCCCCCTTCCCTTGCCTCGATTCAATCCTCCTTCCCTTGCCCCGATTGATTCGACCCCATCCCCTTCTCCGTCACCGAAATGTCGAACCTCCCTTCCCTTCCTCCACCGTTAGCCGGCGCGACCCAAAATCGAAACCCCCAAGCTAAACCCGATATCCCATAGCCTTAACCACCCAAATTCGTTAGGGTTTAGGTTTCGGGTTTGGGTTGGGGATTTTGGGTGAGGGGAAGGGGGAAAGGGGTTGTGTGGGGAATCGGGGAAGGGAAATGGAAGGGGCAGGGCTAGTCGGCTGGTCGGCACGAGAAAGATGAAGATGGTTTGGTGGCGGCAGCTGGGGTGGGGAGGGGGTGGCTGGACTGTTGGTGGTGTTGGGAAAGTTGGTGGTGGTTTTTTTTAAAATAATGATATTAAAATAATATTTATAATAATAGGAGCTAATTAATTAATTATTTAGTTAGGATTAATTTGATATTTAATTAAGAGTTATATGAGAAATTAACTGTTCTAGGTGTGGATCCAAGGGTTCTGCTGGCACGAGCTGGGTCTCGTCAACGACCTGCACAAGGCAGCATACGTGAACTGCCCTCGAGGGTGGCTCGAGGAACCCCCTCCGATGCTTAATAATGTGTTTAGAGAGAGAAAGTGTACTTAGAGAGATAGAGAGAGTGTAATAACTTGTGTGTCTAACCTCTTTTCCGTTGTACTTTGCCCTCTATTAATAGGCGTATAATCTCCTTTGCGGAGAGTCATACTTAGTCAGCCTACGGGCTGACTCTATCGGGCTGAGGAGCCCCTTCGGCTATCCTTCCAACAGTGAGTGTGCACCCAGGGGGCCAGTCTGGGAGCCTGGTGATAGCTCAGCAGGAGCTATCTTATACAACTAGCCCCCCAAGAGGTGGTATGAGGTCACTCATGCCGGCTCTTGCTTGCGCGGAGAATCCCTTTTTTAATGGTTCCAGTTGGAGAAAATAGCTCAGCAGGAGCTATCCCCTACAACTAGCCCCTCAAGAGGTGGTATGAGGTTACTCATGCCAGCTATTCTGAGCGTATGGTCTTATCGACCGTTGCTCAACGGGTCGTCTGGCTACCTTGTATACCACTAGCCCCCCAAGTCTCTGGATTGAAGACGCAATTCTGAGACTTGAGTGGTCATGCTGCAGGTCGGTGGAGATGCATTGCGTCGGGACGTTTCATTTATTTCTACTGATACTAGAGGAACAAATTTTTATTAGACTTGAATTGTTTTGTCTGCAATTTGAGAAATGACGAGCTTGTAGGGAGGAATTTCGATTACTCCCGCTGAAGTCTGAGAAATGACGAGCTTGTAGGGAAAAATTTCGATTATTCCCTCTGAAGTCTGAGAAGTGACGAGCTTGCAGGGAGGAATTTCGATTACTCCCGCTAAAGTCTGAGAAATGATGAGCTTGCAGGGAAGAATTTCGATTACTCCCGTTGAAGTTTGAGAAATGACGAGCTTACAGGGAGGAATTTCGATTACTCCCGCTGAAGTTTTTTATTTTTTTTGGCGGGAACGATGTTTTGCATGAGTGGGACACGTGTCGGCCATCTGAGTGGTCAGTTTATTTTTACTGAGGTGACATGGCGGTTCGGCTTTATTGCTCACTTAACCGCCTATTTACTCCTATTTAATTCACTGTCCCCCCTTTCTTTTCTTTTTACCCTTTTCATTTTTTCATCTTCCCCTTTCTCTTTTCAAATTTCTCGCTCTTCATCTTCTTCACAGACGCGCCTCATTCCTCCATTACCGTTATAAGTTCTCGTCTCTCTCATCTTCATTCTTGCTTCATGTTTTTGTTTGTTTGCTCATTTTCTTTTATTCTTCAGTTTTATTGAATTTTCTTGCTTTTTGGTTGCAGTTTGAAACCCTGTTCCCCGTTTGGTTTCTTGGGTCGCCATTGTTGTTTTGCTTCGTTGCCTCTGCAACCTCTTGTCATAAAGGTACTTACTTTGTACGTTTTCTTGTATGTGTATGCCCAATTTTATTTCTTTTTGTATTTTCTTCCGCAAAATTGCGTCTTTTGGTCAATTTTGATTGTCTGCGTCCAATTCGTTTCCCTCTGTTATTGTATTTGTATTCTCAATTCTTTCTTCCGATTCTTGCGTTGCCTTTTCGCACTCGCCCTTTTGGGATTATATTGATCTTTGGTTTTTGGCACCCCATTTTTCTTCGTCTTCATTAGGGGCTTTTTTTTGTCTTTTGTAGATCTTCTTTAGGATGTTTGAGGCTTCTGATAATCAAAACATGAGTGAGCCTCTCATGGGTGCTAATTCTGGCTCTCCTTTAGAGTCGTCTCACTCAGGTGAGCACTCTGAGTGCACTTCTTTTGCTTCCCCTGCTTCTCCCCCCTTTCCTTTGCAAACAATTATGCCTTTCGATTGTTCGCCTGCTGTGGGCAGGGCGGGTATTGCTGCGGCTTCTCCTGCTATACCTGAGCCGGGTAGTAGTCGCCCTGCTGAAAGTAGTGCTTTCCGTCCTTTTCGGCCTAGACCACGTCCTGATTTCTTTGACCCTTACTGTGAGCGGGAGCTTATTCAGGACGGGGTACTTGTACCCCACCTCGCTCGTTTAAGGAGGCGCGCATTGCACCATGAGATTTTAGCTGACATGGTCAAGGCTAATCCCCCTAATGTTTCTCTTGTTAATCCCATTCCCCATGTTCAGCCTTTAAACAGTTTTGCTTGACTTGATGACATGGCCAATGTGAATCGATTTGACCATTATGTAGTGCGGGGTGGTAACACAGAAACCTTTTCACCATCTCCTTCCCCGGCTGCAAATATGAGCAGAGTGGCTGAATCTCCTGGTGAGAGCGCTTTTTACGACTGCCAGCCCATCTATGTGGAGGAGCCCGTTGAGGAGGGCAAAACTGACTTCTTCCTGGATGAAAGGTGTCATGGCCCCAAGAATTGTGTACTGGATTCCAACTGGCGTAAGGATGCAAGGAAGTTGGACCTCGCTATTGTGAGGCAGAAGTTCTATGGTTTTGGTCAAGGCTACAAACTGGTTCTGCCTGCTAAGGGCTCCAAGTGATCTGCCCCTCCTACTAGTCATATTGCAGTCTTTGCTTCTCAATTGGACTTAGGCTTGAGATTCCCTCTGGACCCTACTTTGGATAAGGTCTTTCAAGCCTTTAACCTTTGCATTGCTTTGCTGCACCCTACTTCTCTGCACATTTTGATATGCTTGTTGTGGTTTCTGCGCTTTTGGAGGTATCCAGAATCACTACATCTGTTCAAGTCTCTGATGAGCCTAAAAAGGTCATCTTCTGGTTCTGATTCTGGGTGGCATTACGTGGCCCCCAAAGAGGGTCGAGTTTATCTTACCCTAAACTTGGCCGTTTTAGGGACTGGACATGCAAGTTTTTCTGGGTTGTAGTGCATTCCTCTTTTGCTGTGCCACACAATTTTAAGGAGATTCGTACTAACATGGCTGGAGTTACCGTTCCCCCCACTGAGGCTGCTCGTGAGACAGATGCTTTGACATGGTACAGGGAGCGGGCACAGGTGATGCCAAGTTTCCCAAGTTTTGGCTGCCTAACTCCTTGTACATTGTGGGCAACGCACAGCTTTCTGCTATGCGCTTGTATTCTACCCATGAACCTGGTAAGCTTTGGTTTTTGTTCTGCCTTTTGTTTGTAAGAGTTTTTTTTTCTCTACTATGCTCTTATGCCCTTTATTTTGTCTCTTTTGCTGCCTGACTTTCAGGTTATGACAAGTTGGATAGGGGCATTCTTGGGTTGAAGGACAACTGGAAGGACCCCCTTACTGCTACCCCTGATAATCCTCTTGAGATTTTTGAGACTCTGGAGGTTCATGCTGGCTCTTTGAAGGGTGAAGTTCGTTTAGCCCCAGCTGAACTGAGGGCTGTCTTTAGCACTGTGACCGCTGTTGATCATGTAGGGTCTAGTCTTGCTGAAGCCGAGCCTTCTTCTTCCACTGTTGGGGGTCGGCGGAAAACTCGTCCTGCATCCAGGGAGGTTACTTCAGGGTCTGAGGCGTTAGTGGCGCAGGGTGCTTCTCCTAAGAAGCGTTCTTCTGCAGCTTTCGGCTAGGTGGCACCTCAAACTTCTGCGATAAATGAACCACTTGATCAAGCTTTCGATGATTCCAAAAATAATGCTGACGACTTTGCTGACAGCGTTCTTAAGTTTCCCGCTGAGGGGGCTAAGACTACTGCTGTGGTGGGTGAGAAACCCACAACTTCTGTTGAGCATGTTCTGCTCTTTTCTCCCAGTATTGGTACCACTGTTACTGCTAAGGACTCTACAGGTCCTTCTACTGAGGCTTTTGATTTTCAGCTCCCAGATGAGACTATTATGGAGCTACCAAGGATTTCAACTCGCCCTTCTAGGTTGCGAGGCCGCCTGCAAAGCGCTAGCAGGGGAGGGCACTTTCAGCCTAGGGATTCACATAAGCAGGATCATCTAGTTATTAATCTGGAGGATGATCCTGTGGTCTCCCCCTCAGCCGATGCTGAACAGCCCGTTGCTAAAAAGGCCCGTACTTCCTCTACTCTTGATCCCTTCGCTTCTCATTCTGCCAACATTGGGCTTCTTGGTGAGAACACTGCTAAGGAGACTGGCACCTAAAACTCCAGTGAGCTTAGTTACTGTGTTCACCAGTTCTTAGGTGATGCATTTGAGAACCCACTTTCTGCGACCTCGACTCTGCTGGGGGCACTTTTCGTCCTACTGGACCTATAGAGTTTAGGGAGGTTCCCATTGATACTTCTCTTCGCCCTCTACCGTGTCCTGCAGGAGCGAGAACACTTCGTTCCGCCCTTTAATGAATGTTAGGGCTGGCGAGTCCTTGTTTGTGGACAACCCACAGAACGGTGGCACCTTGGGCTACCGCCTTACTTAGGGCATTCGTCTCCCAGCTGACTCTACTAGCAGCTCAGTCAGTTTTCCTGCTACCACTGCGTGCCATGATCTGTAGAAGGTTAGCTTTTATATTTCTATCTTTTTCTTTTTGTTTTTGTTTCCTCCTTCTGCTTATTTTTCTTATTTTTGCCTTAGCTTATTTTTGTACTTCTGTTTGTTTGCAGCTTACCAAGTCTGTTGGCAACTTGGCTAATGCCTTGATTACAGTGGAGAAGGAGTACCAGAACCAGGGCTTGGTTCTTGCTTAGAAGGATAAGGAGGTTCAGTAGGCTCGCTTTGAGAAGGATGCAATGGCTGGTGAGGTGACTCCCTTGAGAGAGAAGGCGGATGCCTTGTAACTTCAGCTAGGAGAATTCCAACTTACCAAGACAAAACTGGCGGACTGCGAGGGACAGTTGGGAACTTCTCAGGCTAGGGTGCAAGCGTTGGAAGTTGAGATGGCTGATCTGCGGGCTAGACGAGAGAATGAGCTTAAAGCTTCTAGAAAGGAGGCACTTAAGTCTTTTGTGCTTTCTCCGGCTTTTACCAAGCTACTCGCTAATTGCCATGATGGAGGTTGGGAGGCTGTAGCCTGCTGTAAGCGGGCTCTATGGTGGGGGTGAGGAACAGTAGGCTCGTTTCAACGCCTTTTGGGCTAAGGTTGATGCTGCTGGGGAAGCTAGCCTTTTTGATTTGCCTGCTGACAATCCTCGGGTTGCTAACTACAAGGTCCCCAATCATGCCGTGCTGAATTTGGAGGTGCCTTTATGCACTGACATTGCTGCCGCCATTGGGGTGGAGACTTTAGCTGATGAGTAATAAAGATTTTGGCGGCTGTCTCCCCCTTCTTCTAGAGGCTCATCGGAGTTTCCCTCACCTAGGTCTGTAGTCACTAGGTAGCTTTTGTTGTTGTCTTTGGGGTGTATAGCCGCCAAAGATTGTATTTTCAGTGTGCTTTTCAATAACACTTATTTTCTAACTGCTGGGATTATCCAACTTAACTTGAATTCTATGTTCTTCTACCTATTTTGCTGAATGTTTCCTCATCCTAGTGGATGGGGGTTCAGCTTTGTGAATGTTGTATTTTCCCTACTGAATGTTTACTCTGTCTTGGTGGACAGAGGTTCAGCTTGTTAGTATATGCGTTTGATAACTTCTCTATTATTTTGCTTATTGCTTATCTCGCTGCTTGTATGCTTATTTAGACATGCTGCTGGGCCATGGTGTAGTTGCACCTAAACCTTAGCTCAGGAGCCCCTTTGTTGCACCAGGTGAGGCCTCGTAGGTTGGGCTTTCCTGTTGCTCTTACTCTTACTGTTTCTTTGACTTTGTTTCTTGACTTGGTTGTATAGGGCTTTCTTATCCTTTGGCCTTATATTGCACACGGTGGGAACTTGTCGAATTTTATGCCTTTCTTCTTATTTATGATAAAGTCTTATACGATGTGTTTTCTACTTAGTTTTCTTAGAGACTTGCTTGCATATCTTTTAGCTTAGTTGGCTGTATTTTGTTTGTACGCCGCTCAGCCTGTATTGCCGTGACTTATTCATGTCATCCAGCTTGTTTTTGCTGTGACTTTTTTATGTCGTTCAGCTTTTTGGCTGCTTGTTTTTATGTCGTTCAGCTTATTTGCTGCGACTTGTTTATGTCGTTCAGCTTGTTTTGCTGCGACTTGTTTATGTCATTCAGCTTGTTTTGTTGCGACTTTTTTATGTCGTTTAGCTTGTTTTTGCTGCGACTTATTATTTTATGCATCTTACTTATCTTTGTAAGAGCTTATTGCCGGTGTATCTCCTTTCTCCCCCACAAAAGAGGTGAGCTGGGTGGGACCAAGAGAACCTTGGTGATGCCCGCTCAGCCTGCCCCTTTGCTTTTTGTTCGCTTTCCCTGCTCAAGTTGAACGTGCAAGGTTTCCCCCTCAGGCGTCCCCGAGGTGGTGCCCTGTTTTACTTTGAGCGGGCAAGTTGAACTTAGGGAAGCGCACTCTCCTTTGCCTAATGATGTCTTGTTGCATCTTATTGTGATGTTTTTAGCCTTTCATATTTCTATGGCATTTTCTGCATGTTAGTGTGCAATGCTAAAGCATAATTCAACAGATAAACATGTTTGAACAAGATCATACGGCATACTCCTCACGTAGAGGCTCGTATTTCATTGAATTCAAATGACTTAAGTTGCCTTGATTAACATAACATAACTTTAAACAATGTTTTTGCATAACTTAAACAAAGTTTTTTGATTTCTACTTAGCCATTTGTCTTTTAAACAAAATATTTCTTTAGCACATCTGTGTTGAAACTATTCCTTAAGACCTGACCTTCTTGATCTGCGAGGAGGAAAGCGTCTGGCCCTACTTGCTCATGGATGATGAAAGGGCCTTCGTAGTTGGCTGACAGCTTTCCATGCTGGTTTCCTCTCCCTACCGCTGCTGTCCTTCAGAGAACCAGGTCTCTAGGAAGCAGTTCTCGGTGCTTAACTCTCTTGTTGAACGCCTTTGAGATTTTGCTTTTTTAGGATGCTAGCTTAAGAGCTGCCTTCAGCCGCATCTCTAGCAGGAAATCCAGCTCCTCTAGCAGGCGCTTCTCATTCCCCTGCTGCTCATAGTGCTGGATTCTCAGGCTGGGGATTTGCACCTCTACCGGAACTACTGCGTCTGCCCCAAAAGCCAGGGTGAAAGGATTTTTTCCAGTAGACTCCTTCTCTGTTCTTCTGTTCGCCCATAATACCTCTTGGACTAGGTCAGCCTAGAGGCCTTTATGTTCTTCTAACTTCCTTTGCAAGGCTATAAGGATCAGCTTGTTTGCTGCTTCTGCTTGGCCGTTGCTCCCTGGGTGGCAGACTGAGGCACTTGCATATTTGGTGCCCATCTCTTCCAAGTAATCCTTGAAGGTGTCGCAGTCAAACTGGCACCCATGATCAAAGACTATGCACTGCAGCACCCCGAACCTTGTTATGATTTTCTTCCATATAAACGTTCTCACTTGGACGGCTTTTATGTACTTGGTGCGCTCAGCTTCAATCCACTTGGTGAAATAGTCTACTGGCACTTGTAGTCACCCAAATGTGTCTCCCCAAAAACCAAACCTAGTGATGAATATCTTTCACATCATTTGATTATCGAACGAGGTGAAAGTGTGAAAAGTCTAGTGATGTGGATGTTTTTATTAAAATATCTCTCTTTCTGTTTTTGAAAACATTTTTTCTCTTACTCTATTTATGAAAATAGCCAATCCAATTTGGTTTGGTCCATGGTAAGGGTCCAATAATAGTGTAGTTGGATTGGGCTCGAAAAGAGCTTTCCAACGATATATTATAAGCTCAATTCCGATGAATAATGAGGAAGTTATGACTTAAATTAAATTTGGCCTGAAATGATTTTTATATGGCCCAATGATCTAGAGGAGGGCCTCGTAATTATTATTCCTAAAGTTATTAGGATTGATTTTAATCTTCTAGAATATTTAGAAGGTTCCTTTTAATTCTAATGGGATTAGGATTAATAATTAAATTTTAAAGAGTTTTATTTGGAATAAAATAAGTGTTTTATGGTAAACCTGATTTTAATTTGATAAACACGGAATTTGTTGCTCAAGAAGAGGATTTTGTACAAAAGCGCGTTTTATCTTTTAATTAGCGCCAAATGACAAAGCCTGTTGCCTGGTGCTAACATCTGTCGCCTGGCGCTGATGTCTGTTGCCTGGCGATAGATTCCAGTTTTATTCCGTATAGAACTTGAAGAATTTTCTTCGATCCCGTGCTATTTTTCTATAAATAGGGGTTGTATCTCCCCGTTTTTAATTATCAACAATCATCTCTCTTCTCTCTCTCTAAAAGCTAGAAGCTTTCTCTCTCTCTATTCTTTTTCTAAACCTTCCCTCTCTCAAAATTCCACATTCACTAGTTCTAGACACACCTAGCCAAGTTCGAAGTTGCCTTCGCCTTAGATGTGAAAGGTTGATAATTTCTGAGGATTTGGTCCTAAATTCCTATTTCAAATATTTAATTTATTTTTTTGATTTTATAATTTTCCTTGAAGTTACTAACGTGTGTATTTTGTTATTAGAAAGAGGTACGAGGCATCCAAGTAAGTACTTTAATGGCTTTATTGATATAGAAATCATGCTTAGATTATTTTATTGCTTCCTAGTATCATGTTAGGGTTAACTAATATTTCTGATATCATGCATGTTTCTATGATGCTTCCTATTCTTTCTTCTATCATGTTAGGGTTAAAGCACTGATCTTTAATGTTTAGTGACATGCTAGGGTTTGTTATTAATCTTGTTAGTATCATGCCTAGTATCTTGCTATTATTATTATGATGATGATTGTTTTTATGTTGCTTGATATATATATATATATATATATATATATATAGATATAGATATAGATATATATTGTTATTGCTTGATCACACCCTCTCTTGCAGGTTTAAAGGGAATTTGTACTTGTAATCACGCTTAATAAGATAATTAATAATCTTGTTTAGGTTAATATGATTATAATTCAAGTGATCGCCAATAATAGATTTTCTTGTGCATTAATATTCAACCAACATAGATTAAACAGGTTTAGGGTTAACCTATTGATTGCATGTTAGTCAGAAAGTACACATGAATACGAGAAGAATAAAGTAGAGGCCTATTTTTAGGGCAAGTTCAATCTCTTTTAGGTTGGATTTGTACCTTCATCCCCGAACTTCCAGTCATGGTTCCAGACCTATTGGAGTTAACGATCTCCTGGATCGTTAAGGGGTATAACCTTCACCCTGTGAACGGTTTACAAGTTCCTAAAACTTGTTGGCCACTCTTTTTCTCTAGCTTCCTTCCCTTTGGACGCCACCATGCTTAAGTGTATGATCATAGTGGGGCTCAAGGGTGGGATGCTTGAAATATTCCCTACAGTTTTTTGGCGACTCCACTGGGGAGGATTTCTATTTTAATTCCTAAAATTTATTTTGGCAATGATTTGGAATGAGTGGATGAGACTCGAAAAGTTCTAAGTATTTCATGTGCGTAATTTTGATTAACATTGTGGCATATGCATAAAAAGGTCCGCATTGGAAAGACTATCCGAAATGCGTAAAAACATAGGATTTTTACACATAGGAAATTAGGGAAATATCTTTCACAAATAAAGTCGAAATAACACTACGAAAAAACTGGAAAATTCAAGAATAGAAAGCTGCCGAGGCATGTAGGAATTAGCGCTGAGAAAACAGCGTCAGCGCCAAACGATGGCGCTGTCACCTGGTGACAGTTTTGTTGTCTGGTGACAGTGCCAGCGTCTGGCGACAGACGCTATTTTCTTGCGCCAAATTCTTCCAATACCGAGCCAGAAATCTACCTTCTTGTTTCGACTAGTTTTCTAGTACTGTTTGCTCGGTTTTACTTCCTGATTGAGTTTTTCCCTTTTTTCTCAAACCCACATGTGTTCTACATATGGCCATAACCTTCTGGGGATTCACGCTCCATCTACCTAATCGAACGATCCTGGAAACGAAGGATACATCCGAGTTTGTTGAATTCACCAAACCGTGGAAGCGAGTTTAACTCGCGGGGTCCCATCCACTCGCGCCAACCCTTCCAAAGGTAAGGCTTCTGCACGGTGCATCTCGACTCATAACCATGGACCCTCCTTGACTAACCCATATCCTGAACTTTAGAGAACTAGAGCCATGGTTAGGTTGCAAACTCATTGCATCATATTGTGACTATTTGACTACTTGTGCATTATTTATTTGTGCATAACTATATGTGTTTACACTAACCGTTTGTTTGACTTGTGAATGAGTCTAAATGAACTAATTAATGACTAAAGGACTTTGCTAAATTAATTAATTAATTAACAAATGGTTAAAGTCTAAATAAATTGATCAAACTTGATTTAATACGACTTTAGGCTTGTCCCTTTAGAGTAAAAATACTGGAAACAGTCCCAGACCAACGTTCCAGCAATGGCGCAGGGGTTTAGACTGTAGCGCTACGCGCTAATGATTAGCGCCAAGTGACAATGTTGGCGTCTGGCGCTGGTCTTTAGCGTCTAGAGACAGTCCCGTTGCTCCGGCGACAGTCCATGGTTTTGCTCGAGTCCTCACGACGAGTCTAATTAATCAGTTTGCTTAATCGGTTTAATTAGTTTATTAATGATAATAGTCATTTTTAGTCCTTAATTAAGACCAATCTAGTCACATGGTCATGACACGAGTCAAACATGTCACCTACATTCACTAGTCTCATCACACACTTTGTGAATATATCACCATGACCATGTCTTAGGTTCATGCATGAGTCGTTCTTTCCGTCATTAGAATTGGGGGTCCACTCTATTCCTAATTTTTCCATGTCTCTTCATCTACTTCACCTTTCCATACATATCTCACACTTTCCTTGTTAAACACTTTCTACATTCACATTCCTTCATCTTACATGCTTCCTTCATACATCATTCACTTCATTACACTCTTTTCCCATCCATGCATGTTGAATCCAGTTTCAGTCATATGATTGACAAGAAAAAAAGTTATGATGAGACAATACACAAGGCAGGCTTCTCACCAAGATTTCATTGTTTCTTCTTTTTTTTTTTTTCAAACCCTTCCCCAATAAGTCTAGCATAGGCACCCTTCATCCTCCTTAGATTTATTTTTTAGAGTTTGATTTCTACCCTTCACTTTTTAAATAAAATGAGCATTTCTTTTCTTGCATATGATCATTTCATTACATTGCATTAAAAAAAAAATCCATGTTGAACTAAGCACAAGGTATACCAATGATTTGAGGCACCCCTTGTAGCCACATCATATCACCTTTCACCCTTTAAATATGAAATCCTTTCTTGATAAACCACTTTGAGCCTCGTCTAACGATAGACCTTTCTTTCTTCGACCCACAACTACCTAACCTTGGGATGGGATGATGTGCAATTTATGCAATTTTCAAAGAATAAAAGCTTGAGTAATTTCAAAAAATTAAAATAAGCAAAAATGATAAAAGTGTACAAAAGGGCAAGTGTTCCAATGTCTTTGATATGAATATATCTTTGATAAGAACACGTCTTAGATTGCGTCACTTATCAAGTGCTAGGACCGTGTCTGAGAAACATGAATGCTAAGTGAGTGATAGACCGCATGATTGAGATTGCCCACACTTATAAAAAATTGTTCAAAATAAAAAATGCAAAAGCAAAAAAGAGAGAGCAAAAAATAAACAAAAGAAAAAGAGTGAAAAAACCTCAAGCATAAAAATGTAAAGATTTCAAAAGTAAGGTTGCACACCTTGGGGGCTTATCTAGGGTCTCGAGCCTTTATCCCCTTTCTTCTTTAACCTTTAGCCTAACCACATTACAACCCTCAAAAGACCTCTTTGAGGTATACACACACTTGTGCGAGGTTCGTCTAGAGCTACGTTCGACCTGATTCCTAACGGATATGTAGGCAACCTCACATTGTGGTGCGGCCGTAATAAAAAATAAATCAAACTCTGCGTTTTAAAAAGTGAAGGGTAGAAATCAAACTCTAAAAAATAAATCTGGGGTGCGGTGGCCTGTTCCACTGTTCCACTGTCGCCTGCTGCAGCCAACAGACGCAGGTGGCTAGGCTCCGGCCTAGTGGCGACGCGCGACGGCAGACTCCAGACAACCGCGGCGAATTCCGGCTAGAATAGTTCCAGCTAGGGTGTTGGTGACGCCGTGGCTGGATCTGTTCCTGGCTGCGTTTGTGCGTTGGTTGGGGTCTTCGTTCTCCCTGACTAATGCACAACGTGGTTCTGTTGCTGCGTTGGCTGGGTTTTTCCTGGCTGACGTGGCAGCAAACCCTAAATAAAAAAAAATAAAAAGAATGTTTTTATTAAAATTATTTTGTTTTAAAATATTTTCAAAATAAAATCTGATTTTGTTTTGGTGATAAAATCAAATTTCAAAAGTTGGTTTTTGATAATTATCCATAATTAAAGTTGTTAATTTTAGATAGGATTTGCTAAGATAATTTCAAATCTTAATATTTGTTTTAATCTTTGAAAATTTTAAGGATTGTTGAGCAAGATTCCATTCCAAAAAGATAAAGATTGATTTAAATGATGTGATTATCCCATAATTATTTTAGGATAATAATTGATTTAAAATTTTGTGATTGGCTAGTAATTAGGATAGAATTTCCTAATTATGTTAGGATAATCTTTAAGGATAAATGTGATTTACCTTTTAAGATTAAAATAAGATTTGATTCTATCTCATGATTAATTTAAAATATACGATATTTTATTGATGGTCATGAATAATATATGATATTATCTAATTGCAGTAATTAAAATATGAGATATTTAGATGCCATGTTTCCATAATTGTGAACATTCGATGTTGTAGTTTCGGAAAGCATGATGAGTGTTTATTATGTGGCAATTTTATAATATATGATATTATTTTGCTATATAATGACTAGTATGGCCCAGTAGATTACTAAATACGATCTGCGCATCGTGATGTATTTTTGTAATCTTAGTACGATCTACGAACCGATAAAGTATTTTTGTAATTTATTTTATTTTATTTAAGTAGTAGATAGAATAGAATAGTATTACAGGTTGCAGTTGATCCAAGAAGCCAATGGAGTAAAGGCCCAAAGGAGCAAGATGGATGAGATCCATGAAGATTCAAGTGGGAGCCATTTACTTTATTAGTTTTCTTAGGATTACGGGCCATGCTATGTCTTGTTTATGCATTTAATATATTATGCATGTTAGATTTTATTGATGTTTTGTGATGATGCGCTAGAGTTCACTAATTAATCACAAACATAATGAATCTAGGTCCCGGTAATATTGAAGTTGCTTTTCCAATTAAAAACCCAATAAACCTTTGATATTGATGATAGGTCATGCCAAAGCTGGGTGTCATTTTATATCTTGGAAGAGTTGGGGTAAATCAAGTTTTACAATTTTAATTGGTTATACTCAACAAGGTTACCTAAAGAGTTTAGAACCTTGAAGCAAAGGCTAATAATTAAACATGTGATGGTTAATTATTCAACCAAGAGTTACAAGATTTGTAATCAGTAAAGAGTTTACTCACCTTGAAAATGTAATGGTTGATGGTAGAGCCAAAGTCCGGTCAATTATTGCACAAATAAATGGTCTTGGAATCATATAATTCAATTGGGATCAATTAATATTAAATAAAATGTTTTAAAGTTACCAATTTTATTAGCTTATGGTACTTTAAATTTTATTAAACATAATTGAATTTTGCGTTTATTTATAAATAATATTTCGTTCTTATTTTATTTTAATATATATTCTCCTCGATTGAAAATAAAGTTGAGAAACGTTCTTAAAAGGTTAAAAGATAATCCATAAACCTATATTCCAATTTTGCTAAGATGGTTTTAAAAGGCAAGTTTTAGAAACCCATGTCACATGTCTAAGGTTAGTTTTGTTCAAAATGTTTGAGTAAAATGCCAACACATCTTCATTTTGAAAAGTGTTTCAAGGGTTATAATGAGATGGGAGGTACAAACCCTCTAAAAGACAAGTATAGAAATCCAATAAAATCTCTTATCTCAATATGATTGAATATAAGAAAGTGATTAGAAGTCTCTATGATCAAAAGTTGATCAAATGACTTTATTCTTCATCCATTTCATCTAGAGTTAAATATTTGATTAGACTCTAATATGAATAATGATTGAATAAGACTTAGCAAAATCATGAAATTTGCTCAAAGTAGTTAAGCAAAGTATCATTTTGAACCTAAAAGAAATGTTCTAAGTGGCTCAAATGGGAAAGGTTTAAGAATATATGAGGATTGTATTAAGAGGTATAGGCCAAGAAATGCAAACGAGTTGCTACTTCTCAAACCTAGAACTACTTACATGCTAAAAGTTGATATGAACAAAAAATGTTTCCAATTAAATGGACCAATTCCAATTGATTAGAAACTACCTCATACAGTTGGAAGGTAAAAGAATAGAAATGCTCCAATTTAAGAATTAAATTATAGAAATTGATTTAGCATATTGGACATGCGATGTCATGTTTAGTTCAATCTCATTGAGAATGTGCTTGAACTTAATGAAGAAGTATGGCTTAAGGAGAAATAAATCTACAAGCTTAGAAGCAAATGTTTCCACTTCTCAAGTAGAATCTACAAGTCTAGAAGTTAAAGTTGCAACTTTACAAGTAGAACCTACATTTCACCTTACTGAGTTATTGGCTAGAATTAAATAAATGTTATTTATTCTTATATCTATATCAAAACATACAAAATTCAATGTTTTAATGACAAAGCATTGAAGATTTGAAAACATGGACTAAATGTTATTCTATGCTTTATTGAGTCAAGATGTGTTTTGAATTGCTAAATAGGTTTAAAGTTCTATATGATAGAAATAATTAAACCATTTCTATATATATAAATTGTCTCTAATATGTCAATTAATTTGAATGAAAATGAACATTGCATGCGGAAGATCCAAAGGGATGGACTTTCAATATCATTGGATTATGAATTGATGAGTGGCATTTATGCCACAATTTAGTGCTCTTTTTACGGGTTTTCCCTCCCATTTGTAGCTTGTTTGCCCTCCTTTTTCTCTCCTTTTTGTTCTTCTTTTCTTTGTTTTCCTTTCTCCTTGTTTTCTTTGTTTCTGTTTTGTAGGAATCAAGGCATTGGAAGAAGAGCAATTCACCCCCAAAAATCCCCTGTGTGCGGGCGCGCATCACTGTGAGAACCCCGCAGGAAGGCCTCAAGAACAGAACTCAAACAGAAGGTTTTGCGCGCCTTGTGCGCGCTCTGAGTGCGGGCGCGTGCCTTTGATATGTGCGGGCGCGCAGCCTTGGGAGAACCCGCACAAGACAGCAGCAGAAGCAGAGCCAAAACAGAGAGTAGTGTGCGCCTTATGCGCGCCTAGTGTGCGGGCGCACACTATTCAAGCGCGAGCGCGCAGTATTGCTGGGAGAAGGCGCGCATCCATGGGTCTAATTCCCCGTACCCACAGATCTGCGGGCGCACAAGATCTGCGAGGGCGCACGCACAACATCTGCGCGGGCGCGCACCGCTGAGTTTCAGTTTTTTTTTTATTTCGTATTTTTGTATCTTTTAAGGGACCTATATATATAGGTCGTAGGGGAGATTAGTGGATCATCTAGCCTTATCTTAGAAGACAATTAAACCCTAATCTTAGAGAGAGAAAGTGTAGTATTACTCAAGTTATCTTCATGTATGCAACTTTGGTTCAAGTTTCACTTCAATCAATCAAGCAACTTTGCAAGTTTTAATCTTTCTACCTTTGCCTACTTAGTAATATCTAATCCTTTCTCTTAGCTTTGTTTATTTGCACTCTAGTTGTTTATTCCTATCTATTTTGTGGATTGTTATCTTTGGTATTTTCATTGTTTTTGATCATGTTTGATTCCATGTCTATTTTGTTTTCATTTAGTTTTATCATCATGTTTAATCTCCCTTCTCTAGGCTAATTTCTTAGCTAGGGGAAGGGGGTGGAAAATATGTGTTGAATGTTGGATGAATGATGATGGTTGGATTGAATACATGCCTTAAATTGATGAAAGATTTGATTTTTAATGTCTTGAGATTATTGTTGCACTTTTTTTGATTGCCTTCTAGTTTAAATGCATGAAAATGATTTGAACTAGATTAAGATCACCTCTATTTTGATGATTGCATGAAAATGAGTTGTTAAAATAGAGTTTTATGATAGGTGCCTCATTATTCTCTTGATTTTTCTAGTGTCTAATAGGATGCATGAGAATGATTCTATTAGCATAGGGCTTTTTCATTGATTTGCCTAGACTATTGCATGAGAATGAATTGTTTAGGTAGGATCTTGTGTTCTTTGGCATGTTCTTCATGATAACTATCATTATTCACCTCTTTCTAATCAGGTTTGACACCCTCGTACCCCTAGCGTCGTTCTCTCTTGATTTTTAATCTTCTTTATATTTGCTTGTTTGTAGTCTTAGTGCTTTTTATCCAAAAACCAACAAAATTATCCTTTCCTTGACTCTTGCCTAGTGAATTTGATATTTAGATTGCATGCTTCCTTTGGGTTCGACCCTATACTTACCCCTATACTCGTATTAGGGTAGTTTAGGTTATAAGTAGTTAATTTGATTTGGGTTGGTAGTCCCAACGACCTACTCAACCCCGATCAAATTTTGGCGCCGTAGCCGGGGAAGCGGCTTGTTTGGTGTCTAATTTGCTTTTGTTATAGTAATTTTAATTGCTTTCTTTTTGTTTTGTTTTGTTCTATCATACTTGTCATTGATAATTGTTTGCTTAGCTTTGGTGAATGCTTAGAAGATCTCAAGGACCACCTACCCATCAAATTGACCAAGAAATCAACCAAACTTTAAGACAAATCCGTAGGCTTTTTCAAGAAGAAGGAAGAGGACTTGGTGCTATAATTGATAGTGGGAGTGATTCTTACTCTTCTAGTTCGCAAAGTGAATCAATGGCGAGACAAGAAGATGATGTTTTATTTCGTGAGTTTGGAAATCCGGAGGATTATGAGCTCACGGGAGGGATTTTGTTACCCGTCACGGAGACTAACTTCACAATTCATCCCCAATATACAAGAATGGTTCAATCGGAGCAATTTTCGGGTTCTACAAGTGAAGATCCCATAGAGCACCTTGATAGATTCCTTGAGCTATGTGCCATGATTCAAACCAACCAAGTTTCTCAAGAGTATATCCGGATGCATTTATTTCGACAATCTCTTTCGGGTAGAGCAAAGAAGTGGTTGAAGCAAGTGAAGCCTAACTCACTCACATCTTGGAGGGTGGTAGTTAAGGCATTCTTGAAGAGGTTCATTTCCGAGGAGAAGACCGCCGAGATGAGAAGGAAGATTGCATCATTTGAACAAGAAGCGGATGAGAGTCTTAATGAAGCTTGGGAGCGGTTCAAAGAGTTGGTGCAAGCATGTCCTCACCATGAATACAATCAAAGTTTGCTCATGAGATTTTTCTACGATGGTTTGGAGCCCATGTCTAGAGCCAACTTGGATGCGGGGGCGGGTGGTCAACTAATCAAGATCCCTCAAAATCAAGTGGAAGCAACAATCGAGGAGGTAGCAAAGAACTACTCTTGGGGAGGTAGGAGAAGGAGTGCACCGAAGAAAGGTGGGATGTATGAATTGGAGAAGGTCGATCAATTACAACATCAAATTGAGCAACTCACAAAAGGGCTTTCAAAGTTGAACACAAGTGTTAATGCAAGCTCAAGTGGTGGAGCAAGCTCTTCTCAAGTCAACTCTTTTTCATGTCAAAATTGTGGAGGAACAAACCATGATACATCTTATTGTGGAGGGTTGAGCCCCGAGCATGTGGCGGCATACAACACAAGACAAGACGGTTTTAGAGGAGGTGGTGGTGGAGTAGCTTGGAGACAACCACCACCCGGGTTTGCATCTCAACCTCAACAATGGGGCCAACAAGCTCAACCTTCTTACAATTCCAACCCCCAATACCAAAATCCACCTCCATCTCAAAACCAAAACCCAAGAGGAAGCTACCCTAGGAACAACCAATACAACAACCAAAACCAATACAACAATCAAACCCAAGGGCCCCAAAGAAATCAAGAACAAGCACCTCAAGCGGAGCTAACACCCACATAACTCCTTCAAGCGATGCATTCACAAATGCAAACTTTTGGGCAACAAATGCAAGAAATAAGGGCACACAACAAGATGGTTGATTCACAACTAGCTCAATTGGCCGAGAGGGCTCCTTTCAATTCACCATCAACTCTACCCGGACAACTATAGCCTAACCCATCTCATAACCAAAAACATGATACATGCAAGGCAATCACTTTGAGGTCGGGAACTTCCTATGATGGTCCAAGTGAGGGGGATAGTGAGGGAAAGAAGGGAGGAGAAGAGAGTGTGAATGAAGATAGGAGAGGTGAGGAGGAAAAAGTTGATGAGGTCGAAGGAAGTTCGGAGAAGAAGAAGCTCAACAACGAGAAGACAACTTCAATTCCTAGTGAGACTAGGAACCTTGATGGACCGGTTCCTTTTCCAAGTAGGCTTGCGGAGAGGAAGTTGAATGACAAGTTTGCAAAATTTCTAAGTGTGATGAAGAACTTGCACATCAATCTCCCTTTTCTTGAAGTAGTGTGATGAAGTACATCCTCACCAACAAAAGGAAGCTCAATGATGAGCTTATCACCCTTCCACACCAAGTGAGTGCTCTTGTTCAACATAAAATGCCCAAGAAGGAGAAAGATCCGGGGAGTTTCACTTTGCTGGTGAAAATTGGGAACATGGAAGCTAGGGGTGCATTGGCCGATCTTGGAGCAAGTGTTAGTCTAATCCCCTTATCCATTGCTCAAAAACTCAATATTAAGATGATCCCTACAAGGAAGACCATTCAACTAGCCGACCGCTCGGTGAAGTTACCTTGTGGAGAACTTCAGGATGTTCCAATTCAAGTGGGACACATCTATGTGGCTTGTGACTTTGTAGTGATGGACATGGAGGAAGATGTGGATACACCCTTGATCTTGGGTCGGGAAGCTCTCAAGACTTTGGGGGCGGTCATAAATTGCAAAAACAACACCATCACATGTGAAGTGGCCGATGAGAAGATAGTTTTTGAGTTCTCAAAGTTGCTAAAGACCCCTATGGTCGAAAAGTGCTACCGTGTTGATGTTGTGAATGAGGAGTTGGACCGTTTGGGAAGGGTTATGATGAAGCCTCAAGATCCAATTGTGGAAGCTCTAACATGCAATGAAGAGTTCCACTCTCAAGAAGCCAAAGAATTTGTCATGGCAATGGAGGAATCCTCAAAGGAGGAAGTTGATGAACAAGGCAAGATCGAACTTGAATCAATGGAGGAAAAATCGGAGGAGAGTTCCAATCCTCCTCCCAAGGTAGAACTCAAGCCCCTTCCCCCTTCTTTGAGATATGCTTATCTTGATGAGGAGGAAAAATACCCTATTATTGTCAATGCTACCCTTGATGAGCTTAATTTAAAAAAATTGCTTGATGTTTTGAGAAAATACAAGGATGTGATAGGGTATAGCATTGATGATATCAAGGGAATTAGTCCTTCTCTTTGCATGCATCGTATTCATCTTGAGGATGATCATTCCACCTCCATTGAACCTCAAAGGAGGTTGAACCCCAACCTTCAAGAGGTTGTCAAGAAAGAAATTTTGAAACTACATGAGGCGGGCATCATCTATGCTATCTCCGATAGCAAGTGGGTGAGCCCGGTTCATGTGGTTCCCAAAAAGGGTGGAATGACCATCGTCAAGAATGAAAAGGGAGAGAAAATCTCCACCCGGACGGTGACCGGGTGGAGAATGTGTATTGATTATAGGAGATTGAACAAAAACACTAAGAAAGATCATTTTCCTCTCCCTTTCATGGACCAAATGCTTGAAAGGCTTTCTCACCACGCTTTCTTTTGCTTCTTGAATGGATATTCCGGATTTTTCCAAATCCCTATCCATCCAAGCGATCAAGAGAAAACTACTTTCACATGTCCATATGGGACATTTGCTTACCGAAGAATGCCATTCGGATTATGCAATGCTCCCTCTACTTTTCAACGATGCATGACTTCTATTTTCTCCGAAATGCTTGAAAAAGAAATTGAGGCTTTCATGGATAATTTTAGTGTTGGTGGCTCGTCTTTTGACACTTGTCTTTTAAACCTTGAAAGAGTTTTGTAAAGGTGTCAAGAGACGAGTTTGGTGTTGAATTGGGAAAAATGCCATTTTATGGTCGAGGAGGGCATTGTCCTCGGTCATAAAGTTTCAAAAAATGGCATTGAGGTTGATCCGGTCAAAGTTTCGGTGATTGAGAGATTGCCCCCTCCTACTTCCGTCACGGGAGTACGTGCTTTTCTTGGGCATGCCGGTTTCTACCGGAGGTTTATAAAAGATTTCTCCTCAATCGCCAAACCTTTGACCGAATTACTCAAGAAAGATGTTGTTTTTAGCTTTGATGAGGCTTGCCTTGAGGCATTTCGTAAGCTCAAGGAAGCTCTCATCTCTTCTCCTGTTGTGCAAGCTCCGGATTGGAGTTTGCCTTTTGAGCTAATGTGCGATGCGAGTGATTTTGCAGTAGGTGCCGTCCTTGGTCAAAAGAAGGAAGGAAGATCATGTGTCATCTACTATGCAAGTAGAACTCTAGATGAAGCTTAAAAGAACTATACAACAACGGAGAAGGAGATGCTAGCCGTGGTCTTTGCATTTGACAAATTCCGGTCCTATCTCATATGTTCCAAAGTCATCGTGTACACGGACCATATCGCGGTGCGATACCTCATGACTAAAAAGGAAGCGAAGCCTCACTTGATCCGGTGGGTTCTCTCTCTTCAAGATTTTCACATGGAAATGAGAGATAAAAAGGGAGCGGAGAATTATGTAGCGGATCATTTGTCAAGGCTTCCATTTGAAAACAAGGAGGTTGTTCCGATCAATGATGAGATAGGGATCGAAGCTCTAATGGCTATGGTAGCGTCTTCTACACCTTGGTATGCCGATATTGCCAACTACCTTGCTTGTGGAGTAGTGCCTTCGGAATTCTCCTCTCAACAAAGGAAAAAGTTCTTCAAAGAAGTGAGGAGATATTTTTGGAATGATCCCTACCTTTTTAAGCAATGTGGTGACGGTCTATTTAGGAAATGTGTCCCCGACCATGAAATTGAGGGGGTCCTTGAGCATTGTCACTCACTACCATGTGGGGGACATGGTGGTGTTGACAAGACGGTAGCAAAAATTTCCCAATCTCTACTTTGGTGGCCTTCAATGCACAAGGATACTCACAAATTCATCATGCAATGTGACCGATGCCAAAGAAGTGGTGGCATCACTAAGAGGGACGAGATGCCTCAACAAGGTATTCTAGAGGTAGAGCCTTTTGATGTGTGGGGAGTGGATTTTATGGGTCCGTTCGTTTCTTCATGTGGGAACCTTTACATCTTGGTAGCGGTTGACTATGTGACGAAGTGGATAGAAGCTATACCCTCTCCTACCAATGACCACAAAGTTGTTCTCAAGCTTCTCAAGAAGATAATTTTTCCTAGGTTTGGGGTACCAAGGGTTCTAATCAGTGACGGAGGGTCTCATTTCGCCAAAAAGCAATTGGAAGCTCTCCTCAAGAAATATGGTGTTCATCACAAGGTCGGTCTACCCTACCACCCTCAAACACAAGGGCAAGTGGAAGTGTCAAATCGAGAAATTAAGAATGTCCTCGAGAGGATGGTAAACAAATCAAGGAAAGATTGGTCCCTAAAGCTTGACGATACTCTTTGGGCTCTTCGAACGGCATACAAGACTCCCATTGGTACAACCCCCTATAGGTTGGTGTATGGGAAGGCTTGCCACTTGCCGGTCGAGCTAGAATACAAAGCTTGGTGGGCCATCAAAGAGCTAAACATGGATTTGTCGTTGGCGGGTGAAAAGAGGTTGTTGAAGCTCAACGAGCTCGAGGAGCTTAGAGATGATGCCTATGAAAACTCAAGAGTCTACAAGGAGAAGACGAAAAAGTGGCACGACCAACATATCCGGAACAAGAGCTTCAAAGTTGGGGACAAAGTCTTACTCTTCAACTCAAGGCTTCGTTTGTTCCCGGGCAAGCTTAAATCCAAGTGGTCGGGGCCTTTCGTTGTATCAAAGACCACTCCCTATGGTTGTTTTGAGTTGGATGCCGACGGAAACAAATTCATGGTGAACGGCTCTCGTTTGAAGCACTATTTCTGCATGGAGGAAGTTGGTGTGATTGAGTGTTTGAGGCTAGACCCTTTGGGTCCAAAGCCACCCTTTTGAATGGATTTTCATCATGGTCAAGCTAATGACCTTATAAAGAAGCGCTCCCGGGAGGCAACCCGGCTTTTGAATCCTTTTCTTTACTATTTTTTATGTTTTTGGTAGGATGTTTGGTTGATTTTTGTCTTATGGTTTCCGTTTTCCTCTATTCTTGTAGGCACTTACATCTTTGGTGCGTGTTTGGAGGGAATTTGGAGGCCGTTTGGTGTTATATATGGAGCTAAGTTGGGGTTTGGAGACTTGGAAGTGAGTGAGGAGCATTTAAAGAGAAGCTTTTGATGAAGACCCTGTGCGCGGGCGCGCAGGCTTGGGAGAACCCGCGCATAGGGAAGCTCAGCAAAACAGATCATGGCAGAAACTTTTGCGCGCCTTGTGCGTGACATATGCGCGGGCGCGCAGAAGAGGGGTGTGCGGGCGCGCAGGCCTGGGAGAACCCGCGCAGATTTAAGGCAAAAACTCCAGATTTTGGCAGAAGGTTTTGCGCGACGTGTGTACGCCATCTGCGCGAGCGCACAGTTCACTTGCGCGGGCGCGCAGTATACCTGGGCGGGCGCGCAGATCTGGGTTTATCGGGGCTTAAAGGTTCTTTTTCCCCGATTATTTCACAAATTTCTCAAAATCAGCCACGGTTCTCACTCTCTCTCCTCAAGAACTCAAGCCCTAATTTCCCAAATCCCCTCTAAACTCACTTATTTCCTTGAAATTTCATCAAATCCCTTACATTCCCTCACTTTTCTCACAAATTCATCACTTTCCCCTCTCAAAATTATCCATTTTTCACCAAACTCGTGGTGGTTCTTTGGTGGTCGAGGTGGAGGTGCGTGAGGCTCTTGGAGGTCTTCAAACTCTTCAATTGTGGTATAATCCTAATCCTTGAGTACTTTGTAGTCTTAATTCATTAGATAAGATCATGTTTTAGGATTGTTAAGCAAGAATTGAGCTTGTATGAATTTTGTGTGATTTTGAGATAGTTTTGCTTATAATTGTGGATTTTGTTGTGAATTTCTTGGTGATTTGTGAGTATTGTTGATGAATATGGTTGTTTGCATGAAATTTGGCTAGCAATTACTTGACTTGGATATTGAGAATTGTGTAAGTGATCACTAGCCTAATTTTGAGCATTGAAAATTGTTAATGCATGTGAGATTGAAAATGTATGTTGATTGAGAGTTTTTGATGCTTGATATTGAAATTTGCCTAGTGATTTTCTCTTTAGTGATTGAGTATTGCAAATTTTGGCGTTGATTATTGTTGTTCATAGTTGTTTTATCTTGTGCTATTTGTGTCTGGAAAGTTGTTGCTCCTAACCCCTTTTCAGATAGCAAGATCAAAGGATTCAATTGTTGTTGTTTTTGTGGGAAGGATTTGGTACTCTTGACTGTTGGAATCACTCCGTGGTGTTCTCGGTATCTCTTTGGGTTGTTGAGTAAAGTTGGTGAAGATGAGTGGTAGGAGAAGGAGTAGAAAGGAGCCTAGAATATCAGTTGATGAACCCCAACCCTCCTCTCAAAATCTAAACCAAGCACAATCCTCTCTTCCCACCTTAAAATTTGTGAATCGCCACCATGCTCCTATCCATCAAACACTCCTCAAACGCAAGCTTAACCCCACCCGACACTACTATCAACGCTCAATGCGTGACTTGGGGATAGATGAGGACCTTCGGTCCCTTCTTGATAACCTTGGGATGAGTGAGTTCATCCAACACCAATACCCAACCTTCAAGGAACCCACCTACGAGTTCCTAGCTTCCTTTGAGAAGGAACCCGTTGGAAACAACGATTTCCAAATCTCCTTCCAACTCTTCAATGCCCGCCATGTCATCTCTCTTCGGCGTCTAAATGAACTCCTAGACTTTAACCCCGACGCCGATCTTCTTGCCCCATCCACCGAGCTCTTCCCCGAGTACGACGCTTTACGTTAGTGGCGGACAATTACCGACATGGATGAGTTTAGTACTCGGTACTCGGTGGCTAGCCAAATTATCCATCCGGTACTCCGCATCCTACACCGCATCGGGTTTGCGGTGTTCAGCAAACAGGACTTGAGCAAGCTCTCTCATGAAGAGCTCTTCACTCTTTGGGTCGCCACAAAGGAGGAGTTGAGTGGGCGGCTCAACATGGGGTACTGGTTTGTGCTCTGTTGTGAGGCAATCAAGAATGGGAAGAAGACGGGAGAGATTGCCTTAGGAGGGATGATTTCAAGGATTGCCTCGAAGCTAGGGGGTGAGGTTCTTTTCCCTTTTTGCACAAGGGTGGGAAAAGATAGAGATATGTTCGTGGACATCTCATACATGCGAAAGTCGGTCTTCATCCAACCGACCGACGATGTGAACAACTTCCACGATTGGTGCGTTGAGAGGGAGCACCATTGCATTCTTCCATACCCGAGCCGCACTTCCTTGGAGAGGAACACAAGGAATGTGTGGAAGATTCCTAAGGACAATGGTGTCCTTCCCAACGCTCTTGGAGGTGAGCGAAACATGATCGTCCGCGAGCGGCATCATCAACAACAACAACAACAACAACAACAAGATGAAGAACAACAAGAACAACAACAACAACAATTTCAAAAACACCAGTTTCATCAACAACAACAACAACAACAAGGGTTTCAACTACAAGGTTTTCAATATGGGGAGGGATCCCAAGGTTTGAGCGTCCCCTCCTCTAGAGAGGGAGGTATGGCCTCTTCCTCTTCTTCTTTTAACCTTGAGCGTGCCTTCAAAAACCTTTCAATGCAAGTAAACCGGTTGACGGAGGCCGCCGATGGGTACTCGGTTTACAATGCCAACATTTATGATTGGAATGTAAACCAAGGGCACTTTGACCCACTAGTGAACTATCCGTATTTTCCGCCCCAACAGGGGCCGGTTCCTTCTTACGAGGAACCGCATGTTGACGGTACACCCCGTCAATCGGTTTGGCCCTATTGGTCCGGGCCTTCATCTCAAGGGGCCCCCCGAGTGAACTACCCTACCTCTGAGGGGTACGATTACAAGGCACCGGGGGGGTGTGATTACCGTGGGGACCCCAATTACCCCATGTACACATCCGAGCCTCTTGAGATGCCCCCTCCCTTCGACCCTCTTCCGGACTACCAACAAGAGTTGTACCGGAACCGTGGATTTCCACCTGGTTACATCGGTGGTTGGGACCCCCATGGCCCTCCTATCTGAAAGGAATGGTGTCCTTCGAACAAGTGTACTATTCCGTTAGCGGGTTCAGAATTATTAGAAAGCTAATATATTCAGTAAGGTCAAGTGATCGGAATGCCTGGGTGGAGGCCGCTTCCGATCAGTAATATTAATGGATAATTAATGTTACAGCTTAATCTTGACTGAACCCTTCGGGTCACACCCAAGCATTCAACAAACCGAAACGACGAATTAATTCGGAAGGAATTAATGAGTCGACCGAGTAATATTTATTTAGACGTCGGAAATTCGAGCTTAGAGCGTCGAAACCGAGCGTCGGAAGTCGAGTCGAAAAATAGAGAAAGACGAGACGAGAAATAGTAATAAATCAACAAAAGACTAAAATACCCTAGCATCGGAATGCCCTGGCAAACCGAGTGCTAAGGGCGTATGGCCTAGCATGGTGGCTAGCATGCGCACCAAGCCGAGCCTAGGCTGGCTGGTGCGTGCTAGCGCACTCATGCTAGCATCGCAAGGCTAGGCGCTGCCTAGTGCGTGCTAGCATGCTAGGCGCAGCCTTGTGCGCGCAATGGCTAGCAAGCCATGCCGCAACAAGCTGCTGGAGCTAGCACGCTAGGCGCGCCAGCTCGCAACAGCTAGCAGCAGCATGGCTAGGCCATTGCTTGCTGCCTAGCAGCGCTGGCCAAGGCACAAGGCCAGCAGCAGCAGCCCGCACAAGCATGCTGGGCGTGCTGGCCAGCAGCAGCAGCAGCCCGCATGCAAGTGCTGGGCTTGCTGGGCTTGCTGGGCGTGGCTGCCACGGACAGCAGCACATGGCAGCCCACCTTGGCTGCCTTGGTGCCCAAGGGTGGGTGCCATGTGGCTTGTGGTCCTTGAGTGTGTGGGGAGTGAGGTGGCCGGTTATGGGAGAGGGAGTGGGGAGCAAGTTTGGTCCCCCCTTCTCCAAATGGTCCTCACCTAACCACTCACATGAGCTTGCCACTTGTTGATTTATTACTAGCTTGATTATTGATTTTATTTTAGCTTTAAAATAAAATGGAAAAATCATACTATCCCACATTGATGGGAGAGTAAATGATACTCCCATCATTTCCTATAAATACCCAAGTATGGGCATTGGGAAAGATGCTTGAGTAAGAGTTGGAAAAGGCATCACAATTAGTGAAAACCTTTGAACTCAATATTATTACTCGGGTTTTATTGGTCGGGTCTTGCTAACTCCAAGACATTGGACCTAGTCGGTTTTGTTGGTGCGGGTGGACTTCGTTGGAGGTCTCCGTGCGAGCGGGACTTGAAGCTTTCAAGTAAGAGCTCATTTGGAGCGAAGCACGCGTCAAGGGTAATTAGCTTATCTTAATCTTGTGATTAATTTAATTATGTTTATGGTTTTATTTATTGCGAGTGCGGTCTTGGTTTTGGGTTTGTTTCCGCGGTGAGTCGGACTCACCAAACCCCAACACTATCGACGTCGACTACGAGTGGCGTCCATATGGAGAGGGCTCTAGTTCTCACATGGAGGACTAGGGCCCTCGGGTCGAGTTTAGACCTTCCTCCCACCCCATTTTCCACTTTGTTCAAACCGAGGACGGTGTTCCGTTCAAGTGTGGGGGGGTGCTTATTTATTGTTTCATTCAAGGGCTTTGTTCTTATGGGGCGCAATTTTGGGCCAATATGTGTTTTTTTTGGAAGGTTCCTTCCCCTCTTTTCAAAAAATGATGATGATGATGCTTTTAATGAAACCTTGTGTTGTTTTGGCTCCCGTTCTTTTCGAAAATCCAAATTTCCCTTTAATCCAAACATTTTCCTCTTTTCTTTGTTCTTTTTCTTTAGTAGCTTCTTTTCTCTATTTTGTTTTTTCTTTATTTCTTAGTATATATTTCTCTTGCTACTAACAAAATATTTGCCGAGTTGTTTTGGACTTTGACATTTTGTAGGGCTTATTGGCGCATTCCCCAAATTTTTCCGAGCAATGGAGTTTCAACGATTGTGGATTTGCGTTTGCTAAGCGTAATTGGGTGACAAATTCTCCTTCTCAACTCTTTAAATATTTGATTGGTTGCGTAGCTTAGGTTAGTTTAGGAAGGAGTTGAATGGTTCGAGGTTGTTTGATTTGGTTCTAAGGAACCTGGGGTCGTTGATGTTGTATTCAACGATCATTGTATGTCAATTGGGATTTATATGATTTACATGCCTCATTTATGAACCTTTATGATTTCTTCCTTTTCCTTTGTGTTTTGCTTTTCTTCTTTCTTTTATGTGACATTCATAATCATGACAAGAGAAAATTTTTTGAAAATTGAGAATTTGCTCGTTCATTTGGACATGTGGCCCTATATGCTTTTGTTATGACATATTTTTGAATGCTTACCTTCCTAGTTGAAGAGGGTCTTCACGGTTTGAGAGTGCTTAGGATTGAACTAGACACATTTTAAGCTAAGGTAGCCCGGTTTAGAACTCTTGAGGACGTTTGAACCCCTAGTTCACGGGAAAGTGGTAAGATGGTGTTGCTCTCCGTAGTGAATAGGATTCCCTTGGTTGGTATTTGCTTATTTTCATATCCCATGTGAGCGTTTATTGTTCAAGCCTCCATCACTTTTGTTGAGCGGCATTTTGGATCCTTAATTATGCGTGTCTTAATCCTTGTGTTGGTATCTAGCTCCCAAGACCGTGATCATATAACTCTAGAGGAGGAAGAGGGCACCCCTTCTCATTTTTCTTTGTTTTCCTTGTGTTTTGTTACAAATTTGGTTTTTAATTTTACATATACCTTCTTGCTAGCCATGTTGAGCCTTATTTCCCCTTTCTTGGTTAAACCACATTACAAACCTAGCGGCCTATGTTCTACCAACCCTTGTAGTTAGTGAAGCATCGGTTTGTGAGGTTCGAGTTTGAGAGTCTTGGTTTTAAGCAAGGAAGTTGTGCAATTTGGTTCGAATGAGGTCTTGAAAGTCTATTCATGAAAAAGTGTGCGAAAGGTTTGGCAAGGAAGTTGTAATTTATGAAAACGAAACACCATTTGAAAAAAAAAGAGGAAAAAGAGAAGGAAAAATTGAGTTGAATGAAAATCTTGCAAAAAAGAGTAGTATTGTCATGTAATTTGTATTGAAGGTTGTGATTTGAAATTTTGGTTAGATTCCTATGTTGTTACTGAGAGATGGCCACTCTTATGCTTCACTTAGGAGTTTCCACCAAAGTTTTCAAATTAATTTCCTACCTTAACCTTTAGCCATGACATTACAACCTTAACTAAGACCCTTGGACTTTAGAGGGGCGTGGTCAAGGAAACGGTGGAGGGAGATGGATTTCAACCCTATGGAGAAAGTATGCATAGTTGAGATGCCGGGATAGCCTCATTGTTCCACATAGAATTAATTTTTTCCGATTCCCTCGCGGAATCATGAGGAGCCACCTAGGGGATGAATTGAAGCTAGCGGAGAGAACGTGGACCGTCTTGGATAGGGCTAGGGCGGAGGATGAAATCATTAGTTCTCTATGCTTAGCTTAGGTTTGTCTCTTTCAACCTTGAGCATCTTATAGCGTGTTTTCCCTCTTGAATTGAGAAAGGTAGGTATTCTTTGATCAATGTCATTATATTTGAGTCCGAATTGAGCATTTCTCACCATGGTACTTGATTGATTTTCTTAAACCTTGTCATGTTGTGTTTGTTATGTATGTTGTCTTTTGCCTTGGTTTCCTTTGCTTGAGGACAAGCAAGAAGCAAGTGTGGGGGAATTTGATGAGTGGCATTTATGCCACAATTTAGTGCTCTTTTTACGGGTTTTCCCTCCCATTTGTAGCTTGTTTGCCCCCCTTTTTCTCTCCTTTTTGTTCTTCTTTTCTTTGTTTGCCTTTCTCCTTGTTTTCTTTGTTTCTGTTTTGTAGGAATCAAGGCATTGGAAGAAGAGCAATTCACCCCCAAAAATCCCCTGTGTGTGGGCGCGCATCACTGTGAGAACCCGCGCAGGAAGGCCTCAAGAACAGAACTCAAACAGAAGGTTTGCGCGCCTTGTGCGCGCAGCCCTGGGAGAACCCGCACAAGACAGCAGCAGAAGCAGAGCCAAAACAGAGAGTAGTGTGCGCCTTGTGCGCGCCTAGTGTGCGGGTGCACACTATTCAAGCGCGAGCGCGCAGTAATGCTGGGAGAAGGCGCGCATCCATGGGTCTAATTCCCCGTACCCACAGATCTGCGGGCGCACAAGATCTGCGAGGGCGCACGCACAACATCTGCGCGAGCGCGCAGTATATATGCGCGGGCGCGCACCGCTGAGTTTCAGTTTTTTTTTATTTCGTATTTTTGTATCTTTTAAGGGACCTATATATATAGGTCGTAGGGGAGATTAGTGGATCATCTAGCCTTATCTTAGAAGACAATTAAACCCTAATCTTAGAGAGAGAAAGTGTAGTATTACTCAAGTTATCTTCATGTATGCAACTTTGGTTCAAGTTTCACTTCAATCAATCAAGCAACTTTGCAAGTTTTAATCTTTCTACCTTTGCCTACTTAGTAATCTCTAATCCTTTCTCTTAGCTTTGTTTATTTGCACTCTAGTTGTTTATTCCTATCTATTTTGTGGATTGTTATCTTTGGTATTTTCATTGTTTTTGATCATGTTTGATTCCATGTCTATTTTGTTTTCATTTAGTTTTATCATCATGTTTAATCTCCCTTCTCTAGGCTAATTTCTTAGCTAGGGGAAGGGGGTGGAAAATATGTGTTGAATGTTGGATGAATGATGATGGTTGGATTGAATACATGCCTTAAATTGATGAAAGATTTGATTTTTAATGTCTTGAGATTATTGTTGCACTTTTTTTGATTGCCTTCTAGTTTAAATGCATGAAAATAATTTGAACTAGATTAAGATCACCTCTATTTTGATGATTGCATGAAAATGAGTTGTTAAAATAGAGTTTTATGATTTGTGCCTCATTATTCTCTTGATTTTGCTAGTGTCTAATAGGATGCATGAGAATGATTCTATTAGCATAGGGCTTTTTCATTGATTTTCCTAGACTATTGCATGAGAATGAATTGTTTAGGTAGGATCTTATGTTCTTTGGCATGTTCTTCATGATAACTATCATTATTCACCTCTTTCTAATCATGTTTGACACCCTCGTACCCCTAGCGTCGTTCTCTCTTGATTTTTAATCTTCTTTATATTTGCTTGTTTGTATTCTTAGTGCTTTTTATCCAAAAACCAACAAAATTATCCTTTCCTTGACTCTTGCCTAGTGAATTTGATATTTAGCTTGCATGCTTCCTTTGGGTTCGACCCTATACTTACCCCTATACTCGTATTAGGGTAGTTTAGGTTATAAGTAGTTAATTTGATTTGGGTTGGTAGTCCCAACGACCTACTCAACCCAGATCATGAATCCATTGATATATGTAATTATCATTTTAATTTGAAATTTTGACAAAGTCATCGTTTTGAGAAATTTTGATATGAACGCAAAGTCAAATACATATCGATGTAAGAGAACCTAAAGTTCAAAGGGTGGAGACGGACAATAAAACCTCATTTGTGATATGATCACTTGTGCTTAGTTGAAGTTAAAGTGTGAAAAGTTCAAAAGTCCAATATGAAGTTCAGTATCAACTTGACAAGATAATGATTACATTACAATATGATTGTAATTGTGAAAATTTAAGTTAAGACATATAATTGGCAACACATTCAAAATATTGCGATATGATCGTAATAATGAGAAATTAAGCCAAGACCTTGATAAACATCCAATGGTTGTGAAATCGTTTTACAACAAACTTCGAAAGAAAACCTTATGAAGTGTTAATGAAAAGAATCAATCTATATGAGATATATTTTGATAATGGATGAAAATACCCTATCTCCCAACCATTATTCAGGGGATATACTTTTAAGATGAGCTACAAAACTAAACAAAACTACATAAGTCAAATCAAAATGCAGCAAAGACTTCATATGTGATATGGATAAGAAAAGTTCTTCTAAAGTCTTTCTACAAAGTAGGAACAAAAGGTGCATCAAATCGTTTGATACACGTTCAATTCAAATACAGAGCATGGGGGTACTACTACACAAGTCATACTTAGCACAAAATGTTTGTTGCTCAAGTAGGTGCCCTTATGGAAAATTGTTCCAAAAGGACAAGTGGGAGTAGTGTAAATCTCGAAAGAGTTCGAGAAAAGCAACAAACAAACATGGTTCAAACTATGGTTGGTTCACCCTATGCTAAATGTGCCTCTTCAAAAGGAAAGTGGGAGTGTAAGAATCTAGAAAAGTTTTAGAGCCTTGAAATATTTTAAGAAAAGTTAATTCGAAAATCTTGAAGAAATTTGAGAAATAATCGAATCAAAGCAACAATATGAGCATGATTCACCTCATGTTATAAATAACAACGCATGGTCTCATTAAGTGTAATGGGAATAATAACCATGTGTCGAAGGTAGTACATTCCAAGTGCAAATCCTCTATTGTCGTTTCTCATTGAAAACTAAACAAAGTTGTTGTACAAGTTTCAATTGTTGCATCAAAACCCACTATGATGACTAGCATGTGTAAAACTTAGCCAAAGAAATATGATTTCATATTGACTAAGAGTTCTAAAATATTTATTTTGGAACATTATGATTATGCAAGTAATAAAAATGATTTGACAAGTTATAACTCCAGGTGGTTGAAAAACTATAAAATCTGAAACAGATTCTAAGTCTGTAAGCAAGTGTATGACACTTGATTAATTTGCCTAATTGGGTGAGACCCATTATAACCAAAACAGACAAGAAAGAAAAGTGTTTTCTAGCCAAAGAAAAGACTAGGTAAAGGATTCAAATAATTCATAGTATGACTGTGATTACGATGAAATCTTTACGTTAGTCATGTTGCAAAGATCTATTAAAGATATTTTAGTGATTTCTACCTTATGAGATTTGGTAGATGGATTTCAAAACACTTTCTTGAAATTGTTCATGAAAGAAGATTCGTATATTATACAATCAGAATGATTTTGAAAATCCAATAATCTTAAGGATGCATAAAAGATCCTTTAATGGATTGAAGTTAGCACCATGGAGTTAATGTCCTTAATTTTGTGAGTTAATCAGAATTGTTTGATGTTCTCATAAAAAGAAGATGTTATGTACACAAGATGTTTTGTGGGAGCTATAAAGTCTTCTTGGTCTAGTATAAAAAGCAATTATTCATTGCTTGAAGAGTCAAGTAATGGCTAAATCTTTTTGTATATAATGAAAAACCTAGAAGAGGATGATGAGTACATTTGGGATTCAAGATCTATAGAGATAGGTCTCAAATGGTGTTTTGAGCTTGGTTAAGAAGCTTATATTGATAAGATTCTTATGAGGTTCAACATTATATTGAAAAGAGTTTCAATCCCATATAACATGGCACATTACTTAAAGATTTAATGCTTTCAGAAAGGTTGATGAAATTAAGGTTTTGAATGATGCTCCTTATGCAGTTTGCAACGGGTACATCATACATGTCATGGACTATACTCGTCTATTTGATTCACGTGTTTTAAGATCAAATGATGATAGACTTCAATCGAAATCCAATGTAACGTTGGAATACAAATTAGAAATTCCTAAGTTCATTCCTTGAGAAAGAACAAAGGAAGACTCTTAGTGTATGGAGATGAAAATTATTATAAAATTTAGAAGTTGCAAAATTCATGTTTATGAGAATGTCTCATGAACTCTACTTACTAAACCCCTTCAATGACCAAGGTATGCATACTGAGGTTCTTGGATTGTAGCAAGTTATGTAATTTAAGTTGTGTTTGTTTTGAGAAAACATATCACATAAGTAATACATTAACTTGCAGAATTATGTTTTTCAATTGAAACAAAGTTTCAATCTTATTTAATTATGGTTTTTGAAATTAAATAAAATGTCCAAAATAATTATGGATTGATGGGCTCATCAGGTTGATGACCTGGTGAATGAAACCCCACAGGTGAACAAACTCCATATATTATTTAACTTCCTAGTTCGAAATCATTAAAGTGGACATAAATGATTTCAATACAAGGACTAGCATGTAAGATTGATTGGATAACGTAGTTTCATGGGCTATAGGAGCGTAGTGAAGCTTGGTTAATCACATGGATATGCATGTATGTTGCATGATCGAACTATAGGCCTACTTTGAAGTTCAAGTATAGAGCTTCCGGATATATTAGTACGTGGATTCCTTTGACATGAGTGGAACACTGATTCCATCCAGCAAATGATTTGACTGCAAACATTTTCCCGTGACTGGAGATTATAAAGGATGTTTCACAGTTATTTCAGGAGTTGAGTGGGAGCTTTGGTTGCCACAAGATTGGATTGAGTCTACCTATTTAATTAGGAATGTGTCTTAGCCCCTTGAAGAAGGATAATTCAAAAAATGCATGGCCGTGCTCAAATGGATTACATAGTAATCATTTGTTTTGTAATTCTAACTCAGATTTTAAGAAAAGATTTGTAGATTAATATGATCACAACATGATATGGAATCATATTAATAAATCGACACACGTTGACTTAAGGAATTTGAATATTGCGCACTTGTCTCAGACAAGTGGGAGATTTAAGGAATTATGTCTTCGATAAGTGAAATTACTAGATATATCAAGGATCACTATTATGGAGATAATAAGTTCATTCTTTTGGGTCGTCATTGTCTATTTCTAGATTATGATAAATGATCTTTGGGCTAGTCAAATAGTCCAAAGCCCTCTAGAATGGATCCTATGAGGTCCCACAACAAGGGTATTGGGTTAAAGAAGTTAGGGGCCCATTATTGGGCCTTATGAGGACATGACATACCATGAATGGAGTTGGGCTAGAGTAGTTAGATTAGAGTTAGGTATTTGGGCTTGACATGGACTCTTATTTAGAGATATGATCTATAAATAAGATCTATGCCTAGGGTTTCAAAGATATACAATTACAAGTCAAAAAATTGTGAAACAAGGCAACCAATCCCAAAAACCCTAAGCTCTCTCTCTCTCTCACTCTCATGCATGCCCTCTCCTCTAACCTCTTCGTACGGCCGACCACCCAAGGTGGCGCGTGGTGTTCGTAGTGGTGGTTCTTGGTTGGTTCGTTCCTCTCTTCTCCGTAGAAGGTCAATTGAAGGGTTTAATTGCGACTAACTAGCATTAATGGAGGTTTAATCTGTGCTCGTGGACTAAGTAGAAGAATCACGCTTGAGGTTCTTTATCTCCCATTGTTCTTGCTCGATCGCACGTGGAATCACGCTTCAAAGGCACAATTATATGTTCTTTATGTGTTATGCAATGATCTTGGTTATTAGATGCTTATGAATATGATTCATGAAATTCCGCTTAGAGTAGGGCTGTCAAAAGCTGACACGACACGATAACCTGACACGAACCCAACACGAAATAAGCGGGTTTGGGTCAAGAATTCTCAACCCGTTTACATAATTGGGTCGACACGGACACGACACGAAAGTAAACGGGTTAGGTTTGGGTTGAAATTTTCAACCCGAAACAGACACGCATAACCCGATTATATAAATAGGTTGAACGACAACTTATCAACCCGAACCCGACACGCTTAATTTATTAATTGAGTAGTAAAAAAACTGAAATTTTTTATTCAAAACTTGTAATTTTGTAAATTACCTTGACACCATTTATACATTTTGGTAATTTTTTGGTGGTGAATTTGGCGAAAAAATTATAATTTTCATCTTTTGTAAATTAAATCTAATTTTGCGGGTAATATGAAACAATTCTTATGTATGGTTATATAGTTAAAACTACTAACTTTAAACCCTTGTGGTATATATTGTTAAAATTACTAACTTAAAATTGTTGTAGTATCTTTATTGAACTAATGATGTCTTTTTTTTTAATTGAATATTAATTAGTTTATTACATACTATTTGGGTAAAAGGTTACACGGGTAACCTGTTTAATAAGCGGGTTAGGTTTGGGTCAAGGGTTTTCAACCCGTTTAATAAACGGGTTAGGTTTGGGTGAAGGGTTTTTTAACCCGTTTAATATCGACAAGAACAAGAACACGACACGATACGACCCGTTTAACAGCCCTAGCTTAGAGTATCTAAATCCCTACATTCGAAAGCTTCTTTTTTTGCTGCACCCCACTTAAACTCTCTTTTTCCTTTCAGCAGTTGATAGAATGGTAGGGCCTTGTCAGCTGACTTGCTGATGAATCGAGTCAGTGCTGCCATTCTTCTTGTTAGCCGCATGATGTCTTTAATGCACTTTGGCTCTGGGAGGCTTAGGACTGCCTCCACTTTCTCCGGGTTGGCGTCGATTCCTCTCTCATTGACCAGGAAACCCAGGAATTTCCCAAAGCTCACTCCGAAAACACATTTCTTTGGGTTGAGCTTGATGTTATACTTATTCAACGTGGCAAAGGTTTCCTCTAGGTCCATGACATGCCCTGCATGCGTAACACTCTTGATAATTGAGTCATCAACGTATACTTCAACATTTCTCCCCTTTTGGTGCATGAACACTCTATCCATTGTTTTCTGAAAAGTAGCCCTAGCATTCTTCAGCCCGAAGGGCATAGCTATGTAATTGTACACTCCCCCTTCGGTGATGAACGCGGTCTTCTGCCTGTTTTGCTTATGCAGGCTGATTTGGTGATACCCTAAGAAGGCATCCATGAAGCTTAGCAAGGCATGGCCGCTGGTCGAGTCTACCAGCTGGAATCCGTGGCAGCGGGTAGCAGTCTTTTGGACATGCTTTGTTGAGAATTGTGAAATCAACGCACATCCTCCACTGGCCATTCTCTTTCCTTACCATGACTACGTTGGCCAACCACTCTGGATAATCACAAGGCTATATGAATCCAGCCTCTAGGAGCTTGTCTACCTCCTCCTAGATTGCTTGATTTTTCTCCGTGGAGAAGATTCGCTTTTTCTGCCTAATTGGCTAGATGTCCTCTTTCACATTCAGCCTTTGAACCATAACTACGGGGTTAATTCCTGGCATCTGAAAATGCGAAAATTTCCTTACTCGCCCTCAGCAGCTCTATGAGGTGGACTCCCACTCCAAGGTCAATATCTTTCCCAATTTTAACCGTCCTAGAGTTGTCACCCTATGTAAGATCAATAGTTATGTGCTCCTCGCTGGGTAGCGGCCTGACTGCCTCTTCTTTTGCGGGGTCAAAGTTTTCCATTGCTAATTTCTGCTTATTCTTTTCTTTGTGATACTCCTCCCGCTTCCTTTTTCTTAATTTCCTTTCGACATGCTCGTTGGACCTTGGCTTTGAGCCTGGCTGCTGCCTGATCCTAGCAGGTTTCTTTAGGGCTGTGATATAGCATTACTGGGCTGTCTTTTGGCTTCCCCGGAGCTTTGCAGACCGCCCATCATTGGTTGTGTATGCCATGACAAGGTGATAGGTGGATACCACCTCGCCTATTTTGTGAATAAGCGGTCTTTCAATGATCACATTATACGGTGATGGGGAGTCTATTACCAAGAACTCTGCTCGAACATCTCGTCGCCTTGACCTCCCTCCAACTCGGACTGAGAGCTCAATTATGCCTTTTGGAATCAGTCCGGAGCCATTGAACCCGGTGACTTCATAACTCATTCTTTTTAGGTCCTTTTTATCCAGCCTTAGCTCTTTGAATGCACTAATGTATAAGATGTTGGCTGAGCTGCCACCATCTATTAGTACTTTATCTACCTCCCAGTTTGCAATTCTCATAGTCACTACCAGAGGGTCATCATGAGGGTAAATTATGCCTTCCTGGTCATACTCATCAAATGTAGCTCGTGGCTACGGGGGAAGTGGCAGCCATATTCACTTCTCATTGTAATTTATCTGGTGGGTTATTGTTCGCAAGTCAGCCCTTGCTCTGTTCACAGTTCCACCATGCACTGGTCCACCATTGATTACATACACCATGCCTTCTGGTTTATTGTCTCGATCTCTGCCCTCGGCCGGGCCTCTGTGACCCCCCCTGCGGTCATGGCCAGACCTGTCCTCTTCTCTTCTCCTAGAGGAATCAGGATGTTGCTTGAACTGGTTCAGGTATCCTCGCCGGACTAAGTCCTCTATGTTGTCTTTCAAATGTGTGCATTCATCAGTGGTGTGTCCATGATCCTTGTGGAAGTTACACCACTTGCTTGGATCATGATTTTTATTCACCATTCTGGGTGGTCTCTGCCATTTATCGTCAGCTTTATTCACGTTGAAGATATGGGACCTCGAATGAGTGAGTGGAGTGTATAGGTCAAACCTCCCAGGTCTTCCTCCTCGTTTCTGGTATGATCTTCTCACTCCAACCACCCTATCCGCATCCCTATGACCTTTTTGAGCTCTGCTGGGCTGATCCACCATGGCTATGTTATCTGCCTGGGTGACTTCAGCTCGCTTTATTGGGTCACTTGGTGCTCTTCTGCTCAGCATTTCCCTATCGATCTCATTTGCTTTTATGAACTTGTGCACTTTTCCCAGCACTTCAGCCAGCGTTTAAGATTCTTTCGTCCCATATATGCTCTGATCGGTGATCCCGGCAGCAATTCACTCTGCATTGCTAGCAGCGCTACCTCATGTTCGGGATGGTTGTTGCTTCCTTGTTGAATCTGGTGATGAACTCTCTTAGGGGCTCATCTTTTCCTTGCACCAGTGACATCAACTCGGTGGTCATTTTTGTACAATACACCAGGGTGACAAAGTGCTCCATGAACATTCTCTTCAACTGATTATACGAGTAAACGGATCCTTATGAGATGGCTCCATACCACTCAACTGCCAGCCCTTCCAAAGTCAGTGGGAATGCCTTACACCAGACCGAGTCTGTCATGGTGTACAGTACCATGTGTTTCTTAAACGCCAAAACGTGGCTCTTAGGTGTTGTGGTTCCATTGTACTTACAGCTAAGCATCTTTATTTTCTCCATCGGCTCCTCCAAAATCTCCCTGCAAAATGGGGAATCATTTGGAATAACCTGGATTCGTGCTCGCTTCTCCCTGTCCAGACTTGGTCTTTTCTCAAAGGCTGGTGACCTGCTGCGAGCAACTCGAGCCTCTGGGCTGCCCTTTTCTTGGGTTGCCTCATCTACGCTCCACTTTCGATTTAGGTTTCGAGCTTCCAGTTCTAGCACCTTCTTCCTCAGCTGGACCAACTTTGCCTACTCCGGGGTGAGAGTTATAGGTGTCGCCTTCTTCGTGGCTTACTCTGTAGCTGTAGCTATTGGCGGGGAGCCTGTTCCTTTGCCGAAGTTAGTAAGGATTGCTGTCATGGCGGCCAACTACTCTTTACTGCACTTAGAGAGGTTCTGTAAAATGGCTGGCATATTGAGGGGTTGCGGTTTCTGGGTTACTAGTGTTGAAATGATGGGTTCATTGTTCGCGCCTGTTGGTGGCATTCCGAACTTAAAAGAAGAACTAGACCCTATCGAATCTTTTGCCTTCGCCGCCGCTTTGGTTGTAGCAGACGCCGTTCCGGCGGGATTAGATTTTAAGGATATATTGGATTTGGGTTTTCGATTGATCCTTTTGGATCGAGGGTTATTGACGCTATTTTTTGTGGTGTTTGGTTGGCTTCGCTGATCTTAGAGACTGGTGTCTGAGCTTCCTCTCCGACCATGGAGGTCTGTCAACTAGTCCCTTGCTCAGCTGGTGAACCTTAGGTTAGATGATCCGACCCCTCCTTCTAGCGCCAATTGTTCCAGGTGTGGATCCAAGGGTTTTGCTGGCACGACCTGGGTCCCGTCAACGACCTGCACAAGGCAGCACACGTGAACTGCCCTCTGGGGTGGCTCAAGGAACCCCATCCGATGCTTAAGTTAGAATGTGTTTAGAGAAAGAAAGTGTATTTAGAGGGATAGAGAGAGTGTAATAACTTGTGTGTCTAACCTCTTTTCCGTTGTACTTTGCCCTCTATTTATAGGCGTATAATCTCCTTTGTGGAGAGTCATACTTGGTCAGCCTGCGGGTTGACTCTATCGGGCCGAGGAGCCCATTCGGCTATCCTTCCAGCAGTGAGTGTGCACCCTAGGGGCCAGTCTGGGAGCTTGGTGATAGCTCAGCAGGAGCTATCCTATACATTAACCATGCTTAAAGTTTTGATTAAAAGTATGTTATATTGTTAAACAATTTTTTTAAAAAAAAGTTAACCGGCCATATAAGTTGTAGATAAAGTATCTTGTTTAAAGCCGACACCCCTTAAAGTTTGTATTGTTTAGAAATAATCAAAAGATTGACTTGTTTTTGGCGGATCGCTTAAAGTTTGTATTATTTTTGACAATTTTTCCATGATAGGAATGGTGTCCTTCGAGCAAGTGTATTATTCCGATAGAGGGTTCGGAATTATTAGTAAGCTAATTATTCAGTGAAGTCAAGTGATCGGAATGCTTAGGTGGAGGCCGCTTCCGATCAGTAATATTAATGAGTAATTAATATTACAGCTTAATCTTGACTGAACCCTTCGGGTCACACCCAAGCAACTAACGATCCGACGCGATGAATTAATCCGAAAGGAATTAATAAGTCGCTCGAATATTGTGAACAAAGATGTCGGATTCCGAGCTTAGAGCCTCGGAACCGAATCTTAAAAGTCAAGCCAAAATTTAGGAATTGGCGAGACGGAAAATGCTTCAAGTAACAAGTAAAAACCCTAGCCACGCGAAGGCTAGGGAAGCGTGCCACATGGCAGCACATGTGGCAACTACTAAGTGGTGGTGTGCCATGTGTAATCGCGCCAAGGTGGCGGCGTGCCACGTGGCAGCGCACCACGTTGGCAATTCCATGTGGCAATGCGCGTGGACCCGGGTGACGGGTCATGGAAACGAGCCAAAAAGTGGCGGCCCAACCGAACCCAACTTGGGGCTCAAGGTTGGGTGGCACATGGTCAGCTCACAATGCATGTGAGTTGCCTTAGGGAGCAAGTGAAGAAGTGGTCCGCACCTAACCATGTGACACTTGTTACTTTGTTATTCCTTGGTTTATTTAACTAAGGATTGAATTTAACATTCTTTCTATGTGGGATCTTTTTTTGAAAAAGTCCCACATTGAAAGATGAGTGGAATTCACAAGGAAGCACTCCTTATAAATAGCCAAGGCATACCTTGGGATTGTTCACTTGAGTAAGGTGTTAGAAAAGGCATCTCCATTGAGAAAACCTTTAAACACATATAATTACTCGAGTATTTTGGTTGGGCTTAGCTAACCTCTAAGCAATAAACCTAGTCGGGGTCGAGTTGCGGGTGGATACCATTGGAGGTTTTCGCCCGTGCGAGACTTAAATCTTTCTCAAGTAAGAGCTCGGGATACGAGCGAAGCATGCGTCAAAGGTAATTACTCTTTCCTTAATTCTTGTTAATTAAGTTAATTATGTCTTTTAATTATATTAGTTGTGAGTGTGATCTTGGCCCGGGTTTTCTTCCGTGATGAGTCGGACTCATCAAAAGCCAACAGCGGTATCGGAGCCTTGCTCATTTATTTTTATAATCATAATTTTCTATGTGTTTTTATGGCTTTATTTTTCTGGTTTTATCTTGCTATTTAGATTAGTAGCTCGATTTATTTTAAGCCCGTTTTAGAGCTGATTATGGCCCCGAACCCAGATTTTCGCCCAAAGAATTTTGGGTGGAAAAGGTGTTCTGGAAATGATTTTACCCTTCTAAAACTGTGTTTTAGGCCAAAATTTGACCAGAAATGTGTTTTTTGAGGGATTTTTCGTTTTGACGAAAAATTTTAAATCTTTGTAACCTTGAATCTAAATGGCATATTTATGTTGATTATATATATGGTTCTTTCCTTAATGTTTCTGCAATTTTGAACCTCTTTAAGCATTGTTACTTGGTAGTAATTAGTGCTTGAAAGATTGGTTTATATTTTCACATAATTGCAAATCCATTGCATTAAGTGTGAAAAATTTGTTCTTTAAGTAAGTACTAAAGATTCAATCTTTAATTGTTTTAAGTGATTGAAACTTTGAGTTACTAAATTCCATGAATTTTTTAGTTGAACTTTTGATTTAATCATGTATTAAGTTGATTGGAATCATAAAGTTTGAATCATGTGATAGAACTTTCATTTATCTCCATATTGGAAGATATAATTTTTCAAGGATTCACAAGTTAAAGTAGGAATCTTTATTTGAATATTTGTGTTCATAATTCCAACTCCCCTTTATTTTTTCAAAATCTCATGATTAATTTTGTTGCACCAAGTTAAACCAATTTTATTAAAGAACGGTTCTTGAAAATAATTTTGGTTATGTGCACCTTGATGAATTTTTATTTAAGTTGGACTTGTAATAATTTTTCATTTTGGCTCATTTTATTAATTCTAAAATTAATTTGGAAATAATTATTTAGTCACGCAAAATTTTGGGTTAAAAACCCGGGGATATGGCACGGAAATCGAGGGCAAAGAATCCCTTGGCGAGCCGGGCTGCATAGCAGCCCACATGTGGCTGCCAAGGGGCTGCCTCGAGGTGGTGCAACTCTTGCGTGGTTGCTGCTCGCGGCCAGCAACACGGCACACCAGCCAAACAGCAGCAGCGTGGCGCGACAACGGCGCCTGCTGTTGTGCGTGGCTCGGCTGCCCGTGGCTTTCTTGCGCGTGCTCGAGCCTTGTGGTGCGGGGCATGCTATATATGTATGCATGTTGGTTCTTGATAGGGGTTAGTGTGCGTAGACATTGCTTGCAGAGCAATGTAGTGCAATGAGCTCGCGCGACATGGCCATCATGGTTCACGATTTGGTGTGTGAAAGTTCGCTGATGTGGTCGGTGTAACGCGTAGGCGACATCATAAGTCACTCCCACGTTCATTGAGCATCAATCGGTTGTGTGAGTAGTGAGCACTCCAAGTCTTGGTGCAAGGCACTTAGACATTTTGGACTACGCAATTTTGTATTCTTTTGCTGTTTTAATTATTTTAATTAATTATTTTGGTTTTAATTATTTTAATTAAATATTGAGGTTAGGCCTCGGTTTTGAGCGGCATTGGCAAAATTTTGGGTTTACCAACTTAATTATTTGGATTAATTAAGATGGATGCGGAATTTAGTAGGAGTTTCAATTTTAATTGCGCTAAATTACATAATCGTTTAAACAACTTTAACTAGTTTTAATTAGACGTGTTAATTGGATTAACGACCTAAATTAGTTACTAGTTTACGCGTGTTTGTGCATTGTTACTTGTTTATCGTTGTAAAATGGAAGGGGCATTCACAAATAGTGAATGGATGAATGGAATGTTTATTCTCCCGCAGGTTTTATAAAAATGGCAACTAGTGGGGCCCGATTAGGATAGAAAATACGGACTGCATTCCGTGATATATTTTTGTAAATCTAAATACGGTCTGCGAACCTGATGCATGGAAAATGTAGGTCGTTTTCTACCCTTTCCTAGAGCCAAACAAAATTTATAAACACTTGACCAACCTAATACGAGTATATGGTAAGTCAAGGGTCGAACCCAAAGGAATGAGTAGGTGCAAGCTATAGCCTAGGTCAAGCTACTTCGAAGATTGTAGAAAGATATGGTTGGTAACTTAGGTATTGAGAAGGCTAGATAAATCGAGAAATTCAATATACTAAACGGTAGGGATATAGGTTCCACATGCAAGCTCAATGATTATGTTATTTGATGGATCACTCAATCAATTTAAGCATTACAAAGGACAAACAACAGTTGCAACCAAAGGAATCCAAAGGCTATCTCCTATAAGCCAAGCTAGGGTTCACTATGAATGGCTAAATAGGAAAATCACAATCAAATTCAATCAATTAAAGCAATTCTCAAATCAAAGGTTCATGTCATTAAAATTTGCAATGCAATCCAGATTAATCTTATAGGTTGATCACCCCTAGTCTAATTAATCACATGCACTACTATGTCAACCAATTTAATTTCAACAATTCAATCAATCAAGGGTCATCAACTAGCAAAAATCATCAATCAAGCATGCTTCCCCTTCTCCCTAGCAACTAATCTACTCACTCATCATGGTGAAATTGAGAAACAAAACAAATTCAATCACAATTATATTCATTTCAAGTTTAATCAAGAAGAAATTCAATCACTCAACAAATTCTAAAGCAAAGAATGGAATTCAAATCAAACATTCAAGAATTAAAGGAAATTGTAATAAAAGTAAATTCAAAGGAAAGAAATCTCACAAACTTTCATTGATTTGAAGAAGAAATCCAAGATCAAGTTGAAATCAAAGATCAAATTCAAGTACAATCAAGTAATCTTAAGCTTCTCTCTCTTCTAATTCTGGAAAATAAGTGTCAAGTACAAAAATAAGTCGTCCCCCCAGAAAAGGAAAAGTCTAAAGCTATAAATAGAGAATCGAGTGAAGGGGAACAGGGCGCCTGGTGCGTGCACACCACCAGGCCGCGCGCGCACAGCTGGGTCTGCGCGCACGTACCACCTATGCTGCGCGTGCGCACCCCTGCTTGGTGCTCGTGGACTTGCCTCGTTCTCTTGCTCGATCGATCTCCGCGCTCCCGAGCATCCCAATCATTGGTGCACTTGAGGCGATGCTCGTGAGAAGGGCAGCTCCTTTATCCCAAGCGTTTGAACACTTAGAGCCAAAGCATTGCTTCCAAGGTTCTCGTGCTTGCGGAGCTAGCTTGAATTGCATGTTTGGATTCTCGAACTTAGCTCCATCAACCTTCTTGACTGCGCTCGAGCTTCCTCCTTGATAATTAAACCTCGGGAAACTCAACACACCTACAAAACAAGTCAAAGAAACGGAGGAGCGAGAAAAGATAACCGAAGAAATGAATAAAATAGAAAGAAAACCATCAAAAGGACACATTTCTCTAAAATTACACACAAACACGCAAAACAAGCATTATTATGCAAAACCACGACATAAAAGACTAAAAACGAGCAGAAAACTACAAAGAAAACCTAGCCTAAGAGTGCCATAAATGACACTCATTAAATTCCTCCAAGCCAAACCTTTGCTCGTCCTCGAGCATAGCAAAATCAAGCTTAAAGGAAAATGATGACATTATTTAGGCAAGCAAGAAATGAGAAAGACTAGAGAATAAAAGAATGTACACTAACTCACTTTCGTAGGAATCACGGTCAAGTTTAGCAACAATTGACAATCCATTAAACCTCTAGATTGCTCTAGAGGACGAGTAATGCTCTCGTAATGGTTTCCTAAGAGATTAACCCATAACTCTTAAGTAAAAGAGAGGCAAAGCAATAAAAGGGAAAAGAGAAAATTAAAACTTGAAAGGAAAAGAGGTGCTTATACAATGGACTTTTGCACATGGTAAAAAAACGAGAGGATATCAAACTTTCTAGAACAACAAAGGTAAGCACGTTCTAAGATATCGAGGGTTGATTGAAACATAGGACAAGGTAAGTATAGAGAACTACCAAAACGCAATTCACTTTCATCTAAAAACAATTTTTAGCACATTTTCCCAATTGGCTTCAAATCTTCTTTTAGCAAGCATCTCTATAGTTCCTCGAAGGAACCGGAAAAATAATAGATTTGTGGTTTTCTCGACATCTTGACCTTGCATCCCCTTTCCTTAGGCTTTAACTCATAATTCCCTCCCTAGGTATATGACTCAACCATTAGGTCAAAAGGGCTTTCCCAAAGGTTGTAACGTAAGGGAAAAAGGTTGAGGGTAGGCTTAAAATTTAGAATTTGGTGGTACACCTAAGTTGTGAAGCAAAGATTGGCCAAATCTAAACACCAAAACCAAGCAGTCATCAAACAAAAACAAACTAATACCCCCAAGCTTATTCAAAGCTATTACCACAATCATATATACAAAAAGCGTAAAACGCTTCCCCCCAAGCTTGAACAAAGCATTGTCCTCAATGCGTAACATAGGAAGAAGCATTTACATCAAAATGTTTTTTAACTTTTTCATCTTTCACTTTTTTATCAATTCTTGCCAAAGCCTTTTGATTTTTCTTTGCTTTTTCTCATTTTTTCATTTTTTGAATTTTTCATTTTTCACTTTATTCATTATCCTCGCCTCTTTTCACTATGGATGACTTTTCATATATTCACTTGCCATTATTCACAAGATATACAAAACACAAGCTTGCTTACAAATAAGAACCAATATCCAAACTCATATACCACAATCTCCAAGAACATGATCATTTGCTTCACAAAAACCAAAAATGGAACACAAAGAAACAAAAGGCTCAAAGTTCTAAAGATGTGGCTTGGAAAGAAGGGAAAAGGCTCAAATGGTTAGCAAGAAGGCAAATGTAAACCCAAGAACTAGAAATAAAGAAAGTTATCCTAGAAAATAAAAATTACCACCCCGAAAAGATGCCTTTGTACTCCCTAGATGGTTCGGTCTCGTGTTTGAGAATTATGATTCAAGATTCAAGATTAGGTCCGCAATAGTCAAGGATCCATGCCGCTCATGCAAGGGGTTAAAGAAGGCTTGAAAACTATGAAACCTCACAAGGATGTGGCAAAAACTCACTAAAAGTTTCAAATTCACCAAAGGGGAACGATTGCGAGTTTCAAAAACAAAAGAATCCGGCTTCAAGGTCCTACCTTAGCATGTTCTATCCTAAAGTCAATCAAAGATACTCTCAAACCGTGCAAACCATTGTTTTTAGGAAGAATGATAGCCAATGTGCAAGTCCAAGTGGTACTAAGTCCAAAGCAAAAGCAAAACTATTAATAAACAAAAGCAATGCCTCAAAACATGTTATTTTTATTTACAAAAGATTTTTGTGATATTTGTTTTTGCTCTTCTTTTTTTTTTTTCAAAGGAAAGAAAGGTTTAAAATCAAAATGGATGAAAGCAAAATGTAAAAAGGAAGGTAGAAGAAAAGAGAAAAAGGAAACAAAAAGAAAAAGAAAAACCATAAGAAAATAGAATAGGAGGAAAAAGAATTAAAAAGAAAAATAGAAAAGCAAAGAAAAATAGAAATGCATCGAGGAAGTGAGCCAACACAATAAATCCCAATCGACAAACAAGTGAACATTCGGCCACAATGCCAATGTTCCCAAACACACTAAGGTGTTAAAAAGAAAACATCTTCGAACCATTCAACTTCTCCTAGTCTAAACCTAAACTAAGCATCCAAGAAAAGAAACAAAAAGAAGAAGATTAGAAGGATCTCACCGGGCGCCGAAGACTATGCTACATCAAACAAGGTGAAAGAGAACCTTAATGAAGCACCAATATCCAAAGCATAAGCAACGAAGCAAGGTGAGAAAGAAAATAGACTATATACAAAGAAAATTGTTAGTAACTTCAATACAAAAGAAAAGAAAGAAATAAAAGAGAAAACATATGTAAGTAAGGATAAAGCAATATATGATAGCATCAGAAATAGGGTCAAGTAACGAAATAAGGAACAGAATCATCAGATAGAAGCAGAGTCAGGAAACAAGATATCAAACAATCATCATCAGGAAGCATAATCATAAGGAATCAGAGATACACAACAGACATCAATCAGTGAAACGAACAATAATACCAAGAACAGGACAGAGAAATCATCAGAAGTACATCATCATCATCATCAGAGAAGCAAGAGATACACAGTGATCAATACCAAAATTAAAAGAGACCAAGAGTGAACTACGAAAGCGAAGAGGGGAACAGTAAAGCACACAAACAACATAAATCACCCCCAAGCTCGAAATGAACTACCCCCCAACCTCTAAACCTAATAACATATAGGCAAAAGAGAACATCATATAAAGCACATAAGAGAGGGAGGTAGCCACAATAGTCTCACTCCGCACTATGGTAAGGGGTAGAGTGAGAACTCCCCTCACCGGTCTTTAAAACATGAACCGAGCTAGCCATTTCACTCACCTCTATAGGAGCTTTTCTCCTTAATCTCCCCTCCTTCCTAGCACGGTCTATCGCGAAGAAATGAGTCCAATCATTCAAAATCGGCTCGCCCGATAATCCCCACCTACAAAAAGTCTCGGGGTTCGGGAAAGGTATAGGGTTCGTGGGATCATAAGTATAATCGCAACCACCAGGCCGCTTATAGTCGTAAGTGGCCGGGGTGGTGCCAACAATAGCACTAGGATGGATATGAGGACCCTCCCAATAGGGGTAACAAGGTCTAGGTCCGATGGATGGGTCAAAGGGTTCCCATTGAGGGATAGGTCCTTGCTGGACCGGGAGGTATGGGTAGTTCAAGTAAGGTTGAATCTCCCCCCTCCTCACATGGTAGTCATACAATTGATTAGCATGAAAATCATAGCTAAGAGAAGAATCACGCCCTAAAGGCATGGAAAATAAGACATTAGTGATGGAATCTAACTTGGCATGAATAGTAGATAAATCAAATGTAAAAGAAGAAGTAGAAGGAGGGATAGGAGTACCTCCCCGTTCAACTGGGGGTAAAGCTTGGAAATCCGTCGAGAGAGCATCACAAGAGGCGGTTCTTGCATGATTAGTCTTCTTCCGAAGAGGGGTCGATGTTTCATCTTGGAGGTCTCAAAGTCAATGAATCAGTTTTCGTCTTACGGTTTGTAGCCTCCTTGCTCGGAATCAAGAACCAATCCTTCACTCGGGATACTTTCCATATGAAATATTATGCTTCTTGGTACGATCAATGAATTTTTGGTTTACAAGGGCGTAAACATTGAGGAAATGAGAAGGTGTCCTCTCTCGAGGGGTCGACTATCGGAGGGAGCTCGCATAGCAAATCTTTATATGAGTCATTTAGGCAAAGTGCGAGGATAGAGATCATGCCTCCAATTTGGATGCTCCTCGAAAGTGAAACACCGTCTCGGATGTCTAGAAATCGGTTGATCAAATGTTGAGTGAAATCTACAAGCTCGATCTCATGCGACTCTTGGTCGGCAATCCATAGCCAACAAAGTTCCTCACAGGAAATAGCTCCCAAAGAGTCTTTAGAGCATAAGGCAGAGGTGAGAATATGATTAAAGTATCTCATTACCGGATGAATGATCGATGCGGACTTGGAAGTTTGAGGCTCATATTTCCCTTTATCGGAGATACGCCGCCACCACTTGAGTTCATCATACCCATGGTCACTAGCCATTTTACCATTGGTCGGATAGATAAGATGGTCTTCATCGATGACCCAAGGAAATCGGAAGTAAGAACAAAGTTGTGACTTCGACAACCGATGATCATTATTAAAAAGTTGAAAGGTCAAAGTTCTTGAAGAGTCACCACTTGTCTCTCGAACCACTTCTAGGGATGATAGAAACTCATACGTCACCCTAGCATAGGTAGGGGCGCTCAAATCCAAGAACTCTAAGAGACCGAGGTTCTTGGCGAGGTAGCGAACGTCATCATCAATTCCAAGTAGCTTGGTAGTTGCTTGATCATAGAATCTTGTCGACTTAAGCTTCCTCTTGGTAAGTTGCTTGAACCTATCCCAATGCATTTATTTAGAGAATTCAATGCCATACGTTTCTACCACCTCGGGAGGAGGTGCAACAACGTGCCGAGCTTTGCTTGAACTTGATCTAGCACGCTTCTTATGACGAATAGGGGCCATCTACAAGAAGCAAAGCAATTCATGAGCAATTCATTTACAATTATTAGTGTTCAAGAATATTCATAAGAAATTGCTCAAGAATTAAGCACAAATATAATTAAACCAAAAATGAAACAAGAAATGGTCACATATGAACTATGCCATGAATATAGAAACATAAGCTTGAAACAACTAGTTATGAAGTAAAGGAAAAATTGGACACAAGAGACCAAATCATGAATTATTATGAGCAAATTAATCCCAAAACATTGAATTATCTAAGAAATGAAACTATCATATAGAATACCCATGAGAGAGAAAATGACCAACAATGGTGAATCAAGGATTCAAGCAAGGTATAAAAATTCATCATGAAAAAGCTTCAATTTAACATCCAATAACATCATTCAACACAAAATACAAGCTAAAAGAACCAACAATGGAGTTTTACCATGAAAGCAAAAACAAGGGTTTCAAGTTTCAAAAATGAGGAAGAAGATCACTAGAGAATGAGAAATTATACCTCAATGAAGCTATTAATCACTTGAAAATTGCACAAATGAAGAATATAGACCAAATAGAACACCCAAAGTCAAGTTCCAAGCACCAAAATAAAACCTTCAAAAGTCGAATTTGAGCCCAAATTTTCGAATTTCACTTCCAAAATTTCTGATTTTTTTTGTTGTTTTTGAAAAGATTTAATTATGGTTTAATGTAATTTGTGAATAAATGAAATTAAAAAGGTGTATTTGTGTGAATTTGCAAGGGTTAAGGAGGGTTTGAAAAGAGAAGAGTAAGTGGTGGAATAAGGGGGAAGTGGGGGGGAAAGAGAGAATGGAGTGAAAAGGGTGATTTGGGAGAAGAAAGGGACGAAAAAGGGAGGCGGGGCTGCTGTGGCTGGTGCGTGCGCGCAGCTGAGTTGGTGCGTGCGCACCAGCTACGGCAGGGGGGGAAATTTTTGCTCGGAACTCTGACCTACCTGGTGCGTGCGTGCAACCTGGTGGTGCGTGCGCACCAGGTAGGGCATTGGGGGGGCTGAAATTTGCCTTGAAACGCACCAAAACAAGGCCAAGCTCTGGCCCCCTTGGTGCGCGCGCGCAAGGAGGGTGGTGTGTGCTCACCAGGAGGGTAAGGGGGGGGGTTCAAAATTCGACCAATTGTCATCATAATGAGCTTAAATTTCTGACCCCTTTGGTGCGCGCGCACAACCTATGATGCGTGCACACCAAAAAGAAAATTTCCGCTCTTAAACATACTCGGCGCTAATGAGCGTCATGATCGAGTGCTTAAAAATCACACAAAAAATAGTTCGAAAATCACTCGATCATAAATAAAAATTCATGAAAACTCAAACACGAGAGCATGTATCCCCAACAAACTCCTTCACCGAAGTTTAACCAAACCTCAAGAAACCTTGAATTAATCTGTGAAATAGTTGGAAATCATCATTGATCCAATCTCATGGTACCTAAATCAAGAAAACAAAGAAAAATAAGAAAATTTCTCAAAAATAAAAGAAATATAGAGAATTGAAAAATCAAAAGAAAAGGGTTAGAAAACCGGGTTGCCTCCTGGGAAGTGCTTGTTTAACGTCATAGCTCGACGTTCTCCACCTATTAAGGTGGTTGTTGGAGAAGCAATATATGAATAAGGCCAACAAAAGCACCATCGAAATACTTCTTGAGCCGATGGCCATTGACCTTAAATGGAGATGAAGAATCCATCATTGAAACCACTACGACACCACTAGGAAAGACTTTCTTAACCAAGTAAGGACCGCTCCATCTTGACATGAGCTTTTTGAGAAACAACTTCATTTTCGAATTGTAGAGAAAAACTTTATCACCAACACAAAACTCTTTCTTCTCGATAAGCTTATCATGAGTTTCCTTGGAACGACCTTTGTAAATACTAGCACAATCATAAGCATCAAATCGAAGCTCCTCTAGCTCATGAAGATCTAACCACCTTTTCTCCCCCGCACTTCCCAAATCAAAGTTTATCTTCTTGATTGTCCACAAAGCGCGGCGTTCGAGCTCTACCGGGAGATGGCATGATTTTCCATAGACTAGGCGGTATGGAGTGGTACCTATAGGTGTCTTAAAAGCCGTTCTATAGGCCTAAAGAGCATCATCCAACTTATCCGACCAATCCTTCCTATTTCTCGCAACCGTCTTTTCAAGAATTAACTTGATTTGACGATTGGAAACCTCGACTTGGCCGCTTGTTTGAGGATGATATGGAAGGCCAAATCGTTGATGAACTCCATGCTTTCGCAACATATTTTGAAAGGCATTGTGAATAAAATGAGAACCATTATCACTTATCACTGCCTTTGGTACACCAATTCTTGGAAAAATAACCTTCTTGAATAACTTCATTACCACCTTGTGGTCATTAGTTAGGGAAGCAATGGCCTCAACCCATTTAGGCACGTAATCCACCGCCACAAGTATATATTGATTTCCAAAAGATGAGGGAAACGGTCCCATGAAATCAATTCCCCATACATCAAATACCTCCAACTCAAGGATAGGTCGTTGAGGCATCTCATTTCGCTTGGAGATATTCCCAACTCGTTGACAACGATCACATGTCTTAACAAAACCCCATGAATCCTTGAAGAGATGCGGCCACCATAAACCGCTTTGAAGAATCTTAGTGGCGGTTTTAGAAACACCCATATGGCCATCACTCGGATCCGAGTGGCACATCTTCAAAACACTAGGCACCTCTTCATTTGGAACACAAAGCCTAAGTAAGCTATCGACTCCTCGCTTGTAGAAGATGGGATCATCCCACACATAGTGTCTTGCCTCTCTCTTGAGCTTCTTTCGTTGATTCTTAGAAAAGGAAGGTGGAAACTCCCCACATGCAAGAAAGTTCACTAAGTCGGCGAACCATGGGAGCTCTTTTTCCTCAATAGCATATAAAAAGTTATCAAGCATTAATTGGAGAACCATCATCATGAATTTGAGAATCCTTAAGGCGAGAGAGATGATCCGCCAAAACATTTTCTGCTCCTCTCTTATCCCTAATCTCAATATAAAAAGTTTGAAGTTCGAGCACCCACTGGATCAACCTAGGCTTGGATTCTTTCTTGGCAAAAAGGTAATTGAGAGCCGCATGATCCGTGAAGACAATGGTCTTGGAACCCAACAAATAACAACGGAACTTTTCAAAAGCATAAACAATAGCCAAAAACTCCTTTTCCGTTGTGGTGTAATTTCTTTGAGCACCATTTAGAGTCTTGGACATATAATAGATCACATGTAGCTTCTTTTATACTCTTTGACCCAAGACACCTCCAATTGCCGAATCGCTCGCATCACACATCAACTCAAAAGGTAAATCCCATCTTGGAGCTTGAACAATAGGAGTAGAGATTAGAGCCTTCTTCAACTTATTAAATGCTTCCAAACACTTATCATCAAATACAAACTCGGCATCCTTTTGAAGAAGATCATTGAGAGGCTTTGCAATGAGCGAGAAATCCTTGATGAATCTTATATAAAAACCCGGCATTATATAAGAAAGATCGCACTCCTTTCACATTGACCGGAGGTGGAAGCTTCTCAATAACCTCAATTTTTGCTTTTTCCACCTCTATCCCCTTGTGAGAAATCTTATGGCCAAGGACTATGCCTTCCTCCACCATGAAATGACACTTCTCCTAATTCAAAACCAATTTCACCTTCTCACACCTTGCCAAACATTTCTCAAGGTTTTCAAGACATGCCTCAAATGAAACACCTCCTACGGAGAAATCATCCATAAACACTTCCATCTCCTCTTCCAACATATCTCCAAATATACTCATCATGCATTTTTGAAATTTTGCGGGAGCATTACAAAGGCTAAACGGCATTCTCCTATAGGCAAATGTACCATATGGAAAAGTGAAGGTTGTTTTCTCTTGGTCATCCGGGTGGATAGGGATTTGGAAAAATCCCGAATAACCATCAAGATAACAATAGAACTTGTGCCTCGTTAGTCTCTCAAGCATTTGATCAATGAAAGGAAGGGGGAAATGATCTTCCTTGGTGGACGTGTTTAGACGTTTATATTCTATACACATCCTCCATCCCGTGACCGTCCTCATCGGAATGAGCTCACCTCTCTCATTCTTGACGACGGTCATGCCTTCCTTCTTTGGGACAACATGAACGGGGGAGACCCACCTAGAACTCGAGATAGGGAATATAATTCCCGCATCCAAAAGTTTGGTGATCTCCTTCTTCACTACCTCTCCCATTTGGGGATGTAGCTTTCGTTGTCTCTCAATATAAGGTAGAGCCCCCTCCTCAAGGGTTATGTGATGTGTACATAAAGCGGGGCTTATACCTTTGAGGTCATCAATGGTATAACCCAAAGCACTTTGGTGCTTTCTCAAAACATCACACAACTCTTGAGCTCGGCGTTTACTCAAAGAAGAGCTAACAATCACGTGATATGTGGAGTTGGGTCCCAAGAATTCATACGTAAGGTGTGATGGAAGAGGTTTAAGCTCAACCATTAGAACACCTTAACCTTCCTTTGGTGTAGCCATTTGCAACTCTTCTTGGCTAGAAATGCTCATACACATTTGCTCTTCAATATCCTCAAGGCTTCCGTTGAGCATATTTTTCATACAAAGCCATCTCCTTGCTAGGAGCACCTATCTTTTCCTTATTCAAAAAAACATTCTCAAGAGCATCATTAGAGGTGAGCAATTGCTCATGCAGTGAAGACACAACAAGATCAAGAGAATCAATCAACATGCAATTTTCTAAAGAAGAACTTGGATACTTCATACTATCATTCAAGTCAAATTCTATCACCTCATCCTCTACTTTGAGTGAAATTTTAGCACTATACACATCTATCAAAGCACCCGAAGTAGCAAGGAATGGTCTCCCTAAAATGATAGGAATGTTAGCATCTTCGTCCATCTCAAGCACCACAAAATCCACCGGAATAACAAATTTCCCAACCCTCAAAGGGGCATCCTCTACCTTACCCTTAGGAAATTGACCTATCGGCTAATTGCAAAGTGATGTTAGTAGGTAAGAGTTCCCCTAGCTCAAGTCTTTGGTATACCGAATATGGCATAAGGCTAACACTAGCTCCTAGGTCACACAAGGCATTCTCAATTTGCATTTTGTAAATGGCACAAGGGATGGAAAAGTTTCCGGGATCTTTTAGCTTAGGTGGCATCTTGTTCATTATGATTGCACTATAATTCTCGGTCAAGTTCACCGTCTCTACAACATTACAAGTCCTCGTACCACTCAAAATGTATTTGAGGAATTTTGCATAGTTGGGCATTTGGGTGACAACTTCGGTAAATGGTAGAGAAAGGTGAAGTTGTTGAGCATGTCAATAAATCTTCCAAATTTTTCATCTAACTTGTGTCTCATGAATTTTTGTGGATAAGGAAGCTTGAGTTTCACAATTTCTTTCTCCACTCTCACCTCACTAGGTTTCTCAATCTCAACCTCACTCAAAGATGCACCATCTCTCTCATCTTCTACTAAAACCTCTTTTGTGGCCTCCTTGGTCTCACTTTTCCTAGGCAAACTCTCCTCAAAAACCTCACCACTCCTTGTAACAATAGCATTGACTGTTCTCTTGGGATCTAGGCCTTGGGAAGGTAAATAAGAAGAACTAGCATGGTCTTTCAAAGCATTAGCAAGTTGAGAAATTTGGTTTTCAAGCATCTTATTATGAGTCATCATTTCATTAAATTTCTTGTCACTTACGGCCATGTAAGTGTTCAACAACTTTGTTTGGTTTTCAATGATTTCTTCCAAATTGGTCTTATGAGAAGAAGAAGAAGAGGATTGAACATAGGAATTATCATTTTGGGTCTTTGGAGCAAATCCGGGTAGGTGACCCATTTGAGAGTTATTTTGAAAATTTCCCCTATTTTGATTGTTCCAATTACCTCTACCTTGATTATGGTAACCATAACCTTGGTTATGATTACCATAATTTTGGTTTTGATTTTGGCTACTATAACCTTGGTTGTTATAGTTACCTCGGGAATTTTGGTTCCCATGGTTCCTATTACCACCACCTTGGTTGTAGTTGTCAAAACTGCCATGGTTGTTGTAATTCCTATTCCATTAACCTCTTTGATTCTCAAACCTAGAATCATTATTGTTTGACACATAGTTCACATGCTCATTTACATTTCCATCTTGATCATCACAAACATCCATACATACATGAGGGCAATTAGAAACATCATGATCATACGATCCATAATTATCACAATACAAGCATCCACTAGGAATGTTACTAGAAGAGGGAGGGGGTTGAGAATTAGAAGACATACCTCTCCCCTTAGATTGGGAGGGAAGACTTGAAACTTGGTAGGTAGCATTTTCCAACTATGTTGCGCGCGCGCATCCCTGCTTGGTGCTCGTGGCCTTGCCTCGTTCACTTAATCGATCGATCTCCGCACTCCCGAGCATCCCTATCATTGGTGCACTCGAGGCGATGCTCGTGAGAAGGGCAGCTCCTTTATCTTCCAAGCGTTTGAACACTTTGAGCCAAAGCATTGCTTCCAAGGTTCTTGTGCTTGCGGAGCCAGCTTGAATTGCATGTTTGGATTCCCGAATTTAGCTCCATCAACCTTCTTGAATGCGCTCGAGCTTCCTCCTTGATAATCAAACCTCAGGAAACTCAACACACCTACAAAACAAGTTAAAGAAACGGAGGAGCGAGAAAGGATAACCGAGAAATGAATAAAATAGAAAGAAAACCATCAAAAGGACACATTTCTCTAAACTTACACACAAACACGCAAAACAAGCATTATTATGCAAAACCACGGCATAAAAGACTAAAAACGAGCTTAAAACTACAAAGAAAACCTAGCCTAAGAGCGCCATAAATGACACTCATCAGAACCGTTGAGTATTTTTGTACCTTAATATTTATATTAGGCCTAATCGTAGATACTAGTATTTGCTTAATTATGGTCATGTCTTGAAGTCGGAGGTTCTTGGAAGACGAAGCCATGAAGTTTCAAAAGGCGTCCCATGAAGACTTGAAGACTCAAGGGGTCATGCTAGTTGCCAAATGCATCTTTATTTATGTTTTCGATATATATTTTTGATTATATATATGTGAATTATATGTTAGATGCATGTTTAGGATTTCGAATGTTGCGATGATTAATTAAGTTCACTTAAATCAACCAACATAGAAACCCTAGGTCCCTAAAATATTGAGTAAAATTGCCATTCTAAAACAACACTTATCGACCTATTGAGAGTAGTGATGGGCTATGCCAAAGCGAGGCATCACTATTACTCCCTAGGATATGTAAGGCATACCGGGTATGCAAGTTGGTTTTGGTTATACTCAACGATATGAGCGATGGAGTCCTAACATGTCGTGGCAAAGTGGAAAAGTTGTTAAGAGAGCATTAGATGCGACGATTTATCCAACCAAGAGTGGCTTGGAGCCATTAGTAAAGAGTTGCTTACCTTAGAAGATTGAATGTTAAGACAAGCCAAAGCATGCTTAACCACTCATTGTTTCTTTGGATCTTGGAATCGACTTATTCTCACCAAATGGGGATAATTTAATATGTGAATTAGACGTTTAAATAAGTTTGATTAAAATGCATGATTTCAATCTTATTTAAGTATTATGAATGGTTTTTCATTTAAATTCTTTTAATTGTAGAATCATGTCCTCAAATAACTCAAACAACCAATTCTCGTTGTGCTCAATTCTCGATAAGGAGAAGTTAAGTGGGCCAAATTTTCTTGATTGGCAAAGGAACTTGCGTATAGTTCTCATGAAAGAGCAAAAGGAATATGTCCTTGATGAGGAAATGCCCGAGACTCCCAATGAGGAGGTGACTCAGGCTGCCCTAAACCGATGGAAAGTTGCCAATCAGGATTTCAAATGCATCATGTTGGCCACAATGTCTCCCGAGCTTCAAAAGACTTTCTTTGAAAAGGAAACAACTTTTGAGATCATTTCTGAGCTGCAGAACATGTTCCAAGAGCAGGCTCAAACTGAAAGGTTTGAAACCTACATGCAGATCCTTGAGAGAAAGCTCAAGAAAGGAGAGCCAGTCAGCCCACATGTACTCAAAATGATAGGATTATTTGAGAACATGCGAAGGCTTGATGCGGGGTATTCAACCGAGATGGCAATTGACATCATTCTCCACTCGCTTCATAAAGGCTATGATTAGTTCAAGATGAACTATAATATGCACAGCATGGAGAAAACCCTCACCGAGCTTCATGGTATGTTGAAGCAAGCTGAGCAAAAGCTCAAAGATGAGGGAAAGCATGATGTGCTCATGATAAAAAAGGGCAAGCCATTCAAATTCTCAAGCAAGAAGAAGAAAGGCTTTAAGAAGAAGGTAAGAAGAAGACCTTTCCGCTTAAGTCTAAGGCTACCAAGGATAAAAAGGAGAAAAAGGTACCATCTTCTAAATCTGATTCTGAATGCTTCTATTGCAAGAAGAAGGGACATTGGAAGAGGGATTGTCTCAAGTTTAAGGAAGATAAGAAGAACGGAACCGTTGCTTCTGGGTCAGGTATATTCGTTATAGACTTAAACTTCACAAGCTCAACATCATAGGTATTAGATACCGGATGTGGCTTACACCTTTGTTCCAATTCTCAGGGACTAAGGAACATTAGGAAGCTAGCGAAGGGAGAGGTTGAACTCCGGCTCTTCAATGGAGCCAGAATTGCAGCCTTATCCGTAGGAACTCTCAGTTTATCTTTGCCCTTGGGGCTTGTTTTGTAACTCGAAAACTATTTTTATGTTCCCAACATTACCAAAAACATTATTTCAATTTCGGTGTTAGACGCCAAAGGTTTTAAATTTCGAGTAAAGGACAATGAATGTTCGTTTTATCTCGATAATGTTTTATATGGTATTGCACATTCTGAAAATGGTATTTATGTGCTTTATTTAGCAAACAAGTTTATAATGTTAATAATACCCCCAAAATGGCTTAGACCATGGAGTCAAATCAAAGGTACTTGTGGCATTGTCGTCTTGGCCACATTAACATCAAACGCATCAAGAAACTTGTATAGGAAGGTGTTCTTGACTTATTCGACTTGCAATCGTTTAAGAACCGGGAAGGATGTTTATTAGGCAAGATGATTAAGCAGCCATTCTCCAAGTTGGGAGAAAGGCAGGAGACTTGTTGGGTCTAATACAGACCGATGTATGTGGACCAATGAGCTCCGCCACAAGGAACGGACATCGATATGGCTATGTCTACCTTATGTCGCATAAATCTGAATCGTTTGAAAATTTCAAAGAATTTCAGAGTGAAGTTAAAAATTAGCTTGGCAAGAAAATCAAACCCCTTCGATCGGATTGAGGTGGTGAATATTTGAGCCAAGAATTCGATGACCATCTTAAAGAAAAAGGTATAATTTCAGAATTGATACCTCTAGGAACTCCACAATGGAACGGAGTGTCCGAAAGGAGAAATCGAACCTTGTTGGACATGGTACAATCAACAATGGGTCTTAATGATCTTCCTATCTCTTTCTGGGGACAAGCACTTCAAACTACGACACCAACACTGAACCGTGCTTCTACAATAAATCCGAGAACAAAGTGTTTGTTGCTCGCGATGGTGTCTTTTTGGAGAAGGAGCACCTTTCCAAAATGACAAGTGACAAGAGGAAAATGTATGTCGTTATCTACCCTTCCCCCAAGTCAAACTAAATTTGTAAACACCTAACCAACCTTATATGAATATAGGGCAAGTTAAGGGTCGATCCCTAGGGAATGCAATGATGAAAACTAGAGTCTAAGTCAAGCTACCTCGAAGATGGAGTTGAGATTATGGTTGGCACTATGGTAAACTAAAACAAGTCTAATCAAGTAAATTAAAGGTCTAAACACTAGGGATATGGGTTCCACATGCAAGTTCAATGATAATGCTAGTTTAGAGCTCAATCAATTAATTCAAGTATTGCAATGGAAAAACAATAGTAGCAATCAAGAGAGTTCAAATGCTATCTCCTATAGGCCGATCTAGGAATCACTATGAAAGGCAAATCAAGAAGAATCACAAGCAAACCCAATCAATTAGAGCAACTTTCAATTAAATTGTTCATGTCATTAAGAGTTGCAATGCAATCTAGATTAATCTTAGAGGTTGATCACTCCTAGTCTAATCAATCACATGCAAAACTATGTCAACCAATTTAATTGCAACAAATCAATCAATCAAAGAGCATCAACTAGCAATCTCATTAATCAAACATGCTTCCCCCTTTCCCTAGCAACTAATCTACTCACTAATCATGGTGAAATTCATAAACAAATAACTAGAAATTGCATTAATCATCATTCTATATCAAAATCTAAGAGAAATAAAAAAGATTCAACAGTATCAAATTCAAATCCAAAGAAAAACAAGCAACAAGCATAAATCAAATAGCAAGTAAGTAAGAGATGAAAGAAGGAAGAGATTCTCACTAATATTGATGATTGAAAATGAAGAAATCCAAACTTGCTTGATCAAATGTTGAGTTACAAATCCAAAACCAAGAACTTCTCTCTCTAAAACTAAGCTGATGAAATATTATCCAAAAAAAAGTCAGTTACAAAAAGGAATTACAATTCTATTTATAGGTAAAGAAGAAACCGGCAAATCTCGCGGCCTCTCTCGATGAATCCGCGGCCGCGGAGAAATGGGTACGGAACCCTCCGCGGGCTTTCTAGGCAACACCCGCGCCCACGGCAAGATAAACCTGCGCCCGCGGCCAAAGATGTCGCGCCTGCGGCTAATCCCCTGCTCCCAAAACTCAATCAGGGGGCCGCGGTCTCTCTGAGATGGAGTACCCTCTCCAGATTTCCCGCGCCCGCAGAGAGCCCGCGGGGCAACCGCAGGAAGCTCCTGCCAAAATCTTGCAATTCGCTCTTCATGAGCCCGCGTCCGCGGCCTGCTGGAAATACCTTGGAGACCTCTCCGAGGCCTCTCCAAGGCCTCTCTAAGCCCTCTCTAGCCAAATGCTTCTTCCTTACTTGATCATTAAGGTCCCAACTTGATTCCTTTGCAAAGGTGATTCTCCAAATACCTACACAAGCAAATAAAGAAAGGAAATAAAAGGAAAAAGAGCCAAATAAAAGGAAAACACGAGAACCATAAAGAAAAGAGGAGGAAGAGAAACCTAAGGAAAAAGGACCAAAAATAAGAGAAGAAATCATGAAAAAGGGAAAGAAATAACCCTAAAAGACTACCTTATGAGTGCCATAAATGACACTCATCAAATTCCCCCAAGCTAGACTTTTGCTCGTCCCGATCAAAACCAAGGCTAAAAAGGAATAAGAAGGGCTTATTTGAAGCAAAAAGAAAAAGAGGGGCGAGAATTTACACTAAGACTCACTGTCGTAGGAATCACGGTTGTTTATAGCTATAACAAGCCATTTAAACCCCTAGATCGCCCTAGAGGACGAGTGATGCTCTCGTAAGGGTATCCTAAGAGTTTACCCATAACTCTCCACCAAACCCCCAAGAGGCAAACCAGAAAAGGAAAATAAAGAGAAAAAAGGAAACAAAATCTTTACGAAATGGACTTTACAAAGAGACTATTATTCAAATGAATAGCAACCTTTCTAAAGTGAATTATGGTATGCACGTTATAAGATACCTAAGGTTGATTGAAACATAAATATGCTAAGCATAGGAACTAGTTATCACATTCCACTTTCATCCCAAGCGGTTTTACCGCGTTCCCCGTACTAATCTCATGTCTCCCCTTAGTGAGCATCTCATAGATTCCGCGAAGGAACCTGAAAAAGATCAACATTTTGGGCTACTCGACATCTTGATTTCGCATCCCCTTTCCTTAATCTACAACCCATGATTCCCTTCACCGATGAAAGACTCAACTCCTAGGTCGAAAGGTCTTCCCTAAGGTTGTAATGTAAGGCAAGAAGGGTTAAGGTAGGCTAAAATTTAAAATTTGGTGGTTATACTAAATTGTGAAGCAAGGACCGGCCAAATCTCAACACCAAACTTAAGTAATCACCAAACAAAAACGTATTAACACCCCCAAGCTTATTCAAAGCAACAATCTACAAACATAAGAACAAAAAGCGCAAACGCTTTTCCCCCCAAGCTAAAAGAAACATTGTCCTCAATGCATAGAGGGGAGAAAGACACTTGAATATTTATGGTTTTCTTTTTATATTTTTTTTTTTTTTGCATTTTCTCATTTAAAAATTTGTTTGTATTTTCTCGTACTCCTTAAAAGCATTAGTCTTTGCCTCTTTTCAATTCGGACAGCTTTTTCAAATATGCATTTATTAAAATCCTTGCCTCTTTTACTAAGGACGGCTTTTACATAAGCATTTGCCATTATTTACTAAATATAAACAACTCAATTATATGTACCAATTCGAACCAAACTCCAACTTCATAGGCCACAATCACCAAACATTGACCCTTGCTTCACAAAAACCAAAAAGAAGGAGAACGAAACAAAAGGCTCAAGATATCTAATTATGCGGCTTGAAAAGAGGGAAAAAGGTTCAAAGGGGTAACAAGTAGGCAAATGTATCCCAAACCAATAAAATAAAAGTAAACATAAAGGGACTATCCTAGAAAAAAGAAAATACCTCCCCGAAAGATTGCCTTTGTCCTCCCTAGGTAGTTCGGTCACGGTCTTAGGAATCATACGATAAGATTCTAGATTAGGTTTGCGAAAATCAAGGATCCATGGCGCTCATGCAAGAATTTGATGAAATCTTGAATAAATATGCATCTCACATTGTTGTAGCAAAAACTCACTAAGGTTGTCTAATCAAAGATAGGGAGCAACTACCAACATGCCACAAACGAGTAGAATTCGGTTTCATAATCCCCCTAGTTCTAGACAACTATCTTAGCATGCTTTATCCTACAATCAACCAAACGTAATCTCAAACCGTGCATACCATTATTACCTAGGAAGACTATTATTCAAAAGCAAAAGTCCATTGCATACAAGTCCAATTTTCAAAAAGAGAAAGAGTGAAAATAAAGCCTCAAAAAGTTACGTACACAAACAAGAATAAATGAAAGGGAAAGAAAAGAAAAGAAGGTGGAAAAACTTAGATAAGGACAAGAAGGGGAAAGAGGAAAAGGGCAAAGATACAATCATAACACGTTTATCCCAATCGACATACAAGCGGTCTAATGGCCACATCGCCAAAGACCCCAAACACACTAGGTGTTAAATTCATACATCCTCGAACCGTTCAACTTCTCCTAAATCTAATCCTAATCTAAGCAACCAAGAAAATGAAGAAGTGAAAATAAAGAGGTAAAATAAGAAAGGCCTCACCAAGCATCCGTGCTAAATTAAAGTACCCAAGGAGTAGGAACGTGCTTCTCCAAAAGGTTCCCCAATCCAAAGCATAGGCTACGAGCAAGGTGAAGTAAAGAAAAAAAATATATACAAAATGAAATTGTTAGTAACTTCCAAACAAAAGCAAACGATAAAACACTTAGACACAAACTATATACAAAAACCAAGAGAAACCATCATCATCAAAATTAATTTTTTTTTTTTTTTGAAGAAACTCCCAAAAACATCAAGAAATGAAACAAAACAACAACAAGCAACAGACCAACGAGACCATTAGCACAAATCCACTAAAAGCCTTATCAAAGACTTCCCACCAAGCCCAGGTGCCTCCCCCAAACCAACATAAAACATCCTTTTTGACCCTCCCCCCTCACAAAATGAAGGCATCGGCCGCGATGCCTACAAATATGCAAAATAGGGAAGGAGGAGAACAAAAAGGGAAACAAACATGCATAAGGGGACTATTGGCCACTAGGGCCGGCACCATCATCACCCGTATCCCAACCTCCGGTGTAACCGGGAGGAAAACCATAGTGACCCTTGAATAGGCCAAGTTGGGATCGGGTCAATTGGTCGAAGGGCTCACGCTGAACAAGGGGCTCGGGGTGATGGGGGTGAACATAATAGTATGCGGGATCACCCCGATAATCACTCCCCCCCGAGACCCTATAATCATAAGGCGGGAAGTCGCGCCTTGGCACATTGGGGTCCTCAACCCCGGGCCAATAAGGGTACGTAGGGAGGTTGTCACCACCCCAATAAGGTACCGGCCTAGTTGGGGCGGCACATAGGGGTAGTTGACCGGAGGTGTGACCCCCCCCTACGCACACTAGCGTCATACAAGGCGCTAGTTTGATAAGACAAAGTTTGGTGGTCCGAATACATACCTTGCATGCTCAATTGCATGCGCTCCATGTTGTCTCTCATGGCCTCCATCTCTCGGAGATAAGCATCTCCTTGGAAATCTTGTTGTTGTTGTTGATGTCTTCTTTCTCTTCTTCTTCTTTGAGCATCATCATGAAAATGCTCATGTTGTTGTTGTAGTGGCGGTTGCTGTTGCTCTTCATCATATTCTTCTCCTCTTCCTCCTCATTCTCATCGCTCCCATCAATCTCATCATCCTCCTCCATCTCATCTTCAATCCTCCCATTGTCCCTAGGGACCATCCAAATGTTCCTAGCCTCACGAAGGATGGAGGTGGCGGCCAGGTTAGGGAGTAGACAATGGTGGGTATTTCTCACTAGCCAAGAGTAAGTGCCGGTTCTCCTAGTGCTAGTTATGAAACGCAAAGTGTTAACTTGCTTCAAACTAATCCACACGTCTTCACTCCTTCCAACCGGAGTGCAAGACTTCAAGAACCCCTCTTGCTTAAAATACGACACAAGACGTGTCACCATGCTCCCACAATGAATTTCCCCCGTTTTGACCCCATGCATTATATCCTTACAACAATTCATGAAGATATAGCCAAAATTAATCCTTGACCTTAACTCCGGCTTGGTAGCCATCCATAACACCATAATCTCCTCTCGAGACAACTTCCCCAAATCTTGCTTATTAAAAACCGAATACCCAAGAATTCTATGAAGGATCCTAAGGGCCGGATGGATAATCTCACTAGCAAGAGACTTTTTCGAATCAAACTCCCTCTTGTTGGCTATGGTTCTCCACCAAGAAACCACATTATACTCAGATTGGACTAGGGAGATAAGGGGCTCGAAGATATCACCATTCGGGTTGAAACCAAGGGCTACATTGAACTCGGCTAGGGTCATGGTGTGTTTGACATTGAAGATTTGGAAGGAAATAATAAAGTCGGTTTCCCCCACCTTATTGAACTCAAATGTGGAGAAAAACTCATTGGAAGGCTCCAAATAGGTTCTAGGGGCCGACTTTAGAAACTCACCCAAGCTTAGGTTATTTAGCAGGATGTCAAGGTCATTTTCAATTCCTAGCTTGGCCATGTCCTCACGAAAGTAGTGGCGGGAGGGTCTAAACTTCCGGTCTTTCATTTTGTTATAGATGGGGGTTTGTTTAGACCGGTTCCAAAACTTGAGAGGGGGAAGAGGAGGAGGAGGAGCACCATCTTGAGTTGCGGAATGCGGATGGGGTTGAGGGTTTGAGGATTGGCCTTTAGAAGATTGGCCAGGGGATTGGTTTGAGCGCTTCTTGCTACTTTTGACTCTTCTTATCAAATCCATTTTAACAAAATTCACATAATTCACAAAAACACAACAAACTCCCTCAAACAAAACAACTTCCACCAAAATTACTCACAACCCTCCTAACAAATCCAACCAAACCACCACAAAACTACAAGGTACCTGTTCCAATCAACACAACAACCAAAATCCAACAACAAACAACAATATCAACAATCATTCATCAATATAATCATGAATCAACAAGAAAAAGTAACAATCACCCAAATATACCAAATTTCCATAAATCAACCATAAAACATAAAAATCATGCTCAAAATCTAGGTAAACAAACCTATGTAAAGAAATCAATTGAAATTGACAAAAATATTACAAAGGTCAGAAGTATACCAAGATTGGAGACTCAAATTAAACTCAAGGCACTTCAAAGACCCGAAATTTCCCGGAAAACCACGAGAAAGAAGAGTAGGAGTGTTGAAAATGGAGGAATATGGAAGAATTTGTGAAAATTTTAGGCAAAAGTTGAAGAAATTTGTGAGAAATTGATGTTTTGGGGTCAGGGTTTGAGAGGAGGTAGAGAGAGAAAGGGGAAAAATAAGGAGAAGAAGAGGAAATAAGAGAGGAGAGAGAGAGAAGAGGGGCGCGCCCGGGTAATAAACCCAGATCGCCGCGCCCTCTCCCGAATATGTCGCGCTCGCGGAAAATCTCCCACGCCCGCGAAGAGACCGCGGGGCAACCGCGGGAACCTCCTGGAATTTTTAGAATTTTTATACCTGACGGGGGCCGCGCCCTCTCCAGATTTGCCGCGCCCTCTCCAAAACCTCCCGCGCCCGTGGAGAGGCCGCGGGGCAACCGCGGGAAGTCCCTAGAATGGATTTCCAAATGAGCTTGAATTTAGGCCGCGCCCTCTCCAAACATGACGCGCCCTCTACAAAACCTCCCACGCCCGCGGAGAGACCGCGGGAAGTCCCTGGAATGAAATTCAATTTTGCTTGATATGAAGGCCGCGCCCTCTCCAGATTTGCCGAGGCCTCTCCAAAACTTCCCGCGCCCGCGGAGAGACCGCGGGGCAACCGCGGGAAGTCCCTGGATCGAAATGCCTCAAAGAGGTGAAAAGGTCCCCGAGGTCTCTCCAAACCCTCGGGGAGCCCTCTCCCCAGCACTCTAAACTCTTCTTCAAACCCCTTCTTTCCAACAAGTGATGATAATAGGCAACCTACAAAACGAACACAAAACCAACTCAAAATAAAATCAAAAACCAATCAAGGAAAAATAAAAGAAAAGAAAGGAAAGAGAAATGAGATGAGAATCAGCTTTTGGTTAACATCATTAGCTCGACGTGCGCCACCATCTCAAGGTGGCTTAAAAAGAATCATTTTGTGAACAAGTCCAACAAACACTCCATCATAGTACTTCTTGAGCCGATAACCATTAACTTTGAATGAAGATGAGGAGTTCAAAGGAGAAATCTCCACGGCACCATTATCAAAAAAATCTTTCACCAAGAATGGTCCACTCCATCTTGACATTAGCTTTCCGGGGAACAACTTCATCCTTGAATTGTAGAGGAGGACTTTGTCACCTACATAAAACACCTTTTTCTCAATCAACTTGTCATGAACCTCCTTGGAGCGAGCTTTGTAGGTGCTAGCACAATCGTAAGCATCAAGTCGAAGTTCCTCTAACTCATGAAGATCCAACCACCTCTTCTCCCCCGCACTAGCTAAGTCAAAATTTATCTTCTTGATGGGCCACAAGGAACGATGTTCAAGCTCTACCGGGAGATGGCACGATTTGGCATAGACAAGGCGATATGGAGTGGTACTAATAGGCGACTTGAAAGCCGTCTTATAAGCCCAAAGAGCATCATCTAACTTGTCCGACCAATCCTTTCTATTCCTTGCAACCGTCTTCTCAAGAATGAGCTTTATTTGACGATTGGAGACCTCGACTTGGCCACTCGATTGAGGATGATATGGAAGGCCGAACCGTTGATGCACTCCATGTTGCCTCAACATCTTTTGGAAGGCGTTGTGAACAAAATGAGATCCGTTATCGCTTATCACAGCCTTAGGCATGCCAAACCTTGGGAAGATGATTTTGTTGAACAACTTCAACACTACTTTGTGGTCATTAGTAGGGGAGGCAATGGCCTCTACCCATTTAGAAATGTAGTCCACAGCCACAAGTATGAATTGATTACCATATGAAGATGGGAATGGTCCCATGAAGTCAATCCCCCAAACATCGAACACCTCTAACTCAAGAATAGGTTGTTGAGGCATCTCATTCCTCTTGGAGATATTCCCAACCCTTTGACATCGGTCACATGACTTCACAAAGCCCCATGAGTCCTTGAAGAGATGCGGCCACCACAAACCACATTGAAGAACCTTGGTAGCGGTCTTGGAAACACCCATATGCCCACCACTAGGGTCCGAGTGGCACATCCTTAAAACACTAGGCACCTCTTCATTTGGAACACAACGCCTAAGTAAGCCATCAACCCCTCGTTTGTATAAGATTGGATCATCCCACAAGTAATGTCTTGCCTCCCTTTTGATTTTCTTCCTTTGGTTCTTTGAGAAGGAGGGTGGAAACTCCCCACAGGCTAGAAAATTCACCAAGTCGTCATACCATGGGAGTTCTTTCACCTCTATGGCATATAAGAAGTCATCAAGCATTCTATCCTCAATTGGTGAACCATCATCATGAATTTGATCACCCTCAAGGCGAGAAAGATGGTCCGCCACAACATTCTCCGCACCCTTCTTGTCCCTAATCTCAATCTCAAAAGTTTGCAATTCAAGCACCCATCGAATCAACCTAGGCTTGGACTCTTTCTTGGCAAAGAGATACTTGAGGGCCGCATGATCCGTGAAGACTATGATCTTGGAACCCAACAAGTAACAACAAAATTTCTCAAAAGAGTGCACAATTGCTAAAAATTCCTTTTCCGTTGTTGTGTAGTTCTTTTGAGCCCTATTGAGTGTCTTGGACATATAATAAATCACATGAAGCTTCTTTTCTACACGTTGTCCCAAAACACCTCCAATCGCCCAATCACTCGCATCACACATCAATTCAAAAGGAAGATCCCACCTTGGGGCTTGAACAATAGGAGTGGAGATTAGGGCCTTCTTCAATCTATCAAATGCCTTCAAGCATTTGTCATCAAAAATGAACTCAACATCCTTTTGAAGAAGGTCATTTAGGGGCTTAGCAATAAGTGAAAAATCCTTGATGAATCTCCTATAAAAACCCGCATGACGAAGGAACGATCTCACACCCTTGACATTCACCGGAGGTGGAAGTTTCTCAATCACTTCTATTTTTGCCTTATCCACCTCAATGCCTCTATTTGAAATCTTGTGCCCAAGCACTATACCCTCCTCCACCATGAAGTGGCATTTCTCCCAATTCAAAACAAGATTGACCTTAACACATCTTTCTAAACACTTCTCAAGGTTCACAAGGCACTCCTCAAATGAAACACCCCCCACCGAAAAGTCATCGATGAAGACCTCCATTTCCTCCTCCAACATGTCCCCGAAAATACTCATCATGCACCTTTGGAATGTAGCGGGTGCATTGCATAACCCAAAGGGCATTCTTCGATAGGCAAAGGTCCCATAAGGACATGTGAAGGTAGTTTTATCTTGATCATCGGGGTGGATGGGGATTTGGAAGAATCCTGAATATCCATCGAGGAAACAATAAAACTTGTGCCTTGTTAGTTTTTCAAGCATTTGATCAATAAATAGAAGAGGGAAGTGATCCTTCTTGGTGGATGTGTTTAGACGTCTATAGTCTATACACATCCGCCAACCCGTGACCGTCCTAGTTGGAATGAGCTCACCCTTCTCATTCTCAACCACGGTCATGCCCCCCTTCTTTAGAACGACATGCACGGGGGAGACCCACCTTGAGCTAGAGATGGGGAATATGATTCCCGCATCCAATAGCTTGGTGATCTCCTTCTTTACTACCTCTCCCATTTGGGGATGTAGTTTTCTTTGTCGTTCAATAGAAGGAAGGGCGCCTTCCTCAAGTGTTATGTGGTGTTGGCACAAGGCGGGGCTTATACCTTTAAGATCATCAATTGTGTATCCCAAAGCAACTTGGTGCTTTCTCAAAACACCACATAACGCTTGAGCTTGGCTCACGCTCAAGGATGCACTAACTATCACGGGGTAAGTGGAATGAGAGCCCAAGAACTCATACCTAAGGTGTGATGGTAGAGGTTTGAGCTCTACCATAGGCACACCATTACCTTCCTTTGATGTGGCCGTTTGCAAAGCTTCTTGGCTTGAGATTTTCAAGCACATTTGCTCATCCACTTCCTCCATGCTTCCATTAAGCAATTCCTCATAGAATGCCATCTCCTTCCATGGTGTACCTACTTTGTCCTTGTTCAACAAAACATTCTCAAGAGCATCATTAGAGGTGAGCAAGTGCTCATGCATGGAAGACACAACATGATCAAGTGAATCAATCATCATGAAATTTTCTAGAGAAGAAGATGGATACTTCATGCTTTCATTCAAGTCAAATTCAATGACCTCATCTCCTACCTTAAGGGAAATCTTTGCACTCCTCACATCAATCATAGCCCCCGAGGTAGCAAGAAAGGGTCTACCTAAAATGATTGGAATGGTAGCATCTTCATCCATTTCAAGCACAATAAAATCCACTGAGAACACAAACTTCCCAACCCTCAATGGAACATCTTCTACCTTACCTTTTGGAAACTTGATTGACCTATCGGCTAATTGCAAGGTAATGTTAGAAGGTAAGAGTTCCCCTAGCTCAAGTCTTTGATAAACCGAATATGGCATTATGCTCACACTAGCTCCCAAGTCACATAAGGCATTATCAATTTGCATCTTGTTAATTGCACAAGGGATGGAGAAGTTTCCGGGGTCTTTCAATTTGGGTGGCATTTTGTTCATGATGATAGCACTACAATTTTCGGTCAAATTGATAGTCTCCACAACCTCACAATTTCTTTTCCCACTCAAAATGTCCTTGAGGAATTTGACATAATTTGGCATTTGGTTGATCACATCGGTAAAAGGTAGAGAAAGATGAAGTTGTTTTAGCATATCAATGAATCTCCCAAATTGTTCATCTAATTTGTGTCTCATGAATTTTTGTGGGTAAGGGAGCTTGGGTTTCACAATTCTTTCTCTACTCTCACCTCTCTAGGTGTCTCAACCACAACCTCATCCAATGATGCCCTACTCCCCTCTTCTTCAACCAAGGCTTCCCTAGGAATCTCCTTATCTTCACCCTTCCTAGGCAATCTCTCCTCAAGAACCTTACCACTCCTTGTAACAATAGCATTCACGTGTTTCTTGGGATCAAGACCTTGGGAAGGTAAAGAAGAAGGGCTTGCATGATCTGATCTTTCAAAGCATTAGCAAGTTGAGAAATTTGGTTTTCAAGCATTTTATTGTGGGTCATCATTTCATTGAACTTTTTATCACTAACGGCCATGTATGTGTTCAACAACTTGGTTTGATTCTCAATTATTTCTTCCAAATTGGTCCTTGGTGAAGAAGGTTGTGAATAGGAATGTTCTCCTTGAGTCCTTAGAACAAATCTAGGTGGGGGACATCTTTGAGCATTATTTTGAAATTGCCCCTCCCTTGATTGTTCCAAGTACCCCTATTTTGATTTTGACCATAACCTTGATTATGGTTACCACCACCTTGATTATGGTTACCACTACCTTGGTTGTGATTTCCATAACCTTGGTTTTGATTACCATAATTTTGGCTTTGATTTTGGCCACTATAACCTTGGTTATTATAGCTACCACGAGAACCTTGGTTCCCTTGGTTTCTATAACCACCACCTTGGTTATAGTTGTCAAAATTGCCTTGGTTTTGGTAGTTCTTATTCCATTAAACTCTTTGATTATCAAACCTTTGAGCATTATTATTTGACACATAATTCACGTGCTCACTCTCATTGTTATCAAACTCATCATCACATTCATTAGAGCAATTACTAGAGTCATGATCATACGATCCACATGCATCACAAAACAAACAACCCATAGGCATATTATGTGAAGAGGGAGAGGGTTGAGAGTTAGAAAGAGTACCTCTCCCCTTAAGTTGGGAGGGAAGATTTGAAGCTTGGGAAGAAAAAGAAGCGCTCTCCAACTTGGCTTTGATTGTGGTCATCTCCTTTCCCAAGTTTGTCATTTGGGAGGAAAGGTTATTGATCGCATTTAGATGGTCCACCGAGTACAATGAAGATTGCTTGCTTGAAGAGTCTCTCTCCCCATCTTGCCAATCTCTATAGTATGTCACCACGTCCTCAATAATGTCCACCACTTCTTCTTCGGTCTTGTTCATGATAGGACCCCCGGCCCCCCCATCAAGGCATGACTTGCCTTGGGGACTTAAACCGCCATAGAAGATTTGGACCACTTGGTATGTTGGGATTCCGTGGTGAGGGCACTCCCTTTGATACTCTTTGTATCTCTCCCATGCTTCATAAAGGCTTTCATTTGGCCTTTGCTTGAACCCTTGAATCAAGGCTCTTGCCTCCGCCGTCTTCTTTTGAGGGTAGAAGCGGGACAAGAAGGCCTTTGTAACATCGTCCCATGTTCTCAAGGAGTTGGGCTTCACTTCTTTATCTAGCCACTCTAAGGATCATCCTATGAGAGAGAAGGGGAACAACTTGAGGCGTATGAACCCTTGAGAAACTCCGTTGATTTTGATGGTGTTGCAATATTTCTCAAATTCTTTAAGATGGTTCAACGGGCTCTCATTCTTAGCCCCACTATATTGCCTCTTCTCAATTAAGGTGATCATGGTCGGTCGAATTTCGAAATCATTTGTCGGTGTTGTAGGCGGAGCTATGCCGCTCTCAAACCTATAAGCACCGGGTATTCCTAGCTCCTTCAAGGCCACTCTCTTATTTTCTCCCATGACTTGCTCTTCTTCAATCTCTTCTTCACTTGAAGAACTATACCCCAAGGATCGATTAGCTATTCTTCTCCTTGAGAGAGTCCTTTCGATTTCTGGGTCAAAAGGCACAATGGATCGATCACGAGCTCTATGCATGCAAAACTCAAAGAAAAATATTAGTAGCACGGCTACAAGTGTAGCCTAAAAAACAAAATCTTTTTGTATTTTCAATTAAAATGAAGTAGACTCAACAACAAAAGCTAAGCACCAATAGCGCTCCCCGGCAACGGCGCCATTTTGACAAGAGGAAAATGTATGTCGTTATCTACCCTTCCCCCAAGTCAAACTAAATTTGTAAACACCTAACCAACCTTATATGAATATAGGCCAAGTTAAGGGTCGATCCCTAGGGAATGCAATGATGAAAACTAGAGTCTAAGTCAAGCTACCTCGAAGATGGAGTTGAGATTATGGTTGGCACTATGGTAAACTAAAACAAGTCTAATCAAGTAAACAAAGGTCTAAACACTAGGGATATGGGTTCCACATGCAAGTTCAATGATAATGCTAATTTAGAGCTCAATCAATTAATTCAAGTATTGCAATGGACAAACAATAGTAGCAATCAAGAGAGTTCAAATGCTATCTCCTATAGGCCGATCTAGAAATCACTATGAATGGCAAATCAAGAAGAATCACAAGCAAACCCAATCAATTAGAGCAACTTTCAATTCAATTGTTCATGTCATTAAGAGTTGCAATGCAATCTAGATTAATCTTATAGGTTGATCACTCCTAGTCTAATCAATCACATGCAAAACTATGTCAACCAATTTAATTGCAACAAATCAATCAATCAAAGAGCATCAACTAGCAATCTCATTAATCAAACATGCTTCCCCCTTTCCCTAGCAACTAATCTACTCACTAATCATGGTGAAATTCAAGAACAAATAACTAGAAATTGCATTAATCATCATTCTATATCAAAATCTAAGAGAAATAAAAAAGATTCAACAGTATCAAATTCAAATCCAAAGAAAAACAAGCAACAAGCATAAATCAAATAGCAAGTAAGTAAGAGATGAAAGAAGGAAGAGATTCTCACTAATATTGATGATTGAAAATGAAGAAATCCAAACTTGATTGATCAAATGTTGAGTTACAAATCCAAAACCAAGAACTTCTCTCTCTAAAACTAAGCTGATGAAATATTATCCAAAAAAAAGTCGGTTACAAAAAGGAATTACAATTCTATTTATAGGTAAAGAAGAAACCGGCAAATCCTGCGACCTCTCTCGATGAATCGCGGCCGCGGAGAAATGGTTACGGAACCCTCCGCGTGCTTTCTAGGCAACACCCACGCCCGCGGCAAGATAAACCCGCGCTCGCGGCCAAAGATGCCGCGCCCGCGGCTAATCCCCTGCTCCCAAAACTCAATCAGGGGGCTACGGTCTCTCTTAGATGGAGCGCCATCTCCAGATTTTTCGCGCCCGCGGAGAGCCCGCGGGGAAACCGCGGAAAGCTCTTTCCAAAATCTTGCAATTTGCTCTTCTTGAGCCCGCGCCCGCGGCTCCACTGACCCGCGCCCGCGGCCTGCTGGAAATACCTTGGAGACCTCTCTGAGGCCTCTCCAAGGCCTCTCTAAGCCCTCTCTAGCCAAATGCTTCTTCCTTACTTGATCATTAAGGTCCCAACTTGATTCCTTTGCAAAGGTGATTCTCCAAATACCTACACAAGCAAACAAAGAAAGGAAATAAAAGGAAAAAGAGCCAAATAAAAGGAAAACACGAGGAAAACACGAGAACCATAAAGAAAAGAGGAGGAAGAGAAACCTAAGGAAAAAGGACCAAAAATAAGAGAAGAAAGCATGAAAAAGGGAAAGAAATAACCCTAAAAGACTACCCTATGAATGCCATATATGACACTCATCAACAAGTGGGAGGAAAATCGAACTTGATGAAGTTCGAGAGGACGAGCAACAAAATCAGATTGACAGTCAAAGTGCTCAAAAAGCATCTGTTGACGCTGGTCAAAATGTGCAGAGTCAAACCAACAATGCAAATGCTTAGTCCGTTACCCTGCGTTGGTCTCAGAGGCCCAGATCTCAACCTGATAGATATCTTGGTATTGTATTAACCGAGAATCAAAACATCCTGGTGGTGGATGGAGACGAACAAGCAAGCGATGGCAAGCATCGACTCTACTAAATGGAAAGAGGCCATGAGATCTGAAATGGATTCCATGTTTGAAAATCAAGTATGGGACTTGGTTGACTTACCCGAGGGTTACACACCTATCGGATGAAAATGGATTTTCAAATTGAAAACCGACAAAGATGGAAATGTATTCATTTACAAAGCTAGATTGGTAGCAAAAGGTTACAGGGAAATTCATGGTATTGATTACGATGAAACCTTTTCTCCGGTCGCAATGCTTAAATCCGTTCGGATCCTTCTAGCGCTTGCTGCATATTATAACTATGAAATATGGCAGATGGACGTCAAAACCGCCTTCCTTAATGGGATTTTTAAAGAGACTGTGTACATGACACGGCCTGAAGGTTTTGTCGACCAAAACAAAGCCGGGCTAGTGTGCAAGCTTAAAAAGTCCATTTACAGGCTAAAGCAAGCTAGCAGAATTTGGAATCTGCGATTTGATGAAGCCATCAGTAAGTTTGGTTTTATCAAGAATCCAGATGAATCTTGTGTTTACAAGAAGGTCAGTAGGAGTGACATCGCCTTCTTAGTCTTATATGTCAATGACATATTGCTCATTGGAAACAGCATTCCAATGTTAGAGTCTGTAAAGGCCTGGCTTAAAAAATGTTTTTCAATGAAAGACTTGGGAGAGGCTCAATACATATTAGGCATCAAGATCTATAGGGATAGATCTAAGAGGATGATTGGATTGTGCCAGAGTATTTACGTTGATAAGGTACTGACTCGATTCAACATGAAGGAGGCCAAGAGAGGTCACCTACCCATGTCACATGGCATAACCCTAAGCAAGAAGAAGTGTCCACAGACACCTGATGAGCGGGAAAGGATGAATCAGATTCCATATGCTTTGCTAATTGGATCGATCATGTATGCCATGATATGTACTAGGCCAGATGTATCGTATGCCTTGAGTGCTACGAGCCGATACCAATCAGACCAAGGAGAGGCGCATTGGACTGCGGCCAAGAATATCCTTAAGTACATGAAAAAGGAACAACGGCAAATTCCTGGTGTATGGTGGCTCTGAAGAATTAGTTGTTGAAGGTTATACCGACGCAAACTTCCAGCTAGACATAGACGATTTCAAATCGCAATTTGGAAGTGTGTTTAGTTGGAAGAGTGCCAAGTAGAGCACAACAGCAGATTCTACAACGGAAGCCGAATTCTTAGCAGCTGCTGAAGCGGCTAAGGAAGCTGTTTGGATTCGTAAGTTCGTTGGTGAACTTAATGTTGTACCCTCTATCAAGGGTCCAATAGCCCTCTATTGTGACAACAATGGAGCTATTGCTCAGGCCAGACAGCGAAGGGAACATCAGAAGGTCAAACATGTCAAGCGGCGATTTCACATGATAAGAGAATGGAAATTAGAGGGTGAAATCAGAATTTGTAAAGTTGGAACGGATGACAATGTAGCCGATCCACTTACTAAACCTTTGCCTCAAGTGAAGCATAACAAGCACATTGAGGCAATGGAAATCAGGCACGTCGGAGATTGGCTTTGATTTCCCTGTTTAGTTTTTTTTTTTTAATTTTTGAACATTTTAATGTAAGATACTAAGAAAAACCATTCAAGTTTTGAAGTAATTTAAATTTCATACAATTTTATCACTCCGTTTGCTATTTAATTGTGGTTTAGGATTAAATAAAGAGTCCATTCGATTATGAGAATATTCAAAATAGGGCATCAAGATCAGTCTTGATTAGAAAACACCTATTAAGTGAACATTGAATATTATAATCGAAAATTATCCCTAATCGAGGTCATTTAAACGATGGACGATTATTGACCACTTGAGATTAGTGTGTAGTTTGATATATAGCACCGTTTCTTGTGCTACAAGGACATGATTGTCATAAATCTTTTGCACAGGTATTGGTTTAGAACCATACTGGATCGACCTATGAGAATACTTTAAGAGATTTAAAAATCGTCATAAGTATGCTTCTCATTATGGCTATCGGAACCTATTTCCTCAACCATGAGTATTGTGAGATCTCTTGTTTGAGTACTAGTCCGTTTTGATGTTAGTCAAACGTCTGCCATAAAAGGGGATTATAACGGAAACCCTCGAGCGGCTAGGTCTTCTCAGTAAGAGAAGCTACATTACAAGACGGGGAATGTCCCCCTACTAAAATAGGGAAGATGTCTTTGTTGTTTACAAGGCCTCTTGAAGAGCGAGACTGTGAAAATGCATGGCCGTGCTCGGATGGATTTTAGAAATCATCTGTTTATTTACAGTCGGAATCGGATATCGAGAAACACTTCTATACGTAATAAGGATGACAAATAAATCTTACCTTATAGTTCATGAAGATACATTAAGTAACATAGGAAAAGGGATATACACTAAAAGCACACTTGTCACGAAGGACAAGTGGGAGATTGATGGGAATGGTGTCCTTTGAACAAGAGTATTATTCCGATAGAGGCTTCAGAATTATTATTAAGCTAATTATTCAGTGAGGTCAAGTGATCGGAATGCCTAGATAGAGGCCGCTTCCGATCAGTAACATTAATGAGTAATTAATATTACAGCTTAATCTTGATTGAACCCTTCGGGTCACACCCAAGCAACTAACGATCCGACGCGACGAATTAATCCAAAAGGAATTAACAAGTCACTCGAGTATTGTGAACAAAGATGTCGGATTCCGAGCTTAGAGCGTCGGAACCGAATCTTAAAAGTCGGGCAAAAATTAAGGAATTGGCAAGATGGGAAAATGCTTCAAGTAACAAGTAAAAACCCTAGCCACGCGAAGGCTAGGGAAGCGCGTCACGTGGCAGCGCACATGGCAGCACACGTGGCCACTAAGTGGCGGCGTGCCACGTGGCAGCGCGCCAAGGTGGCGGCTTGCCACGCGATAGCATGCCAAGTGGCAGCACGCCAAGGTGGCGGCGTGCCATGTGGTAGCGTTCCACATTCGGAGTTGCTTAAAGATGAGGCGTTTCTCTCTGCCTATGGTCTAAGTACCATGTTTGAGAGACGTATGTAACCCCTCAACCGGATTTTCTATGTGTTTGTTTCATATTACTTGACTTCTTATTTTTCTAATCGGTTGACTTCCTTTTTTCTAATCGGTTGATCCCAATCAAACGCCTACCAAACATGCTGCTTAGGTCCGAAAGAATCTTTTAGAGTAGAGGGGAGCATAGGTGGTCCAGAAGGATGGGATAAGCTCCGACAGACCTATTAGCTTGTAAGATTTGTTTTTCTTTTTATTTAACTAATCTTTGCTGGTTGTCCTACCTTAGAGTGGAAGTAAGGTTGTTCCTCGGTCGATTACCAAGATGCTCAAACGGAATCGGCCGGATGACCCTAAGAAGAACCCCTACCAAGGCAGCAAAAACCCAAACAACCCAGACGACATCGTCTGTGCCGCCGGGGCAGGAAAGACCAACGATCGGGGGTAAGGGCCATGCTGTGTTGAAGGTTCTCAGCGAAAGTGCTGAGATTGGTAGTAAAGAGTCGGGCGTTTTAGAGATGCCGAAGGGTGGCATGCCACCTGGAGCTGCATTCGGTTCTGCAGCGGCTGTAGGCACTAGGGACCCTTAATCTAGAGCCCAAGGTATGAATAGTCTAGAGCTCCCATGGCCGTTTGACTACTTAGTGCGAGTAAAATCCTAGACTTCTCAGTCTGGAGATTCGCCGAGCAGCCGACACGATATTAGTGCCAGCTATGCTGCTTCCTCACAAAACCCTTCTTCTGGTGCGGATACATCCCACAGATGGCCAGATATAAAACAGTATGCCAAGCGGATGTAGAGGATCCTAACCCGGTCAGATATGGACCGGCTCCCTAGATTGTAGCAGGTCAACTTTGACCAGATCCTTGCCTGCTGGCTGAGGTAATTTGTACCCTTTTCTTGATGTATAATTTGTAAGAGAGTTGGCTAACTCTTTTTCAACGCCTGTGCCTTTTCAAGCAATTCTGAGGGTAGACGGGTTAAAAACCCCATTTAGGAAGAAGCAGGAGGAGGTAAGAGACGCCAAAAACCGGGCGACGTTGAAACTTAAGCCATGGAGATGCAACAGGAGGAACTTGTCAAGGAACTCATGGCTGCGGTGGAGATGACCAATAACAAAGTTACCGCCATGGAGCTTGAGCTAAAAAATGCTAAGTCTAACCTCAAAGCTTTGGAAGCGGCTGACATAGAGAACACCAAGCTGAGGGCAGACGTCAAACAACTCTAGGTGGAAATGGCTAACATGTAGGTGGAGCATAGTGCTACGCTTAAGAAGGAGCAAGAGCGGCTGGTGGCGGAAAACTAGAAGGATTGCGAGGAGCGCATGAAGCTAACTTGGAGTCTCGTTGATCCGCACACCGACTAGGAGTACTTCAATTTGAGGTATCAGCACACTTCTGAGGTTTACGATGCCCTGCAGCTTTCTGAGCCGGCACCGCCTCCCTTCAAGGAGTGGGCCTCTTCCTTAGGCATCGAAATTGCCTCAAACGAGGAAGACGAAGAGGAAGAGCCCAAGGATCGGGCTTCGATTGACCCTATCCAGGCTCAACCTGATCAGACCGCGGCTGACCTTCCGCCTAGTCAAACCCAGGCGGTGCCTCCTCCTTAGCAGCCTTAAATTCTCAGCGGCAGTATGCCAATAATATCTTCTCCGGCCTGCGCGCCATGTATTTGTATGTAGTGAACCAATAATTTAATTGTTTTTTGTTTTTTCCTCGGATAGTTATCCGGTCAACATTTTCTCTCGGCTCTTATGTCCGGGTTTTATTTATGAAAGTACCGATAGAGTTGGTTTTGATTCAATTTGATACAAGTTTTTGCATTTTCGACTTTTGCGTATACATGTGAATTTGCCTAACTTATCAAAAGGATGCGACAACCGGCTGTACATGCCCCTGGGCGGCTGTGTGGTTGGTTTCAAAACTTGATTGATTGGCTTGGTAACTTTAGATACTTTAAAGTGATAGGAATGGTGTCCTTCGAACAAGTGTATTATTCCAATAGAGGGTTCAGAATTATTAGAAAGCTAATTATTTAGTGAGGTCAAGTGATCGGAATGCCTAGTTGGAGGTCGCTTCCGATCAGTAATATTAATTCGTAATTAATATTACATCTTAATCTTCACTGAACCCTTCGGGTTACACCCAAGAAACTAACGATCCGACACAACGAATTATCAAAATACCCCTAACATCGGAATGCCCCGAGCAAACCGAGTCCTAGGGGCACTTGGTATAGCATGGTTTCCAGCATGTGCACCAAACCGAGCTTAGTTTGGCAGGTTGGTGCTGCGGCATGCTAGCGCACCACTGCTAACGCTACTACTAGTACATGGCTAGCAAGTCGTGCCAGCATGTGCGAGCAGCAGCAGCATCAAGCTAGCAGTGCTAGCTAGCCAACAACGCGCTAGTGTGCTAGCACTACTAGTAGTGTGGCGAGCAGTGCCCTCGGCCAGCAGCCCGCAAGCATACGAGGCATGCTGGGCCGAGGCAGTAGCACTGCCACAAATGCATGCGCCTAGCAGCACGCCTAGCCGCACGCACCAAGCGCCAGCAAGGCTGCTTGGGTGCCAAGGCATGGTTTGCCACATGGCAGTCTCTCATTGGAGCTGAGAGAAATGAGGAGCGGTTTGTGGGAGTTTTGGGGATTAAGGTTTGGTCCCCCCTGAAAGGAATAGTGTCCTTCGAAGAAGTGTATTATTCCGACGGGGGTTCGGAATTATTAGAAAGCTAATTTTTCAGTAAGGTCAAGTGATCGAAATGCCTGGGTGGAGGCCGCTTCCGATCAGTAATATTAATGCATAATTAATATTACAGCTTAATCTTGACTGAACCCTTCGGGTTACACCCAAGCAACTAACGAGCCGAAGCGACGAATTAATTAGGAATTAATTAATAAGTCGACTGAGTAATTAATATTTAAACGTCAGAAATTTGAGCTTGAAGCGTCGAAATCAAGCGTCGGAAGTCGAGTCGAAAATAGTAAAAGACAAGACGTGAAAATAATAATAAATCAACATTGACCAAAATACCCCTAGCATCGAAAACCGAGTGCTAGGGGGCGCGGCAAATGCTAGCAGCACGCACCAAGTGCGGGGCTAGGCTAGCATACCGTAGCAAGAAGCCAGCACTAGTGTGCGTGGCTGTGCTAGCATACGGCAGCTAGCAGCCCGCACAATTGGTGTGTGGCTTGCTAGGCCGTGGCAGTTAGTAGCCCGCTCCAATGTGCGAGGCATGCTAGCAGGCCGTAGCTAGTAGCCCGCACTAATGTGCGAGGCATGCTAGCAGGCAGCAGCTAGCACCCCTCATATTGTGCGCAGCGTGCTGGCAGCTAGCCTCGGCTAAGCAGCCCGCGCTTGGTGCGTAGCCTGCTGGGACGTAGCACATGGCAGCCCACCTTGAGTGCCTTGGTGCCTAAGTGTGGGTGCCACGTGGCGCAATTTAATTGGGGGCTATGAGGTTGAGGTGGCCGGTTATGGGAGTGAGAGTGGGGAGCAAGTTTGGCCCCCCCTCCTCCAAATGGTCCTCATCTACTTCTCCTTGTATGCTTGCCACTTGTTGATTTGTTACTAGTTTGATTATTAATTTTATTTTAGCTTTAAAATAAAATGGGAAAATCAAATTCTCCCACATTGTTGGGAGAGCTTTTCACACTCTTGCATTTCCCTATAAATACCCAACTTGGGGTATTCACAAAAGCATTTGAGTAAGAGTTGGAAAAGGCATCACTAGTAGTGAAAACCTTTGAACTCAAGAGTTGAAAAAGGCATCACCTTTGTGAAAACCTTTGAACTCAATTACTCGGGTTTCGGTCGGGCCTTGCTAACTCCAAGGCATTGGACCTAGTCGGTGTTTGAGTTGTGGGTGGACTTCCGTTGGAGGTCGTCGTATTTTCGAGGCTAGCTTTCGAAGTAAGAGCCCCTCGAGGTCAGGCGAAGCACGCGTCAAAGGTATAATTATTATCTTAATCTTGTCATTAGTTAATTATGTTTATGGTTTTACTTATTGCGATTGCGGTCTTGGTTTTGGGTTTGTTTCCGTGGTGAGTCGGACTCACCAAACCTTAACAACATTATCGAAGCCTCGCTCGTTATTTTTGAAATCATTTTATTTTTCAAGTTGTTTTTATGGCTTAATTTTTCTTGTTTTAAGTTGCTAATTAGATTAGTAGCTCGTTTTTATTAATTTTAAGCCCGTATTAGAGCTGACTTCAGCTTCCGAACCCAAATTTCGACCCAAAAATAGTGAATTTTGGGTGGAAAAGGCGTTCTGGAAATGGTTTTACCCTTTTAGGTTTCGGTTTTTTGCTAAAAAACGACCAGAATTGCACTTTTCGAGGGATTTTTCGTTTGACGAAAAATTTGAAGTCTTTCTAACCTTGAAAATTAATTACATATTTATGGTGGTTAAGTAATTGGTTCAATCCTTATTTTATATGCAATTTTTAATCCTCTTTAGACATGATTACTTGGTAGTAATTTGTGTTTGAAAGCTTGGTTTTATTTTTTCACATAATTGCAAATTAATTGCATTAAGTGTGAAATTGTTGTTCTTTGAGGCTTTTAAGTACTAAAGATTCAATCTTTAATTATATTAAATGATTGAAACTTTAAAGTTACTAAATTCCATTAATTTTTGTTGAACTTTGTTGATTTAATCATTTCTAAGTTGATTGGAATCATAAAGTTTGAAACTTGTGATAGAAAATTGTTTATCTTCATATTAGAAGATATAATTTTTCAAGGATTCACAAGTATTGAAGTTGGAATCTTTATTGAACTTATGTTCATTTTTTTTTCCAAACTCCCTCTTACTTTGTCAAAATCTCAAGATTAATTTAAATTGATTAAATTAATAGTGAGAAATTTCCTTATTTTGTTGCACCAAGTTAAACCAATTTTATTAAAGAATGGTTCTTGGAATATTTTTTGGTTTTATGCACTTGGATGAATTTATTTAAGTTGGACTTTTTTTTATTTTCATTTTTCCTCAAAATTAATTGATTCTAAAATTAATTTAGAATTGATTAAGAATGTCACACAAAATCGGGAATTTTTCCCGAGGCATGAGCATACAAATCGAGGCCTAAGAGCCACAAACAAGCTCTCGGCCAGCTAGGCTGCTCACGCAGCCCACATGAGGCTGCCAAGGATGCTGGGCGCCTCGAGTGGTATGTGGTGCGAGGTGTGCGCATGGGCAGCAGGCCTGTGCGTGCGTGTGTGCGAGGGAGGTAAGTGGCTGCTGCTCGCTGCCAGCAGCATGGCGCGCCAGCCAGCAACAAGCAGCAGCACGGTGCAGCAGCAGCATGGTGTTGTGCGTGCTGTGCGTGCTGCTATGCTAGGCAGGCCGTGGCTGGTGCGAGCATGAGTGTGTGTGTGTGTGCTTGGTGCTATTGCGGGGAGTGTGTGTGGGTGTGCTACGTGCTTGCGGCACGATGCGCACAACCTCACACTTGGCACATTCGCCCCGGGTTTTTAAGGCAATGCTATTTTGCGGATTTTTCCGTTTTAATTATTTTTTAATTTAATTTGGTTTTAATTATTTTAATTGAGATTTTGGAGGCTAGGCCTCGGTTTTTGAGCGGCATTTGCAAAATTCTATTTTGGCAAATAATTGGGTTTTACCGGCTTAATTAATTGGATTAATTTAGTTGGATGCGGAATTTAGTGGGAGCTTCAAATATTTATTGCGCTTATTTACATAATCGGTTAAAACAACTTTGACTAGTTTTAATTAGGCGTGTTAATCGGATTAACCACCTAGATTAGTTACTAGTTATCGCGTGTTTATGCATTGTTACTTGTTTTATCGTTGTAAAATGCATGGGCCATTCACAAGTAGTGAATGGATGGATGGAATGTATATTCTCTCACAGGTTTAATAAAATGGCAACTAGTGGGGCCCGATTAGGATAGAAAATACGGACTGCGATCCGTGATGTATTTTTGTAAATCTAAATACGATCTGCGTACCGTTGAGTATTTTTGTACCTTAATATTTAGATTAGTCCTAATCGTAGATACTAGTAGTTGCATAAGTTTGGTCAAGTCTTGAACACAGAGGTTCTTGGAAGATGAAGCCATGAAGTTGCAAAAGAAGACCTTTTGAAGACTTGAAGAATTCAAGGGGTCATGCTAGTTGCCAAATATGCATTAAAATGCTTATGCTTTACATATTTATGATAATTTATATATGAATTATATGTTAGATGCATGTTTAGGATTTCGAATGTTGTGATGATTAATTAAGTTCACTTAAATCAACCAACTTGGAAACCCTAGGTCCCTAAATATTGAGTAAAATTGCCATTCCAAAACAACACTTATCGACCTATTGAGAGTAGTGATGGGCTACGCCAAAGCAAGGCATCACTACTACTCCCTAGACTCATAAGGGATACCGGGTATGCAAGTTTGTTTTGGTTGTACTCAACGATATGAGTGATGGAGTCCTAACATGTCGTGGCAAAGTGAATAAATTGTTAAGACTGCATTAGATGCGACGATTTATTCAACCAAGAGTGGCTTGGAGCCATTAGCAAAGGATTGCTTACCTAAGTGTAATAAGTGTTAAGACAAGACAAAGCATGCTTAACCACTCACTGATTCTTTGGATCTTGGAATCGACTTATTGTCACCGAATAGGGAAAAATTTAATGTGTGAATAAGACGTTTAAATAAGTTTAAAATATATATGCGTGAATTCAATCTTATCTAGTATTATGAATGGTTTTTCATTTCAAATTCTTTCAATTATAGAACCATGTCTTCAACTAATACCGACAACAACTACATGTCCTTGGAATTCCCGGAGAAATTGGCATTTTGTCTAAATTTGACCAATTTCAAGGAATGGGAAGAAGAACTCCAGAAAACTCATCGGAATCGTTCCATGGAGTACATTCTTGACACTCCCATTCCAAGCTTCTTTGCCAAGGGAATAATGAGTGATGAGACTCATGAGACTTGGGAGATTGAGTGCTAAGACATGCCAAAGCATGCTTAGTCCCTCTTTGTTTCCTTGGATCATGGAATCAACTTATTTTCACAAAATAGGGATAATTTTATTAAATAAGATGTTAAATAAGTTTGAAATATGCATGAATTAAATTCAATATTATTTTAGCATCATGAATGGTTTTTCATTAAAATTCTTTCAATTGTAGAATCATGTCTTCAAGTAACTCAAGCAACCAGTTTTCATTGCGCTCAATTCTCAACAAGGAGAAGTTGAGTGGGCCAAATTTTCTTGACTGGCAAAGAAATTTGCGAATTGTTCTTATGCAAGAGCAAAAGGAATATGTACTTGATGAGGAAATGCCCGATGCTCCTAATGAGGAGGTGACTCAAGTTGCCCTAAACCGATGGCAAAGTGCCAATCAGGATGTCAAATGCATCATGTTGCCCACAATGTCTCCCAAGCTTCAAAAGACTTTCTTTGAGAAGGAGACAACTTTTGAGATTATTTTTGAGCTGTAGAATTTGTTCCAAGAGTAGGCCCGAACTAAGAGGTTTGAAACCCACAAACAGATCCTTGAGAGCAAGCTCAAGAGAGAAGAGTCAGTCAGCCCACATGTACTCAAAATGATAGGATTATTTGAGAACATGGGAAGGCTTGATGCTGGGTATTCAACCGAGAAGGCAATTGACATCATTCTCCACTCGCTGCAAAAAGGCTATGATTAGTTCAAGATGAACTATAATATGCACAACATGGAGAAAACCCTCACTAAGCTTCATGGTATGTTGAAGCAAGCCGTGCAAACGCTCAAGGATGAGGGAAAAACATGATATGCTCATGGTAAAAAACCGCAAGCCATTTAAACACACGGGCAAAAAGAAGAAAGGCTTCAAGGGGTAAAGTAAGAAGAACTTTTTGCCTAAGTGATGGGAAAGAGAACGGTAGGTCGTTGGGCTACCACCCCACCCAATCAAACAAAATTTGTAACTTAACTAACCCCTATTTAGCGTAGTGGTAAGTCAAGGTCGAACCCAAGGGAATGGATATCAAATGCACGATGCCTAAATCAAGCTATTTCGGAGTCAAGAAGGGGTTGAGGTAGAACTTAGGCTAAACTAGGTAATGCAAAACTTATATGAAATCAATTTAAGACACTAGGGCAATGGATCCACATGCAATCATAATGGAAACGGTAATTTGGGAGGTTAAACCGACTAAGTCAAGCGATATGAAGGAAAATCATCATGTATCCAAAAGAGCATACTAAGATGGTTCACCTAGAGGTGTAACTAGCGTCAACTACGCTAAACACTACCTAAGGAACGTCACAAAGCACCTCAATCGTGAAATTGCAAGTTTACTAATCAATGGTCCGTATCATAGCAAGCTTACAATGCAATCTAGTGTGAATAACAAGGGTGATCAAGCCTAATCAAGCACACACATGCACAAAATCAATCAACCAATTTAATCACATCATCAACTCAATCAATGTCCCCCAAATTAACCTCAATTCATCATCAATACATGCTTCACCACTACCTTAGCAAATAAACTACTCACAATCCATAAAGAACAACAAAATCAAAGCTAAACTAATCATCATTCCCAAATTCATCAATTGAAATCAAATTGAAACCAACAAAATCAATCAACTATCAATTAATCAAATCAAACAACAATACTAATGAAATCAAACTTTGAATTGCATTAAAGAGTAAAGAATCCTTACAAACTTGATAGAAATCAAATCAAATGAAGCAATCTTCAATCATCAATCATCAAACCCACACTTTCTCTCTCTAAAAATGGTAAGAACTAATGTTTTCTTTCTCTAAAATCTAATCTAATCTAATTCTCCCTTTGAAGATCCAAACTTCTCTCTATAAAAGGAATGAAATAACTAACAATCCCAAGAGGAAGTTGGGAAAGACGTCCAAAAATAGACCCACGTTGGTGCGGGCGCTCGAAGGAGTGTACCCAGGAATGTGCGCCCGCACACACCTGATGTGCGGCCGCACACTCCTCAAGTGCGCCCGCACATAGCTGCAGCTTCCTCCTTTCTATTTTGCCCTTGCTCACGAGGTGCACGCATCCTAGATGATGATGATGGAGGACAAGGTAGGCAGCAACTTCCTTGAATTTCTTGAAGAAAATGAGCCATGAGGAAGGCATAAACAAGACTTTGAAGCATGCTCCTTAAACCTCTCATTGACTTGAAACTTCTTGCACAAGCTTTAGGCATGAAAATCAATGGAAAACTATAAAAAGGAAGCCCAGGAATCCTTAGACAATCAATCACAACCTACAATCAAAGGATAAAAAGCAAGTAAAAGGGAAAAATAGCAAGTAAACAAGAAAAAGCACGAAATAGAGAAACTAACTACAAAAAGCACGAAATGAAGAAAACAAGAATAAAACTAAGGGAAACTAAAGAAAAGAAAGATAAAAAGAAATAAAAATCATCCAAAAAGGAACCAAATGAGTGCCAAAAATGTCACTCATCAAATTCCCCCAAGCTAAACTTTTGCTCGTCCTCGAGCAAAACAAAGCAAGAAAAAGAGAGGATGAAAATTTTATTGAAAACGAAAAAGAAAGACTTAAGATAAGAATGTACACTAAGACTCATTGTCGTAGGAATCACGGTTGTTTTTAGCTACAACAAGCCCTTTAAACCCCAAAGTCGCCTATGAGGACAAGTGAGGTCTCGTAAGGGTATCCTAAGAGTTTGACCCATAACTCTCCACCAAACATCAATGAGGCAAACCATAGAAGAAAAAGAAAGAAAAACAAACCTTTACGAAATGAATCAACATAAAGACTATAGAGCAAATGAATGACAATCTTTCTCAAGTAGTTAAGGTATGCACGCTTCAAGATATCCAAGGTTGATTGAAACATAGGGTATGCTAGGCATAGGAACTAGTTATCACAATTCACTTTCATCCCAAACAATCTTACCGCGTTCTTCCCACTAGTCTTAAATCTCCCTTTAGTGAGTGTCCCAATGATTCCTCGAAGGAACCGGAAAAGAAATATTTTAAGGCTACTCGACATCTTGACTATGCGTCCCCTTTCCTTAGGTAATGACCCATGATGCCCTCCCTCGAATAGTGACTCCACTATCTAGGTCAAAAGGTCTTTCCCCAAGGTTGTAACGTAAGGCATAAAGGGTAAAGGTAGGCTAAAATTTAAAAATTTGGTGGTTTTCCTAATAGTGAAGCAAAGATTGCGCATATCTTTACACCAAGACTAAGTTGTCACCAAACAAAAACAACACCCCCAAGCTTACTCGAGGCTATACTCACAAAAATATATACAAAAAGCGTGAGAACGCTTCCCCCCAAGCGTAAATGGAGCATTGTCCTCAATGCTCAAAAAGGGAGAAAACTCACATCAAAATATTTTTGAATTTTTCATTTTTCACTTTTTTTTTCTTGTTTTTCTTATATAGATAGTGCTTTGTCCTCGCCTCTTGTAACTTTGGACGGCTTTTACTCATACTCATTTGCCATTATTCACCAAGAATTCAAAACACATCAACTTCTCCACCACAAACTCCATCAAGTATGATCAATTGCTTCACCAAAAACCAAGAAAAGAAAGAAAAATGAAACAAAAGGCCAAAGAACTAAAGATGTGGCTTGAAAAGAAGGTATAAGGCTCAAATGGTTGCAAGAAGGCAAATGTAAACCCAAAAATAGAGAAAATAACAAAGTATAACAAAAAATGAAGATACCACCCCGAAAAATGTGCCTTTGTCCTTCCTAGATAGTTCGGTCTCGTGTTTGAGAATCATACATCAAGCTTTATTAGATTAGGTATGCATAGTCAAGGATCCACGCCGCTCAATCAAAGAATGTTGAAGGCTAGAAAAACAAGTAACCTCACAAGGATGTGGCAAAAACTCACTAATGGTGTCAAATCAACTATGGGAAGCAACTACCAACGTGCCACAAACAAGTAGAATCCGGCTTCATGATCCCTCTAGTTCAAACCAACTACCCTAGCATACACTATCCTAGAGTCAACCAAACATAGTCTCAAACCGTGCATACCTTTACAACCTAGGAAGAAAATCATGCAAAAGACAAAGTCCAATGTACAAGGTCCAATTCAAAAGAAAAGTGAAAATTAAAGCCTCAAAATTATACCACAAAGAAAAAGAAAGGAAATAAAAGAAAGAGAAAATAAAAGAAAATAAAAGCGAAGTAATGGAACATAGAAAAGGAAAATAGGAGAGATAACATGAAAGCACTAGAATGCAAGTTAAACAAATAAGAATCCCAATCGACAGACAAGTGATCGAATGACATCATTGTCATCGTTCCTAAACACATTACGTGTTAACAAGCATTCATCCTCGAACCATTCAACATCCCCTAAACTAAACCTATTCTATGCAACCAAGAAAAATAAAGAGAAAAATAAGAAAGATCTCACCGGCTCCAAGCTTAGCAAAAATGAACGAAGTAAGTAGAAGCCACCTCGTTGCATTCCATAAACAAAAGCTTTGACCAAAGACCAAGTGAGAAAAAGAGAATAAAAGAATCTATATACAAAGAAAATTGTTAGTAACTTCCAAATGAAAACAGCCAAAAATTCGGCAGCATAACGACAGGAAATGAAAAATATATATCAGAGACAGTGAAACATCAGGAAACATCATCAGCAACAAGAATCATCAGAGTAATAGCAGAGCAGATAGATAAAGAACAGAGCGAGTCATCATCAAAGAAACAACAGATAAAATATCACAGAGACATCAGAGCAGACAGAGGACATAGAGGCTAAGAAGGAAAAATGCGAAGTAAACCACTAACAAGGAGGAGAACCATGCAAACCATAACCAACCTAAACCAACTCCCCCAAGCTAGAAATGAGCCACCCTTCCCCCAAGCTAAACCCAACCATAGGGCAAACACAAAGCACAATCATAAAGCATGCATACGGAGGGGGGTAGCCAAAATGGCTCACTCGGCACTAAAGTAGGGGGTAGAACTAGTACTCCCCCCACCTGACGAAACAACTTCCTTCCCTTTAGCCTTACCCAACCTCCTAAGGGCATCAGCAGCAAAATAATCAGACCAGTCATCCAAGACAGGGGGCCCTGAACGACCCCATCTCCCCTCAGTCTCAGGGGAAGGGAAAGGAGCAGGGTTTGCTGGATCATAAGTCCAGTCACATCCTCCCGGCCTCCTGGAATCGTAATCCCCTTTAGAGGTCCCACGAATGGCACTATGCGCCATATGTGGGCCATCCCAGTAGGGATAGCAAAGACGGGGTCCCACCGCCTTGTCAAAAGGCTCCCACTGTGGGACAGGGCCCTCTTGGACCGGGAGATATGGATAATTCACATAAGGCTCAATATCCCCTTTAGAAACATGAAAGTCATACACCCTCCTAGCATGATAATCATAACCACCCACAAAACAAGTATTCCCCATAGAAGAAGAAGACAATGCAATAGAAAGGGCATCAATCTTGGCATGCAAGCTAGATAAATCATGCAAGGGAGGGGATGAAGGAGGAAGAGGAGTAGGAGAAGAAGTTTGAGGGATACCTCCCTTAGATGAAGAGGCCTTAGACCTTGGAAAAGCATTACCCGAAGAAGGCATGGAAACCCGACGAAAAGAAACCGGAATATCTCTCTTGGGCGGCTTCCAAGGATAGGGCGAACTCTTGTCTCTCACCATCGACCCTTCGTAGGGAATGAGGCACCAATCGGTTGTCCGAGACACCTTCCAAATAAACAAATCGTCCATGATAGTGCGCTCAATGAACTTTTGATTGATTAAGGCAAACGTGCCCAACAAACAAGACGGAGACTTCTCTCTAGGATCCTTAATCTCCACAAGATCTCCAATCATGGAAGCATATTTTTTGTTAAGCGATAGCACGATGAGGGTGATTATACCCCCAATTTGAATGCTTCCCGAGAGAAAGAAACCGTTACGAATATCGATGAAGCGGTCGAGCAAATGCCTAGCAAAATCAATTACCTCAAAGTCCTCCAACATATCATCCCTATATCGATGAGCCAACCATAACCAACTTAATTGCTCTTGAGATATAGCTCCAAGAGATTCCTTGGAGAAAAATGCATAAGTAAGTATGCGGCTAAAGTAGCGCATCGCTCCATGGACTATAGAAGCCGATTTGGAAGTTTGGGCACAATAAGTATCCTCAATAGAAATATCATCCCACCAATCATTCTCATCATACCTATGGTTGCGATGGAGAGCTTCATAGGCTGGATAAATCAAAGGCTTGCCATCAATAGGCTCCGGAAAGTTAAACATCTTGTTTAGGAATGAAAGGGGAATAGAATAGTCTTCATTGAATACTTGGAAGATAAGTGTTGGACATTCATTATCGTCACCATCCTCTTGCACTTCGAGCGAAGATAGGAATTCATAGGTGAGCCTCGCATAGGTGGGAGCATTAAGGTCAATGAATTGCTCAAGACCCAAATTTCGAGCTAACATCCGCACATCGTCGTCTATCCCAAGAAGAGTAGTGGTGTCTTGATCATAGAATCTTGTAGAATACAATTTCCGTGAAGAAAGACTCTCAAATCTATCCCAATGCTCTTGAACCGTGAACTTGATGCCATAAGTGTCTTTGATGGAAGAAGGTGGATCAATTGTCTTCCTCGAATTTGTAACCTTTGCACGCTTAGCTTGTCTTGAACCACCCATCTCAATTCACAATTAACAAAAGCAACTATATACCATACTACCAACAACCACTTTCTCCATTATCACCATCAACATCAACAAAACACCCTACAACAAAACATATGAAAATCCAACAAGGTTCATGCCAAAATTCGTAAATGCTCAAGTAATATCATCATCATAATTAGATTTCACAAAACCATCATCAACAATTCCATAATCATCATCATAAAAACAAGTGGTAGTAATGGTGGAGAGTAAGAGGGTAGTACTAGTCATGCTTAAATTCTCATGAGAAATGAAAATTGAAACTTTATCACATAAAACATGCAATTATACTTTCAATTGATTGAAAATCACAACAATTAAGCAAGAAAAAACACCACTACACATAAACATCTCCAACAATCATACCAACAAGTTTCAATTAAAAAGTACCCAAAATTTTCAAACTAGGAGTGAGAAAATTACCTTTAAGGATGTAGAATGAAGACTTGGGGAGCAAAGTAATGAGAATTATGGAAAATTTTGATGAGGAAAAATGAAAAATATTATGAGGAGAATGGAGAGCAACTATGAGCAACCACAATAGACTTAAGGAGGAAGTAGAATGAAATAGGAGAGAGAGAGAAGGAAAAATCGGGCTTAAGAGAGGAGGGAAAACCACCCCACGTAGACCCAGCAATGTGCGGCCGCACAAGAGAGATGTGCGCCCGCACAGTGCTCGTGTGCGGCCGCATAGTGCTCGTGTGCGGGCGCACAAAAACTGGGCTCTTTTTTCCCGATTTTCTTCCTCCCTCATCATGTGCGCACACCCCATGATGGTCATGAGGAACCACATAAGCAGTAGCTACACTTCATATTGGAGAAAGAAAAACTTGAAATCATGAAAATAAACACAAGTATTTACCATTCTCCATTCTTACCCACCTTTCCAACTTAAGAATTGGGACAAGTTTACCTCAAAGTTGGCATCAAAATTGTTGGAATTTGACTCAAACCATCCTACAACATCAAACTCAACAAAATTAGATCACAAAAACATCATCAAAACCCAAAGAAAAACCAAAAGAAAAAGAAAGAAAAAGTTAGAAAGCACGGGTTGCCTCCCGTGAAGCGCTTAATTTAGAGTCTTAAGCTAGACATCCTCCACCTCTTTCAAGGCGGATCATAGAGAGTCATGTCATGAATGACCCCCACGAACACTCCATCATAATACCTCTTTAGTCTATGTCCGTTAACCTTAAAAGTTCTTGAAAAATCCAAGGGAGAAATTTCGATAGAACCATTTGAAAACACCTCTTGAACAACAAAAGGGCCGGTCCAACGAGACATCAATTTTCCGGGATAAAGCCTCATTTTGGAATTGAAAAGAAGCACCTTATCCCCCGGAACAAACTCTTTCTTCTCAATGAGCTTATCATGCACCTCCTTAGTTCTAGCTTTATACAAGCTAGCACAATCATAAGCATCCAACCGAAGCTCTTCTAACTCATGAAGATCTAACCAACGTTGCTCACCCGCACTAGCCAAATCAAAATTGATCTTTTTAATAGCCCAATGAGTGCGGTGCTCAAGCTCAACCGGAAGGTGACAAGATTTCCCATAAACCAAGCGATAAGGGGTGGTACCAATAGGAGTTTTGAAAGCCGTTCTATATGCCCATAGAGCATCATCAAGCTTATTTGCCCAATCTTTCCTACTCCTTGCAACCGTCTTCTCAAGAATTAACTTAATTTGACGATTAGATACCTCAACTTGCCCATTAGTTTGAGGATGATAAGGAAGACCAAATCGTTGGTTCACTCCATGCTTCTTCAACATCTTCCGGAAAGCATAGTGCACAAAATGCGAGCCATTGTCACTTATAACCGCTTTGGGGATGCCAAACCTAGGGAATATTATCTTTTTGAACAATTTCATCACCACTTTATGATCATTGGTGGGAGAAGCAATGGCTTCCACCCACTTTGACACATAATCAACGGCAACAAGGATATATTGATTCCCATAAGAAGATGGAAAAGGACCCATAAAGTCGATACCCCAAACATCAAATATCTCCAATTCAAGTATTGGTTGTTGGGGCATCTCATTCCTCCTCGAAATATTCCCGGTCCTTTGGCATTGATCACAACTTTTGACATATTCCCAAGCATTCTTAAAGAGGTTAGGCCACCATAATCCACATTGAAGCACCTTAGAGGCCGTTCTTGAAACACCCATATGACCACCACTAGGATCCGAGTGGCACATCTTCAAAACATTTGGTATTTCCTCATTTGGCACACATCGGCGCAACAATCCATCCACACCTCTTTTGTACAAGATTGGTTTATCCCATACATAGTGCCTTGCTTCTCTCTTAAGCTTTCTCTTTTGATTGTTGGAAAAAGAAAAAGGGAACTCCCCACAAGCAAGAAAATTCACCAAATCGGCAAACCAAGGGAGCTCCTTCATATTGATAACATACAAAGAATCATCCAACATCCGGTCCTCTATAGGAGACCCATCGTCTTGAACTTGAAAATCTTCAAGTCTAGACAAATGATCCGCAACAACATTTTCAGCACCTTTTTTATCTCGGATCTCAAGATCAAAAGATTGAAGCTCAAGGACCCAACGAATTAACCTCGGTTTGGATTCTTTTTTCCCAAAGAGATACTTCAAAGCCGCATGATCGGTGAAAACTATAGTCTTAGACCCCAACAAGTAACAACGGAATTTCTCAAAAGAATGAACAATAGCCAAGAATTCCTTTTCCGTTGTTGTGTAATTTCTTTGAGCACCATTGAGAGTCTTTGACATATAATAGATGACATGGAGCTTCTTGTCAATTCTTTGACCCAACACACCTCCTATAGCCGTATCACTTGCATCACACATGAGCTCAAATGGCAAATCCCATCTAGGGGCTTGGACAATAGGAGTAGAAGTCAAAGCTTTCTTCAATTTATTAAAAGCTTCCAATCAAGCATCATTAAAGACAAAATCAACATCTTTTTGGAGAAGATCATTCAAGGGCTTAGCAATAAGAGAAAAATCTTTGATAAACCTTCTATAAAATCCGGCATGACCCAAAAATGATCTTACCCCTTTCACATTGACCGGGGGAGGCAACTTCTCTATTACCTCAATCTTAGCCTTGTCAACCTCGATGCCTTTATTGGAAATTTTATGGCCTAGAACAATCCCTTCTTCCACCATGAAGTGGCATTTTTCCCAATTAAGCACCAAGTTGACCTTTTCACATCTCTCTAGGCATCTTTCAAGATTTTTGAGGCAATCCTCAAATGAAACACCTCCCACGGAAAAATCATCCATGAAGACTTCCATTTCCTCTTCAAGCATGTCCCCAAAAATGCTCATCATACACCTTTGAAAGGTCGCCGGAGCGTTACACAATCCAAAGGGCATTCTTCTATATGCAAAGGTGCCATAGGGGCATGTGAAGGTTGTCTTTTCTTGATCCTCGGGGTGAATAGGAATTTGAAAGAATCCCGAATATCCATCAAGAAAGCAATAGAATTTGTGCCTAGTCAACCTTTCAAGCATTTGGTCAATAAAAGGGAGAGGGAAATGATCCTTTTTGGTTGATGTGTTTAGACGTCTATAGTCTATACACATCCTCCAACCGGTGACCGTTCTAGTTGGAATGAGCTCACCTTTCTCATTCTCAACTACGGTCATACCCCCCTTTTTAGGAACGACATGCACGGGAGAGACCCACCTCGAGCTTGAAATGGGGAATATAATTCCCGCATCCAAAAGCTTGGTGATCTCTTTCTTGACTACTTCTCCCATTTGGGGATGTAGTTTCCTTTGTCGTTCAATAGAAGGAAGGGTGCCTTCCTCAAGTGTTATGTGGTGTGTACACAAGGCGGGGCTTGTACCTTTAAGATCATCAATTGTGTACCCCAAAGCACCTTGGTGCTTTCTCAAAACACCACATAACGCTTGAGCTTGGCTCTCACTCAAGGATGCACTAACAATAACGGGATATGTAGAATTAGGGCCTAAGAATTCATACCTAAGGTGTGATGGTAGAGGTTTTAGCTCAACCATGGGAACACCTTTACCTTCTTTGGTTGAGGCCACTTGCAAAGCATCTTGACTTGATATCCCCATGCAAGTTTCTTCTCCACTCCCTATATCGCCTTCATTAGGCAAATTTTTATACAATTGCTCTTCCTTGGTTGAGATACCTATCTTTTCCTTGTTCAACAAGACACACTCAAGAGGATCGTTAGATGTGAGCAAGTGCTCATGCATGGAATTTACAATATTATCAAGCACTTCAACTCTCATGCAATTTTCTAAAGAAGAGGAAGGATATTTCATTCCTTCATTCAAATCAAATTCAATTACTTCCTCTCCTATCTTAAGAGATATCTTAGCACTTTTCACATCTATCATAGCCCCCGATGTAGCAAGGAAAGGTCTACCTAAGATGATAGGTATTGTAATATCTTCATCCATGTCCAACACTACAAAATCAACCGGAATAACAAATTTTCCAACCCTTAAAGGCACATCTTCTACCTTTCCCTTAGGAATCTTGATTGACCTATCGGCTAATTGCAAGGTAATCTTTGAAGGTAGAAGTTCTCCTATACCTAATCTTTGATAAACCGAATATGGCATAAGGCTAACACTAGCTCCTAAATCACATAAGGCATTATCAATTTGGGTCTTGTTGATAGCACAAGGGATGGAAAAATTTCCGGGATCTTTCAACTTAGGAGGCATCTTATTCATGATGATTGCACTACAATGCTCGGTAAGGCTAATGGTCTCCACCACATCACAAGTCCTTTTTCCACTCAAAATCTCCTTAAGGAACTTAGCATAATTTGGCATTTGTTCAACAACATCGGTGAAAGGAAGAGTTAAATGAAGTTGCTTAAGCATCTCTACAAATTTCCCAAATTGCTCATCCAACTTATATCTATTATATCTTTGAGGATAGGGGAGCCTTTGTTTGCAAACCTCTCTCTCTTTCTCTATCACCTTCTCTACTTGTTCCCCACCAACATTTTCGCTCAAGGGGCATTCATCACCTTCAATTTCAATGGAATTCTTACTAGTTCTCTCATTAGCAACACTCTTCTTAGGCACACCTCCCTCAAGGACCTTACCACTTCTAGTAACAATGGCATCCATAGGGTTCCTAGAATCTAAGCTAGGTGGAGTCAAAGAAGAAGAGTGTGCATATTCCTTGAATATACTAGTCAATTGAGAAAGTTTTTCACTCAAATCTTTGTTATAAGCCAACATGTAATTAAACTTCTCTTCATTCAAAACCATACACATTTCCAAAGTCTTGGCTTGTTTCTCAATGACACTTTCCAAAAATTCTCTAGAAGGAAATGATTGGTCATGGGAATTATCATTTAAACTTTGAGCATTTGGAACTAAATCAATTGGGGAACCATCTTGAAAACTTGCTTGAAAATATCCCCTAGCTTGATTATTCCAATTACCCCTAGTTTCATTTTGGCTCCTTTGTTGACCATAGTTATCATAACCTTGGTTATGATCCCCATGTCTATAGCCATGACCATGACCATTACAACCATGATGGTTATAGTTACCATGAATCTCTTGGCAATCATGATTTCTATAACCTCCATTTTGGTTATAATCATCATGATTCATATGATAATTCCTATTTCCAATATTCCTTTGAACATCATTTCTAGGTTCACAAGCATGATTATTGACATAATTCATGTGTTCCATTTCACTTCCATCACATTCACTACAAGAAACATTTGGGCACATAGAAGCATTGTGATCATTCATTCCACATAATTGACATGGCCAACATTCCACAATCATGCAACAAGTTGAAAGATTGGAGTTAGAGTGAGAAGATGTACCTCTCCCCTTAATTTGGGAGGGAAGAATTGGAGCTTGGGAAGGAGGCTTCTCAAGCTTTTCCTTGAGAGACATAACTTCTTTCCTTAAATCCGCAATCAAAGTGGTCAAATCATTAATGACACTAAGTTGTTCGATCGAGTAACCCTTGCTTGTTGGTTCTCTTTCCACTTCTTGCCAATTCATATAATGACGAGCTACTTCATCAATAGCATCAACCACTTCTTCTTCCGTCTTGTTCATGATTGGGCCTCCGGCTCCGGCATCCAAACTTGCTCTCCCATGAGAACTCAACCCACCATAAAAGATATGTATGATTTGATAGGTAGGAATCCCATGGTGTTGACACTCCCTTTGATAATCCTTGAATCTTTCCCATGCTTCATAAAGGCTTTCATTAGGCTTTTGCTTGAACCCTTGAATCAAAGCTCTTGCCTCCGCCGTTTTCTTTTGAGGATAGAAACGGAACAAGAAAGCTTTGGTGACATCATCCCAAGTTTTCAATGAATTGGGCTTCATCTCTTTATCTAGCCATTCCAAAGATCTTCCTTCGAGGGAGAAAGGGAACAACTTAAGGCGGATGAATTCTTGAGACACCCCATTAATCTTGATTGTGTTACAATATTTTTCAAACTCCTTAAGATGGTTCAATGGGCTCTCATTCTTCGCCCCACCATATTGTCTCCTCTCAATAAGGGTGATCATTGCCGGCTTTATTTCAAAGTCATTCTCCGGTGATATAGGTGGAGCTATGGCGCTCTCATACCTATAAGCCTCAGGCACTCCAAGCTCCTTCAAGGTAACTCTTGAACTACCTCCCATGACTTGGGATCTACACACACAAAACTCAAAGACAATATTAGTAGCACGGCTACAAGTGTAGCCTAAGTGTAAAATCTTTTTGTATTTTATCAAAATGAAATAGACTCAAAAACAACATGCACTCAAGCACCATTCCCCGGCAACAGCGCCATTTTGATGGGAAAGAGAACGGTAGGTCGTTGGGCTACCACCCCACCCAATCAAACAAAATTTGTAACTTAACTAACCCCTATTTAGCGTAGTGGTAAGTCAAGGTCGAACCCAAGGGAATGGATATCAAATGCACGATGCCTAAATCAAGCTATTTCGGAGTCAAGAAGGGGTTGAGGTAGAACTTAGGCTAAACTAGGTAATGAAAAACTTATATGAAATCAATTTAAGACACTAGGGCAATGGATCCACATGCAATCATAATGGAAACGGTAATTTGGGAGGTTAAACCGACTAAGTCAAGCGATATGAAGGAAAATCATCATGTATCCAAAAGAGCATACTAAGATGGTTCATCTAGAGGTCTAACTAGCGGCAACTACGCTAAACACTACCTAGGGAACGTCACAAAGCACCTCAATCGTGAAATTGCAAGTTTACTAATCAATGGTCCGTATCATAGCAAGCTTACAATGCAATCTAGTGTGAATAACAAGGGTGATCAAGCCTAATCAAGCACACACATGCACAAAATCAATCAACCAATTTAATCACATCATCAACTCAATCAATGTCCCCCAAATTAACCTCAATTCATCATCAATACATGCTTCACCACTACCTTAGCAAATAAACTACTCACAATCCATAAAGAACAACAAAATCAAAGCTAAACTAATCATCATTCCCAAATTCATCAATTGAAATCAAATTGAAACCAACAAAATCAATCAACTATCAATTAATCAAATCAAACAACAATACTAATGAAATCAAACTTTGAATTGCATTAAAGAGTAAAGAATCCTTACAAACTTGATAGAAATCAAATCAAATGAAGCAATCTTCAATCATCAATCATCAAACCCACACTTTCTCTCTCTAAAAATGCTAAGAACTAATGTTTTCTTTCTCTAAAATCTAATCTAATCTAATTCTCCCTTTGAAGATCCAAACTTCTCTCTATAAAAGGAATGAAATAACTAACAATCCCAAGAGGAAGTTGGGAAAGACGTCCAAAAATAGACCCACGTTGGTGCGGGCGCTCGAAGGAGTGTACCCAGGAATGTGCGGCCGCACACGACAGATGTGCGGCCGCACACTCCTCAAGTGCGCCCGCACATAGCTGCAGCTTCCTCCTTTCTTCTTTGCCCTTGCTCACGAGGTGCACGCATCCTAGATGATGATGATGGAGGACAAGGTAGGCAGCAACTTCCTTGAATTTCTTGAAGAAAATGAGCCATGAGGAAGGGATAAACAAGACTTTGAAGCATGCTCCTTGAACCTCTCATTGACTTGAAACTTCTTGCACAAGCTTTAGGCATGAAAATCAATGGAAAACTATAGAAAGGAAGCCCGGGAATCCTTGGACAATCAATCACAACCTACAATCAAAGGATAAAAAGCAAGTAAAAGGGAAAAATAGCAAGTAAACAAGAAAAAGCACGAAATAGAGAAACTAACTACAAAAAGCACGAAATGAAGAAAACAAGAATAAAACTAAGGGAAACTAAAGAAAAGAAAGATAAAAAGAAATAAAAATCATCCAAAAAGGAACCAAATGAGTGCCAAAAATGTCACTCATCACTAAGCCGAAAGCTACCAAGGACAACAAGGAAAAGAAGGTAGCATCTTCTAAATTTGATTCTGAATGCTTCTATTGTAAAAAGAAGGGACATTGGAAGAGAGATTGCCTCAAATTCAAGGAAGATAAAAAGAACGGAACCGTTGCTTCTGAATCAGGTATATTCGTTATAGACTTAAACTTAACTAGATCAACATCATGGGTATTAGATACCGGATGTGGCTCACACCTTTGTTCCAATTCTGAAGGTCTAAGGAACGTTAGGAAGCTAGTGAAGGGAGTGGTTGTACTCCGGGTCGGCAATGGAGCCAGAATTACAGCCGTATTCGTAGGAACTCTCATTTTGTCTTTGCCCTCTAGGCTTGTTTTGGATCTTGAAAGTTGTTACTATTTTCCCAACATTACCAAAAACATTATTTCAATTTCGGCGTTGGACGCCAAAGGTTTTGAATTTTGAGTAAAAGACAATGAATGTTTGTTTTATCTCGATAATGTTTTATATGGTATTGGACATTCTGAAAATGGTCTTTATGTGCTTTTGATGCGTTCCATTTATGGCACTCTTAGGCTAGGTTTTCTTCTTATTTTTATACTCGTTTTTAGTCTTTTATGTCGTGTTTTTAGGGAATAATGCTTGATTTGCGTGTTTGTGTGTTAGTTTAGAGAAATGTGTGCTTTTAATGGTTTTCTTATTATTTTATTCATTTTCTCGGCTATTTCTCTCGCTTCTCCGTTTCTTTGACTTGTTTTGTAGGTGTGTCGAGTTTCCCGGGATTTAATTATCAAGGAGGAAGCTCGAGCGCATTCAAGGAGGTTGATGGAGCTAAGTTTGGGAATCCAAACATGCAATTCAAGCTAGCTCCGCCAGCACAAGGACCTTAGAAGCAATGCTTTGGCTTTGAATGTTCAAGTGCTTGGAAGATAAAGGACCTACCCTTCTCATGAGCATCGACTCAAGTGCACCAATGATAGGGATGCTCGGGAGAGCGGAGATTAATCGAACAAGCGAAGGAAGCAAGGCCACGAGCACCAAGCAGGGGTGCACGCGCGCGGCATAGTGGTGCGTGCGCGCAGACCCAGCTGTGCGCGCGTGCGGCCTGGGTGGTGCGTGCGCATAGTTCTTCTGTGGCCTGCTGTGCGTGCGCACAGAAAGGTGGTGCGTACGCACGGTTTTCCCTGTTTTCCCTCATTTGTTTAATTATAAATTAGCCTTGTCATTTCTATTTTAGAAGAAGATTTTTAGATTAGTTTGGTGACTTTCTCTTTCATATCTTAGGTTAGTTTGAGAGATTCTCTCTCTAATTTTTAGGGATAGTTTAGGAATAGTTTTAGAGAGAGAAAGTGAGGGATTTCAATGGTGGTTTAAGAGATTGAAGATCCAATGGTGACAATTGTATTGAAGATCTTCTTAATCAATCAATGAGCATTTCTCACTCATCTCATCCTTATTGCTTTGTTCAATTTCATGTTTGTTTGGTTTAATCTTGATGTTTGATTCTTGATAGTGTAATTGTTCTTGATATTTTGTTGATTCTTGATTTCCTTAGTTGTTTGTTGATAGATAATGATTCTTTAGTAGTTATTTGGCTAGGAATTGGGTAAAACTTGTATGATTGATTGATTGTGATTAATTTGGGAATTGTGTTGATTGATTGTTAAGATTAAATTGATTAATGAAGGTTTGCATGTGTGTAATTCGATTAGGCCTTGAGAATTATGCTAGATTGCATTGTAATTGCTAATGACACGACCAATTGATTTAGGAATTGCAATTATCAATTGGTTTGGATTGTGATTCTCTTAGTTTGTTATTCATAGTGAACCCTAGCTTAACGATTAGGAGATAACTCTTTGATTCCAATTGATAGCTCTTATCATTAGCCTTCACAACCTTTGATTGGCATGATCTTCCCAAGTTGTTGCAATTATCATGATTACTTGTTGATCCCCATTCCTAGTGTTTTATTTGTTTGGTTGTTAGTTTGTTAGTTGTTACTATTCCTTCTTCACCTTCGACTTCGACCTAGCTTAGGCGCATAATTGAGAGTGCTTGAACATTACTGTTCCTTTGGGTTCGACCCTTGACTTACCTCTATACTCGTATTTAGGTTTGTTAAGTGTTTATAAATTTAATTTGACTTAGGGAGGATTAGTAAACGACCTAGTTTTCCCTTAGTCAGCTTTCTTTACACAAACAAGTTTATAATGTGAATAATACTACCAAAAGAGCTAAGACCATGGAGTCAAATCAAACTTACTTGTGGCATTGTTTGTCTTGGCCACATTAACATCAAACGCATCAAAAAGCTTCTACAAGAAGGCGTTATTGACTCTTTAGATTTAGAATCTTGAGAACTGCGAAGGATTTTTATTAGGCAAGATGATAAAGCAGCCATTCTCCAAGTTGGGAGAAAGAGGAGGTGACTTATTGGGTCTAATACATACCGATGTATGTGGACCAATGAGCTCCGCCACAAGAAATGGACATCGATATTTCATCATCTTCACGAACGACTATAGTAGATATGGCTATGTCTACCTCATGTCGCGTAAATCTGAATCGTTTGACAAGTTTAAAGAATTTTAAAGTGAAGTGGAAAATCAGCTAGGCAAGAAAATCAAAGCCCTTCGATCGGATCGAGGTGGTGAATACTTGAGCCAAAAATTCGATGACCATCTGAAAGATCATGGTATACTTTCAGAACTAACACCTCCAGGAACTCCACAACGGAACGGAGTATCCGAACGGAGAAATCGAACCTTGTTAGACATGGTACGATCAACCATAGGTCTTACTGATCTTCCTATCTCTTTCTGAGGACACGCACTTTTAACTGTGGCACTAACACTGAACCGTGCTCCATCGAAAGCTGTAGAAAAGACTCCATATGAGTTATGGACAAAAAAACCTCCTAGGTTGTCTTTTCTAAAGATATGGGGATGCGAAGCATATGTCAAGAAATTGATTTCTTACAAACTTCATCCCAAATCTGATAAGGTTTACTTTGTGGGGCTACCCAAAAGAAACCAAAGGGTATTAATTCTACAACAAATCAGAGAACAAAGTTTTTATTGCTCGCGATGGTGTCTTTTTGGAGAAGGAGCACCGTTCCAAAATGACAAGTGGGAGGAAAATCAAACTCAACGATGTTCGCGAGGATGAGTATCAAAATCAGAATGGCAGTCAAAGTGCTCAAACAGCATCTGTTGACGAAGGTCAAAGTGATCAAAGTATGCAAAGTCGAACCGACAATGCAAATGCTCAGTCCATTACCCTACGTAGGTCTCAAAGGCCGAGATCTCAACCTGATAGATACCTTTGTTTAGTATTAACCGAGAAGTAGGACATCCTGATCATGGATGGAGATTAACCGGCAACCTACAAGCAAGCGAGGGCAAGCACCGACTCTACTAAATGGCAAGAGGCCATGAGATCTGAAATGGATTCCAAGTTTGAAAATCAAGTCTGGGACTTGGTTGACTTACCCGAAGGTTACACACTTATCGGATGTAAGTGGATTTTCAAGTTGAAAACCGACAAAGATGGAAATATATTCATTTAAAAATCTAGATTGGTAGCAAAAGGTTATAGACAAGTTCATGGTATTGATTACGATGAAACTTTTTCTCCAATTGCAATGCTTAAATCCGTTCGGATCCTCCTAGCGATTGCTGCATATTACAACTATGAAATATGGCAGATGAATGTCAAAACTGCCTTCCTAAATGGTATTTTGGAAGAAACTGTGTATATGACACAGCCTGAAGGTTTTGTCGACCAAAACAACGCTGGAAAGGTATGCAAGCTTAAGAAGTCCATGTATGGATTAAAGCAAGCAAGTAAGCAGAAGTTGGAATCTGTAATTCGATGAAGCCATCAGTAAGTTTGGTTTTATCAAGAATCTAGATGATTCCTGTGTTTACAAGAAGGTCAGTGGGAGTAAAATCGCCTTCCTAGTCTTATACGTCGATGACATATTACTCATTGGAAACAACATTCCGTTATTAGAGTCTATAAAGGCTTGGCTCATAAAATGTTTTTCAATGAAAGACTTGGGAGAGGCTCAGTACATACTAGGCATCAAGATCTATAGGGATAGATCGAAAAGGATGATAGGATTGAGTCAAAGTACTTATATTGATAAGGTACTAGCTCGTTTCCAAATGGAAGGGGCCAAGAGAGGTCACCTACCTATGTCACATGGCATAACACTAAGCAAGAAGCAGTGTCCTAAGACACCTGATGAGCGAGAAAGGATGAATCAGATTCCATATGCTTTGTTAATTGGATCGATCATGTATGCCATGATCTGTACTAGGCTAGATGTATCATATGCCTTGAGCGCTAAGAGCCGATACCAATCAGACCTAGGAGAGGCGCGTTGGACTGCGACCAAGAATATCCTAAAGTACCTGAAAAGGAACAAGGATAAATTCCTGGTCTATGTTGGTAGAGATGAATTAGTTGTTGAGGGTTATACCGACGCAAGCTTCCAGAAAGACAGAGACGACTTCAAGTCACAATCTGGGTACATATTCTGTCTCAATGGAGGAGCGTTTAGTTGGAAGATTGCTAAGCAAAGCATAACTATAGATTCTATAACTGAAGCCGAATACTTGGCAGCATTTGAGGCAGCTAAGGAGGCAGTTTGGATTCGCACGTTCATTGGTGAACTTGATGTTGTACCCTCCCTCGAGGGACTAATAGAGCTCTATTGTGACAACAATGGTGCTATTGCTCAGGCCAAAGAGCCTAGAGAACATCAGAAGGTCAAACATGTTAAGCGGCGGTTTCACATGATTCGAGCATGGAAATTAGAAGGTGAAATCAGAATTTTTAAAGTTGGAATGGATGACAATGTAGCCGATCCACTGACTAAACCTTTGCCTCATGTGATGCACAACAAGCACGTTGAGGCAATGGGAATTAGGCACATCGGAGATTGGCTTTGATTTCCTTATTTTAGTGTTTTGATTAATTTTGGACAATTTTAATGTAAAGCACTATGATGAACTATTCAGTTTTGGAGTAATTAAATTTTTCATGCGATTTAAATCACTCCGTTGGCTATTTAATTATGGTTTAGAATTAAATAATGAGTCCATTCGATTCTTGGAATATTCAAAATAGGGTATCAAGACCAGTCTTGGTAAGGAAACACCTATTATGTGAACATTGAATGTTATAATCGAAAATTATCCCTAATCAAGGTCATTTAAACGATGGACGATTAATGACCATTTGAGATTAGTGTGTAGTTTGATTTATAGCACTATTCTCGTGCTATAAGGACATGAATGTCATGAATCATTTGCACAGGTATTGGTTTAGAACCATACTGGATCGACCTATGAGAATACATTAAGAGATTAAAAATCGTCATAAGTATACTTCTCATTATTGATATCGGAACCTTTTTTCTCGACCATGAGTATTGTGAGCTTTCTTGTTTGAGTAATAGTCCGCTTTCATGATTGTCAAACGTCTGCCGTAATAGAGGATTATAACGGCATCACTCGGGCGGCTAGGTCCTCTCAGTAAGAGAAGCTACATTTCAAGACTGGAAATGTCCTCCTATTAACGATAGGGAAGATGTCTTTGTTTTTTACAAGGCCTCTCGTAGAGCGAGACTGTAAATGCATGGCTGTGCTCAGATGGATTTTAGGAATCATGTGTTTATTGACAGTCGGACTCGGAATCGAGAAACACTTCTAGAAGTAATAAGGATGACAAATTAATCTTACCTTATAGTTCATGAAGAGGAATTAAGCGACATAGGAAAAGGGCTATACACTAAAAGCACACTTGTCCGGAAGGAATAGTGGGAGATTAAAAGGAATAGTGTGCTTCAAACAATTATATTATTCCGATAGGGGGTCCGGAATTATTAGAAATCTAATTTTTCAGTAAGGTCAAGTGATCGGAATGCCTGGGTGGAGGCCGCTTCCAATCAGTAATATTAATGCATAATTAATATTACAGCTTAATCTTGACTGAATCCTTCGGGTCACACCCAAGCAACTAACGAGTTGAAGCGACGAATTAAGTATGAATTAATTATTAAGTCGACCGAGTAATTATTATTTAGACGTCGAAAATTCGAGCTTGGAGCGTCGAAACCGAGCGTCGGAAGTCGAGTCGAAAATAGTAAAAAACGAGACGTGAAAATAATAATAAATCAACATTGACAAAAATACCCCTAGCATCGGAAAACCGAGTGCTAGAAGGCGCGGCAAATGCTAGCAGCACGCACCAAGTGCGGGGCTAGGCTAGCATACCGCAGCTAGCAGCCAACACTAGTGTGTGTGGCTGTGCTAGCATACAATAGCTAGCAGCCCGCACAATTGGTGTGTGGCTTGCTAGGCCGTGGCAGCTAGTAGCTCGCACCAATGTGCGAGGCATGCTAGCAAGCCGCAGCTAGTAGCCCGTACGAATGTGCGAGGCATGCTAGCAGGCAGTACCTAGCAGTCCGCACATTATGCGCGGCGTGCAGGCAGCTAGCCTCGGCTAAGCAGCCCGCACTTGGTGCGTGGCCTGCTGGGACGTAGCACATGGCAGCCCACCTTGGGTGCCTTGGTGCCCAAGTGTGGGTGCCATGTGGCGTAATTTAATTGGGGCTATGGGGTTGAGGTGGCCGGTTATGGGAGTGAGAGTGGGGAGCAAGTTTGGTCCCCCCTCCTCCAAATGGTCCTCACCTACTCCTCCTTGTATGCTTGCAACTTGTTGATTTATTGCTAATTTGATTATTAATTTTATTTTAGCTTTAAAAAAAAATGGGAAAATCAAATTCTCCCACATTGATGGGAGAGCTTTTCACACTCTTGCATTTTCCTATAAATACCCAACTTAGGGTATTGGGAAGAACTTGAGTAAGAGTTGGAAAAGGCATCACTAGTAGTGAAAACCTTTGAACTCAAGAGTTGAAAAAGGCATCACCTTTGTGAAAACCTTTGAACTCAATTACTCAGGTTTCGGTCGGGCCATGCGAACTCCAAGGCATTGGACCTAGTCGATGTTTGAGTTGTGGGTGAACTTCGGTTGGAGGTCGTCGTATTTTCGAGGCTAGCTTTCGAAGTAAGAGCCCCTCGAGGTCGGGCGAAGCACGCGTCAAAGGTATAATTATTATCTTAATCTTTTCATTAGTTAATTATGTTTATGGTTTTATTTATTGCGAGTGCGGTCTTGGTTTTGGGGTTTGTTTCCGCGGTGAGTCTGACTCACCAAACCCCAACACCCCCCCTTGTGGTCCTTACCTAACCTCTCCTCTTAGAAAGCCACTTATTGATTAATTAGTTGTTTTCTATTTTCTTTTATTTTTAATTTAAAAATGAAAAGGGAAAATTGATTTTACCAACTCTCCCACATTGATGGGAGAGTGGAATTCTCTGATGACATTCTCTATAAATACCCACCTTGGGATTTGGAGGAAGTCACTTGAGTAGGAACTTAATAAGGCATCTCCACTTGAGAGAAAACCTTTAAGTTCATATAATATTCGAGTAGTGTTTTGGTCTGACTTGGCTAAACTTCAAGTAAGAGACCGGTCGGGGTCGAGTTGCGGGTGGATACCGTAGGAGGTCTCTGTGCTTCCAAGACTTGGCTTTGAAGTAAGAGCTCCGAGTGAGAGCGAAGCACACAACAAGGGTAAGATCATCTTTTCTCTCTTTCTTGTTATTTATGTCATTTTAGTTATATTAATTGTGAGCGGGTTATGGGGTCGGGTTTTGTTCCGTGGTGAGTCGGACTCATCGAAACTCAACAGCGGTGTGGGAGCCTTGCTCATTTATTTTGATAACTAAAAATTTTCAAGGGTTTAAAAATAATTTAATTTCTAGTTATGTTGCTAATTAGATTAGTAGCTCGATTTTATTAATTTTAATCTGGTTTTATTAAGAACTTTGGCTCCAAAACCCAGACTTTCGCCCAAGACTAGTGAATTTTGGGTGGAATCGATATTTTGGAAAGATTCTGACCCTTTAAGGGTTGCAAGAAAGCCAAATTCTTCCCAGAAATGCCTGTTTCAGGGGTTTTTTCGTTTTGATGAAATTTTTTAAATATTTTAAACTTTGAATCTTAATGGCATATTAATTGTGATTATGCATTTGGTTCTTTCCTTTATGTAGTAATTGATGCTCAATAGTTGGCTTAAATTTTCACATAATTGCAGATTAACTGCTTTAAGTGTGAAAAGTTTGTTTCGTGAGGCTCACAAGTACAAAAGATTCAATCTTTAATTATTTTAAGTGATTGAAGAAATAATTTTCAAGGATTCACAAGTTAAAGTTGGAATCTTTATTTGAATATTTGTGTTCATAATTCCAACTCTCTCTTTAATTTTGTCAAATCTCATAATTAATTTATGTTGGTTAAATTAATGTTGAGGATAGTCCTATTCATTTTGTTGCATCAAGTTGAACCAATTTTATTAAAGAATAGTCCTTGGAAATAATTTTTGTTTTGTGCACTTGAATGAATTTATTAAGTTAGACTTGTTATATTTTTCATTTTTGCTCATTAAATTAGTTCTAAAATTAATTTGGAATTAATTAGTTAAGTCACGCAAAAATTCGAAATTAATCTTGAGAGTATAGCACGCAAACCAAGGCAAAACACCCTCGGCCATCAAGGCTGCATAGTAGCCCGCATATGGCTGCCAAGGGTTGGCTGCGGTTGGTGCGTGCGCCACTCATGTGCGCGGCTGGTCCGCACCAAGGCAGTAGTAGCATGCTGCGGCTGTGCGTCTGTGCTTGCTGCTTGGTGCGTGTGTGTGCGCTGCTTGGAGCGTGTGGGTGGTTGTGTGTGTGCGGTTGTGTTGCTTGCTTGCCGCATGGTGCGCGCACAGCAGCAAGCTCGAGTGGCCTTCCTGGCTACGACTCGCAAGCACGCCCCGTAGGGAGCACAACGCGTATGCGATGCTTGAGGCTATGGGTGTGACGCTTGGCTCGGGCCACGGCTGTAGTGCGCACGACCCCTCACTAGGCACCCATGCCCCGGTGTCTAGCACACCAAGCCGAAGGCTTGCTGTTAGGGGCTTTAGGGTTTTAGGGCTATGCTAATTTTGCGTTTGCTAATTTTAATTATATTTAAATAATTTTAATTAAATTTTGGAGGCTAGGCTTCGGTTTTGAGCGGCACTTGCAAAATTTTTTTTTGCAAAATTTTTGGTTTACCAGCTTAATTAATTGGATTAATTAAGATAGATGCGGAATTTAGTGGGAGCTTCAATTTTAATTGCGCTTAATCACATAATTGGTTAAATAACTTTGACTAGTTTTAATTTGGCGCGTTAATCGGATTAACCACCTAAATTAGTTACTAGTTTACGCGTGTTTGTGCATTGTTACTTGTTTATCATTGTAAAATGCATGGGCCATTCACATATAGTGAATGGATGAATGGAATGTATATTCTCTCACAGGTTTTATTAAATGGCAACTAGTGGAGCCCGATTACGATAGAAAATACGAATTGCGTTCCGTCATGTATTTTTGTAAATCTAAATACGGTTTGCGAACCGTTGAGTATTTTTCTACCTTAATATTTAGATTAGTCCTAATCGTAGATACTAGTATTTGCATTATTTTGGTTATGTCTGGAAGACAGAAATTCTTGGAAGACGAAGCCATGGAGTTGCAAAAGAAGACCCTTTGAAGATTTGAAGACTCAAGGGGTCATGCTAGTTGCCAAATGCATCATTTACTTATGTTTTCGATATATATTTATGATTATATATATGAATAATATGTTAGATGCATGTTTAGGATTTCGAATGTTGCGATGATTAATTAAGTTCACTTAAATCAACCAACATAGAAACCTTAGGTCCCTAAAATATTGAGTAAAATTTGCCATTCCAAAACAACACTTACCGACCTATTGATAGTAGTGATGGGCTACGCCAAAGCAAAGCATCACTATTACTCCTAGGAAACGTAAGGCATACCGAGTATGCATGTTGGTTTTGGTTATACACAACGATATGAGTGATGGAGTCCTAACATGTCGTGGCAAAGTGGATCAATTGTTGACAGAGCATTAGATGCTACGATTTATCTAACCAAGAGTGGCTTGGAGCCATTAGCAAAGAGGTACTTACCTTAACGTATTAAGTGTTAAGACAAGCCAGAGCATGCTTAACTGCTCATTGATTCTTTGGTTTTTGGAATTGACTTATTCTCACCAAATGGGGACAATTTTAATGTGTGAATAAGACGTTTAAATAAGTTTGATAAATATGCATGTATTAAATCTTATTTAAGTATTATGAATGGTTTTTCATTTCAAATTCTTTCAATTGTAGAATCATGTCTTCAACTAACAACGACAACAACCTAATGTGCTTGGAACTTACCGAAAAGTTACCATTTTCCTTGAACTTGGTAAACTTTAAGGAGTGGGAAGAAGAACTCCGAAAGACCCTCCGAAAATGCTACCTAGAGCACATTCTTGACATATCAATCCCGAGTTTTTACTCAAAAGGGGTTATAAGCGATAAGGCTCATAAGGAATGGAGTTGGGATTGCTAAAGACTCTCACGACTTATGGCAAAATCCATGCCGGAACAATGGAAGGGGAAGTTCTCCAACTATTTTCCGGACATGCTCCTCAAAACTCTAGAGGATGTAGTCAATTTGAGGGTCACCAAGAGCATCAAAGGAAACTATGATGGTCTCGTGGAGGAAGTGACTAGGTCAGTCTCCAACATGAAGATCAAGTCACCGCAAGAGGGGTGCCTTGCAAAGGAGAGGCAAGAGGTTTGGGCACAAGTCTACAATGCTAGACTAAGACCCGAAATGCCACTTCGAGCCCACGTGCATCGAATGACAAGGCTATTCACTCACTAGGAGCTCATTGGCAAGCCGGTGGAGGATGAGCAAGCGGCTCACATGCTATTAAGTTCTCTCCACTCAGGCTATGTCGCATTGAAGATGCGGCTAAACGGAACAAACTCACTTTGATGGAGGTTATCCGTGAGCTTCAAAAGGCCAATTCTTGCGGAAGTACTAAGCTCAAGCTTTCTTTAAGGGCAAAGAAGAAGGAGTTCAAGAACAAGGCAAAGATGCGATGCTTCTACTGTAGTTGGCAAGGCCACTACAAGAGAGAATGCAGCATGTACCTGGAAGATGAGGCAAAGGGAAGAGAAATCTCTACCTCAGGTATCTTCTTTATAAACTTACACTTGAATATAAGCAATTGATAAGGTATTAGATACCATTAATAACTCACTATATGCTCCTATTTCTGGAACCAAGTGAGAAGGGCTTACCAAGTGGATGTTGATATACAAGCGGAAGAAGAAGACAATCTTTCCGGAAGCCGTGTAATCACATAGTTTGTCTTGACATAGAACTTGTTTAAGTTTTGTTATCAACCATACATTGATCTTATGACGTTGGACGTCATTTTGTTTTGATCACAAGATTATTGTTTCAAAAGTCTTGCTTATATGTTTATGGCTTGACACGTTTATCTAAAATGTGTGCTTTCGTTAGACAAACAAGTTTATAATGTTAATAATACTACCAAGAAAGGTAAGACCATTGAGTCAAATGAGACGTGCTTGTGGCATTGTCGTCTTGGCCACATTAACGACAAACTCATTAAGAAACTTGTATAGGAAGGTTTTCTTAACTCATTCGATTTACAATCGGTTGAGAATTGCGAAGGATGTTTATTAGGCAAGATGATAAAGCAGCCATTCTCTAAGTTGGGAGAAAGGGCAGGTGACTTATTGGGCCTAATACACACCGATGTATGTGGACCAATGAGCACAACCACAAGGAACGACCATCGATATTTTATCACCTTCACAGACGACTATAGTAGATATGGATATGTCTACCTTATGTCTCACAAATCTGAATCGTTTGAAAAGTTCAAAGAATTTTAGAGTGAAGTTGAAACTTAGCTTGGCAAGAAAATCAAAGCCCTTCGATCGGATAGAGGTGGTGAATACTTGAGCTAAGAATTCTATGACCATCTAAAAGAAAAGGGTATACTTTCAGAATTGACACCTCCAGGAACTCCACAATGGAACGGAGAATTCGAAAGGAGAAATCAAACCTTGCTGCACATGGTATAATCAACAATAGGTCTTAGTGATCTTCCTATCTTATTCTGGGGACACGCACTTCTAACCGCGGCACTAACACTAAACCGTGCTCAATCAATAGCTGTAGAAAAGACTCCATACGAGCTATGGACGAAGAAACCTCCAAGGTTGTCTTTTTATAAGATATGGAGATGCGAAGCATATATCAAGAAATTAATTTATGACAAACTTCACTCTAAATCTGACAAGGTTTTCTTTGTGGGCTACCCAAAAGAAACCAAAGGGTATTACTTCTACAACAAATCCGAGAACAAAGTGTTTGTTGCTCGTGATGGTGTCTTTTTGGAGAAAGAACACCTTTATAAAATGAAAAGTGGGAGGAAAATCGAACTCGATGAAGTTCGAGAGGACGAGTAAGAAAATCAGATTGATAGACAAAGTGCTCAACAACATCTGTTGACGCTGGTCAAAATGTGCTAAGTCAAACCGACAATGCAAATGCTCAGTGCGTTACCCTACGTAGGTGGCAGAGGCCAAGGTCTCAAGCTGATAGGTATCTTGGTGTTGTATCAACCGAGAATCAGGACATCCTGGTAGTGGATGGAGACGAACCGGAAACCTTCAAGAAAGCGATGGCAAGAGGCCATGAGATATGAAATGGATTCCATGTTAGAAAATGAAGTTTGGGACTTGGTTGAATTACCCGAAGGTTACACACCTATCGGATGTAAGTGGATTTTAAAATTGAAAATCGACAAAGATGGAAATGTATTCATTTAGAAAGCTAGACTGGTAGCAAAAGGTTACAGGCAAATTCATGGTATAGATTATGATGAAACCTTTTCTCCGGTCGCAATGCTTAAACCGTTTGGATCATCCTAGCGATTGCTGCATATTACAACTATGTAGTATGCCAGATGGACGTCAAAACCGCCTTCCTCAATGGAATTTCGGAAGAAACTGTGTATATGACACAATGATTTGCTTGAGCCAAGTGTGACCATCTCAAAGCTATGAAATTGAAATTTTCATAAATAACTCCGCAAAGAACATAGTATGTCTTCACGGAGACCTCAATGCCATTTGAAAATGACTCAAACGATAATGGATCAAATCCCTTCCTATAAAACTCTTAAAGATTTGCACAAATGACTAATGTTACACTAAACAAAATGTCGAATCTATGAAAGGAAACCATATTCAATTATGGATAGAATTAACTTCTAAACGTCTTTTCAAGTATATGTCTAAGGCTCTTAGCCTCAGTGGGAGCTCACCGGCTTAGCAAGAGTTAGGTGGCTCAGTGAGCTTAATGGCTCAATAAAGGCTAAGATAGCTCAAGAGAGAGCTAACTGTTTGTTTCACAACGAACTTTTAACCAAAGACAATATACATGTCTCTTTGTAAGCATATAACCGAGACTACGGGGATTACCTCCACAATCTAATTGAGAACATAACGTTTGTTGCTCTGGGTGGTGTCTTTCTAGAAAGTAACACATTTCCAAAACGACAAGTACGAGAATGAACTCGATGACCATCGAGCTCAGCAATAAACTAGATTTGAGAATCTCGGAAGACTCAATAGTGCTTCATGAGAATGATTAATCAATAATACTCAAAAACACTTTACAAGTGCCATAAAAGAGAATTCATTACTCACAAAACATCAAAAATGATGGAGTAAGATCAACATAATCAAAGGGCTTTGAAAGAACCTTGAAACTCAGTGTTTGATGCAATTACCCCGTATAGGTATAAAATTCACCAAAGGCTTGGATTAAACCCTATAAATTTTCTATTAAGTTAGAAATAAACCTAAGACTTACAAGCATACTATTTACTATTAGATGGGAAGGGAAAAGTGTCTTGTAAATTAGCTATGACAAATCCAAATTTCGAATAATGGTTAGAGGCCATAAAATCCGAAATAGACTCCATGTTTGAAAATCATGTTTTGATTAATTTGCATGAAGGGTGAAACACCCATCGATTGCAAAAAGTTTTCAAGGAGAAAAATAACAAATTTGGAAATATATATGCAGACATAGCTTGATTGGTTGAAAAGCATATAATTAAATTCACGGATTTGATTTTAATAAAAACATATTCACCAATCGGAATGCGCAAGTCTTTTCGTGATTATTCTAGCAAAATTGCACATATGAAATATGGAAAAATAGATACCAAAACCGCCTTCTTAAAATAGGATTTTGGAAGTGACTATGAAAATAGTCCAAGGGTTTTGAAAATCTAAATAATGCTAGATTTGAAAGCTAGCTCAAGAAATCCATTATGGGATTGAAGGAATCATTGCATAAAGGAATTGAAACGTGTTTTCTCATAAACTTAATAAAAGGATTGGCTTATGGAGAAACATAGAAGTTCTTATGGATAAGAAGTTTAGTAAAAGCAAGAGTCAATCTTGTCAGGTCCAACAAGAAGTTTACGAACTCTGTTGTAAATTAATTATTAAATGTTAAATGCTTAAATTTGAAAGTATTTTCGACAATGGACCAAGCTAATGGCGACACTTAGTACTTATTGGGAATTAAGATCTATTGTATAGACTTAATAAAATGTTTGAACGAGTAAATGAATTTACCGTGTTAAACATGAATTGAAGGACTTTGAAAGGCTTTCGACCCATATGTATAAAACTAAGTAACTGTTTGAACTAAGTACGAACTAGGCTAAATACTAAGTTGTAGGGAATATTTTAAGCATCCCACACTTGAGCCCCACTGTGATCATACACTTAAGCATGGTGGCGTCCAAAGGGAAGGAAGCTACAACAAAAGAGTCACCAACAAGTTTTAGGAACTTGAAAACCGTTCACAGGGTGAAGGTTACACCCCTTCACGATCCATGAGATCGCTAACTCCATAGTGGTCCTGAACCATGACTAATATTCGGGGATGAAGGTACAAATCCAACCTAAAAGAGATTGAACATGCTCTAAATAGGCCTCTACTTTATTCTTTTCATATTCATGTACGCTTTCTGACTAACATACAATCAATGTATTAACCCTAAACATATTTAATCTATGTTGGTTAAATATTAATGCACAAACAAAACTATTATTGGCGATCACTTGAATTAAAATCATATTAGCCTAAAGAAAATTATTAATTATCTTATTAAGCTTGATTTCAAGTATAAATTTCCTTTAAACCTGCAAGAGAGGGCGTGATCAAGCAATAACAATAATAATCAAGTAACATAATAATACTATTGAAACAACAATTATCATCATCATAATCTCAATAAAGCATAATATTAGCAAGATCTTAGGCATGATACTAACATGATTTATAACAAATCTAGTATGTCACTAAGCAATAAAGATCAAAACTTTAACCCTAACATGATACTAACATGGTAGAAGAAATAGGAAGCAACCTAAACATGATACTAAAAAGCAATAAATAACATCCTCACATGATACTAGGAATTAAAATAATCTAAGCATGCTTTTAAAAGATATATAGAAATAAAATTACTTACTTTGTTGCCTCGTATCTCCTTCTATCAAAACAATACACACGTTAGTAACTTCAGTGAAAGTATTAAATCAAACAATTAATTTAAATAATTGAAATAGGGATTTGAGACCAAACCCTCGGAAATTATCAACCTTTCACGTCTAGGGCAAAGGCAACTTCAAGCGTGGTTGGGTGCGTCTAGGACTCGTGAATGCCGTATTGTATTTTGAAAAGGGCTAGGCTTAGAAAGAGGGAGAAAGAATAAGCTTCTAGCTTTGAGAGAGAAAAGAATAGAATTAGATGATTGTTGATGAATGAAAACGGAGAAATAACGCCCCTATTTATAGAAAAAAACATCTGAAATGTTTAGAAAAGAGTCAGAAATTTACTCGAAGTAAAACAGCCCCTATCGCGATGAGATAGAGCTTTCGCCACGTGACAGACCCTATCGCGATGCGATAGGCTCTTCGCAGCGCGATGGCACGATTATGATAATAATCCTGTACGGAGTCCTTTTCCCGATATAATTAGGTAATTAGACTCCGTAATTATCTTAATTAAAATCAGCTTTATCTTTTAAAACACTTGTTTTATTTCAAATTAAATTCTTTATCCTTTCTAAATAAAAATATAATTATTAATCCTAATTCCATTAGAATTTAAAATAACCTTCCAGATTACTTTAGAAAATTAAAGTAATTCCTAATAACTTTAGGATAAATAATTAATGGGCCCTCCACTTGATCATTGGGCCATATAAAGTCATTTTGGGCCCAATTTAATATTTCGGCCATAACTTCCTCATTATTCATCGGAATTGGGCTTATAATATATCGTTGGAAAGCTCTTTTCAAACCATATCCAACTACACTATTATTGGACCCATATTATGGACCAAAATAAATTAGAATGGACATTTTCCATAAATAAGGTACGAAAAGAATTATTTTCCATAAATTAGATGCATCACGAGACTCTTTCACATTTCACCTTATTCGATAATCAATGCCATGAAAGATATTCATCACTAGATTTGGTTTTTGGGGAGACACAATCAGGTGTCTACGGAAGCCTCCACTTTGACTGAGTTTGGAGAAACGTAAGTTTCGAAAACAAAAGTCAAAGTAGCGATTGGGACGGAGAATGATTAAGAACGTTCTGCGATCCTAAATCATTCTTGTAACGCCGATACTTGCAAACTAGCGTTAGTTTAAACATATAAAAGAGTTAAGAAACGCGTATTTTGCACCGTTGAGCACACGTCTCCGGGGTAACCGATTTTTCTGCATTTGTGACGACCTTCCTCAAGCTAGGGGATATCGCCGACGACCACTTTGCTTGTAGTTGTCTTTAATTTTTGTTGTGACAGTCCTCCGCAATCTAGGGAACATAGTCGAACATAACTCTGCTTGTAGCCATCTCCCGTTTTCGTGACAATTCTCCACAAGCTAGGGAACATTGTCGAAGGTGACTCTACTTGTAGTCATCTTCAGTTATTTGTGACAACCCTCCATATCTTAGGGAACGTCGTTGAAGATCATTCTGCTTGTAATGATCCTCAGTTTGCTTATGCTTTGCTTGAATATCTACTGTGTTGTTGCTTTGCTGTATTTTGCTACGAACTAATATCTTTGGTACTTGCGATGAACCAATATCTTGGTGCTTGCAATGAGCCAATGTTAGGCGCTAAAGCTAAGTGAGACGATCATCACCAGGTCGATCAATTAATGTAATTGTAATCTAGCCGACTACTAATCATGTCAACTTGCTTATAGGGGCTAACTGGCGTACCAAGGAACCCATTTTTCTTTATAAGGTAAACATAAACCAATATGGGGCCTAAGGAACTACATCGCCGAGGAATGGAGGTTGTCGCTTGCTGCCACGTGCTATCGTGACACGCCAGGCTTATCGCGGCGCGATAACATTATCGTGTCGCGATGGAGTCGGGTTTTCCGGAGTTAAACCCCTTTTTCCTCATTTCGCCGCTGCTGCTTCATTTCTTCCGTTTTCGCTCGAAAAATTCATTTTGCTCGTTCTCCTTCGTTTCTCAACGAAATTCACTCAAGTTTTTGGCAAATCGAAGCTTTTCATCTCTAGTTTGCCGATCTATGTAAGTTTTCCTCAAACTTACTCTATTTTTGGCAAATTTGGTGCATTTTTACTCGCAGGTTTTCGAAAATTTCGAAATCAATTTCTCTTGTTTTGCTTTGTTTGTTGAATTTCTTGCCATGGAACCACTTGTTTATGTTTGTATATTGCATTGGGAGTATTTTGAAACTTGTTTGGCTCAATTTGATGATTAAAACGAGCAATTTGCCATTGTTAAACACCTTATGTTCATGAACATAATGTGGCTTGTTTTTCAAGTTTTTTCTTGCTTTTTATGCTTAATTTGTCACAATATTTTCCATAATATTACAAGAAGTTGTTTGATTGCTCAAAAATTCTTGTTATTCTCGAATCAAAAACATGCTCTGTTTTAGTACTACGTACTCTATTTTTTGATGAACATAGTATCATGCGGCTAGGAGAACTTTAGACACCATAGAACCATCAATTTACTATTTTTTATGTTCTTGAACATGATTAGCATGAATCGTCATCGAGGTTCTTGCTCTCGTTCTCGCGGGGCTCACTGGGAGGACGAGCCCGTCGATGCGGACGAGGGGACTTCCACTAGCCTTGGAGAGTCCCCTAAGTGGGATGGGCAGACTTTGTACTTCGCGCCCAGGTTCCACATTTCGAAGCGTGTCCAACCTGGCATGACCGACGAGCGGGTTCGTTGCCATGGTTCGGGCAACGATACCATTGGTCATTTGTACAATACCTATTTCATTAACAACACGGAGCTGCGCGCGTTGTGGGAGTCATGTGGCTTGACTCCTTTGCTGCAGGCTACTAGGGGCTCTCTATTCTCTACGGTTTAGCCGTTTGATTATACGAGGTTTGGTGGAGTTCTTTTAGGACACCACCAACACGTTTCATTTTCTTTGTGGTGAGATGACCGTCACTCCCCTCAACTTTTCTGTGATCACTGGACTAGAGTTCCAGTCGACGGTGGTTCCTTCGGGTAGGGATATTACCCTCATGTCACTAGAAGTTGACGAGCTGCTGGGTCCCATTGTTGTTCGGGTCCGTGCTGAGTCACTAACAATACAGATGACCAGCCAATCCATTCGTCGGGCTCTGCTTGCAGAGGCCTTCCGAGATAATGTGACCACCCCTGAGCAACGGGTGCACATCTTTATTCTAATTTTGCTGTCAGGGACCTTTTCTCTTGAAAAGGGTAACCGAGTGCTACTCTACTATCTGCCTGCTCTTTGCGACCTACGAGCGGTCGGGGCTTTTGACTGGGCCATCTTGGCTTATGCTAATTTGCTGCTTGGATTGCGACTCGCTTGTCGCCATCGCAATTACAAGGAGGAGGTCACACTTTCTAGCTTCGGGAGGATCGTAGAGGTATATTCTACTTTCAGAAATTTACTTTTGATGCACATTAGTTATTGCTAACCCTTCCTCATTGTTACAAGTTTGGTTCTACGAGTACCTTCCATCTTTGGCGCCGGCCAGGCCTTCACCACGAGGGCTCCCCGTTGCTGCTAGTTGGGGAGGTTATTATGCTGGCTTGGATACTACCATACTCGTTCGAGAGGCGCTTCTCTCGGCATGCATTGCTATTGTTATTTCCATTAGCCCTGTTCAACAGGATTATGACTCATGAATGTCTTTTTTACAGGAGCCTGAGCCTCTTTTTCGTCCATGGGCTGATTTAAACGTTCCTACATGAGTTGCTGCGTATACAGCTCAGCGTCATTATTTCTAGGGGATATACGACGTCGTGGTGTATTTGAGAGAGAAAGTTGCGATTCAGCATTCTACGGAGTTTTTACGTGGTTCCTCGACGTCTTCCACCTCATATGATGGACCAGGAGGCTCTTAGGACTCATATAGATAGGTCTCCGACTGGTGAGGGTTGGTAGAGACACGGCCATCCGTCCTAGTACTATGCTAGGAAGCTCTTGCCGCGATTGGGTTCACCGCCTTGTATATTGGAGGAGAAGGATGTGCGCTTTATCTCTATGGTTTGTTTCTCTTTTGGTAGCTGTTGACCTTAATCGTTAGAGTTTATTTTCGCAGGAGGCGGCTGCTGTGGAGTTTGTACCTCCGCCTATGTCCATTACTTACCAGGGGTCCTTTGGGCCCATAGAGGAGATGATACCTTCAGCCCCCGAGGAGTGGCGTCTGGTGGAGAGATCGATCCCCACCGTCAGACTTCGGTAAGCTATCTCTAATTATTTTCTATTTGCATTTTTCGACTTCTTTTAACCTTTTTTACTTTAGCAGTTTTCTCGCAAGGTGGTGACGAGGATAGCGAGGGCTATGTATGTCTTCCGTTACTAGCTCGTGAGGTTGAGCCACCAGGTATCATGTCGTCGTGATGGCAATACGGCAGAGGTATGTCTCTTTGCTTGCATTTGATTACTTTAGTTTCTTTTCTGTAATTAACTTGGCTTGCTTTTCTTTTTCAGCTTGTCCCTCCGACGCGTACTCGCACGAGACATGAGAGTAGGAGAGAGACGACTGGCTCTAGATTGAGACGTCGCCATACTTCGGCAGGAGAGTCAGGGAAGACGAGAGGGGTCGGATCGTACTGTCATTATAGACGGTTCTGGTTCCTCTACTAAGGAGGAGGTAAGGCAGCCCCTGGTCAGGATGCTTCGGTGCCGATTCCTTTCACGGCTGGTAAGACGTACGAGGTTGGCTCGTTGTCGCAGCAGCCACATCGTTAGGAGCCTCAGTAGGGTGAGCCTAGATGGACTGGCCCTACTTTTTCTTTTCCTCCAAATGGAGAGGCTGATGCTGGGCAGGAGGTGACTCCCCAGACTTTGCGATTTTACGATACCTTCGGTATTCGTCCTCCGGGATCATAGGTGTACCTGTTGTTTATTTATTGTTTGACATGTATACGACTTTGCTATTTGTGTTATTGACACTTATGTTTTATATACATACTTTTATTATGTCTATTCTATTTCTTACATTTTATTTTTTTTAATTTATGTGCATGTGAGTGTGTAAAAAAATTGTGACAAATTTTTACGAAAAAAATTTCTGTCATTTTTATTACTAATGGAGGGTATCCTACTTTCTCCCTTAAAAGAGAAAAATGAAAAAATAAAATGAAGTTTGATTAAGGATAAACTTAATTAATTAAACTTAAAATAATCAATATGGGGTATGTGTTTGAAGGAAATTTGCCAAAAATAGGATTAGATAATGAAAGGATCAAAAACCGTAAAGTTAAAGTAAAAATCAGAGTCAAAGTTGGAAAAACTCGGCTAGCTTAATGCATGACACTATCGGAGGCAAGAACAACGTGATAGCCTTATCGCGGCGCGATAATTTTAATTTCCCAAATCCGTTCACGATTCGGTTTGCGTCAATCCCTGTTTATAAATAGCCCCCAAATCTGCCAATTTCACCATAAATCTAATAAATTAAAATATTTAGGTTTTAATTTTCAATCAAGTAGTCATGGCTAAGACTTTTAATGATTTTACTCGTGAGTGGTGCCGGTCTTTGACTGCTAAGGAGAGGAGAGAGCTTGACTTTTTCACTTGGGGGATTTATATGGTATTAAGGTGGTAGATCTTGATATAAACATTATTCATACCGCCTTAGAATATTGGGATTCAAACACCCATTGCTTTAGACTAGGTTATGATGAAATTTTCCCTTTACCAGAGGAATTTGGTGCCATTCTTGGCTTTCTTTCTTTAGATCTTGCGGTAATTCCTAAGGTGAGCGAATATTATTATAAAGATTTTGAGCGTTTCCTTAACCTTAAGGATAGGGACCTGAAGGATATAGTGCATGGTTATGTGATCAATTTGAAAGAATTTGCACGTTTTTATTTTGATAGACCACAATCTGAGTCTTTTCATGTTAATAAGAGGAAGGCTTTCCTCTTTTGCATGTTTAGCCAACATCTCCTCACTAGTGGAAATATTTATGAGGGTCAACAATTTTGGCATCTGTCATGGAGCAAGTTGACTCAGGGTCAAAAATTTTAAGTTTTGATGAATTAAAGAAGGATCCAAAAGCACGTCTTCGAGGTTCTCCAATTTTATTACAGGTAGAAAATCAATAATTTTATTTATAGAAATAAAAAATATTTAATTTTATATAATAATACTAAATATTTGTATTAAATTTTTGCAGATTTGGCTAATGAAAAGGCTTGAATTAATTAACCCTCCAGACAACATTGAAAAGTATACACCAAATTGTCTTGTAAGAAGAAAGAAACGTTTTTCCATAAAGATGGGCCGTCGGTAGTGGAGTAGAATTCATTGAAATTTGTTGCTTTTTTTTTTACTGTAGTTCGAAATCCCGCTTTCTTTTTGGGCTTTCTCGTGTCTCCATTGTTGTTGTGCCATTGTTCCTCTACGGCTTCCTTCATAAAGGTACTTTCTTTTGCCTTTTCTTATATTTGTATGCCGAATTTATGTTCTTTTTTAATTTTCTTCGGAAAATTGCGCTTTTTTGGCCGATTTTGACTACCTCCGCACAGTTCTTTTCTCCCTTCCTTGTTTTTGTATCTGTATTCACGATTCTTTTTCCCCAATTTTTGTTGTTATTCCTCTACCTTTGTTCTTGGGGTTTGACTGATTTTGATTTTTTGGGCGTCCCATTCTTTTCACCTTCTCTAAGGCCTTTTGTCTTTGTATATCTTAGGATGACTGATGCTACTTACATCTAGAATGTGAGTGACCCTATTGTGAGAATTGAGTAAGATTCTTCTCTTGAGTCGTCTCACTCAAGTGAGCGCTCTGCGCGCACTTTCTTTACTTCTCCTGCTTCTCCCCCTATTCCCTTGCAAGTAGTTATGCCGGGCGATCCCAATCCTGCTAAGGACAAGGCGAGTACTGCTGCGACTCCGCCTATTGCGTCTGGGTCGGGCAGTAGTTGCCCTGCTTGACGACATCGCTTTTTTCCCTTTTCGGTCCGGGCTTCGTCTTGATTTCTTTGACCCATATTGTGAACGAGTACTTTCCCATGATGGGGTTCCCATGCCTCATCTTATCTGTTTGAGGATGCGCGAAATGTGCCATAAGCAGTTACCTGACCAAGTTAAGGCTAATCCTCCTGACGTGTCTCTTGTTAGCCCCATTCCCCATGTTCAACCTTTAAATAGTTTTGCATGGCTTAATGATATGGTTAATGTGAATCGGTTTGATCACTATGTAGTGCAGGGTGGACGTTCTGTAACTTCTTCACCATTTTTCCTCCGGCAACGAATTTGAGCGGATGGCTGGTGACAAGAGGAAAATGTAGGTCGTCATCTACCTCTCCCTGAGCCAAACTTAATTTTTAAACACTCGACCAACCTAACACAAATAAATGGGAAGTGAAGGGTTGAACCCAAAGGAATGAGTAGGAACAATGCTATAGCCTATGTCAAGCTAATTCGAAAAATATAAATGGTTGTGGTTGGTAACTAAGATGTCAAAAAGCTAGACAAATCTAGGAATTCAATATGCTAAACACTAGGGATATAGGTTCCACATGCAAGCTCAATGATTATGCTAATTTATAGATCACTCAATCGATTCAACATCACAAGGGACAAACAATAGTTGCAATCAAAGGAATCCAAAAGCTATCTCCTATAACCCAAGCTAGGGTTCACTATGAATGGCTTACAAGGAAAATCACAATAAAATTCAATCAATTAAAGCAATTCTCAAATCAAGGGTTCATGTCATTGAAATTTGCAATGCAATCTAGATTAATCTTATTGGTTGATCACTCTTAGTTTAATTAATCACAAGCATAACTATGTCAACAAATTTAATTGTAACATTCAAATCAATTTAGCATCATCAACTAGCAAAAATCATCAATCAAGCATGCTTCCCCTTCTCCCTAGCAACTAATCTACTCACTAATCATGGTGATATTGAGGAACAAAACAAATTCAATCAAGTTCATATTCATTTAAAGCTTAATCAAAAGAAAATCAATCAATCAACAAATTCTAGAGCAAGGAAAGTAATCTCAAAATAAATTCAATAAACTAGAATGAATTGTATTAAAAGTTTATCAAAGGGAAGAAATCTTACTAACTTTCATTGAATTGAAGAAGGAATTTCAAGATCCAATTGAAATCTAAGATCAAATTCAAGTATAAACAAGTAAATCTTAAGCTTCTCTCTCTACTTTCTCTCTCTAGTATTTCAAGAAAATTATATCTCAAGTACAAAAGTTAAGTTGTCATAAAAAAGAAAGTCAAAATCTATAAATAAAAAAATCGAGCGAAGGGGCTGCGCAGGGCCATGCGCACGCACAAACCAGCCGCGCGCGCGCACAGCTGGGTATGCACGCATGCACCCCTGTGCCGCGCACGGGCACCCCTATGTGGTGCACGAGGCCTTGCCTCCTTCGCTTGCTTGATCAAACTCCGCGCTCCCGAGCATCCCTATCATCAGTGCACTCGAGATGATGCCCGCGAGCAAGGCAATCTCAAAATGAGCAAATTGACTTAATTATTTACCTACAAAAAACAAATAAAACAAAGAGAGAAAGCATAATAAAATAAAACTAAAACTAAAACTATGAATTATCAACTAAAAATATGAAAAACTCATAAAAACTAATCGAGAACCAAAGTGAGTTATAAAAATGGAAAATCAAATAAAACTAAGAGAATTATATGAAAATGATGAAATAAAATAATGAAAATGAACCTAAATCTTATTCTTTTGAGCGCCATAAACGACGCTCATCAAATTCCCCCAAGCTAAACTTTTGCTTGTCCTCGAGCAAAACAAAATCAAACCCAAGGGAAAATGATGACACTATTCGAGCAAAGAAAGAAACCAGAAAACTAGAGAAAATGAGAATATACACTAACTCTCTTTTGTGGGAATCACGGTCAATTTTAGCAACTAAAGACAAGCCATTTAAACCCCTAGATCGCTCTGGAGGACAAGTGATGCTCTCGTAAAGGTTTCCAAAGAGGTTAACCTATAACTCTTTTTATTAAAAGGGACTCAAAGCATAAGAAAAGAAAAGAGAAAGTTTAAAACCTTGAAAAGAAAAGAAATGCTTATACAATGGACTTTTGCACAAGATCAAAGCACGAAGGATATCAAACTTTCTAAAACAATAATTGTAAGCACGTTCTAAGATATCAAGGGTTGATTGAAACATAGGGCATGCTAAGCATTGAGAACTAATGAGGCGCAATCCATTTTCATCCCAACCAATCTAACCGCGTTCTCCCTAATGGCTTCAAATCTTCCCGTAGTAAGCGTCTCTATGGTTCCTCGAAGGAACCGAAAAAGAATAGAATTTGAGGGTTCTCGACATCTGGACCTTGCATCCCTTTTCCTTAGGCTTTAACTCATAATTCCCTCCCTCGGTATATGACTCAACCACTAGGTTGAAAGGACTTTCCCAACGGTTGTAACGTAGGGGTAAAAGGTTAGGGTAGGCTTAAAATTTAGAATTTGGTGGTACACCTAGGTTATGAAGCAAAGATTAGCCACACCTCGACACAAAACCAAGAATTCACCAAACAAAAACAATCTAATACCCCCAAGCTTATTCAAAGTTATATCCACAAGAATATATATATAAAAGCGTAAACGCTTCTTCCCCAAGCTAAAAGGAAGCATTGTCCTTCAATGCTTGTAAAGGGAAAAGAATCACATCAAACTACTTTTTGAATTTTCTCATTTTCACTCTGTTTTTTTTTTTAATTTTCATTTTATCAAAGCAATTATCCTCGCCTCTTTTAACTTTGGACGGCTTTTTCGATTTTGCATTTATTCTGTCATTGCCTTTTTTAACTTTGGACGGCTTTTTCAATTTATTCATTTGCCATTATTCACAATATATACAAAAGACGAGCTTGCTTACAAATAAAACCAATATCCAACCTTTTAGACCACAAACTCCAAAAACATGACCATTTGCTTCACAAAAACCAAGAGTGGAACAAAAAGAACAAAAGGCTCAAAGTTCTAAAGATGTGGCTTGAAAAGAAGGGAAAAGGCTCAAATGGTTAGAAAGATGGAAAATGTAAACCCAAAGAACTAAAAAGAAAGAAGAAAATCCTAGAAATGAAAAATTACCACCCGATAAATGGCCTTTGTCCTTCCTAGTTGGTTCGGTCTCGTGTTTGAGAATTATGAGTCAAGATTCAAGATTAGGTATGCAAAGGCAAATGATCCACGCCGCACAATCAAAAATGATGAAGGCTTGAAAAAGAAAATCCTCTCACGGATGTAGCAAAAACTTACTAAAGTTGTCAGATCCACCAAAGGAAGCAACTCCGTCTTACCACAAACCAAAAGAATCCGGCTTCAAGGCCCTAAAAGGTCTAAACCGCTACCTTAGCATACCCTATCCTAAAGTCAACCAAAGATACTCTCAAACCGTGCAAACCATTGCATTTAGGAAGAGAAATAGCCAATGTGCAAGTTCAAGTGGTACTAAGTCCAAACTAAAAGCAAAAAGATGAAGAAAGAAAAGCAATGCCTCAAAAACAGTTTATTCATATTCACAAAAACAAGTTTTGTTTGTTTTTTTTTCGTTTTTTTTTCTTTTTTTTTTGGTTTCTTGTTTTTTTTTTGTTTTTTTTATATATTTTTTTTTGGGAAGAAAAGAAAAGGACTAAAAACAAAATAAAGAGAACAAGGGATAAAAAGAAAACAAAAGAATAAGAAAAAGAGAAAAGGAAAACATGAAGGAAGAAGAAAACGAAAAGAAAAGGAAAAAGAAGAAAAGGGAAATGAAATGAAAAGTAGGAAAGTAAAGGAGAAGTAGAAAACAATAAGGAAGTAATGCTAACAAACATAAATCCCAATCAACAAACAAGTGAACATTCGGCCACAAAGCCAATGTTCCCAAACACACTAGGGTGCTAAAAATAAAACAACCTCGAACCATTCAACTTCTCCTAGAACTAATCCTAGACTAAGCAACCAAGAAAAGAAAAAGTAGGGAAAAAGAAAGATCTCACCAGTTGCCAAAACTATGGTTCATTAAAAAGGCGAAAGAGCACCTTTATGAATCGTAGAAATCCAAAGCATAAGCAATAGAGCAAGGTGAGAAAAAAAAACTATATACAAAGAAAATTGTTAGTAACTTCAATACAAAAGAAAAGAAGAAAAGAGAAAATAAAATGCATGAAAATAAAGAAAAATCAAGTAATAATAGCAACAAGAATCAGAATCATCAGACTAAAGCAATATCAGGAGACAAGTTATCAGACAGTCATTATCAGGAATCATCATAACAGAGACACAGAGAAACTCAGCGGACAACGAACAGCGAAACAAGCAACAAAAACCAATAACCGGGCAGAGAATCAGCATAAATACAACATCATCATCATAAAACCAAAAAACACAGAGATCAATACCAGACCAGAAGCATATGAGACCAGGAATGAACTACAACAGCAAGGGGGGGGGGGGAACGGTGAAGCACATAAACAAACGACATAAAGCACTCCTAAGCTTAAAATGGACTACCCCCCCCTAACTCTAAACCTAAAGACATATAGGCAACACAGAAACATCATATAAAGCACATGAGAAAGGGGGTAGCCATGGTAGTATCACTCCGCACTATGGTAAAGGGTAGAATGAGAACTCCCCTCACCGGTCTCCATCATATGACTAGAGCTAGCCATCTCGCTCACGTCCATGGGAGCCTTACCCCTAAACCTATCTTCCCTCCTAGCTCTATCAACCTCAAAATAATGAGACCAATCATCTAAGACCGGCTCATCCGACCTACCCCACCTTCCAAAAGTCTCGGGGTCTGGAAAGGGCGAAGGATTAGTCGGATCATATGTATAATCACAACCACCGGGCCGCCGATAGTCGTAAGTGGCCGAGGTGGTGCCTATGATAGAACTAGGGTGAATATGAGGGCCCTCCCAATAAGGGTAGCAAGGCCGAGGACCAACGGTAGGCTAAAAAGGCTCCCATTGAGGGATAGGTCCTTGTTGGACCGGGAGATACGGGTAATTCACATAGGGCTCGATCTCCCCCCTCCGAACATGTAAATCGTACAATTGATTTGTATGATAGTCATAACCAAGATTAGGGGTTTGCATAGAAGGCATAGAATATAACACATTAGCAATAGAATCAAGCCTAGCATGAATGGTTTACAAATTAAAAGTAGGAGGAGTAGGAGAGGGGGAAGGAATAGGCGTACCATCCGGTTCAATGGTGGAAATTGTTTGAACATTCGATGAGAGATGAGAAAGAATTGGTTGAGCGGCCTCTTGTATGATTCGTCCTTCGTTGAATAGGAGGATTAATATCTCGCACCGGAGGCCTCCAAGATAAGAAATCTTTCTCTTTCGGTCGGGTAGTTTCTTCTTTGCATGGGATTAAGAACCATTCTTTAATCCGGGAAACGTTCCAAATGAAAACATTATCCTTTCTTGTACGATCGAGAAACTTTTGGTTCACAAGGGCGGAGATGTTGAGGAAATGAGAAGAAGATTTCTCTCGAGAATCGATAATTGGGGGAAGCTTATTTAACAAAGTCTTATAGTCGTCATTGATGGAAAGAGCTAGGATAGAAATCATCCCTCCTAATTGGATGCTCCCAAATAGGCTAACTCCATCACAGATATCCAAAAATCGATTGATCAAATGCTCCGTGAAATCCACTAGCTCAATCTCAAAGTCGTTTTGGTCGGCTATCCACAACCAACAAAGCTCTTCTCGGGAGATAGCTCCCAAAGAGTCCTTGGAGCAAAGAGCGTAAGTGAGGAGACGGTTGAAATACCACATAGCCGGATAAATCATGGAAGCGGTCTTGGAATTTTGAGGCTCATACTTTCCTTCCTCCGAGATACTTCTCCACCAACGTTGCTCATTATATCCATGGTCATTTGCCATTCTACTATGGGCTGGATAGATACAATGATCCGTGTACTCGGCCCATGGAAACTTGAAGTACGAACATAGTTGAGAATCCGTCAATGAGTAATCATGATTGAAAAGTTGGAAAGTCAAAATCCTTGAAGAATCTTCACCCGGTTCTCGGACTACTTCAAGAGAAGAAAGAAATTCATAGGTCACCCTAGCATAAGTAGGGGCGCTCAAATCCAAAAACTCTAAAAGATCAAGGCCCTTTGCAAGAAGCCGAACGTCCTCATCTATTCCGAGAAACTTGGTTGTTGCTTGATCGTAGAATCTTGTTGGTCTTAGCTTCCTCTTAGATAGACTCTTGAAACGATCCCAATGTGATTCTTTAGAAAATTCAATGTCGTATGTCTCTTCTACCTCGGGTGGAAGTGGAACAACATGCCTAGATTTGCTTGAACTTAATCTTGCCCGCTTCTTTTGACGGTTAGGAGCCATCTACAAGAAGGAAAACAAGCCAAGAGAAAAACTTAACATTTATCATATTTCAATAATAAGCATAAGTAATTGCTCAAGAATCAAGCACAAATGCAATTATCTTAAAATAGAAGCAAGATATGGCTACATATGAACAATGCCATTAATATAGAATCATGAATTTGAAGTAAGTAGGCATGGATTAAAGGCGAAATTGAACATAAGAGACCAAATCATGAATCAAATTGAGCAAAATAATCTCAAACATTGAATCATCAAAGCAATAAAACCATCATAAAGAATACCCATGAGAGAGAAAATGACCAACAATGGTGATTCAAGTATTCAATCAAATTATACAAAGTTATGATGAAAAAGCTTTAATTCAACACTCAATGACATCATTCAACACAAATTACAAGTTAAAAGAACCAACAACGGAAGTCTACCATGAAAGCAGAAACAAGGGTTTCAAGCTTGAACAATGAGGAAGAAGATGACTAGAAAATAAGAAATTATACCTCAATGAAGCCTTGAATTACTTGCAAATTGCCCAAAATGAAGATTTAAGAACAAATAGAACACCCAAAGACAAGTTCCAAACCTCAACACAAAGCTTTAAAATTCGAAAAATAACCCAAAAATTTCGAAATTGGGTTCGAAAATCTGGAAATATTTTGGTTAAAATTCGAAAATGTGATGTGTTTAATGTAATTTGTGATGAATTGATAATAAAAAGGGTGAATAAGCTTGAGTTTTCAAAGAGATTTATGGGTTTTGAAAGCAATGTAATAGGAGAGGAATGAAGGGGATATCGAGGAGATAGAATGGGGTGAAGAAAGGAGGATAAGAGAATGAAAAAAGGGGCGAAGAAAAAGGGGGAGGGTTGGGGGGGTGTTTGGCGCGAGGGTTGGGGCTACAAAATTGGCCAAAAACGCTACCTACCTGTTACGTGCGCACCAGGTAGGGGCTGGGGGGTGATTCTTGGTTGAGACGCACCAAAAGCTGGCCAAAGTTCTGACCCTTGTGGTGCGCGCGCAGGGATGGGGTGCGTGCGCACCAAGGGGGTACGGGGGTTGTTCACAAATCGTCAAATTTTGTCAAAGTTAGTGTAAATTTCTAACCCCTTTGCTGCGCGCGAGCAACCTATGATGCGCGTGCACCAAGCAAGAATACCTCTGCCATGTATATACTCTCGTGTTTGCATAATGAGATAGTTAAAAGCGCATTCGAAAAAGAGTAGAAAATCAATAAAAATGCAAACATGAGAGCGTAAAACCCCAACAAGCTTTTCCACCTAAACTTAACCAAACCTCGTGAAATCTTGAAATAACACAAAAATTGTTGGAAATTTTCTTCGATCCAATCTCATGGTACCGAAAATCAAGAGAACAAACAAAAATAAAGAGAAATAAGAAAAATTCTCAAGGATAAAAGAAATATAGAAAATCGTAAAATCAAAAAGAAAAAGGTTATAAAACCGGGTTTCCTCCCGGGTAGCGCTTGTTTAACGTCATAGCTCGACGTCCTCCACCAATTAAGGTGGTTATCGGAGAAGCAATGAGTGAACAAGGCCAACAAAAGCACCGTCGAAATACTACTTGAGACGATGGCCATTGACCTTAAACGGAGAAGAAGAATCCATCATTGAGACCTCTACAACACCACTTGGAAAAACATTCTTGACCAAATAGGGACCGCTCCATCTTGACATGAGCTTTCCGGGAAAAAACTTCATTTTTGAATAGTAGAGAAGAACCTTATCGCCAACACAAAAATCTTTCTTCTCAATAAGCTTGTCATGTGTTTCCTTGGAACGAGCTTTGTACACACTAGCACAATCATAAGCATCAAATCGAAGCTCCTCTAGCTCATGAAGATCTAATTACCTTTTCTCCCCCGCACTTGCCAAGTCAAAATTTATCTTCTTGATTACCCACAAAGCACGGTGTTCAATTTCAACCGGGAGATGGCATAACTTGCCTTAGACTAAGCGGTATGGAGTGGTACCTATGGGGGTCTTGAAAGCTGTTCGATAGGCCCAAAGAGCATCATCCAACTTATCCGACCAATCCTTTCGATTTCTCGCAACCGTCTTTTCAAGGATGAGCTTGATTTGACAATTAGAGAATTTCACTTGACCGCTCGATTGGGGATGATATGGAAGGCCGAATCTTTGATGGACTCCATGCTTCCTCAACATCTTTTGAAAGGATGAATAAAATGAGAACCGTTGTCACTTATCACCGCCTTTTGTACCCCAAATCTTGGAAAGATTATCTTCTTAAACAACTTCATAACCACCTAGTGGTCGTTAGTTGGGGAGGCAATGGCCTCGACCCACTTAGACACGTAATCAACCGCCACAAGGATATATTGATTTCCAAAAGATGAGGGAAATGGCCCCATAAAATCAATACCCCACACATCAAACACCTCCAACTCGAGTATGGGTTGTTGAGGCATTTCATTTCTCTTGGAGATGTTCCCAACTCTTTGACATCGGTCGCATGTCTTTACAAAGCCCCATGAGTCCTTAAAGAGATGTGGCCACCATAGACCGCAATGAAGGACCTTAGTGGCGGTCTTAGAGACACCCATATGACCCCCGCTTGGATCCGAATAGCACATTTTCAAAACACTAGGCACCTCTTCGTTTGGCACACAATGTCTAAGTAAGCCATCAACCCCTCGCTTGTATAAGATGGGATCATCCCACTCATAATGCCTTGCCTCTTTCTTGAGCTTCTTTCTTTGGTTCTTAGAATAGGAAGGAGGAAACTCCCCGCATGCAAGAAAGTTCACTAAATCAGCAAACCATGGGAGCTCCTTTGCTTCAATAGCATACAAGAAGTCATCAAGCATCCTATCCTCAATTGGAGAACCATCATCATGAGTTTGAGAATCATCTAAACGAGAAAGATGGTCCGTCACAACATTTTCCGCTCCTCTTTTATCCCTAATCTCAATGTCAAAGGTTTGGAGCTCAAGAACCCACCGGATCAACCTTCGCTTGGACTCTTTCTTGGCAAAAAGATACTTGAGAGCCACATGATCCGTGAAGACAATGGTCTTGGAACCCAATAGATAACAACGGAACTTCTCAAAAGCATGAACTATAGCCAAGAATTCCTTCTCCGTTGTAGTGTAATTCCGTTGAACTCCATTTAGAGTCTTGGACATATAATAGATCACATGAAGTTTCTTGTCTACTCTTTGACCCAAGACACCTCCTATTGCCGAATCACTTGCATCACACATAAACTCAAATAGTAAATCCCATCTTGGAGATTGAACAATAGGAGTAGAGATTAAAGCTTTCTTTAACTTATTGAATGCCTCCAAACACTTATCATCAAATACAAACTCGGCATCTTTTTGAAGAAGATCATTAAGGGGCTTTGCAATGAGCGATAAATCCTTGATAAATCTTCTATAAAACCCGGCATGCCTAAAGAAAGATCTCACTCCCTTTACATGCACCGGAGGTGGAAGCTTTTCAATGACTTCAATTTTAGCTTTATCCACCTCTATTCCCTTGTGAGAGATCTTGTGGCCAAGGACTATGCCTTCCTCCACCATGAAGCGACATTTCTCCCCATTCAAGACCAAGTTCACCTTTTCACACCTTGCAAGACATTTTTCAAGGTTTTCAAGGCATGCCTCAAATGAAACACCTCCTACGGAGAAGTCATCCATAAAAACCTCCATCTCCACTTCCAAAATATCTCCAAATATACTCATCATGCATTTTTGAAATGTCACGGGAGCATTGCAAAGGCCGAACGGCATTCTCCTATAAGCAAATGTACCATATGGACAAGTGAAGGTTGTTTTCTCTTGGTCATCCGGGTGGAAAGGGATTTGGAAAAATCCCGAATAACCATCAAGAAAACAATAGAACTTGTGCCTTGTTAGTCTCTCAAGCATTTGATCAATAAAAGGAAGGGAGAAATGATCTTTCTTTGTAGATGTGTTCAGACGTCTATAGTCTATACACATCTTCCATCCCGTGACCGTCCTCGTTGGAATGAGCTCACCTTTCTCATTCTCAACAACGGTCATACCTCCCTTCTTTGGGACAACGTGAACGGGAGAGACCCACCTAGAACTAGAAATGGGGAATATGATTCCCGCATCCAAAAGTTTGGTGATCTCTTTCTTTACTACCTCTCCTATTTAGGGGTATAGCTTTTGTTGTCTCTCAATATAAGGTAAAGTACCCTCGTCAAGAGTTATGTGATGTGTACATAAAGCGGGGCTTATACCTTTGAGGTCATCAATGGTATAACCCAAAGCACTTCGGTGCTTTCTCAAAACACCACACAACTTTTGAGCTTGATCCTCACTCAAAGAAGAGCTAACAATCACGGGAAAAGTGGAGTTGGGTCCTAAAAATTCATACCTAAGGTGTGATGGAAGAGGTTTGAGCTCAACCATTGGAACACCTTTACCTTCCTTCGATATTGCAACTTGCAACGCTTCTTGGCTAGAAATACTCAAACACATTTGCTCTTCAACATGCTCAAAGCTTCCATTGAGCACATCTTCATACAAATCCATCTCCTTGCTAGGAGTACCTATCTTTTCCGTATTCAACAAAACATTCTCAAGAGCATCGTTAGAAGTGAGCAATTGCTCATGCATAGAAGACCCAACATGATCGAGAGAATCAATCAACATGCAATTTTCTAAAGAAGAACTTGAATACTTCATGCTATCATTCAAGTCAAATTCTATCACCTCATCCCCTACTTTGAGTGAAATTTTAGCACTTTTCACATCTATCACAGCACCCGAAGTAGCAAGGAATGGTCTCCCTAGAATGATAGGAATAACAAATTTCCCAACCGTCAAAGGAACATCCTCTACCTTACCCTTAGGAAACTTCATTGACCTATCGGCCAATTGCAAAATGATGTTAGTAGGTAAGAGTTCCCCTAGCTCAAGTCTTTGGTACACCGAATATAGCATAAGGCTAACACTAGCTCCTAGGTCACACAAGGCATTCGCAATTCACATTTTATAAATGGCACAAGGGATGGAAAAGTTTTCGGGGTCTTTAAGCTTAGGTGACATCTTGTTCATTATGATTGCACTACAATTCTCGGTCAAGTTCACCGTCTCTACACCATCACAAGTCCTCCTACCACTCAAAATGTCTTTGAGGAATTTTGCGTAGTTGGGCATTTGGGTGACAACTTCGGTAAATGGTAGAGAAAGGTGAAGTTGCTTGAGCATGTCAATGAATCTTCCAAATTATTCATCTAACTTGTGTCTCATGAATTTTTGTGGATAAGGAAGCTTGGGTTTCACAATTTCTTTCTCCACTCTCACCTCACTAGGCTTATCAATCTCAACCTCACTCAAAGATGCACCATCTCTCTCATCTTCAACCAAAACCTCTTTTTTGTCCTCTTTGGTCTCACTCTTCCTAGGCAAACTCTCCTCAAGAACCTTACCACTCTTTGTGACAATAGCATTGACCGGTCTCTTGGGATCCAGGCCTTGGAAAGATAAAGAAGAAGGACTAGCATGGTCTTTTAAAGCATTAGCAAGTTGAGAAATTTGGTTTTCAAGCATCTTATTACGAGTCATCATTTCATTAAATTTCTTATCACTTACAGTCATGTAAGTGTTCAACAACTTTGTTTGATTTTCAATGATTTCTTCTAAATTTGTTCTATGTGAAGAAGAAGAGGATTGAACATAGGAATTATCATTTTGGGCCTTTGGAGCAAATCCGGGTGGAGGTCCTCTTTGAGCATTTTTTTGAAAATTGCCTCTACCTTGATTGTTCCAATTACCCCTATATTGATTTTGACCATAACCTTGATTATGGTTACCACTATCTTGATTATGATTCCCATAACCTTGGTTTTGATTACCATAATTTTGGTTTTGATTTTGGCTACTATAACCTTGATTGTTATAGTTACCTCGAGAACCTTGATTTCCTTGGTTCCTTTAACCACCACCTTGGTTATAGTTGTCAAAATTGCCATGATTGTTGTAATTCCTATTCCATTGACCTCTTTGATTCTCAAACCTAGAATCATGATTATTTAACACATAGTTCACATGCTCATTCACATTTCCATCTTTATCATCACAAACATCCATACATGCATGAGGGCAACTAGAAACATCATGATCATACGACCCACAATCATCACAAAACAAGCATCCACTAGGCATGTTATTAGAAGAAGGAGGGAGTTGAGAATTAGAAGACATACCTCTCCCCTTAGATTGGGAGGGAAGACTTGAAACTTGGTAGGTAGCACTTTCCAACTTTGTCTTGATAGCGTACATCTCCTTCCCCAAGTTTGTCATTTATGAGGATAGATTGTTGATTGCATTTAGATGATCAACCGAGTACACCAAAGAGCTACTCTTGCTAGTTGAATCTCTTTCTCCATCTTGACAATCTCTATAATACCTCACAACGTCTTCAATTATGTCCACCACTTCCTCTTCCGTTTTGTTCATGATAGGACCTCCGACTCCTCCATCTAAACAAGATTTTCCTTGAGGGCTAAGGCCTCCATAGAAGATTTAAATGATTTGATAGGTTGGAATTCCATGATAAGGACATTCTCTTTGATACTCTTTGTATCTCTCCCATGCTTCATAGAGGCTCCCACTTGGTTTTTGTTTGAAGCCTTGAATCAAAGCTCTAGCCTCCGCCGTTTTCTTTTGTGGATAGAAACGGGATAAAAATTCCTTGGTAACCTCATCCCATCTCCTTAGAGAATTCGGCTTAACCTCCTTGTCTAGCCATTCCAAAGCGCGCCCTTTGAGAGAAAAGGGAAAGAGCTTGAGGCGGATGAATTCTTGGGAAATTCCGTTAACCTTGATAGTATTGCAATATTTTTCGAACTCCCTGAGATGGTTTAGCGGGCTTTCATGCTTGGCCCCACTAAATTGTCGCCTCTCTATCAAAGTGATCATTGCCGGCATTATTTCAAAGTCATTTACCGGTGTTGTAGGTGGAGCAATCCCACTCTCAAATCTATATGCACCGGGAATCCCCAATTCTTTGTACGCCACCCTTGTATTTTCTCCCATTCTTTCTTGTTCTTCTTGTTGTGGTTCTTCTTCACTTGAAATGCTAGGGCTCAAAGATCGTCTAGCACCCCTCAACCTTGCAATAGTTCTCTCAATTTTCGGATCAAACGACACTAGTGAATGACCACGTGCTCTATGCATAAAATCTCAAAAGAAATGGTTAGTAGCACGGCTACAAATGTAGCCTAAATGAAAATCTTTTTGTATTTTCAATTATAGGAGAAATAGACTCAACAACTATAACAAAGCACCAATATCGATCCCCGGCAATGACGCCAATTTTGAAAAGAGGAAAATATAGGTCGTTATCTACCTCTCCCTAGAGCCAAACTTAATTTGTACACTACAAGAAAAATGTCTTTTCGTAGAGATTATTTTGTAGCGATTGTACATTCGCTGCAATATACAAGTATGTTTGTGAAATAATTAAGGAAGTCACATCATTTTACAATCGCCATGGTTTTCCCATATAAAATCGATACGGAAAACATAATAATACATATCCACATTATTTTTACACATTTATATAATTTTGAGAAATCGTATCATTTACAATCACCACTAAATCCCAAAAATCGATACGAAAAGCCTTTTCTACACTAAATATATAAATATTGTTTGACAAAGAATACATAAAATATGTCATAGCTTATTGGGGAAACATTTAATATAAGAGTTTGAGATTGCATGTTCGAATCTTGTAAAGATCATATATATGCATGTTTTTTTTTTTGAAGAAAATGAGTTCAACATTTATAGCGATTGTAATCGCTACAATAATCACCACGATTGGATGTAGTTCTTCGTATCGATTATTGAAGCCAACCCCAGCGATATTTAAAACCACTATTAAAGGCTAAGGCAACGGGGGATATTGTATCGAATGAACATTCGTTGGGAAAGATTTTTGTTGCAATTACAATCGATACTAAAGGTTAAAATAATCGCTACGAAAAGGTTATTTTCTTGTAGTGGTAAACACTCGACCAACCTAACACAAGTATATGGTAAGTGAAGGGTCGAACCCAAAGGAATGAGTAGGAACGATGCTATAGCCTATGTCAAGCTAATTCAAAAAATATAAATGGTTGTGGTTGGTAACTAAGATGTCAAAAAGCTAGACAAATCGAGGAATTCAATATGCTAAACACTAGGGATATAGGTTCCACATGAAAGCTCAATGATTATGCTAATTTATAGATTACTCAATCGATTCAACATCACAAGGGACAAACAATAGTTGCAATCAAATAAATCCAAAAGCTATCTCCTATAAGCCAAGCTAAGGTTCACTATGAATGGCTAACAAGGAAAATCACAATCAAATTTAATCAATTAAAGCAATTCTCAAATCAAGGGTTCATGTCATTGAAATTTGCAATGCAATCTTGATTAATCTTATAGGTTGATCACTCCTAGTTTAATTAATCACAAGCACAACTATGTCAACAAATTTAATTGTAACATTCAAATCAATTTAGCATCATCAACTAGCAAAAATCATCAATCAAGCATGCTTCCCCTTCTCCCTAGCAACTAATCTACTCACTAATCATAGTGAAATTAAGGAACAAAACAAATTCATTCAAATTCATATTCATTTAAAGCTTAATCAAAATAAAATCAATCAATCAACATATTCTAGAGCAAGGAAAGTAATCTCAAACAAAATTCAAGAAACTAGAAAGAATTGCATTAAAAGTAAATCAAAGGGAAGAAATCTTACTAACTTTCATTGAATTGAAGAAGGAATTTCAAGATCCAATTGAAATCTAAGATCAAATTCAAGTACAAACAAGTAAATCTTAAGCTTCTCTCTCCACTTTCTCTCTTTACTATTTCTGGAAAATTATATCTCAAGTACAAAAGTTAAATCGTCATAGAAAAGAAAGTCAAAAGCTATAAATAGAAAAATCGAGCGAAGGGAACTGCGCAGGGCTGTGCGCACGCACAGACCAGCCGCGCGCGCGCACAGCAAGGTCTGCGCGCACGCACCCCTGTGCCACGCACGCGCACCCCTGTGTGGTGCACGAGGCCTTGGCCCCTTCGCTTGCTTGATTAAACTCCGCGCTCCCGAGCATCCCCATCATCAGTGCACTCGAGATGATGCTCGCGAGCAAGGCAGTTCCAAAATGAGCAAATTGACTTGATTATTCACTACAAAACACAAATAAAACAAATAGAGAAAGCATAAAAAAATTAAACTAAAACTAAAACTATGAATTATCAACTAAAAATATGAAAAACTCGTAAAAACTAATTGAGAACCAAAGTGAATTATAAAAATGGAAAATCAAATAAAACTAAGAGAATTATATGAAAATGATGAAAGAAAATAAAGAAAATGAATCTAAATCTTATTCTTTTGAGCGCCATAAACGACGCTCATCAGCTGGGTCTCCCAATGAGCGTGCTTTTCATGAATGTCAGCCCACTTACGTTGTGGAGCCGGTGGAAGAGGGTGAGTCTGATTTCTTCCTTGATTAGAGGTGCCATGATCCTAAAAGTTGCGTGCTGGATTCCAACTGGCGTAAGGACGCTGAGAGGTTGGATTTGGCCGTCGTTGGTCAAAAGTTTTACGGGTTTGGCTTGGGCTATAGACTTGTTTTACCAGCGGAGGTTTTAAGCTATCTGCTCCCCCCGCTGGTCATACTGCTGTATTTGCTTCTCATCTGGATTTGGGTTTGCGATTTCCCTTAGACCCTACTTTAGATAAGGTTTTTCGTGCTTTTAACCTTTGTATTGCTCTGCTGCACCCTACGTCCCTACACACCTTGATATGTTTGCTATGGTTTCTGCGATTTTGACAGTATCTCGAGTCGCTGCACCTATTCAAGTCCTTGATGAGCCTGAAGAGGTCTTCATCTGGTTCTACTAAGTCTGGCTGGTTCTATGTAGCCACTTAAGAGAGGTCTTCATCTGGTACTATGGACTGAGCTGGAAAATTTTTCTAGGTTGCAGTGCCTTCCTCCTTTGTTGTGCCACGTAATTTCCGATAGATTCACACTAACATGGCTGGAGTTACTGTTTCTCCTTCTGATTCTGCCCGAGAGACGGACACTTTTGATGCGTTACAGGGAGCATGCACAGGTGATTCCAAGTTTCCCAAGTTTTGGCTGCCCAATTGTTTGTACATTGTGGGTAATGCGCAGCTTTTTGCTATGCGTTTATGTTCTTCTCATGAGTCTGGTAAGCTTTGTCCTTTTTATTTTCTCCTTAGGCGTTTTTCTCCTTCTTATTTCATTCTACGCTTTGTTCTCATGCCTTCTCTTTTTTCTTGTCTGATTCTTCAAGTTATGACAAGCTGGAAATATGTATTCTTGGGCTAAACGATAACTGGAAGGATCCTATCACTGCCATGCCTGCTAATTCACTAGAGCTTTTCGAAACCTTGAAGGTCCATGCTGGTGCTTTAAAGGGTGAGATCTGCTTTGCTCCGGCTAAATTGAGAGCTATGTTTGGCACTGTGACTACTGTTGATCAGGCAGGGTCTGGCCGTGCTGATTCTGAGCCTTCATCTTCTACCGTTGGGAGTCCGCGGGAGATTCGTAATAGGCCTAAGGATGTTACTTCGGGGGCTGAGGAGTTAATGGCGTAGAGTGTTTGTTCTTCTAAGAAGCATCCTACTGCATCTTTCGACTTAGTGGCACCTCAGCCTTCCGTAAAGTGAACCATTGAATCAAGCTTCTAATTATCCCAAAAATGATAATGTTGATAATTTTGCTGATAGTGTTTTTGAGTTTCCCCCTGAAGGGGAGGTTGAAGTTGATGCTGTAGTGGGTGAGAAACCCACAATTTCAGCTGAGCATGTTCTACTCTATTCTATAAGCATTGGTACTACCATTGCTGCTAAGGACTCTGCTGCCCCTTCGACTGAGGCTCCTACCTTCGAACTACCTGATGAGTCTATCATGGAACTTCCCAAGATCACGCCCCGCTCCACTAGGCTTCGAGGGCATCTGCGAAGTAGTAGCAGAGGAGGGCACTCTCAGCCTTGGGATTCACACAAGCAGGATCACCCAGTTATTACCTTAGAGGATGATCTTGTGATCTCTCCCTCGGATGATGCCGACCAGCCTGCTGCCAAAAGGGCTCGTACCTCTTCTGCGCTTGATCCGTTTGCTTCTCATTCTGCCAACATTGGGCTTCCTGATGAGAACGTAATTAAGGAAACTGACACTTATAGTTCCAGTGAACTTAATCGCTGTGTTCAACAGTTTTTAAGTGATGCTTTTCAGAATCCTCTCTCAGCAACCTCAATCTCGACTGGAGGTACTTTCCGCCCCACTGGACAAATAGTGTTTGGGGAGGTGCCCATTGATGCCTCTCTTCGTCCCTTGCTGGGAATGAGAATGCCCATTTTTGCCCTTTGATGAATGTTTGGGCTGATGAATCTCTATTTGTGGATAACCCACAGCATGGTGGCAATTTAGGGTACCGTCTCACTTAGGGTATTCGCCTTCCGACTGATTCCACAAGCGGCTCGGTTAGTCTGCCTGTTGCCACTGCATGCCACGACTTGCAGAAGGTTAGCTTTTTAAACCCCTGGCTTTCTTTTTGCCTTAGCTTTATTATTTTTTTTATTTTGCTTCTATTCTCATCTTTACTTTAGCTTATTTTTATCGCTTTGCGTATTTGCCTTAGCTTGTTCTTATTGTTTTTCTTATTTTGCAACTCACCAACTCTGTTGGTGACTTGGCTAATGCCTTGATCACAGTGGAGAAGGAGTACTAAAACAAGAGCATAACCCTCGTTCAGAAGGATAAAGAGGTTCAGTTGGCTGGTTCTGAGAGGGATGCGATGGCTGGCGAGGTGGTTCCTTTAAGAGAGAAAAAGGATTCCCTAAAACTTCAGCTAGCGGAATTCCAGCTCCTCAAGACTAAACTAGCAGACTGTTAGAGGCAGACGGAGGCTTCTCAAACCAGGGTGCAAGAGTTAGAGGCTGAGATGGCCAATCTGTAGGCTTAGAGGGAAAATGAGCTTGAAGCTGCTAAGAAGGAGGCACTTAAGTCTTATGCGCTTTCTCCAGCCTTTTCTAAGTTGCTTACTAACCATCATTATGAGGGCTAGGAGGCTGCAACTCGTTGCGTGAGTGGCCTTAATGGGGAGAGTGTGGAGCAGCAGGCTCGTTTCAATGCCTTTTGGGCTAAGGTTGATGCTTCTAGAGAAGATGAATACCATAATCTTCCTGCTGACCACTACCGCATTGCTAATTGCAAAGTCCCTAATCACGCTGTGCTAAACTTGGAAGTGCCCTTTTTTGCTGATGTTGCCGCTGCCATTGGAGTGGAGACTCTTGCTGGTGATTAATAAAGGTTTTGGCGGTTGTCTCCCCTTCCTCCAACGGTTCATCAGAGTTTCCCTCACCTAAGTCTGTAGTTACTAGGTAGTGCTTATTATTGTTTTTGGGCTATATAGCTGCCAAAGATTGTATTTTGTGTGTGTTTTTGCTTGGCACTTTATATTTCTACATACTCGGTTTGTCCAGCTTGACTCGAATTTTCTTACTTTTATAACCGGTTTCGCTGAATGTTTCTTCATCCTGGTAGATGAGGATTAGACTTTATGAATGCTATAACTTTTGGCTGAATGTTTTCTCTATCTTGGTGGGCAGAGGTTCAACCTGTTAGTATATACACTAAATAACTTTTCTATTATTTTTCTTACTGTCTAATTTGTTGCCAATGTGCTTGCTCCAGTCTGTTGCTGAGTCGTGGTATATCAGTACCTAAACCTTAACTCATCAACCCCTTCTTTATACTGGGCCAAACCTCATAGGTTGGGTTTTCCCGCTGTGTTTGTGTTTATTTCTCCCTTACTTGGTTGTATGGGGTTTTATTATTAATTTTCGTCCTTCATTGTGTTGGGCAGGGACTTTTAAGTTCATGCCATTCATCTTTTCGTGACGAGGGCTTGTATGCTCCGTCACCTACTTTAGTTTTGTAAGGACTTATGTGTATGTCATTCAATTTGTTTGGCTGTGACTTGTGTGTATGTCAATCATCTTGTTTGGTTGTGACTTGTGTGTATGTCATTCCTCTTGTTTGGCTGTCACTTGTTGCTTATGCTCCTTACTTATTCCTTGTAAGGGCATATTGCTGGTCTACCTCTTCTCTTCCCACAAAAAAGGTGAGTTGGGTGAGACCAAGAGAGCCTTGGTGGTACCTACTCATCCTATTCCTTTGCCTTTCATTCTCCTCTCCTTAACGTGCTAGGCCTCCTCCTCAGGCGTCCACGAGTTGGTGCCCTGTTTTACTTTGAGCAGGTAGATCAAACTTAGGGAAGTATGATCTTCGTGTGTTCAACGATGTCTTACTGCATCTTATTTTGATGCCTTTAGCTTTGACGTGATAACTTTTACGTATGTTATAAGGTATTCTGCATGTTAGTGTATGATGCTAAAGCATAATTCCAACAAATGAACATGCTTAGGTAAATTTACGTAGTATACTCTTCATGTAGAGGCTCATATTTCATTGAATTTAAATGGCTTAAATATCCTTGATTAACACAACATAACTTAGACAAAGTTTTTTGCATATTTTAAACAAAGTTTTCTAGCTTCTACTTAGCCATATGCTTTTTAAACAAAATATTTCTTTAACACATCTGCGTTGAAACTATTCCTTAAAACTCGACCTTCTTGATCTGCGAGGATGAAAGCACCTAGCCCCACTCGCTCATGAATGAGGAAAGGGCCCTCCCAATTTGCTGACAACTTTCCCTGCTGGTTTCCTCCCCCTCCTGATGCAGTCCTTCTAAGAACCAAGTCTCCAGGTAGCAGTTCTCGGTGCTTGACTTTTTTGTTGAAGGCCTTTGAGATTCTGCTCTTCTAAGCTGCCAGCTTGAGGGCTGCCTTTAGCCGTATCTCTAGAAGGAAATCCAGCTCTTCCAGCAGACGCTTCTCATTCCCTTACTGTTCATAATTCTGGATTCTCAGGCTAGGGATCTGTACCTCCATTGAATCTACTGCGTCCGCCCTATAAGCTAGGGTGAATGGACTTTTTGCATTAGCTTCTTTCTCCGTTGTCCTGTTTGCCCCTAGTACTTCTAGGACTAGGTCAGACCAGAGGCCCTTATGCTCTTCCAACTTCCTTTGCAAGGCTATTAGAATCAGCTTGTTTGCTGCCTCTACTTGGTCATTGCTTTGTGGGTGACAGACTGAGGCTCTTGCATATTTAGTATCCATCTCTTCCAGGTAATCCTTGATGGTATCACAGTCGAACTGACATCCATGGTCAAAAACTATGCATTGAGGCACCCCAAATCTTGTAATGATGTTCCTCCATATGAATGTTCTTACTTGGGAAGCTTTTATGTATTTTGTTGGTTTAGCTTCGATCCACTTGGTGAAGTAGTCCACTGCTACTATGAGGTATTTCCTGCATGCTGACCCAGTGGTGAAAGCTCCTAATATATCCATTCCCGACAAAGCGAAAGGGATCGGGCTGAGGATTGGAGTCAGATCATTCGTTGGCTGATTTATAACTGAAGCATACTTTTGGCATTTTTCACATATTTTAACGTATGGTAAAGCATCTTGTGTCAAGGTTGGCCATTATGCTCCTCTTCCTAGTACTTCAACTCCCAAGGCCATTCCGGCAATATGGTTAGCGCATATTCTTGAGTGCGCTTCTTCCACGATTCCTTCCTGCTCGCACTCTGGAATACACCTCAGGAGTGGCTTGGAGAAGCCTTTTTTGTTCAGCTCCCCATTCATCACCACGTACCAATTGACATCCTTTTTTACTTTCTTAGCTTGTACTTCGTCACTAGGCAGCGAGCCATGCATCTGATAGGCCAATATGTCTGAAAACCATGCTCGCTGCTGCCTGGTGCAATTCACCTGCTTGCTTTCTACAATGCTGCTTTCCTCTAAGACTTCTACCATGTCTGTCCTTATGAGGCTTTGGAGGGTGGAACTGGATAATTTTTATAATGCATCAGCTTGAGAGTTTTCAATTCTAGGGATCAAATCTATCTAAAAGCGCTTTAACTAGGCCACCAGCTTCTTCACCTTGCCTGTATATTTTAGCATTGTAGGCTCCCTAGCCTCATACATGACGCGAGGAAAATCTAGGTTGTTGATATCTAAGTATCCTAGATCAAAACCAAATTTATAACCAAATCCAATCCTAAGTGTAGGGGTAAGTCCGGGTCAAACCCAAGGGAATGCGGTATAATCTAAACAATAGGGTTGGTCTAAGCTAGCAAATCAACTCAATCAAAGCTAACAAATAGAATTCAATATCAAAGCACTAGAGATTTAGGATCCACATGCACTCACGATAAACTTGCTAACTTGTCGGGAATTTGATCAATCAAGCAATGCGAGGGAAAACGATATTTGCAATCAAAATCACTTAAAGAAAAGAGCTATTTCCTAGGGTTAAGCTAGATGTGTCTACAAATTACTTCAAAGGAAAATCGCAAAACAAGTTTAATTGATAATAATAGCTTCCAAATCAAATTTTCGTGTCATTAAAAACTACTATGCAATCTAGCTTGATAAACAAGGTTAGCCACTCCTCATCAAATCAAACACATGCACAAATTCCATCAACCAATTTAATCACATCATCAAATCAATCAAAAACCTCCAAATTAGCTATAGCTTATCACTCATACATGCTTCACCACTTCCCTAGCAAAGAAACAACTCACTACACATTGTGAAATTGAAAATCATAACTAAACTAATCATCAATTTCATCATCAACATTGTAATCAAAATATCAACAATCAAATCAAACAAACTATAGAAATTCAACAATATATCAAGAATCAAACACTTAAATTGCATTAAAGAGGAAAGAATTCTTAAAACACTTTGATCAATATAAAAGTGAATGAAGATCAAAATGTAGCAATCATGAATTACCAAGTTTCTCTCTCTAAAATCTAAGAACAAAGTTTCCAAAATCTTGAGCTTCTCTCTCTAAAATTCCAATCAAAAATCTAATTATCATTCAATTCTAAGCTTTTTTTTTTCTCTAAAAATGAATAAATTTTATATATAGTAAAACTAATAAAGGAGAAGATAGTTAGACGTCCAAAAAGAACTACAAAAGGCGCGCCCTCTCCTCTGAATGCGCGGCCGCAAAGAAATGGGTACGGAACAGGGGAAAGCAGGTGCGCGGCCGAACCTGCACTAAAAGAGGTATAAAAGTAATCAAAATTCATCCTAAAAGAGGCTAAATGAGTGCCATAAATGACACTCATCAAACTCCCCTTGAGCTAAACTTTTGCTTGTCCTCGAGCAAAACAAAAGCAAGTGGAAAAGGATGAAAAACTTATTCAAACAAGAAAAAGGAAATAAAAAGAATAGAATGTACACTAAAACTCACTTTTGTAGGAATCACGATTGTTTTTAGCTACAACAAGCCCTTTAAACCCCAAAGTCGCTAAAGAGGACGAGTGAGGTCTCGTAAGGGTATCCAAAGAATTTGACCCATACATCTTTAAGGTAAAAATGAGGCAAATCATTAAAAAGAAAGTAAATTAAAAAAATTCAAACAAATAGATTTTGAAATGGACTTTTACAAATGATCAAATGCAAGTGAATAAACAAGTTTCCATACAATAAGGGTATGCATGTTCCAAGATATCCAAGGTTGATTGAAACATAAGGTATGCTAAGCATAGAGAACTAATGAGACACAATTCACCATCATCCCAAACAATCTTACCACGTTCTCCTAATTAGTTTGAAATCCACCTCTAGTGAGCATCTCAATGATTCCTTGAAGGAACCGGAAAAGAAAGCAATTTAGGGCTACTCGACATCTTGACTATGCACATCGTTCCATAGGCTTGACTCACATCTCCCTCCACCGACTTGTGACTCAACCACAAAGGTTAAAAGGTCCTGAGAAGGGTTGTAATGTAAGGGCGAAAAGGGTGAAGGTAGGCTAAAATTTAAAATTTGGTGGTATACCTAAATTGTGAAGCAATGGGTGATCAATCCTCAACACCATAATCAAGCAATCACAAAACAAAAACACCAACACCCCCAAGCATATTCAAAGCCAAAATCACAAACATATAAACAAAAAGCATAAGAACGCTTTCCTCCGAGCCAAAATGAAGCATTTTCCTCAATGCCTAAAATAGGGAGAAAACAATTAAAACAAAATTTTTTTGAACTTTTTCATTTTTCACATTTTATCACTTTTGCCAAAGCATTTGAATTTGCTTTGCTATTTCTCATTTTTTTTCAATTTTTTTTCTCTTTATTGCAATGTCCTCGCCTCTTTTAACTATGGACGGCATTTTCCCTTTATTCACAACATATTTACAACAAAAACTTGATTACATTAAAAGAACCAAACAACAATCTCATCCACCACAATCTCCAACAATAATGATTAATTGCTTCACAAAAACGAAGAATGGAAACAAGAATGAAACAAAAAGTTCCAAATCTAAAGATATGGATTGAAAAGTACGTTTATGGTTCAAATGGTTAGCAAGTAGGCAAATGAAAACCCAAAATAAATAAAAGAAAACTATCCTAGAAAAGGAAAAATCACCACTCCGAAGATATGCCTTTGTCCTTCCTAAATGGCTCGGTTGCGATCTTAGGAGACAAGAGTCAAGTTCTAGATAAAGAATACAATAGTCAAGGATCCATGTACCGCTCACGCAAAATATGTAGAAGGTTTGAAAAGAATGAAACCTCACATGGGTTAGCAATAACTCACTATTAATTTCAAATTCACCAAAGGGATCAACTCCAACTTTCCACAGACAATTAGAATCCGGTTTCAAGGTCCCAAAAGTTTTAAAGACACTACCGTAGCGTACTCTATCCTATAATCAACCCAAGATACTCTCTCAAACCGTGCACACCGATACCACAAAAGAAATCATTCATTCAAAAGCAAAAGTTTGGATGATATTATGTCCAAAACATAAGCATAACATGAAATAAAATGAAAAGAAAGCCCAAAATCATATTTTTGTATTTTTATATTTTGAAAAGAATGAAAAGAAAAAGGAAAAGAGAAAAGAGAAGAAAAGGAAAAGAAAGGAAAAGATAAAGAAAAGTGCAAAGATGCATACATGTCATATAAATCCCAATCGTCATACAAGTGGTCATTCTATAACATTGCCAATGACCCCAAACACCTATGTTGTTACAAAGCAAACATCCTAGAACCGTTCAACTCTTCCTAAACTAATCCTATTCTATTCAAACAATGAAAGAAAAGAAAGAAAAGAAAGAAACGAGAAAGATCTTATCGAGTATCCAAGCTAAGCTATGAAAAGCGAGGTAAAGAAAATACCACCTCCATGAAGCTCTAATCAAGCATTAGCATGAATTCTTAAAACCAAGTGAGAGTGAAAAAGAGAAAAATGGAACTACATACAAAGAAAATGGTTAGTAACTTCAAAACAAAATAATAAGAAAGCAAAATCAAAGATAAAAGGAAAAAGTAACGAAATCAAACTAATCTACAAAATCAAAATCAAAACAAACTAATCAAAATTAACTATACCCTCAAAATAGAAAAATCAACTATACACCAAATCTACAATCATTTGGATCAAAGGGATTTGGATTCAAGGGTTTTCGATTTAGGGATTTGGATTCAAGGGAGCAAAATCATCAACTCATCATTCAAGAGCAATCATCATCAAAATTAACATCAAGAGAATCTCAACAAGAAAAACATGATATACTCATGGAAAAGAATAACACTCAACAACATCTATTATAGATCAAGATAAGCAATCACAAATCATCAAGGCATGAAAAATCCAGGACATCCAACAACAACAAAATTGGCCACCGAGACCCTTCCACAAGACTAGTGTACCCCAAGCTAAACAAAAATACATCTCAACATCCCATCAATACAAAACAAAAGATCACATAATAAAAGAGATGGAGGTAAAAGCACAAAGAGGGGAAATAGTTACCACTAGGCCCGGCACCATCATTACTATGCTCCCTATCATAGAAGAACCCGGATGAGGGACCATAAGGATCCCATCCCCCAGTGTAACCGGGTGGCCAACCATAGTGACCCCTAAAATTATCTTGTTGCCATGGGGCCTAGGGAGTGCATTGCTCGGGCAAATCTAGTGACAACGGATGGGTGCGATTGACATAGGGGTAGTTAGGATCACCCCTATATTCACACCCACCGGGCACACGATAATCATAGTTACCGTGCTCATCCGGGAAGGAAAGAGTCTCGATGTTGGACCCTTGAGGTCCTTGCCAATATGGGTAGGTAGCCCTCCCAGCATCTCCCTAAGATGGTACAGGACCGAGTTGAGGAGGGAAATACGGGTTAATTGCAAGGGTTATCTCCCCACGGTTAACACTCGCATCATAGAGTTGTTGTTGTTGGAGAAACATACCTTGTTGCATTTCGGAGATGCCTCTCATTTGGTTGTAAATTGCCGCAAAGTCTTGATCGTACATCCCCTCCATTCGAATTTGCATGCCCTTCATTTGGGAACTCAAACCCTCCATGTTGGGGTTGGAGAATTGATGTTGTTGATGTTGAGGTTGAGACTCTTATTGCTCTTGTTGTTGTTGTTGTTGTTGTTGTTGTTGTTGTTGTTGTTGACGTTGACGTTGATTTTGTTGGATTTTTTCCTCTTCATTAAGGACATCTTGCATATCTTCATCCTCACCGGGGATGCGGTTGCTTTGGGGCACAAACCAAACATTTGGGACATGCCGGTGGAGGGAGGTTAAAGAGGGGTTAGGAAGGTAACATGATGTGCATTCCTCAACAACCAATCAAATACCTCTTCGTCATTGTTCTTTTTTATGAATTGAACTTACTTAAGCTGAGCAATGTCGAGGTAGGGAGTGTTGGCTTCCTCCATCGGAGTACAAGAAAGGAGGTATCTAGAAAAATCAAGCTTGGTAGCTAATCTAGTCACCATGCTACCACATTGAATATCCCCCAACTTCTTACCACGTATTTCCGTGCAATTTTTCAAGAAGATGTTCCCAAAGTTGACCCTTCCTCACAACTCCTCTCTAGTCAAAATCCAAAGAACAACCAACTCGGCCCTCGACATCTTTTGCAAGTCTTACTTTGGGAATACCGAGTAACCCAATAGTCGATGAAGCACTCGAAGGCACGGTTGGAAAATATCACTAGCAAGAAAGTAGCCAGCGGTGAACTCATCCAACCCCAAGATATCATTCCACCATGCATTTTGGGCAAACCCATCAAAATACTCATGCTCAGGAAAAAGGATATCCGCTCCCGAATTGAAATCAAAGGCCGCATTGAATTCGGCCAAAGACATGGTCCTCACAACATTGAAGAGTTGAAAGGAAATTTGGTAGTCCTTGTCGCCAACCGGAGTAGAAGTCAATGAAGCTAAGAACCCCCTAGTAGGCTCAAGTAGGTTCGGTAGCATGTGTTGACAAAGCTACCTAATCGAAGGTTGTCGAACTAAACCTATAAGTCCTCATCGATTCCCAACTTGATCATACATTCTCGATGATAGTGTCGTGAGGGCTTTATGGTTCATTTTTTAAAGTCGATCCAAAGAGGTTTGTGGCTTGGGTTGGAAAATCGTGTTTTAGGCAATGGTAGAAGGTCATCGTTTTGTTTAGTTTGAGATGAGGGGGAATTTGTGGGTGAAGGCTCTTCAATTGTCACTTGGGTTTTTCTCTTTTTAGAGGTGGGGGCTTTCATGACTTTTGACATGTTTTCTTCACAAAGCTCACAACAAAAATTCAATCACAAACTCCACAATCCACCACAATCACAATTCAATCCACAACACTACCACACCACTTAGTTCAAGCAAACCACCACTTCAATCACCAACTTAAAAAAAGTCCAATTTTTAATCTTCCACAAAGAGCCAACAAATTTCACAATCAAGCTATACAATCAACAAAAACACAATGTAAGGCAATTTCAAGCAACAAACAACACATATAAGAAACCAAATTACTCAAACAACCATCATATTCAACCAAATCAATACTACTACTATTCACAAGTATGCATAATCAAATTCTTGCTACAAAATATTATGTAATAATGTAAAATAAAGGTAGAGAAGATGATTATATCATACAAGAAGCAAATTTGATCAATTTTCAAGCTCCAAAATCCACCAAAACAAAAATCCCCAAATTTCCCTTCAAAGGAGGAAATAGAATGGAGAAGGTGAAATAGAGGAAAATAGTATGAAATTTGGTGAAATTGATGAAAATTGAGTAAGAATTTGGTGTTTTTGTGAGTTATTATGTTGATTTGATTGATGAAATTTGATATTTGGGAGGTTAGGTTTTGTTGGGGGGAAGAGATAGGTGTAGACGAGGGTGAGGGTAAGAAAGAAATGAGGGAAAGAAAGGAGAAAGAAGAAGAAATAGTCGCGACTGGGCACCTGTGTTGCCGCGAAGCAGGGGTGCGCGCTTGCGCCCCTGCTGTTCTTCTTCTTTGCTTGTTTCTTCTCTTGGTGCATTCATCTATGGGCTCTATGCATCTTTAATCATCCCGGGATTATTGAACCCACTAAACACATCAATTTCTAAACGCCTTGGCAGTGGGTTCTACATCCCTAATTAATGAGAGCACCATAATGAACCAACTGATGAGTGTCCTTTGTGGCACTCTTAGGCTAGGTTTTCTTTATAGTTTTATTCTCATTTTTAGTCCTTTTTGTCGTGTTTTTACATAATAATGCTTGCTTTTGATGTTTTTGGGTAAGTTTAGAGAAATGCATGCTTTTAATGGTTTTCTTGTCATTTTGTTCATTTCTCCACTATATCTCTCGATTCTTTGTTTCCTTGATTTGTTTTGTAGGTATGTTGAGTTTCCCGAGGTATGATCACCAAGGAGAAAGCTCGAGCGCATTCAAGAAAGTTGATGGAGCAAAGTTCGGGATTCCGAAAACGCAATTCAAGGTAGCTCCGCGAGCTTGAGGGCTTTGGAAGTTATGCTTTGGCTTGAGACATTCAAACACTTGGAAGATAAAGGAGCTTCCCTTCCCACGAGCATCGCCTTGAGTGCACCAATGATAGGGATGCTCGGGAGCGTGGAGATTGATCGAGCAAGCGAAGGAGGCAAGGTCACGAGCACCGAGCAGATTTGCACGCGCGCGGCACAGGGGGTGCGTGCGCGCAGACCCACTTATGCGCGTGCACGCACCAGGCGCCCCGCTTCCTTCGCTCGTTTCTTCTATTTATACCCTTAAACTTTTCCTTTTTAGGGGGATGACTCAATTTGTACTTGACACTTATTTTCCAGATTTAGTAGAGAGAGAAGGTTAAGATTACTTGATTGTACTTGAATTTGATCTTTGATTTCAACTTGATCTTGGATTTCTTCTTCTCATCAATGAAATTTTGTGAGATTTCTTTCCTTTGAATTTACTTTCATTGCAATTTCCTTTAATTCTTGAATGTTTGATTTGGGTTTCATTCTTTGCTTTAGAATTTATTGAGTGATTGAATTCCTTCTTGATTAAACTTGAAATGAATATGATTGTGATTGAATTGGTTTTGTTTTTCATTTTCACCATGATTAGTGAGTAAATTAGTTGCTAAGGAGAAGGGGAAGCATACTAGATTGATGATTTTTGCTAGTTGATGATCCTTGATTGATTTAATTGTTGCAATTAAATTGGTTGACATGGTTGTGCATGTGATTAATTAGTCTAGGAGTGATCAACCTATAAGATTAATCTAGATTGCATTGCAAATTTTAATGACATGAACCCTTGATTTGAGAATTGCTTTAATTGATTGAATTTGATCGTGATTTTTCTAGTTAGCCATTCATAGTGACCCTAGCTTGGCTTATAGGAGATAGCTCTTGAATTCCTTTGATTGCAACTATTGTTTTTCCTTTGCAAGGTTTGAATTGATTGCGTGATCCTTCAATTAGCATAATAATTGAGCTTACATGAGGAACCTATATCCCTAGTGTTTAGCATATTGAATTTCTCGATTTTTCTAGCTTTCTCGATACCTTAGTTGCCAATCGTATCTTTCTTCAATCTTCGAAGTAGCTTGACCTAGGCTATAGCTTGCACCTTCTCATTCCTTTGGGTTCGACCCTTGACTTACCATATACTCGTATTAGGTTGGTCGAGTGTTTATAAATTTTGTTTGGCTCTAGGAAAGGGTAGAAAATGACCTACATTTTCCTTACATCACCCACCAAGCACAAATTTACTACTCAGTTAAGTACAACATTTCCAATCTTACCTCCTTAATTACCTTACCCTTTTAACTCGAAATTCAATAATATCGAGCATACTCTCACCATTTATCACGAAACATCCTTCCCGTTGTGCTCATGCTCGTTTGAGGGGTCTGATTTCCCATGAAAAACAACCTATTAATCCAAACATAAAACAAGTGAAAGAAAGAAAAGAAATTTGAAGAAAACTAAAAAAGATAGCAAAAGAAAAAGTTAGAAAACCGGGTTGCCTCACGAGAAGCGCTTGCTTTAGGTCCTCAGCTCGACCCTTCCTCCAAATCACGGAGGGTCAAAAACACCACCTTGTCCAAAGTGGTAGAGGAAACAAAATTCTTGTCATTCCTTGGAAACTTCACATCATTGTTGGATGTATTCTCTTTTGTTGAAAATTTCGAATCAAATTTAATTTGCTTCAACTTTATTTTCTTCTTCATAAAAGCTCTCTTTTTCTTCTTGCTCCTTGTAGTGGATAGCTTCTCACCATCAACACATTTGGAGTCAACCTCATCCTCTCTCGGGTAGAGCTTAAACCATGAAGGTATATTAATCACCTCCTCATCTACAAGCTTTAAAGGCTCCATGTTGTCTTCACTAACCTTCTTACTTTCAACATTTTAAGGCACATCATCACAAAATTCAAGAACATTGTTAGTTGAAGAAACAAACATGCATACATTATCATTGAAGTGAGGTGAATTGATACACATAATTCCCTTCACAAAAGACAAAGATTCATGCATCGACTTAAGCTCAAAACTAGCCTGATTGTTACCAACCCGCAAAGTAATAAGGCCACCTTTCACATCAATCAAAGCTCCCGAAGTAGCTAAGAATTGTCTCCCTAAGATGATAGGTATGTTGTCATCTTTCGCTATCTCAAGCACAATGAAGTCAACCGGAATTGTAAACTCACCTATCTTGAAGAGGACATCCTCAACTCTTCCCTTAGGGAACTTAATAGATCGGTCGGCCAATTGTAAGGTCACGTTGGTTGGGAGAAGCTCACCTAGCTTAAGCTTCCTAAAAACAGAATAAAGCATGATACTAACACTAGCACCAAGATCACAAAGAGCATTTTGCAACAATTTTCCATTGATTAAGGGATTGAAAAATTACCCAGATCTTTCATTTTTTTTGGTAAATCATTGGGAATCAAAGCACTACAACACTCCCCAACCTTTACCGAGTCAATCTCATTTTTTTTTGGTAAATCATTTGTGTCATAGCTTTGGTAAAAGGGATTAAAAGATGAACTTCCCTAAGCATATCAAGAAATCTCCCAAATTATTCATTAATTTTGTTTCTCAAAAACTTTTGGGGATTTGGAAGTTTGGGTTTGATCACATCTTCATGCACTTTTTCATCAATTTTCTCTTCCTCTTTGGATTCTAGGCTCACCTTCTTTGACACATCAAACTTTTTTTTCCTCACTTGAATCACTCACCTTCTCATCCTCCTCACTCTTCCTGAAACTCTCTCTTCAAGCACTTTACCACTCCTTGTAGTGATAGAATACACGGGTTTCTTAGGATTAACTCCTTAAGAGGGTAAAGAAGAAGGGCTAGCATTCACACTCTCCTTCAAGGTGTTTACCAATTGGGTGATTTGTGTTTCAAGCATTTTGTTGTGTGTCATCATCTCATTGAACTTTTTTTCACTTACCGACATGTAAGTGTTCAAAATCTTAGTTTGGTTCTCAATGATTTCTTCCAAGGTAGTTCTAGAAGATGAAGGTTGAGCATAGGAATTCTCACCATTACCTTGAGTTCTTGGAGTAAATCCGGGTGGGGGTCCCCTTTGATTGTTGTTTTGAAAATTTCCCCGGTTTTGGTTGCTCCAATTATCCCGGTTTTTATGTTGGCCATTATTTTGGTAATGGTTACCATAGCCTTGATTTTAGCTTTGGTTTCCTTACCCTTGACCTTGACTTTGATTATTATAGCCTTGATTATTATAGTTACCTCGGAAATTTTGATTTCCTTGGTTCCTATAACCACCATTTTGGTTATAATTATCAAAGTTCTCTTGTTAGTGAGAATTTCTATTCCCAAAGTTCCTTGGTCCATCAAATCTTTGTCCATTGTTGTTTTTTGAAACAAAGTTCACTTGTTCACAATCGTTATTATCAACATCATCACAATTATCAAATGCATGTGGGCAATTAGAAGCATCATGATCATATGAGTTGCATACATCACAAAATACAATTCCATTTGGCATATTATTTGAAGTAGAAGGAGGAGTAGAGTTAGAAGATGTACCTCTCCCCTTATTGTGGGAGGGATAAATAGGTGCTTGTGATGAAGCACTATCTAGCTTTGCTTTAAGCGAGGTCATCTCCTTTCCGAAATTTGAGATTTGTGAGGACAAATTGTTAATGACATTGAGATGGTCGATTGAATACACCGTAGAACCGCTTTTTCTTGTAGACTCTCTCTCACCTTTTTGTCAATCCATGTGATACCTTACCACATCTTCAATTAAGTCCACCACTTCATCCTCCGTTTTGTTCATGATAGGGCCTTCGGCAACAGCATCTAAGCAAGATTTTCCTTGGGGGCTTAGACCAACATATAAGATTTGGATGATTTGATAGGTGGGAATCCCATGGTGTGGGAACCCTCTTTGGTATTCCTTATACCTTTCCCATGCCTCATAAAGACTTTCATTTGGCTTTTGCTTGAAGCTTTAAATGAGAGATCTTGCTTCGGCCGTCTTCTTTTGTGGATAGAACCGAGCCGAGATAGAAACTCCTTAGTCACTTCATCCCACGTTCTCAAAGAGTTTGACTTCACCTCTTTGTCCAACCACTCTAGAGCACATCCAATAAGAGAGAAAGGGAAAAATTTAAGTGGAATGAACGCTTGAGTAACCCTATTCACCTTGATGGTATTGCAATACTTCTTAAACTCCTTAAGATGGTTGAGGGGACTCTCATGCTTGGCTCCACTAAATTGACGCCTCTCAATCAGTGTAATCATCGCCGGTCTTATCTCAAAGTCATTTTTTCCAGTGTCGTGGAAGGTGCAATTCTGCCTTCAAACCGATAGGCTCCAGGAGTTCCCAACTCCTTCAATGCCACTATCGGATTAGCACCCATGCTTTCTCGTTCTTCTTCTTCTTCTTGATGTTTTTCCTCTCTTGAGGGACTTGAGCTTTAGGAACGATTGGCAACCCTTATCCTTGTTACGGTCCTCTCAATTTCCAAATCAAATGGTACTAAATTTTGATCTAGTGCCCTACGTATACAAATCTCAAAGGAAAATATCACTAGCATAGCTACAAATGTAGCCTAAAAGAAAGAAATTTTTTTTGTATTTTTCAAATAAAGTGGAATACACTCAATCAATAATAGCAAATAACCATGCCAGTCCCCGGCAACAGCTCCATTTTTTACGCGAGGAAAACCTAGGTCGTTAATTTCTAAGTATCCCCGATCAAAACCAAATTTATAACCAAACCCAACCCTAAGTATAGGGGATAACCAAACCCAACCCTAAGTATAGGGGTAAGTCCGTGTCGAACCCAAGGGAATGCGGTATAAGCTAAAGTCCCTAGTAAAGCTATTTCGAAATCTTAAACAATAGGGTTGGTCTAAGCTATCAAATAAACTCAATCAAAGCTAACAAATAGAATTCAATATCAAAGCACTAGAGATTTAGGATCCACATGCACACACGATAAACTTGCTTATTTGTCGGGAATTTGATCAATCAAGCAATGCGAGGGAAAACGATATTTGCAATCAAAATCACATAAAGAGCTAAAGAGTTATTTCCTATGGTCAAGCTAGATGTCTCTACAATTGACTTCAAAGGAAAATCGCAAAACAAGTTTAATTGATAATAATAGCTTCCAAATCAAATTTTCGTGTCATTGAAAACTACAATGCAATATAGCTTGATAAACAAGGTTAACCACTCCTTATCAAATCAAACACATGCACAAATTCCATCAACCAATTTAATTACATCATCAAATCAATCAAAAACCTCCAAATTAGCTATAACTTATCACTCATACATGCTTCACCACTTCCCTAGCAAAGAAACAACTCACTACACATTGTGAAATTGAAAAGCATAACTAAACTAATCATCAATTTCATCGTCAAAATTGTAATCAAAATATCAACAATCAAATCAAACAAACTATAGAAATTCAACAATATATCAAGAATCAAACACTTTAATTGCATTAAAGAGGAAAGAATTCTTAAAACACTTTGATTAATATAAAAGTGAATGAAGATCAAAATGTAGCAATCATCAATTACCAAGTCTCTCTCTCTAAAATCTAAGAACAAAGTTTCCAAAATCTTGAGCTTCTCTCTAAAATTCCAATAAAAAATCTAATTATCATTCAATTCAAAGCTTATTTTTTTTCTCTAAAAATGAAGAAATTTTATATATAGTAAAACTAACAAAGGGGAAGATAGTTAGACGTCCAAAAAGAACCCCAAAAGACGGGCCCTCTCCTCTCAATGCGCGGCCGCAAAGAAATGGGTACGAACAGGGGAAAGCAAGTGCACAGTCGCGCACAGGGCCTGCGCGCCCGCGCCACGCTCGTGTGCGCCCACGCTTGGGAGCAGGGGAGAGCTTCCTCGTGCGGTCGCTGATGCTCCGGTGCGCTCCACTTGATACATGTTGGGGGTGGAAGTCTCCAAATGTCTTCACGGTGGGTTCAACACTGGTTTTAATGCCCACACAACTTGAGAGCGCAGCCTTGAAGTCTTGGTTTTTGCACTCCTTTACATTTGAGCTTCAAGGGGAGAAACTGGCTTGCATATTGAGCTTTATAAACCCAAGAAAACGCAATTGAGCTTCCTTAACATCACTTATCTCCTGAAATCAAAGAGAAGCAAACAAGTAAAGGAGAAAAGACAAAATAAACTAAGAAATTCAAGAAAATGGGAAAACAACTAAGGAAAACACAAACTAGAGAATTAACAAGTATATTTAAAGAAAAAGAGATAAAAAAAAGTATAAAAGCAATCAAAATTCATTCTAAAAGAGGATTAATGAGTGCCATGGATGACACTCATCAATACTCTTGTGGGTTTTGATGAGTCCGACTCACCGCGGAAATAAAACCCGAGCCCAAGAACTAACTCACAATTAATATAACAAAATGCATAAATAACAAGAATAGAGAAAAGACTAAACTACCCTTGTAGCGTGCTTCGCTCAACTAGATGGAGCTCTTACTTGAGAAAAGCCGAGCCTCAGAAATGGCAAGGACCTCCAACGAAGTCCACCCACAACTCAACCCGACCGGTCTACTACTTGGAGGTTAGCCAAGTTCGACCAAAAAGACTACCCGAGTAATTAATGAGTTTAAAGGTTTTCTCTCAAGTGGAGATGCCTTTTCTAATTCTTACTCAAGTGAGTTTTCCCAATTCCCAAATGGGATATTTATAGGGAAACTCAAGTGAGAAATCCACTATCCCATCAATGTGGGAGACTTGGTAAAATCAATTTTCTCCTTTTATTTTTAAATCAAAACAAAAGAAAATAGCCAACAACTAATTAATCAACAAGTGTCATTCTAAGAGGAGGGGTCAGGTAAGGACCACAAGGGAAAGGGGGAGACCAATACTTGATCCCCAAGGCTCCCAAAACCGGCTTCCCTAATGCCAAATGCCCAATGGGCTATTGAAACATAGCAGGACGACACTTGGCACCCAAGCACCCCAGCTGGCTCTTGGTGTGCACGGCTGGCCTGCTGCTGTGTGTGGCTGTGCAACTGGTCGTAGCGCCATGCGCGCAACGCTGCTAGCAGTATTAGCACGCTAGCGCGCTGCTAGCTAGCTAGCACTACTAGCTCATTGCTGCGACTGCCCCTGCACATGCTAGCGTGGCTTACTAGCCATGTGCTGGCAGCCTTGCTAGTAATGGTGCACTAGCATGCCGCAACACCTAGCCAGCCAGCCATCCTAGGCTCGGCTAGGTGCGTACACTAGCCACCTTGTTATACCAAATGCCCCTAGCACTCAGTTTGCTCGGGGCATTCCAATGCTAGGGGTATTTCGATAAATTGTTGATTAATTAGTGATTTTACCGTCTTGTATTTTATTTATTCGACTCGACTTGCGACGCTCGGTTTTGACGCTCCTAGCTAGATTTTTTACGTCTAAATATTTAATTCTCGAGCGACTCATTAATTCCGTCCAAATTAATTCGTTGTGTCGGATCGTTAGTTGCTTGGGTGTGACCCGAAGGGTTCAGTCAAGATTAAGCTGTAATATTAATTATACATTAATATTACTAATCGGAAGCGACCTCCACCTAGGAATTCCGATCACTTGAACTTACTGAATAATTAGCTTTCTAATAAATTCGAACCCTCTATCGGAATAATACACTTGTTCAAAGGACACCATTCCTTTCAATCTCCCACTTGTCTTTCCGGACAAGTGCTCTTTTAGTGTATAGCCTTTTTCTTATGTCACTTAATGTCTCTTCATGAACTATAAGGTAAGATTATTCGTCATCCTTATTACGTCTAGAAGTGTTTCTCGAAATTCGAGTCTTACTGTCGATAAACAGATGATTTCTAAAATCCATCCGAGCACGGCCATGCATTTTCACAGTCTCAAGTGGAGTTGCCTAATTGAGCTCTTACTCAAGTAAGCTTTCCCATTTCCCAAGTGGGATATTTATAGGGAAACTCAAGTGAAAAATCCACTCTCCCATCAATGTGGGAGAGTTGGTAAAATCAATTTTCTCCTATTATTTTTAAATAAAAAAAAATAGCCAAGAACTAATTAATCAACAAGTGGCATACTAAAAGGACGGGTTAGGTAAGGACCACAAGGGAAAGGGGGGACCAAAACTTGATCCCTAAGGCTTCCTCATAAATCGGCTATATGCTCCCACTTGCCCCAATCGGCTGCTGCCACGTGGCATGCCAAGCCAAGGCACCCAAGCAGCCCAATTGGCGCTTGGTGTGTGGCTGGCATGCTGCTATGCGTAGCTGGGCGCAGCACCATGCGCGCTACGCTGCTGTTCTGTGTGGCTGGCCGTAGCGCCATACGTGCTGGCCTGCTGCTAGCATGCTGCGGCATGTGCTGCTGGCTGGCGCACCATGCGCGCATTGCTGTTAGCTTGCTGCGGCTGTCACGCACATGCTAGCATGGCTTGCTAGATATGTGCTGACAATTATGCTAGCTGTGGTGTGCTAGCACGCACCAGCCAGCCTTGGCTCGGCTTGGTGCGCATGCTAGCCACCTTGGTTATACCAAATGCCCCTAGCACTCGGTTTGCTCGGGGCATTCCCATGCTAGGGGTATTTCGGTAAATCGTTGATTAATTAGTGATTTTACCATCTAGTCTTTAATTAATTCGACTCAACTTGCGACACTCGGTGTCGACACTCCTAGCTCGATTTCCGACGTCTTAATATTTATTACTCGAGCGACTAGTTAATTCCTTCCCTATTAATTCGTCGTGTCGGATTGTTAGTTTCTTGGGTTTGACCCGAAGGGTTTAGTCAAGGTGAAGCTGTAATATTAATTATACATTAATATTACTAATCGGAAGTGGCCTCAACTTAGGCATTCCGATCACTTAAACTTACTAAATAAATAGCTTTTTAATAGCTCCGAACCCTCTATCAAAATAATACACTTGTTTGAAGGACATCATTCCTATCAATCTCCCACTTGTCCTTCCGGACAAGTGCGCTTTTAGTGTATATCCTTTTTCCTATGTCTCTTCATGAACTATAAGGTAAGATTATTCGTCATCCTTATTACATCCAGAAGTGTTTCTCAAAATCCAAGTCTGACTGTCAATAAATAGATGATTTCTAAAATCCATCCGAGCACGGCCATGCAATTTTACAGTCTCACTCTTCGAGAGGCCTTACATGTTTCCTATTGTTAGTAGGGGGACATTCCCGTCTTGTAATGTAAGCTTCTCTTACTAAGAGGACCAAGCCGTTCGAGTGTTGCCATTATAATATCCATGTACGGTAGACGTTTGACTAACATCAAAACGGACTTGTTCTCAAACAAGAAAACTCATAATGCTCATGGTCGAGGAAAGAGGTTCCGATAGCCATAATAAAAAGTACACTTATGACGATTTTTAAATCTCTTAATGTATTCTCATAGGTCGATCTAGTATGGTTCTAAACCAATACATGTGCAAATGATTTATGATAATCATGTCCTTGTAGCACAAGAAACGGTGCTATAATCAAACTACACACTAATCTCAAGCGGTCATTAATCTTCTATCATTTAAATGACCTCGATTAGGGATAATTCTCGATTATAATATTCAATGTTCACTTAATAGGTATTTCTTTATCCAAGACTGGTCTTGATATCCTATTTTGAATATTCTCATAATGGAATGGACTCAATATTTAATTCTAAACCACAATTAAATAGAAACCGGAATGATAAATCTGCATGAAATTAAATTACTCCAAAGCCTGAATGGTTCATCTTAGTGTATTAAAATGTTAAAAATTAATTAAAACACTAAACAAGGAAATCAAAGCCAATCTCCAACGTGCCTGATTCCCATTGCCTTAACGTGCTTGTTGTGCTTCCCTTGAGGCAGAGGTTTAGTAAGTGGATCGGCTACATTGTCATCCGTTCCAACTTTATAAATTCTTATTTCACCCTCTGATTTCCATTCTCTTATCATGTGAAATAGCCGCTTGACATGATTGACCTTGTGATGTTCCCTTGGCTCTCTAGCCTGAGCAATAGCTCCATTGTTGTCACAATAGAGGGCTATTGGACCCTTCATAGAGGGTACAACATCAAGTTCACCAACGAACTTGCGTATCAAAACTGCCTCCTTAGCCGCTCCAGCAGCTGCCAAATATTCGGCTTCAGTTGTAGAATCTGTAATTGTGCTCTTCTTAGCACTCTTCTAACTAAACGGTCCTACATTTAAACAGATTACATATCCAGACTATAATTTGAAATCGTCTCTGTCTGATTGGTATCGGCTCGTAGCACTCAAGGCATACTGTACATCTGCCCTAGTACATATCATGGCATACATGATCGATCCAATTTGCGAAGCATATGGGATCTCATTCATCCTTTCTCGCTCATCAGGTGCCTTTGGACATTACTTCTTCCTCAAAGTTATGCCATGTGACATGGGCAAGTGACTTCTCTTGGCCCTATCCATCCTGAATCATTCCAGTACCTTATCAATATAAGTACTCTGGCTCAATCCAATCATCCTCTTAGGTCTATCCCAATAGATCTTGATGCCCAATATGTACTAAGCCTCTCCCAAGTCTTTCATTAAAAAACATTTTCCAAGTCAGGCCTTTACAAACTCTAACATCGGAATGTTGTTTCCAATGAGCAATATGTCATCGACATATAAGACTAGGAAGGCAATGTCACTCCCACTGACCTTCTTGCAAACACAAGATTCATCTGGATTCTTGATAAAACCAAACTTACTGATGGCTTCATCAAATCGTAGATTTCAACTCCTGCTAGCTTGCTTCAGCCTGTAAATGGACTTTTTAAGCTTACACACTTTCCCAGCATTGTTTTGGTCGACAAAACCTACAGGCTGTGTCATTTACACAGTTTCTTCCAAAATTCCATTAAGAAAGGCGGTTTTGACGTCCATCTGCCATATTTCATAGTTGTAATATGCAGCAATTGCTAGGAGGATCTGAACGGATTTAAGCATTGCGACCGGAGAAAAGGTTTCAGCATAATCAATACCATGAATTTTCCTATAACCTTTTGCTACCAATCTAGCTTTGTAAATGAATACATTTCCATCTTTGTTGATTTTCAATTTTGAAATCCACTTACATCCTATAGGTGTGTTACCCTCGAGTAAGTCAACAAAGTCCCAGACTCATGGCCTCTTGCCATTTAGCAGAGTCGGTGCTCGCCATCGCTTGCTTGTAGGTTACCGGTTCGTCTCCATCCATTACCAGCATGTCCTAATTCTCGGTTAATACAATACCAAGGTACCTATCAGGTTGAGACCTCGGCCTCTGCGACCTACGCAGGGTAACAGATTGAGCATTTGCATTGTCGGTTTGACTTTGCACATTTTGACCAGCATCAATAGATGTTGTTTGAGCACTTTGACTGTCAATCTGATTTTGTTGCTCATCCTCTCGAACTTCATCGAGTTCGATTTTCCTCCCACTTGTCATTTTGGAAAGGCGTTCCTTCTCCAAAAAGACACCATCGCGAGCAACAAACACTTTGTTCTCGGATTTATTGTAAAAGTAATACCCTTTAGTTTCTTTTGGGTAGCCTAAAAAGAAAACCTTGTTAGATTTGGGGTGAAGTTTGTCAAAAATTAATTTCTTGACATATGCTTCGCATCCCCATATCTTTAGAAAAGACAACCTAGGAGGTTTCTTCGTCCATAACTCGTACAGAGTCTTTTCTACAGCTTTTGATGGAGCACGGTTTAGTGTTAGTGTCTCAGTTAGAAGTGCGTGTCCCTAGAAAGAGATAGGAAGATCAATAAGACCCATTGTTGATCGTACCATGTCCAACAAGGTTCGGTTTCTCCTTTCGGATACTCTGTTTCATTGTGGAGTTCCTGGAGGCGTCAATTTTGAAAGTATACCCTTTTCTTTCAGATGGTCATCGAATTCTTGGCTCAAGTATTCACCATCTCGATCTAATCGAAGGGGTTTGATTTTCTGGCCAAGCTGATTTTCAACTTCACTATGAAATTCTTTGAACTTTTCAAACGATTTAGATTTATGCGACATAAGGTAGACATAGCCATATCTACTATAGTCGTTTGTGAAGGTGATAAAATATCGATGGCCGTTTCTTGTGGTGGAGCTCATTGGTCCACATATATCGGTGTGTATTAGGCCCAACAAGTCACTTGCCCTTTCTCCCAATTTGGAGAATGGCTGCTTAACCATCTTGCCTAATAAACGTCCTTCGCAATTCTCAAATGATTGTAAATCGAATGAGTCAAGAACACCTTCCTGTACAAGTTTCTTGATGCATTTGATGTTAATGTGGCCAAGACGACAATGCCACAAGTACGTTTGATTTGACTTAATGGACTTAGCTTTCTTGGCGATATTATTAACATTATAAACTTGTTTGTCTAATGAAAGCACATAAAGAACATTTTCAGAATGTGAAATACCATATAAAACATTATCAAGATAAAACGAACATTCATTGTCCTTTACTCAAAATTCAAAACCTTTGGCGTCCAACGCCGAAATTAAAATAATGTTTTTGGTAATGTTGGGAACATAATAAGAATTTTCAAGTTCCAAAACTAGCCCCGAGGGTAAAGACAAACTGAGAGTTCCTACGGATACGGCCGTAATTCTGCCTCCATTGCCGACCCGGAGTTCAACCTCTCCCTTCACTAGCTTCCTAGTGTTCCTTAGTCCCTGAGAATTAGAACAAAGGTGTGAGCCACATCCGGTATCTAATACCCATGATGTTGAGCTAGTGAAGTTTAAGTCTATAATGAATATACCTGATCTAGAAGCAACGGTTCCGTTCTTCTTATCTTCCTTGAATTTGAGGCAATCACTCTTCTAATGTCCCTTCTTCTTGCAATAGAAGCATTCAAAATCAAATTTAGAAGATGCTACCTTCTTCTCCTTGTTGTCTTTGGTAGCTTCTAACTTAGGCGGAAAGGTCTTCTTACCCTCCCCCTTAAAGCCTTTCTTCTTTCTGCCTTAGTGTTTGAACAGCTTGCCCCTTTTGATCATGAGCATATCATGCTTCCCCTCATCCTTGAGCGTTTTCTTGGCTTACTTCAACATACCGTGAAGCTCGGTGAAGGTTTTCTCCATGCTGTGCATATTATAGTTCATTTTGAACTGATCATAGCCTTTATGCAGCGAGTGGAGAATGATGTCAATTTCCATCTCGGTTGAATACCCCGCGTCAAGCCTTCCTATGTTCTCAAATAACCCTATCATTTTGAGTACATGTAGGCTAACTGACTCTCCTTTCTTGAGCTTGCTCTCAAGGATCTGTCTGTGGTTTTTAAACCTTTCAGTTCGGGCCTGCTCTTGGAACATGTTCTGCAGCTCAAAAATGATCTCAAAAGCTGTCTCCTTCTCAATGAAAATATTTTTAAGGTCGGGAGACATTGTGGCCAACATGATGCATTTGACATCCTAATTGGCAATTTGCCATCTATTTAGGGCAGCCTAAGTCACCTCCTCATTGGGAGTCTCGGGCATTTCCTCATCAAGGACATATTCCTTTTGCTCTTGCATGAGAACTATACGCAAGTTCCTTTGCCAATCAAGAAAATTTAGCCCAATCAACTTCTCCTTGTCGAGAATTGAGCGCAACGAGAATTGGTTGTTTGAGTTATTTGCAGACATTGTTCTACAATTGAAAGAATTTGAAATGAAAAGCCATTCATAATATTTAAATAAGATTGAAATCATGCATATTAATCAAACTTATTTAAAAGTCTTATTCACTCATTAAACCCATTTGGTGAGAATAAGTCGATTCCAAGATCCAAAGAAACAATGAGTAGTTAAGCATGCTTTAGCTTGTCTTAACACTCAATATTCTAAGGTAAGAAACTCTTTGCTAATGGCTCCAAGCCACTCATGGTTAGATAAATCGTCGCATCTAATGCTCTCACAACAACTTATCCACTTTTCCATGACATGTTAGGACTCCATCACTCATATCGTTGAGTATAACCAAAACCAACTTACATACCCGGTATGCCTTACGTATCCTAGGGAGAAATAGTGATGCCTCGCTTTAGCGTAGCCCATCACTACTCTCAATTGGTCGGTAAGTGTTGTTTTGGAATGGCAAATTTTACTCAATATTTTAGGGACCTAGGGTTTCTATGTTGGTTGATTTAAGTGAACTTCATTAATCATCGCAACATTCAAAATCCTAGACATGCATCTAACATATAATTCATATATATAATCACAAATATTTATCGAAAACATAAATAAATGATGCATTTGGAAACTAGCATGACCCCTTGAATCTTCAAGTCTTCAAGGGTCGTCGTTTACAACTTCATGGCTTTGTCTTCCAATAACCTCCGTCTTCAAGACATAACTAAAATAATGCAAATACTGGAATCTACGACTAGGGATAATCTAAATATTAAGGTACAAAAATACTCAACGGTTCGCAGACCGATTTAGATTTACAATAACACGTAATAGAACACAGTCCGTATTTTCTATCCTAATCGGGCCCCACTAGTTGCCATTTTATAAAACCTGCGGAAGAATATACATTCCATTCATCCATTCACTATTTGTGAATGGCCCATGCATTTTACAACGATAAACAAGTAACAATGCACAAACACGCGTAAACTAGTAACTAATTTAAGTATTTAATCCTATTAACGCACCTAATTAAAACTAGTCAAAGTTGTTTAACCGATTATGTAATTTAGCGCAATTAAAATTGAAGCTCCTACTCAATTTTGCACCCATCTTAATTAATCCAATTAATTAAGCCGATAAACCCAATATTTTTTCAAAATTAATTGCAAATGCCGCTCAAAACCCGAGGCCTAGCCTCCAAAATTTAATTAAAATAATTAAAACAAACATAATTAAATTAATTAGAATAATAAAAACGGAAAAATTGCAAACACATAGCCAACCGCATGCAAGTGGCTCATATATGGACAAGAGATAGGGACAAGTCTCGTGAGGGTTTCCTAAGAGCTTAACCCACAACTCTTGAGAAAAACCAAGGCAAGGCAACAAAAGGAAAAGGAAGAGAAACACGAAGAGAAAAAACAAACACAAGCTCATATATGGACAAGAGATAGGGACAAGTACTAATGAATGCAAACCTTTCTAAATGGACAAATGTATGCACGTTCCAAGATGTCGATGGTTGATTGAAACATAACACATGCTAAGCATAGAGAACTACTTAGGACTCACTCCACCCTAGCCCTAACCAATCGGGCCACGTTCTCTCCACTAGCTTCAAATCAACCCTTATGCTAGCTTCTCAAGATTCCACGAAGGAACCGGAAAAAGATAAAGAAATGAAAAACTTTGAGAAGGTAATCCCGACGTCTCAACTATGCATACTCTTTCCATAGGTTTGAAATCTATCTCCCTCCACCGTTCTTTTGACCTAACCCACTAGAGTCTAAGGGTCTTTTTATTGGTTATAACATAAGGCTAAGGGTTAAGGCGGGGTAAAAATTTAAAATTTGGTGATATTTCCTAAGTGAAGCAAAAAGTGCGGCCGACACTCAAAAAACGCTCAAGAATTCACTAAATATCAAGCAAAAATACCACTAATGCCATTCCCCAAGATTATTCAAAACAAACACACAATATTCCCTGGCAACGGCGCCAATTTGATGAGGGAATAAACGCGTCGTCAATTGTCTATCCCTAGATCAAATACAATTTATACAACCTAAACAAACCTAATACGAGTATAAGGCAAGCATAGGGGTCGAACCACAGAGAACGGATAAACACCACCAAATGTTATCGACAATTAAGCTAGTCCGGAATAGGAGATAAATAAACTAAAGTCTAAATATGATAAAACAAGAAATAAAACATTAAGGGAAATGGTTTAGGAATAGCATTCACTTGAACATAAACAAAGGCATAGAAATTGAATTAATTATGAACTAAACATGCTCAAATATCGAAATAAAGGATCCAATCTAGCCGCCTTCCGGGGTCAATTGGCTTCTCCTAACATAGCCTCTATGATTCCACATTAGAACCATATACTAGGACGTAGTATAAAATAACAATCGATTATAATGAACCTTAACTAAGTCAACTTCTGTTCCTTGTTAGCAAAGATTCACCTTTAATCAACCAACAATGTGCACTTGCAAGAAGATTAAAGAATATCAAGCATATAAAGACTTTAATCACAAATAAATCAACTCTAAACCTAGAACATGCTCAAGATCCAACTACACCACAACCAACCCCTTAATGGGGGAATTACTCACTAATCATGATAACAACAAGATTAATCAACAAATAATCAAGAATCAACATGATTAACAAGCAATACCAACAACAAAAACAATAATCAAAAGAAAGCAAATAAAAATAGAGGAAAGAGAGTTAGAGATTCTCATTGATTGAAGATGAAAGTCAACAAACAAGATGATCAATCTTCTTCTTCAAAATCCAAGCTCAACAATGGTGAAACCCTCACTTTCTCTCTCTAAACTACTCTAATCCTAAGCTAAACCTTGAGAGAGAAGCTCTCCTAAAACTATGGAAAAAGATCTAAAAGAATGAAGTTTTTCTTACAAAACAAGCCACGCAATATATAAAGAATCGCGCAAAAACGCTGAACAGGACCCGCTGTGCGCCCGCGCAAGGATCTGTGCGCCCTCGCATGGTCTGTGCGCCCTCGCAGCGGCCTGCGCTCCCTCGCAGCAGCCTGCGCGCCCGCGCAAAGTAGCTGCGCGCCCGCGCATTTGTGGGTTGCGCGGCTTGTGCTTGGGTGTGCGCGCCCGCGCGGTGTGGGTGTGCGCCCGCGCACATTTCGCGCACAGGCCGCGCTAAACTTTCTGCCTCGATTCTGCAATTTTGCCAATTTTGCGCGGGTTCTCACAGGGCTGCGCGCCCGCACATTATTTGGGCCCTTGCACCTTGCTTTCTTCGATTCTTCTCTCATGCTTCCTTGGCTTCTTCTTTGCAATCCAAGACTTCAAATACCTAAGCACAAACACCAAGGGAAGCAATAAGGTATAGGGAACGGTGCAAACACGCAATGAAGGCAAGCATACAACAATATACGCGATTACATTAAAATCACATCGAGACATGTATGCACGCATTATTTGAACAAAACAACTACAAAACACCCTAAGACAAGCTAAAACAAGGCATAAACACTATCCTAGGAGTGACATAAATGTCACTCATCAAATTCCCCCAAGCTAAACCTTTGCTCGTCCTCGAGCAAAGCTAGAGCAAAAGAGAACAAGAGGAAATTATTGAAAGAAAAAGAAACAAAATAGAAACAAGGAGAAAGAATGTACACTAACTCACTGTCGTAAGAATCACGGTTGTTTTTAGCTACAACAAGCCCTTAAAACCCCAAAGTCGCCTATTAGGACGAGTGTGGTCTCGTGAGGGTTTCCTAAGAGCTTAACCCACAACTCTTGAGAAAAACCAAGGCAAGGCAACAAAAGGAAAAGGAAGAGAAACACGAAGAGAAAAAACAAACACAAGCTCATATATGGACAAGAGATAGGGACAAGTACTAATGAATGCAAACCTTTCTAAATGGACAAATGTATGCACGTTCCAAGATGTCGATGGTTGATTGAAACATAACACATGCTAAGCATAGAGAACTACTTAGGACTCACTCCACCCTAGCCCTAACCAATCGGGCCACGTTCTCTCCACTAGCTTCAAATCAACCCTTATGCTAGCTTCTCAAGATTCCACGAAGGAACCGGAAAAAGATAAAGAAATGAAAAACTTTGAGAAGGTAATCCCGACGTCTCAACTATGCATACTCTTTCCATAGGTTTGAAATCTATCTCCCTCCACCGTTCTTTTGACCTAACCCACTAGAGTCTAAGGGTCTTTTTATTGGTTATAACGTAAGGCTAAGGGTTAAGGCGAGGTAAAAATTTAAAATTTGGTGATATTTCCTAAGTGAAGCAAAAAGTGCGGCCGACACTCAAAAAACGCTCAAGAATTCACTAAATATCAAGCAAAAATACCACTAATGCCATTCCCCAAGCTTATTCAAAACAAACACACAATATTCCCAGGCAACGACGTCAATTTGATGAGGGAATAAACGCGTCGTCAATTGTCTATCCCTAGATCAAATACAATTTATACAACCTAAACAAACCTAATACGAGTATAAGGCAAGCATAGGGGTCGAACCACAGAGAACGGATAAACACCACCAAATGTTATCGACAATTAAGCTAGTCCGGAATAGGAGATAAATAAACTAAAGTCTAAATATGATAAAACAAGAAATAAAACATTAAGGGAAATGGTTTAGGAATAGCATTCACTTGAACATAAACAAAGGCATAGAAATTGAATTAATTATGAACTAAACATGCTCAAATATCGAAATAAAGGATCCAATCTAGCCGCCTTCCGGGGTCAATTGGCTTCTCCTAACATAGCCTCTATGATTCCACATTAGAACCATATACTAGGAGGTAGTATTAAATAACAATCGATTATAATGAACCTTAACTAAGTCAACTTCCGTTCCTTGTTAGCAAAGATTCACCTTTAATCAACCAACAATGTGCACTTGCAAGAAGATTAAAGAATATCAAGCATATAAAGACTTTAATCACAAATAAATCAACTCTAAACCTAGAACATGCTCAAGATCCAACTACACCACAACCAACCCCTTAATGGGGGAATTACTCACTAATCATGATAACAACAAGATTAATCAACAAATAATCAAGAATCAACATGATTAACAAGCAATACCAACAACAAAAACAATAATCAAAAGAAAGCAAATAAAAATAGAGGAAAGAGAGTTAGAGATTCTCATTGATTGAAGATGAAAGTCTACAAACAAGATGATCAATCTTCTTCTTCAAAATCCAAGCTCAACAATGGTGAAACCCTCACTTTCTCTCTCTAAACTACTCTAATCCTAAGCTAAACCTAGAGAGAGACGCTCTCCTAAAACTATGGAAAAAGATCGAAAAGAATGAAGTTCTTTTTACAAAACAAGCCCCGCAATATATAAAGAATCGCGCAAAAACGCTGAACAGGACCCGCTGTGCGCCCGCGCAAGGATCTGTGCGCCCGCGCATGGTAGCTGTGCGCCCGCGCATGCGCCCGCGCATGCGCCCTCGCAGCGGTTTGTGCGCCCTCGCAGCAGCCTGCGCGCCCGCGCAAAGTAGCTGCGCGCCCGCGCATTTGTGGTTTGCGCGGCTTGTGCTTGGGTGTGCGCGCCCGCGCGATGTGGGTGTGCGCCCGCGCACATGTCGCGCACAGGCCGCGCAAAACTTTCTGCCTCGATTCTGCAATTTTGCCAATTTTGCGCGGGTTCTCACAGGGCTGCGCGCCCGCACATTATTTGCGCCCTTGCACCTTGCTTTCTTCGATTCTTCTCTCATGCTTCCTTGGCTTCTTCTTTGCAATCTAAGACTTCAAATACCTAAGCACAAACACCAAGGGAAGCAATAAGGTATAGGGAACGGTTCAAACACGCAATGAAGGCAAGCATACAACAATATACGTGATTTCATTAAAATCACATCGAGACATGTATGCACGCATTATTTGAACAAAACAACTACAAAACACCCTAAGACAAGCTAAAACAAGGCATAAACACTATCCTAGGAGTGACATAAATGTCACTCATCAAATTCCCCCAAGCTAAACCTTTGCTCGTCCTCGAGCAAAGCTAGAGCAAAAGAGAACAAGAGGAAATTATTGAAAGAAAAAGAAACAAAATAGAAACAAGGAGAAAGAATGTACACTAACTCACTGTCGTAAGAATCACGGTTGTTTTTAGCTACAACAAGCCCTTAAAACCCCAAAGTCGCCTATGAGGACGAGTGTGGTCTCGTGAGGGTTTCCTAAGAGCTTAACCCACAACTCTTGAGAAAAACCAAGGCAAGGCAACAAAAGGAAAAGGAAGAGAAACACGAAGAGAAAAAACAAACACAAGCTCATATATGGACAAGAGATAGGGACAAGTACTAATGAATGCAAACCTTTCTAAATGGACAAATGTATGCACGTTCCAAGATGTCGATGGTTGATTGAAATATAACACATGCTAAGCATAGAGAACTACTTAGGACTCACTCCACCCTAGCCCTAACCAATCGGGCCACGTTCTCTCCACTAGCTTCAAATCAACCCTTATGCTAGCTTCTCAAGATTCCACGAAGGAACCGGAAAAAGATAAAGAAATGAAAAACTTTGAGAAGGTAATCCCGACGTCTCAACTATGCATACTCTTTCCATAGGTTTGAAATCTATCTCCCTCCACCGTTCTTTTGACCTAACCCACTAGAGTCTAAGGGTCTTTTTATTGGTTATAACGTAAGGCTAAGGGTTAAGGCGAGGTAAAAATTTAAAATTTGGTGATATTTCCTAAGTGAAGCAAAAAGTGCGGCCGACACTCAAAAAACGCTCAAGAATTCACTAAATATCAAGCAAAAATACCACTAATGCCATTCCCCAAGCTTATTCAAAACAAACACACAATATTCCCAGGCAACGACGTCAATTTGATGAGGGAATAAACGCGTCGTCAATTGTCTATCCCTAGATCAAATACAATTTATACAACCTAAACAAACCTAATACGAGTATAAGGCAAGCATAGGGGTCGAACCACAGAGAACGGATAAACACCACCAAATGTTATCGACAATTAAGCTAGTCCGGAATAGGAGATAAATAAACTAAAGTCTAAATATGATAAAACAAGAAATAAAACATTAAGGGAAATGGTTTAGGAATAGCATTCACTTGAACATAAACAAAGGCATAGAAATTGAATTAATTATGAACTAAACATGCTCAAATATCGAAATAAAGGATCCAATCTAGCCGCCTTCCGGGGTCAATTGGCTTCTCCTAACATAGCCTCTATGATTCCACATTAGAACCATATACTAGGAGGTAGTATTAAATAACAATCGATTATAATGAACCTTAACTAAGTCAACTTCCGTTCCTTGTTAGCAAAGATTCACCTTTAATCAACCAACAATGTGCACTTGCAAGAAGATTAAAGAATATCAAGCATATAAAGACTTTAATCACAAATAAATCAACTCTAAACCTAGAACATGCTCAAGATCCAACTACACCACAACCAACCCCTTAATGGGGGAATTACTCACTAATCATGATAACAACAAGATTAATCAACAAATAATCAAGAATCAACATGATTAACAAGCAATACCAACAACAAAAACAATAATCAAAAGAAAGCAAATAAAAATAGAGGAAAGAGAGTTAGAGATTCTCATTGATTGAAGATGAAAGTCTACAAACAAGATGATCAATCTTCTTCTTCAAAATCCAAGCTCAACAATGGTGAAACCCTCACTTTCTCTCTCTAAACTACTCTAATCCTAAGCTAAACCTAGAGAGAGACGCTCTCCTAAAACTATGGAAAAAGATCGAAAAGAATGAAGTTCTTTTTACAAAACAAGCCCCGCAATATATAAAGAATCGCGCAAAAACGCTGAACAGGACCCGCTGTGCGCCCGCGCAAGGATCTGTGCGCCCGCGCATGGTAGCTGTGCGCCCGCGCATGCGCCCTCGCAGCGGTTTGTGCGCCCTCGCAGCGGCCTGCGCTCCCTCGCAGCAGCCTGCGCGCCCGCGCAAAGTAGCTGCGCGCCCGCGCATTTGTGGGTTGCGCGGCTTGTGCTTGGGTGTGCGCGCCCGCGCGATGTGGGTGTGCGCCCGCGCACATGTCACGCACAGGCCGCGCAAAACTTTCTGCCTCGATTCTGCAATTTTGCCAATTTTGCGCGGGTTCTCACAGGGCTGCGCGCCCGCACATTATTTGCGCCCTTGCACCTTGCTTTCTTCGATTCTTCTCTCATGCTTCCTTGGCTTCTTCTTTGCAATCCAAGACTTCAAATACCTAAGCACAAACACCAAGGGAAGCAATAAGGTATAGGGAACGGTGCAAACACACAATGAAGGCAAGCATACAACAATATACGCGATTTCATTAAAATCACATCGAGACATGTATGCACGCATTATTTGAACAAAACAACTACAAAACACCCTAAGACAAGCTAAAACAAGGCATAAACACTATCCTAGGAGTGACATAAATGTCACTCATCAAATTCCCCCAAGCTAAACCATTGCTCGTCCTCGAGCAAAGCTAGAGCAAAAGAGAATAAGAGGAAATTATTGAAAGAAAAAGAAACAAAATAGAAACAAGGAGAAAGAATGTACACTAACTCACTGTCGTAGGAATCACGGTTTTTTTTAGCTACAACAAGCCCTTAAAACCCCAAAGTCGCCTATGAGGACGAGTGAGGTCTCGTGAGGGTTTCCTAAGAGCTTAACCCACAACTCTTGAGAAAAACCAAGGCAAGGCAACAAAAGGAAAAGGAAGAGAAACACGAAGAGAAAAAACAAACACAAGCTCATATATGGACAAGAGATAGGGACAAGTACTAATGAATGCAAACCTTTCTAAATGGACAAATGTATGCACGTTCCAAGATGTCGATGGTTGATTGAAACATAACACATGCTAAGCATAGTGAACTACTTAGGACTCACTCCACCCTAGCCCTAACTAATCGGGCCACGTTCTCTCCACTAGCTTCAAATCAACCCTTATGCTAGCTTCTCAAGATTCCACGAAGGAACCAGAAAAAGATAAAGAAATGAAAAACTTTGAGAAGGTAATCCCGACGTCTCAACTATGCATACTCTTTCCATAGGTTTGAAATCTATCTCCCTCCACCGTTCTTTTGAACTAACCCACTAGAGTCTAAGGGTCTTTTTATTGGTTATAACGTAAGGCTAAGGGTTAAGGCGGGGTAAAAATTTAAAATTTGGTGATATTTCCTAAGTTAAGAAAAAAGTGCGGCCGACACTCAAAAAACGCTAAAGAATTCACTAAATATCAAGCAAAAATACCACTAATGCCATTCCCCAAGCTTATTCAAAACAAACACACAATATTCCCCGGCAACGGCGCCAATTTGATAAGGGAATAAACGCGTCGTCAATTGTCTATCCCTAGATCAAATACAATTTATACAACCTAAACAAACCTAATACGAGTATAAGGCAAGCATAGGGGTCGAACCACAGAGAACGGATAAACACCACCAAATGTTATCGACAATTAAGCTAGTCCGGAATAGGAGATAAATAAACTAAAGTCTAAATATGATAAAACAAGAAATAAAACATTAAGGGAAATGGTTTAGGAATAGCATTCACTTGAACATAAACAAAGGCATAGAAATTGAATTAATTATGAACTAAACATGCTCAAATATCGAAATAAAGGATCCAATCTAGCCACCTTCCGGGGTCAATTGGCTTCTCCTAACATAGCCTCTATGATTCCACATTAGAACCATAGACTAGGAGGTAGTATTAAATAACAATCCATTATAATGAACCTTAACTAAGTCAACTTCCGTTCCTCGTTAGCAAAGATTCACCTTTAATCAACCAACAATGTGCACTTGCAAGAAGATTAAAGAATATCAAGCATATAAAGACTTTAATCACAAATAAATCAACTCTAAACCTAGAACATGCTCAAGATCCAACTACACCACAACCAACCCCTTAATGGGGGAATTACTCACTAATCATGATAACAACAAGATTAATCAACAAATAATCAAGAATCAACATGATTAACAAGCAATACCAACAACAAAAACAATAATCAAAAGAAAGCAAATAAAAATAGAGGAAATAGAGTTAGAGATTCTCATTGATTGAAGATGAAAGTCTACAAACAAGATGATCAATCTTCTTCTTCAAAATCCAACTCAACAATGGTGAAACCCTCACTTTCTCTCTCTAAACTACTCTAATCCTAAGCTAAACCTAGAGAGAGAAGCTCTCCTAAAACTATGGAAAAAGATCTAAAAGAATGAAGTTCTTTTTACAAAACAAGCCCCGCAATATATAAAGAATCGCGCAAAAACGCTGAACAGGACCCGCTGTGCGCCCGCGCAATGATCTGTGCGCCCGCGCATGGTAGGTGTGCGCCCGCGCATGCGCCCTCGCAGCGGTCTGTGCGCCCTCGCAGCGGCCTGCGATCTGTGCGCCCACGCATGGTAGCTGTGCGCCCGCGCATGCGCCCTCGCAGCGGTCTGTGCGCCCTCGCAGCGGCCTGCGTTCCCTCGCAGCAGCCTGCGCGCCCGCGCAAAGTAGCTGCGCGCCCGCGCATTTGTGGGTTGCGCGGCTTGTGCTTGGGTGTGCGCGCTCGCGCGATGTGGGTGTGCGCCCGCGCACATGTCGCGCACAGGCCGCGCAAAACTTTCTGCCTCGATTCTTCAATTTTGCCAATTTTGCGCGGGTTCTCACAGGGCTGCGCGCCCGCACATTATTTGGGCCCTTGCACCTTGCTTTCTTCGATTCTTCTCTCATGCTTCCTTGGCTTCTTCTTTGCAATCCAAGACTTTAAATACCTAAGCACAGACACCAAGGGAAGCAATAAGGTATAGGGAACGGTGCAAACACGCAATGAAGGCAAGCATACAACAATATACGCGATTTCATTAAAATCACATTGAGACATGTATGCACGCATTATTTGAACAAAACAACTACAAAACACCCTAAGACAAGCTAAAACAAGGCATAAACACTATCCTAGGAGTGACATAAATGTCACTCATCACGCCCACACCACCCCAACGCAGCACTGCTAAGTGCCAAGCCTAACAGAGTTTTCTGTGGGTTGCAAGGTGCAAGGCAGCACGCACAAGGCTACTTGCCCCTTTCGCAATGCATTGAAACGCACAAACACACTCATAGCCCACACCAAGGCATCACCAAGCACGCCCTGCCACCCCTCGCACAGCCATGGGCGTATAGCAGCGCGCTTTGCTAGCAGTTGCTGCTGTGTTGAGCTACAGCTTGGTGGCTGGCCAAGGCGCGCCATGCTGCTGGTTAGCAGGCAGCAGCCACGCATGGGAGCGCACACCTGGCAGCCCGGCTAGCTTGTCTCGTCTCGGTTTTCGTGTTAAAGCCTCCGGATTTTAAAATCGAATATAATTTTGCGTGACTTTAATTAATTAATTCCAAATTGATTTTAAAATTAATTTAATGAGAAAAATGAAATTACAATAAGTCCAACTTAAATAAAATTCATCAAAGTGCACAAAACCAAAATTATTCTCAAGAACAATTCTTTAATAAAATTGGTTCAACTTGGTGGAATAAAAATAAATAAGGGCATTACTCACTATTAATTTAATTAATTTAAATTAATCATGATACTAGTAGAAAAAATGCTATTTGTAACTAACAAAAACGGCATATTTGTAACCAACATTGGGGGTAACAACTACTGGGGTTACAAATAATCCAGTCATTTGTAACAGACATTGTTCGTTACAAATAGTTACCTATTTGTAACTAACATTTCAATTTTCAGTAACAAATAATTGCCTTTTTGTAACAGACATATTGATATGTCCGTTACAAAATAGTACCCTATTTGTAATGGACATATCAATTGTTAGTTATAAATGCTCATTTTCGATATTAAATAAAAATACCTAGCAAAATTGCTAGGATGAGATGTTTTGTTGAACCTAAACCCGACCTACATAATACCCTTTACCATGACCAAAACCCACCCCTAATGCCCCCACCACAACCCATTCTCCCATACCGCAAACCGTTCCCTCTACCACCACAACCCAATCCCATGACCCACACCACCATCTACAACATCCATTGCACAAAAAATTACCACAGTGCCTAAAAAATATTGTCCAAAAATTAACAAAAATTAGCACAAACAATCATCTTATAAATAACCAAAAAAAAAAATCTAAGCTAAGTTATAACAAAGACAACATAAAAAAAAATGAATTAAAATTATACATAATAAAACGTCGAAAAAGAAAAAAAAAATGAAATTTATAAAATTATCTAAAAAATGTAAACTAAAATTACAATTATATCGACAAATTAATTATAATCACAAATTTGAATTAAAAATTAAAACAAGAAAAACTAGATCTATATTCTAACCTAAATAAAAATCAAATCTAGAAATGTAAAACCTTGACATCTTAATGCTAATGGCTCGACGATTATTTTGTGTGTGCTCAACCTTCTCAACGTTCGTGGCTGGTCGACGGTGTACGTTGGAGCAACGTGGGTGCTCAAAGGTCGGTGTACGGCGGAACAACATGGATACTTGACGATTGATGGTTGAGCAACATAGGTGTTGGACGGTGAAGCAATGTGGGTGCTCGACCATGAAACAATGGTGGAGTTAAGAGGAGAACGAAAAATTCGATTTTAGAGAAGAGAGAGAAATGGAATATCTATGGAGTGATGAAGGGGAATCATGAAAAAGTTGAGAAAAGAGGAGAGAGAAAAAAAATAAAGGGGGCGGTGATGAGTCTCATTTATGGCACTCATTTGTCCTCTTTTAGGGTGATTTTAGATTGCTTTTATAGCTCTTTTCATTCCTTTTTCCTTAATTTTGCTCTTTATTTCTTTAGTTTGCACTTTCCTTAGTTGATTTTCCATTTTCGTGTATTTCTTGGCTTATTTTGTTTTTTTCCTTTTTATTTGTTTATTTTCTTTCATTTTCAGGTTAAGATCGTTGTCCAAGGATTCCCGAGGTTTCTTCCCGGGTTTTGCATTGATTGGGATGCTTAGTGTCTTCCATTTGAAGCCCAAGTATGGAGATGTGCAAGTTCTAAGTTTCCTTAGGCCGTGCATTCAAGTCGTGGGGGCACTAATTTTGGTGTTGAACCCACCCTCAAGGTTTTTAGAATCTGCCTTGCTCCGTGTTCATCAAGCACACCAAGTAGAGCGCACGAGGAACGTCAAGTTAAAGGGGAAGAGAGCTGCCCTGCTCCCAGGTACGGGCGCGTGCGACAATGGCACGGTCGTGCCGTGTGGTCACGCGGGCGCGCGGTGCTCTGGCGCGGCCACGCCTATTGCTCCCCTTGTTCCGTACCCTCTTTTGCACGGCCGCGAATCTTCTTGAAGAAGGTCACGCTTGTACGGGTCTATTTTGGACGATCTAACCAACTTCTCTTTGTTAGCTTTACTACATATAGATTTTTCTTCTGTTTTAAGAGAGGGAATTCATTAGAGATTTTTTGGAGATTAGAGATTTTCATTATAGAAGAATTGGAGAACAGTTTAGATCATATTTTAAAGAGAGAAACTCATGGTTGATGATTGATGGTTGATGATTCTAAGCACATTTCCTTTGATTTCATCAAAGTTTTTAAGGATTTCTTTTACTTTAATGCACTCTTTAGCTTTTGATTTCAATTATTTTGTTGATTGTTCAAGTTTATTGATTAGTTGATTGAATTTGTTTGATTTAAATGATTATGATGAATTTGTTGAATTGCTTAGTTTTGATCTTGACTTCTTCCATGGATTGTGAGTAGTTTACTTGCTAGGGATGTAGTGAACCATGTTTAAGTGATGGATCATAGCTAATTGGGGGTTTTTGATTAATTTAGCATTGAGATTAAATTGGTTGATAGATTTTGTGCATGTGTGTGATTAGTTAAAGAGTAGCTAACTTTAATTGTCATACTAAATTGCATTGTGAGTCTACTTTGATACGGACAATTGATTTGTAGCTCGCATTTGTCAATTAAGCTTGGTTAGTGACGTTCCTAGTTAGAGTCTTTCGTAGTTAGCGCTAGCTAGGCCTCTAGAAGATAGCTTGACGAGCTCTTTTGATTGCATTGTCTATCTTCCCTCGTAATACTCATATTAATCAATCTCCAACCCGGTTATTGTGTGTCCATTGCAAGTACATGTGGATCCTAAATCCCTAGTGTCTTGATATATTGATTTACTGGGTTTGATTAGTTGAATTAGATAACTTACACTACCATCTTACCTTTTGAAGTAGCTTGGCATTAGCCGTAGCAAATTTCCCCCCATTCCTAGTGGTTCGACCCAAACTTGCCCTATAACTAGGTGTAGGTTTGGTTATATTTTTAGTTTGATTGGAGGAATTTTAGTTTCCAATGACCTAGAATTCACCTTCAATCAGGCGGCTGAGTGAATGGGGATTTAGAGTTAGGTTTAGGTTTTTCAACTTATATGTTGGGCTTTAAGAGTTAGGCTTAGATCTTCCAACCCATTAGAAGAGATACGATAGATTAGAAAAGAGGAAAATGGGCGGTTATGAGAATATAGAAAAATATCTTTCCTAATTTGTAACCAACATTATGTTGTGCGTTACAATTATGATGTATTTGTAACCAACATTATGTTGTCCGTTACAAATACTATCCTATTCGTAACAGACATAGCTAATGTTGGTTACAAATATAGTGTTTGTAACTAAAAAAAAAAATTGTTGGTTCCAAATAAGGCGTTACGAAAAGCAGTTTTTCTACTAGTGTGAGTTTTGACAAAATAAAGAGGAATTGGAATTATGAACATAAAATTCAAATAAAAATTCCAACTTTAACTTGTGAATCCTTAAAAAATTATATCTTCCAATATGAAGATAAATGAAATTTCTATCACAAGATTGAAACTTTATGATTCCAATCAACTTAATACATGATTAAATCAAAAGTTCAATAAATATTCATGGAATTTAGTAACTCAAAGTTCCAACCACTTAAAACAATTAAAGACTGGATCTTTAGTACTTAAAAGCCTCAAAGAATAAATTTTTCACACTTAATGCAATGGATTTGCAATTACGTGAAAATTTAACCAATCTTTCAAGCACTAATTACTACAAAATAACCATGCTTAATAGGTCAAAAATGCAGAAACATTAAAGAAAAAACCATATACATAATCACCATAAATAAGCCATTAAGGTTCAAGGTTAAAAGATTTAAAAAAAAATTCGTCAAAAACGAAAAACCCTCGAGAAAAGGAATAACTGGTTGGATTTTGGCCTTTTTACAGTTCTAAAAGGGTTAAAACGTTTCCAGAATGATGTTTCCACCTAAAATTCACTATTTTTGGGCGAAAATTTGGGTTCGGGGCCAAAAAACAGCTTTAAAACGGGTTTAAAAATAATAAAATTGAGCTACTAATCTAATTAGTAACATAAACCAGAAGAAAAAATCATAAAAAACACCTTGAAAATTATTTGTTATGAAAATAAATGAGAAAGGCTCCGATATCGCTGTTGGGTCTCAATGAGTCCGACTCACCGCAAAAATAAAACCCGAGCCCAAGAATAAACTCACAATTAATATAACAAAATGCATAAATTACAAGAATATAAAAAAGACTAAATTACCCTCGTAGCGTGCTTCGCTCATCCGGATGGAGCTCTTACTTGAGAAAAGTCGAGCCTCACAAATGGCAAGGACCTCCAACGAAGTCCACCCACAACTCGACCCGATCGGTCTAGTATTTGGAGGTTAGCCAAGTCCGACCAAAAAGACTACCCAAGTAATTAATAAGCTTATAGGTTTTCTCTCATGTGGAGATGCCTAATTGAGCTCTTACTCAGGTAAGTTTTCCCATTTCCCAAGTGGGATATTTATAGGAAAACACAAGTGAGAAATCCACTCTCCCATCAATGTAGGAGAGTTGGTAAAATCGAATTTCTCCTTTTATTTTTAAACTAAAAACAAAAGAAAATATCCAACAACTAATTAATCAACAAGTGGCATACTAAGAGGACGGGTTAGGTAAGGACCACAAGGGAAAGGGGGGGACCAAAACTTGATGGCTTCCCCATAAATCGGCCATCTGCTCCCACTTGCCCAAATCGGCTACTGCCACGTGGCAAGCCATGCCAAGGCACCCAAGCAGCCCAGCTAGCGCTTGGTGTGCGGCTGGCCTGCTACTATGCGTAGCTGGGCGCAATACCATGCGCGCTACGCTGCTGCTGTGTATGGCTGGCCGTAGCGCCATGCATGATGGCCTACTGTTAGCATGCTGCAGCATGTGTTGTTGGCTGGCGCACCATGCGCGCATTGCTGCTAGATTGCTTCGGTTGCCACGCACATGCTAGTATGGCTTGCTAGCCATGTGCTGGCAGCCTTGCTAGCCATGGTGCACTAGCACGCACCAGCCAGCCTTGCTCGGCTTGGTACACATGCTAGCCACCTTGGCTATACCAAATTCCCCAAGCACTTGGTTTGCTCGGGGCATTCCGATGCTAGGGGTATTTTGGTAAATTGTTAATTAATTAGTGATTTTACCGTCTCGTCTTTAATTAATTCGGCTCAACTTGCAACGCTCAGATTCGACGTTCCTAGCTCGATTTCCGACGTCTAAATATTTATTACTCGAGCTACTCATTAATTCCTTCCGAATTAATTCGTCGTGTCGGATCTTTAGTTGCTTGGGTGTGACCCGATGGGTTTAGTCAAGATTAAGCTGTAATACTAATTATACATTAATATTACTGATCGGAAGCGGCCTCCACCTAGGTATTCCAATCACTTGAACTTACTAAATAAATAGTTTTTCAATAGCTCTAAACCCTCTATCGGAATAATACACTTGTTCGAAGGACACTATTCCTATGAACTCCCCCTTCAGCTGTTTAGCTACCAGCTGAGAGTCAGTCTGCAGATGCACTTTTTGGGCTCCTGCTGCGTTACATATCCTCAAACCTGCCAGTGTTGCTTCGTATTCTGCCTCGTTGTTCGATACCTTGAACTTGAACTTGATGGCATACTCGAATACATTGCCTTCTTACGATGTTATTATTATTCTTGCTCCACTTTTTGTCTTAGTTGAAGATCCATTCACTACCACCTTCCACACTCTAATTTCATCCTCTTTCTCTTCATAAGAGGCTTCCACTATGAAGTCAGCTAGGTCTTGAGCTTTAATGGCTTCCCTAGGCTTAATCTCGAACTCATACTCGGAAAGTTCTATCGCCCATTTAAGGAGCCTTCCCGAAGTGACCATTTTCTGCAGGGGTTTCTCCAATGGGTGATTTGTAAGGATCTAGATTGTGTGCGCTTCAAAGTAGGGTTTTAGCTTTATTGCCGTTGTCACTACTACAAAGGCTAGCTTTTCCACCAATGGGTACCTCTGCTCAGCGTCTGTCAGCACATGGCTTACAAAGTACACCGGTTTTTGTTGTTTCTGCCTTTCAACTAGGAGGACTGACCCAATTGTCTGCACCGAGGCGAAAATGTCTAACTGGATTTTTTCTCTCTACTCTAGGTTGATTATGGTTGGGACCTTGGTCAAGTGCTCCTTGATTCCTTCAAAAGCTTCTTTTTCTGGATCACCCCACTTAAACTCTCTGTTACCCTTCAACAACTGATAGAATGGTAAAGCTTTGTCAGTTGACTTGTTGATGAACCGGGTCAGTGCTGCCATTTTGCTTGTTAACCGCACAATATCTTTGGTACACTTGGGCTCTAGGAGGCTAATGACTGCCTCCACTTTCTCTGGATAGCGTCGATTCCCCTCTCACTAACCAAGAACCCTAGAAACATCCCGGAACTCACCTCGAAAACGCATTTCTTTGGGTTGAGCTTGATTTGATATTTATTCTACGTAGCATATGTCTCTTCCAAGTCTAGAATGTGCCCTGCCTGTGTGACGCTTTTCACGATTGAATCGTCGACATACACCTCGACATTTCGTCCTTTCTGATGCATGAACACTTTGTCCATTATTTTCTGGAATGTAGCCCCTGCGTTCTTCAACCCGAAGGGCATAGCTATGTGATTATACACTCCCCATTTGGTGATGAATGTAGTCTTCGGCCTGTCTAGCTTGTGCAATCTGATCTGGTGATACCCTGAGAGAGCATCCATGAAGCTTAGTAAGGCATGACCCCTGGTTGAGTCTACCAACTGATCAATCCATGGTAGCCAGTAGCAATCTTTTGGACATGCTTTGTTAAGATTTGTGAAATCAACACACATCCTCCACTGGCTATTTGCCTTCTTGACCATGACCACATTGGGTAGCCATTCTGGGTAATCACAAGGTTCAATGAACTTAGCTTCCAGCAGCTTGTCCACCTCTTCTTGAATGGCCTAGTTCTTCGTTTTTTCTGCTTGACCAGCCTGATGTCTTCTTTTACATTCAGCTTGTGGACCATGACCCCTGGGTCTATTCCAGGAATCTCATCCGCAGAAAATGCAAAGATGTCCTTGTTTGCGCTCATCAACACTATGAGGTGCACTTCCACTCCAAGGTCAATGTCTTTTCCAATTTTCAGCGTTCTTGAGCTATCGGCCTCTATAAGCTCAACTGTTACGTGCTCTCCGCTGGGTAATGGCCTGGCTACTTCCTCTTTTGCGGGCTTAAAATTCTCCATTGCTAGTTTCTACTTGTCCTTTTCTCTATGGTATTCTTCTCGCTTTCTTTTTCTTAATTTCCTCTCGCCTTGGCCCTTAGACCTTGGCTCTTAGTCAGACTACTGCTTGGCCTTGGCCGGCTGCTTTAGGGTCGTGATATAGCATTGTTGCGCTGTCTTTTTATTTTCCCTAAGCTTTGTAGATCATCCATCATTGGTCGTATATGCCATGACGAGATGATAGGTGGAGACCACTCCACCTATTTTGTGGATGAGTGGCCTTCCCACAATCACGTTGTAAGGTGATGGAGAGTCTATTATCAAGAATTTAGTTTGGACGTTGTGCCGCCTTGATCCTTCCCCGACGCGGACTGATAGCTCTATTATACCTTCTGGGATCAATCCGGACCCATTGAACTAGGTGACTTCGTAGCCCACCCTTTTCAAGTCTCTCTTATCTAGCTTCAGCTCTTTCAATGCCTTGATGTATATTATGTTGGCTGAGCTGCCACCGTCAATTAAAACTTTGTCCACCTCCCAGTTTGCAATTCTCATTGTAACTACTAGGGGGTCATCATGGGGGTAGATTTTGCCTTTCTGGTCATACTCGTCAAATACAGCTCGTGGCTGCGGGGGAAGCGGTGGCCATCTACGTCATTTATTGTAGCCTATCTAGTGGATCATTGCTCGCAGGTAATCCCTTGCTCTATTCACCGTTCCTCCATGTACTGGTCCACCATTGATTATATACACTCTTCCCTTTGGCCTACTATCCCGATCTCTACCCTCAACCTAGCCTCTATGACCTCCTCTGTGGTCATGGCCAGACTTATCTTCCTCCCTTCACCGGGATGATTCGGGGAGCTTCTTGAACTGGTTTAGGTATCCACGCCAAACTAAGTCATCTATGTTATCCTTTAAGTGAGTGCACTCGTTAGTGGTATGCCCATGGTCCTAGTGAAAATCGCACCACTTGCTGGGATCTCAATTTCTATTCACCATTCTGGGTGGTCTTTGCCACTTATCATCAGCTTCGTTCACGCTAATGATATGGGGCCTCGAATGAGTTAGCGCAGTGTACTGATCGAACCTTCCAGCCTTGGCTCCTCGCTTCTGGTCTGATCTCCTTATCCCCACCATTCTGTCTGCATCCCTACGACCTTGTTAGCCCTGCTGGGCTGATCCACCTTGGCTTTATTTTCTGCCCGGGTGACTTCAGTCTGCTTAAGTGGGTCACTTGGTGCTAATCTGTTCATCATAGCTCTGTCAGTCTCATCCGCTTTTACGAACTCGTGCGCTTTGCCCAGCACTTCTTCCAGCGTTTTGAGGCTCTTTCGTCCCATGTACGCTCTGAATGGTGAGCTCAGTTGCAGGGCACTCTGCATCGCAAGTAGCGCTACTTCCTGGCTCACGTTCGGGATGGTTGTTGCCTCCTTGTTGAATCTGGTAATGAGCTCTCGCAGGGGTTCATCTTTTCCTTGAGCCGATGACATCAGCTCGGTGGTCATTTTTGTACGATCCACCAGTGTGACAAAGTGTTCCACGAACATTCTCTTTAACTGATTATAGGAGTGGACGGATCCTTTTGAGATAGCCCCATACCATTCTGCTGCAAGCCCTTCCAAGGTTGGCGGGAATGCCTTACACCAGACTGAATCTGTCATAGTGTATAATACCATATGGTTCTCAAATGTTGAGACATGATTCTTAGGCGTCGTGGTACCATTGTACTTACAGTTAGGCATCTTGACTTTCTTCATTAGCTCCTCCAGAATCTCCTTGCAAAATGGGGAACCATTCGGAATCAACTGGACTCGTGCTCGCTTCTATCTGTCAAAGCTTAGTCCTCGCTTAGAGGTCGGCGGCCTACTGCGAGTGGCTCAGTCCTCCGGGCTGCCTCCCCTTCAATCCATTCCCGGTTCAAATTTTGAGCTTCTAGTTCCAGCACCTTCTTTCTCAGCTAAACCAGCTCTTTTTGCTCCGGGGTGAGAGTTACAGGTGTTGTCTTCTTCGTAGCTAGCTCTATAGCAGCAGTTGTTGATGGGGAGCCAAATCCTTTACCAAAATTAGTAAGGACTGTTGTCATGGCTGCCAACAGCTCTTTACTGCACTTAGAGAGGTTCTGCAGGATGGCTGACATGCTGACAGGCTGCGATTTATGGGTTATTGGTGTTTGAGTAATGGGTTCATTGTTCGTGCCTGTCATTGGCATTCCAAACTTAAAAGAAGAGCTTGATCCTACCAGATCTACTGGTTTTGCCACCGTCTTAATCTCAGCTGACGTCGATCCTTTGTGATTAGTTTTCTAAGAGATGTTGGATTTGGGTTTTTCGGTTGATCCTTTAGGATCTATTGTTATTAACGTTGTTTTTGTGGTGTTTAATTAGTTTCATTAGCCTTAGAGACTGGTGTTTGTACAACTTCTTCTCTGGCCATGGTGATGTACCAACTAGTCCCTTGCTTAGCTGGCAAACCTCAGGTCAGATGATCCTTCCCTTCCTTTTAGCTCCAATTGTTCCGGGCATATATCCAAGGGTTTTGGCTGGCAAAGGCTGGGTCCGGTTGGTGACCAGCACAAGGCAACGCACATAAACTGCCCTTAAGGGTGGCTCGAGGAACCCCTCTCTGATGCTTAAGTTAGAGTGTGTTTAGAGAGAGAAAGTGTACTTAGAGATATAGATGATGTAATAGAATATGTGTCTAACCTCTTTTCAGTTGTACTTTATCCCATATTTATAAGCGTGTGGTCTCCTTTAGGTAGAGTTCCATTAGCTTAGCTTCGGGGCTGATTACTGTCGGGCTAGTGAGCCCCTCTAAGCGCTCTTCTAGTGGTGACTGCGCACCTCGAGAGTGGAGCCAAGAGCCTGGTGATAGCTCAGCGGGAGCTATCCCGTACACTTGTCATAAACTCCTCTCCTTTATGACATTTTCATATCCATAGTTCAATAATCTCAATACCTTTAAGTATATTATTTCTTCATAGTTCAAAATTCCTTAAATTTTAAGAGTTACTCAAGCCATCTTCATGCTTCTTCTCATTTCCAAAATATTCCTTTAAAGATTCTTTAGCCATCTTATTTACCTTTCAACTACCTTCTTTCCCGTTATGATTCCTTATCTTTATCTTTAGTCTTACTTTTTTTTCAACGAATACATGAATTGATTACTCCTAATACAATTCAGTCAAACTTCCAAAGACTTTATGTCTTGATGATGAGTGACATTTATGGAACTCATTTGGTCCCTTTTTGGATGATTTCTATTTCATTTTATCTCTCTTTTCTTTAGTTTTCCTTAGTTTTATTCTTGTTTTCTTCATTTTATGCTTTTTGTAGTTAGTTTCTCTATTTCATGCTTTTTATAGTTTACTTGTTATTTTTCTCTTTCACTTGCTTTTTATCATTTGATTGTAGGTGGTAATTGATTGTCCAAGAATTCCCGAGCTTCCTCTCTATGAGCTTTCATTGTTTTCATGCCTAAAGATGGTGCAAGAAGCTTCAAGTCAAAGGTGGATCCAAGAGGCAAGCTTCAAGGCTTTGTATATGCCTTCTTCATGGCTTATACTTTTCAAGAAATTCAAGAAAGTTTCTTCCTACTTTGTCCTCCATCATCATCATCTAGGACGTGTGCACCGCTTGAGCTAGGACGAAGAGAAGAAGGGGGAAAGATCCAGAAATGTGCGGGCGCACCAAGGTGGTGTGCGGCCGCACATTGGTCGGGTGCGGCCGCACACCTGGTGCGTGCGGGCGCACCAATCTGGGTGTGTCCCGTGCGCACCATTCTCTCTCCTCCGAGCGCCCGCACCTACGAGGGTCTATTTTTGGGCGTCAATGTCGACCTCCTCTTTGTATATATAGTTATTTCTTTCTATTTTTAGAAAGAAGCTTTTAGATTGGATTTCATAGTTAGTTTTTGATAGAATTTTAGAGAGAGAAACTCAAGGATTGAAGAGAGAGAAACTCATGGTTTTTGGTGATTGTTCAAGAATTCTTCATTGTAATTGATCTTTAGATCAAAGTTTTGTAAGGATCTTCTTCTTGATTTCAATACAAGTTTGATTCTAGTTGATTTCATTTGTTTTCCATGTTATTGATGATTGATTGAAGTTTGTTTGATGATTGATTGTAGTTTAATTGATTTTTGATTGATTGTTGGTTTAATCTTTGATTTCAATTATGTTGATGATGAAATTGATGATTGTTGTAGTTTTGATCTTGATTCCTATGGCTAGTGAGTAGTTTTCTAGCTAGGGAAATGGTGAAGCATTGTTTGAGTGATGCATTAGAGTAATTTGGGGATAATTGATGGAGTTGATGATATGATTAAATTTGGTTGATATTTCATGTGCATGTGTGTGATTAATTGAAGTTTGGCCATCTTTGATTATTGCACTAGATTGCATTGTGAGCTTGCTATGATACGGACCATTGATTAGTAACTTTCAATTTTACGATTGAGGTGCTTTGTGACGTTCCCTAGGTAGTGTTTAGCGTAGTTGACGCTAGTTAGACCTCTAGGTGAACCATCTTGGTATGCTCTTTTGGATACATGATGATCTTCCTTCATATCACTTGACTTAGTCGGTTTGACCTCCTAAATTACCATTTTCCATTACGATTACATGTGGATCCATTGCCCTAGTGCCGTTAGATTGATTTCATACAAGTTCTTGCATCATTTAGCTCTAGCTCTAGTTTCCTTCATAAACCCCCTTTACTTGACTCCGAAATAGCTTGACTTAGGCATTGTGCATTCGACCTCCATTCCTTTGGGTTCGACCTTGACTTACCACTACACTAAATAGGGGTTTGTTAAGTTACAAATTTTGTTTGATTGGGTGGGGTGGTAGCCCAACGACCTACCGTTCTCCTTCCCATCAAAATGGCGCCGTTGCCGGGGAATGGTGCTTTGAGTGCATGTTGCTGTTGAGTCTATTTCATTTCATTTGCAAAATACACAAAAATTTTACACTTTAGGCTACACTTGTAGCCGTGCTACTTATATTTTCTTTGAGTTTTGTATGCATAGGTCCCGAGATCGCTCATTTGTTCCCTTTGATCCGGAGATTGAAAGAACTCTCTCAGGAGGAGAGTAGCAAACAAGACTTTGGATTATAGTTCCTCAAGCGAAGAAGAGATTGAACAAGAGCAAGTCATGGGAGAATAACCAAGAGTTGCCTTGAAAGAATTGGGATTACCCGATGCATATAGGTTCGAGAGCGGCATAGCTCCACCTACAACACCGGCAAACGATTTTGAAATTAGGCCGGCAATGATCACCCTAATTGAGAGGAGACAATATAGTGAGGCAAAGAACTAGAGCCCATTGAACCATCTTAAGGAGTTTGAAAAATATTGCAACACGATCAAGGTTAATGGAGTGTCTCAAGAATTCATCCGCCTTAAGTTGTTCCCTTTCTCCCTCATAGGAAGGTCTTTGGAATGGCTAGACAAAGAGGTGAAGCCCAATTCATTGAGAACTTGGGATGATGTCACTAAAGCTTTCTTGTCCCGTTTTTATCCTCAAAAGAAAATGGCGGAGGCGAGGGCTTTAATTCAAGGATTCAAGCAAAAGCCAAATGAGAGTCTTTATGAAGCATGGGAGAGATTCAAGGAGTACCAAAGAGAATGTCCTCACCACGGAATTCCAACATATCAATTGATCCAAATCTTCTATGGTGGTTTGAGTCCTCAAGGCAAGGCATGTCTTGATGGAGGGGCCGGTGGTCCAATCATGAACAAAACCGAAGAAGAAGTTGTGGACATAATAGAGGATGTGGTGACTTACTATAGAGATTGGCAAGATGGGGAAATAGATTCTTCAAGCAAGCAATCTTCGTTGTACTCGGTGGACCATCTCAACGCCATCAACAATCTTTCCTCTCAAATGACAAACTTGGGAAAGGAGATGACGCCGATCAAGGCCAAGTTGGAGAGTGTTTCTTCCTCTTCCCAAGCTCCAAATCTTCCCTCCCAAATCAAGGGGAGAGGTACTTCTTCTAACTCTCAAACTCCTTCTACTTCACATAATATGCCTATGGGATGTTTATTTTGTGATGTATGTGGATCATATGACCATGATTCTAGCAATTGCAACAATGAATGTGTTGATGAGTTTGACAACAATGAGTGTGAACATGTTAATTTTGTGTCAAACAACAATGTTCAAAGGTTTGATAATCAAAGAGGCCAATGGAATAGGAATTACCAAAACCAAGGCAATTTTGACAACTATAATCATGGTGGTGGTTATAGGAACCAAGGGAATCAAGGTTCTCGTGGTAACCATAATCAAGGTTATAGTGGCCAAAATCAAAGCCAAAATTATGGTAATCAAAACCAAGGCTGTGGTAATCAAAACCAAGGTTATGGAAATCATAACCAAGGTAATGGTAACCATAATCATGGTGGTGGTAACCATAATCAAGGTTATGGTTCAAATCAAAATAGGGGTAATTGGAACAATCAAGGAAGGGGAAATTTTCAAAACAATGCTCAAAGAGGTCCCCCACCCGGATTAGTTCCAAAGACTCAAGGTGAAAATTCCTATTCACAACCTTCTTCTCCTAGGACTACTTTGGAGGAATTGATTGATAATCAAACCAAGATCATTAACACCTATATGGAGGTTAGTGATAAAAAATTCAATGAGATGATGACCCACAATAAGATGCTTGAGACTCAAATTACCCAATTAGCAAGCACTATTAAGGATTATGCTAGTCCTTCATATTTGCCTTCCCAAGGTGTTGAACCAAAGAAAACCGTGTACTCTATTGCCACAAGTGGTGGAAATGACTTTAATGAGGGAGTTTCTTGTTCAAAAGAGGAAAGAGATGAGAGAGTTGCTATGGAGAATGAAGTGGATAGGGTTGAGTCCAAGGAAATTTATTGTGAGGTTGAGGAAAAAGAAGAATGTGTTGTTAAAAAGATGAGTGAGGTAAAGAGATTTCCCGATCTACCATACCCCCAAAAATACTTGAGATTCAAAATGGATGAGAAATTTGGGAAGTTCCTTGAAGTTCTTAAGGAAGTCCATGATTCCACACCCTCTACCGAGCCAATTCCCGATATGCCTAAGTACTCCAAGTTCCTTAAGGAGATACTAGAGGTGAAGGAAAATTTTTGATGAGGATAGTTCGGTGGAAGGAGGGAAGTGTTTTAGTGCTCTTATCCATGGTGAGCTTTCGGAGAAAATGGAAGATCCGGGGAATTTTTCAATCCCTTGTCAAATCAAGAAAATGGTTTTTGAGAATGCTTTGTGTGATCTAGGAGCTAGTGTGAGTATTATGCCGTTTTCGGTTTTCAAGAGGCTTGATCTAGGTGAGCTTCAACCATCTAATATAACACTTCAATTGGCCGATCGCTCTATTAAGCTTCCTAAGGGAAGAATTGATGATGTCCCTTTAAAGATTGGAGAGTTTGTCTTTCCCGTGGATTTTGTTGTTTTGGAGATTGAGGAGGATGAGCATATTCCAATCATTCTAGGGAGGCCTTTCTTAGCCACCTCGGGAGCCTTAATAGATGTGAAGGGAGGCCAAATTACTTTGAGATGTGGAAAATTGGAAGAGAGTTTTAAGTTGAAGCCAATGCGTGAGTCCTTATCTTGTGTGCAAGATATAGCATGTGCTAGTCTTTCTCGTTCCATTGATGATGTGTGCATGGTTGATTCTTCTACTAACGATGTTTTTGAGATTGTTGATGAGGTTTGTGCAAGTCTTGATGATGTTAGTGAAGAAGAATTTGTAATTCAAAAGCCAAGGGATGAGAAAGAAATTGAGATTCCAAATTGGTTCAAGCTTAATTCTCAAGATGAAGAGAAAGCTTCCATGATTAAAGATGTTGAAGTCAAGCCGAAGAAAAAGGCCCGTGACTCGAAGAAAGCAAGAAAAAGAAAGAAGTTGAGAAGAGAGAAGGAAGAATTTGAAAAGAATTTTGTGAAGGTTTCATTAAGTAACGATGAGAAGTTGCTCAAAATTGAAGAAAATTTTGCTCTATCAACTACCTTGAAGAAGGTGGTGTTCTTTGACCCTTCATGATTTGGAGGAAGGGTCGAGCTTAGGACCTTAAGCAAACGCTTCCCGGGAGGCAACCCGGAGTTTCTAACTTTTCCTTTTTGATTTTTGAATTTTCTTATTTTTGTTTCTTTTATTACTTTGTCTTTTCTTTCACTTTTCTACTTGATTGGATTTTTAGGATGACCTTTTGCGGGATCGGAATTCTACAAGTATGCATGATGAATGGAAGGTGTTCATGGCGCAAATCTCATTTTGTTCGATTTTAATCGAATTTTGAGGTAAAAAGGGTAAGAATTTTAGAGAGGTAAGATAGGAAATTCATGTGTTTGAAAGTTGGAGGAAATTGATACTTAGTGAATTTTTGTGGTGAGCACATGAATTTTCAACTTTGAGGGCTTTGAAAATGATTTTAGCTACTGCCTGTGTTGTTCCTCATCACCATCATGATTCATGTGCGCACCAAAATAGGCAGTAAGTATCAAATTTTTGAGAAAAAAGGAAGGAAGGGGCACGCACAGGGAGGTGCGGCCGCACACGAGGCATGTGCAGGCGCACAGCCTGCGTGTGCGGGCGCACACCAGCTCTGTGCGGCCGCACATTGCTGGACGGGTAATATACCCTCCTTCTTCTTCCTTTTTCCCTTCATTTCCTTTTTCCCTCATCTTCCTCACGAACTCCCCTCATTGAAACCCTCTTGTGTGCACCTTGTTCTTCCTCATTCACCATCTAAAATCACTCAAATCCTCACTAAAATCACTCCATTTTCACTCAAAATCACTCACAAACCTTACTACACTACAAATTCCTCACAAATTGACCCAAATTTCACTCACTCTCTCTCCTACTCTTGGTGGCCGAAAATTGGGGCTTTTGTTAGGGCTTCAAATTGCTTGCTCAAAGTTGGTTAATCTTGCTTCTTTTATGGTATAATCACTAATCCTTGCTTTAATTTTGCCATCTATATCATAATTTTGCATAGATTGATAATTTATATGAGCATGAATAGTGTAGTATTGATTTTGTGATTTTTGATGCTTGATCTTGATATTGGTTGTGATTTGGTGATGTTTATTGATTGATTTTGCATAACATTGTATTGTTTGTTGATTTTGTAGTGATTCTCATCATTTTTGGTTGATATATTGTGAGTTGAATTTTTGGAGTATTGGTAGTATGTGGTGATTTTGGTATTGGTCTTGTGGTTGTTCTTGGATTGTTGAAAGGAAGTTTTTCTTGGATTATTGGTGTTGTTGATTGGTTTGGAATTGGTTTTGATTGAAAAGAAGTGTGAATTTGGAGTTTGGTAGTAAGTGGTTAATTTGGGTGTGGTATTCGTGGTTAATTGGTTTTGCTCCTTGTTGAATATTAGTGATCTTTCTAAGCCTCTCAAAAATGTCTAAATACCTCAAGAAACTCACCAAGAAACAGAAAACCGATGTTAGCATCGATGAACCTCCTCGCCCAAGTACCTCCTCTAGGCCTAGTACATCTTCTAGGCCTAGTACTTCCAACCCCTCCTCCACTCAAACACGACCCCCAACCTCTCTACCCAAAAAGAAAAACTTCACCGAAAAACAAAAGACCTTCTACCAAAATTTGAAGGAAGAAAGAACCCTCAAACAAACCCGCCATTATTTTCAACCCGACATGGTAAAATTGGGGATTGATGAAGATGTGCGGTCGTTGCTCTTAAACCTTCGGTTGGGTTCTTTCATCGCCGATGCCTATCGCACCTACAAGGAGCCTACATTGGAATTCTTGGCTACCTTGGAGCTTGTACCCGTAGGAGGGGTATATAGGGTGCGCTTCCAATTGTTCAACCACATCTTCGACCACTCATTGGAAGAGTTCAACGCCGCTTTGGATTTTGATCCCCACGGGGATATTATAAACGTTGAACATTACATCTTCCCGGAGTATGATCAAAACTCGTGGTGGGAGGACATCTCAGGTGCTAACGAGTTTATCACCAACAGGGCTAAGATCTCATCGGTGTACCAACCTTGTCTTAGGGTTATACACCGTCTTTTGGGCTATGTTTTGTTCCCCAAACAAGAATTGGGGAAGTTGAGCAGGTTGGAGCTCAAGGTCCTATGGTTGTCTACTCGCCCGGAGTATGTGGGCCGGTTGAACTTGGGGTATATCTTTGCCCAATATTGTTTGGACCTTCGCAAGAGGAGTACGGGAGAGATCCCATGCGGGGGCATGGGAACTAGGCTCTTGACTCGCCTTCGCCTCGATGCTTATCTCCCATTTTGTAAGGAGATCGGGGATAGTACTTCCATCTACCTCGATATGCAACAATTGGGTCAAATCCAATTCATCTCCAAGGGCTATAGCGAAGGGAGATATGAGTGGCTTAGGGGCAACGAGCATTGGTGCTACATGCCTAACCCCGGCTTGACTTCTTTGGCCCGGATCGCCGACAATGTGTGGCATGTCCCCAAGTCTTTTCGGCATCCTAACTTCGACTCCGATGAGGATGAGGAAGAAGATGATGAAGAGGAACAACAACATCAACAACAGCATCAACAACAACAACAACAACAACAACAACAACAACAACAACATTCTCCACAACAACAAGCTCCTCAAGAGCAAGAGCAAGAGCAAGGGCAACATCCTTATGCCAATGCGGATTTGAGGGCTCTTAGTGAGCAAATGAGTGGATTGAAAATCCACATGGATGGCATGTATGATCAAGACTTTGGGGCCATTTATGCGCAACTAAGAGGTATTCAAGAGATGCAACAAGGTACGTTTGCACAACAACAACAAATTTATGAGGCGGAAGTTAACCGTGGGACCATTACTCCCCCGGTTAACTATCCGTACTTCCCGCCCCAACAAGGTCCTCTACCTTCGTATGGGCATCCTTATTGGTCGGGGCCTTCTAACCCCGACACCGAGCGTCGCTACTATCCGGACGAGCACGGTAACTATGATTACAAGGCTCCGGGTGGTAGTGACTATAGGGGTGATCCTAACTACCCCCATGCCCATCCCAACCACCCCTTCGAACTCACTTTGCCCGATAACTTCACCCCTCTTGCTTCTTGGCAACATGATCTTTTCAAGGGGCATTATGGGTGGCCCGAGGTGTACACCGGAGGATGGGAGCCTTACCCTCATCCCTTCGATGACCCCGAGCGCAACAAGGACCCCGATGGGGCCGGGCCGAGTAGGAGTGGTGGTGGTGATGGTAGTAGTTATTAGTTCCCTTTAGCTTCTCATGCTTTTTGCCTCCATCCCTTATATTTTTGATGCATGTTTTGTTTTGATTGGGATGTTGAGATGTATTTTTATCTAGCTTGGGGGAACTATTAATTTGATCGGTGACCAATTTTGTTGTTGTGTACATACCTTGGTTGTTTGCATGTTTATTTTTATTCCTCTTGTTTGATTTCCTCATTTTCTTGATCTCTAGGATACCTTCCTTGTAGCTCGCTTGTTTGCCCAATTTGCTTGGATGCTTGTTGTTTGTGGTGATGTTTCGCTTGGCATGTTGTTGTTGATGATCCCTTATATCAAAATCCCTTAATCCAAAACCCTTTGATCCAAATCCCTTAAATCCAAATCTTGTAGTTTAGAGTAGTTCTTTAGTTAGTTTAGACTTAATTGTTTACTTAGTTTTATTTTTTTTTTTTTTTTTTTTTTTTTTTTTTTTTTTTTTTTTTTTTTTATTCTTCTATTCTTTGGTTAGTTTAGCCTTTATTTTCTTTGGTTGTATATACTTTTTGATTGGATTAGTTTCTTTTTATTTGTTGTTTTCTTTTATTTGTTTTGAAGTTACTAACCATTTTCTTTGTTCATAGTTTCTTTTATTTCTTTTTCTCACTTGGTTCCTTGAAGAGCTTATGGATATGGAATGCTACGAGGTGGTTTCTAATCGCTTCGTTTATTTTTGCTAAGCTTGGAAGCCCGGTGAGACCTTTCTTATTTTCTCTTTATTTTCCTTGGTTGCATAGAATAGGATTAGTTTAGGAGAAGTTGAATGGTTCGAGGATGGATGCCTGTTAACACGTAATGTGTTTGGGATCGATGACTTTGATGTCGATCGATCACTTGTTTGTCGATTGGGAATTTTATGTGTTTAACTTGCTTTCTAGTCCTTTGCATGCTATTTCTCCTATATTTCCTTTTCTATGTCTCCGTATCTTTTCTATTACTTTCTTTTATTTTACTTTTTCTCTTACTTTCCTTTATTTTTCTTTTCATTTTTGATGTGATTTTGAGGCATTATTTCTCATTTTTTTTTCTTATGGAATGAACCTTGTACATTGGACTTGTCTTTTGCATGATTTTCTTCCTAGGTTGTAAAGGTATGCACGGTTTGAGCCTATGTTCGGTTGACTCTAGGATAGTGTATGCTAGGGTAGTTGGTTTGAACTAGGAGGATCATGAAGCCGGATTCTACTTGTTTGAGGCATGTTGGTAGTTGCTTCCTATAGTTGATTTGACACCACTAGTGAGTTTTTGCCACAACCTTGTGAGGTTACTTGTTTTTCTAGCCTTCAACATTCCTTGTATGAGTGGCGTGGATCCTTGCCTATGCAAACCTAATCTAATAAAGCTTGATGTATGATTCTCAAACACGAGACCGAACTATCTAGGAAGGACAAAGGCACATTTTTCGGGGTGGTATTTTTCATTTTTGTTATACTTTGTTATTTTCTTTATTTTTGGGTTTACATTTGCCTTCTTGCAACCATTTGAGCCTTATCCCTTCTTTCCAAGCCACATCTTTAGTTATTTGACCTTTTGTTTCATTTTCTATATTTTCTTGGTTTTTGTGAAGCAATATGATCATTTGAGATGGAGTTTGTGGTGGATAAGTTGGACTTTTGGTTTCTATGAATGCAAGTTTGTGATTTCATTTTCTTTGTGAATAATGGCAAATATTTGTGAAAAAAGCCGTCCTACTTCAAATTGGCATGGACTAATAATTGCATATAGGAAAAGCCGTCCTACTTCAAAATGGGCATGGACTAATAATTGCATATAGGAAAAGCCGTCCGAATTAAGTAAAAGGCAAGGACATTGCAAATTCATTACAAAAAAAAGGAAAAAAAAAAGTTGAAAAAGTGAATAATTCAAAGATATTTTGATGTATTCTTTTCTCCTTCTAAGCATTGAGGACAATGCTTCATTTTAGCTTGGGGGAGAAGCGTGTACGCTTTTTGTATATATTTTTGTGAGTATAGCTTCAAGTAAGCTTGGGGGTGTTGTTTTTGTTTGGTAATTTCTTGATTGTGGTGTTAAGGATTGATCACCCTTTTGCTTCACTTTTTAGGAAAATCACCAAATTTTTAAATTTTAGCCTACCTTCACCCTTTATGCCTTACATTACAACCTTGGGGAAAGACCTTTCGACCTAGATAGTTGAGTCACTATTCGGGGGAGGGTATCATGGGTCATTGCCTAAGGAGAGGGGATGCATAGTCAAGATTGTCGAGTAGCCTTAAAATAATTCTTTTTCCGGTTCCTTCGAGGAATCATTGGGACACTCACTAAGGGGAGATTTGAGACTAGTGGGGAGAACGCGGTAAGATTGTTTGGGATGAACGTGGATTGTGATGACTAGTTCCTATGCCTAGCATACCCTATGTTTCAATCAACCTTGGATATCTTGAAACGTGCATACCTTAACTACTTGAGAAAGATTGTCATTCATTTTCATTATAGTCTTTATGTTAGTTCATTTCGCAAAGGTTTGTTTTCATTTTATTTTCTTTCCTTTTTAGGGTTTGCCTCATTGATGTTTGGTGGAGAGTTATGGGTCAAACTCTTAGGATACCCTTACGAGACCTCACTCGTCCTCATAGGCGACTTTGGGGTTTAAAGGCCTTGTTGTAGCTAAAAACAACCGTGATTCCTACGACAGTGAGTTTTAGTATATTCTTATCTTGAGTCTTTCTTTTTCGTTTTGAATAAAATTTTCATCCTTAATCTTTCTTGCTTTGTTTTGCTCGAGGACGAGCAAAAGTTTAGCTTGGGGGAATTTGATGAGTGACATTTATGGCACTCATTTGGTCCCTTTTTGGATGATTTCTATTTCATTTTATCTCTCTTTTCTTTAGTTTTCCTTAGTTTTATTCTTGTTTTCTTCATTTTATGCTTTTTGTAGTTAGTTTCTCTATTTCATGCTTTTTCTAGTTTACTTGTTATTTTTCTCTTTTACTTGCTTTTTATCATTTGTTTGTAGGTGGTAATTGATTGTCCAAGAATTCCCGAGCTTCCTCTCTATGAGCTTTCATTGTTTTCATGCCTAAAGATGGTGCAAGAAGCTTCAAGTCAAAGGTGGATCCAAGAGGCAAGCTTCAAGGCTTTGTATATGCCTTCTTCATGGCTTATACTTTTCAAGAAATTCAAGAAAGTTTCTGCCTACTTTGTCCTCCATCATCATCATCTAGGACGTGGGCACCGCTTGAGCTAGGACGAAGAGAAGAAGGGGGAAAGACCCAGAAATGTGCGGGCGCCCGCACCTACGAGGGTCTATTTTTGGGTGTGTCCCGTGCGCACCATTCTCTCTCCTCTGAGCGCCCGCACCTACGAGGCTCTATTTTTGGGCGTCAATGCCGACCTCCTCTTTGTATATATAGTTATTTCTTTCTATTTTTAGAAAGAAGCTTTTAGATTGGATTTCATAGTTAGTTTTTGATAGAATTTTAGAGAGAGAAACTCAAGGATTGAAGAGAGAGAAACTCATGGTTTTTGGTGATTGTTCAAGAATTCTTCATTGTAATTGATCTTTAGATCAAAGTTTTGTAAGGATATTCTTCTTATTTCAATAAAAGTTTGATTCTAGTTGATTTCATTTGTTTTCCATGTTATTGATGATTGATTGAAGTTTGTTTGATGATTGATTGTAGTTTAATTGATTTTTGATTGATTGTTGGTTTAATCTTTGATTTCAATTATGTTGATGATGAAATTGATGATTGTTGTAGTTTTGATCTTGATTCCTATGGCTAGTGAGTAGTTTTCTAGCTAGGGAAATGGTGAAGCATTGTTTGAGTGATGGATTAGAGTAATTTGGGGATAATTGATGGAGTTGATGATATGATTAAATTTGGTAAATAATTCATGTGCATGTGTGTGATTAATTGAAGTTTGGCCATCTTTGATTATTGCACTAGATTGCATTGTGAGCTTGCTATGATACGGACCATTGATTAGTAACTTGCAATTTCATGATTGAGGTGCTTTGTGACGTTCCCTAGGTAGTGTTTAGCGTAGTTGACGCTAGTTAGACCTCTGGGTGAACCATCTTGGTATGTTCTTTTGGATACATGATGATCTTCCTTCATATCACTTGACTTAGTCGGTTTGACCTCCCAAATTACCATTTTCCATTACGATTACATGTGGATCCATTGCCCTAGTGCCTTTAGATTGATTTCATACAAGTTCTTGCATCATTTAGCTCTAGCTCTAGTTTCCTTCATAAACCCCCTTTACTTGACTCCGAAATAGCTTGACTTAGGCATTGTGCATTCGACCTCCATTCCTTTGGGTTCGACCTTGACTTACCACTACACTAAATAGGGGTTTGTTAAGTTACAAATTTTGTTTGATTGGGTGGGGTGGTAGCCCAACGACCTACCGTTCTCCTTCCCATCACTTGACAACTACCAATAAACTCATAGTTCGTTATCCTTCAACTCATTCCCTTAAGCTTCTTATCAACATCATTTCCCTTAAAGCCTAGAGACCTTAACAACTTGAAGCACAACTCCAAATCAAGCAATCTTTTCATTTCCCACATAAACTTCACTACCTTTTTCTTCTATGTGCATGAAAGACTAAAAAACTTATCTCCGATTTGTTGTCTCAAGTGTCTCTCACATAAGGTTAGGTGTACTCACAACTTATTCGTTCCATTGACATGATAAAATCAACTTATTCCTTTACTTACCATACAAACTTTTATTCACTCTCAATTTCTCATGACACAAATTGCTCTAAAACAACTTGCATAACTCTTTAACTCAACCCTCGAAAACTTAGGGTATCGATCTCCCTTTGGTATATAGGTGGTTTTCACTTCTTTACACTATCTTGTTACACCCTATTCCCATTGCTGGATTATTGGTGGTTATATCGTTCTTGGAAAGCAATCAAACCTGCCTTTCTACCTTGCTTAAATCGTTTCCATTACTGGAATCGTTTCTTGTTACTATACTTTCTTGATGATAAAATCGGTTGCTATAAAGGTTGGATTGAAACACAGCTTCTTATTCTACTCAACTAACACCAACCAATAAATTCAATCAAGAAACAATTAACAATTAACAATTATTTCGAATTAAAGTTTGAGGTAAGACAATTATGTCCTCATTCTCAATAATTCGAATGCATGTAATCTTGATTGATAAAAAACCATAGTTCATATATTTAAATAAACAATCAAAAATAAAAATATTCCCATAAACTGCTACTCAAAAAGGAAAGAAGAAATTAGTAACACTTTGGAAAAACAAAAAGAGTCATAGGATTGTTGAATAACTATAAAAGAGTAGTTGAATAAATTCAAGAGTTCTCCAAGATTAAGCATTGGTTCAGAAAATGACTTATAGAATATAACTATTCTCATAGCTCGAGGTTAAATAATCAAACTCATACTCTAAAATAAAATGTAATCAATATCCTCAAGGTTCAACAAAACAAAAGTCCTCAATTTTCTAACAAAATCATGACCTCTCAAGACTCCAATCATATATTAAAATACATATGCTCAATTCTCAATCTCAAAATAAATAACTATAATCATAAGAAATGATAAGTCACTAATTTTACGAAGTCAAACTCCAATTGATTTGAATTTAGTATCCCTTAACTCATAATAACTTTCATCATTACTCATCTTTATACAATTCTTATGCTCACCTCCCATGGGCTCTTGTTCAATTTCGATCTCAACTCAAACTCGAGCTCAAAGACAAAACATTTTCCTCGGAATAGATAATATCCCAAATGCTCTCATTTTAAGCTCTTTAACCATATGCATTAACTTCAATCTCTTTATCCTTATACTTTGGTATTTCAATACATAAGTGAACAAAACTCAAGTACTTATTCTTAATAACTAGGCAAAGTGTCACAACAAAATATACAAAATACAATACTCACACCCATGTGATTATGTGCATCCCAATATTTCTTTCAAAATACATCTCAAATAAGAACATTGAAGCGAACAATCCTAACATAAGGAATTGAACTCTCTAAATCCTTAACATTCCTCAAAATTCTCATCATAGGAACTCACAAGGTATAGGTTTAGGGATCCTGCAAGAAAAAGGGCTTAACTACCAATAGAAAACCCTTCCCAAAACAATATAATAAAGTTCTTGCAGAAAATTAAGTTCGGTGTTCAATTATACAATCTTAATAGCTCACATATAATAATTCACATATTGCATGCTTCCAACAATAAAGACTTAGTCATACAACATGCTTGAACACCTCATAAAAAGTATGCACATAGGAAAGAAATCAAATTCTAGCCTATATGTCCTTTCGACTCCTACCCAATCTCACCACATGATTTCAAAAGCGATTAACACATAATGACATACCTTAATTCCTTCGTATACCTGCACACATATTTTTTTTAAGTTTTTTTATCGAACTTTAACTTTCGAAAATACAAGTCCGAACTAAAAGAAATTCGAACTCCATCGAAAATAAAAATAAAAAAAAGTTCGGCCCTCTTATTAAAAAAATTCGGACCAATATTAAATAAAATAAAAATAAATTTTTTGACCCTTATTAAAAAAAAATCGGACCTATGTAAAATAAAAATAAAAATTTGGTCTTAAAAAAAATCCAAACCTCCTTCTCGTTTTAAAATTTGCTCACTAAAATAAAAGAAATTAGAATAAAAATAAGTACTCTTAAAATACTTTTAAAATAATATAAATAAGTACTGGCCAAGCTTTTAGAACATAGGTACCTTAAAAAATTGTTTTTGGCTTTAGTGGTAATTAAAATTCAACCAAAGCTCCCAGATACCACTTTGTAATACCCCGGAAATTCCCTTTCTTTAAAATACGTTCTTGCTCTAAATAAAACTCATTTTTAGGAAATATCCAAAGTATTACTGCCATCGTGATAATGGCTAAGGCTATTTTCAAAGTCACACAGCGGAAGACTAACTTTCAAAAACTCAAATAAAATAAAGTTTTATAAAACTAAACTTAACTATAAAACCAACTTACATCAAACCAATAAATTGGAACCATCAAAGGCCCTTTTAAAAACCAAACTAAAATATAGATAATAATTAATGTTAGTGTCACAATTACATAAATAATCCAATATGATAAATAATAAAAAATAAACATATAACCCTCTTCGATCAATCCCATCATGCTTGATATGCTTCTTCTACCTGTACTTCTCTTTATTTCAACCTCACTACTCGCCATATAAAATGGGTCATAGTAGGACCAATATAAAGAAAAGTCAAACACAAAAACAAAAGTACGAATCAGCAAAAGCTGAGTACATATGCACCAATAGAGTAAACACATTAACATGAATATCCTAGCAATGGACAATAAATAAATAAATAAAACATGCTTGCCATACAACACAAGTCAACTTACCTTTGAGTCATGACTCTACTTTACTTTATTAATATATAGCTTTGGATAACGCATCGAACGGGTTTCCTTCCTTAAAATAGCCCATTAAAAATGGAGCTTCCAATCAGGGAGCTACCCCAATTGGCACCTACTATGTCACACCTTGCTGACGGAATTCCATTGCATAAATAATAATAAAAGAAAGTACAGCGTCTTGTACCCCTGTAAAAGCTATGGTTAAATATAAAACCCTATAACTCCTCCTATATGTTACACTTTATGTGATTTATCAATTTAACATGTGATGACTCCAACCAATCAGTCAAGTATAAACAATATAATTCCAATTCGTTGTGGAATTAATTAGTGAGCACATACTATTTATTTTAATTAAGGTTCCTTGCCTAGTTTTGTGCACAAAATTGCACGATTACTACCTTGGTGCATAGAACGCACTAATAAACTTTCTTGATTCAATCTCAATTTACTTGAGTGAGAAAATAAATAAACTAACTTCCTTGACTTAACACCAATAATAAGTGGGTGAGAATAAAATTCATGAATCATGTTAAATAATTCTAATTATAGCTCTTTTAAACATGTATAAGCCTTGCCTATTATTTACATGCCTTCTTTATAATGAATAATAAATAATATAATATGATTCAATTTCTTTCAACTTGTATCAAGCTCATAATAATTATTCCAATATATTCACATGCTTACATATAAGACATGGATAACCAATCAATCAATTAAAGTATCACAACACAACTTAACATGATACTAATCTCGTACTTATACCAATTTAACTTCCTAACATGGTACTATGCATAATTAAAATATCCTACGCGCATAGGTACCTCAAATCGTCTTCCCAACTAGCCACAATGTTAGAAATTACTCAACTTAAAGTCTCCTACAATACCAAGTATATAAACTCAATTAATCCCTTGATTACACAAATTTCCAACAACTTTTAAACACTTTAAAACCTCTCTAATAAGCTAAATTTTTTGTTTAAAACCTTTAAAAAAATTTCTTTAAGTGGGTAATCAAAACCACAAAGTAAAAACTCAATTATAGTGTTTATATCAAAATTCCAGCATACTTTTTAGGTTTACACCCATCAAATGAATCTAAAAATTATATTAAAACCACTTGAAACCTTCTCTACTTATGGGTAATCAACCCCTTTTTAATAAAACACAAAAGTAGTACTTACAATAAAATTCCAGCAATTTATCTTAAATAAAATCTCATTAAAACTTCATAAAAATATAGTGTTTAAGCTTTATTATCACTTACAATCATTGGGTATATAAAACCCCCAAATCAATTATAAGTTAGAACCCTAAAAATCAATACTTTTATAATTAAAACCCTAACTTTTTATACTTTATAAAATCATAATTTAAAACAATACAAAATCTGAAAATATACTCTTTAACCATTAAAACACAATTTTAAAACATACTAATCATAATTTAACAATCAAAATCAATACCCAAATATATATAATTGTAAGAAGAATAATTAAAACATAAGAAGAGATAAGGTGGTGGCTCACGGTGGTGGACGTGGTGGTTGGCCGGCTGTTCATTAGCGGTTGCTGGGCGGCCGGAGGTGGCTCGTTAGAGTGGCTGTGGAGGCGGCAACAAGAAGTATTGATGTGAGGTGGGGTTTAGTCCCAAATTCCTTACGTACAACAAGAAAACAAGGGAAAAAAATAAGAAAAGGGGAAAAGAAAGAAAATAAGAAAAAGAAATTAAAGAAAAGATTACTTACTTTAATAAAATCTTATTATGAGCCTCTTTATATGGGAATATTTTGGGGTTTTGAGAGGTATTTATAGAGTAGGGAATAGGGTTTAAGTTTGGGCTGAATAAATAAATGGGCTTGAATTATAAAATATTTGACCCACAAGGGTTCAAATAAAGGGTTGGACTTATTTAAATGAAATGGGTTATTCCAATAAGAGCATGTAGGACTAGTTTACATACGATATTTTAAACAAGGCCCAATAATTAGTAAACGTTTGGCCCAATAATTAGTAAACATTTGGCCTAAAATGGGTTACAATGTGCCTTCCTTTTTGAGAAATCCACATTGTAACCCCAAAATACGTTTAGTGTCTATATGATAACCTTATCGTTATCTTGCCGTTAACAGATTCCGTTAGTGAGACCCACTCACCACTTAATAATACTTTTTATCGATTTGCGTGTTGAAAATGGTTCCGTTAAAGGTATTGGGAGCTATTTTGGTCTTTAAAGGTCCAAACAGAGCTCAGATTTAGAAAAAAAAATAACATAAATGCCTCGTTTTGCATAATAAAAAATGTCTCGATTTGCGTGTTTACGTATTTAATACGCAAAACGAGACATTTGCGTTATTTTTTTGCCAAATCTGAGCTCAATTTGGACCCTTAAGAGCCAAAATAGCCCCCAAAACCTTTTACGGAACAATTTTTAACACGCAAATCGATAAAAAATAATTATTAAGTGGAGAGTGGGTTCCACTAACGGAATTTGTTGACGGCGGGATAACGACAAGGTCACCGCATAGAAACTAAATGTATTTTGGGGTTACAATGTGGATTTCTCAAAAAGGGGGGCACATCGTAGAAAACATAAAGTTAGAGGATTATAATGTAGAAAAACCCAAATATTTAATTAAAATACTTAAGCCCTTAAAAATATATTTTATAAATACTTAAATACTTTTAAGAAATACATAAATATACGGAGTATTACAAGACATCCCTGTCATGTTCGAGGAAAGTGATGCAGTGGAAGGGCACCATGACGGCCTGATAATATTACTCCCAGTTGGAAACTGCTTGATTAAAAGGATCTTAGCTGACAACGGAAGCTCAGCAAACATCATCGTGCTCGATACTGTGAGACATATGAACATTGACGAAAAGAGTATCATCAACAAGTCCACAATGCTGGTAGGATTCAGTGGGGAAACTAAAATGACCATTGGAGAAATCACATTGGCTACCTATGCAAAAGGGATCAACTTGCAAGTTAAGTTCCTGGTGATCGATACTCTGTCATCCTACAACCTAATTCTGGACAAACCGTGGATACATGAAATGAAAGCCATCCCATCCATATACCATTAGGTGATCAAGTTTCCCACAAAGTGGAGGATCCAAGAAATCAAGGGAGATCCGAAAGAAGCCAAAGAATGTTACAAGATAGCCTTGAAAGAAACATCTGCAAAGAAAAGGTCAGCATAGCAACTAGAGGTTTAGTTAGGTCATGAAAAGATCAGTATAGTGTAAGAGCAAGAAGCAACAGAGGTCCAATTGAACCCAAAACACCCAAATCAGAAAGTACGAATAGGGTCAAAACTGAGTATAGATCTCCATAAGCAAATCTCATAATTCTTAGAAATAGAGAAAGATGTGTTTCCATGGATATATGAAGATGTGAAGGGAATTTCTCCAGAAGTAATCACACATAAGTTAAACGTAGATCCAAAGCATACGCCAGTAAAGCAGAAGAGAAGAAAGTTCGCGCCAGAAAGGAATAAGGTCATTAATGAAGAAGTTCAAAATCTGCTCAAAATAAGAAAAATCATAAAAGTAAAGTACCCAGAGTGGCTTGCCAACGTGGTAGTGGTGAAGAAGAAAAATGGAAAATGGAGAATATGCATTGACTTTACAAACATCAATAAGGCCTACCCAAAAGACCCATTCCCATTACCTCACATCGATGCCATGGTAGATGTTACAGCAGGACATGAATTACTCTCTTTTATGGACGCAAACAGTGGATACAATCAGATCCTCATGCATAAAGATGATCAAGAAAAGACCACCTTCATAACCAGTCAAGGTATTTATTGCTACAAAGTAATGCCTTTCGGACTGAAGAATGTAGGAGGAACGTATCAAAGGTAGTAAACAAGATGTTCACAGAACATATTGGAAGCACGATGAAAGTATACATAGATGATAGGTAGTGAAATCCAAGAAGGTAGCAAACCACGTCAAAGACCTTAAGGAAGCCTTCTCCATCTTGAAGTTGTATGGTATGAAGATAAATCCTACAAAGTGCACGTTCGGGGTACAGTAAGGAAAATTCTTGGGGTACATGATAACACATCGAGGAATAAAAGACAGCTCAGATCAAGTCAAAGTTATTCTGGACTTAGAACGGCCAAAGTCAAAGAAAGACAACCAAAGCCTTACAGGAAGGATAGTGACACTAAACAGGTTCATTTCTAAATCTTCGAACAAGAACAAAGTCTTCTACGAGGCACTGAAGAAGAACAAGGAATTTAAATGGGAACAAGAACACAAAGAAGCATTTCAGAAGTTGAAGGAGTACTTAGCAAATCCTCTAATACTCTCCAAACCAAAGGAAGGAGAGCCACTTCAATTATATCTTGCAGTATCAGAAGGGACAATCAGCGCCGTCCTCACCATGGAGGAAGATAAAGAGCAGTTTCCAATCTACTATGTAAGTAAAACCTTACTTAGTGCGGAAACCAGGTGGGGTTCCTTAAAAAAAATCATCTTAGTCTTAGTCAATTCTTTAATCAAACTACGTCCATACTTTAAAGCCATTCTATATATGTACGCACAAATTACCCCATAAGGCTATCATGAGAAAACCAGAAATTTCAGGAAAAATGGAAAAGTCAGCACTCCATTTCAGTAAGTACGACATTCAATACGAGCCCAGAACCGCAATAAAGTTACAGGCCTTAGCAGATTTCGTGGCCGATTTCATCCCAGCTCTTGAACAAGAAGCGCAGAAAGAAGTATTGTCCCTCTAGGAACCCAAAGCCGCATAAAAATGGAGACTCCACACAGACGGGGCGGCAAACATACGAGGCATAGGCTTAGGGATAGTACTTACATCCCCCTAAGGAGACAAAATTGCGTAGGGAGTAAGATGTAACTTCAAAGCAACCAATAATGAAGTTGAGTATGAGGCATTAATAACAGGATTCACCATCGCTAAAGATAAAGCACCTAGAGGTGATTTCAGATTCCTTACTCATTGTGAATCAAATTAACGACGAGTACGCAGCAAAGGACACCAAGATGATAGCAGACTTAGAGGTAACAAGGAATCTCATCAAATAATTCACGGAGTTCAAGATTGCAGAAGTGCCTAGAAACTTGAATGCCGAAGCAGACGTTCTAACAAACCTTGGATCGAACATCAACCCTGATGAGTTCGGAACTATACCACTAGTGCACGTCTTGTCCCCAGCCATAAAGAAAGAGTCAACGATGAATGTCTACGAAGTACGAATGGACCCCGTTGAAGAAGAAGACAGTTAGACAAAACCTCTTAAAGACTTCCTCACAGACAAAGTAACACCAAAAGGGAAGACCGCAGCTCACGCGTTCGCCATGAAGGCATCCAAATATTGGCTAATCAGCAACGTGCTCTTCAAGAAGTCAGTAGCTGGCCCATTCCTACGGTGCTTAGAGAAACAAGAAGCGCAACAAGTCCTACAGTCATTGCACAGTGGACAATGCGGAAATCATTCAAGAGGACGGAATCTAGCCAACAGAGCCCTCAGAATGGGATACTATTGGCCCAGTATGAGAAAGGACGCTGCAGAATTTTCAAAGAAGTGCCTGGCATGCCAGAAACACGCACCATTGACCCATCAACCATCTGAGGAGTTACATCCAACACTGACACCTTGGCCTTTTATGAAGTGGGGAATGGGTATAGTAAAGTTGCCCCCCTCATCAGGGCAAAGGATCTATTTCTTGGGAATAACATATTATTTCTCCAAATTGATAGAGGCTGAAGCATACAAAGACATCAAGGACAAGCAGGTCATCTCATTCATCAAAAGGAACATTCTAAGCAAATTCGGAGTACCATTAGAAATCATCACAAACAACGGATCCTAGTTCATTAGTAACAAAACTAGAAAATTCTGCAAGGAATGGAACATATCTCTCATCACGTTCACACCAAGGTACCCACAAGAAAATAGGCAAGCTGAATTAAGCAACAAGAACCTCATCGGCAACATGAAGAAGAGACTAGAAGGTGTTAAAGGCAAGTTGGCAAACGAGCTACCCAACATACTATGGCAGATAGAACAACTCCAGAAGGTGCGACAGGCCATACTCCGTTCTCACTAGTATACGGATGCGAAGTAATACTTCGTACAGAAGTAGAAGTCCTACTGCAAGATACGGACTAATGACCAAAGATAGAAACCAAGCTGGGTTGGTGCACAACTTGGATACAATGGAAGAAATCAGAGAAGATGCAAGAATGAGAATGGCAGCCTACCAACAAGAAGTAGAAAGGAGCTTCAACAAGAATGTGAGAGCCAAAGTCTTCAAGATAGCAGACTGGGTTCTCAGAAAGGTGTACGAGAATACAAGAGAAGTGAACGCTGGAAAGTTAGCACCCAATTGGGAAGGGCCATATGAGATTGTAAAAGTAGTAGGTAACGGGGCATACGGACTAAGGAATGTAGATGGGAAAGAAGTCCAACGGAGCTGGAACGCAACACACTTAAAGCTCTATCATTTATAAGGTATGTGAAAGTTCAAGTAGCTGGGAGCAGAGAAAGGTATGAAATCACTACTTTTAAGTAATTTTATGCAAACATTATTAAGAAAGGAAAACCTCCCTGAAGACATTCCAAACACAACTCGAAAAGGTTATATTCCCCTATCATAATACTTAGTCAATTACGCTTATTTACACTTCGAGTACTGACTTAAGCAACGAAGGGCCGTCGGGGAAATCCATGGCCACCTATGACCATATTTTGTTTTGCAAGGACAGCAATACAATACAGAGCGCAACAAAGCACAAAACCTTCCCTACTGAACAAGGAACACACAAGTCATAAAACATGTAAGCAACACTACATCCCAACTATAATACAACTGTAATACATGGAAAAACAGCACGAACAGCGTAGCATAGAAAATAATTAAAGCATCCAGCTGCAACAAAGGTAGCAAAAAGGCAAAAAGAAACACCAATATCCTACTGCACTTAGGCAGCAACAACATACATACTGAAAAAATTAATTAAAAATTGTTCTGAAAATACTAGGTGACATAGTACCACAAAGCTAATTTTCTTCATTCTTGTCATCAAGGACCTTCTCTTCCTCAAGAGCAGCCTTCACGTCCTCATTGATTGGAGAATTCACCTCTTCATCAGCATAGCTCAACAATAGTGAACCTGGAGCAGCAACCCCTAATTAGGTGAAACCTAGGTCGTTGATTACTAAGTATCCCCGATCAAAACCAAATTTATAAAACCAAACCCAACCCTAAGTATAAGGGTAAGTCTGGGTCGAACCCAAGGGAATGCGGTAAATGCTAAAGTCTCAAGTTAAGCTATTCCAAAGTCTTAAAGAATGCGGTTGGTCTAAGCTATTGAATCAACTCAATAAAAACTAACAAATAGAATTCAATTATCAAAGCACTAGGGAATTTAGGATCCACATGCACTCACGATACAATTGCTAATTTGTCGGGAATTTGATCAATCATGCAATGCGAGGGAAAACGATATTTGCAATCAAAATCACTCAAAGAGCTATTTCCTAGGGTCAAGCTAGATGTCTCTACAAATGACTTCAAAGGAAAATCGCAAATCAAGATCAATCGATAATAATAGTTTCCAAATCAATTTTTCGTGTCATTGAAAACTACTACGTAATCTAGTTGATAATCAAGGTTAGCTACTCCTCTTCAAATTAAACACATGCGCAAATTTCATCAACCAATTTAATCATATAAAATTAGCTATAGCTTATCATTCATGCATGCTTCACCACATCCTTAGCAAAAGAACTAATCACTACACATTGTAAAATTGAAAAGCATAACAAAACTAATCATCAATTTCATCATCAACATTTCAAACAAAATATCAACAATTAAATCAAACAAATAATAGAAGTTCAACAATATATCAAGAATCAAACATAAAATTGCATTAAAAAGGAAAGAATTCTTACAAAACTTTGATCAATATCAAAGAGAATTGAAGATCAAAATGTAGCAATCATCAAATACCAAGTTTCTCTCTCTAAAATCTAAGAACAAAGTCTCCAAAATCTTGAGCTTCTCTCTCTAAAATCTAATTCTAAGTTATTCTCTATTCGTCCTCTCTCTAGAAATGAAGAAATTCTATATATAGTAAAATTAACTAAGCAGAATTTAGTTAGACGTCCAAAAAGAACCCCAAATGGCGCAACCTCTTCTCTCAATGCTCGGCCGCTCAAAAATGGGTGCGGAATAAGGGGACAGGAGGCTGCGCGGCCACTCCTCTGCCTTGCGCGGCCGCGCCACAGCCTTATGTGGCCGCTCCTCCCTCGTGCGCGCCCGTGCCTTGGAGCAGGGAAGATCTCCCTTGTGCGGTCGTTGATGCTCTCGTGCACTCCATTTGATACATGTTGGGGGAGGCAGTCACTAGAGGTCTTCACGGTGGGTTCAACACCGATTTTGATGTCCACGCAGCATGAGAGCGCGGCCTTAAAGACTTGGATTTTGCACTACTTTACTTTTGAGCTTCAAGGGAGGAATCGGCTTGCATCTTGATCTTCGTATACCATGAGAAAACGCCATTGAGTTCCTTGAGCATCACCAATCTCCTAAAATCAAAGAGAAGCAAACAAGTAAAGGAGAAAAGGCAAAATAAACTAAGAAATGCAAGAAAATTGCAAGTAAAACTAAAGAAAAATATATAAAAGAGATATAAAAGTAATCAAAATTCATCCTAAAAGAAGTTAAATGAGTTCCATAAATGACACTCATCAACCCCTTCTAGGAAAGAAGTCGCAACAGTAGCCTTTTCATCAGCATAGTCCCATGCTTCATGCTTGCCCTGCTGATACTCTTCCATCTCTCCAAACAAGACTTCCCAAAGTAGTAGCTTTCCATGTCAAGAGATTCATTTCACAAAGAAAAACCTATGATACCACTTCTTGTCAAAAGCCTTCTCCAAATCTGTCACCAAGGGATCGAGACCATCTTTCAAACGAAGGGTGACCCGACCTTTGCCACTAGTCCTAATAGTATAAGGGTAACAAAGATCCGTCACATCCAAGGAGATACCCAATTTTGCACTCAGCAGATCGAGAATTTGCAAAACTCTCTAAGTTTGGGGCAATAATTGGCAAGGCGAAACCCTAACCTTAGAAAGAAATTGGCGAACAAGAGGAGAAAAAGGAAAAGTATGCCCAATCATGAAAGGATACTCTAAGAAACACACCCAACCAGGGGCAGTCCAGTCTGCCCTCTCCTTAAAAGACGGAACCTTCACCACCACGCCATCGGGAAAACACGCAGCAGTAGTGATTTTCCTTACATCATCCTTCGTCAAGAGAGAAGGGTAAACAACCTTGACAGGAAAAACATTCTCTGCGATAAAAATAGGCTTTTTCAAACCTTCCTTAGCCCCAGCAAACACCACTTTCACCATCTCACTCATCATAGAAAAGGCAGAGGAAACAAGAAGAAATAAAAATAGAGTAAACAAAGAAGAGAGAGAAAATACCTAAGAAAGAAGTTCAAATTGGGGCAATGAGTAGAGTGATGTGATTAAAGCCAGTACACCCAATAAATACTACAAGGAAATAAACCACCCATCATGATTATCGAAGTACTTGCCTTAAAACCAACACCCCACTCCCTTATTTTTGTTAATCGTTGTAAATAACTTCCAAATTTTGAAAATCTTCCAACAGCAGTTTTTGGTAATTTTCATCCCCAATACTTGAACATAAAAATTAAAGGCAATTGTTGGGCCCGTTTCTCCAAGCAGCCCAAGGAATGTAGGGCACAACCAAGCATCCAAGATGTGTCAAGAATCAAGCAAAATGGCCTGATTGATACAAGTATAGCAAGAAGATTAAAGAATCAATTAATTGATTACATGCCAAAAATACGCCAGCTGAGCAAGTAAAGAAAAATAAAATTAAGAAGATCCCGTCCTTTTGAATATATTCTGATATCTATGTAACCCTAGCAGCTCCTAGGTATAAATAGCGTAATTAGGCATTGTAATATGAGATATGTTCACTAATACATTAAGACAAACAATATATTTCATTACTTCTCTTGGAATTGTGTCATTTCAGATCAAGGAGCCTATCCTTACTCAGTATTGTATCTTTAAACTCTCTCTTTAATGTCAGTTTCGTTTGTTTATTGCTTTATTATTACTCTTGGTTATTGTGTTTAATATTGTAGGTTTGATTGTTATTACCCCTTAATCCCTAAGCAAATTCCTAGATTATCCCAACTAAGATTTGCCTAAACAATACCTTTGGTAATATGCTTTCAGTTTGATAATAATAATATAAATGCATGATTTACTATATATTAAGGTTAAATCATACTTTAATATTTAACAATTAGGTAAAAATAATCTTGTATCTCATATTTTGGATTTATTATTGTAGACACCTGATTATGTCTCCAAAAAAAACCAAACCCAATTATGAGTACCTTTCACGTCATTGATATCGAACGAGGTGAAATGTTGAAGAGTCTTGTTAATTCTTCTGTTTTTAAATAAAATAATTCATTTCTATTTTCGAAAATCATTCATTTCTGATCCTATTTATGAGAAAAGTCCAATCTAGTTTAGTTCGGTCCATTATATGGGTCCAATAATTGTGTAATTGGATGGGGTTTGAAAAGACCTTTCCAACGATATATTATAAGCCCAATTCCGAGTTATAACGAGGAAGTTATGGCCAAAATATTAAACTGGGTCCTAAATGAGTTTTATGGGTGACCCAATGATCATGTGGAGGGTCCATTAATTTTAATTGTATTCCTAAAGTCATTAGGATTTGTCTTAGACTTCTAGAATCTTCTAGAAGGTTATTTTGAGTTCTAATGGGATTAGGATTAATAATTATAATTATATTTGGTGTTACCCTCCTTCTTCTTCTTCCCATCAAGGGATGTAAGGAAAAACTCAATGCTCCTAAGTCGCGGGAAAAACGGACCATTGATGAATACATACCAATAGGAATGACTTATAATGAAGCTTTCGAATACCTCCAAGGAAAAGGTTTCATTCACCACATTAGTCCAATCCTAGATCCAGTACCTGAGAAATGGTCTCCCAATTGGGATCCAAATTCCTATTGCAAATATCATAGAGGTCATGGTCACACCACTGAAAAGTGCTTTGCCCTCAAAGATCGTATTCAAGACCTCATTAATTCAAATTTCCTTCATGTTCCTCTGAGCAACAAGAAGGCCAAAATTAAAGACAATGGCGACAATGGCAAGAGCTAGAAGAGCGATGATCCTTCTTCCGCTTCTTCCCATCAAAACGAAACTTGGGCTCTCGACAAAGATGTTTTAAAGACCAAAGAATCGGAAAAAAAAAAAAAAAGTTCACCCCGATCGGAATAAGCTACAATATCGTCTTTGATCGACTCTATGCTAAAGGACTCATCACTCCCATTGGACCTATACAAGATCCTCCTCCCGATAAGAGAACACCCAAGTGGAATCCCAACTCCTATTACAAGTTTCATCGAGGAAACGGCCATACTAAAAATGAATGTCACAAGTTTCAAAACCTCATCCAATATTTCATCGACACAAACAAGATTTTTTTCCCTCCAGCTGGCAAGGAGACCGGCCGGTGATAAGCACGAGGCGCGCTTCAATGACAAAGATTTCATGATATCTTTTCTTATTTTGCTTCCCCTTCCCCTCAATAAGTCTAGCATAAGCACCCTTCATTTTTATTAGATTTATTAAAGTTTGATTTTATCCTTTTAATAAAATCAGCATTTTATTTCTTTGCAAATGATCATTGCATTACAAAAAAATAAACAAAAAATAAAAAAAAAATAAAAATTTCGGACTAAGCACAAGGTGTACCAATAATTTGAGGCACCCCTTGTAGCCACATCATATCAATTTCACCTTTTTAAATATATAATTCCTTTCTTGATAAACCACTTTAAGCTACCCCTAACGATTGACCTTTCCTTTTCCTATCCACATCCACCTAACCTTGGGATGGGATGGTGTGCAACATATACAATTTTCACATACAAAAGCTTGAGCGATTTTACCTGGAATGTTAAAAAATTCAAAAAAGCAAATAGAAATAAAAGTGTGCAAAAAGAGCAAGTGTTCTAATGTCTTTGATAAGAACACGACTTGGATTACATCTCTTATCGAGTGCTCGGTACCATGCTTGAAAAACATGAATGCCAAGTGATAGACCGCATGATCGGGATTGCCCACACGTATTCGAATAAAAAAATAAAAGAGAGTAAAAAATAAATACAATAAACAAAAGAGTTCTAAAGTGAGAAACCTCAAGCATACAAATACAAAGATTCAAAAGAAAGGTTTCACACCTTAGGGGCTTATTTTCGGTCTTGATCCTTTATCCCTTCTTCTTCAACCTTTATCCTAACCCCGTTTACAACCCTTAAAAAGACCTCTTTGAGGTACACACATACTTGTGCGAGGTTCGGCTAGAGCTACGTTCGGCCTGATTCCTAACGGATACGTAGGCAACCTCACATTGGGGTGCGGCCGTAATAAAAATGCATTCATTCACATTCACATTCATACATGAATCAAGGGATCTCCAATGCTCATCCCTATCCATTTAGAGCTAGACTTGGGGGCTTGATCCTTACTTCATCAGCCAACCCAGCCTAAGAGTCACCACCATTTGACTCTTCTAAAAATATTTTCCACAACTTTAGCCATTGCAACCTAACTGTAGTGTCACTTGCACACATATCACAAATACACAGCTAAATAACCCTTCCCTTAGGAATCCTTTGTCATGAAATCTTGATATAACTTTGAAGCATGCCTTGTCATCTTAGAATAATTCATCATTCACCATTGCATCACAAAGTATGAATAGTGCTTAAGCCTAAGTTACCCAAATACTTTCATCATCGAGTCAACAATCGAGACAGTCTGGGATGTGACAATCCTTGCACCATGAGATACAACACCAATGCATACACTTGATCAATTAAGCTCATTCAACGTGCGCCATCACTTGATTCATTCTATTCATCTTTTCCTTCTTGAGGAAGTCCAAAGATTTCATTTCTCACACACTTTACTTCTTTTTTTCACGTCTCTCTTTTTCGGGAGAAAGTTGGTACCCTCCACAAAAATGACGGAAATTTTTTGTTTTTTCTGCATTTTTGAGTCGCACGAGCACAATCACAATCACAATACAATGCACACACAAATCATGTACATTGAGTCATGTCATGTCATCACATTGAGTTGAGTCAACACTCTGCGCACACGAGTCATACACATCAAGTCATCATCGAGTTAAGTCTGTACATACATCACATTGAGTCGATTTGAGCGCATTGAGTCATTAAGTCGAGTTGAGTACATTGAGTAACACCAAACCTTGGGTCAACCTCAAGATAATTATAAACATGAGCAAAGTTCTATAGTCCAAAATATAGATGCAAGTACACTAAGTCCCTAATGGACGAGCAATCTTTACAAAAGACATAAGGTTAAGCACAAATGAGCAAAAGCGTAGAAACCGAATGAACAAGCAGAAAGAGTTTTAAAACTCTTATCTTAATTCCACTACAGCATGGCGGAAACAATATGGCGCAACCGATTTTCTAGACGATAATTATCTACTCAAACCTCGTGATGAGTAAATCGATTCCTTCCAAAGAAGGTGATTATGCTTTTAAGACTTTCGAGCATCATGATGAGCGATAGATAATTTGATTAGTAATCAGCTCGGTTACGATCACATTTGATTGATGATCGGCCTGATGATGATCATGTTGGTTGATTGTGCAGTGATTGATTACGATCACAAAGAATTCCTAGGATGAAAGATTTCTACAGAAATCAATTTGAAGATTCGGAAAATCTTGAGATGGATTTTCTAAAGTTGAAAAAGTCTACCACTTTTAAGAATGAAGACAAGAAGATTTGAGAAGATTTCTCGAAATGAGAAGAAGGATTTAAAAAATACAAACATATAGCTATGCGATGCGATAGGGATTGAAGTTGCGCGATGCATCTGCCACTACCCGGCGATGGACTCTGTGGGTCCCATAAACAGATTATGCGGACCACATTTAACGTTTGGGCTCCTTTGTACGCCATTTAGCCCCTTAAAAGCAATTGACATGATTAGTGGTCAGCTCGATTACAATCGCGATTAGTGATCAGCCTGATGACGATCATCTCATTGACTTAAGAGCCTAAGTATTAGCTCATTACAAAGCACAAGCACCGAGCTATTGGTTCACAAGCAAACACAAATGCCAAGGTACTGGCTCATTACATCTAAAATGCGCCGAGGTACTAGCAAAGCAAATTACACCGAAGCATTGGAACATCACGCATTCAACAAAATGAAGCATCAGCAAACTAAGGATCATAAGGTATCGAGGTCTTTGACGAATTTCACTAGGGTGTAAAAATTGTCAATCAAATGATCGAGTCACAGCACAGATGAGATTCTTGAGGCGGCGAAGTACTGCCACATAGTTGGAGATGGCTACAAGCAGCGGTCTTCGACGATGTCTCGAAGCATAGAGGGGATTGTCTACAGCACCGAGGAACTACCGTGGTGAAGCACAGCCACAACAACAGAAGATGGCGAGGCACAGTCACCTTCGACAATGTTCCCGAGGCACTGTGGAGGATTGTCACAACGAATGAAGATAGCGAGGCACTGTTAACTTCATATGATGTTCCCTAGGATGTGGAAGATCTTCACGACAAAATGCAGCAACAAAATTGGTTACTTCAGAGACGTGTGGTCAACGCTGCAAGATACGCTTTTCTAACTCTCTTATCTGTTTAACTAACGCTAGTTTGCAGGTATCAGCGTTACAGGAATGATTTAGGAATGCAGAATGTTCTGAATCATTCTCCGTCCCTATTAACTACTTTGACTTTTATTTTCGAAACTTATGTTTCTCCAAACTCAGTTAAAGTAGGGGCTTCTGTAGACACCTGATTGTGTCTCCCAAAAAAACCAAACCCAGTGATGAGTACCTTTCACGTCATTGATATCGAAAGAGGTGAAATGTTGAAGAGTCTTGTGAATTCTTCTGTTTTTAAATAAAATAATTCATTTATGTTTTCGAAAATCACTCATTTCTGATCCTATTTATGAGAAACGTCCAATCCAGTTTATTTCGGTCCATCATATGGGTCCAATAATTGTGTAGTTGGATGGGGTTTGAAAAGACCTTTCCAAAGATATATTATAAGCCCAATTTCGAGTTATAACGAGGAAGTTATGGCCAAAATATTAAACTGGGTCCTAAATGAGTTTTATGGGTGACCCAATGATCATGTGGAGGGTCCATTAATTTTAATTGTATTCCTAAAGTCATTAGGATTTGTCTTAGACTTCTAGAATCTTCTAAAAGGTTATTTTGAGTTCTAATGGGATTAGGATTAATAATTATAATTATATTTTATTGTGAAAAGATAACGAATTCTAATTGGAATAAAACAAAACAAGTGTCTTAAAAGATTAAATCCGGTTTAATTAAAGATAAGTACGGACTCCAAGTAACATAATTTGATTAGGAGAAGGACTCCGTATAGAAATTTTATTATACAGCAACCATCGCGCCGCGATAGGTTCATCGCGCCACGATGGCCTAATCGCCATGCGATGGAGCTATCGAATCGCGATAGTCCTGTCGCATCGGGATGGAGCCAATTTTACTCCGAGTCTGATTCTGACTCTTTTCTAATCTTTTTTGGATGATTTTTCTCTATAAATAGGGTCGATTTCCCCCATTTTCAAATCATTAACAATCATCTATTCTTTCTTTCTCTAAGCTTAAAGCTTATTCTTTTTCTCTCACTTTCTAAGCCTTTCTACACCCTTTTACAAAATACACCATTCCTCATTCACGAGAGTTGAATACACCTATCCAAGCTCGAAGTTCCTTAGACCTCCACGTGAAAGGTTGATAGTTCTGAGGGTTTGGTCCTAAATTTAATTTCAATGATTGTTATTACTATTTGATTTAATATTTTCATTGAAGTTACTAACGTGTGTTTTTTTTTTTTTTTTGATAGAAAGAGATACGAGGCTTCAAAGTGAGTAATTTAATTTCTCTATTTCTTTAGAAATTATGCTTAGATTGTTTTATTGATTCCTAATATCATGTTAGGATGCTTTTATTTCTTTCTAGTATCCTGATAGGGCTAAAGCTTTTATCTTTAATGCTTAGTGACATGCTAGGGTTTGTTATTAATCATGTTAGTATCATGCCTAGGATCTTGCTAATATTATTATGCTTTTATGATATTATGATGATGATGATTGTTGTTGTGTCAATATTGTTTTGTTGCTTGAAATTATTGTTATTGCTTAATCATGCCCTCTCTTGCAGGTTTAAAAAGAATTTGTACTTGAAATCACGCTTAATAAGATAATTAATAATTTGAATTAGGCTAACATGATTTTAATTCAAGTAATCGCCAATAATAGATTTGTTTTTGCATTAATATCAACCAATATAGATTAAACAGGCTTAGGATTAATATATTGATTGTATGTTAATTGGAAAGCACACATGGATATGAGAAGAACAAAGTAGAGGCCTATTTAGGGAAGGTTCAAGCTCTTCTAGGTTGGATTTGTACCTTCAACCCCGAATATCCAGTCATGGTTCCGGACCACTATGGAGTTAGCGATCTCTGTGATCGTGAATGGCTTACAAGTTCCTAAAACTTGTTGGCGATTCTTTTGCTTTAGCTTCCTTTCCTTTGGATGCCACCATGCTTAAGTGTATGATCGTAGTGGGGCTCAAGTGTGGGATGCTTGAAATATTCCCTACAATTATTAATTGAAACAATATGTTACCAAAGTAACCTCTTTTTTGTAAATTAATTTACTTGAAATATTGAGATGTGTGTGTTTGATTTTCATGCGATTAATGGTTGGCCCATAGGAAGGCTATTATTTGGCCGGAAATTAAACATGGTTGTGGTAATAAATATGTAACAACTAGAAGGTTTTCCATGTGAATGTCAAGTCGGTCCAAAAAAAGGCTTAACGTTTGATAGGATTTTATTGTTAATATTTGATTACTACACCAAAGGAACCACTTACAAGTTAATTTTTCTGTCCAATGACTAAAAATCAATGTTATGCTAGGTCTCTTGTGATGGGATGTGTTGTAAATACTTTAATCTAATTATTAAAGTTGAATTTTATAATTAATTGTGAGCTTGTTTTGTTTGTTTTTGTTCTCTTTAGTGAATACTTCTGCTAAAGTGATATCTGCCAACATTAATACTATACCTATGCTTGATGGGGAAAACTTTAAGAGCTAGAAAGAGAATGTTATGATCGTTCTTGGTTGCATGGATCTAGACCTTGCTCTTCGGGTTGAGCGTCCCGCTGCTCGTACGAATTTTAGTTTCTCTATTGAAAAGGGAAATATGAAGAAGTGGGAACGTTCAAATCGCATGAGTCTTATGATCATAAAACGTGCAATTCTGGAATCATTCAGGGGCACTATGTCCGAAGAGGATGATGTCAAATTGTTCCTTACAGAACTTGAAAAGCATTTTGCTAAAAATAAAAAGACGCAAATAAGTACTCTCTTGAGTAGTCTTGTTTCCCAAAAGTATGAAGGAACAGGGAACACAAGGGACTACATTTTTGAAATGTCTCATATTGCTTCAAATTTAAAGGCACTAAAGTTAGAGTTGTCTCATGACTTGCTCCTACATTTGGTTTTGATATCTCTTCCTAAACAGTTCATTCAATTTAAGGTCAATTATAACTATCAAAAGGAGAAATGGGCTCTAAATGAGCTCATTTCTCATTGTGTTCAGGAGGAAGAGAGATTGAAGCAAGAAAAGATAGAAAGTGCTAACTTGGCATCTTCCTCTAAGGATGGCAAGAAAAGAAAGAAGGGTATGGATGCGGTTTTGCAACCACAAAAGAAGCAACATAAGGAAGATAAGGCTGAATCAAAAGCATCTGGATGCTTCTTTTGTGGTGGGATGACTCACAAGAAGAAACAATGCACTAATTACCAAGCATGGCGTGCGAACAAGGGTATGTTTCTTTCTTTTGTCTGTTCTGAGGTTAATTAAATTTCGGTACCTAAACACACTTGGTGGCTAGATTCTAGTGCTACTACTCACATAAGTGTGTCCATGTAGGATTGCCTGAATTGCAGAAAATCGAGTGATGGTGAAAGATACACCTTTGTGGGTGATGGCAGGGTAGTTGAAGTTGAAGCTATAGGCACTTTTAGGCTGTCATTAAAGACTATCATTTGGATCTTAAAGAGACTTTTGTTGTATCGTCTTTTAAGCGAAATTTGATTTCTATTTCTACGTTGGACAAATCTGGTTATCTTTGTTCTTTTGGAAACAATAAAGTTAGTCTTTTTTATAATTCAAAGTTAGTTGGATCTGGTTCTTTATCTGGATTTGATAACCTATATTTGTTGGATACTATTTCTTCATCTAATGAAAGTTTGCATGTCAGTTGTAGTGGTACCAAAAGAAAATTAGCAAATGAGAATTCTTCATCAATTTGGCACAAACGTTTAGGGCATATTTCTAAACAAAGAATTCAAAGACTTGTGTCAAATGGAGTTCTTGATTCCCTTGATTTTTCAAATTTTTATGTATGCATTAGTTGTATCAAAGGGAAACAAACTAAAACAAAAAAAAAAACAAAAATTAGGAGCTGAATGAGCTTTAGATGGCTTAAAACTAATATAGACGGACATTTGTGGACCATTTCCTATAGCTTCGTGGAATGATCAACAATACTTTATTACGTTCATAGACGTTTATTCTCGTTACGGCTACCTATATTTCATTCATGAGAAATCCCAAACATTAGACATGTTCAAATCTTATAAAGCTAAAGTTGAAAATCAACTTGAGAAAACAATTATGAAAGTTTGATCTGACCGTGGTGGTGAATACTATGCCAGAAGTGACGGATCTGGTGAACAACGTCTAGGGTGAAATACACCATGCCAAGATCACCTCAAATGAATGGTGTAGCTGAGTGGCGCAATAATACATTATAAGAGATGGTAAGGAGTATGGCTAGTCACTCTACCTTACCAAAATCCCTCTAGGGATGGGCAATTAAGACCGCAACTTATATTCTCAATAGAGTACCAACTAAGGCGGCTTCTATAACCCCTTATGAACTAAAGACTGGTCAAAAACCCAATATAAAGCATCTACATATTTAGAGTTGTCCAGCTAAGGCAAGGCTGAAGGATTTATGTCTTCGTCATGTGCAATTACTAGATATATAAATGGATCAAATTATGGAGATAATTAAGTTCATACATTTGGGTCGTCGTTATATCATAGCTAGAGGTACTAACGATCTTTGGGCTAGTAAAATAGGCCAAAGCCTAATTAGACGGATCCTATAAGGTCACACAAAGGGCCTAGATTGAGCATGAGAGGACGAGGCCCATGATGGGCCTCATCCCCTAGCATGGCCAGCCATATGGAGTGATATGGAGGGTTTTGGGCTTCGTGACTTAGTCTAATTATAATGGGATTATAAATAGACTAAGTGCCTAGGGTTATTCAGCAATGAAATTTAGTGACCAGTTTGATCAAACCCTAATTAGCAAAAACAGCCAAACCCCTCTCAAACTCTCTCTCTCTCTCTCTTTCTCACTGCTCTCTCCTCCCCTCGGTATCGGTTATGGTGATTCGTGGTGGTGGTGGTTCGTGGTGGTCGATTAGTCCATTAAAGGTGGTGATCGCGGTTTTCCTCTTTCACTCGACCAATCTAGTATTGGTGGACGGCTCGTTCTAATCCCGTGGACTAAGTAGAGGAGCAACGCTTGGGGCTCTATTCTCTCCCTGATTTGCCTATCGAATAGCTACGTGGAATTCACGCTTCAAAGGTATGATTATGTATCTTGTGTGTTAGGCATGCGATCTTGGGATTAGGTGCTTTATGAATATGATTCATGTTTTTCCGCTTTATAGTACCTATAAACTCCTACAAAGGCATCATAGGCCAAATGAAAAGAAATTAGACCCTCTAGAACTATCATTTGTTACTTTGCTGGGTACCCTAAATGGTATAAGGGGTATAAGTTATATGATCCCACAACTAGATCACTTTTTGAGACGGGAAATGCTAGATTTTTGTAAGATGTTGAGTTTGGAGGGGAAGATAAGGTTTAAGAGTTCATTTTCAAAGAGGTACAAGTTTCTCTTTCTTCAATTGTTATTAATCATGATCGGATATCCATTCCTGACATGATTGAAGGTACAACTCCATAAAGTTAAAAAGATTCCCCTATTCAGAATCAATAAGAAATTGCTAATGAACAAACTCAACAACTTCAAGAACCATTGACATTAAGGAGATGTACTAGAGGAAGAAGAAGTGCAATTTCAGATGACTACATTGCTTTTCTCCAAGAACAGGAGGATAACAATGAAATTAGTGAAGAATTTGTTGCACTACTTTAAGAACAAGAGCTGGAAAATGAAATGGTGGACGATAATCTAATCACCGTTCAGCAAGCCATTGAAGGCCCTAACTCTCAAGAGTGGATTGATTCCATGAATGAGGAAATTAAGTCCATGATGCACAATGACTTTTAGGACCTTATTTCATTGCTTAAGGGTGTGAAACCTATTGGTTGTAAATTGATTTTTAAGACCAAAAGGGATTCAAATGGAAATTTGATAAGGCGTCGATAAGGCGTAAGGCTTGTCTTGTCACCAAGGGCTACACTCAAAATTAAAGGAAGGCATTGATTATAAGGAGACTTATTCACCAATTTCTTCTAAATACTCCTTTAGGATTATGATGGCACTTGTAGCATATTATGATCTTGAGTTACATCAAATGGATGTTAAGAAAGAATTTCTTAATGGTGACATTGAGGAAACCATCTATATACAACAACCAGAAAGTTCTGTATCGGGAGATTCAAAGAAAATGGTTTGTAAATTAAAGAAATCCATCTATGGACTCAAATAAGCTTCTTGTCAATGTTACTTTAAATTTCATCAAGTTGTTATGTCTCATTGTTTTGAGACAAATGCAGTTGATGATTATGTGTACCATAAGTTTGGTGGGAGATAGCATGTTTTCCTGGTTTTATATGTTGATGACATATTGCTTGCCAACAACGATATAGGCTATTTGCACGAAACCAAGAGATTTCTATCAAATCACTTTGAGATGAAAGATCTTAGGAACGCTTCTTTTGTGTTAGGATTACAAATTCATCGTGATCGTGATCTAGGCACTCTTAGATTATTACAAAAGATCTATATCGAGAAAGTTTTGAAAAGGTTTGGCATGCAAGACTGTAAACCAGGTAATACCCCTGTGGCTAAGGGAGACAAGTTCAATGTCACTCAATGCCCAAAGAATGACTTTGAGAATAAGGAAATGAAGAAGATCCCTTATACATCAGTTGTAGGGATCCATATGTATGCTCTAGTTTGTACTCGTCTATATATTGCATACATTGTTGGAATGTTGGGCAGATATCTAAGCAATCCAGGGCTTGATCATTGGAAAGCAGTAAAGAGGGTCATGCGGTATTTGCAAAGAACAAAGGATTTCATGCTCACTTACAAAAGGTCAGATCAACTTGAGATCATTGGGTACAGTGATTCTAACTTTGTTGGATGTCAAGATAGCTTGAAATCCACATCTGGCTACATCTTTGTCATAGCTGGAGGATCTGTCTCTTGGAAAAGTGTCAAACACACACTTACAACTACTTCCACCATGGAAGCAGAATTCATAGCTTGTTTTGAGCATCCAACCATGCATTATGGTTAAGGAATTTTTATCACAGGTCTACGCATAGTGAATGGTAATGACAGACCACTCAAATTTCTATATGACAACAAGTCATCAGTATTGTATGCCAATAATAACAAAAGCTTGACAAAATCAAAGCATATTGATGTCAAGTTTAGAGCTGTGAAGGAAAGAGTGGAGAGTAAACAATTGTCCTTAGAGAATATTAACACGAACTCCATGATTGCAAATCTGCTTACAAAGGGTTTACCACTCAAATTATTTTATGAGCACATTGCTCGTATGGGTGTCATGCCACCTAAGGATATATAGTTTCAGTGGGAGTTTGTTATTTTATTTCCTGTATGACATAAATACATGTTGAATATTGTGGTTTTAAATATTATTTTGCAGAAATAAATTATTCAGTCTGGTTTAATCTTCTATTAGATCATAATGTGATCTTGCTATTAAAGTTTAAAGTGGACCAGTTGGAAATAGACATTTTAGATCACATTTATGTTATTTCCATGCTACACACCTATGCTTGATTCATGTCGTTGATTGTGTTAACGTTGTGGCCATTGATAGGTCTAGTTACGTAATTGTAGCTTAGATTGCTTTGACTCTATGTTAATATAATTGATAGATTAAATGTCAATACTACATAAATGAGCAAATGCAACCCCTAAAAACCGTTATAATAGGGTAACAAACCGTTCCTATAGACCTACTACAACGGTTAAAGGACCGTGGCATTTACGGCTGTTGCATTAGATTTAATGCAACAGTTCATTTAACCTAATGCATCGATCCTATGCCATCAACCATGAACCGTTGCATTTGGGCCTAATGCAACGGTTAATAAAACATAATGCAACGTTTCTTTAGAAATCCTACGGATCGTTGCAATAGACATAATGCAATGGTCTTTTAGTTCTAGTGCAACTTCCTTTACTTTCTATAGAACCGTTGCATTATTATTATTATTATTATTATTATTATTATTATTATTATTATTATTATTATTAAATGCTCGTAGTAAATAAGACAATTAACAAAATTACAAAGAAATAATAATGTAAACAAAATTATATAATAACCATTTTATTTTCTGTAGAAAGATGTAGTATATATATACATTAAGTAATATTACATTGATGTTTGACTGTGCAAACAGTTCCATACCCAAAATGTTTATCTAAATAGTTCACAAAATATTTACTAATATATAAACCTATATAAGGACATTATAAAATCTAATTTAATATGTATCTTTGTATGGGCGGATCTATTCATTTGTATAGTGGTGCACGTGACTCACCAGTAAAAAAAAATTAATGTTTATTTATATTTATTCTTTTTTAAAATATCAAAGGGACTCGCTTATTACAGATAGGCGGTCTCTTTGATGCTGCTTGCTACAAAGTGATGTGTGCCTGCGTTAAAAATATCAAAGAGACTTGTTATTGCGTTAGTGTTTTTTCTAAAATATCAAAGAGACCGATTATTTAGATAACAAGTCTCTTTGATGCTGATATTGCATTTCATGATTGTTCGCTGCTTTCTTTTTTTTCATTAAAGAACCGGTCTCTTAAGTTATCTCACTTTTTTTGTATAATTTTTTTTTTAATTTTTATTTCTATTTATATCCTATATTTGTGCAACCAATTTTAATATTTTCCCACTAAGCTTATAAATTAAGTAAAAATTCATAAAGTTAATTTAATGTAATAGTTTTATAGTACTATTTCTTTGTAACATGTTATTTGTAGTACTTTCGACTCGTAAGACTGAATTTTTAAGTACTATGACGTATTTGCACTACTAAAATTCGGTCAATTTGCGACCGTTTTTCTACGATCGTCATCAAAACGGTTGTAAAATATGAAATCTATGATAGTCTTAAACACGGTCGCAATATTACGACCGTTTTTGAAAGTGGTCGCAGATTTGCGACCATTTTTAAAATCAGTAGCAGATTGGCGACCGTTTTTGCCCTTTTACATCGTCGTAAGGGTATTAGAACATTTTTAAAATAATTCTAAATTACAAAAACTTTTTACGATCGTCAAAAACGAGTCGTAAATTTTGTAAATTGCGACCGTTTGAGAAGCGGTCGCAAAAGGCTTTTTTTTATATAAAAGAGAAATCGGGTATAAAAGGTTACCCGATTCACCCCAACCCTAATTTTCTAAACCTGACGCCGCTCTTTCCTCTCTTCTCTAATCTCTTTCGTCTCTTTTCTCTCCTCTCTGTTTCCTCTCTTCTCTTTCCTTTCTTCTCTTCCTTTCTCTTTCCTCTCTTCTCTTCACCGGCGTCCGCAAATCTTTCCTTCGCCACCATCTTCACTGCCTTTCCTCCACCATCTTTTCTCTTTTTCTTCTTCATTCTGTTGTACTTGTTCGAATTATGGTGTTCATGGTCAAATTCGACCATAAAAATTCTAGATGTGGAGTTTTCATGGTCGAATTTGACCACATAAACCCAAGGAGGAAGAATTATTGGAAAGGAAGAATTTGACCATCTTCACTGATTTTTCTTAAAATTTTGTTTGTTTTTGTTTATTTTCGTTATATGTGGGTTTAATTCATTTTTTTTTTTCGATTTTTCGGTCGAATTTATGCGGGTTCAAATTTAAATATGTGGGTTTATTTCGTTCGATTTTATTTATGTGGGTTTATTTTTTGTTTCCATTTATATATATGGGTATAATTTTTGTTCGATTTTATTGATGTGGGTTCAACTTATTATTTGTTTTTGTTTATTTTCAATTTATGTGGATTCTATTACCTTTTTTGTTCGATTTTTTTGCCGAATTTGTTGGTTTAAATTTGTGGGTTTAATTTCTGCTTGAATTTTTGTTCGATTTTTTTTGTTCATTTTGGGTTTTGTGCTTTTTCGCTAGTTTTTGTTTGATTTATGTTAATTTTGGATTTATTTTCAGTTTGAATTTGAGTTTGATTTTTGGTAATTTTTTATTTCATTTGATTTTTGTGGTTTGTTTTTGCTTTGTAATTTTGGTTTAAAATCTGCTTGGTTTTGATGTTTGTTGATTTTGGTTTGGTTTGACTTCTTGATTTTGATGGATGTTTGGTTTCATATGTTTCCGCCTTTAATTTTAATTTTTTTAAAAAAAAATATTTTAGTGATCACTTGGAGTGGAGATGGTGTAATTGGGTTGGGAGGTGGTTTTTTAGGGTGGGAATGGTGGTGGGGCTGGTGTGAAATACAAGAAATGGGTGTGTTTTTTTTAAAAAAAAAAAAGAAAAAACTTTTAGAGACTGCCATTAGCGATCACTAATTTCCAGATTTGCGACTGCTTCTTAAAATGGTCGCAATTATTAATATTTGCGACCATTTTCCAAATGGTCGTTGACAATAATAAAAACGGTCGCAAAAATCTGCGACTGTCAAACGGTAGTAATAATGTTTTTTTGCGACCAAGTGATTAACGACCACCACGTTACGACCGTTGACGGTCGCAATTATTTTTAACGACCATTTTTGCTATTTTCAGGGACCGTTAGAGGCGGTCAATATTTGGCCGAATTTAAGTAGTGTTGGTTGTTGTATGGATTTTTGTGCCCTATTTTTAGATTGAAATCAATTTGGTGAAATGTAATTTTTGTTTATATAATTTTTTGAGTGCAATTATTTATGAACAAGATTTGGAAAAATAAAATTTGTACATTCACAAGTGATTAATAATTGATGGTGACTCACCATCTCGGAAATCCTGGATCTGCCACTGTCTAATATCCAACAATATTGTCACAATAATCCAATCATCATTCTTCCTCCTTGATATACACCATGTGGTTCATCATCATATCACCATGTACATATATATATATAAAACAAACAACTAAATTACATTAGAGAATAAAATCATTTAATCATATCACACTAGATTAAAAAAAAAATTAAAGTTAGTTTAATTTCTTATTAGATAAAATTTCTAAAGTATGTAATAATACATATTTGTCATAATACAATGATATGTTGATACTAAGCAAGCCTATATAATTAATCTAAAAGTCAAAAAAATAAATTAAGCCACAAACCCAAAAATAACACTTAAATTTAGAAACACCCATAAATATTAATCTAAAAAAATAGATGAGCAAATTAAACTAAATCCCCAAGAGAAAATAATCTAAAAACATAACTAAAAAAAATAGAAGAACTGAATGAGATGATAAGGACTTGAAAAGACCTATATCATGATCAACACTAGTTATAAAATTATTCAATACAACCAGGCATTATAAACAAAAGTTAGCATGTCAATAATTATAAACAAAATTAAGTAAATTTGTAATAAACACATTAATACTTCATATATGAAAATATTAAAGAAATAAAATTCACATAACAATAACTTACAAAAAAGATTTGAAGCTTGATGTTGGAACTTGAAGAGAGAAAGAGACAAGATAGATACAGAGAGAGAAACAGAGTAAAGGAAAAACATTTAGAGAATATTCATGATAAGAACGATTTCAAATTTTCGGAAAATAATGAGAGCGAGAAACAAGGCGCGTTTTTGAATTTTCACATTTTAACACTTAATGGAACCGTAAATTTAAAGACCAGTAGCCTAAAATACCGTTGCATCCCCATTGCATTTGATAGGCTGATGCAATGGTTATGTTAGGAATATTACAATAGCCTACAAATACATTTCATTAGCCTTATCTGTTGCATTGAACTGTTGCATTAGCTATCACCGTTGCATCAGACTGTTACATTAACTTTAACCTTTGCATTTGACTGTTGCTTTTTCTCATTTATGTTGTAGTGTTTAAATGATAATGTTATGAGCTTATAAAGTTTTAAAGTATAATACAATTATCAAGAATCACAAACATGTAATTGTATCTGGTCCAAGTAGGAGATTGTAAGAAATTTATGGACCTAAATATAATAACGTATATGGACTATACAGTTATGATTCTATTTATACGCTATCATATAGTTTAGCCCAAAAATAAAGTGATCCATTTAAGTAATAATTATTATTGGGCTTGTTACATCTTTTATAGTGTATGGGTTTATTTTTATGTGTAGAGATTGTTGGACCTTTTTTAATGCATGATGGGTGGATTAGGAAAGGGGTTCTATATAGTAGACATCTTGGGTTATGGTCCCTAGTAGTACATACAAAAGACTCAATAATATAGAGGGGAAATCCCTAGATCCTATATCTATTAGAAGACGCATAATCAAGAAGGAATTCGATAAATTGTCATGAAATCATGTACGCTTTCGCAATTAAGATTTATCGATTAATTTGCTATGAAAATTAAAGTATATAGTAGAAATTAATCCTAACAGTTTGGTGGTGGTGAATATGGTGGAGTTACCATTGAAGGGTTCATTGAAGGGTTGGGGAGCTGAGATGGGAGGTAGGTGGAGAGAATTAAAAATTAAAGTAAAAAAAAAATAAAGATATAACATTAACCTGTTAAAGAGGTTATAGGTAAAAGGGATCGTTTTAAGCTGATAAGGGGTAAATGTGGGATTATTTTTAGATTATTTGAATGTGGGATTGTTTTCAGCATAAGTTGCACACGTGAAATTATTAGTTTTAATTTTTCCTATTTTTAAAATGAAGTGCTTTGCCAAACATGCAACAGCTACACTTAAAATAATATGGTCGCTTTTAGAATGTTCTTCCTTTGTTTCTTAGGGCCTGTTCTGGTTGACTGAATTGAGCTGAACTGAACTGAACTAAACTGAACTGAATATTTTATGTGAGAAGGAAATTATGAACTAAACTAAACGGAAAATAATATGAAGATAACAGGCCTTTAATACATACAAGACTTCTCTTTTCACGCTTGCCAATGCACTATTTTAATCGTTAATATCTTTAATTACTAATGTGCAAAAATTGCAAAATTTTGATATTATGGAAGAAGAAATTGAGACGAATATAACAAGATCCTACATGACTAAATTTTCCTAATCTATAAATTACCAAAGCTAGTTAAAGTGAGATATGTGAATAGTGCAAAAGTCAAACTGTTACAAGTAAAAAAAATGGAGGAAGTATAACACTTTGAAAAACAGAGGGAGTATATCCATTACGCAGCCTCAAAAAATGATTATAAAAACTTTCATAATAATCGACACAGTAAAATTAAAACATTTGTCAATGTGTGAGTTTAAACCTACACAATTAATTATAAGTTAATAACAATTGATATGAATAGTGGAAAAAAAAGGTGCGTTTATTATTATGGAATGGAGAGAGTAAGTACTTCCTAAATGATTTCACTAAAGATGGGCACGGGCCGTGCCGGCACGGGGGCGGCCCGGGCCCGACACGGCAGCCCACTTGTGGGCCGTGGGCCGTGCCGTGAACAAAAAATTAAAATCCAACACAGACATGACGGGCGATACGGTCGTCGACACGCCGGCACGGCCTGTGACACGGCCCATGCCCAAATAAAACATAATTAATTATGTTTATTTATATAAACTTATTTAATTAAGTTTATTAATATTAACTCATTTAATTAAGTTTATATAAATAAACTTAATTAAATAAGTTTATATAAATCGATTAATTTATATAAACTTATTTAATTATTTATAACACAATAAATCGATTTTTTTTTATATATACATATATATTTTTAAAAAAAATTAATGGCTGGTCCGCGGCCCGGCACGGCATGGCCCACCAGGCACGTGGGCCGTGCCGTAGGCTGGGGTGTGCCAAAATTTGGCACGACACGGCACGGCCCGCCCCGAAACCGACATGGCACGGCCCGGCACGAGCCCCACCCAGACACAGCCCGTGACGGCACCATGCCCACCTTTAGATTTCACCTATGGATCTATTGTATACTTTATGTATAAAATTAAACAATAGGAGTACAATGTAATGTTATAATAATGTAATAAAAAAATAAATTAAAAAAAAAATAGAATGGACGACAATGATATTTAAAAGATTTGTTTAAGCTAATATTAGAGCCTAGTTGATTGAAGCCTAGTACCAATAGTGTTGAGCTCAAACTTCTTGACTAAAGGGCCCATCAATCTAATGCCATTGTCTCGAACATATGGGGTTTTTTCTATGGTCGTAGAACTATCTTTAAGGAGTTGCCTGCATGGCTCCTGCCTCTCAGCAACCGCGCCATGGTAGTGATAGTACTTCATTATGTTGTTAGGTAGTCGTGTTGATTTGCCTACAAAGTTCTCTGAACTATGAACCCCTGTTGCATACACATTCTTTGGTTGTATAGCGTACTTCTGATCTCTCCTCATTTTTTTCGCATTCTTGTACACCAACTTCTCGAAACCCCATTTCCTGATAAATTTGGAAATGGTAAGAAATTTGGAAATGTCAACAACGCGCCATGGCACAAAAATGATTAACCCAACCTTAAAAAAGACCGATTGATAGCGTAAAATAATATAGCCTTGTTAAATTATTTATTTCTTAAATATCCCTCTTACTATATATTTTGCTTAAATAACTAAATATATTAATATCCAAAATTTTTTGTTGGCAAACATGACTCAAAGTTCAAAAATTGTGGCAGTTAAATACTCGTAATTAATTATTAAATAGTTCATCCGTTTCTATTTACTTGTAATACACCCCTTTGACACGCATTTTAAGAGAGATATTAGACTAGGTAAACGGATAAATTAATTCACTAAATTTTACCACCTATAAGAAGAAAGGTATAAGTTACTACGGTTTAAATTACATAGCTTAATTCATTCATTTACCTAGTTTAATCACTTTCTTAAAAAGCGTACTAAAAGATGTGTTGCAAGTATAAAAAAACAGAGAAAGTACTAATTCTACGTGTATTGTGTATTTGTGTTGCTTCTTAATTCTAATATTCTCAATCACAGTTTCTCAATCATGTTGGTAGTAAATTCCAATAATTGCTAGAGGACAAGTTTCAAATTAGCCATCACCCACCCAACCTAAAGATAGTACGGAGTAACATTTAATTAAATAAGTACATTCATGTGCAACTTGACCATATTATACGGAGAATGGACCATAAACAGCATATAAAAAATGTGCTAGCATGTGACGCACCACATTTATATAATCTATAAATGTAATAAATCTAAAGCACTAATCCAGTCAATTATTCCTAACTAACATGTCACTTAAAACTTACTTTTTTTTTTTTTTTTTTTTTTTTTTTTGCTCCATTAGATTTTTCATGATCTTCAAAACGCGTGTTAAAACATATATATATCAAGATCTATAAGTGAAAAAATTATAAAAACTTAATATTAATAAAATATATAATTTGACGAATCTAACAAGATCCCACTTAACTATATTAGTTAACTCAAAAATTAGCTATAGGGCAAAAAAATAGGGATAGAGGCAATAAAAGATTAGTTTAGGACCTCACCTTTGTAGTAATACTCCATAGGGGTAGTTGGGAAAATCAGGACAACAACTTTATTTCATTGTTCTCGTCCAAAACACCAGTGTAAGATGAACGTGCAAATTAAAATAAAACAATTATATTTATAAACATCTTCTTTCTAGTTCCTTAAAATTTATAGTCTTTAATTTCCCTTAACTCAATTTAATATTTGAAAAAAAAAAAAAAATCCACTATCTTTCTTTTTATTTATGTGCCTAAGTTTTTGTTTTGGTTTTTTATTTTTTATCATTTTTTTTTATTTTTGGGATTTTTCAAAGCTCTGCCCGTCAAATTATTAAATTTCTAAGTTATACCCATGTTTTTTCAAAGTTTAAGTTGTAACCTCCACCTCATGCTATTTTATCAACAATAACCTTTGAGAGCCACAATAGTTACGTACGTTAGAGAATGTTAATTGGTGTTATTAAAATCGTTTAAGTAAAAAAATTAAAACATAAAAATTAAAACAAAAAAAAAACATTAAGGAAAAAAAAAAAAACGAATTTTTCACCAAAAGCCGTTGGGTTATTTTTTTATTCACCATATACCCATGAAAATTTTCAAACTCACCCAATACCCTTGAGTTTAAAAAAAAATGTCACCAAATGCCCTTACTGACTAACGGTAGTTAATTCCGTTTATCATTAGTGTTAATTATGTCACGTGGCAGCGTGTTATTATTTATTTTTAAAACTTTAATTTATTTAATTAATTAATTCTTAAAAAATAAAAATAAAATAAAAAATAAAAAACTGTAAAAAATTTTTAAAAAAAATAAAAAAAATCAAACCACCACCTCTAATCCCCACCAGTCAGCCACCTTAGCCCAGCAGCCTTCCCAGGCCACAACTGCCACCCAGCCTCCCCGCCATCGGCGTCGGACCCACGCTGGCGCCACCCCTCCCCCCAGCTCTACGTTGGTGCCCGTTAGCACAATTCCTCTCCTTGCCTTGAATCGCAAAACCCGTCCCGCCTAACCACCTGAGCCAAAATTCAGGTAACCACCCCCGAAATTGCGTCGCCGAAAGCCCAAATCCCTTTCCCCATGTCGCCACTGCCAACCTAAGCCAAAAACCACCACCCCGAAACCCTAATACCCTAAAATTGAGATTATGATCACACTTTTTTTCGAATATAAAATTGACAACTATTTAACAAATAATAACCACTTAATTCGTGCAACGCACGATACTAAACTAATCATGAAATAAAATAAAAAATTGAGTGAGTATAACATAAACTAAGAAAATTTAAATGAGTGAAAATGCAAAAAATGTGTTTTTATTGATAAAAACTGAATAAAATATGTTATACACAATTCATTTTAAAATTCTAGTATAGTCTTATGACTTTTGACATCCATAATTTTTTAAAATTGACAGCTGAGATTATTTGTTTTTTTTTTAATTATTTAATTAAAAATCATTTTTAATTATTTTATATATATTTTTTATTTCTAGAATTTTAAAAATATTATAAAAAAATAATTTCTGAAAGATAACAATATATTTAAAATAATTAAAAAATACTAATAAAAAAATCAAAAAACCAATAATCTCAGCCGTTAATTTTTAAAGAATTGTGATAGTCAAAAGTCATAAGATTACATTAGAATCATCTCGATTAATTATATTAAAAATACAGTTTAAGAAATAAATATTTAAAAAAAAATGAGTGTGTATGATATAAGCTAGGATAATTTAAATGAGAGAAAATGCAAAAAATGAGTTTGTATTGATAAAAAGGTGAATAAAGTAAGAGATGATAGATGATGAAGGTGAAATTATTGTGAGTTCAAAGAAATAACTGTAAAGAATATGTATGTTAAAAGAAGGATAAAACAAAAAGTAGAACAAAAAAATAATGGAAAAAAATTGAAAAGTAATCCGAGTTCAAAGGGAGTTCATGTATGTGTAATCAAACTTATGCATTATCATGTGTGCTAGTCAAATACTTTGAAGCATAACGAATACTCCATCCGTTTCAAAATAAATGCTCAAATTTGACTTTTGCATATTTTACGTTGACCTTCAAAGTTGCATAAGTTGCATTATTTATAGTTATGCAAGTACTTGTTAGAATTCTTTAAGTTTAAATATCAAATTATGATAATTAATATTTAATCATAATTAATACTCCGTCATATTGTTGGTAAAGTTTCACGTTGATAAATGTGCTAGTAAAATAGTGACATTTATTTTGAAACATAGGCATTACTACATAAAATTTATTGCTTCACTTGCACAAATTTTCTAAATTACACCTTGGGTCTTTTTTTGTTTTCCCCATATAAATTTTCACAATCTTTATAACATGTCTAAAAACAAAAATATTCCTAGATCCCTTTGTCCTAAAACTGTGAGTTCAAATTAGGGAATTAAACAAATTCAACAAGATTTACCGTGACACGGAATACAAAGTATTAAACCTTGTAGATTCATGATGATTTTTGGTCAATTTTTTTAAAGTTACACTCACAAAAGTACAGTAGGACGATAAATAGAGACAGAGGTAGACAAAGTATTAAACCTTGTAGATTCATGATGATTTTTGATCATTTTTTTTAAAGTTACACTCGCAAAAGTACAGTAGGACAATAAATAGAGAAAGAGGGAGTTTATCTTTCTCAAAAACAATTACTCAGGTATAAATTTTAATATCATTATTAATTTTGATCGACTTCCGCATTAATAAAATTATTCACAGACCTGAGTTAAAAAATTCATTCACTAACCTACTAAAATTACGCACAAATAATACTGTATCAGAGAAAAAACAACATGGATTCTTTGCCGGAATTGCCACTCATATTTATTTTTAATTTTAATATTTGATTAATTATATTACCAAGTCTATCAATCTTTTTGTGAATTTCTATTAACAATCTTTTAATATTCAATATCCTACCTACATTAATAATTTTTCTAAAATTGAATTTAATAATATATCCTACATCCTGGTACTTTACCCATTTTATTCATTCAGAAGAAAAATTGAAGAAAAATAAAGTAATAAACGCCAAATATGCAACTTTACCAAATAAAAATTCAACAATTGCAGAAAAACAAAACACTATACAGAGAAAAAGAACATACTTGTTAATTTGGCCAGCATCCTCAGCTAAACAGAGTCTGTTTGACATAGATACTTGTTCAAAATTGAACAGAGTATAATCCTTGAGCGTTTCCATGATCGAATCAAGAGACGATTCCCCTGGCAAATAAATATACTCATCCACATCAAAGAAGAACATCCATTTCGTATCGAATCGATGTCTATGTAAGCAATCATTTAATATAAGCATTTGGTTATGATAAAATCCATCAAATTCCTCTTGATCTTTGATATCGTGTATTGTAACAAACCCAAGATCAATCCATGGCAAAAGTACACCCATTACTTCAGGGTGTATACCACCTGCATCGTTGAACACAAAATGAGATTTCGTTCCGAACAGTCTGATGTGGTACGCGATCCACTCGCGGACTCTCTGAGGGCTGAGGTTACCGAACAATGAGCTACCGCAGTAGAGGTAGTCGTATTTAGGAGGGGCGAGAAATTGTGATGGATGCCACGAATTTGGGGGTTCGTTTAAGGCTATGATTGTGTCAATTGAGTTAATATCCCGATCGTAGCCGCCGTTGGTGGAGGCGTGGAGGAGGAGACGGCCACCCGTAGAAGGGTCCGTACCTGTAGGAAATGTACAATTGACAACTACTACGACATAGGCACGGGCGAACCCGAAGTCCTGGAAAGAAAGTTTTTGCCCTGAGACTGCAAAATGTGAACCGTTGTTGGACTGGTACTCGCAGTTGTAGGTGGGATGGCCGTAGTCGTGGAGGGGTTTGGAGGAGAGCCCGATGACGGCGAAGGTGTTGGGACCGCCGCGGTAAGCGGACATAAAGACGAAATTGTACGCTGCGGTACCGACAGCGTAGAAGGAGCGTTTTAAGACTCCGTTGTCAAGGATCTGATCGGAGGGTTGTTGAGGAGGTGGTAGAGTAGTGGTGGTGGTGGGGCAGGAGGTGACATCGGGGGTGAAAAAGGGGAGAAAGCGGGTGGGTAGGAATTGAAAAAGGGTGGCAACGGAGCAGAAAAGGAGGAGAGCAATAAAGATGAGCTTGAGCTCAGATGAGTAGTTGTTCCTCCACATTAAACCAAATATGCTGCTGCCTTTTCTCTCTCCTGTTTTTCTGAATTTGTCTCTCTGAATCTTTCCCATTTCATTTTGGGGGAGACGTTGACTAACAGGAATTGGGAAGGAAGTGGAGTGATTATAATATTTTGTTGTCTTTTTCAGTTGGATTATTTTGAATAATATAACCTACCCCCTTAATTAATTAATGTTCAGGGTTAATTTAAGTAAATTGTTGCATCTTTACTTCAATAGGTAGCAAATTGGACAAATGGTTTCGAATAGAATTGTGCATCGGTCTAAATTCTAAATGGATCGGATCATAATCAAAATTGGCCGGAACTGAACACCAACTCACACTCAATTCAGATACATGTGACATTCGAGGCAAAACCCTTGACAAGGCATTCCAAACGACTGACGGTGAGCCGTAAAAAAATTGTCTCACAAGGGTAAACACGTCATGATTAGGATAATGATGACCAAATCATCACTATTATTATCAATTACTATTTATAGTTTACAAGGTTAGATCATTTGTTATAGTTTTTCACTCTTTATTACAGAACATCTATTTAAAATATATTTAAATATAAAAAGTACATTTGGTTCCTTCAAAAAAAAAAGTACATTTAGTCCAAAATCTATTTCATACTAGTTCTTTGCCCGAGCAACGCTCGGATGTTCACTAATTTTTTTTTTTTATAAATTACTATGACTCTACGTTGTTAGTTGTTTATAATCTTTTTTAATCAGCTACCTCACTTTTCTTTATTATATATAATGTAAAAAAAAAAAAATTTATTTATTTAAAGTAGTTGTAATTATTCTATTGTTTGGGTTATTTCTTAGGTGGTAGATTTTTTTTAAAAAAAGATACATTATCTTAATTTTTATAATAAAAAAAATAAAAAATAAAAAAATAAAGTTTTTGGAGGGAAATTTTTAAATATAAACGCGACACGTGTACTTTAGGGATAAGGCTGGTGATTACTTTAGTATATAGTATTGATTTTAACCCAAATCAAGGAACTTAAAATATTATTTATTATCTTTTATGACTACATATTATATTTTTATTCAAATTTTCTTCTATTTTGAACCTTGATGGCATTTTTTTTTTTTTTTATTTCACATTTGGTAATTTTTCAATTACCAATTATGTTAGGTTGAAAAATATATATTCATGATTTTTTTTCTATAAATAATTATACATTAATAAGTAATTACTTATATAGGAATTTATATAAAAATATGGTTAGATATTTAAATGGGTAAATATATGATTTTATGATAATTTTCCCAAATTTTAGAAGAAAATATTTTGCGTATATTCTCTGTTTATTTTTTTAAAAAAGTTTTTTTATTAAAAAAAAAAATTACTATGTACACACTAGAAATTGACACGTGTCATTGTTGGTGTGTCTTTTAGTATATAGTTTTTGATTGATTGTGAAGCCCTTGATTTAATCATTTAGGTTGATAGTCAAAGTTATCTCTTATTCTTAGCTAATGTACCTAGACAAATAGTCTAATGTATCTAGTCATAGTCTAATACTTACTTATGTACTATAAATATTTTTGTATACCCTTCAATAAAATTAAGCTTTCCAACATTTTCTTTCTTATAACTCTATCATGGTATCGTGAGCTATTGATCCATTTTTTTCCCGCTTCCGCTACTACACCATTATCATATCCATGACTACACTATCCAAACCCTTTGTCAACGCCGTCAAATGATAGTGACCATACTCGTGCTCCCTTCCCTCTCGGAAAGCTTCAAACTCAAATCAAATTTTCTCTCAACTCCTTTAGCACCCCGTATTTCATATACCAAGAGATGCTAATAATTGTCATTTTTTTTTCTTCTCCAAACCTCTTATGGTGAAACAATCCCTTATCGGCACCCCGTAATTTATCTACCAAATGTTGCCAAACATAAACTCATTTCTCTAAACCCCCCTATGGAGAAACAATCCCTTTTGGCCTATATGTATGTAGCCTACCAAGTGTCACCAAACATAAATTCGCTTCCCCAAACTTTTATGGAGAAACTAAAACTTCTTTCTTTTAATGATGACTAAATGTAATTCTTCTCATATGAAAATGATCAAAATTTCATCCTTCCTCTATATCTCAATTCCCCCCAACTTCCCGGCCTAGCCTAAAGAAAAAAAAATAAGGTTAATTTTTAAATTACCACCCAAAAATGTATCCATTTTCAAAATAACCACCCGTTAAAATTTTTATTTTATTTTACCACCCTTAAATTAAAAAACTACTCAGATTACCACCCATTTTAAACTTTCGGTGGATTTCTCTTGTGTGGGCCCCACCCAACGACTCATAATGGTGTCAAGAAGAAGATGATCAGCAGTAGTGGCAATTCAGACATCAAGCTCTTGGTTTTTTTAGTTTTTTTCTTTTGGTTTAAGGTTGTCTTGTACTCAATAAACTAGTTTAAGGGAGAGGTGTAGTGAAAACAGGGCTGATTGTAATGCTTAGACATAACTGTTACTAGTCGTTGGGTGGGTCCACATAACAGAAATCCACCAAAATTTTAAAATGGCTGGTAATCTGAGTAGTTTCTTTAATTTAAGGGGTGGTAAAATAAAATAAAAAATTAAACAGATGGTTATTTTGAATATGGATAGATTTTTGGGTGGTAATTTAAAATTTTTCCAAAAAATAATCCTACTCTGCTTTACGCAAATTCTCCTTCCAAAAAAAAAAAGAAAAAAAAACTTTTTTATACACTTCTTTTTCTTCTTTTTTTTAAAAAAAAAGAAAAAAAAATTCTTTCTCTTTTAACTCCTTTAATTTAGTACGTGCAACTCTCAATTAAAGAACCACCAACAACTTGGTGTGGCAATCAACAATCAAGAAGGTCATTCATTTTAAAGATTGTATTTTTTCTTCGGCTATCCATCTTGTGGGGGCGTGTAAAGGATAATGATGACCAAATCATCATTATCATTATCAATTGTTCCGGTTGGGAACCGACAGCCCGTATCCGAGATTCGTGAAGACCCTATCGTCCAGCTAAGCACCTACACAGGAAATGAGGATTAGCTAACCCTGGGGTGAATACGAGGATAACCACTCCGATGATAAAGTCAGAAAGTGTTTAAGAGAAAGAAGAGATGATATGAAGAGAGAGAGAGAGAGAGAGAGAGAGAGAGAGAGAGAGAGAGAGAGTAATAAAGGTTACCTTTTAATTAGGATAAACTCACCTATTTATAATAACCTCAACTATCAGGTGGTTGCATGCCATTGCATGCAAACCAATTTATGCCAAGTGTTGATTAATCAACGTCACATGCTAAAATTCAAGAGGCCGATATCCATGCTGTTATCGGATGTTACCGATATGAGTTTTATAATCACAAACCCGCCCCCGTCTAGTATGTGAACCAATACATATCGGCACTGTACCATATATCGGTATCACCCCATACAACTAAATTTGGTGCTAGAAGGAGAGGGTAGTGATTACTTCTATCTCCTAAGAACCTTACACAGAAAAACTATGGCCGGAAACAAAGAAACACCTGGAAGTAACAATGGAATAAGAAGAATAATTAAACTTGGAAACGAAACAGCACAACCAGAGGTTGAGATAGAGGATGAAACCCACACCTTGGATGGAAATCAGTTCAATATGTCGTTAACCACATAACGACATGTTGGTGCAATGTGAGATCCCATGGCCGAATTCACCCCGGAGGATTTGGAGATGGCGGCCAAGGTGATGACGGCTCTAAGTAAGAAAAGGAAAGAAGCCGAGGTTGGTACTGCCCAAGTTGGAGGAGGGGTGCCAATTATAAATCTTGATAGCCAATTCCGTCAGGCAACGGGTTCACCAAGGCACCCGTCTCAAGAAGGGTCACCGATAAGGACACACACAACTGCGCGAGAGACAAAGGCCCAGTCCTCCAGTCGTGCCGTTAGCACTAGAAGTCAACGACAAAGAACTCAGCATTGTAATATCCCGTATTTTTGAAACATATTTCTAATTAATCATTTAATTAGTATTCTCTTAAAAAGGGTATTTTAGTAATTTAGTTTACTATTTGAATTTTGGAGCCAAAATGATATTTGACCTTTAGCGCCAAAAGTATTTTAAAACTCAATAAATATTTTGGATTTTGGATAAGATTTATTATCCATTTATTTTATTTAAAAGCCGGATTATTTATATATATTTCGTATATTTTAATTAAACGAAACTATATATTATTTAATTAAAAGAGCTGAATTTCCTATAATTAACTAGGAAATTTCGGATTTTCTTGGTAAAGAAAATCTGATTTTCTTAGTGAAATTAAATAGTGAATAATTGGTATTTTTCTAATTAATTATTTTATACAAAATATATTATTTATCCAATCATTTTTAATCCTTAAAATCTAGCAAATATTTCCCTAAAACTATAAGTGGAGGTCCGAAAATATGAGCATAGATATGCTCAATATTCATGCTAAATTTGGGTTAATTATTTTGTTAGTTTTGTATTTTAATTATCTTCCTCAAATTCCTTATTTCCTTAATTCCTATTTTCCATCTCACAAAGATTTGATCATCTTATATTCCTACCTTATTTCATCTTTGATTATTCCCCAAGTAATCTCTTCTGCCATATTATTTTCATGACAAACACACTTTCCTAAATTCTATTATTCTTAATCACCGTAATATCAAAAGTTTCCATATTTCTTTATTCACTTCTCCAAGTAATTCCTTAATTCTTTTTACCATAATTCTTCCTACATTCTTCTACCATAATTCTTTCATTCATGAGCCTATAAATACCCCCTTCATACCTCTCATATTCTTCACACCAAAACTCAATTCTCTTCTTTTCTCTTATTCTTCTTTTCCCTAAACCTTTTCATACTTTTCTTCTCCTCTTCATACAAATATTATCCCGTATACCTTTGAAACCAGTTTTCGGGCACTTCTGTTCAGTTTTGGGGTTTTGCTATATCACAAAAAATTGTTCATCTCAAAAAATCCTTGAGGTTAGGCTCAAGAATCACCCAATTCGGAGTTATATTAAAGGAGTTATGGCCTCTGCAAGTTCTACCTATTCTTTCCAACGAAAATTCAATTCTCTTTAATCCTATTCCTTTATCTTCTTCATGGTTAGTTTTCTAAAATACAAATACCTATTTCAAAGCTATAATTTTATATTAAAGTATTATTTTAAAAGAGTTTTATAGTCCATGCACATTAGATTTGAGTTTATGTTGTGAGTTTATATTGTGATAACCTTATGGTTATGTTATTTGCAAGGTGTATTCATGATTGAATTTTGAAAGTGCGAAGTGTTGATTGATATTCGGAATCAAGGTTCTTGAGGTTCTTTTTGTGTGGTTTTTCTAGCAAGGATCAAGGTATGTTTAGGTTGCTAGTGACGTGGGGAAAACTAAGTCGTTGAACTAATCCTCCCAACGGTCAAACAAATTTATAATTACTCAACTACCTAAATACAAGTATAGAGGTAAGTCAAGGGTCGAACCACTAGGAACGGTTATGTTCAAGTATTTCTAATTTACGCCTAAGCTAGGTCGAAGTCTAAGGTGAAAGGTAGTGCTATTCTACTTCCTAAACCAAGCAAACAAATGAAACACTAGGGAGTGGGGATCAACATGCATTCATGATAATCAAGCTAATTAGGGAGTCAAGCAATCCAAGCAATGCAAAGACAAATAGTAGGAGCAATTAGGAGCATTCAACTAATCATCTTCATACTTTCTAACATAGATTTCTCTAGTGTTAAACAATAGGAAGAAACATAATCAAATACTCAACCAATTATGATCAAATCAATATCAAGTGGCCATGTCAATCAATTCAATCATGCAATCAATGCTAGCAATCATGGTTAGCTATTCCAATCAACTAAGCAATATGCAAACCTCTCTAAATCAATTTAATCACAACACAAGAACTACTCAAATTCCCAAATCAACCTCAATCCACCAACCACACATGTTTACCCACACCCTAGCAAGTAAACTACTCAAGAAACATCATCATCAAATCTACTATCAACTATAGAGAACAAGAATCAACAAAATATCAAGAACAATTACTCTAATCAAACATCAAATATCAAAATCAAACCAAACAAACATCAAATTAAACAAAGCAATTGAATGAGATAGAGTTTAGAAATGCTCATTGATAATTAGGAAGATCCCCAACACAATTGTCACACTTGCATTTTCAATCTCTCAATCACCATTGAAATTCTTCACTTTCTCTCTCTAAAACTACTCCTAAGCTAGCCTAATCTAGAGAGAGAAGCTCTCAACCTAAGAGAGAGAAAACTATCCTAAAACTAAAGAATTACATGAATGAAGAATAAAGGAAACCAAAAACTATATAAACAAAAGGAGAAAAGAAGCTTAAAAATCGTAAAAGACCCGGAAACCCGCGCCCGCGGAGAAATTGGCCGCGCCCGCGGAGGGGAACGAACACCCCGATAGCCGCGCCCGCGCCCGCGGGGCCAAGGCCCGTGCCCTCGGGGAGCCCTCGGGACAACCGCGGGTGCTTACCGCCCAAATACGGCAGTTTTGAAGCAGCAGCAACCCCGCGCCCGCGGGTACTGTAGCCCGCGCCCGCGGCAGTTTTCCTAGGACAACTTCAGAAGGCTGTAACTTCCGATCTAAGAATTGTATAAGGCGTGCAACCTATCATTGGAAAGCTCTTCAAGTCTAGTTTCCAACCCATTTTGAATCACCCTAATCCGATCTGTAGAACTTGAGATATGACTAAAACAATGCACAAAGGTCCTATTTGATACTTTGCAATCCTTCGTTTTCCTTTGTTTCAAACTCAAATTCAATTCCGAAAAGTGCATATTGATCCTAGTGGGTGCTATTTTCAATTCCCATGCATATATCCCGCGACGTACCTACAAAACAAGACAAAGAAACGGAGAAGCAAGAGAAATAGCTGAGAAATGAATAAAATGATAAGAAAACCATTAAAAGCATGCATTTCTCTAAACTAACACAAAAACACGCGAATCGAACATTATTCTCTAAAAACACGACATAAACGACTACAAAGGAGCATAGAATTATAAAGAAAACATAGCCTAAAGGTGCCATAAATGGCACGGATCAGCTAGATACCTTTGAAAGTGATTGGTTTGAATAACATGTTTTATATGATTTTATTGGTGATTAAATTAAATCGATTTGAATTATGTTTGGAGGTATTGATTTTAATATTTAATTTGTTTTAATAAAAGCATTTTGAATGATTGATTTTTAAATCATGTTTTGAATTACTTATCGTGTTTAAATAAATGAATTGATATTAAAAGGTTTGTTGAATTAAATAAAAGGTTTTTCAAGGAAGAGTTATTAATTTTGAAATGTTATTAATATGAAATTTTATTCTCAAGTATTTATTTAAAAGGTTTTGATCTTGAAAGTATGTGGAATTATTAAAAAGGAGTTTGAATTATATTGGAATTTATTGGATATTAAAAGGATTTATTGAACCATTGAATTATTATTATAAATGCTTTATAAGCATGTCGGTAATCCCACTATGCGGATTTGGTTTATTGATAAGGCCTTGGACTTTGTATGACCGGGTCTTTCCTCAAGAATAGCCTTGTAATATAAGGAGACTAGTGTTGGGTGGTGTGCACACTTGGGTGAGGAATTGGATTAAAAGAAATTGGTTCTTAATAAAGGAATTAACTATTATTTTGAATATTGAATCATTGGAATCGATTTTGGAATAATGAGTTTGGAATTTATTGGATTAATTATTGGAATTGATTTTTAAAGCATGTTTGCAAATAAATTGAGTTTACATTATCTTGCACTTATCGTACTTAGCATAATTTGCTAATTCATATTTCCTATTTGTTTTGGTTAGCCCTGTTTACCGTAATGGTAAGCAGTGTTGACTATTTTCAGGTGGAGTCATGAATGAGCATATGGGAGTCCCGGGATTTGCTTCATCTAGTTTAGGAATGTTGGTCTCGTCTTTATTTTGAGTACTCATAACAATGTTACTATTTTTGTAAGTATTAATAAAAGAAAGAGTACTGATGTTTCCGCTGCAAAGTATTGGTTTTCATTTAGTAAGTTTTGAGAAGCCTTGTATAATCACGCGGCGGTAATACGCCTAAGTCTATCTCTACGGTATAATTATACGTATTACACTAGTATTTCCGTAAAGGGAGATTTGGGGGTGTTACAAGCATAGCTCGGGGCAAGGTGTGGTGCGAATGGTTGTCCAGCCAAGGGCATCGCCGTTTACGCATGATATCTTGGATCAACCAATGGAGAAGATTAAAATGCCGAAATGTAGATATGATGCAAGGGGTAATCTAGGTAGGTACATAACGTCTTATGAGGGGCACATGATTTTGTACACCAATTCGGATGTCGTCTGGTGCAAGGTCTTTCCGACCACCTTGGTAGGGGCAGTGGCAGATTGGTTTAACAATTTGGGAAATGGCACAGTTGGCAGTTTTGAGAAGTTGACAGAAATGTTTGTGGGGCAATATATCAGTAACAGTGTTCGGCAGAGAACTTCAGGGGAATTGATGTCGGTAGGGCAGAAGTCGGATGAGTCTCTAAGGGACTACATTAGAAAATTCAATAACGAGGCAAATACCATACCGAAGTTGCAGCAAGAGATAGCTATTATGGCATTGATGAATGGTCTGAATGATTCAGAATTTAAACGGTACTTGACAAGAAAAAACCTGCCGACGTTAGCGGCAGCCTTCAACAAGGCCCATAATTACATAAAAAGTGAAGAGTTAATGAAGACAAGTAGCAGGGCTGCTTTGACAGATAAAGCACAACATCCTTCTGAAGGGGCAGCCTCAGGAAGTGGAAGGGCAAGAGCCCCGCCCCTAGTGGGGGGGGGGGGGAGGTTGGCAGGAGTCTAGGGGAGAAAGAGTGCCGATGCGGCACAGTAACTATACCCCATTGAATGCACCTAGGGCCGCAATATACTCTGTAAATCAGATTAGAGAAGATTGGACGAGGCCGGTATCGATGAAGGCTAGAGGGCAGACACAAAGAAGTATTGCATGTTTCACCGTGATGTTGGGCATTATACTAAGGAATGTTCGCAGTTGAAAGATAATATTGAGGAGCTGATAAGGAAGGGCCACTTAACCCAGTATTGTTTGCACTCAGGGGGAAGTTAGCCGCCACCACCTTATCGGCAGCTAAAGCGACAGGAACAGGAAGTAAGACTCGAAAGGCAGCAGGTTGGAATAAGCCAACAGGGAGACGGTGGGCAGCCACCATTGTCAATAGGAAAGAAAATTGATGTGATAACTGGTGGACCAATTCATGGCGGAACGATAAGTGGTGCGAGAAAGCACTTATCTGAGCACCGTCATATTGTGAATGCTCTTGATGCTGATAGTCACCACTTGGCCTGCGGATATACCAGATGGGGTGTTCACAAAAGAAGATGCTAGGGGAATTGTATTTCCTCATGATGACCCTTTAGTGTTGATAACAACGATTAATAGGGTCGACATAAAGCGGGTCTTGGTAGATGGAGCTAGTTCGCCAAACGTTCTGTTTATGCAAGAATTTAAGGAAATGATGATAGGCAGGCAATATCTGACGCAAGTATTTTACCCGGTGATTGGGTTTAATGGCTTAACGGTGAGGCCAAAAGGTAGTATTGTCTTACCAGTTAGATTTGGTTATGGGACAGCCGCAAGGGACATTATGGCAGAATTCCTTGTGGTGGATGTACCATCAGCATACAATGCCATTCTCGAAAGACCAATAATACACGATATGCAAGCAGTGGTATCAACTTATCATCTCACCATTGCGTATGTATCGAATTTGGGGAACGTGGAGAAAGTGCATGGGGGGCAGGTAATGGCAAAATCATGCTATGTGATTGCCTTGAAAAATCAAGTACGGGAAAGCCCAGTTGTGAGTAGTCCGAAAAGGGACAGAGAGCCATCAGTGTGGGATTTATCAATGGAGAATTGTGATACGAGGCCGGTAACGGTCCCAAGGCCAGCACCGGGAGGAGAAACGGTGCAAATTGAGCTTCAGCTAGGTGATCCAAACCGGACGGTGAAAGTCGGTGCATATATGGATTCAGAAATGAGATGTAATCTGATCAGTTTGCTACAGGAGAATGCGGATGTGTTTTCTTTCTCGGCAGACAAAATGCAGGGATATACCCTGATGTGATGGTGCATAAGTTGAACGTTGATAGAAAATTCAGGTCGGTAAGACAGAAAAAGAGAAACTTCTCAACAAAGAAGATTGAAGCAATACAATATGAAGTCAACAAGCTCCTGGTGGCTGGATTCATAGAGCCTTGCACGTATCCCGAATGAATGGCTAATGTAGTCATGGTGAGGAAGCCGACTGGAAAATGGATAATGTGTGTGGACTTCACGGATTTGAATAAGGCTTGTCCCAAAGATTGCTATCCTCTACCTCGAATAGACAGACTAGTTAACTTCACCTCCGGTCACGCAATGCTCAGTTTCTCAGATGCATTTTCAGGGTATCATCAAGTCAGCCTTCATAAGTCAGACAGGGCGAAAACGACAATTATAACTGATACGGGGGTCTACTATTACATGTATATTCCGTTTGGTTTGAAAAATGATGGGGCAACTTACCAGAAGTTGGTTGACAAAATATTTGAGAAGCAGAAAGGCCGAAATGTAGAGGTGTACGTGGATGATACTATTGTGAAGAGCAGGGCTCAGAAAGATCATATTGCTGACTTGAAAGAAACTTTTGATACCTTGCGACGGTATCAGATGAAGCTGAATCCAAAGAAGTGCGTGTATGGGGTTCGGTCAGGAAAGTTTTTAGGGTTTATGGTGAGTGAACGAGGTATTGATTCAAATCCAGAGAAAGTGAACACAATACTGACGAAGGATAAACTTAGTTCGTTGGTAACTAAGTTCCCTGATCAAAACAAAATTTGTAGAACCAAACCCAACCCTAGGTATAGTTGTAAGTCCGGGTCAAACCCAAGGGAATGAGGTATTTACTAAGGTCTCAAGCTAAGCTATTTCGAAGCCTAAATGAGGGTTGGTCTAGCAAACCTAAAAACACAATTAAATGATTACAAGAATGATATAAAGGATGCTAGGGAGTTGGGATCCACATGCACTCATGATGATCACATTAATTGGGAAAGAAATCAACCAAGCATACAATGTGAGGGAAAGCAACAAATGCAATTAAAATCACTCAAAAAGCTATTTCCTAGGGTCAAGCTAGATGTCTACAAATGAATTGAAAGGAAAATCGCAAATTTAGATCTATCGATAATAATAGCTTCCAAATCAATTTTTCGTGGCATTGAAACCTATTATGCAATCTAGCATGATAGTTAAGGTTGATCACTCCTCAAGATATCAAACACATGCACAAATTTCACCAACTAATTTAATCACAATGATGATCAATCAAAATCCCCCAAATAACCATGAATTATCCCTTATACATGCTTCACCCTATCCCAAACAAGTAATCTACTCATTACACATTGCAAATTTGAACAACAAAACTAATCTAGTCACAAATTTCATCATCAACATAGTAATCAAAATATGCTCAATGATACCCCCGTGCGTTCCACATGATGCATGTTGGGGAGGTAGTCACTTGAGGCCCTTACGATGGGTTCAACATCGTCTTTAATGTCCACGCGGCATGAGAGCGCGACCTTGAAGACTTGACTCTTGCACTCAAACAGCTTTGAGCTTCAAGAGGAAGAACCGGGATGCATCCCAAGCCTTGTACGCCGTGAGAGAACGCCAATGAGCTTCTCAAACATCACCATCTTCCTAAAATCAAAGAAAAGTAAACAAGTAAAGGAGAAAATGCAAAATAAACTAAGAAAAGCAAGAAAATAAGGAAAGAACTAAAGAAAATGCAAAATAGAAAAATTACAAGTAAAGCTAAAGAAAAAGAGGTAAAAGATATGCACAGGTAATGAAAAATCATCCTAAAGGAAGCTAAATGAGTGCAATAAATGACACTCATCAAACTCTCCCAAGCTAGACATTTGCTCGTCCTCGAGCAAAACAAAGCAAGAAGAAATAGGATGAAAGACTTATTTAAATAAGAAAAAGGAAAGAAAGAGATAAGAATATACATTAAGACTCAGTTTTGTAGAAATCACGGTTTTTTTTTAGCTACAACAAGCCCTTTAAACCCCAAAGTCGCCAATGAGGACGAGTGAGGTCTCGTAAGGGTATCCTAAGAGTTTGACCCATAACTCTTGGTAAAAATGAGGCAAAATCATTGAAAGAAAGTAAAATAAAAAAATTCAAACAAATAGCTTTTGACATGGACTTTTGCAAATGATAAAATGCAAGTGAATAAACAACTTTCTATACAATAGGGGTATGCATGTTCCAAGATATCCAAGGTTGATTGAAACATAAGATATGCTAAGCGTAGAGAACTAATGAGGCACTATTCACCTTCATCCCAAACATTCTTACCTTGTTCTCCCAACTAGCTTCAAATCTACCTTTCGTGAGCATCTCAATGCTTCCTCGAAGGAACCGAAAAAGAAAGAAGTTTGAGGCTACCTGACCTCTCGACTATTACATACCGCTTTATAGGCTTGACCTACATCTCCCTCCACCGATTTGTGACTCAACCACAAAGGTCAAAAGCTCTTGAAGAAGGTTGTAATGTAAGGGCGAAAAAGGTGAAGGTAGGCTAAAATTTGAAATTTGGTGGTATACCTAAATTGTGAAGCAAAGATTGGCCAAATCTCAACACTAAAACCAAGTAATCACCAAACAAAAACACTAACACCCCCAAGCTTATTCAAAGCCAAAATCACAATCATACATACAAAAAAAACGTAAGAACGCTTCCCCCCAAGCCAAAATAAAGCATCGTCCTCAATGCTTAGGGAGAAAACCACTCACATCAAAATATTTTTGAACTTTTTCAATTTTCACTTTTGTTTCACTTTTGTCAAAGCTTTTGAATTTTCTTTGCTTTTTTTCATTTTTTCATTTTCTTCAATTTTTCACATTATTTCATTGTCCTCGCCTCTTTTAACTATGGACGGCTTTTCCAACTTTGCATTTGCTTTTTATTCACAAAATATATACAACACAAACTTGCTTACATTAAAAGAACCAAACAATCATTCTCATCCACCAAAACTCTAACAATAGAGACCAAATGCTTCACAAAAACCAATGATAGGAACAAGAATGAAACAAAAGGCTCAAAAGCTAAAGATGTGGCTTGAAAAGAAGGGTATAAGGCTTAAATGGTTAGGAAGAAAGAAAATGTAAACCCAAAACAAAGAAAAGAAAACTATCCTAGAAAAGTAAAAATTACCACCCCGAAAAGATGTCTTTGTCCTTCCTAAATGGCTCGGTCGTGATCTCGGGAGATGAAGGTCAAATTCTAGATAAAGTATACAATAGTCAAGGATCCATGTGCCGCTCAATCAAGAAATTTTGAAAGCAAGAAGAAATAAAACCTCACATGGTTGTAGCAAAAACTCACTATTAGCTTCAAATCCACTAAAGGGAGCAACTCCTTCTTACCACAAACCAATGGAATCCAGCTTCAAGGACCCAAAAGGTCTAAACCGCTACCTTAGCATACCCTATCCTAGAATCAACCAAAGATACTCTCAAAACATGCACACCGATACGACATAGGAAATTATTCATTCAAATGCAAAGGCTCGGATGGTATTATGTCCAAATACAAAAGCTAAACAACTAAAAAGACGAAAACAAAGCCTCAAAATCTTTGTCTTTTTCATTTATGGTCGAAAAATAGAAAACAAGAGGGAAAAAGAAAAGAAAGAAAAGGAAATGAAAAGAAAAAGAAATGCGCAAGAATGCATGCAAGACATGTAAAACCCAATCGACATACAAGCGGTCATTAGGCAACACCGCCAATGACCCCAAACACTCTAAGGTATTACAAGGCAAGTATCCTCGAACAATCAACTCTTCCTATACTAAACCTATTCTAAGCAAACAAGAAAGAAAAAGGAAAAGAAGAAATAGAAAGATCTCACAAGGTACTCCAAGCAATGCTAATGAATAGACTTAAGAAGAAGTATAAACCTTCATGACGCTCCAAAAGCAAAAGCAAGGATAACATTCCATGCGAGAAATAAAAAGCTATATACAAAGAGAAATGGTTAGGAACTTCTAAACAAAAATTCGAAACATCTAAACTGAGACAGAAATGATCATAGAATCAGAGAAGCAGAATCAAATATTAGAGAGAAAACTCATCCATCCAGAAATCAATCATTCAGCAGGAAAACAACGATCAATCAACAGACCAACATCATATCATCATCATCAGAAAACAAAAATTATCATCATAAATCATCAGCAGAAATGAGATAGAAACTCAAAGATAGAACCGCAGTGAACCATAGAAGCAAAGGGGAGACCAAAGCAACACAATAAACATAAGAATACTCCCCCAAGCCTAAAGTGAGCTACCTCCCCCCCCTCCCCAAGCTAAAACCTAGCAACTAGCAGGCAAAAAAACAACATCAAAGAAAAACAAGCATAAAAGGGAGGGTAGCCAATATGGTATCACTCGGCACTATGGTAAGGGGTAGAATGGGTACTCCCCTCACCGACATCAGAAAAGGCATGGCTAACAACATCATCGACCAACATCGGGCTTTTACCTTTCAACCTACTCTCCCTCTGAGCCTTATCCCTAGAAAAATAGTGAGACCAATCATCAAGAACCGGCTCACCCGAGAGCCCCTATCGACCAAAGGTTTCGGAATTAGGGAAGGGGTTTGGGTTAGCCGGGTCATAAGTAAAATCACAACCTCCGGGCCTTTTATAATCGTAGGAGGCTAGAGTGGTCCATCTAATTGCATTGGGGGCACATGGGGCCCCTCCCAATAAGGGTAGCACAAAGAAGGCCCTTGTTCCGGGTCATATGGGACCCATTTGGGGTATGGCTCCTTGTTGGATCGGGAGGTAGGGGTAATTCACATAAGGCTCAATCTCCCCTCTCATCACATGTAAGTCATAGATTTTTCTAGCATGATAGTCATATCATAGCACAAAGTCATTTTCCAAAGGTGAAGAATTCAACACATTGGCAATGGAATCATTCTTTGCATGCAAAATTAACAAATCACAATTAGAAGAAGAAGATGAAGAGGAAGAGATTAAAGGAGTACCTCCCCGGGACACCGGGGGCAAATCTTGAGGGAGAGTATGAACGAGAACATAGGGGTTGATGCGAAGGTTGGGCGGAGGAGCTCGCTTGAGAGAAGGATCAATAGGCCATTTGCTGGGCCGTCAAGGAAGAGGAGTGCCTACATACCGAGCGATGGCCTCCGGATGAGGGATAGGGCACCAATCTGTAGTCCGAGAAACCTTACAAATGAACAAATCCTCTTTAGTAGTCCGCTTCAAAAACTTTTGGTTGATCAAAGCATATGTGTTGAGGAGGTAGGAGGGGGACTTCTCCCGACGGTCCCGAATGGGCTCAAGAGACAAGATCATCTTCTCATACTTCTTGTTCAGAGAAAGGCCAATGATGGTGATCAAACCGCCCAATTGGGTACTCTCGGAGAGGAATACACCATCACGAATGTCGACAAACCGATCTATCAACTGAGTCCCATAATCAATGACCCCAAATATCATCGGAAGGATGATTCGCTAACCACAACCAACTGAGTTCTTCCCTCGAGATTGCACCAAGAGACTCCTTTGAGAAAAAGGCATAGGTGAGAAGCCGATTAGAGTATCTCAAGGCCGGGTGAATTATCGAGGCCGCCTTGGAGTATTGAGGCTGGTAAGATCCCTTAACTGAGATGTGTCGCCACCATCGGCCCTCATTGTAATCATGATTGTTTTGTAACACCTCAAAAGCTGGGTAGATATACTCGGAATCTTCCGAAGGGGCAGGAAGCTTGAAAATCTCACTAAGGAAGGAGAGAGGGATGGAATGGTCGTTGTTAAACATCCAGAACTTTAATGTACAAACAGTCCCACCATCCACTTTTTCTTCATGAACTTCAAGAGAGGAGAGGAACTCAAAAGTGAGACGAGCATAAGTCAGAGCATTTAAGCTAATGAAATCCTCCAAAACAAGATTTTGGGCCAAATGCCTCACATCCTCATCAATACCAAGCTTTAATTTGTAGTCGTTGATCGATCATAAAACCTTGTTGATAGAAACGTTCGGGAAGAAAGCCGGACAAAGTTCTCCTAATGCTCGCTCTTTGAAAATTCAATACCGTAAGTCTCACTCACATTTGGTGGGGGTGGCACCACCTCACGGGAACTAGAGCCATAGGCTCGTTTAGGACGCTGGAGGGGAGCCATCTACACAAACAAACCAAGACAATATTCAAAGGCATGGAAGAGATGGTGCTCACAACAAGTTGCATAACAAAAATGGATGAATCCACAACAATCATTGAGCTAGAATGAATAATTTGGCACATAATAAGTATGTAAGCACATTCAAACCACAATCTAAACAAGGATTCACAAGCCATTTGAGAATAAAGAGTGAGCAACAACATTCATACAAAGAGAGTGAACAATATTCATAAGCACTATGACCATTTCAAAAAGGGTGAAGACCAACAATGGTGGTAGCAAGATAGTAGCACAATCAAGAAAAACCATAGCATCACAAATTCATATATTCACCAATAATCATCATGAATGCAAAATTTGGGGACATGAAATAGGTAAAGTAGAAACACCATTAAAGCATACATCATAACATTCAAATCAACAACACAATACAAGGTGTGAAATTTATCATGAAAATCAATTGAAATAGAGAATTCATACCTTGAATGATGGTTTAATTCAAATGAAATGGAGTACAAAGCGCAACTACTAGCAAACAATCCCAAAATTGCAAGTTCTAAAAACCCCAATCAACAATACCCAAATTCTCAACTTTGGTGAGAGAAAATCAATTTCAAAGCATAAAATTGAGTATTTGAAGTGATTATCAACCAAGAAAGTTGAAAAATGATGATTTTATGACGAAATATAGTAGCAAAAATAGGGAGAATGCTTGAACACTACAAAGAAAAATGAAGCAAAATGAAATAGGAGAGAGAGAGAAAAGAGAGGGATGCGTTTAAGGGGGACACAACAGAGGTGCGCGCCCGCGCAGGCCTCTTGCGCGCCCGCACAATCCTAGTGTGCGGCCGTGCCTTTCTGGGTTGCATATGCCCTCGAGCAATTTTGGTGCGCACACCGGTGCACATAAACCCCATGATGATGATAAACACAAACATAGGCAGTTTCTAAACCCTTTTTCAGTGGGTTCAACATCCATAATTCATGAACCCACCATCATGAACCCACCAAAGCTCAATTCTTACTCAAACCTTCCAATAAGCACAAGGAAACTTCATCTTCAAAATTTGCTACCAAGATTGTTGGCAAACTAACCTCCATCATCTCAAACTACCTAAAATCACAACAAACAAAGAAAATTAGTTAGTCCATAAGCACCAAGAAGAAAGATAAAATCAAAAGGAAAATGGAAAGAAAGTTAGAAAGTCGGGTTGCCTCCCGAGAAGCGCTTGTTTAACGTCATTAGCTTGACGTTCTCCACCCCTTCTCAAGGGGGATCATAAAGATTCATTCTATGAACAAGGCCAACAAAAATACCATTATAATACTTCTTTAGCCGGTGGCAATTGACTTTGAAAGGAGATGATGAATCCATTGAAGAAATTTCCACAACTCCATTAGGAAAAACTTCTTGCACCATGAAAGGGCCACTCCATCTAGACATGAGCTTTTCAGGGAACAATTTCATCTTGGAATTGTAGAGGAGGACCTTGTCACCAACACAAAACTCCTTATTCTTGATAAGCTTGTCATGAGCTTCCTTAGAACTCGCTTTGTAGGTGCTAGCACAATTATATGCATCAAGTCGAAGCTCCTCTAACTTATTAAGATCTGACCTCCGTTGTTCTCCCGCACTTGCTAAATCAAAGTTGATTTTCTTGATTGCATAAAGAGCACGGTATTCAAGTTCCATCAGAAGATGGCATGATTTGCCATAGACAAGACGATATGGAGTGGTGGCTATAGGAGTCTTAAATGCCGTTCGATATGCCCACAAGGCATCATCAAGTTTGTCCGCCCAATCTTTTCTATTTCTAGCAACTGTCTTCTCAAGAATTAACTTGATTTGACAATTTGACACCTCAACTTGACCACTTGTTTGAGGATGATAAGGAAGGCCAAAACGTTGATGAACCCCATGCTTTTTCAACATCTTTCGAAAAGCATTGTGCACAAAATGTGTGCCATTGTCACTAATCACCGTCATGGGAACATCGAACCTTGGGAAAGTGATCTTTTTGAACAATTTCATCACCACATTGTGGTCATTTGTTGGGGAGGCAATGGCGTCAACTCATTTTGACACATAATCCACCGACACAAGAATGTATTGGTTCCCATAAGAAGAAGGAAACGGTCCCATGAAATCAATTCCCCAAACATCAAATACTTCCAACTTAAGGATTAGTTGTTGAGGCATTTCATTACGCTTTGAGGTGTTCTCGGTACGTTGACTAGGGGTGTACAAAAACTGGTCCGGACCTGAAAACCGACCTGAACCGGACCTGTTGGGACCGGACCTGATCCGGACCTGTAGATTCAGGTCCGGTCCCGGTCCTTGAAATTTAAGGATTCCGGGTTTCAGGTCCGGTCCGGGTAAAACCCGGAATTTTCAGGTCCGGACCTGAAACCGGTAAAGCTACTTTTTTATATTTAATAAGTCTAAACAAGTCCATAAACAGGTCCAAACAGGTCTAACAGGTCCAAACAGGTCCATAAACAGGTCCAAACAGGTCCATAACAGGTCCAAACAGGTCTAAATAGGTCCAAATAGGTCTAAACAGGTCCAAACAGGTCTAAACAGGTTAGCAATTTTATATAATTTTAAAAAAAAACAAAAAAAATCAATAATCAGGTCTATTCAGGTCCAAACCCGGACCGGACCTGATTTTTCAGGTCTGGACAGGAACCGGACCTGTTGATTCAGGTCCGGTCTCCGGTCCTTAAAAATCAAGGATTCAGGTCCCGGTCCATTCAGGTCCGGGTCAGGTCCGGTCCGGTTTTGGACCGGTGTACAGCCCTAACGTTGACATCGATCACATGACTTGACAAAACCCCATGTATCCTTGAGGAGATAAGGCCACCATAAACCACTTTGAAGAATCTTAGTAGCGGTTTTAGAAACACCCATATGACCACCACTAGGATCCGAATGACCCATCTTCAAAACACTTGGCACCTCCTCATTTGGAACACAATGCCTCAACAAGCCATCAAATCCTCTTTTATACAAGATGGGATCATCCCACAAATAGTGCCTAGCCTCTCTCTTAAGCTTCTTCTTTTGATTTTTGGAGAATGAAGGTGAAAACTCCCCACATGCGAGGTAGTTTACCAAATCGACAACCATGGAAGCTTGATGAGTGTCATTTATGGCACTCATAGGGTAGTCTTTTAGGTAATTTCTTTCCCCTTCTCATGCTTTCTTCTCTTAATTTTGGTCCTTTTTCCTTTAGTTTCTCTTTTATTTATGTTTCTCGTGTTTTTATCGTGTTTTCCTTTATTTTGCTCTTTTTCCCTTTTATTTCTTTTCTTTGTTTACTTGTGTAGGTATTGTGAGGATCGCCTTGGCAAAGGATGCAATTCGGGACCTCAATGATCAAGCAAGGAAGAAGCATTTGACTAGAGAGGGCTTAGAGAGGCCTTGGAGAGGCCTCGGAGAGGTCTCCAAGGTACTTCCAGCAGGCCGCGGGCGTGGGCCCAAGACGAGAAAAAGTGTCAAAATGAGGCAGGAACTCCCCGCGGTTGCCCCGAGGGCTTCCTGCGGGCGCGGGTAAAATGGAGAGGTCTCTCCCCTCAAAGAGACCGCGGCCCCCTGATCAGCCTTGGGGAGCAGGGGATCTTGCCGCGGGCGCGGGTCATTTCCCCGCGGGCGCGGGCCCCTGATGCCGCGGGCGCGGGTGCTGCCCAGACAGCCCGCGGAGGGTTCCGTACCCATTTTTCCGCGGGCGCGGGTCTATCGGGAGAGGGCGCGGGAGCTGCCGTTTTCTTCTTAGCTTATAAATAGAATTGTATTTCCTTTTTGAATCTAACTTTTTGATAATATTTCATTAGCTTAGTTTAAGAGAGAGAAGTTAGAGAGTTCTTGGTTTTGGATTTGTAACTCAACATTTGATCAATCAAGTTTGGATTTCTTCATTTTCAATCATCAATATTAGTGAGAATCTCTTCCTTCTTTCATCTCTTACTTACTTGCTATTTGATTTTTTTTTGCTTGATGCTTGTTTTTCTTGGATTTGAGTTTGATAATATTGAATACTTTGATTTCTATTAGATTTTGATATAGAATGATGACCAATGCAATTTCTAGTTATTTGGTTTTGAATCTCACCATGATTAGTGAGTAGATTAGTTGCTAGGGAAAGGGGGAAGCATGTTTGATTAATGGAAATGCTAGTTGATGCTCTTTGATTGGTTGATTTGTTGCAATTAAATTGGTTGACATAGTTTTGCATGAGATTGATTAGATTAGGATTGATCACCCTATAAGATTAATCTAGATTGCATTGCAACTCTTAATGACATGACCAATTGATTTGAAGGTTACTCTAATTGATTGAGTTTGCTTGTGATTCTTCTTGGTTTGCCTTTCATAGTGACCACTAGATTAGCCTATAGGAGATAGCATTTGAACTCTCTTGATTGCTACTATTGTTTGTCCATTGCAATACTTGAATTAATTGATTGAGCTTTAATCTAGCATTATCATTGATCTTGCATGTGGAACCCATATCCCTAGTGTTTAGACCCTTGATTACTTGTTGAATTTGATCTAGTTCACTTTAGTACCAACCATAATCTCATTTTCGACTTCGAGGTAGCTTGACTTAGACTTTAGTTTTCATCATTGCATTCCCTTGGGATCGACCCTTAACTTGCCCTATATTCATATAAGGTTGGTTAGGTGTTTACAAATTTAGTTTGGCTTGGGGAAAGGGTAGATAACGACATGCATTTTCCTCTTGTCAAAATGGCGCCGTTGCCGGGGAATGCTATTGGTGCTTAGCTTTTGTTGTTGAGTCTACTTCATTTTACAAAAAAAAAAATACAAAAAGATTTTGTTTCTTTAGGCTACACTTGTAGCCGTGCAACTAATATTTTTCTTTGAGTTATGCATGCATAGAACCCGTGATCGTTCCTTTGTTCCCCTTGATCCGGAAATTGAGAGAACTCTTTCAAGAAGAAGAGTGGCTAATAGATCCTTGGGTTATAGTTCTTCAAGTGAAGAAGAAATTCAAGAAGAGCAAGGCATGGGTGAAAATCCTAGAGTGGCCTTGAAGGAGCTTCGAGTGCCCGGGGCATATAGGTTTGAGAGCGGAATAGCTCCACCTACTACACCGGTAAATGACTTCGAAATTCGGCCGGCAATGATCACCTTGATTGAGAGAAGGAAATATAGTGGGGCCGAGAATGAGAGCCCATTGAACCATCTAAAGGAGTTTGAAAAATATTGCAACACCATCAAAGTCAATGGGGTTTCTCAAGAATTCATCCGCCTCAAGTTGTTCCCTTTCTCTCTAATAGGAAGATCTTTGGAGTGGCTAGACAAAGAGGTGAAGCCTAACTCCTTGAGAACTTGGGACGATGTCACAAAGGCTTTCTTGTCCCGCTTCTACCCCCAAAAGAAGACGGCGGAGGCAAGAGCCTTGATTCAAGGGTTCAAGCAAAGGCCAAGTGAAAGCCTTTACGAAGCATGGGAGAGATTCAAAGAGTATCAAAGGGAGTTCCCTCACCACGGAATCCCCACATACCAAGTGATCCAAATCTTCTATGGCGGTTTCAGTCCCCAAGGCAAGTCATGCCTTGATGGAGGGGCCGGGGGCCCTATCATGAACAAAACCGAAGAAGAAGTTGTGGACATCATTGAGGACGTGGTGACATACTATAGGGTTTGGCAAGATGGGGAGAGGGACTCTTCAAGCAAGCAATCTTCATTATACTCGGTGGACCATCTAAATGAAATCAACAACCTTTCCTCCCAAATGACAAACTTAGGAAAGGAGGTCACCGCAATCAAAGCTAAATTGGAGAGCACTTCTTCCCCTTCTCAAGCCTCGAATCTTCCCTCCCAATTTAAGGGGAGAGGTACTCCTTCTAACTCTCAACCCCCTCCCTCTTCACATAATATGCCTGTGGGTTTCTTGTTTTGTGATGCATGTGGATCGTATGATCATGACTCTAGTACTTGTCCTAATGAATGTGTTGATGAGTTTGATAACCATGAGAGTGAACATGTGAATTATGTGTCGAATAATAATGGTCAACGGTTTGATAATCAAAGAGGTCAATGGAATAGGAACTACCAAGGCCAAGGCAATTTTGACAACTATAACCAAGGTGGTGGTTATAGAAACCAAGGGAACCAAGGTTCTCGTGGTAGCTATAATAATCAAGGTTATAGTAGCCAAAATCAAAGACAAAATTATGGTAATCAAGGCCAAAGTTATGGTAACCAAAACCAAGGTTATGGAAATCATAACCAAAGTAGTGATAATCATAATCAAGGTGGTGGAAACCATAATCAAGGCTATGGCCAAAGTCAAAATAGGAGTAATTGGAACAATCAAGGACGGGGTAATTTTCAAAATAATTCTCAAAGAGGTCCCCCACCCGGGTTTGTTCCAAAGACTCAAGGTGAAAGTTCATATTCTCAACCTTCTTCACCTAGGACTAATTTGGAGGAGATAATTGAAAACCAAACCAAGTTGTTGAACACATACATGGCCGTAAGTGATAAAAAATTCAATGAAATGATGACCCACAATAAAATGCTTGAAAACCAAATCTCTCAACTTGCTAATGCCTTGAAAGATCATGCAAGCCCTTCTTCTTTACCTTCCCAAGGTCTTGATCCCAAGAAACCCGTGAATGCTATTGTTACAAGGAGTGGAAAGGTTCTTGAGGAGAGATTGCCTAGGAAGGGTGTAGATAAGGAGATTCCTAGGGAGGTTTTGGTTGAGGATGAGGGGAATAGGGCATCATTGGATGAGGTAGTGGTTGAGACACCTAGAGAGGTGAGAGTAGAGAAAGAGATTGTGAGACCCAAGCTCCCCTACCCACAAAAATTCATGAGACACAAATTGGATGAACAATTTGGGAGATTCATTGAGATGCTAAAACAACTCCACCTTTCTCTACCTTTTACCGATGTGATCAACCAAATGCCAAACTATGCCAAATTCCTCAAAGACATTTTGAGTGGGAGAAGAACTTGTGAGGTTGTGGAGACCATCAATTTGACCGAAAATTGTAGTGCTATCATCATGAACAAAATGCCACCCAAGTTGAAGGACCCCGGAAACTTCTCCATCCCTTGTGCCATTAACAAGATGCAAATTGATAATGCCTTATGTGACTTGGGAGCTAGTGTGAGCCTAATTCCATATTCGGTTTATCAAAGACTTGAGCTAGGGGAACTCTTACCTTCTAACATTACCTTGCAATTAGCGGATAGGTCTATCAAATTTCCAAAAGGTAAGGTAGAAGATGTCCCTTTGAGGGTGGGGAAGTTTGTGTTTCCCGTGGATTTTGTTGTTCTTGAAATGGATGAGGATGCCACCATTCCGATCATTTTAGGTAGACCCTTTCTTGCTACCTTGGGAGCCATGATTGATGTGAGGAGTGCTAAGATCTCCCTTAAGGTAGGAGAAGAGGTTATAGAATTTGATTTGAATGAGAGCACGAAGTATCCATGTTCTTCTTTGGAAAATTGTATGATGATTGATTCACTTGATATTGTTGTGTCTTCCATGCATGAGCGCTTGCTCACTTCTAACGATGCTCTTGAGAATGTTTTGTTGAACAAAGACAAGGCAGGTGCTTCATGCAAGGAGATGACTTTCTATGAGGAGTTACTTGATGGAAGTGTGGAGGACGTGGATGAGCAAACATGTTTGAAAATCTCAAGCAATGAAGCTTTGCAAGTGGCCACATCACAAGAAGGTAATGGTGTGCCTATGGTGGAGCTCAAACCTCTACCATCACACCTTAAGTATGAATTCTTGGGCCCTCATTCCCCTTACCCCGTGATAGTTAGTGCATCCTTGAGCGAGAGCCAAGCTCAAGCGTTATGTGGTGTTTTGAGAAAACACCAAGGTGCTTTGGGGTACACAATTGATGACCTTAAAGGTATAAGCCCCGCCTTGTGCCAACACCACATAGCGCTTGAGGAAGGCGCCCTTCCCTCTATTGAACGACAATGGAAACTACATCCGCAAATGGGAGAGGTAGTTAAGAAGGAGATCACCAAGCTATTGGATGCGGGAATCATATTCCCCATCTCTAGCTCTAGGTGGGTCTCCCCCGTCCATGTCGTTCCAAAGAAGGGGGGCATGACCGTGGTTGAGAATGAGAAGGGTGAGCTCATTCCAACTAGGACGGTCACCGGTTGGCGGATGTGTATAGACTATAGACGTCTAAACACATCTACCAAGAAGGATCACTTTCCTCTTCCATTTATTGACCAAATGCTTGAGAGACTAACAAGGCACAAGTTTTATTGTTTCCTCGATGGGTATTCCGGATTCTTCCAAATCCCCATCCACCCTAATGATCAAGAAAATACCACATTCACTTGTCCTTCGCCTACCGGAGAATGCCCTTTGGGTTATGCAATGCACCCGCTACTTTCCAAAGGTGCATGATGAGTATCTTCGGAGATATGTTGGAGGAGGAAATGGAGGTCTTTATGGATGATTTTTCGGTGGGGGGTGTTTCTTTCGAGGAGTGCCTTGTGAATCTTGAGAAGTGTTTGGCAAGATGTGAGAAAGTCAACCTTGTTTTGAATTGGGAGAAGTGCCACTTCATGGTGGAGGAAGGTATAGTGCTTGGGCACAAGATTTCAAATAGAGGCATTGAGGTGGATAAGGCCAAGATTGATGTGATTGAGAAACTTCCACCTCCGGTGAATGTCAAAGGAGTGAGATCGTTCCTTGGTCATGCGGGTTTTTATAGGAGATTTATTAAGGATTTTTCACTCATTGCTAAGCCCCTAAATGACCTTCTTCAAAAAGATGTTGAGTTCAATTTTGATGACAAATGCTTGAAGGCATTTGATAGATTGAAGGAGGCCCTAATCTCTACTCCTATTGTTCAAGACCCAAGGTGGGATCTTCCTTTTGAGTTGATGTGTGATGCGAGTGATTGGGCGATTGGAGGTGTTTTGGGACAACGGGTAGACAAGAAACTTCATGTGATTTACTATATGTCCAAGACTCTCAATGGGGCTCAAAAGAACTACACAACAACAGAAAAAGAATTTTTGGCAATTGTGCACTCTTTTGAGAAATTCCGGTGTTACTTGTTGGGTTCCAAGACCATAGTCTTCACGGATCATGCGGCCCTCAAGTATCTCTTTGCCAAGAAAGAGTCCAAGCCAAGGTTGATTCGATGGGTGCTTGAATTGCAAGCTTTTGAGATTGAGATTAGGGACAAGAAGGGTGCGGAGAATGTTGTGGCGGACCATCTTTCTCGCCTTGAAGGGGATCAAATTCATGATGATGGTCTACCAATAGAAGATAGAATGCTTGATGATTTCTTGTATGCCATAGAGGTGAAGGAACTCCCATGGTATGCCGATTTGGTCAATTTTCTAGCATGTGGGGAGTTTCCACCCTCTTTCTCCAAGAACCAAAAGAAGAAGATCAAAAGAGAGGCAAGGCACTATTTGTGGGATGATCCTATCTTATACAAACGTGGGGTTGATGGCTTACTTAGGCGTTGTGTTCCAAATGAAGAGGTGCCTAGTGTTTTAAAAATGTGCCACTCGGACCCTAGTGGTGGGCACATGGGTGTTTCCAAGACCGCTACCAAGGTTCTTCAAAGTGGTTTTTGGTGGCCACATCTCTTCAAGGACTCATGGGGCTTTGTTAAGTCGTGTGACCGATGTCAACGAGTTGGGAACATTTCCAAGCGAAATGAGATGCCTCAACAACCTATCCTTGAATTGGAGGTGTTCGATGTGTGGGGAATTGACTTCATGGGACCATTCCCCTCTTCATACGGGAATCAATATATCCTTGTGGCGGTGGACTATGTTTCTAAGTGGGTTGAGGCCATTGCCTCTCCAACAAATGATCACAAGGTTGTATTGAAGTTATTTAAGAAGATCATCTTTCCAAGGTTTGGTGTCCCAAAAGCGGTGATAAGTGATAATGGATCCCACTTTGTCCATAATGCCTTTCAAAAGATGTTGAGGAAACATGGTGTGCATCAACGATTTGGGATTCCCTACCATCCTCGAACGAGTGGCGAAGTTGAGGTTTCAAATCGTCAAATCAAGCTTATTCTTGAGAAGACGGTTGCTCGCAATAGAAAGGATTGGTCGGACAAATTGGATGATGCTCTATGGGCTTATAGGATGGCTTTTAAGACACCCATTGGTACCACTCCATATCGCCTTGTCTATGGCAAATCATGCCATCTCCCGGTTGAGCTTGAACATCATGCCTTGTGGGCCATCAAGAAGATCAATTTTGACTTAGCAAGTGCGGGAGAGAAGAGGTGGTTGGATCTTCATGAGTTAGAGGAACTTCGGCTTGATGCTTACGATTGTGCTAGCACCTACAAGGCTCGATCCAAAGAGGTTCATGACAAGTTGATTGAGAAAAAGGAGTTTTGTGTAGGTGACAAAGTCCTCCTCTACAATTCTAGAATGAAGTTGTTCCCCGGAAAACTCATGTCAAGATGGAGTGGTCCATTCTTGGTGAAGGATGTTTTTGGTAATGGTGCCGTGGAAATTTCTCCTTTGGATTCCTCATCTTCATTTAAGGTTAATGGTCATCGGCTCAAGAAGTACTTTGATGGAGTGTTTGTTGGTCTTGTTCACAAAATGATTCTTTTCAAGCCACCTTGAGTGGGTGATGCACGTCGAGCTAACAACGTTAACCAAAAGCGCTTACGGGAGGCAACCCGGATTCTCATCTCATTTTTCTTTTCTTTTCTTTTCTTTTCATTTTCCTTGATTAATTTTTGATCTTATGTTGTGTTGGTTTTATGTTTGTTTTGTAGGTTGCCTATTGTCATCACTTGTTGGAAAGAAGGGGTTTTATGAAGAGTTTAGAGTGTAGGGGAGAGGGCTCCCCGAGGGCTTGGAGAGACCTCGGGGGCCTCTTCAGCTTTCAAAGGCAATTACAATCAGGAACTCCCCGCGGTTGCCCCGCGGTCTCTCCGCGGGCGCGGGGGAGTTTAGAGAGGTCTCGGAAAATTGGAGAGGGCGCGACCCCTATTTCAGCAAATTTCTCAGTTTTTGATCAGGAACTTCCCGCGGTTGCCCCGCGGTCTCTCTGCGGGCGCGGGAAGTTTTGGAGAGGGCGCGGCATCCTTGGAGAGGGCGCGGCAAACATCAGGTATAATTTCTTTAATTTTTGACAGGAACTCCCCGCGGTTGCCCCGCGGTCTCTCCGCGGGCGCGGGAGAGTTCCCGAGACCGCGGCTCTTTCGGGAGAGGGCGCGGGTATCTGGGTTTCATAAACCCGTACGCCCTCTCCTCTCTCTCTCTCCTCTCTTATTTTCTCACCTCCTCTATACTTTTCCCCTTTCTCTCTCTACAAACCTCTCAACCCTAACCCCAATTCATCAATCTCTCTAACTTCTCTTCACATTTTCCATCAAATCTTCACTTAATCTACCTTAATTCTCAAATTTCATCACCCCTACTCGTGTTTCTCGTGGTTTTTCGGCAATTTTCGATAGTGTGTGGTGCTCTAAGCTTGATTTGAGTCTCCAATCTTGGTATACTTCTAACCTTTGTATTATTCTTGTCAATTTCACTTGATTTCTTTACATTGGTTGGTTTATCTTGATTTTGAGCATGATTTTTGTGTTTCATGGTTATTTTTGTGAAATTTGGTAATTTTGAGTGATGATTGATTTTTCTTGATAAATCTTGCATATATTTGATAGATGATTGTTGATATTGGTATTTGTTGTTGGAATTTTGGTTGTTGTGTTGACTGAAACAGGTACCTTGTAGTTTTTGGGGGTTCGGTTGGATTTGAAAGGAGGATTGTGAGTGTTTGAGGTGTTTGGTGTTTGTTTGAGGAGGTTGGAGTATTTCTTGTGTATTTTTGTGAATTTGTGTGATAAAAATGAATTTGTTGAGAAAAGTTAAGAGTAGCAAAAACCGCTCGAACCAATCTCCCGGCCAAACTTCTCAAGGCCAATCCTCAAACCCTCAACCCCAAACACATTCCTCAACCCAAGATGACGCCCTTCCTCCTCTGCCACCTCTAAAATTGTGGAACCGGTCTAAACAATTGCCCATCTATAACAAAATGAAAGACCGAAAGTTTAGACCCACCCGCCATTATTTTCGTGATGACATGGCCAAGCTAGGCATAGATAATGACCTTGATGTACTCCTCGAAAACCTAAGCTTGGGTGAGTTTTTGAAATCTAACCCCCGAACCTACTTGGAGCCTTCATTTGAGTTTTTCTCCACCTTTGAATTCAATAGGGTAGGGGAAACCGACTACATCATCTCCTTCCAACTCTTCAATGTAAAGCACACCATGAACCTAGCCGAGTTCAATGTTGCCCTAGGTTTCAACCCAAATGGTGATATCTTCGAGCCCCTTATCTCCCTTGCCCAAAGTGAGTACAATGAGGTTGCTTGGTGGAGAACCATAGCCCACAAAAAATAGTTTGACTCCAAGATATCCCTTGCTAGTGAGATCATCCATCCGACCCTTAGGATCCTACATAGAATTCTCGGGTACTCGGTTTATAATAAGCAAGATTTGGGAAAGTTGTCTCGAGAGGAGATCTTGGTTTTGTGGATGGCTACTAAGCCGGAGTTGGGATCTAGGATAAACTTTGGCTACATTTTCATGGAGTGTTGCAAGGAGATCATGCATGGGGTTAAGACGGGGGAGATTCATTGTGGGGGCATGGTGACCCGTTTAGTGCGGTATTTTAACCAAGAACGGTTCTTAGAGTCTTGCACTCCGGTTGGAGGGAGTGAAGACATTTGGATTAGTTTGAGGCAGGTTAACACCCTCCGTTTCATAACTAGTACTAGGAGAGCCGGTACTTACTCTTGGCTAGTGAGGAATACCCACCATTGCCTTCTCCCTAACCCGGCCGCTACCTCCATCTTTCGCCAAGCTAGGAATGTTTGGATGGTCCCTAGGGACAATGGTAGGATAGATGAGGATAAGATGGAGGAGGATGCAAATTTTGTTGAGGGAGCCGGGTTTGAGGGAGTGCATGAGGAGGAGGAGGAAGGAAGAGGAGAAGAACAAGAGGAGCAACAACAACAACAACCGTTTCATCAACAACATGAGCATTTCCAAGAGGATGCTCAAGGAAGAAGAAGAGAGAGAAGACAACAACGACAACAACAACATCAACATCAACAACAACAACAAGACTTCCAAGGAGATGCTTATCCCCGGGAAATGGAGACCATGAGAGCCCACATGGAACGCATGCAATTGAGCATGCAAGGTATGTTTTCTGACCACCAAACTTTATCTTATCAAACTAGCGCCTTGTATGAAGCTAGTGTACGTAGGGGGGAGGTCGCACCCCCGGTCAACTATCCTTATGTGCCGCCCCAACAAGGGCCGGTACCTTCCCGGGGTGGTGACGGCCTCCCTACGTACCCTTATTGGCAAGGGGTTGAGACTCCCGATGTGCCAAGGCGCAACTTCCCGCCCTATGATTATAGGGTCTCGGGGGGGAGTGATTACAGGGGTGACCCCGCTTATTATTATGTTGACCCCCGTCACCCCGAGCCCCTTGTTTAACAAGAGCCCTTTGACCAATTGACCCCATCCCAACAAGACCTATTTAAGGGTCATTATGGATTTCCTCCCGGTTTCACCGGAGGTTGGGATGAGGGTGATGGTTTTGGAGGTGATGATGGTGCCGGCCCCAGTGGCCAATAGTCCCCTTTTCGCATGTTTGTTTCCCTTTTTGTTCTCCCCTTTTCCCTATTTTTGCATGTTTGTCGGCATCGGGGTCGATGCTTTCATTTTGTGAGGGGGGGAGGGTCAAAAAGGATGTGTTAGCATGGGGGCGGCACCTTGGGCTCGGTGGGAAGTTTTTGATAAGGTTTTTGGTGGATCTTGGCTATTGGTCTCGATGTTATGTTGCTTGTTGTTGATTATTTCTTCGGATGATGGTTTTTGGGAACTTCTTGAAAAAAAATAAACAAAAAAATTAATTTTTGGTTTTGATGATGATGGGTTCTTCTAGGTTTTTGTATATAGTTAGTGTTTAAGTGTTTTTATTGTTTGCTTTTGTTTGGAAGTTACTAACATTTTCATTTTGTATATATATAACTTTCTTTTCTTTTACTCACCTTGTTCGTAGCTCATGCTTTGGATTGCGGAACCCTTTGGAGAAGCTCGTTCTTACTCTTTGGGTACTTTAGTCTAGCACGGACGCTTGGTGAGGCCTTTCTTATTTACTCCTTTTTATTTTCACTTCTTTGTTTTCTTGGTTGCTTAGATTAGGATTAGATTTAGGGGAAGTTGAACGGTTCGAGGATGTATGAATTTAACACCTAGTGTGTTTGGGGTCTTTGGCGATGTGGCCATTAGACCACTTGTATGTCGATTGGGATAAACGTGTTATGATTGCATCTTTGCCGTTTCCTCTTTCCCTTTCTTTTCTTTATCTTAGTTTTCCATCTTTTCTTTTCTTTTCTTATCTTTTGTTCTTGTTGGTGTGCATATCTTTTTGAGGCTTTCTTTTTACTATTTCTCTTTTTGAATGTCGTACTTGTATGCAATGGACTCTTGCTTTTGAATAATAGTCTTCCTAGGTAATTATGGTATGCACGGTTTGAGATTACGTTTGGTTGATTCTAGGATAAAGCATGCTAAGATAGTTGTCTAGAACTAGGGGAATCATGAAACCAGATTCTACTCGTTTGTGGCATGTAGGTAGTTGCTCCCTATCTTTGATTTGATAACCTTAGTGAGTTTTTTCTACAACCATGTGAGATGTATAATTGTTCAAGCTTTCATCAAATTCTTGCATGAGCGGCATGGATCCTTGATTTTCGCAAACCTAATCTAGAATCTTAGCATATGATTCCTAAGACCGTGACCGAACTACCTAGGAAGGACAAAGGCAGCTTTTTCGGGGAGGTATTTTTCTTTTTTCTAGGATAGTCCCTTTTATGTTTACTTTTTTTTTTGGATTTGGGATACATTTACCTACTTGTTACCCCGGCCCTTTGAGCCTTCTTCCCTCTTTTCAAGCCGCATAATTAGATATTTTGAGCCTTTTGTTTCATTCTCTTTCTTTTTGGTTTTTGTGAAGCAAGGGTCAATGTTTGGTGATTGTGGTGTATGAAGTTGGGGTTTGGTTCGATTTGGTACACATATTTGAGTCGTTTTTGTGAATAATGGTAAATGCTTTTGTAAAAGCTGTCCGAATTGAGAAAGAGGCAAGGACTAATGCTTTAAAGGTGTATGAGAAATTTCAAAAAAAAAAAATAAATAAATAAAAAATAAAATAAAAAAAAAAAATTACTCCAAGTGTCTTTCACCTCTCTTTGCATTGAGGACAATGCTTCCTTTAGCTTGGGGGGGAAAGCGTTAGGTGTTCACGCTTTTTGGTATTATTTTAGTAGAGTATTTCTTTGAATAAGCTTGGGGGTGTTAATACATTTTTGTTTGGTGATTACTTAAGTTTGGTGTTGAGATTTGGCCGGTCTTTGCTTCACATTTTAGGATAACCACCAAATTTTAAATTTTTAGTCTACCTTAACCCTTCTTGCCTTACGTTACAACCTTGGGAAAGACCTTTGGACCTAGGAGTTGAGTCTTTCATCGGTGGAGGGAATCATAGGTTGTGGACTAAGGAAAGGGGATGCGAAATCAAGATGTCGAGTAGCCTAAAAACTTTGATCTTTTTCCGGTTCCTTCGCGGAATCTATGAGATGCTCACTAAGGGGAGATATGAGATTAGTAGGGGGAACGCGGTAAGACTGTTTGGGATGAAGGTGGAGTGTGATAACTAGTTCCTATGCTTAGCATATTTATGTTTCAATCAACCTTAGGTATCTTATAACGTGCATACCACAATTCACTTTAGAAAGGTTGTTATTCATTTGAATTATAGTCTCTTTGTAAAGTCCATTTCGTAAAGATTTTGTTTCCTTTTTCCTTTTTCTTTTCTTTCTTTGGTTTGCCTCTTGGGGGTTTTGGTGGAGAGTTATGGGTAAACTCTTAGGATACCCTTACGAGAGCATCACTCGTCCTCTAGGGCGATCTAGGGGTTCAAAATGGCTTGTTGTAGCTAAAAACAACCGCGATTCCTACGACAGTGAGTCCTAGTGTAAATTCTTACCCCTCTTTTTCTTTTTATTTCGATTTGTCCCTTCTTATTCCTTCTTGGCCTTTGTTTTGCTCGGGACGAGCAAAAGTCTAGCTTGGGGGAATTTGATGAGTGTCATTTATGGCACTCATAGGGTAGTCTTTTAGGTAATTTCTTTCCCCTTCTCATGCTTTCTTCTCTTAATTTTGGTCCTTTTATCGTGTTTTCCTTTATTTTGCTCTTTTTCCCTTTTATTTCTTTCCTTTGTTTACTTGTGTAGGTATTGTGAGGATCGCCTTGGCAAAGGATGCAATTCGGGACTTCAATGATCAAGCAAGGAAGAAGCATTTGACTAGAGAGGGCTTAGAGAGGCCTTGGAGAGGCCTCGGAGAGGTCTCCAAGGTACTTCCAGCAGGCCGCGGGCGCGGGCCCAAGACGAGCAAAAGTATCAAAATGAGGCAGGAACTCCCCGCGGTTGCCCCAAAGGCTTCCCGCGGGCGCGGGTAAAATGGAGAGGTCTCTCCCCTCAGAGAGACCGCGGCCCCCTGATCAGCCTTGGGGAGCAGGGGATCTTGCCGCGGGCGCGGGTCATTTCCCCGCGGGCGCGGGCCCCTGATGCCACGGGCGCGGGTGCTGCCCAGACAGCCCGCGGAGGGTTCCGTACCCATTTTTCCGCGGGCGCGGGTCTATCGGGAGAGGGCGCGGGAGCTGCCGTTTTCTTCTTAGCTTATAAATAGAATTGTATTTCCTTTTTGAATCTAACTTTTTGATAATATTTCATTAGCTTAGTTTTAGAGAGAGAAGTTAGAGAGAAGTTCTTGGTTTTGGATTTGTAACTCAACATTTGATCAATCAAGTTTAAATTTCTTCATTTTCAATCATCAATATTAGTGAGAATCTCTTCCTTCTTTCATCTCTTACTTACTTGCTATTTGATTTTTTTTTTGCTTGATGCTTGTTTTTCTTGGATTTGAGTTTGATAATATTGAATACTTTGATTTCTATTAGATTTTGATACAGAATGATGATCAATGCAATTTCTAGTTATTTGGTTTTGAATCTCACCATGATTAGTGAGTAGATTAGTTGCTAGGGAAAGGGGGAAGCATGTTTGATTAATGGAAATGCTAGTTGATGCTCTTTGATTGGTTGATTTGTTGCAATTAAATTGGTTGACATAGTTTTGCATGAGATTGATTAGATTAGGATTGATCACCCTATAAGATTAATCTAGATTGCATTGCAACTCTTAATGACATGACCAATTGATTTGAAGGTTGCTCTAATTGATTGAGTTTGCTTGTGATTCTTCTTGGTTTGCCTTTCATAGTGACCACTAGATTGGCCTATAGGAGATAGCATTTGAACTCTCTTGATTGCTACTATTGTTTGTCCATTGCAATACTTGAATTAATTGATTGAGCTTTAATCTAGCATTATCATTGATCTTGCATGTGGAATCCATATCCCTAGTGTTTAGACCCTTGATTACTTGTTGAATTTGATCTAGTTCACTTTAGTACCAACCATAATCTCATTTTCGACTTCGAGGTAGCTTGACTTAGACTTTAGTTTTCATCATTGCATTCCCTTGGGATCGACCCTTAACTTGCCCTATATTCATATAAGGTTGGTTAGGTGTTTACAAATTTAGTTTGGCTTGGGGAAAGGGTAGATAACGACATGCATTTTCCTCTTGTCAAAGCTCCTTCATATTAACGGCATACAAGGAGTCATCAAGCATCCTATCTTCAATTGGGGAACCATCATCTTGGATTTGGGAATCTTTAAGGCAAGAAAGATGGCCAGCCACAACATTTTTCGCTCCTTTTTTTTTATCTCTAATCTCTATGTCAAAAGTTTGAAGCCCGAGCACCCAAAGGATCAACCTTATCTTGGATTCCTTTTTGACAAAGAGACATTTGAGAGCCGCATGATCCGTGAAGACAATAGTCTTAAAACCCAATAAGTAACAACGGAACTTTTCAAAAGCATGCACAATTGCCAAGAACTCATTTTCCGCTATTGTGTAGTTCCTTTGAGCTCCATTAAGGGTCTTTGACATGTAGTAGATGACATGAAGATTTTTATCCACCCTTTGACCTAGAACTCCTCCAATGGCCTTGTCACTAGCGTCGCACATCAATTCAAAAGGCAAATCCTACCTCGGGGCTTGGACAATGGGAGCAGAGATCAAAGCTTTTTTCAACTTGTTAAAAGCCTCCAAGCATTTATCATCAAACACAAATACGACATCTTTTTAAAGAAGATCATTGAGATGTTTTGCAATAAGAAAGAAATCCTTGATGAATCTTCTATAGAACCCGGCATGCCCTAAGAAAGATCTCACTCCTTTCACATTCACCGGAGGTGGAAGCTTCTCAATCACTTCAGTCTTTGCCTTGTCTACCTTTATGCCCTTGTGAGAGATCTTATGACCAAGGACAATACCTTCCTCAACCATGAAATGACATTTCTCCCAATTCAAAACCAAATTCACTTTCTCGCATCAAGCCAAACATTTATCAAGATTCTCAAGACACGCCTCAAATGAAACTCCACCTACCGAAAAATCATCCATGAACACCTCCATTTCTTCTTCTAACATATCTCCAAATATGCTCATCATACATCATTGGAAGGTGGCGGGGGCGTTGCAAAGCCCAAATGGAATTCTCCTATAGGAAAAAGTTCCATATGGACAAGTAAAAGTTATTTTCTCCTGGTCATCTGGGTGAATAGGAATTTGGAAAAACCAGGAATATCCAGAAAGCAATAATTCTTGTGCCTTGTTAGTCTTTCAAGTATTTGATCAATGAAGGGGAGGGGAAAATTATCCTTTTTGGTGGATGTGTTTAGACGTCGATATTCTATACACATTCGCCATCCCGTGACCGTCTTGTAGGAATGAGCTCACCTCTCTCATTCTCTACAACGGTCATTCTTCCTTTCTTTAAGATAACATGGACCGGGGAAACCATCTAGAGCTAGAGATGGGGAATATGATTCCGCATCCAATAGCTTAGTGATTTCCTTCTTAACTACCTCCCCGATTTGAGGGTGTAGCTTTCGTTGCCTTTCAATGCTAGGTGAGGCGCCCTCCTCAAGAGTGATACGGTGTGAACATAAAGCCGGGCTTATACCTTTGAGGTCATCAATTGTATAGCCCAAGGCACCTTGGTGCCTTCTCAAAACACCACACAACTTTTGAGCTTGACTCTCACACAAGGAGGAACTAATTAACAATGACGGGAAAAGTAGAATTGGGGCCTAAGAATGCATACCTAAGGTGTGATGGTTGAGGTTTGAGCTTTACAATTGGAACACCTTTACCTTCCTTGTTTGAGGCCACTTACAGTACATCTTGGCTTGAAATTACCATACAAATGTGATCATCACTCTCTTCCATGCTCTCATCATTGACTCTTTCAAAGAAAGCCATTTCCTTGCCATGCTCACCTATCTTTTCCTTGTTCAACAAAACACACTCAAGTGGATCATTAGAGGTGATCAAGTGCTCATGCATAGAATTCACAATATCATCCAAGATTTCAATTCTCATGCAATTTTCAAGTGAAGAACAAGGATATTTCGTGCTTTCATTCAAATCAAATTCAATAACTTCTTCTCCAACTTTGAGAGAAATCTTAGCATTTTTAACATTAATCATGACACCCGATGTAGCAAGAAAAGGTCTACCAAGTATGATTGGAATATTAGAATCCTCATCCATTTCAAGAACAACAAAATCAACCTGAATTACAAACTTTCCTACCCTCAAGGGAACATCTTCTACCTTACCTTTTGGAATCTTAATTGATGTATCGGCTAATTGCAAGGTAATGTTGGTAGGTGAATGTTCTCCTAACTCAAGTCTTTGATAAACCGAATATGACATAAGGCTAACACTAGCTCCTAAGTCACACAAGGCATTATCAATTATTTGCATCTTATAGATAGCACAAGGGATAGAAAAGTTTTCGGGATCCTTCGACTTGGGCAACATCTTGTTCATAATGATTTCACTACAATTCTCGGTCAAGCTAACCGTTTTCGCCATATCACAAGTTTTTCTTCCACTCAAGATGTCCTTAAGGAATTTTGCATAATTCGGCATTTGGTTAATGACATCGGTAAATGGAAGGGTAAGATGATGTTTCCTAAGCATCTCTATGAATTTGCCAAATTGTTCATCTAGTTTGTGCCTATTGAACTTTTGGGGGTATGGGAGCTTAGGTTTGATAATTCCTCTCACTTTCACTTTTTCTTTTTCAATTGGTTTTTCAACCACACCCTCATTCAAAGAGCTTTTTCCTTCCTCATCTTCAACCAAAACTTTCTTAGGACTCTCCTTAGCCTCACTCTTCTTAGGCTCTACATTCTCAAGAATCCTACCACTCCTTGTCACTATGGCATTAATTGGTCTCTTAGGATCTACACCTTAAGATGGTAGGGAAGAAGGGCTAGCATGCTCTTTCAAAACATTTGCCAATTTAGAAATTTGATTCTCTAACATCTTACTGTGAACCATCATGTCATTAAACTTCTTATCACTAGATGACATGTAAGTGTTCAACACCTTGATTTGATTTTCAATGGCATCCTCCAAACTACCTCTAGAAGGAGATGATTGGACATAAGAACTATCATTTTGACCTTGAGCCTTTGGAGTGAAACCGGGTGGGGGACCCCTTTGATTGTTGTTTTGATTACCATAATTTTGATTGTGATTCCTATATCCTTGCCCTTGGATTTGACCACCATAACCTTGGTGGTTATAGTTGCCTCGGAAACCTTGGTTTCCTTGGTTTCTATAACCCCCATTGTGGTTACAAAATTCCCATTATGATAGTTCCTATTCCCATTATTTCTTTGATTATCAAATTTAGGTCCAACATTGTTATTAGACACATAGTTCACATGTTCACTCTCTTTGCCAACATAATCATCACATCCATTAAAAGAAGCATTACGATAATTTAAAGCATCATGGTCATATGATTCACACAAATCACAAAACACAAAACCATTAGACATGTTGCTAGAAGGGGGAAGGGGATTTGAGTTAGGAAATGTACCTCTCCCCTTATTTTGGGAGGGAAGAATCAGTGCTTGAGATGAAGCACTCTCAAGTTTGGCTTTGATAAAGGTCATTTCCTTCCCTAATTCCGAGATTTGTGAGGACAAGTTGTTGATGGCATTGATGTGATCAACCGAGTACATCGAAGAACCATTTTATCTTGTTGTTTCACGCTCATCATCTTGCCAATCATATAATGCCACACTACATCTTCAATGACGTCCACCACTTCCTCCTCCGTCTTGTTCATTATTGGTCCTCCGGCTCCCGCATCAAGGCAAGATTTTCCTCAAGGGCTAAGACCTTCATAGAATATTTAGATGATTTGATAGGTAGGAATCCCATGGTGTGGGCACTCTCTTCGGTATTCCTTATACCTCTCCCATGCCTCATAAAGACTTTCATTGGGTTTTTGCTTGAAGCTTTGAATAAGAGCTCTTGCTTCGGCCATTTTATTTTGAGGATAGAACTGGGATAGAAACTCCTTAGTCACTTCATCCCATGCCCTCAAGGAGTTTGGTTTCACCTCCTTGTCCAACCACTCCAATGCTCATCTAATGAGAGAGAAAAGGAAAAGCTTAAGGCCAATAAACTCTTGAGAAATCCCATTCACCTTAATTGTATTGCAATACTTCTCAAACTCCTTAAGATGATTGAGAGGACTCTCATTCTTTGCACCACTATATTGACACCTCTCTATCAAAGTTATCATGGCCGGTCTAATCTCAAAGTCGGTTGTTGGTGTCGTAGGTAGAGCAATCCCACTCTCATACCTATAGGCTCCCGGAACTCCTAGCTCCTTCAATGCCACTCTTGAATTTTCTCCCATGTTTCAAATGACACTAGAGAACGACCACGTGCTCTATGCATACAATCTCAAAAGAAACAATTAGTAGTACGGCTACAAATATAGCCTAAAAGAAAGAAAATCTTTTTGTATTTTTCAAATAAATGGAATAGACTCAATCAACAATAGCAAATAACCATGCCATTCCCCGAAAACGGCGCCATTTTTGACGAGTGATAAACCTAGGTCGTTGGTAACTAAGTTCCCCGATCAAAACAGAATTTGTAGAACCAAACCCGACCCTAGGTATAGTTGTAAGTCCGGGTCGAACCCAAGGGAATGTGGTATTTACTAAGGTCTCAAGCTAAGCTATTCCAAATCCTAAATGAGGGTTAGTCTAGCAAACCTTGAAGGATTTATGTCTTCGTCGTGTGCAATTACTAGATATATAAATGGATCAAATTATGGAGATAATTAAGTTAGGACATTTGGGTCATCGTTTTATCATAGCTAGAGGTACTAACGATCTTTGGGCTAGTAAATAGCCCAAAGCCCAATTGGACGGATCCTATAAGGTCACAAAAAAGGTCTAGATTGGGCACGAAAGGACAAGGCCCATGATGGGCCTTTTCCTCTAGTATGGCCGGCCACATGGAGTGGATTTAAGGGTTTTGGGCTTCCTAACCCTAGTCTAATTATAATGGGATTATAAATAGACTAGGTGCCTAGGGTTTGCTATTAGTATGCAATTATCTGATCAATGTGATAAACCCTAATTAGCAAACACGAGACCAACCCCTCTCATACTCCTCTTTATCTCACGACTCTCTCCTCCTCCCTTGGCGCCAGTGTGGTGGTTCGTGGTGGTGGTAGATCGTGGTGGTCGGTTAGTCCAATAAAGGTGGTGATCGCGGTCTTCCTCAATCACTCGACCAATCTATTATTGGTGGACTGCTCATTCGAAGCTCGTGGACTAAGTAGAGGAGCAACACTTGAGGCTCTATTTTCTCCCTGATTTGTCAATCAAATTGCTACGTGGAATTCACGCTTCAAAGGTATGATTATGTGTCTTGTGTGTTATGCATGTGTTCTTGGGATTAGGTACTTTTATGAATATGATTCATGATTTTCCGCTGCATAGTACCTATAAACTCCTACAGTGGTATCAGTTAGCCTTTTGCATGAACGCGCTTGATCATATTAATACGATTAATTTGAAGTCCATGTTAATTTTATAATCAATTAAGAGGGAGAAATTAATTTAATTATAGTTCAATTGTTATATTTAATGTGATTAAACTTTTGGAATTGATTAAATATGATTTAATTATGCTCAAAATAGCCATGAAGAGGACCGAATTAAGCCCTAGATCATTCGAAATTTTCGAACCCTAGAACCCTAATTCAAATTATTTCTAAAATTCATAGCCCTAAAATATGATTTTGTGCTTGATTTTTGATTTAATTCGATTTGTTTTATGATTCATAATTTTAATCGGATTGATTTATGCATAAAAATGTTTTGTGTATGATCATTGATTTAATTTTAAGAGTTAGAATTAAATTAGGATTAATTTTATGATGAACCCTAATTTTAATATTGAATGATGATTTAATTTTAATTTTTTGACTGATTTGATTTAATTTTATAAAAGTTATTTTAATTAAATTAAAAACCTGGTGGCAGCCCAAGAGGGAGGGGAAGGGAGGGCGGAGGTCCGTGGTGGCTGTGGGCAGCAGCGTGCAAGCGTTGCACGGCTGCTGCCACGGCTGCCAGTGCTGCTACCACGCTGCTGCCCTTGCGGCAGTGGCTGCTGTTGGCAGCCAGCCACCGTGGCTAGCAAACCACGGTGGCCGGCGGTGGTGCTGTACGGTTTTTCAAAAAAAAATTAATTTTGAAAATTATTTCAAGATAAATATGATTTATTTTGGGATAAAATAAAATATTTTGAAAATATGGTCTTTTATTTGGATAAAATCTTTTATTTTAGGATAAAATCAAATATTCAAAAGTTGTTATATTTGACATTATCCATATTTAAAGTTGTTAAATTGGTAATTATCCTAATTAAAGTGGTTAATTATGGATAAGATTGATTAGGATATTATGAGCATATTCCAAAAAGATAATAATTGATTTAAATAATGTGATTATCCCATAATTTGATTAGGATAATTGATTTTAAAATTATTTGATTGGCTAATAATTAGGATAGAATCTCCTAAAGTTGTTAGGATAATCATGGAAGATTAAATATGATTTATCTTTCTAGATTAAAATAAGATTTGATTCTATCTCATACCTAAATTAAAATATATGATATTTTATGATTGGTCATGAATAATATATGATATTATCTAATTATGATTTAAAATATATGATATTTTAGGAAATGCGTTGCCATAATTATGAACCATTCGATGTTGTAGTTTAGACAAGCATGTTGAGTGATTTATTATATGGCACTTATATAATATATGATATTATGTTGCTATATATAGATTAGTATGGCCCATAGATTCTAAAATACGATATGCGCATCGTGATGTATTTTTTAATCTAAATACGGTCTGCGTACCGTTAAGTATTTTTGTAACTTTTATTTAAAGTAAATAGATTAGTTACTTAAATAGTGTTAGTCCAAAGAAGCCCATGAAGTGAAGGCCCAAAGGAACAAGGTGGATGGAGATCCATGATGATTCAAGTGGGAGCTTTTCATTTCTAGTTTTCTTAGGACTAAGGAGCCATACTATGTCATGTTTTATTGCATTAGTAGATTATGCATGTTAGATTTTATTTATGTTGATTGATGATGCGCTAGTTCACTAAATAATCACAACATAAATAAATCTAGGTCCCAGTAATATTAAGATTGTTTTTCCAATTATTTACCCAACAATCCTTTGATCGTAAGTGATGGGTTGGCCTCAGTAGAGTGTCACTTGTTATCTTGGGTAATTTGGGGTAGATCACGTTCTACATATTTAATTGGTTATGCTCAACAAGGTTACCTAAAGCGTTTAGAACCTTGATGCAAAGGGTAATAATTAAGCATGTGATGGTTAATTATTCAACCAAGAGTTACAAGAGTTGTAATCAGTAAAGAGTTTACTCACCTTGAAAATGTAATGCTTGATGGTAGGGCCTCAGTCCGGTCAACTATTACACAAATAAAGGATCTTGGAATCACTTCAAATTCAATTGGGATCAATTAATGTTGAATAAAGTGCTTTAAAGTTACCAATTTAATCGTTTATGGTACTTTAATGTTGAATTAAACATAATTATTAAACTTTGCCTTATTTTGACATAGATGGGTAGCCGTAATCACAATGACAACAATATTTACAATCTTCGACCATTCCTTGAGAAGGATAGGTTGACAGGAGAAAAATTTTCCACTTGGGAAATAATGCTAAGGCTCGTTCTGAAATCTGAAGGTAGAGAGGATGTCACTGACACCCCATTGCCAGGGCCTCTGCTAGAAAATGCAACTACGGCAGAAGTCAAGAGGCACAAGGAAGCTCATGATAGAGCTGTGCCTATCACTTGCTTGATGATTGCTACAATGGAACCTAGTCTTCAAAAGCGTTTTGAGGATCAGGATGCGTACACAATCATGCAAGAACTCAAAGCTTTGTTTAAGAAACAAGCTAGAGTCGAAAGGTACGAGCTTCATCGTGAGATTCTAGATTGTAGGATGTATAAGGGTGCCACAGTTCATGATCATGTTTTCAAAATGATCGGCCTTATTCAAAGTATGGAGAAACTAGGGCACCCATACAATGATGAGATGGAAAAAGACATCATTCTCCACTCACTTCCAAAAAGTTTCAACCAGTTTATCATGAATTTTAACATGATTGCGACTGCAAAGACTATGAATCAATTGCACGTAATGCTGGTTAGTGCTGAAAAGCAAATCCCTAAGGAACCTAAGAAGGAAATTCTTATGATTCAAAAGGGAAAGGGGTTCAAGAAAAAGGGGCAAAAGGCTAGTAGTGCTAAAAGCAAGGGCAAGCAAGTTGCCAAGAAACCTGAGAAGCCTAAGGCGAATCCAAAACCCAAAGCTGCAAGTGAAAGTGAATGCTTTTACTGCAAGAAGAAGGGGCATTGGAAACGCAATTGCCAGAAATACCTTGACTTCCTCAAGAAAAATGGAGCATCAACCTCAAGTATCTTGTTATAAACATTTAAACTTTCACTTAGGTATGTGATACCAAGTTGTAGTGCTCAACATTATTAATGTTGTGCAGAAGCTGCAAAGAAGTGAGGCTAGCATGGAATAGAGCTTGAAGGTGCACTAGAAGTGTTTGAGTGGCCAGAGATAGCTTCATAGTTTTAATTTCTGAATTTTATGATGATTTTAGAACAATTTCCAGTTTTTGATGAGACAATTTTTCAGTGTTACTTTGAATACTGATTCGTTTTTTACTTGGCTTGGACAAGTGTTGATCCATGACCAAGGTAATAAATTATTTTTATTTTGCTAGATATGAGTTATTTTGCTTTATGACATTGACAAAAGTAGATCACAAACGCAATTTTAGATGATTAAAGTAAACTTCCTTATAACAAAGTAAGATTAGGTCACATAAACCATTTTGGACATCCAAAGTTATATTGGGTGGACTCTTATTCTTATATGATTATGAATCACTTGAGAATTAGAAGTCATGCTTGATAAGGTAAGATGACCAAGTTGCCTTTTAGTTGAAAGGGTAAAGGAGCTAAAATGACCTTTTGGAACTCATACATATGATGTGTGTGGACCATAAGTTCAAGAATTAGCAAAAAGATTTAACTATTTCATTGCTTTTACTAACGATTTAAGTAAATATATCGATAATTACTTAATAAAGTAAAGCTTGAAATCATTGAAAAGTTCAAGAATTCCAAAATGAAATGTAAAATCAGTTTGAGATAAGAAATTTAACACCACAATATGATTGTTGTGATAAATATTTAACTTAAAAAGTAAATGATCATCTAAAGAGAATTGTTGAATTAGTTCACAATCCAGAAACATTACATTTAAAGTGTATGTAGAAAGAAGGAATCAAACTTTGCTTGCCATGGTTCGATCCTAGATTAGCTTTAATGATTTATAAATATCATTTGAGGATATGAATTACAACAACAATTGCGAATATACTAAACAGAAAACTAAACCAAAGCAGTAGAAAAGATGTCATAAGAGATATGATTTGGAAATGTTCCAAAAGTTATCTTTTCTAAACAGGATTAAGATTTATGAAGTCGATGTAAAATGTTTACAAAGATGACATAATGCACCCTAAATCAGACAATAATTCTTCATGGGTTTTCTCATGGAAACTAAGAGGTATTATTCCTACAATCGCGTAGAAACAATGTGTTTGTTGCTCGCGATAATGTTTTTATAGAAAGAAATCTCTTCCTACAAAGCCAAGTGGGAGTAAAGTTAGATCTCGATGAGATTCGAGACGAGCAACAAATGGATGTGGATAACACCACATCAGAGACGAAGACATATGAAATCAGCTAATTTGATAAACCATATGTCGAAGCAAGCTAATTCCACTAGAGAGGCTTCTATCATCCCAACTTGAATGAAAGGCTTAAAAGAGTTGAAGAAAATAATTCTATTGTTGCTCATACCTATTGTAGGTTACTTGGGATCAAAACAAACAGTTTGTTGAAATCTTGAGAAAAGGTGGATTCTAAAATTTTCCTATTAGAATGGTTAGAACCCATGCCCTACAAGCAAGCTTTGGGTAAGTGCCAACTCAAGAAATGGCTTAAAGCCAAGAAATCCAGTATGGACTCCATGTCTGTAAAGATGTATTAGTCCATGATAGTCTTACAAATAGGGTCAAACCTATTAGATGTGTAAGCCTATTCGGATTCTTCTAAGTGATTGCTGATTTCGATTACGAAGTTTAGCAATGGAGAACAAAATCACCTTCATGAAATGTTCTTGATGAATGGTATGTATATGATACAACCTAAGAATTTTGAAATCCAGAATTCACAGAAAGTTTTGCAAACTTCAGAATTCATTTAATAAATTGAAGTAAGCATAAGGGAGTTGAAACATTCGTTTCGATTGGGCAATCAAACAGTTTGATTTCCTTAAAGAACGAAAAAGGAATCTTGTTCAGACAAGAATTTTAGTGGGAGTAATTGGTCTTCTTGGTCATGTATGTAGATGACATACAGTTCATATGAAATGACTTATCAATGTTTGAATAAGTCAAGCACTGGTTAGAGAGTTGTTTCTATATGAAAGACTAAGAGATGTTGAGTACATATTGGGAATTAGGATCCATGAAGTGAATCTTGAAGAATGATTGGACAACATCGAGAGACTTATGTTGATAAGGATCTCGACAAGATCATGAAGCAAGACTCTAAGAGAGAATGTTTTCCCATGTTTCATGGTAGTACGCTCAGTAAAACTCAGTGCTTTCAAAAGCTAATAGAGTTGATTTGTATGGATAGTGTACCTTATGCTTTTGCAAAAGGGTCCATTATATGTGCCATGATATGTAAAAAGCAAAATGTTACATATGACTAGTGCATGTGTAGCATGTTTCAAGTAAATTAAGAATAAGCATATTGAAAGTTGCAAAGAGAAAATCCTTAAGTACTTGAGAAGGACTAAAATAATTTTTCTAGCTAATGATGTTAAAAGTGAATAAGTTGTCTAAAGGTTATACGGATGCAAGTTTTCCAAACAGGTTAGATGGCTTTAGATGGTGATCTAAATATATTTTGTGTTTGAATGGAGAAGAACAGTAAGCTTGAAGAGTTCAAAGCAGAGCACTATTGCATACCCAGTGTCAGAATATGTGTTTTAGCTACAGTAAGAATAGTTAAGGAGGAAGTTTGGATCAAATTGTCTTAAGACTAAAAGGACACCTTTGCCAAAACAAAGGAGTCAGGGTCACATCACAAATCCAAAACAAATAGATATGAGATATCACCTCATTTATGAGATCAATGACAAGCGGAATGTTGTGATCTGCAAAGTTTTATTATGAGTGAGAAATCACTAAACCCCTTCCATAGACTAAGATATGAGAGTCATATTAAAGACTTGGATTGAAGCAGGTTATGTAATTCAAGTTGTATATGTTTTGAGAAAACATATTACATAAGGAATGCATATACTTGCAGAATTATGTTTAAAATAGAAATTTCATTTCTCTTATTCAATTATGGTTTTGGAAATTAAATAAAATGTCCAAAATAATTATGGATTGATGGGCTCATCAGGTTAATTTATTTAAATGACTTGGTGAATGAAACCCCACAGGTGAACAAAATTCATATATCATTTAAGTTCCTAGTTCGAAATCATTAAAGTGGACATAAATTATTTTAATAAATGGACTAGCATGTAAGATTGATTGGATAGTGCAGTTTCATGGGCTATAGGGGCATAAAGATGCTCGGTTAATCACTTAGATATGCATGAATTTTGCATGATCAAACTATTGACCTACCTTGAAGTTCAAGTATAGAGCTTCCGGATATATTATTGGATTCCTTTGACATGAGTGGAACATTAATTTCATTTTATGATTGATGTAACTGTATACATTCAAACGTCTTCCCGTAACTGGAGATTATAAAGGGTGTTTCCTGGTTACCTCATGATTTGAGTGGGAGCCTTGTTGCCACAAGATTGGATTGAATCTACCTATTTAATTAGGGAATGTGTCCTGGCCGCTTGAAGAGGGAGAATTCAGAAAATACGTGGTCGCGTTCAAATGCATTACTCAGTAATCATTTAGTTTTGTAATTCTAACTCAGATTTCAAGAAACGATTTGTAGATTAACATGATCTTAACATGTGATGCAATCATATTATCAAATCGACACACATTGACTTAAGGAATTTGAATATTGCACACTTGTCTCAGACAAGTGGGAGATTGAAGGATTTATGTCTTCGTCGTGTGCAATTACTAGATATATAAATGGATCAAATTATGGAGATAATTAAGTTCGGACATTTGGGTCGTCGTTTTATTATAGCTAGAGGTACTAACGATCTTTGGGCTAGTAAAATAGCTCAAAGCCCAAATGGACGGATCCTATAAGGTCACCCAGAAGGTCTAGATCGGGCACGAAAGGTCAAGGCCCATAATGGGCCTCATCCTCTAGTATGGCCGGCCACATAGAGTGGATTGAAGGGTTTTGATCTTCCTAACCCTAGTCTAATTTTAATGGGATTATAAATAGACTAGGTGCCTAGGGTTTGCTATTAGTATGCAATTATGTGATCAGTGTGATCAAACCCTAATTAGCAAACACGAGACCAACCCCTCTCATACTCCTCTTTATCTCACGACAGTGTGGTGGTTCGTGGTGGTGGTAGATCGTGGTGGTCGGTTAGTCCAATAAAGGTGGTGATCGCGGTCTTCCTCAATTACTCGACCAATCTAGTATTGGTGGACTGCTCATTCGAAGCTCGTGGACTAAGCAGAGGAGCAACACTTGGGGCTCTATTTTCTCCCTGATTTATCAATCAAATTGCTACGTGGAATTCACGCTTCAAAGGTATGATTATGTGTCTTGTGTGTTATGCATGTGTTCTTGGGATTAGGTACTTTTATGAATATGATTCATGATTTTCCGCTGCGTAGTACGTATAAACTCCTACAAACCTAACAACACAATTATACGATTACAAGAATGATATAAAGGATGCTTGGGAGTCGGGATCCACATGCACTCATGATAATCACATTAATTGGGAAAGAAATCGCCAAGCATACAATGCGAGGAAAGCAACAAATGCAATCAAAATCACTCAAAGAGCTATTTTCTAGGGTCAAGCTAGATGTCTCTACAAATGACTTCAAAGGAAAATCGCAAATTAAGATCAATTGATAATAATAGCTTCCAAATCAATTTTTTGTGTCATTGAAACCTATTATGTAATCTAGCATGATAGTTATGGTTGATCACTCGTCAAGATATCAAACACATACACAAATTTTACCAACTAATTTAATCACAATGATGATCAATCAAAATCCCCCAAATAACCATGAATTATCACTCATACACGCTTCACCCTATCCCTAACAAGTAATCTACTCACTACACATTGCAAATTTGAACAACAAAACTAATCTAATCACAAATTTCATCATTAACATAGTAATCAAAATATACTCAAACTTATCAAAAAGAAAATCACATAAACAACAAGTAATTTAATCAAAATCAAGAATCAAACTTGAAATTGCATTAAAGAGTAAAGAATTCTTACAAAACTTTGATAGAATTTATCAACATCACCAAGTTTCTCTCTCTAAAATTTAAGAACAAAATCTTCAAAATCAAGAGCTTCTCTCTCTAAAATTCTTATCAAAATTTCATCAAAAACTAAATCTAAAGCTAATTCTCTCTCTAGAAATGAAGGAAATCTATATATAGTAAAACTAACTAAAGAGAAGTTAATTAGACGTCCAAAAGAAACCTCAATTGGCGCGGCCTCTCATCCCTAAGCGCGACCGCAACAAAATGGGTACAGAACAAGGGAGAGAGAGATGCGGGACCGCTCTTGGCGTCGCGCGCGGCCGCACCTGGGAGCAGGGGAGCTTGGGTTCGTGCACTCGATGATGCCCCTGTGCGTTCCACATGATTGCATGTTGGGGAGGTAGTCACTTGAGGCCCTTACGGTGGGTTCAACACCGTCTTTAATGTCCACGCGGCATGAGAGCGCGGCCTTGAAGTCTTGACTCTTGCACTCCAATACCTTTGAGCTTCAAGAGGAAGAACCGGGATGCATCCCAAGCATTGTATGCCCCGAGAGAACGCCAATGAGCTTCTCGAACATCACCATCTTCCTAAAACAAAGAAAAGCAAACAAGTAAAGGAGAAAATGCAAAATAAACTAAGAAAAGCAAGAAAATAAGGAAATAACTAAAGAAAATGAAAAATAGAGAAATTACAAGTAAAGCTAAAGAAAAAGAGGTAAAAGAGATGCAAAAGTAATGAAAATTCATCCTAAAGGAAGCTAAATGAGTGCCATAAACGACACTCATCAAATACTCGAAATGAAACAGCCAAAAACTATTCGTGATATACAAAGGCTTACGGGCAGAATGGCGGCCTTGACTCGATTCATCAGTTTGTCTGCAGAGAAAGCTCTCTCGTTCTTTGTGGCATTATGGCAGAATAAGACATTCGAGTGGGGAAAGGATCAAGCAGAAGCTCTGGTAAGGAATCATCTAAGATCATTGCTGACGGTGGTAAGGACAGAGTAGGAAGAGCCGTTACAGTTGTACATTTAGGCTTCTCCAAAAACGATGGCAGCGGTATTGTTGATAAAAAGGGAGAAGCAGCAAATGCCGATTTATTTTGTTAGCCATGTCTTAAATGCAGCAAAGCGTAGATACCCAGTTATTGAAAAGATGTCTTTTGCCGTAGTCATTGCGGCGAGAAAGTTGTGTCCTTACTTTGATGCTCATGCAATACAAGTCTTAACAAATCACCCGCTTGAAAAGTCACTCCAAAAGATTGACACATCGGGCAGGTTGCTAAAAAGGGTCGTTGAACTGTCGTAGTATGAATTGGATTACAACCCAAGAGTATCCATAAAGGCACAGGCCTTGTCGGATTTCATTGTAGAAACCTCTAACAGTGATGAAGAGGAGGAATCGGGAACTTGGCAGGTAGTGGTTGATAGGTCGGCTACTGCAAATAGGTCAGGTGCCGGTATAGTGTTCACATCGCTAGATGGAAATGTATTTGAATACGCTCTAAAGTTCAAATTTAGAGCAACAAATAATGAGGCTGAGTATGAAGCGGCGATAGTAGAGGTCGAACTGTCGATAGCGGCTGAGGCTATGAGGTTGATTCTAGTTACTGATTCACAGCTAGTCTCAAGCCAGTTCACTGGAGATTATGAAGTAAAAGAACCGGCAATGATAAAATACTTGGAGAAGCTTAACCAGTTCGCAGCTCAGCTAGAATCTTTTGAGGTGAAGTTAGTCCCAAGAACCTAAAACACACAAGCAGATTCCCTTTCAAGGTTAGCAAGTTCAAGCTTCAATAATTTAGAGAGAACAGTTATGGTGGAGATTTTGAAATAAAGAAGCATTAATAAACGTCAGAGCAAATCTTGTGTGTGGATGCCGGCAGTCAGTGGTACGACAAGATTTTAGGATATATTCTGTATAAGGTATTGCCGGTTGATAAGGCAGAATCACAAAAGCTGAAAAAGGATAGCGTTTGGTTCATCATGCATAACGGCCAGCAATACAAAAGGGGGTTCTCATTACCTCTACAAAAGTGCATCACTGTAGGGAATATTTCAAGCATCCCACACTTGGGCCCCACTGTGATCATAAACTTAAGCATGGTGGCGCCAAAAGGGAAGGAAGCTAGAGCAAAAGAGTCTCCAATAAGTTTTAGGAACATGTAAACCGTTCACAGGGTGAAGGTTACACCCCTTCACGATCCATGCGATCGCTAACTCCATAGTGGCCTTGAACCACGACTGGATATTCAGGGATGAAGGGACAAATCCAACCTAAAAAAGATTGAACCTGCCCTAAATACGCCTCTACTTTATTCTTCTCGTATTCATGTGCGCTTTCTGACTAACATACATTCAATATATTAACCATAAACCTGTTTAATCTATGTTGGTTGATTATTAATGCCTAAAAAATCTATTATTGGCGATCACTTGAATTAAAATCATATTAGCCTAAATAAAATTATTAATTATCTTATTAAGCGTGATTTCAAGTACAAATTCCCTTTAAACCTGCAAGAGAGGGCATGATCAAGCAATAACAATAATATATCAAACAATATCATAATATTGATACAAAAAATCATCATCATCAAAATAATCTCAATCTCATGAAAGCATAATATTAGGAAGATCATAGGCATGATACTAACATGATTAATAACAAATCCTAGTGTATAATTAAGGAGGGTGTTCCCATCTTAGGGGATCTTTCTCCTTAAATTCCCATTGCCCCTTAAAAGCCTAGGACTTTACACTTGTTAGGGTGTATTAGGATTTGAAATCCTGAATGTGTTGGGGGACCTTAAATTAGAATTGATCCTATCATCACGCTTTTTTGTAAGAAATAAGTAGGAGTCGCCAATGAGTTTTAGGAAAACTCATAAACCTCGTTCATGCCTTTCTCCCAAGTAGAGTTCAATGGATATTTAGCACGAATCGTAAGTTTACCCATGCCCAAATTGGTCTACATGAACTAGAAATGAGTTCGGGAGCGAGGGTACCAAGATAACGTTCCTTTTAGGGGGGAATCGCTATCCTAGCCCTAGTACGGCCTCTAATAGCTCTTTCTTTTTCACAATTTCATCACCAAACAATATATGTAACGTGATACCTAAAATCTAAGTTAGTTGATTTTATTTACATGCATCAATCATGTAGGAACTACATTGCAAAAGTTGTTATTCTTATTTAATCAATATTCGTGAAAAGAACAAAAATAAACAAGATTCACCTTGGCTTAAGTGATCAATCAACAACTAATTATTCAATTCTATTCTTTATTTAACTCAATATACTATGTGGAATTGATTAATTAAAAAGTTCGTTTAAAGTGATCAAACAACACTAATTAATTAATTAAAGTTATTTTAAATAAGAAAATAATGGTGATTGATCTAAGTGCTCGGGAATTTACCACTTCTCTTTGCTAGATCTTTGTTTAGAATACTTATGGACTCCTTCTTGTTACGGAAACCTCCACCGTAGTAACAAGTATTGAGGGGGTGAGTGTTTAGGATAAGAGGGTTTGATAGTTCATAAGTTCACAAAGTTTCTTCCAGAGTTTTTGGTTAATTTCTGTCTCTTTGAGCCTCGTATTAAGCCTCTATTTATATGGAATGGGTGCATTTAGGGTTTTGAGCATTCTACCGCAGCAGGTGTCACGCGCATCTAAATGGGTCGCGTGCGACAGCCCAGCGCAAGTGATTAAGATGCGCTGCTATGGGCAGCGCAGCTGATGATCTTGCGCGCGTTATTATGGTAAGATTCGATTTTATATTTTTATGAAATTCTGAATCTTCCGCAAGCGCATCTCTAGCAGTTACGCTGGCTGTTACGCGCAACTAATTAAGTTGTGCGCGCCAGACCAGCGCCACTCATTGAGATACGCGCGGATTTCTCTGCGGCAGCATTGATTTTTAACATAGGCGCCTTTAAATCCGTCATAATTAGGTTTTAACCTCAGACTTAAGTCTAATTATGATCGGGCTCAGTTAATTGGACCTTATTTCATTTGTTTTTGGTTTAGGCTAGTCATTTTTGTGTTCTTGTTATTTAATCAGTATTCCTCACGTTGATCCAACAGGAAGATGGTTTTATTTATTGTCATAGCACTTCCTATCGGGACAGGAGGCCAAAAGTAGATGTCTACAGTTAGCCCCCACTTTGATCAAGTCTAGAATAGACGAGGATCAAAGTAGTCAAGGAAATAAATCCGAGACTCATTCGCGAAGTTCCTTAAGAATAGAGAATCTTTCAGAAATGTTAAGGATGTCAAAACGATCCTTGATTTGCTAAGTGTTTGAGACAAGTAGCTATTAAGGCTAGAAAAAGCATTTCCAGTCTTAACACGCTAAAGAATCTAAATTGATCCTTTGCAAAGGTAGAACGCTTTTACAAGTAAAGGCGGTGCGGGGTGATGTCAAGTCATGAGAAGAAATCGGTAAAAAAGGATTAAAGGGGATGATATCCTCTCAATTATGGCATCGTTGGTCTAAAGTCTCTCGATATGTCATTAAAACTTTAGCATGATTTTAACAAGTTAAAAAGATAATAAAGGGGAGGTGTTTCGACATTCATAGCCTAACACGTGAATAAAGTCTTTGACACTCGCTTGTCAAATTGCAGTATTTGATGTCAACAAGATAGAAATACATGTCTTACGATTGGAGGCATGTATCCAAATCCAGTGAGAGAAGAAAATCGGAAACTCTCTCAGAAGTTTTGTCCACAAGATGAAAACACGTGTCTCAGGACTGGGGGCACGTGCCTAAATAGATGCGACATCGCACGTCGCTCTTTATACAGGGGTGGACGGACACCCTAACTGTCCGGTAAGCTAGTAAGCTCACTAGCTACCGTATTTTCTTTGACATCGCACGTCGCTCTTTATACAGGGGGTGGACGGACACCCTAACTGTCCGGTAAGTCAGTAAGCTAAGTGTCTATTCTCGAATGGTTTGGCGTGCCAGTCGACTCGTTTTAGCTAACGCCTAAACAAAGAAAGAAAGTAAATAAATTCTATTGTTTTAGTTACGAGAGGTAGATCACATTAGCTGGGAAGAGGTGAAATTTTATATAACACCTACGCCATACATTTTTACGCTGTATGACAACGCCTTACAATTTTACGCTGTATGATAACGCCATCCTTTTTGCTGTGACCGCCAAAAAGAAAGAAAAGAACGTGACATTTCTAAAGTCAGTACAGTAAAATGACAAACCTGTCTATGAGATCTTTTACAAAAAGCACGACTACGGAACGTCTTAAGATACGTTCACGAAAAACGTCCAAAACGTATGCTTAGGGCAGGCACAAAGCACAGTGTGCAGGAAAGATGAATTAAAAAATTATCAAAGAAGAAAATAAACAACAAAATGCTAAGAATTTTACAAAGATTTCGATAATTTGCGCGCCATTACGTCTAACAACGAGCAAAAAACCGTTAAAAATTAATTAAACGGATCGAAATCTGAAATCGAAATCTGAATACCGGTCTTTTAAGTGACCAGTATCTGCGCGCACCTCAGTGGCTCGCGCTGGCTAGGCGCGCGCATCGTTCAAAGTTGTGCTGGATTGTCATGCGCAACTGATTGAGTTGTGCACGACATTTAAATCAGCAAAAAGAAAATCGCTGAGCGCGAATTTTTCATTTTGCTCTCTCTCTCTCCTTCCTTCGCCATTTTCGCTTCTTTCTCTCTCTAAATTGCTTAGATTATCTTGTTTTTCGAAGCTAACGTAAGTAGATCTCGTCCCCTATTTATATTTTCCATAATCCAAGGTAAGTTTTTATTAGTTTCGTTCCATTTTTGGCTGAAATTGGGCGATTTTCAAACCATAAAACCCCAAAATTCGAATTTTGGGGTTTTTGATTGGCTCTATTATTTTTGAAATTGCTTGTTCCAAGTTGTTATACCATGTTTAAGGAGTGTTTTGCAACAAATTTCATGAAAAATTGTTAAGTATTGAACCTTACATGAGCATTTCTTTGTTTAAGTACGTTCTTGCCTTTTTTCTTCGGATTTAGTTCGAATCTGTTGTTTTGCTTGCTCATTTTGGTTGTAATTGTTTATTATGAAGTAAATTATAGCATTAGAACTACTTTTACTTTCATGAGTCATGTTTTGAAAATTTTGAATCCGAAAAAATGGCGCGAAATATGCATTTAGCTTGTTTTTGCCATGTTCGAACCTCAAGATTGTTTGATAGATGATAATTATATTTACGTTATTATTATTCGCCTAAAAGTAGTTGATTCTTTGAGATTTAGGAATATAATCTCTAGAATACTTTAGTTGAAACTGGTATAGGATGGCTTTTGTGGGTGTTAAAAGCCCCCATTTACTGAATTTAGCTGCAGGTATCGTAGCCCCCAAGCACGGGTGGCATTCGATTTTTGTGTTTTGCCATCTTGGCAATTGTTATGCTGCCGAAATGGGTCTAGAACACGTGTATTAGTTTTTTTTAGGGAGAATATAAACTAATAAGGAACCTTATCTGTTATAGCATGAATTCTCCTCCGTTTGTCGATGTTGAGGAGGACCTAGGACTCGTGCCTGACGAGGCAGTTCGCCCTCGTAAGATGGTGACACGTCCTCGTGAGGAGGTTTGAGAGCGACGTGTTGGGGCCGATCGACGTTTTGATTCGGAGTTGGCGTGGCATAGTGAGTTCTTTTCGTGTTTCCATCTCTTTTTAGCATCGTTTCTTCTCTTTTTAAAGTTGTAACTGTGTTTGTACGACTCGGGCTACTTGAGAGGCCGTTTCGAGAGGTAACACGATATGGTAAAGGATAAAGTGGAGCATTCGGGGATCAGCCCCCAGCTGGCGGCTCTTCGGGATCTATTGAGTCAGCCTGCGTCGTCAGCTTTCCTCCGTGGGTTGCTAGAGTTTTGGTAGGATTCCACCAACACCTTCCACTTTTCATGGGGAGAGATGACGGTTACCCCTTTCGATTTCTCTATGATTACGGGCTTTTCATTCGGAGGTGAGCCTATGGCTAAGGAGATCGTAAAGGGGTCAGACGAGAGACTGCGTGACCTTGTGGGGGACCGTCTTGCGGCGGCCCTTCATCTGTAACGCAGTCTTGTTCGTACTCGGTTCTTGCCGATGAGCTGTCGGTTGATGAGGTTGATCGGTAGTGTACACCTGAGCAGATGGCTCAGGTATACATTGCTCACATTCTTTCCGTCACTGTCTTGAGTGATCGAGGAGAGCGTTTTGCTATTGGATTACTTATTTGCCTCAGTAATTTGGGGCAAGTAGGTAACCTGAGTTGGGCGGAGGTGCCATATGCCCGTATGCTTACAACTATGGGCAAGGCGACCCGGGTGATGGATTCCGCTGTAGCTACTGAGGTGCCTCGAATTTCCATTTCATGGCATGGTCGTATCCTCGAGGTGCGTGTTCTCTTTAGATCCTTTTATCTCAATCACCATTTTGGCTTTTTGATCTTATTGTTTTCTTTTTTTTTTCTTTTTTTCTTTTTTTTTGGCTTGGGGGTACTCGTACTTGCCTTTCTCAGCCCCCAGGGTACTTGGGGAGGATCGTTTTCCTATCGGCCATCGTCTGGTCATGATTAGGAAGAAACGAGCGACTTCAGCCGGCGACTTTCGCCAGAGGATTCTTTCGGCGACTTGTGAGTCAATGAGTACTTTGACAACGCACATGTCCATATGTATATATTTTTTGAATGATTTTCCTTATGTGGTTGTATTTTGTAGATCGATCTCCGCCCTTGGAGTTTGATCGTCGGGGTACCTGAGGCTGTCGGTGAGGCATGATTCGCTGCCGTTTTCGGGCCCTTTATCAGGGACTCTCTGTGCTCCAGAGGACAGACGCTTGGTTCTTAGGTGAGCGTGTTCTCTGGCAGTTTTCGTCCGAGGTTTGGTTCCTGCGGATCCTCCGATCCGGATGTTGTGTCCGGACCTGCTGTCTACTGAGGATCGAGCTCAGGCGATCCTTGGTTATCCAGCGAAGCAGCTAGTGCTGCCAGGGGGCATCTTACCCGACATTCGTTGCATCCAGGCTGACTCCTTATCCAGCTTTCGTTCCGGTTAATATTCTTTATTATTATTATCTTTTTTTTTATTTTTTTTTTTAATTTTCGGAACCCTGACTCTTTTATTATCGTATTTTCAGCGAGTCGAGATGGGTGGTTGGGTGCCTCTTACGGTGGAGATCACGTATACCGACTCTTTCGGATCAGTAATTCGTGAGATTCTTCCAGTAGCGGAGGATGAGGACATACCGTTTGTACCGGAGACGGTTGAGTCGGTGTTTTTATTTTGTACATGTATATTTTTTTGTATATCATATACATTTGTTTGATAATTGTCCTTGTATTTTTTAGAACTGGTTCCGCGAGAGACCGTGAACGGCATGGTGAGGACTATGCGTGCTTTCCGAGCTGCTTATCGGAGAGCCCTCGTGGCTTTGTCATGCCATGATCATCAGATGGTCACGGTAAGTTTGTTTGTTCTCTTCTTTTTTTTTTTATCAAAGTTATTGCACGTTTTTTGTATTAATCTTTGTTTGGGATTTTGCAGGATGTACAGCAGCCTTCTGAGAGTCGCCGAGCATCCTGACTTCCATTTATTATTTTTTTTTTTATGGATTATGGAAAAATGTACATATGCATTTTTTATTATTATATATTTTGTTGTTGTACATATGACACATTTTTGTATATATATATATCATATTTTATTTCCATAAGTATTTGAAATCCAAAAAAAAAAAAAAAATTCTGAGGGAGGGAAAGGATTCCCGAGTTACCCCCCTCGAAAAATAAAAATAGAAAAGAACAAGGAAAAACAAAAAGAAAACACGAGAAAAAGAATGGTGGGAGGAGAGAGAAAAAAAAAGAAAAAAAAGAAAGTAAAGGAAATAAAAAGAAAGTTAGAAAAAAAAATAAAAAAGAAAAAGACAAAAAAGAAAATGGAGAAAGGAAATAAAACTAACAAAGACAAGCGTATGATTAGTCATAAGATTTTGTTAATATTCCATTATTTTATAGCCCAAAATACGGAAATAAACGAAACGACATGTCGCAACAGAACAAGTCGCGCGCAACTGGATGGGTTGCGCGTAGTTGTCGGGCGCATGTAAATCGGATGCGCACGGCAGGTGCGCGCAACTAGTGAGTTGCGCCCGCCACCTGCGGGTGAACTTTCCTTTGGGCGAAAATTGCCGAAAATTTGCCCCATTGGGTCTATTTACGCGTGGTTCCGTGTAGGCTTTTGATTATCTCGCATTCATTCGTTAGTAGTATTATAAAGAAAAGAAATTATTTTCCCTATTCTTTTTTTTTCAATGGCGAAAACCTTTGAACAACGTTTGAAACAATGGTTCACGTCCCTTTCAATCGAGGATAAGCTAGCTTTTAAAATATACCACCTTGACCCCCTATTGAGTTATATGCAACTTAATATCAATTTTGATTTCCTCCATGCCGCCGTTAATCATTGTGACTTGAATCACCATCTTTTCCTCTTTAAAGGGGATGAAATTGTCCCGTTACCTGGTGAGTTTGAGGCTGTACTAGGTTTCCCTGCAAATACTCTCCCTGTGACATATGCCCCTAACTTGTCAGATTCCAAACCTGTATTTCAGAGATTTTTTGGTTTGAATGACAATGATATAGCCAATATTGGGACAGAAGAAGGCGTGAACTTAATTCAATTTATTAAACACTTCGTTGTCCCTCGTGACAAATTGACTAAACAACGTTTTAAAATTTGTGCTTTGTATATTTCTCTTGTTGTCAATTGCTTGCTTAGGACAGGTAAAGAGTATGAAGATTATTCCATGGTGTCCATAGTGGAGCAAATAGAGGGGTGTCACTCACCCGCTCCCTTAGATTTGGCAGAAACTATTCTTTGCTTGAATCGCCTTAGAGGAGACTCTAACGAGAACGGTTTCACGGGAAGTCCACTCCTATTACACATACATTTTTTTTCGTCGTATTTCAGCGTAAACCATAAAGTTGCGCTGGTCAGCCTAACGCAATCTTTTAGGATGCGCGACTGGTTGGGATACGCGCGCACCTGCTTGTGTAACGTCGCAAATTAATAATTTTTCTTCTTTTTTCAGATTTGGCTCATGGTGCGCTTGCGAATTGTTGATCAACCACAAAATCTTGAGGTTAACGGAGTGAGAACATTCCCTAGTCGTCGAATTCTCTACAAACATAAGAATGAAGAAGAATGGACATCATTTTTCTGTCATAGGGTTCCTAACATACGCTTTGTGATTTCTTGGTGGAACATAAGTAGTGTGATTGGGAATACTTTTAATTGTTCCTACATTAGGCTTTTGGGCCTTTCTAGTACTACTTACATCTTTCCTTGCAGGGTGATGAGACAATATGGGATGAAACAAGTTATTCCCCCACAGGATCGTGATGCCCCTAAGGACGTGATCTTTAAACCCGAACGAATTCCCCGTTGGATGGAATATTGGTCAAGTCTTCCTAGGTGGGTAGTGCAAAATCCCAAGGCGAGCATTGTACTATCTTCTTTTTACAAGGCTTGGATGAACGCGGCGGACAAAGGAGAGTTAAACAAGGCTTGATCACCCAAGCCTCGGCTCGCAATCCACCCAAGCCTTTGATGCATTCGGTAACCATTACTCCTCCTAATGGCCAAAACAAAGGAATGAGAAGAAAGTTAGACTTCTCCTCATCACCTAAGTCTCGTTTAAGGGAACCAAAAAGAAGGCTCCTCCTGAACCTGCACAACAAGGTGTGAAGATTAAGGAACCTTCACCAAATCCTCGCAAAAAGGCTCCAACAAATGCTAAGGGGAAAGAAAAAAGAGTTGAAAAGGCGCCTATTCCTAAGTTGAAAAACAATGTTTGGGTCAAGAAGAAGGGCGAAGGGGAAAGCTCTAAGGTCGTTGAAAGTACTACAATGGAAACTACTCCTCCGTCTATTGTGCGATTGAGGACATAGTAAAACCTTAGAGTGTTAGACAATTATTAGTAGTTTAATTTTGAATAAAGTGTAATCACTACTATGTTTTTTTAAATTAATTACTTATTATCTAATTTAATAATGTCTTCTTGAATTTTGATTGAAATAAAAAAAATGAGCTCTTTTTTTTTATATGACCGAATCATAAAGATTGTCTACGTATTCGTGTTACGAAATTAGGTCTTTGCGTAGTTCTCTGCAAAAATTATTTATTTATAATATATATATATTTTTAATTTTTCTTTGATTCTTCTTGTAGAATTTAAATGAAAAATTAACCAAACTTTGTTTAATAAATTAAATCAAAGTTTAATTTTTGTTTTCCGAGTATACATGATGTTTGAGAAACGCCCTTATTTGATTGCTAGTTTAATAATCTGAACACTTTGGACGGTATGTTTTTTTTATTACCCCCCCCCCCCCAAGTTTTATGTGCTTTACCGCGTGATACGGTAAACTGCATAACACTTGAAATCTTTATTTGAATGCTAAAAGATATGATTTTTTATGAATGAACGAGTTTATCCGGATTTCATATGTAATACTTTTTAAGTCGATCAATGTTTATTAATTGACGGATTTCATCGCCATCAATATCCATTAATATGACAACTCTTCCTGATAGAATTTCAATTACGCGGTATGGTCCTATCCTATTAGGTTTGAATTTCCCTCTTGGATCAGTTGGTGGACCATTAACCTCTTTTAGTACGAAGTCACCATCTTTAATATTTCGGGGTCGTACCCTTTTGTTAAAGTGTCGCGCGATGCGTCGTTGGTAGACTTGTACATGATGCAAAGCTTTTAATCGTCGTTCGTTGAGCAATAGAAGCTCTTCATACCTTGCTCGTACCCATTCAACTTCCAATAGCTTACTTTCGAGTACGATGCGTAGGGTTGATATTTCTAGTTCAACTGGTTGAACTGCATCCATTCTGGTAGCTTACTTTCGAGTCCGTTTTTGCATAATTGACCATTTAATAAACCATATTGGGCTGCGAGTGTTCTCAAAGCCTGCTGGTCTTTCAATGAAGTATTTTCAGGATATGTGCCATGAGTAATGTATTGGAGGATATGATCATACCAAGGATTGTCTCCCTCGATGTCATTTATTTCCTCTATTGCGTTGCAATAAGCTGGTTCTTCTCTTCTATCAACGCCTAATGGCACCATATTTAAGTGATCTGGAATGTTGATCATGGAGGCTAATTTTGCTAGCGCATCAGTAAATTGATTCTTATCCCTTGGAAGGTATTTGAAGTCAATATAATCAAAATGGTTGATGAGTTGCTCTAGGTGTGCTTGGTATAATATCATTGTGGAGTTCTTTATTTTCCATTTTTAAGTATATGATTTATTATTAAACTGGAATCTCCATATACCTCTAATTTTTGCACATCTATGCTAGCTGCTGCTTCTAATCCAATAATGCACGCTTCACATTCCGCGGCAACCTCAAAGTCTAGTTTGACAGAGATTGGAGTATGTGCTCCCTCTGGACTTATGAGTAACACTCCCACACCACACCCTTTTTGATTGGATGCGCCGTCGAAGTACATTACCCATTTGTCATCTTGTGTCATGAGAATCTCTTCATCCGGGAGATGAGTAGTTTCTGCGTGACTTGTTTGAATAGGATGTTGGGCCAGAAAATCAGATATTACTTTTCCTTTTATTGATTTTTCAGGAATTTATTTTATTTCAAATTCGGCCAACATCACCAACCACTTGGATATTCTTCCTTGTATGGGTGGTTGTTCAAACAAATACTTTATCGGATTTTGTTGTGAACTCACATGAGTGGTTTGGGGTAGGCATATAATGTCGTAGTTTTTTTAGTTTTCCACACTAATGCTAAACTTGTTTTTTCCAATGTGCTATATTTTGTTTCATATTGGATGAATTTTTTGCTTATGTAATATATTGCACGCTCGACTTTTTCTACCTCTTGTGCTAACATGCCCTCTGTGGCCATGTCTGTGACTGTGACGTATAGCTTAAGAGGTAGTTTGGGTATTGGTGGTGCTAAAACTGGTGGATTTTTGAGATTTCTTTTTATTTTGTCAAAGGCCTCTTGGTATTGATCGTCCCATTCATGTTTTTCCTCTTTTTTCAATTTTTTAAATATTGGCTCACAAGTCATTGTCAACTTGTTGATAAATCGACTAATGTACTGTAGTTTGCCAAGGAACCCCCGAATTTCTTTTTCTGTTTGAGGGGGAGGCATATCAACAATTGCCTTTATTTTAAAGGGATCGATCTCAATACCACGTGTGCTTACTACGTATTCGAGTAACTTGCCAGAAGTTACTCCAACGTCGCATTTTTGTGGATTTAATCGCATTTTATATTCTTTTATACGGGTGAAGAATTTGCATAAAGCTTTTATGTGTCTTATTCTGTCTTTGGACTTCACAATCATATCATCCACATACACATCTATTAAATATTTCTTTATGCATCATATCATGCAAGAGAGTCGTAGCTGTTCTTTGGTACGTAGCTCCTGCATTTTTTAGACCAAATGGCATGAATGTATAGCAATATGTACCCCAAGGGGTGATAAAGCATGGCTTTTCTTCGTCTTCTTTGCCATTAGAATTTGGTTGTAACCTGCGTATCCATCCATAACGGATAACATCACATGTTCAGCCGTGTTATCTACCAATATGTCAATATGAGGTAGAGGAAAATCGTCTCTAGGGCTAGCCTTATTAAAGTCCCTAAATTTGACACACATGCAAACTCGTCCATCCTTTTTAGGGACTGGGACAATGTTTGATACCCATTCTGGGTAATTACATACGCGAATGATGCCTGCGTCTAATTGCTTTTGCACTTCTTTTATTTTCAATGTGACATCAGGTTTCATTAGTTGAAGTTTTTGTTTTACTGGTTTAGTAGTAGGGTTCAAGGGAATGGTATGTTTCGCAATTTCCCTATCTATTCCAGGCATGTCCTTGTATGACCAAGCGAACACGTCTTCGAATTCTTTGAGCGTCGATATAAGGATCGATCGCTCTTCCAGATTTAAAGTTAAGCCAATTTTAACTTCCCTTTTATTTTCATTAGTTCCTATATTGATTGTTTCAGTTTCTTCAATTACAGGATTCTTTTGTTCTTGTTCATTCATTAATTCAACCAATTTGTTAATATTTTCATATTCATTAGATTGATTATTATAGCATTCAAAAGATTCAAGAGAAGGCATATACTCGGAAATAGAGCTCATATTATTGAAATCAAAAGAAAGTACATTAAGAGAAGAATCCTTTTTGGGATCTTCGTCCTTAGAACTAGAAAATAAAGACTCAGCAATGGCCACAAGGCCTAAACTTTCAGCTTCCTTAAAATCTAATGTAGACTCATGGTCAGATTCTTCAAACATCTTTCCTTTGCTAGTGATGATTTCCAGCTTATCACCTTTATGGTTAATCCATTTGAAAGACTTCCTCCATCCATGCTCGAAGGTTTCATTAGAAGAGGTGGTCTACGAGGTTGGGTTAAAAGCTTCATTTTGGATGGCGTTCTGATTAGTCATTGTAGCAACATGGTTTTGCTCTAGTCCAAATAGCAAGTTGAATGCTTGCCTATCATAGCACCCCAGAGTTGGGTGTTTTGATTGAACGATTTCGAAATCGTCATTCAAGAAGTAGCAGTCGTGGAATATTTCGAATCCAGGCTTCTTGATACCTTCTAGAACTAATGGTTCTGGAAAGTCATAACATGGGTAATCCTCTCCCTCCCTAATGAATTGTCCATTAAGGGTTTGATTGTAGGATGGGAGTAATGTAATTATCCCTTTCTTATTGTTGTCTCTACGTGCTCTGATCTTAGCATCGTGAGACTCTAGTACTTCTTTGGTTGGTTTATATCCCAATCCAAAAGAGAAGCTTTTCTTTAGGATTGGAAGTAAAAGAGATTTCTTTATTCCTATTCCCAAGGGCATCCTAAGAAAGTAACTACTCTTAAATAAGATGTTGTTTACTATTAGGGTGGAGTATGGATCAAGCTTGAATGGTTCTTCAAGGCTTTCCTCCATTTCTAGTGTGCAAATTGCCTCTGCGGCGATTCCCCACATGTCCTCTTCATCATTATCATGATTTATTTCTAGAAGTGATTGATCATTTATCGGTATTTTGAGAGGAGAAGCATGTATAGTCATAGGAAGACCTTGATAGTTCAACCTAATCATTTGATGAAGCGAGGATGGTATCGCTCCAAGCTCATGTATCCAAGGACGTCCAAGAAGAAGATTGAATGTAGGTTTAATGTCCATGACATGAAATTCAACCATATTTTGTATTGGGCCTGTGGTAATTGGTAGCTTAACAGTTCCACACACCAATCTCCTTGAATTGTCATAGGCCCTAATGCTTTGTGTTGTTGATTGAAAATCTTTTGATGGATTAAGGCCTAAGTATTTTTGAGTTCGTAATGGCACACATTTACAGCAGATCCATTGTCCACTAAAGTAAGAGGGATGTTGTATCCCTTGCACCCCACATTTAAGTATAATGCATTGTTGTGGGTAGTGTTTTTTAAAGGCAAATCATCACTAGTAAAAGTGATTGATTTGTCGAATTTCTCGCTAATAAGCAAGCTAACGAGATCCTGGGGAGTTGTGTCTGTACTTACAGACAAAGCTGTTAGAGCATTCATAAGAGAATTCCTATGTTCTTTAGAAGTACTTAGGAGTTCCCAAATGCTAACATTCGCCTTAGATTGGAAAAGTTGTTTGACAAATGGATCTTCCACCTCGAGTGGAGGTGGTATTGAATTTTGAACTTGATTTTGAGCTTGATTTTGAGTGGTCGAAGATCCGTTTGGTGGTGTTTGATAAACTCGCCCAAAACGAGTTATATGATCTATCTTGTCTAGGTTAGTTTTAAGACTCATGAAACCAACTTTCTTCTAGAGGCTTTGAGTGCTCCTCCATTTCAAGATGCTCCATGAGTTGTGATTGATGTCATTGTTCATCTAAGGAGAGATTTGATAAGTCTTATGATTTCCCCAAGAAATGATCCCAATCAAGTACTCCACTTGTTTCATTTTGTAGACAAGGTGGAGGTAGGACGGCGGCGTACTTAAAGACGTATAAGTCTTGGAAGTCGTCGTCCCATAACCCACACACTTCATTAGTTGCCCCTATGAGTGTTGTGGTTAGAGGCTTCCCTATGGGAGTGATATAATCCAAAGGATTGAACGTATCACTTCCCATATGATCCTCATAAATGTGAAATGTCCCTAATGGGGATACATTGTTGTTGGGTTTAGGCGTGGGAACTCTCTCATCGTCTACTAAATCTTGAATCTTGTGCTTTAGGATAAAGCAATGTTCAATATCATACCGAACACCTCCATGATAAGTACAATAAGCATTGCCATCCCATTGAGAGTTTCTTTTTTCTGGAGGGGTGGGTGGTGTTGGCCCTGTTGGTGCAAGTAATCCTTTTTCATTTAATTTTTCTAGCAACTCTTTGTAGTTCACAGGAAATTGTGTGAACCTTATTTCTATTATCCATCTTCTTCGAGGGTCATTACCATGGTATTGATTTGGGCTATTATATTGCATGGAATTCGCAAATACATCAATAGAGGATGAAGTGTTATCATTCCCCTTTTTGTAGTTGTTCTTAGGTTGATGATGATGAGGCTTATTTGCTTTTTCTATAGCAAGATCATCTTCTATCCTAGTATCCACAGCATAGACCTTTTGAAAAGTGTCTAAACCAAGGTAGATTATATATTTGTTGTACTTTTCATGACAATTGTCAATGAACTTTTGTACTAACTCGAGTTCAGGTGACCTTTGGGCAAGGTGAGCCGCCTTTTCTCGCCATCTACCATAGAAAGCAAGGAAACCTTCATCGTCGCCTTGCTTAAGCATCTCAAGTTCACGTAAAGTTGATTTGAACTCTTCGTTACTTTCATATTGAGTGATGAAAGCCGAAACTACATCTTCCCATGTTGTCTTGAACTTCGCATCTAGCCCATAGTACCACTCTCTCGCGGCTGGGTCTAGAGATAAAGGGAAAGTCAAAGCATAAAGCTTAAAATCAACTCCCTTCAATGCCATGGTGCCAGTAAAACTCATTAAATGTTTTTTTGGATTATTGGTCACCTTGAATATTGGCAAGTCCGTAGCTACGAAATTTTCTGGTAAAGCAAGTCCTGTAGGAGGAGCGAACTTTTCTGCGTTGAAATACTTGTTCCCCATTATGGAACGAAGAACAAGATTCTCTAACGACTTCTCTTTGATGGATAATTCCTCCATCTTTTGTTGCAAGGCCAAAGTTTCGGCATTTTTCTTTTCAGCTTTTTCAAGTTTCTTAATCCTTCTCTCCTCGGCCTCTTGAGCCTTTTCTTCTCTCAAACGAGCAATCTCTTCTTGGAGTTGCTTTATGGTTGACATCGTTTTTGGATTAGAATCAGTTGTTGAGGGACGGTGGTTTGAAAGGGGTGAATTGTTTGATGGTAAACGTAGAATGCGAGCGCCCGGGAGTCTTCATTCCCAAGCTTGGAAACCAGCCCTAAACGGAGTACGAAAGGATAAGTAAATCGATACACTTGTTTAGGAGACAAGAGGAGAAGAAAGAAAAAAGAAAAGACGCAAGATGCATTCGAATGGATAACATCACCTTTAAACAACTCTTTAATAAAGATATTGTTTGAACGAGCCAATTGTTCTTTGAAGAATCAAAAGGACTCGTAACAACAGGCGCGCGTAAATCACTAGGTTGCGTGCGGAAAGCGTGCGCATCCTTGGCTCTTGCACTAGTAGTGGTCGCGCAACTCAATGAGTTGCGCATGCCACCTGCTCACGCGATTTTTTGTTTGAGCGGTTTTTTTTTTTTTTTGCATCCCATCTTTTTTTTTCGATTTTTATGTTACCCTTCGGATACGACTCAAAATTACAAAGAAACAACTTCATAATTGGGAACCTAAACCAAACTAAAAAGAAAAAAGAAAAGCAATCTGATCATGGTGAAGTAGGTCATTGGGGCTACTACCCTAATCAAATTAATTATTTATAAACCTAGACCTTCACTAAACTAGTTAGTGGAAAGTAAGGGTCGAACCCAAAAGGAAGCACACTAGTTAAACACCAAATTCACTAAAGCAAGAGTAAATGAGAGAATATTTTTGTTGGTTTCTTTGATTAAGGACACTAAAGCAATAAAGAAAGAAAGATAAAAAGGATTAAACTAAAGATAAACAACGTTAGGGGTACGGGGGTGTCAAACATGATCAAACAAAGATGGACAACGATTATTATCATAAAGAACATGCCATAGAATGCTAAATTCTACTTAAACAACTCACTTTCATGCAATTGTCTAAGCAAATCAATGAATTAAGTCTTGACCTAATTGAGATCACTTTTTTGCATCCAATTAGTCACAAATCAAGGCAAGAGATTAAGAGTGCACAATACATAAAACTCTACTTAAATAATTCATTTTCATGCAATCATTAAAGTAAAGGTGATCTTAATCTAATTCAAATCACTCTCATGCATCTAAATTAGGGAACATCAAATAATGTGCTACTAATAATCTCAAGCTATCAAAAATCATACATTCATCAATTTATGGCATGAGTTCAATCAAATCATCATCAATCATCAATATTAATACATATTTTTCACCCCCTTCCCCTAGCTAAAAACTTAGCCTAGGGAAGAGAAACTAACCATCATAACAAAATTAAACAAGGATTCAATAAGCACAAAACTAAACATGATTAAAAACAAATAAAAACAAATCCAACAAGTTCAACTAAAGAGATAGATGAAAATAAACAATATCAAAGCAAATAAATCAAACTAAAATAAACGATTAGAGATTACAAAAGAGGAACTTGATTAAAGATGCAAACTTGAAACTCTAGCTTTTCATTGAAATAACCTAGACCAAGTCTTGAATACAATGAAGAAACTTGAAGAATAAGCTACTTTTCTCTATCTAAAATACTAGGTCTAATGTTGATTGAAAATAATATCCTTCAAAAATTCAATAAGAAGGCTATTTATATGGATCTACAAACCGGAAATAAAAACCCAAGGAGATGCATCTCTTCGCATTGCTGCGCCCTCTAATGAAAGGGTACGGATTCTTCTAGCCCAAAAGGCCGCGCCCGCGGCATGTGGGGCCGCGCCCCGGGTGGAAGATGGAGAGGCCTCTCCAGCTGAGGAGAGGCCGTAGGCTGGGAACAGGGGAGAAGTCAGGCTCGAAATACCGCGCCGGCGGTTCCAAGTGCCGCGCTCGCAGGTCAATGAGGAGAGACCTCTTCACAGGGCGCGGCTAGGCATCTACTGAAACTCTGAGAAACTGCAGACCAGCACCCCGCGCCCATGGTCTATGGCTCAGCGCCCGTGGCTCCTGTATGGCTGCCACCTTCTCCTTGAGTATCTCTTTCCCCTCCATAGCTCAATATGCAACTACAAGCTTCTCCAAAAGGGCCAACAATCTACAAAACAACGAAGAAAAACTAAGAGAACATAAGAAAAGGGAGAAAAGGAGGGGAAACACGAGAAAGGACAAAACATCATAAAAACGAAGATAAAAAGCTTTGAAAAGGATCAAACAAGTGCAAATAAGGGAAAATCCTTAGAGAAAGAGGTCAAAAGAGTGGCATAAATGCCACTCATCACTATCCTAAACACGTCACACATAGTCATGTAACCATATAAGCATACAATAAGCCAAGGTTCACACAATGCATTTCTAAGGTCGTAAGATTGGGTGTCCAAAGGTACCATATCTTAAGGAATGATGCCCAAAACAATCACTCAACGTGTTGACTCATGACATAGCCCTCCCAACATTTTGTTGGCGATACGGGTGGGATGATTATTATTGATTTCGGGATAGAAGCCTAGTGTTGGCAACTCCTAGTCAATGAGCCAATCCCCAAGGGTTATAATGTGCTATGATTATGCACGATGCAATGTTGCTTGTTTGGTTTTTACTTTTGTGAAAAAGGAAGATATTATGCGTTCAAGTGTCAATCTCTAACTAGAGATTACCCAAGTTAATTCCCTTACAACCCATAGGCAGCCTAGTGTGGGAAACCTTGGACCATAACTAAAAATTAATCTTGTAACCTCTAAATCCCAAGCGGAGTCGCCATTGTAAGGAAGGTGTTCCCATCGTAGGGGATCTTTCTCCTTAAATGCCCATGGTCCTATAAAAGCCTAGGACTTTACACTTGTAAGGGTGTATTAGGATTTGAATTCCTGACTGTTTGGGGGACTTTGAATTAGAATTGATCCTATCATCACGCTTTTTTGTAAGAAACAAGTAGGAGTCGCCAATGAGTTTTAGGAAAACTCATAAACCTTGTTCATTCCTTTCTCCCAAGTAGAGCGCAAGTGATTAAGATACGCTGCCCATAGCAGCGCATATGATGATCTTACGCGCGGTATTATGGTAAGATTTGATTTTATATTTTTATGAAATTCTGAATCTTCCGCAAGCACATCTTTAGCAGTTGCGCTAGGTGTTACGCACAACTGATTAAGTTGCATGCGCTAGACCAGCCCGACTCATTGAGATACGCGCGGATTTCTCTGCGGCAGCATTGATTTTTAACCTAGGCGCCTCTAAATCCGTCATAATTAGGTTTTAACCTCGGACTTAAGCCTAATTATGATCGGGCTTAGTTAATTGGACCTTATTTTATTTGTTTTTGGGTTAGGCTAGTCGTTTTTGTGTTCTTGTGATTTAATCAGTTATCCATAAGTATTCCTCACGTTGATCCAACACGAAGATGGTTTTATTTATCGTCATAGCACTTCCTGTCGGGACAAGAGGCCAAAAGTAGATGTTTACACCTAGCATGTCGCTAAACAATAAAAATTAAAGCTTTAACCCTAATATGATACTAACATGATAGAAGAAAATAGGAAGCAACCTAAACATGATACCAGAAATATACATGATATTTGGATTATTCGTTAATACCCTAAACATGATACTAGGAATCATGAAGACATCGTAACATGTTGCTAGGAATTAAAGTATTCTAAGCATGCCTTCTAAAGGAATAAAGCAATAACTACTTAATTTGTTGCTTCGTATCTCTTTCTATCAAAACAATACACACATTAGTAACTTCAAGGAAAATATTAAACAGTAAAGAATTAAAATAAGAATTGGGACCAAACCCTCAGAAATTATCAACCTTTCACGTCTAGGGCGAAGGCAATTTCGAGCTTGGCTATGTGTGTCTAACTCTCGTGATGGACAAATGGTGTTTCTGAAAAGGGAAGGCTTAGAAAGAGGGGGAAAGAATAAGCTTCTAGCTTTGAGAGAGAGAACAGAAAGATGATGGTTGATGATTAAATACGGGGAAATACGACCCTATTTATTGAGAAAAACATCTAGAAACGATTAGAGAATATCGTATTTTAATCAAAGTAAAACCGCACACATTGCAGCGTGATAAGACCATCGCGACGCAATGGCTCCATCGCGGCGCAACAGGACCATCGTGACGCAATGGCTCCATCGCGGCGCGATGGCCCTGCTGGATAATTTTTTGCCGTACAGAATACATTATCGAATATAATTCGATAATTAAAGTCCGTACTTTATCTTTTAAAATCAAATTAAATCCTTTAAACACTTGTTTTATTCCAACTAAAAATTCTTTATCTTTTCCAAAAATGTAATTATTAATCCTAATCTCCTTAAAACTTAAAATAACCTTCTAGATAATTCTAGAAAATTAAAGTAATTCCTAATGACTTTAGGAATGATAATTAAATGGACCCTCCATTTGATCATTGGGTCACCCATAAAAACTCATTTAATATTCAATTTAATATTTGGGCCATAACTTCCTCATTATTCAATTTAATAACTGGTCTTATAATGTATCGTTGGAAAGCTCTTTTCAAGCCCCATCCAACTACACAATTATTGGACCCATATCATGGACAAAATAAATTGGATTGGACATTTTTCATAAATAAGGTACGAAAAGAAGATTTTTGAAAAAAGAAAGAAGTATTTTTATTAAAAATAGAGGAATCATGAAACTCCTTCACATTTCACCTCGTTCGATAATCAAATGACGTGAAAAGTACTCATCACTGGGCTTGGTTTTGGGGAGACACAATTTAGTGTCTACAAAAGCCCCCACTTTGACTGAGTTTGGAGAAACGTAAGTTTTGAAAACAAAAGTCAAAGTAGCGATAGGGACGGAGAATGATTCAAAACGTTCTGCGATCCTTAATCATTCATGTAACGCCGATACCTGTAAACTACCGTTAGTTAAACAGATAAGAGAGTTAGAAACGCGTATCTTGCACCGTCCAGCACTCGCCTCTAGGGTAACCGATTTATTGCTTTATTTTGTTGTGATGACCCTCCACAAGCTAGGGAACGCCATCGCTGAAGGTGACTGTTTGTAGCCATCCTCAATTTTGTTTATGACAATCCTCCACAAGCTAGGGAACATCATCGAAGATCGCTGCTTGTAGCTATATTCCGTTTATTATTAACAATCCTCCACAAGCTAGGGAAAATCGTCGAAGATCGCTGCTTGTAGCGCTCTCCAGTTTTGTGGCATTACCTCGCCACGGCAGTACCTCGCCGTTATAGAAGACTGCTGCTTGTAGCCATCTCCAAAATCTCGTCTATACCTTGACTTGATTTTTTGATTGACGACTTTTACACCTAAGTGAAAGTCGTCGAAATCCATTTCATGTAATGATCTTCAATTTGCTAATGCAACGCTTGAATGTTTGTTGTGTTGATGTTGTGCGAGTACCTCGGCACATTTGTAAATTTAGTAAGCTGGTACTTTAGCTCTTTCATTTGTTTGTGAACCAATACCTTAGTGCTTCTGATGAGCCAATACTTAGGTGCTTAAGTAAAGTGAAATGATCGTCATCAGGCCGATCACTTATTACGATTATAATCGAGCCGACTACCAATCATGTCAATTTTTCTTATAGGGGCTAACTGGCGTACCAAGGAACCCACAACGCTAATTAAAGTCCAGATAAGCCATTTATGGGGCCTAAGAGTTGTATCGCTGAAGGAAGGAGGGCCAACGCGCGCTGCCACGCGTCATCGCGGCGCAATAGCATTGTCGCGTCTCGACAGCTTTGTCGCAGAGCGATGGTTTCATCGCGGCGTAATGGAGTTGGGTTTTTCAGAATAAAACCCCTTTTCTTCCTCATTTCGGCTGCTGCTCATTTCATTCTGTTTTCACTCGGAATTTCATTTTGGTCGTTCTTGCTCGTTTCTAAACCAAATTCACTCAAATTTCTTGCACATTGAAAGTCTCGATCTCTAGTTTGCCGATCTATGTAAGTTTTTCTCAAACTCCTCCTAGTTTGGAAGAATTTCATGTGTTTTATTTGCGAATTTTCGAAAAATTCGAAAATGCCTTTGCTTGTTTTGCTTTGTTTATCAAATTTCTTGCCATGAAATTGCTTGTTTATGTTTGTACATCACCTTACGAGTGTTTTGAGAGCTGTTTGACTCAATTTGGTGAAGAAACGAATGTTTTTCCATTGTTGGGCACCTTAAGTTTGTGAGCAAAATGTAGCTTGTCCTTCATGTTTTTGCTTGCTTCTTGTGTTTAATTTGTCACAATATTTGCTATAATACTGTAAGAAATTGTTTGATCTCTCCGAAATGGTATCATTGCTTGAACGATATACATGCTCTGTTTTAGTACTATATACTCTTTTTTTGACAAACATAGTATCATGCGGCTAGGTGAACCTTAGATACTGTAGAACCTTTTAATTTACTTCCTTTATATTGGAATATAATTAGTATGGCTCGACGTCGTGGTTCCGTCTCACACTCTCGAGGGGCTTACTTGGAGGACGAGCCTATCGACTCAGGCGAGGGTACGTCCACCAATCTTGGGGAGTTCCCTGAGTGAGATAGGCGTACTTTGTACTTTGCGCCCACCTTTCACAAATCAGAGCGCGTTCGGTGTGGTATCATCGATGATCGCGTTTGTTGCCATGGCTCGGGCAATAGCGACATTGGGCATCTCTACGACACCTACATTCGCAATAACGTGGAGCTGCGTACGCTTTGGGAGTCATGCGGTTTGACTCCTCTACTTTGGACTACGTAGGCGCTTCACTCTGTGGACTCGAGTCGCTACTTAGGGCGGGCTTTGGTTGAGTTCTTTTGAGACACCACCAACACGTTCCACTTTCCTTGGGCGAGATGACTGTCACTCCCCTCGACTTCTCTGTTATCACCGGATTGGAGTTCCGGTCAAATGTTGTGCCCCTTGGTAGGGATATTACTCTTTCTTCTCCTGAGGTGGAAGAGATGTTAGGTCCCATCGTTGTCCGAGCATGTGATGAGTCTAGAGTGGGACAGTTGAGTGGTCGATCCATCCGCCAGTCTTCGCTGATGGCAGCTTTCCGAGATGATGCGACCACCCTGGAGCAGCAAGTGCGCATCTTTGTTCTGATTCTTCTGTCAGGGAGCTTCTCCCCTGACAAGGGTAGCTGAGCTTTCCGAGATTGGGCCAGCTTGGCCTATGCTGACTTCGTACTTGGATTGCGACTCGCCTGTCGCCATTGAAGCTATAGCGAGGTGATCGCGGGTTAATAGGTCGTTCGGATTACTAACCCTAACCAAATTAGAAATTTATAATACCTAAACTTACACTAAGCTAGTTAGTGGAAAGTAAAGGGTCGAACCACGAAAACTAAGTGTATTCAATTTATGCTAATTAGACAACTAGGAAAGTTTGTGAGAGAGAGAGTTTCAACTAAAACACTACTTAGAGAAAACAAAGAAAACTAGGTAAAGTGAAATCCAGTTACATCAATGCATTCGACAACATTACAATTAGATGAAAATGACCTCAATTTGGAACAATCAAGGCACTCAACTCACTCTCGCTCAATTAAGAATGCTAATTATCCTACTAAACTAATTCACTCTCTTGCAACTAGCCTAGCAAAGGTATGGAAGAATTTAGACTCTCAAACAACTCACTTTCACACAATTCATTGAAAGCACAATTAAGAACATGGAATCAATTAGCCGGAAAGATTCTAATCCATATAAGCATCATCCATACACAATAATTAAGAATCAATTTCATACAAATCACAATCAATCATTCAATTCATCAACATAATCTTCATCTAATCCCCCAGAATAAAATCTAGGCTAACATGATAAAGAAGAACATGAAAAACAAAGTAAAACTAGAATTAAAGCTAAAATTAAACTATTAAACTAATAAACAACTCTAATCAATAAACAATTAAACAAAAATAAGAAATAAAGGAAATTAATAAAGATGAGAGAAAGTTAGGAAGACTCATTGAATATATGAGAAGAAAATCCACAAATAGCTTCTTCAACCTCTCAAAACTTCATGAAAAATCCAAGCTTTCTCTCTTTAAAACTATTCTTAAACTAGAGAGAGAGACTCCTAATCTAACCCTAAGAGAGAGAAAATAATAGAGACTAAACTAATCTAATCTAGGGTGAATAATTGTTAAGAGAGAAATAACCCAAAAATGGGAATTTATATTACATGTTAATAAAAGAAAATAAAAAGAATATAAAAAATAAAGAAGTAAAATAAAGAAATAAATAAAGAGGAAAAAGAAAGAAAAACAAAATAAAAACCCCTAAAAGCCAAACAATCAGACCCTCCCCTTCGTATTTTTGATTGCTGCTACCCTCTCTGATCATCACAATCACCATCATCAGTGATCAATTTTGCATCATCACCATCAAATGGCTCAAAGCTCACCTCCAATCATCATTAAAATCGTGGTCCTTGGATAATCAACACGAAACCTCAGCTGAATTGGGGTATTTAATACCCCCAAGTGGACCAATAAGAGAACAAAACGTGTCTCTCAAAGAGGCGTCCAAATGGACCCTATAGATGGGTGACACGTGTCACTCAGATACGCCCCCCCAGAAATGGCGGCCTTCAAGGCCCAAATTCCAAGGGCGCCGCAAAACGACACTACCCTTATCCCTAGGTCATCAAACCCTAGGGTAGGGCACGTTATCCTAGGAGCCTATAAATAGGGAGATTCCCGCAAATATTAGGACAGTTTTTTTTTGGACACCTTGAACTTTACGTCTTAATCATTAAGGCATTTATTGCTCTATAAAACATGGAACTCCTAAGCTTGGACTCCAAGTAGATAACTTACTTTCCGCATATTTTACTCTGATTCCGTACTAACTTAATCTTCGGAGGCGGACCTCCGACCATTCGGAGTTCCGTTTGTTTTGCAGGTACAAGCGCTCTTGCTGAATCCAGTCTTGAGTTGTAACTCTCCCAAGGAACACAAAAAACCCCGAAACATTTGGCGCCGTCTGTGGGGAGAGTACCTCTAAGATGGCTTCTCAAGAAAAACCTGTGCCACCTCTAGAGACCAATCGGCCTCTAGAAGAAGTAGTGGTCTAGACGGACCATGACTCGGGTGACGATGAAGACATCGAAACTTATGTGGCCCCACACGGGTACTTCATCTCTAAGCGTCTCCGTCACAAAGATAGGCGAGAGCGCAATGCTAACTAGGCGGGTCCAAGTAGGCCTCTTGGACAGTCAAGTCAGCCCTCAAGGCAGTCGGCTGATCCTTCCCAAGCGGCAGGGTCAGCCCCAGTCACCCGAGATGAGCTCATGAAATTCATGAGCAGCTTCAAGGGTGAAATCAAGGATTTGATCACCAAGCGGTCGGCTGCTCCAAGAAAGGAACAGTCGGCCACAAAACCAGCTCAAGGTGGAAAACAGAAGTCGGTCCGGGACCGTCAGCAGACTCCTCACCTTGCTACAAAAGAGAAGGCTCGACCTCAGTTCGACCTTTCAAGACTTCATTTCCCAGAAATGGTGACAAGAAAATCCATCCGGCATGTACAACCGGATGGTAGCAAGAAATCATTTCCTGATGCTCGACAGTACATCGAGCAGAAAAGGACCCAGCAGCTGTCAGAGTCAGCATCTACGTCGATTTATCATAATAGCTTTCAAAATACCTCTGTGAGGAATTCTCAATCTGTACAAGGGACCCCATCAAGCGGCCCCCTCGTACGGTTAGGGCCCTATATAATCAATTCGGCACATTATATGACACAACCGTTATACAAGCCGCCGGCTTTGGCTTACATCCAGCCTGCCTTCTTTGGAGTACAGGCGGGATACAACTACTAGCCTATAAACTGGCAGCTCCAGCTACAAAACCTTAGGGAACAACCCTTTGCGTTCTCCAAGGAAATAGCCGAGGCCGAACAGCCAGCAAGGATTAAAAATGTGTTGGTTGGGACCTATGATGGTACCGTCAACCCAGAAGACCACCATCTGGCATACACCCACCTTATATATTTATAGGGGTTGGATGATGCCGCCTGGTGTCGCTGCTTTCCAGCCACCCTGAAGGGCATAGCCCAACAGTGGTTCGGCAATCTGCCGGCTGGTTGCATCAATAGCTTCAAGACGCATGCGTTCTTGTTTGCTTCTAACTTCTCTATGAACATCCCTATAAAGAAAACGAGCCTTGATTTAGGCCATGTGCAACAGGGAGATAGAGAAGGGCTGCGATCATACGTCAGGCGGTTCAATTTGGTAAGAATCCAGATCCAAGGACTGGCTGACAAAGTGGCTTATACAGACTTTTTCAAAGGTCTGAAGGACGGGTCGACTTTCAAGTTCGAACTCGTCCGCAAGAAAATCTTTACCCTCCAAGGAGGCCTAATGGAGGCGGAAGCTTACATACAGGCGACCGAGATTTGCTCCTCCAATAAGCAATCAGACTCAAAGAGGTCTGATCGGCAGAAGGAGAGTCGGCCTGCTCAGCCGTCTCTAAAACCAGAAGAGACCAAAAAGAAAAAAGCAGATCTGGGCGGTTGATAACTCCGATCAACCGGCCCAGAAGTAAAGGAGAGAGTGGAAGCCGTACGTTCCAAGGTACGAGTTCCACAAGGACAGCTACTCCATATTCATGGAGATAAAGGATTGGTTGACTCTTGAGAAGCCGACTCCTATGAAAGGTTCCGCTGAAAATCGAAACAAAAACAAACACTGCCATTACCATGAGGATGTCAGCCATGACACAAACAACTGCTTTAGCCTCAAGAGGACGCTTGATTGTATGGCCGACAAAGGAGCGCTGAAGTCCTATGTGAAATCCAAAATGACTTCAAAGGCGAATCCGGGGCAGTCTAGCAAAAAGACTCCCCAGCTTGCTATTAGCTCCGAAACCGATGAAGAACCGGTCTATACGATAGCAGGCTGATTCGCCAGAGGTGGCTTGACCATCCGGGTCACCAAGGACCATCTAAGGAAGATGGTCCATTCTGTTGAAGAGGGATAGGCAGCTAGCACATCCGCCTTCCAAAGGACACAGGTAAAGTCCGTCGGCCGCATGATGACCCTGTTGTCATAGAATGCAAAATGGCCAACCAGCTGGTTGGTCGCATCTTAATAGACACAGGAAGCTTCTCAGACATCATCAGCCGCAAATGCCTATCCAACCTCAAATACAGGCCGGATAGCATGATGGATGTCTCCCATCCCCTTGTTGGGTTTGGGGGAGGAGTTGTGCACCTAGTCGGACGAATTGATCTGCCCATCCGACTGGGACAGAAAGGTAGCGGTCGGCACATGACAATCTCATTCTTGGCCGACTCACTCGTAACGAGTGCAAGGCCATCATCATCCCTGCTCTCATGCTGGTCAAGTATGAGAAGGACAATGGAACTGTTGGCTCCTTGAACGGGGATGTTATCAAGTATGACCATCCGACTCCACCAGCCGCCAAGAAGAGAAAACAAGATCAGCTGGTGGCGGTCCAAAAAGAAAAGCAATAGCAATCACTTACCGGGGAGCGGTCAGACGACCTTTGTCCCTAGCCAGCTAGAGAGCACATTGATATTCCTCTGGACGACAGTCGGTTAGAGCAAACCGTTAAGGTGGGGACGGCTGCTTTTGCTAAGTTGGGTGCAAGCTTGCACCAACTATTGAAAGAATTCAAAGACATTTTTGCCTTTGAAGTGGAAGGGATGCCGGGCATCAGCCCGGATCTTGCGGTCCACAAACTCATCGTGGATCCCAAAAAGAAGCCCTTCCGGCAAAAGAAAAGAAACTACGACGAGGAGAGAAGTCAGGCGGCAGCCGCTGAAGTAAAAAAGCTGTTAGATGCTAAGTTCATTTAACCTTGTAAATTCCCTGATTGGGTGCAGATATTGTGCTTGTAAAGAAGCCGAATGGTACCGGGTGCATGTGCGTGGATTATACTGATTTAAACAGAGCATGTCCGAAGGATAGTTATCCACTTCTAAAGATCGACAGTCTAGTCGACTCTACAGCCGAACATGCCCTGATGAGTTTCATGGATGCCTATTCAGGCTTCCATCAGATTCCCCTGTGGAATAAAGATCAAGAAAAGACGGCATTCGTCACTGATCAGGGGTTATTATGTTATACTATGATGCGTTTAGCTTGAAGAATCTGCCCGCTACTTTCCAACGAATGATTAATATAGTCTTCACTAATCAGATTGGGAGGAATGTAGAGGCATATATTGATGACATGATAGTCAAATCCAAGCAGCAGGCAGATCACATTGCTGACCTCAGAGAAACATTCGCCACACTCAGGCGGCAGAAGGTCATGCTTAATCCAAAAAAGTGTGTCTTTGGTGTTGAGTCTGGGAAGTTTCTCGGATTCCTGATTGACCAAAGGGGGATAGAGGCCAACCCTGAAAAAATACAGGCGATAACCGACATGTAGTCGCCCCGCATTGTGAAGGAAGTTCAAAAGCTAATAGGTTGTCAGGGGCTTTGGGGAGAGTCCTCAGTCGGTCTGGCGACAAGTGCCACTACTAAAATTTGGGCGAATTGCGACCGTTTTTCTACGACCGTCATCAAAACTGTCGCAAAAATTGATATTTGCGACCGTTTTTGGGCTATAAAACGGTCGCAAAGGTACTTAAATATATTTAAAAAATAAAATTCATGTGAAAATTTATTCAAAATTAAATTAATTCTGTTACGACCTTTAGTAGCGGTCGCAAAATGCTTTAATTACGACCGTTTGAGAAACGGTCGCAACATTACGACCACCATAACGGTCACAGAAGTGCTTTTTCAAATTAAAAAAAAACGGGTATAAAACAAGATCACCCAAACCCTAATATTAGAAGCAGCCGTCCTCTTCTCCTAAGTCCTAACGCATCCTCTATCCTTTCTCTCTCCTCACACATCCTCTTCTCCTCTCTTTTTCTCACACCCTTCTTCTGTCTCTCTCTTCTCTTTCCTCTTTCCACCTCCCAGTGAACGGCCCTCTTCTCACTCATCCTCTTCTCCTCATCTTTTTCTCTTTCTCTCGCATCTCCTCTCTTCACCAACCCGAAATAGAGCAGCCACCGTTACAAGCAAAGCCCACCGTTAAAAACAACACACGAACTTTGGTGTTTATGGTCAAATTCGACCTCAAAAATTTCAGATCTGGAGTTTTCTTGGTCGAATTTGACCATATTCACCTAAAGAGGAAGATATATAATGAAAGGTATGTTTAATTTTCTGAAAATTTTGTTTATTTTCAAATTTTGTGGTTGACTTCGTTTTCCGTTCGAATTTCCATGTTTGTTTGATTTTGTTATCGATTTTTGTTTGCGTTTCTGTTCGAATTCCTTAGATTTTGGTTTTATTTCGAGTTTTTGTTAATTCTGTTCGAATTTGTTCTTTGTTTGTTCGAATTTCATAGATTTTTGGTTTGATTTTGAGCTTGAACTTCTCGAATTTAGGTTCGATTTATGAGGGTTTTATTTCGTTTTTGTTTGATTTTTTTGTCGATTTTTTTGTTCAAAATTGTGGGTTTAATTGTTGTGGTTTTATTTTTTTTGGGTATAATTATGGGTTGAATTTTTGGGCGATTTTTTTGGTTTAATTTTTAAGCATTTTATTTATGGGTTAAATTGTTTTGATAAATTTGTTCGAATTATGTCTTTTTTGGATTTTTGTTCGAAATTGTTTGATTGTTTGATAATGTTTTATTTCGTTTTTGTTTGCTTTTTTTTTGGTATTTTTTAACTGTTTTTCTGGGTTAAGGATGGGTGGGTGGTGCAGGGTATTGGTGGGCGACGGTGGGCGACGGTGATGGTGGGTAGAGGGCGGCAGAGGCAGCTAGTGGTTGTTTAGGGTGAGCAGTGGTGGTGGTTTGGGTGGGATCTGGTTTGGATGGATCTGGGCTAAGGGTGGGTGGGTGGGGTCTTTTTCTTTTTTTTTTGTTTTTTTTAATACTTTTAGCGACGGCTTATGACGGTCGCTAAATTCGATATTTGCGACCGTTTCATAAGGCGGTCGCAATTTTAAATACTTGCGACCGTTTTTATGGCGTTCGTTGAAAATAGTTAAAACGGTCGTTAAAAATTTGCAACCGTCAAACAAGTGTAATTTTTTATTTTTGCGACCATGATAATAACGACCGCCATGTTGCGACCGTTGACGGTCGCAATTATGTTTTGCGACCGTTTTCACTATTTTTTGCGACCGTTTGCGCCGGTCGCAATTTGGCCATTTTTTAGTAGTGTGCCTCTACTTCTTCCAAACGATCAGGAAGAAGACTAGATTTGAATGGGGGGATGATGCTGAGGCGGCCTTCCAAAAGCTGAAAGCACATCTGCACTCTTTGCCAAGGCTGGTTAGCCCTTTGCCCAAAGAGGCGCTTTACAGGTATTTGCCTGTTTCAGATCATGCTCTCAGTGCCGTTCTCTTAGCTAAAAGAGATGACATCCAGCTCCCAGTCTACTTCATTAGCCATGTTCTTAGGTTCGCGGAGCTTCGGTACCCCATGGTCGAAAAATTTGGCCTTGCCCTTTACATGGCTGTGAAGAAGTTAAAACCTTACTTCTTGGCACATCCGGTCATGGTCTACATTGACCAACCAATGAAGAGGCCAATGACGAATCTGGAATCGTCTATCCGAATGCTCAAATGGGTTATTGAGTTGTAGGGACTGGAAATCACTTTCGAACCAAGGAAGCCGATAAAGGAGCAAGCATTCGCCAACTTTATTGTCGAAATGACAAGGCCGGCTGAGCCGGATAATATTGATCAGGCTTGGAAAGTGTAAGTGGACGGGAGTTCCACGATGAACGGCTGTGGTGCAGGCGTAATTTGTCAGTCCCCTAAGGGGGACAAATATGAATATGCACTACGGTTTAAGTTCTAGGCCTTTAATAATGAGCCCGAGTATGAAGCCCTGCTAGCCGGCATCCGTATGTGCAAGGCGGCAGGGGCAACAAAGATTGACGTCTGCTCTGACTCCCAATTGGTCGTAAGCCAGTACCATGTTGACTGTGAGGCCACCCATCCGGCCATGATCAAGTATCTGCAGGCGGTCAAAGCTGAAGCTAGGACACTTGAAGACTTTCATCTAAGTCAAGTGCCCAGATCTAAAAACAATAAGGCAAATGCTCTATCAAAACTAGCGTCATCCGCCTCCTGTGATACGCCTCGGTCAGTCTTCTGGGAAGTTATAGAAAAAAGAAGTATATCTGATGAAGAACCCATTGGAGTACTTGACCGAAGCTCTACCTGGATGGATAGCATCCAGGCATATCTTACAGAGGGCACGCTCCCTGATTCACTCCAGGAGGCGGCCGTGCTTAAAAACGGGCTGCAAGCTTTGAGATAAGACAAGGAGAGCTTTTGAAAGCAGGTTTCTTGAAGTCTTTGTTGAAGTATGTGACCCCAGAAAAGGGGCAAGAAGTTCTCGAAGAATTGCATGTCGGATACTGCGCCTCTCATATAGGCGGTAGATCCTTAGCCGTCAGGGCCAGACGGCATTACTTCTGGCCAATCCTTGAGGCGGATGCTATGGAGATGGTGATAAGTGACTTTTATGTCACTTTTAGGGTGTTTATTGAGTCGTATTCCGGCTTATTTTCCAATGATTTCACCCTTTTTATCCTTTATTTCTTTTATTTTATTATTATCGTCTTTTATCTTTATTTTGTGTATTTTTGCCCTTTTTATTAGTTTTAATTTATTTTTGTAGTTTTAGTTAATAATTTCCCGCTTCTCTCGTTTTATTTATTTTCTTTTAGTTTCTAGTTTATTTTATTTTATTTCATTTCATTTAATTTTATTATTTCTTTAGTCTTAGCATTTTATTTTATTTTACTTTATTTATCTTATTTTATTTTACTTTATTTGTCTTATTTTATTTTATTTTATATTTTGTTCCAACCTCGTGTTGGTTTTTGGTTGTAGGTGTGTTCGGGGTGATGCTCGATTTTCATGTTCAAATCAAGTTCGAAATTCCGGGTTTGAGTCAAATGTGTAAAAGCAAGCTGCCTCAACCCCTGCTGCCCTTATCCATCACCACACCCTACCTTAACCTCCACCACACAGCTCCTCCCTTACGCCCATGCCTTGCACGCACCACACAACATCACTCCCTTGCTCCCCTCAACAACACCAATACCCACTGCGCACATTCCCCTGCTCTCCTGTTCCACCTATCTCATCACCTCACACCCACCAATTTCAGCCACCACCGCAATAACCACCTCTGCTCGCAGCCCGCATCACAGCCACCGTCACTCCCCATCTTCAACCTCCCATACCGAAAACTCACAGGAGCAAACCCATCTCAATTAGATCCCCCAATCACAACAGCAGCAACGCAACTAACACCACAAACTAACCTCACTTGCTCCAACCTCCAATCACCCACGCAACTCCAATTACAGCAGCGTGCCTCCCACAGCTCTACCACACAACCCCACAACCACCAACAACAGCAACAACAACAGAGTAGTAGCAACGCATCAGCGAGGAGCAACCCAGACCACCGCGGGCGCGGCTGCTGCTGCCGTGGGCGCGGCCCTCTTTTCTCCAGCCTTGTCCAACTTTCAGTAGATGCCCGGGAGATGCCCAGCCTCGGCCGCTCCGTTTTATCGGGTCTAATTGTACGGATTAATGAGCTTCAACGGTCATGATTGCTTCGATTAATCCAAAGGCCATGATTGAAGGTGATCGATTGTGATGATTTGAAGGTCCATGCGTGAATGGTGAAGATGAGAGTTCAGAGCAGCCAAGAAATTCGAAGTAGGAGGTTCGGGGTCTGTGTGTTTTGGGGATTTTGTTTTGTTTTTTTTATTATTTTCTTTTCTTTTTATTTTATTTTCCTTTTTCCTTTCTCTTTTCTTATTTCTTTTTATTTTCTTTGTTTTCTTTATTTATTTTTCTTATTTTCGTCACTTGTATAAATACCCCTTTGGGGTTATTTTAACTTTCAACTTTCAATCAACACTTAACATTTTATTCTACCATAGATTAGATTAGAGTAGTTTTAGTTCCTTTATTTTCTCTCTCTTAGGGTTAGATTAGGAGTTTCTCTCTCTAGTTTAGGAGTAGTTTAGAGGGAGAAAGCTTGGATTTTTCATGGAGTTTTTGGGATTTTGAAGAAGCATTTTGTGGATTTTTCTTCTCAATTATTCTTAGAATAATTAAGGAATAATATTATGGAAAAAAATAGAGATTCGAGAGCTTAATAAATTACTTATATTGCACACGCACGCATTGCATACATCTCTTAGCTTGTTACATAATTAGGAGGAGTTTTTTCAAAAAGAAAAAAAAGAAAGAAAATCAAGCATTTTTTGGGGAGTGAGAACATTTGAAGATATAAATTTATGTGAAAGAAAAGGAGAAGTTATTATAGCGTAGTTATGATTAGCCATTTAAAAAAATAAATTCTTATTATTTATAATTGCGAATAAGAGAGATAATTTTGCGACTTGAGAAGGGTAATTTGGGGATAGTGAAACCTATCACCCAAAAGGCTCTTTCACTTTTTATTATTATTATTATTATTATTATTATTATTATTATTATTATTATTATTATTATTATTATTATTATTATTTCTCAAAAACAGACGAAGTCATACAACCTACAAAAAATTAGTGGAAAGCCAAGATACAATCTGGGCCTCACTCCTCTAGGTATAGCAAATCCTACCCTAGTAAATATATGCACAACAGCACGCGCCCCAATGTCTTGCGTCGTCAAGAATTTCTGAACCCACTTAAGCAATACAACAGCCTCCTTCTCTAATTCCGCAAGTGAAGAAAATGAGAAGGGAATGAAACCATATCCAATCGCCTGACAACTAGATTCGTACTTGACCCGCTTCCGATGAGCCGTATCAGCCACAACCCGGCCAGGAACAAAGTCAAATAGCCCAGACTGTGTCAAAGGAGAATTCCCTGTCAAATCAACACAGACATCGCGACCACGATCCCAAGAATAAAGTAGCACATTTGCAGGTCTGAGGGCCCCGTCATTCCCTCCAGACAACCCAATGTCAACTTCCTTTCTCGTTGAAATCCTAGATCAATAGCAAACATCAACGAGGGTATCCCGAACAACATTATGCCGATGTTTAATACCCACCATACCAGCACACTACACCGCGTGATCACCGAAAATATCCCCAGAAAAAAACCCTTGAACAAGTTGAACACAATGTAGATACAGAGAACAATGGAACACCCAACCGGTAGCACAACACACATCGGTAAGTCTTTGGGTTCATCGTCTGACCCAACCCTAAAATAGGGACTGCCTGAAGCCAAGAAAAGGTGTGATCACTCTGCTGTGATCACTCTGAAGCCAAAATAGGGAAATCACAGCAGAGTGATCACACCTCTTCTTAGGCAGTCCCAATTTTGGGGTTGGGTCAGACGAGACTTACCGATGTGTGTTGTGCTACCGGTTGGGTGTTCCATTGTTCTCTGTATCTACATTGTGTTCAATATATATATAACTGCCAATTTCTTCATAAGTTTCGGGGCAGCGACCTCACTAGGATTACTCAAAATGTCAGACTCCACCGTTCGATTAAACAGAGTCGATGCATCCTCAAAATCTCGACCAAGACCAACAATACCAGCATGACAAAGAAGCTTAGTCTGCAACCCAGCAGACTGTAATCGAGATGCAAGAAAAGCATAATAACGAACATCTCCTACGGAATAAACACCAAGGCCTCCAAATGAAAATAATAAGGTGGCAAGACGCCACTTCCAATCGCCAAACCCAGGCCCCGAAGCCGTAACAATACGCTCCAAGGAAAAACGAAGAGCCCCGTTGAAAGTGCGCTGAGCCGCCTCAAAAGTATAGGAGGACAAGTAAGCAAGGCAAAGTAGAGTTTATTATTATTATTATTATTATTATTATTATTATTATTATTATTATTATAAAAATATCAAAAAAAAACCTACAAAGTCAATCAATTTACAAGAAATTGGTGGGGAGTCAAGATACAATCTGGGCTCCCACCCCTAGCTATAGCGAACCCGATCCTACTGAATATGTGAGCAGCTGCACGAGCACCAATATCCTGAGTCTTAGCGAATGTCTGAACCCGCTTCAGCAACGCAATAGCATTCTTCTCTAATTCTCCCAACGAATAAAAGGAGAAAGGAGGAAAATCATAGCCAATAGCCATGCAATGCGCCTCATACTTGTCCCATTTCCGCTTAGTCGCCGCCGACACAACATGACATTATTATTATTATTATTATTATTATTATTATTATTATTATTATTATTATTATTATTATTATCAAAAACCTATAAAGTCATCCGAATTACAAGAAATTAGTGGGAAACCGGATACAATCTGAGCCCCACCCCATTAGTTACAGCGAACCCGATCCTGTTGAAGATGTGAGCAGTTGCATGAGCACTAATATCCTAAGTCTTAGCGAACGTCTAAACCCGTTTCAACAATGCAACAACATCCTTCTCTAATTCCCCTAACGAAGAAAAGGAAAAAGGAACAAAACCATAGCCAATAGCCATACAACGCGCTCCATACTTGTCCCACTTTCGCTGAGCTGCAACCGACACAACACGAACAGGAAGGAAGTTATACAACCCGGATTGTGTTAAAAGAGAAAACCCCGTCAAGTCAACACACACATATCAAGACCTCTGTCCAGGATTAAAGTAACACATTTGCAGGTCGAAAAGTTTCATCGTTCCCTCCATTCAACCCAACATTAACCTCCTTTCTTTCAAATTTCTCAGATCGAAAACAAATATCAACAAGGATATTACAAACAATATTATGTCGATGTTTAATACCCACCATTCTAGCACAAGTAACTGCACGATCCCCATAATTATTAATATCTCCATCAAAAACTCTTAAACAAGCAGAACACAGTGTCAAAACGGAGAACAAAGGAACACCCAATCGGTAGCAAAGAACACAACAGTAAGTCTTACCATTCATAGGTCTTGTTCTTTTGAGCTTCTGGGAGAGTAGAGCAGGGATCAGCAGAGTAGAGTAGTCACAGAGATGTCAATGGGGCGAGGCGGGGCGGGGATGAGGTTGGCCTTCCCATCCTAATCCCCACCTAAAATTTTCATCTCCATCCCCGCGGCGGGTCCAAAATTCATCCATATCCCCGCCCCGGCGGATGCAATTCCAAAACCATCCCCACCCCATCCCCACTTAGATATCCATCCCTACTTAATCTCCACCTAAGAACCACCTAACCTCCACCTCCCAATATATAATGAATATAGATTACGGAAAAAAAAAATATTGTTAATATTACACATTTTTTTAGTTATAATATTAGTGTATTACAAATTATTATATCTACTATTTTATTTTACATAATAATATATAATTTTGTTTCTCAAAATATATAGATGTGGTTGTGAGATGGGAATGAGGCGGGTACGAAGTGGGACGGGGTAGGTAAAACGTAAAATCTACCCCCACCCCCATAACCCATAATGAGTATGATATTTATCCCCATCCCCGCCCCACCACCCGCCAAACCAAGACCCATCTCCGCCCCACTGACATCCCTAAGCTAAGAGTAGATTTCAGCAGAGAAGAACAGAGCAGAGCAGATTTCAATAAAGTAGAGCAGAACAAATTTCAACATTATTATTATTATTATTATGATTATTATTATTATTATTATTATTATTATTATTATTATTATTATTATTATTATTATTATTGCTATTAAATATTAAATGTTATTATTATTACTACTAGTTTTGCCCCGTGCAATGCACGGATTTGTAATAATAAGACTTTTATATAATAAAAGTCAATTAAAATGAAATTAGTTTAAATTAAATGACTTATATAAATTATTTTTTTCTAAAATTTGAATTTATTTAAGGTCTAACTTAAAAACTTTTTGTTAGATATCTTTATTCTTATTATGTTATTGTTTAATGTAAAAAAAAAGGTTTTTGGAGGGAAAATTTTTGTCATGTGTGCGACACGCGTACTTTAGGAATAATGCTGGTGATAATTTAATATATAGTATAGATTATTATTATTATTATTATTATTATTATTATTATTATTATTATTACTACTATTATTATTATTATTATTATTATTATTATTATTATTATCACCATCATTAAGCATATAATATTATTATTATTAAAATATTAATTATTATCATTAAATTTAAATATTTGTTAGTATTATTATTAATTATTATTTTTATCATTACTATTATTATTAAATATTTATTATTATTATTATTATTGAATATTATTTTTATTATTACTATTAAATATTAAATATTATTTATTATTATTATTATTATTATTATTAATTATTAATTACTATTATTATTATTATTAAATATTATTTATTAAATATTAAATATTATTATTATTATTAAACATTAATTATTATTATGATTATTATTATTATCTTTAAAGATTAGTTATTATTATTAAATATTAGTTATTATAATTAAATATTAATTATTATTAAATAATTATTATTATTATTATTATTATTATTCTTTATTATTTTTAAGCAGAGGAGATCAGAGCAAAGCAGAACAGCTCAAAAGAACAGGGTCATAGTCTTACCCTAACCTGATATTAAGACCGCCCGCAACCAGGCAGAAGTGCGATCCCCCTGCTGGGTCTTTCATAGGGCAACTTGACGTGAGGATAAGGAGAAAGTGGATTTTGCATATGCGTGCAGTTACCTTCGTGAAATATATATCTGTCAATTTCTTCATAAGTTTGGGGGCAGTGTTCTCGCTAGGGTTACTCATAAGATCAGTCTCCACAATCCAATTACAAAGACTAAGAGCATCATCGAAGGCTAGTCTCAGACCAAAAATACCGGAATTGCGAAGAAGTATAGCCTGAAAACCAGTAGACTGTATATGCGACTCAAGGAACACATAATGCCGAACATCACCCACTAAATAAACACCCAGATCTCCATAAGCAAAAGGTAAGGTGGCAAGTCGCCATTGCGAATCACCAAAACCATGCCCCAAAGCAGTTACAATGCGCTCCAAAGAAGCCCGAAGGGCAACATCAAAAGAAAGTTGGACAGCTTCAAAAAGATGAGGGAGTCAATTACGCATAGCAAAGTAGAGTTTTAAAGCCCCAGTACACGAACGAAGTAATAACAACTCACATTGGAGATCATCAAGCTTAGCAACAACATCCATAAGAACAATGGTCTTTGACAAAAAGAGGTATCCGCACTGACAGGACCACCAAGCAACTTAACACCATGCATAGGACGAGCAATATCAGGAAGAAAGGCACGGTTGTTGTTGTTGTTAATTTTCATTTTCTTTCTGATGCTTTTTGTTAGCTACCCTCAAATTATTTTGGGACTAAGACTCTATTGTTGTTATTAATTAGGGTTTATAGGTTTTTTTGAGTTGTTTATTGGGTGTTGTTTTGGGTGGTTAAAGGTGGTTTAAGAATGAGTGTGGTGATAGTGTCTAGGAGGGGGTTTTCAAGTGAGTGGTCGGGGGAGGGGGGGTTATGAGTAAAAACCAATGGTGGGACTGGGCCGGTGCAGGGTGGGCGACAGCTCAGGGCCCCCAAAAAACAAGGGCCCCAAAAATTAGTATATATACAATTTGTTTCACTAATAATCACTAAAAACATTAGTTTGATCGGTGGTTATGTTGATAATCTTAAGACCGGGGTTCAAAACTCACTGAAGTCTATTTTTTGCTTTTTGAGTTTTATCGTGGGTTGGGGGTGGATTGGGCGGTTTCGAGGGTGAGTATGTGAGCGTGATTTTTTGCTTTTTGAGTTTTATCGTGGGTTGGGGGTGGATTGGGCGCTTTCGAGGGAGAGTATGTGAGCGTGATTTTCCTAGGTTGTTTCAAAACTCGCAATTACGTCTGAAGAACCCCAAACTACCCCCACACATTGGAAGTTACATCCCGTATTTTAGTCAAATATTACTTGCTATTGAGAAATAATTTATTCCCCATATCTCCCTAACAATGGTTTCAAATGTTAAGCCTCCAATAATAGCTCACAACTTTAAAATCAAATTTGCATAGTAATGATCATGGCATAATCTGCAATCAACCCATCGTACCATGTGTTAGGAAATAGATGAGAATAAAAGATATAGGCTATGTTTTTCATATAGAGAATAAAAGTTAAGTCAAATTAGTCATTAGCTTGTGGGTTCATGTAGATATTCCCATTCCATTTGCATTTATAGGCAGCATATTGACTTAAAAGCTTCTAGTTAATGCAGTTTTTTTTTTTTTCAATAGTTCCTTGTTTTCTTTGTTCCTTCAAAATGTATGACACTTTAACGTTTTGCAGGATATTGACATGATCACAGAAGTAAAGGAGTTACAGAGATTTAACTCTCAGGACCTCAGTAAGCTGTTAAAGGACTCTGAAAACTTCTTGATTATCCATATTACAGCAAATGGTTTATCTCTGCGGGTGAGTTGACCATCTTAATTTTCACATTTTTGTAAAAGGTGAATATAAATTAGATGCTGGGGTTTGGTAAGATGGGGTTTGATTGTTTAAAAGTGACAAAAAAAAATAGATTATAAGGTGTTGTTTGGTTGCACATAAAAAATGGTTTGAAAGATCTGAAAATTTTTATGAATTTGAAAATAAAGGACTTTGTTTGGTAGACCATAAAAAGTGCATGAAATCTGGAAAGTATACAGTTATGAGAATTTTCAATTCCTACAAAACATGGAAATTTGATTACCAAGGTCTATGTGGTAACTCAAAATTCTCATGATATGTAAATACCTATATATAAACTACACAAGTTTAGTTAATTCCTAGAATATTCAATGTGGGATTTTAAATTCCCATGAGATATAAATGCCCATAAGAAATCAATTCTTTTGTAAACCAAACAATACCTAAGTGAAGAAAATGAGGGTTTGATTGATCACACACTCACACAAATCAATGGTGACCCTCAATTTTTGAGACACGGAGATGGTAATCACCCTGAAAATGAATTATAAAAGATGACCTTATTTAATAAATTTACCCTACTTATAACTTTATTTTCATCTTCATCCCTACCGAAACCCTAACCCCAGCCACCCCATCTCAGTCGAAACCCTAATGGAGGTGGTTTGGGTCATGGGTTGTGGTTTAAGTCTTGGCAAAGGAGAGAAAGGGAGGGTCATGGGTTTGGGTTTCGATCTGGGCGGAGGAGAAAGAGAGGGGGGTCGTGGGTTTGGGGATAGGATATCAGGTAGGGTCATTGATGGGGGGAAGCCTGGGTGTTGGGAGTGAAGGGGAGGGGGAGAGAGTGGTTGGGGCGGCAGGTGAGGGTGGAGGTGATGGTGGGGGTGGCTGGGTTGGTGGTTGGGTTAATTTTTTTTTGTTTATTTTTTTAAAATAAATCTAACCATAATTAATTAATTTTAATTCACTATTTATAAAAATAAGGTTATTAGTGGGATAAATTTCTTAAATAGGGTCAATTTGTACAGTTAATTTTCAAGAAGGTCACCATTTCCGTGTCTCACAAGCTAAGGCTCACCATCAAGAATTTCAATAAAAAAAATATAGAGGTAAAATAAAAATTTTATGTAGGGACAAAATTATTACTACCTCTGTTTCTTTTTTGTTGCAACAAATGAATTTTTTTTTTATTTCACAAATAATACCATTTTATTACAACTAAAAGGAAAGAAGGTAGTAAATGGAGTAAGACTTATTTGGGGACGGATGGAGTAATATTCATAACCTCCCTTAGTTTCAAATTGTTCTAGGAAATTCAAAAGTGGCCTCAATTTAAGGAGTGATTCAATTTTCTTCTTAAGTTCTACCACAGTACTAGTATAGTATATTTATAGCTTTAATAAAGGATTAAAAGTAGGACTGCATCGAAATGTACCATGATATTTATTGGTTTTGTCAAGTGACATACATCACAAAATAGAAAGGTTACATGGCCTATTTTACGCTATTGCTCCGTTTGATTGGGTGTAAAATGTTTTACATCATTTTCTCTTTCTTTCCTTAGCAATTTTTTACCTTTCCTCCTATCCGTCCTGTCCCTTTCCTGTCCACCCTTTTTTTTCCCAATGTATTTTTACATTTTATTATAAAATGTTAGTACATAAAAATTCATTTTACACTAAAAATGTTTTACACCCTACCAAAGGTAGCCTATAACCCTTTAGTATTGATTTTTTTTTTTTTTTTTTTTTTTGCTGGAAATTTTCCAAGTTGTGATCCCTCCTTTTAAAAGTTACACGTTGTAACCTTCAAGTACAATAATGTATCAGTAGTAATCTTGATGTTATCCTACTGTTAACGGTCACCGTCAATGGATCCACTTTGTAGTTTTTTTTTTCTCGATTTGCATGCTAAAAAATTCCGTTAAAGGTATTAGGGGCCACTTTGACCCTTATGAATTCAAATTGAATTCAGATTTGGCAAAAAATAAAAAATAAAAAACAACTGTAAAAGCCTCGATTTTGAATTCAAATTTCTACAGTTAAAATTAAAATTCACAAATCAAGTCTTTTACGTTTTTTTTTTCTTTTTTTTTCCAAATCTGCGCTCAATTTGATTTCTTATGGTTTAAAATGACCCATAAAATCTTTAATGAAATATTTTTTAGCACTTAAATCGAGAAAAAAAAATTAAAAGTGCAAAGGAGGCCCCACTAATGGTGACAGTTAATGGTAGGAAAATGACAAGGTCATCATTGATACTAAACCTGGCAAATGGGTCATTTGGGTCGGGTACGGGTCGGGTCATTTCGGGTCAAAAAGTTATCGGGTCAAGTTCCGGTCGGGTCATTTCGGGTTTCGGGTTGATTTCGGGTCAACTGATAATCGGGTCGGGTCGGGTTTCGGGTCAACATTTCGGGTCGGGTCAGTTTTCGGGTCGGGTCAATCTTTGGGTCCAATTTTCGGGTCAACTTCGGGTCGGGTCATATTCGGGTCGATGCATTGGGTTAAATTCAACTCTATATATATATATATATATATATATATATATATATATATATATATATATATATATATATATATATATATTTATATATATATATATATATATATATATATATATATATATATATATATATATATTTATATATATATATTGACGAGAAACTCGCTATATTTATTAAGGCCACTTTTTCATGGAATACAGTAATTGTTTGACTTTCTATTATTTTGTAAGTTCCTTTGGTATTGAACATTATTTTATGTGCGCATTATTATTGTACTATTTTTTTTCTAGACTTGTGAGAATTGTGACTTTTATTTCGAGCTTTACTTAATTTTTTTAATCTTATGGACAAACTCCGTAGAATAGTCGTTAAATTTCAATCTTTTTACAATTTTTTAATAACTTATAGAGATAAAAGGCCAAAGAAATCGAGAAAAGTAATGCTCAAAATATGTAAATTACTTACACTGTTACACATTACAAATTAATAAAAAAAATTAAGTCAATTTGATTGCGGTTTTTTTCTATTTGGGTTTGCTCAGGTCAAGTCTTTAGCTTAAATAGATTCTGATCATTTAAGGTATAAGATAATTTTGGTTCGGGTCACTTTGGGTTTCGAGTCTATTTGGGTCAATTAATTCAAGTTAAAAGTCGGGCCACTTTGGGTATCGGGTCAACTTCGGGTTTCTGATCATTTCGGGTCTCGGGTCAAGTTCGGGTCGGGTCATCTCGGGTCGGATCATTTTGGGTCGGGTCATTTCGGGTTAAGGTCGGGTCAATTCCACATCGGGTCGGGTATGGGTCGGGTCGGGTTGATTCGGGTTTTGGGTCGATTTTGGGTCACTATTTTTGGGTCGATTTCGGGTCATGGTCGCGTCATTCGGGTCGGGTCATCGAGTCTGGGTCAGAATTGTCAGGTCTAATTGATACTCCCTCCTTTTTTTTTTTTTTTTTTGGCATCACTTTCCATTTATGGATGTTTTTTTTTAAAATGCATCACTTCTATATTTGATGACTTTATACAATATTTTATCATTTATCTCTCTTACTTTAAACTCTAATCAAATTATTTTATCATTTTTCTCTCTTCAATGCTCCCCACTTAAATAATAAAAATATATATTATCTCTCACATACTCCCTCCGTTTTTTTTATTTGTATCACTTGTGTTTGCACAAAGTTTTAAGAGGGTAATATAATATTGTGAGTAGGTGAATAAATTATTATAATAAAAGTAAGATTGGGACCATGAAAGAGAAAGTATGTAAGAGATGGTATATATTTTTATTATTTAAGTGGGGACCGTAGAAGAGAGAGAAATGATAAAATAATTTGATTGAAGTTTAAAGTTAGAGAGATAAATGATAAAATTAAAATTACCAAATATAGAAGTGATGCATTTAAATAAATAGAAAGTGATACAAATAAAAAAAAAGCGGATGGAGTACTTTTTCTTTCATGGTCCTAAAAAAACGGGGAAGTATATAATTGTAGTTGAAGGTTACAGTGTGTAACTTTCAATTTTAAAGGGGCACATGTGGGAAAAGTCAATACTGTAATTTTCTTTCAGATTGAAAATTTCCCTCTTTGACAAATTTCCTAAGGTTGAAAATGGGCCAAATTATGTGCTACATTTTTGAAATGAAGGGGATTTTTCTTTCAGATTGATATGCACAAACTCGCTCGACTCCTTCCTTCGCACCTTACTGCTGTGCTATTGTCCTCCCAAGGAGACGAAGCCTCATTGAAATACTTATTATCTGGACTTCGGCTTTTATATTCTTTATGTGAAATAACCACTCGACACTCTAAGCTTAAACAGGTCAGTAACATTTTGGTTAATATGTAACCTTTCATTTGTATACATACTCCTTTTGCATTGTCCCCTATAAATGTTCTTACTTACTATTTCCCCTTAAAGAGGTGCCTAATAATCCTTTTGTTAAACACTTAAAATGTTTCCTTCATTTAAATGAGTTTTTGGAGGGAAACTAAACCGACTTTTTCAATAGGTTATATCATACTAAAACATTGAGTTAACATGCATGGTAATGATTTCGTGTGTGTTAACAGTTGTTTCATTCAACAGATCTTGCTCGACGATATGAAAGTGTCAGAACAGCTGCTTGATTTGGTGTTCTATTTACTCATTTTCTGCTGTAAACAGGTTATCTACGTTCATGAACTCGATTAATTATGTTCATGAAAATTCTACATCATATCCAAAATGCTGCAAGGAGTCTCTTTATTGTTCCATTTAATCTTTTACAAATTCTCAGTTAGGATTATGTTCCTTAATAAGACTTGTGATCTATGTTCTGGTTATGTTATGATCATTTGGTGGCCCGATTTCAACATCAATATAATATGCGATGTATAGAATGAAAAAGAGCTAAAGTAAACTAGAAAGAAAATCTAAGTCAGTGCATCTCAACCTTCTGCCTTCTTGTTGCTCCTAGTACTAGTTAATGTATATACTGAAATTTCAAATAATGAATAGTTGTTTTCTAGGAAGCAACTTTGAATTCTTGTATATATTTATTTATTAGACTATTCAATTCGATGATGCAACTGATATGTGAAATTGAATTTACTCTTTACATGACCTAGAGATATAGTTCTGCTGGTGCTATACCACTTCTGTACTCGGCACTTGTACCTTGCAGTATGTATCTACTCACTGCTTGCATTTCGTCACAATGGAGTGATCTCACTTATGTTCTCCAGGCACATCCTAAGGTATAATGTTGTACTCCGTCAATTTGATGTTAAACAATAATTCAAAGCTCATAACATTTTGACATTAAGAATGGCTAAACAAGTCTTTCTTTACAGGTTGACATATTTATAGATGCAGCCTTTGGAGCTATCCGCGTGAATATCAACTTCCTTCAGACAAAGTTGTCAGCAGAGGAGAATGAGTTTCACTCAAATTCTAGTCTAGGCATTGAAAAGGCAGTCAACTTCTGTTGCCAGCAATGTGAGGCTTCTTTGCAGTTTCTCCAGTCGTTATTCCAAAATAAGTCTTTTCAAGAATGCCTTCTCAAGAATAAGGTTTTCACCTATTTCTATATTTTTTTAAAAAAAAAAAAAACATTTATTAATCTATTATATTATTCTGTTCTCTTTCAATCATGCTTGGTGGCTGGCTTTTTTCAAGTAGAACCACATCTAACAAGTACCTTCTCACATATATATGTGGTAAGGATGACTACACAAGAAACAAGGAGCTTTCCATTTGCATAGCATTGTGTTTTCATTTTAAAGTAGCTATGGTGTTCTGTTCGAAGCACATATGAGCTTCGTTTGATTTGATAGTTCCCAAGGCATGTTTAAACATTTAAATGTAAAGGACTAATTGCTATAGTGTTGTGTGTCTAGCTTCTCTTTGATGTCACATTGGGTGTTTTCTTGGGTTGTTAAATATTGCAAAGGAAGCATGATTAATAGGCTCATTTTTTCCAGTGTTCTTCTCTAGTGTACTTTTTTTGTCAAGGTATGTATCCAGGGAGCTTTGACCGTGATGAAATTTTATGTTATGACATTTAGATATGAACGGGGGTAAGAGGAAGCTATTATGGTGAAGTTGCTGGTTGTCGTAATATCTAGAAGGATCAGACATCAGTTTATTAAAAAAAAAAAATGAATGAAAAAAGAAAGAAATTTTGTACTTGGCATTTGTAATCCTTGTGATATTTGTTTGAAGTGATTTTCTTGCAGATATGTATTATTTTTATTATTGGAATTGGACCGCCATGATTTAATCTTTCTTACAAAGTTTTGTATTCTGTATCAATGTAGGAGTTATGTGGGAAGGGAGGAGTCCTTCGGCTTGTTCAAGCTACCTTGAAATTGAATATCTCACCAATTCTCAAGGAGCCTCTTGCAGTGGTAGCTGCTGTTTCTAGGCTAAAAGCTCGAGTTCTATCAATTGTAAGTCCAAAATGTGTAGATTTCTCCAAGTGATCCTCTAGAATTGGACTTATAATTCCACTTCAGTTAGTTCAGTATCTGTAGTTTGGCTGAAAATGGTAACCAGTCAACTTCAGATTTGCAATTGCTAAGAGGGCTACTGATTTGACTTGAGAAGCGTCGGCTTTTTGTAGCTGCTGCATTTTTGTGAATCAGAAAGCGTATCTTATCTGGATAAGGTTGCCAGCATTCCCGAAAGCCTGGAGCTTGCAAAGTGTGTTGTTGTAGAGGTAATTTTTAAAGCAAATTACATTAGTCACATATGCCTTTCAAAACCAAGGGTCTACTATATTTTGCTAATGATCCATGTATTGACTAGGTTATTACATTACTGAAGACCATGCTTAGCAGGGATCTTAAACTGCAGGTGAATCACTCGGGTAAAACATACCCAAGGGGGCTTTTGCAGCTCAATGTATTGCGCCTGACAGATATCTTCTCTGATGATTCAAATTTTCGTTCCTACATTACAACATATTTCGTGAGCTCTCTTGCAATGCCTTATTGTTTTATTAATTATTCAATAGTACACTTATCATATGGCTTCCCCTCTACCCATAGTCGTTTTCAATTTATACTTGGCGATTTGGCATGTTTAATTTGTACATGGTTATTTGCAGAAATAGGGGCAATATTTGTCGTATAACATGTTTCAAACTTATTATACTTTTATATTAATGGTCTTACAAAACACTTTGCATTTATATATTCAATTTGATGCCTAATTTTCTCTATTCGCGTCATGCACATCATTTTTTCTCCAGGCTGAATTGCTGGCAGCAATCTTGTCAATTCCATACCAACAGTTTTTGGCTAGTTGGTGTTCATCTGACTTGCCTATAAAGGAAGAAGATGCTTCACTGGAATACGAGCCTTTTACTATGGTTGGGTGGATTTTGGACTCGTCTTCAATACTAGATATGATACATGTAAAAACATATGAATCTAATTATATTCCAACCAACAATGCCCAAGCATCGTATGCCCTTCAACGAACTCCTCTATTGGTTAAAGTGATTTCCAATCTTCATTGTTTTGTGCCTAAGATTTGCAAAGGTCAATTTTTCTTAATCTAATTTTTTTTTTTTTCATGTGCATCGAAACATTCGTCTGAAAATTCATCAACTTACTATTATTTGTACTTAACAAATATTAACATCTAGCTTGTGCTTTCAATCTAAATTACAGAGCAGGAGAAGAATTTATTTCTTCACAAGTTTCTTGAACGTCTGAAGATGGATTGGCGCGATCCAAAGGCTGGATTTACATTCATCTCTGCACCTCAAAAAGCTGCTACTATATGCAAGAATCTCCGTAACTATAACTCCCTGACCACCTCTTTCAGTTTTTGATATAAAAACTTCTGCATAATTTATGAGTACCTGGTATAATTTGTGTAGGTTCATTATTGAGTCATGCAGAATCCTTAATCCCGACTTTTCTTAATGAGGAGGATGTACAACTATTAAGGTAATTTGGCGTCTTACATGCAGTGTGCTGAATGATCTAGTACCCTAGAATTTGCTCCTTGTGCTTGTATTTTCTTAATCAATTCTCTAAATCTACATCAAAGCAGATTTTTAACCTGAATTATCTATGTTAATTCTTCCTTGTGCGCTGTTTTGGCATCTTTAGTTAAGTATGCCAATCTGGAGATGAATTCTAGCTCAAAGCAAAGTCTCATAAACCATGAAGACATTATGTTAAATAAATCACTAATTCCGTTTTCTATTTTCTGTTGCAGGCTTTTTTTCTTTCGATTGCAGTCACTTATTGGCCTGGTTGATTATGAAGTCAATAGAGGACTGGTAAATGTGTATCTTTGACATGAAATGGACGGAACTGTTTGCAAACCTGACCTACCTATCTTTGACTGCACAATTCTTGACTGCTGTTATAATTGTTGTTAGGAACTTCAATATTCGAGAGGTTGTACAGCTTCTCTTCGAGGAAATGTTGGTTTTGATCATAAGACGCGACACTCTAAACTGAGAGAAGGTAATTCAGTTTTTCCAGGAGTGGACGATTCTTGCATTATCGATGTTGAGGCTATTGCTGAAGCTGATGATGGTGCAAAGCATGATCAGAAGACATGTAAAGGTAAAGCTATCAAGGCTTTAGCTGAGTGTATAGTCGAGACTGAAAAGGAGATTCATAATGTAGAGACAAGTAGTGGATCAGATTCAAGCACTACAAGAGGACAGAACCCCAATGAGAAAGTTGGTGATGATGAATATACATCTCCAAATGAGCATTTACATAGAAATGTAGGTGGAGGTGTTCAACAAGATGAAAGGGTTGAAAGTGTACATGGCGAAGAGAGTCAAGTAAGGAAACGTAAGAGAAATTTAATGAACAATATACAACTATCGTTAATTGAAAGGGTGTTGCAGGATGAACCTGATATCCATAAGAACATAGCTTCTTTACAATTATGGGCTAACAGATTAAGTTCACATGTAAGAGAATTTAAGCTATGTTGTTTTAAATAATTATTTGATGTTATTATGCTTTTGATAGATGGTTTATACATGTGATTCTTATCTTTGGTCCTTGCAGGGTTCAGAAATCACATCTTTACAGCTAAAAAATTGGTGAGCCATTTTTCCCTTACAAGGTTTATATACATTATCGACTACATTATTTGTTTCTGATTAAAACTTAGAGATGCCTGTTTTCTCTTCAGTTGTTTATCCTGCGTTGTTCATCTAGTTTATTAAGATGCTGCCCCTCTTTACCTAGCCTGTTTCCACTCTTAATAATATGTGCTTGCTTAATTGCTGCTTAGGCTTTGCTTAGTTCACCTTATTTTTGCTGATCTGATCTGAACTTATTTTTTCTAATTAATTCTGATCTGAACTTGAAAAAAAAGTAATATATAACGTGTACTATGTATCCGTATCTAATAAATCCTTGGTAGACTATATTTTAAGATAGCAATGCTTTTCATTAATGCTAAGCTTTGCATTTCTTAGTTAACAAAGGTGTAATTTTCGGAAGCCTGGGTTTGTGTAGATATGCCATATGCAGGATCTTGTTTTAGACTTTGATGTTGTGTTTGGATAAAATGATGGGAAAGAAAAAAGGGGAGGGAAGAGAAAGGGAGAGGAGGGAAAAAAAAAATGAGTTTTCCATTCAAATCTCTTCGTTGTTAGAGAGATCAAATTCTTACAATTTGATCCCTTCATTTCTCTCCCTTCCAATTTCCGCCTTTCCCTATTTGTTATCCAAGTGAAAGATAATTCATCCCTCCATTTCCCTTCCCTTCCTTTTCCTCTATTTCCTTTAATCCAAACAAAGTATGAAAGTGCTTCTAAGCCCATCGATACCTTTATATGGACTTCTTCAGTCAGGACCTAACTACACAATAAGAATGTAAACCTTGTTTTTTTCTGTAATTTGCATCCCCCACCCAACAAAAAAATGAGGATCAATCAAGAAATTATGATTGATGATTTTATGATTTTTCTAATAGAACAAATCAAGATATTCAATCACATACTACGTAAGATTAACCACACAAATATTCAGCTTAAAAGTCAAAAAAATAGCTTGAAGAAAATACGGGTACAAAGTTTTATAATAGAATATTAAGCAATAAATTACTCCCTCTATTCTCGAAAATTCGACTCATTTTTCATTTGCCAATATTTCATGTGCGACTTAGACCATAAATATATTTAGTTATGTATAAGTTAAAATTTATTTAGATGGTGTTTTTGTAAACAGGTTGAACAACAGGAGAGCAAAGCTTGCACGAGCAGCCAAGCGTGATGGGTCTAGCCCAAGTGGCAGTAAAATGTGTTTTTACAATTTTTTTGAGAAAACGTAAATGTGTTTTTATTTTGGTCCATTTACTTGGTCCATTAAATAACATTTTACTTTTCTGGGGTAAGTCCAATTCTGGAACTTAACTTGTGGATTCTTGAGTAAGCCTTGTGCTGGTAACCCTTGGACCTTGGTGAAAGTAAGGGTGAGTCAATGTAGTAGCTGACATGCACAAAATCAGAAAACGCAAGAGCAAAACTATTTGTTGCCAAACATTCCACCTTTGGATCGTGCTCAAATTTGGAAAGCTTGTTTTTGACATCAAATGCTTCATTTTGGAAGGCCGTACGTTGTTTTGATCTTTGGTTTCAGAATTGCTGCTGGACGGACCTGGCATTTTAGCTGAATTTTAAACATTTTGTTCTCGATTTTTGATCTCTTATTGTTTGGTGATTGTTGGTGGGTTGTGAACCTTTGTAGACTGATTTGGGGTTCTTTTTTCCTCATTTATCAATAAGAGAATTATAGGGTGGACTCCTTAAATGGTCCCATGGTTTTTATCCTTCACATTGAAGGGGTTTTTCAAGTACAATTTGTGTGTGTTGTTTGTTATCATTTCTTGGTTTTGCTACTGCATTATCACTGTTTTTATGTGTTAATTTAATCATGTGAAAATTTGGGTTGATTGGATTAAATTGTTAGGTAATTGTCTTGTGTGTGACATTGTGGATGTCGTAGTGACCCCTTTCCGATCCTTACACCAAGGATGGTCACCTATTATCTGAGGAAAATGTTATAGCTGATACACAAGTTTGGCCCCTTGTGCGACAGCTTCGGATTCTCCTGAGAGTCCTATGGAGGACCAGACTGCTTCTGCTGCTACTAGTGACCACAGTCAAGTATCGGTTGTACAGAGAGAGTTTAGGGATAAATATGAACCCAAGTCTTGAGACTTCCCACCCTAAAAGTTCAAGCAGATTAAGCATCCAAAACGAAGGTCTGGCTACAGATACGAATTGTGTAAACTTTCAGGAAGGTCAAGCTATTTTACTTACCGATTCCCTAGGGAAAGACATTGCAAAAGGAACTGTATATCAGAGTTCTTGTATAGCATCTTTTATTGAAAATGTGTGCTCTTAACAATGGCATTCGTAAATGACTAATGTTCGATTATATCCTAGAATAATAATCATGTATGCTTCAGAGTTCTGACCCTGGTGTACAGCTCTTCCATCTTATACCTGTGATCATTACCATTTTTGCTACTACCTCCAGATCGTACTATATGCAACTTTGAAGTATTATTTGTGAGATATAAAAAATTTTAAAGTTGTATATTATACGATCCAGAGGTAGTATTTATTTGGCGTTTAAGAGTATGTGGATTAAATTGCATACAATGTTTTAGGTAAGATTATCAGTGTCAAACTGTCAAATGGCTGAAGAAAGCCACTACACTCCTCGTTCTCCTAAAATCTTCATAAAAGGCTGATGAAAAAAAAAAAAAATCAACTCCTAAAATTAGACAGTTGGTTAAATTAGGTTGGGTTTGGGTCACTAGTCATTTTGGAATGGATAATTTTGGGTCCTGAGTCGTAAATTGCTCAACCCTACTAGTGTTTTCGGGTTTGGGTCAACCTAACGGGTGTAAGAATATTATTTTTTATATATAATTTATTTATGTGTTTACGGAATATATCCAATTTTTCAAGCTTGTTTTGCTATTTATTTTTCAATTTTTAATTGAACATTCTTGCCAATATTAATTTAGTCATTTCATTTACTACATAATTTAAACATCGTGTTTTGTGTACAGTGTGACCGCATTCATAAAACACTAATCAAGTAACTCCTGTAACAATGAGAGTAATTTATATTCCCAGCCACATATAAAAGTGGGTTATTTTATATCTTGATATAATTCCTTTACATCACTAACTTCAAATTATATACTCCGTGTATTTGATGATGTTACAGAGTAATATTTTATGTGTATATAATATCTTTTGATTAAGTAATAATATCCTTATAGATCGAGTTGTCTATTATCTCCCTAACCTAATTTAAATCATTATGTTTATCTTCAATAGTTATCTTTTGTAATATAGACTCGTATTTAAAGTTTATCAGTGTAATACAATAAACGATGTTGGTTATACAAAATCTAAATTAAACATCATCTGATAGCGAATAGTGGCGGTTTATGTGGGTTATGCGGTCAATGGCAGCGTTGGGTATGCGGATCTAGTTGGTGCGGGTTGATAGGTTGTGTAGGTGGCGATTGGTGTTCAATTGTTCATATAAGAGAGAGAAATGAATATCAAGTGGTAGACGAATGATCAAACCCAATTAAAAAAAACTGATTTTTATTTTTCAATAAATAAATTTTTGTAACAAGTAGTGGCGGATTTAGTTAAAAAAAAAAAATTTATACATAAAAAAAAGGTTAAATAGAATATTTGTGCAATGTGAAACAAGATATTAGTGTGCAATAGTGATGTTAGTGGGGGCAGGGATGAGTCCCGATTTGACGAGTGGTGGGGATAAAAACCATACCCGTCATGGATGATGGGAGAGGGGTGGATTCGGGTCGCACCCACCCAGCCTCTCCATCGCCGCCCCGTCCCCACTTCCTACCCACCCTCCTCCCTATCCCTTTTATACTATTTTATTTTAAAAAAAATATTATGTGAAATAATGTTGTAAATATAAATATACAATACATTGTAAATTATATTATGTAGTATTGTTGTATTTGGAAGGCGGGGATTAAACGGGTCTTAGGTGGGAATTAGGCGGGGGTGAATATCCATGTGGAGATTTGGGTGAGGATGGTTTCATACTTTTATCAGGGAAGAAATGGGGATGAACTTAGGACCTGCTAAGGGGATGAGGATAGAGATGAAAATGTTAGGCGGGGATAGGAATGAGAAAGCTAACATCCGTCTTGCCTTGCCCCGTTTACATCCTCCGTAGTTATTTTTTCCTTGCATCCTAAGTATACCTGGCAAATGGGTCATTCGGGTCAGGTATGGGTCGGGTCAAGTTCGGGTCAATAAGTTATCAGGTCAAGTTTGGGTCGGGTCGAGTCGGGTCATTTTGGGTTTCGGGTTGATTTCGGGTCAACTGATAATCGGGTCGGGTCGGGTTTCGGGTCAACATTTCGGGTCGAATTCGGATCGGGTCAAGTTTGGGTCGGGTCAAATTTCAGATCGAGTCAGTTCGGGTCGGGTCAACCTTTGGGTCTAATTTTTGGGTCAACTTCGGGTCAGGTCATATTCGGGTCGATGCATTGGGTTAAATTCAACTCTATATACATAGTATATATTCATATATTTTTTGACGAGAAACTCACTATATTTATTAAGGCTACTTTTTTCATGGAATACAGTAATTGTTTGACTTTAGATTATTTTGTAATTTCATTTGCTATTGAACATTATGTTATATACGTATTATTACTGTACTTTTTTTTCTAGACTTGTGAGAATTGTGACTTTTATTTCGAGCTTCGGTTAATTTTTTTAATCTTATGGACAAACTCCGTAGAATAGTCATTAAATTTCAATCTTTTTACAATTTTTTAATAACTTATAGAGATAAAAGGCCAAAGAAATCGAGAAAAGTAATGCTCAAAATATGTAAATTGCTTACGCTGTTACACATTATAAATTAATAAAAAAAAAAAAAAATTAAGTCAGTTTGATAGCGGTTTTTTTTGTATTTCGGTTTGCTCAGGTCAAGTCTTTAGCTTAAATAGATTATGGTCATTTAAGGTATAAGATAATTTTGGTTCGGGTCACTTTAGGTTTCGAGTCTATTTGGGTCAATTAATTCAAGTTAAAAGTCGGGTCACTTTGGGTATCGGGTCTCGGGTCACTTCGGGTCAGGTCATTTCGGGTATCGGGTCAACTTCGGATCGGGTCATCTCGAATCGGGTCGTTTTGGGTCGAGTCATTTCGGGTTAAAGTCGGGTCAATTTCACATCGGGTCTGGTATGGGTCGGGTCGGATTGATTCGGGTTTTGGGTCAGTTTCGGATCACTATTTTCGGGTCATGGGTCGGGTCATCGGGTGTGAGTCAAAATTGTCAGGTCTAATCCTAAGTAACTAATGGGCTAGCGGAGATCAAGGTTCGATCTCTCAAAGCCTCTTTTTTTTTTCAGACTTTCACAGTTTCAGTCATTTCAGTTCCCATTTTCTAATTTTTTTCTCCGAAATTCCCAAACTCAACTCCTGATACGCCACAGCAGCGTCCCACCGCCCACGACACCGGACCGGAGGACTGCAGTCCGAGCTTCCGTCTGCTCGAGTACTCGATACATTGTAAGATTGTAAGTTCAATTTATTTTTTAATTGATATATGATAATTGCTATTTTGCTAATTTGAAATACAATTGAATAATTGATTTTGAATTTGTGGAGTTAGATTTTTGGTTGTTGGGGTTTTATATCTGATGGTTCATATAAAATTGATTTGATATCTTGATTGATTATTTGATTATTGTCGGTGTAATTGATTTATTGTATAAAAGCTACAAGTTACAAATTTACAATGGAGTCAGACGAGAATGAGCTACCATCAAGTTCTGAGCAGCGCTACTATACCTTAACCTAATCAATTCATCCACTCCTCTCAAATTTGCAAAAATATTTACAAATTTCAGTTAATCTTCAAAACTATTTGTTGTATGTGTCGTTCCAATTCCTCTGCTATACCCTCGTTTCTTATCAAATCTCTTTAATTTTTATTCAAACTGGGATTTCGTTGCCTGTGCTCAATTTTCTCTACATATTATTTGCATTTGATAAGATTATTTTTTTGACATTCATTTTTCGAATTCATGATTTCTCTTTTTTTCTTTTTTTTTTTTTGGTTAATTTTCTGGGTTCTTTAGTTCTGAATTATTATGATATTTTCTAGTGTTTTGTTAGTTTGAATTTTTTACTACTCTCTCCGTCCCCGAATGATAGTCACTTTTGCCATTTTTAGTGACCCAAAATGTTAGTCACATTTGCTTTTTTCAAGTACCATTAATATTATTTTTTTATCAAAATTCTCTAACTTTTGCAAAAATATTTGTGCAAATTTAACTTTCCTATGTAAATTTTCCTTTCCCATGTACTTTAATTACTTTCTCTCTCTACTTTTTTGCATACCCAATGTAAATTTACTTTTTCGATGTACTTTCTTTAATTCTCCTTAATTCCCGTGATTTTTCTTCAAAAGTGACTATCATTTGGGGGCGGAGGGAGTTGTTTTTTAATTTAATTTTCAGGATTCATTCGCATCTGGGTTTTTATTTTGAATTTTCTGGGTTTGAGTTGCCTCTCTATGTTGTTCTTGAGTAATAAAGAGGGTACTTGGCAGGAAAAGTTATGTAGAATAAATAAAAGTCTTTACTATTATTCAATTTGAGTTTCAAATCTTTCAATTTTTGCTTATATTTGTATGATAAATGTGGTATATATTGTGGAATTAACTATGCACATTCAATTTATTGAAATTGCCCACAAGTTTGATAAATTGTCATTGAGAATTTTTGGATTGTAATTTTTTACTTTGCTTAGCTTCAATTCAATATCTTCAATTAAATTCTTGTTCCGTGTATAGTGTCACCTTATTTTCACAGTTTGTGACTTGTTGGTTTAATATCTACAGTTTTTTCCGTCCGGCTTTTACTTGCTAATAGGGTTGTAATTTTAGTTAGCAATCAAAGGGTTTTTAATCCAGTGAATATCTTGGTCTTCTTTTTTATTAAGCATTGTGGAGGCTTTGTGTTGGGGAGAAGGTGGGTGGAAGTGGATGAAAGGGCAGAATAGGTGCTGCTGATGATTGTGCTTGTGGTCATTGAGGTCCATGAGGATAATAGAGAATTATATGCAGCCTTAACATGGCATAATGTTTTTGTGGATAGGTACTGTACTCACTGTTACGATGATGCTCTTGAAGGACATTAAACCAGCTGCATCAAACAATATAGACACTAGATTCATACTGTTGGATAAAGGCAGGATATCTGCAGAAGGCCAAAACAAGACTTGTTTGGCACTTGCGGCAGATGAGACTGCTGCGGTTCATTTTCAGCTTTGGGGACAGGAATGTAATTTTTTCCAGACAGGCGATATCATCCACCTCTCCAATGGCATATTTTCTTACCAGCGTAAAAATCTATTGCTGAGAGCAGGCAAGAGAGGAAAGATTCAGAAGGCAGGGGAATTTACATTGTCCTATGTTGAAACACCCAATATGAGTGAAATTAATTGGAGTCCTGATCCCAACAATCGAAAGAAGTATATTCAGGGATCTGTCATTTCTAATTACTCCCGCATCTTTCCTCCGGTTCGTTAGCTTTTGGATCCTTTAAATGTGCTACATAGTTGCCCATATCAAGCTTGCCTTCTGTGAGACTGACTTTGTTATGCCTTCCTGCTGCATGAGTGACACATGATGACAAATGTTTGAGAATTCTTTCGTATCACTCTATCTAACGAGCTGCAGGTTTGTGGTTATCTGCAGACTCTTTCAAGGATAAGGATGAAAATGTGTCAATTATGTCTGGTAAACTGAGCTGCTTTAGGAGCGTTAATCATGCTGCATATCTGCTATGGACTCTTTCAGTGACTTGATTAGACTCTATAATAACAGATCTTGTTTTCAGTAGGAGTAATTTTTTATTTCTGGCAGTCCCTTCACTCCTTCCGCAATGAAAATACTGGTAACATCACCTCTGGCGGACACTACTGTTCTTGTATATACAGAGAAGAGAAAGGGGAACCTTTTAGCATGCACTATAAGGAAACGATTATAGGACCAATTATCACTATTTTAAACACTGGTACGGGTATTAGATGTATAAATTAGATTGATAAAGTGGTCCGTAAACCTTCTCTAATAGCTAATTCAAAGTGTGTCATGGAGGTTATGTTGCTTTGAAAAAGGCACATTAAACTCGGTAATTTTAATTAATTATTATTCAAAGTAATAAGTTTTGTCAAATGATATCCATAATGAAATGACGACGTATATAACACAACATACCCAGTGCTCATATACTGGTATTTTTATATGATACCAAAAGCAGATTCAATATTATAACACCAATTGCCAATAATACACTTGTTAAAAATAAATTAATTACAGATAAATATGATTTCATTTTACAATTAATGAACACTCAAATGTAAAGCTTCTCTCAACTGCTTCTGTATCTCTCCTTATGGCCTGCCTTTACACTACAATTCTACAAAAACAAAGTATCTATGGCTTAAGGCATATGCTAACAAAAATGGAACTAACTCTTCAACAATACCGAAGCTACATGTACAGAGGATGAGATTTATACTACTCGTATCTAAAAATCTTTAATTTAAATGAGGCTTACAGCACAGCACTGTAAGGTGTATAATGAAGGTGAAGCATCTGCTTTGGCAATTAGGGACTCTGGGTGCAAAGAGGCACATAATGCTGATGAAATCATACATTCAACGTTAAATATAAGCAAGTGAATTGCGGTCATGATCAGGCTGAGGCCGACCTCTAGTAGGAGTTGGTGGTCTTTGAATGTTGAGTTCCTAACCATTCAAGAAGAAATATCAGCACAAAGAAAAGAGGATAGAAGAAAGAGAGAACTCAGCATACAGATGGTGTCAGGAATAAAAAACAAAAAACTCCCAAGGTTTTTGTGAACTATACCTGCATCCACGTATCATCCATGGAACGTTCTGGAGAAGTCTCAGGTGATTGCATAGGCGGTGGCAAGGGATGAATCAGCTTTGGAACCACTACCAAACCACGGCCAATAACCAATATTGCTCCAGCATTGTTTGCAGTCCCTGAAGCAACTTGCAATTAGGATACAAGCTAAAATAGAACAGGGATAATTATTTCAAAACACAATTAACAATTGTAGTTACCACAATAGTTCGTAGCAGAAAAGAGTGTGATCAGCTGCCCTTGAGCAAATCGTTCAAAACCATCCATCACGCACTCATGGGCCCTAATAATGAGCTGCAGTTTGTTCTTTTTGCAAAACTCTGTGACTCGGTCAGGCTGTATATGAACCAGTTCGAATTCATTTTAGTAACAAATAGGAACAAAACCTTTTCATTGGGAAAAAAAAAATTTAAAAAAAAAAAAAAAAATAGAGAACAGAAGCACACAAACTTCAGATAGGCTTGGAAGTCAGATATTACACTTCATAACGAAGCAAATTAAGATGGCTGTAAAATAAATCCCCACAAATTTTGATAGCCAAAACTTATGTGGTCATGCAATCAAGTCTTATATGATTTTTCAGTGATATTTTGTTTAACCAGACATACATTTAAATGATACTTCCAAACTGCACATCTAGAACACTAATACCTTTCCATCCCCCTATAAAATAATCTGGGAAAGCCCCATTCAACTTAGCTTATAAGACAAGCAAACTAGGTTGACTTCATCCCATAACTGAACAGAGCAGCAATGCCACCAAAAATTCGTCAGTTCTACTCTAGCTAGGTTCTCCACAAAATAGACATCATTGCATTTCTGCAGAGCAACTTTTTCTCCTTCCCCCCACCAAAACCCACAATACAATCTAGAACCACTCATGTATATTTGAAGGACTTAGAAAAAACTCATCATACACCACATAACAGACAACATTTGAATATTTATCAAATATTTTCCCAATGACATATTTCAACATAGCAGCAGTACATAACTAAGTCCGACAATAACTCTTCTTATACATCTTCCTGAAATCAACAGTCACATGTACGGATGTACCCCCCAGCACAAATTGTCACCAATCCACATACAGTAAGGTTTATCATTTAATTTCACAATATGCCATTTTCATAAAAAGTTCCTTGTTAACTGGGCTTGTTTGGCATTGTTTTTGATTTTCAGTTTTCTGTTTTTTTTTTGGAAACAAAAAACCAAAAACAGGAAACAAGAAAAAGGTGTTTTCACTTTTCTGTTGTTAGTTTTCAAAATTATCATGTTTTTAATAAGTTTAAATAATTTTTGATTCATTTTATGACATGTATCATATGATTTTGAAAAACAAAAAACAGAAAACCACAACAATGCCAAACGAGAAGGTTTATGATTTTATTTCACAAAATGCCATTTTCATAAAAAGTTCCTTTTTAGTTCTTAGTATTGAAGGATAGGGACAATGTGAAAACATATCTTGGATGGAAGTACATATATACAACAACAACGCCTTAGTTCCAAAATGATATGGGGTCGGCTAACATGAATCAAAAGTACGTATTTACACATCACCATAAAAATACATCAACCCATCTTTCACATACGATGTGACAAAACTAGAAAATGTCTAACATCTTTCACGTACAATCCATCCAGATCAATTATACAATCTACCCCATCTCACCCACTATAGCCAAAGCCAGCATCACACCTTTTTCTCAACTGGAAATCTGAAATGTAATTTGAGAGAACATTTACATAAATCTATATACAAATCTTATGCATAAGAATTTAATTTCCAAACACACCTCACAATTCCAGTCTCATTTTCTACTAAAAAATTAATTCCAATGACACTTTGTTCAGAGAATAGGTGTTGGGTATTGGTTAATAGCACATCGGAGAATAGAAAATAAACCAATTTGCTCCAATTACAAGTCAATAGGGATAAAACTATTGCTGTAAGTTGTCAAGGCAATTTGCCACTTTCCTAAAGTCCAAGTTATCACCTACATTAGCCATATATGTATTGTGCTCTAAATCAGAACTTGTACTACTACTGATGAAAGAAAGTGTTTGGGACCGCAAAAAGAAAAAAGAGGAGACCAATAAGCCAAACATGATTCCACAAAAAGAAGTAAGTTAAATATCCAACTGATTGTGCTTTCTCCATTAAAGCAACACCCACAGAAAATAAAAGAGAATTTGTTGCAGTGTACCAACACAAAGTAAAAACCTCCTAAACTTGTGCACTACAGATTTATCATTGAAGTAAATGGGAATAATTCCACTGAAGATTTCAGTATTTTAATAAATTATTAAAATAAATAATTAAAACCAAATAAACAAATGGCTAGTTGCATGCAAATTACACCTTGTTCTTCAAGGAATGTGGATACACCACACAAAAGAAAGGGAGTGCTCAAAATGTAATTGAGTAATTAATGTCAAAACTAGAACAGTCAAACATATGAAATGTAGCTGCATAATACATACCCCAAATGTAACTAATCCAGGACCTCTAGCATTTGGTCTCAGACCTTCTATACTATCATTTTCCGTGGGATCAGACCTGCATAAAGGAATGCTGTGAGGCATCGACAGAGGCAGCAGAAAGAAAAAAAAGGAGATACAGCATCAAATTCAGGTATACCACAGCAAATCCATTAGAACTATAGACCCAGCATCCATTGTTATGGGTCTCTCAAGTTTTTCTATTTGTTCCACTGCTTGAATAGACCTTCCAATGCCACCATGCATACAGATAATTTTCTTCTCAATAAGGGCAGCGAGTGGAAGATAGTTGAATAGCTGATTAAACCGTGTCCATGCCCATATGCCATCGTTTTCCCCCTATAATTTGTTAAAATGTTAGAACAGCTAAAAATGGTAGTGCTTTCTCACTCTGAAATGAAGTTAATGTTGCACAATTTCTAGACTTGTTAAAACCTGCCCATATTAGAAAGTGTGTAGTATGCCAAACGATCAATGGTGAAAGGTGCATATCTTAAAATACTAAAAACTACCTAAGCCCTATTTACTAGCTCCGTTTTCAATTTTGGGCAATCCCAATTTACTTGCCCCATTTCCTTTATAGGAGACTATTTCTTACACCTTGGGTTGGGTCCCAGACTCAATCGTATTAATTGTTGCGCATGTAGCTATGGGGCAAGTAAACAAGGATGAAGGAAATAACAATGATTATTTTGGAAAAAAAAAAAAAAAAATTGTGGATCCATTTTTAAAAACCAAATAATATACGCAAAAACTTAATCTTGGGCCTCAGGAGTTTAAAATAAAAAAAAAACAAGTCAGCATTACCATTCTCTCAATGCATTCAAGACGAAACCCAAAGAGTGCGTTAATATCAGCAGCTTCATGATTCCCACGTATCAAGTGAACATTTTCAGGATATTCAATCTTCAAAATAAATTAATTTATTAGTTTGTAGTGCACCACAAGTTTATTAAAATAAACCAAGCTATCAAGAGAAATAGAGCAACTATACCTTCAGAGCAAGAAGTAATGTAATAGTCTCTAAGCTATGTTGCCCACGATCAACGTAGTCACCTAAAAATAGATAGTCAATATACCTGGAACAAAAACATTGACAAATTAATAGCCAACTCATTAACGCAAAACAGCTGCAAAAGCTAACTGACATTTAAGTCAGATTCACAGGACCAGTCCAAGCAGTTGAGATCATTGACAAGCATTCTTTGAAAGTGTGGAAAAAGAAAAAATAGAATATGAACCTATAAGGATATCGCATATCTTAGCATTGACTTCAAAGAAGTTGACTAAAGAGCTAATTCTCCCCCAACCTCGTTAGTCGTAATTGTCCATTTATCATCCCCCCGCCAAAAAATAAATAAATAAATAAAATAAAATAAAATAAAAAACATATTTTTCTCTCATTCTAATATAAAGCTAAAAAAAACAACAATATTAATTAACTATTCCCAATTTGGAACAATTAACTCAAAATGGATTCAGCAATGCATCATATAGTGAAAAAAGTAATGCCAAATAAAAGCATACATTGACAGAAGCATAAAAGGCACCTTCCAACCTAAGAATCGCCCCCCCCCCCCCCCCCCCTCCTTTTTTTTTTCTCAACTTGACGGTTGGCTGGATGCCAGTCTAAAGCAGAACTTTGTGGGTAATCCCCCCCACAACACACACCCCAAAAAAAAAAAAAACAACAACAACAACACTGGGATAGGTCCTCTGGGCCAGCAAATAACCAGATAAAAAAAGAAGGTAGAAAATAATTCCACATGAAACAAATACAACAAGCCCCTTGATCATAGTATACTATTTGATCTTAGTATAAGGATAAACATTTCAAAACTCAATGATTTCCGTTTCAATAACCTCTACAATTTTTCGTGTTAGATACATTGCAAGAAACAAGACAGGAAGAGCTGTTGGTCATGCAAAATTCAGAAACCATTACGTAAAAGCTGTAGAGCTGTAAACATGATTGAATTTTCACCGAAAAAGGAAGAAGTGTTTGCTTATATACATATCCCTTACCTCGGTTTTAGTAGGTTAAAACCATAATTAATGTACTATAATCTATAACTTCCAACTAAAAGAAAAGAGCAATAGCTTACGTAATGTCACCAGCGGTTGAAGGAAATCCATATTCATCAAACAATCGCATCAAATCTCCAAACTGTCCATGAAGATCACCAAACACTTTGATCGGAGCTCTCAACTGAAGAACACTTGGCTCATGCATAAATATTTGTTCTGCGGCATGGCAAATCTCACCCACTTCATAAGAATCCAAGAAAAATTTCCTATTTACTGGAGGTTTCCAGTTTCGTGGTCTGAGCAAAGTAGAGATAACCTGACAAAAGTTAAAGAGCAATGAATACGAATGACATATTTCAGTTTCCCATGTCCGCGATTGGAAAAAATTAAAAAATATTTTGATGTCCTACTTTTTTATGCAAACCCTGAGGAGACTTGGGTTTCACGAACTTTTTGCCAAGAGTTGACTGGTCACTGGTGACAGGTATCATCCTCCTGCTCTCATTTTCAAACTGGTCAAGTGATAACTGCCGCACCATTCCACCTAAGTTCCCTACAATTTCTTTAGCGACTACAACCTGTGCCAACCAAAAGTCAATACTGGAAACCTTAAGCACAATTAAAACATAATAATACTGAAGTAAAAGTACATACTGCTCTAGGATGGAGGCGAACATCACCATCAGCATCACTACCATCTGAAGGAGTATCTGTGGTAGGTGTGCTGCCTTGCGACAGAGGAGATTCATCTGGTGGAGATGAGGATGCAGCTTGAGCAGCCTGCCAGACCGTTCTAACTGCTTCAACCTCAGCAGCAGATGCCTCCACAAGTTTATCCACAGATTTTTTTCCGGGGCTGGAAACAGAAGTTTCAAAGTTCAAATATATTCCACCAAGTCACTCAACCATCATAAATATTGCTTCCTTCGTTTTTTTAAGATGCATCACTTTCAATTTAGGAAAGTTTCAATTTAGATGAATCAATTTTTTCTTTCTCTTTTAGGTAAGGTTTTGCTTATCAAATTACCCATTTGCCCTTACTAACTTCCAAATTCTTATATTGTTCTCCCATTGGTCCCCACTACCCTAAATAAACTACCCCTACACCCATTTAAAATCTCTCACCAAAAATTGCCTAGGAGCCCATGAAATCCAAAGTGATCCATCTAAAAGAATCGGAGGAAGCATTAAAGAAAAGCCAGAAACTTCTACCTAACACCACAAGGTAGATTTTTTTCATGACTTCCATCAGATACATTTATAGAGGGCGGCGTAGAAATACTAATATTAACTCTGGGATCAGTTAGGCTCGGAGCTCTCTCCGATGTCAGTGGTGGGGAATTATCATCAGACTGCGACACCATATTCTCTGCGACCAGGAAGTCATCCAGCAATACATCTGCATGAAAATCCATACTATTCAACATCACATATTTGAGTCAAGATTTAAATTCACTGTGCAACCATGTCACCTGTACACGAGTATAGAACATGGGTACAAAATCCAGTGTCCGATTGTAAAAATAAACAAAATATAATGGGGATTATAAAGAGTGCAACCAGATAATATGACCCAAAGCCTTAAATGACATTTATTACCCTCTACCGCAATACATGCCTACTCCCTAAACTTATTTAAGTCCCCATTATTCCAACGCTCTACTCTCCACACCAAAGACTCCATCTCAATAAATGTGACACCATTCTATTTTGTTTAAAAAGACACTTAATAGCAATCCTACAAAAACATAAAAAATAAAAAAAATTGCCTTCAATCTCAAAGGCACATTATGGCCATGTAATTTTGCCGCAATTCGACTCAATATCACTCAGCAAATATTATTTTCTTGATCAAAACTATATTCGTTATTGTGTACAACAAGCTGTGCAGCATACCTGAACACTCCATCACAGTAAACTCCTCATCCAATGTCAGCACACCTTGGTCCTCATCTCAGTTGGTTCTAGACCCATACTCCATACACTAGGTTTACTTATGCTACACCTAAAACTTTTCATGATTTTAGCTTGTCTTTGTAGCTCTCAAAACTAGCATTGGTCCTTAACATCCATCAACCAGAATCTGATAGCCATAAGCTCATTCATGATATTTACAAGGCGCTGATTACAAATCCTTAAAGTAGCCCTGTACTTTTTATTCATTAATAGGTAATAAAATTTATAAAAAAAATTAGACAGACACCATGGGGGCGCCCATTACCCATATAGAAATAAGACTAAGGAAAAAATAACCTCATGCCCTGGAGCCATCACAACCCAACTAATCAGCAACATTTTTGGGACATCAAGCATCTCTCAGGACCCCATAATTTCTACGGGCTTTATAATTTCCATGTGCACCTCCAAAAGATACTGTGATAGTGAAATAGATTTGCCAGCACATGACAAAAAGGCAAGATATGACAACAGGGAAGTATATCTGCTTGTAAATCAAACGCAGTAACTAAAATTTGTTTTCTACACAATCTATTAGAAGTATCTGAGCAGTGGAATCTAGAAATATTTTTTCATAAATTATTTATCATGGATGCTCTACCCTTGTATTATTTCATTTTGCTTTTTATAAGCTACCAGTTCCTTCCTCTTCATCCATTCATTACCTAGGAAATAATATTCAACTTCAGGTGCCAGTCTACTGCTTGATTCATATACAAGCATGAAATTTTCTATAGCAAGCAAATAATCTAATAAACCAACAGACATAATATCTCACATCTAATTCAGAAGGACAACATAGTTCTGCACAACTGCTCGAAAATTTCAAACGAAATGACATTCTCAGATTCTCTCAAGCAATTCATTCTTAACAAAGAACTTTTAGCACATCAAGAGCCACTTAGAGATAAAGCATCAGCATTTGAGATTAAACACACACACACACTCTAGCATGCGTATGTACATCAACCTTTTTTGACAAATTCATCCTTACCTCCCCTAAGACCACCATAAATATATATACGAACACCAACAGAAGCAGAAGCATGCCGACAGCGACGCATCAACTCCAAGGAAGGATCGTATTCTGTTTGTCCTTTGTTGCCCTTTGAAGAAGTCACCAGTCCATTCCTATCCAACCACACTCCAGCAGCAGTGTCCAAAACTGGTATACATTAAACAAACAGACAGCGCCCATTTATTATCACAGTCCATTTCACATGCTCAAAGAATTATCAACACCAGTCCTGGGGTTACCTGCAACAGCTGCTTCACCTTCAATGGCACGTCCTCCCCTAAGAGCACCCCCAGTAACATGCAATCTAGCACCTACAAAGACCTAATAAGCAACAAATTTAGATACAAACTTGTCTAAGTAAAATCTGGAAAACTCAAAAGATAAATAAATATACAGATAAAAAAGAAAACAAAAAATTCTGCTATGTCACTATTCATATGATCATATGTTGACTTTGTCTATAGTTTTTTACTAACATAATAGCGGAAATAGTCGACGTGTGTCGGTTATTAAAAAAGGGAGGAGATTTCCTCTTTCAACCTTTCAAACCGTAGTCAAATGTCAAAAATATGAGAGCAGCAGCAGCAACAGAGTACAAGTTAAGCTAGAAAGAAGGAGAGCAGCATCTGAACCTAATAAAAGACAGCAACAGAAAAGAAGAGACACGAAGGTGGAAGTAAAAGATGAGCCCATTTTAATTGACTTTTCGAGTTCTAATTCCCAGTAAGAAGTTAAGTTTCCCTTTAAATTCCCCTTATTTTTATATGCTGTATATGCTGAGGCTTTCATTGCTACTCATTTCCAGACAGTTAACTTTCACTTAGTTTCTTCCCTTCAAAAACAATCGCTCAGGAGGCAGCAAAGCACCTCATGCTACACTTTAGGCAGCCTGATGCATTTAGAGATCATTCACTCACTAGTCACTACAACACCATAGGAGCCTTTATAAAAACATGTTGGAAATTATCCTAACATCTCTCATTTAACATTGTTTGGGTTATTGTGGTAAAAGTTGTATAGTTCACTAATTACAATAACCCTAATTAAATATCTCCCCTGCTTTTCATTCAAGGAAAAATAGGCAGCTTTGAATTGTTATAACTCGTTAACTCCCATCCTTACACTCAATTCCCAAATCCATTATTTCCAAACCCACAAAACAATGAAACTATATCCCATTCCTACCCTCTAAATCCCATAAACAAAAGCTTTGTAAATTAATGAACCAAAAGCTTCCATAAACAGTTATACGGCTAATACCACAAAACTTACCGCAGCATGTTGGTACCTTGGAGAGGGAGAAACACCGGGTGCTAGAGTCCACTCCCACTGACCATTTCTATGCATAAGTAGTCCATATGCATCTGCAAGGGGCTGTATATGCACGATATCAATCAATAACATATAAACTCTTTCTATGTAAACCTCTTAGAATCCATTCATAAGAGTCATAGCAAATTGGAAGAACAATCATGTAGCTTTACAAACCAATATGCAAAAAAGATAAGTTGAAAATGAATGTATACGTTCCACAAGCCATGGAATAAATGCTACATGTGACAAAATATGTTTAAGATCAACCAGTGATTATTAAATTTGGGGGTGAACTGACAGAAATTTAACCATTTTGCCTGAAATGCAGAAGTTATGCACAATTTTATACGTATTCATGAAGAAGAAAAAAAGCAATAAAATAATTCAATGAAATCTACAACTATTTGCACAAGAAGCTCTTTCACAAATCAATATGGATCATATAAAGGCTGTTCTTTGCCCCATTATTGTCATCCTTGAATCTAATCAGTATACCTTACAATAAGGCAATGGGTTCATTTAAGGATGTATGACAGGTTCTCAAAAGCCAGAACTGCTCCAGGCAGTAAAGGGTCACCACATCTGCTGCACCAGGTACAGTCGTACAGGCATATGCAAATCATTCGTGTATGGCTTAATTTTCTGCAAAAATGCTAGTAATTGTTTCAGACTTCAGTTTTTATTTACTAATTTATTTTGGTGAAATGCTGTTATGATTTATGAAAGTGGCCAGGGAAATGAGGAGTACCCTATTAAGAAAGAATGAATGAAGCTAGGAACAATGGGTACACCTTATAGTTCATATAGTTCACACTGTTGGGTTAAAGCCTCAACAAGCTTTTTTTATCCAAGTATGTACTAAAATATGTATAGAAGATGCACAACTTACATACACTTTTACTTCTACCACTAAGAAGAATACATACGCATCATTAAGGAAAAATTCCATATTGAACCCATTTGTCTCAGCTTCCACATCTTCCACAAGAAACAAAACAAATATGGTATGCATAAGGAGAGAAACTAGACCTACAAGAGCTTTCTGAGGCATTGTAAGAACTACAAAGACATATTATAATAATATTGGACACTCAAAAACTTCTACAGATCAAGGCATGGAGAGAGAGCATAAATCAATCAATCAAAGCTTTAATCCCATAAGAGAGAGCATAAAGACAGGGAAATAGAGAAATACACTGTGCACAAAGAGTTCAGAAATATCAGAACAGACAATCCTATGCAAAAACAAGGAAGCAGTCAGCAGTAAAACTTCCCACAAACAGAAGCAACATACCGCGCCAGTTGAGTCTCTTCCGCCACATAGCAAAAACATGCCGTCTGATCGAGCACTTGCAGTGGCATACCTACACATTGTGCAACCATATTGTTGAATATAATTAGTAAGGTTTAAGCTGTATTGTGATGTATATGAAGTATCAAATAAGTCAATTTCAAAACATCTGGACAACCAACTATTAATGGATCCCTGGCAAATTGACAAGTCATTGATGACAGAACATAACAAGCAAACTTTCATGTGATACATTAAAAATCATCTTCTCTATCAGTTTATCACCCTCCCTCCAAATTTTTCATTGCTATTATATCTACAAAATTGATATGAATGGGGTTATCTATCCTATAAGTGTTAGAGAGAGAATGTTTGTTATTACATCTAAAGAATTGTTATGACGTAAACCCTAGCTCCTTATCTAGGCTTTCCATTTTCCCTCTTATTAGACAAACTCAACTAGTTTGTATTTAGGCATCTCTTAGCTGATTTCTTAATTATACTTTATACAGTCTTGTGCACCGATTTCCCAGATCATCTTAGCTCCATAAATTATTAGTACTGACTCCTGCTGTTTTTTTTTTTTTTTTTTTTTTTGGGTTTTAGCCTTCTTTTATAATTTTTTTTTTTTTATATATATGATTCTCGTCTTTGGCCTTCTTTTCTGTTCACAAGGGAGGAATTTTGGAGATTATCAATTTATAGCTCAGTGTATATATTTTTAATGCAGGCTCTTCCATAGGACTATAGATCATATCTAAGTTTGACACTGGTTGAGTATTTATGCTTCCATGAAACCTCTTCTGCAATTCAGATGAGTTTTTGACATGACTTCTATTGTGGTGGTTTTAATTAGCCTGATTTGTTGGGTGGTGGCAGCCATGGATGCATCTTTGCAGGAGGAAGATCATATTTTGTGGAAGGTTAATTTTGTTTTTTACTTTTCTCCATTTTACTCCTTTTGTCCTAACGGCTTACTACTTTACAAAATACAAACTTTACTTTCAAGGATTTCCCAGATTAGTATACACACTTTCCCTTAGAGGGATTCAACCCAAACATTTTGTTAAGTATATCTTTAGAAAAATTTGGCCTGCTTTCATTATCGTATATTAAATTTTGGTATTCTTTCTCCCTTTTTCCATAAGAAATATGCCTCATTTTGAGGCTCATCCATGCTAGTCATCTTAAAGCTAGAAGTCAGAGCAATGTTCACCCAACTCTTCAATACTAAATTTCAATTGCCCCTTTGAATATTTATAAAAAACCAATCATCACATTCACCACACAAAATTAACATATTACTATATGAGTTCTTCAAATTTAAAAGAAAATAGTAGCCAAAAATTAAGCAGCGAGAGAAAGCAAAAGACAACCCTACCTCTTCAAAATAAAATTAATGCCGTACTTACAAAAGTAGAATGGTGAGATCTTTTGTTTCCAGATAAATCATAGTTCAAGATAAATCATAGTTTCAAGTAAGGCACATGTGCTAGGCTTAACACTTAGCTATCTAGTACTCAATACCAAGATGCTTGGCCCAAATGGCTGCTAAGGATGGAAAAACAGCTTCTCTAACCAAAATACTTTTACTTAAAATTTTTTTTAAAAAAAAAAAAAAAAAAAAAAAAAAAAAAAAAAAAACCCCAACACTTTCACAATGATTTCCAGGGTGAAAGGCCTACTATTTCACGCAATGCTTTCCAGCATAATATCATATCTAGTTACCTACTAATGGACCCAACCTGAGCTAAAACTAGCTTATGTTAAATTGAATTAAGGGTTCACAAGTCGATTTTATGGGAAAATCTAATGATCCTCGCTAGTAATTGCTTCATTCAAAAAGCACTATATATGTGATTTAAGTATAGATCATTAGTTCGTGAGAAAATGCTTTTAGAGGTTTTCAGATTTCTGATGGAAACGAGAGACCATGGTGATCATAATTGATAATTCACCAACTTTGCTGATGTCGTTGACTTTTATCATCTATTGAGTATCAGTCAATAAAAGCCATAGTAGTGATCTAAGTGGCTTTATTGGTTAGCAAATGTATTCTTCACTTTTGCACTCAATTAGAGCAATATTATCAAATAGAATATTTGAGGGTAGTCTCCACTTATATACTAGGTTCTGACTTCTGAGAAACATTTGGTATTAAATTTGTAGAAGACTTGCTTCAATAGAGTCAAAATATTCTGGGCATGAGTAGTTTGTATTTTACCCTACTTCAGTAATTGGTACAAGGGTAATTGACTGGCATACCTATATCTCATAGTGTTGTATAGATACTATGCACTTTACTATATTTAAATCCACCAGTCACAATGATAGCTGGAGGGAAGGGGAAGGAAAAATATAAAACAAAAAAGTCACCTAAAAAGAATAAATTTATTCAAGGCAGTAATAAAAGCAAGTTTCCACAAGCTAAAAGCATAGCCCTTTTACCTTTCAAACACCACCCAAGACAATGGGGGTATATATATCAAAAGTCCACAAAATAAAGACAGAATGTCGATTAAATAAATTTTTTTAACCATCACAGCTGTAAAAATAAATTTAAACCAACTACTTGATTACATGCCCACATTAACAATTAACAAGCCTTTAAAGTTTAAAGTTAACGACTAGAAGCAGATATAAATTTACACTAAAACTAGCAAACAGAATAAACTCACATTCTAGCAGATGGTCTATCACCTTCAGGGTTAAGCCTCTGCCAAACATATGGCTTTTGAGCAGTATCCAAAACCCAAGCATCTGACAGAACCCTTTTCCCTGAAAGAGAAAAGTATATTTTACTATCTATATATTATTGGCATAAGAGCACCAATAAACAGCGTTCTAATAACTACAAATAGCAAGATAAGCAGTGTAGCCCACAAGGAATTAGCATAGTCAGCAAATTGGCAACCAGGTAGTTATATAAATGCAGTAACAGAAGTGGTTTCTCAGTTCAGACAAGACCTTATCTGACATTATAACTATCGAGTGGCAAACTATCCATTAATACCAGCATTGACACAAAGCAAGAACTAGCACAAAAAAAAAAAAAAAAAAAAAAAAAAAAAAAAAAAAAAACAGAAATGCAAGTACATGATTAGCTGGCTGTAAACAAAAATGTACACACACAGAAACTTTGAAACACAAGGGTCAAAAGTAAACATGACCAAACTATGACAACAAAGTTAACTAGTGAAAATGATATGGAACTGAAACTTGTCCGTTCCATTACATGGCAACCATTTAGTAACGGATTTTGAACATGCCCTTCCACGAAAAAAAGAAAAAAAAAATACATCCTAGCCGAACCATCAACTATGACTCACCATGTAGTTTTTCATGGAAAATGGTAAAATGAGAGAACACTTACAGACTGTTTAGAAGAGGAGAAAATGGAAGTGAAGATAAAGAAGGATTAAGGAGAAAGCCCAAAGAGGTTAGTTATTCCCATGAAGATAGAATTCCCACGCCAATTCATCTCTCCCAATTCCCATTACAATTCATCTCTTCCAATTCAACCTTTTTTCTTTAATTCTCCAATTCCTCATCTTCTTCCTTAAATTTGACATTAATTTTCTTTCTTTATTAAATTTAATAAATCAATTCCATTATTTCTCCTATTTCCATGGAACTTTGTTAATTACATTTGGAAATTCAAAAGGTTTTCCCCATATTTAAACTGGGCAATGGGTATGAACAATAAATTTTCAAATTTTCTTTCTAAATTTCTCCCACATCATCCAATTCTAATTTTATTTATCAAAAAATTAAAAGAAAAATTAAAACATTACATCAATTTAGATAAACTACAAAATTACCTAAATCTTTTATTATTCATGATTTATTGTCATCATTGATTAGTCTTGCAGTTGCCGAGCACTCTCGATTTCAATTCACCTCTAAAACTCACCAACTTCCAATTTGCGGAGCAAAGTAAAAGTAAGTCTTTCCTTTTTTAAAAAAAAAAATTGGGCAAAGTTTGATTACCTTGATTGTCTCATGATTCTAATTGATTTATTATAAGGTTAAACTAAATTAAGTGAGAAACGAAGAAAGATCGCACTTGAGAGTGGATAAGGTTTTTATTTATTTCAAAGTTACTACCATTATACTTGTTGAATTTTGTAATTATGCCCTCTAAGATCAGAAGGTTGATAAATAGTTCAAGTTGTATCAAGTTAAAATATCCGAATATATTTTTGTGCCTAATTTGATATATGTAATCATTATATCATAGCATATTGTAGTATATATGCTGTTTAATTTTAGCCTAAAATTTTTTAGTTTGTATAAGTTAGAAAATATGATAGGCCCATATTGTAATTTAAAACAGGGCCTTAAAAATCTTCAAAATGGCCTTGCATGAAACCATATTCGATTTTTGACACTTTAAATGTTTATCTTGATAGGATTGTAAGATTCAACAATTTTAACATTCTACCTAGGTCACGTATTTTAAGGATCATAAAATCGTAAGATTCTAATATGAATAGCAATCATCACAGCAGTGATAGCTGGTTGTAAAGGAACTTAAATGGCTGTGGGAGGTTAACCACAATTGAGCCCATTGTCGCATGTGCTTGCATGTTGAAGCCATATTTAACTTATATTATCGTGATTAACTAAGTCAGGCTATGCCATGTCATACTTCTCCAAAGAAATGTGGCTTAGATTGTGTCTTACCAAGCCATGTTTTTTTCATGATGTGTCTTGTCATGCCATGGGCAGCCCAGCACACTTGTATAATATAAATTTAACATATCCAGGAACACACTCTCTCCGAAATCTAGAAGAATCTGAAATATTTGTGCCAAAAATAAATCTAATTTGGACCATGAAGAATACGAAGGATTGTGAAAATAGGAGAGAAAAAGTCCAAGAAAATTAATTATGGCACATGAATTTTTTTTAGCATCCAGCAGATCCACCTTTTCAACCAAGGTTGATGATGAAATATGAGGGTTTTTTTTTTTTTTTTGCATAATCAGCTATAGCTCATGTGGAACTTCAAAAGTAACTATCAAAAAATCCTTGCAACAAATAACTCCAATGGCATAGTCAACTCCATTTAGAATGCATTGCCAATCCAGGTAATTCAACCATTAAATAACACCAATTCTAATGTGTCGAGCCCTCCAAAGCCAATAAGCGAATACTCTATCCATTTTTCTTTGTTCTTCCTACTATCCTATTACATCGGTTAATTTGTTATCCTTCTTTACTTATAATTAAAGTCTTTAAATTTCTATCTCCACATCATCCGTTTGAGAAAACAGATTCAGAGGTTTCTTGAACATCCCCCCTCAAACCCTCGTACAAAGTAACTTCACAAGGAGGGGATAGATAGTAATAGTCTTGCCCAATAGGAGTTTTTAAAACGACTCTACTTAGTGTCAAAAAAATTTAAAATGCATCAAAGAGAACACAAGATGAAGAACTAACCATCATTGCCACTGACTGTAACAAGGTACCTTTGAGCAACCAGGTCCATTACATGGCCATATCTAGGTCCAGGTCCTTGACCTTGGACAACTACTCTGCAAACACACAATTAAGGAAAGAAGATGAATGAATATCCACAAAACGAAAGCTCGTGTCATCAAAGGAATTATTTTTCTGCCAAAAATGTCACTCACCTATGCCATTTATACTTGTCATTGGTCAAATCAAGCACATATAGATCATCTGTCGAATGCCCGGCAGGTCCTATACCACCCTACTCTCCACTCCAAAGCACAACACCACATCAATAAATAACACTACCAACATTCATCCCAAGCAAAAAACAACAAAAATTGAAATGCCATACAAACACTCACCTGAAATACAACCATAGTTCCAACTGCAGCAGCTGCGTGAGCCGCCCTCGGAGAAGGCGGGTCACCAGCCGGTCTAATCCTATTGTTCAAAACACCCAAACACAATCAAAATTCAGAAACACCAAACCAAAAACAGAAACAAAATCAACAAATAAGGTGATAAAACATCAAACCTTGCCCATTTCTTAGTAAGAACATCATAGGAATGAACAGAATTCGTAACCCCAGCCAACCCTAAATCACAAAACCAAATCAAATCAATCAAACCCAACAATTCAATCAACCAAAATCAAATCAAACAAAATCGAAAAACCCATTAACTGATTCCAGGAGCGGAAGAAGAAGCGCCGCCTTCAATGGCGGTTGCACCACCAAAAAGAATAAGACGAGGACCCTGAGATTTGGTAGCTGCGACGGCGGTAAGGGTATGACCACAACGAGGACCAGGCGCATCTTCGTCGGAATCCCAAAACGATTCCAAAGGGTTGTACGTAGGAGCAGGTTGCAGCCATGGCTTGGACGCCATTGATGAAGAAGAAGAAGAAGGAAGAAGGAAGAAGAAGAAGAGAAGAAATGAAAAACCCTAGGAGAGAGAAAATGGAGAGAATTTGAAAGAGTTGATCATGGCGCTGGTTTGGTGGTGCTAGAGGTGGTTGGTACCTTGGATACTGTGCATTGAAATTCCAATTCACAATCTTAATTTTTTTGATTAAATTAAATTGTAAGGATGAAATCAGAAATTCCGGGGGTTTTATTTTTGTTTTTTGTTTTTGCTGTGATAATTATTTATATTATTTTCTGGGTTTTGATGTGAATATTATGAAATGAGGTGTAATTGGGTGCCAAAAAAAGTCAACCGGTAATGGTATTGGTTTTGCTTACTGTCAACTGTCCCACACTAGAAGAGGGCCAGCCTGGATGATGATCTAGTATTTATCATAGGAATTGTCTTTTTTGGGGAATAAATGGAAGCTTGGATTCTAGATATCAATATAGTTGGATAGTTCTATCACTTTATATTTATATCAACTTGGGTGTTTTATATTCACTACTCTATTGTATTTGGTTTATGGGAGTATAAGTGAGCTTGTTGCTCATTTGGAGATTCACCCGATGTAATGCTCGTTTTAAAATATTATTATTTTTATCAAAAAAAAAAATAAAGTTATTTTTAAAGTATCTGGTTCGTTATTTACATTTGGTTGTAAAATCTATTTGAATAAGAAAATTTGGATTGGTTATTTTGTATAGAATCTTGTGGCTACACGTGTTGCATATATTATGGGGATAACGAATTATAGTTAAATGTATTTTTTTGAGATTCACCTTTTATTTTTCATCATTAAGGATTTGTCAGTTACATAATTAAAAAATCAGTCCACTTAGTCACAAAACTACTCCCTGGATGTGTTTTAAGTACAACTTTCACCACAAGGAAGTGTTTACAAGCTTCTAATAAATTTCTTAATATATAATCAATCAAAGAGTAATTGGCTCTACAAAATAGCTACTTTGCTTTCACGAGATATATATAATTTGTTTCACAAACAAAATTTTCAATATTCTCCAACTCAGAATATTTCAATCTTGCCTAATTGGAAAAAAAAAATTATAAAAACTCTCCTTAAACCTCGAAAAGTTGAAAATTACTTAAAAAATAAGTGTAATTGTGTAAATGAGTAATATGAATTTTTAAACACAATAGTCTTTTGTTCATTTAAAAAAAAAAAAAAAAAAAAACGTGTATATTGTAATACATATTAAATTACAGTAGAAAAAACAAAATGCAAACAAATGAATAACACAATAAACCAATATAATCTTTTATCATCAAATTAGGAAGACACCTTTTTAATTTCATATATGCATATTTTAAAAGTGATAGAAAATTTTATATAAGTTAAGTTGAGATCGAACAAGTGTAATTGTGTAAATGACATTGACCGTAATTTTTTTTAACTAATCCACATTATCAATGATGCAAGTTGTAAAAAAGTTAAACATAAATCAATTAAATTAAAAATAAAACAATTACTTCACCAAAATTCTTTTAATATACCTACTTACAGTCCCTTAATGATGAAAAATAAAATGGTGCATTGTAATAAAGCTTTTAAAAGTTTTTTTTTCGCAAAATGGGGCATTTAAAAGGTTTTTTTTTTTTAACAAATTTTCATAATAAAAATGACAATGTTTATACGCAATAAAATGATTTTTGATCAATTAGTTATATTTTGTTATATAATTTTCCCGCTCTAATTTGAATTTGTTTTGGAATATTATGGTGTCAAATAATTACACTCCTCTTTCATTCTAATCTTTTTTATAGAGAATCTACTTCACAAGTCCAAAGAGGTTTCATCTCAAAACTATATGTCAATAAAAAAATAGTCCATAGGTTTCATCCAAAAACTCTATGACAATAGGAAAACAGCTCATTAGCCTTATAAAATGTTTTTATTGGGTTAGTGTGAACCAAATTCCATAAGCCCTTTTTTTTTTTTTTTTTTTTTTTTTGAAACAATAAGCCCAATTTATTATGTCTCAAGATTTCTCAAAATTTCTAGAAATTTCTACAATATTGAGAAATTGATGGAGAATGGTGGAAGAATCTAGAACTAGTGAATGCTCATGAAGGTTCTAGATTTATGTGGACAATTTAAAGAGTTTGTGTGTAGAAAATTCCACTCACTTCCTCCACCTCTATACATCACCTATAAATATAAGGTGTTGGACATCATTTAGGAGCAATGTATCCACCTACATCATCCTCCAAATATTCCGATATCATACACTCTATGATATCCCTCCATACATATCATGATCGGAGTTTTTACATACACACAATCTCCCTAACCCACTATCCTTATTTTGTACTACTATTTTGAGAGTTCTCTTGTAATACTCACCCTTTTAAGGGTTCTTGTACTCTCCTATTTTTCATATAGTGGATTTATTTTCGGCGCTTGTCGTTCGTGGGTTTTTTTTATAATTTTTCCCACGTTAAATATTGTGTGTCCAATTCTCTACTACTTATCTTGCCATTATCTATCTCATAATTATTTATCAATCTCTACATCTTTAATTTGCTTCCGCTGTGCACTCACCAACCCTAACGGTTTTACTCAGGGCGCCCTAGACAACCCAGCAGCACAGGGCCTCGGATTTCTCAGGGCCTCGCGAAGCTTGATCTTCCCCTTGTCAATCTTAATCTCTAGCTAAGTCTTTTTCAGTGTTTCTTTGCTTTTTGGAAGGATACTTGTTGTAATCACAGGTTATTGATCTCAAATTTTGTGCTTTAAAGGAGGTCATTAACACTAGTTTATAGCCCAACCTCTAATTTTGTTAACGGATAGGAGCTGTTATTTGTAAATGCTTAATTAATTAATCGCCATGTGTCATCCACCTTTTGATATATATGGCGCCACATGAGCTATGACATGTCCAAGACCTATTCATCTATACTAAATACCAAAAATCAATGTCATTAATGATTGAGTTATAATTTGAACCATTAAACTTTAAGAACGACATTTACCATCATACTATCAATGCCTCTTAATTCTTATTGTGTTTAGTAGAATGATTTAAATTGCGCGTTGTAGCTTTCTAATTTGACAATAATGCTCCTACACGCTGTGTTATTGTTTTTTTTATTATATATTATTCAAGTAAAAAGCAAACATAAATTCTTCTTAACCTTCATCCACTACTGAAATTTTATAATCGTTGATGTGCACCAACAAAAAATTTGTAACCGTTGATGGGCAAGGGCATCAAATATGCCCATCATGTATTTCTTAGTTTCATCCCTCTAACGTCTAATTAAAGTGACAAATTAAACATTCAACATTAAGTATTATAAAATAATAATTATAATTCTAAAAAAAAAAAAACAAGTAATGACCCGGGACATCATCCTGGCAAAAAACTTGTCGTCTTTTATAAGTTAAAAAAAAAGTTGGTTGAGTTGTTAGTTTTTACAGTTATCAAAGGCGAACATTTGTGAGTTCGAATCTCATTTGTGTCATTAGTAACAGTTAGTACATTGTATGTTATTGACTAATCTTGTTTGTTATTTTATATTTTCTCTATTTTTTTATACTTGCAATACTTGTTTAACGTGGAAATGTCACAAATTTTACAAGTTACAACACACTATAATTAGAAAGTTTTTTCTTGTTAAACGTTGTACACCTATTCTCCTTATTTTATTCTCATGCCCCACTAATTTATTCTCCTAACCATCTTTCACACTATTTTTAAGTGCATTACTCCGTGAATCATATGAGTCCACTTTTCTTAAATACTATGAAAAAGTGTGTTACAAATATAAAGAAACGAGAAAGTATTTTTTTTTTTAATTTTAGAAATATGTTGTATTGTTGTTACATACTTTGTATGTTATAAAATTTAAGTGGATTATTATTACATTTTTACCTAATATCGACATATAACTAAAGAAATGCAAGGTATTTCAGATTAAAATATTGGATATTTTTTTCCATACAATAGCACAGGCCCCACAAAAAGTTTAAGACGGTTTTAGTTTTACTCTCTCTTCTTTTCTCAATGTGGGACATTTACATGTGCTGTTTGGAAATCTATATCAACACTCCTCACATGTAAGGCCCCTCTAATTCCGTCACATGTGAATATGTGATATTTCATGAGGCTAGAGCACTTTTTTTTTAGCATTTGTGATCATCATGCTCCACCTTGAGGGGATGTTAAAAATCTCAAGATAGAGTTTAGGAATATATATTCTATCATATCTTAATATTCTAATGTTTCTTTTATTTTAGGAATAGCTTGACTTTTCGGTCCGGTTTAATTTCCATATTTTCCATAACTTTATTTTTAAAAAACTTTTTTTTGAAGAATTTTTAAATAACTTTATTGTGATATGTGAGTGTTTCAAAGTCTAATTATAGATATATGCGCACTCATTACATACATATCTATAGTAATACATAAAGAGAAAGGGCGTGATAAGTTTGTCTTTCCCCAAAATGCCCTTCTCAATTTCCAAATTTACTAATGCACATTAAATATATATATATATATATATATCTATTTAAAAATAAATAAATACAGTTACTTTTTCTTAAAAAAAAAAAAAAAAAAAAAAAAAAAAAAAAAAACAGTTACCTACTCTATTGGATGTGCATGTATAAAAAATACAATTACCCCTTCACTCCTTCAGCCCTTCTCCTCTATTGTGCAAGTATTAAAAAAAATCAGTTACCCCTTCTTTTCTATTTCATTCTCATAATCTCATTCAGTTTTTTCACAGCTTACAAAATTAAATTTATACTCTAAAAAAAAAATCAAAATAATAAATAATACTCTGTAATTGGAAAATGTTTCTCTATTTGTTTCAATTTTGGTAAGGTAACTGACAATGTTGTTACGACCATTAAAGTTGATTTTGGCAAGACAAATTCATGTGTTAGTATGGCAGCATGATTATGTTGAGATTATAGAGAATGATAAAGGGAATCAAATAGCGCCGTCTTTTGTAGCTTTACTGATACTAAGCATTTGGATTCGTATTGTTACTAAAAAAGTAAGTAAAAGGTCGCCATGAGTCCTACTAACATTGTTTTTGGTATGATTTCTATTCTTCTCTTTGTAATTAACTAATTAATGGTTTTTTTACAACCACGCATTTAATTACTCTGTATCATGGTAGGGATATTGTTGCATTGGTTATTATGTGTTGATTATATGATTAATTATGATTTTTAGAAGTTAATCAAGTGTATGAGAATGTTTGATATTGTAAATTGTTGCTGATTATACTTACAAATCATAGGTTATTAGTAACAGTAATTTCTCTTAACAATAAATCTATCTATGTTAATTTTTAAAGGAGCACTTTTTTTTGGTTGAAAATTACCCTGTTATTAAAATTATTTTTTTTTAAAAAAAAATAATAATAAAAAACCATTCCCTTACTATCTATAAACCGCTTTATATAGCACCATATACATCAAGTTCATGTTTCAAATATATATATATATATATATATATATATATATATACACACACATCAACTTCAAGTCATTCATATCTAATGTTTTTTTTTTCAACTTGGCATGATGATATTCATGTTTTAATAATTATAAACTTTTTGTAAAAAAAATAAAATAGTGTAGATGGTTTTAAAGAAATTATGGAAAGCCATGTTACTTTTTTTTTTCTCTAAGGTTTATCCTACTATTTCTCCCCTATAAAGTTGGCCTCTACTAATAAAAAAAAATTTATTTAGGAGAAAAGACCTCAAAATTGATATTTTTATATAATAGAACATTTATCTTCTATATTATACGAAGTATAATTTTTATAATTTATACAATGAAATACATAATTATATTTCTACAAGAGAAATAAAATCATATCTTAGAAAGGAAGAAATCTATCTTTTAGCCACGAATAGTTCTTAGAATTAGAAACAAAACATATTTCAAAAAAATCTATGTCAAAAATTTGGTTTTTATAATAAAATATTTTTTAAAAATTTATCAAAAGTCACTCCTACTTATTCCCCCTTTACAATATCTTCTTAAATTGATAAAAAAAAAAAAAAAAAAAATCTAGGTGGTTACATTTTTTTTATTTTAGGAAAAATCTAGATAGTTAAAAAATATATATACGTGATTACATTTTTTTTACCTAGGGGAAATCTAGATGGTTACCTTCTTTCTTTTTTTTTTTTTTTTTTTTTTTTTTTTGGAGTAGATCTAGATGGTTACTTTAACATAAAATTTGTCTTAACTTATATACATTTAAAAAAATGGTAAACCCCTTTAAACAGAAAAAATCTTTATATGTATGTTATCAATTGTAAAGAGTAGTCTATACAATTTTGATTTTTTATTTTATCAATAATTTAGTTGTTTCTTTATAGAATTACTTAAAAAAACACAGTTCTCGAAAAATGAAGCATTTAAAAATAGGCAGGAGTAGGAGGCAAAAGGTGTCGTGCACGCATTTGCGTGCGCTTCTAAGCTTGTATGAGTAATACGACTAGTTAAAATTCAAAATATTTTGCCAAACTGAACCAAAAGGGCTAGCTTCATGGTTTATCATATTACATAGGATTCAAAAGTCCAAAGATGCACATACTTACAAGTCTTATAAGTTACAAGCAAAGCCATAAATTGAAAGGCTAGAAATAAATTAATTTAAATACAAAAGAAAATTATCTCACATTACCAATCCTAGGGACATGGATTTGGAAATCTTGAATGAACCTTGTTTATCTCAGCAACTACTTCAGCTGATAACTCAATGTGACATGCATTAACAATCTCCTGAAGCTGCAATATCTTGGTTGCTCCAAAAACAGCACTTGCTACAAGGGGGTGCTTCAAAACAAAAGCTGCCAAACAGGAGTCAATAATCAAAGAGATTAGTACTTCGTAATTGCCAAAAGTAGATAAATATTAGAACTAAGAATTAAGGTGATGGACTGACTGAAGTCAGTGCATGCAATACAAATGCAGACAATCATATTTTACTAGCACCAGAAAGGAAAGGGGAAGGTGAAAATGGGAGATATGGCATACCAATTGCCAAAGAAACCGGATGAAGGCCGTACTTTTCTGCTATTTGAAGGTACTCCTGCAGTAAAAGTGAAAGCTTTAACAACTCTAGTTGTCGGCACAAAAAATGCCAAGGCTCAATAGCATATCCAAAAAAATATTAAACATTTGACTGCTTTGTTCTCAGCGGGGAGGTAGCTACAAGTTCCAAGAACCACATCATAATTCATGATCAAACTAGTTGTAGTTGCATGTTGAGTTTAGAAATTTGTGAGCAACATAGAGCAAGAACAGGTTATCAACAGGAGTGATAAGTCCTGAAGCTGGAAAAAAATATGTACCCTAGTGGCTAATTTTGTAGCAGCATTGGAAAGGCTATATCTGGATTCCCCTTCTGAATATCTTCCTGCTTGCCAAAAGTGTAAAAATCAATATACAGATTACAGCGTATAAATCAAGTTGTGTGATGTCATATTTTAAAATTAGAAGAGAGTGAGGGATAGCTCAAGTGGTTAGAGCTCCCTCCCGATTCCAGGAGATCCTGGGTTCGATTCTCACCCCCGCCCTTGTGGCTCTCTAAACACCAAAAAAAATATTTTAAAATTAGAATATAAAAACCTCTGAAAAGATTCAATCGAGCATCTGCAGGACCACTATCATCTCCAAAGTATTTACCAGACAGTATGCCCATAGCCAAAGGACTGTAAGCTAACAAGAAGATGCTGCAAAGGGTTGAACAGGAGTATCACAGTGAATTTCAAGTAAAGCATTTACGGTGTATTTGGATAGAAGGAAATGGAGGGAAAGGAAGGGAAGAGAAATGGAGAGATGGGGTATCTTTCATTTGGATAACAAATGAGGAAGGAAGGGAATTAGAGGGGAGAGAAATGAAGGGATTAAATTGTAGGAAATTGATCCTTCCAACAGTGGAGAGGTTTGGAAGGAAACTCACCATTCTTCCCTCCCCTCCTCTTCTCCTCCCTTCCCTTCTTTTCCTTACCCTTTCTTTATCCAAACACACTGTTAAACAGAAAGAACGAAAGGCCACATAGAAGTAGCAACTTAATTATATAACTGACAAATACAGTTTAGTAACAAAAGTTGGGAGAAATTTTGCAGCAAGACAACATGAAGCAAAGCTTACAAAAGATATTCTAAAAGCAAAAAAGGGGTTTGATGAATAAAGCTCGCTTAAATTTTATGACATTACAGAAAATAGGCAAACAACTTAATGCTAATAGTAACGACTAGCATTTTAGTACATTATTTCTTACCACAAAATAAATCTATCAAAATTTTATCAGAATATTATTCATCTCGGCATCAACCAACAAGAATTCGTCTACTTCACATGCATAGAATTGATTCAAGATAGCATACCTCTCATGATGACAGCACTCAGCCAATGCAGAATCAAAAGTGCGGCAGAGCAAGCTGTATGAGTTCTGGTAGACCAAGATTCACTGTTAGGACACATCTTCCACAGTTTTAGAGCAGCAAGATAGATTCAAAACATCAACTTTCTTTAGTTTCCTACTTTTTTAGTTTTGTGTATTACAGAGTTTATACTTTATAGAAGTAGGAGGAAGGGGAGGGAGGACCACTTGGATATCTTAATCCAAAAAAAGAGCAGATAGATTCTGCAGGACATAGGCCTTGTTTGGCAAATGGCCGTTAGCGGTTGGCTATTGGCTGGTTCACTTGGCTTGTTTGACCAACTGGAATATTTGGCTATTTATAATGACTTTTGAAATTGCTTGTTTAAGTTGACTGTTTACAAAAGTGTTTGGTAAATTAATTGTTGGTTATTGGCTGTTTATTAGATAATTTGTGGGCTAACAAGCCAAAAGTCAACAAAAAAAGCTACTCAAAGCAGCTTTTTCATTTTGGCTTAAAAGCCAGCTTTTTCACTGATTAAAAAGCCAATTACCAAACAGCTTTTTCATTTTTTGGCTGTTTGACCACATAAAAAAGCCAAAAGCAAACCAAAAAGCCATTTACCAAACATAGCCATAGTCAAACAAGGATCAAGCCTTCTTTGAGGTAGTAGAATGGAACCTGCAAGGAGACAATTTTTGGACAGCCATCAATTCTATCCGCGACTTGAACGAACTTCATCACACCATATGGTGTTTCATTACTAAGTCCAATATATCTGACCTACAACAACAAAATACCACTAACATGTAAGAAGAGCATGCAATGCTGTTAGAAGCTTGACAAATAGCTTAATCTACAATCTCTACCTTGCCAGCATCAACAGCTCCGGTAAGTGCATGAAGCTGCTCCTCAATAGGGGTTGAAAAGTATTGTCTGCTTGAATCATACTCTGTTTCTCCAAACATGGGGACATACCTATAAAAGGACAAGACAAATGTAACTATAACATGCAGCCATAATTTGTTTATTACACCTAGAAAGAGATTATGCCACCAGTTACAACTGAGAGGACAAAGAAGACAACATACAAACCGATCAGGCCAGTGAATTTGATACAGATCAATATAATCAGTTTGTAGGCGCAATAGGCTGTGCAATGTTAATAAGAACATTTGTTAGAGCAGATTAGATAAAACAAAAGAAGAAATGAAACATAAGCAGTCACAAACGACCACTGTGGTAGGAAAAAACAAGAAAGGGAAAATATGAGAGCATGGAAACAAACCTGTTATCTATGGCTTCTGTGATGTTCTTTGCATCTAAACACTCTGGCCCACCTCGAATCCATGTCATCTGCCCAGACGGCCCAGCAACCTGCAGATTAAACAGAGAAGGAAAAAAAAACCAAATCCGTTCAAAAATATGCGACAAAGCTACAAACAGGGTGAAAAGACAATTCTATCACGTTAATAAAATCTCTCTAGGCAGAAGGCGGATTTCAGAATCAATAAATTTGTAAACAATTAAAGTTGTTGGAAGGTGTGTGATGATGGCCTTCTAATGAAGGTTTATACAAGTTAAGAAATGCGAAGGAAAACTTTGAATAACAGTATCTATCAGAAGGCTTAGTCTTTAATGATAAGAGTTTTGCTTTGAAAAAAATGATCACCCTTATAAAGACCACTAATAAAGCTTGGTTGTTATAAAGGATTTAGATAGAGACAAACCACAAACCTTCTAATGTCAATAAAGGTCCTAAGTCAAATTCATGCGATTCCTTGATTTAAAGAAAAAACGTCCGGCAATTAAATTCTAGAAATATATTTACTGCTAACGGGCATTATTAAGAAAATTAGCGCTATGAGCAAAGCTTGTCTTTGGTATGGCAGTGTTGACATTTTTGGAGCAGGTTATCTTAATTAGGAGACCCTCTGCTACCCCAAAAAAGTTAAAGGGCTAAGTTTCAGGCATGAATGGAGGAATGAAGCTGCAGTATGAAAGATTTGGAAGTAGCCAGGAAACAGGATTCACTTCAGGTTAGATGTGTCCTTTGTGTGTGCAGCAAAGGACCAAGTTGGGTGGGGTATGAGCCTCCAGCAGAAAATGCCAGCTGGGCAAGAAAATGTGTATGCAGGATCAAGAATGTGTTCAAAGATGTGATTCATATGAATAATTGGCCTGATAACTGGAAATATTCAATGAAAAAAAATGCTTATCAGAATTTCTTGGTTCTCACACGACTTGGACCTGGACTTAACTTGTGTGGAAAAGGTTTTCTGTACCAAGTGTAGAATTATTGCTTGGTTTTCATGTACAGGAAGGCTCCAAACAAAAGGGAAACTCTGTAAGTTTGGAATTTGAGCAGACGATTGATGTTTGATCTGTAATGACTGTTCTGGGACACAAGCATCTACTCTGTGATTATATTTTCAGTACCAGGTGCATAACTAGCGTGTTATCATGACTGCACCTTAGAATAACTAAAGATCCATCGCTCACCTTCTTATCTGTCTAAGAAGATCATATAATTGGTTTACATTTAAGGAGAAACTAGCTGCTGCTGCACCAGTTGCTATAGCTTATACTATACAGCAAGTCAGAAATAAGTACTAACGAATTCAAAAGATTTTGAACATTAGCACAGCAAAATGTATAAAAGCAAAATCGTACAAAAAAAATTTTAGAGAGTAAAGTCAGTAATGTAGATAGAGCTTGGCTGGACTGCAAGTAGATGTAGTACCAGTTGTTTTTGGCCCATGAGCTGGAAAAACCAGAGAATCCTTCCTAGAAAGTGCATCCCTCACTCCTCCACTACACGATTGATAGGTTGTAATTGAATTTTATGAGAAAATTACGGGGTAAAATATTTACTTACCAAAAGAACAAAAATCTACATTTTAGCATCTCTCTAAGCTTAACTAATGGATCAAATCTTCAAGACAGCACGTCATAAAATATATTTGTCACAATATATGAGGCAGAAAAAGTGATATTGGTAGCTTCAAAAATCAAAATAACTGGAGGAAGCAACATTTATGGTTGAAACAGTAGCTCTTAGCTAGTGTTTACAAAATCAAAAATTAGCTTAGTGAAGGGGATAATGTGTGAATCATATAACCTAATAAGTAAATTTCACAGCTCCCTTGAGAAACTGCAAACATCATCTTTCATACAGTGATTGATGCAGCAGAGAAAATAAAAATTCTTTTGATTTCAACCATTGCAGCAAGAAACCAAAAAGGCGATAGACTTTCAGCTAATGTTCTTTGCTATCAACCAAAGGATACTTTGCATTGACCTTATCTTTGAGCTAACCTAGCCTTACTTTCCTAATCATGCTACTCCCTTTGTCCCAAAACAAGGCCGCGTTTTTATCCTAGCGTGTCCCGAAATTAATTCGTAACTCAATTTGTGCAATCGAGCACAAAATCAGTCAATTAAGCAAAGACAATCACAATTATGCACAGACAATTCACAGAAATGCCAGAAGCTTAATATATTAACCTTAGTAGCCAAAACAATACGGTCCCTCGGAATGTTTCGGTCTTTAATCCATTGTCCCATATACTCTTCACTCCTTCCCTGGGTCTCACCACGCTGCGGAACCGGATACCTAATCAACAGACATTCACACACACCAAATTGAAACACAAACAAAATCACACAGAAAATCTCAAAAACATATACATAAATAACTATAACAATTAGCAATTGAACTATAATTTTCATAAAAATGATAAAAAATTCAGAAGATAATTACATTTCAGCAGAATCGAAGAAATTGATGCCGGAATCAAAGGCAGTGTCAAGAAGACGAAATGATTGTTGAAGCGAGTTTTGTTCGCTGAAAGTCATGGTTCCGAAGCATAGCTTAGAGACGGTGAGATTTGGAGCGAGATTGAAGAGAGGAACTGCCATTGTTGGTGGAAAATTGGAAACCCTAATTTGAAGCAGGCAGCTATGGCGGGAAGTTTAATTGGGAATTTGCATTATCCGTTTTGGTGGTTAGGGAGAAACTGGAAAAAGTGAAAGTAGGTTTACAAATTAAAAAAAAAAAAAGAAAAATGGAGATGCAGGGTATCGAACCCTGTACCTCCCGCATGCAAAGCGGGCGCTCTACCATTTGAGCTACATCCCCATTTGTGGAGTTTAATATGTATATTTTGTAGCAATCTATTTTCTCTAAAAAATGTTACATTTTTTTTTTGAAAATTCTCATTGATAGCCATGTAAAATTACAAATTCTCAATGAAAACAAAATTGGTGGAGGTCACTGGCGCGAGGTGGAGGTGGGGAGTAGGGTGGCTGGTTTTTTTTATTAGGTTAATTTATTGTTTAATTAAGCTAATTGGTTGCTAATTGTAAAATTATTGTTATATTTGGAAAACTTGTAAAAATTAATGCTATTTGAGATAATTTGCCAAATATTTTGTTACCATTGAGAATGTGCAAAATTACATAGCTACCATTGAGAATATACTTTTTTTTATGAAACCCAAAAAAAAAAGTTACATTTGATATACCAACTAGTGTGCGGCCCGGACGTTGCACCGGGTTACCACTTTGATTAAATTGTTTTTTTTATGAAATATATTATCATCTTTCTTGATAAAAGGAAATATATTATCATCGATTATATATGTTATGCATAAATGTTAAAAATAATGTTACTAATTGATAAAGAATATAGAAAGATAATTTTTAACACTCTATTGTTTGTGAAATGTTGATTTTACTCCTCTTATTTTTTTTTTCAAACTGTTTATCTCATATTTCCTTTTTAATTGATGCATGCCATTTATAGTTATATTTATATGCATAGATAACATCAATTGTTATTGACTAAGATGGTAAGGAAGTAGATCTTGTTTTCAAGCTTTTTAATAATAGTTGGAATGATTTGTTAATTGGTAATGACGTGTCATTAAATGATGATGTGACACAAAGGCGTTCCTGAGCAAGCCTACATGCCATGTGGCGCCTTACTCAAATAATCAAGTCTTCATTTCATGTGCTTAAAAATATGTATTGTACAAGATTTGAACCCACAACCTTAAGGTTAAAAATTATGGTGTTAACCACTGAGCTATTACCATATTACATGTTATTTTGCCAAAATTAAATATAAATAAAGATTTCAATATGGAATTAATGCAGTAACTCGGGGCGTCACTCGAGCCTAACAACTAGTTTTTTCCTTAATAACCGCGTAAAATTATCAAACGCAACTTACAGAGGGAGTAAATAAATTAGGAACAAAAGTTATTCAAGTAACTTTAATCTACAAAAAAAATGAAAAAAAATTTACTCCCTCTATCCCATAATATAGTTCTTGTTTGTGTTTTTTCACGGTATCTAAGGAATAGGAGGAGAAACTGGATAAACTACATTAATAAAAGTGAAAAGTACTGTAATACCCTAGAAATTCCCTTTATTTAAAATACTCTTTTTACTCTAATTAAAACTATTTTAAGGAAATATCCAAAATATTATAACCACCGTGATAACGGCTTTAGGCTATTTTTCAAAGTCACACAGCAGAAGTCTAAAATAAAAACCAACTTTTAGAATAAAACTTGAGTTCACAACCTCAAAACAAAATAAAAATAATTAAATCACAAGTTGGAACCATTCCAAACATGGCCCTTTTAAAATCCAACTTAAAATAAACACATTAAGGTTAGTCCATAAAAAATAATTCAAAACATAAAACTAGGAAAACATAACAAGTAACTCTCGACACTCATTCCCATCATGCTCTTCATGCTTCAAGTACTTGTCACTTGCCCTTTATTTTAACCCTCTACTCACCATATAAATGGGTCATAGTAGGGCCAATCAAAGGAAAGCCAAACACAAAAGCATGAATCAGCAAAAGCTGAGTACATATGCACCACACTAACATGAATATCCTATCAATAAGAATAGTAATAAAACATGATTGTCATACAGTCACAGACAACTTACCTTTGGATTAATAGCAATATTAGTTATTAATTAATAGTTTTGGATTACGCATCGAACATGTTTCCTTCCTTAAAAATACAACCCATTAAAATGGAACTTCCATCCAGGCAGCTATCCCAATTGGCACCTACTATGTCATACCTTGGTGACGGAATTCCAGCACATAAATAATAACAAAAGAAAGTGCAGCTAGTTGTACCCCTGTAGAAGTTATGCTCAAATATAAAGTTACATAACTCCCCCCATATGTTCATACTCAAGGTATATACGTTCCAAGAATTTTGATGCGTATCCTCTTACACTTTACGTGATTTATCAATTTAACATGTGAAGACTCCAACCAATCAATCAACAATAAACATAATAGTAATCAACACATTCTTGCAATTAATTCTTAAATTAATTAGTAAGCACATACTATTTATTTTAATTAAGGTTCCTGTAGGGAATATTTCAAGCATCCCACACTTCAGCCCATTGTGATCATACACTAAAGTATGGTGACGTCCAAAAGGAAGGAAGCAAGAGCAAAAGAGTCGCTAACAAGTTTTAGGAACTTATAAACCGTTCACAGAATGAAGGTTACACCCCATGAGATTGCTAACTCCATAGTGGTTCTGAACCATGACTGGATATTCGGGGATGAAGGTACAAATCCAACCTAAAAGAGATTGAATCTGCCCTTAAAATAGGCATCTACTTTATTCTTCTTGTATTCATGTGCGCTTTCTAACTAACATACAACCAATATATTAATCCAAAACCTGTTTAATCTATGTTGGTTGATTATTAATGCACAAACAAATCTATTATTGGCGATCACTTGAATTAAAATCATATTAGCCTAAATAAAATTATTAATTATCTTATTAAGCATGATTTCAAGTACAAATTCCCTTTAATCCTGCAAGAGAGGGCGTGATCAAATAATAACAATAATATCAAGCAACAATAATTATTGATACAACAAATCATCATCATAATAATAATCTCATCAAAGCATAGTAATAGCAAGATCCTAGACATGATACTAACAAGATTAATAACAAATCCTAACATGTCGCTAAGCATTAAAGATCAAAGCTTTAGCCCTAACATGATACTAACATGATAGAAGAAGATAAGAAGCAACTTAAGCATGATACTAGAAAACAATAAAAGCATCCTAACATGATACTAGAAATTAAAATAATATAAGAACAATAAAACAACTTACTTTGTTGCCTCGTATCTCTTTCTATCAAAACAATACACACGTTAGTAACTTCAATGAAAATATTAAATCAAACAATTAATTTAAATAATTGAAATAGGGATTTGGGACCAAACCCTCAGAAATTAGCAACCTTCCACGTCTAAGGCGAAGACAACTTCGAGCTTGGCTAGGTGCGTCTAATACTCGTGAATGCGGTATTGTATTTTTGAAAAGGGAAGGCTTAGAAAAAGAGAGAAAGAACAAGCTTCTAGTTTTGAGAGAGAGAATAGAATTAGATGATTGTTGACGATTGAAAACAGGGGAAAACAACCCTATTTATAGAGAAAACATCCGGAACGTTTAGAAAAGAGTCGGAATTTGACTCGAAGTAAAACTGCCCCTATCGAGCCGCGATAGACTCCTCGCAGCGCAATGGTGCGGCTACGATAAAACAGTTGTACAGAGTCCTTCCCCTAATATAATCAGGCGATTAGACTCCATATTTATCATTAATTTAAGATCAGTTTATCATTAAAATATTCGTTTTATCCCCAAATTAAATTCTTTATTTTTTCTAAATAATATAAAAGTATAATTATTAATCCTAATTCCATTAGAACTTAAAAAAATAACCTTCTAGATTAATCTAGAAAATTAAATTAAATCTTAATAACTTTAGGAATAACAATTAATGGGCCCTCCACTTGATCATTAGGCCGTATATAAAATCATTTTGGGCCAAATTTAGTATTTTGGCCATAACTTTCTCATTATTCATCGGAATTGGGCTTATAATATATCGTTGGAAAGCTCTTTTCGAGTCCCATCCAACTACACTATTATTGGACCCATATCATGGACCAAATTAAATTGGATTGTACATTTTCCATAAAAAGAGGTATGAAAAGAAATATTTTTATTTAAAATAGGTGCATCACGAGACTCTTTCACATTTCACCTCGTTCGATAATCAATGACGTGAAAGATATTCATCACTGGATTTAGTTTTTGGAGAGACACAATTTGGTGTCTATAGTTCCTTGCCTAGTTTTGTGCACAAAATTGCACGATTACTACCTTGGTGCATAGAATGCACTAATAAACTCCTTGATTCGATCTCAACTTACTTGAGTGAGCAAATAAATAAACTAACTTCCTTGACTCAACACCAATAATAAATGGGTGAGAATAAAATTTATGAATCATGTTCAATGATTCTAATTATACCTCTTTTAAACATACATAAGTCTTGCTCATTAACTTCATGCTTCCTTGATACTCAGAAATAAAACATACTTCCATGATTCACATATATTCAACTTGTATCATGCTTCAAATATCATATTCATATGCTTGCATAATAATTCATGTTCAACCAACATCAATTCCAAGCATATAATCAACCAAACGTGCTACTTGATTTGGGTAAAAATACCCTAGGCCAGTTGGCCCAATCAGAGTCCGCCACGTGTCACTGAAAGGGGCACCACTTTGGACCTCTCAGGGAACGACACGTGGCAGACGGATAAAAGGACCTGGGATTGGCGGCTTTCAGGCCCAAATCCCGAGGTCTGCAAAAGCTGCGTGAGTATTCCCTAGGGCACGAAACCCTAGGGAGTGCACGTTTTTCGAGAAGCCTATAAATAGGAGATGACCTCCTCATTTATGGCAACGTGAGACATCTTGACATTCAATACGAGATACGTTTCTTTTGACACTCTTTACGAGATATACTTAGTGATTACTAATCATTGTTAGAACTGTCACTCTCAAGAGAACAGTACACCAGAGCTTGGAATCCGAGCAGATAACCCTTTACATTCCGCACCTTATTCTTCGGACTTAGACTAACTTAAGCTTCGGAGGCGGACCACCGACCATTCGGTGCTCCGTTGTTTTGCAGGTACAGGCATCCAAGCGAGCATCCAGTCTTAGTGTTGTAACTCTCCCAAGGGACTCAAAAAACCCCGAAACATTTGGCGCCGTCTGTGGGGAGAGTACCTCTAAGATGGCCTCTTTGGAAATTGTACCCATTTCTATAACTAATCGGCCTCCAGAAACCAATCGGCCACTGGAGACTAATCAGCCACCAGAGACCAATCGGTCCCTGGACGAAGTGTTGGTCCAGACGGACCATGATTCAGGTGACGACGGTGACGTCGAAACTTATACTGCTAGAGATGGGTCCCTCATCTCCAGGCGCATCCGCAACAAGGAAAAGCGGGAGCGCCCTCACTCTTAGAATGCTCCGAGCAAACCAGCCGGACATTCAAAGAAGCCGTCTGATTCAACCCATGCAGAAGGGTCAGACCCAGTAACCAGAGACGAGCTCATGAAGCTTGTGAGCACTCTCCGTGGTGAGATAAAACAACTCACCAACAAGAAGTCGGCTACTCCTGCCAAGGAACAGTCGGCCAAGAAGTCAGCCCAAATGGGCAAGAACAAATCAATCAGGGACCGACAGCCGACTCCTCATCCTAAGGACACGGCTCGGCCTCAGTTTGACCTTTCAAGACTCCGTTTCCCAGAAACGGTTGCAAGAAAAGCCATTCGGTATGTTCAGCCGAATGGTAACAAGAAAACATTCTCTGATGCTCGACATTACATCGAGCAGAAGAGGAATGAGCTTTCAGAGTCGGCCTCAACGTCGACTTATCACGACAGCTCCCAGCATACCTCGTTGAGGTATTCACATTCTGTGCATGAGACTCCAATAAGCAGCCCCCTGGTTCAAGTTGGACCTCATGTCATCCAGCCGGCTCAGTACATGGCTCAGCCATTGTACCAAATTCCTGCTCAACCTTACATCCAGCCTGCTTTCTCTGGAGGACAGGCGGCATGCGGCTATCAGCCCATGGACTGGCAGCTTAGGCTGCAGCATCTTGGAGACCAACCCTCTACTTTCTCTAAGGAAATAACCGACGCCGAACAGCCGGCCAAGGTTAAAAATGTGTTGGTAGGAACCTATGATGGGACCACCAACCCCGAAGACCACCTGCTAGCATACACCCACCTCATGTATTTACAAGGGCTGAATGATGCCGCATGGTGTCGCTGCTTTCCAGCCACGCTGAAGGGCATAGCCCAACAGTGGTTTGGCAACTTGCCGGCTGGTTGCATTAATAGCTTCAAGACGCTTGCGTTCTTGTTTGCTTCCAACTTCTCTATGAACATCCCTGCCAAGAAAACAAGCCTTGATCTTGGCAATGTACAGCAGGGAGATAGAGAAGGCTTGCGTTCTTACGTCAGGCGGTTCAATCTGGTACGAATCCAGATCCATGGGCTATCTGACGAGGCCGCCTTCACAGACTTTTTCAAGGGTCTGAAGAACGGTTCTACCTTCAAGTATGAACTCGTCCGAAAGCAAATTTTCACTCTGCAGGGAGCGCTGCGAGAGGCGGAAGCCTATATACAGGCGACCGAGCTCTGCTCCTCCAACAAACAGTCGGACTCTAAGAGGTCCGACCGACAGAAGGAGAGTCGGCCTGCTCAGTCGGCTCCCAAGCCAGAAGAGAGCAAAAAGAAAAAGCAAGTCTGGGCCGTTGATAACTCTGATCAGCCGGCCCAGAAGAAGAAGAAAGAGTGGAAACCGTATGTCCCAAGGTACGAATTCCACAAGGACTGCTGCTCCATCTTGATGGAAATCAAGGACCGAATGACTCTTGAGAAGCCGACTCCAATGAGAGGTTCCATTGAAAATCGGAACAAAAATAAACATTGCCACTTCCATGAAGATGTCGGTCATGACACCAACGACTGTTTCAGCCTCAAGCGAGAGCTTGACCGTCTGGCCGACAAAGGACAGCTAAAGTCCTATGTGAAGTCCAAAGTGACTTCAAAGGCGAATCAGGGGCAGTCCAAAAAGAAGGCTCCCCAGCCGACTGTTAGTACCGACACCGATGAAGATCCGGTATATACCATAGCAGGCGGATTCGCCGGGGGTGGCCCGACCATTCGGGGCACCAAGGATCATCTGAAAAGGATGATCCATTCTGTTGAAGAGGGAGAGGCGGCAGGCACATCCGCCTTCCCCGAGGTCATCATCACCGAACAGGACAGAGGCAAAGTCCGTCGGCCGCATGATGACCCTGTGGTCATTGAATGTAAAGTGGCCAACCAACTGGTTGGTCGAATCTTGATCGACACAGGCAGCTCCTCTGACCTCATCAGCCTCAAATGCTTGTCCAATCTCAAGTACAAGCCAGACAGCATGATGGAGGTTTCTCACACCCTTGTAGGGTTTGGGGGAGGACTCGTGCACCCAGTCGGACGGATAGATTTGCCCATCCGGCTGGGGCAAAAGGGAAACGGCCGGCATATGACCATCCGTTTCCTCGTGGTTGAAGAGCTTACTGCCTACAACCTCATCTTTGGTCGACCCACTCTTAACGAGTGCAAGGCTGTCATCATTCCTGCCCTCATGCTCGTTAAGTATGAGAGGGATGATGGCACAGTCGGCTCCCTTAATGGGGACCAGAAGACAGCTCGGGAGTGCTATCTCTCGGATGTCAAGCCCGCGGCCGCAGCAGCCGTCCGAGGCAAACAAACAGTCGACCTTGATGATGACAAAGACCAAGCGGCCCCACCAACTGAGAAAAAGAGAAAAATTGATCAACTGGTGGCGGTCAAAAAAGAGAAAAAATAGCAATCACTGACCGGGGAACGGTCGGATGATCTCCGTCCCCAGCCGAAACACATTGATATCCCTCTGGATGACGCTCGGGCAGAGCGGACTGTTAAGGTAGGGACGGTTGCATTTGCTAAGCTAGGTGACAGTTTGCACCAGCTTCTGAAAGAATTCAAAGACACCTTTGCCTTTGAAGTAGAAGAGATGCCTGGCATAAGCCCGGATCTCGCTGTCCACAAACTAGCCGTAGATCCTAAAAAGAAGCCCATTCGGCAAAAGAAAAGAAATCACGGCGAAGAAAGAAGTCAGGCGGCAACAGTTGAAGTTAAAAAGCTGCTGGACGCCAAGTTCATTCGGCCATGCAACTTCCCTGATTGGGTAGCTAACGTTGTGTTAGTAAAAAAGCCGAATGGTACTTGGCGAATGTGTGTTGACTACACCGACCTGAACAAGGCATGTCCAAAGGATAGTTATCCATTGCCAAAGATCGACAGTCTGGTCGATTCAACAGCCGGACATGCCCTGATGAGTTTTATGGACGCCTATTCAGGCTTCCACCAGATTCCCCTGTGGAAAAAAGATCAAGAAAAGACGGCATTCGTCACTGATCAGGGGTTGTTCTGTTATACTGTGATGCCGTTTGGTTTGAAGAATGCGTCTGCTACTTTCCAACGAATGATTAATACGGTCTTCATTAATCAGATCGGGAGGAATGTAGAAGCATACATTGATGACATGATAGTCAAATCCAAACTACAAGTGGATCACCTCACTGATCTCCGAGAAACATTCGCCACACTCAGGCAGCACAAGGTCATGCTAAATCCAAAAAAATGTGTCTTTGGTGTTGAGTCTGGGAAGTTTCTCGGATTCCTGATTGATCAAAGGGGAATAGAGGCCAATCCTGAGAAAATACAGGCGGTCATCGACATGCAGTCGCCCCGTACTGTGAAAGAGGTTCAAAAGCTTACAGGTTGTATGTCGGCCCTGGGGAGATTCCTCAGTCGGTCAGGCGATAAGTGTCTCTACTTTTTCCAAGCAATCAGGAAGAAGACTAATTTTGAATGGGGTGGTGATGCAGAGGCGGCCTTTCAAAAGTTAAAAACTCATTTGCACTCTTTGCCGAGGCTTGTTAGCCCTTTGCCCAAAGAGACGCTCTTCATGTATCTGGCCGTCTCCGATCATGCCCTCAGCGCTGTTCTCTTAGCTGAAAGAGATGGCACTCAGCTCCTAGTCTATTTTATCAGCCATGTTCTCAGGAACGCTGAGCTTCGGTACCCCATGGTTGAAAAGTTTGGTCTTGCTCTCTACATGGCCATCAAGAAATTGAAACCTTACTTCTTGGCACATGCGGTAGTGGTCTATACTGACCAGCCGATCAAGCGGCCTCTGACAACTTTGGAGTCTTCTGAACGAATGCTCAAATGGGCGATTGAAATGCAAGGATTGGAAGTCACTTACGAACCCAGGAAAGCAATAAAGGGGCAAGCATTCGCCGATTTTATTGTGGAAATGACAAGGCCGGCTGCTCCGGATGATACTAGTCAGGTTTGGAAAGTGTATGTGGACGGGAGCTCCACTGCGAACGGCTGTGGTGCAGGGATTATCTGTCAGTCTCCTGAGGGGGACAAATTTGAATATGCACTACGGTTCAAGTTCCAGGTCTCTAATAATGAGGCCGAATATGAAGCCCTGCTTGCTGGCATTCGGTACTGTAAGGCAGCAGGGGCAAAGAAAATTGACGCCTGCTCAGACTCTCAATTGGTCGTACTCCAAGTCAATGGAACGTACGAGGCCACTCATCCGGCCATGATAAAATATTTGCAGGCGGTCAAGGATGAAGTTGGGACACTTGAAGAATTTACACTAAGTCAAGTGCCCAGGTCTTCTAACAATCAGGCGGATGCCTTGTCCAAACTAGCATCATCCGCCTCTTGTGAAACGCCTCGATCAGTCTTCTGGGAGTTCATGGAAAAAAGGAGTATCTCTGAAGAAGACCCCATTGGAGTTCTTGACCGAAGCTCAACCTGGATGGACAGCATCCGGACTTACCTTACAGACGGCAAGCTCCCTGACTCACCACAGGAGGCGGCTGTTTTGAAAAAACGAGCGTCTAACTTCGAGTTGCGACAAGGAGAACTCTTCAGGGCTGGTTTTCTGAAGCCTCTGTTGAAGTGTGTTACCCCTGAGAAGGGTAAGGAAGTCCTCGAAGAGTTGCATGCAGGATTCTGCGCCTCCCATATAGGGGGCAGATCCCTTGCTGCCAAAGCCAGGCGGCTTTACTTCTGGCCTACACTGGAGTCGGATGCAATGAAGTTGGTGAAAAAATGTGACAAATGTCAAAAATTTGGCAAGCTCATTCATCGTCCGGCTACAAACCTGTCGGCCATCCACAGCCCAATACCCTTTGCCAAATGGGGCATGGACATTCTGGGGCCATATACAGCCGCACCAGGAGGCAAGCACTACATATTGGTGGCTGTGGATTACTTTACTAAGTGGGTAGAGGCGGAGGCGGTCAAAAACATTAAAACAAAAGATGTCATTTCTTTCATCTGGAGGAACATAATCACTCGTTTCGAGGTGCCCATGTCTATGGTTTTTGACAATGGTCCTCAATTTGAAACGCCTCAACTCAAGACTTGGCTGGGAGACCAAGGGATCTCTAGCTTTTTTGCATCAGTCGGCCGGCCTCAAGTAAACGGCCAGGTCGAGGCCTTTAACAAGTTAATCTCAGACGGAATTAAAAAGAAAATTGAACGGGCTGGTGGCCTTTGGGCGGATGAATTACCACACGTCCTCTGGTCCATCAGGACGACTGCTAAAGGGGCAACTGGAGAGACCCCATTCTTTATGGTGTATGGTGCAGAAGCTGTCTTGCCCATTGAACACTATGAGCCGACTCTTCGAATCATGTTGTATGATGAGGAGGCAAATTGGGAGGCCATGCGTCTAGCATTGGACTCACTACCAGAGCGCAGGGGCAATGCTGCCTTGCGCCATGAGATATACCATCTGAGAATGACTCGGGCTTACAACAAAAGAGTACACAAGCGTCCTCTCAAAGTAGGGGACTTTGTGCTACGAAAAATGGAAGCAGTCGGTACGGCGAATGAGCAGGGAAAGCTAACCCCAAATTGGGAAGGCCCCTACCGAATCTATGAGGAAATAAGAGACGGCACCTACCGCCTGGAAGAACCAGACAGCAGGCAGCTGCCCAGAACTTGGAATGTAGACAACTTGAAAAAGTACTACTTCTAAGTACGAATGTAAATGTTTCAATTTTGTTATCTCAAAGGTTTGTTAATGAGAATATGTTTCCCTTTTTTAAAATTTTATTATTTTCAGCACCGTCTGTACCAGCTACAGACGGCCAATATGTTTGAAAGGCGTCTGTCTCAACAGCAGACGTCCCAAACCCTTTGAAGGAGCCGATTGTTCTAAACAGTCGTTCCTACGAAATTTTATTAAGTTTATACCAACATTTACTTAATCAATTACGAGGCCTAAGGCCAGATATATATAAAAAGAGACCGAATGGTCACAGTCTGCTCCAACATGAGTATGACCGTCTGCTCCAACATGAGTCAGATAACCGGCGACGCCCATTTGGGTGAATTCGTCGAGGAGAAGCATCTCTCATTTGGGTGGCACATTGCTCTACGAATATACAAGCGGCCCAACCGAATGCTAAGGCAGCACTCGCAGTCGTTTGTTTTAATCGAAAGTGAAATCTAAAAGGCCAAAATTTTCTATCTGTTCTAGCACAGTTCGGAAATGGTCACTGTTTCATAAGTAGAGGCTAACCGAGGCATAAAGCCGGATGCGCCTGTTTTAGCTCAGGGGCAAAACAGGCGGAAAATTTTTATAAAAATGCGTTAAGTTAACTACTTAGCACTTACTTGAGGTTATCAGCCGGATGCCGCCTGATCCTTACCTATGGGGCAAGACAGGCGGACGAATTATTTTAACGAAAATAAGTTAAGTCCCAGACTTAACACTTTAATCTCAATGAGGCCAATGGCCGGATGTGCCTGTTTTTGCCTATGGGGCAGAACAGGCGGGGATTTTTCCTTAGCATAACAGCTAAGTTGGAAATTTGAGTTCTGTTCGAGCCAATAGCCGAATGAACACTTATTTTTGCCAAATTCTGGATGGACGTCTGTCGCGTGGTTTGGGGCAATCACCATAGTGATTGATTGACTTAGAAACCATGAATACTCTTATAAGTATCAATAATTTCCAAGTCAATCAATCTCATAAACCGAAACCACTCGACATCCGTCCAGGGGCAAGAACATTCGCATGGTATACAGGTTATAATACTTAGCCAAAAAACATGCAAAAATTTCAAACAATTCAAAGGGCAGAATGAAAAAACTTCAGCCAAATGGCCGAATGATTCAAATTAAAAATGACCAATCGCCACCAGACGATTGATTAAATTGTTATCTGGCAAAGCCAAGGAAATTGTTAAATTACCCGACTCCTCGGTCGGTAAAGAAACATAAATACTCGGCACACAGACCGGAAAAGCAAGTACATGGCCATTTGGCCACAGAAACAGAAAAAATAAAAGCTTAAGTGATCAAGGGAGAGCCTCTTCATTGGCAGCCGGCCTGTTGTCCTTCGGCTGCTCTGCATCATCTTTCTCTCGCTCCTCCGCCTGATCTCCCTCCTCCTCCCCAGAGGACGACTCCTCAGAAGAGTCGGACCCAGAGCCTTCAGCAGCCTCGGCCTCAGCATCAGCCTTGGAAGCTTCTTCCATCTCCTCAAGGAGGCGATCGTCGAGAGCTTTGCTGAGCTCATCAAACTTGGACTTCCAAATCTGATAGTCTGAGCCTGGCTGAACAGCCACCCAAGTGTCCCGCATGATGATCTCGTTGTCCCTGATCATTTGTTTGACCAGTTCAGCTCTCTCTTGCTCGGCACGGGACTCGAACTTGGTCCTCAGCTGGAGCTCCTGGTTGGTGAGTTTATGCTCCAGGCGGCTCACCCTATTCTGGGCCCTTTCGGCCTCATCCTTGGCGTCCTGAAGGGGCTCGAGCTCCGCTTTAAGGGACCTGATCTCCTTCTTGAGGTTGGAGACTTGAAGGCGGGCCGAGTCCAGGTCCTTCTTCACCTGCAGATTGGCCTCCGACTGCGAATACATCATATCAAGCGTCAGAAATTCATTCTGAGCAATATCAAATTGAGCCCTATCCAAGGCGGACTCGGCCTGAGCCTTAGCAGCTTTTACCTCTTTGGACTTCTCCTTGAGGGGTTTTCCGAGCCCTTGGACTCGCAGCATGGCCTACAAAAAGAAGCCGGATGGTTAAGAACCAGGCGGATAAAAGAAAGAGACGAATGTAAAAGTGATTCAAGGCTAAGTCTACCTCACAAAGATTCCCTAGAATACCATCAAGGTCTAGGGTGCCGACTCCTCTGACGGATGCTTTATCATCCGGATCAATCGCCCTCAGCATGGACTTGGCCATTTGAACTACAGTCGGCCTCTGTATGGGAACTGCAAGAAGAAAAAGTTAGAAAAGTACTCAAGTATGGATAACTTGAAGAAAGGAAAAGGGGACGAATGGTCCTTACCATCTTCCTCATCCACCTCCTCTTCCCTCAGAACCCTCTTCTGACCGGTAGAAGAGGCGGGCCTTTTCCCCAAAAGCCTCTCCTTACCGGAAGAAGAGGGGGGCTTTTCCCCCAAAAACCTCTTCTCACCAGCAGGGGCATCTGAGGGCCTCTTGGGCTTATGAGCAACGTGCTTCCGGCCGCCCTTGCCGGATGCGCTCACATCACCCGCCCTAGTCTTTTGGAGCTTAGGGTCGGATGGTTTGGACGGGGATTTGGAGGAAGTACCCTGTGTCATTGAAGACAAAACAAAGGTCAGTAAGCATTCGGCAAAGGATAAGCATTAATCAGAAAAATGCTAAGTACAAAATCTCACCCCTGGGGTACCGGCTGGTTGCTGCTCTCCCACCCTTGCAGTGGTGGCTCCCGTCCTGTTAAGGACGTTTGATCTGTATCTGGCAGCAGATACAGTCGGCTTCTTGGAGGCCGAGAGTTTCTCCATCGCTTTGTCTGCAAAAAAGAATCAAGTGTTCGTCACATTTAACCAGTGAAGACAAGAAAAATAAATACGGCATATTAAACAGACGGCCGACTACCTCTCGGCATCTCAGTACTTAGCCTACAAGCGGCCAAGAACGTCCCTTCCTCAAACCATTTGTACAAAGGGAGATAGCATTGAGGGGTGACTTCCTTGTCCCCCTCATCATTCGTTTTCACAGACACGGTGAACAAACCCGCGTCCATGATCTCCTCCTTTGCTCGTCTAGGAAGAGCTGACAATGCACTCCTGCCTGCTAGGAGAGGTGGATCCTTGTTCTACCTGTTAAACTTTTGGTTCAGGCGGCGGTCGGCAGTTTTGACTATGTAGAACTTAGTTCTCCAGTCTTTCCACTTGTTCTCTTTGCTGACAGCCATCATGTACCCCTTGCAAGTAGTCAAGGTGTACCAGCCCTCGCCACCCCTAGCAGGCGCCCTGCTAAGATAATGCATGTGGGCGAATGCTTCAAAGCTCGCCTCCACTTCCAGCATCTCGCAGGCGGCAACGTACCCCAGAATATTGATCCATGAATTGGGTACGAGTTGCCAGATACCAAGTTAGTATCCATCAATAATCCTCTCCACGGCCGGGTGGAGAGGGAAGCGCAAGCCAGCCTGAAAGGCCGCCTCATAACAACCGAATGCTCGGTCTTCATAGCTGGCCATACTCGGCCAAGTGATGGTGTCGTCCTTATTGGGGACGCACAAAGTGAAGCCATGGCCCAGAACAACCTTACGCTTAAGACTTGTAAGGCCGTTTGCCATGGTGTTCCGCCTGCTCTGCGGAACATGATGATAGTATGGGGATTTCTCCAAGCGCCTGGAAGCACTCGGCTCGGCCCAGGATTCCCCCCTCTCAACTGCCAAGGACTCCCTGGCAGCGTCTATTCTGGTCCTTGCCTCCCCTGAAGAGGCGGAGGCATTATCTGAAGAAGATGACAAGGCCGACTCGTCATCAGAGCTAAGGGACTGCCGACTGGTGCCAGCAGGGTCCTCCCTTAGACTCTCTTCCGGCGCCTGTTCAGAAAGCCCGGCTGCATAGGTTTCATCTGCCTCCTCCAGTATCCTATCACTAGGAGTACCGCTTGAAGAGGGCGAATGGTAATAAGTAGGGGTAGGAGGAAGATAAGAAGGGCTATCAGGGTGTTCCGACACCTCACTTCGAGGCACCCTCATTGAGCCGTCAGAATAAGGAGTTGAACCATTCGACGGGAAAAAAGATCAATCGGAGTTGGGTTTTCTTGCTGTTCTTTTTGTTCTGGCCATCGTGTCCTGCACAGACGCAAAACCAGTCGGATTCGGAGAAGTTCGCAAAGCACAGTCGCTGGTCAAGCAGTCGGCACTACAAGTTCTAGATTCAGCCGTCCCCGGTGACCGGCTGATCACTATCCTATACTGTGCCGCATGCGATTGGGAAACCATTTTTTCGAAAACAAAGAAAAAATGAGAAATAAAAGAAGAAACAGGCGTTACCTTTAGAAGAAGGGTGAAGAGACGCTTGGTTAGCTGAGAACTGTCGGACAGCGGGCCGAGTGTCGGATGCTTGAGAACTAAGAAACACTTAGGGAATTTTGAGATTCTTAAAGTCAAAAGTCAGAGATTCTCCAAAGATTCGCAAAGGTGTAAAAGATTCGGGGGGTGAAAACTTTCTATTTATAGAAGGGTTAAAAACCCTAAAACTTTCCCTCCACAGTAACTATTCAAAATCCGACCAGTCGGATGCTGACACCTGTCACAGGCAACATGTGGCAAGCGCGTATCACCTGTGAGGGGCAAATGATTTGGGTAAAAATACCCTAGGCCAGTTGGCCCAATCAAAGTCCGCCACGTGTCACTGAAAGGGGCGCCACTTTGGACCTCTCAGGGAACGACACGTGGCAGACGGATAAAAGGACCTGGGATTGGCGGCTTTCAGGCCCAAATCCCGAGGTCTGCAAAAGCTGCGTGAGTATTCCCTAGGGCACGAAACCCTAGGGAGTGCACGTTTTTCGAGAAGCCTATAAATAGGAGATGACCTCCTCATTTATGGCAACGTGAGACATCTTGACATTCAATACGAGATACGTTTCTTTTGACACTCTTTACGAGATATACTTAGTGATTACTAATCATTGTTAGAACTGTCACTCTCAAGAGAACAGTACACCAGAGCTTGGAATCCGAGCAGATAACCCTTTACATTCCGCACCTTATTCTTCGGACTTAGACTAACTTAAGCTTCGGAGGCGGACCACCGACCATTCGGTGCTCCGTTGTTTTGCAGGTACAGGCATCCAAGCGAGCATCCAGTCTTAGTGTTGTAACTCTCCCAAGGGACTCAAAAAACCCCGAAACACTACTAATTCATCACTTCAATCACAATTCACAATCTATCCTAGCATGATGCTACGCATACACAAATATTCTTGTGCACATACGTACCTTAAATAACGCCTAAACTCGGCCACACTTGCTAGAAATCACCTAGCTCGAAACTTCCTACAATTAAAAACACATAACTATAATTAATCCACTATTCTCACAAATTTCCAGCAACTATAACACTAGTTAAACCATACTAATTAACCCTTTTAATGACATAAAAGCCTTACAAACTTTTTCTTTAAGTGGGTACTTTAAATCCTTCCAAAAAGACTTAATTTTTATGAATTAAATAAAATTCCAGCATACTTATTTAGTACTATAAAACATCAGTTTTAGACTAGGAAATCATATATACATCATTAAAACCTTTTTCCCTTCTATGGGTAATCAAACCCTAACTCTATAATTAAAAAGTAGTGTGTGTAAATAAATTCCAGCATTATATTGAAGGCTTTAAACTCATCAAAACCATGATTAGACCATGAATTAATCAATAACAACAACCTAGCCTCAATCCCTAACTAATTATACAAAATCCCCAATTTCTAGGGTTTATATTTTGGGGTTTTTAATTAAATAAAAATCTGAAATTTATATTAATAAATTAGCAACATCAAAATCCCAAAATCAATACCAAAATATAATAAAAATCATGCCTTTAAAACAATAAATCAATAGAATTAATTTTAGGATTAAAGAAGTTTTTTTTTATACACACAAACCGAAAGAGGAGTGGGCACCGGCCAGCTGGACTGCCAGCGTTGTTGCTGCCGCCAGTGGTGGTGGTGGCGCCGGTGGTGCTGGCCGTGCGTGAGGAGGGAGAAGAAGAGATAGAGTGGCGTGGGATTTTAGGGGAAAAAGAAGAGAAAAAGAAAAGAAAAATAATGGAAAAAGAGGAGAAAGAAAATAAAGAGAAAACCTTTGAATTTTTGTGAAATATGACAATTATGAATTTGTGTGGAAAAATCTTGAAGTTTTAAAGTATTTATACTCTCCTTTTAAAAATAAAACTCATATTTACAACATTACCATTACTAATTTGTACTCCCTTACAAATTCTCCCTTTAGGCCAACTTATTGGGCCCCTAAATTCCCAATAATTTGGTCAACTCATTTAAATAGGATTGACCCAATTAAAAATGCTTTTGTTGCCTAAATTCATGATCTATTTTATTTATACACACTTACAATTTATTTAAATAAATAATTTCTTTTTAAAATGAAAAAATCATTTTAATAAATAAAATAATTAATTTATATATATAAATATAATAAAAATACGGAGTATTACAAGTACAATTATAGATAAAAGTTAGAGAGAGAAAGTGGAAAAAGGTACAAGACATGTTTAAAATTCAAGGATAAATTAGGAAGTGTAATAAATAAAGTTAAAAAGTGAGGGTATAATGGTCTTTACATACTATTCAAAAATAGAAACAGGAATAACATTTTGGATCTCCAAAATAGGAAAACAGGAACTATATTATGGAATGGAGGGAGTGATACCTCCGTTTTTTTAAAGTTCGACATTTTTAACATTCATGTGATAAAAAAAAATAACTTTGACCACATTTCATGTATACAATAGAAATCAATTAGCATGTGGAATTCCCCTTATTATAAATTTTCCAAATATAAACTTTATTCATGGTCAAATATGTTTATTGGAGATCAAGTAAATACGAAGTGAGTCGAACTTTCATCAATGGAGGGAGTATATAAGGTTTTAATGTTAAAAAAATTCTATGCTTGTAATAACTTTTGTATTGAATGACCATTGTAGAGGTAAAAAGCAATTGCACTCATTTAATATAATAGTAATAAAAAAAAAGAAATATGGTATGACAATAACGAGGCGTTTGATTTGAGGGATAAAGATAAGAGGAATAACAAGGGATGGAGATTTTATAAAAGATATCTATTTCCTTTGTTTGACATGGAAATGAGACTTCATAAACCTTTCCTTGTCTTATGTTTGGTATGGTAGACTAAAGTATGGGGATAAATAACATTATTATATTTTCACGAGAAAATTCAAATTTCCCAACATACAATTCATGATGTGTATCTCAAAGGGTCAAATTTTTCATTTCTAGTGAATAACTAGGGTTAATTTTGTAATTATGTTTTAAAAAATATCTGTGTTTTCAAGCTATAACAGAAAGCTTCAATGAAGGAGGGAGCACTGAAGAACTTCAACCGAAAATGGAAAAACTTCAGTGTAGAAATGGAAGAGCTTATACGGAGGACGACCTAATCCTACCCCATAAGGGTTAACCTTGTCCTTCTTTTCTCCCTTAGTTTTACATATAGTTAGGGTTTTCGTTTAATCTTATGTTGGTGATAGTGATTGCTCACAACTCACTTCTATGGAGGAGGAAGAAGCATGAAGAAGATGAGGGCGAAAAAACTGGGGCATGACGAAGAATGAAGTATAAAGAAAATAATATGGAAAAAAAATATATTAAAAGATTCATATAATTCCTTTTCTTTTTTTAGAAACACCCATGTATCTCGTGTTGAGATCCTGAAACTAACTCCTTTTTCACCGTGGTCATATATGAGGGCCGGGCTTAAGTATAAAAAGAAAAATTATACTTCCTCATATTAAATATTTCTATTATAAATAAATAAAAATATAACCGAACATATTAGTTACGCTACAAATGTTTTTTTCTACTTCACTTACAAAACTCTCAAATATTGTTTTTCTTAGAATTTTTTATCTTATAATCCGTGTCTCATTTCCAAGTATTTTTTTATTGTATTAGATAATAATATATAGAAGATAATTAGTTGGGTATATTGTAATTTTTTCGGGAAAATTCAAGTTTCTATCCATGAGAAACATAATTTATCTCAGGGCATTAACGTATTTTCAAATTATAAAACAAGGGTCTTTTGGGTAATTTATGTCGATTTATTCTGCTAGTGATAAGTTGAAAATGGAGAAGCTCCAAAACAACTTCCATGGAGGTTGGACAACTTGTGTTTTCACGAGGTTTATCAATGGCAAACTCTTATAGAGAAGAGAAGGGATATTGCACAATCGTACCCAACAATAATCACCTTCCCTTTAGGATTAACCATTACCTTAATTATATATTTTTATCTTAGGGTTTTAGTTAGATTTGGCGACAAAGCCGTCGAAAATGGTGATGTCGAGATTTGTTGGTCTTTCATTGAAGTAGCTTTAAGAAGAAAACAAAGAAGATGAAGATAGATGATTAGCCGGGTAGGAATGAACAAAGGTTGAAAAACCCATAGATGGACCATGGAGGTGGGTAGTGAGTAAGAAGATGAAGATGCTAATTTTCCTTTTTCTTATCATTCAAAATGTAAAAATAATTACAATTTTGCCACCGAGATAAACAAATGTGTGGACTCCCTTATTTTTTTTAACATAACAAAAATCAAAAGAATAATGTATTTAAACATATGCAAGAGGCTACAAAAGACATAAAAAGTGCATTTGGTGTGTTCCCCAATCTTGATGGGCAATTGTATGAGGTTCCTTTGTAGGGTATGACACCAAAAAGGATTAAAAAAATAGAATTGTACTATAACATGATTGTTGAAATTGAAGGAGCAGCAATAAGCGAATGGAACGAGAGAGTATCCTCTACTCTATTCCCAACGAATCATGGGTTTATTCAACAATTTTAGCATAGTCTACAAATTAAAGGCATGTTTGATTACGTGACCGTGAAATGCACCCCATACTCGCTTTTTTATTATTATTGTCTTAAATAAGTTTCAACATTAAGTTTGTAATTTTATGCAATTTCTTTATTTTGGTTTACTTGTTTGAAAATATTTGGCATCGAAAAATTATAGTACGAAGTATGTTGTACTCCCTTCGTCTCAAACTAATTGACACAATGGACCTTTTTTTACTATTTATATACTACGTATTAATTTTAATTTTATCATGAAATGTTTTTTAAAAAAAGTTTGAAAGAAAATTATAAAGTTTGATTGTGTCAATTATTTTAAATGAATTAGTAAATATGTATTTGAGTGTATGTAATTTTATTTTATGTGATTTTCTTCATTGTCTAATAATTTTGACTTCATAATATAAGATTTCTAAGAAAATGTAAATAGGACACACTTTATTTTGTGGAATAAATAAGGACACATATAGATACACTAAGGTTTGTATAAAAATTGATAGCTATTTTGTATTATATAAAGAATTAAATAAATAAATGTGAGTTTTGTGTACTATATGTCTATATTATTGGATTAGTTACAATAATGTCTATTTTTATGATTTAATTTTTTTACTATTAAATTAATAGACACTTTAAAATATTAAGATCAAAATTAAGTTTCAGCAAATATACTTTTTAAAGTGATTCATACACTAAAAAATAGAGAAAGTACCTAATAATTTTTTAAAATTATCACACTCGTTGTATACACATAGAGCTACTGTAGTTGAGGATCTAGGCTCCCCAAGTGATGGGGGTTCGATTCCTCATCCCCTATTTCTATGATAGGGTGTGGGGCCAGGGTCGTCGAGATTTGAACTCAACAACTAAATAAGGATCTCCTTGATGGATTGTAAACTTAGCCAACTTGTACATGATAATAGAGTCTTGCTGGAAATTCTTTTTAACCACAATTAAAATTTCATATTTTGAGACCTTAGAAAATCCGAGGCCCCGTGCTGTACAATCTAATAGCCAGCCCTTGGGCCCTCCTTCGTATCTTATTGTTTGAAAAAAAATTAGAGCTATTGTAGGATGGGATGACTTTTGATTGTTTTAATTCAAATCATAGTCTTCCATTTTTATTCCCTAATGTGAAGTTGTGAACTGTTGATAATGTTTACTTTATATTTTGTTTTTTTTTTTTTGAAAATTAAAAAAATAATTAAAAAAACTACCACGTTCTTGTCAATTTCTATTTTAGTTTATTCTCTATATTTACTTAGTATTTTTTTTCCCTTTACTTCTTTTCAATCTTTCTTCTTTGTTTTCTTTGTTTTGAAATGAATACTATTTAATCTTTTGCGTAGAAATGTAACTTGAAGTGTTATTTTGTAAATCAGTTGTCTATTTGAATTACTAGCAATTTAAGTATAAAGACCAAGTTAATGTATCTTTCAAAATTGCCAATGCATCAAGTACTTGTAAATTGTAATCAAGCAAAATAAATGTAGCAATCTTGAATTCAAGCAACTCAAAAGTAGGCGTTTTCTAGAGGTGGAATCTTCTACTTCTTCCTATTTGACCCGAAACCGATCGATCTAGCCATGAGCAAGTGGAGAGAGCTCTAACAAGCCTTGGAGGACCGAACCCACGTATGTGGCAAAATACGGGGATGACTATTGAGCCATAGTACTTTTGAATTGTAGCAATCTAATGGCATACCACTGTAATACCCTTCATGATTACTTTAAAAGGATTGAATATACTACTCATACCAACAAGATGCGTCTTCTTTTTAGACTACTAACAACAGTCATGAGGAAAAATTTCCTCAACAACATCACGTCAATGAGGATGTCCATTTTTCCTCACGAGGAAATCTTCCTCATGGCATGAGAAAAAAACTGGATGAATAGTAGCAAGTGAGCCCCACCACCACACTTGCTAATTTTTTTTGGCTTCTTGCTCTCCAAAACACCGAGTTTTGATGGTGCTATGAGCAAAAAAAAATTATAAATGATGTGCTGACAAGGTGACGCATGCCCAATGAGACGCTGACACGTATCCCTGTCAGCGCCTGTTGAGGGTCAATTTAAATGCAGCACTATTTTACAATGGCTATTTCCTTTAAAACCGATTTTTATGCTTAAAAATTTTTTTTAAAAAAATACCAACGGTTATAAAAATTTTTCCTCTATAAATTGACATCCATTTTCATATATTTTAGTATACTTATAAAAACCCTCTATATTTAATAATCTCCCAATTCTACTACAAAATTAATTTTCTTTTTATCATCTAAATTATTATTAAAGATATTTTTATCTATATTATATCAAAGTTGTATTTTTGTTAGTCTATTTTTTTTATTACTCTTTTCTATTTATTAGTTATAAAAATTGTTGTTGTTACGTTCTAATTATTTTTAGTAATTATCATTATTGTTATATTTTAGTGCAATCTAATGGATCCCAACAATATCCTAATTTCTCTCAAATTTCTCAACACCAGTAGAAAATCAACCTGAAAACAATTACTATGAACAACAAACACCTCCAGTTTATCAAGGAAGCAACTCTCAATATTCTAACAGTCTAGAAGAAAATGACCTGGAGACACCTTAATACCCTCCAACAGCTCCAAGAATGTAGACCAACCTTTAAGCCGCTAAAGCAAGTCGCATTTGGTTAGTTGCAGAGGATGACGCTCTAATTGGATTGTATTTAGAAATAAGTGAATGTGCGATTGCTAGCACGAACCAAAAAGCATCTGAGCTTTGGCAAAAAATACATGAGGCATATAACAAAGCTCAAAGTACAAGCCGCATATACTCCCACCAAGAGCTTTGAAGAGTTTAGAGTCGCATTGGAGAGGAATAGCAGCAGATATACTGTAGTGACAATCTTGTTATGAGGAAGCGGGTAAACTTCGGAAAGTGGAAGTGGTTACAATGAAGCTAACCGAATTAAAAATGCATCCAAGTTGTTTCATATCCCTACTGGTCACAATTTTACTTTTCTTCATGGAGTTGAAATGGCTAAGGATGATCCAAAGTGGAGGACAAAGCTAAGATGGGCTTTGTCAGAGGAGGAAATTAAAGAAAGGCTTGTGGTGCTGATGACGAGGAAGATAGTAGTGGAAGTGGTAAGAGGTCTAGGGTTGAAGTTGGGAATGAAGCCCCTAATGACGGTTTCTTGTCAAGATGTCTACCATGACCCGACGATGTAAAAAAAAGCAAACGCTAAGCGTAGGGGTAAAGCGGTGGCTTCCAAGAGTGCATTTTTTTTTACCATTGGTGAACAAATGAAGGCGTGTACTGAAGTTAGAGAAAGGGAGGCAATTCTGAAACAATAGAGGTTAGAACTTGACAAGGAAAAAGAAAAAGAGAAAACAAAAGCAAGTTGAATTACAAGAAAGGAAGATGAATTTTGATCTGCTGCAAGCTCTTTTAGCAAAAACTACACGATCGACCCCTTCTGAAGAGGCATGCAAGGAAGAATTAATCCAACAAGTGTACGATCGAGGGGTTTAAGTTAATTAATTCTAAAATTTAAGTGTAATGTTTTAGCTTTTGGTATGGTTGTATTTTATATGTTTAAGTTTAACTAATGTTGTTGTATTTCAATGGTGTGTTAAGTTTACTTTCAATAATGTATTTTGTTATTGTAATGTTGTATTAAGTTTGTATTAAAGTTTGTTTTATTGTCATGTTAAGTTTGTTTTATTGTCATGTTTTAATAGTGTATGAAGTTTATTTTATTGTCATGTTAAGTAATTTATGTGTCTTCATTTTATTTTATTTAATTTGTTGAATTTTCCCTACATTGCTTTATCATGCATTGAATTGTCATTTACGAGTCATAAATCTGTAACTATATCAAGTACTTTGTCTTATAATGCATTCACTAGTCATAATCACAACAGTAGTCATGCATGTACCATGTCAGTATTGCATTTTTTTTCATTGACTAGTCATTCATAATAAATTAACCCACACCAAAAAAATTCAAGATTTCAAACAATACAATGTCTTCCATTAGATCAACCTCTAGCTCATCTGATTCAGATCAATATGCACAATTTGATGAACTAGTTGACGAACTCTTCACAAATCACTTACCAACTGTGTTGCTTTCCCAACAACAAGCCCAGGCCAACCCGTAAATGAAAATGAGTGTGACCCAGAATTTCCTAAAGGGGATACGAATAGGAAAAATAGGGAATAAGGTCATGAAAGATTGTTAAATGATTACTTCGCTGATAATCTAATGTATAACAACAATCAATTTCGGCGTAGATTTCGAATGCAAAGGCCTTTATTCTGTCGCATCATGAACAAAGTGGTTGATGGTGATCAATTCTTCCAGCAGCGTAGGAATGCAGCTAGAAGGCTTGGGTTATCACCACTACAAAAATGCACTGTCGCGATAAGAATGTTGGCATACGGGTTGGCTCTAATGCGGTGGATGAGTATGTACGCATTTATCAAACAACCTCTCGGAATGCATTGCAACATTTTTGTCAAGGGTTTATTACACATTTTGAAGCTGAGTATCTAAGAAGTCCCACAGATGACGATTTAAGGCGAATCTTGCATCAAAATGAAATGCGTGGTTTTCTCGGCATGATAGGTAGCATTAACTGCATGCATTGGGAATGGAGGAATTGTCCTACGACATGGAAAGCGCAATACGCAGGTCGGAGTAAGAATGCGACCCTAATTCTAGAAGCCGTAGCAGATCAAGATTTATAAATTTGGCATGCATTCTTTGGAATCCCTGGATCTTGTAATGATCTCAGTGTCCTATATCGGTCCCCGGTATTTGATGATGTTCTGCATGGCCGAGCACCTCCAATACATTTTTCAGTGAACGTTCATGCATGAGTACGCCATGGGATATTACTTGGCAGATGGTATTTACCCAAAATGGGCTACTTTCATTCAAGGAATAATACATCCTCAAATTTAGAAGGACAAATTATTTGTTGAAAAACAAGCTGCGGCTCGAAAGGACGTTAGTTGAATGAACTTTTGGGGTTTTACAAGCTAGATTTGCAATACTACGATAACCATCACTTGCGTTTGACGAAGACATTTTGTGTGACATAATGAAAGCTTGTATCGTTATCCACAACATAATTGTCGAGGACGAACGCCACAATTACATTTGGGCCGAAGCTTTGAGAAGGTACTACGAAAAAGGTCAACCACAATTAACAAGACCAAGTACAAGTTGAACAACAACAAGCCGTTTGAATACAACGTTGGCCGACAGCCTAACCTTGACTTCATCACGTAAGTTCAAAGAAGAATTTCTCTACGTGATAGGGAAACTCATTTTTCTCTAAAACGAATTTAGTTGAACACATTTAGCAAAAATATGGTTCTAGCGATGGGTAAACAATTAAAATGTCGTTAATTATTTAAGTTTGTGAAATAATTAATCGAAGTAGTACCTCTTTAATTTAATGTAGTCGTTAAAATTAAATGTAGTCGTAATATATTTATCTTTGTGATGTTAATTATCAAACTTCTAAAAATAAATGAGTTTTTAATCATTTGGTTGATTGAGTGTGTAAATTCTTAGTTAAACTAATAATCACGGTAAAATAATTAATTATAATTAGACTTATTTGTTTTATAATCATTATTTTACAAAAGTATAAATTGTAATAAAAACATAAGTTAATAAAGTACGATGACTTGTAGGAGAGAGAAAACGTTAGTGGGGTATTGATAAAAGTAAGAGAGAGAGTGGTGAGGATTTTTTTTTATTATTTTATTTTTAATCATTGGTGGGATAAAATTTCCACACCAAATTTCCTCACGAGGAAAAGGAGGATTTTACAGAGAAAAAGTGTGTAGAGAGTGAATAAGGAAAACATTTTTTGGTCATTGTTGAGAATGCTCGGGAGCTTGTATGCTAAGAAGGTCAAGTAATGATTTTTTTTCCCCAAAACTATGTCAAGAACATGGAGTTCCTCACAAAGTGCTGCATAATTTAACGAACAATTGGGGAATGTGCTTCACCGTCAGATCTAGTTTCTCATCATCATAGTTACTTTGAGGATTTTTACTTGATTAATTTGCATTGTATTTTACTTTTCTATAATGTTTATTGTAGACGTCGTATGACTTTCAATTAATGAAAACTTTTCTTTCCTGTCAAAAGAAAAAAAAACCTTCATCTCTAATTTCCACTACTTTAACCACATCAATTAAACTTTTCCATTTTTTTTTCAAAAAAAATCCATTACTTTCACATAATTCTTTTTCTTTTAAATGTACATACAACATATATATATTCCGTGCGTTAATACGGATACGCTCTATTAATCCGAATAAAAGAGGAATTCAATGTTGTCAAAAAAAAAAAAAAAAATCAAAACAACATTAGTTTCCAAGTATTCCAACGAAACGCTCAAATGCCAAACATTTTAATTTTTAAAAACCAAAACACTTAGCGGGCAATTCAAATTTTCGCACATACCACCCTCCACGCTGGCAATCCGTGTAAACCAAAACCAACCAATAGAATCAATCTCACACTCCCCTATAAATACCAACCCCCCTTCATTCATCTCCTTATTCATTCACAACCTCCTCATCTTCCTCCAATCCTTCACTCTTCAACTTTCTCTCTCCTCAAATTCTCTCTACAAATTCAACCTTCTAAAATGGCCGGCAAAGATGGCGCAACAGTCAAGAGCACCGCCGGAAGAGGCCAGCGAAAGAGCGGCGTCAAGTCTGTTTCTCGCTCTTCCAAGGCTGGGCTTCAGTTTCCGGTGGGTCGCATTGCGAGATTCTTGAAGAAGGGTCGTTATGCTCAGAGAGTTGGGTCTGGATCCCCTGTATATCTTTCTGCTGTCCTTGAGTATCTCGCTGCTGAGGTAACATTTTCTCACTCATCTTTCAATTTTTTTTTTTTTTTTTTTTTTTTTTTTTTTTTTTGAGTTCATATGTAGATTTCTGGTGATTTTTCTGGATTTATGTTTGAATATCTAAAACTTTGAATATTTTGTTTTGAATTTAGAGAACTTCTGGTTCTGAGTATGATTTTTGATTTCATTGCTAATTTATGGCTTCAATGATTTGGGTATTTTGAGATTTTATTATGATATTTTTCAGATACTTGATTAAATAATGATTTTATTTTACATTGCTCAATTTCAGATTGTTAAGATTATGTTTAAAGTGAAACATCTGATTAGGATCTGATTTGTGATTTGTGGAATGGTTTTTATTTGATTTTCTGTGAAATTTACTACGTTATATTTTAATTTTTACTGATTTAATTGTGGTGAAACGATGATATCTGAATTGAATTATTATGTTAACCTTTTGTTTTGATTCGTCTGATAATTGGTGAAATGGTGAATGAACAGGTTCTGGAATTGGCGGGAAACGCAGCAAGAGACAACAAGAAGTCAAGAATCATACCAAGACACATTCAATTGGCAGTCAGAAATGATGAAGAATTGGGCAAACTTTTAGGGGGTGTGACAATTGCAAGTGGAGGTGTTCTGCCTAAAATCCACTCTGTTTTGCTTCCCAAGAACACTGGCAAATCTAAGAGCGACAAGCCTGAAAAGTTATCTGAATCTCAGGAATTTTAGGGTTTCAAATTTAGTGATTTCAGCTATTTGGGGATGATTTTGTTAATGGTTGGAAAAATATTAGTAAAAGTTAGAAAGTATATGAAATTAGGGTTTTAGTTGATGGATTTACTGGTGTAATTTCTGATGTTTTGCTTATTGAACAGTTTGTTCACTTTTATAAAAAATGGCTATTTGGTTCTTCCTTTATATTTCTGCAATTTGTTTCTTTTGTTCTGGTTTGTTATAATTTATAAACTAAAGTTTTAATTGAGAGCAAGACATTGTTGATAATACAAATAGTGGTGAGGGGGAAAAATAATGTAACTTTCTTGGATTCAATCCATTGAAGATGAAATACATAGCAATATATAGTGTAAAACTAAGTTAAAAATACGGAGTATGATCCCATGATTATCAATTTATCATGCCTAACCTAACATTAATCCACTAAACTCACTACTATTATGACTTCACTAACTCAAACTAATTTCTGTAAATTTTCCAACAAACATAACATAATCTTGTACTCCTTCTGTTCTCTTTTGATAGTCACTTTTGGTAGAAAATCACGAGAATTTGCGGAAGTGGAGGTTGGATCAAAACCTAAGCTGTGATACCATGTTAGATAATGTAAACTCCTTGGCCTCGAGTGTATTCCATTGATCGATATAAATAGGGTTACAACGATGAGTCCTAATCTCGTTAGGAAATCTCAAAAGATATTTACAAAATATGCACAAAATATATCCTTCTATACATAATATTGACGGAATAATTATCATATTCTATCATTGATCAACCCGTGTCGGAGCAAAAATTGGTGATTCGGTTAGTTTCAGGGCTCGTGGAACTGATTTTGACATGGTTGCTGCGATGATTCAACAAACGGAGCTTCTTCCGTCGTTTGAAACAGCTCGGTCACGACTTCTCCTTGAGGAATCGAGACGCTCTAATGATCCTAACAATGCTACACAGTCCTTTGTAGCACAAAACAATAGCTCGTCATCCACCAACTCCACAGCCCCACCACAGCAGCATAACACTCCGGCGGGCAGGGGTGTTGGTGCTGGTGGACGCGGCCGTGGCAAGGGCTGAGGGCGTGGCCGGGGAGCGCCACAACAGCAGCCACAACCCCAGCAGCAGCAAGGCGCACCCCAATGGGGCACCTCACCGCAGCAAGGCGCGCCACAATGGGGCTCCCAGCCAGCCCAGCAGGCCCCTCAGTGGGGCTATGCCCCTTTCCCGCACCTATAGCAGCAGTGGGCCGCCACACCGAGGCCTAGCCAGCCACCACAGCAGCAACATCCACCACTTTTCAACCCAAGGCTTAGAATATGGTCAAGCTATGACCCCAACGGAGCTCGGCAATGCGTTCACAACAATGGGTTTTCAGAACTATGACCCATCTTGGTACATGGATTCCGGTGCAACATCACACATGACCAATCAAGCTGGTAATCTCTTACCCCTTTTTAATCTAAGCACGCATAATTATATTCAAGTAGTAAACGGTCAACGCATTCCGATTACGGGTTATGGTCATTCCACTATTGCAAATAAATCCCTAAAATTACGTGATGTTTATTTAGCTCCACAAATTATCAAAAATTTAATTTCTGTTAGAAAATTTACTTCTGATAATTCTGTGTCCACAGAGTTTGATCCTAGTGTTTTTTTGTGAAGGATCTTCAAACAGGGAAGGTAATAACCAGATGCAATAGTTCGAGGGACTTGTATCCAGTGACCGCAACACCATCAACCTGTCTAGCCACCTCTCTCACAGCCTTGTCTCCATCTACTAGGCACAACCGATTAGGACATCCCGGGGCACCCGACTTTAATTTTCTTAGGAGTAAACATTTGATTGATTGTAATAAGGAGCATGACTCCAATCTTTGTGTAGGTTGTCAGTTGGGAAAACACATTCGCTTGCCTTTTCATAATTCCAATAGTACTACTTTTTCTGCTTTTGATATTATTCATGCCGATTTGTGGACTTCTCCTATTCGTAGTGAAAAGGGTCATAAATACTATCTTGTTCTATTGGATGATTATACTCATTATGTGTGGACTTTTCCTCTTGTTTACAAGTCTCAAGCTCTTCAAACCTTTCTTAATTTTCGACAATATGTTCTAACTCAATTTGAACGTCCCTTAAAGTCTTTTCAAAGTGATCATGATCGTGAGTTTGACAATGATCCGTTCAAATTATTCTGTGTCAAAAATGGATTGGTTTTCCGCTTCTCTTGTCCACACACATCTTCACAAAATGGCAAAGCTGAACGCATGATTCGTACTCTTAACAATGTTAAGCGTACACTTTTGTTTCATGCTTCCCAACCACCGTCTCTTTGGCACCATGCCTTGGAAACGACCACATATCTCATAAATATACTTCATACCAAAACGCTTAACCAAATTACTCCGGCTCAAGCTCTATTTGGAGTTGCTCCGTCCTATACCCATCTTAGAGTCTTCGGTTGCCTTTGCTTCCCGAACCTATCGGCAACCATACTTCATAAACTTGCACCTCGGTCAACACCATGTGTCTTTCAAGGCTACCCAACCAAGCATAGGGGTTATCGATGTTTGGACCTTAACACTTTAAAAATAATTATTTCCCGTCATGTTGTTTTTGATGAAAATACCTTGCCATATAAAAATCTCAGCCATTTTCGAGCCTCGGACTATGATTTTTTAGGTTCCGATGACCCCTCACCTATGCTCCAGTTTTTAGCCAACCCGAACTATGCTGGGCAGCAGGGTCCACAGGTAGGCCGCGGCCAACTGCAGCCCACCGCAGCCAGCCTGCAGACCACACTGCCGCACACTGCAGCAAGCAGCCCAGCAGGCCAGCACGCTGCAGTGCACAGCCTAGCAGGCCAGGCTGCCCCCTGCCGAGGCCAATTGACCCAGCGGTCGCTGGTCAGCCAGCGTGCCAGGCAGTAGCTCAGCCAAGGCAACGCGACTATCCAGCAGGCGCTGGCAGCCCGCAGCCCCAGTCTGCTAGCCCAGGCACCCTGCAGTCCTCCCCTGCCAGCCTGAGCACCCCGCCACACCACTCTTCCTCCACTTACATCCCACCACCACTCCGTGGGCACCCCCACTCACACCTACTCGACCTCCCCCTCTCTCTCCAAGATGCAAACCCGATCTAAACACGGAATTGTTAAACCGAACCCAAAATTCGGCCTCATTGTTTCTCCCCCTTCTCAAGTGTCATAAAGGTCTCCCCTTCCAAAAAATCACAAACAAGCTCTTTCCAACCCAAATTGGAATGCCGCGATGCGTGATGAATATAGTGCTTTGATTGAAACGGGGACATGGGATTTGGTTCCTAGACCTACGGGGGTGAACATTGTTAATTGCATGTGGTTGTTTCGTCATAAATTAAATGCTAATGGTGATCTTGAAAGACACAAAGCTCGTTTAGTTTGTGATGGCAGGTCACAGGTGGAAGGTGTTGATTGTGATGAAACTTTCAGTCCGGTTGTTAAACCGGCCACCATTCGCACAGTCTTGAGTTTAGCTATGGCTCGTAAGTGGTCTATTCATCAATTAGATGTAAAAAAATGCCTTTTTACATGGTGATTTGAATGAGTGTGTGTACATGCATCAACCCCCTGGTTTTGTTGACAAGAGGTTCCCAGGCTATGTTTGCAGGCTACGCAAGGCTTTATATGGTCTTAAACAGGCTCCAAGGGCCTGGTATCAGCGTTTTTCTAACTATCTTTTGCAGATGGGGTTTGTTATTGCCAAGAGTGACAACTCTTTATTTATTTTCCGATATGGGAAAGATATGGCATATTTACAACTATATGTTCGACGATATTGTGTTGGTTACATCAGATTTGCTTCGTGAGCGCATCATTTCTCACTTGCGCACAGGGTTTCCAATGACTGATTTGGGTCCTTTGAATTTCTTTCTGGGCATTGCCGTCACTCGTACTCCTTCATTTTTGTTTTTGTCGCAACAAAAATATGCCCGGGAAATTTTAGAGCGTGCAAGTATAGCTAGTTGTAAGCCTGCGGCGACTCCAGTGGGTACTCAATCCAAGCTTAGTGTTGACCGTGGACCTAAATTTCATGATCCAACACTTTATCGCAGTCTTGCAGGTGCATTACAGTACCTCACCTTTACTTTCCCTGAAATAGCTTATGCAGTTCAGCAGGTTTGCTTATTCATGCATGATCCCAAAGAGGCTCATTATGATGCATTGAAGCGCATTTTGCGATATATTCAGGGAACCATTGATTATGGGATACATTTATATCCTTCAGCTCCTACAAACTTGATTACTTATACTGATGCAGATTGGGGCGGGTGCCCGGACACCCGTCGATCGACCTTAGGTTATTGTTGCTTTCTAGGGGACAATCTTATTTCCTGGTCATCTAAGCGTCAGCCTACACTTTCGAAATCAAGTGCAGAGGCAGAATACAAGGGCGTCGCAAATGTTGTTGCCGAGTCATGTTGGCTTCGTAACCTTCTTTTGGAGTTACATTGTCCTCTACGGCGGGCCACTATTGTTTATTGTGATAATGTCAATGCAATTTATCTATCTCATAATCCCGTACAGCACCAACGCACCAAGCACATTGAAATGGATATTCATTTCGTTCGTGACAAGGTGGCGTTGGGGCATGTACGGGTCTTGCACGTTCCATCACGTTATCAGTTTGCAGACATTTTCACCAAAGGCCTACCTCGACAACTATTTCAGGAGTTTAGATCCAGTCTCAGCGTACGTCCTCCTACCACTATGACTGCAGGGGTGTAATAGAATATGATAATTATTCTGTTAATATGCTGTATAGAAGGATATATTTTTGTGCATATTTTGTAAATATCTTTTGAGATTTCCTAACAAGATTAGGACTCATCGTTGTAACCCTATTTATATTGATCAATGGAATACACTCGAGGCTTAGGAGTTTACAATATCTAACAAAAACGTTAAACTCCATCCGTTTCACTAGAGAGTCTAGATTAAAAAGAAAAATGGTCATAAAATAGGACGATGATTTCCAATGAAACACCAAACATATTTTTCAAATTTGAATACAATCAATCCTATAAACCCCTATAAATGAAATTTGAGGGATTTAGTTGATGTAATGTGTGATGTTTTTGCTTATTTAACAATATGTTTACTAAAAAAAAGCCTGCTTGGTCCTTCCTAATTACTGGAATATGTTCCTTCTGTTTTGGATTCTTTTAGATTACGAGCCTTTACGTGTTAATTGACAGTAAACCATCAAAAATACTGGTATTTGCTTTCACTTGTTCAATATTTGTAATAAAATTCTGTTTTTTGATACATTTATGGCTATCTTAGTACGGAGTAAGATATACGGAGTATGTATCTATGTTTTTACTAGTTATTTCTCGAACATACTTGGCCTTTTACATAATTATAAGGGAATTTAATGATGTTAATTAATCCTAATTCAAATGGAGTAATAAGTTCTTTTGGTTGGAACTTGGAAGGGAAAATGAACTATGAAGTGAGACAGTTGGAAAAATTGAAAAAGGTAGTAGTTCAACGGAGGGATAGATCGAAGAAGATGGGTGGTTTTCCATTGCTATTATGTCTATGAATAGTACAATCGAGGAGAAGAAAAAGAAGCCAGTAGAATTAACATACTCTATAGCCTAATTCTTTTGAGCTAAATTGAGCAAAATTGAACTGAAATGAAGTTAAAATAAAGCTATGAACTGAGCTGAATTGAAAGTAAGTCCAAAGAATAGGGCCTTATCATGTTAAAATTACAATATATGTAAGAGTATGATTTATCAACTAAAATACTACGTAATACGTATGTGTTTCTATTGATTGTGTTGGGTGCTTCAATCCAAGCATTGAATCAAGCATGAGTAGAAGCAAGTGTTCGACCTCGAGGGGAAGGTAACTGCACAAAGAAATGGCCAGGGAAGTGGAATATATGGTTGTGTCTGTTGTCCTTAACTCGTTGAAATATGTGTGCAGTTCTATGCAATATTTAGCCATTGTGGTTGTCCTTGCGTATTGAAGTCCCGAACATAATTTGGAGAAGCGTTGCATCTATCAGAAATCTGTGACTCTCGTCAATGTCTAGTTCTAATTGCAGGTAATAAACTTTATCTTTACCTGTAGTTTGTTTTATGTAGCACAAAAAGTCTAAATGGCAAATGTTTTATGTAGCACGGAAATGGCAGGGTTTCGAAAACAGCTTATGGGGAAACCTCAGGTCTTAGAAGTTGATTAAGTTTCATGCTATCAGAAAACTTGCATAAAGTAATGTCTTAGAAGTTTTGTTGATTGAAATCGTTAAAATTTTTACAGTATCAATTAAAAATGAAAAAGCATACTAAGGTGAATTGGAGAGTTTTTCAATTGCAAGGGAGTTATTTTCATAGAAGCTTTTATGATGTATTGGGGATTTATTTGTGTATAAATTTTTGAAGAAAATCTAATGTCATTTTGCATAGTAATGTGAGTCCATCTCCATTGCCACATTTTCATCATAAACTTTCATTATGATAGAGGTGACAATGAGTGGTATTGGAAATTTACAAAGAAAAAACATGTTTGGGGATAAGGTCCATTACTATTTACTAATATGGGTGGAGTAGCTCAGTAAGCTGTAAGCTCACTAAACTTATACTAGATTAATAGCAAATTGTATTGTGGGATTGTTTGAAAAAAAAAAAAAAAGCACAATGTGGGATAGCTCACTTGTGAGTTTCTGGTAAGTACGTACATGTCTTAAGATCATTAAAATTTACTTATAAATTTTAATTAGGATCATTAGTCAGAAATTGCGTGTCTGGATTAGGATCATTAGTTATTTACCAGTGTGAAAGAAGGATTGCAAGTACATACGTGTCTGAGGTTTGGATTAGTCAAATTTAATGAATGGTTAAGATTTGATCTATTATAATGATTGCAATTTTAATGTAGCCATTTGAAAACTATCCAGTATATTAAGGTAATTAGTAATTTACATACGTGTCTTAAGACCATTGGTAGGTACATACGTGTCTTAAGACCACTGGAATGTACACACGTGTTTTAGGACAATTGGTTTTTATCAATGAAAGAAATCAAGAAGTATATGTAATAATGTTTTTATCAATGAAAGAAATCAAGAAGCATATGTAATAATGTAATTACATATCTCAAGATAATTGGTAGATATATTATATATTGCCCAAAACAGTATTTATTTATTTTTGGTACCTACAAGAGGTTTAGCAAAAGAATCTTTGGTTAGTAGGTGAAGTTCTCAAACAAAGGCTACAAAGTTATAATATACATTTGATGTCATTATCTTCTGATTAGATCTCCTTCAATTTTGTTTTGTTAATATTCTTAATCTTTGACAGCTTATCTATCCACATTAAGACAAATTCTACACATTATTGACTAATTGTTTACTGTCAATTTGTTATTAATACAAACTAGCATTTGCATGGTATATAACTCTTTGCAGGAGTCACTTGTTAGTTCACTCTGCTTATCGTCTAAAGCCGGTTGTAATAGTTATTTCGCAAAATGACTATTGAACATGACGAAGAAATTGGTGCAAGAGAGGCTATGCAAGATGTTAAGGAGCCATTAATCGAGCATCGAAAGATCAATGGCCACGAAAACAAGTCTTCTTCTCAAGGCAATGGTGATAAAGGGTCCAATTTAGTTGTTTTTATTAGTACTATGGTTGCTGTCATGGGCTCCTTTGAGTTTGGTTCTTGTGTAAGTTCATTTAGTTCTTATGATTTAATCATTTACTGTTAATTAAATCTGTGTTTGAAATTGCAAAATGCTTGTTATTTTTTATAGGTTGGATATACAGCACCTACTCAAACATCTATAATTAAGGACCTCAACTTATCAGTGGCAGAGGTGAGTGTAGTTTAATAATCTTAAGCTAACTATACTTTCGCATTCATAAATTATTTTGTGGCATGATCTGATATGAGACAGTTTAATAATAACTTACCATTAGACGACACATGAGAAATTTCCCTTTTTTTTTTTTTTATGTAAAAATAAGTTAATCTTGTATGACCGTGGGCTCACAATAATTTGTTGTGAGATCAAAACACTTTTATTTATTCTAGGATGAATTGATTTTTTGAGTATTTACTAATATTTCGTGATAAAATATTACAGTAAGACGTACTTAGGAATATCTTTTAATATTTCGGGATAACTATTATGACTCAGCTCCACCTAAGACTTTATATATCTTGTTGGACAATGATCAGTGAACACAGATTAGAGAGCCTAATGTAAAAGCCTGAGAGCCAAAAATCTACACGTATCTTTTATATGAAGAAAATAATCATGCATTTAATTTTGTCCAAGAAGATAAATTTCTGATTTAATGTAAATGTAAAATATGCATTGTACTAATGATCTCTTTCCAGCTGGGGTAGTTACATTTTCTTGATTCTTTTCGCATAACCTTTTGATTCTGATTTATTTCAATAAATAACACCAAATTCACCACTCACCAGGCCACCATCATCAACCAGATAGATTGTAGTGGTAGTGTTTTGAAGAATTCGCAATTTCCATTATACATCTGGGTGTACCTAACTTTAGGGACACCTAAGGTTAGGTTAGATTTTGGTCATATGTAAATTCGTAGCTAAACAAGAGAGCTACGAGCAAAAAAATAGCCTTGGTTATACGGTGTATAATGATCACTCTTGAAAGAATTTAAGTCATTCATAATAATAATGCACATATAGTACCAAACTAGCAACAGAAGCTTTTCCAATGTCTAATGTCATTGTAGCCATTGCAATATAAAGATCTACACCACTGATAAATGATAGATATATTGATATTAAGGATTTAGAGTTTTTACACCTTTCACTGTAATACTATAAAGTTTATGCCTTTGTAAAATATGTCACCAAATGCTTGGAGTGAAAATTAGGAGCAAACCAAGTTGGTTCAACCAATTTGGAGTCATGGAAATAGTGTCATAAGTTTTATAAGTAAAGTCATGTACTTGACTTTGAACAAGCCTTAGAAGTCTTAAGGAAATTAAACAGCAGTATTAATCAGTTACTACATGGACTGAGACTGAGAACAGACTTTCTTTCTCTAATGTGTCATTCATGAAATTTTCCTCTGCTGCACCTTTCAGTTTTCGTTGTTTGGTTCTATTTTGAGCATTGGAGCTGTGCTTGGTGCAACCACCAGTGGACGTATTGCTGATCACTTTGGCCGAAAAGGGGTAACAAACATTCTGATGCCTACAATTGAAATGACATTCTACGCGTTTGACTATCAAATACTGGAAGATTTTTTTATTCTCGTATTAACATCGAATAATTTGTTGTGTTTTAATAAAAACAGGCTTTAGCTATGTCAACTGCTTCATGCATTATAGGATGGGTTGCAATTTACTTCTCTCAGGTAAGTGCACTCTAAATCATTATATCTCCAATAATATTAGCTACTTTGCAATGAGATCAATTTTGCAAACTGATCACACTGCATTCTACTCATCTTTTTGATATCTTAGGAGGCAATTCTACTTGAAATCGGAAGGTTTCTCACTGGCTATGGTATTGGAGTTTCCTCTTATGTGGTATGTTTTCGGCTTTTGCAAAATTGCATTGTTTCGTATACTGCCCTGTCAATATAGAGTTATATGGACAACATAGTATTGATGTTATTTAAATTAGGTACCTATATACATAGGAGAAATTGCACCAAAAAATCTCCGTGGAGGTTTAGGCACACTGAATCAGGTATGTTAACATGACCTTATGTCCTTATCACTATTTAAGCTGCATAATGAAAAAAAAAGAATGCAGGAATAGATTCATAGTGCTTTTTTTTGCAGCTTATGATCGTGACTGGAGCTTCAACTGCTTGTTTTGTTGGAACAATTTTTACCTGGCGAGTGCTAGCACTAACAGGTTATTTTTCCTCTATAACATACTCATTGAAGTGTATGAAATTATGAATAGTACTGGTTTTGACTAATTGAAAAGCCTCACTGATATATTAGCTTTTTCTTTTGCTTCCCTATTTTTGGCACTCTGAAGGAATCATACCGTGTATCATTCTTTTGGTCGGTCTCATTTACATACCAGAGTCACCTAGATGGCTGGTAAGATGTGACTGTGACGACTGTCATTGGCTCTTACCATATGTGCATCTGTACTGAAAAATAAAGTAAAATGCAGGCAAAAGCAGGGCAAATGAAAAGGTTCGAAACTGCACTGAGAATGCTTCGAGGGAAAGATGCTGATATTTCCACTGAAGCATATGAAATTCAGGTGAAATTCTTAATCATAATCACATTGTAAGAGCACATTGATGTAAAGTGATTTGAAGAAGTCCTCCAAATAGCTGAATAAGTGATTGATTAACTTTCTTTCATGACAGGAAAACATAGAAACTATAGAACACTTGCCAAAAGTCAGGATGCTGGATCTTTTCCAACAGAGATATAAGCGTTCAGTCACAGTGAGATTCTTAACACCTAGATTTTTCTAATTATGAAAGAAAACCAAAAAGATCTTACTTTGAAGCTTCAACCTGAAGCATATATTTGACTGCACACAACAGCTTTTCAAGAGACATTTCGTTGATTATCAAGAAAAATAGTCTTTGCTATTTATGTACTTCGTATAATATAGTATCATTTGTATGAACACATCTTTTGGTTTGTAGATTGGGGTTGGACTTATGCTTTTGCAACAACTTGGTGGTGCTAATGGCATGGGATTCTATGCAAGCGAAATGTTTGTTGCTGCAGGTAAGAGAGTGGACTTACAATGTGTAAAAATGTTTCTGTTCAATAAGCTCACCAGAGTGTTTTTCTATTTAGTTGTTATTGTTGATTAATTTTTCTAATCACATTATGCAATATCAGGTTTTCCTTCAGGCAAATTAGGAATCATAATGTATGCAAGTATACAGGTATTTAGATCACTGTATGACTTAGTTTGTGAAAGATCAGATTAAGTACTAGAAAATGAAACTAGAAAATAAATTGTTTCTTTTGCAGATACCTATAACAGCAATTGGTGCAGTGCTGATGGACAGAAGCGGACGTAAACCTCTCTTGTTGGTAAGTTCAATCTTTGCAACATTCTTCATATCGGAGCACACAGATTATAACTCGAATTGCAGGTTTCATCTGCAGGAACATTTTTTGGATGCTTTTTGGTAGGATCAGCATTTTTAGCAAAGGTAATTCATAGATTCCATAAAACATCTACACATTTTCTCCTACATTACATGATTGTATTATAGAGTCTTATTGATTCTAATCATTCTGAGGTGTTATTGTGATACAGCGCTTTGGATTTTTCATGACAGAGGCTCCGTATCTAGTCCTAGGAGGAGCATTGGTAAGCCGTCTAATCTAAACCAATGTTATATGAGTAATATGATATGTCATGTTGCTGCTGTTTCTCTGTTCCTTTTTTATAATCTGCAATCCTCTCAGCTGTACATCGGCTCATTCTCTATTGGAGCTGGAGCGATTCCATGGGTTATGATGGCAGAGGTACGACTATTATTCAAAACTTACATCCTTTGATGCCTAGACTTAACGACTGTACATGAAGGCGCCTTTCTGCAACTTTCGAGCTGCATTTTTATCACCTTGTGTAAATGTCTCAAAATCGAGATAAGAAAATGTATAGCTGATTAACATGTGGCTTAACATCCAAAAACTCTTAAGTTACATTATACATATAACAAAGGTTTGTAAGCAAAATTATATGCGAAATGGTTTATGTATCTAGTATCTACCCTTTTGCATCAAACTTTGCTTTGAGTTGGATGTTTAGCCACTTATGAATAACTTTGTGGATTCATCATTTGAGCCCTAATCTAAATGATTTCGGTTAAGCTAATGCTTATGTTAATCCTTGCAGATTTTCCCAATAAATGTGAAGGGGGTAGCAGGAGGTCTGGTCAATTTGGTGCACTGGCTTAGTGCATGGGCAGTTTCCTACACTTTTAATTTCTTCTTTAATTACAGTGCTGCAGGTAATTTTTTTTTTTTTTTTTTTTAATGCTTAAAATTAATTATGGACATTAGTTGGGAAAATATAAGTTTATTTATTTATTTTTTCATTTCAGGCACCTTTTATTTCTATGCAGCAGCTTGTGCCCTTAATGTCCTCTTTGTGGCAAAATTAGTGCCAGAAACAAAGGGAAAGACTCTAGAAGACATTCAAGTCACAATCAACCAAATAAAATAATAATTCATATTTACTTTTTATTTTACATGTTCTTTAAATTTGAAACTTTTTTTTTTCAATGATTGAGATGTTTTAGAAATTTAATAAAGGATGAAAGATTCTGCAATTTTTTTTTTTTTTTTTTTTTTCGTACATATGACAAATTTTGAGATAAATAGAGAAGCTTTAAATCTGGAGAGTGTAGAAGCAACAATAAGGCTCCAATTTCACCTTTATTGAATAAAATGTTGCCGATTAAAATATTTTTTAGAACAAGTAATTTTCTTTGGTGTTATTGATTTTTTCAGAGAAAAATTTATTTTTATTGAATAAAACTTACTCCACATATTTACTTAATTACTAATTAAACCCTAATTTGCTAGTAAGCACAATTATAGCTAGTTTTAAGTTGATGACAAACAAGTAGAGCTGTCAAAAGTTGACTATACTTGAAATACCGACCCGAGTCTGATTATTAATCGACCCGTCTAAACCCGGAAAAATGGTGACCCGAACCCGATCTGAAACCAACCCTACACCTGAGTTAACTCGAGTATTTGAGACCCGAACCCGAATATGAACCAACCTGGAGATGACCGACCCGAATATAGCCCGTAAATTTTTGACCTGAACCGAAATTGACCCAAACCCGTTTTAACCCGTCAAAATACGAATTTAACCCGACCTGATTCAACCCGACCTGTTCGTAACCCGACCTAAATTTAACCCGACCTGTTACTAACCCGCTCGAAATTGATCAACCCAATCCTGTTACTTACCCGACCCAAAATCAATATGACTTGTTATTGACCCGACCCGAAATTAACTCGACTTATTATTTTATACATCTTTATTATTGTAGATATTGACTAGCTAAATAAAGATATATGCTATTTATATTGTAAGGAAAATTTAACAAGAATAATCCAACCTTTGCTTCATTCTCCCAAAATAATCCAACCTTTTGATTAACCTAGAATAATCCTAAGTTTAATACTTATTATCTTCTGGCGAACCTTTTTGACTAGTTACCTGAACTTCAGGTAATTTTTTTTTTCTCTTAATTCTTTTTCCCTCCTTCCTTCTCTCTTCAACTCCATCACCTCCTTGAACCTTTCGCCATTGCCACCACCACCTCAGCCACCACTTACCCCACCACCACCCCTTGCTACCCAGTCACGAAACCACTCACCTCACCAAACAGAAACCACCAATTCCATTCACTCAGACCCCGTAACCACCAAAAACCCCATCCCCAAGTACCCAGACCTCGAAATCCTAACCCCGCTTACCTAGAACCCGAAACCACCACCTAATCACACCACTACAGCAGCACATGAATTACCCACCACCCACCTACGGACCACCAATCTAAAGCACCGCAACGCACCCACATCTTCGTATCGGCACTGACCATATGTATGGAATTGACGATTTTGGATGGCTTAATTTGTTTCATCCTAATTCAATGGGTAGATTATATTATTGTTGCTGATTCATGATGATTAAAGAAGTATGGGAAGCTTGGAATTAAAGCCCCAATGAAAGCAGCCATAAAGAAAGGAAATGGGAGGTCAAAGGGGGGGAGGGGGATTTGAAAATTTTGGGGTCTGATTGTAGGGTCGTGGATGGGGATTGTTCGTGGTTGGGGGGTGGAGTTATAAGTTGGTTGTCAAGTTGTGGGGGTTTTGAGGTTTGTGGTGGTGGTGGTGGTAGTGGTGGTAGGGGTGGCGCCACAGTGTTGTTGGCCTAGGTGGTGGAAGGGGTTGGAGGAATGGCCATGGAAGGAAGATGAGGAAGAAAGGAGGATTATTATTATTATTTTTTTAATATCAAAATTTGTGAAATAAAAATAAATAAAAAAAATAACCAACGAGAAAGTGACACATGGATTGCAACCGGCTATAATGAGTAAGGTGACCTGGTAGGGTTGCTGCGAGAGAATAAATAGCAAACTTAGGATTATCCAGGGTTAATCGAAAGGTTGGATTATTTTGGGAGAATGAGACAAAGGTTGGATTATTCTCGTGAAATAATCCATATTGTAATCTACTTGTAAAGTCATAACTTCGTAAAGCTAAAACTACTCTATGTTACTCCGTAATATTGAAAGTATTTTGTCTTTACTTGAATGGTTGAACCGAACTCGCAAATTATTGACTTGAACCGAACCCGACTTGAACCCAAGAATGACCCGACTTGGAAATGACTCGACCAGAATATAACCCGCAAATTATTGACTTGAATCGAACCCGACTTAAACCCGAGAATGACCAGACCTGATTATAACTCGCAAATTATTGACTTAAACCGAACCCGACTCAAATTCGAGAATGACCCTTACCCGTTTTAACCCGAATTAAACCCGACCTATTATTCACCTGACCTAAACCCACCCCAAACCCGATAAGATATATGACCCGACGTGACCTGACTCAAGCATGACCCAACCAGAACCCAACCCGTATAGGTTACAACATTAATCCAAATTGACCTGACTCGAGTTGACCCGACCCACACTTACCTGACCTAAACCCAACCCATTTACCCTAATTGGCAGCTCTACAAACAAGCATTATTAAGACACAAGAACTAGCCAGAACTCGTGTTAGATGCAATAAAGCTTCCAATTTAGAATTATTTCCAAATACTCTGTATTTTGTGCAATACATCGCATAGTCTCTAACAATGTAAAAATTACTCCGTATTCAAAGCATTTTTTTTTTTTGGCGGAATATTCAAAGTATTTCTTTTAGGATTGGTAATCTGTAGTAAATTTTTACACACTTATGAAAAGTTTAATGAAGTACTTTTATGTTACTTCATATTTTTTTTCATCAACGATAGACGTGCATTATGCATATTCATTCATATTTGCAAAATTTGTCAGAAAAAACCTATTATAACACTCTTTTTGTCAGAAAAAATCTTTTAAAAAATTTTTGGCCAAAAGAAACCTGTTTCAATTTTTTTTTTGTTGAAGACAACCAAAACCTCTAATTAACCTAATTAGCCCCTGATTACCCCTAATTATAACTAAATATCATTTATTTAATTAAAAATCATAAATAAATTGATAAATTACAAAAAAAACATACACCACCCCGAAACCCCATCACCAGCTGCCACCCCCTGGTAGCAACCGCCTCCACCCCTGCCGGCCACCAGAACCCCCCACCCCTCCCCTTCCCCGGCGCCGGCAAAGTCCCTCCCCCCTACCCCTCCTATTCCTTTGAACCACCACCGCGACCACCCACCCATCACTAAACCCTAACCCCAAAAACTCCCACCCCCCTCTCTACCACCACCACAAAACGGCCACCACTCCATTTCCCACATCCTGAAATGACAAGGGGAGGTCGATTATGGGTGTGGAAAAAGGAGGGGGTTGTTTATGGTTGTGGAAATAAGGGGTGGAATTTTCGGGTTTGGGTTTAGTAAGGGGTGGGTGGTCGCGGCGGGTGAAAGGGAGGGGGTTGGGTCTCTGGTCGTCGCGGTAGCTGAAAGGGAGAGGGCTGGGTCTCCTGTCGGCGTAGTGGAGGGGGTTGGGCTGGGTAGGCCAGCCTTAGGAGAGGAGGCTTGGTCGGTGTCGGAGTTGGGTGGTGGTTCAAGAAAAGAAGAGGGTGACGCAGGGGGGCGCAGGGCGGGGGTTTGCCGGTGCGGGGGGTAGGGATTCTGTTCGCCGGCAGGGGTGAGGGTGGGGGTGGCTGGTACCAGGGGAGGTGGAAGGGGGAGGGTGGCAGGTGGTGATGGGGTTGGGGGGTGGTTTAAGTTTTTTTTTTTTAATTTATCAATTTATTTGTTATTTCTAAATAATTAAATAAGATTTAGTAGTTAATTAGGGGTAATAAGGGGCTAATTAGGTTAATTAGAGGTTTTGGTTGTCTTCAACAAAAAAAATTTAGAAACAGGTTTCTTTTGGCCAAAAAAATTTTAAAAGGTGTTTTCTGACAAAAAGAGGGTTATAATAAGTTTTTTCTGACAAATTTTCCTTCATATTTTGCAAGTGCATGTTCCAGCTCATTTCTTAACAATTTGACATATAATTTGATTAATTTCATTAACATTATCGTCAATATGTCATCTACTATTGGCTATTGCCTATCAAACGGAATTGTATTTAACATAAGATTGAGACGTTGATGATCAGAAGTCCCGATCATATCATATTACCACCTTTTGACTAGTTATAGCTAGTGGGTTGGGCCATGTTTAGTTTTCTTAGAAAGCCCATTTAAATGAGTTGGGCTAAGGTGGCCTAAATTCTATAAGCCCAATAAATTATGTCTTAAGGATACATTGAGAAATTGATGGAGGATTGTGAAAGAATCTAAAATTGGTAATTGTTCATGAAAATTCTTGATTTATGTGACAATTTAAATAGCATATGATTGCGTCCTAGAAGAGTAGAGCCCGAGACTCGTTGTCCAACTTTAGATGTACTTATCCAACTGAGCTCGCGCCTAATATGGTATATGTTTGTTTCAAATATTTTATATTTAGTTATTCTGTTTTTTTTATTATTATTTTTTATTAACATTCCTATTTTTTTTCCCGGATCTAATGGGGTTTAGTTGAACTCCCTGAACCCCCGTTGGATCCGCCCCTGCAAATACTCCACAGTTATATACTCTATGAGTGTCACTCCATACATATCACATTATACACATGTCCACTTCAAATATCTAAAATATCCTTCCTTTAATTCTATCTTATAATTTAATGCTTTCAATGCTTATTTAATACAATTTGTTGTATATGTTTTAAAATACATATGCAAGTACATAGACCTAGTTTTAATGTAGACAACAACTAATACTATGCTTAGGGCCTGTTCTCTTCAGATTATTTTCAGTTTAGTTTAGTTCATTTCAGTTCAGTTCAGTTCCAATAAGTTCAGTTCCAATAAGTTCAGTTCTTAATTTCCTTCTCTCATAAAATATTGAGTTCAGTTCAGTTCAGTTCAGCTCCAATCAGTTCAGTTCAGCTCAGCTCAGTTCAGTTAATCAGAACAGACCCTTAGTTCACCTTACTTTTTGTTTATTTGATCTGTTCATGGAATTTTTTTTCTGATCCTATCTAACTGTATGATTTAACTAAATGATGTCTTTTATGTGCGCTAATTCATAAGGATACAAGTATTATAGATGAGTTTTCTTTCTTTTTTTATTAAAGAAAAAATGGGGTCTTATTAAATTTGTATTGATGTTTGTTTTCTAATATGTAAATTTCACATTTTAATTTTCATTTACACAATTAGTGATTGAAAATTACAAATAAACGATAAAATTTGATATGAACTTATTTTATTTGCAATTGATATGGTATGATTTGAAATTATTTTTTCTAATCTAAGCCGAAATAAGTAATAAAATACTTAAATAAGGTGTGTTATAAGTAAATTAAGGCATTACAAAATTCTTAAGTCTCCATTGAATCATAATGATAATAATAATCTTCTCAATATCTTCTCGAAAGTTTGAGTTTATATTTAATACTCCATCGTTGAATTAGAAGTCATGACTATTATTTTTTTTAAAGATTATTTATTTTGGTTAAAAATTTGATGATACATAAAATAGCATATTATTATCAAACTACTCCCATATGCTATGAAGTTTTATTTCAATATCAAAATACATGGAAAAATTATTACTTTTTTTTTTTTTTTCCTTAACCAAACTTGTAAAAAATTTTACTCTTAAAATGACTAGGAACATTGCCAAGCACTGTGCTATAATCAATAGTCCAAAGTTACTTAAATGACAAGATCTTTATTGTAATTATTATGCCAAATGAAGATATTTGTCAAATAAAGAACCATTACAATGCACCCGTACCAATGCATGAATTGGTTGATGATAATTTTAGTTTTTATCTTGCTTAAAAGTGTAAAAATTTAATTGGTTGTCTTTTATGTGCTATGATGTACATGGGCACATGGCACACTAAGAGGAGAGTATTTGAGATTTGCCCACCTCTTGTTAAACTATACTCCCTTCATATTTTATTACTTGCTCTAAATCCGCGCGGATTTTAAAGAAATACTAAAAAAAAAATGAAAGAAGTGAAGTTGGTGGAAGAATAAAATATGATAGTTGAAGGAGAGAGAATCTGAAAATATTAAAATATGATAATTAGGGGGTCTACTAGGAGAGAAGAAATATTAGAAAATATTGTGAAAGGTTTCCATAGAAGAAAATAGAGTAAATAATAAAATACGGCCGCGAAAGGAAAGTGGAGCAAGTAATAAAATACGGACGAAATACTATTCTTTAGTAATATTCTTGTTAAGAAATTAGTATTTGGATTTTGAAGGCCTTTTGTTTTTTTAATCGCAATGTTTGGAATTTTACACTATTCACACATACTCCGTCAATCAACTTTTATAATTTGTATGCTGAAAAAAATATAGTAAATCTTGTTAAATTCGTCTCGAAATACAGTTTATTAATCAACCTTTTATAGGTTTATACATAGTGCGGTTTAGGCCGCACCAAACCGCAATTGGTGCGGTTTAAAAATCGTGGTGCGGTTTTTGAAAATAACCAAACCATAGTTTGTGGTTTGGTGTGATTTCCAAAAATATTTAGACCAAATCGCACTTTATTTGCGGTTTTTATAATATATTTTTATATAAAAAAAAACCTAAAATATATGGAGTATGAGCTAATCTTTGACTATTAGTTAATTATTGGTTAAAAAAAGAGTTTAATACTAGATTAGCACTCGTGCGATGCACGAATTAGAAAAAAAATTCAATACAATATAAAATAATTAATTCACAAAATGTGGATTTTTGGAAAGAGAAATATCACTAATACGCTTTTGGTTAATTGATGTTCACACTATAATTTATTTATTAAAAATTATTTTCCTAATATTGAATTTGGAAGGAAAAAAATATGATAAAAATGATGTCATAAGCAATTTTGGAGGGAAAAATTTTCATGAGAAATTGACATGTGTACAGTGGTGATGTAAGCGGTTTTTATTTTAGTTATAATTATAGATTTGAATTATAAATTAATAATTACAAAATAAAATAAAAGTTTTGTTTTAAAAAAGAATAATTATAAATTTTAAAAATATGGTTAAATTGCAAATCGCACCGGACCAAACCGCATTTTGCGGTGTGGTTTGGTGCGGTTTTTTTTAGAAGTGTGGTTTGAAAAAATTACAAACCGCAATTTTGCGGTTTGGTGCGGTGTAGGATCCAAACCGCACTGCGAACACCCCTAACCTTTTTAACTCCATCTGTTTCATATTATGTGCAACAAAAGCCATAATACGACTCATGGGAAAATTTTGTTTATGAGTGTTATTGGAGAGATAGATAGGGATGCATGTGATGAAGAGAGTGATAGAGAGAAATCTATATCTATATCTATTTATAATTAGTATTTAAAACACAAACCAATGTGCTACGTGTCTTTCTTTCCTTATAACCTTTGTTCATTCTTTTTTCCATGAGTCATTTTCATTGGATTTCTTCAGGTTCCACCTTTATTTCTTAACAACTACCTCTGTTTCATATTATTTGCAACAATTTGACATTCAGCAGCTTGAATTTCTTAATTTTCTCCTTTTCTCTCTTCATCTTTCAATTGAATTTAATCACATTTACATTCAATAATTTGCCCCTTATCTTCCCCCGATCTATCTCATAATATAAATACAAATTTTCAATAAATTTATTTTTTCACATCATGTAAGTTCCAAAAAAAAAAAGAGAATTTTTTATTTTATATATATATATATATATATATATATATATATATATATATATATATATATATATATATATATATATATATATATATATATATATATATATATATAAATTGAGGCTGCAAAGAAGGAAAAATTGATTTTAACAAGAAAAAATAAAGAGTTTCGTTCAAGAAAATTATGAAAACTATATTCCATAGTATATATGACATTCCTTGCATGTCATAGGCCGTTCTTTTCAAGATATTAAGCACACTCTAAAAAAAAATGAAAAATAGAAATTTTATAGTTTAATATATATTTGATATAGCAATGTAAAATTACAACAAAGATTGGGGATTTAGCTTATTTTTGATAAAGTAACTATAATGTAATTAGAGAGTTTGATTTTGTAATTAAGCCATTTTATTTTTAACGATTATTACTTTGTTGATTATTTGTTGAAAGATTAAATCTTGCTATTATTTTGCTAGGCTTTTTGAAACTTGCAAATATACAAGAATTATAAGAGAGTTCACCAACAATTAGTAAACAAATGAACGCACAAGCTATGTCGACTCTTTTAACATTTACTTTTCTATAAACCATATTATGCGATTTCGTCCAAATTAATCCATTAGTACTTTTATTTTTCAAACCCAAAAACAATAGAATACAAAAAGGGTTAATTACAATAATAAAACATTTTTTTTTTTGGAAACCACAATAATAAAACATTAAAACCTATACAATTTGTGAAATGTTATAAGTGTGAAAAGTCAATGAAATTAAGTTATTCAACTAATTTGTAAAGTTTTAAGTATCTATCTATTATACTATACTAAAATAGGGTACACTAGCTCCAAAGCTGACACGTGTCCCTGTTTTAGTTTTTTGGGGTTTTTTTTTTTATAATTTTATTATTTTTTTAAGTTGTCTATTGTTAGAATGTATATAATTGTCAAAAACTCTATTAATTGCATATTATAAAATAATTTTCATAATATATAAAATTTGATATATTTTACACATGAATATTGAATATTTTAGTTAAGATTATATTACAGTTTAGTAAAGATGTAAATAACTATATATTAAAGGTAGATTATCACTCAAATACACTAATTAAATAAAATAATTTAGTTTATAAAATGTACTATGTAATATACTACCTCCACTTTAACCTTAGGAATTGTAAATGGATAGAACTCGGGAAAGCGAGGGTAGTATTAAGTAGCAAATTAATTTTATAAAAGATGTTGAATAATATTTTTATACTTTAATTATATTAAATTAAGATAATTTTGTATTCTACATACATAATCTTAAGAAATAATATATATATATATATATATATATATATATATATATATATATATATATATATATATACCCAAGACTATAATAAGAACTAGGAACTAATCTAGGCCCTTAGATCATGTTAATCGGACGGTCAACATAGTTCCCGTGTCATTAATGACATTTTTGTAATATTTCAACTTTACAAGGTGATTTCCAGTTTCATTTCTAAAAAGTAAATGAAAAGTTAGTAAAAGTAAATGAAATCATTCATAAAGTAAATGAAATTGACTTAAAAGTTAAAAAACTGGAAAATAGTTTAAAAATTTACGAAATTACGAAAATGCCGTTAATGAATGCGGGTGAGATGTGAGCCGTCGAATGTAGCGTGATTAAAGGCTGAGATTGGTTCCTAGTTCCTATTATTCACCTTGGTTCTCACATGATCTCAATTATATATATATATATATATATATATATATATATATATATATATATATATATATATATATATATATATATATATATATATATATATATAATGGAGTGATACATATTATTTATAGAAAAGATATATTTATCCTATATTTTACCATACGGCCACTCTATATATAAAATCTATGTATTAAAAATCTCTTACAGTTTGGTAAAAGATTGACAAGTAATATTCTTTTCCTATAATGATAGTTAATAATGAATAGCTACAAATTATAAGCATTCTTGTCCATTTTATGAAGCTAGAAAATTTTATAAATTATATTAGTACTAAGTGTGCATAAGAATGATTATTTATCTATTGTATATAAATTTGCATATGCATAATAGACATAAATAAATGCATATTAAAAAAATAATAATATGAGGTATGTAAGTGTATATGTACCACCCTATAAGAAAAATTATAAAATTTTCATTTTTAATATAGATTTTGGTACTAATTTTATATGTGTGTAGCCAACCATCATATGGTTACTCATTTAGTGTTATAGGGGGTTACCCAGTTAGTGTTATAGTTGTTACTTTGTCAGTGTTATACTTTGTTATTTAAGGGTTACTAAATAAGTATAATAAGACTCTGTTCACTTCACCTTAAAGATATAATATTTACTAAAAATAATTTTAGTTTAGTACATATAAGTTCAATTAGGTATATTTAATTTCAGTTCAGTAAAAAGCAATTACTTTAAAGAAGAAATATAATAGAGAGACAGTAAAAAAAAAATTATCAACAAAAAAATTTCAATTTAATAAAATAAATTTTAGTTAAGTTATAATAATTTAAGATTAGCAAAAATAATTTTAGTTCAGCAAATATAAGGTGAAGTGAACATGGCTTAGAAGTTACTATATATCAATATGATAGGGGTTAGTTTGTTAGTGTCATAAGGGGTTAATTACTCCCTTTTTTTTTTAACAAGCGGTCACACAGTGTGACCAACCGCACAAAAAATATGTTGTAGATTTTGTATATGTCGTCACGGGTGATATGTAAGAACGATATACATTTTTTTTTCTTCTCTTGTATGCTTGTATATTTTATTTTTTAATTTACTATTATATATATGTAATAAAAATATTAAATGATTACATATAATTAAAAAAAGACAGATAATCAAACAATTGACAAGCCTAAACATCATTCTGAGGTTAAAATTTTAGAAAAAAAAAATATTATATTTCGTACTAAGCTTTAAGTTAGAGGCTCAATAGATGTGTGGTGATAATCAGATGAATTCATGATGTAATAAAATTAAGGTAGTAAGTGGTGGGATTAAAAATCCTATTTTTAAAAGTTTCATGTTAAACTTTAAGTGTTTTTAGACGCCATAGAGGAGAAAAAGATACAAAATTATTTGTGATATACAAAGTACAATATATAACGATCATGTTGTTATTATAATAGTAAAATTTTCCAAAAATATACTTCGTATTAAGTTAGAGGATAGAGATAGTCAATTAACAGACAATTTTTTATATGTGGTTGCCCACATCATGTGGCAAGGGTTACTCGAGTTACTTGGTCAAGGGTTACTTAAGGGGTTCGGTCATAAGTTACTTGAGAGGTTCGGTCAAGGTTTATTAAATACTCGGTCATGGGTTACTTAAGAGGTTACTCGGTCAGAGGTTACTCGACTTACTCGATCAGGGTTTACTTGAGGGGTTCGGTCAGGGGTTACTAGAGGGGTTCGGTTAGTGGTTACTTACTCGGTCATGGGTTATTAAAGGGGTTACTCGCTCAGGTTTTACTCGAGGGGTTATTCAATCATGGGTTACTCGAGTTACTCTGTCAGGATTTAATTTAGGGGTTACTTGAGGGGATCTGTTAGGAGTTACTCGGTCATGGGTTACTTGAGAGGTTCGGTTAAGGGTTAATCGGTCATGGGTTACTCGAGGGGTTACTCGATAAGGGATTACTCGAGTTACTCGGCCAGGGGTTTACTTGAGGGGTTACTCGATCAGCGGTTACTCGATAGGGGATTACTCGAGTTACTCGATCAGGGATTTACTCGAGGGGTTCAGTCAGGGGTTACGATTTACTCGGTTAGGGGTTACGAGTTACTTGGTCAGAGGTTATTCAAGGGGTTACTTAGACAGAAGTAACCTCTGACGGAGGAACTCGAGTAACCCCGGCCACAAGATGTGACCAGCCACACAGAACAATCCCCCTGTTTAAAAATGAGGTGGTCAGTGGCGCAAGTAGAAATGAGGGAAAAAATATGACTTAATGTGGGTATTGATTGTTAGTTTATTGAGTTGAATTATTTTTCAAATCTTTCCATACAATTTAAGAATATAAAAAAAAAAGTTGTTTTCAAGTAGTACTTCGTATATCATTATTTTGTGGGTTAAAAATATATGATTAAGACATATTTATAAGTAAATTCATTATTACTCATTAAATCATTTTATTTTGAAATTTTGTGAAATGAATATAAAAGATTTTTAAGCCGTGCATCGCACGGGTGCTATACTAGTAAATAAATAAAAACTTATGCAAAGCTCGTGCGTAGAACAGGCTCGAAAGCTAGTGATAACTTAAAAATGAAAGAAAACAGTTGTTGTACATTATGAGTAATTTGTAGCATCCATTTTTAGTAAATGTTTCACATAATACTACCTCCGTTAACAATTACTTGCAACAAAGGGGGTATGCGCGGACTCTTAGGCAAAACTTCTTAAACATGATTATTGAAAGTTATAGATATATATTTAACTACTAATCAATTAAAAAAAAGCAATTACAATTAAACTATGGCTGCCCAGAACCACCACCACACGCCACCTAGAACCACCACCTATGCCACCCAAAACCCACGAACCACCACCCACGCCATCCACAAATCATCGAAACCATCCACAAACCACCGAAATCCACCTTTGAACCACGAAAACCACCCAAAAACCACTAGATCTAAAACCCAAAAACCAAACCCACCCACGAATTAGCCACCGGAAAAACAATAACACCCACGAAATAGCCATCCATGAACCACCAACACCCACGAAATAACCACCCACGAACCACCAACACCCACAAACGACCAACACCCACGAAAAAATTCCAGATCTACCGAATTTACTTACAAATCACCCTCACAAACCACCAACAACCACCCACAAACCAAAAGAGAGATGAGAAAGATAATCTAAAATAGAAATGATGGATGAGAAATGAAGAAGGAGATGAGAAATGATGGAGGAGAGAGATGGTGGGGAGATGGATGAATCAGATATTTTTTAGGGAAAATTTTTAGTTAATTACATTAGATTAGAGTTATAATAATTTGTAATTATGTGTAGTATTATGGGTTAATAATTTTTAAATGAGGGTATTTTGGTCATTTTATTATAAAAAAGTTACTACATTAGGAAAGTAATAATTTTGTTGCAAATAATAAGTAGCACCCCTTTTTGGTAAATGTTGCAAATAACTGTTGACGGAGGTAGTATTATACAAGTAGTAAATTTTAAAAATGAAATGTTACATTTATCTGTAGTTGAAAAATAAAAATAGAAAATTCTTGTGCAGTAAGTTAACACACATCAAAACTCCAACTGGGTAATCCTTGACTGACTGATGAGTAATATATGAGCGAATATTCTTAGACGGATCGATTAACACCTGACCGAATAACCCCGGCCTCACTATATAATGTGCTGACACATATCAAAACACTGATTGGGTAACCCCGATGATCGAGTAACTTCTGACCAGTGACTTCGGTCACACCTTTTGATCAGTGACATGTGAAAATTTGTGATTAATAACAATAATAAGTAAAAATAAAAGAAAAAGAAAGTAGTGAAAAGGACAAAAGAGAGGACAAGGCACTGTTTGGAATTTGTCTTACATATGACGAGGAAATGAACTTGGTATATGATGATGAATTCGAATGGGGTGTTTGCGTTTTAATTAAATGGTCGGTCTTTCTCGCACTTCAAAATTTTCACGGAAAAGGGACTGTGTACCCACCCTTTTACGTATCTTTTATTGCTTCTTTTTTTTTTTTTTTTTTTCTTTTTCTAGCTTTTTTTTTTCCTTCCACATCACCCCTATTAGATTTTCGACAAATTCTACCATATTTTTTTTTCTAAGTATTTTTAGTATAAATATTTTTTCTAACTTGTATGTAGCGGACAAAGAATTAGAAATTTTCACACCAAACACAATTGATATCAAGCCAAAGGAGAGCTATAGAAAATTTTAAAAATTAAAAATGATTACAAAGGTTTTTGGCAAAATTGGTAGTGCAACTACTACGTATGCTTGTTTGAAAATAATAATCACATACAATTATAATTTTATTTCGATAATTTGTATCCTATTTTTAGTAACTTTGTGGTATACACTATACTTCGTATTAGTACTTTAATTTAGTAGTTACAAAAGTTTGAAGTAATTAAAATTTCAAATGAAATTGGCAATTAGAGATCATAGTAATTTTTCATCTTTTTGAACATAATTTCTTGATAATTTAAGTGATGTAAAATGCATCTATATAATATAGTTACAATAGTGGTTAGGTGAATTTCAAAAAAAGACTCTAACCTTATCAAAAAAAAAAAAAAAAAAAAAACTCATCTATTCTCAACTTAACCCTAACCTTCGTTACTTTTTGAAGGGCTTTAATTCATTGGTTTGCCCCAATCTTTATTTTTCGTAGATTCTTTTTGGCTTTCTGCTGGTTGCTATGGTTTATAATAATGTTCCCTAAATGAATTTTTCTATCTCGAAAGACAAGATTTTTTAATCTCCTTTGAAAAACAAGGTTTTTCAATCTCTTTCGAAAGACATTGTTTGTCTCTTCTTTATGTGGGAGACTTTTCTAATTTTAAATTCAGGATCTAGGTTTGATGGATTGCTATTAAATTGTTTTGTTATTGTAAAACTATACGGGGTCCCAAAAGTTATCATTTTTTCTAATGCAATAAGAAGAATTAGAAGAAAAACATCAACAACACTATAAACATGAGATGCTCCACAGTGTAAGATCTACTCGACATTCATAATTTTTATGAAGGAAATTATTGTTTTATTCAGTATGTTACGCATTTGTGAAATTTATGACTTTATATTAATAAATTAATTTTATAAAAAAAATAATAGTGATTTGACTAGCAAACATATCATTGTGTACAATCTAATCACTAAGATTTGTAAACCTTATATTAGTAAAATTTATGTAAGAAAAAAAAAATGATATTATGGAACACACATTACTGATTACTCCCTCATATCCTGTATAGCTACAAGCCTACAACACTTGAGAATTTGCAAATAGTTTTACCAAAAGTTTGTGGGTACTAAATAAAAATGAATAACTTAATGTGCAAATGGAGAGAGTATAATAAATTAACACAAACTATTGCGTCATTCCTAACCAAATGTTTTGTTAGACCATCATCACTCATGGTATGAAAATTTATACCATCCCTCTCTCTCTATCACTTTCTCACTCCTCCACATTATCTATACCACAATACAATATACTTTCTCCAAAAATCATCCCACTCATGGTATAAAATTTTTTTACCACCACACTCTCTCTCCCCTATTTGTATTAATAATACACTTAATTTTATTATAATTATATTTCCTTTTATTATTGGAAATAACTAATTAATGTTTGTAAAGTTAATTAAATAAAATAAGCAATTTATGTAATAAAAAGTGAATTCGAAAAAATATATAAAACTATATCAATATGGGTGTCTATGTGTAGGTCTTGAAAAATTATGAACAATGATAATTTTTACATAATTTTTTACTTTACAATTTTTTCTTAAAATGCAATTGAACAAAAAAAAAAAGGATACATGATAACCAGGCCACAATGGCGTGACCTGGTTGGTTCATGTTTCACGGGGACCAAAGCAATTGTTTACCATGGGATGGTATATACCATCAAATAGTATAGTTTTATACCACCAATGTAGTAAAAAATTGCATGTTTTTGATGAGTTTTTACACCGTGGTATAATTATACCACAAGTGATGATGCTCTTAGTTCGACTAGCGGGTTTTTGCTTTATACCAATGGTCGCTCCTATTGGCGGCGTTGTTATTGGTGGTGGCGATGGTGAGAAACTCGTTGATTGTTGATTATATTTATCCATGATTTATGCTTGAATTGGCTTGATAATTGTTTGAGATTTTCGGATATTTCGAAAAATGCCTAAAAAATCAATTTGGGACTTTTCTGTGTGATGTATAATTGTTGAAATTGATTGTCCTATGTGATTGTATGTTGAATTGTGAGCGTTTTGATGACAAATGTATGCATTTTGGTTGAGAAATGAGCATGTTATGTTATACTCATGAGTTTACTACGGGACCTTCAATGGTGGTTCCGCCATTGTTGACCTTTTAATTATTTTTATAAAATAAATTCTATTGTCTAAATTATATTATCTATAATAAGTTGGATGATATCCTCTATAACAGGATGTGATATTATGTATATCAACCAACAAAAGGAACATATCAGTTGACAATTAAAGCATATCAGCCAACAAAAGGAACATACCAGCCAACAAAAGATAGATTTCAACTACTCCCTCCGTTTTTAAATACTTGCTCCACTTTCTTTTTTCTACCGTTTTTAAATACTTGCTCCATTTCCTTATTTGGAAATCTTTTACAATATTTAATTAATTTCTCTCACCAAGTGGACCCAACAATATCAATTCCATATTCTATGTCCTTCAATTCTCTCTACTACTTTTAGTTTTTTACAATTTTTTATTCTTCTATCAACCCCACTACCTCCATATTTTATTAATTTCTCCAATTTCTCCTAAAACTCCGCGCATGGAGAAATGGAAACGGAGGGAGTAACAGATTGAACATATCAGCCAACAAATGAACAAAAGCAACAGGTAAGCCAACATATTGTATATATCCTCTATCAAATAATATATATCCTCCAACAAACTTTACGTATCCTCTATTAAATAGCACATATCCTCCAACAAGTTGTATATATCCTCTATCAAATACTACATATCCTCCATCAAATACTACATATCCTTTAATAAATTGTACGTATCCTCTATCAACTAACACATATCCTTCACCAAATACTACATATCCTCTAACAAACTAATATATCCTCTATCAAAGATAAATTGTACACATCCTCTATCAAATACTACATATCTTATAACAAACAATATATATGTCCTATAATAAATTGTACGTATCCTTTATCAACTAACACATATCCTCCAACAAGTTGTACATATCATCTATCAAATACTATATATTCTATATCAAATATTGCATATTATATATACTTGATGGCACGGATTGTTTAGTACGGCTTACCGCACTTCATAGTCAATACCTATACAAAATGTATTAAAACAGACAACATAAGCAAGTATTATAAGTATTTAAAAATAGTGTAAATAAGTGTGTGATTAATAATGATACTGTATCATTTAATTTGTATATATTCATAAATAATTTTAATTATCTTAAATATATGAATAATGTCAAAATCAAAGTGTTGCAATTATCCGAGAACTAGAGTAAATAGATGGATGTATAATGGAAATTGTCAGGAACGAACGAGTATAATTAAATTCTAACTTATATGAAGTGGACAAACAACTAAAAATGTTCACACCAAACAAATAAAGACATAAAACCAAGGGAAAAAGCAATGAGAAAAAATAAATATCATTAAATGATTACAAAAGCTTTTAGTAGTGCTCACAAATATGGACGTGTACCTTGTCCTTATATGAGAGGTGGCTAATCATGTGCCACCTCTATTTATTTTTATTTTTTTATTCTCTCTTCTCTAATAAATTCTTCATTGTAATTAATTAATTAATTTTAATTTTATTTAATAATATTATTAATATTAATGGGGGAAGTGATCTAATGTCTTGTTGTGGAGGCACTCTTTTAACCATAGTAACGTGCGGCCCACATTGAGTTTTGGAAGCTTCTACGTTAGGTCAACAACTATGAAGAACAACATTTGGATTCTTTTGCATTTTTGGGTCAATTCTCCAAGTGGAAAAGTCTATGAAATTTTGGCAAAAAAACCTCATTTTTTTATAATTATTTTTGTAAATTTTTTAAAATTAATAGAAAAATACAATATACTGTTTTAGGTGTTTTTTGGTTTTATCTAGTAAAGGGTATTTGTGCATTTATGAACAAATTGGCTGGTTAGAGCTTGTTGGTCTTTACAAGGCAAAAATTCAATCTTACACCATCACAATGTCACATACTTCTAAATTCTAAATCTTACACCATCACAATATCACTACTTGCTTCTAACCCTTTTCTTCTTTCGTTTTTTCTATCCCATCGTGTCGGTACCTTATAATAAAATGCAGATATATAATTTATAATCGTTCTTTTATTTCGTAATAGTTTCATACTTTCATCACTTTGACTTTTATGTTTGTGAAACTATTTTTTTGATAGTATTAATTTAACATAAGTTTTTGATTCACTTGATGATTTCTTTTTATACATACTCATATTAATTATGAGATAAAAAATGAAAAAAAATAAAAAAATAAAAACTCAAATTGATTGATTATGTTGACATGAATAATTGGCTAGGTAAAATGTGAATTTATATGAAACAATACAAAATTAATATCTTAACATACTTTACGTTCCACAAAATGTTTAGATTTTTTCTTGAATATCTTATTCATTGAATATGGTTGAAGCATTTATTAAAAGGAAAAAAAACAAGTGACCTATGTAGATGAAAACAATTGATTTCTTTTTGATAGGGAAAATAATTGGTCTTATATGGCTGAGAATAAGGTTGAGTATTGCTTTGATTTTCATGTGCCGTATTCATAACCACCTCAATTACAAATATGGTGGGACTAAAATGATAATGACTCTTTTTGTTAAATGATTAGAAGAATATTTCATATATCTTCTCTTAGTTAAATATTGTTCTTGTCAAAATTTACTGATTTAGTTTATCATTGCAATCTATAAAAGTGTCTTACAAAATACTCCTTGTGATGGTTACAATTACAACTACAATAACGAAGGGTGTATCTAATCCCACCTCATAAGATTATAAGAGTCTATTATTACCACTTTCCTTAAACATAATCAAGTAGTGAAATCTTAATTATAATTAATTTTGTGTTTAATATACATTCTTTAATATGGTTGCCTTTACGTTTTTTTAATTTTCTACGTAGTTTGATATAGGAAGTGTACATATAAGGTGAACTCTAATGACCTGGTTTTTACTTATATAATCTTGTCTTATCAAAATTAATTTGGATTTATTAGTCCTTATTGTAGTTTATTTTAGTTGTAAATTTGACATTAGGTAATCCTTATCAGATCTTATATTGTACAACTTATCAGTATTACTTTTTCTAAAATAATCGAAAATAAAGTGAACAGAACATCACAGGACCTTAAACCTTCTTCGTTTGACTCAACAAATTTCTCATAAAACAAGTTTTGATAAGTGTAGACACCTGATTGTGTCTCCCCAAAAACAAACCCAATGATGAATATCTTTCACGTCATTAATTATTGAACGAGGTGAAATGCGAAAGAGTCTCGTGATGCACTTGTTTTTAATAAAAATACTTCTTTCTGTTTTCGAAAATATTTCTTTTAGTACCTTATTTATGAAAGATGTCCAGTCCCATTTAGTTTGGTTAATGATATGGGTCTAATAATAGTGTAGTTGGATGGGGCTCGAAAAGAGCTTTCCAACGATATATTATAAGCCTAATTCCGATGAATAATGAGGAAGTTATGGTCAAAATACTAAACTGGGCCAAAATGATTTTATGTATGGCCCAATGATCAAGTGGAGGGCCCATTAATTATCATTCCTAAGTCATTAGGAATTACTTTAATCTTCTAGAGTAATCTAGAAGGTTCTTTGAAGTTCTAGTGGAATTAGGATTAATAATTATACTTTTATTTTATTAGAAAAGATGATGAATTTCATTTGGAATGAAACAAGTGTTTTAATGATAAAACTGATTTTAATTATGATAATTACGGAGTCTAATTACCTAATTATATCGGGGAAAAGGACTCCGTACAGCTTTTTTGTCATATCTGTGCCATTGCGCTGCAAGGAGTTTATCACATCGTGATAGGCCTATGGTGTCGCGATAGCTCTGTTGCATCGCGATAGGAGCAGTTTCACTCCGAGTCAATTTCAAACTCTTTTCTATCGTTCCGGATGTTTTTCTCTATAAATAGGGTCGTATCTCCCCGTTTTCATTCACCAACAATCATCAACAATCACCTAATTCTATCTCTCTTTAAGCTAGAAGCTTGTTCTTTCTTTTTCTTTCTTGATTTCTAAGCCTAGTCTTTTTCAAACACAATACCGCATTCACGAGTCTTAGACGCACCTAACCAAGCTCGAAGTTGCCTTCGCCCTAGACGTGAAAGGTTGATAATTTCTGAGGGTTTGGTCCCAAATCCCTATTTCAATTATTTAAATTAATTGTTTGATTTAATATTTCCTTGAAGTTACTAACGTGTGTATTGTTTTGAGATATGAGGCAACAAAGTGAGTAATTCAATTGCTTTATTTCTTTAGAAAGCATGTTTAAATGTTTTAATTCCTAGTATCATGTTAGGATGTTATTTATTGCTTTCTAGTATCATGTTTAGGTTGTTTCCTATTTCTTCTATCATGTTAGTATCATGTTTAGGAATAAAACTTTAATCTTTATTGTTTAGTGACATGCTAGGATTTGTTATTAAGCTTGTTAGTATCATGCCTAGGATCTTGCTAATTATTTTATGCTTTGATGAGATTATTATTATGATGATGATGATTGTTGTTATTTATTAATATGTTGCTTGATATTATTGTTATTGTTTGATCACACCCTCTCTTGCAGGTTTAAAGGGAATTTGTATTTGAAATCATGCTTAAGAAGATAATTAATAATTTTATTTAGGCTAATTTGATTATAATTAAAGTGGTCGCCAATAATGGTTTTATTTGTGCATTAATAATCAACCAACATAGATTAAGCAGGTTTAGGATTAATATATTGATTGTATGTTAGTTAGAAAACGCACATGAATATGAGAAGAATATAGTAGAGGCCTATTTAGGGCAGGTTCAATCTTTTTTAGGTTGGTTTTGTACCTTCATCCTCGAATATCCAGTCATGGTTCAGGACCACTATGGAGTTAGCGCTCTGGTGGGATCCTCACGGACAGAAAAAGCTTGAAGCGATCTCATGGATCGTGAAGGGGTGTAACCTTCACCATGTGAACGGTTTACAAGTTCTTAAAACTTGTTGGCGACTCTTTTGCTCTAGCTTCCTTCCCTTTGGATGCCACCATACTTAAGTGTATGATCATAGTGGGGCTAAAGTGTGGGATGCTTAAAATTATTCCCTACAGTTTTTGGCGACTCCACTGGGGAGGATTTCTATTTTAATTCTTGAAATTTATTTTGGCAATAATTTAGAATGAGTGGATGGGACTCGAAAGTTCTAAGTATTCACGTGCGTAATTTTGATTAACATTGTGGCATAAGCATAAAAAGGTCTGCATTGGATAAACCATCCGTAATGCGTAAAAAACATAGGCTTTTTACATGTAGGAAATTTGGAAAATATCTTTCACATCTAGAATCGAAAAAACGATGCGAAAACTGGAAAATTCTAAGAACACAGAAAGCTACTGAGGCATGTAGGAACTAGCGCTGAGAAAATAGTGCCCATCGCAGCGCGATGCGATAGCAATATCGCGACGCGACAGGGCCATCTCCTCGCGATGGTCCCTGTTGTCTCGCGCCATGTTCTTCCAATACCGAGCCAGAAGTCTGCCTTCTTACTTTGACCGGTTCTAGTACTGTTTGCTCGAGTTTACTTCCTGATTGAGTTTTTTCCTCTTTTCTGAACCCATATGTGTTGTACATATGGCTATAACCCTCTGGGAATTCACGCTCCATCTACCCAATCGAACGCTCATTGCAACGAAGGGTACATCCGAGTTTGTGGATTTAACAAACCATGGAAGCAAGTTTAACTTGCGGGGTCCCATCCATACGCGCCAACCCTTCCAAAGGTAAGGCTTCCGCGCGATGCATTCGGACTCATAACTATGGATCCTCTTTTGAATAGCCTATTCCTTGAACTTTAGAGAACTAGAGCCATGGTTAGGTTGCAAACTCATTGCATCATATTGTGCTTATTTGACTATTTGTGCATTTTTGCTTGTGCATAATCTATGTGTGTTTACATTAACCGTTTGTTTGACTTGTGAAAGTCTAAATAAACTAATTAATGACTAAAGGACTTTGCTTAATTAATTAATTAATATGGATAATTAAAGTCTAGTAAATTGACTAAACCTGACTTAGTACGACTATAGGCTTGTCCTTTTAAGGTAAAACGCTGAAAACAGGCCTAGACTGACGTTTTAGTAATGACGCGAAGGTTTGACCTGTGGCGCGACACGCAAGTGTCCATCGCGATGCGATAGCAATATCGCATCGTGATGGCTCTGGCGTGTTGCGATGGTCCCATTGCCTCTGCAGTGGTTTAGTTTTCTGCCTGAGTCCTCACGTTGAGTCTAATTAATCAGTTTATTAATAGCTAAAACCATATTTAGTCCTAAATTGAGTCTAGGCACATAGTCCCTTGGTCTTAAACAATTGTCAAAGCATGCCACTCTCACTCACTTTTTTAAGCACACACTTTGTATAAGTGTTTCACCATGACCATGTCTAGAGAGTCTTTTGTGCGCGTGTTTTCCGTCATTTTTTAGGGGGGTAAGTCGGATATTAATCCTCCCAACATAATCATGTTGTTTGAACCCTATACTCGATTCCCAAAATATGCACCCTATTTTTGCTTTTTTTTTTTTTTTTTTTTTTTTTTTTTTTTTTTTTTTAAAAAAAAGAACCAATAAAGTTAAAGTCAATTTGAGTCAGTCATTAAGTAAAAAATGGTTTAATATTTACAGCGCTTGGTCAAGAAAATAAGGGCGACTAATCAAATACAACACTTTCATCCAAGTCTCACTTTTTGATAAATCATTTCGACAAAGAAGAAAAGCTAAGAAGAAAATGGCGACCCAAGAAGAAGTTAATGAACTAAGGCAAAACATGGCTAGCTTGACTAAGGCCCTGTTCTTTTGAGCTTCTGGGCAGAGCAGAACAGGGGTCAGCAGAGCAGAGTAGAGCAGATTTCAGGATAGCAGAGCAGAGCCGAGTAGAGCAGATTTCAACATTATTATTAATACTATTATTAATGTTATTATTATTAATGTTGTTGTTATTATTATTATTATTACTAATATTAATATTAATATTAATATTATTATTATTATTATTATTACTATTATTATTATTATTATTACTATTATTATTATTATCAATGTTGTTGTTGTTATTATTATTATTATTATTATTATTACTATTATTATTAATACTATTATTAATGTTATTATTATTAATGGAGGGAGACTTCTGCTAAAATGGTTGAAGTTCCTACCGAAAAGGAATCTATGAGGTTGTTCATCAAGAACCTCCAAGAAAAGTACTCAAAACATCTCAAATAACAAAGAAATTTGAGTACTTTCAAGGCTGTCTATGACATAGGAATTGATATCGAAAATAACCTGGCAAAATAAAAAGTTGCTAACAACTCCAACAGTGGCTGGAAAGGAAAGAAGAACGATAATCCCTCTTCTTCCAAAACTACCCACTCAAACAATGTTGGCGCCGTTAACCCGAACGAGGTCTAGCCATGAACAATCAAGGATAAAAGAAGCCATTTAGGAGAAACTTCACACCTATTGGCATGAGTTATGACACAGCATTTGATCGTCTTCATGCTAAAGGTCTCATAACTCCTATTGGACCATTTGGAGATCCACCAGTCGAAAAGAGGACGGCTAGTTGGAACCCCAACGCACATTGCAAGTATCACCAAGGCAGGGGCCATCTCACTGAGAACTGTTGGAAGTTGAAAGAAGCTATTCAAGATCTAATCGATAGCAATAAACTTCCATTGCCTCCTGTAAGCAAGAAGCCAAGTATCAATAGTGCTCCACTTTCAGACTTCTTGGCAATTTCTGACGAGGAAGGTCATGTTGACCCATCACTCCTCATCAAACCAATCGAAGAAACTCATGCTAGTGAAGAAGGGGAGGAAACCTTCTTCAACGCCATGAGCGATTTTCCTCTAAATGAAGAACTAGCGTCTAAAGAAGATATATGGGTTCTCATAAACATGATGAGGGCGGTGATGACTCTAACGCAACATTCCCTCCAAGAAGCAAAAGAAATGGAGAAAAGATGCATTGATAAGACTACTGAAAGAAAACCTTTTTCTCTCCAAGTAGTCGAAATGCCCAAAAAGAGAAACAAGGCATACACACCCATTGGGACTTCTTATGCGAACATGTTCAAAATGCTCTTCGAGAATGGGAAGATCAAACCTCACGAGCCAAGACCATTTGAATCGCTGAAAATGATAGATAGATTTTACTGTCCATACCATCAATCAGGAGGACATACCATAGAACACTGTTTTAAATTTAAGGACTTAGTCCAAGGATTAATTGACAGTAAAAAGTTGGTTCAAATTCGACCAGAAAAGGATGTTAGCATCAACGGAGTATGGGAAAGTGATGATGAGGATGTTTACCTCAAAGATATAGAAGAAACTCCACTCTCCTCAATTTATCCGGTCGATGATATTTGGGATGAAGAAGATACCTCTACTTCCTCACAAGATCAGGGAGAATGAAACCTCCCATTACGAATCAACCAATTCATACCACTCAACAAGTCCCCATCCCAATTATAGAAGACAACGATTTTGTCAAATAATTGAAAAAGACTAAGGTAGAAATGAACGTATGGAAACTCCTAGCTACGTACATCCCATGAGCATAGGCTCGCAGTAATGGATGCCTTAGCTAAAGTAGGGATAGATTCAGAAACCTCACCTGAAGGTTTAGCTAAATTCCTTACCAGTCATCTTCCTAGTCCCATCAACTTGATCACCTTTTCTGACAAGGATTTACCTCTTGAAGGTGATAAACATAATAAAGCCTTGAACCTCACAGGACAAGGACCAATGTTTGATGAGTCTGAATCGTCTGAGTCTGAATTCAAGTCTTCTATAGCCGAGTCTTCTAAAACTTCTATAGTTGCGTCTCCTTCTATCCTTTCTAGTTTCAAAACCTACTCCTAGGATAATCAGCAGTCAAGTCCTAATGGACGTTTCATTATTTGATGTAATGATTTCCGAGTTCAATAATATGTCTTCATTTGCTTACTCCTCGTGTCATTCTCTCACCCAAGATGACGAGCATTGCTTAACTAACAATAAATAAATAATTAAAGGAATGGAAACACTTGAAAATAAAACACCAGTAATTGAAGACACCGAAACAGTTGATATCTCAAAAGATCCCACCATTAAAAGAGATGTTAAAATCGGTTTAACTCTTAACAAAGAAGAAAGAACTGATTTAATTAATTTACTAAAAGAATTCATTGATGTGTTTGCGTGGTCATACGAAGATATGCCACGAATAAATAGAGAGATAGCTCAACACACAATACCACTAATCCCAAGAATGAAACCTGTAAACAGAAGTTATGTCGAATTAAACCCGACGTAGCTTTTAAGATAAAAGAAGAAGTACAAAAACAGATAACTGCAGGTTTTATTAGGGATCTAAATACCCTGAATGGGTAGAAAATGTGGTACCAGTTCCTAAGAAGGATGGTAAGGTAAGAATGTGTGTCGACTACAGATATCTAAATAAGGTAAGTCCAAAGGACGACTTCCCTTTACCACATATCAACATTTTAGTAGATAACACAACGAATCACGCACTTCTCTCGTTTATGGATGGGTACGCAGGGTACAATCAGATTCTTATGGCCGAAGAAGACATGAAAAGACTACATTCATAACACCTTGGGGGACTTACTGTTACACGGTGATACTATTCGGGTTGAAAAACGCGGGTGCCACTTACTAAAGAGCAGCGACTGCCTTACTCCACGACATGATGCATAAAGAGGTTGAAGTATATGTGGACGATATGATTGTAAAATCAAAGGACCGTCCAGGACATCAAATAGCCTTAAGAAAATTCTTCGAAAGGCTAAGAAAATACAATATGAGGTTAAACCCAGCCAAGTGTGCTTTTGGAGTCGCCTCAGGAAAACTCTTAGGCTATGTCATTAGCTCTAGAGGAATAGAGATAGATCCAACCAAGATCAAAGCAATCATGTCAATGCCGCCGCCCAAGATCGAGAAACAGATTTGAGGATTTATTGGTCGGTTACAATACATAAGTAGGTTCATATCTAAACTAACTACAATATGTGAACCAATATTTAAGAAACTAAAAAAGAATGTGCCAGTGATATGGGACGACGAGTGTTAAAAAGCCTTTGATAAGATCAAAGCCTATCTCGCTAACCCTCCTGTATTAGCACCAGTGCTTCCAGGAATCCCTCTTCGATTGTACCTAATAGTCACTAAAGAAACAATGGGAGCTATGCTTGCACAAGAAGTAGAAGGTAAAGAAAACACCATCTATTACTTAAGTAAAAAGATGCTCGAGTATGAAGTACGCTACACACCACTTGAGAAATTGTGCCTCGCATTAGTGTGGGCCACAACCAAGCTAAGACACTACATGCTCGTCCATACGGTCTATGTAGTATCTCGAATGGACCCACTTAAGTACCTCTTCGAGAAATCTACACTCAACGGACGAATATCTAGGTGGATAGTCAACTTAGCCCAATTCGACGTAAGGTTTATGCCTCACAAGGCCATTAGAGGATCAGTGGTCTCGGACTTCTTGGTGGACTTTCCAGTAAGAAGATTTGACATCGATACATGAGAATGATTTCCCAGACGAAGATTTGATGGTTACGGAAGATGATACTTGGACATTATACTTCGACGGAGCCTCCAACCAAAAAGGATGTGGTGTAAGAGTATTATTGGTATCACCTAAAGAAGAACACGTCCCAATCTCAATAAAGTTAGATTTCGACGTTACCAACGATGCTGCGGAATATGAAGCATGCGTGGTAGGCCTCGAAACAGCTTTGGCATTGGGAGTAAAGAAACTTTAAATATTCGGAGATTCTTCTTTAATCATCAATCGAATTTCCAAAAGATGGAAAGTAAGGAGTGAAAGCTTGGCTCCTTACCAAACATATCTGGAAACTCTTACCGATCAACTCGAAAAGGTAGAATACACATATCTACCAAGATAAGAAAACCAATTTGCCGATGCCTTGTCAAGACTAGCCTCAATGGTTAGAATTCCTAAGGAAATTGAGCAAATGCCTCTAACAATAGAAAAAAGACATAAACCAGCTTACATCTAAGTTATAGAAGATGATGAGGTAATTCAAGAAGAAGAAGAGGAGGAGGAACCTTGGCACACTGACATCCTCAACTATGTAACCAAAGGAGAATATCCACTTCACGATGACAAAAGAGCTAAACAAGCTCTAAGACTTTTGGCTTCTCAATACGTGCTCATAAATGACGAGCTACATAAAAGGGTACCTAAAGGTAGGTGTAGGGAATATTTCAAGAATCCCACACTTGAGCCCCACTATGATCATACACTTAAGCATGGTGGCGTCCAAAGGGAAGGAAGCTAGAGTAAAAGAGTTGCCAACAAGTTTTAGGAACTTGTAAACCGTTCACAGGGTGAAGGTTACACCCCCTCACGATCCATGAGATCGCTAACTCCATAGTGGTCTGGAACCATGACTGGATATTCGGGGATGAGGGTACAAATCCAACTTGGATGCCTCGTATCTCTTTCTAATAACAAAATACACGCGTTAGTAACTTCAAGGAAAATAATAAACAATTAAATTAAATAATTGAAATAGGATTTGGGACCAAACCCTCAGAAATTATAAACCTTTCACGTCTAGGGAAAAGGCAACTTCGAACTTGGCTAGGTTTATCTAGAACTAATGTATGAGGAATTTTGTAAGAGGGAAGGTTTAGAAAGAGGATAGAGAGAGAGAAAGCTTCTAGCTTTTAGAGAGAGAAAGAATAGAGAGAGATTGATGATTGTTGATTGTGAATGATTAAAAACGGGGGGATACGACCCATATTTATAGAAAAATATTCCGGGATCAAATCAAGTCATATTCGGAATAAAATACCTCATGTCGCCAACGACAAGAGTTAGCGCCAGACGACAGATATTAGCGCCAGGCGACAGGTCCGTCGTTTGGCGCTGGGACAGTTTTTTGCGGATTTTGTTTTTTTATCATATCTTTGGATCCAAAAGTCCAAATAAGTCATATAATATGTCGTTGGAAAGCTCTTGAAGTCTATTTTCCAATACAATTAGAATCAGATTTAAATCTTTTGTATATAAAAAGATATGGCCGGAATAGTGGTAGGGTGTCAGTTTTGGATAGAGTTTCGTATTCCTTTAATATCTTTTTCGTTATAGCTCGAAATTAATATTATAATATATCATTGGAAAGATAATTTCAAGATATATCCAACCATCTAAGTTGGATAAAGATTATGAGGCACGAAAATAATATCTGAACAAATTCCATTTCACACAGAATAAGGACTCTTAAAAAGAGAAGTTTTTTAAAAGGAAAGTTTTTATTCAATTTCAAATTCTATGATCTTATCTTTTCAAAAAGGATAATTAAGATCTTTTAGAAACTCATAGAAGCTTCTAATTAAATCCTAATTAGTTTAGGAATAGGATTAAACCTTTGGACCCTCTACATGATCAATGGGTCGTAGGTAAAATCCGGTTTGGGCCCGGTTTAGTATTTTGGCCATAACTTCCTCATTATTCATCGGAATTGGGCTTATAATCTATCGTTGGAAAGGTCTTTTCAAGCCCCATACAACTAAACCATTATTGGACCCTTATAATGGACCAAACTAAACTGGACTGGACGTTTTTATAAATAGAGTATAAGAAGAAATATTTTCAAAAACAAAAAGAGAGATATTTTAATAAAAACAACCACATCACTAGACTTTTCACACTTTTACTTCATTCGATAATCAAATGACGTGAAAAGTATTCATCACTGGGTTTGGTTTTGGGGAGACACATTTGGGTGTCTACAGAAGCCCCTACTTTGACTGAGTTTGGAGAAATGTAAGTTTGGAAAACGAAAGTCAAAGTAGCGATAAGGATGGAGAATGATTCAGAATGTTCTGCGATCCTAAATCATCCTTGTAACGCCGATACCTGTAGGATATCGTTAGTTAAACAGATAAAAGAGTTAAGAAACGCGTATCTTGCACCGTCGAGCACACGTCTCTGGAGTAACCGATTATTGTTGTTGCATTGTTGTTGTGACAACCTTCCACAAGCTAGGGAACACCATCTGTAGACACCCAAAAATTTCCGTCATTTTGTTTTGTGGAGGGTACTGACTTTCTCCCAAAAAAAGACGCAAAAAGAATCGAAGTGAGTGTTTGATGGTGCATGTTGAATGAACTTAATCAAGTGTATGAATTGATGTCGTTTTTCATAGTTTAAGGATTGTAACATCCTAGGCTATCTCAATTGTTGACTCGATGATGAAAGTATTTGGGTAACTTAGGCACGGAGGCTAAGCACTTTATACTTTGTGATGCAATGATGAGTGATTTTGATATGACAAAGTGTACTTCAACGTTGTGTCAAGATTTCATGACAAAAGGTTCCTAAGAGGAGGATTATTTGTCTATGTATATGTGATGTGTGTGAAAGTGACACTAAAGCTAGGCTGCAAAGGCTAAGAGTATGGAAATATATATATATATATATATATATATATATATATATATATATATATATATATATATATATTTTTTTTTTTAAAAAAAAGTCAAATAATGGTGACTCTTAGGCTAGGTAAGCTAATAATGTAGGGATCAAGCCCCCAAGTCTAGCTCTAAATGGATAGAGATGAACATTGGTGATCCCTTGATATGATCATGTATGAATGCATTTTTATTACGGCCGCACCCCAATTTGAGGTTGCCTACATATCTGTTAGGAATCAGGCCGAACGTAGCTCTAGCCGAACCTCGCACAAGTGTGTGTATACCTCAAAGAGGTCTTTTGAGGGTTGTAACGTGGTTAGGCTAAAGGTTAAAGAAGAAAGGGGATAAAGGCTCAAGACCCTAGATAAGCCCCCAAGGTGTGCAACCTTGCTTTTGAAATCTTTATATTTTTATGGTTGAGATTTCCTCACTTTGAAATCTCTTTTTTTTGTTTATTATTTTTATTTACTCTCCTTTTTTTGCTTTATCATTTTTCATTTTGATAAGTGTGGAAAATCCCAATCATGCGGTCTATCACTCACTTGGCATTCATGTTTCTCAGGCACGGTACCGAGCACTCGATAAGAGACGCAATATGAGACGTGTTCTTATCAAAGACATGTTCATATCAAAGACATTGGAACACTTGTCCTGTTGTACACTTTTATTATTTTTGCTTTTTTTGAAAAATCACTCAAGCTTTTATTCTTTGAAAATTGCATAAATTGCACACCATCCCATCCCAAGGTTAGGTAGATGTGGGTTGAAAAAATAAAGGTCTATCGTTAGACGAGGCTCAAAGTGGTTTATCAAGAAAGGATTATATATTTGAAGGGTGAAAGGTGATATGATAGGCTACAAGGGGTGCCTCAAATCATTGGTATACCTTGTGCTTAGTTCGACATAGCTTTTTTATTTATTTTTTTTTTTTATGCAATGCAATGTGATGATCATATGCGAGAAAATAAATGCTTATTTTATTAAAAGGTAAAAAGGAAAAAACCTACAAAATAAGATCTAAGGAGAATAAAAGGTGCCTATGCTAGACTTATTGGGGAAAGGATGAATAAAAGAAAAAGGTCACGAAATCTCGTCGTTGAAGCTCGCCTCGTGTCTTGCGCTCTTATTATCACTCGGTCTTCTTGCTAGATGGAGGTATGGGAAGCTTTTTATTATTGATCAAATATTGGATGGCCTCCCTTAGCTTCCAACAGCTCTCAGTAGTATGACCCCTACCTTGATGGTATTTGCAGTGTGCATTGAGGTTCCAGCTAGCCGACCTCCTTTCGACTGGTGGATCTACAAATGGTCCAATAGGAGTTATGAGACCTTTAGCATGAAGGCGATCGAATGCTGTGTCATAACTTATGCCAATAGGTGTGAAGTTTCTCTTTTGCCCTCGTTTGTTCATGGCAAGGACCTCATCCAAGTTAAACGTGCTAACGTTGTTAGAGTGGGTAGTTTTGGAAGAAGAAGGATTGTCGTTCTTCTTTTCATTCCAGCCACTGTTATTATTGTTACTATTCTTGGCCTTCCTGTTGCTCAGAGGAACATGAAGGTGATTTGAATCAATGAGATCCTTGAGGGTAAAACACTTTTAGGTGGTGTGACCATGACCTCTATGATATTTGCAATAAGAGTTTGGATCCCAATTGGGAGATCGTTTCTCAGGTGGTGGATCTTGACTGGGGCCAACGGGATGAATGAGACCTTGATCATGAAGATAGTCAAAAGCTTCATCATAAGTCATTTCTATTGGTGTGTATTCTTCAATGGTCCGTTTTTCCCGTGGCTTAGGAGCATTGAGTTCTTCATTAAATCCTTGGTGAGAATTTTATTCGATAACCATCATCCGATTTTCTAGTCCTTCTACCACATTCAAGAGCATGACGATGACATCTTGTAATTTTCGAACGTCTTCTTTTAGACTTGACAAATTTTCCCCGGTATTATCTAAGAAGATTCTTTCATCCTCCTCAATCATGGCCACTTCATCAATAGAGGTTATATAAGCTATCTCGATCATGGGCTCACCTACAGGAGTGATAAGGAGTGAAGGATCGAAGGATGTTTGATCTTCTGCGATGGCTAGAATCTCAGAAGTTTTATTGTCATCGATCAGGTCTTGAATAGCTTCTTTGAGTTTCCAACACTCCTCAGTGTCATGACCCTTTCCTTGGTGATACTTGCAGTGTTTATTAGGATCCCACTTAGGTGGCCTAGCTTCTGGAAACCGGGTCTTTGATGGGTCCTATGGGCATGACTAGTCCTTTGTGATGTAGCTTTTCGAAAGCTGCCTCATAACTCATACCGAGTGGAGTGAACACTCTTTTCAACCTTTGGATTCGTTGTTTAGAGGTGTTTGTAGCATGTACTTCATTAATGGGAGAGGAAGAAAAAGGATGGTCAATCTTCTTTCCTTTCGCATTATTATCTTTCAAAAGATCATCTTCAATGTATTCAAGTTGTGTTGGTATTTTAAGTGCTTTGTATATTTTTCTTGAAGATTCTTGATGAACATTCTTACAGACTCTTTTTCAGTAGGAACCTTAACCATATTAGCAGAAATTTCCCTTCATTTGTTGAAGAAAGAAGTGAACCCTTCGTTTTCTTTTTGCTTTAGCATCTCAACTTGTATATGGTTTGTCTCATCTTGAATGTTGCACTTGTATCTATCAATGAAAGCGTTTACAATGGCATCCCAAGTAGAGGTTTTCTCTTTGTCAAGGGAAAAGAACCATTGTTGACAAACGATTTCGAGTGATAAAGAAAACAGTGAATGAAAGATTTTCCTATCTATCCCCTTAATGTTCATTATTGTCTCGAAAGCTCTCAAGTGGAAGTAAGGATTGTCTGTTGCCTTGAACTTAGGGATGTCATTGGCATTGAACTTCTGCGAAAGAAGTTCCTTGTCCACTGAGACCCCTTGTGAGCTAATGCCCTGGAATCTATAATCATTGGATATTTTGCTCAAACTTTCTTGCATAAGCTCCATTTGTTGTTGCTTCACAGGGTCATTGATTTAAAGAGCCATACTCTTCATTAATTCAGTTAGGTTGGCCACGTCCTTCCTGAGTTCATTGACTTCTTCCTGAGACGCCATTATCTTCTTAGCTTTTCTCTTCCGACTAATTGGTTTGTCAAAAAGTAGTACTTGAACAAAGGTATTGTCCTTGATTAAGCGCCCTTCTCTCCTTGACCAAGTGCTGTGGAAAGGGAAATTAGGGATATTTACTGTTAATTATTTGACTTAAACTCTATTCAACATGCAATAGATGGAAGGCGGTTGGAAGAATGAATATTGTGATATGGATAAAGCATATAGAGAATGGAAAGACGATATATATGGAGAGATATGAAAGAATTGGGAATAGAATGTATCTCCAACTCAAATGACGGAAAAAATCGACTCATGCATGAACCTAAGACATGGTCACGATGACATATACACAGAGTGTGTGCTAAGGCTAGTGAGTGTAGGTGACATGTTTGACTCGTGTCATGACCATGGGACTAGAATATGTGACTAGACTTAATTAAGGACTAAGCTAAGACTTCACGTATGTGCACTAAACTAGATAGGCTGTAGTATTTTAGTGATAACTTTTGATCCGTGACTCCGAATTGGACGAAAACAATTCCAAATGAAAGATAAAACTCGGGGCTACAGATCCATAGGTTGTACGACTCGTAAATCTTCCTAGAACTCCGGCTATGACCAAAACAAGTTGACATTTGTGCAGTATAACGGGAATAAAAATCCGGGTTGACTCAAAGGAACTATGACTCGATTTTAGACATATTTATTAGCTCAAATTAATTAATCAATTAATTAAGCAAAGTGCTTTAGTCCTTGGTTATTTTATTTAAGCATATTCATAATTACAAGTCAAACCAAACGGTTAGTTTAATCACATGTAGGTTATGCACAAGCAAATAATGCACAAGTAGTCACAACATGATGCAATGAGTTTGCAACCAAACCATGGCTCTAGTTCTCTAAAGTTCAGGATATGGGTTAGTAAAAAAGGGTCCATGGTTATGAGTCTGGATGCATCGCGCGGAAGCCTTACCTTTGGAAGGGTTGGCGCGAGTGGATGGGACCCCGCGAGTTAAACTCGCTTCCATGGTTTGGTGAATTCAACAAACTCGGATGTACCCTTCGTTGCTAGGAGCGTTCGATTGGGTAGATGGAGCGTGAATTCCCAGAGGGTTATGGCCATATGTAGAGCACATAGGGGTTTCAGAAAAAAGGGAAAAACTTAATCAGGAAGTAAAACCGAGCAAACAGTACTAGAAAACTAGTCGAAACAAGAAGGTAGATTTCTAGCTCGGTATTGGAAGAATTCAGTGCGGGAAAATAGCGTCTGCGCCAGCCGATGCTACTGTCTCCAGGCGACAAGTACTGTCGCCAGGCGACAGCGCCATCGTTCGGCGGTGACGCTGTTTTCTCATCGCTAATTCCTACATGCCTCGGCAACTTTCTGTTCTTGAATTTTCCAGTTTTTTCGTAGCGTTATTTCGACTTTAGTTGTGAAAGATATTTCTCTAATTTCCTACGTGTAAAAATTCTATGTTTTTGACGCATTATGGATGGTCTTTCTAATGCGAACCTTTTTATGCTTATGCCAATAATGTTAATCAAAATTACGCACATGAAATACTTAGAACTTTTCGAGTCTCATCCACTCATTCTAAATTATTGCCAAATATATTTTAGGAATTAAAACAGAAATCCTCCCCAGTGGAGTCGTCAAAAAACTATAGGGAATATTTCAAGCGTCCCACATTTCATCCCCACTGTGATCATGCACTTAAGCATGGTGGCATCCAAAGGGAAGGAAGCTAGAGTAAAAGAGTCGCCAATAAGTTTTAGGAACTTGTAAACCGTTCACAGGGTGAAGGTTACACCCCCTCACGATCCATGAGATCGCTAACTCCATAGTGGTCTGGAACCATGACTGGATATTCGGGGATGAGGGTACAAATCCAACTTGGATGCCTCGTATCTCTTTCTAATCAAAATACACGCGTTAGTAACTTCAAGGAAAATAATAAACAATTAAATTAAATAATTGAAATAGGATTTGGGACCAAACCCTCAGAAATTATAAACTTTTCACGTCTAGGGCGAAGGCAACTTCAAACTTGGCTAGGTGTGTCTATAACTAATGTATGAGAAATTTTATAAGAGGGAAGGTTTAGAAAGAGGATAGAGAGAGAGAAAGCTTCTAGCTTTTAGAGAGAGAAAGAATAGAGAGAGATTGATGATTGTTGATTGTGAATGATTAAAAACGGGGAGATACGACCTCTATTTATAGAAAAATAGTCCGGGATCAAATCAAGTCATATTCGGAATAAAATACCTCCTGTCGCCAACAACAGGAGTTATCACTAGACGACAGGAGAAGTGCCAGGCGACAGATATTAGCGCCAGGCGACAGGTCTGTCGTTTGGCGCTGGGGCAGTTTTTTGTGGATTTTTTTTATCATATCTTTTGATCCAAAAGTCCAAATAAGTCATATGTTGTTGGAAAGATCTTGAAGTTTACTTTCCAATACAATTAGAATCAGATTAAAATATTTTGTAGATAAAAAGATATGGCCGGAATAGTGGTAGGGTGTCAGTTTTGGATAGAGTTTCGTATTCCTTTAATATCTTTTTCGTTATAGCTCAGAACTAATATTATAATATATCATTGGAAAGATAATTTCAAGATCTATCCAACCATATAAGATTTGGATAAATATTATGAGGCACGAAAATAATATCTGAACAAATTTCATTTCACACAGAATAAGGACTCTCAAAAAGAGAAGTTTTAAAAAAGGAAAGTTTTTATTTAATTTCAAATTCTATGATCTTATCTTTTCAAAAAGGATAATTAAGATCCTTTAGAAACTCATAGAAGCTTCTAATTAAATCCTAATTATTTTAGGAATAGGATTAAACCTTTGGACCCTCTACATGATCATTGGGTCGTAGGTAAAATCCGATTTGGGCCCGGTTTAGTATTTTGGCCATAACTTCCAAATTATTCATCGGAATTGGGCTTATAATATATCATTGGAAATGTCTTTTCAAGACCCATCCAACTAAACCATTATTGGACCCTTATCATGGACCAAACAAAATTGGAATGGACGTTTTCATAAATAGAGCATAAGAAGAAATATTTTCAAAAACAGAAAGAGAGATATTTTAATAAAAACAACCACATCACTAGACTTTTCACACTTTCACTTCGTTCGATAATCAAATGACGTGAAAAGTATTCATCACTGGGTTTGGTTTTGGGGAGACACAGTTGGGTGTCTACAGTAAGGCTCTCCTATGTGTAGGAAAAAAGGAAGCTCAAAGGGCAATGAGGATAATCCACGAAGGAGCATGTGGAACTCATATGAATAGCAAAATGCTAGTCAAAAATATAATGCGCCAAGGATATTATTGGGCAACTATGAATAGGGATTGCCATCAATATGTAAAAAGATGCCTTAAATACCAAATATATGCTAATTTGCAACATGTTCCTCCATCCCTCCTCTATACTTATACATCACCATGGCCCTTCTCAATATAGGGAATATACATTATCGGAAAAATCACCCCTCCTAGGACAGGAGGCCATGAATACATTCTTATAGCAATTGATTACTTCACAAAATGGGTTGAAGCAGCATCATATGCAAAACTCACCGCAAAACATGTAGCACTCTTTATCGAAAGGAACATCATATGTCGATATGGAGTCCCACATGAAATGATAAGTGACAATGGAACTCACTTTCAAGCGGAATGTGAAGAATTGCTTCAAAAATATGACATTCAACATCATCACTCTTCCCCATATAGACCTCAAGCAAATGGCGCAGTAGAAGCAGCTAATAAGAACTTAAAAATTATTATCGAAAAAATGACAGAAAACTACAAGGATTGCCTGACAAACTCCATTTCGCTCTTTAGGGTTATCGCACGTCAATTCGTTTATCCACAGGAAATACGCCATTTTCCTTAGTCTATGGAATCGATGCCGTACAACCCGTAGAACTGGAGATACCTTCCTTACACATTGCGTTGGAAAGTAAACTCCATGAAGTTGAATGGACTAGAGCGAGATATGAAGAGCTAATTCTACTCGATGAAAAACGATTAGAGGATCTTCATCATACTCAGTGCTATCAAACTCGCATGGCTAGACACTTTAATAAGAAGGTCAAGACAAGAAACATCAAAGTAGGAGACTTGGTGTTAAAAGCATTAAGGAAAAATATTTTAGACCCAAGGGGCAAATTTAAGCCTAATTGGTCTGGATCATACATTGTTAAAACTATCCTATTAGGAGGCGTCGCAAAACTAACTGATATGGACGGTAATGAGTTCTCGAATATGACGAATCTTGACCAACTTAAGAAATTCTACACATGATAACTTGAGTAGTATACTCAAGAGAGCTACGTTTGGCCTGATTCATAAGGAAAGGATACGCAGGCATCCCTTTATGGGGTGCGGCCATTTTGATTTTTACAAATCTCGCACTTCTGCATCAGCACACCAACACAGAACGAACATCGCGCAAAATTCAAGACCATCTCGCCACGACAAGGTCTGTCGCGCCGCGACAGGCTTGTCGCTCAGCGATAAGTTCAAATTTCTAGCGCCAATGTATTTCCGTCGATCTGGGCAAATTTCGGTGTATTCCAGGAATTTTTGACTTCCGTACTCGAAAAATTTCAAAGTTTATTCAAGTTATTTTCATTGCTTTAATAAAATAAATTTTTTATAAAAGTTAATTTAATTTGAAAAGCTGAAAAATTGCACTAATAATTAATAAAGTAAAATTACATTATTGATGGAATTAAAAGAAAGATTAAAAATAAAATTGACTTGAAAATAAAATTTTTCTAATAGATAAAAAATAAATCAATGCTCTAATCGGTCTTCTCTTTTCTAGCCCTCTTCCAATTCTTGTCTGCTTCTTCTTCATCGTCCATCTCTTTCACCAATAGGGATCCCTTAGATGATCTGCATACAATTTTTGTAGAGATAGTTTCTCCCTTGGCCATTACACTAATTTTCTTTTCAACTCATGCTTTCTTTTCTGTAGAGTCAGCTTTCCTTTTTTCTTTGCCTTTTGCAACACTTTTCTTCTTAGGTATCACAAGAGTCTTGAATTCAACTCTTGCACCAAGGCGATCTTTAGGAGGAATTTTCTTATCTCCTAGGTGATCTTTAACACTAGTTTTGTCTTTAGTCATGTTTCGGACTTTGTTCTTGTCCTTTTGAGATCTACCAAGTAGCCATTGCTTCACATCTCTAGATAAAGGAGGAGGAACTTTATGGGTAACAACCTCCCACAAAGGTCTAGCACACCAATAGTCATCAAATCTTTATACATCTTGTGAAACAGGAAATTCATAAGGGTGATGAAGATCCCCGGAAGGAATGGTTTAAGCAAGGCCATATTGTCTTCTTACTCTAGAAGGATAGTAAAGAGTTAACTTGGACAAGCTTGGAAGACGACAAAAAGGTTGAGTATTGACACCAACCATCTTCTCGATTTTCCACCAAGGAACAACCCATTTAATGAAGAAATCGCGAGTTTTAAAAATTCTACTCCACTCCCGACGGCCCATCTTTATGGAAAAACGTTTCTTCCTTCTCACAAGACAATTTAGTGTATACTTTTCAATGTTGTCAGAAGGGCTAATTAATTCAAGCCTTTCCATTAGCCAAACTTGCAAAGATTTAATGCAAATAATTAGTATTACTATACAAAATTAAATATTTTTAATTTCTGTAATTAAAAGTATTGATTTTCTACCTATAATAAAATTGGAGAACCTCGAAGAGGTGCTTTTGGATCCTTGTTTAATTCATCCAAGCTAAGCATAGTTTCTCCCACAATTAATGGCATTGGATTTCTCCCTGTGTCAATTTGCTCTATGGATAGATACCAAAATTGCTTGATCCTCATGAATATTTCCACTAGTGAGGAGATATTAACTAAACATGCAAAAGAGGAAAGCTCTCCTCTTATAAACATGAAAAGACTTAGATCGTGGTCTATCAAAATAAAAACGTGCAAACTCTTTCAAATTGATCACATTGCCATGCACTATATCTTTCAAGTCCCTATCCCTAAGGTTAAGAAAACACTCAAAATCTTTATAGTAATATTTGCTCACCTTAGGAATTACCGCAAGATTTAAAGAAGGAAAGCCAAGAATGGCACCAAATTCTTCCGGTAAAGGGAAAATTTCATCATCACCTAGTCTAAAACAATGGGTATTTGAATCCCAATATTCTAAGGCGGTATGAATAAAGTCTATGTCAAGATCTACCCCCTTAATGCCATATAAGCCCCCTAATTGGAAAAAGTCAAGCTCTTTCCTTTCCTTAACGGTCAAAGACCGACACCACTTATGAGTAAAATCACTAAAGTTCTTAGCCATGACTACTTGATTGAAAATTAAAGCTAAGTATTTTTAATCTGCTTGAATTATGCTAAAATTGGCAGATTTGGGGGCTATTTACAAGAGTTGACACATACTGATCCTAAAAGGATTCGGGAATTTAAATTTATCGCGCCGCAATAAGGCTATCGTGACGCGACAGGCGCATCGCGCCGCGATAGCCCGCTCTTGCCTGCGACAGTGCCACGCGTTATGCTGACCACGTTTTTTCCAACTTTGACTCGGATTTGTACTTTGACTTTACAGTTTTTGGCCCTTTCAAAGCCTTATCCAGTTCTATTTTGACAATTTTCCTTCAAACACTTATCTCATATTGATTATTTTAAGTTTAATTAATTAAGCTTATTTTTAGTCAAACTTCATTTTATTTTTTCTTTTAGGGGAAAAAGTCGGATACCCTCCATTAGTAATATAAATGACGGAAATTTTTGCGCAAAGTTTGTCATAATTTTTTCACACACTCACATGCACATAAAATGAAAAATAAAATGCAAGAAATAAAACCGACATAATAAAAGTATCTATGTACAGTATGTCTAAACATAAGAACTAACAATACAACGCAAATAGCAAACTCCTATATAGTCAAACAATAAATAAACACAGGTATATCTATGATCCCGGAGGACGAATGCCAAAGGTATCGTAAAACTGCAAAGTCCACGGAGTCACCTCCTGCCCAGCATCAGCCTCTCCAGTCGGAGGAAAAGAAAGAGTAGGGCCAGTCCATCCGGGCTCATCCTGCTGCGGCTCCTGACGAGGCGGTTGCTGCAACGACGAGCTTACCTCGTACGTCCCACTCAGGTAACTCTCCAAAGCTAGTGGAAGTTCCCTCGCCTGCGTTGACAGGCTCGTCCTCCCGGTGAGCCCCGCGAGAACGAGAGCCAGAACCTCGCCGTCGAACCATGCTAATTATGTTCACAACATGAAAAACTGTAAATTAATGGTTCTATAGTATCTAAGGTTTGCCTAGCCGCATGGTACTATGTTCATAAAAAACAGAGTACGTAGTACTAAAATAGAGTATGTTTTTTATTCGACAATAAAAACATTTTTGAGCGATCAAGTAATTTCTTACAATATTATGGCAAATATTGTGACAAATTAAGCATGAAAAGCAAGTGAAAACATGAAGAACAAGCTACATTGTATTCACGAACTCAAGGTGTTCAACAATGGTAATTTGCTCGTTTCTTCACCAAATTGATCCAAACAAGTTTCAAAATACTCCCAAGTCAATATACAAGCATAAACAAATGAATTCATGGCAAGAAATTCATCGAACAAAGCAAAATAAGCTAAATTGTTTTCAAAATTTTCGAAATTTTGCGAATAAAAACACACAAAATTCGCACAAAATAGGATGAGTTCGAAGAAAACTTACATTGATTGGCAAACTAGAGATCACAAGCTTTGATTTGCAAAAAACTTGAGTGAATTTCATTGAGAAACGAAGGAGAACGAGCAAAGTGAATTTTTTTTTCGAGTGAAAGCGAAAAATGAGAGTAGCAGCGGCGAAATGAGGAAGAAGGGGTTTAAATCCAAAAAACCTGACTCCATCACGACGCGATAAAGTTATTACGCCACGATAAGGCTATCGCGACGCGATAAGTCTGGCGTATCGCGATGGCACATGGCAGTGAGTGATGGTCTTCTTTCCTCAGCGATGCAATCCCTTAGGCCCCATATTGGTTTATGTGGACCTTATTCAGAAAATTGGGTTCCTTGGTACGCCAGTTAGCCCCTATAAGCAAATTGACATGATGAGTAATCGACTCGATTACAATTGCAGTAAGTGATCGACCTGATGATGATTGTCTTACTTAGTTTAAGCACCTAACAATTGGCTCATCGCAAGCACCAAGATATTGGTTCATCACAAGTGCCAAGATATTGGTTCACTGCAAAATTGCAGCAAAATTATAAGCAACAACAGGAATTCAAGCAAAGCATCAACAAACTGAGGATCATTACAAATAGAATGGTCTTTGACGACGTTCCCTAGGATGTGGAGGGTTGTCACAAACAATTGAAGATGACTATAATTAGAGTCACCTTCGACGATGTTCCTTAGGATGTGGAAGATTGTCTCAAAAAGCGGGAGATAGCTACAAGTAGACACTACAAGAAAATAGAGTTTATATTTTGACGAATACGTAATTTATATATTTTGACGGTTTTTAGAGCCAAAATATATTGTGACCCTCAAAAGCGTCATTATATTGAATATAGTGAAACATGTCACCCAACTATCAATTACATAACCCGTTGAAATTAAAATTTCACCCAAAATTAAAATTCTAATATCCCGGGATACTATACCCACGTCCTCACTATCAGCTCCAACATAACCACCTTACTCGCTGGTCCGAATTTCGCCTAAAAACTTTGAATCTTCACAAAAAAAAGTCCATAATTCCTTGATTTCGGTTAACATATAATCATCTCAACCCACTTCTTACTTACCTCTTTAATTTTTTTTCTATATATTTGAAGCGTATGATGTGAATTTCAGATTGAATTAGTACTCTTCATAATTTGCCAAAAAGGTTCTCTTAATTGAGTTTTGGGGTTAATTTGTATTGTGACTTTGGATTCATCATTGCTATTGTTTGTTGGAGAAAATTTATCAAGATTCAGCCCAAAGATCTCGTAAGTTTTTTTTTCCTCAAATTTTTTCTTTAATTATTATGTATGTTGATAGCTGCATGCATGATTATTATAATCTCCAATTATAGTTGAAGAATTGGTTGAATTAACGAATTAATTGAGTGATTGAATTGGTTAATTATATCCTAACTTTTTTATTGGTAAAGAATTGGTTACCCATTTGTAATTGTTACTCGAATTATGTTCTAACTTTTTTATTGGTAAAGAATTGGAAGTTCTATCCTATGTTATGGTGTGTGTTTGACTTGATTGGTAGTGTCATAGTATTCTGTTGACTGCCAGTTGCAATTTAGCTTTGTGACTGTAGTGCTGTTTGAGCCTGTGGACTATTTGAGAATTTATATAGTGTTAGTGTGAACTCTCTGTCTAGTTTTCTCGTGATCCGTTTGATAGGCCGTATTGAGAATGAATTTTTATGTACTTTTGTAAGAAAAGGCTCATATCAATGTCGATGGTAATGCTTGTCCATCCCTCAAGACCCCAAGTATATAATCGTCATCATAAATTTGTGTCATCATTCATGACCAATTTAGACGTGGTGTTGGGTGGTTACGAAAATTCGTGTAGAAAAACACATTGCCTCAAGTTATTACTAACAAAATATGTCATTAGCGCTTCTTAAGGTGGTTTGAGTTTCATGGTAAGATAATTTTTGTCCTCAATTTTAATGGTGTTTAAGTTTGGATACTTGATCTACTGAAAAATCACTAGGCTTTTTATATTTTGCTTTGCTCCTTTTTTTTTTCTGAGTTTTGATGATTCTTAACTGTTTGCATTAGGTGTTAGTGTATTATGAAGGCTTGACCTTATACTCACTTGAGTTATTGGTTTTATTACTAAGAGTATTATGCTTGAGTTTTGGTAGGAAGGAATGTCGTAGTAAAATCTCATGTAAGACGGAGAAAGGACTTTATGTGGGGAAATGTAGTTTTGTTGCATTTCCTATGTTATGACTAGTGTTCAATCAGTCGTTTAATTAAATGTTTACATATACATTGTATTCAAACTTGAGATTCTTTTTTAAATTGAAACAAAATGCACAACTACAATTAACCAGCAGATTTGTTTTAACCTCATTATCGCACAGGTCATCAGAGGAGAAGTTGTGGTATTTGAAGTGCAAAGAAGTGGAAAATCAAAAGCTAAAAAGGAGGAGAAACGGCTGCAAGAATTGGAGGTAATGTACATAAACACTGCCTAAATATAATATCGTCCTGGATGAAAATTTCGGTTGTGTATCTCTAAATGTCTATAGTTGGCTGTGAGTTTTGAGCTTAAACTATTTCTAGACCCATAGTTAATGAATATTCATTTGATGATTCATAGTAGGTGATGGTCTATTACCTTCTTCGGCTAAATGGGATAACTATAAAAATAGAGAGGGGGGATAAGCTGCTTGAGCAAGATGTAGTTGAGGATGGACCTCGTGATGTTTTCTATCTCTTTTTTTTATTAAAATTTCTGGCATGATAAGTATTTGTTTTCCCTACAACTTTTTTTTTGAAATACGGGAAAGGGAGCATAATATTAACCACAAATCAGATGACATCAAGCTCCGCCAAGGACAGGATCCCTTGCGGAAAAGAATTTACAAACAATTGCTCCACCCTATTTGAAGGAGTAAGTCTATCAGATAAGTGTGCTACTGTATTACCCTTCCTTTTCACATGATGGCAAGAAAAACTATCAAGATTGTCCCCCAAGCTACATATATCTTCCACCAGTAGATAAAAATACCTCCCAAAGCACTTCAAATTAATTGCACCTGATAAATTAGTAGCATCACATTCTAGTTACACCTTTTGATAACCAAGACTTAAGGCAACCTGTAACCCCAATCTAGCAGCGAGAGCTTCAGCAACCTCAACTGAACTTCTGCAGACTTCCCTATGCACCACCACTGTAAGAACACAACCTGCATCATCCCTAAAAACCGCCCATAACCCCACGCCATTCTCCTCCAACATTGCAGCGTCAGTATTGATTTTTATAATACCAGGAGCATGAGGAAGCCAATAACTTCTAAAAATCATAGCTCTGGTAGCAGGAAACTAGGAACAGAGCAAACTCTCGAATTTTATTTTTTAAAATCGAGAACAAGTTTCACAAAACCCATAGCTCCTACTACTTCATTACTCCAAGTCTCACCAAACACCACTGAATTGCGAAAAGCCTACGCAGCCCACACAAAAGCCACCTGAACCAGCATTTAATGTTTTTCAAATTTATCAAATGCCTAGTAAATTTGTTCAATGAGTATTTTTCTAACAACTTCAAACTCTCCTAATTTGATTCCACTATTGATATGTATTTTTCTATTGTTATCTCCCATGTAAACTTTGCATTTGAGTATTGAATTTCCATATTTGTTTTTGTTATCACTGTTTTGAATTGAAGTGTCTTTTGAGTTTTCTTTTCCCCTGTTATTTTCTTTTTATTTTTTTATAAATTTTTTTTACTTCCTGTATTTTTTTTTTCAGCATTCATCCTTTTGGATTCTTTTGGTCACTGCTTGCTTAGTTTAGCAGACTCTTGAAGACATTTATACTAATGTATTACTCACATTTATATGCTACTAGTTCAAGTTATGACAGTTTAGTTTGAGATCAAGCTTTAAGATTGTAATTATTGAGAAAGCATGTTGTAATTTTGTTCGTATGGTTTGTAATGACTTTGACAAAGCAGCTTAGTGATTTATAACTATTTGGTATCTCCAGTAGTTCATCATCCTAGATTTTGTTGGTTTAATTATATAATTGTGGGTGATTTTTTATTTTATTTTATTATTATATAGTGAGTTTTAAATAGTTTTCAATGAAAATTACGTCGATAGGTTATATTTCATGTAGGAAATCCTATACCTATAACTTTTATTCCTGTTGCATGGCTATAATGATTGACCTTTCCTCAGTTTTATGATCAGAATATATGAACTAAAAGTATGCTACCACAATCTGCTTTGTTGTGTATTTTAGTTTGTGAAAAAATTGATATTTATTCTGATAAGTATGTTTTAAAATTTTCTATTTATTTGGTCAAAATTATAGTTCCCTTATTAAAGTATTAATTATGTATAGATATGGATACAAGTTGGATAGAACTTCCACGATGCCACACTCAATATGTCAAAGGTTGTATGCAATTCATTAACTTTGCTAAGGTAGCTCAGGTAGAAGGAAAGATTCGGTGTCCATGTAAGATATGTAAAGTTGATAAATGGCTTTGTGTAAGTAATGTAGAAAGACATATCTTGTTTAATGGGTTTTATAAATCATACAAGAAATGGATTTTTCATGGTCAAGGGGATTTGCTTCAGCGTATGATTAGGTGTGATGGAGGGAGTACTAGCCAAGGATCCCCTCTAGATCAAACAAGGTTTGAAGGTCGAGATGATATGGGAGGCCTATTGAGATCTGCTTTTAGTTTTGAAAAACCCTCAAATGACCTAACCTTTGAACCACATGAAAATAATGAAAATGACGAGTATCTTGAAGAACCTGTCTTCTATGAAGAGGAGATTGATTTAGAATTTTCAACAACGGAAGATGAAGCTAAGTATAAGAAATTACTTGATGTTTAAAATTGTATGACGGGTGTACTAAATTTCCAAACTGTCTTTTCTTTTACACCTTTTTCACATAAAATGTATGAGCCATTGGTCTGATGAATCCTTTAATATGCTACTCGAGCTTCTCATGAATGCATTTCCCCAAATACTGGAGCTCCCCTCGTCTTATTATCAAAGTAAGAGAATAATAAAAGACCTTGGCCTTGGGTATGAGAAGATTGATGCTTCTCCAAATAACTGTATGTTGTATTGGGGTGATTTTTCAAAGAAAGACAAGTGTCATGTTTGTGGTACATCAAGATGGAAGAAAAATAAGGGTACAAATGATAATGTCATAGATCAAGATAAGACTATTTCTAGGAGTGGTGAGCCAGCTAAGGTAATGCGTTACTTCCCTCTTATCCCTAGACTGAAGAGAATTTACATGTCCTCAAAAACAGCGGAAGATAAGAGATGGCATTATACTCATAACGATAAATTGAATGATGTTGATTAGAAGATGCTAAGGCACCCTTGGATAACTTTTTCTCTCAAAAATTGGTGAATCATGTTTCCGGATGTCTTTTTTTTTTTTTATTGTTTAACACTTACCTAATTTCATTGTTTTCAAAGATGTCGATGGAACATAACACCTTGTGAAGGGTTCTGTTCAGCCTCGAGATGTGTGGAATGATGCACCAGGATTTAGGTACTTCGTCCAATGTAATGAATTCAACCAACCTCTTCACAAAGGTGGCTCCATCCTTGTGAGTTTCTTAGGAGACATTGCTAAACGAGAAGAATTTTGTCCTGTGGGAATTTTAAATTGGCATAAGTTGAGCTCAAATATGAGAGGCAATATTTTTAACCTTTTTCGGGTACGCCATTTAATCGTTCACCATGAATATTTAATCTTACTTTCATTACTACACACTTATAATCTATTACATGCCTGACATATGTGATGACTCTCTGATATATGACATATGATATAATTATGACTGCCACAATAATAACTCACGTGTAGTATGACACGCTATAAGTTATATATGCTATATAGATTAATCTGAATGTAACTTTATTTGTACATTTACTTTAAGGCACATTTTCTGTTACCCAAAGGAAATGAAATGAGGAATGCTATTTTGAAGCGTATTGGCAAAGCATGGAAGACTCATAGATATGCATTGAAGAAGGATTATTTCGATCCTGTGGAAAAAACGCCTGAACAAAATTATGCTAGTATATCACAACTCAAAATTGGAGTTTTCTGGTTGATTATTGGCTTTCATCAGACGCCAAGGTTTGCATTCTGATTTTTACGGGAATTTTTTTTTATAGATTACCTCTGTATAACCGTTTTGTATCTTGTCAAGTTGTTAGTAACATTTTGGTAGGAGATAATAAATGAACAGAGGCTAGCTTCCATCAGACCAACTCACTACCTAATCACACAAGTAGATTCGTTATATTGTGATTATAGTGGTTTTAGTGTGATGTAACTTTATTTCTATCTCATGCTAACCATGATTTTAAATAAACAGAAAATGTCTGAACTCGGAAAAGCTGCTCGTGCGTCGCAAGTTCTCGTGCGCAAGAGCGGTGCTAAAAGCTTTGCAAATCGCAGAGCTATTCTGGTATTATTATCCTTCATTTTATTTAGTCCTAAAAACTGCATTTAGTTTTTTTCTGTTTGACTATCTTACAAGATTTGGAAGAAAATGTAACTTCGGTAATTTAAAAGACTTAAAATAGCAAAAGTTAAATGTTAGATATTTGTGTGTTTCTCACATTGCAAAAAAAACGAAAAGGAGACTCCAGTGAATTGGACTCTTTTAAAAGTGTTTATAGCAAAGGAGATGGAAGCTCAAAGAGGGCACAGCATCTCGTCAGTTTGTGGTATATATACCAATGAAAATTAGTTTAACCACTGATTTATTAGCTCTTTGCCAAGTCTTATAGTTTTCTTATCATGTAACAGGAGGATGCAATCAAGAAGGTGCAAGAAAGCCTTGATAACTCCTCTTCTTCCATTCCCAAGGTTGATATTGAAAATGAAGTTTTCAATCAACTTATGTATCAAGGCCAGATCCCTAAGCGTCCTCTAAATTATGGCTTTGGTGTGAAGCAAAGAGACATCTTTGGAGTGGAAGGACATTTAAGGAAAGAAGGGTCTAACTATGTTAACAATAGAGATATGGAAGTGGAGAAGTTGAAGGTTGCACTGTTAGATATGAAGAAGCAAAATGAGGATCTTGTAGAAAAAAATCAAATATTGGGAACAAAATTTAATGCAGTTGGTTCTATGATGGCACAGGTTTTAAAGGAAACACGTAGTGGAAATGTTTCATTAGAAGTTATAGATAATGCAATACAGTTGCTTGATTCTCAGGTTTGGATTAAACCATTTCTTTTTTCATCCACTTCCTTTTTTTTAAAAAAATTTCCTTTCATTATTAGTAGCAAGATTAAAATTGCATGCATGAATAATGTAAGAGGAATTACTTATAATTACATGATGTGGAAATTATTCATTGAAATCAACTTTACTTGTCTTTAAATTCCCTTACATTATCCTTAATAAGAATATTACCAGTTGAGTTAAGCACCTCAAACCATGCTTGGTATATTTAAAGAGATAAGGGAGAGGCAAGTACATATCTTATCAATTAAAAAACAAAGAAATGAAATCAATTACATGCATTTCCAGTGAATGTTAAATTTCATTATTCTTATTGTTGCCGGGTTGTTGTCTTGATTTTGTTGTTGCCTAGTTGTTGTCTTGATTTTGTTGTTGCCTAGTTGTTGTCTTGGTTTTGTTGTTACTTGGTTGTTTAGTTAATGTTAGTTAATGTTATGTTGCTGCAGCTGTAGACACCCAAATGTGTCTCCCCAAAACCAAACCCAGTGATGAATATCTTTCACGTCATTTGATTATCGAACGAAGTGAAAGTGTCGAAAGTCTAGTGATGCGGTTGTTTTTTTAAAATATCTTTCTTTATGTTTTTGAAAATATTTCTTTTATACAAAATTTATAAAAATAGCCAATCTAATTTAGTTTGGTCCATGATAAGAGTCCAATAATAGTGTAGTTGGGTTAGGCTCGAAAAGAGTTTTCCAACAATATATTATAAGCCCAATTCCGATGAATAATGGGGAAGTTATGGATTAAATTAAATTGGACCCGAAATGAAGTTTATATGCGGCCCAATGATCTAGAGGAGGACCTATTAATTATTATTCCTAAAGTTATTAGGATTGATTTTAATCTTCTAGAATATCTAGAAGGTTCTTTTAAATTCTAATGGAATTAGGATTGATAATTATATTTTAAAGAGTTTTATTTGGAATAAAATAAGTGTTTTATGATAAACCTGATTTTAATTTGATAAACACGGAATTTTCTGCTTAATATTATTAAGAAGAGGATTCCGCGTACAAACGCGTTTTATCTTTTAATTAGCGCCAAACGACAGTCTGTCGCCTGGCGCTAACATCTGTCGCCTGGCGCTGATGTCTGTCGCCTGGCGACAGATGCCAGTTTTATTCCGAATAATACTTGGTTTGTTTCCGGACTATTTTTCTATAAATAGGGGTCGTATCTCCCCGTTTTCATCAACAATTCACAATCACCAATAATCACCAATCATCTACTCTTTCTCTCTCTAAAGCTAGAAGCTTTCTCTCTCTCTTCTTTTTCTAAACCTTTCCTTCTTACAAAATTCCGCATTCACAAGTTCTAGATACACCTAGCAAAGTTCGAAGTTGCCTTCGCCCTAGACGTGAAAGGTTGATAATTTCTGAGGGTTTGGTCCCAAATCTCTATTTCAATTATTTAATTTAATTTGTTTGATTTATTATTTTCCTTGAAGTTACTAACGTGTGTATTTTGTTACTAGAAAGAGATACGAGGCATCAAAGTAAGTAATTTAATTACTTTATTGATCTTTTGATATAGAACTCATGCTTAGATTATTTTGTTAATTCCTAGTATCATGTTTAGGGTTAACTAATATTTCTAATATTATGTATGTTTATGATGCTTCCTATTTCTTTCCTTCTATCTTGTTAGTATCATGTTAGGGATAAAGCTTTGATCTTTAATGTTTAGTGACATGCTAGGGTTTGTTATTAATCTTATTGATATCATGCCTAGGATCTTGCTATTATTATGCTTTATTAAGAATATTATTATGATGATGATTGTTATTATTATTGTTGCTTGATATATACTGTTATTGTTATTGCTTGGTAAGATAATTAATAATCTTGTTTAGGCTAATATGATTATAATTCAAGTGATCACCAATAACAGTTTTGTTTGTGCATTAATATTCAACCAACATAGATTAAACAGGTTTAAGGTTAACCTATTGATTGTATGTTAGTCAGAAAGTGCACATGAATACGAGAAGAATAAAGTAGAATCCTATAATTAGGGCAGGTTCAATCTCTTTTAGGTCGAATTTGTACCTTTATCCCCGAATATCCAGTTATGGTTCCAAACCTATGGAGTTAGCAATCTCATGGATCGTGAAGGGGTGTAACCTTCACCCTGTGGACGGTTTACAAGTTCCTAAAACTTGTTGGCGACTCTTTTACTCTAGCTTCCTTCCCTTTGGACGCCACCATGCTTAAGTGTATGATCACAGTGGGGCTCAAGTGTGGGATGCTTGAAATATTCCCTACAGCAGCTGTTGCATAATTTTTCAGTTTGGTGGTGTTTTGAGCAACAGAGCAGATTTGAACAAGTTATAATTGCTATTTGGAAGGGCATATCTCCTTCAATTTCTGTCCAATTGAGTGATTCTTTTTTTTTTTTTGGTTGTTATTCAGTGTAGATTTTGAAATTTTATTGCACATTGTCCATCTTAAACATCAGTTCATAGCTATAACTAGATAAATTTCTCAAATTTTGTTTTGGATGTTGGAATACTCGTGGTTTCCCATTTAACATCCTAAAGATGCTATTCAGTGTATCAAGGCTGTGGAATTGACAAAAAAACAAAAAAAAAAAAAAAAAAAAAAAAAAAAACTAGGTATATTTGGTGAGAAAATAATTTTTGTTTCCTTCTTCCTCGGTTGATTTTGTTTGAAATTCAGCTGTGATTTTCATATTTGTAATGTATCTGACTCAAAGAGTAATAAATTTCCTGAATGCTGAAATAAAGGGAATTTAGAAACAATGCGTATTTTTTGTGAAATAATATTAAGGCTAAACGACTATATACATCCATAGCAGTTAAGCTGCAATCTACTGAGTCATTGATAAATCCTCGGGAAGTTGTATTATTTGCTAGTCTATCAGTGAAAATACTGTAACTTAGGTGATAAGACCTCTGATTGATTTTCCGATAAATTTTGTTGTGTACTATGTTTCATATTCCGTTACTTTGGTGATGAGTTTTTAATGGTTTTTGGGTGTTCATCCTATTTGATAGCTTTGCTTGTGCAGTTTTTTCACTCTTATGACGTACCATTAAGATTTTTATGTTTTAATTTTTCTGACATCAACAAAATTAGTACAATATGAAAGAAGTCAAAAGTGTATCAGTTGAGGATTGGCAGCATAGGCTGATTTTTAGATAGGCAAGTCTTGTTATGATGGGAAATTCCTCAAAAACTCAATTGTGTTGGATTTGTCGCTTGGGTCGGGAGTCGTAGAGCAGAAGATTTGTGGGTTACTGGTGGTAAAATCTGTAGGATCTTGCTATCTTGGTAAAATTGATATGAAATCGTATGTAGAATATGTTGTGAGCCTTCCCCTTTCCCTTGCTTCTGCTGCTACTTTACTTAGTGAACCTTTACTAGTGCCCTTGGTGGAGAAGTGTTGTCAGCCTTCCCCTTTCCCATGCTTGTGCTGCTACTTTCCCCTGCTGCTGCTGCTTTTGTCCCCTGCTGACTGGTGATGGCTGTGGGTTCATTGCAGGATTGCTAGTTTTAGGTGGTTTTAGGTTCGATTAGGGGGCAGTGGTGTTAGTTAGAGGCAAGTTAGTACGTTTTAGGTAAGTATTTGAAAGTTAGTCATTTTATATAGCTGGAATAGCGATAAAGAATACAGTAAAAAAAATATCCAGCATATATAGAAAATTAAAAAATTAGATAGCACCATTTAGAATTACCCATAAAAATAAATATGTAAATTAATTTGTCTTTTGGTCAAATTATTGCGTTGGATATGTATATAATGTGAGTCAACTACTCTCTAGTATTTTATGTTTGTACTTGTTAATTAGCGATGAATATAAAACTTATGCATATTCATTACATATAATGATATATCTTAAGAATTTTTGATATATTTTATTTCTATATCTGTATACTTGGACCATAATGAGCAGAAATTTTGCAGTTTGTTATCTTTATCCCTAGTATTTGTATAGGAATGTCATTTGTTATTGGCTGAGCACATACCTTCTTTACTAGCAATTAGTTAATTACTTGTGCTATGGAAGAAAGTGACTATTTAGTACAAAGATTCTTGTTAGCTAGGCATATCACTGGGCAGTTATGTGCTTGGTTACGTTTCTCCATGATGAATATTTTCTGTTTAACTTCTCTAAATTTGCATACTACTACTACAATAATAGTTCACATATCAAATTTTCTTCGCAGGTTGTTGATGATGTAGGCAGCAATGGTAAAAAGTAAATGAAGAGCGTGATTTGACTTCAAGCACTCTTATTATATATGTGTGGGTATTTAATTAGTAGCTTTGATAGCGTTGTGTGTAATTAGTTTGAACATCTTTTTTAGGAAAATATCTATATATCTCTGTATTCAAATACTAGACTTGTTTAGTTGAATTGGATGTATAACGTTTATATATATATATAACGTTATTATGTTAACAGATTTATATATATATGTGTGTGTGTATGTGTGTGTGTGTGTGTGTGTGGGTGTGTGTGTGTGTTTTTTTTATATATAATTTACTTTTTGTAAATACATTTTCATTAATTATGATTTTATATATTATTATTATTTTGTTTCTTCAAAGTTTATACAAGTACTTCATTAACTTAATTTTATCAATTTTCGTCCCAAAAAAAAATAAAAAAATAAAGGGGGAAATAGTGACGCTTTTATGCATCAAAGTTATTGGTGGGTATTTAAATTGGTGGAAATAATATATCATCATTTTGACACACAAAAATGCACAATTTTTTTAACAATGACTAACAAAAACATCACAATTTTTTGGGCATTAATAATGGAGGGAAATACATGCCCCCAATATGACACACAAAAGTGTCATAATTTGATAGTAATGACTCAAAAAAGCGTCATAATTTTTTTAGTAATAACACAAAAAAGTGTCATAATAATTTAGCATTGACACACAAAAGCGACATATTATACTTATAAATTGACACAAAAAAGCGTCAAAATATTATGGCTTCAAAAATTTTGACGATTTTAGAAAATTATGACGCTTTTTAAGGTCAATATACGTACAAAAAAGTGTCAAAATGTGCCTTGTTTTTTTGTAGTGAGAGTTGTCTTCGACTACGTTCCTTAGCTTGTGAAAGATGGTCATAAAGCAGCAGAAGATCGCTACAAGCGGAGCAATCTTCAATGGTGTTCCCTAGCTTGCGGAGGACTGTCACAGCAAAAAGTTGAGGACATCTACAAGCGGAGCGGTCTTCAGCGTTATCCCCTAGCTTGTGGAGGGAAGGTCGTCACAAATACATCAATAAAATCGGTTACTCCAGAGACGTGTACTCGACATTGCAAGATACGTGTTTCTAACTCTCTTATCTGTTTAAAATAACACTAGTTTGCAGGTATCGGCGTTACAAGAATGATTGAGGATCGCACAACGTTCTGAATCATCCTCCGTCCCAATCGCTACTTTGACTTTTGTTTTCGAAACTTACGTTTCTCCAAACTCAGTCAAATTGGGGCCTTCTGTAGACACCTGATTGTGTCTCTCCAAAAACCAAACCCAGTGATGAATATCTTTCACGTCATTAATTATCGAACGAGGTGAAATGTGGAAGAGTCTCGTGATGCACTTGTTTTTAATAAAAATACTTTTTTCTGTTTTCGAAAATATTTCTTTTAATACCTGATTTATGAAAGATGTCCAAACCCATTTAGTTTGGTTCTTGATTTCTAAGACTAGCCTTTTTCAAACACAATACCGCATTCACGAGTCTTAGACGCACCTAACCAAACTCGAAATTGCCTTCGCTCTAGACGTGAAAGGTTGATAATTTCTGAGGGTTTGGTCCCAAATCCCTGTTTCAATTATTTAAATTAATTGTTTGATTTAATATTTCCTTGAAGTTACTAACGTGTGTATTGTTTTGATAGAAAGAGATACGAGGCAACAAAGTGAGTAATTTAATTGATTTATTTCTTTAGAAAGCATGTTTAGATTGTTTTAATTCCTAGTATCATGGTAGGATGTTATTTATTGCTTTCTAGTATCATGTTTAGGTTGCTTCCTATTTCTTCTATCATGTTAGTGTCATGTTTAGGAATAAAGCTTTAATCTTTATTGTTTAGTGACATGCTAGGATTTGTTATTAATCTTGTTAGTATCATGACTAGGATCTTGCTAATTATATTATGCTTTGATGAGGTTATTATTACGATGATGATGATTGTTGTTATTTATTATTATGTTGCTTGATATTATTGTTATTGCTTGATCACGCCCTCTCTTGCAGGTTTAAAGGGAATTTGTACTTGAAATCACGCTTAATAAGATAATTAATAATTTTATTTAGGCTAATATGATTTTAATTCAAGTGGTCGCCAATAATAGTTTTATTTGTGCATTAATAATCAACCAATATAGATTAAACAAGTTTAGGATTAATATATTGATTGTATTTTAGTAAGAAAGTGCACATGAATATGAGAAGAATAAAGTAGAGGCCTATTTAGGGCAGGTTCAATCTCTTTTAGGATGGTTTTGTACCTTCATCCTCGAATATCCAATCATGGTTTAGGACCACTATTGATTTAGCGATCTCATGGATCGAGAAGGGGTGTAACCTTCACCCTGTGAATGATTTACAAGTTCCTAAAACTTGTTGGCGACTCTTTTGCTCTAGCTTCCTTCCCTTTGGACGCCACCATGCTTAAGTGTACGATCACAGTGGGGCTCAAGTGTGGGATGCTTGAAATTATTCCCTATAATAAGATTTAGTTCAAAGAAAATACATAACATAGAGCAAACATTTAGATTTAATATTAAAAGACCAAACTCTAATAGGAGCTAGTATTTTTGGTGTGGATTTCCTTATACTTTCCCCACTTTCCCTAGTTGCACAATTTAGCTTACATTCATACATCTAACATAAAATATACTCTTGAAAAATGGCAATATACTTGGGTTTCCGACCAAGTATATTGTTTAAAAAAATAAAAAAAATAATATAGAAAAAGTTAGTAATATAAATTGCAATTTATGCTTCTTTCACCACTTGTCTTACTCTTGCATTTCTTTTTTTCACTCGCTACCATTAGAAATCATTGGTTAATCTTTGAATATATTCACTTGTATCAATTTATTAAGTGTGAAATAAAAATATTTGGATTGAATCGATTTTGTATAGCTAGAATTGAAAGTTGCATTGTGATGATTAAAATATATAGAAATAACTAATTTGAAAATCGAATCATCAATTTAACAACTATGGATGTGTAAATGTGCAATTTAACATATCCATAGTGAGTTATGCACCAAATTGAAATCATTAAATTGATTTGAATTCTAGTTATGAATATATGAAAATTTTAATCCGGATTATATGTTTATATTTTTAATTGTGAAAAAATCCAATTAAAACTTTCATTAATTAACAACTAACTTAAAAAAACTAATGTCATATCTTTAATGGCTAATTATAAACCAATACTAAAGCATGAAAGAAAGCCCGAACTACATACAATCCACGATTAATTCTATCCTAAGACTAATTAGGTGTACATAGGTAGAATTATATATTAGCCCACCTTATTATTTACACAATCACACGTGATTATAACTCTTAACAAGTAAGCAAATAATCATTGGCAATACATCCTACAATTAAAGGAGTTGGCAAAACTGATGAGAAAACAAGGCTAATTTTTGGTTTGTTCGTTATTTTTTTGATTACCAATTTCAAGATAAGACCCTTTCTTTAACTCAAAGAGAGTTCCCTCTAGGTTTTCCTTGGGAGGGTTTGAGTTCTAGCTTTCTTGGCTAGGGTTTCCTTTTCTTTAAGGTTTTTCTCGATTTTGATTGAGTTTTTTCTCTTTTTTCCCTTTTCTTTCATCAATTTGGCTCTTTTCTTTGTCAAGATGGTGGAATCTGATCAAACCCTATATGTGATGGAGAAGGAGTTCAGTGAAAATAGTAATATTGATAATAAAAAACTGGAGGATCCTAATGAGGCTATCGATTGGGATGACACCGGGGAGGATGATGATGATGCTCGACTTGAACTTGCTCTAGTAGGTAAACTCTGGACTAGCCGTAATGTAAATCTTAATGCTTTCATTACTACGATTAAAGGAGTTTGGCAACCTAAACATGGAGTGGATATTACGAACATTGGAGAGAACTGCTTTTTATTTCCATTTTATCACTGGAAAGACAAACATCGCATTCTAGATGAACAACCCTGGCATTTTGACAGACATTCTCTAGTTCTTGGTGAGACGATCGATCCTGTGAAACCTTCCGACATTGATCTTTTTCATTTACCAATGTGGGTTAGGGTCTACAATCTTCCATTAAAAGGGAGATTAAACCTAGAAAATGTTGAAAAATCGTGAATAAATTAGGTATGTTTGTTAAATTGGATGTTGATGCTAAGGTAGGAATTGATAAGTCAATCAAAATTCGTGTTATGATTGACGTTCACAGACCTTTATTCAAGTATGTGCGTTTGAAATTGCGTGGTGGAATAGAAGAAGTTTTTGATATTAATTATGAAAAACCCCCTTTAATTTGTTTCTTTTGTGGAATGATGGGGCATGGAGTGAAGGAATGTGAGGAGTATAAGGAGATGGATGAGCCAACTCTGTCTTTCGGTACCTAGCGGAAGGCTTCGCCTTGGAAATATTCTTTGGGTGCAGGGGATGATCGAGAAGGGGTGGGAAATAAGTGTGCAAAAGCTCTGTTTGTGACCAAGCAGAAGAATCTTGGGAAGCCAAAATCGAGTAATGGGGAGTAGATTAACGAGGTTTTAAATAAGCTAGGGGATGTGGGGTTGAGTGGAAAGAAAGGGGAGGGAACACTTTAGAACATAAGAGAGAGTGATGCTTTTATTTTCATGAGTGGAAAAGAAGTACGGGCGAAGGAGGTACAACAGGGGAGTGATGAACCAGGATTGCAAAATACAACCTCTTTGAGCAAAAAATAGTAGCGTTCTCTAAGGGATTTCGATCACAATATGGAAGGCAGTGGCAATATAACTGGAGAAAATAGGAAGGCCCCTGATTTTGACAAGGTTGAAGGCAACAACATGAATATTAATGGTGGAGAAAGTAATAAAAGGAGAATTTCTGTGAACTCAAACAAGCAAGTGGCGGGCCCCACAAATTGGGCTTTCGGTGATCAATATGTTACGTCTTAACGTGAAACTGTAGGGGTTTGGGTGGCAATCCTATAGTTAATTCTTTGAAACGTATTGTATTTCTTGAATGCCCCCAATTAGTGTTTCTTTCTGAAAAAGGGTTAAAAGCTTCCGAGTTTGAGAAAATAAAATAAAAAACAAAGTTTGACAATGCTTTGGTAGTTGATTGTGAAGGGGAAGGAAAAGAAAAGGGGGCTTACCTTTGATGTGGAAGAATTCTCTAGATGTTGCTGTGAACTCATTCTCCCAAAACCATATTGATGTTGAAGTTAGTACTATGCAACAAGGAAAGTGGTGTTTCTCGGGTATTATGGTTTTTCGGAAGAAAAAAACAAGAATAAAACAGGCTTGCTTCTTAAGAACTTGTGGAATGGTCAGGGAATGCCGTGGCTGTGTGGGGGTGATTTTAACCTCATGATGCAATCAAGTGAAAAACAAGGTGGGCGTGCTTTTTGTAGTGAGGAGGCCGACATCTTTCGAGAGGCCATTGATCATTGTCAGCTTGAGGATTTGGGCTACATTGGGCATGACATCACGTGGTCGAATAATAGAGGAGGGGAGGAAAATATTCAAGAACGTCTTGATAGGTTCTTGGCAAACCGAGAATGGTAAGAGTGCTTCCTGGGCTCTTTTGTTACCCACCTTACAAAAAGAAAATCAGACCATTTACCGATTTTTTTGCGCATCAAAGAAGCTTTAAATACCCTGAGAAAAAAGAAAAAAAAGAAACTGTATAGATTTGAGGAAATGTGGTTGCGTGATGAGAATTATAGTACTATCATCTCAGAGGCGTGGGAGAGGGGAGGGGATTTGTGCTCAAATATTGCCTTCACTTCGTCGAAATTGAGCTCTTGGAGTATGGAAAAATTTGGTGATTTTATGAAGGAGCTGCAAGATTGTAAGGGGCAAATAGAGAAACTTATAGGGGAATGTTAATCGAAGGAGGTTATAGCCCAAATGAGAGCCATTGATGATCGTATAGACAAGTTAGAGAGGAGGGAGGAGATGTATTGGAAGCAACATGGTAGGCAAGATTGGCTCAAATATGGAGATAAAAATACTACATTTTTCATACAAAGACGAAGCAGAGAGCTAGCTGAAATAATATAAAAAAAATTCATGATGTTGCTGGGAACGAGTTTGTGGTTGAAGATCAGATTACTGAAGTTCTAGTGAATTATTTTGAGACCCTCTTTGCTGGAAACAGTAATATCGAGCCGGATCCTGTTATTGCAAAGGTGGAGCCATTGGTTAGCGAGCGGCAGCATAGCAATCTGGCGGCTCCTTTTTGTGCCGAGGAAGTGAAGAACGGGTTGTTTCAAATGCATTTGACGAAGGGCCCTGGCCCCGATGGTATGTCTACTATTTTTTTCCAGAAATTTTTGGATATAGTGGGAGCGGATGTGATTGATAAGGTGCTAGATATTTTGAATAATAATGGTGATTTAGGTTCTATTAATCAGACTCATATTGTTTTAATCCTGAAAAATAAGGAGTGTGAGTCTCTTGTTGATTATAGGAATATTAGCTTGTGTAATGTGTTGTATAAAATTGTCACTAAAGTTCTAGCTAATAGATTGAAGTTAGTCCTTCCCTACATTATTCATGAGTCGCAGAGTGGTTTTGTTCTTGGGAGATTGATTTCAGATAATGTTTTGGTGGCGTAAGAGTGCTTTCATTACCTCCGGAAGAAAAAAAAATAGGGAAAAAGGCTTTCTGAGTCTTAAGCTCGACATGAGCAAAGCTTACGACAAGGTGGAGTGGGAATTTCCGGATAAAATGATGATTAAATTGGGCATGCCGAAATGTTTTTTTAGATTGATTATGAAATGTGTTAGCTTTGCAGAGTTCGATTACTGGTCAATGGGCAACCATCGAGGAGTTTTAAGCCTATTCGGGGGCTTAGGCAAGGTGATCCTCTTTCACCTTTCCTGTTCATTATGTGTGCAGAAGGATTGTCGACTTTGATTCGTGATGCTGAGAGTAGGAATATCATCCATGGGGTTAAAATCGGGAGAAATGTCAATCCGATTTCTCATTTATTTTTTGCGGATGATAGACGTCTTTTAGTGAGAGAAATGGAGGAAGAGGTGGATGCTGTGCTTGGCATTCTTTCTACGTACGAAGTGGCTTCGAGTCAGAAACTGAATATGGATAAATCAAAGGTGTCTTTTAGCCAAAACATTGAGCAAGAACCGAAGAATATGCTTTAAACTTTTAAGGCTGTCGAAGGACATGATAAATATCTAGGATTGCCAACTTACATTGGCGGTTCTAAGAAACAGGTTTTCCAGATTATTCAAGATCGGGTTTGGAAGAAACTTAAGGGGTGGAAAGGAAATTTCTTGTCACAAACGGGAAGGGAGGTGTTGATTAAATCAATCGCTCAAGCTATCCCTACTTATGATATGCAGTGATTTGCTATTCCCACTAGCATTATTATTGTAATTGAGAAATTATGTTGGCAATTTTTTTGGGGTCAGAAACGTGAAGAGAGGAAGCTATGTTGGATTGCTTGGGAAAAATTGCAAGTCTCAAAAAAGGAAGGGGGGCTCGATTTCAGAAATATGAGGAATTTTAACAATGCCCTTCTTGCCAAGAAAGCATGGAGAATCCTTACCTAAAGGGGATTCTTTAGTGGAAAAAGTTCTTAAAGGGAAATATTTCCCTCATACGTCACTGTTGGAGGCAAATGAGTTCGAACGCGAGTCATACTTGGAGATCAATTCTGGGTGCTCGTGAGGTGCTAGTTAAAGGTTTAAGGAAGGTTGTGGGAAAGGGATCGACTATTCACATTTGGGATGATCCCTGGGTTCCCAATCTTCCAAATTTCAAGGTGGTGTCGAGTCGAGGACTGGAAGAAGGGGCTCCCACTTAAGTCCGAGATCTTTGGGTCGACAATTCTTGGGATTGTTCAAGTTCTCAATGTGATGTTTACTTCCATGGAAGTGAGTGAAATATGCAAACTCCCTATTCCCCTTTTCAATCGGAATGACTCTTGGGTTTGGCATTACACAAAGGATGGGAATTTCTTTGTTAAGAGTGCTTACAATCTGATCACCACGGAGCAACAAAATGCTGCAGCTACCACCTCCAATGTGGCGTGCAATTTGGAATGGCAGATTGTCTGGAATGCAGAGGTCCCACCAAAGATAAAAAATGTCGCCTGGCGTGCTATCAAAGGGGTTGTGGCTTCTCGATACATTCTGCTGAAAAGAGGTATGAATGTCGACCCTATATGTCCGATGTGTGGTTCTGAAAATGAGAGTGGGCTGCATATGCTTGTAATGTGTGCTGAGGCCAAGCGTATATGGTATCTTTCACCGTTACGTTTGGTTGTTGATAATTATGTGGGCGAGTCTTTTGGAGATTGGTGTTGCTCGTTCAGGCATTGTCACAAGGATGCACATTGGTGGGATTTATTCTGGTGTGTTTTATGGGGAATTTTGCTACGGAGAAATGGGTGGTCTTTCGAAGGCAAAAAGAGAAATGTGGAGGAGGTTATTCACAAAGTTGTTGGCATGGTGGGTGAGTATACCATGGCTCGGGAAGGTTCAGGCATGCCGCACCCTTCACCTCTTTTGGAGACAAGGTGGAAACCCCCTGAACATGGGCTGATTAAAGTGAACTCTGATGCTGCGGTGGGTGATGTGATGGTGTCTACTTGTCTTCGTTTGATGGGTAGTTTTGATGATAATGTTGCCGAGGCGTTAGCTATGAGACACGCATTATCCATCTCTATGGAATCGGGCTTTAAAAAGGTGTGTTTAGAGACGGATTGCATCAAGCTGTACTCTCATTTTTCGAGGGGTTGTGCTCCTAACACTACCTTTGGTCTGGTTGTTAACGATATTCTCCAGCTTGCTTGTAGTTGTATCTCCTGCTCTTTTTCTTTTGTTGAAAGAAGTGGCAATTGTCTTGCCCATAATCTTGCTAAGTTAAGCCTCTCCTTTCATGATCTTAGAGTATGGATGGAGGAGGTCCCTAATGAAGGAGCTACCTCAGTATTTGATGATTTAAACTCCTTGTTTGAGTAATAAAGTTTCGAGAGCAGTTTTTGCCAAAAAAAAAAGTTTACCGTAAGTCCCTTGTTTTTTTTTTTTTATCTAATGGAGGTCCCTTCTTTTTTTTTTTTTTTTTTTTTTTTTTTTTTTTTTTTGTAAAATAAGAAATAAAAAGGGGTATGTAATTTTCACTTTTTTATTGCTAGTTTTCAAATTCAACACGATTACTACAATTATGATAAATTTAAGTTGGTAAACTTTTGGGTGAGACGGATTCACCGTAAGTCCGCCGCCATGACAATAAAATCTCATGAGTGCTGAAATACAACACCTTCTTAATTTAATGTCGTCATTATTCTCCGATGAACGACGATCCTTTAGCTCCGACGCAACTTTCTCCGGCACCGGTTGTTCCTCCGGCGAGGAAGATGGCATCGTTTTGAAGGCGGCGATAGCAAGCGCGTGTTCTTCTTCAATGGCGGTGGTAAGGTGAGCACAAAGCTTATCGAGCTCGTCGATAAGAGAAATGATAGCGGGTTTTGAATTGAATGAAATTAGAAGCCTCGACCTCCATTGTTGTAGAAATTAGAAGGTTAAATGGAATGGGATTATCGAGAAGAAGTAATCAAAAGATCAGAGATGAAGACATCCGTGAAAATGAATAATGTAACACCCCCAAATCTCCCTCTACGGAAATACTAGTAAAATACGTATAATTAGACTATAGAGATAGACTTAAGCGTATTACCGCTGCTGATTATGCAAGGCTACCAAACTTACTAAATAAAACCAGTACTTTGTAGCGGAAAAACTTCAATACTCTCTTATTAATAAACCATAGAAAGTAACCATTGTCATGAGTACTCATAAATAAAGACAAGGACCAACATTCCTAATTTAGATGAAGACATTCCCGGGACTCCATATGCTCACATATTGACTCCACCTGAAATTAGTCAACACTGCTTACCATTAAGGCAAACAGGGTGAACCAAAACAAATAAGAAATACGAATTAGGAAAATATGCTAAGTAGGATAAGTGCAAGATAATTAAATTCAATTTATTAGCAAACATTTTTTAAAATTCAATACCAATAATTAATCCATAATTCCAACTCATGATTCAAAACCAATTTCAATATTTCAAACAATTCCAATAACTCAACAATTCAATAATAATTAATAAAACCAATTTCTTTTTAAATCCAATTCCTTACCCAAGTGTGCACACCCCCCAAGCTAGTTTCGTTATGTTACAAGGCTATTCTGGAGGAAAGAATCGGTCATACAAAGTCCAAAGTCTTATCAAGCAAATCCGTATAGTGGGATTACTATCATGCTTGTAAGCTTTGATAATAATAATTCAATAAAACCAATTTCTTTTTAAATCCAATTCCTCACCCAAGTGTACACACTCCCCAAGCTAGTTTCCTTATGTTACAAGGCTATTTTTGAGGAAAGAATCGGTCATACAAAGTCCAAAGTCTTATCAACCAAATCCGTATAGTGGGATTACTATCATGCTTGTAAGCTTTGATAATAATAATTCAATAAATCAGTAAATTCCAATATAATCAAAACTCCTTTTTATTTAATTCCATATTCTTCCAAAGTCAAACCTTTTTAAACATGATTAATAATTTTAATTAATCAAAACATGATATAAAATCAATATTCAATTTATTTATTTAAAACTAATTATTTAAACAAACTTTTATTTCACAAATCACAATTCTATTAAAAACCATTCAAGACATGATATCAAGATCAATTTATTAAAACATATATTAAAATCATACTTTATTTCATAAATCATAATTCAAATCAATTTAATTTAATCACCAATAAAATCATATAAAACATGCTATTCAAACAAATCACTTTCAAAGGTATCTAGCCACCTAAACGTACCTTGATCCTGGCTAGCAAAAATAACACAAAAGGACCTCAAGAACCTTGATTTATTCCGATTTCTTTCCTTAGTTAATCCTATCTTTTAGCTTTATTATACTCTTTAGGATTATAATTTCATTATCTATCATATTAGAACCCTAGTTTTCTCTATAGACTTTATTTTTCATTGTAATTGAAGATTTTACATTCAAGATTCTTCGTCGTTTTACTCCCATAATTCAAGATTGTTAATTATCTTTAATTCCTTTGATTGTTAATTATGTTTTCCTTAATTTTTGTTATTGTTTTTCATTAATATGTGTGAGTAGTTTCCTAATTCCAAGATCTAGCGGAACTCGAATGTGGTTAATGCATGATTTAATTCTAAATTCTCTAATGATAATTGCAATTGATATGCTTAATTGATTATGCTCATGCCAATACTAGATTAGACATAATTAGTATTATTATTAATCCACAATTTTAATCGCCACGGGAGTTGGGTTTTGATGGGTTTCAATAGATCAATTAAGGTTTTGAAGTTCATCACGAGAGTAGTTGAACGGATGATTAGGAAGTTAGAGTAATGTGCTTAATGTCTCTAATTTGCATGATTCCACGAGAGTAGGCTTGATTGTGATTAGGGAAGCCATTGATAACTCAAGAGTGACCTTTGGTATTTTCTAGGGATTACTTTTCCTCATTAATCAATTGAATTATGTGTTAGGGGTAGAACAACTATTGCATTAATTGTATTCACGGTGATTCTTGATCTTGGATGTTTTAGCATTTGATTTATTATATTACTTAGATTTAAAAGCTTTAATTAGTTCTTTAGTTATTAATTCTCAATATTAATTTGGTTACTTGCGTAGTATTAATTTGAGTCTGTTTAATTAGTTGTACCTTAGTCTCTTGGGATTCGATCTTTACCTGCCTATCTACATAGTAGTGGTTTTGTTAGGTTATTTTTGTTAGGTACATGACACGCTTATCAACTACGGTATATAAGACTTTTGACCGGATCCAATCCTCATTTTTTTGGTTTAATATATGAGGGCTAGACACTTGGAACTAAGGGTAAGCATCCACAATGGATAGCTACATCTCTTGTAGCTTCGGGTTGCTACATCATTATACTCAAACTATAACAATTTAAGATACAACCTCCATAATGGTAAGCTACAACCTTTTATTAGAAAAAGAAAGGAGAAATAAATAATGCAATCAAAGAAATCACAAACAATTTATTTATTCAAAGTGGAAAAGACTTAAATACATGTTTTAAGTGTGGGTTATGTAGTTTCACCAAAGTTACAACCTTTGTAGCTCCACACTGATAAGCTACTAGGTCAACTATTGCAAGCGAGTAGGGGTGTCAATTTGGGTAAACAGTTCGAGTTTGGGTTGGGTTTATCAGTTTCGGGTTATAACGGGTTGAAATAATTAGCGGGTCGGTTTGGGTCGGTTTTGAAAATTATCGGGTTAGTTCGGTTGGTGTTTTTAATTGCAGTTTCTATTCGGATCGGGTCCTTATCGGGTCGGGTTCTAGTCGGTTCGGATCACAATCAATTTGGGTTGAACTGGGTTAGTTTGAAAACGGGTTTAGCCCGTTTAAAGTGGGTTTCGGTTAAAAACAGCTCGGTTCTTAATCAGGTTGGGTCGTAATTGGTTCGGGTCATAATCAGTTTGGGTTAAACTGGGTCGATTCGAAAATGGGTTTCGGTTCAAAATAGATCGGGTGAAATCGGGTCCAATCATTATCGTTTCAGTTTATATTGAACTTGGTTGGTTTGAAAACGAGTTTACCCAATTTGAAGCGGGTTTCAGTTCAAATCATATCGGGTTAAAATTGAGTCGAATGATTATCGAGTCGAGTTAGTCAGATAACGGATAGGCCAGGAATGGGTCATATTATAATCAAGTCAAGTCATAAATAAGTTGGGTTTATCGAGTAGTGGGTTGAAACGGATTAGATCATAAACATATTGGGTTACTTGTTGTAAATGACTCAGTCATAACGGGTTACGGGTTGTAAATGGTTCGGTCACAACGGGTTACGGGTTGGAACGATTTAGATTTATGGGATTTTTGCCGGGTTTTAACGGTTTTCAGTTTAAAATGGGTCGGGTTACTATCGGGTTTAGACGTAATCGGTTTGGGTTGCTTTCAGTTTCGGGTTGTAACGGTTTGGCTTCATAACGGGTCGGGTTAGTAACGGTTCGCACAAATTCAGTTCAGTTCAGTTTCGGGTTGGAAAAAAATTGGGTCGCGTCAGTTTTCGGTTTCCAAAAAACGGGTTTTAAACAATTCAGTTCCTTTTCGAATCGGTTCGAAACAGTCGGGTTTAACGGTTTAGGTCAGAAACTGACAACTCTACAAGCAAGCTAAGGACTTATTATATACCACTGTGGATAAGATAATCCCCACTTCAAGCACTTTCATTTGGCAAGCAAGATTCTAACCCCAAATCTCTAGGATTTGAGGTAAAATTTCTTATTAAGTGAGCCAAAGTTTGCTTGGTCTTTATGGAATTTAGTGACACCTCTTTTTTAATCTGTACTAAAATATTAAAAGACGTTAATATCCATGTGCCACGTAGATACTTTTAAATTACGCCACATCACTTCACAAACACTTCATGACGCCACATCACCTACCCAACATCTTTTTATGCCACATCATTATTGAATTAACCTTTATCGTTACAACACATCACCCAAGCAACCCACATTACTTCATATAAATATATAAGGTTAAAGGGATTCAATCACCCAACCACTTATAACGAAGTTGGTTATTTAACCTTATTAGCCCATTATCAAGCATGTTATAAATGTGAAAAAGAAATGTACATAAGTGAACACCACATGTCGATTTCATATATCAAAATCCTTATAAAAAAATATCCCAATTGCATGTTTATAAAAGTAGCAAAGGGCAACAATCGGGCTACTCAGCTCACTAGTTAGGGCCTGTACCGAACTAAACTGAACTGAACTGAACTTATTAGAGCTGAATTGAACTGAACTAAACTGAACTGAACTTATTAATTAGTGATTTTTAACTACTGATTAATGATCTTTGATAATTTATTATTATATATATGTGTATATACAAATATACATATTAAAATATTTAAGAAAAATATAATATATAATTAAAATATTTATGAAAAATATATTAAAAACATGGAACCCCAAAACATTTTAAAAACATACTATATAATTAAAAAAAAAAATATTAAAATGACAAAAGAACACAGAACACTTTTTTAAAAATTCTCAAAATGAAAAAAATAAAATAATTAAAAAAAAAAAAACCAAAGAGTTAGGCCGGTCTTATTTAAAACTAACTTGATCCTATTTTTACTCCTAGCTCGTCAAATAATGAAATACGATATAATAGTCATTAAGTGAAATATGGTATAACCGTATAATAGTCATTATTATTATTATTATTATTATTATTATTATTATTATTATTATTATTATTATTATTATTATTATTATTATTATTATTGTCGTTGTTGTATATAAGCTTAAAAGTATGAAATTTGGCTTTATATCATTAGCAATATCATTAGACATAAACTGAACTGAACTGAACTTATTATAGCTGAACTGAACTGAATAGAACTGAAATTAATCTGATGAGAACAGACCCTTAGTACGTGAAAACATGCTCTCTTGTTTTTTCAATAAAAACTTAAAAATAAAAATATCTCAAATTTATTCAATAATTTATTACAACCTGTATTTGTTTAAACCCATCACTTTGACTTTTCTACTTTTCATATATTGAAGTTAACTAGTATGGAGTATTATTTACAATATATACACCCTTCGTTCTTTTTTGTTCAACTCATTTGCATTTTATGCGGTTTTCGACACGTGTTTGACCAACATCTTTAACTACGTACTAATGTAAATTTGATGTCTAGATACAAATCATTGAAACACTCCAACAAGATCACACACGATCATTTGTAATTTGTACAAAAATAGCCATCGTCGGTCAAAGTTTGACCCTATACATGGTAAGTGAGTATTACACAAAAAGAACGAGATAGTATAAAAATGTGATTGTGTGAAATGTCATTTGATTAATCACAATGCATGAAAAGTATTGATTACTGCCATAGAATTTTCATAGTGTGAGGTCAGAACAATTTTGGCCAGCCACATCAAACCATAAGTTGTAATTTTTTACATTCATTTATCACCAAATATTTGTCGTTAAGGTTTTTTTTTTTTTTTTTTTTTTTTTTTTTTTTTTTTTTTTTTTTAAATATTAAAGATTCAAAAAATATACGTTAAAAACAATTACATAATAACTCACTTGATAATGTTTCTTCTCACAATAAAAATATACAAACTTTAAAATTAACCTGGTTCACATTAACTTATTATAGACATTTCACATTAGATACACTATATTTGTTTTATTAATAAAAAATAAGTTATTATATTAAAATAAAGGTTATTATGTTACAATTAAAGCTATTGTGGCATCATAAAGACTATAAGAGGTTAATTTATTTTTTTTATATACTGGTAAATATAAATACTACTTCCGTTTCAATTTTTTGCAACTTTGAGGTATTATTTGTGAGATATAAAATATTTCAAAGTTGTAAAAAATATGAAACGGAGGTAGTGATAAAGATTACTATGTTAAAATTAGGGTCACTATATTCAACATTGCGTCGTACTTTACACTTACAATAATATTAAGAGTCACACATATTTTAATAAATATTACTATATTAAAATTAAGGTTATTATATTAAAGTCACTATATTTAATATAATGTCAATTGCGTGCATATAAACTTTAGATCCGCAACAATATATTATTGTGGTCCACGGAAGTTTTTCCCATGAAAATATGCGATAAAAGTTTAATTAAGTCTAATCATATCAAAACATCACACTATAATCAAACTAAATACTAGTACAAAAGATTCAAATGAAAACTTAATATGTATGGATAAGATAGAGGACTGTTTCTTAACTTTAGTTCTTTTAATCCCTTTTGGCTCCCGATTCAATCCCCCCAAGAAAAGTATGCACGGACATGTGAGGTTGGTTAAGCAAATACATTATTTCATTTAGAAAATACCAACTGTTGGATCAAGTAACAAATTGTAGTCATTATACAACTAATGTGATTATATCTTGGAATAATAAACTTCATTTGTCAAATGACGACTGACTAATAGTTGGCAGCTTGTTCAACGTCCAAGTGTCCAACTCGCTACAATATTACTAGATTTTTTCTTTAAATACTTCATCTATCAAAATTTAGTTGTTTATGGACGGATCAATTTTTGACCGAAAAAAAAGGAAAAAAATGGTTATCACCTTGACAGGTGTTATAAATTGATCCGTCTATAAATAACTTGACTTAGAGTCTGTTCATATTTACTAAATTAAATTGAAATGAACTGAACTGATTGGAACTGAATTTAACTGAATTGAACTCAATTGAAAAGAGTTGAAATGATTATAAGAGTTGAAATGAGTATTTTATGAGAGAAGAAAATTAGGAGTTGAGCTGAAGTGAACTGAACTGAAGTGAACATGCCCTTAATTCAAAATGTTCTGATCTAGAAAATTTAATCTGTATGAATATAATAATCTAGTATGAGTCAAACTTGCAATGAGCTGTCTTAATTAAACCCGACATGAACTCAAATTGATATCTCTAATTTCCTTGAGTAATATTCTCAAGATTAACTATTAACGTGATAATTAAATATAAATGATATAGTAATTTTAAAAACACCTTGTCCAGTTATTAGCGTCATATTTAATCATGGTGCCTCCAAATAAAATGGTCCTTCCACTGATTACTGTATTAAGTATGATTATACTCATGTTAATCACTGTCAACATTGTCGACAAATTATCCATAACTTATTCTCTATTATTAGTAATGCTATAATCTTTTCCTTATTCCGTTGACACTTGACATTTAGTTTTGAACCATTGTTTTTCCAAGAAACGACTTCTATCTCTATATATGATCATAATATTCCAGATAATTGAACCAATTCCACAACTATGCCATGCTTCTATTGTACTTGGTAATATATAATTCATCCCCAAATTGTCTAAAATTATTTAAATTAATCTGAACAATTCTTTTGAGTATGCTTTTTTATATAACCCTACAATTCTTTTGAGTATGCTTTTTTATATAGCCCTACAAGTGGAGTAAATTGTATAATACTCCCTCCGTCTCTTAATACAAAGCCTCTTTTGGTTTTTACACGGGAATTAAGAAAGTTGTAAATTCTTTAAAACTAATGATTAAAATTAGATATGTGCATGTGGGGTTAGAGAAAGATAGAGAGAAAGAAAAAGTGGTTGGAAATAATTAAAGAGGTAGAGAGAGAAAGTGTTGAAAATTGATGTTAAAAGTACAAAAAAGTAAAGGAAAAAAATGACAACTCATAAAAAAGAGGGTGATAATGTCAAAAAATACAACCTTTAAATAGAAAGAGACATTATATTTTGATTTACCCAAAAAAGAAATGAGGCTTTGTATTAAGGGACAGAGGGATACTACGTATTCTTTTGAAAATATGAAATATTACTAGTTGAAAGTCCTCTCTGATTTCAAAGTCATGTATATGAACTTTTTTCTTATAAAAAAATTATTGGGAAATTCTCTTTGATAACCATGTAATTTTTTATTTTCTCAGTAGTAAATTGTAAAAATTCTTATTATATTAATCCAATGGTGACATAAATGAAATTATAAGTTTAACCCTAGTTAACTAAATACTTAAGTACTAATTTAACGATAATCCTCAATTCTAGATTTCCCTCCAAAACCCTTCAACCCAAAAACTACTGCCCTAGCAACCAGAACTACCGCCAAACAACCATAACCGTCATCGCCGTCACCACCAGATTCACCACCTAACCATTGACACCACCACCATCAACCGACCCAACTTCACACCCCACCCAAATCGCCCTAAACCCACTTGGAAAAACCTATACTCCCTGAAAACTACCCATCGAAAACACCCTAAACCCTCCCGGCCTCCAAAGCCTCAACAACACGATCAAAGGAGAGAGAAAATCAGCACATCGTTAATCACCTTCTGCCGGTGATTCTATGGTAACGGCAATCGGTGATCCTTCTTCTTCGTTGGATCTCTAATTTCTACAATTTTCACTTAATTCAATTGATTATCAACCTAATTTTCCCAAATTCAACTGCAAGAATCTTATTCAGTTTTTTAGACTTGATTTTCTGATTAATTTGCAGGACAATATTTAGTAATTTACCCTAAATTCATTCCTAAGTACAACATAAAGGAAATTAACACAATTTGAAGGTGGAATTGCAAAAATTAAGAAGAGTTAGAGCCGAAATATAACGAATTTCGTTTAGGGAGGAAAGATTGAGGATTTGAGGGATTATTTGGGGATGGGGTGGTGGTTCAAGGGGAAGGAGAGACTAGGCAAAGGTGGGGGAGGTCGGCGCACTAGCGAGGGAAAGGCTAAGCATTGGCACTGGCGTGAGTGGGGGCGGAGGAGAAGTGGCTGTCAACGAGCAAAGGTGGCGATTGGGTGGGAGCTTGTTCAGAAAGTGAGAAAGGTAAGGAGGAAGAAAGAGAGGAGGATGAAGATGATGATATGTACAGGCTGGGTTTGAGTGAGGATATTTTAGAAATTTGAGTGTATTAAGTGAGGACATTTTAGGAATTTCATTTTTTTATTTTAAAAAAATGTTCACCATGGTTGAGCTCTCACTAAAGTGTTTCATTAAGTTCACCATTGAATAATTATAATTAATTAAAGTTTATCAAGGATAATAAGAATTTTTACAATTTACCACTGAGAAAATTAAATAATACATTGCTACCAAATAGAATTTCCTAAAATTATTTTATTTTTTTCGGATGTCTAAATATAAATTTAGGCCCTGTTCGCTTCACCTTATTCATACTGAATAACTGAAATTATTTTTGCTAAACTTACATTATTAATTTTTATTGAACATAAATTATTTTTGCTGAATTGAAATTATTTTTATTGATGAATATTATTTTTTAAGGTAAAGTGAACATGACCTTAGTAATTGTTGAGATAAATGTTGTTCTTTGCCAACAAGTCAAATACTCTATCTTATTCTAGAATATTACGGGGCTGCCCCTACTATTACTGATCATACTTTGATAACTTTGCCAATGTAACAACAACAAATAAGTAAAGATGTAATCCCTGAAGAAGTTGAGCAAGAATTGAATTAATTAACTAAAGAAATGAACAAAAAAAAACATAGACAAAGGATGTAAACGCTTTCCATTAAATGAAAGATAAAGTCAAGGCTATAATTGTATTACAAGAGGAGAAAATTACCTCCATGTTCATACAATTGGAATGATCGAACGTTGTTTAAAACATGCTAAGTAAATCCTAAATAATCACTTAATTGTCTACTTTTCTCTGTAATCCTTCATCTATTTATAGGAAGAAACTCCTTAAAAATCTTATCTTGGTCTTCTCTTAATGCCCTTCTAACATCTTTGTTAAGTTGCTGGCCATAGTTAGGGAAAGAAGAAATAACCTTGAGTTCTCTAGCGCAGCCCTTAGTTACATTACCATCTTACTTAACTGGAGTTTCATCCGAGGAAGATGTACTTTTCATTCTTTTTCTCCTTTACTCGTTTGATGATGTGTAAGTCTGGCGACATTTTATTGTTATTGCCACTTTATGTGAACATTGAACATAATAATTTATTTTTAGCTTTAGGCTCCATCCTATTAGAAAAACTCTTTATATGTTTGTTTAGGTGTAAAGAAGTTTCGCTATTATCTTCTGACTTAGAAAATATTAGAAGACCCCTGTGGTTGATCGCTTGTTGGGGAAATTTGTACACCATATTGTGCATGGAAAAAACCAGAGTCAAGATAATGAAGGGAATAGCCGATGAGAAGACTTATTTTACCTCTAAACAAGATTGTAGCGAGAAATCTTCGAAGGAACATTGCAACTCATCTGATGAGATATGTTAAATTATTATGATCATCAAAAGCTCCCTGTCTCTAAGCTCCCTGTCTCTGACCTAGTTATGTGTTGCCTTCTGAAGTTACTCTTTGCTATGAAACTAGCATGTTTGGTCGTAAAGATAACCCTGATGACTTAACTTTATTGATTTTTGGCGCTATCCCAGATGTTGTATTTCTTTATAAGAGATTCTCTTTTCTGTTTTGTTTTTGCTGCAAGGGTTTTACCTACTGCTGAAATAGAACATTTTGGTTTTAAGGCTTACAATCTTAATATGATCCTAGACAGTTTGGTCTGTGCCAATCAGCATTAGCCATTCCTTTCATTATAGCTTGTAATGTGCCTTGGTAATCAAGGCTAATTTTCTATAAAGAGGATGTTTAGACTAGTGAAACACTAAATCTCTTGTAATAATAGCCCACCAAACCTAAGAAAATCCTAATTTTTGAAACACTTTTTAAGTGTTGGCCACTCACACATAGCTTGGATCTTCGCTGGATCGACTGAAACTCCCTCTTTGGAAATCACATGGCCCAAAAAGCCACTTTTCCAAACCAAAATTCACATTTTGACAACTTAGCATACAATTGATGCTCCCTCAAAAGCAACAACACTTGTCTCAAATGTTCCTCGTGCTCCTCTTTATTTCTTGAATAAATCAATATATCAAACACCACCACAAACGTATCTAAGTACGACCTTAAATCCGATGCATCAAGTCCATGAACATAGCTGATGCATTGGTCAACCCAAATGGCATAACTATGAACTCATAATGACTATAAAAGGTCCTAAAAACACTCTTTGGAATATCTTGATCCGCAATCCTCAATTAGTGATAACCTATTCTCAAATCTATCTTCGAAAAGATTCTGGCTTCTCTCAACTGGTCAAAAAGATCATCATTCCTCGACAATGGATACTTATTCTTCCTGTAACTTGATTCAACTCATAATGTCAATACATAACCTCAGAATTCCATCCTTTTTCTTTCCAAATAACATTGGAGCTCCCCATAGTGAGGAACTAGGTCAAATGTAACCCTTTTCCAACAAATCATCTTATTGAGTCTTCAGTTCTTTCATTTCAGCTAGAGCCATCCTATAAAAGGCCTTGAAAATAGGTCCAATTTCAAGCACTAGGTTAATAGTGAACTCAACATCCCTCACTAGTGGCACACCAAGAATCTCATCCGAAAATACATCAGGAAACTCCTCTATAACAAGAATACCTTCATCATTATTTTCTTTATCACTTACCACTTCCTGAATACTACGTATATACAGGGGTTAACCCTTCTTATTGAACTTCTGAAGTTGCATTACAAAAGTAACCCTTAACCCTGAACTCTTCCCTTCCCTTTTGTAAGTTAACCAGGTCTTACTTGGGCTATACGAATTAACTTTATGGGTTACACGATCAATTTGGGCATTGTACTTTCCCAACCAATCAATACCCACAATCACATCGAGATCCTTCAAATCGTACTAGATCAAATTAGACAAAAATTCTACCCCAGAAATTGAAAGAGGTACACCTCTAAATAACAAAGAACAGTTCCTTACTTTCCCAAATGGAATAGAAACATCTAGAGAAACCTACTCAGGACTCACTAACCCAAGACACTCTACCACTATCTTAGAAATAAGAGAATGAGATGCACCTGAATTAAATAAAACTTTCACAAAGAAGGAACATATGAAGAAAGTTCCAATTACCACATCATTAGAATTTTTAGCCTCACGACTGTTCATCGAATACACGACCCCTATCGCAATGCCACTAGTTCCGTCCTTAGGTGTAGGTCCACTAGATTAGGGTGATTTGGTAGGAGCACTAGACTCTTTCACCTTTCTCGACTTAACACTGACCTCCTTCTTGAAACACTTGTACTTACGATGTCCCAACTTCTGACAGTAACAACAAGTCACTAGGTTCCCATCACAATCCTTCTTTGGGTGGTTTTTCTCATACCGCTTGTGGAAATACTTCCTCTTAGGTCTCTCACCATCTATGTGGTTCCCATTCCCCTTGGCATTGGCCGACTAGCCCCAATTTCCCATCCCAAAATGCCCATTGTTGTCCCTTTTTCCTCTAGTTTATTCATTCCCTTTATAGTTCTCATTGGGCTTATGTCTCTTTTCACCCCCATGTAAAGTGTTTGAGTTCTTCCTCTCCTCTCCTGAATGCTCCGTTTCCCTCCTTAATCCCATACAGGTGGGCTCCACGACCATATACTTCATTTAGGGTCTCAAGATTCACCCCTTAACTTCCTTTGGAGGGTTAGGGTCAAGCCTTGCACAAATCTCTAAGCTTTGATGGCTTTAATTAGAACAACTTTCGGGGAAAACCTCACTAACTCAATAAACTTGTTGTAATATTTATTGATAGACATATTCTCCATCCTAAGATTTGTAGACTCCATAAATTCTTGTTTCCTCAAGTTTTCTAGGCAAAACTTATCCCTCACGGCTAATTTGAACTCATCAAAGTTAGGTCTCTTCAACAAGTCAGCTTCCTTCCTCAAATCGTAAGTACCATTGTTCACCCTCAACTTAATTAGGCAATTAATGGCATTAAGTAGCTTGTTTAACTCCTTAATCTAGCTTTTAAGACTGGTTGTGTCATCCTTCCCTAAATAAACAGGTAGTTTAGCTATTGTTATTCTTGTAAAAGTCTAACTTTATGAGTCAAAGTCAGAATGACGATTTCCTTGGTTCACTACTTGCGTGATGTTTTCAACTATATAGGTCAACTTATTAGGGACCTTACCTACTTTGTAACTAGTACGTCATTTTCAAGCTCTCAAAGACATAATTTCTAGGTATTCATACCATTCTTTGAAAATTAAAACAAGCACTACGTACTCATATGAACACTTTATTCATTTAAGAAGAAAAGAGAATTTAAAGAAAATAACTTCATTTTATTAATAAAGAACTTAAAAGTACAAATATTCCGTCTAAGGCAGTTATTGAAAGCAATAAAAATTACATAAGTTCAATCACTCGAAAGATACACTCAGAATATTCCTCCTCGTTGGGATCATAATCAAGATCATCTCTCTTAGCCTTTCCTTTATCATTTGGGTCGATCACAAAAGTTAGATTGTAGCCACTATAACTTGGAGTACGACCTGAACTGGTGTTTAGGCTATAATTTGGGCTTCTATGAGGGATATCACAACCATAAACTGGCTTTGAAAAAATGTCGAGCTTTTGAACAACTTTTGGTGAAGATGGGTGATACTCTGGGCTTGGTGATCTTTTATTGATGGATGAAGTGTCATGAACTCTAGGCCTCTTAGCAACATGAAAATGCGCCTTTAGATTTGGACGTTAAGGATATTTAGAAGTATTATAGCTTGGAGTGGTTGAAGGAGAAGGGTAATTCTTCCTCCTCCCAATAGCTGGTATGGATACATCAACGGAAGACTCTTGTGAAGCTTTCGATACACAGAAGGTATGTAGCTGAGTATTCAAGTGTTCAATTTGGTCAAGTTCCCTCAAGGTTTCATTCTTTCCAAGCTAAGTTGGTTTCACAATTCTCCTTCTAGGTTTAGAATCACATTCAAGATAGTGCAAGTCTCTTTTGAAGCTAGTCAAGGTTTCTAACCACTTCCCTTCATGGTGATGCTTCTCATTCCAAAACCTATTTCCCTTAACCACTTCCCCATACCTCTCAAAAAAAGGTTTGTATTTGTTGACTCTAGGCAAGTGAGCTAAGGCTAAGAGTACAAGCCATGGAGGTTGAGTTAACACTTCAAGTCCATACTTCTCATAAAGAGCTAAAGCAAGTGTAGTTATTTCAGTCACAAAACTACTAACTATAAGTAGAGATGGAAATGGATCGGGTTCGGGGCGGGTGGAGTGTCACCCACATCCCCCACCTGCCTTCATCTACCCCACCCGATCCATTCACCACCCGCCAATATATCCACCCGAATCCATCCATCCATCACCCACGGGTGAAACGAATGGATCAGGTGGTAATTGGATATAAAAAATTAAATTACACTTGGTTATTCCCAAGAAAATTTCACATATATATGAACCCTAAAAAACCATAAATTAACAAAAAAAATTGTGGCAAATTCGTTAAAAAAAGGCACAAATTCAAGAAAATATATGATTCATATATATAAACCATAAAAACAAACAGCAAATTCATGAAATTAAACCTAAGAACAAGTAAAAAATTCGAATGAACAAGGCAAAATTAGCAACACTAATTACAAATTTACAACAAGTCAAGAACCCAGAGCATTGAAATCCGTGACTTCATCCAACAGTCCGAGAGAGCAAACTCAGCAGAGAGAGGCAGAGGGTTTCGAACTTTTTAGCTTAGGAATTACTATATTGAAATATTCTTTGATTTTGCATTCTCAATAAACCTAGAAATTGAAATCAATTTGGGGGAAAATTAAGATAAAGATAGATAAATGGGGTTTCGGGAATTCTGGGTGTATTTGAGGGTTCGAGAGTAATGTGAAGAAGACCCTTTGTGACTCTCGAATGAGAGAAATCTGTGAAACCACTTCAATAGAGAACTCAGAGTATGCTTTAATTGAGGACAGAGAGAGAGGATGAGGAGAGAGAAAAAGAGGGGAGGAGGCGTGTCTACTGAATACATTTTTTTTTTTTTTTTTTTTTGCAATTCTAATAGTCCGTATTCTTTTCTTTCTTTCTTTTTTTTTAATATTCAGGTGATGGATGGATTAACGGGTCGGGTGATGGGTGAAATTTGTCCACCCGAATCCGATTCGTCACCCGCATCCGTTAATCCATCACCCGCCTATCATCCGTTTAAATTGGGTTTTTCACCCATCCAATAAGGCGGGTGGACCGGGTGAGTGGGTGATCCACTGGATATTTTCATCTCTAACTGTAAGCGTCATTCAAAACGCCCTACTTAAGCATGTTGTGAATATGCTTGGCACTCATAGGAAGTGGGAATTGACAGACAATTAGGGACAAAGCAAAGTAGGGAGCCGCCAACAAGTATTTAAGGAACTTGTAAACCGTTCACATATCATTTAAGGCAACTACGATTAAGGGACAACGATAGGCAACAACGATTGACCCGTGAAGGTTACACTCTAGTCATAGTCCATGAGATTACTAACTCCATATGGTTCGGAACCACAAAAAGAGGATCGAGGATGATGGTACGAAGTTATTCATTGAGTCACATTCGCCCGTATTGGCCTCTACTCGATTCTTATTGTGAAAAGTATTCCTGCAATCTCAAAGGCACACGAACAAAGATTCAATTTGCTCTAAACTAATATTAGGCTAAATTTTTTTTTGAGGAAAATATTAGGCTATATGTTGAATGTTAATGCAACATATAATTCTAAAATATTGTGATCACTTCAATTAAACAATAAGATTAAAAGGGAACCTAAACCGATCGTCCAAATAATCTTATTAATTGTGATATTTAATTACATATTTCCTTTAACATGCAATACGGTGATCAATAAATATAATTTAATAAACATCAACATTGAAAGCAATTTAACGATAAACATCGTTAGTCAGATAAAATAATAATAATAAACCTAATCATGATACTAGCAACAAGAATAATAAAAAGAGTAATTAAGTGAACTAATTACTCACGTTCTGTGTTTCTTTGAATTGATATATCATGAATAAATTTTTATTAACTTCAATAAAAATATAAATCAAATTGAATTTAAACTAAATAAAAAGTAGAGTTGATTTGGTCCAAACCCTCACTCAATTCTACCTTTCACGCCTTGGTTTGAGTATGAAACTTTAGGTGTTGTATGGACTCTGAGGAGTGCTTAAGGGATGTATTGTGGAAGAATAGGGAAGTCTAGTGTTTAGGATAGAGCATAAGAGAGAATGAGAGAATAATTTGGTGTACAAGAGAGGAAGAGAGGAATTTTTTATGCCCCGAAACTGGTGAAATCAGCTTCGTATTTATAGAGAAAATATGAGGGGTGAAGCACGAAACCCTAGAATTGAAGTGCCACGAAGAAATCAAACCTAAAAATTGTCGTGCCATGGCACAAATTGTTGCGTCACAGTACAGCTTGCCGTGAAGTGGCAAAACTTGTCGTGATGCGGCATTTTTGCTGTGGCACCGTTTAAGCTATTCCGGACTTATTTCAGGCTTAGAGTTTTATTATTTATTAATCAGGCTTAATTAATAAATAAAACGAAATGGATAAAAATGGTTTGGGTTGAAATATGGGTTGGACTATGTTTGACTACATGTTTGGACTGATTTGTGGATTGAATAAGTTTGACTAAATATGGGTTTTAAGCACTCCTGAGATTAAATACTCAACCCGACCAATAATGGCTGTGAAAAGTTTTCATCATCGGGTTTGGTTTTGGGGATAACTTTTAAAGTGTCTGCAAAAGCCCCCACTTTGATTGAGTTTGCAGAAACACAAGTTTTGAAAACGATAGTTAAAGTAGTCGGTTGGGACGGAGAACTATTTAAGACTTTCTGCGTTCCTCAACCACTCTGTACACGCCGTTATTTGTGGAAAAGCGTTAGTTTCACAGATAAAAGAACGAAGTGATAGAATGCATATCTGACAGTAGTGTATTGGTGGAAAATATGTTTGGTAGTTTTCTAGGCCTCGAGAAATCCACCGGATGATAGTTTTCCACGCCTCGAGAATGTTGTTAGATGATATTTTTCCACGCCTCGGGAATTTTGTTAGATGATGTTTTTTCCACACCTCGGGAATTCTGTTAGATGATATTATTCCACGCCTTGGGAATCAATCGCCGACTTCTATGCCTCGAGACGTGTGCAACGACCGACAATTTTCCACGCCTCAGAAAAGCTTGTCTGATAATGAGAAATTATATTTCCACGCCTTGGGACACAATCGTCGACTTCTACGCCTCAAGAACTGTGCAACGACCAACAATTTTCCACGCTTGGAAAAAGCTTGTCTGATAATGAGAAACTATGTGTCCACGCCTTGGGTCACAATTAGGGTTGTTCATCGGTCCAAGACCGGACCGGAACAAAGACCGAAAATTAGAATTTTAAGAACCGAAGACCGGACCGATTAAGCTAGGACCGAACCTAGACCGGACCGAAAGAATCGGTCCAAAACCCGGACCGGACCGCTTTGGACCAATTTAAGATTTTTTTTAAAGAGAATACTAAATTTTAATAAAGTTATGGAAACACAAAAAACAAAAAGTAAAGGAACAACTATATTTTAATGTCATTTTTACGTTTTTTTTTTTTTTTGTATGTTAAGTACAAAAAACTTATAAAGTTAAAGTTTTCTAAGCTTTTTAAGGATAACTTTAATCATTATTTAAGGTTTCATGCATATTTTTAATAAAAAATTCGATCCGGTCCAAGACCGGTTTTTATAGGGTTTTGGACCGGACCGAAGACCGGAAAAATGAATTTCAAGACCCGAAGACCGGACCGAATAATTCGGTCCGGTCCGGTCCATTTTTTCGATCAGGACCGATTTATGAACACCCCTTAGACACAATCGCCGAATTCTACGCCTCGAGAGGTGTGCAACAACCGACAATTCTCCACGCCTCGAGAAAATCTTGCCTGATAATGAGAAATTACAAGTCTCTACGCCTTGAGAAACTTGCAACGTGGATCTTACTTGCCTCGGGAGATGATCAATAGGTGTTTGATAAAGGATAATGGTTCGATTTTCCTCGAACGTGGGTTATAGATGATTATAATTTGTTTGATTATACCTGAGACTGCAAAATAGAATTTGCTAAAGGACTCATATGGATTGTGATTCACTTGACCAAGCTTAACTTGACATGACAAGACATGGCATGTGTATGACTTGTGACTGTGTGTGTATATGTATAGTTTGAGTGTATGCATAGACACAAATAACTGAAATGCAAAAAAAAAAGCAAAAAATTCAATCATTTTTTGTCATGAGTGGAGGGTACTGACTTTTTCCCAAAAAACAAAGACGTGAAAAATGAAGTAAGAGTTTTCGAATTTCCCTCGATAAAATTTTGAAATTTTTTTTTAACTTTCCCAAAAGAAAAAAGATTAAAAATAGAAGAATTTTTGTACTTTCATGTCGGGAAAAGTTTTTGAACATCCCCAAAAGAATAGACATGAAAAAGGGAAGATGTTTTGAGCTTCCTTGTTGACCAAAGCGAGACGAATTGCATGGACTTTCTTCTTGTCAAATTGAATTGCTCGTCTTGAAAATATTGTATGCATGATGAATGTTCATAGGCCCGGAGGCTAAGGAAAATTACATCATGTGACACGATCAACGAATGCACTTAGGTCATGAAGCTAAGTGCGGTAGTTTGTTGACAATGTAAAATGCTTAGGTCAGGAAGCTAAGAATAATATATAGTTTGTGAAAAAAAAACAAACAATCTTGAAAGTTGCTTAGGTCTAGAAGCTAAGCATGTATACAATGATGATTGCTGAGTAAGGCATGAAATAATGAAAGTTGCTTAGGTCAGGGAGCAAAGCAGGATATGTAATGTATGCAATAGTGAATGTTTCTTAGGTCAGGGAGCTAAGCACATCTTGCATGAATCTTGATAAATGTACCTAGATCAAGAAGCTAAGTACATTTGTGATAATACTTTCGAATGATGATGACTTTGCTGAATGTTGTCGTGAAGCATGCATGGCGTGGGAACAATATTTCATGATAAGGGGTTCCTAAGGGAAGGAAGATATGGCCATGTAAATGAGGTGTGTGATTGAAGTGTGTAAAAGTGATACTAGGGCTGGCTGCAAAGAATATGGTGATGGAAAGAGATGAGTCGAGATGGTGACTCTTAAGGCTAGGTAGGCTAAGTGATGTAGGTTCAAGCCCCCAAGTGTAGCTCTATATGGATAGGTATGAGCATTGGAGATTCTTTGATACGATCATGTTGAATATGAATGTGGTCATACCTCGATGTGAGGTTACCTACGTATCCGTTAGGAATCAGGCCGAACATAGCTCTAGACGAACTTTGCTCAAGTGTATGTATACCTCAAAGAGGTCTTTCGAGGGTTGTAACGTGATTAAGTTAGTGGTTTGAAGAAGAAAGGGCGAAAGCTCAAGACCCGAGAGAAGCCCCCCAAGATGTGTAATTGTGTATTTTAAAAGACTTGAATTTTTCAAGTTTATTTATTTATTTATATTTTGCTTTTAATCAACGTGAAAAATCTCGGATCATGCGGTCCATCGCTCATTTAGCTTTCATGTTTCTCATGCACGGTACCAAACACTTGATGAGAGATGCAATTTAAGACGTGTTCATATTAAAGACATTGGAACACTTGCCCTTAAGCATTGTTTTATTATTGCTTTTTTTTTTTTACTTGCTTTTGAATATTACACGAATTATACATGTTCCCATCCCAAGGTAAGGTGAATGTGGGTTGAATAAATGGGGCCAAACATTAGACGAGGCTTAAAGTGGTTAATGAAGAAGTGGAATATTCAATCGAATGCAAAGGAAAGGAATGTTCATTGATGGAAAAGGTAAGAAACATGACACATAGACACATGGATAAGGGGAACCTATGCTAGACTTATTAGGAGGAAAGGGTTGAAACAAAAGAAAAAGGCATGAAATCTTGTATGGAAAGCTCGTCTCGTGCTTCGTCTTCATGGTTGCTTATGACTTCCTTCTTGCCGCTAGGAGGGACAAGAAGTTTGTTATTGTTGATGCTTTGATTGGAAGAAAAGAAGGAAGGAATGACGTACCCCTTATTCTTCCAACTCTTTCCTAGTGATTCTTGTACTCAAATACTGTGGAACAAAATGAGCTCACTTAATGCATTGGCTCAATAATCAGATTGGAAAGGAAAAGTGTATGAAAGAATTTTGAAAACCAATGGAAAATACTCCACTCATTCCTATTACGACGAAAAGCGACGCATGCATGGTTCTAGTATATACGATCATAAACAATATAGTGCATGATTCGAAGACAAAGTGTGTGCAACGACTCAACATGTGTGATTAGGTGAATTTATAAGACTCGTGGTATGATCGCATGGCTACACATGAGGACGTTGTGAAAAACAAAGGACCCAAGGACCAAATAGCACCGAAGACTAAAAGACAAACTAACTTGATTATTTTTTTTCCAATTTTAATGTTTATGCTATTTACTAGGTGATAACGGTCCATTGGCAATCGTTAGTTATAAATAATATCAACCACAATCAAAGACAAAAAACACATATTAAGGTTAGCACAATAATCACAAGAAACTAGGAAGAGGACTGGAATTCTAGAAGAGTTAAGACTCATGGCAAAAGATAAAAATAAAATAAAATAAAATCTACAATCCTATGTTATACAAGTTTACATGGATTAAAGAACTAAGAGAAGTAGAAAATTGGCTAAAACTATCTTGACATGAAGAGAGAAAAAAAAAAAAAAAAAAAAAAAGAAGGAAGATTGGACGCTAAAAAGAACTCCTAAACTGGACAGGTTGTACTATTTCGTTTATAACTTTTGATTTGTGACTGCGGTTAGGACGAAATTAATGCCAAATGAAAGATAAAACTCAAGACTACAGATCCATAGGTGGCACAACACGTAATACTTTCTAGAACTCCGGCTATGACCAAAACAAGTTGACGCTTGTGCAGGATACAGGAATAAAAATCCGGGATGACTCAAAATAAAAAAAAATAAAAAAAGAACTATGACTCAACCCTAATTATAAAGGATGGTTAGATAAGAAAAAAAATATTGTAATAATAAATAAATAAATAAAAATATGCACATATATGTAATACTGTATTTTTATTATATTTTTATATATAAAAATTAATGATTTTATTTATTTTATTTATTAAATTGATTTATTTCATTTGAAAAAGAAAATCATTTATTTAAATAAATTATAAGTGTGTGTAAATAAAATGGATCATGAATTGAGGCAATAAAAGTATTTTTAATTAGGTCAATCATATTTAAAAGGGTGGACCAACTTATTGGGAATTTAGGGGCCCAATAAGTTGGCCCAAAGGGAGAATTGGTAAGGAATTAGGAATTAGTAATGGCAAAGTTGTAAATATGAGTTTTAATTTTAAAAGGAGAGTATAAATAACTTAAAACCTCAAGATTTTTCCACACAAGTTCATAATTGTCAGATTTCACAAAAATTCATAGGTTTTCTCTTTATTTTCTCTCTCTCCTTTTTCCTTTATTTTTTTCTTTTCTTTTTCCTCTTCTTTTTCCCGTAAATCCCACGCATCTCTCCTTCTCCCTCCTTTTTGTCACGGCCGGACACCGACACCACCACCACCGGCGGCCACCGACAGCCTAGCTGGCTGGCGCCCGATCTCTCTCTTTCTCTTTTTTTCGGTTTATATCTATGTAAAAAAAAAAAAAAAAAAAAAAAAAAAAAAAAAAAAAAAAAAAAAAACCTCATTAATCCTAAAATTTATTTTATTGATTTATTGTTTTAAAGGCATGATTTTTATTATGTTTTGGTGTTGATTTTGGGATTTTGATGTTGCTAATTTATTATTATAAATTTCATATTTGTATTTAATTAAAAACCCCAAATTATAAACCCTAGAAATTAGGGATTTTGTATAATTGGTTAGGGGTTGAGGTTAGGTTGTTTTTCTTGATTAATTGATGGTCTAATCATGTTTTTGATGTGTTTAAAGCCTTCAATTTAATGCTGGAAATTATTTACGCACACTACTTTTTAATTATTGAGTTAGGGTTTGATTACCCATAAAAGGGAAAAAGGTTTTAATGATTTATATATGATTTCCTAGTCAAAAAGTGATGTTTTATACTAAATAAGTATGCTGGAATTTTATTTATGTCATAAAAATTTAAGTCTTTTTGAAAGGATTTAAAGTATCCACTTAAAGAAAAGGTTTTATGGCTTTTATGTCATTAAAAGGGGTTAATTACTATGGTTTAAATAGTATTATAGTTGCTGAAAATTTGTGGGAATAGTGGATTAATTGTAGTTATGTATTTTTAGTTGTAGGAAGTTTCGAGCTAGGTGATTTCTAGCAAGTGTAGCCGAGTTTAGGCGTTATTCAAGGTACATATGTGCACAAGAATATTTGTGTATGCGTAGTATCATGCTAGGTTTGGGTTTTGTGATTGAAGTGATGAATTAGTAGCATGTTTGATTGATTATATGCTTGGAATTGATGTTGATTGAACCTGAATTATTATGCAAGCATGTGAATATGATATTTGAGTATGATACAAGTTGAATATATGTGAATCATGGAAGTATGTTATTTTGAGTATCAAGGAAGCATGAAAATAATAAGCAAGGCTTATGTATGTTTAAAAGAGCTATAATCAGAATTATTGAAACATGATTTATGAATTTTATTCTCACCCATTTATTATTGGTGTTGAGTCAAGGAAGTTAGTTTATTTAATTGCTCACTCAAGTAAGTTGAGATCGAGTCAAGAAAGTTTATTAGTGCATCCTATGCACCAAGGTAGTAATCGTGCAAATTTGTGCACAAAACTAGGCAAGGAACCTTTAATTAAAATAAATATTATGTGCTCACTAATTAATTCAAGAAATAATTGGAAGTATGTGTTGATTATTGTTATGTTCATTCTTAATTGATTGGTTGGAGTCTTCACATGTTAAATTGGTAAATCACGTAAAGTGTAAGAGGATATGCACCAAAACTCTTGGAAGGTATTTACCTTGAGTATGAACATATGGGGGGAGTTATGGGGTTTTATATTTAACCATAGCTTCTGCAGGGGTACAGGACGCTGTACTTTCTTTTATTATTATTGTTTAGGGTAAAAATACCCCAGGTACGTGGCCCAATCTCATGGTGACACGTGGCCCAATAAACAGGCGACACGTGGCCCTATGAGAGTGAGACACGTGTCCACTTGTCATGGTGACACCTGTCAGCCATCTCTAAATGCCCCAATGCTGCAATCAGAATGAGAAAAGGGCCCTGATGACCTCAGGCCCAAATCCCGAGAAAACCTTGAAAGACGTAAAACGGCGCCCCCCACGACACGTGGCGACCTCTGATTGCGCAGCCAATCATGTCACGAAATTCTAGGGCATAAACCCTAGAGGGGTACATGTTCCCACCCCTATAAATACCCCAATCATTTATGATGGGAAGGGTGGATGGGGACATAACATAAATATAGAGCATTAAAGAGCTCCAACTTCTCTCTACTTTCTCTCTCTAGCCTTTTCCGTTTCCGTTCACTAACTTGAGCGTCGGAGGCGAATATTCCGAACACCGGAATATTCGTTATTTTGCAGGTGTCCGAGTCTTTGTCAGCAGAGCGTGACCAGTATCCGAGGGAATCACAAAAAACCCCGAAACATTTGGCGCCGTCTGTGGGGATACTCGTCCGTTATGGCAATAGATGGTCAGACACCTAATTCTGGACCTCGTCCAGGCGAGGATGGATATGTAGAGGACATACGTACTACCATACACTCAAGCAATCCTTTGACTGCCTCATTTGAAGAGGCCGAACAACTTCCTGTCACCCCAGCTACCCTAATGGCCGAGCTGACTAAGCTCCGCAAGGAGTTGGCGGCTACCCAGCAAAAGGGGAGAGGAGGCACTTCCAAGAAAGCCAACAACAAGACCAACGCAACTGATGCTGGTAACACCCCATTCCGCCGTCCGCATGGAAGGTCTCCCCGAGTCCCACGGACCAACTTCTCTAGCCTGCTGGCGAAAACACAGTCGGTTGGGGGGAGGGGCAGACAGCCAAAAAGAGTTGAGACTGAGCCGTCACAGCGTTTCAAAGACGCAAGGGATTACATTCGGCACAGGCAAAGGGAGAGGGCCGCATACTCTGACACGGCCTCTACCCCAACCATGCCGGAGGAAGTCTCCAACCAATCTTTCTCCCAATACACCAACACGGCTGCTTCCAGCAAGAGCCATACTATTACTCCCCGTCCAATTCAGCCATTGCCATATCAGCCCCCTCAAGTACTCAATGGGTTGATACAACCAACTCCCCAAGTTTTTGGGCAATATGGGCCGTATGGTCAGATGTTCGGCCAGACTCCCTACCTGGCTGGAACGTCCGCTCAGCCTCAGCCTATTGATTGGCAAATGCGTTTGTTGAATTTGGGAGATAAACCGCCTCCGTTTTCGCAAGACATACTAGCATCCCCTCAACCAGCAAAAGTGAAGAGTGTACTAGTGGGTGCCTATGATGGTACGGGCAACCCAGAAGAGCATGTTACCTCGTACAGGAACTTGATGTACTTGCAAAGTGTAGATGATGCTACATGGTGTAGATGCTTCCCGGCCACTCTCAAAGGGGTGGCCCAGGACTGGTTTAACAGCCTTCCAGCCGGATGCATCAATTGCTTTACCACCCTCAGTTTGTTGTTTGTGGGAAACTTCTCATACAACATCCCACCAAGAAAGACAAGTCTCAACTTGGCTACAATTGTCCAAGGAAAGAATGAAGGACTACGCTCGTACGTCCAAAGGTTTAACCAAGAAAAAGCCCAAATTCATAATCTTCCGGACGAAATGGCTTACTCAGAATTTCTCCGGGGATTAAGGCATAATGGTTTTAAGTTTGATCTAGTAAGAAAAAAGATTCGGTCATGCGCAAGTGTATTGCGGGAAGCCGAAGCCTATATTGAGGCCGCGGATTTTTGTTCGCTCACCAAATCAGAACAGCCGGCCAAGGGGGCTGAGAAGAAGCAATCTTCTCAGCAAGACTCGGCCGGTCGAAAGAAGGAAGGAAACAAAAGAAAAGAAATCTGGGTAGCTGATGACAAGCAACCCAAGTCAAAAAAAAGCAAGACATACGAGCCTCAGTATGAGTTCAACAAGGATGGTTACTCCATTTTGATGGAGATAAAAGACAAGTTTGAGTTTGAGAAGCCTCAACCTTTGAGAGGCTCGGCCCAGTACAGAAACAAAAACAAGTATTGCCATTACCACAAGGATGTGGGTCATGACACGAATGAGTGTATCAACTTGAAGAGACTGTTGGATAAGTTGGCCGACAAGGGTCTGCTGAAACCCTATGTGACCAAGTCCAAATTCACCTTCAAGCGGACAGACAACACGTCCGAGAAAAAGCAACAAAGTGAAAAGAAGAATGACAAGGAAGATGATGGGAATAGCACTGATTCAGGTTTTGTGGCCGTCATATCAGGAGGCTTTGCTTCAGGCGGCCCTACCATGAAAGGAATCAAGCAGGACGCTCGAAACCTGTCAAATGTGATGCAAACGGAAGTTGTTAAGGCCGAGCCATTTCCTGAAGTGATCATAAGTGAGGCTGACCGTGGAGAGGTCAGAGCTTTGCACAATGATCCCATGGTCTTCGTAATGAAAATAGCAAATTTGAAGGTGGGACGGATATTGATTGATACGGGCAGTTCGGCCGATATCATAAGTCTCTCTGCCTTGAGGAATTTAAGCTTCCCAGAAGATGCTCTCCAAGATATAACTCACCCCTTAGTAGGATTTGGGGGGAATATCATTCATCCAGTCGGACGGATTGACCTTCCCATCCGTTTCGGGCAGAAGGGAGAAGGAAGAGACATGGTCGTCCGTTTCCTTGTGGTAAAAGAGTTGACTGGGTACAATGTAATCCTTGGTCGCCCTACTCTCAATGCAGCCAAGGCGGTCATAGTGCCCCATTTGATGTTGCTGAAGTTTGAAAGGTCGAACGGAAAAATTGGAACAATTCAAGGAAGTCAGAAAATGGCTAAGGAATGTAATCAGTTGGCCGTGAAGCCAACAGCACGCGGCCCAAAATTGTCCGAGATTAAGGAAGAAGGAACCTCACTCCCAGCATACCAGGTCGGCCAGAAGCGTAAGGCGACCAGGGCAGAAGAAGCCTAGCAACTAATGACTGTCGGCCGGCCAGATGAGTTGAGGCCCCAGCCGGCCGGCAGCCACCAGGATATAGTGCTTGACTCCAACCACCCAGAACGGACAGTTAGTGTCGGCACTATAGCCTTGGAATTGCTTGGGGATGAGTTGGTTCATTTGTTAAGGGAATTCAAAGATGTGTTTGCATTTGAAGTTGGTGAAATGCCAGGAATAAGTCTTGACCTGGCCGTGCACAAGTTGGCCGTGAATCCTTTGATAAAGCCTGTCCGCCAGAAGAAGAGAAATCACGGGGAGGAGAGGAATCAGGCGGCCGCAGCAGAGGTAAAAAAGCTGTTGTACGCCGGTTTCATTCGGCAGTGCTTTTACCCAGATTGGGTGGCCAATGTAGTTCTTGTGAAAAAGCCGAATGGGACTTGGAGGATGTGCGTGGATTACACGGACTTGAACAAGGCGTGTCCTAAGGATAGCTTCCCCTTGCCTAAGATTGACCGTTTGGTTGACTCTACGGCCGGACACGCCCTTATGAGCTTCATGGACGCATACTCCGGATTCCATCAAATTCCTTTGTGGGAAGAAGATCAAGAGAAAACAGCGTTTGTGACCGAGCAGGGGTTGTACTGTTACAAGGTTATGTCGTTCGGCCTCAAGAATGCTCCTGCTACATTTCAGAGGCTTGTTAATACAGTCTTTAGAGACCAGCTCGGCCGGAACATGGAGGCATATATTGATGACATGATTGTCAAGTCAAAAGAGCCGGCCGACCATCTCAAGGATCTACGAGAAACGTTCGCCGAACTCAGGCGGCATAAGATGATGTTAAATCCAAAGAAGTGTGTATTTGGTGTTGAGTCCGGCAAGTTTCTTGGATTTTTGATTGATCAACGTGGAATCGAGGCCAACCCTGAAAAAATTCAAGACGTCCTTGACATGAAGTCTCCAAGAACAATCAAGGAAGTGCAAAGACTGACCGGCTGTTTAGCAGCCCTTGGAAGATTTTTGTCAAGATCAGGGGATAAGTGCCGTTACTTTTTTCAAACCATTAAAAAGAAAGCCATGTTCGAGTGGACAAAGGAGGCCGAGGAAGCATTCGTACAGTTGAAAAATCACTTGCATACATTGCCTCGCCTCGTCAGTCCGCTCAAGAATGAGAAGCTATATATCTATCTTGCCATCTCCGCTCAAGTGTCGTCCTTCTTGCTGAAAGGGACGGCCATCAGATCCCGGTGTATTTTATCAGTCATGTACTTCACAATGCTGAGCTGAAGTACCCCCCAATTGAAAAATTTGGCATGGCCTTGTACATGGCATCAAAGAAGCTGCGGCCATACTTTTTAGCACATTCAATTGTGGTCTATACAGACCAACCCTTGAAGAAGTCGTTCTCAACTTTAGAGGCAAGTGGCCGCATGCTCAAGTGGGCCTTAGAGCTCAGAGGTTTTGATCTTGTGTTTGAACCAAGGAAGGCAATCAAGGGGCAAGCCTTTGCGGATTTTTTGGCTGAAATGACACGGCCTGATCTTCAGCCGGCCGGGGACCAAGTCTGGAAAGTGTTTGTGGATGGTAGTGCAACAGCGACCGGGTGTGGCGCTGGTATTATATGTGAATCTCCTGAGGGAGACAAGTATGAGTACGCGTTGAGGTTTCAGTTCCAAACGTCAAACAATGAAGCTGAGTACAAAGCATTGTTGGCCGGCCTAAGGATGTGTAAAGCGGCCGGGGCAACCAAAATTGAAGTATGCTCGGACTCCCGGCTAATAGTCCACCAAGTCAATGGTGGCTTTGAGGCCAGGGAGCCAGCCATGATGAAGTACATGCAGCTAGTTAAAAATGAGGCCGAAGGCCTAGAGCTTTTTTCTCTCAAACAAGTTCCCCGTTCAGAGAATCATCAAGCGGACGCCCTCTCCAAATTGGCTTCCTCGGCGTCATGTGATACTCCAAGATCAGTGTTTTGGGAAGTAAAGGAAAAAAGGAGCATTGATGCCGAGCCCGTTCAGATAATAGATAGAAGTTCAACCTGGATGGACGGGATTATTTCCTACTTAAGGGATGGAATACTTCCGGACGATCCGAAAGAGAGTTGGCTATTGAAGAGGAAGGCGGCCTGGTTTGAGATGAAAGATGGGGAGCTATTCAAAAGAGCCTTTGTGAAGCCTTACCTTAAATGTATAACTCCTGAAAGAGGGCATAATGTGTTGGATGACCTTCATCAGGGGCATTGTGGTTCGCATATTGGAGGACGAGCCTTAGCTGAAAAGGCGACTCATTTGGGATATTACTGGCCGAGCCTGAAGTCGGACGCCATGAAAATGGTGAAAAAATGTGACAAGTGCCAGAGATTTTCAACCCTTATTCATCGTCCAGCAAATAGTCTATCAGCCATCAGTAGTCCGCTTCCCTTTGCCAAATGGGGCATGGACATTTTGGGGCCGTATACTCCTGCATCCGGCCAGAGACGATATGTACTAGTGGCAGTAGACTACTTCACTAAATGGGTTGAAGCTGAGGCCGTCCGGGGCATTAAATGGACGGATGTGTCAGCCTTCATTTGGAAAAGCATAATCACTCGGTATGGGGTACCTCAGTCAATGATGTTCGACAATGGACCCCAGTTTGAGACGCGTCAACTCAAAGAATGGTTGGGAGACCAAGGCATTACTCATTGTTTTGCCTCAGTTGGCCGACCCCAAGCCAATGGTCAAGTTGAGGCCTATAACAAGTTGATTTCAAATGGGATCAAGCGCAAGCTTGAAAAGGCGGGCGGCCTATGGGCAGACGAGTTGGTCAATGTGCTATGGTCCATACGGACAACAGCAAAGAGTTCTACAGGGGAGACTCCATTCTTTTTGGTCAATGGAGCTGAGGCTGTACTCCCAATTGAAATGTACGAGCCCACTTTGCGGGTAATGCTTTATGATGAATCGGCCAACTGGGAGGCCATGAAGACCGCCCTAGATTTCCTTCCAGAAGCTAGGGGCAATGCGGTGCTTAGGCATGAAATTTATCGCTTAAGGATGACAAGGGCATATAACCGCCGAGTGTCTAAGCGGCCGCTCAAAATGGGGGATCTAGTGTTGAGAAAAATGGAAGCTGTTGGCCGTGCCAATGAGGACGGCAAGTTGACTCCAAACTGGGAGGGGCCGTACAGAATCAGGGAAGAAGTCCGAGACGGCACATATCGCCTTGAGGCAATTGATGGCCGTCAGATCCCACGGACATGGAACACTGATAACTTGAAGAAGTATCATGTTTGAGTTTTGTTTCTTTAAGTACTTAGCCAAAAAGCTGTTTATACAGCTAGGTCTACTGACCGAGCCTTGTAATTAAAGCCATACGGCCACAACAATGTACTTATGACAAAAATTAATGAAAAGTCAGGCACTGTTGAATTATTTGTTGTTATTTATGATTAAAGGCCGAATGAAATGATTTACTAAGTTGCTTCCAATATGGCAACATGGCTTACCATTCTTAATAAATGGGCGAAGTGAAAAGGAAGCAAGGTTGCTCCCAATATAGCAATTCGGCCACACCAAAAAAAAAAACTGATTTAATCAATGCGTCCGCCCAACTTTAGGCGGACGATTGAGGCAAGGTATTCCGAACTTGTGTAGAAAACAAGTTTCCTTTACAAATAGGGCAAGGGCATACCTAGGCATTTAGCCCGGCCGAGCAAGGAATCTCTAAGTTGAGATAATACTTGGGATTTCTAGGGTGCGTCCGAGCGATAGATTCAACGGACTACTCGTACAATGATAGCCGAACGGCCAATTAAATTGATTCGGTGCTTCACCTAGTCCAAGGGCAATCATTACTATGATTTGATTAACTTGCTAGTCGTCATACCCTTTTAAGGCATAAAAACTACCAAGTTAATCAAACCACTTAGAGAATGGACTAGGCGAACACCGAATAAAGGGGCATACCCTAGAGACGTACGGAAAACTTGCAAAAAGCAGAAAATTTGCAAAAAACTGCTAAGTATGAAACAGAAGTAAAAGCCGCTCAAAAGGCGGATAAAATTTTCATTAATAAGACCGCACAAAGGCGGCCGAAATGTTTACAAAACCGCTCGAACAGGCGGCCTCAAAAGAAGAACAAAAAAAGAGAAGTACAAAATAAGCTAAGTACACAGTAAGCTGAAAAGAAAAGGAAAGCTGAGCAGACGGCTGCTGGAGGACCTGAGCTCTACTTAGCCGTGTTATCTGTGGCAGGCTCCTCCGCTGTCTTGGCGTCCTTGGCCGGGGCAGCCTTTTTGTCCGCCTCCTCCTCCTCCTCATCCCCGTCCTCTCCGGACTCGGGGGAAGTAACTACTAGTTCTGGAGGAGGCATGCCGGCCTTCCTTGCCTCTTCTTTAAGGCAGACGTACTGAAGCCGCTTCTTGAAGCGTTCCTCGTAATAGGCGGCTTCACCTTCGTCCACCATCAAGTTGAAGGCATCAAAGAAGTATGCCTTAAGCCTGTCTTCAGCATTTTGCTCGATGCGGATGACTTCTTCAACGCTGATCGGCCGAGGAGTTTTAAGTTGCTCCTCATAGTCCGCAATGGACTTCTTTAAGGTCTCCACCTCGACCTTCAGCGCGTCCGCTTCATCTAGAGCAGACTTAAGGTTGGCTTGGGCCAACTTCAGCTCACTTTTCAAGGCTTCGGACGCCTCGAAGCCCAGCTTCCACTTCTCCTTTTCCATGACGGCCTCGTCCCTTTCAACCCTCATGGCCTCCCTGGCCAAGGACTTCTGTTCGAGTGCCTTGCCCTGTTTGACCAGGTCCTCTGTTTGCCGCGCCGCTTTGTCGGACAGCGCGGTTATTTGGGTCTCAAAGTGTACCCTTTGGACGGCGGCCGTCCCAGTTACAGCATCCTCGGCCTTCCTGATTTCGATCCAAGCCTGCTTCAGCCGCTCGTTCTCTTTATCCTTCCATTCAAGGAAGGCGTTCAGGCGGAGGAAGAGCTGCGGACAGAAGAAGGAAACTTAGTCAAATATAGAAGAATTTGCTAAGTGTTGGAAAGAAAAGGTATAGAGAAAAGGAGACGTACCTCAGCAGTACAGTTGAGCATAGGGCCGAGGAAGCCCTCATTGATTCCCCGCAGCTTATCACGCTGCGCTTGGGGAACCGCGCGAACCATGGCCTCGCGCATGGCCTTCCTGTCCGCGCCAGTCAGTGACTGGCCGGGCAGCCTCATTTGCAACTCCTCTGAGATATCTGCGAACGACCGTGTAAGAAGAGTTAGCTAAAATTCACAAGCAAATAAAGATGTAAAAAAGTAAGAAAGAAGAAGGCTAACCAGTGGAGAAGCTTGGAGGAGAAAGATTGGTGGGAGGAGGCGGCAAAGGAGCCTCCCCCTCATCCGGACGACCCTCATCAGCATCGCTGGACGGCTGGTTGACCAGCATCGTCCCGATCCAGCGACCGGTCATTTTTTCTAGGGTTAACTTATCCCCACCGTCCGAAGGGACAGACTCTTCATGGACCTGATCAGCAACAGGTTCCATGGGCTTGGAGGCCCCGCTTTGTGTCAGCCGGGGTTGTTCTCCTTTAGACTGCGTTGTAGCAGTCTGCTACTTTGCCATTGCCGCTGCCTGAGAAGACGGCTTGGAAGCAACCGTCTTTCTCCTCTTGGATGCGTTCGCATCAGGAGTGGACGTGGCCGGCTGCTTCCGCCTGGCCTTCGGGGTAGAGGAGGAGGTCTGCAAAAATACCAAGTTAGAAAAATTTGATGGCGTCCGTGCGATTTGGGAAAGAGCTCCCTTCCAGCATGCGTGAACGGACATAAAGCGTCCGTGCAAACTCAGGAAGTAGGTTCCTCCCAATATAGCAGAACGGACATAAAGCGTCCGTGCAAACTCAGGAAGTAGGTTCCTCCCAATATAGCAGAACGGACACATTAAGGAATGAGAAATTCAAAAAATAAACTAAGTGTTTACCTCTTTGAGTTGCTCGTACATCTTGAAACGAGCCTTGTATCTGGCCAAGTCCACCTCGGACATCTCAACCTCTGCTTTTTGGGCCGAGTCAAGCATAGCGTACGCCTCCGCTGCAAACACAAAAAGCAAAAGTGTTAGAATATTTTTCTACAACACTCTATTTGCGTACAAAAAAGTTTATATATCTAAGTGTCCACCTTGGGGCATGTTCTGGTACAGGTCGTACGCAGACATGAAGATAGGGTCCCTAAGCCAATTGGCAAGAGGAACCCAATGGCTAGGGGCCCGTTCAGTTTTGTTGCCCTGCCTGACTCGATTAACTTTGAAGTACTCGAGCTGGTGTTCGTGGCTTGGGTGGATGGGCGGCTTGTCAGGCTTGTGGTCTCCGCGTCCGAGTTGAATAGGCTCTGGACGGCACCTGTTCATGCGGAGGTTGAACTCCGCGTCCTGAGTTTTGACACGGTAGAAGCGGTGCTTCCAGTCCCTCCACTTACTGACACGGTCGACCACGACCATGTAATCCCTGGTTGCACTCAAGACGAGCCAACCATCCACTTCCTTTTCCAGCCGGGTGAGTGAGTGCATCTCACAAAAGACCGCAAAGTCTGGCGTAAATTTCTTAGCGATGCACGTCACTAAGCACCCAAAAATGTTCAACCAACTGTTTGGCGTCAGTTGGAAGAGGCCGATGTCGTACTCGTCCAGGACAGTCCGGACGAATGGGTGAAGAGGGAAGCGGAGCCCCACATCCAAGGCGGCCCTGTAGACGCAAAACGCTCGTTTGCGCGGCTTCTCCTCATCCCAGGTAGCCACAGCAGTGGCCTTCCTGGGGACTTGAATTTCGAATCCCTCCCCCAAATGGAGGGACTCCTTGTACTTCTCAAAATCCTTCCTTAAAAACTTCAGGGCTGTCTCCCCAACTGTACAGGCGTACGGGTCCCTGAAGTTATCTATGTTGGCGACAGTTTCTTCGGCCGCCGCCTCGCCTTCGGCCGTCTCACCCACGGCCTCTTTCTCAACTTCTTCTTCTTCCACTTGGTGAGAAGGGGCACTCCCAAACTCCGAAGACAACACTCTGTCCAAATCTGCTGCCTCGGCCGAGCTTCGGCCCCTTGAGCTTGGAACGCCCATTGAAGAAGGAACGTCCTCCTCGAACATTGGACGCTTGCCTTTATCCTTGGCAGCGTCCACCTCATTTCCCGAAGGAGGGGCGTTGCGAATAGGCAGGACGGACGGTTCGCGGATTGAGATTCCTGTTAAGGGTCTGTCCGCCCCACCCAGTTGAGGCCGAGGTTGAGAAGAAGTGGGGACGGACGAACCAGAAGCGTCCGCCCCAGGATCGGAAGGGTTGTCTTTGCAAGCTACCAGCTCGGCCCCATCCATGATCGAGCTGGCGAAATGAGGGAACCTAAGTTCCGGAGCAGGGGCGGACGAGGCCCCTTCAGCTTGAAGGCGTTCCTCGAAAGAAGAAGTGACCTCCACGGCCAAATGATGGGAGCCAGTGGAGGCGGTCGTTGTTTGGGTGGTGGAGTCAGTCTCCACCATTGTACTTGGGTTACTAGGGTCATAAGGGACCCTAGGACTAACCAGACTCCCGTCTGGGTTCCTGGCCGCGTGAAGCTCGCGCGTACGCATTGTTCTAGCCATTGCCTGTTGGGACAGAGAAGAATAAGTGGGGGTGAGTATGTACGCATCAGACATAGACTCACTCCAAGGAGGAGACAACTCTTCTCCGTCCACTCTAGATTCCTCAGTCCCAGGCGAACGGCCGGCCTCATGAGAAGAGTCGGACGAAGCCGAGTATGGATCCAGAATTGAAGTAAAAGAAAGATAAAACAAGGAAAAAATAAAAAAAAAAAAGGGAAATGTAGGCGGCCTACCTCTGTACGTTCTGAAAACTTTGAAGGTGGTGGTGAAGCTCTTGAAAGTTGACCGAAAAACTCAAACTCACGGCGGCGCTCTTGAAGATTAAGGAAAAAGTAACTTTCTCTCACTAGAATGCTCTGCCTTCTCTCTAGAATTCACAATTGGATAAAGTGTGAAAATGAGAATTCACTCCCCATATTTATAGAATGAATTCATGGGGGTAAAATGGTAAAATCATTTTTCCCGCCTAAACATTCAAACGGTAATTTCTTGAGAAATTACTTGAAGAAAGGGCCAGGACGACGTTAGGGTTATGTTAACTTGTGAAAAAGACCAGACGAACAATTAACGGCACGTTAAAGTGAATTGAAATAAGTGGAAAATTCAAGAATTTTACACCTTCAACACTTAGTCTCCAAAACTTGAGAAAATCTAAGAGGAAAAACGTCCGCCCAGTTCTCAGATGTTTAGTCTAAAACAGGAATTCAGACGTACGAAGCATGATTAGAAAGCCAGGAAGTACGTCTGAAATCATGGAAGCCCAGATTACCCCAAAGAAGATAGGTGGCCGTTCTGGGTGGTTAGGAGATAAGCTCCTCCCAGAGTATCAGAACGTCCAGTCTCATTGCTGTGGCCGTTCTGGGTGGTTAGGAGATAAGCTCCTCCCAGAGTATCAGAACGTCCAGTCTCATTGCTGTGGCCGTTCTGGGTGGTTAGGAGATAAGCTCCTCCCAGAGTATCAGAACGTCCAGTCTCATTGATGTGGCCGTTCTGGACAGTTAGGAGATCAACTCCTCCCAGGGTATCAGAACGTCCAGTCTCATTGATGTGGCCGTCCTGGACAGTTAGGAGATCAACTCCTCCCAGAGTATCAGAACGTCCAGTCTCATTGATGTGGCCGTTCTGGAAAGTTAGGAGATCAACTCCTCCCAGAGTATCAGAACGTCCAGTCTCATTGATGTGGCCGTTCTGGGCAGTTAGGAGATCAACTCCTCCCAGGGTATGAGGACGTCCATCTTGAAACAAGTGGACGACCTCATGAATTCAGAGGTTAAGCCTCTCAGAGTACGAGAGCGTCCAGTACAAAGTATGGACGTCCAGATAAGCAAAAAGCCAAGCTCATTCCAGACTACGAGAACGTCCAGGGCAAAATATATGGACGTCCACGTAGCAAAAAGAGCCTTGAGCCAAAAGTATATGGACGTCCAGGGCATATGGGAAGCAAACCCAACCCAGAGTACCAGGACGTCCAGAGCGCAAGATCAGAGGAGGCGGCCAGTAAGTGTACGAGCCACCCCCTCTAAGGGGCAAATGTTTAGGGTAAAAATACCCCAGGTACGTGGCCCAATCTCATGGTGACACGTGGCCCAATAAACAGGCAACACGTGGCCCTATGAGAGTGAGACACGTTTCCACTTGTCATGGTGACACCTGTCAGCCATCTCTAAATGCCCCAATGCTGCAATCAGAATGAGAAAAGGGCCCTGATGACCTCAGGACCAAATCCCGAGAAAACCTTGAAAGCCGTAAAACGGCGCCCCCCACGACACGTGGCGACCTCTGATTGCGCAGCCAATCATGTCACGAAATTCTAGGGCATAAACCCTAGAGGGGTACATGTTCCCACCCCTATAAATACCCCAATCATTTATGATGGGAGGGGTGGATGGGGACATAACATAAATATAGAGCATTAAAGAGCTCCAACTTCTCTCTACTTTCTCTCTCTAGCCTTTTCCGTTTCCGTTCACTAACTTGAGCGTCGGAGGCGAATATTCCGAACACCGGAATATTCGTTATTTTGCAGGTGTCCGAGTCTTTGTCAGCAGAGCGTGACCAGTATCCGAGGGAATCACAAAAAACCCCGAAACAATTATTATTTATGTGCTGGAATTCCGTCACCAAAGTGTGACATAGTAGGTGCCGATCGGGGTAGCTCCCTGGTTGGAATTGAAGCTCCATGTTTAATGGGATATATTTTTAAGGAAGGAAACTCGTTCGATGCGTAATCCAAAGATATTAATTAATAATTAATATTGCTAGTTTTGAGTCAAAGGTAAGTTGACTGTGATTGTGTGGCAAGCATGTTTTATTACTATTCTTATTGATAAGATATTTTTTATAGTGTGGTGCATATATACTCGTGAGCTTTTGCTGATTCATACTTTTGTATTTGTGTTTGACTTTCCTTTGGTTGGCTCTACTATGACCCATTTATATGGTGAGTAGAGGGTTGAAATAAAGGGGAAGTGACAAGTACTTGAAACATGAAGAGAATGATGGGAATGAGTGTCGAGAGTTACTTTTTATGTTTTCCTAGTTTTATGTTTTGAATTATTTTATTATGAACTAACATTTATGTATTATTTAAAGTTGGATTTTAAAAGGGCCATGTTTGGAATGGTTCCAACTTGTGATTTAATTACTTTTATTTTGTTTTGAGGTTGTGAACTCAAGTTTAATTTTAAAAGTTGGTTTTTTATATTTAGACTTCCGCTGTGTGACTTTGAAAAATAGTTTTAGCCGTTATCACGGTGGCGGTGATATTTTGGTTATTTCTTTAAAATAGTTTTAATTAGAATAAAAAGAGTAATTTAAAATAAGGGAATTTCTGGGGTATTACAATATAGGCACATTTTCACACATGATGCAATGAAGTTTGCAACCTAGAGTCTTGTTCTATGTTCGACTATGGTCAAGCTTATTTGGGTGTCAAAAGGGTACCAGGTTAAGAGTTTAGACGCGTTAGCAAGGCAGCTTCCCATGAGGGTGTATGCTAACGGGCGGCTCCGCAAGTTTGTGATGAAATTGAACTCGACTCCATGGTTTAGGTGGATTTAAAAACTCGGATGAACCCTTATTGCCATGAGTGTTTTAGGGTTGATAGAGCTTAAATCCCCTTAGCTAGCCACATACGTAGAACACGTACTATTGTGGCAAAATATGTAAGCTAAAATGCATATGCATATGTGACAATGCCAATTAAATCGCAGGAATACAATTTAAGAATATTTCAAGTCTCATCCACTCATCTCAATTAAATATCGATCACTCAAATCGATAAGTAACCAAGAATCTTCCCCAATGGAGCCGCCAAATTGTAGGTGTCATTCGAAACACGCCTACTTAAGCATGTTGTGAATATACTTGGCACTCATAGGAAGTGGGAATTGACAGACGATTAGGGACACGATTAGGGACAAAGCAAAGTAGGGAGCCGCCAATAAGTTTTTAAGAAACTTGTTAACCGTTCACGGATCATTTAAGGCAACCACGATTAAGGGACAATTATAGGAAACAATGATTAACCCGTGAAAGTTACAACCCATTCATAATCTATGAGATTACTAACTCCATATGACTTGGAACCACGAAAGGAGGATCGAGGATGATTGTACGAAGTTAGTCATGGAGTCACATTTGCCTTATTGGCCTCTATTCGATTCTTGTTGTGAAAAGTAGTCCTGCGATCTCAAAGGTACACGAACAAAGATTTGCTCCAAATTAAAATAATGTTAGGCTAAATTTGTTGAATGTTAATGCAACATATAATTCTAAAATATTGTGATCACTTCAATTAAACAATAAGATTAAAAGGGAGCCTAAACCGGTCGTCCAAATTATCTTATTAATCGTGATATTCAATTACATATTCTCTTTAACATGCAATATGGTGATGAATAAATATAATAAAATAAACATCAACATTAGAAGCAATTTAACGATAAACATCGTCAGTCAAATTAAATAATAATAAACCTAATCATGATACTAGCAACAAGAATAATAAAAAGAGTAATTAAGTGAACTACTTACTCACGTTCCGCATTTCTTTGAATTTCTATATCATGAATAAATTGTTAGTAACTTCAATAAACGTATAAATCAAATTGCATTTAAACTAAATAAAAAGTAGAGTTGATTTGGTTCAAACCCTCACTCAATTTTACCTTTCACGCCTTAGTTTGAGTATGAAACTTTTGGTGTTGTATGGACTCCGGGGAGTGCTTATGGGATGTATTGTGGATGAATAGGAAAGATTAGTGTTTAGGATAGAGTATAAGAGAGAATGAGAGAATGATTTGGTGTACAAGAGAGGAAGAGAGGTTTTTTTCTGCCTCGAAGCTGGTGAAATCAGCTTCATATTTATAGAGAAAATACGAGGGGTGAAGTACGAAACCCTAGAATTGAAGTGTCGCGAAGAAATCAAACCTAAAAATTGCCGTACCACGGCACAAATTTCCATGTCACGGTACAACTTTTCAGTTTTCCTGAATTCGATCTAAATTCATTTTATCTTTTTCTTAAGCATTAAGCACGTGATAATTAGGCATCGTTTCAGCTATTCCGAACTTATTTCAAGCTTAGGTTTTTTTTTATTATTAATCGGGTTTAATTAATAAATAAAACGAAATGGCTTAAAATGGTTTGGGTTGAAATATGGGTTGGACTGTGATTGACTACATGTTTGGACTAATTTGTGGATTGTATATGTTTGACTGAATATGGATTTTAAGCACCCCCGAGATTAAATACTCGACCCGACCAATAATGGCGGTGAAAGATTGTTCATCATCGGGTTTTGTTTTGTGGAGACATTTTTAGGTGTCTACACTAAAACTCATTTCTTCAGTCTTCAAATTATGAATGTTAAAGAGTTTCTTCCTCACATCATCAATCATTTCCATCTATTTACACATAAAAATAAATCAATTCAATGATATTTCACATAAGCAATTCAATTCATAATTCCTATTTTCCTAAAGCAATACATAGCTCAATTAACCAAGTATAACTCAAGATCACCCAATCGTGGGCAATGGCTATAAAATTTGGACCTTGTGACTCAAATAAGGTGTTATGATACCTACTTAATGCACACAAATTCACAATAACTCAAGCTTTAAATAAATTTAATTCATTTTGTTATCGAAAATAATAATAATGTACTCGAATCATGATATTATACAGTCGAGCTCGCGTCTCCCGTGTTAGTTACCTACAGCATCGAGGAAAGCCTCCATAGAGGGGCACACCCATTATAAGCCTCTATAGAGAACTCGAGAACCCTTTTTTCAATCATATTTCCAAATAAGAAAATAGTTTTTATTTAAAATAATACTTTTGACTTTTACGCAAAAATGCGAAACTCTATCCTATATGCCCTCTTAAGTCTACCCATCAATTTTATTTTCCCAATTTTAATCTTTTTAATACCCGAAAAATTGATATCATTTTGTAACACCCCCATATATCCCTCTACGGAAATATCAGTATAATACGTATAATTATACTACAGAGATAGACTTAGGCGGAGCGTATTACCACCACGTTATAACGTAAAGCTACTTTAAAAACTCAAATCAATAATAACTTGCAGCATAACTCAACTCTTTCTTTATTAATACTTCAAAATAATAAACCATTGTTATGAGTATTCAAAAACTGAAATCAAAACACCATTCATAACTAAACTAGATAAAGCAATCTTAAGACTCCCATATGCGCATTACAGACTCCACCTAAAATTTCATCACTGCTTACCAATAAGGTAAACATGGTGAACCAAAACAAATAGGAAATACAGATTAGAAAAATATGCTAAGTACATTTAATTGCAAGATAAGTAGACTCAATTTACTAACAAACATGCTTTTAAAACCAATCATGGAACATCAAATATTAATTCAATAATGGAAAAGTGGAAACTAATAATCCCACCTTTGCTCCATCTTCTCAAAACAATCCCACTTATCGATTATCCCAAAACAATCCCACCTTTCGATTATCCCAAAACAATCCCATCTTAGACCTTTATCTTCTTCTAACAATCCCTAACCGGTTTTGTTAAGATGGTAACCTCCTAGAGTAGGTAAATTGCCACGTGTTGTTTGTTTACTGGTCATATTAATTTTTATTTAAAAAAAAAATTTTCACCCTCCCATCCTTCTTCCCTTTCCCATGACCACCTTCTTCCATGGCTTCCCAAGTTCCCAGCCACCTTCCTTTCCAAGTCTTCCATGAAAACACCCCATACATCAGCACCCACCACCACCCCATCAACACCTACCACCACCCCATCCTTCCTCTTCCTCCATTGTATTTTTTATCAAACAATAAAAAAAAATTAAATTGGAAAATTCCCACAAACCAACCCAACGCAATGTTCTAAAATCACCACCACAACCTGGATCACCGCCTCCTCTTCCCACCGCCACACCATCGTTGGTCCGCCGTCAAATCTCTCATTCTCCGACCTTTGCTTCCTCTATCGCCTCATCTCTGACGACATTCACATTAAAGACAACGATGAAATCCACTATTCACCGCTAAAGTCACGAATAATCACGAACTTGCTGCTTGTAATAAACATGGTCGAGCTACGGCTGAACGGGATATTCTTCAAACGCTTGTTTTGAGGTGGGGGTTTCTGATCCGGGTAGCGGGTTTTCGGTGTTGGTGGGAATTTTTGGTGGTTTGAATTTGGGGGTGGGCTATTCAGGTGGGAGGGGTAGAGTAGCGGTGGTTCAGGAAGCGGCAAGAGGTGGGGGTAGGGTTGCAGTTCAAGTGGAAAGGGGTTTTAGGGTGGTGGTTATAGTGGTTGCCATGGAATGAGGCAGGGAGGTTGGAGAAGAGAGAATTAACAAAAGGAAAAAAAAAAATTAACCTGTTTAGCAGGTTAAAGGTCAAAAGGATCGTTAAAAGAAGATCCATGTCAAAGGTTGGATTGTTTTAGAATAATCTAAAGGTGGGATTATTTTGGGAAGACCGAGCAAAGGTGGGATTATTAATTTCCATTTTTCCTTCAATAATTCAATTCTCATAATTCCAAATCAATTATCAATATTTCAAATAATATAAACCATTTTCTTTAATCCAAATCCTCTCCTAAATGCGCACACCTCCCAAATTAGTATCTTTATGTCGAAAGACTATCCTTGAGAAAATTCTATGTCATACAAACTCCATAGTCTTATCTACCAAATCTGCAAATTGGGGTTGATTTAAACATCCTTGTAAAGCTTTAATAATAATTCAATAACTTCTCATGAAAATACATTCTTTAATTAAATCAATAAATCAACCTTTTTCAATAATTATTACTCAAAACTCCTTTATTTAATTCTGCATACTTTTCAAATCAATTCTTTTAAACATGCTAAACAATTAAAAACATTCAAAACATGATATCAAAATTAATTTCTCAAACATACTTTATTTCACATATCATAATATTCAATTTAATTCAAACATCAATAAAATCACATATAAACATTTTGATCAAAACAATCACTTTAAAGTATCTAGCCACCTAAACGTACCCTACAAGTAAATATAACCTTAATTAATATAAGGTCATCAAATAATAACAAACAACTAAAAATAAATTCCTAATTCTATGTACATGAATCGATAAAATTCTTTTCAATTAAGTTATTTTCTGATTTTATTTAATAAAAATATTAATAGTAATTTTATGTAAATCAATAATAATAATTGAGTTAATTAGAATGAGAGAGAACGAAGGATTGAAAACCAAGGAAAAAGAGGAGGAGGGTGGCGACATGCAGCAACAGCACGATAGTATGTGATTGCTGGTAGTCAGACGTGGCGGCATTCGCCGATGTGGGGTGGCAATTGGAGCAAAACCAAAGGAAAGAGGGGGGAAATCGTAAGAAATTAAGAGGGGGGGGGGGAAGAGAGAATTTGTGAGATTTTTGTGTGATTTTTTGCATTAGCATGATGAAAGGGTATTTATAGGCTAATGAATGTAGGAATTAAGGCAATATTTTGTAGGTAAAATGATGGTAATTTTAGTTTATGAAATTACTTGGAAAGTTGAGCTTAAATTTAAGGAAAGTGTGAGTTTGATGATTAAGTAAATAAGGAAATAAGGTAAGTTTTAATTTCATGTTTTATCATGAAATTAAAGAAGGCGAATATGAAGGCTTGGAGAATAATCAAGAGGAAAGTAAGGCAAGATATTTCGTGGTCATATATTTTCTAGATTAGAATAGAAAATTTTAGGAAAATAAGAAGATCTAATTAAAATACTTGTCTATAAAAATCTAAACAATAATCTAACTAATTATACCTAATTAGCTGAAAATATTCAAGCATATAAGCCTTAGGATTTTGGACCTCTTAGTTAGTTAATCAAGTATTATTAGTTTTTAGATAAATCCAAAAATTACTTAATTAATTTTAAATTTTTATTAAAATATTAAAATATAAAAAAAATTATTTAATCAAACCTAATTCACTTAGAAAAATAAGATTTTCTAATCCTTAGAAAATCTGAAAATATTAAGTTAACTAGCTTAGAAATTTCGGACCTTATTTAACAAAATAGGAAATGTATTTTTGATAATTAACATATCCGAAAATATATATAAGAAAACATATATATATATATATATATATATATATATATATATATATATATATATATATATATTATTTGGTTTTTATTAAAACATTAAATGGTTGATTAATCTTATCTAATCCAAAATATTAATTGAGTTTAAAAATAATTTTGGCACCAAAATTTAAATATTATTTTGTCTCTAAAATTCAAATAAATAAATAAATTACCATATTACTCTTTTTAGAAATTAATAATTAATTAATTAGAAAATACTTCTCAAATATACGAAGTATTACCTTTTTTTGCTAGAATTCTTTGTTCGTGACCATATACTAACTGATAGGGAGTAGTTCTTGTAGCATCCCTTCTTGATGTTCTATAGGCCAAAGTAGCGTACGTTACGTAAAGAACGTGCCAATTTCTAAGATTTAGATCTACCGCTTTAGCAATTCCTTTAGCAATGATGTTATTAGTGTCTTTTTAAAAAATGATGTTATTAGTGATTTTTTGCTTGTTTATTAGCTTATGCAAAATATGAAGTCAATTGAATCTTTTGGATTTTAAACTCTTTTAGATAAGTATTGAACTTATGCCTTGTTAACATAGTCGCTTGATCTACTATGATAGATTCAGAAATCTCATATCTAGTGAAGATCCTCTCTTTCAAAAATGGGATTACTGCTTTTGCATCTAATTTTTGGAAAGCTTGGACCTCTATCCAGGCCACTTAGTGACATAGTCCATTACTATTAGAATGTACTCATGATGGTTAGCAAATGAAGGTGATTTAATGACTCCTATTGCATCTATATATCCCTCATCCTCTAAAAGGTCAGAGCTTGATGATTTGATGCAGTTTAATTGTTGGTATTCTACTTGGATAAAAGAATGCAGTTACAAAAACATGATCACCTATGATAAGTTATTTATGATCGTTGATTGGAACTACACCTAAAAATACATTTGGACAATTGATTAAGGTCCCATAAATAATATATTTGTATGATTTAAGTGGTCATCTAACAATTAGTTTTATGTTTATACTATGTAAATGTTTAAGCCCCCACTTGTTTGCAATTCTTATGTATTTTTAAGATTATTAAAAGGGTAAATAATATTTTGTTGGATTGCACTATTTGCGCCATTTAATTTTTTTGGAATCCTCTCATTTGTATTTTATGCAATGTCTAATGTAAAACTTGACCTAAAAAAGATCAGTAATATCTTGTAAAATTTTAATAAAATCGATATTATGAAGACATGTCACATATTTAAATGAAACTAACCAATTCCACATGACAATTTTTTTTTATATATTTATTTATTTATTTTTGCCTAAAAACTAGACTTGTGTGCTTTAAAATAATGAGATTAAAAAGTAAAGATGCAAAGAATCAAATTACTTTATTGGTTGTTGTGTTACCCAGGGCTTTAAAATTTGAGCTAATTTCAAAATTTTATATGACATGTCCAAAAACTTATATCTAAATTTTAAAAGTCGAGATTCAAAACTAATAACTTATATCCATCGCTTCAGTTTAAGTTGAGGCTCACAACTTTCTAATGTAATCTTGTTTTAAATAAAATCAATTAATTTAATTTGTAATTGATCGACTTGGCTAACTAATGCAACTGTAATAAGGGTTTTTTTTAGTTTTCGTAGGAAGACGTACACCACATACAACCCCTACCTTGACTTATATAACATAATATACAAAAAGAAAAAAAAAACCCAAAAATTAAACTAATGAGTAGTAAATGGTTTGGGTAGATATTAAAGGTTTGTTTTGTTCAGCTTATTTTCAGTTTAGTTCAGTTCAGCTCCAATCAGTTCAGTTTTTTTGCTAATTTATTTGTTTTATATGATTTAGCTAATGATATTCTCAATACAATTTAGTTTAGGCATATGCATGTCTTTGGGCCAATCTTTTTAAGTTCATCTTTATGTCTAATGATATTGTTAATAATAATTAAAGCCAAATTTCATACATTTTAGTATATTACAACAACAACAATAATAATAATAATAATATCATTTTATTTTGACATAATAATAATACTACTAATAATAATAATAATAATAATAATAATAATAATAATAATAATAATAATAATAACAATAATAATAATAATAATAATGAATTAATTTTGAACTTCATTATATTTTTCATAATTATTAGTGGATTAATATCATTACAAATCCATAGTTAAAAATCATTAATCCATAGTCAAATACTTTAATTCAGTGCAATTCAGCTTCAATCAATTTGGTTCAGTTCAGTTCAGCCCTAATTAGTTCAGTTCAATTCAAGTCTTATCAGTTTAGTTCAATTACTTTTAGTAAATCGGAATAGAGCCGAAAAAGAAGAAGGAAGAGCATTGTGTCATATTATAACAAAGTGGAGGTTGTTTAATGGGTTGATTGTGCTATTAATCATTTGGCCCTTTCTATTTTTCATTCCTAATTTAATAGACTATTTTGAATCATGCATATATCTCATGGATTTATAAGGGGAACCTATTATATGCACGTGTCATGTCAATTTGGAATGTCTCTTTTGATCGTCTAATGGTTAGATCCATACACAAATAAGTTTATAAATCTTTATAAAAGATTTTTTGATGACTCTATTTGTCCCGAATTGTTGCTCCTTTTAGGCTTTTATAAAAGCTAATTCTCTACCAATTACAATCATGTGTGAAACAGAATACATCATTTTTTTTTTTTTCTGTTTAGGCACAATATCACGACTACAAATAGTCTTTTAATAATTTTTTAGGGAGTATGTAATATATGACAACTCTTCAAACAAACAGAAAAAGGTAGTTTATGACGACAATTTTTGTACTCTAATTACGTAATTAGTACTAATGGGATGAGCTAATAGAACTCTTAAATTCCTATAATTGTCAAAAACTATTGAAAATTAATAAACTATACTTTATCTAGCCGAGTCGTAATCCAAAAAGGTAGTATTTAAGAGCCTTAGATATGCTCGATGACACTATCAACTTTGACAAATTGCAAAACGCCAAATATGCATCACACACAAAACACACACTTTTTGCTTTTATCTTTCAATTTTATTTTATCTTTATTATTAATTTTTTCATTCACAAACATTTTCTCTTAACCTTAAACTATAAACTAGTACGAGTACTATACTTCAATTCAATTGGGCAATATATATAAAAAAAAAAGTATAATAATATGCTATGGAATCCTCGCTAACTTTATATTATAAAATATAAATAAAATAAAATAATCTAAAATGGATGGCATTAGAGAAGGGAGACCCACTCCCATGTCTTTAGCAACTTTTGTCTCCTTGTACAGCAAATATACAATTAGCACCATCATTACACTAATTAATTAATTTATTAATGAATAAAATTAATGGTTATTATAACCTAAACTTCCATTAACTTTGTGACAAGGGTATCATCTTTAATTTGCAAAAGAACTCTCAACATAGGTCAAATTGGTTAAACTACTATCATCCCATAAACTAAAGGACAATAATAAAAGGGAGATTCTCATTAACTCGGATCATAACTCGGCCGAGGTACAATTTAACTCGGATAATCGGATATTATAAGGAAAAGAGTGGGAAATAGAATCCATATTCTTCTATTGTACGTGTAAAAGCATCTATATAAAGTTAATGGAAATGGATACTTATTTTGTTTTTGTTAATTTATTTGCCACTATCATCATTAATTATTATTCTTCTCATATAGAATAAAACCTACTCGAATAATACGCTCCTTTAAGACATCACACGATTGACGTCAATATGTTTGGTACTTAGTAAGTTACTCCGTAATATATTTTTGTTTCACAATATATGTGTATCATTTTGACTTTTACACTTATTTTCAAAATATTTAATTACAAATTAATTTTGCATGGTATTCAAAAATTAGGATACATTTGATCAGAATACCTTTAATTCCATATTTCTGTCTTTAAAGAAGTTTGGAAAAGCTTTTATGAATACTATGTGGACATTTATATCCCCACTTTTTAATAATTTTGATATTGCTCTTATGAGTAGTGTGTAGAATGTTAATCTCTTAGGTTAACTGGTCCTCCCTCATTTAAAAGTCTCTCTTTTATTATTAGTCATTTGTGGACAGATTGCGGGCATGTTCTCTTCACCTTAAAAATATAAGTTTCAGAGTTAATAAGTTCAAATTAATTTGAAAAAGTTCAGATAAGTTTCAATAAGTTCTACTAAGTTTAATTATATCTAGCTAATAAATTTAGCTAAGTTCAGTTCAGGAAATATAAATTTTGATAAGGGTTATTCAAGTACAAATTACAACTAAAATAAGTTTGAACAGGTTTAATAAGTTCAAATAAGTTCATATAAGTTTAATTAAATTCTGATAAGTTCTATTAAGTTCGGATATGTTTTTTAGAAGTGAATATCAGGTGAATAGAATACACTCTAAGTTCCAATAAGTTCAATAAGGTCTTGTCAAAAAAAAAAAAAAAGTTCAATAAGGTTTATTAAGTTTCAATAAGGTCTAATAAGTTCCAATAAGTCAATCTTAATATATCAAATTTATATTTTTAATAATACAATATTTTATGTTATATATCATACTTCGTATTGATTATACCATTATAGTAATTTTAGTAGAACATTAAAATAAAAAACTTATATAGAAAATATATATTTTACTCTATTCATCATAGTTAAAAATTAGATCAGATTGATTAGATGGTTTGGATTATAATAGATTAGTTAGATATAATAATAATAATAATAATAATAATAATAATAATAAGTTTCCACCAGGTCTAATATGTTTCAATAAGATTTAATAAGTTCATTTAAGTTTCTATAAGTTTCAATAAATTCAAGTCTAATAAGGTGAAGAAAACAAATCCTAAAAAAACTTTGTACATATCTTTTTTGTTATTAAAATATGTAACTATTTAGTTATTGAATAAAAAAGGATCAACATCCAGACATATAAGTATTTTGGACTAGGCATGACAATATACTATTTGGATCAACTCAAACGGTTTGTTTAAAATCCGAACAATATAAATACCTACTAAGGAGTATCTAATAACCTAATTTAATGACTTGAAGTCTAGATTTGATTAAATTTCATATGTATATGTATATGCATATGCTTAAAAATGACCATAATGAATCAAATCAAACATTGAAGGAACCGTTTTTCATCTATATCTCCTATTAGAGTGACACTTGTATATTCGATAAATGTGACTTTTGTTTAGTGATATAGTAACAAACAAATCTTTTAAACTTTACTCTAATGTGTAAGAATAAACCTTTGTATTTGATTAGACATACTATCTCCATTACTGAAAGTTTGATTCACATACTATTCACGTGGTCAAATTAAAATAATTTTGACCATATATTATGATTTATGCAATCAAAATAAATTTACAAGTTTGATTTTATTAGATTTTCCTTATAATAAAATTTTCAAATATCAAGTTTTTATAATTATTACTTGTACATAGCCGAAGTTATTAATGGTCAATAATGTTCATTGAAGACCGTGCAAACGCAATGTGAGTCGAACTTTCAGAAACGAAGGGAGTACAATACATTCAAAATGAATTAAGTTTTCATCTTCTATGGAGATCAGCAGGTGTAATTTTATATCCTGTTACGTTCTCCATTTCATATCACCATATGCTCGTATATATGATGGAGAAAGTGAAAATTTGTGAAATTAATTGGGTGAGGAATATGAGAATGTACAATGAGATAGAGTAGGATGAAAATACTCCAAGAAGACATACTACAACCATTTTTTTTTTTTTTTAACTACAAAAAATCAATGATGAAAAAATTGGCATAGTTTGGACTAAAGTACAGAGTAGCATGACACAAATTTCTACCGGGTCTAGACTCTATGAGTAAATACAAAATATTTGTTTGAAAAAATGGTTAGTGTAATCAATTTTTTTTAACTAATTAGGTTTGTACAAATTTATATTGTATGCTATGCATATTGTATGCATAGCCCCTTGTTAAAAGACTTGGAATGCTAACATAAGCAAGAAAAGAAGAGAAAAAATAGAGTAATTTGTCTTATAATTTGGAGGTTAATCAAATAAAGAAATGAAGAAGGAAGTAATCAAGGTTGACAATGACATGCCAATGTCTTTATTTGACAACATATTCAAACAAATGAACCCAGCTAATACACTAACCGACAAAATTTTCACAAGGGGACAAGACATGGGCAAGCCAAACAAGAAAAGGAAAGTAAATAATTCCAAAATCAAAAAATTAAAAGCCCCCACACACAAGGAGGAAAGGGTATTATTTAAATATTTAATTAAAATTTAAATTTAAAGTAAAAATTAAATTAAATTTAAAATTAATTAAAAATAAATTTATATTAAATTAAAAATATTATTACTACTGAATTCTTTCCAAAATTATTATTGAATCAATTTAATTAAATTTAAAATTAAATTAAATAAATATAAAATTAAGATTAAGATTAAGATTAAAATTAAAATTAAAATTAAAATTAGAATACTAATAAAAACTGACAGGTGCTAACCTAAAAGCACAAACCATGTAGTTTAAGCAAAGTTTAGGCCAACAAAGTCAATTAAAGCAACAATATTAGTGGCCACTAATGATTTTAGACCAACCCCCCAATTTCTCTCTCTTTCTTGAAGAACTTTTGTTTGATTCATAGCTATAATAAAAATAATAATAAGGGTACTTTCCTAGCCTCCCCAAAAGAGATGATGTGGTCCCTCATAATACTTCCAAAACTTTCCAACCACTGAAGGATGAGTTTTCTTTTGCCTTTTTTTTTCATATTTGTTTTGGACTACAAACAAAAATCTTTGAAGTTTGTAATAGTTATGCATTTAATAGACTTAAAATGATGAAATAATTTTTTTAATTATTATAGATTGACCATGATTAGTTGAATGAACAAGATTGTTATATGATTATTATTCTTTTTGTTCACACTTTGGTCCGACTAAAAATTAACATCAACAACATATCTATTATGCATCCAAACAATAAACATTCTGAATCGATTATAATTTCGTATAAAATATAAAGAAGTATCACAATTAATATTTAGGCAATTTCAATTTTTTTTTTTTATTTTTATTTTTTTAATTTTTAATTTTTGAAATTGGCACGCCAAACTCCTGAAATTGATACCATTCCAAATTCCAAGCAAGACACCTAAAATGGGCAAAGAGGAAATGACAAGGATTAATCAAAATTGATGTGGATAGATGGCGAAATTGATGGTGTGGCCTCATATAACCCCACCACTCCCCAACTATCTAACCCCAAACCCCAACCCCAATCATTTTTTATGGCCAATTTCTAGGGCTCTTCTTTAGTGGTGGATAGGGTTAGTCTTGGCTTTTCTTTAAGAATCAACCTCTATTCTATGTCTTCTTTTTTCATCAATAAATACAATTCTATAGGAAATTGCCCATTACATGAATTTGGCATGGTATTTCCATTGATATGATGACATTTTTGCTTTTTATGGTGACCATTTCTTCTTTCTTTTTGAGCTTTCTTGGCAAGGTCGTACATGATTTACACATGTTTCACCATTCATTCAGTTCAAATAAAGCCTGTTAAGTATTAACACTTTTTATTTAGATATTTATCTGATGTATGACAAAAGGAAAAATAATGAAAAGTTAAGTGACATAGGTTTTATTCTGTACATTATTATTAACAAGACAGTCTTGTATATTAATAGATCTATTACTGTTAAATAATTTTGCATTGCATGAATCTAATTATATCACCCCTTATATCACATTTGACTTTTGAGTGAAAAGTGTCCACCTTTTATTATACTTTAATAATAATAAAAATAAAAATAGTCAATAGAATTTTTGGAAAGACATACATGAATCATGAAGTGCTAAATCTTTCGTAGAATTGAAGCTTGACTTGGGAGCAGAATCGACAGAGCATATCCTACTTCAAGCTCACCAACCAAAATAAAAGGATGATATAACAGCATTTATATTGATATTTATATTTTATAAATAATTTTTTGTATGAAGTTGGAGTAGTAAGAAACAAATCTTAATCTGAAACAAACTGTTTCTTCTACAGACGAATATGTACGACAAGTACCAAGTAGTTGCACTGTACTTTCTCTATCAACATAAATTTGACAAGATTACATCTCCATTTTTGAGGATTTCATGACTCATCATGGGAGTCGCAGGATATTTACTCTCTCCATCCAATATTAATGAATACGTTAATAATATGTTTAAAATAATAAGATGACAACTAAATCAAAATGAAAGTTGTGTTACATAAGCAATTAGAGTTTGCAGAAAAAACAAAAAAAAATTTCCTTTATATTAATATCTAACACAACTGTATAAGATTACATTAATGCTTCACAAAGTCATGGATTTTATAAATGTTCATAAAATCCAAATCCATGTTTTCTCTAAAATTAGCACCTTTATAACAATACCCAATTACAGAAACCCATTAAACCCCCCAAGACAAAACACCAACCTTGCTGATTTGTCTAGGGTTCAACCTTCCTTTCCAGGGGCAGATCGAGTTCTGTCGAATCCGACTATGACACGAACAATGTCCGTTCTACGCGGTCACATTCACATAGAGCTGATGGATCAACCCAAGAACAATGTTGGAAACAACTTCCACATAGCATCAGCTCGAACAACCCAGAAAACCTTGCTCGAATCACCACCAATAATGTGATTAACACTACTAACATATCTTTATACTACTATACTACTAAGCACATGAAGCTAGCTACCTTGATTCTTAACTACACACCAACTTCGGAAGAGAATAAAAAAGGAGGCCTGGAGCAAAATGATAATAAAAAAAAAAAAAAAAAATGTTAAAGCTGTTTTTGTCATTGTATAAGGATGATCTGATCTGATATATCTGGTGTAGGTAACAGGGGTGGTTAAAAGGACAAAGATACTACTAGTATTAACAGTTAGGATTCACAAAGTTCTTTATCTCTTCCATAAGAGTATAGAAATTGTCATTATTTGGCAAGAAATAGAATCCAATTGTAGCTTGCTTTAAGTATAAAAGCTTCACTTCATGCCCTGCATCTTTAAGCCCTTCAACATACGCCAATTGCCAATCTTGGACCAAGTCTAACCCGGCTACAACCACCAAACTCTTAGGGAAATTGATCCCCTTAAGCGCCTTCCCCCTCGGCCCGAATATATTACACGCCGGATGATCCCTATCCTCCCCTTCAGGCAGGTAAGCGCGCCAATACCAATCGCGATCTTGTACTGTAACAAAGTATTTCCCGTCCAAATTGTTTTCTGATTCCGTCCTCTGCTCCCCGCCAAACATCGGATGAAGTAGAATGTTTCCAATAACATCAACGCCTTCCTCGGCCGCCCTGACTGCAACATGATGCGCGATATTACCACCCGAGCTATCCCCTGCCATATAAACATGAACTTTCCTGTTATTTTCCTTGCCACTTTGTAACCAAGGCCTACTACTAACCCACTTCACCGCAGACCACCCATCATCATACGCAGCCGGGTACCTATGCTCCGGTGATCTACGATAATTAACTGACACTACGACCGCCTTACAAAGTCCAACAAGGCGGCGACAAAGGGTGTCATAGATAGCACTATTAGCAGACGAATGAGTAAAACTTCCTCCATGAAAGTACACTATAACAGGTACTATTTCCTCTGTACTTAGTGGCTTTTCTAGCTCCTGAACACCCCAATAAGCTCCGTTTTCCGACGAAGCCGGCATATAAATCCGATTCAAAAGATTAGCAGATTTGTCAAAAATGTCGAAAGAGAACACCCCATCAACTGGGATTGTATTGGAAGACACTTTACGGTCTAAAAATTCACTTAATTCTCTGTTAAATGTTCCATCTGGCCGGCGAAGAAGGTTGTATGCAAGCTTGAAATTCGATATTAGAATCCATGTGTTTAATGGTACTACTTTCTGCAATCAAAATTATCAAACAAGATCAGAATTATAAGTATTTATGTACCAATTTTACTAACAAATGGAGAAAATCATCATAAAACATGAAAAACAAAAAGTGGGTGATTAGACTATTTTTAGATGGGAAAATTAAACAAAAAAATGATCAAATGAAGGGGAAATATTATTAATCATACAAATCAAAACAAGATAATAAAACAAATAAAAGAGACTATTTAGTATATTAGTATGTATGTATGTACATATATTTCAAATCAAAACACTAAAGATGAAGCTAGCTCCTATTTCTCTTAATCTTGACTTTCTAAACAAAGTAAGACCAAACCCATAAATGGAAGTTTTTAAACAAGGAAAAAAAGATCAAAAACAACAAATTTTTCACTCCTCAAAATTTCACACTTTCTCCCTAAAAATCCGACATCTTTATTTTTTTTTCCTTTTTACCCCATTAAAAAAAAAGTTGCAAAAATTGAGAAAAATAAATTAAACCCATTAAATTAATTAGAAGAAATAATCAACCCACTAAAAAAATTCAACAAAATTTAATTAAAACAATATAAAAATAACAATGATAATAATATTACCTTGCATTCATTGACGTTGATTTCATTACTGCCGGCCATATGCCTTGTAGTAATTTTTTATTTTATAAACTTAAAATAAAATAAAAATTCTCCACTTGTGAAAAAATCAACCAAATCCCAAAGCAAAAATCAATGATCTTCTTCTTGTTGATGTTCTTCCAAAAAATAAACTTGATCTTCAAAATATGGGCCCTAATCCATGATAATTATGATTTTGTTGTTCAAGCAAAAAACACTAGAGAGAGAAAGTATAGAGAGAGAAAGGGAGAGAATTTAGTAAGAGAAGGAAGAAGAAAAATGGAGGATAAAATAAAAAAGGAAGTGATTTAAAGGAAGTTAGAGAGAGAAAGTAGAGAGAGAAAGAAGCGTGGAGTCAAACGAAAAGGAGGAGCGACGGTGGTGGACGGAGACGAAAGAGACGACAAAGCGGGGCGGCCGATATAAACTGTTTTTTGTGGGGTCCTTTTTATTATTTTATTATTTTTTATTTAATATTTATATTTTATTTAACTTTTATTGATATTAAATGTGTAGTTTATATTAAAAAGTTAAATATTTTTGGCACATATAATTGGAATACCAATAGAGTACAGAAATGTGTCACTTGGAGGAATGGGATACACTGGATCCGAATTTGCGGTTTTTTTTCTTTTCTCTCTTTTGGCTCTTTCTTCAAGGGATTAAAGGTTAACAACATGCCATTTTATTGTCAATCATATTTTTATTTTATTTTTCTTTGTTTTTAATTATTATCAAAAGAATGCCAAGTGTCTTTTTACTCTAATATATTTTACTTTTATAAACTTTTACTACGTAAATAAATTGATGTACAATAAATATTGTGATTCAGTTGAACATCAACCTTAAAATATTAAAAGTTATCTATATGCTTTTTTTTTTTTTTTTTTTTTTTTTTTTTTTTTTTTTTTTTTCAGCTGATACAATTTTATTTAGAGACATATTTAAAGAAGTGTGTCAAAAAATGTTACTTGTATGAAGGGTTTGTTCTCTTCACCTTATAAAAATAAGTTTTAACTTTTAAATCTAATAAGTTCACAACAATATAGATCAATTAGAATAAGGTCAAATAAGTTTAATAAAGACTAATAAGTTTAATAAGATTTAATAAGTTCAATAAGTTCTAATAAGTTAACTAAAGTCTATTAAGTTCCAATAAGCTCTAATCAAGTCTAATAATAAGGTCTTATAAAATCCAATAAGTTGTAATAAGTTCAATAAGGTTTAATAAATTTAATAAGATTAAGATAAGTTCAAGTCCAATAAGGAAAAAAGAACATACCCTTAAGACAACAAAACCCCTTACCTACCAAACTACAAATTAATCTAAAGTTTTTCAAATAAGGGTATATTAGGAACTATAGAAACTTACAATTGAAAAACGCGTCAACTAAAATGAACTTTCTAAAAAGGAATCCATGTTTTTTTAAGAAGTTATTGCGTGTGGATGCCCACACGCAAATTTTTGTGACTAATATGTTTTACTTAATGGCTGATATGTTTTATGTGTTGGCTGATGTGGTTTTTGTATTGCCTAATATATTACTTTTGTTGGCTGATATGTTTTTTTTTCTTTTTTTTTTCCCTCTTTTCTTAGTTGATATCAGACATCATTTGACTTATATGTTTCTTTAGTTGGCTGATATATTTATTGTGTTGGCTAATATGCATATTTTAATTGTTGGCTTATATGTTTCATTTTGTTGGCTAATATGTTTATTTTGTTGGCTTACAAATTGCTTTTGTTTGCCGATTTCATCCTTTTGTTGGCTGATATGTTCCTTTTGTTGACTGATATATTCCTTTTATTGGCTGATATAATTCTCTTGTTGCCTGATATGCATCTATTGTTTTCTGATATATTCCTTTTGTTGGCTGATATATTTTTACTAATGTCTTATATGTTCCTAATGTTGACTGATGTGTTCATTTTAATGGCTGATATACATCATTTGTTGGCTAATATGATTAACAACATACATATATACTTTCATTTCCCCTACCTCTCTCTCTCCTCTTTCCCCATCTTCCTCTCTTTCTTTCTCTTGTTTCATACGAAATGGATTCCTTCTCTCCTCTTTCCCCCTCTTCCTATTTTTCTTTCTCAAACTAGCCACAAATCCCACCGCACCCACCAACCACCGAAATCACCCACGACCTTAACCTCATGCCACCACCCAACCAGCCATTACCCTAACCTCACGCCACCACCCAACCAGCCATTTAGGAGTGGCAATTCGGGTCAGCGGGTCGGGTTCGAGTTAGATTTCAGGTTATGCTTAGAAACTATCAAAAATAGTGTAAAACTTAACATTATTATGAAATATGAAATTAGGATCAAATCGGGTCGAATTCGGGTTGTTCGGGTTTGGGTTGAGTCGGGTTCGGGTTTCTCTCAGTAACTTCGGGTCAAGTGAGGGATTGCCAGCCCTACAGCCATTACCCTAACCTTACGCCACCACCCAACTAGCCACCACCCTAACCCAGGCCACGACCCTAACCTCACGCCACCACCCAACTAGCCACCACCCTAACCTCACGCCACCACCCTAACCTCACGCCACCACCCTAATTTCACGCCACCACCAACAAGCCAGTCAGCCACCACCAACCCATGACCCCTAAACACTAGATCTGTTACGAGCTCAGCCACGCAAACACACAAATCGCAGCACCACCTCCGAAATCGCAGCACCACTACAAGCCACTATCAGCCAGTAAATTGCACCTCCCCTACGACCTGCACCAGCGTACTTTTCCAGTGAATTGCGACCTTCTCAAACCTTTTATATTTCGAAACGTAATTTGGGATTTATCAGAACCAAAAAAGAATCAATTGAAGAAATTTTGGATCTCATCGTCGTCTTCGGACGCACAAACACTTGGGTGGGCGGGTGCCCGCACCCAATAGTTTGTGTTTTTTTTTTTTTTTTTTTTTTTTTTTTTTTTTTTTTTAAGTGAAACATTTCTCTTGAGCATGTATACCAATATAATGTAAATCTTTGACCAATAATATTTTTAATGGACAATAAATAAAAATTGTAACAGTTGAATATTAATGACCTCTAATTGAGATGATTCCAACAAATACACAAAAAGACTATACTTTTTTCCTTATGTATAAATCACTAGTATTAGTGAAAATGAATTAGATAAATAATACAAAAAGTCAAAACGTTTTATTAAAAAGAAAAAACGGAGAGAGTATATCATGTGTCAACTAATAAAACAAAAGAAGTATGTTTTTTGCTCCAACATTTTGTTTATGCATTATACATCCATTGTGTTTTATCTATAACTATATACTAAAGGCGAAACCAAAGATGACACGTGTCATCTTTTGGTTAAAAAATTTCCCGCCAAAAGTGTTTTTTTTGTATTTTCATTTTTTTTGCCTTTTTGTTTTTTGTCAAAAAATCTTCTTAGAGAATATTTAACATAAGTAATACAAAGTATAATATTTTCATTCCTTACAAAAATAAAATACTTTTTCCTTCCAAAATAATCATTATGTTTCTTCCTTATATATTATACTCAAATATTAATTATTTCATTATTTGATATTCTTATATATTATACTCAAATATTAATTATTTCATTATTTGATATGTTAAGTATCTTTAATTATTTTATATATGTATAATTTTGGTTTCCTATCTTTATCTAATAATTACATAGTACATAGATTAAGGGTTTGTTCACATTTATTGAAATGAGCTGAAATGAACTAAACTGAACTGAACTAATTGGAGCTGAACTAAACTGAACTGAACTGATTGGAGCTGAACTAAACTGAACTGAATAGAGTTAAAATGAATATTTTATGAGAGAAGGAAATTAGGAGCTGAACTGAACTGATTGGAGTTGAATTGAACTGAACTAAAATTAAGCTAAAGTGAACATGCCCAAATTATTACTAATGTAAATCCTATTTAAAACATATTATCATAACTTTTTAAGTTTTTAAAATAGGAATTATATGGGTTAAAAGTTATATATTTTATATAATATTTTTGTATCAATACACCACGGGTTTTATGTTACACCACATGCCCAAATTATTACTACTGTAAATCCTATTGTGATATTATCTATGCAATAATATGACCTTTTTAAAATTATATTTTCAAATTTTAAAAGTGGTCAATTTTATATATATATATATATATATATATATATATAATATATATATATATATATATATATATATATATATATATATATATATATATATATATATATATATATATATATATATATATATATATATATATATATATATATATATATATATATATATATATATATATATATATATATATAAAGATAATGTAGATGAAAGGCTAGCTATATACATATTTATAAAATTATTATTTGTTTGTGAAAAAGAAAAATAGTACGGAGCATCACTTTATTGTGAATTTTAAAACACTCATAGTCAAAGGAGTATTTTTACAAAACTCATTTGGTTAATAAGCTCTTTATACTTCGTTTGATTTTTCGTGTTTTATTTTAGTAAATATTAGAAATAATGAGAAGATAAATGTATCGTAGTTAAAATTTTCATGTGATTTATATTACTTTTTGACAATTTTATTTTGATATTAAAACGAATTATTATGTTACAAGCACTAACGATAAATATAATTATAGTGTTACACCAATAATAATTTGAAAATTACCGTGCATGGCACGGGAACTAACCTAGTTTACTATATATATATATATATATATATATATATATATATATATTGACGGGCACTATATATATAAATATATATACCCAAATTGTATCTAGTTGAAATCAATTGAATTTTATTGTCGTTATTGAACTTTATTTTGGAACGTTTTGAACCGGATTGAAACTTAGGTTTTGTTTATTAGTTGAACTTATTTATGTGCAGTTTTTTTCATCTATAAATATCTTTAATTACGTAATAAAAAATTTATGAAATTTATATACTACCTCCGTTAACAGTTATTTGCAACAAAGGGGGTATGCGCGGACTCCTTGGCAAAACTTCTTAAACATGATTATTGAAAGCTATTCACATGTAAGTAATTATTAATCAAATTTATTTTTTAAAAAAAAGCCATTGCAATCAAACTAGAACCGCCCATACCACCACCACATGCCGCCCAGAACCACCACCCATGCCACCTAAAACCCATGAACGACCACCCACGCCACCCACAACTCACAGAAACCGCCAACAAACCATCGAAATCCACCCGAGAACCACAAAAACCATCCTAAAGGACAAAACCCACCAGATTCGAAACCCAAACCCACCCACAAAACAGCTACCAAAACCCACGAAATAGCTAGTCAGGAACCACCCACAAAAGCCACCAACACCCACCCACGACTCACTAACACCCACACACGAACCACCAATACCTACGAACCACCAGCACCCACGAAATACCCACGAACCACCAACACCTATGAATACCCACGAACCACCAGCACCCACCAAAATCCATGAAATAGCAAGCCACGAACCACCCACGAAGCCACCAACACCCACGAAATAACCACCCACGACCCACTAACACCCACACAAACCAGATCTAAATAAACCCACCCACAAACCAGATCTTCTAATCTCACCCACGAAATAAGTAGAAATGAAGGTGAGAAATGAAGATAATAATGAGAGATGAAGAAGGAAGAAGATGAAGATGGAGGAGAGAGATGGTGGGGAAATGAAATTAGGGGTGAATTAGATTTTTTGGGGTAAAAGTTTAGATAATTGAGTTAGATTAGAGTTATAATAGTTTGTAATTATGTGTAGTATTATGTGTTAATAATTTTTAGATGAGGATATTTTGGTCATTTTACCAGAAAAAAGTTACTATATTAGGAAAAAAATAGTTTTGTTGCAAATAATAGTTAGCACCTGTTTTTGGTAAATGTTGCAAATAACTGTTAATGGAGGTAGTATATTAATAAAATATACATTAAAATGAATCTAATAAGACCCCACTTGATATTTTTCTTCTTTATAAATTATCGTACACATAGAATCAAAGTTTGGTTGAATCTGACATCAGATCAGACCACATTAGATCAGATCAGATAAGCTAAACAAAAATGAGGTGAATTAAACAAGCCCTTATTACTGCTAAGTACTAACTATGTAGTTCTCCCTCCGTTTTCTTTTTTATTTACATCACTTGCAAATGCGCAGAGTTTTAGGATAATGAATTAATAATGTGAGTGGATGAACAATTTATTATGGTGAAAGTAATGTGGAGACCATGAAAGTGAAAACATGTGAGAGAGTAGTAGGGACCATGAGAGAGAGAAATGATAAATTAATTTGAGTGGGGTTTAAAGTAAGAGAGAGAAATAATAAAATATAGTGTAAAATCAATATATATAGAAGTGATGAAAATAAATAAAAACACCCATAAAAGGAAAGTGATGCAAATAAAAAAAGGAAAAATTGCCCGTAATAATCCCAGCTTTGGGCCGTCAGCTAATAATAATCACACCTTTGGATTATTTTTAAATAATCCCACCTTTACCCCCTGATCTTTTATAATGGTCCCATTTTACCTGGAACCGGTTGTATAGGTTTTTTTTTTAGTTTAATTGACACTTGTAGCTACTTGATTGGTCAAGTTTAAAAAAAAAACTTGTTTAAAAAAAAAAAAACCACCAGCCGCCACCTAAGCCACCACCATCCCACCACCACCCAAAGCCAAACCCAAGAACCACCATGGCACCATCCCACCCAGACCTGAAACCACCGCCATGGAGATCGCGCTTACCGGAATCCCACCCACCCAGCCAACCCAACCCCAAAACCCCACTAACCCATTAACTCAACCATTCGAAAATCCACCAAACCCACTAAACCAAATCCCAGAAAACGGGTTGAATGGGGCAGGGGAGTTCGACGTGGTGGAATCGGGTAACAGGGAGTTCGGTGGGGTCGGAATTAGGGGACGAACCAATTACCCATTACGCGGCTGGAAACGGTGGACGGGGGAGATCGACGCGACCAGAATCTGGGGGATGGGGGAGGTCGGCGAGCCGGAGCTGGGTTTAAGGGAGTTCGACGACGTGGCTAAAAATCGTGGTGGCTCGCCAGGGTTTTCGTGGGGGAAGGCGTGAATGAGAGGGTTGGGGTGGTTCAGGGGGAGGGGGAAGGGGAGGGGGTAAGTCACGCGCCGAAGCTGGGTTTAAGGGCTGGATGGCCAGAGCAATGGGGTTTGGGTTGGCTTGGGTGGTTGATGGTTTTTGAATATTAATTTTTTATTTTACTTTTTTTAAAAAAAATTATTTTATTTTATTTTTATTTTTATTTTTATTTTTATTTTTTTACCAATTACGGGCTGCCACGTGTATGGTAACTTGTTATAACAAGTTAAATGACCGGTTGAGACCATTTATAGCGGAGTGGTATAAAGGTGGGATTAAAAATAATCCAAAGGTGGGATTATTTTTAGCGGACTGCCTAAATGTGGGATTATTTTGGGCAATTTTTCCTAAAAAAAAACGGAAGGAGTACTTCTTTTCATTTCTTTTTGTTGGCTACGTACTTGATCTTTCTAAAGAGTTATCTTCAAAAAAATTTCAATACATAAGGGTTACAACCTTTATATATATATATATATATATATATATATATATATATATATATATATATATATATATATATATATATATATATATTTGGGCCAATCCATTATAAAACTTGTTCAGGCAGGCCCAAATAATAAGAAAAAATTGGTTAAGCCTCATTTTTGCTTTAACAACAGTTAGAAGGAATGTAACTGAATGGAGAAGCAGTTAGTAAAGAATGAATGCAGGAATTTACCTTATAACAATGAGCGTAATTCAAAACTTCAAGGCAAGAGCATGAAAACTAGTAATTGCTACTTATGTTTTGTCTATGAATTTCAACAATGATCAAAGCTTCAGGGGCAAACAATCGATCAACGTAGTTTCTTATCGTTAACCTTAATCTTTAGGCTTAGTAGTCTAGTCGTCTAGATTAGAATAACTTAGCTTAACTTCCATATACTGAAAATCTTTAGTGTTTTCTTCAATTGTACGACAAGTTTTGGAGGTAATCTTTCTTCTATTATGACGTCCCTCAATTGGCTAGCCTAAATATATCTTTATGCTAGTGTGTGTTTCTTTGAGTTGAATGTTGAAATCAATAATCATGTACTTATTTCAATTATAATCTTTGTTTGCATCTTGCAAATTGGCTTTATTAATGATTTCTTAGATTGAAATTACTCGTACATAAGTGAGTCTCTTCGAGTAGAGATTGCAACCCCTAGCTACAAGCGATTGGGTGTCATTGCTTGATAGCAATTTTTCTTTAACAATAAAATAAATAAGCTAAAGGAACTAAAAGTGCAAGAGAGAGTTTACGTGGAAAACTCCTTGGCCCTAAACAAGGAGAAAAATCACGACCACTTGGGATTTTAGAAAAAGAATCTTCACTAGAATAGGGCAAAAGGACCTATTACAAACTAAAGACTCTAACTTTGACTTCCTCAATGAACCCAAAGCCCCGAGGAACAAGTCACCTAACTTGTTACTCTTCTCTTCTTTTTCTCTTCTCTTTCTCTCTTCTCACTTCTCTTCCTCTTTCTCACTTCTCTTTCTCACAAACAGAAGTTCACTCCAACTTCCCAATTCCCCAAAATACAACTCGAAAAGATAAACTCTAGTAAAAGGACATTAGAACACTCTATTTCACTAGTGTGGAATTGGACTCTTGACTCAACTAAAGAAAACAAAGATTGAAATCTATTTGAGTAAGGGTGAGTTTTTCCAACTGAAATCAAAAGACTATTTATAGACCAAAATCCGTTTGGGAAAAACCTCTTTGTGCAGCTGTAGACACCCAAATGTGTCTCCCTAAAACCAAACCCAGTGATGAATACCTTTCACGTCACTTGATTATCGAACGAAGTGAAAGTGTGGAAAGTCTAGTGATGAGGATTTTTTTTTATTAAAGTGTTTCTCTTTCTATTTTCAAAAATATTTCTTTTCTTACTCTATTTATACAAAAATAGCCAGTCTAATTTTGTTTGGTCCATGATAAGGGTCCAATAATAGTGTAGTTGGATTGGGCTTGAAAAGAGCTTTCCAATGATATATTATAAGCCCGATTCCGATGAATTATGAGGAAGTTATGGATTAAATTAAATTAGGCCCAATGATTTTAAATGTGGCCCAATGATCTAGAGGAGGGCCTATTAATTATTATTCCTAAAGTAATTAGGATTGATTTTGATCTTCTAGGAATATCTAAAAGGTTCTCTTTAATTCTAATAGGATTAGGATTGATAATTATATTTTTTAAAGATGTTTTATTTTGAATAAAATATGTTAAATCTGATTGGACGCAGGATTACCTGTAACCGGTTTAAAAAGTGATTCCGCGTGTAAAAGCGCATTGTACTTTTGAACCAGCGCGAGACGACAGAGTCATCGCCTAACGCTGATTTTCGTCGCCTGGCGCTAACCTTCGTCGCCTGGCAACGAGCTTGTCGTCTGGCGTTGACTCCTGTCGTTGGCGACAGGAGGTCTTTTATTCCGAATAGGACTTGATTTGATTCCGTGCCATTTTTTCTATAAATAGGGGTCGTATCTCCCCATTTTTCACAATTCACAATAATCAATCACTTTCTCTCTCTACAGCTAGAAGCTTTCTCTCTCTTCTCTTTCTAAACCTTCCCTCTCTCAAAATTCCTCATACACAAGTTCTAGACACACCTAGCCAAGTTCGAAGTTGCCTTCGCCCTAGACGTGAAAGGTTGATAATTTCTGAGGGTTTGGTTCCAAATCCCTATTTCAATTATTTGATTTAATTGTTTTATTTATTATTTTCCTTGAAGTTACTAACGTGTGTATTTTGTTATTAGAAAGAGATACGAGGCATCCAAGTAAGTAATTTAATAGTTATTTTGATATAGAAATCATGTTTTGATTGTTTTAATTCCTAGTATCATGTTAGGATGTCTTTATGATTCCTAGTATCATGTTTAGGGTAATAATTAAGATTTCTAATATCATGTATGATGCTTCCTATTCTTTATATCATGTTGGTGTCATGTTAGGGATAAAGCTTTGATCTTTAATGTTTAGTGACATGCTAGGGTTTGTTATTAATATTGTTAGTATCATGCCTAGGATCTTGCTAATATTATTAAGCTTTATTGAGATTGAATATTATTATTGATGATGATTATTATTGTTGCTTGATACATATTTTTATTGTTATTGCTTGATCACGCCCTCTCTTGCAGGATTAAAGGGAATTTGTACTTGTAATCACGCTTAATAAGATAATTAATAATCTTGTTTAGGCTAAGATGATTATAATTCAAGTGATCGCCAATAATAGTTTTGTTTGTGCATTAATATTCAACCAACATAGATTAAGCAGGTTTAGGGTAAACCTATAGATTGTATGTTAGTCAGAAAGAGCACATGAATACGAGAAGAATAAAGTAGAGGCCTATTTATAGGCAAGTTCAATCTCTTTTAGGTTGGATTTGTACCTTCATCCCCAAACTTCCAGTCATGGTTCCAGACCTATTGGAGTTAACGATCTCCTGGATCGTTAAGGGGTGTAACTTTCACCCTGTGAACGGTTTACAAGTTCCTAAAACTTGTTGGCGACTCTTTTACTCTAGCTTCCTTCTCTTTGGACGCCACCATGCTTAAGTGTATGATCACAGTGGGGCTCAAGTGTGGGATGCTTGAAATATTCCCTACAGCAGCAAATCCATAACGCCACTACTCCAACCCACTAAGAAGATCATGTCCTAGATTCAAGGACATGAACTCCTCAATGTGCAAGACCATGACTTAAGAAAGATCATGGGGAGTATGCCGCAAGTTTTGGAAAACAAAACATATTCTATTTGTTGAATTGATTTTCAAAAATAAATAAATAAAATCACTTTCATAAAATAAAGAGATAAAATTTAAACTCAACTATTTTCCTAAAACTAAGCATGCACAACTTAATCTTTTTAGACCAATTCCACACAGCTATTTTCGAGTGTAATACCATCCTAATACTTACATAAATCCTAAAATATAAAAATATCTTAGTCTTCATGAATCTCTGATGAAGCTTCTATTCCGAGGCTTCTATTCCTTGGAAGGAACTTCTCTTCTCTGGTGAAGCTTCCACTCTGAAGCTTTAGTTCCCTTAGAGGAAACTTCTCTTCTCAAGTCTTCATTTCTAAAGCACCAGCATCTGTGAGGGAACTCTTCTCTTTTAGATTGCTTTGTTCCTGGCTTTCTTATTCCTCATGGAATCTTCTCAAGACACTCAATTCTCCAAGTCTTTACAACTGATCACACACTCAAACAATCAAGCTCTTATTAGTTTAGTCATCATCAAAATCATAAAGTCCAACAATATTCCCCCTTTTTTATGATGACAAACAATCCAAACTTATTTACAAGGAAACAAAAATAATCCAACCTAAACTAAAAGAAAGAAAATGCAAAAACACACAATGTAGACATAGAAAGAAAACAATACTAAAAAGAAAAACTTGTATTTACAGTATACCTGCTTGTAGAGAAATAGGCAGACTTGTGAAGACTTCGAACAGAGACCATAGAATGATTAAGTTTCCTTGATAGTTTGCATCTTTTCCCCCTTTTGGCATTATCAAAAACCAACACACAAGCAATAGTGTACCATAACACAGCACCAATCTAAGTGGTTTGGTGTTAAGACAGGAAGCATGCATAGAGAATAAATATTCACAAAGCATATACGTAGATAAAACATAGATACTAATCATCCAAACCTGATTTAAAACATCGGCCAAATGTACCAAATTCACAAGTTTAGCAAAAGAGATAAAAGTACCCATTAATTACAAACCAAAAGATATTGCTCCCAAAAGCAAATAGAGATAAAGTTCATCAAAATAACAGGCCAAGTAAGATGGGGCTAAGAAGCAATTCTTTGGTCATCATCAACAGAAAGATCCTCCAGCTTCTTGCTAATTGAGACACAATGTCCTTGACTGTGGACTGTCTCCCCTTTTTAGTGCTTGTGACCAGCTTCTTCATGTCTGCATCTAGAGTGAGCACACTCTTCTTCAGCTCATTCATCTTGGCCTGAGACTTCTCCTGTTCCTTGAGGACCTTCTGAAGAAATTCCTTCATCTCTTTCAAGTTCTCCTCTGTTACGAGCCCTGTACCTGCAGATCCATGTCTGCCAGAAGTAGGAATACAAGGAAGTTTCTGCAGATCCTCTTGGGCACAAGAAAGATCAATGAAAACTGGAGATGGATTCTCCTTCTTCTTCAACAACCTCAAACTTTTTCTCTTTTTCCTTCCCCCTGTTTCCTCTACATCCTTTTTTACCTCTTCTCCCTGCTCTCCCTCAACATCATCCTGAATATCTTGCACCACGCTCTCAATCAACCCTACCACCTTCTCCTCCTTTGCTTCCCCCTCATCTAAACCACTCACCTCTTTTGCCTTTTTTCTTTTACATATGGCACAACTTCAAAACATCCCTTCACAACTTTCAATTTATGGTTTTCAAGAAATATGGGTTGTATGAATTCGGTGTTTTTGAGAGGTAAAGGCTCAGATTTGGTGAAGGAAATGCCGAAGCTTTCGAACACACAGGTGAGTAAATTAGCATATCCGACCTTCTATCCTTTTGAAGCACAGTGGTTAAGGTGTTGGATCATGATTGAGGGGAAGTTGATTGGGATTTTGTGTTCAAGGCAGTAGATCAGGGTAGCATCAAGCTTGTTGGCTACATCTCTCTTTTAAGAGCGAGGGATTATGTCATTGAACACAAACTTCAGCAGGATTTTGTCAAGAGGGGTTAGTTGGTTGTGATTTATGCAGGTTTCTTTAGGGTCACCTCCAAGGAACTCCACAATCTCATCAATATTAGCATCAGGAAGGGGGTTACGAATGGTATTGGTTTTAAAATACAAGTCATATCCAGAATTAGGCACATCAAACAACTCAGCCAAATACACAGCATCAAATTCAATTTCCTTCCCATACACTTTTCTATGAATTGTACCCTTAGAATACTTGAAATTCTTGCAAAGTTCTTTCATAGCATCCACATATATACTCCGATTAAAACATTCACTTATCAAATTGACCCAATTTTGAAACTCAAGAAAATTTCAAGCAATTAATACAAATTAAGAGCTTTACACCAAAGTAAATTTAATGCCAAACCTGTCACATAGTGCTTAGCCATTTTCTTTTGCCTTTTCATGGCAGGGGGCTTGTCACGAAAGTTGACACCCATTTACGGAACACTCTCCTCTTCTTCTTGCATTTCGTCTGCCTTCCTTTTCCAAGAAGAGTGAGACTCGGTGGTTAACTCATGTTTTGAAGGCTCAGAAGTCTCTTTGATTGAGGTTTCCGGAAGGATTTCCATGGTGGTATCTTGAATTGTGGTTGGGTTTGCTTTGATTTCAGCAAGGGTTTTTAGTGAAATTTCCATGGGAGTGAAGTTTTGATCGGTGTGGAGAGTGATGTGGTAATTTTTTAGTGGTGTAATTTTTGGTGAGGCTATCATCCTTTTTACCATATATGGTGGAGGTAACTTAGTGAGGTGAATTTGTGAGGTGTTTCTTGGAATAGGTTAGTTAAATTAAGATGATTTAACACTCTATTTATTACTTGGGGAAATGCAAATCGTGTTTAATGAGATAAGTGCATGTGGGTAACTTTTTGAACAAAAGATAAAGAGAAAAAATAGGAATTTGAAAAGTCAGTTAAACACAAGAATTGTACCTTTTGAATTTTCATTAAGAAACACTTGTAAATGCAACTTGGTTCACAGAACAATTCAACAAGGCTCATGCATGCAATTAAGGACTTTCATGATCTATGCCTTTCAAGTTAACATGCCTTAACAAATATTATTCTTGCTCACAGACCTATCTCAACTATGTAATTAAACATATAGCACTTGTGCACAGTATACAATCTTTAAGCACGTCAGTTTGAGTTTCATACCTAAGGGAACTTGATGCATTTTTCTTAGTTTAACTTAATCATCCCAAGTTCCATTCTCATCTTCTCATGTCTTTCTCTATTCAAGGGTTTTGATAAAATATCTACAATTTGATTGTCAGTTTGGCAGAAATCTAATTTAATCAAACTCTTTTCAACATTATCCTTAAGGAAATGATGCCTTATATGAATACGCTTGACTCTTGACTGATGGACTGGGTCTAGATATGCAAATTGCACTAGTATTATCATAATAAATTGTAATGCAATTAAATTTAATACCAAAGTCACGTAACTGTTGTTTAATCCATAAGACTTGAGAACAACATGCAGCAGCTGCTACATACTCAGCCTCTGCATTAGACAATGCAACAGTATTTTGTTTCTTGGAACCCCAAGAAACTAGATAAGAGCAAAGGAACTAAACCATACCTGAGGTGCTTTTCCTGTTGACCAAGTCACTAACATAGTCAACATCTGTAAATTCTCTAAGCATAAAGTCATCACTTCAAGGATAGAACAGACACAAGTCATATGTTCCTTTTATTTATCTTAGAATTCTTTTAACAGCTGTTAGATGTGATTCCTTAGGATTAGACTGAAATCTTGCACACAATCCAACACTAAAGGAAATGTCAGGCTTACTGGTTGTTAGATATAACAAAGAACCAATCATACCTCTGTAAGTAGTTTGATCCACGTACGCTTGTTCCTTGTGGATCCTCATCAAGTCTTGTTGATGTTCCCATGGGTGTGTGATTTGTCTTGGCATTCTTCATGTTGTACTCCTTCCGAAGTTCCTTGACATACTTCTGCTGGTGAATCATAATTCCTTCTGATGTTTGCTTTATTTGAAGTCCAAGGAAGAAGTTTAATGCACCCATCATACTCATCTCAAATTCACCACCCATTAGCTCAGCAAAGTACTTGCACAAAACACTGTTAGATGCTCCAAATATAATATCATCTACATAGATCTGAACAACTAAAAGATCAGTTCCTCGAGATTTAAGAAAAATAGTTTTGTCAACTTTTCCTCTTTTGAAATCATTTTTCAGTAGGAACTTTGAAATCCTTTCATACCAAGCTCTTGGAGCTTTCTTAAGCCCATAGAGATCTTTATCAAGCTTGAAGACATGATTTGGAAATTTTGGATTTTCGAAACCTAGAGGTTGTTCAAGAAAAACCTCCTCATTTAAGAAACCATTAAAAAAGCACATTTCACATCCATTTGATAGAGTTTAAAACCCATAAATGAGGCAAAAGCTACTAAGATTCTAATAGATTCTAATCTAGCTATAGGAGCAAAGGTTTCATCGAAATCAATACCTTCCTGTTAGTTGTAGCCTTTCGCAACCAGTCTTGCCTTGTTCCTTAATATAGTACCATGCTCATCCAGCTTGTTCCTGTACATCCATTTGAGCCCAATTATTTTCTTGTTCTTTGGCTTTGGCTCAAGGTGCCAAACTTTGTTTCTCTCAAACTCATTCAGCTCTTCTTGCATGGCCACTATCCAATCTGCATCTCCTAAGGCTTCTTAATGATTTCGAGGCTCTAAGATGGATAGAAATGCATAAAACGCACAGAAGTTCCTCATTTGCGATCTTATTTGAGTTCCTCTCCCAATGTCACTGATGATGAGATCAGTAGGATGGGAACTTTGATACTTGAATGACCTAGGTTGAAATTCCCTTGCTAGAACTCTAATTTGAGGAGCTTCTTGTTCTGTTCCTTCTGCTTCTTCTTCAATAGCTGGTTCCTCATTGACCTGTAATTCTTGTTGAGGAACTTCATCATTATCATGTTGATCTTGCTAAGGAGCAGGTTGCTCTTCTCTGGTTTGCTTTTGAACTTCTTCTTCAACCCTATCTCTTATCAATCCAATTTCAAAATCATTATCTTCTTCTTGTTCCTACACACTCACAAACTGGTTAACTTCATCAAAGATTATGTGAATGCTTTCCTCAACACACATTGAACTTTTATTATAAACTCTATAAGCTTTTCTATCGGAGGCATATCTAAGAAATATAGCCTCTTCATTTCTTTCATCGATTTTGCCTAGGTTTTTCTTACCATTGTTACATACAAAGCACTTACACCAAAGGCTCTAAGATGAGATATGTTTGGCTTCCTTCCCCTGAACAGTTCATAGGGAGTTTTGTTAATGATGCTTCTAATTGTTACTCTGTTAAGAATGTAACATGCTGTATTCACGGCTTTAGCCCAGAAGTTCCTTGGAAGTCCACTTGCAATTAGCATCGTCCTTGCCATTTCCTCAAGGGTTCGATTCTTCCTTTCTACAACTCCATTATGTTGGGGAGTCCTTGGAGCTAAGACGTTATGATTCATACCATTTTCCCTGCAAGACTCATCAAACTTGGAGTTCTCAAATTCACTTCCATGATCTGATCTGAGATGGATTATGGAGTGACCACTGATTTTCTGTATTTTCTTGGCAAAAGCAACAAACTCGTTAAAAGTTTCATCTTTACTAGCAAGAAAAACAACCCAAGTGAATCTGGAATAATCATCAACAATAACCAATGCATATTTCTTGCCACTCCTGCTTTGAATCCTCATGGGACCACACAAATCCATATAGATTAATTCCAGAGGCTTTGTGGTGCTCACCATTTTCTTCAATTTAAAAGATGAACGAACATGCTTGCATTTCACGCATGCATCACAAACTTTGTTCTGTAGATACTTAATTATAGGGAGTCCCACAACCAAGTTCCTTGACCTGAGTTTGTCGAGTAATGAAAAGCTAGCATGTCCAAAACGTTTATGCCATAGCAAGGGATCATCTTCAACAACACTCAGACATGTAAGGTTGTTCCTTGGGATTAAGTTGAGGTCAACAGTATATGTATTCCCTCTTCTTGTTATTTCTAGAACAACCTTTCCTGACTTATTGTTGATGATGTTGCAAGAATCAGAAGTAAAACTTACAGAGTTTCCTCTATCACAAAATTGTGATATACTAAGCAGATTGTGCATTAAGCCCTCGACCAGGAACACATTATCTATAGAATGAGACTTTGATCTTCCAATCTTTCCTTTTCCAACGATCTCACCCTTTTTATTATCCCCAAAGGTTACTATTCCTCCAGGGTAGTCTTCTAGTGAGAGGAATTTTGATTTATCACCTGTCATATGCTTTGAACACCCGCTGTCGAGATATCACGAGTTGTTCCCCCTCATTAGGACCTGCAAGAAAAATAAGCATTAGGATCATGAACCCAGGTTTCCTTAGGTTCCTTAGACGTGGATGCAATATCAGTTTTCTTTACCCACACTTGCTTAACATTTCTTTTATCAGCTTCTTCTCTTATTCTACGTTGACCATAGAGATGTCCAGACTTACCACAAAAAGTATAGACCTTCATCCTTGGAAGCTCAACATATTTCTTTTGCTTACCTTTCCTCTTGGCTATATAACCAAGTCCTTTAGTGCGGTTTGTTTGAGCTTCCGTAATCCACTTAGGTATGACTTTTGGGTCAATACTTCTATCCTTTCTAGCATTCAGTTCCATTTCAAGTTGATCCTTTTGAGTTTTTAAAGTCGAAAGTTCATTTTTCAGATTTTTGAAATCAACATTAAATTTAAGCAACTGATCACTTAAGGAACTGCTAGAACTGATATCAGAATTCATGGGCTTATACTGAGTTAATTCAACATTCAGAAGAATACTTTCATTCTTGATTCTATTAGCTATCTCAGTTATGTGTTTATACTTAAGGTCAAGCTCTCTTAATTTGCTTTGAAACTTAGCATAGGATATTTCCAACCAAGTGCCATGTTCTTTGCAAACCTTAAGAGCTTTTCTCACTTATTTAGCTTGACACAAGTTTCTCTACAGAATTCTTCTTCTTCTTCTAGACATACATCAATTAGGACTTCTTTAGAGAGAGTTTTAAGCTGTTTATGAGCAAGAAATACCTTTTTCTAGAGTTCCTCAAGGTAGGCTTTCTCATCATCTAACTTAGCCATCAGACAAAGATTAGTTGTCTCCTCCTGTGGTTGATCATCTTCTTCTTCACTGTCTTAATCTCCCCAAGCTGCTATCATAGCTTTCTTCATGTCTGACTTGGAATAGTTTGCTTTGCTGAATTTTTCTTTTCCTTGCTCCTTGGAATTTCCTTTTCCTTTATCATTTTCCCAAAGGAGGTAGTCTCTAATGAAGTGGTCATGGGATCCACATTTGTGGCACCTATAGTCAGACTTAGAAATTGAGGGCTTCTTCAAGAAGTTCCTTGAGGTGCGTCCTTTCTTGAATATCTTCTTGAATCTTCGCACGATCATGGTAGCCTCATCCGCATCTACTTCTGAGTCTTCCTCATCCTTGGCCTTAAGTGTCATCCCTTTGTTCCTCACAGGTTCATTGTTGACTCCAAGGTGCAGCTTAGGAGTCATGAGTGAACCTGTCAATTGCTCAATATTAAACTTGGTAGAGTCCTTAGCTTCCTAAAGGGTTGTCACCTTAGCTCTCCATCTCTCATCCTGTGGGAGGCTTCGAAGGACCTTCCTAACCTGCTCATCTGTAGGAATCTGTCTACCAAGGGAAATCAACTCATTTATGATGTTAGTAAATCGGGTTAGCATCACTTGAATGGTTTCTTTTGATTGCATCTCAAATCTATCATACTTAGACTTAAGTTAATAAATTTTTGAGCGTTTAACCTCATTGGTTCCTTCATGAGTAATCTGCAGCAAATCCCAAATTTCCTTTGCGTTCTTGCACCCCATAACAAAATTGTGTTCGTGAGGTCCAAGTCCACAGTGGAGCAATTTTTACAGCCATAGCATTGAGTTCCATTTTATCAAAATCCTCTTTCTCATATTCAGACATAGTCTTAGGAATTACCTCATTTTGAGCGTTTGTTTTAGTAACTTCAAAATTACCAACTTCGATGACCCTCCATACTTGGTAGTTCTCTGCCTTGATAAAAATCTTCATTCGGTTCTTCTAGTAAGTATAGAACTTTGCCAATAAACATCGGAGGCCTCTAAGTTGAGTATCCTTCCTCGAGCTTTTCATGCGTATTCATCCTTTCCAAGACCTTTCTTCTTCAGGGTTCCTAATTCTTCGAGAAGTTAGGCTCTAATACCAATTGTTGTTTCAGTGAATACTACAAGAAGGGGGTTGAATTGTAGTATGACAAATTGTCAAAATTTTTGCGGAAATAAAAGTAAGTAAGCTAAAGGAACTGAAAGTGCAAGAGAGATTTTACGTGGAAAACTCCTTGGCCCACAGGTCCCAGGATCGCAACCTGGCTCTAATACCACTGTTGGGTTTCGATGAGTCCGACTCACCGCGGAAGAAAACCCGAGCCAAGACCACACTCACAATAATTATAACCATAAAGCATAATTAACTTAAACAACAAGATTAAGAGAAAGATTAATACCTTTGGCGCGTACTTCGCTCACTATAAGAGCTCTTACTTTAAAAGCTCTAAGCCTCGCTCGCACGAGGACCTCCAACGAAGTCCACCCGCAACCCGAGCACCGAAATGGTCCAATGCTTAGGAGTTTGCTAAGCCCGACCTAAACCCGAGTAATTATATTTGTTCAAAGATTTTCTCAATGGAGATGCCTTTTTTGATTTTTCGTTTTGACGAAAAATTTTAAGTCTTTCTAACCTTGAATCTTAATGGCATATTATGGTGGTTATGTATTTGGTTCTTTCCTTGATTTATATGCAATTTTAAAACTCTTTAAGCATGGTTACTTGGTAGTAATTGGTGATTGAAAGTTTGGTTTTTATTTTCACATAATTGCAAATCCATTGCATTAAAGTGTGAAAAATTTGTTCTTTGATGCTTCTAAGTACTAAAGATTCAATCTTTAATTGTTTTAAGTGATTGAAACTTTGAGTTACTAAATTCCATGAATTTTTTGGTTGAACTTTTGATTTAATCGTGTATTAAGTTGATTGGAATCATAAAGTTTGAATCTTGTGATAGAAATTTGATTTATCTTCATGTTGGAAGATATAATTTTTTTTCTAGGATTCACAAGTGTAAAAGTTGGAATCTTTATTTGAACTTTTGTGTTCATATTTCCATCTCCCTTTTATTTTGTCAAAATCTCATGATTAATTTAAATTAATAGTGAGTTATTACCCTTGTTCATTTTGTTGCACCAAGTTAAACCAATTTTATTAAAGAATGGTTCTTGGAAATAATTTTGGTTATGTGCACCTTGATGAATTTTTATTTAAGTTGGACTTGTAATAATTTTTCATTTTTGGCTCATTTTATTAATTCTAAAATTAATTTGGAATTAATTGTTTAGTCACGCAAAATTTGGGTTTAAAACCCGGGGATATTGCACGGGAATCGAGGGCAAAGCATCCCTTGGCGAGCCTGGCTGCATAGCAGCCCGCATGTGGCTGTCAAGGGGCTGCCTCAAGGAGGTGCGGCCTTGAGCGAGGCTCGGCTATTGTGGTGCTGGACATGATATATATGTATGTATACATGTTGGTGCTTGATAGGGGTTAGTGTGCGTGGACATTGCTTGCGAAGCAATATGATGCAATGAGCACTCCAAGTCTTAATGCTAGGCACTTAAACATTTTGGACTATGCATTTTTGTGTTCTTTTGCCATTTTAATTATTTTAATTAATTATTTTGGTTTTAAATATTTTAATTTTGAGGTTAGGCCTTGGTTTTGAGCGGCATTGGCAAAATTTAATTTTAACAAAATTTTGGGTTTACCGACTTAATTAATTGGATGCGGAATTTAGTGGGAGCTTCAATTTTAATTGCGCTAAATTACATAATCGGTTAAACAACTTTGACTAGTTTTAATTAGGCATGTTAATTGGATTAACGACCTAAATTAGTTACTAGTTTTCGCGTGTTTTATGCATTGTTACTTGTTTATCGTTGTAAAATGCATGGCTATTCACAAATAGTGAATGGATGAATGGAATGTATATTCTCTCACGGGTTTTATGAAATGGAAACTAGTGGGGCCCAATTAGGATAGAAAATACGGACTGCGATCCGTGATGTATTTTTGTAAATCTAAATACGGTCTGCGAACCGTTGAGTATTTTTTGTACCTTAATATTTAGATTAGTCCTAATCGTAGATACTAGTATTTGCATAATTATGGTCATGTCTTGAAGACAGAGTTTCTTGAAAGATGAAGCCATGAAGTTGCAAAAGCCGTCCCTTGAAGACTCAAGGGGTCATGCTAGTTGCCAAATGCATCTTTATTTATGTTTTCGATATATATTTATGATTATATATGTGTGATTTATATGTTAGATGCATGTTTAGGATTTCGATTTTTAGGATGATTAATTAAGTTCACTTAAATCAACCAACATAGAAACCCTAGGTCCCTAAAATATTGAGTAAAACTTGTCATTCCAAAACAACACTTATTGACCTATTGAGAGTAGTGATGGGCTACGCCAAAGCGACACATCACTATTATTCCCTAGGATACGTAAGGTATGATGATGGGTTTGCCAAAGCAAGACATCTCATACATGTTGGTTTTGGTTATACTCAACGATATAAGTGATGGAGTCCTAAAATGTCGTGGCAAAGTGGATAAGTTGTTGAGAGAGCATTAGATGCGACGATTTATCCAACCAATAGTGGCATGGAGCCGTTAGCAAAGAGTTGCTTACCTTAGAAGATTGAGTGTTAAGACAAGCCAAAGCATTCTTAACCACTCATTGTTTCTTTGGATCTTGGAATCGCCTTATTCTCGCCAAATGGGGACAAATTTAATGCGTGGATAAGACGTTTAATAAGATTGAAAATTTGCATGAATGCTTTTAAATTTCAAACTTATTATGTTATTTTCTTGATAAATGGTTATACTTTGCACTTATATTTGTAGCATTTCAAATCAAACTATATTGTTTTCCGTGATTGGTAAAGGAAATCTTTGAGAATAGTTCTCAAAGAAAGAAAAGGCATTTCTAAAATACAATTCTTATAAATGACTTTTATAAGTCCGAAAGGACGGTTGGACATCATGTATTCAAAATACTAGGTAGTTTTGATAAACATGAAGTATTGAGTTCTTAAAGATTATGAGATGAAGTATGATAAGAAATATAGGAAACAAGGAACAAAGAAAAGGAATTAGATTCCATTTTAACTAAAGAGTTCATGTTAACTTAGCAAGTCATTATCTTCACAAGTATCAGATACTGCTTGAGTGTTACACTTTGAAAGTGACCTCAAACTATTGAAGATAAGCTAAGTTATTGACTTACAAGGTTAAAATGAAGCAAGAAGAGCTACATCAGTTGTAAGGTCGTATGCTTTGTTTAAAGACCTTTTAAGCTAAGGCTGGAACAAATAAATGGTTATTGTGTTCCATAATCAATAAACAATCCGTTAACACACGGAAAGACTCACATTCAAAGTAAAGAGCAATAGTTGCAAATTTATTTGAATGGCATGGTTGTCTAAACCATGAGTCAAGAATGCTTTATTATAAATAAACATTTCCCTAACATGAAAACTCACAAAGTTCAAATCACAGACATGATTTGTGTTCCGGACATCTTTAGCAATGTCACATTAACAAGAACGTACTCAAAGCTATATAGGCTCTTGATAGTTGATCGGTTCGGAATCGTTCTAAGACAAGCAAGTCTTACTTGTTAAAAACCGACAAAGTAAAGAGCTATTGTTCTTGGTATAGACAACTGACTCCAAAAGCTAAAGAGGATTCAATTACTTCAACGTTTCACGAAGAATTTGAAAGAATATGGCTATATTCATCAAATGTGAACAAACTTGACCTTGAATAGTTCAAGAGTTCAATGAAGTACGGAATCGACTTGGCAAGATATCAAAACGTCTAGATCGACCGATGTTTGCTTGAGCCAAGCATGACCATCACAAAGTTATGAAATTGAAATTTTCATAAATATCTCCACAAAGAACATAGTGTGTCTTTACGAAGACCTCGATGCCATTTAAAAATGACTCGAACAATGATGGATCACATCCCTTCCTATGAAGTTCTTAAAGAGTTTGCACAAATGACTAATGTTACATTAAACAAAATGTCGAAGCTAAGAAAAGACACCATATTCAGTTATGGATAGAATTAACTTCTAAACGTCTTTTCAAGTATATGTCTAAAACTCTTAGCCACAGTGGGAGCTCACTGGCTCAGTGGGAGCTAAGTGACTCAGTGGGAGCTCACCGGCTTAGCAAGATCTAGGTGGTTCAGTGGGAGCTTGATGGCTCATTAAAGGCTAAGATAGCTCAAGTGGGAGCTAACTGTTTGTTTCACAACGAACTTTTACCCAAAGACAATATACATGTCTCTTTGTAAGCATTCAAGTGAGACTACGGGCATTACCTCCACAACCTAAATGAGAACATAATATTTGTTGCTCTAACTGGTGTCTTTCTGCAAAGTAACACATTTTCAAAACGACAAGTGGGAGGAAAATGAACTCGATGACTATCGAGCTTAGCAACAAACTAGAACTGAGAATCTCGGAAGACTCAAAAGGGCTTCATGATAATGATTGATCAAGAATACTCAAAAGGACTTTACAAGTGTCTTAAAAGAGAATTCATTACTCACAAAACTACTGATAAGTTGGAGTAAGATCAACATAATCAAAGGGCTTTGGAAGCGTCTTGAAACTCAGTGTTTGATGCAATAACCCCGTATAGGTATAGAATTCACCAAAGTTTTGGATTGAATCCTATAAATTTTCTATTAAGTTAGAAATAAACCTAAGACTTACAAGCATACTATTTACTATTGGATAGTAAGGGAATAATGCCTTATGAGATAGCTAAGATAAATCCAAATTCCAAATAATGGTTAGAGGCCATAAGATCCGAAATAGACTCCATGTTTGAAAATCATGTTTAAAACTTGTTTAATTTCCATGAGGGGTGAAAGACCCATCGATCGCAAATAATTTTTCAAGGAGAAAACTAACAAATATGGAAATGTATATGTATACATAGCTAGATTGATTGAAAAGGATATAATTAAATTCACGGAGTTGATTTAAATAAAAACCTATTCATCAATCGGAATGCTCAAGTCTTTTCATGATTATTCTAGCAAAATTGCACATATGGCAAAATAGATACCAAAAACCGCCTTCCGAAAATAGGATTTTGGAAGTGACTATGAAAATAGTCTAAGGGTTTTGAAAATCTAAATAATGCTAGATTTGAAAGCAAGCTCAAGAAATCAATTATAGGATTGAAGGAAGCATTGCATAAAGGAATTGGAACGTGTTTTCTCATAAAGTTAATTAAAGGATTGGCTTATGAAGAAACATATAAATTCTTATGAATAAGAAGTTTAGTGGGAGCAAGAGTCAATCTTGTAAGGTCCAACAAGAAGTTTACGAACTCTGTTATAAATTAACTATCAAATGCTAAATGCTTAGACTTGAAAGTATTTTCGACAATGGACCAAGCAAAAGACGATACTTAGTACATATTGGGTATTAAGATCTATTATATAGACTTAATAAAATGTTTGAACATGTAAAGGAATTTACCGTGTTAAACAGGAATTAAAGGACTTTGAAAGACTTTCGACCCATATGTATAAAACTAAGTAAAAGTTTGAACTGAGTATGAGCTAGGCTAAATACTAAGTCAAACAAGAAAGACTCTAGTAGAGACTTTCAACCATATCACATAGCAAATAGTTTAGCAAGACTCAGTGAAACTGGATGAGCTAAAATGTAACGTGGGTGGAAAAAGATTGAGAATCATTCTACAATTAAATCCATCATGTACGCTACGATATGGAATCGTCACATGACTTACTTACTTAGAGTAGGGGTGTCCATTATTCGGATAAAAACCAAAATCCAATCTAATCCAAACAGAATTATTAATTTGGATCGGATCCAAACTTTAAATCGGATCGGATCGGATTGAAATTTTTTGAAAATTCGGATTTTCGGATCAGATCGGATTGAGGTTGTTCGAATCCAAAAAACCGAATTAACCGAAATATAAAACCATGATTTTACAAATAAGGATACATTATATTAATCATGTAAAATTTTGTTGATAATTACATTAATATAAACTATGAAAAATTATGTTTTTAATATTTGTATTAATTATGAAGAACTATGTATTTAAAACTAGGCTTTTTATAATTGCATTTTTATTTTTATAATCACTTAAGTCCCTAAAAAATTTGCAATGTATTTTAATTCAGATTTTCGGATCAGATCCAAATAACCGAATTTTAATTCAGATTGGATCAGATTGGATTCATGAGAAATTCGGATCGGATTGGATTTAAAAATCAAAAACCGAATTTTATTTCGGATGGGATTGAATTTGGCCTAAATCCAAACCGAAAACCGAATAGACACCCCTAGCTAAGAGCATGTGAAGTATGTATATAGTACCAATCAACCTGAATCTATATAATAGATCGTTAGATTATGGCCAAGAACATCCAAAGTACTTGGATAAGTAAAAGGATGAGTTCTTGACTTGTGGAAACAAATACAATTTGAGAATTGATGTTGCAAGCACAAACCTTAACAAGGATTAGATCCTTAACAAGGAAGTCGTTTATAAGCACGAGCTAACAATAAGTCTTGGCTTGAGAATGGTAACATGGACGTGCATCCATGTGTAATGTGCGGGAATTTAAGGTAAATTTCCATGATCACAAGTGATTAGGGTATCTCAAATCATTGTGAGCCGTTTGGAGTGAAACCCAAGCAAAGCATCATCAGGAAGTCTACTAAAATATATGTTGAGAATATTGTTGCCTTAAAGGCAATAATAAAGAAGATTTTCTATGAAAAGTTCGTTGTTGAACGTTAATGATTGTAGGTTGTCAAGTTGAAGATCTCAATCATGAAAATGAGTGGGAGCCATTCACTTGGACAATAAATCCTAAATGACATATAATCCATGACACTCTCAAATTTTATCATCTTATTATGAAAATGATCAGTAATGAAGATGCTAAGATAAGCAAAGTAATTATAACTAAACCATGCAATAAGTGAACGGCAACATTCACAATTGCACGAAAGAAATCAAGCATATTAGATATGGGTGTAATTTTTATAAATGTTTTATAAAGAGTGTTACTCTTAAAACATTTAGAAAAACCATTTATCATAAGATGAACCATTCAGGTTTTAGAGTAATTTAAAATTTCATGAAATTTTATCACTCCATTTGCTATTTAATTATGGTTTAGGATTAAATAATGAGTCCATTCGATTATGAGAATATTCAAAATAGGGTATCAAGACCAGTCTTGATAAGGAAACACCTATTAAGTGAACATTGAATATTATAATCGAGAATTATCCCTAATCGAGGTCATTTAAACGATGGACGATTAATGACCACTTGAGATTAGTGTGTAGTTTGATTTATAGCACCGTTTCTTGTGCTACAAGGACATGATCGTTGTAAATCATTTGCACAGGTATTGGTTTAGAACCATACTGGATCGGCCTATGAGAATACTTTAAGAGATTAAAAATCGTCATAAGTATACTTCTCATTATGGCTATCGGAACCTATTTCCTCGACCATGAGTATTGTGAGTTCTCTTGTTTGAGTACTAGTCCGCTTTGATGTTGTCAAACGTCTGCCGTAAAAGGGGATTATAACGGCAACACTCGGGCGGCTAGGTCTTCTCAGTAAGAGAAGCTACATTACAAGACTGGGAATGTCCCCCTACTAAAATAGGGAAGATGTCTTTGTTGTTTACAAGGCCTCTCGAAGAGCGAGACTGTAAAATGCATGGTCGTGCTCGGATGTATTTTAGAAATCATCTGTTTATTGACAGTCAGACTCGGGATCAAGAAACACTTCCGGACATAATAAGGATAACGAATAAATCTTACCTTATAGTCCATGAAGAGACATTAAGTGACATAGGAAAAAGGCTATACACTAAAAACGCACTTGTCCGGAAGGACAAGTGGGAGATTGAAAGGAATGGTGTCCTTTGAACAAGTGTATTATTTCAATAGAGGGTTCGGAATTATTAGAAAGCTAATTATTCAGTGAGGTCAAGTGATCGGAATGCCTGGGTGGAGGCCGCTTCCGATCAGTAATATTAATGTATAATTAATATTACAACTTAATCTTGACTGAACCCTTCGGGTCACACCCAAGCAACTAACGAACCGATGCGATGAATTAATTCGTAAGGAATTAATGAGTCGCCTGAGTATTGTGAACAAAGACATCGGATTCCGAGCTTAGAGCGTCGGAACCGAATCTTAAAAGTCGAGCCAAAATTTAGGAATTGGCGAGATGGGAAAATGTTTCAAGTAACAAGTAAAAACCCTAGCCGCGCGAAGGCTAGGGAAGCACGCTAAATAGAAGTGCACCATGTGGCAGCGCCATGTGGTAGCACACGTAGCAACGCCATGTGGCAGCACACGTGGCAGCCACCAAGTGGCAGCGCGCCACGTGGAGGCGTGCCGCCAAGGTGGCGACGTGCCACGTTGGCAGCCACCAAGTGGCAACGCGCCACGTGGCAGTGTGCCACGTTGGCAATGCCATGTGGCAACGGGCCGCGGACCCGGGTGGCAGGTGATGGACTCGGACCAAAAGGTGGCGGCCCAACCAAACCCAACTTAGGGCTCAAGGTTGGGTGCCACATGGTTAGATCACAATGCATGTGAGTTGCCTTGGGGAGCAAGTGAGGAAGTGGTCCTCACCTAACCATGTGACACTTGTCACGTTGTTATTCCTTGGTTTATTTAAATAAGGATTGAATTCAACATTCTTTCTATGTGGGATCTTTTTGTGAAAAAGTCCCACATTGAAAGATGAGTGGAATTCACAAGGAAGCACTCCTTATAAATAGCCAAGGCATACCTTGGGATTATTCAATTGAGTAAGGTGTTGAAAAAGGCATCTCCATTGAGAAAACCTTTGAACACATGTAATTACTCGAGTTTAGGTCGGGCTTAGCTAACTCCTAAGAATTGGACCATTTTCGGTGCTCGGGTTGCGGGTGGACTTCTTTGGAGGTCCTCGTGCGATCGAGGCTTAGAGCTTTTGAAGTAAGAGCTCTTATAGTGAGTGAAGCACGCGCCAAAGGTATTAATCTCTCTCTTAATCTTGTTGTTTAAGTTAATTATGCTTTATGGTTATAATTATTGTGAGTGTGGTCTTGGCTCGGGTTTTCTTTCGCGGTGAGTGAGACTCATCGAAACCCAACACTTTCTCTCTTCTCACTTCCTCTTTCTTACTTCTCTTTCTCACAAACAGATGTTCACTCAAACTTCCCAATTCCCCAAAATACAACTCCAAAAGATAAACTCTAGTATAAGGACATTAGAACACTCTATTTCACTAGTGTGGAATTGGACTTTTAACTCGATTAAAGAAAACAAAGATTAAAATCTATTTGAGCAAGGGTGAGTTTTTCCAACTGAAATTAAAAGACTATTTATAGAACAAAATCCGTTTGGAAAAAACCTCTTTGTGCAGCAAATCCATAACGCCACTACTCCAACCCACTAAAAAGATCATGTCCTAAATTCGAGGGACATGAAATCCTCAATGTGCAAGACCATGACTTAAGAAAGATCATAGGGAGTATGCTGCAAGTTTTGGAAAACAAAACAGATTTTATTTGTTGAATTGATTTTCGAAAATAAATAAAATAAAATCATTTTCATAAAATAAAGAGATAAAATTTAAACTCAACTGTTTTCCTAAAACTAAGCATGCACAACTTAATCTTTTCAAACCAATTCCACACAGCTATTTTCGAGTGTAATACTATCCTTATACTTATATAAATCCTAAAATATAAAAATATCTTAGTCTTCTGATTCTCTAATGAAGAGGCTCCTGTTCCTTGGAAGGAACTTCTCTTCTCTGGTGAAACTTCCACTCTGAAGCTTCAGTTCCCTTTGGGGAAACCAGGGCTATCTTAAGCAATTTAAAGGTCATGTTCTAATTTTAAAAATTGGGCCCTAATAATAAAATTTTAATTTAAAAATCATATTTCCAATAATTTTCTAGTCAATGTAAAGTACCAAAAACCTAAATTGCTTTACATAATAGAGTCACAAGGTGATTATGACTTAAAACTCCAAACTAATACTGTAAATGAAACTAATTATTGAAAAAAATAGAGCAAATTAAAACACATTAACTTTGTTCAGTTTGATATGTTTAGACATTTGTTTTTTAAGGAAAATATGTCTAGACATATTGTAGTACTCCTTTTTAATTATAGCTACAAAAAAAAAAAAAATAAAAAAAAAAAAAAAAATCAACAATCACCTAGCTAATAGCCCATGCACGCACTATCAAAAATTGAAGAAAATAAATCAAACACAAACTCGATTGAGAAGAAACAAAATTGTCTTTTTTTCATAGATGATGGTTCAAAGACCAAGAATATTATCAATATGTCATTGTTGAATTATACTAAAATTTTTGAGAGGAAAAGATAAGTGTTTGATGGATTATTTTTTTTTTTTTTAAAAAAAAAAAAAGTTAATGATAAATTAGATGAATTGAATATGAAAGGTTTGAAATTAATGCCTTTTGGGAATTGTAATATTAATGGGGAGGGAGATTAGAGGATGGGTCTTGATAAATAGCTAGTTTAATGGAGGTGAGGGAGATTAGAGAAATCAGATCAGCAGAAAAAAAAAATCAATTGGGCTCACATTTTGGGGCCCTAACATCGTGGAGGCCCTGTGCTGAGGGGCTATTTGCACAGCCTCTTGGCCGGCCTTGGGGGAAACTTCTCTTCTCAAGTATTCATTTCAAAAGCACCAGTTCTTGTGAGGGAACTCTTCTCTTTTGGATTGCTTTGTTCTTGGCTTTCTTGTTCCTCATGTAATCTTCGCAAGACACTCAATTCTCCTAGTTTTTGCAACTGATCACACACTCAAACAATCAAGCTCTTATTAGTTTGTAAATAAGTTAGGTTGTGTCATCATCAAAATCATAAAGTCCAACATATGATCTTATATTCTCATTCCTTAATATTAGATAATCGATTACTTGAAGACACAAAAATTATTAAACTTGTAGGGTACACATACTAACACTCGATCACTTGTTACTTTTAAAAATAAAATAATGCTCCATTATAATAATACAACTATTAAATCTTGATCAATTGTACGTTTTACCAGAAAATGAAATTACGCTGCTTAATATTAATATTAGATTATAATTGATTATTAAATGAATAACAATTATTAATTGTGTTATATACAATTCTAATAACATTCGATAAATTGTTTTAGCAAAAACTGAGATTATGAAAAAGTAACATTTACAAAATATAATAGTGAAGGGTAGTATATTAAATTTAGATTACAAATAATAGTTATCGATTACTAATAAATATTTCGTTTTTTCAAAAAGGATTTAAAATTACAAAATAAGTAAAAGTTTTAAACATATTAATAATAATACTTTTAATTTTCGAAAGTTTGTTTACATCTTATAAGGACATTTTTAACTAGCATTACTATTCATGTTTTCATTGCTTAATATTAATATTAGATAACTAATTATTATAAGGCACACCATTTATAAATTTTGTAATATAAAATAAAATAGAAACCCTCGATAACTCTCGATCAATTGTTGTTAAAAGGGAAATTATGCTTCTTAATATTGAGATATTTTTCAACTAAACCTCAATAACATGTTTTATCAAAATGTAAAATTATGCTTTGTAATATCAAAAGGTGAAACTATGTACCATGTTAACATCTTCATTACTTTATATTTTTATAGTATACACCACCATTATTTTTAAAACTATAATATAGGCTTTGAATATTCCCTCTATTTTTTTTATTTACATCAGTTTGACCGGTACATTTGTCGAGACGCAACTTTGACCATTAATATCTTTAATTGTGTTAGTAAATTATAACAAAATTATATTATGAAATTAGACATTATGACGAATCTAATGATATATTATAATAATATTTATTTATTTTATAGAGGTAAAAAAATTAAGTCAACCATGGTATGTGAATATTGAAAAAATCAAAGTGATGCATTTAAAAAAATAGAGAGAGTACTATTTAAATAATTATTGTTATTGTAATCTAGTTAATGAATACTATTAAAATAAATGGTGTTACTAAATAAATCAGAAATTTGCAATCGTTACCACAAGTTTTATTGCTAAGATACCTGATTTTTTTTTCCTTTGTTTTAATTTCAATTTATTTTAATTAATTGACTCCAAGAGTTTGGTGCTAAAATTGGATAATAATTTCTTATTAATGTGTCATCGTGATAATTCAAAAAGTTTAATGTGTTGTCTTTGTGATTAATCCAATGTCCAACATCTGTTATAGGTCAATAATATAAGTTGAAGAAATTTTATAATTTGATGTGTATGTTCTGAGAAAGATGTTCTTCCAAAAAGAAAATATATATATAAAAAACTGGGTAAATTGAAGAACATTGTAATTAACAATATTTCAACTCACATAATATAGGACGATTCGATTGAAAAACTCATAACATAATTTGTCTTCAAACCAGTTTAATAATTTGAAAAACCAAAACAATGAAGCTAATAAAAAATTTTAAAAAAACCCTTTTTTCCAGTTTTGAACATAACATTCATACAAATCAAATTATGAAAAAATTTCAAATACCAAATCTGTAACACAAAGATAAATAACAAATAACTAAAAATCGAGAACGTATTGCTTGCGGATGACCGCACGCAAGTTTCCGTGCGGATGGCTTGGCTGATATATTTTACGTATTGGCTGATATGTTTTACTTGTTGGCTGATATGTTTCATTTGTTGGCTAATATGGTTTTTGTGTTGCCTAATATATTACTTTTGTTGGCTGATATGTTTTTTTTTTCCTTTTGTTGGATGATATCAGACATTAATTGACTGATATGTTACTTTAGTTGGCTTATATCTTTATTTTGTTAGCTTATATGTGTATATTAATTGTTGGCTTATATGTTTCATCTTGTTAGTTGATATGTTTATTTTGTTCACTTACCCTTTGCTTTTGTTTGCTGTTTTCATCCTTTTGTTGGCTGATACACTTCATTTGTTGGCTGATATGTTTCTTCTGTTGGCTGACATGTATCTTTTGTTGGATGATATATTCCTCTTGTTGGCTTATATGTCTCTTTTGTTGGCTAATATAATCCTCTTATTGGCTGATATGTATTTTTTGTTGGCTGATATATTCTTCTTGTTGGCTTATATGTATCTTTTGTTGGCTGATATATTCCTCTTGTTTGCTCATACGTTTTATTAATGTTTGATGTGTCTCTAATATTGACCGATATCAAACATCAATTGGCTGATATATTTATTTTAATGGCTGATGTATGTCTTTTATCGACTAATATTAACAACATACCCACATCATTTATTTCTTTATCCCCTTTTTCCCCCACTTCCTCTATTTCTTCCTCAAATAACCCACAAATCCACGCCACATCACACCCATTAGCAATAGCAGATTTCACGCCACCAACCCAGAACAACCTTCTTTGCCGAGATCTCCGTCGAACAAGAACTCCCCTGCTCCTACCTTCCACACCACCAACCCAACATAACAGCCACCTACTCGCCACTAGCGGAAAAACGTCCACAGCAATTGCGGCACCAAATCAACCATCGTCCACCACATCAACCATAATCGTCCACCAATTTCAAAGAAAACTACCTAGCTGTGGTACCAAATCAATCATCGTCCACCAATTTCGATGAAAATTACCCAGCAATCGCACCACCACATCTTCCACCACATCTTGCGACATCATTTTTTCAAGTAGGGATGATTTCAATTGGGTTGAGTTTAGATATATGAAGCCGACGATTATGCATCGTAATGTGGGTAATAATCTTCTGATGAATGTAATTGATGGGTTTAAGGAGATTGAAGAAGAGAGATTTAGAGTTTTAAAATGAAAAGAAGATGAAGAAGAAATAGGCTCCCGCACGAGCTGTTGGGTGCGAGTGCCTGCACCCAATAGTTTGTGTTAAAAATCAATTAATTATTACTAAAAATCTTAAACAGAGTATACTGACATCACCACTGCCTACATGTCGCTCTCTTAATAAAAAAAAAAATTCCTCCCTAAATGCAAAGATGACATTTTTATTTATTTTTTTTATTTTTATTTATTATTTTTTTTTCCGTGGAGCTACTTCCTCCGTCCTTTTATTAGAGTCACATTTATCAGTTTTCACAGAAATTAAGGTTTTTGTAGTTTTCTTAAACCATGTGATTGGAAATATCAAAGTACATTAAGTGCATTAAATAACAAGTGAGAGAAAAAGAAAAAAGAGGCTAACAAATGCCAAAAAGAAGAAGTACCTAGAAAGAAGAAGAAGAATGAGGAGAGAGAACATATGTTGGTGGATTAATAAATGCCAAAAATATATGTTAAAAAAAATCAGTAAAAATTGAGGATAATTTGGGGATTAAATTAGGAGAATGAGGTTAAAATTGTTAAAAAAAACCACTTATTAAAAAGGAAAAGATTCTAACAGTGGGACTTTTATATTGATTTGCCAAAAAAGAAATAGTAGACTCTAATAAAAGGACGGAGAGAGTATTATATTTAACATTTTTTAAATTTAAATATTGAAAGCTTTCACATTACAGCTAATGAACTAAAACCTATCAATTTATATTAGTAAATTAAAATAATTTTAAATGGCATACTAATAAATGATCTCCTACATTAAAATATATATTAGTTGACATTGAATCGTACTATATCATAATTTTGATGAAAATCTAAAATTTTAAATTACTTATTTTATTGTACAAGGTTTTATATAAACCGTGTATCGCACGGGTTCCAACCTAGTTTATTGTATAATAAAACGTTGTATATTCATATGAATTTTTGAAAAAACAAATAAATCTTAAAGCAAAAGATAAAGAACAATTTTTTACATAAAATCTGCAAGAACATGAAGAACTAAACAAGAAAGAGAAGAGAGCAAAAATTGAAACGGTTAAAATCGAAATTCCAACCGCAACAATTTTTAGCCAAAGATAATAGGCGGAGGGGTAGTTGTGAAACATAATAAACATTATATTAAAAAAAATGTAATTATAGAAAAAAATTTGAAAAAAAAAAAGAATTGAATTTAAGAACATGAAGAGAAAGAAGAGAGAAAAATTGGACCCAAAAAAATTAGCCAAAAAAAGTGAGAGGACTACGGTGGTGGATGTAGAATATCTGAGGTAGAGGGGCACTAAATAAAAATAATAATAAAAATGCTTGTATAAATACTTAAACCAAGACTTCTAACCAAACTCAATACATTACCACAATGACAAAGCTAATTTGATGTTATTTATTGCATTAAAATTGTATTTAACTTATAAATTTACACCTTTAACTTAATAAAATTAAAAAAAAAAAAAAAGGGCGAGGCCAGTGCCACCCAGGACCCTTAAATAGGTTTGCCACTGGAGAGGAAAGAGAATGGGATGATTGGGAACGTGGGGCATTGATTGTGCATTGAAAATACAAATCTGATTTAAAATTGATTTGAAAATTTGATTTGAAATTTGAATGAAATGTTAAAATATATTATTTTTAGAGCCCAAAGCTAATACTTATCACACATTGCCATGTCAGCAGTTTATATATGGCCTACATAAACCAGGTTTATGTTTAGCCTTTGCCCATTATTTATTACACGTTTACATCAATCAAATCACAAGTCTACAGGAGAGGCATGATGAACACTAATAAGCCAATGACCATCAACTCTTTCAAAGACATTGGTGGCAAATTGTCTTCCCCAGCTGCTGCCTTTAGTTTTAACTAATTCAACACAAGTTACATATCCAATTTCTCCTCTCACATGCACCTGAACATCTCTCAGCTCAATCTCCAAAGGGAATTCATAGTCTACCCAAACATATTCCCAGCTCCGCATTACAAGCTCGTAGCCAGATATCCCACTCGAACCAGGATGTACGCAGCACACATTATCCCCTTTTGCCCAAAGGTTTTGCATAGAGGCTAGATCTCCAATCCTGAAAGCATTGTAAAACCGAGCATTTGCAGCAAGCACAGATGCCTCACTGTCCTTGTGAAGAACTCGAATTCTGTCACGTATCCTTGCAGCTTCAGCATAGTTTTCCTGTTCAATAGCAATGTCCAACTCTCTTTCCAAGCTCTCCTCGTTTAACAGTATGCTTTCACCACTGACAGCTCTCCCCAAATCATCATTAGTTGCTTTACAAGGTTGCAATGAAGAGAGAGAAGCTTTTTCACCAGATGCTGGGCTGGTAGCAAACATATATTACACTCTTTATACAGCATCTTATGACCAGAAAGACAGAAATCATCTTTACCATCAATAAAAGACAACAGGATATTAGACAGTGCGAGATTGCGATCCATCTCAAGCAAAGTCCTCTACTGGAAGGAAGCATGGATTTATACATTTTACCATTTGATGTTGGAATTTTGGGTATTTCATTTGTTCTGTAAGCATGACAGTTGCATAACTTAATTCTTATCATGGTAGACCGTTGACAACAGCTACAAATCAACTTAAAAGTTGTTTGCCCAAGTAAGAAAATTGCTAGGGTTTGGAAGATACACCTTGCCATCAAGAAAAATAAAAAAACTCAGTCATACACTAGATACCTGCAAGTAGGCAATAGCACCGGACACAAACATAGGCAGGTCATACTCGGACATAATCTTTCAGGGCATCACCTAAGAATAATCATAAGTGTTGTATACATTATTGTAACGGTTTAACCTTGTCCAAAAGGTTGTACCATAGCAAATAAGAAACTCAATCAACTGCAGTTTGTGTTACATTATGATTAGAAGACCATCAAACTGAGCTAACTAGTCCAGCACGTACCTACTACAGTATAGAAAACTGCAACTTCAATTAACTCCCTGATTAAATAAGCAAATCAGAGAATTAACTATTAACTGTCCCCAAATCAGTCAAAATAAGTAGCAGCGGTAAAGATTATTGGGAATTTAGCCATGAGACTATTTCACAATAACAAGTGTGAAATAAGGATGACCTATTTTAATGGTATAAAGGTTTTAGGGGGGCCTTCATACATTTAACAGTAAGTTAATCAAGACTTACTCTAGATTTGACCCCCAACATTAAATCATAACTTTCACCTTCTGCTTAGACATTAAATCTGCGTTGATCATCAGAAAAGTCTTTCCCTGGTTAGCCTAAGAACATAAGTCTTTTTGATGATGGAATCGCCTACAACAGTCACTCTTAATATGATCAAGTTAATATGGTCAGCACCAGGAATTCCTCAAAATTTAAAAATACAAGAGTTCCAAACCAGTGTAAACACATGGTCGTGTGATTCACCCCAAACTGTATACACAGAGTCACAGACAAACAATACAGGTTTAATTTTTCTGAACTCATTGGAATAATGCGAGGTCAATAAATCACTTAATTTACTCATGAGAACAAAAGCCATACCATAAAATATAAATAGAAAATCTGCTTCCAATGAGGCCATGAAGTCTTCATATTGAATTATAAATTACTAAAAGATATGCACCAATTCAAGGTCAACTAATAATACTAGGCTTTGTTCCGGCACATGATTGTCTCATTGCTTATGAGGATGTAAGAAATTCTTGAAATGGTGACATGACAAATACCAGATGCCTAGCTTCCTTTCAAGAGTCTTTTGAAGTGTTATAGAAGCCTAATCTTTCTATTGAGAAACCACTGAAGCCAATCCTGTCCATTGTAACAAAGTAGTGGAAAGGCAGACACTGATCATATTCATGACAATCATTTAGATATTGTATACCCTTGCCAAACATTAAAGTTTTAGACCTCTAGTAGATGAATCGTCACCAAAGGTATAATCCTCCCCACTCATCCTAAGAGTGACAATAGGACTGATATTATACAAATTTTATCTCTAAAAAAAAAAATTATTTTTTTTTTTATTTTTTTATAATCAAACGTGTATACATCGAGAAAGAAAAGAGCCCCACGAAGAACAGAAAATTGGATGAAGATGCCTAAGCAATAGCTTGCAATATGCACATAAAATTCATCTGCATACACTGATATAGAAATTCATATTTGATAACAAATTATATTGTTTTAAATTTATTATAATCAAATTTAAGTAAATATAGATTATACTTTATAAGAAACAAAAAACGGAAAGTAACTACTATAGAAATATTGTACTTCCTCCGTTCTCTTTTAATTGACACGTGAGAGAAGTGGTGGGGGGCACAATTTTAAGGAGGGATAGGCATAGAGAGAAATAAAAATGAGGAGCATATGATGAGGAGAGAGATAAAGAGAATCATTGGCCAAATAAAGTAATGTTGCGTTTTTCAACTTGTCAAAAAGGAAAGTGTTGTGATTGTAAAATAACTGAGGATTTATAATTAGTACTCCTTCAGTCCTTGATAAATTGCCCCAAACCACAATTTCTTTTTTTTTTTTTTTTAGAAGCAATTGTAAATTTTGTGCACATGGGGTGGGCACAATGTTTGATGAAGAGAGAACAAGTGAAGTTGCTAGTGGGGAAATTTACAGATTAAGATATGGGGTGATTAGCATTGTATATGTGGCAATGTTTTAGAGGTGGAGGGAGTTTAGCATGTTCACACATTGAAGGCATGCACACATTGTATTGATTAATGGAACTTATTACACACGCGCCTTATTTGGCTCAGAGCCTAGTCACCTACTATACATCATTACAATTGGGTTTAAGCAAGCCAACTACTCAACAAAAGCCTTAGCGATACCAAAATCTTTGAATTACAAATGTAACTAGCCTTATATACAACTCACACACACATTACCTCTTATGTTGTCCATGTATCACATAATAACCTTATCACCCATAAGCAAGTACATCATTACTATTGGGTTTAGGCCAAAACTTCTCATCAAAGCCTTACCTATATTTCAAAATATTTGAATTCTGAATGTTGACTAGCCTCATGCATTACTCACACGCACTCTAGTCTCTACCTCTTTAAGTTGTTTATGTAGAGTTGTAGACAATGCCTCACTACATAATCATAAGATGCTTTTTGTTTCCTTATCTATCAAGTTAATGCTTGTAGGTGCCTCAGTAATTAATATCTTTATTTATAAGACCTAAGGAATTGGATAGTATCAGGTATTGCAGTAAACTATCAGAGAAGCTTGAAGTAAATCAGACCTTCACACATAATCAAAAAGTAAATTTGATACTAAGGACCTGTAAACTTATTGCCAAAGTGGATACTAACAATTAAACAAAATAAATACCAATCTGCATCTAATTTCAACATCACAACATGTTCACTAATTAGGGGAAAATTCTGAAGCTAACAAAGTTTAACGTGAGCTCTTTTGTCCTTATCACTCTGTAGAGGGGCATCTTAATAATATTAATCATTTATTTTCATAATTATGCTATGTATTGTGTTAAACTACTAAGATGTAAGATCATAAAATGCTAAGCATTGGATCTTGTTTAACGTTCAAATGTTCATCAATCACCAAAAATATCAAGCTTCAAACCCATCCCCCTTTTCCATTTCAAAGTCTATCACGCTTCCCCTAAATTAAAGTTAGATAACCCTATGATTTATCACTTTATCTTCTTCTAAGGTTCCTCTACAATGTATGATAAGAAAAAGATGTATGAAAATTGACCAATTGAGCACTTCACATCCAAGACCCAAAAAAAAAAAAGGAACTCTTATGAACAATATGACATGAGCTCTTATACGGGTATACTAAGGGCCTGTTCTTAATTTCAGTTCAGTTCAGTACAGCTCCAATCAGTTCACTTCAGTTTCTAATTTTCTTCTCTCATATACAATTCATTTCAACTCTATTCAGTTGAGTTCAGTCCCAATCAATTCAGTTAAGTCCAATTCAATTGTTTTCATTAAATCGGAACAGGTCCTAAGAGCCATGCACCCCAATACCACAAATGAATCTATGATGCCCATAGAATGTATCACATGGCCATCCCTATAATGGAATGGCTACCCTGCAAATAATTGAACCTCAGAGGAGGAAATCCCATCCCAACACCTCTTCAAAAAAAAAAAAGAGTTTAGCTATGGCTAAATTGTGGGTTGATACACTATACGGCAGCTCATGACATTGAACGAAAGAGCCTAAGGGCACTAATTCTCCTTGAAGATCCAACCATAAAATCATCTTTGCCGCTACATTATATATTGACCATTGGATTCTTCTCTCACATGTATTTTAATTTCTTTTGCATTACATTTTATTTGAATTTAGTTATTCACTGTTTCCTAATGTATTACTAAGCAAAACAAACGAAGGCACTTAGGGTGTAATGCTAATTTTTATCAAACCAGGTGAATCATGCCACTATGCGATATTCAAGAATCCCTTTTCACAATCCAGCAAAAAATTAGAATTTCTTTTATGGGAAGAAGAGAGGGGGGGTTAAGTTCAATACTATCATATCTAATCTCAAAAATATAGCTAGAAGAAGCATACTTTTTTCCCTTATATTTTATGAAACCCCATAAATTTAGATGAATGACGCAAAGTAATTCAAGATAAAACTAATGCCATTAAAAACATATTTTAAATCTTTAATTAACAGGGTCTAAATTTTATATTGAAGTTTGGTTTAATTTCACAACCACATCCCTGTATCCACCAAAAAGAGTAATCATGTATTTTACATTTCGGTTCAAAGATCAGACACTGAATAAGTATCATCATGTCCAAGTAACATATAACACTACCAAATGGTGAGCAACTAAATTATATCTTTTACTACGGTAACCACTAGAGCACTCACAGTTCCAAAAATCCAATGTAACCAATTTATAGAACAAATCTTATACTAGTACCAAAACCGAGGTAATCTTGGCTACCATTTTTGAGGTTATCAGATAAAGCAACCTAAGTTTCTCAGGACCATCAGACAAAGCAACCTAAGTTATTCAGGACAATCAGGGGTTTGCACAATCTCGTTAATTTCCATCAACCACATCAACAATGCATCTACTAAATTCGGCATCATCTAGTCGATCACTCACAAGCATCATTTTATACACGAAAATGCAGTATTATAGATCATATTTGTTCATTAAAAAATTGACATTGTTCAGAAAGCTACTTACTATATCTTAGCTTGGTCGAAATGAAATTTTTGAGGCATCCAAGACGATGAACATCTATACATCCTCAAACTATTGATCTCCATAATACTTAAAACATTCCCCTACAAAATCAAATGAATTCTGATCAGCGAAAAAAAAAAAAAAAAACAAACAAAATACTTCCTCGATTTTTTAATTTTTAATTGCACTCACCTTTGACAATCTTTTGTGATTTATACGTAAGAAGCCCCGTCCCTGAGCAATGGCGGGAGAAGCGGCCGCCTTCGGCCCAGAGAAAAAAGGTCCAAATTCATGAATTCGTATTGACATTAAAGAATCCTGCAACAAATTAACAACCATAGTTGACTCAATTATCAAAGTAAGCTCGAAAAATTAAGTTAAAATTTCTCGCTTATAATATGAATAGCAACAAGATTGCTCGTTGTAATCTTTCATAAGTTCAGTAATTATAACCAATTGTTGAATAATCCAGCCTAGAAGAACCCTAAAATTGACTGTAATGGCAATCAAATTAACGATTAACATTGGATTGCGAAATTGATAATCGATGATTATATTACTAATAAAAATTTAAAAAATTAAAAAAAAAATCTTACCTCAGGAGCTGCTTGAATGGAGGAAAGAAAGCTCACAAGCCACTTTAATGGAGAATTCAGTGTACGCTTCAATGGAGAAGAGGTAGCGGGCAGGGGTGCAGAGAGTGAGAGAGGCAGCGCCAGCGAGAAATAGCTGAAGGTGGATAAAGAAAATCCGGAGTATTCTCTCTTTCCGATTTGTTTGCCTAATCTTAATTTTTAGTTAAAAATGGTAAAAATAATCCCATTTGGATTATTATTTTAATAATCTGAACTTTCGGAGTCATTTATTTAAAGGAAAAAATAAAAATAATAATTTCAACTTTCATCCATTTTGTTAGAATAATGAATTATTTTGGAATAATCCGAATTTTGGGTAGTTCTTTTTCTTCAATCCCAAAAATCGGTGACCGGTTGAATGGGTTAATTTTGTTTTTTTTTTTTTAAAAAAAAAAAAAAAGTGACACGTGTCACAAAATAATATGTTAATTCTTTTTTTATAAAAAAACCAAAATAAATAAAAAAAACCACCGGTCAAAGCCCCAACCACTCAGCCCAGCCACCTCCCTCGCCAGACCACCGACCTTCGGGTCGTCGCTCCGAGCCAAACCACCCTCACCCTCCCCGAAATTCCCACGCCACCTGCTGAACCCCAAAAACTACCAGCCCCACTTTCGAAAACCCCAAAAACCACCAGCGAAAATCCTTCAAAACCACCTTGCCCACTCACGAAAAGTGGCTGCGATTTCGGTGGCTGCGATATCGTGGCTGCGATTTCGTTGCTGCGATGGTTGCGTGGGCGGGAAAACGGCGACTAGGCTGAGATGTGGTTGTGGAGACCGGCGAGCTGGGATGTTGTGGTGGAGGTTATGGTGGATCGGTGGGGTGGCGGTTGGGCTGTGGTGGTGGAGGTTAGGGTGGATCGTTGGAGGAAGGGGAGTTGGGTAGTTTTCTTTTTTTTAAAAAAAATTTTGGACCAATCAGGACTTGACACATGTCAAGTCCCCCCGATATAATAGGTAATTGACTTTCGTTGACCGGTTTGGGATTGAAGAAAAAAAAAGGACCCCCAAAGTTCGGATTATTCTAAAATAATCTAATTTTGGGATTATTCTACTAAAATTGAAGAAAATTGGGATTATTATTTCTAATTTTTCCTATTTAAAATGATGTCAAACGGTCAACTAATCTGTTATAATTTATAAAAGGTTAAGGTGACACATCTCACCACCCACAACCACTTTCCCCACCACCAGTCCACCAGTCATGGCCCCCTCTTGGAACCCCATCCCCGCCGACGCACAAACAACCCTCTTCTGCACAGGCCTCTCCCCCTACCCACTGAACCACCAAACCGCAACCATGAAATCCCTAAAAAACCCTCCCCCACTGCGTTAAACCCCCAACCGCCCCCCCCCCACCCACCCACCCTCAGGACCCTAGCGACTAGGGGTTCCTGCATTTAATGGTAAAATAAATAAATATATATATATATTTAATAAATAGTTTTTCAAAATAATTTTCTCCTAAAATTAATTCAAGATTTCATTTTTCAAAATTTAAATTTTTAATGTTCAAATTTTTGTCTTTGTATCATACTAATTAAATTTAAATAATGTTCATTACGAGTGTATAATATTATCATGATTATTATTAATAATAGGAAATATTGATAAAAATAATTTCAACTTTTGCCCGTTCGCTCAAAATAATCCCAACCGGTCACCCAACCTGTTATAACAACATAAGGTAGCATATATCACCGCGTGATTGATTGAAAAATAAAAAAAAATTAAAAAAAAAAACCTTTTTTAAAAAAAAGCCCAGCCACCCACGACCTGCTTCCCCATCCCGCCACCTCCACCGCACCCAGATCTCCCTCCCCACCCCGTCGGCGACGCTCCTCTGACCCTCCCCTTACCCCCGTTCATCGTTCCTTACCCTTGAACCACCAAACCACCAACCAAAACCCCTATCCCCCACCACCAAAATCCCAAACCCGACACTGAAACTTAGTTGCCGTCATTCAGCCATTCATGAAATTTCAATCTCCCTCTTCGCTCTCCCATTCTTAGTTTCTCAATCTTCCTCACTTTCTCTCTCCTCTCCTCCCCCTTCACCTGGGTTTCGGATCCACCCACCATTTTCCCAAATCAATCAATCCAAATCCCCAAAACAATAAGATTCAAGGCTTAATTTTCGTGGGGTTTTTCTGACTTGCTTTGCCTGAATTTATTGAGAGTTTTTGCTAACTTTTGCTAATTATAGTGTAAATTATGGTGGATGGATTCTATTAAGTTGCAATTGAAGTTTTAGAATGTAGGTTTCAATGGATTCTATTAAGCTAACGGTCGACGTTAGGGCAGTGCCAGCGCAGGGAGAGGGGCTAGGTGCGGCGTACGATGACGGCGGCGGGACCTAGCTAGGTTGGGGTGGGTGGGAGGGCTTCGCCGGAAACAGGGGGCGTGGGTGGTGGTTGGGTTCGTGGCTGGGTTGAGCTCTGCTTTTTCTTTTTTTAAGTTTTTTAATAATTCAACCAATCAATTATTGACACGTGTCACCTTAAATAAATAAAAAAATTTACCTCTTTAACATGTTATCGGTCAATTGGACCATTTTGAGCAAATGAATCCCATAATTCGGATTATCTAAAATAATCCAAAATTGGGATTATTTTGAGCAAACGGACAAAAGTTGGAATTATTTTATCAATTATTCCTTAATGATATAGTTTTTCTTGTTATATTTAGTTATAATATATTTTGTACGTCATATGTATTCCATGTAATATTCTTCATATGATTAGATTATGTTCTTTATCAAGAAACAGATTGTACTTAATAACTTAGGGTTCGTTTGGCATCGTTTTCAGTTTTCAGTTTTTTGTTTTTTCAAAACTGAAAACTGATTTCAGTTTTTGATTCTTTGTTTTTAAAAACTGTTTTCATTTTTCAGTTTTGAGTTTACAATCAACTCTCAAAATACTACCAAATCATTTATAGCTTTAATCAACTCTTATATATACTACCTATAATTATTATTTATTATTATTTATTATTTTTTTTAATTTTTTTAATAGCTGCATATTTATTTTCACAAAAAAAAAATATACATATATTTCAATAATAAATTTATTGATTGAATAAGGTTGTAACAAAATTTAAAAGAACAACTACGGAAAAAAAAAAAAGTAACAATAAAATAGTCAAATGCAATGTAATATTTATTTTTCATTGAAGACTTTCATTATGAATTTTGTCTTTCCCACAATCGTGTTGCTAAATGATCTCGAAACTGAGCCATTCTTTGAAGTTCTTGTTGACTTACAGAAGGAGTCACTAGGTCTTCGGATCCATCATTGTTGCTTGCATCATCTTCTAGTTCGACATTTTCATCCGCATACTGTATGAACAAAGGATCTCTGTCCTTGCACATTTTGATGAAATTGTGGATAACACAGCACGACAAAATTATATATTTTTGTCGTTTCAAGTCATATGAAGGCATATCTCTGAGAATGGGAAATCTAGCTTTTAATACCCCAAAACATCTTTCAATAACATTTCGCAATGAAGAATGTGTATAATTGAATATTTCCTCAGGACCTTGTGGGCTCGTTGCTCCTCTATAATCACGCAAATGATATCGTTCTCCACGATACGGTGAAAGAAATCCTGGCATATTTGTATAGCCTGAGTCTACAAGATAATACTTTCTAGTAGGAGGCATCGGAAACTTGGTCTCTTCAACATTTGTAATTGTTTCCCAAAAAATCCTTGAATCATTTGCCGAACCTTCCCATCCAGCCATCACAAATGTAAATTTCATGTCAAATGAGCAAGCACACATTACATTCATCGTAGGCTTTTTTTCTTTTCCACGATAGGGAATTTGATCATCTTGTGGCACACGTGCTGATACATGAGTTCCATCAATAGCTCCTATGCAATTCTATAATAAATCGTTAAATTCAAACTACTTACTTTAAGAATTAATACATAGATAATATGTATAAATTAAAAATTAATGACAAAAAATTATATTACCTTGAAAATTGGATAATATCTTGGGTTATTTTTTATTTCTGGAGGTGTTTCATCAAATACCGGAGGAACAATCCAATGCTTCGATAATGATGCAATGGCATACAAAACCTTTCGAAAATGGCGGTGAGTAGATTCTAAGGAATGTTGAAATCTATCCGCTATAAGTCTGTGCCTCGAATTATGAGAAACAATAAGAAGAAACATTGCAACCTGTTCTTGAATTGATATAGATTTGGAATCTTTCAACTTTTCCCTTTTTTTCAATTCTTCACACAAGCTAATAAAGATTTGAGGAGTCATTCGAAGCAAATCATAACATGTCATTGGATGACCATTAAGCAATTCTAGGACATATTGGTGACCAGTTAACTTTGAAATTCTTTGCAAACGAGGTTTCTTTTTCAGGAACCCATTATTTTGTAAGTTAATATAAATTGTCAATATTTGTTGAAAATCTTCCTCATCAGAATCCGATAAAATATCTTCAATGTCGAAATCCATAATTATCTGCATTTTTTACATATATATAAATGTTATAAGCAAGCAGATAGAATATTATCAGTACATATAAATGTTATAAGCAAGCATATAGAATATTATCATAATTATTATTCATATTAAATCAAATCCAAATACAAAATCCAAACAAAAAAAAAAATCATACTGACGACAAGATCTAAATTGAGTTTAAATACTCAAACATGCATTATTGAAGGGAAAAAAAATTATACTAACGAGATAATGCTTAAAGGTTGAGCACAAAATCTATCTTCCTATCATTTGGAAATCTAAGAAACATTTTCCTCCATAATGGATCATCATGTATTAGTTTAGTTGCCTTTGCAAATGAAGCTCCATCAATTCCCTCGAGAGCACTTAGTGCATCTACACATTCCATGAGCAAATCATGATCCTCCTTGGACTTATGCCCACCTTCATCATTGCCATTAAATTTTCTCTCGATAAGTTCAAGCTTTTTCTTGGAATTTTCACTCATTGTAACCAAGGCATCTGCCATTGCTACATTAACACTATCCCTAAGTTTCTTACGATTGACATTAGGCTTGATTTTTTTGTTCTTAGGACCCTCTTCACATTGTTTTCTTGAGTCACCCCCTTCTCCATCTGTGTCATCTTCATCCTCACTCTCAGAAGGACTTTTAGTAGAAGGATGTGAACTAGCACCAGTAGCGGTTGTATCCCCATAAATTGTGCATAATTTATCATAATGCTTACATCCCTTCTTTCTAAAAGTTTTGGCAGACTTATGTTTCTGTAACAATAATACATTCACATCAAATATCACAAAATTAAAAGCTTTAAAAATATCCCTACTTGATCCTTTTAAAAAAAAAAATCAAAATAAACTTATTGACAATTACCTCATACAACTTTTTCCATACAGCATCCTCAGCAGAAAGTTGATAGGTCATAGGATTGTATCCCATTCCAGTTTCTTGTACTAATTTACTAAATTCCTTCCATCTCTGTCTTAGTTGATTATATTTGTTCTTAAGTTGTTCCTGACTATAATCCTTTTTGGTCTTCTCCTTTAATTTTTGCTTGATAAACCTCCAAGCTTGTTTGGTTAGAGTGGTTGTTGGTCTATTTCCTTTTTTTACCTCCTCCTCTATCAAGCTTATAAGGTAAGATTCAATATTTTCATTCCATACTCCAACTACTCCAGTAGATTCAATCTCAACAACTTCATCTTCGCATTCATCATTTTTCAAATTTGACATCTATATATAAAGTAAATCACTATTAGACATAATAATCATCTAAGTCAACTAAACAACCAATGTGCAGCAACTAGAAAAACAATAGCTTATGCAAACTTCACCAATATCATACTAGCAACAAGATAAAGCTATGACTTTATTATATGATATGATATGATATGATCAGTAGTATACAAAGTTTTTGATAAATTATAGAAAATAAAAGCAAACTCAATTATCTAACAAGATATATGTACTACGATCTTAGCAAGCAACATATAGGACATGTCTACTAATACTAAAGCAACAATTTGCTCCAATATGTACAGTCATTGGCATGTCTTGATTTTGCTAACAATTTAGATACACACCTCCACCACTAGCAAATTTTGTAAGTTTTAATGCATCAAAGGAAGTAACCCAAAACCCGTATAGTTTCTAATTGGCATTCTTCTTCCTCCTGGCCTAACCACTAATTATATTTAGTGAGCACTTCCACCAGCCACACAATGACACCTTCTATATTCAATAAAGGGATTTGTCCCTGCTATTGTTACAAAGTGATGATACTCTATTTTTACTTTCTAATTAAATTCCAAACTATAAATTCAAATCAAATTCAACCCCAACAAACCAAACTATACAATCAAACAATTAACACTTGTATAGAATAACCGAAAGCAATTTGAAGACCTGATTCAAGTAATTACAACATGATATAATTAGTCGATTTACATAGTATTATTTCAGGGGAAAAAAAAACCCAAAATAAATTATATACAAATTAGACAAAAAAACAAGTAAAATTCAGAAAAATTAAGAACAACGATGACAAATTTTGATCAAAGAAATTGAATACAATCAGATTTAACAACAAAAACATCCATAAAATAACAAAGTAGAAAGAACAATAGGGAAAAACGTGGTAAATACAATTGAAATTAAAAGAAAAGATAGAGGAGAACTCCATACCTGTAATTGCTCCTTGAATTTTCAGAATGATTAGGGTTTGAGGAAGAAAGATGAGATATTGAATTTGAGGAGATACAATTGATGATATAAACGTAGCTTTGATAGGGCTTTAAAAAAAAAAAAAAAACAAAACCTCAAAAACTGCTTTGAGGTGTTTTAGGTTTACCGTTTTTGTTTTAATAAAAAAGATGTAAATTTGTTTTTTTAAGTTATTTTACCAAACAGTGTTTTGTTTTATTTTGGGGGTAAAAAACAAAAAAACCAAAAACAACAATGATGCCAAACAACCTCTTAATTATTAACACTATGTTTATTTTATATGTCTATTATTATATCAGATAATGGTATTTATTATATCTTTTGATAAACCATCGTAAATGCCCGTATTTTTTTATTGTCAGTGTAATGTACTTTTATTTGTGACATAATGTTCATTGCTTATTGTGAAATATTCTTTGAATTTTGTCTTTAGATTATGGGCATGTTTTAATTTACTAAAATGAGCTGAAGTTAACTGAACTGAACTGCATAGAGCTTAAATGAATTATTTATGAGAGAAGGAAATTAGGAATTGAATTGAACTGAACTGAACTGAAATTAAGCTGAAGAGAACATGCCCTATGGTGGGTAAATATAAATGATGTTCATTGCATAATATTATTATGTTCTATATTAATATTACAAATGCTCTTTAGATTTGAAAATTAAAAATTAATAGAGGATTTCCCAAAAGAATATCATCACAAACTTCATGATCTTGATTTCAAAACATATATACATATATACATATACATATACATATATATATATATATATATATATATATATATATATATATATATATATATATATATATATATATATATATATATATATATATATATAATGATAATTAATATTTTTATAAAAACATAGAATTAATAAAAAAAAAAAATCAACAATTAATTTTTTAATAATTAAAAATGACGTTAAAATCTAATTTAAGAATAACATATATAGACACCTGATTGTGTCTTCCCAAAAACCAAACCCAATGATGAATATCTTTCACGTCATTGATTATCGAACAAGGTGAAATGTGAAAGAGTCTCGTGATGCACTTGTTTTTAATAAAAATACTTCTTTCTGTTTTCTAAAATATTTCTTTTCATACCCTGTTTATGAAAACGACCAGTCCAGTTTAGTTTGGTCCATAATATGGGTCCAATAATAGTGTAATTGGATGGGGCTCGAAAAGAGCTTTCCAACGATATATTATAAGCCCAATTCTGATGAATAATGAGGAAGTTATGGCCAAAATACTAAACTGGGTCCAAAATGATTTTATATACGGCCTAATGATCAAGTGGAGGGCCCATTAATTGTTATTCCTAAAGTCATTAGGATTGACTTTAATCTTCTAGAATAATCTAGAAGGTTATTTTATATTCTAATGGAATTAGGATTAATAATTATATTTTTATTTTATTTAGGAAGATAATGAATTTAATTTGGAATAAAACAAATATTTTAAAACTGATCTTAAATTAATGATAAATACGGAGTCTAATTGTCTAATTATATTAGGGAAAGGACTCCATACATCTTTTTATCATATCCGCGCCATCGTGTTGCGAGGAGTCTATCACGTCGCGATAGGAGCAGTTTTACTCCGAGTCAATTTCAAACTCTTTTCTATCGTTCCGGATATTTTTCTATAACATCCCCAAATCTCCCTCTACGGAAATACTAGTATAATACATATAATTATACCGTAGAGATAGACTTAGGCGTATTACCGCTGCGTGATTACGTAAGGCTACTCAAACTTACTAAACAAAACCAATACTTTGCAGCGGAAAATTTCAATACTCTTCTCTTATTAATAATAGACTATAAATAGTAACCATTGTCATAAGTACTCAAAAATAAACATAAAAACCAACATTTCCCAATCTAGGTGAAACCATTCCTGGGACTCCATATGCTCATTTATTGACTCCACCTGAAATTAGTCAACACTGCTTACCATCAAGGTAAACAGGGCGAACCAAAACAAAATAAGAAATACGAATTAGCAAAACATGCTAAGTACAATAAGTGCAAGATAATTAAACTCAATTTATTAGCAAACATGCTTTTGAAATCAATTCCACCATTTCCAATAATTTAACCAATAATTCCAATTCAAAATTCCAAAACCAATTTCAATAATCAATATTAACAGTCAATTCAATAAACCAATTCCTCTTTAAAATCCAATTCCTTTAAAACCAATTCCTTTTAATCCAGTTCCTCACCCAAGTGTGCACACCCCCCAAGCCAGTATTCTTATATTACAAGGCTATTCTTGAGGAAAGACTCGGTCATACAAAGTCCAAGGCCTTATCAATAAACCAAATCCGCATAGTGGGATTACCAACATGCTTGTAAAGCATTAATAATAATAATTCAATAAATCCTTTTTAAATCCAATAATTCCAACTTTTAATAATAATAATTCAAACTCCTTTTTATTTAATTCCACATGCTTTCAAAATCAAACCTTTTAAACATGAATAATAATTTTAATTATTTAAAACATGATATAAAATCAATACTCTAATTTATCAAAACCAATTTATTTAAACATGCTTTTATTTCATAAATCATAATTCAATTCAATTTAATTCAATCATCATAAAATCATTCAAACATGCTTATTCAAACCAATCACTTTCAAGGTATCTAGCCACCTAACGTACCTTGATCCTTGCTTAGCAAAAACACACAAAAGGAATTTCAAGAATCTTGATCGAACACACCCTACAAATAAATATAACCTTAATCAATATAAGGTTAACAAATAATCACAATAATTAAATTAAAAACCCCCTTTTATATGTACATGAACCTTTTAAATTAATTTTATAAACATCATTAAAAATCGAGCTTGCCCCAGTTTCTCAAAATGGCAAATAATGTAAATAATGGCAAACTTTACAATATTTTATTATTTTTCTTACTGACTCATCCTCTTCCTCCTTTCAATTTTCATCATTCTTTCTTCAACCTTTTGAATCATCATCAATGGCAGAAGAATTCCATCACCATAAACAACATCATCCCCAACACCACCAACACTACAACAACCCCAATCTTAACACCACCATATCCGGCGGCTTCGCCGTCGAATTTAACGAAAAACCCTAAGAATAATATATAAATTAAGGGCATGGTTAACCCCTAATGGTAGGTTATTGTCATTGTTCGAAAGATTTCCCTCCATTGTTGAAGAACCATGCGATTTTCATGGTTGAAAACTGCTCAAAGTCCATTGTTAAGGAGAGAGAAGCTGAAAGCACTGGGTATTTTTTTTATCAAAAGACCAAAATGCCCTTTTGAGAAACATTGTATGTTTATCATGTTGAGAAACTTGTATTTTCTCTTAAAAATCTGATTTTATATAATTAAAACTACTCATAATAATTTTTATAAATCCCCCATAATAATAATAATAATAATAATAATAATAATAATAATAATAATAATAATAATAATAATAATAATAATAATAATAATAATTGAATAAGAGAAAAGAAGAAGAAAAGATAAGAAACCAAGGAAAAGAGAAGAATTGAATTTGCGTTGGAAAGAATAGGTATGTAGAACTTGCAGAGGCTGTAACTCCTTCGATATAACTCTGAATTGGGTGATTCTTGAGCCTAACCTCAAGGATTTTTTGAGAGAAACAATCTTCTGTGACGTCAATACCCCAAAAACTGACCAGAAGTGCCCGAAATTGGCTTCAAAGATAAACGGGATGATTTGTGTAAAAAGAAGAGAAGAAAAGAAGAGAATTGGTGTGAAAAATGTGAGAGGTATGGAGGGATATTTATAGGCTAGCTCATGCAAGAAATATAGCAAGAGAATGTGGGAAGAATTATGGCAAGTAGGGTTTAATGGATTACTTGGAGAAGTGAGTAAAAGAATTAAGCAAGGTTTTGATATTAAGGTGATTGTATATAATTAAATATGGAAGGTATGTTTGTCATGAAAAATAATAAGGAAATTGGAATTACTTGGGGAATAATTAAGAAGAATAAAAGGCAAGAGAATTTGATGATCAAATATTAAAAAGATGGAGAAATAGAATTAAGGAAAATAAGAGATTTTGGGAGATAATTAAAAATACAATTTTACCAAAATAAATTCCCCTAAAATAATTAGAGAGGGCCGAAAATCTTGAGCTTCCCATAGCTCAGATTTTCGGATTTCTCTAGGATTATTTAGGAAGATTTTGCTCGGTTTTAAGGAATAAAATAATTGTATAAATAATATAGAATAAATAATTAAATAATTAATTAATTAAATACCAATTATTTACCAATAAATAACCAAGAAAAATAAGATTTTCCACACATGGAAAATCCGAAATCCCTAGCTAAATATTGGGAATTTTCGGCCATCTAAAATAATTAATAAAATATTATTTTGCTTTAATTAAAATAACCGAAATATGTAAATAATCCGGTTTTTAAAATAAGATAAATGGATAATAAATCTTATCCAAAATAATGATTAGTTTCCAAAATACTTTTGGCGCCAAAATTCAAATATTATTTTGGCTCCAAATAATAAATTTACTTAAATACCCTTTTTATAAAACAATTCATAATTAATTAATTAGAAAATACGTATGAAAATACGGGGTATTACATTTTCTCTATAAATAAGGGCGTTATTTCCCCGTTTTCAATCACCAAAAATCATCAACAAACATCTAATTATCTCTCTCTTTAAGCTAGAAGCTTATTCTTTCTTTCTCTCTCTTGATTTCTAAGCCTAGCCTTTTCAAACACAATACCGCATTCACGAGTCTTAGACGCACATAACCAAGCTCGAAGTTGCCTTCTCTCTAGACGTGAAAGGTTGCTAATTTTTGAGGGTTTGGTCCCAAATCCCTATTTTGATTATTTAAATTAATTGTTTGATTTAATATTTTCATTGAAATTACTAACGTGTGTATTGTTTTGATAGAAAGAGATACGAGGCAACAAAGTATGTTGATTTATTGTTATATTTTTATAGAAAGCATGCTTAGATTATTTTAATTCTTAGTATCATGTTAGGATGTTATTTATTGCTTTCTAGTATCATGCTTAGGTTGCTTCCTATTTCTTATATCATGTTATTATCATGTTAGGGATAAAGCTTTGATTTTTATTATTTAGTGACATGCTAGGTGTAATACCTCGTATTTTTATACATATTTTAATTAAAATAAGTATTTTGAGAATTATTTAATTAAATTGAATTGTTTTATTTAAAGTATTTTAATTATTTATTTTAAATAAGTTGGAAATATTTAAAAAAGGGAAAGTTTATTTAATTAATTTTTTTAATTAAGTTGGGGTTTAATTTAAGGAAAATTTTATTTTAGTAAAGTTTTATTAGGGAAGGGATTAGGAAAATTAAAAGAGGAAAGTTTAGGGAGAAGGGTTTCTAGAGAAAGGGTATAAATATTCAACACATGAGGCAAATCAAACTTTGCCCAGAATGGAGAAAACCCAAAGTAAACTTCTCTTCCTTTTCTCTTTATTTTTCTTTCTTTTTTCTTTCTCTTTTTCCCCTTCCCCTTTTTCGGCTCCCCCTCTCCACCAGCCGACCACCACCAGCAGCGGTGCCCGCCAGCAGCCAGGTGGCTGTCGACTGCCACCTTTTCTTTCGAAAAAAAAAAATTTTAAAACTTTAATTTAAAAACCAATTTAATCCTAGATCTAATTATTAATTATGAGTTTTGGGATTTGATTTTGATGTTTGATTATGAGTATTATGTTAATTAATATTCAGATTATGTTTTTAATTAAGAAGCCCCGATTTTTAAAGCCCTAGGTTCTTGATTTATAAATTATTAAAGGGTTATGATGTATAATGGTTTAAACCTTTGATTAATGTGTTTTAAGGCTTTATAGTGCTGGAATTTTTGGTAGAGCATTAAAAATCAAGTTTCTTTAAGGAATTTTAATTACCCATTAATTGGGATTAAAGTATGATGTTTTAAATATAATTTCAACTTATTTTAATTAAATTATGAGGGGTTTTATAATAGTATATATTGCTGGAAATTTGTGTAGAGAGGATTTTAATACTCTTCTATGATTTTAAATTGTAGGACACTTTGAAGTGAGCAATTTCTATTAGTCGTGGCGATTTTAAGATCGTATGCAAGGTACGTTCGCATACTTAGCATAATTTGATTGATGTAGTAGCATGTTAAATGTGTTTAATTGATTACAAGTAGTATCATGCTAGATTTGGAATGTAAATTATAATTTGGATATTATTGGTGATTGGGTTATGAAGCATGATTTATTTGTGATGGATTATTGGATGGAAAATTATAGTTTGGAATATTATTTATGAACCACGTATTTATTTGTGGCATGTTAGAGAGCATGTTTAATTAAACTAAATGTTTAATTTGGTTTGTAATATTGAAAAGGAATTTTATTATGGTTCACATAATTTTTATTGATGCCATAAGCATAAGGAAGGAGCTATATAAGTGTCTATGTACATGAGGAATAAATGGTATGTTGGTGCCTTAGTGCACTTAAGGTGTTTTTAACACTGAGGGATAGGATTTGTGGCGTTTTATGCGTTTAAGGTGTCATTGGAACCGAGGTAGAATTAAAAAGGGGTTCAACATTAATTATTATGTGGTCACTAATTATTCAAGAATTAAATTGATATATTTGGTTGTTTGAGTAATTATTGTTGATTGAATGATTATGGTTTGAGAGTCATCACCAAGTTTAACAATCTGTAAATAACGTAAAGTGAAAGAGATTACGCACCAAAACTCTTGGAGCGTATGTACCTTGAGTATGAACATATGGGGGGAGTTATGGGGTTTTATATTTAATCATAACTTCTACTGGAGTACAGGACGCTGTGCATTCCTTTTATTATTATTATGCACACGAAATTCCGCCATCTATGAGTGGTTATTGATGCTAGCACGGTTAGCTCCCGTGTCAGTAACCTCAATTTATTTGGGGGAGGTTAGGGGGAAACCCGTTCGATGCGTAATCAACATTAAATAAATTATGTAGTGTCTAGTGAGAACTTTTATTGATTGTTGTATGCTTGAAAAACAGGTGCAACGAGGTAAGTTGTGTGTTGTAGACACCCAAATGTGTCTCCCCAGAATCAAACCCAGTGATGAATACCTTTTGCGTCGAACGATTATCGAATAAGGTGAAAGTGTGAAAGGTCAAGTGTTGTGGTTGGTTTTTATTAAAATTCTTTCTTTCTGTTTTCGAAAAAACAACTCTATTTTATGAAAACAGCCAATCCAGTTTAGTTTGGTCCACGACAAGGGTCCAATAATAGTGTAGTTGGATGGGGCTTGCAAAGAGCTTTCCAACGATATATTATAAGCCCAATTCCGATGAATAATGAAAATTTTACACTACACTCCGGTGTAGCTTCTGCTACCTACACCCCCCCTCCCCAACTGACGTCATTTTTTTCTTTTTTGTGTTTACTTTCTTTTTTTCTTTTTTGTTATATACCATTGCAAGTTAATTCAATGTTTTGAGTTTCAATTCCATGAAAAAATTATTGTACTCGTATAAAATAAAGAGTGTGAAGAGATTTCCATGGTATCAATTATAATAAAGCAATTGATGATCCTTTGTTTCAAAAAATTAAAAAAGCAATTAATGATCCTAACTCACAAGCAATCAACTCAATAAGCAAATTGCAAGCCTAATCGAAGAAATTACAAACAAATTGCAGTTGTTATGGCAGTGGTGGTGGTGAGATGATGGTGGTTATGTGGCAGCGGTGATAGCGGCAGCAGCGAGACAAGAGTGGTCGTGGGGCAATGAGGCAACAATGGTTATTGTGGCTTAATTAGTTGAGTGGGTTAGAGGGGGAAAGTGCAAAGGATTAAGAAACAGGGAAAATATAAAGAAGCTCAAATCACCATTGATAAAGCTTGCTTCTGATTTTAATGAGATGTGTATAATTTAAATTTTTTTTTTATAAACAGTATACTCGTATAATTTTATAATTGAACATATAATATTTTAAAAATGAACATATTTATTTAATAGTTGTAAATGAACATACAATTATTTATAATTGAACATATAATATTTTCAAAATGAACATATTAATTTAATGGTTGTAAATGAACATACAATTATTTATAATTGAACGAACATATAATATTTCAAAAATGAACATATTTATTTAATATTTGTAATTGAACATATAATATTTCGAAACTGAACATATTTATTTAATAGTTGTAAATGAACATACAATTATTTATAATTGAACATTTAATTAAGGAGCATTATCATAGATGAAAAATGTATAAAATTTATAATTTTTGTACTTGTTATTGAAAAATTTTGAAGGTAGCACACACTCCTTATTGTAGTTGTATGTAAGAATCATTTCCATGACAACTACAATATAGCACACACTGTTATTGAAATTCCTTATTAAATTTGTAAAATTAACTACTTCATGATATAATTGGGTGCTTTAATTAGTAGTATAAAAATGAACTTTTAAGTATATGCACATGTTCATTTTAAAATTAATGCATTTACTTGTTAAAAATGAAATGATCATGAATAAGAATGAAAATGAACATTTATCAATACGTAAATTAATATTTATATATAATAAAATTAATTTATCTTTTGAAATTAATAAGCATATAACATGTATACTATGTAAAGAGGGGGGTTTTGATATATGTTAATTATCATTTTACATATTCAATAGTTAAGATGTGTAATCACTAATAATATACAGTATAAGCAATATCGGATCCAATATATCACTTGATGAAGATATTCATCTTATAAGGTTTTTTTTCTTGTTCCTTTACATTTATAAATACACGGTAAGAAACACACGCAATGCGTGTGTGTGCAATTTAAAAAATTTAATTAGGCTATATACTCGTCTTATTCTAATAATAAACAATAAATATATGTTGGTGTATATTTATAAGCAGATGTGAAAAATATATATTAGTAAAATAAATTATAAAAAAAAAAAGTTGATGAACCTTCTATCAGTTTGGCTTAAGTTTGAAAAAAATTATGAAAAAAAAGTTATGGAGTAGTTTTTTATTCGTTTCCTTTTTTTTAAAAAAAGTAAAACCTTCTATCAGTTTATATAACATAATTTTGTTACTCGATGTATTTTTTGCACTTTTAATATGTATTATATATCTATTTTACTAGTTCGCTTAAGAACAATTAAAATTATGTTTTGGTAGATTCTAATTTTCATAGTTTGTTATGTTTTATGATGATGAACATTTTTAGGTTGTTGATACTTGTAATTTATTTATTAATTTGTGTTTGAGAATTGCGTATATTTTTGTTGGTAGTTTTAATTTCTTTTCTTTTTTGTTGTCTTTTAAATCAAGTTTATAATGCTAAATAATCATTTATGTTTTATCATATGTACTTTTGTTTGTGATATATTAATTAATTAATGTTCATTTTTAAAGTGGTAAATGATCATTTTGTGTATATAGTTTTGTTTTTGATAATATTATATGTTAAAATTTTAAAATTTGATCATTTGCAGTTTTGTTATTGAACATTATATGTATTAATGATTGATCATTTTAAAACCTATTTATATTCATTTACAATTGTACATTATAAATTTATGAAGTGGAAAAAAAATTATGACATTGTTTATGAGAAGCAACTAAGTCTAAAATTTTGGGCAAAGAATTTAAATCTCAAACAGAAGCTTATGAAATGTAAAACAAATATGCTTTTAGAAAAGATTTTGGAATTTGAATTGGAAAGAGTGAGAGGCAAAGAGATGAATAATTTTTATGAAAAGATTTGTTTATTGTTTGGAATTCGATTGTTTTTTTATATATGTGTGTCATATATGAACAATTATAGTTGTTATTATTGATTGTTTACGGTTTTCATATTTTTGATGATGATTATATTATTATTCTTATGATCAATTTCGCAATAGTAAATGATCATTTATCTTTTATATGTGTGTTTTGTGGTACATTATATGTTTATTCTTGTTATATTCGAATATATATTGTACATTTGCATTTTAATGAGTAACATTGTTTTATAGTTATGCATATACGTTTTTATTAGTGAACATATTTTACTATTTGTTATTTTTGTTGTGTTAAAAATATGTTCAGTTATATAACGATAAAAAAATCATTTACATATAGTTGTGTTTTTAGTATATTTTTGTTGATCAAATGTATTATTGTAATTGAACATTTTTGAACAAGTTGAACAAAATGAACAAATTGCTTTTTATTAATGAAAAAAAACCACATGTAAAATTTATTTAAGGAAGATGGGAGCTTAATTGTGATTTCTTTTCCAATTAGCTGAAGATTTATAATTGGCAATTGTTTTGAACATTTAGTTTTTTTGTTAATAAACAAATTTCTTCTTTGCTATGACCATTATATATATATATATATATATATATATATATATATATATATATATATATATATATATATATATATATATATATATATATATATATATATATATAGGCACTAGCTAGATCACTAGATATTTTTTTTTGAAGGATTTGGTTGTAGTATGTAGGGCTCAAGGAAAAAAGAAAAGGATTGTTTCCTTCTTAATAAAATCAAAGCTAAGTGAATTTGTATATCATCAAAAATTGAAATATTGAATATCAAAATATACAATACAACTCCACACATAATATCAAACACGACAAGCTTCTTGATCCAAATTCGAAAAATTCAAGCTCATGGATGTTACTAATTCATGTTGTTTGGCGACACCATGCTTTCTTGATTTCCCTCTTTTTGTTGTCTTCAATTTTTTTCTTGTTATTGTGTGGTCTAACTCATTATATCCACGATTTATTTCTTACCTAATAGATAAAATATATAAACTATTGGATTTAAACAAGAATAATTAGTGTTGAAATGAACCAATTTTCATGTGTAACATGAACACGGATGAGTATGACGCGACAATCGACATGATACTGACTAAAGTAATTCAATATAGAAATGATCATCTATTATTATATAAATGAACATATATGATATTGCAAATGACCATGAAATTAAAGATATTAATCGGCTAACATGAAATATATATACGTGAATAAACTTTTGAAACTATCAATATGCATGTGATTGATCATATATCTATATGAGAAAAGACAAATATTGAAATTCAAAACTGAAATGAATATCTATTATTTACAATTTATATTTCAAAATCTAGAACATTTTAATAATTTAAGAGCACACCACAAACTCATATAACTCAATTGTAATTGTAAGAATCACTTCCATGAGAAGTACAAGAAATCACACACTCTAATTGAAATTCCTTATTAAATCTGTAGCAGATATTTGAAAAAGGTACAAAAATATGTTATCATACATCAAAATTCTAATAAATTTATCTTGATATGTATTTGATCATATAATATTATGTGATTGAACATTTACCAATTAAAAAGGAACATTTATCAAAGAATTTTCCACTTCATAATATAAAAAGAACGAACATTAATATGTGAATGATCATGTACTAATATATAAATGAACATTAATTATATTAATAATCTATTAACATGTGAATAACGTCGTACTAATATATAAATGAACATTTACCAAATTGAAAATGAACATTCATAAAAAAAAATAGAACTTTCCACTACGAACTAAATTTACAAATCTACACTCATACGAAATAGATTAAATCATCCAAAAATTTGCGACAATTAAACTCTTTTTTAATTTTTTGAGTCCAGCAATTTTATAAACTAATAACACACCACAAATTTACTTTTTTTCCCCATTTTTTTTTACAAAAATAAGTAAAATTATATCATCATATTTACGTTGATACATTTTCAAGCAGGATGTTTATTTTATTTTCATGAAAACACAATTGTAACAAATACCAGTAAAAAATCTAGGACATTATACTTGTGTTTTCATTTCAAAAATCAACAAAAACACTTACAATTTTGACTTTCGACTTTGCTTTGGTAATTTTTCCAGCAATTGTGTAAATTTGTCTCATATATTAGACATTGTACTTGACTAGAGAATTATAACTTTTTACTGAAATTTATTTGCAAATATTAAAGATTTTGATGAGAGAGAAAATGGGGAAGTAAAATGAAAAGAATGAAGAGAGAGAATTTGAATGGTGGTTCAATTTTATTTTATTTTTCTTAATAATGTAGTGTGTGGGGTATAGATGGTTACTGTAGTGACTTGCAAGTGGATAGTATATGGGAAGTGAGGAGTTAGTGGGAGGAAGAGTAAAATAGTATCGTTTTTCATGGGGGTGTAGGTAGTAGACCCTACACTAGGTTCTAGTGTTCACTAATTAATGAATAATGAGGAAGTTATGGCCAAAATACTAAACTGGGCCCGGTTTGATCTTTACATGCGGCCAAATGATCTAGGGGAGGGCCCAATATTAATTATTATTCCTAGAATTATTAGAATTAATTATAGTCTTCTAGAATTCTCTAGAAGGTTCTCTTTAATCCTAATAGAATTAGAATTAATAATTAGATTTTGATAAGTTTTATTTGGAATAAAATATTATTTTATGAAAATACGATTTCAGTTTTCATGCGGATTTTACAAATCAATTTTGATTCATATGTGGACTCCGTGTTGAAAGCGCGTAGAAATCCAGGCTGTCGCCAGACGACAGGCCTGGCGCCATGCGACAAGGTCGTTTTTCAGCGACAACGTGGAGTTTTATTCCTTATCAAATTCTACCTTTTCCGGACTGTTTTCTTATAAATAAGGTCCTGAACCTCCGTTTTTATGCATCAATTCTCATCTACAATCATCATCATCTTTCTCTCTAAAGCTAGAAGCTTTCTCTCTCTCTTTTTCTAAACCTTCCCCCTTACAAAATTCCGCATTCACGAGATCTAGATACACCTAGCCAAGTTCGAAGTTGCCTTCGCCCTAGACGTGGAAGGTTATAACTTCTGAGGGTTTGGTCCCAAATCTCTATTTCAATTATTTAATTTAGTTGTTTGATTTTATATTGAAGTTACTAACGCGTGTATTTTGTCATTAAAAAGAGGCACGAGACATCAAAGTATGTAATCTTGTTGCTCTATTCTTGTAGAAAGCGTGTTTAAATTTGTTTAATTCCTAGTATCATGTTAGGATGTTATTATTGCTTTCTAGTATCATGTTTAGGGTGCTTCCTATGTTTTCTAATATCATATTAATATCATATTTATATCATGTTAGTATCATGCTAGGGCTAAAGCTTTGATTTTTAATGCTTAGTGACATGCTAGGGTTTGTTATTAATCTTGTTAGTATCATGCCTAGGATCTTGCTATTATATTTAAGATTTATTATTAACATGATTATAATTGTTATGATTATTGTGATTATCATGTAGCTTGATTTTATATTATTTATTGTTATTGCTTGATCACGCCTCTCTTGCAGGTTTAAAGGGAATTTGTACTTGGAATCACGCTTAATAAGATAATTAATAATCTTGTTTATGGCTAATATGATTATAATTCAAGTGGTCGCCAATAATAGTTTTGCTTGTGCATTAAGTTCAACCAACATAGATAAACAGGTTTAGGGTTAATCTGTTGATTGCATGTTAGTCAGAAAGCGCACATGAATACGAGAAGAATAAAGTAGAGGCCTATTATTAGGGCAGGTTCAATCTCTTTTAGGCTAGATTTGTACCTTCATCCCTGAACCCTATTTGGTTCAAGACCTTTTGGAGTTGACGATCTCATGGATCGTTAAGGGGTGTAATCTTCACCCTGTGAACGGTTTACAAGTTCCTAAAACTTTTTGGCGACTCTTTTGCTCTAGCTTCCTTCCCTTTGGACGCCACCATACTTAAGTGTATGATCACAGTGGGGTTCAAGCTTGGGGTTAATGGCTTGAAATATTCCCTACATGTGTTGATAGGAAATTGTATGCTAGTGTGTTAATTACGCTTGTGTACTCAGCTTTACTGATTGTGTGTTTGTTGGCCTTGTCTTTGTCTTGGCCCTATGATGACCCATTTTTAATGGAGAGTAGTGAAACAAGTAGAGAGAAGCTTTTCAGGTGATGAAGCATATTCATGAATGGGCATGAGTGAAGAGCGAATCATGCTAGTTTCTATAAGTATATGATGTGTTTATTGCTTTATTTATTTATGACACTAATGTTATGCATGACTAACAAAAAGGTTTTGAGTTTGGTTTGGTTTTAATAAGGGTCTATGATGGTTCCAAGTTGTAGGTTGATTTTATTTTACTTCGTTTGACTTTACTTTCGTTGGTTAACTTTTCAAGTTGACTTGTTTTGAATGGTTTTGAAATTAGTCTTCCGTTGTGTGTCTTTGATAGTTGCCTTAGCCGTTTTCACGGTGGCGGTAATGTCTTAGATATTCCTATTTAAAGTTTTAAACAAGGCAAAACAGGTATTTTAAAAGAAAGGAATTTCTAGGGTGTTACACTAAGATTTGTTATTAATCTTGTTAGTATCATGCCTAGGACCTTGCTAATAATATTGTTATGCTTTGATGAGATTGAGATTATGATGATAATTTGTTGTATCAATGTTATTGCTTGATCACGCCCTCTCTTGCAGGTTTAAAGGGAATTTGTACTTGAAATTACACTTAATAAGATAATTAATAATTTTTTTTAGGCTAATATGATTTTAATTCAAGTGATTGCCAATAATAAGTTTATTTGTGCATTAATAATCAACCAACATAGATTAAACAGGTTTTAGGATTAACCTAATGATTGCATGTTAGTCGGAAAGCGCACATGAATTTGAGAAGAATAAAGTAGAGGCCTATTAGGGTAGGTTCAATTTCTTTTAGGTTAGATTTGTACCTTCATTCCTGAATATCCAGTCATGGTTCAGGACCACTATGGATTTAGCGATCTCATGGATCGTAAAGGGGTGTAACCTTCACCCTGTGAACGGTTTACAAGTTTCTAAAACTTGTTGGCGACTCTTATGCTCTAACTTCCTTCCCTTTGGACGCCACCATACTTAAGTGTATGATCATAGTGGGGCTCAAGTGTGGGATGCTTGAAATATTCCCTACAGTATATCAATACATATATTATGTATCGTTCAATACCTCAAAGACCATAATAGTTAAATTCCAAAAAGATAAGGGTTAACTTACATTGTCACTAACACACATACACAATTAACCGGAAAAAACAGAAACTTAGACACATGAGGGATAAAAAAAAAGAAAAAAAAACATAGATGATATAACAAAAGAACATTATATATATATATATATATATATATATATATAAGCTGAATTAAAAAACAAAACCGACATGCTTGATTTGATACATTTGTCTTTACCATAAAAATATCAAAAGGTTATTACGTGATTAAAAAAAAAAAAAACTACGAGTACTCCCTCCGTGTTTTAATAAGTGTTACACTTACTAAATTCGGCCGTATTTTGATAAGTGTTACACGTAGACCTAGCAATCCTGACCCAGACCCAATGACTTGACCCGAATGACCCGACCCATGACCCGAAAATAGTGACCCGAAATTGACCCAAAACCCGAATCAACCCAACCTGACCCATACGCGACCCGAAGTGGAATTGACCCGACCTTGACCCGAAACAACCCGACCTGAAGTTGACCCGAGACCTGAAACGACCCGACCCGAAGTTGACCCGACCCGAAGTTGGCCCGATACCCATAGTGACCCAACCTGTAACTTGAACTAATTGACCCAAATAGACTTGAAACCCAAAGTGACCCGAACCAAAATTATCTTATACCTTAAATGACCAGATCTATTTAAGCTAAAGACTTGACCTGAGCAAACCGACACGAAATAGAAAAAAACGACAATCAAACTGACTTAAGTTTTTTTTTTTTAATTATTATTAATTTGTAATGTATAACAGTGTAAGTAATTTACATATTTTGAGCATTACTTTTCTCGATTTCTTTGGCCTTTTATCTTTATAAGTTATTAAAAATTCGTAAAAAGATTGAAATTTAATGACTATTGTACGGAGTTTGTCCATAAGATAAAAAAAATTAAATAAAGCTCGAAATAAAAGTCACAATTCTCACAAGTTTAGAAAAAAAAATAGTACAATAATATTGCGTACATAACATAATGTTCAATACCAAATGAAATTACAAAATATTCTATAGTCAAACAATTACTATGTTCCATAAAAAAAGTAGCCTTAATAAATATAGTGAGTTTCTCATCAAAAAATAAATAAATATATATATAGAGTTCAATTTAACCCAATGCATCGACCCGAAAAAATAAATAAATATGACCCGACCCGAAGCTGACCTGACCCGAAGTTAACCCGAAAATTGGACCCAAAGATTGACCTGACCCGATCCGAAAATTGACCCGGCCCGAACTGACCCGACCCAAACTTGACCCGACCCAAAATGTTGACCTGATACCCGACCCGACCTGACCCGATTATCAGTCGACCCGAAATCAACCCGAAACCTACAAATTTTTACCTACATCCCACGGTAGGGAATACTGCCTACACCCCCCCACCCTCCGCTCATGCCCCGCCCCTTTTCATTAATGAATTTCCTACAAATTTTTATAACATGTTTATTTTTGTATTGGTAAATGTTCATTTATGTATCATTAGATGTTCATTTTTATAACAACGAGTTTTTTGTTCAAATTAATATATTTTCTTGATTGAAATTTAAGAATTTTCTATTAATTAAAATAAGAGAAAATTTATTTATAAGGATTACTGTGTTCAAATCATTTTTGTTATAAGAAATATTGCATCTTCTAATGTTCATTTTTGTTTATTCGTGTTTCAACAAATGTTCATGTTTGTATCATCAAATGTTCATTTCAAGAGTTATGTGTAAGTTTCATAATAAGATGTATACAAATACATACGTCTTAGAATTCTACTTGTTTAATAAAACATTGTTAAAAAATAATTTCCAATATAAAATAAATTTAATTTAATTACAATAATAACGCATTTCTATATAACTATACTATTACATGTATAAATATGAAAGTGAACCAAATGTACACATGTGTCTTGTTAAATGAACATTCTTTGTTACATTTGGTATAATAAAGTATATATATGTATATCCTCCTTGTTGCACCTCTAATATATATATATGTGTGTGTGTGTGTGTGTGTGTGTGTGTGTTTGTGTGTGTTTTCCATGAAAAACGTAATCTGAGCATAATATATTTGTCGCCTTCAACTTCCTTACTTGATTATCCTGTACAATTAGAAATCGATCAAGTTTTTCAAATTAAAAAAATATATATTAACACATTCGAAACAAAGTTAAAGTACGTTCAATTTAAGGATTCAAAATTGAACATTTATGCATTAATAACAATTACAAATTCAAAAATGAACACACTATAAATATATAAAAATATTTCAATATGAAAATAAAAACGTATAAAATCTAAATGAACATGTATTAAATTATAAATGAACATGTATGAAGTTCTAAATGAACATTTATTAATATGAAAAAGAACATATATAAAAAATTCAAATGAATATCTATAAATGTAAATTACCAATAATAATAATAATAATAATTGAATATGTCAAAATATAACTTAATATGTATTGATATTATATGTGGATAAAATACCATAAGATTAAATTATATTTTAAAATAGAATCATCAGAGGTTTATGATAAATGAACAATATGTGATTTATTTTTGAACATTTTTTGACATGTGAATGAACATACATTAATATAAGTGTGAATATACACATATCCAAACGAACATCTATGTATCAAATTCGAATAAACATCTATCAATATTAGAGTTAAAATGTATGTAATATAATATTCAAATGACGCTCATGGGCATATAATTTAATATGAAGTTAAACATGTATTATTATAGTTTATGTGGATATTTTCAATATGAGAATGAACATGTACGTATTTAAATTCAAATGAGCAATTGTTTAAATACCAGTAAACATTCATTAATATGTGAATGATTATAAACAAAACTAGGGTAATAATCTCTCAAGAATGAATCCTAGTAGATCTAAGGTAAGAAATGTAAATGATCATATACTAATATCATAATGAACATCTATCAAAATGAAAATGAACATTAACCGAAAAGTCATTTTCAATATAAAATAATTTAAATCTCAATAATTCACAAAATTGACACAATTATATTCTATACTCATTTTTTAATGGCAAACAATTTCATAATTCCTTGATTTTTACATATGTAACGCAAAATTTGTAAACTAAAAATTGGAAAATAGCACAAAATATAGTAGATTTTAATCATTTTTGCATAGAAATAAGTTTAATCATAGCAGATTATGTTTAAGAACATATAATCACAAATTAAAATTGAAAAATTAGGGTTTATACATAAAATTGTACTATGAACAAATTACTTACTCTTTCTCGAAATGTTGTTGTGATTGAAGAATTTCTTCGCGAATGTTAGACAATTGTAGTATTTTGAAGTAATTTGGAGTAATTTTAGAGTGGTTGAGCTTCACTGCTATACCACTACTATCAGGGCTTGGGACTATTGTTCGAATTTTTTGGTTTTGACGAGAGAGAAAGTCTAGAGAAATTGATGAAGAAGAAGGTTGTAGAGAGAGAAAATGTTTGAAATGGATTTTTTTTTTTTTTTTTTGTATGTAATGTGCAATTAGTGGGGAGGGGTTGTACTTTGTCTTTTAGTGGGGATGGTAAGGGCTACATAGTAATTTAGTGAGGGGGGAGTAGGTAGTTTTGCCTAGAGGGGGGGGGGGGTGTAGGCATTAGCAACTACCTGAAACTCGAAATGACCAGACCCGACCCGATAACTTTTTGACCCGTACTTGACCCGACCCATACCCGACCCGAATGACCCATTTGTCAGGTCTATTACACTTAATTTTTTTGGCAAAAAATTACATTTAAATATTATATTTCTCTCCTCTCATGATCCCCACCTAAACCTACTACTACTTTTTTTATTATATCTTTGTTCTCACATCATTATTTTCCAATAAGATATTAACTTCACTATTTTCTTTTACTAGGTTAGGTCCCGTGCCATGCACAGTTATTATCACTATTTATTATCAATTTAATGTTATATTTTAATTGATAGAATAATATATATATATATATATATATATATATATATATATATATATATATATATATTGTCTAAAATTAACATGGATAAAAATGAAGTATTTGACATAATGAAACACGCAAATTCTATGCTACTCCTGGAGTACCGTGTGCATGGTACTCCAGGTTTATAAAATTTATGTTATTTTAATATGAAGTTCTTGTTATTTCAATTTAGATATATGTTATTTTAAAATAAGTATATATTATTTTATATTTGCATGTTTTTTTTTTCAACATTGATCATTTCGCTGTACTCCAGGTTTATTAAATTCATGTTATTTTGATGTGAACCTCTTATTATTTCAATATATATATATATATATATATGTTATTTTTTAAATAAGTACATGTTATTTAAACAAATGCATGTGTTTTTTTTTTTTTTATGTATGATGTTGAAGTAAATAAGTGAATAGCATATTATTTTAGCAAAATAACACAAGGTTTTAAGTAAAATAACATAAGACTTAGGCAAAATTACTCAAGTATATTGGGTATGAGTACCGTGATCAAAGAGTATATAATTTAAAATAAATGAAACATGGAATATCATACTTAATTGTCATTCTAATGATTCAACCATATAAGAAAATCTATATTAACTGAATATATAAAGATAAAGATTAAAATTTATTATAGGAATAAAACAATAAATTCCTAAAAAAACCATAGAAAGAAGAATAAAAAAAGGAGAGGATGTGAGTTTTGACGAAAAAAACTCTATACCTATATACTTATCAGTGATCATATATTGTAATTTTTGCCACAAATAAACTTATAGTAGAAGATTGTATTTTTTAAAAATATTATACAAATATTATATTTTCTATATTAGTTAATTGAATGTCAATATAATAAAAAAGGGTAAATATCATTGCTATTTATATAATAATTAAATTTTACAAACACTTTCTTTAAATAAATTTTCTATTAAATTAAATTTTTAGGAAAATACTAAGGACACACCAGAAACTGACATGTGTTATTGCTGGTGTGTCTTTTAGTATATAGTTATTGATGGTTGATTGATTATTGATAGGAGTAATTTTTAATACTCACTCATTCACTTACCTCTTATTTTGTTTAAGCCAATTAAAATTCCCTAAAACTATGTCGGTCAAATTATAACACTTACTCCGTATTAAAACACGGAGGGAGTATTATTTTCGAATTTTACATGTTTTGTCCTTTGACTTACAAGTTTTTGTTTTTGGTAAAAATATCTTTAAAAAGGTAAATTGAAAAGGGGCAAAATTGGTATAAACCACCTTTTTTGAAAAAACCACCCTTTATTTTTTTTTATTTACTAAACCACCTTTTAAGTACCAAAATTCTTGATTGCACCACCCCTATTTCAAATTTTGACGAAAAATTTTACTGAGACGTCAAAGGAGCCCACAACTTGTGCCTTTCGCTCCTAAATTATGTATTTTTAAACCCCCAAAAACATTTGACCCTTTCCTCTATATAAATGTATGACTAAATTGAGTAAGTGTTTATTCTCAAACCCTAAATTGAGGTAATTGAAGTGATGGTTGAGAGGGAAGAGAAGGTTTTGTTATGGTTGATGATTTGGAAGTGGATGGTTGAGATACAATCTGTTAGATTTGAAATAGGGGTGGTGTAATAAAAAATTTAGATACTTAAAAGGTGATTTAGTAAATAAAAAAACATAAAAAGTGATTTTTTTTAAAAAGGTGATAAAAAAAAGGTGATTTATACCAATTTTATCTTAAAAGGAGAAAAAATCCATCCATAATTCAGCTCATTTAACGTCAGTGTGAGCTTGAGGATGACGTTTGTAGAGAGACCACCAAATGCTGCCTATTTTGACCTCCATATCCTATTCCTAACTAGATATATCAGTTATACCCTCCAATCATTCAACAACAACTAATCAATTTTTATGTAAGTTCTTCAATTTCGTTATATCCCATATTTATGCTTTTATTGCTTCGTAATTGACGATTAATTTTCTAATTTAGCTATGATTTTATCATTTTAATTGGCAAATTATCCATTTTTTAAGTTGGGGTTGCTTGATTTTCCTTCAATTCCATGAAATTTGATTGTCTGAACTATAATTTATCAGTTATTATTTGCATGTTTAGATGATTGTTTGTGGATTAATTGCTGGGTAATGAAGTTGCAAAAGTGTCTGCAACATTATAGGGTATAAGGGTATAAGTGTATAACCAAGTATATGACAATGAAAGAGAATTTTGATTCAAAATGAACATATTTAATTTGGGGATACAATCAAATTTTACAGCAGTATCATTCCGGTTATTGGGTTCGAGCACGGCTCGAGGGGCTATATGTACACTTTTGTCGATGATCAGCTCCAGAATTTGATATGTATTTTAGTCTGGTGGAGTCCTTGGAGGAGAATTTGAGTGAGGAGAATTTGAGCGAAATGGGTCAATATGTAAGTCGATTAGAGTTAGATTCTGCAGATGAATTCTATGATGCTAGCAACACTGCTAATTCTAGTAGCTATGGTCATGCACATGATGACAATTCGATATGTTTAGACAACGAAATTTCTGACTTGACAATGATTAAATCAAAACCCAATGAGCATTTGAGTAAGGTTGTACCCGGAAAGAGAAAAAGATCTGTATCGGCAGTGAAAATGTTGGCTGGTCGAGAGGCTAATTATTCTGGGAGAGGGAGGTTCACATCTGCGGACTGTTGCCATGTGGCTAGCCGTTATGTGCCTGTTAAAGGGCCCTGGCTCCTGGATCAGATGAGCAGTCGAGCATATGTTTCACAGTTTTCAACTGATGGGTCTCTTTTTATTACTGGATTTCAGGTAAATTCCTAGAAGGCTTAGAGATGGGATTAATTTATAAAGCCATTGGCTTCCTGTTATTCTTGGTGGCAGGTGCAGCTTATGATTTGCATATTTAAATTGTTATAGTAATTTGCTTGCACTTTGGTTGTGCAGGGAAGTCATATTAGAATATACAATGTTGATAAGGGATGGAAAGTTAAAAAGAACATTGTCGCCAAAAGCCTGCGTTGGACAATTACAGACACATCCCTTTCGCCAGATCAGCAGTACCTTGTGAGTGATTGTCATATGTTGGCCGGAAGTAAATTAAAATGTGCCTTTAAAAATTTTTTATTTTATATTTTGTTGGGAGGGGAGGGGGTGTTGTATAATAGAAAATTAGAAATAGTGGAGAGATTTATTCTATAAATTTTTGTTTCACTTGTGATGACATGACTATGTTGTTATTGCAGGTATATTCCAGCATGTCACCTCTTGTACATATTGTTGATATTGGATCTGCTGCTATCGAGTCTCATGCGAATGTGAATGTATGGATCTCATTCTTCAATTTTCTGTCTTAGGAGACATACTTTATTTTTACATATAGAAAAATATGTGCACTACTAGTTTTTGGGTTTATTTAAAATTGTGGCATACAATCTCAAGGAAGTGCATTCTGAAGTATCATTTTGATAAAGCAGGAGGTTTCATGAATATTAATTGTAAATTTGCTTCTACCATATTTAGTTCTTGATCAGCTCAACTAATCTAATCTCTATAAGAATCTTATCTGCATGACAACTTCAATGTGGATATAATGAGACTTTATGCTACCATAGCTAGATAAATAAAAGGGAAATAAAATACAAAATATGGAGAATGCGATGGTGATAAATGGCTTGGATTTTTCAAAACAAATTATTGGGCAATAGGATACAATATATAGAGAATGCCGATGGTAGTTGAAATGATTTAGTGGTTGTGTAGCTGGGGAAGAGGGGGAGGGGGTGTAATAATGATACATGAATATGGCTCTATTGTTCTGTTAGGCCGTATTGTAAAGGATTTTCAATTGATCGAATCAATATTGTTCAGTTTAGTAAGGAGTGTTTCAAAACCTGTGATCTTTTCCAAATTAAATGTTCCAACTTTGAATTGCCCAATATGAAAGTTATTTCCCATGTTTCACTCAAAGTTGCTTGCTATTCAAAGATAGAGTGATAAATTCCTCATGTGAGTCATACCTCCCAAATAATGGCTCTAAGCCTTTATTAATCTACTCTAATTACTCTTATAGTGTACAAGTAAACAAGAATTAAAATCAAATTTGTATCGCTATAACCGCGACACAGTCCACGATCTTGCATCATATACGTTCCCCCAACAATGTGACTGTTCCTGCGAAGCGACTAAAACCATCAATATGTCTTGTTATACGTAGTATTTGATTTACTTCCTCTGGTTTTGTTTTATTGTTGTTGTTGTTGTTGTTGTTTTTTTTTTTTTTTTTTTTTTTTTTTTTTTTTTTTCCCTTTTATTGCTATACTTTTACTTTAGCACCATTCAAATTTGCTACCTTTACTACCTTTGACTTTGGTGATTTATAGTTAAGAAAAAAGTCATCGTGTAGGATCTCGTTAGATTCGTCTTGATTATACTTTCATGATATCAAATTTTATATTTTTTACTTATTGATAATAAGCAATATAAATGATTTATAATAAACATTTGTGAGCGTGACATGAGAAGGGTTGCAAGTAAAAAAAAATGAAAAAAAGAACTGCGGAAGTACTCACCGGTGGAGAGAGTATATGATATGGTCTTCATAAAGTCTTCAAAAAAGTGCATTATGCACGATGGCGAATCCAAAAACTATTTGTTATGGGTTCGGAGCCACTAAATACATATATTAGTGAAACCAAATAACATAATTATATTTCCTTCAAATAAAATAACATAATTATCTTGCAATAAATAATTTGGGTGTGACCAACAAGAGATGGCTCAAGTGGTAAGAAACTTGATGTCGCTTAAGGGAGGTCTCGAGTTCGAGCCTCACCGAAAATTCTTGTTGGGAGACTCATCCATCATAAGCAACCCGGGTCGGATCCGGATATAGTGAACCGGATAGGGCAACCTAAAAAATAAATAAATAAAGGCTGTGCACATGTTTACAAATAAAACAATAATTAAAAAAAAAAACAAACAATTGAGCTTGACTTAAATTTTGGAACTAACTATTACATCATCAAATTCAACATGCATCTTTGATAGAGATTATAGAAAGATAATATATACTTTCATGGTTAAGCTTTGTTCCAGGTAGAGTAGAACTTGCTACCTTTGATTAATGGTGTTGTGTTCACACCACTGGGCTGTTGGGAAGGTTCAACATATATACTTGCATCTTATTTAACTAGCTATAGCAAAGAAATTTGATTAGAATTTTCCGGATCCGTTATGGGTTCAACTGAACCCACAAAACCCATATTGGACCCGCCACTGATTATGAACCTTTGGTAACATATGTATACTTAAATCAGAGCTGCTTTCATTTGGGGAAATAAAGGAATTAAATCTTTAAGTGAGGGAAATAAGAGAAAATGATCTATGTTAAAATCGATGTTATCTATTTTGCCTATTACTTGTTATCTTGCACTATGCTATAATTTAAAGATACAAAACTAGAAATATATCATATTTAATGGTACCAGAAAGTACCTTGTTAAGTAAATACAAGAATAACCAGAGCAACCTAATAAAGTAAAAAGAAGAAATCAAGAGCAACCTAACTAATTTATATTGGTCAATTATTGTCTTCACTCCTCGGTCTTTTTCAGGTGTATTTAACCATATCAAAGTCTCCTGATAAGGGTCCAAAGGTGGAGTCATGAGGAGATTCTATTTCATCTTCTACCTCTGTTTTAATAATATGTTCTTAATATTTACTGTTTGCATAAGTATAAGGCAAAGGAGAGAGTATAAAAAGGTGGGTGGGTGAAAGAAAAAGATGGATAAAGTTAGAGAGAAAGTGTAAAAAGATGGATTTATAGAAAAGGGTGGATAAAGTATGACAAAGTGAGTGTGTAGGCTAAGAGATGTTAGGTAGTAAATGGGGTTGGCCAAAGATGAAATAAAGTAGATATGTTGAGAACATTATAACACGATAAAATGGAATATGTTAAGAACATGACAAAATAGGGGTAGTATTGATATTAATCTGTTATGACAAAGTGAATGTGTAGGCTAAGAGAGGTTAGGTAGTGAATGGGGTTATCCAAAGATAAAATAGAGTATATATGTTGAGAACATTATAACACGAATAAAATGGAGTATGTTAATAACATTATTGATATTAATTGCTGATTGGTCAATGATTCCCAGACAAACACGTATGAAATCCTGTTTTTCTTCTCGTTAACATCTGCTTTGATTGTTTATGTTGAACAAAAAACTATTTACTTTTCACTGACTCCATGTAGCAGTGGGTGCTTGATTTTTGTTTCATTTGTAATAAAAGCAATTGATATACTAGTCATGTTTTTTTTTTCTTTTCTATTTGGAGATGCCAAATTATCAAGGCATGGGGTATTACTTAGAAACATATAACTGCTATAGGCAAGGTTTGGGGGTTGCAAAGGAAAATTTTGGAAATACTTCCTTTTCAATTCTGCTCATTAGCTGGGATCTCAAATCGGACACATTTGCATTTTCCTGGTTTTTTTTTTTTTTTTTTTTTCTCTCTTCTTTCTTGCTTCCAAGGAAAGTTGGGGGAGGAAAAGAAAACAATAAAGGGGAGGAAAAGAAAAGATCTGAAGCAGATCATTCCTGTTGTGACTGGAGAGGATTTTCTGAATTATAGTGCTGAATTTGTGGACAAGCTCTTTTGAAATGATGCTACTGATTAATTTCCTAAGATTAGTCTTACTACAGTAGTGTAATAAGCTATATTGTACCGAATCTTCTCTAGTAATTTAGGATGGCATGTCTCTCCATTTCTCCAATTACCTTATTGTACTACTTTATAGTTTAAAACAAAAAAAAATTCCATCTGAAATAGTATGTTTGCTGTTGTCATATCTTTAACTGCTCCCTTGACATAATACTTTTTACTCATTTAGGACAAAACAATCATATCTGGTGTGTATTCTGATGTTGTGCAGGAGCTCCATGATGGCTTGGATTTTTCAGAATATGGTGAAGGTTATGGGTTTGGGATTTTCTCTGTGAAATTCTCGACCGATGGTCGAGAACTTGTGGCTGGAAGTAGTGATGATGCAATTTATGTTTATGATCTTGAGGCTAAAAAGCTTTCCCTCCGAATATCAGCTCACATTGTAGGCACTCATCTTAACTAATTGTTTTTCTTTTTTTCTTTTTCAATGTTATCTTTAAATATTCATTCTATTAACCTTTATTCAGACATTTTTCTTTGGCATTGTTTTCTTACATGAATATGGTGTTACTTTGTTTAAATTAAGTAGGTTTATTGCAACCATGGTTTCCAAAATTATCGAAATTTAAGATCTTGTGGACCAAATGCACATGTATGCCTTGTCATTTTGACTTTATTCAAACTACTATTCTTAACCAAATTGGTGGTTTCATAACTGATTTTGTTTGTTTAGTTGCTTAAAGGTTAACAACCAAACTAACTCAGTTGTTAGAATGCTTACATGTGACAAACTATGTTATTGTTGAAGAATAGACCTCCCAAGTATTACCACATGTAAGTATGCCACATTGGTTGAAGAAGAGAGAGTTAGTCACTTTATAAGGCTAGAGGACTACTCCTCCTATTGCCATATGGTTTTGAGATGAAACATCCTTTGGACTTGTGAAGTAGATCTCTCTCTTGATTTGCGGGTGTGGCCCAAATATGTATTTAATATGGTATCAAAGCCAAGCCCACGATATGGGATCTTAAATGGCTAAAGTTCACTGGCCAAGAGTAGGTCCATGTGAGGGGGAGTGAAGAAGCACTCTAGCTCGAAAAATCACATGAGAAAAAGTTAAAAGGGACCTTACATGTGAGGGTGTTGAAGAATAGACTTCCCAAGTATCACATGTAAGTGTCCCACATTGGTTGAAGAATAGAGAGTTCATCGCTTTATAAGGCTAAGTGGCTACTCCTATTGCCATATGGTTTTGGGATGGAACATCCTTTGAACTTGTGAAGTGGACTCTCTCTCTTGGTTTGCAGGTGTGGCCCAGACCCATATTTGATATTTATCTCGATTGGTAAGAGGATTGGAGTTGTAACTTGTTGTAAGTGGAATAATTTGAGGGATCTGGCTGGTTGGTGGAGAGTACTATTTAAGCTTGACATTCCCAAAAATTCCATATCAGGGAAGTGGGATTACGGTTTAATACTTGGTGTTATTCCGGCGTTGTTGGCCAAACTTATCTGTACTTATATGGTGGATCTTAAATTTATTTTTTCGGTGCGGTTGTCCAAATTGAGTAAACAACCCTGCTTAAATTTTGAATGGGAGCTATTTCAAGTATTTAATTCTAATTATACTAGTAGTCTTTCCTTTTGGTAAATCAATTATAACAAATGATATCAACTTATTTTTTCGTTGAAGAGATTAATTATATAAATTTTATAAGTTCGGATTATTATTTGTTTCACTTGCAATTAATGCTCTCTATTTCACTTGTTTGGTAGTTGTTTTTCGATTTTTGTTGTTTCAATTGGTAGGTTTGGTTTTGAATGAAGTCCTGTTGCCAAAATTTCTATCCCATCTTTTGTTAAATTTTAAATGAAATTTAGTTAAACTCACGAAGAAGCTTAATGTAGTGTGTTCAAAAGATATTACAGCTTGGCATAAGAAAAGGACTTCCTTAAACCCTGGAGGTTTAATTGGCTAAACACTCTAACACCTTGCCATTTTTATGTTATTCCATTCCGTTTCAATGCACCCAAGATTATCTGCACATAAAAAAGGGGTACACATATTGAGGAGCTTGTCATTGTAATTATTTATATACGCCTTAACTTAGTTGAAGCTTTAGCATGAAATTAGGAGACCATTTCTATGCTCCTCTCAAAAGTTGGCTTGAGATCAGGGTCCAATTTGCATTCTGAGGGTTTTATTGTACTACTTTTGAGGCAAGCTTACTCTCACAAGTATATGAAGTGACTTCATGTATTACATTGTTCATACTTAAATATCCTAATATATCTCAGACTGAAAATAGAACTTTTTGCATGATTATGTTGAATAGGAATCAGAAATCAGGGAGGTGGAGTCTTAGAGGTTTATACTACATTGCTTTTAAATTTTAACTGTTTGGGCCAAAAATACACAGTAAAAATAGCGTTGATTAATTTTATCTTTTCTGCCTTGTGAGGAGAACATAACTTTTTTATCAGTTGTATGGAAGTTGGCTGTATACATGTGTAAATGTGAAATTTTTTTGGGAAAAAATAAATGCAAATTTTTTGTTGATTTTTTGTGGTTCCTTCCTTAACATATTGCTAATTGCTGAAAATTGAAGATGAAAAAAAACCTGTCTTCACTTACTTTCTTGATTGTTTGTGCAGTCAGATGTGAACACCGTTTGTTTTGCTGATGAAAGCGGCCATCTTATATTTTCTGGAAGTGATGACAATTACTGTAAGGTAAACAATGTGCCTTTCTTAAGTTTTATAGTATAAGGTAAGATACAAGTTGTTTGCCTACCTATCTCAGGGGAAGAACCTACTGATGTTACACACACTTGAAAGAAAAATAGAAAATTATTGCCAGCAACAAACTTCAGAAGTTGATTGTGGTGAACCAATAAAAATTATAACTAAATTCAATACACTCAATTAAGAGGAGGTAAGTTAAGATCCAAACTGCATTGATTCCAATCCAAACAATCCCTAGAGCACCCCAATTCTCCAAACAAAAAACCACAAATCCTGCATTTTAAAAAAAGAAAAAGTACTATGATACAATTTCAACCGATATGTTTCAAGTCTCCACACTTCTCAAACAGACTAACTGGTTAATAAGAAAAGGGTGCTGAAGCTGAGATCTATGTCATACATTGCAAGTGATAAGTGTTGCATACTGTATACTCCTTCCTCCCAAATAAGAGGCCACAAATTTATCATGACCCATATCAGGATAGTATGCCACGTTCTCAGTTTCTTAGTGTTAATTATCGTTAATTAGGGGATAAAAAAACCCCGGATTTTTTTTAATTACTATTTTTTATTTATAAATAAGAAAAAAAAATTATGTACTCCCTCCATTCCCGATATGCTTTCCATTTTGAGCTGTTTTAAAATGTTTGGCTCATTTCTACTATATTCTTTTTCTTAGGAAAATTCCCTTTTACTACCTTACCTCTTCTACCCCACACTATTCACACCTTTTTACACCCACCCCAGGTAGCACTTACCAATGTGAAGAGTGATTAATAAATAGCGCAAGTGCTAATGAAAGCAGAAGTCAATACCCCCATGAAAAGGCTTATTTAAAATTACCAAGCTAGTACCAATTAAAGTTGTACACGCAACTAGATCTTACAGTGTTGGAACTTGAATCAAGCCACCCAAGGGTCAATACACTAGAAGAAGCCAGTAAGTGTAGCTTAAAGGCCTACCAAGCATTTAACTCCTCTCACTATTTCTGGATCAACAATTCCCTTAGGAGAAGTCTCCAATAATTTCAAAACCCTGACGTTTCAAGATGGCTAACTTGAGAATCCAACACCTAAGGCTTGCCTGTGCAAGACAGCGGTCCTCAGATAGATTCTGGCGGTCGTGATGATCTGGCCTTAACGAGTTCTTAATGGCTGGGGTTGGCAGGTGATGGTAGGACTTTGGCGCATGTTATATTGTCTGATGGCCGTGCTCTAAACCTCCTATCATTTTCATAGAGGCAAAAATAGGTGCCCCAGTATACCTATTTTTACATTTGCTTACTCATATACATGATGCTGGATGCCTGGATCCAATAAATGTGTATACCAATACCTATTAATGTATCAATCATCAAGATGTATCACATTATTTCCTAACCAGTTAATTATGAGCTGTATCTGTAGGTGTGGGACAGGCGATGCTTCATTGCAAGAGGGAAGGCGGCTGGTGTCATGATGGGACATTTAGAAGGAATTACATTTATTGATAGCCGAGGAGATGGTCGATATTTCATTTCAAATGGTAAAGATCAGTGCATAAAGCTCTGGGATGTTAGAAAGATGTCCTCTAATATTACCTGGTATGTAAACTATTCATTTATTTTTGTAAGACTTGAAAGTTAAAGACATGTTAAATCTGTCATTTTATGTATTCACTGTCACACTGTGCTATGCATGTAGTGAATTCTTTGTCCATTTTGAAGTCTTCAAAATAGTGTAATAGTATAACTTAAAGTTATATAGACATGCACTTATGTTACTTCAAAGGCAGGATAAAATTAGAGGTCACGTCCTTCGTAGAAAAATACTGCTAGTCTACTGAATGTAGGTATTCTTAGAATCATAGGTTTATAGTTGATGTAATTCTTTCTTTGCTGTATGGGCTTCCAAGGATCTTTTTTGCTGTTTTTCCTTGTATGGCCAGTCATTCTTGATGTAATTCTTTTAGTCTTTCAGGAAAAGAAGATTTTGATTGCTCTAAAAGCTAGTCGCTAGTTAAAGTAGAAAAATCTTTGCATTAGTGAATTCTTAAATTTGAGACTTGTATAAACTTTTGGTTGGAAAATGCTATTTTATTTTGGCTAGAAACTGTAATGTAACAGTTTCATCTAGGTATTTTGACTAACAGGATGCAAGTTATTTGGTTGGTTTAAAATGATAACATGCTTACACAGTAGTCTAGTACTTCCTCTTCTTCTTTTAAGACAAAATGTTAACTTTTGACACTATTAACTTCACTCTAGTTGTCTTTTGTATTCATACATAAGAGGAAATACAATCATGTGGGATCTTGTTAGATTAATTTCAGTGCATATTATCTAAATATCTTTTTTTACAAATTTTACTTGTTTGATGATTAAAGAAGAAAAAGAAGCTGATTAAAGATATTTATGGTTGAAGTTATATATTAGCAAGCGTTATAAAATAAACATGTTAAACTAAAAATAAACTGAGAAAGTATGCCTTTATTCGAATATAACAATGACTGATAAATGATTGTACAACATTACAATGTGCTACCACTGGAACAATCAATCAATCAATCAATCAATCAAAGCCTTAATCCCAAAAGTGGGGTCGGCTAACATGAACCAAATTTGATTATTCCGTGTAGTCATCAACATAAATCTTTCTCCTCCATCCCTTACGATCCAAAACTTCATCCTCACGTAAATCCATGCACTTCATATCCTTCCTCACTCCTTCCAACCAAGTCATCTTTGGTCTCCCTCTTCCTCGTTTAATCCCTCCATGGTCCCACTCTTCCACTCTTCGCACCGGTGCACCCTCGGGTCTCCGTCTTACATGTCCAAACCAACGCAGACGATTTTCCCTTAATTTATCTACAATGCCCGCCACACCTACTTTCTTGCGAATAACCTCATTTCTGATTCTATCTCTTAAAGTGTTTCCACACATCCACCTTAACATGCGCATTTCCGTAACCTCTATCTTTTTAATATGCTCTTTCTTAGAAGCCCAACATTCTGTACCATAGAGCAACACTGGTCTTATGGCAGTCCTGTAGAATTTTCCCTTCAACTTTAAGGGAATGCTGCGGTCGCATAGCACTCCCGTGGCCGCTCTCCATTTAAGCCACCCTGACTTAATCCTGTGGGTCACGTCTTGATCAATGTCACCATTCTTCTGGATGATCGACCCTAGGTACTTAAAACATTCACTCATGGTCAAATCCTTTCCATCCAAACTCACCACTTCATTGCTTGTCCCCCTCTGAGTGCCAAAACGACATACCAAATATTCAGTCTTACTCCGACTTAGCTTAAACCCTCTAGATTCCAACCTTTGCCTCCATTGCTCCAACTTGACATTAACCCCATCCTTAGTCTCATCCACCAAAACGATATCATCTGCGAACAGCATACACCATGGAACCTCATCTTGAATTGGTCTAGTTAATTCGTCTAGAACCGTTGCAAAAAGAAAAGGGCTTAATGCAGACCCTTGATGCAATCCGATTGTAATAGGGAAATCTTTTGTCAACCCTCCGCATGTCCTCACATTTGTTGACACATCCCGATACATATCCTTAACTAGGTCTACATACCTTCGTGGGATACCTTTCTTCAACATTGCCCACCAAAGTATCTCTCTTGGCACCTTGTCATATGCCTTCTCTAAATCAATAAAGACCATATGAAGATCTTTCTTCTTTACCCTATAAAACTCCATCATTTGTCTTATCAAATGGATTGCCTCCATAGTAGATCTCCCAGGCATAAAACCAAATTGGTTATCTGAAATGCTTGTGCATGCCCTCAACCTTTGTTCAATCACCCTTTCCCACAACTTCATAGTATGGCTCATAAGCTTAATTCCTCGATAGTTAGAACAATCTTGAGCGTCTCCTTTGTTTTTATAAACCGGGACCAAGGTGCTCTTCCTCCAATCTTGTGGGATCCTTGTAGCCGTCCATATCTTGTTGAAAAGGTTTGTTAACCAATCAATACCAATCTTACCCAAACACCTCCACACCTCTATCGGTACCCCATCAGGGCCAACCGCCTTCTTAGGTTTCATCTTCCTCAGTGCAATCTCCACCTCTACTCTCCTAATCCTTCGCACATACTCCATGTTGATTTCTTCATCACTCATAGAGGTATCTCCTATCACAACTCCATTACTTCCATTAAATAATTCATCGAAGTACCCCTTCCACCTGTCCTTGATGCCCTCCTCTTGCACTAGGACCATTTGGTTCTTATCTTTGACACACTTCACCATGCCAATATCCTTCCTTGCCTCTTGTCTTCTCTTTGCCATCTTATAAATGATCCTTTCTCCCTCCTTGGAATCAAGCTTTTCATAAACCTCCTGATATGCCTTTTCTTTTGCTTGGCGAACAGCTGCCTTTGCCTTACTCTTAGCCTCCTTATACGCTGCAAAGGTTTCATCACTCCTACATTTTCCTAAGGCTTGATAGCATTCCCTTTTTTGCTTAATTACTGCTTTCACCTCTTCATTCCACCACGAAGTATCTCTCTGTACCGAAGTTCTTCCCCTTACTTCCCCTAAGACCTCTTTGGCCACTCTTAGGAAACAGTTCTTCATTCGTAACCAGGTCATGTCCGGATCCACCTCTCCATCCCAATCCGCTTCTTCAATTACCTTTTCTGTAAAAACCTTAGCTTTTGCATCCCTTAGGGTCCACCATCTTATCCTTGGTTCTTCTTGTCTAACTTTTTTCTTCGCCTTCTCTTTCAGACGAATAGTCATTACCAATAGCCGGTGTTGGGTGACCACACTCTCCCCTGGGATAACCTTACAGTTTATGCAACTTTGTCTATCTATGCTCCTTGTGAGCAGGAAGTCTATTTGAGTTGCATTTGCTCCATTCCGAAAAGTTATCAAGTGTGAATCCCTCTTCTTAAACCAAGTATTAGCCAAAATTAAATCATATGATTGGGCAAAATCCATAATAGCTTCACCACCGGCGTCCCTCTGCCCATACCCAAAGCCTCCATGGACACTCTCATAGCCATCTCGGCTCGCCCCAACGTGCCCATTTAGATCCCCTCCAATATATAACTTCTCTGAGTGGTGGACACCCTGCACCACCTCGTCTAGGTCCTCCCAAAATTGTCGTTTCTCTTCTGCATCTAAACCCACTTGGGGAGCATAAGCACTGATAACATTCACAATCTCCTTGCCACATAGCAACTTCAGCCTTATCAACCTATCGTTCTTCCGATAGACCTCGATCACCTCTTTTGCCAACCTCTCATCGAGAACCACACCAACTCCGTTCCTAGCTCCACCATTCCTTGTTCTGTGGCTCGTTTCTTGCCCAACATACCATACCTTATACCCCAAAACCAAGCCTCGAGCTCCTTCTCCTGTCCATCTTGTCTCTTGGAGGCACATGATGTTCACGCGTCGTCTTTTCATTACTTCTACCAATTCTGCTGATTTTCCCGTAAGAGACCCCACATTCCAAGAACCAATCCGCAAACTAAATTCTTTTCTCCCACGCTCCCTCCTGATCCCAACTCCAAGTCCTTGATTATTTGACACCACAATTGGGCAATATGGCGCGTCGCTTCTGGGCGACGACCTAGCAACCCTTACATACTTATCACTGCACCCGGGTCTGGGAAGTGCAGCGCGTCGCTCAGTAGGGAACGCCCCAATGGCACGCCCTTGCTCATTTGACACCACACTCGGGCAATGTGGCGCGTCGCTTCTGGGCGACGACCTAGCAACCCTTGCATACTTATCACTACACCCGGGTCTAGGAAGTGCAGCGCGTCGCTGAGTAGGGAACGCCCCCACGAAAATATCTGTTTGGCTCATGTCATGGGATGTGACGAAGTTTTATACTGGCTGTCACTGGCCTACCGTAACCCTCCTCCTTTATCCAGGCTTGGGACTGGCAGCGGGAAACCCAATGTGCTACCACTGGAACAAATACTCAATTTTTATGCTTGTGGATATAACTATGCATGTTTGATTATTTGCACATTAATGCGATTTTTGACATGCTTCTATCTGCCAGTGATCCTGCTCCTAGGAATTATGAATGGGATTACAGATGGATGGACTATCCACAGCAGGCAAGACATTTGAGACATCCTAATGATCTATCAGTAGCCACATATGAAGGACATTCAGTCTTGCGTACGCTAATCCGTTGCTATTTTTCTCCAGAATTTAGGTGAGTTTATTTGCCGATGTCTCTCTTTTCAGTGAGCTATAGAGCCAAGTTTATGCTCACTGTTAACGTTTTTGCTTTTCTGTCTACATATTAGCTAGAAGTTATAATTTGTATATAGTATCTATGGAGAGCTTAATAATAGGCTCTTCTTGCTCCTCCAGCTTGTAGATTGAGCTGGATGTTTGTTACGAATTAGAACAGATTAGTGACTACATTGAAGGGATTAAGGACTGTAAAGAGAGATTAAGGGAGGAAGAATATTACATACTCCCTCCACTACCATTAGTTCCGGTGAAATATGAGATACGGGCATTTAATAACGGGACAGAGGGAGTACTTTTGTTTGGTATTATCTAGCATTTAAAATGTCAATGCAATTTTGTTTCTTAGCTTTGAGTATCACTGCAATAACTAAAAAATTCTTATTCTGTGCGCATAACCTTACAAAATATTACATGGGATAAGGCGAAGTATTTTGCTTTGGTTGTCTACTCTTAACATCTATATACATAAAGAGAACAAGTTTCTCTCTTGATTATGAACTATCTACTGCTTGTTGAACCCTGTAAGTTTGATGAACGTAGGATAGCTGAAATTTGGGGTCAAAGAGTTTCCCAAAACATTCTTGGTGGGAAAAATGTGAATGAAAGATCCCACTGAATAAAGTAAAGTTCATAAAATTTAGTAATAGTGAGAATTATTCATCTCTCTCAATCTCTATTGATTAAAAATCCAGGGTTTATATTGACATTGAGAAATTATTTGTCACTAAATTGTGGGTGGGGAAATAATGGTCACAGTTTAAAGACTAGCAAAACTGCAAAAGTTCAGCTCATGACAATCTTGACTTTGACCATCATCGTTTCTTTATTATTTGTGGTGTAAATTAAGTGTATTTTTATGCTAGTGTGTTACGCAAAGGAGATCTAATATCCTCTTTAAGTGGGATGTGAGGGTTATGAATATGTGACAGATTTTTCTTGCATTCTCTGTATTACTTAATTACCTGGGAAAAAGAAGATCTCGACAAAAGGGATGAAGGATCACTTTTGAAGTGATGCTTATTAGTAGAATCCTGAGCTTAAGACTGCAAGATTGAATTGTAGCGCATTGTTTTTAGAGAAAGTAAAAGGAAAATATATATTCGTTTAAAGGTGAGATCAAGACTGTCATGGACTCTACCAATCTATTGACACATCCTTAAAGACCCAAACCTTTTTATGTGGTCAAGCTTTCAGGAAAGACATACTTGAGGTTCATTCTAAAAATAAGGAAAAAGATGTTCAAAAAGGGGGTGAAAGGCTTAACTTGTTAGCCCATTATCACTAAAACTTTGGACGTTGGAGTTAATAGCACTAGGAAAAAAAATGTTGGATGAGATGGAGTGATGCATTATTTGAAACAAATTTAAGATAAGAGCCTATGAGATCTTATATACTCCTTATATTCCTGAAAGTTTGACTCACTATAGACTCTTGTTTCTAGGAAAGTTTTCAAATAGTGAGTGGTCTAAGAAAGTGTATAAAGTACTCCCTCCGTCCCTAAAAGAACGACCCTTTTTGGGAGTTTTCACGGGTATCAAGAAACTTAAGTTGGAAGTACATGTGTATGGGGAAGCTAATAAAAGTACATTGAAAAGGGAAATTTACATGGGATTTGCAAAAACGTAGAGAGAGAAAAATAATTGTACATAGATAAGGCAAAATTTACACGGGGAAGCTAATTTTGCACAAATATTATTGCAAAATGGAGGGTATTTAAATGCAAATGAGATGAACATTTTGGGACTAAAATTTGGCCAAAAGGGTCGTTCTTTTAGGGACGGAGGGAGTAATAGAGATGGAGTACACAGGTAAGTGGGTGTAACGGAAAAGGGATAAAGTAAGAGAGAGTGAGTGAAAAGATATGCATTGTTGTGGGTAAGAGGGGCATAGTTGCAAAAGGGGGTTGCTAAAAATAAAGTAAAAGTGAGTCAATTTTTGAAATACCTCAAAATGGGAAGTAAGTCAAACTTTTGAGAATCAGGAATAGAGGGAGTAGTTATATTAGTGTCTGAGGAAGAAGAAGTTTTGGTGTGCAAAACCAATAGAGCTGATGAAGTCAGATAAAGTGGTGCTCTTATACAAATGGGGCTCCATGAATCTCAAAAGGGAGAAATTGTTATGCTATTTTGCCAGGATCTTTCTTTTTTTTTGAAATCAAGAGGCCAGAAGAGAGAGAGAGAAGGGGTAAGGTGAATTTTTTTTTACTTTTAGTTTTTGTTTTGGTAGGCTAGGAGGTTCCTAGAAAGACAATTTTAACGGCATGTAACATTGTGCCAGACTTTTGTGCGGTGGTGTTTTCATATTGATCTCATATCATGTATCGGTTTTTTGAAACCTAAGATCATGGAACTTGTTCTGATCCATGCAAGATCTTATGTCAATAAAACTTATCCATTTGTCCTTTTCACTAATCTTCGTGTTTCTGAACATTAAACTTTGTGTGCACGTCATATAAAATTTGCAACTTCACCATCATTTGATGGATTTTTCAATGGTTTTGGGTTGCTAACTATGAATATAAATTGAATGTTATCTGTTCTAGACTTAAAGTAACTCCCTTGAAATTGTTAATTCCTCAATTTTGCATATAGCTTAGGACCTACATTCTTCCGTTGTAATCAACTTGCTCAGTTGACTTCAACTGCCTTCCTTTCTTTTGTTGTGACCATTCCCTTGGCTCATTCTCTCTAATTGGGTAAATACCCTATTGCAATCTTATATTCCAACCATTTCAGCGTTATCATAGGAATTTGGATCATACTGCAGTCAACAAAATTCTATGATTTATATATCCTTGGCATCATTGTCTTCAGTTACGCAAAAATCTGCTGGCAACACGAGCTCTTTAACTTTAATTTATTTTAAACACTTTGGATAATTCGTGGTGACGAAATAAAGATGTCTCATGGCTCTCAACTAATAATGAGATGAAACATTTTCTTAGTCTATTAAGAAGCTATGTGTTAGCTTTCTCAATTTGAAGCACATTACAAAGTAGTTTGGTTTGATATTGTTAGAGAAATATAAGCATTGTAAGCGAACCTCGACAAATAATAATTGGCTGATTTTTATTAATTTATTTTTAACTGGGTAGCTAATCACATTCACAAAAAAATTCATTATATTCAATAACTCATCAACAATGGAGAAATTAATTTAATTTCCGTTGTGAAAAATAAAATAATAAACTTATGACAAAACTGCTAAGAGGTGTTCTGTACTGCTTAATTTTACTTGCCTGAATCTGAATTATTGCCCTTATCTGAAATTATCATTACTTAACTCAATCATCAAGACTTATCTGAACTTATTCCGACTTATATTGTCTGAACTTGTTAGCGTCCAAACTTTATTTATCTAACTTATTTTGTCTCAAACAAGTCAAAATAAGTTAAGACAGTAAGGGTTTTCTAACAGTGTTGATAGTGGTAAAAGATAATTGACATGATGGCATTGTCTTTGCAGTGGAAAGAAGTACATATACACAGGTTCAAATGATGGAAGTGTGTACATATATGACTTGGTATGTCATTTATCTCTCATCTTGTGCCTTGTTAAGCTGTTGCCTGGTAAATTTTATGCTTGTTGAGCAAAAGATGCTGATGATGCATATTTTTTATTCCTTGTATTGCATTCTGATTAGTTAAATGGCTTTGATTCGACATGTAGGGAATAGTTATGGATAAATTTTCAGCTTTGATTTATAATTTACTTATAAGTTAAAATGGCTCAATGAACTTCCTGTGAATTATTGTTTTCTGTTAAGCTATGAAAATGAACCCTTTGAAATCATGGGTCTAATAAAAAAATGCTTTTCGATTTGTTCTGTGGACATACACCTGACCCTCAATTACCTTGTTTAGGCGAGATTCACATTGTAGACAATAGATCTAGAAAATGACCCTTGAAACCTTTATGGGACATTTTTCGGCACACAAATCGAAAAATAAAAATTTAATTCATCAGCTCCAAGGAGAATGGTGGCTGGAAAACTCACTAAAGGTGCGATTTGCACCCAAGTCATTAGTTTCTGGTGTTTTGGCTACTACGTAAAGTACAGGGTGTTGGGTGCACCCAAGCCATAGTTCAGAATGTTGAGGCCAATTTTGCCAAAAAATTGAGGACAACTCTTATTTTTGTGTTAATGTGGTGAATGAATCTCCCTTAACTCGATGAGAGGTCTGTTTTGTGTCCTATCACAGGTTAGTGGAGCCACTGTAGCAAAGCTTGATCACCATATGTCTGTGGTGAGAGACTGCAATTGGCACCCTTGTTACCCAATGCTTGTTAGCTCATCTTGGGACGGGAGTTTAGTAAAGTGGGACTTTTCAGGAAGTGATGAAATGCCTGCACCTCCAAGCGACGAACGAGATCTATGGAGACGACATCTATGATTTGGATTTCCTCAATCATTATTCAACAAACATGGAATGATTCCCAAACGATCTCATTCTTGGTGCACTAATACACATTACACGTCTAAGGTACAAACTATTAAGCGTAAATTATACCATACCAAATAACAAATGATTATGTAATGATTCCATATCCTTGTAATATAATCTTCATAATTACTTGTATTGTAGGCAAATGTATTGCTGTACAATTATTCTGTTTTGATTGGAAGTTGTTTGTGGGCATACTTTGAAGATAAGGATTATTGGAAAGAATAGTTATTCGTGATTTACATATGCTGCTTTGAGTGCGCACATAATTTTATGTTTTAGTGATAGAAAGAATCTCTTTTTGAACAGTTTTGCAATGGCTACAATAAAATTGTAGCCATTATAAAAACAAAATCTACACCATTGATTATTATTATGTAAATAAGGCCATTGATTTAAGTTGACCGAAAAAAATACCCAAAAAAGGCTTCAATAACTAAACTATAAGACAACTTTCAATCTTCCATTAATGATTTTCTGCAATGTATGAATAACCAACATAATCCACTTAAAAGATTACGCACCATTGTCAACCAAAAGGAAGATATTGCAATGGAAGAACTTTCCGACGCTTAATGTTTTTCGACGAATTTGCATTTATCGTTGAACACTGGCATTGCTGTCGAAAATGAGCATCAGATACCTAATTCATGATATTTATGGGGAGAATTTGATAGAAGAGTGGGGTGTTGTTGAGAGGAGGATGAATCACTGTAAAAGAAATCTATTAATTAGTGCAAGAGTCAAATTGATCCTATTTAATTATCCATGTACTTCGTATTATACTTATCCAATGTATAAGATTGTATGCTTTTTGGCACTTTTCCATTGAATGTTTGTTATACTTTAATCCTATCCATGTTAATTGTTCCTGTATGATTAGTTAATGGAGATTAGGTTGAAGGGTAAATTCTTAGAAGTTCATCAATGGTGGTGACAACTGACAAGTAGTTTTTATTTTTTTTTTTCAGTTTTTTTTTTTTTAAATAATAAATTAGTTTTAAAAATCATTTATAATTTAGAGGTCAAATATTGAATGGATACGATTAATTATTAATATTTAAACGATTGAGATTGAATTTAGTTACAATGACTACATTTTTTGTGTAGCCATTGAATAGTCTTCTATATGCTTCTTCTTTTTACCCTTTTTTTTTATTCAAAAAATAAAAATATGATAAAGTCTGTATTTTAACATCTTCAGATTCTGGCAAGTACCTGCTATTTATTTTTTTATTTTTTTTATTTTTTTATACAAAGGATACAAACAGATTACATATTAATATTAGGAAAAATACACTTTAATAATCCTAACTATTGACGATTTACCTAGAATAATCCCAACTAAGGATTATTTTCTAACAGTCCTAACTTTGCCTCTTATTTTCTTCCACTAGACCCAACCGGTCAACTATGGGTCAACAACCTGTTATGACAGGTCATATGCCACGTGTCAACACACGATTGGTCCAAAATAAAAAATAAAAAAACAAAAAAATTAAAAAATTAAAAAAAAAAATCAGAAAATTTCATTAAAAAAAAATCAGAAAATTAAAAAAAACATAAAATAATTTAAAAAATTTAGAAAATAAAAAAAAATCAGAAAATTCAAAAATAAATCAGAAATAAAAAAAATCAAACAATAATAATAAAAAAAAAAATCAGAAAATAACAAAAAAAATCAGACAAGAAAAATTTCAAATAAATAATACAAAATCAAAGGATTAATAAAAAAAATCAAAAAATTTAAAGAAACAAAAAAATTAAAAAAAAAAACCCCAAAACCCAACCAGCCACCTTCCCACCACCCTGTAACCCTAGCCAGCCAACCCCTCCCCATTCCCCGTCGGCAACCCACCCCTATAACCCCCTAAAATGGCCGGCCGACACCCACCCAGCTCGGAAACCATCTGACCGGCCCAAAATCACCCCCGAAACCACCCCCTTACTATTCCCCGATGTCACGATCCGGGAGTTTGGGCCCGAAACGTGCGGCACACTCTAGCCTTTTGGCAGCAAGAACGCCAGCCTTGAGCGAAAGAGGGGCTTGTGAGCACAAAGCAACACAAGCGGACAAATAAATCACATGAGCACTCACGTCTATTTGGGCGACGGAGTGCGGGTGGTCGAGGCTTGTAACGGCCGATACTTCAAGGCGGGCACAAGCAGGTCCAAACCACGAGTTCTTAGTGCATCAAGTTGGTTTGGAGGGGAGGTATTATGCAAGTAAGACACAATATCTATAGAGATCTAACAACAAACAAGCACAAAAATAAGGCAACACTTGGTAGAAGGCTTAAGATTTCATTCATCATTCACCCTCTAAAGTGCTTTAATTTGATTACAAGGAGAATCCCTAGTGAACACTGAATTGACAGTAACATAATAATGGGACTTCAGGTTTAGAAAACATAAAGTAAACTCTAAGAAAGCATCTAAAGGATGAATTTCATACATCAAGAGGAGTCGGATTCTAACATCCTCCCCCACTTAAGCTGTCGACGCCCTCGTCGACTTACAATAGTTACAAACTAAATTGGAAAATCCTAAACTATCTTGAGTCTCTGGTGCACCGTTGATGCGGCTGAATTCTTAAATCTTTGCTGACTCTAAAGTTGGATCTTCGTTGTTGTCGAGGAGCTTGTCTTTGGAGTTGTTGTGCTCGAACAACTTGTTGAGAGCTTCATCTCTAAATCTCCTCCCAGGAGTGGTGACTGTTGAGTTCTGGTGGAGATCTGCTTCCACGATCATCTGTTGGGGAGCTGCTTCCTTGAGATTGTGGTGGTAAGCTTCAATTTGTGGTTGGTGCCTCTGGGGTGACCATTGTTTATGTGATCCACTATACGTGACCTTCGTTGTTTGCTCGACCACTTTTTTCCCTCTCTCTTGGGAGGTTCTCCTTTGGTGTCTCTAGGCTCGTCGCTCTTTGCTTCAAACCGGGTGTCTGATTTTGAGTTTGGCGGGGGTGTATCTTTGGATGTTGCCGACTCGCTGGGCTTCATCTCCCGCTTCTGGGTGTCTCTGGCATGAGCTTGTTTCTTCGATGTCGCCTTCTTCTCTGGCTCCATCACTCGCATTGCCGAAAGGTATCGGACTTCGGGTTCTTGAGAGGAAATCATTCTCATGGAGCACATCCTTTAGATCGTACTCATTCTTTGAATTGGACTGTTGTTTCTACTGGTCTTTTTCTCCTCTGGGGACTCTTGCACGGACATGGATGATAATCTCTTTTGGATCTTGTTAAGCTCTTCTTTATGCTCGCACTCCCACCATTTGTGTGGGCCTTGACAAAGAATGCAATTCGGCGGCTTTGTATTTGCCGAGGACGCGCCGGCCTTAGAGTTTCCGGAGTTGTGGGAGGGGTTCGATGTCGATCTGTGGGCATCACCTCCTGCACTTCTTCTTTGATACCCTTCAACGGTGTTGGATGATACCCGAGAGCCATTCTCCATACCCTTTGGAGAGTTAGGAGTCTGACTATCGCTGCGTGTGGACGTCTCTCTTGTATCATTCTCAGATTGACGGCCCTTCCCGACTGAGTAGTCCATCAATCTCTCAGCAGCACACATGGCAACAGCGAGGGTGTCAATCTTCTGCCTTAAAATCTCTCGCTGCGCCTAATCCTTTAACCCATGGACAAAGTTGAACACACGATCTTTCTCATTCATGTCAGTGATGTCCAACATTATCGCCGAGTATTCCTTCACATAGTCGCGAAGAGAGCCCTTCTGGTGGCACTCTTGCAACTTCATCCGAGCAACAAAGTCTGTGTTGTGCGGGTAGAATTGTTCTTTGAGTTCCTCTTTGAACTCCGCCCATGTATCGATCTTTATCCTTCCTGCTTCGATGTCTGCGTGCTTGGTGCGCCACCAAAGCTTGGCATCTTCAAACAAGTACATGATGGCAGTATCCACCTTTTGATATTCACTTAATTGATATATTCGGAAGTACTGCTCCATGTCGAAGAGAAAGTTGTCGACTTCTTTAGCATCTCTAGCACCACTGTAGTCGCGAGGTTTGGGCAGCTTGATCTTTGCCGCCTCAACACCAAGTGCATCTCTGCCCACAACGCACATTAGGGTAGCACATTTCTCAAGTGCTTCGTCAGCTTGTCCTTGAACAAATTGCAATTGTTCGCGGAGAGCATCTCTATCTTCAATCAATTTCACAATTTGCTCGGCTTACTCATGTACAATGACTTGCAGCTGGGACCATTCGTCCACTTTCGTCTCGAGCCAACCGAGTCTTTCCTCTATGAATTCCATCTTCGTGTAGCCCTCCTTGGTGCCTACACAGGTTGCTTGCGACAAGGTTTGAACCTGGCTTTGATACCAACTGTCACGGTTCGGGAGTTTGGGCCCCGAAATGTGCGGTACGCTCTAGCCTTTTGGTGGAAAGAACGTTAGCCTTGAGCGGAAAAGGGGCTTGTGAGCACAAAGCAACACAAGCGAACAAGTAAATCACAGGAGCACTCACGTCTATTTGGGAAACGAAGTGTGGGTGGTCAGGGCTTGTGACGCCCGATACTTCAAGGCGGGCACAAGCGGGTCTGAACCACGAGTTCTTAGTGCATCAAGTTGGTTTGGAGGGGAGCTATTGTGCAAGTAAGACACAATATCTATAGAGGTCTAACAACGAACAAGCAAAAAAGCAAGACAAAACTTGGTAGAAGGCTTAAGATTTCATTAATCATTCACCCTATAAAGAGCTTTAATTTGATTACAAGGAGAATCCCTAGTGAACATTAAACTGACAGTAACACAATAATGGGACTTCAGGCTTAGAAAACATAAAGTAAACTCTAAGAAAGCATCTAAAGGGAATCTAATACATCAAGAGGAGTTGGATTCTAACACCCGACCCCCATAACCACCACCTCTTCTTCCCCGACCCTCAAAACAACCCCCATTCCTTTCCCTCACCGTCAAAACCGACCATTTCGGAGGTAGGGGAAATGAGGAGTGGCTGTTTAGGGGTCGGGGAAGAGGGAGGGGGTGGTTTTGGGGGTCGGGGAATAGCGATGGGGTAGTTTCGGGGGGTAGTTTTGGGTCGGCCGAGTGGTTTCCGGGATGGGTGGGCGTCGGCCAGCCATTTTGGGGAGTTATGGGGGTTGGCCGTCGGCGGGGAAAGGGGCGGCGAAGGTTGTCTAGGGTTACAAGGCGGGGGGAGGCTGGGAGGGTTTTGGGAGTTTTCTTTTTTTTTTTCTTTATTTTTAAATTTTTTTTTCTAATTTTCTGATTTTTTTTTTGTTATATTCTGATTTATTTTAATTTTTTGATTTTTTTAAATGAATTTTTTGATTTTTTTTTTGTTTAAATTTTGTATTTTTTTCCCCTAATTTTTTGATTTTTTTTTTAATTTTCAGATTTTTTATGCATTTTTGATTTTTTTATGCATTTTTATTTTTTTAATTTTCTGATTTTTTTAATTTTTTGATATTTTTAAAATTTTCTATTTTTATTTTTTGATTCTAAATGAAATTTTTAGATTTTTTTTTTCTAATTTTTTAAATTCTAAACTAATGACATGTTGACACGTGGTATTTATTAAAAAATTACCTTTTCAACAGGTTACTGGTCATTGGGACCGCCGGAAGAAAATAAGAGACAAAGTTAGGACTGTTAGAAAATAATCCTTAGTTGGGATTATTCTAGGTAAATCGTCAATATTTGGGATTATTAAAGTGTATTTTTCCTTAATATTAAAGCAAATAATATTAACCGCCGCTTCCCCAACTATTTGATGAACTCGATGAATGCACTAACGACCCGCCTTGTGTATGCTACAATATTGAAAGATAAATCCAAGAAGTTTAATATTGCGAATGAGCCAAATGTAAGCAACGTTACCATGACCATCCCCCCGAAGAAGGGAAACAAGATTACAGGAAGGAATCAGTAAAAATGGTGAGGGAATGAAACCCTCGATCAAAAGCCCATTGTAACCCATACATGCATACTAAAGCCTCCGCATGTAAAGATAAGTCACAAATCCCAAAGTTACTTCCACCAATGATCCGATCATCCAACGGGTCAGCATTATCCACGCACCATCCCATCCCAGCTTGTGGAGAATCTTTGAACCAGGACCCGTCTATTTGGAGAAAAAGTAAAGCTGGTCTTTAGGTATCCAGTCCAAGCCGAGCTATGTAAAACCCAGGCAGAGGAGAGGCACCATCATCATCTCCTGCAACATAGGTGGTGTTCGTAGAAGCGTCCATGTTGACAAATATTGTATGTGCAACCATAACCTCTGCGAACTGTGAATCAAATGGCCGGGAAGTAGTAGAATCCCTAAAGATTCTGGAATTTCGACATAACCACAGACTCCAAAGTGTACCAACGAAGAAGGCCATCCTGACTAATAAAAAGTCGGATATACTCTTGGATCCAATCTGAGAAAGAAAGGTCTCCATTAAATTCTAAGCGGATACCGAGGCATCCACCCCTCCAAACTGTTCGTGCACTATAACACATTCCGAAGAGATGTTGTAAATCCTCTGGTTCTGATCTACAGAGGTCATGGAACACATCTTGAATCGGAACACCTTTATGACGGAGTTCCACCTTAACTGCAAGAGCACGATGTAGCAGTTTCCATAAAAAAAACAGCTTCCATTTTGGTTGTAATTGGAGAGACCAAAGAACTTTCCAAAAGGACCCAGTACCAGAAAGTGTAGAAGTAGGAGAAAGTTGTTGTAGTATTGCGTAACTTGTTTTCACCGAGTACCTCCCCGATGGGGTACTTGACCAATAACGGAAATCTTCTTGAGTTGTATCAGGCAACTCCATAGCTAAGATTGTAGAAGCATCCGTAGGAACAAACCAATCAGCAACTTTATCAGTGTCCTACCCTAAAAATTTCTGAGGGTGAATGAAAAAACTGACAGTATAAGCTGCTATATTTTGTAAAGAAATCCCGGGTTTGAACTCCATAATGCTACCATTGACCCAATTAGCCGAACCAGCTAGAGTCGATCGGCCATTACTAATTTTCCAATTGCATCCTTGTTGTAAAAGTGTATCCGCTTTAATTAACCCCCAAAGGCCATACGAATGACGCCCAGAAAACCGTGGGCGACTCAGAGAGTTGTTGGAAAGAAAGGTTGTACGCAGACCGAAAACTTTAGACACTAGCAACTGTGGGTTAGTAAAGAGTTGCCAAACCTGTTTCATAAGCAAAGCCTTATTTAAAGACGACAAGCAGCAAATGCCCAAGCCACCCAAGCCACGAGGAAGATGCATGATATCCTTATTAACCCAATGCATACCTTTAGTATTAGAATGCGCCTAGAAGAAGCGCATGAGTAAAGAATCAATTTTCCCCATAATAGAGACCGGCAACTCATAACAAGCAAGAACATGAGAAGCCATAGCTACAAGGATTGAGTTAATAAAAATTAACTTCTGCGATTGAGAAAGCCGGATAACATTTTAAACAATTAATTCTTCCGATTATTATGTCGATGATGAATTGGAAGTGGTCCTTCTTTTTCCCGACGAAATTGATTAAGCCCCTAGATGATGATCGAACACCTAAACTTGCTTCATTTGGAAAATTGATTTGAAACTAGCCTGAGTAGAGGTACAAGTATTCGGGCTAAACTTGATTAAGGATTTTGACAGATTTAGCTCTTCACCAGAAACTGTTGAATGATCTGCATAATATTAGTACAGGACGCAGAATTTTCCCGAAAATAGATGATTGCGTCATCCACAAAGAATAAATGCGAGATAGAAGGACTCGTCCTGGATAACTTGATTCCATGAAATAACTTCAAATTTTGTCCAAGATGCAACATCCTCGAGAAAATATCCATGCAAAAAAGGAAGAGGTACGGTGAGAGAGGGTCAACCTTGGCGAAGACCACACCGTGGTTTAAAGGAGTCCGATGTCGTTCCATTGATTAGTGACTTGTAAGAGATCGTAGATAGAAATTGCTGGATCATTTGCAACCAACGAGCTGGAAACCCGTAGGCCTTCAAGACCTGTAAAAGAAAGCTCCAATGAACTCGATCGTAAGTTTGCTCATATCAATTTTGATCGCGGGTAACCAATTAGAACCATATTTAGAAATGTTAATTTTCTCCATTAACTCATGACTCAACAAAATGTTATCTGTCATAACTCTGCCTTGAACAAAGGCATGTTGAGAATCTGAGATAAGAAGAGGAAGATACTGACACAATCTGGCGACCAATCATTTCGAAGCGTATTTGTAAATCGTATTACAGAGGATGATTGGTCGCAAATGTCGAATATCCGTTGGGGTTCCAATCTTTGGGATCATTACAAGGAGAGATTTATTCACTCTTTCAGAAGGAACCCTATTTGAAAGAAACTTTGAATGGTAGTGATAACCGAATCTCCAACAACATCCTAGTGTGTTTTGAAAAACTCAGCTGTGATCCCATCCGGGCCAGGCGACTTACAGTTACCTAAAGCAAACATGTTATCCCTAATTTCCTTAGCCGAAAAGGCTCTTTCTAAGTTATTAAGTTGAGAAGAAGTGAACTGCAGAAGATCTAATTCACGCAAGACAATGTCAATTTCCGGATGATAAGGAGGAATATCATCACTTTAAAGGTCTGTTTAAGAGGTCACTACAATACGTTGGACGTCCGCCTGACCATGCTGAAGAACACCTAGCCTTGATCATCAAGTAAGGAAGTAATCTCATTCTTTTTCTACCGACTTTTGACTTTAGAGAACAAAATCTTTGAGGGGCAATCCCCTTCGAGTATCCAATGTTTCTTACAACGCTGTATCCAGAATTAAAGTTGTAGTAAAATACTGTCCTTTGAAGAAACAATATTAGACATATACTGAGTCGCATCAGGAACTGATTGAATTGACTCTCCTCGAGTGGAAAGCTCCTTTGAGAAAATTATCCAATCCACGCCCCAAAATTTCTTATTGTTAAGACACCACTTTCGAATTAGTGTCTTTACATGGTCCAAATTTTTCGAGAGGGTAAACATTAGGGAGCCAATAGTATGCCTTTGCCATGTGTGATAAACGAAGTTATGTACCTGTGTATAGTTAAGGCACCAATTGTCCAATTACTAAGGACGGTTTGACATATGTTGGAAGGAAGAGTCGTCAAACACAACAGCAGCATGATCGGAAACAAGGAACAGTTGATTGAGTAAACGACTATTTTGATAGTTATGAAACCAATCAGAGGTCATATAAGAGCGATCAAGCCGTTGTAGAATAAGTTTATGTGCTTCCCGATTGTTCGTCCTAGTGTAGGGGGGGCTTTGAAGGGAGTTGAAAGTAGACTGGATTTTAATCTAAAATCAATAAAGGAATCCCAACCCTTAATTACAGTGGAACCACCCAACCTATCATAACTATGATCTATTTGATTAATACCACCAATAACCAAACAATTAGGAGCAAAAGCAAGTAAATCTAAAATCAAACCCCAAATTTGACGTCTATCTTCTACAACCGGAGCACCGTAAACAAACATCACACATCTACTTATTTCATTTAGAGCTTTTATTGAATTGCTCATATTTCGTGCAAATATTGCCTCTTTTGGCATTCATATTATTACTGGTTGTGCCGTTTGATTTATGTGTGTGAATTTGAATAATACTAGTTTAGGTCCCATGCCATGCACGGTAATGGTAATTTTTAAAAATTAATATCAAGTTTTCAATATAACTGGTTATTTTAACAAATAAAAAAAAAATAATAAGTACACACACTACTTTGATGTGAATTCTAATCAATAAATAAACTATCTTTATTAGGGAAAAAATATGAATACTTTTGTAAATCAAAATGTTGTAAATTATGTTAATATTTTATATTATAGTCATAAATGCTTGTGTGGAAAGGCATATAAAATCTTTTTTATTCAAAGTAATTATCTTTATTACTAACATATATATAAAAAAAAAATATTTTTATATAAGATTTTATACTATAATTGATTTTTTTTCAAAAAAAAATAAATAAATTACTAAGGACACACCAAGAGATGACACATGTCATTGCTAGTGTGTCTTTTAGTATACATTTATTAATTGATTACAATCAACATAGTGTTCTTTGTACAGTTATTTTCCTAAGTCAAGATCAAATATTGACCGAATTCTCAGGTCATTGGTGATGGCTATATTATTATGATATACTCCTATACTTTGTGTAAGTTATACGAAGTTTATAGTTGTTGATAGCTATATTATTAACTAGGTTAGTTTTGTACGATGTACGGTTTTTACCGATAAAGATTTTGCTTATTTGTTTGTAAAAAAAATTATTTAAGCAAAATATAATAAGTTGTAAAGCCTTATCGTTGGAAAAATTGAGCTAAAATAAAATATACTTCCTCCGTTTCTTTATAGTTGTAACACTTTACTAAAATGGAAATGTTACAAGAGTATAAAATGAAGGTTTTATAGTGAAAATTGTACTATTATTACCTTTATTTAAAATTCATGGTCCACGTGATTATACTCCTAACCCCATTTGAATTAGGTCCACTTTTCTTAAATACTGTGATAAAATGTGTGTTACAATTATGAAGAAATGAAGGAAGTATAATGTTTAAAAAATTTAATATATGTTATACAATGTGCTTTAAAATTTAAATCAAAGGTGTTAGCATTAGTTTAAGGAAAATTGGCTTTAAATAATACCAACTATTAACAGTGTATGCAAAATACAATGAAATTTACTATTTGCTATTTGCGGTACCGACTTTTGTACAACATGTGTAAAATCGTACGCCGGTCACCGGAAAAGTATCATGAGGAATATTCCGTCTATATTAATTATTAATTTTCTGTTTTTTTTTTTCAAAATACATAGTATGTTAATCATTTCCTTTACCGTACAATCCAAATTAATTGTACCCCACCCCTTTGTTAGGTTTTTTTGTTTTATTTATTTATTTTTTAAATTGTCAATATGTATTTAATTTTTTTTTAAATACCAGTAGTATTTTTTACTATCACACAATAATAAATAGGGTATGTAAATGCATTATTATTTTGATATAAATAGTTTCAAATTTTGTTTAAAAAATCTAAAAATTTCCCCACATTATTTTGGTTGGTGAATGTGGGGAAATTTTTAATTTTTGAAACTAATTATATCAACATTATAATGCATTTAAATACCCTATATGGCTATATACTATTGTGTGATAGTAGAAATTACTACATTCATGTATTTTGAAAAAAAAAAACATATTAACGCATATTGACAATTCAAAAAAAAAAAAAAAAAAGAAGTGGGGCATTATTAATTTGAATTATAAAGAAAATTATTAACATAATATGTATTTTGCAAAGAAACCTTAGATTAATTAAAAAAAAATAATGAATATAGACGGAATATTCCTCGAAATACTTTTTGGTGACCGGCGTACTATTTTGCACAAATAGTACAAAAGTGGTACCGTCAACAGCAAATAGTTGAGTTCGTATTCTTTTGCACACACCATTGATAGTTGGTATATTTTAAGTCAATTTTCCTTAGTTTAACGGTTTTATTATTAATACAAATTGAAGAATAATTAATGTAAGTGGAAAACCTAAACTCAAAAAATCACTAATATATAGGAGGAAAAAAAAAAAAGTTGGGGTAGTCTATCTTTTCCAAGTCTTTTAGGAATAGTTTTGATTGGACTTTTTTTTTATTTTTTTTAATGATCTGAGAAGGTGACACATGGATGATAGTGATATCAACAATAATTATTTTATTTATTAGATAGATATTGGAAGAGAGACATGAGAAATATTTAGGTCTACCTACCATCATAGGTAAATCTAAAAAGGTGATATTTGCAAGGCTTAATGAGAGAATTTGGAAAAAGCTTCAAGGATGGAAAGAGAAGCTACTTTCAAGACCGGGAAAGAAATAATGATCAAGGTGGTTGCACAAGCTATTCCCACGTATATAATGAGCATATTCAAGATTCCGGAGGGCCTAATAGATGAGATGCATGCGTTATTCGCTCGGTTTTGGTGGGGTTCTACGGAGCCTACCTAGAAAATGCATTGGCATAATTGGGAGTCTTTATGTAGGCCTAAAGCTCTTGGGGTTTTGGGTTTTCATGACTTAAAAATCTTCAATCAAGCTCTTCTTGCAAAATAGATTAAGAGACTTCAATTCATACGACACCTAACATTCACCCACGCAATTCTCAAAGTGAAATACTTCATAAACAGTTCGGTGCTTGAAGCTTTTCGGGGGTACGATCTAAGTTATTCCTGGCAAAGTTTATGGGGTTCAAAATCCTTACTGTTAGAAGGTCTAAAGTGGCGTGTAGGAACCGGAGTGAACATTCGGGTTTGGCTTGATTCTTGGTTGCCTGGTAAACGGTCAACTGCTGTACCTGTGCATGATTCTCAATTTGATCCGGAGTTATGGGTGGCTGATTTGATTGATGCTGATAGTGGGGTATGGAGAATGGATATGCTGCAATCACTATTCACTGAGTATGACCGTAAGCTTATTTTACAGTTGCCTATTTCACAAACAAAGCCAACGGATACTCTTTTTTGGTGGCTATCAAAGACCGGGGACTACTCTGTGAAGTTTGGTTATTTGTTTGGCAGATTGGGTCATTTGAATGGTGTTGAGGCATCATTGAACGATGATGATAGAGAATTTTGGAAGCTTGTGTGGCATATTAATGGTCCGCCAAAATTAAGACACTTCTTATGGAAGCAAGCAAAGGGAGCATGGCAGTGAAGCAGGAATTATTTTGTCGCCATATTGCACATGATGAGGTATGTATGTGTTGTAATGCTGAGATTGAATCAATTGTGCATGTGTTATTTAAATGTCACTTGGCTAAAGAGGTGTGGGAGCAATCTGAGTTTGCCCAAGTTGTGAGGGACGCTCCTTCATCTTCTTTCACTACTAAGTTGTTGTGGTTGGCTAATAAAATTGATAAAACCAATCTGCCTAAACTTCTTGCTATAGCTTGGGCAACATGGTTTTTGTAGAAATATAGTGAAGGAAAATGCCACGATAAATGCTACATACGTTGCTGCTGGTTTTGTTCGCCTTGTGTCTGATTATGGTGTGTATGCTCACAAAGTGTTCAACAAAAAAGCTGCCTCGAGTTTCCTTTCTGCATCCTCTTGGTGTTGTCCCCCTGCTGGACTGATCAAATTCAATGTTGATGCTCACATTGTTGCTAATAACTTTGTGAGTCTTGGGTACTCGGGACGAGGCTGGGCAAGTGCTGCTAGCTGCGGTTAAGAGGTACGAAGAGGATTGGGGCGTGGAATCGGGCAGAAGCTGCAGCAGTGAGATATGGGATGGGGTTGGCTCGAAGGTTTGGTTATAAAAATATTTGGGTTGAGAGGGACTCAAGCTTGGTTGTCAGCAAGATAGAAAACCACTCAACAGGCTTCTCTCCTCTTTGGCTCATTTATGATGATATTGCTAGCCTTGCAAATGATTTAGATGTTTTTGTTATTTCTCATGTTAAGAGAGTAGGCAACTTGGTAGCCCATTTAATAGCAAGGTGTGATACTAGAGGTAGTTCAGAGCTAGTTTGTATGAACTCTTATCCGCGAAGTCTAACGACTTTGGCGGCTCTTTATTTGCAATAAAATGCCTACTAACCGTTTCCCTAAAAAAAAAAAATTACAAAGTATTAGTGCAATTGGTAATAATATAAAATAAAAACAGTAAATTGACCCTACACTTACACTTAATTAGAAAGAAAGGCCGAAAGGGTGTAACAAATTGATGATGAAAATAGGTAGAGAGGACCGTGTGCTCGATCTCCCAAAATAGTAATCAGGAGGGGTTTGGAACCTAATCATCTGATTCCCAAATCCGGATTACCCCAAAGGATGACCGGGTGAAACCAAAAAAAAAAAAAAAAAAAAAAAAAAAAAAAAAAAAAAATTGGTGATGAAAAGATATTCATTACTTCATGATTATCTAGGGTGTATTCTAGTCATGTGATTTTTACCTATTTAAATCTATATAAACTTATTAGTCTATTTTAATAAACTTTATTTTAAACATAATTTAAACTTGGGTATTCCTTGTTAGAATTTATTTTCTAAAAGTTATAAGATGAATATAACAGACCCAAGTTCGAGGGCTCCATCCAAGAATGTACTTCCTCCAAAACCATTACCATTGCAAGGATGTATGCACCAAAGTTACTTCATGTACAACTTATTCTTACGATACCTTGTTCGATACGTCCATACACTTAAATCCAGCGTTAGCCTTACCCGAAAGGTCCCAAGGCACAAATCACAAGAGAATACTAAGTTGAAGTCAACTAAAAAACGAAGTGAAAGACATTCTTTGTGTATTGGAGATTGAGGCTTAATTAATTAATGACAAATTAACATGAAATTTATGGAAGATAGTGACATCCCATAACAACTGTTGGACTTAATGATTTTGATGATGACACAACCTCACTTACTTACATACTAATAAAGGCTTGATTGTTTGAGTGTGTGATCAGTGCAAAGACTAGGAGAATTAAGTGTCGAGCAAAGATACCATGAGGAACAGGAAGGCTAGAAACAAAGCTATCCAAAAAGAAGAGTTCCCTCACAGGAACTGGCGCTTCAGAAATGAAGACTTGAGAAGAGAAGGTTCCCTCAGGGAACAGAAGCTTCAGAGAAGAAGCATCACCAGAGAAGAGAAGTTCCTTCCAAGGAACAGAAGCCTCGGAGTAGAAGCTTCATCAGAGAACATGAAGACTAAATATATTTTTATATTTTAGGATTTATGTAAGTATAAGATATTAAATGGCACTCGAAAAATCTGTGTGGAATTGGTCTAAGAAGATAAAATTGTGCATGCTAGTTTTTAGGAAAACGGTTGCAATCTAAAACGTTTATCTTTTGAAAGGGATTTTATTTCTTTCTGAATTTCGAAAGTATCTTGTGCAAAAAGATTTTATTTTATTTTCTTACTTTCGAAAATATCTTCTGAAAAAAATAAAATCACCATGTTTTCCAAAACTTGCGGCCTACTCTCCCACGATCTTCATCAAGTCGTGGTTCTGCAAAATTGAGGAGTTCATGGTTCCTTAAATTAAGGGACATGATCTTCTTAGTGGGCATGAGTAGTGACGTAATGGGTTTGCTGCACAATGAAGTTTTCCAAAGCGTTTATAGCTCTATAAATAGTTCATAATTTCTGTTGGAAAAACTTGTCCTTGCTCACATAAGTTTTCAAGCTTTTAATTGAGTCAAGCGTCCAATTCCACATAAGTTGATTAGAGTGTTCTTAATGTTCTTATACTAGAGTTTGTTTTTCTTACGAGTTGTAATTGGGGAATGGGGAAGTTCGAGTGAACATTTGTGTATGAGAAAGAGAAGAGAAAGAGAAAAGAGAAAGAGAAAAGAGAAAGAGAAGAGAGAACAGAGAAGTGAGAAGAGAGAACAGAGAAGTGAGAAGAGAGAAAGAGAAGAGAAGAGTAACAAGTTGGGTGACTTGTTCCTCAGGGTCTCAAGTTCGTAGAGGAACTTGAGTTTGAGTCTTTAGCTTGTAATAGGATCATTTGCCCTATTCTAGTGAAGATTCTTTTCCCAAAATCCCAAGTGGTCGTGGTTTTTCTCCTTGTTAGGGCCAAGGAGTTTTCCACGTAAAATCTCTCTTGCATTCTTTAGTTCCTTCAGTTAATCTCTCAGTTCCTTTAGCTAACTTAATTTTAATTCCGCAAAAAGTTTGGCTAAACTCTCATACTACAATTCAACCCCCCCTTCTTGTAGTATTCATTGAAACAACAATTGGTATCAGAGCCTAACTTCTAAGAGAATCAGGAAACCCTGAAGAAGAAAGGTCTTGGAGAAAATGAATACTCACGAAAAGCTCGAGGAAAAATACTCAACTCAGAGACCTCCTATGTTCAACGGGAAGTTCTATACCTACTGGAAGAACCGTATGGAGATCTTTATCAAGGCGGAGAACTACCAAGTTTGGAGGGTCATTGAAGTTGGTGATTTCGAAGTCACCAAAACAAATGCTCAGAATGAGGTAATCCCTAAGCCTATGTCTGAATATGAAAAAGAGGATTTTGACAAAATGGAAATCAATGCTATGGCTGTGAAATTGCTCCATTGCGGGCTTGGACCTCATGAACACAATCGTGTTATGGGGTGCAAGAACGCAAAGGAAATCTGGGATTTGCTGCAGATTACTCATGAAGGAACTAATGAGGTTAAACGCTCAAAAATCGATCTACTTATGTCTAAGTATGAAAGATTCGAGATGCAACCTAAGGAAACCATCCAGGAGATGCTAACTCGTTTTACTAACATCATAAATGAGCTGGTTTCCCTTGGTAGACAGATTCCTACAGATGAGCAGGTTAGGAAGGTTCTCAGAAGTCTTCCACAGGACGAGAGATGGAGAGCTAAGGTAACAGCCCTACAGGAAACTAAGGACTTCACCAAGTTCAACATCGAGCAACTTGTTGGCTCTCTCATGACCCACGAGTTGCACCTTGGAGTCAACACTGAAACCATGAGGAACAAGGGGTTGGCTCTGAAAGCAGAGGAGGAGGAAGACTCAGAAGTAGACGAGGATGAAGCTGCCATGATCGTTCGAAGGTTCAAAAGGATATTCAAGAAAGGCCGCACCTCAAGGAACTTCGGGAAAAAGAACTCTAATGCCAAACCTGACTACAGCTGCCACAAGTGTGGATCCCCAGATCACTTTATCAGAGATTGTCCTCTCTGGGAAAATGATAAAGGAAAAGGAAAGGGCAAGGAGCAAGGAAGAGAAAAATTCAGCAAAGCAAACTTTCAAAAGTCGGACATGAGGAAAGCCATGATTGCAGCTTGGGGTGATTCTGACAGTGAAGAAGATGAGGATGACCAACCAGAAGAGGAGACAGCCAATCTGTGTCTGATGGCCAAATCAGATGATGAAAAGGCCAACCTTGAGGAACTCCACAAAGAGGTATTTCTTGATCCTAAACAGCTTAAAACTCTCTCTAAAGATGTCTTAATAGATTTGTGTCTAGAAGAAGAAGAATTCTTTAGAGAAACTTGTGTTAAACTAAATAAGTGTGAGAAGACTCTTAAGGTTTGCAAGGAACATGGCACTTGGTTGGAAACAGCATATGCCAAGTCCCAAAGCAAATTGCAAGAGCTAAATATTAAGTATAAACACATAAAAGAGATAGCTGATAGAATCAAGAATGAAAGTATTCTTTTGAATGTTGAATTAACTCAGTATAAGCTCATGAATTCTGATATCAGTTCTAGCAGTTCCTCGAGTGATCAGTTGCTTAAATTCAATGTTGATTTTGAAAATCTGAAAAATGAACTTTCGACTTTAAGGAATAAAAAAGATCAACTTGAAAATGAACTGAATGCTAGAAAGGATAGGAGTATTGACCCAAAAGTTATACCCAAATGGATTGCTGAAGCTCAAGGAAAAAGAACAGAAGGACTTGGTTATATGACCAAGAGAAAAGGTAAACAAAAGAAATATGTTGAGCTTCCTAGCATGAAGATGTGTACCTTTTGTGGTAAGACTGGACATCTCTATGGTCAATGTTGGAATAGAGAAGAGGCTAATAAAAGGAATGTAAAACAAGTGTGGGTCAAGAAAACTGATATTGCATCCACGTCAAAGGAACCCAAGGAAACCTGGGTTCCTGATACTAATGCTTAGTTTTCTTGCAGGTTCTAGTGAGGGGGAACAACTCGTGGTATCTCGACAGCGGGTGTTCAAAGCATATGACAGGTGATAAATCAAAATTCCTCTCACTAGAAGACTACCCTGGAGGAACAGTAACCTTTGGGGACAATAAGAAGGGCGAGATCATTGGAAAAGGAAAAATTGGAAGATCAAAATCTCATTCCATTGATAATGTGTTCCTGGTCGAGGGCTTAATGCACAATTTGCTCAGTATATCACAATTTTGTGATAAGGGAAACTCTGTAAGCTTTACTTCTGATTCTTGTAACATCATCAACAACAAATCAGGAAAGGTTGTTCTAGAAGGAACAAGAAGAGGGAATACATATACTGTAGACCTCAACTTAATCCCAAGGAACAACCTTACATGTCTGAGTGTTGTTGAAGATGATCCCCTGCTATGGCATAAACGTTTTGGACATGCTAGCTTTTCATTACTTAACAAACTAAGGTCAAGGGACTTGGTTGTGGGACTTCCTATTATCAAGTTCCTACAGAATAAAGTTTGTGATGCATGTGTGAAAGGCAAGCATGTTCGTTCATCTTTTAAATTGAAGAAAATGGTGAGCACTACAAAGCCTTTGGAACTAATCCATATGGACTTGTGTGGTCCCATGAGAATTCAAAGCAGGAGTGGCAAGAAATATGTTTTGGTTATTGTTGATGATTATTCCAAATTCACTTGGGTTATTTTCCTTGCAAGTAAAGATGAAACTTTTGACGAGTTTGTTGCTTTTGCTAAGAAAATACAGAAAATCAGTGGTTACTCACTACTCCATCTCAGATCAGATCACGGAACTGAATTTGAGAACTCAAGATTCGATGAGTTTTGCAGGGAAAATGGCATGAACCATAACTTCTCAGCTCCAAGAACCCCCCAACAGAATGGGGTCGTGGAAAGGAAGAATCGAACCCTTGAGGAAATGGCTAGAACCATGCTGATTGCAAGTGGATTGCCAAGGAACTTCTGGGCTGAAGCCGTGAATACAGCATGTTACATTCTTAACAGAGTAACAATCAGAAGCATCATCAACAAGACTCCCTATGAACTTTTCAGGGGAAGGAAACCAAACATATCTCATCTTAGGGCCTTTGGTTGTAAGTGCTTTGTACATAATAATGGTAAGAAAAATCTAGGCAAATTTGATGAGAGAAGTGAAGAGGCTATATTTCTTGGATATGCCTCTGATAGCAAAGCTTATAGAGTTTACAATAAGAACTCAATGTGTGTTGAGGAAAGCATTCACATAATATTTGATGAAGTTAATCAGTTTGTGAGTGTACAGGAACAGGAAGAAGATAATGATTTTGAAATAGGATTGATCAGAGACAAAGATGAAGAAGAAGATCAAAAGCAAGCCAAAGAAAAGCATCCTGCAGCAGAAGAAGAACCTCAAGAGAATGAAGACGTTCCTCACCAAGATGAACAGGTGAATGAGGAACAAGCTGAAGAGGAACAAGCAGAGGGAACAGGACAAGAAGCTCCTCAAATTGGAGTTCCAGCAAGGGAATTTCATCCCAAGCCATTCAGGTATAGAGGTTCCCATCCTACTGATCTCATAATCAGTGACATTGGGAAAGGAACTCAAACCAGATCACAAATGAGGAACTTTTGTGCGTTCCAAGCATTTCTATCCATCCTAGAGCCTCGAAATCATCAAGAAGCCTTGGGAGATGCTGACTGGATAGTAGCCATGCAAGAGGAACTAAATGAGTTTGAAAGGAACAAAGTCTGGCACCTTGAGCCAAAGCCTAAGGAAAAGAAGATCATTGGGCTCAAGTGGGTGTTCAGGAACAAGCTGGATGAGCATGGTACCATTGTAAGAAACAAGGCAAGGTTGGTTGTGAAAGGCTATAACCAACAGGAAGGTATTGATTTCGATGAAACCTTTGCTCCAGTAGCTAGATTAGAAGCTATTAGAATCCTAGTAGCTTTTGCTTCCTTTATGGGTTTCAAACTCTATCAAATGGATGTGAAATGTGCTTTTCTAAATGGTTACTTAAATGAGGAGGTGTTCGTAGAACAACCTCCAGGTTTCGAAAATCCTAAGTTTCCAAATCATGTCTTCAAGCTTGATAAAGCTCTTTATGGGCTTAAGCAAGCACCAAGAGCCTGGTATGAAAGGCTCTCAAAGTTCCTCCTGAAAAATGATTTTAAAAGAGGAAAGGTTGATAAAACCCTTTTTCTTAAATCTAGAGGAACTGATTTGTTGGTAGTACAGATTTATGTTGATGATATTATATTTGGTGCTACTAACAATGGTTTGTGCAAGTACTTTGCTGAGCTAATGGGTGGTGAATTTGAGATGAGCATGATGGGTGAACTAAATTTCTTCCTTGGACTCCAAATAAAGCAAACAGCAGAAGGAATAATGATTCACCAGCAGAAGTACATCAAGGAACTTCTGAAGAAGTACAACATGGAGAATGTCCAGACAAATCACACACCTATGGGAACAGCAACGAGACTTGATGATGATCCACAAGGAACAAGTGTGGATCAAACGACTTATAGAGGTATGATTGGTTCATTGCTATATCTAACAGCCAGTAGGCCTGACATCTCTTTTAGTGTTGGATTGTGTGCTAGATTTCAGTCTAACCCTAAGGAATCTCATCTAACGGCTGTTAAGAGAATTTTGAGATACCTCAAAGGAACAGATAACCTGTGTCTGTTCTATCCTAGAAGTGATGACTTTATGCTTAGAGGATTTACTGATGCTGACTATACTGGTGACTTAGTCAACAGGAAAAGCACCTCAGGTATGGTTCAGTTCCTTGGCTCTTGTCTAGTTTCTTGGGGTTCCAAGAAACAAAATACTGTTGCATTGTCTACTGCAGAGGCTGAGTATGTAGCAGCAGCTGCTTGTTGCTCTCAAGTCCTTTGGATCAAACAACAGTTGCGTGACTTTGGTATTAAATTTAATTGCATTACTATCTATTGTGATAACACTAGTGCAATTTGCATATCTAAAGATCCAGTCCATCATTCAAGAGTCAAGCATATTCATATAAGGCATCATTTCCTTAAGGATAATGTTGAAAAGGGTTTAATTAAGTTAGATTTCTGCCAAACTGACAATCAAATTGCAGATATATTAACTAAGCCCTTGAATAGAGAAAGGCATGAGAAGATGAGAATGGAACTTGGGATGATTAAGTTATACTAAGAGAAATGCATCAAGTTCCCTCAGGTATGAAACTCAAACTGACGTGCTTAAACTATTGTATACTGTGCACAAGTGTTATATGTTTAATTACATAGTTAAGGCAAGTTGTGAGCAGGAGTAACATTTACTAATGGGCATGTAAATTTGAAAGTCATAGATATTAGAAGTCCAAAATTGATTGCATGAGCCTTATTGAATTGTTCCGTGTATCAAGTTGTATTTGCAAGCAATTTCATTGAATTCAAAAGATAAAAGTGTTGTGTTTATCTGATCTTCAAAATTCAAATTTTTTTTTATCTAAACACTAAATTCGGATGAATATATCAAAATTCATCATTATCTTTTGTTCAAAAGTTGCCCACATCCATTACTCTCTTGAAACACGGTTTACGTTTCCCTAAGCAATAAATAGGAGTGTCAAATAAACTAAATTCACCTCACCTCCCAAACGACACCTCACTTCCTCAAGTTACCTCCACCATAAAAACATGTCAGCCTCACCAAAATTTACACCACTCAAAAATTACCTTCTCTCTCATCACTCCGATCAAAATTTCTCACCAATGTCTGTCTCACCAAAAACCCAAACTGAAGCCGAAGAAATCACAAACCCTATTCCAGAAATCACCATGGAAATCATCCCCGAAACTCGAAATCCTGAGCCTCAAAAGAAGGAATCTCCTACTGAGTCCAATTCTTCCCGAAAAAGAAAAATCGAGGACATGCAAGAAGAGGAAGAAAGCGTTTCGGAGATGGGTGTCAACTATCGAGACAAGCCTGCTTCTATGAAGAAACAGGAGAAAATCAGCGATCACTTTGTGACAGGTTTGGCACTTAATTTACCTTGGTGTAAATCTGTTAAGCTTTATGAATTGTTGGATTTGCTTGAAGCTCAAAATTGGGTGAATCTGTTGGGTGAGTGTTTTAATCGAAGTTTGTATGTTGATGCTATGAAAGATTTTTGCAAAAGCTTTAAGTACTCTAAGGATACTATTCACTGCTGTGTGTATGGGAAGGCTATTGAGTTTGATGCTATGTATCTGGCTGAATTGTTTGATGTGCCTAATACTGGGTATGATATTTATTTCAAAAATAATGTGATAAGGAACCCGATTCCTGATGCTAATATTGATGAAATAGTGGAGTATTTAGGAGGTGACCCGGAGGAAACCTACATAAACCACAATGATCTAAACCCTCTTGACAAAATCCTGTTAAAATTCGTGTTCAATGACATTATCCCTCGTTCTCAAAAGAGAGACAGTGCCAACAAGCTTGACTCTGTCCTAATCTATTGCCTAGCCAAAAAGATCCAAATTAACTTTCCCTCTATCATGATCCAACACCTATCTCATTGTGTTCCTAAAGGCTGGAAGGTTGGATATGGTAACCTACTCACTTATGTGTTTGAAAGCTTTGGCATTTCCTTTGCTGACAAAGAACCCCTGCCCCTCAAAAACACTGAATACATACAACCCATTTTCCTTGAAAACCATAAGATGAAAGTTGTAGATGGGTGTTTTGAAGTTGTGCAGGAAGAAAGGAGGCCAAAAGAAGTAGGTGGTTCAGTTGAGGGGGAAGTAGGAGAAGATCAGGCAGGAGAGGCCATAGGGAATGTTGTTCAGGAGTTGCAGGAACAAGAGGAGGAAGAGGAAAGGCAGGTGGAAGAGGTTATTGAGACAGGGGGAAAGAAGAAGAGGAAGAGTTTGAGGTTGATGAAGAAAAAGGAGGCCCCAGCACCTATCTGCATAGATATAACTGGGGTACAAGAGGAACTGCAGAAAGTTACCACCTCTCCTACTTCGGGCAAGTATGCATCTACTTCAGGTTTTGCAGCATTTAGTTCCCCACCTAAGGTTCCCAGCGAGGATGTGAAGGAGTTGAAGGAGATGCTCCAGAAGGTGCTGAAGGAACAAGAGCAGTCAACAGTGAAAATGGAGGAACTGAAGAAGAGTGTGCTCACTCTTGATGCTGATCTGAAGAAACTGGTCAAGAGCTCAGAACAGGGGAGACTGTCCACAGTGAAGGATATTGTGTCTCAAATCAGCAAGAAGCTTGAGGATCTTGCTGTTGATGATGACCAGAGCACTGCTTCCTAACCTCTCTTTCCTTGCAGCCTTTTTCTGTTGATGAAACTTTTGTTTATTTGTTTTTGGGAAACAATTTTTAAATTTGGTCTGTAATATTTTGGGCACTCTGTTTTTTTTGTGAACTTGCAAATTTGGTACATTGGCCGATGTTTTAAATCGGTTTTGGATGATGAATGTCTATAATGCTTTTGCCTATATGCTTTGTGAATGTTTTCTCTATATATGCATGCTTCTTGTCTTAACACTAGACCACTTGATGGTGCTGTGTTATGGTATACTATGCTTGTATGTTGGTTTTTGATAATGCCAAAAGGGGGAAAAGATGCAAACTATCCAAGGAAACTTAATCATTCTATGGTCTCTGTTCGAAGTCTTCTCAGCAAGCCTACATCTCTACAGGCAGGTATATGTAAATACAAGTTTTTCCATTTTTGCAATTTTTCTTCTTTTTGTTTTCTGTCTTTATTTTTATTAAGTAGTTCCCTTTTTGCATTGCATTTTCCTTCCTTAGTTTAGGGTGGATTATCTTTGTTTCCTTGTAAGTAAGTTTGGATTGTTTGTCATCATCAAAAAGGGGGAATATTGTTGGACTTAATGATTTTGATGATGACACAACCTCACTTACTTACATACTAATAAAGGCTTGATTGTTTGAGTGTGTGATCAGTGCAAAGACTAGGAGAATTAAGTGTCGAGCAAAGATACCATGAGGAACAGGAAGGCCAGAAACAAAGCTATCCAAAAAGAAGAGTTCCCTCACAGGAACTGGCGCTTCAGAAATGAAGACTTGAGAAGAGAAGGTTCCCTCAGGGAACAGAAGCTTCAGAGAAGAAGCATCACCAGAGAAGAGAAGTTCCTTCCAAGGAACAGAAGCCTCGGAGTAGAAGCTTCATCAGAGAACATGAAGACTAAATATATTTTTATATTTTAGGATTTATGTAAGTATAAGATATTAAATGGCACTCGAAAAATCTGTGTGGAATTGGTCTAAGAAGATAAAATTGTGCATGCTAGTTTTTAGGAAAACGGTTGCAATCTAAAACGTTTATCTTTTGAAAGGGATTTTATTTCTTTCTGAATTTCGAAAGTATCTTGTGCAAAAAGATTTTATTTTATTTTCTTACTTTCGAAAATATCTTCTGAAAAAAATAAAATCACCATGTTTTCCAAAACTTGCGGCCTACTCTCCCACGATCTTCATCAAGTCGTGGTTCTACAAAATTGAGGAGTTCATGGTTCCTTAAATTAAGGGACATGATCTTCTTAGTGGGCATGAGTAGTGGCGTAATGGGTTTGCTGCACAATGAAGTTTTCCAAAGCGTTTATAGCTCTATAAATAGTTCATAATTTCTGTTGGAAAAACTTGTCCTTGCTCACATAAGTTTTCAAGCTTTTAATTGAGTCAAGCGTCCAATTCCACATAAGTTGATTAGAGTGTTCTTAATGTTCTTATACTAGAGTTTGTTTTTCTTTCGAGTTGTAATTGGGGAATGGGGAAGTTCGAGTGAACATTTGTGTATGAGAAAGAGAAGAGAAAGAGAAAAGAGAAAGAGAAAAGAGAAAGAGAAGAGAAAGAGAAGAGAGAACAGAGAAGTGAGAAGAGAGAAAGAGAAGAGAAGAGTAACAAGTTGGGTGACTTGTTCCTCAGGGTCTCAAGTTCGTAGAGGAACTTGAGTTTGAGTCTTTAGCTTGTAATAGGATCATTTGCCCTATTCTAGTGAAGATTCTTTTCCCAAAATCCCAAGTGGTCGTGGTTTTTCTCCTTGTTAGGGCCAAGGAGTTTTCCACGTAAAATCTCTCTTGCATTCTTTAGTTCCTTCAGTTAATCTCTCAGTTCCTTTAGCTAACTTAATTTTAATTCCGCAAAAAGTTTGGCTAAACTCTCATACTACAATTCAACCCCCCCTTCTTGTAGTATTCATTGAAACAACAACAACAAATTAAGTGGACCTCTTGAAATCATAAATTTCCACTATGATGAATTCATATGACAAGTACTTGATGATCATCTTCTTGTGAAAATGAAAAGTAGAAACTTCTTGGTCCCTTAATTACAACCGTTTATATTTATGTTTTTTTTAATTTCTTCTATACACATGTTTCACCTACTTCTATGATGAATGGATCTTCTATTTTTATATACTTGTATCATTTATTGGTACTATTTCTCCCATATTTGCTTGCTTGTTTGTGCACAAAAATGATAATAAAACACTTATAATTGTCTTTGTCCTTGTATTTATTGAGTAATAGGTAATATTTGATTATGAATTTGTAAGATTATAGTGAATGATATCTAAAAATAGTTCTTGAATCATAGGATCATTTTGATGTATGGATGAGTCTTATTAGGGAATTAGGGACTTGAACAAGTGCCAAAGGCAAGAGGACTTTTAATCAACGTTAATTACTACCTCAAACTACGATGAAATTAGCTAAAACCTACAAATGAAATTTTAAGTTGGGACCTTAAGTAATAAAGAGATGTTGATAATAATGAGAAAGTGAAATTAATAAAAATAACTTTTAAATAATAAAAATGAATTGTTAACTAAATTATTATACTATTTATTGGATAATGCTAAAAGATGTCTCAACGTTTGTGTTAAACTCTGACTTTTTAAAATTCATTACTTTAAAAAAAAAAATTAATAATGAATCATCCATGTCAACAATTAACAAGTGAATCGGGTATTTTTTTTTTTTTTTTGTTTTTTGTTTTTTGATGCATTAATGATAAACCACTACTAAGGGCCTGTTCATATTTACTGAACTGAGCTGAACTGAACTGAACTGAACTGATTGGAACTGAACTGAACTGAACTGAACTGATTGGAACTGAACTGAACTGAATTAAGCTGAAATGAATATTTTATGTGAGAGGGAAATTAAGAGCTGAACTGAACTGAACTGAACTGAACTGATTGGAACTGAACTGAACTGAACTGAACTGATTAGAGCTGAACTGAACTGAACTGAACTGAAATTAAGTAAATATGAACAGACCCTAAATACTAACTCAACTAGGGATTAATTCTACTAAAGACCTACTTCAATTAACAGTTTCATATTAGATTTATGCAAACTATTCTACTACATACCAAGTATTATTTCTTCACTTCATTCACTCTTAAACCGCTAATTGAATCAAGAATTAATTTGACAAAACCGCAAATAAATCTTAAACAAAAACCTCATGTGTTGGTGTATTTAATGAGCTAAAGATCGAGTTTGAGGTAAATTTCCACTTTGAGCAGAATCCTCCGACAGCTACGTCTAGTGGATGAAAAATAAATTATTGAACCCAAATATATTGGGCCCATTTGGATCACTATCACCCTTTTTGGCCCAAATTAGGGACCACGTGGCCCATTAAAATCCCCTTCATTAACTAATGATTTCCTCTAAATCATACGTAAGAAAAATCATATTCAACTCAAAATCTTGTAGTCTTCATGTTAAGCTAAAAAGATTAGAAAGATGCATTTGTCTCTTTCCCTTTAATTGACAAAGTGTCTTAATTAAGCCTTTACCTTTTTCTTTGTTTATTTGGTTATGATTTTTATGTTTAATAATAATAATAATTATTATTAAGTTGTTTTTGTATTATTGTATGGAATGATTATGATATGCTTCACCAACTCGTGCGGGTTAAAGCTTCTTAAAAAGAAGCCAAGGCTTCGATGTCTTCTTAACCTTCCGAGTTTTAAAATTATTCTATCCGTCTTAGTTTAATTGCTCTATATATCCATTTTTAAATCATGTACTCCGTATTCAATACAAGGATTAAAGTGGCATACATCAAAATTATTACTTCGTATATTGTGGTGTACAAGGATCATCAAAATAAATCTTGTGCAAGACACTTCACTCGACTTAGGTTCGCCTTCATACTACCTAGCAGAGGCGTGGATGAAGACATGCGATGGAGGCTAACACACTAAGATCAACCATATTGTGGAGAATCCGACAACGATAGAAAATAAAAGTAAAAATTAAATTAGGAAGTAGAGAGTATGCCTATAAACAACATATTAATCATAAAAACTATTGTTAAGCCACCATACTTAAAAAAATAAAAATAAATAAAAAAAGTTCATAGTAATACATTACCACAAAAAACTGAGTACAGCTAAATACTTCGTAAATAATATATAGTAACAAGTTTAATAATAATAATGTACTCCGTAATACTAATAATAAACTACAAATTAATATATAAAATAAAAGTTAAAAACTATCCACATTTCTGCTTTTCCACATTATTTCTTCTGAGTTCATTCACCTCATGTAACAAAAAATTAAATAAATCAAAGCAAAAATCTTTGCCACAAACTAAATTAATTAGCTAGACACAACAAAAAAAAATTTAATTAATTAGGAAAAAAAAAACCTTTTTTTAAGACAATAATAAGATGTCTGGTATGAAATTCCAAAATTACCCTCGCCACTCGTTACACTGCGCTGTAGGTCGTGTCTTGGCATCCCCAGCTTTCAACGGGCAAGCTGACTGTGTTGGTGGGACCATACAATTATACTGTAAACACAACACACTACTTAGAGGAATCTCAGCCGTCTGATTCATCTGAAATCCTGTCAGATAGTTATGCTGTAAGTATAACGTTTGTATCGTTGCATCCATCAGCCGGTCCACAAAGCTCTCCGGAACCGAACCGAAGAACCGGTTATTGTTCAGGAATAGATTCTGAACCGTTGATAGCATTGGCGATACTTGGCCCGATAATCTGTTGTAGCTCAAATCAATGGTTGAAATTGTTACTTGGGTATCGGGATGAACCGGGCCGAAGAACTGGTTTCTTTGTAGTTGGAGGTTGGAAATTGGGAAGGTAAATATTTGACATGGGATTAAACCGGTGAATTGGTTCATGCTTAAGTCGAGGTAATTCAACCGGTTTAGATTGGGTAATGTGTTGAAAACAGATCCGGTTAGCTTGTTCCACCCGAGCGAGAGATACTGGACCGAAGGCGGGAATGAGTCGGATTGGAGAGGACCGGTTAAATTGTTGTGCATCAAGTCGACTCGAGTTAGCGAATTTGAGATGAAAGAAGGCAACGGACCGTCAAGGTGGTTATGACAGAGAATAAGGTTCGAAAGAACCGGTAGTGAACCAAGAGGTCGAGGGATCGAACCGGTAAGCTGATTGTAGCTTAAGTCAAGAGTGTGCAAACTTCTTAGCTCTCCAAAACCAGCAGGAATATCTCCGTTTAGGAAATTCCTACTAACGGCGAAAAACCGAAGATTCGACAACTCCGATATTGTACCGGGTATTCGACCCATAACCCGACCCGGAACAATGGTGAACTCCGCGAGCAAAGACAGTTTCCCGATCGCCGGGTCAATCCGGCCCGTTAGGCCCGGTGATCCGGCCCGTGGGTCGCCGAGGTTGAGCGCGATGACCTTGTCGGAATCACAGTAAACTCCGGGGAAGTTACACGGGTCGGATGTGAAGTCCCATGACTGAAAAAAATTCGACCCCGGAACATCTCGTAACGATTTCCGTATCGATTGCAATGCTAGGAAATCAAGCGGGTCTAGAATCGCCACTGATAGAAAACAACACTGTTGCAACCATATCATCAATAGGTAAACCACCGCCTTCCTCCAACAACAACCCATCATATTCGATAAAACGAACCAGATAGATTATCGAACAAATTGAAATACAATTATGAATATATATATTATATATATGAATGTATTTGTATGTGATTAATCTGTTAGTTATAATTTGATGATCATATATATAGAAGGAGAAGAAGAGAAGGAATGGGGTAATGGGAGACAAAAGTTCAGAGAAATTTGCTTTTCCGTGAGGAGCTTACCAAACTTCTCGTGTAGGCTTCAATGGAGGAGACAGACAAAGCCAAGTAAATGAAAGAAAAAAGAAATTAAAAAAAATAAAGAGATATAATTAGCTTATCAAAGAAGCAAAACAAAGAAAGGTAAGGGAGAGAATGAATTTGTACTATTTGTTGTTCTGCAACTTTTTGTTAAGTTAGCTTACAAGAGAAGAGGAAATGACTACTTCCAACTGCTATACTTGGAACTAACATGAGCAAATTTTTATTTTTTATTTTTATTATTTTAATGGGTTTTGGGTTTTGTTATGGGGATTTGAGTTAGGGACCAAACGGTTGTCCGATCCTACGTGGCAATGAGTTTTATTAGGTTCGGGTGCCATGTCAGCATGGTTAGTGTGTTGTAGTAAACGAGGACCACGTGAATTGGCGGTTAGCTGATACTAGTATTTGAGGAGGAAACAGCTCATCTAAAAGCTATTGACAATATTTATCCCTTTATTTTGTTTTCCTTTTTGTTTTTAGCTTTTTTTTCTCGTGAAGTCTTTTTCTAATGTTAGACCATTTTAGTACTCCTTTTGCTTTCTTTGAAGTGGATTGACATTATTTAGGGCCTCTTCTCATTTACTGAAATGAGATCAACTAAACTGATTAAAGTGAACTGAACTTATTAGAGCTGAACTAAAATGAATATTTAATAAGAGAAGGAAATTAGGAGCTGAACTGAACTGAACTTATTAGAGTTAAACTGAACTTATTAGAGCTGAAGTGAACTAAACTGAACTTATTAGAGCTGAACTGAATTAAACTGAACTTATTAGAGCTGAACTAAACTGAACCGAACTTATTAGAGCTGAACTGAACTGAACTGAACTTATTAGAGCTGAACTGAACTGAACTTATTAGAGCTGAACTGAACTGAAGAAAACAGTGTTTCACAATATTTGATACACTATTTTGATTATAAGTATCTTTAATTATACATTGTTAAATATTATAGATATAAAATTAATAATACTTTGAAATTCGATGAGATGCTTCTCATTAGATTTTACTTAACTCTATTTCATTTTATAAAGTATGGAGTGATTTTAGGTTCAATGGTCAAAATTTAAAAATTTTGACCTTGAAATGAAAAATGGTGCATTTATTTAGCAAAGAAGAAAGTATCATATTTCTATGTATTTTAAAGAAATGATTATATAATATAAATTAGTAATTCATTTAATTAATCTTTTACATTCAGATAATTTACAATCTTAAAAAATCAACTCTTTCAATGTATTTTAAGTGATTTTAATTGATAAATTTGTTACGTTCTGTAATAATATAAGTAAACTATTTTTTTTTTTTTGTCGTCCCTTCTCTCCTCTCTCGTTTGGCCTTTTCTCTTTCGAGGGTTTTTCAAATTTAATGTTTCATAAGTCTTCATGTTTTGTTATTAATGCCAATAAACCTACATACTTTTAGTGTAGTAAGTGTTTTGGGTGTTTTTTTGGTCCCTCGGGAGAGTTACGTCACCAAAACTGATTCCACACGGCCTGTACCTGCAAAACACGGAGACTCCGGTTGGTAGGAGTTCCGCCTCTGACGTTCAAGTTAGTATTGGTCGTAGAAGATGAAAAGGTGCGGAAAAGGTAAAGGTGAGATCTTCTCGGATTCCCAGATTAGGTGTCTTCTTTGATGTGAGAGAATGTAGGTATGTTGTAATGAATGAAAAGGTCCCCAAAATGGGGAAAATCTCCCTATTTATTGGGTCGTTGGAAAATGTGCCCTTCATTAGGTCAGAATGACCTAATGGGTTGCGCCGTTTTGCGGCGTTCTTGGGAATTAGGCCTTGGAGGCCACCATTCCATTTGTCATCTGAGGCTGACACGTGTCAGGAGTGGTCCACGTTGGACCCATCCAAGAGTGACACGTGTCCCTCTCTGATTGGGCTACGTGTCTAGGGTATTTTTACCCTAAACATTTGCCCCTCACAGGGGTGACGTGGCAGGCCACGGGGCGCCTGTGACACGCGTCCCCCTGTTAGTGATGAACAGTAACAAACGGTTCACCTTCGGTTAAAGTGACGGGGATGCCCTCGTTTTCACCCTTCTATAAATAGTGTTTTACCTCCCCCCCCCCCCCCCCCCCCGCTTTTTCTCCCTCATTTTTGACCATTTCACAAGACTAGAGAGAGAATTTTCTAGAGAGAGACACTCTATTACCGCCTGTAGCTACTTTCCAGAAATTTTCCGTATGCAGCGTTCGTGCACTCAACCGGCCACCGTTTGAGGCAACTTTTCAGAGTTTAATCAGAGGTAACCGTCTCTTCTCTTCTCAACTCTTTCGAATTTCTTCCGTTTGTATATATACAGTTTTTCAAAAAAAATGGATTCACCATCAACACACACGGCACAGCCTAGGATAGTAGTCAGCCGGTCTCCTGGTACGGTTGAGTCTAGGACTAGGGGTGCCGTCTCTGGGTGCATGGACCTGCTTTGCTCATCCCCGAATTCCACCATCTCTGTGTCTATGCAGGACACAATGGCGAGAGTTAAATAGACGGTTGTAAAGCCAAGAAGGAGAAGGCGCACTATGGAAGTGCCTGCTAATGAGGTAACCCCAGACGAGGAACACTAGGAATCGGATGAGCAATCAAAGTTCTCCCCGCGTGCCCCCAGCACTCCTAGTGACAGGATTCTAGAAGAGTCAGGAGATGAGGGATCCGCCTCTGCTCAAAGTCTTAATAAAGAGTCATACGACGAAGAGGCCGTTGACAAGTCCGGCTCTGAGGCATCCAGCTCCAATCAAGAGGATGTCGGTTTTGAATATTAACAGATGGCCAAAAGACCATCTATAACGAACCCCACAGAGACGGGTATGTCTCCCAAGGACATTGCTACTTTGAAAGATAGCTTCGAAACTTTCAAAGACAAACACCCAATAAGGGACGATTGGGATATATAGGTACCGCCTACGGAGGCAGCAGTTTTTAGGGATGATGACATTGAGCACGCTGATAACTATTTCGACTGTTATGAGGCGGCATTCAAAGTCGGTCTCTGCTTACCCCTTCACAAAGGAATAAGGGCCATCCTAATGGGATATGAGCTAGGCGTATGGCAGCTTACACCCAATTCGTGGGTTAACATATTAAGCTATATCGCCGCTTGCGAATTTCATAATGTGACGCCTAGCTTTAAGGCGTTTGCTCATATGCATTATATGAGCCGCGCCCCAGGCGGTTGGGGAGCGTGGTATACTCTAACCACACTCCCGGAGTATATGATGACGTTAGACAAGACGTCCAAATGGAGTAAGTGGAGGGAGAAGTTTTACTTGGTATCTTCTCCATCTTTGCATCACAACCGGGCCCTTCGCCAGAACAATAAGGACCCGCCTCTAGTTCTGTGCCCGTCTGCATATTCTTAGGACGGCTTGGGATGAAATAATGGACCCGGGTCTGTTTACAACGACTACAATGCCGCTTGACGATGGGACAGAAATAATTGTGCCTAAGTATTGGGTGCCCCATCCGGAGTGGCTCAAAGACGAGGTGTTTCTCTCCGCCTGTGGTCTAAGTACCATATTTGAGAGACGTATGTAGCCCCTCAACTGGGAATTTAATATATTTGCATTTTCGGTTCTTGATTCATCATTTTTCTAACCGGTTGATTTCCCTTTGCAGCAACTGCTTTGGAAATGGTTGACGCCGACAAGACGCCTACCAAGTCTGTCGCTCAGGTTCGAAAGGACATTCTGGAGAAGGCCCAGGCGGTGACCAGGAAAGATGGGGTAAGGCCCACCTGCCCTCATAACTTGTAAGAATTTATCTTCAAAGAACTAACTTGCCGGTTGTCCTATCTCAGAGTGGGAGCAAGGTTGTTCCCTGGTCGATTACCAAGATGCTCAAATGAAATCGGCCGGATGATCTCAAGAAGACCCCTGCTAAGGCAACAAGGACTCAAACAACCCAGACGGTATCTTCTGTGCCGTCTGGCATAAAAGACCAACAACCGGGGGTAAAAGCCCGTCTGCATTGGAGGCTCTTAGTGAGAGCGCTGAAATAGGCAGTAAAGAGCCGGGCGTCTCTGAGATGCCAAAGGGTGGCATGCCACCCGGTGCTGCATCCGTTTCTGTAGTGGTTGTGGGCGCAGGGGACCCCCAGTTTGAAACTCCAGGTATGAAGTGTTGTCTAGAACTCTCCTGGTCGTTTGACTACTTGATGCGATTAAAATCCTAGACTTCTCAGTCTGGAGATTCGCCGATCAGCCGGCACGATATTGGTGTCGCCTATGCTGCTTCCTCACAAAACCCTTCTTCTATTGCAGATACATCCCAGAGATGGTCATACATACAACAGTATGCCAGGAGGATGTTGAGGACTCTCACCCGGTCAGATAAGGACCAGGTCCCTGGGTTGCAGCAAGTCAACTTTGACCAAATCCTTGCCCTGTTGGCTAAGGCATTTTGTACCCTTTTCATGATGTATAATTTTGCAAGAAAATTAGCTAACTCTTTTTCACTGCCTGTGCTTTCTTAGGCAATGCTGACGGTAGACGGGTTAAAAACCCCGTTTAGGAAAAAGCAGGAGGAGGTAAGAGACGCCAAAAATCGGGCGACTGAGGCCCTTAGCTTTGCTGAATATCGATTTATTATGGGTGAGGTTGAAACTAAATCCATGGAGATGCAACAGGAGGAACTTATCAAGGAGCTCATGGCTGCAGTGGAGATGGCTAATAACAAAGTTACCAACTTGGAGCTTGAGCTCAAAAATGCTAAGTCTGACCTCAAAGCTTTGGAAGCGGCTGACACAGAGAACACCAAGCTAAGGGAAGACGTCAAGCAGCTCCAAGTGGATATGGCCAACATGCAGGTTGAGCATGGTGCCGCGCTTAAGAAGGAACAAGAGCGGCTGGTGGCAGAAAACGAGAAAGATTGCGAGGAGCGCATGAAGCTGATATGGAATCTCGTTAATCCAAACACTGATTTGGAGTACTTCAACTTAAGATATTAATACTCCACTGAGGTGTATGATGCCTCCCTTCAAGGAGTGGGCCTCTTCTTAAGGCATTGAAATTGCCTCAAACGAGGAAGATGAAGAGGAAGAGCCCAAGGATCAAGCTCCGATTGACCCTAACCAGGGTAAACTTGTATAAACTAAAGCTGACCTCCTGCCTAGCCAGACCTAGATGGTGCCTTCCTGCTAGTAGCCTTAGGTTTTAAGCGGTAGTATGCCATATGTTTTCTCCGGCCTACGTGCCGTGTATCGTTATTCTTTTTATCGACTGAGGAGTCAGGTAACTCAACAATTTGCTTATCTTTGTCCGGACGGGTATCCGGTTAACATTATCGTCGGGCCATTTGGTCGGGTTAAGTTTATGAAGTGTGCCGATTGAGTTAGTTTTGTTCAATATTTTCCAATTTTTAATTTTTTCAATTTTTGCATTTTGAATATATACCTGAATTTTGCCTAACTTTTTAATAGCATGCGGTAACTGACAAGCCGTTCGTACTTGCACCTGGACGGCTGTGTGGTTGGTTTCAAAGTTTGATTAATTGACTTGGGAACTTTTGATACTTTAAGGAGTATGAGATGTTCTTAAGTCAATCAATCACAGTAGTGATTGCCCCAAACCAAGTACACAGCCGTCCACTAGCACAAGCGGATTAGCCATTGGCCTAGGCGGTTTAAGTAGTTATATCGAACTATCTCCCACCGTCTGGGGTATTTGCAATCTAATTATACTCTATGTCCGTTTGTCCCATTGGGAGGACTGGTATAATTTCTGAAAATAATCTAAGTAAGAACTCCGACCAGTCATCGGCTGATGTCTTTAGACATTTGGTTCTTGTGGGCTTGGTTGTTCTTTTTAGATTACTTTGGTCAGACGACTATGAGCTGGCCAATTAGGCCGTTCATTTTCGGCCGTCTGCATTTGTTTATAGAGTAATGTGCCACCCAAATGGGAGATGCTCTTTGCAACGATTCCACCCGAATGGGCGTCGCCGGACTCCATACTCATGTTGGAGTAGACGAATTTATAAATTCAAATATTATCCGGCCATTGTCCTCACGTCTTTGCAGGACATTCATTTAGCCACTAAGTTTTTAGACTTAGTTTATTTTTAGTACTTAAAAGTGCACCATCTGTACCTTGTACAGGTGTGTAAACACCCAAATGTGTCTCCCCAAAACCAAACCCAGTGATGAATACCTTTTGCGTCGAATGATTATGGAATGAGGTGAAAGTGTGAAAAGTCAAGTGTTGCGGTTGGTTTTTATTAAAATTCTTTCTTTCTGATTTCGAAAACAACTCTATTTTATGAAAACAGCCAATCCAGTTTAGTTTGGTCCACGACAAGGGTCCAATAATAGTGTAGTTATATGGGGCTTGCAAAGAGCTTTCCAACGATATATTATAAGCCCAATTCCAATGAATAATGAGGAAGTTATGGCCAAAATACTAAACTGGGCCCGGTTTGATCTTTACTTACGGCCCGATGATCTAGGGGAGGGCCCAATGTTAATTATTATTCCTAAAATTATTAGAATTGATTATAGTCTTCTAGAATTCTCTAGAGGGTTCTCTTTAATCCTAATAGAGTTAGAATTAATAATTATATTTTGATAAAGTTTTATTTGGAATAAAATATTATTTATGAAAAATACGATTTCAGTTTCATACGGACTTTACAAATCGATTTTGATTCATATGTGGACTCCGTGTTGAAAGCGCGTAGAAATCCAGGCTGTCGCCAAACGACAGGCCTATCGCCACGCGACAAGGTCGGTTTTGCAGCGACAGCGTGGAGTTTTATTACTTATCAAATTCTACTTATTTCCGGACTGTTTTCTTATAAATAGGGTCATGAACCTCCGTTTTTATTCATCAACAATCATCTTTCTCTCTCAAAAAGCTAGAAGCTTTTTCTCTCTCTATTCTTTTTCTAAACCTTCTGTTTTGGGTGTTTTTGTCCCTTGGGAGAGTTACAACTCGAAGACTGGTCCTGCTGGCTCCGTACCTGCAAAATCAACGAAGACACCGGTTGGGTGGTGCTCCCCCTCCAACGCTCAAGTTAGTAACTTGAAGGAGAATAAAAAGTGCGGAAATTTAGGTGGGGATCTGTTTGGATTCCAAGCTCAGCAGTTCTCTAATGAGAGAGAAAGTAGGATGTAATAAATGATAGTAAATTTCTGAATGTCCCCCAAATTGGGGGAATATCTCCCTATTTATAGGGTCATTGGGAAAAGTGCCCCTCCCTAGGTCATTCTGACCTAGGACTGATGGGCTGCGCCGCCAAATAGCGGATTTTGGGGAATTGGGCCCTTGAAGGCCGCAATTCTACGAAAGTATCTGGAGAGGCCACGTGTCAGCTGGGGATTGGTCAAGGGTGACCTGCCAGCCTCTGACACGTGGCACCTCCTCATTGGTCCACTTGTTTAGGGTAAAAATACCCTGAACATTTGCCCCTCACAGGTGGCACGTGGCAGGCCACGTGGCGCCTGTGACACGTGTCAGCCAGTGAGAGATGAACAGTAAAAACGGCTAGTTTTTGACGAAGGTGACGGGGATTTCCACCGTTTCACCCCCTATAAATAGGGATTTACCCCCCCTCTCTCCTCTTCACTTTTACATTCCTTGACTTTTTAGAGAGAGAAAGAGAGTCTTCTAGAGAGAGGTGCTCTGATCCCGGTTGCATTTAAGCAAGTCCAAGATTTCCGTGTGCTCTTTCGAAGTCACCCGGTCACCGGTTACTTTGCCGTTTTCAGATTTTCAGAACTCAAAGTAAGGTAACTATCCGTTTCCTTCTTTAAGTTTTCTTCTTTTTCTTTTTCTTTAGCCTGTATACACTCGTTTCCGGCTGTATACATTGATTTTCAAAAATAAAATGGGCTCTCGTTTTGCACACACGGCACCGCCTAGGACGCTCAGCCGGTTACCAGGGACGGCTGAGTCTAGAACCGGGGGTGCCTTGTCTAGAGTTTCTGGAGTGCTTTGCTCATCTCCGGCTTCTTCCCTCTTTGTGTCTGTGCAGGACACAATGGCTAGAGTCAAACAGACGGCTATCAAGCCCAGGAGGCGGCGCACTAGGGTAGTGCCCACAGATGAAGTTGTGAGGGAGGAGGATTACGAGGCGGCTGAGCAAAGTAACTCAGATGAGGACGCCCCGTCTACCTCCAGCAGTAATGAATCAAGGGGAGACGGTGAGGAAACCGCCTCCTCTCTAGAACAACCAAATAACTCAGCCGAGAAGGCTGCTGAAGAGTCAGAGGAATCTGGCTCTGATAAAGAGGACCTTGCTGAGGCTTATCGCCAAACAGCAAAGAAAGAAATAAATCCGGATCCTCTGAAAACCCAGATGAAGCCAGGAGATATCTCTCTTCTGGAAAGTGGCTTTGAAGCCTTCAAACAACAACACCCATTCGGGGAAGATTGGGATATTATCGTCCCTCCGCCTGATGCTGTACTAGCTTGGGGGGACGAAATTGACAATGCGGACAATTACTTTGTCTGCTATGAGGCGGTGATAGAAGCCGACCTCCGCTTCCCCCTTCACTGTGGCATCCGGAAGATTCTGAAGGGGTACGACTTGGGGGTGTGGCAATTGACACCCAACTCCTAGGTCAATATCCTGAGCTACATTGCCGCCTGCGAGCTCCAGGACATTGAGCCTAGTTTCACTGCATTCGCCCATATGCACTACCTCAAGAGTGCCCCAGGCGGATACGGGGCGTGGTACACTATTTCCACGCTCCCGGAATATTTAATGACTTTGGACAAAGTGTCCAAGTGGGGAGGTTGGAAAGACAAGTGGTATTTAGTCTCCTCCCCTTCTCTGAAAATGAACAAGATTCTCCGGCGCTACAATAAGGAGCCGACTTTGGTGGGCCAGAAGTGTGTACGCCCGGCTCTCTCTACCAAAGCCCGGGTGCAGATAATGGAGCCGGAGTTCTTTAAGACAACAACTGAGCCCTTGGGGGATGGGTCTCATATAGTTGTTCCAAAAAACTGGATCCCCCATCCGGATTTCTTTGCGGACGAGAGATTCTTATCCGCCTGTGGGTTGAGTCCTATGTTTCCACAGGGTAGATACACTCACCCACCCGGCGGTTTTCCGTCTGCAATTTTAATACTTTCATGCCTTGAACTTTTTCTCGTTATAACACTTTTATGCTTTTCTGTAGCGGAAGCAAGGAAAATGGTAGACCCAACCAAAACTCCGGCTAAGTCTGCGGCTCAGCTCCACAAAGAACAAGTTTTGGCCAAGAAGGCTTCTATTGAGGCCAAGGAGGCCAATAAAGGCGGGGTAAGATAAACTTCAACTTCTCTTAAATTTTTTCAAGTCTTTTCAGTACCGGATGACTAATGTTTTATTTGCGTTTTTGCAGGCTTCAACTGGCATCCTCCCCCGCTCAATGACAAAGGTCTTAAAAAGACCAGGGGATGAGCAACTCCAAAAACCGGCTGCCAAAGCCGGGAAGAAGGCAAGCTCAACGGTCTCCGGCTCTGATGCCAAAGACCGCCCAACAACCGGGGGAAAAGGCCCCAAGGCTATGGCGACTCTGAGTGAGAGCTCAGAGAAGTCAAGTAAGAAAAAGCCGGATGCTTCTGAAGCATCGAAGGGTGGCGAGCCACCCATGGCTGCAGGTGGTGCTGCAACCGAAGGAGAGGAGCCGGCGAGGGCCGACTCTAAAGGTAAGATAGAGATTCCTTGGCCGCTTGATTTTATGCGCGTCAAGACTATGACTGACCCTTCCGGGGGTTCCGTGAGTAGCCGGCAAAGAATGAATGTCAAATACGCTGCTAGTCTCTCACCGAGTCCTTCTTATGGTGCAGATGCTACTTCTGGGCCCCCGGACTTGGCGGGGTTTGGCAAAAGAATGGTGAGGACTCTCACCCAAACGGAGAAGAACCCCAACCGCCACGAGGTCGACTTCGACCAAATTCTGGGGCAGCTGGCGGAGGTAAGTAGAACTTGCCCCTTTTCATTTCAGTTCATTTCATTTTTCTTTTTGTTGCTAAGTGTTTAATTTCCCGGATGACCTTGCATAGGTTATGGTCCGGGTGGATGGGTTCCGAGTGCCATTCCGGAGGAAGCAGGAAGTGGTAACTGATGCCAAGAGAAGGGCTCAACAAAATCTCAACTCTGCTGAATATGCATATAATATGTTTGATCTTGAGATTAAAGCACTGGAGTTGAAACAGGAGGAGCTGGTCAAGAGTTTAACGGCTGCTAATGATGCGGCTAACAACCGGATCAACGACCTGGAGCTCCAGCTGCAGAATGCCGGCTCAGACCTCAAGGCCTTGGAGGGAGCAGACAAAGAAAATGCTGATCTCAGGAAGGATAATTTCCGGCTGGTTGCCGAGATTGTCAGCTTGAGGAATCAGCACCAAGAAGAGCTCAAGGCTGAGCAGGAGAGGCTCATCAAAGAGAATGAGCGGGTTAATGAGATCCGCCTTCGGATGGCATGGGGGCTTCTCTACCCTGAGGTAGACTTTGATGTCTACAAGCTGAGGTATGACTACGCCACTGCGGCGTATGATGCTAAGATTCTTGGGGATCCTGCTCCGCCTCGGTTCAAGCCCTGGGCAGCGGAGAATGGCGCTGAGGTCTCGGACACTGAGGAGCCGGACCTTGATGAGATAATGAAGGAATTGGGCACCAAGGACAGCCAGCCTGAAGAGGCTGTGGTTTCGGAGGAAGTTCCTTCTACATCCCAAGCCCAGCCGAACCAGCCCCAAGAGTAGCTCTCTTCCATTTCTGCGGCAGTATGCCAACCATTACTTTTTTGGCCTATGTGCCGAGTACTTATGTAATTTTTTTGTTTCTCTGTATACTGGATGTGGATTTGGCTAACAATCATGCCTGGCCTTGAGCCAGTTTATTTTATGAAGTATACCGACTCAGTCGGTTTTTCTTACACTTGCACAATTTTTCAATTTTTTCAGTTTTTCAATTTTGCATATATACTCAATATATATACTTGTGATTTTTCCTGTCTTATGAAAAGTATGCGATAGGTACCAATCCGGCTGTCCTTGCCCCTGGACGGCTGTGTGGTTGGTTTAATCTGAAAAAAGATTGATTGTCTTGGAAACTTCTCATACTTAAAAGAGTATGGGATGTTTGTAAGACAATCAATCACAATAGTGATTGCCCCAAACCAAGTACACAGCCGGTCAAATGACAGGCATACAACCTCTGCCCCAGTCGGTATCAAACCGCCTGGGTATTCTTTTATAGCCATTACGCAAAAAGGTTTTGCCCCAACAGGAGGAGTGCGCAACTTGAAGATAAAATAATCCTAAGTAAGAGCTTATGATGGTACTCCGGCTGATGTTTGAGAACATCCAGAGTTTTCACGACCATAAATTACTTAGAAGAAAAAGTTAAGTCAGACAGCTATGAGTTGGCTAATTTAGCCGTTCAATCTTTGCCGCCTGCATGGGTACATAGAACGAGCAAGGTGGCTGTTCTCTGCGACGATTGCACCCGGAGGGGTGTCTCCGGACGCCTCTATCCATAACAGGATAGACGAATTTGTAAAAAGGACAACCATCTGGCCATTGGCCTCTGGCCTAGTTGGAGACCGGTTGCATAGCCACTAGGCAGTTTTGTGCCTAGCTTAAGAATCCGGCCATTGGCCTCTTGTCACTATGGACTTTTGATTTTAAATACTAAGTGTCAAACTTAGTTTTTTATCTGGCCATTGGCCTCAAGTTATTCACATAGTAGATTTGTTACTAAACTTTACAATACTAGTATGGGTAAACCCAGACGGAAATTAAAAGACAATAAATGAAACAAAAGCATTTCTCAGTAACACTTCTTGTTACAAAAAACTTTACAATACTCAGAAGTAGTACTTTTTTAAGTTATCTACATTCCAAGTTCTAGGCAGGCGTCTACCGTCTGGGGTTTCCAGACGGTATGTGCCATCCCTAATTTCTTCATAAATCCGGTAGGGGCCTTCCCAATTAGGAGTTAGCTTTCCAAGCTCATTGGCCCTACCGGTTGCCTCCATTTTCCGTAACACAAAATCGTCCACTTTCAAAGGACGTTTGTGCACTCTTTTGTTGTAGGCTCTCGTCATTCTCAGTTCGCTTTGGACGGCTGTCGTCCAGAACAAGATCAATACTTTCACTAGCCGGTTGGGGACGGAGCTCTTCTGACCGTTCACCGGTCAGTGATTGCTATTTCTTTTCTTTCTTCACCTCCACCAGCTCTGCAGCTTTTCTCTTTTTTCCGGCTGTTGGTGGGGGTGAATTGGCATCCTTGACATTGTCAAGGTCTATTGGTTCCTTCCCTTGGCCGTCTGAGGCCACAGTATCTTTGACGGCTGAGAGATAGCACTCCCGGGCCGTCTTATGATCCCCGTTCAGGGAACCAACAGAACCATCATCCCTCTCATACTTGATGAGCATAAGAGACGGGATGATTACCGCCTTGGCTTCGTTGAGGGTTGGCCTCCCAAGAATAATGTTATAGGCGGTCAACTCCTTAACGACCAAGAATCTGACGACAATATGTCGTCCCTGGCCCTTCTCTCCCAGCCGGATGGGTAAGTCAATTCTTCCAGCTGGATAGACCATCCCACCCCCAAAACCAACCAAGGGGTGGGTGACCGGATGCATGCTGGTGAAGTTGTATTTCAGCTTCTGCAAGCACCGGAGGCTGATGATGTCTGACGAGCTGCCAGTGTCAATAAGGATGCGCCCAACTAACTGGTTGGCGACCTTACATTCAATGACAACCGGGTCGTCATGCGGGCGGCGGACGCTGCCCTTGTCCTTCTCAGTAATGAGGACATTCGAAAAAGTGGAGCTGGAAGACGCCTGCTCATCATCATCCTTATCCATCTTTCGAAGATGGCTTTTGGTGCCCCGGATGGTAGGGCCACCACAAGAGAATCCGCCTGCTATGGTGTAGACCGGATCCCTGTCGGTATCCGAACTACTAGTAGGCTGAGGGGTAGCCTTGGAGGGCTGACCCTTGTTTTTCTTTTTTGCCCCGGCTGGGGACTTAGAAATGTAGGACTTTAGAAGCCCTTTGTCAGCCAGACGGTCCAACGTCCGCTGTAGACTGAAGCAGTCGTTGGTGTCATGGCCAACCTCCTCATGGAAGTGGCAAAATTTATTTTTGTTCCGTGACTGGACGGAACTCTTCATTGGATTTGGCTTCTCAATGGACAGCCGGTCCTTTACCTCCATGAGGATGGAGTTACAGTCTTTGTTAAACTCGTACCGGGGAACGTACGGTTTAAACTCTTTTTTCTTTTTCTGGGACGGCTGCTCAGAATCAGTGACCGCCCAGACTTCTTTTCTTTTCTTGCTCTCTTCTTTTTTCTTTGCCGGTTGAGCAGACCGGCTCTCTTTTTGCTTGTCAGACTTTTTGGAGTCCGACTGGCTACCAGGCGTGCAGAGGTCGGTTGCTTGAATATAGCTTTCCGCCTCCCTCAGGGCCGCCTGTAGCGTAAATGCCCCTTTTCTGACAAGGTCGAACTTAAAGGTCGACCCGTCTCTCAGACCCATGAAGAAGTCTGTAAATGCTACCTCGTCAGACAGCCCCTGTATCTGAATCCTGACCAGGTTGAACCGCCTGACATATGAGCGTAGCCCTTCTCTCTCTCCCTGCTTAATGGTACTCAAGTCTAAACTTGTTTTCTTAGCAGGGATGTTCATTGAGAAGTTGGTGGCAAACAAGAAGGCTAGCTTCTTGAAGCAATCAATAGACCCGGCTGGCAAGTTGCCAAACCATTGTTGGGCAATGCCCTTCAATGTAGCCAGGAAACAGCGACACCAGGTGGCGTCGTCCCAACCTTGTAAACACATTAGGTTGGTATATGCCATCAGGTGGTCTTCTGGGTTTGTGGTGCCATCATAAGCACCAACCAAAACATTTTTAACCTTGGTCGGCTGGGCCGCCTCGGTTATATTGGCTGCAAAGGCAGACGGCTGTTCGCCTAGCCTCATCAGCCGCAGCTGCCAGTCCAGTGGCTGGACATTGGTATATGACGCCTGACCTCCAAATGGGGGTGGCTGCATAAACTGGAGGCCATATTGCCCATACTGCGCCTGGGGTGCGTATGACATAGACCCTATCATGAGTTGAGGTTTGGTGTTGAAGGATTTACCGCCTGTCCGACTCTCATGCAAGGACATGGAATTCCTTGCAGAAGCTTCCTTGAAGCTGTCTGGAAAGCTTGAGGTAGAAGCTGACTCAGACTGTTGCTGTCTCCTTCGATTAATGACTTCTCTAGCATCGAAGGTAGACGCCTTTTTGGCCTCCGGCTGGGGTTGCCGGGGCTGCCTCTGGGGCATCAGAATCTTGCTCCAGTCAAGTTTTGCGACTGCCTTCTCCTTTGGATGAGGAGTTGGCTGCCTGTCCTTGACCGGCTTCTTCTTCTTCCCATCATTGGGAGTCTTTTTAGCCGGCGGACTCTTACTAGAGCCAGCCTTGTTGTTGATCATCTCCTTAATCTCACCCTTGAAGGAGTTCATGAATTTCATGAGCTCATTCCGGGTGACTGGAGCCTCTCCTCTGGTCTTCCGGGTTTCCCCGTCTGACCTCCTAGTGGGCCGCCTGCTTGGACCCGCCTGGTCTAGATTTCGCTCCAGTTGATCTCTGAAACGAATGGATTTAGAGATGAGGGAGCCATCTTTGGTTATGTAGGTCTCCACATCATTGTCTTCTTCTTCCTCCTCTTCAGTGAATACCTCTGGCTGAGGCTGAGGCGGAGGTTGAGGATTTCAAAGCCTTCCGATGGAATAACCGGTTGTAAGTCCTCTTGGTTACCCGCCTGAGTAACCAGACGCAGAGAAGTAGAGTTAAGAATTGGTACAGAATTTTGAACCATCTTGAGGTACTCTCCCCACAGACGGCACCAAATGTTTTGGGTGTTTTTGTCCCTTGGGAGAGTTACAACTCAAAGACTGGTCCTGCTGGCTCTGTACCTGCAAAATCAACAAAGACACCGGTTGGGTGGTGCTCCGCCTCCAACGCTCAAGTTAGTAACTTGAAGGAGAATAAAAAGTGCGGAAATTTAGGTGGGGATCTGCTTGGATTTCAAGCTCAGGAGTTCTCTAATGAGAGAGAAAGTAGGATGTAATAAATGATAGTAAATTTCTGAATGTCTCCCAAATTGGGGGAATATCTCCCTATTTATAGGGTCATTGGGAAAAGTGCCCCTCCCTAGGTCATTCTGACCTAGGACTGATGGGCTGCGCCGCCAAATAGCGGATTTTGGGGAATTGGGCCCTTGAAGGCCGCAATTCTACGAAAGTATCTGGAGAGGCCACGTGTCAGCTGGGGATTGGTCAAGGGTGACCTGCCAGCCTCTGACACATGGCACCTCCTCATTGGTCCACTTGTCTAGGGTAAAAATACCCTAAACACCTTCCCTCGCACAAAATTCCACATTCATTAGATCTAGAAACACCTAGCCAAGTTCGAAGTTGCCTTCGCCCTAGACGTGAAAGGTTATAATTTCTGAGGGTTTGGTCCCAAATCTCTATTTTAATTATTTAATTTAATTATTTGATTTTATTTTCCTTGAAGTTACTAACGCGTGTATTTTGTTATTAGAAAGAGATACGAGACATCAAAGTTTGTAGTCTTATTGCTCTATTCTTGTAGAAAGCATGTTTAAATTTGTTTAATTCCTAGTATCATGCTTAGGATGTTATTATTGCTTTCTAGTATTATGTTTAGGGTGCCTTTTACTCTTTTCTAATAGCATGTTAGTATCATGTTAGGTTTAAAGCTTTGATTTTTATTGTTTAGTGACATGCTAGGGTTTGTTATTAATCTTGTTAGTATCATGCATAGGATCTTGCTATTAATATTATGCTTTAACATGATTATGATAATTATGAGCGTTATTATGATTATTATTATGATTATAATTATGATGATTGTTATATGTTGCTTGATGCTTATTTATTGTTATTGCTTGATCACGCCTTTTATGCATGTTTAAAGGGAATTTGTACTTGTAATCGCGCTTAATAAGATAATTAATAATCTTGTTTAGGGCTAATATGATTATAATTCAAGTGATCACCAATAATAGTTTTATTTTTGCATTAAGTTCAACCAACATAGATAAACAGGTTAGGGTTAATCTGTTGATTGCATGTTAGTCAGAAAGCGCACATGAATACGAGAAGAATGAAGTAGAGGCCTATTTAGGGTAGGTTCAATCTCTTTTAGGTTGGATTTGTATCCTCATCCCCGAACCCTATTTGGTTCAAGACCTTTTGGAGTTGACGATCTCATGGATTGTTAAGGGGTGTAATCTTCACCTTGTGAACGGTTTACAAGTTCCTAAAACTTGTTGGCGACTCTTTTGCTCTATCTTCCTTCCCTTTGGACGTCACCATGCTTAAGTGTATGATCACAGTGGGGTTCAAGCTTGGGGGTTAATGGCTTGAAATATTCCCTAAAAGGTGGCTTTTCAAACATTTTGGATGTATATAAAGCAATAAATAAAAGAATTGGAAACAAAAAGTAACTTTTCATTGATAGGCTTTTCATTTACAAAAATTTACAACTCTTAGAAGTAGTACTTTTTTAAGTTATATACATTCCAAATTCTGGGCAGCCGCCTACCGTATGGGGTTTCAAGGCGGTAAGTGTCATTCCTTACTTCTTCATAAATCCGGTAGGGACCTTCCCAATTAGGAGTTAACTTTCCCTGCTCAATGGGTCTACCGATTGCCTCCATTTTTCGTAACACAAAGTCACTTTCTTTCAGGGGCCGTTTGTGCACTCTCTTTTTGTAGGCACGTGTCATTCTCAGACGGTAAATATCATGACACAAGGCGGCATTGCCCCTGCATTCCGGGAGTGAGTCCAATGCTAGCTGCATGGCCTCCCATTTTGCCTCTTCGTCGTATAGTATGACTTGTAGAGTCGGCTCATAATGCTCGATGGGAAAAACGGTTTCAACACCGTAAACCATGAGAAATGGGGTTTCACTGGTTGCCCCTTTTTCGGTTCTCCAGATGGGCCATAGGACATGAATTAATTCTTCAGCCCATAAACCACCGACCCTTTCTATTTTCGTTTTTATGCTGTTTGAGATGAGTTTGTTGAAGCTTCAACTTGGCCGTTTGCTTAGGGTCGGCCGAATGATGTAAAACAGTATGAGATCTCTTGAACTCCAACCAATTTTTGAGCTGAGGTGTCTCAAATTGAGGGCCATTGTTAAAAACCATAGACATAGGTACCCCAAACCAGGTGATGATGTTCTTCCAAATGAAAGAGATGACGTCCTTTGTTTTGATGTTTTTGAATGCCCTCGCCTCCACCCACTTGGTGAAGTAATACACCGCCACGAGAATGTACCATTTTTTGCCTGATGCAGGATTATACGGTCCTAGGATGTCCTACCCCATTTAGCAAACGGGACTAGGCTATGGATTGCTGTCAGGTCAGTGGCCGGTTGATGGATAAGCCTGCCAAATCTTTGGCACTTGTAACATTTTCTAACCATTTCAATGGCGTCTAACTCAAGGGTTGGCCAGAAGTAACCCTGCCACCTGGCCCTAACAGCCAGGGATCTGCCACCTATATAAGAGGCGTAGTATCCCGCATGCAATTCTTCGAGAACCTCTTTCCCCTTTTTTGGGGTAACACACTTCAATAGAGACTTTAGGAAGCTTGCTTTGAAAAGTTCTTCGTTTATTATCTCGATGTTTGCTGTGGTGAGTTAGGCAGTGTGCCGTCTTATAAGTATTCCCAGATGCCATCCATCTAGGTAGAGCTTCGGTCAAATACTCTAATGGGCTCTTCTTCAGTAATGCTTCATTTTTCCATGACTTCCCTGAAGACTGACCGAGGCGTATCACAGGAGGCGGATGATGCCAGTTTTGAAAATGCATCCTCCTGATTGTTTTTAGACTTGGGCACTTAACTCAGATGGAATTCGTCAAGTGTCCCAGCTTTAGCTTTAACCGCTTGAAGATATTTGATCATAGCCGGATGGGTGGCTTCATAGTCACCATGGTATTAGCTAACGACCAATTGTGAATCAGAGCAGGCGTCAATTTAAGTTTCCCCTGCCGCCTTACACATGCAGATACCAGCTAGCAGGGCTTCATATTCTATCTCGTTATTTGAGGCATGGAACATAAACCATAGTGCATACTCATACTTGTCCCCTTCAGGACACTAACAAATCATGCCTGCACCACAGCCGTTCATAGTAGAGTTCTCGTCTACATACATTTTCCAAACCTGATCAGTATTGTCCGGTGCAAAAGGTCGTGTCATTTCGACAATGAATTTGATGAACACCTGACCCTTCAATGCTTTCTTGGTTCGAAAGTTATTTCAAGACTTTGCATTTCAATAGCCCATTTGAGCGTCCTACAGGATGACTCCAAGGTTGTCATTGGCCGCTTGGAGGTTAGTCCATGTAGACCAAAACTGGATGAGCTAAGAAGTAAGGTTTCAACTTCTTGACAGCCATGTAAAGAGCAAGGCCAAAATTTTCAACCATGGGGTATCGTAGTTCAGCATTTCTAAGCACATGGCTAATGAAATAAATCGGAAGTTAAATGCCGTCTCTTTCAGCGAGGAGAATGACACTGAGGGGATGATCTGAGACGGATAAGTACATATAATTAAAGCGTCTGAGTGTGGTGAAGGTTTCACGGAGGTCAGCAAGATGATCCGTGTGTTGCTTGGATTTGACTATCATGTCATCAATGTTCGCCTCTACATTCCTCCCAATCTGATTAATGAAGACAATATTAATCATTTGTTGGAAAGTAGTAGGCGTGATCTTCAAGCCAAACGGCATCACAGTATAACAGAATAACCCCTGATTAGTGACAAAGGTCGTCTTCTCTTGATCTTTTTTCCAAGGGGAATCTGATGGAAACCTGAGTAGGAATCCATAAAACTCATCAAGGCATGCCTGGCTATAGAGTCGATCAGGCTGTCGATCTTTGGAAGTGGGTAATTGTCCTTTGGACATGCCTTGTTCAAGTCAGTGTAATCTACGCACATGCACCAGGTACCATTCGGCTTTTTTACAAGAACAACTTTTGCAACCCAATCAGGGAAGTTACATGCTCGAATTAACCCAGCGTCTAACAGCTTTTTGACCTCGACAGCTGACGCCTGACTTCTTTCCTCGCCGTGATTTCTTTTCTTTTGCCGGATGGGCTTCTTTTTAGGATCAACGACGAGTTTGTGGACAGCGAGATCCGAGCTGATGCCTGACATCTCTTCCACTTCAAAGGTTAAAATGTTGTTGAATTCTTTCAACAGAAGGTGTAAGTCTGCACCCAACTTTTCAAAAGCAACCTTACCCACCTTAACAGTTCGGTCTGGACGGCTGTCATCCAGAGGAATATCAATGTGATCACCAGCCGGCTGGGGAAGAAGTTCCTCTGACCGTTCACCGATCAGTGATTGCTATTTCTTTTCCTTCTTCACCTCCACCAACTGAGCAGGTTTTCTTTTCTTGGCGGTTGGTGGGGCTGGGTCGGGATCCTTGATATCGTCAAGGTCTATTGGCTCCTCACCCTTACCGGCTGCGGCCATAGTAGGCTTGACGTCTGAGAGTTAACACTCTCGAGCCGTCTTCTGATCCCCGCTTAGGGAGCCAACAGAACCATCATCCCTTTCGTATTTCAGCAGCATGAGGGACGGGATAATAACTGCCTTGGATTCTTTCAAATTTGGACAACCCAAAATGAAGTTATAGGCGGTCAACTCCTCAACAACCAAGAACTTGACGACCAGGTGGCATCCTTCCCTTTTCTCCCCCAGCCGGATGAGTAAGTCAATCTAGCGGGCTGACTGGGTACACTACTCCACCTCCAAATCCAACTAAGGGATGGATGACCGGGTGCATGCTGTTGGGCTTGTACTTGAGTTTTTTCAAGCACTTGTAGCTGATGAGGTCAGAGGAGCTACCCGTGTCTATAAGGATCCGACCAACCAGCTGGTTGACGACCTTACATTCAATGACAACCGGGTCATCATGCGGCCAGCGGACGCTGCCTCGGTCCTTGTCAATGATGAGGACGTCTAAGAAGGTACCACTAGCAGACGCCTGCCCCTCATCAACAACATGGATCATCTTTTTCAGATGATCCTTAGTGCCCCGGATGGTCGGGCCACCACCCGCGAATCCGCCTGCTACAGTGTAGATCGACTCTTTGTTAGTGTCCAAACTACTAGCAGGCTAGGATGCCTTGGACGACTGTTCAGGATTCGCCTTGACAGTCACTTTGGACTTCAAGATGTAAGATTTTAGTTCCCCCTTGTCAGTCAGACGGTCCAACATCTGCTTGAGGCTATAGCAGTCGTTGGCGTCATGGCCAACTTCCTCATGGAAGTGGCAGTATTTATTTTTGTTCCGTGACTGGATGGAACTCTTCATTAGATTCGGCTTTTCAATGGTCAGCCGATCCTTTATCTCCATGAGGATGGAGTAGCCGTCTTTATTAAACTCGTACCTTGGGACGTACGGTTTAAATTCTTTCTTTTTGTTTTGGGTCGGCTGATCAAATTCATCAACCGCCTAAACTTCTTTTTTCTTTTTGCTCTCTTCAGCTTTTTGAGCTGGCTAAGCAGATCGGCTCTCCTTTTGTTTGTCGAACTTTTTAGAGTCTGACCGATTGTTGGACGAGCAAAAGTCAGTGGCTTGAATAAAGCTCTCCGCCTCCATCACCGCCTCTTAGAGGGTGAAGACCCTCTTCCTGACGAGGTCAAACTTAAAGGTTGACCCATCCTTCAGATCCTTAAAAAATTCTGTGTGGGCTACCTCGTCAGACAGTCCTTGAATTTGGATTCTCACCAGATTGAACCGCCTGACATAGGAGCGAAGGCCTTCTCTCTCTCCCTGCCGTATGGTGCTCAAGTCGAGGCTTGTTTTCTTAGCAGGGGTGTTCATCGAGAAGTTTGAAGCAAACAAGAAGGCAAGCCTCTTGAAGCTGTCAATACATCCGGTTGGCAAGTTGCCAAACCATTATTGGGCTATGCCCTTCAAGGTAGCCAGGAAGCATCTGCACTACATGACATCATCCAACCCCTGCATGTGCATAAGGTTGGTGTAGGTCATGAGGTGATCCTCAGGGTTGGTGGTACCATCATAGGCACCAACCAAGACATTCTTAACCTTGGCCAGCTTTGCCGCCTCGGTTATTTCCTTGGTGAATGCAGAGGTTTGTTCACCAAGTCTGAGCAGTCGGAGCTGCCAGTCCAAGGGCTGGACATTATATGCCGCCTGATCTCTAAAAAGGATCGGCTGCATGAACAGTGGGACATATTTCCCGTATGGCATCTGAGGCACATACAGGGCTGACCCAATCATCTAAGTGCCAGTATGGACGGACTTGCCGCCTGTATGGCTCTCATGCAAGGATTGAGAATTCCGTGCGAAGGTGTTTTTGAAGCTGTTTGAAAGCTCGATGTAGAGGCTGACTCAGACAGCTGCTAGCTCCTATTGTGCTCAATGATGTGTCGAGCATTAGAGAAGGTTTTCTTGCTGACATCCGGCTGAATAGCTCGGATGACTTTCCTTTTGCCCGTCCGAGGCAGAAGGATCTTGGACCAGTCAATGGTAAGTGTGGCTTTCTCCTTTGGATGTGGAGTAGGCTGCCTGTCTCTGACTGGCTTTCTCCTCTCAACTTGAGGATTCTTCTTGGCCGACTGACCTTTGCTATAACCAGCCGTCCTTTTGTTGATCAGGTCCTTGATTTCACCCTTGAAACTCGTCATGAATTTCATGAGCTCGTCTCGGGTGACTGGAGCCTGACATCATGCCGTCTGGGTTTCTCCAGGAGGTGGTCCAGTAAATTTACTAGGACCAGCTTCAGCGTTGCTCCGTTTCAGTTTATCCTTGGGACGGATGCGCTTAGAGATGAGTGACCTATCGGGAGCCACACAGGTTTCGAATTCACAGTCGTTGTCCGTATCATGGTCTAAATAGACCACCCCCTCGGCTCCAGGTCGGTTGGGTTCTGGCGGCGGTACAGACTCTTGAACCATCTTAGAGGTACTCTCCTCACAGACGGTGCCAAATGTTTTGGGTATTTTTTGGTCCCTCGGGAGAGTTACGTCACAAGACTGATTCCACGCGGCCTGTACCTAGAAAACACAAAGACTCCAGTTAGTAGGATCTCCGCCTCCGACGATCAAGTTAGTATTGGTCGTAAAAAATGAAAAGGTGCGGAAAAGGTAAAGGTGAGATCTTCTCGGATTCCGAGATTAGTTGTCTTCTCTGATGTGAGAGAATGTAGGTATGTTGTAATGAATGAAGGTGTCCCCAAAATGGGGGAAGTATCCCCGTTTATAGGGTAGTTGGAGAATGTGTCCTTTAGTAGGTCAAGATGACCTAATGGGCTGCGCCGTTTTGCGGAATTTTTGGGAATTGTGTCCTGGAGGCTGCTATTCCATTTGTCATCTGAGGCTGACATGTGTCAGCTGAGGAGTGTTCCACGTTGGACCCACCCAAGAGTTACACGTGTCCTTCTCTGATTGGGCCACGTGTCTAGGGTATTTTTACCCTAAACAGTAAGTGTCCCTATGGTAATTTTTTTTTCAAGTTCAGTTTTTTAAGTTTAGTATAGTACAAGCTATTTCATGGGTAAATATTAATGTGAGATTAAGAATCAGGTTAATATTTCAATTTCAAACAGATGAATCAGACGATAATTTTATTCATGACTATAACAAATCGATATACCATCTCACCAAATTAAAGAAGGCTGTAAATCATAACGGTATGAAATAGTGAGAGTATTTTATTTGATTTAGTTGTCATGAACTCTCTGTGTATTTAATTAATTGCTCTACTTCTCTAGACACAGAGTTTTAAGTGGAATAGGAAAAATTATTACTCCGTCCGATTTTTTTTAAGTGCCTCATTTGAGATTTTGACACTAATCATTAAACATACTTTAACCAATGTTTGTGAATTATACATAAGAAAAAAAATATAGTCTTATGGGTACTTGTTGGAATCGTCTCAATGAGTAGATTATTAATATGGAAAAAAATTGGTAAAAATAACTACAACTTTTACGTATTCTCTTTAAATAATCCCAACTTTGGATTATTTTTAAATAATCTGAATTTTGGGGTGTATTCGCTTTCTTTAGTCCCTAACCGGTTGCTAACTTGTTATATATAGCAGGTTTTTGGGACACGTAGCATCACAGGTTGCTAACTCCGCCCACAAACCACCTTTGCCACCACCATTGCAGCAGCCAGGACCCCTTCCCCCAACCTCACGTTGGTCAGATCTCCCTCCTTACGCCGGCAGCTCCCCCTACCCACTGTCAGCTCCCCTTCCCCCAAAACCACCAAACCTCCACCCGTAAAACCACCCAAATCCCCTCTTCCTGCCGCATAAAACCCCCAACTGGCCCTTCCCCCACCATCGAAACCCTAGCGCTAGGGTTCCTATGGTGGAGGAAGGGACGGTTGGGGATTTTACGTGGCAAACGGTTGTTTTTAGGGATTTCAGGGGTTTTAATTATTGTTGGTGGTATGGTGATTTTACCCTTTTTTTTAAAAAAAAAATATTTTAACTAGTCATGTGGTGCCACGTGTCAGTCAACCCCCAAAAAAAAATTTACCTCTTGAACGGGTTATCGATCATTTGGGACCATTTTGAGTGAATGACCCCTGAAGTTCTAGAATTTGTTACATACACCCCCGGTGTACCGTACACTCGGGATCATTTGCTCATTTAATCAACAAATGATTAAATAATATTTTTACATATTTGTTGATTGAATGAGCAAATGTACACCCGGATGTACATAATAGGCTCGCCTAAAGTTCAGATTATTTAAAAATAATCCAAAATTTGGATTATTTAAAAATAATCCAAAATTTGGATTATTTAAAGCTAATACGTGAAAGTTGAGATTATTTTTACCAATTTTTTCCATTTAATATTCAATTGTTATAATTTATAGTTAATGATAATTAAAGATATTATTACTCAAAGTTTTGCATCGGCATGCATGATATGTCACTATGGGGCACTTAAAAAAACCGGAAAAAGTAACTTATTATGATTGAAGTGGGGTTGGGTGAAGTATTAAAAAAATCTAAAAAAGAAAAAGTTGGTATAAGTGGGGAGGAGAGAGAATATGAAGTATATTAAAATATAATATGATGGAATCACTAGAGTAGAGTAAAATAGTAAAATAGTATTAAAATTTTTCAAAAAGGGAAATAGAACAATTATTTAAAGGCGGTCGCAGAAGAAAAGTGGAGCAATTAATTAAACACTGAGGGAATTTATCAGATTTAAGGGTTTGTTCACATTTACTGAACTGAGTTAAACTGAAGTGAACTAAAGTGAACTGAGTGGAATTGAGCTGAACTGAAATTAAGCTGAAGTTAATCTGCCCTAAATCTTTTTTGTCAATATTATGACTTTTAATTTTAAAAATTATAAAATTACAAGTACAGAGTTTATGCTAAACCATGTTGTAAAGAAAAATTTTCCAAGTACAAATAAAAAGAAAGAAGCTCTGAAATAGTCTTCAACCAAAAACTTTGACCAAACTTGTTTTAGTTTAGGTCAAATGTATCTTCTTAATCAACTTTTGAGCATTTCGTACACATTTTCAGTAACCATAAACTACCTCTGTTTCTTATTATTTGAAATAAAAGTGTATTATTTGTCAGAAATAAAATATTCCTTTATTACAAAATAATAAGAAACGAAGATAGTATTTTTCTTTTATTAAGATTAAGATTGCCTTATTTCTATGCATCTTTTAACTTTTGGAATAATATTCTGGATCTTTTACCAAATTGGCTAATTTAACAAAAGTATTTCCCAAAACGACTAATTATAAATTTTATGGAAATTTCACCATATACCACTGAGTTAAAGCTTAATTCACCGTATACCACCAAAAACTTTCTAATACACAAAATATCACTCAGTTACTGTACATTAACATAAAATGCCTTTTTTGCTAACTGCCGTTAGTCAGCCGTTTGGGGTAATTTACCAAAATTCCCTTATACACCAAAGTGGCGCCATTAATAGGGTTGACTCCCCCAAACATGACAATTGTAATTCGAAAAAATTGACCCCCATTCCCTCTTTCCATTGAAGCGTCTCTCTATTCTTCTCCATTACAGTTGAACCTCAAAAATCAATCAAAAATCTTTACACTTTCTTCGATCTAAGGTAGATAATTAGACGTTGCTAGTAGGACAATAATTAGGGGCTTTCGATTGGACACAGAACCTGCTTGCTGCGGTTTGTGAGAGAGAAAGTTGTTCGTGACTGAATTTCGCTCCAAATTCTTACCTGGGCTCATTTAAGCATTCTTAAGGTAATATTGTTCTCATCGATTTGTTTTTCGACCTCTGATTTTGTTTTTTGCGAAATTGAGTTAGGGTTAGGGTTTATTCGATAATGATTATGTTAGTTTGGATGTTATGGTATTAAGTCCGAATTGTTGATTAATTTAGGTTAGAATAAGTTTGTTGTGTTGCATGCGAATTGTTTGGAGTGTGATGTTAATAGTTGATGTGTTGTATGCAAATTAGTTGGAGTGTGATGTTAATTATTGTTGTTTATTATTCATTTTTAGGATGAGTGCACTGTGGCTATTAGTTCGTTCGCCAGGTGGTAGTTTTGATGTTAGGGTGGATGAAAAAATTAAGCAGAAGGAGGAAGAGAATAGGAGAAATGCAGAGGCAGAAGAAGCTGAGGAGGAGCTTCAGGCCCAAGAACCATTTACTGTGGCTGTAGAGATCCCTGTTGTGAATGCAGATGAGGATGTGCTTGAATATGTTAGGGTATTCAACACTACAGAAGCTGATGAGTCATTTCCAGGAACAAACTTTTAAAACTTATGTGTTAAGTGTCAGGTTTTTTTTGACAAAGTGTTAAGTACTTGGTTGTTTTGGAACAAACTTGTTTATTACATTTCAGGGAAATGTACTACAACCATTGCACAATCATGTAGGCATAATTTTTTGAAGACAAAAGCTAACAATTCAAATGCATATTATTTTTAGCAATGAAACTTTGTTTACAATAATCATTTCAACGCTACAAATACAATAACCAAAAACATAAGTACTCCTATTTTAATTGCTATGTCTACTATCTTTTGTTGTCTTGCTACTCTTCTCTTGAGCTCCTTCAACTCTTGCTTCAACAAGCTCTCACCTCCATACAATTGCGTGTCTATCCCTCCCCTGCTTTGATTATCGTAACCCGATACGACATTTTGCTCCACATAACCCTTGCACCATCTGAATGTCTCACATACATCACACTTATAGTTACAACCGTTGTGGATTTTTTGCCAAATCTGAGCTCCTTATTGCAAACTTCCTACCACAACAATAAGCTTTGTTAGGCACTTTTACGTACGAAAAATCGAAAGAGGAAGATGATGATCTCGAGTGTGTGGACATCTTTGGAAATGCTTTTGGAAGTGTGACTTGATACGTGAATCCCTCAAAACACTCCATTTATATAACAAACAAACTAGCCGTTATTAGTGTTCAACGGCTATTTTTTTGAAAAATATTACCATTACAAAAAAAATGGGTAAATGGTGAAATAATTTTAAACTAATGGTATATGGTGAAAAAACTTTTAAAATAAATGCTATATGGTGAATTGGTAAATTACCCCAAACGGCTGACTAATGGCAGTTAGCAAAAAAGGAATTTTATGTTAATGTACAGTAACTGAGTGGTATTTGGTGTATTAGAAAGTTTTTGGTGGTATACAGTGAATTAAGCTTTAAAACAGTGGTATATGGTGAAATATCCGTAAATTTTAATTCCAAAACTAGCTAAATAATTGACTTGGAAGAAAATTATTTATTTCTTATTTTCCTTTGAACCGAAAAGATTCAAAAAAAAAAATAAAATAAAATAAAATTTGCTTTTTAAAATAAAAAAAAATTAGTTGAAAAATTTAAAGGCCAGTAATTTGTACGTAGTATATGGCCTTTAAATTTCGGCTTGCCCACATACTTTTTTTTTTTTTTTTTTTTTTTTTTTTTTTTTTGGGAAACTTCTAAAGTCGTAGTTTTAAATATCCATTAATTTGGGAAATAACATTCAACCTAATATACTTGAACAACTCTCAATTTTTTTATAAAGTTACACAAAATAAAAAATTACTCAAAAAATTGTTCTAAACTTCCAATTAATAGAAATTAGCCGACATTAGCAGAGAGCATACAATTAGTGAACATGAAAAAGATAAAAAATACCTTAAAATCCCTTATCATCGTATAAATTTGCGGTTATGCTGATAGAACCATACTACTTCAAATTCGAATCTTTTGGGATACGGTCAAGACAAAAAAAATGTTTTTTTTTTTATTATTTTTTTTGTGCGTGTTTGATCTTGAAATTAATAAGGTTTTTTTTTATTATGAGTGACTTTACATATATTTGTATATAGCCTTTAAATTTTCCGCCTAAAAAACCCAAAAAAAAAAAAATTAAAATAAACCCATAAATTAAAAAAAAAAGAAAAAAAAAGTGAATCAAACTAGTTCAAAGGAAAATAACAAATAAATAATTTTCTTTAAGTCAACATTTTAGCTAGTTTTGGAATTAAAATTTACAACTAGTCGTATTAGTAAATACTTTTGTAAAATTAGCAATTTGGAAAAAGATCCTAATATTCTATACTAAACCTAACGAATGAGTTCAAATCTAGTATATGCCGGAACAATTTGGGTTGAATTGATTTGGGTTCGTCATTCTCATGGGTTCGAATCAATTCAATTTCATGTCTAGTCAAATTTTAGATTTTTTTTTCTCAACTAGTTGGCGGTCGCGTGCATAGCACGCGTCAATCTACTCTAAAAGAAATTAATATTCACTCTTTCTATTCTATTATTAAGTGTCCGTATACATAATTTAGTGTAAAAAAATTACTTTTGCAAATGCACCTTTTCATATATTACATGTATAAATTATTTTGAATAATTTGTCTATTTATGTTTTTTTTTTTGGAAACATTTGTCCATTTTTATTGTTTAAAGTATGTGCAAAGAAGATTTCAATACACATATTTAACTATTGATATGTTCTAGTATAAAAATACAAGTATGTAAAGCAAAGTTATAAGTATGAAAGATCTAACTTGCTTATATTTCAAGAGTTGTTTTATGTTTTCATCATAAAAGCTTTCTTAGTGGCTTTTTTTTTCATAAAAGCTTTCTTAGTGGCTTTTTTTCATCATAAATTATTATCTTATAGTAGTATAATATTGCAATTATTAATTACTTTTATTTATTTATCAGCTTATGATTTGATGTAGTTTCTAACCTATTACAAATATTTTTTCATTAATAATTTCATTTTTTTAATGATACATGTGGTTGTATAATCAAGGTTTGAATAGTATACATATATTTAAACAATAATGAATTTAATTAAGAATCTATATATGTAATATTAAAGGTGTATATTAACCAATAATACATGAGACAACATCGATTTTTTTTTTTTTTTTTTAATTTTAACTTTATCCCTTTTGTTATATGTCATTTTTTATGTTTAAGAAATTCAACCTTTTGTTTATTGAGTAGGGCTAGCAAATTTCGTGTCTTATTTGTGTTTGGTCTCATAGTAATCTCGTGTTGTTCATTGAACATATAATAAAAACTATTTTTTGTATTAAAAAAAAAAAATCAACCTTTTGCTTTTGATCTGAGTAGAACGGTCAAGTATTTGTGTGATGTTTGTATTTGATCTCGTTTCAATTTAATGTAGTTCACTACATCTATCAAAAACTATGTAAACTGTAATATAATTGCATAATTTAGCCACTTTATCTAAATGAGTCATGTTCATGTTGATTCTATGTCGGGTCAAGTCGACTCCGTGTTTTCTCTCAATAATTTGTGTCCGGGTCATATTATCATGTCATGTCGTGTTAGAGATTAGTTTGCGAGCCATTTTAAGTCTTTTTTTTTATTACTTCATTTTTATGAAAAAAAACTTTAATTTTGTTTTTAATTTTGTTTATTTAATGTTTGTCAGCTAAGTTATAGTCGTCTATAGCTATGACATGTTTGAGCCCTTTTTGTTTAATATATAACTAATCACTTATTTAGCAAGCAACCGTTACATTATTATAATAATCACCTTTTATAATTACAAATTAAAAGATCATTAGCTCACTTTTAAAATTAAAGAAGTCTATAATTAAAACGAAGCAAGGGCATATATTCCAGCTATATAACAAATCTTTTAAATTGGTAGTATATGCGACATACTTATACTTAAAGAAAATAATTATACTTCTTATTTAACATGACTATAAAAGCAGAAGTAATAAATTAAAAATGAAAGTTATGTACTTATGTGGAGAGTTATTTAATAGAGTGACAAAAAATAAACATGTTTAGGGCTTGTTTGCCATTATTTTTTGTTTTCAGTTTTTTGTTAATTTGAAAACTAAAAATAGGAAACAAGGAAAAGGTGTTTCCACTTTTATGTTGTTAGTTTTTAAAATTATCATGATTTTAATAAGTTTGACTAATTTTTAATTCATTATATGATATATATAATATGATTTTAAAAAACAAAATACCAAAAAACAGAAAATTACAGCAATGCCAAACGAACCCAAATTTTTAGGGCTTGTTTGGCATCATTTTTGGTTTTCAGTTTTCTGTTTTTTTGAAAACTAAAAACCAAAAACAGGAAACAAGAAAAAGGTGTTTCCACTTTTTTGTTGTCAGTTTTTAAAATTATCATGATTTTAATAAGTTTAAATATTTTTTGATCCATTATGTAACATATGTAATATACTTTTAAAAAACAAAAAACCAAAAAACAGAAAACCACAACGATGCCAAACGGACCCTTAGTTTTCATATGTGTTGGACAAGGGGAAAAAAGCGCATAGATTTTTAAAAATAAAATAATTTTAAAGTTCTTATTATGGAAATTTCTTTTCAATTAGAAAACTAACTTGTGAATTACACAATATGACAGTATGAAATATCATACTTTCCTCATTTTGTTTTAGATGCATCACTTTACAAAAGATGAATTCTTAGGTAATTTTTGAAGCTGAGGGAGATCAAGCGAAAGGAAAAAAGGAAAGTGATATGAAATAGAGAGAATTTATTACCTAAAAGGAAAGTGATAAATCTAATTTCAAACTTTCTCATTTAGAAGATTAAGTTGGGAAAACTATTCATATAGGTAAGTATTGAGATTTATTTTTAGCTGGAGTGATATAATTAATGAAATAGACTTTTAGAATCATGTCATTAAAAGTGCTATCATAATACAAACAAATTTAGTTACACCGCAATACTTATTCCTCCAATCTGTTTTACTTGCAATATTAAGATTTTGACAATACATGTTCTCTTTTGCCATCATATCGTACTTTATATGGGAAGAAAAAAAAATGTAGTTATGTGGGGTGTTATTAAATTCATGTAGAAAAAAAAAATGTAGTTATGTGGGATGTTATTAGATTCATGTAGAAAAAAAAATGTAGTTATAATTTTGAATTTTGGGGAGTGCTTGGGATATGCGCAATGGAAATCAACTTGATTTATGTAACAAAAAGCCGGAGAGCGAGATTAAACACAAAAAGGAAGGACGCGGAAGTTAATATACCTAGAGTTGTCAAAAGGTGACCCGACCCGAAATACCGACCCGAACCCGATTATTAACCGACCCGTCTGAACCTGAAAAAATGGTGACCCGAACCGGACTTGACCCGACCTGAAACCAACCCTAGACCTGAGTTGACCCGAGTATTTGAGACCCGAACCCAAACATGAATCGACCTGGAGATGACCTAACCCGAATGTAACCCGTAAATTATTGACCTTAACCGAACCCGACCTGAAACGAAATTGACCCAAACCCGTTTTAACTCGTCAAAACCCGAATTTAACCTGACGAGTTACTAACCCGACCTAAATTCAACCCGACCCGAATTTAACCCGATCTGTTACTATCCCGACTCGAAATTCAACCCGACCTGCTACAAACCAGACCCGAAATCAACCCGACTTGATATTAAACCGACCCAAATTCAACCCGACTTGTTATTGACCCGTTATCCGACCTATTACTAGCTCGACCCAAAATTCAACCCGATCTGTTACTAACCCGACCTGAAATCAACACGACTTGTTATTGACCTAACCTGAATTCAACCCAAATTGTTTCTGACCTGATTTCAAATCACCTTAAATTCAATTTAGACCACCTTATTATTATTGATCAAAGCATTTTGTTCAGGAGGACCAAGTCAGTCCAGGCCAGCAAAAGAAAGAAGCATCATCCCCAAATTTAAGAGTTAAATATAGTATATATTTGTTGTATGGTCAAAAGAGATAATTATCTTCCTAAACTATAGGCTATAGTTCCCTAGTATGTTGCCATATATATTTTGTTATATAGTCAAAGGAATTAGCTTGATAAAAATGATAATTATCTATTTATAGTTAGTTAGAGTTTAACCCCAAATTTAAGACTTGAACATGACCCGATTTGGAAATGATCCGACCTGATTGCAACCCGCAAATTATTGACTTGAACCAAAACCGACTTGAATCTGATAATGACCCGACTTGGAAATGACCCGACCTGATCATAACCCGCAAATTATTGACTTGAACTGAACCCAACTTGAACCCGAGAATGACCCGACATGGAAATGACCCGACCTGATTATAACCCGCAAATTATTGACTTGAACCGAACCCGACTCAAACCCGAGAATGACCTGACTTGATTCTAACCCGCAAATTATTAACTTGAACCGAACCCAACTCGAACCCGAGAATTACCCTAACCCGTTTTAACCCGTGAAAACCCGAATTAAACCCGACCTATTATTCACCCGACCCGAATGTAACACGACCTGTTATTAACCCAACCTAAACCGACCCAAACCCCATAATATGTATGACCAACGTGACCCGACTCAAGCATGACCCACCCCGAACCCGACCCGCATAGGTTACGACATTAACTCAAATTGACCCGACCCGAGTTGACCCGATCCACTCTTACCCGACCCAAACCCGACCTGTTTACCCGAATTGACAGCTCTAATTATACCATTTAATTCCAAACCATTGATTTTCTTTGTTATTATAGTATATGGATAAAGACAAATTAACAACGTCCCAAATGAGTATGTTTTTTCGTAACGTATAAAACGCTTATCGTAACGTATGAAACGCTTAATGTATAGTTAATTAAAGGAGTGTGTATAAACAGTATAAATCCCAAAAGTGTTTTTTTTTTCTTTTTTTTTTTAAGAAAAAGTTTCTGTTCTCAAATATTTTAATTATAAAAAACAGAGGATATAATATACTACCTTCGCTTCATATTAGTTGCAACGTTGGAATATTTTTTATCTCACAAATTTTACCCCAAGTTGCAACTAATATAAAACAGAGGTAGTGTACATATCACGAATCCGACACGATGCGAACACAAACTTATTGAGAGAAAACATAAAGTCTACACGGTACGAAATTAAACCAAGCACAAATCGTTTAGATAGAATGGCCAATATGGAGCTATCTTACATTGTATCTTACAAAATTAACACGAGATAAAATACGAACACAACACGAATTTTGCCAACCCTATTTAATAGCAAAATGTTTAATTTTAAAAAAATAATGTTTTTAGATTTAGCAAACAACACGAAATGAACACATGACCAAACATGAAAACAACACTGATTTTTGCTTGCCCTACTCTTAGCAAGAGTAAAACATAAATCAGACACGTGTCCAAAAAAATAAAGTTATTTAAAAAGCCAAAATAAAAAAATAAAAAATCAAACTCGTTGGAGTTACTAAAAAAAAAAAAAAAAAAAAAAAAACCTACAAGTAAATGCCGCAGCTTGCAAGTCATCAACAATTGGTACTTGAATGGAATTTTACAAAAACAAAACACTATACAACTACCCTTTTCTATCAAACCTTGTTTTCTCTTTTTAGAATAGTATTCACTCATTTACTATGTTAATGTGAAAAGAGAGTGTTTTTCCTAAAACAACTTGTAATCGCATGAAATTATACATATATTGAAATAGAAGCTACATAATTTAATACATCAACATACTCCCTGTAGATTTTCTCCTTGGAAGGATTTTTCGATTCCCTCTAGGGTTTCCCCTTGAAAGGATTTTTCTAACCTTCATTGTTTGACTTTTTCTACTTTTTTTTTTTTTTTTTTTTTTTTTTTTTTTTTTTTAAGGTTTTCCTTCACTCCTGTCCTTTTTTCTCTCTATCTCATCTCTTTTCTTCTGATCTCCATTGTAAATTTTTGTAGGGGCTTCCACCGATGTTTTTACTAGTGGTAAGCCCTAAAAAACTTTTTAATTGCTTTCAATAAATGAATCCCATCTTTATGATGATGTTTATTCAATTAGACTTATTCCTTTTGTTTGTTCGTGTGCTAAAGATTGAAGATTTAGGGTTTCATCGTCTCCGAAAGTATCTAGAAGGCCATATGAGTTTTTTCACCCAAACAACTACTCATCCGTGGATCTCAAGCCGAATTAGTGCTAATTCACAGATTGTATTGCTTCGGATGAATTTTTTTTATTAAGGCGATTGTTGATTGAATTTGCGATGTAACTAGTTTTAAGGGGAGCTGTACTTGTCTTGGAATTTTAAATTTTCTAGGAATTGTTCGTAAGTGCCGTTTAACTGTCGTTTATTAATGAAATCTTTTTTCTTCTCGTTTAAAAAAAAAAATACAACAAACTTACAAAGGAGAAACTCACAAGGCATTGTGTGCCAATAAGTACTTTGATATTGATATGAGTCAAAATAAAAAACATTATTCGCTTTTTTATACGCACTTGTGAGTCATTAGTTTATACTAAATCAATATAAATAAGTTAAATTAAGTTATAGCTTAGTATACTTCGTGATAACTAATGAGCTCAATTATAGTATTTGGCTCAATTTCAGTTAAAGTTGATTTTAATTTCCGATTAAAGTTTACCTTGGGTTGATTTCAAGTTAGATTAACTTCCGTTCAAGTTGGTTTTAGGTCAGATCAATTTTTGTTGGTTTGAACTTTTCAAGTCAATTTCAAGTTAAATCAAGTTTTTTAGACTCCATTTTTCAAGTCAAAATCGGCTCTCAAGTCTATAATGAAAATGACTAATTAAACAAATAGTATCCTCGGCTCCAAAATAAAACAGTTGCAATCATAAAATAGTGCATGATCACACTTTTTCAGTACCTCAAAGAAGAAGAAGAAGAAGAAGAAGAAGAAGAAAAAAAAAAAAAAAAAAAAAAACCTATGGGAAGCTACTTAGTCAACAAGTACTTTCTTACAGCGTTAAGTTACTGTAATTACTCAATGACAGTCTAATGTCCTTACAAACTAATTAAGGCTTGACCAATGCAGGTGCAATAATCCCTCAACAATTATTAGAGGCCGTTCACATTTTCTTCTGTGCGAAATTCATTTAAGAATTACAGTCTGATAGCGTGTTAGCATCAAAATTTCTACCCATTTAATTGAATTAATGTTGACTAATGTAATTAAACTTTACCGACCAAATAACCATTTTACACACGTTTTTTTTTATTGACATGGTAAATTTCTACTTCCTTCGTTTTTTAATAGTTGCAACACATATTTTTCACGATATTTAAGAAATGTAGGGTTCTCATGATATAATACACTTTAATATGGGATGAGTGGTTGCTAGTAGTGTAATTTAGAGGGTCATGTGCTTTAGATAAGGGAAATAGTATAGTCCCTAAATAATTTTCCATTTATAGTGGGTTGCAAGTATAGTGACATTTCCATTTTAGGGAAATGTTACAATTATTAAAAAACGGAGGAAGTACTTATTTTATTTGGCAAAAGCTAACGAACGCCCTGGAGACGTTGGATAAGCTACCTAAAAGTAGAAAGATTAAATTAAAATGAACATTAATTACACCGATCGACACGTGATTTTGTCATGTTTTCCCAAATTAATACTATTTTAGGCAATATTTTAAATGCTTATCCAACGCCTTGGGAGCGTTCGTTAGCAAGATCCATTTTATTTTATCAAAAGGTCATGTCCTCCATTAATCATTTAAAAATACAAAAGAAGTTCCCATGAATCACTAATTATCTAGATCATGGGTTATTTGGAGTTTGGAGTTCAGACCCAATCCTAAGGATGGGTCGTTGGGTGAAGGGCTTGTTCTTTTCAGCTTAATTTCAGTTCAGTTTATAAAATAATGACTAATCTTTAAGAAAAAAAAAATTATTTTTCAGTTCATTTCAGTTCAGCTTGAATAACGTCCTAGACTACATGAATAACAATTAATTATTACATAAAATAATGACTAATCTTTAAGAAAAAAAGTAATTATTTTTCTGTAATATAACATTTATTGGATGTAACGTATTACATGATAAGTTTTTACTTTTTAGTGTGGTTAAATATCTTATACCAATTATTTTTTTATTTTCAATAGGTGAGTAGATGACATAAAAACAAGGAATACTGAAATAAAGCCACTTAAGAAATTGAATAAGTTGTTATTATTAGAATGAGTTTGTGGGGAAATATTGGATGAAATTAGATACTTTATATGTACCCCAATAAAAGTCTCATTGCTTTTTGTACATGTTATTAAGAAAGGTAAATATTAAAGAATTAAATTTGATTGGTTAAAAGTGAATTAAAAAGAATTATAATAAATATAGCTCTTAAGGCTATTCTATATGAAATATTCTAGTTGAAAATGAGGAGTAGATGCTCTAGATACTATGTGAGAGGAACATTCCAACCAAAAATTTAAGCTGATAGTTGAATCCCAAAATCGATTTATATGTTCTATCAACAACCAAAAATTTTCTTAATTTGGTGTTAATATAGCAATGCATATAAAATCACATGTAATTCAACGTATACAATTTATACGCAATATTTCATTTATCATTCATAATTTTCACTTTTAGCTCTCTTTGTATCGTGCTAAAAACTATGTATATTATTTTTCTAAATAAAAAAAAAATTTAATTATTTACAGCAAATAAATAATGGAGAAATTAAACATCTTTCAGAGGAAATGTTATTTATTTATTTATTTATTATTTTTTTTTAAAAAAAAAACCAAATAGGGCTTCTTTTATTTGAAGATAGAGGAGTTCCATCTGCCGCAATGCCAAAGGTCGAATACCCAAGTATGCTATCAAAAGTATAGCTTAGTTTTATGATTAGATCTCGTGCACAAATATTTCGTAGCCATCTCTATTTTTGAATACTCATGCTTAGATGAAGCTTGTCATCGCATTGGTGATGAATATAGATGAATAAGTCACATTGAAACACAGACTTAGTCAACACAGCATCTTATTGAATTGATAAAGATGACACTAGCACAACTTACTATAGTGTATTAGTGTGCATCAAGTCAAGGATCATGCTTATACCATATTTTCCTTGAGAAGCACATATTGGCCCAAAGCACACGACAAAAAGAGCAACAAAAAATCTATAGTACTTCCTAAACACATAGGCCCAAACCGTGCCTAGGAAGATGAACTGAAATTAAGGCACTGCTTGTCTGCATTAGTGGACGAGTTTAATCAACTAGGACACTTCGCCTAAATGTGCTTCAATCTCCAACCCGCCGCCTAGGCGCCTCTCTCATTCCCTCAAACTCAGTTGGCTAACACGACAGAAATAAACCTTAATTTTGTTTCAGATTTTTACTTTTTTTTTTTTTTTTTTTTTTTTTTTTTTTTTTGGGTGTATAGGTTAGTGATGCAGACAAGCATTGATAACATATATTTACTATCAGTCCCAATTAAAATTCCCCAACTATGTCCCAAAAACCATGAACTGGTTGATTACTTGATTGTATAATCTAGTTAAAGAGACTCAACTGTCAAAAGGGAAGAAAGTATACAATTCACACTCCTGTAAACATTCTGACAAATTTTAAAACCCATTAACCAGCCAATACCTGAAGCAATTCAATATAATAAGATATAAATGGACTACAAGTCAACCACAAAGAAGCTTCAACACTAAACAGAACTTAAAAAACATCAAGAGCATCATGTAACATTTTGTCAATTACAAGGTAACAGATAAAGCCAGAAATATATCTCACATGAAAACGGTATCTAAAGTATTAGATTTAGAAATGGTTATTCACAGTGGTTCTCAAGAGAAGGTTACGGAGACCTGTAAAAGGGTCTGGATCATCAATAGCAATCTACTCAGTCTCTTTTTTTTTGGTTTTTGCCTTGGATTCTGAGACTTAATCCATGGTAGGAACTGTCCCGCCATTTTTCACAATCTCTTGCTCCAGCTGCGATAAACAATCACAGGAAATTGAGGTGTTAGCAGGATTTCTTGAAAAAAAGAAAATGATTAGGGAGAAGAAATGATGCTGGGTAATATGCTACTATATATTATATAGAAAGTAGTAAAAGAAATTTCCTCAATACTTATGAGGCAAAAGGGACAAAGGGGAGAACAATTGACATTAGGCACAATAATACACAAGAAATTATAATAGAAGAGAACTGCCTCAAGTGCTACCAGTTAGTACCTGGAAAAGGATTTCGAATTTCTTTTTCAGAACAACATACTCCTGCTGCAACTCTTGCAGACATGCAAGACATCTGCACCAAATGGACAAAAGATCAGAGTTTGTCAAATTAAATCAGCATAAATATGATATAGTTGTAGCAATAGTTTGATGGATTTAAAGCATGAGATGTTAAATCAGAATCATAGTACAAAGTTAATACGGAGTATTATATGATTTATACCCTTCAATCCTTCAAAGCCTGATTGACTAAGCCCTGTAAAAATAATAAATAACTTGTGCTAATTGTGCAAGAATAACCATTAAGTTAGAAGGAATACTAAAATCATTTTATTGACCATGATAAAAAAAAATAAAAAAAAAAAAAAACAATGATTTAATGGTGACAGCATCAGAGATCAGATGAGATAAAATGTCAAAACCAAAAAATATCTAGCAATTTATCCTAACAAAATCTTTGGAGGCATCACAACTATTTGATTGAGAATGAAGAAAAAGTAAGGTAAAATGTAAAGTTACAGCATAGTCATTGTACCCTTTATATGCCAAAAGTGATGCATTAATTTCCAATCATTCAATAACATGAACATATATATAATCACTACACCTACAAAACGAAGGAAATGACACTTTAATGTTTAAAAACTTTGACTCTCATAAAAAAGGGAAGGAATTTGAGTATCAAGCATAGTAGACAACTTACCCATCACGATTTTTCTCCTCGCAAAAAGCTCGAAACTTAACACATTGATTTTTGACCCTATGTGCACCAATGCTGTCAAATACAACAAACAAAATCACCCTCAAGATGTGCAAATTTAAACACTCAGCAACAAAATATCTAGTTACCATTCAATAACCAAAATTACATACTCATCAACAACCAATAAACCAAGCAAAAAACATTATTTGAATTAGAGTTCTGAAGACAGAGTAGCAGATCATTTATTTTTAACCTTCGAAATATAAGAATTTATTGCAGATTAGGAAGACACCAATCTTCGAAAGGCAAAGTGCTGATCCTAAAAATATGGCATCAATTATATCGGGAGGAGCTCAGCTATTTCTTCTTACCAGCAGAGCAGCAATGCCTTCTGGTATGTCTTGTGAATTATGCATAGAACTATGAAGAGTAAAATGATGTACTTGCATCAATTTTAACTTAGTCAGGAATTTATGCGACTTATATGCACATAAATGTTGTGCAACAAACTTAAGTATTGTATCAATTTTCTTGGGTATGGATCATGTATATTAAATCAAGTATGATACAGGTTCCTGATGGAGGATGCTACAAGCTTATTGATATTCCAATTAGTAACTGCATCAACAGTGGTATAAACAAAGTATTCATCTTAACTCGGTTCAATTTAGCTTTCCTTAATCGCCACATATATTGAACTTATCAAGGGAACGGTATCAACTTTGGTGACGGACTTGCACTACTAATGTAACATACCACAGCCCAATTTAAGATGTAAAATTGAATTTCCTAATCAAATGCGAGTACCAAAATTGACCACAAATTATGTAACAGGTTTTGGGAGCTACACAAACTCAAGGAGAAACTGGAAGAACTGGTTCCAAGGAACAGCTGATGCTGTTTGTGCAGTTCAAGGAAGTTTAATCATATTGCTGTTTGAGGTATGACAGTCGGTTTCCGAGTTCATTAACTAGTATTTGGAAAACTACAGATTGTTATATATTGGACAGTGGAAAAAGGGTATGTGCTGAATGTCTCTAATATATGCAGGACGCGAGATATAAAAATATTGAGGATGTTCTGATCTTGTCTGGTGATCAGCTCTATCGAATGGACAATATAGAAATTCACCCTCTCCACCCCAACTCCGGCACCAAAAAAAAGCGGTATTAATACTTAAAAGTATAAATTATGACAGCAAATTACACAATAACACCATATGTGCAGATCAAACACAAGACCAAGAATTTAATCAAGTTATATTAATATTAGTTCAACAAAATATCAAGTTATATCAATTTAAGTCAACAAAATTTCAAGTTATGTCAATTTTAATTCAACAAAATTTCAAGTTAAGTCAATTTTAATTCAACAAAATTTCAAGTTACATCAATTTTGATTCAAGATACAATTTCAAAGCCCAAAAAAGATGTAGAACCCTAGAAAAGTACAAAATTCAAGATTGAGAGACAGGAAAATACCTAGAACTACTCCCCTTAAACTGATGAGCATGATTTGCCACCTGGTTGAAATCTACAGCAGGCTGCTCACTGTATAAGTAAAAAAAAAAAAAAAAATCAATTTCAAAATCAAAGAAAAAAGTAAAATTAAATTAAAATCACAACAAACTAAAATGAAAGATACCCTGAAAATAAAACTCACAGAGCTTTGCTCAAATTCTCAAGGAGCTTCTCAGAATCTTGAAAAAAAAGAGTAACAACTTCAATAACAAAATCTGGGCTACTCTCATCAGCCAATTTCTGCAATTGGTTGAACTGATCATCCAAATAATGCTGCAACAATGGTCACAAATATTAGATCCATGATCAGAAAAAGTTGAAAATACAAAAACCCAATTAAAATTTGAAAAAATGGATCAAAACCCAGAAATTTTAACGGGTGATTTACCTCCCTGTACAAAGACTTCATATAGTCGATGAATTGCCTCTGTAAGAGCTGAACAACATCCATGATTTTCTCTCTCTTGTTGAACTCTATCACACAAAACAAGCAAATGATTGATTGATTGAGATTGAGACTAAAATAAATGAAGTTTACGCAGAAAGGAATATATCCCAGTAGTTTTCAGAAAAAGTTTAGTTTTAAAGGAATAAAATTGATACACTAATTGATCGAGTGTTGATACTCTTGATTAGGAGAATGAGGGTCAAAACCCCTTTGTTATCTTTTTCGTTTTAGCTCAATGTATTGTGCTAGTTTTTATTTTTTTAATCATTTTATTGGGGACTACGGATTCGACATGTGCACGAGGACGGATACGATTTTATACGAGCACAAAATGGATATGTAATACGGGTATGGCTTATAATATGATTGGGTAAAACCAGACAACCAATTTTTCCAGGTTCAAGTTATAAACTCTAGAATTTGTTATTTACACATGGGTGTACCGTACGTCCGGAATCATTTGCTCATTTAATCAATAATTGGGTAAATATTAGTTTTACTCATTTATTAATTGAATGAGCAAATAACTCTGGGTATACCTGGGTGTACATTACAAGCTCTCCATATACTCTAATTGATTGAGTGTTGTAGACACCTGATTGTGTTTCCCAAAAAATCAAACCTAGTGATGAGTACCTTTCATGTCTTTGATTATCAAGTTGGGTGAAGGGTTAAAGAGTCTCGTGAATTTCCCCTTCTTTAACCTAACCTTAAATGCTTTAAGCCAAAATCATTCATTTCGTGTCTTTAAGTCAAAATCATTCATTTTATATCCTTAAAATTATTCATTTCGTGTTCTATTTATAAAAAACATCCAATCCAGTTTTCTTTGGTCCATAATTTGGTTCCAATAATTGTGTAGTTGGATAGTGCTTGAAAAGAGTTTTCCAATGATATATATAAGCCAAAATCCAAGTCATAACGAAAAAGTTAAAGCAAAAATACTAAACCAAGCCCAAACTGGACCTAGGTCCACCTTACCTACGACCCAATGATCATGTGGAGGGTCCATTAAATTTAATCTCAATTCTAAACCAATTAGGATTCATTAGGAGCTTCTATAAGTCTTTAGAAGGTTTTAATCTATCCTTTCCAAAAGATAAAGATCAAATAGTTTGAAATTGAATAAAACTTCTCTTTTTGAAAATCCTAATCCCATTCGAATTAAAATATGTTCAGATATAATTTTTGTGCCTCATAATTTTCATCCAAATCTTAGATTTTTGGATACCCCTTGAAATTATCTTTACAATGATATGTTATAATCCCAATTCCTAGCTATAATGGAAAAGATATGAAAGAAATACCAAACTCTATCCAAAATTGACACTCTTTCAATCATATATTTTATTCTACAAAAGATTTTAATTTGATTCTAATTGGGTTGGAAAGTAGACTTTAAGATCTTTCCAACGACATATTATTTATCTTATTTCGATTTCTAGATCAAAAGTTATGATAAAAATAAAAACTGCAAAAAACTGTTTTTATCGTGTCACGATACTTCTATTGTGCCGCGATAAAAAGATCAGAGTTTTATTTCGATTCGAATTTGACTCTTTTCTGATCGTTTGACCCTCCTTTTCCTTTTAAATAAATAGTCGTTGTACCTCGTTTTCATTTATCAACAAGCTTGATCACCAACAATCATCATCTCTTTCTCTCTTTAAGCTAAAGTTTATTCTTTCTTTCTTTCTTTCTCTCTCTTAATTTTCTAAGCCTAGCCTAAACATATAAACACACATTTCTTTGATTCTTCTTGATTTGCTGACCATTCCTCATTCACGAAACTTGAATACACCTAGCCAAGCTCAAAGTTGCCTTAGACCTCGACGGGAAAAGTTGATAGTTCTGAGGGTTTGGTCCCAAATCTATATTTCAATTATTATTATTGGTTTGATTTAATCATTTTATTGAATTTTACTAACGTGTGTATTCTTTTAATAGAAAGAGGTTCGAGGCATCAAAGTGAGTAAATCTACTATCTTTTGGTGTAGATATCATGCTTATAATATTATTTTAATTCCTAGCATCATGTTAGCATGTCTTTATGATTTCTAGTATCATGTTTAAGATAAAGCTTTGATTTTTATTATTTAGTGACATGTTAGGATTTGTTAATAATCATGTTAGTATCATGCGTAGGATCTTGCTAATATTATACTTTGAGGATATATTTTATTATGATGATTGGTGTGTCCATATAATTATTATGTTATTCATGATTTACTGTTATTACTTGATCACGCCTTTTCTACAGGATTTTTGTACTTAAATACACGCTTAATAATATAATTAATAATTTAATTTTAGGCTAATATGATTTTACTTCAAGTGATCGCCAATAATAGATTTATTTGTCCATTAATAATCAACCAACATAGATTAAATATGCTTAGGATTAATTTAATGATTGTATGTTGATCGGAAAGTGCACATGAATATGATAAGAATAAAATAGAGGCCTATTTAGGGCGGGTTCAATTTCTTTTAGGTTGGATTCGTACCATCATTTCCGAATATCCAGTCATGGTTCCGGACCACTATAGAGTTAGCGATCTCTGTGATCGTGAATGGGGTGTAACCTTTACACCTGTAGACGGTTTACAAGTTCCTAAAACTTGTTGGCGACTCTTTTGCTCTAACTTCTTTCCCTTTGGACGCCACCATGCATGCTTAAGTGCATGATCACTGTGGGGTTCAAAGTTGATGTTTGAATATTCCCTATAAGTGTTGAGGGCAATTCTAAGTTTCCATACGAGTAACGATTAACATAACTTGTTTCTCTTGGGGGTATTTTTGTACTTAACGCATGGGTAGCTGTGTTGGGTTACTATCACGTGTAAAGAAGTATGACACGTGTCCTGGGGCTTTGTAGAGGAACAAAAATTTTAGCTATTTCACCTGGGAAAACTGTTACATTTTACTGTTTAGTGACAAGCAAAATCCATCAACTTTATTGAAAATTATAAATCAATTAGATTAGCTAACCTTTCCCATGCTCTCGCCCGACGAACCGAACGCCGCCTATAATGAAGGCTGGGGCAATGGTAGCGACACTTCTCTTTCTCACTTTCTGAGTTTCTTCTTCTCTTCTCTCTCTTTCTCTCTCTGTTTTTATTTTTTTTTATTTTTTTTTGGACAGAAAGCCTTCTTCTCTTCCCTTCGAACCTTTGTAGTGTTGTTTACACTTTTATTTTATTTTTATGTTTCTGATTTTATTTTTCTTTTTTTTTTTTACTTATGATCTTTTTTTTTTCATTTTTAAATTTTAAATGTTGTGTTAAATATTGGACTAAAGCCCCATTTACTATACCTTATCTTTGATAAACTGAAATTATTTTTACTGAATTAAAATTAATTTTACTGAACTGAAATTGTTTTTATCATTCTCTATTATATATTTTCTTTAGAATTACTGATTTTTACTGAACTAAAATTATTTTTATTGAACTGGAACTACTTTTACTAAACTGAACGTATTTTTACTAAACTAAACTTATTTTTACCGAACTGAACTTATTTCTACTGATTGTTATTTTTGTAAGGTGAACTGAACAAGGCTTAAATTGTTTGTATTATCATTTTAATTTGTTACATTAAATTTTTTACAATGATCCATTTTTATTATATTTAAATTTACATTTTAATAAATTGCCGTACTCAAAGTCGTCCTCGTAGCTTGGAATTAGAATTTTCATTTCCCGTCCCCGTCCTCATACTCGTATATGTCCCCGTACCTGTATGGGTGCAACGTAGGAACAAGACAAACTTCCCAGGTATAGGTAAGAAAACATCGTGAATTTAGTTAGGTTTTACATTTAACGCCGTCAATTACATTTACCTAACAGTACAACTCAAGTACTAAACAGTCCTCACACATGTCCAATCACTAGAACAGTCTTCAAACCATTCACCACAAAATTGCGAATTTGCCACTAGAGAAACCAAAAATGTTTCTCAATAAGAGAAACCGGGTGTGCCCGTGTTGATACTCTTAATTGGGAGGATGAGGGTCAAAACCCCTTTTTATCTTTTTTGTTTAAGCTCAATGTATTATACTCCCTCCGTACCATAATATAGTTCCTATTTTCCTATTTTGGAGAACCAAAATGTTGTTCATTTTTCTATTTTTGGATAGTATGTAAAGACCATTATACCCTCACTTTTTTTTAAACTTTATTCATTATATTTGTAATACTCCATATCTTTATTATATATTTATATATATAAATTAATTATTTTATTTATTAAAATGATTTAATTCATTTTAAAAAGAAATTATTCATTTGTAAGTGTGTGTAAAAAAATGGATCATGAATTGAGGCAACAAAAATATTTTTAATTAGGTCAATATTATTTAAAAGGGTGGACCAACTTATTGGGAATTAGGGGCCCAATAAGCTGGCCCAAAGGGAAAATTTGTAAGGGATTAGGAATTAGTAATGACAAAGTTGTAAATATGAATTTTAATTTTAAAAGGAGAGTATAAATACCTTAAAACCTCAAGATTTTTCTACACAAGTTCATAATTGTTAGATTTCACAAAAAAAAAAAAAAAAAAAAAAAAAAGAAAAAAAAAATTTCAAAGGTTTTCTCTTTATTTTCTCTCTCTCCTTTTTCCTTTATTTTTCTTTCTTTTTCCTCTTTTTTTCCCCCTAAACCCAAGCACTCTCTCTCATTCTCCCTCCTTTTTGCACGGGCAGCCACCAGCACCACTACCACTGGCGGCCACTGACAGCGGCAGCGGCGCTGACCGGCGCCACCCTTTCTCCCTCTCTCTCTCTGTTTTTTTTTCTTTTTTTTCCGGTTTGTGCATGTATATATAAAAAAAAGAAAAAAAAACTTCTTTGATCCTAAAATTTATTCTATTGATTTATTGTTTTAAAGGCATGATTTTTATTATATTTTGGTATTGATTTTGGATTTTGATGTTGCTAATTTATTGTTATAAATTTCAGATTTTTATTTAATTAAAAACCCCAAATTAAACCCTAGAAATTGGGGATTTTGTATAATTGGTTAGGGATTGAAGCTATGTTGTTGTTCTTGATTAATTCATGGTCTAATCATGTTTTTGATGTGTTTAAAGCCTTCAATTAATGCTGGAAATTATTAACACACTATTTTTTAATTATTGAGTTAGGGTTTGATTACCCATAAAAGGGAAAAAGGTTTTAATGACTTATATATGATTTCCTAGTCTAAAAGTGGTGTTTCATACTAAATAAGTATGCTGGAATTTTATTTAAGTCATAAAAATTAAGTGTTTTTGAAAGGATTTGAAGTACCCACTTAAAGAAAAGGTTTTATGGCTTTTATGTCATTAAAAGGGGTTAATTAGTATGGTTTGCATAGTATTATAGTTGCTGGAAATTTGTGAGAATAATGGATTAATTATAGTTATGTGTTTTTAATTGTAGGAAGTTTTGAGCTAGGTGATTTCTAGCAAGTGTGGCCAAGTTTAGGCATTATTCAAGGTACGTATGTGCACAAGAATATTTGTGTATGCGTAGATCATGCTAGGATTGTGAATTGTGGTTGAAGTGATGAATTAGTAGCATGTTTGGTTGATTATATGCTTGGAATGGATGTTGGTTGGACATGAATAATTATGCAAGCATGTGAATATGATATTTGAAGCATGATACAAGTTGAATATATGTGAATCATGGTAGTATGTTTTGTTTTTGAGTATCAAGGAAGCATGAAATTAATAAGCAAGGCTTATGTATGTTTAAAAGAGCTATATTTAGAATTATTGAACATGATTCATGAATTTTATTCTCACCTAATATTTATTGGTGTTGAGTCAAGGAAGTTAGTTTATTTATTTGCTCACTCAAGTAAGTTGAGATCGAGTCAAGAAAGTTTATTAGTGCATTCTATGCATCAAGGTAGTGCATTCTATGCATCAATAAGAGGATACGCACCAAAACTCTTGGAACGTATATACCTTGAGTATCAACATATGGGGGGAGTTATGGGGTTTTATATTTAACCATAGCCTCTATAGGGGTACAGGACGCTGTACTTTTTTTATTATTATTATTTATGCGCTGGAATTCCGTCACCAAGGTGTGACATAGTAGGTGCCAATTGGGGTAGCTCCCTGGTTGGAAGCTCCATTTTTAATGGGCTATGTTTTTAAGGAAGTAAACCCGTTCGATGTGTAATCCAAAAGATATTAATTAATAATTAATATTGCTAGTTATGAGTCAAAGGTAAGTTGACTGTGATTGTATGGCAAACATGTTTTATTTCTACGGCTATTTCACCAAATGCCACTGAACACTTTAATAATTCACCAAATGCCATCAAGGTTTTCAAAATTCACCAAATGCCACTCAGTTTTTAAATTATTCACCGAGTGCCATTAATGACTAACGACCGTTAACTTTGTTAGTCATTAGGGTTTTATCATGACACATGTCATGATATGATTGGTCCATTTATCTTAATTCATAAAAATTAAAAGAAAAACAAAAAATTAAATAAAAAAACAAAAAAAAACCCGAAATTTTCCCATCCACCTTTCCACCACCGCCAAACCCTAGCCCCTCCCCTTATCTTGCCAGAAAACGACCGGTCACCCCCTTAACCACCAAAAAACGGCCGGCCGGCCCTTTAAACCTAACCTGACCCACCGCCGACCCCCAAAACAACCCACACAACTTGCCTCGACCCCAAAAACCACTAACACGAGCTTTGATCAAAACACCTAGCGTTTTCCGACCACCGCGCAAAACCACTCCTCCTATACTCTACCCTTAAAACGACGAAATCGGCTATAGAAATCGACCATTCTGGATTTCCTTGGTCGATTTCGGCTGTTTGAGGGTAAAGGGTTTCCACAGTCTGGTTATATTATGGGTTTCCATGGTCGGTTTCGGTGGCTATGGTGATGCGTCGTGTTGGTGCGTGAGGTGGTTGCGGGGATTGGGGAGGGGATCAGGGCAAGGGTTTTCGGGTAGGAGGAGTTCTGTGGGTCATCGTCTGGGTGCTGGAGTCGGGTAGGCAGAGTTCTGGGCATTGCGTGAGACGGTTGCGGTGGCTGGGGAGCTGTTTTGGGAGGAGGAAAGGGGGATTAAGTGGAGTCGGCAGTTTTGGTGGTGTCAAGGGATTCCAGCGGGAGGTCTGGGTGTTCCGGTAGGAGGTTAAGGAGTTCCAGCGGTTGGCTTTGGCAGGTGGTTACGGCGGTGGGGCTGGGTTGGGTTAGGATTTAGAGTTTTTTTTTTTATTTTTTTATTTTTATTTATATTTTTTAAACCAATAGCTGACTGACACGTGTCCATATGTGTCATGATTAATCCCTAATGACTAACGAAGTTAACTCCGTTAATCATTAACGACACTTGGTGAATTTTTTAAAACTCAGTGGCATTTGGTGAATTTTGAAAACCTTGATGGCATTTGGTGAATTATTAAAGTGCTCAGTGGCATTTGGTGAAATAGCCGTTATTTCTATTCTTATTGATAAGATGTTCATGTTACTGTGGTGCATATGTACTCAGCTTTTGCTGATTCGTACTTTTGTGTTTGTGTTTGGCTTTCCTTTGGTTGGTCCTACTATGACCCATTTATATGGTGAGTAGACGGTTGAAATAAAGAGGAAGTGACAGGTACTTGAAGCATGAAGAGCATGATGGGAATGAGTACCGAGAGTTTCTTGTTATGCTTTCCTAGCGTTATGTTTTGAATTATTTTAATATGGACTAATCTTATGTGTTGATTAAAGTTGGATTTTAAAAGGGCCATGTTTGGAATGGTTCCAACTTGTGATTTAATTACTTTTATTTATGGTTTGAGGTTGTGAACTTGAGTTTTATTCTGAAAGTTGGTTTTTATTTTAGACTTCCGTTGTGTGACTTTTAAAAATAGCCTTAGCCGTTATCACGGTAGCGGTAATATTTTGGTTATTTCCTTAAAATAGTTTTAATTAGAATAAAAAGAGTGATTTAAATAAGGAAATTTCCGGGGTATTACAAAGTGGTATCTGGGAGTTTGGTTGGATTTTATTACCATTAAAGCCATAATATTTTTTTAGGTACCTATATTTTTAAAATCTTGGCCAAGTGCTTATTTAACAAGTTTGAAATTATTTTATAAAGTTAAATTTTTTTTTTTTTAGTTAAGGGGGTCCAAAATTTATTTTTAGAGGAGGGCCAATTTTTTATTTTTTATTTTTTTATTTTTTTTTTTATTTTCAAAGGTCCGGATTTTTTTTATTTGCTCAAATAAATATTTTTGAAAATGTTTTTGAATCTAAATTAAATTATGTGTGCGGGTATGCGAAGGATTCAAGGTATGTAATTATGTGTTAATTGCTTTTAAATCATGTTGTGAGATTTGGGCAGGAAAGAACGGGCATATATGCTAGAATTATATGTCTTCCTATGTGCATATTTCATTTATATGAGGTGTTCAAGCATGCTGAATGATAATATGTATTTATGTGAAAGTATGTCTATGTGTGGTGACATAAATTGTATGATTGAACACCAAACTTAAATTTTTGCAAAGAACTGTATACTTGATTAAATAAAGAATTTTCTTTATTGAGTTATAACCTGAAATACCTTGCAGGATGTTTGATTTGCCTAGTAAATTTTCCTCCATGGGTACTCTGGTCAAGAAAGACTATGAGCATGTTTGGGATTACATTCGCAGAATTCGATTTTATTGTACTTATAGATCTGATGTGTTTGGGGAGCGTCACCTAGACCAACCTGATTATGTCTCAGCCATGATTGTTCACTGTTTACCTAATTATCTACTTTATGAGGCTATTAAGAGTCGATTTTGTGATTTCCACTTGCCTAATGGTGTAGCTAACTATACCAAGTATAAGGATTCTAATGGTCAGTGGGGAGTAGATTGAGATATTTATATCGTTACATTGCTCACAAGGAATTTATCCATCTTAACCCTGAATATGCTTCTCAACCTCCTCCTTGCCATAACTTTGGTGATCCAATTCCACACCAATATGCGCCTTATTACTCTTCAGAAAATGGTGATCCCATGTCTGAGTTAGAACCTGAGCAGAGTTATGAGAACCAAGGTGAACCTTTGGAGCAGGATAGTGAGTATGGAGTTTCTTCTTGTCAAGTTATTTCTGATCCAAATCCTCCAAGTCCTCTAGTGATTGTCAATTTAGAAACCGATGAGTCTGAGGAAGGCCCTAAGGAAGATGAAGATGATGATGATGCAATGATGGTGACAATGGAGTGATCCTGAGTATAATCCAAAGTAGTACAGAGAGATCAAAGACAAGATTGACAATGTCAATATTTGAGGATTATAGATTAACTTTTCTTTAGCGTTTCGAGATTTATTCTTTATTCATAGTTATAGTTTAATAAAGTTGTGTGAGTAATACGTAGAAAAGCTACAATTGGGATGTTTCAAACATTTCTTTTTCCTATTTCAATAAAAGTATTATGATTTCATTTTAATCAATCCTTTCTCTTTATATAAGCTTATCAAACATAAATTTTTATTTATTGCTTTCTGTAAATGGTACCAAGGGAGATGACTCAAGAATATTTTGTGGTGTGCTTATTTAAGTGATATGGTTGCATGACAACCAATACAAAGTGTTGAATTATTAGTAGGAGAATTGAGCAGTTGCTTCTACTATAATTCAAAATGATTGCTTGTATGCTTGAATTCAAGTAGTATATAGTAATTGCTTAGTTGCAAGAGAGTTCCGACCTACCTAATAGTAGTCATTTCTTTATTCAGGAGATCTAGAATGGCAGGAGGAAACAACTATAACAATGATCTGAATGAAGTAGTAAGGCAATTAGGTGTTGTAGCTCAACAGTTAGCTGAGAGGAATAATAATAATCCAGACCCTGCTGGAGAGTTATTTAAGAAGATAGCCCAAAGCAAACCTCCTATCTATCAGGGAGAACCGGACCCAACTGTCCTTGAGAACTGGTTGAGAGATTTTGATAAGTTTTTTGTGGCAGTAGCATATCCTAATGAGTCCAAAGTGAGTAGTGCAGCTTACTACCTAAGGGGTGAGGTAGATTTATGGTGGTAGCAAAATGAGCAAATCGTGTGAGCTTTACTTAACTTTGGATGGAATGTGTTTAAAAAGCAAGTGAGGGATAAGTTTTACCCTATGTTTCTGCAGAAGCAAAAAGCTGATGAGTTCTTGGAACTTAAGATGGGGAATACGTCGGTGATTGAGTATTACACTAAGTTTATCGAGTTGTCTAAATTTGCTGAGGATATTGTGACTACTGTTAGGGAGAAAGCTAGAAGGTTTGAGAAAGGATTGCCACTTACTCTCCAAGGGAAGTTGTTAGGACAAGTGTTTGACAACTTGGATGAGTTGTATGGTAAGGCAGCACATTTACATGCATTAGAGTTGAAGGAGAAAGCTGAAAAGGCCGAGTTGGAAGCTAGGGAGAAAAGAAAGGAGTCTATGACTAGTTTTGGACCATCTGCAAACTTGAATAACTATAAGAGGTAGAAGTTTAACAACCACCAAGGAAATAACTTCCAGAATAATAGGAACAACCAAGGTGGGCGAAATTTTCCTAAGAAATAGGAACCAACCCGGAGATCGTAAGCAAAGAGTATACTACTGTAAGAGATGTTCCAACAACCACCCAGGGAAAGACTGTGAGGGTAACCTGGTCAATTGTAACCTATGAAACAAGCAAGGGCACAGGGCATATGAGTGTTTTTCTAAGAACAAGGGAAATCAGGGAAACAATCAACCTAGGGGTAATGGACAAAACTGGAATCAACAGAAAGGTGGTCAGGGTAACAATGGGAATCAGATGAACAAGGGAGAACAGTTTCAGAATGGGAATAAGAACACCAATGGAGGTAGCACACAAGTTAAGGGTGGAACACCAGGAAAGCTTAATGTGATGGGATCGCGAGAGGCCGAGGCGGCAAAAGATGCTATCACTGGTACATTTTCTATAAACTTAGTTCTTGTTAAAGTTTTGTTTGATTCTAGTGCAACATACTCTTTCATTTCTAAAGTTATACTTCCAAAACTATCAAACTGTAGATGACATAGATATTCCTATAGAACTTCCAACTATTTACCCTTGAATTTTGCACATGCCTTGTACTTTTTTCCACTTTCTCTCTCTAACTTTTGTCTATGATTGTACTTTCCACTTTTATTAATGTACTTTATCCACTTTCTCCTCCTATCTCTTAAATACCGTGAAAAAACACAAGCAAGAAGTCAGGCAGAGGAGTCGGCACCCTCAAATTTGACGCAATCCTTGCCCTCCTTCCTGAGGTACAATTATCTTGTGTGCTTTAACTTTTTTGTGTAACTCTTCAAGTCACTTGATTATAATGTTTTGCGAATTTGACGGATGCAGGACATGCTGCGAGTAAACAGACTTAAAAAACCGTTTAACGAGAATACCAAAGAGGTAAAGGCTGTAAATGCTCGGGCTGCCTCTACTTTAGATAAGGCCATCTTTGAGATTTCTCAAAATGAGCTACTGACCAGTGATATACTATATTATCAGGCGACGACCAATCTGCAGGTCAAGGCCGATCTGGACTCAGTAACAAGGCGGATCTCCAAGCTAGAGAAGGAGGTTAAGGATCTCAAAACCAAGCTCGAACCCCTCCAGGAGGCGGACAAAGTAGCAGACCAACTCCGCACCCGGGTAGAGGCCCTTAAGAGGAAGCTGCAAAATCAAGAAACCCAACTCAGCAAGAAGTATACATCTTGGGCCGAGGAGGAGAAGAAGGTCCTGATTAAGAACATGATGGACGACTATGATGCTATCTTAAGAAGATGACTTGGTTGTCCCTCTGCCCTGGTTCTGACAATAGCGCATGTAAGCATCAATTCGAAGCTGCCTCCTTTGAATTCAATGATGCGCTTTTAAAGAAAGCTTAAGAGGAAGCGGAGGCAGAGGGTGAGGAGGAGTCGTCCGACTCTACTGAGGGGTTGTCCGGGCAGTCTGATCAGGAGGAGGAGCCGGCAAAGGAAAATGAAAAGCAGTCGTTTGCGGGAAACAAGGATGATGCGACTGCTAATATTTATCATGCTTTTTCGGCCTGCTAGCCGAGTATTTGTGTATCTTTACCGACAAAGGGGTCGGGTAACTCAACAATTTCTGCCGGATATTCCAGTTAACTTTTTTTTACAGTCGACCATGGGGTCGGCTATTTTAATTAATGAATTATCCGGCCATGAGATCGGTTCTATCATATTGCGCTTGCTTTAAAATTTTTAAAGTTTTTGATATGCATAGATATTTAATAAAGTGTTTAACTTGCCTGTATGCTATGCAATTTTTACTATACCGGACATTTTTGCCCCTGGCCAACTGTGCAATTGGTTTCAAAGGTGAATTGATTGACTTAGAAACTATTGATACTTGAAGAGAGTATGATTAATTTCCGAGTCAATCAATCACTATGGTGATTGCCCCAAACCTAGCGGACAGTCAGCCATCGAGCAAATGGGTAAGTATTAATATTATCCGGCCATTGGCCTCGTTACGCCGTTTAAAACGAACAACACTTAGTTGCTAATTTTTTGGACTTAGCTTATATTTATTATGTAGACTTTGATCGCATGCACTGCCTTAGAGCAATGATAGGCGTTTTTCGGTATGTGTACCGGAGCATCAAAATGAAATAGTAGCTGGTTACCATTTGTTATATAACAGGAGGTAGCTCTCAGCTTTTTAGGTTTCATATTATATCAAGTCAAACACCTACGAGCTTATCTTAATCCATACAGCCGGTAAAGCCGTTTGTTTTAACGTTTATAGAGCAATGTACCACCCGAATGGGAGATGCTCTCTACGACAAAGTCACCCAAATGGATGTCGCTAGATGTCTTACTCATGTTGGAGTAGACGGTTAGGTTAGATTAGGCCGCCTGCACATTGTACAGGCGGTGTTCCCATTGGGAGACTAATCTAAACAGAACATGAATAATCAAAGTTTGAAAATAAAAAGCAACTTTTTCATTGATAAGCCTTTCATTTACAAAAAATTTACAAGTCTAAGAAGTATCCTTCTTTAAGTTATCTACATTCCAAGTTCTAGCTAGTTGCCTGCCGTCTAGAGTTTCCAGCCGGTAGGTGCCGCCTCCTACTTCTTCGCGAATCTGGTAAGGGCCTTCCCAATTGGGTGTCAACTTGCGTTGCTCATTGGCCTTATCGGTTGTCTCCATTTTTCGTAGCACAAAGTCCCCTACTTTTAAGGGTCGTTTATGTACTCTTTTTCTTTAGGCTCTTGTCATTCTCAGACGGTAAATTTCATGACGCAAGGCGGGATTGCCCCTGCGTTTTCGGAGTGAGTCTAGTGCTAGCCGCATGGCCTCCCAATTTACCCCTTCATCATATAGCATGACTCAAAAGGTTGGTTATAGTGCTCAATAGGCAAGACGACCTCTGCACCATACACCGTGAGAAATGGGGTTTTACCAGTTGCCCCTTTTTTTGCTGTTCTGATGGCCCATAGGACATGAGTTAGCTCTTCTGTCCTTAAGCCGCTAGATCTTTCTATTTTCTTCTTCATACCGTCTGAGATTAACTTGTTGAAGGCTTCAACTTGGCCGTTTTCTTGGGTTCGGCCGATTGATGCAAAACAATGTTAGATCCCTTGATCTCCCAACCAATTTTTGAGGGTAGGCGTCTCAAACTGAGGGCCATTGTCAAATACCATAGACATAGGTACCTCGAACCAGGTGATGTTGTCCTCCAGATGAAAGAGATGACATCATTAGTCTTGATGTTCTTGACCGCCTCTACCTCTACCCATTTTGTGAAGTAGTCAACAACAACTAGAATGTACCGCCGTCCGCCTAGCGCAGGAGTGTATGGGCCTAGCATTTCCATGCCTCATTTGGAAAATGGAACCAAGCTATAAATGGCCGTGAGACCGGTGGCTGGAGGGTGGATCAGCTTGCCAAACCGTTGACACTTATCACACTTCTTCACCATTTCCATGGTGTATGCTTCAAGCGTTGGCTAAAAGTAGCCCTGGCGCTTGGCCCAAACTGCTAGTGACATGCCGCCTATATGGGAGGCACGGTAGCCCGAATGTAATTCATCTAGAATTTCTTGCCCCTTTTCAGGGGTGATACACTTCAATAAAGGCTTTAGGAAGCCTTCTTGAAGAGTTCTCCATTTCGGAGTTCAAAGTTGGCCGCACGTTTTTTCAATACTGCCATTTCTGGATACGTATCCGGCAGGGTGTCGTCTAGTAGGTAGGCCCGGATGCCATCCATCCAGGTTGAGCTTAGGTCTAGTACTCTAATGGGATCCTCTTCGATACTTTGTTTTTCCATTACTTCCCAGAAAACTGACCGAGGCGTATCACAAGAGGCGGATGATGCCAGTTTTGACAATGCATCCGCTTGATTATTCTCAGATTTAGGCACTTGACTTAAGTGAAATTCATCTTGTGTCCCAGCTTCATCTTTGGTCGCCTGCAAATATTTGATCATAGCCGGATGGGTGGCCTCATAGTCACCATGAACTGGCTTGCACATGCGGATGCCCATGCCGCCTTGCACATGCGGATGCCGGCTAGCAGAGCTTCATGCTCCGCCTCATCATTTGAGGCTTGGAACTTGAACAGTAGTGCATATTCGTACTTGTCCCCTTCAGGAGACTGACATATAGTCCCTGCGCCACATCCGTTCATGGTAGAGATCCCGTCTAAATACCTTTCCAAACCTGGTTAAGATTCTCCGGTGCAGACGGCCTTGTCATTTCGACAATGAAGTCGACAAATGCCTGACCCTTCACTGCTTTCCTTGGTTTGAAAGTGATTTCAAGACGACTTTGCATTTCAACAGCCCATTTGAGCATCCTACCGGATGACTCTAGAGTTATCATTGGCCGCTTCAGGGGTTGGTCTATGTAGACAACAACCGGATGTGTAAAGAAGTAAGGCTTCAACTTCTTGACTGCCATAAAATGTAACACCCCAATAATTCTCTCTTCAAATTTGTAAATACCTTGAATAAAATCCAAGAGAATTACTGACGTGCTACTGCCACGTGTTCAAACGTTAAGGCTATTTCAGAATTTAACAGCGGAATCTAGTTCAATTAAATTAAAGTTTCAAACCAACAATTAAAAACCAAATTAAATCTTACAAGTTGGAACCATTAAGTCCCTTGTTCAAAACCTAGTTAACAAATTAGCATATAAATCAAAGCAGAGTTTGAGAAAGTTTAATGTATGTGCGCGAAATAAAATATAAGTAGAAACCAACTCTCCACTCAATTTCCCATTACTTGATGCAAGTCCCACTTTATGCAAATACCTGTGATTAATCTGCTCCCCAATATTACAAGTGTAAAAATTGGATCATAATAGGGTCATTGAAAGAAGAAAGTCATGACCAAAGAAAAGCACACAAAAGCACGCAATCAGCAACGCTGAGTACATACAGGCTACGGAATATAAAAAGAAAGTATCCCTAGCATGCTACTAACAATCATTCATGACACGTAATTTAATTAACGACTCAATCATTACTAAGACTTCATTATTTAATGACAATGTATTAATTTCATTATAAACTTTGGATTAAGCAATAGAAAAGGTTGTCCTCCTGTAGGGAATATTTCAAGCATCCCACACTTGAGCCCCACTGTGATCATACACTTAAGCATGGTGGCGTCCAAATGGAAGGAAGCTAGAGTAAAAGAGTCGCCAACAAGTTTTAGGAACTTGTAAACCATTCACAGGGTGAAGGTTACACCCCTTCACGATCCATGAGATCGCTAACTCCATAGTGGTCTGGAACCATGATTGGATATTCAGGGATGAAGGTACAAATCCAACCTAAAAGAGATTGAACCTGCCCTAAAAATAGGCCTCTACTTTATTCTTCTCATATTCATGTGCGCTTTTTGACTAACATACAATCAATAGATTAACCCTAAACCTGTTTAATCTATGTTGGTTGAATATCAATGCACAAACAAATCTATTATTGGCGATCACTTGAATTATAATCATGTTAACCTAAGCAAGATTATTAATTATCTTATTAAACGTGATTACAAGTACAAATTCCCTTTAAACATGCATAAAAGACGTGATCAAGTAATAACAATAATAATATCAAGCAACAATAATAATGACAACCATCATCATCATAATATTCTCAATCTCATGAAAGCATAGTGATATTAGCAAGATCCTAGGCATGATACTAACAAGATTAATTACAAATCCTAACATGTCACTAAGCAATAAAGATCAAATTTTTATCCCTAACATGTTACTAACATGATATTAGAAAGAATAGGAAGCAACCTAAACATGATACTAGCAACATACATGATATTAGAAATCTTAGTTATTACCCTAAACTTGATACTAGGAATCATAAAGACATCATAACATGATACTAGGAATTAAAACAATCAAAGCATGATTTCTATATCAAAATAATAACAATTAAATTACTTACTTGGATGCCTCGTATCTCTTTCTAATAATAAAATACACACGTTAGTAACTTCAAGGAAAATAATAAATCAAACAATTAAATTAAATAATTGAAATAGGGATTTGGGACCAAACCCTCAGAAATTATTAACTTTTCACGTCTAGGGCGAAGGCAACTTCGAACTTGGCTAGGTGTGTCTAGAACTAATGTATGCGGTGTGGTGTTTGTGAAAAAGCTAGTTTAGAAAGCTAGAGAGAGAAAGAATAAGCTATTGCTTAAGAGAGAGAATTAGAGAATTTTGGGGTGATTTGAAAACGGAGGTCTAAAACCCTATTTATAAGAAAACAGTCCAAAAACTGATAGAAAGAGTAAGAATTCGAATTGGAATAAAATTGGTTATATCGTATGGCGACAGACACTATCGTCTGGCGTTGGGACAATTTTTTACAAATTTTGTTTTTATCATATCTTTTGATCCAGAAGTCCAAATAAGGCATATAATATGTCATTGGAAAGCTCTTGAAGTCTACTTTCCAACCGAATTAGAAGCATATTAAAATATTCTGTAGAATAAAAGATATGGCCAAAATAGTGGAATAGTGTCAGTTTTGGATAGAGTTTCGTATTCCTTTCACATCTTTTTCGTTATAGCTTGGAATTAATATTATAATATATCATTGGAAAGATAATTTCAAGATCTGTCCAACTGTATAAGATTTAGATAAAAATTATGAGGCACGAAAAAAAGATATGATCATTTTTGATTTCGCACAGGACAAGGACTCTCAAAAAGAGGAGTTTTATTCAATTTCGAATTCTTTTATCTTATCTTTTCAAAAAAGGATAATTAAGATCTTTTAGAAACTTATAGAAACTTCTAATAAATCCTAATTATTTTAGGAATAGGATTAAACCTTTCGACCCTGCACATGATCATTGGGCCATAGGTAAAATCCGATTTGAGCTCAGTTTGGTATTTGGGCCATAACTTCCTCATTATTCATCGAAATTGGGCTTATAATATATCGTTGGAAAGGTCTTTTCAAGCCCCATCCAACTACACCATTATTGGACCCTTATCATGTACCAAACTAAACTGGAGTGGAAGTTTTCCATAAATAGGGTAAGAAAAGAAATACTTTCAAAAACAGAAAGCATGATTTTTATTAAAATGACCGCATCGCAAGAATTTTCACACTTTCACCTTGTTCGATAATCAAGTGACGTGAAAAGTATTCATCACTGAGTTTGGTTTTGGGGAGACACATTTGGATGTCTACACCTCCCATGTCCCAATTTGGAACATCAATAAAATAAAAACCCCATGCCTCCTTTCGGAAATATCAATAAACATCCAATGGCGACGGGCGCGAATCCGTGGCCATAGCTAGTATGAGATCTCATCTAACTCCTTATATTTTTTTAAAAGAATTTGTAAACAAAAGACTCGTAGATCAAACAGCCTCTAAAAAGTACACGGCTAATACCCCGTGAACCCCAACCCCTGTTTGTCAATACTCCAGATGTGCACAAATCCAGAGTTTTATTGCTCATCCATCTTGCACTTTACGTGATTTACAAATTTAGACTTGGTGATGACTCATATGTAACACAATAAGATTAATCAAATATGATAACTTGTTATTTGGTATGATTTTAGGATACTTTTGAACCTTGTTTTCGTTTTTATTCGGCATCAAAGTTCATTATTTATCCTATTTTTATGCAAATTTTGTACCGTTCATGCTTCACGGGTTATTTGTGTTTTTGATGTAATGTAGCTATTTTTAGCACTATGGATGTGATCAAGCATGAGTGAGAAAGGAGAAGGGCAAGATTGGTTGATGGAGCAATGGAGGAAGAAGAATGAGTGCCTTAAAGACAAATGAAAAGCTTTTAGAAAGCCTTGAAGGGTTGTTTGCACAATGGTGATAGAGCAATGGAGGAAGAAGAATGAGTGCCTTAAAGACAAATGAAAAGATTTTGGAAAGCCTTGAAGGGTTGTTTACACAAGGGTCAACTTCAATTGACCATAACTTTTGTTTTACTCAACTTTTTGAAGTGATTTAAATTGGAGATTTAAGTTCGTCTCAAGAGCTTTCCAACGACTGGTCACAAATTCATTTCTGACAAGAAACAAAGGGTTACAGCCTCTCGAAGTCAAGATGTTCATGCAGGGGTTTCTGCACGGACGTGCAACAAAATGGCACGCCCGTGCAATGCTACACGTCCGTGCCAAAATCTGCACATCCGCGCAGGCCTTGGCACATTTTTACCTCTCTTGCACGTCCGTGCCAACTTTGGCACGTCCGTGCAAGCCTGTTTTCAGGCTTCTTCTCGTTTTCTCCGTCTTTTTTATTTGGGGTAATATAAATACCTTCTTAGCTCCGATTGTTGGAGGGGAGGATCTTCTTAGTTTAGTTAGCTTAGGTTAGGGTTTTTAGAGAGAGAAACTCTCATTTTCTAGAGAGAGAAAGTGGGAAAACTTGTTGAAAGCTTGGAATATGAAAAATTGAAGGAAAGAGACTTGAAGATTTGATTATTTCTTGCATTATCAATGAGAATTTCTTAATCTCTTTCTCATTTTATTGATTTAATTCCTTATTTTGGTATCTTTTCTAGTTTTATTACTTGTTTATGTTAAATTAGTGTTTGATTTCATGTTCTTAGTTGTTAACTCCTTTAGTTTTTCAATTTATAATGATTTGTGAGTAGTTCTTTTACTTGGGATGGTTGAAACCATTGATGAATTCACAAATAATTGTTTGCACGTGTTAATTTAGCTAATGTGGGGTATTAATTAGTTGAGCTTAAGTGGTTTAATTGTTAATTCTTGTAAGTGGCCGTTGCTAGAACTATTTATCTAAGCTTTCTCAACGAAGGATCGAGAGATGAACTTGAGTTAGCTCCCTTATGCTTAATTGACTTGAAATGCCATGAGAATAGGAATTTCCATTCAAGGGAATGTTTATGTCATCGTGATTATACTTTAACACTTGTTTTATGCTTTGTAACCACGAGAGTAGGTTGTATTCATGATTCAAGTAATCCCTCTAGCTTGAGAGAGTAGTTGGGTGCCTTAGATGACTTCCCCTAATTTATCCCAAATTTCTATGTTTTGTATGTTAAATTGTAGTTTGTGAATGACTTAATTGGTGGATACCTTCCCAAGATCCTTTTTATTATTGTTTGTAGTTTTTCTATATAACTCTAAACCCAAAAAGACTTGATTTAGCTTATCACAAATTGATATTTGTTAAGTGCTCCCCTTAGTCCTTGTGGGATCGACCCTTACTTTCCCTTTCTACCCATTAGAGAGACCAAGTTAGGTTTTAATCTTTGGTAGGCTCGACGATGGCCTATCAATCATTCAATCATTCAAGTTTTCAATTCAATTCTTGATTCATTAGTGACAAGCAATAATTATTATTGGATCCTTTAACTAACTCGGTGTATAAACACCTTGAGTGCATAAGGCACCCTAAATCCTTAACCTCGTCTTGTAAGACTTTAATTCTCCCTTTACTCATTCCATTTCAAAAATCATGAACGAGTAATAAAATAATTCATTCCACATACTCACGTACCTTTGCCTCTAAGTGCATCTTGCAAAATAACGCAAAAATAATACATACAAGGTAAATTAATACACAACATACAGAAATCACAATGTATAACCAAACAATTGAGCCTAGTCTTCTCTATACATGATGCTAAGTTCTTGATACATCCCTAAACATGCTTCTAAAGGCAAGATTTCGTAACTTGTTTGTACCTTGAATAAACGAGTTGGTTCGCCACATTAAAAACTAGAAGTTGCCTTCTATGAAATCCTTTCCTAAACCAAACAAAAATAACTAAATCAACACCCAAGCAAATAAATTTACAGCAATACCAAACTATTTAAAAACCTCTTAGACTATTGAAATAATGCCTTTAATTTATTCCCAACAGTCAAAATTAATAATTCATTAGCTCACTATAAGTTTATATGTTAAAATCATGAAAATATAGTTTATAACATAAAATTCAAGCTATTTTAAAGTGAAGAACATAATATGAAAATTTAGTTTAAGATTATAAAACAACCCTATAAACATGTATTCTTGAATTAATCATTATATAGTGGGTTAGTATGTTTAAAACCCAAAAATACACCAATTCAAGGTAGTTAAAGGCTTCAAAATAATAATTATAAAATCTGAAAATTTATTATTGAGATTAAAATTTAAAGTTCAAGGCTTTATAATCATAAAATACCCACAATCATTGTTCTATGAGATTAGAAGCATTAAAATATGAAACTAACACAATTTGAACATAAAAATTAATTGAAACTTTAATAATCTGAAATTTATATATAATCAAAATAATTATGCTTTAACATAATTTAGACATAATATAATTAGATAACTTAGTTAGCACAGTTTAAACCCTAAAAGCATGAAAAATCAACATTTAAACCCTAAATTTTATACATACATAAATCTGAAATTTTTTATTATAAATAAAACATGTTATTATACATAAATTCATAATCTTTTATATCCCAAACACATAATCAAAACGTAATAATTAATAATCAAATGAAAAAAATAAATAAATAAAGATTGAAACTTTAAAAGAATCTAAGTAAGAAAGGAGAGAAAGATAGAAGAGAGAGGAAGGTGGAGGAACCGATGGTTCACACCAGCGGCAGGTGGCTTGGGTGGTGGTGCGGCGGCGGCGTTGGCAGCAGCGCAGCAGAAGAGCCGTAAGTTTTTTTTTTTTGGTTTTTTTTTCGTTATTCTGTTTCGTGAAAGAGGAGGAAGAAGTGAGGGGGGAAAATTAACGTGAGAGGGAGGAAGGGTTTGAGGGTTTTGGGGTTTTTATTTGGGCCTTGATTTCCTAATTTGATTAGGAGTATAACTTGTGGTTTGGGCTTGAGTGTTTTTTAATTAGCCAAAACTTACTAGTTTAATTAAATCTTTTCATAGAAATAATTTTATTCAATGAAATCGTAATAAAATATTTGTATAAATGATAATTAATTATATTATAATAATTTAAAAAATCTGGGGGATTACATGAAAAGAGCAAGGATAAATTTTTCAACCATTAGGTACTGTAGTTCAGCATTTCAAAGAACATGACTAATGAAATAGACCAGAAGCTGGAAGTCGTCTCGCTCAGCAAGGAGAACGACACCGAGGGCATGGTTTGAGATGGCTAGATACATGTAAAGCGCCTCTTTGGGCAAAGGGCTAACAAGCCTTGGCAAAGAGTGTAAATGTTCTTTCAATTTTTGAAAGGCCGCCTCAGCATCATCCCCCCATTCAAACATAGTCTTCTTCCTAATAGTTTGAAAGAGATAGAGGCACTTGTCACCTGACCGACCGAGGAATCTCCCCAAGGCCACCAGACAACTTGTTAACTTTAAAACTTCTTTGATAGTGCGGGGTGACTTCATGGCAATGATCGCCTGTATTTTCTCAGTGCTGGCCTTTATCCCCCTTTTATCAATTAAAAATCCAAGATACTTCTCAGACTTAACATCGAAGACACACTTCTTAGGATTGAGCATGACCTAGTGCCACCTGAGTGTGGTGAAGGTTTCTCGAAGGTTAGAAAGATGATCCGTCTGTTGCTTGGATTTGACTATCATGTCACCAATCTATGCCTTTACATTCCTCTCTATTTGATAAATGAAGACTGTATTAATCATTCGTTGAAAAGTAGCAGGCGCATTCTTCAAGCCAAACGACATCACAGTATAGCAGAATAACCCCTGATTAGTGATGAATGTCATCTTCTCTTGATCTTTCTTCCACGTATTTGATAAAAGCCAAAACAGGCGTCCATAAGTCTCATTAAAGCATGTCCGCTTGTAGAGTCGACCAAGCTGTCGATCTTTGAAAGTGGATAACTATCCTTCAGATATGCCTTATTTAGGTCTGTGTAATCAACACACATGTGCCAGGTACCATTCGACTTCTTTACAAGAACCACATTCGTAACCCAATCTGGGAAGTTACATGACCGAATGAATCCAGCATCCAGTAGCTTTTTTACTTCTCTGCCGCCTGACTCCTCTCCTTGCCGTGATTTCTTCTCTTTTGCTTAACCGGCTTCGTTTTGGGATCTACGGCGAGTTTGTGGACAGCGAGATCTGGGCTGATTCCTAGCATCTCTTCCACTTCAAAGGCAAAGATGTCTTTGAAAACTTTCAGCAAGTTGTGCAAGTCTGCACCCAATTTTGGAAAAGCAACCGTTCCCACCTTAACGGTACGCTCCAGACGTGTGTTATCCAGAGCAATATCCATGCGTTCACCAGCCAGCTGGGGATGGAGTTCATTTGACCGTTCCCAGGTCAGTGATTGCTATTGTTTTTCTTTTTTCACGGCCACCAACTGGTTGACCTTTCTCTTTTTGCCGGTTGCATCTAGAGCATGCTCGGCTTCCTTGACATTGTCAAGGTCTATTGGCTCCTCATCCTGGCCGGTTGCGGCCAGTGTTGGTTTGACATCTGAGAAGTGGCACTCTCTAGCTGTCTTCTAATCCCTGTTTAGGGAGAAAATAGACCTATCGTCACTTTCATATTTTAACAGCATGAGGTATGGGATAATGACAGCCTTGGATTCATTCAGAGTCGAATGACCCAAAATGAGATTATAGGCGGTCAGCTCCTCTATGACCAAGAATTTGACAACCATGTGGCGTCCCTTTCCTTTCTCCTCCATTCGGATGGGTAGAACAATCCGGCTGACTGGGTGCATAACCCCACCCCCAAAACAAACCAAGGGGTGAGTAACCTTGTGCATGCTGCCGGGCTTGTGCTTTAGCTTAGACAAGCACTTGTAGATGATGATGTTAGATGATCTACCTATATCAATAAGGATCCGGCCAACCAGATGGTTGGACACCTTGTATTCGATAACTATTGGCTCATCATGTAGCCGGCGGACCTTGCCCCGGTCCTTTTTAGGGAGGATGACCTCGGGGAAAGTGTTGTAGAAGCTTATCTCTCATCAACTAAGTTTACATCCATCTTCCTCAGATGGTCCTTGGTGCCCAGGATGGTTGGGCCCCCTCTAGCAAAGCCGACTTCTATTGTTTAAATCGGCTTTTTGTCAGTGTTCGAACTACTAGTAGGCTGTGCAGTCTTTCTGGATGACTGCCCTGGGTTTATCTTCAAGGTAACCTTGTGTAGGAGTTTATAGGTACTAAAAGCAGAATTTCTTGAATCACTTTCATAAGAACCTAAACCAAGATTGCATGCATAACACACAAGACACATAATCATACCTTTGAAGCGTGAAGCTATTTGATCGGCAAATGAGGGAGAGAATAGAGCCCCAAGCGTTGCTCCTCTACTTAGTCCACGGGCTTCGAACGAGCCGTCCACCAATACTAGATTGGTCGAGTGAAGGGAAAAAACACGATCACCACCTTTATCGGACAATCGACCACCGCACAAACCACCACCACCACGAGCACACAACCGGCGCAAGGGAGGAGAGAGAGCCGTGAGAGAGAGAGAGAGAGAGAGATTTGAGGGGCTTGGTTTCGTGTTTGCTAACTCAGGTTTGATCTTACTGATAACTGAATTCTTATTCAAAACCCTAGGCACCTAGTCTACTTATAATCATATTATAATTAGACTAGGTTAGAAAGCCCAAAACCCTCCGAACTCCTCTACATGGTCGGCCACCTAGGGGACGAGGCCCATCATGGGCCTTGTCGTCTAATGCTCGATCTAGGCCCTTTATGTGACCTTATATGATCCGTCCAACTGGGCTATGGCCTATTTTACTAGCCTAAAGGCCGTTAGTACCTCTAACTATGGTATAACGACGACCCAAATGAACGAACTTAATTATCTCCATAATTTGATCCATTTATATATCTAGTATGCACATGACGAAGACATAAATCCTTCAATCTCCCACTTGTCTGAGATAAGTGTGCAATATTTAAATTCCTTAAGTCAATGTGTGTCGATTTGATAATATGATTGCATCCCATGTCGAGATCATATTAATCTACAAATTGTTTCTTGAAAACTAAGTTCGAATTACAAAACCAAATGATTACTGAGTAATACATTTAAACGCGGCCACGTATTTTTTGAATTCTCCTTCTTCAAGCGGCCATGACACATTCCATAATTTAATAGGTAGACTCAATCTAATCTTGTAGCAACCAAAGCTCCCACTCAACTTTTGAAGTAACCAGGAAACACCCTTTATAATCTCCAGTTACGGGAAGATGTTTGAATGTACCACAGTTAAATAAATCATTGAATGGAATCAATGTTTCACACATGTCAAAGGAATCCACTAATATATCCGGAATTTCTATACTTGAACTTCAAAGTCGGTCAATAGTTCAATCATGTATTATTCATGCATATCCAAGTGATTGACCGAGCATCCCTATGCCCCTATAGCCCATGAAACTGCGCTATTCAATCAATCTTACATACTAGTCCGTTTATTGAAATCATTTATGTCCAGTTTAATGATTTTGAACTAGGAACTTAAATAATATATGAATTTTGTTCACCTGTGGGGTTTCATTCACCAGGTCATCAACCTGATGAGCCCATCAATTCATAATTATTTTGGGCATTTTATTTAATTTCCAAAACCATAATTAAATAAGAGAAATGATAATTTCTATTTAAACATAATTTTGTAAATGTATGTATTTCTTATGTAATATGTTTTTCTCAAAACATACACAACTTAAATTACATAACTTGCTTCATCCATGACTTTAATATGACTCTCACACCTTAGTCCATGGAAGGGGTTTAATAAGTAAACAAGTGATATTCTCACTTATAATAATACCTTGCAGATAATGACATCCCGCTAGTCACTGATCTCATAAACAAGGTGATATTTGATATCTATTCATTTGGATTTGTGATGTGACCTTGGCTCCTTTATTTTAGCAAAGGCACCGTTTTAGTCATAGGACAATTTGATCCAAAATTCCTCTTCAACTACTTTTGCGGCAGCTAAATACTCATATTCTGACATTGAGTATGCAACAGTGATCTGCTTTGAACTCTTAAAGCTCACTGTATATTTCCATTTAGACACAGAATGTATCCAGATCAACATCTAAAATCATATTGTCTGTTTGGAAATCTTACATCTGTATATCCTTTCGACAACTAATTCACTTTTGCCACCATAAACTAGAAACATTCCTTTAGTCCTTCTCAAGTACTCAAGGATTTGTTCTTAGCGGCATTTAGTATGCTTATCCTGTATTTTCTTGAAAAATGCTACACATGCACAAGTCATATGTAACATCTTGCTTTGTAAATATCATTGCATATAATGGACTCTTTTGCAAAAGCATAAGGTGCATCATCCATATGACTCAACTCAATTAGATTTTGAAGGCACTGAGTTTTATTTGAGCGTAATACCATGAAGCATGGGAAGATATCCTCTCTTAGAGTCTTGCATCTTAAACTTGTCGAGAACCTTATCAACATAATTCTCTTGATTAAGTCCAATCATTCTTGATTCCCAATATGTACTCAACATCTCCTAAGTCTTTCATATAAAAACAACTCCTTAACCATTGCTTGAATGATTCAAGCATTGATATGTCATTTAACATGAACTGTATGTCATCTACATATTAGACTAAGAAGACCAATTGCTCCCACTAAACTTCTTGTGTACACAAGTACCTTTTCGTTCTTCGAGGAAATCAAACTGTTTGATTGTCTTGTTGAAACGAATGTTCCAACTCCCTGATGCTTACTTAAATCCATTAAATTAATTTCTGAAGTTTGCAAAACTTTCTTGGAATTTCTGGATGTTTAAAAACCCTTAGGTTTTATCATATACATAAGAAAATTTCAAGAATGCGATTTTGATATCCAACTACTATACTTCGTAATCGAAAATCCGCAATCACTAGAAGAATCCGAATAGGCTTACGCATCTAATATGTTCGACCCCATTTGTAAGACTATCACAGACTAACACATCTTTACATACACGGAGTCCATTTTGGATTTCATGGCTTTAAGCCACTTCCTGAGTTGGTGGTTACCAAAGCTTGCTTGTAGGGTGTGATTTCCACACATTCCATTAGGAAATTATAGAATCCACTTTTTACCAGAATTTCAACAAGCTGTTTGTTTTTATCCTAAGTAACCTAAAATAGGTATAAGCAACAACAAAATTATTCTCTTCAACTGTTTGAAGCCTTTCATTCAAGTGGGATGATAGAAGCCTCGCTAGTTGAATTAGCTTGCTCCGACACATTATTTATCAAATCAGCTGATTTCATGCGCCCTCGTCTCTGATGTAGTGTTATCCATATCCATTTGTTGCTCGTTTTGAATCTCTTTGAGATCTAAATTTACTCCCACTTGGCTTTGTAGGAAGAGATTTCTTTCTATAAAGACACTATAGCGAGCAACAAACAATTTGTTATCTACGCGATTGTAGGAATAATACCTTTTAGTTTCCATGGCGAAACCCATGAAGAACTATTTACTTGATTTAGGGTACATTATGTCATCTTTGTAAACATTTTACGTCGATTTCATAACCTTCAATCTTGTTCAGAAAAGACAACTTTTGGAACATTTCTAATCCATAACTCTTATAACGTCTTTTCAACTACTTTGGTTGAGTTTTTGTTTAGTATATTCACAATTGTTGTTCTAATGTATATCCTCAAAACGATATTTGTAAATCATTAAAGTTAATCTAGGATAGAACCGTGGAAAGAAAAGTTTGATTCCTGCTTTCTAACACACATTTCTAATTATAGTGTTCCTGGATTGTAAATGAATTCCACAATTCCCTTTAGATGATCATTAATTTTAAGTTAAATACTTATCACAACAATCATATTATGGCATTAATTTGTTTATATTAAACTGATTTTACATTTCATTCTAGAATTTTGAACATTATTTCAATGATTCCTACCTTTACTTCATTAGTGCCCTTCCCTGGGAGGGTAAGAATAACTACTATGGGTTTTGTTTCATTTTTAAAGAGTAATTATGGACATATTTACTTAAATCGTTAGTAAAAGCAATGAAATAGTTAAATCTCTTGCTAACTTTGAACTTATTGGTCCACACACATCATATGTATGATTTCCGAAAAGGTCATTAGCTCCTTCACCCTTTCAACTAAAAGGTGACTTAGTCATCTTACCTTATCAAGCATGACTTTTAATTCTCAAGTGATTCATAATCAAATAAGAATGAGAGTCCATCAAATTGTATCTTTGGATGTGCAATTGGTTTATGTGACCTAACCTTACTTTGTTATAAGTAAGTTTGTCTTAAATCATCTAATTTTACTTTTGTGATCTACTTATATCAATGTCATAAAATAAAATTAACTCATATCTAGAAAAATGAAAACAATTTATTACCTTGGTCATGGTTCAACACTTGTCCAAGCCAAGTAAAAACATTCAGTATCTCAACAGAAAACTGAAATACTGTCTCATAAAAAATTGGAAATTATCTAAAATCATCATAAAACAATCAAAAATTAAAACTATGAAGCTTTCTCTGGCCACTCGAACACTTTTAGTACACCTTCAAGCTCTATTTCCATGCTAGCCTCACTTCTTTACAGTTTCATGGACAACATTAATAATGTTAAGCACTGCAACTTGGTATCAAATACCTAAGTGAAAATTAAAATGTTTATAACATAATATATGAGGTTAATGCTCCATTCTTCTTGAGGAAGTCAAGGTATTTGTGGCAATTGCGCTTCCAATGCCCTTTCTTCTTGTAGTAAAAGCATTCACTTTCATCTGCAGCCTTGGCCTTTGGAGTCGCCTTAGGATTTTTAGGAGCCTTGGCAGCTTTCTTACCCTTGCCCTTAGCCTTTTGCCCTTTTTCTTGAACCCCTTTCCCTTTTGGACCCTAAGAACCTCCTTCTTAACTTCCTTAGGGATTTGTTTTTCAGCATTAACCGGCATAGCATGCAACTCATTCATAGTCTTTGTAGCATCAGACATATTAAAGTTTACGATAAACTGGTTAAAAGTTTCTGAAAGTGAGTGGAGAATGATGTCTATTGCCATCTCATCACTGTATGGGTGCCCCAGTTTTTCCATATTTTGAAGAAGGCCGATCAATTTAAAAACATGACCATGAACTGTGGTACCCTTCTCCATCTTACAATCCAGAATCTCTCGATGGAGCTCATACCTTTCAACTCGTGCCTGTTTCTTAAACAAAGCTTTGAATTCTTGCATCATGCTATATGCATCTTGGTCCTCAAAACGCTTTTGAAGACTAGGATCCATAGAAGCAATGATCAAGCAAGTGATAGGTACAATCCTGCCAAGAGTTTCCTTGTGCTTACTGATCCGTGCCATTTATGGCACCTTTAGGCTATGTTTTCTTTATATTTCTATGCTCCTTTGTAGTCTTTTATGTCATGTTTTTAGAGAATAATGCTCGATTCGCGTGTTTTTGTGTTAGTTTAGAGAAATGCATGCTTTTAATGGTTTTCTTATCATTTTATTCATTTCTCGGCTATTTCTCTTGCTTATCCGTTTCTTTGTCTTGTTTTTTAGGTACGTCGCGGGCTATATGCATGGGAATTGAAAATAGCACCCACTAGGATCAATATGCACTTTTCGGAATTGAATTTGAGTTTGAAACAAAGGAAAACGAAGGATTGCAAAGTATCAAATAGGACCTTTGTGCATTGTTTTAGTCATATCTCAAGTTCTACAGATCGGATTAGGGTGATTCAAGTTGGGTTGGATACTAGACTTGAAGAGCGTTCCAATGATAGGTCGCACGCCTTCATACAATTCTTATAACGGAAGTTAAAGCCTTTTGAAGTTGGCCTAGGAAAACTGCCGCGGGCGCGGGCTACAGTACCCGCGGGCGCGGGGTTGCTGCTGCTCCAAAACTGCCGTTTTTGGGCAGTAAGAACCCGCGGTTGTCTCGAGGGCTCCCCGAGGGCGCGGGCCTTGGCCCCGCGGGCGCGGGCTTGGGCCGCGGGCGCGGCTATCGGGGTTTCCGTCTTCCTCCGCGGGCACGGGTTTCCGGGTCTTTTACGATTTTTAAGCTTCTTTTCTCCTTTTGTTTATATAGTTTTTGGTTTTCTTTTTTCTTGATTCAGGTAATTCTTTAGTTTTAGAATAGTTTTCTCTCTCTTAGGTTGAGAGCTTCTCTCTCTAGATTAGGAGTAGTTTTAGAGAGAGAAAGTGAAGAATTTCAATGGTGATTGAGAGATTGAAGATGCAAGTATGACAATTGTGTTGGAGATCTTCCTAATTATCAATGAGCATTTCTAAACTCTATCTCATTCAATTGCTTTGTTTAATTTGATGTTTGTTTGGTTTGATTTTGATATTTGATGTTTGATTAGAGTAATTATTCTTGATATTTTGTTGATTCTTGTTCTCTATAGTTGATAGTAGATTTGATGATGATGTTTCTTGAGTAGTTTACTTGCTAGGGTGTGGGTAAACATGTGTGGTTGATGGATTGAGGTTGATTTGGGAATTTGAGTAGTTTTTGTGTTGTGATTAAATTGATTCATAGAGGTTTGCAAGTTGCATAAGTTTGATTGGAGTAGCTAACCATGATTGCTAGCATTGATTGCATGATTGAATTGATTGACATGACCACTTGATATCGGTTTGATCATAATTAGTTGAGTATTTGATTATGTTTCTTCAAATTGTTTAGCACTAGAGAAATCTATGTTAGAGAGTGTGAGGATGATTAGTTGAATGCCCCTAATTGCTCCTACTATTTGTCTTTGCATTGCTTGGATTGCTTGACTCCCTAATTAGCTTGGTTATCATGAATGCATGTTGATCCCCACTCCCCTAGTGTTTCATTTGTTTGCTTCTTGATTTAGGAAGTAGAATAGTGTCACCTTTCACCTTAGACTTCGACCTAGCTTAGGCGTTAATTAGAAATACTTGAACATAACCGTTCCTAGTGGTTCGACCCTTGACTTACCTCTATACTTGTATTTAGGTAGTTGAGTGATTATAAATTTGTTTGACCGTAGGGAGGATTAGTTTAACGACGTAGTTTTCCCCACGTCAAAATGGCGCCGTTGCCGGGGAACGGTGTCTATGTTTGAGTGTTTTTAATTGCTTGAGTCTAGGTCTTTGTGTATACTTTTCTTTTATTTCTTTTTGTTTGCTTTATAAAAATGGCATGTCTCTCATTTCCTCAATTTGACAATGAGCCCTTTTGTGAATATTTTAATAGACTAGAGAGATTTCTTGATTGTAATTGTTGTAGCCTTTGGGAAGCTTGTGAGATTTGTTATTTTGGTTTGAATGAGCAAGCTAGGGAAGAAGTTGAATGCATGTATAATAATGAATTTAGAGCATTGTCAATTGATGATGCTTGGGATTTCTATTTTTGGTTTGCTAGGGATGTTTATAATAGGGGTAATCATGATCCTAATATTGATATGAAATGTGTTGATTCTTCTAATATTAGCATGATTTCCCATGATTTGTCACATGATCCCATTAGTGAACCTAGAACACATGATTTCAACTCTATTTCCCCTTTTGTTCATGATGATGAAGTACATGCTCAAGTTGATGCTAATGGTGTGTTTCAATATTCTTCATTATTTACCATGCCTTATTGTGATATGCTTCGTTCCCTTGATGATGAATCTCATGTTCTTGATTTTGCCCCCACTCCCCAATGTGATGTATATGCTCATGATCATAATGTTGATTCTTCCAATCTTGGTTGTATTTCTTCTCCTCTTGTTGAGCCTCAACCTTCTACATCTTTTGAATCTCTTGTTGATATATTTGAATCTCAAATTAGGCACATTGAGCTTGATAATGAGTTTGGGCCTAGTAAGGAGATGATTCTTAATTCTATGAGAGGTCAATTAGAGATAATGAAAAAGAATGAGGAGCGTCTTGAGAAGGGAAAGAGAAGAAAAGAAGAGTTAGAAGGCCTATTGTCATCCTTGATGCTTATTTGTGAAAAATCCCAATTTAGTGTGTGTGTTGAGGATGATGAAGATCATTTTGAACAACCAAGAGTGTGTGAGGATCCTATTGTTGAGCATAAGAGTGAAGGAAAGGGAGTTGAGAGTGATGATGATTATGAAGATTTTGTGAATCTAAACTCCTCTTCCTTGGTTGATTATGATGAGCCTCAAGTGTATGAATGTGACTCTCCTATCCATGAGTGTTTGGACTTGTTTGAGGTTATGTCCAATGTGTTTATTGAGAGTCAAATGAAAACCCATAGCCTTTTAAGTGAGTTCATTGATGATGCTTCATGGGAGAGAGATGATTTTGAGTTATATTTGCATCCATTCATGCACGATTTTGAGGACTTGGGTTTTGAGTTTGTGGAAGGAAAAGTTGTTTATTGTGGTGCAAAGAAGGATGAGGTTGATTCCTTTGGAGTTTTTGAGCTTGAGGGAGATGTCGATTGTGAGAGGACTTCATTTGAGGACTCTATGATTGATTTTCATGCCCTCATTGGCAATGTGAGACCTTGTGTTGAGGGAGTCGCGAACCCTTTGCCTATTTCTCATACCCCTTTTTCTCAAAGGTTTGACCACATCCCCTATTGCCCTATTTTTCTCCCTTCCTTTGTTGATAAGCCTATTGGGGACTCCCTTGTCTATGATGATCTTAATGTCCCTCATTCGTCTATTGTTGAGGAAAAGGGTGATGGTGCTACCCAAAAATATTTTAGTGAGGAGGATTTGCCTTTTTCTTTTTCTTTCCATTCTTTTTTCCCCCCTTCTTCTTCTTTTTCTTCTTATTTTCTTGTTTTTCCTTTTCATCCCTCTTCTTCTTTCTTTTGGCATCTCCCTTCTCACTTGCGTGCAACGATCTTGTTGCACGTCCTTATCCCGTCATTTGCCTACCTTATATCATATGAAATGTGTAGTAGTGCATTTGACAAGCTCTTGCGTGCGTTGAATTATTATTTTCTAGAGCGGTCAAGCTTGGACCTTAAGCAAGCCTTTCTCGGGAAGTAACCCGTGTTTTATTGCTTTCATTTTATTTTCTTTTTAGACTAGATTTTATCTCATGGAAATGTTTGTATGCCTTTTGTTAGGTACATGACTTGATATACTTTGGTGCTTCAATATAGATCAAAAATCAAGGAAGGTTGACTCCTATTTTTGCTAGCATAAGGAAGGCAAATTCGATACTAGAGGTTATTAGCTTTGAAAGGTTAAATTGGGTCATTTGCGGGTATTTACACCCACCTTATATCCGGTAATATCCTTCCTTGCTCTTTCTCTAGTGGATGATGACTTGTTCGACATATGTTGGTTTGTTTGGATTGATCTCCTTGTTTTCCCCTCCCTTGAATTGTTTGATTTATGTTTGAGTGTAATGTCTCATTCAAGCTTGGGGGAGGGTATTCTATCATGTTTGGTGGGATGTTGATTCATATATGCTATGCACCTTTGTATATGCTTTTCCATGTTCTTATATTTTGAAAAACTCCAAAAAGATTTTTGTTTCTATCAAGGCAATTTTGCAATGTGTTTTGTTTTATTCTTGCTTTGGACATAATAACATTTGGACTTGTATAATTGAATGCTTTTCTTCCTAAATGGTAGTGGTGTGCACGGTTTGAGATTACGTTTGGTTGATTCTAGGATAAAGCATGCTAAGGTAGTTGTCTAGAACTAGGGGGATCATGAAGCCGGATTCTACTTGTTTGTGGCATGTTTGGTAGTTGCTCCCTTTATTCGATTTGACAACCTTAGTGAGTTTTTGCTACAACCATGTGAGATTAATATTTGTTCAAGCTTTCATCATATTCTTGCATGAGCGGCATGGATCCTTGACTTTGCAAGCCTAATCTATAAAGCTTGATGTATGATTCTTCAACCCGAGACCGAGCTATCTAGGGAGGACAAAGGCACCTTTTTCGGGGTGGTATTTTTTATTTTTAGGTTAGTTTGATTCATTTTTGTTTTTGGGTTTCCATTTGCCTTCTTGCAACCATTTGAGCCTATTTCCTTCTTTTCAAGCCACATCTTTAGTTCTTTGGCCTTTTGTTTCATTTTCTTTCTATTCTTGGTTTTTTGTGAAGCAAATTGATCATGTATGGTGGAGTTTGTGGTGGATAAGTTGGAAATTTGGTTTTTATGAGTGCTAGTTTGTGATTAAATCTTCTTTGTGAATAATGGCAAGTGTTTGAGTAAAAGCCGTCCTTAATCATAAAAGGCATGGACTAATAAATTGCATTATAGAAAAAGCCGTCCGAATTTAGCAAAAGGCGAGGACATTGCAAGTTTAAGTAAAAAAAAAAAAAAGAAAAAAAAATTGATTGAAAAAGTGAAAATTCAAAAATATTTTGATGTATTCTTTTCTCCTTCTAAGCATTGAGGACAATGCTTCATTTAAGCTTGGGGGGAGAAGCGTTTACGCTTTTTGTATATATTTCTTGTGGGTATAGCTTCAAATAAGCTTGGGGGTGTTGCTTTTGTTTGGTGATTTCTTGATCGTGTTGTTAAGGATTGATCACCCTTTTGCTTCACTTTTTAGGAAAACCGCCAAATTTTAAAAATTTTAGCCTACCTTCACCCTTTATACCTTACGTTACAACCTTGGGGAAAGACCTTTTGACCTAGAAAGTTGAGTCATTATTCGGGGGAGGGAATCATGGGTCATTGCCTAAGGAAAGGGGATGCGAAGTCAAGATGTCGAGTAGCCAAAAATTTGATTTTTTTTCCGGTTCCTTCGCGGAATCTATGAGATGCTCACTAAGGGGAGATATGAGATTAGTAGGGGGAACGCGGTAAGACTGTTTGGGATGAAAGTGGAGTGTGATAACTAGTTCCTATGCTTAGCATATTTATGTTTCAATCAACCTTAGGTATCTTATAGCGTGCACTCCCTTACTTGTTTAGAAAGATTTGCATCCACTTGTGCTTGTACATTTGCAAAAGTCCTTTCATGAACATTTGTTTGCTTTTCTTGTATTTTGTTTTCTTTTTCATGCTTTGCCTTGTTTGTATTATTATGAGAGTTATGGGTAAACTCTTAGGATACCCTTATGAGAGCATCACTCGTCCTCTAGGGCGATCTAGGGGTTTAAATGGCTTGTCTTTAGTTGCTAAAATTGACCGTGATTCCTACGAAAGTGAGTTAGTGTATATTCTCATCTTCTCTAGTTTTCTCGTTTCTTTCTTTGTTTGAATAATGTCATCATTTTTCCCTTGGGTTGGATTTTGTTTTGCTCGTTTCTTTCTTCTATAGTTTTCTCGTTTCTTTCTTTGTTTGTATTATCCGTGCCATTTATGGCACCTTTAGGCTATGTTTTCTTTATATTTCTATGCTCCTTTGTAGTCTTTTATGTCGTGTTTTTAGGGAATAATGCTCGATTCGCGTGTTTTTGTGTTAGTTTAGAGAAATGCATGCTTTTAATGGTTTTCTTATCATTTTATTCATTTCTCGGCTATTTCTCTTGCTTCTCCGTTTCTTTGTCTTGTTTTTTAGGTACGCCGCAGGCTATATGCATGGGAATTGAAAATAGCACCCACTAGGATCAATATGCACTTTTCGGAATTGAATTTGAGTTTGAAACAAAGGAAAACGAAGGATTGCAAAGTATCAAATAGGACCTTTGTGCATTGTTTTAGCCATATCTCAAGTTCTACAGATCAGATTAGGGTGATTCAAGTTGGGTTGGAAACTAGACTTGAAGAGCTTTCCAATGATAGGTCGCACGCCTTCATACGATTCTTAGAACGGAAGTTACAGCCTTTTGAAGTTGGACCAGGAAAACTGCCGCGGGCGCGGGCTACAGTACCCGCGGGCGCGGGGTTGCTGCTGCTCCAAAACTGCCGTTTTTGGGCAGTAAGCACCCGCGGTTGTCCCGAGGGCTCCCCGAGGGTGCGGGCCTTGGCCCCGCGGGCGCGGGCTTGGGCCGCGGGCGCAGCTATCGGGGTTTCCGTCTTCCTCCGCGGGCGCGGCCGAGTTCTCCGCGGGCGCGGGTTTCCGGGTCTTGTACGATTTTTAAGCTTCTTTTCTCCTTTTGTTTATATAGTTTTTGGTTTTCTTTTTTCTTGATTCAGGTAATTCTTTAGTTTTAGAATAGTTTTCTCTCTCTTAGGTTGAGAGCTTCTCTCTCTAGATTAGGAGTAGTTTTAGAGAGAGAAAGTGAAGAATTTCAATGGTGATTGCGAGATTGAAGATGCAAGTGTGACAATTGTGTTGGAGATCTTCCTAATTATCAATGAGCATTTCTAAACTCTATCTCATTCAATTGCTTTGTTTAATTTGATGTTTGTTTGGTTTGATTTTGATATTTGATGTTTGATTAGAGTAATTATTCTTGATATTTTGTTGATTCTTGTTCTCTATAGTTGATAGTAGATTTGATGATGATGTTTCTTGAGTAGTTTACTTGCTAGGGTGTGGGTAAACATGTGTGGTTGATGGATTGAGGTTGATTTGGGAATTTGAGTAGTTTTTGTGTTGTGATTAAATTGATTCATAGAGGTTTGCAAGTTGCATAAGTTTGATTGGAGTAGCTAACCATGATTGCTAGCATTGATTGCATGATTGAATTGATTGACATGACCACTTGATATCGGTTTGATCATAATTAGTTGAGTATTTGATTATGTTTCTTCAAATTGTTTAGCACTAGAGAAATATATGTTAGAGAGTGTGAGGATGATTAGTTGAATGCCCCTAATTGCTCCTACTATTTGTCTTTGCATTGCTTGGATTGCTTGACTCCCTAATTAGCTTGGTTATCATGAATGCATGTTGATCCCCACTCCCTAGTGTTTCATTTGTTTGCTTCTTGATTTAGGAAGTAGAATAGTGTCACCTTTCACCTTAGACTTCGACCTAGCTTAGGCGTTAATTAGAAATACTTGAACATAACCGTTCCTAGTGGTTCGACCCTTGACTTACCTCTATACTTGTATTTAGGTAGTTGAGTGATTATAAATTTGTTTGACCGTAGGGAGGATTAGTTTAACGACCTAGTTTTCCCCACGTCACTTACAGATCTCTACCGCAGTAGCATCTTCTAGTAAAGGACCTAGTGATGGGGTGTCAATGACATCCTCTCTACCTTCAGATTTCAGAACAAGTCTTAGCATCCTTTCCCAGTTGGAAAAGTTATCCCCTGTCAACCTACCTTCTCAAGGAATGGTCGAAGATTGTAAATGTTGTTGTCATTGTGATTACGGCTACCCATCTATTTTAAAATAAGGCAAAGTTTAATAATTATGTTTAATTAAAATTAAAGTACCATAAACGAATTATATAGGCAACTTTAAAACACTTTATTTAATATTAATTGATCCTAATTGAATTTTAAGTGATTCCAAGACCCTTTATTTGTGTAATAGTTGACCAGACTGAGGCCCTACCATCAAGCATTACATTTTCCAGGAGAGTAAACTCTAGACTGATTACAACTCTTGTAACTCTTTGTTGAATAATTAACCATCACATGTTTAATTATTACCCTTTGCTTCAAGGTTCTAAACTCTTTAGGTAATTTTATTGAGCATAACCAATTAAATATGTAGAACGTGATCTACCCAAATTACCCAAGATAACAAGTGACACTCTACTGAGGGCAACCCATCACTCACATTAAAGGATTGATGAGTATCTAATTGGAAAAGCAATCTCAATATTACTAGGACCTAGATGTATTATGTTGTGATTATTTAGTGAACCCTAGCGCATCATCAATCAACATAAATAAAATCTAACATGCATAATCTACTAATGCATAAAATAAAGCATGACATCATATGACCCTTTAGTCCTAAGAAAACTAGAAATGAAATGCTCCCTCTTGAACCTTCATGGATCTCCATCCACCTTACTCCTTTGGGCCTTCACTTCATGGGCTTCTTTGGACTAAACTATTTAAATACTAATCTATTTACTTTAAATAAATGTTACAAAATACTTAATGGTATGCAGACCGTAATTAGATTACAAAAATACATCACGATGTGCATATCGTATTTAGAATCTATGGACCATACTAGTTAAGATATAGCAGCATAATATCATATATTATATAAAAGTTCCTTATAATAAATAACTCAACATGCTTGTCTAAAATACAACATCAAATGTTCATAATTAAGTCAACGCATTTCCTAAAATATCTCATATTTTAAATCATAATTAAATAATATCATACATTATTCACGACGAATTATAAAATATCATATATTTTAATTTAGGCATGAGATAGAATCAAATCATATTTTAATCTTGGAAGATAAATTATATTTAATCTTCCATGATTATACTAATAATATTATTTAAATCAATAATTATCCTTTTAGAATATGCTCAGAATATCCTAACAAATATTATCCAAAATTAAACACTTTAATTATGGATAATCACCAAATTTAACAACTTTAAATATGGATAATATCAAATTAATCAACTTTTGAAATTTTGATTTTATCCTAAAATAAAATATTTTATCTCAAATCAAATTAATTTTATGCCAAAATAAATCTGAATTTATCTTGAAATAATTTTAAACCAAAATAATTTTTTTTTTGAAAAAACGTGCATCACACAGCTGGCCACCGTGGTTGGTTGGCTAGCCACGGTGGCTGGCTGCCTTTTCAAGCAGCCACTGCCGCAAGGGCAACAACGTGCAGCAGCACCTGCTATGGCTGTAGGCCACCGTGCGTGGCCAGCCTTGGCTAGCCACAGTGGCTGGCTGCGGTAAGCAGTCACTGCCGCAAGAAGTAGCAGCAACAGCACAGCGGCAGCAGCCGTGCAACGTTTGCACGTTGCTTCCCAACCACCCTTGGACCACCTGCCCTCCCTTCCTCCTTCTTGGACTGACCTCTAGTCGGCAGCCACCTTTAAATTTTTTTTTGTTTTTAATTTAATTAAAAATAACTTTTATTAAAATTAAATTTAAGAGTTGGAATTAAATTGGGATTAATTTTATAATGAACCATAAATCAATCCAATTAAAATTATGAAACATGAATCAAATCGAATTAGATAAAAAACTCAAGCACAAAATCATATTTTAGGGCTAGGATTTTCGAAAATCCGAAAATTAGGGTTAGGGTGTTAGAAATTTTCGAATAATTATAGGGCAATATTCGGTCCTTTTCATGGCTATATTGAGCATAATTAAATCACATTTAATCAAGGGATATTCTCAATGGTAACCCCTAATTTGTGTAACACTGAAATGTTGACCCTCTTTTTTTTTTTTTTTAATTGTACAAAATGACCTTAATTAAAAATTTATTCTCACTTATAACCTTATTTCACTAAATGGTTAATTTAAACTAAACTATGGTTATATATATTTTTTTTAAAAGAACTTTTTAAAAAAAAACCCACCAATCAGCCACCCACACGCACACCACCACCTTAAATTAAACCTGCCAGCCACCGCCACCCTCCTTCACTACCGGCGACCCTAACCCAGGAACTATGAACGCTTCCCGACCACCGCCTTTCCCTCTCTGTCCTCTGACAACACCGAAACCCACCACCGCACACCAGTTTAAACACTGACACGATTTCGATTGAAGTTGGTGGTTTCGATTTCGGGTTAGGATGGATTCGGTTTCGGGTTAGGAGGGATTTGGTTTCAGGTCTGGGTTTGGGGAGGGTGTTCGAAATCGGGTGGCTCGTCAACAGAGAGATATGGAGGTACGGCGAGCCGGCAAGTGACCATACTATGGGTCGTGGGTCGAAGGAGAAGAGGAAGTGTCGTGGGTCTGGTGGGGTTGTCGGGTTGGGGTGAGGTTGAGGTGGAGGTGGTGGATGGGAGAGGCTGATGGTGAAGGTTGCTGGAGGTGGTAGGTTGGGTGGTTTTTATTGGTTTATCTTTTTTTTTAAAAAAAAAAAAAAATCTAACCATGTTTTAATTTTTAAACCAAATAAGACTCATTAATGTTATAAGTAGGATAAATTTCTTAATGAGGGTCATTTTGTATAATTAAAAATAAAGAGGGTTACCATTTCAGTGTTACAAAAGTTGGGGGTTACCATTGAGAATTTTCCTTTAATCAATTGCAAAAGTTAAATCACATTTAATATAATAATTAAACCATAATTAAATTAATTTCTCCTTCTTAATTGATTATAAAATTATGCACATGGACTTCAAATAATCATATTATCATAATCAAGCACGTTCAAGCAAGACGGTAAGCTTACTGACACCACTGTAGGAGTTTATAGTTACAAAAAGCGGAATTTCATGAATCACATTTATAAGCACCTAAACCAAGATCGCATGCATAACACACAAGACACATAATTCTTTTGAAGCGTGAAGCTATTTGATCGGCGAATCAGGGAGAGAATAGAGCCCCAAGCGTTGCTCCTCTACTTAGTCCACGGGCTTCGAACGAGCTGTCCACCAATACTAGATTGGTCGACTGAAGGGGAAAACCATGATCACCACCTATACCGTGTCGCGGCATTTTCCACCGTGTTGCAGCAATTTCCACCGTGACACGGTGCCTGTAAAATTCTTTCGGTGGTGTAGGGAATATCCACACTTGAGCCCCACTGTGATCATGCACTTAAGCATGCTAGGGTCCAAAGGGAAGGAAGCTAGAGCAAAAGAGTCACCAACAAGTTTTAGGAACTTGTAAACCGTTCACAGGGTGAAGGTTACACCCCTTCACGATCCATGAGATCGCTAACTCCATAGTGTTCCGGAACCATGATTGGATATTCGGGGATGAAGATACAAATCCAACCTAAAAGAGATTGAACATGCCCTAAAATAGGCCTATACTTTATTCTTCTCATATTCATGTGCCCTTTTTGACTAACATACAATCAATATATTAATCCTAAACCCGTTTAGTCTACGTTGGTTGAATATTAATGCACAAACACATCTATTATTGGCGATCACTAGAATTAAAATCATATTAGCCTAAATAAAATTATTAATTATCTTATTAAGTGTGATTTAAAGTACGAATTCCCTTTAAACCTCCAAGAGAGGGCATGACCAAGAAATAATAATAATATCAAGCAATGTATAAATATCGATACAACAATCATCATGATAATATCCTCATCAAAGCATAACAATATTAGCAAGATCCTGGCATGATACTAAAATGATTAATAACAAATCCTAGCAAGTCAATAAACAATAAAAATCAAAGCTTTAGCCCTAATATGATACTAACAAGATATAAGAAATAAGAAGTAACCTAATCATGATACTAGAAAGCAATAAAAGCATCCTAACATGATACTAGGAATTAAAATAATCTAAGCATGATTCCTAAAGATATAGAGCAATGAAATAACTTACATTGTTGCCTCATATCTCTTTCTATCAAAACAATACAAATGTTAGTAACTTCAATAAAAATGTTAAATCAAACAATTAATTTAAATAATTGAAATAGGGATTTGGGACCAAACCCTCAGAAACTATCAACCTTTCACGTCTAGGGCAAAGCCAACTCCGAGCTTGGCTATGTGCATCTAAGTCTCGTGATGGACAGATGGTGTTTTGAAAAGGTTTTGAAAATTAAGAAACAGAAAGAAAGAATAAGCTTCTAGCTTTAAGAGAGATAGAATAGAAAGACGATTGTTGATGATTGTTGGTGATAAAAAACGGGGAAATAACACCCCTATCTATAGAGAAAACATCGAGAACGTCTAGCAAAGAGTCAGAATTTGACTTGAAGTAAGACAGCCCTATCGCGCCGCGATAGGCTCCTTGCAGCGCGATAGTGCGACTACGATAAAACAGCTGTACGGAGTCCTTCCCCTAATATGATTAGATGATAAGACTCCGTGTTTATCATTAATTTAAGATCAGTTTATCATTAAAATATTTGTTTTATCCAAATTAAATTCTTTATCTTTTCTAAATAAAATTATAGTAGTATAATTATTAATCCTAATCCCATTAGAATTTAAAATAACCTTCTAGATTATTCTAGAATATTAATCCTAATAGCTTTGGGAATAATAATTAATGGGCCTTCCACTTGATCATTGGGCCGTATTTAAAATTATTTTGGGCCAAATTTAGTATTTTGGCCATAAATTCCTCATTATTCCTCGGAATTGGGCTTATAATATATCGTTGGAAAGCTCTTTTCGAGCCCCATCCAACTACGTAATTATTAGACCCATATCATTGACCGAATTAAACCGGACTGGACATTTTCCATAAATAAGGTATGAAAAGAAATATTTTCGAAAAACAGAAAGAGGTATTTTTATTAAAAACAGGTGCATCACGAGACTCTTTCACATTTCACCTCGTTTGATAATCAATGACGTGGAAGATATTCATCACTGGGTTTTGTTTTTGGGGAGACATAATTAGGTGTCTACAGAAGCCCCCACTTTGACTGAGTTTGGAGAAACATAAGTTTCGAAAACAAAAGTCAAAGTAGCGATAGGGACGGAGAATGATTAAGAACGTTCTACGATCCTAAATCATTCTTGTAACGCCGATACCTGCAAACTAGCATTAGTTAAAACAGATAAAAGAGTTAAGAAACGCGTATCTTGCACCGTCGAGCACACGTCTTTGGAGTAATCAATTTTGATGTTGCATTTGTGACGACCTTCCTTAAGCCAGGGGATATCGCCTGAAGACTGCTCTGCTTGTAGCTGTCTTCACTTTTTTTTTTGCTGTGACAGTTGTTTCGGGGTTTTTTATGTCCCTCGGGAGAGTTACAGCTCTAGACTGGATTCCGCAAGGACTCCTGTACTTGCAAAGCAAAGGAGCACCGAATGGTCGGTGGTCCGCCTCCGAAGATTAAGTTAGTACGGTATTCGGAGTAAAACGTGTGGAAATTAAGTTATCTTCTCAGATTCCAAGCTCAGGTGATGTCTGTTTCTTGAGAACGACAACTCTGTAATTAATGCCAATGTAACGTCCCGTCATAAATGAGGGAAGTGTCCCTATTTATAGGGTCGTTAGGAAGTGTGCCCTCCCTAGGGTTTGATGACCTAGGGATAAGGGCACGCCGTTTTGCGGCGCCTCAAAGTTTGGGCCTTTGAAGGCCGCCTTTTCAGAAATGATATATGAGTGACACGTGTCACACGTCCTGAGAGGCCATCTGGGCGCCTCCTAGGGCGAAACATGTCGCTCTCTCATTGGTTCACTTGGGATCATTAAATTCTCCAATTTAGGAGTTGTTTGTGCTCGACACGTGTCACCATCTGGAAGGTCCAAGCTGGTGCCCCCTCTAGTAACGCTGTTTGGGCCACTTGGCGGGGTATAAAATACCCAAAACATTTTCCCCTCACAAGGGTCACGTGCTTGGCACATGACGCTTGTGACAGGTGTCAGGCTATGAATGGCCAAAAATTTACTTTTACTGTTTACTTAGTTCTAGGGTTTTACCCTGGAACATTTTACCCCCTCTATAAATAGAGGGGTTGACCTCCCTTGGATTCACATTTGCGTGAATCTTTGGGAGAATCTTTGAATTTTGACTTGCAAAGACTTTTGACTTCTTCAGCATCCGACAATCGGCCAGCTTAGTTCGCCTGCTCAAACAGACGCCCCAGACCGACGCCTCTTGTTACCTTCTTCTAAGGTAACCGCCTGATCCTTTCTTTACTTATTTCTTTGCATTTTTTCTTTTTCAAAAATGGTTGCCCAAATGCACCCGGCATGGCCTAGATTAGCGATCAGCCGGTCACCGGGGACGGCTGAATCTAGAACTGGGAGTGTCGAATGCTCGTTCGAGAACTTTCCTTTGAGTACATCTCCAAATCTGACAGTGTCTGTGCCCCTGCAGGACACGATGGCTAGAACAAAGCAGTCGACGAGGAAATATAGGATGGATGGTTCTTGGTACCATTCGGAAAGTAAGACTGTTTTTTCGGACAGCTCCATTAGGGCGCATGTCTCCGAAATTAGTAAGGAACCTCCTAGCAACGTCAGCACTCCCAGCGACTCATTTTTAGAGGAGTGTGATGAAGAATATGAGAACCTCGGGCTGAGTGGATCGGTGCCGGATGCTGAGATGGGGGAGGACACTGCTGGCACCAGCCGGTAGGCCCCCAGCTCTGAAGAGAACTCTGATGATGATTCCGCGTCATCATCCTCCAATTGGGTCTTTGTTGACTCGGAGGAGGCGCAGTCAAATCTTAAGGCTGCCCGGGAGTCCTTCTCCGTTGAGAAAGGAGAGGGCTGGGAGGAGCCGTCTACTTCCAGGCGGCATAAGCGTGCTCCTTATTATCTGCACGTTGTCGAAGGCAGGGGGAAGATCATGAAAGATGATCTTGGAAAGTTTCTTTCTACCCATGTCATGGGACATGGGTTCATTTTGTCCGTGCTGGATGCTATAGACACGGTCACCTGGCCTGAGATGGCCTGCTATGGTGACCAGTGCTTTGGCTGCTACGAGGCGGCCATCAAGGCAGGACTACGCTTCCCTCTCCATCCGGCTGTGGAGAGGATCTTAGACGGATACCAGCTGGGTATCTGGCAACTAGCCCCCAATTCTTCGGTCAACATTCTAGGCTACATTGCCGCCTGTGAGATGCTGGAGGTGGAGCCCAGCTTCGAGGCGTTTGCTCACATGCACTATTTGAGAAGAACTCCAAATTCAAGCAGGATCGGCTGGTTTACTCTAACCAGCCATACCCGTTATATGATGACCCTGGGGAAGGAGAAAAAATGAAAGGACTAGAGAACAAAGTTTTACATAGTCTCTTCCCTAGATTTCCAAAAGAACAAGCGGTACAACCGCTGGACTCAGTATCCGCCTTTCCTGGCTGGGAAAAAAGCCCTTCCGCCTGTTCCCAGGCGGGCCCAGGAGGAAATTTTTGATCGGGGCCTTTTCACTGTGTCCGTTCGAACGAATAATGAGATGGGGGTCAAAGAAGTTACCCCCCAAAGTTACATTCCTCGATTCGAGTGGCTCTTGGACGGGACGTACTTGGCCGCCTGTGGCCTTAGTACAGAGAAGAATAGGAAAGCCTTCAGAGAAAAGAGACCCGAGAGGTAGATGTCCGTTTGAATTTATCAGCTTTGTTACTCGCATTGTTTTTTATTCATTTCATTGCTAACTCTTTTTGTCGTTTGTTGCAGATATAGCAATGGCCAAGCTTCCCTCTCATAAAAAGCCGGTTGCCTCTGCAGCCTTCTACCGCTCGAACCACAAACGAGTGGATGAGCAGCCTCCAAGTGGCACTTCTCAGGTAACAAGCTCCTCAACCTTGAGATTTCTTTAATGTTAGTTGGTGTAATTTTTCTCATTCTCACATTAGAGTTCTTTGCAGGGTGGCTCATCAAAGCTTGCCCCCTTTTCTCAGCCGGTTCCCAAACTGCGCAAGCAGTCGGCTGGCGACATTTCCCAGAGTCGCAAGAAACACATTGCCTCCAAGCCAAAGAAGGGAACGGGTGCCTCCTCCCCCACTCACTCTCCCACAAAGTCGGACGCTCAGTGTAGGGAATATTTCAAGCATTAACCCAAACTTGAACCCCCCTGTGATCATACACTTAAGTATGGTGGCGTCCAAAGGGAAGGAAGCTAGAGCAAAAGAGTCGCCAACAAGTTTTAGGAACTTGTAAACCGTTCACAAGGTGAAGATTACACCCCTTAACGATCCAGGAGATCGTCAACTCCAAAAGGTCTTGAACCAAATAAGGTTTGGGGATGAGGGTATAAATCCAAACTAAAAGAGATTGAACCTGCCCTAAATAGGCCTCTACTTCATTCTTCTCGTATTCATGTGCGCTTTCTGACTAACATGCAATCAATAGATTAACCGTAAACCTGTTTATCTATGTTGGTTGAATTTAATGCACAAGCAAAACTATTATTGGTGATCACTTGAATTATAACCATATTAGCCTAAACAAGATTATTAGTTATCTTATTAAGCGTGATTACAAGTACAAATTCCCTTTAAACCTGCATAAAAGGCGTGATCAAGCAATAACAATAATATATATCAAGCAACATAATAACAATCATCATCATCATAACAATCATAATCATGTTAATAATAAAGCTTAAATATAATAGAAAGATCCGAGGCATGATACTAACAAGATTAATAACAAATCCTAGCATGTCACTAAGCATTAAAGATCAAAGCTCTAAACCTAACGTGGTACTAACATGATATTAGAAAAGAGAATAGGAAGCATCGCAGGAATCATGATAAGCATATTTGATATTATAACCTTTTCCCTAAACATGATACTAGAAAGCAATAATAACATCCTAACATGATACTAGGAATCAAACAAATTTAAACATGCTATCTACAAGAATATAGCAATAACATTACATACTTTGATGCCTCGTACCTCTTTCTAATAACAAAATACACGCGTTAGTAACTTCAAGGAAAATATAAAATCAAACAATTAAATTAAATAATTGAAATAGAGATTAGGGACCAAACCCTAAGAAATTATAACCTTTTACGTCTAGGGCGAAGGCAACTTCGAACTTGGCTAGGTGTTTCTAGATCTCGTGAATGCGGAATTTTGTAAGAGGGAAGGTTTAGAAAAAGAATAGAGAGAGAGAAAGCTTCTAGCTTTAGAGAGAAAAAGAGAGATTGTTGATTGTAGATTGTTGATTGTTGATGAAAATTGGTGAATAAAAACGGAGGTTCAGAACCCTATTTATAAGAAAACAGTCCGGAAATAGGTAGAATTTGATAAGGAATAAAACTCCACTCTGTCGCTGCAAAACCGACCTTGTCGCGTGGCGACAGCCTGGATTTCTACGCGCTTTCAACACGGAGTCCACATGTGAATCAAAATTGATTTGTAAAGTTCGTATTAAAACTGAAATCGTATTTTCCATAAAATAATATTTTATTCCAAATAAAACTTTATCAAAATATAATTATTAATTCTAATTCTATTAGGATTAAAGAGAACCTTCTAGAGAATTCTAGAAGACTATAATCAATTCTAATAATTTTAGGAATAATAAACATTGGGCCATCCCCTAGATCATTGGGCCGCATTTAAAGATCAAACCGGGCCCAGTTTAGTATTTTGGCCATAACTTCCTCATTATTCATCAGAATTGGGCTTATAATATATCGTTGGAAAGCTCTTTGCAAGGCCCATCCAACTACACTATTATTGGACCTTTGTCATGGACCAAACCAAACTGGATTGGCTGTTTTCATAAAATAGAGTTGTTTTCGAAAACAGAAAGAAAGAATTTAATAAAAACCAACTGCAACACTTGCCTTTCACACTTTCACCTTATTCGATAATCCTTTGACGCAAAAGGTATTCATCACTGGGTTTGATTTTGGGGAGACACATTTGGGTGTCTACAGAAGCCCCCACTTTGACTGAGTTTGGAGAAACACAAGTTTCGAAAACGAAAGTCAAAGTAGCGATAGGGACGGAGAATGATTAAGAACGTTCTACGATCCTAAATCATTCTTGTAACGCCGATACCTGCAAACTAGCATTAGTTAAAACAGATAAAAGAGTTAAGAAACGCGTATCTTGCACCGTCGAGCACACGTCTCTGAAAGTAACCGATTTGTTGCATTTGTTGAAGACCGCTCTTCTTGTAGCTGCCTCCTATTTCATCGAAAACAACTCTGCTTGTAGTCATTCTCCGCCACTTGTGACCATCTTCCACATCCTAGGGAACACGATCGAAGATAACTCTGCTTGTAGCCATCTTCAGTTTTTTTGTGACCTTCCTCCACATCCTAGGGAGCACGATCGAAGATAACTCTGCTTGTAGCCATCTTCATTTTTTGCGACAATACTCCGAAGAATATCACCGAAGACCAATGCCTGTTGATCTTTTAAAGCTCGCTTGAACTCTGCTTCCGTTATGCCAGTACGTCGGCGTTCCTGCTGCTTGTGAACCATTATGTCGGTGACTTGCTGTTTATGAACCATTATGTCGGTGCCTCTGCTGTTTATGAACCATTATGTCGGTGCCTCTGCTGTTTATGAACCATTATGTCGGTGCCTTGTAATGAGCCAATGTTTAGGCGCTTTAAGCTAAGACAGACGATCTTTTATCAGGTCGATCACTTGATTTAATCGTAATCGAGCCGATCACTTAAATCATGTCAAGTTGCTTAGAGGGGCTAATTGGCGTACCAAGGAACCCTAAATTGCTGCATGAGGTTCACATAACCATATTATGGAGCCTAGTATTCTGGCGCCGCTCCAGCGCTAGCCAGAACTTCTTGTCGTCGCTTTTTCTGCTTGTCGCCAGGCGACAAACTTGTCGTTTGGCGACTGAGTCGGGTTTTTTTAAATACCCTCCCTTTCTTCTTCATTTTTCCGTCGCTACTGTTCTGTTTTTCGCATTCGCTCAAGAACTTCGATCTTCTCGTTTTTGCTCAATTCTCAACCGAATTCGCTCAAACTTGTTGCAAATCAAAGCTTATTCCATCTATTTTCCCGATCCATGTAAGTTTTATTCAAACTCAACTCGGTTTTTGTTGAATTATGCGTTCTTTGTTCACGAATTTTCCGGAAATTCGAACATGTTTTTGCTTAATTCGCTTCTTTCGCTGAATTTTATGCCTTGAACTTGCTTGATTATGTTTATGCATTGCCTTGGGAGTGTTTTGAGACTTGTTTGACTCAATTTGGTGGAGAAATGACGATTCACCATTGTTGGACCTCTTGAGGTCGTGAAGAATAATGTGATCCGTTCTTGATGTTTTTACTAGTTCTTCTTGTACAATTTGTCACGATATTTGTCATAGTATTGCAAGAAATTTTTTGATTGCTTGAAAGTGCTGATTATGCTCATGTTGAAGTTGTGCTCTGTTTTTGTACTACGTACTCCATTTTTGCGAACATAGTATCATGCGGCTAGGCGAACCTTAGATACCATAGAGCCTCATTCATTATTATTTGCATAATATAGCATGGTTAGGCAACGCGGCTCTGGTTCTCAGTCAAGGGACGTACGCCAGGAGGACGAGCCCGTCGGCGAGGGTGAGGACCTCCCTACTAGACTTGGACCTCTTCCAGAGTGGGATGAGCGCACTCTTTTCTTTTCTCCTGAGCACCATATTTCCGAGCGGGTGCGACGTGGGCTCATCAACGGGAGGACTCGCGGTCATGGTTCTGGCAACAATGTCATCGGTACGCTATATAAAGTGTATTTCAGCAGAGATGAGGTGTTGCGACAGCTTTGGGAGTCCTGTGGGTTGACTCCCCTCTTTCGAGCCACTCAGGCCATGTACTCCTATGATGGGGGTAACCTCGTTGTCCGAGCTTTGGTGGAGTTCTTTTGGGATACTACCAACACCTTTCACTTTCCCTGGGGTGAGATGACGGTCACTCCTGCCGACTTCAGTCTCATCACAGGTTTGGAGTTTCGTTCTTCCCCGCTGCCTTTTGACGGTGATATTACTGTCTACTCATCGATGGTTTTGAAGTTATTGGGTCCGATAGCTGTTGGGGCCCGTGCCGAGGCTCGGCCGGGACAGCTTAGTTCCCGGTGCATCCGCCATTCCACCTTAGTAGCGGCTTTAGAGGATGATGCGACCATTCGTGACCAACGGGTGCGCATCTTTGTTCTTATTTTGCTGTCAGGGACCTTTTCTCCTGACAAGGGTAGTCGAGTGCTTCTCTACTACCTAAGAGTTGTTCGCGACCTTTCTCTAGTCGGGACGTACGACTGGGCCAGCTTGGCCTATGCTTACTTTCTTCTGGGCCTGCGACGTTCCTGCCGTCATAGGGCCTTGTTTGGAGAGGTTGCACTTTCCAGTTTCTGGAGGGTCGTAGAGGTATATTTCCATCCTTTTGAAATTAGCTCTAAACTTGTGCAAGCATTTGCTGACTTTTCCTCATCCATGTAGATTTGGTTCTATGAGTACTTCCCCTCGCTTGCACTGGTGAGACCTTCACCTCGCGAGCTTCCCGTTGGCGTTGGTTGGGGAGGTCGTGCTGGCCAGGTCGATACTGCATGCATTCGAGATCTGATCCTCTCGGTAGGTTCTCGTAAACATTTGTTTTTTGATATTACTTTTTTTTAGTGCATTGATCTTACATAGCTTTTTTGTAGGAGCCTGACGTGGTATACCGACCATGGGCTGATTTAGCTATACCTACGCTGGCCGCGCGGTATACTGCCGAGCGTCGTTACTTTCAGGGGACGTATGACGCTACATTGTATCTTGACGAGAGGGTGGCTATTCAGCACTCCTCGGATGTTTTCGTCGTCCCCACTTGCCCGCCTCAACATATGTTTCATGAGGCGTTGATGCGTGACTGTGCGAGTCGATCGTCTCCTAGCACTCCCTAGCGATCTCATGTCCATTCAAGGTAGAGTTACGAGGATGACTTGCTGCCTTTGCTAGCGCCGGCCCCTGTTTTGTCTGAGGAGGCAGCGGTATGCTTTAGTTTTTGTTTCCCTTTAGGTAGCCCCTAAGTGAATTCTAATCTTTTGAATTTTATTTTATCAGGCATGGCCTAGGGAGTTCGTCCCTCCGAGGATGTCGATCTATTACCTGGGCATGTTTGGACCGATCGAGGAGATGATTCCTCCAGCCCCTGAGGATCAGCGTTTCGTGGAGCGCTCCATTCCACGTCACCAGACTCGGGTGAGCTTATCTTATTTTTTTGCTTTTGTATTTGTTCTGTATTATCACTGACATTATTCCCTTGACAGTTTTCTCGCGAGGTGGTGACTGCTATGGCGAGGTGTATAGACGCCTTTCGTAGCCAGCTCATGAGGCTACGGGACCGAGCTACCTGTCGGAGGAGCGACGTTGAGGAGGTATCTCTCTTATCTTTCTTTTTCATTATATTTTTTCCTTAGTGTCTGACTTGATTTACCTTTGCAGGGACAGCCTATTCCTTCACCCCGCACTCGGTCGAGACCCGAGGCTAGGAGAGAGCCGAGTAGATCTGGCTCAAGGCGTCGCCGCACTTCTGATAGCGGCCGAGGTGGTCGGTCCGAGGCTGCTCCGACTGAGGGCTCAACTTCTTCACCGGAGGATGTCTTTGCTGGGCCGATGGGCCAAGGAGGTGCGACATCGGCTCCTTCGATGGGTGGTGGGACGTACGAGGTCGGCTCGTCGTCGCAGCAGCCTTTGCAGCCTCAACCGCTGTCGATGGGTGAGCTTGGGTGGACTGGCCCTGAGTTAAGATTTCCGCCGACTGACGGGTCAGGAGATGGTGAGGAGCATACTCCCCGTACTACAGCGTTCTTTGATATGATGGGCGTACCTCATCATTTACGGCCTCCGGCACCATAGTTTGTACCTGTACTTATTTTTGACTTCATGGGACTTTGTCTTTCGCATTGTATGACTCATATTGTATATACACTACTAGAATTTATATAATTAACGACAATTCAATAACGACGAACTCAAAATCTCGTCGTTGTAAGCACTATTTATCCACTTTATAACAATGACCAAAAATGTTTCTCGTGAATGACAAAGTGATTGCCGTACTTAGATATTAATAATAAGATATGTCCGTCGTTAATAATTTGGAAAAAGAAAAAAAAATTAAAAAAAAAAGTAGTTTGTCGTTAAAAAGTGACGCGGCAATAAATTTCAGAAAACCGCTAAATTGAAACTTTTTCTATCTTTATACTGCAAAAAAATTTCACGCAAAACCCTTTATTTTCCTGCCTCTTTTTGTTTTTTTTTTGGATTTCTAATTAGTTCGAAACACTTTCCACACAAAATTCACTGAAAATCAACGCTCAAGCAAATTCACTGAAAATCAACGCTCAAAGCAAATCGATCACTCAAAACAACGATCAAAGCAAATTCACTCAAAATCAAGAAATTCAAGACCTTTGTTCGTAATTATTGGTGAAACGGCTCATCAATTTTCCAAATTTGAAGCTAAAAAAGGGTTAATTTCAGACTTTCGGTAAGTTTATGTCTTTGTTTTGAATTGGGGTTTATTTCAGAATCAATTCTTGTTAATTTCAGATTGGGGTTTATTTCAAAATTGGGGTTTATTTCAGAATCGGGGTTTGAATTGGGGTGATTTCAGAATTGGGGTTTGAATCAATTCTTGTTAATCTGTTGATAATTAGGAGTTTTTCTATAGATAATGTGTATAAATTGGGTTTGAATCAATTATGGCTATGATAAATCTGAATAACTGATTTGATTAAGTTTGTTCTTATGTTTTGTTGATAATCATGTTCGTTTCCCCCTTTTCATTTTATTCTCAATTGAATTATGTTATTTGCTTTTTGGTTTGATAAATTATGTTAATAAGTACTTTGATTTTATTTTTTTGAACTTTTTAATTGTTTGCATGTTCACTTTCCAACTTCCTGATGATTCAATGTATGTATATGGATTTATTTTTTTCATGTTTTCTATAATATTGTGCAATGTCGAATGAATTTCTGGGTGTTTTGGTTGTATATTTATAGTATTTGTTAAAAAAAAATTCACAAGATTTGTTAATTTGAATTTCTGATATGTATTGTAAAAGGACAGCTTTGTTAATTTGGGTGTTTTAATGAATTTTGTATGTTAAGTTATTGAAAAAGGACATGGGTATGGGCGTATAGCTTGAGTACTGTAGAATCGGAAGGTATTAAAACTTTTATAACACCTTGTCTCCCACTGCCCTCCAATCTTCTCACTGGCACACCACATAGCTTCCCCATCAATAGTCCTAGCATCCACCCCAATCCCACATCCTATCTCTTTCAACACTCCCACATCAACATTAATTTTGATAATACCTGTGGGCGGTGTACTCCAGCAATCTTTGCCTCTAATAGTGGTCTCAGCTGGGCGCGAATCTCACCATCCATTTCAATCATGAGCTTTCCTACATACTCCAACACCTCACTAGCGCTCTTCCATTCATTCTCAAACAAACCCCAGTTTCTGGCACCACATAAGACCCCAACAAATCACCATTACCCACCTTTTCTCCTGCACACCCAACCCCTTAAAAGACTGCAGCACCCAGTCTACAAAAGACCTCCAGTTACCTTCCACAGCCTATCTAAAACCACTTGCTTCCCAGACATCCAAGGCACGCAGACAGCAGAAAATAGCATGGCAAACACTCTCATATGTCTCCTCATAAATCCTGCAGTTAGGCGAAATGCTAGAAACACTTTTGTTCAGTCCCTTATTTGTTGGTAACACTTCGTGACACGCCCTCCAGAAAAAGGTTTTAATTCTAGGGATGACCTGCATACTCCACACTCCTCTCATTTCACCAAAATATGAGCAGCTACCCCCCTCCTCTTCCCCTCCATGTATCAAATTAAACACTCACTTAACTACTCTTGATTCTAATTTCTCTTTTAGTGATATTGTTTTATATTTTGATTAGCTTCAGAGTAGTTGCAAAGTTGTAGGTCTTTTTGTAATTTCTAGGAAATCAATAATGATGTCTCAAACACTTAAAGTAGGTAAATAGACATATTTTTGAGATAAAATTAAATGATTGAATAATGGTTCTATTTATATGGAAGAAAGTTTTATCTTTATTACAAAGATTGTAAAATAAAAAAAATGATATGTAAACTAATGTTTCATTTACTAGACCTATAATTTACTAAATTAGAAGAAAAGCTATTCAAGCTGGATACATTCTAAATTTTATTAAAATCTGTCTTTTTTTTTCTTCTTATTATAAGTTAGACCATGTAATATATGCGTTGCTTTTATTAATATAATTTTTTTTAATGATGTTGACAGGAACATTATGGCTGATCCTACTGGAAATACTCGTAGACCATCTAATCTAAGATCTAAAAGAGAATATGTACCACCTCTTATGCTCGCAAAAGGACGTGGAAAGGGATTAGCAGGTCTGTATCCATTCAAAAGTAATGCTAGACCTAATGTTGATGGCATTGGGGCTAGTAGTGATCTTTTACAGAGAAGTAAACGTCCTATAACCCATTCTAGTTCTGGTGCTGATTCTCTTTGTGTTAATAAAGGTCATATAACATCAAATAAACGTCCTTTTGGTAATGTTATTAATTATGCTCCCACTATTTCTCCTAATAATGTAGAAAGAAATGTAAGAGCTTCCTTTAATCCATTACCTAACCCCCATATTCAAAATAATAATGATATGAATGTAGATGATCATAATTCATCTTCTGAGTCATGTAATGAGAATATCAATGATGATAATGAGCTACATTATTCTTCACCCGAAGATGAAGATATGCATTATCAAGAAGGCTATGCAAATTCTGATGGCCATAATAATGAGTCAAACTTTCAAGATGATGAAAATGACAATGAAATGGAGGCACATACAACAGTTCAAGGAGATGCCAGTGGTAATGCTTAAACTCTTTATAATTTGTTTAATTTTGCCCATGTCAATTAATGAACCACAATAAGTTTGCTTTTATTTTGATATAAATATTGGTTGTTTGTATTTTCTCTTTGTCATTTATTTTTTGATACTTTTAGCAATAAATTCTTTTTGTTGAAGGTGATGACCAATCTACTAGTAAGAAGAAAGCAGGGAATGAAAAAAAAAGAGGAAGAAACAAATGTAAAGAAATTGCTAGACTAAAACCCAATGAGAAGCTACATATCGAGTTCTTCAACAATCGAGCCGTATGGGAGAATCACAAAGTATTTTCAAGACATTTGGGAATCATAGTCCGAGATACTAACATTTGTCCTCTAAGAGTGCACAAATGGGATGATATTGGGGACAGAGAAAAAGATCACATGTGGACAGCAGTCACGGTAAGGATTAAGGACAATAATTTTGATGCTTTGACTTTTGTTTGCCAAGTTCTGTTTTATTTATATATTCTGAACACTTCATAACATTATCTTTTCTTAGGATGTTTTCACAAATGAAAACATGGAAACTTATAAGGAGCATGTTCTTGGGCATATGAAAGAGTTGTGGACAAATTGGAGAGGAGATCTATTAAGGTATAATGTTACAAAGAAAAAACTATCTTTAGAAGCTGCTGCTAAAGGTAATCCACCTAAGGGACTTGATAAGCAAGAGTGGAGCTGGCTCATAAAGGAAATTTTTTCAAAGGATGACTTCAAGGTATTTTTTACTTGAGCAGATAGTATGGATATATGTATTGAATTTTTTTGAGATGATAATTTTTTTTTCAGAAAAGAAGTGAAAGAAACTCTGTTAACCGAAGTAAATATCCTAAAGCGTTAATGCCACGTACTGGGAGCAAGCCTATTAGGCAAATCATTTGGGACGATCTGGTATATAATTAGTTTGGTAGTTTATATTCTAATTTGATTTCAAAATGTCAGATATTCTTGGGATAACAATAATGTGACATGTCATGATAGGGAGGAAGTAAAGGGAATAAACCTACTTTGGTTGATGTGTTTTATACCACTCGCAAAAAAGGCAATAGCCTTCCAAACGCGGAGACAATCCAGAAACATGTATGTACTTTATTTACTTTGGTTAACTTTTTTTTTCTTTTTTTTCCTTTCTTTTTTTTTCCTTTTTTTTTTTTTTTTTTTTTTTTATGTTTCTTCTTCTGTAATATTAATTTGGTCATGCTTATATATGCTGTAGGCTAAAATTCAAGAAACAATGGAAAAAGATCCATCACTTTCCTATGTCCAGGTAACTATAACTCTCTTTTGCTGTGAGTTATTAAACGTTGTGGACTACTTCAGGCTATTTTCCCTCTCCCCGTAGTGCTTGCTGATTTTGCTGTTCTATTTTTTTTATTTTGCTGTTCTGATTTTGTTAATCTGTTGTTTTGATTTTGCTGTTCCGATTTTGCTGATCTGCTATTCTGATTTTGCTGTCCTGCTGTTCTGATTTTGCTGTTCTGCTATTCTGATTTTGCTGTCCTGCTGTTCTGATTTTGCTGTCCTGCTGTTCCGATTTTGCTGTCCTGCTGTTCCGATTTTGCCGGAGACTTGAAGAACAGGTCAACTTTTATGGACTGTTGTCAAAAAACAAGAACAAACAAACAAAAACAATCCATGGACACTAATTATTTCCACACAATTTGTGTTCGTACTGTCATTTACTCATTTATAACTTGTTAACATCAATATACCGTACAATAGCTTTTAAACCTATGCAACTTATGTGTAATAAACTAATAATGTACTTTGTTATGCCTAAACTTTTAGTTAATGCTTGGAAATTATTTTGGGACTCCTTTGATAAATTTGACACACCTTTATTTGAGATTGATCATTATAGAGCACAAACTCCATCTAGAGCTAGGTACTGACTATTTCTCTCACACCAATCCCTTTTGTGATAAACTTTTTGTTTGAATCCTAGATTATTGTTCTAAACTTCTATAGTGGATGTAATTTTTCCTAATTCTTATCAGACTTAAATATCAAATTAGTAAGATAAGCAGATGTCAGAGAGGAATTTGTCTGACTTTTAAAATTAAAGGAAATGATAATAATTTTTTATCATGTAGATTTTCCATATGAATATATTAAATGATTTATATATGCCTATTGAGCAGACACTTTATTTTCCATGCATTTTAATTTCTCTATAATTAATTTTGTGTTCGGTAACATACTTTAATTTCTTTCTTTGAAACTTAGGTAGCACAAAAGGTTTTTAAATCCAAGTCTCGAGATCGTGTTGTTGGTTTAGGAGGAGGAATAACTTTAAAAGATATGATTGGACCACAACCAAGTAGAGAAGAGCTTCAAATTGAGTTGACTGCAACCCAAAAAAAAAATGAAGATCTTACAAATCATGTGGAGACTATTCAAGAAGAAAACACCGAACTTAAGAGTCGCATGGGTTTGGTTGAAGCTGAAATGAAGATGTTGAAAGATACATTGATAAAACAATTCAATGCTTCGTTTTCGAATAATGGTTCCAACACACAAACTCCGAGTACCTGATTATGCGTGCAGAGCTTTGATGGTTAAGCCCATAGATTTCAATTTCAATCATTGTTTAGTTTGTTTAAGAATTAATAAATACTTTTAGCATTAAGGTTTACTTTAGAATTTTGACATGGAGTTTTTATTTATTAATTGTGTAGTATGGACCATACTAATTTTGTATGACAATATTTTTACTTGAAATAAAAATTGTTCATGATTGCAGATATTATGTATATACTAACTAATTATTTCATCATAAAAATACAGATTCAAATAATTGTTACAGGCTAGGGCATGCAGCTCTTGTACTATATATCCATTTATAACGACAAACATTTACCGTCGTTGTTTCACAAAATTTTGAATAATTAGATGATTTTCATATGATTTAACGAGGGATAATGTGGTCGTTATTGAATAAAAGTTTGTCGTTTAATGATATTTAATTACGACAACAAGGTGCATCGTCGTTAATAAATAACGATGAAAAGATTTTTTGTCGTTCTTAAGTAACGACAAATATGAACATTGTCGTTAGTTACTAACGACGAACATCGTTGTTATAACCAATAACGAGGGAACCTGTTACATCAACTTGACGATGAAATTTTTTTTGTCGTTAATAATTTTAACGACCACTTTTTAGGCTTATAACGACAAATTTGTTTGTCGTTAAAAACCCTTTTTTTAGTAGTGATACAAACTTTTTATATTAAGCCTGTTTTATTTTATTTTTCATTTTATGTGCATGTGAGTGAGTGTGTGCATCTGTGACTTAATTTTTTGCGCAAAAGTTTCCGTCGTTTTAATTATCAATGGAGGGTATCCGACTTTCTCCCCCAAAAGAGAAAATGAAAAATAAAATGATGTCGACCAAAAAAATAAGCCTAAGCTCAATTTAATCAAAAAGGAAGAAAGGTATTATGGGATGGATTTGTATGAGGGTATTGAATAAAAGGGTGTAATATGCAAAATCAAAGTCGAATCGAAGTAAAAAAAACGCGGGTTGCATAGCGCGTGATTGTCGCTTGCTCAGACGCGTTGTCGCCACGCGTATGCTTTTGTCGCCAGGCGACAAGCTTTGTCGCCAAGCGACAGTAGTTGTCGTCAGGCGACAAACTTGTCGTTTGGCGACAGACTTGGTTTTCCAAATCCTTACAGAATTCGAAATCTGCCAAAAATTGTTTATAAATAGCCCCCAAATCTGCCGATTTCAGTATAATTCGAACAGATTAACTCAAAAAATTAATCATGGCTTTAATTAAAAAGAGTTTGTGATTTCACTCGTGAGTGGTGTCGTTCTTTAACTGCTAAGGAGAGAAAAGAACTCGACTTTTTTCATATGGGGGGTATTTATGGTATAAAGGGGGTAGATCTTGATATAGACTTCATTCATACCGCCTTAGAATATTGGGATCCTAATACTCATTGTTTTAGATTAGGCTATGATGAAATTTGCCCTTTACCAAAAGAGTTTGGTGCCATTCTAGGATTTCCTCCATTAAATCTTGTGGTAATGCCTTCGGTGAGTGAGTATTATTACAAAGATTATGAGCGTTTTCTTGACCTTAGGGGTAAAGATCTAAAAAACATAGTGCATGGTAATAATGTTGATTTAAAAGAATTTTCACGTTTTTATTTCGATAGACCACGCTCCGAATCTTTTCATGTCTATAAGAGGAGAGCTTTCCTCTTTTGCATGCTTAGCCAATATTTTCTTACTAATGGTAAAAATAATGATGGTCAAGCAATTATAATATCTGTGCTAGAACAAATTGAATCTGGGAGAAATCCAATGCCATTAATCGTTGGAGAGACTATGCTTAGTCTTGATGAATTAAAAAAGAATCCAGAAGCACCTCTTCGAGGCTCTCCAATTTTATTACAGGTAGGAAAATAATATTCTTAATTGCAGAAATTAAAAATATATTTTTGTATAGCAATACTGATTATGTGCATTGGTTTTTACAGATGTGGCTCATGGAGAGACTAGAATTGATTAGTCCTCCTGATAATATTGACAAATATACCCCCAATTGCTTTGTTCGGCCAAAGAAGCGTTTCTCCTTGAAGATGGGTCGCCATGAGTGGGGCAAAGTGTTTGCCTGTTGTGACTTCTCCATTAAATGGGTCATTCCCTGGTGGAAGCTTGAAAAGATGATTGGTTGTAATACCCAACCCTTTTGTCGTCTTCCTAGTTTGTCGAAATTGACCTTTTATTATCCCTGCAGAGCAAAGAGACAATATGGGATTGCTCAAACCATTCCTACGGGAGATCTTCGTCGCCCTTATGAATTCCCGGTTTCACAAGAAGTTGAGCGATTTGATGGGTATTGGTGTGCTAGGCCTTTATGGAAAGTGATTTCCCACAAGGCTCCACCTCCTTTGTCCAATGATGTGAAGCAATGGTTGATTAGTAGATCTCAAAAGGACCGAACCAAAATAGAGAAGTCCAATGTGAAGACTCGCCTTGGTGACAAGAAAATGCCTGCTAAGGAACACCTAGGTGAAAGAGTTGAGTTTAAAACTCCTGTGACGCCTAAAAAGAAGAGTGCTAAAAAAGACAAAGGGAAAAGAAAGGTGGACTCTTCAAAAAATAAGGTTTGGGTAGAGAAGAAGCATGGAGTTTTAGCTGTGGGAGAGACTATCCATACTAAAATCGAATGTAGAGCCTCTAATGGATGTCTCTTGGCAAAAGTGATGGATGAAAAAGAAGCCTCTGACAAAAATTGGAAAAGGATAAAGAAAGAAAAGAAAGATTAGAGTATTGCTTTTCCTTCGATTTATTAGACATGTTAAGTTAATTTTAATTTTTTAAGCTTTATTTAAATTCCATCAATGATGTAATTCTTTTACTTATTAATGCAATTTTAGCTTTTTAATTAAATTAACTTTACATTCGTTCATATGAAGTAATGAAAACAACTTAAAATATTTTTTTCGAAAAATTTCTTCAAGTACGGAAGTCGAAAAAATTTCCAGAATGCACCGAAGTTGTCCAGATATACGCAGAAAATTGGCGTCGCTCATGCGAGTCTGTCGCCAAGCTTTTCGCCTTGTCGCCTGGCGACACGCTTGTCGTCTGGCGACAATTTTTTTTTTCGATGCTGGGACGCGAAATGCTTGATAATTAAAGTGGCCGCACCCTTTTTAAAGGGTTGCCTACGTATCCTTTCTTAAGGAATCAGGCCAAACGTAGCTTTCTTGAGTGTCTTACTCAAGTAATTATGGGTAGTACTTCTTAAGTTGGTCAAGATTGGTCATGTTTGAGAATTCATTGCCGTCCATGTCGGTTAACTGAGCTGCTCCTCCTGACAGGATTGTTTTGACAATGTATGGTCCGGACCAATTGGGCCTGAATTTGCCTCTTGGATCCAACACATTCTTCCTTAGTGCTTTTAGTACCAAGTCTCCAACCTTGATGTTTCTTGTCTTGACCTTTTTGTTGAGGTGTCTAACCATACGAGTTTGGTAACATTGGGTATGATGTAAAGCTTCTAGTCGTTTTTCATCAAGTAGAATTAACTCTTCATACCGTGCTCTAGTCCATTCAACTTCATCGAGTTTACTTTCTAACGCAATGCGTAGAGAAGGTATTTCTAGTTCTAAAGGGTGTACAGCATCCATTCCATAGACTAAGGCGAATGACGTGTTTCCTGTTGACGTTCGAATTGACGTGCGATAACCCCAAAGTGCAAAATGGAGTTTGTCAGGCCAATCCTTGTAATTTTCTGTCATTTTCTCGATGATAGTTTTTAAATTTTTATTAGCTGCTTCAACTGCTCCATTTGCTTGAGGTCTGTAAGGGGAAGAATGGTGATGTAGAATACCATACGTTTGTAACAATTCTTCACATTTGGCTTGAAAGTGAGTTCCATTGTCGGTTATCATCTCATGTGGGACTCCATATCGACAAATTATGTTCCTTTCGATAAAGAATGCTACATGTTTTGCAGTGAGTTTAGCATATGATTGTGCTTCTACCCACTTTGTGAAGTAATCGATTGCTACCAAGATGTATTCGTGACCTCCTGTTCCAGGAGGTGTGATTTTTCCAATTATATCGATTCCCCATGTTGAGAATGGCCATGGTGAGGTGTAAGTGTAGAGAAGGGATGGAGGAATATGTTGCAAGTTTGCATAAATTTGGCACTTAGGGCATCTTTTTACATATTGATGGCAATCCCTATTCATGGTAGTCCAATAATATCCTTCTCGCATTATCTTTTGGACTAGCATTTTGCCATTAACATGTGTTCCACATATTCCTTCGTGGACCATTTTCATAGTTCTTTGAGCGTCCTTCTTGCCTACACATAATAAGGCTCGACCTTTAGGTACCTTTTTGTGTAGCTCATCATTTATGAGTACGTATTGGGAAGCCAAAAGTCTCAAAGCTCGTTTTGCTCTTTTGTCAGCATGAGGAGGGTATTCTCCTTTGGTGACATAATTGAGTATGTCGGCATACCATGGTTCTTCTTCTTCTTCTTCTTCTTCTTCTTCTTCTTCTTCTTCTTCTTCTTCTTCTTCTTGGATTATTTCATCATCCTCTATGGCTTGAATATATGCTGGTTTGTGTCTTTTCTCTATTGTTAGAGGCATTTGCTCAATTTCCTTAGGAATCCTAACCATTGAGGCTAGTCTTGCCAAGGCATCGGCAAATTGATTTTCTTCTCTAGGTAGATATGTGTATTCCACCTTTTCCAATTGATCAGTAAGAGTTTCCAGATAGGTTTGGTAAGGGGCTAAGCTTTCGCTCCTTACTTTCCATCTTTTGGAGATTTGGTTGATGATCAAGGAAGAATCTTCGAACACTCGGAGTTTCTTTACACCTAATTCTAAAGCTGTTTTGAGGCCTACCACGCATGCTTCATACTCTGCAGCGTTGTTGGTAACGTCGAAATATAACTTTATTGAAATTGGAACATGCTCCTCTTTAGGTGATACTAATAGGACTCCTACGCCACATTCTTTTTGGTTTGAGGCTTCTTGAATATTGGTTCACATATTGTTGTTAGCTTAGATATGAACCTACTTATATATTGCAACCGGCCAATAAATCCTCGAATTTGCTTCTGGTTTTGGGTGGTGGCATTGACATGATTGCTTTGATCTTGGTTGGGTCTATCTCTATTCCTCTAGAGCTTATGACGTATCCCAAGAGTTTGCCTGAGGTTACTCCAAAAGTACACTTGGATGGATTCAACCTCATGTTGTATTTTCTTAGCCTCTCAAAGAATTTTCTTAAGGCCTCTTGATGTCCTGGACGATCTCTAGATTTCACAATCATGTCGTCCACGTATACTTCGACTTCTTTGTGCATCATGTTGTGGAGTAAGGCAATTGCTGCTCGTTGGTAAGTGGCACCCGCGTTTTTCAACTCGAATGGCATTACCGTGTAACAGTAAGTACCCCAAGGTGTTATAAATGTTGTTTTCACCATGTCTTCCTCGGCCATGAGGATCTGGTTGTACCTTGTGTATCCATCCATAAATGAGAGAAGTGCGTGATTCGCTGTATTATCTACCAAAATATCGATGTGTGGTAAAGGGAAGTTGTCCTTTGGACTTGCCTTATTTAGATCTCGATAGTCGACACACATTCGAACCCTACCATCCTTTTTTGGAACTGGGACTACATTTGCAACCCATTCGGGGTATTTGGATACCCTGATAAAACCTGTAGTTATTTGCTTTTGTACTTCTTCTTTTATTTTAAGAGCTACGTCGGGTTTCATTCGACGCAACTTTTGTTTTACAGGTTTTATTCCTGGGATTAGTGGTATAGTGTGTTGAGCTATTTCTCTATTAATGCTTGGCATATCTTCATATGACCAAGTGAATACATCGATGAATTCTTTAAGTAGATTAATTAAATCGGTTCTTTCATCTTTGTTTAACGTGAGTCTGATTTGAACTTCTCTTTTGATGGTTGGATCTTTTGAGATATCAACCGTTTCAGTGTCCTCAATTATTGGTGTTTTATTTTCAAGTGTTTCCGTTGCTTTAATGATTTCTTTGTCATTTTCAACGTTAGTTAAGCAATACTCGTCATCTGGAGCTAAAGAGAGACACGAGGAATAAGGGGAAGAAGACATATTATTAAACTCAGAAATCATTACATCGAATAAAGAAATGTCCGTTGGGACTTGATTACTAACTATCCTAGGAGTAGGTGATAAAATAGAAGAATTAGAGGGAGGTGCTACAACTAGAGATTTAGATGACTCGATGAGGGAAGACTCAGACTCAGACTCAGACGATTCTTCGAACATTGGCCCTTGTCCTGTAGTTATTGAGATCTTCTTTCCGTTTGCAGTAGTCATTTTCACTATCTTGCGCCATCCTCGCACTAAGTCCTCTGCCGGAGTGATGAGCTTGGAGGGATCAAAGTTCTTGCTTTGTAGCACTATTTGAATGAGTGATGAGTTATCCTCTATGTATCTTGGCTCATTCTTTTCTTGCCTAAAGAGAAGTCCCATGACATTAAAGTCAAAGCATGGGGGTGCTTTTTATTTATGTATGGGAGTTGGAATCTCATCTAGAAAGCAACAATCTAGAAATATTTCGAACCCAGGTTGTCTTATGCCGTTTACAACGAAGGGTTCTGGAAATTCGTAACATGGATAATCTTCTCCCTCTCTTATGAACTGTCCATTTAAGGTAAGAGGGTATTGATCCATTGGGATTGCTTTCTTTTGTGCGCGAGCATTTCTACGTGCTTTTGATTTTTCCTGGGCTCGCTTTAGATCTTCGAGAGTCGGTTCGAAACCAATTCCGAAAATATCTAATTTAGGGAGGCCAGGTAGTCCCATCTGTTTTGCTATCCCTTTCTTCTTTCCTAGGGTCATTCCAGGGAAGTGTCCTTGTTTTTTAGGATAGCATTGGTTATCATGTTTGAGTGGAGGTCGTAGCGAAGAGGGGTCCTTTCATCTTCCTCGATCAAAGGGACCTCTTCATTAAGGCCCCACAGATCTTCGTCATTCTCATCGTGCTCCACATTGATTAGTGGGTTTTCTACTGTTTTGATCCTCATAGGTGAAGCATCGATTATAATTGGTACTCCTCCAACTATGGCTTTCACTTGTTGGTGAAGAGATGAAGGGATGGCCTTGAGGTTATGAAGCCAAGGGCGTCCCAACAGTAATTTGAAAGAAGCCTTAATGTCTACCACTTGGAATGTGGTGGCATGCTCAATTACTCCCATCGTTATGTTCATGGTAATTGTGCCCAATGCTTGGCGACGTGAGTTATCGTAAGCTCTTATCCCTTGTGTTGATGGAGATAATATTCATCCCTTATCCCCAACATCCTTGCAGTCCTAAGTGGGCAAACGTTAATTGCCGATCCATTATCTACAAGAGTCATAGGGACGTTCATTCTCTTGCAAATTACTGTGAGATTGAGAGCTTTGTTGTGTTTGTCACCTTCCGGCGGTAGATCTTTGTCGGAAAAAGTGATCAAATTAGTAGCACTTGGGAGGTCACTTGTGAGGAAATTAGCCAGCCCCTCAGGAGTAGTGTCCGATTCTATCCCTACTTTAGCTAAGGCATCCATGACTGCGATTCTATGTTCTTGAGATGTAGCTAGAAGTTTCCATACGTTCATTTTGACTTTAGTCTTTTTTAATTGTTTGACAACATCATTGTCTTCTATGATTGGTATGGGAACTTGTTGAGTAGTGGGAATAGGTTGTGTAGTAATGGGAGGTTGTATTCTCCCGGACCTTGTGAGGACATCTATTGGTGAATCCTCTTCATTCCAAATGTCACCTACTGGGTATATTGTTGAGAGTGGAGTTTCTTCGACGTCCTTAAGGTAGACATCCTCATCATCACTATCCCAAACCCCATTAATGGTAGCATCTCGTTCTTGTGGGATTTGAACTAGCTTCTTGTTATCAATCAATCTTTGGACCAAGTCTTTGAACTTGAAACAATTTTTTATAGTATGTTCTCCCGATTGATGATATGGACAGTAGTACCTATCTGTCCTTTTTAGTGATTCAAATGGTCTCGGTTCGAGAGGTTGAAATTTACCATTCTCGGAGAGCATTTTGAACATGGTTGCATAAGAAGTTCCAATTGGAGTGTATGGCCTATTGATCCTTTTGGGTGTGTCAATTACTTGGAGGGAGAATGATTTCTTCCCTTTAGGAAGAGGTCTACTTTTGAGTAGTTCATTTCGTTCTTTTACCACTTTCATGGCCTCGGGTAATAATTCTCTTGCTTCCAACACATCCTGAATAAGGATACACACTTCTTGTTTTGTCGCAAGTTCTTGTCCACAAGGAAAATGATCCTCGGCATCTTCGAAGATTTCCTCCTCTTCTTTAATAGCTTTAACAGGTTTAATGAGGTTTGAGGGGTCAACCTGATTTTCCTCTTCGGAAATAGCCAAGGAATCTGACAGTGGTGCGCTATTGATACTTGGCTTCTTGCTTGCAGGGGGCAATGGAAGTTTGTTGTTATCAATTAAATCTTGGACTGCTTCCTTTAGCTTCCAACTATTTTCTGTGAGATGGCCCCTACCCTGATGATATTTGCAATGTCCATTGGGGTTCCAGCTAGCTGTCCTCTTCTCGACAGGTGGGTCCCCAAATGGTCCTATGGGAGTTATAAAACCTTTTGCATGTAAGCGATCGAATGCGGTGTCATAACTCATACCAATAGGAGTAAAGTTCCTCCTAAGTGGTTTCTTTTGTCCTTGATTATTCATGGCGAGGACTTCACTCAAATTAAAGGTGCTAACATTATTTGAGTGGGTGGTTTTGGAAGAAGAAGGATTGTCGTTCTTCTTGCCTTTCCAACCACTACTAGAGGTACTGTTAGCAACTTTCTGTTTAGCTAGGTCGTCTTCAATATTGATACCAATGTCATAGACGGCCTTAAAGGTGTGCAAGTTATTTTGGTATTTGAGATGCTTGGAATATTTTTCTTGGAGGTTCTTGATAAACATCCTCACAGATTCTTTCTCACTAGGCACCTCAACCATCTTTGCAGAAGTTTCCCTCCATTTATCAAAGAAAGAAGTAAAGCCTTCGTTCTCTTTCTGCTTGAGCATTTCAAGTTCCCTATGATCAGTTTCAACTTGAATATTGCATTTATATCTATCGATGAAAGCGTTTACAATTGACTCCCAACTGGAGGTTTTCTCTTTATCGAGAGAGAAATACCATTGCTGACAAACGGTTTCTAAAGATAGAGAAAATACAGAATGAAAAGCTTTTTTGTATATTCCCTTAATATTCATTATAGTTTCAAAAGCTCTTAAATGAAAATAAGGGTTATCCATTGCTTTGAATTTCGGGATGTCGTTGGCATTGAACTTCTGCGGAAGAAGATCCTTGTCCACCGAGACCCCTTGTGAGCTGATGCCTTGCAATCTGTAGTCATTAGATAATCTGCTCAAACTTTCCTAGATGAGCTCCATCTATTGTTGTCTTGCAGGGTCATTGATTTGAAGAGTCAGACTCTTCAACATTTCAGCCATGTTAGCTACCTGTCCCCTGAGTTCGTTGACTTCTTCCTGACTTGCCATTGTCTTCTTAGCTTTCCTTCTTCGATTGATTGGCTTATCAAAAAGTGAGACTTGAACGAATGTGTTGTCCTTGATTAAACGCCCTTCCTTTCTTAACCACGCGCTGTAGATTAAACCATATTTGTTTTAATGACTTGACTCAAATTGATTTTGACTTTATGGTTATAAACAAAAAATAGGGTGTGTATTTTTGGGAATGGGTTTAAACAAGTGGTTTAATTGGAGGATTAATATCCGACTTACCCCCTTAAAAAAAATGACGGAAAACACGCATTCAAGACTCTCTAAACATGATCAAGGGGTGACATACATGTTAAGTGTGTGTTTTATAAGTGAGTGCAAGTGAAATGCTTTGACTCTTGTGTATGACCATGGGACTAGGTGCCTAGAATCAATTAAGGATTTAACAAATTGATTAAACTGATTAGCAAACTGTGAAATAGACTCGTCGTGATGACTCGGGTAAAAATCTGGACTGTCGCCGGACGACAAACCTGTCGCCAGGCGACAAGCAGTAACCTGCGGCGCCACAGCCCAAACTCCTGCGCCATTTCTGGAACATTAATCTGGGACTGTTTTCACTAATTTTACTCTAAGGGGACATGCCTAAAGTCGTACTAAGTCAGATTAATTATTTAATTAGTCAAATTAATTAATTAATTCATTAATTAGACAAAGTCCTTTTTAGTCATTAGTTGGTTTATTAGACTTAAACACAAGTCAAACAAATGGTTAGCACATATAAAGTATGCACAAGCAAAGAATGCACAAATAGTCAAGTAGTCACAATATGGTGCAATAAGTTTGCAACCTAACCATGGCTTTAGTTCTCTAAAGTTCGGGATATGGGTTAGTCAAAGAGGGTCCATGGTTATGAGTCCGGATTCACCGCGCGAAAGCCTTACCTTTGGAAGGGTTGGCGCGAGTGGATGGGACCCCGCAAGTTAAAAACTTGCTTCCACGGTTTGGTGGATTTACAAACTCAGATGTACCCGTCGTTGCCAGGAGCGTTCGATTGGGTAGATGGAGCGTGAACCCCTAGAGGGTTATGTCCATATGTAGAACACATATGGGTTTCAGAAAAGTGAGAAAAACTTAATCAGGAAGTAGAATCGAGCCAACAGTGCTAGAAATGGTCAAAACAAGAAGGCAGAGTTCTGGATCGGTATTGGAAGAACTTGGCGCCAGACTACAGGGACTGTCGCCGCAAAAGTACCCCTGCCGCCAAGCGACAGAACTGTCGCCAGGCGACAGAAGCACTTTACAGGAAACAAGCCTTGTTTTCTAGACGCTAGTTCCTACATGCCTTAGCAGGTATCTACGTTCTTAGAATTTTCCAGATTTCGCAGTATTATTTCAATTCTAGTTGTGAAAGATATTTCTCAAGTTTCCTACGTGTAAAAATCCTATGTTTTTGACTCATTTCGGATGGCCTATCCAATGAGGACCTTTTTTATGCATGTGACAATAATGCTAATCAAAATTACGCACATGAAATACTTAGAACTTTTCGAGTCTCATCCACTCATTCTAAATCATTGCCGAAATAAATTTCAGGAATTAAAATAGAAATCCTCCCCAGTGATGTCCGCTTGAATTTATCAGGTTTGTTACTCGCATTGTTTTTTATTCATTTCATTGCTAACTCTTTTTGTCGTTTGTTGCAGACATAGCAATGGCCAAGCTTCCTTCTCATAAAAAGTCGGCTGCCTCTGCAGCCTTCTACCGCTCGAACCTCAAACGAGCGGATGAGCAGCCGCCAAGCGGCACTTCTCAGGTAACAAGCTGCTCAACCTTGAGATTTCTTTAATGTTAGTTGGTGTAATTTTTCTCAGTCTCACATTAGAGTTCTTTGCAGGGTGGCTCATCAAAGCCTGCCCCCTTTTCTCAGCCGGATCCCAAACTGCGCAAGCTGTCGGCTGGCGACATTTCCCAGAGTTGCAGGAAACACATTGCCTCCAAGCCAAAGAAGAGAACGGGGCCTCCTCCCCCACTCACTCTCCCACAAAGTCAGACGTTCAGTGTAGGGAATATTTCAAGCATTAACCCAAACTTGAACCCCACTGTGATCATACACTTAAGTATGGTGGCGTCCAAAGGGAAGGAAGCTAGAGCAAAAGAGTCGCCAACAAGTTTTAGGAACTTGTAAACCGTTCACAAGGTGAAGATTACACCCCTTAACGATCCAGGAGATCGTCAACTCCAAAAGGTCTTGAACCAAATAGGGTTTGGGGATGAGGGTACAAATCAAAACTAAAAGAGATTGAACCTGCCCTAAATAGGCCTCTACTTCATTCTTCTCGTATTCATGCTCGCTTTCTGACTAACATGCAATCAATAGATTAACCGTAAACCTGTTTATCTATGTTGGTTGAATTTAATGCACAAGCAAAACTATTATTGGTGATCACTTGAATTATAACCATATTAGCCTAAACAAGATTATTAATTATCTTATTAAGCGTGATTACACGTACAAATTCCCTTTAAACCTTCATTAAAGGCGTGATCAAGGAATAACAATAATATATATCAAGCAACATAATAACAATCATCATCATCATAACAATCATAATCATGTTAATAAGAAAGCTTAAATATAATAGAAAGATCCTAGGCATGATACTAACAAGATTAATAACAAATCCTAGCATGTCACTAAGCATTAAAGATCAAAGCTCTAAACCTAACATGGTACTAACATGATATTAGAAAAGAGAATAGGAAGCATCGCAGGAATCATGATAAGCATATTTGATATTATAACCTTTTCCCTAAACATGATACTAGAAAGCAATAATAACATCCTAACATGATACTAGGAATCAAACAAATTTAAACATGCTTTCTACAAGAATAGAGCAATAAGATTACATACTTTGATGCCTCGTACCTCTTTCTAATAACAAAATACACGCGTTAGTAACTTCAAGGAAAATATAAAATCAAACAATTAAATTAAATAATTGAAATAGAGATTAGGGACCAAACCCTAAGAAATTATAACCTTTTACGCCTAGGGCGAAGGCAACTTCGAACTTGGCTAGGTGTTTCTAGATCTCGTGAATGCGGAATTTTGTAAGAGGGAAGGTTTAGAAAAAGAATAGAGAGAGAGAAAGCTTCTAGCTTTAGAGAGAAAAGGAGAGATTGTTGATTGTAGATTGTTGATTGTTGATGAAAATTGGTGAATAAAAACGGAGGTTCAGGACCCTATTTATAAGAAAACAGTCCGGAAATAGGTAGAATTTGATAAGGAATAAAAATCCACTCTGTCGCTGCAAAACCGACCTTGTCGCCAGGCACATCCAGATGCCGGCTAGCAGGGCTTCATACTCGGCCTCATTGTTTGAGGCTTGGAACTTGAACCGTAGTGCATATTCATATTTGTCCCCCTCAGGAGAGTGACAAATTACGCCTGCACCACAGCCGTTCATCGTGGAGCTTCCGTCCACATACACTTTCCAAACCTGATTGATATAGTCCGGCTCAGCCGGCCTTGTCATTTCAACAATAAAGTCAGCGAATGCTTGCCCCTTTATTGCCTCCTTGGTTCGAAAGTGATTTCCAGTCCCTGCAACTCAATAGCCCATTTGAGCATTCGACCAGAAGACTCCAGGGTTGTCATTGGCCGCTTGATCGGTTGGTCAGTGTAGATCATGATCGGATGTGCCAAGAAGTAGGGTTTCAACCTCTTGACAACCATGTAAAGGGCGAGAATAAATTTTTCAACCATGGGGTACGGAAGCTCTGCATTTCTAAGAACGTGGCTAATGAAGTAAACCGGGAGCTGGATGTCGTCTCTTTCAACCAAGAGGACAGCAGTGAGGGCATGATCTGAAACGACCAGATACATATAGAGCACCTCTTTGGGCAAGGGACTGACCAACTTGGCAACGAGTGCAGATGCGTTTTCAGCTTTTGGAAGGCGGCCTCAGCATCATCCCCCCATTCAAATCTAGTCTTCTCCTGATCGCCTGGAAGAAGTAGAGGCACTTGTCGCCTGACCGACTGAGAAATCTTCCCAGAGCTGCCAGACAACCGGTTAATTTTTGGACTTCCTTCACAGTACGGGACGACTGCATGTCGATTACGGCCTGTATTTTTTAAGGGTTGGCCTCTATCCCCCTTTGGTCAATCAAGAATCCGAGAAACTTCCCAGACTCAACACCAAAGACACACTTTTTGGATTAAGCATGACCTTGTGCCGCCTGAGTGTGGCGAATGTTTCTCGGAGGTCAGACAGGTGATCCTCCCAATTTGATTAATGAGACTGTATTAATCATGCGTTGGAAAGTAGCAAGCGCATTCTTCAAACCAAACGACATCACATTATAACAGAATAACCCTTGATCAGTGACGAATGCCGTCTTTTCTTGATCCTTTTTCCACAGGGGAATCTGATGAAAGCCTGAATAGGCGTCCATAAAGCTTATCAGGGCATGTCCGGCTGTAGAGTCGACCAGACTGTTGATCTTTGGAAGTGGATAACTATCCTTCGGACATGCTCTATTTAAGTCAGTGTAATCTATACACATGCGCCAGGTATCATTCTACTTCTTTACAAGCACAACATTTGCAACCCATTTCGGGAAGTTACATGGCCGAATGAACCCAGCGTCTAAAAGCTTTTTAACTTCGGCGGCTGCCGCTTGACTTTATTCCTCGCCATGGTTTCTTTTCTTTTGCCAAATGGGCTTCTTTTTAAGATCCACAGCGAGTTTGTGGACAGCAAGATCCGGGCTGATGCCTGGCATCTCTTCCACTTCAAAGGCAAAAATGTCTTTGAATTCTTTCAGCAGTTGGTGCAAGCTTGCGCCCAAATTAGCAAAAGCAGCCGTCCCCACCTTAACAGTTCGCTCTAGGCGACTATCGTCCAGAAGACTATCAATGTGCTCACCAGCCGGCTGGGGACGGAGGTCATATGACCGCTCCCCGGTCTATGATTGCTATTGCTTTTCTTTTTTGACCACCACCAGCGGATTAGACTTTATTTTTTTAACGGCTGGTGGGGTCGGATGGTCATCCTTGATTTCATCAACGTCTATTGACTTTATGCCCTGACCGGCTGCAGCAGCCGCAGGCTTGACGTCCGAGAGATAGCATTCTTGAGCCGTCTTTTGATCCCTGTTCAGGGAGCCAACAGTCCCATCATCCTTCTCATACTTGACAAGCATGAGAGCGGGAATGATGACTGCCTTGCACTCGTTAAGAGTGGGTCGGCCAAGGATGATATTGTAGGCGGTCAGATCCTCGACCACCAGGAATCGGATGGTCATGTGCCGACCGCTACCTTTTTCCCCCAGTCGGATGGGCAAATTAATGCGTCCGACTGGATGCACAACTCCTCCCCCAAAACCCACAAGGGGGTGGGAGACATCCATTACACTATCTGGCCTGTATTTAAGGTTGGATAGACATTTGTAGCTAATGATGTCTGAGGAGCTTCCTGTGTCAATTAAGATGTGACCAACCAATTGGTTGGCCACTTTGCATTCTATGACCACATGGTCATCATGCGGCCAACGGACTTTGCCTATGTCCTTTTCGGTGATGATGACTTTAGGGAAGGCAGATGTGCTGGCCGCCTGTCCCTCATCAACAGAATGGACCATATTTCTCAGATGTTCCTTGTTGCCTCGGATGGTTGGACCACTACCGGCGAATCCGCCTGCTATCGTATAAACCGGTTCCTTATCCGTTTCAGAGCTGATAGCAGGCTAGGGAGTCTTTTTGCTCGACTTCCCAGGATTCGATTTTGAAGCCACTTTGGACTTCACATAGGATTTCAGCGCTCCTTTGTCGGCCAGACGGTCAAGCGCCCGCTTGAGGCTGAAGCAGTCGTTTGTGTCATGGCCGACATCCTCATGGTAGTGACAGTGCTTATTTTTGTTCTGATTTTTAGTGGAACCTTTCATAGGAGTCGGCTTCTCAAGAGTCAGCCGATCCTTAATCTCCATGAGGATGGAGTAGCTGTCCTTGTGGAACTCGTACCTTGGAACGTACGGCTTCCACTATTTCTTTTTCTTCTGTGCCGGCTGATCGGAGTTATCAACCGCCCATATCTGTTTTTTCTTTTTGCTCTCTTCTGGTTTTAGAGACGGCTGAGCAGGCCGACTTTCCTTCTGTCGGTCAGACTTCTTAGAGTCCGACTACTTATTAGAGGAGCAGATCTCGGCCGCCTGTATATAAGCGTCCGCCTCTATCAGGGCTTCTTCGAGGGTGAAGATTTTCTTGTGGACGAGTTCGAACTTGAAAGTTGACCCGTCCTTCAGACCTTTGAAAAAGTCTGTAAAAGCCACTTCGTTAGACAATCCTTGGATCTGGATTCTCACCAGATTGAACCGCCTGATGTATGATCGCAGCCCTTCTCTATCTCCCTGCTGCACATGGCCTAGATCAAGGCTCGTTTTCTTTGCAGGAATGTTCATAGAGAAGTTAGAAGCAAACAAGAACGCAAGCGTCTTTAAGCTATTTATACAACCAGCCGACAGATTGCCGAACCACTGCTGGGCTATGCCCTTCAGGGTGGCTGGGAAGCAACGACACCAGGCGGCATCATCACACCCCTGTAAGTACATGAGGTGGGTGTATGCCAAGAGGTGGTCTTTAGGGTTGGAGGTACCATCATAGGTTCCAACCATGACATTTTTAACCTTGGCCGGCTGTTTGGCCTCGGCTATTTCCCTGGAGAAGGCAGAGGGTTGCTCCCCAAGGTATGTAGTCGAAGCTGCCAGTCCACAAGCTGATAGTTATATGCCGCCTGCCCTCCGAAGAAGGCGGGCTGGATGTAAGGCAAAGCAGGCGGTCTGTATAGTGGTTGTGCCACATACTGCGCCGAATTGATCACATAAGGCCCCGACTGTATGAGAGGGCCGCTTGAGGGAGTCCCCGGTGCTGACGGAGAATTCCTCACCGAGGTATTTTGAAAGCTGTCGTGATAAGTCGACGTAGAAGCCGACTCCGACAAATGCTGATTCCTTAGCTGGTCGATGTACTGACGAGCATGAGGAAATGATTTTTTGCTACCATCCGGCTGTACATGCCGGATGGCCTTTCTTGTCACCGTTTCAGGGAAACGGAGTCTTGACAGATCAAACTAAGGCTGAGCCTTCTCCTTTGGAGCAGGGTGAGGAGTCAGCTGTCGGTCCCGGACTGACTTCTGCTGTCCAGATTTAGCAGGCCTTGTGGCTGACTGCTCCTTTCTAAGGGCAGTCGTCCGCTTATTGATTAGTCCCTTAATTTCATCCTTGAGGCTACTCATGAACTTCATGAGCTCGTCACAGGTGACTAGCGCTAATCCTGCCGCTTGGGAGGCATCAGTCGGCTACCCTGTGGGCTTACTTGAGGGTCCAGGGGGCCTACTAGTACCCGCCTGGTTAGCATTGCGCTCCCGCCTGTCTTTCTGACGTAGGCGCTTAGAGATGAGTGACCCGTTCGGGGGCACATACGTTTCGACATTTGCGTCGTCACCTAAGTTATGGTCCGTCTTAACCTCTATTTCTTCCAGAGGTCGATTGGTCTCTGGAGGCGGCACAGGTTGTTCTTGGGAAGCCATCTTCGAGGTAATCTCCCCACAGACGACGCCAAATGTTTCGGGGTTTTTTATGTCCCTCGGAAGAGTTAATGTTCTAGACTGGATTCCGCAAGGACGCATGTATTTGCAAAGAAAACGGAGCACCGAATGGTCGGTGGTCCGCTTTCGAAGATTAAGTTAGTACGGTATTCGGAGTAAAACGTACGGAAGTTAAGTTATCTGCTCGGATTCCAAGCTCAGGTGATGTCTGTTTCTTGAGAAGGACAACTCTGTAATTAATGCCAATGTAACGTCCCGTCATAAATGAGGGAAGTGTCCCTATTTATAGGGTCGTTAGGAAGTGTGCCCTCCCTAGGGTTTGATGACCTAGGGATTAGGGCACACCGTTTTGCGGCGCCTCAAAGTTTGGGCCTTTGAAGGCCGCCTTTTCAGAAATGATATCTGAGTGACACGTGTCACACGTCCTGAGAGGCCATTTGGGCGCCTCCTAGGGTGACACGTGTTTCTCTCTCATTGGTCCACTTGGGATCATTAAATACTGCAATTCAGGAGCTGTTTGTGCTCGACAAGTGTCACCATCTAGAAGGTCCAAGCTGGTGCCCCCTCCAGTGACACGTGTCAAACGCTATTTGGGCCACTTGGCGGGGTATAAAATACCCTAAACAACAGTCCTCCGTAAGCTAGCGGACTCCATCGAAGATTGCTCCGCTTGTAGCGATCTTCTGCTGTTTTGTGACCATCCTCCGCAAGCTAGGGAATATAGTCGAAGATAACTCTGCTTATAGCCATCTCCCGTTTTTTTTACAATTCTCCACATCCTAGGGAACATTGCTGAAGATAACTGTGCTTGTAGTAATCTTCAGTCGTTAGTGACAGCCCACCATCGTCGAAGGTGATTCTACTTGAAACGATCCTCAGTTTGCTGATGCTTTGCTTGAATGTGTACTTTGGAGACGATGACAATCCTCTTTTTCTTTAGGAATAGTTGTCAACACAACTCTTGAATGATGAGGGACAATCTGGTTTAGGGAAAGTTGTCAATGTCGCGTAACAATCCGTCCTACGAAATGTTGCTACAATGAAATGACAATCCGCATCTCGGAAAATTTGCCAAAATCCAATTTTGGGAAAAGTTACCAATGCTACGTAACAATCTGTCATAAGAACCTTGCTACGATCGACAATCCACGTTTTGAAACATAACTCTTGAAAGCAATCCGCCTTGGAAATTTGCCAATGGTATGAGACAATCTTTTTAGGAGAATATTGCCACCATCGACAATCCGCGTCTTGGAACATTTGCAAAAAAGAGTTGACCGACAATCCGTCTCGGGAAAAATTTGCCACTACTGAAATGAATGACAATCCACATTTGAGGAACCTTTGCCGAAATATTAAGTTGAATAAATACCTACGACAATCCTTTGGGAAATTTTTCCATAGGGAACTTGGTGTATGACAATCCAATCTCAGAAAAATTGCCAAGGAGTTGATGACAATTCGAACTTTAGAAAAATTTGCCAAACGGAGAAGAAGTACGATAATCCACGCCTGGAAACATTGCCAGTTTGAGATGACAATCCAATCTTGCAAAAATTATCAAAGATTTGATGAATGTATGATAATCCGAACTTGGAAGAACTTGCCAAATAGAGAAGGAGCACGACAATCCACGCTTGGAAACATTGCCAAAGGTGACAATCCAATCTTGGAAAAATTATCGTTGAAGAAGATGCTTGACAATCCACTCTTGGAAACATTGTCAGTTTGAGATGAAAATCCAATCTTGGAAAAATTTTCGTTTGAAGAAGATGTTCTTAAGCCCTGCAAAAGAGATCAAATTTTGCCAAAGGACCTTGACAGCTGATTTGCTTAAGGTTGACTCAAGGTTTGGTGTTACTTGAGTCATTGTGTAAGACTTAACATTTTGCTTGACTCGATGTGATAACCCGACATACTCAAAGTGTACATAACTCGATGTGATGACACAACATGACTCGTGTGCGCGTTGTATTGTGATTGTGCTCGTGCAACTCAAAAATGCAGAAAAATAAAAATTTTCCGTCATTTTTGTGGAGGGTATCGACTTTCTTCCAAAAAAGAAAGACATAAAAAGGAAGAAGTAAAGTGCTTGATCTTCCTTAAAATAAGATGTGAAGAATTAAATCAAGTGACGATGCATGTTGAATGAGCTTGTATGTGTTGATGTTGTATCTCGTAGTGCAATGATTGTGAATCCTAGACTAACTCGATTGACGACTCGCTAATGAAAGTATTTGGGTAACTTAGGCGAGGAGGCTAAGTACTTCATACTTTGTGATGTAATGATGATGATGATAGTGAGTGATTTGCTATGACAAGGCATGCTTTAACGTTATGTTAAGATTTCATAACAAAGGGTTCCTAAAGGGAAATATTATTTGGTCATGTATATGTGATGTGTATGAAAGTGACACTAAGGTTAGGCCGCAAGGACTAAGTGTGTGGAATATATTTTGACAAGAGCCAAATAATGGAGACTCTTAGGTTGGTTAGGCTAATAAAGTAGGGATCAAGCCCCAAAGTCTAGCTCTAAATGGATAGGGATGAGCATTGGAGATCCCTTGATATGATCATGATGTGAGTATGAATGTATGAATGCATTTTTATTACGGTCGCACCCCAATGTGAGGTTGCCTACATATCCGTTAGGAATCAGGCCGATCGTAGCTCTAGCCGAACCTCGCACAAGTATGTGTATACCTCAAAGAGGTATTTTGATGGGTTGTAACGTGGTTAGGATAAAGGTTGAAGAAGAAGGGGATATAGGCTCAAGACCCTAGATAAGCCCCCCAAGGTGTGCAACCTTGCTTTTGAATCTTTGTATTTGTATGCTTAAGGTTTCTCACTATTAAACTCTTTTTCTTTTTATGATTTTCTCTTTTTGCTTTTGCACTTTTTATATTCGAATCTCTCTTGATAAGTGTGGGAAATCCCAATCATGCGGTCTATCACTCACTTGGCATTCATGTTTCTCAGGCACGGTACCGAGCACTCGATAAGAGACGCTATTTGAGATGTGTTCTTATCGAAGATATGTTCATATCAAAGACATTGGAACACTTTCCCTTTTGCACACTTTATTATTATTTTTTTTATTTTATTTTATTGTTTTTGAAATCACTCAAGCTTTTATTTGTAAATTGCATAAGTTGCACACCATCCCATCCCAAGGTTTGGTAGATATGGGTTGAAAAAAAAGAAAGATTTATCGTTAGATGAGGTTCAAAGTGTTTTATCAAGAAAGGATTATATTTTTGAAAGGTGAAAGTGATATGATATGGCTACAAGGGGTGCCCCAAATCATTGGTATACCTTGTGCGTAGTTTGGCATGGATTTTTTTTTTTTAATGTAATGAAATGATCATATGCAAGAAAAGAAATGCTCATTTTATTAAAGGAAAAAGAAAAACCTATGGAATAAATCTAAGGAAAACAAAAGGTGCCTATGCTAGACTTATTAGAAAAGGGGAAATAAAAAAGAAGAAGAGAAGTCACGAAATCTTGTAGTTGAAGCTCGTCTTGTGTCTTTCACTTTATCATCACCTGGTCTTCTTGCCAGCTAGAGGCAACGGAATCTTGTTTTCATCTATGAGATTTTGAAATCTGTAACATTCATCCGTGGTATTACCATTTCCTCAATGGTACTTGCAATAAAAGTTGGGATTCCATCTTGAAGATCGCTATTCTGGCGTTGGATCTTCAGTAGGACCAATAAGTTTGATTAATCCTCGATCATAGAGACGACCGAAAGCAACATCATAGGTCATTCCGATAGGTGTGAATTCTCTTTTGGGTTTCTTTTTATGTCCTTGTTTATCCATGGCTAAGACATCGTTAAGGTCAAAGGTACTAACATTGTTACTAGAGTAGGTGTTTTCGGAAGAAGAAGGATTGTCGTTCTTCTTTCCTTTCCAGCCAATGTTGTTACTATTGTTAGTAGCTTTCTTTTTTTGCAAGATCATCTTCAATATCAACGCCTATGTTATAGACGGCCTTGAAAGTATTCAAGTTGTATTGGTATTTCAAATGCTTTGAATATTTCTCTTGGAGGTTCTTGATGAACATCCTTACGGACTCTTTTTCGGTATGAACATCTACCATCTTAGCAAGAGTTTCCCTCCACTTGTTGAAGAAAGAAGTAAATCCCTCGTTTTCCTTTTGTTTCAACATCTCAAGTTGTCTATGGTATGTTTCAACTTGAATGTTACATTTGTACCTATCAATGAATGCGTTTATTATAGAGTCCCAAGAAGAGATTTTCTCTTTGTCAAGGGAGAAGAACCATTGCTGACAAACGGCTTCTAGAGATAGTGAAAACAATGAGTGGAAAGCTTTCCTATCAATTCCCTTAATGTTCATTATAGTTTCGAAAGCTCTTAAATGAAAGTAAGGGTTGTCAGTTGGTTTGAATTTAGGGATGTCATTGGCATTGAACTTCTGCGGAAAAAGTTCCTTGTCCACCGAGACTCCTTGTGAGCTAATTTCCTGATATTTATAGTCATTGGAAATTTTGCTAAGGCTTTCTTCCATTCGCTCAAACTGTTTTTGCCTTGCAGGGTCATTGATTTGAAGAGTGAGAGTTTTGAGCATCCCAGTCAGGTTATTCATGTTTTGCTTCAACTTATCAACTTCTTGTTAGGTAGCCATTTTCTTAGCTTTCCTTCTTTGACGGATCAGTTTATCAAAGAGTAGTACTTGAATGAAGGTGTTGTCCTTGATTAAGCGCCCTTCTCTCCTTGACCAAGTGCTGTGGAAAGGGAAGTCATGGATACTTATTACTAATTGTTTGACTCAAACTCGGTTCAACATGCATATATGAGGAAGGATCATGGAGTATGAGGGGAATGATATGTATGGAGAAAGCATGTGGAGAGAGGAAAGATAATGTAGACGGAGAGATGTGGAAGAATTTAGGAATAGAGTGGACCCCCAACTCAAATGACGGAAAGAACGACTCATGCATGGACCTAAGACATGGTCATGGTGAAATACATATAAAAAGTGTGTGCTTAAAAAGTGAGTGAAAGTGGCATGTTCAAGACTCGTGTCATGACCATGTGACTAGACATGTGATTAGACATAATTAAGGACTAAATATGACTTTAGCTGTTAACAAACCGATTAATTAGACTCGGCGTGAGGACTCAGGCAGAAAACTGAACCATCGCAGAAGCAACAGAACTGTCGTGATGCGCCAGAGCCATTGCGGTACGATAATGTTATCGCGTCGTGATGGACACTTGCATGTCGCGCTATAGGTCAAACTTTTGCGTCATTATTGAAACGTCAGTCTCCGCCTGTTTCCAGTGTTCTACTTTAAAAGGACAAGCCTATGGTCGTACTAAGTCAAGTTTAATCAATTTATTAGGCTTTAATTAACCATATTAATTAATTAATTAATTAAGCTAAGTCCTTTATAGTCATTAATTAGTTTATTTAGATTTATACACAAGTCAAACAAACAGTTAGTATAAACACATACAAATATGCATAAGTAAATAATGCACAAGTAGTCAAATAGTCACAACATGATGCAATGAGTTTGCAACCTAATCATGGCTCTAGTTCTCTAAAGTTCAAGGATAAGGGTAGTCAAAAGAGGATCCATGGTTATGAGTCCGGATGCATCGCGCGAAAGCCTTACCTTTGGAAGGGCTGGGGCGTATGGATGGGACCCCACAAGTTAAACTTGTTTCCATGGTTTGGTGAATTCACAAACTCGGATGTACCCTTCGTTGCAATGAGCGTTCGATTGGGTAGATGGAGTTTGAATTCCCAGAGGGTTATAGCCATATGTAGAACACGTATGGGTTCAAAAAAGAGGGAAAAACTCAATTAGGAAGTAAAATCGAGCAAACAGTACTAGAACCGGTCAAAGCAAGAAGGTAGATTTCTAGCTCGGTATTGAAAGATATTGGCGCGAGACAACAGGGACCATCGTGAGACGATAGCCCTGTCGTGCTGCAATATTGCTATCGCATCGCGACAGAGCCATCGCACTGCGATGAGCACTGTTTTCTCAGCGCCAGATCCTACATGCCTCAACAGCTCTCTGTGTTCTTAGAAATTTCCAGTTTTTTGCAGTATTTTTTCGATTCTAGTTGTGAAAGATATTTCCCATAAATCCTACGTGTAAAAAGCCTAAGTTATTGACGCATTATGGATGGTCTATCCAATGCGGACCTTTTTATGCTTATGACAATAATGTCAATCAAAATTACACACATGAATACTTAGAAATTTTCAAGTCTCATCCACTCATTCTAAATTATTGCCAAAAATAAATTTTAGGAATTAAAATACAAATCCTCCCTAGTGGAGTCGCCAAAAACTGTAGGGAATATTTCAAGCATCCAACACTTGAGCCCCACTATGATAATGCACTTAAGCATGGTGGCGTCCAAAAGGAAGGAAGCTAAAGCAAAAGAGTCGCCAACAAGTTTTAGGAACTTGTAAACCATTTACAGGGTGAAGGTTACACCTCTTCACGATCCATGAGATCGCTAACTCCATAGTGGTCCGGAACCATGACTGGATGATTCGAGGATGAAGGTACAAATCCAACCTAAAAGAGATTGAACCTGCCCTGGCCTAAAATAGGCCTCTACTTTATCCTTCACATATTCATGTGTGCTTTCTGACTAACATACAATCAATATATTAGTCTAAACCTGTTTAATCTATATTGGTTGAATATTAATGCACAAACAAATCTATTATTGGCGATCACTTGAATTAAAATCATATTAGCCTAAATAAAATTATTAATTATCTTATTAACCGTGATTTCAAGTACAAATTCCCTTTAAACCTGCAAGAGAGGGCGTGACCAAGAAATAACAATAATATCAAGCAACATATAAATATCGATACAACAATCATCATGATAATATCCTCATCAAATCATAACAATATTAGCAAGATCCTGACATGATACTAACATGATTAATAACAAATCCTAGCATGTCACTAAACAATAAAAATCTAAGCTTTAGCCCTAACATGATACTACCAAGATATAAGAAATAAGAACCAACCTAATCATGATACTAGAAAGAAATAAAAGCATCCTAACATGATACTAGGAATTAAAATAATCTAAGCATGATTCCTAAAGATATAGAGCAATAAAATAACTTACTTTGTTGCCTCGTATCTCTTTCTATCAAAATAATACACACGTTAGTAACTTCAATGAAAATATTAAATCAAACAATTAATTTAAATAATTAAAATAGGGTTTTGGGACCAAACCCTCAGAAACTATCAACCTTTCACGTCTAGGGAAAAGGCAACTTCGAGCTTGACTATGTGCATCTAAGTCTCGTGATGGACGTATGGTGTTTTGAAAAGGTTTAGAAAATCAAGAAAGAGAAAGAAAGAATAAGCTTCTAGCTTAAGAGAGAGAGAATAGAAAGATGATTGTTGGTGATCAAAAACGGGGAAATAACGCCCCTATTTATAGAGAAAACATCCGGAATGTCTAGAAAAGAGTCAGAATTTGACTTGAAATAAGACAACCCCTATCGCGGCGCGATATACTCCTTGCAGCGCGATAGTGCGGCTACGATAAAACAGCTATACGGAGTCCTTCCCCTAATATGATTAGACGATTAGACTCCGTGTTTATCATTAATTTAAGATCAGTTTATCATTAAAATATTTATTTTATCCAAATTAAATTCTTTATCTTTTCTAAATAAAAGTATAATAGTATAATTATTAATCCTAATTCCATTAGAACATAAAATAACCTTCTAGATTGTTCTAGAAGATTAATCCTAATAATTTTAGGAATAATAATTAATGGGCCCTCCACTTGATCATTGGGCCGTATATAAAATCATTTTGGGCCCAATTTAGTATTTTGGCCATAAATTCCTCATTATTCATCGCAATTGAGCTTATAATATATCGTTGGAAAGCTCTTTTCGAGCCCCATCCAACTACACAAGTATTGGACCCATATCATGGACCGAATTAAACCGGACTGGACATTTTCCATAAATAAGGTACGAAAAGAAATATTTTCGAAAAACAGAAAGAGTTATTTTTATTAAAAACAGGTGCATCACGGGACTCTTTCACATTTCACCTCGTTCGATAATCAATGAAGTGAAAGATATTCAACACTGGGTTTGGTTTTTGGGGAGACATAATTAGGTGTCTACAGGTGGTTCTGTTCTTTTTCTCATTATTAGCTTCCTTTGGTTTTTCTGAAAAAACGTGTGTGCTCTACATACGTCTTAGCCCCAGGAAATTTACGCTCTATCGACCCCAAAACGCTCGTGGCAATAAGGGTTCATCCGAGTTATTGAATTCACCCAAACCATGGAGTCGAGTTCGATTTAATCACAAACTTGCAGAGCCACCCGTTGGTTTTGAATTAAATGAGGCGTGAAAGGTAGAATTAACTGAGGATTTGGTTTTGGGAGACATTTTTAGGTGTCTACACCACCTTTATCGGACAACCGACCACCGCACGAACCACCACCACCACGAATACACAACCGGTGCAAGGGAGGAGAGAGAGCTGTGAGAGAAAAAGAGAGAGATAAAGATTTGAGGGGCTTAGTTTCGTGTTTGCTAACTCGGGTTTGATTTTACTGATCACTAAATTCTTATTCAAAACCCTAAGCACCTAGTCTACTTATAATTATATTATAATTAGACTAGGTTAGGAAGCCCAAAACCCTCCAAAGTCCTCTACATGGCCGGCCACCTAGGGGACGAGGCCCATCATGTGCCTTGTCTTCTAATTCTCGATCTAGGCCCTTTGTCTGACCTTATAGGATCCGTCTAATTGGGCTTTGGCCTATTTAACTAGCCAAAAGACCGTTAGTACCTCAACCTATGATGTAACGACGACCCAAATGAACGAAATTAATTATCTCCATAATTTGATCCATTTATATATCTAGTAATTGCACATGATGAAGACATAAATCCTTCAACTTGGACTTGAGGATGTATGATTTCAACACCCCCTTATCAGCCAGACAGTCTAATAGCCTCTTGAGATTGTAGCAATCGTTGGTGTCGTGGCCAATATCCTCATGGAAGTGGCAGTACTTATTTTTGTTCCGATTTTGGGCACAGCCTTTCATTGCAGCGAGCTTCTCTATGGTCACCCGGTCTTTTATCTCCATGAGGATGGAGTAGCAGTCTTTGTTAAACTCGTACCTTAGAACGTACGATTTAAACTCTTTCTTTTTCTTCTGGGATGGCTGATCAGAATCATCAACCGCCCAAATCTCTTTTTTTCACCTTTTTAAGCCGGTTAAGCTTGCATTGCCTACCCTCTTTTTGTTTGTCAGACTTCTTGGAGTTCGACTGCTTGCTGGAGGAATAAAGCTCGATCGCCTGTACATAGGCTTCCGCCTCTATCAGCGCTTCTTGGAGAGTAAATTGAAAACTCTCTTTCTGACGAGGTCGAACTTAATAGTTGACCCGTCCTTCAGACCCTTGAAGAAGTCTGTATAAGCCACATCGGTAGACATTAACTAGATTATCACCAGATTGAACTGCCTAATGTATGACCATAGCCCTTCTCTATCCCCTGCTGTACCACACTCAAATCGAGGCTTATTTTCTTAGTAGGGATATTCATAGAAAAGTAAGAAGCAAATAAGAGTGCAAAGTTCTTGAAGCTATTGATGCAGCCGGCCTTGTTTCGCAATGCCCTTCAATGTAGCCGGGAAGCATGGGCACCAGGTGGCATCATCCAACCCCTTCAAGTACATGAGGTTGGTGTAAGCCATGAGGTGGTCTTCAGGGTTGGTGGTACCATCATAGGTACATAACAAAACATCATCCAATTTGGATTCTCACCAGATTGAACTGCCTGATGTATGATCGTAGTCCTTCTCTATCCCCCTGCTGTACCACACTCAAATCGAGGCTTGTTTTCTTGGAAGGGATATTCATAGAAAAGTTAGAAGCAAATAAGAACGTAAGGTTCTTGAAGCTATGGATGCAGCCAGCCGGCAAATTGCTGAACCATTGTTGGGCAATGCCCTTCAATGTAGCCGAGAAGCATCGGCACTAGGTGGCATCATCCAACCCCTTCAAGTCATGAGGTTGGTGTAAGCCATAAGGTGGTCTTCAGGGTTGGTGGTACCATCATAGGTACACACCAAAACATCATACAATTTGGATTCTCACCAGATTGAACCGCCTGACGTATGACCGTAGTCCTTCTTTATCCCCCTGCTGTACCACACTCAAATCGAGGCTTGTTTTCTTGACAGGGATATTCATAGAAAAGTTAGAAGAAAATAAGAACGCAAGGTTCTTGAAGCTATTGATGCAGCCGGCTAGCAAATTGTCGAACTATTGTTGGGCAATGCCCTTTAATGTACCCGGGAAGCATCAGCACTAGGTGGCATCATCCAACCCCTGCAAGTACATGAGGTTGTAAGCCATGAGGTGATCTTCAGGATTGGTGATAACATCATAGGTATACACCAAAACATTTTTAACCTTGGTCGGCTGTGCGGCCTCGGTTATCTCTTTGGTGAACGCAGAAGGTTGTTCCCCAAGTTTCAGCATACGGAGCTGCTAGTCCAAAGGCTGGACGTTATATGCCGCCTGACCCCCAAAGAGGGGCGACTGTATGTATGGTTGGGTGTACAGCATGTATGGTAGTTGGGGCGTATATTGGGCTAAGCCAATGACATGAGGGCCTAGATGGACAGACTGGCCGCCTGACTAGCTCTCATGAATAGATTTCGAATACCTCATTGAGGTATTCTTGAAGCTGTCATGGTAGCTCGATGTTGACGCCGAGTCAGATAGTTGCTGGTTTTTCTTCTGCTCAATGATGAGTCGAGCGTCAGAGATAGTCCTCTTGCTTCCATCTGGCCGAACATGCCAATGACCTTCCTCTTCCCTGTCTTAGGGAGTCGGAATTTAGACAAGTCTATCAAGGGCTGAGTTGTGTCCTTTGGTTTAGGATGCGGAGTGGGTTCTTGGTCCCTGATGGACTTTTTCCTCTCATTATGAGAATACTTCTTGGCCGACTGACCCTTGTTGGAATCAACCGTTCTTTTGGTGATCAAGTCCTTGATCTCACCCTTGAAACTTGCCATGAATTTCATGAGCTTGTCTCGGGTGACAGGATCAGTCCCTCCTGCTGCTTGGGGCTGACCAGATGGCTGGCCGGATTACTTGCCTAGTCTGATTGATCATTACCCCGTTCCAATTTATCCTCGGGACGAATGTGTCTAGTTTTGAGTGATCCATCAGGGGCCACATGCGTTTCGATATCAAAGTCGTTATCAGTATCATGGTCTGAATAGACCTCAGCTTCGGCCGTAGGCCGTTTGGGATTAGGATGAGGTACAGACTCTTGTGAAACCATCTTAGAGGTATTCTCCCCACAGACGGCGCCAAATATTTTGGGGTTTTTCTGGTCCCTTGGGAGAGTTACGTCACTACGTTTGGATTCTGGTCGTCTGTACTTGCAAAATAACGGAAGCTCCGATTGGTCGGAGTTCCAATGATCAAGTTAGTGAGGATTCGGAGTAAAAAGGTGCAGAAAAGTAAATATTTTCTCTGATTTCGAGATTAGGTGTTTCTCTATTTTCGAGAATAATAAATGATGTAATGATTGAACGTGCCCCCAAAATGGGGGACATCTCCCTATTTATATGGTCCTTCGAAATTGTGCCCCTGTCTAGATTACGGAAACCTAGGATTGCGGGTTGCACCGTTTTTTGGCTGCCTCGGGAATTGGGCCTTGAAAGCCACCATTCCCTTATGGAGTATCTGCCTGCCACGTGTCATGCCCCAGTTGGTCCACTCTAGGCTCTTCCTAGGGTGACACATGTCACGATTTGAGAAGTCCACGTGGTAGGATAAAAATACCCAAAACAGGAACAACATTCATACTATCAGTAACTAGTGATTAACTTTCGCTACACAATTTGCTGCAATATTAAACAACATTCAATGTCTAACATGTTAGCCTATAGGACTTCCTCCTTCCCTGATTACCTCACATGTGAACCAAAAATTTTTTGGCCAAATAAAAAGGTTACAACATACTTCGTATATGTATCCTCCTACTAATTACTATTAGGGGTAATTGATAGCATTTACATACTATAAATAAAAAATGAACAAGGCAACTGTGTTGATTTTCAACTTTTGCTATTCTTCTCCTATCTTACAAACTGTACATCTTACAAAGCCTGATAACTAAGTTCTTCCGATAGTTCATACTATTTTACGCTGCAACTACAATATTTTGTTTGTATTCTTGTATGGTAAGTCGCGATTACAGTTTCTTGCAATCTAGCTGATGTAATCAGGCATTGAGACTCTTGTATAACACTGATGAATTGAAGATCAACGGATCGAGCTAATCCAAAACTAACAGACTGCCTGTTGATACTTGGTGACAAAAAACAGTACGTATAGATGAGTTTAGCAAAATCTTTTGGTTGCTGTCTAAACCTATGTACTAAAAAAGCCGTTGCTCTGAATCTGTACATTTTATGCTTCAGTAATCTCTTCACAATACATCTTCCAAAATGTTGATTTTTTATATTTCTTCATGGACTCCATGCTGCTAAGATTTCCTTTTAGAAGCTGTAAAGCCTGAAGAGAGAAGATCAATGGAATAGAGTACGAGTTAAAGTCCCTCACAACCATCCGACACTAATCAAGATTCACTATGATTTCACTAATGCTTGGGGGTATGTTTGGACTTGGGATCTCGGAAATTTAACAATAATCTTGACAATTTGTTTCAAACATATCAAAGAAACAATAGTACTAAAAGTTGACTATTATCTCCGGATAGAGGGAGTAAGTTACAAGCTCATCATGTGTCTGAGTGCCAACAATGATGCGTATATTATCACACATTTATACAATTGTACTTAGTTCTCATAATCATAATTTCTTGTCTTTAACATCACCTTTCGTATTTGCATCATTTGGAGTAAGTTTCAAGCTCATCATGTATCTATGAGTGCCAACCTAACTGCCAATAATGATGCATATATTATTGTACTCTGATACAATTGTACTTAGTTTCAGCAATTATAATTTCTTGTCTTTAGCATCAACTTTCCTCATTGCATCATTTTGCTTTTGTCACTTTTTAAAATTCTTATTTCCTTTTCTAAATTGATTATGTCATGAAAGTTCCAGAGTCTGAAAATACAACAAATAGTACCTGATTCATCTGAGGTCGTCTAATTGAAGAGCGTTGTACACACAAGGCAGCAGCTAAAAGCATAAGCTTCATCTGTTTTGAGTTGAAGCGGTTATCTAGAGCAGGATCAATAAGCTCTCTGATGTTATTCTTTCTTAATAACGGTTTGGCCTAGAACAACAGAACAACGAATGTAAAGAGCATCAGTTGATCAGTCTATACTTTACTACTAGTGAACTGAAGTTCAAGTAAATGACAGGGCTTACCCACAACACAAGGCTTTGCTGTGAGCAATCAAGAGCACGGCGACCAGTAATTAGCTCCAACAATAGCACCCCGTATGCAAAAACATCTGTTTTTTCATCAACTATGCCATGCATCATGAATTCAGGTGCAAGATAGCTGTACAAATAGATATCAGGAAATAAATTAACTAAACCACATTAGATGGAATAATTATGCAATAGATGATAAATTAAATAAACTTTATAAATTATAGTTGATACAAATGAACTCAAACAGCCTATTCACTATACCCAAAAGTTCCTTCAAATTTCAGAACAATGTGATGAGTCCATTTATCTGGTAGCCATTTCGCAAGCCCAAAATCACAAATCTGCAACAACGTCATGCTTATTTAGACCAACATAATTCTACCCTGACAAGAAAACACAAAATCACACTAGAATTTGTACCATCTGGGAAGCATATGTATACCTGGGGTTCAAAGTCTTTTCTGAGCAAAATATTTGCTGCTTTGATATCTCTATGAATGATTCGCCGTTGACAACCATAATGCAGGTACATTAGTCCCTCAGCAATCCCTAATGCAATCTTATACCTAGCACTCCAATTCAATTTCCCCTTTGAACCTATCATATAAATTACCCTTTAATCAAAACACAAATAAAAACACACAATTATTAAACATGTAAAAACACAATGATTAGGACAAACCATGTAACAATGACGCTAAACTGCCAAGATGTGAATATTCAAGAACAAGATGCATTCCTCCTTCAACGCAATAACCAATCAACTTCGTCGTATTAGGGTGGCTAACATGAGCCATTATCCCTAGCTCAGTCAAAAAATCCGCGATCCTTTCTTCATGTGTGCCTCGAGCAAGTCGTTTAACAGCAACAACTTGCCCATCACTCAATACTCCTTTAAAAACTTCAGCATATCCACCCTTCCCAATGAAATTCTCTACACAATTACAACTGAACAAATTTCAAAAACATACTTGCATATGACAGTATAACACACATAAAAAAAAAAAAAAAAAAAAAAAAAAAAAAAAAAAAAAAACCCTTATATTTTAACTCGTTAATTAAACCTTGGCTAAAATTTTTGGTTGCCAATTGCAGCTCAAAAAGAGTGAAATTCCTAGAAGGTGAATCAGCATTGCCAAAATAACACTTGTTTGACATCGAAAACGTCGAACTCGAATTCGAATTCTCTCTCATACTATTACTTCTCAACCCTGATAACTTGGGTACATTCAGAGACCCCAATGCAGGTAATTGCTTCTTGGATTTAGACCTTAACAAGTCCATAAAACTGCGAAAACGAGAACCCGTTTTCGGGTTTTTCTGGGTTTCATTTGCATCGTTGGATGAATTTGTATCAGATTCTACACTTCGAAAATAGTCCTCTAGAACACCAACGGGGGAATTGGAATCCTGCCCTGTTTTTTCCATTTATTGGTTCAACTGAAACCAATATTATCAAAGTTTTATCAGTAATTGAGTTGAGAAATACTGAAATACAGATTGAAATTAAAAATATGAAGAATATAGTAAATTTACCTTGGAATGAAACAGATTTTCAATGAAAGTGAGATCAAACCTACTACTTTGAAATTCAATGTGGTGGGGTACTGAAAATTGAAGAAAAGTTAAGATTATTGGTAGAGTAAAATTTAGACAATTTAATATGAATAAAACAAACAAATCAACAATATATAACAACGTAATAAGTAATTTTCAAAATTTTATGCAAGATAGGAAATGTTATTCAAAAAAAAAAAAAAAAAAAAAAAAAAAAAAAAAAAAAAAAAAAGAACCAATTTTTTTATTAAACCAAAAAAAAGTACAAGAAAAAATGGCACTGTATCTTGTACAAAGTACTAAATGGTTTAGATTAACGTTAAAAACAACCATATATAAACAAGAGAGAATTGATCGAATAAATCGGACCAATACAGCCGCTTAAAAGCAATATCGAGAGGAGAGGTTAAGTAGTTTAGTTGGTTAAAATGTGTAATACCCAAAACTTGACATTGAATCCCATTCATACTAATATGAAGCGGTAGTAGTGAAAGAATATTCAACTACCAAAATCTAGTTCACCAAAAAAATATATGAAGAACAAAGACTAAGGATAATAATGTACCTTATTGAAGATGACTGTTCAAGTAGTTGTGTAGTTGAACATGATTTTTAAGAGTTGCAATATTAAGTATAGTGTAAAAGAGAAAAAGAATGGTTAGTTGGTTGGTTTATATAATGTATTATAGTATGATAAATATAGTATTGGAGTATTAAGGTAACGGTTTTAGATCTTAAATGAAACTGGAATTCTAAGTTAATGTGGTGTCAAGTAATCGATTACATCAATAATTTTCATGATAGAGAAAAAGGTCCTTCTAAATTATAAAGAAGGATAAAATCTTATAGTTTATGTTAGAAAATATGGAGGGAAATTATTACATAAGATTTGTGTATTTTTCAAGATTAATAGCACTCGAGTGGTCTGATTTTGTAAGGTATACTAACACGTCCAAGTAACACCCATTAAATGACAAAAAAAAAAAAAAAAAAAAAAAAACCCCATTAATTGAAAAAAAAAAAAAAAAAAAAAAACTGTATACTTTCTGATAAAGAAACATTAAATTTCATCATCAACTAATGTTTGTGTTCTAATTCTAACTTTTAACGCTAAGTATTAAGCCTAAAATATAATAAAGTTAGTTAAATATTTCCCGTCAAAAAAAGAAAAAAAAGAAGAAAATTTAACACAAATTCCTGTCAAGAAAAAAAAAAAAAAAAAAAAATTAACACAAATCTAACAAGTTTTTTTTAAAAGACAAATTATGCGGTGGGTATACCGTGTACGTTATTCAATTGTAAAACGGTTAAAACTATGTTAAAAAGTACGTAAAGTTATCCTTTATACTGCAAAGTCATTATTTTTGTATTAATAAATTTTATCTTACAAAAAACATATAATGTATTAGATTAATCATATTAGTGTTTATAGTATGTAAACACGTATCTATAAGAAATTATTCATTAAAATAAAATTCAAACCAACGACAAATTAAAAGTTACCATAAAAATAGATAAAGTTATGCTTAAAATGATCGTTTTACCATGAAATTAATGTATCCGTTGTATAGAGAACTTTTTTTTTTTGTCAAGTATATACTGTATTGTTTAAAATACTAAGATAACCAATTAAAATTGGATGAAAATAATATATAGAGGGAGTATGTCCGAGCAGCTAACAGAGAAACGGTCGTTGACACGTCCAAGAGAAGTATGAAAAGTTGACAAGTTGAGTCATGAATTATTGAATTTGAGAATTTAGATTTGAGGTGTTCACTCTGGTGAGTTACAATGACTGTTGGCTGTCTAATTGAAGGACGTAGTTAATGCTTTTAAATTTAATTTAATGCCTGATGTCCAATAAAAATAAAATATCACGTATATATTGGTGATGCGATGCTGAACTCATGAAATTTCATATAGTGCTGTTAAAAACTGATCTAGACCAGGGAATCTGAGTATTCCAAACCGTTTTGGAAAGGTCGTGAACCGTTAAGAATGCTTTTTCAAAAACCGAAAACTTGACCCAAATTTTTAAAAACAGAAACTGAATTGAACAGAATATTTGAAAACCGTTAATGACCCGTACACATTTTCAAGCCGAATCGTTACGACCAAAATGTTACCCCTTAACCTTTTATGTCCTAACCGTTTACATTTAACTCGTAACTCGTTGTGACCAAAATATTTACAAATGATCAAATCTTGATAGAAAATATGACAAATTCCCAAATTTTACAATTGAAAATTTCTATTGAGCAAATTCAAGTGAAGTTAAGAGACCCACATAAGGCAATGTGGCTCCGCCACTACATTTACAGCTCGTAATCTGTTATGACCAAACCGTTTATGCGTAACTTGTTTTCCCTTTTTCTCTATCTCCTTCTACATCCCCCATATTCTCAATTTCCTTTAGCCCACTAATGGATCAACCCAACTTGTTTCATGACCTTTATAATTGTGAGTTTATGATCAAAACCTTTATGACTTGCTAACCTACTGAAATTGAAGAAAGAAAATACATATGAAAGTTGGGATTATTGCAGAATTATCGGAAGTTGAATTATTTAAGTAAATTGGGCAACATTGAAATTATTAAAATGAAATAATTTCAGTTCAGTTAGAGTAATTTTAAGGAAGAAATATATTATAAATCAGTAAAATCATTTAATTTCAAAAAAAATAATTTTAGTTTAGTAAAAGTAATTTCAATTCAGCAAAAATTAGGTGAACTGAATAGGATCATATTAAATTACTAGTTTTGTGCCTAATGTAACGCCCGAGTTGTTTATTAAATTTTGAGATAAATTTTTGATCTATATGTCAAATTTCAAAATATATCTCTAATACTGTTTAGGGTAAAAATACTCCCCAACACGTGGTCCAATCCCATAGTGACACGTGGCCCAATCAAAGGGTGACACGTGTTCCTATAGGAAAATGACGTGTGTCAGCTCAAAAAGAGCACCTGAAAAGAGAGTAAAAGGGCCTCCTTACGTTAGAAGGCCCAAATCCTTAGAATGCCGCAAAACGGCACCCCACATGACATGTGCCGTCAGTTGATTACGCAGCTAATCAGGGCACAGAAATCTAGGGTACCAGCCCTAAAGGGGCACAATTTCCCACCCCTATAAATACCCTAATCATTTATGATGGGAGGGGTGGATTGGGACATAACCTTAAAAGAGCACTAAAAGCTCCAACTTCTCTCTACTTTCTCTCTCTAGTTATTCTGTTTTCCGATCGCTTACTTGATCGTCGGAGGCGGATCTCCGATTAATCGGAGTTCCGTTGTTTTGCAGGAGTCCGAGTCTACTTGCCGGCAGAGCGTGACCAGTATCCTGAGGGATTCCATAAATACCCCGAAACATTTAACGCCGTCTGTGGGGATACTCGTCTGTTATGGCAATAAATGGTCAGATACCTAATGTCGACCCTGGCCCTGGTCAGGACGGCCATGTAGAATACATAGTCACAACGATTCATTCTAGTGATCCTCTGACCGCCTCATTCCATGAGGCCGAAGATCCTCCAGTTATTGCTGCTTCCCTAAAGGCCGCTTTGAACAAACTTTGAAAGGAGTTCGAGAGTAAAAGGCCATCTACCTCTAGGCAACCGTCTAGAAGAGAGGAAGAAAACGTCCCAAGGAAAAATCAGAGCGAAGCAACTAATGCTATGGAAGTTAAGAACACCCCATTCCGACGACAACATGGAAGATCTCCCAGGGTGCCACGGACGAACCTGTCTAGGCTCCTTGAGAAAACACAGTCGGCTGGGGGGCAGACCAGACAGTCACAAAGGGAAGAACCTGAGCCGTCTCGGCGCTGGAGAGATGCAAGGGAATATATCCGACACAAGCAATGGGAGCGAGCGGCCCACTCGGACACGGCCTTGACTCCAACTGTAATACCCCTCATGATTGCTTTAAAGGAGTTTGATATACTACTCATATCAACAAGATGCATCTTTCTTTTAGGGATCCCATATACTAAGATACTCCATAGTTAAGCATGTTTGGCTGGGAGTAGTCTTAGGTTGGGTGACCTCTTGGGAAGTTTTCCTAGGGTGCGCATGAGTGAGGACAAAATGCGCCGGAAGGACTCGTGTTGGTTTGTGAGGACGGTTGTTGGCCCTCGATGCACATTTCATGACAATAGGCCCCTCCCTAATTTGTGTGGGGTCGGGGTGTTACACCAACAATGCCGGATGAATTCTCTAACCAATCTCTTTCCAAACATACCAGCTCGGCCAGGACCAGCAAGAGTCAAGCTGTTCGTATTCCAACTCCTATTCCAGTTCAACCATTTCAGTATCAGATCCCCTAGAATTTCAATCCTATTCTACCACCTAACCCCCCTGTCTTCGAACAGTATGGGCTATATGGCCAGTCGTTCAACAAGGCAGCTTACCTGGCCGGACCGGTCGCACCACCTCAGCCTATTGACTGGCAAATGCGCTTGTTGAATCCTGGTGACAAGCCGCCTCCGTTTTCTCAAGAGATTCTTAACTCTCCTCAACCAGCAAAGGTCAAAAGTGTACTTGTGGGTGCCTATGATGGTACAGGCAACCCGGAAGAACACGTCCCTTTGTACAGAAATCTGATGTATTTGCAAAGTGTGGATGATGCCACATGGTGCAGGTGCTTCCCGGCTACCCTCAACGGTGTGGTGCAGGACTGGTTCAATAGTCTGCCGGCCAGGTGTATCAACTGTTTTACCACTCTCAGTTTATTGTTTGTTAGAAACTTCTCATATAACATTCCCCAAAGGAAGACCAGCCTGAACTCGGCAACAATCGTCCAAGGAAAGAATGAAGTTCTGCGTTCGTATGTCCAGAGGTTTAATCAAGAAAAAGCCCAAATTCATAACCTGCCGGATGAAATGGCCTATTCAGTTCTCCGGGGGTTAAGGCATAACGGTTTCAAGTTTGATTTAGTCAGGAAAAAGGTTCGAACATACGCAGGCGTGCTGCGGGAGGCCGAAGCCTATATTGAGGCATCTGACTTTTGTTCGCTTACTGTAGACACCCAAATGTGCCTCCCCAAAACAAAACCCAGTGATGAATACCTTTTGCGTCGAATGATTATCGAACGAGGTGAAAGTGTGAAAGGTTAGGTGTTGCGGTTAGTTTTTATTAAAAATTCTTTCTTTCTGTTTTCGAAAACAACTCTATTTTATGAAAATAGCCAATCCAGTTTAGTTTGGTCCACGACAAGGGTCCAATAATAGTGTGGTTGTATGGGGCTTGCAAAGAGCTTTCCAACGATATATTATAAGCCCAATTCCGATGAATAATGAGGAAGTTATGGCCAAAATACTAAACTAGGCCCGGTTTGATCTTTACATGCGGCCCAATGATCTAGGGGAGGGCCCAATGTTAATTGTTATTCCTAAAATTATTAGAATTAATTATGGTCTTCTAGAATTCTCTAGAAGGTTCTTGTTTTGGGTATTTTTGTCCCTCGGGAGAGTTACAGCTCGAAGACTGGTCCGGTGCGGCCTGTACCTGCAAGACAAACGGAGACACCAGTTGGTAGGTGCTCCGCCTCCGACGATCAAGTTAGTAACTTGAAAGGAGAGAAAAAGGTGCGGAAATTTAGGTGGGGATCTGCTCGGGTTCCAAGCTCAGTTGTCTCTATCAAAGGGATAGTTTGTAATAAATGGTAGAACGTGCCCTCCAAAAGAGGGAAATCTCCCTATTTATAGGGTCCTTGGGAATTGTGCCCCTGATTAGGTCACAGAACCCTAATCAGTGGTGGGCTGCGCCGTTTTACGGCTTTCTCGGAATTTGGGCCTGAAGGCCGTCATCCTCAAAATATCTGGGATGACACGTGTCAAGCAGGGATAGGTCCACTTTGGACCACCCTGGGGCTGACACGTGTCACCCTCTGGTTGGTCCACATGGCGGGGTAAAATTACCCTAAACATTTGCCCCTCACAGATGTGACGTGGCACGCCACGTGGCATCTGTGACACGCGTCACTCTCTGATTGGTGGTAATTTTACCGCCAAAATTTTACTGTTCACAATCTGAGTAAATTACAGGAATACCCCTTAATTTACCCTCCTTATAGCCGTTTACCCTCATTATTTTTGTACGTTTCACAAAAATTTTCAGAGAGAACTTTGAGAGAATCTTGAAAGAGAGAGCAGAAGTCATCCGTCTGAGTCAAGCGCAAGTTTTAAGAAAACTCATTCTTCTCAACACAGGCGGACCCGTCTACCTTCAGATCTCAAATCTAAAGGTACCGTCTCTGACACTCTCAGCTCTTTTTCATTTTACCGCTTGTACATATTTCTTGCAATAAATGGATTCATCACCAACACACACGGCACAACCTAGGTTAGAATCCAGCCATTCACCAGGAACGGCTGAGTCTAGGACTGGTAGTGCCGTCTCAAGGTGTTGGGACCACCCTCATGCTTGGATTCCGACCATTTGCGCGTCTGTGCAGGACACAATGGCTCGGAGTATGCAGACGGCACATGATCCGAATTATAGGAGCGAAGGCTCAGGCGGCCAAACGCCTGAGGGAGAGACGTCTGGCTCAGAACACCAGACGGCTCCGGAGAGATCCCCTCCGCGTGGCCCCCCCAACTCCTCCAGACTCGTTTTTGGACGAGTGCGACCAAGGAGGTGAGGAGGCCGCCTCATCTTCTGTCTCCCAATCTGGGGAGGAGACGGGGAGCGGATTTACCGTCTCCTCTTCTAAGAGCAGTGATGATCTTCCCCCGCTTGAGGATAGCGAGGAAGAAGAGAGGAAGAAGTGGAATGAGAAGGACGATCCCTACAAGATCCACGTCTCCAACAAAGACAGGGACCTCATGGAAAGAGGCCTTGAAATTTTTTTGAAAGTGCACCCGTTAGGAGACGGGTACAAAATAAGGGTGCCTCCTGCAGACGGCACCATTTCTTGGGAAGACACTGAACGAAACGCCAACGGCTACTTCGGCTGTTACGAGGCGGCGTTCAAGGCTGGTCAGCGCTTCCCCCTTCACCAGGCGGTGAAGGCAATCTTGAGAGGCTACGGCCTCGGAGTCTGGCAACTTACCCCAATTCTTGGGCAAACATTCTGGGGTATGTTGCCACCTGTGAGTTCCAAGGAATTCACCCCGGCTGGGAAGCTTTTGCTAAGATGCACTATCTTAGCCGCAGCCCAGGCGGGTACAGAGCGTGGTATACTTTGACCACGTTTCCTCAATATATGATGACCTTGGATAAGGTCTCCAAATTTGATGGCTGGAAGCACAGGTTCTACCTGCTGACGGCCCCAACCAGGTGGGAGAATTGCGAGCTCCGCCAATACAATAAAAAGCCCGACCTTCTGGGTCGGAAATGCTGTCTGCCCCGGATCCCGGATGAGGACTTCGATAAAATAATTGAGGCTGACTTCTTCGGCCTCACAGACGCCACACTGTCAACCGGGGAGACAATAAAAGTCCCCAGAAATTGGATCTGTAAGAGCGCCTGGCTCAGGGACGAATGCTTCCTAGCCGCCTGGGGGCTAGGGCACATTTTCACCAGACGTATGCGCCTGAATCAATATCCGTCTGTAGTACTTTTGTATCGGAATCGTTTTTAATGATGTACTAACCAATTCCTTTTTGTTTTTTGCAGAAGAAGCGTTGAACATGTTGCCAGACGAGAAGACTCTCAGGCGGTCCTCTGCTCAAATCCGCAGAGACCTGGCCGAGGCTCAGGCGAGGGAACTCAGGGCCAAGGTAAACATCTGACTCTTTTCTTGAGTTTGCTTTCAAAGTTTGCTTTCTTCGACTGCTAACATTAACTTGTTTATTTTCTTAGGGGGGAGAGGTGGATAAGACGTTTGAGAAAAAACTCAAACGGGCAAGGGAGGAGACCACCGCCTCTAACTCCAGCAAGTCCTCGAAAAAGGCAGCCTCCACCGCAACTCCCAACGCCCCAGGCGGGAAGACTCAGATGCGGATAGGGGGAAGAACGAAGAAGGTGAGTGGCTCCCTAGGCCTCGACCTGGCCAACCCCCTATCTGCAACCGGGGGGTTCACCGCACCTGCCAGCGGCTCTCGTCTGGCCGGCTCTGCAGGTAAGAACCCTTTTGAATCCCCGCCTCAGCTGGGGTGGCCGTTGCGAGTGAAATCACACTCCCAGCAGACGTCATCCTCAGACGGTCGGAACCAGATTGGTGCTGCTTTAGTTTCACACTCTGACGCTGATTGTGGTGCAGATCAATCACCTCGCTGGCCAAACGTCCAGAAGCACGCCAAGGCCATGCTATCCTAGGGATTGAGACGTTCAATCTTGAATGTATCTTGTCCCTCCTGGCTGAGGTAAGACACTTGAATAATTTTGAATCATTTTTTCTCCAAGTTTTTCTCCGCCTGCAGTGCTAACCCAGTTTGCTTTTGCAGGCTCTTCTGCGGTTAGACGGGCTCAAGCGTCCTTACACCCGCAAGCGGGATGAGGTAAGACGGGCCAAGCAGTCCGCCTCGGACGCCAATAATGTTGCTTTATACTCGTGTATCATTGACGATCTTGAAACTAAAGCAACCCAAATGACACAGGCGGCCAAGATCCAAGAGCTGGAGGCGGACTTGCGGGCGGCCAAGCAGAAGGCGGCGGATGCAGAGACGGCCCAGAAACAGGCGGAGGAGGACCTCCCCAAGCTCAGGGAGGACCTCCAGAAGGCTCAGAAGGACCTTGAGAAGCTTCAGGGTGTCTCGAAAGAGAACACTGATCTGAAGGGCAAGGTTGCCAAGCTGGAGAAGGAGGCGGCCAAAGCTCAGGATAACTTCCGAGCGACTTTGCAGGCGGATCAAAACCGCCTGGTAGCTGAGATGGCCGCCGACGGCGAGGCCATGATGAAGATCGCCTGGGCTGCCTTGTATCCAAACAAGGATTATGGCGTCTGGGCTCTGGCTTACAAATATGCTGAAGAGGTGATATACCCGAGAGAGAAGGGTGAGCCAGAGACTGAGTCTTTCCTCGCCTGGGCCAACACTGAGCACCCCGAGCCTGAAGCCCCCGAGACTGAAGAAGAAGGGGAGAAGGGCCAGGATGGACCGTCTGCGGGGCAATGAATTCAGCGGCTGTGTGCCAATTTCTTTCTTTTTTTTATTTATCTGCGGCAGTATGCCACCAAACTTGCTTTTTCGGCCTGTGTGCCGAGTATATTTGTATCTTTACCGGCTGTAGGGCCATGTTGTCAAACAATTTCCTTTACCCGGACGGGGTCCGGTTAACATTTAATCCATCACAGCCGTTTGGCTGGGTGGAAATTCAATGAATGCACCGACTGAGTCGGTTTTTATTACTTTGCGCTTGTGTTTACACTTAAATTTCATTTCAATTTTTTGCATTTTCAATATTTTCCTAACTTATCAAAAGCATGCGGCGATCTCTGCCTAACTTATCAAAAGTATACGGCTGTCCTTGCCCCTGGACGGCTATGTGGTTGGTTTCAAGTGGAGTTGGTTGATTGACTTGGGAACGTCTGATGCTGCATAGAGCATGATACGTTTGTAAGTCAATCAATCACAGTAGTGATTGCCCCAAACCAAGTGCACAGCCGTACATTAACAGGCGTTCCAATCACTATCTAGACGGTGTTGACCGTCTAGGTAGAGATTGTATAGCCATTGCACAACTCTTTTGCCCCAAACGAGGATGTATGCAATTTAAAACGAAAAAAATGCTAAGTAAGAACTTCAGTTGGTCGCCGACTGATGTCATTGGACATCCGAGTTCCGAAACTTGGTCGTTCCTTAGACTATTCAGGTCAGACGGCTATGGATGGCTGATTCAGCCGTCCAATCGTGGCCGCCTGCATTGGTACGTAGAGTAAGCAGGTTGGCTTCTCTCTGCGACGATTGCACCCGGAGGGGTGTCGCCGGACGTCTTTGTCCATGTTGGGATAGGCGAATTTATGGGAAAAGCAGCCATCCGGCCATTGGCCTTCTGGTCTTGTTTGAGACCAGCTGTATAGCCACTAAGCGGTTTTGTGCTTAGCTTAATTATCTGGGCATTGGCCTCTCGTCAATCAGACGTTAATTCAATTTTCAAGTGACAAACTCAGAGAAATAAACAAGTGAAAACAAAAAGCAATTTCTCATTAATTTACTTCTTGTTTACAAACATTACAAATCTCAGAAGTAGTACTTTTTCAAATTGTCTACATTCGAAGTTCTAGGCAGGCGCCTGCCGTCTGGAGTTTCCAGGCGGTAGGTGCCGTCTCTTACTTCTTCATAAATCCGGTAGGGGCCTTCCCAATTTGGAGTTAGCTTTCCAAGCTCATTGGCCCTACCGGTTGCCTCCATTTTCCGTAACACTAGGTCGTCCACTTTCAAAGGACGCCTGTGTACTTTCTTGTTGTAGGCTCTTGTCATTCTCAGATGGTAAATCTCATGACGCAAGGCGGCATTGCCCCTGCGTTCTGGGAGTGAGTCCAATGCCAGGCGCATTGCCTCCCAGTTTGCCTCTTCATCATAAAGCATGACTCTAAGAGTTGGCTCATAGTGTTCAATGGGTAAGACGGCTTCAGCACCGTAAACCATGAGAAATGGGGTTTCACCGGTTGCCCCCTTTACTGTTGTCCGGATGGCCCATAGGACATGGATTAATTCCTCAGCCCATAAGCCACCGGCTCTTTTAATTTTCTTCTTAATGCTGTCTGAGATCAGTTTGTTGAAGGCTTCAACCTGGCCGTTTGCTTGGGGACGGCCGACTGATGCAAAACAACTTGAGATCCCTTGATCTCCCAACCAAGTTTTTAGTTGAGGCGTCTCAAACTGAGGACCATTATCAAACACCATGGACATAGGAACCCCATACCGGGTGATGACATTCTTCCAGATGAAAGAGATGACGTCTGATGTCTTGATATTCTTTACCGCCTCAGCCTCTACCCACTTGGTAAAGTAATCCACAGCCACCAAGATGTAACGCTTTCCGCCTGGGGCAGGCGTGTAAGGACCTAAGATGTCCATGCCCCATTTTGCAAACGAGATTGGGCTGTGGATGGCCGTCAGATCAGTAGCCGGACGGTGAATACGTTTGCCAAATTTCTGGCACTTGTCACATTTCTTCACCAACTCCTTGGCGTCTGCCTCCAGAGTGGGCCAAAAGTAATGTCGTCTGGCTCTGACGGCTAGGGATCTGCCGCCTATGTGGGAGGCGCAGAATCCTGAGTGCAAGTCTTCAGGAACTTCTTTCCCCTTTTCTGGGGTTACACATTTCAAAAGAGGCTTAAGAAACCCCGCCTCGAAGAGTTCTACATTTCTCAACTCGAAGCTTGCGGCTGGCTTTTTCAGAACGGCTGCCTCCTGTGGCGAATCAGGAAGTGTAATGTCTGAGAGGTATGCCCGGATGCCATCCATCCAGGTAGAGCTTCGGTCCAGGACTCCAATGGGATCTTCATAGATGCTTCTTTTTTCAAGAACTTCCCAAAAGACTGACCGAGACGTATCATGGCAGGCGGAAGATGCAAGTTTTGACAGTGCATCCTACTGGTTGTTATCAGACCTGGGTACTTGATTCAAATGAAACTCCTCAAGAGACCCAGCCTCCTCTTTGACCGCCTGAAGATATTTTATCATAGCTGGGTGAGTTGCCTCAAATTTTCCCTCATACTGGCTAACGACCAACTGTGAATCAGAGTAGGCGTCAATTTTTGTTGCCCCTGCCGCCTTACACATGCGGATTCCGGCTAGCAGGGCTTCATATTCTGCCTCATTGTTTGAGGCCTGAAACTTGAACCGTAGTGCATATTCATATCTGTCCCCCTCAGGGGACTCGTAGATTACGCCTGCACCACAGCCGTTCTTTGTAGAGCTCCCGTCTACATACACTTTCCAAACTTGATCAAGATTATCCGGAGCCACCGGACGGGTCATTTCAATAATGAAGTCAGCAAACGCCTGACCTTTCACGGCCTTCCTTGGTTCGTAAGTGATTTCAAGACTTTGCATTTCAATAGCCCATTTCAACATTCTGCCGGCTGACTCCAAAGTAGACATTGGCCGCTTGAGTGGCTGGTCGGTGTAAATCACCACCGGATGAGCCATAAAGTAAGGCTTCAATTTTTTGAATGCCATGTACAAAGCAAGGCCAAATTTTTCAACCATGAGGTACCGGAGTTCAGCATTTTTTAGAACATGGCTAATGAAGTAAACTGGGAGCTAAACGCCGTCTCGCTCAGCAAGGAGAACGGCACTGAGAGCATGATCTGAGACGGCCAAATACATGTACAACGTCTCCCTAGGCAGAGGACTGACCAGCCTAGGCAGAGAATGCAAGTGCTCTTTTAGCTTCTGAAATGTCGTCTCAGCATCGTCTCCCCATTCAAACCTGGTCTTCTTCCTGATTGCTTGGAAGAAGTAAAGGCATTTTTCGCCTGACCGGCTGAGGAACCTTCCCAAGGTGGCTAGGCAACCAGTTAGTCTCTGAACTTCCTTGACAGAACGGGGTGACTTCATGTCAATTACCGCTTGTATCTTTTCGGGGTTAGCCTCTATCCCCTTCTGATCAATCAGGAATCCGAGAAACTTCCCAGACTCAACACCAAAGACGCATTTCTTGGGGTTTAACATGACCTTATGCCGCCTGAGGGTGGTGAACGTTTCTCGGAGATCAGCCAGTTGGTCCATCTGTTGCTTGGATTTGACTATCATGTCATCGATGTACGCCTCCACATTCCTCCCAATTTGATTAATGAAGACCGTATTAATCATCCGTTGGAAGGTGGCAAGCGCATTCTTCAAGCCAAACGGCATCACAGTATAGCAAAATAACCCCAAATCAGTGACGAAGGCCGTCTTCTCTTGATCTTTCTTCCAGAGGGGTATCTGATGGAAGCTAGAGTAGGCATCCATGAAGCTCATCAAGGCGTGACCGGCTGTTGAATCGACCAGACTGTCGATCTTTGGAAGCGGGTAACTGTCCTTTGGACACGCCTTGTTGAGGTCTGTGTAATCAACACACATGCGCCAGGTCCCATTCGGTTTCTTAACAAGGACCACATTGGCCACCTAGTCGGGGAAATTACAAGGCCGAATGAACCTGGCATCTAGCAGCTTTTTGACTTCGGCAGCTGCCGCCTGACTTCTTTCCTCGCCATGGTTTCTTTTATTTTGCCGGATGGGCTTCTTTTTAGGATCCACCGCGAGTTTGTGGACAGCAAGATCCAGGCTGACGCCTGGCATCTCTTCCACTTCAAAGGCAAAGATGTCTTTGAATTCTTTCAGCACAAGGTGCAAGCTTGCACCTAGAGTAGCATAAGCAACCGTATCGACCTTCACAGTACGCTCTGGACGGCTGTCGTCCAGAACGAGATCAATGTTTTCACCAGCCGGTTGGGGACGGAGCTCGTCTGATCGTTCCCCGGTCAGTGATTGCTATTTTTTCTCTTTCTTCACCTCCACCAGCAGAGGCGCTTTTCTTTTCTTACCAACGGCTGGTGGGGCAGGATTAGCATCCTTGACATCGTCAAGGTCTATTGGTTCCTTCTCTTGGCCGTCTGAGGCCACAGTGTCTTTAACGGCTGAGAGGTAGCACTCCCGAGCCGTCTTCTGATCCCCGTTCAGGGAACCAACAGAGCCGTCATCCCGCTCATACTTGATGAGCATGAGAGACGGGATGATTACCGCCTTGGCTTAGTTGAGGGTTGGCCTACCAAGGATGATATTGTAGGCGGTCAACTCCTCAACGACCAAGAATCTGACGACAATATGTCGTCCCTGGCCTTTTTCTCCCAGCCGGATGGGAAAGTCAATTCTTCCGGCTAGGTAGACCATCCCACCCCCAAAACCAACCAAGGGGTGGGTGACCGGATGCATGCAGCTGACATTGTATTTCAGCTTCTGCAGGCACCGGAGGCTGATAATGTTTGACGAGCTGCCGGTGTCAATAAGGATCCGTCCAACCAGCTGGTTAGCAACCTTACATTCAATGACGACCTGGTCGTCATGCGGACGGTGGACGCTGCCCCTGCTGAGGACGGGCAGAGGTCGGTAGCTTGAATATAGCTCTCCGCCTCCCTCAGGGCCGCCTGTAGCGTAAATTCCCCCTTTCTGACAAGGTCGAACTTAAAAGCCGACCCGTCTCTCAGACCCTTGAAAAAGTCTGTAAAAGCTACCTCGTCAGACAGTCCCTGGATCTGAATTCTGACCAGGTTGAACCTCCTAACATATGAGCGTAGCCCTTCCTTCTCACCCTGCTTAACGGTGCTCAAATCAAGGCTCGTTTTCTTAGCAGGGATGTTCATTGAGAAGTTGGTGGCAAACAAGAAGGCTGGCTTCTTGAAGCAATCAATTGAGCCGGCTGGCAAGTTGCCAAACCACTGTTGGGTAATGCCCTTCAGTGTAGCCGGGAAACATCGACACCAGGTGGCATCGTCCCAACCCTGTAAGAACATGAGGTTGGTGTATGCCATAAGGTGGTCTTCTGGGTTGGTGGTACCATCATAGGTGCCCACCAACACATTCTTAACCTTGGACGGCTGAGCCGCCTCGGTTATATTCTTGGCAAACGCAGAGGGTTGTTCACCAAGCTTGAGCAGCCGGAGCTGCCAGTCCAAAGGCTGGACGGGGGTGTATGCCGCCTGTCCTCCAAAAGGAGGAGGCTGCATGAACTGTAGGCCATATTGCCCATACTACGCCTGAGGCGCATATGGGACAGACCCAATCATCAGCTGAGGTTCGGTATTGACGGTTTTACCGCCTGTCCGACTCTCAAGTAAGGACTGTGAGTTCCTTACAGAAGTTTCTTTGAAGTTGTCTAGAAAGCTCGAAGTAGAGGCTTACTCAGATAGCTGCTGGTTTCTCCTCCGCTCGATGATGTGTCGAGCGTCGGAGGCTGTTTTCTTGCTGGTCCCCGGCTGTTCATGCCGAGGCTGCCTATGAGGACCAGTAGGCAGTAGAATTTTCGACCAGTCAAGTCTGGAGGCCATCCTCCCCTTCTCCCTTTCTTTGTCTTTGGGATGGGGAGTTGGACGCCTGTCCTTGACGGGCTTTTTCTTCCCAGGAGTGGGAGACTTCTTAGCCGGCGGACTCTTGCTAGAGCCTGCCTTGTTTTTGTTGATCATGGCCTTGATTTCACCTTTGAAAGAGGTCATGAATTTCATGAGCTCATCCAGGGTGACTGGGGCTTGACCTTTGGCCTTTTGGGTTTCCCCTTCTGGCCTTCCAGAGGGGCGCCTGCTTGGGCTCGCCTGATCAAGATTGCGCTCCAATTTATCTTTGGAACGCTTGTACTTAGACACGAAGGACCCATCCTTTGGGGTATAGGTCTCCACGTCATCATCATCTTCATCATCAGCTTCATCCTCAGTGACGACCTCAGGCGGAGGCCGAGGGAACGACTGAGGAATTCCAGAACCTCCCGGCTAAGGTGCCGGTTGAGGGTTTTCTTGGTTCTCCGGTTGTATAACCGGTTGTAAGTTTGTAAGATCAGGAATGGGTACAGACTCTCCAACCATCTTTGAGGTACTCTCCCCACAGACGGCGACAAATGTTTTGGGTATTTTTGTCCCTCGGGAGAGTTACAGCTCAAAGACTGGTCCGGTGCGGCCTGTACCAGCAAGACAAACGGAGACACCAATTGGTAGGTGCTCCGCCTCCGACGATCAAGTTAGTAACTTGAAAAGAGAGTAAAAGGTGCGGAAATTTAGGTGGGGCTCTGCTCGGGTTTCAAGCTCAGTTGTCTCTATCAAAGGGACAGTTTGTAATAAATGGTAGAACGTGCCCTCCAAAAGAGGGGAATCTCCCTATTTATAGGGTCCTTGGGAATTGTGCCCCTGATTAGGTCACAGAACCCTAATCAGTGGTGGGCTACACCGTTTTACGGCTTTCTCGGGATTTGGGCCTGAAGGCCGTCATCCTCCAAATATCTGGGATGACACGTGTCAATCAAGGATATGTCCACTTTGGACCACCCTGGGGCTGACACGTGTCACCCTCTGGTTGGTCCACATGGCGGGGTAAAATTACCCTAAACAGTTCTTTTAAGTCCTAATAAAATTAGAATTAATAATGATATTTTGATAAAGTTTTATTTGGAATAAAATATTATTTTATGAAAAATACGATTCCAGTTTTCATACGGACTTTATAAATCGATTTTAATTCATATGAGGACTCCGTGTTTGAAAGCGCGTAGGAATCCAGGCTGTCGCTACGCGACAAGCCTTATCGCCACGCGATAGAGTGGAGTTTTATTCCTTATCAAATTCTACCTATTTTCGGACTATTTTCTTATAAATAGGGTCCTGAACCTCCGTTTTCAATCATCAATTCTCATCTACAATCTATCATCTACAATCAATCTTCTCTCTAAGCTCTCATCTCTCTAGCTTTTCACAAACACAATTCCGCATACATTAGCACTAGACACACCTAGTCAAGTTCGAATTTGCCTTCGCCCTAGACGTGAAAGGTTATAATTTCTGAGGGTTTGGTCCCCAATCTCTATTTCAATTATTTAATTTAATTGTTTGATTTATTATTTTCCTTGAAGTTACTAACGCGTGTATTTTATTATTAGAAAAAGGTACGAGGCATCAAAGTATGTAATCTTGTTGCTCTATTCTTGTAGAAAGCATGTTTAAATTTGTTTAATTCCTAGTATCATGTTAGGATGTTTCTGTTGCTTTCTAGTATCATGTTTAGGGTGCCTTTTACTCTTTTCTAATATCATGTTAGGTTTAAAGCTTTGATTTTTATTGTTTAGTGACATGCTAGGGTTTGTTATTAATCTTGTTAGTATCATGCCTAGTATCTTGCTATTAATATTATGCTTTAACACGATTATGATTGTTATAATGATTATTATTATGATGATTATTATTATGTTGCTTGATGCTTATTTATTGTTATTGCTTGATCACGCCTTTTATGCATGTTTAAAGGGAATTTGTACTTGTAATCACGCTTAATAAGATAATTAATAATCTTGTTTAGGGCTAATATGATTATAATTCAAGTGATCGCTAATAATAGTTTGTTTGTGCATTAAATTCAACCTATGTAGATTAAAAAAGTTTAGGGTTAGCCTAATGTTTGCATGTTAGTCAGAAAGCGCACATGAATACGAGAAGAATGAAGTAGAGGCCTATTTAGGGCAGGTTCAATCTCTTTTAGGTTGGATTTGTACCTTCATCCCCGAACCCTATTTGGTTCAAGACCTTTTGGAGTTGACGGTCTCATGGGTTGTTAAGGGGTGTAATCTTCACCTTGTGAACGGTTTACAAGTTCCTTGGCGACTCTTTTGCTCTAGCTTCCTTCCCTTTGGACGCCACCATGCTTAAGTGTATGATCACAGTGGGGTTCAAGTTTGGGGTAATGCTTGAAATATTCCCTACAGTTTTTGGCGACTCCACTGGGGAGGATTTCTATTTTAATTCGTGAAATTTATTTCGGCAATAATTTAGAATGAGTGGATGAGACTCGAAAAGTTCTCAGTATTTCATGTGCGTAATTTTGATTAACATTATTGTCATATGCATAAAAAAAATCCTCATTTGATAGACCATCCGAAATAAGTCAAAAACATAGGATTTTTACACGTAGGAAACTTGAGAAATATCTTTCACAACTAGAATTGAAATAATATTGCGAAATCTGGAAAATTCTAAGAACGTAGATACCTGCTGAGGCATGTAGGAACTAGCGTCTAGAAAACAGGGCTTGTCGCCTGTACAGTGCTTCTGTCGCCTAACGACAGTTTTGTCGCTTGACGATAGGGGTACTTTTGCGGCGATAGTCCCTGTAGTCTGGTGCCAAGTTCTTCCAATACCGAGCCAGAACTCTGCCTTCTTGTTTTGACCATTTCTAGCACTGTTGGCTCGATTCTACTTCTTGATTGAGTTTTTCTCTCTTTTCTGAAACCCATATGTGTTCTACTTATGGACATAACCCTCTTGGGGTTCACGCTTCATCTACCCAATTGAACGCTCCTGGCAACGACGGGTACATCCGAGTTTGTGAATCCACCAAACCGTGGAAGCAAGTTTTTAACTTGCGGGGTCCCATCCATACGCGCCAACCCTTCCAAAGGTAAGGCTTCCGCGCGATGCATCCGGACTCATAACCATGGACCCTCTTTGACTAACCCATATCCTAAACTTTAGAGAACTAGAGCCATGGTTAGGTTGAAAACTCATTGCATCATGTTGTGACTACTTGACTACTTGTGCATTATTTGCTTGTGCATACTTACATGTGATTAAACTAACCGTTTGGTTTGACTTGTAATTATGAATATGCTTAAAAATAATAACCAAGGACTAAAAGACTTTGCTTAATTAATTAGTTAATTAATTTGGCTAATAAATATGGCTAAAATCGAGTCATAGTTCCTTTGAGTCAACCCGGATTTTTATTCCCGTATACTGCACAATCGTCAATTTGTTTTGGTCATAGCCAGAGTTATAGGAAGAGTTACGAGTCTTATCACCTATGGATCTGTAGCCCTGAGTTTTATCTTTCATTTGCCGTTGGTTTCGTCCAATTCGGATTCACATATAAAAAGTTATGACTAAAATACTACAGCCTGTCCAGTTTAGTGCACATATGTGAGGTCTTAACTTAGTCTTTGCTTGAATCTAGTCACATAGTCTAGCCACATGGTCATGACACTTGTCTTAACATGTCACCTACACTCACTAGTGTTAGCACACACTTTATATAATCACCATGACCATGTCTTAGGTTCATACATGAGTCGGTTTTTTCCGTCATTTGAGTTGGGGGTACATTCTATTCCTAATTTTTTCATATCTCTCCATCTACATCATCTTTCTATTCTCTACATGCTTTCCCCATGTCACAATATTCATTCTTCCTACCTTCTTCCATCTATTGCATGTTGAATAGAGTTGAGTCAAATAATTAACAATGAATATCCCTTAATTTCCCTTTCCACAGTACTTGGTCAAGGAGAGAAGGACGATTAATCAAAGACAACACCTTTATTCAAATTCAACTTTTTGATAAGCTAATCGGTCGAAAAAGGAAAGATAAGAAGATAATGGCAAGTCAGGAAGAAGTCAACGAACTCAAGCGACAAGGTCAGTTTTTGGCAAATCTGACTCTCCAAATCAATGACCCTGTGATAAAACAGCAAATGGAGCTCATCCAGGAAAATTTGAGCAAATTGTCCAATGACTATAGATTGTAGGGTATTAGCTAACAAGGGGTCTCGCTGGACAAGGATCTTCTTCCGCAGAAGTTCAATGCCAACGACATCCCGAAATTCAAGGCAATGGATAACCCTTATTTTCATTTAAGAGCCTTTGAAACTGTAATGAATATTAAGGGAATAGATAAGAAAGCTTTTCATTCTATGTTTTCTCTATCTTTAGAAACCGTTTGTCAGCAACGGGTACTTTTCTCTTGATAAGGAGAAAACCTCTACGTGGGATGCTATTGTAAACGCTTTCATTGATAGATATAAATGTAATATTCAAGTCGAAACTGATTATAGACAACTTGAGATGCTAAGACAAAAAGAGAATGAAGGCTTTACTTCTTTCTTTAATAAGTGGAGGGAAACTTCCGCTAATATGATCGAAGTACCCACTGAAAAAGAATATGTGAGGATGTTTATCAAGAACCTCCAAGAAAAGTATTCAAAGCACTTAAAATATCAACACAACTTGAATACTTTCAAGGCCGTCTATGACATAGGCATCGAGATCGAAGATGACCTCGCAAAGCAAAAAGCTACTAACAATAGTAACCACAGTGGCTGGAAAGGAAAGAAGAACGACAATCCTTCTTCTTTCGAAAACGCCCACTCTAGTAACAATGTTAGTACCTTTGATCTCAGTGAAGTTTTAGCCATGGATAACCAAGGATCTAAGAAGCAACTAAGGAAAGACTTCACCCCCACTGGAATGAGCTACGATGCTGCCTTCGATCGACTCCATGCCAAGGGACTCATTACTCTCATTGGACCTATTCAAGATCCCGCGCCCGAAATAAGATTGCCTAGTTGGAACCCAGATGCACATTGCAAGTACCATCAAGGTAGGGGTCATACTACTGAGAGCTGTTGGAAGCTAAAAGAGGCCATCCAACATTTGATCGATAATAACAAGCTTCCCATACCTCTAGGTAGCAAGAAGAGCGAGTGATGATAAAGACACAAGACAAGAGGCGAGCTTCAACGAAAAGATTTCATGACCTCTTTTTCTATTTCTTTTTCATTTTTTCCTTTCCCCAATAAGTCTAGCATAGGCACTTTTTTCTTTTTTTGTCCTTTTCCTTTAGATTTACTTTATAGATTTTTTCTATCACCCTTTCAATAAAATGAGCATTTTATTTCTTGCATATGATCATTGCATTGCATCATAAAAAAAAAAAAAAAAAAAAAAAAAAAAAAAAAAAAAAAAACTCCATGACAAACTAAGCACAAGATATACCAATGATTTGAGGCACCTCTTGTAGCCACATCATATCACCTTTCACCCTTCAAATATGCAATCCTTTTCTAATAAACCACTTTGAGCCTTGTCTAACGATAGACCTTTCATTTTTCAACCCATATCTACCTAACCTTGGGATGGGATGGTGTGCAACTTATGCAATTTTCAAAGAACGAAAGCTTGAGTGATTTTTCATAAAACTCAAAAATTCAAAAAGCAAAAATGATAAAAGTGTACAAAAGGGCAAGTGTTCCAATGTCTTTGATTTGAGCACGTCTTAGATTGTATTTCTTATCGAGTGCTCGGTACCGTGCCTGAGAAACATGAATGCCAAGTGAGTGATAGACCGCATGATCGGGATTGCCCACACTTATAGAAAAGATTCAAATATGAAAAATGCAAAAGCAAAAAGAGAGAGCAAAAAATATAAAAGAAAATAGCTCAAAAGTATGGAAACCTCAAGCATACAAATACGAAGATTCAAAAGCAGGTTGCACACCTTGGGGGCTTATCTAGGGTCTTGAAGCCTTTATCTCTTTCTTCTCAAACCTTTAGCCTAACCACGTTACAACCCTTCAAAAGACCTTTTTGAGGTATACACACTTGTGCGAGGTTCGGCTAGAGCTACGTTCGGCCTAATTCCTAACGGATACATAGGCAACCTCACTTCGAGGTGCGGCCGTAATAAACATGCATTCATATTCACATTCACACTCACACCATGATCATATCAAAGGATCTCCAATGCTCATCCCTATTCATTTAGAGCTAGACTTGGGGGCTTGATCCTTACATTATTAGCCTACCCAGCCTAAGAGTCACCACCATTTGACTCTTTTCAATATATTTTTCCACACACTTAGCCCTTGCGGCCTAACTTTAGTGTCACTTTCACACACTACATAGATACATGACCAAATAGTCTTTCCTTTAGGAACCCTTTGTCATGAAATCTTAACACAACGCTTAAGCATGCCTTGTCATCATTGCATCACAAAGTATGAAGTGCTTAGCCTCTGTGCCTAAGTTACCCAAATACTTTCATCATGGAGTCAAAAATTGAGATAGCCTAAGATGAGTTAATCCTTGCACCTTGAGAGATAGTATCAAACAACATTTGACTAAGCTCATTCAACATGCACCATCAAAAAACTTCTTCCTTTTTGCGTCTTTCTTTTTCGGGAGAAAGTCGGTACCCTCCACAAAAATGACGGAAAATTTTTGAATTTTTGCTTTTTCACATTTTGAGTCAAGCACATAACAATACAATGCACACACGAGTCATGAGTCACACGTGTCAACTCACCTTGGGTCAACCTCAAGTTAGTCAGTCATTCATATTGAGACAACCACAAGTCAATGAGTCAAGCAACACTAAGTCTTAGGTCAACCCTAAAGAAAGATAAGCAAAGACCTATAGTCCAAAGTATAAATGCAGGTGCATCCCAGCAAGCAAGAGCATTCCCGGATTTTTTCGAGAAACTGCAAATATGACACATGAGATTCTTCCAAGATGAGAGGAGTTACATAGATCAGTAAATTAAAGATGAAGAGCTTTAATTTACAAAAGATTTGAGCGGATTTGGTTCAAAGGAAACGACCAAGTTCAAAGTTCGGAGCGAAACCGAGCAACGAACAACAGCAGCAAGAACAAAATAAGGAAGACCCGACTCCAGCGCCAGACGACAAGGATGTCGCCTGGCGACAACATCTGTCGACCGGCGACAGAGCGAGAACGCGGCGACAATATGTTCTGGCGTGCGCCAGTGCGGCGACAGGATACATGGCCCTCATAAGTGACTATGTGGACCTTATGCAGTAATTTCGGGTTCCTTGGTACGCCAGTTAGCCCCTATAAGCAATTTGACATGATTAAGTAATCGGTCCGATTACAATCACAATAGGTGATCGACATAATGAAAGATCGTCTCACTTAGCTTAAAGCGCCTAAACATTGGCTCATCGCAAAGGCACCGACATAATGGTTCACAAGCAGCAGAAGGTACCGACATAATGGTTCATAAACAGCAAAGGCACCGACACACTGGTTCACAAGTAAGCAAAAGCGCCGACGCACTGGCATAGCAAAAGCAAGTTCAAGCGAACTTTAAAAGATCAACAAGCGTTGGTCTTCGGTGATATTCTTCAGAGTATTATCGCAACAACTGAGGATGACTTCAAGAAAAGTTATCTTCGACAGCATTCGCTAAGATTGTGGAGGTTGTCACCAAGATTTGAGAAGATAGCACGAGGTGGGCGGTCTTCGACAGCGTTTGCTAAGATTGTGGAGGTTGTCACCAAGATTTGAGAAGATAGCACGAGGTGGGCAGTCTTCGATAGCATTCGCTAAGATTGTGGAGGTTGTCACCAAGATTAGAGAAGATAGCACGAGATGGGCGGTCTTCGATAGCGTTCGTTGAGATTGTTGAGGTTGTCACCAAGATTTGAGAAGATAGCACGAGATGGGCGGTCTTCGACAGCGTTCGCTAAGATTGTGGAGGTTGTCACTAAGATTTGAGAAGATAGCACGAGATGGGCGGTCTTCGACGGCATTCGCTAAGATTGTGGAGGTTGTCACCAAGATTTGAGAAGATAGCACGAGATGGGCGGTCTTCGACGGCATTCGCTAAGATTGTGGAGGTTGTCACCAAGATTTGAAAAGATAGCACGAAATGGGCGATCTTCGACAGCATTCGCTAAGATTGTGGAGGGTTATCACAAACAACTGTAGATGGCTACAAGCAGAGTTATCTTCGATCGTGTTCCCTAGGATGTGGAAGATTGTCACAAACAACCGAAGATGGCTACAAGCAGAGTTATCTTCAATCGTGTTCCCTAAGATATGGAAGATGGTCACAAGAGGCGGAGAATGACTACAAGCAGAGTCATCTTCGATGAAATAGGAGGCAGCTACAAGCAGAGCTGTCTTCAACAAAATGCAACAAATCGGTTACTCCAGAGACGTGTGCTCGACGGTGCAAGATACGCGTTTCTTAAATCTTTTATCTGTTTAACTAACACTAGTTTGCAGGTATCGGCGTTACAAGAGTGATTTAGGATCGCAGAACGTTCTGAATCATTCTCTGTCCCTATCACTACTTTGACTTTCGTTTTCGAAACATGCGTTTCTCCAAACTCAGTCAAAGTGGGGGCTTCTGTAGACACCCAAATGTGTCTCCCCAAAACCAAACCCAGTGATGAATACCTTTTGCGTCGAATGATTATCGAACGAGGTGAAAGTTTGAAAGGTCAGGTGTTGTGGTTAGTTTTTATTAAAAATTCTTTCTTTCTGTTTTCGAAAAACAACTCTATTTTATGAAAATAGCCAATCCAGTTTAGTTTGGTCCACGAGTTTTGGTGCGTAATCTCTTTCACTTTACTTTTTTATATATTATTAAACTTGGTGATAACTCTCAAAATATAATCATTCAATCATAATAATTATTCAAACAATTAAACATTCCAATTTAATTCTTGAATAATTAACGACCACATAATATTCAATATTGAACCCTTTTTAAATCTACCTCGGTGTCAAAGACACCTTAAACACATAATGCGCCACAATTCCTATCCCTCGGTGTTAGGAACACCTTAAGTGCACTAAGGCACCAAAATATAAATTAATCCTCGTGTACAAAGACACTTGAATTGTTCCTTTCTCATGCTTATAGCATCAATAAAAATTATATGAACCATAATAAAATTCCTTCTTAATATTCAAAACCAAATTAAACATGTAGTTTAATTAAACATGCTTTCTATCATGCCATAAATAAAAATGTGGTTCATATTCAACATGCCAAACGATTATTTTCAAATCATTAATCCATCGCAAATAAATCATGCTTCATAATTCAATCACCAACATCAACAAAATCACAATTTTTAATCATAATCTAGCATGATACTACTTGGAATTAATTAATCATGCCTAGCTTGTTGCTACATCATCAAAAATATGCTAAGTACGCGGACGTACCTTGAATACGATCTTAAAATCGCCACGACTAATAGAAATCACTCAATTCAAAGTCTCCTACAAAACAAAATCATATTATGGCATTAAAATCTACTCCACACAAATTTCCAGCAATATATATACTCTTATGAAACCACTCATAATTTAATTAAAACAAGCTGAAAATTTATTTAAAACCTCATACTTTAATCCCAATTAATGGATAGTTAAAATTCTTTTAAGAAACTTAACTTTTAGCGTACTACCAAAAATTCCAGCAATATTAATTAATAAAAACTTGTTGTAATTATACTTTAAAACCCTTAAATTAAAGGTTTAAACCACCCTAAATCATATTCTTTCAATAATCAATTATTTATAAATCTAGGGCTTCAAAAATTGGGGCTTTTTTAATTAGATTTAAAATCTGAATATTAATTCACATAATACTTAATATCAATCATCATAAAATCATCACAAAACTCATAATTTTAATTAGATCTAGGATTAAACAAAAGAACAATAAAAAAGATTAATTTTTTTTTCGAAAAGAGGAGGCCGGACAGCAGCACGTCACCATAGCCGGCTGCTGCCAGGCTGCTGGTGGCCCCGCCGCTGCTGTCGGCTGATGCTGGTGGTGGCCGGCGGTGGTGAGTGCCAAAAAAGGGGATGGGGAAAAAGAAAGAAAAATAAAGGAGAAGAGAGAGAAAGTTTACCTTGGGTATTCTCCACTCTGGGCAAAGTTTAATTTGCCCAAGTATTGAATATTTATACCCCTTTCTCTAGAATCCCTTCTTACCTAGACTTTCCCTTTTTAATCTTTCCTAATCTCTTCCCTAATAAAACTTTACTAAAATAAAACTTTCCTAAATTAAATCCCCACTTAATAAAATAATTAATTAAATAAAACTTTCCTTTTATAAAATATTCAATTCCTAAACTTATTTAAAATAAATAATTAAAATGTCATAAATAATTCATTTCAAATTATTTAAATACCCCCACAAAATACTTATTTAAAATAAAATACATATAAAAATACGAGGTATTACAGTCTACCCCCCTTAAAAGAAGTTTCGTCTCGAAACTTTGGTAAACGAAATTCAAACTTTTTCCTCACTTTGTATAATATTGCTGTACTTTTTGTCATACCTTTACCTTTTTGTGTCTCTCTTTAAGAACACAATTGCTCAAAATACTCGTTAAAATTGTGCAAAAAGCACAAAAATAACTAAAAATATAGGGAAAAAGCGCGAAATTCTATCGCATTCTACCCCCCTTAAAGAAACGAGTTACGTCCCCGTAACTCAACATACTTGAAACAACTCTGGGTATTTCTTTTTCATTTCATCCTTAGCTTCCCAAGTGGCTTCCTCATATTTTTGGTTAGACCATAGCACTTTCACAATCTTAACATTCTTATTGCGTGTACTACGCACTTTACTGTCACGAATCTTGACTGGTCTTTCCTCATAGGTTAAGCTTTGGTCCAACTCAATGGTTTCAGGTTGTAACACGTGTGACTTATTAGGGATATATCTTCTCAATTGAGACACATGAAATACATCATGCACTTTACTTAGCTCCATAGGTAAGGCCAACCTATAGGCTACTTTGCCTATCCTTTGCAATATCTCATATGGACCAATATACTTTGGACTAAGCTTTCCCTTGTTTCCAAACCTCATCACTCCCTTCATTGGTGACACCTTTAACAACACCTTATCACCAACTTCAAACTCTTCTTCTCTACGCTTCAAATTTGCGTAGCTCTTTTGGCGATCTTGAGCTGCTTGAATTTTAGCTTGAATTTCCTTTACTTGCTTCATTGTATCCTCAATCATTTGAGGCCCTAGAATAATTGTTTCACTTATGTCGTTCCAACAAATGGGACTACGACACTTTCTCCCATACAAAGCCTCAAATGGAGCCATTCCTATGCTCGCATGATAACTATTATTATAGGAAAATTCAATCAAATCCAAGCTATCTTTTGGAAGTCTATAATACAAGCTCTCAACATGTCCTCTAAGGTTTGAATGGTTCTCTCAATTTGTCCATCTGTGGCAGGGTGAAACGCTATACTCATCTTAACTGTTGTACCAAAGTTTTCCTGTACACTTTTCCAGAATTTTAAAAGAAACCTGGAATCTCTATCAGACACAATATCTTTTGGAACTCCATGTAACCTCACAACATTTTTTATGTAAGCTTTTGCAAGTTGCTCCATCTTCCAAGTCTCTTTCATTGGTATGAACACTGCAGATTTTGTAAGTCTGTCCACCACGACCCAAATGGTGTCATTTCCACTCTTTGAATTTGGAAGGCAAGTCACAAAATCCATTGAAATGCAATCCAACTTCCATCAAGTAATTTCCAATGACTGCACAGTCCCTTGGGGTCTCTTGTGCTATATCTTCACCTTTTGACAGGTCAAACACTTTGCTACAAATTTCGCAACTTCATTTTTCATTCTAGGCCACCAATACACCTTTTTCAAATCCTTGTATAGCTTGTCCCCTCTTGGGTGCACTGAGTAGGGTGTATTGTGACCCTCATCCATTAACTTCCTTTTAACTTCCTCACATTTCTGTGGTACGCACCATCGACCTTTGTACCTTAAACTCCCATCTTCATGAATTTTAAAATTTGTAGCTTTGCCTCATTTTATTTTCTCGCGAATCCTATCCAACTTCACATCTCCTGCCTGAATTTCTCTTATTTCATCGAATATCGTTGGTTGGATGGTCAGGTTCGCAAGTATGCCTGCTAGTACTCCCCATTTTACAACTTCTAAATTCATTTTCCTCATCTCTCTACATAACTAATTAGCCACTACTAAAGTATTCAATCCATGACTGGTCTTATGACTTAGAGCATCTGCAACTACATTTGTTTTCCCTTCATGATACTGTATGTCAAAGTCATAATCCGTCGTATACTCCAACCATCTCCTTTGGCGAGAGTTTAAATCCTTTTGAGTGACAATGTATTTCAAACTTTTATGGTCTGTATAAATCCTACATTTCACTCCATACAAGTAATGCTGCCAAATATTTAGTGCAAATACAATTGCAACTAATTCTAAATCATGGGTTAGGTAATTTACTTCATGAGTTTTTGACCGCCTTGATGCATATGCAATCACCTTTCTATCTTGCATAAGCACACATCCCAAGCCATTCTTTGATGCATCACTATACACATCATAGATTCCACTATCGTCTGCCAGTGTAAGCACTGGTGCTGTAATCAGCTTCTGTTTTAAGAGTTGGAATGCTTCTTCACACTTATCATCCCACTCGAACTTCTTGTCCTTCTTCATTAGAGTAGTCATAGCTTTAGCAATCTTTGAGAAATCCTTCACAAAACGCCTATAATACCCTGCTAAACCTAAGAAACTCCGAACATCAGATACTGTTTTGGGCGTAGGCCAACCCTTCACTGCTTCGATCTTTGCTGGATCTACTTCCACTCCATCCTTAGACACAAAATGACCTAGGAATGCTACCTTCTCCAACCAAAATTCACACTTAGAGAACTTTGCATAAAGGTTGTTTTCTTCTAGTGTTTGTAGAATTGCCCTTAGGTGTTCTACATGCTCCTCCTTGCTCTTTGAATACCCTAATATGTCATCTATGAACACTACGATGACCTTATCCATAAATTGATGAAATACCTTATTCATCAAATCCATAAAGATTGCCGGTGCATTTGTCAATCCAAATGGCATTACCGTAAACTCATAATGTCCATATCTTGTCCTAAATGCAGTTTTAGGAATATCCTCATCTGCAATCCTCAATTAGTGATACCCGGACCTCAAATCAATCTTATAAAACACCTTTGCACCTTTTAACTGATCAAACAAATCATCAATCCTTGGTAGTGGATACTTGTTCTTTATTGTTATCTTATTTAGTTCTCTGTAATCAATACATAATCTCATACTCCCATCTTTCTTCTTAACAAATAAAACTGGCGCTCCCTAAGAAGATGCGCTTAGTCTAATGTATCCTTTTTCCAATAAATCCTGCAGTTGCTCCTTTAGCTCACTCATTTTGGCAGGTGCCATGCGATATGGTGCTTTGGATATTGGTGTTGTCCCTGGGACTAAATCTATTGTGAAATCAATTTCTCTCTTAGGTGGCATTCCAGGGATCTCCTCTGGAAATACATCTAGGAACTCATTCACCACTTCTATATCCTTTGGTTTAGTTGCCTCCTCATGACCCATGTTTCTCACACAACGGAAGTACACTAGATGTCCCTTCTTAATGTACTTTTCCAACTTTAGCACGGATATCAACGTTGGGCACTTGGTTTCACCATGCATCCAATAAGTCACTGACTCATTCTCACTTGTGGTCATTTTTACTTTCTGCGATCGACAACTGATTTCTGCACTGTACTTGCTCAACCAATCCATTCCCAGAATGAGATCAAAATCACTCAACCCAAATTCAATGAGGTCAGACAGAAACACTTTCCTTTCAATTTCTAAAGGCACGTCCCTAAAGGTTTTGGTACATTTCACTACCCCACCCGTAGGAATGGTTATAGGTAGGTCTACTACTTCTACTATTTTCAAACAGTCTTTAAATTTTGAAACAATACCCTTTGAAATGAAAGAAAAGGTTGCACCAGAATCAAACAAAACTTTAACAGGAATAGAGTTAATAGAAAAAGTACCAGTGTTGACATCTTTTGTGGAATCAGCCTCATGCCTACTCAACACATTTAGTTTCCCTGTAGCTCTGCCTTTCTGTTGATTGTTCCCACTGCTGTTGTTGATCCCCTTTGCTCCATTCTGCTACACTCCCTTATTCCCAAAAAAGTTATTGTTGTTCCCCTGAAAGTTCCTTTGGGTCCCCCCCTGAATTATTATTTCTCTTGTCACCCATTAGGATTTTTAGAGAAACACTCGTACTCCCTATGTTCCAGCTTATTACAAGCACGAAAAGTAACCAGATTCCCTTCACAATCTTTCCCAAGGTGGTTGTTCTTACACCTGCTGCAAAAATAACGCCTTTCATTCTTATTATTCCCTTGGTTAAAGTTTCTAGCCCCTCCATTAAAGTTTCGTCCTACTTGACGATTGCTACCTTGGGAATTATTGTTGTTATGGAAGTTATTGTTGTTATGGTGGTACTTTTGCTTCTTAAAGTCGTTTTGGTTTCCCTGTTGGTTTCCAGAACTTTGTCCCACCTCTTTCCTCTTCTTCTTCCCTTCTATCTCAGCTAGTTCTTTCTTCTTCTTCACCTCTAGTGCATAAAGGTGCGCGGCTCTCCCATACACTTCATCCAAGGTTTCAAACACTTTCCCACACAACTTCAACTGCAAATCAGTAGTCAAACCACTCTCAAACTTTCTAGCCTTTGCCTTCTCTATAGCAACACACTCTTCAGCAAAATGAGACAGCGCAATAAATTTTGTGTAGTATTCAGTGACTGACATCTCCTCCATCTTGAGGTTTGAGAAATTCTCAGCCTTCTGCTTCTGTAAGAAGCTAGGGTAAAACTTATCGCTCACTTTCTCTTGGAACTTAGTCCAATTTAATCCAGGTAATGCCCTAATGGTATCTTCATTTTTTGCCACCAAAGGTCAGCTTCACCCCTCAGATAATAAGTAGCACAACCCACCTTAGAATTTTCTGGGCATCCAACTGCCCCAAATAGTTTCTCAAACTCCCTTAACCAGTTTTCCAGTATGGTAGGGTCAGGCTCTGCCTGATGGGTTGGTGGTTTGCTTTGGGTTTCCTTCTTGAAAAGCTCCCCTTGAGCATCCCCATTATTAGTTGAATTCCTTGCCAATTGTTGGGCAACAACTGCCAATTGCCTCACAACTTCACTCAGATCACCCCCATCATTATTGTTACCACTTCCCCCGCCATCTTTCTTCTGTTGAATTAAGAATAAGGGTCTATATTAGATATGGTCTTGGTTAGCTCTCAAGGCATACACTCATCTATAAATTCACACCCTTGAAACTTTCACAATAAATTTGAAGCTAACAAATTGGGATAACAAAAGCTAAAATTCCCTAAATTTGAAGCTTTGTCAATCAATTATTGACTGCTAACCAACCGCACATTTAATAGAGCATCACATAGATAAATAAAAATAATTCCCATAAATTACCATAGCTTAGAAATAATTTACTGGAATGCTTTTGATTGAAGTTTGGCTCATTGGAATAGTGATATGAAATGATTAATTTTAGGAAGTGAAATTAATTATTTTTCAATAATATAAATTAATTGACAAGGAAATAAATAGAATTTTTATTAATTATAAGGAAATAAAATAGAATTACTGAAATGAAAATGAGTTCCAAAAACTTATGCATTACATAAGCTCACTGACTCACTATGGTCATGCCACTTATTATTTCTAAAACTGAAAGGAATGATAAACTGAAAATGAAACTAAGAATCCTTAATGAAAAGAAGCCATAGAAGTCTAATCCTTTTGAACGTTGTCCCTCTTATCAGAGGACTGTTTGTAGCTTCTAGGATCGAACTCAGGATCATCTGTCTCCTCCATGGGTTCAAGTGACTCGATCTGGTTCTTTGAACGAACTCTCCTTCTTCCTCCTCATCAGATGAACTATCTATTATAATTGAAGTTGGTGGTGGATTTGGGTTAGAAATTTCCATCAGGGAACTATCTCCCTCTCCTTGCTCTCCATTTTTTGTTTGGTCACCCTAAGAAGAAGAAGAAGAAGAACTCCCTGAATAGTGACTAGAAGAAGAAGTATTATTCCCTACTGAATTGTCATAATAGTAGTCAGGGTATGGAATGTGCAAACGTTGACAATGGGCTTTCTCGACCCTTATGAGATAGGTAATAAAAAATCTGTAGTCTGGGTACCATTGTCCAAAATAATCCTTATGCTTGTGGTAGTTTGGGATGTCTCCTGGAAGATAAAAATCAGAAAATTTTTACTTGACGGCGAGATAAGGAGGCTCATCCAGAATACAATGAACAATCATAGCTGAAATACGGTCGGGATTATCATAAACCCTGTCCCTTAGGACATTTCTCATGTAGGGACAGAAATAGCGAATCTTTTCAACGTAATCGTAGGGATGTTCATTGTTTTTCTTAACGAGAGTGCCAATTCTGGTGAATTTGTTAGGGAGAATCGGCATCCTATAAAGGAGAAGACTTAGAAAAGAATTCTCTTTCCCAAAGAAAACTAAATAATACAGTTCTTGCATGAATTAGGTTCAATGTTCAATCAAACGAACAATTTTTCTTATTTCGAATCACATAATTACATGCTCACAAGCAATCATTCACATGATTAAACATTCACAACCTAAATATTAATGCATACAAGAACATGATTATTTCTAACTTATATGCCCAAATTCTTTCCTACCCAATCTCACTTACATGCTTTTAAAAGCTTTTAACACATAATAGTTACCTCAATCCTTGCTTTCCTACAAAATGAATAAACTAAAAAAAAATATATATTTTTGACTCTTCTCAAATAAAGTTTTCGAAAATAAGAATCAAGAAGACCAAAAAAAATTTCGGCCCCCCCTAAAAAAAATTCGGACACCTTAAATAATAAAAAAAATAAAATTTCGGACATCCCCTAATTAAAAAAAATTCGGACCTCTGTCATAAAAAAAAATTCAGGTTTTAATTTAATCAAATAAAATATTTGATCTTCTCAAAATAAAATTAAATTAAATAACTCTCTTTAGAAATCCACAAATAAAAAAGTACTTGGCCAAGTTTAAAACAAAACACTTTAAAACACGTTTTTGGCTTTAGTAGTAATAAAATCTCAACCTAAGCTCCCAGATACCACTTTATGATACCCTAAAAATTCCTAAGTTTTAAAATACCTGTTTTTCTCTGTTTAAAACTCAAAATAAAAAAATCTAAGACATTACCGCCACCGTGAAAACGGCTAAGGCAACTATCAAAGACACACATCGGAAGACTCTCTTTAAAAATATTTAAAACGACTCAACTTAAAAGTCAACCAACAAAAATAAAGTCAAACCAAAATAAAACAAAGTCAACCTACAACTTGGAACCATTGTAGGCCCTTAACAAAACTGAACCAAATTCACAACCTTTCGCATTAGCCTCACAAACAATAAAATCATAAAAAAAAAAATATTAAAGCAATAAACATATCATAAACTTATGGAAACTAGCATTATTCGCTCTTCACTCATGCCCATCATGAATATGCTTCATCACCTGAAAAGCTTCTCTCTACTTGTTTCCATTACTCTCCATTAAAAATGGGTCATCATAGGGCCAAAGTAAATACAAGTCCAACAAACACGCAAACACATAATTAGCAAAGCTTAGTACATAAGGGTAGTTAAACACACTAACATGCTTTCACCAATCAACACACAACTTACCTTGTTGCACCTGTTTACAAGCATACAACATACAACAAGACTTCTCGACTAAGTATCTAAATAATTTATTTAGTATTGATTACGCATCGAACGGGTTTCCCCCCTAACTTGCCCCAATAAAGGGGTACTAACACGGGAGCTAACCGTGCAAGTATAAAAGAACTACTTGTAAGTGGCAGAAATCCTGCGTATAATAAAAGAAGGAAAATACAGCGTCTTGTACTCCCAGTAGAAGTTATGGTTAAATATAAAACCCCATAACTCCCCCCATATGTTCATACTCAAGGTGTATACGTTCCAAGAGTTTTGGTGCGTAATCTCTTTCACTTTACGTTATTTACATATTATTAAACTTGGTGATAACTCTCAAACTATAATCATTAAATCATAATAATTATTCAAACAATTAAACATTCTAATTTAATTCTTGAATAATTAGTGACCACATAATATTTAATGTTGAACCCTTTTTAAATCTACCTCGGTGTCAAAGACACCTTAAACGCATAATGCGCCACAATTCCTATCTCTCGGTGTTAGGAACACCTTAAGTGCACTAAGGCACCAAAGTATAATTTAATTCTCGTGTACTAAGACACTTGAATAGCTCCTTTCTCATGCTTATAGCATCAATAAAAATTATATAAACCATAATAAAATTCCTTCTTAATATTCCAAACCAAATTAAACATGTAGTTTAATTAAACATGCTTTCTATCATACTACAAATAAAAATGTGATTCATATTCAACATGCCAAACGATTATTTTCAAATCATTAATCCATCGCAAATAAAACATGCTTCATAATTCAATCACCTAACACCAACCAAATCACAATTTCCAATCATAATCTAGCATGATACTACTTGGAATTAATTAATCAAACGTAGCATGTTGCTACATCATCAAAAATATTCTAAGTACGCGAACGTACCTTGAATGCAATCTTAAAATCGCCACGACTAATAGAAATCACTCTATGGCATTAAAATCTACTCCACACAAATTTCCAGCAATATAAACTATTATTAAACCACTCATAATTTAATTAAAACAAGCTGAAAATTTATTTAAAACCTCATATTTTAATCCCAATTAATGGGTAGTTAAAATTCTTTCAAAAAACTTAATTTTTAGCATACTATTAAAAATTCTAGCAATATTAATTAATAAAAACTTGCTGTAATTATACTTTAAAACCCCTAAATTAAAGGTTTAAACCACCCTAAATCATATTCCTTCAATAATCAATTATTTATAAATCTAGGGTTTCGAAAATTGGGGCTTTTTAATTAGATTTAAAATCAGAAAATTAATTCACATCATACTTAATATCAATCATCATAAAATCATCACAAAAATCATAACTTATAATTAGATCTAGGATTAAACAAAAGAAAAATAAAAAAGATTAAAAAAAAATTCGAAAAGAGGAGGCCGGACAGCAACACGGCACCACAGCCGGCTGCTCGTGGCGCCGCCGCTGCTGGTGGTCAGCGGCCACCGGTGGTGGTGGTGGCCGGCGGTGGTGAGTGCCGAAAATGGGGAAGGGGAAAAAGAAAGAAAAATAAAGGAGAAGGGAGAGAAAGTTTACCTTGGGTATTCTCCACTCTAGGTAAAGTTTAATTTGCCCAAGTGTTGAATATTTATACCCCTTTCTCTAGAAACCCTTCTTACCTAGACTTTCCTTTTTTTAATCTTTCCTAATCCCATTCCTAATAAAACTTTACTAAAATAAAACTTTTCTATATTAAATCCCCACTTAATAAAATAATTAATTAAATAAAACTTTTCTTTTATAAAATATTCCGAAACTTATTTAAAATAAATAATTAAAATGTCATAAATAATTCATTTCAAATTATTTAAATACCCCACAAAATACTTATTTAAAATAAAATACGTATAAAAATACGGGGTATTACAGATGGAGATAGCACTGATTCTGGTTTAGTGGCTGTTATATCAAGGGGCTTTGCTGCAGGCGGCCATACCATGAAAAGAATCAAGCAAGACGCTTCGAAATTTGGCAAAGTGATGCATGTTGAAGGGGTGAAAGTTGAACCTTTCTCAGAAGTGATGGTCAGTGAGGCGGACCGAGGTGAGGTCAAAGCCCTACACAATGATCCCATGGTATTTGTTATGAAAATAGCCAATTTGAAAGTCGGCCGGATATTAATAGATACGGGCAGCTCGTCCGATATTATCAGCTTGGCCGCCTTGAAAATTTTGAGGTTTCCTGAGGATGCTCTCAAGGACATTTCCCACCCATTGGTTGGGTTTGGCGGATCCATCATACATCCAATGAGACAGATCGATTTACCCGTCCAGATCAGGAAGAAGAGGGAAGGAAGGGACATGGTTGTCCGCTTCCTAGTGGTCAAAGAGCTTACTAGCTACAATATCATACTCGGCCGCCCTACGTTAAACACAGCAAAGGCAGTAATCATCCCTCATTTGATGCTGCTGAAGTTTGAGAGGTCGGACGGGAAAATCGGCTAATTCATGGAAGCCAGAAAATGGCTAAAGAGTGTAACCAGCTAGCAGTAAAGCCAACAGTACACGGACGAGGAAAGCTGTCCGAGCCAAAAACCAAAGAAGAGTCACTCCAAACATACCAGGTCGGCCAGAAGCGCAATTCGACCATGGCCGACCAGGCATAGCAGCTAATGACCGTCGACCGGCCAGAAGATTTGAGGCCCCAGCCAGCTGGCGATCACCAAGATAAAATGCTTGACCCCGACCAACTTGATTAGACGGTCAAGGTAGGCACTATAGCTGTGGGTCTGCTTGGAGACGACCTAGTCAAGCTTCAAAGAGAATTTAAAGATGTGTTTGTATTTGAAGTTAGTGAAATGCCAAGTATAAGCCCAGACTTGGCTATTCATAAGCTGGCTGTGAATCCAGTAATTAAACCCGTTTGGCAAAAGAAAAGAAACCATGGGGAATAAAAGAATCAGGCGGCCGCAGCATAAGTAAAGAAGCTGCTGGACGCTAGTTTCATTCGGCAATGTTACTACCCTGACTAGGTAGCCAATGTAATCCTTGTGAAAAAGTCGAATGGAACTTGGAGAATGTGTGTATATTACACTGATCTGAACAAGGCATGCCCTAAGGATAGCTTTCCCTTGCCCAAGATCGACCACTTGGTTGATTCTACGGTCGGGCATGCCCTTATGAGTTTCATGGACACATACTCCGGATTCCATCAGATCCCTTTATGGGAAGAAGATTAAGAAAAAACCCAATTTGTGACCGAGTAGGGGTTGTACTGCTACAAAGTCATGCCGTTCGGTTTGAAGAATGCCCCTGCCACTTTCCAAAGATTGGTCAATACAGTCTTTAGAGATCAGATCAGCCGGAACATGGAAGCGTACATTAATGACATGATCGTCAAATCAAAAGAGCCGGCCGATCATCTAAATGATCTCCGAGAAACGTTCACCAAGCTCGGGCGGCATAAGATGATGTTAAATCCAAAGAAGTGTGTCTTTGGTGTTGAGTCCGAAAAGTTTCTCGGATTTTTGATCGATCAGTGCAGAATTGAGGCGAATCCTAAAAAAATTCAAGCTATCTTAGACATGAAGTCGCTAAGGACAATCAAAGAAGTGTAAAGATTGACCGCCTGTTTAGCTGCACTCGGCCGATTTTTGTCAAGATCAGGGGACAAGTGTCGATACTTATTTCAGACTATCAAGAAGAAATCTAACTTCCTTGCTCATTCAATAGTGGTCTACACAGACCAACAGTTGAAGAAGTTGTTCACAACATTGGAGGCCAATGGCCGAATGCTTAAATGGGCCTTGGAACTAAGAGGTTTTGATATAACGTTCGAGCCCAGGAAAGCAATCAAGGGGCAGGCCTTTGCTGATATTTTGGCTAAAATGACTCGGCTAGACTTGCTGCCGGCAGGGGACCAGATCTGGAAGTTTTATGTGGATGGTAGTGCAACAGCGACCGGATGCGGTGCTGGTATCATTTGTCAATCTCCTAAAGGAGATAAGTTTGAGTGCGCAATGAGATTTCAGTTACAAGCCTCCAACAATTAGGCCGAATACGTAGCCCTACTGGCCGGCCTTAGAATATGTAAGGCGGCTGGGGCGATAAAAATTGTTGTAAGTTTGGACTCTCAACTGATAGTCAGCCAAGTGAATGGTGACTATGAGGCCAGAGAGCCAACCATGATGAAATATCTGCAGATAGTAAAAGATGAGGCCGAGGGCCTAGAGCATTTCACGCTGCAGCAAGTCCCCCATTCAGAAAATCATCAAGCGAACGCCCTCTCTGAGTTAGCATCCTCGACATCATGTGATACTCCCAGATCAGTGTTTTGGGAAGTTAAGGAAAAGAGGAGTATTGATGTCAAGCCCGTGCAAATCATTGACAGAAGCTTTACTTGGATGGATGCATGGAATCATCTCCTACATAAGGGATGGGATACTTCCGGCCGATCCAAAAGAGAGCTGGCTGATGAAGAAAAGAGCGGTCTGGTTCGAAATGAAGAGGGGGGAATTATTCAAGAAAGCTTTTGTGAAACCATACTTGAAATGTATCACCCCGGAGAGTGGGCATGATGTGCTGGACGACCTCCACCAAGGTCAGTGCGGGTCGCATATTTGAGGGCGAGCCTTAGCTGAGAAAGCTACCCATTTGGGGTACTACTGGCCGAGCATAAATTCGGACGTCATGAAAATGGTGAAAAAATGTGACAAGTGCCAGAGGTTTGCCACCCTTATTCACCAACCTGCAAATAGCTTGTCGACCATAAGTAGTCCACTCCCCTTTGCCAAATGGGACATTGACATCTTGGGGCCGTATACTCCTGCGTCCGGGCAGAGGCGGTATGTGTTAGTAGCAGTAGCTACTTCACCAAATGGGTTGAAGCTGAGGCTGTCCGAGGAATCAAGTGGACGGATGTACCCGCCTTTATCTGGAAAAGTATAATCACTCGCTATGGTGTGCCACAGTCAATGGTGTTTGATAATGGACCCCAATTTGAAACGCCCTAACTCAAAAATTGGCTAGGTGACCAGGACATCACTCATTATTTTTCTTCAGTTGGATGTTCGCAAGCTAACGGCCAAGTTGAGGCCTATAACAAGCTCATTTCTAATGACATCAAGCGCAAGCTTGAAAAAGCGGGCGGCCTTTGGGAAGATGAGTTGGTCAATGTCTTATGGTCCATACATACAACTGCGAAAAGTTCAATGGGAGAAACCCCATTTTTCCTGGTCTAGGGTGCTGAGGCTGTGCTCCTAATTGAAATGTACGAGCCTATTCTCCGAGTAATGTTATATGATGAAAACGCCAATTGGGAAGCTATGAAGACCGCCTTGGACTTCCTTCCAGAGGGAAGGGGCAACGCGACGCTTAGACATGAAATATATCGTCTCAGAATGACGAGAGCTTATAATCGCCGAGTGTTTAAGAGGCCGCTAAAGATGGGAGACTTAGTCTTAAGAAAAATGGAAGCGCTAGGCCGTGCCAATGAGGATGGAAAGTTAACCCCAAACTGGGAGGGGCCCTACCAAATTAGAGAAGAAGTCCGAGATGGCACCTATCGTCTTGAGGTCTTAGATGGCCGTCATATTCCTCGTACTTGGAACACGGACAATTTGAAGAAATACTATGTTTAAAGTTTTCCTGTACTTAGCGAAAAAGTTGTATATACAGCCAGGTCTAGATGACCGGGCATTGTAATTAAAGTCGTACGGCCCCAATAATGTAATTTTGACAAATTAATGAAAAAGTCAAGCATTGTTATCTTATTTGTTTATGTCTATTTATTATTTAGCAGAAATGCCGAGTGAAAGTAATAACGATGCTGCTTGCAACATAGCAGCTTAGCCGCAAAAGAGACTAAACAAATTACCGAATAAAAACGATAAAGAAGTTACTTGCGATTTGGCAGCTTGGCCGCAAAGGGTACAACCAAGCGGTCATGCAATTGTTTAGCAAGGGCATCTTTAAGTTAATTAATTCGGCCAGAGACTGAAAGGTTAAAGGAAGCTTCCGACCTCAACCAGGTCGGACGACTAAGCACCAGGTAACCAAAATTTGCCTAAGGCATTTATTCCCAAAAAGGGGCAAGGGCTTACCTAGGCATTCAAGCCCTGCCAAAGCTTAGAAATTTTTAAGTTGAAATATTACTTGAAATTTCCTGAGTATGTTCGAGCGATAGTTTCAACGGACGACTCATATAAAGCCAACCAAGCGGCCGTATACCTAGTGTTAATTCGGCGATTCACCTAGTCCAAGGGCAATCATTACTATGATTTGATTAACTTATTAGTCGTCATACCCTTCTATGTATAAAAACTACTAAGTTAATCAAACCACCTAGAATACGGACTAGGAAAACGCCGAATAAAGGGGCATACCCCTTGTGTTCGTACGAAAGCAATAAAAAGCATAACAAAGTGTGCAAAATTTGCTAAGTATGGAAATTCATAAAAACCGCTCAGAAGGCGGCAAAATTAAAATAAATTAAAACCGCTCAAAAGGCGCCAAAATATCTCACAAAACAGCTCAAAACAGGAGGTAAATAAAATTGTTCAACAAAAAGTGAAAATAAACTAAATACTGAAAACAGAAGACTGAAGCTTGATAACTGCTGTTAGAGGACCTGAGTTATATTCAGCTGGTTTTTCTTCATTGGCAGGCTCCTCCAAGACCGACTCCCGTCAGCAGCCGCAACAGTGGCAGACGGCTCCTCAACTGGCACCCCCTTACCAGTTGGCTCCACCTTCTCCTCCTCCTCCACTTCGTCATCTTTCCCGAATTTGGGTGAAATGACAACGAGCTCGGGAGGGGGCTGCCTCGCCTTCTTTGCCTCCTCCCTGAGGCAGATAAAGTTGAGGAGCTTGGTGAAGCGCTCCTGGTAGTAGGCGGCTTCCCCTTCGTTGACCATCAATTCAAAGGCCTCGAAGAAGTGGCTTTTCAGCCTCTCTTACGTGTCATGCTCGACACGGACGACTTATGTGGGGTTAGGCGGCCGAGGTGCCTTCAACTGCTTCGTCAAATCCAAAACGGACCGTTTTAATGCATCTACCTCAAGCTTGAGGGAGTCCGCTTGGTCCAAGGTCGTTTTGAGGGCCTACTGGGCTTAGGATAGCTCATCCTTCAACTTCTCGGAGGTCTCAAAACCCTCCTTCCATTGTTGGGCGTTTAAGACCGCCTTATCCCTTTTCTGCTGAAGGGCCTCCCTGGCCAGCGTCTCCCTTTCAAGGGCCTTGCCCAGCTTGACTAGGTCCTCGGTCTGCCGCGCCACCTTATCAGTAAGCGCCTGCATTGCCGTCTCAAAATGTATGCGCTGAAGGGCAAGGTTCCTAGTGTTGGCGTCTTCAGCCTTCTGTAACAGCTCTCAGCCCTCTCTCAACTTCTCGTTCTCTTTATCCTTCCAATCCAGGAAGGCATTGAGCTTGAGAGAGAGCTACATGCGGACATGAAGAGTTAGTAAAAATAAAATTGTGAAAAATATTCCAAGTATGGAATTTAAGACGGCAGAAACTACTAATGGTTACCTCGGCGCTGCAGTTAATCATAGGGCTGAGGAAGCCCTCATTTATTCCCCTAAGCTTATCACGCTGCGCATGGGGAACGGCCCGGACCATGGCTTCTCTTATGGCCTTTCGGTCAGCGCCAATAAGTGACTGGCCGGGCAGCTTGATGTTCATCTCCTCCGCAATATCTATACGCGGCCATGAATGGCGTTAAATTGAGCAAAATGGGCTTGTAAAAACAAGTATGGTTGCAATACAACAAAATTTCACTAACCATCCAAGAAGATCGGAGGAGAAGGAAAGTTAAATGGAGGGAGCGGCAGCGGCTCGTCACCTCCCTTCTTGATGCGGCTGGGTTGCTCCTCAGCTAACTGAGTGCCAGCCGTCTGCCAATCAGATTTGTTCACTCTCTGGACATGCGGAGTCGAGACAGGGCCGGTCGATTTTGCCGGGGACGACTTACCCCAATCGTCCACTTTCACAAACTCCTCATGGACCGACTCATTTTTCGAACCCACGTACTTGGAGACCCCGCTTTGTGACAGCTGGGTGTCTCTCCTTTAGACTGCTTAGGAGCAGTCCGTAACTTTGTCTTGGCCGCTGGGTCGGAAGGGGTTTTAGGTGCGCCCGTCTTCCTAGTCTTGGACGTCTGGCCGTCCTTAAAAACAGAGGCCGACTGTTTTTGTTTAGCTCTGGGAGTAGGAGTGGCCAACTGAAAAAGACAAGTAAAGTTAATATGAAAAAAGAAATGAAAAAATGAATCATCGTCCGTGAAAAAACTAGAAGAAGTCTCTTCCCAACATACCAACACGGACGAAAAGCATCCGAGTGTAGAAGGGAAGGACCCCTCCCCTCAACATACCAGCACGGAAAAAAAAAAAAAAAAAAAAAAAAAAAAAAAAGAGAGAGAGAGTAAGAGAGTTACTGGCTTGAGTTAATTGACCGTACCTCCTTGGTTTGCTTTTACATCTTCTACCGAGCCTTGTAACGAGCCAAGTTTAGCTCGGACATGTTAACCTCTCCCTTTTGCTCCTTGTCCAGCATGGTGAATGCTTCTTCTACACAAGGAAAGAAGAAAAAGAGTTAGAAAAATTTCCAATAAAAAAGCCAGCAGGTGAACGATAAAAGTTTCGAAGCCCCACCTTGGGAAATGTTCCGGTAAAGGCCGCATGCCGACATAAATACCGAGTCTCGAAGCCAGCCGACTAAAGGAATCCAATTCTTTGGCACGGCCACTATTTTTCCGTCCCTTTGTACCTTCTTGAAACCAAAGTAGTCAAGTTGGTGCACTTGGCTAGGGTGGACGGGTGGCTTGTATGGCTTGTGCTGCCCCAGGCCGAGCTGGATTGGCTTAGCACTAAACCGATTCATCCGCAAATTAATTTCAACGTCCTTTGTTTTGATGCGGTACAATCGGTTCTTCCAGTCTCGCCATTTGGTCACACGGTCCATCACCACCAAATAATCTCTAGTGGTGCTAAGGATAAACCAGCCGTCTGTGTGCTTCTCCAGGCGAGTCATGGAGAGCATCTCACAAAACATCGGGAAGTCAGGCTTAAAGCCCTTCCAGATGCACGTCACCAAGTAGCCAAAGATATTTAACTAGTTGTTCAACATCAGCTGGAAGAGAGCAATGTTATATTCGTCCAGGACAGTGCGGACGAAGGGATGGAGGGGGAAGCGAAGTCCAACATCAAAAGCAACACGATAAACGCCAAAGGACCTTCGGCTGACCGCTCTTCTTCCCAGGCGGCCACAGAAAGAGAGTGCTTGGGCGCTTTCAGCTTAAAACCTTCTCCCAATTAGAGGAATTCCTTATACTCCTCCAACCCGTCATGAAGGTAGCCCAAGGCCGTGCTACCAACCATACAGGCGTACGAGTCCTTGAAATTGTCAATGTTGGCGACGGTCTCCTCCGCCGCCGCCTCATTCTCTACGTCCTCTTCATTAGGGTAAGGGGCGGCTCTAAACTCAGAGGACAAGACATTGTCCAATTCAGCGGCCTCGGCCGAGCTCCTGCTCCTAGAGCCCTAGACACCCCTAGAAACTACGACGCCCTCAGGCACCAAGGGACCTTTGGCCTTATCTTTGCTTGCGCTTGCCTAATTTCCCGAAGGAAGAGCATTGCGAGGGGGAAAGTCGGACGATTCGGCAATCACAACGCTAATTCTAGGTCTGTCTGACCTGCTATGTTGGAGATAGGGTTGTTCAGGAATTGGGACGGACGGTCCAGCGTCCGCCCAAGAAGAGGAAGAAGGTTTCTCCTGAGATAGCAACTCGGCCGGATACATGACCGGGTTGGCGAATTGGGGGAACCTTAGTTCCGGAGTTTGCCCAGACGTCCCCCTAGCAAAAGAGGCGCTTTGTGCTCTTTGGCGCTCTTCAAAAGAAGTGGTCACTCGACCACAGAACACTCAGTGCCACTAATGGTGACCGTATTGGTGGTTGACTCAATCTCAGTGTTCGTGTTGTTTGGGTCATAAGGGACCCTTGGGTTTACCAGACTGCCGTCCAAATTTTTAGCGGCGTGCTTGTCGTACGTTTGCCTCGTCCAGGCCATTTGCGACTGTAGGGACAAAGAAGAATAGGTGGATGAGAGTCGGTACACACTGGAAATGGACCCACTCTATGAAGAAGACAGCTCGTCTCCGTCCACTCTAGACTCCTCAGTCTCAAGCGAACGGCCGGCCTCATGAGGAGAAACAGACGAAGCCGAGTGTTGAGCTAGGTTTAAGCAAAAAGAAAGACTAAGGCAAACAAAAAGAGAAGTAAAAAGAGCAGGCGAATTACCTTTGTACATGTAGAAAACTTTGGAAATTCTTGGAAGTCTTGAAGGTTGACCAGAGAACTCAAAATATGTGGCCGGAAAACTCAATCACACGGCGGAGCTCCTGAAGATTAAGGGGAAGATCACTTTCTATCTCTAAAAAGCTCTAACTTCTCTCAAGAAATCTCAAAAGTTAAAAGTGTCAAAATGAAGTTAAACCTCGTCTAATTACAGACTTAATTTATGAGGGCAAAATGGTAAATCCACCTTTCTCGCTCAAGAAATCAAACAATTACTTTTTGAAAAAGTTTAAATAGAATTAGGAAAGGTTAAAAGTTGATTCTGTTATTTTGGACGGAAAAAGAGATGAACAGGTTAATGGTACATCCAAATAGACGGCCAAGTTAGCAGAGGTTAAACCGCCATCCCGAAATCCCGGGCATCCGGGCTTCCCTTTAAAATTTCAGGCGGCATCGTCCGTCCGCCTGTCCCCTAGACTCGAGCGTCCCTTAGAGGAGTTTCAGGCGGACAGAGCAAGGCATCCAGCCCAGAGTAGCCATCCCCTAAGTGGACGGACGATTTCACCCGCCTACTTAGAAGAATGCTCTATCGCTAAACACCCGGACGCATCAGGACAAGTAAAGTGTCAGAGGAGGCGGCCCGTGGCATACACGTTACCCCCTCTGAAGGGCAAATGTTTAGGGTAAAAATACTCCCCAACACGTGGTCCAATCCCATAATGACACGTGGCCCAATCATAGAGTGACACGTGTCCCTATAGGAAAATGACGTGTGTCAGCTCAAAAAGAGCACCTGAAAAGAGAGTAAAAGGGCCTCCTTACATCAGGAGGCCCAAATCCTTAAAATGCCGCAAAACGGCGCCCCCACCTGACATATGTCGTTAGTGGATTGCGCAGCCAATCAGGGCACAAAAATCTAGGGTACTAGCCCTAAAGTGGCACAATTTCCCTCCCCTATAAATACCCCAATCATTTATGATGGGAGGGGTGGATTGGGACATAACCTTAAAAGAGCACTAAAAGCTCTAACATCTCTACTTTCTCTCTCTAGTTTATTCCGTTTTCCAGTCGCTTACTTGATCGTCGGAGGCGGATCTCCGATCAACCGGAGTTCCATTGTTTTGCAGGTGTCCGAGTCTACTTGTTGGCATAGCGTGACCAGTATCGCGAGGGATTCCAAAAATACCCCGAAACAAATACAAAATTAGTTAGGAATTGATGTAATTTTGTGACGATTTAAACTATGTAGTAGGCATGTAAATGACAAATAATAATATTGGTATTTTTTAAGGGTTATAATCCATTTTTTTTTTTGAATAAAATTATAATTCAATTTATACATATGAAATAGGAAAAATTGTCAAAAATAATACAAACTTTGAGCGGTCCGCTAAAAATAAGTCAATCTTTTAATTATTTCTAAATAATGCAAACTTTGAAGGATATCCGCTTTAAACAAGTTATTTTACCTATAACTTATTTGGCCGGTTAATTTTTTTATTTACCTTATAAAGTCATTTAATAATTTTTAAAAAATAATACAATGTCATGTGTTCCATATAACCTGCTCATGAGGTAACTAATCGATTTTAACTTGTTTAAAGCGGTTGTCCCTTGTAGACACCTAAAAATGTCTCCCTGAAACCAAACCCGACAATGAACAACCTTTCACCGCCATTATTGGTCAGGTTGAGTATTTAATCCCGGGAGTGCTTAAAGTCCATGTTCAATAAAAATCGGCTCACAAAATAGTCAACATATCAGTCCTAATGTTTAGTCAAAGCATAGTCCAATTTATATTTTGGCCTGAACCTTTTTAATCCATTTCATATTATTTATTAATTTAGCCAAATTAATGAATAATAAACATAAATAGCCCGAAATTATGAAACGACACTTAAAAATGCTGAGCGTAATTAGGTTTAAAATGAATTTGCAAAAGTGGAAAAAATGTCCACCGTGTCATGGCATCACATGCCGCGCCACGGTGAAATATGCTGCGTCGCGGCATATTTTGCCTTGTCACAGTACATATGCCGTGACATGGGATTTTCCCGTGTTTTCTCCGCGTAAAACATTAACGCGTTTTATCTTTTTAGGGCAGCTACTTCCCCGCATCACGGGACATTATCCCATGTCACGGCAGATTTTTCCGTGTCGCAGCAATCCCTCTGACGTGTCACGAAACTCAGATTTAGGGTTTTTTTATCTTTTTAGGGTTCCGTGTGTTCCCCCAGCTCATTTTCCCTATAAATATGACCCTCATTTTTGCAATTCGGAGATGAATTAATTCTCTCTTCTCTCTTCTCTCTTCTATGCTCTAGCCTAAACACTAGCCTACCTTATTCTTCCAATATACTTCCTTTAAGCACTCCAAGGAGTCCGTACTTTGCCCGAGGTTTCATCCTTACACCAAGGCATGAAAGGTAGAATTGTTTGAGGGTTTGGCCCCAAATCAACTCTATTTGATTTAATTTTTAATTATTGTTTTATTAATTTTCCTTGAATTTACTAACGCGTTTATTATTTTATAGTTGCAAGCAAACAAAATCAAAGTAAGGAATCATGTTCCTTTTATTTCTATTATTTTTCTATCGATTTTTATCATGTTTGTCATATATTAATTGTTGGATTGTTGTTGAATTGCTTCCAATATTAATGTTTATTCTATTATTATTATTGATCACCGTATTGCATGTTAAAGGGATTATGTAATTGAAAATCACGACTAATAAGATAATTTGGACGACCGGTTTAGGTTCCTTTTTAATCTTGTTGTTTAATCAAGTGATCACAAATATTTTAGAATTATGTGTTGCATTAATATTAAACCAATTTAGCGTAATAATAGTTTGGAGCAAATTGAATATTTTGTTTGTATGCCTTTAAGATCGCAGGAATCACTTTTTCACTATAAGAAACGAGTAGAGGCCTATATGGGCGAATGTGACTCCATGACACACTTCATACCATCATCCCCGATCCTCCTTTCGTGGTTCCAAACCATATGGAGTTAGTAATCTCATGGATTATGAATGGGGTGTAACCTTCACGGGTCAATCGTTGTTGCCTATCGTTGTCCCTTGTTCGTGGTTGCCTTAAATGATCCGAGAACGGTCTACAAGTTCCTTAAAAACTTGTTGGCGACTCCCTACTTTCCTTGTCCCTAATCGTATAATGTCAATTCCCACTTCCTATGAGTGCTAAGAATATTCACACATGCTTAACGTAGGCGCGCTTCAAACGACGCCTACAATTTGGCGACTCCACTGGGGAGGATTCTTGGTTATTTATCGATTTGAGTAATTGGTATTTAATTGAGATGAGTGGATGAGACTTGAAAGATTCTTGAAAATATTCCTATGATTAAATTGGCATTTTTGCATATGCATAGACGTTTTAACATCGTATTTCAGGTCTGTCCCATAGGAAAAATTCACTACGTGAAAAAACGAAATTCGCACCGGTTCAAAACCCTCAATGCCACCGGTTTTGAACAGGTGCCTATGTGGGGGGTGCCAATTACTAGCATGAAAAGCCACCGGTTCAAACCGGTGGCAAAAATGGTTATTGGCACTGGTTAACCGGTGCCAAAAATGGCTCAAAAAAAATTTTCTTTGTTTTTGGCACCGGTTAACCGGTGCCAAAAATGCCCAAAATATTAATTTTTTTTTCTATTTTTTTTGTCTCTTTTCACTTAACAATTAAATCAACTAAAATAAATAAGAACATCACAATATAAAACGACGAATTTCAATCAATATAAACCAAAATTTACAATATATAATAAAAAAAATATTAAAAACATATAAATAAATAAAAAAAATTACAATATAAATCAAAAAAAAATTACAATATAAATTTAAAAAAAAAAACCCCATACACATCTAAATCAATATTCTTGCATCTTGATTCTTCAATTTAAGATCTAAATCAATGTACCTGCACCAATTAAAAAAAAATCAATTAATATAAATAAGCTTCGAAAAAAAAAAAAACCAGAAATTCAATCAAAAAAATTTAAGCCCAGAAAAAAAAAAAAAAAAAAAAAAAAAAAAAAAAAAAAAAAAAAAAAAGCAGAAATTCAAACCCAAAAAAAAAAAAAAAAAAAAAAAAAAAAAAAAAAAAAAAAAAAAAAACCAAACCAGAAAATCAAATGTATTAAAATCGAATTGAAACCCAGAAGAAAAAAAACCAGAAATCGGAAAAAAAAAAAAATTGAAATCGAAAAAAAAACCCATAAATCGAAAAAAAAACCCATAAAAACAATAAACCCAGAAATCAAAATTGAAAAAAAAAATAAACCCAGAAATCAAAATTGAAAAAAAAATTTAACCAAGAAAAAAAATAAACCCAAAAATCGAAAAAAAAAAAATAAACCCAGAAATCGAAATTGAAAAAAAATAAACCCAGAAATCGAAAAAAAAAACCAATTAAAATCGATTTGAAATGGAAAAAAAAACCTAGAAATCACGAAAACAAAAAAAATAAAAAATAAAATACCCCAAAAACGTATGCATTAAACCAAATTAATCGATTATTTTAACAGAAAATTAACCTTGAAAAATCAAATTGAAATCCGAAAATCGATTTAAATCGATTAATGAAACCCAGAAAAATCGAATTAAAATCCAAAATCAAACCCAAAAAAACACCCAAAAAACACATGCAAGAACCCAGAAAAATCGATTAATTAAACCCAAAATCAAACCCAAAAAAATCAAACCCATCTTGATTAAATTCGATGTTGTTCGTGGTCTTGATGGTGGTCTTGGGTGTTGGACTTGGTGGTGGTCTTGGTGGTCGTCTTCGGTGGTGTTCGTGGAAACGAAAGAGAAAGGAGATCTAGAGAGGGAGAGGAGAGAGAAGAGAGAGGGAGAGGAGAGAGAAGAGAGAGAGGAGAGGAGATCAAGAGAGAGAAAGGAGGAGGGAGGCCGAGTTGTTTGAGGTAGGGTTTAGGGGAATATAAGGGGGTTTTTTTAAAAAAAAAGGTTTTTGCCACCAGTTCGGCTCAAACCGGTGGGAATAATGGTTTTTCCCACCGGTTTGAACCGAACCGGTGGCAAAAAACTCTTCTAAAAAACCCGCCTAAGTTTACCCATGTTTTCTCCACCGGTTTTGAAGAACCGGTGGCATTAAGGCGGTGTCATTCTACTTTTTTCACCTAGTGAGTGAATAACCTGGTCGTGAACGAAGAAAATTGGGGAACCAGTCAGATTTCCTGACTGCCGCGCCACGGCAGAGCCTACCGTGCCACGGCAGAGCCTACCGTGTCACGGCGCTAGACACCGTCACACGGTGTTTAGCACCGTGACACGGTTTATTCTGCCGTGTCGCGACAGTCTTGAAATCTTTCCAATGGCTTTATTTCTCTTCTCACAGTCAGCTTCCTTTGATCTTTCTGAAAAAGCGTGTGTGTTCTACATACGTCTTAGCCCCGGGGGATTTAAACTCTATCAACCTAAAAACGCTCATGACAATAAGGGTTCATCCGAGTTATTAAATCCACCCAAACCATGGAGTCGAATTCGATTTCATCACGAACTCGCGGAGCCGCCTGTTGGCATACACCCTTAAGGGAGGATACCTTGCCAACGCGTCCAAACTCTTAACCATGGTACCCTTTAACACCAAAATGCTTGACCATAGTTGAACATAGATCTTGACCTTAGGTTGCGAACATTTTTTTTCGTATCATCGTGACTAAGTGCTATGTGGTTTATTTGGTGCTAACCCCATATGTGTTTTTCATGTTGTTTTTGGACTAACCTATGAGCGAGGGTTTTTATTCCACATAGAATTTAATACGGACTTAAATAGACTAAAATCTGGAAAAATCACAACACTGGACCCTGGAACTGTGCACCGTGTCACGGAAGATATGCCACGCCACAGTGTGCGGTGCCGTGCAGATATGTCGTGCCACAGTGTGCGGTGCCGTGACATGGCGCTTTATACCGTCTAACAGTATAAAGCACCGTGTCACGACAGTTATCACCGTGACACGGTGCCCAGGGAAAATCCTATGTTAGTCCTTTTTTTGGTTTTTGTGCGTACTTATGTGGTTTGTATGTCAGGTTTAGTATCATTTCTAGCCGTACGGTTATAACACGCGTCCATAACCTCACTTAAACACTCACAAGTCATGTCGAGTTCACACACTTTGAGTCACACACCATTTCGTTCATGACCGTACATTAAGAAGGTCTTGTCTTTTTTTTCCGTTTTTTTTTTTAGGGAGTAAGTCGGATGGTATCCTCCCGTACATAATTTTACTTTTTTTAAAAAAAAAAGGAATTTTTGAAAAATTTCTTGCCTTTTTTCTTTTCCGGATGGGTCAAGGTTAAGTCTAGTCATTAGAGGTGCATTTATTTTAATATCGCAGCACTTGGTCGAGAAGCAAAGGTAGATTGTTACGGTTCGAATCATTACCTCAGCAACCTCTTAAACCTAAGAGGCGTACAAGGAAACCTGCACAATCATCTCCATATAATCCATCTTTGTCTTCAGTCCATTTTGAGTTCATTCCAATGGCCAGTAATGAAGACGTCGAGAACCTCAACAAGACCATTGAAGCACTCGCTGCTATGGTGCAAACACTCACTACTAAAGTCTCCACCATGGAACAAAATAATGTTACTGTGGCTACAATGGACAAGATCAAAGAACAAGTGAGTAAGATTTCTACAGACTTCACCTATGTGGAGCAACCTGCCACTTTTCTGAATGTCAAGGACAAGCTTCCTGAGAAGTTTTCTACTGCTGACATCCCAAAATTCAAGCTTACTGATAACCCCATGTTTCACTTGAAGGCTTTTTCTGCAACTATGGCTCTTAAAGGATTAGATGTAGCACTCTTTCCTACTGTGTTCCCTCTTTCCTTGGAGCATGCTTGTCAACAGTGGTTTTACTCTTTGGATTCCAAGCATACTGCGACTTGGGAGGATGTTACTGAAAGCTTTATGAATTGTTACAAGTGTAACATCCAAGCTAAGACTTCTGAACGTGAACTCTCCATTCTCAAATAGAAGGAGAATGAAGGTTTCACTACATATCTGAACAAGTGGAGAGAGACAGCTGCACTCTTAGTGGATCCTCCCAAAGAGAAGGAGATGGTTTATCTCTTCATTCAGAATCTGACCCATAAGTATAAGCAACATTTGAAGTTTCTACCTTTGAACACCTTTGAAGTTGTGTACGATATTGGGATCAATATTGAGGATGATTTGATGAAGACTGCTGGTAACAATAGTAACAACAACAACACTTGGAAAAATAAGAAGAATGACGGTCCTTCTTCTTCATCTTCCAAACCGAATAATGTTACCAGCAACATTAACCTCAATGATGTGTTGGCTCTTAATGCTCCCACTCATAGATTCCAAAGGCAAAGCAGGGTTTACACACCTTTGGGAATGAGCTATGACGCTACTTTTGATCGCCTGCACAGTCAAGGATTGATCATGCCTATTGGGCCATTTCCAGAATCCGGACCAGAGAACAAAACTGCTAGCTATGACCCCAATGCTCATTGCAAGTTTCACCAAGGCAAAGGTCATACTACTGAGAAATGTTGGAAGTTAAAGGATGCGATTCAGGACTTGATTGATGCTAATCAGCTTCCTGTTCCTCCAGGGGGCAAGAAGTCTAATATTAAAACAGGTCCTCTTTCTGATGCTTTGGCTATCACGGGAGATGAAATCTCCTTTGATCCGTCACTACTCATCTAATCTGTGGATGAACCTCTCCAGAAGTTGTTTTTGTTTCCAGCTATGAAGAAGTTAATGGAATTTGGGATAGTGATGACGAAGACGTCTATCTCAAAGATATAGTCGGTTCATCTCTTGGCGCTGTCAACCATGAAGATAGCGAAAATGTTTGGGGGGACCTTGAGGTTAAGGTTCTCACCAGGAATGGAAGGTTACAGCAACCTAGTCCACCTCCACCGCAAGCACAACCAATAGTCGATCCCATCGACCCTATAAGCAACGATGTGATTAAGCGACTGCAAAAGACTAAGGTGGAAATGAATGTTTGGAAGCTTTTGGCTACCTCTCACGAGCATCGAAAGGCTGTAATGAATGCTCTTGTGAAGATAGGGGTTGATAGTGACATGACTCCTCAAGGGCTAGTCAACTTTCTCACTACTAAATTGCAGAGTACCAACAATTTGATTTCCTTTTCTGATAAGAATTTGCCCCTGGAAGGGAATCAACATAACAAGGCCTTACACCTTACTGTAGTGTGTAGGCAGATGAATGTTCCCATGAGCCTAGTTAATAATGGCTCGGCAATCAATGTATGCCCACTGCGCACTACGAAGAAGCTGGGCATAAAAGATGAAGAATTGATTCCCTCTACTCAAGGGATTCATGCTTATGATAATACCTGCCGTCGGGCTGTGGGTACTATCATGTTAAACATAACTACTAGACCCATTGAACGTCGCACCAAGTTTCAGGTGGTGGACATTAAGGCTTCTTTCAATCTGTTGTTAGGTCGTCCTTGGCTTCATGTGCTAAAGGCGATCCCATCATCGCTGCACCAGAAAATCAAAACCATAGTTGGAGGGGTTCCAATCACCATTGATGCCTCTCCTATACGTATTCAAGTCATTGATACTCCCATCGTACATGTTGAACACGATGAGGAAGATGAAGATCTCTGGGGTTTCTCTCTAGAAGACTTTCTCATGATCGAAGAAGAGGAAATGTGTCATCTCGACTTCGATCTCTATTCGAATACCAACATTAATGCAATCATGATGAAGCAAGGGCATTTCCCTAGAATAACCCTTGGACTTAAGAAAAAGATGGCTAAACTTTGGGGCCACCCAGGTGCACCCAAAAAAGACACCTTTGGCTTGGGATTCAAGCCAACAAAGGAAGATGGGAAACAAGCTCTCTTGAAGATGAAAGCTCGTAACAATGCTCGAACCATGAAAATAGAAATGGCCATAGATCCTTATCCCTTCACTCTCAATGGCCAGTACATCAAAGAAGGGGAAGATTTCCCATGCTATGAATTTCCCGAGCCTTTCATCCACAATGGGAAATGTGAGCCAGGTTTCGAGGAGTTCTTGGATTGTGATTTCATCGATGAAGGCAATGAGTTCTCAACAGCTGAGAAATCAATTAGTCAGAGCTCTGATGATATGAATATTAATCTTCTTTTCGGACTGGAAAAGAATGAACCCAAGCCCATTGACAATGACAATTCTAAGCTCATTCAAGCTGTCATGTCAAGCAAAGATTTCGACCCCTCTGAGTTAATTGTCCCAGCTGATGGTGTTCTTAAGGGATGGCGCAAGACGGTGAAGATCACTGCGCAGAGTGGAGAAAAGCTAGAAGTGACCACTGGTGAAGGCCCTATGTTTGATGAATCTGAACCGTCTGGGTCCGAGTCCGAGTTTGAGTTTGTTGGTGAGTCTTTAGGATCTAAGGCCGACCCCCTTTCTGTTGTTGAGTCTTTTTCTGTAGTTCCTCCTAGTGTTAAGCCTCTTATTGAGTTTCCTCCTTCTATCCCAAATAATTTCGGTGAGGTCGCAGCTGACCTCGCCCTCTCTGATGTAATGTTTAATGAATTTAATAAGATGAGTACCTTTTCTTAGGATACGAGTCATTCCCCTAGCCCTGATCAATATTGCTTTACTAATGATAAAGATGACAAAGAAATAATAAAAGCAATGGAAGAACATGAAAATAAAACTGCAATTATTGAAGATACAGAAACAGTTAATATTTCCAATGATACGACTATCAAAGAAGTTAAAATTAGATTAACACTAAGTCAAGACGAACGCAAAGAGCTAATTAACTTGCTTGGTGAATTTGTTGATGTATTTGCTTAGTCATACCAAGATATGCCAGGGATTGACAGGCATATAGCTCATCATACGATACCACTCATTCCAGGTATGAAGCTTGTCAAACGAAAGCTACGATGTATGAAGCTAGATGTGGCTCTCAAAATCAAGGAAGAAATCAGAAAGAAACTGGCTGCAGGTTTTATTAAATTATCCAAGTATCCAGAGTGGATAGCTAATGTGGTTCCAGTTCCAAAGAAAGATGGAAGGGTCAAAATGTGTGTTGATTATAGGGATCTCGACAAGGCAAGCCCAAAGGATGGGTTCCCTCTACCTCACATTAACATTCTGGTCGATAACACAACAAACCATGCACTCCTATCCTTCATGGACGGCTACGCTGGATATAATCAAGTACTGATGGCCGAGGAAGACATGGAGAAAACCACATTCATCACACAATGGGGTCCATATTGCTATAAAGTAATGCCATTCAGGTTGAAAAACGCGGGTGCCACCTACCAAAGAGCAGCCATAGCATTGTTACATGATATGATGCGTAAAGAGGTGGAAGTCTATGTTGATAATATGATCGTTAAATCAAAAGATCGACCAGGTCACATCATTGCACTTCTTAAATTCTTTGAAAGACTCTGCAAATACAACATGAGATTGAATCCAGCAAAGTGTGAATTTGGAGTTACATCAGGCAAACTCCTTAGCTATGTGATCAGTTCTCGAGGGATTGGAATAGATCCTACAAAAGTTAAAGCAATCATGGCCATGCCACCACCCAAGACTGAGAAGGAGATTCGAGGTTTTATATAAGTAGGTTCATATCCAAACTCACTGACATATGTGAACCTATATTCAAGAACCTAAAGAAGAATGTTCCAGTTACATGGGATGATGACTGCCAAAAACCTTTCGACAAGAGCAAAGAGTACCTGGCAAACCCACCTATGCTAGCACCAGCAATACCTGACTTTCCTCTTCAACTCTACCTTTCGGTCACAAGAGAAACGATGGGAGCAATGTTAGCACAAGAGATCAAGAGCAAAGAAAATGCAATCTATTATTTGAGTAATAAGCTTCAAGGTTATGAGACCAGGTACACACCACTTGAAAAGTTGTGTCTCGCACTCGTGTGGGCCGCACAAAAGTTAAGACATTACATGCTCACTCATACAGTTCATGTTGTGTCAAAGATGGATCCTCTCAAATACTTGTTCGAAAAGGCAACATTCAATGGCAGATTATCGAGGTGGATAGTCAACCTTGCTCAGTTTGACTTGAAATTCGTACCACAAAAGGCCATCAAAGGTTCTGCAGTTTCTGACTTCTTAGCAGATTTTCCACTAGAAGAAGTTGAGAAAGAAGAAGAAGAGTATGATTTCCCTGATGAGGATCTACTAGTGACCGAGGATGATAGTTGGACGCTCTATTTCGATGGAGCTTCAAACCAAAAGGGTTGTGGTGTAGGAGTCTTGCTCGTATCACCCAACGAACAACACATCCTAATTTCCATGAAGCTCGATTTTGATGTCACCAACAATGCTGCAGAATATGAAGCATGCATCTTGGGATTAGAAATAGCTGTGGCCTTGGGGAATTAAGAAGCTCATAATCTACGGCGATTCTTCATTAAATATCAACCAGATCTCCAAGAGATGTTAAGTGAGAAGCGAAAGTCTCGCTACATATCAAGCTCATCTGGAAACTCTCACGGAGCAACTAGATGAAGTGGAACACATATATTTGCCTAGAGAAGAGAATCAGTTTGCCGACGCACTAGCTAAGTTGGCATCAATGTTGCGAATTCCAAGAGACACAATCCGAAATCCATTGACCATAGAAAGAAGATATGAGCCGGCTTATGTTCATGCACTTGATGATAATCAAGAATCACAAGAAGAAGATGAAGAACCGTGGTATACAGACATCCTTAACTATGTAACGAAAGGAGAATACCCTTATTAACACTGATAAAAGGGCACATCGTGCTTTGAGGCTCCTAGCCTCACAATATTTGCTCCTCAGGGGAGAACTCCACAAAAGGACCGCATAAGGGAGAAATCTCTTATGCATAGCTAAGAAAGAAGCATATAGAACCATTGACAATCTTCATGCTGGAATATGTGGAACGCATATGAATGCTAAGATGTTAGTCCAAAAAATTCAATGGCAAGGTTATTATTGGACTACCATGGAGAGAGACTGTCACGAATATGTCAAGAAATGTATGAAATGTCAAGTCTATGCAAATTTACAGCACGTCCCACCTTCGCTTCTCTACACATACACTTCTCCACGACCTTTACCTACTTGGGGAATTGACATCATTGGGAAGATAACACCACCAAGACAAAGGGGACACGAGTTCATCCTTCTAGCAATCGACTACTTCACCAAATGAGTCAAAGCTGCTTCATATGCAAAACTCACAGCAAAACATGTAGCTCAAATCATCGAGAAAAACATCATATGCTGCTATGGTGTACCGCACGAAATGATCAGTGATAATGGAACACATTTCCAACCTGAGTGCGCAGAACTATTACAGAAATATCATATCAAGCATCACAGATCATCACCCTATAGACCACAAACGAATGGTGCGGTTGAATCGGCCAATAAGAATGTGAAAACTATCATCAAAAAGATGACGGAAAATTACAAAGATTGGTCGACCAAGCTACATTTCGCTCTTTGGGGTTATCGAACTTCCGTTCGTACATCAACGGGGGCTACCCATTCTCTTTAGTCTATAGAGTTGAAGCCGTACAACCAATAGAGCTAGAAATTCCTTCTCTACGAATCGCGTTGGAAAGCCAACTAGATGAAGTTGATTGGATTAGAGCAAGATATTATGAACTAGTCTTACTTGACGAAAAACGCTTGGCAGCTTTGCATCTTATCCAAACCTACCAACAGCGTATGGCACGACATTTCAATAAAAAAAGTCGAGACTAGGAATATCAAAGAAGGTGATTTAGTGATCAAGGCACTGCGCAAAAATGTGCTAGATCCAAGAGGAAAATTTTGACCAAATTGGTCAGGTCCATACATAGTCAAGTCCATTCTATCTAGCGGAGCGGCACAATTAGTAGATATGCATGGCAACGGTTTCCACAACTTAACCAATTTGGATCAAATCAAGAAATTTTATGCCTAGTTGCATGGGTTCAAAACCCGATAGAGCTACATTTGGCCTGATTCCTTTCAAGGATACGTAGGCAACCCCTCAAGGGGTCCCGGCCACTTTAAAAATAAAAATCCTTTCTTCGTCAACATAACTACAGCATATATTGAAGAAAATCGTAAAGCAACAGCCACTGTGTCCCGCCAAGAAAACACCGCGACGCGGCAGAAAATAATGCGACACGGCGGAACTTTGGCGAAAATATGTAGCAGGAAGGCACCGTGCCACGGCAGCTTACGCCGCGACATGGCAAAGATCACCGCGCAACGGCAGAAATTACAGCGACACGACGGAATTTTGACATAAAAATACAACACCGTGTCACGGCAAAATGTACCGCGACGCGGCAAAAATTGTCGTGACACGACGATGTTTACCGCAACGCAGCAAATTTTCCAGGATTTTTGTTAATTGTTTTGTTCGATTCTTCCATTGCATCCGACTTCTTGACTCGGATACATTAAAAAAAAATCAATGTAAGTTTTAATTAAGGCAAAAATAAATATGCTATTATTAATAAAATAAATGTTACTACAATTATTGGCATCATACACCTTATTTAAAATTAAAACTTAAATCATAAAAGCAAAGTAATATTGGTCTAATCCTTCTTAGCCTTAGGAATTTCTTTATTCTTTTCAACTAGGTCAGCCTTCACCATTAGCGTATCTTTTGTAGCTCGAACCGTCACACCTCTAGTTGAACTTTCACCCCTTTCACCCCTTTTGTAGTTCTTAGGTTGTTTTTCCCAATAAACCATCTTTTCCTTACCCTTTCCTTTCACCCAACTCTTCTTCTTAGGCATTATAAGAGTCTTAAATTCAATTCCTTGTGTTCTCAGACGAAGACGATCCTTAGGAGGTGCCTTCTTACTTCCAAGTCGTTCCTTCACATCATCGTCAAACTTACGCGATCCAACTCGCTCTCTCCTACTCCGAGGATTCAACCATGATTTGTATACACTAGACAAGGGTGGAGGAGGTTAACTACTTGCAGAAATAGTCCACATAGGCCTTCCAATCCAATAGGTCTCATACTTATGAACATTACTTTCATGCAATGATACTTCACGAGGACTATCATTATAACGTGGAACTACTTGTTCAATTCCATATTGTTGCATCAATCGAGAAGGACAATAAAAAGTCAACCTTGAATACTAAGAACACGACAATACGAGGTATCATTCTTCCCGACCATCCTAGTAAGCCTCCACCAAGGAACCACCCATCGAATGGAAAATTCTCTCTTCGCTAAGAACAATTTCCAATCATCATGACATGTTTGCAGTGTAATTTTTCTTCCTACGAACTAGATCATTGGGACCGTATTTTTCAATATCGTCGGGGGATTCAAAGAGTTCCAACGCTCCATTAACCAAATCTAAAAAAAAAATTAATGGGGCGCCGTGACACGGCACAAAACACCGTGTCGCGGCAAAAAGCGCCGTGGCACGGTGCCAGTCACGTGTCACAGTAATCAAACTGAAGGCGTTTTTACCTGTAACAGTACTAGAGAGCCCAACTTGACGGCTTTCCGGTCAGATTTTGCTTCGTCGAGACCACGCAAAGTTTCTCCAAGGAAAGTAGGCATAGGGGGGATCTCCCAGATTCAACATGTTCAAGCACAGATGCTAAGCTAGCATGTCCTACTCTACCGTTTGCAAATAAAAGCTTGCTAAACATGCAAAAAATATAAGCTCTCCTACATACAGGACGATTGAAATATAAATTTGCAAGCTTTTCTAGATATACCTCGTTACCACACACAATTTTATTTAAATCTAGATCTGTCAGATTTAGATGACGCTTGAAATCCTGGTAATAATATTCATGCATAGTAGGCATTGCAACAAGAACTCTAGCAGGGAAGCCAAAAATAGCACCAGATTCCTCCGACAGAGGACATATTTCATCATAATCGAACTTGAAACAATGGGTTTTCGGACTCTAATAGTCTAAAGCTGCTCTCAGAAAATCATGTTCAATTGCTACATGCCTTAATGCTAATAAACCTCTGACATGAAACAATTCTAGCTCTCTTTTGTCTGCATTAGTCAAAGAATACGACCAGTCACGCAATGTATTATCAAAATTGTGAGACATTATTATTGAAATATGAAATTCTAGCTATTTTATGTTTCGTAATTATGCATATCACGAATTAACTGGTTGTAACTTATAGCCAAAAGAGCCTAGAAACGCAAAAAATTTATCCTGTCCCACGCGCAAACACACCAATGCACTATTCGAGCGCCGTGACACGGTAAAGTACACCGTGTCACGAGACAAATTGCCGTGACGCGGCAATATATACCATGACACAGTAGTTGCCTACGTGTCACAGTGGTCACTCGTTATTAATTTTTATCCTTGACCTATTTTTCACGAATTTTTCTTATGTTTTCCTTAACCGTTTATCCTTCGAACTCTTGTTTCGAGAGTTTTAAACCTAATAAAATTCTCCTTTTTTATTTTTGTTTTGTTTTTATTTTATTTTTATTTCTTTTTATTTTCGGGTAAGTTGTAAAACTTGTCCCATTTTTTTTTTATTTTTGGGGAAGTTGTAAAACTTGTTCCATTTTTATTTTGGGAAGTTGTAAATTTTTTCCGTTCTTCTTTGTCGTATTTTTTTAGGGAGAAAGTCGGTACCCTCCACTTACGAAAAAAAAACAACGTTTTTTCACGTAATTAAAACAACACACAATCACACACAAATAGTCACAAGCACACACTAACATACACACTAAATGAGTAAATAAATGTCAAATGCATAAAGTGTGAATAAAATGTACAAGAATGAGTCATGGTACAAGTAGTGTCAATGTACATAATAAAACCCTCGGTCAAAACTCTCCAAATCCAGAAGAACTAGGATCAGTATCATCACGAAACTGCGAGTAAGGGAATGGCGGACCAAAAATACCCTCCATCATCCAAGTACGAGGAGTAGTGTCCCTACTAGTCCCCACAACTCCAACAAAAGTGTAATACCTCATATTTTTATATGTATTTTATTTAAAATAAGTATTTTGTGAAGTATTTAAATAAATTGAAATGTTTTATTTATAGTATTTTAATTATTTATTTTAATAAGTTTAGAAATATTTTATAAAAGGAAAGTTTATTTAATTAATTATTTTATTGAAGTTGGGGTTTAATTTAAGAAAGATTTATTTTAGTAAAGTTTTATTAGGAAAGATTAAAAAGGGAAAGTTTAGGAAGAAGGGTTTTTAGAGAAAGGGGTATAAATATTCAACACTTGGGGCAAATCAAACTTTGCCCAGAGTAAAGAAAACCCAAGGTAAACTTTCTCTCTCTTCTCCTTTATTTTTCTTTTCTTTTTCTTTCTTTTTCCCCTTCCCCTTTTTCGGCCTTCACCACCACCGGTAGGCCACCGGCCACCAGCAGCACCAGCCGGCAGCAGCGGCAGCCACCGGCGCTGGCAGCAGCCGGCAGTGGCGTCGGCCTGCTGTCCGGTTGCCCTTCTTCATTCGAAAAAAAAATTAATCTTTGTTTTAAATTTTGATTTAATCCTAGATCTAATTATTAAATATGGGTTTTGTAATTAATATTATGATGTTTGATTATAAGTAGTATGTAATTTAATTTTCAGATTTTAATTCTAATTAAAAAAGCCCCAATTTTGAAACCCTAGATTCATAAATTATTAATTATTGAAGGATTATGATATAGGATGGTTTAAACCTTTGATTTAAGTGTTTTAAAGCCTAATTACAGCAAGTTTTAATTAAAATATAATGCTGGAATTTTTGGTAGTGCATTAAAAATCAAGTTTCTTTAAGGAATTTTAATTACCCATTAATTTAGGATTAAAGTATGATGTTTTAAATATAATTTCAGCTTATTTTAATTAAATTATGAGGGGTTTAATAATGGTATACATTGCTGGAAATTTGTGTAGAGAGGATTTTAATACCCTTCTATGATTTTAAATTGTAGGAGACTTCAAAGTGAGTGATTTCTATTAGTCGTGGCAATATTAAGATCGTATTCAAGGTACGTTCGCGTACTTAGCATAATTTTTATGATGTAGTAACATGCTAAATGTGTTTAATTGATTACAAGTAGTATCATGCTAGATTTGGAGTGGAAATGATTTGGTTGTTATTGGTGATTGAATTATGAAGCATGATTTATTTGTAATGGATTAATGGTTGGAAAATAATAGTTTGGAATGTTAAATATGAACCACACTTTTATTTATGGCATGATAGAAAGCATGTTTAATTAAACTAAATGTTTAATTTGGTTTGGAATATTAAAAGAGAATTTTATTATGGTTCATATAATTTTTATTGATGCTATAAGCATGAGAAAGGAGTTGTATAAGTGTCTATGAACACGAGGAATAAATTGTATGTTGGTGCCTTAATGCACTTAAGGTGTTTTTAACACCGAGGGATAGGATTTGTGGTGCATTGTGCGTTTAAGGTGTCTTTGACATCGAGGTAGATTTAAAAAGGGTTCAACATTAAATATTATGTGGTCACTAATTATTAGAATTAAATTGGAGTGTTTAATTGTTTGAATATTCATGATGTTTAATGTTGTTATGATTTGAGAGTTATCACCAAGTTTAATAAATGGTAAAGAACGTAAAGTGAAAGAGATTACGCACCAAAACTCTTGGAACGTATATACCTTGAGTATGAACATATGGGGGGAGTTATGCGACTTTATATTTGACCATAAATTCTACTGGGAGTACCGGACGCTGTATTTTCCTTTTATTATTATGCGCAGGAATTCCGCCACTTACGAGTGGTTCTTTTATACTGGCACGGTTAGCTCCCGTGTTAGTACCCCTTTATTGGGGCAGGTTAGGGGGGAAACCCGTTTGATGCGTAATCAAAACTAAATAAATTATTTAGTTACTTAGTTGAGAAGTTTTGTTGAATGTTGTATGCTTGAAAAACAGGTGCAACAAGGTAAGTTGTGTGTTGATAGGTAAATGCATGTTAGTGTGTTTAATTACACTTATGTACTCAGCTTTGCTAATTGTGTGTTTGTGTGTTTGTTGGCTTTGTCTTTACCTTGGCCCTATGATGACCCATTTTTAATGGAGAGTAGTGGAAACAAGTAGAGAGAAGCTTTTCAAGTGATGAACATATTCATGATGGGCATGAGTGAAGAGCGAATCATGCTAGTTTCCATAAGTAATCGATGTGTTATTGCTTTTATTTATTTTATGATATTTCTATTGCGAGACTAACGTAAAGATTTTAAATTGAATTGGTTTGTTAAGGGCCTACAATGGTTTCAAGTTGTAGGTTTGAATTTATTTTACTTTGGTTTGACTTTATTTTCGCGAGTTGACTTTTAAGTTGATTTGTTTTAAAATATTTTAAAGGAGAGTCTTCCGCTGTGTGTCTTTGATAGTTGCCTTAACCGTTTCACGGTGGCGGTAATATCTTAAATGTTCCTATTTAAAGGTTTAAACAGGGAAAAACAGGTATTTTAAAAGAAAGGAATTTCTAGGGTGTTACAAGAAGACATACTCAAAGCAGATCCAGTCCAGCTGGTAAACTGCGTAGGCTGACTCCAAGACGTAGGAAGCGTCGATGGAGGCATCGTCCCAGACAATGGAATCGAAAATAAGCCCTGATCCACAGGAGTAATAACCGGCCTAAACTCAGGCTGTGAAGGCTAAAATGGTTGGGAAGATGGAGGACGCCGCCACTGAGCCTAAAAGTGCTGGAATGACTGAGAAGACTGAGGCTGTTGAGTCTGAGAGTGTTGGAACGGCTGAGAAGACTGAGGCTGCTGCCACTGAGTCTCCTGGAACGGCTGAGAAGACTAAGGCTGCTGCCACTGAGTTTGAAACCCCTGAAATGGCTGAGAAGTCTGAGGCTATTGCCACTGGGTTTGAGAATGCTAACAAACCTCAGGGGATCATCTGCGGCGACTAGGCTCCCCCTCGTCCGAGATTTTATGCCTCAAGCGCGAGCGAGACCTCCGTCGCTCCTGAAAGACATAAAATGAAAAGATGTCAGTGGTGTAAGATAAAATAAAAGGTAAACATGAGAAAACGGGTGAATATACCTCGTGAACATCGTCTAAACCACTCCGACAACTCGCACTGCATCGTAGCTTGATGACACAATGCTTTAGAGCATCAAAACTTCATAATGCCCATCATATCCGAGTGCGTGACCTGAAAGCAACAAATCAGTAACAAGCAATATTAAGAAGGATGAAAGATATGTTGGAAAGCTTACTGGCTCGAACTCATCAGGCAGGGACTCTTGCGCCTGTCTAAAACCCTCCGGTGCATCAGCAATATGCTCCTCAACCATACCAATCGGCCCCGGGTAACGGACAGACTGAGACAGGATCTTGACCTTCCCTCTACGACAAACAGTCGTCTAAAACATGATCGAATAATCAGGTTATTCGACGGTTTAAACAGGAACTAGCAACAAAATTCTCGGAGAAAATCAAACCTCTGGAAGACGGGGCGGAGGAGCTAAGTAAGGAAGCAAGTCCTGAGAATAATCGTTGTCCACGCGCATAAGCTCCTGCCAAGGAAACTGATAGCACTCTCTCCTGTTCAGCAGCTCCTCCAACAAGCGTGAGTGCAACATCCACTCAGGTGGAGGCAATGGCACCACAAAACGATCAACACTGTGCTGACGAACTACACGCTCTCCAAGGTACCAAACAAAACGTGATGTACCAAAGAAGACGGTACGACACGCCGAGCGCTCCAAAGCTTCGGGAAGGTCGGTCAAGCCAGCCCAAGGCCGATACTAGATCTCGATAGGGACCTGAAAACCATGAGAGAATGTAGTGAATCCCGAAAAATAACATCAAAGTGAAAGAAATACACTATGAAGTCGATCCTTACGCCAACAGTAGAGGTACCCCGACGCATTAGCCCTCGCGGACTCGATACTGACTTTACTCGTGACTCACCCGGTCACGCCAGCTGGCACCGACAGGAAAATCGTGGACTGCTCCGCGACGCCGTCGAGGGGCTAATCCCAGAAAGTACTCATTGAACCACAGCTACAACAAGAATAATCTCTAAGTACATGAGCCAAACCGGTCAAAGCAAAACACAAAGAAGAAAAGATCGTCACCTCTACGACTCCCTAAAGACCATAGACAGCGACAGGGGACTGATCGTTCAGCTGCCTGCAGCTATGACGCAACGACAAGAGCAGATCGGCGTACCCTACACTAGCCCAACTGAAGGATCCTATCTCAGCAATCCTGGTCAAAGACAGCAGGTAACAAATGAGCGCACGAGAACTCCTATCATGAGAAAGGATCCCGAAAATAAGGATCAAGATGAAGATCTGTACTCGCTGCTCAAGCGTCATCTCAGCTATATCAAAACCATGGGCGAGAAAAGAAGCCGACGCCCACTCCTAGGACCACCCCGAGGAACCAGTCGAGTCTTGATATGGTGAACGACAGGACCTAACAACTCCACTGCCTCATTCGCCCCCCAAGTGAGGTCAGGAATCTGCTGGACAGGCCGATTAGTGAAACGCAAGCCGCTGATCATGCTGAAATCAAGAGGAGTCACCGTCATCTCCCCCCAAGCGAAGTGAAAAGTGTTGGTAGTATCCCAAAAATAATCCAACAGCGCTCGGACAACTATCGAACCATAACCTCGGGGGCTGCGAAATCCCACAACTGCCGAATAAAAATCTACTAAACCAGCAAACTCCCACAAGGCATTGGTGACGGGATCCCCTATGATGATCCTGTATAGGCGGGGAATCAAGTCTCCAGCTCCTGAGCCATGATAGCGAAGTACACCATCGACTATTCCGGTAAGCGGACGATGAGAAATATGGTTCTCACGACAGAAGACCAACTCGTCTGGTGTCCACGAAGGTGGAGTCCACCTACCCCTACTTGTAGAGGGGCGAGGCTCGGTCTCCAAGGCATCATCTATATACTCGGGAACCGTAGGAGTGTCCTCCCGGAAATCCTGACGCCGGCCACGAGTAGAAATATCTCGACCTCGTTGTCTAGGCATGCTATTATTATGTTCAAACAAAAAAATAAAAATCTAAATACTTAGCATCATTTCCTAAGTTATTTAGTTATTTATTCAAAAACAACTTAACAACTACTTCAACTTGCACTTTCTGTTATACGCTAAATTTTTACCTCAAGGCTAAAAATTGGCAAAATAATAGAATCATTTCTAGTATCTAGTTTCTCCATGACAAACTAATACTACAGTTCTCCTAATCGCATGATACTATGTTCTCCATGACAATGTAGTACATACACAAAAATAGAGCATGTTCGGAGTTGCACAAAAACAATATATCATTACATCATAGCATGTTTTACAAGATCTACAACAATTCTATCATCATTTCAAGTGCAAAGAAACAACAAGAACACACTCATGCACAAAGTAGTACCAAAAATATAATGGTTATTTGCTCATTTCTTTACCAAATCGTGCAAAATTGGTCTCAAATTGCTCACAAACCAACATACATTCATATACAAGCTAATTCATGGCAAGAATTTTGACATAAACCTCGAAATAAAAAATCCCCAATTTGATTTTTCAAGGGTTTTTACATGAAAATTGCTCATTTACAACGAAATTCAAGACAAAAGACAAAGAAACTTACATAGATTCTTGTAGAGATTTGAAAATGAGGAAGCCAGCAAGAGATTTGAGTGAATTTGATGGAGAATTAAGTGAGAAAAGCTCAAAAATGCCGGCGGAGAACACGAACAGCAACAACAGAAATGAAATGAGGAAGAAGCCACGTGAATTTCAGAATTTAAAGGCAAAATAAAATGCCGTGACACGGCGTAATGCCCCGTGTCACGATATTTGTTGCCGTTTAACAGCGTTATCCCTCGAGACGCGGCAAAGTTGTTGGTCAAAGGCACAGAAACCAAAAGACTCGGGCACGCGTGACTGATTCAGCAGGACAAAGAACGCCGCGTCACACAACAGAATGCCACATGACGGCAAGTTACACCGTGTCACTGCAATATTCCACGTGGCACGATGTATGCGTGTGGTCTGCAATGTCAGCGAATATTCCAGCAGCTTTGTGACTAATTCAGAAACGCCGGGCCACAAAAAGTAATTGCCGCGTAACGGCAAATGTATGCCGTGTCACGGCAGATGTCCGCGTGGCACGGTGCTTACGCACGCCGCAGGGACTTGTTCCTGGGATATTCCAGGCACCTTTGACCAATTTGAATTATTTCCGCAACTTCGTGAACAGTTATTTTTCCACCGAAAAACTCGCCGGAATCCTAACTGAAATTTAAAAGGTGCCAAAATTACCATTTTACCCTTACCAAGCATCAAAGTCATATTTCGAGCGCCTAATATGGTCGGATAGTCGACTTGAAGGCCTAATCATCTAAAGCCCACGTTCGGGGACAATCGAACCGTCTACGACCCACGTTCGGGGACAAGCGAACCAACTACGGCCCATGTTAGGGGACAATCGAACCATTATCACTTTAGTGATCATCTCCCAAGCAAAGACGATTCACGGCGCAAGGTTCTCGATACACAGAGACTTGCAATCTCATTATCAGACAAGTTTTTCGTCAAGCATGGAAAATTGTCGGTCGTTGCCACCTCTTCAGGCTAAGAAGTCAGCGATTATATCATCTTTCGACTTTCCTCAAGCATGGAAAGTATCTCAACAAACATCATCCGATGGATTTCTTCAAGCATAGAAAACTGCCAGATTCATTTGTCACTAATGCACTAGTGTTAGATACTATCGAACATATTTGCCACCGATACACTGGTGTCAGATAAGCATTTTATACCTTTACTCTTTTATCTGTAGAACTAACATTTTTCTGCAGGTATCGGCGTATATAGAGTGATTTAGGATTGCAAAACATCTTAAATCATTCTCCGTCCCTATCGACTACTTTGACTATCGTTTCTGAAATTGACGTTTCTACAAAATCAGTCAAAGTGGGGGCTTCTGTAGACACCTAAAGATGTCTCCCCGAAACCAAACCCGATGATGAAGAACCTTTCCCCGCCATTATTGGTCGGGTTGAGTATTTAATCCCGGGATTGCTTAAAGTCCACGTTCAATAAAAATTAGCTCACAAAATAATCAACGGATCAGTCCTAATGTTTAGTCAAAGCATAGTCCAATTTATATTTTGGCCCGAACCTTTTTAATCCATTTCATATTATTTATTATTTTAGCCTAATTAATAAATAATAAACATAAATACTTTGAAATTATGAAACGGCACTTAAAAATGCTGAGCGTTATTAGGTTTAAAATGAATTTGCAAAAGTGGAAAAAATGTCCACCGTGTCACGGCATCACATGCCGCGCCACGGTGGAATATGCCACGTCGTGGCATATTTCGCCTTGTCACAGTACACATGCCGTGACACGGGATTTTCCCGTGTTTTCTCCGCGTAAAATCTTAACGCGTTTTATCTTTTTAGGGAAGCTACTTCCCCGCATCACGGGACATTATCCCGTGTCGCGGCAATCCTCTGACATGTCACGACACCCAGAATTAGGGTTTTTTTTTTTACCTTTTTAGGGTTCCGAGTGTTCCCCCTGCTCATTTTCCCTATAAATATGACCCTCATTTCTGTAGTTCGGGGATGAATTAATTCTCTCTTCTCTCTTCTATGCTCTAGCCTAAACACTAGCCTACCCTATTCTTCCAACATATTTCCTTTTAGCACTCCAAGGAGTCCATATTTTACCCGGGGTTCCATCCTTAAACCAAGGCGTGAAAGATAGAATTGTTTGAGGGTTTGGCCCAAAATCAACTCTATTTGATTAAATTTTTAATTATTGTTTTATTGATTTTCCTTGAAGTTACTAACGTGTTTATTATTTTATAGTTGCAAGCAAACAAAATCAAAGTAAGGAATCATGTTCCTTTTATTTCTATTATTATTCTAACGATTTTTATCATGTTTGGCATATATTAATTGTTGGATTATTGTTGAATTGCTTCCAATATTAATGTTTATTCTATTATTATTATTGATCACCGTATTGCATGTTAAAGGGAATATGTAATTGAAAATTCTAATAAGATAATTTGGACTACCGGTTTAGGTTCCTTTTTAATCTTGTTGTTTAATCAAGTGATCACAAATATTTTAGAATTATGTGTTGCATTAATATTAAACCAATTAAGCATAATAATAGTTTGGAGCAAATTGAATATTTTGTTTGTATGCCTTTGAGATCGCATGAATCACTTTTTCACTATAAGGATCGAGTAGAGGCCAATATGGGCGAATGTGACTCCATGACTCACTTCGTACCATCTTCCCCGATCCTCCTTTCGTGGTTCCGAACCATATGGAGTTAGTAATCTCATGGATTATGAATGGAGTGTAACCTTCACGGGTCAATCGTTGTTGCCTATCGTTGTCCCTTATTCGTGGTTGCCTTAAATGATCGGTGAACGGTTTACAAGTTCCTTAAAAACTTGTTGGCGACTCCCTACTTTCCTTGTCCCTAATCATATAATGTCAATTCCCACTTCCTATGAGTGTCAAGCATATTCACACATGCTTAACATAGGCGCGCTTCAAACGACGCCTACACCCCTCAAAGTTTGTATTATTCAAAAATAATTATAAGATTGACTTGTGTTTGGAAGATTGCTCAAAGTTTGTATTATTTTTGCCAATTTTTCCTATGAAATATTGGTATTTTATCGAAAATAAAACTCTCAACTAACAATTTTATCGTAAAATTCTATCCAAATTTGATTGAAAATAGAATTCTAAACTAATTTTTTTATATCCAACGCGGCGCGACACTTGGCGAAAAATTTGGCTTTATATATTAATTGTATGATTAGCCTTCGAAAACATATTAGAACTTATATTACTTGAAAAGGTGAAATAAGCCAAATAATTAGTACTGGTTTAAGTGAGTCACTACTCACTTTGATAATAGCTCCATTTTTTTAGTTGACCCAAATACATAATAAAGAAAATTTTGACTTGAAAAACAATAATTTTTTGTTAGAATTAATTTTTAATTAGAAGGTGGCAAATCTAACTTTTTGTGTGTGTTCTTGTGGGTGGTTAAATATAAAGAAAATTTGCCTAGAATAATCTCAACTTTGTCTCTTCATTCAAAATAATCCCAATTTTGATCCCAACTTTGGATTTAAGTTTGAATTCATAATTAGATTACATGGGCCACAAATGCCATAAACTAATCTACTAATGTTTTTATTAACGAAATGTTATGATAGTGTACAAGTCAAAATTACAATCAAGCATGTGAAATCCCTACCTTATAAAAAGTGGGAGATTGCTCTTATGAATAGTGCATAGACTATTATTATGCCCCTCAAAATGTTTGTTTTCCTTCTTACCCCATACATAATTTTAATATTCCTTACACTTTCTCATTGGGAAATTGTCCGTAAATTTCCTTAACCATTTATGAGTTTTGAGCTTTCTTTCTCCTTTCTCTATTCACCTCCCTAGTACTGATTACTCTTGAACTTTTTTACTTTCTATTTCTTCTCCATCTATCTTTGTTCCTCATCTCCATTGAAGTACTTAATTCCATAATCCCAAAATTACATAAGAACAATTAAAATCAATTGGGGAATTAAGAACAATTAAAATCAAATTGGAGTCAAGAAAAGATGACAATACCAAGAAATAATTCAAGAAATAGTGGGAAAAAAAAAAGAAATGGCAAGGAAGGACCTTTCCAAGGTTGATGTTTGCCCATTTTATCGAAGATCGATGGGTTTGATTCTATTGTTTTTTGTTATCCTTTGATTTTGTTCTTCTTTTTTGTCATACTAATATGGAAATGAAAGTAGTATTAAATATATTGTAAATTATCTGTACTTCGTCTATATATACTTCATATTACTTCATACCATTTTACATTCTCTGTAATAGAGGCGTGCTTCACTGTCTTTGAATTTATGGTTTCGCCCAATAATTCTGTTGTCTTTGCTCATCTCATTTGTTTTTTGATGATTAGTTAAATAAGTTTCCAATTGGTCATATATTTATAAAATTAATATGCGTCTTAAAGTTTCACCCCTGCTATATATTGTAGTATGAATTAGTATAATTTTAAGATCCGCAGTTGATTATCATCTACAAATTTCCATTTCCTATTAATTTCAAATAATAATATGTATTACCAAATTTAAGTGGTACTGTTAAGCTCATTTGAATTGTATTGTAGTATTTCAAGAGGAGGCAAATGAGGGGCTTTGCCAAGAATTTGGAGTGTTAATCGAATGTAGGTACATGAAAATGAGATTAATTGACTGAAAGTTGAATAGTGAATGATAATAAGAGAAATGATGAATTTTTTTATTTGTCTTTTCTTGTTCTATCTCATAATCTTCCTAGAAATTCTTTCTCAACTTGGTGATTCCATTAGATGGATGAATTTGAAAGACCCATCTATTAACTAGAAATTAAGTGGAATAATAAAGTTTATATTTTTTAATATTTAATGGGGGTTATGGTTTAATTACATGACAACATTAGTCACCGGACAACGAAAGGTTGCTGCTTTATATGGGCGTTTTTTTTCTTTATTTTGTGAAGGTAAAAATTAACGACTTACCCATAATTGTGTTTAAAGACATTGAGACTAATGAAATAAATCTATGATTGTGTCGAAATAGATGTACTAGAAAGCAAGGAAACCAAATTGACTATGGTGAAAAGGGGAAGAAAGCAAGAAGGGATTCAAGGGAATTATCAAGGATGGACAAAGAGGCTACAAGTGGAGCTAGCAAAGCTAAATTCTTAAAAGCATTTTGTCCGAGTTCATTTTCTACTTATTTGTTACTTTTGAGCATTGTTAAATAATGTGTAATTAACTTCATGTGAAGTTCAAACACAAGTCAAGAAAAATTGAGCCGAAAGGGCTAGCCACCCCGCGCGCAATGTGCTGCAATCCTCCATATTTTCAACTTAATTATAATATATTTATTTAGTAATTATACAAATATTTTTATTTCAATTTTATAGTATGAAATATTTTGATGTAAAAGTGATAAGATTTTCATTATTATCAAACTAAAACTATTAAGTTTTTGGTTGAAATCAAAATCCTCTTTTAAGTTTAGTAACCCAATACTTAAATTTTACTCAAGCCCAAACAAAAATCCTACTCCTATTTGGATTAGGAAAGTTAAGCCCATACTTTTACAAAAACATAAAACCCTTAAACCCACCTTATTTCCCCTCACTTCTCTTCTTCTTCTTTCACAATTCTCACAAGAAAAAATAAATTCGAACCTGATTGCTGCCAGCCGACGCCCCACCACCGGCCACTTGCTGCTCGCCGCCGACCACCGCAAGCCACCAGCCACCTCGACAGTCTGCCCCTTCTCTCTCTCCTTCTTTCCTTTTTTTTCTCTTTTGTTTTGTTAATATAATTCAAGTTTTAATCTTTATTTAAATATTGTTCTTAAATTGTTATTACTATGATTTAATTATGCATATAATTTGCAAAAGGTTATGAATTTATGAATTTTGATATGTTTAAATTATAATACAAAATTTTAAATTTATGTATGTACAAAATTTAGGGTCTATATGTTGATTTGTCATGGTTTTAGGGTTTAAAACGTGTTAACTAAGCTATCTAATTATATTTTGACTAAATTATGTTAAAGCATGATTATTTTGATTATTTATAAAATTTCAGATTATTAAAGTTTCAAATTTTATGATCAAATTGTGTTAGTTTCATATTTTTATGCTTCTAATATCAAAAATTAATGATTGTGGGTATTTTATGATTAAAAAAACTTGGAACTTTAAAGTTTAACCTCAAGTTTAAATTTTCAGATTTTCTATTTATTATTTTAGAGCCTCTAACTACATTCAATTGGTATATTTTTGGGTTTTAAACATACTATATAATGGTTATTTCAAGTATACATGTTTATGGGGTTGTTTTATAATCTCAAACTAAATTTTCAGATTATGTTTTTCACTTTAAAGTTGCTGGAATTTTATATTACACGCTATATTTTCATGATTTTAGCATATAAACTCATAGTGAACTATTAAATTATAATTTTGACTATTGGAAATAATTTAAAGGCATTATTTGATGGTTTAAGAAGTTTGAAAATAGTTTGGTATTGCTGTAAAATTATTTGCTTGGGTGTTAATTTAGTTCTTGTTGTTGGGTTTACGAAAGGACTTTGTAGAAGGCGATTTCTAGTTTCTAAAGTGGCCAACCGACTCATTTATACAAGGTACGTATGAGTTACGAAACCTTGCCTTTAGATGCATGTTTAGGGATGTATCGAGAACTTAGTATCATGTATAGAGAAGACTGGGCTAAATTGTTTGGTTATACATTGTGATTTCCGTATGTTGTGTATTATGCTACTTTGCAAATATTATTATGCATTGATTTTGTAAGATGCGCTTAGAGACAAATGTACGTGAATATGTGGAATGACTTATTCATTACTCGTTCATGATTATTGAGATAGAATGAGTAAAGGAAGAATTTAAGTCTTATAAGACGATGTTAAGATTTTGGGGTGCCTTATGCACTCAAGGTGTTTATACACCGAGGTAGTTAAAGGAATCAATAATAAATATTGTTTGTCACTAATAAATTCAGAATTGAATTTGGAAACTTGCTTTACTTGATTGAATTGATATTGGATTGATTGTATTGTTTTGCATATGAGTCATCACCAAGTCTAAACTTGTAAATCACGTAAAGTACAAGATGGATGAGCAATAAAACTCTGGATTTGTGCACATCTGGAGTAATGACAATCAGGGGTTGGGGTACACGGGGTATTAGCCGTGCACTTTTCTAGAGGTCGTCTGATCTATGAGTCTCTTGTCTCAAATACTTTTCAAAAACTAGGAGTTAGATGAGATCTCATACTAGCTATGGTCACGGAGTCGCGCCCGTGGCCATTGGATGTTTTATTGATGTTTCCGAAAGGAGGCATGGGCTTTTCTTTTATTGATGTTTCAAATGGAGCATGGGATGGGCAACCTTGTCTATTGCTTAATCCGATGAATCAAATGAAATGATTTAGCTACTATTAACTAGTGAAGTCTTAGTAAAACTGACAGTTGAGTCGTATGTTGAGTCTATCATTTAATGATGTGTGATGATTGAATATTAGTACATGTTAGGGATTTATTATTATATTTTTCAGCTTGTATGTACTCAGCGTTGCTGATTGCGTGCTTTGTGTGTCTTTCTTTGGTAATGGTCTTCGCCTTTTAATGACCCTATGACGATCCAATTTTTACACTTGTAATATTGGGGAGCAAATTAACTACAGGTTCTTACACATGCAGCATTTGCATTTAGGTGGTGGGATTTTGACTGGAGTGTTGGTTACTTTTCACAACTTATTTTGCTACTTACTTTTGAGTTTATTAAACTCGATTTCATTATATACTACTTTTACTAGTTTGGGTTTTGAATAAAGGCCTTAATGGTTTCAAGTTGTAAGACTTAATTTGGTTTTGTTTATTGGTTTTGAAATTTATTTATAACTGAATTAGTTTTTCCGCTGCTAATTTCTGATATAGCCTTAACATTTGAACACGTGGCGGTAACACGTCAGTAATTCTCTTGGATATTGTTCAGGGTACTCACAGGTTTAAAGAGAGAATTATTGGGGTGTTACAAAGTGGTAATATTTTGGTAATTGTTGATTAATTAGTTTGATTTTACCGTCTCGTCTTTTATCAATTCGACTCGACTTGCGATGTTAGGTTTCGACACTCCTTGCTCGATTTCCGACATCTAAATATTTAATACTCGAGCGACTCATTAATTCCTTCTAAATTAATTCGTCGTGTCGGATCGTTAGTTGCTTGGTGTTACCCGAAGGGTTCAGTCAAGATTAAGCTGTAATATTATATTACACATTAATATTACTGATCGGAAGCGGCCTCCACCTAGGCGTTCCGATCACTTGAACTTACTGAATAATTAGCTTTCTTAATAGCTCCGAACCCTATATCGGAATAATACACTTGTTCGAAGGACACCATTCCTTTCAATCTCCCACTTGTCCTTCCGGACAAGTGTGCTTTAGTGTATATCCTTTTTTCTATGTCACTTCATGTCTCTTCATGAACTATAAGATAAGATCATTCGTCATCCTTGTTACATCCAGAAGTGTTTTTCGAAATCCGAGTTTGACTGTCAATAAACAGAAGATTTCTAAAATCCATCCGAGCACAGCCATGCATTTTCCTAGTCTCGCTCTTCGAGAGGCCTTGTAAACAACAAAGACATGTTCCCTATTGTTAGTATGGGGACATTCCCAGTCTTGTAATATCAGCTTCTCTTACTAAAAGGACCTAGCCGTCCGAGTGTTGCCATTATAATCTCCATGTATGGCAGTGATGAGTCTATATTATATATATTTTTTATTCCCCGTCCCATGGTCATATTTATGTTTATTTGAGCTCTACGGAGCTATTTTTATTACTAATATACGTTTTTAGTGTTTTTGTAGAGTTAGTATTATTTTGTAGGAATTTACAGATTTATGTCAATTCCCGAGTTTATTCAACCACTACGAAGATATTAGAGTCTAATCGTATTTTATGACCAAATATTTTAAGCCCAAGACCAAGTTAAAGAAATTTATTTCGGTGATTAAGGGCTCAATACGTGAGAAGGTCCAAGATTTTACAAGTTATTATTACGGACCAATCAAGGAAAGAAATTGGACCAAAAGCTTGAAACGACTTGAGCTTACTAATTCTCCTGCTAGGCGTGAAGACTAACCGGGCAAAAAACTAGTCTAGACACACCAAAAGAAAGAAGAAAATAAATAAATAAATAAAAAGAGAGAAGGTGAAAGATATACCATGCGAACACGAGAACCTCCCCCCAAGCTAAATCAAACAATGTCCTCATTGTCTTAAAGGGAAGCTAGTAGTCAAGGTGATTACTCCTCATAATCACCGCATCAATGTCACCAAAGCCTCGAGGATCGCAATTCATATCTTTGGAACAAATTTGGGCAAAAATGAAACAAAGTGTTAGTGGGAAAAATATAAAAATTGAGTCATGTGCACTCTTTCAATCATAAATTATTATTTATAAATCATAATGCAGTGATTCTAATTTCTTTGGAAATTATACTTGAAGAGCTATCCAACGATAGGTCACACGTCAAAATCCGATAAGAAACGCAAAAGTTATGGCCTGTCGAAGTTGAGAAATTTTGCTGACCCGTACGCGCGCCCGATCGGGCCGAGCTCTGCCCGATCGAATATGAGTGCAGTCCAGCTTATTCTTCTCCTTTTAAATTAGCCTTCTAGATCAAAATCTACACAAAAAGAAACTCCCACACACATAAGATACACTCTCCTTACCTTAACAAAACAAAAAGAGAACACACAAAAATAAGAAAAGACTAAACTAAAAAAAACAATAAAATACGGGTTGCCTCTCGCAAAGCGCTAGTTTATCAAGGTTCCACTCGACCATACTCTTTCTTTCAATCGGAAGAATTCAATGCCTTGAGTAATTTATCAAACGCTCATGCAAACATTTTATTAAGCACTAGATAGGGTTTAAAAATAAGCACACTTATCTTTAGATAGAAAAAATTAGGAGCACATAAAGGAAACTCAAGGTAAAAAGAAAAATCAAAAGAAAGAGAAGGAAATACACCACAACCTTCTACTTCCTCCACTAAAAATTTAGAATTAATAGAATGAACATGGAGGTAGTCATTGTCTTTATCATCAAATAATGACTTGAATATTTGACCCTCATGAATAACCTCGTCATCAACAAAGGAATTTTCAACCACCGTTTCTACAACTAATGATTTTTCAATCACCGATTCGTCAACCAATGATTTTTCAACCACAAATTCTATAACGGGTTCTTTATCCTTAGTAGCACTCTTATTATTATAGTGTCCATAGACTTTTTCATCAAGAGCCTTCCAATAACTCTCATTTAAAACTACTCATTTCCAAATATGATCATATGTATATGAAAAGACTCTAAAATCATCCGGAGCACGCACAAAAAATTCACTATAAGGGCATTCAGGATTTTAATGACGAAGACGATATTGACAACAACAGTAGTCAGGTATTGCATAAAAATCATATAATTCTTGTAGTGGTGTTAGCATGGATATTTTCAACTCATAAGGAATAAAAGGAAAAAAAATAATAATTAGAAATAAAAATAAAACCGTTTCCCCGCCAACGGTGCCAAATTTTGACAGGCTAAAGTCGTATCACCTAATCAAAAGTAGTACCTAAATCCTCTAACTAATGTAGGTAGGGAAGTAGGGTCGAATCCTCAGGGAAACAAGTCTTTCTATTCCTAATTAAATAATATAATCTAAAATATTAAGTAACCAAAATTGTTGTTATTAAAAGGGAACTAACTACGGAGATTAAGAATAGGGAAAAATCAATAATAAAGAAGCCTAGGGTCACAGGTTCGCCAATAATTAATATTCCGGGATAAAACATGAAAATTAATAATCAACGTTGCACATATAACATGATTAACAAGCTCTCGCAATTTATTAATCAATATAAATCTAACAGGCTCTCGCAATTTACTAGATCTAAGTTCCTATTGAAAATTAGCCTTTAATATCAAATTAACATCTACTCGATTCATCAATTCAATATTGTTATACTTTCACAATCAAATCACATCTGCTCGATTCATAATCCAATTGTAAAGAATTAAAACAATTCAATAAGAAATTATCATGTAATACCAATAATCAATAATAACAAAGTATCCCTTCATATTAATTATGGATCCCCCAAGAACCCTAGAAATAAAACTACTCATACATAATTAAAACTAAACTAATCAAAGCAATTAAAATAAACATAATAAAAACAATAAAATAAGACTAAAGTAATATGGGGAAATAAAATTAAAGAATACAAAAGAACGAAAACAAAGTAATTGACAAGAAGTAAACACTAATCTAAAAACTAAACTATAAAGCTAACCTCCAAACTTTCCCCACCTAAGTAACTACTACCTCCTTATATAAGAATATAGTCAAACATATAATCCAAGAATCCCACACCCACTAAAACAAGGATTACTCAATTATAATGAAAAGGCCTCAGTTAGATACGGAGTGTATCTAGGCCCAAATCAAACAGCGGGCCGACTTAATGCACCTTGCAGCGCAATCTCTCGATCGGGCCTGGTTAGTCTTCACGCCTAGCAGGAAAATATGTTCCAATGAATTATAAATCATGCTTCCCTATGCCCCTATGAATATTTTTGAAATAGTTTTGATTCTTGGTATATGATGATAAATATTGTGGACTTGTTGATCATGATTTGATGTTAGATTGCCTTGAAATCTTAATATGCGTCAATTTCTCCCAACTACTTGTGAATATAGTGCTTAACTAGTTGATTTGGTTAGGAATGTGTGTTAGTTCCTCGTATGTCAATGAATTTGAGTATTGGTTTTCAACTATGAGTAATGTTTATATGATTCATTGTTATGCACATTGAGGAGGACGAGGGCGTTCATTCTTTTAGGTGGCCTTCAGACGATATTAGATACATTTGTTCCCTTCTTGCTATCCATGTTGTTGCTTGTGCCCTTTTATTGTTTACTTAGCCACATTACAAGCTAATTTTGCCTCATTGGTTACTAGTCTCAAGCTTGGCTTGGGGGGGCTATTAGTTAGTGAGGTGAGGGAGTTGTAGTGTGCACATAATTTGCACAATGTGGGTGAATAAGAGGAGTAATTTGTTCTTTTGATTTTGTGATTGGAAAAAAATGAGGAAGTTGTTCAAAAGTTGGAAAAAATTCCAATGTGAGATAAAAAGAAAAAAAAAGAGCAAAAGAAAAAAATTATTTCAATGTTCAAGTGTTCTAATTGAAGGTTGCTCAAGAAAAAAATTGAAAAGGAAAAAAAAAATTATTTCAATGTTCAAGTGTTCTAATTGAAGGTTGCTCAAGAAAAAAATTCAAAAGGAAAAAAAAAAAAAATCAAGTTCGGTGAAAAAAAATTGTTTAAGGTTTGCTATTTCACTCAAGTTCTATATTATCATATTTTTATGAGTGGAGTTGTAAGTGTTGGGAATTTTTTATATAATTAGTTGTTTGGTGAAATTTTTGTGGTATTGAGTAGTGTTGGAGATGGTTTATATGGTCATTATTTATTTTTGACTTTGGTTTTATTAGGATTTGGCTCCCCAAAGTATAGCTTTACTCTCACATTTTCCCAAATATTTCCTACCTTTTTCCCGAGACTTACATTACAAGCTTTGAATACCTTTTGACCTTTGTGCATAGAGTTGTATGAATGTGAAATTAGTTGTTTATCAATGCGACATATTCCGAGTCGGCTATTTAGGTTGAGTGCTTGTCTTTTTAAACACACAAGTGTTGTGAGTTTGGGAGGGCATTGTTCATATTAAAAGGGTGGATGGAGAGCGATCAAGTACATCTTTTACTCGCCACATAAATGAGAGTTGAGTGTGCGAGCACTAGTCTTGAATTCTATATGCTCTTGTGGTTTGCTCTATTTGACAATTGTTAGGGAATATTGGTAATTGGATGGATTTGATTGGTTGACTTTGATACTTATTTGTCGGATTTACCTTGAATCGTATTTATTGATTTAAATTTATTTGGGGTGAAGTATTGATTTATTTATTCATTGCTTTGCTTAGGGACAAGCAAAGGTTTAGCTTGGGGGAGTTTGATGAATCTATATTATATATATTTTTTATTCCTCGTCCCATGGTCATATTTATGCTTAATTGAGCTCTGTGGAGCTATTTTTATTACTAATATACGTTTTTTAGTGTTTTTGTACAGTTAGTATTATTTTGTAGGAATTTGCATATTTATGTCAATTCCCGAGTTTATTCAACCACTACGAAGATATTAGAGTCTAATCATACTTTATGACCAAATATTTTAAGCCCAAGACCGAGTTAAAGAAATTTAGTTCGGTGATTAGGGGCTCAATACGTGAGAAGGTCCAAAATTTTACAAGTTATTATTATGGACCAACCAAGGAAAGAAATTGGACCAAAAGCTTGAAACGACCCGAGCTTACTAATTCTCCTGCTAGGCGTGAAGACTAACCGGGCCCGATCGAGAGATTGTGCTGCAAGGTGCATTAAGTCGGTCCGCTATTTGATTTGGGCCTAGATACACTCCATATCTGACTGTGGCCTTTTCTTTATAATTGAGTAATCCTTGTTTTAGTGGGAATGAGATTCTTGGATTATATGTTTAACTATATTCTTATATAAGGAGGTAGTAGTTAAGTAGGTGGGGAAAGTTTGGAGGTTAGCTTTATAGTTTAGTTTTTAGATTAGTTATTAATTCTTGTCAATTGCTTTGTTTTCATAGTTTTCGTTCTTTTGTATTCTTTAATTTTATTTCTCCATATTATTTTTGTCTTATTTTATTGTTTTTATTATGTTTATTTTAATTGCTTTGATTAGTTTGGTTTTAATTATGTCTAAGTAATTTTATTTTTAGAGTTCTTGGGGAATCCATAATTAATATGAAGGGATAATTTTTTATTATTGATTATTGATATTACATGATAATTTCTTATTGAATTGTTTTAATTCTTTACAATTGGATTTTGAATCGAGCAGATGTGATTTGATTGTAAAAGTATAGCAATATTGAATTGATTAATCAAGCAGATGTTAATTTGATATTAAAGGCTAATTTTCAATAAGAACTTAGATTTTGTAAATTGCGATAGTCTATTAGATCTATGTTGATTAATAAATTACGAGAGCCTATTAGTCATGTTATATGTGCAACGTTGATTATTGATTGTCATGTTTTATCCCGGAATATTAATTATTGGTAAACCTGTGACCCTAGGCTTCTTTATTATTGATTTTTCCCTATTCTTAATCTCCGTACTTAGTTCCCTTTTAATAACAACAATTTTGATTACTTAATAGTTTAGATTATATTATTTAATTAGGAATAGAAAGACTTGTTTCCCTGAGGATTCGAACCTACTTCCCTATCTACATTAGTTAGAGGATTTAGGTACTACTTTTGATTAGGTGATACGACTTTAGCCTGTCAAGCAGACGTTTGACCAACATTAAAACGGACTAATACTCAAATAAGAGAACTCACAATACTCATGGTCGAGGAAAGAGGTTCCGATAGCTATAATGAGAAGTATACTTATGACGGTTTTTAAATCTCTTAAAGTATTCTCATAAGTCGATCTAGTATGGTTCTAAACCAATACCTGTGCAAATGATTTATAAAAATCATGTCCTTGTATCACAAGAAACGGTGCTATAAATCAAACTACACACTAATCTCAAGTGGCCATCAATCGTCCATCATTTAAATGATCTCGATTTAGGGATAATTTTCGATTAAAATATTCAATGATCACTTAATAGGTGTTTCTTTATCCAAGACTGGTCTTGATACACTATTTTGAACATTCTCAAAATAAAATGGACTCAATATTTAATTCTAAACCACAATTAAATAGAAACGGAGTGATAAAATTGCATGAAATTAAATTACTCCAAAACCTAAATGGTTCATCTTAGTGTCTTACATTAAAATGATCAAAATTAATTAAAACACTAAACAGGGAAATCGAAGCCAATATCCAACGTGCCTGATTCCCATTGCCTCAACGTGCTTGTTGTGCTTCACTTAAGGCAAAGGTTTAGTAAGTGGATCGGCTACATTGTCGTCCGTTTTAAATTTACAAATTCTGATTTCACCCTCTGATTTCCATTCCCTTATCATGTGAAATCGCCGCTTGACATGTTTGACCTTCTGATGCTCCCTTGGCTCTCTGGCCTGAGCAATAGCTCCGTTTTTGTCACAATAGAGGGCTATTGGACCCTTGATGGAGGGTACAACATCAAGTTCACCAACAAACTTACGAATCCAAACTGCCTCCTTAGCTGCTTCAGCAGCTGCCAAGTATTCGTCTTCAGTTGTATAATTTGCAGTTGTGCTCTACTTGGCACTTTTCTAACTAAACGCTCCTCCATTTAGATAGAACACATATCCAGACTATGAATTGATATCGTCTATGTCTGTTTGGAAGCTTGCGTCGGTATAACCTTCAATAACTAATTCTTCTGAGCCACCATATACCAGGAATTTATCCTTGTTCCTCTTCAGATACTTTAGGATATTCTTGGCCGCAATCCAATGAGCCTCTCCTGGGTCTAATTGGTAACGGCTCGTAGCACTCAAGGCATATGATACATCTGGCCTAGTACATATCATGGCATACATGATCGATCCAATAAGCGAAGCATATGGAATATGATTCATCCTTTCTCGCTCATCAGGTGTCTTTGGACACTGCTTCTTGCTCAGGGTTATGCCATGTGACATGGGTAGGTAACCACTTTTGGCCTCCTGCATACTGAATCGTGTTAGTACCTTATCGATGTAAGTACTCTGGCTCAATCCAATCATCCTTTTAGATTTATCCCTATAGATCTTGATGCACAATATGTAGTTAGCCTCTTCCAAGTCTTTCATTGAAAAACATTTTCCAAGTCAAGCCTTTATAGATTCTAACATCGGAATGATGTTTTCAATGAGCAATATGCCATCGACATATAAGATTAGGAAGGCTATGTCACTCCCACTGGCCTTCTTGTAAACACAAGATTCATCTGAATTCTTGATAAAACCAAACTTACTGATGACTTCATCGAATTGCAGATTCCAACTTCTACTAGCTTGCTTTAGCCCATAAATAGACTTTTTAAACTTACATACTTTCCCAGCATTGTTTTGGTCGACAAAACCTTCAGGCTATGTCATATACACAGTTTCTTCCAAAATTCCATTGAGAAAGGCAGTTTTGACGTCCATCTACCATATTTCATAGTTGTAATATGCAGCAATCGCTAGGAGGATCCGAACGGATTTAAGCATTGCGGACGGAGAAAAGGTTTCATCATAATCAATACCATGAATTTTCCTGTAACCTTTTGCTACTAGTCTAGTTTTGTAAATGAATACATTTCCATCTTTGTCAGTTTTCAATTTGAAAATCCACTTACATCTGATAGGTGTGTAATCTTCGGGTGAGTCAACCATGTCCCAGGCTTGATTTTCAAACATGGAATCCATTTCAAATCTCATGGCCTCTTGCCATTTAGCAGAGTCGGTGCTCGCCATCGCTTGCTTGTAGCTTGTCGGTTCGTTTCCATCCATTACAAGGATGTCCTGATTCTCGGTTAATACAACACCAAGATACTTATCAGGTTGAGACCTCGGCCTCTGCGACCTACGTAGGGCAACGGATTAAGTATTTACATTGTCGGTTTGACTTTGCACATTTTGACCAGCTTCAATAGATATTGTTTGATCACTTTGATTATCAATATAATGTTGTTGCTCGTCATCTCAAACTTCATCGAGTTCGATTTTCCTCCTTGTCATTTTGGAAAGTTGTTCCTTCTCCAAAAACACACCATCGTGAACAACAAACAGTTTATTCTCGGATTTGTTGTAGAAGTAATACCCTTTGGTTTCTTTTGAGTAGCCCACAAATAAAACCTTGTCAGATATGGGGTGAAGTTTGTTAGAAATTAATTTTTGGACATATGCTTCGCATCCCCATATCTTGAGAAAAGACAACCTTGAAGGTTTTTTCGTCCATAACTCATATGGAGTCTTTTCTACAACTTTTGATGGAGCACGGTTCAGTGTTAGTGCAGCGGTTAGAAGTGCGTGTCCCCAAAAAGAGATAGGAAGATCAATAAGACCCATTGTTGATCGTACCATGTCCAGCAAGGTTCGATTTCTCCTTTCATATACTCTGTTCCATTGTGGAGTTCTTAGAGGTGTTAATACTGAAAGTATACCCTTTTCATTCAGATAGTCATCGAATTCTTGGCTCAAATATTCACCACCTCGATCCGATCGAAGGGGTTTGATTTTCTTGCCAAGCTGATTTTAAACTTCACTTTGAAATTCTTTTAACTTTTCAAACAATTCAGATTTGTGCGACATAAGGTAGACATATCCATATCTAGTATAGTCGTCAATGAAGGCGAAAAAATATCGATGGCCGTTTCTTGTGGTCGTGCTCATTGGTCCACATATATCGGTGTGTATTAGGCCCAACAAGTTACCTGCCCTTTCTCCCAACTTGGAGAATGGCTGCTTTATCATCTTGCCTAATAAACATCTTTCACAATTCTCAAACGATTGTAAATCGAATGAGTCAAGAATACCTTCCTGTGCAAGTTTCTTGATGCGTTTGATGTTAATGTGGCCAAGATAGACGGCAATGCCACAATTACGTCTCATTTGACTCAATGGTATTAGCTTATTTGGTGGTATTATTAAAATTATAAACTTGTTTGTCTAACGAACACACATAAAGACCATTTTCAGAATGTGCAATACCATATAAAACATTATCGAGATAAAACGAACATTCATTGTTCTTTATTCGGAATTCAAAACCTTTGGCGTCCAACGCCGAAATTGAAATAATGTTTTTGTTAATGTTTGGAATATAATAATAGTTTTCAAGTTCCAAAACTAGCCCCGATAACAAAGACAAACTGAGAGTTCTTACGGACACAACCACAATTCTGGCTCCATTATCGACCCGAAATTCAACCTTTTCCTTTGCTAGCCTCCTAATGTTCCTTAGTCCCTAAGAATTGGAACAAAGGTGTGAGCCACATCCGGTATCTAATACTCATGATGCTGAGCCAATGAAGTTTAAGTCTATAACAAATATACCTGATCCAGAAGTAACGATTCCGTTCTTCTTATCTTCCTTGAATTTGAGGCAATCTCTCTTCTAATGTCCCTTCTTTTTGCAATAGAAGCATTTGGAATCAAATTTAAAATATACTACCTTCTTTTCCTTGTTATCTTTGGCAGCTTTTGGCTAAGGCTAAAAGGTCTTCTTACCATTCCCCTTAAAGCCTTTCTTCTTCTTGCCAGAGTGCTTGAACGGCTTGCCCTTTTTTATCATGAGCATATCATGCTTCCCCTCATCCTTGAGAGTTTGCTCGGCTTGCTTCAACATACCATGAAGCTCGGTGAGGGTTTTCTCCATGCTGTGCATGTTATATTTCATCTTGAGCTGATCATAGCTTTTGTGCAGCGAGTGGAGAATGATGTCAATTGCCATCTCGGTTGAATACCCTACGTCAAGTCTTTCCATGTTCTCAAATAATTCTATCATTTTGAGTACATGTGGGGCTGACCGACTCTCCTTTTTTGAGCTTACTCTCAAGAATCTGCCTATGGGTTTTAAACCTTTCATTTTGGGCCTGCTCTTTGAACGTGTTCTGCAGCTTAGAAATGATTTCAAAAGATGTCTTCTTCTCAAAAAAAGTCTTTAAAAGGTCGAGAGACATTGTGGCCAACATGATACATTTAACATCCCGATTTACAGTTTGCCATCGATTTAGGGCAGCCTGAGTCACTTCCTCATTGGAAACCTCGAGCATTTCCTCATCAAGGACATATTCCTTTTGCTCTTGCATGAGAACTATATGCAAGTTCCTTTACCAATCAAGAAAATTAGGCCCACTCAACTTCTCCTTGTCAAGAATTGAGCGTAACGAGAATTGGTTGTTTGAGTTATTTGCAGACATGGTTCTACAATTGAAAGAATTTGAAATGAAAAATCATTAATAATATTTAAATAAGATTTAATCATGCATATTTATCAAACTTATTTAAACGTCTTATTCACACATTAAATTGTCCTCATTTGGTGAGAATAAGTCAATTTCAAGATACAAAGAATCAATGAGTAGTTAAACATGATTTGACTTATCTTAACACTCAATATTTTAAGGTAAGCAACTCTTTGCTAATGGCTCCAAACCACTCTTTGTTAGATAAATTATCGCATCTAATGCTCTCAACAACTTATTCACTTTGCCACAACATGTTAGGATTCCATCACTCATATTGTTGAGTACAACCAAAAACAACATGCATACCCGGTATGCCTTACGTATCCTAGGAGTAATAGTGATGTCTTGCTTTAGCGTAACCCATCATTATTCTCAATAAGTCGGTAAGTGTTGTTTTGGAATAACAAATTTTACTCAATATTTTAGGAACCTAGGGTTTCTATGTTGGTTGATTTAAATGAACTTAATTTATCATCACAACATTCGACATCCTAAACATGCATCTAACATATTATTCATATATATAATCATAAATATATATCGAAAACATAACTTAATGATGCATTTGGCAACTACCATGACCCCTTGAGTCTTTAAGGGTCTTCCTTTACAACTTCATGGCTTCGTTTTCCAATAACCTTCGTCTTCAAGACATGACCAAAATAATGCAAATACTAAAATCTACGATTAGGACTAATTTAAATATTAAGGTACAAAAATACTCAACGGTTCGCAGACCGTATTTAGATTTACAAAAATACATGACGGAACGCAGTCCGTATTTTCTATCCTCGGGCCCCACTAGTTGCCATTTTATAAAACCTGTGAGAGAATATACATTACATTCATCCATTCACTATATGTGAATAGCCCATGCATTTACAACAATAATCAAGTAACAATGCACAAACACGCGTAAACTAGTAACTAACTTAGGTGGTTAATCCAATTAACGCGCCTAATTAAAACTAGTGAAAGTTGTTTAATTGATTATGTAATTAAGCGCAATTAAAATTGAAACTCCTACTAAATTCCACATCCATCTTAATTAATCCAATTAATTAAGCCGGTAAACCCAAAATTTTGCCAAAATAAAATTTTACAAATGCCACACAAAACCGAAGCCTAGCCTCAAACATTTTTATTAAAATATTGATTAAAATAAATAAAACGGCAACACGCAAAACATAGCCCAACGCTTTCGTGTGTCTAGCACCAAGCAACAGTGCTTAGTTTGCTAGGCACCAAGCCTCGGCTAGTCGAGCACTAACCTCCCTTATGCACCAAGCAACAAACGCACATGCTCACGCTCGCCCAGCCACACGTCCCCCGCACAGCCTCACACACACACAGCAGCGCGCATGGTGCGGACAGCATGCTAGATGCTGCTGCGCCATGCTGCTGCCTTGTTGGCCGTAGCGCGCCATGCTGCTGGTCAGCAAGCGCCAGCCACGCTTGGCTGCACGCACCAAGCAGCAGCCACGCCTTGGCAGCCACATGCGGGCTGCTGTGCAGCCCGGCTAGCCAAGGGTGGTTTTGCCTTGGTTTGCGTGCTAAAACCTCGGGATTAATTCCAAGTATTGCATGACTTATTTAATTAATTCCAAATTAATTTTAGAATTAATTTAATGAGCAAAATGAAAAATAACAAGTCCAACTTAATAAATTCATTCAAGTGCACAAAATCAAAATTATTTTCAAGAACTATTCTTTAAGAAAATTAGTTCAACTTGATGCAATAAAAATAATAGTGCTATTCTCACTATTAATTTAATTAACTTAAATTAATCATGAGATTTGACAAAAATAAAGGGAAGTTGGAATTATGAACACAAAATTTAAATAAAGATTCCAACTTTAACTTGTGAATCCTTGAAAAATTATATCTTCCAATATGAAGATAAATGAAATTTCTATCACAAAATTGAAACTTTATGATTCCAATCAACTTAATAAATGATTAAATCAAAAGTACAACAAAAAATTTATGGAATTTAGTAACTCAAAGTTCCAACCACTTAAAACAATTAAAGATTGGATCTTTAGTACTTAGAAGCCTCAAATAATAAATTTTTCACACTTAATGCATTGGATTTTGCAATTATATGAAAATTTAACCAATCTTTTAAGCATTAATTGCTACAAAGTAACCATGCTTAAAGAGGTCCAAAATTACAGAAACATTAAAGAAAGAACCAAATACATAATCACCATAAATATGCCATTAATATTCGAGGTTAAAAGATTTGAAATTTTTCGTCAAAAACAAAAAACCCTAAAAAAGGGCATTTCTGGTCGAATTTTAGCCTTTTTACAGTCCAAAAAGTGTTGAAAACTTTCCAGAACATTGTTTTCACCCAAAATTCACTATTTTTGGGCGAAAATCTGGGTTCGGGGGCTAAAAATCTCATTTAAACGGGATTAAAATTAATAAAATCGAGCTACTAATCTAATTAGTAACATAAAATCAGAAAAATAAAGCCATAAAAACACCTTGAAAATTTTTAGTTATAAAAATAAATGAACCTGGCTCTGATACCATTGTTGGGTTTCGATGAGTACAACACATCGCGGAAAATAAAACCCGAACCCAAGAAAAAACTCACAATTAATATAACTAAAATGCATAAACAAGAAGATTAGAGAAAAGACTAAATTACCCTTGTAGCATGCTTCGCTCGACCAAATGGAGCTCTTACTTAAGAAAGCTTAAGCCTCGCCAGCGCAACGGCCTCCGACGATATCCACCCGCAACGCGACCTTGATCGGTATCTTACTTGGAGGTTAGCCAAGTCGGACCAAAACACTACTCGAATAATAATGAGCTTAAAGGTTTTCTCTCAAGTAGAGATGCGATGCCTTATTAAGCTCTTACTCAAGTGAGTTTTCCCAATTCCCATGTGGGATATTTATAGGGAAACTCAAGTGGGAAATCCACTCTCCCATCAATGTGAGAGAGTTGGTAAAATCAATTTTCCCTTTTTAGTTTTAAATCAAAAATAAAATAAAATAACCAACAACTAATTAATTAACAAGTGACATTCTAAGAGGAGAGCTTAGGTAAGGACCACAAGGGAAAGGGACCATTCCTTCCTACCCAAGCTTCCCCTTAGCCGTCCAACACTCCCACATGGCCACACTCCTCGCGTGCCACGTGGATGCTGCCTTGGGCACCAAAGCGCGCCCAGCTGGCGGCCTTGGCATGGCTGCTTGGTGCGGGGATGCGCGCTACCTCGGCCCAGCAAGCCACGCACATATGCGAGCTGTTGGCCGAGGCTTGCTGCTGCGCTTATGCTAGCACACGCAGCGAGCATGCCACGCTTGCTAGTTGGCTGCTGGGTGTGTAGTGCTTGGCGCGCCAGAAGCGATGGCCTAGCACACCTGCCCGCACATGCGCGCAGCAAGCCACGCACGCATATGTGGGTTGCTGCTGCTTTGTGCGCGGCTGGTGCGTGCTAGCCATGTGCACCTAGCACCATTGCCTAGGTGCGGTGCACATGCTAGCACCATTTGCCCCTAGCACTCGGTTTGCTCGGGGCATTCCGATGGTAGGGGTATTTTGATAATTGTCGATTAATTAGTTTGATTTTACCGTCTCGTCTTTTATCAATTCGACTCGACTTGCGACGTTCGATTTCGATGCTCCTAGCTCGATTTTCGACGTCTAAATATTTAATACTCGAGCGACTCATTAATTCCTTCCGAATTAATTCGTCGTGTCGGATCGTTAGTTGCTAGGGTGTGACCCGAAGGGTTCAGTCGAGATTAAGCTGTAATATTAATTAGACATTATTATTACTAATCGGAAGCGGCCTCCACCTAGGAATTCCGATCACTTGAACTTACTGAATAATTAGCTTTCTTAATAGCTCTGAACCCTCTATCGATCGGAATAATACACTTGAATCCATCAACAAGACACATCAGAGACAACAACAATAATATACAGGGGCAATAGTGGTAATATCCAACCGAACCAATATACAGGAGCGAGCGGAGGAGCAGTAGCAGTAAGCAGCACCCACAGTATGAAGTAGCAACAATTAAAATCACCCATGCTTTTTCTCCAAATACACCTCAAAAATATGTAACACTGAAACAAGACATGTTACCGTTCTTTTATGCATAAATTAATAGGAATCAAAACCCAAATTAGCAAAAACAATTCCATAAGCATAAGCATAAACCAAAGGCATAATATTTCCCATTCATTCATTGATCCAAGTAAATGCAATGAATAAGGAGATAATGACTTACTAGAGTGAAGCCCAATCTTCTTGGAAAAACTCACAAACTGAAATTTTAACTCAATTCAATATTATGAACTTCAGCCAAGTTAATTTAAATAATTAAACTAAATAGAGATATTCAAGAAAAGAAAAAAAAAAATCAACCGGATTTTAGTATGATAATTTTTCAGAGAGAAATCACAAAAATTTTGGGGTTAAAGAGGTATAGAGAACCTGCATAATAGAAATGGTTAGGGTCTATCTTAAATATCAGCAGTCCCATGGTTTTGTTGTGATGAAAAGCGAGCTTTAACATTGGCTCTAGCTGCAATGACAACCTCTATGTTGCCCTAGATAAAAAATAAAAATAAAAAAATAACACATATATGAAGCATATGTAGCAATGAAGAGTTACTGAGTTTAAGTTGAAATTTTTCATAGCTTTAGTGCTTGCTAGGAGAGGAAAAACACCACGTACACCAAACATTTGTCTAGTGTGAGCAATGAAAATAAACACTTGTTAGGAGAATCTAAATAATTAGTGTGAACTACAATTCTACTAGTGTGAACTACAATTCTACTAGTTTAGCACAAATAAGTTTATACAATTGAGCAAAGCTCACAAGAATCTAAATAATTAGTTGGAACTTAAATAATTGAGTTGACAAGAACCAAACAAATTGAACAATGAATAGGGGTGTTTTCAAAAGCCAAGTACAGCGAGGTGGATTGAGAGCATACAACCACACATGAGTCCACCATTACTTAATGTATGCACAACAAGGCAAACTCTAATACTTTACTAAGGAGCTCAAGACAGTAGAAAAGTTACATAATAAGCAAACAAAAGTTTTAAATATACTAGACCTACAAAAATCCTTCTAATAAAACATGACAACATTACCATTAGCTTTTGTGGTGACAAATGTTGGTAGGTATTTAGAAGTTGCATCCGTGCTTGATTTTGCCAATAAATCATAATGAATCAGCTACTATTCCCCTACTAGTTCCTACAAATCATAATGAATGCGCTCCACAATGTTTCCTACTGAGGCTATAAAGTGAGAAATCACAGCACACATAGGACAGGAGAAACTAATTCCCACCCCTTCAGAATAACCCAAATACATTACTTCAGTCAACTTCATAGTACAAATAAACCTAATAAAAAATAAAAAAAATAAAAATAAAAAAAACCCTCCAAAACATTTAAATTATCAACAAAATCCATCAAAATTAAAACCATAAAGCACAAAAACCCCAACTTTATTAGCAAAACCCATCAAAATTTACATGCTTTCCCTAATTACTCGGTTTAATTAAGAGTGTGAGTGTTTTAAATACTATGGCATATGTTGTTGGGGCTAATTAATAAAATTTCAGCCATAAGATTAATTTATAACTAGATCCTTTTTCATGAAAAAAAGAAGGATAGCATAAACTTATCAAAAATATGTCAAATGGTTATAATTTTTTACATAACCCACAAATCTATTATAGAATTTCTAAAAAACAATTTCATGTCATCTATACTTAGAGTATAAATTCATCCTTCACAACAATCGTCGTTTAAGATATCCATATTAAATACAAATTCAATAATTAAATTGAAGTTCTCAACACAAAGCTATTAAAAAACTGATTTCTGACAGAAAATTTAAACGAAAAAACATAATATAAAATATGGCAAACCATGAAGAAAACAAAGATATAATCAACAAAAATCGATCAATTATTAAGCTAACTAACCGAAAATCATATTTTCTGTAGATGATTAAGGGAAATTTAGTAATTAATACCTCAAAATTGGCTTAAAAGAAGAGTAATACAAGCATTGATGTCAACGAGCTAAATAAGGCAAGCAAACATTATATTTTTTAGATTTTAATCCACTCCATCCATGACTAAGAAAGAACACCTTTGTTGAGATAAGACAGAGCTCACATACAATCTGGTGACGAAAATTGAGGGAATGCTATCCAAATTGCCAACTTTATATCGATTCACCTATACACCGTCATAAAATAAAAATATGAAACCAAAATTAGAAACCCTAGAATGTTCTATAATACTCAAATAACGAAATTGAAGTTTAAATGTAAGGGTTTACCTCGTAGTTATATTTATTAAGGTAGATGAACCTTCGAGCTTTGTATTTAGAGCTTCAACCGGCGTAGAGACAACGGTGACTGGTTTGTTTTTCTTTTTCTTGACGAGAGATGACGACGACAAAGGAAAGGAAAGAAGATGGAAGTAGATGAGGAGAGACGGAAAAGAAGCTCACAAAATTAACCCAATAGGTTTTGAAATTTGGGGAAAATATAGAAGGGGAATTAATTAAAAGATACGCGCCTATGTAGTATTCCGTACTTGATATTTTTATTTTATTTACCTCATTGACCGTCGCATTAGACCCCTCTAACACAACGGTTGTAAATATACCGTTGCATTAGAGTGTAGCCGTTGCATTAGGGTATGCTGTTGCAACGGTTATAAGTAGCCGTTGTATTTGATTCTTCTATTGCAACAGTAGTGTATGTAACCATTGCATTAGCTCTATTCCTGACGTTGCATTTGATCGAAAATGTAGTAGTGACGGAATTTTTCACGAGTACACTCTTATTAAATTTCCAGATGAAGATGATCTTGAATGGATACAACCGGAATCTGAAGATTCAAATGCTGGGAAGAGAGCTAATAGGAACTCGAATCCGCTTTACAAGGCAATAATTATTGAGGACTCGGATGATGAAATTGATCCTGATTTTGATGTTAATACTTATAATGAGAAGAAAGACAAGAACTCCAATGTGATCCTTGAGGATTATACTTGCTAGGGTAGAGTTAGTATGAATAAGGCATTTATCATTAATAATGGTTATTAGAACCTCATTCTAGTTTTGATTTAGATTATTGGATTTTAATAAGTAGCCAGAGTTACAGAGTTATTATTTGGGATTAATACCTTCATTTAAGTTATAATGAGAGTTTTTATTTTATTTTAAGAGTTCCATTTTATTTGTACTCGTAAGTCAACAAGTTAAATTTTTGTTAGCGTATAATTTGGAGATAATTTCTTTGTTTACGATTAAGTTTAGTAAGAGTGACGCGGGATGGGAATTATTTTCTTAACTTTATTTAATCCTGCGTATGAATTGTGCTTATATAGTATGATTTTGCTTGGAACAAGGGGGTGCAAACTCAAGGTACCCTTTTGAACCAATTTATGTGATAAAATGTAATATTGTGATGGAATGAATATATGCGAATAGTATTTAAATTTCATTTAAATTGGAGTGCATATTTATTCTCTTTCAGACGTAGAACTGGAATGGTAGACAACGCTGCCTTAGCTGATGCTATTCGTTTGTTAGCCGAGAATCTGAACCAAAATCGGGGAGACCAACTCGATCCACAAGTAGAGATGTTTAAGAAGTTGGCCCAAGTTAGGCCACTAGTTTTCAAGGGAGGTGCTGACCCTACCTTCTTAGAAAGCTAGATTCGAGAGTTCAACAAACTGTTCGTGGCACTAAACTGTCCCGAGGGTATGAAAGTTGACCAGGCCACTATGTACCTTAAGGACGAGGCTGACATCTGGTGGAGGGACAATGTTGTAACCATTTGAGCCAAATCCAATTTTGGATGGGAAGTGTTTAACACCTCTTTGAGGGACAAGTTTTACCCTCCATTTCTAAAGAAACAGAAGGCTCAAGAGTTTATAAGTTTGGAAATGGGAGAAATGTCAATCTCGGAGTATTATAATAAGTTCATGACCCTTGCTCAGTTCGCTCCTAAGGTTGTACCGACTGAAGAACTGAAGGCTCAGAGGTTTGAGGAGGGATTGACTGACCAGTTACAGAAAGACCTAGCTAGGAAAGTTTTTAAAACCCTCAACAAGGTATATGAGAGAGCTGCTCACATGTACTATCTGAATTCTAAAAGTGTGGGTGAGAGTGCTAAGGCTGGGGAGAAAAGGAAGGACTTTGGAAAACCTGAAAACCAGGGTAAGTTAAGAGGCCTAGGAATGGGAACTCATTCGAAAGGGGTAACCAGAATGTTAGCAATTCATCTAATGCTAACAATGGGAAGAGGAAGTACCACTGCAAGAGCTGTAGGAGAAACCACCCTGGGAGAGACTGTGACGGGAATTTAGCGACTTGCTGGTTCTGCAACATAAAAGGGCATAGGGAGTATGAGTGTTACACCAAACAGAAACAATAGGGAAATGGTGGGAATAGTGAAAGTACCCAATAGAGGCCTAACAGTTTCAACAACCAAGGAGGTAAGGGAAATGGTCAGAATGGGAAGTTTGGGAATGGTAACAGCAATGGAAACAACAGACCTAGAAACGGCAACAACAACTCAGGCAATGGCAACAATGGTTACCAAGGAAGAAGCAACGCTCCCGGGCGCTTGTCTGTGATGAGCAAGGTAGAAGCTGAGAGGTCCTTGGATGTAGTCATTGGTACTTTTTCTATTCATTCTGTCTCTGTCAACACTTTGTTTGACTCTAGAGCAACTTACTCTTTCATTTCTACTTCTGTTGTGCGCAAGTTAAACTTAACTGAGTCGAGTCATGTTGATGTGTCAGTCAGTCTGCCTACGGGCAAACTTGTTAATTGTAATAAATTATTTAAAGGCCTGCCTTTGAAAATAGGAGGAGTTGTCTTTCCATCAAATCTTATTAAGTTTAATCTGGGGGATTTAGATGTTATTCTAGGGATGGATTGGCTAAGTTTATACAAGGCCAAGATAGACTGTGAGATACAGAGGGTGCACCTGAGTGATCCTTTGGGTAAGTCGGTATCCTATAGATGTTTAGGAAAGCTTAAAGGTTTTGGGATTATTTCTTCTTTGAAGGTTAAGAAGCTGGTGAATAAGGGGTGTCCGTTGTACTTTTGTTGTGTTCAAGATTTGAGTATGAGTGAGAGTAGGCGGATAAAAGATGTACCCATTGTGAATGAGTTTTTAGATGTCTTTCTAGAAGAGATTTTGGGAATGCCACCTAAAAGGGAAGTTGAGTTTACCATTGACTTAGTACTAGGAGCTGCACCTATTTTAAAAGCACCTTATAGGATGGCACCAGCTGAGATAAGCGAGCTAAGGCTCAATTGCAGGAATTGCTAGATAAGGGGTTTATTAGGCCTAGCCCATCACCTTGGGGAGCACCAGTCTTATTTGTGAAAAAGAAAGATGGGAGTTTGAGGCTATGCATTGACTATAGAGAGTTGAAGAATGTGACTGTGAAGAATAAGTACCCTCTACCTAGGATAGATGACTTGTTTGACCAGCTGAAAGAGGTAAGTGTGTTTTCAAAGATCGATTTGAGGTCAGGGTACCATCAGTTGAAAGTTGCAGATAAATACATTCCAAAAACAGCCTTTAGAACTCGTTATGGGCATTATAAGTTTACAGTCATGCCTTTTGGGTTAACAAATGCACCTGCCATATTCATGGACTTGATGAATCGAGTGTTTCATGAGTACTTGGATAAGTTTGTAGTTGTGTTCATTGATGACATATTGGTATTTTCGAGGAATAAGGAAGAACATGCTCAGCATTTAAGAACTATCCTTGAAACTCTTAGGAAGAACAAGTTGTATGCTAAGTTTTCCAAGTGTGAGTTCTGGTTGGAGAAAGTCGCATTTTTGGGGCATTACATTTCGAAAGAGGGTTTGTCCGTGGATCCTGCGAAGATCAAGGCGGTTAGTGAGTGGCCTACACCTAAGAATGTGACTGATGTTCGTAGTTTCTTGGGATTAGCTGGATATTATAGAAGGTTTGTCAAAGACTTTGCGAGCATAGCCAGACCCATGACTACCCTTATGAAGAAGCAGACTAAGTTTAAGTGGAATGAGAGTTGTGAATCATCTTTTCAAACCCTCAAAAAGTGTTTAACCACTACACCAATGCTAGTATTACCAGATGGGAGAGACGGATTCGAGGTGTATAGTGATGCCCCGAAGCATGGTTTGGGATGTGTCTTGCAATAGAATGGAAGGGTGATCGTGTATGCATCGAGACAACTGAAGCCACATAAGGTCAATTACCCTACGCATGACTTGGAGCTTGCAGCTGTTGTGTTCGCTTTGAAAAATTGGAGACACTACCTCTACGGTGTCTCTTGTAAGATTTTCACGGACCATAAGAGTCTGAAGTACATCTTCACCCAAGATCACTTGAATATGCGGCAACGTAAATGGCTAGAGTTTCTCACAGACTACCATGTCCAAATCTGGTATCAGGAGGGAAAGGCGAATGTTGCTGTAGATGCCCTTAGCAGAAAGTCGAGTCATAATGTCAATGCTTTGATTGTGGCCAATGAGTTGTGTGAGGATATGAAGAGATTAAACCTTGAGGTTATTAATCAAGGAGAGTTAGAGGGATTACTGAGTGCCTTGACCATCCAACCATCCGTATTTGAGGAGATTAAAGAGAAACAGTTGGAGAATGAATCGTTTCAGAAGATTAGGGAGCGAGTGACTAGTGGTATGAAAACTGAATTCAAGATTCATGAGGATGGGAGTCTGAGATACAAGGAGAGATGGAGTATACCATAGAAGTTTAAGGATATAAAAAGAAGAATCATGGAGGAATGTCATAACACGCCATATTCAGTTCACCTTGGGGGAGATAAGCTGTATAAAGACTTGAAGGAGTTGTATTGGTGGCTGAATATGAAGAGGGAAGTTGTCGAATTTGTGTTCAAGTGTCTAACGTGCCATAAGGTGAAGATAGATCACAAGATACCCATGGAAAACGTGCAACCATTAGAAATACCGGGATGGAAATGGGATTCTATACCCATGGACTTTGTGACAGACTTACCAAAGACTCGTAGTGGGAATGACACGATTTGGGTGATTATGGACAGACTTACTAAGTCATCGATGTTTATTCCTATCAAGGAGACTTGGAAAAAGAAGCAACTAGCAAGTACTTATGTGAAGAATGTAGTTCGTTTGCATGGAGTCCCCAAGGACATAGTGTTGGATAGAGATTCGAGGTTTCAATCAAAGTTTTGGCAAAAATTGCAAGAAAACCTTGGAACAGCCTTGAAGATGAGCACTGCCTTTCATCCTGCAACAGATGGCCAAACTGAGAGAACAAACCAAACAATGGAGGATATGCTGCGAGCTTGTGCTTTGGATTTTCAAGGGAATTGGGAGGATCATCTACCTTTGATTGAATTCTCCTACAATAACAGTTACCATACAAGTATCAAGATGGCACCTTTCGAAGCATTGTATGGAAGGAAGTGCAGAAGCCCAGTGTGCTGGAATGATTACAGCGAACGTGTTACTTTTGGGACATAATTTATAGAGGATATGGTGAGTAAGGTGAGACAGATTCGGTCACGAATAAAGGCAGCACAAGATAGGTGAAAGAGTTATGCCGATTTGAAGAGAAGAGATGATGAGTTTAGTGTTGGAGACAAGGTATTTCTAAAGGTTTCTCCAACAAAAGGCGTGATGCGATTCAGCAAGAAAGGGAAGCTTAGTGGCGTTAGTGCTAAGTATGTGGGGCCATATGAAATTCTTCAACGTGTGGGAAAGTGGCTTATAAGTTGGCTTTGCCAATGGAGTTCGAGAAAATGCATGATGTGTTCCACATTTCCCAACTAAAGAAGTATGTGCCTAGTGAAACTCATGTGTTGCAACCAGAGACTATTCAACTAGATGAGTCTCTAACTTATGAAGAAAGACCAGTCAAAATCCTAGATCACAAGGTGCATAGTACTAGGAACAAAGATGTGAAGATAATGAAGGTCCTTTGGTCTAACCAAGAATACGAAGAGGCAATTGTAGGAGTTTATAGATACTATTAAGCAGAAAATCATGAATCATATTCATAAAAGCACCTAAATCCAAGATCGCATGCATAACACACAAGACACATAATCATACCTTTGAAGCGTGAATTCCACGTAGCAATTGATCGACAAATCAGGGAGAGAAAAGAGCCCCAAGCGTTGCTCCTCTACTTAGTCCACGAGCTTCGAACAAGTCGTCAACCAATACTAGATTGGTCGAGTGATTGAGGAAAACCGCAATCACCACCTTTAATGGACTAACCGACCACCACGAACCACCACCACCACGAACCACCACACTGGCACCGAGGGATGATAAAGTGACATGAGAAAGGGAGAAGTTTGAGAGGCTTGGTCTCTTGTTTACTAACTCAGGTTTTGATCTTACTAATCAATTGAATTCTTGTCATGCAAACCCTAGGCACCTAGTCTATTTATAATCATATTATAACTAAACTAGGGTTAGGAAGCCCAAAACCCTCCAACCTTACTCCATATGGCCGGCCACTATAGGGGATGAGGCCCATCATGGGCCTCGTCCTCTCTTGCTCGCAGGCCCGTTTCTGAGATTTTTGGAGGCCTAGGGGCGGATAAAAAAAATGAGGCCCTAGTTGGGTGACGATTTAATTTACTAAGAGAAAAAATTGGGTATGCAAAAAAAAAAAAAAAAAAAAAAAAATACTTTATTTATATAATTTAAGATATTTTAGTAGAACAATAACGCTTATACAAAACATTAGTACAATAAAAGTTAAAGAATGATATCACCGAATCTCGCAAAATGCTAGTAGTAAAGCCGGAAAGTCCAAAAGTTGTCATATATGGTTGAATGAGCAACACCTACAATAGTCAATAACATAAATATTGATAGCACAAATTAAAAATTCAGTATAATAAAATAATACATTTATAAATATCATTTATCATTTGACAGTTTGACATAATGTGATACTGATAATTCGGTAATTCATAATAAAAAATTTATCAATGGACAATTCCATATACTATGATACTGATAATTCATAAATCATAATTAAAAATTTATCTTTATCATTTGACAATTTGACAATTCATAATCATTAATCAAATATCATAATTCAAACAAAATGAGAATTAACTAGAAAAGTATAATTCGTATGAGGTAAGACATCGTATAAAAACTATAATTCGTATAACATCGTATAAAATTAATATTTCAGAATAAATCATAAAGTAAAATTAATTAATACTCCTGATGTCAAAAAAAAATTAATTAATACTCCGTAACTTTTAATTTATGGAAAAAAAATTAAATTAAAGAACTTACCAATGACATAATAGAAGATTCGTACTGTTTCTGATTTCATCTTCGAACGTAGAAGCCAAACTCCATAATAATGGTGAAAAAATAATTAAAAAAAATAGAAAAAAGTGATTAAGGAAATTGATATGTGAAGAACAATTGAAAGAGTATAATTTTAGACTTAGATTTGTATCCCATTGAAAATTGATTGCAAAGAAGAACGTTTATGGGGAAATCATATTTTTAGATTTAATTTGGGAAGATGAAAGATCAGAAAAATAAAGGTGATAAAAATAATTGATTTCATGGATGAAAATTGAATATTATACGGATAAATTTGTTTAGATTATGGGAAATAATTTGGCAATTCCCCAAAATAAAATAGCTATTTTCTAGGAGAAATTAATGTGAGGAGATTATTAAGGGAATAATTTGATTAACTGACTAAAAAGAAATGCTGCTCAATTACTTCGTAACACTCACAATTAATTTGATTTTTTTTTTTTTTTAACGAATCTGGATTTCAGATTTGGGGGCCCTAGGCGGGTGCCCCGGGCCAGATACGGCCCTGCTTGCTCGATCTAGGCCTTTGTGTGACCTTATAGGATCCGTCCAATTGGGCTTTGGGCTATTTAACTAGCCCAAAGATCGTTAGTAACTCTAGCTATGATAAAACGACGACCCAAATGTCCGAACTTAATTATCTCCATAATTTGATCCATTTATATATCTAGTAATTGCACACGACGAATACATAAATCCTTCAGCAACTTGGGAGGCCGAGGAAGAGATGAGGAAAAAGTATCCCGAGTTATTTGATGAGGTGAGTTAAGAGGGCGTAACTCTTTTATTTTAAGGGGGATAGAATGCGATGTATTTTCGCGCTTTTTACCTCATTTATGCTTTTTATTGCTTGAGTTTGCATGATTTTGCTTATTAATATACATTATTATTGTGTTTACGTACAATAAAAGTATATAAACTTTGGCCAAGTATGAGTTCATTGAGTATAAAGTTCAGTTTGTTGAAGTATACATGTTGAGGATCTGTCAATTTACAGCAATACAAAACACAAAAGTTTGAGTGGTTTTGGAGAAATTATGGTTTTTGGGTTAAGTTTCAAGGACGAAACTTCCTTTAAGAGGGATAGATTGTAATCCCCCATATTTTCCACTTAATTATAATATATTTATTTATTAATTATACAAATATTTTTATTTCGATTTTATAGTATGAATTATTTTGATGTAAAAGTAATAAGATTTTCATTATTATCAAACTAAAACTATAAAGTTTTTGGTTGAAATCAAAATCCCCTTTTAAGTTTAATAGCCCAATACTTAAATTTTACTCAAGCCCAAACAACAATCCTACTCCTATTTGGATTAGAAAGTTAAGCCCATACTTTTACAAAAACATAAAACCCTTAAACCCACCGTATTTCCCCTCACTTCTCTTCCTCCTCTTTCACGGTTCTCACAAGAAAAAAAAAAATTCAAAGCTGCTTGCTGCCAGCCAACGCCCCACCTGCTGCTCGCCGTCGACCACCGCATGCCACCAGCCACCTCGACAGTCCGCCCCTTCTCTCTCTCCTTCTTCTTTCTTTTTTTTTTTCTCTTTTATTTTGTTAATATAATTCAAGTTTTAATCTTTATTTAAATATTGATCTTAAATTATTATTACTATGATTTGATTATGCATATAATTTGCAAAAGGTTATGAATTTATGAATTTTGATATGTTTAAATTATAATACAAAATTTCAGATTTATGTATGTATAAAATTTAGGGTTTATATGTTGATTTTTCATTGTTTTAGGGTTTTAAACGTGTTAACTAAGCTATCTAATTATATTATGACTAAATTATGTTAAAGCATGATTATTTTGATTATTAATAAAATTTCAGATTATTAAAGTTTTAATTTTTATGATCAAATTGTGTTAGTTTCATATTTTTATGCTTCTAATATCAAAAATTAATGATTGTGGGTATTTTATGATTAAAAAAGCTTGGAACTTTAAAGTCTAACCTCAAGTTTAAATTTTCAGATTTTATATTTATTATTTTAGAGCCTCTAATTACATTCAATTGGTATATTTTTGGGTTTTAAACATACTAACCTGCTATATAATGGTTATTTCAAGTATACATGTTTATGGGATTGTTTTATAATTTCAAACTAAATTTTCAGATTATGTTTTTCACTTTAAAGTTGCTGGCATTTTATATTATACGCTATATTTTCATGATTTTAGCATATAAACTCATAGTGAACTACTAAATTATTAACTTTGACTATTGAGAATAATTTAAAGGCATTATTTGACGGTTTAAGAAGTTTTAAAATAGTTTGGTATTGCTATAAATTTATTTGTTTGGGTGTTGATTTAGTTCTAGTTGTTCGGTTTAGGAGAGGACTTTGTAGAAGGTGACTTCTAGTTTCTAAAGTGGTCAACCGACTCGTTTATACAAGGTACCTACGAGTTACGAAACCTTGCCTTTAGATGCATGTTTAAGGATGTATCGAGAACTTAGGTTCATGTATAGAGAAGACTGGGCTAAATTGTTTGGTTATATATTGTGATTTCCGTATGTTGTGTATTATGCTACTTTGCAAATATTATTAAGCATTGATTTTGTAAGATGCGCTTAGAGACAAATGTACGTGAATATGTGGAATAACTTATTTATTACTCGTTTATGATTATTGAGATAGAATGAGTAAAGGAAGAATTTAAGTCTTATAAGACGAGGTTGAGATTTTGGGGTGCTTTATGCACTCAAGGTGTTTATACACCGAGGTAGTTAAAGGAATCAATAATAAATATTGCTTGTCACTAATAAATTAGAATTGAATTTGGAAACTTGCTTTACTTGATTGAATTGATATTAGATTGATTGTATTGTTTTGCATATGAGTCATCACCAAGTCTAAACTTGTAAATCACGTAAAGTGCAAGATGGATGAGCAATAAAACTCTAGATTTGTGCACATCTGGAGTAATGATAATCAGGGGTTGGGGTACACGGGGTATTAGCCGTGCACTTTTCTAGAGGTCGTCTGATCTATGAGTCTCTTGTCTCAAATACTTTTCAAAAACTAGGAGTTAGATGAGATCTCATACTAGCTATGGTCACGGAGTCGCGCCCGTGGCCATTGGATGTTTTATTGATGTTTCCGAAAGGAGACATGGGGTTTTTCTTTTATTGATGTTCCAAATGGAGCATGGAATGGACAACCTTGTCTATTGCTTAATCCGATGAATCAAATGAAATGATTTAGCTACTATTAACTAGTGAAGTCTTAGTAAAATTGACAGTTGAGTCGTGTGTTGAGTCTATCATTTAATGATGTGTGATGATTGAATATTAGTAGCATGTTAGGGATTTATTATTATATTTCGCAGCTTGTATGTACTCAGCGTTGCTGATTGCGTGCTTTGTGTGTCTTTCTTTAGTAATGGCCTTCGCCTTTCAATGACCATGTGACGATCCAATTTTTACACTTGTAATATTGGGGGGAAAATTAACTACAGGTTCTTACACATGCAGCATTCGCATTTAGGTGGTGGGATTTTGACTGGAGTGTTGGTTACTTTTCAAAACTTATTTTGCTACTTACTTTTGAGTTTATTAAACTCGGTTTCATTATATACTACTTTCACTAGTTTGGGTTTTGAATAAAGGCCTTAATGATTCCAAGTTGTAAGACTTAATTTGGTTTTGTTTATTGGTTTTGAAATTTATTTATAACTGAATTAGTTTTTCCACTGCTAATTTCTGATATAGCCTTAACGTTTGAACACGTGACGGTAGCACGTCAGTAATTCTCTTGGATATTGTTCAACGTACTCACAGGTTTAGAGAGAGAATTATTGGGGTGTTATACGCGCGCGTTGGCTGCCCTAATAAAAATAAAAATTGAAAATAAAATGGGAAAGCCCTAAGTATAAAAACAAAATACTTGGCTCTCTTAACCAAACTAATGACTGAACAAGGGATTGAGTTTACTGACACTATGAACTCCTTGACAAAGTATATAAACTAGCCATAATTTAGTATATCTATTTTAAAAATTATTGGTATTATAAAAACTTAGTAGCCAAACTTAATAATTTGAATCAATATCAATATTTTATACTAAAGTAATCACCAGGATTATCCCAAAAATACCCGTGTCAAGTCCACAAAAATTTTTTTTCCCCTAAAAAATAATAAGATAATTATTTAAAAAAAAAAAAAAGAAAATATGCAACCTAAAAATTAGAATAATAATAACTACTTTAAAAAAAATATACTTTTTTAAATTGTTAAATTTATATCCCCCTTGAATCTATAAAATGTATTGTTCGTGTCCTACTAAAGGATATTTAGTCGTTTTTAAATTCATAACTTATAAGCAAACTAAAAAATAAAGATACTCGATTCTTTTTAAAAAAAAAATTAAAAAAAAAAACCCTACATTACCATATCGCATCTATGATAAGAAGGTTTTGCATGATACCGTTTCACGTGAGTCTGGTTTATAATGCACACACTCATCCCCTACCCACTGCCACTGCCACTACCTAGCCACATGTTGGCAACCGGCGACCACCCTCCCCTTCCCATCCCTCGGCGCCGGCGACCCTCCCCCACCCATTCCCCGACAGAGAAACGCACAGTCAGTTACAAAAAATGGAAAAAGCACTCAAATCATTTGGGGATAAAAAAAACATATACAACCCATCAACTGCCTTTCAAACATATTGGCGATGAAAGGGGGGAGATAATCTTTTAATTATTTGTTGAAAAATTAGGTAAGTTCCTCGTAGTTGTGTGGCTGGCTGGATGAAGATGCAGTGGTAGACGAGAGCAATCCTTTTCAAATATTCTGATTAATATTGTCTAATATCTGATACTTATAAACCAATACCTGACTATAATAATCTAATTGCTAACACTTTTAATTTAATATCTGATAATTATAATCTAATTTCTGACAATTACAATCTAATATCTGATAATTATAATCTAATATATGACTATTATAATTTAATTTTTGACAATTAAAACCTAATATCTAACACTTGTAATCTAATATCTTATAATTATAATCTAATATCTGATCATTATTATCTAATTCCTAACACTTTTAATCTAATATCTGATATTTATAACTTAAAATCTGACCATTATTATCTAATTTCTGACAATTAAGAATTTTTTTGTCTTTTTTCTTTTTTCTGTTTGTATGACCGGGCTCACGTGAGTTTGTTTAACACAATACTTTTCCATCTATAATAATTTATTAACACAATTAAATATATTTAAATGTATACATAATCTATAAACATATAGAAACTTATACTCCCTCCATTTTAAAATAATAGCTCTATATCTCCTTGACACGTATGCCGATGCAAATCTATGTTCAATTATAGCTTTAATTTATTAATAAGTATAAATTCTTACAATGAAAATTAATAATCTATTCATTGAGACGATTTCAACAAGTACCCACAAGACTATATTTTTTTTCTTAAATATAAATCATAAACATTAAACAAAGTAGGATAAATGAATAGTGCAAAAAGTATAATTGGAGCAAGTATTTAAAAACGGAGGGATTAATAGTTTATAAATATAATTTTATTCTTGTGAATATCCGACAATTCATCATATGAATGATATGAATATTAAGAATAATAAATGAATAATATTTTAAAAAAGAAAACTATGCAAAGGAATTTCTAAATCCTTTCACATATTAAATATGTTGAAGAGACAAACTTTAACTTATATGGACATCGCAATGTCTTGTACCATCTAAAATTCTGATCTACACTGAAATTGATTGTAATACAAATATACATTCTGAAAGCATGTGAGAGAATGTATGAACCAACGATTTCTTCATATACGCACGTGATTGGTCAAAAATAAGAAAAAAAAAGGGAAAAAAAAACATAAAACCCTAGTAGCCACCACCCCCTCCCCTTACGCCACCGCAAACACCAAGGCCAACCCCTCCCCAGTGGAAAACGACCGGCCGACCCTTCCCAAGCCCAGAAAACCAACCTAGCCGACCCACTCTCGCTGCCAAACCACCCACCCTCCCTCGAAACAACCTCCCCTACCGTTGAAAACGACCCTCCTCCCTTCCCCAACCCCTAATTTCGCCCCCCTGAGCGATTTCGAGGGTGTGGGAGGGTTGGAGGAGTTGTGCTGAAGGATTTTTTTTCTTTGTTTCGAATTTCTGGCGAATTAAAGGGGGAGGGAAGGGAAGAGAGTGGTTGATGGGGTGGGTTGGCTGTGTGTGTGTGTTTGTGGGCCGGCCATTTTCAGGGGGTTAGGGAGGTGGCCGGTGGTATCTGGTGGGTTGTGGGTTGATTTGACGATGGGTTGTAGGTTGATTTCACGGTGGGGGCATTAGTGGAAAAAACGCTGTTAGCAACTGGTAAAAAGTGGCTATTAGCAACTGGCGTGTGGAGCTACTATTGCGGGGGCTACTAATGAGAATATTATTTGCAACTGGCGCTTATTCGTTGCTAATAGTCATTATTCGCAACTGGCGTAATATTAGGGCAGCTGCTAATAGTATTTATTCACAACTGGCATGGTACTAAGCCAGTTGCTAATAGTCTTTATTTGCAACTGGCATAATACTAGGCCAATTGCTAATAGTGGTTATTTGCAGTTGGCGTAGTACTAGGCCAGCCGCTAATAGTCTCTTTTTAAAAATTAAAAAAAAAAAAAGACTATTAGCACCTAGCTAAAGACAATGCCAGTTGTAAATAGTCATTTCTTTAAATAAATAAAAATTGCAATTTTTCCAAAATGATATACAAACTATATTAAATTCTATTTTAACAAAATTTATGTTAATTATGAAGTATGTATTAATTACATATTAAAAAATAAATTACAAGGCTGATAATAAGCTTCTAAAGAACCTAGATACTCCACCAAAAAATATACAGGTTTGCCCAATCAACAAAACGAGAAAGAGCATCAGCACCTATAATCCACCACATACAAATTTATAAAGCAAACAATTAAATTTTTTATTTTAGAGATTAAAGGATACAAAAGCTTCATGAGAGTAAAGATAACAAAGTCAATACCCCTTATGTGACTGGCAGCAGACACCAAAAAGGTGCACATTAAGACAGAGATACACTACAGGGGACAATGCAAAGGGTGAGTGTAGCCAAGGCTAGACGAGGTTAACCAAGTCACAAGAAGCACCCATGGCAACAAATTCAAAGATATATAGCCTCCAATACTAATCAAATCCCAGAAAAATAATTGGAAAGAGAGGTGAGCAGCAAAAGTTTACAGAAAAATGAGAAAAACTGCATCTAACATAAATGATATCACCTACCATCTATCATCACTTATTATAACTTTGACTGTTTTGTTATAATAAGTGATAATAGGTGATATCACTCTAAACTCTAACTTTCCACCGGGACTAAGAAGTATAAAAATGAAGGCATAACCTTACACTTTCTCCACCCAACAACATTAATACCACATAAACAAATATGATCTTCTCATCAAATTGAGGCAAGAACGTGAAAAAATGTGTACTCCACTAACTTCACTCATTTTAGATAATCAACATTAATACCAGATAAACAAATATGATATTGGGCTTGTTTAGTAAATGGCTTTTCATTGGTTTTTTTATTGGCTTTTGGCTTTTTCATTTGGTCAAACATCCAAAATTTGTGTTTAGTAAATGGCTTTTTCAGTGAGCTTTAGCCAAAATGAAAAAACTATTTAGAGTGGCTTTTGGCTACCTAAGTTACTAATAACATCCAACAATCAATTTTACCAAATATATTTTTAGACTAATAAAAAGTCAAACAGCCAACAAAAAAAGTCAATACAAACAGCCAGTCAAACCAGCCGACAGCTAGCAACCAATTGCCAAACAAGGCCATTGTCATCACAATACTACCAAAGAATCATTGGACTCATAGTCAAGCAAAACCTGCATTCCACTAATTTCACTTCTAACTCCTACTAGTATCCCGGACATTAAAACCAAAACATCATTATATATATTTAGTAGAAAGAATAGTTACTATACCTTCACTCATATCCTTGACCAAAGTGAATTTTAGCATTCAAAAATATCGAAATGCAAAAATACATGTTAACATAGCCTCAAAATATGACATTCAGATTTAAGCATGTACTAGATTCATGAATCATCATGGATTAATATACTCATATGCTTATCAAGTCTGAACCATAAGGCTTGTAACAAATCAGACTTAACCAAAAGAAAGAAACATAGTACATTTTTCTCTTTAAAAGAAAATGAGAATAAGTCACGTAAAGAAATGTATGACAATACCTTGTAGCTAAGGGTTCGTTTGGCATCACTGTGGTTTTCTGTTTTTTGGTTTTTTGTTTTTCAAAATCATATAATATATGTCGTATAATGATTCAAAAATTAGTCAAACTTATCAAAAATTTATGATAATTTTGAAAACTGACAACAGAAAAGTGGAAACACCTTTTTCTTGTTTCTTGTTTTTGGTTTTTGGTTTTCTAAAAAACAGAAAACTGAAAACAAAAAACAATGCCAAACAAGCCCTAAACAACTTGTTGCAAGACCCGTACTTCAGTGATTTGCCTAACTGGGTTTGTAGAATGCTTATCAATTATCAACACCTTTGACCTGTCACAATATCCTCGTAAATTGGCTCTTTAAATAAAAAGTTAAAGACAATATTAACATTTCATTAAAATTAATAACAAAACTAACATTCCCAGTTTCAAACTATACCTTTTTTCTTGATAAGTAACCATTTTACTTGTTCACATTCAACCTTGTACCCTTGACAATATCATATAAACATCCTTCACACCCAATATCATATATTCATATCAAGCGGCTTACAAAAAACAATATGCTAAGAGTAATTATAATAATATTAAAAAAAAAAAAAAAAAAAAAAAAAAAACGAATAAGAGATTAAGGTGGGGAGACAAACCCCTCAATTTGAATTTTATGAGCACTCTTCTTCTCATTGAGTTTCTCCTCAACAGGAACCAAAAATTTTAGAGAAATTCTACACAAAACCACAACCCATAAAATCAACAATTTTATTGTCTATTCAGAACAAACCCATTACCTATTATTTACAAAAAATTATCATATATCCAAACATTAACCCAAATCTCATCCATAAACTACGGTAATTTCAATCGTCACTCACAAAAAATCTCATCCAAACATTAACCCAAATCTAATTCTAATGTTAACAATAATTAATAAATCAAGAAATTACCATAGATCCCATCTCGGCGGATACACTATTGATCTAGGGTTTTCTTGCCATTATCCACCTCCTTTTCTTCAAGTACAAAAACTTTGAGGAGAGCGAAACTGTGCGAAATTGGAGGAGAGTGAAGTTGTGGGAAAATGGAGGAGAGCGAAAGTGGAAGGAAAGATAAAATGGAGGGGAGTGAGGCTCTGCGAAATGGAGGAGTGAGAAAACGGAGGAAAGGCGAGTTAATCGAAGATTGATTCTAAATAAAATAAACCCAAAAAACCCCTCTAGGTTTTCTCTTTGGGAGGGTTTTTTGGTCCCCTTTAGGTTTTCTCCTTTGGGAGGGTTTTTCTAGCCTCTATTGCTAGATTTTTCTTCTTTTTTTGAAGGTTTTCCTTCAATCTTCTCCTTCTCTCTCTTTCTCTTCCATCTCTTTACTTCTGATCTTAATTGTAAATTTTTGTAGGGGCTTCCATCGGTATTTTTACCGGTGGTAAGCCCCAAAAAAAACTTTTTAATTGCTTTCAATAAAAGATCACATCTTTATGATGGAGTTTGATCTACTATTAGGTTTAATTTATTTATTTGTTCGTCTGTCAAAGTTTGAAGATTTAGGGTTTCACAATCTCCAAAAGTTTCTAGAAGGCCATATGAGTTTTTTCACCCAAACAACTATTCATATGTGGATCTCAAGCCGAATTAGTGCTAACTCACATATTGTATTGCTTCAGATGAAGATTTTTATAAAAGCGATCGTTGATCAAATCTGCGATGTAACTAGTTCTAAGATGAATTGTATTTGTATTGGAATTTTAGATTTCCTCGGAATTGTTTGTAAGTGCCGTTTGGCTATCTTTCATTAATGAAATCCTTTCTCTTCTTGTCAAAAAAAAAAACCCAAAAAACATAAAAATCATAAAAACCTTTTAATTTCTCTGGTAGCGGGCATTTTTAGGGTCTATTACAATTATTATGGTCAATTTTTAGTGACCTAGTATTTGTAGCAGACAATAACTGGCCAACTGCTAATAAAAATACTAATTTTAAAGTACTTGTTATTAGCAACGGGCATTTCTATGCCAGCTGCAAGTGGCATGATATTTGCAACGGACATTAAATAGGCCAGTTGCTAATACAATTTTTAATTTTTGTACACCAATTATTAGCAACGCTGCCAATTGCTAATGACGTAGTATTTGTAACTGGCATTATTTTAGCTAGTTGCAATTAGTGTTTTAGTAACTAACGTATTTAACGCCAGTTGTTAATAGGGTGCTGCTAATAGCATTTTTTCCAGTAGTGGGGGCTGATGGAATTGTTTTTGTTTTTTTTTTTAATTAATTTTTTTAATATTAGGCCATTTATGTGCTGACATGTGGCATTAAAAAATACAAAAATTACCCTTTCAGCAGGTAATCGGATTTTGGGACTGTTGGTAGCAAAGTCAAGGCATAGTTAGAATTATTAAAAATAAAAAATAAACCTTAGTTGCGATTATTAGAAGTAAATTGACAATAATTGGAATTATTAAAGTGTATTTTTCCTTATCATTATACTTAGAAGAGATAATTAAAATAAAATTTTGATAAAAAAATTGGCTAAAAAACGAGAAAAAAAAACCGGGAGGGAATAGGCGGATTTATAATGTTCATTTTAGTACAGCTAGTATAGATGTATGAAAAATTACAATAAAAATTACCATTTATAAGTTACTAGTTACTTGAGAATAGAGACCATTATAAGCATATTCACATCAAAGTTGGGATTATCAAAATGAAGTGAATAAGGCCCTATTAGCCTCCAAAAACCTACTTCCTCCGTTCTTTTTTACTTGACCCGCTTTAACTTTTACACTATTTATACTAGTAGAAAAAACTAAATGGGAAGCCCCAATTGGCAAGCGGTTTTTCAAATCCGCTTCGAAAGACCCAATTTTTTTTTAAAAAAAACTCTTGTTTAGAATGGCAAGCGGTTTTGGCGTGAACCGCTTCCCATTACAAGTATTGGCAAGCGGTTCGGGGTTGAACCGCTTCCCATTTGTTATAATTGCGTCCTAAAACTTAGTAAAATGTTCGGGGCATCTTGTATAAATTGCGTCCTAAAACTTAGTAAAATGTTCTTTTGATGTGATTTCAAGCCTTAGACACCTAAGATTAGGGAATATTGACTTGTTTTGATAGAGAATTAGTGCATATGATATGAAATGTAGAAAATGGGAAAAGTACAAGTCATATAGGACTTATGTGGGGCATCAATGGGTAAAATGCGTAATGTTCTTTTGATGTGATTTGTAAATGGCATAATGCTCTTTTGATGTGATTTGTAAATGGCATCAATTAGTCCTAGCTAGCTAATTATTTTAATTTTTTTTATAACAGTCAAGTGTTATATATATAATGTTTGTTTTTTTTTTCCTAAAGGTTTGCGCGATTCAAAGGGAAGGCCCGTTAACAAGCAAAGAAATCGATGAAATTCGCGACATGTGGGCTTATTTCGTGACATTTGATGGCATCTATTAGTATTGTCGGAGTGGGTGCACACACACCAAATTAATTAGTGAGCTTGAGTTTATTAGTTATTAGTATGATGAACATTATTTTAGTTAGTATATGTTTTTTTTTTATATTAACATTAATTATGATTAGTACGTAGCTATTGATGGTGTTATATATCTTTACACATTTTGTTGTACTTACATATTATTGTTAATTCAATATTACAATGATGTTACTTTTGATATGATATATATATATATATATATATATATATATGTAATTTTTATTTCATGTTATATTATATTGTATTATTATTAATAATATTAATATTAATATTAATAATAATAATAATAATAATATTATTATTATTATTATTATTAATAATATTAATATTATTGTGACAGGTCCCTATTATAATTAAGACATGACTATTTATATTAAAACAGGTCACTAATTATATTATTTACAAATTAATAATAATTTTGGAAAAAAAAAAAAAAGGAATGGCAAGCGGTTTAGGTTCAAAACCGCTTCCCATTTGAAGATAATGGCAAGCGGTTTTGGCGCCAAACCGCTTGCCATTCTCATCAAATGGCAAGCGGTTCTGAACCGCTTGCCATTTAAATGGCCATTGGCAAGCCCCCCATTAGGGAGCGGTTCAAAACCGCTTGCCATTGGGGGGTTTGAACCGCTTGCCAATTTGTTTTTTCTACTAGTGTAATTACCACTCCTCCTTTGACCGTCTGTTGTGAATTATGCATAAGGAAAAACATATTCATGTAAGATATTAGAATTGTCTCAATGAGTAGTATTGCAGACACCTAAAAATATCTTTCCGAAACCAAACCCGATGATGAATAACCTTTCACCGCTATTATTGGGCGGGTTGAGTATTTAATCCCGAGAGTGCTTAAAATCCATGTTCAATCAAACCCAGCTCACAAAATAGTCAACGGATCAGTCCTAATGTTTAGTCAATGCATAGTCCAATTCATATGTTGGCCCTAGCCTTTTTAATTCATTCGTATTATTTATTAATTGAGCCCGATTAATGAATAATAAACCTAAATAAGCCCGGAACTATGAAACGATACTTAAAAATACCGAATTTAATTATTAAGAATTAGGTTAAAAATGAATTTGGACGCAATTTTGGACAGATTGTACACCGCGACACGGTGCACTGTACTGTGCCACGGTGTCCGATATCGTGTTACGGAACACACACCGTGTCATGGTACGGTTTTTCCGCAGTGCTAATCTCTTATAGGGTTTTGTGTGATCCCCTGCTCATTTCCTCTATAAATATCCTCCTCATTTCTGCAATTCGGGGCATCAAATAATCCTCTATTCTCTCTTTTATGCTCAAGCCTAAATACTAGCCTACTCTATTTTCTCACAATACTTCCCCCAAGCACTCCAAGGAGTCCGTATTTTACTTGAGGTTCCGTCCTTAAACCAAGGCGTGAAAGGTAGAATTGTTTGAGGGTTTGGCCTCAAATCAACTTTATTAATTTAATTTCCATTATTGTTTATTAATTTCCTTGAAGTTACTAACGCATTTATTATTTTGTAGTTGCAAGCAAACAAAATCAAGTAAAGAATCATGTTCCTTTTATTTCTATTATTTTTCTAACGATTTTTATTATGTTTGTCATATATTAATTGTTGGATTTATTGTTGAATTGCTTCCAATATTAATGTTAATTCTATTATATGTTATGATCAACATATTGCATGTTTAAAGGGAATATGTAATTGAAAATAATGCGTAATAAGATAATTTGGATGACCGATTTAGGTTCCTTTTTAATCTTTTTATTAAATCAAGTGATCACAAATATTTTAGAATTATATGTTGCATTAATATTTAACAAATTTAGCATAATAATAGTTTGGAGTAAATTGAATCTTTGTTTGTATGCCTTTGAGATCGCAGGAATCACTTTTCACTATAAGAATTGAGTAGAGGCCAATATGGACGAATGTGACTCCATGACTCACTTCGTACCATCATCCCCGATCCTCCTTTCGTGGTTCCGAACCATATGGAGTCAGTAATCTCATGGATTATGAATGGGGTGCAACCTTCACGAGTCAATCGTTGTTGCCTTTTGTTGCCCCTTTATATTGGTTGTCTTTTGTGATCCGTCAACGATTTACAAAGTTCCTTAAAAGCTTGTTGGTGGCTCCCTACTTTCTTTGTCCCTAATCATATATGTCAATTCCCACCTCCTATGAGTGCCAAGCATATTCATACATGCTTAACGTAGGCGCACTTCAAACGACGTCTACAACTATCATAATATATAACTTTTATAAATTTTACTTATGAATAAATAAAGTTTTTAATAGTTAAATTTTTACATGGCATACGTGATAAATGAAACAGATCAAGTAAAAAGGACGGAGAAAATATTACAGGATAGAACTTATTGTACATGAAATAAGCCAAATGATGAACTTAAATCTCAAATTAGTTTGGGCTTAATTGAGTCACTCACTACTCACTTCGATCATAGCTCCATTAGTTTGGGCCAGTCCAGTGATTTTTGCTTGATCTAAAATTAGAAACGTATATCCTAAATTATTCCCCAACAATTAAAGCCAGGTTGACATACAAGTTACACGGCTCTACTCTAAAACACATTCTTGTATTTATGTGTAACAAAGTCAGTGTAACCATCAAACACGCTAAAATCTGTCAGAAAAATGGCAGATGTTGAGAAAATTCAACAGCCATTGATAAAGCCTGAGGAAATCACCTCTTCTGATGGCAGAAATCAGGACAAAAATGATGGAGGTCATCCATGGATGGTCTATCTTAGCACTTTTGTTGCAGTCTGTGGCTCTTATGAGTTTGGAGCTTGTGTAAGTTAATACTGTACACGAGTATCGGAGATAAAATCTTGGTTCATGTAGCCAACCCTATTTATTGGATTAATTAAGATTTATGATGAATTTATTTTGCAGGCAGGTTATTCATCTCCTACTCAGTCTGCCATTACTGCAGAACTTGGTCTTTCTACTGCTGAGGTTTGAGCGATTTCATCCTTTTTTTTTTCCAGTTTAATGTTTAAATTTATGATTTGGGAAGTTTGCAAGTTTTGCTAGCAATTTTGGGTTTATAATTAAATGTTTATTATAGGAAGTGTATTTACATGATTGACAATAGCTTCAGCTGTTGTATTATGTTCGTCTTGGTGTTGATTGAATGATTGATGAGTTTATTCAAGCCGAAATGAAAGAGGATCATTAGAATTGTTTACAATTTGAACAAGAACACAAACACCATGAAAACTGAGTGGAGAAAGAACTATCAAGCCATCAAGGTTTAATGAATGTAGATTTTTGTTTTAGACCTTTTGGTACTTCTGGTCTATAAGATTGAAAACCTTTTAATTGTTCCCTTTTCTTGTTAAATTTTGTATTTTATTTTGTTCAATTACTTTCATACTCATAAGACATTTATGTCTGTTCATCTTTTCGGTCAATGATGATTTGCATTGTAGTGGACTAGTGGTCTCCATAATAGGACTTCACCCTTGCACATGAGTTAAGATACCCCGGCAAAGGCCAATGATATTTCGCATTGTAGTGGACATCATAATAGGAAAACATTGTTACAAACCCGTACGCATGAGCAAGACAATATCACACTACCAAGACCAAATTTTTTTGGATTGTTATGGATGCCTAAGCTAGCAATAATTGAAAGCATTCTTTTGACATGTTTTTATTTGTTCTCCATTTCTATTATTCATTTTTCATTTTATTCCAGTTTTCACTCTTCGGTTCTATATTGACTTTTGGTGCAATGATTGGAGCTATCACAAGTGGACCTATTGCAGATTTTATTGGGAGGAAATGGGTATGAAGTAATATAAATTCAATTAACTTATTATTAAAGAAAGTTAAGTTTAAGAACTTCCATCTATTCATTTGAACTCTTGTGAATTGGGAAATTTTTGCAGGCAATGAGAGTGTATTCTGCTTTCTGTGTGGGAGGGTGGCTTTCCATTTATTTTGCCAAGGTTCAACTTGAAAGCTTATTATTCTCTCTAATTTTTAGTAAATTTCGCTATTAGAAAAATAGATTTACCAATAAAGTTTTCTTAAATAAACCAGGGTTCTTTAGCATTGGATATAGGAAGACTATCAGGAGGATACGGAATGGGTGCCTTTTCCTATGTGGTATGTATGGTTTGGAGCTATGTCATGGTACTACAGAAAGTTTCTGTCCTACATATACTTGTTTTCAGATATATATTAATGTGCTGGTCACCATGACATGATAATATAATAGGTACCTGTTTACATTGCGGAAATAGCACCTGTAAATCTCAGAGGAGCACTCACAACCTTAAACCAGGTACTTTTGTACCTTAGCAAATGAAATTGTGCAATTCTCTCATTTCCAACCATTCAAGATTCGTCGGATTATCTGACTACATGTATATACATATATTATCTATGTAAAAATTTTAATATCTACATTAATACAAAGTTTGCATCTACTCACATTTCCTCACTTTACAGGTCATGATCTGTACTGGAGTCTCAGTGGCTTTTATAGTAGGCATAGTATTACCGTGGAGAGCTTTAGCATTAACCGGTAAAGATTTAGGGGAACACACAGAGCATATTGCTGAGTTTGGTTAGTAGACTCATTTGGGTGATGTAATGCAGGAATTATCCCATGTGCTGTTCTGCTTTCGGGATTATTTTTCATCCCAGAATCTCCTAGATGGTTGGTAAGAATACAAAAGCATATTAAAATTTAGGTATAAAATGCAATTGGAATAGGATCATGGATTCTAAGTAATTACAGGCAAAAATAGGAGCTAAAAAGGAGTTTATAGCTGCACTTCAGAAGCTCCGTGGCAAAGATGCAGATATAACCCATGAGGCTGATGAGATTCAAGTACTATATGCTCAACAACACTTTATTACTTTGACTATAATAATGCTAACTTGCTAAGCATTAAATTGACAGACTCGTATTTGCATATTATGTCTTTTATTTGATAGAATTACATAGAAGAACTTGAACAACTGCCAAAAGCTAGTATGTTTGACTTGTTTCAAAGGAGGTATCTACGTTCTGTCACGGTAAGACTTCCATCCTTGTTATATTTGTGAGCTGATAGTTATTGTCAATTCTGTGAATCCATAAACTAAAAACTGGTTTCAATGTTCTGATGCCAGATAGGAGTCGGATTGATGGTTTTCCAACAGTTTGGGGGCATTAACGGTATCTGCTTCTATGTCAGCAATATTTTTGAGATGGCTGGTAAGCAATTTTTATTTAAAACAATGCAAGCAAGAAGTTTTTATGTTTACTGAATTGCGCAAATTCACTGTCTACCAATATCTTTCTGATTCACATTTACATAAGTGCAGGATTTTCCCCAAGCATTGGTACTATAATATACGCTTTGCTGCAGGTTTGAAAAGCACTGTTCATGCTGTTTGTTAGATAATTTGTTTGTGTGACTGTTCCTATTATTAATTAATTTCTGCACTACAGGTTGTGGTTACAACTATTGGAGCGACTTTAATCGACAAAGCAGGAAGAAAACCACTGCTTTTGGTAAGTATGTTCTGTATTGTTTCGCATAATTTGTTACCTTCTCTGATTAACCAGGATCTGATCTCTCTTTTTTTATAGGTTTCTGCAGTTGGGCTGGTTGTAGGTTGCATATTGACTGCTATCGCATTCTACCTTAAGGTAACTTATGGAAAAACTCAAACAGAACCTGCTTCAATCAATCAATCAATCAATCAAAGCCTTAATCCCAAAAGTGGGGTCGGCTAACATGAACCAAACAGAACCTGCTTCAAGTATTATATAAATTGTGTTAAATTTCTTGTTTCGTTTTTTTTCATGAATCAGGCTCATGAGCTATCAGAGAAAGCAGCGTCAGTACTAGCAGTCACTGGCATACTGGTAGACCATTTATCGGCTTCAAGAAATTTTTAATAATTTTGTCAATTAATGTGGATGAATGGAAGCTAAAGCCGTATGCTATTATCTTAATCTCCATTTAGGTATACATATCAGCCTTTTCAGCAGGCATGGGAGCAGTTCCTTGGGTTGTAATGTCAGAGGTGATGGCATACCACAAAAATTACTACTATTTCAAGTGTTAATTTCAGTCTGTATATCTAAAATTTTGTGTTTTTGGCAGATTTTCCCTATAAATGTGAAGGGAGTAGCTGGTAGTCTGGCAACACTCATTAACTGGTTTGGTGCTTGGGCGATTTCCTATACGTTTAATTTTTTGATGGAATGGAGTTCGTGTGGTATATTCCTATGCCTAATTCTAGATTATGTTACTTTAAGTTAAAATATGTGGTGTTTAAGCTACTACATATCATTTTATGACATGTTTGTTTGATGGTGTATCTCCTCAGGTACCTTCATTCTTTATGCAGCAATCAATGCAGGAGCGATCGTCTTCATTGTCATGGTTGTACCTGAAACAAAAGGAAGAACTCTTGAGCAAATCCAAACGGACATTAATGCTTAAACTAGTGAGGAAACAAGCATACCCCATTTTCTAGTGAACCAGACTAGTTAAATTCTTTGAAGAGAATAAACAATTGTAGCATAATTTGTCATCCTTGGTTCTTTGGAAAAAAAAAACCCTCTTTATTTATCATTGTCTTATACATGGGCAACATTTATCATTCTTTTTGTATTGAAATCTGCTAATTGATTACAATGAAGAACAGTAGAAACGAAGAAGAATTAGAGAGAGAAAGAGAGGAGAGAATTTCATTAACAGTGAATGAAATGAAATAAAGCTACAAATAGAGTATTTATACTAGCTCTATTACAAAACCAGAAGCATAACAAACTTCTAACAGAATGCCTAGTCAGCAAGAAGGATGTAACAAACTTTTGCCTACGTGGCAGAGCGTACAAAAAGCATGACCCTCAGCAGTCATCATCATCAATATCATCAACATCCCCCCACAAGCTGGAATGGATGGAGTCTTCAGACATGAGCAGCTTGGAAGAAAGCTTGGAGTGTTGAGCTACAGACAAAGCCTTAGTCATGATGTCTGCAAGTTGCTCAGCAGTAGGAAGATATGTCAGCTTGATTAACCCTTTTAGGACCTTCTCTCCGGTGAAGTGGCAGTCCAATTCAATGTGCTTTTTACGTTCATGAAATACAGGATTCCTCTTAATATGTATAGCACTCTGGTTGTCACAATTAAGTGTGACAAGCTGCAAGTTTGTGACATTCAGATCACCTAGCAATCTGATTAGCCAAGAAAATGGCCTTCCCACTTTGATAACTTCATCTGTATTGTAAGCAATGGTGCAGTTCAGTCTTATCTCCTTTGCAGCCAGGGCTTTGATCAATATTGTTTCTCAGGTTACTGAACCTGTAAGCTACCCGGAAGCTTCACAGCATTCTAGCTGGGTTGATGTTATGAAGAAAGAGCTAGATGCTTTAATGATTAATAAAACTTGGGAATTGGTGCCCTTACCTAAAGGTATAAAGTCAACCGGCTATAAATGGGTGTTTAAGGTGAAGTTAAAGGCAGATGGGAGTGTGGAAAGATTGAAAACAAGGTTGGTTGCTAAGGGTTCACACAGAAATATGGGATTGATTACTTGGAAACCTTTTCTCTTGTGGTCAAAATGGCTACTATAAGGTGTCTTTTGGCTGTTACTGCTAGTAATCATTGGACAGTTCATCAACTGGACATCAATAATGTCTTTCTTCATGGTGATCTGTCAGAAGAGATCTATATGAGGGCTCCTGAAGGTTTAGCCAATCCCAGCAACTTAGTTTGCAGATTGAAGAAGTCTTTGTATGGGTTGAACCAAACATCCAAGCAATGGTTTGCCAAGCTTAATGCTGAACTCTTAGCTTTGGGGTATGTTCAATCAAAGAATGATTATTCCTTGTTCTTGAAAAGGAAGGAAGCTGCTCTAACTGTAGTGGTAGTTTATGTTGATGATATTCTTGTTACAGGATCAGATTCAATTGAAATTGAGCATTTCAAAGCTCATCTGCATTCTAAATTCAGCATCAAAGATCTTGGTGTGCTGAATTATTTTCTGGGAGGTGACTCACTTGTCTTCTGGTATACTAATGACTCGGAAGAAGTTTACTAAAGAATTGCTTAGTGAATGTCAAATGGATGTTTCTAAGGCTGCTAAAACTCCTGATCCAACTGGAGTTAAGCTACAGGATGTTATTGGAGATTAATATCCTGATCCAAAGCTGTACAGATCATTAGTGGGGAAGCTAAATTTCCTACCACATACTAGGCCTGATATTGCTTACTCAATGCAAACTTTAAGCCAATTTCTTCAGCAACCTAGGCTTTCACATGTTCAAGCATTACAACATGATCTGAGGTATATTGCACATACTTTGGGGGCAAGGAATTCTACTCAGGGCCTCAGACAAGCTTACTCTACAAGCATTTTCTGATTCTGATTGGGCATCTTGTCCAACTACAAGAAGGTTTGTAACTAGATACATTCTTCTTCTGGGGAAAATTCCCCTGTATCTTGGAAGTCTAAGAAACAATCCACTATTTCAAAGAGCTCAAGCGAAGCTGAATACAGAGCTATGGCAGCAGCTGCATCAAAGACAACTTGGCTCTGATACAATATTGAAATCTGCTAATTGATTTCAATGAAGAACAACAGAAACGAAGAAGAAGAAGAATTAGAGAGAGAAAGAGAGAAGAGAATTTCATTAACAGTGAATGAAATGAAATAAAGCTACAAATAGAGTATTTAGACTAGCTCTCTTACAAAACCAGAAGCATAACAAACTTCTAACAAAATGCCTAGTCAGAAAGAAGGATGTAACAAAATTTTGCCTACGTGGCAGAGAGTACAAAAAGCATGACCCTCAGCAGTCATCACCATCATCAATATCATCAACATTTTGACATGTAGATCGATCCATAAAAGTGCATATAAAAAGGATGTATCTAATTGTCAAATGTCAGTCCTTCATTCTCAATTGAGGATTTCACCTATTAGACATAATACTAATCATTCATTGATTAGTAATTCATCATTGTTGAAGGGTCAACTGAAACAAAAGTTTTAAGCTCCCTCGTGTAAGACCATATATAAGAACCTTTTTGGGCATGAAATATGAACGCAGCATTAGCATAAGTAATTGTATACCCAACGCTACATATATAATTATATATAGAATTTAAATCTTGAAAGCCACAACCTAAAATGAGAAAAAAAAACACACACACACACACACTCACACACATACACAAATTTGGATCATTAGATCATCAATTTGGGAGAAAGTTCAACTAGCTAGTGACATTCAAAGGACAAAAAAAACCTTGCGGTAGTCCCCTTCCTCAAGACCTCAACACATTCACCATGAACCTAACTCATAGTTAGTCTCAAGCTCTAAAATTTAGGAAGAACTTCCTTGTTATGGAGTATGTTGTACTCCCTCTGACCCTATTTATTTGCTCAATTTGACTTTTCCCTGTCTTCAAAATGCATTTTAAAACACATGTATACTTCCTTCGTTGCTAAATAGTTGACACGTTTGAATTGTTTCACTATTCATATACTAACTTTGACCATCGCTTATTAATAACATAAAAAACACAAATTTTATCATGAAGTATATGGTTGAATAGGTTTTAATATAAAGTTTCATAATATCAACTTTTTATTTTTTTACTAAGCTAATATTCAATCATATATATCTAAGGTCAAACAAAAGTGTTACCATGAGTGCCAAGTTTGATTATGTCAATTATTTAGGTACTGGAGGAATTGTACATCTATTTTTGTTACACCCAAATTAAAATTTTATTGACATTGACAATTAAGGGAAGTTTAACTAAAGCTTGACTTAATTAAAGGTGATTTGATTCATTAGAACAAAAGGGTCTGGCGCTGTGTTTGCGGGTTTCACCAGAGGCCAATTAACAAGTGTAATATTAGGCCCAAGTAAAAGATCCATATCCTAAAAGGAGCGTGGCCTTGTTCAGTAAGACTTATTTTTAAGGAAAGCATTAGCGTCAAGAGCTAGAAATCGTTACTGGTTGAAGGAAGATCAAAACCAGATTTACAAAGGGGTTTTGCATATAAATTAGTTAGTGACCTGAGCAATGCCCCGGGCTTGTTTATCTTCTTCATATTCAATTACATGATAAATAATTTTTTTTTGGTGAAGGACATGACAAATCCATTTTTTACAAAAATAAATGTAATATCGTTTCCAAAATGAATGCACAAATGAATAATCCAAACCAATATTCAACCACCAAGCATAAGTAGTGAATAATAAAGAATTTTACATTTACACGCTATAACCTTGACAACTTTGAGTGGATTATAAAGAAAATCAACCAATAGAATCTCATATTAAAATATAGCAAATCCTACATATTACACAATCATCAAACCAAAATGCTACTTATAGATTAAAACATATATAGACCATAACTAATTTGGAGTGATTTATTAAAAGTGTAAAAATATGAGTTATGGAAATAAGAAATTTGGCGAAACAACTTGAATTATGCAATATTCTCAAGGTTCGAAGGGAGCAAGTTCAGGGTGCTCATCGGATTGCTAATACTTGTAGGACTGGTTTAGTGAAATTTTCTTCTGTTTTGTAATTTTGTTTGTATATTTTGCTGTTGTCAAAAAAAAAAAAAAAATGTATGATTGGTTGCAAAATATATTCACTACATGCCAAGTAAGGTAGAGTAAACAAATACTCACCTAACACCATACTTACCCTGTAAAATGTTTTTTCAAGAGGTTTAGACCGATTAGTGTATCATTTCCTTAGATAGTTAATTTATAGGGATAAATATATTGAATACATATTGGTTCAGATTAAATGGGTCAAAGCTATTTAAAAACATTTTAATCATTCAACTTTTCAACTTTGACCAAACTAAATACTAATAATGGCTAGTCTATTGGTTTGCAAGTAATACCTCTTTCTTTAAAGTTGAAATCAGTGACTCTAATTGTGCCTAAACACTATCGGTTGAAAACTTAATTTTGAGTAATAAAAGTTGATTTTTTTTAAACAACTAAATTAATTAATTTATTATACAACCTATACTATATATTAAAAGGCGTTCCTAAAGAAGTTGCGAACTCAAGTCTAAACTCCAACGTGTTAACTACTAATCTATTACCATATTATATGTCATTCAATAAAATTTAAATATTAATAAAGAATTGTATCATGGAAATAATGCGGTAACCCGAGGCATCGCCCGGGCCTAAAACTAGTTAATCATTATTCTAAAGCGTAAATCAAGCACATTTAAATACAATAATATAGTTGCAAAAATGACATGGCGAAATGACAAAATAGAATTGACAAATGGCAAAATGCCACTCCTTGCCTTGGAGTTTTAATAATAACTAGTCATAAACCCGTGCGATGCAGGACTGTTTATTGTATTATAATTTTTTTAATTTAAAAAAAAAAATCTAAAGCCCAATCAGCCTGCTCCTATCACTCAACTATGAAGCACACTAAATATGGCATTATTAGTTAACTCTTTAATTGGTATAGAAAGTTTTGAGAGGTATGGATGAATCAGCATACTGAAATTTTATCCTTTGAGAGGTATATATGGATTGCAGGACCTAAAGTAAGCAGAATAATGAAAACAAATAATCCACCTGAATTATTATTATAGCAAAAGTATCAAAATCAATTGCTCGTAATATTTATACCGTGGAAATTCAATTGCCAACAACATTAAATAAATACTACGTTTTCTATTAATCTTCAATGTCCAAAAAAAAAAAAAAAACTATATCAAACTATAAAGCAAAATTCAATGTCAACCAAATGTATTCTAGATCTGAAGAACACCTATTTATAAAAAATATATAATATCATAACCCATCACCAAATAAAACACTCAAAATTAAAGAATAATAAAATCTCGAAAATGCTAATATTTGTGAGATCATAAAATTACCCTTACTTTTAAAACAATTGGTTGTGAATTTATAGTCTTACTAACTTTTACTAATATAATCGGCAATTTGGAAATAGTACATCAACTCATGCATGAGGAAATTTGATTGAAGGTTAAAAGAAATAATTAGTTCCAATGAATAAAATTTACAAAATATCAAATACCAGAAAAAGAATGAACCATCAACTGAAAAATGACAAAGTTTGTATAGATAATTACATAGAAATTGAAAATAAATTCGATTCGCCGTCAACACCAATTTGCAGAGTTCAAAGATGAAAACTTTAGACAAAATTTAGACATCAAAATTTACTTAACATTTGAGAAATTAAGGGGAAGGAAAATAACAACTAACCTTTAAAAAATTAGAGATATCATGTAGAGGAGAATGAAAGAGGATTGAACAAATGGGGAATCAATCGATTTATGAGAACATTTTGTGAAAAAGAACTATTTTTTCAACTGGGAAGAGAAATTGAATTGTGAAAAAGAAGGGGAAAAAAAGACAATATCTTTCACCTTAAAATCATATAAATAAGAATCTAACCCAATTTAATACCTTCAACACTTCAAAAGTAAGAAACCCAATTAAAAATTTAAAAAACGACCAAAAAAATTTATAAACTTCAAATAAAAAAATCCAGTTAGTGAAAACTATTACAAATTTAACACTTATGTGTGGTTCGAGTCAAGAACAACTGGTTTTTCCATTACCGACAACGCCTCGACCCAAAAGAAGACTAAGTTAAAGAAAAGACGGCATGGCTAGCAAGATTGTGAAGCTATGATTTTGTCACAAATTATATAAGTGAAATCAAAATGCAACCCGAATACAGATCTGAAACAAAAAATTGAAACTGGTAGAAATATTGCTAGAAATTTGACGAAACATATTATGATAACCCAAATCTTTAAAGAAAAACTCAATATTTGGCCTCTGGTGATTGAACACCTCCTCATAATCTATGCAAGATAACTGTTCCTAAAATAAATAAATAAATAAATAAAACCCACTACTTCAAATAAACAAAAAAATACAGTATTGTTTTGGGTGTTTTCTGGTCCCTCGGGAGAGTTATGTCACCAAGACTGGTCCCGCGCGGTCTGTACCTGCAAAACACGGAGACTCCGATTGGTAGGAGCTCCGCCTCCGACGATCAAGTAGTATTGGCCAAAGAATACGAAAAGGTGCAAAAAAGGTAAAAGTGAGATCTTCTCGGATTCCGAGATCAAGTATTTTCTCTGATTTAAGAGAATATAAGTATGTTTGTAATAAATGAACATGTCCCAGAATTGGGGAAAATCTCCCTATTTATAGGGTCGTTGGAAAAAGTGCATTTTCTTAGGTCATTCTGACCTAAGTTTGGTGGGATGCGCCGAATTACGACTTTCTCGGGATTTGGGCCATGAAGGCAGCCTTTTTCTCAATTGTATGGAGTGACACGTGTCATAAGGCGATTGATCCATTTGGACCTTTCGGATGGTGACACGTGTCACCTTCTAATTCGGCCACAAGGCCTGGGTAGTTTTACCCAAAACAAGTATAATTCTTAGAAAACATTACAAAAACGTAAAAAAAAATTTTGTAAAAAGAGAGAGAGAGAGAGAGAGAGAGAGAGAGAGAGAGATAGAGAAATTTATAACCTTATATGCAGAGCAAATGCGAAAATGATTTGGGAGTTTAGGCTTAATAGGAGATGGGAATGATAAACTGAGTATTCCGTATTTAAGAAACAAATGAAAATAACATAGGAAAAAAAATAGCAGCCAAAAAGGGAAAAGATAATTGTAACGTTTCAGTTGGATAATTTTTTTGAAAACACGCTACATTGAAATTTGAAGGCCAAATTTTAAAAAATATATTAAAATAAAAAAGGAAAAGCCAATAAAAAAAAGGATGACGTGTCATTCTAGATTTCTTTTAACTTTCCTATTTTAAAATAATAATATTGATATAGATAGATAGGTGAAAAATCACAAATGAAAGGACATCAACAAATCAACCAACAAAAACATTTCATATCATTATGCTTACTTTAGCGCTGTCTTAGTTTTTCTGATTTAGTAGCCAAGTGATAGTTTAAGATTCATTTATCATGTTTGGAAGATTGTTAGATCATTCCAATTATATGAACATGGAGGTAATCTTCTCCTCTTTTAATACAATTGTAGGATTTGTAGCCCTGAATTTATCTTACAATTGATGGAGAGCATTTGTATCCATTGTCTATATGTTTGTTTCTTTGGTAATTCAATTCCAGTTTAACTTCTTTAAAGATTACATCTTTACTTGTTGTTACGATAACGAGGTTATCAAAATATAATCATTAACATCATGGGCAACCCCTTAATATCCTAAAACATGATAGGGTATTTGATTGATTAGTAAAGAACAATATTTACCCCAACAAGTTTTTTGGCGACCACAGTGGGAGAAAAACTAAACAAAATCCATTATATTCACTTATTTAGAAGTTATCCCATTGCATGGCTCCTAAACGCTTAACACGTAAAGGAACAATGCAAATCATGAGAATGTTAAATCATTTGAATTCATTCTTGATGCCATACGTGAGGATCATCATGATCTAGAAAATCCACTTCAAATTGATGATATTGTATGTTCTTCTGAACAACTCGAGCCTCGTACACAAAGGCAAGATGAGTTAAACTGTAACAGAAGGGTAAGTTATTCTCCAACTCAAAATCTACGAAATATTTAGATATTGTAAAAAGCCTCATGGAATGAAAATTTAAAAGAATAATGGGGAGCACTTTGATAACTACAATTATCGTATCATGGTGGAAGAAACCGTATGGGCCGGTGATAACCGTTGATGTGTTGAGGAATTTCTGTTTGAATTATCAACAAGCAGTTACCAAGCAATTTAAGTAGATAGGATTATTTTGGATATAAATGAAACTTTGAATGCTACCAACGGGGCTCTGTCAAAGAAAATACCAAATGAGGTAGTTATAAGATTAGAAACTTTATTTAGTGGAAAAGGATAGCTAACTAAATAAAAAGTTGATGAATTTTATAATTACTCTAGGTAATGGAATGACTGAAGCAAATCATAGGGAAAATTTTCGTTTAGCATACCTTAGAGCAGATAACATGACAAGATCACATGCTTATTTGCCCCCTCACTTAATATCAAGAAGCGTCCTTCCTGTTGGAGCTAATGAAGGGTATAGGAGTCAGAGATAAGCAATAAGGTCTGAATTGATCCTGAATTGTCTACTGTGTCATTTTTCAAAAAATGACACCATAACATGATGAGGTGTCATCTTACGATTGGTCCATCTTTGATTTATTTTTAAATACCTAAATATGCTATACATGTATGTATAATTGTGAATACGTGTATTTTTTTTATAGAATACGTAATTATAGCTTTTTAAAATCTATTTTTATCTTAATAAAATCATTTTCGAAAATTAAATTAGAATTAAAATTTTGAAAAAAAAAATCATCTTTGTTCTTCGTTGTTCTTCATTCATAATAGTTTTGATTAATGTATAATCTATTCGCAACACAGATCAAAATTTCGACCACAATTCCGACCAAAATTCTGACCACAATTTCGACCAAAATTCCGTCCAAAACCCCGTCCAAATTCGGGTACAAATTTCGTTTAGGGTTCGATTGATAATTTTGATTAAAGTAAAAATCACGTTATTTGATAGTTTTGAGAATGAAAAAAGCCTTAGGAGTGTCCGAGTGTGTATTATGATGATGTAAAATGCAGATTTTTCAGTTTTTTAACGTCAACGGATAACGAGGGTTTGTTCTTCGATTTAGAGTTCGAGTTTTTTTTTTTTTCCGCACTGTTTGATTCAAAATCGTGTTTTGCGATTTTTGTAATATGTTTGTGATTAGGTAATTACTTGTATTTAGTTAGGTCATTACCTTAAAGTTGTAGTTATAATTAATTAGGTCATTACTTGTAGTTGGAATATGCTTGTGTGTAAGGCTCATTAGTACTCGTACTAGTTTTGCGAAAAATATTTTTAAAATCTTCATGGTATCATTATCTTATTATATTTTGGAAAAGATATTTTTGAAATTTTTATCATATCATTTTAGCAAAAATATGTATGGGATCATTATCTTATTATATTTTGGAAAAAATATTTTTAAAATCTTGAGCATATAAATTAGTGATTATAATTTTGGGATATTCCTAATTATTCACCTTGTTTTTTTTTTTTTTTTTTTTTTTGTTTGTTTGTTTGTTTGTTATTAGCTATATATGGTTCTTTATCAAATCCTACCACGTTCATCAGTAGAATTTTACTTAATTTTCTTTTTTCATGTTCAATTGTAGAATCATAAGTCCTTCGATCGAAGTTGGTACTGTTGAAATTAGGAATTTAGATAGTATGTTTAAATGACTCTGGAGGTGAAGACTTCAATGATTAAGATAATTAGGAATTTAGATAGTATGTTTAAATGACTTAATTTGCAATTACCTTTTGGATCCTTTGTTATTATGATTTGACTTTTGCAACTAATCTAAACAACATTGAACATCCCGCATAAATATTTTGCTTTGTTTTTTATTTTTCTTGCTTGAACTCAGTTTGTTTTAGCTCTGCTTTTTGGTTTTTAACCTCAGTTGAATAAAAAAAAAAATATTTTGACAGGTATTAAAGACACTGTATAAATTTTCCCTGTATATATTTGCAAAGTTGCCTTATTTAAATATTGTATTTCTATTTAAATTGTTAATTTTATAAAATTGTGTATGTGTATGTGTATGTCTATTGATTTTTTTTAGGAAATCAAATGTTATTATATTAAAATCTATTCAAGTGTCACCCATAAATCACTTGCTATCTTAAATTCTTTATAAATGATTTACAACTAAAAAAACAAAAATATATAATTTTTTAAAGGAGAATTTTGTGACGGTGCATATTGAGATTAAAAATTGATATGAGTGAACGAGTGAATGAGCCGGTTGGGAGTTGGTCAAAGATATTGAAGTTTATATCTGAAGACTAACTAACAAATTCTAGGGATTTTATTTTACAAATTCAATAAGGGCTTCAATTCAAAAAATTCAAAAACCGCTTAAAAATTTTCAATTAAAATACCGCTTTTAATTTCAAATTTATAAAAGGGATTTTTTAAATGAAAAAAAAAAATAAAGGGATTTGTTTTTAGAACAAATTTTATGTGGGGGTTATTAGAAAAAATAAAAAATCAAAAATCAAAAACCGCATTAAAGTATTCAATTTCATGTAATACTATATACTTAGGTTATTACCTATAATTGCAAAGGTTATTACCTTTATATAACTAAATTCTGATTTGTTGAATTAAAAATAATACATTATAGCTAATAAATTAAAATTCCATTTTACTAAAAAAATTTAAATCCATAAAGTAAATACCATGAGAATTAATTAACTCATAGAAGTCCTATGCATGATAAAATGATGAGTTTACAATTTGTTTGCAATTGGTGTAGCTCTACGGTTGTTTAACCGTAATTTTTACCATTACTACTAAAAAAAATGCTTTGAAATATCAAAATACCTTATTTTTTAAATTATGTATATATGAAACTAGTTTTAGTCGACATCATTAAAAAAAACAATGTAACAAAAATATACGTGATCTATGTAACTAGTTATAAAAAAAATAAAAAAAAAAAGAAAAAAATCGTATGTTACATACAAATCTAATTCGAAAATTTGTTTGTCATTGGAGTTGGATTGGAGTAGGGCTTATGTTGATTAATATATGTGATCTATAATATTATTTATTGAAAAAGTACGAGTATAAATGAACAGAGCCGATGAATAACTTACTCGAGTTCAAGCTCGGTTGAAGCTTGTTCATTTTCTCATATGAAATCTCGGGATCGTGCATGGACTCGCCTAAGTTAAATGAACATGAACATAACCAAGGTAATACTCGGCTTAGTTAATATACACCTCTATGAATTGAACAAGCATTAAAGGTTAGCCATTACTCCCATCGTTTCATAATGCTCGCAAAACTTTCCGTTTTCATCCGTTTAATAATAATTGCAATATTTCCTTATTTTATAATGACCTACAATTACTTTCTATTTCTTTCAACCCCTTTTACACTATTTTTTATTACTACATTTCTTTCTCCTACTAACAATTAAATATATCTCTAGTAACCATACTTTATATCAAACAATTCTCATTCTGGTCACAACCCTATAATTTTCTAAAAACTTTTAGCCAACCCCACGTTTGCGATTATTATGAAACATATGGAGTATTTATTTTCTAACAATATATAAGTATATTATAGTATAGTGTGAGAAAGTATATCATAATCTAATATTTTGTCACTTCCATATTATAATAAGGTTAATACCAGAATATAAAAAACACTGTTTTCCTATGTAGTGACCAAACCTAGTTTAAGTCATTACCTAATCCACAAACAAATTCGAGAAAACTTAATTATATTTATCGGATCAAACAGGGGTTGCAAACAAAAAAAGAATGAGACAACTTCATCTTCTACAAACTTGATACTACTTGTTCTTTGACAAAATTATTGCACAATTTGAGTCCACAAAAATCATATTTCCGAACCATTGGAAGAGGAATTCTTTATTTGCAAATACTTATGAACAATATTAATTTTCTAACAATATATAAGTATATTAAATTATAGAGTGAGAAAGTATATCATAATTTAATATTTTGTCACGTCCATAATATAATAAGGTTAATACCATAATTTAAAAAAGACTGTTTTCCTATGTAATGACCAAAGATGGTTTAAGTCATTACCTAACCCACAAACAATTTCGAGAAAACTTAATTACATTTATCAGATCAAACAGGGGTTGCGGTAGGTAAAAAAATGCGACCACTTCATCTTCTACAAACTTGATACTCCTTGTTCTTTGACAAAATTGCACAATTTGAGTCCACATAAACCATATTTTCGAACCATTTAAAGCGGAATTTGTCCTTTGCAAATACTTATAAAAGAGATTGTTATTGAGATTTTTTTACGAACGAAAACCTAAAAACAAAAACTGCAAAAAAAATAATGCAAAAACACAATTTGTTTTCGAATTTTTATCATGATTTTAGTTGGGTTTTGCGAATTTATCAACAACTAACATTGAATTTAGGAATGGGGGGCTAATTTATGACATGATTGATGAAAAATGATGAACGATGATGAACAAACAATGATGAACGATGATGATGAACGATATGATCGAACAATGATGAACGATGATGATCGAACGATGATGAACGATGATGATCGAACAATGATGAACGATGATCGAACAATGATGAACGATGAACGATGATGAACAATGACGATCGAAGAATGATGAACGATGATTTCTAATTATAATTATAAATTTGAAAATTAATTTATATTATAAAAATAGATTTTCATAATTTATAATGATGTATTTCTAAAAAAAAAAAATACATGTATTAAAAAGAATACATAAAAGAATACAATTTTACTACATTTTGGGCATTAAAAATAATTCAAAATGAAAATAAAAATACAAAATGTAAGCCAATTAAATCTTGCCACATCAGCAAATTGTGGTGTCATTTTTAAAGAATGACACTGTAGAAAAATTAATAACTATAAAGGTTATAAACCATCTTCTTCATCTTTGTCTCCACCGGTTCCTTCTTTCTTATTGTCCTTTTCAATGGGAATAACTCCTCATATAGGGGTTTAGATTAGGTCTGGAAACACCTACTATGGTATTGTAGCCTTACCGTATGCAATAGGTGCCACACAAACTACTGCATCTAGTTAAAGGGTATCCTCAGTCTATTGGTGTGAAAAATCCGTAGTCTTGTACATTTTCACAACGTTGAAGTCATAATATCAATACCAACAAATTTATTCGTGGCACATATAGTGATAGATATCTAGTGATGCCCCACAAAATCCCAAATTTGTATGGTGGGGTGTCCTTAGGAATGACAACGGATCGAATACGGGTCAGATGTAGCTAAATTCAAATTCGATCTGTTTAGTAAACGGACCTTGGACTCGGATCCGAATCCGAGACTGAATCCGAAAAATCCAAATCCGAGTTTGATCCGACTCGTAATTTTCGGATCCGAATCCGATCTCTTTTTTCGGACCTCCGAAATGATCCGAATTTATTTATTTATTTACTTATTTATTTTTAATTTTTTTTAACGTGTGATGTACCTATAATTACTTGTAATGTCATACCGAGTGAAATATAAGCATAACATATTTAAATTATAAATAAAGTAACATAACAAAATTTGCTACAAAACAAGTAAGCAATTGTCCCAAGTTATAAACCATATGCTCATATTCTCGGACTCAGACTCGAGTCAGATTTTGCGTAGGGTCCAAGTCTGATCCACCTCATATTCGGATTCTGATCTTTTTTATTGGATTCAAATTCAGACTAAATTTAAACAGATTCAAATCGGATTTTTTTTTCTTCGGATCAGATCTGTTTCGAATCGAAACTCTGATTGAATTGCCATCCCTAGGTGTACTATAGATGTAGGAATCCTCTTAACCATCAACGGATTGTATAAGCTCCGTTACCACCGTATGAAATACCACATTAGATGCCTAATGGCCCAGGAGGACATATCCTTATCTGCAGATGGGTCATGCTCCAACAAATCGCAAATTTTAAGACACACCTAGAAATAGGTGCATCACACCTATACTTTTGAACATTTAGTAAAAAGATCTGAACAATTGCAAATTTTGAACATGTAGTAAACATATCTAAACATTGCAAATTTTGAACATTTAGGGCCTGTTCTCATTGACTGAACTCAGCTGAACTGAACTGAGCTGAACTAAACTGAACTGAACTGAACTGAACTGAGCTGAACTGAACTGAACTGAACTGAAATGAATATTTTATAAGAGAAGGAAATTAGGAGCTGAACTGAACTGAACTGAACTGATCTGAACTGAGCTGAACTGAACTGAACTGAATAGAATTTCAATGTAAGAGAACATGCCCTTAGTTAAAAATTCTAAACAATCGCAATGCATCGCGCTGTGGACACCTAATTTAGTCTCCCCAAAAACCAAACCCAGTGATGAGTACCTTTCACGTCACTTGATTATCGAACGAAGTGAAAGTGTGAAAAGTCTTGTGATGCGGTTGTTTTAATAAAAATAACTCTTCTTTCTGTTTTTCAAAAATAAACTCTATTTATGAAAATGTCCAGTCCAATTTACTTTGGTTCATGATAAGGGTCCAATAATATTGTAATCGGGTTGGGCTCGAAAAGAGCTTTCCAACGATATATTATAAGCCTAATTTCGATGAATAATGAAGAAGTTATGGTCAAAATACTAAATTGGGCCTGAAATGGTTTTATGGCCCAATGATCTAGTGGAGAGCCCATTAATTAATATTCTTAAATTTATTAGGATTGATTTTAATCTTCTAGAATAATCTAGAAGGTTGTTTTGAGTTCTAATGGGATTAGGAATAATAATAATATCTTTTATGAAAATAAAGAATTTTATTTGGATTAAAACAAGTGTTTTAAAGAGATTATAATCTGATTTTTGAAGATAAATACGGACGTTGTTAATCGAATTTAATTAGATTAAGGATTCCGTACGAGTTTTTAGAAAACGCGTGAAGCAGCGCGGAACGACAAAGCTGGCGTTGAACGACAAGCCTGTCGCACAGCGACATGTCTGTCGCATCGCGCTGGACTCTGTCATTCTGCGACAGAGGCAGTTTTACTCCTAAAGGATTCGGTCTTTTTCTGATCGTTTTCGGACTATTTTCTCTATAAATAGGGTCGTATTTCCTCGTTTTTAATCATTCACAATCATCCTCCAATTCTATTCTCTTCTCTCTTAAGCTAATAACTTATTCTTTCTCCCTCTTTCTAAGACTTCCTTTTTGCAAATAAAATACCGCATTCACGAGTTCTAGACACACCTAGCCAAGCTCGAAGTTGCCTTCTCCCTAGACGTGAAAGGTTGATAATTTCTGAAGGTTTGGTCCCAAATCCCTATTTCAATTATTTAAATTAATTGTTTGATTTAATACCTTGAAGTTACTAACATGTGTATTGTTTTGATAGAAAGAGATACGAGGCAACAAAGTAAGTTGTTTAATTGCTCTATTTCTTTAGAAAGCATCCTTATATTATTAATTCCTAGTGTCATGTTAGGGTACTTTTATTGCTTTATAGTATCATGTTTAGGTTGCTTCCTATTTCTTATATCATGTTAGGGATAAAGCTTTGATCTTTATTGTTTAGTGACATGCTAGGATTTGTTATTAATCTTGTTAGTATCATGTCTAGGATCTTACTAATATTATTATGCTTTGATGAGAATATTATGATGATGATGATTGTTGTTATTATGTTGCTTGATATTATTATTGTTGTTATTGCTTGATCACGCCCTCTCTCGCAGGATTAAAGGGAATTTGTACTTGTAATCACGCTTAATAAGATAATTAATAATTTTGTTTAGGCTAATATGATTTTAATTCAAGTGATCGCCAATAATAGATTTTGTTGTGCATTAATATTCAACCAACATAGATTAAACAGGTTTAGGATTAATATATTGATTATATGTTAGTCAGAAAGCGCACATGAATATGAGAAGAATAAAGTAGAGGCCTATTATTAGCGCAGGTTCAATCTCTTTTAGGTTGGATTTGTACCTTCATCCCCGATTATACAGTCATGGTTCTAGACCACTATGGAGTTAGCGATCTCATGGATCGTGAAGGGGTGTAACCTTCACCCTGTGAACGGTTTATAAGTTCTTAAAACTTGTTGGCGACTCTTCTGCTTTAGCTTCCTTCCCTTTGGACGCCACCATACTTAACTGTATGATCACAGTGGGGCTCAAGTGTGGGATGCCTGAAATATTTCCTACAGTTTTTGGCGACTCCACTAGGGAGGATTTATATTTTAATTCCTAAAATTTATTTTGGCAATAATTTAGAATGAGTGGATGAGACTCGAAACGTTCTGAGTATTCATGTGCGTAATTTCGATTGACATTATCGGCATAAGCATAAAAAAGGTCCGTATTGGATAGATCATCCGTAATGCGTCAAAAACATAGGATTTTTACACGTAGGAAATTTGGGAAATATCTTTCACAACCCTAGGATCGAAATAATGCTGCGAAAAACTGGAAAATTCAAAGAACAGAAAGCTGCTGAGGCATGTAGGAATTAGCGCTGAGAAAACAGAGCCCGTCGCAGTGCGATGGCTCTGTCGCGTGGCGACAGAGTCATCATCTCGCGACAGACTCTGTTGTCTCGCGCTATGTTCTTCCAATACCGAGCCAGAAATCTACCTTCTTATTTCGCCTAGTTCTAGTACTGTTTGCTCTATTCTACTTCCTGATTGAGTTTTTCTCACTTTTCTAAACCCATATGTGTTCTACATATGGCTATAACCCTCTGGGAATTAACGCTCCATCTACCCAATCAAACGCTCATGGCAACGAAGGGTACATCCGAGTTTGTGAATTCACCAAACCGTGGAAGCAAGTTTAACTTGCGGGGTCCCATCCACACACGCCAACCCTTCCAAAGGTAAGTCTTCCGCGTGGTGCATCCGGATTCATAACCATAGACCCTCTATGACTAACCCTTATCCTTGAATTTTAGAGAACTAGAGCCATGGTTAGGTTGAAACTCATTGCATCATATTGTGCTTACTTGACTACTTGTGCATCTCTTGTTTGTACATATTTACATTAACCGTTTGTTTGACTTGTGTTCGAGTTTAAATAAACTGATTAATGACTAAAGGACTTTGCTTAATTAATTAACCAATTAATATGAGTTTTTAAAGTCTAAATAAATTGATCGAACCTGACTTAGTACGTCTATAGGATTTTCCCTCTAAGGTAGAACACTAGAAACTAACCCAGACTGACGTATCAGCAATGACGCTGAAGTTTGGCCCGTGGCGCGACATGCTAGTGTCCGGTGTGACGCGACAGCAATGTCGCGCCACGACAGGGCTGGCGCATCACGACAATTCCATTGTTTTTACGATGGTCCAGTTTCTTGCCCGAGTCCTCACGCCGAGTCTAATTAATCAGTTTATTAATGGTATAAATCGTATTTTGGTCCTTAATTGAGTCTAAGCACATAGTCCCACGGTCTTACACAAGTCTTAACTTAGTCTTTGTTTGAGTCTAGTCACATAGTCTAGTCGCATGGTCATGACACGAGTCTTGAACATATCACTTACACTCACAAGTATTCACGCACTTTGTATATATCTCTTTTCTCACCATGACCATGTCTTAGGTCCATGCATGAGTCACTCTTTCTGTCATTTGAGTTGGGGGTCCACTCTATTCCTAATTTTTCCATATCTCTCCATCTACATCACCTTTCTATACATATCTCACACTTTCCTTCTTAAACACTTTCTACATTCACATTCCTTCTTCTTACATATTTTCTCCATACATATCATTCTCCTCATTCTTCCATAATCTTTTATATGCATGTTGGACCGAGTTAGAGTCAAATAATTAATAATAAACATCCATGACTCCCTTTTTCACAATACTTGGTCAAGAAGACAAGGGCGATTAATCAAGGATAACACTTTTGTCTAAATCTTACTTTCTGATAAACCGATTCGACAAAAGAGAAAAGCTAAGAAGTCAACGAACTTAGGCAAAACCTTGCTAGTTTAACTGATATGATGAAGACCATTACTCTTCAAGTTAATGACCCTGCGAAACAACAACAGATGGAGCGAATGGAAGAAAGCTTGAGCAAGCTCTCCAATGATTATAAGTATAAAGGAATTAGCTCAAAAGGGGTCTTGCTGGACAAGGAACTTCTTCCGCAGAAGTTCAATGCCAATGACATCCTTAAATTCAAACCAACTGACAACCCTTACTTTCATTTACGAGCTTTCGAAACTATAATTAATATTAAGGGAATTGATAGGAAAGCTTTCCACTTGTTGTTTTCACTATCTTTAGAAACCGTTTGTCAATAATGGTTCTTTTCCCTTGAAAAGGAGAAAACCTCTTCTTGGGATGGCATAATAAACGCTTTTAAAGATTGATACAAATGCAACATCCAAGTCGACACAGACCATAGACAAATTGAGATGCTAAAGCAAAAAGAAAACGAAGGATTTACTTTTTTCTTTAACAAGTGGAGGGAGACTTCCGCTAATATGGTCAAAGTCCCTACTGAAAAGGAGTCTGTAAGGATGTTTATCAAGAACCTCCAAGAAAAGTATTCAAAGCACTTGAAATATCAACACAACTTGAATACTTTCAAGGCTGTCTATTAGATATGCGTTCTTGACCATGATTGGAGTTCAGCAGTATCAACTTCGATCGAAGGACTTATGATTTTACAATTGAACGTGAAAAAAGAAAAATAAGTAAAAACTCTACTTATGAACGTGGCAAGATTTGATAAAGAACGATATACTAATTTAGGAATATCCCAAAATTATAGCCACTAATTTATATGCCCAAGATTTCAAAAATATTTTTTTCAAAATATAATAAGATAATAATCCCATAAATATTTTTTGCTAAAATGTTATGATAAAAATTTCAAAAATATATTTTTCAATATACAATAAGATAATGATACTGTAGGAGTTTATAGGTATTACGCAGCAGAAAGTCATGAATCATATTCATAAAAGTACCTAATCCCAAGAACACATGCATGACACACAAGACACATAATCATACCTTTGAAGCGTGAATTCCACGTAGCAATTTGATTGACAAATCAGGGAGAGAATAGAGCCCCAAGCGTTGCTCCTCTACTTAGTCCACGACCTTCGAACGAGCCGTCCACCAATACTAGATTGGTCGAGTGATTGAGGAAAACTGCTATCACCACCTTTATTGGACTAACCGACCACCACGATCTACCACCACCACGAACCACCACACTGGCGCCAAGGGAGGAGGAGAGAGCCGTGAGATAGAGAGGAGTATGAGAGGGGTTGGTCTCATGTTTGCTAATTAGGGTTTGATCACACTGATCAGATAATTGCATACTACTAGCAAACCCTAGGCACCTAGTCTATTTATAATCCCATTATAATTAGACTAGGGTTAGGAAGCCCAAAACCATTCAATCCACTCCATGTGGCCGGCCATACTAGAGGATGAGGCCCATCATGGGCCTTGTCCTCTCGTGCCCGATCTAGACCCTTTGTGTGACCTTATAGGATCCGTCCAATTGGGCTTTGGGCTATTTTACTAGCCCAAAGATCGTTAGTACCTCTAGCTATGATAAAACGACGACCCAAATGCACGAACTTAATTATCTCCATAATTTGATCCATTTATATATCTAGTAATTGCACACGACGAAGACATAAATCCTTCAATCTCCCATTTGTCTGAGACAAGTGTGCAATATTCAAATTCCTTAAGTCAATATGTGTCGATTTGATAATATGATTGCATCACATGCCGAGATCATATTAATCTACAAATCGTTTCTTGAAATCTGAGTTAGAATTACAAAACCAAATGATTACTGTGTAATGCATTTGAACGCAGCCACGTATTTTCTGAATTCTCCCTCTTCAAGCGGCCATGACACATTTCCTAATTTAATAGGTAGACTCAATCCAATCTTGTGGCAACAAGGCTCCCACTCAACTTTTGAAATAACCGGGAAACACACTTTATAATCTCCAGTTACGGGCAGACGTTTGAGTGTACCACAGTCACAACATCCATTGAATGAAATCAATGTTCCACTCATGTCAAAGGAATCCACTAATATATCCGGAAGCTCTATACTTGAACTTCAAGGTAGGTCAATAGTTCGATCATGCATCATTCATGCATATCCAAGTGATTGACCGAGCATCACTATGCCCCTATAGCCCATGAAACTGCGCTATCCAATCAATTTTACATGCTAGTCCATTTATTGAAATCATTTATGTCCACTTTAATGATTTCGAACTAGGAACTTAAATAATACATGGATTTTGTTCACCTGTGGGGTTTCATTCACCAGGTTATTTAAATAAAGTAACCTGATGAGCCCATCAATCCATAATTATTTTGGACATTTTATTTAATTTCCAAAACCATAATTAAATAAGAGAAATGAAATTTCTATTTTAAACATAATTCTGCAAGCATATGCATTCCTTATGTAATATGTTTTCTCAAAACATATACAACTTGAATTACATAACTTGCTTCAATCCAAGTCTTTAATATGACTCTCATATCTTAGTCTATGGAAGGGGTTTAGTGATTTCTCACTCATAATAAAACTTTGCAGATCACAACATTCCGCTTGTCATTGATCTCATAAATGAGGTGATATCTCATATCAATTTGTTTGGATTTGTGATGTGACCCTGACTCCTTTGTTTTGGCAAAGGTGTCCTTTTAGTCACAAGACAATTTGATCCAAACTTCCTCCTTAACTACTCTTACTGTAGCTAAAACACATATTCTGAAAATGAGTATACAACAGTATTCTGCTTTGAACTATTTCAAGCTTACTGTCCTTCTTCATACAGACACAAAATGTATCTAGATCAACATCTAGAGTCATCTTGCCTGTTTGGTAACTTGCATCCGTATAACCTTTTGACAACTTATTCACTTTTAATATCATTAGCTAGAAAAATTCCTTTAGTCCTTCTCAAGTACTTAAGGATTTTCTCTTTGCAACTTTCAGCATGCTTATTCTGAATTTACTTGAAACTTGCTACACATGCACAAGTCATATGTAACATTTTGCTTTGTACATATCATGGCACATATAGTGGACCCTTTTGCAAAAGCATAAGGTACACTATCCATACAACTCAACTCTATTAGCTTTTGAAGGCACTGAGTTTTACTGAGCATACTACCATGAAACATGGGAAAACATCCTCTCTTAGATTCTTGCTTCATGAACTTGTCAAGATCCTTATCAACATAAGTCTCTCGATGTTGTCCAATCATTCTTCAAGATTCACTTCATGGATCCTAATTCCCAATATGTACTCAACATTTCTTAGTCTTTCATATAGAAACAACTCTCTAACCACTGCTTGACTTATTCAAGCATTGATATGTCATTTCATATGAACTGTATGTCATCTACATACATGACCAAGAAGACCAATTGCTCCCACTAAACTTCTTGTCTCTACAAGATTCCTTTTTCGTTCTTTGAGGAAATCAAACTGTTTGATTACCTAATCAAAACGAATGTTTCAACTCCCTTATGCTTACTTCAATCCATTAAATGAATTTCTGAAGTTTGCAAAACTTTCTGTGAATTCTGGATTTCAAAATTCTTAGGTTGTATCATATACATACCATCAATCAAGAACATTTCATGAAGGTGATTTTGATCTCCATTACTAAACTTCGTAATCGAAATCAGCAATCACTAGAAGAATCCGAATAGGCTTACACATCTAATAGGTTTGACCCTATTTGTAAGACTATCATGGACTAATACATCTTTACAGACATGGAGTCCATACTGGATTTCTTGGATTTAAGCCATTTCTTGAGTTGGCACTTATCCAAAGCTTTCTTGTAGGGCATGGGTTCTAACCATTCCAATAGGAAAATTTTAGAATCCACCTTTTCTCAAGATTTCAACAAACTGTTTGTTTTGATCCCAAGAAACCTACAATAGGTATGAGCAACAATAGAATTATTCTCTTCAACTCTTTGAAGCCTTTCATTCAAGTGGGACAATAGAAGCCTCGCTAGTGGAATTAGCTTGCTTCGACATATGGTTTATCAAATTAGCTGATTTCATATGCCTTCGTCTCTGATGTGGTGTTATCCACATCCATTTGTTGCTCGTTTTGAATCTCATCGAGATCTAACTTTACTCCCACTTGGCTTTGTAGGAAGAGATTTCTTTCTATAAAGACACTATCGCGAGCAACAAACACTTTGTTTCTACGCGATCATAGGAATAATACCTCTTAGTTTCCATGAGAAAACCCATGAAGAACTATTGTCTTATTTAGGGTGCATTATGTCATCTTTGTAAACATTTTACATCGACTTCATAAACCTTAATCCTGTTTAGAAAAGATAACTTTTGGAACATTTCCAAATCACATTTCTTATGACATCTTTTCTACTGCTTTGGTTAAGTTTTCCTGTTTAGTATATTCGCAATTGTTGTTGTAATGCATATCCTCAAACGATATTTGTAAATCATTAAAGCTAATCTAGGATCGAACCATGGCAAGCAAAGTTTGATTCCTTTTTCTACATACACTTTAAATGTAATGTTTCTGGATTGTGAACTAATTCAACAATTCTCTTTAGATGATCATTTACTTTTTGAGTTAAATATTTATCACAACAATCATATTGTGGTGTTAAATTGCTTATCTCAAACTGATTTTACATTTCATTTTGGAATTTTGAACATTTCAATGATTCCATGCTTTACTTCATTAAGTAATTATCGATATATTTACTTAAATCGTTAGTAAAAGCAATAAAATTGTTAAATCTCTTTGATAATCTTAAACTTATGGTCCACATACATCATATGTTTGTGTTCCAAAAGGTCATTTTAGCTCTTTTACCCTTTCAACTAAAAGGCAACTTGGTCATTTCATCTTATCAAACATGACTTCTAGTTCTCAAGTGATTCATAATCAATTGGAATAAGAGTCCACCCAATATAACTTTGGATGTGCAAAATGGTTTATGTGACCTAATCATACTTTGTTATAAGTAAGTTTACTTTAAATCATCTAATTTTGCTTTTGTGATCTACTTATATCAATGTCATAAAACAAAATAACTCATATCTAGCAAAATGAAAACAATTTATTACCTTGGTCATGGATCAACACTTGTCCAAGCCAAGTAAAAACAATTCAGTATTCAAACAAGAAAACCGAAATATTGTCTCATCAAAACTGGAAATTGTTCTAAAATCATCATAAAAAATTTAGAAATTAAAACTATGAAGCTATCTCTGGCCACTCGAACACTTTTAGTGCACCTTTAAGCTCCATTTCCATGCTAGCCTCACTTCTTTACAGCTTCTGAGGTTGATGCTCCATTCTTCTTAAGGAAATCAAGGTATTTCTGGCAATTGCGTTTCCAATGGCCCTTCTTCTTGCAGTAAAAGCATTCACTTTCACTTGCAGCTTTGGGTTTTGGATTCGCCTTAGGCTTCTCAGGAGCCTTGGCAACTTGCTTGCCCTTGCTCTTGGCACTAGCCTTTTGCCCCTTTTTCTTGAACCCCTTTCCCTTTTGAATCATAAGAACTTCCTTCTTAGGTTCCTTAGGGATTTGCTTTTCAGCACTAACCAGCATTGCGTGCAATTGATTCATAGTCTTTGTAGTCCCAGTTATGTTAAAATTCATGATAAACTGGTTGAAACTTTCTGGAAGTGAGTGGAGAATGATGTCTGTTGCCATCTCATCACTGTATGGGTGCCCCAGTTTCTCCATACTTTGAATAAGGCCGATCATTTTGAAAACATGATCATGAACTGTGGCACCCTTCTCCATCCTACAATCCAGAATCTCACGATGGAGCTCGTACCTTTCGACTTAGCTTGTTTCTTAAACAAAGCTTTGAGTTCTTGCATGATTGTGTACGCATCCTGATCCTCAAAACGCTTTTGAAGACTAGGTTCCATGGTAGCAATCATTAAGCAAGTGATAGGCACAGCTCTATCATGAGCTTCCTTGTGCCTCTTGACTTCTGCCGTAGTTGCATTTTCTGACAGAGGTCCTGGCAATGGGGTGTCAATGACATCCTCTCTACCTTCAGATTTAGAATGAGCCTTAGCATTCTTTCCCAAGTGGAAAAGTTTTCTCCTGTCAACCTATCCTTCTCAAGGAATGGTCGAAGATTGTATATATTGTTGTCATTGTGATTACGGCTACCCATCTATGTTAAAATAAGGCAAAATTTAATAATTATGTTTAATTTAACATTAAAGTACCATATACGAATCAATTAGGTAACTTTAAAGCACTTTATTTAATAATTAAATGATCCCAATTGAATTTTAAGTGATTCCAAGATCCTTTATTTGTGTAATAGTTGACCGGACTAAGGCCCTACCATCAAGCATTACATTTTCAAGGTGAGTAAACTCTTTACTGATTACAACTCTTGTAACTCTTGGTTGAATAATTAACCATCACATGCTTAATTATTACCCTTTGCTTCAAGGTTCTAAACGCTTTAGGTAACCTTGTTGAGCATAACTAATTAAATATGTAGAACGTGATCTACCCCAAATTACCCAAGATAACAAGTGGCACTCTGCTGAGGCCAACCCATCACTCATGATCGAAGGATTGTTGGGTATCTAATTGGAAAAGCAATCTCAATATTACTGGGACCTAGATTCATTTATGTTGTGATTATATAGTGAACTCTAGCGCATCATCAATCAATATAAATAAAATCTAACATGCATAATCTACTAATGCAATAAAACATGACATAGTATGACCCCTTAGTCCTAAGAAAACTAGAAATGAAAAGCTCCCACTTGAATCATCATGGATCTCCATCCACCTTGCTCCTTTGGGCCTTCACTTCATGGGCTTCTTTGGACTAACACTATTTAAATAACTAATCTATTTACTTTAAATAAAAGTTACAAAAATATTTAACGGTACGCAGACCGTATTTTAGATTATAAAAATACATCACGATGCGCAGATCGTATTTTAGTATCTATGGGCCATACTAGTCTATATATAGCAACATAATATCATATATTATAAAAGTGCCATATAATAAATCACTCAACATGCTTGTCTAAACTACAACATCGAATGGTTTATAATTAAGGCAACGCATTTCCTAAAATATCATATACTTTAAATCATAATTAGATAATATCATATATTATTCATGACCAATCATAAAATATCATATATTTTAATTTAGGCATGAGATAGAATCAAATCTTATTTTAATCTAGAAAGATAAATCTTATTTAATCTTCCATGATTATCCTAACAACTTTAGGAGATTCTATCCTAATTATTAGCCAATCAAATAATTTTAAAATCAATTATCCTAATCTAATTATGTGATAATCACATTATTTAAATCAATTATTATCCTTTTGGAATATGCTCAGAATATCCTAATCAATCTTATCCATAATTAACCACTTTAATTAGGATAATTGCCAATTTAACAACTTTAAATATGGATAATATCAAATATAACAACTTTTGAATATTTGATTTTGTCATAAAACAAAAGATTTTATCCAAAATAAAAGATCATATTTTCCAAATATTTTATCTTATCCAAAATAAATCATATTTATCTTGAAATAATTTTAAAATAAAATAATAATTTTTTTTGAAAACCGTGAGCCACCACCGCCGGCCACCGTGGTTGGCTAGCCGAAGCTAGCCACGGTGGCTGACTGCCTTGACGGCAGCCACTGCCGCAAGGGCAGCAGTGCGGCAGCAGCACTGACAGTCGTGGCAGCAGCCGTGCAACGCTTGCACGCTGCTGCCCACAGCCACCCTCCAACCTCAGCTCCGCCCTCCCCTTCCCCTCCCTCTTAGACCAGCAGCGGCAGCGGCCACCGTGGCTGTGCCACCCAGCCGTGGCTGCCGCCTCTAAATATTTTTTTTTAATTAAAATAACTTTTATCAAAATTAAATCAAATCAGTCCAAAAATTAAAATTAAATCATCATTCAATATTAAAATTAGGGTTCATCATAAAATTAATCCCAATTTAATTCTAACTCTTAAAATTAAATCAATGATCATACACAAAACATTTTTATGCATAAATCAATCCGATTAAAATTATGAAACATAAAACAAATCGAATTAAATCAAAAATCAAGCACAAAATCATATTTTAGGCTTTGAATTTTCGAAAAATTCGAAATTTAGGGTTAGGGGGTTCGAAAATTTCGAACATTTTAGGGCTAAAATTCGGTCCTCTTCATGGCTATTTGAGCATAATTAAATCACATTTAATCAATTCCAAAAGTTTAATCACATTAAATATAACAATTGAACCATAATTAAATTAATTTCTCCCTCTTAATTGATTATAAAATTAACATGGACTTCAAATTAATCATATTAATATGATCAAGCGCGTTCATGCAAGAGGCTAACTGATACCACTGTAGGAGTTTATAGGTACTACGCAGCGGAAAGTCATGAATCATATTCATAAAAGTACCTAATCCCAAGAACACATGCATAACACACAAGACACATAATCATACCTTTGAAGCGTGAATTCCACGTAGCAATTTGATTGACAAATTAGGGAGAGAATAGAGCCCCAAGCGTTGCTCCTCTACTTAGTCCACGACCTTCGAACGAGTCGTCCACCAATATTAGATTGGTCGAGTGATTGAGGAAAACCGCGATCACCACCTTTATTGGACTAACCGACCACCACGATCTACCACCACCACGAACCACCACACTGGCGCCAAGGGAGGAGGAGAGAGCCGTGAGATAAAGAAGAGTATGAGAGGGGTTGGTCTCGTGTTTGCTAATTAAGGTTTGATCACACTGATCAGATAATTGCATACTACTAGCAAACCTTAGACACCTAGTCTATTTATAATCCCATTATAATTAGATTAGGGTTAGGAAGCCCAAAACCCTTCAATCCACTCCATGTGGCCGGCCATACTAGAGGATGAGGCCCATCATGGGCCTTGTCCTCTCGTGCCCGATCTAGACCCTTTGTGTGACCTTATAGTTCCGTCCAATTGGGCTTTGGGCTATTTTACTAGCCCAAAGATCGTTAGTACCTCTAGCTATGATAAAACGACGACCCAAATGCACGAACTTAATTATCTCCATAATTTGATCCATTTATATATCTAGTAATTGCACACGACAAAGACATAAATCTTTCAGATACCATAAATATTTTTTGCAAAAATGATAAGATAAAAATTCCTTAAATCATTTTTTGGTTATACGATTAGCGTAAAATTGTGATTACCTAACGCAATTGTGTAGGTAATTCATATGAATGTCTTGAGAACGAGCAGATTCCAATTAAAACATAAAACTTAATTTTTTAATTAATGACCAAAAATAGTACGAGTACTAATGAATGCCTTACACACAAGTATATTCCAACTTGATGTGTTTCTTTAAGCAAGAAAGGCAAATATTTTAATTAATGAAGATAATGCTTTGTACTTTTTGCGTGAGTATTGAATATTTGGCTTAAACTTATAATTTTGGTGGCTAAGAGTTTGATTTGTAGGTAACGGAAGATATGAAGATTATTAATCTTTCTCGGATTAATGCTCAACTAGGATTTGCTTTCTCAGCTTAATTGCTCGTCTTCTCGACTAACAATAATTTTCAATAAATCAAAATTTTATTAACCTCCAATGAATAAACTAAACACTACATCGACTATAAATAAGCTAATAAATCTAAAAAGATATCCTAAATTAATTATAATTCTATCCTAGTAAAAACTCTTAATGAGAACTCTATCTTAATGTAACAACCTAAAAGATAAAACTCATGACAACTAACAAAAATATATCCTAAGCCCAAAACAAGAAAAACCCTTTCAAGTGAAAGGTAAAATCTAGATAAGCAATAACCATCTTAATACGTATCATACTCCCCCTCTTGAAAAAAACTTGTCCTCAAGTTTCGTCCTCAAAGCAAGGGATTAAATCGGGAGAAGTAAGAGTAGCACAAACACCATTCCCTAGAAGTACTTAAAAGGTTTCATAACCTATTTTCTCTATAATTTCGAAAGGTCCTTCATCTAATGGCTCATTATTCTTGTGATCAACATGTAGTTTTTGTGCATTAAGTGACAACCAAACCATATCACCCTTGTCAAACTTTGTTCCTCGTCTTATATGCAACACTTGATCGCGTAGATCCTTCTTAGTCTTAGAAGAGTCAAGGATTTCATCCCTACAAGAACTAAAACACGCATGACTAGCATTCTTTGGAGGCGACACATGCTTAGGTGGCATTGGAGTCAAAATAATCCTTTCTTTCCAAACTAAAACGGAATAAACATTAGACTTGCCGTGGTGGAGTACTTCTCTATCGGATTGCCAAGGTCGTCCAAGGAGAACATCACACGTGGTCATGGGAATAGAGTCACACCAAATTTGATCTTGGTAACCTCCTATACGAAAAGATACCAAAGCTTGGTTTTTAACCCAAACTCCACTATCATCATTGAGCCAACTCAATTTATAAGGGCGAGGATAGTCACGGGAAGGTAACTTCAATGAGGTAGCCATGGTCTTGGCACAAGCATTCGTACACGACCCCGAATCAATAATTAAAGAACAAAGCTTATCGTTAACCAAACATTTTGTTTGAAAAAGATTTGAACGTTGTTCATGAGATTGTGTATCTTGTTGTGTAGATAACAAGGACCTTCGTAATAACATAGTACGTGGTTCGGTTTCGGGGCTATACATAGGCATGTTGCTCCAAACAGATGGGTCTTGTAACTCAAGGAAGTCCTCGTGAGTATCTTGTACTTCAACATGACCTTGTTTGCTGCGTTGTTCTTGTTGCGTGACAAATAAATAATGCTCTTCTCGGGTCACCATAACCGTATTAGGGCAATACTTTGCAATATGACCCTAGCCTTGACAACGAAAACAAACGATTGTCTTTGTATTCGGACCATTACTTGAGCTTGGACTATGAGTGTCCTTTGTGGGCTTTGCTTCTTCCGGTGTAGACTCATGAGTAGGACCCGAAGGAGGTGAGTTGGACCTAATCAAAGAAGGTTGTTTTGTTGCCATATATTTTGAACTCCGTTGCTGCCGTTCAACCTTATAAGCAAGGTTACACAATTCATCAAACGTAGTATATGGTTGTAGCTCGACTTGACGCGCAATGGAAGGGTGTAAACCGAGTAGAAACTTGGCATTCTTTTGCTCCTCCTCATCCTTAATCTTACATGCCATATACAATCTCTCAAATTCTTTAATGTATTGCTCTATGGACATTGAACTTTGTTGTAAAGAATTCAACTTGATAAATAAATCTTGCGTGTAAGATCGTGGAACAAATCGCTTCTTCATCTTTGCCTTCAACCTTGTCCATGATTGAATTTTTGCTTTATGGTCTTGTGACCTTCGTGACTGCATGGAGTCATACCAAAGGGATGCATATTTTGTGAGCTTTAATATTGCGTAAGAGAAACGTTTACGATCATCAAAGTTTTTATGATCAAAGATACGCTCCATACGTCGCTCCCAATCCAAGTATGCTTCCGGGTCAAGGTCACCATCAAACACCGGGAGATCAACGAGCTTAAGTTCCTCAGGTCGATGAGGTGTTTGTTGGTTAGGGTCATCGTCGGCATGGTCCTTCACGACTTCTTGTAGCTGCGTGAGAATGGCAGCCATGGAGGTTGTCTCTTCGTCTCGACGTTGAAGGCTTTCTTCTGTTTTTGCCAACCGAACATTAAGTTTCTTAAATTCCTCCAAGAGTGTAGCAAATTCACCTTGGTTGACCATGTTTAATGGACTTTAAATTGCAGCCACACCAATTGATGTGTTTCTTTAAGCAAGAAAGGCAAATATTTTAATTAATGAAGATAATGCTTTGTGCTTTTTGTGTGAATATTGAATATTTGGCTTAAACTTATAATTTTGGTGGCTAAGAGTTTGATTTGTAGGTAACGGAAGATATGAAGATTATTAATCTTTCTCGGATTAATGCTTAACTAGGATTTGCTTTCTCAGCTTAATTGCTCGTCTTCTCGACTAACAACAATTTTCAATAAAAAATTATTAACCTCCAATAAATAAACTGAACACTACATCGACTATAAATAAGCTAATAAAATCTAAAAAGATATCCTAGATTTTATTACGTTAAAAATAGATTTTAAAAAACTATAATTACGTATTCTATAAAAAAAATACACATATTCACAATTATACATACAGGTATAGTATATTTAGGTTTTAAAAATAAATAAAAAAAGGACCAATCATAACATGACACCTCATTATGTTATGGTGTCATTTTTTTAAAAATGACACCATAGAATCATCCGTAATTAACTACATTAATCCAATAAAAAAAATTAAAAAAAAAAGCAATTACAATTAAAAAGAACATCCCAGAACAACCACCACACGCCACCCAGAACCCACAAACCACCACCCACGCAACCCACAACTCACTGACAATCACCCACAACTCACCGACAACCACCCAAAATCGACGAACCACCACCCACGCCACCCAAAACTCACCGAAAGTCGCCCACAAACCACCAAAATCCACCCAAGAATCACGAAAACCACACAACAATTACGAAAACCACCCTAGAACCACCAGATCTGAAACCCAAAAACCAAACCCATTCACGAAACTACTCCCACGAACCGCCCAGAACCATCACCATCGACACCCGCCCACGAAATAACCATCCACGAACCATGAAATAGCCACCCATAAACCACCAACACCCACCCACGAACCACAAAAACCACCCACGAACCACAACTACCACCAGATCTACCGAACCCACCCACGATCTGAGATGAGAAATGACGATGAAGAAGATGATAAAAGATGAGAGATGAAGAAGGAAGAAGATGGGAGATGACAGATGATGATGAACTAAGAGAAGAAGATGGAGGAGAGAGATGGTGGGGAGATGAAATTAGGAATAAATCTAATTTTTTTGGGGGAAAAACTTAGATGATTAAGTTAGATTAATTAGGGTTATAATAATTTGTAATCATGAGTAGTATTATGTGTTAATAATTTTTAAATGAGGGTATTTTGGTCATTTTATCAGAAAAAAGTTATTATATTAGGAAAGATGGAGTTTTGTTGCAAATAATAGGTAGCAGTGTAGCACCCTTTTTTAGTAAATGTTGCAAATAACTGTTGACGGATGTAGTAGTAGTAGTAGTAGTAGTAGTTGTTTCGGGGATTTTTGTGATAACCCGAAAGGGGGGTATGGATTCCCGCGGGAGACAGATCCGGGATGCAACACTCGTACGGCCCGAACACCTGCAAAACAACGGAACTCCGGTTTACCAGAGATCCGCCTCCGACGATCAAGTTAGTGACCGGAAAACGTAATTTTAGAGAGAGAAAGTAGAAAGAAGTGAGAGCATATTTTGGGCATTGTGCCTTTTTGAATTGTGTGTGTGTCCCTTCCATCATGAAATGATGGGGTATTTATAGGGAAGTGGGAGATCATGCTCCTAGGATTTCATAACCTAGGAAGATTGGCTGCCCTATACGTGGTTGACACGTGTATTAGGGTTTCCTTCATGCTAGGCATGTTTCCTTAATGGGCTTTGAGCCCCTCTTTTTCTGATGTCTCTCTTAAGGCCACGTGTCATGCTCTTAATGGCCTTTATTTAGCTGAGCATGATGCCACATGTCGGCTTACTATTGGGCCATTTGCTAGCCTCTCATTTGTCTATAAATCGGGGTAAAAATACCCCGAAACATAGCCCCTCGAGAGGGGTGATTTCTCTTCCCAAGAGGGATTATACCTCTCGAAAATGAATTTATAACTTCTTTGAATTCAACATTTTGTCTAGTTCAATTAAAAAAGGTTTGATTAACTTGGAAAATTTTTATACCTTGGCCGGTATGATATTTTCTAAGTTAATCAATCATAATAATGATTGCCCTTGAACTAGACAAATGTCGATCATTATGCTTTTAAGCCTCACTTTGATTTGTCTTGCGACTAATGGGTTACTTAAAGTACCTTTCTTACAAGGTTTGATTAGCTCTTAAGCTTTTTCAACTCCTCTTATTCATGAGGTTTGCCCTATTTGGTCTATCCTTTTTTAAGGATTATTTTTGGACCTTGGCATAGACATTTTTTCTTTAATGGCCAATTAGGCTTAGATACCTCTTTTGTATTCATTCGGCATATAGTCTAGAGGCTTTCAATTAACTTAGACTAGGAAATGCCGAGAAACATTTAACACTTGCCGAGGGGCTTTGCCTCGTGTCTGTGCCGATTTAGATATAGCATTTGCCGAGATTCTTAGTCTCGTCGTTATGGAGGAATGGATTTTCCTTTATCTTTTCTAGGCGTCCAACGACTTTTTAGTTCTTTGGACTAACCTTTGAGAGGGCCAATTCTCAATAACTTCCAAGTCATATTAACAAGAAGTTTCGTCCCATGCCCTTGTCATTTATGACTCAATTGGGCTCGGACTTAGTTGGGGCGAAAAGATGACCATCTGTTACTTCTTGTCCTTGCCTTCAGAATTCAATTTTGGCGCACAGGCTTAGAATTCCTATATTTTGGAGTACCTTTGAGATTTCTATTCGACATTTCTGCCGCCTAGAATCTTTGTACTTTGAGAGTTTAAGCTATACAATGTGTTTTGCCGAGCAAATTTTCAGAATTATGCTTGGTGTTATACCATCGTATTGGAAATTATACTTGGCAATATTGCCATGTGTATCTTCCATCTTGGATTTCTCCTTGCAGTGGAGCTTGGCATTTGTGCCATTTTACTCTTTTATATGGTAAGTCTTACTCAGACTTAGAAGGGTGATGTGTGAACAGCTCAGCCTCTTCTAGAGTTTTCTACACTCGGACCATATAAAGATCTGTACATTGCCCTATTAAGGGAGGCTTATCTGAAGGTATTAATACATTTATTGGGCCAAAGCCTTATACTAAGGGATGTTTGTCCTTAATTTAATGAAGTGGCTACTCAATAGGGAACGTTTGGACCTTAGTCTTTCCTTATTGCCCCAATGGGGTGGCTTGTCTTTAAAAGACTTGAATAAAATGTGACGGCTTAGCATATGGTATAGTGATTAGGCTGTTAAAAAACTAGAAGGAGCTGCCCTATCTTATTTTGATAGGCTTTCTTCTTTTTTCAATTATGAACTTGATTATATTGTAACAATACCCGAACTTGAAGCTATCTTGTGAGCAATGAATGCTTACATAGAGGGTCGAACACTAAGTAGGCATCTTGAATTCATGGAGGGCCTACTCGGCCTAATTGCATTAGGCTTTAGAAATTTGTTGCCGCTTGCGGTCTTTAGTAATAAGTCGAGGCTTGATTGTCTTCGTCCACTTGGCTGCTCACAAGTGCCGTTCATTTTTCTAAAGGAAGGTTAAAGGAAGGTGGTTTGGTCATTAGTTGGTCGGCACTTTGACTCTTCCAACTTGTCTTCCCAAAAGAGGATTATTTTTTGCTCAAGCTAGGCCTTTTGGCTCATGCATCGGCCAGCTCGATTAGTTGTTTTGCTATCATTTGCGTACTAGCCCCCATCCATTAGGACTTTATGCTTGGTTAGCCTCATGTTCGTTTGATTATTTTCGGGCAGGCCTGATCTTGGTGCTCAATTTCACTTTGTTGCTGGACGACTCTCTAGAGGCCCAACTTCAGATATTGCATGTCTTCATACGGCAAGCTACGTGATTTGGCTAGGACTTTAATGCCTTGCCCTTGATTGATGTTGCTAGATACTAAGTCTGGGTGACTCTTTTGATGCTCCTTGTACAAGCCTTGGGACTCTACATTTGGAAGCTTGGCATGTGCTGCCTAGCCCCTACTCATTCTTCAACAATCGGCTGCCTGCAACTTGGTTGGGTGCTGGCCGCTTACCCCCTGCCCTTGTTAAAGGCTCTCTTGCTTATCATGGGTTGTTATTCGACCATCTTCAGCAATACCACTTGGACAAAGCCTAGCTTGAATACTTTGATTTTATATTCAACTCTTGAATGTCAAGCCCATTATCATAGTCGACACTTCACCAAGTTCAGATGTGAATGTTGCTTCTACCCTGGTATTGAACTGTTTGTGCTATTAACTCCCTTTACAAAGTCCACCTAGAAATGAGAAGGAGGTTCCTTTGCTTAATAGTAGCTCGGTCTCCTAGCTTGGCAGGACAACGTCCGCCTAAAAATGAGAAGGTGCTCCATTGCTCAATAGCAGCTCGGCCACCATCTAACTTCATTTGGCACATTGGCCAATTCATTCCGTGTTCGCCTCAAAGTGGTTAGGATATTGTTTGCTCAATAGCAACTTGGACGCCTAATCCATGACCGATTAAGAGTCTGTCCGCCTGAAATAGCAAAGGAGGTCCCTTGCTCAATAGCAACTCAGACACCTATCCATGGCTGACTTTCAACATGTCCGCCTGAAATTGGAAAGAAGGTCCCTTGCTCAATAGCAACTCGGACACCTATCCATAGCTGACTTTCAACATGTCCACCTGAAATTGGTTAGGAGGTCCCTTGCTCAATAGCAACTCAGACACCTATCCATGGCTGACTTTCAACATGTCCGCCTGAAATTGGAAAGAAGGTCCCTTGCTCAATAGCAACTCGGACACCTATCCATAGTTGACTTTCAACATGTCCGCCTGAAATTGGTTAGGAGGTCCCTTGCTCAATAACGACTCGGACACCTATCCATGGCTGACTTTCAACATGTCCGCCTGAAATTGGTTAGGAGGTCCCTTGCTCAATAACGACTCGGACACCTATCCATGGCTGACTTTCAACATGTCCGCCTGAAATTGGTTAGGAGGTCCGTTGCTAAGTAGCAATTCGGAAACTTATCCATGCTAGACCATCCGTTCACTCGGCCAGGAAGCTCGGACAGTAAACAATTTTTTTTTTTTTTTTTTTTTTTTTTTTTTTTTTTTTTTTTTAAAATCAATCATAATAATGATCAATCAATATTAGTACAACTAGGCATACAAGTGTTTGCTGATTTTCTTCTTATATATTTCACTTGGTCAATAAGCTCCATCAAGTTGATGGCCGCATGAAATTCAAAACATGGACCCTTCCTCAATAGCAACTCGGCCAAGCGTGTGTCCTCCTAAAAGTGATTAGGTGGTTCCTTGCTCGAAGGATGGTTGGACGCCTTGAGTTGGCCGTATGAAATTAGGAACATGGGCTCTTGCTCTATAGCAGGTCGGACACCAACCTCGGCTTCCGTCCGACCATGTATGCTTTCAGGGGCAAGGTTTCCCATCTCACTCGGCTAGGAAGCTTGGACACATTGCTGGCCGTGTGAATTTCGGAACAAGGCCTCTTGCCCAACAGCAACTCGGCCAGGTTGTTGGCCGTATGGAAGCAGGGACTTGGTGGTTTGCGTGATGGGCTACTCGTACACCCTGCCCCATGCTGGCCGACTATCTATACTAGGAGGGGTGTCGTTTGCCATTTAGCTCGGCATATACTCAACTCGGCCAAGCTTCTGTCCGCATAAAAGTAAAGAGATGGTGGTCCTTTGATATGCAACTCGGCCACCACTCAATTTTTTATCTTTTTTGTCTTGAAAAAATGTTTGAAGGCCATTTTCGGGCCCTAAATGAACCCGGATGGCTAAAAAAGCCTGTCAGTCACGACGCAGCTGTGAGTTTGACTTATTGGCCCGTTTCCATTTCCGAAAAGGTATTTTATGAAGCGTTCTAACACCGTGAGCCCGACTAGTAGAAATCATTTCCCTTATTTTAGACGATTTCCTTCGTCGTCAAGTACTTCAGGGACGAGCTTCTACCTTAGCTGTCCGACTGAAATTCATTACATTATCCCTTACTCAAAAGCAAGTCGGACACCCAACTTGGCTCCCGTCCGACCACCTATTCTTGCGAGGACCATCTTCAAGCTTTTACTCGGCCTCTTGGGTAGCTCGGACAGGTTGCTTGGCCGCATCAAAGTGCAAGGGAGGTTCCTTGCTAACAGGCAGGTCGGACGCTTATCAAAGTGCTTGGCCGACCTGCTATGCATGGAAAGGCATGCTTTCCTTTTTCACTCGGACAGGGTATTCGGACAAGCAGTTGGCCGCGCGAAATAGGAGACATGGTGCTTCTTTATAAGGCAGGTCGGACACTCTTTGATTGCTTGCTGCTCGGACAAGCTTGCTGCTCGGACAAGCTTGCTGCTCGGCCAGGCTGATTGGTTGCAGTCGGCTGTTCATTAGCTTAGCTAGGTAACTCGGTCAGGCTGCTCATTTGTTTGGCCGAGTTCCTATGCTTGCAAGGGTGAGGTTACCTATTTCATTCGTCCAGCTCATATTATCATATTATTGTGCTTGGACAGCCAGCCATTATTAATAATTTTTTATTAAACGCTGCTGCTGCTGAGTTTGGTCGGCCAGATTGCTGCTCGGTCAGGTAGCAGCTCAGTCAGGCTGCGTGGTAGGAAACTTATGCCTTGGCCGTGTTGCTATACTTGGAATGGCGAGGTTCCGGATTTCACTCGGACAAGCAACTTGGACTTATTGTTGGCCGCCTAAAATCAAGATCATGATGTGCCTTTGGGTTGCAATTCGGTCAGAGTGCCTTGGCCGAGTTGCTATGCTTGGAAGGATATGCTTCGTATTTTACTCGGCCATGGGTGGTAGTACAAAGAGAATAGAAAAATGCTTTAGTGAGGGGCAGCTCGGCCAGGAACATGGACGTGCTACTTGAACTAGCTGCTCAGTTGCCGAGTTACTATACTCTGAGCCACCATGGTTTGCAATTTCTTCCGGCATTTTTTCTTGTACGACCATTAAAAGCCGCATCTCTTTACTCATGAAGCCGAGCCTTTTTATTTAGCTCGACATTGCAGTCTTGCCGTATGCATTTCCTTAATAGGAGTATCACATTATTCATTTCGAGCTTGCATGTTTATGCTTGAGTCGACATATTTTCCGAGGTTGGTGCTTGATGGCCGTTTACTTTAAATGCCGAGCTGTGTACTTCAACCATGTGTGAACTTTCGAACTAAGCTACCTTACTAGCTTTCATTCTCATTCCAACTTTAAGTGCTCTTTTCGTGCAAATGAAAATGCATGTGAGCTGTACAAATTTTCATCCACGTGACAATGCTTGCCAGCTGCATGATCATATCATATCCATGCTTCATTCTGGCTTTCTATATACTTTAGTATACAAATAATTTTTCTTATATTTCATAATCATAATAGTAGGGCTTAATTTGAACACGACCTCAATGTTGTTACACACCTTTGTACACTCACAAAGTTTTTCGTGTTCACCTTGGCCATTCGGCTTATATACTTTTGTATATATATATTTTTTATAATAATAATAATTTTTTTGGTGGTATTGAGTCGTCCTTTGACACTATCTCTCGGACATACTCATGAAATTTCAAGTATCTTCTCAACTTGCAAATTTCTAAGGACACGTACGCCTAGGCATGTCCTTGCCCTGCTTGGGTAAAAATACCTTGGGCGATTTTTAGGACTTCCTGATGTTCATCCGTCCGTCCATTATAAGGCCGGATGGACTTATCGACCGCGTGGTCTTCATGGCCGAGTAATTTAGCTAGGGAATGCCCCTACAAGCTTTTTAATTTTGCTTGTACATGCTGCTTGGCTGCCCTGTACGGGTAGCTATACTTGTGCAAGCACACTTTCCAATTTTGCTCGTACAGGCTGTGTGGTGCCCTGTACGAGTAGCTATGCTTGTGTAAGCAAGCTTTCCAATTTTGCTCGTACAAGCTGTGTAGCTGCCCTGTACGAGTAGCTATGCTTGTGTAAGCAAGCTTTCCAATTTTGCTCGTACAAGCTGTGTAGCTGCCCTGTACGAGTAGCTATGCTTGTGTAAGCAAGCTTTCCAATTTTGCTCGTACAGGCTGTGTGGCTGCCCTGTACGAGTAGCTATGCTTGTGTAAGCAAGCTTTTCAATTTTGCTCGTACAGGCTGTGTGGCTGCCCTGTACGAGTAGCTATGCTTGTGTAAGCAAGCTTTCCAATTTTGCTCGTACAAGCTGTGTAGCTGCCCTGTACGAGTAGATATGCTTGTGTCCACGAGCTTCTTGCTTTTCCTAGGACGCTTTTCCTCATCCATTTAACAAGTCGTTTGACTAGCTCGCGGGCACACATCAAATAATGTAGCTTGAAGAAAATTTGAAATAAAAATTTTTTATTTGATAATCAATCATAATAATGATCACGACTTTGGGTTTTAGTATTGCCCAAGTCTTATCTTCATACAAGAGTTCGTCTCATTCTCTTAAGAATGATCTAAAAGAATTACAACTTTGCCCTCACATTGGGTTACATTTGTAACGAAGAGTTATATTTCTTGAAAAGGTGTTCGATTATGGCTAAGTGCCATTCCAGATGTGCCTCCCCACAGACGGCGCCAAATGTTTCGAGGATTTTTGTGATAACCCGAAAGGGGGGTATGGATTCCCGCGGGAGACAGATCCGGGATGCAACACTCGTACGGCCCGAACACCTGCAAAACAACGGAACTCCGGTTTACCGGAGATCCGCCTCCGACGATCAAGTTAGTGACCAGAAAACGTAATTTTAGAGTGAGAAAGTAGAAAGAAGTGAGAGCATATTTTGGGCATTGTGCCTTTTTGAATTGTGTGTGTGTCCCTTCCATCATGAAATGATGGGGTATTTATAGGGAAGTGGGAGATCATGCTCCTAGGATTTCATAACCTAGGAAGATTGGCTGCCCTATACGTGGTTGACACGTGTATTAGGGTTTCCTTCATGCTAGGCATGTTTCCTTAATGGGCTTTGAGCCCCTCTTTTTCTGATGTCTCTCTTAAGGCCACGTGTCATTCTCTTAATGGCCTTTATTTAGCTGAACATGATGCCACGTGTCGGCTTACTATTGGGCCATTTGCTAGCCTCTCATTTGTCTATAAATCGGGGTAAAAATACCCCGAAACAGTAGTAGTAGTATATATACTACCTCCGTTAACGGTTATTTGCAACGAAAGGGACATGCGCGGACTCTTAGGCAAAAGTTTTTAAGCATGATTAATGAAAAAATAGGGGTATGTGATTAAGTAAAAATCTTTAAAAAAAAAACTAATTAAACAAAAACCCCATAACCATAGAAATCAACAGAACCACCACCAAAACCCATAACCCAAAACCACCACCAAAACGACCGACAACCACTAGAACCACCAAACCCACCGAAACCCAAAACCCAAAACCACCACCGAAACCCTTCGACGAACCACCAACACCACCCCTGCCAAAACCCGATTAGATGAACCACCAAAACCACCCCCACGAACCACCAAAATCACCAACGAACCACCAAATCCCTTCAACTACCACCAAAACCACCCCCACAAACCACCAAATCCAACCACAAACCACCACCCCCTCGCACCAAGACCCAGACCAGCCGCAGTAACAGGCTACCCACAAACCCAGATTCCCAACCCACAAAATCATACCCACAAACCCAGTTCCCCAACCCACAAAATTGAGACCACTTTCTAGATCTGAAATTGAGTGTCTTTCTTCTTCAATTCATCATGAAAAGTGATTGAAGGAGGAGAGAGAAAGTTAATGTTAAAGAGTATGGAGGAGAGAGAAAGATAATGGGCAAGAGGAAGAAGATGATGAAGGAGGAGAGAGGAAGATAATGGGGACGATGATAAAGAAATGGATAGGGATTGATGATTAATGAAAGATAAAATAAGTTTATTAGATTAGATTAGTTTCTAATCAATTATGTTTTAAGTAGGTAAATGATGTTATAAAGTTTTAAGTAAGGGTGTTTTTGTAATTTCATTTAAAAAAAGTTTCTAAAAATAGCAAGATTTTGGAATATTGCAAATAATAGGAAGCACCTATTTTTAGTAAATGTTGCAAATAACTGCTAACGGAGGTAGTATATATATATATATATATATATATATATATATATATATATATATATATATATATATATATATATATATATATTGAATGGAGTTACTTGTATATATAATCGTATCTTCTTGTTGATCGATTTAGCTTTTAATTATTTTCAAATCTAACATGAGGGGCATACATACACAATTGAATATTGGTGCACCATTCAATCATGAGAGTCAACACACCTAATAAAATAACTTATCACCACTTTTAATTCTATTAACTATATACAAACATTCTTGTCCTAAAGATCAACTAAACATTAAAATGGCAGAAGATGATGATCTTATAAACAAGATTGAAGAGACAACCATAAACGCCAAACGCTGCCAACAAGAGACTCTAGCAACCATCCTTAGAACTAACGGTAGAGTTGGATACCTCCAACGTTACCTTGGCAACACCTATGATCAATTTGATGCGGACGCTTTCCGGCGGCTTGTGCCGTTGTCCACATACGATGACTACGCCGATCATATCGATCGGATGGCCGAAGGAGTCCTTGATGACGATGTTGATGGTTGGCATTTTCTTTCATTTGATCCAATCATATGTTTCTTTCTTAGGTAAACATTCTATGATCAATCTTGATTGTTCAATTTAGTCTTTTTTTTATCCTGTCTTAAAATAAACATCTTTTTATTACTCTTGATTTATTTTTTGTTTGTTTCGAATATTTCATTTGACCAGAAAAACTGTAACAAGGTAAATAATAAAATAAGATAAAAACAACTAGAAAATAATAATGTTTGGTGTTGACGGTAAAGAATTCATGTAAATAAAATAGTAACAGAAGTAGTATAAGATTATAGTAGTAAAACGAGTCGATTATGTGTTATCAGACGGACTGATCAAACGTTTAATTGGGTGATGAATAGCTCAGGGACAAGTGGAATGAAGCAAAAAATGATACCATATTATGATTCAGCATCTTCCAAAGCCGCCTCCTTTTTAGCTCATTACGGCAGCTCTGCCATCCAGCGTAGGTATACCTATTGCGACTGCTTTTTCTTTCTTGTTCTTAAATATGCTAGAGTACTTCCTTTAAAAAATATAATAAATAAATAAATAATAAAAATAAATGCTGTAGTACTATGGTTCTTTTTTCTGCCTTTGTTTGATTTATACATTAATAAATTATGCAATACAGTAATGGGTTTATGTCTCTTTCGAAGCAAGTTCATTAAACTTTATTTTATTTTATTTTATTTTATTTATTACGGAGTATTTACAATGCACATCTGAATAAATTAATAACAAAGATATTCACAGAAGAATATCTTAAAAAATAATATCTGAGAATTAAATTCTTTGAGAATATTTTATTATCTGAGAATTACATTAAAAAGAGAGAGTGAGATAATAACAAAGGTATTCAGACATCAGAAAAAAAAAAAAATAAATAAAATAAAATACCAAAAAAAAAAAAAAAAAAATACCAAAGGTATTCACAGAATAATATTTTAAAGAATACTTCGTCCTTTTCTTTTTAGATGACACATTTCTTTAGTCACGCTTACCAATGCACAAATTCAACCGTTAATATGTTTAATTACCGATAAAACAAAAATTATAAAAATTGATATTTTGAAAATATATATCATAACGAATCTAACAAGACTCATATGACTGTATTTTCTATTATAAATAAATCACAAAACACGGTCAAAGAAAAGTGTGTGAATAGTGCTAAAATCAAAACGTGTCAACTAACAAAAACGGAGGTAGTAATATATATGTCATCATAATAATCAACATATTTATGATATCTCTTATTATCTAATCTACTTAAGTGTAAAAGAACATCATTATTTCAAACAGTTAGAGAAAACTTATTATTACAAGAAGCGAGACAATTTCCAATGGACACTCAATTTGTCTGTGAAAAGTGGCTAGTTGACTATAAAGTCCACAGCCCAATGTAATTTTTGATAATTATCAGATCGAAATTTTTTTGGAAGAATTATAGTCATCTTTCACAGATGACCGATTGACCTTATTGACATATACTTCCTAGAAATTATATTATCACCATGTTCTCTTCCTCAAAAATATTCAGTATGGATTAAAATAATTTAGTGTACTAAAAATATTTTCAATTCATCAAAATTAAGTTAAGTTCAACAAATTTAGTAAAAGTGAATTCTATTTAGTAAGTCTCTGTTCTCTTAACCTTAAAAAAATAATATTAAGTAAAAATAATTTCATTTCAGTAAAAATAAGTTCAGTTCATTAAAAATAATTTCAGTTCAGTAAAAATAAGTTTTCTTAAAGAAGAATTATAATAGAAAATTAGTAAAAATAATTTCACTTCAGCAAAAACAAATTCAGTTTAGTAAAATTAATTTAAGTTAAGTAAAAATAATTTAAGTTCAGCAAATATAATTTTGTTTTAGTAAAAATAATTTCATTTCAGCAAAAATAAGATGAAGAGAACGGGGCCTAACTTTAAAGAATATATTTAATTCGGATTTTTTGACTTTTACCACAAAAAAAAATCACAAAATTGTTTTTTACTACCAAAAATTTTAAAAGTTTTATTTTACCACCAAAAAAAAAATTAAAAATTGTTTTTTTACCACATGCCGTCAAAAACCTAACGGAATATTTTAAATTCTTCTATTTTCGTGCCAAACACATCATCTTTAGGGGTTTTGGGGGGCATTTTGGTTCTTTGGGACCAATTTGAGGTCAGAATTAACAAAAAATGATCGAGAATGCTTCCTTTTACGTGTTTAAAAATACCTCAGTTTGCGTGAAACACGCAAAACGAGACATTTTCGATCATTTTTTTGTCAATTCTAACTTTAAATTTGGGCCAAAGGGCCAAAATGCCCCCCTAAATCTATGAACATCATGTTTTGCGAAATCAAAATTTTTTTTTTTAAAACGTTAAATTTAACGGTTTTCTTGACGGTAGGTGGTAAAAAACAATTTTTAGAAATTTTTTTTTGGTAAAATAAACTTTTAAAATTTTTGGTAATAAAAAACAATTTCGTGTTTTTTTTTTTTTGTGGTAAAAGTCAAAAAATCCATTTAATTCTCAAAAAAAAAAAAAAAAAAAAAAAAATTAATAGGAAACCAGTAAAAATAAATCTTAATCGAATAAAATAATTTCAGTTTAACAAAAATAAATTGAGGAGAACAAGATATTATTTTACTACCAAACTATACAGAAGCTTCTGCGAATTTCCAAATTAGTACCCTCACACAAATAGTTCACTAAGGACTAGTTAGCCCAAATTATTAGTGGCTTAATCACTGTCTCAAGTCATGATAGACGACTAATCTATTATATAATGCTTTCTCCATGTGCATTCCATAGACTTGATGATTATATTACTTGATTGAATGCCTATTAAACTTATGGATAAATTTTTACAATGTAATTTTAAGGGTAAATATTAATTTTCCTATCCCTAATTATATTACTTGATTCAAGGTTATTTTCTTGTACATTCGCTCACAAGATACAAGCACATGGACAAGTAAATACCCTTAGTTGTACCATACGTAAGGTACAAGCGTACAACCAGTTCAATCTAAAGACTTGCCAGAGATCGATCACAATATACAACTGTGTACTACTCCGTATTTGATATTTTAATGTATGCATCCGAGAGCACGTACATGGTATGAGGTGATGTGCAATAATCTAATATCGAACGAGCATTTGCAGGTTGTTCCCCCCAAGGCCGTCGGTCAATAAGAGCCTGTGGTTTCTGTATGCTGGAAATGTCACAATTACTAAAAGTGGGTTCAAGGCAATGGCTGCATCTTCAATACCTTTGTCAGGCAGTAAAGAAAGTCGGTCTCAGTTTCTTTCTACGTGCATAGCTCCTGCAGACGTTGTTATGGGATCGAATTTACAACAGCAGATGTACTGTCATCTACTTTGTGGCCTAAGGAAGTTTGAGGTAATCGATTCCATTCGAGCACCATATGCTATATCTTTGATTAAGGCCTTCTCACTTTTACAAACCAAGTGGGAGCAGCTGTGTAATGATCTTGAATCAGGGACTGTAAGTTCTGAAATTACTGACATTGCAATGAGGGACTCAGTTAATGAACTTCTCTGTGGGCCTGAGGAAGAAATCGCGAATAGAGTTCGATCAATTTGTCAAGAAAAGAATTGGGGAGGAGTTATTGGTAAGTTATGGCCAAATGCTAGATTTGTCAGGTGTATTACTACAGGAAGTATGCAACAATATTACACGAAACTGAAATATTATGCAGGAGATATTCCGTTGTTAGGAGGGGAGTATTTTGCTTCAGAATGTTGTGTAGGTATCAACATGGATATTATGCAACCTCCTGAGCTGACTCATTTCGTTATGCTCCCAACAGCAGCTTACTTTGAATTTCTTCCATTCGATTTGTACGATATAAATGCTTTTGCAGGTACAGAAACAGTTGATTTTTCTGAGGTGGAAGTGGGAAAGATGTATGAAGTTGTTGTGACAACTTACAGAGGACTATATCGTTATCGTCTTGGTGATGTTGTAAAAGTCGTAGGATTTTATAATTCATCCCCTGAATTGGAGTTAGTCATGAGGGCTCCTAAAAATCCTAGCGAAATTTTAACTGAGAAAGACTTGTTTAGAGCTATTCAAAACTTGGAGCTTGCAGGAGGAAGTTTGTTACTTGGGAAGTTAGTAGAGTTCGCCGGTTTTATGGACTTGGAGTCAAAAGCTAAACAAGTGAAGATCTTCGTCGAGTTTGCTCACGAGTGTATGCTTCTAGACAAGGAGAAGGAGAACGAGTCAGTTTTGCTTCTTGAAAGTTGTCGGTCTACTATAGAAGATGGTTTGGGAGCTATGTATAAATGGAAGAGAGGGAATGGTGAAATTGGAACTTTGGTGCTATCAGTTGTTCAGCCTGGTACTTTCGACTTGTTACTCCATAAGACCGTTGAAAATGGTGCTCCCGCTAGTCAGTATAAGCCACCTAAAATCATTAGAAGTCATGGGATTGCTGACTTCATGGATGCGAATTCAGCTTTAACTGTAGTTTTCAATTAATAATCAACAAGAGATGTATACATGTTAATCATTACAATCTGTGTATTTGACAATTTGTGAATCTATGTGTTATACATGTTTATTGTTGTTGTAATTTGACTTTCTAATGAAATTTCTTTTTCTGATTTATGACAATATTATCCTCTTGTTTCCGGCTTACATTACCAAGTGAACTAACCTGAAGAAATTTTAAAAACAGAACCATCTATCAGTTAATGTGATAAAGTTCAGTTACCAAGCTTCCATATACATGATCATTGTTAAAAAAATTAGTGTACATTAGCTGTCCTAAACTACTACTTCATCACTAATTTAAGCTTCTGAGTATTTAGAGTATTCTTGGAGTCTGATAGTTTTTGTCAAGGAAAATTTTCACTTATTCACGTATCAGTAAATTTGTATAATTGTATACATTCTCTAGTAAAGGTTTACACATTTCTAACAAGGGTTTCTGATGCCTTTGTTCTATCCCTTTGAAAATTGATATGAATTCTCTCACTATCCATTAAGGGCAACTTGGATTTCCTCCAAAGTTCTCCCATTTGTTTCAGGCACGACCATGATGACAAAAATGATGCCAAGTGCATTAGTTGCAGCAAAGATAAGGAAGGTACCTGCCAAGTACAGAAAACTATGATCATGAATGTGCAGTGTTTATAGTATTGTAAAGTATATATAGTACATATATTGCTTAGTTGTTTCAGTTGTAAATAGGATCCAAAGTTGAGCTGTGATGTACCATATGAACTCCATTCCATCAAAAAATTGAATGTATAAGAGACAGCCCAAGACCAAACCAGTTGACGAGTGTTGCCAGGCTTCCGGCCACTCCTTTTACATTTATCGGGAAAATCTGTCATTTATAAAAAACTTCTCAGTAGATTGCTGACATTTACTATCTTAATTAACAAGAACAAATAGTTTGTATGGTTTGGAAGTACCTCTGACATTACAACCCATGGGACCGGACCCATTCCTATCGAATAGAACGCTATGTATACCTATTTACACTCATAAAAGAAACATTTGTGAGCTTGACATGTACAAAACATTCATGAGCAGTATTTGAGAAACGTTTCTTTTGTAGCAGCTAAAACTCTGCATACCAGTATACCAGTAGCTGCAAGTATACCTCCTGCTTTTGTGGATTCCTGGTGAACCTAATTTAGAATGAAAAGTAGCATTTCAGTGGTTACAAGTGCATTGCAAGTCATCGACTTTTATATATGAATTATTACATATGTTACCTTGAGGTAGAATGCAACTGCAGTGAGAAAGCAACCTAAAGCTGATCCTGTCGCCGAAACCTGTAGCAAATAAGATTAGTTTCCCAAGTCGTCAAATGTAGTTAATCCAAGTGGAATTTCTTTAAGGATAGAGGTAATCTTTTACCAATAGTAGTGGCTTTCTTCCAGCTTTATCAAACAACGTTGCTCCAACAGATGGAATCACAACCTGCAGAGTATAATTCTTAGGGAAGTGACTACAGACATAATGGAATCACAGCCTTTAGGAACAGGGATGTTTTGCCTCAAACCTGTAGTAAAGCGTATATGACAGTTCCAATCTTTGGGGAAAATCCTGTTGCAAAAGCAATTAGGTTCAACTGTTCAAGGCATCTTTGAAAATTTTATGGGAAAGTTGTTCAAACTTTACTGATGGCTAAGTATGGAGTAAAAGGTGGTGTTAATGGTAAGCTTATAAGTAATTGGCAAGGAAAGTCCCATTTCAAAGTTCATGGTAATGCTTCTCCACATGTTATAGCGAAAAAGATACTTGGAGATACTTGTGGGTATGTAGAGTAACATTGCCATGATCAAAATTTCCTTTCAAATTTAAATACAAACTCACTAACATTAGTACAGTACTATTAATTGCCGCCTTTCAGACTGTTAGTACATTCATGTTCTGTTTTGAATAATTAAAGTCCTTTTACCTGCTGTCTCAAAAATTTTGCTTGCATAGAAGCAAATTCCATTGATTCCCCCAAACTGTTGCAACACCATTAATCCAACTCCTGCCTGGCACAACAACCATTAAACTATCGTCTCAAGAAGCAGTAACACCTCATTGTAAGTAAACTATCAGTACCAGTAAAACTTACAATGACAGAACGCAGATATTTCTTTTGAAACAAGTCAAATACGTTAGCTTTTGGGAGGTGATTGAGCTCCTCGATACAACTCTATCAAATAAAAACACACATGAGTCCGTAATTCATATGCTTAGACAATTTCATTTTCAATGTGAAAAATAATTTGCTGACACAATACCTGGATCACAGCTACCTCATGAGTTATATCTGTATCCTGGCCTCGAAGTTTTTGAAGTGCATATTTGTACTCCTGATTTCCTCTTCTTGCCTATATCCATATCCAACGGGTTTTCAGTTTTCCATGTTATCATGTATAGCATATTATGTTACCTATAGTTTATGTATTCGTACCAGCCATCTTGGTGACTCCGGAATAAGAAACAAACCCAAAGTCATAATAGCACAAGGGATTAGTCCTGCATCATATCATATTTATAAGTTACTTCTTGGCTGAATTGTTAGCTTTTCCTTAATGATCAGGTATGCGGTTAATGCTAATGTTCTCCATGATACTACTATCCCTATTATAAATGCCACTGAGACCCCAGCAGAGATCATGACCTGTATAAGAAATTAGAGCCAGTAAGTGCAAAGCCGCAAACCATGGCCAATAAGGTTCTACATTAACCCCACTCGGCCCCTAGAAAGTATATTTGGACAGAACTCTAATATTTTGCTTAACAAAAAGTATCTTCAAAAGTAAATATCCTTTAAAATGTTCTTTATAATTTAGAAATATCTTGTAAATTTACCTGATTCAGTGTTGTAAGGGCTTCTCGAATGTTTACAGGTGATATTTCAGCAATGTAAATAGGAACCTGTAAATCATAATACATAACACCGACATTTAGTTGAGCTCAAATCAATAGTTTAAAGATGAATAAAGAACATCAAAGATTACGAAGTATTACAGAACATACTTACCACATAGGAGAAGGCACCCATTCCATATCCTCCGGCTAATCTTCCTATGTCCAAAACAAAAGTACTCTGCTTTTCATAGGATAATATCTTAATAACTTATTTCATTTTATTTAAACTACATTAATTAGTAATTATTCATAGTTTAAGAAAATATTAATCTGAACCTCGGAAAAATATATAGCTAACCACCCTGCTACGCAGAAAGTAGCATACAGACCCATTGCCTGCAAATAATCAAATTCAACAAGAATTTAAATATGCGTCATAGAAGTTGTCAGCCTGTGACATAGTTCCTGATAATTTCTGCTTCATACCCATTTTCGACCAACAAAATCAGCTATCGGTCCACTTGTTATAGCACCAAACATTGCACCAAAAGTCAGTATTGAACCAAAAAGTGAAAACTGCATGAAAATCAGGAACAAAAACAAGCATCTTAGGATCTTCAGGCACATCAGAACAGCTAAACCGATACTGCAAACTACACGTAGAAGCAGACTATCAGCAAACCTCAGCAGTAGACAGATGAAGTTCTGCAGTTATTGCAGACTGTGTAGGAGAAGAGTAGCCAGCCTGAATATCAACCCCATTACATAAGTTAATAATCCGAGTGAATGTACAGAAAGATACGATAGCTTACAGATCGAGGCAGACTAATTGGAAGAACACTTACACAAGCTCCAAACTGGTACGAACCACACACTGCAACACAAGTGCTTAAATAAACCATCCATGGATATCCTTTGCTACTAGCCTTGCCTTTTTTACATCCGCCATCGATGATGCTTTCCTTATCATGTATCTTTGGCTGTTGTACCTCATCTTGTTCGCATTCAAGTCCTCGCTCCACATCTTTTCTAGCAGCCATATTATTTTTATGGCTTTATTTAAAAACTGGAGAGATACATAGACTATTAATTCAGACTTGAGCTTGTTTAATTCGATTTTTTTTTTTTTTTTTTTAAACGGTTTTGAAGACGTAGTTTTGAAAATTACAAACGAGTGTCCTCATATTTCTAGCAGCCATTTTCTTTTATCAGTGAAACAACTGCAAATAATAACTTACATAACAAAAGTAATTAAATGACAAAATATAAAAAGAATACCTTAACTGGATATAAAGTGGTGACTCCAATTAGCCAGTTATTTGCATCCTATAGTACATAGCTTATAAAACATGTAAATATGTAATACTTAATGTAACAAATTTTTTTGTATGGTCGTCCTTTTATAGTATAGTTGGTTCATATTTGCCCCACAAATCAAAAACATTTGATCTTGACACGCATATCATTCTAATATTCTATGGAACTATGATCTGATTTGGGAATGCAAAGAGTGTTAGAATCTTTTTGAAACAAATTTTGGTGATTCCTTTTTCTCTAAGAAATTGTACGAGTGAATTATACTAGTTACAACTTACAACCAACACCTCGTGTACGTAATATGTTACAGAAAACATGTTACGTGTCCAACACTTTGATAGTTTGATTAGGCAAACATAAAAAGTACATGATCACTTAGCCCCATTTATTATAGCTGTGGTTTTACTTGAAATTAGATTTATCATCGTGATTCAAAATAAAATTATTTATTTTTTATTTAATATATTATACCGTAATTTCCTTCAAAAAAAGAATATATATATTACACTATATTTCGTAATTGACACTACGCTAGAGTATAACCTGACCTGAATAGATTGGAAACTAAATCGAAAAAAAAATAAAAAAATTCTACCTGAATCAGACCTTAAATGAACCTAACATTACTAATTAACATTTTGTGAATACCTCTTAAAACAATATATACACTTTTACTTTAATTTATTGCTACATTATTCAATGTTAACAAGAATGGACTATTCTAAATGGAAGATGATTTTTGAGACAATTCGAAATGAACGATAAAGATTGCATGATGAAGAGAAAGATGGTCATATTAAGAGAAGTTGGTTTGTTTGTGGCCTAGTGGGATTTGATGGGTTACAACTCAAGTAAATTTAAGAATCATATCATATCTTTTCAGGCAAAGTTGAGAGAAATATATATATTTAGAAACAAGAGCGCTTAGCATATATACTTATTATTGTTATTGATATGGCTATTCAGATTAAAGATGATTATTGAAGGTATATGGAATTGTATTGGATTCTTTTTTTTAGTTTGTCGATTTATTGTGATCCTAAATATATTGTTATTATATTGACACAAAACTTGGTATTCAACAATTGTAGTCATACATAACTTTCCATTTTTTGCAAGCATGCATATGTATGATCATCAATTTTTTTTAATTTTTTTAATTATATATTTATATTGATATGGATTTTAATGGGTATAACCTTCAATCTCGGTTGAAAGGTTTGAAATCTTAAGTCTCAGTCAAGAAACATTATGCTACACAAGAATAAACCTAAACAAAGCCAAGAATAATTCACAAGCACAAGATTACGAAACCCTTAAAAATTTCCAAGCGCTGAATTGATTTTTATTAAGAGCATAAACACCTTTTAAACACCTTTACATAGGCTACAAATAAGCACTAAGATTTCTAAACTTAATTTCTAAACTCACTACTTAACAAAATAAATTACAAGATTAAATAAGGAATTAATTATATCCTAAAAATGCTTAAAGCAAGCAAAACCCTTTAAGTGAAAGGGTAAAACTTGTAAGCAAATCTATGAATAGCAACTACTAAGAGATAAAAACTACTAATAGAAAGTTCCAACAGAGATAAGTTTCCCATCATTAATACGTATCAGACACGTGCTTTAAAAAGATCATCAAGTTTTCATAGTGTAAAAAAATTATTTTGGCAACTTCTTAAGAATTAAATATTGCTAATAATGCTAACATAAGGGTAAAGGAAGCATATATATGAGCAAAATGATAAATTTAGACACTTAAATATATCTCATACCCTAGTTAGTACTTTTTTTAACAGTAAGATACGAGAGATCCTCCTTCTATCACAGGAGGAGGGATGAAGAGTCAAACCCAAGTCACACTTGGGGGAGATGGAGGGGACTAATTATCCCTCCACTCCTCACTCCTCACTCCTCTTCGGTGCTTAATTAACAACTAAGGATTGAAGAACTTATTGTTTAATTAGTCTTATTTTGTGAATGACGTTGAGGCATGTAATTTTTATGCATACATCCTAATAAAACTGAACATTTAAGAATACAAAATTCAACATTTCTCAGCTCGATACAAAACTACATATATTATAAATCACTAGAAAAAAAATAAATAAATAAATAAATATTTACAAAAATGACGTTATTATTATTATTATTATTATTATTACTTCGTATTATAATAATATTTATTATTGTTATACTCCCTACGTTTTCCTAAGTTCTACTACTTACTTTTTATGTTTTATGACACGTTTTCCTAAGTTCTACTACTTACTTTATACGTTTTATGAAAACATTTTATTCATTTTTTATCAACTATAACACCACTTTCAAGACCCAATTATTTCAATTAATCCCTTGTCTTTTTATCTCTTTCGCCTTTGATTTAAACCAAAAGTAGTCATATGCATGGTCCCAAATTCCACTTTTTCTTAGTTTTTGTTGATACAGTAACCGAGTAAACTTAGAAAATCAGAGGGAGTATTAATTATTATTAATATTATTATAATATTAATATTTGTTATTATTTTATTAATTATTTTTATTAGTAATTAATTTAATGTTCTCTCTATTCTTTTTTTTCAACTTACTTTTCATTTTTTGTCGTTTTTTATATTTTACATATTGCTTTATTCTATTTATGGCAAACCCCTTTTACCATGTTACACTTTCAACTCTACAATAATTACACCTTTTCGTACATTCTCTCTCTCTTCAATTTTTTTCTTACACAAACCCACCTTTTATACTTTTTCTTAAATCCAATTCAATATTGCACTTACATTATTCAACAATTTCTTAAATTGAGTATCTATAGTAAACGTATCCCAACCTTATAAAAAGTAGAAACATACTCTTATGAATAGTGTAATGCCAATTATACCCTTCAAAATGTGTATTTACATACATATCCTCATTAATATGTAGATGCTATTTTAATGAATAGTGTTTAGACAACTATACCCTCTAAAATATTTATGTACTTTTATGCTTTCATAAATGTTAGTTGTCTTGAACATTTATACCACCTAAATATAGTTGATTACATATTTTCTCTTATTGTTTTTTTTTAGGAAAAATTTCTCTTATTGTTAATTTAACTAATTTTGTGATTTAAAAGCCAAACCAAAAAAACCTTCAAGATATGGCTAGCTATGACGCGCGCATCGTGCGCGTTAGCTGCCGTAGTAGAAATTAAAAGAACAAAAGTAGCAAAGTATTAATTAATACTAATGATAATTATTATTATTAATTTATTAAGGATCTTGCAAGGGTGTTAGATAACCATTTAAAATATTTCTTAAACTTTATTCAAAGAAGAATATTTTCTAAAATGATATAATATGGAAATTAATGTTCATTTGAAATTAATGTGTCTACTTTTTAATATCTTATCCAATTTCCTCGGGCTATTCATTAGCCTTTGCCATTTATTAATTATTATTATTAATTAATTAATTAATTTATTTATTTATTATTAACAATGTTATTATAATCACAATTATTATTATTAATTAATATTTAAAATATATTAAATATTAGTTATATTGTTATATTAATTTACTAATCAATAATTATTATATTATTAAAATCTTTATTAATAAATACTTATTATTATTATTATTAATCATTATTAACAAAAATTATTATTAATAATAATTGTATAAATAATAATAATTGTTGTATTAATAAATATTAATCATAAATTACTAAATTTTAGTTGACTTTTGTTCAAATTGCAAAAAATTACTGCTTCATAAAATGTTATGGATTAGTTTAATAATCTACATCACTTATTCAAAGATAGGCAGTATTTGGACCAACAAAAAATCTATTTTTTCCCCTACAAACTCTTCAAAATGTCCAATTTAATTCGTTTGTGTGTTTTAAATTTTTTTATCCCATTTTAATTTATGTAATTAATATTCCATCCCCTTTTTATTTCGCTAAATCCCTAAATATACTCAAAGATAGTTGATATACTGATCTTGTACGAAGCAACTTCCGAGAAGAAAATTAATTATGAAATATAGGAAGTCTCATTTAGCAAAGAGGTGTGTTTGTCGAAGCAAAAGGAGTTAATTGAATTTTTAGGTATGAGATTAGTTGATGAGCACGAGAAATATTTAGGAGTTTCTTGTCTGACCTTATTTTTTCTAATCTAATCTGTTTTGAACTTATTTTTCATAAATAAACTAGTTAGTGGTCTGGGCGATGCCCCGAGTTTGTTTCTCCTCTTTTATTTTATTTTTTAATTTTTGGTTGGAAGATAGTGGATATCTGTAGACACCCATTTGTGTCTCCCCAAAACCAAACCCAGTGATGAATACCTGTCACGTCAAACCATAATCGAATGAGGTGAAAGTGTGAAAAGTCAAGTGATGCGGTTAGTTTTTATTAAAATCCTTCTTTCTGTTTTCGAAAACCCACTCTATTTTATGAAAACGTTCAATCCAGTTTATTTTGGTCCATGATAAGGGTTCAATAATGGTTTAGTTGGATGGGGCTTTAAAAGACCTTTCCAACGATATATTATAAGCCCAATTCCGATGAATAATGAGGAAGTTATGGCCAAAATACTAAAATGGGCCCAAACCGGATTTTACCTACGACCCAATGATCATGAGGAGGGTCCGAAGGTTTAATCCTATTCCTAAAATAATTAGGATTGATTAGAATCTTCTATAAGTTTCTAAAATATCTTAATTATCTGTTTTTGAAAAGATAAGATCAAGGAATTTGATTTGAATATAAACTTTCCTTTTTTAAAACTTTCCTAATTCTATTCGAATTTAAAGATGTTCAAAGATAGTCAGATATTATTTTCGTGCCTCATATTTTTTATCCAAATTTTATATGGTTGGATAGATCTTGAAATTATCTTTCCAATTATATATTATAATAATAAATCCGAGCTATAACGAAAAAGATATTAAAGATATACGAAACTCTATCCAAAACTGACACCCGTCCTACTATTTCGTCCATATATTTTTATCTACAAAATATTTTAATCTGGTTCTAATTGCATTAGAAAGTAGACTTCAAGAGCTTTCCAACGACATATTATATGACTTATTTGGACTTCTAGATCAAAAGATATGATAAAAACAAAATCCGCAAAAAACTGTCTTGTCGCGAAACGACAGGCTTGTCGCCTCGCGACAGGATAAATTTCTGGCGACAAGGTCGGTTTGTTAGCGACATAGTGGAGTTTTATTCCTTATCAAATTCTATGATTTTCTGGACTATTTTCCTATAAATAGGGTCCCGAATCTCTGTTTTTCATTCATGAACTCTCATGATCTCTTATCATCTTTTATCAATTCTCCCAATCAATTCTCTCTATTCTCTCTTTTGAGCAATATAGATTATTTTTTCTCTCTATTTCTAAACTAGCTTTTTTAATACAATATTCCGCATTCACAAGACTTAGAGTCTCTTAGCCAAGTTCGAAGTTGCCTTCGCCCTAGACGTGAAAGGTTGATAATTTTTGAGGGTTTGGTCCAAAACTAGTCAAAACTTTATTTAATTTGATTTCAATTTAATTCTTTAATTATTCTTTATTATTTTCATTGAAGTTACTAACTTGTGTATTTTGTTATTAGAAAGAGGTACGAGGCTTCAAAGTATGTAATCTTATTACTCTCTTTCAATGTAGAAAGCATGTTTATTATTGATTAATTCCTAGTATCATATTAGGATGTTATTTAATGCTTTCTAGTATCATGTTTAGGTTGCCTCTTATTATTTCTAATATCATGTTATCATGTTAGTGCCATGTTAGGTTTGAAGCTTTGATCTTTATTGCTTAGTGACATGCTAGGATTTGTTATTAATCTTGTTAGTATCATGCCTAGGATCTTGCTATTATTATTGAGCTTTATTATGCCTTATCATGTTATTATCATTATTATTTCTTGATTTATTATTATGTTGCTTTATATTTTATTGTTATTGCTTGATCACACCTTTTATGATTGTTAAAGGGAATTTTTACTTGAAATCACGCTTAATAAGATAATTATTAATTTGGTTTAGGCTAATGTGATTTTAACTCAAGTGATCGCCAATAATAGTTTTATTTGTGCATTAATATTTCAACCAACATAGATAAACAGGGTAGGTTTAATATAATGTTTGTATGTTATTCGAAAAGCGCACATGAATACGAGCAGAACAAAGTAGAGGCCTATTTTATAGGGCGGGTCCTTTCTTTTGTAGATTGGATTCGTACCCTCATCCCCGGACCCTATTTGGTTCAAGACCTTATGGAGTAGTTGATGGTCCTTTTGGATTGTCTTTTGGGTTTACAAGTTCCTAAAACTTGTTGGCGACTCTTTTTGCTCTTTGTCTTTCCCTTTGGAACGCCACCGTACTTTAGTGTATGATCACAGTGGGGTTCAAGTTTGGGGTTATCATAATGTTTGAAATATTCCCTACAATATCACTTAAATATTTTTTTATCATTTTTTTTTTTGAAATTAATTTTTATAGATTAATGTTGGTATAATACTTTTTCACATCTAAAAAATATTATAATATGATATGAAAACTTTATATAAATAAATCAAATTAATTATAAGAATCCTATGAAGTTTTTTATTTTTTCTTGTAATGTTGGTTTCTTATTATTTGCATGAATTTCATTGATCTTGTAAAACATTGATCTTACTTTAAATGGTGTTAAACATACCAATCATGACATTCTTCATATTCAATTTCATGAAACTTAATTAGCATATACTACCTCCGATTTTTTTTAGTTGCAACTTTGAAATATTTTATATCTCTTAAATAATACCCCAAAGTTGCAACTACAAAAAAACTGGAGGTAGTATTTGTTTTCAACTACCTCTAGCATACGTAGTGATAATGAAGAAATTTACACTAATATCAAGAGTTTTGAGTGAATTTTTTAATATCAACCTGACTATAAAGCAAATCAACCAATGGAATCTCATATTGAAATATAGCAAATCGTACATATTACACAATCATTAAAACAAAATGCAAATAATAGCATAAAACACATATAGGTCATAATTAATTTGGGGTGATTTATTGTACATGTAAAATTAAGCATGTAAAATGCATCTGCTGCATGCCAAATAAGATATTGTAAACAAATTCGCACTAAGACAATCTAACCTAGCTAGTAAAATGTTTCTCCAAGACTCCAAGAGGTTTGACCGTTTAGTGTATCATTTCCTTGGTCTGATTTATAAGGAAGAATTTATTGAATACATATCGGTTACAAATTGAAAGGGTCAAAACAATTTAAAAACATTGTAATTGTTGTAACTTTTCATCTATCAAATTGAGCCCAAAATAAATACAACCGGTTACAAAAATTAATTTAGGTGATGAAAATTGATTGATTGATTTAATTAATTTTTTTGAAACAATTGATTTAATTAATTTATTATGTAATTGTAGGGAATATTTCAAGCATTACGATAACCCTAAACTTGAACCCCACTGTGATCATACACTAAAGTACGGTGGCGTTCCAAAGGGAAAGACAAAGAGCAAAAAGAGTCGCCAACAAGTTTTAGGAACTTGTAAACCCAAAAGACAATCCAAAAGGACCATCAACTACTCCATAAGGTCTTGAACCAAACAAGGTCCGGGGATGAGGGTACGAATCCAATCTACAAAAGAAAGGACCCACCCTATAAAATATGCCTATTATGTAATTGTAGGGAATATTTCAAGCATTACGATAACCCCAAACTTGAACCCCACTGTGATCATACACTAAAGTACGGTGGCGTTCCAAAGGGAAAGACAAAGAGCAAAAAGAGTCGCCAACAAGTTTTAGGAACTTGTAAACCCAAAAGATAATCCAAAAGGACCATCAACTACTCCATAAGGTCTTGAACCAAACAGGGTCCGGGGATGAGGGTACGAATCCAATCTACAAAAGAAAGGACCCGCCCTATAAAATAGGCCTCTACTTTGTTCTGCTCGTATTCATGTGCGCTTTTCGAATAACATACAAACATTATATTAATCCTACCCTGCTTAATCTATGTTGGTTGAATATTAATGCACAAATAAGACTATTATCGGCGATCACTTGAGTTAAAATCACATTAGCCTAAACCAAATTAATAATTATCTTATTAAGCGTGATTTCAAGTACAAATTCCCTTTAACAATCATAAAAGGTGTGATCAAGCAATAACAATAAAATATAAAATAAATATCAAGCAACATAATAAATAAACAATAAACAATAATGATAATAGCAGGATAAGGCATAATAAAGCTCAATAATAATAGCAAGATCCTAGGCATGATACTAACAAGATTAATAACAAATCCTAGCATGTCACTAAACAATAAAGATCAAAGCTTTAAACCTAACATGGTACTAACATGATATTAGAAAGCAATAATAACATCCTAACATGATACTAGGAATTAATCAATAATAAGCATGCAATCTACATTGTGAAAGAAAATAGAGAGTAAGCTAATCTACTTACTTTGAAGCCTCGTACCTCTTTCTAATAACAAAATACACAAGTTAGTAAACTTCAATGAAAATAATAAAGAATAATTAAAGAATTAAATTAAAATCAAATTAAATAAAGTTTTGACTAGTTTTGGACCAAACCCTCAGAAAATATTAACCCTTGCACGTCTAGGGCAAAGGCAACTTCGAACTTGGCTAAAGGATTCTAAGTCTCGTGAATGCGGAATATTGTATGTAAAAAGGTAGTTTAGAAAGAGAGAAAGAAAATAATTAAGCAATATTGCTCAAGAGAGAAAAGAAAGAATAATTGAATGTGAATTGATGATTGTGAATTGTTTTTGAAAACAGGGATTCGGACCCTATTTATAAGAAAAATAGTCCGGAAAAACATAGAATTTGATAAGGAATAAAACTCCACGCTGTCGCCAGGAATTAACTCTGTCGCGACGCGACAATGTCTGTCGCGAGGCGACAGGGTCTGTCGCGCGGCGACAGACTTGTCGTTTGGCGACAGCCTGTATTAGCGCGTTTTTCTTCACGCGGAATCCGATCTTTAATCAACTTGATCTACGGAATCCGTACAGAAGATAAAATATATATTTTTAAGATAATAAAACGATATTTTATTCCAAATAAAAATCTATTAAAGATAATTAATTATTAAATCTAATAATATTAGAATTAAAAAGAACCTTCTAGAAACTTCTAGAAAACTATAATTAATCCTAATAATTTTAGGAATAATAATTAACATTGGGCCCTCCTCTAGATCATTGGGCCGTATTTAAAATAATTAACCAGGCCCAGTTTAGTATTTTGGCCATAACTTCCTCAACATTCATCGGAATTGATCTTATAATATATCGTTGGAAAGGTCTCTTCGAGCCCCATCCATCTACACTATTATTGGACCTCAATTATGGACCAAACTAAACTGGTTCGGCTATTTTCAAATAAATAAAGTCATTTTCAAAAACAGAGAGAAAAGAATTTAATAAAACTAAACCGCAACACTTGACTTTCAAATCACTTTCACCTCATTCGATAATAACACAACGTGAAAGGCATTCATCACTGGGTTTGGTTTTGGGGAGACACAAATGGGTGTCTACAGAAACCCGCACTTTGACTGAGTTTGAAGAAACTTATGTTTCGAAAAACGAGAGTCAAAGTATCGATAGGGACGGAGAATGATTCAAAACGTTCTGCAATTCCAAATCATTCTTATAACGCCGATACCTGCAAAACAATCATCAGTTAAACAAATAAAAGAGTTAAGAAACGCGTATCTTGCACCGTCGCGTACACGTCTTTAAGCGTAACCATTTTGCTGTTGCTTCATTTGTTGTTTGTGACAACCTCCACAGTGCCTCGTGAACGCCATCGTTGAAGATAACCATATGTCGTCGTCTTTAATACTTTTGGTGCCAATCCTCCACAGTATTTCTGGAACATCGTCGAAAATAACTGTATGTCGTCATCTTCAGGGTGTGGCCGTACGTCGCCACGGCAGTACATCGCCGCTATAGACAATCTCTTCTTTACCTTGAGGGACCATCGAAGTTGACCTTACTTCGCCATCTCCACTATTTGTGACACTACCTCGCCACGGCCGTGCTTCGCCACTAGACAACTCCTCTCTATGTTGAGACATCGCCAAAGAATCATTTTGCTTATTGACCCTTAATATATTGTTATTATTGTTGTTTTTGTGTATTTGTGCCAGTACTTTGGTGCTTTTTGCCTTCGTAAACCATTACTTTGGTGCATCCATTGAACCATTATTTCGGTGCCTTTATTGAACCAATATTCGGTGTATCTGTTGAACCAATATTTCGGTGCTTTATTATGAGCCAATACTTAGGCGCTTTAAGCTAAGTGAGACGATCTTTCATCAGGTCGATCACTCAGTGTATTGCAATCAAGCTGACTAAATCATGTCAATTTGCTTAAAGGGGCTAACTGGCGTACCAAGGAACCCAAATTACTAAACTAGACCCACAAAACCATAAGGAGAGGCCCAGCACTCTGTCGCCGCTCCAGCGCTGGCCAGAAATGCTTGTCGCGAGCTTTTGCATCTGTCGCCGTGCGACAGAGTCTGTCGCCTCGCGACAATTCTGTCGTTTGGCGACAGAATCGGGGTTTTAAACCCGTCTTCTTCTTCATTTCTATTTCGCTGCTCTCCTTCTCACAAATTCACAAAATCTTCACTTCACTCGTTCTCGCTCATTTTTCAACCAAATTCGCTCAAACTTGTTGCAAATCGAAGCTTTTCTCATCTATTTTGCCGATCCATGTAAGTTTTGCTCAAAATCTACTCGGCTTTTGACGAATTATGCATTCTTGCTCGCGAATTTTCGAAAAATTCGAAAAATGTTCTTGCTTAATTTGCTTTGTTTGTTGAATTTTATGCCTTGAATTTGTGTAATTATGCTTGTACATTACCTTGGGAGTATTTTGAGACTTGTTTGACTCAATTTGGTGAAGAAACGAAGGATTCACCATTGTTGGACCTCTTAAGGTCGTGAATAACAATGTGGGTCGTTCTTTGCATTTTTACTGCTTTTACTTGTACAATTTGTCACAATATTCATCATATGTTTGCAAGAAATTGTTTATTTGCTGAAAAATGCTTCCATGCTCGTTTGAAATTTTGCTCTGTTTTAGTACTACGTACTCTGTTTTGCGAACATAGTATCATGCGGCCTAGGCGAACTTTAGATACTGTAGAGCCTTAAACTTAATTACTTTTACATACTTTAGCATGGCTAGACGACGTGGTTCCGGTTCTCGGTCGAGGGACACGCGTCGAGAGGACGAGCCCACCAGCGAGGGCGAGGACGAGGACGTGCCTTCTACTTCCAGGCTGGGTCTCATGCCGGATTGGGACGAGCGCACCCTGTTTTACGCGCCGGTTCATCATTTGTCGGAGCAGATCCGACGAGGTCTTGCGAGTGGGAGGACCCGTAGCCATGGCTCGGGTAATTCCACCATCATTTCTTTGTACGACAACTTCATCTGCCGCGATGAGGGGCTTCGTCGTCTTTGGGAGTCATGTGGATTGACTCCCCTGCTGCAGGCCACCCGGGCCATGTTTTCATACGATGGGGGTAACCTCGTCGTTCGAGCTTTGGTGGAGTTCTTTTGGGACACCACCAACACTTTTCACTTTCCCTGGGGTGAGATGACAATCACTCCAACTGACTTCAGCCTCATTACGGGGCTAGAGTTTCAGTCTACTCCTCTGCCTTTCGATGCCGGTGTCACTGTCTATTCGCCGGAGGTTCAGGAGTTATTGGGGCCGATCGTTATTCGGGCCCAGGCTGAGGCTCAGTCGGGACAGCTGAGTTCCCGATGTATTCGTCGCTGCACGCTGGCTGCAGCCTTTGAGGATGATGCGACCACCCGAGAGCAGCGGGTGCGCATCTTTGTACTGATCCTGCTATCGGGGACATTTTCCCCTGATCGAGGTAGTAGAGTACTACTTTACTACCTGTCTGCTGTTTGCGACCTCCAGTTGGTCGGGTCATATGACTGGGCCAGCATGGCCTATGCGGATTTTCTACTGGGCTTGCGGCGCTCCTGTCGTCACAAGGCCTTGTCTGGAGAGATAGCTCTTTCCAGCTTTTGGAGGGTCGTAGAGGTACATCTCCTTTCCTTTTTGAGGTTTTAAATCTGGATTTAGAGGCACAATCTTTACTGATTTTCATTTGCTCCGTATAGATCTGGCTCTACGAGTACTTTCCTTCTCTTGCACCTGCGAGGCCTTCTCCTCGCGTGCTCCCTATCGCTGCCAGCTGGGGAGGCCGCAGAGGTCCGCCGGAGGTGCTGCGCCTTCGAGAGATGATTCTCACGGTAGGTTTCTTCAATTCATACTTTTTCTTTTATCATCTTTCGGTGTTAGTATCTTATTTAGTAATTTTTTCAGGAGCCTAGCCCGGTTTATCGTCCTTGGGCTGCTTTCCCTATCTCCGCGCTGGCGGCGCAGTATACAGCTGAGCGTCATTACTTTCTGGGGACGTACGACGCGGTGGTCTACCTAGGGGAGAGGGTAGCCATCCAGCACTCCTCAGATACCTTTGTTGTTCCCGCTCCTCCACCTCGGCATATGTTCCACGATGCCTCGCAGCGGGATCGTGCTGGTGGACCTACTCGGGGTACTCCTTGGAGGTCTTACGTTCTCCTTAAGCAGAGTTATGAGGAGGACCTTCTACCGTTGCTAGCGCCGGCTCCTGTCCTTTCAGAGGAGGCAGCGGTATGTTTTCATTTATTTAGTTTATCTTTATTTAGGTAGCCCCCAAGTATCTTTCTAATCTTTTCATTCTGGACAGGCTGGCCCTAGGGAGTTCATCCCTCCGAGGACGTCCATACGCTATCAGGGCACGTATGGGCCGATCGAGGAGCTTATTCCGCCAGCTCCAGAGGGTGAGCAGTTTGTGGAGCGGTCTATTCCTCGTCACCAGACTCGAGTAAGTAGCTTTTCCCATATCATCTTTATGTTTGCTTTATAATTGTTACTGACTTGGTTACTTTGGCAGTTTTCTCGTGAGGTGGTGACGGCTATGGCTAGGTGCATAGACGCCTTTCGCAGCCAGCTTGTGAGGTTGCGGAACCGGGCTACCTGTCGTAGCAATGATGCTGAGGAGGTATTACTTTTGTTTGTATTATTTTTGACTTCATTTTTGTTGCATTTGCTAACTTGATTTACTTTTGCAGGGGCAGCCTATTCCTTCTCCACGCACTCGGTCGAGACCCGAGCCTAGGAGAGAGACTACTAAGTCCGACTCGAGGCGTCGCCGGACTACTTCAGGTGGCCGGGGTGGTCGTTCTGAGGCCGCAGCGGTAGAGGACTCGGCGTCATCACCTGAGGAGGTTCCGACCGGGCCGACCGTTCGAGGTGGGATGGGTGGTGGGACGTTTGAGTTTGGCTCGTCGTCGCAGCAGCCTTTGCAGCCTCAGCCTCTTTCCGTCGGATTTCAGGGTGAGGTTAGGTGGCCTGGCCCTGAGTTGCAGTTCGCGCCGCCTAGTGGTTCAGGGGGCGATGATGGACATACTCCACGGAGTAGGACATTTTTCGATACATTCGGCATCCCTCGCGACTTGCGACCTCCGGCGCCATAGTTGTACCTGTGTTTATTTATTGTTGACCTTTGTAGGACTTTGTCTATTTTATTCATATGACTTATGTACTAGGCACTTGTATATATATGCACTTTATTATTTATCAACATTTTATTTGCCTGATTTATTATTGTATAACAAATGTGTTGTGCATGTAAGTGTATGAGAAAGTGTAATTTTTGCGCGAAATTTCCGTCATTTTTAATATTAGTGGAGGGTACCGACTCTCTCCCCCAAAAAAAAAGAAATGAAAAAAGAAAAAAGAAGGAAGAAAATATGATAAGCCTAAAATTAATTAAGCTTAATATGATATAATAATAATAATAATAACAATAATAATAATAATGATAATAAGGGTGTAAGAATAGGAATAGAACAGTAAGTCAAGTCAAAGTCGAAATCAAGTATGCAAAAACACGGTTTCCGACGCGTAATAGGTGTCGCTGCAAAGAAATAGACTGGTGCTGCGTAATTCATCCTGTCGCCACGCGACAGGGTCTGTCGCCAAGCGACAGCCGTTGTCGCCACACGACAATTTTGTCGCCTGGCGACAGACGCGCTTTCCTGTTTCCTACAGGAATTGAAGTCTGTCATGAAAAAAGAGTTATAAATAGCCCCCGAATTATCCGTTTACTGCATAATTTAACCAGTTTATTAATTAGCTAATTAACCAGAAATCATGCCTTTAGCTAAAAGAACTTTTTGTGGATACATGGATGAATGGTGTCGTCATTTAACTGCTAAAGATAAAAAAGCATTAGATATTTGTCATATGGGGGGTATGTTTGGAATCAAGGGGATGAGTCTTGACATTGATTTTATTTATTCCGCCATAGACTATTGGGATATTGATACTCACTGCTTTAGATTTTTTCATGATGAAATATGTCCTTTACCGGAAGAATTTGGAGCCATTATAGCTTATTATTCCACAGGTCTTGCGGTAATCCTAGAATCAATGAATATTATTATAAAGATTTTGAATGCTTTTTTGATTTGAGGGGTACGGCTTTAAAACATATAGTGCATGGTAACATAGTTGATTTGACAGAATTTGCACATTTTTTTATGATAATCCTAATCCCGATTTCCGCGTCTATAAGAGAAGGGCTTTTCTTTATTGCTTGTTTAACCAATTACTCTTAGTTAGTGGTAAGGATAATGAAGGCCAATCAATGATCATATATGTTATAGAACAAGTTGAATCTGGGAGAAATCCAATGCCGCTAATTATTGGAGAGACTATGCTATGGTTGGATGCATTAAGAAAGAATCCAAGAGCACCTTTTCGAGGTTCTCCAATTTTATTACAGGTATAAAATAATGCTATTTAAGAATTAAAGAATATTATTTTACACTGTAATACTAATTAAATACATATTTTACAGATATGGCTCATGGAGAGGTTAAAGCTTATTAATCCTCCTGACGATATACACACATATGTTCCAAATTGCATAGTCCGGCGAAAGAAACGATTTTTGAAAATAGGTCGCCGTGAGTGGAGCAAGGTGTTTGCTGCCGGTGACATTACCATAAACTGGATTGTTCCTTGGTGGAAGATTGAGGCGATGGTTGGTTGTAGTAACCAAGCATATTGTCGTCTCCCGAGCTTGTCGAGATTAACTTTTTATTTTCCTTGTAGAGTTATGAGACAATATGGTCTCGCACAAACCATTCCTACCGGAGATCTCCGTCGTCCTTATGAATTTCCTCTGTCGCAAGAGATCGAGCGTTTTGACAGATATTGGAGTGGTAGGCCCTTATGGGAAGTGATTACCCACAAGGAACCACCTTGTTTGTCAAATAAAGTGAAACAATGGCTTGATGGAAGATTCCAAAAATCTCAAGTCAAAATTGAGAAGACCAATGTGAAGGATCGTCTAGGTGACAAAAAGGTCCCTGCTAAAGAACGTCTAGGGGAAAGGATTGAATTCAAAACTCCTATTATGCCAGGAAAGAAAAGTTCTAAGAAAAATCAAGGAAAAAGAAAAGTTGACTCTACAAAGAAGGAAGCTTGGGTAGAAAAGAAACATGGAGTTCTAGCGGAGGGAGAAACCATCTATACTAAGATAGAGTGTAGGTCTTCTAATGGTTGTCTCCTAGCAAAGGTTATGGATCAAGAGGAAGAGAATGAAGACACAAATTGGAAAAGAATCAAGAAAGAGAAAAAAGACTATTGCTTTTCCTTTGATTTATTAGACAAAGTTGATTTGTTGTAGTTAATTTTTCAGCTTTTATTTTATCAATAATGTACTTTCTTTATTAATTAATAAAAATTTCAGCTTTTATTTTAATTAACTTTCAATCAAAGCAATGAAAACAATTACAATATTTATTTTTCGGAGAATTAATTCGAGTACGGCAGTCGAATAAATTTCCAGAATATGTGAAACTGGTCTAGACATTCGCAGAAAGCTGACGCTGCTATCTGATTCACTGCCGCTGACGATTTGGCTCTGTCGCCTGGCGACAAAATTGTCGTATGGCAACAGAGTTTATTTTCTGGCGCCAGTCTCGAAATTTTGCGGACATGCGTTTTTTACTTCGGGGATACAGAATTTGAAGAGATTAAAGTGGCCGCACCCTGTATGGGTTGCCTACGTATCCTTTGCTTAAGGAATCAGGCCAAACGTAGCTCTCTTGAGTATTTTACTCAAGTACTTATGGGTAGTATTTTCTTCAGTTGGTCAAGGTTTGTCATGTTTGAAAATTCATTACCATCCATGTCAGTTAATTTAGCCGCGCCTCCTGACAGGATTGTTTTGACAATATATGGTCCGAACCAATTAGGTCTAAATTTGCCCCTTGGGTCCAAAACATTTTTTTCTTAATGCTTTTAATACCAAGTCCCCAACCTTGACATTTCTAGTCTTGACCTTCTTGTTGAAATGTCTAGCCATGCGGGTTTGATAACATTGAGTGTGATGTAGAGCCTCTAGTCGCTTTTCATCGAGTAGGATTAGCTCTTCATATCGTGCTCTAGTCCATTCGACTTCATCAAGTTTACTTTCTAACGCAATGCGTAGAGAAGGTATTTCTAACTCTACAGGTTGTACGGCATCCATTCCATATACTAAGTTGAATGGCGTATTTCCTGTTGATGTTCGGATTAACGTGCGATAACCCCACAATGCGAAGTGAAGTTTGTCAGGCCAGTCCTTATAATTTTCAGTCATTTTTTCAATGATCGTTTTCAAATTTTTATTAGCGGCCTCAACTGCTCCATTTGCTTGAGGTATATAAGGTGAAGAATGGTGATGTTGAATACCATATTTTTGTAGCAATTCTTCACATTCGGCTTGAAAGTGAGTTCCATTGTCACTTATCATTTCATGTGGGACCCCGTATCGACAAATTATGTTTCTTTCGATAAAGAGTGCTACATGTTTGGCAGTGAGCTTGGCATATGATTGTGCTTCCACCCACTTTGTGAAGTAATCTATTGCAACTAAGATGTATTCGTGACCTCCTGTTCCGGGAGGTGTAATCTTTCCAATTATGTCTATTCCCCATGTAGAGAAAGGCCATGGTGAAGTGTAGGTGTAGAGAAGAGATGGTGGGATATGTTGCAAATTTGCGTAAATTTGACATTTTGGGCATCTTTTTACATATTGATGACAATCTCTATTCATGGTAGTCCAGTAATATCCTTCTCGCATTATCTTTTGGACTAGCATTTTGCCATTAACATGTGTTCCACATATACCTTCATGGATTACTCTCATAGCTCTTTGGGCATCTTTTTTGTCTACACATAATAGAGCTCGACCCTTAGGTACCCTTTTGTGTAGTTCATTTCCTATGAGTACAAACTGGGAAGCTAAAAGTCTTAATGCTCTTTTCGCTCTTTTGTCCGCATGAGGGGGATATTCTCCTTTGGTGACATAATTTAATATATCTGTGAACCATGGTTCTTCTTCAGGTTCTTCTTCTTGAATCACGTCATCATCTTCTATAGCTTGAATATATGCTGGTTTATGCCTTTTTTCTATGGTTAAAGGCATTTGCTCAATTTCCTTAGGTATTCTAACCATCGAGGCGAGTCTTGCCAAGGCCTCGGCGAATTGGTTTTCCTCTCTAGGTAGATAAGTGTATTCCACTTTTTCCAATTGATCGGTGAGAGTTTCCAAATACGTTTGGTAAGGAGCTAAGCTTTCACTCCTAACCTTCCATCTTTTGGAAATTTGATTAATAATTAGGGAGGAATCTCCAAATATCCGGAGTTTTCTTACGCCTAAGGCTAAAGCGGTTTCGAGGCCTACCACACATGCTTCATATTCGGCTGCGTTGTTGGTGACGTCGAAATCCAATTTAATGGATATAGGGACATGTTCTTCTTTAGGTGATACTAACAAGACTCCTACGCCGCATCCTTTTTGGTTTGAGGCTCCATCAAAATATAGACTCCATGTATCATCCTCTGTCATCATTAAACTTTCATCTGGGAATTCATTCTCTTCTAAGGGTGTCGAATCTTCTATTGGGAAATTTGCTAGAAAATCCGAGACCATTGATCCTTTAATTGCCTTTTGAGGCATAAACCTTATATCAAATTGGGCCAAATTCACTATCCACCTTGAGATACGCCCGTTAAGTGTAGATCTTTCGAATAGGTATTTAAGGGGGTCCATTCGTGAGACTACATAAACGGTATGCACGAGCATGTAATGTCTTAATTTAGTTGTGGCCCACACCAGTGCGAGGCACAGCTTTTCCAATGGTGTGTAGCGTGTTTCATACTCGAGCATCTTCTTACTTAGGTAATAAATAGCATTTTCTTTGCTTTCTACCTCTTGTGCAAGCATAGCTCCCATTGTTTCCTTTGTGACGGTTAAGTATAGTCTTAAGGGTATTCCGGGGAGTGCTGGAGCTAATACAGGAGGATTCGAGAGATAGGCTTTGATCTTTTCAAAGGCTTTTTGACACTCATCGTCCCATATGATTGGTACATTTTTCTTAAGCTTCTTGAAAATTGGTTCGCATATCGTGGTTAACTTGGATATGAACCTACTTATGTATTGCAACCGGCCAATAAATCCCCGAATTTGCTTTTCAGTTTTGGGCGGTGGCATGGACATGATTGCTTTAATTTTGGTGGGATCTATCTCTATTCCTCTAGAGCTTATGACATATCTCAAGAGTTTCCCTGAGGTAACTCCAAAAGCACATTTGGAGGGGTTTAATCTCATGTTGTATTTTCTTAGTCTTTCAAAGAACTTTTTTAAGGCTATTGGGTGTCCTTTGCGGTCTTTTGATTTTACAATCATGTCATCCACATAGACCTCCACTTCTTTATGCATCATATCATGGAGTAGGGCAGTTGCTGCTCGTTGGTAAGTAGCACCCGCGTTTTAATCCGAATGGCATTACCGTGTAGCAATAAGTACCCCAAGGTGTTATGAATGTTGTCTTTTCCATATCTTCTTCAGCCATGAGGATTTGATTATATCCTGCATACCCATCCATAAATGAGACAAGTGCATGATTTGCTGTGTTATCTACCAAAATATCGATGTGTGGTAAAGGGAAGTCGTCCTTTGGACTTGCCTTATTTAAATCTCGATAGTCGACACACATTCGAACTCTACCATCTTTTTTCGGAACCGGGACAACATTAGCGACCCATTCGGGGTATTTGGATACCCTGATAAAACCTGCAGTTATTTGTTTTTGTACTTCTTCTTTTATTTTAAGAGCCACGTCGGGTTTCATTCGACGTAACTTTTGTTTTACAGGTTTCATTCCTGGAATTAATGGTATTGTGTGTTGAGCTATTTCTCTGTTAATGCCTGGCATATCTTCGTATGACCAAGCGAATACATCGATAAATTCTTTAAGTAGATTAATTAAATCGATTCTTTCTTCTTTGTTTAGTGTTAGTCCGATTTTAACTTCTCTTTTAATGGTTGGATCTTTTGAGATATCAACCGTTTCTGTATCCTCAATTATCGGTGTCTTATTTTCAAGTGTTTCCATTGCTTTAATTATTTCTTTATCATTTTCATCATTAGTTAAGCAATGCTCGTCATCTTTAGATAAAGAAGAACAAGAAGAATACGGGGAAGAAGACATATTATTAAATTCAGAAATCATTACATCAAATAAAGAAATGTCCGTCGGGACTTGATTGCTAACTGTCCTAGGAGTAGAAATAGAAGATGAGGGTGCTACAACTAAAGACTTAGAAGACTCGATAGGGGAAGACTCTAACTCAGACTCTGACTCAGACAATTCTTCGAACATTGGTCCATGTCCTGTAGTCATTGAAATCTTCTTTCCACTTGTAGTGGTTACCTTAACCGTCTTGCGCCATCCACGCTCTTGATCTTTTATTGGAGTGATAAATTCGGAGGGGTCAAAACTTTCACTTTGGAGAACCGCTTGGATAAGTGAAGAATCATCCTCCGTGTATCTTGATTCATTCTTTTCTCTTCCAAAGAGGAGTCCCATGACATTAAAGTCGAAACAAGGAGGTGCTTTCTCCTTATAAATTGGAGCTGGGATCTCGTCTAGGAAGCAACAATCCAAAAAGATTTCGAACCCAGGTTGTCTTATACCATTTACAACGAAGGGTTCGGGAAATTCATGACAAGGGTAGTCCTCTCCTTCTCTTATAAATTGTCCATTTAAAGTGAGAGGATATTGGTCCATGGGTATCTCCTTTTTTTGTGCGCGGGCATTTCTTCGTGCTCTTGATTTTTCCTGGGCCCGCTTAAGGTCTTCGCGAGTTGGTTCAAAACCAAGTCCGAAAGTATCCAATTTAGGGAGGCCAGGTAAGCCCATGTGTTTAGCTATTCCTTTCTTTTTTGCTAGAGTCATTCCAGGAAAATGTCCTTGCTTTCTTAGGATAGCATTCGTTGTCATGTTTGAGTGGAGGTCGTAATGAAGAGGGATCCTTTCGTCTTCCTCTATTAAGGAGACCTCTTCGCTAAAGCCCCACAAATCTTCATCATTTTCATCATGTTCCACATTAATTAGTGGATTTTCTACTGTTTTGATTCTCATAGATGAAGCATCAATGGTAATTGGAATGCCTCCAACTATGGCCTTTACTTGTTGATGAAGAGATGAAGGGACGGCCTTTAAATCATGAAGCCAAGGGCGTCCCAATAGTAAGTTAAAAAATGCTTTGATATCCACTACTTGAAATATGGTGGCATGCTCAATTGCACCTGCCGTTATGTTCATGGTAATTGTCCCTAGTGCTTGACGACGTGAGTTATCATAAGCTCTTATGCCCTGGGTTGATGGGGATAAATCCTCATCTCTTATTCCCAACATTCTTGCGGTTCTAAGTGGGCACACATTAATTGCTGAACCGTAATCCACAAGAGTCATGGGGACATTCATTCTTTTGCATATGACTGTGAGGTTTAGAGCTTTATTGTGTTTGTCACCTTCCGGTGGTAGATCTTTATCCGAAAAAGTGACCAAATTGATTGGACTTGGAAGGTCACTCGTGAGGAAGTTAGCAAGTCCTTCAGGAGTAGTGTCCGAATCTATGCCTACTTTAGCCAGCACATCCATGACTGCAACTCTATGTTCTCGAGATGTGGCTAAAAGTTTCCATACATTCATTTCCACTTTAGTCTTTTTTAACTGTTTGACAATATCGTTGTCCTCTATAATAGGCACGGGAATTTGCTGAATAGAAGGTATAGGTTGTGTTGAAATGGGAGGTTGTATTCTCCCGGACCTAGTGAGGACATCTATGGGCGAATCCTCCTCGTCCCAGATGTCACTTACTGGGTATATTGTTGATAGAGGAGTCTCTTCAATATCTTTAAGGTAAACATCCTCATCATCACTGTCCCATACTCCATTAATCATGGTATCCTGTGGAAGTTGAACTAATTTCTTTTCGTCAATAAAACGTTGGACCAAGTCCTTAAACTTGAAGCATTGCTCTATTGTATGTCCCCCTGATTGATGATATGAACAATAATATTTGTCTATTCTTTTCAGTGATTCAAATGGTCTTGGTTCGAGAGGTTGAACTTTTCCATTCTCGAAGAGCATTTTGAACATGTTTGTGTATGACGTCCCAATTGGAGTATATTTTCTATTATTCTTTTTGGGAGTGTCAATTACTTGGAGAGAAAAAGGTTTCTTTTGTTTAGGTGGGGGTCTATTTTTAAGTAACTCATTTTTCTCTTTTATAGCCTCAAAGGTTTGTGAGATCAACTTTTTCAATTCTGTCAATATTAATGTCAATGCCACTACTTCTTGCTTGGTTGCAGGTTCCTGGCCATGGAATTCGAGAGCATCTTCGAAGATTTCTTCTTCAATGGTCTCGATAGGCTCTATGAGGCTAGATGGATCCTCTTGGTTTTCTTCGTCGGAAATAGCTAAGGAATCTGACCAGCTGTGCGGTATTGATACTTGGTTTCTTACTTGCAGGAGGCAATGGGAGCTTGTTATTATCGATCAAGTCTTGAATGGCTTCCTTTAGTCTCCAACAATTTTCTGTAGGATGACCCCTACCTTGGTGATATTTGCAATGTGCATTTGGGTTCCAGCTAGCCGTTCTCCTTTCGACAGGTGGGTCCCCAAATGGTCCAATAGGAGTTATAGACCTTTTGCATGTAAGCGATCAAATGTGGTGTCATAACTCATACCAATAGGAGTATAATTCTTCCTAAATGGTTTCTTTTGTCCTTGATTATTGTTCATTGCCAAAACTTCATTTAGAGGAAAAGTGCTAACATTATTTGAGTGGGTAGATTTGGATGAAGAAGGATTGTCGTTCTTCTTATTTTTCCAGCCACTACTTGAGTTGTTATTAGCAACTTTTTGTTTAGCGAGGTCATCTTCAATATTAATTCCAATATCATAGACGGCTTTGAAAGTGTTTAAGTTGCTTTGGTACTTAAGGTGCTTAGAGTATTTTTCTTGGAGGTTCTTAATGAACATCCTAACGGATTCTTTCTCACTAGGCACTTCAACCATTTTTGCAGTAGTTTCCCTCCATTTATTAAAGAAGGAGGTGAAACCCTCATTTTCTTTTTGTTTTAGCATTTCTAATTCTCTATGATCGGTTTCAATTTGTATATTGCATTTATACCTTTCAATGAAAGCGCTCACAATGGATTCCCAACTAGAGGTCTTTTCTTTATCAAGTGAAAAGTACCACTGTTGGCATACAGCTTCTAAGGATAATGAAAATACAGAATGAAATGCTTTTCTATCTATCCCCTTAATACTCATTACAGTTTCAAAAGCTCTTAAATGAAAATAAGGATTGTCCATAGCCTTGAACTTAGGGATGTCATTGGGATTGAACTTTTGTGGGAGAAGGTCCTTATCCACCGAGACCCCTTGGGAGCTAATCTCTTGAAATCTAAAGTCGTTGGACAGTTTGCCCAAGCTTTCCTGGATTAGGTCCATTTGTTTTTGTTTTTCAGGATTACTTATTTGCAGCGATAGGTTTTGCAACATTTCAGCCAAGTTGGCTACCTGTCCCTTGACTTCATTAAGTTCTTCTTGACTAGCCATTGCCTTCTTAGCTTTCCTTTTCCTACCGATTGGTTTGTCAAAAAGTAAAACTTGAACAAAAGTGTTGTCCTTGATTAAACGCCCTTCCTTTCTTGACCACGCGCTGTAATTTAAACCATATTTGTTTTAATACTCGACTCTAATTGACTTGACTTTATGTTCAAAGATTAAAAGAAAAAGAAAAAACGGGGTATATATTTTAAGGGAATTTAGAAATTGGAGGATTAATATCCGACTTACCCCCCTAAAAAAATGACGGAAAACACGCATTCAAGACTCTCTAGACATGGTCATAATGTGACAAACATGTTACGTGTGTGCTTTATGTGTATGTGAGTGACATGCTTTGACTGCTAGTGTATGACCATGGGACTTTAAGTGCCTAAACTCAATTTAAGACTTAAACATGGTTTGAACCATTAACAAACTGATTAATCCGATTAGTAGACTGTTAATTAGACTCGTCGTGATGACTCGAGCAAGAGAACTGGACTGTCGCTAAAACAACAGGACTGTCGCCAAGGTTTAGAGCCTGTCGCCAGACGACAAAATTGTCGCCAGGCGACAGACACTAAACTGCAGCGCCACAGTCCAAATTCCTGCGCCATTGCTAGAACATTAATCTGGACTGTTTCCAGTAATTTTACTCTAAATGGACATACCTAAAGTCGTACTAAGTCGAATTGATTAATTTATTAACCTTTAATTAATTCAAAATTAATTAATTAATTAGACAAAGTCCTTTTAGTCATTAGTCAATTTATTTAGTCTTTAACACAAGTCAAACAAACGGTTAACACATATATAAAAAATACAAGCAAGGGTGCACAAGTAGTTCACATAGTCACATAGTCAATGTATTAGCTGATGTACTATACACGTACAAACTTTCCCCCTTTTCCTCTCTTACTTTCTCTCTCTTCCTCTCCTTTTCACCTCTTCCTCTCGTTCTTTCTTTGTTTCAAAATTTGGGTGCCTAAACATTCCCCCAACTACCGCCATCAAATCACCACAGCTGCTCCCCATTTACCGCCCAACCCGCCACCATCACACCACCACCGCTGCTCCTCAATTGCCACCCAATAGCCACCATCTCACAACCACTGCTGCCGCCCAATTGCACCCTCAAAACCGCACCTACAAAATACACCATCACACCACCACCGCTGCACTCCCCCAATTGCACCTCCAACCAAAATTGCACCACCTCCAACAAAAATCGCTTCCAATAATCGCACCATTTCCAACCAAAATCGCAGCCCAAACAACACCTCCAACCAAATGCACAACTGTAGACACCCATTTGTGTCTCCCCAAAACCAAACCCAGTGATGAATGCCTTGCGCGTTGTGTTATTATCGAATTAGGTGAAAGTGATTTGAAAGCCAAGTGTTGCGGTTTAGTTTTTTATTAAATTCTTCTCTCTCTGTTTTTGAAAATGACCTTATTTATTTGAAAACGTCCATTTCAGTTTATTTTGGTCCATGATAAGGGTCCAATAATGGTTTAGATGGATGGGGCTCGAAAAGACCTTTCCAACGATATATTATAAGCCCGATTCCGATGAATATTGAGGAAGTTATGGCCAAAATACTAAACTGGGCCCAATATTAATTGTTATTCCTAAAATTATTAGGATTAATTATAGTTTTCTAGAAGTTTCTAGAAAGTTCCTTTTAATTCTAATATTGTTAGATTTAATAATTAATTATTTTTAAAAAAGATTTTTATTTGGAATAAAATATGGTTTTATTATCTTAAAAAAAATATTTTATCTTCTGTACGGATTCCGTAGATCAAGTTGATTAAAGATCGGATTCCGCGTGAAGAAAACGCGCTAAAACAGGCTATCGCCAAACGACAAGTCTGTCGCCGCGCGACAGACCCTGTCGCCGCGCGACAGACCCTGTCGCCGCGCGACAGACCCTGTCGCCGCGCGACAGACCCTGTCGCCGCGCGACAGACCTTGTCGGGTCGCGACAGAGTTAATTCCTGGCGACAGCGTGGAGTTTTATTCCTTATCAAATTCTATGTTTTTCCGGATTATTTTCATTATAAATAGCGTTCGAATTCCTGTTTTCAGAAATCATTCACAATCATCAACTTTCATCAATCAACTCTCTTCCTTAATTCTCTCTTTTCTCTCTTGAGCAATATATGCTTTCTCTCTATTCTCTCTTTCTAAACTACCTTTTTACATACAATATTCCGCATTCACAAGACTTAGAATCTCTTAGCCAAGTTCGAAGTTGCCTTCGCCCTAGACGTGCAAGGTTGATAATTTCTGAGGGTTTGGTCCAAAACTAGTCTAAACTTTATTTAACTTGATTTCAATTTAATTCTTTAATTATTCTTTATTAATTTTCATTGAAGTTTACTAACTTGTGTATTTTGTTATTAGAAAGAGATACGAGGCTTCAAAGTATGTAATCTTATTACTCTCTCACAATGTAGATTGCATGATTATTATTGTTTAATATTCCTAGTAACATGTTAGGGTGTGTTTGATTCCTAGTATCATGTTAGGATGTTATTTATGCTTTCTAGTATCATGTTTAGGGTGCTTTTACTTCTTTCTAATATCATGTTAGTACCATGTTAGGTTTAAAGCTTCGATCTTTATTGCTTAGTGACATGCTAGGATTTGTTATTAATCTTGTTAGTATCATGCCTAGGATCTTGCTATTATATTTAAGCTTTATTATGCCTTATCATGCTATTATCATTATTGTTATTGATTGATTTATTACGTTGCTTGATTATATTTTGTTATTGCTTGATCACACCTTTTATGCTTGTTTAAAGGGAATTTGTACTTGAAATCACGCTTAATAAGATAATTATTAATTTGGTTTAGGATAATGTGATTTTAAGTCAAGTGATCGCCAATAATAGTTTATTTGTCCATTAATATTCAACCAACATAGATAAACAGGGTAGGTTTAATATAATGTTTGTATGTTATTCAAAAAGCGCACATGAATACGAGCAGAACAAAGTAGAGGCCTATTTTATAGGGCGGGTCCTTTCTTTTGTAGATTGGATTCGTACCTTCATCCCCGGACCCTGTTTGGTTCAAGACCTTATGGAGTAGTTGATGGTCCTTTGGATTGTCTTTTGGGTTTACAAGTTCCTAAAACTTGTTGGCGACTCTTTTTGCTCTTTTTCTTTCCCTTTGGAACGCCACCGTACTTTAGTGTATGATCACAGTGGGGTTCAAGTTTGGGGTTATCATAATGCTTGAAATATTCCCTACAGTTTTTGGCGACTCCACTGGGGACGATTTCTATTTATATTCCTGAAATTTATTAAATTTTGGCAATTATTTAGAATGAGCGGACGAGACTCGAAAAATTCTAAGTATTTCATGTGCGTGATTTGATTAACATTATTGTCATATGCATTAAAAGGTCCTCATGGGAGTACCCCATGAGTCAATCCATAGGAATTTTACACGTAGGAAATTTGAGAAATATCTTTCATGACTAGAATCGAAAAGATGATGCGAAATCTGGAAAATTCGAAGAACACAGAAACTTGCCAAGGCATGTAGGAACTAGCGTCTAGAAAACAGGGCTTGTCGCCCGTAAAAAGTTTCTGTCGCCTGGCGACAGAAGCTTTTTTGTGGCGACAGTCCCTGTAGTCTGGCGCCAAGTTCTTCCAATACCGAGCCAGGGGTCTGTCTTCTTGCTTTGACCATTTCTAGTGTTGTTGGCTCGATTTTGCTTATTGATTGAGTCATTTTCTCACTTTTCTGAACCCATATGTGTTCTACATATGGAAATAACCCTCTGGGGGTTCCTGCTTCACCTGCCCAATGGAATATTCCACTATCATGTGCAAAGTTCAAATTTGGGTACGTGTAATGTTTGTGAATCCACCAAACCATGGAGTCGAGTCCGATTTCATCTCGCACTCGCGGAATCCTGTCCATTCACTCCAACCCTCCCGGTAGGCTTGTGTGCAATGCATATGGATTCTTAACCATGGACCTTTTTGACTTAACCTATATCCTCGACCTTTAGAGAAGTAGAGCCATGGTTAGGTTGCAAACTCATCTTGTGACTATGTGAACTACTTGTGCACCCTTGCTTGTATTTATTATATGTGTGTTAACCATTTGTTTGACTTGTGATTAAGACTAAATAAATTGACTAATGACTAAAAGGACTTTGTCTAATTAATTAATTAATTTTGAATTAATTAAAGGCTAATAATTTAATCGATTCGACCTAGTACGACTTTAGGCATGTCCATTTAGAGTAAAATTACTGGAAACAGTCCAGATTAATGTTCCAGCAATGGCGCAGGAATTTGGACTGTGGCGCTGCAGTTTAGCGTCTGTCGCCTGGCGACAGTTTTGTCGACTGGCGACAGGCTCTAAACCGTGGCGACAGTCCTGTTGTTTTAGCGACAGTCCAGATTTCTTGCTCGAGTCATCACGACGAGTCTAATAAACAGTCCACTAATCGGTTAATCAGTTTATTAATGGTTCAAACCATGTTTAAGTCTTTAATTGAGTTTAGGCACTTAAAGTCCAATGGTCATACACTAAGAGTCAAAGACTTTGTTTAATTAATTAATTAATTTGAACTAAAAAAAAGCCTAAAATCGAGTCATAATTCCTTTTAGTCAACCCGGATTTTTATTCCCGCATACTGCACATGCGTCAACTTGTTTTGGTCATAGCCGGAGTTCTAGGAAGAACCACGAGTCGTATAACCTATGAATCTGTAGCCCCGAGTTTTATCTTTAATTTGGCGTTGGTTTCGTTACAATCAGAGTCACAGATTAAAAGTTATGACTAAAATACCACAGCCTGTCCAGTTTAATGCACATACGTGAAGTCTTAATTTTGTCTTTGCTTAAGTCTAGTCACAAAGTCTAGCCACATGGTCATGACACAAGTCTTAACATTTCACCTACACTCACTATTCTTAGCACACACTTTGTACATGTCACTATGACCATGTCTTAGGTTCATGCATGAGTCGTTTTTCCGTCATTTGAGTTGGGGGTCCATTCTTTTCCTAATTCTTCCATATTTCTTTATCTCCATCATCTTCCCACTCACTACGTTCTTTCTCCATACATATCATTCCCTTCATTATTTCATGATCTTTTCCCATCTATGCATGTTGAATCGAGTTTGAGTCATGTGATTGACAATAATAATAATAAAAAAAGAGTAATGATGAGACAAAATACAAGGCAAGCTTCTCACTAAGATTTCATGCTTTTTTCTTCTTTTTTTTCAAACCTTTCCCCCGTAAGTCTAGCATAGGCACCTTGCATTTTCCTTAGATTTATTACATAGGTTTTTTTTATTATTATTTTGTTCCCCTTTAATAAAATGAGCATTTTATTTTCTTGCATATGATCATTGCATTGCATTATTCAAAAAAAAAAATTAATTAAATTAAAAAAAAATGCCGAATTAAGCACAAGGTATACCAATGATTTAAGGCACCTCTTGTAGCCATATCATATCTCTTACCCTTCAAATATATGATCCTTTTCTTGATAAACCACTTTGAGCCTCGTCTAACGATAGACCTTTCATTTTACAACCCACATCTTCTTAACCTTGGGATGGAATGGTGTGTAACTTATGCAAGTTTTAAATATGAAAAGCTTGAGTGATCTCAAAATAAAAAAAAAACGATACAAAAATAATAATAAATAAAAGTGTACAAAAGGGCAAGTGTTCCAATGTCTATGATATGAAAATATCCTTGATAAGAACATGTCTCAAATTGCGTTTCTTATCGAGTGCTCGGTACCGTGCCTGAGAAACATGAATGCCAAGTGAGTGATAGACCGCATGATCGGGATTGCCCACACTTATAAAAATAAAAAAATGCAAAAGCAAAAAAAGAAAAGAGCAAAAAATAAAAAAAAGAAAGAAAGCTCAAAAGTGAGAAAAAACCTCAAGCATAAAAATACAAAGATTCAAAAGCAAGGTTGCACACCTTGGGGGGCTTATTCAGGGTCTTGAGCCTTTATCTCCTTCTTCTCTAACCTTTAGTCTAACCACGTTACAACCCTTAAAAGACCTTTTTGAGGTATACATACACTTGTGCGAGGTTCGGCTAGAGCTACGTTTGGCCTGATTCCTAACGGATACGTAGGCAACCTCATATTGAGGTGCGGCCATAATAAAAATGCATTCATTTTCACATTCACACACTTACACCATGATCATATCATGGGATCTCCAATGCTCATCCCTATTTACTTAAAGCTAGACTTGGGGGCTTGATCCTTACATCATTAGCCTACCTAGCCTAAGAGTCATCATTATTTGACTCTTATCAAATAATACTTTTCCATACACTTAGCCTTTGCAGCTTAACTTTAGTGTCACTTTCACACACATCACAGATACATGACCAAATAGACTTCCAATTAGGAACCTTTTGTCATGAAATCTTAACATAACGTTGAAGCATGATTTGTCATATCACTCATCACTCATCACTCATCACTTATAATCATCATTGTATCAAAGTATGAAGTACTTAGCCTCCGTGTCTAAGTTACCTAAATACTTTCATAATCGAGTCAACTAAGATAGTTTAGGAGGAATTAATCCTTGCACCTTGAGGGATAGTATCAAATGCATATACTTGATTAAGCTCATTCAACATGCACCATCAAATACTTTGATTCTTTTTCGCGTCTTTCTTTTTCGGGAGAAAGTCAGTACCCTCCACAAAAATGACGGAAAATTTTTTCTTTTTTGCATCTTCGAGTCGCACATCACACACGAGTCATGTACATTGAGTCATGTCGTGTCAATTCACCTTGGGTCAACCTCAAGTCAGTCAGTCACATTGAGTCAACCTCAAGTCAATCATTCACCTTAGGTCAACCCTAAGAAACACATCAAGACTTAGGTCAACCCTAAGAAAAACACCAGCAAAGTCTTTTGGCAATTCTTTTGATTTTTACAGGATACAACCATTCAGCAAAGCTCCTGTTCGCAGCCAACCGAACGATCGCAACAAACATTCAAGCATCAAGCTCTTTTGTTCAGAGACGCGTGGACATATCATCAAGCTCTTTTGTTCAGAGACGCGTGGACATATCATCAAGCTCTTTTGTTCAGAGACGCGTGGACATATTATCAAGCTCTTTTGTTCAGAGACGCGTGGACATATGATCAAAGCTCTTTTGTTCAGAGACGCGTGGGCATTCTATCAAGCTCTATTGTTCAGAGACGCGTGGACATATCATCAAAGCTCTATAGTTCAGAGACGCGTGGACATCTCATTCTATCAAGCTCTATTGTTCAGAGATGCGTGAACATATCATTCAAAGCTCCATTGTTCAGAGACGAGTGAACAATCCTCAAAAAAGACTCCATTGTTCAGAGACGAGTGAACAATCCTCAAAAAAGACTCCATTGTTCAGAGACGAGTGAACATCAACAACAGCAAGATAGCGTTCCCTAGCTTGTGGAAAGTTGTCACAATAACAAAGTGCAATAAATTGGTTACCTCCAGAGACGTGTGCTCGACGGTGCAAGATACGCGTTTCTTAACTCTTTTATCTGTTTAACTAACATTGTTTGCAGGTATCGGCGTTACAAGAATGATTTAGAATCGCAGAACGTTCTAAATTGTTCTCCGTCCCTATCGCTACTTTGACTCTCATTTTTCGAAACATAAGTTTCTTCAAACTCAGTCAAAGTGGGGGCTTCTGTAGACACCCATTTGTGTCTCCCCAAAACCAAACCCAGTGATGAATGCCTTGCGCGTTGTGTTATTATCGAATCAGGTGAAAGTGATTCGAAAGCCAAGTGTTGCGGTTTAGTTTTTTATTAAATTCTTCTCTCTCTGTTTTTGAAAATGACCTTATTTATTTGAAAACGTCCATTTCAGTTTATTTTGGTCCATGATAAGGGTCCAATAATGGTTTAGATGGATGGGGCTCGAAAAGACCTTTCCAACGATATATTATAAGCCCGATTCCGATGAATATTGAGGAAGTTATGGCCAAAATACTAAACTGGGCCCAATATTAATTGTTATTCCTAAAATTATTAGGATTAATTATAGTTTTCTAGAAGTTTCTAGAAAGTTCCTTTTAATTCTAATATTGTTAGATTTAATAATTAATTATTTTTAAAAAAGATTTTTATTTGGAATAAAATATGGTTTTATTATCTTAAAAAAAATATTTTATCTTCTGTACGGATTCCGTAGATCAAGTTGATTAAAGATCGGATTCCGCGTGAAGAAAACGCGCTAAAACAGGCTATCGCCAAACGACAAGTCTGTCGCCGCGCGACAGACCCTGTCGCCGCGCGACAGACCCTGTCGCGTCGCGACAGAGTTAATTCCTGGCGACAGCGTGGAGTTTTATTCCTTATCAAATTCTATGTTTTTCCGGATTATTTTCATTATAAATAGCGTTCGAATTCCTGTTTTCAGAAATCATTCACAATCATCAACTTTCATCAATCAACTCTCTTCCTTAATTCTCTCTTTTCTCTCTTGAGCAATATATGCTTTCTCTCTATTCTCTCTTTCTAAACTACCTTTTTACATACAATATTCCGCATTCACAAGACTTAGAATCTCTTAGCCAAGTTCGAAGTTGCCTTCGCCCTAGACGTGCAAGGTTGATAATTTCTGAGGGTTTGGTCCAAAACTAGTCTAACTTTATTTAACTTGATTTCAATTTAATTCTTTAATTATTCTTTATTAATTTTCATTGAAGTTTACTAACTTGTGTATTTTTTTATTAGAAAGAGATACGAGGCTTCAAAGTATGTAATCTTATTACTCTCTCACAATGTAGATTGCATGATTATTATTGTTTAATATTCCTAGTATCATGTTAGGGTGTGTTCGATTCCTAGTATCATGTTAGGATGTTATTTATGCTTTCTAGTATCATGTTTAGGGTGCTTTTACTTCTTTCTAATATCATGTTAGTACCATGTTAGGTTTAAAGCTTCGATCTTTATTGCTTAGTGACATGCTAGGATTTGTTATTAATCTTGTTAGTATCATGCCTAGGATCTTGCTATTATATTTAAGCCTTATTATGCCTTATCATGCTATTATCATTATTGTTATTGATTGATTTATTACGTTGCTTGATTATATTTTGTTATTGCTTGATCACACCTTTTATGCTTGTTTAAAGGGAATTTGTACTTGAAATCACGCTTAATAAGATAATTATTAATTTGGTTTAGGATAATGTGATTTTAAGTCAAGTGATCGCCAATAATAGTTTATTTGTCCATTAATATTCAACCAACATAGATAAACAGGGTAGGTTTAATATAATGTTTGTATGTTATTCGAAAAGCACACATGAATACGAGCAGAACAAAGTAGAGGCCTATTTTATAGGGCGGGTCCTTTCTTTTGTAGATTGGATTCGTACCTTCATCCCCGGACCCTGTTTGGTTCAAGACCTTATGGAGTAGTTGATGGTCCTTTGGATTGTCTTTTGGGTTTACAAGTTCCTAAAACTTGTTGGCGACTCTTTTTGCTCTTTTTCTTTCCCTTTGGAACGCCACCGTACTTTAGTGTATGATCACAGTGGGGTTCAAGTTTGGGGTTATCATAGTGCTTGAAATATTCCCTACAACAACCTGAGACAGCCGGCGCTGCTTCAAATCTAGGGTTTAAATCGCCGATCGTTATCGTTATTGTAGTGTTCGGATCTTCAGACGCACAAAACCTTGGGTGCGGGTGGACGCACCCAATAGTTTGCGTATTTTTTTAACAAAAAATTAACCCTTTCTCCATGTTACCGGTAAATGGGATCGAAAAAAGAAAACGCATATAAAAGTTGGGATATTGCAGAATAATCGAAAGTTGGTATTATTTAAGGTAAATTGGGCAAAGTTGGAATTATAAAAGTGTATTTTTCCTTGCTAATTTGATCAATATAATGATTTTAACATTATTGATTGAAAAAATAAGCCTATTAAAATAGGTGCACTAGCTAGTCCAGGTTATAAGAATAAGATAGATTTTGTAACCCAAAGCCCTATATAATAAATATGATTGAAGTGTGAACCGCATTATTACTATTACTTCGTTTATACGCAATTGGATGTGAAGCCCGGAAATTTGACATTATTTATGATAATATAAGGAGCTTGTCCTTCAAAACCTGCTTGATATGTGTTCAGCGTTTCAAGTGAATTCCTAGCTAGAAATGTTATGTGTAGTGTAAATAAAATTACACTAGCTGATAGGATATAATGTCCGATAAACCATAAATCCTAGAATACCACAAAGTTCAATTTAAGTTCTCATAAACTCCTTGATTAAAGTGATTTCCATTGATCAATATTTATAGGGTTGTTTTGGGTGTTTTTGTCCCTCGGGAGAGTTACGATTCGAAGACTGATTGGGAAGCACTTGTACCTGCAAAACAACGGAAACTCCGGGTGGTTGTAGCTCCGCCTCTGATGATCAAGTTAGAACGTGATGGAGTAAAAAGTGCGGAAAAAGGTAAACGTGAGATCTTTCTCGGATTCTGAGATCAGGAGATTTCTCCGATGTAAGAGAATGTCAGTGGTCTAGTAATAAGTTCAATCTGCCCCACAAATGGGGGAAATCTCCCTATTTATAGGGTCATTTTGGAAAAGTGTGCCCTTACGTAGGTCATTTGACCTAAATTTGGTGGGCTGCCCGATCTTTTGGGGGATTTTCGGGAATTGGGCCTATGAAGGCCGCCATTTCCTTCTCTTGACAGTGGATTCCATGTGTCAAGCTGTTATTGGCTTCTTTGGAACCAATTACGGGTGGACACGTGTCCTGATTTAAGTGGTCCACGTGGCGGGGTAATTTTCCCCAAAACAAGGGTTATAGTAAGAAACCTAATCATATTAGGTAAATATAAGATATGTAAAAATATTATAAAGATAATTTTATAAAAAATATATCCTAAACCTAAGAGGAGAATATTCTATGAATATTCTCTATCATTAGACAGTTATCTAATGTTTATCTAATAAGATTTGAACTTTTTTTTTCTCTAATTTGATTTAATTTGATATAAACTAATTTTTTTTCTTTTCTAATTAATTTAATTTAATTGTCGGATTTGACTAAACATTAACTTTATATGTAGTATATACATTAATCCATAAGAAAAAATAATATCAAATGGGATATTATTAGCTTTGTATTAATGTATATAATTTTAAATATATATAAGATTATTAACAATAAAAAATTGAACATAAAATAACAATTTTTTTTTCTGATTTAGGACCTATTCACATTTACTGAACTGAACTGAACTAATTGGAGCTTAACTGAACTGAACTGATTGGAGCTAAACTGAACTGAAATGAGTTAAAATGAATATTTTATGAGAGAAGAAAATTAGGAGCTAAATTGAACTTATTGGAGCTGAATTGAACTGAACAAAACTGAATTGAAATTAAGCTGAAGTGAACAGACCCTTAATTCATCTAAAATAAGTAGTAAGGTACTTTTACTTTTTTTTTTTTTTTTTTTTTTGAACGGTACTCCGTAGTAAAGGTAGTCTATTCTTCCTATAATTAGAGCTATTAGTGTTTTACGTTTAACCAATCAAGCTATAGGAGATTTTTCCTAATTAAGGTATTGGCCTAACATAATACACACTACTTAATGACATCCGCAGTGACAATTATTAAAACTACTTCATATTGTTTTTTTAATAAAGTAGGTTAAGTTAGTTTAACAACATTAACCTAATCATGTACTGTATAAGATGTACAAGATCTCACTGTATCAGTATTAATCCAGCTCCCACTTAATCGAATAAAATTATTTTGTTCAATTATTAACATGCCAAAAACTTAAAAAAGGGAAATTTGGTGCTCCATAATTAAACTCACTAGAAAACAGTGTAAGAAGTAACACACTCACATTGTTATCTAATGCAATCTCCTATAAATTAACAATAAGCACACTATACATTAATTAAACTACAAAAATGAAAACAAATAAATCAAATAAACTCAAAAAGGAAATTATATAATTAGGGTTATCTCATGTCTGTGCTCCAAATGCCCTTTGATGGTGAACTAGCTGTTATTCTTACTACTCTTTTTTTAGATGTTTGTTGCTTCTTTTTCGTGGCAATTTCTTGAACGTTTTCATTTTTCTTTAATAAGTCGACCTTCACTATGTGATGATCTGATGTTCCCTTGGACGATATAACTGCGTATGATCCGGGCACGAATGTGTATCCGAGGTTTGGGGATGCTAGTATGTAATCCAATCTAGTTCCGTATTTACATGTACCTTGCACATCTTATGAAAATAAAGAACACACGTTAGGATTTCACAAAGCCTAACAAATTAAAAAATGTGTAACAAAATTGTTACATGTAAATTAGGGGGTTGCATACTTTGGCCTTTCGCGATCATGACTACCGATTCACATTCCCCTGCAAACTCCTTAGCATCTGTGTACTCCTTGTCCTTCAAATACCTCATCACCTCTGTTTTCGGGGTAGGCTTTCCAATTTCTTCGTAGTACTATAAAACATGTACATCAAAATTTAGTCATCATATTGCATCGAACAAATTACATTATCAACGTAACAATAAATTCTAGACATTTGCCAAATAGTCCAATGCCACTGTTATAAAATTGCTAAGAGTAGAAATAATTACCTTGACAATATCAGTCCATCTTTCTTGTGAGTAATCACATTCTTCCAAGGAATTAAGACCTCCAGCTAAAATATGAGGTTCATTATTAGACTCAATAATAGCATTAATCTGCTTCATTCTCCAATTTTCATCTAAATGATCAAGATGAGTGCAGTAAAAATTCATTTCACCCACTTCAGGTACATCAATTGTTGTCTTTAGAACATTCCTGCATCCAAATACCATTTTTTAATAACTTTTTTTCAGTTTTTTTTCATATTATTCAACCTTATCTTATAAATTAAAAATAATTTAAACATAATAAGATTAAAAATACTGTATTGCTTATATCATGATATTAAAAATAGAAGACATCATCACAATGGCCCCATTGTCAGATGTAGTTGAAGCAGGTGAACTGCAACAACAAAAATATATTACTAACAACCATATCCATGTAAGTCCCATCCCCAACTCAGATTTGGAAAGAGATACATAATATACTACCTATTCTTAATACTTCTTTCATTAAAGTTTCATGTATCCTAAAATACATTATTTATCATTGATATATTAAGTTTAATTTACAGCGAGTAAACTTTATTTAAAATTGATATTTTGAAAGTATATACTATGTCCGAGGATGATTTACAAAAATATACTCCGCCCGTTTTTAAATACTTGCTCCCTTGCTCCATTATTCCATGCGCGGAATTTTAGGAGAAATTGGAGAAAGTAATAAAATATGGAGATAGTGGGGTAGGAAGAAGAATAAAAAATTGTAAAAAAGCAAAACTAATGGAGAGAATTAGAGGAGAGAGAATTGAAATTAATAAAATATGATTTAGGTTGGGTTCAATAGGTGAGAGAAATTGATTAAATATTGTAAAAGCTTTCCAAATAAGGAAATAGAGCAAGTATTTAAAAATGGCCGAAAAAGGAAAGTGGAACAAGTATTTAAAAACGGAGGGAGTAGCTTTTAAAAAACTTATTTACCGTTTTGCGTTGGAATGAAACTTAATTACGAAAATACTGTCCACGTAAGCTTGGTAATATAGTCTAAAATCGCTACTTAAGGTAGCGGTTTGTCTTTAGTAATCCAAGTAATGATACAGATTAGCAATTTATAAAGGGTAAAACCGCTACAGTACTAAAACTGCTACTACTCTGAAAAAAAAAAAAAAAAAAAAAAAAAAAATTATCCGAGCCTATGTGGACAGTAGTTCCATAATTTAGTTGTATTCCGACACAAAAGTGTAAATAAGTTCTAAAATAACCATATTTTTGTAAATCATCCCTATGTCCGATCCGTTATATATTAGTTACAAATTTAGAATATTTTATATCTAACAAATAATAGTTAAAAATTGCATATAATATATAACGAAGTTAATTATCTAAATAAATCTAACAATACCCCCACAAGAATATTGTTTACATAAAACTCGGTCAAAGAGTAATGAATCAATGTAATTGTTGCAATAATTTAAGAGCAGAGGACAATATTATATTAGAATAAAAAACTAATTTGTACTCCGTAAGTGTTAAGTTGTTAACTATTTAGCGTTACTCTTTCGGAAAGAACTTGATTACACACAAAACAGTTATTGAGCATTTGAGCTGTAAGATACACCTCACCCACCCTTATTTTTAATCATATTTTAGTGTGGATTTGATATTATTGACTATCTAGGGAAGTTAAACTAGTAAAGCTTAATGGTAGCAAGTTGGTAAGGTATAAACTTGACTTAGGAATCAGGATAATTCTATTAATCTAATGACATAAATATTGACTTAGAATGGAATATTTGCTTATTTTTGAAGGAAATCATGTATTCCTTCAAGAGTAATTATTTGAATCTTGAAGAATTGATTAGCACTGAGAAAAATTATAAGTTATGCCCAAATCACTAAAGTTTGAAAGCTAGTTTTTATTAGAAAACTCAACTTAGCAAAATGAATTTAAATCAACGTGTTTTCCTACAAATCACAAACATATTTTAGCAATACTTGAAGTGTAGCACAAGTCCTTCAAATGATCAAATCTAACAAATTATTCCAATTGATATTTTTCTATCTTATGTTTATTTAGTCCATAGATCACATAATTCACCATAATTAAAATCTACATTTGTGATTTCACACACAAGTTTGTCAATTGAACTCCTACTCATGTACGTTCTTGATTAATATGTAGATCTTTTCAACAAATAAAAAATGTGCACATTTCTTCTCTCATTGTATCTAGCGCATGATACAATGAAGGTTGTTACTTTGCCCATGTGATTGTACACCTTAAGGCCCCCGTCATTTCTCACCTCTCCCTTCCATGGTAATTGCTAACCATACACATCGTTAAGGTAGACTTTATTTTTGGTCAAGAAAAGGTACTACCTTTCCCAAATTGCATGACAACTCTAATGAAGGACAATTTATACATTGATTGCAAATTATTCTTTAAAATACCAAAAAAATATGATAAAGCCAACCCATTGTTGGAATAAAGGATAGATGATCATAAGTGGCTTTGTGGCTTTGCCTTAGACAAAACACAACAGAAATGTCCAATGCCGCGTACGTCAACTACCGTACCGTATCTACAGTTGTAAACTTCTCAATTATTTACCATTTGTTTTTTTTTATTATTATTTTATTTATATTTTTTATCATTAGACCAAGCTGATTTTTATATAAATGTCAAAAATTATCCCAATCTAAAGTAACACGACTTAAAGACAAAATGACTAGATCAAAATTATTTTATAGGTATAGTAACAATATACAAACTTATATTAGTGAGGTCAAATTAGGTCAATTTTTAAAGTTAAATCATTGTATATCCGTGTGAATTGAAATTTGAATCGAATATTTTAATTTAATGTGATTTTCAAGCTTCTAATACCTCAAATAAAAAATGACCCGATCCAACTACACCCAACATTAATGTGATCGACGACCTAAGTAGCAAAATTGCGACCTCTAGATTTTTATGTTAAGTGGACCAAGTTTACAACTTGTTAATGCACATCAATTAATCCGTGACCCTTAGAAAATATAAGTAGTGCGGACCAACGGAAAACTAATATGTATATGATGACCCACAAATAAAGGACATTACCAATCCATGTTTCTAAAAGCAAGTATTATTATGGGCTATTCATTCATTTTTTATCGCCCATCATCTAGAAAATGTGATGACTCCCTTTTTTGGCCAATTCTTTTGAGAAGTTAGAGTTTTAGGGATTGGATTTTAGCCTCACGGAAAAGCACAGATGATTAGGTAGCTTTTTTCTAAGTTGATGCTACTTTTAAGCTTGTTCTTGTTAGAATTTTGTGCCACTTTAGTTGGACATCCAATATTCTAGCTATTGAGCATAATCACTCGTTTTCATTTTCTTATATTTGTTATGTATGCCTTTATTTATAGTTGTATTAATCTATTAAAACAGTTACGTATATGAATACTAGTATGATGTAACCATACAAAATTGACATCTAAAATAAATGTATGTGCTGTGTTCGGCATACATTCTAAAATTGACATACAAATTGTTTAATTTAATCAATACGTTATTAAAGTTTCAAATTAATATCCTATTAAGTATAAGAGATTAAAGAGCTACATGCAAATTCGATAAATTAATGAAAAATAGATGATAATATGTGGATGTTGAGAGTTTGATATTACAATTACATAGGTCATCCAATTATGCAACAATGTTATTCAAAAACTTGTGAGTATTAAGCTACTACATATTATTCATTTGATTTATTGTGTGTTCAAGACATCCTTTACACATTATGTACTATAAATGAACACACTAGTTAGACAGAGTGTCTATTCTTTCTAGTGATTGTTTTCTTAATAGTTAAGTTGTGAAAATGAAACAAGGACATCAACAATCTACTAGCCAATACAATACTTTGTATATGGCAACCCCTAATTTAAAATATACAATAACACCCTTTGCTATGAATTAAAAAAATTTCTTTATCATAGTTAAGTTATAATATTTTCACGCTTAATATCATGATATGATAATACACATAGAATAACCAATAAATTCCTAATAAACTAAGCTCATTGCAAAAAAAATACTCCCTCCGTTTCAATTTATTAGTCCCATATACTATTTAGGGCGTTTTAAAAAGATCTACCTATATTGAATGTATTCCACTTTTAACTTATTTTTTATTTCCTATTTTATGCATATTAAATTCTGATTGGTTAGATTAATTGACTGTGAATTAATGACATGACTCTAAGTAAAGAAATTACTCCCTTGATTTATGCAATTATGGCTAATGCTTTCCTAAAAATAAAATCAAAAAATTAATAAGGCAAAACTATTTATGAATTGTTTTTCACTTTAATGCTATATTCCAAATATTCTCCTTTTCTTATTTTATGTGATTGATTCCATATGTGACTATCATATTGAAACGGAGGGAGTATAAAAAATAGAGATTGTATAATTTGACTAGAGGAGTCAAAAATAGGGGTGTCAATTCGAATAATCGGATCGGGTCTGATATGGTCGGGTCGGGTCAACTTTTAAAGTTAAGTCATACTAAATTGTTATGTTCACGCGAGTCCGAATCTGAATCGAATATTTTTCGGATCGATTTTGGATCGGGTCGGGTCGGGTGTGCTTTTGACACCTCTAGTTATTTCAACTTGTATTGATACAATAATGTAGCATGATTCAAGTTATAATAGAGCGGATTAAACTTATTCACCGAACCCGACATAGTTACCTGAATTAATATCTCTAAATTTGACACATATAAACAACTGTGTAATGGCACTAGTGACAATTCCAAAATTCTTATCCTAGCATAGATAATCAAGGTGGAACTAGTCTTTTTAGTGAACTTTCTAAGAATCTTCATGCTCAAGTTTTTAACGAAGTTATCATTTCTAAAGATACCAAAGATTAGGTACCCCTTTTCCAAAATAAAAAGTAGTAGAAGCCTTTTAGCTTGTTTACTTTGAATATATTATTTGAAGACGACTACTCCTTCAAAGGTACTGGATATTGAGATGTGCTAGACATCACCAACAAGTTTTTTTGCTACAGCTGGTGAAGACATTGACAGTTTTTCTAATTATGGATTATATTTTAATATAGAAGACTAGAATAATTAGCTAGTTTTCACACTTTGAGTTGCAAAGGTAAAGGTCGAATCTCATGAATCTTATTCTAGAAGAAATTTTCTTAATAATCTTTTACGAGTATCTAAAAAACGGGTCTTCTCCTAGCAACAAAAATATTGAGTAAAAAAGTTTGTGTTAAACATATGATTAAGTACGGAGTACTTTATATATTTAGGTGACTTAATAGTCACCGTGTCCCAACCCTTATAATTAATAGATCATACAAGTTAACATACTTGCAGCATTAAAATAGTTCCGTCCTTTTTATTATATTCTCAACCATTCATTTAACGATTATAACGGACTGCGTGTAATAGTTTCGTCCTTTTTATTATATTCTCAACATATACATTTTCTAAAATAGTACTCCCTTCGTCCCTAAAATTTCGACCTTTTTGGGTTGATTTTGCAGTTATTAAGAAATTTAAATAAAAAGAAATAAAAATATATTGGAAAAATAAATTTACATGGGGTTTATAAAAAAGTAGAGAGATAAAGTATTAAAAATACATGAAAAAATAAAATTTTATACGTGAAAGCTAAGTTTGCACAAATATTTTTTTGTAAATTAGTTGGTATTTTAATGCAAATGGGTCGATTATTTTTAGACTAAAATTACACCAAAAGGGTCAAAATTTTGGGGACGAAGGGACTAGAAGTACAATATAAATTTTGAAATTTATATCAAAACTACGTGTTCTTTGATGTTAACAATACTTATTAATCCATAATCATTATCGTTAATCTTCTTATATGGAATAAATGCATCCTTAAAAATAATTTATTTCTATTTTAGTACAAATATAATTTTTTTTTTACGAAAAACGCAGCTATACTACAGAATATTTTTTTTTTTGGTAATCACTAAATATTACGGAATATATTTGTGACTATTAACGACGAATAGAATTATATTATTGTCACAGCAAAACCAAGGATTAAAGTACAATATACCAGTCATATTATAGCATATCAAAACAGAGGATAAAACAGAGAACAACAACAACAAAAACAAAGAATGAACCTACAAAAAACCTGCACATAAAACAGAGGAAAACAGAGCATAAATTAAAAAGACAAACCTGAAATCAGTATCATCAAAAATCTTCTGAACTTTATACTTCTTAATAGGCCATTTAGAAAGAACAGCATTTCCATATTCAGGCGCCCAACTCTCAGCAAATACATAATTCATCCCTAATGCATCAGCCAAATCCGATAACGGCTTCATTTCTCGCTCTTCCTCTGCTTTTACATCTTGTAGTGCAAGTACATCTGCATCAAGATCTCTCAGCACATCAACAATCGCTCTATTACTCCTCAAGAATCGTTCTCCTCGATCAGTAACATCTCGGCCTGTTGATAAACACCTTCTAGGAGTACTCCCCTCTTCAACGAACCCGATTCTTCGGCTTCGCCCCAGGGATATCTCATTATCAGGCAAATTGATCGATACCCTTAATCTTGACTTTGCGAATTTCTGTTGTTTTGTTAAACAATCAGCAGCAGCATTATTATTATTGCTATTGTTGTTGTTGTTTTGTGTATTAGATTTGGTGCTTGGGTGTAGAGGAGATTGCTTGAGAATGCTTTTAGGGCGATCATTTGATGATTTAGCCTTGAAGCTATGAGAGGGACGTTTTTGGAATCTGGAAAAATCGTCGGAGTTTGGTACGACGGCGGGTGCCATAGAAAAAAGGGCAGCATTGAATGTAGCGATTCGGATTGGTTTTCGGGTATTACCCATTTGAGTGTTGGGGTACACGGTCGCGTGTTTTGGGTTCAGTGGCTTCAATTGAATGTTATCATTGTTATTATTATGGTTATCATTACAGTGGTTAAAATGAGGGTCGAAGTTCGAGTCGGGTTTAGGGTATTTTTTGATGACGATTTTGGGGTTAGAGTGACGGCGGGAGGACCACCGGAGACGGTGGCAGAGGAGGCGGAGGTTTTTGTTGAGGAGTTTGAGCATTTTAGGGAGTGGTGTGGTGTGGTGGGGTTTTAGAAATGTGGGTAGTATGATTGTGTTAAGAGAGAAAGAGAAGGAAAGTGTGTGGTGAGGAACTTGAGAATCGGAGTAAATGGAATGAATTTTGGGTTACAAGTGTTGTGCGCTAAATAATAAGGTACTATTAAGGTTTATATTGGTAATTCTTTTTTTTTTGTGTATAAAACTAAAAAAATAAATAAATAAAACCTAACTCTTTGATCTGTTTTGACTTTTTGATTATTGATTGCTTCACACCTTTATGGCTTCACCTTCACCTGTACGTAATAGGCCTATACTAGATTACCGAAACTTCGGAAGTAATACGAGTACAGAGTTCTTCCGTATTTTAACTTGATTTTCGCTATTGAAAAAACAAAATATTAAAATTTGGGCTGTTAATGTTGGGGCTGTTTAATTTTGTTAAATCTGTTTTATCTATTTTTAATAAGAATTATTAAATATAAATGTAGTATGACTTTGATTACAGAAAAGTAGATTAGTATCGATTGCAAAATAGGAGAGATTGTTATTACTTATATACTCCAGGTGTAGCGTACATCCAAATAAGGGCATGTTTGGTTCACCTTATTTTTGTTTATTTGAATTTATTAATCTGGTCTTGTCTGGTCTGATCTGATCTGATTTGGTCTGATCTGATCTGATTTGAATGTCATATTTGACCAAACTTTGACCTTAAATATACGATAATCTACACAGAAAAAATATATCAAGTGAGGTCTTGTTAGATTCGTAATAATGTGTATTTTATTAATATGTGATTTTCATAATTTTTTCTTTACGAAATTAAAGATATTTAACGATAAAAAAGGCACATAAAACGATGATCTGATCTGAACTTATTTCTTTTGATCTGATGTGATCTGAAGTTATTTTTTCTTATTTGATATGATCATAAGTAAAAAATAAGGTGAACTAAACAAGGCCTTAACCTAAGGTTAGTTTTTGCTATATAACAAATTTTAGCAAAACAGAGGGAGTAATATAGATAAATTTTAATCTTATACGTAGTATGAAGTAATTTTGGTATTACAAAAGTGGATAACAAGAATCGATCCTAAAATTCCCTAGAATCAGTCTAACCACGCACTTAAGTTATCCTTCACTTTTAGAAATCAAAAAATAAATATTGGAAATTACTTTCATCTTTTAGCTTTTTACATATACCTCTTCGAACTATATATAACATTTCTCAATGTTTAGAAAATAAATCAACATTGAAAAATGTTATACATAGTGTAAAGAGTTATATATAATAAGCTACAAGATGAAAGTATTAATGAAATATATTCATTAATTACATTGATTTGTGTTAAATTTAGTAATGAACTAGGTGGTACCCGTACGATGTCCGTGATATTTGCTTGGTACATCTATGTAAAAATTAGTGTTAACATATTCAGATTAGTTGAAGAAAAAAAAAAGGTACAATACATATTAAACAATAATAAATATCTCTTAACCAAAAAAATAGGTAGGTGTTAAAGGTTTAAAAAAAACCTAAATATCTCTTAATAAAAAAAATAGGTAGGTGATTAAATAAAAAAATAAATAATAATAATTATTATTATTATTATTATTATTATTATTATAATAAAATAAAATAAAATAAATAAAAAAAACCAATCATACATATCTCTTTACCAAAAAAAAAAGCACAAAGGAAATGTGCGGGATTTTAAGGTCTTTTGGAGGGAAAAAAAGAATGCATTTACTATAATAACTAGTTTTGTGCCCATGCGATACCCGAATTGTCTTAAACTTAATAACTTAGGGGGTATTCGCTTTTATTGGTTCCAATTTAATCCATTCGCTTTTAATAATCCCAACTTTGGATTATTATTGAATAATCCCAACTTTAGGTGGTATTCGCTTTTATTGGTCCCAACTGGTCACATGACCTATAATAAGAAGTTGTTGGACACATATCATTACCTAAGTGGTCCAAAAAAATAAAAACAAAAATTAAAAAAATCAAATAAATAAAAAAAAGAAAAACCAATCCCAACACCCAGCCCCTGCCACTGCCGGCAACGAGCAACCCCTTTTCCCCAATCCCGACCTTCTCCGGCACCCCTTAACCCCCAACCCTACTGCCGACATCCCACTTTCCCCAGCCCCACCTTCTCTGACACCCCCTAACCCCCTCGAAACCACTACTACTCATCCAACCACCCCGAAATCACCCCTACCCACCACCGCAAATCCGACCATCTCCCCTTCCCTATCCCCGAAACATCATCCCATCCCCTACCCTAGCCCCGATACCCCATCTCATCCCCTTCCCCAGCCCCAAAACCCTTCTAAAAAGGAGTTTTGGGGCCTGAAATGGGGACAATGGTGGTTTTTGTGGTGGGGGAAAGGGAGGAGGGGTGATTTTTAGTGGCTGGGGTTGGGAATTGGGTTGATACATGTTGGGTTGGGGAGGAGGGGCGATTTCCGGGCAAGTTCGGGCCGGGTCGAGGTAGGGGAGGGGGAGGGGGCGGGGAAGGTAGATCTGTCATAGGTGGGGAGGAGAGGAGGTAGTGCCTTTTCTATTATTATTTTTCCTTTTTTAAAAATTTTAATTTTTTAAATTTTATTTTTGGACCATTTACGTGCTTCCATGTGTCAATTGAAGTTAAAAAAAATAAAAAAAAAATAAAAAAAACTTATTTAAACGGTTACCGGTCACTCGGGACCAATAAAAGCGAATGTCCCCTAAAGTTGGGATTATTCAACAATAATTCAAAGTTGGTATTATTTTTACCAATTTTTCCTAACTTAAATGTTAAATACGATTGTATAACCCCTTTGATAATGTAAAATATTTAGACATACGATCTCGTATCTCTTATTTATATAATAGTGTATTTTTTTGTAGTTTTATTTGTAAATAGATATCTATGTTGTTATTAAATTGATAATTTTTTTGTTTATTGCACTTAAATTATTTCTAATGAACTGATATTATTTTTATCAAACTAAAATTAGTTTTTCTGATTAAAAGTCATTTTTACTAAATTTCTATTTTTTATTAAACTCTAATCTATTAACTATTATTAAAACAGAAGTTGTTGATGTCACCATTGCCCACGTGTCGCTTTCTCAATAAAAAAATTTCCGCCTAAATGCAATGATGATGTCATTTTTTTTAGAGCTATCATATTTAATATTTTTGAAATTTAAATATTGAAAGCTTCTACATTACAACTAAAACTTATCAATTTATCATAGGAAATTGAAACAATTTTAAATAGCACACTAATAAATGACCTCCTACATTGAACTATGAATTAGACAACGTTGAACAGATACTATATCATAATTTTGATGAAAATAAAAAATTTTAAAATTACAAAATATACGTAATTATTATTTATATTCATGTATAATAGCGATTTATTTTTAAAATGTAAAAATTTAAAATAGGTTTTATATAAACCGTGCATCGCACGGGTTCTAACCTAGTATTTATATAAAGGAGAGTTTTTGTAGGAGATTATAGGTACTAAATGCGGAATTAACATGAATCATATTCATATAGCACCAAACCAAGGATCTCATGCATAACACATAAAGAAGTAAGAATTATACCTTTGAAGCGTGATTCCACGGTGATCGAGCAAGAACAATGGGGAGATAAAGAACCTCAAACGTGATTCCTCTACTTGGTCCACGGGCACGGATTAAGACCTCCACTAATGCTAGTTAGTCGCGAAAGAACACTTCTATCGACCTTCTACGGAGACGAATGAACGATCAACTAGTCAAGAACCACCGCGCAACACCACGTGGGCCACTAGGGTGGCCGGCCGTGGGTGAGAGGGGAGAGGGAGAGGCGTGCGTGTGAGAGAGGGAGGGTGAGGGCTTTTGGATGATGGTTGCTTGATTCACAATTCACTGTATGACAATTGTGACTTGTTATTCAACCCTAGGCAAGGCTATTATTTATAGATCGTATCTCTAAATAATAGTCCAAGTCCAAATCCAAGCCCACTTCCTAATCCCACTCTAACTATACTTAGCCCACTCATGCTTATGACTAATTGATTGCTCATGAGGCCCATTAATGGGCCTCTAACTTGCTTAACCCAATACCCTTGTGTGTGACCAATATAGGATCCATTCTAAAGGGCTTTGGGTTATTTGACTAGCCCAAAGATCATCTCTCATAGTCTAGCAACAGAGGATGACGCCCCAATAGAATGAACTTATTATCTCCATAATAGTGATCCTTGATATATCTAGTAATTGCACTTATCGAAGACACAATTCCTTCAATCTCTCACTTGTCTGAGACAAGTGCGCAATATTCAAATTCCTTAAGTCATTTTGTGTCGATTTGATAATATGATTGCATCTTATGCGATCTATATTAATCTACAAATCGTTTCTTGAAATCTGAGTTAGAATTACAAAACAAATGGTTACTATATAACACATTTGAGCACGGCCATGCATTTTCTGAATTCTCCCTCTTCAAGAGGCCAAAACATGACACATTCCTAATTTAATAGGAAGACTCTATCCAATCTTGTGGCAACCAAAGCTCCCACTCAACTTCTGAAACAACCAGGAAACACCCTTTATAATCTCCAGTTACGGGAAGACGTTTGAATGTACCACAGTTATTTCATCCATTGAATGAAACCAATGTTCCACTCATGTCAAAGGAATCCACTAATATATCCGGAAGTTCTATACTTGAACTTCAAAGTAGGTCTATGGTTCGATCCTGCATCATTCATGCATATCCATGTGATTGACCGAGCCTTATCACTATGCTCCTATAGCCCATGAAACCGAGCTATCCAATCAATCTTACATGCTAGGCCATTCATTGAAATCATTTATGTCCACTTTAATGATTTCGAACTAGGAACTTAAATAATATGTGGATTTTGTTCACCTGTGGGGTTTCATACACCAGGTCTCTATCTAATAGATAACCTGATGAGCCCATCAATCCATAATTATTTTTGGACATTTTATTTAATATTGAAACCACAATTAAATAAGAGAAAAGATAATTTCTGATTAAACATAATTCTGCAAATGAATGTATTACATATGTAATTTATTTTCTCAAAACAAATAACAACTTCTAATTACACCATTCGCTTCAATCCAGTTGCACTAGTATGCTTCTCATGCTTAGGCATTGGAAGGGGTTTAGTAAGCGGATCAGCGATGTTCTCATCCGTGTGAATTTTGCTCATCTTGACATCTGCTCTGTCAACGATCTCTCGAATGAGGTGAAACTTCCTCTCTACATGTTTGGATTTGAAGTGTGACCTAGCTTCCTTGGATTGAGCAATAGCTCCATTATTGTCACGATATATCTCGATACCCTTTTGAGAACTTGGTACAATATCCAGCTCAGTCAGGAACTTCTTTATCCAAACAGCTTCCTTAGCTGCTTCAACAGCAGCCAAATACTCTGATTCTGTCGTAGAGTCTGCGACAGTGCTTTGCTTCGAACTCTTCCAGCTCACTGCTCCTCCATTCAGATAGAAAATGTATCCAGATTGAGATCTGAAGTCATCCCTGTCTGTTTGGAAACTCGCATCCGTATAACCTTTGACAACCAACTCATCTTCGCCACCATACACTAGAAACATTCCTTTCGTCCTTCTCAAGTACTTATGGATGTTCTTGGCAGCTGTCCAGTGTGCTTCACCTGGATTTGCCTGAAACCTGCTGCACATGCTTAGAGCATATGCAACATCCGGCCTTGTACAAATCATGGCATACATTATCGATCCTATTGCAGAAGCATAAGGAATGATAGCCATACGTCTCATCTCATCTGGCATAACCGGGCATTGAGATTTACTGAGCGTAATGCCATGGGACATGGGGAGAAAACCTCTCTTGGAGTTTGTCATCTCGAACCTGTCAAGAACCTTATCAATATAAGTCTCTTGACTTAGTCCAATCATCCTTCGAGACCTATCTCTATGGATTTTGATTCCCAAAATGTACTCAGCTTCACCTAAGTCTTTCATGGAAAAACAACTCTTCAACCATTCCTTGACTGATTCAAGCATTGGTATGTCATTTCCCATGAGAAGTATGTCATCCACATACAAGACTAAGAAGACTATGCTGCTCCCACTAAACTTCTTGTATACACAAGGTTCCTCTTCACTTTTGACAAAATCAAACCTTTTGATTGCTTCATCAAAACGAAGATTCCAACTCCTGGATGCCTGCTTCAATCCATAAATGGATTTCTCAAGCTTGCATACCTTTCTAGGATTTTCTGGATCTTCAAAACCCTCAGGTTGTGTCATATACACTTCCTCCTTCAAGAACCCATTCAAGAATGCGGTTTTGACATCCATCTGCCATATTTCGTAATCGAAAAATGCGGCAATCGCTAGAAGAATCCGAATGGACTTAAGCATTGCTACTGGGGAAAAAGTTTCATCATAGTCAATACCATGAATCTGTCTGTACCCTTTTGCAACTAGTCTTGCTTTATGGATGTAGGCATTTCCATCCTTGTCTGTTTTAATCTTGTAGACCCATTTGCAGCCAATGGGTTTTACCCCATTAGGCAAGTCAACTAGGGTCCACACTTTATTTTCAGACATTGACTCCATTTCGGATTTCATGGCCTCAAGCCATTTATCTGAGTTGGGGCTCACCAAAGCTTGCTTGTAGGTTGTGGGTTCCTCATTCTCCAATAAGAAGATTTCATAATCCTCAGTTAACAGAATCTCGACAAACTGTTTGTTTCTGATTCTGGCAGACCTACGTGGGGTAGGAGCAACAGTAGAAATTTTCTCTCCAACTCCTTGAAGATTTTCGCATGAATTAGATTCAAGTGGGACGATAGGAGTCTCGCTGGTGGAATTAGCTTGCTCCGACGCATGATTAATCGTTTCATGCGCCCTCGCCTCTGATGTGGTGTTATCCACATCCATTTGTTGCTCGTCTCGAATTTCTTCGAGAACCACTTTACTCCCACTTGGCTTTCTAGATAGAAATTCCTTTTCTAGAAAGACACCATCGCGAGCAACAAACACTTTGTCATCTTCGCGATTGTAGAAGTAATACCCTTTTGTTTCTTTGGGGTAGCCCACAAAGAAACACTTGTCTGATTTAGGGTGTAGTTTATCGCCTTGTAAACGTTTTACATAGGCTTCACATCCCCAAATCTTGAGAAAAGACAACTTTGGAGCTCTTCCATTCCACATCTCATATGAAGTCTTTTCTACAGCTTTGGATGGGCTTCTGTTTAGTATTCTTGCAGCTGCTCCTAATGCATATCCCCAAAAAGATATATGAAGATCAGTAAAGCTCATCATGGACCTAACCATTTCTAGTAGAGTCCTATTTCTCCTTTCTGACACTCCATTTAATTGAGGTGTCCCTGGAGGGGTTAATTGTGAAATTATTCCACAATTAATCAGATGTTCATCAAATTCTTGGGTTAAATATTCGCCACCACGATCAGATCGTAGTGCCTTAATTGTCTTCCCAAGCTGGTTTTGTACTTCATTTTGGAATTCTTTGAACTTTTCAAAGGCTTCCGACTTGAGCTTCATTAAGTAAATGTAACCAAATCTACTTAAATCATCAGTGAAAGTAATGAAGTAATTATATCCACCCCTGGCTTTTGAACTCATTGGTCCATACACATCTGTATGTATGAGTCCCAAAAGGTCGCTAGCTCTTTCACCTATACCCGTAAAGGGTGACTTAGTCATTTTCCCAAGCAAGCATGACTCACAGTTTTCAAATGATTCATAATCAAAAGAAGAAAGGAGTCCATCCTTATGTAATTTCTGGATGTGCTTTTGGTTAATATGTCCAAGCCTACAATGCCATAGGTAAGTTGGGTTTGAACCATCTGTTTTCTGCTTTTTATGATCTATGTTGTAGACATGAGTTGTATATTCTAAAACATACAAACCATTAATTAACTTAGCATTAGCATATAACATGTTTTCTTTCGAAATAAAACAACGTTTGTCTCTTATTTCAAATGAAAAACCTTCAGTATCTAAAACTGGAACTGAAATAATGTTTTTAGTAATGCTGGGAACGAAATAACAGTTATTAAGTACTAAAATTAATCCAGAAGGAAGTCTCAAATGATAACTCCCAATAGCAAGTGCAGCAACTTTTGCTCTATTTCCTACTCGAAGTGTTACTTCTCCTGGATCTAGCTTCCTACTTCCTTTCAAGCCCTTCACGTCATTGACGATATGAGCACCACAACCGGTATCGAATACCCAAGTGGAAGATGAAGTAAGATTAATTTCTACAACAAAAACATCAAGTAACACCTTACCTTCTGTTTTCACTGGTGCATAATGGGGACACCCTGGTGTATGGACTTGCCATCCACCACAATAGAAGCACTGGAAATCTCTCCTTATCAGGTACTCCTCAGCATGGTTAAGTAAGATGTTGATCAAATTCGCTGATGATCCCTCATCATTATGAGAAAGTCTCACAATGTCAAAACCAGCATGGAGCGAGAACAAAATTATGTCACGTGCAGAATCATCATCGATCGGTTTCCCGAGGACATCCATTTGGTTGATCATATCAACCAATTCATTAACATGGTTCCTCACAGACTGACCAGGTAAGAGTTTCTTCGCCATTATCTTACCATGAATCCTGTAAGTCTCATACCTTAAACTGTCAGCCCAGGAATAGTAAATCTGAGGGATCGAGTTAACGATCTCTCTTACATTTGGATCGTTGACACCTCCACTACCCAATGCCCCCATGCCACCTCTACAGATAGCACGAAGACATCGATACAAGTTGGTCACCTCATACCGATTGAACCTATTATACCAACAATTTAGAATAGATTCCAGTATTAGGAACTTGACCCTTTGTGCATCCAAAACTAATTTTGCATGCATTTCAGGATCCTGACCAAGAGCACACTTGTTCTCAATGGGTACATATAGACGAGCTTCAAGCTTGTGGCTTGTGAGAACATTTCTCAATTCGCCCTCCCATTGCCTGTAGTTTCTGAGATTAAGCCTTAAATTGAGTTTCATTGGTAAATCTGTGTTGTCAAATAAGTTATTCATCTACAAACAAAAACAAAACGAGGCAAAATTCAATAATTATGTTTAATAAATTTAAAGTACCATAAGTATTTTTTAGAATTTATTGGTAACTTTAAACATTCATTCAATATTTAAATGATCCCTATTTAATAAAATGATTCCAAGATCCTTTATTTGTGCAATAATTAACCGGACTGAGGCCCTGCCATCAACCATTACATTTTCAAGGTGAGTAAACTCTTTACTGATTACAACTCTTGTAATTCTTGGTTGAATAATTAACCATCACATGTTTAATTATTACTCTTAGCTTCAAGGTTCTAAACTGATCTTTAGGTAACCTTGTTGAATATAACCAATTAAAAGTGTAGAACGTGATCTACCCCCACTTCCCCAAGATATATTATGACGCTCTGCTGAGGCCGACCCATCACAAACGATCAAGGTTTTCGTCGGGTTTTTAATTGGGAAAGCTGCATCAATATTTCTGGGATCTAGATTTATTATGTTGTGATTGTATAGTGAACTCTAGCGCATCATCAAGCAACATAAATAAACCTAAACATGCATAATCTACTAATGCAATAAAACATGACATAGTATGGCCCCTTAATCCTAAGAAAACTAATAAAGTAAAATGCTCCCACTTGGATCTTCATGGATCTCATCCATCTTGCTCCATTGGGCCTTCACTTCATTGGCTTTTGGATCAACTGCAACCTGTAATTTTATTCTATTCTATCTACTACTTAAATAAAATAAAAATAAATTACAAAATACTCAACGGTACGCAGACCGTATTTAGATTACAAAAATACATCACGATGCGCAGATCGTATTTTAGAATCTATGGGCCATACTAGTCTATATATAGCAATAAACAATATCATATATTATAAAGTGCCATATAATAAATCACTCATCATGCTTTCCTAAACTACAACATCTGATGATCATAATGAAGGAAACATGGCTATAAATATCTCATATTTTAATTAATTACTGTAATTAGATAATATCATATATTAATCATAACCAATTATAAAATATCATATATTTTAATTTAGGTATGAGATAGAATCAAATCTTATTTGAAATTATGGAATTTAAATCATATTTAGTTTTCATGATTATCCTAAATAATTTAGGAATTCTATCCTAATTACTTGCCAATCACATATTTAAATCAATTATTATCCATAAATAATTATGAGATAATCACATTATTTAATCAATTATTATCCTTATAGAATCTTTTGCTCCATAATTATCCAAACTTAACAAAAATAACAACTTTAATTTTGTTAATTATCTTTTTAAAATTTAAACTTATCTTCTTTTTTTTTTTTTTTTTTTTTTTTTTTTTTTTTAAATCTGATTTTATCCAAAAATAAAATAAAAAACAATTTTTTTTTTTTTTAAAATCGCCGCGTCAGCCACCATGGTGTGGCCAGCCGAAGCCGGCCACGGTGGCCGCACACCTTACGGTGTGCGCTGCCCCTGCAGTGACGCAGGAACAGCAGCAGCAGCACACACAAAGGGGTGGTGCACTGCTGCGCTGCCCCTGCTGCCTGACCCAGCCCCGCCCCTTCCCTCCAGACCACCAGTAGCAGCACCGTCGTGGCAGCGCCACCCAGCCGCGGTGGCTGCTGCTGTAATTTCCCTTTTTTTTTTTTTTTTTTTTGATTTTAATTAATTAAAACAAAACAAATTTTGTAAAAATCAATTAAACTTTATGTGGTCCTATTAATCCCAAAATTAAATCACATTCAATTTTGAAATTAGGGTTCTTGATGAAATTAATCCCCAATTTAATTTAACATTTAAATTAAATAATTTGATCATGAAAAATTCATAATTTTAACATGTAATCAAATAGATTAAATTCCTTAAACATATTACCATCGAAATAAATCAAAATTAAACACAAATTTCACAAATTAGGGTTCAATATTTCGAAATTTTCGAAATTAGGGTTTAGGGGTTCAAATTTTTTTGATTAATTTGGGGCAAAATCGGATCAAATTATGGCTAATATGGAGCAAATTAAACACCTTTAATGATTCTATATTGTTAAATCACATTTAAAATAACAATTGACTCATAATTAAATTATTCTCCCTCCTAATTGAATTAAAATTGTGGATTATCAAAGAATTATTACTCAATATATGTAAATGCAAGAGGCTAACTGATACCACTGTAGGAGATTATAGGTACTAAATGCGGAATTAACATGAATCATATTCATATAGCACCAAACCAAGGATCTCATGCATAACACATAAAGAAGTAAGAATTATACCTTTGAAGCGTGATTCCACGGTGATCGAGCAAGAACAATGGGGAGATAAAGAACCTCAAACGTGATTCCTCTACTTGGTCCACGGGCACGGATTAAGACCTCCACTAATGCTAGTTAGTCGCGAAAGAACACTTCTATCGACCTTCTACGGAGACGAATGAACGATCAACTAGTCAAGAACCACCGCGCAACACCACGTGGGCCACTAGGGTGGCCGGCCGTGGGTGAGAGGGGAGAGGGAGAGGCGTGCGTGTGAGAGAGGGAGGGTGAGGGCTTTTGGATGATGGTTGCTTGATTCACAATTCACTGTATGACAATTGTGACTTGTTATTCAACCCTAGGCAAGGCTATTATTTATAGATCGTATCTCTAAATAATAGTCCAAGTCCAAATCCAAGCCCACTTCCTAATCCCACTCTAACTATACTTAGCCCACTCATGCTTATGACTAATTGATTGCTCATGAGGCCCATTAATGGGCCTCTAACTTGCTTAACCCAATACCCTTGTGTGTGACCAATATAGGATCCATTCTAAAGGGCTTTGGGCTATTTGACTAGCCCAAAGATCATCTCTCATAGTCTAGCAACAGAGGATGACGCCCCAATAGAATGAACTTATTATCTCCATAATAGTGATCCTTGATATATCTAGTAATTGCACTTATCGAAGACACAATTCCTTCAGTTTTTTCCCGAGTTTTTAGAGAGCCATGTAGGATTTAATTTTCTTAACGCGCCACGTAGGATTATAATTTTTAATTGTAGCCAATAAAATAAGAGATTATTAATTTCTTTTAAAATTAAATAATTCAAATGCCATGTAAGCAAAATTAGCGAATGAGATTTTTAAGTTTAAATTAATTAAATATTAAATATTATCTTTTGATATTTTGGATTTTATCTGAATATATAACAAATTTTAGCACATACATAAAAAAAAATATTTTTAAAAATTCAAACAAACCGTGCATCGCACGGGCTTATCTAGTATATTATAGATGGATCTCATTTAAAAAAAACTTTTTAAAACAAATTTTATGATAGAATTAGTATTGAGTTATAAGATATTTATTAAGAGTTATGATTAATTTTGTATACATGAAATATATTAGAAGTATATCTATATTAAAACACTAGACAACATTTTTATCTTAAAAAACTTTATCCAAAATTCACTTACTTAGCATTCTATGTATCACAAAGTCCGTCTTTATATATTAGTGATATGATATAGATTCTTAAACTAATTCCAATCAAGAAATATATTTAATGCTTATGGCTATATAGATCATTACCCATAAAAATTATTGGACGATACAAAAAATTGACATTAAATTAACTAACGTTTGGCCTAAAAAATAAATAAATTAAAGTATAAAGCTTGAATTATTGTGGAATAATCAAAATATTATAGATTATTAAAAAGAAATTGGCCAAAAATTGGATTACTTAAATCAAATTTCCATTCATATTATTTATGTAGCTATTCTATGATGTATTGTGTAGTTTATGTCAAAAAAAAACAATTTTGTATTGCATAGTTGTGTATGGAGTTCCATAAAGGTTTCATAGAATGTTATTCTTGATATTGGGTTTCAAAGTTTCAATACCTAGTATTAAATTTAAAAAAAAATTACGATTTATCACTATTAATTCTTTTTATGGTCTATTATATTATATTACTAGATTTAAACCTGTGCGATGCAGAAATCTCTATTAATAATAAAATTTAGCATTAATATTTGTAGGGTCATTCGAAGCGCGCCAACGTTAAGCATGTTGTGATTATGCCTGACACTCATAAGAAGTGGGAATTGACGTATATGATTAGGGACAAGGAAAGTAAGAAGCTCCCAACAAGGTTTTAAGAAACTTGTAAACCGTTCACGGTTCACGGATCATTTAATGCAACCACGAATAAGGGACAATGATAGGCAACAACGATTGACCCGTGAAGGTTACACCCCATTCATAATCCATGAGATTACTAACTCCATATGGTTTAGAACCACGAAAGAAGGATGGGGGATGATGGTACGAAGTGAGTCATGAAGTCACATTCGCCCGTATTGGTCTCGACTCGATTTTTATAATGAAAGTGATTCCTGCGATCTTAAAGGCATACAAACAAAGAATCAATTCGCTCTAAACTATAATTATGATTTTAATTTAATTACAATTAAATTATATGTTATTCTTGTAATTATATTTATGGTAATTTTATTAAATAAATTATTTTATGGAAGTTTTTAAAATAAAGTAGTGTTTTTTTTATTATTGATTTACAAATAATCCTAGTCTATTTAGGAATACCACTCCTAATTTAATTAGGAAATTAAAAGCCCAAAATAAAAACCCTTATACCTCTCCTCCCTCAATTCTCACGTAAAAAAAAAAAAAAACAAACAAACTTTCACTCTCCTTTTTCCTCCTACTGCTTTCACGAAGAAAAAAAAAAAAAAAACTGAACTGCTCGCTGTTGCCCCTGCTGCCGCCGTCCACCACCCTGTCGCCGCCCAGCCGCCACCTGCTGCCACCCCCTGTAGTTTGCTTCCTCCTCCCTTTCTCCTTCCCTTATTTCTCCTTCTCTTATTCTTGTTATTTTTAATTAAAGTTTGATCTTTATTAAAATTTTGTTTATAAATTCTTATTATTATGGTTTGATATTATACTTGGGTTATTAAAGTTTATAAATTTATGAGTTTCATCATGTTTAATTTATTTAATGAATTTTCAGATTTGGTTTAATTATAAATTTAGGGTTTAAATGTTGATTTTTCATGGTCTTAGGGTTTAAAACGTACTAATTAAATTATCTAATTATATTATATGTAAATTATGTTTAAGTTCAATTATTTTGATTATTAATGAATTTTCAGATTTTGTATCTTCTATTTTGAAGCCTCTAATTGCGTTGAATTGATGTATTTTTGGGTTTTTAACACTCTAAATTGCTATATGATGGCTTTTTCAAACAATTATGCTTATGGGATTATTTTATATGCTTAAACCAAATTTTCAGATTTATTTTACCACTTTAAAGTTGCTGTAATTTATTATTAAACACTATATTTTCATGATTTTAACACCTAAACTTGTAGTTGGGATGTTGTACTATTAGTTTTGGCTAATTGGATTAATTTAAGGACTTTATTTTAATGGTTTGAGAGGTTTTTAAATACTTTAGTATTGCTGTAATTTTAATTGCTTTGGTATTGATTTATTCTTTATTATTTGGTTTAGGAGAGGACTTTGTAGAAGGTGATTTCTAGTCTTTAAAGTGGCCAATCGAATTGTTTACTCAAGGTACGTACAAGTTACAAAACCTTGCTTTTAGGTGCATGTTTAAGGATGGATCGAGAACTTAGTATCATGTCTAGGGATGACTGGGTGAAATTGTTTGGTTATACATTGTGAATTTCATTTGATGTGCACTATTTCTTATTGCAATTATTGGTTATGTACTAATTATGCAAAGTGTGCTTAGAGGCAAAGGTATGTGATTGGTGAAATGATTTAATTATTACTCATTCATGATTTAATGAAATAGGATGAGTAAAGGAATGGTTCATGTCTTATAAGACAAGGTTAAGAGTTTGAGGTGCCTTATGCACTCAAGGTGTTTATACACCGAGGTAGTAAAGGAATAAATAATAAATGTTTCTTGCCACTAATAAATCAAGAATTGAAAGTGAAAAGTTGTTTTACTTGATTTAATTGATATTGGATTGATTGAATTGTTATGCATGTGAGTCATCACCAAGTCTAAACATGTAAATCACGTAAAGTGCAAGATGGATGAGCAATAAAACTCTGGATTGGTGCACTTCTGGAGTAATGACAATCAGGGGTTGGGGTACATGGGGTATTAGCCGTGTACTTTTCTCGAGGCCGTCTGATCTACGAGTCTCTTATTTCAAATACTTTTTTTTCAAAACTAGGAGTTAGGTGAGATCTCATACTAACTACGGTCACGGAGTCGCGCCCGTGGTTGTTGGATGTTTATTGATGTTTCCGAAAGGAGGCATGGGGTTTTCTTTATTGATGTTCCAAATGGGACATGGGTTGGACAACCTTGTCTATTGCTAAATCCAATGAATAAATTGAAATGAGTTAGCTACTATTAGCTAGTGGAGTCTTAATAAATTAAATAATCGAGTCGTGTGTTGAGTTTGTGATTTAATGATGCGTATGATTGATTATTAGTAGCATGTTAAGTACTTCCTTATTTTACTTTGCAGCTTGTATGTACTCAGCTTTGCTGATTGCGTGCTTTTGTGTGTGTGTGTCCTTCTTTGGTCATGGCCTTCGCCTTCAAATGACCCTGTGACGATCCAATTTTTACACTTGTAATATTGGGGAGCAGAATAACCACAGGTTCTCTCACATGCAGCATTCATCAGGGTTGTGGGATCTTGAGTAGAGAGTTGGTTGCTTATTTTTCGCGTTCCTTGCAAGTTTGATTTTATTTAACTCGATTTTATTTGACACTATTTCTCTTGGTTTAAGTTTGTCTTAACACTGAATTTTAATTACTTACTTTTACTTTTGGGTTTTGAATAAGGGCCTTAAAGGTTCCAACTTGTAATACTTATTTTGATTTAAATACTTTGCTTTGAGGTTTATTTAAAACTGTTTTGGTTTTCCGCTGCTAACTTTTGAGATAGCCTTAACGTTTGAACACGTGGCGGTAGCACACCAGTAATTCTCTTGGATTTGTTCAGGTTATTTACAGGTTTCTCACAGGTTTTTAAGAGAGAATTATTGGGGTGTTACAAAGTGGTATCTGGGAGCTTAGGTTTAGATTTAATTACCACTAAAGCCAATTAGCTTAATATGTCTTAGGCGCCTAACTAATTAACATTGAGGATTTAAGTTCAAAGGCTAAAGTGATTTTTCGAAACTTAGTATGTTTGAAACGTTTTATCTTAAACGATTTTGAAGCTTATTTCGTCCACTTGGTGAGCTTTGGGTAGACTTAAGAAGGGAATGCATGCATATTCCATACATATCTTTACATTTTATTGTCACTTGAAGTGTCATTTTTCTTATTTATCTAACATGTAGTAATTAATGTCTTAATTGATGTGTTTTGTGATGTGTTTTGTGATGTGCTTGTGTTATGCTTTTGTATGTTCGTTGCGTTGGGATGACGTAGAAAGGAGATGAGTGACTCAGTAAGCACGTCTGGAAGCACGAATAATGCTATTAGGAACAACCCTGTTGTTGTGTCTGAGGATGAGAATGATGCGCGAAGTGAAGATACCTTAGAGAGGTACGAAAGGATTATGACGCCAGATAATCCTGATGAAGAAGACTACCAATATATACATGAGTTTAAAACTGCGAAGAATAAGAAGCATAAGATTAAAACTTATACAAGAATGTTCCATGACTATACCCTTATTGACTTTCCGGATGAGGATGACCTTGAATGGCTACAACCACCACTGGAAGATCCAAATGCGGGAAAAAGAGCTACTAGGAATCCTAATCCGCTTCACAAGTATATAACTATTGAAGATTCTGATGATGAAAAGGATCCCGATTTTGATGTCAATAGCTATGATGAAAAGAAAGATAGGAACAGCAATGTGATACCTTGAGATTTTTTTTTTTAGGGTAGAGTTAGCATGAATAAGGCAACTTGCCATTAATAATAGTTATTAGAACCTTATTATAGTATGCTTTAGATGATTAATTTATATTAGAAGTTTGGGATTCATACTAAAGCTATAGAGTTATTGTTCTTTGGGATTCATACTTTTATTTAAGTTATAATAAAGTCATTATTTTATATTAGAAGTTTCATTTTACTAATATTTGTGAGCCAAAGAAAGTTAAAGTTGGTGAAATAAAGATTTTAAGATATTTCCTTTGGTTATGATTAAGCTAGTAAGAGTGACGTGGTATGGGGATTATTTTTCTTAACTTTACTTGAATTTGGGTGTGAATTGTGTTTATATTTGTATGATTCTACTTGGGACAAAGGGGTGCAAAGCAAGGTGCCCTTTTGAACCAATATATGTGATATTTATTATGATGATTCTGTGAGTATATGCGTATGGTATTTGAACTAGAGTATGATGTCCCTATATTTTCAGGCGTAAAACTACCATGGCCAATAACGCCGCCCTTGCTGAAGCCATCCGAATGTTGGCAGAGAATCTGAACCAAAACCGAGGGGATCAGCTTGACCCCCAGGCAGAAATGTTCAAGAAGCTAGCACAAGTGAGACCCCCAGTGTTCAAGGGAGGTGCGGACCCCACCTTCTTAGAGAACTGGATACGCGAGTTTGACAAATTGTTCGTGGCACTGAACTGCCCTGATAATCTGAAGGTGGATCAGGCAGCCATGTATCTTAAGGACGAAGCTGACATTTGGTGGAGAGATAACTGTGAGCTAGTGAAAGCCAAGCCTAACTTTGGGTGGGAGGTATTCAAAACCGCTTTAAGAGACAAATTCTACCCTCCCTTCCTAAAGAAACAAAAAGCCCAAGAGTTCATAAACCTGGAAATGGGGCAGATGACAATCTCCGAGTATTATAATAAGTTTATGGCACTTGCTAGGTTTGCCCCTGAAGTAGTACCCACTAAGGAGCTGAAGGCTCAGAGGTTTGAGCAAGGATTAACTAACCAACTGCAAAAAGACCTAGCGGGGAAGGTATTTAAAACTCTAGACAAGGTATATGAAAGAGCTGCCCACATGTACCACCTAAATTCTAAGAGTGTGGGAGAGACTGCCAAGGCCGGGGAGAAGAGAAAGGACTTTGGGAGACCAGAGCACCAAAGTAGCTATAAGAGGCCTAGGAATGGGAACTCATTTGATAGAGGTGACCAAACTGCTAGCAACTCTTCTACTGTTAACAATGGAGAGAGAACCTACCATTGTAAGAGGTGTAGGAGAAACCACCCTGGGAGAGATTGTGATGGGAATTTAGTGACTTGTCGGTTCTGTAACAAGAAGGGGCACAGGGAATATGAGTGTTACACCAAACAGAAACAACAGAGAAATGGTGGAAATGGTGGGAATGGTGGGAACACCCAACAGAGACCTAACAATTTCAACAACCAGGGGAACAGGGGAAATGGTCAGAATGGGAAGTTTGGAAATGGTCAGAATGGGAAGTTTGGCAATGGTAGCAGCAACAACAATAGATCTGGCAACGGCAGCAACAACTCAGGCAAAAACAACAATGGTTACCAGGCAAGAAACAACACTCCCGGATGCTTGACTGTGATGATCAAGGGAGAAGCTGAGAGGTCCTCAGATGTAGTTACTGGTACTTTTTCTATTCATTCTGCCTCTGTCAACACTTTGTTTGACTCTGGAGCAGCTTACTCTTTCATTTCTACTTCTGTTGTGCGCAAATTAAACTTAACTGAGTCCAGTCATGTTGATGTGTCGGTTAGTCTGCCTACTGGCAAACTTGTCCATTGTAATAGAATATTCAAAGGCTTGCCTTTGAAAATAGGAGAAGCTATCTTTCCTTCGAATCTTATTGAGTTTAATCTAGGGGATTTGGATGTAATTCTGGGGATGGATTGGCTGAGTTCATACAAGGCCAAGATAGACTGTGAGATGCAGAGGGTGCAGTTGAGAGATCCTTTGGGTAAGACGGTGTCATATAAACGTTTAGGGAAGCCTAAGGGTTTTGGGATTATTTCTGCTTTGAAGGTCAAGAAGCTAGTGAGTAAGGGATGTCCATTGTACTTTTGCTGTGTCCAAGATTTGAGTATGAGTGAGAGTAGGCGGATGGAGGATGTACCCATTGTGAATGAGTTTTTAGATGTTTTTCCAGAAGAGATTTCAGGAATGCCACCTAAGAGGGAACTTGAGTTTACCATTGATTTAGTCCCAGGAGCTGCACCTATCTCAAAAGCACCTTATAGGATGGCACCAGCTGAGATGAGTGAGCTAAAGGCTCAATTACAGGAGTTGTTAGACAAGGGGTTCATTAGGCCTAGTGCATCACCTTGGGGAGCACCTGTGTTATTTGTGAAAAAGAAGGATGGAAGCTTGAGGCTATGTATTGATTACAGAGAGCTGAATAATGTGACTGTGAAGAATAAGTACCCTTTACCTAGGATAGATGACTTGTTTGACCAGCTAAAGGGGGCAAGTGTGTTTTCGAAGATTGATTTGAGGTCGGGGTATCATCAGTTGAAGGTTGCAGATAAAGACATTCCAAAGACAGCCTTTAGAACTCGATATGGGCATTATGAGTTTACTGTCATGCCTTTTGGGTTAACCAATGCACCAGCCATATTCATGGACTTGATGAACCGAGTGTTTCATGAGTATTTGGATAAGTTTGTAGTTGTATTCATTGATGACATTTTGGTGTATTCGAAGAATGAGGAAGAGCATGCTGAGCACTTGAGAACTACCCTTGAAAACCTTAGAAAGAACAAGTTGTATGCTAAGTTTTCTAAGTGTGATTTTTGGTTGGAGAAAGTTGCATTTTTGGGGCATTACATTTCGAAAGAGGGTGTATCTGTGGATCCTGCGAAGATTAAGGCAGTAAGTGAGTGGCCCACACCTAAGAATGTGACTGATGTTCGTAGTTTCTTGGGATTAGCTGGGTATTATAGAAGGTTTGTTAAGGATTTTTCGAAGATAGCTAGACCCATGACTACCTTTATGAAGAAGCAGAGTAAGTTTGAGTGGAATGAGAGTTGTGAGTCAGCTTTTCAAACCCTCAAAGAGCGATTGACTACTGCACCAGTGCTAGTATTACCTGATGGGAGAGAAGGATTCGAAGTGTATAGTGATGCTTCGAAGCATGGTTTGGGATGTGTCCTACAGCAGAATGGAAAGGTGATCGCATATGCATCGAGGCAACTGAAGAAACATGAGGTCAATTACCCTACCCATGACTTGGAGCTTGCAGCTGTTGTGTTTGCCTTGAAGATTTGGAGGCACTACCTTTATGGTGTTTCTTGTAAGATCTTCACAGACCATAAGAGCCTAAAGTACATCTTCACCCAAGATCATTTGAATATGCGGCAACGTAGATGGCTAGAGTACCTCACAGACTACCATGTCCACATTCAGTATCATGAGGGAAAGGCAAATGTAGTTGCTGATGCCCTTAGCAGAAAGTCGAGTCATAATGTCAATGCTTTAATTGTGGCTAATGAGTTGTGTGAAGATATGAGGAGATTGAACCTTGAGGTTATCAATCAAGGAGAGTTAGAGGGATTACTGAGTACTTTAACCATCCAACCTACCATATTTGAGGAGATTAGAGAAAGACAACTAGAGGATGAGTCGTTTCAAAAGATTAGGGATCAGGTGACTAGTGGTGCGGACACTGAATTCAAGATTCATGAGGATGGGAGTTTGAGATATAAAGAGAGATGGTGTATACCACAGAAGTGTGAGGATATTAAAAGAAAAATCATGGAGGAGTGCCATAATACACCTTATTCAGTTCACCCCGGGGGAGATAAGTTGTATAAGGACTTGAAAGAGTTCTATTGGTGGCCGAATATGAAGAGAGAGGTAGCTGAGTTTGTATCCAAGTGTCTGACGTGCCAGAAGGTGAAGATAGATCACAAGAGACCCATGGGAAAAGTACAACCCTTGGAGATACCGGAATGGAAGTGGGATTCTATATCCATGGACTTTGTGACAGGCCTACCCAAGACTCGTTCTGGGAATGCCACGATTTGGGTGATTGTGGACAGACTTACTAAGTCAGCGATGTTCATTCCTATCAAAGAGACCTGGAAAAAGAAGCAGCTAGCAAGTGTCTATGTGAAGAATGTAGTTCGGTTGCATGGAGTTCCTAAGGACATAGTGTCAGATAGAGATTCGAGGTTTCTATCAAAGTTTTGGCAAAAAGTGCAGGAGAACCTTGGGACAACATTGAAGATGAGTACTGCTTTTCACCCTGCAACAGATGGTCAGACTGAGAGAACAAACCAAACTATGGAGGATATGTTACGAGCTTGTGCTTTAGATTTCCAAGGAAATTGGGAGGATCACCTACCTTTGATAGAATTCTCCTACAATAACAGTTACCATGCAAGCATCAAGATGACACCTTTTGAAGCACTATATGGAAGGAAGTGCAGAAGTCCAGTTTGCTGGAATGACTACAGTGAACGGGTTATTTTGGGTACAGATTTCATTGAGGATATGGTGGGCAAGGTGAGACTAATCCAGTCGCGTATCAAGGCAGCACAAGATAGACAGAAAAGTTATGCTGACTTAAAGAGAAGAGATGATGAGTTTAATGTTGGGGACAAGGTCTTTCTGAAAGTTTCTCCAACAAAAGGTGTGATGCGATTTGGCAAGAAAGGGAAACTTAGTGCTAAGTATGTAGGGCCATATGAAATCCTCCAACGTGTGGGAAAGGTGGCTTACAGATTGGCTTTGCCAATGGAGTTTGAGAAAATGCATGATGTGTTCCACATTTCCCAGCTAAAGAAGTATGTGCCTAGTGAAACCCATGTTTTGCAACCGGAGACTATTCAATTAGATGAGTCTCTAACTTATGAAGAAAGACCAGTAAAGATACTAGATCACAAAGTGCGCAGTACTAGAAACAAAGATGTGAAGATAGTGAAGGTCCTTTGGTCTAATCAGGAATATGAAGAAGCCACTTGGGAGGCCGAGGAAGAAATGAGGAACAAGTATCCCGAGTTATTTGACGAGGTGAGTTACGAGGGCGTAACTCTTTTCTTTTGAGGGGGGAAGAATGCGATGTAATTTCGCGCTTTTACCTTAATTATACCATTTATTGCTTGATTTTGCACGTTTTTGCATGTTTTTGGTTATCATTATGCATTATTATTGCGTTTACATACAATAAAAGTATGTACACTTAAGCCAAATATGAGTTCATTGAGTACAAAGTCCGATTTGTTAAGTATGTTGTTAAGAAGCAAGCAATTTACAGTAATACAAAACACAAAAAGTTTGAACGATTTTGAAAAATTATGGTTTTTGGGTTAAGTTTCGAGGGCAAAACTTCTTTTAAGAGGGGTAGATTGTAATCCCCCACATTTTAATTTAATTACAATTTAATTATATGTTATTCTTGTAATTATATTTATGGTAATTTTATTAAATAAATTATTTTATGGAAGTTTTTAAAATAAAGTAGTGTTTTGTTTATTATTGATTTACAAATAATCCTAGTCTATTTAGGAATACCACTCCTAATTTAATTAGGAAATTAAAAGCCCAAAATAAAAACCCTTATACCTCTCCTCCCTCAATTCTCACGTAAAAAAAAAAACAAACAAACTTTCACTCTCCTTTTTCCTCCTACTGCTTTCACGAAGAAAAAAAAAAAAAAAAAACTGAACTGCTCGCTGTTGCCCCTGCTGCCGCCGTCCACCACCCTGTCGCCGCCCAGCCGCCACCTGCTGCCACCCCCTGTAGTTTGCTTCCTCCTCCCTTTCTCCTTCCCTTATTTCTCCTTCTCTTATTCTTGTTATTTTTAATTAAAGTTTGATCTTTATTAAAATTTTGTTTATAAATTCTTATTATTATGGTTTGATATTATACTTGGGTTATTAAAGTTTATAAATTTATGAGTTTCATCATGTTTAATTTATTTAATGAATTTTCAGATTTGGTTTAATTATAAATTTAGGGTTTAAATGTTGATTTTTCATGGTTTTAGGGTTTAAAACGTACTAATTAAATTATCTAATTATATTATATGTAAATTATGTTTAAGTTCAATTATTTTGATTATTAATGAATTTTCAGATTTTGTATCTTCTATTTTGAAGCCTCTAATTGCGTTGAATTGATGTATTTTTGGGTTTTTAACACTCTAAATTGCTATATGATGGCTTTTTCAAACAATTATGCTTATGGGATTATTTTATATGCTTAAACCAAATTTTCAGATTTATTTTACCACTTTAAAGTTGCTGTAATTTATTATTAAACACTATATTTTCATGATTTTAACACCTAAACTTGTAGTTGGGATGTTGTACTATTAGTTTTGGCTAATTGGATTAATTTAAGGACTTTATTTTAATGGTTTGAGAGGTTTTTAAATACTTTAGTATTGCTGTAATTTTAATTGCTTTGGTATTGATTTATTCTTTATTATTTGGTTTAGGAGAGGACTTTGTAGAAGGTGATTTCTAGTCTTTAAAGTGGCCAATCGAATTGTTTACTCAAGGTACGTACAAGTTACAAAACCTTGCTTTTAGGTGCATGTTTAAGGATGGATCGAGAACTTAGTATCATGTCTAGGGATGACTGGGTGAAATTGTTTGGTTATACATTGTGAATTTCATTTGATGTGCACTATTTCTTATTGCAATTATTGGTTATGTACTAATTATGCAAGGTGTGCTTAGAGGCAAAGGTATGTGATTGGTGAAATGATTTAATTATTACTCATTCATGATTTAATGAAATAGGATGAGTAAAGGAATGGTTCATGTCTTATAAGACAAGGTTAAGAGTTTGAGGTGCCTTATGCACTCAAGGTGTTTATACACCGAGGTAGTAAAGGAATAAATAATAAATGTTTCTTGCCACTAATAAATCAAGAATTGAAAGTGAAAAGTTGTTTTACTTGATTTAATTGATATTGGATTGATTGAATTGTTATGCATGTGAGTCATCACCAAGTCTAAACATGTAAATCACGTAAAGTGCAAGATGGATGAGCAATAAAACTCTGGATTGGTGCACTTCTGGAGTAATGACAATCAGGGGTTGGGGTACATGGGGTATTAGCCGTGTACTTTTCTCGAGGCCGTCTGATCTACGAGTCTCTTATTTCAAATACTTTTTTTTTCAAAACTAGGAGTTAGGTGAGATCTCATACTAACTACGGTCACGGAGTCGTGCCCGTGGTTGTTGGATGTTTATTGATGTTTCCGAAAGGAGGCATGGGGTTTTCTTTATTGATGTTCCAAATGGGACATGGGTTGGACAACCTTGTCTATTGCTAAATCCAATGAATAAATTGAAATGAGTTAGCTACTATTAGCTAGTGGAGTCTTAATAAATTAAATAATCGAGTCGTGTGTTGAGTTTGTGATTTAATGATGCGTATGATTGATTATTAGTAGCATGTTAAGTACTTCCTTATTTTACTTTGCAGCTTGTATGTACTCAGCTTTGCTGATTGCGTGCTTTTGTGTGTGTGTGTCCTTCTTTGGTCATGGCCTTCGCCTTCAAATGACCCTGTGACGATCCAATTTTTACACTTGTAATATTGGGGAGCAGAATAACCACAGGTTCTCTCACATGCAGCATTCATCAGGGTTGTGGGATCTTGAGTAGAGAGTTGGTTGCTTATTTTTCGCGTTCCTTGCAAGTTTGATTTTATTTAACTCGATTTTATTTGACACTATTTCTCTTGGTTTAAGTTTGTCTTAACACTGAATTTTAATTACTTACTTTTACTTTTGGGTTTTGAATAAGGGCCTTAAAGGTTCCAACTTGTAATACTTATTTTGATTTAAATACTTTGCTTTGAGGTTTATTTAAAACTGTTTTGGTTTTCCGCTGCTAACTTCTGAGATAGCCTTAACGTTTGAACACGTGGCGGTAGCACACCAGTAATTCTCTTGGATTTGTTCAGGTTATTTACAGGTTTCTCACAGGTTTTTAAGAGAGAATTATTGGGGTGTTACAGATTTGTTAACTGAATATGTTGACTATGTTTGACTGAACATGGATTTTAAGCACTCCCGGGATTAAATTCTTGACCCGACCAATAATGGCGGTGAAAGGTTGTTTATCATCGGGTTTGGTTTTGGGGAGACATTGGTGTCTACAGAAGCCCCCACTTTGACTGAGTTTGTAGAAACATTATTTTCGAAAACGATAGTCAAAGTAGTCAATTGGGACGGAGAATGTTATAAGACGTTCTGCAATCCTAAACCACTCTGTATACGCTGATATCTACAGAAAAGCGTTACTTCTACAGATAAAAGGGTAAAGGATATATAATACGTATCTGACACCAGTACATGGCAACGAACATGTTTAGTAGATTCCTACGCCTCGAGAACTCCACCGGATATTATTTTTCCATGCCTCAGGAATTCGGTTAGATGATGATTTTTCCCCGCCTTGAGAATGTTGTTAGATTATCATTTTTACCCGCCTCGGGAATGTTGTTAGAAGATGTAATCGTTGACTCCTACGCTTTGAGAAGTGGCAACGACCAACAATTTTCTACGCCTAGTGAAAAACTTGTCTGATTTGAGATAGCTTCCTCGCCTAAGGAACTCTATCGTGAGCCACTCCGCCTTGTGTAGCACACAAATGAAATCCCATACTACGAGAATAACACTAAATATCCCTGCCTTGGGACATAATCGTTGACTCCTACGCCTCGAGAAGTGGCAATAACTGACAATTTTCTACACCTCGTGAAAAACTTGACTGATGATGAGAAATTACAAGTCTCTGTATCTCGAGAACCTTGCAGCGTGAATCGTCCTCGCCTCGGGAGATGATAACTGGATGTTTGATAAATGTTTACTGATGATTGTTCGATTATACCCAAATAGCGGTTACAAATGATGAGGGTTCGATTATCCTCGAACGCGGGATGCAGAGATGTTGATGGTTCGATTGTACCCCGAACATAGGCTGTGATCGAGACCTGTAATATGAAATTTGCCAAGGGACCCATATATACTGTGATTGACTTGACCAACTAACTTGACCAAGCTTGTGTAACACCCCCAAATCTCCCTCTACGGAAATACTAGAATAATACGTATAATTATACCGTAGAGATAGACTTAGGCGTATTACCGCCGCGTGATTACGCAAGGCTACTCACACTCACTAAATAAATCAATACTTTGCAGCGGAAACTCAAAACTCTTCTTTATTAATAATAACTATAAATAGAACCAATGTCATGAGTACTCAAATTAAATACAAGACCAAAACTCCTAATTTAGATGAAACCAAATCCCGGGACTCCAATGCATCAATTTATTCACTCCACCTGAAATAACACTGCTTACCATTACAGTAAACAGGGCGAACCAAAATAAATAAGAAATACGGGTTAGCAAAATATGCTAAGTACGGTAAGTGTAAAATAATTAAACTCAATTTATTTGCAAACATGCTTTTAAAATCAATTTCAATAGTTAATCCGAAAATTCCAAACTTATGATTCAAAACCGATTCTTAATATTCCAATATCAATAATCAATAAAACCAATACCAATTATTTTAAAACCAATTTCTCATATTAAAAACCAATTCCTCAATAATAAACCAGTATAACCAATTAAACCAATTCCTCTCCCACGTGTGCACACCCCCCAAGCTAGTCTCCTTATGTTACAAGGCTATTCTTGAGGAAAGACCCGGTCATACAAAGTCCAAGGCTTTATCAATATACCAAATCCGCATAGTGGGATTACCAACATGCTTATAAAGCATAAATAATAATAAATCAATGATTCAATAAATTCTCTTTTAAATCCAATAATTCCAATTAATTCAAACTCCTTTATTAAATTCAACATGCTTTCAATATCAAACCTTTTTAAAACATGAATAATAATTAATTCATTTAAAACATGATATAAAATCAATACTCCAATTTATTTATTAAAACCAATTTATTTAAACACACTTTTATTTCATAAATCATAATTCAATTCAATTTAATTCAATCATCACAAGAAATCATTCAAACATGCTTATTCAAACCAATCTTTTTCAAGGTATCTAACCACCTAACGTCCCTTGATCCTCGCTTAGCAAAAACACACAAAAGGAACCTCAAGATTCTTGATCGAACATACCCTACAAATAAATATAACCTTAATCAATATAAGGTTAACAAATAATCACAAATATTTAAATTAAAACCTCCCAACTATATGTACATGAACCTTTTAAATTAATTTTCATAAACATCATTAAAAATATAATTTTATATAATTAAAACTACTCATAATAATTTTTATAAATCCTCCATAATAATAATAATAATTGAATAAGAGAAGAGAAGAAGAAAAGATAAGAAACAAAGGAAAAGAGAAAAATTGGATTTTCGTTGGAAAAAATAGGCAGAACTTGCAGAGCCTATAACTCCATCGATATAACTCTGAATTGGGTGATTCTTGAGCCTAACCTCAAGGATTTTTTGAGAGGAACAATCTTCTGTGAAACAGCAATACCCCCAAAACTGACCACAAGTGCCCGAATATTGGCTTCAAAGATAAACGGGATGATTTGTGTAAAAAGAGGAGAAGAAAAGAAGAGAATTAGTGTGAGGTTTGATCATGAATTAAAGGGGTATTTATAGGCTAGCATGTGTATGAATTATGGTAGGAAAATGTAGGAAGAATTATGGTAAGTAGGGTTTAAGGGATTACTTGGAGAAGTGAGTAAAGATTAAGGAAAGTTTTGATATTAAAGAAATTGTGTATAATTGAATATGGAAGGTATGTATGTCATGAAAAATATTAAGGAAATTGGAATTACTTGGGGAATAATTAAGAAAAATGAATAGCAAGAAAATATGATGATTGGATATTAAAGAGATGGAGAATTAGAATTAAGGAAAATAGGAGATTTTGGGAGATAATTGAAAATATAATTTTACCAATTAAATTCCCCCAAAATATTTCATGAGGGCCGAAAATATGGAGCTTACCATAGCTCTAATTTTCGGATTCCTCTAGATATATTTAGGAATATTTTGCTCGATTTTTAAGGAATAAAATAATTGTATAAATAATATAGAATAATAATTAAATAATTAATTAATTAAATACTAATAAATAACTAAGAAAAATAAGATTTTCCATACATGGAAAATTTGAAAATCCTAGCTAGTTATTAGGTAATTTCGGCCATAATAATTAATTAATTAAAATATTATTTTGCTTTAATTAATATATCCAAAATATGTAAATAATCCGGTTTTTAAAATAGGATAAATGGATAATAAATCTTATCCAAAATAATAATTTGTTTTTAAAATACGTTTGGCGCCAAAATTCAAATATCATTTTGGCTCCAAGATTTAAATAGTAAGTTGAATTACTAAAATACCCTTTTTAGAAAATAATAATTAATTAATTAATTAGGAAAATACGTATAAAAATACGGGGTATTACAGCTTGACTTGACATGACAAAACATGTGTATCACTTGTGACTGTGTGTATATCTATAGTTTAAGTGTGCGCAGACACAAGAAAATGAAAATGCAAAAGCAAAAATTTCTGTCATTTTTTGTCATGAGTGGAGGACATCGACTTTCTCCCAAAAAAGAAAGATGTGAAAAATGAAGTGAGATTTTTCAAACTTCCCTCGATAAAAATTTTGAAAAAGTTTTTAAACTTCCCCAAAAGATTAAGATGAAAAAATTGAAGAAATTTTATACTTCCACACCGAGAAAATTTTGAAAAAGTTTTGAACTATCTTATAAGAGAAGACATGAAAAAGGGAAGAAGTTTTGAACTTCCTTGTTGAACAAAACGAAATAAAACGCATGGATTTTCTTCTTGTTAAATTGAATTGCTCGTTTTGAAAATAATTCATGCATGATAGAATGTTCACAGGCCAGGAGGCTAAGGAAAATTGCATCATGTGACACGATCCACGAATGTACTTAGGTCATGAAGCTAAGCACAGTAATGTATGGAGAACAATCTTGATGAACGTTGCTTAGGTCTGGAAGCTAAGCACATATATAGATAAAGTGATTGCTGAGTATATCATAATGAACGTTGCTTAGGTGAAGGAGCTAAGCACGATATGCTTTGTATGATTACAAATCTTTGATAAATGTTGCTAAGCATATTATGCGATGTGTGTAACAATGAATATTGCTCAGGTTAGGAAGCTAAGAAAGTATACAATGTTTCTTTTAATGGATGTTGTCTTGAAACAATATTTCATGATACGAGGTTCCTAAGGGAAGGAGGATATGGTCATGTATGTGTGAGTGATGATAAGGTTAAGCTGCAAAGGCTATGGTGATGGAAAGAGATTTGAGAAGAGTCAAGATGGTGACTCTTTAGGCTGGGTAGGCTAAGTGATGTGGGTTGTGTAGACACCTGATTGTGTCTCCCCAAAAACCAAACCCAGTGATGAATGCCTTTCACGTCATTTGATTATCGAACGAGGTGAAATGTGAAAGAGTCTCGTGATGCATCTGTTTTTAATGAAAATACTCCCTCCGTTTCATAATATTAGTCATATATATTATTTTCGGCGTTTCTAAAAGATATACCCATATTGAATATATTTCATTTATAACTTGATTTTTTTTGAATTAATAAGTGGTGGATTGATGACATGGCTTTAAGTAAGGAAATCTTTACCTTAAATTATGCAATTATGACTTGTGCTTTCCTAATAAAAATTTAAAAAAGTTAAATAAGGTAAATTAATTATGAATTATATTGTAATTTAATGTTAGATTCCAAATATATTTCTTTTCTTATTTTATGTGATTGATTCCATATGGGACTAACATTATGAAATGGAGGGAGTACTTCTTTCTGTTTTCGAAAATCATTCATTTTGTACCTAATTTATGGAAGATGTCCAGTCCAATTTAGTTTGGTCCATAATGTGGGTCCAATAATAGTGTAGTTGGATAGGATTTGAAAAGAGCTTTCCAACGATACATTATAAGCCCAATTCCGATGAATAATGAGGAAGTTATGGCCAAAATACTAAATTAGGCCCAAAATGATTTTATGTGGCCTAAGGATCAAGTGGATGGCCCATTAATTATTATAACCTAAAGTTATTAGGAATTGCTTTAATTTCTTGAGTAATCTAGAAGGTTATTTTAAATTCTAATAAAGTTAAGATTAATAATTATAATTTTATATTATTTAGAAAAGATAAGGAATTTAATTTAGAATAAAAACAAGTGTTTTAAAAAGATAAAACTGATTTTAATTAAGATAATTACGGAGTCTAATTACCTAATTATATTGGGAAAAGGACTCCGTATAGGATTTTTATCCTGATCAAGCCATCGCGCTGCGAAGAGTCTATCGCGCCGCTATAGGCCCGCAATAGGGGCGAATAATGGTCTTTATGTGCTTTCTATAGAAAAACAAGTTTATAACGTGAATAATATCACCAAAAGGGCTAAGACCATGGAGTCAAATCAAACGTACTTGTGGCATTGTTGTCTCGGCCACATTAACATCAAACGTATCAAGAAACTTATACAGGAAGGTGTTCTTGACTCATTCGATTTGCAATCGTTTGAGAATTGCGAAGGATGTTTATTAGGCAAGATGATTAAGCAGCCATTCTCCAAGTTGGGAAAAAGGGTAGGAGAATTGTTGGGTCTAATACACACCGATGTATGTGAACCAATGAGCTCCGCCATAAGGAATGGACATCGATATTTCATCGCATTCACAGACGATTATAGTAGATATGGCTATGCCTACCTTATGTCGCATAAATATGAATCGTTTGAAAAGTTCAAAGAATTTCACAGTGAAGTTAAAAATCAGCTTAGCAAGAAAATTAAAGCCCTTCAATCAGATCGAGGTGGTGAATACTTAAGCCAAGAATTCGATGACCATCTGAAAGAAAAGGGTATACTTTCAAAATTGACACCTCCAGGAACTCCACAATGGGACGAAGTATTCGAAAGGAGAAATCGAACCTTGTTGGACATGGTACAATCTACAATGGGTCTTAGTGATCTTCCTATCTCTTTCTAGGGACACGCACTTCTAACTGCGGCGCTAACACTGAACCGTGCTCCATCAAAAGCTGTAGAAAAGACTCCATACGAGTTATGGACGAAGAAACCTCCTAGGTTGTCTTTTCTAAAGATATGGGGATGAGAAGCATATGCCAAGAAATTGATTTCTGACAAACTTCATCCCAAATCTGACAAGAGTTTACTTTGTGGGCTACCTAAAAGAAACCAAAGGGTATTACTTCTACTATAAATCTGAGAACAAAGCGTTTGTTGCTCGTGATAGTGTCTTTTTGGAGAAGGAGCACCTTTCCAAAATTACAAGTGGGAGGAAAATCGAACTCGATGAAGTTCGAGAGGATGAGCAACAAAATCAGATTGACAGTCAAAGTGCTCAAACAGCATCTGTTGACGCTGGTCAAAATGGTCAAAATGTGCAAAGTTAGATGACAATGCAAATGCTCAATCCGTTACCCTGCGAAGGTCTCAAAGGCCGATATCTCAACCTGATAGATATCTTGGTATTGTATTAACCGAGAATCAGGACATCCTAGTGATGGATGGAGAGGAACCGGTAACCTACAAGCAAGCGATGGCAAGCACTAACTCTGCTAAATGGCAAGAGGCCATGAGATCTGAAATGGATTCCATGTTTGAAAATCAAGTCTGGGACTTGGTTAACTTACCCAAGGGTTACATACCTATCGGATGTAAGTGGATTTTGAAATTGAAAACAGACAAAGATGGAAATGTATTCATTTACAAAGCTAGATTGGTAGCAAAAGGTTACAAACAAGTTCATGGTATTGATTACGATGAAACCTTTTCTCCGGTCGCGATGCTTAAATCCGTTTGGATCCTCATAGCGATTGCTGCATATTACAATTATGAAATATGGCAGATGGACGTCAAAACCACCTTCCTCAATGGGATTTTGGAAGAAACTTTGTATATGACACAGCCTGCAAGTTTTGTCGACCAAAATAATGTTTGAAAAGTTTGTAAGCTTAAAAAGTCCATCTACGGGCTAAAGCAAGCTAGCAGGAGTTGGTTTTATCAAGAATCCAAATGAATCTTGTGTTTACAAGAAGGTCAGTGGGAGTGACATCGCCTTCCTAGTCTTATATGTCGATAACATATTGCTCATTGGAAATAACATTCCGATGTTAGAGTCTGTAAAGGCCTGGCTCGGAAAGTGTTTTTCAATGAAAGACTTGGGAGAGGCTCAGTACATATTGGGCATCAAGATCTATATGGATAGATCAAAAAGGATGATTGGATTGAACCAAAGTACTTATATTGATAAGGTACTGGCACAATTCAACATGCAGGAGGCCAGGAGAGGTCACCTACCCATGTCACATGGCATAACCTTAAGCAAGAAGCAGTGTCCACAGACACCTGATGAGCGGGAAAGGATGAATCAGATTTCATATGCTTCGCTAATTGGATCGATCATGTTTGCCATGATATGTACTAGGCCAGATATATTGTATGCCTTGAGTGCTACGAGCCAATACCAATCAGACCCAGGAGAGGCGCATTGGACCGCGGCCAAGAATATCCTAAAGTACCTAAAAGGAACAAGGATAAGTTCCTGGTGTATGGTGGCTTGGAAGAATTAGTTGTTGAGGGGTTATACCGACAAAAGCTTCCAGACAGACAAAGACGATTTCAAATCGCAATCTGGATATGTGTTTTGTCTAAATGGAGGAGCGTTTAGTTGGAAGAGTGCCAAGCAGAGCACAACAGTAGATTCTACAACTGAAGCCGAATACTTGGCAGCTGCTGAAGCGGCTAAGGAGGTTGTTTGGATTCGTACGTTCGTTGGTGAACTTGATGTTGTACCCTCTATTAAGGGTCCAATATCCCTCTATTGTGACAACAATGGAGGCTATTGCTCAGGCCAGAGAGCCAAGGGAACATCAGAAGGTCAAACATGTCAAGCGGCGATTTCACATGATTCGAGAAAGAAATCGGAGGGTGAAATCAGAATTTGTAAAGTAGGAACAGATGACAATGTAGCAGATCCACTTACTAAACCTCTGCCTTAAGTGAAGCACAACAAGCACATTGAGGCAATGGGAATCAGGCACGTTGGAGATTGGCTTTGATTTCCATGTTTAGTGTTTATTTTAATCTTTGGACATTTTAATGTAAGACACTAAGAAAAACCATTCAAGTTTTGGAGTAATTTAAATTTCATGCAATTTTATCACTCCGTTTGCTATTTAATTGTGGTTTAGGATTAAATAATGAGTCCATTCGATTATGAGATTATTCAAAATAGGGTATCAAAACCAGTCTTGATAAGGAAACACCTATTAAGTGAACATTGAATATTATAATAAAAAAATCCCTAATCAAGGTCATTTAAACGGTGGATGATTAATGACCACTTGAGATTAGTGTGTAGTTTTATTTATAGCACCGTTTCTTGTGCTACAAGGAAATGATTGTCATAAATCATTTGCACAAGTATTGGTTTAGAACCATACTGGATCAACCTATGAGAATACTTTAAGAGATTTAAAAATCGTCATAAGTATACTTCTCATTATAGCTATCAGAACCTATTTCCTCGACCATGAGTATTGTGAGTTCTCTTATTTGAGTACTAGTCCGTTTTGATGTTAGTCAAACGTCTGCCGTAAAAGGGGATTATAACAGCAACACTCGGGCGACTAGGTCCTCTCTGTAAGAGAAGCTACATTATAAGACTGGGAATGTCCCCTTACTAAAAAAAAGGAAGATGTCTTTGTTGTTTACAAGGCCTCTCGAAGAGCGAGACTGTGAAAATGCATGGCCGTGCTCGGATGGATTTTAGAAATCATCTGTTTATTGACAGTCAGACTCGGATATCGAGAAACACTTCTTGACGTAATAAGGATGGCAAATAAATCTTAACTTATAGTTCATGAAGAAACATTAAGCGACATAGGAAAAAGGCTATACACTAAAAGCGCACTTGTCCGGAAGGACAAGTGGGAGATTGATAGGAATGGTGTCCTTCGAACAAGTGTGTTATTCCGATAGAGGGTTCGGAATTATTAGAAAGCTAATTATTTAGTGAGGTCAAGTGATCGGAAAGCCTAGGTGGAGGCCGCTTCCGATTAGTAATATTAATGCGTAATTAATATTATAGCTTAATCTTGACTGAACCCTTTAGGTCACACCCAAGCAACTAATTAATGAGTCGCTCGAGTAATTAATATTTAGACATCGGAAATTCGAGCTTGGAGCGTCGAAACCGAGCGTTAGAAGTCGAGTAGAAAAAATAAAAGACGAGACGGTAAAATCACTAATTAATCAACAATTTACTGAAATACCCCTAGGATTAGAATGCCTTGGGCAAACCGATGCCTAGGGGAATTTTGTATAGCCGAGGTAGCTAGCAAACGCACCAAGCTGAGCCTAGGCTGGCTGGTGCGTGCTAGCACACCATGGCTAGCATGGTGCTAGCCACGGCAGCCAGGCCAAGGCAGCAGTCGCAAGCCATGGCCAGCAGATAGCTGGGCCGAGGCTGCAACCGCAAGCCGTAAGCCAAGGCCAGCAGCAGCTGGGCAGCGGCAGCAGCCCACCCGGCTACCTTGGTGCCCAATTTGGGGTGCCACGTGGCAGTTGCCAATTGGTGGTTGAGGTGTGTAGGTGGCCGACTCTTAGGGAGGTCCTTGGGGATCAAGTTTGGTTCCCTTCCCTCCTTGTGGTGCTCACCTAACATTTCTCCTAAATGTGCCACTTGTTGATTAATTAGTTGTTTGATATTTAATTTTATTTTTGATTTAAAAATAAAGAAAGAATATTGATTTTACCAACTCTCCCACATTGATGGGAGAAAGGATTTCACTCTTGGTTTTCCCTATAAATACCCAAGTTGGGGTATGGGAAAAATCACTTGAGTAAGGTGTTAGAAAAGACATCTCCATTGAGAAAACCTTTAAACACATATAATTACTCGAGTATTAGGTCGGGCTTAGCTAACCTCTCAGCATTGGACCTTGTCGGGGTCGAGTTGCGGGTGGATACCGTTGGAGGTTTCGCCCGTGCGAGACTAAAGGCTTTATCAAGTAAGAGTTCGAGGGTACGAGTGAAGCACGGGTCAAAGGTAATTAATCTTTCCTTAATTCTTGTTAATTATGTCTTGTGATTATATTAACTGTGAGTGTGGTCTTGGCTCGGGTTTTCTTCCGCGGTGAGTTGGACTCATCAAAACCCAACATTTAGAGAGAGAAGAAGATGGGTAAAGAGGAGAGAGGGTGTAAATGTTGATGATTGGTGATAAAAAAGGGTAAAAGAGGATAAAAAGGAGGAAGAGAATTTTTTTTTTTTACCCGGACAGGCTGGAGCGGGCGCGTAGATGGGATGGAGCGCCCGCTCCTGCCTTTTAAAAAGCAATCTGTTTTCTTTCCCAACAAGGAGCGGGCGTACAGATCTTGAGGAGCGCCCGCTCCTAGCCTTTGGAAAATATTCTGTTTTCTCAATCGTAGTTTGGAGCGAGCGTGCAGTTATGAGGAGCGCCCGCTCCAAACCTTGATCTCCACTCTTGTTTTCTTCACCAAAATGGAGCTGGCGTGCAAGTACTCAGGAGCGCCTGCTCCAAAAATGAATTTAGCTATGACATTTGGAGAAGCGGGCGTGCTGAGGGGGTGGAGCGCCCGCTCCAATTCTTGAACTTGCCTTCTGTTTTGGCTTCCCAGATTGGAGCGAGCGTGCATCTATTTTGGAGCGCCTACTCCGAAACTAAATTGGACTTTCTGCCTTGCATTTACACAACTTGGAGCGGGCGTGCTGATGCTTTTGAGCGCCCGCTCCAAGTCTTTTCGTAAGTCTCTGTTTGCCTTAGTCAGTTTAGAGCGGGCGTGCATACCTCCTGGAGCGCCCGCTTCTAATTTCAGTTTTAGCTATGGCTTTGGATGGAGCGGGCGTGCTAAGGGGTTGGAGCGCTCGCTTCGACCTTGGTTCTTGGATTCTGATTGTGTAGACCAAAATGGAGCGGGCGTGCAGCTTAAGAGGAGCGCCCGCTCCAAATTGTTTTGAAGCCTTCTGTTTTCTGTCCCAGAACGGAGCGGGCGTGCAGTCAGGTTGGAGCGCCCGCTCCTCATTGACTTGAAGGTTCTGTTTTTCTTCATTGAACTTGGAGCGGGTGTGCTTAGTGCTAGGAGCGCCCGCTCCAAACTATTGATAGCGTCCTATTTTAGTTTTCTTCGGCTCTGTTTGCTTTAAGTTCCTATATCAAAACCACAAGATCATAAATGCAACCAAGGTGTTAGCCAAAATCAGATAGAACACCAGAATCTACTCTTCTCTCCATTATGTCACTCATTCAATTTTTTTATTGCTCACTCTCTCATTTTTCCCTTTTTTTTCTTTTTTTTCTTTTTACTCGGGTTGCCTCCCGGAAGCGCTTCTTTAATGTCAATAGCTTGACAACCTCCACACTTAGGAGGTAAGATTACATTGTATTGATTCAACCAAACTGACATGAGCATCCTCATAGTAAAGCTTGAGACGGTGCCCATTGACCTTAAACAATCTTATACCATCCAAATCCGTGATTTCCACGGCTCCATGAGAAAGCACTTCCTTAACAACTAATGGACCACTCCACCTTGATAGAAGTTTTCTGGGGAATAACTTCATCCTAGAATTGTTTTCTTTTCAATATTGCGGTCGTGGCATTCTTTTGTGTGATTCTTGGAATTTCTTGCACATTCGTATGCCTCCGATCTTAGCTCTTCAATCTCATGTAAATTAAGCCATCTTTGCTCTCCAACACTAGCCAAGTCGAAGTTAATCTTCTTAATGTCTCATTGAGTTCGATGTTCAAGCTCGACCGGAAGATAACAAGATTTTCCATACACTAGGCGACATGGAGTTGTGCCTATTGGGGCTTTGTATACCGTTTTATATGCCCATAGAGCATCATCAAGCTTTTCCGACCAATCTTTTCTATTCCTTGCAACTGCTTTCTCAAGGATTAACTTGATTTGATGGTTGGACACTTCCGCTTGTCCACTAGTTTATGGATGGTAGGTAAGACCAAACCTTTGATGAACTCCATGTTTTCTTAGCATCTTTTGAAAAGCACTATGAACGAAATGTGACCTCTTGTCGCTTACCACAGCTTTAGGAATTCCAAACCCTGGAAATATGACCTTTCTTGAACAACTTCATGACTACCTTGTGGTCATTAGTTGGGGAGGCAATGGACTTAACCCATTTTGAAACGTAATCGACCGCCACAAGGATGTATTGATTTCCATATGAAGAAGGGAATGGTCCCATAAAATTAATACCCCATACATCAAATACCTCTATCTCGTATCGGTTGTTGAGGCATCTCATTTCGCTTGGATATATTGCCGGTTCATTGACAGCGGTCACAAGTCTTCACAAACCTTCAAGCATCCTTAAAGATGTGAGACCACCACAAACCGCTATGCAAGACCTTCAACGCTGTTTTGTTTGCTCCCATATGCCCTCCACAGGGATCGAAATGCACATCTTGAGCACATTTTGCACTTTTCATCTGGAACACACCTTCGGAGCAAGCCATCTACTCCTCTTTTGTAGAGAATGGGGTCATCCCACACATAGTGCCTTGCTTCTCTTTTTAGCTTCTTCCTTTGGTTCTTAGAGAAATCGGGAGGAAATTCCCCACATGCCAAGTAGTTCACCAAGTCGGCAAACAAAGGAAGTTCTTTCTCATTCAAGATATAGAGCACATCATCTTTCAATTCATCACATATGAGAATATCATCATCACTAGCTTGTACATTCTCTAAACGGGAAAGATGATCCGCAACTATATTCTCGGCCCCTTTCTTATCTCGATTTCAACATTAAATTGTTGAAGAGAAAGGACCCAACGAAGAAGACAAGGCTTGGACTCTTTCTTTGCCACGAGGTACCTAATAGCTTCATAGTCTGTGTAAACAATAGTTTTGGAACCAATGAGGTATTTCCAAAACTTCTCAAAAGCATGTACCACGGCAAGAAACTCTTTCTCCGTTGTGGTGTAGTTCCGTTGGGCTTCATTCAAGGTCTTAGACATGTAATAGATCACGTGAAGCTTCTTCTCTATTCTTTGCCCCAAGACCCCTCCAATCGCAACATCACTAGCATTGCACATAAGTTCAAATGGAAAATCCCATCTTGGCCTTTGTACGATTTGAGTAGAGATCAAAGCCTCCTTTAATTTGTTGAAAGCTTGAAGACACTTTTCATCGAAAATAAAAATGGCATCCTTTTGAAGAAGAGAATTTAGGGGGTCTAGAAATTTGTGAGAAATCCTTGATGAATCTCCTATAGAACCCGCCATGCCCCAAAAAGGATCTTGCTTCTCTTATATTGATTGGAGGTGGTAATTTTTCAATCACTTCAACTTTTGCTTTATCAACCTCAATCCCCTTGCTTGAAATCTTGTGACCAAGGACGATTCCCTCTTCAACCATGAAGTGACATTTCTCCCAATTTAGGACCAAGTTGACCTTCTCACATCTTGCTAAGCATTTGCCCAAATTAGACAAACAATCTTCAAATGAAGGCCTCATACCAAGAAATCATCAATGAACACTTCCATCTCGGCTTCAAGCATGTCCCCAAAGATACTCATCATGCACCTTTGAAAGGTTATCGGTGCATTGCAAAGTCCGAACGACATCCTCCTATATGCAAAAGTACCATATGGACAAGTAAAAGTTGTCTTCTCTTGGTCATCCGGGTTTATGGGGATTTGAAAGAAACTTGAATGACCATCAAGAAAGCAATAATACTTGTTCTTGCTTAGTCTCTCAATCATTTGGTCGATAAAAGGGAGGGGAAAATGATCCTTGTTAGTGGATGCATTTAGATGTCTATAGTCTATGCACATCCTCCAACCGATCACCGTTCTGGTTGAAATGAGATCACCATTCTCATTTTAAACTACGGTCTTTCCTCCGTTTTTAGGGACCACATGAATGGGGGAAACCCATCTATAACTCGAAATGGGTAAGATGATGCCGGCATCAAGGAGTTTGCTGATTTCTTTCTTCACCACCTCCCTCATTTGAGGATTAAGTTTCGTTTGACTCTCAATGGAAGGCTTAGCACCCTCCTCAAGTGTTATGTGGTGCATACATAAAGCGGGACTAATACCTTTGAGGTTATCAATGGTATAGCCTAAAACACCTTGGTGGTTTCTCAAAACACCATATAACATTTGAGTTTGGCACTCGTTCAAAGAGGAATTCACAATTACCAGAAAAGTTTAATTAGGACCCAAAAACACATACCTTAGGTGTGATGGTAGAGGTTTTAACTCTACCATTGGAACACCCTTACCTTCTCTTGAAGTAGCTATCTCCAATGCATCATGACTCGTGATTCCCATGCATACTTGCTCAATGCTTTCTTCCACACTACCTTCAAGCATTTCTTCATATAATGTCATCTCCTTGCTTTGCTCTTCTATTTTTTACTTGTTCAATAGAACATTCTCAAGGGCATCGTTAGTATTGAGCAAGTGCTCATGCATAGAAGTCACAATAGAATCAATAGTATCAATCATCATACAATTATCAAGATTAGAGCTTAGATACTTCATGCTCTAATTCAAATCAAATTCTATCACCTCATCTCCTACATTTAGTGAAATTTTAACACTTTTAACATCTATTAAAGCATCCGAAGTAGCAAGAAAAGATCTTCCTAGAATTATTGGAATGTTAACATCTTCATCCATCTCTAACACAACAAAATCCACCGGAATCACAAACTTTCCCACCCTTAGAGGAACATCCTCTACCTTACCCTTTGGGAATTTGATAGAACGATCGGCCAATTGTAGGGTAATGGTGGTGGGTAGAAGTTCCCCTATCTTAAATCTTTAATATACCAAATATGGCATAAGGCTAACACTAGGACCAAGATCACATAAGGCATTATCAATTTGCATTTTATGTATTGCACAAGGGATAGAAAAGTTACCGGGGTCTTTCAATTTCGGTGGTATTTTGTTCATGATGATTGCACTACAATTCTCGGTGAGATTCACCGTTTCCACCAATTCACACTTTCTCCTTCCACTGAAAATGTCCTTTAAAAAGCTAGCATAGTTAGGCATTTGCTTGATAGCATTGGTAAAAGGAATTGAAAGGTGAATTTGTTTCAATGTTTCAAGAAACTTTCCAAATTGCAAATCTAATTTGTTTCTAACAAATTTGTGGGGATATGGTAGTTTTTGCAATTGTTTGGTTTCTCTCTCTTTTTCTCTTTTCTCTTCACTCTCTTTTTCACACTCTTTTTCTTTTTCACATTCTTTTTCTTTTACACATTCTTTCTCACGATTTTTCTCTCCTTCTAGCTCAAAATCACTCTCAAGGGGTGGCTAACTCAAGTTTACTTTCTCATTGCTTCTTTTAAAGACACTCTCTTCCAACACCTTCCCGCTTCTAGTTGATATAGCATTGATGGGTCTCTTGGGATCTAGTCCTTGGGGTGAGAGTTTGGAAGTGCTAATCCCTTCCTTTAAAGCATTGGTCAATTGAGAAATTTGTGTTTCAAGCATTTTATTATGGGTCATGACTTCACTAAATTTCTTATCACTAGAGGCCATGAAAGTATTGAACATTTTGGTTTGACTTTCCATCATTTCCTCTAAGTTAGACCTACTAGGTGGTGCTTGAGCATAATAGTTATCTTGGGGAGCTTATTACCTCTCACATTTGAATTGGAAGCATTTTGATTAGAAGAACCTCTATTGTTATTATTGTTCCAATTATTCCTATTATTAGATTTCCCCCTTTGGTGATATTGGCCTTGATTCCCATAGTTCCCTTTATTATTATGGTTATGGTTACCATAACCACCTTGTTGGTTGTAGTTACCTTGGGGATTTTGGGTCTTATTCCCCCATTGGTTTTAGTTATGGTGATCATAATCATTTCCTCTTTGGTTATAGGAATTCCCCCCTTATTCTCTTCGATTAGGTGGTAAGTATCTTTGATTGTCATTCCTAGGTCTATTATCATAAGACAAAGCATTGACATGTTCATTTTCATTCTCATTACCATCTTCATATTGGGGTTGGGGTTGGGAATCATAATTACAAGAAGAGGTGTCATGGTCATATGACCCACAATTTTCACAAAATAAGCACCCATTTGGCATGTTATTAGATGTAGAAGGAGAAGAGTTAGAATTCATACCTCTCCTCTTAGATTGGGAGGGATGCTGATGTCATCTCCTTACCAAGGTTGGCGATTTGAGATGTCAAATTATTAATGGCGTTGAGGTGATCGACGGAATAAACCGCACTTCCTCTTTTTCTTAGAGACTCCCTCTCTTCTTCTTGCCAATCCATGTGGTGCCTCACCACATCCTCAATTATTTTAATGACTTGCTCCTCCGTTTTGTTCATAATCGGGCCACCCGCTCCCGCATCCAAGCTAGTCCTTCCTTGTGGGCTCAAACCTCCATAGAAAATTTGAAGCACTTGGTATGTCGGTATGCCATGATGAGGACACTCCCTTTGATATTCTTTAAATCTTTCCCATGCCTCGTATATGGCTTCACTAGCTTTTTGACGGAAACCTTGGATCAATGCCCTTACCTCGGCCGTCTTCTTTAGAGAGTAAAATCTCCCTAAGAAAGCCGTGGTGACCTCGTCCCAAGTTCTCAAGGAGTTAGGTCTCACCTCCTTCTCAAGCCATTCAAGAGCCCTTCCTATCAAGGAGAAAGGAAATAGCTTTAGTCTCACAAATTCTTGAGTGACCCCATTTACCTTAATCGTGTTGCAATATTTTTCGAACTCGTTCAAGTGTGCAAGAGGGCTCTTATGTTTTGCTCCACTAAATTGCCTCCTTTCAATCAAATTTATCATTGCGGGCTGAATCTCGAAATCATTTACTTGAGTAACGAGGGGAGCAATGCCACTTGAAGCTCTATAAGCTCTCGGAGTTCCTAACTCTTTCAAAGGTCTTTGAGGTGGTTGATCTGCGTCGCCCATTTGATCTTGTTGCTCCTCGAAATTGAACTCCCTAGTTGGGGAAGTAGTTAACGGTCTAGAACCGGATATCCTTCTCCTTCTATAGTTTGCTCAATCTCGGGATCATAAGGCACCAAAATCCTGTTACGAGTTCTGCGCATACACTCTCAACAATTGCAATTAGTAACAAAGCCACAAGTGTAGCCAAAAAGAAACACACTCTTTTTGAATTTTGTTGTTTTATGGTGAACTAGACTCAAGTAATCAATTAGAAATCAACAACACCGTTCCCCAGAAACGGCACCATTTTGATGGGCGTTAGAATGGTCTCACATTCCACACTCAATCAAACACACTTATAAACAAACATCCTACAAACCAAGCATAATGATAAGTAAGAGTTCGGTCCATGAGGAACTGGATATGGTTGCTAAGGATCTTAACACTTAAGCTAATTCGAAGTCTTTGTGAGTTGGGGTTCGTCAAGTAGATAAACAAACTATGATTCTAATTTAATGGATTAAAGACTCTAGGGAATGGGATCCACTCAACCAAGGCAATTAGGAAAATAGGGAGTAAAATAGACAAGATATAGCAAGGACCATATGTAAGATCAATCTCATGCAATTAGGAAACAAGTCACACTACTAAACTTAGATTCCTCACTAGTTTAGCAATAGAAGATACATAATCAAATTGCAATAAGTAATGACAAAATCAATTCACATTTCAATATCAAACTAAGCATACCATGCTATCAAGCTCCTAAATCAAGGGTAGCTAATCCTATCATGAAGAACTAACAAGCAATCTCATACAATCAATTTAGTTGCAATACAAACATCAATACTCCTCCCACATTTACATAACTAACCAATAGGTTGAGTTTCACCCAACCCCTAGCAAAGAGGACTACTCACAACACATTTTAGGTGACATGCAAACAAAGGTTAGGGTTTTAATTACTTCAATAATTGGGGAAAAGTGATTAACAATTGAATAAACTATCATCCAACAACAAATTATCAAAAACTAAAGAGATTCAAGTAACATGCAAATACCAAATAAAATAAGAAGTTAAGTAGATGAAGGTGGAAGAAATTATAATTGAAGCTTCAAATGTTGATTACAAAGTGCCAAATCTTGAGAATGATTCTTGAAATTCACTATACAATGATTAATTTGATGAAAACTAAGCTAAATTACCAAAGTGGATTGTTTCAAACTAAGAGGGAATGCTAAACACTATGCTAATGATGTCTGCCTTACAAATGAGCTAAAGAGGAAGTATTTATACTCCCCGATTTACATAGATTAATCCGTCAAAATAAGAAGGATTTCCAATGAGGAGCGCCCGCTCTAGAGCCAGGAGCGCCTGCTACAAAAGGCTGCACGCCCGCTCCAGCCTGCTTCAGAGAAAGTCAGAATTCAAAACATCGAGGAGGATCGCCCGCTCTAGAGGCTCTGCACGCCCGCTCCCCTGTTCTTCAGTATGTGGCAGATTCAACCTTCAAGGGGAGGAGCGCCCGCTCCAAGGAGGGTGCACGCCCGCTCCTCCCTGTTTCAGCTTAAGGTAGAGAGCATTGGAGCTGCTAGGAGCGCCCACTCCAGCTAGGGAGCACGCCCGCTCCTCATAGGATTGGACTAGGGGCAGAATTTTGTTGATGTTGAAGGAGCGCCCACTCTAGGAGAGGTGCACGCCTGCTCCTCTAGGAGCGGGCGCTCCTTTCTTTGTTTTCAAGCTATGAATGCCATTCCGCTCATTTGATTGCTTGCCAAAATGAGTCTAACACCTGCAAAACATGAGGAAACAAAAAAAAAAGAGGGGAGAAGGCCGAGACACAACTTTTATATACAAAAACGGGTTAGAAAGAGGGGAAAGGATAGCAAAACCGGGTGAAAATCACCACAATAAGTGGTCAAATAAACCACTTATCAATGGATCATCCGTAATGCGTCAACATATAGGCTTTTTATACGTAGTAAATTTGGGAAATATCCTTCACAACTAGAATCGAAAAAACACTGCGGAAACTAGAAAATTCTAAGAACAGAGAGAGCTGTTGAGACATGTAGGAACTGGCGCTGAGAAAATAGTGCCCATCGCAGTGCGATGGCTCTGTTGCGATGCGATATTTTCGCAGCGTGACAGGGCTATCGTCTCGCGATGGTCTGTGTTGTCTTGCGCTACATTTTTCCAATACCGAGCCAGAAATCTGCGTTCTTGCTTTGACCGGTTCTAGTACTGTTTGCTTGGGTTTACTTCCTAATTGAGTTTTTCTCACTTTTCTGAACCCATATGTGTTCTACATATGGCCATAACCCTCTGGGAATTCACGCTCCATATACCCAATCGAACGCTCATTGCAACGAAGGGTACATCCGAGTTTGTGAATGCACCAAACCATGGAAACAAGTTTAACTTGTGGGGTCCCATCCATACGCGCCAACCCTTCCAAAGGTAAGGCTTCCGCGCGATGCATCCTGACTCATAACCATGTACCCTCTTTGACTAACCCATATCCTTGAACTTTAGAGAACTAGAGCCATGGTTAGGTTGCAAACTCAATACATCATATTGTGCTTATTTGACTATTTGTGCATTCTTGCTTGTGCATAACCTATATGTGTTTACACTAACTGTTTGTTTGACTTGTGTATAAGTATAAATAAACTAATTAATGACTATATAGGACTTTTCTTAATTAATTAATTAATATGGTTAATTAAAGCCTAATAAATTAACTAAATCTGACTTAGTACAACTTTAGGCTTGTCCTTTTAAGGAAGAACACTAGAAACAGGTCCAGACTAACGTTTCAGTAATGACGTGAAGGTTTGACCTGTGGCGCGACACGAAAATGTCCATCGAGACGTGATAACCTTATCGCGCCGCGATGGCCCCTGGCGTTTCGCGACAATTCCGTTGCTTCGACGACGGTTCAGTTTTCTGCCTGAGTCCTCACGTCGAGTCTAATTAATCAGTTTATTAATAATTAAAGCTTTATTTAGTCCTTAATTGAGTTTAGACACATAGTCCCATGGTCTTACACAAGTGTCAAAGTATGCCACTTTTACTCACTTTTTAAGCACACACTTGGTATATATGTTGACCATGACCATGTCTAGAGAGTCTTGTGTGCGCGTGTTTTCTGTCATTTTTTTTAGGGGGGTAAGTAGGATATTAATCCTCCCAACATAACCTTATTGATTGAACCCATACATGATTCCTAAAAATATGCACCCTATTTTTGCTTTTGCTTTTTTTTAAAACCCAATAAAGTCAAAGTCAATTTGAGTCAAGTAATTAAGTCAAAATGGTTTAATATTTATAGCACTTGGTCGAGAAAAGAAGGGAGACTAATCAAAGACAACACTTTCGTCCAAGTCTTAATTTTTGATAAACCATTTTGACAAAGAAGAAAGGCTAAGAAGACAATGGCAATTGAAGAAGAAGTTAATGAACTAAGACAGAACATGGCTAGCTTGACCGAGATGTTCAAAACTCTCACTCTTCAAGTCAATGACCCTACAAAACAACAACAGCTCAAGCGAATGGAAGAGAGCTTGAGCAAAACTTCTAATGACTACAAGTTCCAAGGGATTAGCTCACAAGGGGTCTCTTTGGATAAGGAACTTCTTCTTTAGAAGTTCAATGCCAACGACATCCCTAAGTTCAAGCCAACTGATAACCCTTACTTTTATTTAAGAGCTTTTGAAATAATAATGAACATTAAGGGAATTGATAAGAAAGCTTTCCATTCGTTGTTCTCTTTATCTTTAGAAACCGTTTGTCAACAATGGTTTTTCTCCATTGACAAGGAGAAAATATCCTCTTGGGATTCTTAAACAAACACTTTCATTGATAGATACAAATGCAACATTCAAGTTGAAACTGACCATAGGGAATTTGAGATGTTGAAACAAAAAGAGAACGAAGGGTTCACTTCCTTTTTCAATAAGTGGAGGGAAACTTCCGCTAAAATGGTTGAGGTTCCCACTGAAAAAGAATCTGTGAGGTTGTTCATCAAGAACCTCCAAGAAAAGTATTCAAAGCATCTAAAATACCAAAGTAACTTGAATACTTTCAAGGCCGTCTACGACATAGGAATTGATATTGAAGATGACCTTACAAAACAAAAAGCTGCTGCAACTCCAACAGTGGCTGGAAAGGAAAGAAGAACAACAATCATTCTTCTTCCAAAACCACCCACTCAAACAATGTTAGCACTGTTAACTTAAACGAGGTCTTGGCTATGAACAATCAAGGACAAAAGAAGCCATTTTGGAGAAACTTCACACCTATTGGCATGAGTTATGACACCGCATTCGATCGCCTTCATGCTAAAGGTCTTATAACTCCTATTGGACCGTTTGGAGATCCACCAGTCGAAAAGAGGACGACTAGTTGGAACCCCAACCATAATTGCAAGTATCATCAATGCAGGGGCCATCTCACTGAGAAATATTGGAAGTTGAAGGAAGCTATTCAAGACTTAATTGATAACAATAAACTCCCATTGCCTCCTACAAGTAAGAAGCCAAGTATCAATAGTGCTTTAATTTCAGACTCCTTGGCAATTCCCGATGAGGACTCCTCATTAAAACCAATTGAAGAAATTCATGCTATCGAAGAAGGGGATGAAACCTTTTTCGATGCCATGAGCGATTCTCCCACAAGAGAACAACCGGCCACTAAAATAGAGGTATGGCTTCTTATAAACACAATGCGGGAAGCAATAGACATGTGTCGTGAGGCCCTCGACCATGCAAAGTTGGTACAAAGTAAACGTGCCACTGAAAAAATGATGCCCATAAAAACTACTAAGAGAAAACCATTCTCTCTCAAAGTAGTTGAAACACCTAAAAGGAGTAACAAGGTATACACACCTAATGGGACTTCTTATGCAAACATGTTTCGAATGCTCTTCGAGAATGGGAAGATCAAACCTATTAAGCCAAGGCCATTTGAATCGTTGAAAAGGACAGATAGGTTCTCTTATCGTCCCTATCATCAATCAGGAGGACATACCATAGAGCACTGTTTTAAATTCAAGGACCTAGTCCAAGGATTAATTAACAGTAATAAATTGGTTCAAATTCGACCAGAAAAAGTGATATTCTCAGAATTGGTTAATGGAGTGTGGGACAGTGATGATGAGGATGTTTACCTCAAAGATATAGAAGACAGTCCGCTTTCCTTAATTTATCCGGTCGATGATATTTGGGATGAAGAGGATTCCCAAATCGATGTCCTCACAAGATCAGAGAGAATGCAACCTCCCATCACAATGCAACCTATTCCTACCACTTAATAGGTTCCCATACCAATCATAGAAGACAACAATATTGTCAAACAACTAAAATAGACATAAGGCATAAGAGCTTATGTCAATACTCGTCGCCAAGCTCTCGGAACTATTACTATGAATGTCACAACATGGGTTATCGAGCATGCTACTACTTTTCAAGTGGTAGACATCAAAGCCTCCTTTAATATATTGTTGGGACGCCCTTGGCTTCACGACCTTAAGGCCGTCCCTTCATCCCATCATCAAAAAGTTAAGGCAATAGTTGGAGGACTTCCTGTCACGATTGACGCTTCTCCTATGAGGATCAAGGCAATTGATAAGCCTCTCATAAATGTGGAGCATGACGAGAATGATGAAGATTTATGGGGCTTCAATGCTAAAGAGGTTTCTTTCATCGAGGAAGATGAGAAGACCCCTCTTCGCTACGACCTCCATTCGAACATGATAGTCAATGGCATTCTCATAAAACAAGGGCACTTTCCTTGAATGATTCTATAGAAGAAGAAGGGAGTAGCAACACAAATGCGATCACCTAGCCTTCCTAAATTAGATACTTTCGGAGTTGGTTTCGAACAGACTCCGCAAGCCCGGGAAAAGATTAATGCACGGAAGAATGCTCGTACTCAAAAGAAAGCAATCCCAATGGATCTTTACCCTCTCACTCTGAATGGACAATTCATAAAAGAGGGTGAGGATTATCCATGCTTTCCTGAACCCTTTGTCAAAGATGGGGTGAGACAACCAGGGTTCGAAATCTTTTTGGATTACAACTTCCTAGATGAGATCCCAACTCCTATTCACAAAGAGAAAACACCCCCATGCTTTGACTTTAATGTCGTGGACTCATCTTTGGCTACGAGAAGAATGAGCTTAAGCGTATCGACGATAACTCTGCGCTTATCCAAACAGTCTTGCAAAGTGAAAAATTTGATCTCACAAAGCTCATTACTCCGGTAGAAGGATTAGTTCGAGGATGGCGAAAGACTGTGAAGGTGACTACACCAAGTGGAAGAAAGATCTCTATAACAACAGGACAAGGGCCAATGTTTAATGAGTCTGAATCGTCTAAGTGCGAGTCTGAATTCAAGTCTTCTGTAGTCGAGTCTTCTAAACCTTCTATAGTTGCATCTCCTTCTGTCCCTTCTAGTTCAAAATCTACTCCTAGGATAGTTAGTAGTCAAGTCCCAACGGACATCTCTTTATTTTATGTAATGGTTTCCGCGTTTAATAACATGTCTTCATTTGCTTACTCCTCGTGTCACTCTCTTACTCAAGATGACGAGCATTGCTTAACTAACGATGAAAGTGACAAAGAAATAATTAAAGCAAGTGGAAACGCTTGAAAATAAAACATCAGTAATTGAAGACACCAAAACGGTTGATATCTCAAAAGATCCCACTATTAAAAGAGAGGTTAAAATTGGTTTAACTCTTAATAAGGAAGAAAGAACCGAGTTAATTAATCTACTAAAAGAATTTATTGATGTGTTTTCTTGGTCATATGAAGATATGCCAGGAATAAATAGAGATTAATATAGATTTAATACAAAAGGGACTACGGGGCAAATCGACGTTTTTAACGCCTTTTAATAAATTAGTATAGATTAATATAGATTTTTGTTTAAACAACAAAACAAACCAATTCTTGAAGAAAAATAGAAAAAAAAAAGTATGTGAAGCTATATGTGTTTGTTTAACCAACACTTTTTAAATTGTAAACGCGGTGAAAATGAATGACCATCCAGGCTTCCACCATCTTTTGTAAATCAATAGTTGATTGAGTCAGTTGATAAGTTTCGCTCTTAAACTCGCCCCCTTGCAAAATTAACATTTATAATATGATAAAGTTATATGATAAGTTTTGTTAACGTACTTAATCTTTTAGCCGAATAAATGATAATCGATGAACATATTTATTTTTTCTGGAAAATGAGAAAGGATATATATATTTAGTTGCAATGATTTTTTCTTATTTTTTTGCATCTAATCAAAAACTGACTTTTTTTTTTTGAACAACTGATATTTTTTGGGTAAGTCTTGTATGAGGCTAGCCACGCGGTGTGACCACATTAGTTTATAATAGTAATCTTCAATTTTATGTACGAGTAACCTCACTTTTTCATAAGGGTAACCCCATGTTGTCCATAAAAGTAACCCAAATTCATTATACAAGTAAAATCAAGTAATTTAGAAATAAGTAACCACATTTGTTCATTCGAGTATCCCTTTTTTCTGAAATAAATAACCTACATATACAAACCCCATTTGGTCATCACCGTGACCCATATTACTTAATTAATTGCCTTATATGTGATTATGTGAAGTGGCCACACTATGTCGCTAGCCACATATAAGAATTTGTGTTTTTTTTTTTTTTAATTGAACGTGATATCATATTTTTTTATAAAATATTTTATCATAATCACTTCTTATATTTCATTATTTCTTTTTATCTAATCCATATTTTTTTTAATATCAATTGAATGTGAATTACGTTTTTAAGTTTAATCGTTTACATACAGAAGAAATAAATTAAATTAAATTTGTTTTCTCATTAGATAAAATTTCCAATGTAAAAAGATAATATTTTATTTCATTTTTAATTTTAATCCTATGTGGCACTTTAAAATAATACATGGCATAATCCTACATGTAACACTCTAATAATACTAATCCTACGTGGCACTCTAAGATTTTTTTTAAAAATAAAAATCCTACGTATTAATCTTGGGAAAAAAAAACTCTTCTTAGATTAGATTTTATACAAATTCTTATATATGGCTTGTCACACCGTGTGGCCAACAATTATAGAGGTTACTTCGTTAGTGTTATTGGAGTTACTCAATCAGTATTATAGGTTACTAGGTTAGTGTTACAAAGTTACTTCATTGGTGTTACAGGGGTTACTTGGTCAGTATCAAGGAAAAGTTTGGAGGCAATTAACATCATATTAATAGGGGTATATAGGTAAATAAATATTTTAAGTATATAATTTTTCTAACCCTATTCATAAGTGTTTTCTTATACTTTTCAAAGGCATAGATGAATGCGTTGTGATTTATGCATATTGTAGGTTGGTAAAAAGAAAAGAGAAAGGAATCATTCATTAGAATGAATAGGACATTTTTTATAAGTATGTTTACCTTACATTATTTTTATGTGATAAAAGAAAAAATTTTAGAAAAATAATAAGTAAATGGCTTAAAATTTCATCTAGGGAAATAGGTTGGGATGAACTGTATTCAAATAGAGTATACTAGCTCATGGTTAATTTAAATTTCATCTAGGGAAAGCAATCATGCATATTGCACGTATTTACCCAATTTTATATAAGTTTGTACTTCAACAATTTTTTATAAATTTTGTACTATTTATAAATAGTATGACAAACGTCAATGCTCTTTAAAAAAATGTTTCCTAGTAAACTTTAAGTTGTACATACCCGTACAATATATATATTCCGTACAAATTTATACTATATTAAAAATTATGCATATCTTTTTTAATAAACATATTTTGCTTAAATTTTCTATAAGTTGTTACAAAATTGTTTATTGAATTTGGGAGGGAAAGATTACCTTATATAAAATATACGTAGTATGGAAGATTTATATATACTCCGTATATATATATGGGTAAAGTAGGAAAATATTATACAAGTAGTGAATTAAAAAATTCCTAAGATAATTTTTGACAAAAAAAGTAAATAAAAAATTGGCGGGAAATTATTTAACCAGATTTTGCCAAATGTCATTTTTTATTCGCCTTTAAATTAGTATATATATAATTATTGAAATGAAAAGCTCCCTCCATTTCAGTTTGTTAGTCCCATATACTATTTTGGGCATTTCAAAAACATCTACCCATAATGAATATATTCCACTTTTAACTTAGTTTTTTTTTTTTTTCCTATTTTATACATATTAAATTTTGATTGGTTAAAATAATTGATTGTGAATTGATGACATGACTCTAAGTAAAGAAATTATTCCCTTGAATTATGCTAGTATGGTTGACGGTTTATTAAAAAAATCAAAAAAATTTACATAGGGCAAAACTATTTATGAATTGTTTTTTACTTTAATGTTAGATTCCAAATATTCTTCTTTTCTTATTTATGTGATTGATTCTATATGGGACTATCATATTGAAACGGATGGAGTATTATACTTCTTACATTCTTTTATAGTTGCAACAGTTTGACTTTTACAACATTTATGTGCTTCACTTTGACTAGTTTTGACGATTTACAATTTAAGCAAAAATATAGTCATGTGGGATCTTGTTGTTCGTCTCGATTTATACTATTTTAATTTCAAATGTTTATAGTTTATACATATTGGTAATTAAACATATAAACGATTAAAATCATGTGTTGACAAGCTTGAAAAGAGAAGTATTGCAACTATAAAGAAACAGATAAAGTATTCTAATAGAGTATATACGGAATATACAAGAGATACAAGTAATACAACAACCCTATGGGCTGTAAATATAAAGATAAAAATGAATATAAAAAATATCAATTGTACATAATTATATAGAGTACATAAAATATTCTTTAGAATGTTCTAGGCTTTTATATAAGAGGACTATTAATAGAAAACCTCCCTTTCATTTGTATATCATACAAACAATTCTTAACCTCTCTCGAGCAATACAATTCACTCTTTGCTCATGAAACTAGTTTATGCTTCCATCCTATACTTCTGGGTCTAAAAGCAAGAATCAGAGTTAGCCTTGACTAGCATCCTTAAGGAAAGGAAGTTAGTAAGCACACATGCAAGTGACTAAGAAAATTAGTCAACATGTTGTAAAAAAAAAATACTCTCTCCGTTTCATAATGTTAGTCCCATATGGAATCAATCACATAAAATAAGAAAACAAATGTATTTGGAATCTAACATTAAAGTGCAACATAATTCATAATTAGTTTACCTAATTTGACTTATTTGATTTTTTGTTAGGAAAGCACAAGTCATAAATGCATAATTTAAGGTGAAAATATCCTTACTTAGAGTCAAGTCATCAATGCCCAATCAATTAATTCAAAAAAAAAAATCAAGTTATAAATGAAATATATTCAATATGAGTAGATATTTTTAAAACGCCCAAAATAATATATGGAATTAACATTGTGTAATGGAGGGAATAATAAATAAATAAAAATAGTCAACACTGAAAACCCACTAGCATGATACGTGGCCCCATTCATATAGTACATGAAATTTTTTTATGAAAGATTGAAATAAAACCAAAATGGCCTTTTCCTACTCCAATCAGTTCACTGCTAACATACATTATGTAATCATACATATTTTTTTATTGACAAGTAAGGTTACCTCAATTTCTTCTATAAGAAGGTTTTTCATCAATATAACCTCAATTAACGTTTTTCAAAATCTTTAAAACGTTACCCATTGTTTAAGAAAGAAAAATAAATAATTTATCAGCTTAATTGAGAATAGTGCACCATTTATACAGTGCAAACAATAATTTTCCTTCTCGATGACAAAAAACCCTAAAATAAAACAAACAAGCATCATTAATGTTAATGGCTCCTCCAAGTTCATAGATAAATATTGTTAACTTATTGGGCATATGTCCAATAATATGGGTATTAGTTGGAAAAGTACCCTATTCACCTTGACCCTTCTCATACACCATAACAATTTTGCCAGTAGGCAGATTTTTGTAAAATTTCACAACAAACTATATTTTTAAAAATGAAACATGTATGAAACTAAATATTGACATGTAACAATACTAGTCAAACATCATATCACTATAATGATCACGCACAATGATATAAGATGATCAAACTCCAAGCATTGAACAACATTTTTGTAGCTGTGGTTATCGCGGATGTCATCACTAATGGATTTGTTGCGGATAAGTAATAATATCCCAATTTGACATTTTAAGAAATGTGTTAATGTTTATGATATTGAACATCTGATAGGTAGACGAATTTTGTACAGAAAGTTGCTCAAGTGGTTATGATAATGCAAATACTAGTACCACTACAGTTGTTGTCACCCCAGCACCCAATATTATCCATTGAGATATTACTTTGCACACCATTTTCTACGTAAACCTAAAAAAAATATTATTAAAGCTAAAAGTTAAGAGAAGAATAAGAGTATATGATTGAATGATCAATAAATAATAGGGTTATATGTTTATAATGTCCGTATTGAAGTCTAATTAAGTAATTAAGAACCTCTTGGCCCATAAGTTCTTATTCTATCAATCTACTCATAGTTAATTGCAAAAACTAAGAAAATATTGACCATTTAGGCAAGCATACATGTCATTTCATAGCGTACTAAAAAAGTTAAGTAAAATAAGAAACTAAAGAAGTTTATGAAAGTAATCATTAATAATAAGTATTTAAATAATTTTTATTGAATATTTAAAAATATTAATTATGATATTCGAGACTTTATTAAATTATAAAACGAAAAATTTGAACCATTATTCACAATTGTCTTTAAATGTATTAAAAAAAGATACTCCGTATTATTAGAAATACAAGGTACAAAAACATGTATGGTAATTATTAGTTAAAGAAATTAAAATTATAAGAACAGGAAGGACACATGGCACCAAGGTAAGCATTATTTTCCGTAATAATGGTATAAAAATTGACCATTATTTGAAAATATTGTTATGTTTATTAAGTACTCCATGATAGGTGAATAAAATTGCCCTAAATGATTTCTTAATTGCTAGAAATTATTTTTAATTGTTGCTTGAAATTTGATAACCCAAATATTATGGGTTAAATAATAAATATATATGGGTAAGATGATGTTTCCACAGTGTCAAGACCCTTTATAAGCCCGGGGCTTGTCCATTTTTTAGAATGCATAGGATTTGAATTCTTGGCAGTTTGGAAGGCATGGATATAAGAAGGCATGGATATTAGAAAAAAGACAAGCAATCACTTTTTTTCTTTTTCTTTTTTTTAAAAATTATTTTATTATTTGTAATATATAGAGAGTCGTCAATGAGTTTTAACGAAGGAACTCATAAACCTCGTTCGCACCTTTATTTCTCTCAAGTAGTGTGCAAGGGATATTAGAAGGATTGCCGAGGTATACTAAATCAAAGATGTCGGGAGCGAGGATACTAGAAAGTCGTTCTTTCAAATCGATTACTCTAGCCCTAAAATGACCACTGTTAGCTCTTCTTATTCACAATTTCATTACCAGGAAAATATATGCAACGCAATACGTTAAATGGTGTTGTTTGGTTGGAGGTAAAAGAAGTGGGAAATTCTGATATGAAAAAGATGAACAATGATCTATTTTTGATGATTTTTTGTGAGTTTTGATGGAAAAAGAAATAAAGATATGATCTTGGATCAGATTTAAGGAAACAAGCTCAAATAATCAAATACCAAGTAAAATTATCTAGAAAATGACTTGATTCTTTAGTCACAAAGTCTAATGAATCAAGGGTTTCAATCTAATAAGTTTGGTAAAGATTGAGGTTTTACCACGAAGAAGAGATCACAAAGAACTCAAGAAAGAGAAAATTCCTCATATTTTCAATAATCAAAACAAGTCTATTTTTTTACATCCTAAAATAACCCCTTATATATAAGGAGGCACTACAATAGATAAAACCCTAAACCTCGTCAAATCTAAACCATACAAAATAAAAGGCTAGGATTAATTACAAGGTAATAATAAAAACTAACTAAGCAGCATCCCATGTAAGGGGAAAATCGTCAAAATAAGTCATATCGAACTCAATTACTTTTCGACTTTGATCAAATCAACATTTGCCAACATAGCACAAAGTACTGTCAACGTTCTCGCATCAAACCCCTCTTCTTCTAGAGGAATTGCCCTCAATTCCAAGAGGTAACATCAATCCAACATGATCGAACGAATGGAGATGCCGCTTATTGAATGAAAGCAAATAAACATCACTCATAACCAAGAAGCATCATCAACGAACCTCCCGGATCAAACACCCAAATAACAAATCCAAGAATGCAATAATATAGAACCAAAGAGTACATCACCCAAGTAAAGAGACGATTCAAATGTCCAAGCCCACTTCTCCGCTCTCCAAAAACGAAATCACCATTCTTAGTAAGCCCAACATAAAAATAAATTCATACTTCCTCTTGTTAATACTTGTTCCCACATTGTAATAAAGATCATAAGATGAAACGCATGATAACAATTGAGAGGGAACTTCGAATTCAATTTCTTCATCAAAGATCGGGTGTCCAACAAAATCAATTTGGTCATTAAAGATAGAAACAAGATTATCCCTTTCTATAAACAACTCTAATCCCATTTTCAAATTGGTTCTACACCAAACTTCTAGAGTCTCAAGTTCTCAACAACAATAATAAACCCTACAATTTCGATCTTTCAACAAAATTATGTCACTAATCAATTTTCAATCTAAAAGAATTAAAAATAAAAATTACACCACTAATTATCCAACAAAGACAACTCCCATTTCTCAACCAAACCAGATTAAAATGAAATAACACAATGTTACCAACATATCAAACTTCGGTTGGTACATTTGGAGCGCCTGCTCTACCTATCAGAGCGCCCGCTCTATCTAAAGCTGTGGTTGAAGGTTGAATGGTGGATGAACAAAACTTATAACTGAAACCTAAGAAAACCCAATTAGAACATCGAATTGACTGCGCACATATACGAAGCTTAGAAAAATGGCTAGTGACAAAGGCAGGCTGGTGTAGAGCTTCGAATTACTGTGGTGGAGGCAGCCTAATGTGCGGCGCTTAAACAAAACCGAATCAGGGCTTGCTTCAAAATGGAGAATGGGTTCAATTTTTTTTGGGTCTTTGAATTTCTGGGTGATAATAGAAAAAGGGTGGAGTTTTTGACGGTGGAATCTCACCAGAAGAAACAACAATGTTGGTGGCTTGGTTTTGAAAATGGAAAGATGATGTTGACAACTCTGAGTGTTGATTTTTTTCCCATCAAGAGAGATGCTGGTGGGCGGTGCTGAATGAGAAAGATGATGAACTGGTATGCTAGACGGTGTTGATAATTGATGAGATGATGATGAAAGTAATTTTGATAAGGAATATGGAAGAAGCAGCAATCTCACAAGATTTTGGGCAAGTAAATACGAACCGTAGAAGTGGGTTTGCAACCTTTTTTGTGATTTTTTGGATCAAAAGGTTAATAACCTTTTGCTCTGATACCATTTGATATGAAAAAGATGAACAATTATGATCTATTTTTGATGATTTTTTGTGAGTTTATTATGGCAAAAGATATAGAGATATGATCAAAATCTAAAGAAACAAGCAGCTCAAATAATCAAACACAAAGTAAGATTATCTATCAAATGACTTGATTCATTCATTAGTCACAAAGTCCAATGAAACAAGGGTTTCAATCTAATTAATCACAAAGTTTGAAAAAGATTGAGATTTTACCACAAAGAAGAGATCACAAAGAACTCAAGAAGGAGAAAATTCCTCATATTTTCAATAAATCAAAACAATTCTATATTTTTACATCCTAAAATAAACCCTTATATAAGGAGGCACTAGTACAAGAGATAAAACCATAAACCTCATCAAATCTAAACCATACAAAATAAAAGGCTAGGATTTATTACAAGGTAATAATAAAAACTAACTAAGCCGCATCCCATGTAAGGGGAAAACCGTCAAAATAAGTCATATCAAGCTCAATTACTTTCCCATTTTGATCAAATCAACATTTGCCAATATAGCACAAAGTAGTGTCAACGTTCTCGCTTCAAATTTCATTTCCTATGAAATAGGATATGGGGGTATTGTTTGGTTGACACAAAATTCTCAAGTTGGGGGAAATAGAATTTGCAAGGGAACTTATAATTCCCATGGAACATGAGAATTCACTTACCAAGCTCCCCTTGGTAAGTCACATTTCCCACCATTATTGTGGGGCCTACTTGCATTATTAGCACAAATAATTTAGTCTCTTTCTTTCTCTCTCCAAATTAGTTAACTTAAATAAAAAATAATCAAACTAACTAATAAAACATAGGAAATCAATTTCTAGGAAGTTTGAGTTCCTACATTATCAAACAAAAAGACTTAGGCCAATTCCTGGGAAATGGGCTAGGGAAATTAATTTCCCAGGAAATTAATTTCTCAGGAAATATAATTTCCCATGGGAACTCATTTCCCATGTCAACCAAACAACACTTAATTTAGTTGATTTTATTTACAAAACACAAAGAGTCTATATTATTGCAACGAATGTCGTTATTTTTAATTATTCTTTCATGATGAGAATAATAAAATTAATGAGATTTGCTAGACCTCTTATGTGATAAAACAAATAGTTATATTCAAATTCTAGTCTTATTTAACAAAATAAATAATATTGATCTCAGTTAAAGTGATAAAACTACACTAATAAATAAATTTAATTAATTAAAATAAAAGTAAAGATGTTTTAACTAAGGGGCCATTTGATTCAATAATTAGAAAGGGAATGACTATAACAAAGAAACACAAGGTGAATGGAAACATAACCCTTGAATTTAACAGTTGTTTGTTTTAAATAAGGAAATCAATGCCACCTATAATCACCTCTCTCCTTCTCTTCCCCTCTTTCTCCTGCCACCATAAAAATCCAACCACCACCTCCCCTCCCTTCCCCCTAAATTTTTTGCCGCCCTTCCCCCACCCTTGATTCCTATCTCGTTCCCTCAAACCACCATATTCACCCCTATATTCTTGAATACCAGTTGTACTTTTACAATAGCTCTGATCCACTACTCAAATAAAATTCAATATAATTACATATTTTACTTTTTTCAACTAATAATCCTAATATAGTTTTCTAATCTGACAATAGTTTTAGTTTAGAATAAAATTACCCTAGACACGAGAACCAATTAGAGAATGACACGTGTTGCCATAGGAAGCGGCGCTCAGAATGAGTCAAACAAGATAATACACATGTCACCCCATCATTGGCAAAATGGCGACCTCCAGGCCCAAATCTCGATGTGCCATAAAAACGGCGTAGCCCATTAACCTAGGTAAATAGGAAATTTAAAAAATACCACCATGTATTGTTCACATTTTGTACAATACCACCTCAATTTTATTTTTTTAATTGTATATTACCACCTAGTTTTCTTAAAAACCTAAAAAAACTCCCACCACTTTTGCCCAACTCCTCTATATAACGTCACGATGGGTCCCACTACCAATTGTATCTCTCTTTTCCCTTGATTCTCACATCTGTTCTTTCTTCTTCTTCCTCTTTGTCTAATTCTAATATCAATTTGTGGATTAATTAGGTGTTATTTAGGGTTTTAGTTCGCTAATTTGTTCTTCAAGCCTAATGACAATTCAAAATTGAGGGCATAATTGGTTAATTAGGATGATTAGGGAAGAAAAAAGGTGAAATTTGAAGGAAAATTGGTTAGTGGGATCCACCGTGACATCATATAGGGGAGTTTGGCAAAAGTGGCGGGAGTTTTTAAGGTTTTTGAGAAAATTAGGTAGTAATATACAATTTAAAAAAAAAAAAACAAAAAAAAAAAAAAAAAAACTTGAGGAGGTATTATACAAAATTTCAACAATACATGATGATATTTTTAAAATTTAGGAGGATACGCACTCCCATACCCCTATAAATAGGCACATTTATTACTGTGAGAGCATAGATTCAGACATCCACTATTCATCAATCACTACACTTATTTACTACCCTTATCTTGAGATCCGAGGAATCCGCCTTTACTATTCCGTCCTCTCCATCTGGTACTAACTTGACCTTCAAAGGTGGAACTCTGTACAACCAGAGCTTCCCTTTGTTCGGGTACATTGCATCCGGCAAGCCAGACGTAGAGTTGTAACTCTCCCGTACGACACATTAGAAAACCCCGAAACAATTTTCACATCCCAAAACAACATATTTAATTAAACACAAAATATAATGAGAAAATTTTGTATTTTATCATCCACAAATAACCCACTTTCTGAATTACCACCTATAAAAAAAATCTTATTTTAAAATACTATTCAAAAAAGACAAAAAATAAATAAATAAAATATGGAGTAAAAATTAGATTTCACAACAAAAACCATTAAATCTAATGTTTGAAATAAGTTTCTTTGATATTCGTGGCAAAATATGGTATTTAGAGGTTTTGGGAATCATTTCTAAAATGATCCAATTTCAGGTCAAAATAGACAAAAAATTTTATCAAAAATATCTTATTTCCGTGTGTCACGCAAAGTGAGGTATATTTTAGTACGCAAAATGAGACATTTTCAATATTATTTTTTTGGTTAATTTTGACCTTAATTCGGACTCATAGGGCAAAAAAATGACAGCCAAAATCTCTAAAGAGTTTGTTTTGGCACGAAAATCAATGAATATTTTATACAACGTTGGACTTAACAGTTTTTTGGTGGTGAAATCAAATTGCTTTTGTCTTTCTTTTAGTGGTATTTTTAAAATACATTCTTTTATGGGTAGCAATTTCACAAAGTGGGTTATTTATGGGTGGTAAAATGCAAATTTCCTTGAATAATTGTGAAAAATCTATAACTATACTAAAACAAAGGGAGCTCAAGCTACACTTTGTCACATGTCGTTCGTTGGTTAAAAATTTTCGCTTAATTTTTCACTCCTAAATATATCAACTAAATCAAAGATTATATGCAATGAGATAATACAAACACTTTTGTGTGCACCTAGTTTAGAATAATACTTATGTACATCGAATAATTTTAAGATAACTTTTAGCAATATTGGAGTAACTTTTAATTTTAAATAAAGGGTAACTTTATAATTGATTTGATTTTAACGTAATTCGGCAACATAATAAGTTTTATACAAGTAATTATTTTCACTCACCCAGATTCGATTTTAACTCATATAAAGAGAGTAACTTTATTAATAAGCATATGTACTTTTATTTATATTAGGATTACTTTTATTTTTCTCGGGGTATCATGTAATTATTTTTAGGTAATTTACACCCGATGTACATGATTTATTATATATTGTTTTTCTTAGAAAATTATTTCCAAGATTATGAGATGGAATGGGTACGTTTTATTATTTTGATTGAAACAAAATTATACATGAAGGTTATATATGAGATATTTGAATAAACATTTCTCATCTCTTATCTTAAAGGTAAAATATGGGCATAAACCTTATTTACGCAACTTGTGCTTTGCAATCTTCACCTATTTTAATTGCTAAGGTTTTCTCATAACCTTTTTTTTTAACAGGAAATTTACGTGTTTTACTCGCATGTTTTTCTTCTCTCTCATTTTTTAGTCTTTTTACCACTCTATAAAAACTCTCTTAGGGCCTGTTCTAATTGACTGAATTGTGCTGAGCTAAACTGAACTTAATTGAACTTATTGGAGCTGAATTGAACTGAACTGAACTGAATATTTTATGAGAGAAGGAAATTAAGATAAGAACAGAACTAAACTGAACTACACTGAACTTATTGGAGCTGAACTGAACTGAATTGAACTGAAAATAAGCTGAAGAGAACAGGCCCTTAATTTTATGTATATAATTTTTTTTCCTTCTCATATTTCAATTTACATTCTTTACTTCCTTCTTTTCGACATTTATGTGCAAGGAATGAGTCCAGGCCTAGCATCCGGTTTACTTATGCAAGGAGGCCCAAGAATGTTAGCAATGATTAAGAAGGGAAGTTTGTTAGAAATCAGTTTTGGGTGAGGAAGGGTAGAATAGTAATCCATAAATAAATTAGTTATGGAGTTTGTTATTTTGTTTTCCTTTGCTGGCAGCTTCGGAGTATGCTAGCTGGTTTATTTTTTGAGTATTAATAGGAGAAGAGATCAGGGGGGGAAGGTATGCAAAAATTGATTAAGGAGTTTGTTTTGGAGGGAACCTTCCTCTCGAAAGAAGGCTTGTATTGTAAGTCACCTTGGTTTGCAATACAATTACCCCTTGGCTGTCATTATTACTCTGTTTTCTTAGCTTTGATTACTCTATTCTGTTCTAAATCCTAGCAAATTTGGTATCAGAGCAGTCCCGATCTTAGCCGGAGACGACGATGGCCCGCCTGAATCTTGGTCAGCAATTGGAGTTGTTGGAGCAGTAGGTAGCTGGAATGCCAAATCGGGTTTCTCGTGAGATTTCTACTGCCATTGCAGCTCTTAAGACTGATCTCATCGAGCAGAATAAGAAGCTTCGATCGGAGCTACGCTCAGCCATGGTGAATGGACCACAACTGCAGTGGGACAATTCGTTCGCGTCGCAACCTCATCTGGATTTTGGTGACGGGTGGCTTTTAGGGGGGCCAATCGAACTGGAAGTTGCGCAAACTTGATTTACCTCTCTTTGACAGTTCTAACCTAGATGGTTGGATCCTTCGTGTGGAGCGTTTCTTCCATTTTTATCGGCTAACCGAGGAGGATTAGCTAGAGGCTGCCATAGTTGCGCTGGACGGCAATGTGTTGCTCTGGTATCAATGGGAGCACCGTCGTCATCCCTTGCGATCGTGGGAGGCGTTGAAGAAGCTGTTACTCTGTGTTTCAGATCCACCGCCACCGGCACGCTCCACGAGCAGTGGCTCGCGCACAGTAGTCCGGCACGATGGCTGATTACCGTCGTCGTTTCATCGAGCTTTTGGCTCCAATTGATGGTGTTCCTAAGGAGATTGCTAAGGGACAATTTATTAATGGGTTGAAAGAGGATATCCATGTTGAAGTTCGAATCCTCGACCCGGTTACGTTGGACCAGGCAATGAATCTGGCTATGAGGATTGAAGAAAAATAAAAGTTAAGCCCACGGCCCAAACCAGTTGGGAGCCTGCCCACTTTGCGTACCCCTTACCCAACCAAACGCCCCAACCCAAATACAAACCACACCACATCTAACCTAAACACAAACCCGAACCTCCCTAGTTCATCCACCTACCAACCAAACACAACCCGAAACACCTACAACAAATAGAAACCCACCGGAAAAATCAGACGTTTGTCGGAAAAAGAGCTACAACAGAAGCGAGAACAGGGGATGTGTTTTCGCTGTGACGACAAGTGGACCCTCAACCACCGTTGTCAGCGGCGGGGGTTGAGCAATTTTCCCACGGTGGACGACGAGGAATGGGAGGATTCAGGCGAGTTTTCTACGGTGGAAACACAGCCGGAATTAATTCCCTCAAAGCAGCCAATCGGGGGTTTCTTTGTGTTCGGTAATGGGGCTGACGAGTCCTAAAACTATGCGGATGCTTGGGATGGTGAATGGCAGTCCCGTGGTGGTCATGATCAACCCCGGCGCAACACATAATTTTATCTCCATCGTGGCAGCTCAGAAGTTTGGGTTACCACTAACAGAATCGAAGAGTTTTGGAGTAACTCTAGGAACAGGAGAATCGGTTCAAGGGGAAGGCGTATGTCAAGGGAGTGACATGATACCTGGTCTTCAATGGTTGGAGAAGTTGGGCACTATCACCACCAATTGGAAAACACAAACTCTGAAGTTCCAATTGGGTGGGTATACAATCACCTTGAAGGGAGATCCTCATCTGGGTCGTACGGGAATTTCTTTAAAAGCCATGATTCGTAACTTACAGAAGGAGGGTCAGGGTTATTTACTTGAGCTAAACCAGTTGGAGAAAACTGAGGAAGTATTACCAGAAATTCCAGCAGAATTTCATCCCATTGTACATGAGTTTGAGCAGGTTTTCCACATGCCAGATGGTCTACCCCTGGAAAGGCACATTGAGCACGCCATTGTGCTTCGCAGTGGCACTAATCCCATCAGTGTCAGGCCATATAGATATCCTCAATCTAAAAAAGATGAGACTGAGAAGTTGGTGGCTGACATGCTAAGTGCAGGCATAATTCAGTTATCCACTAGTGCCTACTCAAGTCCCGTGTTACTAGTGAAAAAGAAAGACGGATCATGGCGGTTATGTGTCAATTACAGGACCCTAAACAAAGAGACGGTTCTCGACAAATTTCCTATTCCCATCATTGACGAACTACTAGATGAATTGGGTAGGGCGGCAGTCTTTACAAAACTTGATTTAAAATCAGGTTACCATCAGATTAGGGTGCGACCTGATGATGTGCACAAAATAGCGTTCAGGACCCATGATGGCCATTACGAGTTCCTCGTAATGCCTTTTGGGCTTACTAACGCCCCTGCCACATTTCAGTCTCTTATGAATGAAATTGTCAAGCCATTCTTCCGTAAATTCGTCCTTGTCTTCTTTGACGACATCTTGGTGTATAGCCCTTGTGTGGATACCCATCGGGAACATTTGAAACAAGTGTTACACACCATGGCAGCTCATCATTTGTATGCCAATTTCAAGAAGTGTGAAATAGGGAAATCAAGGGTGGCTTATTTGGGCCACGTTATCTCAGTAGCTGGTGTGGAAGTTGATTCTTCCAACATTCAGGCTATGGTGGATTGGCCACCTCCCACCAACTTGAAGGAGTTGCGCGGGTTCTTAGGCCTTACAGGATATTACCACAAGTTCATCCAAGGCTATGCGAAGATTTCCCAGCCCTTAACTGATCAGTTATGCAAGGACAACTTCGGGTGGACTAAGGCGGCCACAACAGCTTTCACTATACTCAAGGCTTCCATGGTGAGTGCGCCAATCCTTGCTACTCCTAATTTTTCTATGCCTTTTGTGGTGGAAATAGATGCATGTGGGTATGGTGTTGTGCAGTTTTGTTGCAATCTGAGCATCCAATCTCTTATTTTAATAAGATCCTTGGGCTACGTAATCGTGACAAACCCATTTATGAGAAAGAATTGATGTCTATTGTGTTTACGGTGGAGAAATGGAGGCATTATTTGTTAGGGCGACACTTCATTGTGCGCACTGATCAAAAGAGTCTTTAATACCTCTTGAAGCAAAGAGAGGTGGGTCAAGCCTACCAAAAATGGGTTAGCAAATTGTTGGGTTACTCGTTTGTTATACACTACAAACCTGGTCCTGCAAATAAGGTGGCTGACGCTCTATCTAGACAACATAGCCCTGAGGTGGAGTGCTCTTCTATGGTCACTTCGTGTGGCCTTCGTTGGGACTATTTGCAATCTTTCATACAAAAGGATGCAGTGTTACAACGATTAATTTCGCAAATCCAGAATGGTGACTCTCCACCCAAGTGGTTTATTCTGGAAAATGGGGTTTTGAAGTATAAAGGAAGAGTTGTTATTCCTAAGCATAGTGAGTTGACCAACAAGCTGTTAAAGGAGTACCATGACTCCTTGGTGGGGGGGGGGGATGCGGGTGATCTGAAGACGTACAAACGACTAGCAGGGGAATGGTCTTGGTTTGGCATGAGGAATTATGTGACTAAGTATGTGCAGCAGTGCCACATGTGTCAGCAAAACAAAGCCGCGACTGTATCACCATTGGGTCTTCTTCAACCCCTACCGATTCCAGAAAAGGTTTTGGGAAGACATATCAATGGACTTTGTCGAAGGGCTGCCCAAGTCCTTAGGATGGGATACCATCCTTGTGGTGGTGGATAGGTTAACTAAGTATGGGCATTTTATTCCCCTCAAGCACCCTTATACAGCTCAAAGTGTGGCACAACGTTTCATGACAGAGGTGGTTAGATTACAAGGTATCCCGGGTTCTATTGTGTCCGATCGTGACAAGGCGTTCTTGAGTATTTTTTGGACTGAATATTCAGGCTACAAGGCACTTAGCTTCTAAGAAGTACAGCTTACCACCCTTAGACAGACGGCTAGACGGAGGTGGTCAATAAAGGGGTGGAATCTTATCTAAGGTGTTTTGTGAATGGGAAACCTCATTCTTGGGCTCGCTAGCTACCTTGGGCAGAATACTTGTACAACACCTCTTTTCACACCGCCACAAATTATACTCCGTTCAAAGCTTTGTATGGCAGAGACCCTCCGCATTTGCTCAGGTTCACCTCTGGTAGCACGGACGTGTCTTCAGTAAACGAGCAGCTGCAGGAAAGGATGCAATTTTGGATGACTTGAAATATCATTTTGTGCAAGCTCAATCATACAAGAAACACTATGAGAACAAGGGAAGGCATGAAGGAGATTTTAAGGTGAGAGACTTGGTCTACCTGAAGTTGCAGCCTTATCGACAGAAATCTCTGGTCGGAAGGATTAACAACAAGCTCTCCCCTCGTTTCTATGGGCCTTACTCGATTATACAGAAGATTGGCAGGGTGGCCTATAAGTTGCAGTTGCCACCAGGAGCTAAAATACATCCTATATTTCACATCTCATAACTTAAGAAAGGTATTAGAGTTGGTCATCGCCCAACCAACCTTCCTGCTTAATTGTCAGCAGACTTAGTGCTGGAAGTGGAACCTGAGGCTGTCCCGGGGGTGCATAATTCGCAGAGTGCTATGGAAGTGTTGATTCATTGGAAGGGGTTGTAGGAGTTTGAGGCTACATGGGAGCACTCTGATGAAGTTAACCTAAGGTTTCCTTGTTTCCACCTTGAGGACAAGGTGAAACTTTGGGTGGGAGGTATTGCAAAGAATGAGTCCAGGCCTAGCATCCGGTTTACTTATGCAAGGAGGCCCAAGAATGTTAGCAATGATTGAGAAGGGAAGTTTGTTAGAAAATCTGTTTTGGGTGAGGAAGGCCGAGTAGAATAGTAATCCATAAATAAATTAGTTATGGAGTTTGTTATTTTGTTTTCCCTTGCTGACAGCTTTTAGAGTATGCTAGCTGGTTTATTTTTTGAGTATTAATAGGAGAAGAGATCAGGGGGAAGGTATGCAAAAATTGATTAAGGAGTTTGTTTTGGAGAGAACCTTCCTCGAAAGAAGGCTTATATTGTAAGTCACCTTGGTTTGCAATACAATTATCCCTTGGCTGCCATTATTACTCTGTTTTCTTAGCTTTGGTTACTCTGTTCTGTTCTAAATCCTAGCATTATGCAATCAATTACCTTGCTAAGTTTTTTCTTTTACGGGCGACTCCTTGTGACAATTCATGTTAGATGTCCTGAAATCAATTTGGGACAACTTAGACTATAAGTGTTGTTGTGTAATGAATTGAATTTGAAAGTATGATATGGAGTACTTTGTTAGATTAGCACACATTACTGTGATTTTGTGATTAATATTGTTACGTACGAATTAATGGATGATAAATTAATGTAAAAAAATTTACTATTAATAATGCATAAAGCTAACTAGCTATAGTATAAATTTTGTGAAGTTTGATATTTGAACTTTTTAAACTGCACGCACTACACTAGGAAATGTGTAAGATAATAAGATTAACACATTATTCATAATTCTCACAATCCCATCCATTTTAAAATAGTTGGTATAATACTTAAAAAGTTAATACCTTCATAATTAAAAAAAAAAACTATCATTTTGCCCAACATTGGTTGATGATATATTAGTTTTCAATCAATTGATTATGAAAAATGGATTCCTAGATCATGAAAACGAAAGTTTTTGAAGGTAATCAAAATTTGCTCATTGGTCTCAAATTGAGCAAAAATTTAGCAATAGTTAAATTGCTACCCAAAAAAAAAATAAAAAAAAAAACCACAAAATTGTTTTTTACCACCAAAACTTCAAACACTTTTATTTTACTACCAAAAGAACTTCTTAAAAAAAATTTACCACCCACGGTAAAAAAAACCCGTTAAATCTAACAGTTTAAAAAAAAAGTTGCGATTTTCGTGCGTAAAACATGTTCTTTGTAGGTTTAGGGGGGCATTTCGGTCCTATGGAACCAATTTGAGGTTAGAATAGACAAATAATGATTGAAAATTTCTCGTTTTGCGTGTTTTAGGCAAATTAAATTAATTTTAGTAAGAAAAAACGAGCCTTTATGATCAATTTTTTGTCGATTTTGACCTCAAATTGGTCTCGTGGGACAAAATGTCCCCCAAAACCCCTAAATACCATGTTTTCGACACGAAAATTGAAGAACTTATAAAATTCTTTTACCAGGTTTTTTTTACAGCAAATGGTAAAACCATTTTTAAATTTTTTTTGTTGTAATATAAAAATTTTATAACTTTTGGTGGTAAAAAACAATTTCATGATTTTTTTGTGGTAAAAGTGAAAAAAAAAATCCATTAATAAAAAGTTATACGATATCTTCAAAATATATTCGAATTTAACAAATACATAATATAATCAATCAAATAAAGAAATCCTCCATCTAAAATATGATCGTCGAATAAATCTTGCACTATAGAACATCTCCCGCTTAATCACTTATATTATTGCTGGAATATCTATCCTCACAACTGATAACATTAAAGTGGAAAAGCCTTTTTTTTTTTGTTTTTTTTTTCAATTTTAGGTTTTTTGTTTTCAAAATAATCGATAAGACTTAAAACAAAAAATGGTGTCAAACAAGACCGGAAAGTATGGTTTTTTAAAATTAATTTTTTATTTTTAACAATATGTTTATATTAATTTTTTTTTTTAAACAAATTTTTTTTTTTTTTTTTTTTTTTTTTTTTTTTTTTTGGCAAACGAGGGGCTAAGCCCCGAGAAATAAAAATAAACTAAATCGGAATTAAATGTGGCAAAGCCACTCCTACGATATCATCATGCAAGAATGCAAGATACGTCCTAACTCAATAGAAGGGAATTGAATCAACTTGATATTTTTTTTTTTTGAAACAATATGTTTATATTACTTTAACAACAAGATTATATCACTAATATCTTGACCTCCAAAAAATATTCTTAATTTCTTTATTTTCTTATTTGTGATTGGAAAGAGAAGATTACATGACACAAAGACGCTTACTAGCTTAATAAAGAGAACAAGTCACAGGCATTGCGGGTAGTTTAATTTAATTATAATAAATCAATACCTACATTAAACAATAAGAGGAATAAAAGAAAAGGAAAAATTCATTTTATAAATCTCAACTTTTTGCGGTTGACTTTAAAAACTCCTAACTATGCGTTATCCTAGAAAAATCCAAACTTTAATACCCATTTTCTTTTAGAGGACCCAGCAGGTCACCAAACCTGCTACTCCAGGTTTTTAGGCCACGTGTCACACTCTAATTGGTTCAAAAAATAAAATTAAAAATCAGAAAATTAAAAAAATCAGAAATTTTTTTTTTAAAAAAAAACAGAAAATTTAAAAAAAAATCAAAAAATTAAAAAAAATCAAAAAATTAAAAACAAAATCAGAAAATAAAAAAATATCAGAAAATTAAATTAATAAACCAGAAAAAAAAATCTAAAAAATAAAATTAAAAAAAAAAGAACCAGCAGCCCCACCCTTGCCCCCCTCCCCCGGAAAAAACCCCTCCCCTACTGGAATTCCCCCCTCCCGGAACTACCTTCCCCGACCCCCCCTCCTTTAATTGCCGGAAAACAATCCCCACCGTCACGAAACCCTCCCCCCTCCCTAGATCTATCCCGTAAAACCAACCTCCCCTAATCCCCTACCCTCGAAAACGACCCCCCTCTTTTCCCCCATCCGGCGGGTCGATTTCAGGGGTGGGGGAAGGAAGGGGGGGTGTTTTTGAGGGTGGGGGTTTGGGGAGGGGGGAGGGTTTCGAGGGTGGGGGAAGAAAAAGGGGTGGGTTTCGAGGGAGGGGGAGGGTTGGGCGCCATATTCCGCACGACGGGAGGTGTTTACGGGGGTGGGGTGTTTTCCGGGATGGGGGCTGCTGGTTTGGGGTAGGGATAGGGGGAGGGGTTGGGTTGGGTTGGGTAGTTGGGTTTTTTTTTTTAATTTTTTTATTTTAAATAAATCAGATTTTTTAAAAATAATTATTTTTTATTTTTTGAGCCACTAACTGTGTGACACATGGCAATTTAAAAAAAAAATTAAAAAGTTAACTTTTTCTTCAGGTAACCGGTCATTTGGGTCCTATGAAAGAAAATGCCCCTAAAAGTTGGGATTTAGCAGGGATAACGCGTATTTGAAATTTTTAAAAGTAAACCACCCAAAGTTGGGATTTATAAAATAAATTTTTCCTAAAAAAAAAACATAACAACTTTTTAATCCATACAACAACTAGATGATAGAAATCCACATCCTTAAAATTAGGTTCTTCGCCTGATACGCCAAGTCACAATTAATCCGGCGCCACCAACTGCTTTGTTGTATAATTTTTCATTTATCTATGGTGTGATATTATAGACCCCGGAGCACAATGCTTTGGTGCACCCCTTTCTAAAACAAAACCTAGAAGAATAAACATCCACTGAATAGTCAGAGAGTGGTATTCACTGTGAGAGCGATCGATTCTAGGAGATCCTAAGATCGATTCTCATCACCCACTCTTGTGACTCTGTAAGCACCGAAAAAAAAAGTGATATTCACTTGTACACGCGTGGTGTGGTAGGGCTACACACCTCCACCACAATCCAGCTGGACATAGACCCATGCTCATCGGGTCATCGGCTAGCTTGCTACTTGGCCTTGAAGTAGGGTGTTGTTGGTACCAATTCCCTCTTGTGCCCTGCATGTGATCGCTGCCAACAAGCCTGAGGTTCTAGGGCCTTAACACACCATGTGTTAAAGAATCAACTCAACTAAGAGTTTAAGCTGATAATTGAGGCCTAAGAATATGTTTAATATCAATCACTATACCATGTCGTGCAAAGCCTTGAGCCCTCGTTGGTGTGTGTCATGAGCTTTACGACCATTTGGCTTGTAATACAGATACACTTGGGACTTTAACGCATTAAATCCTGGTATCTAACGACGTAATCTAAATGTTACTTAAGTAAATAATGTATTTGTTTTTTATTATATCCAATTGGTCAATTTGATTTTATTTCGTGTTTTAGGTGTATGACTTAATAAATTCAATCAAGAGTGACCTGTGAGACTAATTAAATATTATTCACACTGAACATAATTGACTTCTGAAAGCATTCCAATCACTTGATTTCATTGAGAGTCTGAGATCGGAGGCGACTTGCAACTAAACGTATAGATCATCATTTGATCTCACTGAATAATCAGCAATTCGATATAATATATATTTTTTTAGGAAAAATTGCTCGAAATAATCCAACCTTTGCCTCATACGCCAAAAATAATCCCATCTTTTGATTATTTTTTAATAATCTGAACTTTATACTCAATCCGTTCCCAATGGTCCCAAGTAACTTGAAATCGGCTAAACAGGTTACCATTGGTGACTTGAAATTGTTTGCACACGTGTCACCACGTAATTGGTAAAAAAAAAATCAATCAAAAAAGTTATTGAAAACTTTTTTTAAAGAAAATGACGGCAACCCTCAATCGGTGGGTCATGAAGGCGGATGTACCATGCGCATGGTACATCCGTTCAAAAATAAAAGCGGAAAGAACATTGTACAAAAGTGAAAAAAACATTTAGTTACAGTGAAATGACACATGACATAGAATTATAAAGAACATACATCTACAGTGAAAAGAAAATATTATTAAAATGTAATGAACGTGATAAAAGAACATAAGAGATATAAAAAAAGAACATAAATCTATTACTAACAATGAAAATGACATTATTTTATAAAGAACACACTATTAAATAATATTCTTTAACTCTGTGTTATTTGATTGTCAGTGTAATGTATTTTTATTTATGACATAATATTCATTGTTTAATGTGAAATGTTCTTTAAATTTTGACTTTAGATTATGGTGGGAGAATATAAATAATGTTCATTACATAATATTATCAATTTCTTTATTAATATTATGAATGTTCTTTAGATATACAAAAAAAAACATAAAGTTGGATATTCTTTGTAAAATAGCTATATGTTCTTTACAAAACAACTATATGTTCTATACAAAATAACTATATGTTCTTTACAAAACAACTATATGTTCATTCCACCTTTTATCAAAAATCCGAATGTACCATGCTTGGTACATCCGCCTCCATGAAGAATATTTTAGGCAACCCTCTCGAACAGACTCACTACCAAAACCACCTCCACTACCCACTTTTAGCCCATCGAAACCTTCCCTCTCCCCTTGGAGTGGCCGATCTAATGGGTTTGTGATTTTGGGATTGATTTATGGGTGTTTGAAGCGGTTGGTTTGTGGTGTGATCTGTCAGCGCGCGGTTGTTGATGCACTTCTGGTGGGTTTGTTTAGTGTTTTCTGCGATGAGAGTTGTTGTGATGTTGCAGGTTTGTGGGTGGTGCAGCGTTTACAAAGGAGGAGCAACATTAGTAGCGTTGCTTTTTTGGTTGTTTTGCAGGTGGTGCAGGGGTCGAGTCGGCATTGGGGAGGGGAAAGGAGATGGCCTGGTGGTCAGAATCAGGTAAGGAGATAGTGGCTAGGGCTACCGGAATCTGGGTTTGGGATTTTTCTAATTTTTAACTTTTTTTCTTTTTTTTTTAAAAAAAAAAATTATTTATATTTTTATTATTATATTTTAACCAATCCTAGGCTAACACGTGTCTGGTAACTTGTGATAACAAGTTAGATGATTGGTTGGGACCATTTAAAGCGGAATAGGTATAAAAGTTGGATTATTAAAAAATAACCAAAAAGTGAAATTATTTTGGACGGGTGAGGCAAAGGTGGATTATTTCGGACAAATTTTCCAATTTTCTTAACCATCTTTTCTTTAGAAAGGACTGTCAAAAATACATGCATTTGAATAATACATTTGACCAAAAGAACACCTTTCCTTTAGAAGGGACTATTGAAAAATACCTATAAGCCTTGTGTTTTGAATGAGGTTGAGCTTGAGTTAAGGTCTTTGAGCAAGTTGTTTTGAATTAAGTAATAGGTCATTTTTACGCTTAATATCTCTAACAATATTAAGTAGTTATTTTGGCATCCTTTCGATAACTAAATATTTCCTGTTCTGATCACTTAATCTCAATGAATAATTAGTGGTATTATGTAAGCTATTTATTGAAATAATACATTAGACCAAATGACATCTTTCCTTCAGAAAGGACCGTTGAAAATTACCGATTAGCCCGGTGTTTTGAATGAGCATGAGGTTGAGTTAAGGTCTTTGAACAAGTAGTTTTGAATTAATTAATAGGTTATTTGTGTGCTTAGTATCTCTAAGTTGAATAATTTTTCCGTTTTGCTAAGTCTTAATCAGCAATTGTAGCTACTCGAACTAAGAGAAGGTTAATTAGGCCTACACATGTGGTACGTTTGTATTAAAGTCGAGAGAGATAATGATTAAGATATTTGTTATAAAATTGTGCCCTAAATGAGATTGTGGATATAAATAATGAATAAAAAAAAATTGTTAAAAAAAGGAATAAAAGTGAGTAGAATTAGAAAAACAGATGGAAATGATAATTAGAAAAATGAGTAAGAATTAGGAAAACGGATATAGTAGTAATTTTGGCAGTCTTTCAATAATTAAAATTTCTCGCCTCCTCTCGAGTAATGGAAATCAGGGGTTATTCATAGACACGAAATAGGAGTCTGCGATGAATCATACATAATCCAATACATGAAATGACTAGACCTGCCAGTTTAAGATATGAGCCGATATAAACCGTTCCCTAACCAGATATGACTTATTAACAACCAAATATATGCCTCCGACATTAAATATAACCCGACCCCATTACAAACTCACCTTTTGATCCAAAACGACTGATAATTTCATAACCAACCCGAACTAACTATATAATCAAGTATCAACCCGATCCATTTTAACACACTAACCAAATAAGCCAACCCATCTTAACCCAACTCAAAAATCAAGCTATCAACATGAATTGACACCTCTCTTTTAATAATCGAAAGCTGTCCAACATAGTGCATAAAATTCAAAATGGCATATCTTTGTCAAGATAGACTGCTTTGACCCCCCCACCCCAAACAGTCGTTAAGGAACAATTTTGATTAATTATACTGAGGCCACCCAAAAATAGAAGACAACTAATAGACGAAACAAATAAAGTTCTTCGTTTTTGTTGTTTTTTTTTTTTTTTTTTTTGGGACATTCTTCGTTTATGTTTTCAACTAATATTATGTTTTTTAAAAAAACAAATATAATGGCTACCCAGCTATGAATATTCGCAACAATAACTAGCACTTATGTTATATTCAATTCATAACGAAATTCTGTCAAAAAAAAAAAAAAAAAATCATAACGAAAAGCCTTTTAGTACAAAAAAAAAATATATATAGTATTAAAATAATAAAAAAGTCCGTCTTGAAAAACAAGAAAAAGTAAAAGCTCACCTCCTAAGCAGCCAAGCTTACATTGTATAAATCCTTGTTTGAACCAAATAATTTATAAACAATAATTATTGTTAAGCAGAATAAAAGACTAGAGAAGATGCAACCTTTGATGGAGGAAGAAAGTACCATACACCAAGCCATGCAACTGACAACCGCAATTGCATTACCTATGGCATTGAAGGCTGCCATGGATCTCGGTCTTTTCGAGATCATGGAGAAAGCAGGACCTAGTGCTCGTCTTTCACCTTCCGATATTGCTGCCCGTCTTGCTCCAGATACGAACAATCACTACCGAACATCACAGATGACAGATCGTATCCTCCGCCTTCTCAGCTCATACTCTGTTGTGTCTTGCTCTGTTGCTGATGATCATGGGCATAGCCATAATGATGGTCAAGTCCCGAGGCTATACGCTTTAGCTCCGCTTTCACGGTACTTCCTTCAAAGCAAAGATGGTCAAGGTTCTTTAGCACCGATGTTCAACATGATCCACGACCCGTTCATGACAAACGTTTGGTAAATAAATTAACAACTTTTCATATATTTTCTGATAGTTTTTCATGCTCCAACCTTGTTCAACTAGTTTTGAAACCCCAGCGATGCATTTCGCTGATTCGACCATATAGGCTCATGTAAAGGATTTGTTTGGTTTGATTCAAAGAAAAAAAAGTATTGAATGCTGTATTAAACAGGTACCACATGAAAGATGCAGTTCTTGAAGGGGAAGTTCCACTGGCAAAAGCATATGGCAAGGATCCCAAGGAATCTATCGAGAAAGATGAAAGATTTGCTTCAATCTTCTTTGATGCCCTGAAAGAGTTCAATACCTTGTTTATAAACAAGATTCTGAACGAGTACAAGGGATTCGAAGGCCTAGAATCGGTTGTGGATGTAGGGGGTGGAAATGGCTCTATACTTAAAGCAATTATAACGAAGTACCCAGCTATTAAAGGCATCAACTTCGACTTGCCACCCATAATTGAGAAGCTGCCCGTTTGTGCTGGCATCGAGCACATTGCAGGCAACATGTTCACAACCATTCCAACAGGAGATGCAATATTCATGAAGGTAATTGTTACTTCCTATGTATAACAAGGTTCAGTGCCTTTCATAATCATACTGTCGCCAATTATTTTATAAACTGCTAAAACAAATTCCATTTGTGACTTTCTGTAATACGACAGTGGGTACTAAAAAATCTAGACAACGAACAGTGCTTGAACGTGCTTAAGAACTGCTTCAAGGCGTTACCAGATGGTGGCAAACTCATGGCTGTGGAGCTTGTAATACCAGGTATCCAAGATAGTAACATTAGCAGCCGGAGTGTGTTTCAGTTTGATGTGTACCTGACAAATATGAATGCTGGAGGAAAAGAGAGGACTGCAGGAGAATTTCAGGCACTCGCAAAGGCAGCAGGATTCTCAGGCATCCAAGCAATGGTTCGGGCATATGATGTGACTCTTCTGGAATTTCATAAAACTGCTAGCACCAACTAAAAACAATGCTGTAAAAGTGTTTGTATCAAGTAGAATGTTTACGCCGAACCACTTTCATATGCAATGTAAGAATAAATGGAGATGGTACCATGTGCAACTGTACTCCTGAATAGACTTTGTAATTACGAATATACTTTTATCAATCAGTCATGCCTGATTGATTTTTTATTGCTATCTTCAATAACAGCCAAGCCAAAACTCTGGGTGTCATCCAACTATGGTTTAATGAAATAATTGAAACAAAACAGCCAAGTATTAACACCACACGGCATCAAAAAGCCCAGCCCTAATAATAAGAAAACATCAGAATATATATTCGCGTGTACATATAGCAATTGAAATTATGAATCTGAAGGAGGAGATGTCATTCATGTCAACCAGCATACCAGAAAATTGGACCCGCAAACATTGTGGCCTTGTGGGTACTTAAGCTCGGACACTTCCAAAGGGTATTAGCTAATTTGATAAAGTGTGGCAAAGTAATCAACATGAAGCAACATGTACACTAATCATTTGTAAAAGGGACTTTCAATCAGAGGAAGTACTATATGTAGCAGTACCACTATAATGAGATATGTAGCCAATTATACCAACAATAAATTAAAGATTTTCATTTGGCAAGCCCTTTTAATTTAAAGCACATAGGCTGCAATTGAATTTAAAGTGTGGAAGCAATAACAGAGATTAATATCAGTAACTCAAGAAGTATCTGACACCAGACAACGATTGCAAATATCATATACTAAAACATAAAATAAGAAAATTCATCAGCTGAATCATACATTAGTACATTACTTGGCCAATAACAGTGATTAGCCATGAATCAACCAACTGGAATCATAGTAAATGATTATCATTGAAACAATAAAAACAAATCATTGAAAGAAGCTGCACTATAATAATGTCTCTTAGATAATCTATAATTGAAAACTTCAGCAGAAAGACGACAAATTTCAATGCCTTGGCATAGGCGGCCATATATACTGCAATAAGCCAACAACAGACTCCTAACAAATGAAAAACTGGGTAAAACTAGCAATATAATATCATATCAACATTACCCCAATATCTTTCTAAGTGACTCCAGCTAAGGGCAGATTAAAACACATTGATGACAATCTAAAAGCACAACAAGTTTAACAAGCCATTTTCCCAAAAGTAAAATCCTTGCCTCAGCCAAATAATATAATCCATGAATCTTATATACAATTCTTTTGGGCGCATAGATTGCCCAATCACAATATTCTGTCACCTCTAGTGAATAATGAATAATGAATCCTCCCTCATAAACACTGTCTTACAAAGAAACAGATTACATTAAAGGGCAATACCTGACACACCTATCTGACTAATCAAATCTCTATTGATGACAAGTCATGAGTCAAAGACTATTAAGGGGTGTATATTTATACGATAATACATAAAGTTATTATTGTAATATGTAATATAACACGGTCTATATATGTGAGAGTCAACAAGCACTTATCTACGGTATTATTGTATTCACATATATACCTCCTGAGATATCCAGCAAGATCCTGGAACACACTCACATCAAGCTAACAGCCATTGGATTAACAAGTACGAGTATAGAAAATGGAAGCACCTAGCAAAATCCAACTCATTTAGAAAGGTTTACTCATGACAAGTGAACAACAGAGAGGGAAACCTGTAATTGTTCCCCTGTCTTTGCTCTACACAATGCTACATTTATGATTCACATTTAGAAAAAAAAAAAAAAAAAATCAAGAATGTGCTTTGTCAAGGGTAACCCATATACTAGCAAAAAGACCAATCTTCAAATGGTTAAGAATTTGTTATTATAACTCTCAAAGATGGCACCAATACTGCTTAAGGCTTTCTGTTGAAGACTCCTACAGTAAGGCGGTAAGGTCAGGCCCCTCATTTTCTTCATCTAGATTAAAGGTAGGGAAAAGGGTTTGATGTTGAGTTCTAACTAGTCTTAATCTCCAGAATTCCAATACAAACTGGTTTCATGAAGCATAAGCCCTATTGACAAGACAGATTATTATCAGATAAAAACCCTGGTATCCTATACAGCTACACCCTAGGATGCTATCTCTTCAAATACCTCAAGGAGCTCAAAATAAGAAAGACAGATATAAAAAATGCAGCCCTCAAATTTGGTTTGATAATCTTGATAGACAATGGGCAAGGAAGGATAGAGTGCCTAAGGCTGTAATATGTTCTTAAAAGGAAATTTAAAAAAAAAAAAAAGGAATTAATGGAATGGTGGATGCTATGCAACAGCGTATTATATCTGTAAGGAGCAATGAACAAACTTAACAAAAATTGCCATATAAAATCAATTGTAAGTAGTCTACCCATAACAAAGACTCAGCTTCTGATATGTGCAAGCTGTTTTGCAAGCTTGAAAGTTGTTATCAAACCTAATATCAACCTTCTAATCAAATTGAGGTATGTGCCTATGAATTATAAGGCCATAGAACCTAAACTAAATCCTTTGTATGATTGTATCTAGTATATCAATAAATAGTTGAAACCTGTGTTCTATAGGAACCAGGCATCAGAATTTTTGCCAAAACTAAGCCTTTATTTCACACTTTAAGCTATAGTGAACAAGGATGTTACCTAAACTTGCATATTCTATGTGACAAACCATTAAAACCACTTATAATTGGCCACAAGTCGAAAATAGTGTAAAGAGAATGATGGTGTTGTATATTCAATGTTCCAAACACAGTTATCCAACTTGCAAACAATGAAAGTAATAATCACTAAAAGGCTTACACTTTGTTTAGATAGAAGGAAATGGAAGGAAAAGAAGAGAAGATAGAGTAAAGGGAATGATGGCGTTGTATATTCAAAGTTCCAAACACAGTTATCCAGCTTGCAAACAGTGATATCACTTAAAGGCTTACACTTTGTTTGGATAGAAGGAAATGGAAGGAAAAGAAGAGAAGAGAAAGGGAGGACGACAAATTTTCTTGTTTGGGTAAAGGATTGGGGGAAGGAGACAGAGGGACCCATTTTTTTCTCTTCAACAAACATGATCCCTCCATACTTGGAAAGATTTGGAGGGAAAATAGAGCTCAATTTTCCCCCATCCTCCTCTTTCCCTCCCCTTCCCTTCCTTTTCATATCCAAACAAAGAGTTAGATTCCCACATTCATGAGAATAAGACAAATAAAAGTAACAATGCAACAATTAAATCAAATAATAAGAGGCACTGAGTTATCTAACCTAATGCTCGGCTGCTCACTTCATTACAAATCCAACAATAAAAACATCCGAGTAAGGGTTTGTTTATTTTATCTATTTTATTTCAATCAACATAAGTTCAAATAAAAATAAGTTCAGAATTTCAGACAAAATAAGTTTTGTAAAAAAAAAAAACATAATAAATAAATCAGAATTTCAGACATGAATTCATATTTTCTGAATATTTCCAGAATTCCAGATACAATTTCAGATTTTTTTTTTTTTTTTTTGAATAAAGATACAATTTCAGATTATTTTAGGTAAATTCAGACAAAATAAGTTTTTCACAAAAAAATTTCTGAATTTCAGAATTCAGACACAATTTCAGATTTTCTGAAAAATTTAGAATGTCAAACACAGTTTCAGATTATTTCAGTTAAGTTCAGACAAAATAAGATAAGTTCAAATTAGATTATATAAGTTCAGATAACCCACACCACCTCACCACTGCAAACGAGCTGCGCATCAAATCCCCTCTCCACACCCTCCGTCACACATCTTTGTTCCTTGGCGTCCATCAAAATTTAGTATATAGTATTGTGATTCAGAAAACACACAATTAAGGCCTAAATTAGATGAACCAAACAAAGCACAAGTCAAGTATTCCAGAGGCATCAGGACATCACAGTTTTTGAGTTAAAATCTAAGCTAAATTTACACAAACTTAAAATTACAGTGAGAGAGATAAGGCCTAAACCAGTGTTCTTACAAGTATCACAACCACCACCACCCATCAATGGTCACTAGTTTAAACTCGAAGCTGAGCAAAGGAAAGTGCGGTGTATAAATAACAAGCACTGCTAGGAAACTAGCATTATTACCAAACATCATAATAGAATTGAACACTCACATTATACTTTCAATCAACATTCATAATCATTAGAAAGTTCAGATACCCACAGCCAACATACAAAACTACCAGAAAGATAACACTATAAGTCTATAACAATGAAACCAGATGATAAAAAGTACTATATTTTTTGAACTAATGCTCATTTCATTTCACATCCAAATAATGTCACAACAACACGGATGATGATGATAATAAAACATATTATTGTACCAATTAAATCAAAAACCGAAAGCGAAACTTACAGACAGCATCCAGCTCCTTATAATCTCTCATTCTGCTTCCCATTTATACAACAGATTCAAAAAAAAAAAAAAAAAAAAAAAATCTACACAACTTCAACATGCAATCACCCTTTTCTTATCAAATATCAAGACTCTCTAATTGGATGTTACTCTTGAGAGGCACATACTCCCCAAGGTACCCACCAAGATGATCATGAAGGGCAGTTTTGTCAATTCCTTGATGATGATAACTCTTGCAAACATAGTAAAACACACTCTGAACCAACAAACCCACCAAATTCACAATCACAAGAACCCCAACAAGGAATCCCCCAACTAAAATCCGAACGAAAACCGACTTATTCGAATCACCATGAACCACAACCGCGGCAAAAGTCCCACTAATCAGCCCACAAATCAACAGGTACCCGAATACGAATACCCCGGCCATCAATACTTTCCCTTGGAGAAGCTCGTAGCTCTTCTTCATCGCCGCAAAGCCGTAAATCGGCTCGAGGACAGAGACAACACTAGCGAGATGCCAAAGCGCAGTGATATACACATGCACAAAGAGGAAGAGAGCGAACGCCAACAAAATCGAGAAGAACAAGAGAAAAGTACTGTCGGTATCAACGGCAACAATGATCAAAACCAAGAGAATGATGAAAGCAAGATTATACAGAAGCATAAGAAGCGAAACCCACAAAAAGGTGTTGAAAAGGCGGCGAAACACGGAAGGAATCGCAGCAATGGTGGAGGAGAAGGAAACAGGCTTCGACGTATAAAGCGAAGCAACGGTGAAAACAACAGCAGCAGTAGAAAGGAGAGAGAAAGTGAAGAGAAAGAGAAGGTAGCAGAACTGGAAGAGAAGGAGAAGAAACCATTCATGGGATTGAGCTTGAAGGGGTGTTGTGGGATCTTGAAGACGAGCTAGAATTGGGTGAGTGAACAAGGAATGAGCTAAAATGGCGAAAGAAAGGGGGAAAATCAAAGCTAGGGTTAGGAGATAGAAGGTTCGAGGAGATTGTTTTGGGATTGAAATTGCTTCTTTGATGATGTCTGTTAAGCTAAGGAATTGAAGTTCTTCAGGTTGGAGATCCATGGCGGAAATTTTCTGGGTTTTTTTGGGTGTTTGATTAATTTTTTGGGTGATTTTGGGTTGATTTGTTGTTTGTTATCGTCGGTGAGATCTGAGGTGGTTGTAATTGTGGAGGAGGAAGGAAGGAAAAAAGATGGCGTGAATTTTGGTGGGACTTTATATAATAAATAAATTAATTAATAATGTTTTTTGTGTGTATTATTTATGCACCTAATCCTACCCCGTGCAATTAGCAAATCAATGTCCCATATTGTCTTATTTTAAGTGTAATGAGGATCTTAATTATGGTTTTTTTTTTTCTTTTCTTCTTTTAAGGTGGTCAAACTTGGATTTGTTAAATAATTGAGTGGTTTAGGATGGGGTTGAGTATTAATTCTAATGTGAATGAATTGTGAAGTTATCGGTTGCCAATCTGAACCAGGCAACCAGCATTGAACTAGTTAGAGCTGATTTGATTCGACCTGATCGATTTTTTTGGACAAGAAATCAAACTAGCTTGAAATATTGAATTTGTATATGACTCATTTTTTATATCGAATTGTTTTGTTGATAATCGTATTTAAAACTAAATTGAACCAAACCGAATTGTTTTGTTCCAACTAACTTTTTTTTTATATCGATGAGTCAAAATAAATGTAACACAGTTGTTAACTCCATTTTTTTATGCTTCCCCCACCCACCATTTGTGTTCTCTACCGACACCATTGATGAAGCTTCCGCTTCCTCTATTGAAACTTCTACCGACACCACCATTTCCACTATCTTCACTTGTCCGCCCTCCAACGACACAATCTTCTTCATCTCCACCTTCCACTGACAATACCACTATCTCTAGAGGCTTCGCCGCCGAATTAAACAAAAAAAACCTATGAATAAAGGTTGAAACTAAGGGCATAGTCAACCTCAAGGGATAGGATCGGAGTGACCATGTTCTCCATTGAAGCAGTTATTAAGCTTAAGATTTTCGAAGATGGTAACGACAATGGTGGAAATGGTGGTGATTAGAGGAAAGAGTAAAGGAGGAAGCTTCAATTGAGGATGACGAAGGAGGATCGAAGCTTCAATGAAGGATGAAGGAATGAGGAGAATTCAAGGGAGGAGGATTGAGGATGGAGGAAGGAGATGAATCTGTTTTTTGGGTGGGTGTTGCATTATTATTAACTTGATTGCAAACACCGTTTGTTATACTTTGTCCTACGTGTCCGAATACACAGTTATCAACGCGCAATTACTTTGCTAACCCTTTTAATAACATGAGAAGTCTCTTTTACCCATAGATATTTTACCTATCAATCATAAAGATTAACTTGTATTTTCTCAATATTTTACATCATTACTCATTTGTGACTTGATTTGTTTAATCCATGGAAACTTAATGTAGACCGATTTGTGACAATTTAATACGTTATTTGTTGAATGGCTTGAACCTAAACTGTTTGACTGATATAAATCAAAGTGTTTACAACTTGTGACTCATTTAAATCGACATGTATGAAAACCATGACATATTTAAGCAGATATATTTTCAACCACCTTGACCCATTTACAACTCAATATGTTTTAACTTGTAAATCATTACTTTTTTTAACGCGAAAATAGTAAATACTATATTAGAAGGTTAACGTCCCAAAAGAAAGTAAATCATTAATGGAACCTCATTAGCCATCAAAAAATATACAAATAGTAGTCCAAGTTCATATGAAAAAGTTGTACATTTTCAATCAAAATAGATTTCATAGTAGTTAGGGCATAAAAAGCACCACTTAACTCTAGATCAGAGCCAGTGATTATTGATTCTCAATATGTCTTCCTAATAAGCTTGTTTAGCACACTGTGGAGGTGTGAAGTGAGTTTTTGTGTCCTACCACCATTTACATAACATAGTATATGCTAATTGATGTGCCACTTTTATTGTGCTCTGCATGATAAGATATATCCAATTGAGGGAAAAAAGATGTGCAACATCCTGATCATGATAGCAAGTTCATGGTGTTAATTTAGATTAGCAAAGTCCAACATTATACTCCGACTTATTGTAATTATCGCAACACTTTTCTTTTATAACTGCTTTATGGAGTAATAATTGCAACATTTTCTAATTTGATAAGTGTAGGGAATATTTCAAGCCATTAACCCCAAGCTTGAACCCCACTGTGATCATACACTTAAGCGTGGTGGTGTCCAAAGGGAAGGCAGCTAGAGCAAAAGAGTCGCCAACAAGTTTTAGGAACTTGTAAATCGTTCACAAGGTGAAGATTACACCCCTTAACGATCCAGGAGATCGTCAACTCCAAAAGGTCATGAACCAAATAGGGTTCGGGGATGAAGGTACAAATCCAACCTAAAAGAGAGTGAACCTGCCCTAAATAGGCCTCTACTTTATTCTTCTCGTATTCATGTGCGCTTTCTGACTAGCATGCAAACAATATATTAACCCTAATGTTTATCTATGTTGGTTGAATTTAATGCACAAGCAAAACTATTATTGGCGATCACTTGAATTATAATCATATTAGCCTAAACAAGATTATTAATTATCTTATTAAGCGTGATTACAAGTACAAATTCCCTTTAAACATGCAAGAGAGGCGTGATCAAGCAATAATAATAAATAATCAATATCAAGCAACATAATAACCATCATAATCATGACAATTATAATCATGTTAACGCTAAAGCATAATAGCAAGATCCTAGGCATGATACTAACAAGATTAATAACAAACCCTAGCATGTCACTAAACAATAAAAATCAAAGCTTTAGCCCTAGCATGATACTAACATGCTATTAGAAAAGAGTAAAAGGCACCCTAAACATGATACTAGAAAGCAATAAAGAAATCCTAACATGATACTAGGAATTAAACAAATTTAAACATGCTTTCTATAAGAATAGAGCAATAAGATTACATACTTTGATGCCTCGTACCTCTTTCTAATAACAAAATACACGTGTTAGTAACTTCAAGGAAAATATAAATCAAACAATTAAATCAAATAACTGAAATAGAGACTAGGGACCAAACCCTCAGAAATTATAACCTTTCACGTCTAGGGCGAAGGCAACTTCGAACTCGGCTAGGTGTGTCTAGATCTCGTGAATGCGGAATTTTGTTTATGAAAAAGAATAGAGAGAAAGCTTCTAGCTTTAGAGAGAGAAAGATGATTGATGATAATTGATGATTGTGAATTGTTGATTGATTGTGAATTGATTGTTGATGATTGTGTATGAATGAAAAACGGAGGTTCAGGACCCTATTTATAAGAAAACAGTCTGGAAATAGGTAGAATTTGATAAGGAATAAAACTCCACGCTGTCGCTGCAAAACCGACCTTGTCGCGTGGCGACAGGCCTGTCGTTTGGCGACAGCCTGGATTCCTACGCGCTTTCAAACACGGAGTCAACATATGAATCAAAATTTATTTGTAAAGTCCGTATGAAAATCGAAATCGTATTTTTCATAAAATAATATTTTATTCCAAATAAAACTTATCAAAATATAATTATTAATTCTAATTCTATTAGGATTAAAAAGAACCTTTTAGAGAATTCTAGAAGACTATAATTAATTATAATAACTTTAGGAATAACAATTAACATTGGGTCCTCCCCTAGATCATTGGGCCGCATGTAAAGATCAAACCGGACCTAGTTTAGTATTTTGGCCATAACTTCCTCATTATTCATCGGAATTGGGCTTATAATATATCGTTGGAAAGCTCTTTGCAAGCCCCATCCAACTACACTATTATTGGACCCTTGTCGTGGACCAAACTAAACTGGATTGGCCGTTTTCATAAAATAGAGTTGTTTTTTGAAAACAAAAAGAAAGAATTTAATAAAAACCAACCGCAACACTTGACCTTTCACACTTTCACCTTATTCGACATTCGACGCTAAAGGTATTCATCATTGGGTTTGGTTTTAGGGAGACACATTTGGGTGTATCAAGAAGCCCCCACTTTGTCGCTAAGCGACAGACGTTGTCGCCAAGCGACAGACTTGGTTTTCCAAATCCTTTCATAATTCGAAATCTGCCAAAAAATTGTTTATAAATAGCCCCCAAATCTGACGATTTCTGTATGATTTGAACAGATTAACTCAAAAAAAATTAATCATGGCTTTAATTAAGAAGAGTTTTTGTGATTTCACTCGTGAGTTGTGTCATTCTTTAACTGCGAAGGAGAGAAAAGAACTTAACCTTTTCCATATGGGGGTATTTATGGCATAAAGGGGGTAGATCTTGATGTAGACTTCATTCATATCGCCTTAGAATATTGGGATGCTAATACTCATTGTTTTAGATTAGGCTATGATGAAATTTGCCCTTTACCAGAAGAGTTTGGTGCCATTCTAGGCTTTCCTCCATTAAATCTTGTGGTAATGCCTACGGTGAGTGAGTATTATTACAAAGATTATGAGCGTTTCTTTGACCTTAGGGGTAAAGATCTAAAAAACATAGTGCATGGTAATAATGTTGATTTAAAAGAATTTGCACGTTTTTATTTTGATAGACCTCGCTCTGAATCTTTTCATGTTTATAGGAGAAGAGCTTTCCTCTTTTGCATGCTTAGCCAATATTTTCTTACTAGTGGTAAAAATAATGATGGTCAAGCAATTATAATATCTGTGCTAGAACAAATCGAATATGGGAGAAATCCAATGCCATTAACCATTGGAGAGACTATGCTTAGTCTTGATGAATTGAAAAAGAATCTAGAAGCACCTATTCGAGGCTCTCCAATTTTATTACAGGTAGAAAAATAATATTTTTAATTACAGAAATTAAAAATATATTTGTGTATAGCAATACTGATTATGTACATTGATTTTTACAGATGTGGCTCATGGAGAGACTAAAATTGATTAGTCCTCTTGATAATATTGACAAATATACCCCCAATTGCTTTGTTCGATGAAAGAAACGTTTCTCTTTGAAGATGGGTCGATGAGTGTGGGGCAAAGTCTTTGCCTGTTGTGACTTCTCCATTAAATGGGTCGTTCCCTGGTGGAAGCTTGAAAAGATGATTGGTTGTAATACCCAACCCTTTTGCCGTCTTCCTAGTTTGTCAAAATTGACCTTTTATTATCCCTGCAGAGTAAAGAGGCAATCTGGGATTGCGCAAACCATTCCTACGGGAGATCTTCGCCGCCCTTATGAATTCCCGGTTTCACAAGAAGTTGAACGTTTTGACGGGTATTGGTGTGTTAGGCCTTTATGGAAAGTGATTACCCAAAAAGCACCACCTTCTTTTTCCAATGATGTGAAGCAATGGTTGACTGGTAGATCTCAAAAGGACCGAACCAAAATAGAGAAGACCAATGTGAAGACTCGCCTTGGTGACAAGAAGATGCCTGCGAAGGAATGCTTAGGTGAAAGAGTTGAGTTTAAGACTCCTGTGACGCCTAAAAAGAAGAGTGCTAAAAAAGACAAAGGGAAAAGAAAGGTGGACTCTACAGAAAAGAAGGTTTGGGTAGAGAAGAAGCATGGAGTTTTAGCTGTGGGAGAGACTATCCATACTAAAATCGAATGTAGAGCCTCTAATGGATGTCTCTTAGCAAAAGTGATGGATGAAGAAGAAGCCTCTGACAAAAATTGGAAAAGAATGAAGAAAAAAAAAGAAAGATTAGAGTATTGCTTTTCCTTCGATTTATTAGACATTTTAAGTTAATTTTAATTCTTTAAGCTTTATTTAAATTGCATCAGTGATGTAATTCTTTTACTTATTAATGCAATTTCAGCTTTTTAATTAAATTAACTTTACATTTGTTCATTTAAAGCAATGAAAACAACCTAAAATATTTATTTCCGAAAAATTTCTTCAAATACGGAAGTCGAAAAATTCCAAAATGCACCAAGGTTGTCCAGATGTCCGCAGAAAATTGGCGTCGCTCATACGAGTTTGTCGCCAAACTTTTCGCCTTGTCGCCGGGCGACACTCTTGTCGTTTGGCGACAAATTTTTTTTTTTTAATCTATGCTTTTGTTGATGCTGGGACACGAAATGCTTGATAATTAAAGTGGCCGCACCCTTTTAAAGGGTTGCCTACATATCCTTTCTTAAGGAATCAGGCCAAACGTAGCTCTCTTGAGTGTCCTACTCAAGTAATTATGGGTAGTTTTCTTAAGTTGGTCAAGATTGGTCATGTTTGAGAATTCATTGCCGTCCATGTCAGTTAACTGAGCTGCACCTCCTGACAAGATTGTTTTGACAATGTATGGTCCAGACCAATTGGGCCTGAATTTGCCTCTTGGATTCAGAACATTTTTCCTTAGTGCTTTTAGTACTAAGTCTCCAACCTTGATGTTTCTTGTCTTGAACTTTTTGTTGAAGTGTCTAGCCATACGAGTTTGGTAGCATTGAGTATGATGTAGAGCTTCTAGTCGTTTTTCATCAAGTAGAATTAACTCTTCATACCGTGCTCTAGTCCATTCAACTTCATCGAGTTTACTTTCTAACACAATGCGTAGAGAAGGTATTTCTAGTTCTACAGGGTGTACGCCATCCATTCCATAGACTAGGGCGAATGGCGTGTTTCCTGTTGACGTTCGAATTGACGTGCGATAACCCCAAAGTGCAAAATGGAGTTTGTCAGGCCAATCCTTGTAATTTTCTGTCATTTTCTCGATGATAGTTTTTAAATTTTTGTTAGCTGCTTCAACTGCTCCATTTGCTTGAGGTCTGTAAGGGAAAGAATGGTGATGTTGAATACAATAATTTTGTAACAATTCTTCACATTCGGCTTGAAAGTGAGTTCCATTGTCAGTTATCATCTCATGTGGGACTCCGTATCGACAAATTATGTTCCTTTCGATAAAGAGTGCTACATGTTTTTCAGCGAGTTTAACATATGATTGTGCTTCAACCCACTTTGTGAAGTAATCGATTGCTACCAAGATGTACTCGTGGCCTCCTGTTCCAAGAGGTGTGATTTTTCCGATTATATCGATTCCCCATGTTGAAAATGGCCATGGTGAGGTGTAGGTGTAGAGAAGAGATGGAGGGATATGTTGCAAGTTTGCATAAATTTGGCACTTAGGGCATCTTTTTACATATTGATGACAATCCCTATTCATAGTAGTCCAATAATATCCTTCTCACATTATCTTTTGGACTAGCATTTTGCCATTAACATGTGTTCCACATACTCCTTCGTGGACTATTCTCATAGTTCACTGAGCGTCCTTCTTGCCTACACATAATAGGTCTCGACCTTTAGGTACCCTTTTGTGTAGCTCATCATTTATGAGTACGTATTGGGAAGCCAAAAGTCTCAAAGCTCGTTTTGCTCTTTTGTCAGCATGAGGAGGGTATTCTCCTTTGGTGACATAATTGAGTATGTTGGTATACCATGGTTCTTCTTCTTCTTCTTCTTCTTCTTCTTGGATTGTTTTATCATCCTCTATAGCTTGAATATATACTAGTTTGTGTCTTTTCTCTTTCGTTAGAGGCATTTGCTCAATTTCCTTAGGAATCCTAACCATTGAGGCTAGTCTTGCCAAGGCATCGACAAATTGGTTTTCTTCTCTAGGTAGATATGTGTATTCCACCTTTTCCAGTTGATCGGTGAGAGTTTCCAGATAGGTTTGGTAAGGGGATAAGCTTTCGTTCCTTACTTTCCATCTTTTGGAGATTTGGTTGATGATCAAGGAAGAATCTTTGAATATCCGAAGTTTCTTTACACCCAATGCTAAAGCTGTTTCGAGGCCTACCATGCATGCTTCATACTCTGCACCGTTGTTGGTAACGTCGAAATCTAACTTTATTGAAATTGGAACATTCTCCTCTTTAAGTGATACTAATAGGACTCCTACGCCACATCCCTTTTGGTTCGAGGCTCCATCGAAGTATAAAGTCCAAGTATCATCTTCCGTGACCATTAAGTCTTCATCTGGAAATTCATTGTCGTGTATTGGTGTTGAATCTTCTATTGGAAAGTCCGCTAAGAAGTCCGAGACTACAGATCCTTTAATAGCCTTTTGAGGCATGAACCTTACATCAAACTAGGCTAGGTTGACTATCCACCTTGAGATGCGTCCATTAAGCGTGGATTTCTCGAATAAGTACTTGAGAGGATCCATTCGTGACACTACAAAGACTGTGTGAACAAGCATGTATTGTCTTAACTTGGTTGTGGCCCACACCAATGCAAGGCACAATTTCTCAAGTGGTGTATAGCGTGCTTCATATTCGAGCATCTTTTTGCTTAGGTAGTAGATGGCGTTTTCTTTTCCTTCTACCTCTTGTGCGAGCATAGCTCCCATTGTTTCTTTGGTGACTGTTAAGTACAGCCTTAGAGGAATTCCTGGAAGCGCTGGGGCTAATACGGGAGGATTGGCGAGATAGGCTTTGATCTTCTCAAAGGCTTTTTGACACTCGTCGTCCCATATTACTGGCACATTTTTCTTAAGCTTCTTGAATATTGGTTCACATATTGTTGTTAGCTTAGATATGAACCTACTTATATATTGCAACCGGCCAATAAATCCTCGAATTTGCTTCTCGGTTTTGGGCGGTGGCATTGACATGATTGCTTTGATCTTGGTTGGGTTTATCTCTATTCCTCTAGAGCTTATAACATATCCCAAGAGTTTGCCTGAGGTTACTCCAAAAGCACACTTGGATGGATTCAACCTCATGTTGTATTTTCTTAGCCTCTCAAAGAATTTTCTTAAGGCCACTTGATGTCCTGGACGGTCTTTAGATTTCACAATCATGTCGTCCACATATACTTCGACTTCTTTGTGCATCATGTCCTGGAGTAGGGCAGTTGCTGCTCGTTGGTAAGTGGCACCCGCGTTTTTCAATCCGAATGGCATTACCGTGTAACAGTAAGGTGTTATGAATGTTGTTTTCTCCATGTCTTCCTCGGCCATGAGGATCTGGTTGTACCCTGCGTATCCATCCATAAATGAGAGAAGCGCGTGATTTGCTGTATTATCTACCAAAATATCGATGTGTGGTAAAGGGAAGTCGTCCTTTGGACTTGCCTTATTTAGATCTCGATAGTCGACACACATCCGAACCCTACCATCCTTTTTTGGATCTGGGACTACATTTGCAACCCATTCGAGGTATTTGGATACCCTGATAAAACCTGCACTTATTTGCTTTTGTACTTCTTCTTTTATTTTAAGAGCTACGTCGGGTTTCATTCGACGCAACTTTTGTTTTACAGGTTTCATTCCTAGGATTAGTGGTATAGTGTGTTGAGCTATTTCTCTATTAATTCCTGGCATATCTTCATATGACCATGCGAATACATCGATGAATTCTTTAAGTGGATTAATTAAATCGGTTCTTTCATCTTTGTTTAGCGTAAGTCCGATTTTAACTTCTCTTTTGATGGTTGGATCTTTTGAGATATCAACCGTTTCAGTGTTCTTAATTATTGGTGTCTTATTTTCAAGTGTTTCCATTGCTTTAATAATTCCTTTGTCATTTTCATTGTTAGTTAAGCAATACTCGTCATCTTGGGCTAAAGAAAAACACGAGGAATAAGGGGAAGAAGACATTATTAAACTCAGAAATCATTACATCGAATAAAGAAATATCCATTGGGACTTGATTACTAATTATCCTAGGAGTAGATGATGAAATAGAAGAATTAGAGGGAGATGCTATAACTAGAGACTTAGAGGACTCGATAGGGGAAGACTCTGACTTAGGCGATTCTTCGAACATTGGCCCTTGTCCTGTAGTTATTGAGATCTTCTTTCCGTTTGTAGTAGTCACTTTCACTGTCTTGCGCCATCCTCGCACTAAATCCTCTGCTGGAGTGATGAGCTTGGAGGGATCAAAGTTCTCGCTTTGTAGGACTGTTTGAATGAGTGAAGAGTTATCCTCTATATATCTTGGCTCATTCTTTTCTTGCCCAAAGAGAAGTCCCATGACGTTAAAGTCAAAGCATGGGGGTGCTTTTTCTTTATGTATAGGAGTTGGAATCTCATCTAGAAAGCAACAATCCAGAAATATTTCGAACCCAGGTTGTCTTATGCCGTTTACAGCGAAAGGTTCTGGAAATTTGTAACATGGATAATCTTATCCCTCTCTTATGAATTGTCCATTTAAGGTAAGAGGGTATTGATCCATTGGGATTGCTTTCTTTTGTGCGCGAGCATTTCTACGTGCTTTTGATTTTTCCTGGGCTCGCTTTAGATCTTCGAGAGTCGGTTCGAAACCAAGTCCGAAAGTATCTAATTTAGGGAGGCCAGGTAGTCCCATCTGTTTTGCTATCCCTTTCTTCTTTCCTAGAGTCATTCCAAGGAAGTGTCCTTGTTTTCTCAGGATAGCATTGGTTATCATGTTGGAGTGGAGGTCGTAGCGAAGAGGGGTCCTTTCATCTTCCTCAATCAAGGAGACCTCTTCATTAAAGCCCCACAGATCTTCGTCATTCTCATCGTGCTCCACATTGATTAGTGGATTTTCTACTGTTTTGATCCTCATGGGTGAAGCATCGATTGTAATTGGTACTCCTCCAACTATGGCTTTCACTTGTTGGTGAATAGATGAAGGGATGGCCTTGAGGTCATGAAGCCAAGGGCGTCCCAACAGTAAGTTGAATGAAGATTTAATATCTACCACTTGGAATGTGGTGGCATGCTCAATTACCCCCGTCATTATGTTCATGGTAATTGTGCCTAATGCTTGGCGACGTGAGTTATCGTAAGCTCTTATCCATTGTGTTGATGGAGATAAATCTTCGTCCCTTATCCCCAACATCCTCGCAGTTCTAAGTGGGCAAACGTTAATTGCCGATCCATTATCTACGAGAGTCATGGGGATGTTTATTCTCTTGCAAATTACTGTGAGGTTGAGAGCTTTGTTGTGTTTGTCACCTTCCGGCGGTAGATCTTTGTCGGAAAAAGTGATCAAATTAGTAGGACTTGGGAGATCGCTCGTGAGGAAATTAGCCAACCCCTCAGGAGTGGTGTCCGATTCTATCCCTACTTTAGCTAAGGCATCCATGACTGCGATTCTATGTTCTCGGGATGTAGCTAGAAGTTTCCATACGTTCATTTCGACCTTAGTCTTTTTTAATTGTTTGACAACATCGTTGTCTTCTATGATTGGTATGGGAACTTGCTGAGTAGTGGGAATAGGTTGTGTAGTAATGGGAGGTTATATTCTCCCGAATCTGGTGAGGACATCTATAGGTGAATCCTCTTCATTCCAAATGTCACCTACTGGATATATTGTCGAGAGTGGAGTTTCTTCAACATCCTTAAGGTAGACATCCTCGTCATCACTATCCCAAACCCCATTAACGGTAGTATCTTATTCTTGTGGGATTTGAACTAGCTTCTTGTTATCAATCAATCTTTGGACCAAGTCTTTGAACTTGAAACAATTTTCTATAGTATGTCCTCCCTATTGATGATATGGACAGTAGTACCTATCTGTCCTTTTTAGTGATGCAAATGGTCTCAGTTCGAAAGGTTGAATTTTACCATTCTCGGAGAGCATTTTGAACATGTTTTCATAAGAAATTCCAATTAGAGTGTATGGCCTATTGCTCCTTTTGGGTGTGTCAATTACTTGGAGGGAGAATGATTTCTTCTCTTTAGGTGGAGGTCTACTTTTGAGTAGTTCGTTTCGTTCCTTTACCACCTCCATGGCCTCGCATAATAATTCTCTTGCTTCTAACACAACCTGAATAAGGATACACACTTCTTGTTTTGTCGCAGGTTCTTGTCCACAAGGAAAATGATCCTCGGCACCCTCGAAGATTTCCTCCTCTTCTTCAATAGCTTCGACAGGTTTGATGAGGTTCGAGGGGTCAACCTGATTTTCCTCATCGGAAATAGCCAAGGAATCCGACAGTGGTGCATTATTGATACTTGGCTTCTTGCTTGCAGGGGGCAATGGAAGTTTGTTGTTATCAATTAAATCTTGGATCGCTTCCTTTAGTTTCCAACAATTTTCTGTGAGATGGCCCCTACCCTGATGATATTTGCAATGTGCATTGGGGTTCCAGCTAGCCGTTCTCTTCTCGACAGGTGGGTCCCCAAATGGTCCAATGGGAGTTATAAAACCTTTTGCATGTAAGCGATCGAATGCGGTGTCATAACTCATACCAATAGGAGTAAAGTTCCTCCTAAGTGGTTTCTTTTGTCCTTGATTATTCATGGCGAGGACTTCACTCAAGTTAAAGGTGCTAACATTATTTGAGTGGGTGGTTTTAGAAGAAGAAGGATTGTCGTTCTTCTTGCCTTTCCAACCACTATTAGTGTTACTGTTGTTAGAAGCTTTCTGTTTAGCTAGGTCGTCTTCAATATTGATACCAATGTCATAGATGGCCTTGAAAGTGTGCAAGTTATTTTGGTATTTGAGATGCTTAGAATATTTTTCTTGGAGGTTCTTGATAAACATCCTCACAGATTCTTTCTCACTAGGCACCTCAACCATCTTTGTAGAAGTTTCCCTCCATTTATTAAAGAAGGAAGTAAAGCCTTCATTCTCTTTCTGCTTGAGTATTTCAAGTTCCCTATGATCAGTTTCAACTTGAATATTGCATTTATATCTATCAATGAAAGCGTTTACAATTGACTCCCAACTAGAGGTTTTCTCTTTATCAAGATAAAAGTACCATTGCTGACAAACGGTTTCTAAAGATAGAGAAAATATAGAATGAAAAGCTTTTTTGTCTATTCCCTTAATATTCATTACAGTTTCAAAAGCTCTTAAATGAAAATAAGGGTTATCCATTGCTTTGAATTTCGGGATGTCGTTGGCATTGAACTTCTGCGGAAGAAGATCCTTGTCCACCGAGACCCCTTGTGAGCTAATGCCTTGCAATCTATAGTCATTGGATAGTCTGCTTAAACTTTCTTGGATGAGCTCCATCTGTTGTTGTCTTGCAGGGTCATTGATTTGAAGAGTCAGACTCTTCAACATTTCAGCCATGTTAGCTACCAGTCCCCCGAGTTCGTTGACTTCTTCCTGACTTGCCATTGTCTTCTTAGCTTTCCTTCTTCGACTGATTGGCTTATCAAAAAGTGAGACTTGAATGAAAGTGTTTTAATATTTGTTTTAGCTTTCCTCAACCATATTTGTTTTAATGACTTGACTCAAATTGACTTTGATTTTATGGTTTAAAAAAAATAGATAGGGTGTATATTTTTGGGAATGGGTTCAAACAAGTGGTTTAATTGGAGGATTAATATCCGACTTACCCCCCTAAAAAAATGACGGAAAACACGCATTCAAAACTCTCTAGACATGGTCAAGGTGTGACATACATGTTAAGTGTGTGCTTTATAAGTGAGTGCAAGTGACATGCTTTGACCCTTGTGTATGACCATAGGACTAGGTGCTTAAATTCAATTAAAGACTCAAACATGGCTAAAGCCATTAATAAATTGGTTAAACTGATTAGCAGACTGGTTAATTAGACTCGTCGTGATGACTCGAGTAAGAATCTGGACTGTCGCCAGAACAATAGAACTGTTGCCACAGATTAAAGCTTGTCGCCAGACAAAAAATCTGTCGCCAGGCGACAAGATGTAAACTGTGGCGCCACAGCCCAAACTCTTGTGCCATTGCTGGAACATTAATCTGGGACTGTTTCTAGTAAACTTACTTTAAGGGGACATGTCTAAAGTCGTACTAAGTCAGATTAATTACTTTATTAGTCTTTAATTAGTCAAATTAATTAATTAATTCATTAATTAGAAAAAGTCCTTTTTAGTCATTAATTGGTTTATTTAGACTTAAACACAAGTCAAACAAACGGTTAGCACATATAAGGTATGCACAAACAAAGAATGCACAAGTAGTTCAAATAGTCACGATATGATGCAATGAGTTTGCAACCTAACCATGGCTCTAGTTCTCTAAAGTTCAGGATATGGGTTAGTCAAAGAGGGTACATGGTTATGAGTCCGGATGCACCGCGCGGAAGCCTTACCTTTGGAAGGGTTGGCGCGAGTGGATGGGACCCCGCAAGTTAAAAACTTGCTTCCACGGTTTGGTGGATTGGGTAGATGGAGCGTGAACCCCCAGGGGGTTATGTCCATATGTAGAACATATATGGGTTTCAGAAAAGTGAGAAAAACTCAATCAGGAAGTAGAATCGAGCCAACAGTGCTAGAATTGGTCAAAACAAGAAGGCAGAGTTCTGGCTCGGTATTGGAAGAACTTGGCGCCAGACTACAGGGACTGTCGCCGCAAAAGTACCCCTGTTGCCAAGTGACAGTATTGTCGCCAGGCGACAGAAGCATTTTACAGGCGACAAGCCCTGTTTTCTAGGCGCTAGTTCCTACATGCCTCAGCAGGTATCCACGTTCTTAGAATTTTCCAGATTTCGCAGCTTTATTTCAATTCTAATTGTGAAAGATATTTCTCAAATTTCCTACGCGTAAAAATCCTATGTTTTTGACTCATTTTGGATGGTCTATCCAATGAGGACCTTTTTTATGCATATGACAATAATCCTAATCAAAATTACGCACATGAAATACTTAGAACTTTTCGAGTCTCATCCACTCATTCTAAATCATTTCCGAAATAAATTTCAGGAATTAAAATAGAAATCCTCCCCAGTGGAGTCGCCAAAAACTGTAGGGAATATTTCAAGCCATTAACCCCAAGCTTGAACCCCACTATGATCATACACTTAAGCATGGTGGCGTCCAAAGGGAAGGAAGCTAGAGCAAAAGAGTCGCCAACAAGTTTTAGGAACTTGTAAACCGTTCACAAGGTGAAGATTACACCCCTTAACAATCCAGGAGATCGTCAACTCCAAAAGGTCTTGAACCAACCTAAAAGAGATCGAACCTGCCCTAAATAGGCCTCTACTTTATTCTTCTCGTATTCATGTGCGCTTTCTGACTAGCATGCAAACAATAGATTAACCATAAACCTGTTTATCTATGTTGGTTGAATTTAATGCACAAGCAAAACTATTATTGGCGATCAGTTGAATTATAATCATATTAGCCTGAACAAGATTATTAATTATCTTATTAAGCGTGATTACAAGTACAAATTCCCTTTAAACATGCAAGAGAGGCGTGATCAAGCAATAACAATAAATAATCAATATCAAGCAACATAATAACCATCATAATCATGACAATTATAATCATGTTAACGCTAAAGCATAATAGCAAGATCCTAGGCATGATACTAACAAGATTAATAACAAACCCTAGCATGTCACTAAACAATAAAAATCAAAGATTTAGCCCTAGCATGATACTAACATGCTATTAGAAAAGAGTAAAAGGCACCCTAAACATGATACTAGAAAGCAATAAAGAAATCCTAACATGATACTAGGAATTAAACAAATTTAAACATGCTTTCTACAAGAATAGAGCAATAAGATTACATACTTTGATGCCTCGTACCTCTTTCTAATAACAAAATACACGTGTTAGTAACTTCAAGGAAAATATAAATCAAACAATTAAATCAAATAACTGAAATAGAGACTAGGGACCAAACCCTCAGAAATTATAACCTTTCACGTCTAGGGCGAAGGCAACTTCGAACTCGGCTAGGTGTGTCTAGATCTCGTGAATGCGGAATTTTGTTTATGAAAAAAAATAGAGAGAAAGCTTCTAGCTTTAGAGAGAGAAAGATGATTGATGATAATTGATGATTGTGAATTGTTGATTGATTGTGAATTGATTGTTGATGATTGTGGATGAATGAAAAACGGAGGTTCAGGACCCTATTTATAAGAAAACAGTCTGGAAATAGGTAGAATTTGATAAGGAATAAAACTCCACGCTGTCGCTGCAAAACCGACCTTGTCGCGTGGCGACAGGCCTGTCGTTTGGCGACAGCCTGGATTCCTACGCGCTTTCAAACACGGAGTCAACATATGAATCAAAATTGATTTGTAAAGTCCGTATGAAAATCGAAATCGTATTTTTCATAAAATAATATTTTATTCCAAATAAAACTTATCAAAATATAATTATTAATTCTAATTCTATTAGGATTAAAAAGAACCTTCTAGAGAATTCTAGAAGACTATAATTAATTATAATAACTTTAGGAATAATAATTAACATTGGGCCCTCCCCTAGATCATTAGGCCGCATGTAAAGATCAAACCGGACCTAGTTTAGTATTTTGACAATAACTTCCTCATTATTCATCGGAATTGGGCTTATAATATATCGTTGGAAAGCTCTTTGCAAGCCCCATCCAACTACACTATTATTGGACCCTTGTTGTGGACCAAACTAAACTGGATTGTCCGTTTTCATAAAATAGAGTTGTTTTTTGGAAACAAAAAGAAAGAATTTAATAAAAACCAACCGCAACACTTGACCCTTCAAACTTTCACCTTATTCGATAACCATTCGACGCTAAAGGTATTCATCACTGGGTTTGGTTTTGGGGAGACACATTTGGGTGTCTACAATAAGGATTCACTATTATTTTGTTATTTTCTCTTTCACTAATTAACCTTACTTGCATAAATATTACTTTATTATTTCTCTCTTACTAACTCCACTTATACTACTTTATTATTATTTCACTCTCCTACTAACAATTACATATTCACTAATTATCCTTTATATTGTAAAATTCCCCCCTATAATCCCAACCATATAATTAAATTTCCTAAAACTTTATGCAAGCCTACTAATGCAATAATTATGGTGAATTGGAGTACTTAGGGATCTTACATTACTTTCCACTTTTAGGTAATCATTTTCATATGCCTTTGCCATGAACGACATTATCTCTTAAATGACATAAATTTCACTAGCTAAGGGAGATATTGCATTATATCTGTTGGAATACCTATAAATCAAGCATCGAAACCATGTATGATAATCTCTTTCATCTATATATTTAGTAAATTTTCAAGCTTCTCCTGGATTTAGCTTCCATAATCCCTTTTTAAGATGTACTCCACCATTCAAGAGTAAGAGAATCTCCAATGGTAAGCTACATATTGTAGCTTGGTTTGCCACATCATTTTTTAAGCTACAACAATTTTTAGCTTCAAAAGGTTCCAATATAATGGTGAGCTACAACATCTTGTAGTTTGCAAAAATTAAAAATATATATATATATATATATAAAAAATTGTACACTTAATATGAGTGGAATTTATTTATTTCCTTTTCAATCAAGAATGTAGCTTGTTTAGGCTACAATAGCTAGCATGTTGCTTAATTTAATTTCTTGTTCTGCAATGGTAAGCATAAATCATGTAGAGTTTATTTATATTGCAAGCAAGTCCTTATAACTCAACCATTAGAGATGCAGTAATTTACTTGGTTTTTACCATTATGTTGTAGAATGTGAAAGTCATTTGATGATTGGTATCGAACTGGACTCTACTAAAAACATATTTGTAATTAATCAATTTTAAGCTTAAAGACTGCCAATATTTCTATTCCTCCCTAAATGCCAAAGTGCAATGATGAAGATCATTTTCCATTAAGTAGTGTCCTTTGGCCAAGTGTACAATTCCAATAGATGGTTTAATTTATAACAGAGTTAATTATTCAATGAAGTTAAGTAATCAAAATCCTAGCTATAGGCCGCTTTTGATCAGTGAGAATAATATAATTAGTCTCTGTAGGCGTTGTTTGAAGCGCGCCTACGTTAGTATGTTGTGAGTTTAAACGCGTTAGCAAGGCAGCCTCCTTTGAAGGTGTATGCCAATGGGCAGCTCCGCAAGTTCGTGATGACATCAAACTCGACTCCATGGTTTGGGCGGATTTAATAACTCAGATGAACCCTTATTGTCATGAACGTTTTCGGGTTGATAGAGCTTAAATCCCCTAGGCTAGCCACATATGTAGAACACGTACTATTGTGGAAAAATAGGTAAGCTAAAATGCATATGCATATGTGCCAATTAAATCGCAGGAATATAATTCAAGAATCTTTCAAGTCTCATCCGCTCATCTCAATTAAATGCCGATCACTCAAATTGATAAATAATCAAGAATCCTGCCCAATGAAGTCGCTAAATTGTAGGTGTCATTCAAAGCGCGCCTATGTTAGCATGTTGTGAGTATGCTTGGCACTCATAGGAAGTGGGAATTGACATATACGATTAGGGACAATGATTAGGGACAAGGAAAGTAGGGAGCCGCCAACAAGTTTTTAAGGAACTTATAAACCGTTTACGGATCATTTAAGGCAACCATGATAAGGGACAACGATAGACAACAATGATTGACCCGTGAAGGTTACACCTAATTCATAATCCATGAGATTACTAACTCCATATGGTTCGGAAGCACGAAAGGAGGATCGAGGATGATGGTACGAAGTGAGTCATGGAGTCACATTCACCCGTATTGGCCTTTACTCGATTTTTATTGTGAAAAGTAATTACTGCGATCTCAAAGGCATACAAACAATATTTTATTTGCTCCAAACTAACACTATGCTAAATTGGTTGAATATTAATGAAACACATAATTCTAAATATTAGTGATCACTCCAATTAAACAACAAGATTAAAAAGGAACTTAAACCCGTCGTCCAAATTATCTTATTAGGCTTGATTTTCAATTACATATTCCCTTTAAACATGCAATATGGTGATCAACAATAACAATAAAATCAACATTAATATTGGAAGCAATTTTACAATAATATTGTTAGTCAAATTAAATTATAATAATAACCCTAATCATGATACTAGCAATAAAGAATAAGTAATTAAATTAATTAATTACTCACATTCTACGCGTTCCTTTAAATTGCTACATCATGAATAAATTGTTAGTAACTTCAAAAAATATATAAATCAAATTGAAACAATCAAATTAAATAAAAAGTAAAGTTGATTTGGTCCAAACCCTCAGTTAATTCTACCTTTCACGCCTTGGTTTAAGTGTAGAACTTCGGGTCAAAAATGGACTCCTTGGAGTGCTTAGGAGAAGTGTTATGAGTATAGGGAGGCTAGTATTAGGCTAAAGCATAAGAGAGAAAGAGAGAATGATTTTCTTATATAAGAGAAAGAGAGAATGATTTTTGGTGCCTCGAAACTGATGAAATCAGGTTCGTATTTATAGAGAAAATACGAGGGGTGAGGCACGGGACCCTAGAAGTGAAAAGCACCATAAAAAAACCCTAGAAAAATACCGTTTCACGGTGAAAAAAATCGTGACACGGCACAGAGTGCCATGACACGTCACTAAACACCGTGGCGTGGCATTTATGCCGTGAGGCATCAAATCCAGTTTTTACGCGTTTTTAAAACTATGATAACTTTTAATCCGTAACTCGAAATAAGGCATATAATATAGTGTTGGAAAGCCTATCATGTATAATTTCCAATACAATTAGAATCAAGTCAAAATATTTTGTAGATTTTAAGATATGGTTGTTTTAGTGAAAGGGTGTCGGTTGTGGGCCGAGTTTAGTGTTTTGTTCATATCTTCTTCGTTTTAAATCAGAATTGGGCTTATGATATACCGTTGGAAATCTTATTGAAAGGCCTATTGAATCAAATAATATTTTGATCAAAATTATAGGGCCACAAAATCAGTTTAAGCTCGGCTTTGTGATATGGACACGAAAAGTGTAAAATAAGTTATAGTTTAATAAAATGGGCTAGGAATTGGGTTGGTTTATGAAATTTATTGGGATTGAATATGGAATTTAGCACTCCAAAATTAAATACTCAACCCGACCAATAATGGCGGTGAATGGTTGTTCATCATCGGGTTTGGTTTTGGGGAGACATTTTTAGGTGTCTATAGAAGCACCCACTATGACTGAGTTTGTAGAAACGTCGGTTTCGAAAATGATAGTCAAAGTAGTCGATTAGGACGGTGAATGATTTAAGACCATCTGCGATCCTAAATTACTCTGTATACGCCGATACTTGTAGAAGAATGTTAGTTCCACAGATAAAAGAGTGTAGAGTATAGAATGTGTATCTGACACCGGTGTATCGGTGGCAAATATGTTTGGTATTTTTCTACACCTGAAGAAATCCACCGGATGAAGATTATTGTGATATTTTTCCCTGCCTTGGGAATTTTGTTAGATGATGATTCCAAGCCTTTGGAATGCTGTTAAATGATGATTTTCCCCGCCTCGGGAATGCTGTTAGATGATGATTCTACGCCTCTAGAATGCTGTTAGAAAATGATTTTTCCCCGCCTCGGGAACGCTGTTTGATGATGATTCCACGCCTCTGGAATGTTGTTAGATGATGATTACACGCCTCTAGAACGCTATTAGATGATGATTTTTCCCCGCCTTCGGAATGCTGTTAGATGATGATTTTTCCCCGCCTCGGGAATGCTGTAATCGCTGACTTCTTCGCCTTGAGAGGTGGCAACGACTAATAATTTTCTACGCCCGGTGAAAAACTTGTCTGATTGAAGATATCTTACTCGCCTCAAGAAAAGCTATCGTGAGCTAATATGCCTCGAGAAACCTATTGAATTAAGATAACTTCCTCGCCTTAGGAAAAGCTATCCTGAGCTACTTCGCCTTGAGTAGCCTATTGAATGAAGATAACTTCCTCTCCTCAGGAAAAGCTATCGCGAGCTACTCCGCCTTGAGCAGCCTATTGAATGATGATTATTGAGTATTTGATGATGGTTCGCTTTTCCCCCAAACGCAGGCTGTAGATAAACCGCTTATCTCCGAACGTGGAATGTAGATGGTTTGCTTGTCCCCGAACGTAGGATGTATTCGCTTATCCCCGAACGTGGGATGTAGATGCATGGTTCGCTTTTCCCCGAACGTAGGATGTAGATAGTTTGCTTTTCCCCGAACGCGGGCTGTAGATGGTAATTTGTTTGCTTTTCCCCGAACAGACGCTGTAAATGGTTTGCTTATCCCCGAACATGGGCTGTAACTGAGACATGCAAAATAAAATTTGCCAATGGACTCGTATAGACTGTGATTGACTTGACCAACTGACTTGGCCAAGCTTGACTTGTATGACTTGTAATTGTGTGTGTATGTGTATGATTTGAGTGTGTGTGCAGACACAAGCAAATGAAAATGCAAAAGATTTCCGTCATTTTTTGTCATGAGTGGAGGGTACCAACTTTTTCCCGAAAAAAGAAAGACGTGAAAAATGAAGTGAGATTTTTCGAACTTTCCTCAATAAAGATTTTGTAAAAATTTTTGAACTTCCCCAAACGAAAAGACATGAAAAAGAGGAAGAAGTTTTGAGCTTCCTCATTGAGCAAAGCGAGATAAATCGCATGGATTTTCTTCTTGTCAACTTGAATTTCTTGTCTTGATAATAATGCATGCATGATGAATGTTCGTAGGCTAGGAGTCTAAGGACAATTGCATCATGTGACATGATCAATGAATGTACTTAGGTCATGAAGCTAAGCACAATAGTGTATGAAGAACAATCTTGATGAACGTTGCTTAGGTCTGGAAGCTAAGCACGTATATAGATGAAGTGATTGTTGAGTATTGCATAATTAATGTTGCTTAGGTCAAGGAGCTAAGCACCATATGCTTTTTATAATCACATATCTTTGATATATAAATGTTGCTGAGCACATTATGTGATGCGTGAAACAATGTATATTTCTCAGGTCAGGAAGCTAAGAAAGTATACAATGTTTCTTTTAATGAATGTTGTCTTGAAAGATGATGAAGCATGCGCGGTAGGGGAACAAGATTTCATGATAAAGGGTTCCTAATGGAAGGATGATATGGCTATGTATGCGTGAAATAAGTGTGTGAATGTGATATTAAGGTTGACTGCAAAGGTTATGGTGATGGAAAGAAATGTGAGAAGAGTCGAGATGGTGACTCTTTAGGCTGGGTAGGCTAAGTGATGTGTGTTCAAGTCTCCCAAGTCTAGCTCTAGATGGATAGAGATAAGCATTGGATATTCTTTTACTCGATCATGCATATGAATGTGGCCGCACCTTGATATGAGGTTGCCTACATATCCGTTAGGAATCAGGCCGAACGTAGCACTAACCAAACTTTTCACAGGTGTATGTACACCTCAAAGAGGTCTTTTGAGGGTTGTAATGTGGTTAAGCTGATGGTTTAAAGAAGAAAAGGGTAAAGGCTCATGACCCAAGAGAAGCCCCCCAAAGATATGCAATTGTGTTTTGAAATAGAATTTTGCAAGTTTTTGTTTTCACATTTTTTTTTTGATTTTTTTTTTTCATTTCATTATTTGAAGCAATGTGGGCAATCTCGGATCATGCGGTCCACCACTCGCTTAGCATTCATGTTTCTCAGACAAGGTACTAAGCACTCGATGAAAGACGTAATTCGAGACATGTTCATATCAAAGACATTGGAACACTTGCCCTTAGACGTTGTTTTATTATTTTTCATTCTTTTTTGAACTTGCTTTTGAATGTTACACAAATTGCACACCTTACCATCCCACGGCTAGGTGAATGTGGGTGGAAGAAATGAAGGCAAAACGTTAGACGAGGCTCAAAATGGTTAATGAAGAAATGGAAAAGTGATGTTTGAATGGTTTAAGGGGAATAAATGGGTTGCAAAGGTGCCTCAAATCATTGGTATAACTTGTGTTCGGTTCGGCATGATCGAGGTGTAAAGGAAAAGAATGCTCATTTTATTGATGAAAATAGTGAATAAATAAATAAAAATATGATCAAATTACATAAATGAAAACCTATGCCAGACTTGAATTGGGGAATGGGAATTGAATGATAAAAAAAGAGATCATGAAATCTTGTGTTGAGGCTTCATTTTTGTTTTCATCGTCGCTTTCTTATCGTCGAACGGGACATAAAGTTGGTTTACGTATACTAAATCTTGAATAATGACCTTCAAATACATTGTTCGGTTATGTGGCCATTTCTTTGATGAAACTTGCAGTGAGCCTCGGCATTCCACCTGGAGCTCCTTTGTTCAGGTTTTGGTTCTGACAATGGTCCAATGGGTGTAATCAGACCTTGACTGTAAAGACAATCGAAGGCAGCATCATAAATCATTCTCAATATGTACCATGGTTAAGAGTTTGGACACATTAGCAAAGCAGCCTCCTTTGAGGGTGTATGCCAACAGGCGGCTCCGCAAGTTCGTGATGAAATCGAACTCTTGGGTGGATTTAATAACTCGGATGAACCCTTATTGTCATGAACGTTTTCGGGTTGATAGAGCTTAAATCCCCCAGGCTAGCCACATACGTAGACCACGTACTATTGTGACAAAATAGGTAAGCTAAAATGCATATGCATATGTGACAATGCCAATTAAATCGCAGGAATACAATTCAAGAATCTTTCAAGTTTCATCCGCTCATCTCAATTAAATACCGATCACTCAAAACGATAAATAACCAAGAATCATCCTCAGTGGAATCGCCAAATTGTAGGCGTCATTCGAAGCGCGCCTACGTTAGCATGTTGTGAGTTTGCTTGAAACTCATAGGATGTGGGAATTGACATATACGATTAGGGACAACGATTAGGGACAAGGAAAGTAGAGAGTCGCCAACAAGTTTTTAAGGAACTTATAAACCGTTCATGGATCATTTAAGGCAACCATGATAAGGGACAACGATAGGCAACAACGATTGACCCGTGAAGGTTACACCCCATTTCCATGAGATTACTAACTCCATATGGTTCGGAATCACGAAAGGAGGATCGGGGATGATGGTATGAAGTGAGTCATGGAGTCACATTGGCCCGTATTGGCCTCTACTCGATTTTTATTATGAAAAGTAATTCTTGCGATCTCAAAGGCATACAAACAATATTTTATTTGCTCCAAACTAACATTAGGCTAAATTGGTTGAATATTAATGCAACACATAATTCTAAATATTGGTGATCACTCCAATTAAACAACAAGATTAAAAAGGAACTTAAACAGGTCGTCCAAATTATCTTATTAGGCTTGATTTTCAATTACATATTCCCTTTAAACATGCAATATGGTGATCAACAATAATAATAAAATCAACATTAATATTGGAATCAATTTTACAATAATATTGTTAGTCAAATCAAATTATAATAATAACCCTAATCATGATACTAGCAATAAAGAATAAGTAATTAAATTAATTAATTACTTACATTCCGCGCGTTCCTTTAAATTGCTACATCATTATAATACCCCGTATTTTATTTAAAATAAGTATTTTGTAGGTTATTTAAATAATATGAAATGAATTATTTTTGATATTTTAATTATTTATTTTAAACAAGTTTGAAAATATTTTATAAAAGGAAAGTTTTATTTAAATTAAGTATTTTATTAAGTTGGAATTTAATTTAGGATAGTTTTATTTTAGTAAAGTTTTATTAGGAAAGATTAAAAAGGGAAGTTTAGGTAAGAAGGGTTTCTAGAAAAAGGGATATAAATATTCAACACTTGGGCAAATTAAACTTTGCCCAGAGTGGAGAAAACCCAAGGTAAACTTTCTCTCCCTTCTCCTTTATTTTCTTTTCTTTTCCTTTCTTTTTCCCCTTCCCCTTTTATTTTGCACGTCCGGCTCCACCACCACGCACCACCGGCCGCCACCACAACCACCGGCGCAAGCGCCAGTAGTTGCAGCGGCACCGACAGGGCGCAGCAGCAGCCCAGCTGTGCCGTGGTGGCTGCTGTCTTGCGAACTACCGAAAAAAAAATTTAATCTTTGTTTTTAATTTTTATTTAAACCTTAGATCTAATTATAAATCAAGGGTTTTGTGTTAATTTTTTGATGATTGATATTATGTATGGTGCAATTTAATTTTCAGATTTTAATTCTAATTAAAAAACCCCAAATTTGAAACCCTAGATTCATAAATAATTGATTATTGAAGGATTATGATTTAGGGTGGTTTAAACCTTTAATTTAGATGTTTTAAAGCATAATTACAGCAAATTTTTATTAATATATATTGCTGGAATTTTTGGTAGTACACTAAAAATCAAGTTTCTTTAAGGAATTTTAATTACCCATTAATTGGGATTAAAGTATGAGGTTTTAAATAAAATTTCAGCTTGTTTTAATTAAATTATAAGTGGTTTAATAAGAGTATATATTGCTGGAAATTTGTGTAGGGTGGATTTTAATGCTCTATTATTATTTTAATTTGTAGGAGACTTTGAAGTGAGTGATTTCTATTAGTCGTGGCGATATTAAGATTGTATTCAAGGTACGTTCGCGTATTTAGCATATTTTTAATGATGTAGTAGCATGCTAGATGTGATTAATTGATTCCAAGTAGTATCATGCTAGATTATGGTTGAAATTGTGGTTTGGTTATTATTGGTGATTAAATTATGAAGCATGATTTATTTGTGATGGATTATTGATTTGGAAATAATCACTTGACATGTTGAATATGAGCCACACTTTTATTTATGGCATGATAGAAAGCATGTTTAATTAAACTAAATGTTTTATTTGGATTGGAATATTAAAAGGGAATTTTATTATGGTTCATATAATTTTTACTGATGCTATAAGCATGGGAAAGGAGCTATGTAAGTGTCTATGTACACAAGGAATAAATTGTATGTTGGTGCTTTAGTGCACTTAAGGTGTTTTTAACACCGAGGGATAGGATTTTTGGCGCATTAAGCGTTTAAGGTGTCTTTGATATCGAGGTAGATCTAAAAAGGATTCTTCATTAAATATTATGTGGTCACTAAATATTCAAGAATTAAATTGGAATGCTTAATTGTTTGAATAATTATTATGATTGTATGATTATGGTTTAAGAGTCATCACCAAGTTTAATATATGTAAATAACGTAAAGTGAAAGAGATTACGCACTAAAACTCTTGGAGCGTATACACCTTGAATATGAACATATGGGGGGAGTTATGGGGTTTTATATTTAACCATAACTTCTATTGGGAGTACAGGACGCTGTGTTTTCCTTTTATTATTATGCGTAGGAATTCCGCCACTTACGAGTGGTTCTTTTATACTGGCACAGATAGCTCCCATGTTAGTACCCCTTTATTGGGGCAGGTTAGGGGGGGAAACCCGTTCGATGCGTAATCAAAACTAAATAAATTATTTAGTTACTTAGTTGAGAAGTTTTGTTGTATGTTGTGTGCTTGAAAATAGGTGTAACAAGGTAAGTTGTATGTTGATAGGTAAAAGCATGTTAGTGTGTTTAGTTACGCTTATGTACTTAGCTTTGCTGATTGTGTGTTTGTTGGCCTTGTCTTTACCTTGGCCCTATGATGACCCATTTTTAATGGAGAGTAGTGGAAACAAGTAGGGAGAAGCTTTTCAGGTGATGAAGCATATTCATGATGGGCATGAGTGAAGAGCGAATCATGCTAGTTTCCATAAGTTTATGATGTGTTATTGCTTTAAATATGTTATGATATTATTGTTGCAAGACTAACGTAAGGGTTTTTAAATTGATTTGATTTTGTTAGGGGCCTACAATGGTTCCAAGTTATAGGTTTGACTTTGTTTTACTTTAGTTGACTTTACTTTTGGTTGGTTGACGTTTTATGTTGAGTCGTTTTAAATATTTTAAAGAAGAGTCTTCCGCTGTGTGTCTTTGATAATTGCCTTAGCCATTTTCACGGTGGCGGTAATATTTTAGATTTTCCTATTTAAAGTTTTAAATAGGGAAAAACAGGTATTTTAAAGGAAAGGAATTTCTACGGTGTTACAATCATGACTAAATTGTTAGTGGAATCCTCATATGACATTCTCTATAAATACCCACCTTGGGAATTGGAGAACTTCACTTGAGTAGGAACTCAAAAAGGCATCTCCACTTGAGAGAAAACCTTTAAGTTCACATAATACTCGAGTAGTTGTTTCGACTCGGCTAAACTCCGAGTAAGAGACCGTTCGAGTCGGGTTACGGGTAGATACCGTTGGAGGTCTTTGCACTTGCAAGACTCGGATTTTCAAGTAAGAGCTCCGTAGTGTGAGGGAAGCACGCGTCGAGGGTAAGATGGTCTTTTCACTCTATCTTGTTATTTATGTCTTTTAGTTATATTAATTGTAGGCGGGTCTTGGGGTCAGGTTTTGTTCCGCGGAAAGTCGAACTTTCCGAAACCCAACAACTACCGCCGCGTGATTACGCAAGGCTACAAAACTTACTAAATAAAACCAATACTTTGTAGCGGAAACTTCAATGCTCTTTTATTAAATAAAACCATAATAATAACCATTGTCATGAGTACTCATAATTAAAAGAACAAGACCGACATTCCTAATCTAGATGAAGACATTCCCGGGACTCCAAATGCTCACATATAGACTTCACCTGAAATTAATCAACTCTGCTTACCATTACGGTAAACAGGGCGAACCTAAACAAATAGAAGATACGAATTAGCAAAATATGCTAAGTACGATAAGTGCAAGATAATTAAATTCAATTTAGTAGCAAACATGCTTTTAAAACCAATTCTAATAATTAACCAATAATTCCAATTCATGATTCAAAACCAATTCCAATATTTCAATAATAATTAATTAAACCAATTCCTTTAAATATCCAAATTCCTCACCCAAGTGTGCACACCCCCCAAATTAGTCTCCTTATATTGCAAGCCTATTCTTGAGGAAACACTCGGTCATACAAAGTCCAAAGTCTTATCAAATAAACCAAATCTGCATAGTGGGATTATTAACATGCTTATAAAGCTTTAATAATAATTATTTAATAATTCCATAAGTCCTTTTTAATAATTCGAATATAATTCAAACTCCTTTTATTAAATTCCACATACTTTCAAAATCAAACCTTTAAAACATGATTAATAATTTAATTAATCAAGACATTATATAAAATCAACCTTTAATTTATTTATTAAACCAATCCTTTAAACATACTTTTATTTCATAAACCATAACTAAATAAAATCATAATATCAAGATCAATTTATTAAAACACACATTGAAATCATGCTTTATTTCATAAATCAGAATTCAAGTCAATTTAATTCAATCACCGATAAAAATCATATAAAACATGTTATTCAAACCAATCACTTTCAAAGGTATCTAGCCACCTAAACCTACCTCGATCCTTGCTTAGCAAAACCACACAAAAGAACTCAAGAACCTTGATTGAACACACCCTACAATTAAATATAACCTTAATGAATATAAGGTTAACAAATAATCACCACAATTAAATTAAAAACCCCAAACTACATGTACATGAACCTTTTAAATTATTTTCTCATAAACATCATTAAAAATCTGATTTTATTTAATTAAAACTAGTCATGATAATTTATTTTTTTTTATTTTTTTTATTTTTTTTATAAATCCCCCAAAATAATTATAATTAATTAAATAAGAGAAGAGAAGAAGAAAAGATAGAAAACCAAGGAGAAAGAGGAGGAGAGTGGCGGTAAGAGGTGGTTGCCGATGGTAGCTGGCGATGGCAGGGGGCACCAGAGGTAGTGGTGGTGTACGGTGGAGGTGGTGGTGCACAAGGATGAGGAGAAAGAAAAACAGAGAAAAATAAGAGGGGAGAATAAGAGAGAATTTTGAGAATTGGTGTGAGTGTTTGTTCATGAAATAAAGGGGTATTTATAAGCTAGTATGGGCATGAATTATGGTAGGAAAATGTAGGAAGAATTATGACCAGAAAATTTATGGAAATACTTGGAGAAGTGAATAAATAAATGTGGAAAGTTTTGATATTAAGGTGATTGTGCGTAATAAAAATATGAAAGATGTGTTGTCATGAAAAATAATATGGTAAGGAAGATAACTTGGGAATAATCAAGGGAAATTAAAGGTAGGAAAATATGATGATTAAATATTTAGGAGATGGAAAAATAGAATTAAGGAAAAGACTAGATTTTAAGGAGATAATTGAAAATACAAATTTCCAAAGTAAATCACCCAAAAATCCAATCTAATGGCCGAAAATTTTGAGCTTCCCTAGCTTCAAATTTTCGGAGCATCTAATTGCATTTAAGGAAGGTTTTTGCTAGATTTTAAGGAATAAAAATAGTTGTGTAAATAATATTTATTGTATAAAAAAATTAATTAAATAAATACCAATTATTCACCAATAAAATAACTAAGAAAAATCAGATTTTCTATACATAGAAAATCCGAAATTCCTAGCTACTGTTTGGGAATTTTCGGACCTCTTTAATTAATAAATAAAATATAGTTTTTGCTTTAATTAAAATATCCGAAATATATAAATAATCCGGTTTTTAAGATAAAATAAATGGATAATTAAATCTTATCCGAAATCTAAAAATAACAATTAGGTTTAAAAATATTTTTGGCGTTAAAATTCAAATATCATTTTGGCTCCAAAATTCAAATAAATAAGTTATTTTACTAAAATACCCTCTTATGAAATAATAATTAATTAATTAATTAGGAAAACATGTATGAAAATACGGGGTATTACAGGTTTATGAAATGTATTGGGATTGAATATTGAATTAAGCACTTCAAGGTTAAATACTCAATCTGACCAATAATGGCGGTGAAAGGTTGTTCATCATTGGGTTTGGTTTTGGGGAGACATTTTTAGGTTTCTACAGTCTCACAACTTGCTCACGTATGTGAACCTATTAGGTCACACCCTAAGCACAAAATCGAATAGTGAGACAGATTGGGCTAAGGCCCATATATATCTGTAAATATAGTTTAGATTAATGCATTAGACGTTAGGCTTAAACTCGCCAAGTCTAAGCGAGCGTATATCGTCAAATGGATCCAAGGGATCGTTAGACAAGGGATTGGATCAATTAAACTCAAGCATGGGTCAAAGGGGGAAAGCATGTTGGACCAAACAATGGGGCAAGGCCTTGCATGTGCCCAGCCACAAGCCCAGCCCAGGCTAGGCATGCACGAGCCAAGCGCAAAGGTTTGTGTTAATACTACCTCCGTTAAATGTTATGTACAACTTAAGAATATTTTATATCTCACAAATAATACCCCAAAGTTTTGCATAACATTTAACGGAGATAGTATTACAGTATCAAAAATAAAAGATTGATTTACATTTCTTTTAACAAAGTATAAATAATAGTGTTACTCCAATGTTCTGAAAACTATTTTTTGCGTTAAAAAAAATTTTACATTAACTCACATTAATCTTCTTAAGATTTTGTTCAAGATTACTTTAAATATTGTAATAAGTATTATTTCGACTCCAAGTTCTAAAGGTCAAAATATGATGCTCTAAAAAGCGTAGCATTTGTTCTGAAAACATGTTAAACATTTCCATTTATATTCCTAATTCCACGTCTAATTTGATGTACCTAGCTTTGTCTCTTCTATATCCAAATAGTGCATTTGATTAACTAATCTAATCTACAAATATGTCCAATGTTATATAAAATTAATAATAAATTATAAAAAATGATCTTCGTCTTTAATTTCTTTTGTTATTGACCATTTATAATCTTATGTCAATCTCTCTCCTCCATCAAAGGTAAAAACATTAATCGTATCGACTTCTAACTTGATCAACTTAACCTCTTTCTCTAAAACTTTTGCTTTTTACAACTGTCGTTATTTTTGTCCTTGTTGTTGGAGCATTTGTTAGCTTCAAATAAACCAATACTTCGACAGCTTTGATAGTTGCATACCTGGACATAAGCTAGAAAAATTTTTCTTGGTCAAACATGTTACTAGCATGTAACTTAATTGACTTAAATTCTTTAACATACTCACAGACAGTGCTTGTATGTTTGGGATCATTCAACTTATTATGAGCCATACATGAGTCGCTGTTTGGTAGAAATTTCTTTCTAATTCCCTCCTTGATAACATCTCACTAAATGATGGGGTCTCTCTTAGAAATATTATCGATTTTTTAGCGTGATCGCTATAGACACCTAAAAATGTCTCCCCGACCGAAACTTGATGATGAGTAAAACCTTTTATTGCCATTTAGTTCGAGCAGAGTATTGAAAGAAAGGAACACTTGAGTATTGCTTAGAAATGCATTCCATTTCCATTTTCTATCATTTCATAATCCATTCTAGCCATTTCATTAGCCCAAACCCTTTTTTTAGCAAAAAATCCATAAATCTTCACCTAATTTTCTCTTTTCATAACTATAACATAAAATCACGAGCAAATCTGATTTTTGTGCCTTATAAATTTTCCAAATCTTAATTGGTTAGAAATCCCTTGAAATAAGTTTTTGAATGATATATTATAAGTCTAATTCCAAACTATAACGAAAAAGATATGAACGAAATACAAAACTCGGTCCAAAACCAACTCCTTTACACTATTTTGATCATATGTTTTAATTTAGAAAATATTTTTACTTGATTTTAATTAGGTTGGAAAGTAGAATTCTAGATCTTTCCAACTATATGATATTTTCCTTAATCTAAGTCTGAGATCAAAAGTTATGATCAAAACAAAAACCGCTAGAAACGAGTATTTGACACGCCGGTTTTTGCAAGGTTTTGCAATAATCAAAGTAAGTATATTCATTATTTAGTTAGTTTAATAAATTCTACAACATTTATTCTTACTATCTAGATATTTAAGAATCATTATTTTTAACTATTAGTATCATGTTAAAGCGTTATATTAATCATGTTATCATCATGCATAATGTTTTATTAATAATTATTTAGTATCATGTCTATGATGTTTTTAATTCGTTCTATAGTTATTATCAAGTTACTTTCAATATTTTTATATATGTTTATTTCATCTATTTGATTTATTCTATTTAGGTTGATCACATATTGCATGTGTTAATCAAGACTTGTAATTGAAAATCACACCTTATATGATAATTTGGACTAATACCAGTATAGGTTCATAGTAATCTTATTGTTGAATCAAAGTGGTCACAATATTTAGATTTATGTGTGCATTAAATATTCGCCCAACTTAGATTTATTAGTTTGGAGCGAATTTAATCTTGTTTGTATGTCTTTTTGGTACATGTCACTATAAGAATTGAATAAAGGCCAATATGGGCAGAATTGATTTCATGACTCAATTTGCACCATCATCCCGGAATATCAAGTCATGATTAACGACTATTATAGAGTTAGTAATCTCATGGATTATGAATGAGGTGTAACTTTCATGGATCAAATTATTGTTGCCTTTCTGTTTGTCTCTTTTCGTGGTTGCCTTTAATGATCCATGAACACTTTATAATTTCCATACAAAGTTGTTGGCGGCTCCTTACTATTTTGTTCCTATTTCTATATGTCAAATCCAACTTCCTATAATTAGCATATTCACAACATGCTCCACGTAGACGCACTTGGAGTGACGCCTACAATCACCACCAAACTTTTACAATGCAACCAAATCAACCTTCCCACAGTTCTTCTGGTTTGTCATCTTGAAATAATGCTCCACAACCCATATAAAATTTCCCCGTGTCTTCAAATCTCTGTTATCTTAAATGCTTTTAGTTCTGGGATCTTAACATCATTCATTTAAAGAAGAAGAAGAAGTCTTCTCGTAGACAACCATTTAAAGAAGCGAAACGCACTACTACAAAATGGAATAGAGAACGGTTAAAATAGGCCTTATAAAACGCCTCAGAGGCGCTCTTCTACTAAGCGATGTGTAAAGTTTACAGAACGGGTACAAGAGGCTTTCTATATGCAAGGGAAAAGAGAACGGGTACAAGAGGCGTTCTATATGCAAGGAATAACCTTCCTCTTTCCTATTTCATATGCTTATAAAAAACAAATAAAAGAGAATGGTTAGCAAAGATAACAGCTCTCTTTGCTTTTTTTTTTTTAAAAAAAATATTAATTTTGCGTCACGGATGTTGCCTATATACTAATCTATATCATTGCAGACACCTAATTGTGTCTCCCCAAAACCAAACCCAATGATGAGTACTTTTCACGTCATTTGATCATCGAACGAAGTGAAAGTGTGAAAAGTCTTGTGATACGGTTGTTTTAATAAAATAACTCTTCTTTCTGTTTTTCAAAATGAACTCTATTTATAAAAAATGTCCAGTCCAATTTGGTTTGGTCCATGATAAGGGTCCAATAATAGTGTAATTGGATTGGGCTCGAAAAGAGCTTTCCAACGATATATTATAAGCCCGATTTCGATAAATAATGAAAAAGTTATGGCCAAAATACTAAATTAGGCCTGAAATGGTTTTATGGCTCAATGATCTAGTGGAGGGCCCATTAATTAATATTCCTAAAGTTATTAGGATTGATTTTAATCTTCTAGAATAATCTAGAAGGTTGTTTTGAGTTCTAATGAAATTAGGAATGATAATTATATCTTTTATGAAAATAAAGAATTCTATTTGGATTAAAACAAGTGTTTTTAAAGAGATTAAATCTGATTTTTAAAGATAAGTACGGACATTGTTAGTCGAATTTAATTATATGAAGGATTCCGTACAGAAAACGCATGAATCAGCGCGGAATGACAAAGCTGGCGCTGAACGACAATCCTGTCGCATCGCGCTGGACTTTGTCGTCCTGCGACAGAGGCAGTTTTACTCCTAATAGGATTCGGTCTTTTTCTGATCATTTTCGGGCTATTTTCTCTATAAATAGGATCGTATTTCCCCGTTTTCATGGATTCACAATCATTAACATTAATCTAATTTTATTCTCTTCTCTCTCAAGCTAGAAGCTTATTCTTTCTCCCTCTTTCTAAGACTTCCCTTTTCAAATAAAAATACCGCATTCACGAGTCTTAGACACACCTAGCCAAGCTCAAATTTGCCTTCGCCATAGACGTGAAAGGTTGATAATTTCTGAGGGTTTGGTCCCAAATCCCTATTTAAATTATTTAAATAAATTGTTTGATTTAATATTTTCCTTGAAGTTACTAACGTGTGTATTGTTTTGATAGAAAGAGAGATGAGGCAATAAAGTAAGTTGTTTAATTGCTCTATTTCTTTAGAAAGCATGTTTATATTATTTTAATTCCTAGTATCATGTTAGGATGTCTTTATGATTCCTAATATCATGTTTAGGGTATTAACTAATATTTTTAATATCATGTATGTTTCTAATATCATGCTTAGATTGCTTCCTATTTCTTGTATCATGTTAGTATCATGTTAGGGTTAAAGATTTGATCTTTAATGTTTAGTGAAATGCTAGGATTTGTTGTTAATCTTGTTAGTATCATGCCTAGGATCTTGCTATTATTATGCTTTGATGAGATTGAGAATATTGTTATGATGTTTGTTGTTATTATTGTTGCTTGATATATTTATTGTTATTGCTTGATCACGCCCTCTCTTGCACGTTTAAAGGGAATTTGTACTTGTAATCACGCTTAATAAGATAATTAATAATCTTGTTTAGGCTAATATGATTATAATTCAAGTGATCGCCAATAATAGATTTTTTGTGCATTAATATGCAACCAACATAGATTAAACAGGTTTTAGGGTTAATATATTGATTGTATATGTTAGTCAGAAAGTGCACATGAATATGAGAAGAATAAAGTAGAGGACTATTTAGGGCGGGTTCAATCTCTTTTAGGTTGGATTCGTACCTTCATCCCTGAATATCTAGTCATGGTTCCAGACCACTATGCAGTTAGGGATCTCTAGGATCGTGAAAGGGTGTAACCTTCACCCTGTGAACGGTTTACAAGTTCCTAAAACTTGTTAGCGACTCTTTTGCTCTAGCTTCCTTCCCTTTGGATGCCACCATCCTTAAGTGTATGATCACAGTGGGGCTCAAGTGTATTATTTGGCGACTCTGCTGGGGAGAATTTCTATTTTAATTCCTAAAATTTATTTTGGCAATAATTTAGAATGAGTGGATGAGACTCAAAACGTTCTAAGTATTCATGTGCGTAATTTTGATTGACATTATTGGCATATGCATAAAAAAGGTTCGCGTTGGATAGACCATCCATAATGCGTCAAAAACATAATATTTTTACACGTAGGAAATTTGGGAAATATATTTCACAACTAGGATCGAAATAACGCTATGAAAAACTGGAAAATTCTAAGAACAGAAATCTACTAAGGCATATAGGAACTGGCATTGAGAAAACAGAGCCCGTCGCAGTGTGACAGCAATGTCGTGTGGCGACAGAGTCATCGTCCTGCGACAGACTCTGTTGTCTCGCGCTATGTTCTTCCAATACCGAGCCAGAAATCTACCTTCTTGTTTCGACCAGTTCTAGTACTGTTCGCTCGATTCTACTTCCGGATTGAGTTTTTCTCACTTTTCTGAACCCATATGTGTTCTACATATGGTCATAACCCTGTGGAAATTCACGCTCCGTCTACCCAATCGAACGCTCATGGCAACGAAGGGTACATCCGAGTTTGTGAATTCACCAAACCGTAGAAGTAAGTTTAACTTGCGGGGTCCCATCCACACACGCCAACCCTTCCAAAGGTAAGGCTTCCGCGCGGTGCATCCGGACTCATAACCATGGACCCTCTTTCACTAACCCTTATCCTTGAACTTTAGAGAACTAGAGCCATGGTTAAGTTGCAAACTCATTGCATCATATTGTGCTTACTTGACTACTTGTGCATCTCTTGTTTTTTCATATTTACTCTAACCGTTTGTTTGACTTGTGTTTGAGTCTAAATAAATTAATTAAGGACTAAAGGACTTTGCTTAATTAATTAACCTATTAATATGAGTTTTAAAGTCTAATTGATCGAACCTGACTTAGTACGTCTATAGGAATTTCCCTCTAAGCTAGAACACTGGAAATAGACCTAGACAGACGTTTCAGCAATGCCACTGAAGCTTGGCCTGTGGCGCGACACGCTAGTGTCCGGCGTGACGCGACAGTTCCATCGTTTGTGCGACGATCCAGTTTTCTGCCTGAGTCCTCACGCCGAGTCTATTTAATAAATTTATTAATGGTAAAAACCGTATTGAGTCCTTAATTGAGTCTAAGCACATAGTCCCATGGTCTTACGCAAGTCTTAACTTAGCCTTCGTTTGAGTCGAGTCACATAGTCTAGTCACATCGTCATAACACGTGTCTTGAACATATCACATCGTCACACACTTTATACATACTCTTTTTGCACCATGACCATGTCTTAGGTTCATGCATGAGTAGCTCTTTCCGTCATTTGAGTTGGGGGTCCACTCTATTCCTAATTTTTCCATATCTCTCCATGTACATCACCTTTCCATACATATTTCACATTTTCCTTCTTAAACACTATCTACATTCACATTCCTTCATCTTACATGCTCCCTTCATACATCATTCACCTCACTACACTCTTTTCCCATCCATGCATGTTGAATAGAGTTGAGTCAAATAATTAACAAAAAGTATCTACTGAACTTGGTCAAGAATATAAGGACGATTAATCAAGGACAACATCTTTGTTCAAGCTCTACTCTTAGATAAGCCCATTAGCCACAGAAAAAAGTTCATACTAATGGCAACCCAACAAAAAGTTGATGAGCTCAGGAAAAACCTTGTTAGTTTGACCGAGATGATGAAGACCCTTGCTCTTCAAGTCAATGACCTTGCGAAACAACAACAAATGGAGCGAATGGAGGAAAGCTTGAACAAACTCTCCAATGAGCACAAGCTTTCCTCAGAACAACAGGGGTCTCGGTGGACAAAGAACTTCTACCGTAGAAGTTCAATGCCAATGACATCCCTAAATTCAAGCCAATAGATAACCCTTACTTCCATTTGAGAGCTTTCGAAACTATAATGAATATCAAGGGAATTGATAGGAAAGCTTTTCACTTGTTTTCACTATCTTTAGAAACCGTTTGTCAAAAATGGTTCTTTTCCCTTTAAAAGAAGGAGACCTCTTCTTGGGATGCCATAATAAACGCTTTCATAGATAGATACAAATGCAACATCCAAGTCGACACGGACCATAAACAACTTGAGATGCTAAAGCAAAAAGAAAACGAAGGGTTCACCTCTTTCTTCAACAAGTGGAGGGAGACTATCGCTAATATGGTAGAGGTTCCTACTGAAAAGGAGCTGTAAGGATGTTCATCAAGAACCTCCAAGAAAAGTATTCAAAAGCACTTGAAATATCACTTTCAAGGCTGTCTATGACATAGGCATTGACATTGAGGATGACCTTGCAAAACAGAAAGCTACTAACAATTGTAACAACAGTGGCTGGAAAGGAAAGAAGAATGACAATCCTTCTTCTTCCAAAAACACCTACTCTAGTAACAATATTAGTACCTTTGACCTTAACGATGTCTTAGCCATGGATAATCAAGGATCTAAAAAGAAACCTAAAAGGGAATTCACACCCATTGGAATGACCTATGATGTTGCTTTCTATCATCTCCACGATCGAGGATTAATCAAACCTATTGGCCCTACTGAAGATCCTACTCTGGAAAGGCGATCTTTGAGATGGAATCCCAACTCTTACTGCAAGTACCATCGAGGAAATGGTCATACCACGGATGAATGTTATAGATTTCAAAATCTCATTCAAGATCTCATAGAAGCAAATAAGATCCCAATGCCTCTAACTAGCAAGAAGACCAGTTGATGATAAAAAAAAAAAAAAAAAGACACAAGGCGAGCTTCGACGACAAGATTTCGTGACCTCTTCTTCTTTTTGTTTTTTCCTTTCCCCAATAAGTCTAGCATAGGCAACTTTTATTTTCCTTAGATTTATTTTATAGATTTTTTCTTTTTCCCTCTTAATAAAATGAGCATAATAAAAAAAAATTAAAATAAAAAAAAGCTAGACTAAGCACAAGGTATACTATGATTTGAGGCACCCCTTGTAGCCATATCATATCACTTTCACCCTTTTTAAAAATATAAATCCTTTCTTGATAAACCACTTTGAGCCTCGTCTAACGATAGACCTTTCTTTTTTCAACCCAAATCTACCTAACCTCGGGATGGGATAGTGTGCAACTTATGCAAGTTCTAAATACAAAAGCTTGAGTGATTTTACCTAGATCTCAAAAATTCAAAAAAGCAAAAAATAATAAAAGTGTGCAAAAGGGCAAGTGTTCCAATGTCATTGATATGAACATGTCTTTGATAAGAACACGTCTCAGATTGCGTCTCTTATCGAGTGCTCGATACCGTGCCTGAGAAACATGAATGTCAAGTGAGTGATAGACCGTATGATCGGGATTGCCCACACTTATTAAAATAAAAAAAAATGATAAAGCAAAAATAAGGAAGAGAGAAAAAATAATAAAACAAGAGAGTTAAAAAGTTGAGGAAATCTCAAGCATACAAATACAAAGATTCAAAAGCAAGGTTGCACACCTTGGGGGCTTATGTAGGGTCTTGAGCCTTTATCCCCTTCTTCTTCAACCTTTAGCCTAACCACGTTACAACCCTTCAAAGACCTCTTTGAGGTGTACACACACTTGTGCGAGGTTCGGCTAGAGCTATGTTCGGCCTGATTCCTAACGGATATGTAGGCAACCTCACATTGAGGTGCGGCCGTAGTAAAAATGCATTCACATTCACATTCATACATGATCATCTCAAGGGATCTCCAATGCTCATCCCTATCTATTTAGAGCTAGACTTGGGGGCTTGATCCCTACATCATTAGCTTACCCAGCCTAAGAGTCAACATCATTTGACTCTTCTCAAAATATATTTTTCCACACACTTAGACTTTGCCGCCTAACTTTAGTATCACTTTCACACACATCACAAATACATGACCAAATAAACCTTCCTTTAGGAACCCTTTGTCATGAAATCTTAACACAACGTTGAAGCATGCATGCCTTGTCATATCAAAATCACTCATCACTTGTAATTATCATTGCATCACAAAGTATGAAGTACTTAGCCTCCGCGCCTAAGTTACCCAAATACTTTCATCATCGAGTCAACAATTGAGATAGCCTAGGATGAATCAATCCTTACACTATGAGATACAACGTCGACGCATACATTTGACTAAGCTCATTCAACATGCACCATCAAACACTCAAAACACTCGCTTTGATTCTTTTTTGCGTCTTTCTTTTTCGGGAGAAAGTCGGTACCCTCCACAAAAAATGACGGAAAATTTTAATCTTCGCTTTTGCATTTTTGAGTCACACAATCACATTACAATGCACACACGAGTCATGCACATTGAGTCATGTCGTGTCAAAACACATTGAGTTAACCTCAAGTCAGTCAATCACATTGAGTCAAAGCAATCACAATGAGTCAGGTACACCAAAACTTGGGCCAACTCTAAAAACATGAGAAAAGTCCTATAGTCCAAAATATAAATGCAGGTACAAGAGTCAGCCTGATTGCAATCATATTTGATTGATGTTCGGCTTGACGATAGTCATATTGATTGATTGAGTTCCTTAGTACGCCAGTTAGCCCCTATAAGCAAATTAACATGACTAGTAGTCAGCTTGATTACAATCGCAATTAGTGATCGACCTGACGACGATCATCTCACTTAGCTTAAGCGCCTAAACATTGGCTCATTACAAGCACCAAGGCATTGGTCCAAAAGCAAGCACATCACCTATGTGACAATTTTCCAAGACCGGATTTTCGTCTCAAAACTGGCAAAGTTTCCAAGTGTGGATTTCCGTGCTCCTCCTCTATCTGGCAAGTTTTTTCGAGTTCGGATTATCATATATACATCAAATCTTCGACAATTTTTCCAAGATTGGATTGTCACCTCTAGCAAAGTTTCTAAGCGTGGATTGTCGAACTCCTTCTCTGTTTGGCAAATTTTTCCAAGTTCGGATTGTCATATATTCATAGAAACCTCGGCAATTTTTCCGAGATTGGATTGTCATACACCCAGTTCCCTATGGCAAAATTTCCCAAAGGATTGTCGTAGGTCTCTATTCATCTTAAGATTTCGGTAAAGGTTCCCCAACGTGGATTGTCATTCATTTCAGTAAGTGGCAAATTTTCTCGAAGGGGGATTGTTGATCGACTTTTGTTTTGCAAATGTTTCAAGATGAGAATTCTCAATTGTGGCAATATTTTCCCAAAAGGATTGCCGCATAACATTGGAAACTTTCCAAGGTGGATTGCTTTCAAGAGTTATATTCCAAGACGTGGATTGTCGATCATAGCAAGGTTCTTATGACATATTGTTACGAAGCATTGGCAACTTTTCCCAAAATTGGATTCTGGCAAAATTTCCGAGATACGGATTGTCGTTTCATCGTGGCAACATTTCCTAGGATGGATTTTTACGTGGAATTGACAACTTTACTTAAATCGAATTGTCGTACATCATTCAAGAGTTGTGTTGGCAACTATTCCTAAAGAAGAGAGGATTGTCATCACCCCCAAAGCATCAGCACAACAAGCATTCCAACAAAGCACTAGCAAACTGAGGATCGTTGCAAGCAGAATGGTCTTCGACGACGTTCCCTAGCATGTGGAGGGTTGTCACAAACAACTGAAGATGACTACAAGCAGAGTCACCTTCGACGACAAAAGTTTTCATAAAAGCAAAGGATGACTACAAGCAGAGTTATCTTCGATCGTGTTCCCTGGCTTGCGGAAGATGGTCACAAAACTGTAGAAGAGTGCTACAAGCAGTGCAATCTTCGATAGGTGTTCCCTAGGATGTGGAAGACTGTCACGGTGGAAATTGAAGGCAGCTACAAGTAGAGCAGTCTTCAGGCGATGTCCCCTAGCTTATGGAAGTCGTCACAATAGCATGCAACAATAAAAATGGTTACCTTAGAGACGTGTGCTCGACGGTGCAAGATACACGTTTCTTAACTCTTTTATCTGTTTAACTAACGCTAGTTTGCAGGTATCGGCGTTATAAGAATGATTTACGATCGCAGAACGTTCTGAATCATTCTCCGTCCCTATCGCTACTTTGACTTTTATTTTCGAAACATGCGTTTCTCCAAACTCAGTCAAAGTGGGAGCTTCTGTATACACCTAATTGTGTCTCCCCAAAACCAAACCCAGTGATGAGTACTTTTCACATCATTTGATCATTGAACGAAGTGAAAGTGTGAAAAGTCTTGTGATGCGGTTGTTTTAATAAAATAACTCTTCTTTTTGTTTTTCAAAATGAACTCTATTTATGGAAAATTTCCAATCTAATTTGTTTTGGTCCATGATAAGGGTCCAATAATAGTGTAGTTGGATTAGGCTCGAAAAGAGCTTTCCAAAGATATATTATAAGCCCGATTCCGATGAATAATGAAAAAGTTATGGCCAAAATACTAAATTGGGCATGAAGTGGTCTTATGGCTCAATGATCAAGTGGAGGGCCCATTTATTAATATTCCTAAAGTTATTAGGATTGATTTTAATCTTCTAGAATAATCTAGAAGGTTGTTTTGAGTTCTAATGAGATTAGGAATGATAATTATATCTTTTATGAAAATAAAGAATTCTATTTGGATTAAAACAAGTGTTTTTAAAGAGATTAAATCTGATTTTTAAAGATAAGTACGGACATTGTTAGTCGAATTTAATTATATTAAGGATTCCGTACAGGTTTTTAGAAAAAGCGAGAATCAGCGCGGAATGACAAAGTTGGCGCTGAACGACAAGCCTGTCGCATCGCGCTGGACTCTGTCGTTCTGCGTCAGAGACAGTTTTACTCCTAATAGGATTTGGTCTTTTTCTGATCATTTTCGGGCTATTTTCTCTATAAATAGGATCGTATTTCCCCGTTTTCATGGATTCACAATCATTAACATTCATCTAATTCTATTCTTTTCTTTCTCAAGCTAGAAGCTTATTCTTTCTCCCTCTTTCTAAGACTTCCCTTTTCAAATAAAAATACCGCATTCACGAGTCTTAGACACACCTAGCCAAGCTCGAAGTTGCCTTCGCCTTAGATGTGAAAAGTTGATAATTTCTGAGCGTTTGGTCCCAAATCCCTATTTCAATTATTTAAATTAATTGTTTGATTTAATATTTTCCTTGAAGTTACTAACGTGTGTATTGTTTTGATAGAAAGAGAGATGAGGCAACAAAGTAAGTTGTTTAATTGCTCTATTTCTTTAGAAAGCATGCTTATATTATTTTAATTCCTAGTATCATGTTTGGATGTCTTTATGAAACTTAGTATCATGTTTAGGGTATTAACTAATTTTTTTAACATCATGTATGTTACTAGTATCATGCTTAGGTTGCTTCTTATTTCTTCTATCATGTTAGTATCATGTTAGGGTTAAAGATTTGATCTTTAATGTTTAGTGACATGCTAGGATTTGTTATTAATCTTGTTAGTATCATGCCTAGGATCTTGCCATTATTATGCTTTGATGAGATTGAGAATATTGTTATGATGATTGTTGTTATTATTGTTGCTTGATATATTTATTGTTATTGCTTGATCACGCCCTCTCTTGTAGGTTTAAAGGGAATTTGTACTTGTAATCACGCTTTATTAGATAATTAATAATCTTTTTTAGGCTAATATGATTATAATTCAAGCGATCGCCAATAATAGATTTGTTGTGCATTAATATTCAACCAACATAGATTAAATAGGTTTTAGGGTTAATATATTGATTGTATGTTAGTCAGAAAGCGCATATGAATATGAGAAGAATAAAGTAGAGGCCTATTTTAGGGCAGGTTCAATCTCTTTTAGGTTGGATTTGTACCTTCATCCCCGAATATCCAGTCATGGTTCCAAACCACTATGGAGTTAGCGATCTCTAGGATCGTGAAGGGGTGTAACCTTTACCCTGTGAACGGTTTACAAGTTCCTAAAACTTGTTGGGGACTCTTTTGCTCTAGCTTCCTTCCCTTTGGACGCCACCATGCTTAAGTGTATGATCACAGTGGGGCTCAAGTGTGGGATGCTTGAAATATTCCCTACAATCATCAATCAATTAATAAATAAAATTGAAATTGAAATTCAAAGTGTAAAAGTCGAAATCTAATGCCAAATTCAAACAAACTTTACTAACATTGTATTCAATTTATTACATCTCATTCTTCAAAAAAATTGAAATAAAAATTACATCTCAAGTACATTTTGATACAATTCTCTAACCTAACTTTATAATTATCAATGTGCTAATAAAAATCCAATTCAACCACAGTCTGTGCTTCCACAAACCTCAACCACCGCAGCTTGCGCTTCCACCAACCTTAACCACTACAGCCTGCGCTTCCGCCAACCTCAACTACCGCAGCTTCGCCACCAATAGTGCACGCAAATAGTGAAGTCACACCAAACACCACAAATCAAAGATGAAAAATCATAATTTAATCCAAATCATAACATAAAAATCAATTGATAAAAGTTATAGATCTAAATTTAATAATTGAGAATTAAACAAGCTACCTCGATAATGTTAAATAACAATAAACCCGCAACAACTTGGGTCCATAAATAGAGCAAATAAGAGATTCAATGGTTTGATCTTTTGTGGACTGCACTACATCGGAGTTGGGGTTAGAAAACAAGGCTCGTTGTCTTTCTAGTTTCTCTGTAACATTAACAGCGATGCGAAGATAAGACAGTTGTAAACTGAGGAAAAAGACGACGGAAAAGAGGTAAATCGGACGTCAGCTCGGAGTTTATAGGACATTGAGGGATGAAGGTAGAAGAGAAAGGAGTTAGGATTTCAAAGGAGGGAAGAAGTGAAAGAAGAGGAAATGAAGATGGGAAGTTATGAAGGAGAATGATGGGATTGTCGGCTATTTTAGGAGTTAAGAGGAGTTAGGGTTAGAATTTTGGGCCTTTTAAAGTAGTTTTAATATGTTGTTTTCTTATTTATTTTTTAAAAAAATAATGTGAAACATGTAGAACGGTTAACGAAGAGGGCTAATCTATATTGTAAGTGTAAAATTTGGATGTACTCATGTACCAAATAGAACAGTTAACTATAAAATGCGTTCTATAATATAAATTTACAATTTTAATAAAAATCTATAGTAATATATAAAGAGAAATGGCTTTTTGGGTGATAAATTTCACTACCCCCAAATTGCCCTTCATGTACTATATATATGGTATATGTGCAATATATGCATAGTATGTATGTCGCCTATCTATTTTAACCGTTCTGTATCTTGCATTTCTTATTCTAGTTTTTGTAGTAGTGAAGTTCTCTCTCAAATACTTTAATTCAACATTAACCTCCTCCTTGGATTTAGGGGAACCACGAGAGCTATGATGCTCTGATCCTTTTGTTTTTCAACCAAACTTTGCAACATGCCATTCGTCTCAGTTAATTGATTAGAGAGTAATTAAATTGAGTCCTGTATTATATTTTTTTTAGGCCGTTCATCGATCCTTGCCACTTACCCCCTAATATTTTTCGAACGTCTTCAACTTAGTCTTGTTTTCATTTGAAAATTTCAAAACCATTATCTTTGATTATTGTTGAAGTAATTTTTTTTTTTAGAATTGCAACTAAATGGGACTTTGGTTGAGAGCCACAATAGAGGAAAGCATGACTATGGTGATAATTCACAATATAAAAAACTTCTAGCAACTAGGAAATGTAACAACTTCTAGAAATGGTGGTAATTTGTGTGCAACCACTAATCAACTAATCTTTTGCCAGTTTTAATGCTTCTTTTTTTTTTATTTTATTTTATTGTAATAATGTTTTGATATCATGAACATATGATATTGCAAAGGGTTAACAATCTTTAATTTCTTCAATTTCGTCTTTGTGGGGAGGCATAAAGTTACATACATACTAACGAAAGAGCCTACTTTGGTACCAAATTGTCAATGCACATTTTTCATTTTGTTGTAATGTCAACATTACAACGTACTAACTAGCCTAACACAAGAACATAAACAATATTTGCTTCGTTTCATAATGATCATAACACTTTTCTATTACATTCGTTTCACAATAATTGCACACTTCCTTATTTGGTAACCCTTAAAAGAGCAGTTTAGTTAGTTGTGTTAATACTCATTTTGGAACCGTTGTTGTGTTAATAAGATTTCGCCAATCAAGTTTTTCCTTTCCTGAAATAGCTTTGATTGATTGACTCTGCAATTTTATTTAATTTCATAAGGTTTTTAAGTGATTTGGTTGACTCCTTGATTGGTCCAATCAAATCCTTAATTGATGAGTTGAGATTCCATTAACTCGATATTATTTGATATCTTTGACCAAGGATGCATCTTTCCTTTATTAGTTATTATTGTGATTTTGTGTAAGCGAAGTCAATTATAAAAATCTTTAATTGATTCTTTGTTTTTTATCCTAATGTGTGCGCCGTGGGCTATAAAACATCTAATCCCAACAATTTCATGTTTAAAATCATGTGCTTTTTTTGTTGTAACATGTATTGTTTTTTGACATGATGACAAGTCACATTAGAAATTCATTGAAAAATATATTTTGTTGTAACATGTGTTAAATTTTCCTGACATGCTTATGTGTCATATTTGAAATTCAATTTAAAAAAAATGCATTTTTGTTGTAAATGTATTACATGCATTTGACATGATGACAAGTCATGTTTGAAATTCATAAATTAATACTGCACGTGACGCTTAAACTTGAATATGAATGCTTTTTTTTTAATATTCCTGTGCTTCATCATTATTAACAAAATTTGACCATACACACATGCCAACGCATAGGTTTAATAGCTACTAAAAATTTTTATAAAAAGTTTATAATGATAAAAATATATACTACCTCCATTTCTTATTTTGTGCAAGATTTGCCATTTTGGGATGTTACAAGTTCCCCACCTTTCCTCCTTGATTGTTTTTTTTTTTTTTTTTTTTTGAAAAAGGGTAAAAAAAATATTATTAATCACCAAAAAACATTTATACAAATACAAGACCCCTAAAAGAAAAGCGGAAAGACCAAACAAAGACAACTCCTACTGGCCAGGAATAGAACAACCCAAAACCCCACAAGGCCACAAAAGAAAAAGAAACTAAGCAACAAGTTTCTTAATTCATTCTCTATTCTTCGTTCTCGTCTTCCTTGGCATGACCTGGACCAATCTCTAATAGATGTCCCATATAATAGATTTTTCAACACCCTATGAGACTTTGCAAACACTTATCCCAAACTACTTTATTCCTTTGCTGCCATATGACATACAATATGCCTGTGTAGCAGCTTTGAGCTACTTTTCTCTTAAATCTACCATTAATACTAAGAAGCTTGGCATTGTAGTCATCTAGGGAAATTGGATTCTTCATGCCTAACACCAGCCCCAAAGCCTTACAACAAGCTTGACTATAATGGCACTCAAAGAACAAATGGACCACAGTTTCATCATGATGATCACATAAGGGGCAAGCAACCTCATACATAATTCAATACTAAGCTAGCCTTATCTTGACCCTGGTCCTTCTCCAGAGAATCATCCACCAAACAAAGCTATGTTTGGGGATGTTGAAATGATTCTAGACCCAATCACACCAGGGAACATCAGGCATATCAGTTTTCAGCCACTTGTATCCACTAGCAACTGTGTACCCTTTCTCATTTGCTAAGCCACTTTTGACCTCTATACCCCACTTTAAATCTTTCCTTAAGCTGTCAGATCTGCTTCCAGTTCCAACTAGCAGATTTAGCACAAGGAACTCTTTTCTAGTTTCCGTTCTTCATATACAAGTTATCAATCCATCTGAACCTTAGACTATTTTGCTTAGTTGCTATACTCTAGATCTGCTTCCCCAAGGTTGCTAGATTCCAGAGTTGGCAATAATGAATTCCTAATCCACCCTGTCTCTTACCCCTGCAAATAATATCCTAAGCAATGGGAAGGGTCCTGTTTGAAACCGGTTTCCCATCCCAAAGAAAATTTCTACAAATAGTAATAATCCCATTGATCATTACACTCTTTGGCAGGATAAAGATACCATCCTAGTAAGAGTGTAAAGTTAACAAAACAGAATTCACTAACTGTGCTCTTCCTGCATAAGAAAAGGTTTTAGAACCCCAAGTCCTTATTCTTATTGTGACTCCGTCAACCAACACCTGACAATCAGTCTTATTCAACTTTCTATAGCTAACATTCACCCTAAGTACTTAAAAGGGATAAAATCTTCCTTAAAACCAGAATTCAGAATAATCTTATATATATATATATATATATATATATATATATATATATATATATATATATATATATATGATTTCCCATTATTAGCAACCAAACTCAAGGCAGCAGCAAAAGTGGCAAGGCTTCTCAAAAGCCACTCAACTGAATCTTTATCCCCTATACTGAACTAAATTAGATTATCTACAAAAACCAAATGATTTAATTTCAAATTTCTACATTTTGTGTGAAAAGTGAATTTCCTGATTTCCCCCAAACACTAAAGAATCCTAGTAAAATATTCCATACAAATCACAAAGAGCAAGGGAGACATATGATCTCCTTGTCTCAAGCCTCTCTTCCCTTGAAAAATTCCCTCCAAACCTCCATTAATGTTCAAAGAAAATGAAGCAGAAGTCACACAAGTCATGATCCAGTGAATAAACTTCTCTGAAAACTTCAAGGCTTGCAACATTTCCTTTAAAAAATCCCATTTCACAGAGTCATATGCTTTTATAATGTCAACTTTTAGCAAACAGCTACTGGGAACACTTTTCCTTCCATAATGAGCTACCAGGTCCTGGATAATGCTAATATTATGGATTATCTGCCTATTTCTCGATCAACAAACCTAATTTGATTAGGGGAGATCAAATCTAGAAGCACACTCCTCAATCTTTTGCAAATTAGCTTTGTAATGCATTTATAAACTACATTACAACAAGCTATTGGTCTATATTCCATTATAGAATCAGGCGGCTGGTCAACCTTTGGGTTTAAGGTTAATTAAGGTAGTATGGTTTATTTCTCTAAGGAGCTTCCCATTATCAAAGAAACTTAGTACTGCATCTGTAAACTCCTCACCCATAATATTTCAAGCTTTCTTGAAAAAAGTGTTAATATACCCATCAGGGCCTGGGGCTTTATCACCAGGAATAGAAAACACAATATCCTTGACTTCCTTTCTTGAAAAAGAAACACGAAGATCCTTAATATGCACATCCTTTGAAACCTTATCCTTCTGAACAATATCCTGTTGTACCTGCACCCTCTCACCAACATCAGTGCCCAAAAGAGCTCTAGAATACTCAACAAAAGCTTCAGTAATAGTGTTTGGGGTATTACAATCCACACCCTTGCCATCTTTAATAGCTACCACTTTCTTTATGAACTGTCTGAGCTTAATGTATCTATGAAAGTAAGCAGAGTTCTCATCCCCTACTTTTAGCCAGTTTATCTTTGCCTTTTGTCTCAGTGAAGCATAATAATCCTTCCCGACTTTACCAAACTCCTGAAAAATTGTCATCTCTAAAGCTTTCAATTCCTCATTCTCATTCATCTTCAGTCTGCAGCTTCTTTTGAAAATCCTCAAGAGCTGACTTCAAATGCAGGTGTCTCATGTCTAAATCAACATAAGACTTCTTATTCAGAATTCTCAACTCATGTTTTAACTTCCTCAAATTCACCACCATTCTATACGTAGGAATATCAGTCACATTAGTATCCCAGACACCTTTCACTATTTCCCCAAAATTCTCATGATCTGCTCATATATTCAAAATCTGAAAGGTCTTCTCTTCTCTTTCTATGGTGCAAACAAATGCACCATGACAGGACAATGATCAAACGACATTTCTAGCATATAATGGGTATAAGAAAGAGGAAAATGCATTGCCCATTCTTCATTTATAAGAGTTCTATCAATCCTTCTATAAACTCTATTCTCCCTACTTTGTTTATTGTTCCATGTGTAGGTAGCCCCTACTTTATTTAAATTTGTAACACTACAAAACCGAACCAATCTCTAAAGCCAGCAATTTCCGCATTGGTGATACTGCTGCCCAATCTATCTTCAATATTTAGAGGGCAATTGAAATCTCCAGAAATGACCCAAGAATCAGTCATCTTGCCACTTATTAATTTCAAACCCTTCCATCTATAGTTCCTCCCTAAAATCAGCATAATTCATTCCATAGACCATATTCATGCAAAAAGATCTATTCACAGCAGTATTATTTACACTTATATGAATGTATTGTTTGGTAATATTCACCTGAAAAAACTTGGAAGCCACGCAACCAAGATTCTCCCTCCTTTGCAACAATGAAAATTAGTTGCAACACATTATCCCTGAAACGTTGAATTATGAATCCTAAGGAAGTTTTGAGACTTGATCTTAGTTTACAATAAGCACACAAACCAATCCTATTCTACAAAAGGAAATAATTCACATCCTTTTGCTTCTCAGGGCCATTCAAGCCCCTAACATTCCAAATTAGGATGTTATCCATGATCTGGGTCTCATCCACCCCCGTTCTAGGAGCAGCAACCAAATCCTCATCATTTGTCCCATCAAAGTTTCCAAACATCAGTCCGTCCTTTTGTAAGCTATCAAAAGAGTTTCCGGTAGGAAATTGAACATTACTTCTAGCTACTGTTCTTGTCTTCCTATGAGAGTATATCCATCCTTCTTACTCCCCTTGAGCACTTACAAACTCCATAGGATTCTTAGCTTGCACCTCAGGAACTTCCAATTTCTTTTGTGCCTGCACTATCTTGGGTCTCCACACTTTTTTTACCATTCTTACAGTCTCTAGATCCATGACCCAGATTTTGACAAACCTCACACTTCAATGGCTTCCACTCTTACACCACTTTTTAACATATGCATGCACCATTCTCAGAAACAAATTCAATATTCTAGTCAAAAACTCCATTAACTTCCACCTCCATTAAGTATCTAGCATATGAAAATATGTCTTTCATCTGTGTAGTAGAATCAGCTCTAATTGGAGATCCAATCAATCCCACAATCTTCTCTAAGCAGGATTTTCCCTAGTACTTTAAAGGCAAATTCGGCAATTGAACCCACACAGGGACCTTTGTAATCTCAAACACATCAAATTCCATCCCATCCTCCCATTGTTTCAAGAACACTGGTTTCTTATCAAACATTACATGTATAGAATTTAGTGCCTTTTCCTTTGTTTCCACATTCAAGAATCAAATTACGAAACTACCCTTTTTCAATGGAATCACCTTGTCTTCATTCTTATCACCCCATATTCTCTTACAAAAACCCATAAAAGATTCAAATAAGGTTTACTACCCATGACATATAACAACAACCCCTAATTTCCAGTAACCTAATCCATCAAAAACATCATCCAAAGATAATTGCAATTGAGGTTTCGAATTGCTTACCTCAATTTCAATACCATAATATGCAGGAGCCGCAGTTACGTTCAACCATTCATTCAATTGCGATTTCTAACGAGACCCCTCAATCAACTCTTGAATCGATTGGGTTGGAGACAAGATGAAATTCTCCAGTTCGTTAGCATCATCGAAGTTCAATTAAGGAATACCCTCTCCAGTCATTCTTGATTTTGTCTTCGAAACCGTGTTTAATGGATTCACCATCTCAATTCCTTCACAAATCTCAAGTTTCTAATGGTTTTCTTGCACTCTAGCTGAATCCTTGTTCACTCGTTTCCTCGCCATGGTGGAGGGTTAGAGAGAGAAGCACTCCCTAGAGAGAGAAAAGTTGGGACTTAGTTCTTCTTTTGTTGATTGCGATATTCTCCTCCTCGAAATCAAAATTGAAACTTTAAAGGTGAGTATGTGGTGGTTCCGTGGGTTTTTTTTTTATTTTTTATTTTTTTTATGGTATATTTGTGGGTTTGATTTTAGAGGTGGGGTTTGTAGTTGGTTTTGGCGGTTTTTTTGGATTTGTTTTATGGTGAGTTTGTGGGTTTCAATGTTTTTTTTTTTTTTTAAATTTTGAGTTTGTTTTTAGAGGGAGCTTTTATTAGTGTCTGGTGATTTTTGTGGTGGTTTCGACAAATTCTGGTGGTGTTGGGTGGGTGGATGGTGGGCTTCATTAGTTTCTAGTGGGTTGGTGGCTGGGTTAGGTGGCTAGTGGTTGGGTTTTTGGTGGTTAGGGAGGATGTGTGGTGGGTGGGTGTTGTTGGTGGTGATATGGTGGTTGTTGGTGTTGTATTTGTTGGGATGGTGGTAATTAGCTCTCTTAATTATTTGTATATTACTTTAATTATTATCCGTTAAAAGTTTTGTCTTGGAAAATGTGCAAGGCATTTTGTTGCACAAAATAAGAAACAAAGGTAGTATTAATAAACAGTTAAAGTTGATAGATAAATAATAGTGCTAAAGATTAAATTGTATCAATTATTCACATAGGAAGGGAGTATCTATATATAATTAAACGTTGACCTAACTCATTTAATCAAACGTATCTTATCAATTTATCGTGTATATGTAAACATGTCAAAACCCTTAACATTCGGGTGTTTTTTAAGTGTCTAATTTGCGTCGTTATAATAATAAAAAGGTTAAGCTCATTTATAAGACTAATCATCAATTCCACAATTTATTATTTATTTTTCTCAAACACGTTAAATTGTGTGAGTTTCAGGTTAAATATCTTAACACTAACCCAACTGATATAATTAAATGTGTCGTGTCATGATGTGTTGACTTGTTTGATTAAGGACATGTTCTTTTTTTTTTTTTTTTTTTTTTTGCTGAAATTAAATTATTTTACTGAAATTATAATTATATTTTCTCCTTTGAAATTATTTTTACTATACTTAGGTCCTGTTCACTTCACCTTAAAAAAATAATATTAAGTAAAAATAATTTCAGTTCAGTAAAAATAAGTTTAGTTCAAAAAAATTAATTTCAGTTCAGTAAAAATAATTCAGTTCTGTAAAATTCAATTTTCTTAAAGAAGCATTATAATCGAAAATCAGTAAAAATAATTTCAGTTCAGCAAAAATAATTTCAGTGAAGTAAAATTAATTTAAGTTCAGTAAAAATAATTTAAGTTCAGCAAATATAATTTTGTTTCAGTAAAAATAATTTCAGTTCAACAAAAATAAGGTGAAGTGAACGAGGCCTTGTTTAAATGATTTATCCACAGTTGAAATTTTTTAATGGTAAAAACTTATTTTTTATTGATCAACTATTATATTCTTGTTTTTGCAATGTTACTAAAATATACTGATTCGAACTTATTATTACTGAACTGTAATTATTTTTGCTTAATTGAACTTTGTTTACAGAATTGAAATTGTTTTTTTTTACTGAACAACTGGGCATTACTCCCTCCATCTCATAATAATTTACATTGCACATTGGACTTTTATTTTTTCAACATTACATATTTACTTTGACCATTTAGTAACGTAATAAAAAAATATGTTGTTAAATAGGTGTATATAGAACTTCGTATTTTGATAATGTCATTTTTTATAATATTTATAACTATTATTTAATGATATATATTTAAACAACGCTTTTTAGTATTGCCATACTACACCGTGCAACAAGCTGACACACACAACAACACTGACCGGGTTTCCTTGATCTGACGAATAGCCTCTGACCAGGTAACCTCTGACTGAGTAACCCCTAACTGATTAAGTAATCCGAACCACACCGTATAAAGCTAGCCACATATGAAAATTTATGATATTTAAAAGTATGCATTGATATATGTATCAAATTTGACTGTATTAATTGTTGTAAAGCAGAGTGATTATGTAAATAAGGCAAGAGAATAGAGCCTCAAGTGCCAATACAAGTGGCAAACCCTTGACACTAATATGTGTTTTATGATGTCTGATGATCGTTACGTGTCAACTTTTGCCGGCTCAAACTTAGGGGGCGTTTGGTATCAAATTAATAAAGGTAACAGATTAGAAACAAATTAGGGGGGGGGGGGGAAGGGTAATATATAGTATTACCCTTACTAATTGTTTGGTATCACTAAGGAAACGTAATCAATTAAAACCAATCTGTTTCCTCTTGTTTGGCATAAATATTTTGGAAAGAAATAGTTTTCCTTTCTTTTTTTTTTTTTTTTTGTTGTTGTTTTTGCTAATGCTACATATTATGCAATGTAAAGCAATACTAATTACCATAAAATGTCATATGCTAGATATAGGCAAACTGGCAAAGTCACGTAAATTGTAGATTACGAAATCATTGAAATTCTTGCTTTTCGAGAGGAAAGAAAAACATTCAAAATTTATTGAAATATTAACTTTAACAACTTGGAACAAAATTTTCTACATCTTCTTCATCACTCTGGACATTCAATGGTTGTTATCAATCTCTTGGTCCATACCTTTCATAGCATCAACGAACGACTCACTTGCATCTCCCACTACAACAAAGCAACAAAAAAAACCATATTAACAAGTTGACAACCTAGCTTACAAACTGAACCACACACGCACATAAAAAAAAAAAAACAACACAAAAGCACCAGATTTCTCCATACTACCCATATTTCATAATATTATTAAAAAATAGATTCGCACTCAAGTCAATTAAAAAAAAAAACGTGAACTACTCACTTGGAGAGTTGCAAAAATAAAACTTTGTTAGCCAAAAAAAAGTTTACATCCTAATCACCATGTCACACTACCACGTTGCCTGCCACATTAGCAGGGATCTCCCACGTGGTAGCGGGGGGGGGGGGGGGGTAACAACAGTATGCAGGGATCAAAAGCTGAGGATCAACAGAAGGGAGTGGGAGCAACAACAATCTGTCAAAAAAAAAAAAAGAGCAGCAAAAATCATCAATTAGCAATAGGAACAACCCGCTTAGTACCAGAAGAAGCATTATGATTGTTAACAGGAGTAGAATTCTTAACAGGGCACCCATTGGTTAAACCCTAAACCAATTAACCACAACAATTACAGGATATAATAGCAATATATACCAATAAATTCAGCAGAAAATTAACGAAATTTGAGAAATATAAACCCTAAGAAAGAGAAAAGAAAATTTCAATCGAACAAGCAAGTAGAGAATTCAAACCAAAAAGCGACGAAATTGATATCGTATTAAGACTATGAACCCTAGAAATTGAACAAGAGAAATGTCAGGTAATTATGAAATCAAAAATAGGCAAATTAAATAACAATCAATGCATTTCAAGATAAAAAATACAAACAATCAAAATCTAAATCAAAATTATACAAATTCAACATTAATTTCAACACTAATTCAAAATCTGGGGTTTCCTTAACAAAAAAAATTGATACATAACAAATCTGTTTGTTAAGATTGTTGATTTGAGAAAATTTGAGGTAAGAAAATAGATCAAATTGAGCGAAAATCCGGAGATTTGCTCGATCAAATTTGGGAATTTTTTGAAGAATTATGGAATGAAAGGAGAGAGAAGAAGGTAGAGTGATGAATTTTTGGGTTAGAGGAAAGTAACGTGATCTATTTCCTCAGTTTTTACACCGGAAACAAAATGATGAAATGGATTACCACCAAGAAACGGATATTGTTACTTTAATGATTAACTAAACAGATTCAAACAGAAACAGTAATCTAATTCCGTTTTCTTCCTTATAATAAACCCATACCAAACACCCCCTTAGGTGTAACACCTTAAGTTATGGCCCCGCCCCCTTGGTTAATGAGCCTTATATCAGAAACTCCCATAGTCCCATTCACCATTAGAAAGAGGAGAGAGAAAGAGCAAGAGAGAGAAAATCCGTGCGAAATTCGTGAAACCATGAGCAAAAAACAGAAAATTCAGGACGATTCTAAGGTATGCATGTTTCTCTCTTCCTCCAATTTATATTTTTCGGTTTGCTATTGTTTTTGGTTTATTTTCACTGTTGTTGTTTGTTAATTGTAAATTGTTTATTGAATTTTCGATTTGCTGGCAGAATAAATAAGAATAAGTGCTGCTGTAATTTACATGTACTTATAATTGGTGATTTTGTTATAATTCAGATGCAAAATTCTGATGAATAGCATTTTTATTGATTTTTTTTTTTTTTTTTCTGTTTTTTTTTTTTTTTTCTGGGTAAGCACAATTTATGTGTTTAATTTGGTCTATTTGTTGTTTGTAGTTGTTGTAAACTTGTTGATTGTAAATTGTTCATTTTCTCATTGATTTTTTTTATTAATTTATTCAAAAATTTTAAAAAAGAGATTGATGAATTCATACTTGGATTGGTCTCGGAAGTAATTTATACTCAATTTTAATCTGTTTTCACAAGTAAAAATCAACTTCAATTAGTATAAATTATTTAAGATTAGCACAAATAAGGTGAATAGATGGAATAAAGTCTTGGTTTTACTCTATTACAAATTGATCATCTATTTCATTTCTACCCTGTGTTTTACCAACTACTCGTATTATATACGAAGTATATGGGTATTTTTTTTCGAGTCTCAAGGAGACAAAGATATACTAAAATACTCCTTTCGTCCCAAAATGATGTTCTTGACTTTTTCATGGTCAAACTTTTCGGTTTTTGTTGTAAATAATTGGCTATGATATTTAAAGTCTATAGCAATTCTGTTTGTCAGGAATTGGTTGAAGAAGAAGGTAGAATTATTAGTTTTGGGTGTGATCTTGAGACCTAGAAAATATGTAGGAGTGTAGAACCTTTTGTTTTCACTTGAGCTTTACCATGTTAAGTTGATCATTATTTAGTGCCCAATTCAGATACTCGAATTGACACTCGAACATTGGCATGCTTGGACATTTCATTTTTTTGCTTTATTTTTTCATAAAAAAGCCATGTTTCACACACGAGTCCGATTTACATAGGCTATATGAAATAATTAATGGATCAGCTATTGATTGCGTTGGTAAATAATCAAAGAAATCAAAGATCTCTATTTACACGTGTTGTATCAGTTATTAATTACATTGCTAAATAATCGAAGATTTCAATTCAGAAGATTGGGTTAGCTATTGATTACGTTACTAAATAATTGGAGATCATTAACTACACGCAATTAGGTTATAGCTACTGCTGTGCCGTTAGACTCTCATGGGTGGTGGGCGTAAATATCGGAGAATTGTGTGATAGGCTATACTTTACGTGATTTATGTACATAATTTTCTTTTGGAGGACTTAGTTAGTGTATATAATGAATGCGATTTAATGCTGTAATAGATTTTGCTGTTGGTATATCTTTGCTTAGTTGATCTTGGTGACATATTGTGCTGTGTGTTCATTACTTGCCATCTGTTGTCTGTTGGTTATTCAGACATCAAAATTGCTTACTTTATGCTTAGACCCAAACATCATATCTAGTGCAAGTATGAACTTTGCTAGCTTCAAATTGCTCTATCTACCCTTTTTTGGTGCACTGAAGTCTTACCTGGATATTCTTGTCTGTCTCTGCTCATATGAAGTGTTGATTTTGCATTGACCTAGTGACCTGGATTACAGAATTCCTTTAGATGAACTGTGTGTTTGAACAACAATGCCATTTCTTTGCTCATTGTCTTGATGGCTTTTTACCTTCACTATCATGCTTCATGTGAACCTACTATATTTCAGCCTCTTTTTTTTTAATAAAAAAATAAAAAAATTTGAACTGTGTTTATACAGGCGTTTGCATGGTAAGGTTCTAAGGTCTGCTAGGTTTTATTCAAAAGAGACATCTACATGAATTTTTTAGCTTACGTTGGCATTGGATCAGCTATTAATTATGTAGTTAAATTATTTAAAATCTCAATTCGTAAGCATTTGTCAGCTATTGATTACATTGCTAAATAGTTAAAGATCTCAATTTACTAGCATCTAGTTAATAGCTACTGCCGTACTGTTAGACTCTTGCATGGTGGCGGGAGTGATTATTGGATAATCGAGTGGAAGGCTATACTTTGCGATGTGCATAAGTTCCTTTTGTGAGGCTTTACTTACATTATGAATTGCAGTTTAAGGCTGTGACTAGATTTTGCTGTTGGTATGTCTTTGCTTAGTTGAACATGGTGACAAATCATGCTCAGTGTCCATTACTTTTCATGCTTTGTCTGTAGGTTATTTGGATGTCAAGGTCATATTTAATGCGATCGAGTTACTTTGTTTGCTCCAAATTGGCCTATCTACCCTTTTTTGGTGCACTGAATATCTTTACCTAGAAATCCTTATCTGTCTGTTGATATGAAGTGTTGATTTTGCATTGACCTAGATTACAAAATTCCTTTGGATGCACTGTGCCTGAGTAGCATTGCCATTTTGCTCATTCTTTTGATGACTTTTTTAATGCAGGGAGTTTACATCTACATGAATATTTTCTGCTTCCCCACCCCCCCCCCCTCTCCTTCCTTCCACAATGTGCAGCTGTACTTAGTATAATGTATAGAGTACATTGTATTTATTTTCCGTAAAGAAATTTGAGTGAAAAAATGCTTGCACATATCATGTTTAGAGGTTTTGTTATTATTGTTATATTGCTCATGTCATTGTTATAACTTGTATATGCATAAATCTTACTAATGCAGAATAATGATACCAAAAATAATTGGAAAATTTGTAATTGTTATTCTGTTGCTCTACTCGGTTCAACTTACTATTCTTTGTGCCTAGTGATATGAATAGAAAACATAGATTATTTGATCAATGGATTGAGTTGAATATGGTCAAACGAAATGTTGAGATGTTCAATGAACAAGATGCTAAAGGACAAGGTTTGTTCTTTTAGACAGCAACAAGCTGTGATTGCCTTGGCTTTGGCTATGCTTTTCTGGAACAGAAATGGAGAAGTAATTTGTTTTAATCTAATTGTTCATCCTTTTTGAACTGTAGCCAAGGCGTGGTGCCATCGACCTGTATGCTGCACAGTGTGGTAAGTGCCAAAAGTGGAGATCAATTGCTACAAAGGAAGAGTACGAGGAACTGCGATGCAAGTTTATGGATGACCCATACACCTGTGACAAACAACCAAATGTGACGTGTGATGACCCAGCAGACCTTGAATGTGATGCAACCAGAACTTGGGTTATTGACAAGCCTAATCTTCCAAAGACTCCAGCAGGATTCAAGAGGGAACTCATCCTCAGATCAGATTATTCTAAGCTGGACTCACATTACTTAACACCAACCGGGAAGAAAGTGAGGTGTCATGGAGAAGTAGTGCAATTTTTGGAGAAGCATCCAGAATACCGACACTTAAAGCTGGATGACTTCAACTTTACTGTTCCGAAGATACTGGAGGATACTATTCCCCCTGAGGTGAGGAGGAAGCGTGCAGAAAAATCTGCGAGCAAAAAGGATAATGATTTTGATGGTAAGAGGAAGAATTGTAACAATTAGTAGGCTAAGTTGTTGACATTGTTGTTGCTCTTCCTGCTTCAACTTTTTATCCATATCTTAGAGAACAATGAAACCTCAGAAGTGGTAGGTATCTAGGGTAGTAGAACTTGCTTTTGGAAATGTCTGTAATGTGCCATTTGTATAATTTGGCCTTAGATAAATCTGTTAAGCTGAATTTTCGAGTTACTGTGCATGCTTATTATATGTAGCATCAGATTTCTTCCCATATTTGCATTCTGGAACTGCTTGATTCTCGCCGTGGTGGATTATGATTTCCTTTTTTTGCCTGCTTGATGTGTATATTTATCATGTTTAACAATTGGAGGCACTTTGGGGGGCATGCTTAGATTAATGTATGATGACACTCAAGTAAAAATCTGATGAAATAGGTCTTTACTTGAGTTTTATCATACATTTATGGGAAGATTATAGACATATATTTTTGGTATGTAGATTTATATCCCTCATTATTTGTGTCATTGCCAAAATTTAATATTTAGTGTATCGTAAAATTTGCATTTGTGAAGGAACATAATTTTTATTTTATTATTATTACTAGGGTAAATATAAGTTGATATACTGGATCAACTTGTATTGTCAATCTACAAGATAAATACGACTTTTTCATTATTTACTATTGGGCATATTGGTAAAAGTGCGATGCTGATTAGGCAATATTGCTATATCAGCATTCCTCCGCTGCCATTGTCGTAGTCGTAACTTTCTCTTTCCTCACTCCTTTGCTGAACAACAGCGCTTCTGACTTTTTTCAAGACGAGCTCACTCAGCGATTCCAAATGCGAAAGCACTCCACCACTACAACCACTATCATCTTTTATTTCTTCTCCTTTTGTCACTGACTTCAATTCTTCAACCATTTTCAAAAATCAAGCACAATGGAAGCTTCAATGAAGGACATGGTCATCCCTACACTTTTGGGGTCAACCATGCCCTTAATTTCACCCTTTATTCACATGATTTTTATTTAAGATCGGGAAAGTTGGGTGGAGATCAAGGAGGCTACAATGGTGGTGGTATCAGAGGAAGCTTCAATGGTGGTGGAGATGGGGAAGCTTCAATGGTGGTGGATAGGGTTGTTCAAAGTGTCGTTTAGACTGCACCAAACCTTAATTTTGCGGTTTGGTGCGGTTTGCGATTTGAAAATTGCGGTGCAGTTTTTTGAAAATGACCAAACCACATGCGATTCCAAAAAAATATTAGACTAAATCGCACTTTGATGTGGTTTGCGGTTTTTATACTATATTTTTATTAGAGATATATAAATGAACTAAAAAAATATGAGCTAATCTTTGACTATTAGCTAATTAAAGATTAAAAAAAAGCTTAATATTTAAATTATAAATAATTAATCTCAAAATAAAATAAAAGTTTTGTTTGAAAAAAAAAACAATTATAATTTTAAAATATGGGTAAACTACAAACCGCACCGCACCGCACCGAACCACATTTTGCGGTGCGGTTTGGTGCGGTTATGTTAGAAGTGTGGTTTGGTGCAGTTTGAAAAAAAATACAAATCGCAATTTTCCCAAATCGCATTGCGAACACCTCTAGTGGTGGAGGTCGGGGAAGCATTAATGGAGAAAAAAGGAGGAAGCTTTTCAATGGTGGTGTCAAACTGTTAGTAGATGGTTGCAACAACTGCATATGCAAAGGTAGTAATGATGGCATATAGGGTTTTAAATCATTTGAATGACTAGCTAGTGACGAAGTGCGAATCTGAGCTGGCGAAAACTTCTGTTCATTTTATTTACAGAACACCACTAGATTGACAATTTTCGTTGATCTATTATATCAGTTGGACTAGCTAATAATTTGATAATCATTATATACTGCCCTTCTCATTGAAATATATCTCATTCTCTTTGAAAATATAGAATTGAGAAAAATAGTTGGTTGCTATTTCCAAAAAATGTGCATAAATACTAACTAATTGAGGTTCCATATGCTTAGGCTTACCGTTTGATTAAAGTAAAAAGAAAAATGATTAGTTTATTTCTTGTTTATTGCATATATTGGAAGATTTTTTTTATGTGATTTTTTTATTTACAAAAGAAATCTTCCCTTTTTTTTTTTTTTTTTTTTTTTTTTTTTTGAAAGAAGTCCTAAATGACACTATATATCATTATTTAAAGCCATACAACATCTATAATTGACAATCAACAAAAATGAAAATAGATCTAACAAAACAAAACAAGAATTGATTGGGGAAGGACTAAGAATCTAAATACTCCCTCTGATTTTTTAATTTGCATCACTTGGTGATGTGCGGAGTTTTAGGAAAGTAATATAATATTGTGAGTGATGATTAAAGTAAGAGAGATAAATTATATGATATAGTATAAAGTTACCAAATAAGGAAATGATAACAAAATATATAAACAATTACATACACCTTTGGCAACAAATACATTTAACAAAAATAATAATTTCTTTTATTTTAGTATCATATACTACTGTTATCAGTGGCGGAGCCAGGATTTTCAACCGGGGGACAATCTACAAATGTCTCATAATTTAAAAAAAAAAAAAAAAAAAACTTAATCAAGTATAATGTGTACTACTTAAAATTCAACAACCTAAAAATCCAAAATGGGAAGTCATACGATACAAGATAGATAAAAAAATGATAACATAATCTTTGGGTTTCATTCTTTTAAACATGAATTATTGTCAAAAATTGGGTTGATTTCCCCATTGCTTAGACTTACTTGAATTAGATAAACTATTTTACATTTCATTAAATTAAATTGAAATATATGAATCAATTACCAAATCGTATGTTAAAACTATGGTGTTTCGAATAATGTATAATTATGTAAATTTCAATTATAATAACTTAACAAACTTTAAGAATTATCATTAAACAAACAAAATAAAAGTGAAATCACCATGAACATCCTCAAATTGTGAAGATTAGTCCATACATGACACTGTAGAACCAAACACATACATGGAGAGGTTGTTATATACATGCACTCGGGTGTACCGTACACCCATGAGTACCCATGAGTATTTATTCTCATTTTGATGATTGTTTTTCATTTTATCATCCAATGAAGAGCAAAAACTAACCTTAGGTTAGTTGGGTGTACGGTACACCCGAGTATATAAAACAAATTCTACATATACATTAGATATTAGTAGTGATTACTTATTTACTCACATTCATTTTATCATCCAATGAAGAGCAAAAACTAACCTTAGGTTAGTTGGGTGTACGGTACACCCGAGTATATAAAACAAATTCTATATATACATTAGATATTAGTAGTGATTACTTATTTACTCACATTATTCATTATACCAAGTCATAATCTAATAATTTTAACCCAATAAATATTAAAATAAAATTGAAAACTAAACAAAAATCTATTGTATAAAATATCAAAATATAAGGTGAAAAAAAAACATACATACAACACTTTCTATTTTTTTTTTCTCTCCTCTCTGATTTGTGGATTAAAGTTTCTCGCCATATTTCATCTTCTCCCTCCTTTTTTATCCAACAAATCTAATATTATTTTCATTAATTTTCACATACAAATCCCCTCCTCCTCCCTACTTATAAATCCCCCTTTATTTTTTCTGTTAATTTAAAGTAAAATTTAAACATTTTTTTTTTAAGAAATAGGGGCTGTCCCCCCTCCCTCTGCCCATGACTGTTATTGATATGAGATGTACTCAATATCGAAAAATATATGTGAGATATATTTTTCATATTGATATTATTTGGATAATAATATATATAAGATTATTCATGTTAATATATTATTTAATGAATATATCTTATGTTACCATAGATTTATAAATACTCGATCTACCTATTAATGAAAAATAATCAGGTCATACTCTTTACCTTAACCCTAAAGTTCTCATGGTATCAAGCACAGTTTAGATATTGGAAGCATTCACAAAAATTTCCCCCCTACTCAGGCTATAAAATTAAACACACCGATGGGTTGAACCATTTGCCAAAATTATAGATTTTTTTTTATACTTGAGTAAGTTAGAAGGTGTTTAAGGATCTTTTGTTATTGTTTGTTGTTGAAGACTTTGATGATCATGCGTGGCTTTTGTCACTATCGAGATTAAGAATAAATTATTAGTGGGCTCATGGTGTCTTGCACCTAAGCAATGATGAAAATAAGGAGTGTAAAACATGGAAGAACCATATTTTCTTACCAAAAAATATAGGGAGTTTCAGCTTTCCTTGTGTCGTGAGATAGGATTTGTGTAGCTGTTGTCAAAAAAAAAAAAAAAAAAGAGATAGGATTTGTGTATTAGTTATCCTTGTGCTGTGAAATAGGGTTTGATGGTTCCCCTTGTGTCGTGGGACAAGGAATCGGTTTAAATCATAATGATTCCTCTTTAATTCCTTTCATTTTGTGAGATACTTATTTGATCTTACAATTTTGTTTTTGGTATTATTCGTCTTAGGTGCATGGGCATGAAGGAGAGAATTATTTGGCATCAGGTGAGTATTAACAGCAGAAAAAAATTGAAAAAGTTAATACTAAAAAATAATTATGTATTTGTTAATTTTTATACGGATTTTTTTGGAAATAATCATCAATTATTCCACCAACATTTTTTTTTGAATTTTACCACCTCCTACTATCTTCAAAAACATTAAATATTCCCATAAGATTGCCCAATCCTCATCATGCATGACTTCATTGTGTGTTCTTCTCTCTATATTCTCATGTTAAATTACGTTTGGAAAAATTGCCCCAATAATCCCACCTTTGGGCCGTCCGCTAAAAATAATCCCATATTTGGATTATTTTTAAATAATCCCACCTTTACCCCTAATCTGCTCCCAACGGTCCCAAGTGACCGGCTACCTGTTAAAAAGGTAATTTTTTTTTTGGGTTTGAAGTGCACGTGTCACAATACAATTTGTCCAAAATTTTTAATAAAAAAATGAAAAAAAATTCAGCCAGCCGCCCCCACCACTAGCCCCAGCCACCGCACTTGGTCGCCGATTTGCAGCAACCATAAGATCGGAGCTCGCAAACATCAGATAGGAGCTCTCCAAATTGAAGCAACCATCAAGGAGGCCGAACTCCACCACGGAAAGGGGAGGGAGGCCGAGAGGCCGAAACCCACCAAACCAATTTCGATGCGGCTGGAATCGGGGCAAGGTTTGACGCGGAATCGGAGCAGGGGAATTTAACACGGCTGGAATCGAGGGATGGGGGAGGTCGGTGCAGCCGGAGGGGGGCGGGGGATGTCGGCAAAGCCGAAATTGGGGGATAGGGGAGGTCAGCGAGGCCAGAATAGGGGGATGGGGGTGGTCGGATTCGTGGGACAATTGGATTCCTGAGACAAGGACGTCGCACGCACCGGAATCGGTGGCTGGGGAGGTTGGCGCGCCGGGATCGGTGGCCGGGGAGGTCGGCGTCGCGGGATCGGTGGCAGTGGAGGTGGTTTGGCTAGTGGGTGGTTTCTAATATTAATTAATTGTTTTTTTAAAATTTTTTTTTTTTTTTTTTTTTTAATTTTATTATTTGGACTAATTGGGTGCCGACACGTGCCAAGTTACTTGCTATAGCAAGTTAAGTGACCGATTGGGACCATTAAAAAAGATCGGGGGGGGGGGGTAAAGGTGGGATTATTTAAAAAAACTTAAAGGTGGAATTATTTTTAGCGGATAGCCCAAAGGTGGGATTATTTCGGGCAATTTTTCCATTACGCTTTTATCAATATACATTAAAATTGGGTTAGGGAGAAGCATTTGGTAGATTCATTATAGTTCTAGCTCACATGAAGATAATCAAGGATTAACATGTTCAATTATAATTTGTTCTCAAATTTGGGGAAATTTTCAGTAAATTGATATAATTTTCTAAATCAAGCCATATTTACATTGATTAATTCTATATTGAACTAATATATATATATTTAATTCAGGATTATAAATCATAATTTAGAAAAAAAACGATTAAATTTAAGAAATCCCCAAAATACGTGTGAACCCTAATATTTATTTCAATAGTTAAGTATAATTTTTAAACAATATTATCAATTTTGGTATTAATTTAAGACATAATACATAAAAATGATGCAAATTAGTCTCACTTCATAAATTAATCACTAAAACCAATCCCTGTATTTCATTTAAAAACCCAAAATGAAGAACACCATCATGTAATTAGCCCCAATTTCATAAAATAGGAACTTCATTTTTTTGTTTTATTTAATTTAAGTTTGCAATTAAAAACAGAAGAACAAAGGGAAATAAACGAAAAAAAATAGAAATTATTTGTCGATGGGAGAGGTGAATATTGATCCGAAAATCAACAAACACAAGGATAAGTGTTCAAGCCTAATTCTATACATGGAAATCCACCAAGAATTAAACCAAAACCAAGTCTAATTAACTAAAAGAATCCACCTAATGTACTAACTCTAAACGAATGTTTTAACTAAAACAAACAAAACAACCATTGATCGCAACCAATTAAAGAAAGTGTTTACACTTCAATTTTATGTGTTTGATAATCTAAAATTTGCGTGTGTGTACAACCCTATTTATAAGATTATCTAGCTTAGAAAGATTAGGACAAGTCCCTAATTCAATCCGAACTAAACTAGAATTCTACTTGGCCTTGGAGACCAAGTTACACAGTTTTGGCAACTAACAATCCATACGATTTGCTAAGTTGTCTAATCTAACTAGGACTCTTCTAACAGCCTTCCTTATTTAAATCCACACGCCAAAAATAAGTTATAACCAACTAATATATCTTGACAACTTAACTGACTAATATCAAATCATAACAAACTAAAAAACTTTACACAAACCTAATGCTTGAACCAAGAAAAACCCTTTCAAGTGAAAGGTAAATACTTATAGCTAAAATCTAAGTAAACTAATTGAAGAAATAATCCAATTAAATCCAAAAAAAGGTACTAGACAAACCGTAGCTTTGCTTTGATAACGAAGAAAGTGCGCGTTGCTTGCTAGGCTTGCATCAATGTTTAATTAGGGACAAGCTTTTCTTTATGCATAATAAGCAAATCCTAGAAGTTCTCCATGCCTGTATTCATATCAATAGGACCCACAATGATGTCATATAACAGGCTTTTGGAAATCTGGTTGGAAAATTTAATATTTTTGGAAATAGTTGGTGGTAATTTTTTTTTAAAAAAATATTATTGGTAGTGTTATTACTAAAAAAAAAAAAAACTTTCCATACATATTTGTCGCAATTTGTTAACTTTTATACCAATTTGTTGTAAATGATAATTTTTATACCAATGTGTCATTAAAAATGCTGACTTGTATACCAATGTGGTCAATTGACCCACCTTTAATTTCATGCTTATATTCAAATCAGATAACACCAAAAACTCATAATCGTAATACATTACAAACTGATTTTTTTTTAAAAGATAATTATTATAGTGAAATGTATATAATATAAACAGTAACAAAAGATATAATGAATCTTTGCCTTGAGAAAAAAAAAATATTAGTATCACAATAATCGTAATTTCCAAATTTATAAACGTAATTTTCCCAAATTGATAGTGTTTAGGGTAAAAATACTCTAGACACGTGGACAAATCAGAAAGGGACACGTGTCAAGCCTGAACAGGTCCACATGGGCCACTCACCATCTGGCACGTGTCAGCCTCAAATATCAGCTAGAATTGCGGCCTTCAAGGCCCAATTCCCGAGAAAGCCGCAAAATCGCGCAGCCTACCAAATCTTGGTCAGAGTGACCTAAGAGAGGGCACATTTTCCAATGACCCTATAAATAGGGAGATATCTCCGATTTTAGGACACGTTCAATAATTTATTACAATACCCTACATTCTCTCACATCAGATAAAACACCTGATCTCGGAATCCGAGAAGATCTCACTTTACTTTCCGCACCTTTTCACGTTCTCCAACGCGTTCTAACTTGATCGTCGAAGGCGAAGCTCCAACCACCCGGAGTCTCCGTTGTTTTGCAGGTACAGGCGCCACCTGACCGGTCTTCGAGCTGTAACTCTCCCGAGGGACAAAAACACCCAAAACATTTGGCGCCGCCTGTGGGGAGAGTACCTCAAAGATGGTTCAAGAGTCTGTACCACTGCTAGACCCCAGCCGTCCTACGGTTGATGGGGAGGTCTTTACAGACCATGAAGACGACCAAGATGTGGACGTCGAAACGTATGTGGCCTCTGACAGGTCACTCATAGCTAAACACATCCATTCCAGGGATAAGCTGGAGCGAGTAAACAATGAAGCTGGTGCCAGCAAGACTGCTAGACCACCTCCTGGTAATACCAAGGCGGCAGGAGGTCAAGCTCCAGTAACCCGAGACGAACTAATGAAATTCATGACAAGTTTCAAGGGTGAGATCAAGGGTGATAATGATGGATATTTTTTATACAAAGATCATTCAAGATCTATTGGTTTTAGCGTCAGAAAATCAACAAAGAGAAGAGATAATAATGATTCACTGTATGAGTTTTATTTTAGATGTTCTAAGGAAGGACAGACGAAGGGTAAAATGAAGATTGCAGGTGAACAAAATTTAGTAGAAATACCCATATTGGGTAAAACTGATGAAAGAAAGAGAAAAGAAAGGGAAGTAAATGAGACAAGAATTGGATGCAAAGCTCATATTCGTTTCAAGAAAAATGCAGAAGGTAGATTTACTGTTCTTACACATGAGTTGGAACTTAATCATGAATTGGTAATAATAGTTCAACGACATCATCTAAGATCAGAAAGGCAAATATCAGCTCCAATGGGTGAGCTAATTGAGAGCATGATTGAGAGTGGTATTCAATCAATGGATGCTTATAATTATATAAGCAATGAAGCTGGAGGAGAAGAATGTGTAGGTCATACTAAGAGAAATCACCTTAACTGCGTATCAAGGGTGAAAATGAGTATGGTTGAAGGTGGAGACATGCAGAATGTATTAGACACCCTTCAAGAAAGAGCATATCAAGATCCTTCATTCTTTTATAGACTGAAATTTGGAGAAGAAAATAATGTTGTGAGCTATTTTTGGCGTGACTCTCAAATGCTTGAAGATTTCAAAGCTTATGGTGATGTTTTAATCTTTGATACAACATACAGAACAAACAAATATGGGTTGATATGTGCTCCATTTGTTGGTATAAACAATCACTGGAGAACAACAATGTTTGGATGTGCATTCATAACTGATGAAAAGACTGAAACATTTGTTTGGTTGCTTTCAATTTTCAAAAAGTCAATGTGTGGAATTGAACCAAAATCAATTTTCACTGATCAAGATCTTGCAATGAGCAACGCCATACCAGAGGTAAGCAGTTTTAGCTTCATAATATTTGTGTTGTATAATTTAATACGTGATTTGTATTCTATAATTTAATTCCTGACAAAAATAATATAATTCCTGTGAAAAATAATGCAATAACTGACTAAGATATTAATGATAGATTTAAATTTATTAATTCCTGACTTCAAACTTTTAATCATGATGAAGGCAATCTTATTCCTGTTAAATAAGTTTTATATCCTGACAAAAGTAATCTAATACCTGAATGACACTATCTTATCATCAATTTAAAATGTATTTACTTGCAAACTAAAATCGACGAATGCCTAACATAAAAGAAATTACAACGAAATTATATCTGACTAATAATATCTAATTCTTATTTAAAAATATTAAATCCAAAACTCTAATTATTCACAACCAATCTAAATAAACTCTAAAACTATTTAATTACTGACTAAAATATAGTTATAGCTGACAAAAATAGATTAATACCTGACAAGAATTATTTAATATCTGACTATAATATACTAATATCTGACTTAAATATTATAATCTTTAACAGAACAACAAAAATAAATTCTGATAAATATAATTTAACTCCTGCCCTAAATAATCTAATACCTGAAGAAAAAGATAATAATCCTGAAATAAATAATATTATTTCTGATTAAAAATATATATTTAATTACAAAAATAAGTTAATTTCTGATAAAATTAGTATAATTCATGACTAAAATGTACTTATTCCTCTTTATATTCATATAATTTCTGACTGAAAGAATTTTATTCCTGGTTGAGGTAAGTTTTTCCATTCACCAGCATTATGTAACAAAAAAGAATAAACAATAAAAAGATACAGAATATAAACCAAAACCAAAATTATGTCAAAATCAGTATTTCAATTTCTTCATTTCATTAATGATTGTCAAATAAGTACATTAACACTTTGTCATACTAGTGACATTGCCTTACAAAAGCAAAAGAACAATGTCATACTAAACTATGACAAGAGCAAAAAATTCCATGCATTAATTACTTAGAGTCAGTTACTATACAAAAGACTGCCCTGTAGTTAAGCAAAAACCAACTAACAGGGTAATTAACCTAGCACTATCTACATCACTACTCTAGCCTAATCTTCTTCTGCTGCCCACCAGGTTGAATAGCTTCCTCCCTTTTCCTTTTCTTACTCCACATGTCTTCCTCATCCCTAAATAGCCATCGCAAACCATCTAGAAACTCAGCCCAATCCTGAACCATTGAATTATGAAAGCCATACCCATTATGCCTCATAATATCAGTTGCAATCCACCACCTTTCACTGGCCTGTCTAGCTCTAACAACATTAGGAATCCAGGCTTTCCAAAACCACAGATCATTCCAATGCTTACACACACAATTGCACATCGCTTGGGCTCGAGGGGTGCACTTAGGAAAGATATACATACATAAGATTTCAGGAACAGATAAAGCATGTGGGGCATCCTCTAGAGCAGCCATGTAATGAGGGTCGTCTACTGGGTCCATTCACCCTAACAAAACACCCAATAATCTTGGTGTTAACACAACCACAATTTAAAATAATTCAAACCAAAAAATGCTCACTTTTAAAAAATACTAACAATGAACATCAACCAATTCCTGATTCTAATACCTGATTACATACAACGTTATAGGAGATGAATTATCTAATACCTGACTAAAGCAAATAATTCCTGAAGAATAATATCTAATTCCTGATTGTAATAATCTAATTCCTGAATAAATATTGTAATGTTTGATTCCTGAAGAAAATATTGTTATGCCTGACAAAAATAAATTAATACATGACATAAGTTATCTAATATCTGACTATGAAATAATTATATCTAAGTTAGATGTTATAATCCCTTACTAAATATACGTTAATGAATCAATTACCAAACAAATAAACATAATCCAGACATAAACAAACTTATTTAACACCCAAATTCAAACAATCAAACAGTAATTCTAAAAGAGAAGTTTAAACCCTAAAATTTTATTTCTACCTAGTTCAACAACAACCACAATTTAAGATAAAGAAAGTTGCCTTAATTTTGTTGAAGAATCAAGTTAGAATTATTTCCTTGATCAACCTAAGTCACACAAAAAATTCGAGACAGAATGAGGGTTTAATAGAAGAACAGAGTAGGAAATGAAAAGGGCGGGAGACGACCTCTCACTTACCCCTATAAAAAAAGAACTTCTGGCTTTCCAATTTTCCTCGCACACGTGTCTCTTTCTGGAAGGTCACCAATTAAATCAGTCAGAAGATGCTTTTAGTGGTTTAAATTTTTTAACGGGTATAAGTTTTTTTAGATGATATAAGTTTTTTAATTGTACCAACTAATATTATCTTATTCCTAACCTATATTATGTTAAACCTGATTAAAAAAAAAAAACTATTTAAAACCTGACTAAATATTGTAATGTTTTATTCCTGACCTATATTATGTTATACTTAAAAATGTTAAATCCAGAACTCTTAAGTCTGAGAATATTTAATTCCTGACTAAAATATTCTTATGACTGACAAAAATAGATTACTACATGACATGAATTATCTAATATATGACTATAAAATACTAATATCTAAGTATTAAAATCCCTTTCAAAAATACAACACCTGACTTAGATTCACTAATTCATGACTAAAAATTGCTAATTCTTGATCAATATAATTTAATTCCTAATCATAATAATCATATTTCTGATATAAAAATGTTAAAAAGTGAAGAAAATAATCAAATTGTTCTATTATTATTGCAGGTGTATCCAAATTTAAGACATAGACTGTGTCTATGGCATTTGCAAAAGAATTTTATATCACACTTTAGAACTCTAAAAAACAATCCTGAATTCAAAAATATGTTTCACAAGTGCTTAAGTGGCTGTGATTCAGAATCTGAATTTGAAGATTGCTGGAACAAGATGGTTTAAAAGCATGGATTAGAAAAAAAAAGAATGGTTTGATAGGTTATTTAGGCTACGAGAAAAATGGTGCACAGCATTGAACAAGGATATTTTCTCTGCTGGAATTCTTTCATCTCAAAGAGTAGAAGTAACAAACAGAGCAATTTCATTTAAGGCAAACAGAACCACTAAACTTTTGGAGTTCTTTCACATATTTGAAGCTACTATGAGAAGATGGAGAAGCACTGAAAAGAGTGACAACTTCAGATGCACTACTGAAAAACCAAAAACAACAACAAAAATATTGAAACATGCTGCTGAAGTTTATACTCTAAACATATTCAAGGATTTTAAGTTTGGAATTTGACACAAGTCTAGGAGCATATGCAAGAGAAAAGCCAACTTCAATGCATTATGTCAAATTCTTTGATGTTTCTCTTGAAGAAGATTATAAGCACACTTATCAAGTCATATATCACTGTCAAAACAATGAGTTTTTGTGTTCTTGTATGTGCTTCACAGAAACCGGATTGCTGTGCTTTCACATCCTTAAGATAATGCAAATGTACAGCATACATGCTATACCAGAGAGATACATTCTGAAACGTTGGACAAAGCTTGCTAAATCAATGATATGGGATGAGAATGAATCAGGTACGTACATACTTTGTTTTTTTAAAATTTATTATTTGTTAATTTAATATAAAATAAAAGTATTATTATTCCTAATTATAAGAACTTATTCCTGACAAATATTATTTTATACCTGATACAAATATTATTATTTCTGATAAATATAAACTTATTTATTACAAACATAATCTTAAGAGAAAAACTTATACGTTAATACCATTTTCGGCTTCAGTAGGAACCCTCTCATTACCATCAGCATTAAAAACTCTAATGTAAAAATTTGAATCATTATCATGATAAACATCTAGTCTTTCTCCATCAACAATATTATTGCATGATACAAAGCTTGTCCATGCGTCATCAATAAAACAACCACCACAGGTTTCTGTATTTTGTGGTACGCTTAACACTCTAACCTCCCAAAATCTGTCATTATTCCCACGATAGACTCTAACTGGACCTCTGAATTTTAAAAGAAAACCTTTCCAATCTGTAGGAAGTGGCTGAAATTAAAAAAAAAACACACAAAAAAGGATGAAAACATTAAATATTTACTAAGCCACAAAACAAATGTATAAGTATAAAGTTTAATGTATTAAACTAAGCCGATAAGTTGATCTAAACTTAACCGAACATTTTGCCAAATTTTCATAGAAATCAGCCATTATCTTCAAGATTGTGTAAAAGATCAAAAATATAACTTAAAGCAAATTTAATGATATATGAGTCAACCTTATATAGAAACAATAGAGGTTGTTAATTTAAGTCTTTTTATAGGAAAAACTTGATTTAAACAGCCTTTAAATAGAAAACAGTTATGTATGAACATCAATAATTAACATGTAATTTAACAGAAGAAATTTTGACTTTTGTCTGTTTTTTATGACTTTTTCATGATGCAATAAATTACTTTGAAATGATATGACTTTTTCAGTTTTTTCAGATTTGTATGACTTTTTCAAGTTGCAATTAAATTCTTTTTTCAGTTTTATATGACTTTTCATGACTTTAGTTAAATTTGTATGACTTTTTCATAATGAAATATATTAATATTTTCAGATTTTTATAAATTTTCATGATGCAAAAACACTTATGGCTCAAGGAGAAAACAATATTGTTATTCCTGACGAAACATATCTTATTCCTGACCAAACTTATTTTATTCCTGACATTATAATTTTATTCCTGATATATTATTCTATTTACTGACAATTACAATATTATTCCTAATATTTATATATTTATTCCTGACTAATATTATCTTATGACAAAAATGTAGTAATCTTTTTTTTTTTTTGATTTTAGGAAATGCAACTACGGATCATTCATTAATAAACACTCCTTGGAGGCAATCAATAACAAAGAATTTCTACAACCTTGTAACAATATGTCAAGGGGACGAAGAAGCAACAAAATTATGTGACGTTGCTTTGGAACAAATGTACAAATCTGTAAGAAAAGTGTTCCAAACAAATGAAGAAAAAATTCGTGAGCTTGATGAAGAACAAGAGAGAAGGGATACTGTAAAAGATCCAAAACGACCAAAAACAAAAGGAAGGCCAAAGAAAAACAAAAGAATTAGAGGATATTTTGAAAGAAGAAGTACAGCAACTAGAGATCCAAATGAGTTTGCTACAAAAACTCCAAATCCACAACTCATTTAATATTGAGACATTCATCAAATAATTTTTATTCATTAAAAATATTTGTAAAAAATATTATATTTTCTTCAGTTATATTTGTATTTTGATATTTTATATTTATAATCAAAATTAAGTTTTGATAAATTTTATTATTCCTGACAGAATTATTCTAATTTCTGAAAAAAATCATACTATTCCTGACTAATATTATTTATTCCCTGATAAAAATCTCTTATTTTTTTGAATACTATGTCCTAACTGTCTTTTGTTTTTCCTGATAAAATTAATCTAACTTATGCAAAAACAAGCATATATGCCTGACTGATAATTTTAAAAAATATATACATATATAAATAACTGTAAAAACAAAATTTATCAACCAAAACAAACCTAATATTTAACTACAAAAAGGAAATATATATACAAAATAAAATTATCTAACTATTGACTATATTTTGCTGTTCTTGCATTTCCTTTAGTTTCTGCTGCTCCATCTTGTATCTCCTCTCTTTTTCTTTCTCGATAACAGCCTTTTGCTTCTCATATTGAGCCTCAAGCTTCTTCCTTGCAGGCTGAGCTTTGAAAATTTTGTCTTTGGAAATAGAAAAGGCAATGCAATCATTCCATAATTTCTTGCGCAAAAAATTGTCTTCTCTCTTAACCAAATCATAAGCTATTTTGCATCTATACAACTTCCGATTTTGCTTTTGGAAATTTATACAAAAATAAGAACACTAAAAAATAATTAATATAAATCACAACAAATATCAAAAAAAAAAAAAAAAAAAAAAACACTTACAAGTTTTAAATCAAGAAGTCCTCCATCTAGTCCAGTATACTTTTGCATACACATTAATGCAAAAAGCCCACAATCATAATTTTCTGTGCTCGTCTTCCAAGAAAACGATGGAGTATTCCATGGCAAACTAGTAACCTTTTCCCCTAATGGATGTTCATTCTTTTGCAAATAAATGGAAACAACTCTAATCTGTATATATATATATATATATATATATATATATATATATATATATATATATATATATATATATATATATATATATATATATATATATATATATATATATATATATATATATATATATATATATATATATATATATATATGTATAAGCATTGAAAAGTGTAATTTTCAATAAACAGAATGAGATAGTTAGTTTACAAAACCTTACCAAATATTTATCTATTCCATTCAAATGACTTCGATCAATATCGGTCCTGTTATTTATCCAATCTATACGTGGAGTTATACCAGGAATAAAATTGAAAACCATCAAAGTATAATGATTATTGTACCAAATGGGAAAGGTTATCTACAAAACAAAAAAACAAAATAAGTTAAACTATTATATCTTATAGACATATACCTGATATAATTTGTCTAATATCTGACTAAAAGTTCCTCATTTCTGGCTTTTACATTGTTATGCCTGACTAAATACAATATTTCAGGAGATGAATTATCTAATACCTGAGTAAAACATGATTATTCCTGAAGAATAATATCTAATTACTGATTCTAATAATCTAATTCCTGAATAAATATTCTAATGTTTGATTCCTGATGTACATAATGTTAAACTTCAAAATATTAAATCCAAAACTCTAACTGTAAGACTGTTTAATTCCTGAAGAAAATATTGTTATGCCTGACAAAAATACATTAATACCTGACATAAGTTATCTAATATCTGACAATAAAATAATTATATCTGAGTTAGATGTTATAATCCCTTACTAAAACTTTCTAATTCCTGATCAATATAATTTAATTCCTGATTATAATAATCATATTTCTGACTTAAATTGATATGCGTGAAAAAATACAACAATACCTGAGATATTTTCTCTAATGTCTGACTAAAACGTAGTAGTTCCTGACTAAAACTAAATTATTCCTGATCATAATAATCGAATTCCTGACTAAATATTGTAATGTTTGATTCCTGACCTATGTTATGTTAAACTTAAAAATGTTAAATCCAAAACTCTAACTCTAAGACTGTTTAATTCCTGAAGAAAATATTGTTATACATGACAAAAATAAATTAATACCTGACTTTAAAAGCTAGTACCTGAAAATAAAAATATATTACCTAAGTAAAACAAGAAATAAAGTTAAAAACTTACCAACTCTACTTCAGCTATGTTGAGCGTTGGAAATCGTTTAACCCACTTATCAATGGAAACATAAACATCATGAGGATCATGTTTTTTCAATTCTAACTCAAGCTCCATTTTTGTCAACTGATCCCTAAACTTTGCATATTCTTCTGGATCATTTTCCAAAGATTTCAAACTTTTTTCCTGTTCTTTGATGTACTTCACTTCTTTTTTACATTTTTCTCTCTTTGTTATATATCTCTGTATAGTCTCCTACAATACAAAAGATTAAAAATATATTATGATATATACATAAAAATTCAAATGATAATAAGTAAAGAAAAACAAAAAAACTTACAGCAACTCCAGTATGAAAAACAAATCTTTTGTACTGAAAAATATCTCTGTCAATTATTTTGCTCTCTTCAATATTCAGCACAGAAGCCCAAGCATCATGAATAGCACTATTAACCCAGACAGAGGGACGCAGTGAACAGAACTCCTCTTTTACCAAAATAATATCGCTTTGGGAAATATCTTCAGTGGCAAATTGACATATAACAGTACCAGTATCTTCCACATACCGCCTGTTGTTTCGTAACTTAACTCCCTCATCTTCTCCTGTAGAATCTAGCTCTTTCTCCTCGTCATATTGCCTAAAAAAGAGGAAGTCACACATGTATCTTTCATGCTCACCTAAATTTTTCAGATACAGAGGCTTATTTTCCTGCAAACTCATAGAGACAAGAATTTCTCGATTTTGAATCGGAATCTTATCAATAGGCGGATATACCCAATCTGAATCACCAGCTGCTGCCAAATTAGCCTGCAATTCCAACTGCTGTTTATCTCTTAAATATTGCCATCTCTCAACCCTTTTTTCAGCATATGTATCAGCAGCAATAAAGGTAGTTTCAGGTGGATCATTTGCACCAGTAGGAATTTTCTCTACATCAATTAACTGAATGTGTGTTTTAGGAGGTTGAGTTCCTATTTCCATAAGCTCATCTTGAGACAAATCAACAGCAATAAGAGGAGTAGGAGTTTTATCTATTAAAATTGGTTCAGCATTACCAGAAGTAGGAGATTCTAAAACTGCAATTGGATCAGATTCCTTTAGAACAGACTCCTTTGCAACATATTTACTTCTCATTAAATCTAAAACTGTAGTTGTATCTCTAGGCTGACCTTTCTGGAAGAAAAATAAAATGTATTAAAATCAAACAAAAGTAATCTAAATCCAAACAATAATAAACTATATAAATATAATATGAATCGTGAATCAAAAATTCTTATTTCAGATATAGGTAATCTAATAGCTGAATGAATACATCTTTTTCCTGATAAAAAAACGTATTGTAATAAGAATACTTTAATCAGAAATAATAATTAGTTTTAAAAATAAGTTAACTTCTAATATCTGACAAGAACAACTTTATTCCTGATTGAAATAATTTAGTTCCTAACAAAAATAATTTAATTCCTGCCCAAACTTATCTAATACCTGCCTAAAATATTCTTATTCCTGATAAATTTAATCTGATTTGTAACCCTATTTCTTTCAGGCATATTTTTATTCATGGAAAAAATATTTAAATTATTGACAAAACTTATATAATAAATGAAAAAAAATCTAATTCCTGACAATAAGAAACGAACAAATTTATCATATGAGTTTTATTCATGACTAAATAAATCTAATTTCTGACCAAAATACTTTAATTCATGAAAAAAATAACATAAAAAATTACCTGATGCACCTCATCAATAGGTAAATGATGTTCTTCTGTAACTTTACTATGTATTACATCATCAGATTTAGTAAAAACCTGAAAACATATGTATTACAGAAATAAAAAAAATATATATATTTATTTATATAAAATTTCAAATTTAAATACAATAATTATTTTAATAAATAATTCAAATAAAATACAGATAATAGACCTTAGATGTGCTGTCATCATCCTTGTCAATTTTTCTTTCTTTTTCATTAGTTACTGGAACTTCTTCTTCAGTAACTTCAGCATTTTGTTCTTGGTATGGTAGTAAATATGATTGAGGAGAAGGAGTAGGAGTAATTAATTGAAACTTTGGCATAGAATCAGCTCCCGTGGAAAAACTCTTACCTTCTTGCACAACCCTAGCCTGATTATCATTCAAACCAGTAGAATAAATTTCATTGAGTCCCTTGGCTTTCCTTGGTGTTCTAGGAGGTGATGTTGAAGTTTTTAATGATTCTGTAACCAACTCATGACCAACCATGGTTGTAGAACCAAGAACACCCTCCCGACCAACTGAGCTAACCATATTTTCAGATGGTGCTGTGCCAGGTTCAGAATATACAGTACCAGCTTCTACACTAGTCAAGAAGTTGCCTTCATCTGTATTTTTCTCTGGTATATCTTCAGGTATACCACTTTCAGGTATATTAGTTTCTTCTTCTACATTGAATTCTTTTACTTTATTAGAACCCTCTAAATTATCTCTTTCACGTATATCTTGACTTTGGTCTTTCTCTAAATTAAGATCAGCAATAACATTATTCACCTATGTAAAATAAATATTAATGTCAAACATAAATCTTAAATTAATTTCATATATAAAATGATGATAATGGTAATTAAACTTACAATTTCATCAGTCTTAAGCTTAAGATCAAAATTATCCAAATCAGTGGCCAACTTTTTGCTCTGCATAGCAGCTAACACTATTTCATCAATTTTTGCTAAGAATTGAGGATTGGAATATACATCATCTTCTCCTTGAGATTGTGATTCTTGTGAAGTTTTTATTGCTTCATCCTTCAAGTCAAAAGCAAAGTGAATTTGGTTCTCTGATACGATCTTCAAGTCACGACCAAGTTTCATCATTTTCTTCTTCACAGCCTAATAAAAAAAAAAAAGAATAAAGAGTGAATGAGTAAAATATAATAAAATATCCTACCTACAAAGGCATTACAACATTCTAATTCCTGATAAAAGTAATATAATTTCTGACAAAAACAATATTATTTCTGACTAACATTATCATATTCCTGACTAAAAGAATTCATCCTTGACTAAAATTATCATATTCCTGAGTAACATTGTGTTATTCCTGATAAAAGTAATCTAATTTCTGACTGAAATAACGTTGTTCCTAATTGAGATATAACTTATTTTCTGATTAAAATAATTTCATTCCTGACCATAATTATCATATTCCTAATATAAGTAATTTAATTTTTGAGTGACAATATTAATGCTGATTGAGATAATTTATTTCCTGATATTAAATTTCTTACTCCTGATAAAACTAAACTAATATCTGACTATGATTAATCCTCATTCATATTATATTCTATTCTATATTAATCACTTAGTTCCTCACAAAAAGAGCTAGTACATAACAACAGCTTATTCAGTATGAATTCTTGAAGAAAAAAACTTTACAAAATTAATAAAAAGATGAGATTTTAAACTTACATCAATGTCCATTTTATCAATCTCATCATCAGTGGGGTACTCTTTAGGAATCCTGTACATTACATATCTAGCTTTGTCATCTTCAACTTTCAAATCAATGGTAGCAGATTGTACACCCTGACCTTCCTTATTTTCTCCAGAATCTTCATCACTAGTATCTTCAAGTTTAAACTCAATGCTATCCAACTGAAAAGATTTTAGAAGCTCCTGTTCACTTTTCCCAGCATACTGTAATGGTAATGTCTGAGGATACAATTTCACAGTACCGTAATCGATATTTTCAGCAACGGCTTTAATCCTCTCATTCAGACTTTCACAAGACCAATTAATTACAAATGGCTTCCTATCTAAAGTGGTCTCAAACTCAAACTTTTGCAAAAAAGCAATTACAAATGCAACCAGACAGCCATTTACTTGTTTTGATTTAGTTTTCAATACTTCTCCTGCTTTCTTCTTCAAAACAAAAGCCTGAAAGTCTGCTATTGAATCACATAACCAATCCATCACATAACAAGCCCAGTTGTAAGTCTTTATGAAACGTACATCTTCCAAAGACTTGATAATGTTAAAATTTGGGGACTTGTCACCAATTGGAGCCAAAAAGTTAGATATAGCAAACATAACAAAGAGTCTCTTGAATTCATAACCTCCCTCTCTATATTTCTCAAACAATGTTTGATAAGTAAGAAAATTGACATATGTCTTCTTCTTCTTAGTTTGAACTGCTCTTTGAAAACCTTTTTCAGATTCATCACCAGTTTTCCTCTTTTTTTCTTGTTACTTCCAGAGTCATTTCCTTTTTCCGATTCATCTTCTACATCCAAACACAAAAACTTCCTCCACTCTATCTTCAAATTGTCATCAGGATTAAATCCTTTCTTGTTTTTTGAAATCTCTTTCACAGCTAGACCAGTATAAGGAATACCCAAAACATCAGCAATATCAAAACTATCAATATGAATAGCATGTTCCTTTTTACCAACTATCACATTTCTTGCCTTGGGATTATAATGAGTTACTAAATAACCGTACAACTGATGGCTAATATTATCCTTCAAATTCATATGAAGCAATCCACCAAAACCAATGTCTATTACATCCTTCTTTTGTTTATCACTTAAATCTTCCAGAATTTGACAAAGATGATTGGGACCAGATTTATTACCAAGCTCTAAGTCTGAAATATCATCTTCAGTAAGAGAACTGAAAAATTGAAAAGTAAAAAATGACATTAAAATTGAGAGCTATATAAAACATTCTTATTCATGATAATAATTATGTTATTCCTGAAATTAGTAATCTTATTTCTGAGCATAAATATCTTTTTCCTGACAAAAATAAACTCATTTCTGACCAAAATAATCTTATTCCTGATGAAAAAATTATTATTCCTAACTAATGTAATGTGTCGCATATATATCTTATTACTGATGAAGTAATCTTATTTCGGATTGAAGAAATATTATTCCTTACTGGTATAATTTAAATACTGACAAAAAGAAGTTAATTTCTGACCAAAAAAACCTAAATCCTGGAAAACATAAACTATTATCAAAATAAAATAATCAAATTCAAGACAAGCTAATTGGCATATATATGATTTATCACAGAAGAATAAGCTAATTTCTGATAGAAAAATTACAATTCCTGACAAACTAATTGTAAATCCTGTTATTATCAAATTACAATATAATAATCAGATATGGTATGTTTCCAAAGAAAAAAGATTCTATATAAAACCACAAGTACAAAATTTCACACCTAACAGGTCGACTTCGTTTAAAACCAGGTTTAGGACCACGCTTCTTCAATGGAGGTTCTGAATTGACCCTACAGAACGAAATAATAACTTATAAAAATGGATTTTTAAAAAAACAGTACAACCTAAAAATAACTGAAATATAATAAACCTTTCAGCCATTGCAACTGTCTTCTGCTGTTTTCGTGCTTGTTTATTTCGTTTAACATAAACTTTTAAAGGAGAAGAATCTTTAATCGACGGAATGTCAGCCATTAATAGAGTCGAAAATGACGAAAGTTAGGGTTTATATAAAAGAAGTAAAAATTAAATACATGCAAATAAAATTAAAGATGGAAAATGAAGTAGTGATGCGAATAATTTGGAAACGTGAAGTTAAGCCGATAGTTAATTCGGAGTGTAACTGATGAAAATGGAGTGAGAATGCAGAAAACGTGGGTGAGAAGAAGAAGGAGAAAGGCGGGACGTTGGGTTTGGGTTTTTTTTTTTTTTAAAAAAACCACAATTATTTAAAGATCGGGCCGCGCACGGGCTGAACTTTAAAGAAACGGGCCGAGCGCGGGCCGCGTAATAGAACGGACTCACATGAGTCCATTCTACACAATATTTTTCGTATTTTAAAAGGCAAATTTCCAAAAGTGTGTAATAAGTACTGTAGCTTTCAACAAACAATCCATAGATAATTTTACAGAAAATTATTAGTGTTTAAATTAAACTATTCTAACAAAAATTAAATATTTTTTACTAAACTTAAATTGTTTTTAACTTTTTACGTATTAAAAATCATTCTTACTAATTTTCCATTATGTTTGTTTTTAATGTTGCTAAATTTTATTGATTAAAACTTAATTTTACAAAATTAACTTATTTTTGCTGAAATCCAACTAAGCTTATTTTTAAGGGAAATTGTTCCGTATACCCCTAAGGTTTTAAAAAATGCACCATGTACCCTTGAAAACTTTCAAATGCACCATGTACCCCTGACGTTTGTAAATAAATGCACCAAATAACACTAATCCTCTAACAAATGCACATATCATTGACTTATCAAGCTAAAATCATGCCCACACACTGACTCACTTTTAGTACTTTATATTTATGTAGTAAAATCGCCTAAAAGCATAAATTAAATCAAAATTTAAACTCCGTCGGTCATTCTAAATCCTAAATTTTTGGGTGTTAGAATTTGCTTTATTAATTAAGTTTACTTATAGTTAAATGATTTAGCATTAAAGTAACATTAAAATGTAATAATTTGATGTTTAGAGAGTCTCAATTTAACAAAATTAACATTTATTGTGAGTCTAAGGGTATTTGATGCAATTTTATACAAACTTCAAGGGCACACGGTGCATTTAAAAGTTTTCAAGGATATACGGTACATTTTTTAAAACCTCAAAGGTATATGGAATAATTTTCCTATTTTTAAAGAATATTATTAATTAAAGGAAAAGAAAACAGGGCCTTATATTGGAATACCCGTTCATTTCATAAGGAAACAGTACGGTGTATTGTATTAAATATATTTGCCTCACGTGCAAGGCATGCACCCTTGACTAGTGCAAGTATTACAATGTTGAGATACAGAGTAGTTTAGATTTGTAACTGTAAAGTTTCCAAAAAAATTCAAAGGGAAATATGAAGGTGAAAATACAGTCATTTACATGATTCAAATTCCTTGTGTATTTACTTGTATAATATATATACAATTATGCTTTAATAATCCTACAACTACTGTAACAAGTATTTACAGAACAATATCTAATTGTTACTCTATAGAACAGCTTGAGTGCATCCCCCTTTCCCCTCCCCAAGACCCTACAATCAGAACAAGTCGTCAGTACTGTGAATTCCTCATCAAGAACAAGTGAGCAGCTGCTGTTAGCCTAATTGCTGAGCGATATAGTGTACACGTATAAAACTCTATGAACGTTCTTCCAAAAACAGGCCGGTATGGATATTGCTGATACAACACAAATGACAGTTTAGAGCCGAGTAAAAATCCAGCTAAAAAGATCACTCATCAGAGTCTGATCTATGTCCAAAAGAATCAAAACCGATTCTCCAACATCTAATCGGGTTTAGTGTATTCGAGTAACATGTGTGGTGATCTATAGATTTTCACCAAGGTCCAGTAAAGGACTTCCTCCACTCCCAGTTCACCTTCTGCTCTTGCAGCATATATGTCCTCACAAATAGCAATCAACCTGTACCAACCAGAATAATATGTAAGCTTTGATTTCAGTATTATATATGCAAAATGTTACTCTCACCAGCAGAAATAGTCATTACATTGTCCTAAATCCTCTTAAGGATACAATGAGTTTACAAATTGACCTAAAGCAGCCAGATTTCAATGCTCTCCCCTTCACTTAAGCTAAGAAGTGTCATAATCAATGATATAATCATAAACAATCTCTAAACTATGAAACGACATTCTTCTCCACAACCTTAATATACAAATATCATACTCTGTATTATTTGTTCTGAATCAAGGGAGCATATGACATCTCATCAATCAAACTAGGATGGGGTGGGGGGTGGGGGGGAATCGACGACGAAATTAAAAAAAATCAATGCAAAGAAAATTTAAAAAAAAAAAAATCCATCTCCTAAGAGAATGTGGAATCAATCCAGGCTTTACCAGGAAACTTGGATACAAAGTGTGAACCCAAGAGTAAGACTTATTGATTTTCATGGGCTTTTTTCTGCTAGGAAGCCTAAAAAAGGCAATCCCGTTTTAAAAAAAAAAAAAAAAAAAAAAAAAAAAAAAAAAAAAAAAAAAAAAAAGTAGTCAATCAGCCTAGCCCAATCCCTGGTCTCTATTTTGATGCCAGAGCAACTGTAGATGACTAAAAAAAGATTAAGTTCCAAGCCCTAGAATTGGAGACTGGCCCAGAGACTGAACGCGCGCCCATGAATTCAATCAACTAAAGCCATATTCTTAAGAACACTCTCCATTCTAATGTGATACGCGCCAATATATGTAATCCTTAGACGAAAATTAAAATTCTCTTATACGAAATACTATTTCAACTAAGTGCTAGACCAACAGTTCACTTTTGTACCATAAACAATACATGACACAAATAACAATTCTCATGCTGAAATTATATACTTGTATATGTATATATTGCCAATGTTCTCCAACATTTTTATATACCTTAAACGTAGGGTCTAGAAGGGTTCAGTTTCAATATGCCTTAAGAAGTGAGTCAAGTGACTGGCTTGGTGTTCAAATTCCTTTGCTATTTAACTTACCTAGTTACCTGACGTTTAATATTCAGCTGTTTCTTGGACCGCTTGCAGTTATCAAAATTAGAACCATTCACATTGATTCTCCAGTTTCATTTTTTCACAGTGCATTTAAATTCTTAAACCAATATGAGAATTCATCATTTAGAAAGTGGAACTAAACCTGAATAAAATGGTTATTAAAGCTTTAAAACTTGACCCATTAACAGTTGGGACTCTGGTACCTGTACATGTGCTCAACCCAACTCCAATCTCCAAATTCTCAAAGTATTGATACATGAACTTTTTGTCTTCTTTAAGGTATATATCATATTGAACAAGCAACAATACAAAATAGCAAATGTAAAGTAAAGAAAGCTGAGGTAGGAATACCTATCGCAGGAAGGAAGGTTCTCATATGGGATTCTCATTCTAAGGTCAGAGCATTGCAGCCTGATGAACCGACCAACAGCAAGCACAAATGTAATATAAAGACCCCAGATGCTGAATTTGCTTAAAGTATCTCCAAGAAGTCCCTCTAATTAATTAGAATCAAGTATTAGAAGACATCACAATTACTGAAGCACTAAAAAAAACAGCCAAAAAAAAAGACAAATTCATTTATCTCTTTATGGTATGCCAGCGCTGCTCATACTTACGTGGTGTTTCTTCTGAGACCACGATTGCTGTAGGTCCAGTCAGACCTTCACATCTAGAAACATTTAGTGGATTGACATCATAAAATGACCACCACTCAGGATTCTGATGATTGATGACAAGATCGGCATCGACTTTTAACTGAAACAAAGGGAATTAGACAACATAATGATAAGAAATCTACTTGTTTTTATCCCTCAAGGAAGAACAAATTTCAACTGTTATTTGAATTTAATCTTTCCAATAAGGTGACCTAATACCATAAATAAGAGTTTTTTTTTTAGAATTCTTAAATAACAACAAATGATTTGCATAATTTCCATAAATTTTTAGCAAAAAATCCTAATTAATATATATATTTCCTCGCTATTGCACTAAAATCAGATTAGACCTCTTCATATCACATAACACCATGCTAAGAACAGGTATTTTATAAAAAACTAAAAAATAATTTAATTACAAGGAAACATACAGAATGAACTAGTAAATGAATAAGGATGAATAAACAAACCATTAAGTAGCGTTGTAAACAAATTTCTAATGACCATCAATGTCATTTTCAAGGTTAAAAAAGAAAGAAGCTAAGCAAAATGCGCAAAATATAAAGTTCAGCATAACATACCTCTGGTTCAAATGGTCTCACATCACCAGAACCAGTAACTCGGAAGAATCTTGGAAAGATGTTCTTCACTCGGAAACTATTCATAGAACCATTGAAAACAGATTGTAACTCGGACTTTTTTGGAAGATCAGACGCATTGTCAACATCTCTTTCATATCTCACAACCTCTTTTCCTTTAGGTCTGTCCCTAGTCAGTACCCAAGAGAAAATTATATGCACATCCCTGCCTACATTAAGAGACTCAGTGAATCTCTTTTGAACTACTTCTGGGACCAACCAAAGGGTACTAGCATCAGCTTGGCAACATATTAATTGAATGTCATTCGTATCATAAGTAGTCAATAAACCTTGAGGATCAAGATCATCCTTATTTTTGATATTTTCCCACTCCAGCTTTTCACAAAGGGTGGTTTGATACAGGGTCAGCCTACCACCATTTGTCTTGATATCAACCTGAACACTGACATCTCTAACAGGATTTGCGATGTTTGTTGGATTGCCACTGCTGTACATCTGCAAGGAAAATAGAGTATCAGAGTCTCAATAATGACATTTAACCAATTGCATCTGTCAAAAGTACAGCCATAAATCATAAAAGTAAATTTATTGATTCCGAAGTATATATCCATGACATAATTCCTTAAACAAGTCATTTTAACAAAGAAAACACACTAGGCCATGCTTGGATTGGGGATGTGATTAAGGTGTAATAACAATCAAACCAGGTGTAATAAAAGTCAAACCAGGAAAAACATAAGTGATTTGAGGTGTTGTCAGAGATAGGGTTTTTACAAATGAAATAAGGTAGTTGTGACATGAGGAAAAGAGAAAGATGGAGAAATCATTACCCTCATATAGAGGGTAATAGTTACCCACCCTCCCACTAGTATAATTACTACCCCAAAATGAGGGTAATAATTCCTTTGCTTTCACCTCTCACCACACCATCACTACGTATCTTCTACCAAATACACCACTACTATCTCCTCCTTCCCTATATTTGCTTTCATTTTGTTAAGTTTGACTTTTATTACACTAGTAATACATGTCAATCCAAGCATGCCCTAATAATCAACAAATAGCAGCATTGACAACAAAATCCTCAATTTCATTAACATTGCTATACTACCTCCGTTAGTTTTTATGTTTGCTTTACTCACTTTTGTTTTTTGGTCCAACTCACTTTAATTCATTTTTGGCATACCACATTTACCATCTTATCTCTCTTACCCCACAATATTTTCCATTCTCTTATCTCTTACTTTAACATACACCCACCCACCTTTTTATACCGTCTTTTTTACTTTAAATGTAGAGAAACAATATGTTAAAGCATATCAAATCGATGCAAAAGCAAAGACAACTAAAACGAATTTGGGCTGCAGCAATATTACGAGGACAAGGGTGACATCTACATCATCTAGTTGTTGAGATTGAATGGCCCAAATAGGTTTTCAATGGTGATTTATGATAAAAACTATGAACCAATTACACGCGTCAAAGGTAACCCAAAAACCAATATATTATATGGAAAGTCCCAAGCTGCTATCAATTTTTAGGAAATTCAAATTTACCCTTCAGGAATAAACAGTTTACTTATAAAAAGAATAATAATAAAAATAAAAGTCAGCATAAAACATTTAAGAAGACCTTCCTATAATTAATACTAATCTATACAAGATAGATAATAATCAAGACTAGATATATACAATATGGATACGCGGTATTAAAACTAGATAAAGAACAACATTAAGAAAGGCAAGAAGGCAAAATAGAAGAAATATCTCTGTATATATAAAGCATGGAGTAATTCATAAATTCAATAACATACTTTGTTTTCATAGAAATGAAAAAATTTGATTTTTACACTATTCAAATATTAACTAAACCAAATATTTTTCCTAATACTCCCACCGTCCTTAATTTACTCGACACAGACTCCTTCAAAAGTTGTCCTTATTTGTTTGACAAACTTCCATGAATAAAGAGGACCTACTTTTTTTTGGAAAAGAAAACAATTAAAATATTCCTCCCTCTTCACTTTGGGCTCATAACCCACTTACTATTACAATAAAAACACACCCATTACACACTAGTTATAATAATAATTACAAAAGAAAAATAAAACAAAGACAAACCCTACTAGGGCTACTACTACCCACAAGCTATAATAATAAATAATAACTCCACTACCAACTAACATAATTAATACAAGTGAATTGAATTGCCTAAATGAATACTTTTAATGTATCAAATATTATGTAACTTGTGGGATTAGTCTCAATGAATTTTTCTATTATATAAAAAATTGATAATTTTACTTATAATAAATAAAAGAAACTAATAGTTATAGTTATGCATTTGGCATGTTGTGTGTTGACACATGATATTCAAATGGTTGTGATTTTAACAAGGCAGAGTAAGTATATTGTGTTATTATGTTACTAAAATAAGTGGAAATAAGGTATAAATAACATGGCCTTAGTTCAATCCTGTAAATTAATGTTCATATATTTTTTAAAAACACAATAAATTAATGTTCATATTATCATTATATGTATATAATGCATTTTAAAATAAATATCAACATATAGTAAATTTCGAACATTTACTTTATGCACTAGTATTCACTAATGGAATACTTTAAGCTCTAATTTCTTATATTTTGATCAAAAGGAAGCACATTAATTATCATCAAATAGCAACATTGATAATAAGCTTTTGAATCATTTTGCTTTAAAATTGTTTTACATAAGTTGTCGTCCATTCAATTGAAAAGTAGAGAAAAAACCTCGTACATGTAAATAAAATTAATACAAAAGTAAAATGCTAACCCTCCCTATTCATAGTGGCACACCCACTTTCTCTCACATCTTTCTTAATTCAAAATTTTAGTGCCATTATAAACTTTTGGAGTGCCAAAAAAAGCACTTGACACACTAAGTATGTTATTATGTTAACGAATGACAATCCAGAGACAAGAGTAACAGTGAAGCTCCAAAGAGAAATGTGAACTACTATGTTTCACAAGTACTGACAGCCCAAATATCAAACTTGGAAACTTCTATTATCTAACAAAATTATCCAAACCATTAGCTAGGCACACAATGCTCCAAAAAGACTTCCTCCCAAATCTCACATACATAGCCACCAGATGCACCACAACAAAATGCAGCATTTAAGAATATATATATTTTTTTTATTAACTTCATCTATGTATAGTTATATTGATTCGGAAACAAAAATAAGAATGAAAGACTAAACAATAAAATAGAACAAGGAAACAAGCATGTGAGTTTATAATTGAGAAATTAAGCATCAAAATTGCATTAAAACTTTTCTATCATATAAGAGGGAAATCCATTATAATATCCATGGGTTTAGCCTAATTAGACCAAGGGTATGTTGAGAAGCAAATATTTGCTAAATAAAATAATGATCAGATCAGACCACATCATATTAGATCATATTATTATGTTTGTATTTGCTTATCGGTATATAAATAATTTTTCCATGATTTAAAAATTTTGAAACTTTCATAATTTGAAAGTACACATTAATAGGAATACGAACCTAGTCTATGATGGCCTAATGAATTAATAAGTTCATTAAGATGACCTATTATCAAACATTCAAATAGATTTCTAATGAAGATATCATGTGCCATGAATCACTCGGGTACTTTAACTATATATCTTATCTAGCACTGTCAAAACGGTTTGACAGTTCGGTTTCGGTTCGGTTTGAAATCGGTTCGGTATTTAATCGGGTCGGTTTGGAATCGGTTTAATTGTCTCATGGGTCGGTTTTGGTTCGGTTTAAATAGTTATCGGTTCGATTCGGTTTCGGTTTATTCTTAAGCGGTTTTAATTCGGTTCGGGTTATAAACAGTCCGGGTAGTAAACGGTTCGGTGCAGACGGGTTGCGGTTTGTTAACGGTGCGGTGTAAACGGTTTTTATCTCAGTTCAAACAGTTTCGGGTTAAAAACACTTCGGTTCTTTTTTGGTTCAGTTTATAACTGGTTCGGTTCTTTTTCGGTTCAGTTTTTAACTGGTTCGGTTCTTTTTCAGTTCAGTTTATAACTGGTTCAGTTTTTCGATGGTTTAACCACTTTAACGTCATTCATATCGGTTCCATTTCAAGTTTACTAAATTACGGTTCGGGTCGGTTTTCGGTTTCAAAAAATAAATTGTTTATCGAGTTGTTTGGATTCGGGCAGTTAAATGGTTTTGGTTTGAAATTTGATAGTACTTGCTAACCTTTTGCGTTCACAAGTTTTATATAAAGTCGAGAATCATTTCATATTTAGGCATCATATTATACTATTATAAACAAATTCTCATTGATTTTATAAATACATATTATGTTATGTTTCAAGTTTAGTCATACTGATCTTACTAGTTATATTCCCGTAAAAAAAAAGTTTGTAAACGGTTCGATTTAATTATATTCCCGTCAAAAAAAAAAATCCATTTAATTATATAAAAAGTTTGTAAACGGTTCGATTTAGAAGCGGTATGGTTCATAAACGGTTCGGTTTATAACCAGTTCGGTTTACATTCAGTTCGGTTTTTAAATGGTTCGTTGCAAACGGGTAGCAGTTTCCTAACAGTTCGGTGTAAACGGTTTTTTTTTTCAGTTTAAACGGTTTCGGGTTGGAACCGGTTTCGGGTTAGATACGGTTCGGTTCTTTTTCGGTTCGGTTTTCATTCAGTTCGGTTTATATTTGGTTCGGTTTGTTAACGGGTTTGGTTCTTATACGGTTTAACATTATTCGGGTCGATTCGGTTTCGGGATTACTAAAATACGGTTCGGGTCGGTTTTCGGTTTCAAAAAAATCGGTTTTTAATCGGTTCGGTTCTCATTTGGGTCGGTCGGTTTCGGGCAGTTAAACGGTTTCGGTTTGAAATTTGACAGCACTAATCTTATCTCATGGACACATGTGCCCAAAATACAAAACAAACATTTATGTTTACATATGTATGAAAAAAGAAAAAGTTACCTTCCATAGTAAACGATCCAAATTTAAATAAATTTTCGATGATTCAACAACAATTTATAAATCAACCATAAGTAAAACCAGATATGCTTTTGCAAATTGGCCACTATTGGATGAAATTTTTTCAGCATCTATTTTTCTTGTTCGTTATTTTATTTTTTTGGGTGGGGGCTATTGATTTACCTGAAAAATGATAAATTTTACATAGAGAAATTTTTGTTTAATTGATTGTTCTACATATAAGTTTGTATGGGATGCAACACAAATGAATTAAGAGTAATAGTTTGAACATATAATATGACGAGAAATTGCTTTTCCCCAGAAAGGAATAGTTTGAGGAAATATTTTATTCATTTTCTTCATATTAAATCAACCCTTCACTATTTTTTATTAGTGGAATTATTATTTGCCTCAAAGTATAGCAAACGTCAGTGTAATTGATTAAAACTTCTACCTACAGTGATGAAATTACAGTAAACCTCAACATTCCTCTCTTAGAATGTTTCAAAAACTATACCCTACTAATGGAAAAACTGAAAAAGAACTGATCATACAACCCAACAAAAAAGAAGATTAAAAAGTATGTGCATTGTTTTATAGTTAAGCTAAAAAAGGGCTCTGAGAATTATCAAGGAACATGTTTCAGAAGAGTTAGAAACTCAACGGACCTCTGAAAAAAGCAACATCATCAGGAGCCCTATCCTGGGAAACACTATTACTTTTATGCAACAGCAATAGTGAGAATATATTGCTTGTCCATCCAAATCATACTTGGAGAATATCTAAATCACAACAGAAACATTGTCTACCTCAATTTCGATATTAAAATGGGCCATTTCACAATACAAACTCAAGTGTTTTTTTCCCATCTTTGTAATGATTATCACCCAGCAAGACAGCTCTATTCCTCTCTGGGTCTGCAACTATTGAACAGGGATGCTTTTGTCTATTTTAATTTTTATTTCAAAGTTAGCCACAACTACAGAAGAGAAATAGTACCCACCCCACTCTAGAACTGCTGACTTGCCATGTTAAAACATAGTTGCTTCCCTGGTATGGATGTCCCATAAAAGGATTTATGTATACATTTCCATGAAATCTTGCATGGGAGGAAAAGGGGGTATTCGTGTATGCAAGAATTTAAAAAAAAAAAAAAAAAAAAAAGCTGACAAATTAGAGAGGGGCAGTATTCAAAGGTGGTCACTCCACTAACAATCCACAGTTTTCCTTTTACCAAGGGAAAGGAAAAAGGTATTTCCAATGTTATAATATTCTTGACCCTATAATGAAGATAAAATATTTGTCATTATGTACTGGAACAAACAATTCTAACAAAGGGTAGTAATTAGTTATATGTTTAATTGCGTCAAGTAACAAAAGATGAAAACAGAACATCCAGTTTTATAGGTTAAATGACATCAATTCAATAATCAATTAATGCAAATTATTCAGAAGTCATATTTTAACAAGATTCTTACCAGCATAGGAGCCCAAATGACACATATCAAAATGAGGAATAGACATATGCCACTGCAGAACTTAGTCATTTTTGGCTGTTTCTCTCCTTGTTTATGACTTGCCCTATTTAAAATGGCATCACATTTGACGAGATATAAGCTTGCATTTATGTCCTCCAACTGTTCAAGATACATGGCAACATTATTAAACATTGAATAGGTCTTTACTACACCGATAAAAATGGCTAAACAAAGGGAAAAAACAAAAATGCAAGGCCACAATTGTCATAAATGCAAATCAATTGAAAATATGAAATTGACAATTAAAAAAAAATACCAACGTTGAAAATCAAGTCAAAATATCACAAAGTACACGATAGAACAGTACATAATACTCCCTCTGTTTTCCTAAGTTCTACTCACTTTTCATTTTCATCCGTTTTTCTAAGTTCTACTCACTTTCTTTTTTCATCCGCTTTTCTAAGTTCAACTTACTTTTACTTTATTCCTTTATGACAACCTTTATTCAATTTTTAACAGCTAAAGTGCTCACTAAGTTTATTCAATATGACTTAAATGCACCTGTTAATGACCTCTCATAATAAAAGGATGGCACACCCGCTTATATAAATCTTCCTTAGTTTACAAAAATTGAACCCCCCCCCCCCCCCCCAAAAAAAAAAAAAAAAAAAAAGAAAAAAAGAAAAAAAAAATCCTTAATTAATATTTCTGTTAATACTAACTCAGTCAAGAACTGGTGTTCCTAAATTGAATTTGAAGTATGTGAACTACAGAACTGTGAACATCGAAATATTAGAATATACACCAATTCATATCACATATGAAGCAGTTAATATTCCTATCAAAAAGTAATTTCAGTATATACCATCTTCAATAGTTTAACCATCATCCTGAGTAAAAATTAATAGTCAATGATTGTCCTCAAAGACCATAATAATGGATAATGAAGTTTATTTGTGGATGGGCATTACATACAATCATACTCTGTATCTAAGTATTAGCTCCAAGTGAGGGAAAGGACAAACAAAACTAAGTTAAGATCAATCAAGACAAAATAACACTCAATGTTATTGGGTAACAAATTATAAAAAGGAAAAGAACAGAGGCATAAATAGAAAAACAGCAAGCACACTTGTCAATGATCATAAGGAGAAAACGGAATGAATACACTGCAAGCTACTATTACCTTCAGCCAGTCATACATTGTCAATGATGTTGTAGTACATGACCAGTCAAGCACACAACGTAATTCATAAAGGAAAGGAAGAGCTCGATAAAGCCGATACCCAAGGTAGTTAATCCTCGAAACTGTGCTGGTCAAAAATTGGCGATACAGTGTACTTTTATGCGGCATACCATAGCGAATTTGTATTGCCTGAAGTGCTAGGGACACTGCTTTTGTCAGAAAGATAGCACGAAGTGCTAAAATTCCAGCGTACTGTTGAAATGGTTGCATGTTCCAAGCATATTCTGTAACTGAATACGTAAAGAGTACAAGGTTGAAAAGGTAGAACAAAACTTTCCCCGTGGCAAATGAACATAGGTAAATAATTCGATCAACCACTATTAAGAAAAAGATAACCTGCATACAAACAATTAGCAAAGTTACTTATACCATCACATACACATAAGCTTGGATTTTTAACAAAATGCACACTACCAGATAAAAGCAGCAATAGAAGTAATGATGCGATTACAAAATTTTAAATAACTGATTTAGTAACAGAAATAAAACACATAATATTCTAAAGTTATTCCTACTGTTTGATACTTACATTTGATGGTTACAGAATCAAAGGAGTAGGGGGGGGGGGGGTTTGGATTGGGATCTTCATTAAAAGGTAAGGGATAGAGCAGACTGATTACCTTTGATGTTCCTAATTGGGATAATTTTGTCATTTCCTTTGCCCTCTTTTCATTTTGATTTTACTTATAAGTCCTCTATACTAACTCCCCACCACAACTCCCCAAGGTTTCTCATCTCCATTCCCCACTTTCTAACTGGTTCTCTCTCCCTCCAAGGGTTGTTCATCGGTCAAATACCGAACCGTACCAGACCGATCTGGACCGGACTGAAGACCGAAAATTAGAAGTTTAAGAACCGAAGACAGGACTGATTAAGATGGGGCTGAACCCGGAACAGACCGAAAGAATCGGTCCAAAACCCGGACCGGACCGTTTTGGACCGATTTAAGAATTTATTTTAAACGAATTCTAAATATTTAATAATTTTATGGAAAACATGAAAAAAGGAAAAATTATATTTTAACGTCTTTTTTTGTATGTTTAATACAAAAAAAAAAAAAAACTTAGTAAATTAAAGTTTTCTAAGCTTAATAAGGATAGTCTTAAGTATTATTAAAGGTTTCACGCGTATTTATAATCATAAAAATGGTCCGGTCCAAGACCGGTTTTTATAAGGTTTTGGACCGGACCGGACCAAAGACCGTAAAAATAAATTTCCAAACCCAAAGACCGGACCGATTAACAACATATCCCTCTACCCATATAAACGGTCTGGTTTGGGGTCGATCTGGTCTATTTTTTCGGTCCAGACGGATTTATGAACATCCTGATGTCAAATAAGCCCCATTGATAAATCATCAACCTCTGACTGCTCTTAATCTACGACACAGTCCTCCAATTATTGTAGCTTCCCTCTGATCTCCGGCATTTGTGTCTCTCAACTTCTCTCTTCTTATTCATAACACCAAAGCCTATTCTATGTGGTGGGGTTGTACGATGCTGGTGGTGATGGGATTGTGCAGTGCTGATAAGGTTGCGCTATTCATCATAACAAATCCCAGATCTTGTGCGGTGGGTTGTGTGATGCAAGTGGAGTCTACTTGTGTGCAAAGGGAAGGCACAATTGTGTAAAGTGGAGGTGGTGTATTGGTGTAAGGTTGAGTGGGGCAGTGCTGGAAATTATATGGGTAGAGAGATATGTTGTGGTTTTATCTTCTTATTTTCCCTCTATTAACAAACATCAAAGATTTGGGGGGTTTTTCTTTCTTTTCCCTTTCTTGCTTCTTCTCCCTTATCCCTCTACATAGCAAATGCACCCAAAAGTTATCAATAGACTGTATGACAGTTCTATTTATAGCATTATAAAGAAAGGGACCAATTCCATCTCTACATCTTCTTCCAACTTTGACTTCTTTTGAATCTATTAAAAATTTAAATAAATATAGACGGAAGGAGTAACTTTCAACTTGATTTATATCTATTATATTAATTAAGATACATAAAATATAAGAAGATACAAAAAAGAAGACTTAGAATCTTTGCAGAAAAATAATGGTAAGACAAATATGCATACTAAATTACATTTTACATTACTGAAAAACAACTCAAGACCTCGGACCTCCATAGAGTATAACCAAAGGCATGAAAGATGTATAATCAAATCCTGCAAAAGCTCCCAAATTTTTATTTTTTTTTTATTTTTTATTTTTTTTTTCCTTTCTAACCATGACACCTAAAGTAAAAAAAAAAAAATTATGCAGACCTTCAACAAAATTTTTGCCTCTAATTCTTCTTCCCCTATGCCTAATACAGAAAAGGTAAATTGTTCAGCTATAAGTGTCTTCCTTTGTATAGTTATAGTATGCATTGTTCAGCTAGATCTTACTGCAATACAGACTTTAATTCTTATTGATAATGAGTCAATGAATATTAGTGTACATAGACCGTGCACACAAAATGTTTTCATCTAATTGATTTCCAAAATATATACGAAATCTTAACACATCAGTATGACACCTGACCCAAATACAACACATACAAGAAATAGTAACAGATTTAGAGGCTTACCATTAATATGAACACATACTCCTTAGGGAACTGATCTTCAAGTTGATAAACACCAAGAAAATCACTTTTATTCTTAATGACCGACTGGTAGAAAATAGCAACCAAAAAGAAAACTGCAAGATCAGCACCAAATACATAGGCATATAGATCAACTTCTCTTTTTCCACCACCAATTACAGATAGTACAGGATATGGGAATCCAACTTCTTCAACATATCCCAAGTGTTTTGCAATAAGAACCTCTCTTGCAACATCGGCAGCAGGTGTTAGTGATTTTGACCAACCCTTTGACACACAATCTGGCAACGGAGGGGCATGTACAACTTCAAACACAGCCAAAGCTACATTGGGATTTTCTTCACTCCTCTCAATACTCTGAATGTTAACCCTGCAAGCAGAAGGGCAAACATTTGGATTTTCTCCCTTGCAATGTTCACTGTGGACGAGCTGAAGCAATTGATTCATTCCTGACTCAATCTTCTCAGGTTGAATGCCATCTTCTGGCCATGCCCCAACGTCCATGGACAGCTGAACAAAATACGGAGGAGACTCTGCTCCCTGAGTTAGAGATTTCCAGTAACTTAAGAAGCTTCTAGCTATCATCTCCACTCCATCTTTCAGTGGTTGGAAAATTTTGTTTAGCTTTTCACTCCAGCTAGAACATGGGCCAACATATTTTCGTTCATGCATTTTTCTCTTGATAGAATTAAACTCCGATAATGCACTCCAGTCACCATCTTGTGCAGTTATGGAGCTCTGTAAAAGCGTAAATAGGTAGACCAAAAAGAGAGGCAATGAGCTTATCACAAATGATGAATTGATTTTATGATGAGGAAAACCCAACTCTTGAAGCAAAGTCAAGTCAATCAATCCACAGTGTTGAATGATTATTTGGTACAAGTATTCAATTAAGATGTAAAACTCTGTATAGATTAGCATGACAACCCAGAAGGTATAGCTAGGGCCTGTGTTAACACACAGAGCATAGAAAAAAAGGGCTGCAAGGTATACCATAGATAACAGACTGAAGTTCCAAAGGAAAACAAGAATAAAGCAACAGTAACAAACAATATCATTATTGGATCGCATCTGGGACCATATGTGCCGAAAGATTCTCAAAAGCTTCAGCTTCACAGATTCAGACATAGTTCTACTCTTGTCAGACTGCAATGAAGATGTACGAGCTATATGAACATTTTCAGGATTTTGGCTCTCCATTTCACCACATCCTACATCATCATCAGAAGAATGGCCTGTCGAATCCAAATCTTCTTGTGATACATTCAAAAGACTTGCAAGATTGGTAACAGCTTGATTTCCAAGAGATTGTACTTGAGAAACACCATCACCTATCAGCTGCACCGCAGATTTCAATGGGTGATCCTTTGACTGGCCTTTAGAGCTTTTTCTTTTTCTTTCAACTACTGACTGGTGATCAGAATCCTCAATTTCAGTAATTTCACAAAAAGATATCTCTTTCGAATCTTGAGTTGTTAATTGTTCCGCATTTGAACTTTCAGATTTTCTGTTAACTGGAGATCCAAGCAATTCTGAAGGTAGAATGAAGTCACCAGAAGTCTTCTGCCCCTCTCTTAATGCGTGAGCAGCCCTAAAACCTCTATCAAAGTTAAAAGAGGGACTTAACAACTCCTCCTTATCAGCAGCTGTAAAATTTTTATCAACAATAAAAGAGGCACTTCTCCTTTTCCTTAAACCTCCACTTCCGGGAGATAGCTGACCATGATTACCCGGAGAGTTCATACTGTGAAGCTGAACTTGCAGGTCAAGCATCTCTGACTTCATCTTCTCCACTTGCATATTCCGTTGTCTTTTCTCCTCTTCAGTCTCACGGATATGCTGTAACTGTGCAGTCTTCCATGCAGCCTTTTTCTCTTGCTCACGTACAATAGCTCCAATTTGCTCTGCCTCAAGATATCGTGATACATGTTCAAATTCTGGAGATGAGAACATATATGATTGCAGTGAAACCAGCATGAAGATGATTATCTCAACCAATGCAGATCTTGAAGTAATACGAAACCCGTAATCATATTTATAAAATCCAATGGCTTCATAAATGTAACCTACAGTGCCACACTTACCTTCATTGAAGACTCCAATAAAAGGAGATTGATAAGCAAGAGATAGAACTATGATTACAAAATTATACATTCGCAAGAACTTGAAAATTTTGTTTCTTTTTCGAAGAATTTCCAATCTCATCCGAAAGAACACCAAAGCAAAACCAAGATATCCAAGGTGCAGAATGTCATACTCCAAAGTTCCAGTTATCAAAATCAAAGTAAGCACAAGATCCAGCAGATGGCAGTAACAGTAAAGTCTCAGATAGTCAAAAATGGTCCACATACTTTTTGTTTCAAACGAAAGGTCTTTCCAAACAAATATGTTCTTGCGCTGAGACATCATCTGATTAAAAGTAAATGACCCTGATAAATTAGGTGATCTGTCAGCACGCAGCTTGAAACAAGCAACGATGAAGACTATAAAGTAGCTGATAAGCATTCGAGAATCATCCACAACAAGCCCTGCAAAACATGATGAAAAGTTAAAAATTAAGATTCATGGCTTAGTTGAGTAGTAGGAATCTAACACAGAAATAGTCTAGCAAATAAGATCGTATTATAATCATCAAGAAGTGGATTTCTCCACACGGAAGGAAACGACGACAAAAAATGACTGCATAAACCCCTTTCCAAATTTTACAGAACATTGACGTAAGAATGCAGATTAATATTACTTATAAAATTAGTATAGAAGACTACTTTCATTACAGAAATAGTTTGGTTTGTAAAATTATGATTAACATAAGAATTTCATTAAATTACTTCATAATTTTTTGACAAAGATATCCATTATTAGCAAATGAGAAAGATGGGATATAGATAGTAGGCAAGAAGTGCTCTCATCAGACACCATTGGAACAAAGATGTAAAATCAATGCCTATCAAGAAAAATTTTCTATAGTAGTTAATGATATCTCATATTTTCTAACTCTGTACTCCAATTTTCTTTCCATAAACTTGCCAAAAAAAATCTTAAAGCAACCAGCTCCATTTTCAAAAGAAGGTCCCAGGGAAAATGGTTAAGAGATGTTTTTAAAAGGATTTGACAGAGCATGAAAGAATAAAAAAGTGACATTTTGATCTATGGAGTGTTATAAATGATAATAGAACAACCATGTGTGACCGTATATTGAGCCAATGGACAAGAAAGTGACATTGTGTCTATGGGGTGTTACAAATGCTACCTTACAAGTGGGGATTTTGGACTAGGCAGCAGTTCAAGAGAGACATGTATGTCAATTTGTCATCAAAGAACAACAAAAAAAAGTTGCAATTTTCTTACAAGACTACATACTATGTACCGTCCAATGAAGGTTAAATATTCCTCTATAAGGTTAAATATTCCTCTATAAGGAATTGATTGTACTACCTATACCAACAAAGTGTACCTTTCATTCTAATTAAGTTTTGTATGGCAAGTACACCTTTTTTGAAGAGGTCAGCTATCTCTATGCTTGGCTGTGAAGGTTGCACATAGGTCACAACAAAGTATGATGTGGGAGAGAGAGAGAGAGAGAGAGAGTCCAAGTGCTACATGCTTCACAACATCTTTGCTGCTAAAGAAACAACATCCACCTGATCCTTTGGTAAAGATTAAGCACTATGACTGCAAGGGTATATTACTGTGTAATATTCAATATTTAAATAAATCTCTACAACATCTTTGCTGTTAAAGACACGTCATCCACCCGATCATTTGGTATAGACTAAGCACTATGATCTTGAGGGTGTATAACTGTGTACTATTCCCTAAAACAAAATCTCCAATCTTCAAACTTATAATTTAACCAAACACCAGGCATAAAACATCAAATGATATAGCAAAGACACTTTAAGAAGTCTGTGAAGTTGTTTCCTACCACCATGTAAATAGATGATCTGTGGACTCATTTTTCCTTGCATAGATGACAAAGTAAAGGGTTTTTTGTGCTAGGGTAGCGAGGTTTGGTTGTAAGTGCTAATAGTGTAAAGGTATGTTAGGAACAAATCAAATGATACTTCAACTCGAATTATACATTTGAAAACAAATGAAAAGTTGGCAAAAATTAGAACCATTCTCAACTTCCCAGGTCTAGACGAATGAAAGCAACTCAAGAGGAAAAGAAACTTTACATGACTACAAACTAATGGTAGTCTTAAACACTTCTAGGTAAGACCATTTGCATTGCCCAACAACCCCCCCTCTGATATGGTAGTCTTATCCTCTGATATCATAATAATTTACATCTTAATCCTACCAGCAAACTAATCACTTAAGTAATGATCTGAATTTGCTCAATACTACTGCATAAAAAGGGGGAAACAAACACCATACCTAGCCAACAGCGTTGACAATACTGAAAGTGTAGCTTTGAGCTTTTCCAGCAATCATGGCAACGAACAGCAATCTCATGTGGGGATTGTTTGTTCAGAGACATCTTATTCTCCCAGATTGAAAGATATTCAAGAATCAGGACACATGCGAACAGGAAAACCAGAACGGACCATAGCTTTCTAATAATTCGTCGATCCAAAAGAACAAAAGTAGCAAGCAAACCAATGTAGAGCAGTGAAATGACATTTAAGAGGGCAAAACTAGCAAGAAGCAAGACAATCATGTTAATTTCTAGGCCAAATAGGTTAAACATATTTTCAACCCAAAACATCAAGTAAACTTTCAAGGTCGTCTTTTGCATATCAAATCTCTCATTTCTTAAAGCAAGAATTCTCTTCTTGTTCCACTTTTGACTCTCCTTGATGGTTTCCCAAAAGTATCCAGACGAATATCTTTCAGTTCTGGAATTCTCAGATTCTCTTCCCAAGAGAATTGGTTCAGAAGGGTCAGTGGTATTTGATTTCCATGTATAGCTTGCTGTAGTCTTTCCCATATCAGAAAGTGTGGAATGTGGTACTGAGCTGTTTTCTTCATCATAGCTAGACATAGTAACTGCATCATCTTCGGCTGTGACAAATAAAGGACATGGCTCCTCCCAATCACCTATCAATACATTATTATTTGGTATCCTATCCAACCAATGAAAAACATTATATTGGAGTGTACATGCAGAAATTACCAAAACATTTCCTCTCAAGCTTGATTCTATTCCCCAAAACCCAGGCTCAAACACTTGGAGACCCAAGACATGAGACACATCTGAATGTGTTTGGCCAGGGAACATCTTTGCCTGCTGACCCCACATCTGGAAAAGATATTCCACCATCACTACAAATCCTGTATAAACCAGAAATGACTTTGACGGGACCCTTGAAGTTTTGGGGAAAGTTGAGCAGATGATCATGCCTAGAAGATACACAAAACCAATTGCGTTTATTTGTGATATGGCTGCATAAAATAGAGCAGCAAGCAGAAGTTTATTGCTGTGCCATATCATAAACCTTCTCATAAAACCAACTGTTCCTGATTGCAGCACATTAGCGTCACATGGTTCATTGTATTTGCTCTGTCTCCTTTCATAACTATAAAGTTGCATTACAATCAAGATTGCCATAGATTCCCAGATGTTATCCAACAGAGAAGCTTCAGGTTTATAACCCAGGTTTGGGTAAAGATCAATAATATGAGATAGCCATGTTTGAAAGCTAGGAAAAATGCTGAGGCTATACATGAAGATGAACACCATTATAGCATAAGCTTTCAAGGGAAACCATAGGCGTCTTTTTGTCTGTTCAACAAGTTGCCTTCCAATGATCCAAAAAAGTAAAAGGAAAATATACCCAAATGATATATAATTGGGTCTAACCAGGTAAACTGCAATAAGTATAGTCAGAAAAGCAATATAGGTCCCCCATGAACGGTATACTGCAAGAAACTTCTGCCCTACTGCACTCAGGTATGATGCTATTCTTCTCTCTGTAAGAATAAGAGAAAATAACATCAGAGATAAAAAAATAATAATAATAATAATAATAATAATAATAAATAAAATAAAATAAAAGATTAGATACAAAAATGAAGACATACATCATAGAGCAGACAAGTACATATTTGAATGAACTTAACGTGAAAAATACATTGTCGCTTCAAGGTAAAAAGAATCTCAGTGCACAGTAAACATAGCAATATCTGCACGAAGGAAGCACTGAAGCCTCCCAATTTTACAAAACTATTGCAAAGACTAAAACCAACTTTCTCCAGATAACAACATATTGACATACAGTATAAGTAATTCTCATTTGGAACATTCGAATCATAGCATTGACCAGAAGCGGCTATCAAAACATCCTGCTAAGCAATCCTCATGAATAATGCATTAATACATGACAATTTCAGTCCAACAAAAGAAAAGCAGTGCCAACAGTATGAAGCTTTCAAAATCTCAAATCAGAACAGTGCAATAACACTTAAAGAATACACCACTAATTCCTTTAACCTTTCGAACAAAATACACTTTTTACAAGTAACAAATCATTCGAACAAAATACACTTTTTACAAGTAACAAATAATCAATACAAAAACACGCCAAGGCAAGTGTCATCTATGTACATAAAATAAATTTCAAAACATCTTGATAGAAGCAGGTTAAAAATAACATACCATGAGAAGGACCATTGCTGCTGTCACCACTAGCTGAAGAGCAATAAACTGACAATAAAACTGACTTGTTTAAACCAGCTTTAAGCACACTGAATCCCACTGGAGGGTAAGGTGTATGTTGTACGAATGCTGAGAATGAAAATAGCATGTCAAATCCATGATTATGTATGGTGCAAAAACACGCAAGAAGAGCTGTTTCCAAGAAGTCCCATGAACTATCACGAAGACCTACATCAAGGCAAATACAATATTGATGAAGATGATTCCTTACAAATGAGCCCTACTCAAAGTAAACAGAATAAACAAAATTATTAGGATTTTCAAACATTTGGTTTATGTAGCCGATATCACTTATGGGATTAAGGCTTTGATTGATTGATTGATTGATTGATTATTATAAAACATTTGAAAAAAAAAAAAAGAACATGCACAACAGCACAAGTATACCTAGTTGTGACAGTATTTCACTAGTTAAAGAGCCTTCATGCTCCAGTTTTGTAGATATCAGGTTTATTTGAAGAATGTACAACAATGCAAAATGAGCTTCGCATAGAAGAATTAATGCCTTCCGTATCTTCCTGCTGATACTGTGTCCCAAAAGATATATCAAAAAGAATATCACTGCAATAGGTCAGAATGTTCAGTTAAAATTTAGCAAAAACCTCAACTTAATGTTGATAATATTGATTCCACTCCAGATAAATGACAGCATAAACAAAAAAATAGAGAAAAGTTAAAAGAAAATTCATCAAAAAAACAGTAATAATCAAATACAAAAGGCCTTTCACATACTGTAAATAGCATGAATAAATCCAGGCTTCATGGCTATCAGAAATATCAAAGCCAACATGATAGCACGGGAGCATTTCCGCAATCCCCAAGCAATTGTGGCAACAATAAGCACCTTGGTCTCCTCCTTAACTGCAAGAGTGCAAGTTCAATGTAACGGTAAAAGGCTAGATATTAGAGATGAAAAGGCAACAAAACAAGGGAAACACAGTAGAAACAGAATTGGGCAGGAAACAGAATTGGGCAGGATATATGACACCTAAATTGACTTTTCAAAATAACTTTGAGATTCATTCCAACATAGATTAAGAGTCCACCTAGGTCTTGCATAATTTCTAAAGAAGGTAAATATTAATTTTCTCTCCTAGAGGAATGTAACTGAATTTAAACTCATGCTTCATCATAAGTTGATTGTGTTACAACACTCTGGTGTACGGGTTAATAAAATCCATTTTAGCAATTGAGCCATAAAATGCGACTTAAACAAGTGAGTCCATAATCATTTCCTTCTACATCAACAAAAAATTGCAAACAGGATCACAATCTCTAACAAGAGAGTCTCCAGCATGTTAGATCAACTAAAACATTACTCGAAAATTTGAGAGGCTATTTAACAAACATCAGTAAAAAGGAACAGGAGAATTACAATTGCATATTGTATTTAAAAGGTACATGCCAAAGAAAGCCTCATGTGCATGAGCCCAAAGAGAAGCTAAACCCACCACTCTCCCCCAGAAAAACCTACTCCTTAATTACTAATTTTTGAAAGATCCTATATTTCTTTCCAAGCAAACCAAAAAAAAAATTACCTTCTATAGGGTCTCCATTTGGAACTTGACCATTCTCATCAGATAGGTATGTAAACACAGAATTGTTCACAAGATTACCAACAGCAATCAGGACTCCAAGACCAAATTGAGCAAGAAGGAAATATCCAGGAATTGTGTAACGCCACAAACCAACAAGCTCCCAAATCTCCATGTTCTGCACAAATTGTGAATTAGATACAATTACAAGAAAAGATATTATTAAGTAGCACAAAACTAGAGGATTACCTTCCCAAGTTCCCAGTTCACAATCGAAAATGCTACATTGAATATGTAAGTACTGACGGCCCACAGGAGTGTGAAAACAAGCAGCAGACTATTCAATCGGTGCAAATGAAACAATGACGGGAACGCATATACAATATAGCCAACATAAGCCAGCAATCCAAATGCGCATATACTTGCAAAATGGAAAGTCCAAAAGGAAAGAGCAACCAATGATAACTGCAATGTTAAAAAGTTGAAAATCAATATCTAGAATACAATAAGACAAAGGAAATTTGGCACATTTATCCACCACTGAGGAGCTTCTCAATGAATAATAACTAAAACAGCAGACTTCTTAACAGAAGAAAGAGTTTCAACAATTTTATGATTAATGTAATAAGGTAAGAAAATCTTCAGAGCTAAAGACTGAGCACCAATTGCTCTTTATATCTACTCTTATGTAAACAGACTTTTAAGCTCGAAAACTATCTAGTAGGTAACATATAGCTACAAGAATATGATATAGAGAAGAATAGGATTATTATGTGAAGAGATGTAAGTTTCTTCGAAAAAAAGAATTGTGAGATGTAAGTGGTTGATTGGTCACAGTCAATAGTTTAAGATAGTTACCGGGAAACCATATGTGAAAAAATTGATCGTAAATGTCCGAAAAACAGCTCCTTTCACCAAAAAGTTGGTATGTCTCTCTCCTGACCTAAAAATGAAGTACAGTCAAATGAGCTCAGTAAACACAAATGAGTTTAATGTCAAAGTCACCTTACTGAAACACACGGCCCCAAAGATAATAACAAAGGAACTACTCCTTAGGTTCCTAAATGTTTTACAGCTTCTACACACTTTCCATTTGGGACATTTTATAATATTCTACTTCTACTCAATATTATTTTGGCAGACCCACATTACCATCTTTCCTTCCTTGGCCCCACAATATTTAAACCTTTTCACTGTCTATTTGTCCAAAAGAATCTTTTAGACGAGATCAACGAAAATATGACACAGCTAAAATGAATAACTATATTTTTATCTGAATCCAATTTCTTTTTCTGAATTTTCAATATCAATAATAGTTAACTAAATTTTTTTTAAGAGTATGATCTATTGCTTTAGGTTACGCAATGTAAATCTAAAAGGTTTATATCTAAGTTATAATTAATAGTTAATCTAAAGTACATACCATGTTCTAAATTTTGTAATACGCTCTTATTACTTTTTACGTAGAAATTGGGTGTTGAAGCAGAACTTTAATCTAGGGAAGACTTTTTAGAACATAAGTAGCATTATCTAGGATATAGGACATAAGAATCACAATATAGAACATAAGAAGCATTATTTAGAACGTAAGGACATAAGAATTACAATTTAGAAAATAGAACATAAGCTTTAAACTTTTAGAAAGTGACTCAACAAGCATTAAAAATATTATCTTTATGAACCAACAGACATTTGGTTAAGAGTACAGACTACAAGTCCAAAATATTACGAAATTGCCATTGTTCACAATTCACCCCCAGATTTGTTCTCAACTAACACCCTTTTGTAACGTTTTACTTGTGCTCTACTGTAATATTGAAACTAATAAGCAATAAAGAGGATATTTTTAGGGAAGTTGGCAGCTATTTCATTGATTAAAGATTGAATCTTGCAAACAAGGTGGCTTGAGGCCACGACTCTCCTATAGCACCTTTAGGGCACAATGCTCTATTCTCTAAAGATTACTAATTACCAGCTACCTAGCACACTCCCACTCCCCCTTTACTTATATGTACACAATCTGCCAAAAAAGCAAGATGACAAAATTAGTTGCAGCTGTCATTCTTAGAGAGGGCTCTGCCAGCAATCATTAGCTTGATTTGGTGGCTCCCCTGTTGGGCCTTGCTGCTGCTGCCCCTTCTTCCTTCTGCGCTCATAAGTGATCCAATCCTTGTTGTGCTTGCTACCCACGGCATTCGTTGCACCTTTCCCTCTTTGGTGAAAGAAATTCATGATTAACCATATAACCATAATTGCAAAAAATTAATCTTATTCACTATATTCTAATTTCACTTATAGTCATAATGATTCCCTAGAAAGCATATTAAGGTACTTAGCACTTTCAAATCAATTACAATAAATAGTATCACCTTTCCATTTTACACGCCTATTCCATAAAATCTCTACAGCTGAGATAGAATTGGTCATTTAAAACAAAAGGGAGAATGGATCCAATTTCACATAACCTTTTTCTGCAACCCAATATAACATTTATTCAGGCAATGAAAGATGTCTCTTCTAACCTTCCCTACAATTGCACTCACCATATAACTTCATTTGAATATCATCACATCACATCACATGCTTAAAATTAATGAATAGAAGCTAAATTATTGACAAGAAAAGAAAGTAATCATCAAATTATCCTCCACACTCTACAGTCATATCAGACACTACATCACCACATGGTCCACATCTTACTAATCAAATACAATAGTCAAAAGTCTCACCCCCAACCCAAAAAGGGAAATGACAAAAGCGTATCTTTAACAAAATGGGAATATCGTCTACACAATAGGCAAATAGGATAGTGGAGCTATTTATTCGCCAACACTACTCCGAGAAAAATTGAAAATGAAAACGAGGACAAAAAAAAATACTGCATAAAGGAAAAGAAGGCCATATGTATCACCAAACCTTTTATTCACATAATGGACAAAAATATGCACCAAATGAGAAAACTTAACCAACGTATATTCTCTTAATGACATACCTTAATTGACGAATAAAAAAAGAATTTCTTGCAGGAAGAAGTTGCTCAGTCAAATCACTTTCTGAACTGGACATCATGAATTCCATTTCCTCCAAGTCATTTTTTATGCATGACAGCTGTTTAATAGGGAAAAAAAAAATCACAAATAACGTGGCCGATACAGTTTAAACAAAAGGCTACAAGACTTGAAAAGAATAAAGCAAAGTGATAATTATGGTAGTATGAACAACAACAAAGCCAAGTGGTTACAATATAAGCATTAATACAAAAGGAAAAAAAAATGCAATGAACCCGCAACACCCACCAATTACCTTGGTGTATGGCAGAAGACAAAAGAAACAGAACAAGCAGAGCAGCAGCAACATGTCAGAAGAGTAGTTGAAGCAATTAAGGCATTAGGCCAATGAGAGAGTAGTAGCAGTAGTATAAATATTGTAAGCCTTAGAGGGCATAGTTTCATCCGGAAATTTGTAAGCAACTTATGGAGAGTAATGGCCTAAAGCCATTGACGACTTTTCGCAAGCTTTGAGCTTTATTAATCAAAACATTTAGCCTTTCGATTATATTTTTCTGTTGTTACACGCTAGTCCATTGCAGTTGGTTTCAGAGCAACCATGGCTCCGACACCTTTGACAGTGACACCGGAGCGAGTCGTCGCGTTGGAAGAGCGAGTGGAAGAAATTCTCGAGAAGATGGGTGACGATGAGAACTCTCTTCAACAGACCCTGTTGAGGAACCAAGAGGGAGAAGCGCGTAAGAACACAGCAGCCATCGACGACGTAAGGCAGGTGCTCGAAGGTAGGGTTGACCGTTTCCGCACCGAACAAAACCAGCAGAACGCCCTAATGACGAACAAACAAGACAAGTTCTTTGAGGAAATTCGAGGAGTATTAGCCACCATTAAAAATTTGGCAAACAACCGATAACGGTGGAAGACGAGGTGGAGCAGCCGCGCCCAACGGGTGGCTTCAACTAACGGGCTTCGTTTTGACAACTGGACCTGGGAGCCGGAGGAGAGTTCCGAAACCACGGCGACCACCACGACGGCCGAGGAAACTGGAAGTACCGGAAGCTCGATATGCCGGTCTTCGACGGGTGCGACCCCGACGGGTGGATACTCCGAGGCGAGCAATATTTCCAGTTCTACCGGTTAACGGAAATGGAGAAGTTACAAGCCGCGGTTGTGGCGATGGACGAAGACGCCTTAAGGTGGTATCAATGGGAGAGTAGGAGGCGGTCGATGATCGGTTGGGAGGTCCTTAAAGGTCCAGTCCTAAATCAATTCCGACCCGTTAACTCGAGTACCCTCGGCTCGCGGTGGAGCAGCTAACGACGGTGGTCGAGTATCGGCGGTTGTTCATCGAGAAAGCTTCGCCGCTGCTGGATATTCCGGAGAGTATCATGAAGGGGCAGTGCATCCGGCTTGAAGGAAGAGATTAAGGCCGAAATTCGAATGTTAAACCCACTCACCCTCGAAGACGCCATGGATCTGGCAATACGGGTCGAAGAGTGAAACCGGGTCAGCAACCTTAAGAGGACGGGTGGGGCTTTCTCCAAACCCGGGCCTTATTCGTATTTCAACAGGAGCCTTGCTTCTACCCTTTTGGGAGTTCCCCTAGAAACTGACCCCAAACACAATCCCCTACAACTCAAACCGTACCAGCCCACAAATGAGCCAAACCTAAAGTCAAGCCCAATCCTCACAGCCTCTGTTAACAACCCACCCAATTCCTACCAAAGTAGAACCAACCCAAGTACATCAAGATTCGGTGGAGAAGTGAGACGATTGACCGATAAAGAAATCCAGGATAAAAAGGCAAGGGGCCTTTGCTTCAGGTGTGATGGTCGGTGGACGGGGCCCACCCACGTTTGCGCGGCGAAGGGGTTGTGGAAGAGGATGAGTACGAGGAGAGCGGGGAGTTACAAGCGTTGGAGGGCCCCGAGGAGGAGGAAGAGGAATTCTTGCCCCTACAATTGGGCAATTCGGACGTGATATTAGGGGTGCAATGGTTGGAAAAGTTAGGTCCGGTGACAAGGAATTGGAAGTTACAGGAGATGAATTTCAAGTGGGAAGGAAAACCGGTGGCTATTAAAGGGGATCCAGCCCTTTCAAGGACCGGAGTAACACTCAAGGGTATGATAAAAACGTTGCGGAAACAAGGAGGAGGTCTTCTCGTGGAATTAAATCAGATCGAAGGGGCAACAGGGGACAAGAAGAAGTACCCCCCCCCCCATTTGTGCAGGGAATTCTGGAGGAATTTGGGGAATTTTTCGAGGAGCCAAGGGTCTGCCGCCACTCAGAGGACATGAGCACTCAATAGTGCTCAAGGAAGGGTGCAATCCGATAAGCATTCGCCCTTATCGTTACCCCCAATTTCAGAAGGATTAAATAGAAAAGCTCATAAGGGAAATGTTGACTACCGAAATCATACGACCATCAACGAGTCCATTCTCGAGTCCCGTGCCTTGAAGAAGGATGGGTCGTGGCGGTTTTGTGTGGATTATCGGGCCCTCAACAAGGAAACCGTGCCCGATAAATACCCGATTCCGGTAATCGATGAGTTGCTGGATGAGTTGCACGGCGCTCAAATATTCTCAAAGCGGGGTATCACCAAATTTTGGTGAAACCGGAGGACACCCACAAGACGGCATTTCGTACACACGAAGGCCACTATGAGTTCTTAGTCATGCCTTTCGGTTTGACTAACGCACCGGCCACGTTCCAATCTCTCATGATCGAGGTATTTCACCCCTATTTACGTAAATTTGTACTTGTAATTTTTTATTATATCCTCGTTTATATTTCAAGCAGGGAAGAGCACATTGAACATCTCAAATTGGTGTTAGCTACTCTTAAAGCTCATACTCTGTTTGCGAATTTCAAAAAGTGTGAGTCTGGAATGGAGGTGATAACCTACTTGGGCCACATGATTACTAAAGAAGGTGTGGCAGTGGACCAGGAAAAAATTCAATCCATGTTGGACCGGCCCACCTCGAAATGCTTGAGGGACTTGCAAAGCTTTTTGGGCCTTATTGGGTACTACAGAAAATTTATAAGCCAATATGCTCATATAGCCTAACCGTTGACAGACGAACTAAAAAAGGATAATTTTGGTTAGACTGAGTTAGCGGAGCGTGCGTTCCTTCAGTTGAAGGCAGCCATGACCTCGGCACTAGTTCTAGTGATGCCGAATTTCAAGATGTTTGTTGTCGAATCGGATGCTTCCGGATTCGGTTTGGGAGCGGTGTTAATGCAAGAGGGGCGCCCTGTAGCTTTCTTCAACAAGGTGTTGGGACCCGTGGGCTGGAGTAAATCGGTCTACAAAAAAGAACTCATGGCGGTTTGCTTAGCCGTCCAAAAGTGGAAACACTACCTCATGGGAAGGAGATTCATCGTGAGAAGTGATCAACCGAAGTTCATTATGCAACAAAGAGAGGTCGGAATCGAGTACCAAAAGTGGGTGAGAAAATTAATCGGATTCGATTTTGACTTGCAATACAAACTAGGGTGTCAAATCGAGTGGCCGACGCCTTGTCAAGGCGAGAGGGAGGAGATATGGAAGCGGAGTTAGGGGCAATAGTAGCTACACTGTTGATTGGATTCTTTTGGAAAAGGAAATTAGCGAGGATGAGGCTATTCAAAAATTGAAGTCTGAAATCGAGAGTGGTGGAGAATTGAGGGGCTATACGGTGGAGAACCACCGGCTGCTTTATAAGGGGCACTTGGTTTTACCGCGAAACTCCACCCTCAGACACATTCTGTTCAAAGCTTATCACGACTCACTAGCAGGGGTCACGAAGGAGAGACTAAGACGTATCAACGAATAGTGAGTGAGTGGTTTTGGGTTGGTATGCGGAGGGAGATAACGGATTATGTACGGGGCTGTGTGGTCTGCCAACGCAGCAAGCTCTCTCAAAAGTCACCAGCCGTAACCTCTCCCCATTCCAGAGAGGATATGGGAAGACATCACGATTGATTTCATAGAAGGGCTACCGCGATCCAAAGGAGTGAATATTATCCTAGTGGTGGTGGATAGGCTTTCCAAATACACTCACTTTCTCGGACTCAAGCATCCATTCACGGCTTATGGAGTGGCCAAACTGTTCATGAAGGAGGTGGTGCGTTTACATGGTGTGCCGTGGAGCATAATGACGGATAGGGATCGCATCTTTGTGAGTATATTTTGGAAGGAGCTCTTTCGGCTACAAGGAACCGAGCTTAAACGGAGCACATCGTATCACCCACATACGGACGGACAGTCCGAAGTGGTGAACAAACAACTGGACACTTACCTCCGATGTTTTGCCGGAGATCAACCGAAATCTTGGGCAAAGTGGTTTCCATGGGTGGAGTATTCATATAACACCTCCACGCACTCTTCGACCCACATGACCCCATTTAAGGTAGTGTATGGGAGGGATCCACAAGGGTGGGCTTAAGTCAGACCCCAGTTGACTTAGTGGAGGAGGTGCTACAAGAGCACGACATGATGTTGGATGAGCTGAAATTGCACTTAGTACGCGCACAACAAGTAATGAAGACCAATGCCGATGCCAAGAGGAGAGACGTTGAGTTTCAGGTGGGCGATCTTGTGTTCCTAAATTTACAACCATATCGGCAACGTTCCCGGGTTAGAAGACCTTTTGAGAAATTGGCAGCACATTACTATGGACCTTTTGAGGTATTACAACGAGTAGGGAAGGTAGCCTATAAGCTCAAGCTGCGAGAGTCTTGTCGACTCCATCCCGTGTTTCATGTGTCACAGTTAAAGCAGGTTATCAGCGGCGTTCCTTGCTCTCCCACCATCCCCAAGCAAATCACTCCGGAGTTGGAGCTAGTGGTCGAACCAGCGGCAGTGATTGACAATAGGCCGAAATTGGGGCTAGGTGAAGGGTTGGAGGTTCTAATCAAGTGGCTGGGTATGGCTGATTTTGAGGCCACATGGGAGGATGCCAAGGCAATTAAGACTAAGTTCCCGGACTTCCACCTTGAGGACAAGGTGGCTCTTTTGGGGGGGAGTATTGCAATGAACCCGCAACACCCTCCAATTACCTTGGTGTATGGTAGAAGACAAAAGAAACAGAACAAGCACAGCAACAGCAGCAACATGTCTCCACTACATGGCCAAGCAACGGCTCCCTAAAGGTTGTTAAGGCTTTCTTGGCTTATTAGCTTGTTACGGTGGTAAAGTGAGTAGAAGACAAGAAGAGTAGTTGAAGCAATTAAGGCATTAGGCTAATGAGAGAGTAGTAGCAGTAGTATAAATATTGTAAGCCTTAGAGGACATAGTTTCATCCGGAAATTTGTAAGCAATTTATGGAGAGTAATGGCCTAAAGCCATTGACGACTTTTCGCAAGCTTTGAGCTTAATTAATCAAAACATTCAACCTTTCGACTATATTTTTCTGTTATTACACGCTAGTCCGTTGCAAAAAACAAAAAAAAGTAAAGGCAAAAACATTCATACAACTAAATTAACTCAGTAAAATTAGTTGTTTTTGAACAAATCTGGGTTACTTGGCACCAGATCAATATCACAAGATTTAAATCCAGGTAATTTCTTGAATGCAGGTATGATATATATTAATAAAAATCAATAGATAAATAAATAAATATACAAACTGAGCAATCCTTTAACAGTTATATACTATCAGAATTTATCCCCAAACATTATTGATTCATTGTCATATAATTTGGTGAAAGATGCAAATTTATGCTTTATGTTGGATTTTTCAGATTTACTAAGGTGAGTTGCACATGTAAGTTTAAATTTGTAAAATTTCTCATCAGCCATACAGTCATTGCTAGAACATTTTTTTGCGAGACTACTGGCATTGGAAATTGGTAGCAGTCTAATAATTTAGAGCTGCTGGTTCTTCTAGGCTCTAGCCAGCAGTGGTCAAAGACTATCAGTAACAGCTTGAGGAACCGTTTTTAATAGCCCACTACCGATTTCTAGTGGTAGTTTTCTAGGAACCATTTTTATTTAATCGACCCTACTTTCAAATGGTGTAACATTTAGTATAACTTTTATAATTGTAATTTGCAAAAAAATAATTCTCCAAATACAAGTATCCTTTGTATTTAGTAGGTATTGGCCAGATAAGTAGAGTGAAAGTTAAGACAAGGAAATTAAGGAAAAACAAATCAATACGGTTGTCCACATACCCTAGTGTAGCATTGTAATTGATCTTGCATAAATTCAAATATATATGATTATGCAATGAGTTTGTCACACCAACACAACATCTATTCAATCTAAATTATTTGCTGATTATCTTCACCAAGAACAAACAAATTATCTTTATTCTGCAACATCAATTATCTTTAACTAAACTATGTATAATTGTATACAGGTTCATTATAGCAAGGAAAATTTTGTCAGAAATTCCTTTATAAGTTGCTTTATTGCGAGAAACTACCTAATAAAATAATTCTGGCAAGAAACTAACTTTTAAAAGAATTTTTATGCAAGAAGATACCGGTTGTAAGATTTTTATCGTTGACTTAATTAAAAAACTCGGCGTTGACTAATCACATGGACACTACCATCACCACCACACTCACCACTCGCGAAACCATCACCCACCCACACAACTCTTCGCAAAACCACCACCCACCCTCAACCCTTCTTCAAAACCACCATCCATCCACCCTAACCGCCTTTCCCAAAAACACCATCCACCCTCACCGCCTTCTTTGAAAATACCATCCACCTACCCTACTCACATAAACCACCACCCTCACCAACATGTGACTAGTCAACGCCGATTTAGAATCCGGCAATTGGTATCTTCTTGCAAAAAAAATCGATTAAAGCAAGTTTCTTGCCAGATTGTTTTTTATAAGGTAGTTTCTTGCCAGATTTTTTTTTATAAGGTAGTTAGATATTTTTAAAAGGTAGTTGCTCACAAAAAATGTAATTCATAAGAGAGTTTATAACAAACTTATAGCAATAACAGCACTGAGCTCATTAAGAAAGTTTCAGTTCCCTGTTTTATATCAAGATAAATTACATTTTTCTACTTTATTTTATGTAACCTTAAGTATCATCACATGTTAGAAAAAGAAAAACAAAGGCAAGTTGATCATGAGAAGCCATGTAGAGTACTGTCAAATTGTATAACAAGATGACTAGTTTCTACTTTTTAAACAAGTACCAAAAAACAATAGTGGCTGCGAAGTCTTGATTTATTATTGCTTATGAGGGAATATATATATATATATATATAGGCAACTATGGTCTTGGTCATACCAAATTGAGCTGATATATGAAGAGACTGAAGTAATGATCCTAGCGGGCAAAAGTCACCTTTATGACATTATACTTCTACATAAACCGAATCCTGCACTCCAAAAAAAATAAAATAAAAAAATAAAAAAAAGGCACATGCATACCATTGCATAGAAACAAACGAGAGAAAGACCAGAACATATTTCCAGCCATCCAGATTCTGCAGATATCTTGTAAAGACCAAGAAAATTTGCTATCTGTTGAAGCAATGTTGGGAATTGCACAGGGAGCTGGTAAGTATAAAGTAGAAGAATATTGAAGCAAGCATAGAATTGAAGAGACCTCCACCATCTTCACAATGTAGAATAAGAAAAGAAATAATCAATGATGTTTGGTAAAAAAAAAAAAATAAAGAACAAAAAAAAAAAGAAAAGAAAAGAAAAAAAAAAGCCTACTCAATAATAGAATAAAAGATAACTGGAACTGTCGGAACATTACCTGAAGAGGCCTGAAAAATTGCTTGTCAAAGACCAATCAACTAGCCCTACACAGCTACAAATGAAAAAGGGCAAAGATGCCCAAGAAGGATGGCTTATGCCCACAACCAGTTGGATGGCAGGCAACAGGAAGCAGAACACAACCTTGAAGTAAGAACCTATGCGGTGACCAATATAAAAGTGAGGGAACCATTAATCAGTTAGCTGAGACTAGAGAAAAATAAAAAAGAACGAACAAATGACCCAGCAGAAAAAATAACCTCATTTCAAGAAAAGTCAAAGTTGGGATTTGTACTCAAAGAATTGCAATTGGGAGTTGGGATAATATTTACATTCTGTTGTGTCCATCCTAGCCCTTTCAAGACCAATCAATCACAGTAAATGTTAAGAAATCTATTCAAGCTATGCTATTTCATATGCCTCAAGTCAATGATTATCCCTTTTGCTCCTTATGATTGAATTCCTTACTAGAAAAATTATGATCTACAGGTTGTGGAAACTCAAAGTTCATATAAAATAACATTCTTCCACTAGAGATAAAACTCAAAGTATAAGTCGTGAATTAAGTACCCTACTTTATCCAGCCTTTTCATCATCTCTTAATCAAATACTTCCTCCGTTCTTTATTATTACACCACTTGCCTTTTAAGGAAATTTCACAAATATTGCACCATTTCCATTTAAAGAAACAAAATATGTGTGTTCACACTGTAAATATTCAATATACCCTTACTTTTAACACTTAATACTTTACTTTATGTTTACATCACATGGCTTTTTTGTACTTTTACCCATCTCTCTCCTCATTTTTCCCACTACCAAAAAATATGTGCCCAACATGTATGGTGCAATGATAAAAAAAAAAAAAAAGAAAAAAAAAAGAAAAAAAACGGAGGAAGTACTATTGTTCCAATCATTATCTTCCCTTTCTCCATCCAAAGCACAATATCAATTCCCAAAATACAACATAACTCCCAAAATATTCTTAGTCAAATCATCATAATTCCAATAAAACCATCGGTTCTTCAAGGTTCTTGATCTTTTACCTTCATTACTTAACAATTCATCAAATTAATTGTGAAAAAACATCAAAGTGGAAACCTCAACTTGGCAATTTCATTTACATTTCATCATGTTGGAATGGTTTTTTTTCTTAAAAAAAAAAAAAAAAAAAAAAAAAAAAAAAAAAAAAAAAAAAAAGAAAAGAAAAAATTAGTTAGTGGATTCATGGTATAATGAGAAATCCATTTTGGTAGTATGTTCCTCTGAAATTATGCAATTGAAAATTTTGGAAGCCACAAAAGGTTGTTGTCATACTCATCTTGGTTTTCTTTTATTGTTTTTAACCTTTAAAGTAGTTAATGAAGATCAGACAATAGTAAACTCTACATATCACCCAAAATATTAAATTTGTAAATCTTCTTTTATAATTTGGGGGGGGGGGGGGGGGGGGGGGGGATTGGGTTAGGGGGGGGTTATGTTTTATAGGTAGCAAAGCCTCTAAGTTGTTGAAGATGGCCAATATAAGTTGAACAATACACAGCATTTACTCCCAAGAATCTGTCTATTATGATTGAGAAAAAAACGAAGAGATTAGTGTCGGGTTTGAGAAGTGGTTGGAGAACGGTTCAAGGCTAGATTAAATTGGAAGAAACGGAATTCGCTCGAACAAGGTTTAAGGTTCGTCTGAACTTTTGGAAGTACGTTTTGGTTTGCCCCCGAAGCTTCTTGTCCGTTTGATTGTTTATTATGCCTTGCACTATATATACTCTAGTTAGTAATGTATTAAGGTAAGATAAATGGGAAAGATGTAGAGAGGGAAAGCCTCCATTGTATAAGCCCCAATACTTAGGGTTTGAGTGGGGGAAAGGGTGTTATTGAAGGTGGAGTCTTCATGGTCGAAAGGTTGTAAACTACATTGCTGTTCATCAAAGATTATTCAATAGTGGATTAGTCGGATTTCTCAGGTTCTCACGGTGATTTCTCCTTGTTGTTGCTTACTTGTAATTTGTTCTTCATTGTTGTTAATTGTTAATTATCGCATACTTGTTAGCACATTCGTAATCCCTAACAGATAGACCTTGGAAGAGAGGTCATTGTTCCTTAGTTAGAGGGGTATCCATACCCCTCATCTAGTCTTGACTTTTTGGCATTCCACTCTACTTTTTTGTTTCTATGTATTGTGCATAAACTAAAAAGCAATGAAGATTTTTTTTTTGCAAAAGACACGTATAATGTTAGTGGTCAAAACTTGATTTGTTGACCTGAGAAAGGGGCTAAGGTAAGTGACTAAGTGCATAAAGTTGTTTCCTTCAAGGATTATTTAAAATTTTGGCAAAGTCACTTAGATGCTTTACAAGGAACTCCACCCCCCCCCACACACACACACACACACCAACAAGATCCAAGAACTGCTTTTCTTTCCCTATTTGAAAAGTTGATTGTAAGAAGAAACAAGCTTTTAGAAGTCTTGGAAGGGCAAACCCCAGCATTAATTCTCCAATGAATTCCGACTTTTCATCAGGCAAGGGAGAAGTGAGTGGCTCTCTCTTTCGTTATTCTCAACTTAGTGTAAGTATCTACCACCATTGGCAAACTTATTTTTTAGGGAAATCAGCAAAGTATTAATGCAAGGATGAAGTCATGCATACACCTTTTTTTATGTGTCTAAGTGTGTGTGTGTGTGTGTGTTTTTTTTTTTTTTTTTTTGGGGGGGGGGGGGGGGGGGGGGTGGGGGGAGAGGGGTATGTGACTGTGCAAAGCAGCCACATAAGAAAACAAGAAAGGAACGACAGCAGAACTAGATCTAGATGCCTACATGAAGATTATTGATAAGAGTAATAAAGTGCAAGTTTTATGTGTTCTAGTCTATGATAGGAATATGTACGAAAAAAATGACCTTTTAACCATGGGATTCTGACCATACAGTGTCTTATCCTAAAATTTGAACAAGTTTTGTCATTTTATAGTGTCTCTTCTCACAACTCAATCTCCTTTCAACTTGCAACAGTTTCACAATTGAATTACAGCCTTATATTGTGAGCTAGGAACAGTGTCAGGAAAACTGTTATTCACACCTATTGCTTACAGTCGCATTTTGAAATTTTCACACTAACAGGTCTATTCTTTTCATTAAAATTTAATCTATAATTAACTCCCACAAGAGAGCAAAAATACATGCATTTTTGCATAAAATATAGTCAATAAAACATATTATATAAGATAGGGAAAGTTTGTCGCTGAATATGCATGGGATTAAAGCAAATTATTAAAATAATCAAAGATTCCAATCATACCTAATGACTCCAAAATGGATGAGAAGTTCCCCCAGCAAGAACCTCGCCAAGGAACCATACCGAGTTTGTGCTGATATAACCATACTAAACAAACAAAACCCACTATTGTTTGTATAATCACATAAAATATTGCAGTTGGAGATCTCCAGGAGTGGAACCTGCAGCAGGCAGCCAATATATTAAGGTGATGCCAGGTTAATAAAAGAGCATGGGCACAAAGGTTTTCAACAGCTCAAGCAATATATTCACTTACCTCATGAGCCCGATTAGCTCCACCCATGATGTATCTTCCAGACTCCATTTGTCCTCCTTGATTGCCCATGTAATAGTGAAAATTGCTTGTACTAAGGCAACAAGTAGGGAATATATACTAATACCCCACAAAAATAGAATCAGCCTACGAAAACGAAAATCTATAGAAAACCAGTCAGAATTTGCACGTTATCTAGCATATGAATTACTGCTTTTACATATTATATGACAGAGAATAATTAGTAACCAGCCCGAACAACATAGAATTCACCTCTTCTAGGAAGATTGAACTGAATGACAAGAAATGCTACTAGATCAACAAGCGATATCAAACTCCAATTAACCAAAGCAGCTGCAATAACAAAATAAGCCCATAAGAAGGCCAGCAATGAGCAATTGCCAAGCATGATGGCAAGGAGAATCAAAGAATGAGCAGAAAACAGTATGTATGACTGGAAGTACAGCCAATAAATGAACAAGGAACTAATATAATTTGACAAGAAGACATGTATAGCCCAACTAACACAAGCCTGGCTTGCATCCAACTGTTTACTCAAACTAAATAATCATGCCTTTTTCAAAAGTTGGGATAGTCAACAACCAAGAAACAAAGAGAATCGGGGAAAACCCACAAACACAACGGAATAAAAATCAAGATGCACTAATCAACAACCAATGGTGCGAATAACGCTACAACAAGATAAACAATATTGAGTTAATCACATCATACTATTGCAAAACACCCCTGACTTAACCAAGTAGGGAAAATAAACTACCAAGTTGATTGTATTATGTCGAATCAGTCCATGCCCATCGCCAACACATCATATTATCACATGAGACATATTAGTTTTAAGACTACACTCTCGCTTCCTAAGCACAGAATGTATGCTTCACAATAATCACCGTTTTAATCACTCTAATGGGCACTCTCCCACTTCCTCAGCCCATACAAACTGTCACATGGTTGGATTACTGACAGTAGAACAGTTTTCTAACGATGTTTGTAAAGCTACTAACAGTTTTCTAACGATGTTTTTAAACTCCCTCAATGATGTACATAATCAACGACCCCAAAACCCTCTTTATATATACTAACCCAAAAATTCTAATATAGGAAAATTGAATAGCAATATTGCATTCAAAATAGAGCACACAACTTTTCGATTCAAAAGCATCGCGCTCAACATTCAGAAGCATGTACACCCTTTCCATATTCAACATTATGTTTATGCAAAATGGCATACACCCACATCAAGTAAGTTTATCTACTTCATTATAAGCCCCAAAATTAAAGGTCAGCTTGATTGAAACATTTGATTTCGTCAATTATACTCAAAAACTAAGATACATTCCTAAAGAATTCACAAGACCCAAATTCTAAAATGTTCAAGAAACAACAATACAAGCAGTTTAATAACCCAAAATCCTAATATAAAGAACAAGTACCTGCTATAAGAAGCAATGGCAGCAAAAATTGGCAGAAAAAATTCTCCATTTCCCAGTTGTTACCATCGATGAAATTGCCTCAAATTCGCCCACTTCACAACTGAAAACATGAAATTGAAGAAAACCCAGTTAAACCCCAGAAATTTTGGCAACATTTAAGGGTGATTTAGGGGATCTGGGCAATAAAACGATGGAATTTTGGTTAGTTATGCAAAGTCTAGATTACATAATTGGGTATTTTAGAGCACCCAATTATGTATCAGTTGATGTCACCTGATCAAAAGACTACCTGCTGAATTTGAGTGCAGACAAAAGAGAGGGAGAGATTTTTAGATTTGATTGAATCCGCCAATGCTCAACAACGACTTAAATCACTTGAGATATCTCACTTACGGGGGAATAGGCGCAATTTTTATTACTCACTCCGTCCCCAAATGATAGTCCCTTATGGCTTATTTTTAGTCCCAAAATAATAGTCCCATTTGCTTTTTTTCAAGTACCATTAATATCAATTTTTTATCAAAATTCTCTCTAATTACAACAATATTTGTGCAAATTTATCTTTCCTATATAAATTTTGTTTTTCAATGTACTTTTATTACTTTCTCTCTCTACTATTTTACATACCCAATGTAAATTTATCTTTCCAATGTAATTTTACTACTTTTATTTAAGTTTCTTAATTCCCGTGATTTTTGCCCATAAGGGACTATCATTTGGGGACGGAGGGAGTACGAAGTATACTACTTCCTTCTCCGTTGTCGGATCCGTAATCTACTCATAACATTAATAGCATTAAATCGATGTTTAGATTATGTATACCATATACTATACGGAGTATATTAAAAAGCGTGCTAAAAAAAGTTGAACGATTTCTCTCAAAATTGCTAAAAGATAAAATGAGGGCACCCAGGTTTATCAGCCTGATAAACGAAATAGCGTTTATAAGGTGGCATTTTCGTTATTATTGGCATTGGGATGCGCAGTAAATTATTATTTTATTGTTGTGTACTTTTTTAACAATTAACAGAGGTTACTGAGAGTAACGGACTTTTTTTAACGTCGTTTGTTGCCATTTACATGAACAATAACTCTTGGTCTGTTGAAATCGAACTCATTTCTTTGAAGGGGTGGAGAAGGTGGAGGCGTAGCTCCTGAATGACACCAGCGAGATCTGGATCTATTAGCAGAAAGTTGGACTCTTGCATACCAGATCTAGGTAATTTTACAACTGTTGATTTATAATAATTTCATTGTCGACAGTAATTGCTAGTTAGTGAAGTATTCTAATACGGTAATTTGGGCTTCTTATGTGATGTTAGAGGTGCTAGGATAAAGTAACTTTGCAATTGCTTAGTTTATTGAGTATTAATATGGATGTATAGATTATGTATGCAATTGAGGATGTTTGATTATACAGTTTGTTGAGCCAAGATATGGTAATTTTGCAATTGCTTAGTATATTGAGTAAAGATTGTCATTTTTCTTCCAATTCATGTCAAAATTTTATATGGATTTAATTCATCACTGTATGAATCTAATATGGATTGATAGCTTAAGCTTAAGTATACAATTGAGGATGTTTGATTATACAATTTCTTCTGGATTTGTACACACCCTATTCATATGGATAGGGTTTCAGTTTTGTTATTTTTGGAATTGGTATGTGCTTACTCCCCTGTCATTGTTAGTTCCTCTACATTGATAGGCTTTGCGGTTAATTTGGTTGAATGTTCTTGCATATTGTTGTTCTCTCATACTGGTTTGTGTTGTACCAAACAACCCTTTGATACTAGATTTTTTTTAGTTAGATAGTGTTGTTCTCTCTATGTAATACTGTGTGTCACAGGCTTCCAAAATGCCTCGGCACTCATTTGCAACAACTGATGTGTCTATTGAGACACAGGGACGAAGATATGCAGCTTGTTGATAACGGGGATGTTGATCCTCCTGATTTAGTTGATATTGCTGTCGTTCAAGGGGGTTTTAGTGCTATGCTTTCACCTGTTAAGACAATACAAACAGAAGAGACCATTGTCTCAACTAATAAGGTGGTTGTGTTTTCCTCTGTTCAAACACCAAAGCCTGGAATGGTATTTAAAAGTTGGGAAGATGTAGAATGTTACTACAAAGCGTATGGTGAACAAAATGGGTTTGGTGTGACTAGGGTTCAAGCTTATGTATCCAAAAAGGATAAGAGAGAAGGGGGACAACGTGGAGGTATGAATGTTAGGGTCATCCTGATATGAGGGCAAGGAGGGAGGCTAAGTGTAACACCCTAGAAATTCCTTTCTTGTAAAATACCTATTTTGCCCTGTTTAAAACTTTAAATAGGAACATCTAAGATATTGCCGCCACCGTGAAAACGGTTAAGGCAACTATCAAAGACACACAGCGGAAGACTCACCTCTAAAATAATTTAAAACGACTCAACTTAAAAAGTCAACTCACGAAATTAAAGTCAAACCAAAGTAAAACAAAGTCAAACCTACAACTTGGAACCACTGTAGGCCCTTAACCAAATCAATTCAAGTTAAAACTTTTACGTTAGTCTCGCAACAGAAATATCATTATATAATTAAAGCAATAACACATCATAAACTTATGGAAACTAGCATGATTCGCTCTTCACTCATGCCCATCATGAATATGCTTCATCACCTGAAAAGCTTCTCTCTACTTGATCCACTACTCTCTATTAAAAATGGGTCATCATAGGGCCAAGATAAAGACAAGGTCAACAAACACACAAAACACACAATCAGCAAAGCTGAGTACATAAGCGTATTTAAACACACTAGCATGCATTTACCTATCAACATACAACTTACCTTGTTGCACCTGTTTTTCAAGCATACAACTTTCAACAAAACCTTTCAACTAGACAACTACATAATTTGTTTAGCGTTGATTATGCATCGAACGGGTTTCCCAACTAACCTCCCCCAATAAATGAGGTTACTGACACGGGAGCTAACCGTGCCAACATCAATAACCACTTGTAAGTGGCGGAATTCCTGCGCATAATAATAATAATAATAATAATAATAATAATAATAAAAGGAATGTACAGCGTCCTGTACTCCAGTAGAAGTTATGGTTAAATATAAAACCCCATAACTCCCCCCATATGTTCATACTCAAGGTATATACGTTCCAAGAGTTTTAGTGCGTAATCTCTTTCACTTTACGTTATTTACATATTATTAAACTTGGTGATGACTCTCAAACCATAATCATTCAATCAACAATAATTATTCAAATAATCAAACATACCAATTTAATTCTTGAATAATTAGTGACCACATAATATTTAATGTTGAACCCTTTTTAAATCTACCTTGGTGTCAACGACACCTTAAACGCATAATGCGCCACAAATCCTATCCCTTGGTGTTAAAAACACCTTAAGTGCACTAAGGCACCAACATACAATTTATTCCTCGTGTACATAGACACTTACATAGCTCTTTTCCCATGCTTAAAGCATCAATAAAAATTATATGAACCATAATAAAATTCTCTTTTAATATTCCAATCAAAATTAAACATTTAGTTTAATTAAACATGCTCTCTATCATGCCATAAATAAAAGTGTGGTTCATATACAATTTTCCAAACTATTATTTTCCAACCATTAATCCATCACAAATAATTCATGCTTCGATATTCAATCACCAATAGCAACCAAATCATAATTTCCATTCCAAATCTAGCATGATACTACTTGTATCAATTAAACACATTTAGCATGCTACTACATCATAAAAAAAAAGCTAAGTACGCGAACGTACCTTGAATACGATCTTAATATCTCCACAACTAATAGAAATTACTCACTTCGAAGTCTCCTACAATTTAAAATCATAGAAGAGTATTAAAATCCTCTGTACACAAATTTCCAGCAATATATACTATTAGTAAACCCCTCATAATTTAATTAAAATAAGCTGAAATTATATTTAAAACATCATACTTTAATCCCAATTAATGGGTAATTAAAATTCCTTAAAGAAACTTGATTTTTAATGCACTACCAAAAATTCCAGCATTATATTTTAATGAAAACTTGTTGTAATTAGGCCTTAAAACACTTAAATCAAAGGTTTAACCCATCCTATATCATAATCCTTCAATAATTAATAATTTATGAATCTAGGGTTTCAAAATTGGGGCTTTTTTAATTAGAATTAAAATCTGAAAATTAAATTACATACTACTTGTAATCAAACATCATAATATTAATCACAAAACTCATATTTAATAATTAGATCTAGGATTAAATTGATTTTTAAAACAAAAGATTAAATTTTTTTTTTCGAAGAAGGACAGCCGACAGCAGGTCGGCGCCACTGCCGGCTGCTGCCAACACCGGTGGCTGCCGATGTTACCGACTGGGGATGCTGGTGGTCGGCGGCCCACCGGTGGTGAGGCCGAAGGAAAGGGGAATGGGAAAAAGAAAGAAAAAGAAAAAGACAAATAAGGAGAAGAGAGAGAAAGTTTACCTTGGGTTTTCTCCACTCTGGGCAAAGTTTGATTTGCCCCAAGTGTTGAATATTTATACCCTTTATCTAGAAGCCCTCCTTCCTAAACTTTCCCTTTTTAATTTTTCCTAATCCCTCTCCTAATAAAACTTAAAATAAAACTTTCTTAAATAAATTCCCAATTTAAATAAAATAATTAATTAAATAACTTTCCTTTTATAAAATATTTCTAAACTTATTAAAATAAATAATTAAAATACTATAAATAAAACATTTCAATTTACTTAAATACTTCACAAAATACTTATTTTAAATAAAATACGTATAAAAATACGGGGTATTACACTAAGAAAAGGCAAAAGGCTATGGACATTAGTTGGATAAGAAGGACAGTAGATGGTGTTATTGGGGATGATAAACTGTGTAGGGGTAACCGAACGTCGAAGAAATGCCAATGTGGAGCTAAGTTATATGCTAGTGTGAATGATGATGGTCAGTGGGTAATTCGAGATGTTGTGGTTAAACATGATAATCATAAGGTGTCTCCAGGCCAAGCTAGTGAAGGAGTATCGTATGAAGAATTGTACGACGAATGTAAAGAAGAAGTTATTTACTTACTTTGATGAGGGTGTTCCGGTGTCTCAAATTCATGGTTGTTTAGCTAGGGAACTTGGTGAAGTGGAGGAGATGCCATTGGTGAAGGATCTTCAGCATGAAGTGTACAAAGAGAGGCGTTCCCATTTAAAGATGGCTAGCAGTGATTCTGCAGCCGTGATGGATTACTTTCAGAAGATACAAACTGATAATCAAAATTCCTATCATGTTCATAGGCTGGATGATGATGGTTGGCTTCAGGATGTATTGTGGGTTGATGCTCGTAGTCGGGCCGCCTACGAATATTTTGGGGATGTTGTTTGCTTGGATACGACACACTTGACGAATGAGTACAAACTTCCCTTTGTGAATTTTGTTGGTGTCAATCACCATGGGCAATCAATTTTGTTAGGTTGTGCCCTGGTTTCACATGAAGACACGGACACTTATCGTTGGATAATTCGTCAGTGGCTTGTTTGTATGGGAAATAAGCCACCGAACGCAATCTTAATTGATCAAGCAGCTGCAATCCGTAAGGGTCTATTTGAGGAGATGCCATCAGCTAGGCACAAATGGTGCATTTGGCATATTTTGCGGAAAATACCAGAGAAGCTTGGAAAGTGTGACGGGTATGCTATAAATTTCACTCTGGTTTCTTTATTTTATCTTTGCTTCTCAACTGAAGAGTACAAGATTTGCTGGAATGACCATGTCTTTCATAACAAATATCCTGAAATCATTGCTGCCAGACACATTTACTCGTTACTATCCTTCATACACATTATTGCATGCCAACTTTTATTGCACATTCGGCTATCTGTGTTTTGTCAACTTACTTAGTCGTTATCTAATGATGTTGGCATTACCTTTGGACAGTTGATACATAGCTGTTAAACCTACTGAATTATCATAGTTTAATCAGTTGATGGTTTAATTTTTGTTACTTGATACATTCAATGAAATATCAAATTGTAGTAATGTGTTGCTTTTGTCTTTTATCATCAGTTACAAGGACTTCAAGAGTCCATTAAAAGCTCTTATTTACGAGAGCTTCACTGTTGATGAATTTGAGGAGAGGTGGACCAAATTGATTAAACAACACAAGCTTGAAAAAAATAGCTAGCTCACTGACTTGTATGAAGAGAGGCATATGTGGGTGTCTGCCTTCATGAAAGAGCATTTTTGGGCCGGTATGAAAACCACTCAGAGGGTCGAAAGCATCAATAGTTTTTTTGATGGCTTTGTTAATGGAAGCACTAAGCTGTATGAATTTTCAATGAAATATACCAAGGCAATGACCAAGCGTGTCCGGGATGAAACTGATGCAGATGCCAGGTGTTCGAAATATGTTAGGCGTCTTGTGAGTGGATACAAATTAGAGGCTTATTTCCAGAATATATACACTAACACAAAATTCTAGGAAATTCAAACCGAATGTGCTAGAACAATGTATGTGTACCCGAGGGATAAGCGAGTGATTGAAGGTAATTTGGTACGGTACCTGTTAGAAGATCGTGTCTGGATAATTCCTGAAGGATTCAGCAAGGAAAAATTACCGACAAAAGGAGGTTCTATTGTGTTACATTTAATCCGGTCACTAAGGAAGTTTCTTGCGACTGTAGAAAATTTGAAACATTCGGGATTCTCTGCAAGCATAGTATACGTGTGCTCGATCAAAATTGGTTTTTGAAATCCCCCAAAAATATATTCTCGAGAGGTGGAGGAAAGACATTATAAGAAAGCACACAAGAGTCGAGGTGCCTTACTGTAATACCCCGTATTTTTAAAACGTATTTTCTAATTAGTATTCTCTTAAAAGGGTATTTTAGTAATTTATTTTACTATTTGAATTTTGGAGCCAAAATGATATTTGAATTTTGGAGCCAAAATGATATTTGAATTTTGGCGCCTAAAGTATTTTAAAACTCAATTATTATTTTTGGATTTTTGATAAGATTTATTTCCATTTATTTTATTTTAAAAACCGGATTATTTATATATATTTCAGATATTTTAATTAAACAAAATTATATTTTATTATTTATTTAAAAGGGCCGAAAATTCCTAAATTATTAACTATGATTTTCGGATTTTCTATGTGTAGAAAATCTGATTTTCTTAGTTATTTTATTTAGTGAATAATTGGTATTTTCCTAATTAATTATTTTATACAAAATATATTATTTACGCAATCATTTTTAATCCTTAAAATCTAACAAATATTTCCCTAAAACTATAAGTAGAGGTCCGAAAATATGAGCATAGATATGCTCAATATTTTCTGCCACCATATGCTAATTTTGGGTGAGTTATTTTGTTAGTTTTGTATTTTAATTATCTTTCTCAAATTCTTTATTTCCTTAATTCCTATTTTCCATCTCACAAAGATTTGATCATCTTATTTTCCTACCTTATTTCATATTTGATTATTCCCCAAGTAATCTTCCTTGACATATTATTTTTCATGACAACATACCTTCCATATTTTTGTTATACACAATAACCTTAATATCAAAACTTTCCATATTTCTTTATTCTCTTCTCCAAGTAATTCCTTAATTCTTTTTACCATAATTGTTCCCACATTCTCTTGCCATAATTCTTGCATGAGGTAGCCTATAAATACCCCTTCATACCTCTCATATTCTTCACACCAAAACTCAATTCTCTTCTTCTCTCTTATTCTTCTTTTCCCTAAACTTTTTCATACTTTTCTTCTCCTCTTTTCATACAAATATTATCCCGTATACCTTTGAAACCAGTTTCGGGCACTTCTGGTCAGTTTTTGGGGTATTAATGTCACAGAATATTGTTCCTCTCGAAAAATCCTTGAGGTTAGGCTCAAGAATCACCCAATTCGGTGTTATATTGAAGGAGTTATGACCTCTGCAAGTTCTGCCTATTCTTTCCTATGAAAATTCAGTTCTCTTTAATCCTATTTCTTTATTTTCTTCATGGTTAGTTTTCTAAAATACAAATACCTATTTCAAAACTATAATTTTATATTAAAGTATTATTTTAAAAGAGTTTTATAGCCCATGCACATTAAATTTGAGTTTATGTTGTGATAACCTTATGGTTATGTTATTTGCAAGGTGTATTCGTGATTGAACTTTAAAAGTGCGAAGTGTTGATTGATAATCGGAATCAAGGTTCTTGAGGTTCTTTTTGTGTGGTTTTTCTAGCAAGGATCAAGGTACGTTTAGGTAGCTAGATACCTTTGAAAGTGATTGGTTTGAATAACATGTTTTATATGATTTTATTGGTGATTGAATTAAATTTATTTGAATTATGTTTGGAGGTAATGATTTTAATATTTAATTTGTTTTAATAAAAGTATTTTGAATGATTGATTTTTAAATCATGTTTTGAATTACTTATCGTGTTTAAATAAAGGAATTGATTTTAAAAGGTTTGTTGAATTAAATAAAAGGTTTTTCAAGGAAGAGTTATTGATTTTGAAAAGTTATAAATATGAGATTTTATTCTCAAGTATCTATTTAAAAGGTTTTGATTTTGAAAGTATGTGGAATTAATAAAAAGAATTTTTAATTATATCGAAACTATTGGATATTAAAAGGATTTATTGAACCATTGAATTATTATTATTAATGCTTTATAAGCATGTTGGTAATCCCACTATGCGGATTTGGTTTATTGATAAGGCCTTGGACTTTGTATGACCGGGTCTTTCCTCAAGAATAGCCTTGTAATATAAGGAGACTAGCTTGGGGGGTGTGCACACTTGGGTGAGGAATTGGATTAAAAGAAATTGGTTCTTAATAAAGGAATTGGTTTTATTAACTATTATTTTGAATATTGAATCATTGGAATCGGTTTTGGAATAATGAGTTTGGAATTTATTGGATTAATTATTGGAATTGATTTTTAAAGCATGTTTGCAAATAAATTGAGTTTACATTATCTTGCACTTATCGTACTTAGCATATTTTGCTAATCCGTAATTCTTATTTGTTTTGGTTCGCCTGTTTACCGTAATGGTAAACAGTGTTGACTAATTTCAGGTGGAGTCAATAATTGAGCATATGGAGTTCCGGGAATGGTTTCACCTAGATTAGGATATGTTGGTCTTGTGTTTTATTTTGAGTACTCATGACAATGGTTACTATTTTTAGTCTATTATTAAATAAAGTAGAGTTTTGAAGTTTCCGCTGCAAAGTATTGGTTTATTTGGTAAGTTTGAGTAGCCTTGCGTAATCATGCTGCGGTAATACGCCTAAGTCTACCTCTACGGTATAATTATACATATTATACTAGTATTTCCATAGAGGGAGATTTGGGGGTGTTACACTTACTATGACCCCTCTGAGAATTTGCAGGTGAAGAGGTACAACAAAATGATGGATTTGTTCGAGTCCATTTGCGCTGACGCGTCTACAGCCGATGAAATGACACTTGACCTTGTCCTCGAAAGGTTAAATCAGTTGAGATCGGAAAGTTAATTAAAGCAAGCTGCAGATCCAGGACAAAGAACAGCTTCCTAGTATACCAAATACCAACATTCCTCCATCTGAAATTTGTTCAAACACTCCTGCCGCTATCACTCCTACATCTATTACTAAACCAGGTGGTCCTGCCCCCACCAAGACAACAAGTGCGAAGGCGGCCTAATGAAGGATCCGATAATAGAAAAAAGGCCACGTGGTTGGCCAAAGGGGTCTAGGAACAAATCCTTAGCTGAAATTGGTTTCAAAACCAAACAACAATTGAAACCCAACCTTGTTGCACCCATTGAACCGAACAAAATTCCGGTAATGTTATAATACTAATTCTGACTTATTTATCAAATTCAACTTTAAAATGGTGTAGTAGCATTGTCCTTTTCTCTTCATTAGGTGAAACGGAGGAAAAAAATGATTCACAATACATTCTGCCCGATGAAAATCAAACACCTCGTGCAACTGATTACGTGGTTGACTTAGCTAGAGATGACGACCTCATTTGCAAAAACAGTATTGGATGGTCAACTCCCCCTTTCGATGCATTCTAAGGTGTAAGGTCACTTGTGTACTCCATAATATTTTGTATGGGAATTGAAGGCTTTGCAATGTTTGCTTTACAATATGAGGATGTAATATTTTGACTAAGATTAACAAACAATAGGATTTTATGGCTATGTATGACCTTATCGGGTACTCTAAATTATTGTGTTTTTATTACTTATCAGCAAACAACTGCGTTGCTTTCATTAAGGAGGACATGTCTCGTATGACCAATCTACATGTGTTATTTTTTTTTAATTTTTAATTTTAATTTTTTTTTTTTTTTTTTTTTTTTTTTTTTTTTTTTTTTTGAGGTATGATTTCAACTTCATGATTTGTTGTGTGAAATATAGCGTTGCAGCAAAACAAATTGGTCAATAAATTGTCTAACATTAGTAATTGGATCACATAAATGTTTTATAAAGTATTACTGAATACAAATAAGGATCATTCTACTTTACATAATCTAAGATGGATGATTCTCATTTTTCTAGTTGTTAGCTTTAGTGTAATTTATACTTTAGTGGAGTGCTTTAAATATGCAATGCAGTGAGTCAGACGGACTAATCCTTAATCTGAATATTTCAGGGTTAAGTGATATCACATTTTAAGTGATCAAGTATGGCTAATACCATCCATCGTTGATCCTACTATAAGGATAGCAATTTCTTACCCCTACTGTCTCTGGTGAATGGTAGCCTAGAATGTTCCTTTCTTTTGTTGTTGTTGTTGCTCATTTTGTATATGCCTTGAGTTGCAGTTGAGAATTTATTTATCTTGGACATCACAAAATTGTTGAATTCAGTAGTACAGGGTTAAATTTTCTGGACCATTTTATGTTTTCATATTGAACCTCACTTGTTTCTATTGTGTTGTGTTGATATTCTTGGAATTTTGGAATTTCATGGGAATTAATTTGGTTTTATGTTCCATAATTTTATAGGTCAAGGTTCGTCAGACAGATATTAAACAACGAGAAAATTCTGGTTTATGTTCCATAATTGTATTTTTTTTATAAAATGTTTTATAAAATATTAACGAACACACATATAATTAATTGTATACAGAACTTTCCTTCAAATGCTAACTTTGTCCATATATAATTTTTTTTATTAGGCTATTATTAAAAAAAAAAAAACACTTTTGTTAAATGATTCCAAACTAATATTGTTTCGTGTGATTTTGTGATTTTCCCCTGGGACTCTGGTCGCGCTCTCCTGAGAAGTAGACACGGACACCTGCAAAACACGAATATTCCGGTGACGGAATATTTACCTTCGACGGTTAAGTTAAGAATCTGAAATCAAAAAAGTTAGAGAGAGAAAGTAGAGAGAAGCTGGAGCTGTTTTATGCTCTATAAATGATATGTCTTAATCCATCCCTCCCATCATAAATGATTGGGGTATTTATAGGGGTGGGGATCTGAGCGTTTTAGGGTTTGTACCCTAGAATGATGTTTTCTGATTGGCGGCGCAATCAGGTAGGGACACGTGTCCTTGAGAAGCGCCGTTTTGCGGATTTCTCGGGATTTGGGCCTCCTGATGTAAGGAGGCCCCTTTTCTCTCTAATTCTGGTGCTCTTAATAGGGTTTGCTTACGTGGTGTCTTCCTATAGTGACATGTGTCGCCTTTTGATTGAGCCACGTGTCACTAGGGAATTGGTCCACATTTTGGGGTAATTTTTGCCCCGAAAAAATATGTCTAAAACTTTGTGTTGTGGGCCTCCTTGTGGCCCAAACTGCGTGCATAGTTCATAACTTATGTACTTTTACTGTACTACACATAAGTCCTTAGCTTGCGACATTTAAATGATCCCTTAATTTTTTTCGGCCATATTAAACATAAGTCCATTGCTTTACTGCATTTTGTGCACCCATCTTTGTGTATTGACCCATACTTCATGTAAACTTCAAAAATTTTGAACCTTTTCTAGGAGCCCGTAACTTTTGACCTTTTAATGATCCCTTATTTTAATTGGACCTTTTAATTGGACCTTTAATGATCCCTTATTTTAATTGGACCTTTTAAACATAAGTCCAAAGTTTAATAACATTTTGTGCACATCTTGGCCGTTTGTTCATATTTTGTGTTGCGGCCCATAGTTAATGTTTGTTAATTACTTGTCACTATTTTACACCAGCCCAGCTACATTTTTTTTTTACAGTTTTCAACAATTTAGTTTCCATATATTAAACGTGACTCAATATCAATTAGTGCAAATTATGAAATTTAACTGGTAACACAGTGATTTTGGCTGAAACAAAGCATTAAAGATATTCCATTACATTAAACAAAAGCGAAACACCAGTACTTAGCCCAACTACTACATTACACGGGAGTGCACCATTACACAATAATAATAATTATCCACTCTATCTTACAACAAAATGCAGCGGATAGTGTTACTACTTAGTTATTCTTAATAATCCGACATACGATTAAGTGCTGTTCAAAACTTCATAGATGTAAGTAACACAGGAACAACACACAAAAACCAACTTGCTCCCTCAGCAACTCCTTCCTCATGGTTTGTTCTCCACGGCTGTCACCTCATCCCCATTCTGAATCCCTGCCATGGCGATGTTATGGACGGTTGAGATATACTTATTCTCATGAATGAACACCACATCAGTAGGATCAGCACCTGCCTCCTCAGCCCACCTATGGAACATCAAATTTACTTTGGTGTCCAACCTGCCGGACACCTTCACCTTAATAGGATCTCTGGAAACTTCAGTGATGTAAAAGACCTTGGTCCTCGTATCAAGATTTAGCACACCAGGCTGCATAAAGCAAATTAGTCATCTTAGTTTGCAATCGTTAAAGTGTTAAGATTAATATTTTTATATAAAATAATATACTTCAATGTAAGAAGTAAAATGAAACATATGTATAAGAAATCAACCTCGCCCAACACATAGACGGCGTCGCTAGTCTCAATTTTAACATCTGAAGGTATATCACTCTGCAATATTAAGCGGTTGTTACTCCACTTAAACTGACGTATCTAACGTGGGAGGACGTCGATTTTGTTAGCATAGTCAGAGTAAATGCTAGCAAAAGTCTCATTGCTATGGATGTTGTACATAACACCCACGTCACCCGGTTCAAGGGTCTTTACGACGATTGTGAAATTGTTAAATCCTTTGTCGTTACTTGGCGGGTTTGCAACATTTAGATCCATATCAACCGGCACCAACCTCACGTCCGCCTCTCTAACGGGGAGGCTGGCAGCTTCAGGGTTCAACAGGACGAGTTGGAATGATTGGTTCAATTTTTGCTCTTACACATGGCACTTCTTTCCTGAACCTCACAGCGTTCAGCTTCAGAACAGAAGCAAGTAAGGATCTCTTGCTCTGAAACTTCTTAGCAATTTTTTTCGATCTTTCAGTGGACAACATGGAAGGGATAGTGGGGTTGTTTGAAGAGGTGGGCTTGTTAATGTTCTTCATTTTTTATTTTTTTTTCTTTTAGTAAAGGATGACGTTTTAGGGTTTATGGGTCGATTTGTTGTACAAGGGAGTAGCCTTTATATAGAAGAAGCTTCTTGTACTTTTCCCTTGACATGCAGACTTAAGCGCGATATTGGGTTTATTAAAGAAGCATAATACATTTGAGCGGGAACTTGGAAATAATTCTGTCTTTTTTTTAGTACTTTAATTTACAGAAATTAGAACTTATAATTAATTAATGAATGCATAACTTAGACCATATCCAGGTTGTGTGAGTATAAACACATACATTTATATAATACAATATCCCCACCATTGAAATCACCACACGATTTTTATTCTTCACCGATAAAACCACACAAGAAAGAATATAACCATTACTTTGTGTACATTATGCATGTCATTTTTCGGATTCGTCTAATCTTAATTCTTTTAATTATATCTAATATGATAGTTAACAAATGTTGGTTTTACTTAAAATGTTTTTGTAGGGAATATTTCAAGCATCCCACACTTGAGCCCCACTATGATCATACACTTAAGCATGGTGGCATCCAAAGGGAAGGACGCTAGAGCAAAAGAGTCGCCAACAAGTTTTAAAAACTTGTAAACCGTTCACAGGGTGAAGGTTACACCCTTTCACGATCCACGAGATCTCTAACTCCATAGTGGTCCTGAACCATGACCGGATATTCGAGGATGAAGGTACAAATTCAACCTAAAAGAGATTGAACTTGCCCTAAATAGGCCTCTACTTTATTCTTCTCATATTCATGTGCGCTTTCTGACTAACATACAATTAATATATTAACCTTAAACTTGTTTAACCTATGTACAAACAAAACTATTATTGGCGATCACTTGAATTAAAATCACATTAGCCTAAATAAAATTATTAATTATCTTATTAAGCGTGATTTCAAGTAAAAATTCCCTTTAAACCTGCAAGAGAGGGCGTGATCAAGCAATAACAATAATATCAAGCAACATAATAACAACAATCATCATCATCATAATATTCACATCAAAGCATAATAATATTAGCAAGATCCTAGGCATGATACTAACATGATATTTAGCAAATCCTAGCATGTCACTAAACAATAAAAATCAAAGCTTTAACCCTAACATGATACTAGCATGATAGAAGAAATAGAAAGCAACCTAATCATGATACTAGAAAGCAATAAATAACATCCTAACATGATACTAGAAATTAAAATAATTTAAACGTACTTTTTAAAGAAATATAGCAATAAAATTACTTACTTTATTGCCTCGTATCTCTTTCTATCAAAACAATACACACGTTAGTAACTTCAAGGAAAATATTAAATCAAACAATTAATTTAAATAATTGAAATAGGGATTTGGGACCAAACCCTCAGAAATTATCAACCTTTTACGTCTAGGGCGAAGGCAACTTCGAACTTGGCTATGTGTGTCTAGAATTCGTGAATGCGGTATTGTGTTTTGAAAAGGCTAGGCTTAGCAATCAAGAGAGAGAAGGAAAGAATAAGCTTCTAGCTTAAAGAGAGAAAGAATTAGAAGATTGTTGATGATTGTTGGTGATTGTGAAAACGGGGAATAAAGACCCTATTTATAAAGAAAATAGCCCTGAAACGATCAGATTAGAGTTAGAATTCGATTCGGAGTAAAACTACTTCCATCGCGGCGCGATAGTGTCCATCGCGTCGCGATGGAGCTGTCGTTTCACGATGGTGAACACGTTAATTTAAAACCGTACGGAGTCCCTAATCTAATTAAATTAGACTAATTAACGTCCGTACTTATCCTTTAAAATCAGATTTAATCTTTTTAAACACTTGTTTTATTCTAAATAAAATTCTTTATTTTCTAAAAAATATAATTATTAACCCTAATTCCATTAGAATTTAAGAGAACCTTCTAGATTAACCTAGAAAATTAAAGTTAATCCTAATGATTTTAGGAATAATAACTAATGGGCCCTCTACTTGATCATTGAGCCGTATAAAACTCACTTAGGGCCCAATTTAGTTTTTGGCCATAACTTCCTCATTATTCATCGGAATTGGGGTTATAATATATCGTTGGAAAGCTGTTTTCAAGCCCCATCCAACTACACCATTATTGGACCCTTATCATGGACCAAGTTAAATTGGACCGGACATTTTCCATAAATAGAGTAAGAAAAAGAAATATTTTCGAACATAGAAAGAAGTATTTTTATTAAAACGACCGCATCACAAGACTTTTCACATTTCAACTTGTTTGATAATCAATGACGTGAAAGATATTCATCACCGGGTTTGGTTTTTGGGGAGACACAATCAGGTGTCTACAGTTTTCCTAATCAGGCTTACAATACCTAACACAATACAAGACCAAGGTGTTGTTTGAATACACAAAATTTTCAAGGGGTCATCAATATTCTTAGGTAATTTATAACAAATAACAGTATAACACGAGGGTACCTGAAATTATATGGAATTCGAAGTACGAACACATTGTACGAATAACATTTCCTATGTCTCATTCGGTCATTCATAATTCCCATGAATTGTGACTTCTCTATTCCTTACCAAACAACACGATTAATCTAATTGGAATTTCACGAATGAAATAACTTCTCAGCAATTGTACACTATCATGGGAATTTATTTCCAATTGCAACCAACTAAGGCCTAAATTATTTTTTAGTGTGTAGTTCAATATTATCATATATTAGTAACATCTTATTGTGATACAAGTAAATTTCATAAAATATAAAGCACCCACATTTTCGTAATGATGGTGGTTTACAAGAAAAAATTACTTAAAGTTCACAACAATTTGTACAAACTAATTTACTTTACTTCACTTGAGCCATAATTAACCTTTTACAAGGTCTATTTTACAAGCTAATTTACTTTACCCATACTTATGTCGATGTTAGTAGCAACATGACTGATGTTTGTGAAACCCTACAAACTTACTCCACTCTTGACAAACCCTAGCAACATAAGTCTAGCTAGTAAATTCCGTACCATATTACTGTTCACATGAGAATTAATAAAGAGCTTCCTTTACACGTGTCTACTGGATAGTAATTTCATACAAGATCCAATAAGTTCAACGACCAAATCTCATTGAGATCGTGACCATTACCTATAGCTCCAAAATATGTCAATAAATACGAAATCTATTAGCAATATCGCTATTTCTTGCTGGATTTAATATGATCACATGTCGTATACCTAATGGGTAATCGTAGGGTGTAGGCATTCCATTACCCTACTAACTTAGGTCATCATTTTTATATGTAAAAGTTAAAAAAATATATTTAATTTTGTATTTCTGTTCTATAAGAACACAAAATTTGCGATGAGTACACTAAGAAACAAATTCTTTTGAAGCAATTTTGTTGAATAATAGCATTTCAGGGTAATTTATTTATAGAAACCAAATGAGTTCCCTTACATCAAGCTCCTACAAAGCAATACCCAGACTTAAAGTAAAATTGAGGCTTAAACAATAGCAAGCAATATTCCTGCTGAAAATTTTTCGTCTAAAATTTGTATTATACATAAATTTGATGCATCAATATTATACCTCAATCGTCCCACCCCTTGAATAATTCCTAGCCCGAATTTATAACTATAAAATTAATGCTACAAACATGTACAATTTACAATATAATATTAATTATTCGTTTTTCAACAAATGCCCTTGACCTTTAATTTCGAAAAATTCACCAAATACCCTCAAGTTTTTCAAAATTCACCAAATACCACTGACGTTTGTTATTATTCATACCGTGACCTCAAAATGCCCTTGACGTTAAAGGTCCGTTAGCAATAAAATTTAATTCACCAAATGTCCTAACTTTGTTAAATAATTCACCAAATGCCCTAACTTTGTTAAATAAAATTTAATTCACCAAATAATGAATGACTAGTTTGAAATTTAGAAACTAATCAATAGTTTTGGTTTTCACCCCTTTTTACATAAATACTCAACACATAGTAGCCCTCTTATTTTCTTAACCACAAATTTTAACACCATGAGTTATATGTCTAAATCTTCTTCCTTAATGTATGAGTGCGTCAGAGTTGCAAACAACCTCTATTCATAAAAAGAAGTGTTGGAGACCAGGCAAACAAAGAAAAAAAGGGATCGAATGAAGTAGAGATGATAATTTTGCAGCCTTGGGCGGGAAACGGATCGGGCTTATAGTTCATATATTTTCCAACAGGCTTAATATAGAAAACTCAAGCCCCTTTTATGAGGGCTTGACAATTTGTTCATACTCGCCCTAGTAAACGGCCTGGGCTCGCGCTAACGGGCTTAGAGCTTCTAAGAGTACTCATACGTTGAGGAAGGTGATTTGGACATATAACTCATGATGTTAAAATTGTGGTTAAGTAAATAAGAGGAATGCTACGTGTTGAGTATTTATGCAAAAAAGGGTGAGAATCAAAATTATCAGCTAGTTTCCTAAATTTCAAACTAGTCGTTGTACCTCAAAAAATAGAGGGTATTTTGTGTAATTATTTCACAAAATTTAGGGCATTTAGTGAATTAAATTTTATTGCTAACGGACCTTTAACGTCAGGGGTATTTTGAGGTCACGGTGTGAATAATAACAAATGTCGGTGGTATTTGGTGAATTTTGAAAAATTTGAGGGTATTTGGTGAATTTTGCAAAAGGTCAAGGGCATTTGGTGAAAAAACTGTTAATTATTTGTTCCAAGGATTTTCTACAAATCGAATTTCCAATGCAATGATGGCCAACTGCTTCATTGTATTTACATTTTGACTTAATATTTATCAATAAGTTTTATATGCGCCCAAATTTTATTTGAACCTATATACGCATATACTAAATGGAATACCGTTTTTACGTTCCCGCTCAAAGGTTGCGCGCCTAATCTATGGTTACACACATCTCCTAGTAGATGTATAGGACAAATCTTTCAATCCAAAAAGAAATCTTTGGCATCAGAAGACCCCTAATAACAATGTTTTACTTTGCAAAAAATCGTGATCTCACTGTTATCTTCCCAAAGATTGATTAAGACTACTCCATACTTGAGTTTGCTTAGTATAGAACTGAAGCAATCCTACTCCTAAGAAAAGACCTACCATCATTGCATAAATACAGCTAACAACCTATATATCTCTGGCATACTAACTTGGAAATCCATCACACTCGTCTTATTATCCGTTTAGTAGCCAAAAGTGTTGTTTGCTATGATTTGACAACACAATATAGCAGAGTAGAAGCAATAAGAAAGAAAGCATTGGGCTTTGGGAAGTAAAGCCTCCCCATACACTGCCCTATTGTTTGCTTTGATTTATCTTTGTTCAAGTTCGTTCGATTTTTATCATCATCCAACTACACCCTCCCACCAAATAAGTTAATTCAACTCCGTGTAGTACATGTAATTTTGTCTAGTTAGTATTGAACCAAGGTTTAATCCAACCTCCATTCCCAAAAAAAAAAAAAACAGCAATAATATTAAATAATATAATTAGTCTTGTAAAACAAATTAAACCGTAAAATTTAAATAATATTAATTAATAATTTTTTAGCAACTTATTACATAATATTATAAAAAAAATTGTTCACAATTCAGTCACCGTAATAAAATTGTATCCAATACAATTACTCTAGGGTAATTGTAGCTTAATGAAGTTCATGTGCAATACATACAATAACTAATCTATGTTAAAAGCGATAATGAATTTTCTGTAGTGGTTGCTAATCGAAAATTTTCTTGTGAGGGATAAACAATTCGATGTGTCTAACTTACATAGTCATTTTCAAAGACAACAACGCTTGCAAATCATGGACTTATGTGCACCTTGCTAGTAATCAAGTTATTATGCGAGTCATGTTAACTCCATTACTGTAAAACTATTATGGATTATTTAACAAATTATCTCCATCCATAATCAGGATGTCCTGATTCTCGGTTAATACTATACCAAGATATCTATCAGGTTGAGATCTCGGCCTTCGAGACCTACGTAGGGTAACGGACTGAGCATTTGCATTGTCGATTTGACTTTGCACATTTTGATCATTTTGACCTGCGTCAACAGATGCTGTTTGAGCACTTTGACTGTCAATCTGATTTTGTTTCTCATCCTCTCGAACTTCGTCAAGTTCGATTTTCCTCCCACTTGTCATTTTGGAAAGGTGCTCCTTCTCCAAAAAGACACCATCGCGAGCAACAAAAACTTTGTTCTTCGATTTGTTGTAGAAGTAATACCCTTTGGTTTCTTTTGGGTAGCCCACAAATTAAACCTTGTCAGATTTGGGATGAAGTTTGTCAGAAATTAATTTCTTGACATATGCTTCGCATCCCCATATCTTTAGAAAAGACAACCTGGGAGGTTTCTTCGTCCATAACTCGTATGGAGTCTTTTCTACAGCTTTTGATGGAGCACGGTTCAGTGTTAGTGCTGCAGTTAGAAGTGCATGTCCCCAGAAAGAGATAGGAAGATCACTAAGACCCATTGTAGATCGTACCATGTCTAACAAGGTTCGATTTCTGCTTTCGGATACTCCGTTCCATTGTGGAGTTCCTGGAGGTGTCAATTCTGAAAGTATACCCTTATCTTTCAGATGGTCATCGAATTCTTGGCTCAAGTATTCACCACCTCGATCCGATCGAAGGGCTTTGATTTTCTTGCCAAGCTTATTTTCAACTTCACTCTGAAATTCTTTGAACTTTTCAAACGATTCAGATTTGTGAAACATGAGGTAGACATAACCATATCTACTATAGTTGTCTGTGAAGTTGATAAAATATCGTTGTCCGTTCCTTGTGGCGGAGCTCATTGATCCACATACATCGGTGTGTATTAGATCCAATAAGTCTCCTGCCCTTTCTCCCAACTTGGAGAATAGCTGCTTAATCATCTTGCCTAATAAACATCCTTCGCAATTCTCACGATTGCAAATCGAAAGAGTCAAGAACACCTTCTTGTAGAAGTTTCTTAATGCATTTGATGTTAATGTGGCCAAGACAACAATGCCACAAGTACGATTGACTCTTAGCTTTGGTATCATTATAAACATGTTTGTCTAAACACACATAAATGTGTCATTCCATAAATATGAGCAAGACATAAAATATAAGTCTTATGATCAAAGTCAAAATGACGTCCAACGCCAAAAGATCAAAGTATGGTTGATAAAACTAAACAAGTTTTAATTCTAGTTAAAACATGAGACTACAAGCTTTCTTTGGACAGATTATCTTCATCTTCCAGTTGAGTACTCATATCCACTTGAAAAGCACCGCTCACTTTGTTCCTGAAATAGGAGTACATAGTGAGTCACTTTCCGGTATCTAAGACCTTGTAAATTGCTTATATTCAAGTGTAAAGATGATACCTGAGATTGAGGCTATTTTTCCTCTTGCCTCTTCTTCCAGATACATGCAACATTCTCTCTTGTAGTGTCCTTGCTTACTACAATAGAAGCAGCGCATCTTAGCTTTGTTCTTGAACTCCTTCTTCTTAGGCCTCAGAACAAACTTAGCCCCCATGCAAGAATAGGTTTTCTGAAACTCTTGGATAACTTTCTCTAAGGATAGTTTGTTCTGTTTGGCGGTAAGTCGCATCTTTAATGCAACATAGCCCGAGTGGAGTGAGCTTAGAAGCATGTGAGCCGCTTGCTCATCCTCCATCGGTTTGCCAATTAGCTCCAAGTGAGTGAATAACCTTGTCCTCTTAAGCACATGGGCTTGAAGTGGCATCCCGGGTCTAAGTCTTGCACTATGGACCCTAGCCCATACTTCTTCCCTCTCTTTGGTGAGACACCCATCTTGCGGTGCCTTGATCCTCATGATAGAAAGTAACCTAGTCACCTCCTCCACAAGACCATCATAGTTGCCTCTGACGCTCTCTTCGTGACCCTCAAATTGACTACATCCTCTAGAGCTTTGAGGAGCATATCCGGAAAATAGTTGGAGAATATCCCCTTCCATTGTTCCGGAATGGAGTTTGTCATGAGTCGCGAAACACTCTTGCAATCATAACTCCACTCCTCATGAGCCTCGTCGCTCATAACCCCTTTTGAGTAGAAACTCGGGATGGGCGTATCCAGAATATGCTCTAGGTAGCAATTTCGGAGCGTCTTTCAGAGTTCTTCTTCCCATTCCTTAAAGTTCACCAAATTCAAGCAAAATGGTAACTTTTCGGCAAGTGTCGGGCACATTAGATTGTTGTTGATAGTTGAAGACGTGATTCTACAATTGAAAGAACTTGAAATGAAAAACCATTCATAATACTTAAATAAAATTGAAATCATGCATTTTAATCAAACTTATTTAAACGTCTTATTCACACATTAAAATAGTCCCCGTTTTGGTGAGAATAAAGTCGATTCCAAGATCCAAAGAAATAAAGAGTAGTTAAGCATGCTTTGGCTTGTCTTAACACTCAATCTCCTAAGGTAAGCAACGTTTTGCTAATGGCTCCAAGCCACTCTTGGTTGGATAAATCGCCGCATCTAATGCTCTCTCAACAACTTATCCACTATGCCACGACATGTTAGGACTCCATCACTCATATCGTTGAGTATAACCAAAACCAACTTGCATACCCGGTATGCCTTACGTATCCTAGGGAGTAATAGTGATGCCTCGCTTTGGCGTAGCCCATCACTACTCTCAATAGGTCGATAAGTGTTATTTTGGAATGGCAATTTCACTCAATATTTTAGGGACCTAGGGTTTCTATGTTGGTTGATTTAAGTGAACTTAATTTATCATCACAACATTCGAAATCCTAAACATGCATCTAACATATAATTCATATATAGATATTCATAAATAGATATATATCGAAAACATAAATAAAGATGCATTTGGCAACTAGCATGACCCCTTGAGTCTTCAAGGGACGGCTTTTGTAACTTCATGGCTTCGTTTTCTAAGAACCCCCGTCTTCAAGACATAACCATAATTATGAAAATACTATTATCTACGATTAGGACTAATCTAAATATTAAGGTACAAAAATACTCAACGGTTCGCAGACCGTATTTAGATTTACAAAAATACATCACGGATCGCAGTCCGTATTTTCTATCCTAATCGGGCCCCACTAGTTGCCATTTTACAAAACCTGTGAGAGAATATACATTCCATTCATCCATTCACTATTTGTGAATGCCCCATGCATTTTACAACGATAAACAAGTAACAATGCATAAAACGCGCGCAAACTAGTAACTAATTTAGGTCGTTAATCCAATTAACATACCTAATTAAAACTAGTCAAAGTTGTTTAATAGATTACGTAATTTAGCGCAATTAATAATTGAAGCTCCCACTAAACTCTGCATCCATCTTAATTAATCCAATTAATTAAGTCGGTAAACCCAAATATTTGCCAAAATTAAATTTTGCAAATGCCGTTCAAAAATCGAGGCCTAGCCTCCAATATTTATTAAAATAATTAAAACCAAATTAAATTAATAAAATAATTAAAACGGCAAAATTAACATAGCCTTAAAACGAGGCACAAGTGTTAAGTGAGGGGTTATGCACATAGCCGTGACTCATGCCAAGCGTCACATCCATAGCCTAGAATACCGTATACGCGTCGACTCTTCTACGAAGCGTACTCGCGACACAAGCCACGAATGCCATGTAAGCTTGCTGCTATGCACATCGTGCCACAAGCACATAGCACTCCCACACACACACACTCAAGCAGCACCAAGCATCACACAAGCACACACCAAACTCAATGCATGCACCGACCATGGCTAGCTACGGCCAACCACATAGCTGCACCCATGGTGCGCACGCATAGCACCTAGTTGTTGCCGCACCATGCTGCTGTCTTGGCTGCCATGGTGCGCCATGGTTCCGACACAAGCAGCAGCCACGCAATCCACCCGCACCAAGCTTCGGGCAGCCCACTTGGAAGCCACATATGGGCTGCTATGCAGCCCGGCTAGCCAAGTGAGGCACTTGCCTCGGCTTGCGTGCCATTGTCCTCGGGTTTCCAACCCAATTTTTGCGTGATATGAAATTAATTCTAAATTAATTTTAGAACTAACTTGATGAGCAAAAAATGAAAAATTAATACAAGTCCAACTTAAATTAAAATTCATTAAGGTGCATACAACCAAAATTATTTCCAAGAACCATTCTTTAATAAAATTGGTTTAACTTGGTGCAGTAAAAAAATAAGGGCAATCACTCACTATTAATAAAAGGGAGTTAGAAATATGAACACAAAGTTCAATTTAAAGATTCCAACTTTAACACTTGTGAATCCTTGAAAAATTATATCTTCCAATATGAAGATAAATGAAATTTCTATCACAAGATTCAAACTTTATGATTCCAATCAACTTAATACATGATTAAATCAAAAGTTCAACCAAAAAATTCATGGAATTTAGTAACTCAAAGTTTCAATCACTTAAAACAATCAAAGATTGAATCTTTAATACTTGGAAGCAACAAAGGACAAATGTTTCACACTTAATGCAATGAATTTGCAATTATGTGAAAAATAAAACCAAACTTTCAAGCACCAATTATTACCAAGTAACCATGCTTAAGGAGGTTTAAAATTGCATATAAATTAAGGAAAGAACCAAATACATAACCACCATAAATATGACATAAAGATTCAAGGTTAGAAAGACTTAAAATTTTTTGTCAAAACGAAAAGTCCCTCGAAAAAGGCATTTCTGCTCGTTTTTTGGCTAAAAACACAATCTAAAAGGGAAAAACCATTTCCAGAACGCCTTTTCCACCCAAAATTCACTATTTTTGGGCGAAAATCTGAGTTCGGGGCTGAATCAGCTATAATACGGGCTTTAAAATAATAAAACCGACCTACTAATCTAATTAGCAACTTAAAACCAGAAAAATTAGGCCATAAAAACACCTTGAAAAATATGATTATAAAAATAAATGAGCAAGGCTCCGATACCGTTGTTGGGTTTCGGTGAGTCCGACCCACCGCGGAACGAAACCCGAGCCAAGATCACACTCAAAATAATTATAACCATAAAGCATAATTAACTTAAACAACAACATTAAGAAAGATATTAGTACCTTGTCGCGTGCTTCGCTCACTTAATTGAGCTCTTACTTCGAAATCTCTTAGCCCCGCTCACACGAGGACCTCCAACGAACTCCACCCGCAACCCGAGCACCGAAAATGGTCTATTGTTTAGGAGTTAGCTAAGCCCGACCTTAAAACCCGAGTAATTAATTGTGTTCAAAGGTTTTCACAATGGTGATGCCTTTTCAACACTTAAGCAATTTTCCCAATACCCCAACTTGGGTATTTATAGGGAAATGCAAGAGTGAGAAAAGCTCACCCATCAATGAGGGAGATTTGATTTTTCTATTTTATTTTAAATCAAAAATAAAATTAATAATCAAGCTATTAATAAATCGACAAGTGGCATGCTCACAAGAGAGGTTAGGTGAGGATCATTTGGAGAAGGGGGGACCAAACTTGCTCCCCACTCCCTCTCCCATAGCCGGCCAACACAACACCAAACACCCAATTAGTTCGCGCCACGTGGCAGCCCTACACTTCAGCACCAAGGCACCCAAGGTAGGCTGCCAGCCGCTGCCACCCCTACAGCCCAACAGGCCACGCACATATGTGCGGGCTGCTTGGCCGAGGCCTGCTGCCAGCATGCCACGCACCAATGTGCAGGCTGCTGGCCGTGGCCTGCTAGCATGCCTCGTACATTTGTGTGGGCTGCTGGCCAGGCCTGCTGCTAGCACGCCACGCACATTTGTGCGGGCTGCTGGTCGAGGCTGCTAGCACGCCACGCACATTTGTGCGGGCTGCTGGCCAAGGCCTGCTAGCACGCCACGCACATTTATGCGGGCTGCTGGCCAAGGCCTGCTAGCATGCCATGCACATATGTACGGGCTGCTGGCCAGCTTAGCTAACCAAGGTGCGCTAGCACGCACTAGCCAACCTATGCTCGGCTTGGTGCACTTGCTAGCCACCTTGCTAGGCCATATGCCCCCAGCACTCGGCCATTTCGATGCTAAGGGTATTTTAGTAATTTTGTTAATTTATTATTAATTTTCTCGTCTCGCCTTCTATTATTTTCAACTCGACTTCCGTCGCTCGGTTTCGACGCTCCAAGCTCGAATTTTCGACGTCTAAATATTAATTACTCGGTCGACTCATTAATTCCTTCCGAACTAATTCGTCGCATCGGTTTGTTAGTCGCTTGGGTGTGACCCGAAGGGTTCAGCCAAGATTAAGCTGTAATATTAATTATACATTAATATTACTGATAGGAAGCGGCCTCCACCTAGGAATTCCGATCACTTGACCTCACTGAATAATTAGCTTTCTAATAATTCTGAACCCTCTATCGGAATAATACACTTGTTCGAAGGACACCATTCCTTTCACTCTCAACAGACCTCTTTGTCGGACAGCCGGCAACAAGTTGATGCCGCCTATATAGCTCACTCACCCACTATTACATATGGTGCAGATGAATCCCCCCGATGGCCGGATGTGCAAGCGCATGCCAAGGCTATGCTTGACGCCATCCCCAAAAGGGAAAAGGACGTCATTCCAGGCATAGAGACGTTCAATCTAGAACGCATCTTGGTCCTCCTGTCTAAGGCATAATTTCTCTTTGCAAAATAGCAAGTACACTTTTGCTTGTATTTTTCACACCTCTTGTGTTTAAAGGTTATGCTGAGGGTTGATGGACTCAAGCGGCCTTACACTCAGAAGAGAGAGGAGGTAAAACGAGCAAATAAATCAGCTAGGGATTCTCACAACGTTGCTCAATATCAATGTACAATAAATGAACTTGTATCTAAAGCCGTGGAACTGAAACAGGAGGAGAACATCAAGAACTTGACGTCTGCTCTGGATACTGCCAAGAAAAGGGCCAACGATGCTGAAACCTCCCTAAAAAAGGCTCAGGCGGCCTCAAGACCCTGAAGGGTGTTGCCAAGGAAAACACTGATCTTTAGGTAGACGTTGAACGTCTGAAGAAAGAGGCAGCCCAGGTCCAGGAGAACTTCAAGGCCACCTTAGAGGAGGAGCAAGACCACCTTATTGCTGAGAACGAGACCAACTCTAACACCCTAATGAAGATTGCATGGGATACACTATATCTGGGAAAGGAGTACGGTATTTGGGCGTTGGCTTTCTAATATGCTGAGGACGTCGTGTACCTGAGAGAGAAAGGTTTGCCAATGCCTGAATCGTTCGAAGCCTGGACACACACTGAAGTTGAGGAGCCTGCTCGGCGTGCACCCAGTGAAGCGGTTGAGATTCACTCTGAAGAGGAGAATAAAGAAGGGCCATAGGAGCAAACCCCGGTTGACCCAACTGAGGCTGATCTCCCGCCTAACCAATCAGAGCAGAGGCCTACCCTCCAGCAGCCATAAGCTTTCAGTGGCTGTATGCCATTTATGTTTTCTCCGACCTGCGTGCCGCGTATTTATGTAATTTACCGACTGAGGAGTCGGGTGATCCAACAATCTTTTCTTTTTCCCGAATGATTATCCTGTCAACATATTCTACCCAGCTATTTTGGTTGGGTTTTTAATTTTATGACAGTATTGATTGAGTCGGTTTTTCTTATCTTTTGCGTTTGATTTTGCGTTTAAATTTTGCATATATGTATTTGAATTTTTTGCCTAACTCTGTAAAAGCATGCAGCATATAGAAAATCGGTTGTACTTGCCCTTGGGCGGCTGTGTGGTTGGTTTCAGTACTTGCTGATTGATTGGCTTGGGAACTTCTGATAGTTTAAGGAGTATGAGATGTTCCTAAGTCAATCAATCACAGTAGTGATTGCCCCCAAACCAAGTACACAGCCGTCCAAGCATTCAAGCGGGTAGCCGTCAGCCCAGGCGGTGATGTAGTTGTACTGAACTTCTTCTCTTCCGCCTGGAGTGTCTGCAATCCAATTACACAATGTCCTTTTACCCCATTGGGAGGACTCACATAATTTCAAAAAATAATCTAAGTTAGAACTTTGGTCAGTAAACGGCTGATGTCCTTAGACATCCGGTTTTGGGAGACTTAGTCGTTCTTTAAATTATTCTGGTCAGACGACTATGAGTTTACCAATTAGGTCGTTCAATATTTGCCGTCTGTATTGATTGGTAGAGCACTTTGTAACCTGGATGGTAGATACTCTCTACGACGATTCCACCCGGATGGGCATCGCCGGACGTCATACTCATGTTGGAGCAGACGAATTTATAAAATAAATATCATCCGGCCATTGGCCTCATGTTTGTTGAACATTAATTTAGCCACTAATTTTTTAACTTAGTTTAATTTTAGCATTGTGACAGTCAACCGTCAGTGCATTGCACAGGCGGTACTTTAAACATTGCGCATGTAAAAATTAAATAACAAAATTGAAAACAAAAAACAACTTTTTCATTGATATGCTTTTCATTTACAAAAATTTACAAGTCTCAGAAGTAGTACTTTTTCAAGTTGTCTACATTCCAAGTTCTAGGCAGCCGCCTGCCGTCTGGAGTTTCCAGGCGGTAGGTGCCGTTTTTTACTTCTTCATAAATCCGGTAGGGGCCTTCCCAATTAGGAGTTAGCTTTCCATGCTCATTGGCCCTGCCGGTTTCCTCCATTGTCCGTAACACAAAGTCCTCATCTTTCAAGGGCTGTTTGTGTACTCGTTTGTTGTAGGCATTGGTCATTCTCAGACAGTAAATCTCATGATGCAAGCGGCATTGCCCCTGCGTTCCGAGGGTGAGTCCAATGCTAGCCGCATGGCCTCCCAGTTTGCCTCTTCATTGTATAGCATGACTCGTAGAGTCGGCTCGTAATGTTCGATGGGCAAGACGACTTCAGCACCGTAAACCATGAGAAATGGGGTTTCACCAGTTGCCCCTTTTTCAGTTTTCCGAATGGCCATAGGACATGAATTAATTCTTCAGCCCATAAACCACTAGCTCTTTCAATTTTCTTTTTGATGCCGTCTGAGATAAGTTTGTTGAAGGCTTCAACTTGGCCGTTTGCTTGGGTTCGGCCGACTGATGCAAAACAATGTGAGATTCCTTGATCTCCTAACTAAGTTTTGAGCTGAGGCATTTCGAACTGAGGACCATTATCAAACACCATAGACATGATGTTCTTCCAAACGAAAGAGATGACATCCTTTGTCTTGATGCTCTTGACCGCCTCTGCCTCCACCCACTTGGTGAAATAATCCACAGCCACCAGAATATAGTGCTTTCCGCCTGGTGTAGGCATATAAGGACCTAAAATGTCCATGCCCCATTTAGCAAACGGGACTGGGTTGTCGATTGTTGTCAGGTCAGTTGCCGGCTGATGGATGAGCTTGCCAAATCTTTGGCACTTGTCACATTTTTTGACCATCTCCATGGCGTCTGACTCAAGAGTGGGCCAGAAGTAACCTTGCTGCCTGGTCCTGATAGATAGAGATCTATCGCCTATGTGAGAGGCGCAGTATCCCGCATGCAGCTCTTCGAGAACTTCCTTCCCCTTTTCTGGGGTAACACACTTCAACAGGGGTTTGAGGAAACCCGCCTTGAAGAGTTCTCCGTTTCTCATCTTGAAGTTTGCTGCTCGGTTCTTCAGGATAGCCGCTTCCTGTGGTGAATCAGGTAGCGTCCCGTCTTGAAGATATGCCCGGATGCCATCCATTCAGGTAGAGCTTCGGTCAAGTGCTCCAATGGGCTATTCTTTGGTAATGCTTCATTTTTCCATAACTTCCCAGAAGACTGACCGAGGCGTATCATAGGAGGCGGAGGATGCCAATTTCGACAGTGCATCCGCCTGATTGTTTTCAGACCTGGGCACCTGAGTCAGATAGAATTCTTCAAGTGTCCTAGCTTCAGCTTTGACCGCCTGAAGGTATTTGATCATAGCCGGATGAGTGGTTTCATAGTCACCATGGTATTGGCTAACGACCAACTGAGAGTCAGAGCAGGCGTCAAATTTTGTTACCCCTGCTGCCTTGCACATGTGGATGCCAGCTAGCAGTTTTTATTATTCTGCCTCATTGTTTGAGAACTGGAACTTGAACCATAGTGCATACTCATATTTGTCCCCTTCAGGACACTAACAGATTATACCTGCACCACAGCCGTTCATAGTAGAGCTCCCGTCTACATACACTTTCCAAACCTGATCAGGATTGTCCGGAGCAACCGGCCTTGTCATTTCGACAATGAAGTCCGCAAACGCCTGACCCTTCACTGCCTTTCTTGGTTCGTAAGTGATTTCAAGACTTTGTATTTCAATAGCCCACTTGAGCATTCTACCGGATGACTCCAAGGTTGTCATTGGCCGCTTGAGAGGTTGGCCTATGTAGACCACAACCGGATGTGCCAAGAAGTAAGATTTCAACTTCTTAACAGCCATGTAAAGGGCGAGGCCAAAATTTTCAACCAATGGGGTACCGTAGTTCAGCATTTCTGAGCACATGGATAATGAAATAGACCGGGAGCTGAATGCCGCCTATCTCAGCAAGGAGAATGGCACTGAGGGCATGATCTGAGACGGCTAAGTACATGTAAAGCGTCTCTTTGGGCAGAGGGCTAACAAGCCTTGGCAAAGAGTGTAAGTGTTCTTTCAATTTCTGAAAGGCCGCCTCATCATCATCCCTCCATTCAAATCTAGTCTTCTTCCTGATTGCTTGGAATAAGTAAAGGCACTTGTCACCTGATCGGCTGAGGAATCTCCCCAATGCCGTTAGGCAACCGGTGAGTTTCTGAACTTCCTTGACAATGCGGGGTGACTTGATGTCAATTATCGACTGTATCTTTTCGGGGTTAGCCTCTATCCTCCTTTGATCAATCAGGAATCCGAGAAACTTCCCAGACTCAACACCAAAAACACATTTTTTGGGATTTAACATGACCTTATGCCACCTGAGTGTGGTGAAGGTTTCTCGGAGATCAGCAAGGTTCCTCCCAATATGATTAATGAAGACGGTATTAATCATCCGTTGGAAAGTAGCAGGCGCATTCTTCAAGCCAAATGGCATCACCGTATAACATAATAACCCCTGATCAATGACGAAGGCCGTCTTCTGTTGATCTTTTTTCCATAGGGGTATCTGGTGGAAACTTGAGTAGGCATCCATAAAAGTCATCAAGGCATGCCCGGCTGTAGAGTCGACCAGGTTGTCGATCTTTGGAAGCGGGTAATTGTCCTTTGGACATGCGTTGTTCAAGGTCAGTGTAATCTACACACATGCGCTAGGTACCATTAGGCTTATTTATGAGCACCACATTCGCAACCCAATCAGGGAAGTTACATGGCCGAATGAACCCAGTGTCTAACAGCTTTTTGACCTCGACAGCTGCCGCCTGACTTCTCTCCTCGCCGTGATTTCTTTTCTTTTGCTGGATGGGCTTCTTTTTGGGATCCACGGCGAGTTTGTGGACGGCGAGATCCGGGCTGATGCCTCGAATCTCTTCCACTTCAAAGGTAAAAATGTCTTTGAATTCTTTCAGCAGGAGGTGCAAGTCTGCACCCAACCTTTCAAAGGCAGTGGTCCCCACCTAAACAGTTTGCTCTGGATGGCTGTCGTCTAGAGGAATATCAATATGATCACTAGCCGGCTGGGGACGGAGTTCATCTGACCGTTCCACGGTCAGTGATTGCTATTTCTTCTCTTTCTTCACCTCCACCAACTGATCAACCTTTCTTTTCTTTCCGGCTTCTGGTGGGGCTGGTTCAGAGTCCTTGACATCGTCAAGGTCTATTGGCTCCTTCGGCTGACCGGCCGCTGAAGACGTTGGTTTGACGTCTGAAAGGTAACACCCCCTTGCCATCTTCTGATCCCCGTTCAGGGAGCCAACAGAGCCATCATCCTTTTCATATTTTAACAACATAAGAGCTGGGATGATGACGGCCTTGAGATCGTTCAGAGTGGGTCGGCCCAGAATGATATTATAGGCGGTCAGCTCTTCAACCACCAAAAATCGAACGATCATATGTTGCCCTTTACCCTTCTTCCCCAGCCGGATGGGTAAGTCAATTTATCTGACTGGGTGCACGACCCCTCCCCCAAAGCCACCAAGGGGATGGGAGACATCGCAAACTGTCCAGCTTGTAGTTCAACTTGGATAGACACTTGTAGTTGATGAGGTCAGAGGAGCTACCAGTGTCTATAAGGATTCGACCAACCAACTAGTTGGCGGCCTTACATTCAATGACGATCGGGTCGTTATGCGGTCGGTGGACTTTGCCCCGATCCTTCTCAGTGATGAGGACGTTTGGGAAAGTACCACTAGCAGACGCCTGCCCATCATCAATAGAATGGATCATCTTCTTCAGATGATCCTTGGTGCCCCGAATGGTCGGGCCACCACTTGCGAATCCGCCTGCTATGGTGTAGACCGGCTCTTTGTCTGTATCCGAACTACTAGCAAGGTGGACAGTCTTGGACGACTGTCTCGGATTCGTCTTGACAGTCGCTTTGGATTTCAAGACATAGGATTTCAGCACCCCCTTGTCAGTTAGATGGTCCAATATCCGCTTGAGACTATAGCAATCATTGGTGTCATGGCCGACTTCCTCATGGAAGTGATAGTATTTATTCTTGTTCCGTGACTGGACGAAACTCTTCATCGGATTCGGCTTCTCAATGGTCAGCCGATCCTTTATCTCCATGAGGATGGAGTATCAATCTTTATTAAACTCGTACCTCGGAACGTACGGTTTGAATTCTTTCTTTTTCTTTTTGGACGGCTGATCAGGCTTATCAACCGCCCAAACTTCTTTTCTCTTTTTGCGCTCTTCAGATTTCTGAGCCGACTGAGCAGGTCGAATCTCTTTTTGTTTGTCAGACTTCTTGGAGTCTGACTAATGGCTAGACGAGTAGAGGTCGGTAGCTTGAATAAAGCTCTCCGCCTCTATCAACGCCTCTTGGAGGGTGAAGACCCTCTTCCGGACGAGGTCAAACTTAAAGGTTGACCCATCCTTCAGACCCTTGAAGAAGTCTGTATAAGCTACCTCGTCAGACAGCCTTTGTATCTGGATTCTCACCAGATTGAACCGTCTGACGTAGGAGCGAAGTCCTTCTCTCTCTCCCTACCGTATGGTGCTCAAGTCGAGACTTGTTTTCTTGGCAGGGATGTTCATCGAGAAGTTGGGGGCAAACAGGAAGGCAAGCCTCCTGAAGCTATCAATGCATACGGCTGGCAGGTTGCCAAACCCATTGTTGGGCTATGCCCTTCAAGGTAGCCGGGAAGCATTGACACTCCAACCCCTGCATGTGCATAAGGTTGGTGTAGGCCATGAGGTGGTCCTCAGGGTTGGTAGTACCATCATAGGCACCAACCAAGACATTCTTAACCTTGGCCAGCTGTGCCGCCTCGGTTATCTCCTTGGTGAACGCAGAAGTTTGTTCACCAAGTTTAAGCAGACGGAGCTGCCAGTCCAAGGGTTGGACATTATATGCCGCCTATCCCCCGAAGAGAGCTGGCTGCATGAAAGGAGAGGTGTACTGCCCGTATAGCATCTGAGGCACATACGGGACTGACCCAATCATTTGTGGGCCAGTATGGACGGACTTACCGCTTGTATGGCTCTCATGCAAGGACTGAGAATTCCTTGCGGATGTATTTTTGAAGCTGTCTGGAAAGCTCGATGTAGAGGATGACTCAAACAGCTGCCGACTCCGGTTGTGCTCGATGATGTGACGAGCATAGGAGAAGGTTTTCTTGCTGCCATCCGGCTGAACAGCTCGGATGACCTTCCTTTGCCTGTTTGGGGTAGAAGGATCTTTGTCCAGTCAATGGCAGGCGTAGTCTTCTCCTTTGGATGTGGAGTAGGTTGCCTGTCTCTAACTGACTTTCTCCTCTCAACTTGAGGAGTCTTTTTGGCCGACTGGCCTTTATTAGAGCCAGTCGTCCGCTTGTTGATTAGGTCCTTGATTTCACCCTTGAAACTTGTCAGGAATTTCATGAGTTCATCTCGGGTTACTGGAGCCTAACCTCCTGCAGCCTAGGTGTTACCAGGCGGTGGTCCAACAGTCTTGCTGGTACTAGCTTCATTATTGACTCGTTCCAGCTTATCTCTAGAACGGATGTGTTTAGAGAGGAAAGACCTATCAAGGCCCACTCGAGTTTCGACTTCGCAGTCGTTGTCTGTATCATGGTCTGAATAGACCTCACCATCGGCTTTAGGCCGGTTGGGTTCAGGTGGCGGTACAAACTCTTGAACCATCTTAGAGGTACTCTCCCTACAGACGACGCCAAATGTTTTAGGTGTTTGTCCCTCGGGAGAGTTACAGCTCGAAGACTAGTCCGGCGCAGTCCGTACCTGCAAAACACGGAGACTCCGGTTGGTAGGAGCTCCGCCTCCGACGATCAAGTTAGAACGTGTATGAGAATGTAAAGAATGCGGAAAAGTAAAAGTAAGATCTTCTCGGATTCCGAGATCAAGTGTTTTCTCTGATGTGAGAGAATGTAGGGTATGTTGTAATAAATTGTAGATGTCCCCAAAATGGGGGGAATCTTCCTATTTATAGGGTCATCGGTAAATGTGCCCCTAATTAGGTCACTCTAACCTAGTTCTGATGGGCTGCGCCGAATTACGGCTTTCTCGGGATTTAGGCCATGAAGGCCGCCTTTTCTCCCAAATTCTGGGAACGCCACGTGTCAAATGGGGATTGGTCCAATTTGGACTAATCTTGGTCTGACACGTGTCACCACCTGGTTGGCCCACGTGGCTTGGGTAAAAATTACCCAAAATAGAACTCCTTAACAAAGCTGTCCTCTCTACAGAGTAATATTTATTATAGAAATTCAAAGCAATAGTACTCCAGTCAGTAATACCCACGGAAGTTCTGTTCAATCCATTATACCATAATTTAGCTTTACCACATAAAGAAAAGGGAAAAAGAATCTCCCTGATTTGGTTCTGCGTGACCCTAGTTTGCCTAATAGTGTTGCAATTTTGGCAGAAATCCAAAATATGAAGATTTGAATCTTCACCCTTAGCTCCGGTAAATTGCTTCCTTTCGATCATAGTAATAAACTGGGGTTTAATCTTGAATTGTACTCCATCAAGATTAGGTGTAGGAGCAAGATGTGGAAAATCTGTCAGGGATGGCTGCGAAAAATCGCTATGCTTGCGAACAGGAGGAGGTGGTGGTGCAGTCATCTCTGATTCTTGATCTGTACTAAACAAATAAATATGAGAAACTGTCCTAAAGAACTTGCATTCTCTAAGACGGGAGTAAACAATCTAGACTACAAAAACAATTAGAATTAAAAATAAAACCGTTTCCCCGGCAACGACGCTAAATTTTGACAGGCTAAAATCGTATCACTTAATCAAAAGTAATTCCTAAAACCACTAACTAAAATAGATAGAGAAGTAGGGTCGAATCCACAGGAAAACAATGTTCTTTTATTCCTAATAAATTATTATAATCTAAATCATCAAGAAACAAATAAGAATTGTGGAAATTATACTATGACAATAATTGAACTAAGGGAATAAGCAATAATAAAAAGATTTAGGGTCATAGGTTCACCAATAATTAATACTTCAGGATAAAATATAACAATCAATTATCAATGCATAAATTAACTAGATTATAAAGGGCTTTCGCTACATATTATAATCACAAAATTAACTTAGCGGTATTAAATCGCATCTCTCGAATCTTGATTTAACCATTTATAAATTAACATGCCTATTAAAACTAAGCCTAAACATCAATTCTCATCTCTCGAATCTCGAATCAATATTGCATAACTCATACAATTAAACCTGCGCAAATCTAATTGCATAGCATTATAACAATCAATAGGAAATTAACCTACGACATTAACAATTAACAATAAAAAATCATCCCTTCATATTAATCATGGATCCCCAAGAACCCTAAAATTAAACTAGTCACACATAATTAAATTTAAACTACTCAAAGCAATTAAATAAAGTATACTTAAAACAATAATTAACAAAACTAATATAATACGGAGAAATAACGAAAGTCTAAAGAAACAATGAAAACAAACCAACATATGATAACTATATAAATAATGAAAAGCAGTAAACTTACTTAAAGAAAACAAAAACGTAAGGAAAAACTAGAAACCAAAAAGTCAACTTAAACTAATTCTCCAAAAACTAATCTTATGGAAAATAATCAAAACTAAGACTAAAATCAAGAAAAACGAAAACAAGCTAACCTCCGTAAAAGCTGTACAAAGAAAAAATAGTCAAAGCTTATTAATAAGCCACTTAAAAAGATATCTAACTAAGGTCGTGTTTGATAGTAGCGTTTAAGGTAGCGGTTAACATTTTGACCAGTCAAAACACTACTAGAAAAAATTTGAGAGTGCTTGGCAAAGTAGCGATTCTAGTAGCGATTAGCGATAGAGGTGGCGTTTAGGTAGCTTTTCTCAAACGTTAAAAATAGTAGCCTTTAGAAGTAGCGGGTAGCGTTTGACAAATTTTTTTATTACTTTTTAAACAATATTTATATGAATTTTGATATATTTTAGTATTGCAATCGCTACTTTTACCAAAACTCATACCATCAACCGTTACTTTAACAGCTAACCTCTACCCACTAATAATTAACCGCTACCCGCTACCTTAATAGCTACCCACTACTCGACCGCTACCGCTACTTTTGCCAAACTAGGATTCCAAGAAGCACTAATACTAACAAAAGTCTGACAATTCCACCGCCAAAGGATTTGGAGACCGACAAAACAAGACAACCCATAATAAATTGGGCCCGTTCAAACATCACGCCCCAACAGCTTCTTTCTTCTCTACTTGGATTTGCAAGCTCCGGCCCTTCAAGCTTTTGGCCCAATTTCTTTCCTTGGTTGGTCCGTAAAAATAACTTGTAAAATCTTAGACCTTTTCACATATTGAGCCCTTAATCACCGAACTAAATTTCTTTAACTCAGTCTTGGGCTTTAAATGTACGGTCATAAAATACGATCCGACTCCAATGTCTTTGTAGTGGCTCAATAAGCTCGGGAAATTGCTAGAAATCTGCAAATTCATACAAAATAATACCAACTCTACAAAAACACTAAGAAACGTATATTAGTAATAAAAATAGCTCTGTAGAGCTCAAATAAGCACAAGTATGACCATGGGACAGGGAATAAATATATGTATAAATTAAACTCATCATTGACGAGAAACATTGAACAACAATGAAGAACAATATCTTGATTTTGATTTTAATTTGGAAAAATTGTCAAAAATAATACAACTTTTGTCCCTTTTTTTTTTAATAATACAACCTTTGGATTATACCTGAATATTACAATCTTTAGGGGTCTTAATTTTAAACAAGACAAAAAACTTATAACTTGTTAAACCAGTTGCTCAGTACACGTGTCATCATGCAATTGGTCTAAATATTAATTTTATCTTAAAAATAAATAATTATAGATTTTTAATTTTTGATACAATAATTTAACATTTAATCTATTTCTAATTAAGTCATTAACTTAGATTTATTTTTAAGCAATTTTAAAAAATGTCCAATCACCACTTTCCCCACCAATCCACCACGCAGCCACCTTCTCTCCCCTCCTTGGCGTCCGTCAGCCGGCGCCCAGCTTCCCTACCGCCGGCCAACCCACCCTCTCTGCAACACCCTAGAAATTACTTTCCTTTAAAATACCTGTTTTGCTCTTTTTAAAATATGAATTAGGGAAATCTAAGACATTACCGCCACCGTGAAAACGGCTAAGGCAAATATCAAAGACACACAACAGAAGACTCTTTTCAAAACCATTCAAAACAAGTCAACTTAAAAGTCAAACCAAACGAAACTAAGTCAAACCAAAGTCAAACGAAATCAACCTACAACTCGAAACCATTGTAGGCCCTTATTAAAATCGAACGGTACTTAAAAACCTTTGCGTTAGTCTCACAAGCATAATATAATATAATAATTAAAGCAATAAACCACATTGTAATCTTATGGAAACTAAGCATGATTCGCTCTTCACTCATGCCAGCATGAAAATGCTTCATCACCTGAAAAGCTTCTCTCTACTTGTTCCCACTACTCGCCATTAGAAATGGGTCGTCGTAGGGCCAAGGTAAAGAAAAGGCCAAACAAACATACAAACATACAATCAGCAAAGTTGAGTACATAAGCGTAAAGAAACACACTATCATGCTTTAGTCCTATCAATCACATAACTTACCTTGTTGCACCTGTTTTCAAGCATACAACATACCACATGAACATTCGCTACATAACTAAATTATTTATTTAGCTGGATTATGCATCGAACGGGTTTTCCCCTAACCTGCCCCAATAAAGGGGTACTAACACGGGAGCTAACCGTACCAATATAAAATAAACCACTCATAAGTGGCGGAATTCCTGCGCATAATAAAAAAGGAATATACAACGTCCTGTACTCCCAGTAGAATTTATGGTCAAATATAAAGTCGCATAACTCCCGCATATGTTCATACTCAAGGTATATGCGTTCCAAGAGTTTTGGTGCGTAATCTCTTTCACTTTACGTTATTTACATATTATTTTACTTGGTGATGACTCACAAACCATAGCAATAACCAAACATTATAATTATACAAGCAATCAATCATACCAAATTAATTCTTGAATAATTAGTGACTACATAACTTTTAATGTTGAATCCTTTTTATTCTACCTCGGTGTCAAGTGTTAGAATCCAACCCCTTTTGATGTATTAGATTCCCGTTAGATGCTTTCCTAGAGTTTACTTTATGTTTTCTTAGCTTGAGGTCCCATTATTGTGTTACTGTCAGTTCAGTGTTCACTAGGGATTCTCCTTGTAATCAAATTAAAGCTCTTTAGAAGGTGAATGATTAATGAAATCTTAAACCTTCTACCAAGTGTTGCCTTGCTTTTATGCTTGTTTGTTGTTAGGCCTTTATAGATATTGTGTCTTACTTCCATAATAGCTCCCCTCCAAACCAACTTAATGCACTAAGAACTCGTGGTTCGGACCCGCTTGTGCCCGCCTTGAAGTATCGGCGTCACAAGCCCCGACCACCCGCACTCCATCGCCCAAATAGACGTGAGTGCTCCTTTAATCTGATTGCCACTTGTGTTGCTTTGGCTCACAAGCCCCTCTTCCGCTCAAGGCTAGCGTTCTTGCCGCCAAAAGGCTTGAGCGCGCCGCACGTTTCGAGGTCTAAACTTCCGGACCGTGACACAAAGACACCTTAAACGCATAATGCGCCACAAATCCTATCCCTCTGTGTTGGAAACGCCTTAAGTGCACATAGGCACCACAATGTAATTTAATCCTTGTGTATATAGACACTTAAATAGCACCTTTCTCATGCTTATAGAATCAATAAAATTTATATGAACCATAATAAAATTTCCTTTTTATATTCCAAACCAAATTAAATAATTAGTTTAATTAAACATGCTTCCAATCATGCCAATAATAAAAGTGTGGTTCATACTCAACATGCCAATATAATTATTTTCAATCACTAATCCATCACAAATAATCCATGCTTCAAAATTTAATCACCAACATCAACCAAATAACAAATTCCAATTCAAACCTATCATGATGCTACTTGGAATTAATTATTCAAAGCCTAGCATGTTCCTTCATCATCAATAAATACCAAGTACGCAAACTTACCTTGAATACGATCTCAAAATCGCCACGATCACACAAAATCACTCACTTGGAAATCTCCTACTATCCAAAATTACAAAGAGATGTTAATATCTATTCTACAAAAATTTCCAGCAATATATACACTCCTTAATTCACTCATAAATTATTTAAAACAAGCTAAAATTTAATTTAAAACCTCTTACTTTAATCCCAATTAATGGGTAATCAAAAATCCCTTCAAGAAACTTAACTATAGCTTACTAACAAAATTTTCAGCTTTATTAATTCATTAAAACTTGCTGTAAATATGTTTTAAAACACCTATTTCAATAATTTAAATCATCCATAATCAATTTCCATCAATATACAATAATTTAGAAACCTAGAGTTTTCAATTTGGGGCTTTTTAATTCAAAATCAAATCTGAAAACTTATTTACATCATACTTATAATCAAACATCATAAAATCATCACAAAACCCAAAATAATTAATTAAATGAAGGATTAAAATAAAAAGAATATTTTTTTATAACACGCACACGCACAAGGGGGGAGGGAGGGTGGCTAGCACCACCTCCTACGGATGCTGCTGCTGCCGACCTTGTGCTGGCGGCGGCTAGCTATGGTGATGGCGGTAGCGGCCACCGTGGTGTGTGTGGTGGTGGTGGTGGTGAATTAAAAATAAATAAATAAATGGGAAGGGGAAAATAAGAGAGAGAAAGAGAAAATAAGAGGAGAGAGAGAGAGTTACCTTTGGGTATTCTCCACCTTGGGAAAAGTTTGATTTTGCTCATATGTGGGTATTTATACCCTCTCTCAAAACCCTTTTTTCTAAAATTCCCTTTCTACCCTTAATGATCCCTTTCCTATTCAAATTACAATTTGACTTTCCTTTAAATGTCATTGACTTTAAAAATTACCCTCTTATAAAATCATATGTCCTTTAAATAAATAAATTGGACTTTTAATAAAACTCTTTAAATTAATAAACCTCATAAATAATTGATTTCAACTTATTTAAATACTTTGAGAAATACTATTTAAATTAGAAATACGTATAAAAATACGAGGTATTACACTCTCCCTATCCCCCGTCGCACCACCCCCACCCCGCCAGCGAAATTACAATTGAGAAATTGGTTGATTTTTTATTTTTTGGTGAAATTACATTGCTAGTGGCCGAATTGTTGATTGGAGGTTGAGAATCGGTGATTGCGGGTCGTAGAGGTTCAAATGGGTGGCTGTTGACCTGTTGGAGGTACGGTGTTGGTCGTCACGGAGCTGGTCGTGGTAAATTGTTGTTGTACGGCTTCGCTGGCTGGGTATGCGCGACTGAGTAAGGGGGAAAGCGAGAGGGTGGGTCGACCGGCGGTGGGGAAGCTAGGCGCCAGCTGACCGACGCTTGGGAGGGCTGTTATAGGGAAGGGCAGGTGGCTGTGCGGTAGGGAGGGGGTGGGTTAGTGTTGTTTTTGTTTTGTTTTGTTGTTGTTGTTTTTTTTTTTTTTTTTTTTTTTTTTTTTAATATAATTTTGTTAATAATAATAGTAATAATAAATTAATAATAAAAATAATAATTAATTAATTAAATTGAAAAGCCAATAAAACAATGACATGTGTCACGGTGACCTACAAAAACAAGTTACCAACCGGTTATGCCTTGTTTAAATTAAGACCCCCTAAAAGTTGTAATATTCAGGTATAATACAAAGGTTGTATTATTAAAAAAAAAAGGGCTAAAGGTTGTATTATTCTTGGCAATTTTTCCTTTTAATTTTGATTTTATTAAAAATATGAGTTTAATAAAATTATTAAGAAAATAAAAAATAGATTTTTGAAAAATCAGAAATAAATATTTGAAAAAAAAGATTAAAAAAAAAGAGAAAAACCAGAAAAATATTTGACCACACAAAGACAACCATTGTAGGCCCTGTTCTTTTGAGCTTTTGGGCAAAGCAGAGCAGAGCCGAGTCGAGCCGAGCCGAGCAGATTTCATTATTATTGTTGTTGTTGTTTGTTGTTGTTGTTGTTATTATTATTATTATTATTATTATTATTATTATTATTATTATTATGATCATACTATTATTATTATTATTATTATTATTATTATTATTATTATTTTATGTTACAATTATTATTATTATTATTATTATTATTATTACCAGTACTATTATTATTACTATTATTATTATTGCATTATTATTAAAATAATTAAATAATATTATTAAATATTAATTATTATTATTATAATTATTATTAAATATTAATTATTATTATTATTATCAAATATTAATTATTTATTATTATTAAATATTTATTACTTATTATTATTATTATAAGTTATTATCTTTAATTATTAGTTTTTATTATTAAAAAGTAATTATTATTATAATTATTATTATCACTATTATTATTACTAGTATTACTACTATTATTATTATTAAATATTAATTATTTGTTATTATTATTAAATATTAATTATTATTATAATAATTCAATATTAATTAAGTAGAGCAGTTCTAAAGAACGGGGCCGTAGTCTGTACAGACATCCAAGTTTTATTAGCCGAGAAACTTTCATTCAATATCTTCAACTTTCTTGTAAAAAAAAAAAAAAAAAAAAAAAAGAAAAATATCTGCCTTTTTGGTTTATCGCCATTCGCCATTGTGAGGACTCAAGGGAAATTCGAGAAGAACCCTAATTGCGAGAGAGAAATGTATCAGTTTAGAGGTTATTTACTGCCTATTGTGCTTCTCAGTTGGCTTCTCTTAGCAGCAACCCTCTTAGCTGCAGATTGCTCCATTAATGGTGAGCTTTCATTTCTCTGCTAAAATCTCATATTAATATCTGGGGTTGCTTTGTTATCTGCAATTTATGCTCAATGTTACAATGCACAATTGATACTTTGTAGATGAATTAATGAATGAAGGGATTATTAGATTGTTTTAATAATGTATTGAGTGATGATAAATTATTAGAGATGATGAATTATTAGAGATTTATCGTTTCGATTTTCGGACAATTGAATTGCCTGTAATTGGTTTATACCCAGGATTTTTGTTAGAGTTACTGATACAGTAGGAAATTCATAGTGCAACATCTTAATTTTGTTCTGGTATTGAATTGTTGATGGGTTGATTAACAGTTAACGGGTATGAAATTTAACATTACTGATGCAAAACTGTAATTATATCCAGAAAATTACAAAAAAATACTGTGATATATGAACAATGCAAATAACATTGCAAAAAGTGAAAGAAAGAAACAAAAGAGTAAAACCGCCAACAAAGGGCCTGTTTGTTTTATTTTCTCTATGTTAGTCGGACTCGGGAACGTGGGTACGGCGAGTACTTGAAGTGTCTAAGTGTCCTACCCATGTTTGCGGCGAGTACTTGAAGTCAAATTAAGAGTCCGAGTAACATAGTTTTTGTTTCGAGTTTTGCTTATAAACTAAAGACAACAATTATGAGGAAATATTAGCTATAGAAGGAGTTGTTAATAGAGATGAATCTATGATGACAATCTAGTACTCCCACTTTAAACATTATCTGTAGAATGAGTCAAAGTTTTATTTTTAATTTTCTATGATGACAATCAAGTACTCCCACTTTAAATAATTTGTTTCCTTGGTCAAGTGTAGGAGTTGTTAATAAAGATGAATCTTAAACCAATATACGAGGAACTGTGCAAATGTTTGGACCATGAACATATGAGTTGGAATAAGATGGAATCTGAGATCTTCAATTCAAGGTCATTGGTTTTTATGGATGCGAGAGATACCGAATTAACATGGAGAAGCTCATAGTGCTTTGTTTTTCTAGTCAGGTTAGCATATCGGTGCGGAATTTTTGATTCTAGTCTGCTGTTGATGCAGGATTTCCACTTGTGAGGAATATAAGTGAGCTTCCCCAAAATAATTATGGTAGAGAAGGCCTTTCTCACATTACCCTTGCTGGGTCTCTCATTCATGGCTTGAAAGAGGCAAGTATCATGGTTATATAAATAGATCATTGCTCATCTCTCATTTTCATAGTAGCTAGATGCTTTCAAAATCTGTAAATTCTTAACTACGAAGTGCGAACACACTCCCCTGTATAAGTTGAATGTAACCCTACTTATTTTATATGTACCCCGTTCGTGACAAGCTTTAGCATTCATAAAAATATACATATAACTGGCTATCATATTATTCAAGCAACCTCCCTAGATCATACCTTCTCTTCCACTTATTTTTTCTATCACAACATGGAAGAGCCACAATATTGTTCAACTAAGTTGGTATTTACTGAAACAAAGAGGAAGAAAGGATCCTTGCTTATCAAGTCTAATCAGAAGTTTGGGCAATTCATAAAAGGGTGAAAGTGGGAGCTGGGAAGAATTGAGATAATTTTATTGTGCGGTTTGATAGTGAAGTTGCTTACAATATTCACCTTGGGATCTGATTTAAAAGATGCTTATCACAAAACCATGTTGCATGCATTTTAGTTTGTAGATAATAGAAATTATAATTGAGTATGGGCTAAAGACTAAAAAACAGGACAATCAATGTATTAATTATGATTAGATCTTTTGTAACTCTAATGCTGGGACATATTATTTTGGATCATCCTCATGCGTGGATCCAAGATGTACTATTGGAGTATAAATCTTCCAAACTAGTAGAAATAACGATAGCCTAAGGTAATACATTCAAAAAGGGTTATACTTGGTAATAAAAGGGTTTAGTTTTTAAAATGTTATCTGCTTTACATTTATTTTTCTAAGGAATATACGTGTAGCAATAACACTCCTGAGGTTTGACGATTGTTTTTCATGAGCTTTAAGCATTGTTTTTATTATTTTGAAAGCCTCAAATTATGGGGTGGTACAATGATAGTATAGTATAGTATATATGTTTTACTATATTAGGTGATATGAATCAAAGATTTTTGAAGGGAATTATTATGGTTAGACTCACTTAGACATTAGCAAAAGATGATAATTGTTAAGACAATTTAAGAGATCACATTATTTAAATTGTTATTGTTTTGATCTAAAATCTCGTCTTAAATTTTTCTTATGTCTAATTTTTTCAGATTGAGGTGTGGCTTCAAACCTTCTCTCCTGGATCACAGACACCAATTCACAGACACTCGTGTGAAGAAGTTTTTGTAGTCCTGAAGGGTAGTGGTACACTTTATCTTGCTTCAGATTCACATGGAAAATATCCTGGCCAACCTAAAGCCTTTCCTATCTTTGCAAACAGTACTTTCATTGTCCCAGTCAATGATGTTCACCAGGTAAACTGATTTCTGCCCATGTAGTGTTGGTAGCTAAATTATTTCTGCTAGATGTGGTAAGTATTGATGTATTTTGTATTTATTAATCTATAATTCTGATTTTTGTTGAGTCACCAATATGAGCAAACTGGAATATTAATTACTTCCTTGATTTGTAGAAGGTTACTGTATGCATACTATGCAATTCACATTAGATTGTCTGTCTAAAGCTGACATTATTGAGATTGAAACTGATTGAACTAATGTACCAATCAGGTTTGGTGACTGCCATTTGGCTATGTAAAGAATTCTTTTATCGACAATCGAAGATTTAGATTCTACAAAACCTTGGCGAGCATAAAAAATTTGAACTTTGATGGGCTAGTTGACCCTTATAATAGAGATTAACAAAACCGCACTAGTGAAGTACAAGATGAACGATTATAAGGGCATTTCCAAAAATAGAAGTAGAAAAAGACTTTGAGGAATAGCTTGTAATGATCCCCACCCCTAACAATTGGAGCATGAATCTTTCAACAGACGGTGCAATATTTTTCCAGCAGATGTTAGAATTTTAGGTTACTTAGGTAACTCTTTGTTACTTATCTACATTTGAGTCCCTGCACCATATTTTTTTGCTGTTGATGATTAAGACTGAAAGAATGCATGAGGAAGCAGAATAACCTTTCTTGATCTATGAAGTTTTTTAAGTGGGTGATGCCTTGAATATACATTTTTGCTGATTTCTTAGGTTCTGGAGATTTCTTTTATGCTGTCTTATTTAGGTTGTTTTGTGGGTGAAATCTTTTCAAGTGGAAGTGTATTTAAGATTCTACTATCAGAATGCCATAGAGACTAAAGAGATAAAAATCCCTAGGGGGTCTTGTATTAGACCTCTCTGTTTTGGACTAAGCTCTTTAGAGTTTAGACTAATAGTTTAAATGATGAGTTCTAAGGAAGTTACGTATTCTCTTCTAACATTGAGAGGTTAAGTTTGGTAAGCTAAGGCGTTTTCGTGGTTTGCCATCATAGTGTTACCCATGAAAGACAACATATACTCACTTAGATTCAAAACAATTAAGTAATAATTGCTCATACATATTACAATCACTTGCAAAATTGGCATCTATAGCACATTAACTGGCTCAAGAAGGCACTTTATTTTATTCACCATCTGTCCCAACTCCCAAACATAGTTCAATAATTTAAATAGAGTATAGAACTATTAAACAGAATATAATTAGTAGAATAGAAATTAAATAATCTTCCCAAACCCAAGGAATACCCACATACAATAGTTATAAAAAAATATACTTCGTTGGTTTCTTTTTTTTCTTCCCATTTGGAATATTGTCACTATTCATTAGATGAGAAAATTTCTAAATTATTCTCAATATAAAAAAAAAATAACATAGTCATGTTTTCAATGAGTAGTTTATTAATATTCAACTATTAAGTTTTATATTAATATGCAACTAAATATTTTTATGGTCAAAGTAATGATGGCAAATGTAAACAATCAATTAGGAACGGAGGAGTAATAACTCTTTAGTAATGGAAATAATCTTAGCATTGTTCGCGTGACATCTCGTGTCCTAAATATTCAACCTGTAGTTGTAGGTCTCTAGCTACTTATTATAACAAGCTTAATAGTATTAACAATACAAAAACAACAACGAATCTTTAATTGACTAATAATTAATTTCATACTTAATAAACAAGTTTCACTATATTACCCTCTTACCCCACAATATTTTCTCCTTTTCATTCACTCTCTTATTTTATCCAATCTTTTTCTTATACCCATCTACTTTTTTACATTATTTTCTCTTACTTTAAACACCTTTTTCTTGTATCCACCCACTCACTCACCAGTTTTGTTAAATTTGTGCAAATTGTAAATGTTAAGATCAAATGGAAACAGAGGTAGTACTTAATATAGAAAAAAAGTTAGACTGTGAAGTGCTGATTTAGTATTGGGAGGGGAGAAGCAAGGATGTTGTGGATTTGTGATATTAATGGTAGGCCCTGTTCTTTTGAGCTTGTGGGCCAGCAGAGCAAGACAAAGCGGAGAGCAGAGTAGATTTCTTTTGAGCAGTGCAGACAGAGCAGGGCTAGGCTTCCGCACATTGCAGAGCAGATTTTAGAAGAGTAAGAGTAAGGCACAGCAGAGCAGATTAGATTTCAGCAGGGCAGGGCACAACAGAGTTGTAGAGCAGAGCACATCAGATTTCAGCAGAGCAGAGCAGCTCTAAAGAACATAGCAAAGCAAGTCGATTTGAACGCAATCGTATCATGATATTGAGCTTCAAAGGAAAATTATATGGGACGCCAATTATATCGTTGTATTTGGTCAGAAGTTAGGAATTTAAGGAGCATGCAAAGAACATGAGTTTAGTGGAGATGCATATGTTAAAATGGATGTGTGGGAAGTGGGAACACCTCAAGAGATGTAACACAAAATGTAGATATATAGAGGGATGGTGGAGTTATTTTAATCAGAATTAGCATGCTACTGATGCAAGTTAAAGTGAAACGTTTGGCTATGTTTGTATGTATATGTGAACCCTCCTTTAACATGAGAAGCTCACGTAAATACTCCCTCCGTTTTTAAATACTTCCTCCACTTTCCATTTCAGGCCGTTTTTAAATACTTGCTCCATTTCCTTGTTTAGAAAGCTTTTACAATAATTAATTATTTCTCTCAACTATTGAACCTAACATAAATTATATATTATTAACTCATATGCTCTCTCCTCCAATTCTCTCAACTACTTTTGTTTTTTTACAATTTTTTATTCTTTCACCAACCCCACTACCTTCATATTTTATTACTTTTTTCAATTTCTCCTAAAACTCCGCGCATGAAGAAATGGAGCAAGTATTAAAAAATGGAGGGAGTAGTTTTTAAAATTTTGAAATATATGTTATGAATGCCATGATCTCGCACCTGTGTTTATCAAGGACAATGTCTTGTGTCTAAGATATTAAGTCCCAACTTGTTTGACTCTTGTATATGCACTCATACCCAACACTTGTACCACCATGTTTGAATTACGTAGTGCATAAGTAAATAGTATTACAAATCATTAAATAACATTAGAGAATTTGCTTGAAAGTAACTGACAGGAGCAAGGATGCTGTGGATTTGAATGGAAATCAGGACCAATATTTAAAAAAAAAATAAAATAATAACAATAATTGAGGGATCATTGTGGTATTGAGCTAATTTGGTAACATGTGTAGCACTAAATGATTGTGATTGTTTTAAACAAGGGATACAACTTCAATCCATCTTCTAGGCACCTTCACGGCTTCACCCTCTACTTATATTCTTGATCCTGGTCAAACTGGATTTCTTCCATCTTGTATTAAACCCAACTCTTTCATCCTCTTTAATCATCTTCTTTTGTTTCAAGGAATCTTCCGAAAACCAGAGTTTCTTATTCAGCTTTTGCCTCAATCGCAACTGCAACTCTGCAACACTTTCTATTTTTCTCACTCACTTTATTACAAGGGAAACCAATAATGAACTACTTATTGGTGACTTTTAAGCCAGGTAACTGTTTGATTTTCCAAATATTATTAAGCTGCACCCTTGTAATCTTGTCCTTGAGAAATAGAGTTTATCTGTGCCCTAGTTCTCATCCTTGTGGAAATTCAAACTGCACCTTGCGCACACCTTATTATATTAGTATATTACTTCTGCAGACCTAGTGTTATTCAAATGATCAAGCCAGCATCCCTTTAATAATTCCCAGTGGCCTGTCATTGATCACAACCTACCTCAGCTTGTTCAAACTGTGATTTTTTAGCTTCCCAGGGGCCTGTCTTCTGAAAGCTATAACTAGGATCTGAATAGTAGTTTGGTCAAGCTGTCTTTTAGCAGAATTTTTAATTGCATTTTCCTTGATCTTGATAATTTTTTGTGAAGATAGAGAAAAGTTAATTGTCATTATTCTAACTAGTATGACATTGTGACCATATATGTTTGCATTTTAAGATAATGTCTTACCATTTGAAGTTTTGTCAAGTTGTCTGTAAGAACTCTGCTGGTTCGTGCCTTGTCTATTGCTTTCGGGTTGCTGAGGGGACTGTTAAGATAGCCATATCATTTTTATTCTCCTCAGTAAATAAGCGTATGCAGGCTTTTCCATTTCTGCATCTATTATGACAATGGACAACAGTTGACGCCTCTGACTTTTGTTTTGATGTACAGGTCTCGAACACTGACAGCAGTGAGGATCTGCAACTGCTGGCTATTGTATCACGTCCTCCAGTCAAAGTGTAATTTTCTTCTCTCAGTCAATCAAGATAGTTTCCCCAAATTTTCTTACTTTTGAGCATGCTCTGAAGTCATTTAAACTTTCGAAGTGCATATTTGCATACTGAAAAGTTGCATTTATTTGTGTTTCTTAAAAAATAGCGGAGTAGCTAAAAAAGTTCTACACTACTATTAGCTATATTTCATCAATACAAGGTCTTGTTTAGAATCAAACTTGTCACTGAACAATGAACATTATGTATTTTTAAAATTTCTTCCCTTGTTGGCTCTTTGACAATTATGATTACTTTTAGTGACTAAGCTGATGGGGCTTCTTTCTTTTGATGTGGATTAATTTAAGAAGTATTTTTGGAAAGTTTACCTTTTGATGTTTTACTCGTGTCCCTTTTTGCTTGCTCCATAGAGCAAAGATTACTTTTTTTTTTTTTTTTTTTTTTTTTGAAGTGAGGCAAAATTATGCACATGGTGTCGCAAGAGGCGTTGATGAGAAGAGAGAGGGAGAGAACAATGGGGCATCTCAAAGGAACACCCCTAAAGAGGAATACAGGAAAAACAAAAAAGGACAAAGGGAGTAGTTGTTTTCTCATGGATTTGATTATTCCAATATATCTTGATTTCACCATATTTTTTTCGTACTTTTGATTATTCCAATATAATCTGGTGAATCTGGTAAAGTAACAACTTGCCAATGAGTATCATCACTTTGATATTGAATTAAGCTGTCAAATGAATAGCACTCTATTTGTTTGTTTTGTTGTACGTTGTCTTGGGCTTGTCTTATTAGGCTGAAACTTTTTGGGTGCATTTGGTGTGCTTGGAGGAAACAGAATGGATTTAAGTCAATGAGAGAGGGAAATGTTAATTGTAACCATTGCTTTTATGGATTGTCTGGTATTATAATGGAATGGAATCAAATGAGAGAGGGAGATCGAGGAAGATGGCATGATGTATTATCAGTGGGTTAGGGAGGATACAGATTACCATCAAGTAAGGGAAACATTACCATACCTCTCAAATTAAACAGTTTTATTATGGGCATACTTTAGTGGTTCTGTTACTAGCCCTAAACATCTTTATAACGAACATGCCACTTCTTCCTTTTAATACCAATATTTCCTTGTGTCATACATCAAACTTGCAATTACCTATGAGAAAAGGAATAACTATATGGTGGTAATTGGTGACTGATTGAAAATGTAAGGCAAATGAATAATGATTTACAGAGCTTATAATAACTTATATTGAAGAGCATTTGGGTGAGACATGATTGAAAATTCAAGCTCTGTTGACGGTCAGAGAGAGGAGGGAGAGAGGAGCTTTGCTAACTACATTATTTGCGTAAAAAACATTGAAGGACTTTATAATGTTAAGAGCAATTTTTGAATTGAAATTGGTTGCAATTTTTTTGGATAAATCTAAACCTAGGGCACTTTTGATGAAAAAATTATACTCAAGGGTATTCTTAAGAACTTCCTTATTTAATCTCATTCTCATTTCTGTTTCACATCGTATGCATTATTTGCTATCTGGTGATAGGTGTGCTTGGAATTTAAACTGAAGTCTGCAAACTTTTTCATGCTCCATCAATCCGTCTTATGAAAGAAATTAAAGATCATCATATACAAAACATATACTTTTAGTTTTCAGTGTCAGGTGTACTTGTGAGATTGTGTTTGCCATGCCTTCTTCAGTTTCTAGTCAGGGTGTCTGATATATGCCAGGTTAGCAAATCAAGATGGCTTCTTTGGGACATTGCCATGGAGTCGTCATATCTTTTACATTTTGCATGCCCTTATCCCTAGTAGTCTTTCTAATGCCTGACATTCTAACCCTGAAATTGAGATATGAACTACATTAAAACCTATGGGAAGAGAGATGATCTTAAAAAGGAAAGAAATAACCTTGTATTTTTTTTATTATTTTCCAAATGCATTGCTTTATGACCGATCTTGAATATACATGTATTTCCAGTGCAATATGGCTAATCTGTCCTATGAGTGTATCTGTTATTGGCTAAATGTGGTTGCTAAATAAACTACTGCATGCGATACTTTGAAAGATTCTGCAAGTTCAAAGAGGAGTTCCTTCTATATACATAGCAAACTTTTAATGTTTTAACTAGCGTTAGTATAGATTTATAGTGCTCAGAAGTGACCTTAATGGATGAAGCTAGACATGAAACAATCTGCTTGTGGATCTCTTATTTAGATACGTCTTAAAGAGTTCTGGTTGCTGATTAACTATGATAGACTGTTATTTCATTGTCTTATGCCTTAAAATACTCAACCATCTCATTGTTAAATCATGAATAGCAATGAGGAAGGGAACCTAGTTGAGTCATGATGGCAGCCAGAGATCTTAGACCCTGGATCTAGAATAGTACCATTGCTATTTACAATACGTTCTCATGCATAAAGACCGAGTTTGTTTTACCTTTGCTATTTGCAATACATTCTTATGTAAAAAGATCAGATGTGATTTGTATCTGCTGTATAGATCTTGAGGATGCCATAATTGGATTATTAACTATGATTTTTTTTTATGTGATAGGTTTATGTATGAAGACTGGTCGATGCCTCATACTGCAGCCAGATTGAAGTTTCCATTCTACTGGGATGAACACTGTTTTGAGTCTTTCAACTCACCAGTAAAAGATGAGCTTTAGAAATTTTAACTCACAATTTCTACAGCATTTTATGCTAACATGTTAACATCTCAGATTCTCAGCAAAACAAATGGAGGCACGTGTCTTGTGTTGAATTGTGAATGCTTCCAACGTATCATGTATTAGTGTTGTTCATAATTTAGAGTCTGGTAATGTACTTGGTCACGGTAATGTATATGCTTTAATTTCTTATGTTTGAATTCTGAATGTGTCAACAAGTACTCTACACATACATCATGGCAGTCCATATTTCGATTTTCATGTCTTTATTTCTCAGGGATGAAAAGCTAAACTTTTTTTCTCACTTCAATGTCCAAATTCGCAGAATCTGAACAAGTATTTTTCTGAACCAGCAGGCAGTTTAGTTGCCATCTCTGCTTGTATGTCATCGAATTGAATGCTTTCATTGTTCCTTACATTTGCAGATCTTGAGCATGAGAAAGTTTTTTGACTTTGTATTATATCTTGCCTGACTTAAATGCTCAAATTAGCAGAATCTGAAGAAGTATTCTTCTAAACCAGCAGGCCGTTTACTTTCCATCTCTGCTTGTATTCATCGAATCAAATGCTTCCAATGTTGCTTACCTCTACAGATCTTCAGCGTGAAAGAGTTTTTCAACGTTTTAAAATCTTGCCTGATGCTGTAAACACCTTCAAAAATTAGTAAACATCTTTTTTAATCAGTTTATACCTTAAAGTACCTATTTCTTAACATCTATGTACTAAACACTTTTACGATAAACAACTTATATTACCTAGCAATCAATCCAACTAATGTAATTAACTAGTCAATTAGTTTAATAATTTAGAGCGTTTACAAGAACTTTAATTCTTGTGTTTTTATTTATTTTGCTATGAATCAATATAGACTTATAGTCATGTATGTTAGATATAAATATAGGGGTCTAATGTACAATATCTTGTACTCCCTCCATTTTTATTGATCTTCTTACTTTGATCAATTTTGTCTTACAGAAAGATTTCAAGTGAGAAGAACAATATAACACGGAGTATAAATTTCGGCCCTTTCTTCTATAAAATCCTTAAACATATATTTGCAAATTAACAATTACATTTGATCCCATAAACGGGAAATAAGTTATGTATACTTCATGCTCTTGAGAAATTAGCTAGAATACATCAATAGGCTTTAAATTTTGTTGATAAGTTAAAAAATGATTACACATTTATTACTCATTAAAAGGAGTATATAATTTTTTTTTAAAAAAAGAAATGGGAAAAAAAGTTTTTAGGGATATTCAAACCCTACTCCATATTAAATCACAATTGCATTATCAATGAGTCATTTAAACTTATATGATTTTTATGTGTAGTGTATTTGGTGGTATTGCTAATATCTAATATATATGAGGTCCTTTTAGAATTTGGGCTATGTGCATAAATATTTTTTTATTTTTTATTTTATTTTATTTTATTTTTTTTATTTTTTGACAAGATGCATAAATAAATAATTAAATATGCATAATTTCACATGAACCACTCAATGTGAAATAATAAATACCCCTTTATTTATGCGATTTAGATGGTTTTATTACTATCTAAAAATTACAAATGTCAATTTGTGAATCATTTGTCGTTTTTTATTTCTTTCTCCTTTATACCACTTGTTCTCTCCTATGTGGTTTATAATCTTTTGTCATTTTCACATCTTATTTAAAAAATCACTATTCACTCACTTAACATTTCACGTGGATCATTTTCTCTCTCCTCTACATTCAATGTGAATTACATACTAAATATTGCCTAATAAATGTATAAATGTCTGTTTGTGAACTGTTTGTCATTTTTTTTTCCTCTGTGTCCCACTACTTTCTTATAATTTTATATAAATCACCAGTCATTTTTGTATTTCTTTCAAATATAAAATTGAATAACTTTTACCATTATCAATTTTTTTAGTAGTAGGATTGAACACAAGTAGCGGTCTATTAGGTCTCCATGTTCTAAATGATATTTTATAAATGTTTTCCACATCATTTATATGTATATAATGTGGTGAAATTCAAAACTTATAATGAGAACATATAATTAAATTAAACCTTTATATTTTCATAAATGATCAATCTAAATCTTACTTGTGCCTATCATAGTATTGCAATCTACCAAGGAGGTCCCTACTTTCCTTACATTTACACTACTTTCATATATATAAATATAGGGGAGGGATCCGGTAAGAACCCCTTCTTATATAAAAACCTAGTTATATAAGAATTAATCTCAGCCGTATGATTAGATTGGTATGAATGGCCACGATTAAAACAAATCACAAACCCTCAAACTCAAACAACTTTCACTTTCTCTCTCCTCAATCTAAACATTTGTGAGTTTCTCTCTCCTCAAAAATGCCAAAAGCTACACTTCGAAGAACTTTCAACAATTTTTCTTCATATTCTCGGTTAAAATCAACAACATTGATCATAAAATAAGTTAAATTTCACAAATTAAGAGCAAATTTTTGGCGACAAACTCTAGATATCACAATTCAGGTATGATTATATTCGACCATTTATTTGTTTTTTCATGAATTTTCAGCGTTTTTTCTGTTTTGATTTTCATGAATTTTGCATGAGTTCGATGTTTTTGATTTGATTTTAATGAATTTCGCATGGAGTTTGATTTTTTTGAGTTTGAATTTTGCGGATTTAAGGTTTGAATTTAGGGTTCGATTTTTGCTAATCTTTTGATTTTGTTCGATTATATGCTAATCTTTTGATTATATACCAATCTTATGATTTTGTTCGAATTAATTAGTTCGATTTTTGCGATTTTACCAGTTTAATTTTTTGCGAATTCATCATTATAATGTCTATTCTTACTTTAATTGAAATTATGTGTTCGTTTTTAATATTTTCGATTAAGTTCCCTTGTATTTTTTTCGATTTTTTTTTTGTTTTTTTTTCCGTCAATTTCAAACAGATTTTTCTAGAATTTCTCAAGTTTTGAATTTCTTTTTTCTTCAAATTCATACAATTGATTATAGATCTGTCAATTTCGAATTGATCCATCCAGAACTTTTGATTTTTGATATTGTGTTTGATTAAATGCTAATTTTTTTGCTTCATTTATCAGTTTTGTTGCAATTTTTTTGCTTCAGTTTTTGATGATTTATTGTAAATCAGTGCAAAATGTGTTGACTTCTCTGATTTGTAAATAAGCTTAGCATGTTCCAAATTATTTTTCAACATGTTCGAAACACTTTTTCAGCATGTTTGAAACTCACATGACATCTCGTTTATTTAGAAAAAAATTTAGGACATACAAAGACAAATTTGAAAAATAGGTAGAATAATAAGTTTAGAACATAGGCAAAATACATTTTGAACACAGAAAAATTTAGAACATAGGAATAAAAATTTAGAACATAGGAATAAAAATTTAGAACATAGGCAAAATAAATTTAGAACATAGGAAAAAATTTAGAACATAGACTTAAAAAATTTAGTATATAGGCTTAAAAATTTTAGAACAAGGAATAAATATTTAGAACATAAGAAAAAATTTAGAACATAGCAAAAAGTTTAGAACATAGGCAAAAAGTTTAGAACATATGAAAAAACTTTAGAACATATAGGGAAAAAAAAATTAGAACATAGGTAGAAAAATTTAGAACATACGAGAGAATCACAACTTAGGCAGAAAAATTTAGCACATAAACGAAAAATTTTGAACATAGGCTAAAAAAATTAGAACATAAGAAGGTAATTTAGAACATAGGTGCCAAAAAAAATTAAAACATAGGCAAAAAAATTTAGAACATAGGCAAAAAAATTTAGAATATAGGAAAAAAATTAGAACATTGTATAAAATAATAAAAACTTTAGAACATGGGCATTAAAATTTTAGAACATAATAAATTAAGAACATTGGGAAAATAAATTAGAACTTAGGCAAAATTAAATTTATAACATAAAAATAGTTTTAAAACATAAAAGAAAAATTTAGAACATATGCTTCATAAAAAAAGAGCATAAGAAGAAAATTTAGAACGTAGGCGGATGAAAAAAATAGAACGTGGGGAAAAAAATTTAGAACATAAGAAAATTTTTACAATATTGGCAGAATAAATTAGATCACAGTCAAAATAAAACATAGGGGAAAAAAAAAGAATATAAGTGGAAAAATTTAGAACATTAGAAAAAAATATTGAAACATAGGGGAGAAAAACAAGAAAATTTAGAACATTTGTAGAAAATTTAGAACAAAAGGTTTTGATAACGGTTAAATTTCACTACTACTTAATTTGCATGTTACTATTTTTTGTTATTTTCATACTCAGAATAAGTGAACTTAGCTTAGTAAAAGTTGTCTCTTTACTGGCATCTTTACTCAAGTGTTACTGGTGATTTTTTATTTTTTATTTTTTTACTTTAATATGGATCAATACGTGTCTTCGGTGATTCATTAAGTGGCGAAACTTGTATAATCAAATTGATGACATCATAATATTATTTGTATAAATTTCATAACTATCCCTTGAAATTGAATTTTATTGAAACCAAGAAGGGGTAATAGGTTTGTGTCTATTAGTCAGAGGATTTGTCTTCATAGTCTGTCCATATGGCTGCAAAGATGCTCTATCTTATGCCAATGTTCACCATCAACATTTAGACTTAAGCAAGGGACTATATGTGGTTTTATAACAGCTAGTGGGGAGGTGACTGATGCTGCTGCAGGTAGCCTGATGTTGCCGCTATTGGCTTGCTGCTGTGCGTGGCATGCTACGGTGCGTAAGGCCTCTTTCATACTTTTATGGGTTGATGATGTTGATTGCAACCGGTGATTTTAGATCATAGGGTTATTGTAATGGTTAAATTCAGGTTGGATTACACTACTTAATTGTTGGGTATGCTAAAACCTATTAGCTCAAGTGGAAGAGCATTATGCAATTGCATAGGGGATGTAGGTTCGATTCCTACATAGTTTCTCTAAATTATTTTTTTAGCTTATGTTATTAATTTTTAACTATGCTATAAATTTTTTTTTTTTCAACTTATGTTCTAAATTATTTTTCTTATGTTTTAAAATTTTCAGTTTATGTTCTAAATTTTTTCTGTTTATGTTCTAAAAGTTTACCTATGTTCTAAATTTTTTTTATATGTTCTAAATTTTTTTTCTATGTTCTAAATGCGAACTTCTCAAAATTACAAAAATGCCATTACTAAAGGATTATTTTAGATGGTTAGATCAAAACTAATAAAGGGTTGAGATTGGTTCTTATATAAGATTGTGTTCTTATATAGAGGAGGGTTCTTACATAAGCCTTCCTATATATATATATATATATATATATATATATATATATATATATATATATATATATATATATATATATATATATATATATACGAAGTAATTAAATTAAATATTTTTTTCTTACTTTTCAAACCAAATTAACATAAACTAATCTCACACTAATATAGCTAAAGAAATTGAGGAATTAAAATATTTATTATACAGTATTGTTAATGCTCCTAGCTACTTAATGATTGTCAATGTGTTTTGTTCAATTAAAAAAAAACATGTACATAGATTGTTGAATTTAATGATTTTGATGATGACACAACCTCTCTTACTTACAGACTAATAAGAGCTTGATTGTTTAAGTGTGTGATAAGATGCAATGACTAGGAGAATTAAGTGTCGTGCAAAGATACCATGAGGAACAGGAAAGCCAGAAACAGAGCTATCCAAAGAGAAGAGTTCCTTTGGAGGAACTGGTGCTTTAGAAATGGAGACTTAAGAAGAGAAGGTTCCCCTCAGGGAACAGAAGCTTCAGAGCAGAAGGTTCACCAGAGAAGAGAAGTTCCCCTTGAGGAACAGAAGCCTCGGAGTAGAAGCTTCATCAGAGGACATGACGACTAAATATATTTTTATATTTTAGGATTTATTAAGTATAAGATATTAAGTTACACTCGAAAAATCTGTGTGGAGTTGGTCTAGAAAGATAATATTGTGCTAGCATATTTTTAAGAAAGTAGTTAAGTTTAAAACGTTTATCTTTTTCTTAACAAAAAAGATTTTATTTTATTTATGATTTTCGAAAATATCTTTTGGAAATAAAATCTTCCATGTTTTCCAAAACTTGCGGCTTACTTTCCATGATCTCTTTCATATCATGGTCAAAGCACATTAAGGAGTTCATGCTTCCTTGAAATTAGGAACATGTTCATCTTAGTGGGTTGGAGTAATGGCGTAATGGATTTGCTGCACAAAGGAGTTTTTCCTAAACGAATTTGATCTATAAATAGTCTTTGAAATCAGTTGGAAAGACTCACCCTTGCTCACATAAGTTTTCAAGCTTTAATTCGAGTTAAGTGTCAATTCCACATAAGTGATATAGAGTGTTCTTATGTTCTTATACTAGAGTTATTTATCTTTCGAGTTGTAAGTTGGGAAATGGGGAAGTTTGAGTAAACTTCTGTATGTGAGAAAGAGAAGTGAGAAAGAGAAGAGAAAGAAAAGAGAAAGAGAAGAGAAAGAGAAGAGAGATAGAGAAGAGAAAGAGAAGAGAAGAGTAACAAGTTGAGTGAATTGTTCCTCGAGGTTTCAAGTTCGTTGAGGAACTTGAAGTTTGAGTCTTTAATTTGTAATAGGACCATTTGCCCTATTCTAGTGAAGATTCTTTTCCCAAAATCCCAAGTGGTCGTGGTTTTTCTCCTTATTAGGGTCAAGGAGTTTTCCACGTAAAAATCTCTCTTGCATCTTTTGGTTCCTTCAGTTTATCTTTCTGTTCCTTTAGCTTACTTAGTTTTAATTTCGCAAAAAGTTTGGCTAAACTCTCATACTACAATTCAACTCTCCCTTCTTGTAGTATTCATCGAAACAACAATTGGTATCAGAGCCTAACTTCTGGGAAAATTAGGAAACCCTGAAGAAGAAAGGTCTTGGAGAAAATGAATACTCATGAAAATCTCGAGAAAGGATACTCAACTCAGAGGCCTCCTATGTTCAACGATAATTTCTATACCTACTGGAAGAACCGCATGGAAATCTTTATCAAGGCGGAGAACTACCAAGTCTGGAGGGTCATCGAGGTTGGTGATTTCGAAGTCACCAAAACAAACTCTCAAAATGAGGTAATCCCTAAGCCTATGTCTGAATTTGAGAAAGAGAATTTTGATAAAATGGAAATCAATGCTATGGCTGTGAAATTGCTCCATTGTGGAATTGGACCTCACGAACACAATCGTGTTTTGGGGTGCAAGAACGCTAAGGAAATCTGGGATTTGCTGCAGATTACTCATGAAGGAACTAATGAGGTTAAACGCTCAAAAATCGATTTGCTTATGTCAAAGTATGAAAGATTTGAGATGCAACTAAGGAAACCATCCAAGAGATGCTAACCCGTTTTACTAACATCATAAATGAGTTGGTATCCCTTGGTAGACAGATTCTAACAGATGAGCAGGTTAGGAAGGTTCTTAGAAGTCTTCCGAAAGATGAGAGATGGAGAGCTAAGGTGACAGCCCTTCAGGAAACTAAGGACTTTACCAAATTCAACATTGAACAACTAGCAGGCTCTCATGACTCATGAGCTGCACCTTGGAGTCAACAACGAATCCATGAGGAACAAGGGATTGGCTCTTAAGGCTGATGAGGAGGAAGACTCAGAAGTAGACGAGGATGAGGCTGCTCTAATTGTGCGAAGATTCAAGAAGATGTTCAAGAAAGGCCGCACCTCAAGGAACTTCGGGAAAAGACCTCAAATCCAAAACCTGACTACAGCTGCCACACGTGTGGATCCCCAGATCAATTTATCAGAGACTGTCCCCACTGGAAAAATGATAAAGGAAAAAGGAAAGGTTAAGGAACAAGGAAGAGAAAAATTCAGCAAAGCAAACTACCAAAAGTCAGACATGAGGAAGGCCATGATAGCAGCCTGGGGACTCAGGCAGTGAAGAAGAAGAGGATGACCAACCAGAAGAGGAGACGACTAATCTTTGTCTGATGGCTAAATCGGATGATGAAAAGGCCTACCTTGAGGAACTCCAGAAAGAGGTATTTGTTGATCCTAAACAGCTTAAAACTCTCTCTAAAGATGTCCTAATAGATATATGTCTAGAAGAAGAAGAATTCTTTAGAGATACTTGTGTGAAACTGAACAAATGTGAAAATCTCTTAAGGTTTGCAAAGAACATGGTGCTTGGTTGGAAACAGCCTATGCAAAGTCTCAAAGCAAATTAAGAGAGCTTGATTTTAAATATAAACACATAACAGAGATAGCTGATAGAATCGAGAATGAAAGTATTCTTCTGAATGTTGAATTAACTTAGTATAAGCTCATGAATTCTGATATCAGTTCTAGCAGTTCCTCAAGCGATCAGTTGCTTAAATTCAATGTTGATTTTGAAAATTTGAAAAATGAACTCTTTACTTTAAAAACTCAAAAGGATCAACTTGAATCGGAACTAAATGCTAGAAAGGATAGAAGTATTGACCCAAAGGTCATACCTAAGTGGATAGCTGAAGCTCAAGGAAAACGAACTAAAGGCCTTGGTTACATGACCAAGAGAAAAGGTAAGCAAATGAAACATGTTGAGCTTCCTAGCATGAAGGTATGCACTTTGTGGTAAGACTGCATATCTCTATGGTCAATGTAGAATAAGAGAAGAAGCTGATAAAAGAAATGTAAAACAAGTGTGGGTCAAGAAAACTGATATTGCATCCACGTCTAAGGAACCCAAGGAAACCTGGGTTCTTGATCCTAATTCTTAGTTTTCTTGCAGGTCTTAGTGAGGGGGAACAACTCGTGGTATCTCGACAGCGGGTATTCAAAGCATATGACAGGTGATAAATCAAAATTCCTCTCACTAGAAGACTACCCTGGAGGAACAATAACCTTTGGGGATAATAAGAAGGGCGAGATCATTAGAAAATCCAAAATTGGAAGATCAAAATCTCATTCCATTGATAATGTGTTCCTGGTCGAGTGCTTAATGCACAATTTGCTCAGCATATCACAGTTTTGTGATAAAGGAAACTCTGTAAGTTTTACTTCTGACTCTTGCAACATCATCAACAATAAGTCAGGAAAGGTTGTTCTAGAAGGAACAAGAAGAGGGAATACTTATACAGTTGACCTCAACTTAATCCCAAGGAACAACCTTACATGTCTGAGTGTTGTTGAAGATGATCCCCTGCTATGACATAAACGTTTTGGACATGCTAGCTTTTCATTACTGTACAAGCTAAGGTCAAGGAACCTGGTTGTGGGACTTCCTATAATCAAGTTCCTACAGAACAAAGTTTGTGATGCATGAGTGAAAGGCAAGCATGTTTGTTCATCTTTCAAATTGAAGAAAATGGTAAGCACTACAAAGCCTTTGGAATTAATCCATATGGATTTGTGTGGTCCCATTTGGATTCAAAGCATGAGTGGAATATGTTTTGGTTAATGTTGATGATTATTCCAGATTCACTTGGGTTATTTTTCTTATTAGTAAAGATGAAACTCTTAACGAGTTTGTTGTTTTTGCCAAGAAAATACAGAAAATCAGTGGTCACTCCATAGTCCATCTCAGATCAAATCACGGAATTGAATTTGAGAACTCAAGATTCGATGAGTTTTGCAGGGAAAATGGCATGATTCATAACTTCTCAGCTCCAAGGACTCCCCAACAGAATGGAGTTGTAGAAAGGAAGAATCGAACCCTTGAGGAAATGGCTAGAACGATGCTGATTGCAAGTGGGTTTCCAAGGAACTTCTGGGCTGAAGCCGTGAATACAGCATGTTACATCCTCAATAGAGTAACAATCAAAAGTATCATCAACAAGACTCCCTATGAACTATTCAGGGTAAGGAAGCCAAACATATCTCATTGTAGGGAATATTTCAAGCATTATCCCAAACTTGAACCCCACTGTGATCATACACTTAAGCATGGTGGCGTCCAAAGGGAAGAAAGCTAGAGCAAAAAGAGTCGCCAACAAGTTTTAGGAACTTGTAAACCGTTCACAGGGTGAAGATTACACCCCTTAACGATCCATGAGATCGTCAACTCCAAAAGGTCTTGAACCAAATAGGGTTCGGGGATGAAGGTACAAATCCAACCTAAAAGAGATTGAACCTGCCCTAAAAATAGGCCTCTACTTCATTCTTCTCGTATTCATGTGCGCTTTCTGACTAACATGCAATCAATAGGATTAACCCTAAACCTGTTTATCTATGTTGGTTGAATATTAATGCACAAATAAAACTATTATTGGTGATCACTTGAATTATAATCATATTAACCCTAAACAAGATTATTAATTATCTTATTAAGCGTGATTACAAGTACAAATTCCCTTTAAACATGCATAAGAGGTGTGATCAAGCAATAACAATAAATAAGCATCAAGCAACATGATAATAATCATCATAATCACATTAAAAATAAAGCATAATAATAGCAAGATCCTAGGCATGATACTAACAAGATTAATAACAAACCCTAGCATGTCACTAAACAATAAAGATCAAAGCTTTATCCCTAACATGATACTAACATGATATTAGGAAAGAGTAAAAGGAAGCATCCTAGAAATCATAATTGATATAAGCAAATCACCCTAAATATCATACTAAGAAAAGCATCCTAACATGATACTAGGAACCAACAAAACAATCTAAGCATGATTTCTATATCAAAAGATCAGTTAAACAATTAAAGTACTTACTTCGATGCCTCGTACCTCTTTCTAATAACAAAATACACACGTTAGTAACTTCAAGGAAAAGTATAAAATTAATTAAATTAAATAATGGAAATAGAGATTTAGGACCAAACCCTCAGAAATTATAATCTTTCACGTCTAGGGCGAAGACAACTTCGAACTTGGCTAGGTGTGTCTAGATCTTGTGAATGCGGAATTTTGTTTGTGCTAGAGAGATGGGAGCATAGAGAGAATAGATGATTGTGAATTGACTGTTGATTGAAGATGATGAGAATTGGCCATTGAAAACGGAGGTTCAGGACCCTATTTATAAGAAAACAGTCCGGAAATAGGTAGAATTTGATAAGGAATAAAACTCCACGCTGTCGCCGCAAAACCGACCTTGTTGCCAGGCGACAGGATCTGTCGCGTGGCGATAGCCTAGATTTCTACGCGCTTTCAACACGGAGTCCACATGTGGATCAAAATCGATCTGTAAAGTCCGTATGAAACTGAAATCATATCTTTCATAAAATAATATTTTATTCTAAATAAAACTTTATCAAAATCTAATTATTAATTCTAATCTTATTAGGATTAAAGAACCCTCTGGAGAATTCTAGAAGACTATAATCAATTCTAATAAATTTAGGAATAATAATTAATATTGGGCCCTCCCCTAGATCATTGGGTCGCATGTAAAGATCAAACCGGGCCCAGTTTAATGTTTTGGCCATAACTTCCTCATTATTCATCGGAATTGGGCTTATAATATATCGTTGGAAAGCTCTTTGAAAGCCCCATCCAACTCTACTATTATTGGACCCTTGTCGTGGACCAAACTAAACTGGATTGGCTGTTTTCATAAAATAGAGTTGTTTTCGAAAACAGAAAGAAAGAATTTTAATAAAAACTAACTGCAACACTTGAATTTTCACACTTTCACCTCGTTTGATAATGATTCGACGCAAAAGGTATTCATCACTAGGTTTGGTTTTGGGGAGACACATTTGGGTGTCTACACTCATCTTAGAGCCTTTGGTTGTAAGTGCTTTGTACATAACAATGGTAAGAAAAACCTAGGGAAATTTGATGAAAGAAGTGAAGAGGCCATATTTCTTGGATATGCCTCTGATAGCAAAGGTTATAGAGTTTACAATAAAAGTTCAATGTGTGTTGAGTAAAGCATTCACATAATCTTTAATGAAGTTACCCAGTTTGTGAGTGTGTAGGAACGAGAAGATGATAATGATTTTGAAATTGGTTTGATAAGAGACAGGGATGAAGAAGAGACTCAGAAGCAAACCAAAGAAAAGCAGCCTGCTCCAGAAGAGGATCATCAAGAGAATGAGGAAGTTCCTCAACCAGATCATCAAGTGAATGAGGAACTAGCAGAAGAAGAAAAAGCAGAAGGAACAGAACCAGAAGCTCCTCAAATTGGAGTTCCTGCTAGGAAATTTCAACCTAGGACATTCAATTATAAAGGTTCCCATCCAACTGATCTCATAATCAGTGACATAAGAAAATGAATTCAAACAAGATCGCAGATGAGGAACTTTTGTGCGTTCGATGTATTTTTGTCCATCCTAGAGCCTCGAAATCATCAAGAAGCCTTGGGAGATGCTGACTGGATAGTGGCCATGCAAGAGGAACTAAATGAGTTTGAGAGGAACAAAGTTTGGCACCTTGAGCCAAAGCCTAAGGGTAAGAAAGTTATTAGACTCAAATGGGTGTTCAGGAACAAGCTTGATGAACATGGCACTATAGTAAGGAACTAGGCCAGATTGGTTGTGAAGAGATACAACCAACAGGAAGGTATTGATTTCGATGAAACCTTTGCTCCTGTAGCTAGATTAGAAGCTATTAGAATCCTAGTAGCTTTTGCCTCTTTTATGGGTTTCAAACTATATCAAATGGATGTGAAATGTGCTTTTCTTAATGGTTTCTTAAATGAGGAGGTATTTGTTGAATAACCTCCAAGTTTCAAAAATCCTAAATTTCCAAATCATGTTTTTAAGCTTGATAAAGCTCTCTATGGGCTTAAACAAACTCCAAGAGCCTGGTATGAAAGGCTTTCAAACTTCCTACTGAAAAATGATTTCAAAAGAGGAAAAATAGATAAAACTCTTTTTCTTAAATCACGAGGAACTGATTTGTTAGTTGTACAGATTAATGTAGATGATATTATATTTGGTGCTACTAACAATGGTTTATGCAAGTACTTTGTTGAGCTAATGGGTGGTGAATTTGAAATGAGCATGATGGGTGAATTGAATTTCTTCCTTGGACTACAAATAAAGCAAACTGCAGAAGGAATTATGATTCACCAACAGAAGTATGTCAAGGAACTTCTAAAGAAGTACAACATGGAGAATGCCAAGACAAATCACACACCTATGGGAACAGCAACAAGACTTGATAAGGATTCACAAGGAACAAGTGTGGATCAAAACACTTATAGAGGTATGATTGGTTCATTGCTATATCTAATAGCCAGTAGGCCTGACATTTCTTTCAATATTGGATTGTGTGCTAGATTTCAATCTAATTCTAAAGAATCACATCTAACGGCTGTTAAGAGAATTTTAAGATACCTCAAAGGAACAGATGACCTGTGTCTGTTCTATCCTAGAAGTGATGACTTTATGCTTAGAGGATTTACAGATGCTGACTATGCTGGTGACTTAGTCAACAGGAAAAGCACCTCAGGTATGGTTCAGTTTCTTGGCTCTTGTCTAGTTTCTTGGGGTTCCAAGAAACAAAATACTATTGCATTGTCGACTGCAGAGGTTGAGTATGTAACAGTAGCTGCTTGTTGCTCTCAAGTCCTTTGGATCAAACAACAGTTGTGTGACTTTGGTATTAAATTTAATTGCATTACTATTTATTGTGATAACACTAATGTAATTTGCATATCTAAAGATCCAGTCCATCATTCAAGAGTCAAGCATATTCATATAAGGCATCATTTCCTTAAGGATAATGTTGAAAAGGGTTTGATTAAATTAGATTTCTGCCAAACTGACAATCAAATTGCAGATATTTTAACAAAACCCTTGAATAGAGTAAGGCACGAGAAGATGAGAATGGAACTTGGGATGATTTAGTTATACTAAGAAAAATGCATCAAGTTCCCTCAGGTATGAAACTCAAACTGACGTGCTTAATCATTGTATACTGTGCACAAGTGTTATATGTTTAATTACATAGTTAAGACAGGTTGTGAGCAGGAGTAACATTTGTTAAAGGCATGTAAATTTGAAAGGCATAGAATATGAAAGTCCAAAATTGGTTGCATAAGCCTTGTTGAATTGTTCCATGTATCAAGTTGCTTTTGCAAGTGGTTTTTACTGATTAAATTCAAGAGATAAAATTGTTGTGTTTATCTATCTTTCAAAATTCCAAATTCTTTTTATCTAAACACAAAATTTGGATGAATACATCTAATATTCATCATTATCCTTTGTTCAAAAGTAACCCACTCACATTACTCTCTTAAAACACGGTTTGCGTTTCCCTAAGCAATAAATATGAGTGTCAAATCAACTTAATTCACTTCACCTTCCAAGCGACACCTCACTTCACCAATTTACCTCCACCATAAAAGAGATGTCAGCCTCACAAAAATTTACACCACACAAAAATTACCTTCTCTCTCATCACTCCGATCAAAATTACTCTCCAATGTCTACCTCTCAAAAAACCTTAGCTGAAACCGAAGCAAACCCTATCCCAGACATCACCATGGAAAACCTTCTGGAAAACTCAACCAAAGAGATCTCTGAACCTCCAAATAATGAATCAACTACCGAATCTCGGTCCTCTCGCAAAAGGAAAGCCAATGACATGCAAGAGGAAAAGGAAAGTGTTCCGGAACTAGGTGTGAATTATCGAGACAAACCTGCTGCTATGAAAAAGCATGAGAAGATGGGAGAACATTTTGTGACAGGTTTGACACTCAATTTACCTTGGTGTAGATCTGTAAAATTGTATGAATTGCTTGATTTGCTTGAGTTTCAAAATTGGGTAAACTTGCTGAGTGAATGTTTTAATCGGAGTATGTATGTTGATGCTATGAAAGATTTTTGCAAAAATTTTAAGTACTCTAAGGGTATTATTCGTAGCATGGTGTATGGGAAGGAAATTGAATTTGATGCTGTGTATTTGGCTGAGTTGTTTGATGTGCCGAATGCTGGGTATGATTTGTATTTCAAAACCAATGTCATTAGAAATCCCCTTCCTGAAGCTAACATTGATGAAATTGTTGAGCATTTAGGAGGTGACCCCGAGGAACCCTACATAAACCATAATGACCTAACCCCTCTTGACAAAATTCTACTAAAATTTGTGTTCAATGACATAATCCCTCGCTCTCAAAAGAGAGACAGTGCAAACAAGCTTGACTCTGTCCTAATCTACTGCCTAGCCCGAAAAATACCTATCAATTTTCCCTCAATCATGATCCAACACCTTACCCACTGTGTTCCAAAAGGATGGAAGGTTGGATATGGAAACTTACTTACCTTTGTCTTCGAAAGCTTTGGCATTTCCTTTGCCAAGAAAGAGCCCCTACCTCTCAAAAACATCGAATTCATACAGCCCATATTTCTTGAAAACCATAAGCTAAAAATTGTGAATGGATGTTTTGAATTGGTGGTAGAAGAAAAAGATAAAAGGCCAAAGGAAGTGAGTGCAGTAGTTGAGGGGGAAGAAAAGAAAGCAGTAGGGGCTATTGAGAAGGTTGTTGAAGATATTCAGAATGAGGGAGAGCAGGAGGAAGAGGAAAAAGAAGATGTAGGGGAGATACTGGAAACAGGGGGAAGGAAAAAGAGAAAAAGTTTGAGGTTGTTGAAAAAGAAGGGGAATCCATCTCCAGTGTGCATTGATCTTTCTGGTGACCAGGAGGATTTGCAGAAGCTTCCTAGTACTCTTACTTCTATTAGGTATGCATTTGCAGGTTTTGCAGCTGAGGAGAGTTTGAAAGAGGTGAAGGAACTGCTCCAGAAAGTGCTCAAGGATCAGGAGAAGTTCCAAGCAGAGATGAAGGATTTGAAGAAGAGTGTGATCACTCTAAATGCTGATGTGAAGAAGCTGGTCACAAGCACTGATAAAGGGAGACAGTCCATTGTCAAGGACATTGTGTCTCAAATTAGCAAGAAGTTGGAGGATCTTGCTGTTGATGATGACCAGAATGCTGCTTCATGATCTTACCTTACCTTGCAGCCTTTTTATGTTGATGAAACTCTTATTTTATTTGCTTTTGGGAACAATTTTATTTTGGTCTTTAATATTTTGGGCACTTTTAATTTTCTTTTGGTGAACTTGCAAATTTGGTACATTTGACCGATGTTTTAAATCGTTTTTGGATGATTTATACCTATGTTTATTCTGCCTATATGCTTTATGAATGTTTTCTCTCTATGCATGCTTCTCGTCTTAACACCAAACCACTTAGATGTTGCTGTGTTATAATATACTATTGCTTGTGTGTTGGTTTTTGATAATGCCAAAAGGGGGAAGAGATGCAAACTATCAAGTAAACTTAATCATTCGATGATCTCTGTTCAAAATCTTCACAAGCTGCCTACTCTTTACAAGCAGGTATAATATATATACAAGTTTTTCCTTAGTTTTTCATTTCAGCATTGCTTTTATTTCTTAGTATTAGTTCCCTTTTTGCATTGTATTTTGTTTTTGCATTTTCTTTCTTTTAGAATAGGTTGGATTATCTTTGTTTTCTTGTAAGTAAGTTTGGTTTGTTTGTCATCATCAAAAAGGGGGAATATTGTTGGGACTTAATGATTTTGATGATGACACAACCTCACTTACTTACAGACTAATAAGAGCTTGATTGTTTAAGTGTGTGATAAGATGCAATGACTAGGAGAATTAAGTATCGTGCAAAGATACCATGAGGAACAGGAAAGCCAGAAACAGAGCTATCCAAAAAGAAGAGTTCCTTTGGAAGAACTGGTGCTTTACAAATGGAGACTTAAGAAGAGAAGGTTCCCCTCAGGGAACAGAAGCTTCAGAGCAGAAGGTTCACCAGAGAAGAGAAGTTCCCCTTGAGGAACAGAAGCCTCGGAGTAGAAGCTTCATCAGAGGACATGACGACTAAATATATTTTTATATTTTAGGATTTATTAAGTATAAGATATTAAGTTACACTCGAAAAATCTGTGTGGAGTTGGTCTAAAAAGATAATATTGTGCTAGCATATTTTTAAGAAAGTAGTTAAGTTTAAAACGTTTATCTTTTTCTTAACAAAAAAGATTTTATTTTATTTATAATTTTCGAAAATATCTTTTGGAAATAAAATCTTCCATGTTTTCCAAAACTTGCGGCTTACTTTCCATGATCTCTTTCATATCATGGTCAAAGCACATTAAGGAGTTCATGCTTCCTTGAAATTAGGAACATGTTCATCTTAGTGGGTTGGAGTAATGGCGTAATGGATTTGCTGCACAAAGGAGTTTTTCCTAAACGAATTTGATCTATAAATAGTCTTTGAAATCAGTTGGAAAGACTCACCCTTGCTCACATAAGTTTTCAAGCTTTAATTCGAGTTAAGTGTCAATTCCACATAAGTGATATAGAGTGTTCTTATGTTCTTATACTAGAGTTATTTATCTTTCGAGTTGTAAGTTGGGAAATGGGGAAGTTTGAGTAAACTTCTGTATGTGAGAAAGAGAAGTGAGAAAGAGAAGAGAAAGAAAAGAGAAAGAGAAGAGAAAGAGAAGAGAGATAGAGAAGAGAAAGAGAAGAGAAGAGTAACAAGTTGAGTGAATTGTTCCTCGGGGTTTCAAGTTCGTTGAGGAACTTGAAGTTTGAGTCTTTAATTTGTAATAGGACCATTTGCCCTATTCTAGTGAAGATTCTTTTCCCAAAATCCCAAGTGGTCGTGGTTTTTCTCCTTGTTAGGGTCAAGGAGATTTTCACGTAAAAATCTCTCTTGCATCTTTTGGTTCCTTCAGTTTATCTTTCTGTTCCTTTAGCTTACTTAGTTTTAATTTCGCAAAAAGTTTGGCTAAACTCTCATACTACAATTCAACCCCCCCCCCCCTCTTGTAGTATTCATTGAAACAACATAGATTTATAAAATTGGATATTTAGTTTTGAATCATGATCTATTTTAACATTATTTTACTTTATATATAACACATTAGTTATCGATTATCATTTTATAGGCGGATTATTTTAATTTATTGAATGCATAATTATGATGAACTTGTTGTAGGAGAGTGCATGTCATATTTTTTCAAAAAACAAAAAAGGAGAGTGTATGTCATAAATTTCTTAAATATTAATTTTTCAATTTTTTTTTTCTCTTTACTTGAACTGTAATGAATATAAGTGGAATAAAAAAAATGGAATAACAAAAAAAAGTAGAATAAAAATAAAACTTACTATATTTTTTGACTTTTTGATAATTCCTTAACCAACTTTTCCCTTCTTTTACATCAGAAGCGAAATATTTGGCTTATCCCTTAACTCTCCGTAAGCTTCTCAACCTCCTTTAAACAATCATCTTCTCGACTTTATTTTTCATATCCTTTGTCAATATTTTTCCTTTTACACCCTTACACAATCGAATTAATAGAAAATTATCTTTTCCTTAACCAATATTTTAACAGACTCAAATCCAGATACAAAAAAGTATGCATAGTTTTCAATTTTATGCACCATCTTCCAAAATTCGTCATTTCCCTACATCATTCTCAATTCTTCGTCGACAACAACAAAAGTCAAAGCCTCAATGGTGGACAAAGATCCATGATCCTCGTAGCGAATTCATTACTAGTTGGAATAACCTCTTCTTAATAACATGCCTAATTACTCTATTTCTTGATCCTCTATACTTCTATGTTCCTACAATATGTGGTTACGCTTGTCTTAACACGAATTTTGAGTTATTAATCATTATGACTCTTATTAGAACCATTTGTGATTTCCTTTACCTTGTGCATATTTTCTTAAAATTTCGAACTGCCTTTATTTCAAGAAATTCTAGAGTTTTTGGACGTAAGGAGCTTGTTATGGACCCTAAAGCTATTGCTGCTAGGTATTTAACGTCCGATTTTATAATCGACGTTGCTGCAATGCTTCCTTTGCCTCAGGTATTATTCATGAACAATTACATCTATAATGTGAAGTTCGTGTCAATAGCTATAGTTCGCTTATAGTTCATGTCATTATGTGTTACATCTTATATTTATCAAAATTTTGTTATATAGCACTAAAATTGCACTACATTATATGTATAACGTAGCACAGAATGAGTACAAATATTTACGAATTATAATGATTACAGACAATGATTTGGTTTATTGTCCCGGCATTAAGAAGTGGAACAAAAGCTCATACAAATCACACTGTGGCTCTTATTGTACTTGTTCAATTCATTCCTCGCTTGTTCGTAATGATTCCGTTGAACCGAAAGATTGTGAACTCTACAGGAATTGCAGCAAAAAATGCATGGTCTGGAGCAGTTTATAATATGCTTCTCTTTATATTGGCTGGCCATGTAAGAACCTCTAATTGTTGTTCTTTAAATTTTGACTAATTGCTTTTAAAGAAATATCATATAATTAATATTAAAGTTTTAGTAGCTAATAATTTATTTATGATATATGAAGTACATGGAGAAAATTTAGTCACTAATTATGTCAATTGGTTAACGACTTACTCAATTACACAATGGAGATTACATATGTCATTAGAATTAAATGACATATATAGAATTTATATAACAATGTTAGCGAAGTACTTCTAACAATCCTAAATGTAATTCTATTTTGATTGTGAACGTTTGTCAATGTATTACTTTGACCATACAAATCTATAGTTCCATATTAGTAAAAAAAAAAATAAATATTAAAGTTTAATATTAATAAACTACTCATTGAATAAATCAAATAATACCTAACATAATTGTTGTATTTTATATACTGAGAGTAAACTAGAAGATTATCTCATCTTAGATATAGTGTATGTTAAGATAACAAATGGGAAGAACAAAAGGAATTGGAGATAGTAACATATAATCTTATAAGAAGCAAAATTGGTATAAATCACTTTTTTTGTCCAACTTTTTTGAAAAAACTACCTTTTTATGTTTATTTTTTATTTTTTTTATTTTCTTTACTAAACCACCTTTTAAGTACCTAAGATTTTGATTGCATCACCCCTATTTCAAATCTAACGGATTGCATCTCAACCATCCACTTCCAAATCAACAACCACAACAAAACCTTCCCTTCTATCTCAACCATCCGCTTCAATTACCTCAATTTAGGGTTTGAGAATGAACAAAGACTACAATTTTATTTGTGCAGCAAAATTAGGTTTGACTTTTTTAGAGCTTTACTCAATTTAGTCATGTATTTATATAAGGGAAGGGTCGAATGTTTTTGGGAGGGAAAAAATAAATGATTTAGGAGGGAAAAGCACAAGTAATGGGCCCCTTTGACGTCTCAGTTATATTTTCGTCATAATTTGAAATAGGGGTGGTGCAATCAAAATCTTAGGTACTTAAAAGGTGGTTTAGTAAAAAAAAACATAAAAGGTGGTTTTTTCAAAAAAGTTGGACAAAAAAGGTGGTTTATATCAATTTTGCCATTTCTTTACAATGGCAACATGCAGTTTTTTTTATACAACATCCCTTTTTTCATGACAATTCACAGGTGATAGGAGGCATATGGTATTTATGGGCACTACAACGAGTACATACTTGCTGGACAATAGAATGTTTAAGGCAAAGAAATTCAAGAAAATTTCCATGCAAACCGTCATTTTTTGATATAGAGAACAAAAACCTGCCAGCTCGAAAGAAATGGTTAGAACGATCTGACGTTCTTACGAATTGTAACCCTCGAAATAAAGATCACAAATTCACCTTCGGAATGTTTGGTCGAATTATAACCGATGATGTTGTCTCTGCTGGTTTCACCCAAACTTATTTCTATTGCCTTTGGTGGGGGTTGAAGACCTTAAGGTATTTTCTTCCCTTAGTTTTACTTTTAAAATTTTGCCAACAGCTACTATTTAAATGATAATTTTTGAAAATAACTACCATTTAAAAAAAAAAAAACCCACAAAACACAAAAACTTTAAATAACACTATCACTTTTTTTTTCTTTGCCACTTTCATTTTATTCTCATTTGGCATTGGGAGTAGTAAAAATTTTAATTTTTATATTACTAGGAAAGATTACGTGCGCGTTGCGCGCGACATAATCGATGTTTATGGTCGAGTTGTAATAACTTGTCATGATACTCAAAACTTACTGGCTAGGCTTTTGAACACATATGTATACTAAGAAATAAATTGTAACAATCATATCCTTGTGTAGGTATGAAAATGTAACACTTGAAAATGTATATACGCTATTCACTCTTTAGTTGTAAGCTTTTCATGGTGCAATATGGCTTTTGTTGTGAATTATAATATACATCATCCATCACTTTTAGTTGCAACACTTGAAAATATATATACATTTTTCATTTTTTTTTATAATTGTTCTTTATTTTTATTGACTTTTTTGTTGGGCAAAATAGTCATGTGGGATCTTATTAGATTTATCTCGATTTATATATATGTTTTAAATATTAATCTTTAGATTTTTTTACATGTCTATAATCTGAGATACAAGAGATTAAAATTATGTATTGACAAGCGTGAAAGTTAAAATGTTGCAACTAAAAGTTAACGGAGAAAGTTTCAAAAGAAAATGTCTAATTAGGTGATGAGGTAATTAAATTCGGTGGGTTTGTGTGTGTGTGTGTGTTTTTTTTTTTTTTTTTTTCTTATGAAAATATTAACAAAGTGGATTATATCCAGCCTATTCCCCCACCCCTTGAAGAGGACTATTATCAGGTTAAATAGTTTTGCCTTCTAACAATAGAAGAAAAATAACTTTGGATGTTGGAAGTTGGAAAGGAAGGAAGACTAAAGAAGCTAAGAGAAATAAATACTAGAAACATAAGAGTTAATATGACATAAATGGTTATATGGATAAATAAACATTTTTAGAGATAAAAAAAGTCATCACACTATTCATAAGAGTTCTTTTGAACTTTTTATAAGGTAGGGAAATAGGTCACTTTTCAAACAAATAAAAGAAATATAAAAGTGACATAGAAAAAAAAATAGACAAGGTAATTAATAATGTGGCAATTAGGAAGAAATTAAAGGATGCTGATTAAAACATGAAACATGCTTAAACAATTAGGGGAGGGAGGGGGGGGGGGGGGGGGGAATTGTTTAGAAACTTATATGAAAAAAGAGAAAAGTAATAAATATGTAATGGACACATTCACTAAGTGGAAAATTGTTTGAAATATTTTATCTATAAATGAAAAAATTCTAAATGGGAAGAACTATTAACCTTTACTATTTGATAAATGAGAAGAACAAAAAGGATCAGGGTGTGTACATATATTTGGATACTTGATTGTTTATAATATGTTGAAAAACCATCATCACAATTTGGATAAACTTGACAATTTTGTTAGTAATAATTTTTTTTTAATTTTTTTATTTGTAAGTAATAATCTGAATTTATATTTTATGAGCTAATCTAAAGTTATATTATCATATAAGTTATTGATTATTTATTTATTTTTTTTTTTTATTTTTTTTTTTATCACAGTTCTTATGGGCAAAATATAGAAAATAGCACCTACGTTGAGGAAACACTATTTTGCAGTTTTATTTGTGTGATGGGTCTATTCCTTTTTTCGCACTTAATTGGCCAAGTTCAGGTAATACATTGTACTTACTTCTTTTGTTTCATATCACTTGAAATGTTCATTTACGCACATTTACCAAAGTAAGATTTCAATGGGCATATCAATGCTTAGCTCAAAAGTTTAACCATTAGTTATACATAAAAATTGAATTTTTTTATAAATGATCTATAATACTCCGTGTTTTCTCTTTTAGATGCATATATATTATATAGACAACATGTATAAAGTGAAACAATAGTACTTATTGTAATAAGATTGAATTAATTAGATATAAAGAGTAAAGTAATTGATTTAATTAAATGAACTAAGATGAATTAAATAAAAAGATAAGTCGAATGAACGAGCTTAAGTACAAGGGAATAAGAAAGGTCCGGAAGACAAACTATACTAGGAATAAATGAAGAAAACAAATTTGTGGGGGTGGGGGGATTACGTGTATGTGAATGTGAGTAAACTATAGTCTAGTAGGTCTAGTACACAAGGCCTAGCTACGGGGGCTGGCCGGTTGGCCCTCGGTAGATTTAAAACCCTGGATACGTCCTTAGGGGAGAGAAAGTAAATTTTTATTGTCAATGGAAAGGAAGAAGGGAGGAAAGCAATTAGGGAGCGAAATGGAAAATCTCATAATTAGTAAAATTATTACCCTCTTCTATTTGAATTATAGTCTCACTTAATTATGGTTGGATTTAAAAAAATATGCCCTTCCTAATTAGTTAATTGTAGTGGTTAGCAGAAGATGAAAATGAGATAATTGTTAGAAAAAAAATAAAATATTATACTTCTATCTCTCATTGTTTAGGTAAATTAAATACACAAAGAGATTAATAAAAAGATTGGCAACTAGGATGATTAATAAAAAGATTGGCAATTAGGATAATATGACAAAAAGTTCCCGGTAGAGATATTCTTAAGATAATTAAAGAATAATGGTCAAATGTTAAATTCATTTATCGTTGCGGAAATGTTTGTTATCTGATTTACATGTGACTTATTCCAATTTAAAGAGAGGAGAAATTTGGATTGAACACTTTTTATGAGCTTGTATCGACTTGATGAAATTCTCCTCTTTAATGATGTTTGGAGTTAATACTCTTATCACCAATTGCTTTTGGGGTGAAACTTTCTATGGAATTGTAAGTGAACAAATTTTCTACATCGAGTTGCTCTGACCGATTTTAAATTTTCTAAAAATTTTAACATTAAAAAAAAAACAAAATTACTTAAAATATTGAGAAATGTATAATAATAACATGAGTTTTTTTTTCCTAAGTGAGAAATTTGTATAGAGTAGTCATAGTATTTCATGTTATAAAATTATTTTGAGTAATTGACCTAGTATTGTTCTTTTATTTTTCTTAGAATTATCATATGATCTCATATTGCAGAATTATCTTCAATCTATAATGACCAGAATTGAAGAATGGAGGATAAAAAGAAGAGATACAGAGGAATGGATGCAACATAGACAACTCCCAGAGGAACTTAGGGAGCGAATCCGGCGATTTGTTCAATATAAGTGGCTTGCAACAAGAGGAGTTGATGAAGAGTCTATTCTACAAACATTGCCCTTAGATATTCGACGAGAGATTCAAAAACATTTATGTTTGGGTCTTGTCCGCCGGGTAAGTTATTTTTGCTTAAGTATTGCATTTTCATATGGTTAATTAATACAAAATTTATTCTTTTTTTAGTTTAATTTGCATCTAGTCATAATAAATAATTAAATTGGCTAGTTTGATTAAGTTAGATAATAAACTCCTCTAGTGTTAAATATTGTACCACCTTCGTTAAATGTTATGTGCAACTTTAGGGAATTATTTGTCAGATATAAAATGATCCAAAGCTATACATAACATTTAATTGAGGTAGTATTAACTTATCGATAACTTAGAGATCAATACAATAAAATACTAAAGCCCTGTTCTTTTGAGCTTCTGGGCAGAGCAGAGCAGAGCAGATTTCAGCAAAGCAGAGCAGAAGAGCAGAGCAGATTTCAGCAAAGCAGAGCAGAGCAGAGCAGATTGAAGCAGAGCAAAGCAGAGCCCAGCAGAGCAGAGCAGATTTCATTATTATTATTATTATTATTATTATTATTATTATTATTACTACTAATATTGTTATTATTACTATTATTATTATTATTATTATTATTTATTATTATTACTACTACTACTAATACTATAATAATAATTGTAATGCTTTATTATTGTTATTAAATATTAAATATTAAATATTAAATATTATTATTATTATTATTATTATTATTATTATTATTATTACTACTACTACAACTACTACTACTACTATTATTACTATTATTATAATCATTAAATTTTATTATTAAAAATCAATTATTATTAATAATATTAATATTATTAAATATTAATTATATTATTATTAATATATTATTATTAAATATTTATTATATTATTATTAATATATTATTATTAAATATTTATTATATTATTATTAATATTATTATTATTAATATTATTATTATTAAATATTAATTATATACTTCCTCCGTTTTCTTTTACTTGCAACACACCTTTTAAGCACACAGTTTTAGGAGATGATTAGTGAGGGTAAACGAGCGATTTTATCAATATAATTTTTACACGAAAATTAGAATAGAGTTAAGTATCATTTGTAAAAATTATAATGAAAATTTTGTCCATTTACATTACATAAACCAGAGCTCAAAACACGTGCCACAAGGCTGTGTTGCAAATAAAAGAAAACGGAGGAAGTATTATTATTAATAAATATTATTTATTTATTTATTATTATTAAATTTTAATTATTATTATCATTAAGTATTAATTTTTTATTATTATTTTTATTAAATATACATTATTATTATAATAATTCAATATTAAGTATTAATTTTAAGCAGAGCAGAGCAGAGCAGGGCAGAGTAGAGCAGATTGAAGCAGAGCAGAGCAAATTTCAGCAGAGCAAAGCAGAGCAGATTTCAGCAGAGCAAAGCAGAGCAGCTCTAAAGAACGGGGCCTAAGTATATCTCACTAAACCATTTTTTTTTTAATTAGGAAGATTGTCTTAATTAGTTTGCCTGTCATGATCACTGTCATAGAAGAGATGGTAGTTAAAACAAATAAAACTAACTCAAACTATCACTACTATTTGCATTTTTTTTTTTGTGTTATTTACAATCATTTGAATTTCATTATTTATGCATGCTTGGACCATTAATATATTTAAAATTCTTTAAATAAAAAATAAAGTATACATAATCAGTTTTTTTATGGCATATGTTCCTTTTTGTAGGTTCCTTTCTTTGCACAAATGGACGATCAACTACTAGATGCTATATGTGAACGTCTAATACCGTCCTTAAGCACCAAAGACACATACATAGCTCGAGAAGGAGATCCTGTTTCGGAGATGATGTTGTTAGAGATATCGGAAAATATATGTGTGATATATTTTCCGTATATATCATTTAAGAGAATAATATATTTAGGATATTTATGTTAAGATATTATTTTGAGAATATATCATTAGGATATATGGTATATCTTTTAGGAATATTGTTTCCTATCTTATGAGGTTAGGTTTTGTATAAATACTCAACCTATTGATGAATAATAAACAAGCAAGCAATACAAAAACCATTCTATTATCTCTTCTCTCTAATTTATCATGGTATCAAGAGCAGGTTAAATCTTGGGACCGTTCATAAAAAATTTCCCCCCTACCGGTGGGTTAGAAATTAAACCCACCGGTGGGATGATCCTTTAGCAAAAATTACCAAATTTTTTTTTAGTTTATTCCGCTGTGCAAGTTAGTGTTGGTGCAGAATTTGAGTTGATGACTTGATGTATACATTACATCATGCGTGGCTTTTCTAAGCATTGAGATCAAAATAAAGTTGTTGGTGTGTCTTTGACTCTCAAAGATGAAAAAAAAAAAAAAAAACGGCTCGCTTGTGTCGTGAGACAAGATATATTTGGTTCTCCTTGTGTCGTGAGACGAGGTTTGTGAGTTGATTCGAGCATAATTTTGCTTCTTTGGATTTGAGTGTGGTTTACTCTGAAAGACCAATAAGAAATTTGAGTGTGGTTTACTCTGAAAGGCCAATAAGAAATTTGAGTGTGGTTTACTCTGACAAACCAATATTTTATTGGAGCTCGGTTTTGCTCTTGAAAAACCAAAAATTGTTATATTTGCAGGTTCGAAAAGAATGACATTCCTGTTTGATTGATGACTGATGAGTTCGAAAAGATGAACGTTCTCATCGTTGAAAAGAAGAGACAAAAATTGAAGGCGACATCACAAGAGTGTGCATCTCGGCTTCAACAAAGTGAAGAATTTCCAATCGCAACGTTCGTGTTACTGCCGTTACGATTGCGGGAGGGTGTTAGAGATATCGGAAAATATATGTGTGATATATTTTCCGTATATATCATTTAAGAGAATAATATATTTAGAATATTTATGTTAAGATATTATTTTGAGAATATATCATTAGGATATATGGTATATCTTTTAGGAATATTGTTTCCTATCTTATGAGGTTAGGTTTTGTATAAATACTCAACCTATTGATGAATAATAAACAAGCAAGCAATACAAAAACCATTCTATTATCTCTTCTCTCTAATTTATCAGATGTTCATAATAAGAGGGCAACTGGAAAGCTCCACTACATATGGTGGCCGGTCGGGTTTCTTTAACTCTATTACTCTTCTCCAAGGCGACTTTTGCGGTGAAGAGTTATTAACATGGGCAATATTACCAACTACTACAACTCTAAACCTTCCATCCTCAACAAGAAAAGTAAAAGCCATCACCGAAGTCGAAGCATTTTGCCTTACGAGCTGAAGACCTTAAATATGTAGCAACTCAGTTTAAGCGTCTACAAAGCAAAAAGCTTCAACATTCTTTTAGGTACTATTCTCATCAATGGAGGACATGGGGAGCATGTTTTATACAAGCTGCTTGGCGGCGTCATCAAAAGAGAAAGTTGGCTGAAGATTTGGCAAGACATGAAAATTACTTTTATTATATTATGGATGATGATGACGAAAATAATGAGGATGAGATCATGTATAGTGAAGGTGACCCATTGATTTTAAAGCACAATGATGAAGATGATGATAATAATAAACACCAACAACCACTTAAAGCTACAATTCTAGCTTCTAAATTTGCTGCAAATACTAAAAGAGGGGCAAATCAAAAGGCGAAAATTGTTGATACTTCTTCTCATTATGACCTAAAGATGCCTAAGATGTTTAAGCCAGAAGATCCCGACTTTTTTTGACCAAAATTTCATGTAATCTACGGTATACTAATTAATTATCAATCATTGATTAATACCGAGGTAAAATTATTAAATTACCTCTCGCCTATAGTGTTTATTGTAGGTAGTCTCAACAAATTAAGATTATTTTGAGCTGTGCTATTGGGGTATGTCATTTTTAATTTTTGAGAAGATTTTGTGTGAATCCATTTCACGCGAGTTCGGTTTATAATGCATACTCCCACCCCCTATCCACTGTCACTGCCCAGCCCCTACCGGCAGCCGGCGACTTCTCCCTCCCAACCCCCGGTGCCGGCGACCCTCCCCCACCCATTTTCGGGCGCTGGGGATCCTGCATACAAAGTTCCTGAATTTTTGTTATTTATAGACAGCTCTCATAACCCAATTGCTGGATCAGTATTATGAATCTTCTGAGTTCTGATCGATATGATTAGGTGGCAATATCAAGGGCACTGAATGGTATTGGACTTGCTATTGTTATACCTTCAGTAAAATTAGGAAAGAAATAAAAAGAGCCAACCTTTGATGGAAGAGATAGGTGTCTGGAAAATTGGATGAACTTGCGAAGGAAAAGGCTATTCTTCATCTTATTTTTCTGTCGAGAAAACCTGCAATTTAAAAAATTTTGAAGAGATCTTAATGGAGGGTATGTGCTTTGGCAAAACTAACCTAATATTTTATATATATAACCTAATATCTGATATATATAACCTAATTTATGACAATTATAATATAATTTCTGATATTTATAATATAATATCTAAGCATTATAATCTTATTTTTGACAATTAAGACCTAATATATGTGTAGACACCCATTTGTGTCTCCCCAAAACCAAACCCAGTGATGAATACCTTTCACGTCGAACCATAATCGAATGAGGTGAAAGTGTGAAAAGTCAAGTGTTGCGGTTAGTTTTTATTAAAATTCTTTCTTTCTGTTTTCGAAAACCCGCTCTATTTTATGAAAACGTCCAATCCAGTTTAGTTTGGTCCATGATAAGGGTCCAATAATGGTGTAGTTGGATGGGGCTCGAAAAGACCTTTCCAACGATATATTATAAGCCCAATTCCGATGAATAATGAGGAAGTTATGGCCAAAATACTAAACTGGGCCCAAACCGGATTTTACCTACGACCCAATGATCATGAGGAGGGTCCAAAGGTTTAATCCTATTCCTAAACTAATTAGGATTGATTAGAATCTTATATAAGTTTCTAAAATATCTTAATTATCCTTTTTTTGAAAAGATAAGATCATGGAATTTGATTTGAATATAAAACTTTCCTTTTTTAAAACTTTCCTAATTCTATTCGGATTTAAAGATGTTCAAAGATAGTCAGATATTATTTTCGTGCCTCATATTTTTTATCCAAATTTTACATGGTTGGATAGATCTTGAAATTATCTTTCCAATGATATATTATAATAATAAATCCGGGCTATAACGAAAAAGATATTAAAGATATATGAAACTCTATCCAAAACTGACACCCTTTCACTATTTCGTCCATATCTTTTTATCTACAAAATATTTTAATCTGATTCTAATTGCATTAGAAAGTAGACTTCAATAGCTTTCCAACAACATATTATATGACTTATTTAGACTTCTAGATCAAAATATATGATAAAAACAAAATCCGCAAAAACTGTCTCTGTCGCCAAACGACAGGCTTGTCGCCTCGCGACAGACTCTGTCGCCTGGCGACAAGATAAATTTCTGGCGACAAGGTCGGTTTGTTAGCGACAGAGTGGAGTTTTATTCCTTATCAAATTCTATGATTTTCCGGACTATTTCCTTATAAATAGGGTCCTCGACCTCTGTTTTTATTCATGATCAATTACAATCAACAATCATTCACAATCATCAACTCTTTCTCAATTCTCTCTATTCTCTCATCAAGAATTACTTAATTCTTTTCTTTCTCTCTATTTCTAAACTAGCCTTTTTACAAACAATATTCCGCATTCACTAGACTTAGAGTCTCTTAGCCAAGTTCGAAGTTGCCTTCGCCCTAGACGTGCAAGGTTTGATAATTTCTGAGGGTTTGGTCCAAAACTAGTCAAAACTTTATTTAATTTGATTTCAATTTAATTCTTTAATTCTTTAATTATTGTTTATTATTTTCATTGAAGTTTACTAACTTGTGTATTTTATTATTAGAAAGAGGTACGAGGCTTCAAAGTAAGTAGATTAGCTTACTCCCTATTTCTTTCACAATGTAGATTGCATGCTTATTATTGTTTAATATTTCTAGTATCATGTTAGGATGTTATTTTATGCTTTCTAGTATCATGTTTAGGATGCCTTTACTCTTTCTAATATCATGTTAGTACCATGTTAGGTTTAAAGCTTTGATCTTTATTGTTTAGTGACATGCTAGGGTTTGTTATTAATCTTGTTAGTATCATGCCTAGGATCTTGCTATTATTAAGCTTTATTATGTCTTATCATGTTATTATCATCGTTATTATATTTCTTGTTTTATTATTATGTTGCTTGATATATTTATTGTTATTGCTTGATTACACCTTTTATGATTGTTAAAGGGAATTTGTACTTGAAATCACGCTTAATAGGATAATTATTAATTTGGTTTAGGCTAATGTGATTTTAACTCAAGTGATCGCCAATAATAGATTTATTTGTGCATTAATTTCAACCAACATAGATAAACAGGGTAGGTTCAATATAATGTTTGTATGTTATTCGAAAAGCGCGCATGAATACGAGCAGAACAAAGTAGAGGCCTATTTTATAGGGCGGGTCCTTTCTTTTGTAGATTGGATTCGTACCCTCATCCCCGGACCCTGTTTGGTTCAAGACCTTATGGAGTAGTTGATGGTCCTTTTGGATTGTCTTTTGGGTTTACAAGTTCCTAAAACTTGTTGGCGACTCTTTTTGCTCCTTTTCTTTCCCTTTGGAACGCCACCGTACTTTAGTGTATAATCACAGTGGGGTTCAAGTTTGGGATCATAATGCTTGAAATATTCCCTACAATATGGCAATAATAATCTAATACCTGATAAGTATAATCTAATATCAGACCATTATTATCTAATTTCCGACACTTATAATCTAATATCTAATATTTATAATCTAATATCTGACTATTATTATCTAATTTATGACAATTAAGAATTTTTTTTTTCCTCAAATTTTTTTTTTCTGTTTATATGACCGGATCCACGTGAGTTCGTTCTACACAATACTTTGTGTTAATTTTTTGTTTAATTGTTACTTTGTGTGGTTCACATGTTAATAATCGTGAGGAGAACTTCTTCATATGGTGAAAAGGGTGCATGACAAGAAAGAAAAGGGGGCTGGGGCAGAAAATCGAGTACAAATAATCATAAATAGGCCAATTTATTACTTATTACTAGAGTTGTCAGTTTCCGACCCGAATCATTAAATTTGACTGTTTTGAACCGATCCGAAAAGGAACTGAACTATTTAAAACCCGTTTTTAGAAACCGAAAACTGACCTGACCCAATTTTTTCCAACTTAAAACTGAACTGAACCGAATTTGTGCGAACTGTTACTAACCCGACCCGTTATCAAGCCAAACTGTTACAACCCGAAACTGAAAGCAACCCAAACCGATTACGTCTAAACCCGATAGTAACCCGACCCATTTTAAACCGAAAACCGTTAAAACCCGACAAAAATCCGATAAACCTAAATTGTTCCAACCTGTAACCCGTTGTGACCGAACCGTTTACGACCCGTAACCCGTTGAGATCAAACCGTTTAAAACCTGTAACCCGTTATGACTAAGTCATTTACAACTTGTAACCCAATATGTCTATGATCTAATCCATTTCAACCCACTACTCGATAAACCCAACTTATTTATGACTTGACTTGATTATAACATGACCCGTTCCTACCCGTTATCTGACTAACTCGACTCGATAATCATCCGACTCAATTTAACCCGATATGATTTGAACTGAAACCCGCTTCAAATTGGGTAAACTCGTTTTCAAACCAACCAAGTTCAATCTAAACCGATTATAACCTGAAACGATAATGATTGGACCCGATTTCACCAGATCTGTTTTGAACCGACCCAGTTTAACCCAAACTGATTATGACCCGAACCAATTACGACCCGTCCTGATTAAGACCCGAACTGTTTTTAACCGAAACCCACTTTAAACGGGCTAAACTCGTCTTCAACCCGACCCGGCTCAACCCAAATTGATTATGACCCGAGCTGACTAGAACCTGACCTGAAAAGGATCCGATCCAAATAGAAACCGCAATTAAAAAAACCAAACCAAACTGACCCGATAATTTTCAAAACCGACCCAAACCAACCCGCTAATTATTTTAACCTGTTATAAACCGACCCGTTATAACCCGAAACTGATAAACCCAACCCAAACCCGAAATGTTTACCCGAATTGACACCCCTACTTATTACCGACAAAAGGTACAAGACATATGCATCGAGGCTTTGTGCGTGAAAGCAAAAATGTAGAGGCTTTGATGCTTCTAAATTAAACAAGAAGCTGAATCAACATTGTTCTAATAAACAATATAAAAGTTATAAATATCATAAAGTATTGGGTCGGGCAAGCCTCACCTAATAATTTGTACGGCAATACCCACCTTTCAATGTTTACTCCTCCCAAACAATACTTCCCTCTCTATTACTTTCTTTCTCCTCCAGTAATGGCGATTTTCCCGACGGCGCAATAAACTTAATTATCTGGATATGTTGTATTTTTGCCGTCATCTTGACGAAGTTTTCGGCAATTTAACCTCCATTTCTCCGCGGTTTGCTCACACTTCAGTTTTATTCATTGCATCAATTTTAGTATAAGTTCCTGTAATATGATATAATTGAACAATTTGGAGCAAAAATTAGTTTATTTTAGTAGTATAATAGGAAGTAATATAGTAATATTGCATCAAATGTTTGTGGTGAACCTTTACTAAGTTTGCCGACCAACAATGATTTCGCAATTTTGGAGGCATTTTTGGGTAATGGTTGACATTGGGTTTTGTTGTGCTCTTCACCTTAAATAATTGCACGTAGCTTAATTTAAACTTTAGATATCACAGCTTATCATACATTATTTCTCCATAAATTGGTTTATGTATGTTTAATATCTTAAAAATAAATAATGATATCATCTTTTGTTTAAAATATGTCCTCTATTAAAATAATGGTATCCTTCATTGTTCAAAATATGTCATTTATTATTGTTCTTATTACATCCTCTATTGTTATGAATATATCCTCTATTGAAGAAATGATATCCGTTATTGTGCCGAATATATCCTCTATTATTCTCTTTTGATTTTAATATGTCCTTTATTGAAATAACGATATCCTCTTTTGCTCTAAATATGTCCTTGTGTAATTATTGATAGATGCTGAGCATTCGAAAAAATTTACTCATAAATAATACCCAAAGTTGCAACTAATAAAAATCGGAGGTAATATTTAAATTTTAGGTTGGATGATATCGTTCATTATTTAGATGATATCATATAAGGGCTAGATGATATCATTAATTGGGTCTATGATATCCTCTATTGCCTAGTTGATATTATCTATAAGATCGATGATATCATCTATTGTTTTTATGATATCATCTATAAGCTGAATGATATCATCTATTGACTAAATGATATCCTCTATTGATTATATGATATCATTTAACAAACTGTTAATACATATCTTCTATCAAATAATACTTATCCTCTAATAAATTGTACATATTGTAGGGAATATTTCAAGGATCCCACACTTGAGCCCCACTGTGATCATACACTTAAGCATGGTGGCGTCCAAAGGTAAGGAAGCTAGAGCAAAAGAGTCGCCAACAAGTTTTAGGAACTTGTAAACCGTTCACAGGGTGAAGATTACACCCCTTAACGATCCAGGAGATCGTTAACTCCAATAGGTCTGGAACCATGACTGGAAGTTCGGGGATGAAGGTACAAATCCAACCTAAAAGAGATTGAACTTGCCCTAAATAGGCCTCTACTTTATTCTTCTCGTATTCATGTGCGTTTTCTGACTAACATACAATCAATGGATTAACCCTAAACCTGTTTAGTCTATGTTGGTTGAACATTAATGCACAACAAAACTATTATTGGTGATCACTTGAATTATAATCACATTAACCTAAACAAGATTATTAATTATCTTATTAAGCGTGATTACAAGTACAAATTCTCTTTAAACATGTATAAAAGGCGTGATCAAGCAATAACAATAACATAATATAATATCAAGTAACATAATAATAATCATCATAATAATATTATCAACCTCAAAGCATAATAATATTAGCAAGATCCTAGGCATGATACTAACAAGATTAATAACAAACCCTAGCATGTTTGCTTCTATGAGACCTTGAATGAGATTTTGAAATCTGTAACATTCATTCGTGGTATGACCCTTTCCTTGATGGTACTTGCAATAAGAGTTGGGATTCCATCTTGAAGATCGTCTTTCTGGCGTGGGATCTTCAGTGGGGCCAATAGGTTTGATTAATCCTTGATCATGGAGAAGATCGAAAGCAGCATCATAAGTTATTCCAATGGGCGTGAACTCTCTTTTTGGTTTCTTTTTAGATCCTCGATTATCCATGGCTAAGACACCATAGGTACTAACATTGTTACTAGAGTGGGCGTTTTCGGAAGAAGAAGGATGGTCGTTCCTCTTTCCTTTCCAGCCACTGTTGTTATTGCTACTAATCTTAGCCTTCTTGTTGCTCGGAGGAACATGAAGGAGATTTGAATCAATGAGGTCTTGAACATGATCCTTGAGGGCGAAACATTCTTCAGTGGTGTGACTATGACCTCTATGATATCGGTAGTAGGATTTTGGGTCCCGATTGGAGGATTGTCTTTCAGGTAATGGATCTGGAATTGGACCAATAGGGTGAATGAGACCTTGGCCCTGGAGGTAGTTGAAAGCTTCGCTATAAGTCATTCCTATTGATGTGTACTCATCAATGGTCCGTTTTGCCCGCGACTTAGGAGCATTGAGTTTTGCATTAAAGCTTTGACGGGAGGAAGAGGAAAAATAGTGATCCTCCTTTTTGTCCTTTCGGTCTTGACAATGAGAACCTTGTTCGATAACCATTATCCGGTTTGCTAGTCCTTCTATTGCACCCATAAGAACAGTATTGCGTAGTTCATGAACATCTTCTCCCAGACTTGACGAGTTTTCCTCGGTATTACTTAAGAAAACCTCTTCTTCACTAGCCATTATTACGACCCTTTTTCTTCTATCAAAGAGTGAACTTTAACAAAAAGTGTTGTTTTGGTTAAACACTCTTCTCTCCTCAATCAAGTGCTGCAGAAAGGGAAGTTAGGGGTAATTTTTTTACTTTTGAATCAAACTCTATTCAACATGCAGTAGATGGAAGGAGGTAGGAAGAATGAAGTCGTGATATGGAGAAAGCATGTAGAGAATGGAGAGATATGAAAGAATTAGGAATAGAATGTACCCCAACTCGAATGACGGAAAAAACTGACTCATGCATGAACCTAAGACATGGTCAAAATGTGACATATTATGTGTGTGTTTTGATAGTGAATGTGAGTGACATACTTTGACTCTTTTGTGAGACCATGGGCCTATGTGCCTAGACTCAATTAAGAACTGAACATGATTACTGCCATTAATAAAACAATTAAACTGTTTTAGCAAATTGATTAATCAGACTCGTCGTGAAGACTCGAGCAAAAATACAGGCTGTCGTCAAACGACAGAACTGTCACCAGACGCTAAGGGTCAGCGCCAGACGACGGGATCGTCGCCTGGCGCTAATCTCTAGCGCGTGGCGCCACAGTCCAAATCTCTGCGCTATTCTGGAACATCGATCTGGGACTGTTTCGAGTATTTTGCTCTAAAGGGACAAGCCTAAAAGTCGTGCTAAGCCAAGTTTGATCAATTTATTAGACTTTAACCATTTGTTAATTAATTAATTAAATTAGCAAAGTCCTTTAGTCATTAATTTATTTAAATCATTCACAAGTTAAACAAACGGCTAGGGGAAAATACATATAGGTTATGCACAAACAAATAATTCAAGTAGTCATATAGTCACGATATGATGTAATGAGTTTGCAACCTAACCATGGCTCTAGTCAAAGAGGGCCCATGGTTATGAGTCCGGATGCACTGCGCGGAAGCCTTACCTTTGAAAGGGTCGGCGCATGTGGATGGGACCCCGCGAGTTAAACTCGCTTCCACTGTTTGGTGAATTCAAAAAACTCGGATGTACCCTTCGTTGCCAGGAGCGTTCGATTGGGTAGATGGAGCGTGAATCCCCAGAGGTTTATGGCCATATGTAGAACACATATGGGTTTCAGGAAAAAAGGGAAAAACTCAATCAGGAAGTAAAATCGAGCAAACAGTACTAGAAAACTAGTCGAAACAAAAAGGTAGATTTCTGGCTCGGTATTGGAAGAATTCGGCGCGAGAAAATAACGTCTGTCACCAGACGCTGGCATTGTCGCCAGGCGGTAGCGCCATCGTTTAGCGCTGACGCTGTTTTCTCAGCGCTAATTCATACATGCCTCGGCAACTTTCTGTTCTTGAATTTTTCAGTTTTTTCTTAGCGCTATTTCGACTTTAGTTGTGAAAGATATTTCCCTAGTTTCCTACGTGTAAAAATCCTATGTTTTTGACGCATTTCGGATGGTCTTTCCAATGCGGACCTTTTTATGAATATGTCAATAATGTCAATCAGAATTATGCACATGAAATACTTAGAACTTCTCGAGTCTCATCCACTCATTCTAAATCATTGCCAAAATAAATTTTAGGAATTAAAATAGAAATCCTCCCTAGCGGAGTCGCCAAAAAACTGTGGGGAATATTTCAAACATCCCACACTTGAGCCACACTGTGATCATACACTTAAGCATAGTGGCGTCCAAAGGAAAGGAAGCTAGAGCAAAAGAGTCGCAACAAGTTTTAGGAACTTGTAAACCGTTCACAGGGTGAAGGTTACACCCCTTAACGATCCAGGAGATTGTTAACTCAAATAGATCTGGAACCATGACTGGAAGTTTGGGGATGAAGGTACAAATCCAACCTAAAAGATATTGAACTTGCCCTAAATAGGCCTCTACTTTATTCTTCTCGTATTCATGTGCGCTTTTTGACTAACATACAATCAATAGATTAACCCTAAACCTGTTTAGTCTATTTTGGTTGAAAATTAATGCACAACAAAACTATTATTGGTGATCACTTAAATTATAATCACATTAACCTAAACAAGATTATTAATTATCTCATTAAGCGTTATTACAAGTACAAATTCCCTTTAAACATGTATAAAAGGCGTGATCAAACAATAACAATAACATAATATAATATCAAGCAACATAATAATAATCATCATAATAATATTCTCAACCTCAAAGGATAATAATATTAGCAAGATCCTAGGCATGATACTAACAAGATTAATAACAAACCATAACATGTCACTAAACATTAAAGGTCAGTTAGCCCTAACATGACACTAACATGATATTAGAAAAGAAATAGGAAGCATCATAAACGTACATGATATTAGAAATTAATTATCACCCTAAACATGATAGTAACATGATACTAGGAATTAACAAAATAATCTAAGCATGATTTCTAAATCAAAAGATCAATAAAGCAATTAAATTACTTACTTCGATGCCTCATATCTCTTTCTAATAACAAAATACACACGTTAGTAACTTCAAGAAAAATAATAAATCAAAAAATTAAATTAATTGAAATAGAGATTTGGGACCAAACCCTCAGAAATATTAAACCTTTCACGTCTAGAGCGAAGGCAACTTCGAACTTGACTAGGTGTGTCTAGAACTAATGTATGAGGAATTTTGTATTTTGTAAAAAGGGAAAGGTTTAGAAGAAGAAGAGAAAGAGAAGCTTCTAGCTTTTAGAGAGAGAATAGAGAGAGATGATGATTGTTGATGATTGAAAACAGGGAGATACGACCCCTATTTATAGGAAAAATAGCACGGGATCAAAGAAAATCATATTCGGAATAAAATACCTCCTGTCGCCAACGACAGGAGTCAGCGCCAGACGACAAGCTCGTCGCCAGGCGACGACTCTGTCGTCTTGCGCTGGTTCAAAAGTACAAAGCGCTTTTACACGCGGAATGACTTTTTAAACCGGTTAAAGATAATTCTGCATCCAAGTAGATTTAAAATCAGATTTAACATATTTTATTCAGAATAAAACATCTTTTTTAAAAAAAAAATATAATTATCAATCCTTATCCTATTAGAATTAAAGAGAACCTTCTAGATATTCCTAATTACTTTAGGAATAATAATTAATAGGCTCTCCTCTAGATCATTGGGCTTCATTTAAAATCATTGGGCCCAACTTAATTTAATCCATAACTTCCTCATAATTCATCGGAATTGGGCTTATAATATACAGCCCCGTATCTGAGATTTTAGTGGCCCGGGGCAGAGATATAAAATGGGCCCTAATTAACAAAATAAATAATATTATTATAAAAAGTTGGGTATGCATTTCTATTTGATTTTCCCGGTTACATATTTAAGAAGACTAAGTGATTAATAATCTTCCCTCAAAAAAAAAAGGTGATTAATAATCTTTTAAAAGCAGCAATTTTCATATATAAGTTCTTAACTGCAAAATCACCACCCCACAAAACCCTCACCTCGCAGCCACTAAGGATCGATAATTTGGTACTTTATAGGAAAATTAAACAAGTATTATAAAATTACATAATTTATAATTACATACTCCTATGATTATGAATTAAAAATGAACTTACAATGCAAATTAGGATCATCGCCTCTTCGGCAGTGATTCAAGCCAACCAATCAATGTGACTTTATTCTCTAATTTTGAAATCATTTATGCAGATTAATGAAAAATTAATGGAAAGAAGAGAATTTAATGAGTGATGGAGGAAGAATTATATACAATTAGATTAATGCCCGTTAAAAGTATATAGTGAATTGATCGTTGTTGAAAATTTTCAACTTCAATTGAATCATTTGACTAGAAATTGGAAAAAGATACATTTTGAAAAATTAAACTACCATGAGAAGGGAATTATAATTTAATGATTGTTCATTTAAGGAGTGAATTAAATTATTCACTTTGGAAAGTGAAGTGTTTAGGCGAAAAATCAGGGAGGAAGAACCAAAATTGGGTTATTTATATTCTTTTCATATTCTCTGACTTTACACTTGCTATATTATTATATTTTTCTTTTTTTTGTTCTTTTTATTTTGGGGCCTTCTGTTATGTGAATTTGGGCTTTTCAAGATGGTGCCCAGGGCGGTTGCCCCAGCAGCCCTGCCCTTGCTACAGCCCTGATAATATATAATTGGAAAGCTCTTTTCAAGCCCAATCCAACTACACTTTTATTGGACCCTTATCATGGACCAAACCAAATTAGACTGGCTATTTTTATATAGAGTAAGAAAAGAAATATTTTTGAAAACAGAAAGAGAAATATTTTAATAAAAACATCCTCATCACTACACTTTCCACACTTTCACTTCGTTCGATAATCAAATGACGTGAAGGGTATTCATCACTGGGTTTGATTTTGGGATGACACATTTGGGTGTCTACACATATCATCCGACAAAATGTACGTATCCACTATCAAATAACGCATATCCTCTAACAAGTTGTACATATATATCATTTGTCAAATAATATATATCCTCTATCAAAATATACATATCCTCCAACAAATGAAACATATCCTCCATCAAATAATATATATCTCTTAACGTATTATACATATCTTCCTACAAATTGTACATATCTTCTACCAAATAATACATATCCTCTAATTAACAATATGTACATATCCTCTATTAAATAATACATATCCTCTAATAAATTGTACATATCTTCTATCAAATAATACATATCCTCTAATAAATTGTAAATATCTTCTATCAAATACTACATATCCTTTTATTAAAAAAACTGTGTATATCCTCTGTCAAATAATACACATTCTCTAGGAAACTGTACATATCATTTATCAAATAATGTATATCCACTAACAAATTGTACATATCTTCTATTGAATAATGCATATCCTCTAACAAATTGTACACATCCTCAATCAAATAATACATATAATTCAATAAACTATACATATCCCCTATTAATTAATGTATATCCTCAATTATACTATACATATTCTCTAATATAGTACATATTCTCTATCAAATAATACATATCCATCAACAATTTGTACATTTTACATATCCTCTATCAGATAATATGTATCCTCCAACAAATTATACATAACCTGCAACAAACTGTACATATCCTCTATTAAATGGATCATATCCTCCAACAAATTATTTATATCTTCTATCAAATAATACATATCTTTCAACAAACTATACATATACTCTATCAAATAATACATTTATTCCAAGAAAATATACATATCCTCTATCAAATATTATATATATCCTCCAACAAATTATACATATCATCCAACAAACAATCATATCGTTCAATAAACTCTGATTTATTATACAATAGAGAGGATATTAATATTATAAATAATGATAGAGGACATGCTTTTATAAGATAGATGATTTATATTATAAGATAGATGATATGTATTATATGATAATTAATATGTTCAATTTGATTTATAATATCCTCAGTGTAAATAATCATATCATCTTACATTTATTGATTACATATATCTACAATTTAAGTAAGAATTCCATTGTCTAATTTTCATCGGGACTTAATACGATGTAAAGTATAAATTAGAACAAGGTTTTATAAATTTCAAAATTGCATAGATAAGAACAGTAATCTAATATAGGTATTTCGCGTGCGGCAGCAATCGAAAAAGGATTTAAGCAACTTTGACTCTGAATAATCATTAGATCTAGGAGACATCTTTATAAAGGCCCACAAAAGCCCGTTTTGATCCGGCTTGTAACCCACGCTCTATATTTTCATACTGGGCTTTTGGTTTGTAAGCTTGTTGCACGCAATTATGTGTGAGGCAAGTTGTACCCAATAGCTTATCTATAAATATAAGGAAAATTTGCCAAATAAAATCATTGAACCTATTTTTATACGCATTTTATTTTAAATAAGTATTTTGTGATGTATTTAAATAATTTGAAATAATTATTTATGACATTTTAATTATTTATTTTAAATAAGTTTGGAAATATTTTATAAAAAGAAAGTTTTATTTAATTAATTATTTTATTAAGTTGGGATTTATTTTAGGAAAGTTTTGTTTTAGTAAAGTTTTTATTAGGAAAGGGATTAGTAAAGATAAAAAGGGAAATTTTAGGTAAGAAGGGTTTCTAGAGAAAGGGGTATAAATATTCAACACGTGGGCAAATTAAACTTTGCCCAGAGTGGAGAATACCCAAGGTAAACTTTCTCTCCCTTTTCCTTTATTTCTTTTTCTTTCTTTTCCCCTTCCCCTTTTTGCACACACCATCGCCGGCCACCACCACCAGCAGCAGCGGCGGCGCCACAAGCAGCACGGCAGCAGCCGGCTATGGTGCCGTGGCTACTGTCCGGCCACTATTCGAAAAGAAAAAATTAATTCTTTTTTTTATTTCTTTTGTTTAATTCTAAATCTAATTATTGATTATGAGTTTGTGATGAGTTTATGATGATTGATTATAAGTATGGTGCAAATTAATTTTTAGATTTAAATTAAAAAGCACCAAATTTGAAACCCCAGATTTATAAATAATTGATTAATAAAGAAATATGATTTAGGGTGGTTTAAACCTTTAATTTGAGGGTTTTAAAGTATAATTACAGCAAGTTTTCATGAAAAAATATTGCTGGAAATTTTGTTAGTAAGCTAAAAATTAAGTTTCTTGAAGGAATTTTGACTACCCATTAATTGGGATTAAAGTAAGAGATTTAAAATTAAATTTAGCTTGTTTTAATTAAATTATGAATGGTTTAATAAGAGTATATATTGCTAGAAATTTGTGTGGAGTGGATTTTAATGTCATATTATGATTTTGGATTGTAGGAGACTTCCAAGTGAGTGATTTCTGTTAGTCGTGGCGATTTTAAGATCGTATTCAAGGTAAGTTCGTGTGCTTGGTATTTATTTGGTGATGTAGGAACATGCTAGGCTCTGAACAATTGATTCCATATAGTATCATGATAGTTTTTGTTTGGAATTTATTATTTGGTTGATGTTGGTGATTGAATTATGAAGCATGAATTATTTGTGATGGATTATTGAATAGAAATAATTATTTTGGCATGTTATATATGAACCACACTTTTATTATTGGCATGATAGAGAGCATGTTTAATTAAATTAAATGTTTAATTTGGTTTGGAATATTGAAAAGGAATTTTATTATGGTTCATATAATTTTTATTGATGCTATAAGCTTGAGAAAAAAGCTATTTAAGTGTCTATGTGCACGAGGAATACATTATATATTGGTGTTAGTGCACTTAAGGTGTTTCTAACACCGAGGGATATGAATTGTGGCGCATTACGCGTTTAAGGTGTCTTTGACACCGAGGTAGATTTAAAAAGGGTTCTATATTAAATATTATGTGGTCACTAATTATTCAAGAATTAAATTGGAATGTTTAATTGTTTGGATAATTATAATGTTTGATTGTGTTATGGTATGAGAGTCATCACCAAGTTTAATAATATGTAAATAACGTAAAGTGAAAGAGATTACGCACCAAAACTCTTGGAACATATATACCTTGAGTATGAACATATGGGGGGAGTTATGCGACTTTATATTTGACCATAACTTCTACTGGGAGTACAGAACGCTGTATTTTCCTTTTATTATTATGCGCAGGAATTCCGCCACTTACGAGTGATTATTTTATACTGGCACGGTTAACTCCCGTGTTAGTACCCCTTTATTGGGGCAGGTTAAGGGGAAACCTGTTCGATGCGTATAAATGCTAAATAAATCAATTGGTTACTTAATTGAGAAGTCATGTTGTATGTTGTGTGCTTATAAACGGGTGCAACAAGGTAATTTGTGTGTTGATAGGTGAAAGCATGTTAGTGTGTTTAATTACGATTATGTACTCAGCTTTGCTGATTGTGTGTTTGTTGGCCTTGTCTTTATCTTGGCCCTATGATGACCCATTTTTAATGGAGAGTAGTGGAAACAAGTAGAGAGAAGCTTTTCAGGTGATGAAACATATTCATGATAGGCGTGAGTGAAAAGCGAATCATGCTAGTTTCCATAAGTTTATGATATGTTTATTGCTTTGATATTTTATTATATTATGTCTGTGTGACTAACGCAAAGATTTTAAAGTTGGTTTGGTTTGATAAGGGCCTATAATGGTTCCAACTTCCAAGTTGTAGGTTGATTTCGTTTTACTTTAGTTTGACTTTAGTTTTGTTTGGTTGGCTTTTTAAGTTGAATGGTTTTGAATGGTTTTTAAAAAGTAGTCTTCTGCTGTGTGTCTTTGATAGTTGCCTTAGCCATTTTTACGGTGTTGGTAATATCTTAGATTTTCCTATTTTGAGTTTTAAAAAGAGCAAAACAGATATTTTAAAAGAAAGGAATTTCTAGGGTGTTACAAAGTGGTATCAGAGCTTAGGTTGATATTTTATTGGCAAATATTTATTTAATTGTGTAATTTCTAAAGAGAGTTATTTTATTTAATTTTGTTTTAAGAAGATCAAATATGTTAATTAATTAATTTAAAAGTCCGAAATTTTTTTTTATAGGAGAGGTCCGAATTTTTTTTAATTAGGGACATCCGAATTTTTTTTTTTATTTACTAAGAATGTCCGAAATTTTTTTGGTCTTTTGGAAACTTATTTTCGAAAATTTTATTTAAGAGGAGTAAAAAATATATGTATTTTTTTTAGTTTGTTTATTTTGCAGGAAAGCAAAGATTGAGGTAAGTATTATGTGTTAAAAGTTTTAAAAAGCATGTTGGTGAGATTGGGTAGGAAAGAATTTGGACATATAAGTTAGAAATAATCATGTTCTTGTGTGCATTAATATTTAGGTTGTGATGTTTAATCATGTGAATGGATTGCTTGTGAGCATGTAATTATGTGAATAGAAACAAGAAAATTGTTTGATTGAACATTGAACCTAATTCATGCAAGAACTGTATTATTTTTGCTTTCTTTGGGAAAGGGAATTCTTTTTCTAAGTCTTTTCCTTTACAGGATGTCGAACCTTCCTAGCAAAAACACCCAAATTGGTACTCTTGTTAAGAAAAACAATGAACACCCCTATGATTATGTAGAGAAAATTCGCTACTACTGTTCTTACATGAGTAATGTCCTCAGAGACAAGCTTTATGACCGTATCTCTACTATGATCGTTCATTGCCTTCTAGATGAGCCTCCATATCTCGCTGTTAAAGCAAAGTTCTCTGATTTCTACCTTCCGGGGGACATCCCAAACTACTCCAAGCATAAGGATTTCTTTGGTCAGTGGTATCCAGATTACCGATTCTTCATTACTTATCTCATTAGGGTCGAGAAAGCCCATTGTCAGCGTATGCATATCCCATATCCAGACTACTACTATGACAATCTAGTGGGGAATAATCCCCCTTCTTCTAGCCACCAGTGAGGTAGTTCTTCTTCCACGGGAAACCAAGTAGGGGCGAATGGAGAGTAAGAAGAGGGAGAGGCGATGGAAGAGAGTAACAACACTGTTGGCTGTTTGCTTATGGAGATTTCTAATCCAGATCCACCTCCAACCATAATTATAATTGATATTTCATCTAATTAGGAGGAAGAGGGAGAGTTCGTTCAATGGAGCCTGAACCAGAGTCACCTGAACCAATGGAGGAGACATATAATCCCGAGTTCGATCCTGGAAGCTATAAACAGTCCACAAATAAGAGGGACAATGTTCAAAAGGATTAGATCTTTATGGATTCATTTCTTTTAAGGATTCTTAGTTCTTTTGCGCTTATAGTTTCTTTCAGTTTTAGTAAAGTAATAAGTGGCATGACCACAGTGAGTCAGTGAGCTTATGTAATGCATAAGTTTTTTTTAGAACTCATTTTATTTCAGTATTCTATTTATTTCCTTTATTTATTAAAAAAATTCTATTTATTTCCTTGTCAATTAATTTATTTTTATTGGCAATTACTTCATTTCACTTCCCAAAATCACTATCCCAACGAGCCAATCCTCAATCGAAAGCACTCTAATAAAATTATTTCTAAGCTATGGGAATTTATGGAAATTATTTTTATTTATCTATGTGATGCTTGATTAAATGTATGGTTGGTTAGCAATCAATAATTAATTGACAAAGCTACAAATTTAGGGAATTTTTAGCTCTTACTACCCTAATTTGTTAGCTTCAAATTTATTGTGAATGTTTCAAGGGCGTTAATTAATAGATGAGTGTATACCTTGTGAACTAACCAATACCATATTTAATATAGACCCTATTTTTAATTTAGGCGAAGAAAGATGGCAGGGGGAAGTGGTAACAATAATGATGGAGGAGAGGTGAGTGAAGTTGTGAGGCAATTGGTAACTGTTGCACAACAGTTGGCAAGGAATTCAACTAATAATAGGGATACTCAAGGAAGGAGAGATTTTCAATAAGGTGGCACAAAGTAAGCCACCAACCTATCAGGTAGAGCATGACCCTATCATACTGGAAAATTGGTTAAGGGAGTTTGAGAAGCTGTTTGGGGCAGTTGGGTGCCCAGAAAATTCTAAAGTGGGTTGTGTAACTTATTATCTAAGAGGTGAAGCTGATCTTTGGTGGTAGCAAAACGAAGCTACCATTAGGGAATTACTTGGATTTAGTTAGACTAAGTTCTAGAGAAAGTGAGAGATAAGTTTTACCCTAGTTTCTTATAGAAGCAAAAAGCTGAGGAATTCTCAAACCTTAAAATGAAGGAAATGTCAGTCATTGAATACTACACAAAGTTTATTCAGCTGTCTCGTTTTGCTGAAGAGTCTATTGCTACAGAGAAGGCAAAAGCTATAAAGTTTGAGAGTGGTTTGATTACTAATTTTCCGCTGAAGTTGTGTGGGCAAGTGTTTGAAACCTTGGATGAAGTGTATGGGAGAGCCGCACACCTTGATGCACAATAAGTGAAGAAAAAGAAAGAACTAGCTGAGATAGAAGGGAAGGAGAAGAGAAAAGAGGTGGGGCAAAGTTCTGGAAACCAACAGGGTAACTAGAACAATTTTAAGAAGCAGAAATACCACCATAACAACAATAATTCTCAAGGTAACAATCGTCAAGGAGGACGAAACTTCAATGGAGGGACTAGGAACTATAACCAAGGGAATAACAAAAATGAAAGGCGTTATTTTTGCAAAAGGTGCAAGAATAACCACCCTGGGAGAACTTTTGAAGGCAATCTGGTTACTTGTCGTGCTTGTAATAAGCTGGGGCATAGAGAGTATGAGTGTTTCTCCAAAAATCCTAATGAGAACAAGCAGAATAATAATTCTGGAGGGACCCAAAGGAGCTTTCAAGGGAACAACAACAACTTTTCTGGGAATAAGGGAGTGTAGCAGAATGGAGCGAAGGGCAACAACAATAGCAATGGGAATAATCAACAGAAAGGTGGAGCTGTAGGGAAACTGAATGTGTTGAGTAGGCATGAGGCCGATTCTACAAAAAATGTCATCACTGGTACTTTTTCTTTTAACTCTACTCCAGTTAAAGTTTTGTTTGATTCTGGTGCAACTTTTTTTTTTCATTTCAAAGGATATTGTTTCGAAACTTAAAGACTGTTTGAAAACAGTAGGAGTAGTAGACTTGCCTATAACCATTCCTACGGGTGGGGTAGTGAAATGTACCAAAACCTTTAGAGATGTGCCTTTAGAAATTAAAGGGAAAGTGTTTCTGTCTGACCTCATCGAGTTTGGATTGAGTGATTTTGATCTCATTCTAGGAATGGATTGGTTGAGCAAGTACTGTACAGAAATTAGTTGTCGATCGTAGAAAGTAAAAATGAATACAAGTGAAAATGAATCAGTGACATATTGGATGCATGGTGAGGCCAAGTGCCCAAGGTTAATATCCGTGCTGAAGTTGGAAAAGTACATTAAGAGGGGACATCTAGTGTATTTTTGTAGTGTGAGAAACATGGATCATGAGGAGGCAAATAAGCCGGAGGATATAGAAGTGGTGAATGAATTCCTGGATCTATTTACAGAGTAGATCCTGAGAATGCCACTTAAGAGGGCAATTGATTTCACAATAGATTTAGGCCCAGGGATAGCACCGATTTCTAAATCACTATATCGTATGGCACTTGCAGAAATGAGTGAGTTAAAGGAGCAACTGCAGGATTTATTGGAAAAGGATACATTAGACCAAGTGCATCTCCTTGGGGAGCGCCAATCTTATTTGTTAAGAAGAAAGATGGAAGTATGAGATTGTGTATTGATTATAGAGAACATAGGTAACAATAAAGAACAAGTAACCGTTACCAAGAATTGATGATATGTTTAATCAGCTGAGAGGTGCAACAGTGTTTTCAAAGATTGATTTGAGGTTTGGGTATCATCAATTGAGGATTGCAGATGAGGACATTACTAAAACTCTATTTAGGACAAGATATGGACATTACGAGTTTACGGTGATGCCATTTGGATTGACAAATGCATCGACAATCTTTATGGATTTGATGAATAGGGTGTTTCATCAATATATGGATAAGTTCGTACTAGTATTTATAGATGATATATTGGTGTATTCATAAAGCAAAGAAGAGCATGTAGAACACCTAAGGGAAATTCTACAAACACTAAGAGAAAACAATCTTTATGCAAAGTTCTCTAAGTGTGAATTTTGGTTGGAGAAGGTAACAATCTTAGGTAATTTTGTGTCTAAGGATGGAGTGGAAGTAGATCCAGCAAAGATCGAGGCAGTGAAAGGTTGGCCTACGCCCAAAACAGCATCTGATGTTCGGAGTTTCTTAGGTTTAGCAGGGTATTATAGGCGTTTTGTAAAGGATTTCTCAAAGATTGCTAAACCTATGACTACTCAAATGAAGAAGGACAAAACGTTCAAGTGGGATGATATGAAGAAGCATTCCAACTCTTGAAACAGAAGCTGATTACAGTACCAGTGCTTACACTACCAGACGGTAGTGGAATCTATGATGTGTATAGTAATGCATCCAAGAATTGTTTGGGATCTGCGCTTATGCAAAATGGAAAGATCATTGCATATGCATTAAGGCAATTAAAGACTCATGAAGTAAATTACCCAACTCATGACTTGGAAGTAGATGCAATCATATTTGCACTAAAGATTTGGCGGCATTACTTGTGTGGGGTGAAATGTAGGATTTATACATACCATAAGAGCTTAAAATATTTCTTCACTCAAAAAGATTTAAACTCACGCCCAAGGAGATGGTTGGAGTATACGACGGATTATGACTTAGACATACAGTACCATGAAGGGAAAGCAAATGTAGTTGCGGATGCTCTAAGTCGTAAGACCAGTCATGGATTGAATACTTTAATAGTGGCCGATGAGTTATGTAGAGAGATGAGGAAAATGAATCTAGAAGTTGTAGAATGGGGAGTGCCAGCAGGCATACTTGCGAACCTAACCATCCAACCAACAATATTCGATGAAATAAGGCAAAATCAAGAAGGAGATGTGAAGTGGGATAGGATTCACGAGAAAATAAAAAAGGCAAAGCTACAGATTTCAAAATTCATGAAGATAGGAGTTTAAGGTACAAAGGTCGATGGTGTGCACCACAGAAATGTGAGGAAGTTAAAAGGAAGTTAATGAAGGAGGGTCACAATACACCATACTCGGTGTACCTAGGAGGGGATAAGCTATACAAGGATTTGAAAAAAGGTGTATTGGTGGCCTAGAATGAAGAATGAAGTTGCGGAATTTATAGCAAAGTGTTTGACTTGTCAAAAGGTGAAGATAGAGCACAAGAGACCCCAAGGGACTGTGCAATCATTAGAAATTCCTGGATGGAAGTGGGATTGTTCAATGGACTTTGTGACTTGCCTCCCAAAGTTAAAGAGTGGAAATGACACCATTTGGGTAGTGGTGGACAGACTTACAAAATCTGCAGTGTTCATACCAATGAAGAAGACTTGGAAGATGGAGTAACCTGCAAAAGCTTACATCAAATATGTTGTGAGGTTACATGGAGTTCCAAAGGATATTGTGTCTGATAGAGATTCCAAGTTCCTTTCGAAATTTTGGAAAAAGTGTACAAGAAAACTTTGGTACAACACTTAAGATAAGTACAACGTTTCACCCTGCCACAGATGGAGAAACTGATAGAACCATTCAAACCTTGGAGGACATGTTGAGATCTTGTGTTATAGACTTCCATGAGGGATGGGAAGATAGCTTGGATTTGATAGAATTTTCCTTTAATAATAGTTATTATGCGAGCATAGGCATGGCTTTATTTGAGGCTTTGTATGGAAGAAAGTGCCGTAGTCCCATTTGTTGGAACGATATAAGTAAAACAATGATTTTAGGGCCTCAAATGATCGAGGATACAGTGAAGCAAGTAAGGGAAATTCAAGCTAAAATTCAAGCAGCTCAAGATCGTTAAAAGAGCTACCCAGATTTGAAGCGTAGAGAAGAGGAGTTTGAGGTTGGTGACAAGGTGTTGCTGAAGGTGTCACCCATAAAAGGAGTGATGAGGTTTGGAAAGAAAGGAAAGCTTAGTCCAAAGTATATTGGCTCATATGAGAGAACCATTCAAATCTTGGAGGACATGTTGAGAGCTTGTGTTATAGACTTCCAAGGGGGATGGGAAGATAGCTTGGATTTGATTGAATTTTCCTATAATAATAGTTATCATACGAGCATAGGCATGACTCCATTTGAGGATTTATATGAAAGAAAGTGTCGTAGTTCCATTTGTTGGAACGATATAAGTGAAACAATGATTTTAGGGCCTCAAATGATCGAGGTTACAATGAAGCAAGGAAAATTTAGGCAAAAATTTAAGCAGCTCAAGATCGTCAAAAGAGCTACGCAGATTTAAAGCGTAGAGAAGAGGAGTTTGAAGTTGGTGATAAGGTGTTGTTGAAGGTGTCACCCATGAAAGGAGTGATGAGGTTTGGAAAGAAGGGAAAGCTTAGTCCAAAGTATATTGGCCCATATAAGATACTGCAAAGGATAGGCAAAGTAGCTTATAGGTTGGTCTTACCTATGGAGCTAAGTAAAGTGCATGATGTATTTCATGTGTCTCAATTAAGAAGATAAATCCCTGATAAGTCTCATGTGTTACAACCTGAAACCATTGAGTTAGACCAAATCTTAACCTATGAGGAAAGACCTGTCAAGATTCTTGACAGTAAAGTGCATAGTACATGTAATAAGAATGTTAAAATCGTGAAAGTGCTATGGTCTAACCAAGAATATGAGGAAGCCACTTGGGAAGCCGAGGATGAAATGAAAAAGAAATAACCAGAGTTATTTCAGGTATGTTGAGTTACGGGGACGTAACTCGTTTTCTTTAAGGGGGGTAGAATGCGGTAGAATTTTGCGCTTTTTCCCTATATTTTTAGTTATTTTTGTGCTTTTTCCACAATTTTAACGAGTAATTGTGTTCTCAAAGAGACACAAAAAAGTAAAGGTATGATAAAAAGTACAGTAATATTATACAAAGTGAGGAAAAAGTTTGAATTTCGTTTCCCAAGTTTTGGGACGAAACCTCTTTTAAGGGGGGTAGACTGTAATACCCCGTATTTTTATACACATTTTATTTTAAAAAGGTATTTTTTAAGGTATTTAAATAATTTGAAATGAATTATTTATGGCATTTTAATTATTTATTTTAAATAAGTTTGGAAATATTTTATAAAAGGAAATTTTTATTTAATTAATTATTTTATTAAGTTGGGGTTTATTTTAGGAAAGTTTTATTTTAGTTAAGTTTTATTAAGAAAGGGATTAGTAAAGATAAAAAGGGAAATTTTAGGTAAAAAGGTTTTCTAGAGAAAGGGGTATAAATATTTAACACATGGGCAAATTAAACTTTGCCTAGAATGGAGAATACCCAAGGTAAACTTTCTCTCCCTTCTCCTTTATTTCTTTTTCTTTTTCTTTCTTTTCCCCTTCTCCTTTTTGCACACACCACCGCCGGCCGCCACCACACCACCGGTGGGCCGTTGGCCACCAGCAGCAGCAGCACGGTAATAGCCCGCTATGGTGCCGTGCCTGCTGTTTGGCCACCATTCGAAAAAAAAAATTAATTCTTTTTTATATATTTTTTTTAATCCTAAATCTAATTATTGATTATGAGTCTTTTGTGATGATTTTATGAAGATAGATTTTAAGTATGGTGCAAATTAATTTTCAGATTTTAATTTTAATTAAAAAGCCCCAAATTTGAAACCCTAGATTTGTAAATAATTGATTATTGAAGGAATATGATTTAAGGTGGTTTAAACCATTAATTTGAGGGTTTTAAAGTATAATTACAACAAGTTTTCATAAAAAAATATTGCTCGAAATTTTGTTAGTAAGCAAAAAATTAAGTTTCTTGAAGGAAGTTTGACTACCCATTAATTGGGATTAAAGTAAGATTTTAAATTAATTTTCAGCTTATTTTAATTAAATTATAGTGGTTTAATAATAGTTTATATTGCTGGAAATTTGTGTGGAGTGGATTTTAATGCCGTATTATGATTTTGGATTGTAGGAGACTTCCAAGTGAGTAATTTCCGTTAGTCGTGGCGATTTTAAGATCGTATTCAAGGTACGTTCACATACTTGGTATTTATTTGGTGATATAGGAACATTCTAGGCTTTGAATAATTGATTCCAAATATTATCATGATAGTTTTTAGTTGGAATTTATTATTTGGTTGATGTTGGTGATTGAATTATGAAGCATGAATTATTTGTGATTTATTATTGAATAGAAATGATTATTTTGGCATGTTATATATGAACCACACTTTTATTATTGGCATGATAGAGATCATGTTTAATTAAACTAAATGTTTAATTTGGTTTGGAATATTAAAAAGGAATTTTATTGTGGTTCATATAATTTTATTGATGCTATAAGCTTGAGAAAAAAGCTATTTAAGTGTCTATGTACACGAGGAATAAATTATATATTGGTACCTTAGTGCACTTAAGGTGTTTCTAACACCGAGGGATAGGAATTGTGGCGCATTATGCGTTTAAGGTGTCTTTGACACCGAGATAGATTTAAAAGGGTTCAACATTAAATATTATGTGGTCGCTAATTATTCAAAAATTAAATTGGAATGTTTAATTGTTTGGATAATTATAATGTTTGATTGTGTTATGGTATGAGAGTCATCACCAAGTTTAATAATATGTAAATAACGTAAAGTTAAAGAGATTACACACCAAAACTATTGGAACATATATACCTTGAGTATGAACATATGGGGGGAGTTATGCGACTTTATATTTGACCATAACTTCTACTAGGAGTACAGGACGCTGTATTTTCCTTTTATTATTATGCGCAGGAATTCTGCCACTTATGAGTGATTATTTTATACTGGCACGGTTAGCTCCCGTGTTAGCACCTCTTTATTGGGGCAGGTTAGGGGGAAACCTGTTCGATGCGTAATCAATGCTAAATAAATCAATTAGTTACTTAATTAAGAAGTCATGTTGTATGTTGTGGGCTTGTAAACAGGTGCAACGAGGTAAGTTGTGTGTTGATAGGTGAAAGCATGTTAGTGTGTTTAATTACGATTATGTATTCAGTTTTGCTGATTGTGTGTTTGTTGGCCTTGTCTTTATCTTGGCCCTATGATAACCCATTTTTAATGGAGAGTAGTGGAAACAAGTAGAGAGAAGCTTTTCAGGTGATGAAGCATATTCATGATGCGCATGAGTGAAGAGTGGATCATGCTAGTTTTCATAAGTTTATGGTATGTTTATTGCTTTGATATTTTATTATATTATGTCTATGTTACTAACACAAAGATTTTAAAGTTGGTTTGCTTTGATAAGGGCTTACAATGGTTCCAAGTTGTAGGTTGATTTCGTTTTACTTTGGTTTGACTTTACTTTTGTTTGGTTGACTTTTTAAATTGAATTGTTTTGAATGGTTTTTGAAAAGTAGTCTTCCGCTGTGTGTCTTTGATAGTTGCCTTAGTTGTTTTCACGTTGGCGGTAATGTCTTAGATTTTCCTACTTTGAGTTTTAAAAGCAGCAAAACAGGTATTTTAAAATAAAGGAATTTCTAGGGTGTTACAACTCATTTTGTCGATTGCGACATTTTTTTAAAAAAATATTTCAAATTGAAACATAAAACTTATTAGTAACCTGTTAATTGATATCATTTTTTTATTTTCTTGCCGAAATCACTTGAGAATGACATCATAATTTTGACGTTCCTTGGCTTTGTTAGGCTTTGCAAATAGAATACTGTAAAGAGCTTTGTGTAGAAAAGCACAAAATTAATTATTAAGGAAATAGGGGAGAGATTTGGGGTATTTTACCACCTAACTTGTTCCAAAAATTCTGATTTCATGAATGTTGGAGAGTCGATCTCAACCCAATAATTCTACTAGCAAATGCATCTATACTTATTATTATATTTTATTATTATTTTATACATTAAAAAGCATTCCTAAAACAGAATATGTGTCACGTATCACCCTAGTTATTCTCTAAATGAAGCGTGAAAAGGTAGATCAAACGATCAACATTCTACAAGATTACATTGGATAAGATGTAGATCGAGGTGTTTAAGGAAGAAGATAATTAAAGGCGATATGATGGAGGAAATTCAGGAAGTTGTCTGGAAAGTTGTAAAAGAAAGTAATAAGAATTTTGGGGTGTCATGTGGAAGTGGGTCAATGAGAAGCAATTGTGCTTGAAGAGGACATAGTGGCTAGAAAGTGAAGGTGTTGAAGTTGGGAAGATGTCGTAGAGGGTAAGGTCTTCGAGCACGAGCTTAAATTAGAGATGTTGCTTTGAAGTCTATCTAGAGATTTCATACCATGAAAATTGTAGTCATCGACAAAGGATTTGAAGGCAAGTAAAGTTTTGTGTCAGGGTTGTTGAGCGTGGCAGAGATGTGATGAGAGTGAAGAAGAGGAGGGTGAAGTGTAGGATTAGAGGTGGTGGATGGGTGGCTTGTTAGACATTGATGGTAGTAAATAGAAGTTAGATAATGTGTAGTCAATACAATAATAAAAGAGTAAAAGTACAAGAGAGGAGAAAATGAAAATGCACGAGATAATGAAAATGGGTGTTAATTAAAAAGTGAGATATATTCTTTTTAGGCAGTAATTGCCAAAGTAGGTGCTTAAAATGGTCGCATTTGGCATATTTTTTTAAAATAAAAATGCAAAAAATACAACTGATAAGAGTTTAGATTGCAGACCAAATCAATCAAAAGCATACGCCGATATCTAGAGCCTAAATAATTGGTTTTATATTCTATCACACTTTCACACTTATTGCAAGCCTTTTAGGCTTAAAGTTTCAGCTTAGGGTGACCCTCTTATACCTAGTGTTAAATATCATATTAAAGGAAAAATTCAGCTACTAGCACCAAGTTACGTCAAGGGTGGACACACAAAAATTGCCATCTCATGTGCTGAAAGGGCCAATAAAACTTTAAAAAAACCAAAGTGAAAGTATTAAGAATTCTCACTTTAAGACGGAACTTGAACTTCGTTTCTGCACTGTAAACACAATTAAACAGTAAAAGAAATAAGAACACGAAAATTTACAGAGTTTAAGCTCAACTTAGCTTAGAGCCTTTGTCCTCCCTGCCCTAATTACTTTTAGTAATCTCTTTTTTAAAACAAAAAAAAAAAATACAAATGATTGTTTGCCTACTCGAGTCATTCAAATAACCCATCATACCACACTCTAGTGTGCATTATCTCCCTTGACCTCACAAGCACTTGCATTTGAGAAGATGAAATATAGAGAGAGAAAGTTAGAGGGAGAAATGAAATAGGAGGAAGATTTTTATTATTCTCATTAATTGTGTCAGCAAAAAATACAGGATGCTATTTATAAGTAGTTATTACAATAGCAACTACAGAGTTTGTTATAACAAACTTAATGACATGGCTTGCTGACTAGGATGAGAATAAAATATCTGTAATACCCCCCTTCAAGCTAGTGGGTGATTGAGAATCAATTAGTCCTAGCTTGAAACTGAGCTCTGCATGCTGCTGAATAGGCAAATTCTTAGTGAATAAATCTGCCAATTGCTCATGACTTGGAACATAGGACAACTGAATCAAACCAACAAGAACCTTTTCTCAGGTGAAGTGGCAGTCAATTTCTATGTGTTTAGTCCTCTCATGGAAGACAGGGCTTTTAGCTATGTGAATTGCACCTTGATTGTCACAATTCAGCTCAATAGGCAACAAATTGTCCACCCCTAACTCCTGTAGAAGCCTAACCAACCAACATATCTCAGATAAAGCTGCTGCCATAGCCCTATACTCATCCTCTGATGATGACTTTGATGTAGTTCCCTGCTTCTTAGACTTCCGGGATATAGGAGAGTTACCCAAGAGCATGATCTAACTTGTTATTGATCTTTTGGAATTGGGACAGGCAGCCCAATCAGAGTCAGAATAAGCTTGTAGTTTCAGCTGATCACTAGCATGTAACAGGATGCCTTGACCTATTGTGCCTGCAATATATCTCATGACATGCTGAAGTGCATGAAGATGAGGTATCCTTGGTTGCTGTAGGAACTGACTTAGGGTCTGCACAACATAGGAGATATCTGGTCTTGTGTGTGTAAGAAAATTTAATTTCCCAACCAAGCACCTGTACTGGATAGGATCAAGACAAAAATCACCAAAATCTACAAACAACTTTACACTGACAGGAAGAGGAGTCTTTGCAGATTTAGAAACATCAAAACTGCAATCTTGTAGAAGTTCCTTAGTGAACTTTCTCTGAGTCAAGATGATACCCTGAGAAATATGACAGACTTCAATACCAAGAAAGAAATTCAGCTTCCCTAAGTCTTTTATGCTGAAAACATTGTGTAAATGAGCTTTAAGTTCCAAAATCTCAGCAACATTACTCCCAGTAAGGATTATATCATCCACATAAACAGCTATAATTGTCATACGAGATTCTGACTTCTTTAGGAAGAGAGAATAGTCATTGAATGACTGAGTGTAACCCTTAGACAGCAATTCAGAGTTCAACCTAGCATACCACTGCCTGGAAGCTTGTTTTAAGCCATATAAAGACTTCTTGAGCTTGCAGACATGACCATCAGGATTAGGAATGCCCTCTGGAACTTGCATGTATACTTCTTCTGTCAAGTGTCCATGTAAGAAGGCATTGTTAATGTCAAGCTGATGTATCTCCCAATGCTTGCTAGCAACCAAAGAAAGAAGACATCTGACTGTATCCATCTTTATAACTGGTGAAAAAGTTTCCTCAAAGTCAATGCCATATCTTTGAGTGAAACCTTTCGCTACAAGTCTTTCTTTGAACCTCTCTATAGTCCCATCTGCCTTGAGTTTGATCTTAAAGATCCATTTGCAACTAATTGCCTTTTTTCCTTTAGGAAGTAAGACTAAATCCCAAGTATCATTAGCTTTCAGAGCCTAAATATCCTTCTGCATTGCATCAACCCAATCTTGACTCTGAGATGCTTCTAAGTAACTTGTAGGTTCAGAAACAACATTAAGATGAGTGAACAAAGCTATGTGGTAGGAATCTCATCTGACATGACCAAATTACACCAATGAGAAGCAACAGTTCCCACATAATTAATCATCCAAGATGGTGGTCTAGTAGGTCTGCTTGACTGTCTAACAGGAACAGGAACAAAAGCAGTGACCTGAGGTGTAGTTTGAAATGTAATTTATGGTGTGTTTTGAGGTGTTTGTTGAGGTGAGGGTTATGGTGGATTTTGAGGAGGAGAAGGTGTTTGAGGAATGGATTCAGATTCAGGATCTATATCCAAAGTGAAAGGCTCGGGTATAGAAAAATCAGTATCAAAGGTTAAAGGTGTTGAGGCTGGTAAGAAAATGGGTTTAGGGTTTGTAGATGATGGTGAAAAATGGAAAGGGAGGTGTTTCTCATGGAAGATAACATCCCTAGAAATGAAAACCTTCTTACTGTCCAGATCATAAAGCTTATAAGCACTAGGTGAAAAAAGAAGATTGGCACTGCCATAAGGCCACTGGTTTTTAAAAATCGGTGGGAATAATATGGGGAAAAATAGGCAGGTTTTTGAGGGGAGGTTTTTGCCACCGGTTCAGTTTGAACCGATGGGAAAAAGATTAATCCCACCGGTTTTGAACTGGTGGCAATAGTTAAAAAAAAACCCCTTTTATAACCCAACCCCTTAACCCTATTTTCCTCTAATCTCTGATCTCTTTCTCATCTCTCCTTCTCTTTCCTCCGTGCTCCTTCTTTCTCCTCCTTTCTCTCTCCTCCTTCGTCCTCTTCGTTCTCTGAGCTCTCATCTCTTTCTCATCCCTCCTTCTCTCTCCTTCGTCCTCTCTCCTCCGTTCTCCTCCTTCGTCCTCCATAAAATCACCGCTACCCAGCCACCATCGAAACCACCGAAACCACCCAACTCCACCCGGAAAAAAGCCCATTACCCACGAAATCACCACCACGCCACCACCACACCAGCAACACCAACATTAACAACACCGACAGATCTACATCATCAATAGCAATTTCCGCCCTTTTTCGCAGTTTCTGGGTTTGATTATTCGAGGTTAGGGTTTCTGGGTTTAATTGATTTTGTAATTGCTATGTTTAATTGATTTTGGAATTTTCTGGGTTTATGGGTTTAATTGGTGAGTGTTTATGGGTCTATGTTTCTGGGTTTAATTTGATTATTTGAGGGTTTTTGAGTTTATGTTTAATTCGAAATTTCATACGTGTTATGGTTTTTTTTATTTATTTTTTATTTTTTTCGTAGTTTTTTGTGAGTTTTTATTAATTTTAATCTTGGTGTTCTGATTTTCGAAATTGCATGAGTGTTCTGGTGAAATTGCATGCGTTTTTTAGGGTTTAATTATGCGATTTTAATCGATTTGGGATTTTAATTCGATTTTTCTCGAGTTTTCTGGGTTTAATATTGTTTTTAATTAAACGATTTTTTGGGTTTTTTTAATTTCTGGGTTGTTTTTAATTTGATTTTTTTCGGGTTTTTTGGGTTTTTTGGTTTTTATTTTGGGTTTACTGGGTTTTCGGGGATTTCAGGTTCGTGAGTTTTATTAATTTTTTTGTTTTAATTGATGCAGGTTTATTGATTTAGATCTTAATAAATCGAAGAATCAAGATGCAGGAATATAAATCGAAGAATCAAGATGTTGTATGGGGTTTTTTCATTTTGATGTTGTAAATTTTTTTTTATTTATATTGTAATTTTTTTTTGATTTATACATTGTAATTTTTTTTTTTGATTATATGTTGTAATTTTTTCGATTATAATGAATGAAATTAGTCGATTATATTTTGATGTTTAATTTTTTTTTTTTTGAGTTAATTAGTCAATTATATTTAAAGTGAAAAAGAAAAAAAAATTTATTATGTGTACATTGCCACCGGTTAACCAGTGGCATTTATCTTTAACACCAAAAAAAAATAAAGCGGCAATGTTTTTTGCTACCGATTAACCAGTGGAAATATTGGTTTTTGCCACCGGTTTTGAACTGGTGGCTTTTTGATGGAGAAATTCCACCCCTCAAATGCCCAGCGGTTCAAAACCGGTGGCATAAGGGGGTTTTGAACCGGTGGACATTTGCCGTTTTCTACTAGTGAAGCCTTTTGTCCTGGTGGATAACCTATTAGGATGTAGGGAATGGCTCTAGGATCAAACTTTGTTCTGTGAGCTTTGATAGTGGTTGCAAAACACAGGCACCTAAAGACTCTCAGGTGATCAATGTTAGGTTTAGATCCAAAAGGTTTCTCATAAGGACTGAGAAAATCAATGGCACTCAATGGCATTCTGTTTATGAGGTGAGTAGCAGCAAGTAAACACTCTCCCCAGAGATAGGCGGGAACCTTGGATAGAAAATATAGAGCCCTTGCTGTCTCAAGCAAGTGTCTATGCTTTCTCTCAACAACACCATTTTGTTGAGGTGTTTCTGTACAACTTTTTTTGATGTAAAATACCATGTTTCTGGTAAAACAACAACATATATCCCTCACACAACTCCTTTGCATTATCTGATCTGATTTTCTTAATGTGAGCAGTAAACTGATTTTGAACAAGAACAACAAAATTCTCCATAACTTTCACAGCATCAGACTTATTCTTAAGCAGAAAAGTCCAAGTGTTTCTTGAAAAATCATCAACAATAATAAGAAACAAACTAAAACCATCATGTGTTGCTAGCTTATAAGGCCTCCAAGTATCAATATGCAATAGCTCAAAACATGCTGATGACTTAGAACTACTCTTAGGAAAAGAAAGTCTAGGTTGTCTAGCCTTAGGAGAGACTTGACAAATGTTGTCATGTTCTATATTGCAAGAGGAATTAGCTTTCACATGACGCAATTTATTAAAAGGCATGTCAACAAGTCTTAAATGCCACAATTTAGCTTCTTCTGAACTAGAAACAGAAATCATACCAGATTTGCTTGTGTTATTATGCTGAACACCTTTATTCCCATTTTCTACATCATAGAGACCAGATTCCAGCTTACCAAGAACCAGAGAAGAGTTCTTGATTGGATCCTGGATTACACAAGTATTATGTGTAAACTTAATATCACAGCCAAGATCCTTGCATAACTTGTGAGTAGAGATCAAGTTAAAGTGAAATCCAGGGACATGTAGGACATTTTTAAGAATAATGCCATTCTGAAAAGTCACATTTCAAATGTGTTCCACTAACACTTGTTTCCCATCAGCTACTGTTATGGTGTTAGGATACTTATTATACTTATGATAAGTATCAAATAAGTCTAGTGAGGAACACATGTGGTCTGTAGCACCACTTTCAATAATCCACCTTGTATTGAAACAAGTAAGAAGACAAGTACCTGCTACATGAGCTGAGGCATTTGTGAATGTAGCATTCTAAGTACTTGAACTGTGAAGTGGTGCAGACTGTTCCTCTTGATTGATATGCTGTAGAAACTGATTGTATTGACCCAAAGAGATCTGAGCAGGCTTAGTGTTGCTGTGATCATCAGTAGCTTCTTCATCCCCATAGACAATTGCTGCAATCTTTCTCCCTTTGAACTTATTTTGTCCAAAATTAGGAGGATATCCATGAATCTTGAATCATTTCTCTATTATATGGCCTGACATTTTGCAGTGAGTACAGAACAAATTGGAATTCCTTCTGGAACCAAAACTGTTATTGCCAGAATAGGAAGGCGTGACTTGATCCTGTTGACCTTGCTGAAACCTATAGTTTCCTGAAGTCCTTGCAGAGAAGTTCTTATTGAATCTCTTAGCATCTGTTGTGAATGCCATATTACTATCATCACTCACCATAGTAACCTGTCTTTGTTTCTCCTTCTGCATTAACATCCTGTATGCAACTAAAACATTTGGCAGAGGCTACATCATTAGAATATTTGTCCTTACTCCAGCATACTTGCCATCAAGTTTCATTAATATTTGAACCAACCGCTCCTCTTATTGCTGTTTCACAATCTTCTGAGTCAGATTACATTTGCAGCCACTACATGTACACACAGGAATAGGATTGACACCATTTATCTCATCCCAAATTGCCTTCATCTTAGTGAAAAACTCAGCAACTGAGCTAGATCCTTGAGAAAAATCACTCAGTGTTTGTTGAAGAGTAAACAACTGGGGTCTTGAGCTTTGAGAGTATCTCTCCTCCAAATCCATCCATATTTCTCTGGCTGAGGTGAAATACAGAACACTGCGAGCTATATTGCTATCAACTGAGTGCAGAATATAGCTAGTGATCATTGCATTGCAACAATCCCAAGCCTGAACCTCTGGTCCAGATGTTGGCCTCAATAGAGTTCCATCAACGAAACTCAATTTATTTTTAGCTGAGAGAGAAATGATCATACTTCTCTTCCATTCATTATAACATTCACCACTAAATTTATCAGTGACTAACGAATTGGCTGGATTCTCAGAAGGATGGATGAAATCAATGCTCGAAGGATCATTGGTAAGGGGAAGATTGTTTGATTCACGCATTTTTAGGTTTAAGAAATTCACAACAACTAGACAAGAAGAAATGAAGAACGAAAATCCTCAAGAAATTCCAGAAATAATCCAGCAATTCGAAAAAAATCAATTAACAACCTTAACCAATCCAATTCAATCAACAAACTCAAACAAACTAGAAATTACTCCAAAATATCTAGAAATGCAACTAAACAACTCAAGAAAACGATCGGAACATCGATTTATAACAATCAACGAAATCGATGAAAATCAACAATTAACAGCAAACAAAATCATCCAAAAAAATCAAAAGAGATCGAGAAACGAGCTCACCCGCTCTGATACCATGATAAAGTATGCTAGCAACACGTTATTTGCTCCATCTTGAAGTAGCTCGAGCTTCCATTAATGGCGGAAAGAAACTTCCAGAAGAAGAGAAGATGAAATACAGAGAGAGAAAGTTAGAGAGAGAAATGAAATAGGAGGAAGATTTTTATTATTCTCATTAATTGTGTCAGCCAAAAATACAGGAAGCTATTTATAGGTAGTTATTACAATAGCAACTACAGAGTTTGTTATAACAAACTTAATGACATGGCTTGCTGACTATGATGAGAATCAAATATCTGTAATACCAATCACTACTAACCCTTAGTGATTCAATCACATACGTACACACAAGCTCTTTTAAATATGCTTACTTACAAAGCTAAGGTAATAGATAATGAAATCCTAACAATATGTGCACTACCAGTTGATAAACTGATAAGGTGTTTCCCACGACTATTTGAGCTTTTAATCTTTAAAAAAATGTACGTGAAAACTCCAGCTCAAATTGGAAATATGATTGCGTATTTGTGTTAACTAGTCATTGGGAGATGAATTACTTCGTGACCTATAAAGATAATCTTAGGCAAGGATACTTCCACCAAACACAATCCGTATAATGGAGAACATCCTACATATTATTTTGTTTCCATAAATAGATTTATAATAATATTATAAGACGTATACGAAATATTTCATCTCCTAAACAACACAATTACGATCTCCCTAATTCGTCAACGAATATTCCCTTTCTTAAATTATAATAAGGAAAGAATTCTCAACCTTTGAAAATACTACTGAATATTAGACAGGTAATAGACCATGTTCAGTAAGTAGACTTTTTATTTTTTATTTTTTTTTAAATAAAGTAGACTTTTTATTTTGTTTCATGTATTGATTCTGTTTTGAGTACTAGCTTAATTTGTTCATGGTTAACTCCTCTATGAAAAACACTTTGCCAATCTATACAACTACTCATGAACATTTACAACAATCAAACTAAGATAAAATCCTATATATCCTAGAGATTTTCAATACTCTTCAAGTCTTGAACCTTTCCTTGATCAAAACATTTGAATACACTTCATTCTGCGTTGTCAAGAAGGCTAAAACACTTCAAAAACCTGTATAGTGTTGTTATCACTCATAAGACATAGTTGATAAAACAAAGCTAATTTAAGCAGAAATCAGCTAACATGTTTGTCATCATTTCAAAAAGTTACACAGTTTATCATGGGTTTTTAGTAGTGTAGTTTCAAACTGAAACCGTTTAATTATCTGAAACCAACCGACCCAAATGAGAACCGAACCGATTAAAAACCGATTTTTTTAAAACCGAAAACCGACCCGAACCGTATTTAAGTAAACCCGAAACCGCACCGATCCGAATAATGTCAAACTGCATAAGAACCGAACCCGTTGATAAACCGAACTAGTTCTAAACCGAACTGAAATCAAACCGAACCGAAAAAGAACTGAACTGTTTCTAACCTGAAACTGTTTCCAACCCGAAATCGTTTGACCAAGGTAAAAACCGTTTACACCGAACCGTTAACAAACTGCAACCCGTTTGCACCGAACCGTGTACAAACTGAACCGTTTATAAACCGAACAACTTACAAAGCGAACCGTCTATAAATCAAACCATAATTTCGATGTCACAACAACTCATCAAATCATAATTATGACATATCAATTAAATGATTAAATAAGAAGCATATAATAACCTGATAGTAAAACAATAATACATTAATACACTAAACTTTTATAATCTACTTCGTAATAAACTAGTATAAACTAGTAAGATCAATATGGCTAAACTTGAAAATAACATGATATGTATTTATAAAATCAATGAGAATTTGTATATAATATGATGCCTAAATATGAAGTGATGAAGTCTCGGCTTAGTATAAAACTTGTTAACCAACAAAAGGTTAGCAAGTACTATCAAATTTCAAACCAAAATCATTTAACCGCCAAAATCCAAATGACCCGATAAAAACCGATTTTCGAAATAAAAAACTGACCCGAACCGTAATTTCATAAACGCGAAATGGAACCGATCCGAATAACGTTAAACTGTACCAGAGCCGAACCCGTTAACGAACTGAACTAGTTATACACCGAACTAAATAAAACTGAACCAAAAAAATACTGAACCGTTTCTAACTCGAAACCATTTCCAACCCGAAACAGCTTAAACCAGTATAAAAACCGTTTTACTCCGAACCATTAATAAACCGCAACAACCATTTACTAACCGGACCGTTTACAACCTGAACCGAATTAAAACCGTTCAAGAATAAACCGAAACCGATGATTAATTTAACCGAACTGAGGAGGACCCTGATCGTACCTCAACCCTCACGATTTTTTTGGTCCGATATTTGTGGGTCAAAACACTTTGAGAGTGAGGGGGAAAGGGTAAGGGATCTTCACCCTCAAGTGGGGATTGAACCGCCAACCTCAAAATTAGAAGGTGCAATCTTTCTCACTAGACCAAGCTTAACTTGGTACGTATGTGCTGTAATTCCAAAACCCCCCCCCCCTCCAAAAAAAAAAAGAAATTATTTGCATGTAGAACTATTCGAACTTATGAACTACACACAAGGTATATCTTCTAAAGTTCTAATTTATATTATGGTGATCAAGATGGGCTTGTTCGAGCCAACCCAATTTAATACGCGCTATGGAATTAAAATTTGGCCCAAAGTTGGGTGCGGCTTGACCTAATTTTTTATCTTTTATTTTTTTTTGGGTGAGCTTTGGACAAGCATTTTTTACAATTTTTTTGTGATATAACACCCTAGAAATTACTTTCGTTTAAAATACTTGTTTTGCTCTTTTTAAAACTCAAATTAGGAAAATCTAAGACATTACTGCCACCGTGAAAACGGCTAAGGCAACTATCAAAGACATAAAGCGGAAGACTATCTTTAAAAACATTCAAAACAATTCAACTTAAAAAGCAACCAACGAAAGTAAAGTCAAACAAAAGTAAAATGAAGTCAACCTACAACTTGGAACCATTATAGGCCCTTAACAAAACTGAACCAATTCAAAACCATCGTGTTTGTCTCACAAGCATGATATAATAAAATAATCAAAGCAATAAACACATCATAAACTTATGGAAACTAGCATGATTCTCTCTTTAATCATGCCCATCATGAATATGCTTCATCACCTGAAAAGCATCTCTTTACTTGTTTCCACTACTCTCCATTAAAAATGGGTCATCATAGGGCCAAGGTAAAGACAAGGCCAACAAACACACAAACACAAAGTAAGCAATGATGAGTACATAAGCGTAATTAAACACATTAACATGCTATCACCTATTAACACACAACTTACCTCGTTGCACCTGTTTACAAGCATACAACATACAACATGACTCTCAATTAAAATAACTAATTGATTCATTTAGCATTGATTATGCATCGAACGAGTTTCCCCCTAACCAGCCCCAATAAAGGGGTACTAACACGGGAGCTAACCGGAATTCTTGAGCATAATAATAAAAGGAAAATACAGCGTCTTGTACTCCCAATAGAAGTTATGGTCAAATATAAAGTCGCATAACTCCCCCCATATGTTCATACTCAAGGTATATACGTTATTTACATTTTATTAAACTTGGTGATGACTCACAAACCATGATACAATCAAAGATTATTGTTTTGGGTGTTTTTGTCCCTTGGGGGAGTTACAACTCGAAGACTGGTCCTGCTGACTCTGTACCTGCAAAAACAACGGAGACACCGGTTGGGTGGTGCTCCGCCTCCAACGCTCAAGTTAGTAACTTGAAGGAGAATAAAAAGTGCGGAAATTTAGGTGGGGATCTGCTTGGATTCCAAGCTCAGGTGTTCTCTAATGAGAGAGAAAGTAGGATGTAATAAATGATAGTAAATTTCTGACTGTTCCCCATTTTGGGGGAATATCTCCCTATTTATAGGGTCCTTGGGAAAAGTGCCCCTTCCTAGGTTATTTTAATCTAGGACTGATGGGCTGCGCCGCCAAATAGGGGATTTTTGGGGAATTGGGCCCTTGAAGGCCGCAACTCTAAGGGAGTATCTGGAGAGGCCACGTGTCAGCTGGGGATTGGTCGAGGGTGACCTGCCAGCCTCTGACACGTGGCACCTCCTCATTGGTCCACTTGTCATGGGTGAAAATACCCCAAACATTTGCCCCTCACAGGTGGCACGTGGTAGGCCACGTGGTGCCTGTGACACGTGTCAACCTATGAAGGGTGAACAGTGAAAACGGCTATTTTTGACAGTGATGATGGGGATTCGTGCCGTTTCACCCCCTATAAATAGGGATTTACCCTCCCCCTCTCTCCTCTTCACTTTTACAAATCTTGACTTTTCTAGAGAGAGAAAGAGAGTTTTTTAGAGAGAGGTGCTCTGATCCCGGTTGCGTTTTAGCCAACTCAAGATTCCCGTGTGCTCTTTCGAAGTCACCCGGTCACCGGTTGCTTTGCCGTTTTCAGATTTTTTCAGAACTCAAAGTAAGGTAACCATCCGTTTCCTTCTTTAAGTTTTCTTCTTTTTCCTTTTTCTTTAGCCTGTATACACTCATTTCCGGCTGTATACATTAACTTTTCAAAAAATAAAATGAACTCTCCATTTGCACACACGGCACTACCTAGGACGCTCAGCCGGTCACCAGGGACGGCTGAGTCTAGAACCGGGGGTGCCTTGTCTGGAGTTTCTGGAGTGCTTTGCTCATCTCCGGCTTCTTCCCTCTCTGTGTCTGTGCAGGACACAATGGCTAAAACTAAGCAGACGGCTACCAAGCCCAGCAGGCGGCGCACTAGGGAAGTGCCCGCAAGTGAAGTTGTGAGGGAGGAAGACTACGAGGCGGCTGAGCAAAGTAACTCAGCTGAGGACACCCCGTCTACTTCCAGCAACAACGACTCAAGGGGAGACGGTGAGGAAACCGCCTCCTCTCCAGACCAAAGTAACTCAGCTGAAGAAGCGGCTGAGGAGCAGGAAGGATCCGGGGCGGAGGGAGAGAACCTTGCTGAGGCTTATCGCCAAACAGCAAAGAAAGAAGCAAACCCGGATCCCACTAAAGCCCGGATGAAGCCTGGGGACAGGGCCCTTCTTAAAAGTGGCTTTGAGGCTTTCAAACAACAACACCCCTTCGGGGAAGACTGGGACATCATTGTCCCTCCGGCTGATGCTGTTTTAGCCTGGGGGGATGACATTGACAATGCAGACAATTACTTTGTCTGCTATGAGGCGGTGATAGAAGCCAACCTCCGCTTTCCCCTTCACAGAGGCATCCGGAAGATCCTGAAGGGATATGACTTGGGAGTGTGGCAATTAACGCCTAACTCTTGGGTCAATATCCTTAGCTATATCGCCGCCTGCGAGCTCCAGGACATTGAGCCCAGCTTAACCGCCTTCGCCCATATGCACTACCTCAAGAGTGCCCCAGGCGGATATGGAGCGTGGAACAATTTTTCCACGCTCCCGGAATATTTGATGACCTTGGACAAAGTGTCCAAGTGGGGAGGTTGGAAAGATAAATGGTACTTGGTCTCCTCCCCTCAAGTGAGGATAAACAAGATTCTCCGACGCTACAACAAAGAGCCGGCTTTGGTGGGCCAGAAGTGCGTACGCCCAGCTCTTACTACCAAAGCCCGGGAGCAAATAATAGAGCCGGAGTTCTTCAAGACAACAACTGAGCCCTTGGGGGATGGGACTCACATAGTTGTTCCAAGAAACTGGATCCCCACCCGGATTTCTTTGCGGATGAGAGATTCTTGTCCGCCTGCGGGTTGAGCCCTAAGTTTCCAAAGGGTAGATACACTCACCCACCCGGTGGTCTTCCGTCTGCAATTTAAATTTCATTGCTTTGAACTTTTTCTTGCTCTAACTCTTTTATGTTTTTCTGCAGAGGAAGCAAGGAAAATGGTCGATCCGGCTAAGACCCCTCAAAAATCTGTGGCTCTGCTCCGCAAAGAGAATATTATGGCCAAGAAGGCCAACATTGAGGCCAAGGAAGCCAAAAAAGGAGGGGTAAGATAATTCCAACTTCCCTTGAAATTTTCCAAGTTCTTTTGATTCCGGATGACTTATGGTTTCCTTGTGTTTTTGCAGGCTTCAACTGGCATCCTCCCCCGTTCCATGACAAAGGTCTTAAAAAGACCTGGGGATGAGAACCTTCAAAAACCAGCTGCTAAAACCGGGAGGAAGGCAACCCCAACGGCCTCTGGCGTTAACGCCAAAGGTTTCCCTACAACCGGGGGAAAGGGCCCCGAAGCCATGGCAACTCTGAGTGAAAACTCAGAGAAATCAAAGAAAAAGCCGGATGCTCATGAAGCATCGAAGGATGGCGAGCCATCCAAGGCTGCAGGTGGTGCTGCAGCCGCAGGGGAGGAGCCGACGAGGGTCGACTCCAAAGGTAAGATTGAAATTCCTTGGCCGCTTGACTTTATGCGCGTCAAGACTATGGTTGACCCTTCCGGGGGGTCTGTAAGTAGCCGGCAAAGAATGAATGTCAAATACGCTGCTAGCCTCTCACCAAGTCCTTCTTATGCTGCAGATGCTACTTCTGCCCCGGACCTGGCGGGGTTTGGCAAACGGATGGTGAGAACTCTTACCCAGTCGGAGAAGAACTCCATACCCAACCGCCACGAGGTCGACTTCGACCAGATTCTGGGGCAGCTGGCGGAGGTAAGTGAAACTTGCCCCTTATCTTTTTCATTTCTTTTCATTTCATTTTGTCTTTCAATTTTGCTAAGTGTTTAGATTCCCGGATGACCTTGCTCGGGTTATGGTCCGGGTAGATGGGCTCCGATTGCCTTTTCGGAAGAAGCAAGAAGAGGTAACTGATGCCAAGAGAAGGGCTCAAGCCAATCTCAACTCTGCTGAATATGCCTATATAAATTTTGATGTTGAGATTAAAGCCCTCGAGTTGAAACAGGAGGAGCTGGTCAGGACTTTGACGGCTGCTAATGATGAAGCCAACAACAAGATCAGCGACTTGGAGCTTCAGCTGAAAACTGCCGGCTCCAACCTCAAGGCCTTGGAGGGGGCTGATCAGGAGAACACTGCCCTAAGGGCAGACAAGTCCCGACTGACTGCTGAGCTTGCCACTCTGAAGGGCAAGCATGCTGAGGAGCTCGAAGCTGAGCAGGCCCAGCTCATCAAAGAGAATGAGCGGGACAATGAGATCCGCCTCTGATACGCTTGGGGGCTTCTCTATCCTGAAGTAGACTTTGAAGTCTACAAGCTGAGGTACAACTACGCCACTGAGGTGTACGATGCCAAGGTTCTCCAGGATCCTGCTCCGGCTCGCTTCAAGGAATGGGCCTTGGAAAACGGTGCTGAGGTTTCGGACACAGAGGAGCCAGACCTGGACGAGATTATAAAGGAAGTGACCAAGGACAGCCAGCCTAAAGAGGCTGTGGTTCCGGATGATGTTCCTTCAACGACTCCAGCCCAGCCGGAACAGCCAGCAGCATAGCTCCCCTACTTCTCTGCGGCAGTATGCCAACCTTTTGCTTTTCCGGCCTGTGCGCCGAGTAATTATGTAACTTTTATTTTTCCTTTGTCTCTTTATACCGGATGTGGATCCGGCTAACAATTATTTCTGGCCTTGAGCTAGTTTATTTATTGAAGTATACCGACTCAGTCGGTTTTCTTATACTTGCACAGTTTTTTCAACTTTTTTCACTTTTGCATATATACTCAATATATATATACTTGTGAATTTGCCTATCTTATGAAAAGCATGCAGCAGGTACAAATCCGGCTGTCCTCGCCCCTGGGCGGCTGTGTGGTTGGTTTAATCTGAAAAAGGATTGATTGCCTTGGAAACTTCTCATACTTCAAAGAGTATGGGATGTTTGTAAGGCAATCAATCACAATAGTGATTGTCCCAAACCAAGTACACAGCCGGAAAAATGACAGACATACAACCTCTGCCCCAGTCGGTATCAAACCGCCTGGGTATTCTTTATAGCCATTACGCAAAAAAGGGTTTGCCCTAAAAGTGCGCAACTTGGAGAAAATTTAACTAAGTAAAAACTTATGATGGTACTCCGGCTGATACTGGTAGGCAGCCGGAGCATGTATAACCAAATATTCCTTAGTAGAAATAACACGGTCAGACAGCTATAAGTTGGCTGTTTTAACCATTCAATCTTTGCCGCCTGCATGGGTATGTAGAACAAGCAAGGTGGCTGTTCTCTGCGACGATTGCACCCGGAGGGGTGTCGCCGGACGCCTATATCCATATTGGGATAGACGAATTTGTGAAAATGGACAACCATCTGGCCCTTGGCCTCAGGTCTTGTTGTAGACCGGCTGATAGCCACTAAACGGTTTTGTGCTTAGCTTAAGAATCCGGCTGTTAGCCTCTTGTCTTTATGGACTTTTGATTTCATATACTAAGTATCAAAATTAGTTATCTGGCTATTGGCCTCAAGTTATTCATATATTAAATTTGCTACTGAACCTTTCATCATTAGTATGGGTAAACCCAGACGGATAAAAAGACAATAAATGAAACAAAAGATCTCTCATTAATACTTCTTGTTACAAAAAACTTTACAATACTCAGAAGTAGTACTTTTTTAAGTTGTCTACATTCCAAGTTCTAGGCAGGCATCTACCGTCTGGGGTTTCCTGGCGGTATGTGCCATCCCTAACTTCTTCATAGATCCGGAAGGGGCCTTCCCAATTAGGAGTTAGCTTTCCAAGCTCATTGGCCCTACCGGTTGCCTCCATTTTCCGTAACACAAAATCGTCCACTTTCAAAGGACGTTTGTGCACTCTTTTGTTGTAGGCTCGCGTCATTCTCAGACGGTATATCTCATGTCGCAGGGCAGCATTGCCCCTGCGTTCCGGGAGGGAGTCCAATGCCAGCCGCATGGCCTCCCAATTTGCCTCTTCATCATAGAGCATCACTCTGAGCGTAGGCTCATAGTGTTTAATGGGTAAAACGGCTTCAGCCCCGTATACCATGAGAAACGGGGTTTCTCCGGTTGATCCCTTGGCAGTTGTCCGGATGGCCCAAAGAACATGAATTAACTATTCAGCCCAAAGACCACCGGCTCTTTCAATTTTCTTTTTTATGCCGTCTGAGATGAGTTTGTTGAATGCCTCAACCTGACCATTTGCTTGAGGTCGGCCGACTGAGGCAAAGTAACTTGAGACACCCTAATCTCCTAACCAAATCTTGAGCCGAGGCGTCTCAAACTGAGGGCCGTTGTCAAATACCATAGACATAGGTACCCCAAACCGGGTGATAATATTCTTCCATATGAAAGAGATGACATCCTTTGTCTTGATATTCTTGACTGCCTCTGCCTCCACCCATTTGGTGAAGTAATCCACAGCCACCAAGATATAGCGCTTCCCGCCTGGAGCAGGCGTATAAGGACCCAATATGTCCATGCCCCACTTAGCAAACGGGACTGGGCTGTGGATTGTCGTCAGATCAGTAGCCGGGCGATGTATTAGTTTGCCAAACCTCTGGCATTTATCACATTTCTTCACAAATTCCTTGGCGTCTGCCTCAAGAGTAGGCCAAAAATAATGCCGCCTGGCTCTGACGGCTAGGGACTTGCCGCCTATGTGGGAGGCGCAAAATCCCGCATGCAGCTCTTCGAGTACCTCTTTCCCCTTTTCTGGTGTAACACATTTCAACAAGGGCTTGAGAAATCCAGCCTTGAAGAGTTCTCCGTTCCTCAACTCGAAGTTTGCTGCTTTCTTTTTCATGACGGCTGCTTCCTGAGGTGAATCAGGGAGCGTGCCGTCTGCAAGATACGCCCGGATGCCATCCATCCAAGTAGAACTTCGATCCTGAATTCCAATGGGCTCTTCACAAATACTTCTTTTTTCAAGAACTTCCCAAAAGACTGACCGAAGCGTATCATGGCAGGCGGATGATGCCAATTTTGACAGTGCATCCGCCGGGTGGTTATCTGACCGGGGCACTTGATTCAATCTGAATTCCTCAAGGGTCCCGGCCTCATCTTTGACAGCCTGAAGATATTTGTGTAGGAGTTTATAGGTACTACGCAGCGGAAATAACATGAATCATATTCATACAGTACCTAAACCAAGGATCTAATGCATCACACATAAAGCACAAATAATCGTACCTTTGAAGCGTGATTCCACGTGCGATCGAGCAAGAACAAAGGGAGATAAAGAACCTCAAATGCGATTCCTCTACTTGGTCCACCGGCACAGATTAAGACCTCCACTAATGCTAGTTAGTCGCGAAAGAACACTTCTATCGACCTTCTACGGAGATGGACGAACGATCAACTAGGCAAGAAACACCGCGCAACACCACGAGGCCACTAGGGGTGGCCGGCCGTGGGTGTGAGGGGAGGAGAGAGGCGTGCGTGTGTGAGAGGGAGGATGAGGGCCTTTTGGATGGTGGTTGCTTGATTCACAATTCACTGTATTGTTAATTGTGACATCTACAATCAACCCTAGGCAAGGCTATTATTTATAGATCGTATCTCTAAATAATAGTCCAAGTCCAAATCCAAGCCCACTTCCTAATCCCACTCAAACTATACTTAGCCCACTCATGCTTATGACTAATTGATTGCTCATGAGGCCCATTAATGGGCCTCTAACTTGCTTAACCCAATACCCTTGTGTGTGACCAATATAGGATCCATTCTAAAGGGCTTTGGGCTATTTGACTAGCCCAAAGATCATCTCTCATAGTCTAGCAACAGAGGATGACGCCCCAATAGAATGAACTTATTATCTCCATAATAGTGATCCTTGATATATCTAGTAATTGCACTTATCGAAGACACAATTCCTTCAATCTCCCACTTGTCTGAGACAAGTGCGCAATATTCAAATTCCTTAAGTCATTTTGTGTCGATTTGATAATATGATTGCATCTTATGCGATCTATATTAATCTACAAATCGTTTCTTGAAATCCGAGTTAGAATTACAAAACAAATGGTTACTATATAACTCATTTGAGCACGGCCATGCATTTTCTGAATTCTCCCTCTTCAAGAGGCCAAAACATGACACATTCCTAATTTAATAGGAAGACTCTATCCAATCTTGTGGCAACCAAAGCTCCCACTCAACTTCTGAAACAACCAGGAAACACCCTTTATAATCTCCAGTTACGGGAAGAAGTTTGAATGTACCACAGTTATTTCATCCATTGAATGAAACCAATGTTCCACTCATGTCAAAGGAATCCACTAATATATCCGGAAGTTCTATACTTGAACTTCAAAGTTGGTCTATAGTTCGATCCTGCATCATTCATGCATATCCATGTGATTGACCGAGCCTTATCACTATGCTCCTATAGCCCATGAAACCGAGCTATCCAATCAATCTTACATGCTAGTCCATTCATTGAAATCATTTATGTCCACTTTAATGATTTCGAACCAGGAACTTAAATAATATGTGGATTTTGTTCACCTGTGGGGTTTCATACACCAGGTCTCTATCTAATAGATAACCTGATGAGCCCATCAATCCATAATTATTTTGGACATTTTATTTAATCTTGAAACCACGATTAAATAAGATTGAAACTTTGTTTCAATTGATAAACATAACTCTGCAAGCTAATGTATTTACTTTTGTAATATGCTTTCTCAAAACATACACAACTAAAATTACATAACTTGCTTCAATCCAAAAACCTTAGTATGACTCTCATACCTTGGTCATGGAAGGGGTTTAGTAAGTAGAGTTCATGAGACATTCTCATAAACATGAATTTTGTAATTTCTAAATCTTATAATCATTTTCATCTCCATACACTAATAATTTTCCTTCGCCCTTTCGCAAGGAATGAACTTAGGAATTTCTAATTTGTATTCCAACGTTATATTGATTTCGATTGAAATCTATCATCACTTGTTCTTAAAACACGTGAATCAAATAGACGAGTATAGTCCATGGTATGCATGATGCATCCTTTGCAAATTGCATAAGGATCATCACTCAAAGTCTTAATTTCATCAATCCTTTCTCAAGGTATTGAATCATTAAGCAACGTGCCATGTCACAAGGGATTGAAACTCTTTTCAATATAATGTTGAACCTTATAAGAATCTTATCAATATAAGCTTCTTAACCAAAACTCAAACATCCTTCGAGACCTATCTATATAGATCTTGAATCACAAATGTACTCATCTTCTTCTTCAAGGTTTTCATACAAAATGCATTACCCACCACTTGACTCTTCAAGCAATAAATAATTGCTCTTTATACTAGACCAAGAAGACTTCATAGCTCCCACTAAATATCTTGTACATACAAGACCTTTCCTTCATTTTACGAGAACATCAAACGATTTGATTAACTCACAAAATTAAGAACATTAACTCCCTGATGCTAACTTCAATCCATTATGGATCTTTTAGGCATCCCTAGGATTATTGGATCTCCAAACTTTTGATTGTATCATATACAAATCTTCTTTCATGAACAATTTCAAGAAAGCGTTTTGAAATCCATCTACCAAATCTCATAAGGTAGAAATCACTAAATATCTTTAATAGATCTTTGCAACATGTAAAGGTTTCATCGTAATCATAGTCATACTATGATTTAGTTGAATCCTATAACAAGTCTTTGCTTTAGTTAGAAAACGTTTTTCTTTCTTGTCTGCTCTGCTTATATGGGTTTCACCCAACTTAGGCAAATTATTCAAGTGTCATACACTTGCTTACAGATTTAGAATCTATTTCAGATTTCCTGGTTTTAAACCACTTGGAGTTATAACTTGTCAAATCATCCTTATTACTTGCATAATTATCATGTTCCAAAATGAATATTTTAGAACTCTTAGTCAATATGAAATCATATTTCTTTGGCTAAGTTTTACATATGCTAGTCATCATTGTGGGTTTTTATGCAACAATTGAAACTCATACAACAACTTTGTTTAGTTTTCAATGAGAAACGACAATAGAGGATGTGCACTTGGAATGTACTACCTTCGACACATGGTTATTAATCCCATTACACTTAATGAGACCACGCGTTGTCATTTGTATCATGAGGTGAATCATGCTCATATTGTTGCTGTTATTCGATAACTTCTCAAATTTCTTCGAGATTTTCGAAATCACTTTTCTCGAACTCTTTCAAGGCTCTCGAACTTTTCGAGGTTCTTATACTCCCACTTACCTTTTGAGGAGGCATATTTAGCATAGGGTGAACCAACCATGGTTTTGAACCATGTTTGTTTGTTGCTTTTCTCGAACTCTTTCGAGATTTACACTACTCCCACTTGACCTTTTGGAACAATTTCCATAAGGGCACCTACTTGAGCAACAAACATTTTGTGCTAAGTATGGTTTGTGTAGTAGTACCCCGTGCTCTATATAGGAATCGAACGTGCATCAAACGGTTTAATACATGTTCTTGTTTTGTAGAAAGACTTAATAAGAACTTTTCTTATCCATATCACATATGAAGTCTTTGCTACTTTTGACTTGACGTATGTAGTTTGTTTAGTTTTGTAGCTTTTCTTAAAAGTATATCCCTTGAACAATGGTTGGAAGATAGGTAATTTACATCCATTATCAAATTATATCTCATATAGATTGATAACTTCCTACGTAAACACTTCACAAGGTTTTCTTTCGGAGTTTGTTGTAAAACGATTTCACAACTATTGGATGTTTATCAATGTCTTGGCTTAAATTCTCATTATTACGATCATATCGCAATATTTCGAATGTGTTGCCAAGTACATGTCTTGACTTAAATTTTCACAATTACAATCATATTGTAGTGTAATCATTATCTTGTCAAGTTGATACTGAACTTCATACTGAAAATTTTGAACTTTTCAAAATCTTCACTTCCATGCTTCAACTAAGCATAAGTAGTGATCGTATCACAAATGAAGTTTCGTTGTCCGTCTCTAGCCTTTGAACCTTTGGTTTTCTTACATCAATATGTATTTGACCTCGAGTTCACATCATCATTTCTCTAAATGGTGACTTAGTCATAATTTCAAATTAGAATGTAAATTACATATATCAATAGATTCATAATCTAATGATATTGAAAGTCCATCCCTTTGGATCTTCCGCATGCAATTTTCATTTTCATTCGAATTAATTGACATATTAGAGACAATTTATATATATAGAAATTGTTTAATTATGTCTATCATATAGAATTTTAAACCTATTTAGCAATTCAAAACACAATATGACTCAAAGAAGCATAGAATAACATTTATTCCACATTTTGAATCTTCGATGCTTAGTCATTACTAACATTGAATGGTGTTTTGATAATGGCAAGAATGAATAACATTTATTTAATTCTAGCCAATACCAAGGCAAGGTGAAATATAGGTTCTACTTGTAAAGTTGCAACTTTTGCTTCCAAACTTGTAGATTCTACTTGTGAAGTAGCAAAATTTGCTTCTAAACTTGTAGATTTATTCCTCCTTTAGCTAAATTCTTCCTTTAGTTCAACCAGATTGTGCAATGAGTGATCTAAACAAGACATCATATGTCCAAGAAGTAGCAATATGCTAAATTAATTTCTATAGTATACTTCTTAAATTGGAACATTTCCATTCTTTTACCTTCCAACTATATGAGGTAGTTTCTAATCAATTGGAATTGATCCATTTAATTTGAAACATTTGTTGTTCATAACAACTTTTAGTATGTAAGTAGTTCTAGGTTTGAGAAGTAGCAACTTGTTTGCATTTCTTGGCCTAAAACATCTTAATGCATTCCTCATATATTCCTAAACCTTTCCATTTGAGCCACTTAGAACATTTCTCTTAGGTTCAAAATGATACTTTGCTCAACTATTTTAAGCACTTTTCATGATTTTGCTAAGTCTATTCTATCATTATTTATATTTGAGTTTAATCAAGTATTAAACTCTATATAAAATAGATGAAGAATACTATCATTTGATCAAATTTTGATCATAGAGATTTCCAATCACTTTCTCATATTCAATCATATTGAAGATAAGAGATTTTATTGGATTTCTATACTTGTCTTTTGGAGGATTTGTACCTCCCATCTCATTATATCCCTTGAAACATTTTTCAAAATGAAGATGTGTTGGTATTTTACTCAAACATTTTGAATAAAACTAACCTTAGACATGTGACATGAATTTCTAAAACTTGCCTTTTAGAACAATCTTAGCAAAATTGGAATATAGGTTTATGGATTATCTTTTAAACTTTTTGAGAACGTTTCTCAACTTTATTTTCAATCGAGGAAATTATATATAATAAAATTAGAACGATATGTTACTAATAAGTAAACGCAAAATTCAATTATGTTTATTAAATTTAAAGTACCAAAAGCGAATTAAATTGGTAACTTTAAAACATTCATTCAATATTTAAATGATCCCTATTGAATAAAATGATTCCAAGATCCTTTATTTGTGCAATAATTAACCGGACTGAGGCCCTGCCATTAACCATTACATTTTCAAGGTGAGTAAACTCTTTACTGATTACAACTCTTGTAATTCTTGGTTGAATAATTAACCATCACATGTTTAATTATTACTCTTAGTTTCAAGGTTCTAAACTGATCTTTAGGTAACCTTGTTGAATATAACCAATTAAAAATGTAGAACGTGATCTACCCCCACTTCCCCAAGATATATTATGATGCTCTGCTGAGGCCGACCCATCACAAACGATCAAGGTTTTCGTCGGGTTTTTAATTGGGAAAGCTGCATCAATATTTCTAGGATCTAGATTTATTATGTTGTGATTGTATAGTGAACTCTAGCGCATCATCAAGCAACATAAATAAACCTAAACATGCATAATCTACTAATGCAATAAAACATGACATAGTATGGCCCCTTAATCCTAAGAAAACTAATAAAGTAAAATGCTCCCACTTGGATCTTCATGGATCTCATCTATCTTGCTCCATTGGGCCTTCACTTCATTGGCTTTTGGATCAACTGCAACCTGTAAATTTATTCTATTCTATCTACTACTTAAATAAAATAAAATAAATTACAAAAATACTCAACGGTACGCAGACCGTATTTAGATTACAAAAATACATCACGATGCGCAGATCGTATTTTAGAATCTATGGGCCATACTAGTCTATATATAGCAATAAACAATATCATATATTATAAAGTGCCATATAATAAATCACTCATCATGCTTTCCTAAACTACAACATCTGATGATCATAATGAAGGAAACATGGCTATAAATATCTCATATTTTAATTAATTACTGTAATTAGATAATATCATATATTAATCACAACCAATTATAAAATATCATATATTTCAATTTAGGTATGAGATAGAATCAAATCTTATTTGAAATTATGGAATATAAATCATATTTATTTTCCATGATTATCCTAAATAATTTAGGAATTCTATCCTATTTACTTGCCAATCACATATTTTAAATCAATTATTATCCATAAATAATTATGAGATAATCACATTATTTAAATCAATCTTTATCTTTTTGGAATATGCTCGGAATATTCTAACAAATCCTATCCAAAATTAACAACCTTAATTAAGGATAATTATCAAAAACCAACTTTTGAAATTTGATTTTATCTCAAAATAAAATCTGATTTTATTTTGAAATTATCTTTAAAATAAAATAATTTTAATAAAAACATTTTTTTTTTTTGAAATCTGCTGCCACGTCAGCTAGGGGTGAACCCCAACCAACGCAGCAACAGGAAGCCGCAATGTGCGTCAGTCAGGGAGAGCCCAACCAACGCACAGCCGCAGCAAGGGGCAGAGCCCAGCCACGGCTCAAACAACCTGACCGAGATCGGAAGCCTGAGGAAACCACCTGACCAGAGTCAGTTCCTCTCTCAGTCGCCTTCCCGAAATCACCCTCCGCACGTCACGGCTAGGCAGGAGCCCAGCCACCAGCAGACGCAGGCTGCAGCACGCGGCAGTGCAACGGTTGCACTTCGCTGCTGCCGCCTGTCCTCCGCCCTCTTCGCGCACCCTATCCGACCTACTGGCAGCCGCCGTGGCCCACCTGACGGTGGTTCGACCACCCAGCCACGGCTGCCCCTCCCAAGTTTAACTCTTTTCCTTTTTTTTTTTTTGAGAAATTTAATCTAATTAAACAACATTTGTTGAATTAAATTAATTTAGGGTCTATTGAATTAAAACACAACATTTATGCCTAATTCAATTTTGAAATTAAATTCACAATTCAATTTCAATTTTAGGGTTCTTCACAAAATTAATTAAAATTTAATTTAACTTTTAAATTAAAACATTGATTATACAAAATCATATTTTATGTATAAAATCAATTCAATTAAATCTATGAAGCATAAAATTTTCGAAATTCATCAAAATTAAGCACAAAAATCAAAATTTTAGGGCTTTATTTCAATTAAAATTTTCGAAAATACTAGGGCTTTATTCGGATTTTGCTAGAACAATTGAGCAATTAAATCATATTTAATCATATTCCAAAAATTAAATCTCCATTTAATATAAAGATTGAACCATAATTAAATATTCTCCCTCCTAATTGAATTAAAATTGTGGATTATCAAAGAATTATTGGCAATATGCGTAAATGCAATAGGCTAACTGATACCACTGTAGGAGTTTATAGGTACTACACAGCGGAAATAACATGAATCATATTCATACAGTACCTAAACCAAGGATCTAATGCATAACACATAAAGCACAAATAATCGTACCTTTGAAGCGTGATTCCACGTGCGATCGAGCAAGAACAAAGGGAGATAAAGAACCTCAAATGCGATTCCTCTACTTGGTCCACCGGCACAGATTAAGACCTCCACTAATGCTAGTTAGTCGCGAAAGAACACTTCTATCGACCTTCTACGGAGATGGACGAACAATCAACTAGGCAAGAAACACCGCGCAACACCACGAGGCCACTAGGGGTGGCCGGCCGTGGGTGTGAGGGGAGGAGAGAGGCGTGCGTGTGTGAGAGGGAGGATGAGGGCCTTTTGGATGGTGGTTGCTTGATTCACAATTCACTGTATTGTTAATTGTGACATCTACAATCAACCCTAGGCAAGGCTATTATTTATAGATCGTATCTCTAAATAATAGTCCAAGTCCAAATCCAAGCCCACTTCCTAATCTCACTCATGCTTATGACTAATTGATTGCTCATGAGGCCCATTAATGGGCCTCTAACTTGCTTAACCCAATACCCTTGTGTGTGACCAATATAGGATCCATTCTAAAGGGCTTTGGGCTATTTGACTAGCCCAAAGATCATCTCTCATAGTCTAGCAACAGAGGATGACGCCCCAATAGAATGAACTTATTATCTCCATAATAGTGATCCTTGATATATCTAGTAATTGCACTTATCGAAGACACAATTCCTTCAATTTGATCATTGTCGGATGGGTCGCTTCATAAGTGCCCTCATACTGGCTAACAACCAACTGAGAATCAGAATGGGCGTCAATCTTTATTGCCCCTGCTGCCTTACACATGCGGATTCCGGCTAGCAGGGCTTCATACTCCGCCTCGTTATTCGAGGCCTGAAACTTGAACCGTAGTGCATACTCATATCTATCTCCTTCTGGAGATTCACAAACAATGCCTGCACCACAGCCGTTCTTTGTAGAGCTCCCATCTACATACACCTTCCAAACCTGATCAACATTATCCGGGAGGACCGGACGGGTCATTTCAACAATGAAGTCGGCAAACGCCTGACCTTTCACTGCTTTCCTTGGTTCGTAAGAGATTTCAAGACTTTGCATTTCAATAGCCCATTTCAACATTCTGCCGGATGACTCCAGAGTGGACATTGGCCGCTTGAGGGGCTGGCCGGTTTAGATTACCACCGGATGTGCCAGAAAGTATGGCTTCAATTTTTTGAAGGCCATATATAGAGCAAGACCAAAATTTTCCACCATGGGGTACCGGAGTTCAGCATTTTTTAACACATGGCTTATGAAATATACCGGGAGCTGCGTACCGTCTCGTTCAGCAAGGAGAACAGCACTGAGAGCATGGTCTGAGACGGCTAGGTACATGTACAACTTCTCTCTTGGCAAAGGACTAACAAGCCTTGGCAAAGAGTGCAAGTGCTCTTTCAATTTTTGGAATGCCGCCTCACCATCATCCCCCCATTCAAATCTAGTCTTCTTCCTGATTGCTTGGAAGAAATAAAGGCATTTGTCACCTGAACGGCTGAGGAACCTCCCCAAGGTGGCCAGGCAACCGGTGAGTCTCTGAACTTCCTTGACAGTGCGGGGTGACTTCATGTCAATTACCGCCTGTATCTTCTCAGGGTTAGCCTATATCCCCCTTTGATCAATCAGGAATCCGAGAAACTTCCCAGACTCAACACCAAAGACGCATTTCTTAGGATTTAATATAACCTTATGCCGCTTGAGTGTGGTGAAGGTTTCTCGGAGATCAGCAAGGTGATCCGCCAGCTACTTGGATTTGACTATCATGTCATCAATATACGCCTCTACATTCCTCCCAATTTGATTAATGAAGACTGTATTAATCATCCGTTGGAACGTAGCCGGCGCATTCTTCAAGCCAAACGGCATCACAGTATAACAGAATAACCCCTGATCAGTGACGAAGGCCGTCTTTTCTTGATCTTTTTTCCACAGAGGTATCTGATGGAAGCCGGAATAGGCATCCATAAAACTCATCAAGGCATGGCCGGCTGTTGAATCAACCAGGCTGTCGATTTTAGGAAGTGGATAACTATCCTTTGGGCATGCCTTGTTGAGATCTGTGTAATCTACACACATCCGCCAAGTACCATTCGGCTTCTTTACAAGCACAACGTTTGCCACCCAGTCGGGGAAATTACAAGGCCGAATGAACCGGGCATCTAACAGCTTTTTTACTTCGGCAGCTGCCGCCTGACTTCTTTCCTCACCGTGGTTTCTCTTCTTTTGCCGGATGGGCTTCATTTTTGGATCCACGGCGAGCTTGTGGACAGCGAGATCCGGGCTGATGCCTGGCATCTCTTCCACTTCAAAGGCAAACACATCTCTGAATTCTTTCAGCAGAAGGTGCAAGTCTGCACCCAGAACAACATTAGCAACTGTCCCAACCTTAATAGTTCGCTTTGGACGAATGTCGTCCAGAACAAGATCAATGCTATCACCAGCCGGTTGGGGACGGAGCTCCTCTGACCGTTCACCGGTTAGTGATTGCTATTTCTTTTCTTTCTTCACCAGCACCAGCTCTGCAGCTTTTCTCTTTTTTCCGGCTGCTGGTGAAGGTGAAGGAGCATCCTTGACATTGTCAAGGTCTATTGGTTCCTTCCCTTGGCCGTCTACGGCCACAGTATCTTTGACGGCTGAGAGGTAACACTCCCTGGCCGTCTTCTGATCCCCGTTCAGGGAACCAACAGAACCATCATCCCTCTCATACTTGATAAACATGAGAGCAGGGATGATTACAGTCTTGACTTCGTTGAGGGTTGGCCTCCCAAGAATAATGTTGTAGGCAGTCAACTCCTCAACGACCAAGAATCTGACGACAATATGTTGTCCCTGGCCCTTCTCACCCAGCCGGATGGGTAAGTCAATTCTTCCGGCTGGATAGACCATCCCACCCCCAAAACCAACCAAAGGGTGGGTGACCGGATGCATGCTGCTGGAGTTGTATTTCAGCTTCTGCAAGCACCGGAGGCTGATGATGTCTGACGAGCTGCCGGTGTCAATAAGGATGCACCCAACTAACTGGTTGGCGACCTTGCACTCAATAACAACCGGGTCGTCATGCGGGCGGCGGACGCTGCCCCTGTCCTTCTTAGTAATGAGGACATCCGGAAAAGCGGAGCTGGCAGACGCCTGCTCCTCATCATCCTTATCCATCTTTCGAAGATGGCTTTTGGTGCCCCGGATGGTAGGGCCACCACAAGAAAATCCGTCAGCTATGGTGAAGACCGGATCCCTGTCGGTTTCCGAACTACTAGCAGGCTGGGGGTAGCCTCAGAGGACTGACCCTTGTTCTTCTTCTTTGTCCCGGCTGAGGACTTAGAAATATAGGACTTCAGATGCCCTTTGTCAGCCAGACGGTCCAACGTCCGCTGTAAACAGAAGCAATCGTTGGTGTCATGGCCAACCTCCTCATGGAATTGGCAATATTTGTTTTTGTTCCGAAACTGGACGGAACTCTTCATTGGATTCGGCTTCTCAATGGACAGCCGGTCCTTTACCTCCATGAGGATAGAGTTACAATCTTTGTTAAACTCGTACCGGGGAACGTACGGTTTAAACTCTTTCTTCTTCTTCTGGGACGGCTGCTCAGAATCACTGACCGCCCAGACTTCTTTTCTTTTCTTGCTCTCTTCTTTTTTCTTCTCCGGCTGAGCAGACCGGCTCTCTTTTTGCTTGTCAGACTTCTTGGAGTCTGACTGGCTACCAGGCGTACAGAGGTCGGTTGCTTGTATATAGCTTTCCGCCTCCCTCAGGGCCGCCTGTAGCATAAATGCCCCTTTTCTGACAAGGTCGAACTTAAAAGTCGACCCGTCTCTCAGACCCTTGAAAAATTCTGTGAATGCTACCTCGTCAGACAGCCCCTGGATCTGAATTCTGACCAGGTTGAACCGTCTGACATATGAGCGTAGCCCTTCTCTCTCTTTCTGCTTAATGGTGCTCAAGTCTAAACTTGTTTTCTTAGCAGGGATGTTCATTGAGAAGTTGGTGGCAAACAAGAAGGCTAGCTTCTTGAAGCAGTCAACAGATCCGGCTGGCAAGTTGCCAAACCATTGCTGGACAATGCCCTTCAATGTAGCCGGAAAGCAACGGCACCAGGTGGCATCGTCCCAACCTTGTAAACACATTAGGTTGGTGTATGCCATCAGGTGATCTTCAGGGTTGGTGGTGCCGTCATAAGCACCCACCAAAATGTTTTTAACCTTGGTCGGCTGAGCCGCCTCGGTTATATTGGCTGCAAAGGCAGACGACTGTTCGCCTAGCCTCATCAGCCGGAGCTGCCAGTCCAGTGGCTGGACATTAGTATATGCCGCCTGACCTCCGAATAGAGGTGGCTGCATGAATGGGAGGCCATATTGCCCATACTGCGCCTGGGGTGCGTATGGCATAGACCGTATCATCAGCTGAGGTTCGGTGTTGACGGATTTACCGCCTGTCCGACTCTCATGCAAGGACATAGAGTTCCTTGCAGAAGCTTCCTTGAAGCTGTCTGGAAAGCTTGAGGTAGAAGCTGACTCAGACTGCTGCTGCCTCCTTCGATTGATGACTTCTCTAGCATCGAAGGTGGACGTTTTTCTAGCCTCCGGCTGGGGTCGCCGGGGCATCAGAATCTTAGACCAGTCAAGTGTTGCGGCTGCCTTCTCCTTTGGATGGGGAGTTGGCTGCCTGTCCTTGACCGACTTCTTCTTCTTCCCATCATTGGGATTCTTTTTAGCCGGCTGACTCTTGGAAGAGCCTGCCTTGTTGTTGATCATCTTCTTGATTTCACCCTTGAAGGAGTTCATGAATTTCATGAGCTCGTTCCTGGTGACTGGAGCTTCTCCTCTGGTCTTCCGGGTTTCCCCGTCTGACCTCCCAGTGGGCCGGCTGCTTGGGCCGCCTGATCCAGATTTCGTTCCAGCTGGTCTCTGGAACGGATGGATTTAGAGATGAGAGAACCATCTTTAGTCATATAGGTCTCCACATCATTGTCTTCTTCTTCTTCCTCCTCCTCTGTGAATACCTCTGGCTGAGGCTGAGGGATTTCAAACCCTACCGGCTGAATAACCGGTTGCAGGTCTTCCGGGTTACCCGTCTGAGTACCCGGACGTAGAGAGGTAGAATTGAGAATTGGTACAGAATTTTGAACCATCTTGAGGTACTCTCCCCACAGACGGCGCCAAATGTTTTAGGTGTTTTTGTCCCTTGGGAGAGTTACAACTCGAAGACTGGTCCTGCTGACTCTGTACCTGCAAAAACAACGGAGACACCGGTTGGGTGGTGCTCCGCCTCCAACGCTCAAGTTAGTAACTTGAAGGAGAATAAAAAGTGCGGAAATTTAGGTGGGGATCTGCTTGGATTCCAAGCTCAGGTGTTCTCTGATGAGAGAGAAAGTAGGATGTAATAAATGATAGTAAATTTCTGACTGTTCCCCATTTTGGGGGAATATCTCCCTATTTATAGGGTCCTTGGGAAAAGTGCCCCTTCCTAGGACTGATGGGCTGCGCCGCCAAATAGCGGATTTTTGGGGAATTGGGCCCTTGAAGGCCGCAACTATAAGGGAGTATTTGGAGAGGCCACGTGTCAGCTGGGGATTGGTCGAGGGTGACCTGCCAGCCTCTGACACGTGGCACCTCCTCATTGGTCCACTTGTCATGGGTGAAAATACCCCAAACAATTATAATTATTTAAACAATTAAACATTCCAATTTAATTCTTGAATAATTAGTGACCACATAATATTTAATGTTGAACCCTTTTTAATCTACCTCGGTGTCAAGGACACCTTAAACACGTAATGCGCCACAATTCCTATCCCTCGGTGTTAGAAACACCTTAAGTGCACTAAGGCACCAATATATAATTTATTTCTCGTGTATATAGACACTTAAATAGCTCTTTTCTCAAACTTATAACATCAATAAAAATTATATGAACCATAATAAAATTCATTTTTAATATTCCAAACCAAATCAAACATTTAGTTTAATTAAACATGCTCTCTATCATGCCAATAATAAAAGTGTGGTTCATATACAACATGTCAAAATAATTATTTCCATTCAATAATCTATCACAAATAATTCATGCTTCATATTTCAATCACCAACATCAACCAAATAATAAATTCCAATTAAAATCTATCATGATACTATTTGGAATCAATTATTCAAAGCCTAGCATGTTCCCACATCACCAAATAAATACCAAGTATGCGAACGTACCTTGAACATGATCTTAAATTCGCCACGACTAAAAGAAATCACTCACTTGGAAGTCTCCTACAATCCAAAATTATAACATGGCATTAAAATCTACTCCACACAAAATTCCAGCAATATATACTCTTATTAAATCTTTATAACTTAATTAAAACAAGCTAAAAATTAATTTAAAACCCCTTACTTTAATTCCAATTAATGGGTAGTCAAAATTCCTTCAAGAAACTTAATTTTTGTGCTTACTAACAAAATTTCCAACAATATTAATTCATAAAAACTTTCTGTAAATGTACTTATAAACCCTCAAGTTAAAGATTTAAACCACCCTAAATCATATTCCTTCAATAATCAATTATTTACAAATCTAGGGTTCCAAATTTGGAGCTTTTTAATTAAAATTAAACTCTGAAAATTAATTTGCATCATACTTATAATCAAACATCATGAAATCATCACAAAACCCATAAATCATAATTAGATTGAAGAATCAAAGCAAAGAATAAAAAAAAAATTCAAATGGTGCGCCGAGACAGCAGCCACGGCACCACAGCCAGCTGCTGGTGGCGCCGTTGCTGTCGTCGACGACTGCTGGTGGTGCGGCGGCCCGCCGGTGGTGTTGTGGTGGCCAGCGGTGGTGCGTGCAAAAAGGGGAAGGGGAAAAGAAAGAAAAAGAAAAAGAAAATAAAGGAGAAGGGAGAGAAAATTTACCTTGGGTATTCTCCACTCCGGGCAAAGTTTAATTTGCCCATGTGTTGAATATTTATACCCCTTTCTCTAGAAACCCTTCTAACCTTAATTTTCCTTTCTTTCCTTACTAATCCCTTTCCTAATAAAACTTAATTTTTATAAAATTTTCCTTTTATAAAACTTTTCTAAAATAATCTCAACTTATTAAAATAATTAATTAAATAAAACTTTCCTTTTTATAAAATATTTCCAAACTTATTTAAAATAAATAATTGAAATCCCATAAATAATTCATTTCAAATTATTTAAATACTTCACAAAATACTTATTTAAAGTAAAATACGTATAAAAATACGGGGTATTACAGTCTATTCTCCTTAAAAGAAGTTTCGTCCCGAACTTGAAAAACGAAATTCAAACTTTTTCCTCACTTTGTATAATATTGGTGTACTTTTTGTCATACTATTACCTTTTTGTGTCTCTTTGAGATTACAATTACTCAGTATACTCGTTAAAATTGTGCAAAAAACACAAAAATGATTAAAAATATAGGGAAAAAGCGCGAAATTCTACCGCATTCTACCCCCCTTAAAGAAAACGAGATACGTCCCTGTAACTCAACATACCTGAAACAACTCTGGGTATTTCTTTTTCATTTCATCCTCGACTTCCCAAGTGGCTTTCCTCATATTCTTGGTTAGACCATAGCACTTTCACAATCTTAACATTCTTATTGCGTGTACTATGCACTTTACAGTCAAGAATCTTGACTGATCTTTCCTCATAGGTTATGCTTTGATCTAACTCAATGGTTTTAGGTTGTAACACATGAGACTTATTAGGGATATATCTTCTCAATTGAGACACATGAAATACATCATGAACTTTACTTAGCTCCATAGGTAAGGCCAATCTATAAGCTACTTTGCCTATCCTTTGCGGTATCTCATATGGGCCAATGTACTTTGGACTAAGCTTTCCTTTCTTTCCAAACCTCATCACTCCTTTTATGGGTGACACCTTCAGCAACACCTTGTCACCAACCTCAAACTCCTCTTCTCTACGCTTCAAATCTGCGTAGCTCTTTTAACGATCTTGAGCTGCTTGAATTTTAGCTTGAATTTCCCTTACTTGCTTCACTGTATCCTCGATCATTGAGGCCCTAAAATCATTGTTTCACTTATATCGTTCCAACAAATGGGACTACGACACTTTCTTCCATACAAAGCCTCAAATAAATCCGTGCCTATGCTCGCATGATAACTATTATTAAAGAAAAATTCAACCAAATCCAAGCTATCTTCCCATCCCCCATGGAAGTCTATAACACAAGATCTCAACATGTCCTCCAAGGTTTGAATGGTTCTATCAGTTTCTTCATCTGTGGCAGGGTGAAACGTTGTACTCATCTTAAGTGTTGTACCAAAGTTTTCCTATACACTTTTTCCAGAATTTCGAAAGGAACTTGGAATCTCTATCAGACATAATATCCTTTGGAACTCCATGTAACCTCACAACATATTTGATGTAAGCTTTTGCAGGTTACTCCATCTTCCAAGTCTTCTTCATTGGTATGAACACTGCAGATTTTGTAAGTCTGTCCACCACTACCCAAATGGTGTCATTTCCACTCTTTAACTTTGGGAGGCAAGTCACAAAGTCCATTGAACAATCCCACTTCCATCCAGGAATTTCTAATGATTGCACAGTCCCTTGAGGTCTCTTGTGCTCTATCTTCACCTTTTGACAAGTCAAACACTTTGCTATAAATTCCGCAATTTCATTCTTCATTCTAGGCCACCAATACACCTTTTTTCAAATCCTTGTATAGCTTAACCCCTCCTAGGTACACCGAGTATGGTGTATTGTGACCCTCTTCCATTAACTTTCTTTTAACTTCCTCACATTTCAGTGGTACACACCATCGACCTCTGTACCTTAAACTCCCATCTTCATGAATTTTGAAATATGTAGCTTTGCCTTGTTTTATTTTCTCGCGAATCCTATCCAACTTCACATCTCCTGCCTGATTTTCCCTTATCTCATCGAATATTGTTGGTTGGATGGTTAGGTTCGCAAGTATGCCTGCTGGCACTCCCCATTCTACAACTTCTAGATTCATTTTCCTTATTTCTCTACATAACTCATCTGCCACTATTAAGGTATTCAATCCATGACTGGTTTTACGACTTAGAGCATCTGCAACTACATTATCTTTCCCTTCATGATATTGTATGTCTAAGTCATAATCCGTTGTATACTCCAACTATCTTCTTTGGCGTGAGTTTAAATCCCTTTGAATGAAAATATATTTTAAACTCTTATGGTCTGTATAAATCCTACATTTCACCCCATACAAGTAATGCCGCCAAATCTTTAGTGCAAATATGATTGCAGCAAATTCCAAGTCATGAGTTGGGTAACTCACTTCATGAGTCTTTAATTGCCTTGATGCATATGCAATCACCTTTCCATTTTGCATAAGCACACATCCCAAGCCATTCTTGGATGCGTCACTATACACATCATAGATCCCACTATCGTCTGGCAGTGTAAGCACTGGTGCTGTAATTAACTTCTGTTTCAAGAGTTGGAATGCTTCTTCACACATGTCATCCCACTCGAACTTTTTGTCTTTCTTCATTAGAGTGGTCATAGGTTTAGCAATATTCGAGAAATCTTTCACAAAACGCCTATAATACCCTGTTAAACCTAAGAAACTCCGAACATCATATACTGTCTTTGGTGTAGGCCAACCTCTCACCGCTTCAATCTTTGTTGGATCTGCTTCCACTCCATCCTTGGACACGAAATGTCCTAGGAATGCTACCTTTTCCAACCAAAACTCACACTTAGAGAACTTTGCATAAAGATGGTTTTCTCTTAGTGTTTGCAGAATTGCCCTTAGGTGTTCTTCATGCTCTTCTTTGCTCTTTCAATACACCAATATATCATCTATAAATACTACTATGAACATGTCCATAAATTGATGAAACACCCTGTTCATCAAATCCATAAAGATTGTCGGTGCATTTGTCAATCCAAATGGCATCACTGTAAACTCATAATGTCCATATCTTGTCCTAAATTCAGTTTTAGGAATGTCTTCATCTGCAATCCTCAATTGATGATACCCAAACCTCAAATCAATCTTAGAAAACACTGTTGCACCTCTCAACTGATCAAACAAGTCATCAATTCTTGGTAACGGATACTTGTTCTTTATTGTTACCTTATTCAGTTTCCTGTAATCGATACACAGTGTAGACACCTGATTGTGTCTCCCCAAAAACCAAACTCAATGATGAATATCTTTCACGTCATTTGATTATCGAACAAGGTGAAATGTGAAAAGTCTTGTGGTGCGGTTGTTTTAATAAAAAATATTTCTTTCTATTTTCGAAAATGTTTCTTTTCTTACTCTATTTATGGAAAATGTACAATCCAATTTAAACTTTCCCTGTTTTGCGACACACAAAAACATTTATGATCAAACCCTAGCGCAATTTCTACAACAATTACCCACAATTCAACAAAACTAATCACACATAGCAGCAATATACTACATCATAAGCACAAATTAATCGAAAAAACAACAAATCACCATTGCACTGTAGTTCTCAACCCATAAACTATAAACCCTAACTCGCAAAACTGCACTATTCAAACACCATAAATAATCGAAATAAAGAAGTAAAAAACAAGTAGATTACTAAAGAATCATACATACCTCAAAAATGGTTGTGATTCTTGCCTTTTTCCCCAAATTTGGCTACAATACAAGCCCTTTTCGTCACCAAACCTCGTGACAATTTTCCAGAAAAGGAAAAGAATATGAACAGGGGAGGAAGAAGAAAGAAAGCCGTGCTTCTTTTTTTAGTGGGCACCACAAGTTAACCCAAGGTACTCAATTTTTAACCAAGGGTACTCAATTCTTTTGGGTGAATTAATTTTTTTGGCCGGAAATAGGGTAAGAGTACCCAAACGGTGAAGAAAAAAAATTGAGTACTCAAAACGGTGAAAAAATCAACAATTGAAGGCCCATTTGTTGTGTTAACTCATATCTATTTAACAGCATTCAATGTGATTTATTAATTTATTTATAATGTTTTAGTAAAAAATCCATAGTAAAAGTTAATACTTCATCCCTCTCAAAATAATTGACACGTTTGACTACTTTCCACTTTTCATATACCAATTAATTTTGACCATAATTTATTAATAACATATTAATTTATCATAGAATATGTTATTAAATATGTATTAATATAAAATATTATTATATCAATTTTTTATAATTATTTTTAATCAATATCTAATTATACATATTTAAAGTCAAATTAGTACATTTGCACGTGTATCAAATTTCACCTTATCAATTGGGTTAGGACAGAGGTAATATATGAAAGGTAAAAAAAGTTTAAGTCTGTCAATTTTATGAAAAAGAGTGGGAAACACGTTACAATAATACCCGATCCAAGAATATTCAAATTCTGAACTGTAAGATATGAACAGATTGATGGCATGTGAATTATGAATCATAGGTTTGCATGATTAATACGGTGTGTAATGAGAAATGACCCCTAAATGATTCAATTTCTAGTGATGTCGAAATTGTCCGGCCATTCACCTTTGATTTGAGGACGAAAAAAATAACCCATAAAGTTGTTCACAATATTAGTCCATGATTAATTAAATTAGAGAAAAGGAAAGCGATAATTCCATGATAAGAAATGTCTAGAATAATTAAGGACATCAATAGATTCACGCAAAGTATTTTTATTAAAGAACATAACTTGATTAGTACAACATCTTTTCTTTTAATGCCTTCCCTATTTCTTCACATTGATGTTACCATTTGTCCATTTCATAGAAAAACATGATTATGCTAGAAAAAATTGATCTCTTGTGTCATTTTATTGAAGAATCTAGTATGAGGCAATTATACATATTATGATTAGACCGAGTTGATTTAATTTTCAAATTTACTATCTAATAGTGGGGTAAATAAATAATAAGTTCTTAGTAAAGAATTATCTATTTTAAACTCGCTCAAAGCTACACAAGCAAGGATTATAGACACACTACGAGTAGTGAGCTCCTAGTAAGAGCAACCTTAACCGTGAATAAATAAAATTGTTTGGGTTACTATTTGAATAAAATAATGTAAAAAAAATTAGGTCATGGTGAATAGTGGGATGAACAAGTATGAATGGTTTGGTTTTCCAAACCATTCATGGAAATTGTTTGTCCATTTATGAGATTTAATATTATTATTTATGTATGTATTTTAATGTTAATAGAAGATAAATTGAGGTAGGGTAGGTGAATAGTAACATGAACATTTTTTTTTTTTAATCATGGTTTAGAAGAGGATTTTGGAAATTATTTGTTTGATTTATATATATGAGAGAGAAAATATTTTTTTAATGAATAGTAATATGAACACTTTTTTTTTCATGAATAAAAATGCTCTAAAGACATAAATGTGTCATCATACACTTTCATCACAGCCTCACAAGTCATGAGTTTTTTTTTTATTTTTTTTTATTTTTTTTTTTTATTTACAAGTCATGAGTTTCACACATCAAAACTTTAACCAGTTTATCAAGTTGGTTATTAGCTCAATTTTTATTTTTATTTTTTATTTTATTTTATTTTTTTAATACATCTACAATATAGATTCGACGTTAACAAATACATAAGATATTGAATCAAATAAAATTTTAATTTCCTTCATTAAAACTACAATCGTCGAGTAGATCTCGTACTGTGGAACATCTTCCGCTTGTATCGCTGGGAAATACAGTCTTGTTGGAGAGACAATCTAATGATCCTTTGTAGACGTGAGGATGTTTTCCTTTTGATTCATCTGTCTGTATTCGAAAACTTGATAACTTTTTCAATCACCAACGAAATAATTTCACGACAATCCATTAAATCTAATATCATGGATTCAAAACTAAGAAATTTCTCCCCCTAAAAGAGGAGATAAACCTTGTTTTTTGAAGGAGGTCAAAAAACCCTTATCTTTTGAGGAGATCGGAAACCCTTTCTTTCGAGGGAGAAAAGTTCCTCCCAAAAGAAGGAAGCATTATTATAAAACCTAAATAAAAACTTTAGAGAAACAAAGATTGGGACTTTACAGCCACCGGTTAAAACCGATGGAATTCCCTTCAATTTCAACAATGAAGGCTATGATTTTGAAGAGAGGAAGGAGGACAGAGTCGTGACCTATTGAAGTATTGAGTATTATATTGACTGTATTATTAGTTCTATGTTAAAACTTAAGTATTTGAAACAACTTTTTGTGTCCTTTCTTCAACCAATTAAGTCTTTTTTAAAATCATAGTTTAGCTGAATTTTAAATAGAACAATTAAGCTAAAATGGCATGTAAAAATAAATGTGATGAGCTAAAGATTATTAGAAACAACATCATACAACGATCATTAATAATAAAATCATAGCTCATACATGCATATTAAAGTAAATTTCTATGGAATTTCCTATGATTTTTTTATATCCAAATTATAATTTCTTTGCATAGCTTCCTTTCTACTTCGAATATATTCATCCGATTTCACATTTATATTAATAAAACCTCTAGTAAACATGGGCGTCTCCGGTCTAGTAACCATATTATTTTCATCCTCATATTTCCTTTTTTGTAAATATTTATGTATATATTCATCGTTAGTAAAGTCTAGGGCAACATTTCTCTTATGTCGAACTCGTTTTCTTACCTCCTTACCATCTTTTAGACACTCGGATTTTGTAGCTTTCTCTTGCTCGTTCGAAATCGAATTATCGAAACATTCTTGATGGAGAATTGCCTCATTTTCAATAGCCTTTCGATCATTTCTATTCTCAGGGGAATCTTTTGCGTTAACTACATCTGTAAAGTCGTTATCTAATTCAGGAGTTTTTTTATTTAGAGTTTCTAGGATTTTAACTAGGAGATTGATATTTACAATAAAGTTATAAATCCTTTGTATAAAAAGAAAAGGCTGAAAAAATTTATAACTTTTCAACATAATTAGTAAAGAAGGGAAAACTTTTTTTTCTTGTTTGCTTAAATTGTATGAGTTGTGGTTCGTTTATGGTGATTTTTCAGCTCTATACTTTTATATATTGTGATTTGTGAACACTTGGATTCTGTACTTAGGAAACAAGTTAGCATGGATCGATGTAAGAATAATACTTTCCCGAACTTTTACAATCACACATATTAATTGAGAATGTCCTTAAAAAAATTGTTAAGTGTTTAAAATAATACTGAGTAAATTTTTTTGATTTTGACACTACTTACGTAATTCTAAATCTAACAAGTGGTGAAAAGGAAAAAAAATGAAGAAATTTCATGTAATGATATTTTCATTGCTTTTTTTGGTGTGGCGGCCACACCGTGCAGCATAGACGGATTTAGGGGGTGGCCAGTTCAGGCTACAGCCCGCCCCGTGATCCAAAAATTGTATAATACAATTAAGTTGCAACAATATATGTTGAAGAAAATTTGGCTTAGTTGGTTGCAACATTGTTATATAATGTTTGGGACTAGAGATAACCCTTGATCAAGTAACCTCGGCCACATAACTCCTGATCTAGTAACCCCCGACGATTGATTGAATAAACTTTGATCGAGTAACCCCGATCGTGTGGCTAGCCACATGAAAAATTGTCATTTTAATAAGATTATACCATAATGCAAGATTTTAAAATAAACTTCTATTATATTCTTGGTGTATACATAATAAATTCTTTTTCCTTCATATTTTTTCATTTGAGAGATTGATCTTCTGTAATAAATAAAAAAAAAATTTTAAAAAAAAGTGTGCATATATAACGTGTGCACAAAATTAACACAATGTACCTATGACTCTTAAGGAGAAGTACGTGAAACATGTTAGAGCATTTTTGTTTACTTTATCCCAAAGAAATAAAGTTCATTTGCTAAAGAGATTTAACTACTTTTCACATATGGAAGTCATAAAAGATGTCTACCTTACTTAAAGGTCTAGTATTCCAAAGAGACAGGCCAGATTTTATTCAATCAACTGAGATTACTTTAATATTTACCACTTGATTTTATTTCATTCTACACCTTGTTCTATATAGATTCATTATGAAACAATGACATTAATAGACTATAGAGCATCAATTCATCCGTGATCCTACAATGTGGTAGAATAATTCAAAATTTGTTACATTATAGTTGGAGCGTTTGTCCCCTAAATTGTACACATATAATGTATTCCCTCCGTTCTTTTTCTATCTTTTTACTTGTATGTTCTTTTTTATCTTTTTACTTTATTCTTTTTGATGGTACGGAAAATTTCCACATCTATCACTTCTTACCCTATTACACGGTCCATGTAAAGTATTAAGGAATTATTCTAAACAACTTTCTCTGTCCTATCTAAAAAGTAATTCACATCTAACATCTATTCACACAACTTACAAATACTAGCACAACTAATTTTACCAAACATGTCTTTAAATCCAAAAGGACATGTTGATTATGAGTTGATTCAAACGTGGCCAAAACTTTGCAATTTTCAAACACATGCATCATGCATCCTTACGTTGATTGCATCTTTATCCCTATACCTCCTCCAACAAGAACACATGGATAGCATATGACACCTATAAAACTACTATTCTAACAACACATATAAAAGTTGTACATCCAATGTTAGACAAATCCAATACAAAGTGTTATGCCTTGTAAGTTGTAACTATATATAAAACTTTAATTACTGATATGTAATAATTATTATTACATAAAAAAGAGTGTTTGTTATTTTCGAAAGTATAAATCAAGGTGAATCGAACAAGTAAATAACTATATGACTATATTTTTATATTCATAACTTAACAGTGTTAAGAGTAGCGTATATGCCGAATAGGTATATACATAATAGTCAAATTTAAGTGTTGCAAGTAAGGGGATTTCTTTACACCTTCCCCCTCTACTTTTAATCGTTGATTAATGGAGCAAGACTGGTTAAACTCGTGAGAAGTGTCGGTTCAATAGGCTCTTTAACTTACCTTAAAAAGGTATAAAATAACGGAGGAAGTGACTATTTAGTGTAATAGTGCCTACCTATAAAAGCTGCATATCTAATCTAAGACAAATCCAACAGAAGGCACCAAAAGGGGATTACATTACATTACATTTGTTGCATTTGTAATTTCAAGAGTGCAATCAATAACAAAAAGTGGTCCAATGCCGCTATAATTGGAGACGATGCAACCTTGAATTACAACAACACATGGTGCTCCTCATAAAATGGACCTAATCCAAAGATATGTCCTTTTCATATTTCTGTTACATCATTCACCAAATTCACTTTCAATCATGATGAATATTTGTTACTCATCAACTCATGTACTATTGTATTTTTTTTGGTACATTTTTTGGTACATTTTTATAATCTTTTATGTTCTATAACGTCTCCTTACCCATTATTTTAGGCTTTTAGCTTTTTGACATGATAATATTATTGGTACTCTACTACAACAATATTGTCTCATTGAATTTAAGACACTACTCTAGCTCTTTTATAATATAAATAAATAGTCTAACATGCACCGCATTACATTTCAATAATAAAGAGAGTGTGACTACTAAACTTTTCTATTCCATTAGTTACGAGAATTTTTTTTCTTTTTTTTATATATGCGCTTAATTAATTTTAACGAATTGAAAAAGGTTTAACTGAATATTTAAAAGAAATAAACTAGCTCAAATTCTTCATGTTTGGAGGATCTTGATTGTTTGAAATAGACTGTTCTTGCCTAAAATTTACCTTTGTTGTCTGTTGCAAATTGGGAAGCTTAGATGGTAGGAAGACAAAGAAACTTTTACTGTTGATACACATACATGGAAAGGTAAATAAAGTAATGTATGAAAAAGAAAAAAAAAAAAAAAAAAAATCGAAATGAATCAGTCTTTTGGCTAGTTATATATAACGTATCCAAAGGCTCTGTACCGACGTACCTACTTTAGGTATTGCACCTATTTACATTCTCATCTGTGAGGAAGAAAAGGGAGTAAAATTTTCCTACAATGACTAGGGAGTAAAATTCCCACGATTAGACCAAACCACCGTGATTGATGACTTGATCCCTCTTAAACGGATCAAAGTTACTTGCAAAAGGTTGCTTAAACTCAATTTTAAATGAAGTTGAATATCGTAAGCTAATACTTGTTCATAATTCATATTATATTACATGATTTAAAATGACCAAGTAAACATGATAGGAAGTAGGAACATTCGTATGGATCTAACAAGACCTGACAGAAAGTAAGGGACTTTTTCTTAATCATTGTCAACAAGATGAACATAAATTGCAATAAGCTAGTGTTATTGGTTTTAACAAAACCGAAGAAACATGATAGGAAATAGGAACATGTGATAGAAGTATTATCTTTCTTTGGTTCCAATATTAGGCAATATAATACAACAGAATTTTAGAAGATCAAATGAAATTTAGTGATGCTTGATGATAGTATTACATGAACTTAATGACAATCTAACTAGTAGAGTACAGGAAGACTGTTGCTTTTGTTTCTACTTCTTCATTTGTTTTATTTTCATTAACAGAGCTAAGCTCCTCATTTGCACCAGATAAATAATGGCAAACTGCTTGCATTGTTGTTTAACTCGACGTTAAGAGATCGAATGTTTCAGAAAAGGAAAAGAAATCCATGAGACAATCTATGATTTCTTTCAACTTTGACATGTCCTGTTTCCTTTGAGGTTTTTCCCTTACTCTTGCTGTTTTTTTTTTTTTTTTTTTTGAAAACTTTTGTTAGAGTTCTTTGTTGTATCAAAAGAGAAAATTAAAATATGCATTGTGCAACCTGAAAAAAAGGGTGAAAAACAATGCTCACAAAGATAGATACAAAATTCCGCCTTTGATACAGGCTCACCCAAACTCTCAATTCTCAAACTCAATGCTTTAAACCCACCAAATGCCTAGCAAAACATAGCAGAAAAAGGGTACAAAATTACCAGCACTACTACCTAAATCTATTCCTTGAACCAAAGATAACAATCAAAGAAAATCGCTAGGGTCGGCATAAGCAGCATCATATACCTTGTTTGTACAATTTGAGGCACCTCCAGCAGGATGTACATTACTCAGGCTGACTGGTGCTGCTGCTGCCCGGATATAACTTCATAATCACATCACCCTTCCTTCCACACCCGGGTCAGACATGGTGTCTGAAACATGCTCTTCCACCCGAGCGAATGGAAAGTATCGTCCCTTTTGTGCTCTTGGAGGGAGATGCTTAGCGGGTTTCCTTGAACTAACAGCCCAAGGCAAGAACACTCCAGTCCCACCACCACGGGGCATTCTTCTCGGGTTCATAACAACAGGGCGCACAGGAGCAAGCATCATAACTGGAGCTCGGATAACACCCCACTTTGGAATCATATCCATATCTCCATTTGACATTGCTTGTGGGATTGGCATCCCGGGTTGCCACATAGTCATTGCTTGAGGCAGAGGAGTGAGAGGTGTCGAATGTTGGTTGTGCAGACTGTCAGGGCGGACCCTGGAGAAAGTGATGCTCACCCTTTTGCTAGGAGATGCACACATGACATGTCTTGCCATGTCCGCGCTGTTGTTCCTCATGACAAGAAGAGATCTGCCATTATGATGAAAATGCCCCATCCAATTGAATGTGAGTTTGACAGAACATAAAAATAAAGCCTTGAGTACGTAGTACAATTGATAAGAACTTACCCTTGTTTCACAGAAAGCATGAGTTGCCCTTTGAAGTTCCCGTCACCATCGTTTACAAGGGTACGTCCAAATGACATCGATGATTCAGAGAGTATTAGAGTGCAAAGTGGTTGGTCCAAATGAGGTGGTTTGAGAAAGGGCTGAGAATATTCTCCCTGAACAGCAGATATAGGAACATTAATCAATTGCTTTAAAATATCATCTCTAGAATTTTGTAAAAACTGTAAAAGACTATTCTTGATCATATGCATCAAAGATGAGAAATTTTACCTCATCAAAATAGTTGATAATACAACCATTGGGTTTTCTATTTTCCGGTAATACTTGCCATTGAACAAGATGATCTATAACGCTATGAAGGAAAGCCGGTATTTCCTCAATATTAGCTGCAGATATCGACACAAAATGCTCATAAGCATAGGTTTGGTAATTTTAGCAGTTGGGAAAATTGCCTTGTAAGAAATGCAAGTATTATTATATCTCAGTCTTACTCTTTGGCTGCTGAGTGGTCTCATCTTTGATTTGTCCAAATATTGGAACACCAAGCTGAATCTGCTCCCTTTTGTTCGCCTTCATCTGTTTGTTGAACAAAATGTATGTTTCACCTGTATATAAATACACAGCCACAGCCAGTGTCTAGTAAAAACTTTCTATCAGCAAATTTCATGGAAAAAACAGAAGTGATAATAGAAATCATACCTATGAGTTCCCCGTTTTGGCCAGCAGCTCGGAGCTCATCCACAAAATCATTAAGCTTAACAAGCTCCTGATCAGTGAATATGTTCTCATACATCTTCAGACCTTTTACAACATTCACCTGCGAAAAGCAGCATTTAGTCAATAACAAACTCAGAAGTTTCGAAGTATACCCAATTTTCTACATCATATACAGGTCTATACTCTACACAAAAATAAAAATGTTCAACTTTCGACAGAAGAACTCGCCATGTGCCCTTTCACTGGCTCCTTGGCTACGAAACCTTTTGTCAATTTGATCTGCTCACGACGAGCAGTACAGTCTTCATGATTATCACATATTTCAATATGATCAAGAGATGGCTGTACTTCATGAGAACCTGCATTCATGCAATCACAACATATACCCGATATGAATATTTAATCAAATCACTACATAAAGAAGATTATTGAATAATGTGAGCATGATTAACATGATGGCAACAGAACATTTCAACTTTTTTTTTTTTAAATGACAGAGATTTTTAAATGGTAAGCTAAAAGATTGTCATTGAACAAGAGGGATCTCAGGAAATCATCTAGAAGAACATTGGAAAAATGCATTCTTTTTCCCAAAATGAAATAAGATTGCTACCAAAAAAAACAGAACATTTTATAATGTGCCAATCAGGATAGGTCACCAGTAAAAAACATGAACTACTGGTATAAACTCTTCGACTATATCTAAACAAGCCATTGTTATGCACTACTCCCTCTGTCCCTTAATACAAAGCCTCATTTCTCTTTGGGTAAACCAAAATACAATGCCTCTTTCTATTTAAAGGTTGTATTTTTTGACATTATTATCCTCTTTTTGATGAATTGTCATTTTTTTTTCCTTTACTTTTTTGTACTTTTAACATCAATTTCCAACACTTTCTCTATTTATCTCTTCAATTATTCCTAAGTACTTTTTCTATCTCTCTCTAACCCCACATGTACATATATACTTTTAATCATTAGTTTTATAAAAAATTACAACTTTCTTAATTTCCGTACAGAAAACAAAAGAGCCTTTGTATTAAGGGACGAATGGAGTATTATCTTAAAGAAAAACAATGTACTTCATTTATGCGTAAAACCTTACAATAGGAAACTTTAACTACCCCGAATGCGGCCAAACTTGGACTCTGCCATTGTTTATGCCTCAAATTTAGTTCAGATAAAATTGAGCCACATAAGCACTGAAGCACATAACTGAGTGAGAGCAACTGAGAGATGAATGTTCTGAACTCGGGTTTTCGAGACCTAGTTTATTTTAATTCTTTGTTTTTCGACATCACATTATGTTTGTTTTTTTTAAAAATATTTTTTTGGTCTGGATCATTTCTAAGTTTAGTGTTCGAAACCATGATCAAACATTTGACACACGATGTGGTTATGTGTGCCAACTACACCAATAAAAGAATCAGTCTGGCTAAGTGATTAATCGAAGCCACAAATAACAAGCAAAACATGAAAAAATAACTCCTTGACCCAAGTCCAACAACAACAGTTCACACAATTGTTTTAAGGACAATTTTCCGGCTTAAACTCATGTATGTCATTACAATATATTCTCTCCGTTCTATTAAAATTGTCCTTACAAAAACCTACCCGTTTCGAAACAGAGCTTGCAGAGAAAAATCAGCTCCACATGTTACATAGAATCTTCAAACATTTGCTACATAAATGACATTTGTTTAGGGATCTGAAAATGTACTTTTCCAACATTATTTACATAGTAATTTTCAAAGTTTCACATTTTTAAAAGTCTACTTAGTTGAAGGAATCAAAGTTAGGAAAAGGAATCTAAAATGTCAAACATCAAAGGGTCAACAAATGCAATTAAATCAAAATGTTTGTGATTAACACACGATCACTGGCTAAAAGATCCAACGGCCCGCAAAACCCGCCGCCCAAAATAAATGATAGAAGCACACATCTCAATCCCATAAGAAGAAAAACGTCATTTGATATTTTATACTCCAAAAACAAAACTAACCTGTTAACACTACAACCTTACAGTCTGAACTCTGAAACTGTTACATATTACGTCATAAAACCAACCTCGATCTCCGGGAAATAGTTAATCCTATTCCTCGGGAAATGTTTTAACGAGCATTTTCTGCGGGTGTACCGGAAAATGCTCTTAATACTTAGCTTGGTCATACACCCCGGAATATGATTTAATAGTCGTGTGCACGTTCATATTTGTGTTTTTATGAATACCAAATTTAGCGTCATACCTTTTTAATTACATAAAAGTCAAAAAAATGTATAAAATTTAGGTTGTTTGGGTAATGTTTGTACTCCAATACTTGAGGTGACTAAACCTGTTGTATATAACTACAGGAGAGTGATTAATGTTTTTATTACTCATAATAATAATAGATCTACCGAACTTTAGTAAGCATATAAATATAAACCTAAAAATGAGGCCAAAAGACAAAATAAAAAAGAAACTAAAAAATGGAGGCATTACATCATTGATGATCCAGCAAGGCAAAACACTAGGAAGGTCCCTAAATGGGGACCAATAAAAGCATGGATTATGCCTTCGGAATCTTATTTTCATGAAAGTCCGTCTTACTAATTCGACACTCCCACCTTTTTTTTTTTTTTGGAACTTTTCAGTTTACCTACTTGTTATGGGTTATAATTTTTATTGATCGATGAAGGTGGCAATAAATATTTAATGAAGCTACAAAAATTATTTTATCCTTAAAGAAATCTTGTTACTAGATGACTATTTGACTGTCTTGTGGTGACGTCAAAGTAAAATATATATGGATTAATAAGAAAGAAGATCAAAGTAGCTTTGTAAAAATTGTCGCTTTTTTACGATGACATCATAATTAATGAAAACTTGAAAAGTGTTTCATTAAAATTTTAAATTTACACTTTTCATTTTATGTTTAGCGCAATAAAGTCAAATTAATAAAGTGAACTAGCTCTTTAAAAGTATCAAGCAAGGACATTATACCATACTCGTCTATAATCAAAATAAATAAATGTGTTAATTTATTCAAATTATAGTAAAAATTTCCAAAAAAAAAAAAAAAAAAATCCTAAAAAATCAGATGAATTAGGTGACATTTTCAGCTGAACTGCCCTAATAATTTCTAAGTAGTGACCTGTGTGGTTGGGTATAAAAGGTGGTGCGTTTCATTTTCAGCATTGTTAATAGGATTTTCGGGATTCTGGATTCTTCTTCTCAATGCTGATTTATTTAATTAATTATATTAAATTAAATTAAAGATAAATTACTACTTCGTAAAATAAATTATATGGAAAAAAATGAAATTAAAAAACATGCGTGTTGCCATTTCCGCAAACAAACAAGTTCTAGCCGGCCAAAAACATCATTATTAGTACTCCTCCGTATTTCATTTGTGTTGTGATCTCGCATTGAATTTCGGATCTCTAAATCATGATTTTTAGTTTAATTTTTAATTAATGATATTTTAATTTTATAACTAAAATCTCCTGCCACACTTTATGACGTACGTCTATGTTAATTAATAATTAATGCTAACTTCTTGTTTTATTAACGACTTAATTAATTAATTAATTAATTGGTGATTTCTCCAATGTGAAGGCAGACTCAACGCTAAACGAGACGATGATTAGTGGTACAAAGGTAGATTTGTTATGTACACGTCGGCTTATTTACGGCTGTACTTTTTTACAAGCAACAAAATAACATGTTAACGGTCCATTTAGCAAACAATAAATAACTTGAGTAGTAATCAATAATACTAGTAATGTAATTTTGTAAAGACGTCAAAATTACTTGTTAATTGTCTGTTTAGTAGACAATCTACAATTAGTAATTTATCATATGCACTTGGTATGTATTTTTGTAGGAATATTTTAAAAAATGTCCTAAAATTTGCCTATTCTTGTAATTCAATACTCCCTATACTATTAAATGGTTATATTTGACTACTCATACTCCGTAATTGGTACTCCAATAGAATAAAATTTTATTACGGACAATAATGTTTTTCAATTATCACTGCCTATCAAACCAGACCATAACTAACAAAGCCATCATAAAAAAATTTAAAAAATTGCATAATTAACATCGTGGCAAAATAAGCTTAATGATTACAGACTTACAGTACCCTAAAAGTCTTTGAATAACAAAAACCTTTTCTAATTATATTACCACAAAAAGAAAATTTTACTTTTTACGACAAAAACCTTTTCTAATTATATTACCACAAAAAGAAAATTGTACTTTTTACGGCTATAAATCAACGTTTTTGTGATAAAATCTTAGTTTCCTATTTATCAAAAAAAAAAAAAAAAAAAAAAAAATTCAAGCATTTCCTAATTCTCATCACACTTTTTAGCAATTCCATTATTTTAATATTAACTGGAGAAAAAAAAAATAAAAAAAAAAAAAATAATAATAAAAAAACAAGAAAATGACAAATTGCAAATATCTACGATAATTTGTATGAAAACTACTCAAAGAAAAAAGAAAACGCATAAGAAAAAAGAGTATTCGAATGAAAATTGCTAAAATTAAAATTCAATTAAAAAAAATGAATCAAAAAGATGAAAATTTTGAAAGAAAAAAATGAAGGTTTTTATGCTGTACTTACCTGTATCAGTGATATCACTATCAGGTGAATCTTCTCCTTCACTAACACAGCCATTACCATTACCATTACATTTAACACCATCATCATTATCAACAACCTCTTTCTTGAGATCATTCTTTGCAATCAATTTCTTCTCATCGAGATCATTCTCATCTGCTCTCGATTCCGACACAACAACCTTCTCCCTTTTGGCGGCGGCTTTCCGGAGTTCATGAGCGACATCAGAGATGGTAAAGTATTTCTGCATCTGAAGCACAGGAATCCAGTTAAGCCGTCTCCGATGGATCGCAGAGAAAACGCCGTCGTAATCCGCCGGAATATCGCTGGAGCCGCCGTTGATCTGGACGAGGTGGTGGCAGAGAGCGTCGATGATCGCGTTTGAAGCGGCGAACTCGCCTCTGTACCATTCAATGACTTTGTCTTTTTGTGAAGGGGTTAAGACTCCGGTACCGGTGAATGCCGGTGATATTGCCGGTGCTACTCCTTCTGACGGTGACATTGGTCCCGCCGCCGGTGACATATTGGTCAAACGCAGCGGTTTGGTGGAAATTTGTGTTTTTTTTTTGCTGGAATGTTGGAATGGAATGAGAAAGAGAAAAGGCAAATGGCGAGAAGAGTTTGGTGGGAGGTGTTTTAAGTTTTTTGAGTTTTTTTTTTTTTTTTGGGTTATTTTTCAGGGTTTTGGGGGGTTTTATATAACGGAGTTTTTTTTTTTTTTTTTTTTTTTGAATTTTTTAATTTCGCTTTATTGTTTGAAGAAGTGGGGCCAAGGAGTGACATGTCAAATTTGGAAAGGACATGACGTGGCCAACTTTCAAAGGGAGTGAATTATTTAATTTATTTTAAAAAATAATAAATTTGTTTTGTGAGGGTAGAAAGGAAGGTTCGCTTAGTGAATAGTGGAAGGTGGCTTTTGAGGGGAAGGTAGGGCGGTATAGAAAGTTACGGAATTGTCCTTACTCTTTAGGGTGGGTTTTCTATGTTTTCTTTTTATTTTTTATTTTTTGGTTGGTTTTGTTTTTAGACGAAAGGTAAACAACTATTTAGCAAGTGATCTCAAGACTAAAACCTAAACTATTACAAATAAGGAAAAACAGAAATAATGTGCTTACAAACAGATTAAAATTTTAATGAAACAGCTTAGAGAAACAAAAACAACATAATCTGCTATATTATTAGTAACGCGATATTCATACATAGATATGACCGAAGATAAAATATGGAAGAAGTATTGATTTTCTTCATCGGGAAAGGGATCTTTCGAGGATACTGTGCTCCACGCTACAAAATATTACGGAGTAATAGTTAGTAAGTTATCCTTGGTCATCTATTATAATATTACGTACATTATTTTCAATGGCTAATTTAACCCATTTTGAATGGGTGTGGGAAGTGTAATCAACTTTTATTACCTTGCTCAGCACAATTTCATTTTGTTATGGTTAATATTTTCTCAGTTCAAAGTTAAATCAACTTGTATTCCCTCATTTAATACAATATCTTTCATGTTCGTTCACTTCTTTGTGTCAATATCCTTCCTGTTTCAATTTAATTTAGTTTAGACTACCTTCATCGTCGTTGTTGTTAAAATAGGAAGAACAAAACTAAAAATAAGGTGAAACTAGTACATCAACATGGGTACAAAGTTAACTATCATATGTACAAAGTTGACTATGTCAATTATTCCGGAACAGAGATACAAAGTGAGTATAATTTTTGTGAAACCAAAGAATTATTAAATTCAGGTCAATCATCTAAACTCAAGAGACAACTTGGTTTAAAATAAAAAACTTTTCAGGTGATGTAACTGGTAAATTCTGGATTAGAGTCGGGTATTTAAGTATAATTAATCAAAAATGGTACATTTTACTGGATCCAAATGTCCTTAACAACTTAAGGACCAAATAGATATTTGCCATTTGCCAACCATTTTGCCGGCTCTCGTCACATGCTCGCAAATCCAAAAAATAAAACGTTGCTGAAAAGGCCAACCATTCAATCACATCTCTAGAAATTGACATAAACCTGGCTCATTAAGTACAATCTCTTTATTCTTGTCAAAAAAAAAAAAAAAAAAAAAAAGTACAATCTCTTTATTATAAGAATGACGAATTCAACTTGATTTGTCTTTGTTTTTGTTTTGTCAAATTGGAGGAATGCCAGTTAATCTGGGATAAACAAAATTTGTTTATCATATAGGGGAACTAATACGAGTATTGTCTAATAGGATATCTTTCCATGAAGAAATTCTCCCTTCGTTTTTAAATTACTAATCTTTTAAGATTAAACATGCAAAAAAAGGTAGATAGTTCTTATAGTTAGGGTAATACTCCATCCATTAATTTGACACACTTGTTACTATAGTAATTTAATTTGACCATTAATATATACAGGTTTTTCACCATATACCCCTGAGTTTTTTGTTTATTCACCATATACTCATGAAGTTTATAAAATTCATCATATAGCCTCGAGTTTTCACAAAAGTACATTATATACCCTTGATAACTAATGATTGTTAACTTTGTCAATTATTAGGGTTAATTATGACCCAAAACTACCCTAAATACATTCCTCCACCTCCGAAATCACCCACGTTTCTTTTTCTCACCTCCAAAACCACCCCAAATTTTTTTTTCTCATCCTCAAAATCGATTATACGGATATGATTTTTGAGATTTGGAGTGGTTTAAGGGATAAGACAAAGGAGAGGAGTGATTTCAAGAATGAAAGGAGAGATAAGACAAAGGAGAGGAGTGGTATCAATGCATAATTAATCAAATTCCATTCATCGTGTTGTCATTATAGGTATACGACGAATTTTTGTAACAACTCAAGGGTATATGGTGAATTTGAAAATTTTCATGGGTATGGGTATATGGTGAATAAATAAAAAAAACTCAGGGGTATGTGATGAAAAAACCGTAATAACAAGTAATAAAAATTATTTAAAATTGAAATTATGACACTTTAGTTATATACCTTTTTTGACATTCAAATAAAATCAATTATCTTTCATACTTCCTCCGTTTTTTAATAGTTGCAACACACACTTTATCACGGTATTTAAGGTATGTGGGGTTTACATGATATAATACACTTTAAAATGGGGTGAGTGGTTGTTAAGAGTGTAATTTAGTGGGCCATGTGATTTAAATAAGAGAAATAGTATAGCCCTTTCCTAATATAACTTTTCATTTATGGTGTGTTGCAAGTATTGTGACATTTTCATTTTAAAAAAGTGTTACAAGTATTAAAAAACGGAGGAAGTATATCTGTATAAAACCATAGCCGATAGCACCAATTAGTAAATGAATAGAACAAAGTCATGTAAATAATTTATTCACAGCTAGGGAAAAACTATGTTTACTTTTTTATAATAGAAAATGAGAATTAACAAAAAAAAAAAAAAAAATTGATTGGGAGATAAAAAGTTAGTAGAGTGCCCCACTTTACATGGTGTGAAGATGAAGAGTGAGAAATAGTAAATACTTAGTAGTGGAGTTTGCATCACATGAATTAGATGATCTGAATTGAGTTAGAAAAATTATATAAATTGATTATTTGAGGACGGAGATGAGAGTAATTATTATTTAGTTGAACACAGAAATTCTTTTTCTGAATCTAGATTAAAATCTCATTTATGTACAATGTACTCACCCATAACACTTATTCTTTTGGTGGAAGACATAAGCATGTTGAAAAAAAAAAGTGTAGAAGAGGTTAGAGGCCATACTTTCTGTTGCAAGCACTGAGCTCATGCTACACTCTTATAACTGTATAATTGTATATATATATGTCCAAGGTTTATTTTCTAAAGGTATGACTATTCCTACGATGACATCGTTAAGTTCCATTCTTCACAATGGACCCCTTTTTGTGTATTTTTATTTCCTATATCTAAACCTTTTTGTTTTCTTTTTCGGTGAACTTCTACTATATTTTTCATCAATTTGAATTATTATCACCCAATATCTAATCTCCCCTCAAGTGGTAGTAAATGGTTGAAAATTGATCAATGAAAAGAGATACATACATTAATGAATTGGAATTTCCATAGACATTGGCATACAAATTTCTTTTGCTTGCTTTGCGTACAAATACATTCAGTCATTCATCATATACTAACACCAGCTATATCAACTTTCAAACATGTCATATAGTCATATTTTGTTCTTATATTATCTTTAAGTATACAATCAGACAATTATTATAATGCATTTATCCCAAATTCAAGATAAATTATACAACTATTTCTACTCTGTATTACATTTGCTTTATTCACTATTACAAAAACAATTTATTTAGATTAAATGGCAAGCTATTACTCCATAAAAATCTATTACACCCTAAGCTAGACATTGAGACATATATATGTCACATACTCACATATCTAACAAGATCTTATATTATACTACTACGTTTTGTTGTTAATTAGTATTTCATTTTCAAAATGTACTATCTAATATTTAAAGTCACTACTAATATTTGTCTTAATTCTAGTCATATGTACACCCTACTTATCGTTAGAAGCTAGCTATTTAATTATTATATGATATTAGATGCCCCTTTGACATAACAAGGAGCTTCATTCCAAAAAATTAAATAGGAATCTTAATATATTTATATGTGAGTAGATATATAAGGAAGGGGCAAGAACATTATTAGGTCAAACCCCTAGATATTTTTATTATAACATTTTTTTTTCATTAGTATTAATAAGTAAAACAATTTGGAGGAAAAAAAAACAACTTATCCATTAGCATACAATCCACTCAAATAAGGGTGGAAATGGGCGTAACTCAAATAGCATGGTCTCAATGAATGAACGCACAAAATGAGTGTGACTGAAATGGCATGGTCTCAGTCACTTAACACATGCACTAAATTTTATATCATGCTATCTTTTGCCTCAGAAAAGTACGTTGGCACAAGCTTTGTCTACCATATTCTTACATAAATCTTACAACTATAATTTTAAATTTACTAGCTAGTGATTGAGAATAACAAATGGTTCATTTATCAAGTTTTCCTTGTTTGATAGACAAATGTTTTCCTTGTTTGGTAGACAAATAATGATAAGTTGATCTCTATTATCAAGAGGCAAATCAAGCAACGGATGTCATGGTCACTAAAGAAAGTAGAAGTGTGTCAAAATATGTCGATTTGGTTTTTTTTTTTTTTTTTTTTTTTTTTTTTGTCTTTGCCTCTCAGAGATGTTGTAGGTTGACTCCCGCTAAGGGTCGCAGTTAACCTAAATTTTCTTTTCTAATATAATAAAATAGATGTATATACACATAGCTGCTTTTTTAAGGATCACGTACACATCGCTTAATTATCAAGTTTCCTTGTTTATTAGCAAAAAAAAAAAAAAAAAAAAATAATTAATGATAAGTTGAACTTTGTCATCGTGAGACAAATCGAGCAGTATATTTCATACTTACAAAAGAAAGTATGTCTCAAAAGATTTCGACTCAATTTTCTAATTAAGCACTAAATTGCATGTCAAAAAAAAAAAAAAAAAAAAAAAAAAAAAAAAAAAAAGAAAAAGCATGCATTGCATGTCTCTCAAAACATATGTCGATTCAGTTTTCTTTCTTTCTTTGATCCTTCAATTTTCGATCCTCTGATGTCCTTTATTATCTATAAGCATGATTTAGGTTGACCCTTTCAAAGGGGTTGACCTATTTTTTTCTATCCTTATAAAATACAATAGATGTATGTACCTGTAACTGTTTGATTGAGAATTATTACACGTGACTCACTCTTTGTTTGGTAGATAATTATGAGTGAGATATCGTATATTAGGAGGCAAATTAAGCAGCAGAACACATACCCCGCTCATCAACAAAGAAATTGTAATATGTGCCAAAATATATATGTCGATTTGGTTATCATATTTTTCTTTGACCCCCTCCTCCATCATCCACAAGGATCGATGCGTTAGGTTGACTCTCTCAAATGAGTTGTATTATAACGGATGTGTGCAATGGAATGATTTGGGAATTCACCCTCAGCTCAAACACAACAATACAAAATAAATAGCAAAACACAATAACAAAAGAGACAATGTTTATGAGGAAATTGATTTCCTCCTCTCAAACAAAAATATTGTTTATTAAGTTCCTACAAAATAAGACAATAAATCAGAAATTTTGTCAATTACAGCCATTTAAAGTATTTATTTGTCAATTGTAGCCATTTAAAAAAAAATTGCAAATTGCCATCCAATTCTATCTTACATCCAAACTAATCCCAAGAAAGGTATTTATATTATTTTTTGTCGATTCCGAGCTCAGTTTAGTTCCTTAAGCCCTAAAATGACTCGTAAAATCTCACCAAAGCAAATTTCATGGCAAAAAGAATAGTTGCACACAAATCGATACATCTTTTGATACGTTAAACGAGGCATTTACGTTAATTTCTTTTGCCAATTTCGAGATTAATTTAGATTTTTAAGGACTGAAATGACCCCTAAAATCTTAACGAAACTTTTTTCAGCACGCAAATTGAGGAAAAGATTGAATTGGGTAGCAATTAACAAGTTCTAAGTACGTTACTTTATGGATGCAATTTGCAATTTTCTAAATAAACCTCTTGATAATTTTCCTTCTCAATAAACCATTATTAATTCATCCTCTTTATGATTTTCCTCTTCAATAAACCTATTATTAATTTTCTAGCAAGCCTAAGCCCTCTTATATAGGCTAACCTAGAAACCCACATTAATTAAGATATTTTACTTATTGCTCTCCAAGCCTAAATAATCCTAGATTGATTATGTACCTAAAATCTATCTTGTTTCCTACTCCCTCCATCCCCAAAAGTTCGACCCTTTTGGCATAATTTTAGTCCCAAAATGATCGATCCATTTGCATTAAAATGCCCACCAATTTACAAAAATATTTATGCAAAATTAGCTTTCTCATATAAAATTTTGTTTTTTCATGTATTTTTAATACTTTCTCTCTCTACTTTTTTACAAACCCCATGTATATTTATCTTTCCAATATAATTTTACTTCTTTTTATTTAACTTTCTTAATACCCGTAAAATCAACCCAAAAGGGTCGTTCTTTCGGGGACGGATGGAGTAATTATAAAGCTCATCTAATTAGGAAAACATAAAAGAGGGAAATAAATAAAAGATATATCATATCTATTTTCAAAACAAATCTCGTTGGTATTTAGTAAGTTTAGTTTATTTCCTAACAAACATTCCCTTAATTAAACTTAACTTCATACCATCCACATGTACCAACAACCCTTTTTCCTCTAGTTGGGCTTGCAACCTTACAAACCTCCCCTCAAGCCTAACATGGCTTCCAACGAACTCCATCAACTCGCAATTTCTGCCTCCCCTCGAACTCGAACTCGAACCTATTCTTACATCTATGAAGTGATTTCTCTCGTACCTTTTTGGAAACTCCAACTAGTGATTTTATACACCGGAAAAATCACAAGAACACCATCAAACCGACATTAGTTTTTGAGGCCAAAACTATAAACCCTCCAACATGTAAGTTTTTAAAAGACAAAACTACAAACCCTTTAATTATGCCTTCAACTATTGTCCCAACCACAAATCTCGATACCTTCACCGTACTTTGCCTTAACGAGTAACTATTTGATTGAGAATATGAAGTTGATTATATTAGTTATCAGGAAGAAATTCATGGCACGATCACAAAAAGAATTGAAGTATGTGCCAAAATACCTTGATTTGGTTTATTTCTTTGACCCTTCAATCTCCGGGGTTGACTTTAATTAAGATCGAAGTTAACCTAAATTTTCTTTGCTTATAAGAGCATCTCCAATGGTATAATTGTAAGGACTTACTTGCAATATAAATAAAGTTCCTAGCTACATGCTTATCATTTGAAAACAAAAAATTGAGCAACATGCAAGCTAATGTAGCCCAAACAAGCTATAATAGAGTAGGTCCTTTATATATAATAAAAAAATAATTTTTTTGTTATTAATAGTCGATGATATATCATGTACATATCTTAACTTATATATTAAATAAAAAGATACTCTGTATTATTAGAATCATCCATGAAAATAATAATTTAAGATATATTAATGACTAGTATCAATTATATTAAAAGAGAAATTTGGAAAGAAAAAATAGGTGACACATATAAATTATATATAAATTTTTTTTTAACCACAAAATGACACATGTCATATAAGATTCGCCTTTAGGGCCGCCTGTTCCGATTTATTGAAAACAACTTAACTGAAGTGAGCTGAAATGAATTGTTTATGAGAGAAGAAAATTAGGAAATGAACTGAACTTAACTGAAATTAAGCTGAATAGAGTAGGTCCTTTAGGGGCTGTTTTGATTTATTGAAAACAAACTAACTAAACTAAATTGAACTGAACTGAACTGAATTGAGCTGAATTGAATTGTTTATGAGAGAAGAAAATTAGGAGCTGAGCTGAATTGAAATGAACTTAACTGAATTGAAATTAAGCTGAACAGAACAGACCATTAGTATATGTTTATTGATAGATGAAAGCATATGCAACTATTTGGTTGAGAATCACACGTGGCTCGTTGTTTTGGAACTCCCCCTATTTTTATTTTTAATAGATGAATCACTTTGACTTTTGTTAATTTAACATATAAATATAATTATTACTCCCTCTGTCCCTTATTGATAGTCCCTTATAACCAATTTTAAGTCCCAAAAGGATAGTCCCATTTGCTTTTTTCAAGTACTATTAATATCAATTTTTTATCAAAATTCTCTCCAATTTACAACAATATTTGTGCAAATTTAACTTTTCCCATGTAAATTTTGTTTTTCCATATACTTTTATTACTTTCTCTCTCCACTTTTTTTATACCCAATGTAAATTTACTTTTTCAATGTACTTTTACTACTCCCTCCGTCCCCAAAAGTTCGACCCTTTTGGCCTAATTTTAGTCCCAAAATGATCGACCCATTTGCATTAAAATATCCACCAATTTACAATAATATATGTGCAAAATTAGCTTCCCCATATAATTTTTTTTTCACGTATTTTTATTACTTTTTATCTCTCTACTTTTTTTTTTTACAAACCTCATGTAAATTTATCTTTTCAATATACTTTTATTTCTTTTTATTTAACTTTCTTAATACCCACGAAATTAGCCCAAAAAGGGGCATTCTTTCGGGGACGGAGGGAGTACTTCTTATTTGTTTTATTAATTCCCGTGAAAATTGTCCATAAGAGACTATCATTAAGGGACGGAGGGAGTATTTTTTAAAATGTTTTTGGAATAATCACAATGCATATTTTTTTTAAAAAATATCAATTTTATAATTTTATTATTAATGTACGATACAAGATGTAAATGGTCAAAAATGTGTATTGACATGTTTGGCAGTAATTATAATGTGACAGTTTGTCTTGTGAGTGGTCGTTTATAAAAGAAACAAGTAACCCCTATAATAATGGCCGAGTAATCCCAGTATTGCTAACCGAGTAACTCCAGTAATACTGATCGATAGTAACCTCTATAACATTGACCAAGTAATTCTATAACACTAACGAATTACCCCTGTAGCACTGATTAAGTAACTTCTTTTACACTAATGAAGTAACTCCTATAATAATTGGTCTTACGGTGTGGTCGGCCACATATATAAAAATTTGTGATAATCTACTTATTTAAAAGCAGATGGAGTAGTGGCTCATAATGAGAAGTTGATTTTAGTTGTTAGGAGATAAATCAAGCAACGGATTTTATGGCTTGGTCACAAAAGGAAATATGTGCATTGTCAAAATATGCCAATTTAATTACTTTTATTATTACTAGTTTTGTGCCCCGTGCGATGCGCGGGTTATTTGTTGAATTTTAAGATAAACCTTTTTATCTATTACCTCCTTTTCATATTTTTTGCAATTTTGTGGTATTATTTGTGAGATATAAAATATTTTAAAATTGTAAAAAATATAAAACAAAGGTAGTTAAATATATACGAATTATATTTTATTTGAATTTTCTACTCATGGATTAATAATCACTTGACAATCATACTTGTAAAATAAAAAATATTTATCACTCATAAAGATATGTGGGTGGTTTTAACAAAGAGTTTGGGTTGATAGTTCTTGAAAGTGATCCAAATAGAATGGTAAGAGCAATTAGAAGAAATCAATTTGGAGTTGCACCTATTTTCATATTATTGGATAAAATTTCTAAAATAAGTTGTGATTTAAATGTCTTTAATTTTATCTAGATGGGAGATCAATATGAATTCAAAATACTTATGTATGATTTCCTCCAAAGTCTTCAAATTTTGGCGGATCTAGATTTAATTTTTCTAATATCTGTAATGTAGAGTTTGAAATACTTGTTATTTTGTTAAGTCGCTTATTAAAATATATAATAGAAGTAAATGGATTTATTTTGAAGTAATGATATTATGATAATAGAATAATAAATTTATAAGATAATTATGGAACCGTCGGTCTTGTGTGTGGCTGGCCACACCATGTGGCCGATTGTAATAAGAATAAAATAATCCTTATAACACTAATCGAGTAATAATCCCTATAACACTGACGAAATAACCGACCAAGTAATCCCTATAACACTAAATAATCCTATAACACTGACCGAGTAACCCTTATAACACTGACAAAGTAACCCCTATAATGCTAACCAAGTAAACCTATAACATACATTATTGACCGCTTAAACCTTAAACACTGACGGAGTAACCCCTATAACCCTAACTAAGTAATGTTTGTAACACTAACTAAGCAACCCTCACTATGGCTAGCCACATATAAGAATATGTGATTATTGAAAGTTATAATTTAACATTTTTTTTAATAAACTTATACATAGTAAGTTAAAGAAAGCAAATATTAAAGTAGAAAGTTGTGATCTCTTTTCACTATCTGGACATTTAGAGGAAGGCTGGTTGCATGTTAAGACTTAAGAGAACGGTTTTATATACTAATAGGTCTCTTTGATATAAAACTCTAAAAAAAAAATTTATCCTATTAAATATGTCCAAATTTTATTGAAAATAAAACTCTAAAAAAACTTTTTTACCCTAATAAATCTATCCAACTTTTTTTATCTTGTTCAAAAAAATTCAAAAAATCGTACATGTCATACGTTTAATTAATAAATCCATCCAACTTTCTTTATCTTCTTTTATCCTTCTCCCTTCTCTTCTTTATTATCATCTATAAGGATGCAAATCATGCAATAACCAAATTGAACAAAAACAAGCTAGCCAACTAATAATGCTACATCTACTCACTAGATGGATAACTTACTACTTAGAGCAACTTTAATGGTTGAGAAAAGGAACATGCTTGCAAATATTAGAAATTCCAAGCTAAGCTGTACCGTACTATTGTTGCACATCATGTTGAATAGCTTTAGCGAGAAGTTAAGCTTTGTGGGGCTAAACAGTTTGGCAAATCGTAATTAATTAAATAAATATTATTTTAATTATATTAAACAAATTTATTAACAACTAGCCTAACCATTAGAGCAAATTAAAAAGTAGATAAAATTGTTATAGCTTGAGAAAATGACATGACATATCAATAAATAAGCCAACCATTGGAGTTGATATTATAGTCCGTACAATAATATTTGTAATGCTAAGTTAGATTCCATACACACTACCATACATTATTTATCTCTATTAAACATCGAAAATTTATTCGGTATAATTACTAAAATATGAACCAAGATTTTTCGAAGCTAACCGTATAGCACAAGATGTAAAATGTAGTAAAAAAAAGATATCAAAAATATCATTTCACTTATTGGTCTCATACGTTTAAATGACTTAAAAAATAAGGGTAAATAAGTTTTTATATATATATATATATATATATATATATATATATATATATATATATATATATATATATATATATATATATATATATATATATATATATATATATATATATATATATATATATAAGGGCTAATAATAAGTTCTAGTAATATAAGATGAGGGTTGATTAATTCAAATTATAAAAGATAAGGTTTAATGAAATTCAATAAAGTGTAATAACACGATCTAAAAAGGTCCAATAAAATGAGATAATATAATATAAGGGTTGATAAGTTCAAATAAGATAGTATAATGGTTAATAAGCTCAAATAAGATAGTTTGATCCGGACTAATAAAATAAGTGAAATTCAGGTAAAGAAACACTCTTAAAAGAGTTAAAACGCAATGTATGTAGGCCCTATTCTTTTGAGCTTCTAGGTAGAGCAGAGCAGAATTCAACAGAGTAGAGTAGAACAGATTGAAGCAGAGCAGAATAGAGCCGAGCCGAGCAGAACAGAGCAGATTTCATTATTATTATTATTATTATTATTATTATTATTATTATTATTATTATTATTATTATTACTACTACTAATACTATAATAATAATAATAATAATAATAATAATAATAATAATAATAATAATAATAATAATTCTCTCGTTTAGGGGTGATTAGGGTAGGAGTGGTTAGGGCTTCCACGTCATTTTTCCGAAAGCTTCTCCGGCGCGGGGTTAGGTCAAACGAAGGGTACGGCTACCACGTCCTTTTCCGATCGAATTTGTGTCGAAGTGAAGTAGTTTCAGGGCCTTTCGGGGACAGTTTCTTGGCGAAATTCAGATAGTTTCGAGTCGATTTTCAGGATATTTACTAGGCACTAATAGGACCGGCGTGGGCTTCCTTTTTCCGGCAGCATTAAGGCGTTTTTCGGTGTCCGTTTTCTGGGCAATTTGGCGTCTTTTTTGGTCTGATTTTTGTAAGGCTTCGAGACCTTATCTGGCAACTATTCAGACGAATATTCCGGTTGTTCCCAGGCCTAGCAAGTCCTACGGCGGTGACTCGGCAGCGGGACAGGTTGCAGGCGGTTATAGGCTCGCTTTTTCGGCGATAATTCAGGTGCGGTTTGGGGTTAATTTCAGGAGTAATTATGCTCTGTTCTTAGGCGGCTTAGCGTTTGTTTTAGCTACGTTTTTGGTCTAGTTTTTGGGTTGATCGGGTGCAGTTTTTGGCGGTTATTTAGGGTTGTTTTGCTGCAGTTTTAAGGCGGTTTCTGTTGCGTTTCTGATGGCTGTTTGCAGGCGGTTTTTGGGTAGTTTCTGGTGGCTATTTTCGGGCGATTTTGGGTGCATTTTGGGTGCAGTTTCTCGTTGCTTCATATCAATTTTTTTTTGGTGTTTTTAAGGTGGTTTCTGTTATAGGTTGTTGGTTTTTGTGTCTTGGGTTTTTTGGTGTTTTTTGCAGCTGGGTTCTATTGTAGTTTTTGGTGGTGGCTGTGTAAAGCTATGTCGGCTGCCCGGGTGCAGTTTCATTGCCCCTTTGTGGGTCTTAATGGTTGTCAAGATGGAAGAGGCAATGGACTTACTAAAAGTTCCCTTATCAAGCATCTTTCTGATCATCATTTTTGTATTGGTGCGCGGGACATCACACGACATTCTCTTTCTTCTAATTTGGCTGTTTATAATGAGGCTGAAGTTACTTTTTCGCGTATGGGGATTTGGTTATGTGGGGTTTTCTTCAAAACGCATACACATCGTACTAAGTGTCGTCATAGTGCGAGTGAGTTTGTGTCGCCCCCGGATGAAGGAGATAGTATTGTTCATTTTGTGCTTCATGGTTTCTCCAAGCCGCAAGCTCCCTCTTCTCCGACTCAGCTTGGTCGCATGGGTGGTTTGGTGCACGATCAACATTGTGGTTTTGATGTGGCTCTTCTTGATTGTTTGTTCTCCAAGGGGTATCGTACCGTGAAGTCTATACCTCCCAAGTGTCGTTTTTGGTTTTCTCGGGTTCTGAAAGGTGCTCTTGATAAAGTGATCTCTAGGCCTGATGATATTTTTTGTTGGGTCTCTTTGTTGGTGTTACCTCTTTGCACCCTTAAAACCTTTCGCCCTCGGAGCAGCTCTGAGTCTAGGTCTTCGGTAAGGCGTCAACATCAAAAAGAGAGTATTTCCCGAGCTATTTGTTCTTGGAGTGCACCAGGTGGTAATTTGCAGCTTGTGAGGGATACTTTGGCAGAGGATTCTCCTTCTTTATCAGTGGTTGGTGATGAGGACCTTGATTTGGAGGAGCGTAATATCAAGCAATGTCATAGGAAGATTTGTGATGGCCATTACACTGCTGTAGTCCGGGTTCTTTCTTCTTCAGGTGTTGCTCCTTATAATGACGCCACTCTCGCAGATTACAGTCTAAACACCCTACTTCTCCAACCCCATCCTTGCCTGATATACCTGTTGATGGCCTTCATCTCGTTACTACTCTTGCTGTTGTTTTGGATCGGATTAAGAGTTTTCCTCGTGGCACATCATGTGGTAGGGACGGTTTACGTGCTCAGCACCTTATGGATTGCTTGAGTGGTGCTGCTGTGGCTGTATCATATGAGTTAGTTGACTCTATTTCTGGGGTGGTCAATCTCTTTTTAGCTGGAAAGTGTCCTATGGAACTAGGAGAGTATATTGCAAGTGCTCCTCTTACACCACTTGTCAAGCCCGGTGATAGTATTCGTCCTATAGCTGTGGGTACTATTTGGTGGCGTCTGGTTTCGAAGGTGGGTGCTGTTATGGTTGGCCAGTCTTTAGGTAATTACTTTGATGGTCTTCAGTTTGGCGTTGGGGTTTCTTCAGGTGGTGAGGCAATTCTTCATGCTGTGAATCGATTGATTGAGGATTTTGGTTCTGAAGTTGGTCTTTCTATGTTATTGGTGGATTTTCAAAATGCCTTCAATCTTGTTAATCGTACGGTCATGTTGCGTGAAGTCCGTCATCGTTGACCGGGCATTTCACAATGGGTTGAATTCTGCTATTCATATCCAGCCAGATTGTATTATGGGGACCAATCCTTATGGTCGTGTCAGGGAGTGCAGCAGGGTGACGCCCTTGGTCCTCTTCTTTTTTCTTTGGTTTTGCAGCCCATGGTTTGTAAAATTAGAGATGATTTTGACTTATGTCTTCAGGCGTGGTATTTGGATGATGACACTGTTATTGGTGACACTTTGGTGGTGGGGAAGGTTCTGCAGTTGATTATGGAGGAAGGGTCTCGTTTTGGGTTACATCTCAATGTGGAAAAAACTAAAGTTTTCTTGCCTTCAGAGGACCCTCGAAGCAAGCTTGTGGGTGTATTTTTGCTTAATATTGCTCAACCTTCTCATGGTGTCAAGTTGCTAGGTGGTCCCGCTAGTTCTGATCCCGGTTTTGGAGGTAACCTTGTGCTGCAAAGGGTGTCCAAGACCATTGCTCTAATGGATAGGGTTGCTAACCTCGGTGATCCTCAGTGTGAGTTGTTGTTGCTTAAGGCATGTACCAGAGTTTCTAATCTCTACTTTGCCTTGCGTACTTGTCCTCCTATTACTTTTGAGGTGGCTCAGCGCACTTTCGATGAGGCTCTTCAATCTTCCTTGGAGCGTATTGTTTCTGCTTTGGGATCTGGGTTTGGCGATTGGCAGTGGCGGCTTGCCACCTTACCATTTGTATTTGGAGGACTTGCTGTTTATTCCGTAGGTGATGTTCGTCATTATGCTTTTCTTGCCTCTCGGTTACAGTCTGCTGGTTGCAGACAAAGCTTCTCCGGCATGCTGGCGTTGATGGCCTTGGTCGAGCCTTCGCGGATGCATTGCTTCTGTTCAATGGAACGATTGGGTCTAACATTTTGAGAAATCCTAGTGAGGTCGTTGCCCCTAAAGTCATGAAGAAATTGGCAGATATATATTTTACAAAGGTTACCGCATCTGCAGAATCCACTTTCTCTTTATCTCCTCGTCAATCAACATTGTGGAAATCGCAACAGGGAGATCACACCTCTGCTTGGCTTCGGGCGGTTCCTATTTCAGGGTTGGGTCAGACGACGAACGCAAAGGCTTATCGATATGTATTGTGCTACCGCTTGGGTATTCCTTTATTCTCTATTTCGACGTCGTGTGCTGCTTGTTCAAGGGTTTTCACTGGGGATATTTTCGGTGATCATGCGGTATCGTGTGCTGGTATAGTTGGTATTAAACATCGGCATAATGTTGTTCGGGATACTCTTGTTAATGTTTGATGTCGATCTGGGATTTCAGCTCGAAAGGAGGTTGACATTGGGTTGTTTGGAGGGAACGACGGGGCCCTTAGACCTACAGATGTGTTACTTTATTCCTTGGATCGTGGTCGTGATGTCTGTGTTGATTTGACAGGGTCTTCTCCTTTGACACAGTCGGGGCTATCTGACTTTGTTCCTGGACGGGTTGTGCTTGATGCAGCTCATCGGAAGCGGGTCAAGTATGAGTCTAGTTGTCGAGCAATTGGGTATGGATTCCTTCCCTTCTCATTTTCTTCGCTTGGGGAATTAGACAAGGAGGCTATTGCGTTGCTGAAGCGGGTACAGAAGTTCTCGTTGACTCAGGACATCGGGGCTCGTGCTGCTGCTCATATTTTTACTAGGATAAGCTTTTTTATAGCTAGAGGAGTGGGGGCCCAGATTGTATCTCGGCTTCCCACTAATTTTTTGTAGGTTGTATGACTTTATGTGTTTTTGAGATATAATAATAATATAATAATAATAAAATAATAGTAATAATAATAATAATAATAATAATAATAATAATAATAATTGTAACACCCTAGAAATTCCTTTCATTTAAAATACCTGTTTTGCTCTATTTAAAACTCAAAATAGGAAAATCTAAGACATTATCACCACCGTGAAAACGGCTAAGGTAACTATCACACAGCGGAAGACTATCTTTAAAAACATTCAAAACGACTCAACTTAAAAAGTCAACCAACGGAAGTAAAGTCAAACCAAAGTAAAACAAAGTCAACCTACAACTTGGAACCATTGTAGGCCCTTAACAAAACCGTACCAACTAAAAACCTTTGCGTTAGTCTCACAAACATAATATAATAAAATAATGAAAGCAATAAATACATCATAGACTTATGAAAACTAGTATGATTTGCTCTTCACTCATGCCCATCATGAATATGCTTCATCACCTGAAAAATTTCTCTCTACTTGTTTCCACTACTCTCCATTAAAAATGGGTCATCATAGGGCCAAGGTAAAGACAAGGCTAACAAACACACAAACACACAATCAGCAAAGCTGAGTACATAAGCGTATTTAAGCACACTAACATGCTTTCACCTATCAACACACAACTTACCTCGTTGCACCTGTTTACAAGCACGCAACATACAACAAGACTTCTCCACTATGTAATTAAATAATTTATTTAGCATTAATTACGCATCGAACGGGTTTCCCCCCTAACCTGCCCCAATAAAGGGGTACTAACACGGGAGCTAACCATGCCAGTATAAAATAACCACTCGTAAGTGGCGGAATTCCTGCACATAATAATAAAAGGAAAATACAGCGTCCTGTACTCCCAGTAGAAGTTATGGTTAAATATAAAACCCCATAACTCCCCTCATATGTTCATACTCAAGGTGTATACGTTCCAAGAGTTTTGGTGCGTAATCTCTTTCACTTTACGTTATTTACATATTATTAAACTTGGTGATGACTCTCAAATCATAACATAATCAAACATTATAATTATCCAAACAATTAAACATTCCAATTTAATTCTTGAATAATTAGTGACCACATAATATTTAATATTGAATTCTTTTTAAATCTAACTCGGTGTCAAAAACACCTTAATTGGTAATGCGCCACAATTCCTATCCCTCGGTGTTAGAAACACCTTAAGTGCACTAAGGCACCAACATATAATTTATTCCTCATGTACATTGACACTTACATAGCTCCTTCTCATGCTTATAGCATCAATAAAAATTATATGAACCATAATAAAATTCCTTTTTAATATTCCAAACCAAATTAAATATTTAGTTTAATTAAACATGCTTCCTATCATGCCATAAATAAAAGTGTGGTTCATATTCAACATGCCAAACGATTATTTTCCAATCATTAATCAATCACAAATAAATCATGCTTCATAATTCAATCACCAATATCAACCAATTCACAATTTCCCATCATAATCTAGCATGATACTACTTGGGATTAAATAATCAAGCCTAGCATGTTACTACATCATCAAAAAATATGCTAAGTACGCGAACGTACGTACCTCGTATACGATCTTAAAATCGCCACAACTAATAGAACTCGCTTACTTCAAAATCTCCTACAAACTAAAATCATAACATGGCATTAGAATCTACTCCACACAAATTTTCAGCAATATATACTCTTATTAAACCACTCATTATTTAATTAAAACAAGCTGAAAATTAATTTAAAACCTCATACTTTAATCCCAATGGGTAGTCAAAATTCCTTCAAGAAACTTAATTTTTAGCATACTAACAAAATTCCAGCAATATTAATTAATGAAAACTTGCTGTAATTATACTTTAAAACCCTTAAATTAAAGGTTTAAACCACCCAAATCATATTCCTTTAATAATCAATTATTTATAAATCTAGGGTTTCAAAAATTGGGGCTTTTAATTAGATTAAAAATCTGAAAATTAATTCACATCATACTTAAAATCAATTATCATAAAACCATAATTTATAATTATATTTAGGATTAAACACAATAAAAATAAAAAAAATAAAAAAAATAAAAAAAGAATAATAATTTTTTTTTCGAGAGGGAGGCCGAACAACAGCACCACCACCACGGCATGGTTGCTGGCCGTTGTGCTGGTGGTTGTGGTGGCGGCTGATGGTGTGGTGGTGGTGGCCGGTCGTGCAAAAAGGGGAAGGGGAAAAGAAAGAAAAAGAAAAGAAAATAAAGGAGAAGGGAGAGAAAGTTTATATTGGATATTCTCCACTCTGGGCAAAGTTTAATTAGCCCAAGTGTTGAATATTTATACGCCTTTCTCTAGAAATCTTTCATACCTAAACTTTTCCTTTTTAATCTTTTCTAATCCCTTTTCTAATAAAACTTTCCTAAATTAAATCCCAACTTAATAAAATAATTAATTAAATAAAACTTCCTTTTTATAAAATATTCGCAAACTTATTTAAAATAAATAATTAAAATGCCATAAATAATTCATTTCAAATTATTTAAATACCTCATAAAATACTTATTTAAAATAAAATACGTATAAAAATACGGGGTATTACAATAATAATAATAATAATAATAATAATTATTATTATTATTATTATTATTAGTATTATTATTATTATTACTACTACTACTACTACTAATACTACTACTACTACTACTACTACTAAGACTACTACTACTACTATTATTATTATTAATATTATCACATTATTATTATAATCATTAAATATTATTATTAAATATTAATTATTATTATTATAATAATTATAATAATTATAATAATTATTATTTTTATTAAATATTATTAATTATTATTTAATTATTATTATTAAAAATTAATTATTATTATTTTTTATTATTATTATTATTAAAAATTAATATTTAGTATTATCTTTAAATATTAGTTATTATTTTTAAATATTAATTTTTATTATAAAAAATCAATTATTATTATTATTATTAATTATTTTTTATTATTACTATTATTATTATTTTTTTATTATTATTAATAATATTATAATTATTAAATATTAATTATTTATTATTATTATTATTATTCTTATTAAATATTAATTTTTAATAATATTATTAGTATTAAATATTAATTATTTATTATTAGTATTATTATTAAATATTAATTTTTAATAATATAATTATTATTAAATATTAATTTTTAATATTATTATTACTAATAAATATTAAATATTTATTATTATTGTTAAATATTAATTATTATTATTATTGTAATAATTCAATATTAATTATTATTATTATTAAATATTAATTATTTATTATTATTAAATATTAATTATTATTACAATAATTCAATATTAAGTATTATTTTTAAGCAGAGTAGAGCAGGGCAGGGCAGAGCAGAGCAAATTGAAGCAGAGCAGAGCAGATTTCAGCAGCTCTGAGCAGAGCAGAGCAGCTCTACAGAACGGGGTCGTAGTTTGTAACGTACTCCTTGTGTGTAGCTGGATTGCTTCAAACATGACCTAAAATTAAAGCAACTAAGCAAGTCATGTTATATTGCCTGAAAAACCACCGTTAATAATTGCATGATATGATCTTATGAATGATTTAATTTAATGATACATACTACACTTATAGGTCCACTCAGATCATCTCTCTAGTACATAAGTGTACCTTCCCTATGACCCTATCACTACACTCTTAAAAAAAAAATAATAATAAAAAAAAAAAAAAAAAAAAAAATTAAAGCAGGAATCAATATGTAGAAACTAATTTCAACTGGTAAATTAAACTTTATTTATCTTAAAATCAATTTATAATAAGTAATAAGAAGTTATATAACATGAAAAGTTTGTATAATATATTAGTTATGCACTAAACTATTTTTACACGTAAAGACAATTAGTTTTAACTCACGTTGCATGTGGTCTTTAGTCATTCAACAATTCCTTTTACACATAAGCCTATCTTTCTCCTGCAATCTAAGAAGTCATAACATCATAAATGAAAGGAAATTTTCACTTTTGCTACCCCTAAAACACATCTAAGTCACTTTTGCTACCCATTTAAATTTTATTTTTATTTTGCTACCACTAAAAATGACATTGTTTTAATTTCACTACCAGTAGACGGAATCTGTTAATTTTGCCGTTTGAGGGCCCCACAAAGTTAAGTTACCTTCCTTATCTTCCTCTCTCTCCTCGAATCTAATCCTCTTCCAACCTTCTCTCTCCATTGAATACTATCAACCCCCAACTTTAACTCCATTGAAGGTTGGGTTAATTTTTTTTTTTTTACCACGAATCTTTCTCAGCTCTTTACTCTGTCACCATCTCCAACTCTCTTTATCTCAACTTTTCTACAATTTGAAGCTTAAACTTGTGTGCGTGGAAGGTTTTTACTGGGATAACGAAGCAGGGGAAGACAATCAGCTGCGAGGAAGCGTCATCTCCATTGTTGGAAGCTGTTGATTTGCCTGACAACAGCGTATTGGAAGGTACGAACTTTAACTATTTATAATGGTCCAACAATGGTGGTAGTTTCGCAATCTGTTTCGAGGGAGAGCCCCTAATGAATGACATTATAGCTTGCAATTCACCCAAATTTGACATTAATTACATTCTTAAACAGATTATATACCAACCCACAACATCAATTTTAAAAATACAAATCCCAACTTAAAAGCCCTAATTAAAGATAAGATAAACCCTAATTCAATCGCATAAAATAATTATTATGCTAAATTACAAATGCTAACCTTAGAATCGTGTCGGAATCAAATTACTTTGTGAAATTCTACAGCAAATTTTGTTTTCAATTGCAGGAATTCGATTTCAGTGGGTTAATCTTTGAGAAAGAATTGAAAGTTGGAGCAATTAGGTATAAAACCATTATTTATATAATGGGAACTGATAAAAGAGTCGTTGAAGTGGGCCCCCAAACGGCAACAGTAACAGACGTTGGCTACAGGTAGTGAAATTAAAACAATGTCATTTTTAGTGGTAGCAAAATAAAAATACAATTTAGATGGGTAGCAAAAGTGACACCGATGTGTTTTGGTGGTAGCAAAAGTGAAAATTTCCTAAATGAAACATCTTTCAAACTTCCAACTTGAGTTCAAATAAATAGCATCAATCAGCCGCCTCTTAAAGTAATAATTTTTTCCGGACATCTTACTCCATATTAAATTTCGAATCCTCCTCCATCTTATGTCAATTAATTCAAATCATAATAGATTGATATCATACTATCATGACATGCATTCTTGTTATATACCATGAAAAATGTGGAAAGTTATTCTATCTTCTATTGCCTTTTGCCTTTAGAATATTTATTTTAAGCTTAGGTTATAGCTTGAAGTACAAGACTCTAGTTCAATTATACATGGAAGCTAATTCTCTGCTACAAAACTTTATATTTTTGCATTATATGTTGTTCCTTTTTTAATGAAAATGTCTATTGTACAATTTCCTGGTTGTACCTTTTTTTTAGTACTAGATGGTTATATGTTTGACAACCATCTATCTTTAAATTAAACCTGTTACACTAAGGTTGCTCCATTATTAAAAATGGATTCATGGACGGCATTAAATTTGCTTTAATCCTTTAATATTATGTTTTCTTCATGCAACTAAATAAAGATAGAAGAAATAAAGACCAACTCTTTAAAATGAAAACTGATGAATACGGAGTAGTATGGATCAATTTTAGTGGGGCGGAATGAATACAAAGAATTTCATCTGTTTTGATTCTAAAGTGAGTTAATCACCGAGTACGGACTACGGAGTAGTAAAGAGGTAAAATAACCTAAAGAAACTGCTTCGAAGTTCAAATTAAAGCCGACTAACGAAAGAGAAGGAAATTAAAGAAGAAAAGTTTCAACTGAAAAGTTGGTGACTAAAAAGATGTTTGGTGTCTTATTCCCTAATTTTTATGTAAGGCTAAGGGTTCTTTAAGTGGTTTACTTCCTAAAAAAAAGCTGAATTACATGTGCCACCCATTTTAATGAATATATATGTTTATGTTTAAAACCATATACTTCTAATGCCTAAGTGAATAAGATTACAAAAGAGACTAACATTTAAGACACCAACTAATTAAAATCAAAGGTGTCGTTAATTAACAGGCAATCTTTTGACTAATTAGTTACTAATCAAGGGGTTTAATGCCCCATTATAGTTCATAAATTTATTAGGTTATAGTATACCACAATCTCACTCAATATCTGATACGGAGTACAATATATATCATCAATATGTGGACATTATAACTAGTGTGAATACTTATTAAAGTCTTAGCGATAATACTTAAGATATTTAGAGTTTATATACACTATTGTATCTATTACGCATACATTTAATAATGTTTATTCTAATCAATCAATTTGGTGAACTTAGTTGTCGCTCGTAAAAAAAAAAAAAAAAAACAAAAAACAAAACAAAACAAAAAAAAAAAAAAAAAAAAAAAAAAAAAAAAAAAAAAACCTATCACATTACCTATTTTTAATGCAATCGAGTTAATAAATTTTATAACAAAAATCTAGTGCAAAATTTCGTTCATATCATTGTCTTCAGTCTTCAGTCATTGAGAATGCGAATATCATTTGGTGGTTGTTATGTTGTGGACTTAAAGGTGATGAGGTAGTAAACAATCCCAACTTCTCCAAAAACTAAGCTATAAGAATAATTTTTATGGTAAAAGTGTGAAGGCATCTAATGTATGACATAAATAGGGAAGATAAAAAGAGCATCTTTAGTAGATAAAAGTGCACAAATTAAACTTCTTTGAATGATATCCAACCAAAGAAAGTCACCGCACCAACACCCCGTGTGTTAGGTTGTTTTTAAGGTCACGGGTTGCAACGCTCTCCTCTAGCTCTTTCACTTTTGCCTTTAGGCGGTGAAAGTGTGGAACTAAAAATTGTATTTCGGCTTGAATAACCTTTCTATTTTATAGAATATATATATGAGCAATCAAAATAAATAAATTAATTGGAGTTATTATATTTTTACTAGAAATCACTACGTATTATTATAATATATTATGTCTCTACGAATTTACACTCTGTACCATCCATTTACTAAGATTAAAGTGTATAGTCTTTGTAAATTAAACAAATGAGAAAAGGTAGAATCATTATTTGTAATATTTTGTTCATAATGGTAAACAATCTATATATTTGAAAACGAGTTAATTTTTAACACAAATTGTGAGTTTGCAGTTTACTCGTCATAATAGTTACTCCGTATTAGATAACAGCTTTTAAAATAGAAGCTTTTAGACATAGTTTCCCCTTCCTATGTTTTTCATATGGTAATTATATGGGTAAAGTGTCATACATTTACTTTAATTTCTATGACATTTAATTATAATTAACTCTATAATGTCATATGATATTTTACTTTGTGTGTTTCTCATATGGTACAACATTAATTATTTAAAACTTTGTACAGATAATTTCTATCTAACCATGTTACATGCTATTGTTGTATTTATTTATCCTTTAAAATATTTTATAATTTGATGAAAGTTAACATAAAAGTTGTGCTAATAATGTCAAAAAATAAATAAATAAAAAATCTCCAGCCGCATAATCAACGTTAATCAATGAACATAAATTAACAACGCACTAAATGCATTTTTCATTCGTCATGCTCACTTAGCTTCTAAGTTTTGACAATTAATCAGTTGGAAAGTCAAAAAGTCATTAAGGTTCATGGGGTGTTAGCCAACTCTCCATTATATAAGACATTTATGTTCCTCTTATCAATATGTATGTATGGAGTACATAATTCACAATCTCTAATACCCTATAAGTATTATATATTGATATTTCATCTATAAAATCTTGATTCTATTAATCTTTATTATATATAAGCACGAATTAAAAAGATGTAAAAGTTATCATGTGGATTAAGCTAAAGTAATTTACGTGATTACCATATTTTAATATACATCTCATTCATGCTTAGGAAATCGTTACAAAGAATCCCCGGCTACCTTTTTTTTATATCAAAGATAAGTCTCTCAAATAATTACCCTATTATTAGAATTATTGATCTATTTCAATAATTGAAATCCTAGCTAAAAATACATAATTTAATTTTTAAAAAGGTATAAGGTTCTATCAATGATAGGTCCCTTTTACTCTTATAGTAAAAGATCAAGAATATAACACAAAATAAATATTCTTAGTAAGTAGCATAAGTAACCCACTCAAACCATGGATAGTGCCTTTCCTTAGCTACCACAAAATTATATTTGATTTGATTAGCTTTTTAAGTTATGCTTCAAAAGGTTATATAGTAGGTGGTATCAATATTAATTTGATTAATTGATTTTTATTTGTAGAGAACAATTGCATGTGCCTTCAATTACTCAAGCATAGAAAAGCCAACACAACCCTAAAATCCCCTTCAAAATAATATACATCGAATCATGCATATATTATATATATCACACGGGATAAGTCCTTTTGCTACCTTCTTACTTTTCTAGAGCTCAAAAAGAGCAAACCTATGCATGAGAGCCCCATGTTTGGAAACTCTAGATTTTGTAAAGTGACACAACTTGTCTTAGTTTGTAGACTATCATTTATCTAAAATGAATCTAAGAATAGAATGTAGACACAACTTCCCTTAGTTTGTACTCATCAACAATAAATATAGAATATGATACGAGTATGCGCAGATGGATTTTAAACGCCCGACCAAGTAGGGAGGAAGGATTTAACTTTTAAATAAATCTAAAGCTTAATATAAGTAGTAAATATAACTGACTAAAGTATTTAATAAATAGATTTTAAGACATAAATTTAAACTAGATACCCTTAATGTTTAAAATATTAACAAATTAAACAACGTAATCACTATTCTAAAATTTTATTTACATAGCATATTCAGTTAAATTGTAGATTATTGCAAACTATAAGTTCTAGAAAGATTTGCCTCTTTTCTCTTCCTCCTAAAATTCTAGCACCAAGAAAGTGGCTTGCCTTCTTAGTCTATAATGGGCTTCCACAATTTCACTTTCAACAATCACAATCTTCACTGATTTTCAAAATATATGGTTGAAATGTTACTAGAATTTTTAACAAAATGCAGGATAAAATACTATACATATACTCTTCAAAGAACAAATTACACATGTTAGTAAAAATCGCTCCTGGTGCTGTGTTTACAACGTTTACCGACAGAGAATCAGCAAGGCTCATCACTTGGCAACTACGGTTCCTTTTATTAATTACTCCTTCCGTCCCTAAAACTTCGACCCTTTTGGCCTAATTTTAGTTTCAAAATGATCGACTCATTTGCATTAAAATACCCACTAATTTACAATAATATTTGTGCAAAATTAGCTTCCCCGTATAAAATTTTGTTTTTTCATGTATATTTAATACTTTATCTCTCTACTTTTTTACAAAACCCATGTATATTTATCTTTCCTACATATTTTTATTTTTTTTTATTTAAATTTCTTAATAACCGCGAAATCAACCCAAAAGGGTCGAAGTTTTAGGGATGGAAGGAGTATAAAAATTGTGTTAAGCTTTTTTAAAAATAAATAAAAAAATTTTTACACCATCTTAGAAATCTTCAGGCTGATCCAGAGTGGCCATTTGTTAATTGTTAGTTTTTTCTAAAATAAATCACTACATTGTTTTTTTTACTCCCTCTATTTTTTAAATTCCTTAATTATTGTATTAACACTTAAGCTACTTACAGAGTATAATATTTTATTTATTTATTTTAAGTTACTTAATTTGATCTAACAGAGATATATTTATGTTTATAAGGAGATATTGTAATTTCTAGACCATAATCTTAAAAAAAAAAAAAAAAAAAAAGTCCCATTTATAGGCATAAATATCTCATAACCTTTAGCATCTCTTTCCTCTTTGAGACTACGCCCAACCCCCACCCATGAGCCATTAAAAAAAAAAAAAAAAAATCAACCATCCATGCATATACAAGGGCTTCTAGCCTAGTCCATCTAGGCGCTATTTTTTCTTTGTAAATAGGAGAGTAAAATAGTCATTCGACATTTATAATAGTACTTTTTATGGTTTTTGAGCACTATTACGCATTGTATATTATACCATTAGATTATAGATTGTCTTAGTTAATAGTTTATTATATTTCACAGTGGTATAATATTTGATGTACAATTTACATACTTATTTGTACCATCAACAAAATATTTATACCAATACAACATTTAATAGTACTATTTATCTATTTGATGGTACATACTTTATACTCATGTTAATATTAAAAACTTAGCCATCCTAGCTATGTATTCCGCCAGTACCTAGGCGGAGGCAACCAATGTGCCTCCACCTTGTTATATATGGAATTATGGCAACAAAAAAATTAAATGATCTACTAGTATGTTTATTTACAAAAAATATAAATGACTATGTCATAAAACTTTGCTTGCTTGCATGCATGCTAATCTGAAAGAGTATAAAACATATTACTGAACCTCAACCATCAGCTTAAAATTTTGATTGAGATAGTCCTTTAACATGGTACCAGAGTCAGGCCTATAATATTGAACCCTAAATGGCTAAGGGGCTTTGTCTCGTGTGATTTTTCGAGCTAGCGTGCTTTTCACTCCCCCTCACATAGACCTACTCAATTTGGCCCAATGAACTTTAGCCATTTAGGGACCTTACATGTGAAGCCGTAAGGACTATCAAAGCCAGGCCTACAATATTGGACCCTATATCTTATACCTTGTTGTAAGTACTTTAGCTAGGTCTCATGTTGAAGAATAGACCTCCCAAGTATCACTACATGTATGTAAATGTCCTATATTGATTGAAGAAGAGAGAGTATCACTTTATAATGATAAGGGATTACTCCTCCTATTGCCATATCGTTGTAGGATGGATACTTCTTTAATCTTGTGAAGTGGACTTTCTCACTAGGTTGCAGGTGTAGCCAAACTCGTATTTGACATAGTATCAGAGCGAGTCAGCATAACATAAAGGTCACGGGTTCAAATCTCATTCACCCCCAACTAACTTTCAAGTGGAATATTTTGCGCTGGGTATAAGGAGGGCCCATGTTGCATCTACAATTCAAGCCCAACAAGCTCTCGTGAGAGTGCGCGTGATAGAGTATAAAACATATTCATGAGCCTCAACCATTAGCTTAAACTTTTGGTTGGAATGTTCATTTAACATAATTTCAAGAGCTAAGAGTTGGCTACATGAACCAACATGAGGATTTTCTAGGAGGTCGCTAATCCTAGTAGGCTAGTACTACTCTCAATCATTGTGGCTTTTGTCAAGCAATTTGGCAAAGTCTACATTGACTGTTTCTAGCCTACTGTAACCCACCTCCTATATCAAGGCTTGAGATTGACAATGGGACATATTGACATACTTCACCCTTTGTAAATTGCTATGTGCAAGATTGACTTGTATATTTTAGGGTGATGATGAAACAAACTTGTATAAAAGACACAACTATACAAGTACAATATCTGTGTACTTAAAATATATCAAAGATGTAAAATTTAAAAAATAAATAAAAAAAAAAAAAAACTCATATATGAACGAGACTGTCCTTTTTGCATGTTTCCCCCAAAAAACAAGTATGACTTGCCCCTTACATTTTTTGTTTTTCATACTCCAGTAAAATAACTAGCAATTTTATTTGATTTACTATTAAAAATTTAATGTACTAGGAGTTATACCATTATCTACGAGAGTAGAGGTGTCAATTAAGAGTATTGCATGGGTCGGGTACAGTTGAGTCTACTTGGATTGAGTTCGATTAAGTTTAGTCAGGTCTAGTATAGTTCGAGTTTGAGTCATATGTTCATGCAAATTAAAATCTAAATTAGATCACTTTCAAGTTAAATTAGGCTAGTTTTTAACACCTCTATTACAACAATTTGACTGAATATAACCAAGTCAGTACAGGTTCAAAATATTGCATTATTTTTTCAAAGACAGACAATAGAACGACAAAGATCAGCCTTTTTATAGTTAAAGAATTACTAAAACTGTGATATTATTGCCGTCTGCTTAATAGACTTACAACCAAATTGGTAGCTAATTATTTCCTTTTTATATTAAGTATAGTCATCTAATTAGGCATGTTTCATAACGCAATAAATGATGGCGACGTGTAGAGCAATTAGCACTTTGATACCTTTCAAGAATCTTCTTTAAAAGGACTTTTTTAGCCAAAATTTAATCACCTAGTTTGACTCGGACTAATTGAGATTCAACAATCAAGCCTTGTTGGTTTAAGTTGGTTTGACTTCATTCAAAGGGGAAAAAAAAAAAATTAAATCTCACACTTAATATGATTAAGTTGCAATAACTGATCGGCGAGGTAGGTCTTGATTTAGTGGTTAAAATTAGTTTTTGTATACAATTAGCTCTGTTTACTTTACTTTATTTTTTCCGAATTAAAAATATTTTTACTCAATTGAAATTATTTTTGCTAAACATTAATTATTTTTACTGAATTGAAAGTGATATAACTAAACTGAAATTACTTTTAATGAACTGAAACTATTTTTGCTAAATTGCGGTTATTTTTACTAAATCTCTATTATATATTTTCTATAAAATTACTAATTTTTATTAAACTATTTTTTTTACTAAACTATAATTATTTTTATTTAATTTAAGTTATTTTACTTAATTAAAATTATCTTTTTTTGAACTATAATTATTTTTTTTCCTTCCAAAAAAACTATAATTATTTTTATTTAATTAAACTTATTTTTATCAAATTGAAATTATTTTTTACTAAATAATTGTTTTAAAGTGAAGTGAATAGGGCCGGACCTAAGTCAGGTCATAGATTTAAATCTTCTATCCCCAATAATAATTTGTATTACCCTTATAACGAGTTCGCACCGTGTATGATTCAAACACTCGTTTATTAGAAACATTTTATCTAACGTTTGTCTTTTTAAACAATACAAGACATGTCGACACATGCCTTATTTAGGGCTCTTGTGACATTTTGCTCGACGCTTTTAATAAATTGACAAACTGAGCTAGCTAATATCTCAATCTATAAATTTTGGAAATTTATCTTCGAGTTTTGTTTATATCCGAGAAGCAATCACATTTTTTGGCACTCTTCCACCACTTGAGAGTTCAAATACTTTACACTATAATTCACCTGAGGAAATTGCATGGAAAATTCAAAGCATACTCCTTTATTTGTAATCATATACAAGTATATGATTACAAGTATATGTATATCTATCAAATAACGTCAAGTTTTTAATCATAGACATTTTGCTACAGAGTTTTTCATATTGCGGATGCCAACTAACTAATAATTAGTTGATGACAAAATGTTATTTTAGGGTTAATTACCCAAGACCTTGTATTGAAATAAACTTGTCTATAAAGTTTACTTTGTGGCTCCCTATCACACAAAACAAACTGATACAAGTAATACATAAAGGTGGCGTGGTTTAGATGCATTGTGAAATACAATATTCAATCTCTATCATTTTCTTAAATTTAATTTGGATTTTTGATCGAGCTATATGCAAAGAAATTGAATGGTTTAACTTTACTCTGATACATCTATTAGCACTTCTATCTTGTTTCCGAATACCCATTTGTTTTCATTTCTTAATATTACTAAGCAAGTACTGATAAAATAAGGGAAACTAAAAACACTCATAAATATACCTAACCCCTCTCTCTCTCTCTCTCTCTCTCTCTATATATATATATATATATATATATATCTTAAAACAACCAAGTATTTGTACATATTACAATCAATTTTGTAGTAACTACCAACCCAAGATATCTCATGAACATTAACAAAAAAAATCCTAATAACATTAAATCAGTTCACAAATTTGTGATTACTGAATAATTTAAAAAACGAAAGAGAGTACGTGATGCTGGACATTCTGCATTCTTTGGCACTGCATGCCGCCTTAAATGTTGAAATGTGGTCCCTGACCTAATAATTTAAGCTCACAATAATAGTGACAAAATTAACAAAGAGAATCTCCAATAAATAATCCTCAAGAGATTCAGATCTTACATACAAATATTTTGGAATATTATACTTAGTAATGCATAGAAAATGTCATTATTATAAATTTATACTCGTAATTTATAATTTATAATTTACTAGTTAGTCACAAATGTATATATTCAAGTATGCGGCATTTGAACATTGTCCGTCACTAACCACCCTTGCGCCGCATAGGAAATATTGAATATTTTGTACAAAGACTGAATCTCGTGCATCAAAGCTTCTAGCGTAATCGACGACTATGCTAGAATTTTTCTAATGGCGATAATAAATTTTCTACCTTAGGGTGTATATTAGTTTCCTTTGGTATTTTAGAATGATATAATTCTACCTTGGGATATGAATTATGTATGTAAAAACTATATATTATCTTAGTTAATTTAAAAAAAAAAAAAAAAGGTTTAATTGTGTTTGTGTGCTAACTAATATAGTAGTAGGTCCTTACCAAAATAATGAAGTATTGCAATTATTATGAAAAAGATATAAATGAAAAATGTTGTGATTATTATAAAACGGATGGAGTATATGTTATTAATACCGCTAGCATTTTCTAAGATCATTTGAAAACATGAAATTAAAATGTTTTTTTAGTGTCAATTTGCTAGAAATAAATATTTTTGGTTTGGTAGTACAAATAAGCTGTCAAAATTTTTGTTTATGTTCTTCCGAATTTATTTTCCTTAGAAAAACAACCATAGGTGAGTTAAATTATTTGAAAGTTGTTAACAGTTTTGACCTACTCTATAAAAGACAATTAAGCTCATTAGAAAAACTAAGATAAATTAGTAAACAATACTCCGTAGCACCCAATTAATAAAAATTACGTAATTGCTAACTTATTTTAATAAAGGTAGAATACATAACTTAAAGGGTTTTTCTCATTGGTAGCTATATACAATTGCGTATTCTCATTGATAACAACATTATTTTAGAAATCTCATAAATAGCACAAAAGTTACAATTATTCTCTAATATAGCTTTATTTTACTAACTTAAACACCTAAGTACCTAACCTCCCCTCTCCCTTCCTTTGCCGCCCTTCCCTTTCCCCTCAAACAACCAAGACACTCCTGCAAATATACGCACATACCCACACTGCACTCGCCCCTCATCGGCTCACCCAACACCATCCAACGCAACAACCACCAACAGTACAACTCCCACCTCGCCTCCCACATGCTGCCCTATATCCAACACCAAGCACGCATCACCCACCGACCAAACTCGCCCTCACCGCCGCACAAACATCATCTCTTAGAACTAATCGATGTCTAAACACACATAATAGCCTTGTCAACAACAACAATTCAATTTAATTTAAAGTGGGCTCAGTAGTTTTTGCTCCAATTCCATCAAATTCAATACAAAGTGGGTACTACATAAAAGGATTTCGAAAGGGGGCCGGGGCGGAGAAAGGGTGGTTAAGGGTTTCGAGGGAAGATGCGACTAGGTTGTTCAGGGTGAAAGGGATGGACGACAGGCTATGGTATTTCAGGAGTGGGCGGGAAGTGCTTGGCTGGGTGGTTCGGGGGGTGAAAAAGAGCGGCGACCAAGATGTTTTAGGGGTGGGGAAGGGGCGACAGGCTGGTTACTGGGTGTTTAGGGGCCGGGTGGCTGATTGTTGTAAATGTGGGGTTTAGCTAGGGAGGAGGGTGGTGAACTAGTGAAGATAGAGTTGATCGTGAGGGTTTGGTGTTGTGTAGGGAGGGTTTGTAATTAACCATGGGTAAGCCATTAAAGATTTATTATGTTAAAAATACTAAAATAATGTTATATTAGAGAAATATTATAATTTTTTATGCTATTTATGAGATTTCCGGAAAAAAATTGCTACCAATGAGAATGTGCAAATGTATATGGCTACCAATGAGAAAAACCCTAACTTAAAAAGTCATGCACAACAGTTTGGTTTTTCAGCATAACCAGAGGCCAAATCTTAGTAGCTATTTTATGTTGCAAAAAAAGTGGTGATACGTAAGATTCCAACACATCGAACTATTATTTTATTATAAAAAACAGATACAAAACATAGATCTAAATAATTTATCTCTAATGTACCAAATTTGGATCTTAATTAAGAATTATATCTAATGCATGTTAATAATAATGGAGTAACTATTCAGATCCCTCAACCACAATAAATATTCATCATTTGATAAAACATTAATATTTTGATGAGTTTCAAACAGCTCATGATTAAAAGCAATATAAAATCTAATCATTGAAATGCAAACTTATGAGGTGTTACTTAGACCTTATAAAAAGCTGTTGTTGCATGGGATAAATAGTTTGTGATGACCACTCATTTACAAAAGAGTCAACTTAAGAAAAATAGTCAATGTTGCCTGTATACTTTCTCCGTTCTTTCATTTCTAATCACAACTTTTTTTTTTTTTGGAAAGCTGGAAATAATTATTCAGACAATGATTTCATTTATTACTTCGTATCTGTTTTCTCATCACATGGGTTCTTCTAAATTTTTACTACGTATATTTACCGAGATTTCATCTCCAAAAATATCGCTTAAGCAGATGCAATCGAAAAAGGACAGAAAAAGTATTAAAATAAACATCGGTGTAATTTAGGTTAAAAGAGTCAACTGAGCAATGTTATAGTTTTCAAATATGACCTTGTGGCCTAGGCAAAACTTTTTATTGGAGCCACTACTAGTGCTAATGCCTAATTGTCTTCTTGTTTGTTTTGCCCCTTTATAGAATTGCCTTCCCTTTTTCTTTTATGAAACAACATACGACCTTGATGTAAGGATTAAGAATCTCGTAGTCATTGCATAATTAATGTACACTTGTACTGTCCATTATCCAAAATTAAGTTAACTATTTAAGTTATCAATATTAACATACTAGACGATGCACAGTTTGTTTATATTTTTTAAAACAATTATTTTTTTTGTATGTATGTAATTAATTTTGTTATTTTATTCGTTCAACGTAATATATCATTTAAATATTTTTATTTTAAAAGAAATTGTCAATTTCCTCTGGTTATATTTAGATATAATTTCTAATCTCAAAAGATAATTTCCTCTGGTTATATTTAATTAATTTAAACTTTAAAATCTAATTTGCCAATTTTGCTTATATGGCATTTAAATTATTTGATTCTAAAAGAATTTCCAAATCTTTATTTGATTGGTTATCACTAAAATATGTACTCCCTCCGTTCCTAATTTTTTGCCCCATTTGACTTTTCGCGGTCTCCAACAAGCGTTTTAAAACGGTTATATCTCTATTTTCACATGTGTAAAAATTATAAAAACTAAATATCAATAAAATGTACAATGAGACGCATCCAACAAGATCTCACATGACTATATTATCACTTATAGATTAAGAGTACTTTATGGTCAAAATTTATAAAAGTTGACCCAAATTTTTGCAATGGGGCAAAAATTTAGGGACAGAGAATGTAATACTACGTGGCTCGTTAAGGAAATTTTATCCTACATGACTCTCTAAAAACTAGGGAATGGTTTGAGAATTCACCCTCTTGCTACCTCCTTTTGAGCTTATTTCCTTTCTTGGTTACTAGCCTCATTACAAGCCTTAAGACCTTAACCCTTAGTTTTGTGTTTGTTTGAAGGTGTTTTAGAATCCAACGACCTAAAATAACCTTTATCAAAAATCTAGGTGGCTCTCTAGAGACTTATATATTAGATTGAAAATTGCCATTGACATTAACAATTTGATAGATATGCATTTTACTAATGAACAAGGCATGTGATGAGAATCGAGCTCAACATTTTCTAGAATCGGGAGGAAAGCTCTAACCACTTGAGATATTCCTCACTCTTTGATTAATCTTAAATTAGTAACAATAATATTGTAAATTAAACCAATTAATGGTAGTAAGGCCCTGTTCACTTCATCTTAAAAAATAATATTAAGTAAAAATAATTTCAGTTCAATAAAAATAAGTTCAGTTCAGTAAAATTAATTTCAGTTCAGTAAAAATAATTTCAGTTAAGTAAAAATAAGTTCAGTTCAGCAAAATTCAGTTTTCTTAAAGAAAAATTCACTACTACAAAAAAGGCTTTATAGAACTGTTAAAATAGGCTTTATAGAACGCCTCAGGACCGTTCTTCTGCTAAGCGATGTATAAAGTATATAGAACGGTTCATGGAGGCGTTCTATTAACTCAAACATATAGAACAGTCATCACACCCAACCGTTCTCTATTCCCTAACTAAAATCAGAAAATAAAGAAGGAATAAAGAACAGTTAGTGTACTTGACCGTTCTATATAGCATTACTAAAGAGAACGGTCAAGTCAGATAACCGTTCTCTAATCCTTATTTTAAAAATAAAAAAAAAACACTAATATACGGTATTTTATACAGAAATACCGTATATTAATTTCTTGCTATAATAATTAGGAAACAAATTAAATAACGAATTACAGTAATATTGAATTTGAAATTTTAAAATAATAATTAAATATATCAATAATTAAAAAAAAATTTACAATAAATTTAGCGTGAAAATAAAACATGACAAGAGGTACAAATTAGACAAAAATATTGACAATCAATCGTTCTTATTTCTTCTTTTCCCGATGTTCCCCCTTTCTTTGATAGTTGTAAATCTACAAAACAGACATAAGATATAAGTGAACATTTATTTGAATAAAAATAATTCCAACATCAAAAAAAAAAAAAAAGGTTCTACTACAAAATTCTAAATATGTTCTTTAATTTAAAAGTAAAAGCTTATATAAAAGACTATATGGGAAAAATGCAAAAAACCAAGGGAGAAATCAATTAGAGAATGAATTACGCATTCATACCAAATGAAAAAGCATGATACTAAAATTCGCATGAACATAACAATAAAAAATGAAACATTTAACTCAAAGCAGCTAGATCTAATATTATAAAAAGTCAAAAAGGGAGAATTCAGACTACTAAAAACGAGTAATAATTGGTCTCCAACATCAAAGAAAATACCAGAAATCATATCTAGTAAAATGAATTATGAAACACAACCATTAAAAAGGCAAATTAGCTACCTTTGATTTACTTTGCCTCATTCATACTCGGAGCAAGCTCAACACAGTAGGAATGCACATTCATTGTAACAACAAATGGTTCACTATTTCCATCACATTTTATTTCATCTCCACAAATCTGACATAGAGATGTCCACTCAATTGAGTCTTTCACATATATGTCACCTGTAATCACACCAAAATTACATTGAAGAAAAGATTAACTCATAGTTCTAGATACCCACAAAAATCTAGAAAAAACCAAGTTAAATATATCCTAGAATTTTTGAGTCAAATTTGGTACAAGTTTAATAATCTATGAGCTAAAATGGAAACAAAATCAGATGGAAAAAAAAAAACAACTTTATAAGAGGAGAGGACGGGCAGCTTCCTGTAATGGTTGTACAGAGGGTGAAATTAAATGTGATGGGCGTGTGGTGTTGGCAGCTAGGTGGGGGGTCTTGATTGCACAACAATCAAGTTGATCTTGATCGCTTCCGTTTAGTGTTCTTGGATTCCTTCCCGCAAGGCGTGCAAACCTTAGCGGAGATTAATGTAACATAATTGATTCTTTTTGATTAATAATATCATCACTTTCGTTCTCAACAAGAAAAAATAAATCAATTAACCTAACCTACAAAATTACCGATCGAAAGTTACAATCAAGAGCTTAAATCAATTCAATTAACTGCAAATGTAGTCGAATTAAATTTATATTCCGAATTCTAGCAAAACCCATTACTCTATAACCAAAACAAAGTTCGTGAATGGTTAAAGAAACTATCAATATCATCGTTTCATCAACATTATTGATAAGAACGAACTCGTTTCGATTGTGACAACCAAAAACTAGCCGTCCATTTATAGCCATTTTTGTTTGACCTCAGAAAATTCGAGAAATGTATCAATCAGGGGCTCTAAATTTGACCTAGGTTCGATCAATTTCACTTAGATCTATTTGATGGTTATGAAATAAATTGGATTATTTGAAAATCTAAGTGTAATTTGATTGAAATTACTGCAATTTTGCATTCCAAAAAACCAATTGAAAATTTTTCCTAAAATTAGAACAATAATCTACCTAAAAACCGACTAAAACTTCTATAACTTTAGGAATACTATGATTGATTTATCATTATTACAATTCAATTGAATAATTCAATTCAATAAACACTTCAAATAGATCTACAATTTTCTAATCAAATTTGTATAGTCGAAGGAGAAGAAAATTCAAAGGCATACCTTGATATTGCAGTGGTGGCCTGGTGCGGTGATGCACGCAAAGGTGCAGTCATGGTGGTGGGGTGCGCTGCGGAGGAACAGTGTTGGCGATTCAACGCGGAGGTAGCAGGCTTGATGAATTTGAGATGACGATAACTGTAGTTCATTTTTGGAGTAAAAAAATGAAATTTAGACTGAAAATAATAGATGTAAAACTGATATAGGCGGATGAAGAATTTCAGTGGCCTTTGATTAAATTTGTAGGGCAAAGTTCTAATCCCTCTACAAAATAAAATTAAACAATTTTTAAAAAAAATAAAATAATGAATATACACAAAACAGTTGTCAAGTGCACTGTTGTATATTGTTTAACATAATTTATTAATAATTTATTTATTTTTGCTAAAAATAATAGAGAACGGTCAACTATAAGAGTCGTTCTATATTCATCAACTCATAGAACGCCTCTTCTACAAATATGTTCTATATTGTTGCAGAGAACGCCTATCTCTGTTAACCGTTTTGTATTTTGCGTTTCTTAATCTAATTTTTGTAGTAGTGATTATGATAGAAAATCAGTAAAAAATAATTTCAGTTCAGCAAAAATAATTTCAGTTCAGTAAAATTAATTTAAGTTCAGTGAAAATGATTTAAATTTAGAAAATATAATTTTCTTTCAGTAAAAATAATTTCAATTCAGCAAAAATAAGGTGAAGTAAACGGGGCCTAACGAACAGTGCATAAAAAAAAGTTGATAGTTAAAAAGAAAATACAAAAGGGTAGTATAAAATTGACTAGGGTTTAGCATATCATACGTTTTGGAAAAAAAAAGTATGGCATAGCATCATTTAAGCTTTAGCATATGTGATACATTAAATATATACTTAGTATAATTCTCTTAAATTATAGCGTATACATACTTTAGCATGGTGTTATATATGTATAATACACATGCTATGTAATGAGAATCATGATCACCCTGATCATGATGATCTTACCGCAGTTAATCAAGACCATACATTGAAGCATCAAGTCTTTAATCAAGCAGTGGAAGATACAACAACATTTCCTTAAGGACTGGATTGATGACCTGGCAGCTATGAACACTGGTGCATTGGATAGTGAGCTGGCAGATTCTATTACAGCTTGATGAGCTAGATAATTCTCTTATTACAAGCTTTCCCAGGTTTTTGGTGATGTATATAGTTTGTTAGAGAATATGTTATTGATGTATGCTATAAACAGCTCCTAGCTTGTAATATGCCATCAGATTTTTTTCATTCTAATAAAAATTCTCTCCTCTTCTCTCTATTTTTCTCTCTTTTTTTCTTTGTTTTTCTGAGTTCTAAGATCAAAGAACTCTAATATGGTATCAGAGTAGAAGATTTCCTGCTAAAATTCCACACAAATCACAGTAGAATCATATAATTTTCTTTGATCAAAGATCAAAATTCGTTTTTCAGTTTTTTAGTAGCCAAAAAGAAGTTTTGTGCTAATTTCATCTTCAAAATCACAATTATGTGATTAATTTCTTCTTCATTACATCAGATTTTGCAAAAATGGTGGAATTAAGCAATTCTACTCAAAATGCTACTTCAGATCCTAGCTCAATCTATTACATTCATCCGAGTGAAAATCCAACTATTTCTTTGGTTTCAGAGAAGTTTAATGGTGATAACTATGCAGATTGGAAGAGAGGTATGGTTTTGGCCCTTTCTATGAAGAACAAATTGGCCTTCATAGATGGATCATTGCCTAAACCAGATTCTGCAGATCCTGATTCCAATGCTTGGAACAGATGCAACAACATGAGCATCTCGTGTCTCCTGAGATCTTTGGATAATACTCTTTCTAAGAGTGTTCTCTATTTCACTACAGCACATGAGATCTGGAAGGATCTTGAAGACAGATATTCAATCATCTCAGGTCCTCAGTTGTACTCTCTTCAGCAGTCTTTAGACCAGATCAGTCAGGATAATTCTTTAGTACCTGAGTATTTCATTAAAATCAAAGGAGTCTGGGATCAGATCAATGCAGCTAATCCTATTCCAGTATGTTCTTGCAATGGATGTTTCTGTAACTTGACTAAGAAGTTTTTGAAGGCACAACAGGATGAAAGATTGGTTCAGTTTCTTATGAAGCTAGATCCTAAACATGCAAGTGTTCAAACTAATATTTTGATGATGAATCCTCTTCCTACAATTTAAGTTGCTTACAATCTATTGATACAAGATGAAAGACAGAAGGATATTACTGATGTGTATAACAAACACTCAGGGATGGCTTTTGCAACTAGTGATAATTAGAGATTTGGTCATAGTACCATTTTAGTCTACAAAACTACTAAATCTGATGGAAGAAAGGCTTATGCAGGAGGATACAGGAAGTCTAACTTGTACTGTGAGCACTGTAAGATGACCAATCACACCATTCATAAATGATACAAGCTGAAAGGCTAACCACCTAAGCCTAGTTATGGCAAGTTTGCCAAAGGAAAACGAGTTGCAGTTGTTGTTTATGGTGAAGATGACTCAGACACCGATGATTATGATGCTGCTCATATTTCTAAAGAACAGTTCAGTCAGTTCATGAGCTTCATCAAACAAAACAAGACTGATGATGATGGCAAGGTTACTGGAATGGCAAACATGGCAGGTAATAACACTTGCTTAATTACTTGCCTAGATTCTAATGGATCATAGATAATGGTGCTACTGATCTGATCATATTTGCTCAAGATTAGATCTCTTTGATTCATATGCTCCTTTTGATAAACTGCCTAATAAAATCACAGTAACTGATGGAAAGAAAGTTGAAGTTCAACATATAGGAACCGTTAAATTTGGTAATGGCAAAATCTTGAACAATGTGTTACATGTGCTAAATTTAGAGTTTAATTTGATTTCTACACATAAGTTGTGTAAGGATATGAGCTGTGAAATTGTTTTCACTCATGATAAATGCATGATTCAGGATTCTTAGAAAAATTTCCTGGTTCTTGGTAACTTGGAGTCTGGACTTTATCTTGTTGATAAGGATCATGTGTGGAGAGCAATCTATTTGTGAATTTTGCAGTGGCTGAATAAGAAAAACTTTTGCACTTAAGATTAGGACACCTACCATTCAATAAACTGCATTATTTGAATGCAAGTTTTTCTTATAAGTGTTGTATAGATTCTGTTTGCTAGATTTGTCCAATGGCTAAACAAACTAGGAAACCCTTTCCTATTTCTAGTTTAAGTGTAATAAGTGCTTTGATTTGTTGCACATAGATGTTTAGGGGCCTTATAAGGCTAAGACACATGATGATTGTACATATTTTTCTCACAATAGTTAATGATATGTCAAGACATACTTGGACCTTTTTTATGAGAAATAAAACTGATTTTGTTGATATTTTAGATTATTTGTTTGGCATTATTCAAAATCAGTTTGAGGTAAATTTAAGTCTATCAGAACTGACAATGCCAAGGAATTAATTATGTGAGGGTAGAATTCTTTTAGTTTATCAGAAGTTTGGGATTTTTCATCAAACTAGTTGTGTAGACACACCACAACAAAATGGTGTTGTGGAAAGAAAGCATAGGCATCTTTTGGAGACAGCTAGATCCTTATTTTTCCAGTAAAAATTACCTATGAGGTATTGGGAGAGTGTCTTTTGACAGCCACACACTTGATCAATACAATGCCTTTAAGTAGCATTGGTTTTGTTACACCTTATGAGATATTGTATAAGACAAAACCTAGCATTATCATTTGAGAGTTTTTGGGTGTCTTGCCTATGCTAATACACTGAAAACACATAGATCTAAGTTTGATCCAAGAGCTTCACCTTACGTTTTTATTGGTTATCCAACTGACTGGACAGAAAGCTTACAAGTTGCTGAACCTAGAAACAAATAAAATATTTGTTTCTAAGGATGTCATCATTCCATGAAAGGCCTTTTCCTTTCCATTTCTCACAACCCTCTCAAAAACCTGACCCTATTTTCTTACCTGCAAACACACCCTTTAACTTTGGTACAGATTTTGACATTCCTGATGTTTTTATTCAAACATCAGAAACAGACTCAGGAACAAGACAACAGGATATTCTTGATTCTGGTTCTCCTGTTGTGAAAATCAACACCTAACTCCATAAAATATCCAAACACATACTTAAATACCCCAAACCCAAACACAACATCAACAACATATTATACTAGAGAGACAGTCCACTAGACCTACCAAAAGACCAAGTTGGATGGATGACTATATTTGTGTTGTGACTGGTTCACCACATTAGTGTAACTTAGTCAGCTTTGAGGAGCTGCCAACACCCTGCAAAGCTTTGATAAGTGGTTTTTGTTCTCTTACTAAGCAGCAACATATTTTGAAGCTTTACAACCTCTAGAATGGATGGCAGCTATGAACAAAGAACTAGAAGCTTTGGTAGCAACTAGAACTTGGGAGGTGACAAATTTACGTAAGGGGAAGAAAGCAATTGGATGCAAGTGGGTGTTCAAAATAAAGTTAAAAAAGGATGGATCAGTTGAGAGGTTTAAGGCAAGACTGGTTACAAAAGGTTACACTCAGAAATATAGCTTGGACTATGATGAGATATTCTCACCTGTGGTTAAAATGGCCACTATAAGGTGTCTGTTAGCTGTTGCAGCAAGCAAAATTTGGCTTCTACTTCAACTAGATATCAATAATGCCTTCTTACATGGCACTCTTGATGCGGAAGTTTATATGAGAATGCCTTAAGGTCTCCCTAATCCAGATAACAAGGTCTGTACGTTGCTGAAATCTCTATATGGGCTAAAACAGGTTAGCACGCAGTGGTTTACAAGATTCAATTCAGAATTACAAAAGAAAGGGTTCATACAAATTAAGAATGACTACTCTTTGTTCATCTACAAGTCAGATTCTGATCTTTGTATTGCAGCAGTTTATGTAGATGATATAATTCTGACAGGAACAAATGTTTCTATTCTAGAAGATTTAAAGTTACACCTGCATACTATGTTCAGCATCATAGACTTGGGAGAACTTAATTTCTTCCTTGGAATTGAGATAGCGCGGGTTTTAAATGGAATCATTCTTTGTCAAAGTAAATTCACCAAGGAACTTTTGGAAAGTTGTGAGTTTATGTCTCAAAATCTACTAAAACACCCTTACCTGTCAATTTGAAGTTGTTTGCAGAAGAAAGGGGGGGGGGGGGGGGTTCTATGGTGACCCTAGCAAATATAGGTGTTTAGTTGGGAAGTTAAACTTTCTAACTCATACTAGACCTGATATTTCGTTAGTTGTCCAAACCCTCAACCAGTTCCTGCAATCTCCAAGACTTTAACATGTTCAAGCCTTGATACATATGCTGAGATATATTGCTGGTACAGTTGGTCAAGGGATTTTGTTACAGTCCTCACAACAACTGACTCTGCATGCTTACTCAGATTGGGCAGCTTGTCCTAACACTACAAGATCTGTCACAGGTTATCTTATGTTGCTGGGAAAGAACCCTGTCTCTTGGAAATCTAAAAATCATTCTACACTTTCTAAGTCCTCTACTGAAGCAGAATACAGGGCTATGGCTGCAACTGCTTATGCGATCACTTGGTTAGTAAGATTATTGTGTGATATAGGGGTGACAGACCTCAAACCTATCAAGTTGAATGTTGACAATCTGTCTGCAATTCACTTAGGCAAGAATCCCATTCATCATGAAAGGACCAAGTATATTGAGCTTGATTGTCACTTTACAAGGGAAAAGGTATTAGAAGGATTGATTGAACTTTCCTATCTTCCTACAAATGATCAACTGGCAGATCTTTTCATCAAGTCCTTGCCTTCTCCTCATCTTCATGAGCTCTTGTCCAAGCTAGGGATGTCTTTTCCTCAGCCACCTCCTAGCTTGAGGGGGGTAATGAGAATCATGATCACCCTGATCATGATGATCTTACTGCAGTTAATCAAGACCATACATTGAAGCATCAAGTCTTTGATCAAGCAATGGACGATACAGTAGCATTTCCTTAAGGACTGGATTGATGACTTGGCAGCTATGAACACTGGTGCATTGGATTAGTGAGCTGGCAGATTCTGTTACAGCTTGATGAGCTTGATAATTCTATTATTACAAGCTTTCCCACGTTTTTGGTGATGTATAGAGTTTGTTAGAGATTCTGTTATTGATGTATGCTATAAACAGCTCCTAGCTTGTAATATGTCATAAGATTTTTCATTCTAATAAAAATTCTATCCTCTTCTCTCTATTTTTCTCTGTTTTTCTGAGTTCTAAGATCAAAGAACTCTAATACTATGTCTTGAAACAACGCTTTGCCATTATTGTACACTTGTACTGTACTGTCCATTATCCAAAACTAACGAAAGTTTAGTTATGCTTTGAGCACGTAGAGAGTACGGTAGAAGAGTCCATCGATCCTAGAATTTTTGTTGTGATATAAAGACATTAATTTCTCAATTGAAGCTTTTGTTGAATTTTTTTCCCATACACGATATAGGTTCACAGATGAGGTATTTACAGTGCTGAATGCCTTCGCCCAGAAACATGAACTAAGGTACCGCCACAGGACATCAATCCACACGGCAGTTTCCCATGAAGGGAGAAAAATATATTGCCATAAATAGTACTAATTTCAAATCGGAACCTAATTACTTAAAATTGGAGAGCTGAGCAGTTGCAAACTGGAGCTATGTTTGATATCCTTGTACTCAACACCTATCTGATGCACCAAAAAGCAAAACCCATGCTTCAGTGACGGAAAGTTCGAACAACTTGCTCAATACGTCGTCGACAGAGTGGACATGTTGACAATTGCGATGAACAAGCTGTGCAACAGCACATATGACCACACCTGAGATACATTTGTGACCAAAGATGTATCAGTAAATATGCACAAGACACTACTAGTATCATAGCTTTAAAAGAAAACACCAAAGCATTTGGACCTAAATATTCTCAAATATAACAAAATTTTTAACAATAAAGTTTATTAGAATTTTAATTACAGTCCAAATTTTAAGAAATTAATATCTAGGCATATCACACAAGAATTTTCTCAGGTACATATGCTCATGCCAATAGCCCAGTGTCATTTAAATAGCCACAGCAGAACTGTTCCTGACCTATTTTTCAGATGTGCCTAGAATGCAATTTTTTTTTTTTTTTTTTTTTTTTTTTTTTTTTTTTTTTAATTTTAAAAAATAAATGACAATGAATCAGGACCAAACACTGTCAAACATGCCTGCTTGAGATTCAAGTAACCAAGATAGTAAGTAGTAGCAAATACAAGAGCCAAAGAAGGGGAACCTTTGGGCAACATATGATGTTAGGAAAGATAAATAAGGTCTTTCCATCACATCAAAGCCAAGATATCCTTGGACTCAGTAGTACACAGAAGGGTAAGAAACTCCAACTAGAGCAACTACAAGATATCCATACCAACACTTCGTTACCAAGGGCTCGAATCTGCATCCTATACCAAGAAATACTCCAAAGTATCTCAGTAATACAAGACCACACCTAATATCTGTCTCTGATAAAAATAAATAAAAAATGCTAATTTTCGGTCCATTAACTGTTAAATTTTGCACAAATTAAGCATCTAATCTTAATTTACTCTAACCTCCCCGGTCTACTTTTTTTGCGTTTAACCTAAAAAGATTAAATGCAATATAGGTGAGATGATGGAGGGTTGACATAGAGGAAATAGAGCAAGCCATATAGAAGAAATTGATGACTAATGGATTTAATAAGGGGTATGGCTGTTAATTTTAAAGATAAAAGGTTAACTAGGGGATGCGAAAAATAAAAATAAAATAAAATAAAAACTATTCTTGAAATATGACCCTAACAGAGTAACAGGTGGAGGATGGTTAATTTTTAAATAAAGCAAGCCATACACTAAATCTACTAATTCAATCTCATGGCCAGCTTATTAGCCAATGAGTCCAATAGCTCTATAGCTGTAAAACAAATTCATAAAAAGAAAAAACAAACTATAATGTCCTTGCGTTCAAACCATGGTTAGTCTTCAATTCTTAATTAGATTGCATTTAGTAGAAATAACCATTTGTAAATATCAACTGCCTTAACCATAACATGTCAGAGTATGGTATCAAGTCAACCAACTATTAATAGTATCAAATTGCAGCTTGATAACTGATTAACTAAGGCCCCAAGCATTCTGTATCAATAGTTACAAGCATTCTGTAAGTGTTTATCTAAATAAACGGGTCCACAAAATACTACTCCCTCCGTCCTTTTATATGTCTATTTCTCATTTTGCACGGGAATTAAGAAAGTTAAAGATTCCATAAAACTAATAATTGGGAGTATAAATATGCATGTGGAGTTAGAGAGAGATGGAAAGAAAAAAAAAAGTGGTTGGGAATTGATGTCAAAGTACCAAAAAAATAAAAAGAAAAATGATGACAAATGAAAAAGCATCAAAAAGAGAATAATATTGTCAAAAAGTACAACCTGTAAATAGAAACAGACACTTAATTTTGATGACCCAAAAAAGGAATACAGGCATATAATAAAAGGACTGAGGGAGTACGAAACAAACAAACAAAAAGAGAAAAAAAAAGGGGAGTAGTAGCATACGGGACAAACACAGCATTATACTCTTGCTCCAGGCATATGACACAGAGATCTGGCATCAAACAATCTCTCTTAGCACTATCTGATCCGCCTTCATCCTGTCCATCTGAAACAAGGAACAGAAATCATTCAGCAAATGACCAAATAGAGCATTATTGAAACTAAAAAGAGTATAAAGAAACTAGCATCACCATCCCGGCCTGATCTTTTTGCTGCTGCATCACGAACCCTGCACAATTAGGAAACATATTAAGTGAAGGCCTGATATCATAGAGGGTGAGTGGGTTACAGAAGTTACAGAACCAACAAGGAAGAATTAAACTTGACAAAGATGAACTATTGATGATTAAACTTCAGAAAAGATTCAGAAATTGGCCAAAGATCGACATTGATCACTGTTATGTTCATCCAGTGATCAAGTTCACAAATTAATTCTTTGCCAGGTAATGCTTTCACACAATCTTAGGTATCTAATGGAAGAAAGAGCATACTTCAGCAAGGGTGAAAAAAGAGAGTGAGCAATTTAACTCAATTGCCATCTAGCATTCTAGCAACTATCCTTGATAAAATGTAGTTGATTTTTGAATGGAAGTGTCCATAATCAGCAAATCCAAGACAATAGAGAATCTAAAAAAAAGTTCAGACAATACTGTAGCATTCGACAAACATATAACATCTAAATTACTAAATAACATAAAGATAATCACATGCATATCATCTGAAAGCTGTAGAAGATGAAACAGTGAGCAAAGAATTAATACAATTGTTGAATTGAGCCCGAGTAAATTATATTTGCTTTAAAGTTGTGGGGTTATTGGCTTCTTCACAGTTCAGGTTTTTAAGGTGGCCACAGGGGTTTAGTAATAGCAGTATCTTAGTCTATTACTACATTTGTTCTTTGAAAATACAAATTGAAATGATCGATGGTAAATATGGATGAGATGAAAACAAAGCTTACTCTCTTTTCATTTTAAAAATAATATTACTGTAATGAGTTACACAATCTATCCTTAATATTTATCACGGTGTCTTTTTAGAATAACCCAGCATTACACAATCTTATTTTATGTATCTTTTGAATTTAATATATGATATTACTCTCCCCGTTCTCAAATTTTTTTTTAACGTTTGGTATTATGCATGGTGATTGAGGAATAATTAAATCGGGGTTATTTTGTTATTTTTCTTAATTGAAAATTGATGGATTCAACTTTTGTGATTAATTTAATTAATTAGGAGCCTTTGGAAATCTACCGAAAATATTGGATGAATAAAAAATTTGAGAATTTTGAATTCAATTGATATAAAATTAATGATAATCACATATTTTAAGAAAAAGTCAATAAAAAAATAGAATATTATGTATTTTACAAAAGAAAGTGTAAAGAATAGAAGGGAACGCCCAAAATGGAATGTGTAAAGAAAAAAATAAAAAATAAAAATAAAGAACGGAGCGAGTATTAGTTTTTTCTTATCAACAATTGTCGTAGAATGAAGATTTAGTTAAACAAAATTGCAATAGCTTAATAAATAATATATTTCTAGTGATTGTATTTTTACTATCATCACAGAAATCATAATGAAAGATTAAACAGAATTATATGCATTTAAATAATGCGTAGAAGACACTCTCAATCCATGGGTCAACCAGAAATGAAATTTGGAGTTCTGAACCATTTCCTAACAAGAAGCCGAAATGAATACCAATAATAACCCAAACAGAACATAACCGGCCCAACCAGTTTTCCACCATTACTTTCTCTAACTTTTTTCTCTCTTTATTCAAATCCAATTTTTCATTCAAATAATCCTTCCGCACCAAACAAAAGTTCATTTTCTGTTTGCAAAACACATTTTCCATAGATAAGATTGTAATGCATTCCGTTTTGGACAATGGGAAATAAAATTATGGGTTTGGTTGAGTAAGGGTGAATATAAAAGGGAAAAAAAAAAAAAATTGGATAGTGGGGTTTGGTTGAATAATATTTTTTTAAAAAAATAGTCCCCTACATCACATAGCACTTGTACATCCACCACATCTGAATGAGCATATGGAGGTATTGTGTGCTAAAACCCTACCAAAAGATGGGAATCGATGAGGTTATAAATAAGCAATTCATTGGTTGGTTCCATGATGACTTGGGGGGCAATGGGAATATAACAATTGTCATTAATATGGAGTACATGCCAATCCCAAGTAAATAATATGTGGGACAGAGGGAATACAAAGTTTCAGCAAACATATTTGCTTGCTCCCTTGTAATTTCAGCTTTCATTCACCAGCCATTCAACTGTCTCAACATCTATAATACTATAACTACCCATTCTGAAATCAACTACTAAGATCCTCTTTATATGGTTATACCCTACGTTAATCGGACACAGCTAAAATCGCGAAGTGTCCGAGTCAACACGACACAACACGGACACGGAGACACGTGTCCGACCCTTCATTGTGCACACGGACACTTCCATTTAAGAGTGGAGAGGAAAAAAGAGGAGAAACATGAAAGAACAACACATCTTGTTCGAAGACCACCATTGATACAGAAGATGAAGAGAAGAAGACTGCCATTTATTTGGAGAATATACCGAGGAAAGAATTACAAAAAAAAAAAAAAAAAAAAAAAAAAAAAAAAAAAAATAGTGGTGGACATAATGAAAAACTTAAAGCTTTTGTAATATTTATATACATTTAAGTGACGTATTGACGTGTCCCTGTACCCGTGTCCAAATAACGGACAAATTCCCGGTGTCCTAAACTATTGGAACTTGCCCTTGGACATGTGTCCACACTCGTTCCCGAGTCCATGTGACATAGGTTATACCCTTGCTTTTTTTCATGTTCCTTCCTATTGTACATCACCACTTAATGTTGACAGCAATCAAAATTTATGTATCAAACTACAAGAATCCAAGGACAAAAGAGCAAACAACCTTTAATTTTCTATCCAATAAGCCAATCAAGTAAGTAAGCTTGTTTTTGAGGAGGAACAACACATTGTTTTGTACATTATTCTTCACAACTATTTTGCAGCAACAATTGGTTATAAATAAACAAGGCAACATACCGTTTATGCATCTCCCATCGACGTCTTCTCTCAAGGATAAGTCCAAGAGCATGCTTAGCAATCAGATAGACACCAAAGGCAGTGAATCCCAGGGAAGCAAATTTGTACCACCTGATGCATACGCCATTTATACACAGAAAGGATGCATAAGACAGGATTGCGAATAAGAGAGAGAGAGAGAGAAGAAAACGAAAAGGCTGTACCTAGCCCACTTTCCAAGATTTGCAATTAGCTGGTCAATAGTTTTCGGAGAAACATAAAAAGGCCCTTTGTGAGGGCGCTGAATGCGAACAGTCCCCACATCGTCTTTGATAGCCTGCAAACGTAAAAGATAACACCCAGAATTAATTGAAGCCCATTAAAGCAAACAAAAAAAAATAAAATAAAATAAAATAAAAAAATTAAATTACAGTGATCGTATGAAATAAGAACCTAGATACTCTCAAGTCTTAACAGGTTACATGTGTGGAGAAGGAACGGGAGCAGATATACAATCAATGGCACATTGCCGTATGATTAATCAAAGAAGCATAAGGTTTCTAAGTATAGCAGACAAAGCTACCGACATCAGCCACGTAACCTTTGAAACTCTTTTAAACAAATTATAAACAAGTATATATAACGATTAGGAACTTCCTTTACTCTCTCTCCAGAATGCCACTCTAAAAAGGGGGGAAAGGAAAAAGACAGGCAGCAAAATTCCTCAGGATCCTCTTACAGAAGACAAATGGTCAATGAAGGCACAGATTTATCCATCTCGGGTAACAGTGACACCGTATAAGATATAACAACAATAAAATTGGCAAATTTTCAAATTGATAGCACAGAAGCTAATGCTTACACCAGCATCCTGCTAACTTCATACACATCCAACAAATAATGTTTTAACAAAACATGACTGAGTTAGTTTGATGAGTGTCAATGCAAGCAACATATGAAAACAAGAGGCCTATTGAATCAATGGTGTAATATCATAAGCTGGTGCATCTCAAAAGTTTAAGAAAATTACTTTCAAGATTCTTATCAGGGTTGAATCATACCTCCCCTACAACAGTCAAGGGTGTCCCAGTCGGAAGCACTCGTTCTGTGCGCTTCACTCCCAACATCTGAAAAGTAATTTAATCATCAGCAAGGACGACAATGCATCTGGAACTGGAAGCTTACATTGTAATGAACAGATATGTACCTTAAGACCTTGGAGATAGTCCAATGTCCCACGGACAAGGGATCGTCCTGACTCCTCAAAAATCTCACTCCCAACAGTTAATTCCAGACCAGTAGCACCTCGTGCTCCCAAAACAAAAACACGACCTGTCCCATCATCCTTAAACAGAAAAAGAAGAATTATCAGCTACTTTAATGCAATGCATCATTAGGATCTTCCTCATAAATAACCTTGCATCAATATCACATCAGAACATAGTAAACAAGTTTAAGTTAAATGCTTCATAGCCGATATAACAAGGATGAAAGTATTACCAGGTACCAGGGCACCTCCTTACTCATACATAGCATCAATGCAGAATCCTGTACCCATGAACCAGCGTCATTGTGTTTCAAGAAATGTTGCTCAGCCTGAGGCAGCCACAAAAGGACAAGAAAAAGACTTCAATGCATAGGTATAGATAGAGAATGAAGAACACAAACGCACAATCCTATCCTAAATTCAAATTTCATTCTCCCTCTACCTAAAATAAATACTTCATACCTTACATATAAAGATTACAATAATGTAAACAAACAATAATGTAGAAGACAACTGCAAAGTTTTTAATAAAAAAATTGTATCTAATCTACATCAGAGCCCACTTCAGCACAGGTTACGCAAGATAGAGAAAGATAATATCTATGTTGCTCAGAAAGTGAATTTTAAATTGATGCTGTTAAATAGGATAGCATGTTTTAAATACCGTTTCTTCCACCATGACACCTCGTAATCCACTGTATTCACATTTTATTGGCGTTTCAGAACCAACACGTCCAGAGACGCAGACAACGAAAGGTATAACTTTGCTTGCAGCATCTAGCAACAGTGCTGAAATTATATAAAAACATAACCTCGGTAAGCAATTAAGAAACACCGTTGAATAAACCCTTATCTCCTTAAACCCCTGCCCTCTACTGATTCATTTCAGGTAATATCTCAGTTTTATACTGATGCATTGCTTAAAACAGGTTGTCAGGTAACAACAATACCGATACAATACAATGTCGAAGTTGATTATAAAATACCAATGAACAATACATTATATAATCCAAGACTAGTAATATAGCAAACTGCAATAAACAGGAAAAAATTAAAATCATCTTACCCAAATCTTTCAGTTGATTAACTCGACCCACGGATTTCAAGGAATCTGCATCCCTGCAATCATTACAATTAACAATTACATGTAAACAATCAATCATATCATATAAAAAAATGCAATTGATAAACACAAATTACCAAGATTGAATCAACCAAAGAATCCATTTAATTAACATGAAAGAAGAACAGAAACAGACCTCCCACTGCTTCTTCCAAGAAGATAAAGTGCAGCAGCACTCAAACAACAGCTAATCCCACCCCACGGAAGCATAATTCATGAACTCGAATCTCTTTACAAAACCCTAATTGCATAATCCGAACAAGAATGCGGCTTCATACGCAATAATCACCATTTTGCTAAAAACTCCAATAATGCTGAAAATCCGCCATTAAAGCCTTCCCAAAAACCCAATTACCAGAGAAACGCAGAGAAATGGCAAGAAAGTTGCAAAGCTTGAAAATGGGGATAAAAATGGCGGAAAAGTAGCGACAAAAGGGAGCTTTTTGGGCCTGAAAAACGGAGTAGAAAGAGAGAATCTGATGCAAAGAGTATGAGGAAGGAGAAAGGAATTGAAAGGAGAAACGGGGATAAAGGAATTGAATGTCGAAAATAAAGGGTAGAGAAATTGAAGCAGAAATGTTGTCAGGTAATACAGAATCTGATGAGGATTGTTGATGATACTGCCAAGAGAATTTCTGTAGACCCTGGAAGAGAAGAAATGGATAACATTTGTTTTGGTGTCCAACGAATTACTACATAAAAAGGAAAATGATATACGAAGTATAGGAGCTCATTATTATCTCCCACCAGATTAGGTCTCGTGCACAGTAATTATTATAATAATTATCAAATTGCAAAATAAGATAAAAAAAGTCGTAATTACAAAATAAAAAATAAAATTATATCATATTAAAGAAAATAGTAGGAGTATTACATGCATGACTAATAAAATAATTATGGATTACGCTATAAACTTATATGAAGGAATTTTACATAGTATTAAATAAACAAATATGAAGTAATTTTTTTTTTTGAATGTGTATAAATGGAATACAATTACCTAATAGTAATGGAAATATTATTGCATAGTATTAAATATACTTTAAGAAGGTTTGGGAAAAAAAATATATGATATGCACAACTTTTTTTTAAAAAGGAGATGACATATGGTCATTCCTGGTATCACCTTTTATTATAATAATAATATATTGTTATAGTTACAGGTTTATGTGTTAAAGTCAACTTAATACAATATAACGTAAATTTTTTTTTTCGGTACTATAAATTAAATCCATGTGGTTGTAATATAACATAAAAATATCGCAAATAATATTAATATTAGTAGTAAGAATCTTTAATTTCTATTATAATGTATGAACTAAATATATGCATTGTATAATTTTATTGTCTTAAATAAGTTGTCAACCAAAAAGATATAAAAAGAAAAATAAAGTTAACATATTTTTTTTATATTTGGAAAGTGTTTTTTTGAAGGGAAAAAACGACACCAGGAAGTGACATGTGTCATTTTCGATGTTTGTTTTAGTAGTATGTTGTTATTATTGATTCTCTATATCCTTCCGTACCTTATGTAAAAAGTACTACGCATACTCTTAGGAATAGTGTACTACTAATTATACCCTCAAAAATTATCAAAGAGGGGGAGGGATCTTTGCAGCCAGCGGAGAGAGTGTTTGGTGTGATGGCCCGCTACTAGGTATGGTCCATACCAATAGACGAAAATAGTTTAAAAATCAATAATAATAGTATAAAATTAATAATAACAGTATTTTTAAAAAAAAATACATTCTTTCCTTTTTTTCTCTTTTTTCATCGAAAATCTCGTTGTTATAATAACACTATAGAATAAAAAAATAATACAGTAGTATATAATCAACAATAACAATATATTTATCAATAATAACAGTATAAATAAAAACAAAAAAAAATTCTTGGTATGGACCATACCAGGCATGGGCCTATACTTAGGCCCCATTCTTTAGAGCTGCTCTGCTCTGCTGAAAACTGCTCTCATCTGCTGAAATCTGCTCTGCCCTGCTTTGCTTAAAATTAATACTTAATATTGAATTATTATAATAATAATTAATATTTAATAATAATAATATTATTATTAAAAATTAATATTTAATAATAATAATATTATTATTAAAAATTAATATTTAATAATAATAATAAATAATTAATATTTAATAATAATAATAATATTATTATTAAAAGTTAATATTTAATAATAATAATAACTAATACTGAATTATAATAATAATAATAAATATTTAAAAATAATAATAATTAATTAATATTTAATAATTAAAATATTAATAATAATAATAATAATAATAATTAATTATTAATAATAATAATAATAATTAATATTTAATAATTACAATATTAATAATAATAATAATTAATTATTAATAATTATAATATTAATAATAATAATAATTAATAATTAATAATAATAATGATAATAATAGTAATAATAATAAATACTTATTATTAATAATATTAATTATAATAATAATAAAAATTAATATTTAAAGATAATAACTAATATTTAAAGATAATACTAATTATTAATTTTTAATAATAATAATTAAAATAATATTTATTAATTTTTAATAATAATAATTAGATAATAATTAAATAATATTTAATAATAATAATAACAATAATTATTACAATAATAATAATTAATATTCAATAATGATATTTAATGGTTATGATAATAATGCGATAATATTAATAGTAGTAGTAGTAGTAGTAGTAGTAGTAGTAGTAGTAGTAGTAGTAGTAGTAGTAGTAGTACTAGTAATAATAATAATAATAATAATAATAATAATAATAATAATAATAATAGTAATAATAATAATGAAATTTGCTCGGCTCGGCTCTGCTCTGATCTGCTGAAATCTGCTATGCTCTGCCAAAAACTCAAAGGAACAAGGTCTTACTCGAGAGTGTCTTGCCTGCTAGCTACAACCCTCATGGGAGTCAGAAAAGCTCTAAAGCTACATTTGTGGCATCCACAAATTCGCATGCCAGATAACAGACTTAGGCCCTGTTCTTTTGAGCTTCTAGGCAGAGCAGAGCAGAGTAGGAGTCAGCAGAGCATAGCAAAGCAGAGCAGAGCCGAGCCGAGCAGAGCAGAGCAGATTTCATTATTATTATTATTATTATTATTATTATTATTATTACTACTACTACTACTACTACTACTACTACTACTACTACTACTACTACTACTACTACTACTATTATTATTAATATTATCGCTTTATTATTATAATCATTAAATGTTATTATTAAATATTAATTATTATAATAATAATAATAATTATTATTATTATTAAATATTATTTAATTATTATTTTTATTATTATTATTAAAAATTATAAATTATTATTTTTATTATTATTATTGAAAATTAATAATTAGTATTATCTTTAAATATTAGTTATTATCTTTAAATATTAATTATTATTATTTTATTAATATTATTATTAAGTATTATTATTACTTTTATCATCATTATTATTAGTACTACTACTACTACTACTATTATTATTATTGTTATTATTGTTATTATTAAATATTAATTATTATTAGTAATATTATAATTATTAAATATTAATTATTATTATTATAATTATTAAATATTAATTTTTATTATTATTATAATTCAATATTAATTATTTTTATAATTATTAAATATTATTTATTTATTATTATTATTATTAAATATTAATTTTTAATAATATTGTTATTATTAAATATTATTTATTATTATTATTATTAAATATTAATTTATATTATTATTAAAATAATTCAATATTAATTATTATTATAATTAAATATTAGATATTTATTATTATTATAAATATTAATTATTATTATTATAATAATTCAATATTAAGTATTATTTTTAAGCAAAGCAGAGCAGCTCTAAAGAACGGGGCCTTATTAGGTGGTTGCAAGGTGATCTTTCAAGAGCTCTGAATGCTAGAATGCATCTTCGTAACATTGCACATCTTCTTTTAAATTTTCATTGTGTTTGTATTAGTAACTGTAAGTTCACTGGGGATTAATACTCCCTTTTTTCCAGTTGTAAAATAAAAACTATACCCTCAAAAATGTGTATAGAAATCCTTTAACTTATACTAAAAGCAAATCCTTCCATGACACTTGTCATAACCTTGTAAAAACTTTCCTGCCTTTTTCGCTTTTTTTTTTTTTGGCAAAATCTTTAAATAAACTTTTTATACCTTATGATATTTACTTTCTATTTTGACAATCATATTCCATATATACCCAAATGAAATATTTCTTAATATCTTTTATATACTTTGTATATCTATATCGTGTATATATATATTATACTAAAACAGGGTACACTAGCTTCAAAGCTGACACATGTCCCTATTTTCTTTTTTTTTTTTTTTTTTTTTTTTTTTTTTTTTTTTTTTTGGTAGACTATATAATTGTTAAAGATCCTATTATTAAAGATACTCCAAGATAATATCCTTGACTTCTTAATATTTTGTTTCTCAATCAATAGTATTCACGGTTATTCAGCATATATTCTATCTATATTAGTTGACTTTAGATTGCTTAATTCAAAGAGAGTATATGCTCTTATTTTGTAAAGTATATTGTTGCTATCCTTATTAGCACACGTACAACTTTTTTTTTTTTTTTTTTTTTTGAGGAACACACACGTACAACTATTGTATATACTATAGACTTTTTTTTTTCCTTGGTAGACTGTATAATTGTCAAAAATCTTACTATTAAAGATACTTTAAGATAATATCCTTGACTTTTTGATATGGTTTCTCAATCAATATTATTCACGGATATTCAGTATGTATTTAGTCCATATTAGTTGACTTTAGATTGCTTAATTTAAAGTACATGCTCTTATTTTGTAGGTATATTTTTGCTATTCTTATTAGCAAACGTACAACTATTGTATATGCTCTAGACCATTTTTTTAAAAATTCCAAATGAGGCTACAATAATCAAGAAAAGGAAAATTCAAACTGGCAAAACAAGAAAACTAAAAGAAAACAGAAACCTAAACACCTAATTACAGAGGAATGAAACCCTTTCATGGTACTAGAGCAGGTTGTTCCTTCAACCTAATTTTTTTTCCTCCCCACATTATTCCTATGACTGCCAACACCATTGCTTATAATGTTGAACCTTTTTTTTTTTTTTTGAAACCATGATGTTGAACATAATTGGCTCTCATTGTTGTCAACCTCGCTAATATTATCAAACTCAATTCAACCAATTATTTATCCAGTAAAAAAATATGTCAATTGTAACACGTTATCAAATGTTTTTTTATTCTCCACGAGTGAAAGGAAAATATGAGGAATGTTGATGATACTGCCAAGAGAATTTCTGTAGACCCTGGAAGGGAAGAAATGGATAACCTTTGTTTTGGTGTCCAACAAATTATACATGCGATGCGTGCGATAATTTTACTACGTAAAAAGGGAAATGATATACAGAGTATGTAGCTCTATGAGGAGCTCACTTTTATCTCCAATTCTCTATATCCCTACCTTATAAAAAGTACTATGCATAAGATAACTAAAATGATCGGATTATTTGAGAACATGAAAAGGCTTGATGCTGGGTATTCGACCGAGATGGAAATTGACATTATTCTCCATTCGCTGCACAAAGACTATGATCAATTCAAGATGAACTATAATATGCACAGCATGGAGAAGCCCCTCATCGAGCTTCACGGGATGTTGAAGCTAGTCGAGCAAACGCTCAAGGATGAGGGAAAGCATGATATGCTTATGGTCAAGAAGGGCAAGCCGTATAAGAGCTTAGAGAAGAAGAAAGCCTTTAAGGGGAAGGGTAAGAAGACCTATTCGCCTAAGTCAAAAGCTACCAAAGGCAATAAGGACAAGAAGGTAGCCTCTTCTCAATCCGATTCCGAATGTTTATATTGCAACAAAAAGGGACATTGGAAGCAGGATTGTCTCGAGTTCAAGGAAGATAAGAACAACGATACCGTTGCTTCTAGATCAGGTATTTTTGTTATAGACTTAAACTTTGCTAGCAAAACATCATGGGTATTGGATACCGGATGTGGCTCTGTAACACCCTAGAAATTCCTTTCCTTTAAAATACCTGTTTTGTTCTTTTTAAAACTCAAAATAGGAAAATCTAAGACATTACCGCCACCGTGAAAACGGCTAAGGCAACTATCAAAGACACACAGCGGAAGACTATCTTTAAAAACATTCAAAACAATTCTACTTAAAAAGTCAACCAATGAAAGTAAAGTCAGACCAAAGTAAAACGAAGTCAACCTACAAGTTGGAACCATTGTAGGCCCTTAACAAAACCGAACCAATTCAAAACCATTGCGTTAGTCTCACAAGCATAATATAATAAAATAATCAAAGCAATAAACACATCATAAACTTATGGAAACTAGCATGATTCGCTCTTCACTCATACCCATCATGAATATGCTTCATCACCTGAAAAGTTTCTTTCTACTTGTTTCCACTACTCTCCATTAAAAATGGGTCATCATAGGACCAAGGTAAAGACAAAGCCAAACAAACACACAATCAGCAATGATGAGTACATAAGCGTAATTGAACACACTAACATGCTATCACCTATCAACACACAACTTACCTCGTTGCACCTGTTTACAAGCATACAACATACAACATGACTCTCAATTAAAATAACTATTTGATTCATTTAGCATTGATTACGCATCGAACGGGTTTCCCCCCTAACCTGCCCCAATAAAGGGGTACTAACACGGGAGCTAACCGTGTCAGTATAAAATAACCAGTCGTAAGTGGCGAAATTCCTGCGCATAATAATAAAAGGAAAATACAGCGTCCTGTACTCCCAGTAGAAGTTATGGTCAAATATAAAGTCGCATAACTCCCCCATATGTTCATACTCAAGGTATATACGTTCCAAGAGTTTTGGTATGTAATCTCTTTCACTTTACGTTATTTACATATTAATAAACTTGGTGATGATTCTCAAACCATGACACAATCAAAGATTATAATTATCCAAACAATTAAACATTCCAATTTAATTCTTGAATAATTAGTGACCACATAATATTTAATGTTGAGCCCTTTTTAAATCTATCTCGGTGTCAAAGACAGCTTAAACGCATAATGCGCCAAAATTCCTATCCCTCGGTGTAAGAAACACCTTAAGTGCACTAAGGCACCAACATATAATTTATTCCTCATGTACATAGACACTTACATAGCTCCTTCTCATGCTTATAGCATCAATAAAAATTATATGAACCATAATAAAATTCCTTTTTAATATTCCAAACCAAATTAAACATTTAGTTTAATTAAACATGCTCTCTATCATGTCAATAATAAAAGTGTGGTTCATATATAACATGCCAAAATAATTATTTCCATTCAATAATCCATCACAAATAATTCATGCTTCATATTTCAATCACCAACATCAACCAAATAATAAATTCCAATCAAAATCTATCATGATACTATTTGGAATCAATTATTCAAAGCCTAGCATGTTCCTACATCACCAAATAAATACCAAGTACGTGAACGTACCTTGAATACGATCTTAAAATCGCCACGACTAACAGAAATCACTCACTTGGAAGTCTCCTACAATCCAAAATTATAACATGACATTAAAATCTACTCCACACAAATTTTCAACAATATATTCTCTTATTAAATCACTCATAATTTAATTAAAAACAAGCTGAAAATTAATTTAAAACCCCCTACTTTAATCCCAATTAATGGGTAATCAAAATTCCTTCAAGAAACTTAATTGTTAGCTTACTAACAAAATTTCCAGTAATATTAATTCATAAAAACTTGTTGTACGTAAATATACTTATAAACCCTCAAATTAAAGATTTAAACCACCCTAAATCATATTCCTTCGATAATCAATTATTTACAAATCTAGGGTTTCAAATTTGGGGCTTTTTAATTAAAATTAAAATCTGAAAATTAATTTGCATCATACTTATAATCAAACATCATGAAATCATCACAAAACCCATAAATCATAATTAGATTGAAGAATCAAAGTAAAGGAATATATATATATATATATATATATATATATATATATATATATATATATATATATATATATATATATATATATATATATATATATATATATATATATATATATATATATATCTTTTTTGAATGGTGCACCGGACAGCAGCCACGGCACCACAGCTGGCTGCTGCCGTGCTACTGGTGGTGTCGCTGCTGCCTTCGGCAACTGCTGGTGGTGCAGCTGCCCGCCGGTGGTGTGGTGGTGGCCGACGGTGGTGCGTGCAAAAAGGGGAAGGGGAAAGAAAGAAAAAGAAAAAAAAAATAAAGGAAAAGGGAGAGAAAATTTACCTTGGGTATTCTCCACTCTGGGCAAAGTTTAATTTGCCCATGTGTTGAATATTTATACCCCCTTTCTCTAGAAAACCCTTCTAACCTTAATTTCCCTTTCTTTCCTTACTAATCCCTTTCCTAATAAAACTTAACTTTTATAAAATTTTCCTTTTATAAAACTTTCCTAAAATAATCCCAACTTATTAAAATAATTAATTAAATGAAACGTTTCTTTTATAAAATATTTCCAAACTTATTTAAAATAAATAATTGAAATGCCATAAGTAATTCATTTCAAATTATTTAAATACTTTACAAAATACTTATTTAAAGTAAAATATGTATAAAAATACGGGGTATTACAGGCTCACACCTTTGTTCCAATGCTCAGGGATTGAGGATCAGTAGAAGGCTAGAGAAGGGAGAGGTCGAGCTCCGGGTCGGTAATGGAGCAAGATATCAGCCATATCCATTGGAATTTTTCTTTGCCCTCTGGGCTTGTTTTAGAACTTAAAGATTGCTATATTCCAAAAACAATATTTCAATTTCGGTTTTGAATTTTGAGTAAAAGACAATGGATGTTCATTTTATCTCGATAATGTTTTATGTGGTACGGCACATTCAGAAAATGGTCGTTATGTGCTTTCTTTAAACAAACAAGTTTATTATGTTAATAATACCACCAAGAGAGCTAAGACCATTGAGTCGAATCAAACACACTTGTGGCGTTGTCGTCTTAGCCACATTAACATCAAACGCATCAAGAAACTTTTACAAGAAGGTATTCTTGACTCATTTGACTTAGAGTCATTTGAAAATTGCGAAGGATTCTTATTGGGCAAGATGATAAAGCAGCCATTCTCCAAGTTGGGAGAAAGGGCCGGTGACTTATTGGGCCTAATACACACGGATGTATGTAGACCAATGAGTACACCCGCAAGGAATGGTTATTGCTATTTTATCAATTTCACGGAAAACTATAGTAGATATGGATATGTCTACCTTATGTTGAACAAATCTGAATCTTTTGAGAGATTCAAAGAATTTCATAGTGAAGTGGAAAATCAGCTTGCCAAGAAAATCAAAGCCCTTCGACTAGATCGTGACAGTGAGTATTTGAGCTATGAATTCGACGACCATCTGAAAGAACATGGTATTCTTTCAGAATTGACACCTCTTGGAACTCCACACTGGAACAGAGAGTCCGAGAGGAGGAATCGAACTTTGTTAGACATGGTTCAATCCATGAGGGGTCTTAGCGATCTTCCTAACTCTTTTTAGGGAAACACACTTTTAACCGCGGCACTAACACTAAACCGAGCTCTGTCAAAAGCTGTCGAAAAGACTCCACATAAATTATGGACGAAGAAACCTCCACGGTTGTCTTTTCTTAAGATTTGGGGTTGCGAAGTATATGTCAAAAGATTAATTTCTGACAAACTTCACCCAAAATCAGACAAATGTATCTTTGTGGGATATCTAAAAGTAACAAAGGCGTATTACTTCTACAACCAATCTGAGAACAAAGTATTTGTTGCTCAAGATGGTGTCTTTTTGGAAAAGGAGCATATTTCCAAAATGACAAGTGGGAGGAAAATCGAACTAGATGAAGTTCGGGAGGATGAGCAATAAAGTCAAAATGACAAAACTGATAATCAAAGTGCCTTAGAAGCATATGTTGACATAGGTCAAAGTCAAACCGACAATGTGCAAGTCAAACTGACAATGCAAATGCTCAACCTATTACCCTGCGTAGGTCGCTATGACCAAGATCTCAACCAGATAGATATCTCGCTGTTGTATTAATCGAGGATCAAGACATGCAGATGGAGATGAGCCAGCGACGTACAAGCAAGCTATGATGAGCCCTGACACTGCAAAATGGCAAGAAGCCATGAAATCCGAGATGGACTCCATGTTTGTAAATCAAGTATGGGACTTGGTTGATTTGCCCGAAAGTTACTACAACATCGAGATTGCAGATTAAACCAACTAACATTAAAAATAATTCTATGTAAATTGCAGATTACGTACCTTCAAACTAGCGATTTAATCAATTAGAGTCTCTTAAATTTTACGTGCACCTTTTCAATATACACTACTATATGTCGCTAAAAATTTATTTTCCATTCCATTTCAAAGAGTATTATCAAAATACATAAAGATGGCAAAGTCATGAATTAACATACTTATATGAAGTAAATTTAGTAAAAAAAAAAAAAGGAAAAAAAACTCACATACATCATTCTAATTCATTTAATTTGAATTTAATTATTATAAATAAAAGAATCAAAGAAAATATCTCAATTCAAATGGTTGAATGAAAAATGAATCCTCTAAATAATTGGGTTTTGACTATTAAAATTCGATATCAATCTATTACATAAATACTACAAAAATAAAAATAGAAGTGTCACCTGACGGTTTCTGGTTAAAAATTTCTTACACTTTTTATTTATGTGATAAGACCAATTATAAATAAAAATCTCTGACCAAAAAAACTACCTCTATTAATTTTTCAAAAATTAATAAATAAAAGTCAATACACAATAAAATCCAATGTCAGTAAAATATAAAAATAGATTCTCAATGTCAGTTTGTGGACTTGAACCTGAGATCAATGCTAGAAAAGATTGATATACTTACGACTAAACTAAGACAATAACAGTGTTAATTGAAGACAATTGGAGTAAGTAGAAGACGCAAACATAATTATAGATTATCTAGTTAATAGTGTATTATAGACACAAATGATATAAAATTTGTACCTTTTATGTATACATATTAAGTTTCTGCACTACTTTTGCGAACAAAAATGATTTTTTTTTTTTGAAAATTAGTAGCCACGGTATTATTTATGGCAACAAAGTTTGTTAGCCATGCGAAAATTTTAGGCAAAGAATCTAATTAGCTACACTAATACTTGTGGCTAAAAAGTTTGTTAGCCACGGTACAGTCTGTGGCAAATAATTTGTTAGCCACGGTAGTATTTGTAGCAAGAGAATTTCCTTGCCACGTGAATACACGTGGCATAAAAATCAAAACTTGCCACGATATCAATATTCCCGTGGCAAATTTTTAGCCACGCCCTCATGTGCCATGGGAGTAATTTTCAAAATTCCCGTGGCTAAATTGCATAGCCACGGGAAATCCAAACTTGTGCCACAATTATACTCGTGGCAAAAGGATCAATTTGCTGTAGTGTTCCTATCTCCTCCAAAATTCTAGACACCATGATGAGTGTCATTTATGGCACTCATTTAGCTTCTTTTGGGATGATTCTTATTTTCTTTTATAGCTCTTTTTATTTGGTTTTAACCTTTATTTCTCTAGTTTATGCATTCTTAGTTGTTTTCTCGTTTTCTTGCATTTTCTTAGTTTATTTTGCCTTTTCTCTTTTATTTGTTTGCTTTTCTTTTTTATAGGATAACGGTGGTGTCCATTGCTCTCCATGACTCTTCCTCGGATTTTATGAAGCTCAAGATGCAAGTTCATCATTCCTTTGTAGCTCACAAATCAAGGTATGCAAGCTCCAATGCAAGTCTTCAAGGTTGCGCTCTCATACTGCACTAGCTTCAAGAAGCGGTGTTAAACCCACCGTGGGGACGTTTAGAGACTGTCACACCCAATGTTCATCAAGTGGAGTGCACGGGTTGCATCAGTGATCGCACGAGGAGGATCCCCTGCTCCCAAACGCGGGCGCGCACCACCTGTCTTCGTTCCATACCCTCTTCTTCGCGGCTGCGCATTTTGGAGTGAGGGCACGCCTGTACGGGTCTTTTTAGGACGTCTTACTAATTTTTCCTTAGTTAGTTTTACTATATATAGATTTTATTCCTATTTTTAGAGAGAGAATTGATTAGAAAGTATATACAGAGTTAGATTTTGATGAGATTTTTAGAGAGAGAAAATTAATGCTTGGAATTCTTGTTTTGAGATTCTAAGAGAGAAACTTGATGATTTGACGATTGCTACACTTGATCTCCATTTTCTTTGATATTGACCAAAGTTTTATAAGAATTTCTTTCTCTTTAATCCAATCTTAGTGTTTAATTTTGATACTTTGTTGAATATCAAGTTGATTGATTGATTTGATTGTTGATAATTTGATTGCAATGTTGATGATGATTTTGATGACTTGTTTAGTTTTGTTCTTCATTTCTACAATGTGTAGTGAGTAGATTCTTTGCTAGGGATGTGGTGAAGCATGTATGAATGATAAATCATAGCTAATTAGGGGATTTTAATTGATTTGATATTGTAATTAAATTGGTTGATAGAGAATTATACATGCGTTTGATTTGTTGAGGAGTAGCTAACCTTGATTCTCAAGCTAAATTGCATTGTAGTTTTCCATTGATACGACACTTTGATTTGGAGATTACATTTATCGATTGAACTTGATTTGTGACGTTCCTATGATAGTCATTCGTAAAGACCCCTAGTTTGACGCCTAGGAAATAGCCTATCGAGTCCTTTTGAGTGCAAATTACTATTTTCCCTTGCATTGTTCGATTGATCAATCTCCTATTCAATTAGCATGTCTATTGTGAGTGCATGTGGATCCTAATTCCCTAGTGTTTATGATATTGATTTCTATATTTGATTTTTTGTGTTGCTTAGTTCTAGCTAAACCAACCATCTCTTTATTTTTTAGGATAGCTTAATGCGTGACTATAGCATTCACCTTCCATTCCTAGTGGATCGACCTCTTAGCTTGCCATTATACTAGTATTTTGGTTAAGTTGATTGTGTATAAATTTTGTTTGGCCATAGGAAGATTAGTCATGACAACGACCTAGTCTTTCCCTTCGTCACACCGCCTCTACCAGTCTTAGAAAAACGTTGCACATCCATGGCACTACTTTCGGTCCCAGACTCATTATGAGTACTCACCTCCTTCTGTTTTTTAATCTATTGTGCTATAAAATATGCACGACTGATTGTTAGTAATGGATCTTGTGTCAAGATATTAGTAATGGATGTATCATACCCACTATTAAGACCTAAAAGAAATTGCATCAACTTATCCTCATTTTCAAAATCAAATAACTTCTTCAAAAAATAGCAAGTACACTTAGCCATTTCCCCACAAGAGCACATGGGCATATTACGTAAGGATTGCATTTCATCCCAAAGCTTCTTGATCTTACTAAAGTAACCAAGAATAGAAAGATTCTCCTATTTCAAGTTAGCAATTTCTTTCTTAAGTTGATAAAATGTCAGGTCCATTAGTTTGACCAAAACCTTCAGCAATCTCTCACCAAAGTTCAACAGAATACTTAACATATGTAAAATCATCAACAATCTCACTCTTCATAGATGACATCAAACAACTAAACGCCATATAATCACACCTTTTCCACTTAGAATATTTTGGATCATTAACATTTGGTTCAACAATACTACCATCGATAAAGCCTATTTTATTCTTACCACTAAAAAGCACGCATCACATTATGACGCCATCTCAAGTAATTGACTCCAGAGAACAACACAAATACAAGAGAAATTGTGGGTGAATCAGAATTAGAGATGAAATACGAATCGGTATTACCTCCATCTTTGGCAGAAGAAACATCATCATCACGAGACGACATGACTCCAAAACAACAGACGAATCAGTAATCTAATCGCGCAATTGAGGAAACAATCAATCGAAAGTTGTCATCGCAAAATTCGATTGCAATCGAATAAATAATCGAACAAAATAAAGAAATTGTAAGAAATAAATTCGCAATTTCGATTTAAAAAAAAATTAACAAAGAAAATGAAGAAGAACGCAAATGGAGATAATAGTAACACAGTTTCCAATTAAATAGTATATGCATAATATGTTAATTTGAAAAAATCTATAGTTTGATTACATCCTTTTACTAGTTACAACCATTATTCTACTAAAACTAACATTATATTTACATTAACAACATATTAATAATGAAAAAAAACAGATTAATATGAGTAAAAATAAGAATAGAAATACAAAGTAAAAGATATTATTCAACAACACTTTATTATTGATATTATCACCAAAGTACGTACAAAATTATTAAGTATTTACAAAGTACTTAAACTGTAGTATGTATTCTCATACAGTATCAAAAAAGAAACCTAAACATAATACTCTTCATATCACTGTAGTATGCATTCTCAACTCTCAAGCCATTTGAAACATCACGTCGGAGAAGGAAGTCAAGTGTGAGGACAGCGGTGGCAGCGGTGAATCGGATAAAGGCAACGGCGGTGGTGGCATAAATAATGAAGGAGAAGAAGATGATGATGATGAGCATGATGAGGATGATGGGGTGGGAGTGGAACGAGGAAATCTACGGTGGAGGTGGGGCTTAATCATTATGTCGTAGATTATGTCTGCATGAGAGTAAAATATGGTCACGAAATTCTTTTTGGTTGACTGTATGCCACCCATTGTTTTGCAACAAGATTATATGGTTGATATATAGCTTGGATTTGTGGAAGGTAGTGGAATCTCGTATTCCTATGCATTGTTGCAAGAACCAAACATATAATCTTCTTTTTTTTGAAACAAAAACTTCAACAACTAAAAATTAAACTTGATGTTTTAATACGGTGAAATTTTATTTAAATAAGGGATGTAATTATCTCGAAAAAGAAATTAATAATTACTATATAAAATCATCTATAAAATAACAAATTAAACAAAAAAATTAAATAATTAACAAATTACGTGAATTCACTTACAATCTATAAATATATCCTAAAGTCAAAATCAGAAAGGGAAATTCTCTCTAGTAACCACAAACTTTTATTTTTTCTCAGTGGTGAAGTCTGAAACTTTTGATTATCAATGGTAATCACAAACTTTGTTAAATAATTTGTTAATTCTTTTTCCATAGTTTAGCAATTAAAGTGCAAAAAGACACAACTACCCCCATTTAATTAGCCCCAACCCCCCTTTCTTCTTCCTTTCTCTTTCCCCCTTTCTTCTTCCTTTCTCCCCGCTACTACTCCCTTTCCAGCCACTTGCGCCGTTGCCAAACACTCCCGCTAGCCGTCGCTGCCTTACCTCCCTTCCCCGCCGCTGCCTCACTTCCCTTCCCTGTATCCCTTGCCCCACCTCCCTCGAAAACAACTTAAATCCATACTCAAAATTAACGAAAATCGACCCCAAAAATCAACAAATTCGACCCCAAAAATCACCCAAAAATGAATCAGACCCTCGTCTCTTCCCTTAATTTTCCTTACTGCTCTTCATCATCAAAACCCATCATCACAAACAAACGAGCATCATCAAAACCCAGCATCGATCACAAATGAGCATCATCATCAACATTACACAGTCGTTCGATTAAGACATTTGATTTTGCTCTGAAATTGAAGCTTGCAGCTGCAAACTGAGTGCGACGGAGGCTGTTGTAAGACAAATTGGAGGCGCTGGTGATTAATTTGGCGGATGAAGGTGGTTGTAATCATGGTGACGAGGTGATTGCGGCGGTTAGATGTTGTTTTGCTGCTAACCATGGTAGGAGCATAGTAGATGGAGCGAGGGAGCAGAGGTGCTGCTGAATGGTGGTTGTAATCATGGTGGCGAGGTGATTTGATGGAGTGGATTTGGAGGTGATTTGGTGGAGTGGATTTGGAGGTGGTTGGTTGCGGAGGTGGCGAGGTGATTTGGTGGAGTGGATTTGGAGGTGGTTGGTTGTGGTGGTCCGACACCGTTGTTTAGGTCAATTGACGAAGCTGGTGGTGTGGGTGTGGTGGTAAATGAGGGATCAAGCTGGACGGCTCGGGGAGGGGGTTGGCAGTTGGCTGGTGGTGGGGAGGGGTTTGGATTTTTTTGTTCTTGTATATTTTTTTTTAATAATTTAAAGGGTACTAATGTAAATCTATTATTACTTAGCCAAGATTAACCCTAATTAATCGTTTAATGATGTTTTAATATCATTAATTAATGTTATAATTTGTTTAGTAATATTAATTTGTGATTACCGTTGATAATAAAAAATTTCAGAGTAAACCAGTGAGAAAAAATAAAAGTTAGTGATTACCAGAGAGAATTTCCCAATCAGAAATGACACATGCCATCTCCCGGTTAAAAATTTTCCCTCCTAAAGTAACTTATTTATTTATTTATTGTCAAAGCTTCTTAGAGAAGTATTTAATAAATTACTTATTATACAATAATATTTCTCTTTCTATTTGGTAAGTATTTCCATTTATACATGTTCAACAAAGATATTTTCTTTTATATAATAATATGCAATGATATTTTCCTATCTATAACTTTGTGACATAATCCATAGTTATTATTATTAGTCGTGTACTCGTGGTATGTATTTCTCCTTATGTTTTCTTTAGTGTAATATAATTATTTCATCCTATTTTGTAATTTAATATAAATTTTTATAGTTAAATAATAGTGTTAAATACTACCTTCGTTTTTTGAAAATTTGAAAAATTTATTTTATCACCAACTATTCCAAAAAACCTTAAAAATTACCACCTATTTACCCAATGGCGTCATAGTGGGCCCTACTATTCAATTTTCCTCCCTTTCCCTTTCTTTTCTTGATTTTTACCTTTTTAATAGCAAAATTATGGAATTGGTGTTGCATTGTTGTTTGGCATAAATAAAAATGGTGAATTAAAACCTTAATCGCCATACTAATCGCAATTTTTTCGCAAATTAAGTGAGAAAGAGAAGAAGAGGGAAGAACAAAGGTGAGAATCGAGATAAGAGAAGGGGGATAGGAGGGAAATTGAAGATTATGGCCCACTATGACATCTCTATAAAGGAGCTAGGAAAATAGGTGGTAATTTTTAAGGTTTTGAACAATTATTGGTGGTAAAATAAAAAAATAAAACTGTTGTTTACGGTTAACTGTATGCCAGCCATTGTTTTGCAACAAGATTATATGGTGTAGGATAGCCATTATATATATATAGAGAGAGAGAGATAGCTTGTTGAGGAAGGTGGTACAAAAATGGAGGAGGAAGCTTCTTTAGGAATCTGGCCGGATAAAAAATGGAGGAGGAAGCTTAGCTTGTTGAAGAAGGTGGAAAAGGAAACTAGCTTGTTGGGGAAGGTAGATTAAAAATGGAGGAGTAAGGAGGAGGAAGCTAGCTTGTTGGAGAAGGTGGATAAAAAATGGAGGAGGAAAAGGAGGAGGAGGAAGGGAAGAGGTGTAGGCGTCGCTCGAAATGCGCCTACGTTAAAGCATGTTGTGAATATGCTTGGCACTCATAGGAAGTGGAAATTGACATAATACGATTAGGGACAAATAAAGTAGGGAGCCGCCAAAAAGTTTTTAAGGAACTTGTAAACCGTTCACGGATCATAAAAGGCAACCACGAATAAGGGACAACGATAGGCAACAACGATTGACCCGTGAAGGTTACACCCCATTCATAATCCATGAGATTACTAACTCCATATGGTTCGGAACCACGAAAGGAGGATCGGGGATGATGGTACGAAGTGAGTCATGGAGTCATGTTCGCCTGTATTGGCCTCTACTCGATTCTTGTAGTGAAAAGTGATTCTTGCGATCTCAAAGGCATACAAACAAAGATTCAATTCGCTCCAAACTATTATTAAGCTAAATTGGTTGAATATTAATGCAGCATATAATTCTAAAATATTAGTGATCACTTGATTTAATAACAAGATTAAAAAGGAACCTAGACCGGTCGTCCAAATTATCTTATTAGGCGTGATTTTCAATTACATATTCCCTTTAACATGCAATATGGTGATCAGAAATAATAATAGAACAAAAATTAATATTGGAAGCAATTTAACAATAATAGCGTTAGTCAAATCGAATATAAAATAACCTAATCATGATACTAGCAATAAAAATAAAATAAGTAATTAAATTAATTAATTACTCACATAACGGCGTTCCTTTAAATTGCTACATCATGAATAAACTGTTAGTAACTTCAATAAATAATAAATCAAATGGAAATTAAATTAAATAAATGTAGATTTGATTTGGTCCAAACCCTCAGTTATTTGTACCTTTCACGCCTTGGTTTAAGGACAGAACCTTGGGTTAAGTATGGACTCCTTAGAGTGCTTAAGGGATGAATGGTGTAATTAGGAATATAGGTTTAAGGCTTAGAATATGGGAGAAAGAGAAGAGAATGATTTTAGGTGTAAAAGAGAGGAAGAGAGAATGATTTCATGCCCCGAACTGCAGAAAGGAGGGGGTATTTATAGGGAAAATGAGTAGGGGGAACACACGGAACCCTAAAAAGATAAAAACCCTAAAAATTAACACCGCGACACGGTGCCAGGCACCGTCAGACGGGGGAAAATCTTGTGACGTGGGGAAAATTTCTGTGACGCGGGACATATTTGACCTACGGGAAGTGAAAACGCGTGAAGGGTTTACGCGGAAAAGACACGAGAAAATTCCGTGACACGGCAGTGTACACCATGGAACGGTACAGTACACCGTGTCACGGTAAAAAGAAGTGCGCAGAAATTACACGGAACAGCCCCGTGTCATTGAATGGGCACCGTGACACGGGAAATTGTACCGTGACGCGGTGCAAAATCCCGTGGTGCGGCAATATTCCCGTAACAGGGTGGATTAAAAACATGGAAAAACGCACCGTAACACGTTTTAAATTACCGTGTCACGGCACCAGGCACCGTGCCACGTCATCAGGCGCCGTGACACGGTGCTTTTACATCGTGCGCGGTAATTCCAGTTTTTTACACGTTTTTAAAATCATCATAACTTTTGATCCATAACTTGGAATAAGGCATATAATATACCATTGGAAATCTTATCAAGTATAATTTCCAACCCAATTAAAATGAGGTCAAAATCATTTGTATATTTTAAGATATGGCCGTTTTAGTGGAAGGGTGTCGGTTTTGGGTCGAGTTTAGTGTTTGGCTCATATCTTTTTCGTTATAGCTCGGAATTGGGCTTATGATATATGGTTGGAAAGCTTATTTCAAGGCCTATACAATAAAATAATAATTGGATCAAAATTATAAGACTAAAAAATCAGTTTCTCTCGGTTTTGCGATGTGGACACGAAAAGTGGATAACAAGTTATGGTTTGGGGAAATGAGCTAGGAAATGGATTGGATTATGAAATGTATTGGATAGAACATGGATTTAAGAACTCCAAAGATTAAGTACTCAACCCAACCAATAATGGCGGTAAAAGGTGTTCATCATCGGGTTTGGTTTTGGGGAGACATTTTTAGGTGTCTACAAGGGGTCACCGGAGGATGGACTAGGATTTTATCGAATAAGCGTTTACAACATACTAATTTGTCATGGGTTTTTATCGAATAAGCGTTTACAACATAATAATGTTGTAAACGCTTATTCGAAAAAAATTTAGTACATGTTGTAAAAGAAGGTGGTCTCACGGTGGAGAAGCTTTTACAACATGTACTAAAATTTTATCGAATAAGCGTTTACAACATACTAATTTGTCGTGGGTTTCCAAAATCCATTAGCATTTTCGATGATTGGGCTAAGCTAACTAGGCCCTTTTCCAAGTGTGATATTGATACCGCTGTGCATGATATGGGCTCCCTTAAAGCCCCAAACCCAGATAGTTATCATGCCTTGTTTTACCAAAACAATTTAACGGGGCCAAGAAATAATTGAATAAATCAAAAAAGTACTTCACCCATTCTTAACCAAGGACTACGTATGGCTGACAAGATGTTTTCCTTGTAGTGAATAAGGGTTTCAAATCTAGGGCACTTGTCACATTTTTTCACTCTTTCCATGGCGTCTAAATTCATGCTCGGCCAGTATTACCTAGATGGGTAACTATCTCAACTAAGGCTTGTGTGCCTACGTGTGATCCGCGATGCCCCTGGTGGAGGTCATCCAGTACCACATGCCCCCTTTCGGGCGTAGCACATTTCAAATAAGGCTTTATAAATGATTTTTAAACAAGTCCTCTCCCTTCATCTCAAACCATGCCGCCTTTTTCTTCATCAGCCAACTCTACTTTGGGTCGTCCAGAAGAACTCCATCTTTGAGATAGGAAATTATTCCATTCAACCATGTGGAGCTTCTGTCAATGATTTGCACGGGCTCGGCATCGATACTCCTCTTTTCCTGACTTCCCAAAACATAGATCTCAAAGTATTACATGATGCCGAGGAGGCCAGCCGCTTGATGATTCTCGGACCGAGGGACTTATTGCAGCGTGAAATGTTCTAGGCTCTCAGCCTCATATTTCATCATTTGTAGATACTTCATCATCGTCAGATCCCTAGCCTTATAGTCACCATTCACTTGGTTCACTATCAATTGAGAGTCCGAACATGCATCAATTTTTGTTGCTTCGACCACCTTACACATTCTAAGGCCGCCCAAAAGGGCTTCATACTCGGCCTCGTTATTGGAGGCTTGAAACTAAAATCTCAAAGCATATTCAAACTTATCTCCTTTGGAAGATATATATATGATACCAGCGCCGCATCCGGCCGCTGTTGTACTTCGATCCACAAAAACTTTCCAGATCTGATCCCTCGCCGGTTGTAAATCTGGCCGTTTGATTGCTTTTCCCTTGATTGCTTTTCTAGGTTCAAATGTGATATCAAATCCTCTCAATTTTAAGGCCCATTTGAGCATTCGGTCGCTGACCTTTAGTGTCGTGAACGACTTCTTTAATTTTGGTCCGTGTAGACCACAATCGAATGAGCAAGAAGTATGACCTTAGCTTTATTGATTCCATGAACAATGAGCTGCCTATGTATATTAGCACTCGTCTGACCTTCAAATTGGAAACTTTCAAGATGAACATCATGGGGTCATTATGGGGGGCTTTTATTTTGCCTTGGTCGGCCTCACATATCGTGACCTCTAGAAAGGACTCGACCTTAACCCTTTCAGTGTGCATGACATTCCCCAAATTTCACGTGTCTTTCTTGTTCCCTTCATGGATGGTCCGCCTACAGCAAAGCCGCATCATATAACGGCCAGAAACCCTGAGTCTGTGCTATTTCCATTGTCATCTTTTTCTTTTTCTTTCTTCTTCTCGGATTTGTTGTCTGTCCGAGAGTAGGTGAACTTGGACTTTAGAACATACGAGTTGAGCATGCCCTTCTCGGTCAACTTAATCAACAACCTCTTCAAGTTGTTGCAGTCGTTCGTGTCATGCCCCACATCCTTGTGGTAATGACAGTACTTGTTCATTTTTCTTTGCTTGGTCGATGATAGGATAGATTCGTATCACCTAATCAAAAGAATTACCTAATTCCTCTAACTAAATCAAATAGGGAAGTAGGGTCGAATCCACAAGGAAACAAGTCCTTCTATTCCTAACTAATTAGTATAATCTATGTTATCAAGTAACCAATTTGTTTTTATGAGAATTAAACGAAGGAAAATAAATAAACTAAAGCGATTTAAACTAGGGAGAAATCAATAAATCAAAGCCTAGGGTATAGGTTCACCAATAAATAATATTCCAGTGTAAAACATAATAATCATTGCATAAATTAATCATATCATAAAGGGTTTTTTCTGCGTATTACAATCACAAAATTAATGTACCGGTATAAAATCGCGTCTCATGAATCTTGACTTTACTATTTATAAATTAACTTGCCTATTGAAACTAAGCCTAAAAATCAATTCTCATCTCTCGAATCTCGAATCAATATTGCACAAATAATACAATTAAACCTAGCCAAATCTAATTGCATAGCATTAAATCAACCAATAGGAAATTGATTCAAGCATTAGCAATAACAATAATAAATTACCCCTTCATATTTTTTATGGATCACCACAAACCCTAGAAATAAAACTACTCACACATATTAAAATCTAAACTAAGCAAAGCCATAAAACAAGACATGATTAATCAAAGCAATTAAATTACTGAAAATAAAAGGGAAAGAAACCGTTACCAAAATAAACGGAAATAATGAATTGCATAAACCAAAAGTGTTGAGAGAACAAGAGTATTAATCAAAAGCTTAAAACTAAAATCTGGAAATTAACTAATGAAAGACCTCATCGTTTCGCTAAACAAAACGTATTTATACTTAAGCTAACAAATCCTAATTTAAAGAAAATTAAAAGTCGCTAAACACTCCTCAAAAACACGCGCCCGGTCGGGCGCCATCTCGCCTGGTCGGGCCCGCCTTAGGCTGGTGGACTAACTCTCGCGCGCCGGATCGGGCGCGCCTCCAGGCGAAGGGTACTCCTTCACTATCTACCTCGCTCGGCTAGCCGCGCCTCAGGGCGAGGGATTGCCCGGTCGGGCGAGCTTTCGGTCATAGTGGACTTCTTCAATTGGGCTCTTAATTGCCCCAATCCGAATTTCCTCTTTAGGTCTTTATAACTCAATCTAATTCCTCGGTCTCTTCTTCTTCGCCGAGCCCTTAATCTTCGATTTGATTACTCTAACACGGTCTTAGGCTACAGAATATGGTCATGTGCATACGATCCTACTCCAATGCTCGTAGTGGCTCAAATAAGTCCGAGAAAATGCTCCAAATCTGCAATTTCCTATAAAATAATACCAAAACTACACAAACACTAGAAAACACATATTAGTAATAAAAGTGGCTCCATAGATCCAAAAATAATCCTAAATATGACCAAGGGACGGGGGTAAAACACTATATAAAATAGACATATCAGTCGGCCCTCCAGGGCTTCTTGAACTCGAACTTGTCTTTGATTTCCATCAAAATTGAATAACAATCTTTGTTGTACTCATACTGCGGCTTGTACATCTTGGCTTTCTTTGACTTGGTCTGTTAGCAGTGAGCCACCCGAACCTCTTTTCTTTCATTGTTTCCTTCCTTCTTTTTTCCGGCCAAGTCTTGCTGAGAAGATTGTTTATTCTCGGCACCCTTAGCCGACTCTTATGTTTTTTTAAGCAAAGAAAAATCGGCTGCCTCAATATATGATTCGGCCTCTCACAGAATACTTGCGTATGTTCGATTAATCTTTCTAATCAGATCAAATTTGAAACCATTGTTCTTTAATTCTCGGAGAAACTCTAAGTAGGCCATTTCATCTGGCAGATTATGAATTTGTGTCTTCTCCTTATTGAACCTTTGTACGTATGAACGCAACCTCTCTTTCTTTCCTTTGACAATGGTTTCCAAGTTAAGACTAGTCTTGCGGGGTGGTATATTATAGGAGAAGTTTCTAACGAACAATAAGCTGAGAGTTGTGATGCAGTTGATGCATCCAGCCGATACACTATTGAACCAATCTTGAGCCACATTTTTTAGGGTGCCCGGGAAGCATTTGTACCACGTGGCATCATCCACACATTGTAAGTACATCAAGTTTCTGCATAAGGAGATGTGTTCTTATAGGTTGCCCGTACTGTCATAGGCGCCCACAAGGCCACAAGTACACTCTTCACTTTAGTTGGATGAGGAGAATAAAGAATTTCTTAAGAAAACGGAGGCGGCTTGTCGCTAAAATTCAACAAGCGCATTCGCCAATCAATAGGCTGAGATTGTGCTGCCGATCCACCCAAGTACGCGGCCTGGTTTTACGGCATGCCATATTGCCTATACTACCCATACACCGGGGTTATAGGCAACAATAATACAACATAATCATGGGGCATCTAAAGTTGAAGTGGTTGAGTTAAAGGAACGGTAGTTGGAGTACGATGAGCTTGACTCCTGCTGGTCCTGGCCGAGTTGGTATGCTTGGAGAGGGTGTTGTTAGAGAATTCATCCGGCATGGTATGAGTGGAGGCAGTGTCAGAGTAGTGTGCCCGCTTCTGCCAATTGTATCGGATATAGTCTCTAGCATCCTTTTAGCGTTAAGACAGCTCATTAGGCTATCTGAGAGGCTGCTTGGTCTGCCCCCAACCGACTTTGATTTCTCAAGAAGCCTAGGCTAGTTCATCCGAGGCACCCTTAGAGAAATCTAATGTCTTCTGGACGGGGTATTCCCGGCATCCTTAGTGTTGGCCGTCTTGCCCTTGGGTTTCTTTTGAATGCCCTGTCCTTCTCTTCTAGGTAATTGTCTAGGAAAAGAGGGAATCTTACCCTCAAGCTCCTTTTGGAGCTTTTCCAAGGCGGCCTTCAAGGAAGCAGCCATGACAGGGGAATCCTCGGCCTCATGAAATGAAGCTTTTAGAGGATCGCTAGTGTTGATTGTTGCAATGATATTCTCTTCATGTCCTTCCTCACCAAGATCGGGTGTCTGACCATCTTTAGCCATTTCAGATGTATATCCCCACATACGGCGCCAAATGTTTCAGGGTTCTTTGGAATCTCTCGGGATACATGTCGTGAATACAACTAGATGGTCTTGGACACCTGCAAAAATAACGAATATTTTGGTTGACAGAATATTTGCTTCCGATGATCAAGTTAGTGACTGGAAAACGAAGTAATGTAGAGAGAGAAAGTAGAGAGAAGTTGAAGCAGTTTAATACTCTGGAATGATATGTCTTAATCCACCCCCTATCATAAATCATTGGGGTATTTATAGAGGTGGGAATGTGTGCCACTTTAGGGTTGGTACCCTAGAAAGGTGGGCTCTAATCAGGAGAGGACATGTGTCCTTTAGGGGCGCTGTTTTGGCGCTTTTCTCGGGATTTAGGCATCCTAATGTAAAAAGGCCTTTCTCTCATTCAGGTGCTCTTAGGGTTGCCACGTGTCATCTTCCTATAGGGATAGGTCGCCTTTACATTGGGCCACGTGTCACTATGGGATTGGACCACGTGTTGGGGTATTTTTTACCCTAAATATATATGTATGAATTTGTTCCTAAGTTTTCAAACCTTGACGTAATAAATTGAGTTTTCCGCGTTTAGCTTAAAAAAAGGAGTAATTCAAGGCTTGTTTATTTTATATATATGAATTGTTTATTGAACTCTTTATTATTGAGATTTGAGATCTTGAGATAATATTTTTTGATTTATTCTTTATTCTTAGGGACTTTAATCCTCAACCATTAAGTATCATGAAAGAGTATACTCTTTTCCTACAAAAAATTCAGTTCACAGTTTTTTTTTTAAATTTTATTAATTGATTATTTAGATTTGAGATCTTAATATAATATTATGTGATTTATTTTACATTCTTAGGGACTTTAATCCTCAACCATTTTGTATCATGAAAGAGTATTCCCTTTATTTAACATCGAGTAACCTCTTAATTGTTTATGAACTTGCATATAGTTATGTGGCATATTTGAATGTGTTAGGAGTAGACTTGATTCCCGAAACTACTTTGATCCATGATGAAACCTCAATTCACCCTACAACACTTGAATTTAGGCTTTTAAAAAATAATGTTTCGGGTAAATATGGGTGGGGGTCATTAATCAACTACAATAATGATTCTTTATGGAGAATATGGATTCCAGACGATAACTTCCTAGATAACATGAATTTTACTAAGGTTGTCCATAAGAGCACGTAGGTTTTACACTATGTCATTAGTAGGGATTTGACAATACAAGATGATGCACCTTTGATAGTGTACAGTAGTTGTAGATAAATTAAGTCTCAATATGATGATCCTAGTGAAAATTCTAATGTAACATGAAGTTTTAAAATTAACTAAGGGTTTCAGTATTTTCTCTGGATCCATTTTTGTGACATTGTCATTAGAGCTTTGGGTGAAATGCATATCAATATGTATGTCATTTCATGTAGAGGTGGTTGCACATAGCTTAAACATCTCAGTTATGAGTAAAAGGTATTTGGCTACCCTTTTTTTTAATGCATTTTTTCACTCCTATTATTGTTAATAGTGAGCAACTTCATGTACAAAGTGGACCAGCTCTTTCATAAGATAACAAACATGATGTTGTATAGTATTAAATGGGCTGAAAATTTTGAAGATGGTTGATGTTTGAGTACTAAATGGGATTAGTGTTCTTCCTTATGTACCACATTTACTAAAATCTAATTTAACTCCAAAGAACAAGCTAGAGGTGATAACAAGAGAAATTATTAGGGGTTTCGTTCTATTTGTTTTTTTGCTGCCATTCTCTGTCTCTTTAGTTGTAGAAAATCAATGTATGTAAGGATGGTGGACGGGTGGTGTAGATTGGGAAAATAAAGGAAGATGAAGTTAAATAGCAAAACCAGTATAATAATAATCACACATATAAATGAAATTAAATTAATATATAATCAGTGAAAAAATATTAGCATTAGAGTAGAATGAAGAAAATATAATGTATAATATATTATGAATAATATATAATATATAGTATATAATATGTTTTTTTTTTTATTTTTTTTGAGATTTTAACCCAATACGAAAGTGTGAATATTTTTAAAAAATGATTTAGAATTATAAAGGTGTTCACATTAGAGCAATTAAGAATTAATTTTGACTTAAAGCCACTTGTAAACACTCTAGATCAGATACATTATGTATCGAGAGATCAAACAAAGTTAAATACCATTAAAAGTTTGAAACATATGGTTAAAGGGATAAAAATATATATACAAATGACGTATCATTCAATTTGGATAATTAGAAGATTGTATTATGTTTTTACCTTTGATATTCTTGTTGTTTTATATATATAACAATAAATGTTATCACAAGAACCATTTAAGAGAATATCTAGAAAGGTTGTTAAATATTGGGAAAAATATTCGGCTAAGAATACACGATCTCCAACCATGGTATTCGAGTGTGAACCAAAGTCTATCAAAGTGTTATCATCAATAGAAGTTGTATATGAAAGGTAACCTAGAGAAACTATCAAAACACAATAAAACGAAATATCACTATACCCCATTTTGAAATTAATCTACAAATTACAAGTTCTAACTGTTTTAACTACAAGATGTGTGCACAATGCAACTCTTAGACCTACAACACTAAATTTAATGATATGATGGAAGAGTTGAGAAATACTTTCTCCGGTTTTTTTTTTTTTAAAATTGCACCATTTGGACTTTTACACTATTCACACAATCTCCTTTAACCATCTTTTGTGATTTATCATAGTCATATAAGATACCGTTAGATTATTCGTCTCGACATCTACTTTTCAAATATCATCTTTTTATATTTTGTACATAAGTATAATTAAAGATATTAATGGCCAATATATTGCATTAGTAAGCGTGAAATAACAAATGGTGCAATTAAAATAAATGGAGGGAGTATAATTTAGGGAAGCTAAATCAAGCTAGATAAAGACTGAAATTGTAACATAGATTTACAATCTATCATGTTCAACCTAAGTTAATTAGAGCTGATTATACATGATGAAATTAGTGACTTATTGACATTCATAAAATTTTGGTGGGCTAATGGTAAAGCAGTTATAAGTGCTTTATGAATTATAACATATCATACAAAAAATAGTCTAGAACTCTTAGAAGCCTTAGAAGCGATGAAAGGAGTACATCTTGGACATTCCTATCACAAGCTTTTACTCCAAAGGGCTTATGAGCGATGAGGCTCATGATACTTGGTCTTCTGATTGTATGAGAGTTACAAGGCTAATGGCTAACTCCATCCCGGAAGATTAAAAGCAGAAATTTTCTTCATATCTTTTGGATATGCTCCTCAAAGCACTTGAGGACGTTGTTAACTTGAGAGTCACCAAGAGTCTTCGTGGCAACTATGATGGACTTGTGTTTTATTTGACTAGGTCACTTTCAAACTTTAAGATAAATCCACTAGAAGAAGGTTTCCTTGCCAAGGAAAGGTACCAAGTATGGTCTAAGGTCTACAATGCTTGACTTAGACTCAGTATGCCCCTTCAACCCTACCCATATAGAGCTAGACTTGAGGGCTTGAACCCACATCACTTAGCTTACCTAGCCTAAAGAGTCACCATCTTGACTCTTCTCACATCTCTTTCCATCACCATAGCCTTTGCAACCTCACCTTAGTATCACTTTCACACACTTCTTTCACACATACATAGCCATATCATCTTTCCCTTAGGAACCCTTTATCATGAAATCTTGTTTCTCTACCGCGCATGCTTCATCATCTTTCAAGACAACATTCACGCATCGCATAATGTCCTTAGCAACATTTATATATCAATGTTTTGTAATCATACAAAGCATATCGTGCGTAGCTCCTTGACCTAAGCAACGTTCATTATGCAATAATCACTTCATCTATATACGTGCTTAGCTTCCAGACCTAAGTGACGTTCAAGATAGTTTCTTTCCACCATATATGATGCTTAGCTCCATGACCTAAGTTTATTCATCTATTGTGTCACATGATGTAATTGTTCTTAGCCTCCTAGCCTAAGAACATTCATCATGCATACATTATCTTCAAGAAAAGCAATTCAATTCGACAAATAGAATATTTATGCGATTTACCTTGCTTTTCTCTATTTGCTCGACAAGGAAGTTTAAAACTTCTTCCCTTTTTCATGTCCTTTCTTTTGGGGAAGTTCAAAAACTTTGTCAAAATTTTCTCATCGAGGGAAGTTCAAAAAACAAAACTTCATTTTTCACGTTTTTTTTTTTGGGAGAAAGTCAGTACCCTCCACTCATGACAAAAATGACGGAAAATTTTTTCTTTTTGCATTGTCGGTTGCTTGTGTCTGCACACACACTCAACCATACACATACACACACAATCACAAGTCATACACATGTCATGTTATGTCAAGTCAATCGCAGTCTATACGGGTCCTTTGGCAAATTTTATTTTGCAGGTCTCATCTATAGCCCACGTTCGGGGATAAGCGAACCATCTACAACCCACGTTCAAGGACAAGCGAACCATTTACAGCTCACGTTCGGGGACAATCGAACCATCTACAGCCCACGTTTGGGGACAAGCGAACCATTTACAGCTCACGTTCGGGGACAAGCGAACCATTTACAGCCCACGTTCGGGGACAAGCGAACCATTTGCAGCCAACGTTCGGGGACAATCGAACTATCATCATTTTTCAAACATTAGTGATCATCTCCCAAAGCGAAGATGATTCACGGCGCAAGGTTCGCGATACACAGAGACTTGCAATCTCATCATCAGACAAGCTTTTCCTCAGGCATGGAAAATTGTCGGTCGTTTCCACCTCTCAAGGTAAAGAAGTCAGCAATTATATCATCTATCAACTTTCCTTAAGCATGGAAAATATCACAACAATCTTCATCCGGTGGATTTCTTCAAGCATAGAAAACTACCAAACTCATTTGCCACTGATACACCGGTGTCAGATACTATTTAACATATTTGCCACCGATACACTGGTGTCAGATAAGCATTCTATCTCTTCTCATCTGTGGAACTAACATTTTTCTGCAGGTATCAGCGTATAAAGAGTAATTTAGGATCACAGAACGTCTTAAATCATTCTCCATCCCTATCGACTACTCCGACAATCGTTTTTGAAACTGACGTTTCTACAAACTCAATCAAAGTGGGGGCTTCTGTATACACCTAAAAATGTCTCCCCAAAACCAAACCCGATGATGAACACCTTTCACCGCCATTATTGATCGGGTTGAGTATTTAATCTTGGAGTGCTTAAATCCATATTCAATCCCAATAAATTTCATAAACCAACCCAATTTCTACCCCATTTCCCCAAACCATAACTTATTTTACTCTTTTCGTGCCTTTAAACCTAAAATAATTCATTTCGTGTCCCTTAAAATCATTCATTTCGTGTCCTTTTTATAAAAACGTCTAGACTAGTTTAATTTGGTCCATAAATGGGTCCAATTATTGAATAGTTAGATATTGCTTTAAAAGATCTTTCCAACGATATATTATAAGCCCAAATCCGAGTTATAACGAATAAGTTATGGCCAAAATACTAAACTGAGCCTAAACCGAACCTAAGCCCACCTTACCTACGACCTAATGATCATGTGGAGGGTCCAAAGGCTTTATCCCATTCCTAAAACAATTAGAATTAATTAGAAGCTTCTATAAGTTTCTAAAAGATCTTAATTATCCCTTTTGAAAAGATAAGATTAAAGAGTTTGAAATTGAATAAAACTCCTCTTTTTGAAAGTCCTAATTCTATTTGAATTGAAAGACATTCAAAGATAGTCATATATAATTTTCATGCCTTATAGTTTTTATCCAAATCTTATATGGTTGGATAGCTCTTGAAATTATCTTTTCAATGATATATTATATATTAATTCAAAACTATAACGAAAATGATATAAAAGAAATACGAAACTCTATCCAAAACTGACACTATCCCAATATTTGAGGTCATATCTTTTATTCTACAAAATATTTTAATCTAATTTCAATTGGGTTTGAAAGTAGACTTCAAGATCTTTCCAATGACATATTATTTATCTTATTCCAATTTCTGGATCAAAAGATAAAATAAAATCAAAAACCTCAAAAACTGCTGCCTATCGCAAGAGTTTTATTCCAATTCGAATTCGGATCTTTTCTTGATTCTTCAACCCTTATTTTTTCTTTATAAATAGAGGTCATATCACACCTTTTTCAATCATCAATAAGCTTGATCACCAAATCATTCTCTCTTCCTCTCTTATACACCACAATCATTCTCTCTTCCTCTCTTATATATACACCAAAATCATTCTCTCTTCTCCCTCTTTAGCCTAAACACTATCCTCCTTATTTACCCATCATTCCTTCCTTAAGCACTACAAGGAGTCCATACTTGATCCAAGGTTCCGTCCTTAAACCAAGGCGTGAAAGGTAGAATTAACTGAGAGTTTGGACCAAATCAACTCTACTTATTATTTAATTTAATTTTGTTTCAACTTGATTTATTATTTATTGAAGTTACTAACATTTTATTTATGATGTAGCAATTCAAGGAAATGCGGAAGGTGAGTAATTAATCACATAATTACTCATATTATTATTCTTTATTGCTAGTATCATGATTAGGTTTATTATGATTTGATTTGACTAATGATAATATTGTTAAATTTCTTCCAATATTAATGTTAATTTTATTATATTTATTGACCACCATATTGCATGTTAAAGGGGATATATAATTGAAAATTACGCCTAATAAGATAATTTAGACAACCGGTTTAGGATCCTTTTTAATCTTGTTGTTAATTGAAGTGATCACAATATTTTAGAATTATATGTTGCAATAATATTCAACCAATTTAGCATAATAATAGTTTGGAGCAAATTGAATATTTGTTTATATGCCCTTGAGATCGCAGGAATCACTTTTCACTATGAGAATCGAGTAGAGGCCAATACGGGCGAACATGACTCCATGACTTAGTTCGTACCATCATCCCCGATCCACCTTTCGTGGTTCCGAACCATACGGAGTTAGTAATCTCATGGATTATGAATGGGGTGTAACCTTCATGGGTCAATCGTTGTTGCCTATCGTTGACCCTTTATTCGTGGTTGCCTTTTATGATCTGTGAACGATTCACATGTTCCTCAAAAAAATTTTAGCGGCTCCCTACTTTACTTTGTCCCTAATCGTGTCCCTAATCGTATATGTTAATTCCCACTTCTTATGAGTGCCAAGCATATTCGCAACATGCTTACGTAGGCACGCTTCAAATGACGCCTACACTTGGTACGCCATTTAGCCCCTAAAAAGCAATTGAAATAATTAGTAGACGGCTCGATTATGATCACGATTAGTGATAGGCCTGACCACGATCATCTCACTTGATTTAAGCGCCTAAACAATGGCTTATTACAAAGCACAAGCACCGAGGTATTGGTTCACAAGCAAGCACAAGCGCTAAAGTACCCTGCTTATTACAAAATGCGTCGAGGTATTGGCAGAGCAAGTTACACCGAAGTATTGGGAAAGCACGCATTCAGCATAACAAAGCATCAGCAAACTGAGGATCGCAAGGTATCGAGATCTTAGACAGCTTTCACTAGGGTATGAAGGTTGTCAATCAAAATGATCGATTCAAGGTAAAGACGAGATTTTCGACGATGTCCCGAGGTACAGAGGAAATTGTCTATAGCGGCGAGGTACTGTCGTGGCGAGGCACGGCCACAAAACTGAAGATGGCGAGGTACGGTCACCTTCGACGGTGTTCTCGAGGAAATGTGGAAGATTGTAACAACAAATGAAGATAGCGAGGCATTGTCACCTTCAGATGGTGTTCACGAGGTAATGTGAAGGTCGTCACAATGAAATACAACAAAATTGGTTACTCTAGAGACGTGTGCTCGACGGTGCATGATACGCGTTTCTAACTCTCTTATCTATTTAACTAACGTTAGTTTGCAGGTATCGGCGTTACAAGAATGATTTAGGGTTGCAGAACGTTCTGAATCATCTCTGTCCCTTCGCTACTTTGACTTTTGTTTTCGAAACTTATGTTTCTCCAGACTCAGTCAAAGTGGGGGTTTCTGTAGACACCTGATTGTGTCTTCCCAAAAACCAAAGCCACTGATGAGTACCTTTCACGTCATTGAATATCGAACAAGGTGAAATGTTGAAGAGTCTCGTGAATTCTTCTGTTTTCTAAAATGTTTTAATAAAAATATGGAAAATTTTTAAATTACCACCCAAAAATGTATCCATTTTCAAAATAACCACCCGTTTAATTTTTTATTTTATTTTACCACCCCTTAAATTCAAAAACTATTCAGATTACCACCCATTTCAAAATTCTGGTGGATGTCTCTTATGTGGGCCCCACCTAATGACTCTTAGTGGTGATAGGAAGAAGATGATTAGTATTAGTGGCAATTCAGACAGCAAGCTCTTGGTTTTTTTTTTAGTATTTTTCTTTCAGTTTTAGGTTGTCTTGTACTCAATAAAATAGTTTAAGGGGGAGATGGAGTGAAGACAAGGCTGATTGTAATGATTAGGCATAGCCGTTCCTAGCCGTTGGGTGGGTCCACATAACAAAAATCCACCAGAATTTTGAAATAGGTGGTAATTTGAGTAGGTTTTTTTAATTTAAGGGGTGATAAAATAAAATAAAAAATTAAACGTGTGGTTTTTTTGAAAATGGATATATATTTGGGTGGTAAATTAAAAATTTTAAGTTGATGCTAAAAAGACACCTAAACTGGACAAGCTGTAGTATATCGGTTATAACTTTTGATTTGTGACTCTGATTGGGACGAAATCAACGACAAATGAAAGATAAAACTCTGGGCTACAGATCCCTAGGTGGCACGAGACGTAACTCTTTCTAGAACTCCGGCTATGATCAAAAAAAGTTGACACTTGTGAAGGATACGAGAATAAAAATCCGGGTTGACTAAAAAAAAAGCTATGACTAGACTCTATTAAAAATGAAAAGAATTTGATGAGAGGAAAATAAAAATAAAAATAAATCTAAAAAGTCAATAAAAAATGCACATATAAGCATATTGTCATGCATGATGCTATGAAGTTCGCAACCTAAAGTAAAGTTCTATGTTCCTCTATGGTCAAGCTTTTGGGTGTCAAAGGGTACCATGATTAAGAGTTTAGATGCGTTAGCTAGGCAGCCTCTCTTGAGGGTGTATGCCAACGGGCAACTCCGTGAGTTCGTGATGAAACCGAACTCGACTCCATGGTTTGGGTGGATTTAATAACTCGGATGAACCCTTATTGTCATGAACGTTTTCGGGTTGATTGAGCTTAAATCCCCCAGGGCTAGCCACATACGTAGAACACGTACTATTGTGGCAAAAATAGGTAAGCTAAAATGTATATGCATATGTGACAATGCCAATTAAATCGCACGAATACACTTCAAGAATCTTTCAAGTCTCATCCACTCATCTCAATTAAATACCGATCACTCAAATCGATAAATAACCAAGAATCCTCCCCAGTGGAGTCGCCAAATTGTGGGCGTCATTTGAAGCGTGCCTACGTAAGCATGTTATGAATATGCTTGGCACTCATAGGAAGTGGGATTAACATATACGATTAGGGACAAAGCAAAGTAAAGAGCCGCCAACAAGTTTTTAAGGAACTTGTAAACCGTTCACGGATCATAAAAGGCAACCACGAATAAAGGGACAACGTTAGACAACAACGATTGACCCGTGAAGGTTACACCCTATTCATAATTCATGAGATTACTAACTCCATACGGTTCGAAACCACGAAAGGAGGATCGGGGATGATGGTACAAAGTGCGTCATGGAGTCACATTCGCCCGCATTGGCCTCTACTCGATTCTTATAGTGAAAAGTGATTCCTGCGATCTCAAGGGCATACAAAAAAATATTCAATTTGCTCCAAACTATTATTATGCTAAATTGGTTGAATATTATTGCAACATATAATTCTAAAATATTGTGATCACTTCAATTAACAACAAGATTAAAAAGGATCCTAAACCGGTTGTCTAAATTATCTTATTAGGCGTAATTTTCAATTATATATCCCCTTTAACATGCAATATGGTGGTCAATAAATATAATAAAATTAACATTAATATTGGAAGAAATTTAACAATATTATCATTAGTCAAATCAAATCATAATAAACCTAATCATGATACTAGCAATAAAGAATAATAATATGAGTAATTATGTGATTAATTACTCACCTTCCGCATTTCCTTGAATTGCTACATCATAAATAAAATGTTAGTAACTTCAATAAATAATAAATCAAGTTGAAACAAAATTAAATTAAATAATAAGTAGAGTTGATTTGGTCCAAACTCTCAGTTAATTCTACCTTTCACGCCTTGGTTTAAGGACGGAACCTTGGATCAAGTATGGACTCCTTGGAGTGCTTAAGGAAGGAATGATGGGTAAATAAGGAGGATAGTGTTTAGGCTAAAGAGGGAGAAGAGAGAATGATTTTGGTGTATATATAAGAGAGGAAGAGAGAATGATTGTGGTGTATAAGAGAGGAAGAGAGAATGATTTGGTGATCAAGCTTATTGATGATTGAAAAAGGTGTGATATGACCTCTATTTATAAAGAAAAAATAAGGGTTGAAGAATCAAGAAAAGATCCGAATTCGAATTGGAATAAAACTCTTGCGATAGGCAGCAGTTTTTGAGGTTTTTGATTTTATTTTATCTTTTGATCCAGAAATTGGAATAAGATAAATAATATGTAGTTGGAAAGATCTTGAAGGCCACTTTCTAACCAAATTGAAATTAGATTAAAATCTTTTGTAGAATAAAAGATAGGCCAAATAGTGGGACGGTGTCAGTTTTGGATAGAGTTACGTATTTGTTTTATATCTTTTTCGTTATAGCTCGAAATTAATATTATAATATATCATTGGAAAGATAATTTCAAGAGCTATCCAGCCATATAATATTTGGATAAAAAATATGAGGCATGAAAATTATATCTAACTATCTTTGAACGTCTTTCAATTCGAATAGAATTAGGACTTTCAAAAAGAGGAGTTTTATTCAATTTCAAACTCTTTAATCTTATCTTTTCAAAAGGGATAATTAAGATCTTTTAGAAACTTATAGAAGCTTCCAATTAATCCTAATTGTTTTAGGAATGGGATAAAGCCTTTGGACCCTCCACATGATCATTGGGTCGTAGGTAAGGTGGGCTTAGGTTCGGTGTAGGCTCAGTTTAGTATTTTGGCCATAACTTATTCGTTATAACTCGGATTTGGGCTTATAATGTATCGTTGAAAAGATCTTTTAAAGAAATATCCAAATATTCAATCATTAGACCCATATTATGGAACAAATTAAACTGGTCTAAACTTTTTTATAAAAAGGACACGAAATGAATGATTTAAGGGACATGAAATGAATTATTTTGGGTTTAAAGGCACGAAAAAAGTAAAATAAGTTATGGTTTGGGGAAATGGGCTAGGAATTGGGTTGGTTTATGAAATGTATTGGGATTGAATATGGATTTAAGCACTCCAAGATTAAATACTCAACCCAACCAATAATGGCAGTGAAAGGTTGTTCATCATCGGGTTTGGTTTTGGGGAGTCATTTTTAGGTGTCTACACCAAGGAACCCGAAATGCTGAACCATGTCCACATAAACCATATATGGAGCCCAGGAATTGCATCGCTGAAGAGAGGAAGTCCAACGCGTGGCACAACATTCTGTCGCGACACGTCAGGCGTATCGCGTCGCGACAGCGTTATCGCGGCACGATAACTTTATTGCGTCGCGATAAGGTCGCATTTTCTGGATTTAAATCCCTTCTTCTTCCTTTTCGCTACTTGCCTCATTTTATTCGAGAATTCACTCGGAACTTCATCTTGCTCGTGCTCGTTCGTTTCTCAACCAAATTTGATGAAATTTGTTGCAAATCGACGCTCTTCATCTCTAGTTTGTCGATCTATGTAAGTTTTGCTCCAACTTCTTGCCCATATATCACATCTCAAAGCGCGTACGACGCGACGTTGCTGACGATCGGGTTCATTGCCATGGCTTGGGCAACCCTGACATCAGGCGGTTGTGCGAGCTTTAAGTCCGGGATAACCTGGAGCTTTTTGCGCTTTGAAAGTCCTACGGCTTGAATCCCTTCTTCCAGGCTACATTGGCGCTTCAGCCTTTGCAGTCGAGCCGTTACTTGGTTTGAGCGTTGGTGGAGTTCTTCTGGGACACCACCAACACTTTCCACTTTCCTTGAGGTGAGATGACAGTCACCCCTCTCGACTTCTCCATTATTACCGGAGTCTACTGCAGTTCCTCTCGGTAGGGATCTTACCCTTACTTTGCCGGAGGTTTACGAGCTGCTGGGTCCTTTTTTTGCATGGTTAGCCAATATTTACTTACTAATGGTGGTACGCATATGGGTCAAGCTATTTTAGCATGTATCATGGAGCAAATAGATGCTAGGAGAAATCCTATGCCATTAATTGTTGGTGAGACAATTCTTAGTTTAGATGAATTGAAAAAAGACCCTAAAGGTCCACTTCAAGGATCTCCAATTTTATTACAGGTAAAAATTAATACTTTCAATTGCAGAAATTAAAAATGCAATTTTGTAACAATAATAACAATTCTATTTTATTCGTGCAGGTTTGGCTAATGGTGTAATTCCCGAATATTTTAGGATTTTATATAATATATTTTATAAAAAAATAGTTTATTTTTATTTATTAAAAAACTTTCCTAATCTCATATTTTTATTTTTGTGTTCGGAAAGGTTTAAAACCCTATTTTAATTTAAATATAACTCTTTATTTTAAAGCATACATAAACTATTTTAAAACCTATAAATATTCTTAACCCTAAAAAGATATTTTATAAAAAAAAAGAAAAAGAAAAAGTAGTCGTTTTCCTTTTTCCAATGCGTGATATTTGTAAAACAAAGTCAAATTTGTTTCTTCTCGTAAGTTCTTATTTCATACTCCAATAACCATCATGTCTATTGATTTGTCTGATAATTATATCGTGGATTAATAGGAAAGATGCACGCAATTTGCAACGTAGCTGGTTTGTTTCTTGCTTTGAATTAAAAGTCGTACTGCGATTGTAAATTGTAGAAAGGTAATCAAACGGACTTCTTTGGAGATGTTTGATTAATTTGATTGTATTTCTTATTATATATAATCACACGGTCTGCTTTAATTTGGAGTTGTTTATATAATTGTTTTATATATATTTGTTGTTTGATTTGCTATTCATATATATGATTAATGTATATAATTATATGACTTGATCAAATTTAATTGTTTTGTTACTATTGTTGTATATGGATTGATTGTGTTATTATGCTAGGGTTTTAATTTTATTGCTATAAGGAGTATTGCTCTTGAGGTTTTAGGATTATTAATGCAGAGTATTATTTTTGGGTTGTGATTTAATTAATTTTGGGTAATAGTTTATTGCCCTATAAAAGTTGAGATATTCTTGTGAATTGAATTATTATGTTATTTGGGAACTTGTGCCAATATTGAGATATTATTTATTATCATGTGAAAGATTACTTGATCGATGTATGTGATCAAAAGATTGAGAATTATTATTTTGTTCTTGGTTTGAGGCTCGACGTTATATACGTACCTTAGTTCTTGGCATGTTGTTAAGAGGATGATAATCATGAGTTAAGAATGAGGTACAATCTTTATTTATTTTTCTATGGTCCCCTACAATGGGAATTGGCTCGTATGTGGTCTGGTTTAAGGTGTTTTCTGGTTATTGAGAGTATTCAACTTTTTATACTTATTGGTTTGTTATTCGAATTACCCATGTCCAAGGCTAGGTATAAAACAAAGAGCGTGGCACATTTATGGGACAGATGAGTTGAGTAAAGGTTCGTATTATTATTCGAGGTTGGACATAGTACAAAGTTTTTAACCCTTGAGGCGTATATGTGTAATGTAGTGTCCAACTACATTGTTTAAGTGATCTAATTATATAGATATTTTATTATTTATTGTATTCTGATATGTGATGATTATCAGCTTTTTGCTAACGTGTGTGTTGTTTTGTTGTGTTACTTGTGTTTGCGACCATGTCTTTTTCTTATGGTGGTCCTGCGACGATCTATTTTGGAATTTGTCCTTAATGGTGAGCAGTCAAGATTTTCTAAGCAGGTTAATTAAGTGATTGTATCTAAATGAGCTTAAGTGTTTCAATTAGTATGCTATAACGAGTTTGTAAAGTTGCATAAATAGCCCACTTAGTTTTATTGAGTTGTAATTATTGGGATTTTATAAGCCTTAGCACTTGACATGTTGTCGAGTGTGGCGGTGATACCTCCGATTTAGGTGTATGCTTCTGCAGTTTTATTTAAAGGTTGTTTATTTTTCCTTTATTTCTTATTTTATTATTAGTATGTGAATTGGGGGTGTTACAAATGGAAAGACTTGGATTAATTAGTCCTCCTGACAATATTCAAAAATACACTCCAAATTGTCTTGTAAGAAAAAAGAAGCGTTTCTCTTTGAAGATAGGTCGCTGGGAGTGGAGTAATATATTTGAAGCTCGCGACTTCTGTGTCAAGTGGGTCATCCCTTGGTGGAAAATTGAGAAGATGGTTGGGACCAGTGCTCAACCTGCCTGCCGTATTCCAAGTTTATCAAAGATGACCTTTTATTTCCCCTGCAAGGTAAAAAGACAATATGGCCTTACACAAACTATCTCTTCTGGGGACCATCGTAGACCCTATGAGCATCTTGTTTCGCACGACATTGAACGTTTTGATGATTATTGGTATGCTCGTCCCTTATGGGAAGTTGTCTCTGATAGAATTATTCCCCCTTTGTCTAGAGAAGTGAAGCAATGGTTGCTTAGCAGATCCCAAAAGGACAAAGGTAAAGCTCAAAGTACAAGTGCAGAGAAGACACATATTAAAGACCGTTTAGGTGACAAGATAATCCCTGCGAAACATCATCAAGGTTCAAAAGTTGAATTCAAGACTTCTGTTATGCCTAAGAAAAAGAGTATTGCTAAACGCAAGGAGAAAACGAAAACTGACTCTACAGACAAAAAAGTTTGGGTTGAAAAGAAAGTTGGGGTTTTTGTGCCAGGGGAAACTATTTCTACCAAGGTAGCAGTTAGATCATCTAAAGGGTTTGGTGAAAGATTTAAATGATAAGGAAGAAGTAGATAAAAATTGGAAAAGGGCTAGAAAGGAGAAGGTAGATTAGAACATTGCTTTGCTTTCAACTTATTAGACAGTTTTAAATTTTTTAGTCAATTTTATTTTTAAGCTTTATTTAATTCCATCAATAATGTAATTTTTATTTAATAATGCAATTTTTAAGCTTTTTTTAATTAAATAAACTCCATTTTAAATTCTTTATTTTATTAAAGCAATGAAAACAACTTGAATAATTCCGAAAAACGCTTCGAGTACGGAAGTCGAAATCTCCCGAAATTTGCCCAGATTACCAGCAGTAATTCGACGCTGAAAATCTGAATCCAACGTGGCGCAATGATCCTATTGATGCGACGTTGACGCTGACTCGGCGTGTTGATGCGGGCTGGGAGTGCGATATTTACAAAATTTAAAGTGGTCGCATCCCATAAAGGGTTGCCTACGTATCCTTGTTAAGGAATCAGGCCAAACGTAGCTCTTTTGAGTATAGTACTCAAGTAATCATGGGTAGAATTTCTTAAGTTGGTCAAGATTTGTCATGTTTGAGAATTTATTATCATCCATATCCGTTAGTTTTGCGGCACCTCCTGATAGGATAGTTTTGACGATGTATGGCCCGGACCAATTAGGCCTAAATTTGCCTCTTGGGTCTAGAACATTTTTCCTTAATACTTTTAACACCAAGTCTCCTACTTTGATGTTTCTCGTCTTGACCTTCTTATTAAAGTGTCTAGTCATGTGAGTTTGATAACATTGAGTATGATGTAGAGCCTCTAGTCGTTTTTCATTGAGTAGAATTAGCTCTTCATACCTTGCCCTCGTCCATTCAACCTCATCGAGTTTACTTTTCAATGCGATATGTAAGGAAGGTATTTCCAATTCTACAGGTTGTACGACATCCATTCCATAGACTAGGGAAAATGGCGTATTTCCTGTAGATGAACGGATTGATGTACGGTAACCCCAAAGAGCGAAATGGAGTTTGTCAGGCCAATCCTTGTAGTTTTCAGTCGAAAAAAGAGGGTTGAAAGATTAGAAAAAGATCCGAATTCGAATAAGAATAAAACTCCTTCGATGGACAACAGTTTTTACGGTTTTTGTTTTTATCATAATTTTGATCTAGAAATCGAAATAAGACAAATAATATGTCCTTAGAAAGCTCTTGAAGTCTAATTTCCAACCCAATTTGAATCAGATTAAAATCTGTTGTAGAATAAAGGATATGGCTGAAGTAGTGGGACGGTGTCAGTTTGGGATAGAGTTTTGTATTTCTTTCATATCTTTTTCTTTATAGCTCGGAATTGATATTATAATATATCAATTTCAAGGGCTATCCAACCATCTAAGATTTTGATAAAAATTATGAGGCACGAAAATAATATCTGACTGTTTTTGAACATCTTTCAATTCGAATAGAATTAGGACTTTCAAAAGAGAAGTTTTATTCAATTTCAAATTCTTTAATATTATCTTTTCAAAAAGGATAATAAAGAACTTTAAGAGACTTATAAAAGCTTCTAATTAATCCTAATTGGTTTAGGTAAGGCTCGATTTAGGCCCAGTTTAGTATTTTGGACATAACTTCCTCGTTATAACCGGAATTAGGCTTATAATATATCGTTGGAAAGTTATTTTCAATCCTCATCCAAATACACAATTATTGGACCTATATTATGGACCAAAATAAACTAGATTGGAAGTTTTTTATAAATAGGACATGAAATGAATGATTTTTGAAATAAGAAATGAATTATTTTTATTAAAACATTTTTAAAAAACATGAGAACTCACGAGACTCTTCAGCATTTCACCTCGTTCGATAATCAAAGACGTAAAAGGTACTCATCACCGGGTTTGGTTTTTGGGGAGACACAATCAGGTGTCTACACCGTGGCATCTAAGGACTCCTTACCGATATCATTGAGTTTAACCAAGATCAGTGTGTATACCTAGTATACCTTGTGTTTCTAGGGGAATATTGATGCCTTGCTTTGGCATAGCCCATCACTATGCACATTAGTTCGGTAAGTGTTATCTTGGAATGGCAAATTTGACTCGATTTTATAGGGACCTAGGGTTTCTATGTTGGTTGATTTAAGTGAACTTAATTAATCATCACAACATTTGAAATCCTAAACATGCATGCATCTAATATATCATTCATATATAAGCACAATTATATATATATAGAAAACATAAGTAAAAGATGCATTTGGCAACTAGCATAACCCCTTGAGTCTTTAAGGGTCTTCATTGCAATTTTATTGCTTCGTCTTCTAGAAAACGCCGTCTTCAAGACATCACCATCAATTATGCAGCTACTAGTAATCAAGACTAGGGCTAATCTAAAAATTAAGGTACAAAAATACGCAGCGGTTCGCAAACCGTATTTAGATTTACAAAAATACATAACGGATCGCAGTCCGTATTTACTATTTTAATCGGGTCCCACTAGTTTCCATTTCATAAAACGATAGAATATTCATTCCATTCATCCATTCACTATATGTGAATGACCCATGCATTTTACAACGAAAACAAGTAATAATGCAATAATACGCGTAGACTAGTAACTAACTTATGTGGTTAATCCGATTAACTCGCCTAATTAAAACTAGTCAAAGTTGTTAACCAATTATGTGTTTAAACGCGATAAAAAAAAATTAAACTAAATAACGAAGCTCCCACTAAATTCCGCATCCAACTTAATTAATCCGATTAATTAAGCCAGTAAACCCAAATTTTTCCAAATAAATTTTGCAAGTACCGATAAAACCCGAGGTTTAGCCTTATTTTAATTAAACTAAATAAGCATGTAAATAAATAGTTAAAACAGCAAAAGCTCAAAATTACATAGCCCCTAGGAAGCCCAAGTGCATAGCATTAAGCCTTTAAACTCGGTGTGCTAGGTACCAAGGGCTCGGGGTGCCTTGCGTGGGCGCACCCTGCGCAGCCACTGTCGCGCCAAGCATCTAGCACGTGGCCTACAACATCGTACGAAGTGCATTATGCTGCCCATGGCAGCGCGCTCGCGACGCATGGCTAGTGCAGGCTACAAGGGGCCTTGCTGCTGTGCGAGCTATCGCTGCCTCGTAGTAGCTCGGCTCACCATTAGGGCGCTCCCTCCTGCAGCACCAAGCGCGCACCAGCACGCACCAAGCGTGCAGCAGCTCTCGCACACACACGCGCACGAGGCAGCAGCCCAGTTGGCCGAGAGCATGCTCGGTGCTATTGTGCCTCGATTTGCGTGCTTGTGTCTCGGGATTTTATCCCGATTTTTGTGTGATATGAACAATTAAGTCTAAATTAATTTTAGAACCAACATTTGAGCAAAATGAAAATAAAAAAAGTCCAACTTAAATAAATTCAATTTTAGAGCACAAACCAAAATTAATTCAAGAACTATTCTTTAAATAATTTTTGGTTCAACTTGATGCTACAAAATTGAAGGGCTATTCTCACAATTAATTCAACCAAACATAAATTAATAATGAGATTTGACAAAATCAAAAGGAGTTGGAAAAATAAACATAATCATTCAATGAAAAATTCTAACACCAACTTGTGTACACATGAGAAATTACATCTTCCAATATGAAGATTAATTAAATTTCAATCACAAGTTTGAGCCTTTATGACTTTAATCAACTTGAAAAATGATTAAATCAAAATAGTTCAATATACAATATGGAATCTAGTAAGATAAATCTCCAACCAAATAAAATAATTAAAGGTTAGATCTTTAATACTTTAGAGCTTCAAAATTACAAATTTTTCACACTTGGAGCAATTGATTTGCAAAATTCTGAAAAATGAGCCAACCAATTTAACCACCAATTATAAATTTATAATCATGCTTATAAGGGCTTATTAATGCAGTTGATTAATGATGTAGTCATACACATAATCAACAATTAATATGCTATAAAAAAATCAAGGTTTAAAGATTTAAAATTTTTCGTCAAAAACAAAAACCCCTCGTAAATAGCATTTGTGGGTGGATTTTGGCTTCTGGACAGCCGTCGAAGAGAGTTAAAACTGATTTAGAACGTCGATTCCACCCAAAGTTCACTAGTTTTGGGTCGAAATCTGGGTTCTTGAGCCAAAATTAGAATAAAATCGAGATTAAAACTAATTAAAACGAGCTTCTAATCTAATTAGCAGGGAAAACCAGAAATTTAAATCCATTTAAATCACCTTAATTAATTATTAGTTACAATAACTTAATGAGCGCGACTCCGATATCACTGTTGAGTTTCGTGGTGTCTGACATCACGTGGAACAAAACCCATACCAAAATCCGCACACAAATTAAAGTAATTAAACATGCATATTGACAGGATAAAGTCGTATCACCTAGTCAAAAATAATTCCTAAGTCCTTTAACTATGCAAATAGGGAAGAAGGGTCGAACCAGAGGAACGAATCAATTTCTTCCTAATTAAATTAAATAATCTAAATTATTAAGTAACTAATTTATTGGTATGTAAAGAACTAAACTACGAAGATTAAAGTTTTAGGAGAAAATCAAGTAATAAAAGCCTAGGGTATAGGTTCACCAATAAATAATATTCCAGGGTAAAACACAATAATCAATTATCAATGCATTAATTAATCAGATCATAAAGGGCTTTCGCTATGTATTACAATCACAAAATTAATCTACCGGTATTAAATCGCATCTTTCGAATTTGACTTAACCATTTATAAATTAACCTGCCTATTGAAACTAAGCCTAAACATCAATTCTCATCTATCGAATCTCGAATAAATATTGCTAAACTCATACAATTAAACCAGGCCTAATCTAATTGCATAGCATTAAATCAATCAATAGGAAATTAATCAAGCAATGACAATCAACAATAATAAATTACCCCTTCATATTATTTATGGATCCCCACAACCCTAGAAAATAATCTACTCACACATAATTAAGTCTAAACAAATCAAAGCAATTAAGCAAAACATGATGAACCAAGGCAAATAAATTACTAAAATAAAAAGGTAAGAAATTGTTACCAAAGTTAACGGAAATAATGAGTTGAATTAAGCCAAGAGTTGTAGAGAGAGAAAAAAAGAGAGAAGTTTAAGCTTAAGAGAAGATTAAACTAATGGAAGAAAGATAATTGTATCAAAACAACTAAAATGTATTTATACAAAACATAAAAATCCTAATTAAAATCTAAGTAAGAAAATTTCCGGAATCAAGCTTCAAGACACACGCCCGGTCGGGCGCCAGCTCGCCCGGCCGGGCCCGCCTTTTTGGTTCTTAAGACTCCTCTCGCGCCCAGTCGGGCACGAGACATGGCGAGGCCAGCTTCCTCTGTTCTTCCGCCCCGCCCGGCCGGGCGTGCCTCAGGGCGAGGTAAGCCTGATCGAGCAAGGCCACTTGGGAAATGGTTGGCACTTTGATTAGGCTTGAAAACTCGGTCCAAATGCCTCGGTTTCTTCAACGTCGATCCCTAAATCACCGGTTGGTGACTCCAACCGATCTTAGGCTACGAAAGGTGGTCGTACTCCTCCAAAGCTCGTAGTTGCTCCAAATAATCCCGGAAAAATGCTCCAAATGTGCAATTTCCTACAAAATGCTACCAAAACTACGAAAACACTAGAAAGCACACATTAGCAATAAAAGTGGTTCTAAAGAGCCAAAAATACTCCTAATTATGACCGAGGGACGGGGATAAATCACTATATAAAATAGACATATCACATATAAATTAACTACCACATAATTAATTAACTAAGAGAGAGAAAGACAAATATACCTTTGACGCATGCTTCGCACTACTCGAGCTCTTACTTGAAAGCGTTCAAAGTTGCGCACTCGCTTAAGCCTCCAACGGCTCTCACCCTCGAGACCCGACCCGAACGGCCCCTACCCCAGAGCTTAGCCGGGGCTAGACTAAAAGATACTTAGAGTATTAGAACGAAAGTGTTCTCGCTTGTGGAGATCCTTTCAAGTTCAGAACTCAAGTGAATTTCCCAATTCCCCATTGTAGACACCAAATTTTGATCCTACTTTTGTAATTATCACTAATAATTATCTTTTATTATTATAGTATTCATTTTTTGCAAAATTACTATTATTTTGCTAAAAAAATTTATAAATTTAATAATGTTTGTTTTATTGTTTAAAACGAAGAAAACGAGTAATAATAATGATTTTTATTCATAATTCCCAAAATACATGTTACAATTTGTACTTTTAAACTACTAAATTACAAAATATTGAAGTACAGCTAACACTACATGTATTTTTACCCTGCTCCACCGAAGTAATTTTCGGGCTTTACTTGTGGATTAACAAGTAAGTTAATACAACCATTAGAAGGACCACTAGCCCCACAATGTACATGAAGTAAACCCTTATCATCTTCATGTCTTCCTCAAAGGTGAAGACAGGCTGATCCTCTTGGTTTTCTTGAAACATGGTGGCCGAGTTTAATGGTGGTTTTTGTTTGGTTTTTTCGGGTAAGGAGGAAGATGAAAGAAGATAAGAGTTAAGTAGTGAGTGGAGATTTTGGATAAGGTAGTTTCTTTTTATAGTAAAAAGTAGGTATTTTAGACCGTATTTTTATACGTATATGTATAATAATCGTATAGTATAAAGTACAATATTTTTTTGTCTCGCCAGGGGAGTATGTCATTTTCTTTATAAACAAACATTATTTACTCCTTTAGAGTATATTAAGTATATTAGTATGCTCACTTAGATTGTTAGAGCATTTTTTTTATTTTATTTAGTGATTTTTGCGATTTGTGCAATACCCTATTATATGACCAGTTTACCTATAAAGTTCACTACTCTAAAGACTCATGCCCAACCAATGTAGGGAAATGACAAACATTCCCACCCCTAAATAGTTACTCCCTCCGTCCCTAAATTACATTCCTCTTTCTCTCTATTATGTGAGGAATTAATGCTAGAAAGAGGAATGTAATTTAGGGACGGAGGGAGTACTACATGTTGTAGTGCTAAAGGAATACACTTGTTAAAATGTCATTGTCTTTTTATTCCACAGTTAATACTTGTTCCGATAAATACAAGTTCGGACCAAACCCGTCGATATTTATTTAGGTATTGTATGGATAAGAGTAAAAGAGGGATACGTATGGTTGGAAATGTGTAATTGTACGTGTATGGATTTTCATATGATTGTTAGATGAATAGTGTTGGCAGCTAAAAAATAGGATCGTGCTCTTCTTAGTTTCAATGATTTTTCTTTTCTTTGCTATGAATTCATTCTGACATTTACTTTTGGTTTTTTTTCGTTTGTTTTTTAATTTTTCTTTTTCTTTTTTGTTCTTTATCTTTTTTTTTTATGATTTGTTTATTCAGTTTAGTTTGTGTATTCTTTCGTCAATTTTGATAAACATATGTCAATAGTGAAATAACGTTACCTTTTTTTTTATCCCCCGCGATTAATATTGTATCCAATAAATTTCAAGTTGGATCAATTGTATCAATATTTATCTGACGCTAATTGGGACAGCTGGATTTCATACGCGTTATATATTGCATATCACTATTCAAAACACTATTTGACACTATTCAAACACTATTTGACACTATTCAAATAGTATTTTCCGTTACGTTAATTTGCGTTGCCGACGTGAATTTGGTCTTCTGTTTTATTTGTTTTCCTGTTGTTTTGATCTAGTTTTGTATCTTATATATTTTTTTTTTACGACTATAATAAGTATAAATTTGTGTTTTAGTAGAGTAAGGCAAGATAAGAGTTCATCTTTTTTTTTAGGTCATTCAGTCAAGGGAATATATTTTACTTTTGACCACCTTAAATTTATGTCATCTGACTTAATATTGTATGATTTTACATAGTGTATTTTCACTTTGACCATGACATTCTTATGATTTTATATGATTGACCTTACTTTATACTTTTAGTAAGAGTTATTATTTGAAACGCTCGTATTTATAAGGTTTTGTCGTATGTTTAGATGTTCTTGGGTAAAATTTATATGTACTATCTAATAAGGGTAGGGGTTTTTTTTTTACCTTTTTATATAAACTCTGAAATGAAATATTATGTCCAACCCTACTAGTATTGTAACCTAATGTTTTTGTGTAACTTTCAGAACTGACATCTCAGAGCTGATATTTATTTTATAAGTGTTGTTTTAGCACCTTGGTGAGTATAATAGTCATCGTATACCATGAGTATTATTTTTGAGTTGTGACATGACTTGGTCATATATTTTCTTTTTTGTAATACCATGGCATTTAGAACCTTTTTATTATGTGAATATTAGAGTTGATTTTATTACGGTATTCTTTATTTTATCAGTTTAGGTGTTGCAAAACAGATTAAGTAAATTGTTACATATAAAACGAAAGAATTTAATATCAAGATTCTCATTATTACCAAAATCTTGATATTTACCAAAATAATCCTTGAATTTTAATTTATTTAATTTTTTTTATTTACAAATTAACCCTTTTAATTTCCTATAAATACCCCCCTAATTTTCAAGTTTTAGACACACCAAAAATTTCCTACAAATTCTCTCTCTAAAAATTCTCTCTAAAAAATTTTACTCTAATCTTTGCTTTAGTTAAAATATCTCTAATTTAGCTTTGTTTTTAAGTTATTAGCTTATAAAAAGCATCTTATAATTAAGTTGTTATTGTTATTTTTATTTAAGTATTGTTATTATCTTTAATTCCTATAAAAAAAAACATAAAAATATTTCAAGTTCAAGCATTATTTTTCTTTATTAACCCTGTTAAAAAATATTAGTTTAATTTATTAAGTATTCCTAGTCTATATTAAAAAACCAAAAAAAAAGGGTTTGTTTCTCAAGATTTAGCTTTATTTTTCAAGTTTATTTTCTATAATAAAAAAAAAAAGTTCATTAGCTTTATTTTGCACTAATTTTTTTTAATATCTCAAAATTCCAAAAAAATATCACTTAGTCTCTTTTATTGCATTTTAATTAAGGAGTTATCATCTTTTCATCCTTGATAAACAAAAGAGGTTATCCAAAAAATTGCTACATCTAGCTCAAGGTATTATCTTTATTCCATTCTTAATTTCCTTAATTATTATTATTATGCTAACTAATGTGTTTCCTTCCATGTGATGATACCAATAGGGTAATGACGATATTAGGTGCTAAATTAGCCCTGAATCTTTCATTACTCCAAATTAGAAAGCCAAGCCTATTGGTGAGGTGATATGTTACAAAGAGGGGGGGTTAATTGCATTTTGCATTGCATCTCTTTCTAATGCATTTTAAATATGAAAGGTTAATACATTCATGTGTTTGTCCAAGATATATTTTTTTAAAATAATTTCCTTCTTAAAGTGAGCTTAAAGACCTAAGGAATTAAGAGTTTATTTCAAGAGTGAAGAGTTACTTACCACGTCCCAAAGATGGCCTATAAAACAACCCTTACGTCCAGAAGCAGTTCTATTTCTTTAGCTCAAGTGATAAAACTTTTCAAGAGATTTCCAACCGCATCTCACAATAATTTTTTCGATTTTTCTATGATTTTTAATGATTTTTTTAGTTTAAGCTATCAAAGAGATGAAATAGGCATGTTTTTCTCTTAATTTTTTTTTAAAAAAAAAATTGTATTAATTTATTTTCAAGAAACTAATGGTGTCATGGAACCTATATTACACTATATCATGTATTTATATTTATAGAACTTTACTTATTAAGAGTTTTAAGTAACTTTAAATTTTATCTAGAGATGACTTTAAAAATAAGAGTTTTTCACAATCTTTAATTCTAAAAAACAACGTTTTAAAATCTTTAATCTTATTTTAAAAGATGACTTCAGAAATAAGAGTTATTAATAAACTTTAATTCAAAATGTTGTTGTTTTAAAAAAAATCTTTAATATTATTTAAAAAATTACTTTTGAAATAAGTGATGTCTTAAGGACTTTAATTTTATTTTAAGACGACTTCAGAAATAAGAGTTTTAACAAACTTTAAATTTTTTTATAATTTTGTGAACCTTCTTATTTCAAACCCTTTCGCGACACAAGAATGAATCGTAACTTTGCTTGTTTGTTTTAATAATTAATGTTAGTTAATATAAGGTTATGGCCTCATTTCCAAACATGAGGTTAAGATGAATTATTTAGTTATATAAGGTTGTAACAATTATCCATCTCCATAAAAATAAACTTATATCCGATTATAATTACCCGATGGATTAATTGACAATCGGTTATTATTAAATAGTTTATTGTTCCCTTTTATTTGGAAGTAAGGCCTTGACAGGTGTCGTGTTTTATTTGGCCAATTCCATTAAGTCTAAACACATAACCTTAAAACCTTACAAAAAATTACCCTTGAGTGATTTTAAACCCAAAGTGAGATTATATAGTGAACCCTCACAGTTTCACTCCAAAGATACCTTGACCTACTAAAAAGTCGTCAATTGGGACGCATTTGTTGAATTGTCTTGTTCAAAAGACATTTTTGGTAATCACTAATCAGGGTGATTTTCTTCAACCAAGGTGGTTCATTTTACTTTTATGAGTGAATCCGTCAAAGATCACTAAAATCCCACTAACAAAAATGACGTTTATGTCAACTACCCAATTAAAAACCCAATGGGATTGGTTATTTAAGACATGGCATCTGTCCGAATTACGAAGGTTTTGATCCGTGAGTGAATTTAAAATCTCACTATGATCGGTACGTAGTGCAACTTTGGTGCTCAAACCTACCTTATATTAATTATTATATCATTTTTTTTTTTGTGATTAATATGTCTTAAAACTTGATTTTTAACAACACAATAGTAAGAACCCGTTCCTTAGAACGGAAGGGAAGACGAGTTCCAGACGTTCAATTCTCTTAACCTAAATCCCGAACCCTGTGCCTTATTTATTTTTATGGAGGTAATAGTTGATTTTTTTTTAGTTTTATTTCTTAAAATTGACAGTTTTAAAATCCGTCCTTATTCGGATAAAAATAAGGTGGCGACTCTAAGTTTTGTTTATATGTCTTATCAGACACTTAAATGGAACCTTTATAGACTAATCTTTGTCCACTAAAAACCAGATACCACACCCATGTTGGGTATTCATAGGGAAATCCCCTCAAGAATTTCAATCTCTTATCAATGTGGGAGAGTTGGTAAAAGTGCATTTTTCCATTTAATTTTAATTCAAAAATCAAATTAAAATGCAAGTGAATCAACAATCAACAAGTGTCACATGGTGACTATGGGAGTAGGTAAAGACCACAAGGAGGACCACATGGCCTCCTTGCTCCCTAAGCTAATCCTACACAAACCGGCTCACCCCATACACGGGACAAATGGCACCGCGCCAGCTGGCTTACGTGGCCCGCCTTAGGCGCCAAAGCTGCCTCGCTGGCGGCCTGGCCCCTTGGCTGGGGTCTGCCAGCTGATCGCATGTGCAAGCAGCTCGCGCTAGCACGCCACGCATTATTGCGGGCTGTTGGGCGCTGCTGCTCTCGCACATGCGCGCGAGGCCCAGCGAGCAAGGGCTTGCTACTGGCCTCGCTGCGATGGTGCGGGCTGCGCGAGCTAGCACGCCTAGCTATTGCTAGCAGCTGCTAGCGAGGCACAGCATGTAAGCTTGTGGCTTGCCTTGTTAGCACTGCTAGCTTGCGAGCTCGCTGGCAAGCACTAGCCAGCACCCTCATGGGGTTGCTGGCCCTTGCGTGTGGCTATGGCTAGCTAGCCTATATAGCCTAGCTCTCGATTGGCTTAGGCCAAACCGAGGCTAGGGCTATACTTTGACTTGTTGTTTGCTTAATTTCTTGTCTCGTCAAATCCTAAATTCGGCTCGACTTACGACACTCGGTTTTGACGCTCCTAGCTCGATATCCGACGTCTTTGTCCATAATACTCTAATAACTCATTTAATTCTTCGAATTAATTCGTCGTTTCGGTTCGGTTACTCGATTGGGTGTGACCCGAAGGGTTAAGTCAAGATTAAAGCTGTAATATTAATTATGCATTAATATTACTGATCGGAAGCGACCTCTAGCTAGGCATTCCAATCACTTGAGCTCATTGAATAATTAGCTTTCTAATCATTCCGAACCCTATATCTGTAACACCCTAGAAATTCCTTTCTTTTAAAATACCTGTTTTGCCCTATTTAAAACTTTAAATAAGAATATCTAAGACATTATCGCCACCGTGAAAACGGTTAAGGCAACTATCAAAGACACGCAGCGGAAGACTAATTTCAAAACAATTCAAAACAAGTCAACTTAAAAAGTCAATCAACGAAAGTAAAGTCCAACCAAAGTCAAACGAAGTAAAATATAATCAACTTACAACTTGGAACCATTATAGGCCCTTTTAAAACAAAACCGAACTCAAAACCCTTTTCGTTAGTCACGCATAATAATCAAGTCATAAATAAAAGCAATAACATATTCATATACTTATAGAAACTAGCATGATTCGCTCTTCACTCATTGACAGGGTAAAGTCGTATCCCCTAATCAAAAGTAATTCCTAAAACCACTAACTAAATATAGATAGGGAAGTAGGGTCGAATCCACAGGGAAACAAGTCATCTATTCCTAACTAATTATTATAATCTAAATTATCAAGGTAACCAATATTGTTATTGTAAAAAGGAATTAAACTACGGAGATCAAGTTCAGGGAGAAAAACAATAATAAGAAGGCCTAGGGTCACAGGTTCACCAATAATTAATATTCTGGGATAAAACATGACAATCAATAATCAACATTGCACAAATAACATGATTAACAGGCTCTCGCAATTTATTAATCAACATAGATCTAACAGGCTCTCGTAATTTACTAGATCTAAGTTCCTATTGAAAATAGCCTTTAATATTAAATTAACATCTGCTCGATTCATCAATTCAATATTGCTATACTTTTACAATCAAATCACATCTGCTCGATTTATAATCTAATTGCAAAGAATTAAAACAATTCAACACGAAATTATTATGCAATATCAAATATCAATAATAAAAAATTATCCCTTCATATTAATTATGGATCCCCATAAACCCTAGAATTAAACTACTCAGACATAATTAAATCTAAACTAAACGAAGCAATAAAAGTAGTCATGATAGAGTAAAGAAATAAAATAAATAACTGAGATTAAAAGAGAAGAAATCGTTACCAAAGTTAAAAGGAACAAGAGTTGTAGAGAGAGAAAATAATACTAAGAGTTTAAGAGAAGAGAGAAAGAGAAAAGTTGGAGAGAGAAAAGAGAGAGTAAGGGAAGGGAGAAAAGAATTCCCCCCTAAATTCGCTTAACAAAAGCGTATTTATACTAAGCTAGAAAATCCTAAGTTAAAACAAATTAAACGACGCTTAAAACATCCTCCAGAAACACGCGCCCGATCGGGCGAGGCACCGCCCGATCGGGCGCGCCTTTTTGATCGGACGAAGGGCTGCTGCGATATAAGTCTTCTTTGCCCGATCGGGCGCACTATCGGGCGGATCATCGAGTGGACCATCGGGCGAACACCTTTGGGCCGCTTGGACTCCTCGTTTGGGCTCGTAACTTGGCCCAAACCAAATATCCTATTTGGGGCTTAAATCATTTGGTCCAAATGCCTCGTCTTCGCACAAGTTGAGCCCTTATTTACCGGCTTGATTACTCTAACCGATCTTGGGCTATGAAAGATGGTCGTGCTCCTCCAATGCTCGTAGTTGCTGCATAAAATCCCGGGAAAATGCTCCAAAGGTGCAATTCCCTACAAAACTCAACCAAAACTACGAAAACACTAGAAAACACATATTAGTAATAAAAGTGGCTCTAAAGAGCCAAAAACACTACTAATTATGACCAAGGGACGGGGGTAAAATACTATATAAAATAGACATATCACTCATGCCCATTCATGAACATGCTTCATCACCTGTAAAGCTTATCTCTACTCGTTTCACTACTCTCCATTAAAAATGGGTCATTATAGGGCCAAGACAAAGACAAGGCCGACAAACACACAAAACACACAATCAGCAAAGCTGAGTACATAAGCGTAATTAGCACACTAACATATAATTTCCTATCAACACACAACTTACCTCGTTGCACCTGTTTTTTTTTCAAGCATACAACATTCAATAAAATTTCTCACTAGACACTACATAATTTAATTAATGTTAACTATGCATCGAGCGGGTTTCCCACTCAACCTCCCCCAACAAATTGAGGTTACTGACACAGGAGCTACCATGCCAGCATCATTAACCACTCATAGGTGGCGGAATTCCTGCGCATAATAATAATAAAAGGAATGTACAGCTTCCTGTACTCCGGTAGAAGTTATGATCAAATATAAAGTCACATAACTCCTCCCATATGTTCATACTCAAGGTATATACGTTCCAAGAGTTTTGGTGCATAATCTCTTTCACTTTACGTTATTTACAGATTATTAAACTTGGTGATGACTCTCAAACCATAACCACTCAATCAACAGTAATTAATCAATCAATCAAATATACCAATTTAATTCTTGAATAATTAGTGACCACATAATATTTAATGTTGAATCCTTTTTAATTCTACCTCGGTGCCAAATGACACCTTAAATGCGTAAAGCGCCACAAATCCTATCCCTCGGTGTTAAAAACACCTTAAGTGCACTAAGGCACCAACATACAATTTATTCCTCATGTACATAGACATTTATATAGCTCTTTCCTCATGTTTATAGCATCAATAAAAATTATATGAACCATAATAAAATTCTTTTTCAATATTCCAAACCAAATTAAATATTTAGTTTAATTAAACATGCTCTCTAACATGCCACAAATAAATATGTGGTTTATAAATAATATACCAAACTATTATTTTCCATTCAACAATCCATCACAAATAAATTATGCTTCGTAATCCAATCACCAATAACACCCAAATCATAATTTCCAATCCTAACCTAGCATGATATTACTTGTAATCAACCAAACACATTTAGCATGCTACTACATCTATATAATTATGTTAAGTACGCGAACGTACCTCAATTAAGCCTTTAAAGTATCCGATTACACTACAAAAGTTCCCGAACCAAGTCTCCTACATAAAGGGACAATAATACTATATTAATTAACCTTGTATACACAATTTCCAGAAACTTTAACTCACTTTAGATAACTTATAATAATCTGAAAATTATTTAAAAACCCCTAAATAATCCCCTCTTTAATGGGTAATTAAACCCTTTCATTAAAATCACAATTTTACTACTTTAAATAAAATTCTAGCAACATTATTTGATTAAAACTCCCCTAAAAACTCATCAAAACCATATCTTTATACTTGGGTAATACTCAAAATTAATGGGTATTCAAAACCCCCAAATCAATTTATAAAAGAACCCTAAAATCAAGTCTTTAATAATTTTAAAAATCCTAACTTTGATCATACAAAATCTGAAAATAAAACCCAACATAATAATCTGAATTTATAATTTAAAACCCTTAAAACATGGTTTTGATACTAACTAAACAAATTTTGAACAATTAAAATCAAAACCAATAATTAATATAATCAAACTAACTAAAATATAAAGAGGAGAAAGAAGAGGAAGGTTGCCGGCAAGGGGGGGTGGTCGCCGGCTGGGTGGTCGGTCACCGGCTGGGTTGGTCGGCCGGCGGCGGCAGCAGGGCGTGGCAGCAAGTGGGATTAAAATCCCACTCACCCAAATTCCTCCATGACTCACGACAAGTCCACCCAAAAGATAATGAAAAAAAAATATAAGGAAAGGAAAAAGAGGAAAAGAAAAGGAAAAAGAAAAAGAAAATAAGAAAAGAGAATAAATATACCTCCTTGACTTCTTGTGTGGGTAAATTTTGGGGATTTAAGGAGTATTTATAGTGTAGAGTAGGTTAAGGTAGGTTTGGGCTTTATAAAAATAATAGACTTAATGGATAAAATAATTGGCCAATATGTAATAATAAGATGATTGGGTTCACAATGAAAATGGGCTACATTCGGATTGATATTTGTTGACCCAAAAATTAAACCTTGTATTACTTAATCCTCTAATTAAAATAATTTGACCCAAAAATATATTTTACAAATAGATAAATAATTTATAAAATACATTAAAAATACAAGGTATTACAATATCGGAATAATACACTTGTTTGAAGGACACCATTCCTTTCACACCCCAAGCGCCACCCACCTATCGGAAACCTAGTTGAATACCGTCGATCAACATCCCCATTCCTTCCAGTCACCTTCGATCTACGCCTCCGCTCACTTGCGAATTTTTATTTGACCTTCCCAATCTGAAATTTAGGTCAAATAATCACTATATTTATATGTTCTACTAATCAAAAGCTAACCCCAAACTCAATTCTGGGTAATGAAGATACATCTGCAAAAAAAAAAAAATGACGAACTCGAAAATTTATCGCACATTTCTTTGATTTGAGATGGTGTTGGTGGTGTTAGCGGCGCCGCAGAAGAGAGAGGAAATGACTGCGAGGGTTGGAATTGGGTGGTTTAAGGGTTGCGGCGACAAGGGGGAGGGGGTTCAGCCTGTCGCATGGGAAGGGATCTTGGTGGTTGCGGTCGGCACCGGCTGGGAGCTGGGCGAGCAGGGGAGGGGGAGGGAAGAAGTGGGGGTGGTGGGTTTTTGTTAAAAAGGGGTATTTTAAACATATCTTTTTTCCCTCCCTAAACATTAACCATATTTAATATTCTTTAAAATAATTAACTAATGTTACCATTGAACCAATTTTATAAATTATAAATTATCAAAGATAATTTGATATTTTAGTGTTTACCATTGAGAAAAATAAAAACCTTAAAAGCGCCATTGAGAATTTCCCTTAATATTTTTAGGAAATTTTGTCAATTGTAGTAATTTAAAGTTTGTATTTTGCAAATTGCAGCCATTTAAAAAAAAAAATGCAAATTACAGTCAAAAAGTTCTTATAGATTGTAAATTGCAGTCCGTTTCAACTTTTTCATCGTTTTATGTATTGAAAAATACCTAGTTAAGGTTTTAGAGACCATTTTAGTTCTTAAGATTCCGAATTGGGCTTGGAATTAGCAAAAAAATAACGTAAATGCCTTGTTTTTAGAGCAAAAAATATTTGCCCACAAATCGATACATTTTAGTCACGCAAAACGAGGCTCCTACGTTATTTTTTAGCTAATTCCGAGCTCAATTCGGATCCTTAAGAAATAAAATGACTCTAAAACCTTAATCGAATATTTTTCGATACGTAAACCGATGAAAAAGTTAAATCGGATTGCAATTTACAATTTATAAAAACTTTTGAGCTGCAATTTATAATTTTTTTTCAATAACTATAATTTACAAAACACAAACTTTAAATGAATGTAATTTGTAAATTTTCCATATTTTTACTTTTAATTTAATAATTATCTATCCATGTCCAATGTCCCTGTAGCGAGTCGGAGCGTTAGTTAGCTTTCACGGTTTCACCGATAAACAAATGTTTAAATTTGTACTGTAAAATTATCGTGTCCTGGGAGTTTCAGTTTTACCCTGCTCCCTCTCTCCTCTGCTGAAGCATACTCCGAGTTCTCTCATTGAAGCAACTTTTCGGTTTCTTCTCTTCCATTGAAACGCCTTCGAGGATTTCTCTCCTCCATTGAAGCACCTTCTGAGATTTTAACCTTTGCGCTGCACCACCACTATCTCTCTTCCATTGAAGCGTACTCTGAGTTCTTTATTGAAAAACTTTTCTCTCCTCCATTGAAGCAGCTTTTGAGGTGCGATTTTTCTGTTTGTTTAGATTATTAAATTTCAATTTCATAATCCAGGGTTTAGTTTCACGCCATAGTATAGTCAATTTAGGGTTGGTGGATTATTAATTAAACTACTGGTTACGATTAATGAAGTTATAAAAAAAATTCTATTGTACGATTTTGCTGCTTTTCTATGTGCATATTATATGCTTGATATTCTCAAGCAAAAATAGTTCTTTGAATTTTCAAGCTTAATATGATAATTGAGTGTTACTAATGTGTTGGATTTTTCGAGCCTAATTGAAGCCACACACCGAGCCTTATTGACGCTATTGATGAGCTTGAATTTTGAGGCTTGTTGAGCTTTGATTTAACACTCTTTTTAAAGTAACCTCTGTTTTGTTGGTTTCCAATGTTGAAAATACCATAATTCCGAAATGGGGTGGGGGTTACCGGAGAAGTGATGGGGTTACCGGGAAGAGGTGGGGGTTCGGATGGGGCGGCTGCTGTGAAGGGGTGGGGATTTATTGCAGAGCTGCCCACAAATGGAAATAGTAACGGAAACTTTTCAAGTGGTAGCAAAACCTATAATTTTTGGTTTTGGGTGGTAGTAAAATAAAATAAAAATTTAGATGGGTAGCAAAAATCAAAGTGATGTATTTTAGTGGTAGCAAAGTCAAAATTTCTTTTAATTTAATACCCTGTCAAATATCAATTTCATAATATATGATTTCTTTTTACACTATCATTAATTTAATTGTCAGTAATAGTATAGTGAATTTAGGGTTCTTCTATGGTGGATTATTCAACTATTGGTTATAATTTCTCAAATTATGAATATTTATAATGAGCAATTTTGTTGATCGAATTTTGCTATTTGCATTTTATGTATATATTCTTAAGCAAGAAGAATTTCATGTGATTTTTCGAGCTTAATTTGATGATTTAGTTTAATTTGGATGCTAATGTATTGCAGGCTTTTTAATGTCTGGACGAAACTATGAGAATGAACCCTTTCTCCTTGGGACCCGGGGGAATGGGCCTGCTGAGGAGATTTTTAGGAAAGCCTTGTTAAATCCCGAGCCGCCCGAAAAATTTGCCCTTCAAACTGTTCAGGAAGCCATTAAGCCCCAGGTGATTTTTCTCCATAATATTTAATTGCATTTCTTGTTGATGGAGTTATTATTACTGCTATTTTGCTTTTTTAATCATTTTTTTTGATAGAAATGTTGGTTGGTCATGTATTTTTCTGTGTATTAGTAATTATTAGTTGTGTGTTTTGCTGAAGGAATACATATTTTCTCCATTGTGTGTTGATTATTAGCTTCCCTTCTATATTATTTGATGAAAAGAAGTTCAATATACTGAAAATTGGGAAAATTACGATGGTAAATTGTTATTGCTTTGTGTTCTATGTGTTTGCAATGATTTTATATATATCCATTAAATTGAGTTAAAATTTTATTTCATGTTTGTTCCTGAAAGTGTCTTGCGAATGAATAGCTTTCGGTATGTTGTATTTATAAACTTTATACTCCTTCAAGTCACGCTGATCAAATTAATAGTCACTTATGCTAGTTTAGGATGTCCGGAGAAGTTGATACATTTCCTAATATGTGGTTTATAAGTAGATTTTTCATTATGCCACCACACATATGAAGTGATGGGGAGAGGATGGGAATTAGGCAACCACCCAACTATTTCGTATAAAGATTGTCTTTGTAAAGTCTATTCATACACTTATTTCGAGGTATTGGGACAATGTTTTTGGATAGAAATAATATTTTTGGCAAATTGTTAAGGAGAGCATCTTATAAGGATATGACAACAATATATTAATTACCTCCTTTGCAGTATATTTGAAATACTTCCTCGGTATAAACTCTAGCCTCCATATACGAAAGCTAAAACATATACGAAAAAACAAAACCCTAGTTTTCTCTCTTTCTTCTCTCTCATAAACTCTAGCCTCCATTGTCAATTTTGAAGGGGCTTCCATCGGATTTCACCGGTGGAAAGCCCCAATCTTTATTTTCTTTTAAGTTTTTTGTTTCTTAGGTTACAATAATGTCTCCCTCAAAAGAAAGGGTTTATCTCTTTCGAAATACAAGGTTTTTTCGATCTCCTTCGAAAGACAAGGTTTTTTCGATCTCGTTCGAAAGACAAGGTTTTTCGGGCTTCTTCGAAAGACAAGGTTTTATTTGTGTTTAATTTGGTTTCCGGTTGTGCGGGGCTGCGATTGATTATGACTCGAATTCGGGTAAAGAATCAGCACAAGAATTTACTTTCTCCTAAAATTACGAAGCGACGACGGATCCACTCAAAAAGTTGTATGAGACAACGAATCGAGAATGTGCCGAATTGTTATATTCATGTATTTGGATTCTTAGCCCTTCCCCGGTTAATTCTTGTTTGATTTTGTTAAATTCGTTTTCTTGTCAAGTGTAGATGCCGTATGGCTTTATTTAATGAAATTTAGTGTCCTTTAGGACTTCTTTCAAAAACAAAAGAAATACTTCCTCGGTGTTTTGTAGTTGCTCCTTTTTCATTTTTACACTATTCGTACATACTACGTTGACTATGTTTTGTGATTAGTAAGAAGAAATATTGTCATAGGTTTATTATATTCATCTCAACTTGTACTTTTAATACTTACCGATATTTTAAGGTATGATGGTTGAGGTTGTACATTACAAAGCGCGAAAATGGAAAAGTTGCTACTACAAAGAAATTAAAAACTGAGGAAATGTATACCAACTAGTTGCTAATGCAAACATTTGGAATGGGGAACTAGTTGACGATATAATCTTTTGGATCGGGGGATGTAATTTGTCTTTGTTCAATAATTATTGCATCAACCAATTTGCTCTATTTCTTGTTTGCCAACATTTAGGCTCAACTCAATTCAGTATTAGGATGCTGTCTTTCTGATCTATCAGTGTTTGTTAAATAGCATTGCCTAGTAAATTTCATGTGCCATTGGCTTCTTTACGTTGTGTCTGAAGTTTGGCTGATTTCAGTTGAATTTGTGTTTTTTCAGAGGCAAACAAAGTTAGTTCTGGATGAAAATCAGCTGCTAGAAAACATTCTACGGACATTACTCCAAGAGTTGGTGGTATGGATGCATTCTAATTTTCATTTAAATCATGTTAGCTCCTTTTCGTGGCTCTTAAGACTGCATAATCTACACTTTATCCTCAATTTCTAATCAATTCAACATTAGTGTATTGTCAAATAGTTGCAAAGCTAACCAGCAAACGACTAGGCCATAAATCATAGATAAAATAATTGATTTTGATGCATTATGTCTCTGAAACTATTAGTTAAGTGTCAACATAGTTTATGGAATGATCCTTTACTCTTTCCCAGACACTTTCTGTGAACTGTTGGCATTATGGTATTCCATATTCCATGGGTGGACAGTGTATTTTTGTTCCAAAAGGAATACAGAACTATGTTTGATGAAATTTATTAATGCTGTATGTCATTTTATTTATTTTGTGAATATTACTTACATTGCATATATCTTTTTTTTTTTTTTCCTTCATTTTTTTTAAAATTTAATCCTTCAAAAAAGAGTGTTACAGAAGTTTGACTTGTATCCGGTGTCCTGATGCAGTCTTGTGCAGTACAGTCTGGAGAGCCAACCATGCATTATGGCCGTTCCATTGCTGACGGAGATCTTGCACAGGGTCAAATTCCTCGCCTTCTTGGTACGACCACACTTTTTCTAGAGATTATGATTTCAGATACTTGCATTCTTTTGTTGGAGTACTTTTCATGGCTGGAATTTGCCTTGAGTATTCTACTCTAAAGTTTGTAAATTTGTTAATTGTTGATGGACATCTGCCTTTTGACTTTGTTATCTCTGACATGTTTGCAACGTTAATGTATTGTGCTGCATTTTAGTCGACACATAGTTCAAGAAATGTGGTATCTATTTGGTGACATTTTGTGGCGGAGCAAATGTAACCCAAATGGACTTTTTGTTGGCTAGGAGAATGGTTAAGGGTCTTCTTGATTTTAAGGTGATACCAAGGGAAAGTGTAGTGACACAACATTAACTTATTGTCCTTGATATTCGCATTAAAATAGGTGTAAACTTCAAGGTGATCAGAGGATTAGAAGGCGAGCTTTTAAAGGGGCCAATGTTAAGGCTATGATAGATAAAATTTTTAAGATATTAATGGGCATAGGAGGAGGATCGGAACTCAACTTGGATAGGAAATGAAGGCTTGCATTTGTAGAGTTTCAAAGGAGGTTCTTTGGCAATCAAGTGGGAAATAACCAATGCACATTGCACAAGGACACAATTTGGTGGAATGATGTTGTTGACTAGTGGTTAAGAAGGAGAGGGAATGCTACTTGGCCTTAAGAAAATGCTGAGATGAAGAAACTTTTGGAAAATGTGAGGAAGCAAAAGTTAAGGCAAGAGAAGTAGTTAGAGAGGCTTGAGCTAAGGTGTAAAGATGTTTATGAAAGTTCAGGTTCGAAGGATGGTGAGAAAGGGATCTTTAATAGAGTTAAGAGAAGGCAAGTGCTGGCCTAGGACCTTTGTATGGTGAATTGTGTGAAGGACAAAAGCATAGGAATTATTGTTAAAGGTGGTGAGACTTAGGAAGATGGAGGTAACACTTTGATTGAGTTTTTAATGAAAGCCCTAGTGGGTGCTATAGGAGACAACTCAACTCTATTGAAGATCAAAGATGACTTGGATTGAGGGAGTTAAAAAGGACATGGTGAAAGTGAGCTTACTAGGTTGTATTAGATAGAAGTGAATGGAGGAGAATCTTCTTTGTGGATGATCACATGTAGTAGACTCTCAGTTCATGTAATTGACATAATCTCTTAGGAAAAAGGCTATGGTTTTGTTGTTGTAGTTAAATGTCAATGTATCCTTGAACTTTTAAAATTTGTTGAATAATTTTCGCCTTTGTAAAATATAAGTCCCCTTTGCATGTGAATAAACAATTATTAATTTTTGATGCTCTTTAATCTCTCCAAGCCATATAGTTTTAAGGCTTTAGGAAAGTGTTTCCTGTGAATTTAATGAAGATGGAGTGGACTATCAACAGTTTTTATCCTTATAGGAGGATTACAAATCAGTTTAAGCACTATTTTCTGCTTTTATAGGAAGGAATCATGTAATTTCACTTAACTGCAGAAAGAAATTGGGATTTAACTTATGAGATAAGAAGGAACATTGAATTTTTTACTTAATGATTTGTTTTCTCCTTGACCATGCCTGGTTTCTCATAAGTCAATACTTGTGTGTTCTTTCACAACAGATATTGTATTGTATCTTTGTGAGAAGGAACATGTGGAGGGTGGCATGATATTTCAGCTGTTGGAAGATTTGACTGAAATGTCAACCATGAAGAATTGCAAAGATATTTTTGCTTACATAGAGAGCAAGCAAGACTTACTTGGAAAGGTATTTCTTGTGGTGCACATTTGTAATTATGTTATGGCTTTTTTCTTATCATTTTGCATCACTGCTTAATTTTGTTTTGATGAATGTTGTGGTTTAATGAACAGCAAGAACTGTTTGCCCGTGGCAAACTTGTGATGCTGAGGACATGTAATCAACTGCTTCGTCGTTTGTCAAAGGTTCTAATATCTGACTTATGCTGTATTACATTGTTCTTAAATTTGTCACAACTCATATGCTTTGTATATGGTCATTGATTTTGTAGTATGAGATCGTTAAGGGGAAAAAAAGGCTCTAGTTGTTTTCTATTATGTGTGATTTTTGATTTATCTGTGACCTTAACTACTGCAAATATGCAAACTGACTAAATATTCGTTCTTCTCGATGCTTCTGTTCTTTGCCAGCATTGATTTGTTCTTCTCCATGCCTCTGTCACTCTTTGCCAGTATTGATTTGTACTTGTTCCACTATAGCATACTTGCCCCTGCACTTATTTCTGAACCATACAAGAACAGCTTTCTGAACAAAACTGTGAGTTGGATGTTCATTTAGGATAAATCTTGCCCCAAATTCAGCAGGTTGCCACTTGGCCAACCACCTCACCGTACCGGTGTCGATACGACGCGACCTGGGTACGGACAGGAATCCGGGTCGGACGCTTGAGAGAAAAAGTGGACTCGTTGGTCATAAACCCTAGATCTAAAATAGAAGAGCAGAATCACAAAAAAAAGAGTCTAAACCTTGGGGCTTTTGTTCGAAAGTGAAAGGCGAGTAGGCCAACACTAAGAGGTTGCCTGTTTTCATTCTCAGCGATGGGAGGCTGGTTCTTCTGCTTCTTCGACCATGTTTAACTGTGCAATTTCTGTTTTTTTTTTTTTTTTTTTTTAAAAAAGACAAGGGTGGGGTCGGTAGGGAATAGTGGGTGAGGGTAGGTGGAGGACCTCACGTGACTCCTTTACTTGATGTTTTCTTTTCTTTTCTTTTTATTTTATTTTATTTATTCTCTTTTTCTTTTTTTTTTTTTTTTAATTCTCCTTTTCTTTTAAATCTTTATTTAAATCTGAATAGTTAATACAAAATACTTTTTATTTCTACATTAACTTTTCTTACTTTGTTTTTTTCTATTGCTGTGTCCCCGAGTCTAAAATTTGAATTTGGACTCTTTTAAAACGTGCCCACGGATCCTTAATTTTATAATTTTCCAAGTCTGATACTTGGACCCATACCCGAGTCCGACACCGTGTAATGAACTGACTTAAGGGAGGGTATTATGGGTACTTTAGTATGTGTTAGTAGTTAGCAATTTGGTAAATCTAGTATTATTAGTTTAGTAGTTTGTACCCTTAGTATGTATAAATAGGGAGGGTAGAAAGAAGAAGGTAAGCAAAAATTGGATTGAAAACTTGTTGAGAGTTGTGACCTCAAGTCACTCATTTTAGAGAGTTGTGAGCTAAACTCACTATTGGAGATTAATAGCCTTAAGCTATTAAACCTATCCTTTGTAATCCTTCCACCATTATCAATTGTTAGTAAAGCTTCCATCTTTCTTATTTCTTCTTTATAAATCTATTTACCAAAAATCAGATTATTTAGCTAATCAAAGAACCGATCTTTTCTCTATATTTTGCTGTTATTAGTGTGAGTTATATCAGTTCATTACACACCCGTACCGGAGTCTGAGCATCTTAGCTTGCCAGGCATATGATACAGGGATTTGGATAGCATAATTTGTCCCAAAGGTCCAGGTTCCTGAGTGTTCTGGTTCCCAATAGCCTGATTTTATTTTCTGTATTTTGTATTGCAAGGATCCAAATGACAATTCTTAAGTTTATAAGGCTAACTGGCAGGCATTATTGTGCAAATTTGACGGTAAAATGGTAAGGACCTGGTGACTTGGCGAGTTTGTTAGACGTATAATAATATAGTACTCTTGTTGCAGTCAAGCAAAGTATAATAATTTGCTTGATGTGAAGGAGACTATCTTAGTTTTAAAAAGCGCGTCTCAGGGTGAGCACAATGAGGCACCAGTACTATCACTTTACCCAATGATGCAGTGAAAACAGTGAGTTGCACTTGAAGAGCATGAGACACAACTACGATATCCACCCTATTATTCTCTTATCTATTTATATGTCTAATCCTTCTGTTTCGTCTTCTATTTATTCGATTCTTCTTTAAAACCACTTCCCTGTAAAAATTAAATATAATAAAGCGATTCTTGCAATAAAAAAATTGAGGCCAAATGATCTATATGGTTTACTGCACAAAGCGTGCTTTATGTGTGTGCTATGCTCTCCTAGTCTAACCAGTTGCACAACAGATTCCTTGTGCATTTAAAAAACTAAGTGATGGTTTGTCTTGTATGCTAGATTTAGAATAGGCTTATGATCATGCTTCTTGGGACTTTTTAGATGGCAATTCTATAATTGGTACTTTTGTTAATATATGTATTTTTGCAAATGGAGGGAGTGGGCTCATTTGTGTATTTCTACAACCCGTTTTTAGTGTTAGACTATGGCAGCCAGCAAGTTTCTTTTCAAGCTATTGTGGATTGTGCCAAGGTGATCCAGTTTCTCCATTTCGTTTCACGTTGTGACTTGTGATGACATCTTAGAGTAGATTGGTGGCATAATTCATTGAGGATGGACTTTATGGGCATGAGTTTATTTGATCCTAGCTCTTATTCTGCACATGATTTTCTTTATTGTTGTTTTTTATTATCTGGTCCTAGCCCTTATTTTGCATGTGATTTTCTTTACTGATTTTTTTTATCCCCCCCTTTTTTTCTTGTAAATACTTTTTAGGAAAAAATTGCCCGGAATAATCCGACCTTTGCCTCATCCGCCTAAAACAATCCCACCTTTTGATTATTTTTTAATAATCCGACTTTTAATGTCAATCTGCTATAATGGTCCCAACAGGTCATTTAACTCGTTTTAGCAAGTTACATGGCATGTATCGGCATCTGATTGGTCATAAAAATAAAATAAATATAAAAAATAATAAACAATTATTTTTATTAAAGAAAAAAATGAAAAAAAAGTTATTAATTAATTAATTAAAAAACTACCCCCACCAGCCCAAACGGCTACGCAGCCCCACCTGTCCCTGCCTAAGCACCGCACCAAACATCTTCCCCCCCTTTTGAACCGCCGACTACCTCCCTCCTCACCCTAAAACCACCAACCACCCTCGAAAACCCCTTCACCTTCCCCGTCCCGATCAAAATTACGAGCCCTCCTCTCCTTTCCCGTCTCGATTTCAGCCCCTTTCCCTCGTCACGGTCCTGATTTCGGCACTCTCCCCTTCCCCTGTCGCGATTCCGGCCTTCCTCTCCTTCCTAGCCTAGATCCTGGCCTCCCTCTCCTTCTCCCGCCCCTATTTCGACCTCCCTCCCCTAGTCACCTCCCCCCCGTGAACAATTTCAACCCCCACTCACCATTCCCGTGAACAATTTTGGCCGCCCATTAGTGGTAGCTTGTCTCCGTCTACATTTTCGACCACCCGTTGACTGCAGCTTCAATTGGTGGGGTTGGGGCTACGTTAGGGTGGCGGGGCTGGAGGTTGCCGTTTCTTTATTTTAAATGAATCATGTAGTGACACGTGTATTTTAAACCCAATTTTTTTTTTTTTTTTTTTTTTTTTTTTTTTTTTTTTTTTTTTTTTTTTAACCGGTCACTTGGGACCATTTTGAACGGATTGATATCAAAGGTCGGATTATTAAAAATTAATCAAAAGATTGGGTGGATGAGGCAAAGGTCGGATCATTGCCGGCAATTTTTCCTACTTTTTATGTAAATACTTTTTTTTTTCCCTACTTTGACTTTTCTTACTTACCTTAAACTCTGTTTCATTTTCAATTGCCGTTGAATCTGACTCTATAAAAACGTGTTCGCAGATCTTTAGCTTCAAAATTATCAGAGTCTGACTCTTGGACCCATACCCAAGTCCAACACCCGCACCCCGAGTCCAAGCATCCTAGTCGTGAGTAATACCCCATGGTGTCTTCCACTTAAGAAGGAACTGGACATCTTTCACTTGCAATTGTCTTTAAAAGATGGTTAAATGTCAAGCTGCTTTTTCTCATGATATTTGTAGATATATAACAAGCTTTAATAATTGATATTAAGTTTACATCACCTCTGTATGATACAAATTAAAGAGTTCCTGGAAGCTTCAGCATCACATAAAATATACTTTAATTAGATTCTGTAAAGTTGGACACTGCTGAGAAATTTGCCATTACTTCTCTTGTGGATGTTTTTGAAAGTTGGCTGGTGATTTTTTGCTTATTTGCCATGCAGCGGTACTTTAAACACGTTTATGTCTTAATGAATTAAATTTGAACTTTGAAGTAGCTATTTTTATCACAGATGAGAAGTGACTTCTTACAATTGATTGTGATTGTTAAACTATTGGAGTATGAATCATTGCAGGCAAATGATGTTGTATTTTGTGGACGGATTCTTATGTTTCTGGCACATTTTTTCCCGCTGTCTGAGCGCTCAGGTTTGTGCGTGTCTGTTATGTTGGTCTTGACACCGTGGATTTACCTAACGTTCTTTTTGATGTATACAGCTGTGAATATTAAGGGAGTCTTCAATACATCCAATGAAACAAAGTATGAGAAAGAAGCTCCAAATGGTATTCCCGTACTCAGAAGCACTAAACCTTTATGTTCTAAGTACACAGAAGCTGATGGATTTTTTCCCCCTTCATTCTTCTTTAGGCATTTCTATTGATTTCAACTTCTACAAGACGTTCTGGAGTTTGCAGGTGAATACTGAACAGTATATGATTTATAGCTTTCTTGAGCAATAATACATTTTCTTTGTTGGCTGAGACATTCTTTGCCCACCTTATGAATATAATTTTTTTTTGGTATAGATCCTTTTTGAGTCATGTAGTTGAACTAATATCAGAAAAATTATATCAAAGATGCAGCTAAAAGTTGTGACGCAAGTCTAACTCTAGGAGATGAGGACAAATTGTTAGCACTACCTCGGTGCAGTAAATAAAATTGCCCGCTAACCAAAAAAAAGTACAAGTTTCCTGAGTTGCTGAAAAAAAAACGTACTAGACTACTAGAACTGAAAAAAAAACCCGAAGTCTGAACCCCCCTAAATTGCTGAAAAAAACATACTAGAACTGAAAGTGAAGACTGGCATCATCATGAAACTTCAGTATGCCAATGAGATATTTTAATTGGAAAACATTGACTTGAAGTTGAATTATAAGATTGATATAATTGGAGATGTTTTTGTAGGCAATAATTTCCAATTCAGGAGTTAGCTTTGAGCATCTGATTTTTTATAGGCCTCTTTGTCTTTCTTAGGATTTCTTCCTTATTTGAGTCACGAGAATATTAATGTGATTTCAATTTATAATGTTTAGATTGGGGAGGTTTATTTACTGTTCCTGAAGTTTTCATTGTTATTCAATAATGTGCGAAGCCTGTAAATTTAACAAATAACCTATCATCAATGCATTGGTTGGCAATGACTGAAAAATTGGAGTAGAAGATTAGAAAATATGAAGTCAGATATGAACTATGACATGGACTATCTTGTCCATGCCCTTAATACTAGGACTTGATGCCTTATTAGCATTTTACCTTCCATCCTTTTGTACAAAGACATCTTGTCTTCAGTTTTGTGCTTCTTTTTCTGTCTCTAATATTGAGTATTATTTAAGGTATCTAAGTCAAAGACTTGCAAGACACTCCATCCTGTTAAAAACAGTTGTTTCCAAGTTATACAAACTACTATTGAGGCAGATTGCTGAGTGGATACTGATTCTGGGGACTTCGCTATGAATGCTAAGATATTTTATATCAGGATGGATTAAGCGAACATCTTTTTGCAAGAAAATAACAATGATATTCACTTAATTGAATTTGGAGTAGTCTTGAGATATGACTTTTGACTCAATAAGGACGAGATTTTAATAATGTGAATGTTCATCGAGGTATACATTTGTCCAAATTTTGTTGGAATATGAGCAAAGCCATCTGTTATTTGGGTTTCAGATTTCAAACAACAGAATCTAATTTTCATTCATTAAGTTAACAAATTCTATCATCTTATACCTAATTAATCCTTTTGTCCAACCAACTTGTTCTCTTTGTAAACACATGCCACTTTTCGTTGTCAAAGAGCTGACATGGAATGTCCCAAAACACATCCTACTTCCCGTACTATTTTCATGGACTAGCTTCTTTACCTGCATTCGTTTGCCATGCGGGAACCCTTATATATTTGGTACCACCCTCAGGCAATGTCCACCTGCATGCTGCTGCTTAAAATGATGCAATATGATGGATTAGAAGTTAAGCCAGTTCAAGTTTAAGAATGTTCACAATCTAATTTCAAGTTTAAGTACTGTGTAATTTACATTACTCTGAATAATTGATTTGATAATTTTTTTGTGTACATCTGTCTTCTTTGTTTATAAGCTTGTTTTTTTCCCATGCTTTTCAGGAGTACTTCTGTAATCCTCCATCCTTGACTGTTAATCCTACGAAGTGGCACAGATTTACATCAAGCTTATCGGTAGCACATGCATATTCAAATTATGTTGTTTTGAAGTTTATATTAATTTTTTCTTACAAAAATTCATTTGATGTTGCGGTGTCATTTGTGCATCTCTTTGATTGTTCTTTATTAGGTTGTTCTAAATACCTTTGAGGCTCAACCCTTAAGTGACGAAGAGGGAAATGCTAATAATCTCGAAGAAGAGGGGGCAGCTGTCAATATCAAATATCTGACCAGTAGTAAACTGATGGGTTTGGAGGTAAATTTCTTCACCAAGTTTACAAATTATATGGACTAGTGGTTAACATCTTTTGCTGTGATTAAATGATTTGAATGTTTCTTTGCTGCAGCTGAAAGATCCTAGTTTCCGGCGTCATGTTCTTGTACAATGCTTGATATTGTTTGACTATGTCAAGGTAGGTAGGTACTTACTCTTGGCACTGCTTTGAAGGCCATTCAAAAACGCTTTTGTGAGATTATACAAAGCTTTTAATGCTTTTATCCTTTGGCATTTTTAATGAAGTATGTGGAGGAAGATCAGTATGATTTTTATGAATGAATGAAGTATTAGCTGAGTAGATATCTCATGTAGTTTACATAATGTTTGGAGCCTTCCCCCCCACCCCCCTCTATTTTCTGTTCTTTGGAGAGGAGTTGGGGTGTTAGGAGGGAGAGGGGAAAGTTTTCAACTTTGCAGTGTTTGTCCAATTTTAAAGGACTCGAGATAAGTCAATGCTCATTTTGACTGATTGCTGATGATCTACTGGGTATGATATATGAAATGTTCATGTTGCTGAAAGATTAATCTATTGCTAGTTTCAGCAAATATCTATTTCCCATCTGACCTTGTTAAACAATCTAAGCATTCATCTTTCTGCACTTCATCAGTCCCTGTATTGCTTTAGTTTTGTCAAACCTTCCTCTCTTTTTCCAATTCTTTTTGTGAAATAGGCATTTCATTTTTATTTGCATCTCTAATTTAAATACCCTTTTGTACTTAATACATATCTGAATGTGGGTCATCTTTTAATTACTTGACTATTTGTATCTCCACCCCCCCCCCCCCCCCCCCCACCTTTTTTTTTCTTTTTTTTTTTTCATCTTTTCAGTTACTCTTCATGTGTTAAAATAAGCTTTAAATGTTGAGGGGCACTATTTGGATCTTCATGTGATAGGATATATGGGCTTTTGATTGTAGGAAACAATCTCTAGGCCACTAGGTGCACTTTGAGGTTGGACTTTTGTACCTTTTCTCCATTCTCAAAGTGTCTAAGATCTAACCGGGTTGGATCACCTTATCACCCTTGATAGTTGGGCCCTGGTAGGCATGTTTCATGTATAAAGAATATATTACGTTTAATACCTTCTATATTAGGTAAGAACTGTTGTATGATTCAAAACATAGATGGTTTGTAGACATAGAGAGTACTGTGGGAAGCTTTGACTCAAAGTCCATATTTGCAGATAACATTTTCGGTACCATTTTGATTTTCGTGCAATGTTTAGGTCATCTTGATAATCTTTCTTCTGGCTAAAAAAGCATGGGCAATAGATGAAGATTGTAATTCATTTGTGGATTTCAATGCATGGTTTAGTACTTTTTCTTCTACTTAAATTTTGCTTTCTCTTACTTTTTTGCAGCCCCCTGGAAAGAGTGACAAAGATTTACCATCAGAGGCAATGGTTAGTATCTGTTGATACTTGATAGTTGTTGTAGTCTTTCCTTCTCTTCTACAGCTTTAATCATTGATATCTGCAAATGTTGTCATACGAGGATTGTAGATGGGAAATTGAATCATACTTCGTTGTTCTTAGGTGATTGTTACACTATTCACATAATATACTTTAGACGACTTAAAGAAAAACATAATCATGTGAGGTCTTATAAAAAAATATGTATAATTTTTACAAATTTTCTTTTTTTAAGAAAAATGTATTATTTGCAAAGTCTGTATTGGTAATTATGAAAGTCATACTGTGGTAAATTAAATGAAACAGAGGAATTATTTCCAAAATTACTATAGCTGTTTGGGTTGTTTCAGTACATGAAATAGAATGGGAAGTGGAAATAGGGTCTGTCGAATGAGGAACAGACTTACTCTCCAGATTTACTATTTCCATTTCATTATAAGAATATTTACCTCTCCAAAAAAGAGGAGAAATATAGAAACTGTTTGGGGTTAGCTTAATAAAATGAAAAATATATCAAGTGTAGCAATAAAAATGATCTTAGGATGACTGGTTCTTTGATAGCAGAAAATCTTCTGGATGCTTAAGTACCACAAAGAGAATGATTATACATAAGCTAAATTGAAAAGGTACCATGCTGCTGAACATTACTCATCTTTTGCTAAATTTATTAAGATTTTATATTTATTAATTTTTGCTGTTTAACCTCACTGTAAAAAATTTACTTGCTATTTTTATTGATTATTAATCTAATTTTTTTTATTTTTTATTTATTTTATATGTAGTAGCTCCATTTTGGCTGCGCACATTTCAATGCACAATTTTGATCCTTTATAATTTGAATTGTCAACTAGTGAAATTTATAAAAAGTTGATATATGTATGTCATAAGGGTTTCCACTTCCCAGTCTGATGTTATCTTTGCAATATATATGCTGTCATTTTATGTAAACTTAGCACTAATGTTGCTTCTTAATTGATGTTAATGATTTCATAAATTTTGTGCTGATTGTAGAAAGAAGAAATAAAGACTTATGAGGAGCGTGTAAAGAATCTTCTCGAAGTGACGCCTCCTAAAGGGAAAGAGTTTCTCTGTTGCATCGAGCATATTCTAGAACGTGAAAAAAATTGGGTGAGTATACCATGGCCCCTCTCGAAAATCTTGACTTAGCTTGTATTTCTTACTTTTTATTTTAATGATTCGAGTGAGGCACCAGTAAGGAGCCTTGAATATGTGCAAAGTGATGGGATTGTGAGAGGTAAGGGAAGAATTAAGAAAACTTGGAGGAGGGTGGTTACATTAATATCAGGATTGAGGAAAAATATGGTGTTGGATATGGCAAAGTGGAGGGAGAAAATCTATGCCTAGGTTATAACTTTTAATGTATAATAATTATATATGCTTGTAATAATTTATGTTTTTCAAAATTTTTTTTTTTTTTAAATAAAATAAAATTATGCCTAGGTTATAACTTGTTATTTTATGCATCTCCATATATTTCTTATCTCAAGGTTTTCTCAAACTTATTTTTATTTTATTTATTTATTTATTTATTTATTTATTTATTTATATTCTCCCTAAGTCCTTTAGATTATTATTGCAAATTTTTGATCCATTTTTTTTTGTTTTCATTATATACTTCTAGTTCTCTTGCTCACTATGTTTTCTCTTGTTTTCTTCTACTTCCATTTTATTAATTGTCTTTCTTTGATGCACATTCTTATGACAATTCATGTTAGTCCTGACCCCAATCATTTTGGAACTAAGTCATTGTTAATGATTAAAAAGTCATTGAATCTCTTCTTGCTCATTAAGGATCCTTTTTTTATTTTATTTATTTTTTTATATTTTACTTTGAGTTTGCAGCCTCACCGCCTCATATCCATTTCTGTCTTCTGACAACCCTTCCCACGTTCAGCCCCATTTGGAGGGGCAAATGTTCAGATGTCGAAATGTATGTCACCTATGTGATAATCTCTACAAAAGAGAGTTTGTTCATATCTATTTTTCTTTCAGGTTTGGTGGAAGCGTGATGGTTGCCCGCCATTTGAAAAACAACCCATGGAGAAGAAGGTAGATGGTACAAAAAAACGGTAAGTAATTATTTGGAATGTGATAAATTTTAAATGTTCCATCCTAGAGCAGGGATCATTGGCTAAATTTTTGTTGTGATCAGCCAAATTGTGGTCAATCTTGATAGGTTTTCTGTATCTATGAAGATATTATGTGCATTTGTTTCTTGTGACAAGGGAGAAGGGGAAGCACTTGTTGAAAAAACTGCTCTGATTTAGGTTTTTCTGTTGCAGTATATGGCTATAAATACACTGTTTACATAAGAATTTCCTCTGTTTTTTTACATGACCCATTAGATTTAGGCACACATATCAAGTTAGGGTGGAAAAGAATGTCAAAAGACAATTTTACCCCAGCCCACTAGCTTTGCCAATTAACCCCCACCCCCTCCCCACTACTGACATTACTAGCAGCTAAACCACCTACACCGCTAGGTCTGCCACCACAGCCACCTACGCCACCATCCAGACCATTAAAAAAATAGCGCATTCCTTCACTGTCCAGGTCACCGCCATATCATGCTTTTGATTAAACTAATAACCCACTATCTCTTATATTTTTTATTTCCACAACAAATCTAATGTACACAATGTTTTACTACTCTCAACTTATCTTCCTAAAATTTTGTTGGTCAAAAAGATGCATTTAAATAAAAACAGTTATTTTGTTTTTTTTTTGAGAAAGTTGCTCTATCTTTCAGCATAAGATATTCTAAGAAATTAGATCAAGTTACTGTGGGCTTTTCTGATGGGTTTATGCTTATTTTTGAATCTAAGTGGTTAATTTTGGCTGTACTTTGAAATGTTTGAAATATTCTGTCCCTGCAGTCGACCAAGGTGGAGATTAGGGAACAAAGAACTTTCTCAGCTGTGGAAATGGGCTGATCAGAATCCGGTCTGTTTGTTACCCACACATCTATCATAATGTTGCGGAGTCTTTTATATTGCTGGTTTATTCTTTTTGTCTGATTTTTGCTATACTTGAATCTGCATCTTCTTTACAGAATGCTCTCACTGATCCAGAGCGAGTTAAGACTCCCGCTGTCACAGATTACTGGAAACCAATGGCTGATGATGTAAGTTCTCTCTCTCTCTCTATATATATATATATATATAATTCTATGTATTTAAGGTATTATGAATATTACTTCTGCTGCATAAGTGATGAAAATATTGATCTGTGATAACAGATGGATCCGTCTGCTGGTATAGAAGCTGAGTACCATCACAAAAACAATAAGGTAGCTTACACTTCTCGTATGATGAGCATAGTTGAGATTAAAATACTTCATGTTTTAGTTTCGTTGACTGAGAGATGATGCACGTAAGTTATAATTTATAGAGTTACGGGTTATTTAACTCTGAAATTGATATTATTAGACTAATGAGAGTGCCTTGAATATACTCAAATGGTCACGCTCATATGTGATTTGCAAATTGCCCTTTTTGACATGATGACCAAGTAAGGATATACTCACTCCGTTTCTTTTTAGTCGACACATTTTAACTTTGGGCATTATTCACATACGTTACTTTGACTTTTTGTGATTTATTCTTAATAAAAAATAGTCATGTGGTTATTAGATTTGTCTAAAACACGTCTATTTTCCAAACTTTTGTTTATTGTAAATGAAAGATATCATTATATGAAATTATCCATTGGAAAATGTGCCTAAATGAAATGTGTCAACTAAAATGACATGGAGGAAGTATTGCGTAATGTGCCCATTCTGATCCCAGAAAATACAAGATAGAACATGAAGCAAGGTCCATTTGCTTAGTGATGCATGAGCATCATTTTTATATTCGTTGAGAATATCTTAATATTAATTTGGTGGAAATGATTAGGTTGTTATTCAGCTACCTGGCTGTTTATACCTCAATTATGGTGCATGTTGGTTGATATTAAGCTATTAAAAAAAAGTATATCAGATTGAGATTGCATTTGGAGGTATTTGTTTCAATTTTTTTGTATAGTGGTTGAACACTGAGATTAGGCAACTTTGCAGAGTCATATCTTTTCATATACAAATCATTTGAAAGTGAGAATATTTGGAGATGAAAGTAGACATCAAGAGTTTTCATGTAAATAGTCATACATGCAACATGGATAAAAATAAGAAGGAAAACTAACTCTAAATAGCCAAATTCCAATCCAGTGATTTCTGTTTCTCATAGCCAAAAATAATGTTTCCTCACACACACACACACACACATCCTCCGTTCTTTATCAGTTGACGTGTTTCATTTTGGTGCTCATTTCAAAGAAATGAAGAAAGAAAGATATATCAAAATACCCTTCATCTCGCTCCCTCACACTACCCCACTTGGCTGTATTGTTCGTCCTGCAACTGGACCAAAACAGACCTTCATTCATCTGATTATCCATTTCCTATTCTCTCCTCTTAAGTTCAAGCACACCATTAAGTCCCACAAATTGATACTAATTATATCAAAATTAGTGAAAACCTACAAATCATTTCAAATTAGCTTAGAAACTTATGCAAATTTCAACAAATTAAGAACAACACAAAAGTTAAAAAAATAAAACATCAATTCAACAAGTCAAGGTTTTTTAACTTATAAATTCCATATCCCTCAAATGAAATTGTTTGATGGAAATTAGAACTTTTTTTTCGGTCACTAATATCTGGCTTCACTAAACTTATAAGTTTGGTCGCTTCATTTGATGAGTGGCGAAGGTGGAGATTGAGATGGACATGTGGAAGAAATTTAGTTTTATTTCTTTCCCATAAATTTGTAGTCAGAGCGTGGGAGATGAAGTCATATAAAGTTCATATATTGTTTATGATGTTGGAGAATTTTGAAGATAGAAAAAATGATTGATATTATTCATTTTGATTTTGGATTTGGGAATTCAAAGATGATGGTAGATGATTTAGGTAGGTGGGTGGGTGGTTGGGTGTCGGTAAAAGAGGAGAGAGGGGATAAAGAGGAGTTAGAGAGAGTAATGGAGAAGAGATAGAGTGGCTCTGTTATGGGGAGGGGAGAGGAGGAAAATTGAGGGTAAAAGACCTTATCAATATAATTTTTAACAAAAATAGAAACGTATGAACTAGAAAAAACTTCCCAAAAAGGTATACGTGTCAACTAAAAAAGAACGGAGGTAGTATATAAGAAGCTACACATCAATTTTGTCATGCAGTATAACTCTGTTTGGTTATAAGTTCTTACAGTATAACAATTTGGAAAATTCAATACGAATAATCCCATTTTAGGAAACATCCCTGAACAAATTAACAATAGGATTCCAATATTGTCCCATGGGTGAGAACTTATGATGGGTGAAATGGATTTTCTGTTGATTCACCTTTACCACAAACTCTAGAATAAAAAATAATAAAAAAAAACTTTCTTCAAATGTTGTAGGTAGATGGTGGAGGGTAAGGCTGATAGGCATGTAAAAGATGAGGGTAGAGGGGGGGGGGGGGGGGGGGGGGTAGAGTTTTTAAACTTATTGAAGACAAACCGAACATGAACTCCATCTATTGTTAGAGAATCTATACGACAGCATAAAATACTTGGGATAACTTTGAGGGTTTGTCTACCTTTGGATTGTTTATCTTTTGTGGACTAAATTGGGATTATTATTGTGTTCCAACAATTTTGTGACCTCAAATTCCCAAAAACAAAAAAAAATCCTAAAAACTTTGGTTCACAAATCATGATCTATGATGTGAATCATTTCCAAAAGTCAATAATTTGCCCTTGTAAAAGGTTTACAGCCTTGGCCATGACAGGACACATGATATAATCATAATGCCATGGATTTCTTGATAGCTTGTAATCTAATTTTAGCCAATTGTTACATAATCTGACAATTATTAAAATAGTATTAGGGTTCTAGTTCATGTAGCTTCTTGATGGGGACTTGCTTTAGTTGTAATTATCTTTTGATGACTTGATATAAGTTGACTGTTATTCCTCTTGTGGACCTTGGGCTTGGGTAGAATCCTTTTGTTTTTCTTTACTTATATTTTATCCTCAGGGGAAATAATTGTCTTTTAACTTCATTAATCCTTGTTTTGCTAATTTCTTCTTTATTTACCTCCATAAATCAAACAAAAAATAACCCTTAAATGTCATGTGGTGAATAAGTTGGACCTATTATGTACCTTATAGTTTAGCCATGGAGTAATTTTGTCACTCGTGGTTCATTTACTGGTTGGGTTAACATGGATCACTTCCCTAAAAATAACCCAACCTTTACTTCATTAGTAAAGGTTGGGTTACTATGGATCACTTCCCTAAAAGTATTGCAACAAAGTGTGGTAGCGTTACTTCATTAATTTTGCATACTGATTATTCATTTGTCTGTGCAGGTTTATTGTTGGAAAGGTCTCCGTTTTTCTGCACGGCAAGACCTGGAAGGCTTTTCTAGGGTATGTTTTGTAGCCTTTTATTTCTGTATTTAGAGATTAAAACCATCTTTGTAAAAGAATAATGAACCCAATGTGTTTCATTTGTAGTTCACAGAATTTGGCATTGAAGGGGTTGTGCCCCTGGAACTCATGCCTTCTGAAGTAAGGTCCAAGTATCAGGCAAAGCCAAATGACAAGTCTAAACGTGTGAAGAAGGATGAAACTAAGGGTTCTGTACCTCCATCTGAAGAAAATCAGGTATTTTGACTTGCCATATTTTTAATATGTTTGGGGGTTCAGTATGTACTTGTAGTACTTCATATGTTGGTTTAAATGGGGAATACATTTTTTGTGGAAATTATTTATGGAACAATTTATGTTCCGATGTCACATATTGAAGTAAAAGATAACAACAATTGCCATGAACATATGACATTTCCTGAATTTCCTGTAATATTTATATCCAGATGTTTTCTGAGTTGTGACTTTCAGGTATTCCTTATATACTTATTAAATCTTTTTTTAAATGTTTCCAAAATTATATAGACTATAAACTCTGTGAGTGAGATGGATGGCGAAGGTGGGCAAAATGATCTCGATGCCCCAGCAGCTGCAATGGACCTGGATTCAACACCTATTACTGGAAATAATTCTCAAGCTGGCACCCCCACACCAGATGATTTTCAAAAGCAAAGTTCTGAATCCCCAGATGCACAAGAAGCTGGAGAACTTGACGCTGAAGCTGATACTGAGCCAGGGTTAATTGATGGAGAGACAGATGCTGATGTTGATCTAGACACAGTAGGCTGATTTTGCATATCTAGATGCGAGATCCTCTGGGCGTTTTCAAATTATTAAAGACTTTGAAGGTGGTGGAATTGCTGAACTGGAACTGCAGTCACTGTTTCACATCCAAAATTTGAGAAGCTAGAATGACTTAGTACGTCCATTATTCAGAGAGCTTTAGCTAGCTGAATGGAGCATGGAACTTAATTTATTTATTTTCTTTTTCGGCTTTGCTTCCATTATGAGTTTTAACATAACTAGTTTCTCTACACACTGTATATTTTTGCTTTGAGACACTATTGTAATACTAAACAAGGGGGTAATATGTAACCCCAATCTTTTCAATTTTGTCATGTCATTTATTTATTACGGAGTAGCTTTTTATTACACGAGCTAAAAAAACAAACAGATACACTGATGTTCTCGTAATTTATACTCCATAGGTAAATTCATTGATTGTATTCGTAATTTCTTTAATTATTAGTGAAATTAATGGTCCTTTTGGTTTAAACTCTATTTTACTCCCTTATTTTCATTCGATGTGACGAACAAACGCCCTTGCTTTTAACATCTATTGATGCTATGTGACATCCTATTTTGAGTACTGCCGTAGATTTATCAAGTACACACTTTAACTCTTCTAATCAGAGTCTTATTTTGTCTTTTACTTGTGTTTTCTTTTGTTTTTTATGTTTTCATTTAAAGTATTTCCTTTGTAACATTTAGGATTTTTCTCTTTTTAGTAAGAAATATTGGACTTTATTACCCTTGTTTCGCAAATTATATGCTCGAATCGTGTTCACTTTTCTATGTGAAATTGTACCATTTGTAATATGTTAAAGGGTTTTTAAGATTCATTATTACTTTCTCTTTCCTCTCTCTTCTGTAACCTCATTCTTGTTGTTTACTTTGTTCATCCCACATCTATAATATTTTTTATTTAAATGGAATTGTATTTCCAAGAACTAAACTAATTCTAATAAATCTTTACTTTACACAATTCCTTAATAATCGCGCATAATTCAAAACTTCAAAAACGAAGGGAATGGAGCTATATGAGTTTCTGGCAAGCTGTCACATTTTCTAATAATAGTAGTAGGCTTAAATGAGATAATGAGTAGAAAATCTCATTGAAAAACTCAGCCTTGATCTCGGTAAAGCTCATTTATGTTTAATTTATAGAAGAGCTGAGCTTACTGATGTATTTAATCTCTTTGATAATTGACCTTGAACACGATTACAAGTATGCTAATTCATAAAAGTTCCGAGATTACAGTCTAAATTTTGATGATCAAATTCATATCTTCATTAAAATAAAAGCTCGTTCTATTCATTTAAAAGGTCATTTGATGTTCTATTATTAACTATTCAGTTTGTAACTTTTCAACATTATATTTTCTTTTTGTTTTTAATTTAAAGTATTTGGCTTATCAAATAGATTAAGAGATTAGAACCTTAACTTGATTATGAGAAATGTAAATGTCAAAAACACAAATCATGCTTATGAGATAAAGGTCGTTTGTGATAAACAAATTATCTATGAGCCATTAACAAAATATGAACATGACCTCAGTTACAAGACTGGACAGCTTGCCTTTAATTTACATGAATATGGTAGTACTCGGCTTGGTTTTTACCCCCATAACTTCTAAACATCAAAAGAGTTTTTGAATTAAGTTTCCTACACTCCATCATATCACATAATCAATTATTACAAAGAAAAAAAGCACAATCAAGGCATTCTTCAATACTCTCAGCATATATATTTTTTTTTTCTGGTGTTTCATCCGGTTTACCCTTTAGGCTAATCTGAATTCGGAGATCAGTTCTGGGTGGTTAGGTTCCAGTCCCCTCCCAATTGTTGTTGCAGAGGATCAAACACAGGTCATCTCTACCAAGTGCAGTCCCAATCACCACTACACCAACAACCAATTGATATACTCTCAGCATATATGATATATCCAAATCAGCTTTAATTTATTCAAATGAAGCATATATTCAGAATATTACTGTAATTAATTCTTTATAAATGAAATAACACATACATTTCTATAATAAATTTTCGGCATTGCCCTAATTAACGCCGTACCATAATAAGCTCTTGTTCATTGATTTCCACTGTACCACAATAGACAATCTATAAAGTATGAACATTACAATAACAATAAAATGTACAAAATCATAATTTGTAAGTTCAAATACAAAAAATTAAAGACCAGATAATCAATTGACTAGCATATTTTGCTGGTTGTTGTACACAACTATTTTGTAGCAGGAAATCTGTACATTCATCTCTTGACCTCTTTCTACTTTTTATTGCACAACATCGTTCATTGCCTTCATCAAAAACCGTGTTCAAAAAAATCAAGTCGAGTATTTCCCTCACATCCCTCGTACCAAACACCACCTCGTCTTCAACCTCAAAATCAACATCATAAAATTTATCATGTACCATCTTTAGTAAACCAAAAACCCTAGCAAGTTCCGTGTCGATTTCCTCCTCTTGTTCCTTAATTGGAAAAAATTCATAACGACTAATTTTAACAAGATTTTCAGTACAAAAATCTCCCCAAATATTTTCGGTATCATCCACAATTAAAACAACCCGTTCGTGTGACAACACCACGTCCAACCTCTTTTGCCTATACTTTGTACAATCTTGCTTAGCAATGACCCACGAAAGCCTCGGAAACCCGGCTTTAGACTCAAGTAACCCACGCACATCTTGTGCACAAACCTTATCAGCCATAGTATAGATAGACAAATCAAACATCGAACTAACTTGTTTAATAAATTCATGTACACCTGGCCTTAACTTCACGTATCGACAACAACTTAACATATTGTACACATCTTTTGTACACGTTAAATGTTGTTTCTCGTCCAAAGTAACTTTCTTGGTTAATCTTGAGTGAATTAACGTGTGATCCAAGTCAAGTACTAAGTGAAGCTTCTTGGATTGTAACAAGTGTCGTAAATTATCGTCTCGAACACGGTCGACTTCTTCGAGGGTGAGAGCTAATTTGGGGTGAATGTAGCTTAATGGTGTAGTGATGAGACCATTGCCACAAGCAATGATGGGTAGGTTGCATAATGTGCATTTTTTGTCAAGAAATGATGGATGAAAGCATAGAAAACTATTGTTAAAATCAAAATCCATTGATTTATTTTTCTATAATTCCATTTTTTTTTTATTTTGTAAATGATTTTTTTATTGACAGCATTTCTCTTGATTGTTTTTGAAAGGGTAGGGTTTGGTTGAATTGAATTTTTCGTTTAGGGTTTACATAAATAAGGGTTTGCCGTTTGTTGCCTTTTTATTAGCTCTCGGTTTTTTTTTTTTTTTTTTTTTTTTTTTTATTTTTTATTTTTAATTTTTTTTTATATATATATCGTTTGGGCCCAAGCCGTGTTTTTTTTATTTCTTTTTTGTTTTTTAATAAGTGTACTGTACTGAATGAATTCTATAGAAAATCCACCCTAAAAAATTAATGAAATGCCAGTAAAAGAAATACGGAGTAAATTTTATCATCACCCAAAAAAAAAAAAGAAAAAAAAGAAAAGAAAAGAAAAGAAAAATAATAATATCAAATGTTTCTTCAAAAATAATACTCCCTATTAGAGGTGGCCAGTGGGCCGGGTTGGACCCAGCCCACCCTGACCCGCACGGCTGGTGGGTCAAATGGGTCCAGCCCGGATCCGACTCGGCACAACCCGGCACAACCCGTTTGAAAAGGTGGGTGCGTCATGGGTCCAAAAATTCTAGGCCAGCCCATTTCGACCCAGCCCATTTTGACCCACATGATTCGGCCCAACTCGTTCAACCCATTTCGACCCACGTGATTCGACCCACCCAACCCACGAACCCACCCAACCCGACCCATCACGCACGGCCCACCCAACCCACCAACCCGCACAACCCGCCAGCCCACCCAACCCGCCAACCCGCACAACCCACCAACCCGCCCAACCCGCCAACCCGCACAACCCGCACAACCCGCCCAACCCGCCAACCCGCACAACCCGCACAACCCGCACAACCCGCCCAACCCGCCTAGCCTAACAGCCATATTCCAAATAATTTTCAAAACTAACGGCTACTTTTTTTTTGAATTTGATGAAGAATGTTAACGGCTAGTTTTTTTGTATTGTATGATCATCCCCTCAATTTTTCCTATAAATACCAATTCCATTTCATTGAAATTTCCACACAACTCAAGCTTTCTTTCTCTCTTACTCAAAAATTCTTAATTGTTCTCAAATTCTCAAGTGTTATTTAGTGTTATATAGAGTTTTATTTTTGTTAAAAAAAAATCTCCTTACTATTATTATTAGTATTCTTAAGATTCTAAAAAAAAAAAAAAAAAAAAAAGTTCTTCTCCATATTATAATTAGTAATCATAAAAAAAAAAAAATGGGCTCAAGAGGAGGAATGGGAAGGAGTCAAAGTGGTGGTCGAAGTGGTGGCCAAAGGAGTGGTGGTGCAAATTTTTCGTATGAAATTAATACGGAAAATTTAAACCAATTTGTCAATGAATATGGAGATTATGGTTTAGGAGATGGGCAAAATATTCAAACGTCTCCACCACAACATTTCTCCCACCAATCATCGAGTTCAACTATGCCACCTCCATCACAACCAACATCTCAACCTTCATCTCAAGGTAATTTCTAATTTAATTTTTATTGTTATGAATATTTGAAAAAAACTATTATTAATGATTATAAAGTTCGTTTAGTTCCAATTTTCTATGATTTATAATTACCATGAAAAATGCGTTTAAATAATTATAATTAAAATATTTAAAATTTAAAAGCTTATTTTCATGAATAGCGTTTAAAAATTAATTTCAATAATTTGATTTATGAAAGGTGGTGGCGGTGAAAGTAGAGGTCGAGGACACACTTCTTGGGTGTGGAAACATTTTGACGGTGTTGACGTCACACCCCCGGGATGGCAACCCGGTCAACCAAAGAGGTTCACGTATACATGCCTAGTTTGCAAGGCGCTAGGTGCAAATGACAAGTCATATAGTTGGAAAACGGGAGATGGAACCGGAACCTTTAGTCGGCATTTGCAAAATAAACACGACTTGTTCGAAAATGGCCCCCGTCCTTCGGGGGGTAAGTTGCCCGTCCAAACACAATTGGGTGGATACATGAGCCATCTACCAGGCGGAGGTACACCTTTCCATTATAATAAAGATAGAATGATTGATGAAATGAGTACTTTAGTTATTGCTAATGAATACCCTTTTAGTTATGGTGAAAATGCAAATGTTGAGCATTTTAATAAAGTTGCATTACAACCTGCATTTACTCGTGTCCCCCGAAACACCCTAAGACGTTATACACAAACTTCTTATTATAAATATAGGAGTGGTTTGATTGAATTATTTCGTACTTTTGATGGTCGTGTTAGTTTTACAAGTGATACATGGACTTCTAGTATGGGCGAACCTTTTCTTTGCATTACTGCTCATTGGGTGGATGATGATTGGTTTATTCAAAAACGTATACTATGTTTTCAAGCTATGGAAGAAAGGCATACCGGTTTTAACATCAAAGTTCGTATTTTGGATTGTTTAAAAGAATTTCACTTGAATAATAAAGTTTTTTCTTTGTCTCTTGATAATGCAACTGCAAACACAAAGTGTATTGACTATTTGAAAAATGACTCCGAGTTGCATTTGTTGTTGGGTGGTAGTCTCTTGCATGTTAGATGTTGTGCTCATATTTTGAATTTGTCTGTTCAAGAGGGTCTCGCTGAGTTGCAACCATTGCTAAACCCAATTAGAACAGTTATAAAATGGATTAGGATAACTCAGTCAGTTAGACGAAAGTACATAACTATGTGTAAAGAAAGAGGTCTTAAGAAAAGACAATGGTCTATTGATACCCCTACCCGTTGGAATTCTACTTTCAATTTGTTGAATGATGCTATAAAGTATCGTGATATTTTGACCCAACTTTACAACGAGACTCGTGTTGATCCTACTGAGTTATTAACCGAAAGTCAATGGACTAATGCTTCTTTTGTTCGTGATGTTTTAAATGCTTTTGATAGTGCAACTCATATTTTCTCTTATATCTACGAGCCTAACATTCATTTAGTAGTAATTGAGTGTGTTAAAGTTGTTCACACCATCGAAGAGCATATGAAGATTGATGAACTTCGTCCCGTTCTTGATAGCATGAAACGTAAGTGGCATACTTATTTTAGTGAATTTCCAATTATTTATGGAATTGCTGCTATTCTTGACCCCGGTGTCAAAGCTGAAGGTTTGGAAAATCTTTTAGAATTTTATTATACAAGTTTAGGAATCGATTATGATGTTAGTGAATATATTAACAAATGCAAATCTGTTTTGGGAGACCTTTATGATCATTATGCATCTATTTATGGTTTTGATTTAGCTACACCAACTAATACTAGTACTTCCGATTCTAGATTTGGTTTTCTTGATAAAGTTATGAAAAAAAATCACAAAGCATCTACATCATTCTCATCATCATCTTCTTCAACACTTGCTATTAATGATTATTTGTCATATCAACATGAGACCAACAACAGCTTTCAAATTATAAAATGGTGGCAAGAACATCAAAAAAGTTTTCCTATATTAGCGAGAATTGCAAAAGATATACTTGCAGTTCCCGCTTCATCAGTTGCTTCCGAGTCTGCTTTTAGTGCAGGTAGAAGAGTGTTAGATGAAAAAAGATCTCGCTTAACTCCGGAAAGCATTCAAATTTGTGTTTGTAAGAAAGATTGGGATCAAGCTGAAAGAAGAACTCAAGGTTTAAAGCAAGACGAAGACGATGAAGATGATCCTGTGATGATATTGGAGTCGTCAACGGATGATGCAGCTTCCGGGGATGATGATGCAACAAACATGGGTGGCTAGAAAAGTCTTAATCAGGTACGCTAAGAACTACGTGGGCTTTGATTCTTTCGGGATACGTAGGCAACTTATTTTTCGAAAATTAGAATTTAATTGAAAAATTAAATTTTAATTTTCTAAAGATAGGTCCAAGCCCCCCTTCCTCCCCCAAATTCCAAAATAAGTACAATATAAGAACTACGTTGGCTTTGATTCCTTATTTTGTGATATAAGGATACGTAGGCATCTTAATTAAGAGCAAGCCATCAAATTGTTAATTTTGTAAAAATTAAAACATCACACACCCCATTTAGCCGTTTCACCCACCCGACCCTAACACACGAACCCACCCGACCCTAACACACTAACCCAACTCAACCCAAACCCACCCTTTGACCCACCCTAACCCATGAACCCACCTCGACCCACCCTAACCCACCTCGACCCACCCTTTGACCCACCCTAACCCACGAACCCACCTCGACCCACCCACGACCCGTCTAACCCACGAACCCAGCTCGACCCACCCACGACCCATCTAACCCACGAACCTAACCCTAGTGTGTCCAACTTCTCCGACCCAACCCACGACCCGGCCCACCCTACCTAACGTGTGTCGTGTCGTGTGTCATGAAACCCCAACCCGCGACCCACCTAACCCTAACCCAGCTCGCACGACTCGCACGGTGGACACCTCTACTCCCTATCAACTATATCTGAAGAGAAATAAATAAATTAACAAATAAAAGAGCACTTTCTTTAATGAATGCTACTAAAGATCCAATTTTTAGATTACAACTAGTTTTTGGGTCCGGACGATGTCCCGAATTATTATATGAAACTAACTGATCATTAATATACATTGTAATTTATGATTTAATTTTCTCTGAATGAATATGTGTTTTTTTTTTTTTAAAAAAATAATTAAAATAATTTTCTTTGAATGAAAATATATATATATATATATATATTATTTTTCATATTTATAACATGGTTGACAATTAGCTTAGATGACTAAATAATCAACTTTATTGTAAGTGGTTTGGGGTTCGAATCCTCTTGAATTAGTGTTGGTTGATTCCTTCCCGCCGTTTTTTGTTTGCTTGCTTGTTGGCAAGCTCTATATCGACTTTGGCTATTTGAGGCAAATTCGAAAGCATATAGGTGGAATCGGAGTATATTGCATTATTTAGGGAAATAGTTCCAAATAAATATGAAGTACGAAGTAGTAAATAATAAGCTCTTTCAACATTCTAAAAATTTAATACATATAGATTTGTAAAATTCCCTTCTCTTTTATTTTGATTGATTAAGGCCCTATTTTTTCACATTGATCTAAAATTATTTTTACTAGATTGAACTTGTTTAAACTGAAATTAAATAATTTTTGTTGGACTCAAATAATTTTTACTTGTTTTTTAAAATTACAGATTTTACTGATAAAATCTCATTTCTACTTATCTAAAATTATACGGAGTATGTAACAATCCACTCAACTAGATCATTGCTCGGGCCAATAACTCATTACAACAAATTTTTAAAATATTAAATTTAAGGCAGAATAGAGAAGTCAGAAATAAATGTATTCTAACTGCTTGTTTGGATACACTATCAGGAAGGAAAAGAAGGGAAGGGGTAGGGAGGGGAAGGAAGAGAAGGGGAGGGGAGGGGAGGGAAGAAGAAATTAAACCTTCCTTGTTTGGATAAAGGAGAAAAGGGAGGAAGGGGAGGGACATTCACCATTTTTTATTGGTTCTTAATCTGTGAGTAGCTTGCAATCAACATTATACTAAATTTTACAAAAATTATATTGCAGATATTTTTATTATAATTTAAACCTGATAAAAAAAATTGATAAAAAAAAAAATTTGATAAACGTCATTAAAATCAAGCAAAAACAGATAATTTAATATCTCATGCTATTCCCCCCCCCCCCCCCCCCCAAAAAAAAAAGTACATTAATCTAAAATATCAAATTGATTTTCAAAACAGATTTTCCAAAACTGATCTTCAAACAAAAATCGAAGATATATATATATATATATATATATAAACTAGATGAAGCCCGTGCGATGCACGGGTCGATCTATTTTTTTAAAAAAAAATATTTTTCATATTTATGTGATTACATTTGTTATTTTATTAGCTATACGTAATATATCATTTTCTCCGTATTTGTTTTAAAATATTAGATAAAATTCCTAACCTCAAAAGATAATATTTCGTATTTAATTAATGTAACTATTAAAATCTCATTTGTCAATTATGCTTATGTGTCACTTGAATTATTTATTGGATATAACTTTAATTTATAATCCTACGTGGCACGTTAACTAATCTCAGGTGGCATAATCCTATCGTAGCGTTTTAAAAATATTAATCCTATGTGGCGCTCTAATATTTTTTAAAAAATAAAACTCCTACGTGGCGCTCTAAAATCTCGGGAAAAAACTCCCCTTTATATATATATATATATATTAGATTGAAAATTGAATAAATATTAACAATGAAGAAGAGCAGCAAATCCCTAGAAATTGGAGGATAAAATTCGTGAGAGGCAGAGTATAATAACATGTTGCATCATTTGGCCTTTATCTTGAAAATTCAAGAAATTGAAACAGATGAATTAAGAATGTCAAAAACCCTAGAAATTTGGGAAAAAAATCGTGAGAACAGTATGGAGGAGAGAGAAAATAATAGAGGAGATTCAATAAAGTACTCCAGTTGAATGTTAATCTATTGTTTTCCTTCCAAATCTTTTCAAATTTGGAAGGATTTTATACTTTAACAATTAAACAAAACTTTCCCTTCATTTCCCTCACCCCCTTAATTTGATATCCAAACAATGGATTTCATCCCCTTTCCTTTCCCTTCTCTTCCTTTCCCTCCATTCCTTCTTATCCAAACAAGCTGTAATTGTTTAAGGTGAACATGGAACTACCAAAGAATTGGTTTATGTGGAGAGATTAAATCCTATAATTGTTCGAGAACGTTATTGGGGAATGACGAAACAATCTAAACTGTTGTTATGTTTAAACTGTCAAAAATGCGACATCTAAAAGATCAGTTCTACTCTCTTTACTAGCCAAAGTCTGCAAGAACAACATTACACTTGGCTCTACAAAGTGAAAATTTCACAGCATCAGAAAATGATAATACATACAAACATGCAAGCGGACTGATAAACGACACAGCCTGCATTTCTAAGGACATTTTCAGTGCAGTATAATAACTCCATTGGCATTTTGCACTTCGAGATATAATTACTAATCTCATCTCAACGTTGGAGTGACGCATTTGGTGGCCTTTGATCCGTCATTGTCTTTTTTCAAGAATAATACACCAATTTGATTTATCAAAGAAGCGATCCACAATCACAGCATTGCTTATTCCAGAAACTAAGCTGCAAATTCAAGAAATTGGTCAGTTACTGAGAAACAGTGAGAAAATTACACCTGGAAAGGAAACAGTTCGGAAAATGTATCAATCAGGGAAGCAGGGAATCCGGTAAAAAAAATGAGAATGGAGCAATCTATACATAATTGACATGCAGAATTACAATTTTCATAATAGGCTAAAATTCGTTCTGAAAGATACTTATCAAAGAATATTCACACTACCAGCATACAATGATCCAAACACCTGTGCTAAAAGAAAACGGCTCCATAATGCTTAGGCAAGCTGGAATTTCAAATTCATAACCAACATCGTTATAAGGATACAAAGCAACAGAGAAATAGTCTCTGAAAGATGGACATACTTAAAGGCAGACTTCTTCTGTCTATAAAAAATTCAAAAGTGCAAAAGCATGCAATGAAACATGTAACCATAAACGAAATACTGTTGTATATGGGTGGAAACAAGGAGTCCATGTCAAACACGCTCAAATGGAACCATAACAAGAACCGGTAAAGCCAGTGAAGCACTTTTACATACTGAGAAGAGGATACTAAAAGGATACAGGATTACAGCCAAGAAATTTGTGCTAGACCAGATTTTCGGATAGAAATGGTTGAGATTAATTTATATAGACGCAATATAGAACCACAAATGAAACCATATGGCATCAAAAGGTAAGTGGCAGAATTAAGTCTTACAACTTCAATAGAAATTACTCCTTCCTCAAAAGCTTCTAAAAAAGTTTCGTATTCCGTAATATCTAAATCCAGGTCAGTAAGGTTTTAAGCACATCCACCGATCTCATTTATGATTCAGAACCCAACATTTGATGTGCCCAGTGGCCCATATTCAACACCAGGAGTCAGAACCCAAAATTAATGTGCCTAAAAACTAAAACATACTGAGCAGTTGGTAACAATTAGCTTTGCTCAGTTTTCTATGCTCAAAGTATAGGTATTTTTTGTAGGATAATCCTGCAATTTGGTGAGCACAGGTATAGCTGAAGACGTAATTTAACAAAGATAGGTGGAACTTGGAAGAATATATCAACTAAAAAATTAAATTAAAATGATCAACACGTCAGTTAATTACTTACTCTGCCAATAACTTTGAGCCTAGCTGACCTTTTTAAGGTAAAAAGAACATATGTTCGACTTTGATTTTGTTTTCAACAGTCTACTTGGCAGATAGTAAATGGTGGAAATTGTAAAAATTTATTTACAATTTTGCAAGAACAGTCTCACATCAGTTAGATCAGTGTGTGGCAGTGTCCACAGTAAAGATTGTCTACACCTTAAATCTCTTTTCCTTCATACCATCCAGCACCACTTCAACCACTTCAGAAGTGGTATTGAGTAGAAGTGTAAATACATGAACTGGAGCTGGAGTCCAATTAGGTCATTATCATAAAAGAATTATAAAATTTTACTTACAAACCACAAAACCAGCCTAAAAAAGTATGCTCTTCAAAGTCTGCAAATTGTTGTTTACTTGTTCTTTAGAAAATCTAGTTAGAGGACCTGTAAAGAATACTTAGCACAACAAAAGTTAGAGTCGATCTTTATACCTTTTTAAGTCTGCAAATTCATGCTATTTACTTGTTTTTCAGGAAAAATATTAAGTTAGAGGACCTTTAATGAAAACTTAGCAAACCAAAATATGGAGTCGGGTCCCCCCCCTCGCCCTTAAATGTGGAAGAAAACTAGCTCTAAAAAAGACATAGAAGGAAAATCAGGTTTTACAAAATCTAGTTACAGGACCTTTTAAGTTAGGTCTTTAAAAAAAAAAAAAAAAAAAAAAGAGACCTGGGGTTTCATCTCAAAAAGGAAACTAAATTTTACATAGCTGAGAAAGAATCCATTTGGGTGTTCAGGCGAATGAAACTAAAAGTGTAAGATGATCATAGATTCATATTGAGTTTGCAATATCAGTGGTCATATTTTTCTACATGCTCATAGTGGATGGAGATCCATACGACTAAACCTACAGAACCACATAATAGCCTCATATATATATATATATATATATATATATATATATATATATATATATATATATATATATATATATATATATATATATATTTATGGGGCTGTAGTTCAGTCTCTTAGCTTATACCTCTAAAAAGAAACAAGTAAAGACCAATCAAAGATTCCATTTTCAAAAAACCTCGTATAGACATGATCTACTAATAGTAAGGCTTGTTCCCACAACTCATGGTAGCTCTGCAATATACTTGGAAACTCTCAGATCAGTTCTCAAGCTGTTCTTTGCTCTTGCACTACCTCTCCAATTACTGGAACTGACAGCTTTCGAGTTGCCTTGCCAAAATTCAAACAGGCTCATCATAACTTTATTCTGATAGAATCTAGTAACAACCACTCCAAGTCATCTACAGTTCATTCCTAAAATATGGGTCAATTACCAACAACCACTCCAAGTCATCTACAGTTCATTACGATCTTTTAATTGCAAAACCACACTCATTTTAAAATTGGCAAATATCTGTGTTTACCAAAATCTAAGTTAGATTCTATTAGAAACTACAATTCCATTTTTTATTTTTGTAAGGATTGTTAATAACTACATATGGAATCACTGGTTTGTATACAATTTAGTATTTACTATATAAGGTCATATTAACTATCCCATTATTGCTTTTTTGGATTGATTGAAACATTTTATCAAGCTTTGATTCAGATTATAATTAGCTCAGATTTTCAGTTAGAGGATGTGCACATAACCAAGCAACAAAAATGTTCTCCAAAATTGGAAATGCAGTCAATCTTATTCACCCATACAAAATGGATACCCAATGGATAAGATTTTGAAGCTAAAAAAAAAAAAAAGACAAACAAACAAACAAGGTTCAACTGAGACCAGCAAATTTGTCAAGCGCATGGTTTTAAATCTCGGTCGATCAACGCATTGCAACCGCATTGTAAAGAAATTTGAGCTTACCACGATCGCAACCGCATCCGAGATATAAGAGTATAAAACCATGACTCAACCCCAAGCTCACACAGTAGCAGTATGGTTCTAGTTGAAAAAAGGGCTGCTTCCAAAGAGTAAAAACCTTACACCCATGAATTCATGATACAAGAAACAAGGTTGGAGATTGATGTAGGTTGGTAGCTAAATTATATTGAACTGAGCCGAGAGTTTCGAGGTCTCAAGTGTGAAGAAAGGAGTTTTTAACGACACCATACAATGGTGAGCACATGGTTATATCTGCTTACTAAGTGTTTTGGAGTCCCCAATATACAGGTCAAATGTCTCAAAAACATAATTGTTAATCAAACCTTATGTTCTTCAAAATCCAAGACTCTAAATCATGATGTCTCAAGTGTTTCAACTGCATATGTTGATTTGGCCTTAGGTTGCTTTCAGGTTACTCAAATGGTTAAGGCTGATTCTTTTTTACTTCAGGATTGGTGGTCAAGATGTTTAAGACTTCAAAAGGGGAAATGATGGAGCTAAGTAACACAAAGTCCAAGGTATCTTTTGACATTTGTTCAACGCTCAAAGTCAACAGCTTTTATATAATTATATTATGGTTGTTTTTGTTTGTTTCTAAAATACAGAAAACTAGCAATTTTAACATTGAGTTATATACATACTCTGCAGGACATGCAAGTACCTATACAAGTTATTTTATACCCCACTTATGCTACATTATTTTCAAGAATCCTCAAGCAGAATTGAATTCAGTTTGAAGATTGTTTCCTTTTTGAAAAGTTTCTCCACCCTGTTGAGGTACTAATTAGAGTACAGAAAGCAAGTTACATGTCGTAGCCTAGACAATGTGTAACAATACAGCTATCTATATTAGACTTCAACCATTCACATACAAGCAAAACATTGAAGATGAATGAGAAGTTTACGGCACATTATGGTCAAGAAATATAAAATGACATAACCAAACGCAAGAGCATATCAAGAAATTTGCGTTTACCTTTCAAGTTCACCCTCACTAAACACATGATAATATCGGTTATATACCACAGCACCCTTCTTGTCATCTTTTCGTGCCAGGCCATTTGCAACAGCGCAAGCAGAAGAACCACTAACTTCAGCACGATGATAAGGTAAGTGCCATGGAACAAAATACTCTTGGTTTTCTTTACATCTATTGTCAATAACAGTCGTTGATGTATCATTTCCTTGGCTGTTTATCTTCAATGTTTTGTCCAGCTTTGCACCAAGGAACTCACTGGAGACTTTCAATGACACTTGAGAATTGTTCTCCTCACTTTCAGGGATGCTTTTCAAATTAAATGACCGGGGGCTATTGACACGAGGACTACCTGGTCCAATCCACTCATCTAGGTACCTACGAGATAACGGTGTCCATTTACTCAACAAACCTGGGTCCTCTTGCTCGACAGCCCAGACTGTTATTAACACTAAACCTCCCTTTCTAACAACTCGAACTAGTTCTTCAATAGCTTTTCGCCTCCTACTTTCAGTACTCAGGTGATGTAACACAGCAATGGATATTGCTGCATCACCAAAACCACTTCTATATGGCAAATTTACAGCATCAGCAACCAAAGCTTCATGCCCTCTCTCGGCACATATGCTGACTAAAGGAAAACTTATATCACATCCTACAAAAAAGCATTTAGGATTGAAACCCAAGTACTTTCCATTTCCACATCCAGCATCCAGGACAAGGGATCCTTGTGTCAAGGAATCTAAAAATGATGCAACCTTTGGCCATTTAGCAAATCTGGTTGAACTGAAGTGGGGAGCAATTGCATCATAAACCTGATGAACATAAGTCTTCTCGATTTCAGGGGTGTATTGAACACAGTTGAATGACAAACCCTCCTCACTTGTCACTTCAGATGGTTGATTTTGAGCTTCACCATCCGATGCAGCAGTCGAGAAAATAGAAGGACGGCCAGTCCTAATATTCTTCATTGTATTGTATTTAATGGAATTAAACTTACAAATAGATATGAAAGGAGGTAAGTGCAAAGCCCAACATATCAGATGAGAAACTCTTAAAGATTCTATGTGACCAAATATCATCACCTGAAACATGAATACATGATTACAAGTTGCTTGGTTTGACTTTACAAGAAAAAGATGAGCACATATACAGCAAAATGAGATTTGTAAAAATGTGAAACATAATCACACTATTTGAGGAAGTGATTAGGTGTAGGACGAATTAAGCTATAGGGCACATTCAACCAATATAGAGTGCATTCACAATATAAGTTAATTGTAGCATAACCAAAATTGATTTGGCAGTTTTGAGTTGACAACCAAACTTCATCTAACTATTCTAATTCACATTGCACCATAGTTAGTATATTTGCTTCTAAGAAAATCCATCTAGAATCAAAGTACATAACACGTATAATTCTATTCTATACGTAAAATTTTCAAGCTTTCTAAAAGCATAATTAGTCTCGCTAGCCCTACAACATAATCTCATCATACCAGGGAACAAAGGAGGAAGGAGCGTGCATTCATACCTGCACCAATTCCCTCGTGATACAATACTACGACCCTAATTCAGAAAAAATGAAGATTGTTTAGGGTTTAAATGCGGCTAATCTGACTATTAAAATGGATCACCCTCCACATGCTCACTTGACTACTATTCCATTATTCAATTCGCCTACAGGCAGACGTGACTAAACAACATATGAGTACATTTTATCAAAGATGCAGGAGGCAGCATTCCCCCAAGAGAAACATCTTTTCCTCTAAGCTACACCCCTAGATCCTACCTAAGGAGCTTCAATAGTTCTTTTAGCTTACGTTAAAAATATCGGAGTAGCAAGAGCTCGCGTATGCCTACCCCTCGACAAAGTTCGAGTCACCAAGGTTCCTTAACTGCCCCCATTTGTCTTTCCCCCAAAAGGGCATAGAAATACAGCTTCAATAAGGCCAAACAAAGAGACTACACACATAAAACCCTAGTTACAGAAATTTGGCAGCTCAAATCCTAGCAAAGATCAGTACAAAGCTTGAATTTTGTACTATAATTTAACAAGAAAACAGTAAATTAAACTCAACCCAATCACTAATATAATTAAATCCCAATTTCCAATCAGTCTGTACAACTTTTGAACTGGCAAACAGGAATTCGAATCTTAAATAAATAAATGAGATTTGAATTCAATACATCAAAGAAAAAAGAGATTCAGAAACTCCAATATAGCATGTTTTATGAAAAATGGTACAAAATTGAGAAAGAGAGTTACCAGTTCAGGGAAAAGTGGGGTAGCAGCAAAGCGGAAGTGTCATGGCAAGCAAAGAAACAGCAAACAGTTGGTACGAGGGAAAAAGGGTGTTTTTGGTGTTTATTGGTGGGTAGGATATGGGAGAAAATACAAGTTTTCTACTGTGTAATATTATTATTGTTAGTAATAAAATTAATGATGTAAGAAAGCAAATGAAAAAAAGAAAAAGAAAAAAAGAGAGAGAGAGAGAGAGAGAATGCACGCATGTAGTAAAGTTGGACGGTTAAATACTACTCCCTCTATCCCCAAAATTTCGACCCTTTTAGCCTAATTTTAGTCCCAAAATAATCGATCCATTTGCATTAACATACCCACCAATCTACAACAATATTTGTGCAAAATTAGCTTTTCCATAAAAAATTTTGATTTTTCATGTATCTATACTTATATATTAAAAAACGTTCCTAAAAATGTCAATCTCAACTGCTATTTGTCGCTCCCATTTTACCAGGTAACGCTCCCTTTTTGACTTGAATGGACCACTATGCCCTTTATGCAATTTGGGTTATAAAAAGGACCTTGTTCCCCATTTGGACACAATACATGAAACGGTCCCCTTACTTCACGACATTGTTGTCCCGAGCTTCCCAAAATCGGTCCCCACGACCATGCAACCAAATCGGTCCCCACGACCACCTAAATTTTCTATTTTCAAAAATCGTTAAATTTGCCGACGGGTCTTGGGTCATGGACGGCGAGTGGAACATACGTACGCCGGAGAATGCGTCGGATCATTCTGTAAGTTTTTTTATTTTTTTTATTTTCGGTAATTAGGACATCCGCCTAAAATTTCCGGATGTCCTAGGTACATCCGCCTAAAATTTCCGGATGTACCAAGGAACATCCGGAAATTTCAAGCGGATGTACCTAGGGACATCCGGAAATTTTAGGCGGATGTCCCTATAATTTTTTTTTTTTTTTTTTTTTTTTTAAGTACGTTTATTAAGTTTTTTTTTTTTTTTATGTATTTTTTTTTTCGTGGTCTTGTGATTATTGTCGTGATTTAGTATTTGAGAATTAATGTAATTTTGTTGTATTAATATGATTATTAGTAATATGTTTATTTTTTGTTTCATTATTATTATTATTATTATTATTATTATTAGTAATATGTTGATATTATTGTTGTTGTTGTAGTTGATATTATTATTGTTGTTGTTGCTGTTATTTTTATTGTTGTTGTTGTTGTTGTTGATATTGTTATTATTAATTAGTAGAAATATAATTTTAATATTAATATTAATATTATTAATATTGTTATTATTAATTAGTAGAAATATAATATTAATATTATTATTATTATTATTATTGTTATTGTTATTATTATTATTATTTATTTATTAATTAACGTTATGGTCTTATAAATTGTTTTGTAGTTGTTGTTATAATTTTTTATTATCATTAATATTGTTATTGTTTTGTATTTGTTGTTATTATTATTAGTATTGTTATTAGTATTGTTATTATTATTATTATTATTATTATTATTATTATTATTATTATTGTTTTTATTATTTTTATTATTTTAATTATAATTATTATTATTATTATTGTTGTTTTTATTATTATTATTTTGACATAAAGCATGTTTTGTTTAATTTGTATAGGATATGGAATCTGAGGAAGGCGGTGACGGTGTGAATTATAGTGGGAATTTTGTCACCGATACGTTTTTTCCTACATTTGACGATGCTGTTACATGGGCTGATGGTGTTTCCATAAAATTGGGATTTATATTGGTGAAATCGTCTTATAACAAAACCAGATATGGTCGACCGTATCGGTATTTGCGATGTGATCAGTCACGAAGGAGCAAGCCGAGAGATTTGGAGAACGCGATACGGAAGGACACCAAAACCAAAGCTAATGGTTGTCCATTCTACATCAAGATATATTATGATGTCAGCACCGAAAGTTGGAAGATCATTGCGAAAAATGATCACACCGGGACACATAACCACCCAATGATTGTGTACCCAGAGGGTCACCGTAAAGTGAGCGGATTGAGTCCGGGTGCAAAACAGGTTATGCGGGACATGACAAAGTCCAAGGTTGCTCCCCGTAACATCATGTCCACTATTGCCGAGCAATTTCCTGATGATCATCCAAACATCCGACACATTTACAATTGCCGAAATGACTTCAGGATGGAGATGTCCGAAGGAAGAGGAGTTGTTCAGCAATTTCTTCATCTGGCGAGAGAGAGTAAATACATTTACTGGTTCACGAATGATGATCACAACGTTTTGCAACATGCATTTATGGTGCACCCGATCATGGTCAACATACTCCGCACATACCCACATGTCATAGGTATGGATTCTACTTACAAGACCAATCGATATAACATGCCTTTCTTTGAGATAGTAGGCGTGACACCGACAAACCAGAATTTTCTAGTTGGATATGTTTTCATGCGCGACGAGTGCACGGCTAGCTATCGGTGGGTGTTGCAGAGATTAAGGGAGTTGATTGGGTTTGATAAAGAGCCATCTGTATTTATTTCAGACCGTGATCTTGGGCTATGTGCGGCTTTGAGAGAAGTCTTTCCAGGGACGTCACATTTACTCTGTCTATGGCACATCAACAGAGATGTGGAGGCTAAGGTGACGAAGATGTTTGGAAACAAGACGGTTGGTGTCAGTTTTAGAGCTGGGAGATGGTTCAAAATCGTGAATGCAACAACACAGGCGGAGTATGATCGTGCTCTAACTGCCATGCAAGTGAGGTGGGGAAAATATCCGGAAGTGATTCAGTATGTTCAGAGAACTTGGCTTTGTCATAAGGAGAAATTTGTGAAATTTTGGACGAACCAGGTTCTTCATTTTGGTAACACCACCAACTGCAGAGTTGAGAGCCAACATTCAGCAGTGAAAACTTGGTTAGAATCATCCACAGGTTAGTTGTATTATTTTATTAGTTGTTCTTGTTGTTACGTAATTGTATTAATTGTAATTGTATTTGAATTTACTAATTAGAATCATTGGCAGGTGCTTTGGATACCGTATGGGCCCGAGTCCATTGTCATATCGGTAATCGCATCATACAAATTCGTAATGACTTGGAGGCATCAAGGTCTAAAATTGGCCAGATGTACAAACAGTTGCCACTGTCACGTATAAATGGCAAAGTGTCTCAACATTGCTTGAAAGTTCTGGATAACGAGACGAAAAGGATGCGGGATTTGAGTTACCAGGTCCATGAACGGTGTGGATGTGCTATGCGTCTGACCCATGGTCTTCCATGTGCTTGCCAGATACATGAATCGATAGTTGCACAGACGGGATTGTATAGCAGCCAAATTCATTCTTTCTGGAAGACACTGGTTATTGGTTGTGATGGTGTTAACATTCCTGAAGTACACAAGTGTCCAGTTTATATGTATTTGCTTTTAATCTAACATGATATGCAACAAAACATCAAATATAAAATAAAATAAGTGTCCAGTTTATACATTACATTTTTAAAAATAAAATACAAATAAGTTCATAACATAATAAAAATAAAACCATCACTAACAGAACATCTAATCAAAATAATCTAAAGTCCCATTTTTGACTTCCAATCAAATACAAGTTGCTCAGTCATTGTTCGAGTCTCACTTGACATTTCAGGATACTCAGCTAGTGCTCTTTGGTGAATCTCCATGGACCGACCCATCCACTGCAAATAAAACAATAACATATTATAACACAAAAATTAATAGAAGTCATTGTTAATATAATAATAAGCATTAATACTTACGTAATCAGTGTTAGTCCGCTCAGGCAGGTTGCTTGTAACTCCTGGACCTGGAGATACCCGTGGGTGAGAAAACCTGTACAGCCACTGCATGTAACCTGGCGCAACCGAAGGAGCTGCAGCACTAAGCCTGGGTAGGGCACCTAAAACAACACTCTGAGATACCCCAGGGACAAACCGGTTCCACATCACAGCTGTCATCTCAGTCGGGAAGTCTACCCGATACATCTTCAAGTTAGTCGGCCTCTTGGCCTTCTCTGGCCTGATGATCTCGCGGGGAATGCCTTGCACGAAACCAAGCTGGCGGACCACTCTATCAGGCATGTACGGCTCAATGATGTTACGGTACTGGATGCAGCCAATGAATAAAGTGGGGGGCACTCGTAATGCAGGATCAGCTCCGTACGGTAGCCAGTTCACCTCACGGTCAGTAAGCGCATCAATTCTAGTACGAAAAGCTAACAGGCGCTCCAGGTTCTTGCTAGGACATCCCGCTCCTACATCCCAAGCAGACGCACGAGGCATTTGAAGGTCCCGGGTCAAGGTACCCTGCTGTGGCCAAAAGCACGGAAAGTACTCGTAAATCCACGCTTGCAGAAGCGTGAGACAACCAGCAATCGAATCAGCACCTTTCCGTGATGCCGTGCCCAGTTGCCGATACAAGTAGGCCAGTGCAGCTGTTCCCCAAGCATACTCGTTAATAGGGACATCCGTGTGACATAGCTCATGGAGGAAGGAAGGATGCGTACGGTTACCACTCTTGTCTACAAACAGTGTACCTCCAAGCACTAACCACAAGTATGCATCAAGCTGCTCACTAAAATCCCGGTCGACCGCCAATGTCGACTCAAAAATCTTATCAGTCAACACCCCACTACCCTGCCAAATGGTCTTTGTGCCGCAAACCTCAGACAGATCATCTGGAGTCATATCCATGGTGACCGAGCACTCGTCCCGTAACACGTCCGTGCTAGGAGTAGTGGACACCATATTGCCTGCAACCCGTAACCCAAGTATGTTGTACACGTCGTGCAGCAAGATCGTAATCTCCCCAAATGGCATGTGAAAGGTGTTCGTATCTGGCTGCCACCTCTCAACAAAAGCAGAAATCAATGGCCAATCAAGTCTCTTAAACATCAGGCCGGGCAAGTGAGACAACCAACTAGCATCAATCTCCGCAATGTCCTCCACAGATTGACGGCCTTGCCAAGTACACAAGTCAGAACATAACTTTGTCCTACTCAAACAGCGTAAAACACTACGCTCCTGCTCCATCCAGATATACCGTGCCACGTGACCGCCAAAACTAGGGATAACTGACCCATCCTCAGGCCCACCCGGCATCGGTTCCTGCACTAACCATGCCTCTGCAGAGCTGGAAGTAGGCTGACTCGACCCACTACCAACAAATCTCCCAAACTGACCCCTATATACCATATGGAAATCCTGAGGGTCCTGTTCTTCATCCCGGTCACCAGCATGACTACCCGAACATTCGTCTTCCTCGTCAGATATGGGTGCTCCACTTGCAGAGTACAAGGGCCGACTACTACCAGACTGTTGGTCTCTCGACCAACCACTAGTAGACCCGTATTGCTGCTGCTCGGGCTGAACCGGTGAAGATCGAGATGTCTGTCTCCTAACAGACGCATTCAGACGTCGTGATATTGCATGTCGAGCACCAGAACCCTCGATCTACATAAAATTAAAAAATAATCCGATTTTAGTAATAACAATAACCATAATAACAATAACAACAATAATAATAACAACAACAAAAATAATAATAATAATAATAATAATAATAACAATAATAACAATAATAATAATAATAATAATAATAATAATAATAATAATAATATCAACAATAATAATAACAACAATAATAATAATACTAACCATAACACTTCAAAATAACAACAAAAATAACAAAATCCAAAAAAAAAAAAAAAAACAAATTAACAACAACAACAATAACCTTAACATTAATAATAAAAACCTAATATCAACAAAATAATAAAAATTATCATATTTTTTAAAATATAATAAGCACAATAATAACAACAACAATAATAATAATACCAACAATAATCACCATAACACTTCAAAATAACAAAAAAAAAACAAAATCCGAAAAAAAAAATTAACAATTTTATTAACGGGCCAAAAAAAAAAAAAAAAAAAAAAATGGAACTTCCGCCCAAAATTTCCGGAAGTTCCTTGGAGGATCCGCCTGGAATTTCCGGATCCTCCATGGAACATCCGGAAATTCTGGGCGGATGTCACACTTCCCACTACTACATTTTTGATCAAATGCGACGGTTATAGAATATCTAATGCAACGACGCTTTTATTTCCGTTGCATTAGATAAGCCTAATGCAATGGCTTATACTAATACATGTCTAATGCAACGGATTATGCAACGGCTATAATATGCCGTCACATTAGATAGTCTAATGCCACGGCTATAAATGCTAGTACAACGGTAGAGTGTTTCCGCCTCATTTTTCCTAAAATTTTCAAATACCGCCACATTTTTTCCTAAAATTTTGAAATACCGCCTCAATGTAAATCTCTAAAAATAAAAGAATAAAAGAAAAGATAAAAAAGAAAAACAACCCATTTATGCTCTTCTTCTTCAAGAAAAACAAACCCCATATCTGCTCATTACACAAATTGTTGAGTAGCTACTAGCTAGAGCTTTTATTAATCCCAAATTCTTCAATTGCTTTTAATAATTACTTAATTATCTCCTTTTAAGCATTGTTTTCAATTGTTCTTCAATTTCCACTTAATAGTTTCACAAATTAACCCTAAGTTGTTCAATTGCAGATAATTTTGAACACCCTCTGCATATTGATGTGACGATCAAGTGACGGAGAATGGCCAACTTCTATTTTTTGTCGCCCTGAAATCTGTTTCGCTACATTCAATTATCTATTGCCTCCATCTACATTGCCGACCCGTCGCCTTCCAGTCTTCCACCATGGTAAGTTTAGAAATTGTCCAATTTGCGAAGTACGGAGTATGTGTAATTCTGGGTATTTGTTTAATTTTTCTTGATTTTTGTCAGTTTTGATTGAATAATTAGAGTTGCCATACTTAAAAGTTCTTAATTTGTGGCTGGTGGTCATTGTTAATTGTTTTTATTCAAAGGTTTGACAATTTGGGGGTTTTGCAAAACTACCGAGCAAAGTAAAAATGAAAAATAGATTTGGTTCATCCTATTTAATTTCATGGAAATTTATTTTTAGAGGGTTTCTATTGAATTTTGATAATATGAGTTTAATTAGTGCGTAGAAAAAACTTATTGAACTACAAAATTTTAGTTTGGCCCCTTTGACATGTTATTTGCTTTCGTTTGATACTGGAGTTAACCATTAGAGTACTTGCAATTAACTAAATAATGAGTAGTATTTCATTGTTTTATATATGCTTGATTTGAGTAGTTGCAGTCTGCTAAATAACAATGATTTTCTTTTGGTAATTATTGATTACTTTCTGTCGTTTTCACTGTCGACGAGGTTCTTTCCCCTCCTTTCCTCCTACATAGATTTTTTTTTTTTAAAATAGTTCCTCCTACATAGATGATACAATTGAATATGATAAAACAATATATTGTATAATGATTAATTGTAGTATGTATGTGTGGATAATGTGTACATAGAAAAATTCTTTCATCATTATTCGTCATTAATCTAGGGATGAATTGGGTAGTGTCTATGAGAGTAGTCCAAGTATATTTTTATGTTTTTGATTCTATCACTACCAATGCTTTTCTATTGTTAAAATAGTGTCCAATTTCTTCACTTTAATGCTCTGAATTTTAACTGTATCTTGGTGGATCCGTATAAATTTTATGTCTTGTATTCTATTATATTAGTTATGGTTGTTTCTATAAAATTGGATGGGATATATTAATTATGTATGTTGCTTATTTATCAATGATTGAAGACTGTAAAAAAATTAATGCAAGGCATAATGTTTTAGAGAAAAATTGTAATTTTCTTCTTAACATGTTATGCAGGGACTATAATTGATGACATCAACCATGGTATACATGTGGAGAATGGCTTTCAGTTTATTATGGTGGCGGTTCTTGCTCAACCTCAAACTAATGTCACAATTTTGTTTTTGAAGAATAAACATTTAGTTATAGGTGTTGTTCGAACATTATTTTTGTTTAAGTCCGAAATTGTATATATGTACTATTGATTTTTTTATATTTAATAAAATATCTATTTAATTTCTCAAAATTGTCAATAATTATATAGTTTCTTATATACTTAGGTTTGCATATACTATATTGTTTCCAAAAAAAAATAATTATATATTACCAATATATAAATATATATATATATATATATATATATATATATATATATATATATATATATATATATATATATATATTCAATACATAAAATATTGGTCGTCGCATTAGCTACCTAATCGTTGCGTTAGCTTTATTTGATCGTTGTATTAGCTAAATATGGCTAATACAACGGCTATAAGGGTGCCGTTGCATTAGATATATAGCTAATACAACGGCACTAGTGTTACCGTCGCGTTAGGTCATTTTGCCGTTGCATTAGGGCTAATGCCACGCCAGCGGATGCCACGGTATGGAGGCGTTGCGTTAGGCCTATGACAACGGTTTGAGGGCTCTAATACGACGAATTTAGGCGTTGCATTAGGCTTAAAATGTAGTAGTGTCCGCCCAGAATTTCCAGATGTTCCATGGAGGATCCGGAAATTCCAGGCGGATCCTCCATGGAACTTCCGGAAATTTTGGGCGGAAGTTCCTGGGATCCGAAAATAAAAAAAAAAAATTACCTCGTCTCCACCATCGCCGCCGCCGCCTACGCCCCTGCCACCAGCGCCGCCGAAGGTCCTCCCTCCGAATCTCAGCCTAATCCGCCTCGAATCACCCATTTTCTTTTGTGTTTATGATGATTGTTGTTTTTTTAAAAAATTAAGAACAATTTTGGAATTTTTTTTTTTTTTAAAAAAAAAAAATTGTTTTAGAGAGTTAGAGAGTAAGAGAGTTTGAGAGTAAGAGAGTTAGAGAGAGAAGTAAAGAAGTGAGAAATGTTGGTCGGGAAGGAAAAAACCGTATTTATATATTAGGGATAAAATTGGAATTTCAAGAAAAAAATGGAGCGTTACCCGGTAAAATGGGAGCGACAAATAACAACACTCATGTCAATGTGCCACGTGTATCTCATTCTTGCACCAGCATAATGCCATATCATCGTTCAATATGCCACGTGTACCTCTAGCATTTTTTTGTTTCATGTCATGGTTAACCAAAAATGCATACCATAAGGTTTGAACACAAGACCTCATTGAATGAAGACCAACTTATTACCATCCAAGCTATAAGCTTATGTTGTTCTCTCTATGCACATAAATATATAAATACAAATTAGAAATAAAAGCAAAAATTATTCAAAACTATTTATTATTGTTATTGTAATGCGAGTATTATAATTTTCGACAATAAAAAAATTCTTTCAAGCTCTTTGATAATAAATATGATAAAAATACTCAAAGTAACACCTGGAGCAACGCCTGGGCCGAACACTAGTTTTTATTACTTTATATCTCTACTTTTTTACAAATCCCATATACATTTATCTTTCCAATATGTTTTTATTTCTTTTTATTTAAGTTTCTTAATAACCGCGAAATCAACCCAAAAGGGTCGAAATATTGGGGACGGAGGGATAGTAATTTAGTGGACATGAAAGTCCAAGGGAACTATATATGGTGTCATACGACGGTAGGTATTGACTTTGTTACCAAGCATTAACTTACCAAAGTAGGTGGGAATCGAAAGTTGAAGCTTGCCAGGAAAGTCTTGGTAATTGCTATATATGTAGAGCATGTTGCCGTGAGGAAGAACCTTACTAGAAAAAAGAAGTAGAGCAGCAATAATCTCAAAGAGAAGGAGATATATGGCTCTAGTTGTGAGGGAGGAATTGACAGAGAGAAAAACACAATATTAGTGTGAGGGTTATTTTAGGATTGTGTAAGTACCATGTTGAGGGTACTAGTTTAGACTATCGTAAGAATACATTATATCTAATATTATAATCATAGTGATGGTCATTGTACTCCCGAAATTATTGCTAGTAAAGTTGTTTTCGTTCGTGGTGATCCGAACCATGGTTTTTCCCCTTATTGAGGAGGGGTTTTCCACGTAAAAATCTTGTGTGTTGTTTTCTTGTTGTTCCGTATTTTATTATTCTTCCCGATATTGTGTTTATCTACTGCCCCGTCCCCAACAAATAGTATCAGAGTCGAGGTTAGAAGATCCATCGTAGAGGGAAGAGCAACGCTTAGGGGAAGAACTGATAAAGTACGATGGCCACGAGTGCACCAAAATTTGAAATTCCCTTGTTTGAAGAGAAAATCAATTTTAATTATGGTATGGAAGAGCACCATTGAAGACATGTTGGTGCAACAGAATTTAGATGAAGCTTTAGAGAAGGAAAAACCCGCAAATTTGGATGATGCCGCGTGGGAATCTAAGAAGAAGAAGGTAGTGCGTACGATCCGTTTGGCGATTGCTTCGGAGATTAAGTATAATTTTCTAACTGAGACAGATCCAAAGGTCTTGTTAGAAAAGTTGCAGAGCATTTATGCTTCAAAGTCATTAACCAACCGATTGTGTTTACGCTGGGAGTTGTACCAATTAAGGATGGAGTGGTACAAATTTGCAAAACCACATCAACAATTTTGCTCAATTAGTGTGCAAGTTGCAGAATGCTGATGAGAAAATTCCGGATCAAGAGCAAGCCCTCTTCTTATTAGCTTCACTACCTAAGTCCTATAGGCCGATTGTGCAAACATTGCTTGTGGAAAGGGAGAAGATTACTCTAGATGAAACAATAACAATTGTGAGGGAGAATGAGCGTATGATGACACAAATTGATAGAGGTGTCTCATACAACCATGATCAACACTCGCAGTGAAGGGTTTCGAGAGAGGGAGGAACAAGGTAAGGAGAGATGACCAAAGGAGTAGATCGAAATCTCAGCTGAGATTATAGCAACATTGAGTGCTATTATTGTCATGAGAAGGGTCATCTACAGTTTAATTGTCCAAAGGTAAAGGAAGATTTGAAGACCTTGAATCAGTTTCAAGGGAAGATGGGCAAAACGAAGGTGGATGATGAAGGTGGTTCCTCTAATAATGTTTTATGTGGTGATTATAAGGAGTTGATGTTGACTCACAATTATAAGGAGAGTGTGACTCAAGATAAGTGGGTGCTAGATTCGGTTGCTTCGATATATGTGTGTCGAGACAACTTGATGTTTGTGTAGGAGTTTATAGGTACTATAATGCGGAAAAACATGAATCATATTCATAAAGAACCTATCCCAAGATCGCATGCATAACACACAAGACACATAATCATACCTTTGAAGCGTGATCTCTACGAAGCAATTCGACTGGAAAATTAGGGAGAGAATAGAGCCCTAAGCGTTGCTCCTCTACTTAGTCCATGGGATTTGAACGAGCCGTCCACTAGATTGGTCGAGTGAAAGGGAAAACCACGATCACCACCTTTAGTGGACTAACCGACCACCACAAACCACCACCACCAGGAACCACCAACACCGGCGCCGAGGGGGGGAGAGTGCTGAGAGAGAGAGAGAGAGAGAGTTTGAGAGGGGTTTGGTCTTGTGTTTGCTAATCAGGGTTTAATCAAACTGATCGCTGAAATGTTCTATCCAAAACCCTAGGCACCTAGTCTATATGTAATCCTATTATAATTAAACTAGGTTACGAAGCCCAAAAACCCGCCATATCACTCCATATGACCAACCATACTAGGGGATGAGGCCCATCATGGGCCTCGTCCTCTCGTGCTCAATCTAGGCCCTTTGTGTGACCTTATAGGATCCGTCCAATTAGTCTTTGGCCTATTTTACTAGACCAAAGGTCATTAGTACCTCTAGCTATGATATAACGACGACTCAAATGAACGAACTTAATTATCTCCATAATTTGATCCATTTATATATGTAGTAATTGCACACGACGAAGACATAAATCCTTCAATCTCCCACTTGTCTGAGAAAAGTGTGCAATATTCAAATTTCTTAAGTCAATGTGTGTTGATTTGATAATATGATTGCATCCCATGTTGAGATCATATTAATCTACAAATCGTTTCTTGAAATCTGAGTTCGAATTACAAAACCAAATAATTACTAAGTAATGCATTTGAACGCGGCCACGTATTTTCTGAATTCTCCCTCTTCAAGCGGCCACGACACATTCCCTAATTTAATAGATAGACTCAATCTAATCTTGTAGCAACAAAGATCCCACTCAAATTTTGAAGTAACCAGGAAACATCCTTTATAATCTCCAGTTATGGGCAGACGTTTAAATGTACCATAGTTAAATCAATCATTGAATAGAATCAATGTTCCACTCATGTCAAAGGAATCCACTAATATATCCGGAAGTTCTATACTTGAACTTCAAATTAGGTCAATAGTTCAATCATGCATCATTCATGCATATCCAAGTGATTGATCGAGCATCACTATGCCCTTATAGCCCATGAAACTGCGCTATCCAATCAATCTTACATGCTAGTCCATTTATTGAAATCATTTTGTCCACTTTAATGATTTCGAATTAGGAACTTAAACAATATATGAATTTTATTCATCTGTGGGGTTTCATTCACCAGGTCATCAACCTGATGAGCCCATCAATTCATAATTATTTTGGACATTTTATTTCATTTCCAAAACCATAATTAAATAAGAGAAATAAAATTTCTGTTTAAAAATACTTTTGCAAGTATATGTATTCCTTATGTAATATGTTTTGAGACAACTTGAATTACACAGCTTGCTACAATCCAAGACTTTAATATGACTCTCATACCTTAGTCTGTGGAAGGGGTTTAATAAGTAAATAAGCGATATTCTCACTCATAATAAAACTTTGCAGATCATGACATCTTGCTGGTCTATGATCTCATAAACGAGGTGATATCTCATATTTATTTGTTTGGAATTGTGATGTGACCATGGCTCCTTTGTTTTGGCAAAGGTGTCCTTTTAGTCATAGGACAATTTGATCCAAACTTCCTCTTTAACTACTCTTACTGTAGCTAAATACACGTATTCTGACATTGAGTATGCAACAGTTCTGTAGACACCAAATTGTGTCTCCCCAAAACCAAACCCAGTGATGAGTACTTTTCATGTCATTTGATGGTCGAACGAGGTGAAATGTGAAAGATTCTCGCGATTCCTCTGTTTTTAATAAAAAATACTTCTTTCTGTTTTCAAAAATATTTCTTTTCGTACCTTATTTATGAAAATGTCAAATCCAATTTAGTTTGGTCCATGATATAGGTCCAATAAATAGTATAGTTGGATAGGGCTCGAAAAGAGCTTTCCAACGATATATTATAAGCCCAATTCTGATGAATAATGAGGAAGTTATGGCCTAAATATTAAATTGGATCTTAAATGCGTTTTATGGGCGACCCAATGATCAAGCGGAGGGACCATTAATTATCATTCCTAAAGTCATTAGGAATTACTTTAATTTTCTAAAATAATCTAGAAGGTTATATTAAGTTCTAAAGAGATGAGGATTAATAATTATATTTTTAGAAAAGATAAAGAATTTTAGTTGGAATAAAACAAGCGTTTTAAAGGATTTAATCTGATTTTAAATGATAAGGTACGGACTCTAATTATCCAATTGTATTGGAAAAAGGATTCCGTATGACCAAAAATTATCCAGCAGCACTATCGCGCTGCGACAGGTCCATCACGCCACGATAGGCCTGTCGCGCTGCGATGGTCTTGTCGCGCCGCGATGGGTGCAGTTTTACTTCGATTGGAATTCAATCTTCTCTAATCGTTTCCGGGTGTTTTTCTCTATAAATAGGGTCGTATTTCCCCGTTTTCAATCATCAACTATTATCTTTCTATTTTCTCTCTCTCAAAGCTACAAGCTTATTCCTTCTCCCCCTTTCTAAGCCTAGCCTTTTTCAAATACAACATTCGTCCATCACGAGATTTAGACACACCTAGCCAAGCTCGAAGTTGCCTTCGCCCTAAACGTGAAAGGTTGATAATTTCTGAGGGTTTGGTCCCAAATATTATTTCAATTCTTTGATTAGATTTACTGTTTAATATTTTTATTGAAGTTACTAACGTGTGTATTCTTTTGATAGAAAGAGATACGAGGCAACAAAGTAAGTAGTTTTATTGTTATTTATCTTTAGAAAGCATGCTTAGATTATTTTAATTCCTAGTATCATGTTAGGATGTCTTTATGATTCCTAGTATTGTGTTTAGGTTGTGAACTAATATTCCTAATATCATGTATGTTTCTAGTATCATGCTTAGGTTTCTTCCTATTTCTTCTATCATTTTAGTATCATGTTAGGGATAAAGCTTTGATCATTATTGTTTTGTGACATGCTAGGATTTGTTATTAATCTTGTTAGTATTATGCCTATGATCTTGCTAATATTATTATGCTTTTATGAGATTGAGATTGTTATGACGATGATTTGTTGTATCAATATTTGTATGTTGCTTGATATTATTGTTATTGCTTGGTCACGCCCCCTCTTGCAGGTTTAAAGGGAATTTGTACTTGAAATCACGCTTAATAAGATAATTAATAATTTTATTTAGGCTAATTAATTCAAGTGATCGCCAATAATAGATTTATTTGTGCATTAATATTCAACCGACATAGATTAAACAGGTTTAGGGTTAACCAAATGATTTTATGTTAGTCAGAAAGCGCACATGAATACGAGAAAAATAAAGTAAAGGCCTATTTAGGGCAGGTTCAATCTCTTTTAGGTTAGATTTGTACCTTCATCCCCGAATATCCAGTCATGGTTCAAGACCACTATGGAGTTAGTGATCTCATGGATCGTGAAGAGGTGTAACATTCACCCTGTGAACGGTTTACAAGTTCCTAAAACTTGTTGGCGACTCTTTTTCTCTAGCTTCCTTCCCTTTGGACGCCACCATGCTTAAGTGTATGATCACAGTGGGACTCAAGTGTGGAATGCTTGAAATTCCCTACAGTTTTTGGCGACTCTACTGGGGAGGATTTCTATTTTAATTCCTAAAATTTATTTTGGCAATAATTTAGAATGAGTGGATGAGACTTGAAAAGTTCTAAGTATTCATGTGCGTAATTTTGATTGACATTATTGGCATAAGCATAAGAAGGCCCGCATTGGATAGACCATCCGTAATGCGTCATAAACATATGCTTTTTACACATAGGAAATTTGGGAAATATCTTTCACAACTAGAATCGAAAAAACGCTGCGAAAATCGAAAAATTCTAAGAACACAGAAAACTGCTGAGGCATGTAGGAACCGTCGCTGAGAGAACAGAACCAATCGCAGTGCGATGGCTCTATCGCGACACGATGGCAACATCGCGACGCGACGGGGCCATCTCCTCGCGATGGTCCCTGTTTTCTCGCACCATGTTCTTCCAATACCGAGCCAGGCGTCTGCCTTCTTGCTCTGACCGGTTCTAACGCTGTTTGGCCGATTTTACTTCCTGATTGAGTTTTTCTCTCTTTTCTAAAACCCATATGTGTTCTACATATGGCCATAACCCTCTGGGAATTCACGCTCCATCTACCAAATCGAATGCTCATTGCAACGAAGAGTACATCCGAGTTTGTGAATTCACCAAACCATGGAAACAAGTTTAACTTGCAGGGTCCCATCCATAGCGCCAATCCTTTCAAAGGTAAGGCTTCTGCACGATGCATTCAGACACATAACCATGGACCTTATTTTTTTTAACTAACCATAATCCTTGAACTTTAGAGAACTAGAGCCATGGTTAGGTTTCAAACTCATTGCATCATATTATGCCTACTTGACTACTTGTGCATTTCTTGCTTGTGCATAACTTGTATGTGTTTATGTTAACCGTTTGTTTGACTTGTGTATAAGTCTAAATAAACTGATTAATGACTATAGGACTTTGATTAATTAATTAATTGATTAATGAATTATTAAAGTTTAATAAAATTGAATAAACATGACTTAACACGACTATAAGCTCGCCCTTTTTAAAGCAGAACGCTGGAAACAGGTGCAGACTGACGTTTCAATAATGACACGGAAGTCTGGCTTGTGGCGCGACACACAGGTGTCCATCGCGACGAGATAGCAATATCGCGCCGCGATGGCTCTGGCGCGACGCGACAGTTTCATTGTTTACGCGATGGTCTTGTTTTCTGTTTGTGTCTTCGCGCCAAGTATGTTTAATTAACTTATTATTAATCGAAGTCTCATTCCGTCCTTAATCGAGTCTAGACACATAGTCCCATGGTCTTACACAAGTGTCAAAGCATGCCACTTTCACTCACTATTCTAAAGCACCCACTTTATGTATGTTTCACTATAACCATGTATAGAGAGTCTTGTGTGTGCGTGTTTTCCGTCACTTTTTTTTAGGGGGGTAAGTCGGATATTAATCCTCCCAACATAACCATGTTGCTTAAACCATTAAACTTGATTCCCAAAAATGCACCCCATTTTTTGCTTTTTTGCCTTTTAAAACCAATAAAAGTCAAAGTCAATTTGAATCGAGTCATTAAAAATGAATTGTTAGTTTAATATTACAGCGCTTGGTCAAGAAGAGAAGGACGGTTAATCAAAGATAACACCTTCGTTCAAGTTCTACTCTTCGACAAACCCATCAGACATAGAAAAATGTTTGTACTAATGGCTTCCCAACAAGAAGTTGATGAGTTGAGGCAATACATGACTAACTTGACTGAGATGTTCAAAACTCTCGCTCTTCAAGTTAACGACCCTACTAGACAGCAACAGCTTGAGCGTATGGAAGAAAGCTTGAGAAAAATTTCCAATGACTACAAGTTTCAGGGAATTAGCTCACAAGGAGTGTCGGTGGACAAAGAATTTCTTCCACATAAGTTCAATGCCAATGACATCCCTAGATTCAAGCTAACTGACAATCCCTATTTCCATTTAAGAGCTTTCGAAACTATAATGAATATCAAGGGGATTGATAGGAAAGTTTTCCATTCGCTGTTTTCCCTATCTCTAGAAACCATTTGTCAACAATGGTTCTTTTCCCTAGAGAAACAGTAGATCTCTTCTTAGGACTCTATAACAAACGCTTTCATTGATAGATACAAGTGCAACATTCAAGTTGAAACTGACCATAGAGAACTGGAGATGTTGAAACAAAAGGAGAATGAAGGATTTACTTCCTTCTTCAACAAATGGAGGGAAACTTCTTCTAAGATGGTCGAGGTTCCTACTGAAAAAGAATCTGTGAGGTTGTTCATCAAGAACCTCCAAGAAAAGTACTCAAAACATCACAAATACCAAAGCAACTTGAGTACTTTCAAGGCCGTCTATGATATAGGAATCGATATTGAAGACGACCTTGCAAAACTAAAAACTGCTAGCAACTCCAACAGTGGCTGGAAAGGAAAGAAAAACGACAATCCTTCATCTTCCAAAACTACCCACTCAAACAATGTTGGCACCTTTAACTTGAATGAGGTCCTTACCATGAACAATCAAGGGCAAAAGAAGCCATTTAGGAGGAACTTCACACCTATTGGCATGAGTTATGACACGGCGTTTGATCGACTTCATGCTAAGGGTCTCATAACTTCTATTGGACCTTTCGGAGATCCACCAGTCAAAAGGAGGACGGCTAGTTGGAACCTCAATGCACATTGCAAATATCACCAAGGAAGGGGCCATCTCACTGAGAATTGCTGGAAGTTGAAGGAAGCTATCCAAGACTTGATTGATAGCAACAAACTTTCATTGCCTCCTGCAAGCAAGAAGCCAAGTATTAATAACGCTCCACTTTCAGATTCCTTGGCAATTTCTGATGAGGAAAACCATATTGATCCATCATCCCTCATCAAACCAATTGAAGAAACTCATGCTATCGAAGAAGAGGAGGAAACCTTTTTTGATGCCATGAGTGATTAACCCACAGGAGAACAACCTGCCACTAAAGAGGAGGTATGGATCCTCATAAACACAATGAGGGAGGCAATAGACATATGTCAAGAGGCCCTCGACCATGCAAAGATGGTTCAGAACAAGCGTGTCATTGAAGAAATGATGCCCACAAAGACTACTAAAAGAAAGTCATTTTCTTTCAATGTAGTCGAACCACCCCAAAAGAATAATAAGGAATACACACCTATTGGGACTTCATATGCAAATATGTTCAAAATGCTTTTCGAGAATGGGAAGATCAAACCTCTCGAGCCAAGACCATTTGAATCGCTGAAAAGGACAGATAGGTTCTACTGTCCATACCATCAATCATGAGGACATAGCATAGAACACTGTTTCAAATTCAAGGACCTAGTCCAAGGATTGATTGACAAGAAAAAGTTAGTTCAAATTTGGCTAGAAAAGGATGTTAGCATCAATGGAGTTTGGAAAAGCGATGATGAAGATGTCTACCTCAAAGATGTACAAGAAACTCCACTCTCCACGATTTATCCAGTCGATGATATTTGGGATGAACAAGATCAGGGAGAATGCAACTTCCCATCACGAATCAACTCACTCCTACCACTCAACAAGTCCCTATTCTAAGTATAGAAGACAACGATGTTGTCAACAATTGAAAAAGACTAAGGTAGAAATGAATGTATGAAAACTCCTAGCTACATCCTACGAGCTTAGGCTCGTAGTGATAGATGCCTTAGCAAAAGTAGGGATAGATTTAGAAACCTCACCTGAAGGTTTGGCTAACTTCCTTACTAGTGATCTTCCTAGTCCCATCAACTTGATCACCTTTTCTGACAAGGATTTACCTCCTGAAGGTGATAAGCATAATAAAGCCTTGAACCTCACAGTTGTTTGCAAAAGAATGAACGTTCCAATGACCCTCGTGGATAATGGATCGACAATTAATGTTTGCCCACTTTGAACCGCGAGAATGTTAGGAATAAGAGATGAGGATTTGGCCCCATCAACACAAGGAATTAGAGCTTATGATAACCCTCGTCATCAAGCTCTTGGGACCATTACTATGAATGTCACGACAGGAGTCATTGAGTATGTTACTACTTTTCAATTAGTAGATATTAAGGCTTCTTTTAACCTATTGTTGGGACGCCCTTGGCTTCACGACCTTAATGCCGTCCCTTCATCTCTTCACCAACAAGTCAAGGCTGTAGTTGGAGGAGTTCCTGTCACAATCGATGCTTCTCCTATGAGGATCAAAGAAATTGATAAACCGCTCATAAATGTGGAACACGATGAGAATGATGAAGACTTATGGGGCTTTAATGCCGAAGAGGTTTCTTTTATTGAAGAAGATGAAAGGACCCTTCTTCGGTACGACCTCCATTCAAACATGATAGTCAATGGTATTCTCAGAAAACAAGGACACTTTCTTGGAATGACCCTAGGAAAGAAGAAAGAAAAAGCGAAGCAAATGGGACTGTCTGGCCTCCCTAAATTAGATACTTTTGGACTTGGTTTCGAACCGATTCCGGAAGACTATAAGCGAGCCCGGGAAAAGCTCAATGCACGGAGAAATGCTCGCACAAAAAAAAGGCTATTCCAATGGATCAATACCCCCTCACTCTGAATGGACAATTCATAAAAGATAGTGAAGATTATCCATGCCACGAATTCCCCGAACCGTTTGTCAAAGATGGGATAAGACAACTAGGGTTCAAGATATTCTTGGACTATAATTTCTTAGATGAGATCTCAACTCCCATCTACAAGGAGCAAGCACCCTCATGCTTCGACTTCAACGTTATGGGTCTCCTCTTTGGGTACGAGAAAAATGAGCCTGAGCGTATTGACGATAATTCTGCGCTTATCCAAACGGTATTACAAAGTGAAAACTTTGATACCAAGAAGCTCATTACTCCGGCAGAAGGATTAGTTCAGGGATGGTAAAAGACTGTGAAGGTGACTATGCCGAGTGGAAGAAGAATCTCCATCACCACAGGACAAGGAACAATGTTCGATGAGTTTAAGTCATATGAGTCTGAGTCTGAGTTTGAATTCAAGTCTTCTGTAGTCGAGTCTTCTAAGCCTTTTATAGTTGTGTCTCATTCTATCCCTTTTAGTTTAGAACCTACTCCTAGGATAGTCAATGGTCAAGTCCCAATGGACGTATCTCTTTTCGATGTAGTAATTTCAGAATTTAATAGCATGTCTTCTTCCGCTTACTTCTCGTGTCATTCTCTCACCCAAGATGATGAGCATTGCTTTGCTAACAATGAAAACGATAAAGAAATAATTAAAGTAGTGGAAACACTTGAAAATAAAACACTAGTAATTGAAGACACCGAAACGGTTAATATTTCAAAAGATCCAACTATTAAAAGAGAAGTTAAAATTGGTTTAACCCTTAATCAAGAGGAAAAATCTATTTAATAGATCTACTAAAAGAATTTATCGATGTTTTCGCTTGGTCTTATGAAGATATGCCAGGAATAAATAGAGAAATTTCTCAACACACTATACCACTAATCCCAGGAATGAAACCTGTAAAACAAAAGTTACGTCGAATGAAACTCGACGTGGCTCTTAAAATAAAAGAAGAAGTGCAAAAGCAAATAACTGTAGGTTTTATCAAGGTATCCAAATACCCCGAATAGGTCGCAAATGTGTCGACTACAGAGATCTAAATAAGGAAAGTCAAAGGATGACTTCCTTTTACCACACATCGACATTTAGTAGATAATACAGCGAATCACGCGCTTATCTCGTTTATGGATGGATACGCAGAATATAACCAGATTCTCATGGCTGAAGAAGACATGGAAAAGACTACCTTCATAACACCTTGGGGCACTTAATATTACACGGTGATCCCATTCGGGTTGAAAAACGCGGGTGCCACTTACTAAAAAGCAGCGACTGCTTTACTCCATGACATGATGCATAAAGAGGTTGAGGTATATGTGGACGATATGATTGTAAAATCAAAGGATCGTCTAGGGCACCAAATAGCCTTAAGGAAATTCTTTTAGAGATTAAGAAAATATAACATGAGGCTAAACTCAGCGAAGTGTGCATTTGGAGTCACCTTAGGAAAACTTTTAGGCTATGTCATTAGCTCTAGAGGAATAGAGATAGATCCAACTAAGATCAAAGCAATCATGTCAATGCCGTCGCCTAAAATCGAGAAACAAATTCGAGGATTTATTGGCCGGTTGCAATACATAAGTAGGTTCATATCTAAACTCACTACAATATGTGAACCAATATTTAAGAAGCTTAAAAAGAATGTACCAGTAATATGAGACGACGAGTGTCAAAAAGCCTTTGATAAAATCAAAGCCTATCTCGCTAATCCTCGTGTATTAGCACCTGTGCTTCCAGGAATCCCTCTTCGATTGTACCTAACGGTTACCAAAGAGACAACGAGAGCTATACTAGCACAAGAAGTAGAGAATAAAGAAAACGCCATCTACTACTTAAGCAAAAAAATGCTCGAGTATGAAGTTCGCTACACACCACTTGAAAAATTGTACCTCGCATTAGTATGGGCCACAACCAAGTTAAGACACTACATGCTTGTCCATCCAATGTATGTAGTATCTCAAATGGATCATCATAAATACCTCTTTGAGAAGTCTACACTCAACGGGAGAATATCTAGATGGATAGTCAACTTAGCCCAATTTGATGTAAGATTCATGCCTCAAAAAGCTTTAAAGGATCAGTGGTTTCAGACTTCTTAGCAGATTTCTCGATTGAAGATTCGACACCAATGCATGAAAACGATTTTCTTGACGAAGACTTAATTGTCACAGAAGATGATACTTGGACATTATACTTCGATGGAGTCTCAAACCAGAAAGGATGTGGCATAGGAGTATTGTTAGTATCACCGAAAGAAGAACACGTCCCAATCTCAATAAAGTTAGATTTCGACGTTACCAACAATGCTGTGGAATATGAAGCATGTGTGGTAGGCCTTGAAACCGCTTTGGCATTGGGAGTGAAGAAACTACACATATTCAGAGACTCTTCTCTCATCATCAACCAGATCTCCAAAAGATGGAAAGTAAGGAGTGAAAGTTTGGCCCCTTACCAAACGCACTTAGAAACCCTTACCGACCAACTCGAGAAGGTAGAATATACATATTTACCAAGAGAAGAAAATCAATATGCTGATGCCTTGGCAAGACTAACCTCGATGGTTAGAATTCCTAAGGAGATTGAGCAAATGCCTTTAACAATAGAAAAAAGGCATAAACCAGCTTACATTTAAGCCATAAAAGGTGATGAAACCATTCAAGAAGAAGAAAAAGAGGAACCTTGGTACACCAACATCCTTAATTATGTCGCAAAAGGGGAATATCCACTTCATGCTGACAAGAGAGCAAAACGCACTCTAAGACTTTTGGCTTCCCAATTTGTGCTCATAAATGATAAGCTACACAAAAGGGTACCTAAAGGAAGAGCTCTCTTATGTGTAGGCAAAAAGGAAGCACAAAGAGTGATGAGAATAATTTACGAAGGAGCATGTGGAACTCATATGAATGGCAAAATGCTGGTCCAAAAGATAATGCGCCAAGGGTATTATTGGACTACCATGAATAGGGATTGCCATCAATATGTAAAGAGATGCCTTAAATGTTAATATACGCAAAATTGTAACACATTCCACCATCTCTACTTTACACCTATACATCTCTATGACCATTCTCAACATGGGGAATAGATATCATTGGAAAAATCACCCCTCCCAGGACAGGAGACCATGAATACATCCTAGTTGCAATTGATTACTTCACAAAATGGGTTGAAGCAGCATCATATGCGAAACTCACTGTAAAGCATGTAGCACTCTTCATCGAAAGAAACATTATATGTCGATACGGAGTCCCACATGAAATGATAAGTGACAATGGAACTCACTTTCAAGCAGAATGTGAAGAATTACTGCAAAAATACGGCATTCAACATCATCACTCTTCTCCATACAGACCTCAAGTAATCGGCGTAGTGGAAGCAGCCAATAAAAACTTAAAGACTATCATCGAAAGGATGACGGAAAACTACAAGGATTGGCCTGACAAACTCCATTTTGCTATTTGGGATTATCGCATGTCAATTCGCTCATCCACAGGGAATACGCCATTTTCCTTAGTATATGGGATGGATGCCGTACAACCTGTAGAATTGGAAATACCTTTCTTACGCATTGCATTAGAAAGTAAACTCGATGAGGTTGAATGGACAAGAGCAAGATATGAGGAGCTAATTCTACTCGATGAAAAATGACTAGAAGCTCTACATCATACTTAATGCTATCAAACTCGCATGGCTAGGCACTTTAACAAGAAGGTCAAGACAAGAAATGTCAAAGTAGGAGACTGGGTGTTAAAAACATTAAGGAAAAATGTTCTAGACCTAAGAGGCAAATTAAGGCCTAATTGGTCTAAACCATACATAGTCAAAACCATTCTATCAGGAGGCCCTGCAAAACTAACTGATATGGATGGAAATGAGTTATCGAACATGACAAATCTTGACCAACTTAAGAAATTCTACCCATGATTACTTGAGTCTTATACTCAAATGAGCTACGTTTGGCTTGATTCCTAAGGAAAGTATACGTAGGAAACCCTTTACGGGGCGTGACCACTTTAAATTTTACAAATGTCGCATGCTTACATCAGCACGCTGAATCAGAGTTAGCATCGCATCAGAGTTAGCACGCTGAAAGGAAAGACTGTCGCGCCGCGATGAATTTTAATTTCCAGCGTCGTAATATTTTTGTCATTCTGGACATGTTTCGGTGAATTTCAGAAAATTTCGACTTCCGTACTCGAATTATTTTTTCGAAATTATTTCAAATTGTTTTCTATTGCTTAAAATTTTTATATAAAAGTTAATTTATTTTTTTAAAGCCGAAAATTGCATTAATAAATAAAGTAAAATTATTACATTATTGATGGAATTAAAGAAAGCTTAAAATAAAATTGACTTGAAATAAAAATTATTTAACAAAAAAAAAAAAAAAAATGGAAGTAAAGCAATGCTCTAGTCGGCCTTCTCTTTTCTAGCCCTTTTCCAATTCTTGTCTGCTTCCTCTTCATCATCCATCTCTTTCACCAATAGGGATCCCTTAGATGATCTGCATACAATTTTAGTAGAGATAGTTTCCCCCTTGGCCATTACACCAATCTTTTTCTCAACCCATGCTTTCTTCTCTGTAGAGTCAGCTGTTCTTTTTTCTTTTCCTTTTGCAATACTTTTCTTTTTAGGCATCTTAGGAGTCTTGAACTCAACTCTTGAACCTAGGCGATCCTTAGGAGGAATTTTCTTATCCCCTAGGCGGTCTTTAATATTCGCTTTGTCCTTATTCAAGTTCCGAACCTTGTTCTTGTCCCTGTGAGATCTGCCAAGTAACCACTGCTTCACATCTCTAGACAAAGGAGGAGGAGCTTTGTGGGACACAACTTCCCATAAAGGCCTAGCGCATCAATACTCATCAAATCTTTCCGCATCTTGAGAAACAGGAAATTCATAAGGGCGGCGAAGATCTCCCGAAGGAATGGTTTGAGCAAGACCATATTGTCTCTTTACCCTAGAGGGGCAATAAAAAGTTAGCTTTGATAAACTTGGAATACGACAGAAGGGTTGAGCATTGACACCGATCATCTTCTCAATTCTCCACCAAGGAATGATCCACTTGATGGAAAAGTCGCGACTTTCAAAGATCCTACTCCACTCCCGACGCCCCATCTTTATGGAGAAGCGTTTCTTCCTTCTTACAAGACAATTAGGAGTATATTTTTCAATGTTGTCAGGAGGGCTAATTAGCTCTAGCCTTTCCATTAGCCAAATCTGCAAAAATTCAATGCAATAAATTATTATTACTATACAAAGTTATATATTTTTTATTTCTGTAATTAAAAATATTGATTTACAAAGCATTGTTTCTCCAACGATTAGTGGCATGGGATTCCTCCCGACATCCACTTGCTCCATGACACAAGCTAAAATAGCTTGACCTTTATGCGTGCTGCCATTAGTGAGCAAATATTGGCTAAACATACAAAAAAGGAAAGCCCTTCTCTTATAAACATAAAACGATTCTGACTTTGGTCTATTAACATAAAAAGATGCAAATTTTTAAGATCAACTTCAGTGCCGTCAACTACGACTTTCAAATCATTTCCCTTGAGTTTAAGAAATCGCTCAAAATCTTTGTAGTAATATTCATCCAACCTAGGAATTACTGCGAGATCTAGAGAAGGGAAGCCAAAGATAGCACCGAATTTTTCCGGCATAGGGGAAATTTCATCATCTCCTAGTCTAAAGCAATGGATATTGGGATCCCAATATTCTAAGGCGGTATGAATAAAATCTATGTCAAGATCTACCCCCTTAATACCATATAAACCCACCAAATAAAAAAAGTCAAGATCTTTTCTCTCTTTAGACGTCAAAGAACGACACCACTCACGGGTTGTATCACAAAATTCCTAGCCATAACTACTTTATTGGGAATAACAAGCTAAAATTTTATTGGTTTGAATTGTGCTGGAATCGGCAGATTTGGGGGCTATTTATAAACAGAAATCGATGCAGATCGAATTCCAGTCGAATTCAGAAAAAACAAAACCATCGCGCCGCGACAGCCTTTATCCTCTGTGATAGAACAACGCGCTATACTAAACGTATTCTTTTCGACTTTGGCTCAGATTTGTACTTTGACTTTACGGTTTCCCAACCCCTCCAGCCTTATTCAATTTTATTTTCCATATTGATTATTTTAAGTTTAATCAAGCTTATTTTTAGTCAAACTTCATTTTATTTTTCATTTTTTTCTTTTGGAGGAGAAATTCAGATACCCTCCAAGATAATCAAAATAATGACGGAAATTTTTGCGCAAAATTTATCACAATATTTTCACACACACATATGCACATAAAATAACATAAAATGAAAAATAAAACTGCAAAAGATAAAACTACATAGTAATACTAATATGTATATACATCGCATAAGAGTCAATAACATACAAAGTCCTATATAGTCAAAATAAATAAACACAGGTACAACTATGGTGCCAAAGGACGAATACCAAAGGTATCATAAAACTGCAGAGTCCGCGGAGTCACTTCCTATCCAGCGCTAGCCTCCCTAGTCGTAGGAATCGAAAGAGTAGGACCAGCCCATCCTGGCTCACCCTGTTGAGGCTCCTGCCACTGTGGCTGCTGCGACGACGAGCCAACCATGTATGTCCCACCGGCCGTGAAAGGAGCGAGTACCGGTGTACCCTGACCAGGTGGTCTCATCGCCGTACCCTCGGAAGAAGAGACAGAGTCCTGTAAGACAATAGTGTGATCTGACCCCTCGTGACCGTCCCGGTTCTCCACTGAGGTACGACGACGTCACAATCCGGATCTCTCCCTCCTACCCTCTGGCCTCAAACGAGTACGAGACGGAGGAACAGGCTGAAATCAAACGGTAATCCAAGTTAAATAAGAAACAGAAATGCAAATACAAAACAAGATAAGAGATATACCTCTCTCGCACCACCATCCCGACGGCATGATGCCTGATGGCTCAACCTCACCAGCTGATAACGAAAGGTGTCCATAGCTCTCGCCATCCTCGTCATCACCTCGCGAGTAAACTACAAAAAGAAAAAGGATTAGAAATTACCAAAATATACATACAAACAGAAATAGGAGATAAACCTACCCAAGTCTGACATCGAGGGATCGATCTCTCCACTAGATGCCACTCCTCAGGAGCTGGGGGTATCATCTCCTCGACCGGCCCATAAGACCCCTGATAAGCGATGGAGATGTTCGGAGGTACAAACTCCGCAGCCTCAGCCTCAGCCTGCGAAAATAAAAGATTACTTACAAATTAAACATCACTGGGGGCTACCAAAGTAAAAATCAAAAGATACAAGAACATACCTCCACTTCCTCCGATATCGAAGGTGGTGGAGCCAAACGCGGCAAAAGCCTCTCAGCATAGTATTGGGTCGAGTGGCTGAAACTTTGCCAATCGACGCCAGCTGGCGACGAATCCATAAAAGTCCTAAGACTCGCCTGATCCATCATGTGCTGTGGAGGACGAGTCGGAACGATGAAGAACGCGAACGAGTGCTGAATCGCAACCCTCTCGCCCAAATACACCATAATGTCATACGCCCCCGGAAATAGCGCTACTGAGCTGTATATTGAACAGATCGCGCAGGAGCGTCCAATCCAACCCATGAACGGAAAACAGGCTCTGGATCCTGTAAAAATTGATATCCGTAAGGCATAATCCTACAAAGAAAGATAAGCGGAAATAATGATAAGTGATTCATACCGCTAGAATCGACTCTCGCACGAGTCTGGTAGCTACCATGCCAGGATAACGACCCCCCCAACTAGCAGCAATGGGGAGCCCTAAAGGCAAAGACCTAGCTAGAGACAGGTCGAAAAATAGTCGTAGAACAAATCCTGTAATAACAGGAAAAAATCAGCAAAAACTAGCTAGCACGGAAAAGTTAATTAGAGGAAAACGAGAGTATACCTCTACGATCCTCCAGAAGCTAGAGAGGGTGACCTCCTCACTATAGCTCCGATGGCGACAAGCGAGTCGTAATCCAAGCAGGAAGTCAGCATAGGCCAAGCTGGCCCAGTCAAAAGTCCCGACCTATCTAAGGTCGCGAAGAGCAGGGAGGTAGTAGAGCAACGCTCGGCTACCCTTGTTAGGGGAGAAGCTCCCTGACAGAAGAATCAGAACAAAGATGCGCACCCACTTCTCCGGGGTGGTCGCATCATCTTGGAAGGCCGCCATTAGCAAAGACCGACGAACAGATCGACCGCTCTGCTGTCCCGCTCTAGACTCAGCACGAGCTCGGATGACGATAAGATCTAACAGCTCTTACACCTCTGGTGAAGAAAGAGTAAGATCCCTACCAAGAGGAATAACAGTCGACCGGAACTCCAATCTTGTGATAACAGAGAAGTCGAGGGGAGTGACAGTCATCTCACCCCAAGGAAAATGGAACGTGTTGGTGGTGTCCCAAAAGAACTCCACCAGAGCCCGCACTAGGAAATGACTCGACTGTAGAGAGTGAAGCGCCTGTGTAGTCTGAAGCAGAGGAGTCAAATCGTATGACTCCCAAAGCGTGCGCAGCTCCACGTTGTTGCGAAAGTAGGTGTCGTAGAGATGCCCAACGTCGCTGTTGTCTGAGCCATGGCAACGAACACGATCATCGATGATACCACGCCGAATGCGCTCCAAAATGTGAAAGGTGGGCGCAAAGTACAGAGTACGGTTGTAGGCGTCGTTCGAAGTGCACCTACGTTAAGCATGTGTGAATATTCTTGGCACTCATAGGAAGTGGGAATTGACGTATACGATTAGGGACAAATAAAGTAGGGAGCCGCCAACAAGTTTTTAAGGAACTTGTAAACCGTTCACGGATCATAAAAGGCAACCATGATTAAGGGACAACCAAAGGCAACAACGATTGATCCGTGAAGGTTACACCCCATTCATAATCCATGAGATTACTAACTCCATATGGTTCGGAACCACGAAAGGAGGATCGGGGATGATGGTACGAAGTGAGTCATGGAGCCACATTCGCCCGTATTGACCTCTACTCGATTCTTATAGTGAAAAGTGATTCCTACGATATCAAAGGCATGTAAACAAAGATTCAATTCGCTCCAAACTATTATTAAGCTAAATTGGTTGAATATTAATGCAACATATAATTCTAAAATATTGTGATCACTTGATTTAATAATAAGATTAAAAAGGAACCTAAATCGGTCATCCAAATTATCTTATTCAGCGTGATTTTCAATTACATATTCCCTTTAAACATGCAATATTGTGATCAATAAATATATAATAGAATAAACATTAATATTGGAAGCAATTTAACAATAAATTGTTAGTCAAATTAAATAAAAATTAACCTAATCATGATACTAGCAATGTAAAAATAAAATAAGTAATTAAATTAATTAATTACTCACATTACACGCGTTCCTTTAAAATTGCTACATCATGAATAAATTGTTAGAAACTTCAATAAAAATATAAATCAAATTGAAATTAAATAAAATTAAAAGTAGAGTTGATTTGATCCCAACCCTCAGTTAATTATACCTTTCACGCCTTGATTTAAGAACAGAACCTCGAGTTAAGTATGGACTCCTTGGAGTTCTTAAGGAAGGAATGATGTAGTTAGGAACATAGATTAAGGTTTAGAATATGAGAGAGAGAAGAGAATGATTTTTTGGTGTAGAAGAGAGGAAGAGAGAATGATTTCGTGCCCCGAACTACAAAAATCAGGGAGGTATTTATAGGAAAAATTACTAAAGGGAACACACGGAACCCTAAAAAGATAAAACCCTAAAAATAAATGCCGCAACACGTCAACTGTATGCCGTGACACGACAAAATATGCCGTGACACGGTATAATTTAGTTTGACTGGGGTAATTTGGGGTGACGCGGGACAGAAGCAGACCTAAAAGATAAAACGCGTGAAGTCTGACACACTGGGAAAACACGGGAAATTCCCGTGACATGGTGCATGTATCGTGACATGGCAGAAAATGCCGTAACGCGGCAAAGTCCACTGTGGCGCTGCACGTGGCGCTGTATCACGATGTTTTATTTTTTCGAAATGCAGTCGAAAATACACAAAAAATGCACCGTGACACGGAGTAGAATACCATGTCACGGCAATATGCACCGTGCCACGTCAGCCTTTGCCGCGTTGCGGCATTTTAGCTGCTGCGCGGTAATTCTAGTTTTTTTTACGCGTTTTTAAAACTATGATAACTTTTGATCCGTAACTCGGAATAAAGAATATAATATATCATTGGAAATCTTATTAAGTATACTTTCCAACCCAATTAGAATCAGATCAAAATCATTTGTAGATTTTAAGATATGAACGTTTTAGTGAAAGGGTGTCGATTTTGACCCGAGTTTAGTATTTTGCTCATATCTTCTTCGTTTTAAATTGGAATTGGGCTAATGATATATTGTTGGAAATATTATTTCAAGGCCTATCCAAAAAAAAATAATAATTGGATCAAAATTATAGGGCCACAAAATCAGTTTCTCTCGGTTTTGTGATGTGGACACGAAAAGAGGAAAACAAATTATGGTGTAGGGAAATGAGTTAGGAAATGGATTGGTTTATGAAATGTATTGAATGGAAACATGGATTTAAGAACTCCAAAGATTAAATACTCAACTTGACCAATAATGTCGGTGAAAGGTTGTTCATCATCGGGTTTGGTTTTGGGGAGACATTTTTAGGTGTCTACAAAAGCCCCCACTTTGACTGAGTTTGTAGAAACGCCAGTTTCGAAAACGATAGTCAAAGTAGTCGATAGGGACGGAGAATGATTTAAGACGTTCTGCGATCCTAAATCACTCTGTATACGCCGATACCTGCAGAAAACTTTAGTTCCACATATAAAAGAGTAAAGGGATAGAATTCTTATCTGACACAAGTGTATCTGTGGAAATATGTTCGATAGTATCTGAAACCAGTGTATCGGTGATAAATGAGTTTGGTAGCTTTCTATGCTTGGAAAAATCAACCGGATGATGTTTGTTGAGATACTTTCCATGCTTGAGGAAAGTCGACAGATGATTTTGGCAGGTTTCTATGCTTGAAGAAATTCACCGGATGACGCTTTCCATGCTTGAGGAAAGTCGATAGATGATTTTGGCAGGTTTCTATGCTTGAAGAAATCCATCGGATGACATCCATGCTTGAGGAAAAACTTATTTGATGATGAGATTGCAAGCCTCTGTATATCGAGAATCTTGCGCCGTGAATCGTCTTCGCTTGGGAGATGATCACTAAAATGATGATGATTCGATTGTCCCCGAACGTGGGTTGTAGATGGTTTGCTTGTCCCCGAACGTGGGCTGTAAATGGTTCGCTTGTCCCCGAACGTGGCTGTAGATGGTTCGCTTGTCCCCGAACGTGGGCTGTAAATGAGACCTGCAAAATGAAATTTTCCAAGGGACTCGCATATGCTGTGATTGACTTGACCAACTGACTTGACCAAGCTTGACTTGACACGACATGACATGTGTATGACTTGTGATTCTGTGTGTATAAGTATGATTTGAGTGTATGAGCAGACACAAGCAATCAACAATGCAAAAAGAAAAAAATTTCTGTCATTTTTGTCATGAGTGGAGGGTACCGACTTTCTCCCGAAAAAGAAAGATGCGAAAAAAAAGTTTTGTTTTTGACTTTCCCTCGATGAAAAAAATTTGAAAAAGTTTTTGAACTTCCTCAAAAGAAAAGACATGAAAAAGGGAAGAAGTTTTGAGCTTCCTCGTTGATCAAGACGAAATGAATTGTATGGATTGCATTGCTTGTCTTGAAAATATTGTATGCATGATGCATGTCCTTAGGCCAGGAGGCTAAGGAAAAATACATCATGTGACACGATAGATGAATGAACTTAGGTCATGGAGCTAAGCATCATTTATGGTGTAAAGCAACGATCTTGAACGTCACTTAGGTCTGGAAGCTAAGCACGTATATAGATAAAGTGATTATTGCATAATGAACGTTGCTTAGGTCAAGGAGCTAAGCACGATATGCTTTGTATGATTACAAATCATTGATATATAAATGGTACTAAGCACATTATGCGATGCGTGAAATATTGAATATTGCTCAGGTCAGGAAGCTAAGCAAGTATACAACATTTCTTCTAATGAATGTTGTCTTGAAAGATGTTGAAGCATGCGCGGTAGGGAAACAAGATTTCATGATAAAGGGTTCCTAAGGGAAAGATGTTATGGCTATGTATGCGTGAGTGATGTGTGTGAGAGTGTTACTAAGGTGAGGCTGCAAAGGCTATGGTGATGGAAAGAGATATGAGAAGAGTCGAAATGGTGACCCTTTAGGCTAGGTAGGCTAAATGATGTTGGTTCAAGCCCCCAAGTCTAGATCTAGATGGATAGGGTCATAGGGATAAGCATTGGATATTCTTTGACTCGATCATGCATATGAATGTGGCCGCACCTCAATGTGAGGTTGCCTACGTATCCGTTAGGAATCAGGCCGAACATAGCTCTAGCCGAACTTTACACTAGTGTGTGTACACCTCAAAGAGGTCTTTCAAGGTGTGTAATGGTTAAGCTGATGGTTTAAGGAAGAAAGGGGTAAAAGGCTCAAGACCCGAGAGAAGCCCCCAAGATATGCAATTGTGTATTTGAAAATTTGGACTTTGCAAGTTTTATTTTTCATATATTTTTCTTATTTGAATTCCTTTTTTTCATTTTTTTTTTCATTCTTTTGAATCAATGTAGGCAATCTCAGATCATGCGGTCCATCACTCACTTAGAATTCATGTTTCTCAGGCACGGTACCAAGCACTCGATGAGAGACGCAATTTGAGACATGTTCATATCGAAGACATTGGAACACTTGCCTTTAGACATTGTTGTTTTTTTTATTTACTTATTCTTTTTTTTTATTTGAACTTGCTTTCCGACTGTTACACAAATTGCACACCTTCCCATCCCAGGGTTAAGTGAATGTGGGTTGAATAAATAAGGTTAACCGTTAGACAAGGCTTAAAGTGGTTGACGAAGAAATGGATATGTGATTGAATGGTTAATAGGGAATAACAAGGTTGCAAAGGTGCTTCAAGTCATTGGTGTACCTTGTGTTTAGTTCGGTAATTGATTTTTTTTTTGAATGAGTGAATGAAAAATGCTATGATCGAGATGTAAAGGAAATATGCTCGAAACACATGAAACATATAGAAATTTAAAATGGAAAACCTATGCTAGATATGAATGGGGGAATGGAGATGAATGATAAAAAGAAATCATGGAATCTTGCACGAAGGATCTGCTGTGTGCCTTGTGTTCATTACTTCTTGCCGCCTGGAGGGACAGGAAGTTTGTTTGCATCCACCAAGTCTTGAATGACGTCCTTCAAATTCCAACATTGCTTGGTAGTGTGGCCCCTTCCTTGATGGTACTTGCAATGGGCATTGGGATTCCATTTGGCGCTCCTTTCTTCAGGTTTTGGCTCTGGAAATGGCCTAATAGGTGTGATCAAGACTTGACCGTAGAGGCAATCAAAGGCCGCATCATAAGTCATTCCTAAAGGAGTGTAAGTTCTCCTTTTCTTGGGCAACGGAGCATCAAGAGCTAACAATTCATTGAGATCAACTTGGCTTATATTGTTGGTAGTATTTTCGTGCTTAGAAGACGAAGAAGAAGGAAGGTCGTTCTTCTTGTTTTTCCAGGTGTTATTGTTGTTACTACCAGCAGTCTTTATTAGCTCATCCTCGATATTGATGCCGATGTCATGTACAGCTTTGAAAGTGTTCAGTGGAAGAAATTTGAGATGTTCCCTATACTTGTGAGTCAGATTTTGGATAGAGAGGCGAACCATCTCTCTTTATTTAGGAGGATCTACCAAGAGTGAAGTCGTTTCCCTCCACTTGTTCAGATAAGCGGTGAAGCCTTCATTCTCTTTTTGTTTGACAATGGAGAGTTCACGTTCAGAAGTTTTGGTTTGAATGTTACACTTGTAACGATTCATGAAACTGTGGGTGACATCTTGCCAAGTCGCAATACACTTGGCATCTAGGGAATAAAACCATTGTTGGCAAGCATACTCTAAAGAGAGAGGGAACACCGTAGGGAAGAGTGTTACGTCCAATCCTTTAAGAGCCATGGTTGCAGAGAACGCCTTTAATTAGAATATTGGATTGTTAGTAGGCTCGAACTTTTGAATATCAGCAGTGGAGAACTTTTCAGGGAGCCTGTCTTTCACATCCAAAGGAGTGGGAGGCTGTTCCACATAAGTGAAATCCTCAGAAATCTTACTCATCTGTTCCTTCAATTTGTCAAGGGTAGAAATAGTGACCTTGTTTTGTTCCATAGTAGTGACCCTAGTGGTAAGGGTTTTCATCTGGCAGATAGTGCCTCGATGGATTTGTTGATGTTCTCAATATCTTCCTTAGTAGCCATTGGAACAAACTGAAAGTAGTTTGAAGGTGAACGCCTCTTAGATCTAAGAGATTGTTTCAGAGATTGTTTCACTTAATTGTTTGACTCATTTCTCAAAATAAGAAAGGAAGGGGAAAAAAATGGACAATTGAAAACATGTGAGAAAAATAAAATCTCCACTCGTTTTTTTTATTATGACGAAAAAAAGGGTGCATGAACCTAGTACACGATTATAAACGACATGGTGCACGACTCGAGTTGGAAAGTAAAGAAAGTGTGTGGACTATACTTGACTCGTGAGTGATTAAGTGATGTTATAAGACTCGTCGTATGATCGTATGGCTAGACATGTGAACAGTAACAAAAATGACTGACGCGAGGACCAAATTAGCACAGAAGACTAAAAAAAAGCTGACTGGACTTATTCCCTGGGCACCGTGACACGGCGAACTGTACTGTGTCGTGGTACAACTTGCCGTGACAAGGCACTAATTGCCGTGACGCAGCACTGATTGCTGTGATGCGGCATTTTTTGCCGTGGCGCGGTGATCAGTTCCAGGTGTTTTTGTGTTTTTTTTATTTTTTATTTTTTTTAGTGTTTACGCTAATTACTAAGTGAGTACGGTCCATTGGCATTAGTTAGTCATAAAATAAACCACCATAGACAAAGAAAACTCGTTAAGGTTAAGATCAAAACGATCACACATAGGGCACGTAGGCACAATGAAGCAAAGAAGAGTTCGCAACCTAAGGTCAAGTTCTATGTTCCACTATGGTCAAGTTTATTTGGTGTCAAAAGGGTACCATGGTTAAAAGTTTGGACGCGTTAGCAAGGCAGCCTCCCTTAAGGGTGTATGCCAACGGGCGGCTCCGTGAGTTCGTGATGAAATCGAACTCAAATCCATGGTTTGGGTGAATTTAATGACTCGGATGAACCCTTATTGCCATGAGCGTTTCTGGGTTAATAGAGCTTAAATTCCCGGGGCTAGGACGTATGTAGAACACACACGTTTTTTTCAGAAAAATCGAAGGAAGCTGACTGTGAGAAGAGAAATAAAGCCACTGGAAAGATTTCAAGACTGCCGCGACGCGGCAGAATCTACCGCGTCACGGTGCCCTGCGCCGTGACACTGCAAGCTCTGCCGTGGTGCGACAGTCAGAAAATCTGATTGGTGCCCCTATTTTCTTCGTTCATGACCAGGTTATCCAATTTTTCCTATGAGACAGACCTGAAATACGACGTTAAAACGTCTATGCATATGTAAAAATGCCAAGTTAATCACAGGAATATTTTCAAGAATCTTTCAAGTCTCATCCAATCATTTTAATTAAATATCGATCACTCAAATCGATAAATAACCAAGAATCCTCACCAGCGGAGTCGCCAAATTGTAGGCGTCGTTCGAAGTGCGCCTACGTTAAGCATGTGTGAATATGCTTGGCACTAATAGGAAGTGGGAATTGACGTATACGATTAGGGATAAATAAAGTAGGGAGCTGCCAACAAGTTTTTAAGGAACTTGTAAACCGTTCACGGATCATAAAAGGCAACCACGATTAAGGGACAACCAAAGGCAACAACGATTAACCCGTGAAGGTTACACCCCACTCATAATCCATGAGATTACTAACTCCATATGGTTCGGAACCACAAAAGGAGGATTGGGGATGATGGTACGAAGTGAGTCATGGAGCTACATTCGCCCGTGTTGGCCTCTACTCGATTCTTGTAGTGAAAAGTGATTCCTATGATATCAAAGGCATGCAAACAAAGATTCAATTCACTCTAAACTATTATTGAGCTAAGTTGGTTGAATATTAATGCAACGTATAATTCTAAAATATTGTGATCACTTGATTTAATAACAAGATGAAAAAGGAACCTAAACCGGTCGTCCAAATTATCTTATTAAGCGTGATTTTCAATTACATATTCCCTTTAAACATGCAATATTGTAATCAATAAATATATAATAGAATAAACATTAATATTGGAAGCAATTTAACAATAAATTGTTAGTCAAATCAAATATAAATTAACCTAGTCATGATACTAGCAATGTAAAAATAAAATAAGTAATTAAATTAATTTATTACTCACATTACGCGTGTTCCTTTAAAATTGCTACATCATGAATAAATTGTTAGAAACTTCAATAAAAATATAAATCAAATTGAAATTAAAATTAAATTAAAAGTAGAGTTGATTTGATCCCAATCCTCAGTTAATTATACCTTTCACGCCTTGATTTAAGGACGGAACATTGGGTTAAGTATGGATTCCTTGGAGTGCTTAAGGAAGGAATGATGTAGTTAGGAATATAGGTTTAAGGTTTAGAATATGAGAGAGAGAAGAGAATGATTTTTTGGTGTAGAAGGGAGGAAGAGAGAATGATTTTGTGCCCCGAACTGCTGAAATGAGAGGGATATTTATAGGGAAAATGACTAAAGGGAACACACGGAACCCTAAAAAGATAAAACCCTAAAAATAAATGCCGCGACACGTCAGCTATATGCCACGACACGGTATAATTTAGTGTGACGCGACGTAATTTGGTGTGACGCGGGACAGAAGCAGACCTAAAAGATAAAATGCGTGAAGTCTGACACACGGGGAAAACACGAGAAATTCCCGTGACACGACGCATGTATCGTGACACGGCAGAAAATGCCGTGACGCGGCAAAGTCCACCGTGGCACGGCACGTGGCGCGCGTGTCGCAGTATTTTATTTTTTTGAAATGCGGTGGAAAATACACAAAAAAGGCACCGTGAAAAGGTGTAGAATACCATGTCCCGCAATATGCACCGTGCCACGTCAGCCTTTGCCGCGTTGCGGCATTTTAGCTGCTACGCGGTAATTCCAGTTTTTTACGCGTTTTTAAAACCACGATAAATTTTGATCCGTAACTCGGAATAAGGCATATAATATATGATTGGAAATCTTATCAAGAGTAATTTCCAACCCAGTTAGAATCAGGTCAAAATCATTTGTAGATTTTAATATATGGTCGTTTTAGTGAAAGGGTGTCGATTTTGGGATGAGTTTAGTATTTTGCTCATATCTTCTTCGTTTTAAATCAGAATTGGGCTTATTACATATTGTTGGAAAGATTATTTCAAGGCCTATCCAACCAAATAATAATTGGATCAAAATTATAGGGCCACAAAATCAGTTTCTCTCGGTTTTGTGATGCGGACACGAAAAGAGGAAAAGAAGTTATGGTGTAGGGAAATGAGCTAGGAAATGGATTGGTTTATGAAATGTATTGAATGGAAACATGGATTTAAGCACTCCAAAGATTAAATACTCAACCCGACCAATAATGGTGGTGAAAGGTTGTTCATCATCGGGTTTGGTTTTGGGGAGACATTTTTAGGTGTCTACAACGCCTGTTCCACTCAGGGAACTCCCCAAGACTGGTGAACGTACCCTCGCCTGCGCCGACAAGCCCGTCCTCTCGGTGAACCCCACAAGAGCGTGATTCGGAACCACGACGTCGATCCATACTAATGATGTTCCAACATAAAGGAAGTAAATTAAAAGGTTCTATAGTATCTAAGGTTCGCCTAGCCGTATGATACTATGTTCGTAAAAAAAACAACGTATGTAGTATTAAAACAGAGCATGTTTTTGATTCAAGCAATAACAGCATTTCGGAGAAATCAAACAATTTCTTACAATATTATAGCAAATATTATGACAAACTAAGCACAAAGAGCAAGCAAAAACATGAAGGACAAGCCACATTTTGCTCACGAACTCAAGGCGCCCAACAATGGAAAATCGTTCGTTTCTTCGCCAAATTGAGTCAAAAAAAGTCTCAAAACACTCCTAAGGTGATATACAAACATATACAAGCAATTTAATGACAAGAAATTTGATAAACAAAGCAAAACAAGCAAGAACAAATTCGGATTTTTCGAAAATTCGCAAATAAACATGCACGAAATTCTTCCAAATTGAGAAGAGTTGGAGCAAAACTTACATGGATCGGCTAACTAGAGATTAAGAGCTTCGATTTGCAAGAAATTGGAGCGAATTTGGTTGGGAAACAAGCAAGAATGACCAAGGTGAAGTTTCGAGCGAAATCGAACGAAAATGAGCAGCAAACGGCGAAATAAGGAAGAAGGGGTTTTATTCCGGAAAACGCGACTCCATCGCACCACGATGAAACCACTACGCCGTGACAGAGCTGTTGCGCCACGACAAGACTGACCCGTCACGATGACACGTGGCAGCGCACGTCGGATTCTCTATCTTCAGTGATACAATTCTTGGACCCTATAAGTAGCTTATATGGACTTTAAATCAACATTTTGGGTTCCTTGGTACACCAGTTAGCCCCTATAAGCAAATTAAAATGATTATTAGTCAGCTCGATTACAATCGCGATAAGTGATCGGCTTGACGACGGTCATCTCACTTTATTTAAAGCGCCTAAGTGTTGGCTCATCACAAGCACCGAGGTATTGGTTCACAAGTAAATGCAAGCGCCAAACTACCGGCTCGTTAAATTTACAAACCTTGCCATCTTCTAGCTTTACAGGCCATAAGACAAAATGAATTATTACATAATGCATTCAAATGAATTGATCAGAAAGCAACACAAGATAAAAGCACCTTTAGGATTTAAAAACATTGCGTTTTTTTTAAATATAAAATTGTAAAAAATAATTTGTTAAACAACAAAGACGTTACGGTAGCAGGGGACCAGAAGTCCCATAAGTAGGTTAATAGGAAAATATAAAGTATCCCAACCAAGATTTAATATCCTACGAAAACTTGCATAGAACAAGAAAAGGAAATGGACTACTTTGTCTCGCAAAACTCTAGTGTTGTGGGCATATTATTCCAATTTCCAAAAGATCCTATCATTTCTTTCCTGATCAAAAATAAATAAAAAATATACAACCACAAGATAGGCTTGCTTTAAAAAAAAAATAAAAAACAAGATAGGCAAGGGGTGGAACTTTGAATTGAGTCTTCCTCCATTTAATCCTATCAAAGGTTGCATTGCTAATCTGGAAATGTGTCATGACATATTACACAACAGGTCAACTGTATCAGTGTCTCCCAAACAAGTTTCCTCCCTTTACATACAGATAGTTTCTAGTTTTTTAAACTTTAATGTGAAGCCTTTTTCATTGCCTGTGATTTTTAATACACACAGCATAGTAATGTGTTCCAAGTGATAAATCCAATAATTCCATACTAAAAAATTTTAATGAGAACTTTTATGGCTTGTAAAAGATGTACCTAGTAAGAATTGCACTACAAGATATTATCACAAGTCCGTCCCACCCACCAGTGTTGTTTAAGGATCCATACTGTGCTCACATCTATCTAGCTGCATGGAAGACAGTTTTAAAAGTGGTTTCTAATGTTAGTCATCATCAAATTTGATGTGATTAAACTACTTTTGAAGACGTATGTTCTTCCTATCTTCCGTCCTATTTGTTCTACAGTGTCTCATTATTGGCTAACTAGATACTACATCAACCTCTAGACTAAAAACAAAAGACAAGTTAGCATTTACATGAAAGTATCAAAACATATTTCACTGGTAGGAAAGATTTTCTCTAACTAGTACTGTAGATTTAAAATTGTATATGCATATGATTCAGTCAGATACCTGCACAATTAACTCAAAGATACAAAACTTGTTTCTCAACTATAGTAGAGCTACTTAGATAAATAAACACAGTAAAATCACTAAAATAAATTATTTATTGCAATGAGTTCCTAAATGTCCAATGCAAGAAGACATTTGATAGTATGTAATGATAAAATAGCCTTTTACAAAGACATGCATACCTTCTGTTTTTAGTAATACAATATCTTCTCCTCCACCAACTTAAAGTGGAGGAACAATGAGAATGCCTTTCTTTAATTGCTTCAATTTATCCTTTAGCAAGCAAATCTCACTCGGATACTTCTTTATAAGTGAATTCTTATCAATTATCTGCTCATGGTGAAATATTTGTCAGCAGCTTCAATATACAATACATTTCAAAATTGAGACAGATAAAATATACCTTATTATGTGCTGCTTGGATTTCAATACATTTTGCACGATGTGCAAACTTCAAAGTGTTATGTGTTTCCTCTGTATTAATTGATGCAGGAGTTACAATGCTAATGACCTGTACATATAAACCAGAGTATAAATACAAATCAGTCCAAAAAATATGATAGCCTCCTACAACCCAAAGCTCATAATCATCAAATGATGATGATTCACAAGAAAAGAGGAAACTCAAACTTATCGAAACATGCCCATAATCACTCAATGAAAAATGAAGAAGCCTAGTCGATTTGGAATCCCTGTATGCTATATGTGTAGACCTCCCTTCGGTTAATTTTGATATGACCTGTTTTAATCATCAGTAACCAACAATTAAGAAGATTCAACGGATAACACCATTAGATATAGAAATTTTTAAAGTATGAACAATGAGAAACCAATGATATGGCATGAATTTAAGTTTTTTTTTTCCTGCAGTCATCAAACATAACATAAAAAAAAATGCAACAAACCAGGAAGAGGCTAAAAATTAATCAAAACCTTAGAGCATTGCCCATATTACCATTTACAAAAGGTATGGTGAATTATGTCCACCCATAGAAAACTTCTAGAAATCTACACTTTCACAGCATAGAAGCACATGTTGCACAGAAGAAAATTCCCTCTCCACTCCATGAGTGACCTAAAAATGTAGTTCTCCCTCCTTTTCGTAATAATCGCAAATTTGCAACACTAGGAATTGCACAAAATTTTAGGAAAATTATAGGGAAGAGGCCAAAGCAGAATTTATATTATACAAAGTGTAGCTAGTGTGGATATTTAATTGTTAATTGAAGAGAAAAATACTAATAATTAAAAAAATAAAAAATAAGTGGGGGTTGGTAGAAGAGATAAATAATAAAATAGTATGGGTCCTTACCAAATAAGGAAGTGTAGTAATTTTTGTGAAACACATGTAAAAGGAAAGTATTGCGATTATTATGAAACAAAGGGAATAAGAAACAAGGACCAAACTTCACTGCTATTGAAGGTACATTAGTAGGCCATGCAAATTTTTGTGAAAACATTAAAGGAAAATTTGCCAATTACTACCATGATTAAAGCCATTTTGAAAATTACTACCGTGAAATAGAAATCTTGTGACTTACTACCACAAAAACTTTTAAAAGTTTTATTTTACTACCAAGCTCCACTTTAACTCAATTATGACGTCATTAACTCAAGTTTAACCCCTAATTAGGCAATTTAACCACCAAAATAAAAAGAAAATAAAATTAATCTAACCCATGGTTACCCCCATTAACCCAACCCAAATTTTCTCTCTTTCTTTCCTATACTCTGACTTTGAACTCCATTGATGAACAGTCTGCAAGTGACAATTACTCTCCAAAAATATATTTTCTTTGCTAAATTGAGCAGACAGTGATGCGATCAATGAAGGAGAGAATAGGGACCATTGAAGGAGGAGGACCCAAAAAGAATGATGTTATAGTAGAGTGTCTCTTTGTATTGTTTTCTACATCAAAATCTGGACAAGTTATGAACCTTCTTCCTGGATTTTCTTTGGTCTAGGACTTCATAATTGAAGCCTTTAACCCACACATACATTTCCAACCCATTGACCTTGTGCCCCTAAATATCTTCATTTCACAAGTATAAAGTACAAAAAAATCAAACTTGCATCACATATTTTGTTTAATTCATAGTTTAATTTAAAGAAAAATATAATAGTAATAAAAAAACCCTAAGTTGCAAAATCCCTAAAAAACGTTAAACCCTAGAATCGAAAACAATAAAAGTTTAATTTTTGATAGGAAAATTAAACAAATTCAACGTTTACTGGATCGATTAGAGGATAGATGGGAAGAATTAGTGGTCAATTTAGAGAAACAACTTTAATTTGAGGGATTTTACAATTGGTGAAGAAGGAGAAAGAATGAAAAAGGGGAGGTTTAATTAGTTAAGTTAGTTTATAGGGGTAACCATGGATTAGCTAGATGTGTTTTTTTTATTATATTTTTTATGTGGTTTAATTGCTTAACCAGGGGTCAAACGTGAGTTAGTGACGTCATAATTGAGTTAAAGTGGAGCTTGGTAGTAAAATAAAATTTCTAAAAGTTTTTGTGGTAGTAAGTCACAAGTTTTTTATTTTGCGGTAGTAATTTTCAAAATGGCTTTAATACGCAGTAGTAATTGGCAAATTTTCCAACATTAAACTTAATTAAAACCATTTCCATACAAATTCTATATCTTCATGCTAGGATTTTCACAAGCTTATAGAAATATACAGAGATGTACAACACTTAAATCAAGAAAGGCCAATCAATATTCTCCAACTCTTTAACTTGGGCATCTCAAGTCTCGACTGATAAGGCTTCATTTGTTTCAATGAAAAATATTTTTCCATATAAAACATTTTTCATAAGAAAGCACAATTGTTAAATAGTTTTCTTTTGTTTTCTTAAAAGAAAAGTTAACAACAAAATGGAAGTGGAAAGGAAATAAATGGTAAAAGAGCTGTAAGGGAGTTAAGTGAAACAAGTGGCATTGCTTCCTTGCAAAAGAAAAACGTATTCCACCATGGGAAAGTTAATTGTGAATATTGATTTCCACCCCTTAACTAAACATAATGGGAAAAAAAAAATTTCCTCCACCTTGGGAAAGTTAATTTTTCACCTATTGGAAAAGTTCTCATGTTATCTTTTAGAAGCATTATGCCATTCTTAACTTCTTAAAATGGCTATAAAGAATCATCAATAAGGGTAATGTCCCGATCTCAATACCAAAGATTGCTTCCCTAATCTGTGCCAGAAAATTTCACTAGTCCATTTATAATCCTCATTAAAAAAGGAATCCAACCTGTATTAGAGTGTGGTCAACCAGATCATCCAAAGATAAAACTCTAGTAGATATTAACAATAACAAAGCAATAGCCAATTAATCTCTCATGATATAATCCTCATACCCTCATTTACCTCAAGTTCCTCAACTATGTCAAGCAAATCATCACCTTGAAAAACAAACTTGACCAATATCCCTCTCTTTAAACCTCCATCTTCTATCTCTGTCATGTTCACCAGAGCCCCATTAAAATTCTCAACAAGATAATAAGAACAATGGGTCAAAAAGAACTAAAATGCCAAAATGATGGTACCAAGTTGGTTTGAGCTAATTAGTATTGATTAACTTGACTCACTCATTAGTAGATATCTAAAGAGGGAGGGGATGCAACTGTACATAAATTATGAAGCATAAGTTACGCTTCTTATGTCTGGATTTTAGGCTGCTTATATTTGAAAGAAAGACGTGAACAACCCACTAAAACAAAGATATGTGTTGTAAAAATATGGGTATACAATGGAAAGAGTTAAAAGAGAGGGGGGGGTGAAAAGAAGATTTACCTTTGCCCACAGCCAATCTGTCTCCAGGTAAAAGCAGTAAAAGGCTCCACCTTGGTGAAATGCAATGCAAGCATGATTTGAATGAAAATTAACATGCTAAAAACCCCAAAAATCCAAGAAATTGTGCCATGGTCACTTGAGCATTTTTATCTTGATGATCTTGGACCAAATGGGTGCTACACTCAGTGTAATAATTGATCAGCTACAGGCCCGAGAAATTTCTCTTCCCTGGTGGCACCAACCGACTATCCAATCTGCACCTTGATCGCCACATCACTACTAAAGTATCCGTGGAAATATGGTAGAAGGTTTGTTGTAATGAAAATTCCATCTCTTGATGATAGGACATCATTATATTCAACAATTGGCCGAACTAAACCCTTCCAATAAAGTTCACTCCTACATCATTTTCCTCTTCTCTTTACCACCTTAAGATAATACCAGAACTTTTTAGCAATCTCCTGATTATCGAACACAAAGAGACAACTAAGAAACCCACCACCCTTTACAACCTCCATTAGAAGATAAAACTGATGACCTAGAGCGGGAAACATTGCAGGGTTAATTAGCTTTTTTTCTATATTGAAAGTACATATTCCAACAGCACGGTCTACGCTATTTGTACTAAAAATATGAATCCGAGTAAAGTGGAGTGTCATCTGAGTGAAATCCGGTATCATTACCAAACAATTTTTAATTGGGCATAGAAATGGTTTGGTTAATGTAGCATCTTCATCTAGATGACCACCCTCTAGATTCTCCTCCACCAGACCACCCTTTAGATTCTCCTTTACCAAATATGGGCAGATCTAAGTTCAAAGCAATAGGGTATTGACCCCACTTGTCTTTAACTAAAATTATATGAGTTAACTATGTGAGATATATATAATATTTACGCGGTTACACATAATTTGTTATTTTATAATAATTTCACATAATTTGTTAATGCATAAACACTTTTAATATTTCATATTTTAATAATTATTTTTATTTCAATAATAACATCGATGGATTACACAAGCTTGAATTAAATATATATAATATTATATAAACACATTAAAGTTACCGTATTAATTATAAAAACATAGAAAACTTTTATCTACACTGAAGTAATTATTAATAAAACAAAATTAAACCCATAATTATTTTCATAACAAAATACATTTTTATTTCTTCCTTTATTATATGTTCTGTAAGTCATTAGAAAAATGCATTTAAATAGTTTTTTAATGATTCATATAATTAAATTTATTTTATTTGAATCAAGTTAATTTTTATAATATAAACCCACTTATAAAAGATGCTAGATTCGCCTCTGCTACCAGACCACCCTCTAGATTCTCCTTTACCTGACCACCTTCTAAATTTTCTTTCCCATGACTACTTGATGAGTCTATTTTTTATATATATTTTATTCCCCGTCCTGTGGTCATATTTGTGCTTTTTTGAACTCTATAAAGCTATTTTTGTTACTAATATACGTTTTCTAGTGTTTTTGTAGAGTTGGTATTATTTTGTAGGAATTTGTAGATTTATGACAATTCTTGAGCTTATTGAGCCACTACAAGATATTTATGACCGGATTTTTAGCCCAAGGCCGAGTTAGATGAATTTAGTTCGAGGATTAAGGGCTTGATTAGTGAAGAAGTCTAAGTTTTACAAGCTACTATTACGGACCAAACACTATAGAGAACTTGGACTCAAGTCAAAAAGCCCAAGCCTAAGGAGAAGCAAAGCAGCCCAGCTTGTTGCGTTGCTGATCGGGCCCGATCGGGCAAGGCTTGGCCCTGTCGGGCGGATATCTTCAACGGTGATAGCGTTAGAATATTTTTGCTATTGGGCCTATAAATTCTTAGGCTTGCTTACACCTGATGGGGGAGCTGGTCGGTTGTCATAGTTTTAGTGGGAGTAGTAGTTTAACTTCCACTAAAACTCCTCTTATATTGTTTTTATAAAAGGATTAGTGGTATGTAGGAGGAGAGCAGCTTTTCATTTGTTAGTTTTGTTTCCTTTAGGCAGTTTTATTAGATTATTTACTTAGGATTATTAAGATTATTGCTCTGTAGTATTTATTCGCTTTTCGTCAATTTTGTAGTATTAGTCGACTTCTACTAGTTTGATTAATATTGTTTTCTTTAAGTTCTTCTTATTAAGTTTAATATTAAAATTTCTTTTAATCATGCTTTCTTTAATTGCTTTGGTATTAATCATGTTTTATTTATTTGCCTTTTGGTTAGTTTATATTTAAATATGTGCAAGTAGTATAATTCTAGCTTCTTGGGGGATCCATAATTAATATGAAGGGGTAACTTATTATTGTTGATTGTTAATGCTTGATTGATTTCCTATTGATTGATTTAATACTATGCAATTAGATTAGGCTAGGTTTAATTGTATGAGTTATGCAATATTGATTCGAGATTCGAGAGATGAGAATTGATATTTAGGCTTACTTTCAATAGGCAAGTTAATTTATGAATGGTTAAGTCAAGATTCGAGAGATGCGATATAAGTCTGGTAGATTAATTTTGTGGTTGTAATACGTACCGAAAGCCATTTACAATCTGGTTAATTTATGCATTGATAATTGATTGTTATGTTTTATCCCAAAGTATTAATTATTGGTGAACCTATGACCCTCGATCTTTTTGTTATTGCTTCTTCCCTTAGTTTAATTATTTTCGTAGTATAATTCTCACAATTCTTCCTTGTTTTTCTTGATAATTTAGATTATAATAATTTATTAAGAATAAAAGAACATTGTTTCCCTGTGGATTCGACCCTACTTCCCTATCTATTTTAGTTAGTGGTTTTAGGAATTACTTTTGATTAGGTGATACGACTTTAGTCTGTCACCACCCTCTAGATTCTCTTCCCCATGACCACCCTTCGGTTCCTCATCCCCACCTTGACCACCTGGATTCTGTGTGGGACGAATGCGGACGAGTTCATACGTCCCATAATTGTCTAGTCGAATCCGATAAGGTTGATTTAACCCTCGAAACAAAGCATTAGATACTTGAACATAAGATGCTTGATCATTTTGGTATAGTTGGTTAAACTCTACCGTTTTTCTATGATAGGTTTGTGTAGTTCTCTAGGGAACATGAACATGAAGATCCATGCTCAGATTGAAATCAACATATTAGTTACTAGTCACAGCCACATAATTATCAGTCACATTATTAATAGAGCAAAAAGTAGCAGCAACACTATATAAAGTTCCGACCATCATGAAAGCAAATGAATGTAAGCCTATACTAATCACAATATAGTAAGCAATTATAATAATAATAAACAAATTATAATAAATCAATCGAGTCTCTTTAACCACTATATAGCTATACTAAGCAATCTACTGATGATGACACTAAAGCCTGTCAACTTATGTGAGTCAAAATAACATGATCCAGAATAAAGGTGTCAAAACCGAACCGATCCGAAAAAAATCATCCGTTTTGAACTGTAACCGATCCGATTTGACCCAAGAAATTCAGGACCCAATTCCGATCTGTAACCGACCCAAACTTAATTCAAAATCGAATTTAACCCGATCTGAAATTAACCCGGCACCGATTTGACCTGACTTGAACTCAACCCGAACCGATATGACCTGACTTGAACTCAAATCGAACCAATTTGACCCGACTTGAACTCAACCAGATCTGAAAATGACCCGACAAAGACCCGATTTAATACGATCTATTTTAACCCGAACTGATATTAACCCGACACGATTTTAACCCGATTCGATTTTATCCGGCGATACTTTTAAACCTAACCTACTATTGACCTTTTTTTCATGTTCTTATACTACTATATATTTACAAATTTACTAATTATTAATAAGTTAGAAAGTCTAAAACTATAACAGATACCTTAAACAAATTGAATTAGTAATAAAGCAACTAATAGTACTTATAGCCTCATGAGATTAAACAATTGAAGAGTATGATGTACCTTAAAAATAGGACATTCTTTTTTGTATATCACTACTTATGTAGAGATTTGGCTGTTGCAGTTTGATTTGGGCTCGCCTATTTCATTAGTTTGGTTTGTTGGATTTTGATGTAAAACCAATCTGATGCTTTTCTTAGGCGGTGAGTATTTGTAGTTTGATTAGGATTATAAATCCTAACTCTATAAATACTTTGAGGTGTTAAGTTTTTTTTTTTTTTTTTTTTTTTTTTTTTTTGACGTAGATATTAGTAGTAGATTAGTTTTAGGTAGTTTTAGTTTTGTCTTTTATTCAACTTTTCATACGAGTATTACTAAGCTTTACTCTTGATAGGGGAGAAAACTAGGTCGTTGACTAATCCTCCCTAAGCCAAACAAAATTTATAATCACTTAACAAACCTAAATACAAGTATAGAGGTAAATCAAGGGTCGAACCCAAAGGAACGGTTATGTTCAAGTGCTTTCAATTGGGAGCCTAAGCTAGGTCGAAGTCGGAGGTGAAGAGGTAACACTAATAACTAACAAAACAAACAACCAAATAAATAAAACACTAGAGAATGGGGATCAACAGGTAATCATAACAATTGCAACAACTTAGGAATAACATGCCAATCAATGGTTGTGAAAACTAATGATAAGAGCTATCAATTGGAATCAAAAAGCTATCTCCTAATTGTTAAACTAGTGGTCTCTACGAATAATAAACTAGGAGAATCACAATCCAAACCAATCGATAATTGCAGATCCTAAATTAATGGATAGTATCATTAGAAATCACAATGCAATCTAGCATAATTCTCAAGGCCTAATCAAATTATACACATGCAAACTTACATTAATCACTTTAATCTCAACAATCAATCAACACAATTCCCAAATTAATCACAATCAATCAATCATACAAGTTTCACCTAATCTCTAGCCAAATAACTACTCAAGAATCATTATCTAATCAACAAGCAACTAAAGAAATCAAGAATCAACAAAATATGAAGAACAATTACACTAATTAAGATCAATCATCAAAACCAAATCAAACAAACATTAAATTAAACCAAGCAATAAAATGAGATAGAGTTAGAAATGCTCATTGATAATAGAGAAGATCTTCAACATAATTGTCACCCTTGTATCATCAATCTCTGAAATCACCATTGAAATCTCTCACTTTATCTCTCTAAATCTACTCCTAAACTAACCCTAAAACTAGAGAGAGAAACTCTCAACTAAGATAAAATTATGATCAAAATTATGTCTGAAAACTTCTTACAAAAATCGGGTTAAAATAGGTATTTACAAGAGGCGCGGAAATGAAATCGAGCGAAATCGAAAATAGGGAGGAGCGCCCGCGCAGGGGACATGCGCGCCCGCGCTCTTCTGGGTTTCTTCGACTTCTTCGCCGCTTCGTGCGTTCACAAAAGGGTCTTCGTGCGCTCCACTTGATTAACATTAGGGGTGGCAGTTTCTAAGGGCCTCCACGGTGGGTTCAATACCATTTTCCATGAGAGCGCGGCTTGAGAGCGCAAGAGCTAGAACTTGGAGCATCCACTTCCTTGCATCTTGAGCTTTCCCAATACTATAAGTTTGCTCCAAATGCATCTTCCAACTTAGTAGGCCGCCAATATCAAGACCCAAACCTTGTACAATACCTACAACCACGAAAACAGAGCAAATAAAGGAGAAAACACTAGAAAAACCATAAAAACACAAAATAAGAAAGAAAAGGTAAGAAAGAAAGCTATGAAAAGAAGGTAAAAACAACCTAAATACTCATCAAATGAGTTCCATAAATGGCACTCATCAAATGCCCCTAAGCTTAACTTTTGCTCGTCCTTGTTTGTTATTGGTCGACCCTTGACAGCCTTTATGCTAATAATGTACACATTAGTTTCCAACTAATGTGTCTATTGAGACTATTGTTTATTACTTCATACATTTTAGAGAGAATAATTACGTGACTCATCATAGCATTTAAATTTGGTGATATAATAAAATTAGAGCTAGTAAAAGTTGATCCAGTCAGATATTCACTCGACTTGAACCCGGCCTGAAAATAGCGGGTTTGGGTTAAATTCTTGTTGTGTGAGTGACATCAATTTTTAATCATTTATGCTTCAATGATGTAATTAATGTCATTTCCTACACCCGTAATCCAAATCTGTGTTGTTGGTACAAGTTTTTCCTCTTGTGTGCGTCTTACACATAGTTGGTGTTATTATGGCCAATTTTTCCTATATATTACAGTATCACTTCTATTTGATGTTCTTAATCAAAAATATTTTTGATATTTAAATTATTGGGAGGTTAGTCTACAAGCATTTAAAACTTTGCAAATTGCAATTGCATTGTTGCTATATTAGTAACTAGTTAAATTAATTATTTCAACTTTAAAAAAAATTAATTGGTCAATTTCGTCATTAATATTCCATCCATTTGAAATATTAGTATTTGGGCCAGATAAATTAAAAATTAAATAAATTATGTCAAAGACTCTGAAGTCATGAAATGGGCTATGCTCGCATACCTAACCTTGTCAAAGGCAAGCCTATACTCTATTTTATCTCATTTTATGTGAGAACCATCATCTATGTGATAACCAATACCAGCTATTAGATTATATGAAATTCAACAGCTGAGATTAAAATACAAAAATGCCTAATAACCACTACTCTGCTTCAACTTTCTCATTTATTCTCTCTGCACAACAAAGTTCCACAATTATCAATGGCGACTGATTAAGCAATTTGAAGGCTTGACAATTTCGATTTCATCTTCTTCTTCACAAGTACGAATAACTTCGATTAAAGAATTTGACGGCTCGATAATTATCAAGGTTTGTTCATCTTTTAAATTTTGATTTTACTACTCTGAAAATTTTGAATTGCATCAATTATTGAAATTTTTTGAATTTCATGAATACAATGAAAAACTTGATAGTGATTCTAATGATCTCATATTAAAATTATCATCAAAAATTAAGAAATAATATTCGATTTTAGTAATCGAGAATTTTTTATTGTTCAGATAATTTTTTATTCTATTGCATTGGTAATTTTGAATTCTACTGTTGTAGACACCCATTTGTGTCTCCCCAAAACCAAACCCAGTGATGAATACCTTTCACGTCAAACCATAATCGAATAAGGTGAAAGTGTGAAAAGTCAAGTGTTGCGGTTAGTTTTTATTAAATTCTTCTCTCTCTATTTTTGAAAATGACCTTATTTATTTGAAAACGTCCAATTCAGTTTATTTTGGTCCATGATAAGGGTCCAATAATGGTGTAGATGGATGGGGCTCGAAAAGACCTTTTCAACGATATATTATAAGCCCGATTCCGATGAATATTGAGGAAGTTATGGCCAAAATACTAAACTGGGCCCAATATTAATTGTTATTCCTAAAATTATTAGGATTAATTATAGTTTTCTAGAAGTTTCTAGAAAGTTCCTTTTAATTCTAATATTGTTAGATTCAATAATTAATTATTTTTAAAAGATTTTTATTTGGAATAAAATATGGTTTTATTATCTTAAAAATATATTTTATCTTCTGTACGGATTCCGTAGATCAAGTTGATTAAAGATCGGATTCCGCGTGAAGAAAAACGCGCTAATATAGGCTGTCGCTGCGCGACAGACCCTGTCGCGTCGCGACAGAGTTAATTCCTGGCGACAGCGTGGAGTTTTATTCCTTATCAAATTCTATGTTTTTCTGGATTATTTTCATTATAAATAGCGTCCGAATTCCTGTTTTCGAAAATCATTCAGAATCCTCTACAAACAATATTCTTAATTCTCTCTATTCTCTCTATTTCTAAACTACCTTTTTACATACAATATTCCGCATTCACAAGACTTAGAGTTTCTTAGCCAAGTTCGAAGTTGCCTTCGCCCTAGACGTGCAAGGTTTGATAATTTCTGAGGGTTTGGTCCAAAACTAGTCAAAACTTTATTTAATTTGATTTTAATTTGATTATTTAATAATTCTTTATTATTTTCATTGAAGTTTACTAACTTGTGTATTTTGTTATTAGAAAGAGGTACGAGGCTTAAAAGTATGTAATCTTATTACTCTCTTTCAATGTAGAAAGCATGTTTATTATTGTTTAATATTCCTAGTATCATGTTAGGATGTTATTTTATGATTTCTAGTATCATGTTTAGGGTGCCTTTATCCTTTCTAATATCATGTTAGTACCATGTTAGGTTTAAAGCTTTGATCTTTATTGTTTAGTGACATGCTAGGGTTTGTTATTAATCTTGTTAGTATCATGCCTAGGATCTTGCTATTATTATTAAGCTTTATTATGCCTTATCATGATTATTATTATTGTTTATTATGTTGCTTGATATATTTTATTGTTATTGCTTGATCACACCTTTTATGCAGGTTTAAAGGGAATTTGTACTTGGAATCACGCTTAATAAGATAATTAATAATTTGGTTTAGGCTAATGTGATTTTAACTCAAGTGATCGCCAATAATAGTTTTGTTTGTGCATTAATATTCAACCAACATAGATAAATAGGGTAGGTTTAATATAATGTTTGTATGTTATTCGAAAAGCGCACATGAATACGAGCAGAACAAAGTAGAGGCCTATTTTATAGGGCGGGTTCCTTCTTTTGTAGATTGGATTCGTACCCTCATCCCCGGACCCTGTTTGGTTCAAGACCTTATGGAGTAGTTGATGGTCCTTTTGGATTGTCTTTTGGGTTTACAAGTTCCTAAAACTTGTTGGCGACTCTTTTTGCTCTTTGTCTTTCCCTTTGGAACGCCACCGTACTTTAGTGTATGATCACAGTGGGGTTCAAGTTTGGGGTTATCATAATGCTTGAAATATTCCCTACAGTTTTTTAGCGACTCCACTGGGGAGGATTTCTATTTATATTACTGAAATTTATTTAATTTTGGCAGTTATTTAGAATGAGCGGATGAGACTTGAAAAATTCTAAGTATTTCATGTGCGTAATTTGATTAACATTATTGTCATATGCATTAAAAGGTCCTCATGGGAGTACCCCATGAGTCAATCCATAGGAATTTTACACGTAAAAAATTTGGGAAATATCTTTCATGACTAGAATCGAAAAGATGATGCGAAATCTGGAAAATTCGAAGGACACAGAAACTTGCCAAGGCATGTAGGAACTAGCGTCTAGAAAACAGGGCTTGTCGCCCGTAAAAAGTTTCTGTCGCCTGGCGACAGTTCTGTTGCCTGGCGACAGAAGCTTTTTTGCGGCGATAGTCCCTGTAGTCTGGCGCCAAGTTCTTCCAATACCGAGCCAGGGGTCTGTCTTCTTGCTTTGACCATTTCTAGTGTTGTTGGCTCGATTTTGCTTATTGATTGAGTCATTTTCTCACTTTTCTGAACCCATATGTGTTCTACATATGGAAATAACCCTATGGGGGTTCCTGCTTCACCTGCCCAATGGAATATCCCACGATCATGTGCAAAGTTCAGATTTGGGTACGTGTAATGTTTGTGAATCCACCAAACCATGGAGTCGAGTCCGAGTTCATCTCGCACTCGCGGAATCCTGTCCATTCGCTCCAACCCTCCCGGTAAGCTTGTGTGCAATGCATATGGACTCTTAACCATGGACCTTTTTGACTTAACCCATATCCTCGAACTTTAGAGAACTAGAGCCATGGTTAGGTTGCAAACTCATCTTGTGACTATGTGAACTACTTGTGCACCTTTGCTTGTATTTATTATATGTGCTAACCGTTTGTTTGACTTGTGTTAAAGACTAAATAAATTGACTAATGACTAAAAGGACTTTGTCTAATTAATTAATTAATTTTGAATTAATTAAAGGCTAATAATTTAATCGATTCGACCTAGTACGACTTTAGGCATGTCCATTTAGAGTAAAATTACTGGAAACAGTCCAGATTAATGTTCCAGCAATGGCGCAGGAATTTGGACTGTGGCGCTGCAGTTTAGCGTCTGTCGCCTGGCGACAGTTTTGTCGTCTGGCGACAGGCTCTAAACCGTAGCGACAGTCCTGTTGTTTTTAGCGACAGTCCAGTTCTTTTGCTCGAGTCATCACGACGAGTTTAATTAACAGTCTACTAATCGGATTAATCAGTTTGTTAATGGTTCAAACCATGTTTAAGTCTTTAATTGAGTTTAGGCACTTAAAGTCCCATGGTCATACACTAGTAGTCAAAACATGTCACTCACATACACATAAAGCACACACATAACATGTTTGTCACATTATGACCATGTCTAGAGAGTCTTGAATGCGTGTTTTCCGTCATTTTTTTTAGGGGGGTAAGTCGGATATTAATCCTCCAATTTTTAAATTCCCTTAAAATATATACCCCATTTTTTCACTTTTTCTTTTAAATCTTTTAAACATAAAGTCAAGTCAATTAGAGTCAAATATTAAAACAAATATGGTTTAAATTACAGCGCGTGGTCAAGAAAGGAAGGGCGCTTAATCAAAGACAACACTTTTGTTCAAGTTTTACTTTTCGACAAACCAGTCGGTAGGAAAAGGAAAGCTAAGAAGGCAATGGCTAGTCAAGAAGAACTTAATGAAGTCAAGGGACATGTAGCCAACTTGGCTGAAATGCTGCAAAACCTATCGCTGCAAATAAGTAATCCTGAAAAACAAAAACAAATGGACCTAATCCAGGAAAGCTTGGGCAAATTTTCCAGCGACTTTAGATTTCAAGAGATTAGCTCCCAAGGGGTCTCGGTGGATAAGGACCTTCTTCCACAAAAGTTCAATCCCAATGACATCCCTAAGTTCAAGGCCATGGATAACCCCTATTTTCATTTAAGAGCTTTTGAAACTGTAATGAGTATTAAGGGGATAGATAGAAAGGCATTTCATTCTGTATTTTCACTATCCTTAGAAGCTGTATGTCAACAGTGGTACTTTTCACTTGATAAAGAAAAGACTTCTAGTTGGGAATCTATTGTGAGCGCTTTCATTGAAAGATATAAATGCAATATACAAGTTGAAACCGATCATAGAGAATTAGAAATGCTGAAACAAAAAGAAAACGAGGGTTTTACCTCCTTCTTTAATAAATGGAGGGAAACCACTGCAAAAATGGTTGAAGTGCCTAGTGAAAAGGAATCCGTCAGGATGTTCATTAAAAACCTCCAAGAAAAATATTCTAAGCATCTCAAATATCAAAGCAACTTAAATACTTTCAAAGCGGTATATGACATTGGAATTAACATTGAAGATGACCTTGCTAAACAGAAAATTGCTAATAACAACTCAAGTAGTGGCTGGAAAAATAAGAAGAACGACAATCCTTCTTCATCCAAATCTACCCACTCAAATAATGTTAGCACTTTTCCTCTTAATGAAGTATTGGCAATGAATAATAATCAAGGACAAAAGAAACCATTTAGGAAGAATTATACTCCTATTGGTATGAGTTATGACACCGCATTTGATCGTTTACATGCAAAAGGTCTTATAACTCCTATTGGACCATTTGGAGACCCACCTGTCGAAAGGAGAACGGCTAGCTGGAACCCAAATGAACATTGCAAATATCACCAAGGTAGGGGTCATCCTACAGAGAACTGTTGGAGATTAAAGGAAGCCATTCAAGATTTGATTGATAGTAACAAGCTCCCATTACCTCCTGCAAGTAAGAAGCCAAGTATCAATACTGCACCGCTATCGGATTCTTTGGCTATTTCCGACGAAGAAAACCAAGAGGATCCATCTAGTCTCATAAAACCTATCGAGACCATTGAAGAAGAAATCTTCGAAGATGCTCTCGAATTCTCCGGTTAGGAACCCGCAACTAAGCAAGAAGTATTGGCATTGACATTAATACTTTCGGAATTAAAAGAATTAATCTCACAAACCTTCGAGGCCATAAAAGAGAAAAATGAGTTGCTTAAAAATAAACCTCCTCTTAAGCCAAAGAAACCATTTTCCCTCCAAGTAATTGACACTCCCAAAAAGAACAGTAGGAAATATACTCCAATTGGGACATCATACACAAACATGTTCAAAATGCTCTTCGAGAACGGAAAAGTTCAACCTCTCGAACCAAGACCATTTGAATCACTGAAAAGGACAGACAAATATTATTGTGCATATCATCAATTAGGAGGACATACAATAGAGCAATGCTTCAAGTTTAAGGACTTGGTTCAACGTTTGATTGATGAGAAAAAGTTAGTTCGACTTCCACAAGATGCCATGATTAATGGAGTATGGGACAGTGACGATGAGGATGTGTACCTTAAAGACATTGAAGAAACTCCTCTATCAACAATATACCCAGTAAGTGACATTTGGGACGAGGAGGATTCACCCATAGATGTCCTCACTAGGTCCGGAAGAATACAACCTCCCATTTCAACACAACCCATACCTTCTATTCAGCAAATTCCCGTGCCTATTATAGAAGACAACGATATTGTCAAACAGCTAAAAAAGACTAAAGTAGAAATGAATGTATGGAAACTTTTAGCCACATCTCGAGAACATGGAGTCGCAGTCATGGATGCACTGGCTAAGGTAGGCATAGATTCGGACACCACTCCTGAGGGACTTGCAAACTTCCTCACGAGCGATCTCCCAAGTCCAATTAATTTGGTCACTTTTTCGGATAAAGATCTACCACCGGAAGGTGACAAACACAATAAAGCTCTAAACCTCACAGTCATATGCAAAAGAATGAATGTCCCTATGACTCTTGTGGATAACGGTTCAGCAATTAATGTGTGCCCACTTAGAACCGCAAGAATGTTAGGAATAAGAGATGAGGATTTATCCCCATCAACCCAAGGAATAAGAGCCTATGATAATTCACGTCGTCAAGCATTAGGGACGATCACTATGAATGTAACTGCAGGCGCAATTGAACATGCTACTACATTTCAAGTAGTAGATATCAAGGCATCTTTTAACTTGTTATTAGGACGCCCTTGGCTTCATGATTTAAAGGCCGTCCCTTCGTCTCTCCATCAACAAGTAAAGGCTATAGTTGGAGGCGTTCCAATAACCATTGATGCTTCATCTATGAGGATTAAAACAATAGAAAATCCACTAATTAATGTGGAACACGACGAAAACGATGAAGATTTGTGGGGCTTTAGCGAAGAGGTCTCCTTAATAGAGGAAGATGAAAGGACCCCTCTTCATTATGACCTCCACTCAAACATGATAACAAATGCTATCCTAAGAAAACAAGGACACTTTCCTGGAATGACTCTAGGAAAGAAGAAAGAATTAGCTAAACACATGGGCTTACCTGGCCTCCCTAAATTGGATACTTTCGGACTTGGTTTTGAACCAACCCTCGAAGACCTTAAACGAGCCCAGGAAAAATCAAAAGCACGAAGAAATGCCCGTATACAAAAAAAGGAAATACCCATGGATCAATATCCTCACTTTCACTAGTAGAAAAATACAAAAAAAACACCGCTCTATGGCCACCGGTTTTTGAAAACCGGTGGCTTAAAAAATGGGCGGGTTAGGCTAATTCACATTGCCACCGGTTCAAACCGAACCGGTGGGCTTTACCATTTATGCCACCGGTTTGAACCCGTGGCAATTAGCAATTTAAAAAAAAAAAAAAAAAACAAAAACGCTCCCTTAAATACCCCAAACCCTACCTCAATTCACTCTCCCAGCCGTCCCTCTCCTCTTTCTCTCTCCTGCTCCCCCTCTCTTCTTTCTCTTTCTCTTTCATTTCTCTTTCTCTTTCACTCTCAGCCGATCTTCCTTCTCTTTCTCATCTAATCTCCTCCTTCTCTTTCCTTCTCTTTCGATCTCCTCCTTCTCATCTCCTTCTCTTCTCATCTCCTTCGTCTCCTTCTCCCTCTTCTCCTTCGATCTCCTCTTTGAGTTCGTGCACCATCATCAAGACCACAACGAAGACATGCACAACGAAGACATGCACGAGGTTTGTGATTAATCAATTAATTCTTGGTTTTTGATTTTAAATTCTGGGTTTTTGTTTTTTGATTCTGGGTTTTTGTTTAATCAATTAATTCTGGGTTTTTACTCGATTTTAATCAATTAATTCTGGGTTTGTGTTTTGGGTATTTGTTTCATTACTAGTTATTGATTTTTTTGGGTTAATTAGTCGATTTTGGATTATTTTTTTTTAGTGTTTTCGTATATTTAAATCGATTTTTAATTGATTTTAATCGATTCTAAGTGGATCTCCTTTTGAGTCCTATTCGATTTAATTCTTGGTTTTTTCATTTTTTTTTTAGTTCGTGAAAATCAGTTTATTTTTTTTTGAGTTCGATTTAATTCTCATTTTGTTTTTAGTTCTCGTTTTGAAAATCATTTTGATTTTTTTTAGTTCGATTTAACTCTCGGGTTTTCACTAATTCCTAGGATTTTTGTTTAATTTTTTTCTGGTTTTTTTTTCTTTTTTTTTTTTTTCTGGGTTTTAGTTTTCTGGGTTAATTTTCTGGGTTTTTGTTTAATTTCTGGGTTTTGTTTATATTTTGTGTGTTTTTTCTGGGTTTATTTAACCTATTTAAATCGATTTATGGGTTTTTTTTTTGTTCTCAGCTTATACAGTTGTTTTTATCTTTTTTTCGCAGCTTTTTTTTTTTATTTAATCGAATTTTTTTTTGATGCAGGTGTATTGATTTGGATGTAGATGTTAAATCGAAGAAAAAAGATGCAGGATTATTGATTTAGGTGTTATATGGTTGTTTTTTAATTTTAATGTTGTAATTTTTTTTGGTTTTTATTGTAAATTTGTTTTTTTGGTTTTTAATGTTGGAATTTTAGTTTTGTGTAATTTGATTAATTTAGTTGTTTTAAATTTGAATTGTTGTGAGTAATTTAGTTGTAGTTATTAATTTGGTTTTATCACTCTTAAAAAGTGTACAATTATTAGATACTATGAATATATATGTGTTTTTACATATAATTTACATATATGTATAATTTCTGCTACAATTGAAGTGAAATAAATGAAATTTTTTTTTTTTTTTTTTTGTTTTTTATGAACATTATTGCCACCGGTTAACCGGTGGCAATACTTTTTAATACCGTTAAAAAAAAATTGCGGGAAGCAATTATTGCCACCGGTTAACCGGTGGCAATAATTGTTTTTGCCACCGGTTTTGAACCAGTGGCTTTCTAATAATATTATTGCCACCCCCCACCTGGCCACCGGTTCAAAACCGGTGGCATAGGGGGGTTTTGAACCGGTGGCCAATTCATATTTTCGTCTAGTGTTTAAACGGGCAACTTATAAGAGAAGGAGAGGATTACCCTTGTCACGAATTTCCTGAACCTTTTGTTGTAAATGGTATAAGGCAGCCTGGATTCGAAATCTTTTTGGATTGTTGTTTCCTAGACGAGATCCCAGCCCCAACATATAAGGAAAAAGCACCCCCTTGTTTCGACTTTAATGTCATGGGACTCCTCTTTGGAAGGGAAAAGAACGAATCAAGATATCCGGAAGATGATTCTTCACTCATCCAAGCAGTTCTCCAAAGCGAAAATTTCGATCCCTCGGAACTTATCACTCCAATAGCAGATCAAGAGCGTGGATGGCGCAAGACGGTGAAGATAGTTACTATAAATGGAAAGAAGATTTCAATAACTATAAGGCAAGGACCAATATTCGAAGAGTCGTCTGAGTCAGAGTCTGAGTTAGAGTCTTCCCTCGTCGAGTCTTCTAAGTCTTTAGTTGTAGCACCCTCACCTTCTCTTTCTACTCCTAGGATAGTTAGCAATCAAGTCCCGACGGACATCTCTTTATTTGATGTAATGATTTCCGAGTTTAATAATATGTCTTCTTTCCCTTATTCCTCTTGTTTTTCTTTATCTAAAGATGACGAGCATTGCTTAACTAATGATGAAAATGACAAAGAAATAATTAAAGCAATGGAAACACTTGAAAATAAGACACCATTAATTGAGGTTACAGAAACGGTTGACATCTCAAAAGATTTAACCATTAAAAGAGAAGTTAAAATCGGACTGACGCTAAACAAAGAAGAAAGAACCGATTTAATTAATCTACTTAAAGAATTTATCGATGTATTTTCTTGGTCATACGAAGATATGCCAGGCATTAATAGAGAAATAGCTCAACACACTATACCATTAATTCCAGGAATGAAACCTGTAAAACAAAAGTTACGTCGAATGAAACCCGACGTGGCCCTTAAAATAAAAGAAGAAGTACAAAAACAAATAACTGCAGGTTTCATCCGGGTATCCAAATACCCCGAATGGGTCGCCAATGTTGTCTCGGTTCCGAAAAAAGATGGTAGAGTTCGAATGTGTGTCGACTATCGAGATTTAAATAAGGCAAGTCCAAAGGACGACTTCCCTTTGCCACACATCGATATTTTGGTAGATAACACAGCAAACCATGCACTCCTCTCATTTATGGATGGATACGCAGGATACAATCAAATCCTCATGGCCGAAGAAGATATGGAGAAAACAACATTTATAACGCCTTGGGGTACTTATTGCTATACGGTAATGCCATTCGGGTTAAAAAACGCGGGTGCTACTTACCAACGAGCAGCAACTGCCTTACTTCATGATATGATGCATAAAGAAGTGGAGGTCTATGTGGATGACATGATTGTAAAATCAAAAGACCGCCAAGGACATCCAACAGCCTTAAAGAAATTCTTTGAAAGATTAAGAAAATACAACATGAGGTTAAACCCCTCTAAATGTGCTTTTGGAGTTACCTCAGGGAAACTCTTGGGTTATGTCATAAGCTCTAGAGGAATAGAGATAGATCCCACCAAAATTAAAGCAATCATGTCCATGCCACCGCCCAAAACCGAAAAGCAAATTCGAGGATTTATTGGCCGGTTGCAATACATAAGTAGGTTCATATCCAAGTTAACCACGATATGCGAATCAATATTCAAAAAGCTTAAGAAAAATGTACCAATCATATGGGACGATGAGTGTCAAAAAGCCTTTGAGAAGATCAAAGCCTATCTTGCGAATCTTCCCGTATTAGCCCCAGCACTCCCCGGAATACCCTTAAGACTATACTTAACCGTCACAAAAGAAACAATGGGAGCTATGCTCGCACAAGAGGTAGAAAGCAAAGAAAATGCTATTTACTACTTAAGTAAAAAAATGCTCGAATATGAAACACGCTACACCCCATTGGAAAAGCTGTGCCTCGCGTTGGTGTGGGCCCCAACTAAATTGAGACATTATATGCTCGTGCATACCGTTTACGTAGTCTCACGAATGGATCCCCTAAAATACCTATTCGAAAGATCTACACTTAATGGACGAATCTCAAGATGGATAGTAAATTTGGCCCAATTTGACATAAGGTTTATGCCTCAAAAAGCAATTAAAGGAGCAGTTGTCTCGGATTTTCTAGCAGATTTCCCAATAGAAGATTCAACACCCTTAGAAGAGAATGAATTCCCGAACGAAAATTTAATGATGACAGAGGATGATACATGGACTCTATATTTTGATGGAGCCTCAAACCAAAAGGGGTGCGGCGTAGGAGTCTTATTAGTATCACCTAAGGAAGAACATGTCCCTATATCCATCAAATTAGATTTCGACGTCACCAACAACGCAGCTGAATATGAAGCATGCGTGGTAGGCCTCGAAACCGCTTTAGCCCTAGGTGTAAAGAAACTCCGGATATTCGGAGATTCATCCCTAATTATTAATCAAATCTCCAAAAGATGGAAGGTTAGGAGTGAAAGTTTAGCTCCTTACCAAACATATCTGGAAACTCTCACCGATCAATTGGAAAAAGTGGAATACACTTACCTACCTAGAGAGGAAAACCAATTCGCCGACGCCTTGGCGAGGCTAGCCTCAATGGTTAGAATACCTAAAGAAATTGAGCAAATGCCTTTAACCATAGAAAAAAGGCAAAAACCAGCATACATTCAGGCCATAGAAGACGACGAAGTAATTCAAGAAGAAGAACCAGAGGAGGAACCATGGTTCATAGATATATTGAATTATGTCACCAAAGGAGAATATCCTCCTCATGCTGACAAAAGAGCGAAAAGAGCATTAAGACTCTTAGTTTCCCAGTTTGTACTCATAGGAAATGAACTACACAAAAGGGTACCTAAGGGACGAGCTCTATTATGTGTAGACAAAAAAGATGCTCAAAGGGCTATGAGAATAATCCATGAAGGTATATGCGGAACACATGTTAACGGCAAAAGGCTAGTCCAAAAGATAATGCGAGAAGGATATTACTGGACTACCATGAATAAAGATTGTCATCAATATGTAAAAAGATGCCCAAAATGTCAAATTTATGCAAATTTGCAACATATCCCACCATCTCTTCTCTACACCTACACTTCACCGTGGCCTTTCTCTACATGGGGAATAGACATAATTGGAAAGATTACACCTCCCGGAACAGGAGGCCATGAATACATCTTGGTTGCAATAGATTACTTCAGAAAGTGGGTGGAAGCACAATCATATGCTAAACTCACCGCCAAGCATGTAGCACTCTTTATCGAAAGAAACATAATTTGTCGATACAGAGTCCCACATGAAATGATAAGTGACAATGGAACTCATTTTCAAGCAGAATGTGAAGAATTGCTACAAAAGTATGGTATTCAACATCACCATTCTTCCCCGTATAGACCTCAAGCAAATGGAGCAGTTGAGGCCGCTAATAAGAATTTGAAAACGATCATTGAGAAAATGACGGAAAATTATAAAGATTGGCCTGACAAACTTCACTTCGCATTGTGGGGTTATCGCACGTCAATCCGAACATCAACAGGAAATACGTCATTCAACTTGGTATATGGAATGGATGCCGTACAACCTGTAGAGTTAGAAATACCTTCTTTACGCATTGCGTTAGAAAGTAAACTCGATGAAGTTGAGTGGACTAGAGCACGATATGAAGAGCTAATCCTACTCGATGAAAAACGACTAAAAGCTCTACATCATACTCAATGTTATCAAACCCGCATGGCTAGACATTTCAACAAAAAGGTCAAGACCAGAAATATCAAGGTTGGGGACTTGGTATTAAAAGCATTAAGGAAAAATGTCTTAGATCCGAGAGGCAAATTCCGGCCTAATTGGTCTGGACCATATATTGTCAAAACAATCCTGTCAGGAGGCGCGGCTAAATTAACTGATATGGATGGTAATGAATTTTCAAACATGACAAACCTTGACCAACTTAAGAAATACTACCCATAAGTACTTGAGTAAAATACTCAAGAGAGCTACGTTTGGCCTGATTCCTTAAGCAAAGGATACGTAGGCAACCCAGACAGGGTGCGGCCGCTTTAATCTCTTCAGATTCTGTATCTCCGAAGTAAAAAACTCATGTCTGCAAAATTTCAAAACTGGCGCCAAACGATAGTCTCTGTCGCCAGACGACAATTTTGTCGCCAGGCGACAGAGCCCAATCGTCAGCGACAGTGCATCAGATAGCAGCGCCAGTCTTCTGCGAGTGTCTAGACCACTTTCGCATGTTTTGGAAATTTATTCGACTTTCGTACTCGAATTAATTCTCCGAAAAATAAATGTTGTAATCGTTTTCATTGCTCTAATTGAAAGTTAATTAAAATAAAAGCTGAAATTTTATTGATTAATAAAGAAAGGACATTATTGATAAAATAAAAGCTGAAAAATTAACTAAAACAAATTAACTTTGTCTAATAAATCAAAAGAAAAGCAATGTTCTAATCTTTTTTCTCCTTCTTCATTCTTTTCCAATTTGTGTCTTCATTCTCTTCCTCTTGATCCATAACCTTCGCTAGGAGACAACCGTTAGAAGATCTACACTCTATTTTAGTATAGATAGTTTCTCCTTCCGCTAGGACTCCATGTTTCTTCTCTACCCAAGCTTCCTTCTTAGTAGAGTCGACTTTTCTTTTTCCTTGATTCTTCTTGGCACTCTTCTTTCTAGGCATAACAGGAGTCTTGAACTCAATTCTTTCCCCTAGGCGTTCCTTAGCAGGGATCTTCTTGTCACCTAGACGATACTTCACATTGGTCTTTTCAATTGTAACTTGAGGTTTTTGGAATCTTCCATCAAGCCATTGCTTCACTTTATTTGATAAGCAAGGTGGTTCCTTATGGGTAATCACCTCCCATAAGGGCCTACCACTCCAGTATCCATCAAAATGCTCAATCTCTTGTGACACAGGAAATTCATAAGGACGGCGAAGATCTCCTATAGGGATGGTTTGTGCGAGACCATATTGTCTCATGACTCTACAAGGAAAGTAAAGGTTAGTCTCGACAAGCTCGGGAGACGACAATATGCTTGATTACTACAACCAACCATCGCCTCAATCCTCCACCAAGGAACAATCCAGTTTATGGTAAAGTCACCGGCAGCGAACACCTTGCTCCACTCATGGCGACCGATTTTCAAAAATCGTTTCTTTAGGCAGACTATGCAATTTGGAACATATGTGTGAATATCATCGGGAGGATTAATAAGCTTCAGCCTCTCCATGAGCCATATCTGCAAATATGTATTTAAATTAACATTACAGTGTAAAATGATATTCTTTAGTTCTTGATAAATTAATAATAATATTATTTTATACCTGTAATAAAATTGGAGAACCTCTTAAAGGTGTCCTTGAATCCTTTCTTAGTGCATCTAACCACAGCATAGTCTCTCCAACAATTAATGGCATTGGATTTCTCCCAGATTCAACTTGTTCTATAAAAGATATAATTATCGATTGCCCCTCATTAACTTTGCCACTCACTAAGACCAATTGGTTAAATAAACAATAAAGGAAAGCCCTTCTTTTATAGACACGGAAATCGGGATTGGGATTATCATAAAAATAATGTGCAAATTCTGTCAAATTAACTATGTTACCATGCACTATGTGTTTCAAAGCCGTCCCCCTCAAATCAAAAAAGTGTTCGAAATCTTTATAGTAATATTCATTGATTCTAGGCATTACCGCAAGGTCTGTGGAATAATAACCTATGATGGCCCCAAATTCTTCCGGTAAAGGACATATTTCATCATGAAAAAATCTAAAACAATGAGTATCAATATTCCAATAGTCTATGGCAGAATAAATAAAGTCAATATCAAGGCTCATCCCCTTGACTCCAAACATACCCCCCATATGAGAAAGATCTAATGCTTTTTTATCTTTAGCAGTCAAGTGACAACACCATTCATCCATGTACCCACAAAAGGTTCTTTTAGCTAAAGGCATGATTACTAGTTAATTAACTATTTAATAAGCTGGTTAAATTATGCAGTAAACGGATGATTCGGGGGCTATTTATAACTTTTTCTGCACGACAGACTTCAATTCCTGTAGGAAACAGGAAAGCGCGTCTGTCGCCAGGCGACAAAATTGTCGCGTGGCGACAGAGCCTGTCGCGTGGCGACAGAGCCTGTCGCGTGGCGACAGGATGGATTACGCGGCGCCAGTTGTTTCCTTAGTAGCGTCACCTATTGCGCGTAGGAAACCGTGTTTTTACGTATTTGATTTCGACTTTGACTTGGCTTATTGTTCTATTCCTCTTCTCATACCCTCAATATTATGATTTTTATTATTTTTATTTTTATTATTTTTATTATTATTACTCTTATTATTATTGTTATTATTATTATTATATTAAAGCTTAATTTATTTTTACACTTTCCTCCATTTTCTTTTTTCTTTTTTTGGGGGAGAGAGTCGGTACCCTCCATTAATATTAAAAATGACGGAAAAATTTTACGCAAAAATTACACTTTCTCACACACTTACATGCACGACACATTTGTTATACAATAATAAATCAGGCAAATAGAATGTTGATAAATAATAAAATGCATATACATATTCAAGTGTCTGGTACATAAGTCATATAAATACAATAGACAAAGTCCTACAAAAGTCAAACATAAAACAAACACAGGTACAACTATGGCGCTGGAGGTCGCAAGTCGCGAGGGATGCCGAATGTATCGAAAAATGTCCTACTCCGTGGAGTATGTCCATCATCGCCCCCTAAACCACTAGGCGGCGCGAACTTCAGCTCAGGACCAGGCCATCTAACCTCACCCTGAAACCCGACGGAAAGAGGCTGGGGCTGCAAAGGCTGCTGCGACGACGAGCCAAACTCGTATGTCCCACCACCCATCCCACCTCGAACGGTCGGCCCGGTCGGAATGTCCTCAGGTGATGACGCCGAATCCTCTACAGTGGCAGCCTCAGAACGACCACCTCGACCACCAGAAGTAGTCCGGCGACGCCTCGAGTCGGACCTAGTAGTCTCCCTCCTAGGCTCGGGCCTCGATCGAGTGCGTGGAGAAGGAATAGGCTGCCCCTGCAAAAGTAAATCAAAGTTAGCAAATGCAACGAAAATAAAGCCAAAAGTAGTAAAAGTAAAAGTAATACCTCCTCAGCGTCCTTGCTACGACAGGTAGCACGGTTCCGCAACCTCACAAGCTGGCTGCGAAAGGCGTCAATGCACCTGGCCATAGCCGTCACCACCTCACGAGAGAACTGCCAAAATAGCCAAAGTCAATAACAATTATAAAGCCAACATAGGGATGGTATAAAAAAAAAAAAAAAAAAAAAAAAAAAAAAAAAAAAAAAAAAAACTACTTACTCGAGTCTGGTGACGAGGAATAGACCGCTCCACAAACTGCTCTCCCGCTGGAGCTGGCGGAATAAGCTCCTCGATCGGTCCATACGTACCCTGGTAGCGTATAGACATCCTCGGAGGGATGAACTCCCTAGGACCAGCCTGCTAAAAGTAAAAGTTAGAAAAATACTTGGGGGCTACCTAAGAAAGATAAACTAAACGAATAAAAGCACACCGCTGCCTCCTCTGAAGGGACAGGAGCCGGCGCTAGCAACGGTAGCAGGTCCTCCTCATAGCTCTGCTCGAGGAGAACGTGTGACCTCCAGGGAGCACCTCGCGAAGGCCCACCAGCATGATCCCGCTGCAAGGCATCGTGGAACATATGCCGAGGTGGAGGAGCAGGAACAACAAAAGTATCCGAGGAGTGTTGGATGGCCACCCTCTCCCCTAGGTAGACCACCGCGCCATATGTCCCCAGAAAGTAACGACGCTCAGCCGTATACTGCGCCGCCAGCGCAGGGATAGGAAAAGCAGCCCAAGGTCGATATACCGGGCTAGGCTCCTGAAACATCACTAAGTAAGATACTAACGCTAAAAGGTGATAAAAGAGAAAGTAAGAATTTAAAGAAAAACCTACCGTGAAGATCATCTCTCGAAGGCGTAACACCTCCGGCGAACCTCTGCGGCCTCCGCAACTAGCAGCAATGGGGAGCACGCGAGGAGAAGGCCTCGCAGGCGCAAGAGAAGGGAAGTACTCGTAGAACCAAATCTATACAGAAAGTGAAAATCAGTAAAAATGGTGCTTCTAAAGCTAGAGTTAAAATCTAAATAGGGAAAAGGAGATATACCTCTACGACCCTCCAGAAACTGGAAAGGGCTATCTCTCCAAACAAGGCCTTGTGACGACAGGAGCGCCGCAAGCCCAGTAAAAAATCAGCATAGGCCATGCTGGCCCAGTCATATGTCCCGACCAACTGGAGGTCGCGAACGGCGGACAGGTAGTATAGAAGTACTCTACTACCTCGATCGGGGGAAAATGTCCCTGATAGCAGAATCAGCACAAAGATGCGCACCCGCTACTCTCGGGTAGTTGCATCATCCTCGAAAGCTGCAGCCAACGTGCCGCGACGGATACATCGAGAACTCAGCTGTCCCGACTGAGCCTCAGCCTGGGCCCGAATAACGATCGGCCCCAATAACTTCAGAACCTCCGGCGAGTTAACGGTAACGCCAGCATCGAAAGGTAGAGGAGTAGACTGGAACTCTAGCCCCGTAATGAGACTAAAGTCAGCTGGAGTGACTGTCATCTCACCCTAGGGAAAGTGAAAGGTGTTAGTGGTGTCCCAAAAGAACTCCACCAAAGCTCGAACGACGAGGTTACCCCCGTCGTATGAAAACATGGCTCGAGTGGCCTGCAGCAGAGGAGTCAACCCACATGACTCCCAAAGACGACGGAGCCCCTCATCGCGGTAGATAAACTTGTCGTACAGGGAGATGATGGTGGAGTTACCCGAGCCATGGCTACGGGTCCTCCCACTCGCTAGACCTCGTCGGATTCTCTCCGACAGATGATGAACCGGCGCGTGAAATAGAGTGCGCTCGTCCCAATCAGGCATGACACCCAGCCCGGAAGTAGAAGGAACGTCCTCGCCCTCGCTGGTGGGCTCGTCCTCTCGACGTGTGTCCCTCGACCGAGAACCGGAACCACGTCGTCTAGCCATGCTAAAGTATGTAAAAGTAATTAAGTTTAAGGCTCTACAGTATCTAAAGTTCGCCTAAGCCGCATGATACTATGTTAAAAAAAAAACAGAGTACGTAGTACTAAAACAGAGCAAAATCTCAAACAAGCATGGAAGTGTGTTTTTTTGAGCAAATAAATAATTTCTTGCAAACATATGATGAATATTGTGACAAATGGTACAAGTAAAAGCAGTCAAAATGCAAAGAACGACTCACATTGTTCTTCACGACCTTAAGGGGTCCTACAATGGTGAATTGCTTATTTCTTCACCAAATTGGGTCAAACAAGTCTCAAAATACTCCCAAAGTAATATACAAGCATAATTAAACAAATTCAAGGCATAAAATTCAACGAGCAAAGCAAATTAAGCAAAATGATTTTCGAATTTTTCGGAAAATTCGCGAATTAGAACGCGTAATTCATCAAAAACCGAGTAGAGTTTGAGCAAAACTTACATAGATCGGGAAAATAGATGAGAAAAGCTTCGATTTGCAACAAGTTTGAGTGAATTTGGTTGAGAAATGAGCAAGAACGAGTAATTTGAAGTTTTCGCGAAATTTGTGAAGCAGAGCAGCGAAATGAGAAAGAAGAAGAAGACGGGTTTAAAACCCCGATTCTGTCGCCAAACGACAGAATTGTCGCGAGGCGACAGACTCTGTCGCGCGGCGACAGATGCAAAAGCTCGCGACAGGCACTTCTGGTCAGCGCAGAAGCGGCGACAGAGTGCTGGGCTCTTCCTTATGGTTTTGTGGGTCCATTTTAGTAGTTTGGGTTCCTTGGTACGCCAGTTATCCCCTTTGAGCAATTGACATGATTTAGTCAGCTTGATCAAAATGCACTGAGTGATCGACTTGATGAAAGATCGTCTCACCTTAACTTAAAGCGCCTAAGTACTGGCTCATAATAAAGCACCGAAATATTGGTTCAACAAATAAGGCACCGAAATATTGGTTCAACAAATAAGGCACCGAAATATTGGTTCAACAAATAAGGCACCGAAATATTGGTTCAATAGACGCGCCAAAGTAATGGTTTACAAAGGCAAAAGCACCAAAGTACTGGCACAAATATAAAAAAAAAACAATGATAAATAATGATATTAAGGGTCAATAGGTAAAGTGATTCTTTGGCAATGTCTCAACATAGAGAGGAATTGTTTAGCGGCGAAGTATGGTCGTGACGAGGTAGTGTCACAAATGGTGGAGATGGCGAAGCAAGGCCACCTTCGGCGGTCCCTCAAGGTAAAGAAGAGATTGTCTATAGCGGCGACATACTGCTGTGGCGACATATGGCCACACCCAGGAAATGACGACATACAGTTATTTTCGACGATGTTCCCAAAATACTGTGGAGGATTTTCACCAAGGATATTGAAGGCGAAGACATATGGTTATCTTCAAAGATGGCGTTCACGAGGTACTGTGGGTGTTGTCACAAACAACATATGAAGCAACAACAAGATGGTTACTTTCAGAGACGTGTGCTCGACGGTGTAAGATACGTGTTTCTTAACTCTTTTATCTGTTTAACTAATGATTGTTTTGCAGGTATCGGCGTTATAAGAATGATTTGGAATCGCAGAACGTTCTGAATTGTTCTCCGTCCCTATCGGTACTTTGACTCTCGTTTTTCGAAACATAAGTTTCTTCAAACTCAGTCAAAGTGGGGGCTTCTGTAGACACCCATTTGTGTCTCCCCAAAACCAAACCCAGTGATGAATACCTTTCACGTCAAACCATAATCGAATAAGGTGAAAGTGTGAAAAGTCAAGTGTTGCGGTTAGTTTTTATTAAATTCTTCTCTCTCTGTTTTTGAAAATGACCTTATTTATTTGAAAACATCCAATTCAATTTATTTTGGTCCATGATAAGGGTCCAATAATGGTGTAGATGGATGGGGCTCGAAAAGACCTTTTCAACGATATATTATAATCCCGATTCCGATAAATATTGAGGAAGTTATGGCCAAAATACTAAACTGGGCCCAATATTAATTGTTATTCCTAAAATTATTAGGATTAATTATAGTTTTCTAGAAGTTTCTAGAAAGTTCCTTTTAATTCTAATATTGTTAGATTCAATAATTAATTATTTTTAAAAGATTTTTATTTGGAATAAAATATGGTTTTATTATCTTAAAAATATATTTTATCTTCTGTACGGATTCCGTAGATCAAGTTGATTAAAGATCGGATTCCGCGTGAAGAAAAACGCGCTAATACAGGCTGTCGCCGCGCGACAGACCCTGTCGCGTCGCGACAGAGTTAATTCCTGGCGACAGCGTGGAGTTTTATTCCTTATCAAATTCTATGTTTTTCCGGATTATTTTCATTATAAATAGCGTCCGAATTCCTGTTTTCGAAAATCATTCAGAATCCTCTACAAACAATATTCTTAATTCTCTCTATTCTCTCTATTTCTAAACTACCTTTTTACATACAATATTCCGCATTCACAAGACTTAGAGTCTCTTAGCCAAGTTCGAAGTTGCCTTCGCCCTAGACGTGGAAGGTTTGATAATTTCTGAGGGTTTGGTCCAAAACTAGTCAAAACTTTATTTAATTTGATTTTAATTTGATTATTTAATAATTCTTTATTATTTTCATTGAAGTTTACTAACTTGTGTATTTTGTTATTAGAAAGAGGTACGAGGCTTCAAAGTATGTAATCTTATTACTCTATTTCAATGTAGAAAGCATGTTTATTATTGTTTAATATTCCTAGTATCATGTTAGGATGTTATTTTATGCTTTCTAGTATCATGTTTAGGGTGCCTTTATCCTTTCTAATATCATGTTAGTACCATGTTAGGTTTAAAGCTTTGATCTTTATTGTTTAGTGACATGCTAGGGTTTGTTATTAATCTTGTTAGTATCATGCCTAGGATCTTGCTATTATTATTAAGCTTTATTATGCCTTATCATGATTATTATTATTGTTTATTATGTTGCTTGATATATTTTATTGTTATTGCTTGATCACACCTTTTATGCAGGTTTAAAGGGAATTTGTACTTGGAATCACGCTTAATAAGATAATTAATAATTTGGTTTAGGCTAATGTGATTTTAACTCAAGTGATCGCCAATAATAGTTTTGTTTGTGCATTAATATTCAACCAACATAGATAAACAGGGTAGGTTTAATATAATGTTTGTATGTTATTCGAAAAGCGCACATGAATACGAGCAGAACAAAGTAGAGGCCTATTTTATAGGGCGGGTTCCTTCTTTTGTAGATTGGATTCGTACCCTCATCCCCGGACCCTGTTTGGTTCAAGACCTTATGGAGTAGTTGATGGTCCTTTTGGATTGTCTTTTGGGTTTACAAGTTCCTAAAACTTGTTGGCGACTCTTTTTGCTCTTTGTCTTTCCCTTTGGAACGCCACCGTACTTTAGTGTATGATCACAGTGGGGTTCAAGTTTGGGGTTATCATAATGCTTGAAATATTCCCTACAACTGTTATGATAATCCTTGAATTGTATGTTAATTTTGAATTCTTGTTAAGATTTTCATATTCATGTCATGAAATTTCCAATTTAATACTCTCTTATTCTCTTATGTTATTTATGTCCTTATTTGCAATCAATTTTTTTTATTTTTATTTTTATTTTTTGAGGAAAAAAATTGAAAATGAGCAAACCTAAATATGTGTTATAATATAGAAAAAAAAATAATGAGCAAACATAATTAAAATGAGCAATTTGAACATTCAGTGATCTCAATGGTGCTGTGAACGGTGTGTTGATTGCCTCAGGCTTTGTCAAGTTGTGTGAGGAATATGGTATTTACAATGCAACAGTTCTCTGGAGCAAAACCTCAACTTGATGTTCGTTCATCAGCTAGATGGGTTCCTCTGCCTAGTAATGTAGTCAAGGTAAATGTTGATGCTCATATGATGAGTGGTGTAGAGGTGAGTTTGGGGGTGGTTATAAGGTGTGCAGAGGGGGCTTTACTGCTTGTTGCTGTAAAGAAGATCACCAATTGCTGGAAGCCGAATTTGGCAGAAGCTGCTGCTGCTACATTTGGTGTGGAGCTGGCTGTGAGGATGGGCTACACTTGAGTGGTGTTGGAATGTGATGCTATTGATGTGGTGCGTGCTGTCAAGAAGAAGGTCATTGGTGTTGCTCCTATTTTATTGATGTTTGATGATATTGTAAGGATGTCAAATGCTTTTATTTCTTTCGATTGCGTTCATGTTAGAAGAGCGGGAAATACGATTGCCCACTTGGTTGCTATATGGGATACCGATTTCAACTCTGAACGTATTTATATGGGTTTGTTCCCCCAAAGCTTTCAAACTTTGGCAAACCTTGGTTTGAGTAAATACTAATTCACCTTGAGCAACATATGGTTAAAAATGAACAAACAATTATTTGCTCATTTATCAAATGAGCAACAATGTTTTGCTCATTTTGTTAAATGAGCAAACAGTTATTTGCTCATTTATCAAATGAGCAAATAATTCTTGGTTCATTTATCAAATGAGAAACAAATCTTTGTTCATTTTGTCAAATGAGCAAAAAATGTTTTGTTCATTTATCCATCGAGCAAACAATTCTTTGCTCATTTATCAAATGAGCAACAATTCTTTGTTCATTTTGTCAAATGAGTGAAAATTCCTTGTTCATTTATCAAATGAGCAAACAATTATTTGCTCATTTATGAGATGAGCAAACAATTCTTTGCTCATTTATCAAATGAGCAATATTCTTCGTTCATTTTTTCAAATGAGAAAACAATTCTCGTTCATTTATCAAATGAGAAACATATGGTTAAAAATTTATAACTTAGAAAAATAATTTAAAACATGTGATAACACCTATTAGCTCATGTAGGCGTCGTTTGAAGTGCGCCTACATTAACCATGTGTGAATATGCTTGGCACTCATAGGAAGTGGGAATTGACATATACGATTAGGGACAAGGAAAGTAGGGAGCCGCCAACAAGTTTTTAAGGAACTTGTAAACTATTCACGGATCATTTAAGGCAACCACAATAAGGGACAACGAAAGGCATCAACGATTGACCCGTGAAGGTTACACCCCATTCATAATCCATGAGATTACTAACTCCATATGGTTTAGAACCACGAAAGGAGGATCGGGAATAATGGTACGAAGTGAGTCATGGAGTCACATTCGCCCGTATTGGCCTCTACTCGATTCTTATAGCGAAAAGTACTCCTGCAATCTGAAAGGCATGCAAGCAAAGATTCAATTTGCTCCAAATTATTATTATGCTAAATTGGTTGAATATTAATGCAACATATAATTCTAAAAAATATTGTGATCACTTCAATTAATAACAAGATTAAAAAGGAGCCTAAACCGGTCGTCCAAATTATCTTATTAGGCGTGATTTTTTCGATTACATATTCCCTTGAAACATGCAATATAGTGATCAACAAATATCGTAAAAATCAACATTAATATTGGAAGCAATTCAACAATAAATTGTTAGTCAAATCAAATCATAATAAACCTAATCATGATACTAGCAACAGGAATAAAAATAAGAGTAATTATGTGATTAATTACTCACTTTCCGCATTTCCTTGAATTGCTACATCATGAATAAATTTTTAGTAACTTCAATAAATATATAAATCAAATTGAAACAATTAGATTAAATAAAAAGTAGAGTTGATTTGGTCTAAACCCTCAGTTAATTATACCTTTTATGCCTTGGTTTAAGTATAGAACTTCGAGTATTGTATGGAATCCTTGGAGTGTTTAAAAAAGGAATGATATGATTTGGAATATAAGTTTAAGGCTTAGAATATGAGAGAGAAGAGAGAATGATTTTGGTGTGTATAAGAGAAGAAGAGAGAATGAGTTTTGGTGTATAAGAAAGGAGAAGAGAATGATTTTTGGTGATCAAGCGTGTTGATGATTGAAAAAGGGGTGATATGACTTCTATTTATAAAGAAAAAAGAAGGGTCGAAGAATTAAGATAAAATCCGAATTCGAATAGGAATAAAACTCTTGCGATAGGCAGCAGTTTTTTGCGGTTTTTCTTTTTATCATATTTTTTGATCCGGAAATTGGAATAAGATAAATAATATGTCGCTAGAAAGCTCTTGAAGTCTAATTTTTACCTAATTGAAATCAGATTAAAATAGTCTGTAGAATAAAAGATATGGCCGAAATAGTGGGACGGTGTCAGTTTTGGATAGAGTTTCGTATTTCTTTTATATTTTTTTCGTTATAGCTCGAAATTAATATTATAATATATCATTGAAAAGATAATTTCAAGGGATATCCAACCATCTAAGATTTAGATAAAAAATATGAGGCACAAAAATTATATCTTACTATCTTCGAACATCTTTCAATTCGAATAGAATTAGGACTTTCAAAAAGAGGAGTTTTATTCAATTTCAAGCTCTTTAATCTTATCTTTTCAAAAGGGATGGTTAAGATTTTTTAGAAACTTATAGAAACTTCTAATTAATCCTAATTGATTTATGAATGGTATTAAATCCTTTGGACCCTCCACATGATCATTGGGTCGTAGGTAAGGTGGGCTTAGGTTCGGTTTAGGCTTAGTTTAGTATTTTGACCATAACTTATTCGTTATAACTCGGATTTGTGCTTATAATATATCGTTGGAAAGCTCTTTTCAAAACCTATCCAACTATTCAATAATTGGACCCATATTATGGACCAAAATAAACTGTTATAAACGTTTTTATAAAAAGGACACGAAATGAATGATTTTAAGGGACACAAAATGAACTATTTTGGGTTTAAAGGCACGAAAAGAGGAAAATAAGTTATGGTTTGGGGAAATGTGCTAGGAATTGGGTAGTTTTATGAAATGTATTGGGATTGAATATAGATTTAAGCACTCCAAGCTTAAATACTCAACCAGACCAATAATGGCGGTGAAAGGTTGTTCATCATCGGGTTTGGTTTTGGGGAGACATTTTTAGGTGTCTACAGCTCAATTGGTAGAGCATTATGCAAATGCATAGGGGATTTAGGTTCAATTCCTAAATAGGCTATCTCTATAAAAAAAATTAATTAAAAAAAAAAAATCAATTTCGCACTAAATTATACGAGCAAAAAATTGGTTTGAAATTATTTATAACTATATAAACTTTGTTACAACTAAACTCTCATATAAATTTGTGTCTCAACAGTACATTACATAAATGAACCTACGTGGGATTCGAACCCACATCTTTTGTGTATTTACACAATGCTCTAGTTGTTGAGCTAGTAGGCTAATGTATTCAAAACACCAACAACAACAAAAATTATTTAAAAATGAAATGTGAAAGACTTACATTATATTTTCTTCAAACCTAAATCCCACTTTTGCAAACCTATGCCTCATCATTGCAACTCCACGATGCAAATGATCATCATTTAATATTAAGCACAACATACTCCATATACTTGATCTCTTTCGACAAAACGACACTTTAAATACTTCCTTCACCAACCATAAAACATGAAAATGCGATTTTCTGAAAATTAACACATCAAATTAAAATAAGAATGAGCAAATAGTTAGTTGCTCAATTGTCAAATGAGCAAATACTTAATTGCTAATTTAACAAATGAGCAAACACTTAGTTGCTCATTTGTTAAATGAGCAAATAGTTAGTTGCTCATTTGTCAAATGAGCAAATAATTAGTTGTTCATTTGTCAAATGAGCAAGCATTACTTTGCTCATTTGTGAAATGAGCAACTATTAGTGTGCTCATTTGTCAAATGAGCAAATAATTAGTAACTCATTTGTAAAATAAAAAAAAATATTTCTTTGATCATTTGGGAAATGAGCAATCAATTTTTTGCTCATTTAGCAAATGAGCAAATACTTAGTTGCTAATTTAACAAATGACTGCAACTCCAAACAGATTATACATTTCATCAAATATGTTATACAAAATGAAAAGCCTGATATTTCATTAATGAGAAACAAAACATAAAATGAGCAAGTTTTCTTCAAACAATAACTAATATACTGATCTAGAAAACATAAAACGAGCAAATAAGAAAACACATACATTTTCCTTTCCAAAGGTACAACCTTGGAATCTTTTGCATTGGTAGAATCAATAGCATTGCTGTCGAGCCACCCTCTTTTGAAAAAAAAAATTATTCTTTTTTATTTTTCTTTTGTTTAAACCCAGATCTAATTATAAATTATGAGTTTTGTGATGGTTTTATGATGATTGATATTAAGTATGATGTGAATTAATTTTCAGAATTTAAATTTAATTAAATATCCCCAATTTTTAAAACCCTAGATTTATAAATAATTGATTATTGAAGGAAATGATTTAGGGTGGTTTAAACCTTTAATTTAAGGGTTTTAAAGTATAACTACAACAAGTTTTCATGAATTAATATAGCTGGAATTTTTGTTAGTATGCTAAAAATTAAGTTTCTTGAAGGAGTTTTGATTACCCATTAATTGGGATTAAAGTATGAGGTTTTAAATTAATTTTCAGCTTGTTTTAATTAAATTATGAGTGGTTTAAAAAGAATATATATTGCTGAAAAATTTGTGTGGAGTACATTTTAATGCCATATTATGATTTTGGTTTGTAGGAGACTTTGAAGTAAGAGATTTCTATTAGTTGTGGCGATTTTAAGATCGTATACGAGGTACGTTCGCGTACTTAGCATATTTTTGATGATGTAGTAACATGCTAGGCTTGATTATTTAATCTCAAGTAGTATCATGCTAGATTATGATTGGAAATTGTGAATTGGTTGATATTGGTGATTGAATTATGAAGCATGATTTATTTGTGATAGATTATTGAATGGAAATAATTATTTTGGCATGTTATATATGAACCACACTTTTATTATTGGCATGATAGAGAGCATGTTTAATTAAACTAAATGTTTAATTTGGTTTGGAATATTAAAAAAGAATTTTATTATGGCTCATATAATTTTTATTGATGCTATAAGCATGAGAAAGGAGCTATGTAAGTGTCTAATGTACAAGAGGAATATATTATATGTTGGTACCTTAGTGCACTTAAGGTGTTTCTAACACCGAGGGATAGGAATTGTGGTGCATTACGCGTTTAAGGTAGATTTAAAAAGGGTTCAACATTAAATATTACGTGATCACTAATTATTCAAGAATTAAATTGGAATGTTTAATTGTTTGGATAATTATAATGTTTGATTATGTTATGGTTTGAGAGTAATCACCAAGTTTAATAATATGTAAATTACGTAAAGCGAAAGAGATTACGCACCAAAACTCTTGGAACGTATACACCTTGAGTATGAACACACGGGGGGAGTTATGGGGTTTTATATTTATTTAACCATAACTTCTACTGGGAGTACAGGACGCTGTATTTTCCTTTTATTATTATGCGCAGGAATTCCGCCACTTACACTGGTTATTTTATACTGGCACGGTTAGCTCCCTTGTTAGCACCCCTTTATTAAGACAGGTTAGGGGGGACACCCGTTCGATGCATAATCAATACTAAATAAATTTTTTAGTTACTTAGTTGAGAAGTCTTGTTGTATGTTGTGTGCTTGTAAACAGGTGCAACGAGGTAAGTTGTGTGTTGATAGGTGAAAGCATGTTAGTGTGTTTAATTACGCTTATGTACTCATCTTTGCAAATTGTGTGTTTGTATGTTTGTTGGCCTTATCTTTACCTTGGCCCTATGATGACCTATTTTTAACGGAGAGTAGTGGAAACAAGTAGAGAGAAGCTTTCAGGTGATGAAGCATATTCATGATGGGCATGAGATAAGAGTAAATCATACTAGTTTTCATAAGTCTATGATGTGTTTATTGCTTTCATTATTTTATTATATTATGTTTGTGAGACTAACGCAAAGGTTTTGAATTGGTACGGTTTTGTTAAGGGCCTACAGTGGTTCAAATTTGTAGGTTGACTTTGTTGTACTTTGGTTTGATTTTACTTTCGTTGGTTGACTTTTAAGTTGAGTCGTTTTGAATGTTTTTAAAGATAGTCTTCCGCTGTGTGTCTTTGATAGTTGCCTTAGGAGTTTTCATGGTGGCGGTAATGTCTTAGATTTTCCTATTTTGAGTTTTAAACAAAGCAAAACAGGTATTTTAAAAGAAAGGAATTTCTAAGGTTTTACAAAGTGGTATTTGGGAGCTTTGGTTGAGATTTTATTACCACTAAACCCAAAAATGTGTTTTAAAGTGTGTTATTTTGAAAATTTGGGCAAGTACTTATTTAATTGTGGATTTATAAAGAGAGTTATTTTATTTAATTTTATTTTGAGAAGATCAAATATTTTCTTTGATTAAATAAAAACCCGAATTTTTATTTTAGGGTGTCCGAAATTTATTTTTTTTAAAAGGGGGCCGAAATTTTTGGTCTTTTGTTACTTATTTACGAAAATTTTATTTAAGAGGTGTCAAAAATATTTATTTTTTTAGTTTGTTCATTTTGCAGGAAAGCAAGGATTGAGGTAAGTATTATGTGTTAAAAGCTTTTAAAAGCATGTTGGTGAGATTGGGTAGGAAAGAATTTGGGCATATAAGTTAGAAATAATCATGTTCTTGTGTGCATTAATATTTAGGTTGTGATGTTTAATCATGTGAATGGATTACTTATGAGCATGTATTTATGTGATTAGAAATAAGAAAATGGTTTGATCGAACATTGAACCTAATTCATGCAAGAACTGTATTATTTTATTTTCTAAGTCTTTTCCTTTACAGGATGTCGAACCTCCCTTCCAAAACCACCCAAATTGGTACTCTAGTCAAGAAAAACAATGAACATCCCTACGATTATGTGGAGAAAATTCGTTACTATTGTTCCTATATGAGTAACGTTCTTGGAAACAACTTTATGACCTCCCTGATCGTATCTCTGCTATGATCATTCATTGCCTTCCGGATAAGCCTCCATATCCTGCTGTTAAGGCAAAGTTCTCTGATTTCTACCTTCCAGGGAATATCCCAAACTACTCTAAGCATAAGGATTTCTTTGGTCAATGGTATCTAGATTATTGATTCTTCATCACTTATCTCATTAGGGTCGAGAAAACCCATTGTCAACGTATGCATATTCCTTATCCAGACTACTACTATGACAATTCAGTAGGGAATAATCCCCCTTCTTCTAGCCATCAGTTAGGTAGTTCTTCTTCCACGGAAAATCAATCAGGGGCAAATAGAGAGCAAGAACAGGGAGAAGCGATGGAAGAGAGTATTAATACTGTTGAAAGTTCCTTTATGGAGATTTCTGATCCAAATTCACCTCCAACCCCAATTATAATTGATATTTCATCCGATGAGAGGAAGAGGGAGAGTTCGTGCAAGTAGAGCCTGAACCAGAATCACCTGAACCCATGGAGGAGACAGATGATCCTGACTTCAATCTTGGAAGTTACAAACAGTCCGCTGATAAGAGGGACAACGTTTGAAAGGATTAGACTTTTATGTGTTCGTTTCATTAAGGATTCTTAATTTCATTTTCGTTTTTTATTTCTTTCAGTTCTAATGAAGTAATAAGTGGCATGACCACAGTGAGTCAGTGAGCTTATGTAATGCATAAGTTTTTGGAACTCATTTTATTTCAGCAATTCTATTCATTTCCTTTATAATTAATAAAATTCTATTTATTTCCTTGTCAATTGATTTATTGTATTGACAAAAATTCCTTTCACTTCCCAAAATTGTTCATTTCATATATATCACTATTCCAATGAGCCAATCGTCAATCGAAAGCACCCCAATAAATTATTTCTAATCTATGGGAATTTATGGGAATTATTTTTATTTATTTATGCGATGCTTTATTAAATGTGTGGTTGGTTAGAAATTAATAATTGATTTACAAAGCTACAAATATAGGGAATTTTTAGCTTTTGCTATCCCGATTTGTTAGCTTCAAATTTATTACGAAAGTTTCAAGGGTGTTAATTAATAGATGAGTATATACCTTGAGAGCTAACCAAGACCATATCTAATATAGACCCTTGTTCTTAATTTAGGAGAAGAAAGATGGCAGGGGAAAGTGGTAACAATAATGATGGAGGTGATTTGAGTGAAGTTGTGAGGCAATTGGCAGCTGTTGCCCAACAGTCGGCAAGGAATTCAACTAATAATGGGGATGCTCAAGGAGAGTTTTTCAAGAAGGTGGCCCAAAACAAACCACCAACCTATCAAGGAGAGCCTGACCCTATCTACCATACTGGAAAATTAGTTAAGGGAGTTTGTGAAGTTGTTTGGGGCAGTTGGATGCCCAGATAATTCTAAGGTGGGTTGTGCTACTTATTATTAGAGGGGTGAATCTGACCTTTGGTGGCAGCAAAACGAAGCTACCATTAGGGTATTACCTGGATTCAATTGGACTAAGTTCTAGGAGAAAATGAGAGATAAGTTTTACCCTAGCTTCTTACAAAAGCAGAAGGCTGAGAAGTTCTCAAATCATAAGATGGAGGAGATGTCAGTCACTGAATACTACACAAAGTTTATTGGGCTGTCTCATTTTGCTGAAGAGTCTGTTGCTACAGAGAAGGCAAAGGCGAGAAAGTTTGAGAGTGGTTTGACTGCTGATTTTCAGCTGAAGTTGTGTGGGCAAGTGTTTGAAACCTTGGATGAAGTGTATGGGAGAGCCGCACACCTTTATGCACTAGAAGTGAAGAAGAAGAAAGAGCTAGCTGAGATAGAAGGGGAGGGGAAGAGGAAAGAGGTGGGGCAAAGTTCTGGAAACCAACAGGTTAACCAGATTAACTTTAAGAAGCAAAAGTACCACCATAACAACAATAACTTCCACAACAACAATAATTCCCAAGGTAACAATCGTCAAGGAGGACGAAACTTTAATGGAGGGGCTAGAAACTTTAACCAAGTGAATAGTAAGAATGAAAGGCATTATTTTTGTAAGAGGTGCAAGAACAACCATCCTAGGAAAGATTGTGAAAGGGAATCTAGTTACTTGTCGTGCTTGTAATAAGCTGGGGCATAGGGAGTACGAGTGTTTCTCCAAAAATCCTAATGGGAACAAGCTGAATAATAATTCAGGAGGGACCCAAAGGAACTTTCAAGGGAACAACAATAACTTTTCTGGGAATAAGGGAGTACAGCAGAATGGAGCGAAGAGCAACAACAATAGCAGTGGGAATAATCAACAGAAAGGTGGAGCTATAGGGAAACTGAACGTGTTAAGTAGGAATAAGGCTAATTCCACAAAAGATGTCATCACTAGTACTTTTTCTATTGACTCTATTCCTATTAAAGTTTTGTTTGATTCTGGTGCAACCTTTTCTTTCATTTCAAAGGGTATTGTTTTGAAACTTATAGACTGTTTGAAAACAATAGCAATAATAGACCTACCTATAACCATTCCTATGAGTGGGGTTGTGAAATGTACCAAAACCTTTAAAGACGTGCCTTTAGAAATTGAAGGAAAGTGTTTCTGTCTGACCTCATCAAGTTTGGGTTGAGTGATTTTGATCTCATTCTGGGAATTGATTGGTTGAGCAAGTATAGTGCAAAAATCGATTGTCGATCGCAGAAAGTGAAAATGAACACAAGTGAGAATGAGTTAGTGACTTATTGGATGCATGGTGAGACCAAGTGCCCAAGGTTGATATCCGTGATAAATTTGGCAAAGTAAATTAAGAAGGGACATTCAATGTACTTTTACAGTGTGAGAATCATGGATCACGAAGAGGCAACTAAACCAGAGGATGTAGAAGTGGTGAATGAGTTCCTGGATGTGTTTCCAGAGTAGATCCCTGGAATGCCACCTAAGAGGGCAATTGATTTCACAATAGATTTAGTCCAAGGGACAACACCAATATCCAAAGCACCATATCGTATGGCACCTGCAGAAATGAGTGAGTTAAAGGAGCAACTGCAGGATTTATTGGAAAAAGGATACATTAGACCGAGCGCATCTCCTTGGGGAGCGCCAGTCTTATTTGTTAAGAAGAAAGATGGGAGTATGAGACTGTGTATTGATTACAGAGAATTGAATAAAATAACAATAAAGAACAAGTATCCATTACCAAGGATTGATGATTTGTTTGATCAGCTAAAAGGTGCAATGGTGTTTTCTAAGATTGATTTGAGGTCTGGGTGTCACCAATTGAGGATTGCAGATGAGGACATTCCCAAAACTGCATTTAGGACAAAGACATGGACATTATGAGTTTACAGTGATGCCATTTAGATTAACAAATGCACCGGCAATCTTTATGGATTTGATGAATAGGGTGTTTCATCAATTTATGGATAAGTTCGTCGTAGTGTTGATAGATGACATATTGGTGTATTCAAAGAGCAAAGAGGAGCATGTAGAACACCTAAGGGAATTCTACAAACACTAAGAGAAAACAACCTTTATGCAAAGTTCTCTAAGTGTGAATTTTGGTTGGAGAAGGTAGCATTCCTAGGTCATTTGTGTCTAAGGATGGAGTGGAAGTAGATCCAACAAAGATCGAAGTAGTGAAAGGTTGGCCTATGCCCAAAAAAGTATCTGATGTTAGGAATTTCTTAGGTTTAGCAGGGTATTATAGACGTTTCGTGAAGGATTTTTCAAAGATTGCTAAACCTATGACTACTCTAATGAAGAAGGACAAGAAGTTCGAGTGGGATGACAAGTGTGAAGAAGCATTCCAACTCTTAAAACAGAAACTGATTAAAGTACCAGTGCTTACACTGCCAGATGATAGTGGAATCTATGATGTGTATAGTGATGCATCAAATAATGGCTTGGGATGTGTGCTTATGCAAAATGGAAAGGTGGTTACATATGCATCAAGGCAGTTAAAGACTCATGAAGTAAATTACCCAACCCATGATTTGGAATTAGCTGCAATCATATTTGCACTAAAGATTTGGCGGCATTACTTGTATGGAGTGAAATGTAGGATTTACACAGACCATAAGAGTTTGAAATACATTTTCACTCAAAAGGATTTAAACTCTTGCCAAAGGAGATGGTTGGAGTGTACGAAAGATTATGACTTGGACATACAGTATCATGAAGGGAAAGCAAATGTAGTTGCGGATGCTCTAAGTCGTAAGACCAGTCATGAATTGAATACTTTAGTAGTGGCTAATGAGTTATGTAGGGAGATGAGGAAAATGAATTTAGAAGTTGTAGAATGGGAGTGCTAGCAGGCATACTTGCGAACCTAACCATCCAACCAACAATATTCAATGAAATAAGAGAAAATCGGGAAGGAGATGTAAAGTTGGATAGAATTCGTGAGAAAATAAAAGAAGGCAAAGCTACAGATTTCAAAATACATGAAAATGGTAGTTTAAGGTACAAAGGTCGATGGTGTGTACCATAGAAATGTGAGGAAGTTAAGAGAAAGTTAATGGAAGAGGGTCACAATACACCCTACTCAATGCACCCAAGAGGGGACAAGCTATACAAAGATTTGAAAAAGGTGTATTGGTGGCCTAGAATGAAGAATGAAGTTACGGAATTTGTAGCTAAGTGTTTGACTTGTCAAAAGGTGAAGATAGAGCACAAGAGACCCCAAGGGACTATGCAATCATTGGAAATTCCTGGATGGAAGTGGAATTATATTTTAATGGACTTTGTGACTTGCCTCTCAAAGTCAAAGAGTGGAAATGACACCATTTGGGTAGTGGTGGACAAACTTACAAAATCTGCAGTGTTCATACCAATGAAGGAGACTTGGAAGATGGAGCAACTTGCAAAAGCATACATCAAAAATGTTGTGAGGTTACATGGAGTTCTAAAGGATATTGTGTCTGATAGAGATTCAAGGTTTCTTTCAAAATTCTGGAAAAGTGTACAGGAAAACTTTAGTACAACACTTAAGATGAGTACAGCATTTCACCCTGCCACAGATGGACAAACTGAGAGAACCATTCAAACCTTGGAGGACATGTTAAGAGCTTGTGTTATAGACTTCCAAGGGGGATGGGAAGATAGCTTGGATTTGATTGAATTTCCTATAATAATAGTTATCATGCGAGTATAGGAATGGCTCCATTTGAGGCTTTTTATGGAAGAAAGTGTCGTAGTCCCATCTATTGAAACGACATAAGTGAAACAATGATTCTAGGGCCTCAAATGATCGAAGATACAGTGAAGCAAGTAAAGGAAATTCAAGCTAAAATTAAAGCAGCTCAAGATCGCCAAAAGAGCTACGCATATTTGAAGCGTAGAGAAGAAGAGTTTGAAGTTGGTGATAAAGTGTTGTTAAAGGTGTCACCAATGAAGGGAGTGATGAGGTTTAGAAAAAAAGGAAAGCTTAGTCCAAAGTATATTGGCCCATATGAGATACTGCAAAGGATAGGCAAAGTAGCCTATAGGTTGGCCTTACCTATGGAGCTAAGTTAAGTGCGTGATGTATTTCATGTGTCTCAATTGAGAAGATATATCCCTGATAAGTCTCATGTGTTACAACCTGAAACCATTGAGTTAGACCAAAGCTTAACCTATGAGGAAAGACCCGTCAAGATTCTTGACAGTAAAGTGCGTAGTACACGCAATAAGAATGTTAAGATTGTGAAAGTGTTATGGTTTAACCAGGAATATAAAGAAGCCACTTGGGAAGCCGAGGATGAAATGAAAAAGAAATACCCAGAGTTATTTCAGGTATGTTGAGTTACGGGGACGTAACTCGTCTTCTTTAAGGGGGGTAGAATGCGGTAGAATTTCGCGCTTTTTCCCTATATTTTTAGTTATTTTTGTGCTTTTTGCACTATTTTAACGAGTATTTTGAGAAATTGTGTTCTTAAAGAGACACAAAAAGGTAAAGGTATGATAAATATTACAACAATATTATACAAAATGAGGGAAAAGTTTGAATTTCGTTTACCAAGTTTCGGGACGAAACTTATTTTAAGGGGGGTAGACTGTAATACCCCGTATTTTTTTATACGTATTTTATTTTAAATAAGTATTTAGTGGGGTATTTAAATAATTTGAAATAAATTATTTATGGCATTTTAATTATTCATTTTAAATAAGTTTGGAATTATTTTATAAAAGGAAAATTTTATTTAATTAATTATTTTATTAAGTAGGGATTTAATTTAGAAAAGTTTTATTTAAGTTTTATTAAGAAAGGGATTAGGAAAGATTAAAAAAGGGAAAGTTTAGGTAAGAAGGGTTTCTAGAGAAAAGGGTATAAATATTCAATACTAGGGCAAATTAAACTTTGCCTAAAGTGGAGAGTACCCAAGGTAAACTTTCTCTCCCTTCTCCTTTATTTTCTTTTTCTTTTTCTTTCTTTTTCCCCTTCCCCTTTTTTTGGCACTCACCACTGCCGACCACCACCACCACCGGTGGGCCGTCGGCCACCTCCAGCAACAGCCGGCAGCAACGGCGGCGCCACCAGCAGCACGGCAGCAGCTGGCTGTGGTGCCGTGGCTGCTGTCCGACCACCCTCTTTCGAAAAAAAAAATTATTCTTTTTTATTTTTCTTTTGTTTAATCCTAGATCTAATTATAAATTATGATTTTTGTGATGGTTTTATGATGATTAATATTAAGTATGATGTGAATTAATTTTCAGATTTTAAATTTAATTAAAAAGCCCTAATTTTTGAAACCCTAGATTCATAAATAATTGATTATTGAAGGAAATGATTTAGGGTGGTTTAAACCTTTAATTTAAGGGTTTTAAAGTATAACTACAACAAGTTTTCATGAATTAATATAGCTGGAATTTTTGTTAGTATGCTAAAAATTAAGTTTCTTGAAGGAGTTTTGATTACCCATTAATTGGGATTAAAGTATGAGGTTTTAAATTAATTTTCAGCTTGTTTTAATTAAATTATGAGTGGTTTAATAAGAGTATATATTGCTGAAAAATTTGTGTGGAGTACATTTTAATGCCATATTATGATTTTGGTTTGTAGGAGACTTTGAAGTAAGAGATTTCTATTAGTTGAGGCGATTTTAAGATCGTATACGAGGTACGTTCGCGTACTTAGAATATTTTTGATGATGTAGTAACATGCTAGGCTTGATTATTTAATCCCAAGTAGTATCATGCTAGATTATTTAATCCCAAGTAATATTATGTGATCACTAATTATTCAAGAATTAAATTGGAATGTTTAATTGTTTGGATAATTATAATGTTTGATTATGTTATGGTTTGAGAGTCATCGCTAAGTTTAATAATATGTAAATAACGTAAAGCGAAAGAGATTATGCATCAAAAATCTTAGAACGTATAAACCTTGAGTATGAACATATGGGGGGAGTTGTGGGGTTTTATACTTATTTAACCATAAGTTCTACTAGGAGTACAATGTGCTGTATTTTCCTTTTATTATTATGCGCAGGAATTCCGCCACTTACGAGTGGTTATTTTATACTGGCACGGTTAGGTCTCGTGTCAGCACCCCTTTATTGGGGCAGGTTAGGGGGGAAACCCGTTCGATGCATAATCAATACTAAATAAATTATTTAGTTACTTAGTTGAGAAGTCTTGTTGTATGTTGTGTGCTTGTAAACAGGTACAACGAGGTAAGTTGTGTGTTGATAGGTGAAAGCATGTTAGTGTGTTTAATTACGATTATGTACTCAACTTTGCTTATTGTGTGTTTGTGTGTTTGTTGGCCTTGTCTTTACCTTGGCCCTATGATGACCCATTTTTAATGGAGAGTAGTGGAAACAAGCAGAGAGAAGCTTTTCAAGTGATGAAGCATATTCATGATGGGCATGATAGAAGAGCAAATCATACTAGTTTCCATAAGTATATGATGTACTTATTGCTTTCATTATTTTATTATATTATGTTTGTGAGACTAACGCAAAGGTATTGAATTGGTACGGTTTTGTTAAGGGCCTACAATGGTTCCAACTTGTAGGTTGACTTTGTTTTACTTTGGTTTGATTTTACTTTCGTTGGTTGACTTTTAAGTTAAGTCGTTTTGAATGTTTTTAAAGATAGTCTTCCGATGTGTGTCTTTGATAGTTGCCTTAGCCATTTTCACGGTGGCGGTAATGTCTTAGATTTTCCTATTTTGAGTTTTAAACAGAGCAAAACAGGTATTTTAAAAGAAAGGAATTTCTAGGGTGTTACAACTATGAGTTCATGTATGTGTATTGGTATCATGTTACTAAGACATGTTTATATTAGCAATAATGTATGAAAGGATAAAAAAAAATCAAACATAGAAATATGGAAGTGAATAGAGGAAATGATAAATCGGATGATGAGGTAGTAAATGTGATAATAAAAGTCAAGTCCGAAAATCTAAGCTCTTAGGTTTGGTAACAAAGTCATAATTATAACTCTAGCAAAAGTGCATACTCCCTAAAGTGCTCTCACTAGTAGGATGAAACCTTAGAATTGGTGCACCAGCAAATCTAGGAAAAGAGCCACTTCCAAGAAGACCATTATGTTCATGGGGGCTCTGCCATGACCTCCTTGCCTGATTTCTATAACACCTTCAAATATTATAACAGAAGAGAATCAATATTTAGTCTAACTCATCAAAACTACTTCAACAAACTCCTAATTTAGAAATTCCCAAATAATCCTACATTCCTACTCCTATAACAGTACCATTTTATCTAAAACAAACCTTTTTTAATAATCGAAATGTATTAAATTCCTTCGATAATATAAAATCCACATAACTTGAATTTCTCAACTCCTCAAAGCATTAAAGTAAAATTTTACACCAACTCAAGACACACAAATGGCATTTCATTTGAAATGTTCAGGAATCATCATAGGCCATTCATGTCAAATTAAAATGAGCAAATTATAATAAAATGAGCTAATTAAAATGAGTAAATTAAAATAAAGTGAACACCAATCATCAAAGTTCATACATGATTTGCAAAAATGAAATATGTTGATTGTAATCACCGTATTTTACTTCTAAAGTTCCAGAATACAAATGAAATACATAACACAATTCTTCAATGCTCAATTACAGTGAAAAAAATTGAAAAAATCAATAAATTAATTGTGCTGACTAAAAAAAACGCTACAAAATAAAAATCAATAAATTGTTACTTACATTTTTCGTTCATAGGTAAGAACTGGAGATTTTGCTTCGTCGTTGGGAGCTCGTGTTGAATCCATTTAGCATCTCACGATTTCTAAGGTTTAAAGTGAAATTAAAAAAATTATAAGCTAACAAAACTTATAGATGAAAGCCAAAAATCCAATGATAAGTAATTATTACAAACCTAACAAAATAGTTGAAGATCCAAGCTAAAAATTGATGATACTAAGGCATTACAATCGAAGAACTATGGGAGAGAAGAGAGAGAAAGGGAAAAGCTAGATCAATTTCTAGAGAGAGGGAAAAAGAATTAGCAGCAACAATTTTGAAGAAAGAAAGAGCTAGACTAATTTTTATAAAGTTTCTTATATACAACTTAGGAAAAGGGATAATGTAAGAACACATCCTTTATGTGAGAACTCTAATCTATATGAGAATAAATTTAGACCATTGCTTGATTAAATTAAATCTAACCATCCAAAAATCATAGCAATGGCATTTTGTAATTTCGTGAATTACACCTCCTTCTCTCTTTGCTATTCTTCTTGGCTTTCACATATAACATTTCTTTTTCTCTCTAACCTTTTTGTTCTCTCTCTCTCTCTCTCTTTCTCCATAAATCAGTGGATTTTGGGAAAATTTTATACCAATTTGAAGTAAGTTTATAAATATTATGACCTAATTTGTTTTCAAATTTTGATTATTTTACGGAATTTGCTGAAATTAGATACAAACTTACATTATTCATGAATTAGGTTTTCGCCTTTTTTTTTTTTTTGCTTCGCCAATTGCAAATGGATTCAGTTGAACATGTTAACGAAGAACGAAGAAGGTAAGTATCAATTGTACAAAATTGATAATCGATTTTTGATTGAGGTTAAGCTAAGGATTACTGATTTGTATGTCTTAACTGAATGACTTTGGTTTAAGCTGTGTTTTTCAATTTTACTTAGCAATATTTATGTTTCAATTAAGTAATGAATATGCATTACTTAGTCCTTTGTTGTTTTATTTAATATGGTTTAAGCTGCTTGGTTTTGTTATTTTTGAACTTAAAATTTTGTTATTGAATTTTGGTTTCGTTTTCTAGTCATTAATTTTGTTTGATCAATTTTTTTATCAAACAAGTTAATTTAGTGTAACTCATAGAATTAAGGTTGGGATTATTTTGCTAGTAACTATCGTAGGTTTTTCATTTTTTGAGTTACTTTTTAGCTTATGTAATTTAATTTTGATTTATATTATTTATTTAAGATGATGGCGGTGGTAGAGTTTGGTATGGTTTGGTGGTGTTGATTAAAGTGGCGACGTGGGGGAGCTGATGTCTTGAGATGTTGTTCAGTAAAAGCAGCAAGGATATTGTGAGATGTTGTTGTACCCTGAGGTGTTTTGTGAATGGTGTTATGTGATTAATTAGCAGGGAGCAGGGGTGTAGGTTCTATGTGCCACTGGATGTTGTTGCATGGGTGAGGGAATTGGCAGGTGGTTGCAGAGTGTTTATGTTCAACTATTTTCTAGAGTTATGTGCTTAATCTTCTTATGGATGGTACCAAAATTTATACTTGTAGTTTGAGTTCAACCAGATTTGTCAAAACTCTATTTTACTTGTATACTAGAGCAACTTAATTGATCAAAGTACTCTCATCTTTAAAATTTATGGAGATTGAACTATGATATCACCAAAAATTACTTGAAATCTTACTATTTTCATGTCAAAGCGTAGCATTGTGCTGCTCTAGAACTACTTGGCCGTTTGATTATATATAAATCCTGTTAATGAAACTTTTTTCTTTCTTTTGCTACCCAGGTTGCAGCTACATACTTTTATAACATTTGTTGCATATGCCAAAAATAGCCAAATTTCTCAGGAAATTTGGCTATATTTAACCCTTTCCCTTTAATTTCTCATGAAAATTGGCTATATTTGACCCACTCTCAGAGATGGCCTAGGAGGGTACATTATCCTTCGGATGGATCTGAACAAAGAACACTGGCATCAACCATTTAACCTTGACAACAAGCTTGAATTTAAATGACATCATGATCGATAATTTCTTCATGTTATGCATAAAAGTATTTGATATATCTTGATAAGTTCATATCTTTATAGATTTAAAAAGATTAGTTGGTCTGCTAAGTAGTTGATGTACAGGCTGGCAATCTGGATTTTCGGTTAAAGCTGGCAATATGGTCTACTATGTTGTTGGTCTACTAAGCATCTGTGGGGGCTCTCTATAATCTTGTGGAGGTCAATATGGATTTCGGTTAAAGCTGGCAAGTAAACGATGGTGAGATTTCTTTTTTATTTATGATTTCTTTCCGACTAAAAGTTGGTAATCCACTTACTATAGGATGAACACTAACTAGCCAAGTATGTATATGCCAAAATGAATGAGTTGCAGTTCTATAGATAAGCTGTTGAAAGTAGTTAAGGTACCACATCCTGTTCCCAAAATTTGTTGGAAGGCAGCTACAATCTTAGAGAACATAGTCTCTAAGCCACAAAATTGAGTTCCACTCCTAGCATATGAGAATGCGTTTGCAGAGATACTCTTCTTTCAAAGTAAGCATGCTGATACTTTTGCGAGGACATTTTTCTTTACATTATTAGACTTTGTTTACTCATTTATGAAAAAATTAGTCATGTGAAACTTAGGTGAAGCTTTTTTGTATTTGATAGTTGCTTGCTTTTTAAAAGATTTGAAGTCTGTAAAATGATGTTCTATTCGTTGAGCCTATACCTGATAGCTATTAATTGTGTATGTAGAATGAAATACAAGGATATTGATTATTGACATGATTTATTGTTGACAGTTTTTAGTGAGATTCCATGATCAAGTAACTTTTAGATCAGATTACCATAGTTTCAAAAAATAACAATAATTCTTTGCTCATATGTCAAATAAGCAAACACATTTCTACTCATTTGTCAAATGAGCAAATACTTCTCCGCTCATTTGACAAATGAGAAATAATTCTCTTCTTATTTATCAAATAAGCAAACAATTCTCTTCTCATTTATCAAATGAGCAAACACGTTTTTGCTCATTTATTAAATGAGCAAACAATTATTTGTTCATTTGTCAAATGAGCAAATAATTTTTTTTCTCATTTGTCAAATGTGCAAATAATTTTTTACTCATTTATCAAATGAACAAAAATGAGTAAATTTTTTTTCTTATTTATCAAATAAGCAAAAATGAGCAATCAAATAATTTTTTCGTCCATTTGACTGTTTCCGAGACTTTTTTTGTGTCAAAGAGGAAGATTCATGTAAAAGCTAATATTTTTTTTTATTGATATTTACAACAAATCACAATTTATAGAAGTGCACAATAACTCTTTGCTCATTTGTCAAATGAGCAAACAATACTTTAACAAATATCAATTCAAAACTTTTAGACGAAATATGTCCTTGTGGGTAGATTGGTATAAGAGGGATCCTATAAAATTAGATTTTTTTTTTCTTCTTCTTTGATGACTTCATCCCAAAGCCTTTATACTAGTTATAGCTCTAACGGATGTTGCAGGCTGCCTTTTCTTGACACTGTGTTGAATGAGAAACGTTCAAAATCTCATTGGATAATGAGACTAGTGTTTTTTATACTTGGATTGAAGTTTATAGCCAAGTATTTACTAGTTCAAATTGTAAGCCTATTAGCTCAATTGGTCAAACACCGTGGTTTTACATTGTACAGAAGATGTAGGTTCAAATCATACTTAGGCTACTAGTTCAAAACATGTATAAATTATACCCAATTGAATGAACTTCAACACCCTTGTTACATAATAGGATGGGGTATCATATATATTAAATAAAATGGAAGGATTACAAGAGGCTTAGGGTTTGAACTCCAGGTTAGTATATGTTCACATATTTTAATTAGGTCATATGGATTGACACTTTCAAGTAATATTCTTCGATATTGTGTTGTCTGTCCTCTTTAAATTGTGACTTACAGAATACAATATTACTCGTTACACAAATGAGCAAAATAATATTGCTCATTTTAGCTAGCTGAGACAAATAGGTTGAATATATTTGCTCATTTACTATAATAGGCACTTTTTTCATTTAGTATAATTGTACTCAAATGAGCAAGTATGCAGTCTTAGCAGCTTGGTTAACTTTGAGAAAATTTTGATCATTTGTTTAAATGAGCATGTGTATTTTTCTCATATGGTTGATGAGCAAATGTGTATTGCTCCTTATACAAATGAACAAAATAATTTAGCTCATTGCACATATGCGCAAAATAATTAATAATATTCATTTTGGCTAGTAGGTACACATAAACAAATTAGTAAACTAGTGTGGGATTCAAACCCACTTCTTTTGTGCATTTTCACAATGCTCTACCAATTGAGCTAGTAGCTTAGTTTTATGAGAAAAAATTAAAAAAAAAATAATAATCTCAAATTATTAAAGAATCATATCACCTTGAGATATACGAATACAGTGCTGGTATCCGTCATCCTACCTTTTATATTAATGATGCAATAAAGGTATCCATAAGTCCTGGTGGCTAGTATAAAATCTGCTATACACATGCTTGTCTTTAAGAAAATTGCAAATTAAATTAGAATCATATCAAATACATGAGAAAGTAGTACATTCAAACAACCCCTAAAGGGACTATCTGCACCACGTAGTTCTACAATATTCCACTATTTAAGCCTGAATACGAAGAGAATTAAGAATAATAAGGCTCAAACCACCCAAAAGTTACAAACCAGAGAATTAGAGGTGAATATAAATTGAGGATGCCAAAAATAAAGGAATAGCAAGGTTGTTCACCAAACTTAAACTACTTATACAAGAAAAAGTCGACTATACACTATTTTGGAAAGAAAACTGAAGGAAGGCCTATAAAGATACTAAATACGGAGCTAGCAAAGAAACAGAGTTGTAGTCCTACGAAGTACACATGCTAAGATGCAAAGAAAGGTCAAAACCTTCAAGAAGTTTTCGTTTTGTATTCCCAATCACCTAGGATGCTTTTCAACTTTCAATCAAGCTAAGCTATTTGAAAGCTTTCAAACTTTGACCTAAGTACCCATGAATGTGGGTATTTTCAATATGCTAGGCTCTTAAAATTTCAAGCCATTTAAAAGGATTTCAAACTTCCACCTATGTACTGATGTCACAATAATGTAGGATTGAGGCACTTAGCAATTGAGAAAATATAATAACTTAGTGATAATAATAACCAGTCAACACTCTGAGGCTCATTCATAATAATATATAATCAAACTAATATATGATCAAAGAAGTTAAAACCTAAATGATATATAATCAAAGAAGATGAAATCTAAACATGGAGGAACATTTACAATAGATAAGAAATGTTGCTCCTGTAATAAATGAACAAACATTGATTCCTCATTTGATAAATGAATAAAGAATTGTTTGCTCATTTCACAAATGAGTAGAGAATTTTTTGCTCTTTTGATAAATGAGCAAATAATTGTTGCTCATTTAGTCCAAGTAATCAATTCCAATAAATTTAAGCTAAATATATCAGTTTACACTAAAATAGAAGCATATCTTTGATTGAAATTATAAATTTATAAGTTATAACATAAAGTTCGAAAATTTTGAATGTGCAAAAAATGAGAAAAAAGAAATTTGAATGAAAATAGGATAATTTACACAAATTCATTATGCTTAGTTATTTGCTCAATTCAACTCTGTTTGCTCATCTTGTTTTTTACTATAATACTTTTCATATTTAGGTTTGCTCATTTTAATTATGTTTGCTCATTTTACATATCTTCAATTGAAATTATCAAATTTATAACATTAATTTTCAAATTATTTGACAAAAATTTACCAACATAAGAACATTCAATAGGAAATTTAACGAAAATTAACATGCAATATGAAAATTTTAACGAAAATCCTAAATTGAGAACACTCAAAGTAAAAATAAATAAATAAATAAATAAATAAATAAAATCAAGCAAAAATTAGAATGTCATAACCAAAATTAAGAACATTCATATTCAAAAATTTCCAGAATACTAAAATCGAATATTAGAACATCAAATTCAAAAATATACTAAATTAAGATTACTCAATTTGAAAATTTTTAACGAAAATATGAAATTAAGAGCATGAAATTTGAAAATTACTGGCCAATATTAAAAACATGACTTACTTGTTTATTATTCAATGAAGCTTGTTAATTCTTGTTGTTGCTTAAATCTAACATAAATTGAACAGATTTGAGCTCAAAATCCTTGAATCTCATTGAAATTCTGATAGGAAGCAGTTATTGAATTCCGCTTCCAAAAAAAAAATTAATTGGGCATCCCTTGATAGGAAGCAGTTATTGGGCATCCCTTGATAGGAACTAGTAGAAAAAAAATTAATTGGGCATCCCTTGATAGGAAGCAGTTATTGAATTCCGCTTCCAAAAAAAAACTGAAACATACAAATGGGAGCGGTTTTGGGTTGAACCGCTCCCAAATATTATAATTGGAAGCGGTTTGAACAGTAAACCGCTCCCCATTCCTAAAAAAAACCCTTAAACTAATAATAATAAGGGCCTCCACTCTACTCATGGTCACGGGTCCTTCTCATCTCCTTTCTCTCTCCTCCTCTCCACTCTCATTCTCCTTTCTCTCAATTTGACCATGAAATTATAGGTTTTAATGTCAAATTCGACCATGAAATTCTAGAGTTTTTATGGTTGAATTTGACCCTTAAAACCCAAATTTCAAGCCAATTTCGGGGTTGTGATAGAAATTAAGTTATGTTCCCTTTTTCCTTTCTTTTATTTTGTTTTTTTAAGGTTTTTTTTAATTATATGGTGATATGTAGTTGTATTAGTTTGTTTCAGGCGGATCTGGTTTGGGTGGGGGTTTTGGTGGGAATCGTGGTGGGTGAGGTGGATTTTTTTTTTTGGTTTTTAAAGGGGGGTTAAAGGTGCTTGGTGGTGGTGGTGATACGGCATAGGGGGTTGGGATCTGGTTTTGGTGGGTGGTGAGGTGGGTTACGGGTTTATGAGTGTTGGTGGTGAGGTAGGTTACGGGTTTATGGGTGTTCGTGGTGAGGTGGGCTGGGATTTGGTGGCTGGTAGTGCTGGTGCGCTTGGCTAGTGGTGGAACAAGAGCAACAACAAGTTGTATTAAATTTATTGTCAATTTATTTTTAGTTTACATTGTTGAAAATCAGAAATTGTAAAATTACAATAATTGATTAATGAAAATAATTATATATTAATACATATGTTTGCTTGTGTATCAATTTGACAGGAAAAAAAAAGGCATTATGGGAAGCGGTTCGGAGCCAAAACTATTTCCTATTACCTCTAAATGGGAAGCAGTTTGAACCGCTTGTCATTTAAATGGGCAATGGGAACCCCCCCCCCCCAAGCCCAAGCGGTTCAAAACTGTTTCCCATTAGGGGGTTAGAACCGCTTGCCATTTACTTTTTTCTACTAGCGAAGCTCATAAGCTCTTCACCCTAAATTCTTCGGATGAGCAGTAAGTAATTTTCTAAAAGGGGGAAACGTGTGGTTGTTTTACTATTTTGTCATTATAGGGGCACGTTAGATGAGAGTTGTTGATATTGTTTGATCCTAAGGCCTAGATTTGTTCTCTTATATTAGGAGTGTTCTTACATATGGACCTATTCTTACCAGATCCCTCCCTTATATATTATAAGGAAGGGCGCACACTTGATCAACGGTTAGAATTCTTTTTGACAAATTAAATCAAATCCCTAAAGAATTCTTTTTGACAAATTAAATCAAATCCCAAAAACTGCCGCACGAATTCTCTCTCCTCCTCCGCGATTTTCTCTCTTCTCTATGCGTTTCTCTCTCCTCCTCACGGAGGCCATGTTTGTTCTCCTCAACCATTTTCATGCTTCCACACCTCAATCAACAAATTGATTGTATGGAATATGCTGCAATTTACATATTATTTCAATAATTTGTTGAATCGTTGCAAAATTTCTCAACAATTGAGGTAAGAATTGCGAATTTGGTAATTGATTTTTAGGTTTTTTTCCAATGATAACTAAATCAGATAATATTATTGAATTTCATCTTATTCTTTGATTAATTTTAGCATTTTTTGTTAATTTTGGACGAAGTTGTGCAAACGAACTAATTAGTTTGTACTTTGAAGCGGCTTCCATCTTTCTCTATGCCATTGAAGCAGAATCTAAGGTACGATGTTTTATTTCTCGCTTTGTTTTGATAAGATTGTTGAATGTGCCGAAATTTTTTGCATAAATAAAGACCAATGTTATGATTCAATTTTAACGATTTAATAAGTTTAATGGTAATGTTGTTGCTGATGTGTTTGTTGTTGTAGATAGCAGGGGGTTTTGTGAACTATTCTGTGTTGTTGTTGTGGTGTGGTGTAGGTTAGAGTTAGGTTTGGGGTGTAGGATAAGCTACTAGTGTTGTTTATGTTGTGTTGGTTGTTGTAGTGGCATCGATATCAGCGGGTTTAAAGGAGGCCATGATGGATGAAGATAGCTGCTTGTGGAGTACTTTGTTGTTGCTGTGGTGTGCTGTAGGTTAGCGTTGGGTGTGTTGTATATCTCTAAACTAAATCAAAATAACTAAAGAGTAAATCAAATTGGCTCGAAAATACGGAGTAGTATATAAATAAGAGGTTGTATTGTGTAACAAATTCTTAAATGTGAGTTCAATTTTTCTCTGCCAATTTATTTCTCATGGCTAGCTATCTTCTATAGTGATACTATGTGCCAATAATACAGAAATATCTATGTGTTTATTAATCTTCTATTGCTTACGTTTACCTTCCTCACAATCTTCCTTAGTCTATGGATCTTCTTAATTGTATATGTCTAATTGGTATGCTTGATGGGTCTGGTACATGTATCTATTATTAAAGACTGTAAAGTCTTTAAAGGAATTAAAAAAATACTTTAAAGTACCTTTAAAGTAATTGAAAAAGACTTAAAAGTTAATAAAAAAGACTTTAAGCTAAACCTATTAGCTCAAGTGGTAGAACACTATGCGAATGCATAGAGGTGTAGGTTCGATTCCTACATAGGTTATATCTATATAATCAAATATAAAACACTCTACAGTTATTGGCTTTCAAAGTGCTAGTTAGAAATATTGTCTACGATCAAAAGTAAATAACAAATCTATAATGCTGAGGATAATGGTGGGATTGGAGGCTGTTATTAGGGATTGAGAGGGCTCTATTGTTGCTGCTGCTGTGAGGAACTGCCACGCCACAAAGGTTGAAAATGTAGAGGTGTATATATGCTGTGAGGTTCGGGGTTCACCTAGATAAAATACTAGGGTATAAACGCATATGTGTGGAAAGTTAATAATAGTAATTCAAAAGTAGATAATATTTACTCAAACGTAAATAAAACTAAAACTAAAATAAAATTTCTTTAACGTAAATCAATCTATAAATACACTAAAGTAACAACCACTGATGTCAGCTTTCCTCCAAAACTATACACGTGTCAACTTATTATAAAACATTTTCCCGCCCAAAAGTTTATTGCATGTTACCAAAAAAAAAAAAAAAAAAAAAAAAAAAAAAAAAAAATTATAACGTGATAATTAACATACATTTTACATAATTAAATAAATAATTTAAATTAACAACACTAAACTACTATGTCCTATAAAAGTGGGATATGAAGGATATAGTTGTATGTTTTTCTACTTATCCTTTTATAATGCATCATTTATATTGTCCATGTTATACTCAGTGTACTTACCTCAATTAACTAATAATCCTATTTCCATGTTATAATATTTGACTGTGATAAAATGCGACAATCTATTTCTCGGTTTTTTTTTAGTGTCTGTAAGTGCAATTGTATCTCCGTAATATTGTCTCCCAATTTTTTTTTCTTTGATTTTTGATTCCCTGGTAGAATATATTGTTTGCTATAGAAGCCTGTCGGCAAGAACATTTGGTGGAAATATGTAACTTGGAAGGTTTTTTTATTTATTACAAATAAAAGTATTTATTTATTTTCTATTTGTCAGCATTTTATTGGAAATTTAATTACTACCTCTATATATTATAATTTCATCAAAGAGTTATTAGTTTTTGCGAGACATTAAATATTCCTTTGCCGCAAATAATAAGAAACGAGATAGTACCTATATTCTTCAATTTATCACAATATGTTTTTTGGTGCTAAAATTGTTGAAAGTTGATAAATTGCATATTAATTCTTCCATTATTTTCTAATGAAGTTCATTTGATTGCTTTGATTGTAGACTATGATGTTCTAATCGCCTAATCTTTCAAAGTTTTGGGTTGAGTGGTTGGGGTTAAATTGATTCTAATTTCATTAGGAAGGTTTGAGGTTTGTTCCTCTCAATGTCATTATTATTGCATATGTACGTTGGTAATCATATTTTATAAATGGTGTTAAATGTTATTGATAAATTTCGGAAAATATTTCTCAAAATGATTATTGACAAGAGTCAAAGAATGATACATACAACTCCAAACAACTTATAAGTGCAACATAAAACAAATGTATTATATAAAATTAATAAATATTCCGTAAATTTTATTTAAAAATATTTTATGTTAGTGTTGTAGATGTTGCACTTAATCCTCCAAGTATATCATTGATATGGAATCAAAAGGAACAAACGCCTAGCTTAGCTACACCAAATGGATGTTAGGATTGATTGGGCTATGCGCATGGAATTGGATTGATTTCTACACCAAAATTATAAGGAAACTTGGTGCTTTTTTTTTAATTAAAAATGATCTCTTTATTATTTACAAAGTAGTTGATTTTGTATGTTTTTTTTTTATGTAATATAAAATTGAGAATGTATTATCATTGTTATTCAGGCTTACTAAAAATATTACTCTTTTCGATTTATATTCTTCTTCCTACTTTTGAATTTTTTTTGTGAGACAAATTGCCCAAGTAAAAAAGAACAATATAAAGCGGCTAAAGTATCAATTACTTGGGACAATCAATTTGAATTCAATAAAATAAACAAAATTAGCAAATTTTATTTATTTAAATCGTGCATCGCACGGGAGATAAGCTAGTTTAGCTCTAAAGATAATGAGTGATAAATGATCATAGAAAACAAGTCATTTAAATTTATATCGCTCTATAAATAAATATTTAACAACTAAGAGATAAGTATATGAGATGAGGTAAATTAAAAGTAAATGTTCTCAATCAAAAAGTAAAAAAAAAATCAGTGTAAAGGTAAATAATTTTATTTATGTGTATTTGTCCCTTCCCTAAATCAACAACAAAAGATTTCTAACATCAAGCTCATCCTTATGCTTTGACTTTTAGACCAAAAACAAAAAATCTATGTGTATTTAGACTATTTTCTCAATATATTATCAAATTTTATAAAACACGATCTTTGCGCAATTCTTCTCATTCTTTCATAATCTTAAGTGGTCTCTACAATAATTAAAGAATATAAAGTAAATAAAAAATATTTTAAAGTAAATCGAAATATTATAAAAATAAATAAATAAATCTCAAAAGTCAAATGAATAAAAAATAGTTTTATTTAATAAATAAACCTACATGGGATTTGAACCCACATCTTTTGTGCATTTGCACAATGATCTACTTGTTGAGCTAGTAGGCTAGTGTATATTTAACATTTAAAGTAAAACATAATAACCCAAAAGTAAATTAAGTTTTCGTCGTGGTTTTTCTACTTAAGAGGTCGGTTGTGGTGACACATTATCACAAAGGAAGGAACCTTGATCACACTATGCTTAGGCTTACCTGTTGTTTCCCCATCTATAACAAGTGTGTTCCCTTGTTTTAATTTTTCTCGACTTTAGAGTTGGTAACTTTATTAGCGGGAGAAATTGGTTTCCATGGGTAGGATATTGACCACCTTTATGGACTGAATTTGAATTTGTTACATCATATTGGACTCGCAAAGGCATCGCTACAGTTGATGGATGAGCAATAAGTTGTATGAACATTAATTTATATGACAGAAAAACATAACCAGATACTAACTAGTAGCATTTTAACAAGAAAGATCAATTCAATGAATTGAGGTGGGAAAGAAAAATTACTTAAATAAAAAGATCTTAAAAGTAAAAAAATATATCTATAAATTACACTACAATCTCAACGGGTTGGATTATTCTTAGTTGTTCAAATAGCCAAGATTCTCAAAGTCTTTCTCAAACAACAATTCCATTACTATATTATAATGGAAAACTCATAATTCACATCAATAATTAAAAAAAAAAACCTTAAAAGCACCACTGCACAATGCAGCAGCACCACAACATAGTGCAGCAGCAGCACCACGGCTGAGTGCACCAGCACAACCTTGATTGAGTGTAGCATAACTAATGTTATGGGGCGGATTAAATTTCTTTGCTAGCCCGAGTTCATATATATGCAAAATTGAATTGCAGATTGTTATAATTGTATTTAGGTCTAAAAGTCCACCACACTATCACATTTGATTTCAAAAATCCTTATCCCTTACCTAGTTCTAAGTCCCAACTCTTTATGACTCTAAGCTTGGTAAATGACAATTTTGGAAAACGAATGAGGTATAAGAGTAGAACAAGTCTGTTTTGGGTAATTTTACCCATGCCACATGGGCCAATCATGTCCTGACACGTGTCATACTCTGGTTGGTCCGAATTAGACCAATCTCCATTTGACACGTGTCCTTCCTAGAACTCGAGAGAAAAAAAGGCGGCCTTCAAGGGCCCGAATCCCGAGAAAGCCGTAATATGGTGCAGCTCATCAGAATTAGGTCAGACTGACCTAATCAGGGGTACGTTTCCCAATAACCCTATAAATAGGGAGATTCCCCCATTTTCGGGGCATCTACAATTTATTACAGCATACCCTACATTCTCTTACATCAAAGAAACACCTGATCTCGGAATCCTAGAAGATCTCATTTCATTTTCCGCACCTTCTCCTACTCATATTCAAGTACTAACTTGACCGTCGGAGGCGGAGCTCCCATCACCCAGAGTCTCCGTTGTTTTGCAGGTACAGGCCGCGTGCAACCAGTCTTCGAGGCGTAACTCTCCGAGGGACAAAAACACCCAAAACATTTGGCGCCGTCTGTGGGGAAAAAGAAAAAGTAAGAATTCAAACCGTATGTCTCACTATATGAATTCAATAAAGACTGTTACATCATCTTTACAGAGGTGAAGGACCGGCTGACCATTGAGAAGCCGAATCCTATGAAGAGTTCCGTTCAGTCGCGGAACAAGAATAAATTCTGACACTTCCATCAGGAAGTGGGCCATGACACCAACGACTGCTATAGTCTCAAGCGGACGTTGGACCGTCTGGCTGACAAGGGCTTGCTGAAGTCCTATGTCTTGAAGTCCGAAGAAGCTTCTACGACGAATTCGGGGCAGCCGTAAAAAACTGTCCAGCCTACTAGTAGCTCGGATACCGACAAGGATCTGGTCTACACTATAGCAGACGGATTCGCATGCGGTGGCCTGACCATTCGGGGCACCAAGGATCATTTGAAGAGAATGATCCATTTAGTTGATGATGGACAGGCGTCTTCCAACGGGACATTCCCAGATGTCCTCATCACTGAGAAGGATCGGTGCAAAGTTCGCCGACCGCATGACGACCTAATCGTCATTGAATGTAAGGTCGCCAACCAGCTGGTTGGCCGGATCCTAATACACACGAGTAGCTCCTCTATAATTACAAGCGGGACAATCTGCGCGACGTCTCCCATCCATTAGTTGGCTTTGGCGGAGGGGTCGTGCACCCACTCGGACAAATTGATATATCCATCCGGCTGGGAGAGAAGGGAAAAGGGCGGCACTTGGTCGTCCGGTTCCTGGTGGTTAAAGAGCTGACCGCCTACAATATTATTCTTGGCCGACCCACCCTGAACGAGTGCAAGGCAGTCATCATCCCAGCTCTCATGCTTCTCAAGTATGAAAAGGATGATGGCTCTGTTGGCTCCCTTAACGGGAATTAGAATATGGCAAGGGAGTGTTATCTCTCAGACATCAAGCCGACTACTACTGCAGCCAGTCAGCCGAAGGAGCCAATAGACCTTGACGACGTCAAGGACCCTGATTCGCCCCTTCCAGTCGCAAAGAAAAGAAAAACTGAACAGCTGGTGGAGGTGAAGAAAGAGAAGAAATAGCAATCACTGACCGGGGAACGATCAGATGATCTCCGTCCCCAGCCGGCTATTGAGCATGTTGATATTCCTTTGGACGACAACCGTCCAGAGCGAACTGTTAAGGTGGGGACAGTTGCCTTTGAAAGGCTTGGTGTAGACTTGCACCATCTGCTCAAAGAATTCAAAGACATTTTTTCCTTTAAAGTGGAAGAAATGTCAGGCATCAGCCCGAATCTCGTTGTCCACAAACTCGTCGTGGATCCAAAAAAGAAGCTCATTCGGCAAAAGAAAAGAAATCATGGCGAGGAAAGAAGTCAGGCGGCAGCTGCCAAGGTCAAAAAGCTGTTAGATGCCGGGTTCATTCGGCCATGTAACTTCCTTGATTGGGTTGCGAATGTGGTGCTTGTAAAGAAGCCGAATGGTACTTGGCGCATGTGTGTTGACTACACTGACTTGAACAAGGCATGTCCAAAGGACAGTTACCCGCTTCCAAAGATTGACAGCCTTGTCGACTCTACAGCCGGGCATGCCTTGATGAGTTTTATGGATGCCTACTCCGGCATCCATCAGATACCCCTGTGGAAAAAAGATCAAGAGAAGACGGCCTTCGTCACTGATCAGGGGTTATTCTGCTATACGGTAATGCCGTTTGACTTGAAGAATGCGTCGGCTAATTTCCAATGGATGATTAATACAGTCTTCATTAATCAGATTGGGAGGAATGTAGAGGCGTACATTTATGACATGATAGTATAATCCAAGCTACAGGCGGATCACCTTGATGATCTCCGAGAAACCTTCACCACACTTAGGCGGCATAAGGTCATGTTAAATCCCAAAAAATGTGTTTTTGGTGTTGAGTCTGGGAAGTTTCTCAGATTACTGATTGATCAAAGGGGGATAGAGTCTAACCCTGAAAAATATACAGGCGGTGATTGACATGAAGTCACCCCGCTCTGTCAAGGAAGCTCAAAGGCTTACCGGTTGTCTGGCTGCACTTGGGATATTTCTCAACCGGTCAGGTGACAAGTGCCTTTACTTCTTCAAGGCAATCAGGAAGAACACTAGATTTGAATGGGGAGATGATGCTGAGGCGGCCTTTCAGAAGCTAAAAAAACATTTACACTCTTTGCCGAGGCTTGTTATCCCTCTGCCAAAGGAGACGCTTTACATGTACCTAGCTATCTCAAATCATTCCCTCAGTGCCGTTCTCCTTGCTGAGAGAGACGATATTCAGCTCCCGGTTTATTTCATTAGCCATGTACTCAGAAATGCTGAACTCCGGTACCCCATGGTTGAAAATTTTGGCCTTGCTCTTTACATGGCTATTAAGAAGTTGAAACCATACTTCTTGGCACATCCGGTGGTGATCTACACAGATCAACCCCTCAAGCGGCAAATGACAACTCTAGACTCATCCGGTAGAATGCTCAAATGGGCTATTGAAATGCAAAGTCTTGAAATCACTTACGAACCAAGGAAGGCAATGAAGGGTCAGGCATTTTCCGACTTCGTTGTCGAAATGACAAGGCCGGTTGCTCCGGACAATCTTGATCAGGTTTGGAAGGTGCATGTAGACAGGAGCTCTACTATGAACGGTTGTGGTGCAGGTATTATCTGTCAATCTCCGAAAAGAGATAAATATGAATATGCACTGCGGTTCAAGTTCCAAGCCTTAAATAATGAGGCAGAATATGAAGCCCTGCTAGCCGGTATCCGCATGTGTAAGGCGGCAGGGGCAACAAAAATTGACGCCTGCTCTAATTCTCAATTGGTCGTTAGCCAATACCATGGTGAGTATGAAGCCACCCATCCGGCTATGATCAAATATTTGCAGGCGGTCAAGGCTGAAGCTGGGACACTTGAACAATTTCATCTAAGTTAAGTGCCCCGGTCTGAAAACAACTAGGCGGATGCTCTGTCAAAATTGGGATCCTCCGCCTCCTGTGATACGCCTCGGTCAGTCTTTTGGGAAGTGATGGAAAAACGAAGCATATCTGATGATGAACCCATTGGAGTGTTGGACCGAAGTTCTACTTGGATGGATGGCATCCGGGCATATCTGACAGACGGCACGCTCCCTGATTCACCCTAGGATGCGGCCGTGCTGAAGAAACGTGCTGCAAACTTTGAGATAAGAGAAGGAGAGCTCTTCAAGGCGGGGTTTCTGAAGCCTCTATTGAAGTGTGTTACCCTAGAAAAGGGGAGAGAAGTTCTCGAAGAATTGCATGCGGGATACTGCGCCTCTCATGCAGGCGGCAGGTCCTTAGACGTCAGGGCCAAGTGGCACTATTTCTGGCCCACTCTTAAGTCAGATGCCATGGAGTTTGTTAAAAAATGTGATAAGTGTCAGAGATTTGGCAAGCTAATCCATCCCCCGTTCTACTGATTTGACGGCAATCCACAGCCCAATCCCGTTTGCTAAATAGGGCATGGACATTCTAGGTCTTTATACGCCTGCACCAGGCGGAAAGCGCTACAGTCTCGTGGTTGTGGATTATTTTACCAAGTGGGTGGAAGTAGAGGCGGTCAAAGGCATCAAGACAAAGGATGTCATCTCCTTCATATGGAAGAACATTATCACCCGATTTGGGGTACCCATGTCTATGGTGTTTGATAATAGACCCCAATTCGAGACGCCTCAGCTTAAAACTTGGTCAGGAGATCAAGGGATCTCACATTATTTTATATCAGTCGGCCGACCCCAAGCAAACGGCCAAGTTGAAGCCTTCAACAAACTCATCTTAGACGACATCAAAAAGAAAATTGAATGAGCCGGTGGTTTATTGGCTGAAGAGTTAATTCATGTCCTATAGGCCATCCGGACAACAGAAAGGGGGCAACCGGTGAAACCCCATTTCTCATGGTTTATGGTGCTGAATCCGTCTTGCTCATCGAGCATTATGAGCCGACTCTACGAGTCATACTATACGATGAAGAGGCAACTGGGAGGTCATGCGGCTTGCATTGGACTCACTCCCGGAGCACAGGGGTAATGCCGCCTTGCGTCATGAGATTTACCGCCTGAGAATGACTCGTGCCTATAATAAGAGAGTGCACAAACGGCCCTTGAAAGTTGGGGACTTTGTGTTACCAAAAATGGAGGCAACCGATAGGGCCAATGAACGAGGGAAGCTAACTCTTAATTGGGAAGGCCCCTAACGGATCTATGAGAAAGTGAGAAACGGCACCTACCGGCTGGAAACCCCAGACGGCAGGCGGCTGCCTAGAACTTGGAATGTAGACAATTTGAAAAAGTACTACTTCTGAGACTTATAAATTTTTGTAAATAAAAAGCCCATTAATGAAAAGTTGCTTTTTGTTTCCAATTGCTTTATATATACATCCGCAACAATCTACTACCGACTGTGGAAATCATAGATGGTCTATTGAATAAATAATCTAGGATAAATACCTAGCGGCTAACCTGAAACTGAGGCCAATGGCCGGATGCAAATTTATTTTATAAATTCGTCTGCTCCAATATGAGTATGGCGTCCGGCGACGCCCCTCCGGGTGTTATCGTCGCAGAGGGCATTCTATCGTTTGCTCTACCAGCATATGCAGACGGCAAAGATTAAACGACCTAATTGGTTAACTCATAGTTGTCTGACCAAAATAGTCTAAAATAATGATTAAGCTTAAAACCGGATGTCAAGTTACATCAACCGGTTAATTACTGAAGTTCTCTGTTAGACTATTCAACGAAGTTATACAGGTCACCCCAATGGGACAGACGAATCAGGTGCAATGGATTGTAGGCACCCCTGACGACCTTTAAGCCGTCTGAGGACCATCAAGCAAGCGAACAATATGTTCCCTATTCCATTAACTGCCAGGCGGAAATTTCCCGTCTGGCTCACAAAGAAATGATGTGAATGCAACAAAAGGGGAAAATAAGGCTTTGATCCAGCCTACTCCCCGGTTGGGTAAAACGGCTAATAAATGATTATGTGGACGGTTGTGTATTTGGTTTGGGGCAATCACTACTGTGATTGATTGACTTAGGAACATTCCATACTCTTTAAAGTATCGAACATTCCAAAGCCAATCAATCAAAGTACTGAAACCAATCACACAGCCGCCAGGTGCAAGAGTAGCCGGTACACTATTTGAATTGTTGAATTGCTGCATACTCTAAAAAGTTAGGATAAAATTCAAAAATCAAAATCAAATTTGCAGAATTAAAGTGCAGAAATTGAAACAAAATCATCAAATTCAGCAAGCCGACTCAGTCGGCAAACTTCATTCAAGCTGATAAAAACCGGATAGTAGTGTTAACGGGATAACATCCGGGATAGAAAATTAAAATTGTCACCCGACACCTTAGTCGGTAAAAATATACAAATACTCGGCACACAGGCAGGAAAAGCTAAAAATTTGGCATATTGCCGCAGGAAATTCAAGGCTGGGTCGCCTGGTCCTCCCCTTTGGGATTCTCCCCGTCAGATTGGAGTTCAATGGCTTCTCCTTCTTCGGGGAGCTCCTTGGCAAGCTCCTCAAGTTCTCTATTTGCCCAGGCCTCGAAGGACTCGGGCTCCAACTCTCCTTTCTCTCTTAAATACACCACATTTTCAGCATTGAAAAGCCAGAGCCCACATACCATAGTCCTTGTTGGGGTAAAGAGCATTCCAGGCGATTTTCATCCGGGAGTCGGAGTCCGCTTCATTTTCAGCAATCAGGCGGTCTTGCTCCGCCTCGATTGTTGCCTTGATATTCAATAGACTCGCTCCGCATCCTTCTTCAGCTTCTCAACCTCCGCCTTGAGATTTACATTCTCCCGGGAGGCACCCTGCAAGTCCTTGAGGTCTTCCTCTGCCTTCTTGAGGTTGGTTTCAGCCGTGTTGGCCTTCTCCTTGGCCTCATCCAAGGCTTTTTGAAGACCCCTGATCTGATCCGCCTGTTGCATCAATTCGGCTTTAGTTTCAAGTTCATTAATTGTACATTGATATTCAGCAACATCTTGAGAATCCCTACCTGATCTAATGGCTCTCTTTACCTCCTTCCTCTTCTGGGCAAATGGTCGTTTGAGTCCATCAACCCTGAGCATGGCCTGCAGACATAAACGGTGTTAATCATGCGGGATATATTGTACTTAGTTCCAGAAAAAGGGAATTAGGTATACCTCAGAAAAGAGTGGAGTGATCTGTTCAACATTGAACGCCTTAATGCCCGGGATGGCATCCTTCTCCTTCTTAGGGACGACCGCCAGCATGAACCGGGCATGCGCCTGGACGTCCGGCCATCAGGGGGATTGATCTGCACCATATGTGAAAAGGGGTGAGTGAGCTATATAGGCGGCACCAGCTTGATGCTAACTATCGGACGAAGAAGTCTGTTGAGAGTGAGATTTCACTCGCAACGGCCATCCCAGCTCAGGCGGAGATTCGAAGGGATTGTATTTACCTTCAGGAGCTTGTGGGATTGCACCACCCACAGGCGCAGAGAGGCCGGATGGGACCATATCAAAGCCCACTCCAAACCTCCGATGGTAACATTTCTCCCCCCGATGCGGAGGCGGTTCCTCTCATAAGAGCCTTCCGGGCCCATCTTACCTGAAGCAGCTTTGGCGGACTTCGCAGGCTTAGTTGGGGTGGAGGCGGTCTCATCCCGTTCCCATTTGAATAGGTTCTTAGTAAAGGACCTAGGTGCCTCTCCACCCTGCAATTAAAGAAGTATTAAATATACAACCGGCGATGCCTGTTGGAAAAACAGTGCAAGGAGCTAGACGGTTCTTTACCTCAGCCTTCAGCTTGGCGGCCTTAGCCTCCGCCAGGTCTCTCCAGATTTGTGCAGAGGACCGCTTGGGAGTCTTCTCGTCAGCTACCATGTTCAAAGCTTCTTCTGCAAAAATAATGAACACATGATTAGTGCAAAATCATAATTGGCTAACAATAGTACAAGCGGAATTAAACCGGATGTATATCAAACATACGCTTTGGAATCATCGTGCTAAGCCCAAAGGCGGATAAGAACGCCTCATCTCTAAACCATGCGCACATGGGAATCTAATTATTAGGGACCTTTATTACGTCCCCGGTTGAGAGTGTCTCCGGATGGAGCTCAAAAAATTTGGTTTCCATGATAGCGTTATAGTCATCCCTTGGTATCCGGGGAAGGGCACATTTGCGACCTAGTAGGTCGGGCTTTTTATTATACCGGCGCAGCTCCTAGTTCTCTCAATGGGTTGGGGCAGACAACAGGTAGAAACGGGTCTTCCAACCGTCATATTTGGACACCTTGTCCAATGTCATTTGATACTGAGGGAGGGTGGTCAAGGTGTACTACGCCCTCCAACCGCCTGGGTTACGGCTGAGATAGTGCATGTGTGCAAAAGCCTTCCAGCTGGGATTCAAATTTTGCATCTCACAGGCGGCAACATATCCTAGAATGTTAGCCCATGAATTTGGGGAAAGCTGCCAGACGCCCAGGCCATAACCCCTAAGTATGGCTCTCACAGCATGGTGAAGCGGGAACCGGAGGCCTGCCAGGAATGCCGCCTCATAGCATCCAAAGTAGGCATTAGCATTCTCCTGGTCATCTTTCCAAGAGATGGTGCCTAGCTCAGGCGGCACCTGGACAGTATATCCATTCCCCAGAGGCCGCTTCTTTACAAAGCTTTCAATGCCCTGTAGCATTGCCCACCTGTCTTTGGCGGAGATATGGATCTGAAAGGGGTCATCCTTTGCTTCCCATTTTTTCCTGTCTTCGGCCTCACTATCCTCAAGCAAGGAAAGAGGGGCATCACTATCATCCTCAGGGCTAGACCCTGAGGCGGAGCTTTCACTGTCTCCCTCGTCGCCGGCTGACCCCGACACAGACTCTTCCCCGTCTCTATCTTCGGGGACAGTTTCATCAAGGTCCATTTGGGAGACGGCTTCCTCTCCGTCTCTACCCTCATCGTATAAGATTGTGTCACTTGGGGTTCTAGGAATCCCAGACGGGTAATATTCCCCTGAGCCTTCATTGCTCTCTAACCCCTCAACCGGGGTTACCTCATTAGACGGCACTTCCAAAGTACCGTTTCTTCGACGCCATCTGGTGGTTTCCCAATGACCCTATAAATAGGATTAGGTCAGAGTGACCTAATCAGGGGTACGTTTCCCAATGACCCTATAAATAGGGAGATTCCCCCATTTTCGGGGCATCTACAATTTATTACAGCATACCCTACATTCTCTTACATCAGAGAAACACCTGATCTCGGAATCCGAGAAGATCTCATTTCATTTTCCGCACCTTCTCCTACTCATATTCAAGTACTAACTTGACCGTCGGAGGCGGAGCTCCCATCACCCGGAGTCTCCGTTGTTTTGCAGGTACAGGCCGCGTGCAACCAGTCTTCGAGGCGTAACTCTCCGAGGGACAAAAACACCCAAAATAAAGTCCACTAAGTTAATACCTCCCTATTCTGTGTACCTCTGTTTATTCTTAAATAATGGCAAGGACTCCCTCCTTTCCTGAAAGTTCGACTCACTTTGCATTTGCAAATCTTCAATACACATCTTTGACCATTAATAACTTCGACGATTTACAAGTAAAATTTTTAAAAAGTTGATATTTGAAAATTTGATTATAAGGGGAATCTAATAAGATCAAAATTGTTAAATTATTTTGATTATATAAATCATAAAATGTAGTCAAAGTTATTTTATTCTGACCAAATGAATAGTAAATGAGTCGAACTTTAAGGAACAAAGGTAGTATATATATTGGATATTTTAATTAAACAAAATTATATTTCCAAATTATATTTATTAAAAGGACGAAAATCCTATAATTAGCTAATGATTTTGGATTTTCTAAGTGTAGAAATTTGATTTTTCTTAGTTTATTTTTAGGGAAAACGTTAGCAGGATTTTATTCCAAATCAAGATCCACAAGAGTCAAAAGACTTTGCGAAATGTTACCAATATAAATGAGTTCATCACTACTACAGGTATCCCATCGTGCCATGAGATGGGCTACCGTATTAGCTGCTCTACGTATATGAGAAATACTAAAAACATGAAAAGACTTGGCAAGACTTTGCAAACTGTTACCAATACAAATGAGTTCATCACTACTACAGGTATCCCATCGTGCCATGAGATGGGCTACTGTATTACCTGCTCTATGTATATGAGAAATACTAAAAACATGAAAAGACTTGGCAAGACGATCTATATCATCATAGATCGGCCAAATAGGAGAAATCCCTTTTTTGCCTGCCCGACATTGTTCACAACCTTCTCTACATCACTTTCAATCCACACTCATGAGTGACCAAGCCTTACAGCCACTTGACACCCTCGATCAGAAAAGAATCAATAAAAAAAGAAAGAATCAGAATTGATCGATGTTGTTTACTAGTTGGCATGCTGAATCGCATACATAATGGGGCGAATAAAAAACTACTCGAATAAAAGGCAGAATTAAATATAATGAAAATTAAAATTGTTTTGTCTCCCGGGCTTTTTCCGGCCATGAATGAAACAATTTAGGTGAGTTATCGAAATGAACTGCAACAGCTTCTGCATATTCCACCTCCAAATTAGCAAGAAACCTCTTGACAGCAACCTATAATATGCAACTAGCAGCGTCCCCAATAACCACCCCCAATCCAACAGCATTCCCTAAGCTAACGTGAGCATCAACATTTAGTTTAAGTACATCAGATGTGGGGCAAACCCACCTGGTAACAGCAGCAGCATGAGTAGCAGTAGGTGTTTTGAACACCTTCTTATCATAGTTCATATACTCACAAACCATGCGAAGGAACCCATCAGCAATAAAATCGACCTCCATAGATGTGTCAGCATACACCCTCTTATTCCTGCAGAACCAGACCACCTGCGCAAATTGATAGTATCTTCCTAAGCTTCACCTTGTTAGCCTACTCATTTATCCAGAGCGGCCATTTTGAGAAAGGAGCATGTCTGGGGGAATCATGAATAATAGCAGCAAGGTCGTACTTTCCCCATACATGTATAATCTCTCTACACCCAAATAGTGCATGAGAAATAGTCTCAGTAGCAACACCACACCCACCACACATCCCATCATGTGCAATATGCCTTCTGTAAAGTTTAGCCTTTACAACCATGCTGCCCTTACACACATTCCACACAAAGTGACGTAATTTAGGAGGACCATCAATTCCTCAAGCAACACGCCACACCATCTAATCAGGGGAGTTAGCACCATTATTCGTTGTATTAATCGTGCTCAATTTTCTTAGTTAATTAAGTTTAGGTTGATATTTTCTAATTTATTGTTTTCTACAAAATATATTATTTACACAATCATTTTTAATCCTTAAAATCTAGCAAAATATTTCCTAAACACTAGCAAAGAGGTTTAAAAATATGATCATGAATAGGCTCAATATTTTCGGCCAGCGTATATTAATTTTGGGTTAATTATTTGTTAATTTTGTATTTTAATTATCTTCCTTAAATTCTTTATTTCCTTAATTCCTTTTTCCCATCTCACAAAGATTTGATCATGGAATTTATTTGCTTTAAATCTTCCTTGATTATTCTCCTAGCAAGCTTTTCATGATCAAGCTACTTAGCTTAATTCTTTATTTCTCAATCACCATAAACTAAACCTTCCTTAATTTTAAACTCTGTTTTCCAAGCAATGCCTTAAACCAAAATTACCATAATTCTTCTTACAAAATCTTCCCTTAATTCTTTCATTCATGAGCTTATAAATACCCCCTCATACCTCTCATATTCTTCACACCAAAACCCAAGCAATTCTCTTCTTCTTGCTTACTCTTCTCTTCCCTCAACCTTTTCCTACTTTTCTTCTCCTCTTTTCTAAAAGAAAGCCCGTATACCTTTGGAGCCAATTGTCGAGCACTTCTGGTCAATTTTGGGGTTTTTATATTTCACAGAAGATTGTTGTTCCTCTCAAAAAAATCCTTGAGGTTAGGCTTAAGAATCACCCAATTCGAAGTTATATATTGAAGGAGTTATAGCCTCTACATCTGTTTGGTACATGTCACAAATTAAGTCATAAACAAGTTATTATTACTACTTACAATATCCTTGGTCTCCAAGGCATAAGACCCTTGGTCTGAAAGGCGTGAAGACCCTTGGCCTCCAAGGTTATTATACTTGCTCTCCAAGGTCAAGGGCTCAAGGCTTACATTTGTAGTATAAATATCCATCATATTCCTCTTGTTTTGAGGATAAGACACACAACTATTAGCTCATAAGTGAGTTTAGCTCTCTTTGAGAATTAGATCCAATATAATCTAGAGAGTCATATCATACTCTTGTACCCTTCGGGTTTGTACTCTCATACCCCTTTTCATATATTGGATAATTAGTACTCGTTGTTGTGGGTTGTTTACCTCATTTGAGGATTTTTCCCACGTTAAATTTGTGTGTCTCTTATTACTCTTCTTGTCCATCTTTTATCTATTTATTTCTCTCTATCATTTTGTGCTTCCGCTTGCGCTCCTAATCCCAACACATATGCCTATTCTTTTTAACGCAAATTCAATTCTCTTTAATCATATTCCTTTATTTTCTTCATGGTTAGCTTTCTAAATTATAAATACCTATTTCAAAGTTATAATTTTATATTAAAGGATTATTTTAAAAGAGTTTTATAGTCCATGCATATTAGATTTGGGTTTATGTCTAAAAATGGTGTAATAACCTTATAGTTATGTTAATTGCAAGTTTTATTCGTGATTGGACTTTGAAAGTGCAAAGTGTTGATTGATACTCGGAATCAAGGTATGTTTAGGTGGCTAGATACCTTTGAAAGTGATTGGTTTGAATAGCATGTTTTATATGATTTTGTTGGTCATTGCATTAAATTGATTTGAATTATGATTTATGAAATAAAGTATGTTTGGAGAAATTATTTTTAATATTTGTTTTAATAAATGTATTTTTGAAGGATTGATTTTAATATAACATGTTTTGAATGGTTTGAATTACTTATCATGTATATATAAAGGGATTGATTTGAAAAGCTTGTTGAATTAAATAAAGGTTTTTCAAGGAAAAGTCATTGATTTTGAAAAGTTATTAAATATGAGATTTAATTCTCAAGTATTTATTAAACAGTTGATTTTGAAAGCATGTTGAATTGAATAAAAAAGAGTTTTGAGTTAACCTATTATAATTGTTGATTTTATTTAAAGAGGAATTTCATGAGAATAATTATTATTAAAGCTTTACAAGCATGATTATTATATTAATCCCACTGTGCGGATTTGGTTGATAAGACTATGGACTTTGTACGAACTAGTCTTTCCTCAAGCATAGCCTTTTAATATAAAGATACTAACTTGGGGATGTACACACTTAGGAGAGGAATTGGATTTTAAAAAGAGGAATTGATTTTATAAATCATTATTATTGAATTCTTGAGTTATTAGAACTATTTTGAGAAGTTTGAGAAATTGGTCTAGAATTATGAGTTTGGAATTATTTAATTAATTTTTGGAATTGGTTTTGAAGCATTTTTGATGATAAATTGAGTTTACATTATCTTGCACTTATCGTACTTAGCATATTTTGCCAATCTGTATTTCCTATATGTTTTAGTTCGCTCTATTTACCTTAATGGTAAGCTGACTATTTTTAGTTGGAGTCATGAATGAGCATATGAGAGTCCCGGGATTTGTTTCACCTATTTTAGGAATGTTGGTTTTGTCTTTATTTTGAGTATTCATATATAACAATGTTACTATTTTTATAAGTGTTAATAAAAGAAAGTTGAGTTTTCCGCTGCAAGTTTTGTTTGAATTAAGTAGTTTGAGTAGCTTTGCGTAATCATGCGGCGGTAATACGCCTATATCTACGGTATAATTATACGTATTATAATTTTATTTTCGTAGAGGGAGATTTGGGAGTGTTACAAAAAAGCATAACCAACTCAATGAGAAGTTGAAGAATGTTTAAACTACACTATTGTAGACAGCTAAAAATGTCTCCCCAAAACCAAACCCGATGATGAACAACCTTTCACCGCCATTATTGGTCGGGTTGAGTATTTAATCTTAGAGTGCTTAAATCCATATTCAATCCCAATACATTTCATAAACCAACCCAATTCTTAGCCCATTTTGCTAAACCATAACTTATTTTCCTCTTTTCGTGTCCACATCACAAAACCAAGAGAAACTGATTTTGTGTCCCTATAATTTTGATCCAAATATTATTTTTTTGGATAGTTCTTTCAATCAGCTTTCCAACGATATATCATAAGCCCAATTCCGATTTAAAACGAAGAAGATATAAGCAAAACACTAAACTCGGCCCAAAACCAACACCCTTTCACTAAAACGGTCATATCTTAAAATCTAGAAATGATTTTGACCTGATTCAAATTGGGTTGGAAAGTAGACTTGATAAGATTTCCAAACATATATTATATTCCTTATTCTAAGTTACTGATCAAATGTTATCATAGTTTTAAAAACGCGTGAAAATAGGAAAATATCGCGCCTCGGTATACACACCGCGTGACGGTGCTGTGCACCGTTTCACGGTGTCCAACACTGTGTCATGGCACACAGGCCATGACACGGCTTTCAATAAGGATTTTTTGCGGCGCCTTTTCACTTCTAGGGTTTCGTGCTTCACCCTACTCTTTTTCTCTATAAATACGAACCTGATTTCCTCAGTTTCGGGGCACCAAAATCATTATCTTTTCCTCTCTTATACACCAAATCATTCTTTTTTTCTCTCTTATGATTTAGCCTAATACTAGCCTTCCCTATTGTCTCTTCATACATCCTTTAAGCACTCCAAGGTGTCCATACAACACCCGAACTTCCATACTTAAAGCAAGGCGTGAAAGGTATAATTGATTGAGGGTTTGGACCAAATCAACTCTCTTTTTATTTAATTTAATTATTTCAATTTGATTTATTTTTTTGAAGTTACTAACAGTTTATTCATGATGTAACAATTCAAGGAAACGCGGAAGTGAGTAATTAATCACTTAATTATTCTTATTTTTATTCTTATTGCTAGTATCATGATTAGGGTTATTATTATAATTTGATTTGGCTAACGATATTATTGTTAAATTGCTTCCGATGTTAATGTTGATTTTATTATATTTTTACTATATTGCATGTTTAAAGGGAATATGTAATTGAAAATCACGCCTAATAAGCTAATTTGGACAACCTTTTTAGGTTCCCTTTTAATCTTGTTGTTTAATTAAGTGATCACAAATATTTTAGAATTATATGTGCATTAATATTCAACCAATTTAGCATAATTATAGTTTGGAGCAAATTGAACTTTGTTTGCATGCCATTGAGATCGTAGGGAATACTTTTCACTATAAGAATCGAATAGAGGCCAATACGGGCGAATGTGACTCCATGACTCACTTCGTACCATCATCCCCGATCCTCCTTTCGTGGTTCCGAACCATATGGAGTTAGTAATCTCATGGATTAGGAATGGGGTGTAACCTTCACGGGTCAATCTTTGTTGTCTATCGTTGTCCCTTATCGTGGATGCCTTATAATGATCCGTGAACGGTTTACAAGTTCCTTAAAAATTTATTGGCGGCTCCCTACTTTGATTTGTCCCTAATCATGTCCCTAATCGTATGTCAATTCCCACTTCCTATGAGTTCCAAGCATATTCACACATGCTTAACGTAGGCACACTTTAAACGACGCCTACAACTATGTTGTGGGATTACATAAGTAAAACAAAGGGAAGACATTCCTCTAGGATACTACCCTAGAATAGATAATATGACAAGATCTGATCTCGTGCTAATCCGCCCCCTGTAGCCCTCCCCTACGCCATCCTCGACATCCCATTCCCTCCCTACCTTGACTCCAACCCCCATGAAAAACCCTTAAAACCCTCTCCACCACCCTCAAAACCCCAATTGCCACCTTCCCCACCCTTAAAACCTTAGCGACTAGGGTTTTCAAGGGTGATGGGAGTAGGGATGTCAATGATGGGGTGGGGCGGGGCCGATGTTAGTTTTCCCATTCCCATTTTTCCCTAACATTCTAATCTCAATCCCCATCCCCGCGGAAAATCCAAAATCCCTTCCCATCCCGCCTTGCGTGCATACAATTCCAAAACCATTACTGCCCTTCTCCCACTTGTATATCAACACCCACCTAATCCCCAACTTATCCCCGCCTTCCAAATACAACAATATATAGTACATAATATAGATGAAAAAAAAAAACATCATTGTTAATATTACACTTGTTTTTTGTATAAATTTATTACAAAGTATTATGTTTGCTACTTCTTTTTTTAGGGAATTATGTTTACTATTTTATTTACATAACTAGGTTAGTCCTGTGCGATGCACGATTTTAATGATAAAAATTTCACTTGTAAGTGTGTAACATAAATATTTTAAGCAAAATAAAATAAACTGTAATCCCTCTCGTTAAATTTATTAAGCTAAAATGAAGGACATAAATATTCTAATTCACTTCATAGCTATAATAAAATTTTAAAAATGTTAGTTTGACCTTGAAAAATTAAAAATAAAAAATAATGTCAACAATAATTTTGGAGGGAAAATTTTGTATAAGAAATTGCCACATGGATAATTATGATGTCAGCGGTAATTAATTTAGTATTAGTTATAGTTTTTTATAAAATTAGTATTTTTTTTAAAAAAAATTATAGATGTAGGTATGGGGTAGATATGAGCACGGGTACAAATTGGGGCGGGTGGGGTAGGGCAGGGCGGGGATGGGGTGGGTACAACCCAAAATCCACCCCGCCCCATCACCCATGGCGAGTATGATTTTTGTCCTCATTCGCGGCCCACCACCCGCCAAATCGGGACCCATCCTCGTCCCATTAGGGCAGGTCTCCCTCTATCATCCCTAAGAGGGAAGGCTGATAAAGGATTTTGAGGATGGTGGTTAATTACAAGGGGCAAAGAGGGGTAACGGCAGGGGTGGGGGAGGGGTGGCCGGCTAACCGGGGCTGAGTTGGGCGCTAGCATTGGATGGTTTGGAGGGGGCTGCCTAATGGTGGAGGGGTGGGGATGCTAGAGGGCTGGGTGTGGTAGAAGGGTGGCCGTCGGTGGGCTGATTTTATTTTATTTTTTTTAAAAAAAAATTGCTAAATGAAATTTCGCGTTGTAAAGATTGAATTTTTACCCCGAAATTCATACTTCTTTAAAATGTTAGCTAATACAGTCACTTCTTGATCATTTGCTCGAGTAATGATGATGCTATAGTTTGCAAAAAAAAATAATTGAGTATTTGTTGGAGCTCCTCTAGCAATAGAAACACCGTGGAATAGAAAATAAGTGAGTAAGCGATGGTACGTGAGACTGGATGAGGAATAGAGAAGTACAATAAAATTCTTTGTTTGCATGTCAAGATATATCTCGATTTATGTGGTATAATTTTCAAATAAAAAAAAAGATACCTTACAAGTGAAGGTTAAAGTTGAAGCACATTGGTCAACTCTCAAATTAAAGTCCCTTGTCACAACCTTAATCGCATAAAAGATCCTAATTTACCACCTTTTTGTTAAAAGATCTTTTCTTACAAAATGGACTATATAAAAGATTCTTTTTGATAGATTACCTAAAAGTAATTGAACAAGGTTTGCTTTCACTAAGACTACATAAACCATACCTAAAAGTAATAAGGGTTTATGGCATGCTTACCTTCAACAAATATCCAACTAAGCTTAAAAAACATCAATGGCAACATGCTAGTTGTCTAATTACTAGCCCTTTTCTTATCGAGAACAATTCAATAAGCATTGTGAAATCAATAATATGCACCATTTGTTGTTTCATGATTATCGGTACACAACTATAATCATTACGGAGTAATATTTATAAAGTTCGATATTTTAAAAACATATATCCAAATGAATCTTTTTTTTTTCCCAAATGAGAAGCTCTTTTACCATTTCCACTTACAACAAACATAAGGGTATTAGAGTAAGATAAACTAAGATCTTACTAACTCATCGCACTTAATCACAAATGTGTTGCTTATAACACCATTCAGAAGCTGAGATTTGGTGCCTTAAACAGCATTGCTACTTCAACAAAGGATTGTGTAAGTGTGCGTGTTACAGTGCTCGGGTTGGGAGAGGGAGGGAGCCGGGGGGGGGGGGGGGGGGAGGGGATGGAGAATCAAAAAAACCTCAGTTCAAAGTTCTAATATCAACAGATGCAAGCTTGTTCTGGATTACAAGAAATACAAAAATATAGGGAGAAATACACCGTCAACAAAATCATACACACTGTCCGAAACTCCGAATATTAATATTAACTACAGAAACTGATCTCATTTATAAACAAGAAATGACTATACACAAAAATAATAGTAGTAATTTAATCTTGTTCAAGAAAAAATAAATCATCAAAACTTCTCAGCCATTATAGCCCATCACATCTCACCTAATGCTTTTTTAATATCACCCTGCAGAACAAGAGGTCAAAGAAGAACATTCAGATTTCTGGAAATATAGCAAGGAGAGTGCGAGATTAGAGATGAGGAAGACTGGAAGAGCCTTAAGTACCTCGATGGAAAGCGGAGGAGTTGTTGTACCATATCGTTTGATGACTTTTCCATCCTTGCCAACGAGGAACTTTGTAAAGTTCCATTTGACACTGCTTCCGAAAAGAGATGAACGCTTACTTGATTTAAGGAATTTGTACACAGGTGCTGTCTTCGGTCCATTGACGCATACCTGTTACAACAAATTCAAATACAAACATTTGGGAAGTGGCAGAAATGTGATATTAGTGCTATAGCTGGAAACAGACAGATAAATAATTATGCACAAATCCACCAGTAACCAGGTCAGCTTCAGCTCTTGTTAGTGTAATGGCAGTTCAAGGAATACCACTAGACAAGAGTTATTTCTGTAATCTCTACTTTTCTTTTCTCACCCACCTTTTGTTTGCTTCATCTTGTTTAAATAGCTGTGTTCGAAAATTGTCTTCTGTCACTTGGGTTCCCCCCACCCCACTAGGTCAAGCAGCACACAAAGGGGTGGGTGTGTTCAAGTAAATTTTTAAATGCAAACATCCTAAAGAACTGATGCGATTTGCTCCCTGACTATAGATAAGAGAGGTGCATACGAGAAAAAGATAAGAGAGGTGCACTAGTTGCTCATGCCCACTAATAGACCCACGGCAGTGAACTATCAACTTAACACACCCTTCACTGGTTCAAACCCCCCCCCCCCCCCCACCCCACCACAAAACAAAAAAAAAAAATCGGGCCAGTGGGAGCAAATATGCAAATGTGCATGATCAAAGTGGCAAAATCATAAAGTGTTTATATGCCAAGAAATTATGGTATAAGTAGGGAATGTGAATAGTTTACAAAGTAAAAGTGGACTATTTAAATCATACAGGCTTTCTTAACAGCTGTTGTTCAGGTAGCTTGTTCAGATCTATTTACAGTGAGTCAGAAACCTAAGACCTGTCAACCAGAGAATATTCGAATGGAATTCCATTTGACTGTTCACAATATTCTAATCTGATTGTTGCTGTTATTTTTCAAATAATAAGATGCTGATAAATGGCAGCTGCAGGCCAGCTGCTGGTCTGGGGCTGAGGAAATTCTTGATTTATTATTTTTTTTTTTTCTTTAGTGGGTTGAAATTCACACAACTGTTGAAATGGGGCAGTTTGGGATGCAAAAATAGACAGACATGAAGTTGTTGTTAATAGAATTTGTATAGATGTATATCATAGGATTTGTAGTGTTAGTTCTAGCAAAGTTAAGGCTAGGGATCTAACTTGGTTAAGGGGCTTATGCCTAGGGGTTTAGAAACCTCAGTGTAAATCTTTTTGATGATTAATAAAATCTTTGCCTTATCTCAAAAAAAAAAAAAAAAAAAATCTCACTTTTAAATCAAATTTCTTTTCAAGAAGAGAAGCTTAATACAACTGCTAGATAAGCAAGCCAGTGACCAAGTCGTACTTAACACTACTTTCATTCCCTGTCGTCAAGCAAATCCATTTTACTTTGAAATAGTTCTTTGGGCATAATCCCTCAAAAAGTAGGAGGCTCTGGTTTTGATAGCCCTCTAAGATATGAATTAATTATTAATAAATAAATATAATTAATTAAAAATTAAAGGAAATTTCATCATTTAAAAGACAAGAAAATTTCTAAACCTAAACTAATAATAATTTTTTTCCCCTCATTCGATATCAGTTAGATAGGATACACTACCATAAAAAATCCACAAAGACGCAGAGGACACCATATGGTCTCTATTGTCTATCACACAAAACCTGCCAACTACAAGTTAAGCCCATGAAATCCAATTATGCCTTTTCAACCACAAAGCCCAAAAATGGATAAAATCTAATCATTCCTTTTCAGCCACAAAACTATCAGTGAGAAATATCCAATCTTTCCTTTTCAACCACAAAGCCATAAATGCTCTCCACCCTCATACTTCCACACAATATCATACCAGCAAATGCTTCATGAAAGACCCTAACCACACCCATCAGATCCCAACATATTTCATAATAAGAAACTAATCTACAATACAATATTATACTGCTCCCAGATTCCTCACCAATGGCAAGAAAATATGAAACCCAAAATTTTCACTGTTAGGTACATAGCACTAACATCAGAAATTTGACACATAGGGTCTAAAGTCTAGCATGTATTGAGCCATACTGAACATGCAGTCAATAAAATTGTCTTAATTTGCCTTAGAGACCTTTGCTTTCCAACTAAGTGATAAAAGACGAAGTATATTTTGTAAGGTGTTGTATGAAAGAGTACTCAAAGAATTTTAGAAAAAGGAAAAATCGTCGAACACTCCTAAGAAATTTGTAAGCCACCCTAAAAATAAATAAAAAAAATCAATGCCTACTCCTGGCCAAAACTAAAAAGGAAGTTACAATCAGAACACACTGCACAGTAGGAAGCTGAAAGACAACAAAAAGAAATGTAAAAAAACCATGGATTTCTCAATCAATCAATCAAAGCCTTAATCTCATAAGTGGGAATATGACCAAGGGATAATTGAACAAAAACACCTAAACATAAATGCAAAAGCATCATATTTGTTGCTTCTAAAGACTAGTTACCAAAAGGGAACTTGATTCAATGTAGAATGAGCAAATATATATAGCAACCAAGAAAATGTTCCAAAGCCATATAACAGCGACATAGTTCTCCTCACAGAGCCTAGATCTCTTTTGTCCCATTACTATAAATCATCTCTTGTATCCTCCCTATTCTAGATAAAATAAAGTCTCTTATAACCCTTATAGAAAGATTTAGCAAGAGGAAGCCAACATAAAGACATACTTCAAAAGAAATCCATAACAGATGACATGTGTTGAAGGTATATTATTACTAAACGTGAAAAAGGCCACACATCAATAAAAATCCGCACAAGATTATAAACTAAGGAATGCTCAATGAGGACAAGTATACATTCCATAAAAATGAAACTCCCAGCAAAAAAACTGCAAACTTACCTTTTGAAAAATGGGATACTCAGCACTGAATCTTGTACAAGCAAAATTTGCAGCATCTTCACTTGTCCCAGGTTCTTGCTTTAGAAATTGATTGCAAGGAAAAGCCAAGACTTCAAAACCTGAGATACCAGATGCAAAATAACTTTTTTCAATTAAAAAAAAGGGGGACAAAAAGGTTTCAGTTGAGTATAAAGAGATCGAAATGAGTAAATAACTTCTCTGAATAAAGCACAGTTAGCACACCTAGTTCAATAAAAACTTAAAACAATTTTGATTCACAATCACTCGCCTACCTTTCCTAATATCTCTTTTTGTGTCCCTTCACTCACAAACCTAGCTCTCAGATGAAGAAAGGCATTGACATCTCTTAAAAGTCCGAATTGAAGTGAGTACCAACTACCAAGATACTTAAATGTCATGTTCACTTCAGACATCCCCTTCAAGCTTCAACCAGCCATAATACATACATATAAGACCCTTCATTGCTAATAGAGAAAATTCGTTTTGGACAATACATTTGTGATGAGACTTTGATTTTTTTTTTTTTTTTTTTTTTTTTTTTTATGAATTATTAGTGTGACAATCCAATAATGCAAAGCATGTATTCAATGCACTGTGTCATCCTAGAAAAATCAGTCATTTCATTCTTCATTGATGAGATTTTTTTATTTTTATGAATAATTAGTGTGACAATCCAATAATGCAAAGCATGTATTCAATTCATTGTCATCCTAGAAAGATCAGTCATTTCATTCTTCATCAGAACTCCGCCAGTGGGTTTTCCGCTGCAGGCTTAATGAGGAGGGTTACGGTAGGCCAGTGACATCCAGTGTAAAACTTTGTCATATCGCTTGACATGAGCCACAATGATTGAGAGTAGTACTAAGATGGCTAACCTCCTGGGAAGTCCTCATGTTGGATTAAGGCGTTCAAGCAAAAGAAGAAGATGAAACTCATGAAAGTTTAAGTTCTTTTAAATTCTAAGTTCTAGCAACAAGTTCCAAAGATTCCTGGATCACCACCATGGTTATGAAGGAAACAATTGAGTCAATAACGTGTATCAGACAAAAGAGTCCAGCATATGCCTAGAATCAACAGTAATCCATAAGAAATCAACAGGTAAACAATGATAAAAACACAACAATTTACACTGTATTTGCAACATAAGAAAAGAAAATATATTATTAAAGGTAAATATGGATATGGTATTATGATTAAGAACTATTAGACTCCAATGTCCGACACAAATCTTTGTCTAACATTAATCCAGTAGTAAACAAGTCTACCAACATTATTACTTATTCATAATTCCCATCCCATTTCCAAAAACCATGGATTTAAAAAGAGCCATCTCCTGAACCCTTCTGCCATCTCGCAAATTGTATCGCCAATAGAATCATTATAATCTCTCATTAGTCATACACAACAAATAACCCCCAATCTTTTTCTCAAATAACCTCCTGCTCCCAGAACCATCACAAAATAATTTTCTAAATTTGGTCATTTTCTCGATATCTCACACTAATTTCACTAATTATAGTTTTAACTTCACAAACAAATCAACGAAGACACTCACAATTTTATCATACAACATAACAACCCAAAAACAAAAACAAAAACAAAAACAAAAAAGCAAAAATCTTACCATTATCCCTGTATTTCTGGTACAATTCTGTCAACTGGGTATAATTTACATTGGTAAACCCACTGCATACACCAACAACAACAACAAAAACACAAATTCTTACACTATAAACAACCAAAATATAATATATTCAAAAATTAACAAACCAATTTAAATCAATGAAAAATAGGATTACCATTTTGAAGCAACGTTGACAACCAAAAGAACTTTCCCTTTATACATACATAGATCAACGTCCTTCCCCCTATTATCCTGTTCACACAATTGAAATTATAATAAATACCTACATCCTAATTTTGGATTTTTCTAGTGGGATTATACAATTTTTCATATAAATCACCCAAAAAAAAAAAAAAAGACAAAATTTCAATTACCTTAACAGTAAATTCATGGATGGATTGTTGTGGGACTGATTCAACAGCACCCATTTGAGTGGAAAATGAAATAAAATTAAACAAAAAAATAAAAAAAAAATTAAAGTCCCTTTTATCTGTAACCTAAGACCGACTAAAGATTGAGTAGATGAAGAAAAATGTATTTGCTTGTGTGTAGGTTGTTAGCTGCCATAAGAAACGCCGCAAACACTGATTTATTTATACACAAGATGGTATTGGGTGGGCCTCCAAGGTAGGGGCATTTTCAATATTATTATTTTCATTGGTAAAAAGGCATTAATTAATAATGTTGGTAGTGGTTGTTCCAACTTAATTAGATTAAATTATTATTATTATTATTATTATTATTATTATTTTTCTTTTTATTGAAAAATACCAAACTACCAACTTGGAAGTCTAATGATAGTATGACATAATGTGTGAGATTTGCTAATGTATAAAATGACAATATTGTACGGAGTAAATTTTTTGAAGTTAAAGTGGAATGATGATGTGAATTGGAGGGAAGGATTGAAAGGGTTGTTGTGGGTGTAAAAATGCAAATAAGTCAATAAAAAAGATTATCGACCTTTGAGCTAGAGACCTTGTTAGTGTATGAGCAATGTATAATTACCAAAATAATAAAGATTAAAGAAAAAGATAAATTATCATTAAAATGAGATCACAAATATAAGTAGGAGGTTTTAGAGAAATAATAGGCTGGCGATTGAATTAGATACATGGAGAAAGAGTTACCTCCATGATTAATTACAATCGGAAAATGGGCAACTACATCAAGAGATAATAGCATACTAATGCTATTGCTAACACTAATCTAGGTTACTAAACCTAAAGTGCTAAAGAACTAAGAATTGTGAAGCTTAAAGAAATGTAAATTGCAATATTGATTTTGATCCCTGATTCTGATGTCTCTTACGGTTTATATAGAGAAATTGGATGGCAATTATGCATTGCAGACTTTGCAGTTATTTCCCACTTTTTAGTGACAGTTATCGGCCTTTTTGCCAACTTTTTCTTTTGACACTTCAAAGAGTTTGAAAAATTGAACATCAACATTTATCTTATTTGTCATGTTTCATGTCTTCCATAATCTTCTACAGTCATTGTCCTTTGAAAGATCGCAAGTCTATGAGCTAATTCATTCACATCCCTCACAACATGAGTGACAACAACTTCCTATCCTAGCTCCTTAGTCATGGTCAAACCATCATTTGATAGCATACAATTCAGCAGCTAGAGAGTTTATCCGTTTTTTGGGATTGCATTTGGCTAAGAACCCCAGGCCACATATCAGGTTTCATTTGAGCATCTTGTTACCCCTTCACCTGCAACAACTTTGCTAAGATGTGCTCCATCAGAGTTCAACTTGAACAAACCATCCTTGGGGAGGGGGGGGGGGGGGGGGGGGGGTACACCAACTCTATTTAGCAGTACTAGACTCTACTTTCTCCCCGCCATTACAATGCCTAATGTGATTAGATAACTGATAATCTTTTTTTTTTCCAAAGATTATCAGTTCTCTAATCACATTATGCAGGGTAAGGGCGAGGAGAAAGTGAGTCCAGTGCTAAATAGAGAACTGATAATCTAAGAAATACTTTCTTTATTTTTTTATACTTGCAACACATCTTTCATCAATAGGTGATCAAAGTAGGTAAACGAATGAATCAAGATATAAAATTTGAACCGTAACTACTTATTATCCCTTTCTTCTTATAGGTGGTAATCTCTCTTAAAATGCGTGTTAAATAAGTAAATAAAAACAAAGGAAGTACTTAATATAAAGAAAGATAGGATTTAAGAATTTATTATCAAAGATGTTCTTATTTCTATGATTTCAATTTCCAAATACGCCACAAAGCCGTAACAAAAATAACTTCTCAGTTATAGCTCAAACTTAAGTTATAATTTAGCCAATCCAACCAAGAGCAATTTATGAAAGGAACAAAATAAAAAATAAATAAAAAAAAAGTAAAAGAAGCTTTGCAGAGGCATATGCAAAAAGCTAGAGATTCAGAGAGAATGGAATGGTCCATACCAAGTACTTTTTTATTTTATTTATACTGTTATTATTAATAAATATACTGTTATTGTTGATTTTATACAGTTATTTTTTATTCTATACTATTATTATTTCAGCGAGATTTTAGAGGAAGAAAGAGGGAAAGAGGAAAGAGTGTTATTATTAATTTTATACTGTTATTATTGATTTTTATACTGTTTTCGTCCCCTTGGTATGGACCATACCGGGTAGCGGCCCATCACGACTTTTCACATTGATTTTCAAGAAGAAAGATTGGTAGGGAATGCAACATTAGGAAGAATAACTACAAAAACATCATTAAAATACCAAGTTTCCTAATATACCTATCCCTCTTATGCCAATTCCAATTACTAATTCCAATTCTTAAGACCAAAGGCCAAAGCTAAAAATTCTCTCTACCTATGAGAATATCTTTCCAAATTTATGAGTGAGAAACTTTCAAATTACAGTTAAAAAAAAGAAGGCTGATCTATCAAAGTATTTCTCAGTAAACTTCAATTCTCCACCCAACCCCTTAATATGTACCCTGAAAACTTACCTTGTAATTGATCAAATCGAACTGATAACATATCCACTCCTATAAAGGGATCTTCGAGCATATATTAAATTTATAAACAAAATTTCTTTACAACTGTGCATATATCGACTGCAAATTGATAAATCAGATATGTATGACAGCAGCCCCAAAAATTCAACACTTTCCTAAGGAGGGCTTCCTTGTATTTCGGCACTAACACTAATGCTAACTCATCTTTGGGAGGAGGATGAACTATGAATGATACATGCTGAGCAGGATCAGATAACAGTCCATACGTCATTGGGCGATACAGTGCAAAGAGTAAAAATCAAATGTGACTGAGATACATGTTTATATACAAGGAAACTAAAGGCCCATCCTTAGTATTTGCAACTTGGAATTATATTGCACATCAAGGAGTCCCTCAATCCTTTGCACAAAAGCCAGATTATCTGGACCAAAAATTTCTGCCTAACCTGAACAACAGAGAAGAAATTTATTATTATAAATTATACAACAGCAAAATGAAAACATGTTAACAATTTGAGCTATGCCAACACTTACAGCCATTGCCAATTAGCTATACTACAATGCTCATCTTGGTCGCCAATAGCCAGGAGCTGCAACAAGAGTCTTTTAATCACCGAACATAGGAAACTAAGAAATAGCAAAATCAAAGCAGGACCAAACACTCAAGTGAAAAATGAAGACATGGCACAAACCTCTTGCGGCCACTGGTATACTACCATCACAAGGCGGTCCACCAGACATGTGATTTCCATGGTGCATTGGACGAGGAGGAAATCCCCACCCATGGTTAGGTGGTCTCATTGGTTCACATGGACCTGAAAATGTTGAACACAAGTTAAGAATCTGGAAATGCATAAATCCCAAAAACAATATTATAGTGTCTTCAAAACAGCAATAATCCGTAGATTATTAAATTTCAAGGTACTATATAAATTGGATGTCTTACTGGGGTATGGAGGTCTAGAATATCCCCAGCTATCTGTCAACTCATGTCTCGGCTGCCTAACATCGTGGTCTCCATAAAATTGGCCACCATCTACACTCTGAGCAAAGCGGGACCGGTCATAGTAGGGTGGGGGTGCAACCTCCCTTTGTGGCCGGACTTGTTGATCTGGCTGAAGGTAAGAAAATTGATTGGATGAGGATGGATATGGTGGCCTGGCATTATAAGCTTTTCCGTACAAATTCCCATCCATCGGTTGAAGATTATTCCCTGGTGCCACATGATTATGCATTACAGGATAGGAATTGTAAGAGCAGCTAGTTGATGTAGGCATTTGCATTGGATGGTGCATTCCGGAAACCGGAGGTCGTGCTGACATTGCTTCTTGCATATTCTGCAACCAAAGAGATACAGGCATCAAATTAAAAATCAATAATCAATAACCAATAACAATAATACATCCATAGAGAAACTTGAAATAAGAGAATAAAATAGATCACTCCTAAGGGTACGTCAATAAGAAGGTTTTGGAGTGCTGAAGGATCCTAAATCTCAGAACCTCATAACCCCAAACACTATAAATCACAAAAGACTGTATTGTAAGGGTCTGCATAAATTACACTCTATCATCCCATTCCCACCCAAACTACACACACAATAAACAAATTATGATATACGTAGTATAACTTTTTAAGGCGAAAAAACCTCATACAAAAATAAAGAAAAGAAAAGAAAATTTCAAAAAAAAAAAAAAAAACTTAGAGGTGAGGGGTGTACACAACCGACCCACCATCAGGTAATAAAAGGAGCACAAAAGGGAGGGGGTAAAATAAAACATCTTAAATTGCATATATAGTTTTAAACTTACATTTCTACCAACATGAAGCTGTGAATCAACATCCATATGAGGCACATTAGAGACATTAGGAGCAAGTGGTGGCGGTGGTGGTGGTGGGGGTGGCGGCGGTGGTGGAAGAGGTGGGAGTGGGGGTGGGGATGAAGGTAAAGGAGGTGCTCGAGGAGGAACATCATGAGGTAATGGTGGAACAAATGAGGTAAATTGCTCTTTACAATTGTGTGCATCAAGAGAAGTATCCGTAGCAGTAGAAGTAGCAGTAGCAGCAGAAGCAGTTGGATCCATTTTAATATCACTTGAGGGCGCCACATCCTCCATTTCAAGCTCGCCATCAACATCCTCTAAGATATGTCTGTGCTTCACGGTTGCAGTCGCAGGAGTCTTTTCCTGTGGCTCTTGATATTTAGAATCATGCTCAGGAGTTACAGCCTCAAAACTCCCTCCATCAGAATCACTCCCATAATCTTCTTCCTTCAGCATACGGGGCATGCAAAATCCAGGAAGCTGAAAACTTGAATTGCTGAAAAAAATGGGGAAAAAAACAATTTAATATCTTTACCATTCAACACATTGCAGCTAAAAGATAAATTAAACACCATTCTAAAGTGGACATAATCACTACAAATTTATCACTACAAACGTTAACCAAAGTTTTCAAGGGACCAATGCTGCTAGAATTCAAAATTTGTCCAGATAACTACTGAGTCCAATGGTGTAATATTTTGTTAGAGATCATGCCTTATTCCCCTTTTCTTCCTTTCATCATATATTATCGCATATTTAACAAATTAAGAGGACATCCCTCTCCATTCCCGTCAAAAAAAATTATGAGGATCAACATGGAAACTATCATCAATAAACCAAAGTGACCACATAAAATTAAGAATCATCATTAAAAAAAAAGCTTCAAATTACCCTTCAACCATAATCTGGTTCCATTTGGTGCCTCTACAATACCCAAAGGAATCCATGCACTCTACATTTATTTAGGATAGCAATATAGAAGGGAAAGGAAGTAAAGAGAGGAAGGGAAATAACTCTCCTGCACTTCGTCCCTCTGCAGCTAAAGGATCCAAACTAAATGCAATACCACTATTTACCAAAATTGTCAAGGGACCAACTCAGCTAAAGTTCAATATTTGGCCAAAGAAATAGCCAATTAAGTAAAATTCCATTATAAATAATGCCATTAGTCCCCTTTTCTTCCTTTCATCAAGAAAACAAAACCGCAAATTTAACAAATTGAAGGCAACCTGCTATAAATCAACCATTCAATGAAAGGAGAAAATATTAGGTAGTGCAATATAATTCAGTTAGTAGTGTCTTGAGGGAAATAAGTTAGTTGGAGTAATATTAGATGTATGGAAATATTTTAAATACTGAAAGCATGTTTTAATTTAGCTTAATTAAGCTAAATTGGAAGAGAATCCATCTATCACATATGAATTATCATTTACTTTGTTGTAATTTCCAAATTATAATCAATCAAACTCCTCCTCCTTGCTTTATTCTTGCATTTAAAATTTAGTTAGTAGCACAACAAACCATATTGGGATCAGCTTATTCACGATTAGCAATCACCATCATTGTTCTATCAACTGGTTTCATTTTGTGCTATAATCCAGATGAAGCCATATATCTAAGAGATAACTACTTCCCTTACTCAGATAAAGAATTAATTGAACAAAACTACATCCTGTGAGCATCTTTCACATTGTAATCCAATGCAAGCTCTGCTTAGCAAAGGCATTTAGTGGTTTGGGCCTTTCAGCATAAAGACCAAAGCTATTTATATGTTTTTAGTAGTACACTTGCAATATACTTTTGAAAGTGGCAGTTTGCATTAGACCCTATAAAATATACTTCTACTAAGATTTATAATCATATTTGTTATAGACTTATATTAATAAAAATCGTCAGATATCATAACATAGCAATTCCCCCCCCCCCCCCTATAGTCCTCATTTTTTTTCTTTGGTTTCAACCATATTCATTATCTTTGACCCTCTATCCATTAAAGCTCTTTTCCCTAAATTCTAAAGGTTGGGACTCCCAACTTTAGTAAAATTAGTATAGCAAGTTAGAAACCTAGAATAAAGGTAAACTTCATATGTTTCCCAATACATGCAGCATATTGACTTCCACATATGTCAATGCACAAATTTGATTATAAATTTTAATATAATACAATGAAGCTAATAAAACAACATTTTGCATAATTGCATTACTTTTTAATATATTAGGAAAATTGTTGTCAAAGCCAATATATATATGAATATTGCAAAGAGTTAAAATATGGCACATTTTGAGAAACAGAGTTAGTACAGGTTATAGCCTTGTAAGCTATTAGGAGTCGATGGAAAGAGGAAATAATCAGCAAAAATTTTTGTAAGTTTTTATCTCCTCTTCTCCAAAATGGGAGACATATGAGACATGAAGAGAGGGATAACACTACACTCAAAGGCACTCTCTTAATATAAATGATGCAATGAGAGATGTAGAGGTAACCTGAAGCATAGGCGCAACCAGGCAAGGCACTTTCATTATGTCTACCCACCTAACCCTTTTGGAAAATTATTTTATTTCTTAACTTTTGTGTTGTAAAAATTTTCAGTAAAAGAGCACCAAAATCGATGAAAATACATAAATAAAAGCCCATACCAATGTAACTTATAGATAGACCAAGAGAGAGTTGACCTTGAAAAGATTTTTCAGTGACAGCTCTGGGAGGCTGCCTTGTAGTGCCAACAATAACCAAGAAAAAAATAGCAACAATCTTTACATATCAATCGAGCACCAATTGTGAAATTCACCAAACTTTTAAATTTACAGCTTTGACGAGATTGGGGGATTTAAATTCACGGATCAATTTGAAGAAATTTCATGCAATTAATGAGAAATTTAGTCAAATTTGAATAGTAAAACCTTGTTAGATTTTAATTGACAGAAAATATGAACTCATCAAGTTTCAAAATTAGATTTTCTCTATTTCGCATTAATAAAGTGTGTGGCAATAAATGGGTCCCACAACTCCTACCGTACACTACAAAGTGAGGTATTTTCTTAAAGCCCAGACTCACCCCCTCGCTAAGTTGTGCCTTGAGCCTAATACCATTAAGACGCGACTTTTTAGCAAAAACCAATCTAGATGTTTTGGACTCCAAGCTTTGCAAAAATACAATATTAAAGGAGGTGAGAAGCATGAGGGAATTGAGGAAATTAAAAAAACAAAAAAAAACACACACACACACACACATAAATACAAGAAAAGCAAGCACCTCACACTTGAGGTGATGAAGCCAACATCTCATTGCATTGAAACTAATATATGTAACAATTAGATAAGAAAACTAACCACAATTTCATCAGAGCTCTTAATTTCAACCCACAACCAACAGCAGCAACAACAAAAAATAAAATAAATAAATAAGCTTGTGAATTATGTAACCATATTTGACTCCAACATGCATGCAAGTCATCCAATATTTACAATACACTTCCTCCGTTTCCTAATATTTGCAAACAAACATCTCAGTAGGCATTTTGAGAACGATTTTTAAAGGGTAACAAACATATTAGTTAGTCTAAATCACTATAACACCGCTAAGAGAGTGTATTGGATTTCAAAAATTAAAAGCAACATAATTTAATTTTGTCCATTAACCTTCTCCAATCTAGACCGAAAATGACTTGGTTGGAAGGAGTTAGGAAGGATATGAAACATATGGATTTGCACAAGAATGAGTTATTTGATCGTAAGGGATGGAGAAGGAAGATTTTTGTGAATGACAATACGGAATAATCACTTTAAGTTCATGTAGTCGACCACAATTATGGGATTAAGGCTTTGATTGATTGATTAACCTTTTACAATCTCTTTGTTAAAATGTGTTAAATAGAACTTGGTTGCAAGTATTTAGAAACGAAAGAAGTATAAAGAGGTTGGGTGCAATTCTTTAAATGCATAAATAAACAAAAGCTTACCATATCAGTATGAGATACTTCAAATTTGTGAACATTCTACAATAGTCATTGAAAAATGACTACCGCAACATTTAAAATTAGACGGTTGTGATTTAATAATTATTGAACTATTTTATACGTTAAAATTAATTAGAATTCATTTTCCTTATTTTAGATATTCAATTAAATTTTTGAAAATTGATAAAATTATATATAGAGATGAGAGAAGGGAAAGAATAATTAATAAAAGTTGTATTCAATCCATTAAAAAACAAACTACATAGCAACATATATATAGTGCAAAATAACTAAGCTATAAGTAAGAAACATGATCCCATGATCATTGATCATGCTAACATTAACCCACTAAATTAATCCACTACTATTATGACTCCACTAACATTAGGAGTTAACTAACCACTAAGGCACTAACAATTTGAAGGAAATATTCCAACAAAAATAAATTATTCCAATTTTCAATTTTTATTTCAAATTAATTTATGAAATTCAGTTTTAATTATTAATAATATAATTAAAAATCAGAAAAATAAAATATTTTTTTAATAGTAAATAATTAAATTGATTTTTAATTGATAAATTAACATTTAAAAACAATTCAAAAATCATTAAATCTTAACCGTTAATGTCTAAAAATTTTAGATGACAGTTTTCAAACGACAACCATAGAATCATTCTCAAATTTGACGCTTTTACAAACTCCCAAAAAATTGGATCCTTTAGCACCAATTGAAAGGCGCGTTCATGGCAATTGATGAACAGAAACTAAAAATTTGGAAGAGTAGATGGAATTCGAGGTTCTCATGTAAAGGTGGCCGAAAACCACAAGGAAGCGTTAATCTAGGAGAGCAAGCCTCCCAACGACAACCAGCCACCAGTGAACAAATCTGTTTATTCCAATTAAGAACCGCTATTGTTGCTAATTATAACTTATAAGAAAGAAAAAAAATATAATGCTATGTGAAAATGTGCAATCCCTGAAGACTTGCTACTATGCCAAGTCATACAAGGCCGTGAGGATGTAAGAGTCTGTATGCTTTTGCAAGCATTTAAGCCACCTCTAGCTATTATCTACGAGAATATTTCATCCCTCTTAATGTTTCAACAGTCTCAGAGCTTCAGAAGCAATTTTAGCACCTCCACAATTTATTACTTTCTCCCTAAGCTATTCCTAGAGTTTCAAGAATGGTAAAATGCACAATTGGAACATTTAAGTGCAACTTAGCCAGTAAACAGCATTCCATTGACCACCTAGAATTATAGTCCCACTAAACATCGGGATTCTTCAAGACTTTTAGGTATAACTTAGACCATTATTATATTCCAATATAAATACATTCTTTTTAGTTTTTATGGGTGTTGCAACTTGCAAGAATTGTTAAAACATCCATTAAAAGAAGGAAATTTTGACATTTGCTACCACTAAAAACACCATGTTTCACATTTGCTACCTGTTTAATATTTTTTTTTACTTTACTACCACCTAAACCAGAGATTGTTAAAAATAACTACCACTTAACGGAATCTGTTAGGGTTCCGTTAAGTTTATTAAAAAAAAAAAAAAAAAAAATTACAAAAACAAAGGAAAAAAACCCAACCACCCTCAATAGCTAGCCCCTTCCCGTTCGCCACCCCTCCCCCTTCCCTCTGCCAGCGGCCGGCGCCCAAAGCTTCGGCCGGTGCCGGCGACCCTACCATCCTCCCTTTTCCCCAACCTATGCAGCATACCCCCCTCCCTTTATCCCTTCTTGCTAACATTCCAATCAAGAGATCAATCAAAGCTTTTTTCGCCCTGCGAATTTGACCTTCACCTAAACTCTTATGATTATCAAGAGCACAAATCACAATTTCCAACAATTTCTCCCATTGTCTAATCTGTTCAATTCATCTCTAATTACATTACAAACATCAAGAGCTTTAACACTTCTTTCATAAAATTGCTCTGCTACTTGTTTTTGAAACGTTTCGAGCTCGCATTCTTGATTTGTTGGGTCATGTGAACCCTCCATTGTTGAATGAACTTGACCTTGATCACGTCTTATGCTCAAAATCGAACGGCCGAAATTCGTCAACGGACTCCCTGAACCTTGGTAATCTGTTGTGGGCATTTCTCAGAGAAAATACCCACTAATTTTTTTTTATTTGGGTATCAATTAAATTCAATCAGTAACGATTTTCTTTTTTTTTTTTTTTTTTGATTTGGGTGTTAGAAAAAGTCATCAAAATCTAATCTTTTGCCGACATTTCACAAATTTTTTGATTTGGGTGTTGGAAAAATTGCAAAAAGATGTCTAAAATTTGTGAAAATTGGAGAAATTAAGAAATGCCCGGAAAAGAAAAAATGAAGAAAAATGAAAAGAGAGGTTCAAAAATGAAGAAAAGATTGAAGATTGCAGAAAATTTAGGAGAAAGAAAATGGGGGGGGAGTGGAAGGTTGCTGGAAGGTGGCTGAATGGTGGAGTGGACCCCACTGGCGGAAACAATAACAGAATAAGGTATGTGGTAGTTATTTTTAACAAACTCTAATTTAGGTGGTAGTAAAGTAAAAAAAAAAAAAAAAAATTAACAGGTAGTAAATGTGAAACATAGTGTTTTTAGTGGTAGCAAATGTCAAAATTTCCTTAAAAGAATATATTGCAAGTATAAACAGAGGAAATATGTTATTATATTAATATAAATCATCTTATCATACATAAGTTGTAAATGGAAGTTGTACTATCTTTTTACACAATGCATACACAACTTAAACAGGTTTTTGGCAACTCATTCTTATCTACAGAAAAATTGACTATGAAAAAAAAATGGAGAACTTATTCAACTAAGAAAATTAATCACATGTAGAGATGTGGACAGAGAGTAGAATGTTACCTCCCATACTCATCTACCAGCATGCCTTCCATGTCTCGTAAAGGATCATCAAATGATCTCTCCGTCCTTGACATGCGACGAGAATAGCCACCAGTAGAAGAGGAACAATTAAGTGAGTCAATCTCCCGTATATGTTGACAGATAATGGATTCTGGGAGGATCCTTCTTTCTAGCCAAAGCCGTAAGACCTGAAACAGAAGATAGATGTCAAAATTGACCATGCTTATGATAGTATTACAATTGCAGATAACCAGAACTGAACTCAACATAAGCTGGGTAAAAAATTATTGTTGTTAAACTTGCCTTCAGGCATTGCCTACGATTTTCTCTCCCAGCTTGACCAGGTGGAGCAGCAGCTGACAACATGCGTGCAAGGTTTTCTTTGACAGCAGATATATATGTACCACCAACTTCACCTGGACACAGAAATTTTAATTCACAAAGCAAAAAAAAAAAAACCCACAACAAGGCATTGCAAGCAATCATGCTACATTTAATTATGGAAACAAGCAAAAGTATTTGCATGATAGTAACAGTGATAAAAACATACCTTTCAAAGCTCGAGAGCATTGGGCAATAGAATCCACAAGGAAGAATAGATCTACTCGCCGACGCATGCTTGACTCTTTCTCCAAATAGAGAGCAAGAAGATCTACCACCTACTCAAACTCTTAGTCAACACTGTAATACCTCTAAAAACTACAAATATAGATAAAATTTATAGAACTCCATCCATCAAAAAGTGATGATCTAAAATTCACATTTTATTGTCCTCAAAAACAGTGCCAAAAGTTTATAATTATTAAAAAGAATCCAACTCTTCATACATGTATAAATTAACTGACTGAACCTTTGAGACAATATGGCTATCACTTAACCCATCATGACATTGTTACAGCAGAACCAACATTTATGATGTTCGGCTATTGAGCTAAATGTGGGACCAGATTTCAACAGAAGCAGAATGTAAATGTACTGAATACTGAGTATATTATACATTATTTTAAACGAAAGCAACCTTCTATCATACACCTGTGCCTCTGAGCTTGGACTTCCGGTTTGAAAATTACAAAATATTTTCTAGACAACTATATACATGTAAACCCCCATCCAGAAATAAATAAGAAAAAATAGCAAGAAAACTTCAACCATATGCAGCTAACAAGTTCACAAAGATCATTAAAATAAAATATTTAGAGAGTTGCTCATACCTCAACAGCACTGCCAAATTTTACACAATCAACTGCGATTCGAGTTGCCTTGCCTATGCTTTCTTTAGTTCTAGTCAAAATCCCAAGTGAAAATTCAAGCGAAGCAAGAGTAGCTTTTACTTCTGCTAGATTAGTTCTTTCCCCTGACTTAACCTGAAGACACATATCAGCATCTAAAACTTTACTTTCAGAAGCATCTGCAGCTAGCCTAGCAAGAGGAAACTTGGCATCAATGGCTTCACCCTCCCTACGCAGAGAATGATAACTGTTATCTGAGGCAGCTACAAGGTTGTTTAAATGAGAAACATGCTTCTGCTTTTCTACTTCAGCGGGAAGGGTAATTGTAGATTTACTATCATCATTTAAATCATTTGACTGAACACCAGATACTGCATCATGACATATTTGTTGTGAAGCATTCAATGGCGGTGATGAAGAGGCATCCATTCTTACATCCGTTGTACTTTCAACTTCGTTCAGAGTTTTACATCTGAGATTACAAGCCAAAGTAGCACACAATTAATGAGATAAACCAGCCCCAGAGATGCAAAACTTAAAGAAAATAAAATGAGCAACAAATGAGGAAAAAGTGATCAGCAAAATTACTTACAAACTAACAGCTTCAGTCATTTTGGTCATTACAACCTTCAAATTTTCATTTGTTGCAAAATTTTCAGCCTTTCCATTACAGAGACCTAAAGTAGTACCATTACTGCATCCAACATTTGTATCTTTATCTTCCCCTAATTCAGAGTTTACGTCCTTTCCAGATTGCAGCTTATTCTCAGGCTTGTTACATTCTGTCCCACATTCATCCATTTCTTCTTCCCCTACCTTGCTTAAGACCTCCAAGTGAGGCTGAGTTAGTACAGTAGACAGTGATTCTGACAGCCCTGACTCAGGAACACTGCTTAAAAAGGCTTGTGAAGCCTCTGGGAGGATATCGACAGACACAATAGTGATCTCTGTCCCACTGGGACCTTTATTTTCTACACAAACAGTCACTTCCTTAGAATTATCTTTGGATTCAGTCTTTTCAGTGTCCAAAATCCTGTGAGGTGAATCCAACATAGACACGTCTTGAAATGACGTAGTTATTACTTCATAAATGGTTGGATCAGAAATGTTAGAAGGTCCAGCACAATCATCATGGAAAGTATTATTACAGTTCAAGGAATCGTGATGTGACTCCAGGTCATTGCCTGCTTCGTCACTAACATGCATATCAGAGTTAGTCTCAGCAAGAGGGAAATGAGACACTTCGGTCTCAACTGGTGTTTGACTCTCTTCAGCAGCATTAGCTGACATGGCTTCTAAGGCCCGATGAAGGCGCTTAGATGGAGGTAAGGCAGCTTCACCATCAAAGACACAGCCAAACGGGAGATTTGTCTTAGTCTTCAAAGGCTGAGGCTTATCTTCAGGAATGTGGATACAATTATTCACCGGTGAAAATGCTACCGGCTCATTTACAACACAGGAGTCAATTTCCTTTTGTGTCTGTGACTTATCCTCTGCAACCTCTACAACATTATCCACAGGCGACGACACAATTAGTTCATTCACAGTTAACAAATCCTTAGGTGGACTGATATCATCATAATTCATGGAAGTACTTGTAGGCAGATGGATATCATCACAGTTCAAGGAAGTACTTGTAGGCGGATGGCTATCATCACAGCTCAAGGAAGTGCTTGCTACCTTACAAGCACTAACTGGAACAGACCCTAAGGATTTTTCTTCAGCCTTCACAAGAAAATCAAGCTGCTGATGCTCTTCAGCTAGCATTTTTCCCATTCGAACTCTAGCGCGCTTTACTAGGGGTAAGTGTTCATCACTTTCATCCTTGTGATGATTTTCAATCAATTTTCCACACAAGGATGGCAATGCCATAGTATCTTTTAGGACCTGTAACTCATTACTAACTTCATGATCAGATCTTGAAGTAGATTCTAGAATATCATTTTGAATTCGTTTTCTTCCTGGGTTCCTTTTTTTTCTCACAACAACAGTCTTTGCATGAAAATCAAGCCTTCTGCTCAATTCAAGACCTCTTTCAAAACCTTCACTGAACAAATCTAATTGTTCACGTTTATGGTCAGATTCAATGGCACTACCATCATTATTACCAAGGTTCTCAGAGTCAGCCATAGCAATTTCAGATCCATTATCTTCAACGGTTCCATTGGAATTACAAATGGGTGAATCCTCAACACTGGGAACATTCAGATCAGGTGATCTTTTACTCCTCTTGGCTCTTCTCAATGGACCATCTAAAAATCCATTTAAACCAATATCATCCAAAAGTTTACTATCACAACATTTCAAATCACCATTCTGTAGACCACGCGAATGAAATCTCAGGGAACTTCTGGACCTTTGAACAGACACTTTCTTTTTGTTAGCAGACCGTTGAGGCTGACTGCTTCTAGACTTTTTTCTCAAAGTATAGGTATTAGGCATGGAAAAACTGGGTCCAGCAGCATTATTATCCTGTTCTTCTGATGCCACAGTTTGCTGCGTAGATTCTACTTCTGTAAGCGCTCCAACATCTTCCAAAGCAGTACCTGGTTCATCTTTTGGTCTACAAGAATTAGGTGATTTCACAGTGGAATTATGTGTTGCATCAGGAACTCTTGCATTAGATGCATTAAGATCACCAGTTACAGCATTTTCAGCAGAAGCACCGCCAGAGCTCAGCCGATCATTCTGATTATTTTCCTTTAACTTCTCATAACAATCAACAATCTCCTGCACAGCTCGAACAAAATCAGCACCTCTTCCTTGGCGCTTTCCCAGAAGAAATTCTTTCTTCTCATCTGTGAATTCTTCCACATCAGCAGGGTTGCAGAAGGCTCTACATTTAAGGAAGAACATCACCACAATTACAATTCTAAAATGCATTCTATACACAATCAAACTAAATTAAACGCAGCTGTTCAAATATGAACTCACCAAAACAAGGTCAATACAAAGAGCATACAACTTGCCCTCATGTCAAGACCAGTGTTACCTAACGAGTGTCCCCCTCCCCTCCCCATGAACTGCATAGTGAGAACACGTGTACTGGTATGGTAAAACATCGGACTAATGTAACATAATTAGGCAGTAAATTGCGCTCTGCATACCCGTTCTGTGTTTTAAAGTGGACCAAAACTTGTCATAATATACAAAAGGCTGGAAACAACACTTACAAAAACACATATTTGTTCCCCAAAAAGTTTATCACTTCTAAAAGCTTCCATACTCTCATTTGTGTTTGGTATTCTTTCTATTTTAAACTAAAGCTATCCAGCATTCCCAAAATGTATGCACAGATTTGACGCTTACAAAAAAATACCCAAATCAAATTAATTGATTATTAGCCTTAAAGTAGAAAGGTTCAGAAAAAAGAATTAGTTATCCGCTCACATCAACAATTTTTCCCACAGCTCAACATGTAAAATCGTAATACTCAAAACTATAGGGTATATAGAATATAAATAAATGAAAGACAGATAAATGTAGATATAGTATGTCAGATTTTGGGATATTCCAAAAAGGAATAACTAGCTTGGAGGATGTATACCGCCTATTGTAAATTAAACAAATAAACAGACAAAAGAGAGTAAAGAAGGCTCTCAAGAGTAGCTTGTAATCACCAAATAATGCTATAATTGTACAAAATATTTCAAAAAGGGTTTTAGTGCCTTTCCAACAATTTTAATAATGAGATCATTTGATCAACATCCTTGATACTCTTGTGAAAAGATTTTAAGAAAAAACAAAGCTTCAATATTTAAAATAAAAACCATCTTTGTTCTGAATAACATCAAAACTGGAAAAAGAAAAATAATAATAAATAACTAAATTATCAACGCCCACCTCTCCAGCCACATACATGCTTATATTAAGCTCCTTGCTTTGAGCATCTATATTCCTACCTGACTGCCTTAAATCTCTGGAAAGATTCATGCATGATCAATCAGCTTGAATAAAGATTTCTGTTGTCACTATCACTCCTAGTTGTATGTCATCATGGCATTATTTATAATTTCAGCCTTTCCTTCGAGCATCAGATATACCAGCTTAATATCCTTTCATTAATCTCACTTTTACTAATCTTCTAAAACAAAGGAGCAATTTCAATTGAAGGCCAGAAAACTATTACGTCAACATTTAGTTTGCAATTTTTCACACACGCAAATTGGATTATCATCACAAGTAGAAAGAAGATTGCAGATTACAAATCATCATAGGTGCTACCAGGAAGACAATTTGCCAACTCCGCAGCAATCGTGTTACTCATATAGCATCTCTAAATAGAAGGCTATAAAGGGAATAAGGATGTCAGGAACAAGATGTTATAATATATGGTAAAGAGACAACTTAAAAAGGAAGAAGTTCAAGATGCCTAATAAGGAGGGGGGAAAATGGCATCTACACGAGGATGAAAAAAGTACACACATAAGAAAATGCATCACATTAATTTACTTCTTAGCTAAAAATGTGGTTTTGTGGTTGTCAAACTACATAGATTTTGGATATGTTTAAAACAATAATAGTGGGTCTTGTTAGGTTTATCTAATCAATATATTCAAACGAACAACATTTAATTGTTTAAACCAATGCATATATGCAGATATATATAATCAAAGGTACAAAGGTGTACATTGGATACTGTTAGGAAGACAATATTACAGATTTCAATTGGACAACAAGGCTCTTTAAAGCTAATAAGTTTTGTTTGGACCATATATGGGAAACTGTGTTACTTTAATCATAATTTGATAATATGATACAAGGGGGGTAGTCTGTTTAAAGCCTCTCCGTATAAAGCGGTTACATCCTGTGAGCAAGTTTTATATTTATTCTGGCACAATTATTCTAGAAGCGCCTCTACGTGAATAGAAACACACGTCTAGCATGAGTGATGGAGAATTAGTACATGGTGTGATACACTTATTTAACTCATCGTAAATAGAAGTTCAAATAAGGGTTGATAAATTACAATAGCTTAAATAAGAATAGGTTCTGATAGGAGTTAATAAGTTCAAATTCAGGGAAAACAAGTTTTACTAAGGGTTTCTAAGGGCTACCAAGTTCAATTTACAATTAAATAAGTTTTAATAAGTTTAGGTAAGCACAAATTAGTTCTAATATGTAAAATCAAGTAATTAAAACACTAACTAAGGGCCTGTTCTGATTTACTGAACTGAGGTGAAAACTTATTGGAGCTGAGCTAAACTGAATTGAATAGTTTATGAGAGAAGGAAATTAAAAACTGAACTGAACTTATTGGAGCTCACTGAAAATAAGCTAAAGAGAATAGGCCCTAACATGCCAAAAATACCTAATCAAACAAGGCTAACAAATATTCTTTTTGGAAAAATAAATGTAAAGCGGTATATATAATATTATGAAACTCAGTCAAGTTAAAATGAATTTTTCATATATGCAAGAATTGCTTTAATCACTTTGGAGAATGGGCGGATACACAAAATGCATTAAGGGTATGCATGTGCATAGACCTGGCAATTCTGACTAGGCCGATGACCCGACCCGAATGACTCGACCCATGACCCGAAATCGACCCGAAAATAGTGACCCGAAATTGACCCAAAACCCGAATCAACCCGACCCGACCCATACCCGACCTGAAGTGGAATTGACCCGACCTTAACCATAAACCCGAAATGACCCGACCCGAGATGACCCGACCAAAAGTTGACCCGAGACCCGAAATGACCTGACCGAAGTTGACCCGATACCCAAAGTGACCCGACCTTTAACTTGAATTAATTGACCCAAATAGACTCAAAACCCAAAGTGACACGAACCAAAATTATCTTATACCTTAAATTACCAGAATCTATTTAAGCTAAACACTTGACCTAAGCAAACCGAAATAGAAAAAAACCGCAATTAAATTGACTTAATTTTTTTCATTAATTTGTAATGTATAACAGTGTAAGTAATTTACATATTTGAGCATTACTTTTCTCGATTTCTTCGGCCTTTTATCTCTATAAGTTATTAAAAAATTGTAAAAAGATTGAAATTTAACGACTATTCTACGGAGTTTGTCCATAAGAAAATAAAAGTCACAATTCTCACATGTCTAGAAAAAAAAAATAGTACAATAATAATGCGTACATAACATAATGTTTAATACCAAATGAAATTACAAAATAATCTAAAGTCAAACAATTACTGTATTCCATGAAAAAAGTAGCCTTAATAAATATAGTGAGTTTCTCGTCAAAAAATATATAAATGTATACTACCTCCGTTTCATTATTTTCAACGATTAAACATTTTTCCTCTATACTTTATGTCAAATGGTTGCAAATAATATGAAACGGAGGTAGTATATAGAGTTGAATTTAACCCAATGCATCGACCCGAATATGACCCGACCCGAAGTTGACCCGAAAATTGACTCAACCCGAACTGACTTGACCCGAAATTGACCCGACCCGAACTGAACCGACCCGACCCAAAATTGACCCACCCGAACTCGACCCAAAACCCGACCCGACCCGGCCCGATTATTAGTTGACCCGGAATGACCCGACCCGAATGACCCATTTGCGAGGTTTACATGTGCATAGCCTAGATAGAGAATTAATTTAAATCTCATAGTTCATTAATTCAACTTGGCAGTTAATTCACAATTTAGATTAAGCAAAGTGCCATGTTTAACTTGCGCAATTGCTATATTTACTAACATTATCAATTTTGTTTCATGGTGGCACTTGGCACCTAATGGGCTATTGGAGCATCTCATATTAAATTATTAATGGATTATAAATCATAATAGTGCTCATTGTTGTTTTCTTTATATGTTTTTTTAGATATACTTGTAAATTCTTAAAATCTTTATTAAGATTGAAATTTTCGAATTTTTTATATCAATTAAGTAAAAGAATAATGTAATTATAGTGATTTAATCTTAAATCTGTTTTTGCAAGATCATGTCAAAAATATATACTTCATACAAAACAATCTTAAATCTTTGTCGTAAATTAATTAATAATTAACTATTTTTCAAAAAAATAATAAATAATTGAGAAAGAAAATATAGCTCATCTAACAGATACGTATATAACAGTTTTTTTTTGTGTTATTGACTTATTGTGCATACCGTGTATAAGAATCCTGGATACGCCACTACTTTGGAGCATCATTGGCATCAAAACAAAAGCAACTTATAAAGGAGTCCTAGTTCATATTTGAGGTGCTTAGAAAAGAGGGGTGGTAGTCACGTGGTTACTAAAATCGAATGGGGAAGTTGGCCTTCATCCGAAAAGGAAAGAAAAAAAAAAAAACATAAACAAACCCTCTTTAATCTAGTGCCGAGGATTACTCTATCCTCTCATCAACACCCATTTATTTCTCCAATTGTCCAGCATCCCGTAAATTAGGGTTTTCCAATATTTAGGATTTTTTGATTGGGATTTAAACTGAAGTATTTTCATTAAATTAACATGGGGCTTTTGCTTGAATTATACTTTCAACACTGGATACGATTTAATTTGAAAGCAAAAAAAATGGTCTTTATAAGATTTTTAGATTCAAATCTCAATTTTCCGCGCTATTTAACATAAAGCCACTAAGGCGTTCAATTATGCGCCTTGGATGAGGTGCACGCTTTCTATAGGTACTTGCATCTGAATTGGTTGAATCTCCTGCGCTATGTGCCTTTTTAAAACTAAGATTGGATGTTCATAAGTCACTAAGACATTTTGCAAAACATAGAACTTTCATACCCCATGAAAGATAGGAGTAACCCACTAACTTTGTATCTGCATACAAGGATGTTGATGAAACGACGACAATTTGAATCACATGTTCTACACGTGCAATTATACCAAATAGATTGGACTTAATTACAAAAATTTGTTAGGATAAGAGCTTGGCTCTAAAAATTCTAAACAAGATTTTGGGCTTCGCAAAGTCATTGCACTACTAATATGTGATCTAATGACAGTGACACGTAAGCATTGTAAAACATACTCGCCTTATCCTAAATTACTCACGACAAACTTAACAAGCGATGATGTGGTGAGTTTGGATGGAAAGGATTTGACCATGAGTGAAAGTTTTAAGTATCTTAGGTCAATCATGCTGAAAAAATGGTGACCTTGATCACGACATGACCTACAAGGTTAAGTCGGGATAGCCTAAATGGAGAGCGGCCACAGAAGTGCTATGTGTTATGTGACTGAAGCATTCTCCTGTAGTTGAAGGGGAAATTCTAGTGTTGCTCTATGTTACAAAATGTTAGGGCTTCTAAGAAGGAGCACATTAAAAAGATGAAGGTTACGGAAATGCGCGTGTTAAGTTGGATGTGCGGGAACACAGTAAGAGAAAAAAAGATAGAATCGGGAATGAGGTTATTCACAAGAAAGTGGGTGTGGCAAGGCATTGGAGACAAATTAAGGGGAAATCACCTGCGTTGGATTGGGCATATAAGACGGAGACCCGAGGATGCATCGGTACGAAGAGTGGAACTATGGAAGGGTTAAACGAGGGAGAGGGAGACTGGAAATTACTTGGTTGGAAGGAGTTAGGAAGGATATGAAGTATTTGGATTTGCATGAGGAAGAGGTATTTGATCGTAAGGGATGGAGGAGTAAGATTTTTGTTGCTGACTACAGGAATAACAACTTTTGGTTCCTGTAGCTAACCCTACTTATGGGATTAACGCTTTGATTGATTAATTTTGATTTTTTGCATTATTCACACACCATTTTGACCAATTTTATTTTGCTAGTATGGAAAGAAAATGTTACCATGTAAGATGTTGGGTTTATTTTAATGTATACTGTCCAAACATTAAACATTTATAATTTTTACTAACACACAATTAAAGATATTAGTGTCTAATCAAAATATTGAAAGTAGATACAACAAAAAAAAATTTAAAAAAAAAAAATCTTAAAAAGACATCTTAGTTGACCTAATTTCAATTAGGCAAGTTATATATGTCATGATTTAGTTTGAAGACTTTCATGAGATTTTAGAGCTTAAACAAGACTATCCAAGTCGAATTGAATTGTTAAAAAAGGCCATTTACACATAAAGGTGTGTAAACAACAAAAATTCAGCATTTCAATATGGAAACTAGTGCCAAAAGTATAGTTTTAACATCTTTCAAACAAGCTATAACACATGCCATATAAATCTTAGCACACAACATGCACTACCATGGTGAGGAAGTGACTATTTATGTTTAGTCCTTTATTTTAATTTATTATATTATTTTTTAATATGATCCTAAGAATTAAAGGCTCGTTACGAAATTTTTTTAAAACAAATTTTTAAAAAAAATAATAAAATACAAATGCCTCCCTTTAGGCTTGCTTGGAATTATAAGAACCTTTATATGATGTCCAAATTATTAGCCTCTAGCTTTAAATGTGCTTTCTCTATAAGCATTTGTGATTCTTCTTTCTAATCCTTGCTTTAGAAAGAAAAAAAAAAAAAAAGGAAAAAGAGCTTAACTCTTTCTACTTGGTTAAAGCTATTTCTTTTAATATAAATACATAACTCACATATTCACACAAACCCCTAAACACATCACCTTTGAAGTAAAGTGTATGACTCAAAAACCCGTGATTAAAGCCTATTGTGCATCAACTAACAACCAAACAAACAAGCTCCAATCATGGTGGTGATTTCTTCAATAGACAAGTGAAAAGTCAAAAAAAATCATAAAAAATACATTCAAGATACTAAGTGTCAATAATACAAATATACCAAAGCATTATAGTCTAACAAATTCAAATTCACATCCCAAACATTTAAACATCAAACAAATACTCACATTTGCTTTGTTCCAAAGAAATAAACGAGTACTTTCTTCCAATCACGAGAATAACCCCATTTCTCTGGCTCACTTACCTAGCACCAAAAGGTAAAATCCAAGTGTTAGTGATCAATAGGTCACACTACCAGAGTTATACAGCCCAAGGCAGCTTAAATAAACAAGAAAAATGAGGCAAAAGGGGATTAATTATGAAAATAATGAGTACAGCATGCCAAAGCTCAAAATTTTAACACTATGCAAGCATTAATTCCATAATTCAACATTAAAAGGAAATAGTCTTTTTAAGCTTCCAAGCTTTCCTCATGTACCTCTGGGCAATAAACATCTCCCAATGCCCTCACGTGTTATAAATTATGCTTTCTTTCCATATCGAACAAAATATAACCTCCACTACCCTAACAAAGTCACCATTTCTCTTCGGATTTGATAGAACCACCAAAACATCCTCATTTATGGTAATATGATTGTTACATATCACACAAATATAACAAGATAATCCTATTTATTGTGAATAGTTGCTTCCATCATGAAATCACTATAGAAAAATATTACGTGTAAATAGTGGTAATATATAACGTAAATACCAGTAGCCATGACAAGTATATCCAACATAACATCTCTATAGAAACAGCATTACATGTATTTGGTAGTATATACACAACTATCAATACATTCAACAGCCATGATCAACAAAACAACTAAATTCACTTTTTTTTTTTTCGCTTTAATCAATCCATCACATCGCCCCCAAATTATTCCGTTTAAAAATAACAATGCAGCACCTAAAACCTAGCGAATAAATGAAAGAAATCTTACACATGTTAAATGATCAGGTTTCAAACTTTCTATATTTGTGAAAAAGAATTATTTACAAACCTAAACTCTTATGGGATGGTAGCCTACAAGATAAAATTTGGAATACAAAAATATGCATACCAACTATTGAATCCCACCAAAAAAAGCGTCATACCCAAGAAATGCTTAAGCCATGAAACGATATTGGTGGATAGCCTATTCCCAGCCGAGGTACTAACCAGGATGCTTCTCTCTCAACAAAAGTCTAATTTAATAACATCCATGAACCAACACTCTCTACAAATCCCACAATCAAAGGATCACATCAAAACATTTCAAAACAGCAAAGAGACCGAGTGAAACATCAAATTAAACAAAAAAAGAATAAAAACCTTGCTTCCTCGTACACCTTCAACTATTTTTATTAATTGAAATCCTATATGTTCGCTAATGAAGAAAGTTTCCCCTTTTGATTACTTTTACAAGTAAAAATGAACCTCCATTGATCAACCATCATGATCTGACAAGAAATCGAAACCCTACGAGTTCCATATAAGTGTATGATTCCACTTAAACCACTTTAAACCACAACCAACATCATTGCACAATAATACACAAGAAATCAGAGGGTAAAGCAAACTTCTCTGCACCTAATCTGGAACATACAATCAAAAAACTAAGAAGCAACAACAACCCACATAAACTTAAATCACCCACAAGATCCACTAATTAAACTAATAAGCTAAAATCCCTGAATTTCACAGAAAATAACATCAAACCCAGAAATTAAGAATTCAAAATTCGAAACAAAACCACAAATTACCATGATTTATAACTACCCATAAACCCCAATAGAAGATCAAAGCAGAAAAACATACCGTAGCCGGCCACGCCGGAAAACCTTTGACCTTAGCAAGAACAAGATCGCCAACTTTCCACTGCCGGCGAGCCGCGGCAGCAACAGCCGCCTTACTAGCGCCCTTCCTTCGACTCGGCGCCATAGATAAACCAACTCTCCCCGATCAAAAACCCAAAATTTAATTCAAAAATCAAAAATTCAAAACCCCACTCTCAATTAACAAAAAAGAAAAAGGAAAAAAGGGGGTATAGAAGCAAGAAAACTCTCTATGTCATGCCAAATTGAAAATCAAATTAGGGAAGAAAAGAAAAAATCGAAGAATAATTCGAAAAGTGATGCGGCCACTCGCTGCTTTGGCGAAGAAGCGAGTAGCAGAAACACAGTCGCTAGAAACACCAGAAGCCGACGAAGTCGGGAAATTCCGAGGCATTGAAAGTTGTAAAAGCCCTAGAAAAACTGGAAAGGAAATTGGGGGAAATTGAATTGGGAAATTGAAAATCGAATTTGAAAATTGAAAGTGAAATTGAAGAAAAGGGGAGGAGAGAGAAAAGGGAGTGACTGCGGTTGCAGATAACCCTAAACAACAACAACACAGAAGAGAAGAGAAGAGAAGAGAAGAGAGAGAAAGTGAAAAAAATTGGAGAATGGGAAATTGAGGGGGAGTTAATTTTGGAGATGGTTTGCTAACGTGCGCCGCTCTGAGATTTTTTTTTTTTTTCTTTTTTTTTTTTCCTTTTGGGGGGTGGGGAAGGAAAATGGTCGTGGAGGTTAAGAAGGTAAAGTTACTAGAGTTTGGACTTACTATAGTGTGTCAGGGGTATAATTAATGGGACCCGATCGAATCGGTAAATTTAGGTTCGGTCGTAAATCTGTGATGATAAGGGGTTTTTGGGTTATACTAACTTTTTAGTGCAGTAGGACACACCATGCGTTATTCGAATTTTTTTTCAGAGGTTATACGAGTTTTTTTGTTAGGGGTTACCAGAGTTTTTTTGTCAGGAAATACTCGAGTTACTCGGTCAGGGTTACTTAAGGGGCTCGAACAGGGGTTACTCGTGGGGTTCACTCGGTCAAGGGTTACTCGAGGGGTTACTCGGTCATGGGTCACTCGAGTTATTCGATCAAGGGTTACTTGAGTTACTCAGCTAGGGGTTACTCAGCCATGGGTTACTTGACGTACTCGGTCAGGGGTTACTCGAGTTACTCAGTCAGGGGTTATTTAAGGAGTTTGGTCAGGGGTTACTCAAGTAATTCGGTCAGGGGTTACTTAATGAGTTCGGTCAGGGGATACTTGAGAGTTCAGTCAGGAGTACTTGAGGGGTTACTCGGTCAGGAGCTACTAGAGGGGTTACTCGGTCAGGGGTTACATGAAGGATTACTCGGTCAGGAGTAACTCAAGTAACCCTTGACCGAGTAACTTGAGTAACCTCGACAACCTAAGTAACCCCTGACCGAGAAACTCGAGTAACCCATGACCGAGAAACTTGAGTAACCCCGGCAACTCGAGTAACCCCTGACCGAGAAACTCGAGTAACCCCTGACCGAGAAGCTTGAGTAACCCCGGCAACTCGAGTAACCCCTGACCGAGAAACTCGAGTAACCTCTGACCGAGAAGCTTGAGTAACCCCGGCAACTCGAGTAACCCCTGACCGAGAAACCCGAATAACCCCGGAAACTCGAGTAACCCCTGATCAAGAAACTCGAGTAATCCTTGACCGAGAAACCCGAATAACCCCGGAAACTCGAGTAACCCTTGATCGAGAAACTCGAGTAACCCCCAACCACATGGTACAGCAAGCCGCATACAAAAATTTGTGTTTAGGTTTGTTTTGGGTAAAAATACTCATACTAAGTGGCCCAATTAGAAGGTGACACGTGTCACCTTAAGATAGATCCAAAGTGGACCAATCACCATTCGACACGTGTCCTTCCTAGAATGTTGGGAGAAAGACTGCCTTTACGGCCCAAATACCGAGAAAGCCGCAATGCGGCGCAACCCGTCAATCCTAGGTTTTCTGTAACCTAGGCAGGGACACAATTCCCGACGACCCTATAAATAGGGAGATTCCCCCTTTTTTAAGGGCACGTTCATTTATTATATCTTATCACATCTCTTACATCAGAGAATTCACCTGATCTCGGAAATCCGAGAAGATCTCACTTTTACCTTTCCGCACTTTTTACTCTCTTCGACCGATACTAACTTGATCATCGGAGGCGGAACTCCTACCAACCGAAGTCTCCGTGTTTTGCAGGTACAAACCGCGTGGGACCAGTCTTAGTGATGTAACTCTCCCGAGGGACCAAAAAACACCCAAAACATTTGGCGTCGTTGTAGGGCGTCATTTGAAGTGCGCCTACGTTAAAACATGTGTGAATATGCTTGGCACTCATAGGAAGTGGGAATTGACATAATACGTTTAGGGACAAGGAAAGTAGGGAGCCGCAAACAAGTTTTTAAGGAACTTGTAAACCGTTCACAGATCATAAAAGGCAACCACGATAAAGGGACAACGATAGGCAACAACAATTGACCCGTGAAGGTTACACCCCATTCATAATCCATGAGATTACTAACTCCATAAGGTTTGGAACCACGAAAGGAGGATCGGGGATGATGGTACGAAATGAGCCATGAAGTCACATTCGCCTGTATTGGCCTCTACTCGATTCTTATTGTGAAAAGTGATTCCTGCGATCTCAAAGGCATGCAAACAAAGATTCAATTTGCTCCAAACTATTATTATGCTAAATTGGTTGAATATTAATGCAACACATAATTCTAAAATGTAATACCCCGTATTTTCATATGTATTTTCTAATTAATTAATTAGGAATTATTTTATAAAAAGAGTATTTTAGTAAATTTATTACTTAGAGCCAAAATAATATTTAAATTTTGGCGCCAAAAGTATTTTGAAAACTAATCATTATTTTGGATAAGATTTATTATCCATTTATCTTATTTTAAAAATTGGATTATTTACATATTTCGGATATTTTAATTAAAGCAAAATAATATTTTATTAATTATTTTAGTTGGCCGAAAATTCCCAATATTTAGCTAGGGATTTTGGATTTTCCATGTATGGAAAATATGATTTTTCTTGGTTATTTATTGGTGAATAATTGGTATTTAATTAATTAATTATTTATTCTATATTATTTATACAATTATTTTATTCCTTAAAACCGAGCAAAAATCTTCCTAAATACTACTAAAGGAATCCGAAAATCTGAGCTATGGAAACCTCAAGATTTTCGGCCCTCTCTAATTATTTTAGGGGAATTTATTTTGGTAAAATTGTATTTTTAATTATCTCCCAAAAATCTATTATTTTCCTTAATTATATTTCTCTATCTTTTTAATATTTGATCATCAAATTCTCTTGCCTTTTATTCTTCTTAATTATTCCCCGAGTAATTCCAATTTCCTTATTATTTTTCATAACAAACATACCTTCCATATTTAATTATACACAATCACCTTAATATCAAAACCTTCCTTAATTCTTTTACTCACTTCTCCAAGTAATCCCTTAAACCCTACTTGCCATAATTCTTCCCACATTCTCTTGCTATAATTATTGCATGAGCTAGCCTATAAATACCCCTCCATACCTCTCACATTCTTCACACCAATTCTCTTCTTTTCTTCTCCTCTTTTTACACAAATCATCCCGTTTATCTTTGAAGCCAATTTCCGGGCACTTCTGGTCAGCTTTTGGGGTATTGACGTTTCACAAAAGATTGTTCCTCTCGAAAAATCCTTGAGGTTAGGCTCAAGAATTATCCAATTTAGAGTTATATCAAAGGAGTTATAGCCTCTGCAAGTTCTGCCTATTCTTTCCAACGCAAATCCAATTCTTCTCTTTTCCTTGGTTCCTTATCTTTTCTTCTTCTCTTCTCTTATTCAATTATTATTATTATTATTATTACTATTATTATTATTATTATTATTATTATGGGGTATTTATAAAAATTATTATGAGTAGTTTTAATTATATAAAATCAGATTTTTAATGATGTTTATGAAAATTAATTTAAAAGGTTCATGTACATATAGTTGGGGGTTTTTAATTTAATTATTGTGATTATTTGTTAACCTTATATTGATTAAGGTTATATTTATTTGTAGGGTGTGTTCGATCAAGATTCTTGAGGTTCTTTTTGTGTGATTTTGCTAAGCAAGGATCAAGGTACGTTAGGTGGCTAGATACCTTGAAAGTGATTGGTTTGAATAAACATGTTTGAATGATTTTATGATGATTGAATTAAATTGAATTGAATTATGATTTATGAAATAAAAGCATGTTTAAATAAATTGGTTTTGATAAATAAATTGGAGCATCGATTTTATATCAAGTTTTAAATAATTAAAATTATTATTCATGTTTAAAAGGTTTGATTTTGAAAGCATGTGGATTTAAATAAAAAGGGAGTTTGAATTATTATTAAAAGTTGGAATTATTGGATTTAAAGAGGATTTATTGAATTATTGTTATTGATGCATTACAAGCATGTTGGTAATCCCACTATGCGGATTTGGTTTATTGATAAGGCCTTCGACTTTGTATGACCGGGTCTTTCCTCAAGAATAACCTTGTAATATAAGGAAACTAGCTTGGGGGGTGTGCACACTTGGGTGAGGAATTGGTTTTTAAAGGAATTGGATTAAAAGGAATTGGTTTTTAAAGGAATTGGATTAAAAGGAATTGGTTTTAAAGAGGAATTGGTTTATTGAATTGAATATTGATATTGATTATTGAAATTGGTTTTGGAACTTTGAGTTGGAATTATTGGTTAAATCATTGTAAAGGGTGGAATTGATTTCAAAAGCATGTTTGTTAATAAATTGAGTCTAATTATCTTGCACTTATCGTACTTAGCATATTTTGCTTATCCGTATTTCTTATTTTGTTTTGGTTCGCCCTGTTTACCTCAATGGTAAGCAATGTTGACTAATTTCAGGTGGAGTCAATAATTAAGCATATGGAGTCCCGGGAATGGTTTCACCTAGATTAGGAAATGTTGGTTTTTTTGAGTACTCATGACAATTGTTACTATTTATAGTCTATTATTTATAAAAGAAGAGTATTGAAGTTTTCTGCTGCAAAGTATTGGTTTTGTTTAGTAAGTTTGAGTAGCCTTGTATAATCACGCGGCGGCAATACGCCTAAGTCTATCTCTATGGTATAATTATACGTATTATACTAGTATTTCCGTAGAGGGAGATTTGGGGGGTGTTACATAAAATATCGTGATCACTTGATTAAACAACAAGATTAAAAAGGAACCTAAACCGGTCGTCCAAATTATCTTATTAGGCGTGATTTTCAATTACATATTCCCTTTAACATGCAATATGGTGATCAATAATAATAGAATAAACATTAATATTGGAAGCAATTCAACAATAATAACGTTAGTCAAATCAAATATAAATTAACCTAACCATGATACTAGCAATATAAAAATAAAATAAATAATTAAATTGATTAATTACTCACATTACGCGCGTTCCTTAAAATTGCTAAATCATGAATAAATTGTTAGTAACTTCAATAAAAATATAAATCAAATTGAAATTAAATTAAAAGTAGAGTTGATTTGGTCCAAACCCTCAGTTAATTATACCTTTCACGCCTTGATTTAAGGACGGAACCTCGGGTTAAGTATGGACTCATTGGAGTGCTTAGGGGAAGTATTATGGAAGAATAAGGTGGCTAGGGTTTTGACTAAAGCAAGAGAGAAAGAGATAAGAGAATGATTGTTGGTGTAGAGGGAGAGAGAATGATTTTTTGGTGTAAGGAGAGAGAGAATGATTTTTGGTGCCCCGAACTGTAGAAAGGAGGGGGGTATTTATAGAGGAAATGAATAGGGGATCACACGGAACCCTAGAAAAGATAAAAATCCTAATTTGGGGCATCGTGACACGGTCAGTGTCTACCGTGACACGGCAATGGGTACCGTGACACGGCAGACCCTACCGTGGCGCGATAAATAAATTCGCCCTAATACGCGAAAAATGATAAAATGCGTGAGTCTGGTACACGGAGTAAACACAGAAGATTTCCATGTCACGGTATGCGTACCGTGACACAGTACAGGATGCCGTGACGCGGCAGCTCCCATCGTGGCACGGTAAATGCCATCGTGTCACGGTTAACAGTTTTCCTAAAATTGCGTCCAAATTCATAAACGCGTGAGAAAACGCGGAAAATACACGAAAAAAGCACCGTGACACGGTGTATAGTACTGTGTCACGGCAATATGCACCGTGCCACGTCATCTTTTGCCGCGACGCGGCATTTTAGCTGCTGCACGGTAATTCCAGTTTTTTACGCATTTTAAAACTACGATAACTTTTGATCCGTAACTCGGAATAAGGCATATAATATATCATTGGAAATCTTATCAAGTATACTTTCCAACCCAATTGAAATCAGGTTAAAATCATTTGTAGATTTTAAGATATGACCGTTTTAGTGAAAGGGTGTCGGTTTTGGATCGAGTTTAGTATTTTGCTTATATCTTTTTCGTTTTAAATCGGAATTGGGCTTATGATATATTGTTGGAAATCTTATTTAAGGCCTATCCAACCAAATAATAATTGGATCAAAATTATAAGGCCACAAAATCAGTTTCTCTCGGTTTTATGATGTGGACACGAAAATTGGAAAGTAAGTTATGGTTTAGGGAAATGAGTTAGGAATTGGATTGGTTTATGAAATGTATTGAATGGAAACATGGATTTAAGCACTCCAAAGATTAAATACTCAACCCGACCAATAATGACGGTGAAAGGTTGTTCATCATCGGGTTTGGTTTTGGGGAGACATTTTTAGGTGTCTACAGAAACCCCCACTTTGACTAAGTTTGTAGAAACGTCAGTTTCGAAAACGATAGTCAAAGTAGTCGATAGGGACGGAGAATGATTTAAGACGTTCTGCGATCCTAAATCACTCTGTATACGCCGATAGGTGTCTACAACCGTCTGTGGGGAGAGTACCTCTAATATGGTTCAAGAGTTTGTACCGCCACTTGAACCTAGTTGGCCTAGAGTCGATGGAGAGGTCTATTCAGACCAGGATATAGACAACGACTATAAAGTCGAAACCCATACCCCTGATGGGTCACTCATCTCAAAGCGCATCCGTCCTAGAGATAAATTGGAACGGGGCAATAATGAAGCTGGTCCTAGTAGATCTACTAGACCGCCTACTGGAGAAACCCAGTCATCTAGTGGGACTGCTCCCGTTGCTAGGGATGAACTCATGAAGTTCATGACTAGTTTCAAGGAGGAGATCAAGGACCTCATCAACAAAAGGACGGTAGCTTTAGTAAGGGTCAGTCGACCAAGAAGACTCTTTAAGCTGAGAGGAGAAAGCTAGTTAGGGACAGGCAGCCTACTCCACATCCAAGGGAGAAGGCCACACTTGCCATTAACTTGTCTAAGATCCTTCTGCCTCAGACGGGCACAAGGAAGGTCATTCGGACAATTCAGCCGGATGGCAGCAAGAAGACTTTCTCCGATGCTCGACACATCATCGAGCACAATCGGAACCAGCAGCTGTCTAAGTCAGCCTCTACATTGAGCTTCCAAGACAACTTCAAAAACACCTCAGCAAGGAATTCTCAATCCTTCCATGAGAGCCATACAAGCGGCAAGATCGTTCACACTAGCCCTCAGATGATTGAATCAGCCCCGTATGTGCCTCAGATGCCATACGAGCAATACACCCCTCCTTTCATGCAGCCGACCCTCGTTGGAGGTCAGGCGGCATATACTGTCTAACCCTTGGATTAGCAGCTCCGTCTGCTCAAACTTGGTGAATAAACTTCTGCGTTCACCAAGGAGATAACCAAGGCGGCATAGCCGGCCAAGGTTAAGAATGTTTTGGTTGGTGCCTATGATGGTACCACCAACCCTAAAGATCACCTCATGGCCTATACCAACCTCATGCACGAGCAAGGGCTGGAGGATGCCATGTGGTGCAGATGCTTCCCGGCTATATTGAAAGGCATAGCCCACAATGGTTTGACAACTTGCCAGCCAGATGTATTGATAGCTTCAAGAGGCTTGCCGTCTTGTTTGCTTCAAACTTCTCGATGAACATCCCTGTCAAGAAAACAAATCTCTACTTGAGCATCATTCGGCAGGGAGAGAGAGAAGGATTTCGCTCCTATGTCAGGCGGTTCAATCTGGTGAGAATCCAGATTCAAGGACTGTCTGACGAAGTTGCCTACACAGACTTTTTCAAGGGTCTGAAGGACGGGTCAACCTTTAAGTTTAACCTTGTCAGAAAGAGGGTCTTCACCCTCCAAGAGGTGTTGATAGAGGCGGAAAGCTTCATACAAGCAATCGACCTCTGCTCGTCCAGCAATCAGTCAGACTCTAAGAAGTCTGACAAACAAAAAGTGAGCCGATCTGCTCAGCCGGCTCCAAAAGCTGATCACAGTAAAAAGAGAAAAGAGGTCTGGGCAGTTGACGACTCTGATCAGCCGTCCTAGAAGAAAAAGAAGGAATTCAAATAGTACGTTCCTAGGTACGAGTTCAATAAAAATTGCTACTCCATCCTCATGGAGATAAAGGACCGGGTGACTATTGAGAAACCCGCGGCCATGAAGGGTTCAGCCAAAAATCGGAACAAAAACAAATATTGCCATTTCCATGAGGACATCGGTCATGACACAAATGACTGCTATAGCCTCAAGCGCCTATTAGATCGTCTGGTTGATTAAGGGGTGTTGAAGTCATACATCCTCAAGTCCAAAGTCACCTTGAAAACAAACAAGGGACAGTTATCCAAAAAGACTCCCCGACCTACTAGTAGCTCGGACACTGATAAGAATCTAATCTACACCATAGTAGGCGGTTTTACTTGAGGGGGCTCTACCATCCAAGACACCAAGGACCATTTGAGGAAAATGGATGTAAACTGCGCTGAGGAAGGTCATGCGTCTACCAACACATTCCCGAAGGTCATCATCACTAAAACGGACCGGGGCAAAGTCCGTCGGCTGCATGATGACCCTGTGGTTATTGAATGCAAAGTGGCCAACCAACTGGTTGGCCGCATCCTAATTGACACTGGTAGCTCGTCTAACATCATCAGTTACAAGTGCCTGTCCAAGCTCAGGTACAAGGTTGATAGCATGCATAACGTCTCCCACCCTCTCGTTGGTTTTGGGGGAGGAGTTGTGCACCCAATCGGACGAATAAATCTACCCATCCGGCTGGGAGAGAAAGGAAAAGGGAGGCATATGACCGTCTGGTTTCTGGTGGTTGAAGAAATGATCGCCTATAACCTTATTCTGGGCCGTCCCACTCTAAACGAGTGCAAGGCCATCATCATCCTGACTCTCATGCTACTGAAATATGAAAGGGATTATGGCTCTGTTGGCTCCCTAAACGAGGACTAGAAGATGGCTAGGGAGTGTTACCTCTCAGACGTCAAACCCACGGCTGCAGCTGCCGGACAGGGGAAGGAGCCAATAGACCTTGACGATGTCAAGGATCCTGACTTAGCCCAACCAGCCGCCAAGAAAAGAAAACCTGATGAGCTGGTGGAGGTGAAGTAGGAGAAGAAATAACAATCACTGACCGGGGAACGGTCAGATGAACTCCGTCCCCAGCCGGCTGGTGATCACATTGATATTCCTCTGGATGACATCCGTCCAGAGTAGACTGTTAAGGTGGGGACGGTTGCTTTTACAAGGCTGGGTGCAGACTTGCACCTTCTGCTGAAGGAATTCAAAGACATTTTTGCCTTTGAAGTGGAAGAGATGCCAGACATCAGCCCGGATCTCGCTGTCCATAAACTCGTCGTTGATCCTAAAAAGAATCCCATCCGACAAAAGAAAAGAAATCAAAGCGAGGAGAGAAGTCAAGCGGCATCTGCCGAGGTCAAAAAGCTGTTAGATGCTGGGTTCATTCGGCCATGTAACTTTCTTAATTGGGTTGCAAACATTGTGCTTGTGAAGAAGCCGAATGGTACCTGGCGAATGTGTGTAGATTACACTGACTTGAACAAGGCATGTCCAAAAGACAGTTACCCGCTTCCAAAGATCGACAGCCTGGTCGACTCTGTGGCCGAGCGTGCCTTGATGAGTTTAATGGATGACTACTTAGGTTTCCATCAGATTCCCCTGTAGAAAAAAGATCAAGAGAAGACGGTTTTCGTTACTGATCAAGGGTTATTCTGTTATACTGTGATGCCGTTTGGCTTGAAGAATGTGCCTACTACTTTCCAACGGATGATTAATACTGTCTTCATTAATCAGATTGGGAGGAATATAGAGGCGTACATCGATGACATGATAGTAAAATCCAAGCAACAAACGGATCATCTTGTTGACCTCCGAGAAACCTTCACCACACTCAGGCGGCACAAGGTCATGCTCAATCCCAAGAAGTGTGTATTGGGTGTTGAGTCTGAGAAGTTTCTCGGATTCTTAATTGATTAAAGGGGGATAGAGGCCAACCCCGAGAAGATACAGGCGGTGATTGACATGAAGTCACCCCGCACTGTAAAGGAAGTTAAGAAACTTACCGATTGTCTAGAGGCATTGGGGAGATTCCTCAGCCGGTTAAGAGACAAGTGCCTCCATTTCTTCCAAGCGATCAGAATGAAGACAAGGTTTGAATGGGGTGATGATGCTGAGGCGACCTTTCAGAAATTGAAAGAACATCTACACTATTTGCTAAGGCTTGTTAGCCCTCTGCCCAAAGAGACGCTCTACATGTACTTAGCCGTTTTAGATCATGCCCTCAGTGTTGTTCTCCTTGATGAGAGTGTAATCCCCCATATTTTCAACTTAATTATAATATATTTATTTATTATTCATACAAATGTTTTTATGTCGATTTCATTAAATAAATTATTTTTATGAAAAGATTTAAGTAAACTTATATGTTTTGACTAATTTAAAAACAATTTTAACTTAATAGCCCAAAACCTCAAGTTTTAATCCTAATCTAATTAGGAAACCCAAGGCCCAAATAAAACAAAAAAAAAACCCTCACACTCCTTCCTCTCTCACGTAAAAAAAAAAAAGAAGAAAAATTCCTTCCTCCTCACTCTAATTCACGAACACACAGAGAAGAAAAAAAAACCCTTTCGAACTGCTGCTGCACCACAGCAGCGCCACCCCTGCTGCACCGGCGTCCTCCAGCCACCACCCGCAGCCACCAGTTTGCCTCCTTCTTCCTCCCTTTTCTTTACTTCTTTTTATTTTATTAAATTGATTTAAAGTTTTAATCTTTGTTTAATTTTGATTCTAAATTATTATTATTATTATGGTTTGATATTATACATGGGTTATAAAAGATTATGAATTTATGAGTTTTGACATGTTTAATTTATGATACAAAATTTCAGATTTTATATTATGTATAATTTAGGGTTTAAATGTTGATTTTTCATGTTTTAGGGCTTGAAAACGTGTTAAGCAAGTTAATTATCAATACTATGATTTCATAATGACAAAACCCAGAATTTTATACTTAAAATTAATTTCCAGATTATATATTTTGTGAAATTGGAGTTTTATATTGTTTATTTGAAGGATTTTAAGGTTTTAATGTGTAATACACTATTCTAACAATTGAATTATGAGTGTAGATCATTAAAGGTTTAGAACTTACAATTTAATTTATTTTTCAGATTTTATATAATCTGATTTTTTTTTAGTTTTGAGCCAAAAATAAAGGTTTAGAATGCTTCTATAAGTTTTAAACAACTTATGCAATATGATAAGTATAGATTATTTGAATTGCAAAAACTATTAATAAAACACATTTTCAGCATATGTTAGTAAGTTAAACTTGTTGGAATTTTATATTATACGCTATATTTTCATGATTTTAACATATAAACTTATAGCTGGAATATTATATTATTAACTTTGACTAATGGGAACAATTTAAAGGCTTTATTTTGATGGTTTAAGAGGTTTTAAAGTAGTTTGGTATTGCTGTAAATTTATTTGCTTGGGTATTGATTTAATTCTTGTTGTTTGGTCTAGGAGAGGACTTTATAGAAGGCGAATTCTAGTTCCTAAAGTGACCAACCGAATCGTTTATACAAGGTACGTACGAGTTACGAAACCTTGCCTTTAGATGCATGTTTAGGGATGTGTCGAGAACTTAGTATCATGTATAGAGAAGACTGGGCTAAATTGTTTGGTTATACATTGTAATTTCCGTATGTTGTGCACTATTCTACATTGCAAGTATTATTTATGCATTAATTATGCAAGATGCGCTTAAAGGTAAAGGTATGTGATTTGGTGAAATGATTCATTTATTACTCGTTCAAGATTATTGAGATAGAATGAGTAAAGGAAGAATTTAAGTCTTATAAGACGAGGTTAAGATTGTGGGGTGCTTTATGCACTCAAGGTGTTTATACACCGAGGTAGTTAAAGGAATAAATAATAAATACTGCTTGTCCCTAATAAATGAAGAACTGAAATTGGAAACATGCTTTACTTGATTGAATTGATATTGGATTGATTGTATTGTTTTGCATATGAGTTATCACCAAGTCTAAAGTTGTAAATCACGTAAAGTGCAAGATGGATGAGAAATAAAACTCTGGATTTGTGCACATCTGGAGTAATGACAACCAGGGGTTGGGGTACATGGGGTATTAGCCGTGCACTTTTCTAGAGGTCGTCTGATCTACGAGTCTCTTATTTCAAATACTTTTCAAAAACTAGGAGTTAGATTAGGTTTCATACTAGCTACGGTCACGGAGTCGCGCCCGTAGTCGTTGGATGTTTTATTGATGTTTCAAAAAGGAGGCATGGGGTTTCTCTTTTATTGATGTTCTAAATGGAGCATGGGATGGACAACCTTGTATATTGCTTAATCCGATGAATAAAATGAAATAATTTAACTACAATCAACTAGTGAAGTCTTAGTAAACTAACAGTTGAGTCGTATGTTGAGTCAATAGTTTAATGATGCGTGATGGTTGATTATTAGTAGCATGTTAGGGATTTCTTATTATATTTCGCAGCTTGTATGTACTCAGCTTTGCTGATTGCGTCTTTTATGTGTCTTTCTTTGGTCATGGCATTCGCCTTCCAATGACCCTATGACGATCCAATTTTTACACTTGTAATATTGGGGAGCACATTAACCACAGGTTCTTACACATGCAACATTCATATCTAGGTGGTGGGATTTTGAGTGGAGTGTTGGTTGCTTTTCTCAATTTATTTTACTACTTACTTTTGAAGTTATTTAAACTCGATTTCATTTTTATACTACTTCTACTGGTTTGAGTTTTGAATAAGGGCCTTAATGGTTCCAAGATGTAAGACTTAATTTGGTTTTGTTTGTTGGTTTTGAAACTTATTCCAAGATGTAAGACTTAATTTGGTTTTGTTTGTTGGTTTTGAAACTTATTTATAACTGATTTAGTTTTTCCGCTGCTAATTTCTGATATAGCCTTAACGTTTGAACACGTGGCGGTAGCACGTCAGTAATTCTCTTGGACATTGTTTAGGGTACTCACAGGTTTAAAGAGAGAATTATTGGGGTGTTACAAAGTGGTATCTAGGAGCTTAGGTTAGATTTAATTACTACTAAAGCCAATTAGCTTTGTATGTCTTAGGCCCCTAATTAATGGTTGAGGATTTTGAATTCAAAGGCTAAAAATGATTTTTCGAAACTTAGGATGTTTTAAAACGTTTTATTTAAAATAATTTCGAAGTTTGTTTTGTCTACTTAGTGAGATTTGGGTAGACTTAAGAAGGGAATTCATGCACATTTCATATTTTATGTTCTATTTAATTGTCATATAAGGTGTTTATTTTGTTATTTAACATGTTAAAAATGGTGTTCTAATTGATTTATTTTATGATGTGCTTGTGTCATGCTTTTTGAATGTTCGTTGCATTGGGTTGACGTAGAAAGGAGATGAGCGACCCAGTAGTCATGTCTGAGAACGAGAGTGATACTCGAAGGGAAGATACTCTTGAAACATGGAAAGGATTATTACACCTACAATAGAGCAACCTGACGCAGAAGATTACCAGAGCTTATATGAGTTTAAGACAGCGAAGAATAAAAAGCATAAGATAAAACTTACAACAGAATTTTCCACGAGTATACTCTTATTGAATTTCCAGATGAAGATGATCTTGAATGGCTACAACCAGAACCTGAAGATCCAAATGCTGGGAAGAGAGCTACTAGGAACCCGAATCCGCTTTACAAGGCGATAATAATTGAGGACTCGGATGACGAAAATGACCCTGATTTTGATGTTAATACTTATAATGAGAAGAAAGACAAAATCTGCAATGTGATTCCTTGAGGATTAAACTTGTTAGGGTGGAGTTAGTATGAATAAGGCATTTGCCATTAATAATGGTTATTAGGACCTCATTCTAGTTTTGATTTAGATTATTGAATTTTAATAAGTAGCCAGAGCTACAGAGTTATTATTTGGGATTAATACCTTTATTTAAGTTATAATAAGAGTTGTTATTTTATTTTAAGAGCTCCATTTTACTTTTATTCGTAAGTCAAAACAAGTTAAATTTTTGTGAACGTATAATTCTTGGATAATTTCTTTGTTTATGATTAAGTTTAGTAAGAGTGGCGCGGGATGGGAATTATTTTTTTAACTTTATTTAATCCTGCGTATAGTATGATTTTGCTTGGGACAAGGGGTTGCAAACCTAAGGTACCCTTTTAGACCAATTTATGTGGCAAAATGTAATATTGTGATTGAATGAATATGTGCGAATGACATTTGAATTTCAATTAAATTGGAGTGCATATTTATTCTCTTTCAGGCGTAGAACTAGAATGGCTGAAAACGCTGCCTTAGCTGATGCTATTCGTTTGTTGGTCGAAAATCTGAACCAAAACCGGGGAGACCAACCGACCCCCAAGCAGAGATGTTTAAGAAGCTGGCCAAAGTTAGGCCACCAGTTTTTAAGGGAGGTGCTGACCCTACCTTCCTAGAAAACTGGATTCAAGAGTTCGACAAATTGTTCGTGGCACTCAATTGTCCTGAGGGTATGAAAGTGGATCAGGCTGCTATGTACCTCAAGGACGAGGCTGATATCTGGTGGAGGGACAATGCTGTGACCATTAGAGCCAAACCCAATTTTGGATGGGAGGTGTTTAAGACCTCTTTGAGGGACAAGTTTTACCCTCCATTTCTGAAGAAACAAAAGGCTCAGGAGTTTATAAGTTTGGAAATGGGAGAAATGTCAATCTCAAAGTATTATAATAAGTTCATGACCCTTGCTAGGTTCGCTCCTGAGGTTGTACCGACTGAAGAACTGATGGCTCAGAGGTTTGAGCTTGGATTGACTGACTAGTTACAGAAAGACCTAGTTGGGAAAGTTTTTAAAACCCTCGATAAGGTATATAAGAGAGCTGCACACATGTACCATCTGAATTCTAAAAGTGCGGGTGAGAGTGCTAAGGCTGGGAAGAAAAGGAAAGACTTTGGGAAACCTAAAAAACAGAGTACCTTTAAGAGGCCTAGGAATGGGAACGCGTTTGATAAGGGTAACCAAAATGTTAGCAATTCTTCTAATGCTAACAATGGGGAAAGGAGCTACCACTGTAAGAGGTGTAGGAGAAACCACCCTGGGAGAGACTGTGATGGGAATTTAGTGACTTGCCGGTTCTGCAACAAAAAGGGACATAGGGAGTATGAGTGTTACACCAAACAGAAACAACAGGGAAATGGTGGGAATACCCAACAGAGGCCTAACAATTTCAACAACCAAGGAGGTAAGGGTAATGGTCTGGGAAGTTTGGGAATGGTAACAACAATGGCAACAACAGATTTGGCAACGACAACAATAACTCAGGCAACAACAACAATGGTTACCAAGGAAGAAGCAACGCTCCCGGGCGCTTGTCTGTGATGAGCAAGGGAGAATCTGAGAGGTCCTCAGATGTAGTCACCGGTACTTTTTCTATTCATTCTATCTCTGTCAACACTTTGTTTGACTCTGGAGCATCTTACTCTTTCATTTCTACTTATGTTTGCGCAAATTAAACTTAATTGAGTCGAGTCATGTTGATGTGTCAGTCAGTCTGCCTACGGGCAAACTTGTTCATTGTAATAAATTATTCAAAGGCTTGCCTTTGAAAATAGGGGAAGCTATCTTTCCATTGAATCTTATTGAGTTTAATCTGGGGGATTTAGATGTCATTCTAGGGATGGATTGGCTAAGTTTATACAAGGCCAAGATAGACTGTGAGATACAGAGGGTGCACCTGAGTGATCCTTTGGGTAAGATGGTGTCCTATAGACCCTTAGGGTTTAGGGAAGCCTAAGGGTTTTGGGATTATTTCTGCTTTGAAAGTCAAGAAATTAGTAAATAAGGGGTGTCCATTGTACTTTTTTTGTGTTCAAGATTTGAGTATGAGTGAGAGTAGGCGGATGGAGGATGTACCCATTGCGAATCAGTTCTTAGATGTCTTTCCAGAAGAGATCTCGAGAATGCCACCCAAAAGAGAAGTTGTGTTTACCATTGACTTAGTTCCAGGAGCTGCACCTATTTCAAAAGCACCTTATAGAATGGCGCTAGCTGAGATGAGCGAGCTGAAGGCTCAATTGTAGGAATTGTTGAATAAAGGGTTTATCAGGCCTAGTGCATCACCTTAGGGAGCACCAGTCTTATTTGTGAAAATGAAAGATGAGAGTTTGAGGCTATGCATTGATTACAGAGAGTTGAATAATGTGACTGTGAAGAATAAGTACCCTTTACCTAGGATAGATGACTTGTTTGACTAACTGAAAGGGGAAAGTGTGTTTTCAAAGATCTATTTGAGGTCGGGGTACCATCAGTTGAAAGTTGCAGATAAAGACATTCCAAAGACAGCCTTTAGAACTCGTTATGGGCATTACGAGTTTACAGTCATGCCTTTTGGGTTAACCAATGCACCCGCCATATTCATGGACTTGATGAACCGAGTGTTTCATGAGTACTTGGATAAGTTTGTAGTTGTGTTCATTGATGACATATTGGTGTATTCGAGGAATAAGGAAGAACATGCTCAACATTTGAGAATTACCCTTGAAACTCTTAGGAAGAACAAGCTGTATGCCACGTTTTCCAAGTGCGAGTTCTGGTTGGAGAAAGTTGCATTTTTAAGGCATTACATTTCGAAAGAGGGTGTACCTGTGGATCCTACGAAGATCAAGGCGGTTAGTGAGTGGCCTACACCTAAGAATGCGACTAATGTTCGTAGTTTCTTGGGATTAGCTGGATATTATAGAAGGTTTGTTAAAGACTTTTCGAGGATAGCCAGACCCATGACTACCCTTATAAAGAAGCTGAGCAAGTTTGAGTGGAATGAGAGTTGTGAATCAGCTTTTCGAACCCTCAAGGAACGATTGACCACTGCACCAGTGTTAGTATTACCTGATGGGAGAGACGGATTCGAGGTGTATAGTGATGCCTCGAAGCATGGTTTGGGATGTGTCCTGCAACAGAATGGAAGGGTGGTCGCGTATGCATCGAGACAATTGAAGCCACATGAGGTCAATTCCCCTACGCACGACTTGGAGCTTGCAGCTGTTGTGTTCGCTTTGAAAATTTGGAGACACTACCTCTATGGTGTCTCTTGTAAGATCTTCACGGACCATAAGAGTTTGAAGTACATCTTCACCCAAGATCACTTGAATATGCGGTAACGTAGATGGCTAGAGTTCCTCACAGACTACCATGTCCACATTCAGTATCACGAGGGAAAGACGAATGTTGTTGCAGATGCCCTTAGTAGAAAGTTGAGTCATAATGTCAATGCTTTGATTGTGGCCAATGAGTTGTGTGAGGATATGAGGAGATTGAACCCTGAGGTTATTAACCAAGGAGAGTTAGAGGGATTGCTGAGTGCCTTGACCATCCAACCATCCATATTTGAGGAGATTAAAGAGAAGCAATTGGAAGATGAGTCATTTCAGAAGATTAGGGATCGAGTGACTAGTGGTGCGAAGATTGAATTCAAGATTCACGAAGATGGGAGTCTGAGATACAAGGAGAGATGGTGCATACCACAGAAGTGTGAGGATATAAAAAGAAAAATCATAGAGGAGTGCCATAACACACCATATTCAGTTCACCCTGGGGGAGATAAGCTGTATAAGGACTTGAAGGAGTTGTATTGGTGGCCGAATATGAAGAGAGAAGCTGCTGAGTTTTTATCCAAGTGTCTGACGTGCCAGAAGGTGAAGATAGACCACAAAAGACCCATGGGAAAGGTGCAACCATTGGAAATACCAGGATGGAAATGGGATTCTATATCCATGGACTTTGTGACAGGTTTACCAAAGACTCGTAGTGGGAATGACACGATTTCGGAGATTGTGGACAGACTAACTAAATCAGCGATGTTCATTCCTATCAAGGAGACCTGGAAAAAGAAGCAGCTAGCTAGTACTTATGTGAAGAATGTAGTTCGTTCGCATGGAGTCCCCAAAGACATAGTGTCGGATAGAGATTCGAGGTTTCTATAAAAGTTCTGGAAAAAGTGTAAGAAAACCTTGGAACAGCCCTGAAGATGAGCACTGCCTTTCATCCTGCAACAAATGGCCAAACTGAGAAAACAAACCAGACCATGAAGGATATGCTGCGAGCCTGTGCTTTAGATTTCCAAGGGAATTGGGAGGATCACCTACCTTTGATCGAATTCTCCTACAATAATAGTTACCATACAAGTATCAAAATGGCACCTTTTGAAGCATTGTATGGAAGGAAGTGCAGAAGCCCAGTGTGTTGGAATGATTACAATGAACGTGTTACTTTGGGGACAGAATTTATTGAGGATTTGGTGAGCAAGGTGAGATTGATTCAGTCACGAATAAAGGCAGCACAAGATAGGCAAAAGAGCTATGCCGACTTGAAGAGAAGGGATGATGAATTTAGTGTTAGGGACAAGGTCTTTCTAAAGGTTTCTCCAACAAAAGGCGTGATGCGATTCGGCAAGAAAGGGAAGCTTAGTGCTAAGTATGTGGGGCCGTATGAAATTCTTCAACGTGTGGGGAAAGTGGCTTATAAGTTGCCTTTGCCAATGGAGTTCGAGAAAATGCATGATGTGTTCCACATTTCCCAACTAAAGAAGTATGTGCCTAGTGAAACTCATGTATTGCAACCAGAGACTATTCAACTAGATGTGTCTCTAACTTATGAAGAAAGACCAGTCAAAATCCTAGATCACAAGGTGAGTAGTACTAGGAACAAAGATGTGAAGATAGTGAAGGTCCTTTGGTCCAACCAAGAGTACGAAGAGGCTACTTGGAAGGCCGAGGAAGAGATGAGAAACAAGTATCCCTGATGTGTGACATTTTTGGCACTCATTTGGTTCCTTTTTGGATGATTTTTATTTCATTTTATCTCTCTTTTCTTTTAGTTTTCCTTAGTTTTATTCTTGTTTTCTTCATTTTATGCTTTTTGTAGTTAGTTTCTCTTTTTCATGTCTTTTTCTAGCTTACTTGTTATTTTTCTCTTTTACTTGCTTTTTATCCTTTGATTGTAGGTTGTGATTGATTGTCCAAGGATTCCCGGGCTTCCTTTCTATAGTTTTCCATTGATTTTCATGCCTAAAGCTTGTGCAAGAAGTTTTAAGTCAATGAGAGGTTCAAGGAGCATGCTTCAAAGTCTTGTTTATGCCTTCCTCATGGCTCATTTTCTTCAAGAAATTCAAGGAAGTTGCTGCCTACCTTGTCCTCCATCATCATCATCTAGGATGCGTGCACCTCGTGAGCAAGGGCAAAGAAGAAAGGAGGAAGCTGCAGCTATGTGCGGGCGCACTTGAGGAGTGTGCGGCCGCACATCTGTCGTGTGCGGCCGCACATCTGTCGTGTGCGGGCGCACATTCCTGGGTACACTCCTTCGAGCGCCCGCACTTACGAGGGTCTATTTTTGGGCGTCATTACCGACCTCTCCTTTGTATATATAGTTATTTCTACCTATTTTTGGAAAAAAAAGAGAAGTTTTAGTTTTAGATTGAATTTGATAGTTAGTTTTTGGGAGAATTTTAGAGAGAGAAACTCAAGAACTAGAGAGAGAAACTCATGATTTTTGGTGATTGCTCAAGGATTCCTCATTGTAAGTTTTGTAAGGATTTTCTTCTTGATTTCAATACAAGTTTGATTTTAGTTGATTTCATTAGTTTTTCATATTGTTGATGATTGATTTGGTTATTGATTGAATTTTGATTGATTTTGATTGATTGTTGGTTTAATCTTTGATTTCAAGTATGTTGATGATGAAATTGATGAATGTTGTAGTTTTGATCTTAATTCCTATGGCTAGTGAGTAGTTTCCTAGCTAGGGAGATGGTGAAGCATGTATGAATGATGGAATAGTGTAATTTGGGGATAATTGATGGAGTTGATGATATGATTAAATTTGGTTGATATTTCATGTGCATGTGTGTGATTAATTGAGGTTTGGCCATCTTTGATTAATACACTAGATTGCATTGTAAGCTTGCTATGATACGGACCATTGATTAGTGAACTTGCAATTTCACGATTGAGGTGCTTTGTGACGTTCCCTAGTTAGTGTTTAGCGTAGTTGACGCTAGTTAGACCTCTAGGTGAACCATCTTAGTATGCTCTTTTGGATACATGATGATTTTCCTTCATATCGCTTGACTTAGTCGGTTTGACCTCCCAAATTACCGTTTCCATTATGATTGCATGTGGATCCATTGCCCTAGTGTCTTAGATTGATTTAATACAAGTTTGCATGCCTAGTTAGCTTTACTTCTACCTCAAACCCCTTCTTGATTCCGAAATAGCTTGATCTAGACTTCGTGCACTTGATATCCATTCCCTTGGGTTTGACCTTGACTTGCCACTACGCTAAATAGGGGTTAGTTAAGCTACAAATTTTGTTTGATAGGGTGGGGTGGTAGACCAACGACCTACCGTTCTCCGTCCCATCAAAATGGCGCCGTTGCCGGGGAATGGTGCTTGAGTGTATGTTGTTTTTGAGTCTATTTCATTTTGATAAAATACAAAAAGATTTTGTTTCTCTAGGCTACATTTGTAGCCGTGCTACTAACATTTTTGTGTGAGTTTTGCATGCATAGAACCCGTGATCGTCCCCTTGTTCCCCTTGATCCGGAAATTGAGAGGACTCTTTCAAGAAGAAGAGTGGATAATAGATCCTTGGCTTATAGCTCTTCAAGTGAAGAAGAAATTCAAGAAGAACAAGGAATGGGTGAAAATCCTAGAATAGCCTTGAAGGAGCTTGGAGTGCCCGGGGCATATAGGTTTGAGAGTGGAATAGCTCCACCTACTACCCCGGCAAATGACTTCGAAATCCGGCCGGCAATGATCACCTTGATTGAGAGAAGGCAATATAGTGGGGCTAAGAATGAGAGCCCATTGAACCATTTGAAAGAATTTGAAAAATATTGCAACACTATCAAAGTCAATGGGGTCTCTCAAGAATTCATCCGCCTCAAGTTGTTCCCTTTCTCTCTATTAGGAAGATCTTTGGAGTGGCTAGACAAGGAAGTGAAGCCCAAGTCCTTGAGAACTTGGGATGATGTTACAAAGGCTTTCTTGTCCCGTTTCTATCCCCAAAAGAAGACGGCGGAGGCAAGAGCCTTGATTCAAGGGTTCAAGCAAAGGCCGAGTGAAAGCCTTTATGAAGCATGAGAGAGATTCAAAGAGTATCAAAGGGAGTGCCCTCACCACGGAATCCCCACATACCAAGTGATCCAAATCTTCTATGGCGGTTTAAGTCCCCAAGGCAAGTCATGCCTTGATGGAGGGGCCGGGGGCCCTATCATGAACAAAACCGAAGAAGAAGTTGAGGACATCATTGAGGACGTGGTGACATATTATAGGGATTGGCAAGATGGGGAGAGAGACTCTTCAAGCAAGCAATCTTCATTGTATTCGGTGGACCATCTCAATGCAATCAACAACCTTTCCTCCCAAATGACAAACTTAGGAAAGGAGGTCACCGCAATCAAAGCTAAGTTGGAGAGCACTTCTACCTCTTCTCAAGCTTCTAATCTTCCCTCCCAATTTAAGGGGAGAGGTACTCCTTCTAACTCTCAACCCCCTCCCTCTTCACATAATATGCCTTTGGGTTGCTTGTTTTGTGATGCATGTGGATCGTATGATCATGACTCTAGTGTTTGTCCTAATGAATGTGTTGATGAATTTGACAACAATGAGTGTGAACATGTTAATTTTGTGTCAAACAACAATGTTCAAAGGTTTGATAATCAAAAAGGCCAATGGAATAGGAATTACCAAAACCAAGGCAATTTTGACAACTATAATCATAATGGTGGTTATAGGAACCAAGGGAATCAAGGTTCTCGTGGTAACCATAACCAAGGTTATAGTAGCCAAAATCAAAGCCAAAACTATGGTAATCAAAATCATAATTATGGTAATCAAAACCAAGGTTATGTAAATCATAACCAAGGTAATGGAAACCATAATCATGGTGGTGGTAACCATAATCAAGGTTATGGTTCAAATCAAAATAGGAGTAATTGGAACAACCAAGGAAGGGGAAATTTTCAAAACAATGCTCAAAGAGGTCCCCCACCCGGTTTTGTTCCAAAGACTCAAAATGAAAATTCCTATTCACAACCTTCTTCTCCTAAGACAACCTTGGAAGAGTTGATTGATAATCAAACCAAGATCATTAACACCTATATGGCGGTTAGTGATAAGAAATTCAATGAGATTATGACCCACAATAAGATGCTTGAGACTCAAATTACTCAATTAGCAAGCACTATTAAGGATTTTGCTAGTCCTTCATCTTTGCCTTCCCAAGGTGTTGAACCAAAGAAACCCGTGTACTCTATTGCCACAAGTGGTGGAAATGATTTTGATGAGGGAGTTTCTTGTTCAAAAGAGGGAAGAGATGAGAGTGGTGTTAAGGAGAATGAAGTGGAAAGGGTTGAGTCTAAGGAAATCTATTGTGAGGTTGACAAAAGAGAAGAGTGTGTTGGTGAAAAGATGAGTGAGATAGAGAGATTTCCCGATCTACCATATCCCCAAAAATATTTGAGATTCAAAATGGATGAGCAATTTGGGAAGTTCCTTGAAGCTTTTAAGGATGTTCATGATTCTACACCCGCTACCGAACCAATTCCCGACTTGCCTAAGTACTCCAAGTTTGTTAAGGAGATCTTAAAAGAGAGAGAGGATTTTGATGAGGGTAGTTCGGTGGAAGGAGGGAAGTGCTTTAGTGCTCTTATCCATGGTGAACTTCCGAAGAAGATGGAGGATCCGGGGAATTTTTCAATCCCTTGTCGAATTAAGGAAATGGTTTTTGAAAATGCTTTGTGTGACCTTGGTGCTAGTGTTAGCATTATGCCTTTCTCGGTCTTCGAAAGGCTTGATCTAGGTGAGCTTCAACCGTCCAAGATAACACTTCAATTGGCCGACCGTTCTATTAAGCTTCCTAAGGGAAGAATTGATGATGTCCCCTTAAGGATTGGAGAGTTTGTTTTTCCGGTGGATTTTGTTGTTCTAGAGATTGAGGAGGATGAACATATTCCAATCATCTTAGGGAGACCTTTCTTAGCTACCTCGGGAGCTTTAATAGATGTCAAAGGAGGTCAAATTACTTTGAGGTGTGGGAAATTAGAAGAGAGTTTTAAGTTAAAACCAATGCACGAGTCTTTATCTTGTGTCTAAGATATCGCATGTGCTAATCTTTCTCGTTCCATTGATGGTATGTGCATGATTGATTCTTCTACTAACAATGTTTTTGAGATTGTTGATGATGTTTGTGCAAGTATTAATGACGTTAGTGAAGAAGAATTTGTGATTCAAAAGCCAAAGGATGAGAAAGATATTGGTTTTCCAAATTGGTTCAAGCTTAATTCTCATGAGGAAGAGAAAGCTTCCATGATTAAGGATGTTGAAGTCAAGCCGAAGAAAAAGGCCCGTGACTCGAAGAAAACAAGGAAAAGGAAGAAGTTGAGAAGTGAAAAAGAAGAATTTGAAAAGAATTTTGTGAGAGTTTCTTCAAGCATTAATGAGAAGTTGCCCAAGGTTGAAGAAGAATTTGCTCTATCAACCACCTTGAAGAAGGTGGTGTTCTTTGATCCTCCATGATTAGGAGGAAGGGTCGAGCTTAGGACCTTAAGCAAGCGCTTCCCGAGAGGCAACCCGGAGTTTCTAACCTTTCTCTTTGATTTTTGAATTTTCTCATTTTTGTTTCTTTTATTACTTTGTCTTTTCTTTTACTTTTCTCTTTATTTGGATTTTTAGGATGTCCGTTTGTGGGATTGGAATTCAACAAATATGCATGATGGATGGAAGGTGTTCATGGCACAAATCATATTTTGTTCAATTCTAGTCGAAATTTGAGGTAAAAGGGTAAGAATTTTAGAGAGGTAAGATAGGAATTTCATATTTTGAAAGTTGGAGGAAATTGATACTTAGTGAATTTTTGTGGTGTGCACATGAATTTTCAACTTTGAGGACTTTGAAAATGATTTTACCTACTGCCTATGTTGTTCCTCATCACCATCATGATTCATGTGCGCACCCAAATAGGCAGTAAGTATCAAATCTTTGAGAAAAAAAAGAAGGAAGGAGCACGCACAGGGATGTGCGGCCGCACACGAGGCATGTGCGGGCGCACAGCCTGCGTGTGCGGGCGCACATCAGTGCTGTGCGGCCGCACAGATGCTGGACGTGCATTTATCTTCTTCTTCCTCCTTTTTTCCCTCATTTTCTCACTTCCCTCATCTTCCTCACTCATACCCTCATTCAAACCCTCCTTTGTGTGCACTTCTCCACCCTCATTCATCATCCAAAAACACTCAAATCCTCACCAAAATCACTACATTCTTACTCAAAATCACTCACAAATCTTTCTACACTACAAATTCCTCACAATTTGACCCAAATTTCACTCACTCTCTCTCCTACTCTTGGTGGCTGAAAATTGGGGGTTTTGTGTGGAGTTGGAATTGCTTGCTCAAAATTGGTTTATCTTGCTTCTTTTATGGTATAATCACTAATCCTTGCTTTAATTTTGCCAATTATATCATAAATTTGCATGAATTACAAATTTGTATGAGCATGAATAGTGTAGTATTGATTTTGTGAATTTTGATGCTTGTTCTTGATTTTGGTTGTGATTTGGTGATATTTGTTGATTGATTTTGCATGACATTGTGTTGTTTGCTGATTTTGTAGCAATTTTCATCAATTTTGGTTGAATTCTTGTGAGTTGAAATTTTGGAAAGTTGGTAGTAAGTGGTGATTTCGGTATTGGCTTTGTGTTTGCTCTTGGATTGATTGAAAAGGAATTTTTCTTGGTTCATTGATATTGTTGATTGGTTTGGAATTGGTTTGATTGAAGGGAATTGTGAAATTGGAGTTTGGTGATATTGGTAGTAAGTGGTGAATTTGGGTGTGGTGCTCTTGGTTCTTTGGTTTGCTACTTGATTGGTTGTTGGTGATCTTCTATACTTCTCACAATGTCTAAATACCTCAAGAAACTCACCAAAAAGCGAAAAACCGATGTTAGCATCGAGGAACCTCCCCGCCCAAGTACCTCCACTAGGCCTAGTACATCTTCTAGGCCTAGTACTTCCAACCCATCTTCCACTCAAACACGACCTCCTACCTCTCTTCCAAAGAAGAAAAATTTCACCGATAAACAAAAAGCCTTTTATCAAAATCTGAAAGATGAAAGAACCCTCAAACAAACCCGCCATTACTTTCAATCCGATATACTGAAGTTGTGGATTGATAATGATGTGCGGTCATTGCTTTTAAATTTGAGATTGGGGACTTTCATCGCCGACGCCTACCGCACCTACAAGGAGCCTACCTTGGAGTTCTTGGCTACCTTGGAGCTTGTACCCATTGGAGGGGTATATAGGGTGCGGTTCCAATTGTTCAACAACATATTTGACCAATCTTTAGAAGAGTTCAACGCTGCTTTGGACTTTGATCCCCATGGGGATATTATTAACGTTGAACACTTCATCTTCCCGGATTATGATCAAGATTCTTGGTGGGAAGACATCTCCGGTGGTAGTGAGTTCATCGCCAACAAGGCCAAGATCTCGGACGTGTACCAACCTTGTCTTAGGGTTGTACACCGTCTATTGGGCTATGTCTTGTTCCCCAAGCAAGAGATGGGGAAATTGAGTAAATTGGAGCTCAAAGTCCTTTGGCTATCTTCTCGCCCGGAGTTTGTGGGCCGGTTGAACTTGGGCTACATCTTTGCCCAATATTGCTTGGACCTTCGCAAAAGGAGGACGGGAGAGATCCCTTGTGGGGGTATGGTAACTAGGCTTCTGACTCACCTTCGCCTCGATGATTATCTCCCATTTTGTAAGGAGATCGGGGATGCAAATTCCATCTACCTCGATATGCAACAATTGGGTCAAATCCAATTTATCTCTAAGGGTTTTAGTGAAGGGAGATATGAGTGGCTAAGGGGCCACGAGCATTGGTGCTTCTTGCCTAACCCTAGCTTGACTTCTTTGGATAGGATTGCCGACAATGTTTGGCATGTTCCCAGGTCCTTCCGGCATCCAAACTTTGATTCCGAGGAGGATGAAGAAGAAGAAGATGAGGAAGAACAACAAAATCAACAACAACAACAACATCAACAACAACAACATTTTTCTCCACAACATCAAGCTCCTCATGAGCAAGAACAAGAGCAAGGGCAACATGCTTTTGCTAATGAAGATTTGAGGGCTCTTAGTGAGCAAATGAGTGGATTGAAAGTCCACGTAGACGGCATGTACGATCAAGACTTTGGGGCCCTCTATGACCAAATAAGAGGTATTCAAGAGATGCAACAAGGTATGTTTATACAACAACAACAACTTTATGATGCGGAAGTTAACCGTGGGAACATTACTCCCCCGGTTAACTATCCGTATTTCCCGCCCCAACAAGGTCCTCTACCTTCGTTTGGGCATCCTTATTGGTCGGGGCCTTCTAACCCCGACACCGAGCGTCACTATTACCCGGACGAGCATGGTAACTATGATTACAAGGCTCCGGGTGGTAGTGACTATAGGGGGGATCCTAACTACCCCCATGTCCATCCCAACCACCCTTTTGAGCTCACTTTGCCCGATACCTACACCCCTCTTGCTCCTTGGCAACACGATCTTTTCAAGGGGCATTATGGGTGGCCCGAGGGGTACACCGGAGGATGGGAGCCTTACCCTCATCCCTTCGATGACCCCGAGCGCAACAGAGATGGGGCCGGGCCAAGTGGGAGTGGTGGTGGTGATGGTAGTAGTTATTAGTTCCCTTTTAGCTTCTCATGCTTTTTACCTCCATCCTTCATATTTTTGATACTTGCTTTGTTTTGATCGGGATGTTGAGATGTATTTTCTATCTAGCTTGGGGGAACTAGTAACTTGCTCGGTGACCTTGTTGTTGTTGTGTACATATCTTAGTTGCTTGCATGTTTATTTTCATTCCTCTTTTTGGTTTCCTCATTTTCTTGATCTCTAGGCTACTTTTCTTGTAGCTAGCTTGTTTGCCCTATTTTCTTGGATGTTTGTTGTTTGTGGAGTTGTTTTGCTTGCCATGTTGTTGTTGATGATCCCTTATATCCAAACCCCTCAATCCAAATCCCTTAAATCCAAATCTTGTAGTTTAGAGTAGTTCTTTAGTTCGTCTAGATTTTATTTCTTTTATTCTTTATTTTCTTTGGTAGTTTAGCTTCTCTTTCCTTTAGTTGTATATACTTCTTGCTTTGTTTATTTTCTTTTATTTGTTGTTTTCTTTTATTTGTTTTGAAGTTACTAACCTTTTTCTTTGTTCATAGTTTCTTTTATTTCTTTTTTCTCACTTGGTTCCTTGAAGAGCTTATGGATATGGAATGCTACGAGGTGGTTTCTTATTGCTTCGTTTGTTTTTGCTATGCTTGGAATCCCGGTGAGCCCTTTCTTATTTTTCTCTTTATTTTCCTTGGTTGCATAGAATAGGATTAGTTTAGGAGACGTTGAATGGTTCGAGGATGGATGCTTGTTAACACGTAATGTGTTTGGGATCGGTGACTTTGTTGTCTATCGATCACTTGTTTGTCGATTGGGATTTTTATGTGTTTAACATGCTTTCTAGTCCTTTGCATGCTTTTCTCCTATGTTTTCCTTTCCTATGTCTCCATTTCTTTTCTTTTACTCTCTCTTATTTTACCTTTTTCTCTTACTTTCTTTTATTTTTCTTTTTATTTTTGATGTGATTTTGAGGCATTGTTTTTCATTTCTTTTCTTTTGAAATGAACATTGTACATTGGACTTGTCTTTTGCATGATTTTCTTCCTAGGTTGTAAAGGTATGCACGGTTTGAGATTATGTTCGGTTGACTCTAGGATAGTGTATGCTAGGGTAGTTGGTTTGAACTAGGAGGATCATGAAGCCGGATTCTACTTGTTTGTGGTATGTTGGTAGTTGCTTCCTATAGTTGATTTGACACCATTGGTGAGTTTTTGCCACAACCTTGTGAGGTTACTTGTTTTTCAAGCCTTCAACATTCCTTATTTGAGCGGCGTGGATCCTTGACTATGCAAACCTAATCTAATAAAGCTTGATGTATGATTCTCAAACACGAGACCGAACTATCTAGGAAGGACAAAGGCACATTTTTCGGGGTGGTATTTTTCCTTTTTACTATATTTTGTTATTTTCTTTTGTTTTTGGTTTACATTTGCCTTCTTGCAACCATTTGAGCCTTATCCCTTCTTTTCAAGCCACATCTTTAGTTATTTGACCTTTTGTTTCATTTTCTACCTTTCTTGATTTTTGTGAAGCAATATGATCTTTGAGATGAAGTTTGTGGTGGTTACGTTGGAATTTTGGTTTTTATGAAAGCAAGATTGTGTTATGATTTCTTTGTGAATAATGGCAAATGAGTACGAGTAAAAGCCGTCCTTTATAATAAAAGGCATGGACAAATAAGTGCAAAAGTTGTAAAAGCCGTCCGAATTTAGCAAAAGGCAAGGACTTTGCAATTACAATATAAAAACACAAAAAAAAATGAATGAAAAGTGAAAAATTCAAAAATATTTTGATGTATTCTTTTCTCCTTCTAAGCATTGAGGACAATGCTCCATTTTAGCTTGGGGGAGAAGCGTGTACGCTTTTTGTATATATTTTTGTGAGTATAGCTTCAAGTAAGCTTGGGGGTGTTGTTTTTGTTTGGAAATTTCTTGATTGTGGTGTTAAGGATTGATCACCCTTTTGCTTCACTTTTTAGGAAAATCACCAAATTTTTAAATTTCAGCCTACCTTCACCCTTTATGCCTTACGTTACAACCTTGGGGAAAGACCTTTCGACCTAGATAGTTGAGTCACTATTCGGGGGAGGGCATCATGGGTCATTGCCTAAGGAAAGGGGATGCATAGTCAAGATTGTCGAGTAGCCTTAAAATATTTCTTTTCCGGTTCCTTCGAGGAATCATTGGGACACTCACTAAGGGGAGATTTGAGACTAGTGGGAAGAACGCGGTAAGATTGTTTGGGATGAAAGTGAATTGTGATAACTAGTTCCTATGCCTAGCATACCCTATGTTTCAATCAACCTTGGATATCTTGAAACGTGCATACCTTAACTACTTGAGAAAGATTGTCATTCATTTGCTTTATAGTCTTTATGTTGATTCATTTCGTAAAGGTTTGTTTTATTTCATTTTCTTTCTTTTTCTTCTATGGTTTGCCTCATTGATGTTTGGCGGAGAGTTATGGGTCAAACTCTTAGGATACCCTTACGAGACCTCACTCGTCCTCATAGGCGACTTTGGGGGTTTAAAGGGCTTGTTGTAGCTAAAAACAACCGTGATTCCTACGACAATGAGTTTTAGTGTATATTCTTATCTTGAGTCTTTCTTTTTCGTTTTTAATAAAATTTTCATCCTCTCTTTTTCTTGCTTTGTTTTGCTCGAGGACGAGCAAAAGTTTAGCTTGGGGGAATTTGATGTGTGACATTTTTGGCACTCATTTGGTTCCTTTTTGGATGATTTTTATTTCATTTTATCTCTCTTTTCTTTAGTTTTCCTTAGTTTTATTCTTGTTTTCTTCATTTTATGCTTTTTGTAGTTAGTTTCTCTTTTTCATGTCTTTTTCTAGCTTACTTGTTATTTTTCTCTTTTACTTGCTTTTTATCCTTTGATTGTAGGTTGTGATTGATTGTCCAAGGATTCCCGGGCTTCCTTTCTATAGTTTTCCATTGATTTTCATGCCTAAAGCTTGTGCAAGAAGTTTTAAGTCAATGAGAGGTTCAAGGAGCATGCTTCAAAGTCTTGTTTATGCCTTCCTCATGGCTCATTTTCTTCAAGAAATTCAAGGAAGTTGCTGCCTACCTTGTCCTCCATCATCATCATCTAGGATGCGTGCACCTCGTGAGCAAGGGCAAAGAAGAAAGGAGGAAGCTGCAGCTATGTGCGGGCGCACTTGAGGAGTGTGCGGCCGCACATCAGGTGTGTGCAGGCGCACATTCCTGGGTACACTCCTTCGAGCGCCCGCACTTACGAGGGTCTATTTTTGGGCGTCATTACCGACCTCTCCTTTGTATATATAGTTATTTCTACCTATTTTTGGAAAAAAAAGAGAAGTTTTAGTTTTAGATTGAATTTGATAGTTAGTTTTTGGGAGAATTTTAGAGAGAGAAACTCAAGAACTAGAGAGAGAAACTCATGATTTTTGGTGATTGCTCAAGGATTCCTCATTGTAAGTTTTGTAAGGATTTTCTTCTTGATTTCAATACAAGTTTGATTTTAGTTGATTTCATTAGTTTTTCATATTGTTGATGATTGATTTGGTTATTGATTGAATTTAGATTGATTTTGATTGATTGTTGGTTTAATCTTTGATTTCAAGTATGTTGATGATGAAATTGATGAATGTTGTAGTTTTGATCTTAATTCCTATGGCTAGTGAGTAGTTTCCTAGCTAGGGAGATGGTGAAGCATGTATGAATGATGGAATAGTGTAATTTGGGGATAATTGATGGAGTTGATGATATGATTAAATTTGGTTGATATTTCATGTGCATGTGTGTGATTAATTGAGGTTTGGCCATCTTTGATTAATACACTAGATTGCATTGTAAGCTTGCTATGATACGGACCATTGATTAGTGAACTTGCAATTTCACGATTGAGGTGCTTTGTGACGTTCCCTAGTTAGTGTTTAGCGTAGTTGACGCTAGTTAGACCTCTAGGTGAACCATCTTAGTATGCTCTTTTGGATACATGATGATTTTCCTTCATATCGCTTGACTTAGTCGGTTTGACCTCCCAAATTACCGTTTCCATTATGATTGCATGTGGATCCATTGCCCTAGTGTCTTAGATTGATTTAATACAAGTTTGCATGCCTAGTTAGCTTTACTTCTACCTCAAACCCCTTCTTGATTCCGAAATAGCTTGATCTAGACTTCGTGCTCTTGATATCCATTCCCTTGGGTTCGACCTTGACTTGCCACTACGCTAAATAGGGGTTAGTTAAGCTACAAATTTTGTTTGATAGGGTGGGGTGGTAGACCAACGACCTACCGTTCTCCGTCCCATCAATCCCGAGTTATTTGATGAGGTGAGTTACGAGGGCGTAACTCTTTTCTTTTAAGGGCGATGTATTTTTGCGCTTTTTACCTCAATTATGCTATTTATTGCTTGAGTTTGCATGATTTTGCTTATTATTATACATTATTATTGTGTTTACATGCAATAGAAGTATGTAAACTTTGGCCAAGTACGAGTTCATTGCGTTTAAAGTCCAGTTTGTTGAGTATAAATGTTGAGGATCAAGCAATTTACAGCAATACAAAACACAAAGTTTGAATGGTTTTGGAAAAATTATGGTTTTTGGGTTAAGTTTCGAGGGCGAAACTTCTTTTAAGAGGGGTAGATTGTAATCCCCCATATTTTCAACTTAATTATAATATATTTATTTATTATTCATACAAATATTTTTATGTCGATTTCATTAAATAAATTATTTTTATGAAAAGATTTAAGTAAACTAATATGTTTTAACTAATTTTAAAACAATTTTAACTTAATAGCCCAAAACCTCAAGTTTTACTCCTAATCTAATTAGGAAACCCAAAGCCCAAATAAAACCCCAAAAAAACCCTCACACTCCTTCCTCTCTCACGTAAAAAAAAAAAGAAAGAAAACTTCCTTCCTCCTCACTCTAATTCACGAAAAAACAGAGAAGAAAAAAAAAAACCCTTTCGAACTGCTGCTGCACCACCGCAGACCATCGCCGCGCCGCCCCTGCTGCACCGGTGTCCTCCAGCCACCACCCGCAGCCACCAGTTCGCCTCCTTCTTCCTCCTTTTCTTTACTTCTTTTTATTTTATTTAATTGATTTAAAGTTTCAATCTTTGTTTAATTTTGATTCTAAATTATTATTATTATGGTTTGATATTATGCATGGGTTATAAAAAATTATGAATTTATGAGTTTTGACATGTTTAATTTATGATACAAATTTTCAAATTTTATATTATGTATAATTTAGGGTTTAAATGTTGATTTTTCATGTTTTAGGGCTTGAAAACGTGTTAGGCAAGTTAATTATCAATACTATGATTTCATAATGACAAAACCCAGAATTTTATACTTAAAATTAATTTCCAGATCATATATTTTGTTAAATTGGAGTTTCATGTTTTTTATTTAAAGGATTTTAAGGTTTTAATGTGTAATACACTATTCTAACAATTGAATTATGAATGTAGATCATTAAAGGTTTGAAACTTACAATTTAATTTATTTTTCAGATTTTATATAATCTTATTTTTATTAGTTTTGAGCCAAAAATAAAGGTTTAGAATGCTTCTATAAGTTTTAAACAACTATTTATGCAATATGATAAGTATAGATTATTTGAATTGCAAAAACTATTAATAAAACAAATTTTCAGCATATGTTAGTAAGTTAAACTTGCTGGAATTTTATATTATACGCTATATTTTCATGATTTTAACATATAAACTTATTGTTGGAATATTATATTATTAACTTTGACTTAAGGGAACAATTTAAAGGCTTTATTCTGATGGTTTAAGAGGTTTTAAAGTAGTTTGGTATTGTTGTAAATTTATTTGCTTGGGTGTTGATTTAATTCTTGTTGTTTGGTCTAGGAGAGGACTTTGTAGAAGGCGACTTCTAGTTCCTAAAGTGGCCAAGCGAATCGTTTATACAAGGTACGTACGAGTTACGAAACCTTGCCTTTAGATGCATGTTTAGGGATGTATCGGGAACTTAGTATCATGTATAGAGAAGACTGGGCTAAATTGTTTGGTTATACATTGTGATTTCCGTATGTTGTGCACTATTGTACATTGCAAGTATTATTTATGCATTAATTATGCAAGATGCGCTTAGAGGTAAAGGTATGTGATTTGGTGAAATGATTCATTTATTACTCGTTCAAGATTATTGAGATAGAATGAGTAAAGGAAGAATTTAAGTCTTATAAGACGAGGTTAAGATTGTGGGGTGCTTTATTCACTCAAGGTGTTTATACACCGAGGTAGTTAAAGGAATAAATAATAAATACTGCTTGTCCCTAATAAATGAAGAACTGAAATTGGAAACATGCTTTACTTGATTGAATTGATATTGGATTGATTGTATTATTTTGCATATGAGTTATCACCAAGTCTAAAGTTGTAAATCACGTAAAGTGCAAGATGGATGAGAAATAAAACTCTGGATTTGTGCACATCTGGAGTAATGACAACCAGGGGTTGGGGTACACGGGGTATTAGCCGTGCACTTTTCAAAAACTAGGAGTTAGATTAGGTTTCATACTAGCTACGGTCACGGAGTCGCGCCCGTAGTCGTTGGATGTTTTATTGATGTTTCCAAAAGGAGGCATGGGGTTTCTCTTTTATTGATGTTCTAAATGGAGCATGGGATGGACAACCTTGTATATTGCTTAATCCGATGAATAAAATGAAATAATTTAACTACAATTAACTAGTGAAGTCTTAGTAAACTGACAGTTGAGTCAATAGTTTAATGATGCGTGATGGTTGATTATTAGTAGCATGTTAGGGATTTCTTATTATATTTCGCAGCTTATATGTACTCAGCTTTGCTGATTGCGTCTTTTGTGTGTCTTTCTTTGGTCATGGCATTCGCCTTCCAATGACCCTATGACGATCCAATTTTTACACTTGTAATATTAGGGAGCACATTAACCACAGGTTCTTACACATGCAGCATTCATATCTAGGTGGTGGGATTTTGAGTGGAGTGTTGGTTGCTTTTCTCAATTTATTTTACTACTTACTTTTGAAGTTATTTAAACTCGATTTCATTTTTATACTACGTCTACTGGTTTGAGTTTTGAATAAGGGCCTTAATGGTTCCAAGATGTAAGACTTAATTTGGTTTTGTTTGTTGGTTTTGAAACTTATTTATAACTGATTTAGTTTTTCCGCTGCTAATTTCTGATATAGCCTTAACGTTTGAACACGTGGCGGTAGCACGTCAGTAATTTTCTTGGACATTGTTTAGGGTACTCACAGGTTTAAAGAGAGAATTATTGGGGTGTTACAGAGAGAGACGACATTCAGCTCCTGATCTATTTCATTAGCCATGTACTCAGAAATGCTGAACTACGGTACCCCATGGTTGAAAAATTTGGCCTTGCTCTTTACATGGCTGTCAAGAAGTTGAAACCTTGGCACATCCGGTGGTGGTCTACACAGATCAACCCCTCAAGCGGCCACTGACAACCCTGGAGTCATTCGGTAGAATGCTAAAATGGGCCATTGAAGGGTCACGCGTTCGCCGACTTCGTTGTCGAAATGACAAGGCCGGTTGCACCGGATAATACTGAGCAGGTTTGGAAAGTGTATGTAGAAGGGAGCTCTACCATGAACGGCTGTGGTGCAGGCGTTATCTGTTAGTCCCCTAGAGGGACAAGTATGAGTATGCACTACGGTGACTATGAGGCCACGCATCCGGCTATGATCAAATACCTTCAGGCGGTCAAAGCTGAAGCTGAGACACTTGAAGAATTCCATCTGAGTCAAGTGCCCAGGTCTAAAAACAATCAAGTGGATGCATTGTCAAAATTAGCATCCTCCGCCTCCTATGATACGCCTCGGTTAGTCTTTTGGGAAGTTATGGAAAAGCGAAGTATTGTTGAAGAAGAGACCGTTGGAGTACTTGACCGAAACTCTACCTGGATGGATGGCATCCGGGCATACTTGCAAGATGGCACACTGCCTGATTCACCACAGGAAGCGGTTGTCAAGAAAAAGCGAGCTGCAAACTTCGAGATGAGAAACGGAGAACTCTTCAAAACAGGTTTCTTGAAGCCGCTATTGAAGTGTGTTACCCTAGAAAAGGGGCAAGAAGTCCTCGAAGAGTTGCATGTGGGATACTACGCCTCCCATATAGGCGCCAGATCCCTGGCTGTCAAGGTCAGGCGGCAGGGTTATTTTTGGCCAACTCTTGAGTCAAACGCCATGGAGATGGTAAAAAAATGTGACAAGTGTCAAAGGTTTGGAAAATTCATTTATCAGCCGGCCACTGACCTGACGGAAATCCATAGCCTAGTCCCGTTTGCTAAATGGGGCATGGACATTCTGGGTCCGTATACGCCTGCTCCAAGCGAAAAGCGATATATCCGGGTGGCTGTGGATTACTTCACCAAGTGGGTGGAGGCAGCGGCGGTCAAAAACATCAAGATAAAGGATGTCATCTCTTTCATTTGAAAGAATATCATCACCCGGTTTAGGGTACCTATGTCTATGGTTTTTGACAACGGCCCTTAGTTTGAGGCGCCTCAACTCAAGAACTGGTTAGGAGATCAAGGGATCTCGCATTGTTTTGCATCAGTCGACCGACCCCAAGCAAACGACCAAGTTGAAGCCTTTAACAAACTCATCTCAGATGGCATCAAAAAGAAAATTAAAAGGGCCGGTGGTTTATGGGCAGAAGAATTAATTCATGTCCTATGGGCCATCCGGACAACTAAAAAGGGGCAACCGGTGAAACCCCATTTCTCATGGTTTACGGTGCTGAAGCTGTGTTGCCCATCGAGCATTATGAACAGACTCTACGAGTCATGCTATATGATGAAGAGGCAAACTGGGAAGTCATGCGTCTAGCATTGGACTCACTCCCAAAACGCAGGGACAATGCCGCCTTGCGTCATGAGATTTACCATCTGAGAATGACCCGTGCCTACAACAGGAAAGTACACAAACGGCCCCTGAAAGTGGGTGACTTTGTGTTACGCAAGATGGAGGCAACTGGTAGGGCCAATGAGCAAGGAAAGTTAACTCCTAATTGGGAAGGTCCCTACCGGATTTATGAAGAAGTAAGAGACGGCACCTACCGTCTGGAAACTCCAGACGGGATGCGGCTACCCAGAACTTGGAATGTAGACAACTTAAAAAAGTACTATTTATGAGTCTTGTAAATTTTTGTAAATGAAAAGCCTATCAATGAAAAGTTGATTTTTGTTTTAAATTTTGTTATTCATTGCTTTATATGCATGCATAATGTCATAAGCGCCGCCTGTGTAATGCACAAACGACCCATTTTTATGCACCAATTATAAGATAAGTAAGAACTTAGCGGCTAAACAAATGTCTTAAAAAGACATGAGGTCAATGGCCGGATGACATTTTAATTTATAAGTTTGTCTGCTCCAACATGAGTATGCCGTCCGGCGACGCCCATCCGGGTGAAATCGTCACAGAGAGCATCTCCCATTTAGGTGACACATTACTCTATAAACGCATACAAATGGCCAAAATTGAACGGCCAAATTGGCCAACTCATAGCCGTCTGACCCAAATAATCTAAAGAACAACAAGAGCCGGATGTCTAATGACATCAGCCAGCGACCAAGCATAGTTTTAACTTAGATTATTTACTGAAATTATACAAGTCCTCCTAATGGGGCAAACGAACATAGAGTATAATTGGATTGCAAACACCCCGGACGGTGGAAAAATAGTTCAATATAACTATTCAAACCGCCTGGACCAACGGCTTGTCCGCCTGTACGATTGGACGGCTGTGTACTTGGTTTGGGGCAATCACTACTGTGATTGATTGACTCAGGAACATCTCATACTCTTTAAAGTATCATAAGTTCCCAAGTCAATCAATCAAGTTTTGAAACCAACCACACAGCCGCCCAAGGGCAAAGTACAACCGGCTTTTTAGCTCCCGCATGCAATTAATGAGTTAGGCAAAAAATTCAAGCATATATGCAAAAACTGAAAAAGCAAAAAATTGAAGAAAATTGAATAAAATCGACTCAGTCGGCACTTTCATTGTTATACCGGATCATCCGGCAAAAGAAATAAAAATTGTTGGTTGATTACATTCAAAATACGCGGCACACAGGCCAGAGAAAACACTTGGCATACTGCCGCTGAAAAAGACAAGCCTAAGACTTCAAGGTGCAGTCGGATCATCCCCCTCTTTCTCCTCAGGCGGTGGTAGAGCAGAGTTCACCTGGGCTTCTCCCTCTTGTTCATGCTCTTTCTCTCCTCCGCCTGCCGCTTGAGCTGGCTTTTCCTCAAACTCCTTGTTGGCCTAGGCCTCGAAAGACACAAGATCTGGCTTGCCCTAATCTTTAGCAGTAATAACTTCATCACCATACTGATAAGCCAAGGCCCAGTTGCCATACTCCTTCCCCGGATGTAAAGCCTCATAAGCTACCCTAATACGGTTTGTGCAGTCGGACTCGTTCTCTTCAACGATCCGGTCTTGCTCGGCTTCTAGCGTTACTTTGGAGTTCACTTGGGCTTGGGCCATCTCATTCTTAAGGCGATCGACGTCTACCCTGAGATCAGTGTTTTCCTTGTCAAACCCCTCAAGAGTCTTGAGGTCCGCCTGAGCATTTTTAAGCGCAGCCTCAAAGTCCGAGGCTTTCTTCTTGGCGGTCTCCAGCTGAGTCGTCAGACGCCTAATGTTATCCGCCTGCATCAGTTCGAACGCTTTAGTCTCAAGTTCATTTATTGTAGTTTGGTATTGACCGACATCTGCAGAATCTCTCGCCGCTTTATTGGCTCGCTTTACCTCATTTTGCTTGCGGGTCCATGGCCTCTTTAACCCTTCAACCCTCAGCGAAGCCTGTGTGACACACACGGTCTGTTAGGGACGTCAGCGGAAATGTACTTGAAGAAATTAAATGGAAAATTGAAATTTCATACCTCAGACAGGAGGGCCATAATCCGTTCAACGTTGAATGTCTCTATGCTAGGAATGATGTCCTTCTCCTTCTTGGGGATGGCCCCAAGCATAGACTTGGCGTAATGCTGCACATCTGGCCACCGGGGGGAATCTACGTCATAAGAAAGATTGGGTGAGTGAGCTATACAGACGGCACCTATCTGCTGATGGCTGCCTGATGAACCTTCGGACGTCTGCTGCGAGAATGATTTCACCCGCATGGGCCAGGGAAGCTCAAACAGGGATTTGAAAGGACTAGACATACCTTCGATTATTTGCAGGCTATCATTACCTACAGTTGCCGCAGAGTTGCGTGCAGCCTTGGGTTGCTCGCCTCCTTTAGGCACAGCCTCAGCACCCACCTTGTCTAGGTTTATTCCTAGACCAAAGTCCTTCAGGCTGATGCTTTTCCCCCAATTTTCGGGCGGCCCTTTCGAAGCGGAAGTTCAGGAGCCGTCTGAGTAGACGACACTTTCTAAGACTTAGCGGAGCTGTTAACCTCCTCCTCCGTCTTCCGCTTGAACATCTTCGTGAAGGAGCGGGGAGCACCCTTGCCCCCATCCTGAAACACGCAGTGAGGCACTAAGTACACAACCGGCAAAAGCCGCTTATGGATGAAATCAAACAATAGTACAAGGCAGTAGAGTCAGACGGGGTATACATATCCCTTGATTGCCAGCTCAGCCCTTTGCTTCTCCACCTTATCCTTGCGGATTTGGGATGCTGATCGTCTGGGAGTTTTGTCCTCGGAAACCATTTCTCTCCCCTTTTTTTGCAAAGAAACCACCCGTTAATACAAAAAAGACAAAAACGACATAAATGCAGTACAAACGGTGCAGTAATTGCCGGATGTATATTAAACATTTGTCTACTAAACATAGTACTAAGGCCGCAGACGGACAAGAACGCCTCGTCCCTCAACCACTCATGCCTGGGTATCCAGTTCTTTGGCACGAATATGAGTTCCCCGGTTGAGATGGGTTCATTAATCAGTTCAAAGAAGCTTGATTCAATGATTCTCTCGAAGTCCTCATCCGGAATTCGGGGGAGGGCGCACTTTTGACCCAGCAGGTCAGGTTTCCTGTTGTATCGGCGGTACTCTTGGTTTTCTCACCGCTTAGGGGTAGAAACCAAATAAAACTGCTTCTTCCAATTATCCCACTTAGACATTTTGTCTAAAGGTCATTTGGTATTTAGGGTACGTGGTCAGAGTTTACCACGCCCGCCAGCCGTATAGGCTTCGATTGAGATAGTGCATATGCGTAAAGGCCTCCCAACCGGGGTGAAGCCCTTGCCATTCACTGGCGACAATGTAACCTAGAATGTTAACCCAGGAATTTGGGGTCAACTGCCGCATGCCTAAGCCATATCCTCTAAGGACTGCCTTTATTGCGTCATGGAGAGGGAAGCGGAGGCCGGCTAAGAATGCCGCCTTGTAGACATCTGATTGTGTCTCCCCAAAAACCAAACCCGGTGATGAATATCTTTCACGTAATTTGATTATCGAATAAGGTGAAATGTGAAAAGTCTTGTGATGCGGTTGTTTTAATAAAAATACTTCTTTCTGTTTTCGAAAATATTTCTTTTCTTACTCTATTTTTATGGAAAATGTCCAGTCCAGTTTAGTTTGGTCCATGATGAGGGTCCAATAATAGTGTAGTTGGATTGGGCTCGAAAAGTGCTTTCTAACGATATATTATAAGCCCAATTCCGATGAATAATGAGGAAGTTATGGCCAAAATATTAAATTGGGCCCAAAATGATTTGATGCGGCCCAATGATCAAGTGGATGGCCCATAAATTAATATTCCTAAAGTCATTAGGATTGATTTTAATTTTCTAGAATAATCTAGAAGGTTATCTTAAATTCTAGTGGAATTAGGATTAATAATTATATCTTTTAGAAAAATAAGAATTTTATTTGGAATAAAACAAGTGTTTTGAAAGATTATATCTGATTTTAAAAGATAAGTACGGACGTTAATTAGTCTAATTTAATTAGATTAAGGACTCTGTACAGCTTTGAGTTAGCGCGTGAACCATTGCGAAACGACAGAGCCATTGCGTCGCGATGGAGCTGTCGCGCCGCGATGAGAGTAGTAATCACGCTTAATAAAATAATTAATAATTTTGTTTAGGCTAATGTGGTTTTATTTCAAGTGATCGCCAATAATAGTTTTGTTTGTGCATTAATATTCAACCAACATAGATTAAACAGGTTTAGGGTTAATATAATGATTGTATGTTAGTCAGAAAGCGCACATGAATATGAGAAGAATAAAGTTGAGGCCCTTTTAGGGCAGGTTCAATCACTTTTAGGTTGTATTTGTACCTTCATCCCCGAATATCCAGTCATGGTTCTAGACCACTATGGAGTTAAGCGATCTCATGGATCGTGAAGGGGTGTAACCTTCACCCTGTGAATGGTGTACAAGTTCCTAAAACTTGTTGGCGACTCTTTTGCTCTAGCTTCCTTCCCTTTGGACGCCTCCATACTTAAGTGTATGATCACAGTGGGGCTCAAGTGTGGGATGCTTGAAATTATTCCCTACACGCCTCAAAACAGCCGAAATTGCAGTTGACGTTTCTTTGTTCATCCTCCCAGGCGATGGTGCCCGATTCAGGCGGAACCCGAATGTTGTATCCTTCGCCAAAAGGGCACTTAAGTTTAAAGTTATCCAAACCCTTCTCCATCGCAGCTCTATCTTTGGCTGAAACGTGGATCTCAGCCGGGTTATTTGCGTCCTTCCATTTTTTGCTCTCTTCCTCCTCGTTGTCCTCAAGCGGGGGAAGGTCATCATCACTGCTATCTTCAAAACTAGACCCGGAGATGGTGTTACCCCCGTCTCTCTCCTGAGAAGCCTCGTTATCAGAGCCAGAGGCAGAGGCGGCCTTTTCCCCGTCTGCATCTTCGAGCTCCATTTCTTGAGAGCCAGCATTGGAGACGATCTCTTCCCCGCTTCCCCCCTCAAACTCAGTTAGGATTCCACTACTTGGAGTTGAGGGTGCACCTGCAGGAGATCCTCTCTCTCCTGCAGCCGGAGGGAAGTCCACCTCTTGGTCAGCCAGCATATCATCCCCATCAACTGGCGTGATCTCGTCAGACGGTACTTCCAATGTACCGTCTCTTCTTCGCCGTCTGGTGGCTGTCTGTTTGGTTTGAGCCATTATTTCCTACACAGACATAAAGACGGTCGATTTCGGGGATGTATAACGCTGCTCCATGCACCCAGAGCCGGCACCCCCAGTCCTAGACTTAGCTGTACCTGGAGACCGGCTGACTACTGACCTAGGTTGTGCCGTGTATGTTGGTGATGAGTCCATTTATTGAATATAAACTTACAAACGGAAAAACAAGAATGAGCTGAAAGGGGTAGAGACGGTACCTTAAGATGTGGCTCTGAAGGGTGTCAGGTGATGTCCAGCTGTAACAGGCGGGCAAGAAGCTTTCTTGCTTGTATATAGCACAAGCGGTCAATAACCGACTGGACAGGCTGACAAAAAAGGAGCTGTTTGTGAATAACACAAACGGTTATCAGACACTCTTTATCTACAAGACTTTGCCTTTCTCTCTCTAGACTTTTAGGAAACGTCCAAAATAAGGGGGGTGGGATAAAAGTCATATTTATAGAGCGGTAAATTCAGGGGCATCCCTGTAATTTCCCTAGAATGTGAAAGGTTAAACCTAAATTCACTATTAAAATTAACCTATCAGTAATAGAGTGACAAATGTCACAGATGCCACATGGCACGCCACGTCACATCTGTGAGGGGCAAATGTTTTGGGTAAAAATACCCATACCAAGTGGCCCAATTAGAAGGTGACACGTGTCACCTTAAGAGAGGTCTAAAGTGGACCAATCACCATTCGACACGTGTCCCTCCTTGAATGTTGGGAGAAAGACTGCCTTTACGACCCAGCAACCGAGAAAGCCGTAATGCGGCGGAGCCCATCATTCCTAGGTTTTCTGTAACGTAGGCTGTAACACCCCCAAAATTCGAGTCTTTTTAAAACAATAAGAGTAACCTTTTAACTTTTAAAACCTAACCATCAAATCCTGGGAGTGTTACTGCTACACTTATTTTCCGTAGGAAACACAAATTGCACACTTTCCCATCCCAGGGTTAGGTGAATATGGGTTGAAGAAATGAAGGCCAAACGTTAGACGAGCTTAAAATGGTTTGTGTCAAGAAATGGAGTGTATGTTTGAATGGTTAGTGGAAAAAATGGGTTGCAAAGGTGCCTCAAATCATTGGTGTACCTTGTGTTTGGTTCAGAAATTAATTTAATTTTTTTTTTTTTTTGTGAAAATGATCGAGATGTAAAGAATACTCAATTTATTGATGAAAATGGTGAATAAGCTAACAAAATTATTAAATTATAGAAAGGGAAATCTATGCTAGACTTGGATTGGGGAAAGGGAAACTAATAAAAAGAAGAAATCATGAAATCTCTCGCGAAGGGCTCGCCGTGCGCCTTGTCTTCATTGCTGCATGTCACTTCTTACCACCTGGAGGGACGGGAAGTTTGTTGGCAGCTACTAAGTCTTGAATGGCGTCCTTCAAATTCCAGCATTGTTCGGTAGAGTGACCCCTTCCTTGATGGTACTAGCAATGGGCATTGGGATTTCATTTGGCGCTCCTTTCTTCAGGTTTTGGCTTTGGAAATGGCCCAATAGGTGTGATCAAGCCTTGACCGTAGAGGCGATCAAAGGCCGCATCATAAGTCATTCCTAAAGGAGTGTAAGTTCTCCTTTTCTTGGGCAATGGAGCATCAAGAGCTAACACTTCATTGAGATCAACTTAGCTTATATTGTTGGTAGTATTTTCGTGCTTAGAAGACGAAGAAGAAGGAAGGTCGTTCTTCTTGTTTTTCCAAGTGCTATTATTGTTACTACCAGCAGTCTTTATTAGCTCGTCCTCGATATTGATGCCAATGTCGTATACAGCTTCGAAAGTGTTCAGTGGAAGAAATTTGAGATGTTCCCTATACTTGTGAGTCAGATTTTGGATGAAGAGGCGAACCATCTCTCTTTCTTTGGGAGGATCTACCAAAAGTGAAGCCGTTTCCCTCCATCTGTTCAGATAAGCGGTGAAGCCTTCATTCTCTTTCTGTTTGAGAATGGAGAGTTCACGTTCAGAAGTTTTGGTTTGAATGTTACACTTGTAACGATTCATGAAACTGTCGGTGACATCTTACCAAGTCGCAGTACGCTTGGCATCTAGGGAATAAAACCATTGTTGGCAAGCATGCTCTAAGGAGAGAGGGAACACCGTAGGGAAGAGTGTTTTGTCCAATCCCTTGAGAGCCATGGTCGCAGAGAACGCCTTCAAATGGAATATTGGATTGTCAGTAGGCTTGAATTTTGGAATATCAGTAGTGGAGAACTTTTTAGGGAGCCTATCTTTAATATCCAAAGGAGTGGGAGGCTGTTCCACATAAGTGAAATCCATAGAAATCTTACTCATCTGTTCCTTTAATTTGTCAAGGGTAGAAACAGTGACCTTGTTTTGTTCCATGGTAGTGACCCTAGTGGTAAGGGTTTTCATCATGGCAGACAGTGCCTCGATGGATTTGTTGATGTTCTCAATATCTTCCTTAGTGGCCAGTGGAACGAACTGAAAGTAGTTTGAAGGTGAACGCCTCTTAGGTCTAAGAGATTGTTGCGGTGATGACTCGAACTGTATTAATCTACCCCTACTCCTTGACCAAGTACTGAAATAAAAAAATTCACTTAATTGTTTGACTCATTGCTCAAGATAGGAAAGGAAGGGGAAAAATAGACATTTGAAAACATGTGACAAAAAAAAACTCTACTCGTTTTTTTATTATGACGAAAAAAGGGGTGCATGAACCTAGTATACGATCATAAACGACATGGTGCACGACTCGAGTCGGAAAATAAAGAAAGTGTGTGGACTATACTTGACCCGTGAGTGATTAAGTGATGTTATAAGACTCGTGGTATGATCGTATGGCTAGACATGTGAACAGTAACCAAAATGACTGACACGAGGACCAAATTAGCACGAAAGACTAAAAAAAAGCTGACTGGACTTATTCCCTAGGCACCGTGACGCGGCGAACTGTACCATGTCGAGGTACAACCTGCCGTGAGTCGTGACGCGGCACTGATTGCCGTGACGCGACATTTCTGTCGTGGCGCGGTGATCAGTTCCAGGTGTTTTTGTGTTTTTTTTCCAGTTTTTTTTGTTTTATTTTAGTGTTTGCGCTAATTACTAGGTGAGTACGGTCCATTGGCATTAGTTAGTCATAAAATAAACCACCATAGATAAAGAAAACGCGTTAAGGTTAAGATCAAAACGATCACACATAGGGCACGTAGGCACAATGATGCAAAGAAGAGTTCGCAACCTAAGGTCAAGTTCTATGTTCCACTATGGTCAAGTTTATTTTGTGTCAAAAGGGTACCATGGTTAAGAGTTTGGACGCGTTAGCAAGGCAACCTCCCTTGAGGGTGTATGCCAACGGGCGGCTCCGCAAGTTCCTGATTAAATTGAACTCGACTCCATGGTTTGGGTGAATTTAATAACTCGGATGAACCCTTATTGCCATGAGCATTTTTGGGTCGATAGAGCTTAAATTCCCTGGGGCTAAGACGTATGTAGAACACACACGTTTTTTCAGAAAAATCAAAGGAAGTTGACTGTGATAAAAAAATAAAGCCACTGGAAAGATTTCAGGACTGCCGTGACACGGAAGGAAGCACCGTGTCACGGTACAGAACGCCGCGTCACGGCATTCTGCACCGTGACACGGCAGTCATGCCATGGCGCGGCAATCAGAAAATCTGACTAGTGCCAGTTTTCTTCGTTCGCAATCAGGTTATTCAATTATTCCTACGGGTAAACCTAAAATACGATGTTAAAGGAACATATGATGGTACGAAGTGAGTCATGGAGTCACATTCGCCCGTATTGGTCTCTACTCGATTCTTATAGTGAAAAGTATTCCCTGCGATCTAAAAGGCATGCAAACAAAATATTCAATTCGCTCCAAACTATAATTATGCTAAATTGGTTGAATATTAATGCAACATATAATTCTAAAATATTTGTGATCACTTAATTAAACAACAAGATTAAAAAGGAACCTAAGTCGGTCGTCCAAATTATCTTATTAGGCGTAATTTTCAATTACATATTCCCTTTAAACATGCAATATGGTGATCAATAAATATAATAGAATAAACATTAATATTTGAAGCAATTCAACAATAAATTGTTAGTCAAATCAAATAACAATAATAACCCTAGTCATGATACTAGAAATATAAAATAAAATAAGTAATTAAAATAATTAATTACTCACATTACGCACGTTCCTTAAAATTGCTACATCATGAATAAATTGTTAGTAATTTCAATAAAATATAAATCAAATTGAAATTAAATTAAATAAAAGTAGAGTTGATTTGATCCAAACCCTCAGTTAATTGTACCTTTCAAGCCTTGGTCTAAGGACGTAACCTCGGCTTAAGTATGGACTGCTTGGAGTGCTTAAGTAAGGAATGATGTAGATAGGAATATAAGTTTAAGGCTTAGAGTGTGAGAGAGAGAGAAGAGAATGGTTTTTTTGGTGTAGAAAAGAAGAAGAGAGAATGATTTGGTGCCCCAAACTGTAGAAAGGAGGGGGGTATTTATAGTGGAAATGAGTAGGGGATCACACGGAACCCTAGAAAAGATAAAAACCCTAATTTGGGGTGCTGTTACACGGTCAGTGTTTGTCGTGACACGGTAAGAGGGTGCCATGACACGATACAGATTGTCGTGTTGCAGTGCATTATTTTTCCCTAAAATGATAAAGCACGTGCAGTGTGTACGCGGAGAAAACACGAAAAAATCTCGTGTCACGGCATGTGTACCGTGACATGGCAAAGAATACCGTGACGCGGCAAAGTCCACCGTGGCGCGGCATGTGGCGACGTGTCACGGTGTACAATTTTTCCAAAAGAAACACGGAAAAGACACGGGTAAGCACCGTGACACGGTGAAGAATACTGTGTCACGGTACCAGGCCCCATGCCACGTCATCATCCCCCGCGACGCGGCAATTTAGCTAATGCGCGGTAATTTCAGTTTTTACGCGTTTTTAAAACTATGATAACTTTTGATCCATAACTCAGAATAAAGCATATAATATATCATTGGAAAGCTTATCAAGTCTACTTTCAACCCAATCAGAATCAGGTCAAAATCATTTTTAGATTTTAAGATATTGCCGTTTTAGTGAAAGGGTGTCGGTTTTGGGGCGAGTTTAGTATTTTGCTCATATCTTCTTCGTTTTAAATCGGAATTGGACTTATGATATATTGTTGGAAAGCTTATTTCAAGATCTATCCAACAAATAATAATGCGATCAAATTTATAGGCAAACAAAATCAGTTTCTCTTGGTTTTGTGATGTGGACATGAAAAGTGGAAAGTAAGTTATGGTTTTGGGAAATGAGCTAGGAATTGGATTAGTTTATGAAATGTATTGGGAATGAATATGGATTTAAGCACTCCAAATGTTAAATACTCAACCAAAATAATAATGGCGGTGAAAGGTTGTTCATCATCGGGTTTGGTTTTTGGGAGACATTTTTAGGTGTCTACACTAGCCAAACAACTACTCAAGAATCATCATCTAATCAACAAACAACCAAGAAATCAAGAATCAACAAAATATGGAGAACAATTACACTAATCAAGAATCAAACATCAAAATCAAGTCAAACAAACATGAAATTAAACAAAGCAATAAAATGAGATAGAGTTAGAAATCCTCATTGATTGATTATGGAGATCTTCAATACAATTGTCATCTTGAATCTTCAATCTCTCAAATCCCCAATGAAATTCCTTACTTTCTCTCTCTAAATATACTCCTAAAACTAACCCTAGATCTAGAGAGAGAAGCTCTCAACCTAAGCTAAAAATATGAGAGAGAAATTCTAAGCTAGTCTAAAGTTGTTCAAAAATAGAAAGGTCTCAAGGATATATAGCAGAGAAAAACAAAAGGGACGGAGAGCCACGGTGCACACGCACAGAAGGGTCTGCGCGCGCGTGTAGGGAATATTTCAAGCCATTAACCCCAAGCTTGAACCCTACTGTGATCATACACTTAAGCATGGTGGCATCCAAAGGGAAGGAAGCTAGAGCAAAAGAGTCGCCAACAAGTTTTAGGAACTTGTAAACCATTCACAAGGTGAAGATTACACCCCTTAACGATCCAGGAGATCGTCAACTCCAAAAGGTCTTGAACCAAATAGTGTTCGGGGATGAAGGTACAAATCCAACCTAAAAGAGATTGAACCTGCCCTAATAATAGGCCTCTACTTCATTCTTCTCATATTCATGTGCGCTTTCTGACTAACATGTAAACAATAGGTTAACCCTAGACCTGTTTATCTATGTTGGTTGAATTTAATGCACAAGAAAAACTATTATTGGCGATCACTTGAATTATAATCATATTAGCCCTAAACAATATTATTAATTATCTTATTAAGCGTGATTACAAGTCTGAATTCCCTTTAAACATGCATAAAAGGTGTGATCAAGCAATAAAAATAAATAATCATCAAGCAACATAATAATAATCATCATTATAATCATAACAATTATAATCATGTTAATAATAAAGCTTAAATATAACAGCAAGATCCTAGGCATGATACTAACAAGATTAATAACAAACCCTAGCATGTCACTAAGCAATAAAGATCAAAGCTTTAGCCCTAACATGATATTAACATGATATTAGAAAAGAGAATAGGAAGCATCGCAGGAATCATGATAAGCATATTTGATATTATAACCTTTTCCCTAAACATGATACTAGAAAGCAATAATAACATCCTAACATGATACTAAGAATTAAACAAATTTAAACATGCTTTCTACAAGAATAGAGCAATAAGATTACATACTTTGACGCCTCGTACCTCTTTCTAATAACAAAATACACGCGTTAGTAACTTCAAGGAAAATAATAAAATCAAAGAATTAAATTAAATAAATTGAAATAAAGAGATTTGGGACCAAACCCTCAGAAATTATAACCTTTCACGTCTAGGGCGAAGGCAACTTCGAACTTGGCTAGGTGTTTCTAGATCTTGTATATGCGGAATTTTGTTAGAAGGAAGGTTTAGAAAAAGAATAGAGAGAGAAAGCTTCTAGCTTTACAGAGAGATGATGATTATTGATGAATAAAAACGGAGGTTCAGGACCCTATTTATAATAAAACAGTCCGGAAATAAGTAGAATTTGATAAGGAATAAAACTCCACTCTGTCGCTGCAAAACTGACCTTGTCGCGTGGCGACAAGCCTGTCGTTTGGCGACAGCCTGGATTCCTACGAGCTTTCAAACACGGAGTCCACTTATTAATCAAAATCGATTTGTAAAGTCCGTATGAAAACTGAAATCGTATTTTTCATAAAATAATATTTTATTCCAAATAAAACTTTATCAAAATCTAATTATTAATTCTAATCTTATTAGGATTAAAGAGAACCTTCTAGAGAATTCTAGAAGACTATAATTAATTCTAATAACTTTAGAAATAACAATTAACATTGGGCCATCCCCTAGATCATTGGGCCACATGTAAAGATCAAACCGGGTCCAGTTTAGTATTTTGGCCATAACTTCCTCATTATTCATCGGAATTGGGCCTATAATATATCGTTGGAAAGATCTTTTCAAGCCCCATCCAACTACACTATTATTGGACCCTTGTTGTGGACCAAACTAAACTGGATTGACTGTTTTCATAAAATAGAGTTGTTTTTCGAAAATAGAAAGAAAGAATTTAATAAAAACTAACCGCAACATTTGACCTTTCACACTTTCACCTCGTTCGATAATCATTCGACGCAAAAGGTATTCATCACTGGGTTTGGTTTTGGGGAGACACATTTGGGTGTCTACAGCGCGTGCACCACTGCTGCAAGCTTGTCGCGCGACTCCTCTCGTTGCTAGCTCATGGCCTCTTTGCGTGAAGCTTCGATCCTAGCGCTCTCATGCATCCCTATAGTCGACGCTCTCATGTGATGCCCGCGAGGAGGGCTGCCTTGAAAATTTCATTTTTGTGCGTTCATGACCAAGGCATGCGATGATGGTGATGCACGAGAGCGCTTAAGCTAAAAGTGGGAGCTTGCCTTTTAACTTGCCCATATGCCAACCAAATGACACGAAAGCTTGTCCTAAGCATCCAAAAGACTTGGAAAGCCTTCCAAAACGAATCCCGAGGCTGAACAAAGTGTTGTAAAGAAAGAAAGTAGAGCAAGTAGAAAGGAAAAGACGAAAATACCCTTAAAATGCAAGAAATTACAAAATAAAGGGAATGAAGAAACTAAATCATAAAAGATTAAAACTAAAGCATTATTTGAAGAGAAAAGCTATAAAATATTAGAAAAACGTCCTAAAATGCTACCATATGAGTGCCATAAATGATACTTATCACTACGTGAAACCAAGGGGAAAGAAAGGAGGAGGAAAGAGAAAATAAGGGAAAAGAAAATAAAAGAGAAGAAAACTTACCCATTTAATTTTTGCGTGGCAAAATTTAGGGGATTGGAAGAGTAATTATAGAGTAGGGTAATTAAAATTTATTTTGGCCTCATAAGAAATGATATGATGGGGAAATAATTGGCCCAAATAAATAAATAGGATGATTGGCCTTATGGTAAAGATGGACTACGTTTGGATTAAATAGTTATTGACCCAATATTAAAACTTGTTTTACTTATATTCCAATAGTTAAAATAGTTAGACCCAAAATATATTTTATAAATAAATAAATAATTTATAAAATACATTAAAAATACGGGGTATTACAATCGTTGTATTTGTTGCCTTTCATTTTCTAGTTTTTGTAGTAGTGGATGAACATTTATGTAATATATATCAATACATCACAATGGACGATGTACTTTGATGGAGCATCTAATAGAAGGGGGAATTGTGTAGGTGTGTTACTCATTGATCCTCATGGAGTTCATATTCCCTTTTCGGTAAAACTTAGTTTTCCAACAACAAATAACACCGTTGAATATGAAACCTGCATCTATGATGTGAAGGCAGTATTAGCGGCAGGGGAAAGAAACCTTATAGTGTACGTTGATTCAAATCTCATTATATATCTCAGACAATTGGAGTGTGGAGGGTTAAAGATGAAAGGAAGCAAATGTAAATTGACCATCTCCAACAATTTATCCCATGCTTTGAGGAAATAAATTTCAAATATCTCCCTCGAGAACAAAATAGTTACACTGATGCGCTAGCGAATCTGGCAGTTTATTTAACCTGGGATTCTAGAAAGATAACGTTAAAGTTCAATCTGTAACTGTCGAAGAAAGAAGTTCCCCAGTGATCATGGATGAAGAAATGATCGTATCATTAACTATACAAGACGATGAGGATGCCTTATGCAACAACATTAAAAATTTCTTGGCTACTCGGGAATATCTTGAAGGGAGTCATAAAAAAGATCAGCTTACTATCTGAAGGCTAGCCGCTCACTTTGTGATATTAAAAGATCATCTATATCATACAGGTTTTGACGGAACCTTGCAATGTGTATTCGTGGTGAACAAGTCCAAAAGGTCATAGGAGAAATCCATGGAGGAGAATGCTGACCACACATGAATGGACGAATGCTAGTTCGTAAAATTTTGAGAGCCGAGTATTATTAGACCACCTTGAGATAGATTGCATTCATTTTGTAAGGGCTTGTAAGAAGTGTCAAATCTTTGCGAATCTCATTCATATGCCTCCAGCTCGCTACATAATCTCACTTCACCATGGCCATTCTCAAATTAGGGTATTGACATCATTGGACAAATTCACCCAAAATATTCAAATGGGAATTAATACATTTTGGTTGTAAATGATTATTTTTCAAAATGGATTGAAGTAGCATCATTTTCCAAATTAGGGGCAAAGCAACTCACAAAATTTGTTATAAACAACATTGTTTGTTGCTATGAAGTACCTTTGAAATTATTTCAGACAATAGGTCGCAATTTGAGAGGGCAATTGAAAGAAACTCTTGAACAATAAAGTTAGACATCATCAATCTTCCCCTTATCGCCCTTAAACTAATGGAACAATTGAAGTAGCTAATAAAACCATTCGAACAATAATCGCAAAAATGACTGAAAAGAAGAGGGAATGCATGGCCGGATAAGTTTCCATATGCACTTTGGGGATATAGAATTTCCATTCAGACCCCAAATGAAACTACTCCTTACTCCTTGGTGTATGGTATGAACCCATCCTTCTCATAGAGATTGAAATTCAATCCTTACGGGTTATGAATGAAAGTGAAATCTTTGAAGATTAATGGTTCAAGGATCCCACACCTTAGCCCCACTGTGATCATACACTTTAGTATGGAGGCGTCCAAAGGGAAGGAAGGTAGAGCAAAAGAGTAGCCAACAAGTTTTAGGAACTTGTAAACCGTTCACAGGGTAAAGGTTACACCCCTTCACGATCCATGAGATCGCTTAACTCCATAGTGGTCTAGAACCATGACTGGATATTCGGGGATGAAAGTACAAATCCAACCTAAAAGAGATTGAACCTGCCCTAAAAATAGGCCTCTACTTTATTTTTCTCATGTTCATGTGCGCTTTCTGACTAACATACAATCATTATATTAACCCTAAACCTGTTTAATCTATGTTGGTTGAATATTAATGCACAAACAAAACTATTATTGGCGATCACTTGAATTAAAACCACATTAGCCTAAATAAAATTATTAATTATCTTATTAAGCGTGATTACAAATACAAATTCCCTTTAATCCTGCAAGAGAGGGCGTGATCAAGCAATAACAATAATAATATATCAAGCAACATAATAACAACAAATCTTCATCATAAAAAAAAATAATATTCTCATCAAAGCATAATGATATTAGCAAGATCCTAGGCATGATACTATCAAGATTAATAACAAATCCTAGCATGTCACTAAACATTAAAGATCAAAGCTTTAATCCTAACATGATACTAACATGATAGAAGGAAATAGGAAGCAACCTAAACATGATACTAGAAAGCAATAAATAAAATCCTAACATGATGCTAGGAATTAATATAATTTAAACATAATTTCTATAAAAATACAGCAATAAAACAACTTACTTTTTTGCCTCGTATCTTTTCTATCAAAACAATACACACGTTAGTAACTTCAATGAAAATATTAAATCAACAATTAATTTAAATGATTGAAATAGAATGTTAACCCTTATGAGGTTTTGATGATGATGTTAAGAATTGAGCAAAATTCCATCTAATAAGGATTTTCTAGTGTTGTGATGTTTGCAGGTTCAGTAAGCGTTGGGAACTGAAGTAGGAACTGAGACAAAGGAACTTTAGAAGATCCATGAGGACAAGTAAAGGCAGAAGAAGAGTTCCAGAAATGGAAATTCCCGAAGTTTCCTAACAGGAACTTCAAAACGGGTTGTAACGACCTGGTTCCGCTGTAATGCTGGGGCAAGCCTCAACAACCAAGGATCCGTGCAAAGATCGAGATATCAACTGAAAAAGATGGACTTCATAACTTATAGTTGTATAAAAGATAAGTTTGTTTTGTAGGTTGATGTAAACATGCTAATGATTGTTATGCATGGAACTTATTAGAAATCAGATAAAGCTTGGCAAACTAATCAATTCGTAAAAGATAATTATAAGTTTTATGAAAAAGAATTTATTTGATTTTATCCTTTAAAATCTAATTTAACTTGGTTTTATCTTTTTCATAAAATTCTATCTTTTAACTAAAACGAATTTGATAAAATTTGGTTTTCAAATAAAGTGAAATTAAATCTGTTTTGGTTTCGGTTTTAAAGAGATAAGATCAAGTTTCTGTTTAAACTTATCTTATTTACGAAAACCTTACTTTGTGAGCTGAGGAACCTCTATAAATATATAAGTAATTCAGCGAAGTAAAATGAGAGTTTTAAGCGTGAAAACCACTTAGTGCTTAAGAGTAAGTTTGCCAAAGGTTTAAGCTTTATCATTTTGGTTTCGGGTTTCATGTGTAGCTTTCCATTTATGTGTTAGAGTGAGTCTTTGTGTTGTAATTGGTTTTGGGGTGAGATTGTGAATTCTCTTAAATTCACATTTGAGTGTAAGAGTTTGAATTCTCTAAAATTCGAGTGGTAGTGAGTTACCCCGAGTGTGTCTTGGGTTGCACAGTGGGAAAAAGGAACCTGAGTGTGTCTTAGGTCGAGAAAGGAACCTAAGTGTGTCTTGGGTCGAAAAAGGTGCCTGAGTGTGTCTTAGGTCTGGTAGGATAGGTTCTTATCAATTGGCAAGTGTCCGTGGAGGAACTTGCAAAGCAAAGGTCTGTGTAATAGGTTATACTAGGAGAGTTGCCTATTATAGTGGAATTTGTTTATAAGTCCTAATAGGGCCGAGGTTTTACTTCCAGCTAGGCACTGGATGGTTTCCTCGTAAAATTGCTGTGTGCCTTAAGTTCCTTTTGCATTTTGTTTTTAATTTCCGCTTAAGTTCCGCGATTGGAACCTACTACTATTCACCCCCCCTCTCATAGTAGTTCATCTAAACTAACAATTGGTATCAGAGTAGGTTCTCACGAAGTTACAAGCAACCTTGTAGAGTAAGGTCCTGAAGAGATGAATGCACACGAGAAACTTGAAGAAGGGTATTCTACCCAAAGACCACCAATGCTCAATGGCAAGTTCTATTCATACTGGAAGAATAGAATGGAGATATTCATCAAAGCTGAAAATTATCAAGTATGGAGAGTCATTGAAAGTGGTGACTTCGAGGTACCAAAAACCAATGCAAACAAAGAGGTAATCCCTAAACCACTGGCTGAATTTGATAAAGAAGATTATGAAAAATATGAGTTAAATGCTCAAGCAGTGAAAATCTTGCATTGTGGACTAGGACCTCATGAGCATAATAGAATCATGGGTAGTAAGTCTGCAAAGCAGATTTGGGATTTATTACAAGTAACACATGAAGGAACAAATGAAGTTAAACATTCCAAAATTGACTTGCTAATGTCAAAATATGAAAGATTTGAAATGCTACACAAAGAATCCATTCAGGATATGTTCACTAGATTTACTAACATTGTCAATGAGTTAGAATCTTTAGGCAGGTCCATACCCATTGATGAACAGGTAAGAAAAGTTCTTAGAAGTCTTCCTCAAGATGAGAGGTGGAGATCCAAGGTCACTGCTCTACAGGAATCCAAGGACTTCACCAAGTTCAACCTTGAATAGCTCAATGGTTCCTTGCTTACTCATGAACTTCACCTTGGAACAGACTCTGAAAGTTCCAAGAATAAAAGCCTTGCTCTAAAGGCTTATGAATCAAGTGACTCTGAAGATGATGATATGGAGACAGCCATGATTGTACGGAGGTTCAGGAGGATGCTGGGAAAAAGAGGAGAAAAGAACAAACGAGGACAACTGAGTTTCAAGTGCTACAAATGCGGTTCTACGGAACATCTTCTCAGAGATTGCCCTAATCCTAAGGAGGATGAGAAATCCAAGTACAAAGGCAAAGAGTAGAACAAGTATAACAAATCATCATTCTCCAAGGAAGATGTCAAAAAAGCCATGATGGCTGCTTGGGGAAACTCTGATTCAGAAGATGAAGGAGAAGGAGAGTCCGTGGAAGAAACAACCAACTTGTGTTTGATGGCTAAAACTGATGAAGAAGCTCATCTGAAGGAACTTGAATCCGAGGTATGGTATGACTATTGACAACTCAAACATTTAAACAAGAAAAATCTTATGGACATTATTCTGGAACTTCAAGATGACTGTAAAGAACTAAACAGGTCGAAGTTCCAAACTGATCAAGTTTTAAAAATCCACAAAGAACATAGTGAATGGGTTGATAATATGAAAACTGATATTCAGACTAGATTCTTTGATTTATATGATAAAAATGTCCTTCTAAAAGAACAAGTTGAAAAATTGAAACATGATAATATTCTGTTAAATGTAGAGCTAGCTCAACTAAAACTAGGAATTAACTCTCATGACTCTGAAATCCCTATCACAAGCTAACTTCCAAATTTTGAGAAATTAAAATCACATTTGGAAGAAGTTAAAATAAAAAATCAAACCTTGGAGGAGGAACTTGCTAAAGCAAGGAAAGACAAAGAAGTGATTAATAATGGAATTCCATCTTGGATAGCTAATGCTCAAAATAAACATAAAGAAGGATTAGGATATAAGAAGAAGTCTAGGAGAAATAAGAAGTATGTGGATCTACCCAGTAAAAAATTATGTTACTATTGTGGTGGTACAGGACATCTTCGAGCTGCATGTCCTAAAATAATTAAAGATACTCTTAAGAATACTAAGCATGCTAAACAGGTCTGGATGAAGAAACCTGACTCTTCTTCCAAAACAGTGGAACCCAAGGAAACCTGGGTTCAAAAAACTAACGCTTAGTTTTCATGCAGGTTCCAGTGAGGGGAAACAACACTTGGTACCTCGACAGTGGTTGTTCTAAGCATATGACTGGAGACAAATCTAAATTTTTCTCACTAGATGCCTACTATGGAGGAACTGTGACCTTTGGTGATAATAAGAAAGGTGAAATTATTGCTATTGGTAAAGTAGGAAGGTCAAGTTCCCATGCTATAGAAAATGTCTTTTTAGTCGAGGGTCTTAAACACAACTTGTTAAGTATTTCCCAATTTTGTGATAAAGGTAACTCAGTTAGCTTCACTTCTAATCATTGTAGAATCATCAACAACAACACTAACAATATTATTCTTGAAGGAACCAGAAAAGGGAACACATATATTGTGGATCTCAATGAAGTTCCAAGTAGTAGCCTGACTTGTCTTAGTGTCATTGAGAATGATCCCCTATTATGGCACAAACGATTTGGCCATGCTAGTTTTTCTTTGCTTGATAAACTTAGGTCAAAAGAACTTGTGGAAGGACTTCCATCCATCAAGTTCCTAAAAGATAAAGTCTGCAGTGCATGTGTTAGAGGTAAGCAGACACAAATATCTTTCAAATCTAAGAATATGGTCAGCACCACAAAACCATTGGAACTTATCCATATGGATTTGTGCGGTCCTATGAGGATACAAAGCAGAAGTGGCAAAAGGTATGTAATGGTTATTGTAGATGATTTTTCCAGATATACCTGGGTTTATTTCTTGTAAGCAAGGATGATACGTTTGATCAGTTTGTTGCTTTTGTTAGGAAAGAACAGAGAATAACAGGTTGCCAATTAGTCCACCTGAGGTCAGATCATGAAACTGAGTTCGAAAACTCAAAATTTGATGAGTTTTGTGATGAACATGGAATGGACCACAACTTCTCAGCCCCTAGGACTCCACAACAAAATGGAGTTGTTGAACGAAAAAATAGAAGCTTGGAAGACATGGCAAGAACGATGCTGATTTCCAGTGAACTGCCCAGGAACTTCTGGGCAGAAGCAGTAAACACAGCATGTTACATATTAAATAGAGTTTCTATTCGAGCAATAACCAACAAGACACCTTACGAGCTAATGAAAGGAAGAAAACCAAATATTTCATACTTTAGATCATTTGGTTGCAGGTGCTTTGTACACAAAAATGGAAAGAGAAACTTGGGAAAATTTGATGAAAGGAGTGATGAGGCTGTATTCTTAGGATATGCCTCAAATAGTAAAGCTTACAGAGTTTACAATAAAAGAACAATGTGTGTTGAAGAGTCTGTACATATAATTTTTGATGAAACTGACTATGTGATTAATGTACAGGATGATGATGATGATTTCGAAATAGGGTTGGTAAGAAGACATGACCCTGATGAGGAATTAACTAAATCTATGAAGCAGCAAGACAAGAATCCTATAGCTGAAAACCAAACAGCAACTGAAACAGAAGTTCCTCAAGAGGAACACCCAGAGCCTGAGAATCTAGAACCACTGAATCAAGAGACAGAAGACAATGGTGCTGAACCTGAAAGACTGTATCCAATCAAAGACTTTACCCCTAAACGTTGGAAATATCAAAAGTCTCACCCAGTGGATATGATTATGAGTGACATAACCAAAGGAACTCAGACTCGTTCCCAACTGAGAAACTTCTGTGCATTTTTCTCGTTCTTATCTACTTTGGAACCAAAGAACTATGACGAAGCCTTACAAGATGCAGACTGGATAATGGCAATGCAAGCTGAACTGAGTGAATTCGAAAGAAACAAAGTCTGGCACCTAGTTCCTAGACCGGAACACCAAAAGGTCATTGGACTAAAGTGGGTGTACAGAAACAAGCTTGATGAACATGGAATCATTGTGAGAAACAAGGCTAGGCTGGTTGTCAAGGGGTACAATAAAAAAGAAGGCATAGACTTTGATGAGACATTTGCACCAGTTGCTTGGTTAGAAGCTATACACATTCTTATTGCTTTTGCAGCTTTTATGGATATTAAATTGTTCCAGATGGACGTCAAATGTGCCTTGTTAAATGGTTTATTAAAAGAGGACGTCTATGTGGAACAACCTCCTGGATTTGAAGATCCAGAATTCTCAAATCATGTCTATAAACTTGATAAAGCTCTCTATGGGCTGAAACAAGCACCAAAGGCATGGTATGAGAGGTTGTCCAAGTTCCTACTAGATAATGATTTTAAAAGAGAAAAAATAGACAAAACATTGTTTTTGAAATCTAAAGGAACTGACATTTTAGTTGTACAAATATATGTAGATGATATTATTTTTGGTGCAACTAACGAATCTTTGGTGAAGTATTTTGCTGACCTTATGAGTGGTGAGTTCGAGATAAGCATGATGGGTGAGATAAACTTCTTTCTTGGTTTGCAAATCAAACAAACTGAGAAAGGAATAATGATTCACCAGAAAAGTATGTGAAGGAACTCATGAAGAAATATAAGATGGAAAGTTCCAAGTCTATAAGAACACCTATGGGAACTAACATCAGACTGGATGAAGACACAATTGGAACTTGTATAGATCAAAAGATGTATTGAGGTATGATAGGTTCCTTATTATATTTAACTGCTAGTAGACCTGACATATCGTTCAGTGTAGGCTTATGTGCGAGGTTCCAAGCCAATCCAAAGGAATCTCATCTTAAAGCAGTCAAAAGGATACTTAGGTATCTAAAAGGAACCGATGACTTATGCCTCTATTATCCAAGAAATGAATCAATTGATTTAGTGGGATATACAGATGCTGACTATGCAGGTGATCTAGTGAATAGAAAGAGCACATCAGTTATGAATCAATTTCTTGGATCATGCTTAGTTTCTTGGGGTTCCAAGAAACATAATACAGTTGCTTTGTCCACAGCAGAAGCTGAATATGTAGCTGCTGCAGCTTGTTGCTCACAGATGCTGTGGATAAAACAATAAATATGTGATTTTGGTTTAAAATTTGAATGTGTTCCAATTTATTGTGACAATACTAGTGCTATCTGTATATTAAAGGATCCAGTTCAACATTCTAAGGTTAAGCATATCCACATTAGACATCATTTTCTAAAAGATAATGTGGAAAAAGGCTATATTAAGTTAGAATTTTGTCCTACTAATAATCAAATTGCTGATATTCTAACTAAGCCTTTAAGCAGAGAACTCTTTGAGAACATGAGACTGGAACTTGGGATGATTAAGCTGAATTGATTGTAACTGAAGTTCCTAGATATGGCATTGTCAATTTCAGGACCAATTACAAGAAATAAAACATCTATCATAAACTTGGTGTGATAAACATAACGGGAATGTCACCGTTGGTGAATTCTTGGAGTCAGTATAATTAACACCTATTTAAACTGTACATATTATTCAAGGCAATGTAGACTTGTATACGACTAGTTCCAATGAATTTCGAATTTGAAAAATTATTCTCTTTTCAAGAAAATTATCTTCTGGAAATATCTTTTATAGCGTGGAAAAATAAATCTTGAATTGAAACTCCATCCAGATTAACTTTCAAAAATAAGATAAAATTCATTGTTCCTAAAACTAACCCTTCAACTTCAATACACCGCCTCATATAATTACCCCCTTTAAATACTCACCCAACCACTCAAAATAACTCACAGTCACATTAATTAAACCTTTTGAACTTTCTCAACCACAAAGTTTCTACAACGAAACCATCTCCAATCATGGCCTATGAAAACCCTAAGAACCAAGAAGTGCAATCACCAGCCAAATCCCCTAGCCCACAACCAATTCCTGTTGAATTACTTCACACCACCTCAGAACCCAAAAATACCAAGCCAAAAGCTATTGAAGAAACTGCAACTTCCTCAACTGGAAGTTTACCCATCATCCTCGATCGACTTGCTCAATGGAAGAAAAGAAAGGCCGAAAAATCGGAGAAATCGCTGGAGGAGCGAATTCTAGAAATTGAAGCAATGTCGAAAGAAGATGAACATGAAGAGGCGGAGGATGATTCTGAGGGGGAAGAAGATGACAAGGCTTTGGGAAAGCAAGCTGAAAGGTATGTTGTAGGCTATAGAATTGATGATGCATGGTGTAGTATGGTGAATTTTGAATTATTAGATCTGCTTAAGTTTCAGGGTTGGGATTTTATGTTTACTATTAAAGCAAAAAACTATCTGTATCCACTGGCTATGGATGAATTTATTAAGGAATGTGAATTTGAAGATGGTGTGTGTTATAGCAAAGTTAATGGTGTTGATATTGAGTTTGATGCTGCTAGACTAGGAACTCTGCTTCAAGTTCCATGTGAGGGGTTTGATACCTATATGAAAGGGGCTGTAACTGTGAAAGTGGCAGGGCATACTAAAACTGAAATAATCAATTACTTGGGTGGTAAGAAGGGTGTGAGTGTCATGAATCACAATGATCTTTCTCCTTAGCACAAACTGTTATTTAATTTGGTGAAAAAGTCCTTGGTTCCAAGGACACAAAAGAAAAATGAATTGTGCTACTTAGATATGGCCCTAATCTTTTGCATGTCAAAAAGAATCAAAATCAATTTCCCAGCCCTTATGCTCCAACACTTAGAGCACTGCAAAGAGAAGGAAATAAAAGTAGGATATGCCGCAATTCTTGCTTCTGTGTTTGAAGATTTGGGTGTGAAATTGAAGGACTTTTATGGGCACATGAGAGAGAAAGGAGAAAATGTGATTAATGAAACCACTCTGAGGGAATTGAGTCTTGCTGTAGTGAAGGGGAAGTGTGTTAAGTATGAAGCCGACAAGAGGAAAATGCATGTCGTTATCTACCCTTTCCCCAAGTCAAACTAAATTTGTAAACACCTAACCAACCTTATATGAATATAGGGCAAGTTAAGGGTCGATCCCAAGGGAATGCAATGATGCAAACTAAAGTCTAAGTCAAGCTACCTCGAAGACGAAATTGAGATTATGGTTGGTACTAAAGTGAACTAAAACAAGTTTAAAGTAATCAAAGGTCTAAACACTAGGGATATGGGTTCCACATGCAAGATCAATGATAATGCTAGTTTAAAGCTCAATCAATTAATTCAAGTATTGCAATGGACAAACAATAGTAGCAATCAAGAGAGTTCAAATGCTATCCCCTATAGGCCAATCTAGTGGTCACTATGAGAGGCAAACCAAGAAGAATCACAAACAAACTCAATCAATTAGAGCAACCTTCAAATCAATTGTTCATGTCATTAAGAGTTGCAATGCAATCTAGATTAATCTTATAGGGTGATCAATCCTAATCTAATCAATCTCATGCAAAACTATGTCAACCAATTTAATTGCAACAAATCAATCAATCAAAAAGCATCAACTAGCAATTCCATTAATCAAACATGCTTCCCCCTTTCCCTAGCAACTAATCTACTCACTAATCATGGTGAAATTCAAGAACAAATAACTAGAAATTGCATTGATCATCATTCTATATCAAAATCTAATAGAAATCAAAGTATTCAATAATATCAAACTCAAATCCAAATAAAAACAAGCATCAAGCATAAATCAAATAGCAAGTAAGTAAGAGATGAAAGAAGGAAGAGATTCTCACTAAAATTGATGATTGAAAATGAAGAAATCCAAACTTGATTGATCAAATGTTGAGTTACAAATCCAAAACCAAGAACTTCTCTCTAACTTCTCTCTAAATTCTCTCTCTAAAACTAAGCTAATGAAATATTAAAAAAAAGTTGGTTTCAAAAAGGAAATACAATTCTATTTATAAGCTAAGAAGAAATCGGCAGCTCCCGCGCCCTCTCCCGATAGACCCGCGCCCGCGGAGAAATGGGTATGGAACCCTCCGCGGGCTATCTGGGCAGTACCCGCGCCCGCGGCATCAGGGACCCGCGTCCGCGGCAATGACACCCGCGCCCGCGGCTAATCCCCTGCTCCCAAAGACTGATAGGGGGGCCGCGGTCTCTCTGAATGGAGCGGTCTCTCCATTTTACCCGCGCCCGCGGAGAGCCCTCGGGGCAACCGCGGCAAGTTCCTGCCTCGATTTGGCACTTTTGAGCAACTTGGGCCCGCGCCCGCGGCAAGAAGGCCCGCGCCCGCGGCTTGCTGGAATTGCCTTGGAGACCTCTCCGAGGCCTCTCCAAGGCCTCTCTAAGCCCTCTCTAGCCAAATGCTTCTTCCTTGCTTGATCATTGAGGTCCCGAATTGAATCCTTTGCCAAGGTGATTCTCACAATACCTACACAAGTAAACGAAGGAAGGAAATAAAAGGGAAAAAGAGCCAAATAAAGGAAAAACACGATAAAAACACGAGAATCATAAAGAAAAGAGGAAAAGGAGAAACTAAAGGAAAAAGGACCAAAATTAAGAGAAGAAAGCATGAAAAAGGGAAAGAAATAACCTAAAAGACTACCCTATGAGTGCCATAAGTGACACTCATCAAATTCCCCCAAGCTAGACTTTTGCTCGTCCCGAGCAAAACAAAGGCCAAGAAGGAAAAAGAAGGGCTTATTCGAAATAAAAAAGAAAAAGAGGGGCAAGAATTTACACTAAGACTCACTGTCGTAGGAATCACGGTTGTTTTTAGCTACAACAGGCCATTTTAAACCCCTAGATCGCCCTAGAGGACGAGTGATGCTCTCGTAAGGGTATCCTAAGAGTTTACCCATAACTCTCCACCAAAACCCCCAAGAGGCAAACCATAGAAAGAAAAGAAAGAGGAAAAAGGAAACAAAATCTTTACGAAATGGACTTACAAAGAGACTATAATTCAAATGAATAACAACCTTTCTAAAGTGAATTATGGTATGCACGTTATAAGATACCTAAGGTTGATTGAAACATAAATATGCTAAGCATAGGAACTAGTTATCACACTCCACTTTCATCCCAAACGGTCTTACCGCGTTCCCCCTACTAATCTCATATCTCCCCTTAGTGAGCATCTCATAGATTCCGCGAAGGAACCGGAAAAAGATTAAAGTTTTAGGCTACTCGACATCTTGATTTCGCATCCCCTTTCCTTAGTCCACAACCTATGATTCCCTCCACCGATGAAAGACTCAACTCCTAGGTCCAAAGGTCTTCCCCAAGGTTGTAACGTAAGGCAAGAAGGGTTAAGGTAGGCTAAAAATTTAAAATTTGGTGGTTATCCTAAAATGTGAAGCAAAGACCGGCCAAATCTCAACACCAAACTTAAGTAATCACCAAACAAAAATGTATTAACACCCCCAAGCTTATTCAAAGCAACACTCTACTAATATAGGAACAAAAAGCGTGAACGCTTTCCCCCCCAAGCTAAAGGAAGCATTGTCCTCAATGCAAAGAGAGGTGAAAGTCACTTGAAATTTTTTTTTTTTCATGTTTTTATTTTTCTCTTTTTTTTTATTTTTTTTTAACACCTTTAAAGCATTAGTCCTTGCCTCTTTCTCAATTCGGACGGCTTTTACAAATATGCATTTATTAACATCCTTGCCTCTTTTTTTAAAGGACGGCTTTTACATAAGCATTTGCCATTATTTACAAAATATAAACAACTCAAATATGTGTACCAAATCGAACCAAACTCTTACTTCATACACCACAATCACCAAACATTGAACTTTGCTTCACAAAAACCAAAAAGAAGGAGAACGAAACAAAAGGCTCAAGATATCTAATTATGCGGCTTGAAAAGAGGGAAAGAGGTTCAAAGGGGTAACAAGTAGGCAAATGTATCCCAAACCCAAAAAGTAAACATAAAAGGGACTATCCTAGAAAAAAGAAAATACCTCCCCGAAAAAACTTGCCTTTGTCCTTCCTAGGTAGTTCGGTCACGGTCTTAGGAATCATACGCTAAGATTCTAGATTAGGTTTGCGAAAATCAAGGATCCATGCCGCTCATGCAAGAATTTGATGAAAGCTTGAACAATTATACATCTCACATGGTTGTAGCAAAAACTCACTAAGGTTGTCAAATCAAAGATAGGGAGCAACTACAAACATGCCACAACGAGTAGAATCCGGTTTCATGATCCCCCTAGTTCTAGATAACTATCTTAGCATGCTTTATCCTAGAATCAACCAAACGTAATCTCAAACCGTGCATACCATTATTACTTAGGAAGATTATTATTCAAAAGCAAAAGTCCATTGCATACAAGTCCAACATTCAAAAAGAGAAAGAGTAAAAAGAAAACCTCAAAAAGTTATGCACACCAACAAGAATAAAAGTAAGGGAAAGAAAAGAAAAGAGAAGATGGAAAACTAAGATGAAGATAAGAAAGGGAAAGAGGAAAGGGCAAAGATGCAATCATAACACGTTTATCCCAATCAACATACAAGTGGTCTAATGGCCACATCGCCAAAGACCCCAAACACACTAGGTGTTAAATTCATACATCCTCGAACCGTTCAACTTCCCCTAAATCTAATCCTAATCTAAGCAACCAAGAAAATAAAGAAGTGAAAAATAAAAGGAGTAAAATAAGAAAGGCCTCACCAAGCGTCCGTGCTAGACTAAAGTACCCAAGGAGTAGGAACGAGCTTCTCCAAAAGGTTCCGCAATCCAAAGCATGAGCTACGAACAAGGTGAGTTAAAGAAAAGAAAGCTATATATATACAAAATGAAATTGTTAGTAACTTCCAAACAAAAGCAAACAATAAAACACTTAAACACTAACTATATACAAAGACCTAGAAAAACCTATCATCATCAAAACCAAAATTTTTTCTTCAAGAAGTTCCCAAAAACATCATCCAAAGAAATAAGACAACAACAAGCAACACAACAACGAGACCAATAGCCAAAAATCCACCAAAAACCTTATCAAAAACTTCCCACCGAGCCCAAGGTGCCTTCCCCACACTAACACATCCTTTTTGACCCTCCCCCCTCACAAAATGAAAGCATCGACCCCGATGCCGACAAACATGCAAAAATAGGGAAAGGGGAGAACAAAAAAGGGGAACAAACATGCAAAAAGGGGACTATTGGCCACTAGGGCCGGCACCATCATCACCTCCAACATCATCACCCCTATCCCAACCTCCGGTGTAACCGGGAGGAAAACCATAATGACCCTTAAATAGGTCTTGTTGGGAAGGGGTCAATTGGTCGAAAGGCTCTTGTTGAACAAGGAGCTCAGGGTGACGGGGGTGAACATAGTAATATGCGGGATCAACCCGATAATCACTCCCCCCCGAGACCCTATAATCATAGGGCGGGAAGTTGCGCCTTGGCACATCGGGGTTCTCAACCCCGGGCCAATAAGGGTACGTAGGGAGGCCGTCACCACCCCGGGAAGGTACCGGCCCTTGTTGGGGCGGCACATAAGGGTAGTTGACCGGAGGGGCGACCTCCCCCCTACGTACACTAGCGTCATACAAGGCGCTAGTTTGATAAGATAAAGTTTGATGGTTAGAATACATACCTTGCATGCTCAATTGCATGCGCTCCATGTTGGCTCTCATGGCCTCCATTTCCCGGAGATAAGCATCTCCTTGGAAGTCTTGTTGTTGTTGTTGATGTTGTTGTTGTCGTTGTTGTCTTCTCTCTCTTCTTCTTCCTTGAGCATCCTCTTGGAAATGCTCATGTTGTTGATGAAACGGCGGTTGTTGTTGTTGGTCCTCTTGTTCTTCTCCTCTTCCTTCCTCCTCCTCCTCATTGACTCTCTCAAACCCGGCTCCCTCAACAAAATTTTCATCCTCCTCCATCTCATCCTCTTCTATCCTTCCATTGTCCCTAGGGACCATCCAAACATTCCTAGCTTGGCGAAAGATGGAGGTAGCGGCCGGGTTAGGGAGAAGGCAATGGTGGGTATTCCTCACTAGCCAAGAGTAAGTACCGGCTCTCCTAGTACTAGTTATGAAACGAAGGGTGTTGACCTGCTTCAAACTAATCCAAATGTCTTTACTCCCTCCAACCGGAGTGCAAGACTCTAAGAACCGCTCTTGCTTAAAATACCTCACTAGACGGGTCACCATGCCCCCACAATGAATCTCCCCCGTCTTAACCCCATGCATAATCTCCTTGCAACACTCCATAAAAATGTAGCCAAAATTTAGCCTAGACCCCAACTCCGGCTTAGTAGCCATCCACAAAACCAAGATCTCCTCTCGAGATAACTTCCCCAAATCTTGCTTATTATAAACCGAATACCCGAGAATTCTATGGAGGATCCTAAGGGCCGGATGGATAATCTCACTAGCAAGGGATATCTTTGAGTCAAACTGCTTTTTGTGGGCTATGGTTCTCCACCAAGCAACCTCATTGTACTCACTTTGGGCAAGGGAGATAAGGGGCTCGAAGATATCACCATTGGGGTTGAAGCCAAGGGCTACATTAAACTCGGCTAGGTTCATAGTGTGTTTTACATTGAAGAGTTGGAAGGAAATGATGAAGTCGGTTTCCCCCACCCTATTGAATTCAAATGTGGAGAAAAATTCAATTGAAGGCTCCAAATAGGTTCGATGGGTAGATTTCAAAAACTCACCCAAGCTTAGGTTTTCGAGGAGTACGTCAAGGTCGTTATCTATGCCTAGCTTGGCCATGTCCTCACGAAAATAATGGCGGGTGGGTCTAAACCTTCGGTCTTTCATTTTGTTATAGATGGGCAATTGTTTAGACCGGTTCCACAATTTTAGAGGTGGTAGAGGAGGAGGGGTGTCATCTTGGGTTGAGGAATGTGTTTGGGGTTGAGGGTTTGAGGATTGGCCTTGAGAAGATTGGCCGGGAGATTGGTTCGAGCGATTTTTGCTACTCTTGACTTTCCTCAACAAATTCATTTTTACCACACAAAATTCACAAAAATTCACAAGAAATACTCCAACTCCCTTAAACAAACAACAAACACCTCAAACACTCACAAACCTCCTTACAAATCCAACCGAACCCCCAAAAACTACAAGGTACCTGTTTCAATCAACACAACAACCAAAATTCTAACAACAAAGACCAATATCAACAATCATCCATCAAATATATTCAAGATTTATCAAGAAAAATCAACCATCACTCAAAAATACCAAATTTCACATAAATCAACCATGAAACACAAAAATCATGCTCAAATTCAAGGTAAACAAACCAATGTAAAGAAATCAAGTGAAATTGACAAAAATAATACCAAGGTTAGAAGTATAACAAGATTGGAGACTCAAATTAAGCTTAGAGCACCACACACTACCGAAATTTGCCGAAAAACCACGAGAAAATTGAGTAGGAGTGATGAAAACGGAGAAATAAGGTAGATTTTGTGAAGATTTGATGGAAAATTTGAAGAAAGGAGTAAGAATTTGATGATTTGGGGTTAGGGTTTGAGAGTTTTTAGAGAGAGAAAGGGGAAAATTAGAGAGAATATGAGAAAATAAGAGAGGAGAGAGAGAAGAAGGGGGCGCCGGGTTAAAGAAGACCCAGGAACCCGCGCCCTCTCTCGATAATGCCGCGGTCTCGGGAACTCTCCCGCGCCCGCGGAGAGACCGCGGGGCAACCGCGGGGAGTTCCTGCCCAAAATTTACGATTTTCATACCTGATGGGTGCCGCGCCCTCTCCAAGGATGCCGCACCCTCTCCAAAACTTCCCGCGCCCGCGGAGAGACCGCGGGGCAATCGCGAGAAGTTCCTGATCCAAAATCCATTTTTGCTCTTAAATGAGGGTCGCGCCCTCTCCAATTTTCCGAGGCCTCTCTAAACTCCCCCGCGCCCGCGGAGAGACCGCAGGGCAACTGCGGGGAGTTCCTGATTGGTTTTGCCTTTAAAAGGTGAAGAGGCCCCCGAGGTCTCTCCAAGCCCTCGGGGAGCCCTCTCCCCTGCACTCTAAACTCTTCATAAACCCCTTCTTTCCAACAAGTGATGACAATAGGCAACCTACAAAACAAACATAAAACCAACACAACATAAGATCAAAAATTAATCAAGGAAAATTAAAAGAAAAGAAAAGAAAAGAAAAAAAATGAGATGAGAATCCGGGTTGCCTCCCGTAAGCGCTTTTGGTTAACGTCGTTAGCTCGACGTGCACCACCCTCTCAAGGTGGCTTGAAAAGAATCATTTTGTGAACAAGACCAACAAACACTCCATCAAAGTACTTCTTGAGCCGATGACCATTAACCTTAAATGAAGATGAGGAATTTAAAGGAGAAATCTCCACGACACCATTACCAAAAACATCCTTCACCAAGAATGGACCACTCCATCTTGACATGAGCTTTCCGGGGAACAACTTCATTCTAGAATTGTAGAGGAGGACTTTGTCACCTACACAAAACTCCTTTTTCTCAATTAACTTGTCATGAACCTCTTTGGAGCGAGCTTTGTAGGTGCTAGCACAATCGTAAGCATCAAGCCGAAGTTCCTCTAACTCATGAAGATCCAACCACCTCTTCTCTCCCGCACTTGCTAAGTCAAAATTGATCTTCTTAATGGCCCATAAGGCACGATGTTCAAGCTCAACCGGGAGATGGCATGATTTGCCATAGACAAGGCGATATGGAGTGGTACCAATGGGTGTCTTAAAAGCCGTCCTATAAGCCCAAAGAGCATCATCCAATTTGTCCGACCAATCCTTTCTATTGCGAGCAACCGTCTTCTCAAGAATAAGCTTGATTTGACGATTTGAAACCTCAACTTGGCCACTCGTTTGTGGATGGTAGGGAAGCCCAAATCGTTGATGCACACCATGTTTCCTCAACATCTTTTGAAAGACATTATGGACAAAATGAGAGCCATTATCACTTATCACCGCTTTTGGGACACCAAACCTTGGAAAGATGATTTTCTTAAACAACTTCAATAAAACCTTGTGATCATTTGTTGGAGAGGCAATGGCCTCAACCCACTTAGAAACATAGTCCACCGCCACAAGGATATATTGATTCCCGTATGAAGAGGGGAATGGTCCCATGAAGTCAATTCCCCATACATCGAACACCTCTAATTCAAGGATAGGTTGTTGAGGCATCTCATTTCGCTTGGAAATGTTCCCAACTCGTTGACATCGGTCACATGACTTAACAAAGCCCCATGAGTCCTTGAAGAGATGTGGCCACCAAAAACCACTTTGAAGAACCTTGGTAGCGGTCTTGGAAACACCCATGTGCCCACCATAAGGGTCCGAGTGACACATCCTTAAAACACTAGGCACTTCTTCATTTGGAACACAACGCCTAAGCAAGCCATCAACCTCACGTTTGTATAAGATGGGATCATCCCACAAGTAGTGCCTTGCCTCTCTTTTGATTTTCTTCTTTTGGTTCTTTGAGAAAGAGGGTGGAAACTCCCCACATGCTAGAAAATTCACCAAGTCGGCATACCATGGGAGTTCCTTCACCTCTATGGCATACAAGAAGTCATCAAGCATTCTATCTTCTATCGGTAAACTATCATCATGAACTTGATCCCCTTAAGGCGAGAAAGATGGTCCGCCACAACATTCTCTGCACCCTTCTCGTCCCTAATCTCAATCTCAAAAGCTTGCAATTCAAGCACCCATCGAATCAACCTAGGCTTGGACTCTTTCTTGGCAAAGAGATACTTGAGGGCCGCATGATCCGTGAAGACTATGGTCTTGGAACCCAACAAGTAACATCGGAATTTCTCAAAAGAGTGCACAATTGCCAAAAATTATTTTTCCGTTGTTGAGTAGTTCCTTTGGGCCCCATTGAGAGTCTTGGACATATAGTAAATCACATGAAGCTTCTTGTCTACCCGTTGCCCCAAAACACCTCCAATCGCCCAATCACTCGCATCACACATCAACTCAAAAGGAAGATCCCACCTTGGGCCTTGAACAATAGGAGTAGAGATTAGGGCCTTCTTCAACCTATCAAATGCCTTCAAACATTTGTCATCAAAATTGAACTCAACATCCTTTTGAAGAAGGTCATTAAGGGGCTTAGCAATAAGTGAAAAATCCTTGATGAATCTTCTATAAAAACCCGCATGACCAAGGAACGATCTCACTCCTTTGACATTCACCGGAGGTGGAAGTTTCTCAATCACTTCTATTTTTGCCTTATCCACCTCAATGCCTCTATTTGAAATCTTGTGCCCAAGCACTATACCTTCCTCCACCATAAAGTGGCACTTCTCCCAATTCAAAACAAGATTGACTTTCACACATCTTGCCAAACACTTCTCAAGATTCACAAGGCACTCCTCAAAAGAAACACCCCCCACCAAAAAGTCATCCATAAAGACCTCCATTTCTTCCTCCAACATATCTCCGAAAATACTCATCATGCACCTTTGGAAAGTAGCAGGTGCATTGCATAACCCAAAGGGCATTCTCCGGTAGGCAAAGGTCCCATAAGGACATGTGAAGGTGGTCTTTTCTTGATCATTGGGGTGGATAGGGATTTGGAAGAATCCCGAATACCCATCGAGGAAACAATAAAACTTGTGCCTTGTTAGTCTTTCAAGCATTTGATCAATAAATGGAAGAGGAAAGTGATCCTTCTTAGAAGATGTGTTTAGACGTCTATAGTCTATACACATCCGCCAACCGGTGACCGTCCTAGTTGGAATGAGCTCACCCTTCTCATTCTCAACCACGGTCATGCCCCCCTTCTTTGGAACGACATGGACGGGGGAGACCCACCTAGAGCTAGAGATGGGGAATATGATTCCCGCATTCAATAGCTTGGTGATCTCCTTCTTAACTACCTCTCCCATTTGGGGATGTAGTTTCCTTTGTCGTTCGATAGAGGGAAGGGCGCCTTCCTCAAGCGTTATGTGGTGTTGGCACAAGGCAAGGCTTATACCTTTAAGGTCATCAATTGTGTACCCCAAAGCACCTTGGTGTTTTCTCAAAACACCACATAACGCTTGAGCTTGGCTCACGCTCAAGGATGCACTAACTATCACGGGGTAAGTGGAATGAGGGCCCAAGAATTCATACCTAAGGTGTGATGGTAGAGGTTTGAGCTCTACCATAGGCACACCATTACCTTCTTTTGATGTGGCCGCTTGCAAAGCTTCATGGCTTGAGATTTTCAAGCACATTTGCTCATCCACTTCCTCCACACTCCCATCAAGTAACTCCTCATAGAAAGTCATCTCTTTACATGATGCACCTACTTTGTCTTTGTTCAACAAAACATTCTCAAGAGCATCGTTAGAAGTGAGAAAGTGCTCATGCATGGAAGACACAACAATATCAAGTGAATCAATCATCATAAAATTTTCCAAAGAAGAACATGGATACTTCATGCTCTCATTCAAATCAAATTCTATAACCTCTTCTCCTACCTTAAGGGAGATCTTTGCACTCCTCACATCAATCATGGCTCCCGAGGTAGAAAGAAAGGGTCTACCTAAAATGATTGGAATGGTAGCATCTTCATCCATTTCTAGAACAACAAAATCCACCGGGAACACAAACTTTCCCACCCTCAAAGGGACATCTTCTACCTTACCTTTTGGAAATTTGATTGACCTATCCGCTAATTGCAAGGTAATGTTAGAAGGTAAGAGTTCCCCTAGCTCAAGTCTTTGATAAACCGAATATGGAATTAGGCTCACACTAGCTCCCAAGTCACATAAGGCATTATCAATTTGCATCTTGTTAATGGCACAAGGGATGGAGAAGTTTCCGGGGTCTTTCAACTTGGGTGGCATTTTGTTCATGATGATAGCACTACAATTTTCGGTCAAATTGATGGTCTCCACAACCTCACAAGTTCTTCTCCCACTCAAAATGTCTTTGAGGAATTTGGCATAGTTTGGCATTTGGTTAATCACATCGGTAAAAGGTAGAGAAAGATGAAGTTGTTTTAGCATCTCAATGAATCTCCCAAATTGTTCATCCAATTTGTGTCTCATGAATTTTTGTGGGTAGGGGAGCTTGGGTCTCACAATTTCTTTCTCTACTCTCACCTCTCTAGGTGTCTCAACCACAACCTCATCCAATGATGCCCTATCCCCCTCATTCTCAACCAAAACCTCCTTAGAAATCTCCTTATCTACACCCTTTCTAGGCAATCTATCCTCAAGAATCTTTCCACTCCTTGTAACAATAGCATTCACGGGTTTCTTGGGATCAAGACCTTGGGAAGGTAAAGAAGAAGGGCTTGCATGATCTTTCAAGGCATTAGAAAGTTGAGAGATTTGGTTTTCAAGCATTTTATTGTGGGTCATCATTTCATTGAATTTTTTTATCACTAACGGCCATGTATGTGTTCAACAACTTGGTTTGATTCTCAATTATTTCTTCCAAATTAGTCCTAGGCGAAGAAGGTTGTGAATAGGAACTTTCACCTTGAGTCTTTGGAACAAATCCGGGTGGGGGACCTCTTTGAGAATTATTTTGAAAATTACCCCTTGCTTGATTGTTCCAATTACCCCTATTTTGACTTTGACCATAACCTTGATTATGATTACCACTACCTTGGTTATGATTTCCACTACCTTGGTTATGATTTCCATAACCTTGGTTTTGGTTACCATAACTTTGGCCTTGATTACCATAATATTGGCTTTGATTTTGGCCACTATAACCTTGGTTATTATGGCTACCACGAGAACCTTGGTTCCCTTGGTTTCTATAACCACCACCTTGGTTATAGTTGTCAAAATTGCCTTGGCCTTGGTAATTACTATTCCATTGACCTCTTTGATTATCAAACCTTTGAACATTGTTATTTGACACATAATTCACATGCTCACTCTCATTGTTATCAAACTCATCAACACATTCATTAGGACAAGTACTAGAATCATGATCATACGATCCACATGCATCACAAAACAAACAACCCATAGGCATATTATGTGAAGAAGGAGGGGGTTGAGAGTTAGAAGGAGTACCTCTCCCCTTAAATTGGGAGGGAAGATTCGAAGCTTGAGAAAAGGGAGAAGTGCTCTCCAACTTAGCTTTGATTGCGGTCACCTCCTTTCCCAAGTTTGTCATTTGGGAGGAAAGGTTGTTGATCGCATTTAGATGGTCCACCGAGTACAATGAAGATTGCTTGCTTGAAGAATCCCTCTCCCCATCTTGCCAATCCCTATAGTATGTCACCACGTCCTCAATGATGTCCACAACTTCTTCTTCGGTCTTGTTCATGATAGGGCCCCCGGCCCCTCCATCAAGGCATGACTTTTCTTGAGGACTTAAACCGCCATAGAAGATTTGGATCACTTGGTATGTTGGGATTATGTTGTGAGGGCACTCCCTTTGATACTCTTTAAATCTCTCCCATGCTTCGTAAAGGCTTTCACTTGGCCTTTGCTTGAACCCTTGAATCAAGGCCCTTGCCTCCGCCGTCTTCTTTTGAGGGTAGAAGCGGGACAAGAAGGCCTTTGTGACATCGTCCCAAGTTCTCAAGGAGTTGGGCTTCACCTCTTTGTCTAGCCACTCCAAAGATCTTCCTATGAGAGAGAAAGGGAACAACTTGAGGCGGATGAATTCTTGAGAAACCCCATTGACTTTGATGGTGTTGCAATATTTTTCAAACTCCTTAAGATGGTTCAATGGGCTCTCATTCTTAGCCCCACTATATTGTCTCCTCTCAATTAAGGTGATCATTGCCGGTCGAATTTCGAAGTCATTTGCCGGTGTAGTAGGTGGAGCTATGCCGCTCTCAAACCTATATGCACCGGGCACTCCAAGCTCCTTCAAGGCCACTCTAGGATTTTCACCCATGCCTTGCTCTTCTTGAATCTCTTCTTCGCTTGAAGAACTATAACCCAAGGATCTATTAGCCACTCTCCTTCTTGAAAGAGTTCTCTCAATTTCCGGATCAAGGGGAACAATGGAACGATCACGGGTTCTAAGCATGCAAAACTCAAAGAAAATATTAGTAGCACGGCTACAAGTGTAGCCTAAAGAAACAAAATCTTTTTGTATTTTTCAAATAAAATGAAGTAGACTCAACAACAAAAGCTAAACACCAATACCACTCCCCGGCAACGGCGCCATTTTGACAAGAGGAAAATGCATGTCGTTATCTACCCTTTCCCTAAGTCAAACTAAATTTGTAAACACCTAACCAACCTTATATGAATATAGGGCAAGTTAAGGGTCGATCCCAAGGGAATGCAATGATGCAAACTAAAGTCTAAGTCAAGCTACCTCGAAGACGAAATTGAGATTATGGTTGGTACTAAAGTGAACTAAAACAAGTTTAAAGTAATCAAAGGTCTAAACACTAGGGATATGGGTTCCACATGCAAGATCAATGATAATGCTAGTTTAAAGCTCAATCAATTAATTCAAGTTTTGCAATGGACAAACAATAGTAGCAATCAAGAGAGTTCAAATGCTATCCCCTATAGGCCAATCTAGTGGTCACTATGAGAGGCAAACCAAGAAGAATCACAAACAAACTCAATCAATTAGAGCAACCTTCAAATCAATTGTTCATGTCATTAAGAGTTGCAATGCAATCTAGATTAATCTTATAGGGTGATCAATCCTAGTCTAATAAATCTCATGCAAAACTATGTCAACCAATTTAATTGCAACAAATCAATCAATCAAAGAGCATCAACTAGCAATTCCATTAAACAAACATGCTTCCCCCTTTCCCTAGCAACTAATCTACTCACTAATCATGGTGAAATTCAAGAACAAATAACTAGAAATTGCATTGATCATCATTCTATATCAAAATCTAATAGAAATCAAAGTATTCAATAATATCAAACTCAAATCCAAATAAAAACAAGCATCAAGCATAAATCAAATAGCAAGTAAGTAAGAGATGAAAGAAGGAAGAGATTCTCACTAAAATTGATGATTGAAAATGAAGAAATCCAAACTTGATTGATCAAATGTTGAGTTACAAATCCAAAACCAAGAACTTCTCTCTAACTTCTCTCTAAATTCTCTCTCTAAAACTAAGCTAATGAAATATTTAAAAAAAGTTGGTTTCAAAAAGGAAATACAATTCTATTTATAAGCTAAGAAGAAATCGGCAGCTCCCGCGCCCTTTCCCGATAGACCCGCGCCCGCGGAGAAATGGGTACGGAACCCTCCGCGGGCTATCTGGGCAGTACCCGCGCCCGCGGCATCAGGGACCCGCGTCCGCGGCAATGACACCCGCGCCCGCGGCTAATCCCCTGCTCCCAAAGACTGATAGGGGGGCCGCGGTCTCTCTGAATGGAGCGGTCTCTCCATTTTACCCGCGCCCGCGGAGAGCCCTCGGGGCAACCGCGGCAAGTTCCTGCCTCGATTTGGCACTTTTGAGCAACTTGGGCCCGCGCCCGCGGCAAGAAGGCCCGCGCCCGCGGCTTGCTGGAATTGCCTTGGAGACCTCTCCGAGGCCTCTCCAAGGCCTCTCTAAGCCCTCTCTAGCCAAATGCTTCTTCCTTGCTTGATCATTGAGGTCCCGAATTGAATCCTTTGCCAAGGTGATTCTCACAATACCTACACAAGTAAACGAAGGAAGGAAATAAAAGGGAAAAAGAGCCAAATAAAGGAAAAACACGATAAAAACACGAGAATCATAAAGAAAAGAGGAAAAGGAGAAACTAAAGGAAAAAGGACCAAAATTAAGAGAATAAAGCATGAAAAAGGGAAAGAAATAACCTAAAAGACTACCCTATGAGTGCCATAAATGACACTCATCAAATTCCCCCAAGCTAGACTTTTGCTCGTCCCGAGCAAAACAAAGGCCAAGAAGGAAAAAGAAGGGCTTATTCGAAATAAAAAAGAAAAAGAGGGGCAAGAATTTACACTAAGACTCACTGTCGTAGGAATCGCGGTTGTTTTTAGCTACAACAAGCCATTTTAAACCCCTAGATCGCCCTAGAGGACGAGTGATGCTCTCGTAAGGGTATCCTAAGAGTTTACCCATAACTCTCCACCAAAACCCCCAAGAGGCAAACCATAGAAAGAAAAGAAAGAGGAAAAAGGAAACAAAATCTCTCAATTTATTTTTAATTGCTTGTTTTTCATTTTGTTTGTTTTTCATTCTTTTCATTATTTTGTCATTTCATTATGTTCTGTTTCTTTACTTAGCTTATATGAAAAAATAGAAAAATGAAAAATTAACCTTCTGTTTCTTTACTTGTTAGCCTCAGGAGTTTGCTCAGTTTGTCATCATCAAAAGGGGGGAAATATTTGACCCTTATGAGGTTTTGATGATGATGTTAAGAATTGAGTAAACTTCCATCTAATAAGGATTTTCTAGTGTTGTGATGTTTGCAGGTTCAGTAAGCGTTGGGAGCTGAAGTAGGAACTGAGACAAAGGAACTTTAGAAGATCCACGAGGACAAGTAAAGGCAGAAGAAGAGTTCCAGAAATGGAAATTCCCGAAGTTTCCTAACAGGAACTTCAAAATGGGTTGTAACGACCTGGTTCCGGTGTAATGCTGGGGCAAGCCTCAACAACCAAGGATCCGTGCAAAGATCGAGATATCAACTGAAAAAGATGGACTTCATAACTTATAGTTGTATAAAAGATAATTTTGTTTTGTAGGTTGATGTAAACATGTTAATAGTTGTTATGCATGGAACTTATTAGAAATCAGATAAAGCTTGGCAAACTAATCAATTCGTAAAAGATAATTATAAGTTTTATGAAAAAGAATTTATTTGATTTTATCCTTTAAAATCTGATTTAACTCGGTTTTATCTTTTTCATAAAATTCTATCTTTTAACTAAAACGAACTTGATAAAATTTGGTTTTCAAATAAAGCAAAATTAAATCTGTTTTGGTTTCGATTTTAAAGAGATAAGATCAAGTTTCTGTTTAAACTTATCTTATTTACGAAAACCTTACTTTGTGAGCTGAGGAACCTCTATAAATATAGAAGTAATTCAGCGAAGCAAAATGAGAGTTTTAAGCGTGAAAACCACTTAGTGCTTAAGAGTAAGTTTGCCAAAGGTTTAAGCTTTATCATTTTGGTTTCGGGTTTCATGTGTAGCTTTCCATTTATGTGTTAGAGTGAGTCTTTGTGTTGTAATTGGTTTTGGGGTGAGATTCTGAATTCTCTTAAATTCATATTTGAGTGTAAGAGTTTGAATTCTCTAAAATTCGAGTGGTAGTGAGTTACCCCGAGTGTGTCTTGGGTTGCACAGTGGGAAAAAGGAACCTGAGTGTGTCTTAGGTCGAGAAAGGAACCTGAGTGTGTCTTGGGTCGAAAAAGGTGCCTGAGTGTGTCTTAGGTCTGATAGGATAGGTTCTTATCAATTGGCAAGTGTCCGTGGAGGAACTTGCAAAGCAAAGGTCTGTGTAATAGGTTGTACTAGGAGAGTTTCCTATTATAGTTGAATTTGTTTATAAGTCCCAATAGGGCCGAGGTTTTACTTCCAGCTAGGCACTAGATGGTTTCCTCGTAAAATTGTTGTGCGCCTTAAGTTCCTTTTGCATTTTGTTTTTAATTTCCGCTTAAGTTCCGCGATTGGAACCTACTACTATTCACCCCCCCTCTCGTAGTAGTTCATCTAAACTAACATAGGGATTTGGGACCAAACACTCAGAAATTATCAACCTTTCACGTCTAGGGCAAAGGCAACTTCGAAATTAGCTAGGTGTGTCTAGAACTCGTATATTGTGTTTGTAAAAGGGCTATGCTAGAAAGAGGGAGAGAGAATAAGCTATTGCTCTAGAGAGAGAAGAGAAATAGATTGTTGATGATTGTGAATGAATAAAAACGGGGAAATATGACCCTATTTATAAGTAAAAAGGTCCCGAAACGATCAGAAAAAGATCGAATTCGATTCAGAGTAAAACTACTCCTATTGCGGCGCGATAGGGTTCATCACGACGCGATGGTTCACGCGTTAACTCAAAGCCGTACAGAGTCCTTAATTTAATTAAATTAGACTAATTAACGTCCGTACTTGTCTTTTAAAATCAGATTTAATCTTTCAAAACACTTGTTTTATTCCAAATAAAATTCTTTATTTTTCTAAAAGATATAATTATTAATCCTAATTCCACTAGAATTTAAGATAACCTTCTATATTATTCTAAAAAATTAAAATCAATCCTCATGACTTTAGATTATTAATTAATGGGCCCTCCACTTGATCATTGTGCCGTATAAAATCATTTTGGGCCCAATTTAGTATTTTGGCCATAACTTCCTCATTATCCATCGGAATTGGGCTTATAATATATCGTTAGAAAGCACTTTTCGAGCCCAATCCAACTACACTATTATTGGACCCTCATCATGGACCAAACTAAACTGGACTGGACATTTTCCATAAAATAGAGTAAGAAAAGAAATATTTTCGAAAACAGAAAGAAGTATTTTTATTAAAACAACCGCATCACAAGACTTTTCACATTTCATGTTGTTCGATAATCAAATGATGTGAAAGATATTCATCACCGGGTTTAGTTTTTGGGGAGACACAATCAGGTGTCTACAGAAGCCCCCATTTTGACTAAGTTTGGTGAAACGTAAGTTTCGAAAACAAAAATCAAAGTAGCGATAGGGACGGAGAATGATTCAGAACATTCTGCGATCCTAAATCATTCTTGTAACGCCGGTACCTGCAAACTAGCGTTAGTTAAAACAGATAAAAAAGTTTAAGAAATGCGTATCTTGCACCGTCGAGCACACGTCTCTGGGGTAATAGAATTTTGTTGTTGTATTTGTTGTGACGACTTTCACGATACCTTGCGAGCGCCATCTGAAGTTAACAGTACCTCGCTATCTCTTCATTTCTTTGTGACAATCCTCCACACCTCGAGAACATCGTCGAAGGTGACTGTACCTCGTCATCTCCAGGGGTGTGGCAGTACCTCGCCATGGCAGTACCTTGCCGCAATAAACAATCTCCTCTCTACTTCGGGACATCATCGAAGACCGCTGCTTGTAGCCATCTTCTGTTTTGTTGTGACAATCTTCCTAGGAAGATTGTCGAAGACCATCGCTTATTGATTGTAGACACCCAAATGTGTCTCCCCAAAACCAAACCCAGTGATGAATACCTTTCACGTCATTTGATTATCGAACGAAGTGAAAGTGTGGAAAGTCTAGTGATGAGGATGTTTTTATTAAAATATTTCTCTTTCTGTTTTCAAAAATATTTCTTTTCTTACTCTATTTATATAAAAATAGCCAGTCCAATTTGGTTTGGTTCATGATAAGGGTCCAATAATAGTGTAGTTGGATTGGGCTTGAAAAGAGCTTTCCAATGATATATTATAAGCCCGATTCCGATGAATTATAAGGAAGTTATGGATTAAATTAAATTAGGCCCAATGATTTTAAATGTGGCCCAATGATCTATCTAGAGGAGGGCCTATTAATTATTATTCCTAAAGTAATTAGGATTGATTTTGATCTTCTTGGAATATCTAGAAGGTTCTCTTTAATTCTAATAGGATTAGGATTGATAATTATATGTTTTAAAGATGTTTTATTTTGAATAAAATATGTTAAATCTGATTTTAAATCTGCTTGGACTCAGAATTACCTGCAACCGGTTTAAAAAGTGATTCCGCGTATAAAAGCGTGTTGTTCTTTTGAACCAGCGTGAGACGATAGAGTTGTCGCCTAGCGCTGACCTTCGTCGCCTGGCGACGAGCTTGTCGTCTAGCGCTGACTCCTGTCGTTGGCGACAAGAGGTATTTTATTTCGAATATATTTTTCTTTTATCCCGTGCTATTTTTCCTATAAATAGGGGTCGTATCTCCCTGTTTTCAATCATCAACAATAATCAAGAATCTACAATTCACAACCATCATCAATCTCTCTCTATTCTTTTTCTAAACCTTCCCTTTTACAAAATTCCACATTCATAAGTTCTAGACACACCTAGCCGAGTTCGAGGTTGCCTTTGCCCTAGACGTGAAAAGTTGATAATTTCTGAAGGTTTGGTCCCAAATCTCTATTTCAATTATTTAAATTAATTGTTTTGATTTATTATTTTCCTTGAAGTTACTAATGTGTGTATTTTGTTATTAGAAAGAGATACAAGGCATCGAAGTAAGTAATTTAATTGCTCTTTTGATATAGAAATCATGCTTAGATTATTTTGTTGATTCCTAGTATCATGTTAGGATGTCTTCATGATTCCTAGTATCATGTTTAGGGTGATAACTAGATTTCTAATATCATGTATGATGCTTCCTATTTCTTCTATTATGTTAGTATCATGTTAAAGATTTGATCTTTAATGTTTAGTGACATGCTAGGGTTTGTTATTAATCTTGTTAGTATCATGCCTAGGATCTTGCTAATATTATGCTTTATTGAATATTATTATTGATGATTGTGGTTATTTATTGTTGCTTGGTATATTTATATTATTGTTATTGCTTGATCACACCTTTTATGCATGTTTAAAGGGAATTTGTACTTGTAATCACGCTTAATAAGAAAATTAATAATCTTGTTTAGGCTAATATGATTATAATTCAAGTGATCGCCAATAATAGTTTTATTTGTGCATTAATATTCAACCAACATAGATAAACAGGTTTAGGGTTAACCTATTGATTGTATGTTAGTCAGAAAGCGCACATGGATATGAGAAGAATAAAGTAGAGGCCTATTTTTAGGGCAGGTTCAATCTCTTTTAGGTTGGATTTGTACTTTCATCCCCAAATATCCAGTCATGGATCTAGACCACTATGGAGTTAAGCGATCTCATGGATCGTGAAGGGGTGTAACCTTTACCCTGTGAACGGTTTACAAGTTCCTAAACTTGTTGGCGACTCTTTTGCTCTACCTTCCTTCCCTTTGGACGCCTCCGTACTAAAGTGTATGATCACAGTGGGGCTAAGGTGTGGGATCCTTGAACCATTAATCTTCAAAGATTTCACTTTCATTCATAACCCGTAAGGATTGAATTTCAATCTCTATGAGAAGGATGGGTTGAATCTCTTTTAGGTTGGATTTGTACCTTCATCCCCGAACTTCCAGTCATGGTTCCAAACCTATGGAGTTAACAATCTCCTGGATCGTTAAGGGGTGTAACCTTCACCCTGTGAACGGTTTACAAGTTCCTAAAACTTGTTGGCGACTCTTTTGCTCTAGCTTCCTTCCCTTTGGACGCCACCATGCTTAAGTGTATGATCACAGTGGGGCTCAAGTGTGGGATGCTTGAAATATTCCCTACATTGATCCTCAGTTTGCTAGTGCTCTGCTGATATATCTTGCTGTGAATGTTTGTTGTGCCAATACCTCGGCGCATTTTGTAATGATTCGGTACTTTGGCGCTTGTGCTTGCTTGTGAACCAATACTTCGGGCTTGTGCTGAGCCAATACCTAGGCGCTTTAAGTAAAGTGAGATGATCGACGTCAGGCCGATCACTTACCGCGATTGTAATCGAGCCGACTACTAATCATGTCAATTTGCTTATAGGGGCTAACTGGCGTACCAAGGAAGCCTTTTTTGCTGAATAAGGTCCACATAACTATTTATGGGGCCTAGGAGCTACATCGCCGAGGAAAGGAGAGCCAGCATACGCTGCCACGTGTCATCGCGGCGCTCCAGGTTTGTCGTGTCACGACAGCTCTGTCGCAGTGCGATGGTTCCATCGCGGGGCGATGAAGTCGGGTTTCCAGAATAAAACCCCTTCTTCTTCCTCATTCCGTCATTTGCCTTATTTTTGCTCAATTTTCGCTCAAACCTTCAAATCACTTGTTCTTGCTCGTTTATCAACCAAATTCGCTCAAATTTGTTGCAAATCGAAGTTCTCGATCTCTAGTTTGCCGATTTATGTAAGTTTTGCTCCAACTCCTCCTAGTTTGGAAGAATTTCGTGTGTTTTATTTGCGAATTTTCGAAAAATTCAAAACCTCTTTTGCTTATTTTGCTTTGTTTGTCAAATTTCTTGGCATGAAATTGCTTGTTTATGCTTGTATATCACCTTAGGAGTGTTTTGAGACTTGTTTGACTCAATTTGGTGAAGGAACGAACGTTTTGCCATTGTTGGGCTCTTTGAGTTCGTGAGAACAATGTGGCTTGTTCTTCGTGTTTTTGCTAGCTATTCATACTCAATTCGTCACAATATTTGTCATAGTATTGCAAGAAATTGTTTTATTGCTTGGGAATTTTATTTTTGCTCGAATAAAAAACATGCTCTGTTTTTTTTAGTACCACGTACTCTATTATTTTTTAAACATAGTATCATGCGGCTAGGCGAACCTTAGATACTATAGACCCTTTTATTTACTATTTGCTTGCATAATTAGCATGTCTCAACGATGCGGTTCTGGCTCACGCTCTCGTGGGGCTCATTGAGAGGACAAGCCTATCGACATCAGCGAGGGGACTTCCACTAGCTTTGGGGAGTTCCTTGAGTAGGATGGGCACACCTCGTACTTCACGCCCCAGTTTCACATTTCAGAGCGCGTTCGGCTCAGGATGACTGATGAACGAGTCAGGCAACGACACCGTAGGATAGCTGTACGATTCTTACTTTCGCAACAACGAGGAGTTGCGTGCGCTGTGGGAGTCTTGTGGTTTGACTTCTTTGCTGCAGACTACTCGGGCTCTCTATTCTTTGAAGTCTAGCCGTTTCTTGGTTCGCGCTTTGGTGGAGTTCTTTTAGGACACCACCAACACGTACCACTTTCCTTGGGGTGAGATGACTATCACTCCCCTTAACTTCTCTGTCATCACCGGATTGGAATTCTGGTCAGCTGCAGTTCCTTTTGGTAGTGACACTACCCTCTTCTCTCCTGAGGAAGAGGAGCTAATAGGCCCCATTGTTATTCGGGCCCGCGGTGAGTCTTGACCGCTATAGACGAGTACCCGATTCATTCGACGGTCTGTGCTAGTAGAGGCTTTTCGGGACGATGCGACCACCTCGGAGCAGCGGGTGCACATTTTTATTTTGATTCTTTTGTCAGGGTCCTTCTCTCCTAACAAGGGGAGCCGGGTGCTGCTCTACTATTTGCCTGCTCTTCGCGACCCTTCGAGCGATCGGGTCTTTTGATTGGGCCAGCTTGGCCTATGCTGACTTCCTGCTGGGTTGCGACTCGCTTGTCGTCGGCGTACCTTTGACGAGGAGTTCACACTCTCTAGCTTTTGGAGGGTCGTAGAGGTATACTCCATTCCTCTTGGTAATAGGTTTCTTTTGACTTTAGCTTTTGTCGACATTTTCATATTGTTACAGGTGTGGTTCTTCGAGTATATGCCATCTTTAGCGCCAGCCAGGCCTTCACCTCGAGGGCTTCCGGTTGCTGCTAGTTGGGGTGGCTGTTATACCGACCATATTGTTGCTACCCTTGTTCGAGAGTTGCTTCTCTTGGTATACATTACTCGCCATTTTCATTTACTCTTCTGAATAGGATTCCTACTCATGAGTGTTTGTCTTGTAGGGACCTGAGGTTAACTTTCGTCCATGGGCTGATTTTGACGTCCCTGCGCTAGCTGTTCAGTACACAGCTCAGCGACGCTACTTTCAGGGGACATATGATGCTGTGGTATACTTGGGCGAGAGAGCCGCGATTCAGCACTCTTTGGAGTCTTTTGTTGTTCCTACCTGTCCTCCACGGCATATGATGGACCAGACAGACCTGAGAGTTTATATGGGTAGGTCTCCAGCTGGTACGGAGTGGCAGCGTCATAGCCATCCGAACCGGAGTTATGGCGAGAGACTTCTGCCACGGCTGGCTCCACCACCATGCCCGTCAGAGGAGGCGAAGGTATGTTTTGCATCATTTGATTTATTTCCTTTGGTAGCCCCTAGGAAATTCTAATCGTTTAGATTTTATTCTTGCAGGTTACGACAACGCCTGCGGAGTTTGTACCTCCACCAGGGTCCATTACTTATAAGGGGTCTTTCGGCCCGATTAAGGAGATGATTCCTCTGGCCCGTGAGGCGTGGCGCTTTGTGGAGAGGTCGATACCTCGCCACCAGACCTTGGTGAGTCATCTATTATCATTTTGTTTGCATGCATCTTCTTTGATTGTTCCTGACTTTATTGCTTGACAGTTCTCCCGCGAGGTGATGATGAGGATGGCGAGAGGCATGGACGCCTTTTGTTATTAACTCGTGAGGTTGAGTCACCGAGCTAGCTGTCGTCGTGCGAGCGACATCATGGAGGTATTTCTCTTTGACTCTTATTTATTTATTTTACTCATTTTTCTTGCATTTTGACTCGGCTTATTTTTCTATTTCAGCTTGTTCCTCCATCACGTACTCGTACGAGACCCGAGGATCAGAGAGAGAGATCCAGGTCTGGCTCGAGGCGTCGTCGCACTTCGGCCGGGAACCAGGGTGGTCGAGCAGAGTCAGATCGGACCGTGGTAGTGGAGGGTTCCGGGTCTTCTTTCGAGGGTGCATCGAGGAGGCCGACTGGCCAAGGAGGCGCGACATCAGCTCCTTTTGTGGGTGGTGGAACGTACGAGGTTGGCTCGTCGTCGCAGCAGCGACAGCAGCCGGGACCTCAACAGGGTGAGCCAGTATGGGCTGGCCCTACTCTTTCGCTTCCGACTAATAGTGATCCTGAGGCTAGTGAGGGATTGACTCCGCGGACTGTGCAGTTCTTGGATGCATTTGGTGTTCCTCCGCAATTGCGTCCTCTGGCGCCGTAGTTGTACCTGTGGTTTTTTTTTGACTTTTTAGGACTTTGCTTTATTTGACACTTATGTTAGATATATTGTACATACATCCTATGATTATTATGTTATTTATCTTTTTATATTTTTATTTTTCATTTTATGTGCATGTAAGTGTGTGCAAAATTGTGATTAATTTTTACGCAAAAAATTCCGTCATTTTTATTACTAATGGAGGGTATCCGACTTCCTCCCCCAAAAAGAGAAAATGAAAAATAAAATTAAGTTCGACCAAAAATAAGTTTAAAATTAATTAAACTTAAAATAAAGGGATAAGTGTTTGAAAGAAAATTGCCAAAAATAAGTTTGGATAAGGCTTTGAAAAGAATCAAAACCGTAAAGTCAAAGTACAAATCCGAGTCAAAGTCGGACAACACACAGTCAGCTTAGCGCGTTATTCTGACGCGGTAAAAATTGAACCATCGCGGCGCGATGGACCTGTCGTGGCACGACAGTCCTGTCGCAGTGCAATGGTCTTATTTCTCCGAATTCTCGTGGGATTCGGTTTTCGTCAGGTTCTGTTTATAAAAAGCCCCCAAATTCGTTGATTACAGCATAATTCGAGTAGATTTAGCTCATTAATTTTCACTCAAAATAGCCATGTCTAAGACTTTTAGTGATTTTACTCGTGACTGGTGTCGGTCTTTGAGTGCTAAAGAGAGGAAAGAGCTTGACTTTTTCCACTTGGGGGGTTTATATGGTATTAAGGGGGTAGATCTTGACATGGATTTTAATCATACCTCCTTAGAATATTGGGATTCAAATATCCATTGCTTTAAATTTGGTTATGATGAAATGTGCCCTTTATCGGAAGAATTTGTGGTGCCATTCTTGGCTTCCCCACTTTAGATCTTGCGGTAATTCCTAAGGTGAGCGAATATTATTATAAGGATTTTGAGCGTTTCCTTAACCTTAGAGATAGGGACTTAAAAGACATAGTGCATGGGAATGTAGTGAATTTGAAAGAATTTGCACGCTTTTATTTTGATAGACCACGCTCTGAGTCTTTTCATGTCTATAGGAGAAGGGCTTTCCTCTTTTGCATGTTTAGCCAATATCTCCTTACTGGTGGAACCATTCATGAGGGTTAAGCAATTTTAACATCTGTCATGGAGAAAATTGAATCAGAGAGAAATCCAATGCCATTAATTGTTGGAGAAACTATGCTTAGTTTAGATGAACTAAAGAGAGATCCAAAAGCACCTCTTAGAGGTTCTCTAATTTTATTACAGGTAGAAAATCAATACTTTTAATTATAAAAATCAAAAATATTTAATTCTGTATAGTAATACTAATTTTTGCATTGAATCTTTGTAGATTTGGCTAATAGAAAGGCTTGAATTAATTAGCCCTCCTGACAATATTGAAAAGTATACACCAAATTTCCTTGTAAGGAGGAAGAAACGCTTCTCCATAAAGATGAGACGTCGAGAGTGGAGTAGAATCTTTGAAACTCGCGACTTTGCCATTAAATGGGTTGTTCCGTGGTGGAAAATTGAGAAGATGGTTGGTGTCAATAAACAACCTTTTTTCCTTCTTCCAAGTTTTTCCAAATTAACCTTTTACTACCCTTCTAGAGTAAAAAGACAATATGGCCTTGCTCAAACCATTCATTCTGGGGATCTTCATCGCCTTTATGAATTTTCGGTTTCACAAGATATAGAAAGATTTGATGACTATTGGTGTGCCAGACCTTTGTGGGAAGTTGTTACCCAAAAGGTTCCTCCTTCTTTTTCTGGAGATGTGAAGTAGTGGTTACTTGATAGATCTCAAAAGGACAAGAACAAAGTCCGAAACATGTACAAGACTAGTGTTAAAGATCGTCTAGGAGATAAGAAAATTCCTCCTAAAGATCGCCTCTGTGTAAGAGTTGAATTCAAGACTCCTATTATGCCTAAGAAGAAAAATACTACTAAGGGCAAGGAGAAAAGAAAAACTGACTCCACAGAAAAGATAGTATAGGTTGAAAGGAAACATGGTGTAATGGCTATAGAAAAAACTATTGATACTAAGATTGTGTGCAGATCTTCTAAGGGATCCCTTTTGGTGAAAGAGATGGATGATGAAGAAGAGGCGGAGAAGAATTGGAAAAGAGCCAGAAAAGAGAAACCAGATTAGAGCATTGCTTTTACTATCAATTTATTAGTTAATTTTTATTTTCAAGTTAATTTTATTTTTAAGCCTTTGTTTTAATTCCATCAATAATGTAATTTTACTTTTATTAATGCAATTTCTAGCTTTTTTTTTAAAGCAATGAAAACAACTTGAATTAATTTGGAAAATTGTTCGAGTACGCAAGTCGAAAATTTCCCGAAATACACCGAAATTTGCCCAGATTGACGAAAACGAACTGACGCCAGAATTTTAGATTCATCGCGGCACGATAAACCTATCGCGGTGCGATGGCTTTGTCGCTGTGCGACAGATCCTGTCGCGGCGCGCTGGACTGGAATTCTGTTCGTCGTTCGCACCGTGTTATCGTGTCGACGAGGGAGAACGAGGTTTGTAAAATTTAAAGTGGCCGCACCTTATAAAGGGTTGCCTACGTATCCTTTCCTTAGGAATCTGGCCAAACGTAGCTCTCTCGAGTATGTTACTCAAGTCATCATGGGTAGAATTTCTTAACTTGGTCAAGATTCGTCATATTTGAGAATTCATTACCATCCATGTCAGTTAGTTTTGCGGCACCTCCTGATAGGATAGTTTTGACGATATATGGTCCGGACCAGTTAAGCTTAAATTTGCCTCTTGGGTCTAGAACATTTTAGCTTAATGCTTTTAACACCAAGTCTCCTACTTTGATGTTTCTTGTCTTGACCTTTATATTAAAGTGTCTAGCCATGCGATTTGGTAGCATTGAGTATGATGTAGAGCTTCTAGTCATTTTTCATCGAGTAGAATTAGCTCTTCTTATCTTGCTCTAGTCCATTGACCATCGAGTTTACTCTTCAACGCGATGCGTAGGGTAGGTATTTCTAATTCCACAGGTTGTATGGCATCCATTCCGTAGACTAAGGAAAATGACGTATTTCCAGTGGATGAACGAATTGACGTGCGATAACCCCAAAGAGCGAAATGGAGTTTGTCAGGCCAATCCTTGTAATTTTCTGTCAACTTTTCGATGATAGTCTTTAAATTCTTATTGGCTGCCTCTACTGCGCCATTTGCTTGAGGCCTGTATGGAGAAGAGTGATGATGTTGAATGCCGTATTTTTGAAGCAATTCTTCACATTCCGCTTGAAAGTGAGTTCCATTATCACTTATCATTTCATGTAGGACTCCATATCGACATATAATATTTCTTTCGATGAAGAGTGCTACATGTTTTGTGATGAGTTTTGCATATGATGACGCTTCAACCCATTTTGTGAAGTAATCAATTACTACTAGGATGTATTCATGGCCTCCTGTCCCAGGAGGAGTGATTTTTCCAATAATGTCTATTCCCCATGTTGAGAATGGCCATGGTGATGTATAGGTGTAAAGGAGAGAGGGAGGAACATGTTGTAAGTTAGCGTATATTTGGCACTTAGGGCATCTCTTTACATATTGATGGCAATCCTTATTTATGGTAGTCCAATAGTATCCTTGTCGCATTACTTTTTTGGCTAGCATTTTGCCATTCATGTGAGTTCCATACACTCCTTCGTGGATTATTGTCATTGTTCTTTAAGCTTCCTTTTTGCCTACACATAGGAGAGCTCTACCTTTAGGTACCATTTTATGTGACTCGTCATTTATAATACATGTTGGGAAGCCAAAAGTCTTAGTGCTCGTTTCGCTCTCTTATCAGCGTGGAGTGGATATTCTCCTTTGGTGACATAATTGAGGATGTCAGTATACCAAGGTTCTTCCTCCTCTTCTTCTTCTCCTTGAACTACCTCATTATCTTCTACGGCTTGAATATAAGCTGGTTTATGTCTTTTATCTATTGTTAAAGGCATTTGTTCAATTTCCTTAGGAATTCTAACCATTGAGGCTAGCCTTGCCAAGGCATCAACAAACTGATTTTCTTCCCTAGGTAAATATGTGTATTCTACCTTTTTGAGTTGATCAGTAAGGGTTTCTAGGTATGTTTGATAAGGAGCTAAGCTTTCACTCCTTACTTTCCATCTTTTGGAAATCTGATTGATGATTAAAGAAGAATCTCCGAACATTCGAAGTTTCTTTACTCCTAATGCCAAAGCTGTTTAGAGGCCTACCACGCATGCTTCATATTCCGCAGCATTATTGGTAACATCGAAATCTAACTTTATGGAGATTGGGACATGTTCTTCTTTAGGTGATACTAGTAATACTCCTACGCCATAACCCTTTTAGTTTGAGGCTCTGTCAAAATATAATGTCCAAGTATCATCCTCCGTAACCATCAAATCTTCGTCTGGAAAATCATTCTCATGTATTGGTGTCGAATCTTCTATTGTGAAATCTTCTAAGAAGTCTGAGACCATTGATCCTTTAATAGCCTTTTGAGGCATGAACCTTACATCGAATTGTGCTAAGTTTACTATCCATCTTGATATTCGTCCGTTAAGTGTAGATTTCTCGAAGAGATACTTAAGTGGGTCCATTCGAGATATTACATAGACTGTATGAACGAGCATGTAATGTCTCAGCTTGGTTGTGGCCCACACTAGTGCGAGGCACAATTTCTCAAGTGGTGTGTAGCGTACTTCATATTCGAGCATCTTTTTACTTAAGTAGTAGATGGCGTTCTCTTTACCTTCTACTTCTTGTGCAAGCATAGCTCCCATTGTCTCTTTAGTGACTGTTAGGTACAATCGAAGAGGGATCCCTGGAAGTGCTAGTGTTAATATAGGATGATTAGCGAGATAGGCTTTGATCTTTTCAAAGGCTTTTTGACACTCATCGTCCCACATTACTGGCACGTTCTTTTTAAGCTTCTTGAATATTGGTTCACATATTGTGGTTAGCTTGGATATGAACCTACTAATATATTGTAACCGGCCAATAAATCCTCGTATTTGCTTTCAATTTTGGGCGGCGGCATTGACATGATTGCTTTGATCTTAGTTGGGTATATTTCTATCCCTCTAGAGCTAATGACATTGAAAGGAATGGTGTCCTTCGAATAACTGTTTTATTCCGATAGGGGGTTCGAAATTATTAAAAAGCTAATTTTTCAGTGAGATCAAGTGATCGGAATGCCTGGGTGGAGGCCGCTTTCGGTCAGTAATACTAATGCATAATTAATATTATAGCTTAATCTTTACTGAACCCTTTGGGTCACACCCAAGCAACTAACGAACAAAAGCGACGAATTAATTCAGAAGTAATTAATGAGTCGACCGAATAATTAATATTTAAACGTCGGAAATTCGAGCTAGGAGCGTCGGAATCAAATCTCAAATGTCGAGCCAAAATTTAGGATTTGGCGAGACGGGAAAATGCTTCAAGTAACAAGTAAAACCCTAGCCATGCGAAAGGCTAGGGAAGCGCGCCAAATAGGAGTGTGCCACGTGGCAGCACACATGGCAGTACACCTGGTAGCGCCAAGTGGCAGCCGCCACGTTGGCAGCGCGCCACAGGAGCAGCGACATGTGGCAAAAGGGGGCCGTGGACCCGGGTGATGGGTCATGGAGACGGGCCAAAAGAAAATGGCCCAACCGAACCCAACTTGGGGCTCAAGGTTGGGTGACACATGGTTAGCTCACAATGCATGTGAGTTGCCTTGGGGACCAAGTGAGAATGTGTTCCTCACCTAACCATGTGACACTTGTTACTTGTTCCTTGGTTTATTTAACTAAGGGTTGAATTCATCAATCTTTCCATGTGGGATCTTTTATGAAAAAAGTCCCACATTGAAAGATTAGTGGAATTCACAAGGAAGCTTTCCTTATAAATAGCCAAGGCATGGCTTAGGATTGTTCACTTGAGTAAGAGTTGAAAAAGGCATCACTATTTGTGAAAACCTTTGAACTCAAGAGTTGAAAAAGGCATCACCATTGTGAAAACCTTTGAACTTAATTACTCGGGTTTAGGTCGGGCCTTGCTAACTCCAAGGCATTGGACCCTTGTCGATGTTCGAGTTGTGGGTGGACTTCCGTTGGAGGTCGTCGTACTTTCGAGGCTAGCTTTCAAAGTAAGAGCCCCTTGAGGTCGGGCGAAGCACGCGTCAAAGGTATAATTATTATCTTAATCTTGTCATTTAGTTAATTATGTTTATGGTTTTATTTATTGCGGGTGCGGTCTTGTTTTGGGTTTGTTTTTCCGGTGAGTCGCACTCACCAAACCCCAACAGACATAGCCTAAGAGTTTCCCTGAGGTGACTCCAAAAGCACACTTGGCTGGGTTTAGCCTCATGTTGTATTTTCTCTGCCTTTCGAAGAATTTTCTTAGGGCTACTTGGTGTCCTGGACGGTCTTTTGATTTCACAATCATATCATCCACATAGACTTCAACTTCTTTATGCATCATATCATGGAGTAAGGCAGTCTCTGCTCTTTGGTAAGTGGCACTCGAGTTTTTCAACACGAATGGCATTACCGTGTAACAGTTTGTGCCCCAAGGTGTTATGAATGTAGTCTTTTCCATGTCTTCTTCAGCCATGAGAATTTGGTTGTGCCCTGCGTACCCATCCATAAACGAGAGAAGTGCATGTTTTGCCGTGTTATTTACTAAAATTTCGATGTGTGGTAAAGGGAAGTCGTCCTTTGGACTTGCCTTATTTAGATCTCTATAGTCGACACACATTCTTACCTTCCATCTTTATTAGAAACTGGCACCACATTTGCGACCGATTCGGGATATTTTGATACCCTAATAAAACTTGCAGTTATTTGTTTTTGAACTTCTTCTTTTATTTTAAGAGCTACGTCGGGTTTCATTTAACGTAGCTTTTGTTTTACAGGTTTCATTCCTGGAATTAGTGGTATTGTGTGTTGAGCTATTTCTCTATTTATTCATGGCATATCTTCGTATGACCAAGCAAATACATCAATAAATTCTTTTAGTAGATTAATTAAATCGGTTCTTTCTTCTTTACTAAGAGTTAGACCAATTTTAACTTCTCTTTTAATGGTTGGATCTTTTGAGAAATCAACCGTTTCGGTGTCTTCAATTACCGGTGTCTTCAATTACTGGTGTCTTGTTTTCAAGTGTTTCCATTGCCTTAATTATTTCTTTATCACTTTCATTGTTAGTTAAGCAATGCTCGTCATCTTGAGTAAGGGAATGACACGAGGAGTAAGCGAAAGAAAACATGTTATTGAATTTAGAAATCATTACATCAAATAAGGAAATGTCCGTTGGAACTTGACTACTAACTATCCTAGGAGTAGATTTTGAAGTAGATGTGGGAGAAGGAGATGCTACTATAGAAGGTTTAGAGGACTCGACTAAAGAAGACTTGAATTCAGACTCAGACTCAGATGATTCAGACTCGTCGAACATTGGTCCTTGTCCTGTTGTTATGGAGATCTTTCTTCCACTTGGTGTAGTCACCTTCACAGTCTTTCGCCATCCTCGAACTAATCCTTCTGTCAGAGTAATGAGCTTTGCAAGGCCGTTTGGATAAGCGCAGAATTATCGTCGATATGCTTAGGCTCATTTTTCTCGTAGCCAAAAAGTAATCCCATGACATTAAAGTCAAAACATGGGGGTGCTTTCTCTTTGTGAATAAGGATTGGAATCTTGTCTACGAAATTGCAATCCAAGAAGATATCGAATCCCGGTTGTCTTATCCCATTTTTTACGAAGGGCTCAGTAAATTCGTAACATGGATAGTCCTCACCCTCTCTTATGAATTGACCATTTAGAGTGAGAGGATATTGGTCCATTAGGATTGCTTTCTTCTGAGTACGAGCATTCCTCCGTGCATTAATCTTTTCTCAGGCTTGCTTATAGTCTTTCGGAGTCGGTTCAAAACCAAGTCCAAAAGTATCTAATTTAGGAAGACCAGGTGATCCCATTTGTGTTGCTACTCCTTTCTACCTCCCTAGAGTCATTCCAGGAAAGTGTCCTTGCTTTTGGAGTATACCATTGACTATCATGTTTGAATGGAGGTCGTAGTGAAGAGGGGTCTTCTCATCTTCGTCAATGAAAGAGACCTCTTCAGCATTGAAGCCCCATAAATCTTCATCATTCTCGTCATGTTCCACATTTATGAGGGGTTTGTCAATTGCTTTGATCCTCATTGGGGAAGCATCGATAGTGACGGGAATTCCTCCAACTATAGCCTTTACTTGTTGATGAAGGGACGAAGGGACGGCCTTAAGGTCATGGAGCCAAGGGCGTCCCAATAACAAGTTGAAAGAGGCTTTTATGTCTACCACTTGGAAGATGGTAGCATGTTCAATAACTCCTGCCGTGACATTCATCGTTATAGTTCCAAGAGCTTGGCGACGAGTGTTGGCATAAACTCTTATGCCTTACGTAGATGGAGATAAGTCTTTATCTCTTATTCCTAGCATCCTCGCAGTTCGAAGTGGGCAAACATTGATTGCTGACCCATTATCTACAAGAGTCATTGGGACATTCATCCTCTTGCATATTACCGTGAGGTTTAAGGCTTTATTGTGTTTATCACCTTCAGGAGGTAAATCCTATCAGAAAAGGTGATTAAATTAATGGGACTAGGGAAATCACTCGTGAGGAAGTTAGCTAACCCCTCAAGAGTGGTTTCTGAATCTATTCCTACTTTAGCCAAGGCATCCATTACCATGACTCTGGGATGTGGCTAGTAGTTTCCATATGTTCATCTCGACTTTAGTCTTCTTAAGTTGTTTGACAACATCATTGTCTTCTATGATTGGTATGGGAACTTGCTGAGTAGTAGGAATGGGTTGCGTTGTGATAGGAGGTTTCATTCTCCCTAATCTTGTGAGGACGTCGATAGGAGAATCCTCTTCATCCCAAATGTCATCAACCGGATAGATTGAGGAAAGTGGAGTGTCTTCTATATCTTTGAGGTAAACATCCTCATTATCACTGTCCCACACTCTATTAACCAATTCTGAGAATACCTCATTGTCTGGTCGAATTTGAACTAATTTCTTACTGTCAATTGATCATTGGATTAAGTCCTTGAATTTAAAGCAGTGTTATATGGTATGTCCTCTTGATTGATGATAGGGACAATAGAACCTATTTGTCCTTTTAAGTGATTCAAAAGGTTTTGGCATATTTGCATAAGTGGTCCCAATAGGTGTATATGACTTGTTACTCCTTTTGGATGCTTCGACTACTTTGAGAGAGAAAGGTTTTCTTTCGGTAGTCTTAGTGGGTGTCATCTTTTCAGCCATGCATCTTTTCTCCATCTCCTTTGCTTCTTAGAGAGCATGGTGAAGTTGGGCCATCGCTGCCCTTTGTTGGGTCATTGTTGCCCTCATTATGAGCACCCATGTATCTTCCTTAGAAGTTGGTTCCTTATTTGGAGGAAAATCACTCATGGCATCGAAGAAAATGTCCTTTTCTTCCTCACTGGCATGAGTTTCTTTAAGTGGTTTGATGAGAAGTGATGGGTCAGTGTGACCTTCCTCATCAGAAATGGCCAAGGAATCTGAAAGCGGAGCATTATTGATGCTTGGCATCTTGCTTGCAGGAGGTAATGGATGTTTATTTCTATCTATAAGATCTTGAATTACCTCCTTTAACTTCCAGTAGTTTTCAGTAGGGTGACCCCTGCCTTAATGATATTTGCAATGTGCATTGGGATTCCAACTAGCCGTCCTCCTTTCGACTTGTAGATCTTCAAATGGTCCAATAGGAGTTATGAGACCTTTTGCATGAAGACGATCAAATGTTGTATCATAACTCATGCCAATAGGTGTGTAATTTTTCCTAAATGGTTTCTTTTGTCCTTGATTATTCATAGCTTGGACCTCGTTCAGATTAAAGGTGATAACATTGTTTGAGTGGGTAGTTTTGGAAGAAGAAGGATTGTTGTTCTTCTTTCCTTTCCAGGCACTGTTGGAAGTGTTAGCAGCTTTTTGTTTTGCAAGGTCGCCCTCAATGTGGATTCCGATGTCATAGACGGCCTTGAAAGTACTCAAATTGCTTTGGTAATTGAGATGCTTAGAGTACTTTTCTTGGAGGTTCTTGATGAACATCCTTACAGATTTTTTTCAGTGGGAACCTCAACCATTTTGGCAGAAGTTTCCCTCCACTTATTAAAGAAGGAGGTGAATCCTTCATTCTCCTTTTGCTTCAACATCTAAAGCTCTCTATGGTCAGTTTCAACTTGAATGTTGTATTTGTATCTATCTATAAAAGTTTTTGTTATTGAATCCTAAGAAGATCTTCTCTTTATCAAGGGAAAAGAACCATTATTAATAAACGGTTTCTAAAGATAGTGAAAACAATGAATGAAAAATCTTCTTATCATTCCTCTTAATATTCATTATTGTTTCAAAAGCTCTTAAATGGAAGTATGGATTGTCAGTTGGCTTGAATCTTGGGATGTCATTGGCATTGAACTTCTGCGAAAGAAGTTCCTTGTGCACCGAGACCCCTTGTGAGCTAATCCCCTAAAACTTATAGTCATTAGAGAGCTTGCTCAATCTTTCTTCCATTCGTTCCATCTATTGTTGTTTCGCAGGGTCATTGACTTGAAGAGTAATAGTCTTCATCATCTCAGTTAAACTAGCAAGATTCTGCCTAAGTTCATTGACTTCTTTCTGAGTTGCCATTTTCTTCTTAAATTTTCTCTTTTGTCGAATCGGTTTATCAAAGAGTAAGACTTGGACGAAAGCGTCGTCCTTGATTAATCGTCCTTCTTTTCTAGTCCAAGAGCTGTAAATTAAACCATATTTGACTTAATGACTTGAGTCAAATTGACTTTGACTTTGTTGGTTTTAAAGTCAAAAGAGCAAAAATAGAGTGTATATTTTTGGGAATCAAGTATAGGGTTTAAGCAATATGGTTTTGTTTAATTTGGAGGATTAATATCCGACTTACCCCCCTAAAAAATGACGGAAAACACGCGCACACAAGACTCTTTAGACATGGTCATGGTGAACATGTTTACAAAGTGTGTGTTTAAAAAAGTGAGTGAGAATGAAATGCTTTGACACTTGTGTAAGACTATGGGACTATGTGCCTAGACTCAAACAAGGAGTAAATACAACTTCTGACGTTAATAAAAAAGGTTAATTAGACTCAAAGTGAAGACTCGAGCAGAAAAAATGGACCGCCGCCGAAGCAACAACACTGTCACGAAACGATAAAAGCCATCGCGGCGCGATAAGGTTATCGCGTCACGATGGACACCATCATGTCGTGCCACAGGTCTTACCTTCGCGTCATTATTGATGCATCGGTCTGGGCCTGTTTCCAGTGTTCTGCTTTAAAAAAGACAAGCCTAAAGTCGTATTAAGTCAGTTTAATCAATTTATTAAACTTTAATTATTCATATTAATTAATTAGTTAGTTAAGAAAAGTCTTACACAGTCATTAATTAGTTTATTTAAACTTTTAAACAAGTCAAACAAACGGTTAGTGTAAATATGCACAAGCAAAGATGCACAAGTAGTCAAGTAAGCACAATATGATGCAATGAGTTTGCAACCTAACCATGGCTCTAGTTCTCTAAAGTTCAAGGATAAGGGTTAGTCAAAGAGGGTTCATGGTTATGAGTCCGGATGCATCGCGTGGAAGCCTTACCTTTGGAAGGGTTGGCGCGTATGGATGGGACCCCACAAGTTAAACCTGCTTCCATGGTTTGGTGAATTCACAAACTCGGATGTACCCTTCGTTGCAATGAGTGTTCGATTGGGTAGGTGGAGCGTATATTCCCAGAGGTTTATGGCCACATGTAGAACACATATAGGTTCAGAAAAGTGAGAAAAACTCAATCAAGAAGTAAAACCGAGCAAACAGTATTAGAACTAGTCGAAACAAGAACGCAGATTTCTGGCTCGGTATTGGAAGAACTTGGCACGAGACCAACATGTACCATCGCGAGACGATAGCCCTGTCGCGTCGCAATATTGATAGAGCCATCGCACTGCGATGGGCACTGTTTTCTCAGCGCCAATTCCTACATACCTCAGCAGCTATCTTTGCTCTTAGAATTTTCCAGTTTTTCGCAGCGTTTTTTCGATTCTAGTTGTGAAAGATATTTCCCAAATTTCCGACGTGTAAAAATCCTATGTTTTTTACGCATTACAGATGGTCTATCCAATGCGGACCTTTTTTATTCTTATTCCAATAATGTCAATCAAAATTACGCACATGAATACTTAGGACGTTTCGAGTCTCATCCACTCATTCTAAATTATTGCCAAAAAAAAATTTAGGAATTAAAATAGAAATCCTCCCCAGTGGAGTCGCCAAAAAACTGTAGAGAATATTTCAAGAATCCTACACTTGAGCCCCACTGTGATCATACACTTAAGTATAGAGGCGTCCAAAGGGAAGGAAGCTAGGGCAAAAGAGTCGCCAACAAGTTTTAAGAACTTGTAAACCGTTCACATGGTGAAGGTTACACCCCTTCACGATCCATGAGATCGCTTAACTCCATAGTGGTCTACAACCAAGACTGGATATTCGGGGATGAAAGTACAAATCCAACCTAAAAGAGATTAAACCTGCCATAAAAATAGGCCTCTACTTTATTCTTCTCATATTCATGTGCACTTTCTGACTAACATACAATCATTATATTAACCCTAAACCTGTTTAATCTATGTTAGTTGAATATTAATGCACAAACAAATCTATTATTGGCGATCACTTGAATTAAAACCACATTAGCCTGAATAAAATTATTAATTATCTTATTAAGCGTGATTACAAATACAAATTCCCTTTAATCCTGCAAGAGAGGGCGTGATCAAGCAATAATAATAATAATATATCAAGCAACATAATAACAACAAATCATCATCATAAAAAATAATAATATTCTCATCAAAGAATAATGATATTAGCAAGATCCTAGGCATGATACTAACAAGATTAATAACAAATCCTAGCATGTCACTAAACATTAAAGATCAAAGCTTTAATCCTAACATGATACTAACATAATATAAGGAAATAGGAAGAAACCTAAACATGATACTAGAAAGCAATAAATAACATCCTAACATGATACTAGGAATTAATATAATTTAAACATACTTTCTATAAAAATATAACAGTAAAACAACATATTTTGTTGCCTCGTATCTCTTTCTATCAAAACAATACACACGTTAGTAACTTTAATGAAAATATTAAATCAACAATTAATTTAAATGATTGAAATAGGGATTTGGGACCAAACTCTCAGAAATTATCAACCTTTCACGTCTAGGGCGAAGGCAACTTCGAACTTGGTTAGGTGTATCTAGAATTCGTGAATGTGGAATATTGTGTTTGTAAAAGGGCTAGGCTAGAAAGAGTGAGAGAGAATAAGCTATTGCTCAAGAGAGAGAAGAGAATTAGATTGTTGATGATTGTGAATGAATAAAAACGGGGAAATACGACCCTATTTATAAGAAAAAAAGGTCCCGAAACGATCAGAAAAGATCGAATTCGATTCGGAGTATAACTACTCCCATCGCGGCGCGACAGGGTCCATCGCAGCGCGACAGCTCCATCGCGACGCGATGGCTCTGTCGTTTCGCGATGGTTCACGTGCTAACTCAAAGCCGCACAGAGTCCTTAATCTAATTAAATTAGACTCATTAACGTTTGTACTTATCTTTTAAAATCAGATTTAATCTTTCTAAACACTTGTTTTATTCCAAATAAAATTCTTTATATTTCTAAAAGATATAATTATTAATCCTAATTCCACTAGAATTTAAGATAACCTTCTAGACTATTCTAGAAAATTAAAATCAATCCTAATGACTTTAGGAATATTAATTAATGGACCCTCCACTTAATCATTGTGCCGTATAAAATCATTTTGGGCCGAATTTAGTATTTTGGCCATAACTTCTTCATTATTCATCGGAATTGGGCTTATAATATATCGTTGGAAAGCTCTTTTCGAGTCCAATCCAAATATACTATTATTGGACCCTCATCATGGACCTAACTAAACTGGACTGGACAATTTCCATAAAAATAGAGTAAGAAAAGAAATATTTTCGAAAACAGAAAGAAGTATTTTTATTAAAACAACCGCATCACAAGACTTTTCACATTTCACCTTGTTTGATAATCAAATGACATGAAAGATATTCATCACCGGGTTGGGTTTTGTTTGTGGGGAGACACAATCAGGTGTCTACAGGTGCTAAAAGAGAACCGGCTCCTCTTCATGATCCTCGGGGCAAATTTAAACCAAATAGTCTAGACCGTTCTTGGTCAAATATATCACTCTTGTTAGGGAACTAAAGTTAGTTGATATGAATGGTGATAGTTTCCTCCATTTCATCAATCTTGATCAACTCAAAAAGTATTACGCTTAGTATCAATACATAAGTCAATAAGGGTAAAAAAAGGGTTGCATATACACTAGTAGAAAAACATAAATGAGCACCGAGAAATACGCACCGGTTATAAAAAACCGGTGCGAAAAAAACAAGGCGGGATTTAATGAAAGAGTAATCGAACCGGTTTAAACTTAACTAAACCGGTGCGAACTTGTGTTTATTACACCGGTTCAAATCGGTGCGAATTATTAAAAAAAAAACTTGCTTTATCTCTATTTTCTCACACACCCTACTCAAGAAAAAAATACTCTTCCTCTCTCTCCTCTTGCCTTCTCTCTCCTCAAACTCACAGCCACAAGATCTTGAAGCCACTGCCGGCTAGATCTGAAAGCCACCGCCGACCCCCTTCTTTCTTCTTATTCAATTCCTTTCCCTCATTTTTTTCCCTTCCTCATCTTCACTTGTTCTCGCGCAACCCCCTTCACCACTGCCGCCCAGCTGTACCGTACCCCCTACACCACAGACGCCCCCTCCAACGGCCACCGCAGCCGCCCTTGTTCCTCATTTTACTCATCTCACTTTCTTAGACCTCCGTCGTTTTCATCGCACAAAAATGGCCAAAGAACCAATTCGCGTTCTCATCACCTGTGGCGATGGTAATTTCTCTCTCTATTACTCCTATATTATGCTTTTGTTGAATTATTTTCATTTCTCCAGATCTATATCGATATGTGTTGAGTTTTATTGCGATTGATCTATGGTTTTGTTAGTTTGTTTCACTAATTGCGATTGATCTAGGATTTGTTAATTTGGGCTTTTGGAATTGTGAATATACAAAATATTTGAATTATGAGTACACGGAGTATTTGAATTGTGAGTATATAGAGGATTTGATACTTGAACTTGAAATTTCAGTAGTTTGATTTGTGGATGTATTGTGAATATTGTATTGGTTGTCATTGAATTTGATTTTTTAGGTATATATTTGTTTGGGTATATTTTGATTGATTTCTTGATTAAGATATGGGTATATTTTGATCAATTTTGGGTTTCTTTTGATTAAATATGCAAATTAAATCTTATTTGGTAGTGGATAATGCTTGATTATTTCATTATTATATTTTGTTTCTAGTTTGTCTTCTTATATTGCCTTATCGTACCATGATTGTTGAGTTTCTTGGCAAGTATAGCTCGGGAATTAAAATTGGTTTTTGTTAATATTTAGACGTCGGAGTTTGGAGCGTCAAAACCGAGCGTCGGAAGTCGAGTCGAAAATAGTAAAAGACGAGACGTGAAAATGATAATAAACCAACAATGACCAAAATACCCCTAGCATCGGAAAACCGAGTGTTAGGGGGCGCGGCAAATGCTAGCAGCCTGCACCAAGTGCAGGGCTAGGCTAGCATACCGCAGCTAGCAGCCCGCACTAGTGTGCGTGGCTGTGCTAGCATACGGCAGCTAGCAACCCGCACACTTGGTGCATGACTTTCTAGGCCGTGGCAGCTAGCAGCCCACGGTTTTGGGTGCAAGTGAGGTGGGCTGAAGCTCACAACCGCACCATGGCAGCCCACAAGGCAACCATGGGTGCCCAAGTGAGCTGCCATGTGGCCGAACTCAATTGGAGGAATAGAAAGGGAGGTGGCCGGTTATGGGAGCTAGAGTGGGGGGCAAGTTTGGTCCCCCCCTCCTCCAAATGGTCCTCACCTACTCCTCCTTGTATGCTTGCCACTTGTTGATTTATTACTAGTTTGATTATTAATTTTATTTTAGCTTTAAAATAAAATGAGAAAATCAAATTCTCCCACATTGATGGGAGAGCTTTTCACACTCTTGCATTTCCCTATAAATACCTAACTTGGGGTATTGGGAAAAGCACTTGAGTAAGAGTTGAAAAAGGCATCACTAGTAGTGAAAACCTTTGAACTCAAGAGTTGAAAAAGGCATCACCATTGTGAAAACCTTTGAACTCAATTACTCGAGTTTCGGTCGGGCCTTGCTAACTCCAGGGCATTGGACCTAGTCGGTGTTTGAGTTGTGGGTGGACTTCCGTTGGAGGTCGTCATAATTTCGAGGCTAGCTTTCGAAGTAAGAGCCCCTCGAGGTCGGGCGAAGCACGCGTCAAAGGTATATTTATTATCTTAATCTTGCAATTAAGTTAATCATGTTTATGGTTTTATTTATTATGAGTGCGGTCTTTTTTTGGATTTGTTTCCGCGGTGAGTCGGACTCACCAAACCCCAACAGCGGTATCGGAGCCTCGCTCGTTTATTTTTAAAATCATATTATTTTTCAAGGTGTTTTTATGGCTTAATTTTTCTTGTTTTAAGTTGCTAATTAGATTAGTAGCTCGGTTTATTAATTTTAATCCCGTATTACAGCTGACTTTAGCTTCAGAACCTAGATTTCGATCCAAAAATAGTGAATTTTTGGTGGAAAAGGCATTCTGGAAATGGTTTTCCCCTTTCAGACCTGTGTTTTTAGCCAAAAAACGACCAAAAATGCACTTTTCGAAGGATTTATCATTTTGACGAAAAATTTTAAGTCTTTCTAACCTTGAAAATTAATTGTATATTTATGGTGGTTATGTAATTGGTTCAATCCTTATTTTATATGCAATTTTAAACCTCTTTAGGCATGATTACTTGGTAGTAATTTGTGTTTGAAAGCTTGGTTTTATTTTTCACATAATTGCAAATTAATTGCATTAAGTGTGAAATTGTTGTTTGAGGCTTCTAAGTACTAAAGATTCAATCTTTAATTATGTTAAGTGATTGAAACTTTGAGTTACTAAATTCCATGAATTTTTGTTGAACTTTGTTGATTTAATCATTTCTAAGTTCATTGGAATCATAAAGTTTGAAATTTGTGATAGAAAATTGTTCATCTTCATATTGGAAGATATAATTTTTCAAGGATTCACAAGTATTAAAGTTGAAATCTTTATTGAACTTATGTTCATTTTTCCAACTCCCTTTTATTTTGTCAAAATCTCAAGATTAATTTAAATTGATTAAATTAATAGTGAGTAATTTCCCTCTTATTTTTGTTGCACCAAGTTAAACCAATTTTATTAAAGAATGGTTCTTGGAATAATTTTTGGTTTTATGCACTTGGATGAATTTATTTAAGTTAGACTTGTTATATTTTCATTTTTCCTCAAAATTAATTAATTCTAAAATTAATTTAGAATTGATTAATTATATCACACAAAATCGGGATTTTTCCGGAGGCATGAGCACCAAAATTAAGGCCGAAGAAGCCCCGAGCAAGCACTCGGCCAACCGAGCTGCTCACGCAGCGCCATGGGGCTGCCGAGGTTGCTCAAGTGCCTCGACTTGGTGCTGTTGTGTACGGGGAGGAGCTGCTGTGTGCACACCTTAGCGCACCATGGTAGCCAAGGCAGCTACAAGGTGCGGCAGTAGCTTTGAGCCGTAAATGGTGCTTGCATTGAGCTTGCTTTGAGCGTGTTTTTAGTGCGTAGCTTGGTACATAATTAAGGGTAATATGCGTAGACATTGCTTGCAAAGAAATGTGGTGCAATGAGCTCGTGCAACATATCCATAATGGGCCACGAATTGGTGTGTGAAAGTTCGCTGATGTGGGAGGTGTAACGCCTAGCGACATCGTGTCCCACTCCCACGTTCCTTGAGCATCATTCGATTGTGCAAGTTGTGAGCACTCCAAGTCTTAGTGCAAAGCACTTGGATATTTTGGGCTACGTAATTTTTGCTTGATTTGTCGTTTAATCGTTTTAATTATTTTATTAATTTAATTTGGTTTTAATTATTTTAATAAATTTTGGAGGCTAGGCCTCGGTTTTTAAGCGGCATTTGCAAAAATTTTATTTTGGCAAATAATTGGGTTTTACCGGCTTAATTAATTGGATTAATTAAGTTGGATGCGGAATTTAGTGGGAGCTACAAATATTAATTGTGCTTATATACATAATCGGTTAAAACAACTTTGACTAGTTTTAATTAGGCGTGTTAATTGGATTAACCACCTAGATTAGTTACTAGTTATCGCGTGTTTATGCATTGTTACTTGTTTTATCGTTGTAAAATGCATGGGCCATTCCTAAATAGTGAATGGATGAATGGAATGTATATTCTCTCACAGGTTTAATAAAATGGCAACTAGTGGGGCCCGACTAGGATAGAAAATACAGACTGCGATCCGTGATGTATTTTTGTAAATCTAAATATGGTCTGCGTACCGTTGAGTATTTTTGTATCTTAATATTTAGATTAGTCCTAATCATAGATACTAGTAGTTGCGTAATTTTGGTCAAGTCTTGAAGACGGAGGTTCTTGGAAGACAATGCCATGAAGTTGCAAAAGAAGACCTTTTGAAGACTTGAAGAATTCAAGGGGTCATGCTAGTTGCCAAATATGCATCAAAATGCTTATGCTTTACATATTTATGATCATTTATATATGAATTATATGTTAGATGCATGTTTAGGATTTCGAATTTTGTGATGATTAATTAAGTTCACTTAAATCAACCAACATAGAAACCCTAGGTCCCTAAATATTGAGTAAAATTGTCATTCCAAAATAACACTTATCGACTTATTGAGAGTAGTGATGGGCTACGCCAAAGCGAGGCATCACTATTACTCCCTAGACTCATAAGGCATATTGGGTATGCAAGTTGGTTTTGGTTGTACTCAACGATATGAGTGATGGAGTCCTAACATGTCGTGGCAAAGTGAATAAATTGTTGAGAGAGCATTAGATGCGAAAATTTATTCAACCAAGAGTGGCTTGGAGCCATTAGCAAACCGTTGCTTACCTTGGAGATTGAGTGCTAAGACAAGAAAAAGCATGCTTAGCCACTCTTTGTTTCCATGGATCTTGAAATCGACTTATTTTCACAAAACAGGGACAATTTTATGTGTAAATAAGACGTTAAATAAGTTTGAAATATGCATGAATTAAATTCAATCTTATTTACGTATCATGAATGGTTTTTCATTAAAATTCTTTCAATTGTAGAATCATGTCTTCAAGTAACTCAAACAACCAGTTCTCATTGCGCTCAATTCTCGACAAGGAGAAGTTGAGTGGGCCAAATTTTCTTGATTGGCAAAGAAATTTGCGAATTGTTCTCATGTAAGAGCAAAAGGAATATTTCCTTGATAAGGAAATGCCCGACGTTCCTAATGAGGAGGTGACTCAGGCTGCCCTAAACCGATGGCAAAGTGCCAATCGGGATGTCAAATGCATCATGTTGGCCACAATGTCTCCCGAGCTTCAAAAGACTTTCTTTGTGAAGGAGACGGCTTTTGAGATCATTTCTGAGATGTAGAATATGTTCCCAGAGTAGGCCCGAACTGAGAGGTTTGAAACCCACAAACAGATCCTTGAGAGCAAGGTCAAGAGAGGAGAGTCAGTCAGCCCACATGTACTCAAGATGATAGGATTATTTGAGAACATGGAAAGGCTTGATGCAGGGTATTCAACCGAGATGGCAATTGACATCATTCTCCACTCGCTGCACAAAGGCTATGATCAGTTCAAGATGAACTATAATATGCACAGCATGGAGAAAACCCACACTGAGGTTCATGGTATGTTGAAGCAAGCCGAGAAAACGCTCAAGGATGAGGAAAAACATGATATGCTCATGGTAAAAAAGGGCAAGCCATTCAAACGCAAGGGCAAAAAGAAGAAAGGCTTCAAGGGGAAAGGTAAGAAGAACTTTCCGCCTAAGCCGAAAGCTACCAAGGACAACAAGGAAAAGAAGGTAGCATCTTCTAAATCTGATTCCGAATGCTTCTATTGTAAGAAGAAGGGACATTCGAAGAGAGATTGCCTCAAATTCAAGGAAGATAAGAAGAACGGAACCGTTGCTTCTAAATCAGGTATATTCGTTATAGACTTAAACTTCACTAGCTCAACATCATGGGTATTAGATATCGGATGTGGCTCACACCTTTGTTCCAATTCTCAGGGTCTAAGGAACGTTAGGAAGCTAGCGAAGGGAGAGGTTGAACTCCGGGTCGGCAATGGAGCCAGAATTGCAGCCGTATCCGTAGGAACTCTCAGTTTGTCTTTGCCCTCTGCGCTTGTTTTGGAACTTGAAAGTTGTTACTATGTTCCCAACATTACCAAAAACATTATTTCAATTTCGGCGTTGGACGCCAAAGGTTTTGAATTTCGAGTAAAAGACAATGAATGTTCGTTTTATCTCGATAATGTTTTATATGGTATTGCACATTCTGAAAATGGTCTTTATGTGCTTTCTTTAGACAAACAAGTTTATAATGTGAATAATACTACCAAAAGAGCTAAGACCATGGAGTCAAATCAAACTTACTTGTGGCATTGTCGTCTTGGCCACATTAACATCAAACGCATCAAGAAGCTTCTACAAGAAGGCGTTCTTGACTCTTTCGATTTAGAATCTTTTGAGAATTGTGAAGGATGTTTATTAGGCAAGATGATAAAGCAGCCATTCTCCAAGTTGGGAGAAAGAGCAAGTGACTTATTGGGTCTAATACATACCGATGTATGTGACCAATGAACTAAGCCACAAGAAATGGACATCGATATTTCATCACCTTCACAGACGACTATAGTAGATACGGCTATGTCTACCTCATGTCGCATAAATCTGAATCGTTTGACAAATTCAAAGAATTTCAGAGTGAAATTGAAAATCAACTTGGCAAGAAAATCAAAGCCCTTCGATCGGATCGAGGTGGTGAATACTTGAGCCAAGAATTCGATGACCATCTGAAAGATCATGGCATACTTTCAGAATTGACACCTCCGTGAACTCCACAATGGAATGGAGTATCTGAACGGAGAAATCAAACCTTATTAGACATGGTACGATCAACCATGGGTCTTAGTGATCTTCCTTTCTCTTTCTGGGGACACGCACTTTTAACTGCGGCACTAACACTGAACCCTGCTCCATCGAAAGTTGTAGAAAAGACTCCATACGAGTTATGGATGAAGAAACCTCCTAGGTTGTCTTTTCTAAAGATATGGGGATGCGAAGCATATGTCAAGAAATTGATTTCTCACAAACTTCATCCCAAATCTGATAAGGTTTACTTTGTGGGCTACCCAAAAGAAACCAAAGGGTACTACTTCTACAACAAATCGTAGAACAAAGTGTTTGTTGCTCACGATGGTGTCTTTTTGGAGAAGGAGCACCTTTCCAAATTGACAAGTGGGAGGAAAATCGAACTCGACGAAGTTCGTGAGGATGAGCAACAAAATCAGAATGACAGTCAAAGTGCTCGAACATCATCCGTTGACGAAGGTCAAATTGATCAAAATAGGCAAAGCCGCATCGACAATGCAAATGCTCAGTCCATTACCCTACGTAGGTCTCAAAGGCCGAGATCTCAACCTGATAGATATCTTGGTTTAGTATTAATCGAGAATCAAGACATCCTGATCATGGATGGAGATGAACCAGCAACCTACAAGCAAGCGATGGCAAGCACCGACTCTACTAAATGGCAAGAGGCCATGAGATCTGAAATGGATTCCATGTTTGAAAATCAAGTCTAGGACTTGGTTGACTTACCTGAAGGCTACACACCTATCGGATGTAAGTGGATTTTCAAGTTGAAAACCGACAAAGATGGAAATGTATTCATTTACAAAGCTAGATTGGTAGCAAAAGGTTATAGACAAGTTCATGGTATTGATTACGATGAAACCTTTTCTCCGGTCGCAATGCTTAAATCCGTTCGGATCCTCCTAGCGATTGCTGCATATTACAATTATGAAATATGGCAAATGGACGTCAAAACCACTTTCCTAAATGGTATTTTGGAAGAAACTGTGTATATGACACAGCCTGAAGGTTTTGTCGACCAAAACAACGCTGGAAAGGTATGCAAGCTTAAGAAGTCCATTTATGGATTAAAGCAAGCAAGCAGAAGTTGGAATCTGTGATTCAATGAAGCCATCAGTAAGTTTGGTTTTATCAATAATCCAGATGAGTCTTGTGTTTACAAGAAGGTCAGTGGGAGTGACATCTCCTTCCTAGTCTTATATGTCGATGACATATTACTCATTGGAAACATCATTCCATTATTAGAGTCTGTAAAGGCTTGGCTCGGAAAATGTTTCTCAATGAAAGACTTGGAAGAGGCTCAGTACATACTAGGCATCAAGATCTATAGGGAGAGATCGAAAAGGATGATAGGATTGGGTCAAAGTACTTATATTGATAAGGTACTAGCTCGTTTCCAAATGGAAGGGGCCAAGAGAGGTCACCTACCCATGTCTCATGGCATAACCCTAAGCAAGAAGCAGTGTCCTAAGACACCTGATGAGCGAGAAAGGATGAATCAGATTCCATATGCTTCGCTAATTGGATCAATCATGTATGCCATGATATGTACAAGGCTAGATGTATCGTATGCCTTGAGCCCTACGAGCCGACACCAATCAGACCCAGGAGAGGCGCATTGGACTGCGGCCAAGAATATCCTAAAGTACCTGAAAAGGAACAAGGATAAATTCCTGGTCTATGGTGGCAGAGATGAATTAGTTGTTGAGGGTTATACCGACGCAAGCTTCTAGACAGACAGAGACGACTTCAAGTCACAGTCTGGGTACATATTCTGTCTCAGTGGAGGAGTGTTTAGTTGGAAGAGTGCTAAGCAAAGAACAACTGTAGATTCTACAACTGAAGCCGAATACTTAGCAGCATCTGAGGCAGCTAAGGAGGCATTTTGGATTCACAAGTTCATTGGTGAACTTGGTGTCGTGCCCTCCATTAAGGGTCCAATAGACCTCTATTGTGACAATAATGGAGCTATTACTCAGGCTAGAGAGCCAAGACAACATCAGAAGGTCAAACATGTCAAGCGGCGGTTTCACATGATTCGAGAATGGAAATCAGAAGGTGAAATCAGAATTTGTAAAGTTGGAACGGATGACAATGTAGCCGATCCACTGACTAAACCTTTGCCTCAAGTGAAGCACAACAAGCACGTTGAGGCAATGAGAATCAGGCACATCGACGATTGGCTTTGATTTCCTTATTTTAGTGTTTTAATTAATTTTTGGACAATTTTAATGTAAAGCACTATGATGAACCATTCAGTTTTGGAGTAATTAAATTTTTCATGCGATTTAAATCACTCCGTTGACTATTTAATAGTGGTTTAGAATTAAATAATGAGTCCATTCGATTCTTGGAATATTAAAAATAGGGTATTAAGACCAATCTTGGTACGGAAACTATTAAGTGAACATTGAATATTATAATCGAAAATTATCCCTAATCGAGGTCATTTAAACGATGGACGATTAATGACCATTTGAGATTAGTGTGTAGTTTGATTTATAGCACCGTTTCTTGTGCTACATGGACATGATCGTCATAAATCATTTACACAGGTATTGGTTTAGAACCATACTGGAACGACCTATGAAAATACTTTAAGAGATTAAAAATCGTCATAAGTATACTTCTCATTATTGCTATCGGAACCTTTTTCCTCGACCATGATTATTGTGAGCTTTCTTGTTTGAATACTAGTCCGCTTTGATGATTGTCAAACGTCTGCCATAATAGGGGATTATAACGGCATCACTTGGGCGGCTAGGTCCTCTCAGTAAGAGAAGCTACATTACAAGACTGGAAATGTCCCCCTACTAAAGTAGGGAAGATGTCTTTGTTATTTACAAGGCCTCTCGTAGAGCGAGACTATAAAATTCATGGCCGTGCTCGGATGGATTTTAGAAATCATCTGTTTATTGACAGTCGGACTCGGAATCGAGAAACACTTTTGGACGTAATAAGGATGACAAATTAATCTTACCTTATAGTTCATGAAGAGGCATTAAGAGACATAGGAAAAGGGCTATACACTAAAAGCACACTTGTCCGGAAGGACAAGTGGGAGATTGAAAGGAATAGTGTCCTTCGAACAAGTGTATTATTCCGATAGGGGGTTCGGAATTATTAGAAAGCTAATTTTTCAGTGAGGTAAAGTGATCGGAATGCCTGGGTGGAGGGCGCTTCCGATCTGTAATATTAATGCATAATTAATATTATAGCTTAATCTTAACTAAACCCTTCGGGTCACACCAAAGCAACTAACAAGCCGAAGCGACGAATTAATTAGGAATTAATTAATAAGTCGACCGAGTAATTAATATTTAGACGTCGGAAATTCGAGCTTGGAGCGTCGAAATCGAGCGTCAGAAGTGATATTTAAGCTAAGTGTTTTGATAGTGGATTCTGAGATGATTGATTGTTGTGTCCAAGAGGTACAAAACCAAGGAATTGATATTCCTTTTATTTTTCCTACGACTTTCTCCTCTAAACCGAAGCCTCTTCCAAACTTCAAAACTGATTCTTCCTCAAAGAAATGTGCCAATCTTTAGCCTCAAAAACGGAGTCGTATGGGTTCTTTCTCCAAGTCTCGTTCGTATGATCAATTGCCCTTTCTTGGGTACTCTGGTTTGACTTGGTCACAAAAACGACACAAACTAAAAGCTATCTCTCTTTACAACAAAGGCGGGTTTACCTTCGGTTTTAATGCAAGTTCTTCTAAGGCACGCTCTAAGTGTTTTACTGATACCTCTCTTGATTCTGACTTGGGTGTTTTTGATGGGGCTACTAGTAAAAGGAAATTTGTTGACTCCTTTCCGTTATTCCCTCATAAGTCTGAGAAATTTTCTAAGGAATGCTCGAAGCTTTTTGCAACCAATTTGGGTGTGGTGGCTGGCTCTCTACAGTCCCCCATGGTTTTATGTTAGTCGCATCATGGAATTACTGTGGGCTAAACGACAGTACATCATCTAAAATTCTTATGTATTTTGGTTATTACATAATTTTTTTCCTAACCTTCTGTTTCTTTGTGAAACTAAGATGTCTACCTCTATGGTGACTTCTTTACTTAGCATTTCTAATCCTTCAGTTGTTTTTGGGGTGGATTCTGTTGGGACTAATGGAGAGTTAGTTGTTCCTGGTTATGGTAATGATGATGTTTCCTGTGTTTTTTGCTCTTCTAATATTGTACATTGTAATGTAAAATTGTACATTGTAATGTAAAATCTCCTAATCAAGTTAGTAAATGTGTTATGTTTGTTTACGGTGCCCCTGTCGTAGAGGATAGACCTCAAGTATGGAGTTTAATTTTAGATTTATTGATTATTGCCCCTAATTACTTGATTCTTGGTGATATAAATCAGATTGAACACCATTATGATAGGATAGGTGGTTCAAATGTGATTCAAGGTTGGGATGCCTTTATTGATTTCCGACTCAAATCAAGTCTCCTCTCGACACCTTTCAAGGGCCCACCCTTTACTTGGACTAATAATAGGGAGGAGGATCATCTTATTCTACAACGTCTAGATAGGTCTTATATGACTTCGGATTGGTTCCATAATTTTCCGAACAGTTTACTTACAAACCAACCCATCCTTCTTTCTGACCATGCGACACTTATTTTTGAGGATACCTCATTTCTTAAGAAAACCAATAGACCTTACCAATTGAAGAATTGGTGTCTTCACTTTATGGATATTCAAGGTTTTATCTTACAAACTTGGCTACATAATTCTTCTAGCTCTCCTATGTTTATTCTTTCTAAAAACCTTGGTTCTGTGAAGGTCCTAATTCGACAATGGTGTCTTGAACATAAGAAGTTCTGGGGTATCGATTGGAAAAATTTTACGAAGGAACTAGCTACTGAAGGGGAGGCCATTACCTCTTTATCTGAGGCCTCTACTTACACGTCCAATATAGCTACTTCAAAGGAAAATATTCTTTTACAACTTCATTTTTGGACACAACATTGTAAGAAGAATTGGATCTTAAATGGTGATTGTTCATCAAAGTTACTATTTTCGAAAGTCAAAAGTCGACAACAAAAGAATCAAATTTGCTCTTTATATGATGATCAAGGTCTACTTCAACATGGTCAGAAGGATATCCAAAATGTTGTTGTTCAATCTCTAAAGAAAACTTTCAAATGCAACGCCAACCCAGGTTATGATCCGGAAATTGATATCATCCTCCGTGAGCTCGACCTACCAAAATTCACCTTGTCCGAGATTGACAATCTGGAACGACCTCTTACTGCTGCTGAAATTAAAGCCTCAATGTTTGACTTGGGAAATTGCAAGTCGGCGGGTCCAGATGGGTTTACTACAGAATTTTTCAAGATTCACTGGAACATTGTAGGGGACTCGGTAATCTCTGCTATCCAAAGCTTCTTTCGCTCTGGGTTTCTTCTGAAAGAATGGAATCAATCATTACTTGTTATGATTCCAAAAATAGCCACACCGACACAGGTGGGTCATCTTCGTCCAATAAGCTTATGCAATACCATTTACAAGTGCTTTTCGAAGTACTTAGTTGCAAGAATTCGTAAGTATCTTCTTTTGCTAATCTCCGACTCTCAGCATGCTTTTGTCCAAGGAAGAGTTATGACAGGCAATATTTTATTGAGTCATGAATTGATGGAAAAGATTAATTCTTAAAAAACTGGCACCAACTGGCTTGCCTCTATCAAAATTGATATGAGTATGGCATATGATAGAATTCATTGGAGTTTTTTTTATTAAGAGTCCTTAAAGCTTATGGGTTTCCAAATCGATGGCTTCAAATGATTCAATAATGTATCTCAACAGTATGCTATAAATCTCTTATTAATGGGATTACCTCAGAAACCTTTAAACCCCCTTGCGGTCTACGCCAAGGTGATCCTCTTTCACCATATCTTTTCCTGTTCTGTATAGATATTTTCTCCCGAATGCTACATTTGGGTCAGGATTTGAGGTTTTTTCAAGGTATTAAGGTTTCTAGAACTAGTCCTATTATTTCACATTTATTCTTCGCCGATGATGCTCTTATTTTCTTCAAGCCTTGTAGTACTTCATGTACTAATATTGTGGGTATCATTCAATGATTAACCAAAATCTCGGGTCAGGAGCTTAACCTTTCAAAGTCCCTTATCAAGTTGAGCTCTAACACTACTACTGCGGCTCGAGAAGAATTTAAATCTATTATTCGAATGAAACATGTTTAGATGTTTGACCGTCATCTTGGCACTCCTATCGATTTCATAGGAAAGAAAAAAGTTAACTTCCAGTTTATCATCGACAAAATACTTAGTCATATACATGCGCTCAATTCAGTTCGCCTTTCTCAGTAGCAAAAGTTAATTTTTATTAACTCCATTTTGGTTGCTATAGCTTCTCATGTCCTTTCTTATTTTGAATTACCAGCTTCGGTGGCTGGAAAAATTGATTCTTTACTCCTGAAATTTTTTTGGTCTAATTCGGAAAATAAAGGAATGCACTGGGTTAACAAAGATAAAATGCATTTGCCTCGAGGCATGGGAGGCTTAGGGATTCGATGTATCTCCACTCTAAACAAGGCTCTACTCATGAAACAGGTCTGGAAAATTGTTTCAAACCCCCAGTTACTAGTGTCCAAGGTTTTTAGTTCTAGAACTCAGTTTCTCCCTAACCACCCTCAAGTTCCTCATCGTTTCACTTGTAGGAATTCCTATGGCCTTCGTGGTTTAATTCGGGCGGATACACTATTATTAGCTGGGTGTAGCTGGAAGGTGGGCAATGGATGTCCCACCCCTGCTGGTACCTCTAATTGGGTTAATGGAGAGATCCCTGAATTCAAACCGGGAATTCCTTTGCAAACTTCTATGGCATGGACTGTTAATTACTTTATCAATCAACATACTCAATCATGGGATGCTCACAAAGTTTCACAGTGTTTCCAATCTCAGGTGGCTTCTTCAATTCTTACATTGGAAACACCAGACGTCTCTAAATCTGACTTTCGATATTGGAGTCGAACTACGTCGGGTCGATATTCGGTTAAAACTGGGTATGCTTTTTTTACAGGCGCCGATGGACCAGCACAATTTGTCTCATACCAACCCCTTTTGGAAAATCCTTTGGTCCCTTGACATACAACCGAAGTGGAAACTATTCTTATGGAAATTGTTAAATAAAGCGTTAGCAGTTAAAAGTGAGCTTTCTCGTCGTGGGGTTCCGATTCCAAGTTTATTTTGCGATCTTTGTTCCACACAAGTTGAGGATTTTAATCATCTATTTCGACATTGCAATATTGCTAGGGAAGCCCGGTGGAGTGGAAGCCTTGGCATCCATTCAGAATTACATAGACACCTCTCTCTTATAGATTGGATCCAAGATTATATCCGACTTTTTATTAGTCAAGATGGGATTAAAAGTCCCCACATTAGTATCTTCATTGGCACTCTTTGGAGCCTTTGGTTATGTAGAAATAATAGGGTGTTTAGGCCAGACTCGCCTTTTACTAAAACCATTAGTTTACAGGTTTTGGATATACTCCAGACACATACTATCTTCACTGACGAAGAAACTATCATTGGAAACCTCTACTCTCCTCCAAACAACAGATGTTTGCCCTTGCCTGGTTTTCATCCAGCTCAATTGGGGATACAACAATCTGGGCCTAATCTGGTTCAAATGAAAATTGATGGGTCATGGTTCAAAGAGTCTCTCAATGCAGGAATGGGTTGGTGTCTTGATAGTGAAGATCCTACAAATGATCGAATTATTGGTGGTGGCAATTTTGGGGTTTGTACTTCGACTTTGCACGCTGAAGCTCTAGCTTGCTTCTATGGATTACAGTGGGCTTTACACTCCAACATTAGATCCGCTATGGTGTTTACAGACTCTCATAATTTGGTTTCTCTTCTTCGTGGTGATGGTCATGAAAACATCAGTTACATGTGGCTCATCCGACAAATTCAGTTGCTTGGATCGAAGTTTTTTCACTGCAATGTGTACAAGGCAGATAGACAGCGTGTTCACAGGGCTCACAATATTGCAGGTGAAGCGGCAATTCATTTTATTTGCTTTTCTAGTACTATGTAATTTGTTTTAGTCCTTTGTCAAACAAAAAAAAATGTGATATTTTGAGACTACATTTTTTTTTGAAGAAGATAGAGGAGTGAGATGCACGAGTGCGAGACTTAAAATAATTGGGTTTTACTTAAACCCAAATGCAACCTATTAGAATATAAGAACAATCCAAAAAATACGCAACCTATTAGAATATAAGAAGAATCCAAAAAATAAAATGACCCATTAATATTTTGATTCCAAATTATGTCTATTGATCCAATTCTGAAATTTGAATTTTGCAAAAGTTTTCAATTCAATTCGATCCAATTATGATATAATTACTAATTCAATTTGGATTGGATAGAATTTCGATTTTAATTCGAATAGTGGACACCCTATTAGGATATGAGCCATGTAAGACTATAATATTATTCCATAATAGTGTAGTAATTAGTTTTTAAAAGAAATTAATTATTTTGACTAATTTTGAGCTTTGATGTCACACGCGGATTCACACACTAATTAATCCATAGCTTTTTTATGATCATACTCAACAAGTAACTAATCAACTACACTTTAACTATATCATTATAATAATACTAAGGTTTTTCGTGTTAATAAAATCTTAGAAATGGGCCCAATCAACCATTAAAAAACACCAAAAAATAACAACCAAATCAAGTCAAGATATAAAAAGAAGAAAACAAAACTTTAAAAACGGTAATAAATCAATATATGGGCCTCCTAACTAACATTAATATTTGCAACAACGGTAACATCAACATAATCTCAAACGCATGACACAGCCTTCCATACTCGGTTTATACGCAGTTTTGCCAGATACCCTTTTCCTTCGCACTTAAACAAACACATTCATCATCTAATTGGATTCTCAATTTTTCATTCATTACTTCCACAACACATAACACTTCACCACTTCTTCAGAATCTCTAATCTTCAATCTCATTCTTTTTAGGAGTATTAACATTATATTCCAGGTATATCTTTATTATTCTCGATTCTTTATTTTTATTTTTTCATTTTTTGATTTTAATGTGAATGAATAAATAGTGGGTATGTTCATCAAATAAAAAAAAAAAAAGAAAAAAAAGTAGGTACAGATGATTTTGTATTTTTTGATGGTGGTTTTTCTTTATACGGTATAATATATATTTTTAATTACTTTATTTATTCAATAATGGCGTTCTTAATTCTTTATCATTCAAAAATCCTACTTTTATTTTGCTAATATTTTTGTGTAATTATACAATGTAGGGTTTTATTTGTTAATTTTCTGCTTTAATAAAGAAAAACGCAAATTGCTTCTATTGCGTTTATCAATCTTTGGAAATTTGTGTTGTATTGTTGTTGATTTCTAAGACTGGTGTCAATTTTTTTTGAATTTTTTTTTCATAATTTTTTTTTTTTGATGTTACGAGCACCATTTTTGCCTAGGTTTTTGACGTAGTTCACTTTCTAATTTTAGAAAGTTTTGGGTGATTTCTTAATCTGAGATTTTTGGATTTTGTTTGACTTTTCTTTTTTGTTGCGCTTGAATAACTGAATTTTACTTGTGTAAGCTCTCTCTCTCTTTTGAATTTTGACACGTAATTTTTCATAATTGAAATAAATTTTTACTTTTATCTTTAATATTTTTATCACCAATCAATCACTAAAGATTTGCAAACTAAGCTAGTTGCCATGGACAATTGATTTGTTATTAGCTTGATGTGATATTGTTATGTACTCCGTATTATATAATGGTTTCGTAGAAGAGTTACCTCAGTAGTAGACACCTGTTTATGTTTGTGTTGAAATTTCAACCCTTTAGTGTAAGAGTAATAACAAACGTGCAAGGATATCCTTGCCTGATGTTCCCTGTACATAATTGACTTTGAGAAGGTCTGCACTTCTGTACTGATTACGGCGAAATGATCTCGCTGTATAATTTAAGGGTTTAGTGCTAATCTGGATAAGTATGGAATTAAGGCACGACACAATTCTTGGTTTTTGGAATCCCATTTTCAGTTTATCATGGACATACAGAAATGTGATCTTGAATTTTGATTTTAATCCAAAGTAGTGTTTTAATACTTATTTGTAGTCTTGCCTAATCTGAGAAATGGTAAACAGGTAAAGGAATGCATGAAAACTGTTGTTCTATATTGAACGATGTGCATTGTGTATCATAGACTGAGTCTTCGTTATTAGAATTTTCCGATGTTGTCCATTTGTTACTGAAGTAATATTAGGGAAAGGAGATAAAAACGGCAGGTGAATTTTCATGTCAAATCGAGTTGTTTGAAACTTGTGTAAATGCCCTGATGATAGCAGAATTTGAGTTTGCAACAACCAAAACTTTTTTTATTTTATCTTGATGACCAAGGTCAATGTCATATGCTTTTAAACATTGCTAAGTCTGGGCTATTGAGTTGCATGTAACTTGCTTAATGCCCTGATGACAGCAGATTATTTGAGTTTTTAACAACGACTACTGAAGTCAATGTGATGCTTTTTTTTAACATTAGTTTAGCTTATAGCTAAGGGCCTGTTCTTTTCGGCTTATTTTCAGTTTATTTCAGTTCAGTTCCTAATTTTACTTCTCTCATAAAATATTCAATTCAATTCAGTTCAACTCAGCTCAGTTCAGTAAATGAGAACAGATCCTAAAGTATGGCTACTTGGTAATCCTTACAAATCAAGCACCCAACTGCGGATTAAAGACACTATAGCTTTGCTCTCATGTACTAGATTGGTGTTTTTTTTATTTTATTTTAATTCTTGTATAATTTACATACAAGTGCATGTTCCTTTTTCGTTGAATTATATGACAGACTTTAGTAAATTAAAAAAAAAAGGAAAAATTGACATTTGCTACCAGCGAAAGCACCCTATTTCACATTTGCTACCCGTTTAAAATAAAATTTTATTTTTCTACCACCCAAATCTCCAAAATATTTATTTCACTACCAAGTGACTTACGCCGTTACTATTTCCGTTAGTTGGGTTTAGCCACCGTTCAACCACCTTGCAGCCACCCCTCCACCTCACTGCCACCCCTCCACCACCTTCCCCGCAACTGCCACCCCTCCCCTCCACCTCACTGCCACCATCCCCTCAACTGCCACCCCCTCCCCCCTGCCGGCGGCCGGCGCCGGCGCGAACCCACCCCCCTCCCTTTCCCCCACCCCTACGCAGCCAATGAACCCCCCTTCCCTTTCCCCGTTCACGCTGCCCGACACCAATCCGCAACCAAACCAACCACCATCAATCTCCACTACCATCATTGTTGCTGCCTCCAATTACCAACACCTAAAACCACCAGCAGCTCATCAGCCACATCAAACCACCGCCATAACTTGCAACCAAATCAGCCACCACGCGCAGCTCTTCTCCAAACACCAGCCCACAATCACAACCCCTGCAGCGGCGCCGCACCTTTGCCCCAACCTCACGCAGCAGCAACCGTGCAATTCCAAACCGCCAAAGCCGCAGCAAACGCCCCGAAATCAGAGCAAATCGCACATCCTCAAGGTTGCCACTAACTTTCTTTCAAATTGTACAGAAATTCGATCGAACCTCGTCTAGAAATCAATTTAAGTTTGCCACTAACTTTCTTTCAAATTCGACCAAACATACCCATGGTTCGGGGCATTTCACGATTGAGGCTTGTACGGAATTAATGAAATAGCTGCGTAGGGGTGGAGGTCGGGGCAGCGAGAACGGGGAAAGGGAAAGGGGGGTTCGTTGGCTGCGTAGAGGGGGGGAAAGGGAGGGGGGTGGGTTCGCGCCGGCGCCGGCCGAAGCTCTGGGCGCCGGCGGGGGGGAGGGAAGAGGTGGCAGTTGAGGGGAGGGGTGGCTGGGTTACTTTTTTTTTGAAAATTTTTAATTTTTTTTTTTTTTTAATAAACTTAACGGAACCTTAACGGATTCCGTTAAGTGGTAGTGAAATTTTAATTATGTGATTTTGGGTGGTAGTAAAATAAAATATTTTTTTAAATGGGTAGTAAATGTGATACATGGTGCTTTGGCTGGTAGTACATGTCAATTTTTCCAAAAAAAAGTAAAGAATTACTATCTGCTAATTTGTTAATTATAAAAAGAAGTCTACCATAATGCTTAGCTTATTAGTATACTTTATATTCTATTTTAGAGGCATATCTTTTTTTTTTTTTTGGGCAATTATTAATCTTATTGCTGTTTATCTAACTCCCTCACAGTTGCAGGTTTTCATTATCTTTGAAGGATGGCCGACCTTCAGGATATTGGTATTTCGGCTGCAGTAAACCTTCTTACAGCACTAATATTCCTCATAGCCTTTGCCATATTCAGGCTTCAACCTATTAATGATAGAGTGTACTTTCCAAAATGGTATCTAAAAGGAATTAGAGCAAGTCCACCGCATTCTAAGGGTGTGAACAAGGTTGTTAACTTGGACTTTAGAATGTATTTGCGGTTTCTAAACTGGATGCCAGAGGCATTGAGAATGCCAGAACCTGAGCTTATTGAGCATGCTGGACTTGATTCTGTAGCTTATATTCGAATTTACCTTCTTGGGTGAGATTTTAATTTGATGTACTTATACCTACATCAATTTTAGTTTTATAACCAGTGTAGAAGTGATTCTTTATCTTCTGCTGGATCAGCTTGCGTTAGCTGGCCTTTAGTAATGGAAGCTGTCGCTGGTAGTTCTTTGAAAATTGTTGACATGATTTATTGCACTAACTACATACGATGTATATCTTTTCGAGGTTCTATTTATTTATATTCATTTATTTTAATGTAACTATAAACAGCTAAATCATAAGATTCATAACACTATTCAAGCATATAATAGGCTTTGTAAAATAAGTATGCAAAGTGCCTGAGATTGCTATTACAACCTTTTCATAATATTCATTCCATCAACTTTTAAAAGTTATACTGGCCCCCGCGACCCCCCCCCCCCCCCCCCCCCCTCCTCCTCCTCTTGAGATTCTGTGAAAGGTGGATACTTACTAGTATGTATGTATGTGCATTTTTGTTATCTTTGCTGTAATTTTTCCTTAGTAGTCATTACAGGCAAGTACTCTTGGGGTTTCCTCATCCTTTGCTTGCTCTTTTGCATTCTTACTTGCACATTGGGTATCAGGGTATGGTAATTACTGTCGTCTGTAATATTGATTCTTGAAATGCATGTATAAATTTATGAACATTGGTTTGATACTTGTTTGATAGTAATGACTAAGAACTTGGTGTCTCTTCTGCTGATCTAATTTTGAAAACGTTGCTCTGCAGCTTGAAAATCTTTATTCCTATCGCGGTTGTAGCATTTGCTGTTCTGATACCTGTTAATTGGACTGGAAAAATGTTGGAAGGTGCTCATGATTTGACTTTCAGCAATATTGACAAATTGTCAATATCAAACATTCCATGGGGATCAAATAGGTGAGTCTTATACCTTCTGCAGAGGCTTAGTCTCTATTGTTTGCTTGTTTTATCTATTGACATAATGATCATAACCTTATATTGTGAAAAGTTAGAACAATGCTTGGTCTCTGTCCTTTTACATTCTAGATACTGGGTTACCTGACTAAAAGCTTGGAAATACAACAATTAGATAGTCTGACTTGTCATTAAATCTGTTGACAACCAGCAGCACAATCTGAAAGTGAAACTGCGGTGTCTTCTTTTCATATGATTAGGTTAAGAACAAATAATGAAATCTATTCCAGAACCATCTATTTTTTTTTTTTTTTTTTTGACAATCAAGAAAACAGAAGGAAAAAAGGAGATAGTTACAGGCCCTTCCTAGCTTCAGTGGCTAGGATATGGGCCTCAACTACTTTACATCTATTAGCTTTAATAATAACAATCAACAAAGTTACCTAAATTCCTGCTAGAAAGCTTAATATGTTCCACAATTTGGTTGATCTCTCTCTCTGTTCTGTTGATGTCAATGAAAGCATTCACCAGCTCTGCAGAACTTGTGTTCATAATAATATTCTTTCCTGTGAGATAAGTGCTGTTAAGGGCTAACATAGCAGCCATAGCCTCAGCTTGGGTGGGAGACAAAGCATAAACCGGGGCCTTCCCTCTTTTAATAGCCATGCCATCCTCTTCAACAACCCAACTTGCTGTAGCTCTCCACGAGCTATCTTGTTTGTGCTTATTTTGTTTCCAAGCTCCATCTATTGCAATGATAATTTTCACCGATGATATTGCCGCAGCTTCCCCAGGATATGGTAGGAGGCACAATTTGGTTGATCTCTCTCTCTGTTCTGTTGATGTCAACGAAAGCATTCACCAGCTCTGCAGAACTTGTGTTCATAATAATATTCTTTCCTGTGAGATAAGTGCTGTTAAGGGCTAACATAGCAGCCATAGCCTCAGCTTGGGAGGGAGACAAAGCATAAACCGGGGCCTTCCCTCTTTTAATAGCCATGCCATCCTCTTCAACAGCCCAACTTGCTGTAGCTCTCCACGAGCTATCTTGTTTGTGCTTATTTTGTTTCCAAGCTCCATCTATTGCAATGATAATTTTCACCGATGATATTGCCGCAGCTTCCCCAGGATATGGTAGGAGGCACAATTTGGTTGATCTCTCTCTCTGTTCTGTTGATGTCAACGAAAGCATTCACCAGCTCTGCAACTTGTGTTCATAATAATATTCTTTCCTGTGAGATAAGTGCTGTTAAGGGCTAACATAGCAGCCATAGCCTCAGCTTGGGAGACAAAGCATAAACCGGGGCCTTCCCTCTTTTAATAGCCATGCCATCCTCTTCAACAGCCCAACTTGCTGTAGCTCTCCACGAGCTATCTTGTTTGTGCTTATTTTGTTTCCAGCTCCATCTATTGCAATGATAATTTTCACCGATGATATTGCCGCAGCTTCCCCAGGATATGGTAGGAGGATTGGTAGTATCCCTGGTGCTTGTAATAGGCTTTATTTTGTGTCTGACCTGAGCACAGCCCCCTGGTCTCATCTGGTTTTCCACTGCTATGCAAGCTGGATCACATTGTGTGGTGTGCCTGGTTTTAATCTAGAAATTGCATTATTCCTTTTTACCCAATACTCCAAAGAATACAAACAAACTCCATGATCGTATCTTCATTGCTGCCATCCAGGGAGAAGTAGGAAATATAATTTAACACCAACTCTCAAGATTAAGGTCACTCCCAATACAAGCATTAATACCCAACATACTGCATCTCCAGATCCTAGTTGTCATCTCGCAATCTCTGAAGATGTGCTCCTGAGACTCCTCCTGTGCCTCGCAGAACCTGCGTAAGCTCTCAACCTTAATGCCTCTCTTCTTAAGATTATTTGCAGTAGGGAGGGCATTATTTATGATCTTCCATACAAAGATTTTGTGCTTAGTCCATATTTGGATTTCCACCATTTTTTCCAGAAGGAAGGCTCTTCCTTTCTCTGCCTATTACCAGACTGGGCATATCAATATTCTGATTTTGTAGTGTAAACACCAGAGGCTGTCGGTCCCCACTCCCACCCATCACTTGTGCAATTTTTCACAGGGCAAATGGAATAGTTTTTTCGCTACAGGAGAAGAAAACCATTTCCAAACGACGTTACTCTTCCAGTTGCTTCAGTATCTAGTAGATCGCTAACCATACAGAGTCTGCTTTCCTCATTTCCCTGCTGTAGCTCTTTACATTTTATGATTTCATTAGTTACCCACCAGTCATTATCAATCCTCGTAGTACTGCTATTTGCAAAATTATTCATCTAAGCCCTCCCTCTCATGGTAAAGACTAAAGATGCTAACATAGCAGCTTTGGCCTCTCCCCTTCTGCCTTTGTCAGAACCATCTTTTATTATGATATATATTGATATAGTTCTGAATAAGCATATAAGGGAGTATGTTAGGCATTTTGCTTGGTATGATGAATAACTCCCAAAATGACTAGGTAGCTTATACTGGCTGGTGGACATTTCAATGACTTTCTGAGATTTACCCATCATTCTGATTAGGATACAAGTTTAGCTTACACATTGATGTTGTCTATAACACTTTCATGCAAAGCAGACCAGACCTGACATATTGCACAACTATTTTATTACAGATTTTGGGCTCATATTGGCGTGGCGTATTTTTCCACATTTTGGATTTGTTACATGCTATATAGAGAGTACAAAATAATAATGACCATGAGGTTGCAATTTATCGCATCTTCAGATCGACGTCCGGACCAATTTACTGTAAGTGTTTTGACTGATAATTTTTTTTAATAGTAATTTATGACTGAATGTTTGTATTGAAAAAAAAAGTTGGTACCAACGTAGGACTGTTTGTGCTGGTTCATTTTCTTATTTGACCTATGTGTAGAGAGGGCTAGTTGACTTGTTTTACGTGGTTTGTTTAGGCAAGGTCCTGAAATAGCTCAGCCTGTGGTACGTAAATCTGGAAATTCAGAGTTATAGCCTCTCCCCACTCTCCCCCCACAAAAAAAAAAAAAAAAAATAAATAAATAAATAAAGATATGTGTGTCTTATCTTTTATTTTTAATACCCCTTTGGTAAATGAACCTTGAATGTCTCCTTGATTTCTTTTAACATCACAATAGTCAGAAGATTAAGCTGTGTTTTGTGCCACAATGCAGTCTTCTTGAATTAATTTTAATGTATGGGTACCAACTGTGTATGTGTGTGTGTGCACACTTGTCTGTGTACCTCACTGGCACACATAATTTGACTGTGCTTTAGTGCTAGTGTGGCTGCCTGGCTGGTCTACATTCACGTACTTTTGTGATGTACATGACAAGATGCTATATTAAAACAGGGGTCGGTGCAGCTATAGAATCTGCTTCAACATTAATTTGACAAATTGATACCCTTTTCAGGTTCTTCTGAGAAATGTTCCACCAGATCCTGATGAATCTGTTAGTGAGCATGTTGAACATTTCTTCTATGTGAATCATCCAGACCATTACCTCTTACATCAGGTATAGTTTTCCTTATTATTATTTTTATATTTTTATATTCATTATCAAGTATTTTTCCAGCTCAAAAATATGCCAAAATATGTTTTCACGACTTTTGGTATATCTGTAGTGACATATTGGTTTAGAGTTACTGGATTATACATGAATAATTCATTAAGCAGTAAATATGTCTACAAATATTTGGCCATTAGGTTGGAATGAAATGTTATCTGTTGTAGGTCTAGTATCGGTGGCAGAGTTTGTATAAGTAGCTCTAGTGGTTTTGTATGAACCTAATTGCTAGACTGATCAGCTTGTGGTTTTGTAAGCAATTGTTTCGCCGCCATCTGAAATTTTAACCCTGTATGTATTTTAATATCGTCATTCGTGTCAGGTGTCTCTATTTCATCTTACTCATACCTGACTTGTGTTTGATGGAGATCCCATAATTTAAAATATCTCATCATGTTTACAATGTGTTTGGATTGAAGGAGATGGAGGGGAAGGAAAATTAAATTGTAAGAAATTGATCTCCACAACAATGGAGAGATTTGGAAGGAAAACTCATCATTCTTCTCTCTCCTGCCCTTCCTTCCCCTTTCTTTATCCAAACACACTATTAAAATTTGGAAACTCTTGGTTTAAACAGTGATAAACAGCTTGGTCATAACGTAGTATAAAATTATGACCTGACTTCCAACTATAAAAGCAGTAAAATATGCCCTTTAAAATTTAAGTTTGATTTTTAATATTTAGTAAAACATGCAAAATCCCAACTGTCAATCTATGTTGTTATTCACTTTCTGTTCCTGTGCTAATTTTACAGGTTGTGTACAATGCCAATAAACTAGCAAAGTTGGTCGATAAGAAAAAGTCTTTGGAGAACTACCTGACCTACTATCAAAATAAATATGAGAGAAAACCTTCAAAAAAACCCACTATTAAGGTACTCTCCCTCTTTTGAGCATGGGTGGTATATACCGCATATTTTTTGAGCATCTTTACATACATTTATATGTATATATATATGTAAATGTATATATACATATACATATATATACATATACTACCTCCGTTTCGCATTATCTGCAACAAAGGAATATTTTATATCTCACAAATAATACCCCTTTGTTGCAGATAATGCGAAACGGAGGTAGTATATATATACATATACATATATATATATACATATACATATATATATATACATATATATATATATACATATATATATACACGATAAAAAATAGGATGGGGTGTTTGGTATGCATATGTAGGCCATGTGGTAGCTTGTGTTAATTTTTCACATTCTAGTTGTTCCCCTTCACCTTCACCTTCTCATTATCTTAATCTAGTAATTCTACTTACGGACACTATGCAAGATTAACTAAATTTTAAGAACATTTCTGAGTTCTGCTCTATAGACAGGTTTTTGTGGTCTTTGGGGCACTCGTGAGGATGCAATTGATTATTATGCCAAGGAGATTGAGAAACTTAGTGAACAAGTAAGTAGCTTCTACTATGTTTTTTACTTTTGTTGATTGTAACCAATTTGCTTACTTTTACTTTAGGTCAACCACGTGGATCTAGTGGCTAGGTTAGGGTGGCCTTCCCAACTACAGGAAATGCTGTGTTATTTTTCATTCAGTAGTTACTTATATGGGTGGGTCTTGACAATGGTAGTGAAATTAGCATAAGTTGCAGATTTAGAAGCTAAATTGTACATAAGTAAGGTCTTATCTCTTTTTCATCAGCTCTCAAATTGTCTTTTACTGCTTTTAAACTTATTTTTTCCTGTGTGTGAGTTGGTCTTGACATTTTCTCCTTTTCTTTTCTTCTGCAACCTCTCCTATAATCTTCCACGTATATGTACAATTTAATCTTCCTAATTTGAAAGTATTTTCTTGCATGAATATATTTTTGTAAGAATTGAAAAATGTCATATATTTTTAGATTCAAAACTTTGTTGACATGCTAACAGTATTATTCTCTTATACTTTCCCCTACACTTTGTATGATTTTTTTTTTACAAAAAATTTATTGTAGTTATCTCATTAAATTTTTATGGAAATTTAAACGGTAAGTTATTGGAAGTTAGATTAGGTTGGTTGCCGTTCAAAAAAAAAAAAAAAAAAAAGAAGATTAGGTTGTTTTTTCTAAATTTGTAGAGAATACTATTTTCTGATCCCTTGAGGCTAGCTTCTTGTGAATTTGTTAATTTAGGCCATAACTTGAGGTTCCGACTTCTTTTGGTGGTATGACTAGAAACTTGTTTTTTGGGCCAGAATTAGAGGTTCTGACCTTTGGCATTACACCTAGTCAAAGCAGTTGCTTTAGTTCTTAATAATCAGATTGATGGAGTTTACTGGTTTGCCCCAACATATGCTTTAAATTTAACAATGGTGTATTTTAAACCTTCTTCCAAAGTCGGCACGAACAGACAAAACCATTTTACATCTACTTTCAGTATAACTTCTACCATATTGAAATGTTTTTAATGAGGTTTTCCAAAAATTAATTGGAACAAAAATGTAGAGAACTTTAGGAATAGACTAAATTGGACTAAATTGGACTAAATTGGAAAGCGTATGTAGGTAGTATATCTTAACTTTCTTTAGAGTCCACTACTCATGTAATTAACCTATAATACTTACTTATAATTTTTTTTTTTTTTTAATTCAAATGAAAGTTGATAGTCTAACTACAACTTATCACCTAAATTTTTATGCAACGAGAAGACTTCGAACAAACGTGGGACGAAGGGAGAACTATTTTAGTGCTATCGCATTCGAACAAACGTGGGACAGAGTGGTATAATATTAATGCTACCGTCGCTACCTTATTTCTTGGATTATAGGAAAGACTTGAAGGCCAAACTGTATTCTCAACTTTAGGTCTAATACAATCTACCCAAGTCCTAAACGTCTAAACTTTGGGTATAAACCTTCCCGAGGATGTGTTTTGTTAATTTATCAACTTATTTGATGTTATTCCATCTTAATTAATCTGTACTTATTTAACTAAGATGAATAGAAAAGTTTAATATCGAGTGTGTGGCTATGAGATTGATCCTTGTTTGCCATATAACTAGTTCAGAATTTGAATGATGAGAGGAGGATGAAACTTGTTGATATGAGTTTAGTCATGCATGTAGATAAGAAATATATGTGCAAGTATAGTTTGTAGTTGGACTCCTAATCAATTTGGTACAGCCATCAAATATATGTGAACTTATCTGTTTTTTTTTTTTTTTTTTTAATCTGCAAGTTTCATGTGACTTAAAAATTTCATAAAAAAGTACTTTTTAACTTTTTATGCTATAATGCTTAAAATATCATACTCCATGCATTTCAAATGCTAAAATGAGGGAATTAGTCGAAACCGAGTCCCTTTTTTTAAAAAAAATTTGGCTAGGAAAGAGATATTATTCAATTTATTAAGTGAACCCATGTGAAGTAAAATAGGTAATTCTCTTTACCATAAGAGGGATAAATTGAAATATGATAGAACTCGAAGGAATTGGAGGAGTATAGTGTGGGAATTATTTTTTTGATAAAAATTTAATTCATGAAAACTACTACTCCCTAAGGGAGTACATGTAATTTTTTATTTATTTTTTTATTTTTTTTAATAATCATAACATTTAAATTTTACACAATTCACACACATTCCTTTAGACAATTTTTGTTTTTCTATACAATACAAAATAATTAACTAGCTATCTGTTAATGTTATTATAAATACATACTCACAAGGTTTAATTAACTAATTTTTTAATACAATCAACTAGTCTAACTAGCTAATGCAATCAAATATCAGCTATTCACTAATCTGTTACAGTTGTGTTTCAAAAAACTGATCATGATTTAGTCCTACATCCTTTTATATATCGAGAAACTGATCACATGTTAGTCCTACATCAGAATATAGTCCTACAACCTATGTGCTAATTAATTTGATTATTTCATGTAGGAAGCTGCAGAGAGGGCACGAGTTTTAAGTGATCCAGAAGCTATATTACCTGCAGCATTTGTCTCATTTAAAAGTCGCTGGGGAGCTGCTGTTTGTGCTCAAACACAACAAACAAGAAATCCTACTGTATGGTTAACTGAATGGGCTCCTGAACCAAGTGATGTTTACTGGGATAATCTAGCAATACCCTATGTTGAACTCAAGATACGAAGGCTACTTATGGCTATTGCTCTGTTTTTCCTCATATTTTTTTATATGGTCCCGATAACATTTGTTCAATCACTTGCCAACATCAATGGAATTGAGAAGGTTTTCCCTTTTCTTAAGCATTTAGTTGAAAAGTAAGTCATCTTGTTGCTATTGGTTATCTTTGTTTTTATCTGTCACATTGTTTAATTGTGCATTCATACTTTGATGCTTTGATTATTGAACTGTAGATTATTGTTAATCTGCTATTCCTATACAGTGAAAATGTTATTATTTACTGCAAACGGCAATGTTAATGAGAATTATACCTCTGTCCCGTTTTATTTGCCAATATGAGATATTTTTGGTCAAATAGGACAAGTAAAGTGGGACGGATGTAGTACTATTATTTTGAATGTTATGCTAGTGTAAATCTAAAAATTTGACCTAATGTTTAATATGTTATATATATGAGAACTGCTACAGCGACTTATAATATTGTGAAAACTGCTACAGCGACTTATAATATTGTGAAAACTGCTACAGCAACTTATTTGCCTATGTTTAACTCTTCATTTTACCTTAATTATGACTTGCACAAAATCTTTCTTAGGTATATACATTATAACTCAATAGGTATTCTAAATCATGTTTAATTTTTTCAGGGAAGTTGTCACGTCTTTTATCCAAGGATATATGCCTGGAATTATACTGAAGATATTCCTCCTCCTCATTCCAATGGTTATAATGTTTATGTCCAAGATAGAAGGCTTTACTTCATTCTCATCTTTGGAGAGAGTAGCTGCAAGGAAATATCATTTGTTTATACTTGTAAATGTGTTCCTGGTAAGTATAATTGCAGGAACAGCACTCGAACAGCTCAAAACGTTTCTGCATCAGCCCCCTAGCGAGTAAGTTATGTTTGATAAAGATTATCTTTGAATGGTAGGATGTTGTGCATTCATTGTTTTCATACTAGCATCAGTTATTTTGAAAAATTATGATATAGCCTTGAGTTAAATTGCAAAACCAAATTTATCTTTTCATTTTTGGTTGAATTCTTTAGCCTGTTGTCAAAGACCTATTATGTTACTAAAATCCCGTCATACCTCTAAAGGAGAAGGTTAGATGAATTGTAAGTTTGGAATGTATATAGGCTTATTCTTCAAATCATCATAAAATTTTTATTTATTTATTAAAAATTCAGATTTTACAGTAATTTTTTTTTTTAATAATCTTTGTAATTAAATTGAAACTATTACTTTCTTAAATTCCTTTCTCTTCATAATAGGCTTTTTCTTAAAACGAAAATTAAATTCAGATTATACATTAATTTATTTTAATTAATTATTTTTAATAATATTTTGTATTGAATTATTACTTTTAATTTCCTTTTTTCAAAATAATAGCCTACTTTTTAATTAATTTTACCTACTATATTTTCTTTTATTCTTTTATCCACATCAAACATTTATGAGACAATGCAAGATTGTCGAGTTATGTAATTTGCAACGGCAATTTGTAGGCATCTTATATCGTCTCGCATAATCTAATGGTGTATTTTTATGTAGGATTCCAAAAACTGTTGGGGCATCAATGCCCATGAAGGCCACATTCTTTATAACTTACATTATGGTGGATGGATGGGCTGGTGTTGCTGGAGAAGTCCTCAGAGTAGTTCCTCTAGTTATGTTCCATTTGAAGAATACATTCTTAGTTAAAACAGAAAAGGATAGGGAGCAAGCAATGGATCCTGGATTCCTAGACTTTTCTGTTTATGAGCCTCGGATCCAACTTTACTTTTTGCTTGGAGTAGTTTACTGTGCAGTCACCCCGATACTTCTTCCTTTCATCATTGTCTTCTTTGCGTTTGCCTACCTGGTTTTCCGGCATCAGGTATGCTCTTTTTCCTGCTATGAGGCACACAAGTATATGCAGTCAATGTGATAAAAAGAGTTTCATGTCTGGTTTCTATTCATAGTTTGAGAGCCTGTGCAGAATTTTGGGTTGGTCTTGTGAAGTTGTGATTTTTAAGTGGAAACAGAAGCGAGATACTCCATTAATTGTATATACTGATTTGATTTTATATAAGAATTTGGAGATTTATCTTTAAAATGGCTCTATTCTTGTTGATGATTAAATCTGATCACTGAAAACAAACTCTTTCTAGTTTCATCAAAATTGTTGAATTTTTTGAAAAATTGAAATCTGGTAATGATTCAAAAGAGGCCGTTATTTAATATATATGGCAATGCTTTATTTATTTATTTTTTTTTAAAAAAAAATAGAGGCATTTTTAAAAATATATGGCAATGCCTTTTAATTGTTCACATGTCTGATCAGTACTTTGTCGCAATAATTTTAGTTTTATTTTTCATTTTTTATGTGGTTGACTCATCAGCATGTAGAAACTATTACTCATTGTCCAATGATATATACTTGATGCCGTATTACTTGTATGATGCCTTAAGTTTATTCATGTTAAAAGGAATAATGTTATTTAACTACTGTATCAAGTTAGACAGTAAATTGTTCTCCTACTGTGCTTTGTAGGTACTCTTGTGTCTTGTCACAGAATTCGTGAATATTACATATTTTTGAGGAAGGTTTCACATGCATATACCTTGACAAAGGGGACATTATAAAATACCCTTTACATATGACTTGACAAAGGAACATTATAAATTATCCTTTACATGCAACATAGAAAATGATTATAGGGAGCTTTATTCCGTAGGAGAAAGGAAAAAACCTCTCTATCTTTTGTTCGGATCAATTTAGGATTTGTTAGGTATCGATTAGGCTGATTTAATAGTATGCATAAATATCTTGACCAATGCACTTTATTGGCTCCACCCTGTTTTGGCTGTTTAATTTTTCAGTTATTTCCTCTTACATTTGACTTTGGCTGATGTATCTTGTATTTTTCATCGCTCAATGTTTGCTTATTTTCCTCCAATTCTCCTAAAATATTGTGAGCACTGGAAGTACTGTGCTTGGAAGAAAACATTTTCTGACTTTTACCCCTTATAATCTTTTTGAACCTTAACAGTTAACATTACAAGCTGAACGTATTTACCCTGATATTGTAATCGTTGATGAATGCTGATGGCTTTTCCTTTGTTTTTAGATTATCAATGTCTACGATCGGAAATATGAAAGCGCAGCGGCTTTCTGGCCTGACGTACATCGGCGCATAATTATTGGTCTTGTTATATCACAGCTTTTGTTGCTAGGACTGTTGAACACAAAAGGTGCAAGGATGTCAACACCAGCACTAATTGTCCTCCCAGTGTTGACAATATGGTTCTATAGAGTTTGCAAAGGACGCTTTGAATCAGCATTTACCAGATTCCCATTACAGGTAAGTGTTATTAATCGAACAGTGCGAGTATTATGATGTTTATTTAGTTTAGATGCCTGGATATTGACAAGAATTTTTAATGCCCTGGGGATAATACTTAAAAAAGTAGGAAAATTTATATAAAAACCATTTTGATTTTTTGGGTTTATAGGGAGCCACAGTGAAAGATGATGTAGGCAATATTAATTATGAGGCATCGCCATCAAAATCTTTGATAAACTATGCTAGTTTGCTTGATAATCTAAATATGCATTGGGGTCTCTATATATATTATCCGAGAACAGTTTACCTAAATCACAGTAAACTTTTGAAACATGTAGCTTTTGATAGTTGCAGCACTATTGAAATGATAAATGGTTTTTCTTTCCTTGATAAACTTTTTGTGCGTGCGCATGCCTACGCTACTGACTGATCCATGCTTAAGTGGTTCACAAACGATGCCTACGCTACTGACTGATCCATGCTTAAGTGGTTCACAAATTCACCAAATCTTGAAGAGATAATTTTTCTTGTCTTCTAAGCACTTACAATTAAAACAACCCCATATCGTGGGGGTGTGCATGTGTGTTTGAGTTTGGTTTCAGATCAATCTTAACAAATCTATTTGACCTTGTTACACAGGAAGCAATGATGAAGGATACCTTAGAACGGGCGACAGATCCAATGCTGAACATAAGAACTTACCTATGTGATGCTTATTTACATCCAATCTTCAAGGGTGGTGAGGTTTATATTCGGCCTCCTAGTGACGAGGAAGAGGGTGCTCCACTTGTAGCAACGAAGCGATCACAGAGGAGTAGCAAAGTTACCTCTCTTGCCAGTTCAGAAGCTAGTGTATAGTGTTTGTACATGTGAAGAAAATTTTGTTTTCTTAGGTATAATGTTTGTACATGGTTCAGTAATTTGAGTATAAATTTATGTAAGAGGGAAATAAAACTAGAACAACAGTAAATTTTTTGTGGTTTTTATCTTCCATCACCCCCATTGTATATTTGCAACGAAAATATTAGTTCAGAAAGTATCCACCTAGGGAGGACAATTTGATGAAAGGGTGTAATATTTGTTACCGAATGTAGAAATTAATTTGATGATAAAGTAGTCATACGATATTTGTAATAGCATTAAAAAATAAAAAATAATATATGCGAAATAATTTGGATCAAAGAATCAATAACAATCTTGTTAAAAAAAAAAAAAAAATCATTAACAATACACTATTGAGGATGTTGTGCAGGCTAAGATTACCAATTTTTTGCATTTGCATTCAGTTTTTTAAGGGTGAGGGCAATTCCTTCTTAACTTTTCATCATCATGCAGAAGAAACGTCTGCTAATCCCAGGCTTCCATTTTGTTTCCCGAAAGTTGATTCGGAATAGAGAGGCTTCACGTATTTTTATTAATAGATGCAGTTTAGGTTAAACATGGGAACCGGATTGGACTAGGGTGGAGTCTGCTACAATTACAATTCGGCGATTTGAGCAACCTATGTAGAAGAGGCTATGACCTATCTAAATGTGCTCGATGGAAATTTATAGTAACTGAATCTAGTAAGAATCAAATTGAGGAAACATTACAGAGCATTCAACTTATTTGGAGATTGGGACGGGACTTGGCCACGGAAGCTCATAATGGGCTCAAGTGCCATTAGAAGATGGGAGTTCATGAACATGGACTATTGGGTGTTCCATGTCTATCTCAATTGTCATATAATAACTACTTATTTGTAACGGCCATTACACCTGCCCGTTGCAAATAGCTACTTATTTGTAACGGACACTGCCTGTTACAAATAACCTTTTCTATCCGTAACGGCTACATACGTAACGACCGCTGCTCATTACAGATATAGGGTTTTTGCTCGTTATGGATGGCCTTTTTTCCACTAGTGACATTTCACTCCATATAAATAATGTCTCCATATTTTCAACGCAAACACTAATGCTGCAAGCTCTAGATCATGAGTAGGGTAGTTAACTTCATGCTTTTTCAATTGCCTCGATGCATAAGTAATCACCTTCCCATGTTGCATCAAAACACATCCAAACCCATTCTTAGTTGCAACACTATACACATCATAAGAACCACTTCCATCAGGTAAGGTCAACACAGGTGTTGTTGTCAAACTCTTTTTCAAGGCTTGAAATGCTTCTTCACACTTATCACTCCAAATGAACTTAGATTCTTTCTTCATCAACGAAGCCATAGGCCTAGCTATTTTTGAGAAGTCCTTCACAATCCGCCTGTAATACCCCACTAGACCAAGGAAACTTCGAATATCCAACACATTAATAGGTGTAGGACACTCATTCACTGCTTCGATCTTGGCAGGATCTAACTCCATTCCATCTTTGGATATGAAATGTCCTAAAAATGCTACCTTCTCCAACCAAAACTCGTACTTCGAGAATTTGGCATACAATTGGCTAGTCCTTAAAGTAGCTAACACCGCTCTTAGATGCGTGCATGGTCCTCTTTGTTCTTGGAATAAACCAAAATGTCATCAATAAACACCACCACAAATTGGTCTAAGAAAGGTTAAAACGCACGATTCATCAAGTCCATAAAAATTGCAGGCGCATTTGTCAACCCAAAAGGCATTCTGTACTGTAAACTCATAGTGTCCATATCTCGTCCTAAATGCCGTTTTCGGAATGTCCTCTTACGCAATTCGTAGTTGATGATACCTAGATCTCAAATCAATCTTAGAAAACATTGTTGCACCTTTCAACTGGTCAAACGAGTCATCTATCCTAGGCAAAGGGTATTTGTTCTTGATGGTTACTCTGTTAACTCCCTATAATCGATACATAGCCTCATGCTACCATCTTTCTTCTTTACAAATAACACAGGTGCTCCACATGGTGACGCACTTGAATGAATATATCCCTTTTCCAACAAGTCTTGCAATTGATTCTTCAATTCACTCATCTCTGCAGGTGCCATCTTGTATGGTGCCTTAGAGATAGGTGCTATTCCGGGTACTAAGTCTATAGTAAAGTTTGTATTTCTTTTGGGCGGCATTCTCGGAATCTCTTCTGGAAACACATCTAAAAACTCCGTCATCACCTTAATATCCTCAGGTTTAGATGGTTCCTCATACTCCAAGTTTCTCACACTACAGAAATAGCTTGGGTTCCCTTTCTTCATATATTTTGCTAGTTTTAACACAAAAATGATCTCAGTATGCCTAGGTTTTCCATGTCTCCAATGGGTCATGAGTTCTTCTTGAGCCGTTTTCAAGTGCATTTTCGGTGACTGACATCGAATCTCAGCATTGTAGCGACACAACTAATCCATTCCCATAATTATATGAAGGTCTCCTAATTCAAATTCAATCTGGTTGGACAGGAATCTCTTACCCTTAGTCTTTATAGGTACATCTTTATAAACCCTAGTACAATGAGCTACACCCCAAGTTGGAAGTTTTATAGGAATATCTATGTCATCTACAGTTTTCAGACAATTCGATAGTTTTGGAAGCATAACCTTAGAAATGAAAGAATATGTTGCACCAGAATCAAACAAAACTTTAACAAGAACTAAGTTTATAGAAAATGTACCAGTAATAACATCTCTCACCGTGTCGGCCTCACGCAAATACATCACATTAAGCTTCCCTGGTGTTCTACCCTTGACTTGTGTATTACCTCCATTGGTATTCTTATTCCCGTTTTGAAACTCCGCCCCCTTGTTCACTTGATTCCCGTTATTACCTTGACTTCCTTTCTTCTGATTCCAATTCTTTCCACTATCCTTAGATTGATTGTTTCCCTGACCTCCTTTGTTCTTAGAAAAACACTCGTATTTCCTGTGTCCTTACTTGTTGCACAGGTTACAAGTGACCAAGTTACCATCATAATCTCTCCCTGGGTGGTTGTTGGAACATCTCTTATAGTAGTATATCCTCTGGTTACGATCCCCAGGCTGGTTTCTATTTCCCTAAGGAAAATTGCGCTTACCTTGGTTGTTCCTATTGTTCTAGAAGTTATTACCTTGGTGGTTGTTAAACTTCTACTTTTTAAAGTTATTCTGGTTTCCAAATGGTTTAGAGTTAGTCATAGGCTCCTTTATCTTCTCCTTAGCTTCCAACTTAACCTTTTCAGCTTTCTCCTTCAACTCTAATGCATGTGAATGCGCTGCCTTACCATACAACTCATCCAAATTGTCAAACACTTGTCCTAACAACTTCCCTTGTAGAGAAAGAGGCATCCCCTTTGAAACCTTCTAGCTTTTTGCCTATCATTAGCCACAGTATCCTTAGCAAATCTAGATAGCTCTATAAACTTAGTGTAATACTCAATCACCAACATATTCCCCATCTTGAGCTCTAGGAACTCATCAGCTTTCTACTTTTACAAAAACATAGGGTAGAACTTATCCCTCACTTGCTCCTTAAACACATTCCATCCAAAGTTAGGTAATTCTCTCACAATCTGTTCAATCTGCTGCCACCATAAATCTGCCTCACCCCTTAGGTTCTTCCTAATAGGCAGGAGGTTTGCTTTGGGATATCATTAGATCATTGTTATTGTTGTTTCTTCCTCCCATCCTAGACCTCATGAATAAAGAAATGACTACTATTAGGTTGGCTACAACTCTCTTGTAACTAAACAATAACCAAACTACTTGAATCCAAGCATACAAGCAATCATTTGAATTATAGTAGAAGCAACTACTCATTTCTCCTACTAATAATTCAACACATTGTATTGGTTGTCATGTAACCATTTCACTTAAGTAAGCACATTACAAAAACATTTTTGAGTCATCTCCCTTGATACTATTTGTAGGAGTTTATAGGTACTGTGCAGCGGAAAATCATGAATCATATTCATAAAAGTACCTAATCCTAAGAACACATGCATAACACACAAGACACATAATCATACCTTTGAAGCGTGAATTCCACATAGCAATTTGATTGAAAAATCAAGGAGAAAATAGAGCCCCAAGCGTTGCTCCTCTACTTAGTCCACGAGCTTCGAACGAGCCGTCCACCAATACTAGATTGGTCGAGTGATTGAGGAAAACCGCGATCACCACCTTTATTGGACTAACCAACCACCACAAACCACCACACTGGCGCCAAGGGAGGAGGAGAGAGCCGTAAGATAGAGAGGAGTATGAGAGGGGTTGGTCTCGTGTTTGCTAATTAGGATTTTGATCACACTGATCAGATAATTCATACTTCTTAGCAAACCCTAGGCACCTAGTCTATTTATAATCAAATTATAATTAGATTAAGGTTAGGAAGCCCAAAACCCTCAACCTTACTCCATGTGGCCGACCATACTAGAGGATGAGGCCCATCATGGCCTTGTCCTCTCGTGCCCGATCTAGACCCTTTGTGTGACCTTATAGGATCCGTCCAATTGGGCTTTGGGCTATTTTACTAGCCCAAAGATTGTTAGTACCTCTACCTATGATAAAATGACGACCCAAATGTACGAACTTAATTATCTCCATAATTTGATCCATTTATATATCTAGCAATTGCACACGACGAAGACATAAATCCTTCAATCTCCCACTTGTCTGAGACAAGTGTGCAATATTCAAATTCCTTAAGTCAATATGTGTCTATTTGATAATATGATTGCATCTCATGTCGAGAGCATATTAATCTACAAATCGTTTCTTGAAATCTGAGTTAGAATTACAAAACCAAATGATTACTGAGTAATGCATTTGAACGCGGCCACGTATTTTCTGAATTCTCCCTCTTCAAGCGGCCATGACACATTCCCTAATTTAATAGGTAGACTCAATCCAATCTTGTGGCAACCAAGGCTCCCACTCAACTTTTGAAATAACCAGGAAACACACTTTATAATCTTCAGTTACGGGCAGACGTTTGAGTGTACCACAGTTAAATCAATCATTGAATGAAATCAATGTTCCACTCATGTCAAAGGAATCCACTAATATATCCGGAAGCTCTATACTTGAACTTCAAAGTAGGTCAATAGTTCGATTATGCATCATTCATGCATATCCAAGTGATTGACCGAGCTTCTCTATGCCCCTATAGCCCATGAAACTGAGCTATCCAATCAATCTTACATGCTAGTCCATTTATTGAAATCATTTATGTCCACTTTAATGATTTCGAACTAGGAACTGGAATAATATATGGATTTTGTTCACCTATAGGGTTTCATTCACCAGGTCATTAAATAATCAACCTGATGAGCCCATCAATCCATAATTATTTTGGACATTTTATTTAATTTCCAAAACCATAATTAAATAAGAGAAATGAAATTTCTATTTTAAACATAATTATGCAAGTATATGCATTCCTTATGTAATATGTTTTCTCAAAACATATACAACTCGAATTACATAACTTGCTTCAATCCAAGTTTTTAATATGACTCTCATATCTTAGTCTATGGAAGGGGTTTAATGATTTCTCACTCATAATAAAACTTTGCAGATCACAACATTCCGCTTGTCATTGATCTCATAAATATGGTGATATCTCATATCTATTTGTTTCGATTTGTGATGTGACCCTGATTCCTTTGTTTTGGCAAAGGTGTCCTTTTAGTCACAAGACAATTTGATCCAAACTTCCTCCTTAACTACTCTTACTGTAGCTAAATCACATATTCTGACAATGAGTAGGCAACAGTATTCTGCTTTGAACTCTTTCAAGATTACTGTCCTTCTTCATACAGACATGAATGTGCATCCAAATCAACATCTAGAGTCATCTTGCCTGTTTGGTAAACTTGCACCCGTATAACCTTTTGACAACTTATTCACTTTTAATATCATTAGCTAGAAAAATTCCTTTAGTCCCTCTCAAGTACTTAAGGATTTTGTCTTTGCAACTTTCAGTATGCTTATTCTGAATTTACTTGAAACTTGTTACACATGCACTAGTCATATGTAACATTTTGCTTTGTACATATCATGACACATATAATGGACCTTTTTGCAAAAGCATAAGGTACACTATCCATACAACTCAACTCAATTAGCTTTTGAAAGCACTGAGTTTTACTGAGAATACTACCATGAAACATGGGAAAACATCCTCTCTTAGAGTCTTGCTTCATGAACTTGTCGAGATCCTTATCATCATAAGTCTCTCGATGTTGTCCAATCATTCTTCAAGATTCACTTCATGGATCCTAATTCCCAATATGTACTCAACATCTCTTAGTCTTTCATATAGAAACAACTCTCTAACCACTGCTTGACTTATTCAAGCATTGATATGTCATTTCATATGAGTTGTATGCTATCTACATACATGACCAAGAAGACCAATTGCTCCCACTAAACTTCTTGTCTCTACAAGATTCCTTTTCGTTTTGAGGAAATCAAACTGTTTGATTGCCTAATCGAAATGAATGTTGCAACTCCCTTATGCTTACTTCAATCCATTAAATGAATTTCTGAAGTTTGCAAAACTTTTTGTGAATTTTGGATTTCAAAATTCTTAGGTTGTATCATATACATACCATCCACCAAGAACATTTCATGAAGGTGATTTTGTTCTCCATTGCTAAACTTCGTAATCGAAATCAGCAATCACTAGAAGAATCCGAATAGGCTTACACATCTAATAGATTTTTACCCTATTTGTAAGACTATCATGGACTAATACATCTTTACAGACATGGAGTCCATACTGGATTTCTTGGCTTTAAGCCATTTCTTGAGTTAGCACTTATCCAAAGCTTGCTTGTAGGGCATGGGTTCTAACCATTCCAATAGGAAAATTTTAGAATCCACCTTTTCTCAAGATTTTAACAAACTGTTTGTTTTGATCCAAAGTAACCTACAATAAGTATGAGCAACAATACAATTATTCTCTTCAACTCTTTGAAGCCTTTCATTCAAGTTGGGACGATAGAATCCTCGCTAGTGGAATTAGCTTGCTTCGACACATGGTTTATCAAATTAACTGATTTCATATGCCTTCGTCTCTGATGTGATGTTATTCACATCCTTTTTTTGCTCGTCTCGAATCTCATCGAGATCTAACTTTACTCCCACTTGGCTTTGTAGGAAGAGATTTCTTTCTATAAAGACACTATCGCGAGCAACAAACACTATGTTTCTACGCGATTATAGGAATCATACCTCTTAGTTTCCATGAGAAAACCCATGAAGAACTATTTGTCTGATTTAGGGTGCATTATGTCATCTTTGTAAACATTTTACATTGATTTCATAACCCTTAATCCTGTTTTGAAAAGATAACTTTTGGAACATTTCCAAATCATAACTCTTATGACATCTTTTCTACTGCTTTGGTTAAGTTTCCTGTTTAGTATATTCGCAATTGCATATCCTCAAGCGATATTTGTAAATCATTAAAGCTAAGCTAGGATCGAACCATGGAAAGCAAAGTTTGATTCCTTCTTTATAAACATACATTGTAATAGTAATGTTTCTGGATTGTGAACTAATTCAACAATTCCTTTAGATGATCATTCCTTTCAAGTTATTTATCACAACAATCATATTGTAGTGTTATATTGTTTATCTCAAATTGATTTTACATTTCATTTGGAATTTTGAACATTTCAGTGATTCCAAGCTTTACTTCATTAAGTAATTATCGATATATTTACTTAAATCGTTAGTAAAAGCAATGAAATAGTTAAATCTTTTGCTAATTCTTGAACTTATGGTCCACGCACATCATATGTATGAGTTCCAAAAGGTCATTTTAGCTCCTTTACCCTTTCAAATAAAAGGCAACTTGGTCATCTTACCTTATCAAGCATGACTTCTAATTCTCAAGTGATTCAATCATATAAGAATAAGAGTCCACCCAATATAACTTTGGATGTGAAAAATGGTTTATGTGACCTAATCTTATTTTGTTATAAGTAAGTCTACTTTAAATCATCTAATTTTGCTTTTGTGATCTACTTATATCAATGTCATAAAACAAATTTAACTTGTATCTAGCAAAATGAAAACAATTTATTACCTTGGTCATGGGTCAACACTTGTCCAAGCCAAGTAAAAACAATTCAATATTCAAACAAGAAAATCGAAATATTGTCTCATTAAAACTGGAAATTGTTCTAAAATCATCATAAAAATTCAGAAATTAAAACTATGAAGCTATCTCTGGCCACTCAAACACTTCTAGTTCACCTTCGAGCTCTATTCCATGCTAGCCTCACTTCTTTGCAGCTTCTGCACAACATTAATAATGTTAAGCACTGCAACTTGGTATCACATACCTAAGTGAAAGTTTAAATGTTTATAACATAATACCTGAGGTTGATGCTCCATTCTTCTTGAGGAAGTCAAGGTATTTCTGGCAATTGCGTTTCCAATGCCCCTTCTTATTGCAGTAAAAACATTCACTTTCACTTGCAGCTTTGGGTTTTGGATTTGCCTTAGGCTTCTCAGGAGCCTTGGCAACTTGCTTGCCCTTGCTCTTGGCACTAGACTTTTCCCCTTCTTCTTGAACCCATTTCCCTTTTGAATCATACGAACTTCCTTCTTAGGTTCCTTAGGGATTTGCTTTTCAGCACTAACCAGCATTGCGTGCAATTGATTCATAGTCTTTGCAGTCGCAGTCATGTTAAAATTCATGATAAACTAGTTAAAACTTTCTGGAAGTGAGTGGAGAATGATGTTTGTTGCCATCTCATCACTGTATGGGTTCCCCAGTTTCTCCATACTTTGAATAAGGCCGATCATTTTGAAAACATGATCATGAACTGTGGCACCCTTCTCCATCCTACAATCTAGAATCTCACGATGAAGCTCGTACCTTTCAACTCTTGATTGTTTCTTAAACAAGGCTTTGAGTTCTTGCATGATTGTGTACGCATCCTGATCCTCAAAACGCTTTTGAAGACTAGGTTCCATGGTAGCAATCATCAAGCAAGTGATAGGCACAGCTCTATCATGAGCTTCCTTGTGCCTTTTGACTTCTGCCGAAGTCTGGCAATGGGGTGTCAATGACATCCTCTCTACCTTCAGGTTTCAGAACGAGCCTTAGCATTCTTTCCCAAGTGGAAAAGTTTTCTCCTGTCAACCTATCCTTCTCAAGGAATGGTTGAAGATTGTAAATGTTGTTGTCATTGTGATTACGGCTAACCATCTATGTCAAAATAAGGAAAAGTTTAATAATTATGTTTAATTTAACATTAAAGTACCATATACGAATCAATTAGGTAACTTTAAAGCACTTTATTCAATATTAATTGATCTCAATTGAATTTTAAGTGATTCCAAGATCCTTTATTTGTGTAATAGTTGACCGGACTGAGGCCCTACCATCAATCATTACATTTTCAAGGTGAGTAAACTCTTTATTGATTACGACTCTTGTAACTCTTGGTTGAATAATTAACCATCACATGCTTAATCATTACCCTTTGCTTCAAGGTTCTAAACGCTTTAGGTAACCTTGTTGAGTATAATCAATTAAATATGTAGAACGTGATCTACCCCAAATTACCCAAGATAACAAGTGACACTTTGCTGAGGCCGACCCATCACTCACGATCGAAGGATTATTGGGTATCTAATTGGAAAAGCAATCTCAATATTACTGGGACCTAGATTCATTTATGTTGTGATTATTTAGTGAACTCTAGCGCATCATTAATCAACATAAATAAAATCTAACATGCATAATCTACTAATGTAATAAAACATGACATAGTATGGCCCCTTAGTCCTAAGAAAACTAGAAATGAAAAGCTCCCACTTGAATCATCATGGATCTCCATCCACCTTGCTCCTTTGGGCCTTCACTTCATGAGCTTCTATGGACTAACACTATTTAAATAACTAATCTATTTACTTTAAATAAAAGTTATAAAAATACCTTAACGGTACGCAGACCGTATTTAGATTACCAAAATACATCACGATGCGCAGATTGTATTTTAGAATCTATGGGCCATACTAGTCTATATATAGCAACATAATATCATACATTATAAAAGTGCCATATAATAAATCATTCAACATCCTTGTCTAAAATACAACATCGAATGGTTCATAATTAAGGCAACGCATTTCCTAAAATATCATATATTTTAAATCATAATTAGATAATATCATATATTATTCATGACCAATCATAAAATATCATATATTTTAATTTAGGCATGAGATAGAATCAAATCTTATTTTAATCCAGAAAGATAAATCATATTCAATCTTCCATGATTATCCTAACAAATTTAGGAGATTCTATCCTAATTATTAGCCAATCAAATAATTTTAAAATCAATTATCCTAATCTAATTATGGGATAATCACATTATTTAAATCAATTATTATTCTTTTGGAATATGCTCAGAATATCCTAATGAATCTTATCCAAAATTAACCACTTTAATCATGGATAATTACTAATTTAACAACTTTAAATATGGATAATATCAAATATAACAACTTTTGAATATTTGATTTTATCCTAAAACAAAAGATTTTTTCCAAAATAAAACCGATTTTATCCCAAAATAATTTTGTAATTATCTTGAAATATTTTTCCAAAAACAGAATTTTTTTTTTAAAACCATGCACCACCACGTCGGCCACCATGGTTGGCTAGCCGAAGCTAGCCACGGTGGCTGGCTGCCAACAGCAGCCACTACCGCAAGGGCAGCAGCGTGGCAGTAGCACTGGCAGCCGTGCAACGCTTCCAGCTGCTGCCCACAGCCACCACCGACCTCCGCCCTCCCTTCCCCTCCCTCTTGGGCTGCCACCAGGTCGGCAACCGCCGTGGCTGCGCCACCCAGCCGCGGCTGCCGGCCTTAAAACTATTTTTTTTTGGTTTTTAATTTAATTAAAATAACTTTTATAAAAAATAAATTAAATCAGTCCAAGTTTTAAAATTAAATCACATTTAACTTTAAAAATTAGGATTTATCATAAAATTAATCCCAATTTAATTCTAACTCTTAAAATTAAATCGATGATCATACACAAAACATTTTTATGCATAAATCAATCCGATTAAAATTATGAAGCATAAAACAAATCGAATTAAATCAAAAATCAAGCACAAAAATCATACTTTAGGGCTAGGATTTTCGAAAATTCGAAAATTAGGGTTCTAGGGTTCAAAAATTTCGAATGATCTAGGGCTTAATTCGGTCCTCTTCATGGCTATTTTGAGCATAATTAAATCACATTTAATCAATTCTAAAAGTTTAATCACATTAAATATAATAATTGAACCATAATTAAATTAATTTCTCCCTCTTAATTGATTATAAAATTAACATGAACATCAAATTAATCGTATTAATATGATCAAGCGCGTTCATGCAAGAGGCTAACTAATACCACTGTAGGAGTTTATAGGTACTACGCAGCGGAAAATCATGAATCATATTCATAAAAGTACCTAATCCCAAGAACACATGCATAACACACAAGACACATAATCATACCTTTGAAGCGTGAATTCCACATAGCAATTTGATTGACAAATCAAGGAGAAAATAGAGCCCCAAACGTTTCCCCTCTACTTAGTCCACGAGCTTCGAACGAGCCGTCCACCAATACTAGATTGGTCGAGTGATTGAGGAAAACCGCGATCACCACCTTTATTGGACTAACCGACCACCACGAACCACCACACTGGCGCCAAGGGAGGAGGAGAGAGCCGTGAGATAGAGAGGAGTATGAGAGGGGTTGGTCTCGTGTTTGCTAATTAGGGTTTTGATCACACTGATCAGATAATTCATACTTCTTAGCAAACCTTAGGCACCTAGTCTATTTATAACATGTCTGAGTCAGAACCTGAGTAAAGTTATGAAAGTCAAAGTGAACCTATGGAGCAAGATAATGTGTCTGGAGATTCTTCATGTGAAGTTATTTCTATTCCAAATCCTCCAAGTCCTCCAGTAATTATTAACTTAGAATCTGATGAATCTGACGAAGACCCTAAGGAAGATGATGATGATGACGATGGTGGCAATGATGGTGATAATAGGAGTGATCCTGAGTATAATCCAAAGAAGTATAAGGAGATCAGAGATAAAATTGACAATGTCAACATTTGAAGATTTTAGACAAACCTTCCTTTAGTGTTTTGAGTATTTATTCTTTATTTACAGTTAAAATTTAATAAAGTACTGCATGAGTAATAAGTAACAAAGCTACATTGGGATATTCCAAACATTTCTTTTCAATATTTCAATAAAGTATTATTATTTATTTTCAAATTCATTTCCATTTCTTTGAATAATCTTATGAAATGTTATTTATTACTATTACTATCTGTAAATAGTGAAGGATTTATGTGCAATTACTAGATATATAAATGGATCAAATTATGGAGATAATTAAGTTCGTACATTTGGGTCGTCGTTTTATCATAGGTAGAGGTACTAACGATCTTTGGGCTAGTAAAATAGCCCAAAGCCCAATTGGACGGATCCTATAAGGTCACACAAAGGGTCTAGATCGGGCACGAGAGGGCAAGGCCCATGATGGGCCTCATCCTCCTGTATGGCCGGCCACATGGAGTAAGGTTAAGGGTTTTGGGCTTCCTAACCTTAGTCTAATTATAATGTGATGATCCTCATTTTCTAAAGAATAGTAGGGTGCATTTTGATGTGGAACTGGATCACCAAAGTTATGGCAAGGAAGAGGGCGAGAAGCATATTGAGGGTTAAGATGAATAAATTCTTTGTGAGCAATGTAACGATATAAGTATCTCCAATCCGTTCCCCACTAACCATTAAAGTCCTTATACCAAGGTATAGTTAGCTACACCATTAGGCAAATGAAAATCACGAAAGCGACTCTTAATAGCTTCATAGGGTGAATAGTCAGGCAAACAGTGAACAATCATAGCTGAGACATAATCTGGTTGATCTAGATGACACTCTCCAAACACATCAGATCTATAAGTACAGTAATACTGAATCCTACGAATATAATTTCGGCCCACACATGCTCATAGTCCTTCTTTACTATAGTACCCATGGAAGAGAATCTACTAGGTAAATCAAACATCCTGCAAGGTATTTTTGGGTTATGACTCAATAAAAAAAAATATTTATTTTATCAAATATATAGTTCTTTGCAAAAATTTAAGTTTGGTGTTCAATCATACAATTTAAGTTGCCACACATATGCATGCTTTCACGTAGATACAAAATTATCATTCAGCATGTTTTGAACACCTCATATAAATAAAATATACACATAGGAAGACATACAATTCTAACCTATATGCCCATTCTTTCCTACCCAATCTCACCGCATACTTTTAAAAGCAATTAACACATAATTATATATCTTAATTCCTTTGCATACCTGCACACAAAAAAATTTATTGTTTTAAAAAAGTTTTGAACTTTATTTTTGAAAATATTTGTTTGAACAATTTTAAAAAAATTCGGACCCCTTTGATTTATAAATTTTTTTTGGCCCTCATTACCTAAAAAAATACGGACCAATTAAATAAAATAAGAAAAGATTTTCGGCCCTTAAAAAAAAATTCGGACCTCTTAACAAAAAAATTCAAACTTGTTTAAATAAGCACTTGGCCTAGCTTTAAAAACATAGGTACTGTTTAGGGTAAAAGTACACTAGACACGTGGCCCAATTAGAGAGGGACACGTGTCAATCTTGGGTGGGTCCAACGTGGACCACTCCTCAGATGACAAATGGAATGACGGCCTTCAGGGCCTAATTCCCAAGAACGCCGCAAAACGGCGTAGCCCATTAGGTCATCCTGACCTAATGAAGGGCACGTTTTCCAATGACCCTATAAATAGGGAGATTTCCCCCATTTTTGGGACACGTTCATTTATTATAACATACTTACATTCTCTCACATCAGAGAAAACACCTGATCTCGAAATCTGAGAAGATCTCACTTTTACCTTTTTTCGCACCTTTTCATCTCCTACGACCAATACTAACTTGATCGTCGAAGGCGGAGCTCTTATCAATCGGAGTCTTCGTGTTTTGTAGATACAGATCGCGCCGGACCAGTCTTGGTGATGTAACTATCCTGAGGGACCAGAAAACACCCAAAACATTTGGCGATGTTTGTGGGGAGAGTACCTCTAAGATGGTTCAAGAGTCTGTACCGCCGCCTGAACCTAACCGACTTGGAGCCAAGGGGGTGGTCTATTCAGACCATGATACGGACATCGACTGTGAAGTCGAAACCCATGTGGCCCCTGATGGGTCACTCATCTCTAAGAGCACCCGTCCTAGGGATAAATTAGAACGGAGCAGCTGAAGCTGGTCCTAGTAAATCTACTGGACCACCGCCTAGGGAAACTCAGACGGCAAGAGGTTAGGCTCCAATCACCCGAGATGAGCTCATGAAATTCATGACAAGTTTCAACGGTGAAATCAAGGACCTGATCAACAAAAGGACGGTTGGCTCTAGCAAGGGTTAGTCGGCCAAGAAGACTCATCAAGCTGAAAGGAGAAAGCCAGTCAAAGACAGACAACCTACTCCACATCCAAAGGAGAAAGCCACGTCTGCCATTGACTGGTCTAAGATCCTTCTGCCTCAGACGGGCAAAAGGAAAGTCATCCGGGCTGTTCAGCAGGATGGCAGCAAGAAAACTTTCTCCGATGCTTGACACATCATCGAGCATAATCGGAGCCATCAGCTATCTGAGTCAGCCTCTACATCGAGCTCCCTAGACAGCTTCAAAAATACTTCAGTAATGAATTCACAATCCTTGCATGGGAGTCAGACAGGCGACAAGTCCGTCCATACTGGCCCTCAGATGTTTGGGTCAGCCCCGTATGTGCCTCAGATGCCATACGGCAATATGCCCCACCATTCATGTAGCCGACTCTCTTTGGAGGTCAGGCGGCATACAATGTCTATGTAATACCCCGGAAATTCCCTTAATTTAAATTACTCTTTTTATTTAATTAAAACTATTTTAAGGAAATAACCAAAATATTACTGCCACCGTGATAATGACTAAGACTATTTTTTCAAAGTCACACAGCGAAAGTCTAAAATAAAAACAAACATTTAAAAATAAAACTTGAGTTCACAACCTCAAAACAAATAAAGTTATTAAATCACAAGTTGGAACCATTCCAAACATGGCCCTTTTAAAATCCAACTTTAATCAACACATAAGGTTAGTCCATAATATAATAATTCAAAACATAAAACTAGGAAAGCATAATAAGTAACTCTCGGCACTCATTCCTGTCATGCTCTTCATGCTTCAAGTACCTGTCACTTCCCCTTTATTTCAACCCTCTACTCACCATATAAATGGGTCATAGTAGGGCCAACCAAAGGAAAGCCAAACACAAACACAAAAGTACGAATCAGCAAAAGCCGAGTACATATGCACCACACTAACATGAATATCCTATCAATAAGAATAGTAATAAAACATGCTTGCCATACAATCACAGTTAACTCACCTTTGACTCATAACTAGCAATATTAATTATTAATTAATATCTTTTGGATTACGCATCGAACGAGTTTCCTTCCTTAAAAATATAGCCTAATAAAAATGGAGCTTCCAACCAGAGAGCTACCCCAATTGGCACTTACTATGTCACACCTTGGTGATGGAATTCTAGTGTATAAATAATAATAGTAATAAAAGAAAGTACAGCGTCCTGTACCCCTTTAGAAGCTATGGTTAAATATAAAACCCCATAACTCCCCCCATATGTTCATATTCAAGGTATATACGTTCCAAGAGTTTTGGTACGTATCCTCTTACACTTTACGTGATTTACCAGTTTAACATGTGAAGACTCCAACCAATCATCAAGAATAAACATAGCAACGAACATTCAATACATGCTTCCAATTCATTCTTGAATTAATTAGTGAACACATACTATTTATTTTAATTAAGGTTCCTTGCCTAGTCTTGTGCACAAAATTGCACGATTACTACCTTGGTGCATAGAATGCACTAATAAAATTTCTTGACTCGATCTTGAACGAGGGATTAAGTAGTGTCGTTAGGTCTACTAACCCTAATCAAATTAGAAATTTATAATCCTAAACTACCCTAATACGAGTATAGGGGTAAGTAAAGGGTCGAACCCAAAAGGACTAAGTGTATCAATCTATGCTAATTAGACTACTAGGAAAGCTTGTGAGATAGAAAGAGGTTAAACTAAACACAACTAAGGACAAATAACTAAAACTAGGGAAAGTGGAATCCAATTACATCAATACGTTCAATAACATCAAACAATTAGATGAAAATGACCTCGATTAGGAACAATCAACACATTTAACTCACTCTCGCACAATTAAACATGTTAATTATCCTACTAAACTAATTCACTCTCGTGCAACTAGCCTAGCAAAGGTATGGAGGAATTTAGGGCTCTCAAACAACTCACTTTCGCACAATTGATTGAAAACACAATTAAAAACATAGAATCAATTAGCTAGAAAGATTCTAATCCATTTAAGCATCATCCATACACAATAATCAAGAAACAATTTCATACTAATCACAATCAATCATTAAATTAATTAACATAACCTTCATCCATTTCCCTAGAACAAAACCTAAACTAACATGATGAACAAAAACAAGGAAAACAAGGTAAAATAATAATAAAAGCAAGAATCAAATAACTAAACTAATTAATCTACTCAAAACAACAAATAAATATGCAAAAACAATAATAAATGAAAGCAATAAAGGTGAGAGAAAGTTAGGAAGACTCATTGAATTTATGAGAGGAAAAATCCACAAATTTGCTTCTTCAAAATCCCAAATAATCCATGAAAAATCCAAGCTTTCTCTCTCTAAACTAATCTAACCCTAAGAGAGAGAAAATAAAAGAGCTAAACTACTCTAATCTAATCTAGGGTGGAATTAAAATGTTGATTGAAGGTTAAGAGAGAATAACCCCAAAGGGGGTATTTATAATACAAGCTAAAAAAATAAAATAAAAGAGAAGAGAAAATAACTAGACTAAAACAAATAAAATAACTAAACTAAAAACCAAAAAGAAACAAAACTAAAAATAAAATAAAATAAAAGGAAAATAAAAAGGAAAAATGCAAAACCCAAAATCCCCAAAATTATATCAGACCCCGATTCCACTTCCTCCTCCAAACTTGGCTGCTCTCGTCTCCATTGAAGCGCATCATCAACGGCTCAAATTAAAACACCATCGTCACCGACATCTTCATCAACCAGCAGTCAATCAAGGCCGTTCAATTTTCATTAAAACTCGCGTGAGAAGCTCGTGATTGAACCCACAATTGCGCGCCCGCACAGACATCGCAAAGAAGTCGCGCAAATGCTACTGTATCATTCTGTTTTGGACTCCAATTTGTGCGCCTTCTGACAGAGCTGCGCGGCCGCGGAGGTCTGGGTTGCTGCAATTTCAAATTCGGGGCAATTGATTGCGGTTTGGTGATGCTTTGAGTTGCGGTGGCTGGAGCAGAGGAATTGCGAAGGGCGTTGGTGGCTGCTGTAGATTGGTGCGGTGGTTGATGGAGAAGAATTGGTGGTGGTTTGGTTGGAGTTGCTGTTATTGCGGTGGTGGGTTGATGGTGTTGTTGATGTTGTGTTCGCTGCTGGTGTGTGGGATTGCGTGGCTGGTGGTGTGTGTGGTGTTTGATTGAGGGAGGTACGGATTGGTGGTTGTGATGGCTGGTGTGGTTGTGTTGTTGGGGTTTGCAGGTGGTGAGGGAGTGAGTGGTGGTTGGAGATGCTGGGGGTTTGCTGCTGTTGCTGTTGTTGGTGGTTGTTGCGGGGGTGATTGGTGTATTGGAGGTGAGTGGTGGCTGCTGTTTTGTGTGGTGAAGGGGGCAGCGTGGGTGTTGGTATTATTGGCGTTGGCTGATGGTGTTGTGGTTGTGTGAAGAGCTGGGAGCAGGGGAATTGGTGAACTGAGGGAGCAGGGGGATTGAGGAGAGTTGTGCTGCGTGTTGTGGTGTAGGGTAAGGTGAGGTGTGGTGATGGTTAAGGCTGGCAGCAAGGGAAGAGCAGCAGCTTGTGCCTCGGACCTCGGACAAGAATAACTTGACACTCGAACCTCAATCCGAACGCAAACCTACACACCCAAAGAAAACCGAGGAGAGGATCGGGACATAAAATAAAATAAATAAAATAGAAATAAATAAAATGAAAATAAATAAAGGACGAAATAAAATAAAACCAAGACAAATAAAATAAAATAAATAAAATAGAAATAAAATAGAAAATAAGGGACATAAAACTAAACTAAAAAAATAATTAAAACTACGCAAGCAAATAAAATAAAATAAAATACGAAAATAAACTAAAACTAATAAAATAAAGAAAATAAACTAAAACGCTCCAAAAATACTCAAAATAAATATAAAAGACGAGAATAATAAAATAATAGAAATAAAGGATAAAAAGGGTGAAATTATTGGAAAATAAGCCGGAATACGACTCAATAAACACCCTAAAAGTGATATAAAAGTCACTTATCAGATCTCAACTTACTTGAGTGAGCAAATAAATGAACTAACTTCCTTGACTCAACCAATAAATAATAGGTAAGAATAAAATTCATGAATCATGTTCAATAATTCTAAATATAACTCTTTAAAACATACATAAGCCTTGCTTATTAATTTCATGCTTCCTTGATACTAAAAAAAAACATACTTCCATGATTCACATATATTCAACTTATATCATGCTTCGAATATCATATTCACATGCTTGCATAATTATTCATGTTCAACCAACATCAATTCCAAGAATATAATCAACTAAGCATGCTACTAATTCATCACTACAAACACAATTCACAATCCTAGCATGATACTACGCATACACAAATATTCTTGTGCACGTACGTACCTTGAATAATGCCTAAAATCAGCCACACTTGCTAGAAATCACCTAGCTCGAAACTTGCTACAATTAAAAATTCATAACTATAATTAATCCACTATTCTCACAAATTTCCAGCAACTATAACACTATGTAAACCATACTAATTAACCCGTTTTAATGACACAAAAGCCATAAAACCTTTTCTTAATTTAAGTAGGTACTTCAAATCCTTTCAAAAACACTTGATTTTTATGACTTAAATAAAATTTCAGCATACTTATTTAATATAAAACATCACTTTTAGACTAGGAAATCATATATAAATCATTAAATCCTTTTTTCCTTTTTATAGGTAATCAAACCATAACTCAATAATTAAAAAGTAGTGTGTTAATTTTCAGCATTAAATTGAAGGCTTTAAACACGTCAAAAACATGATTAGACCATGAATTAATCAAGAACAACAACCTAGCCTCAATCCCTATCCAATTATACAAAATTCCCAATTTCTAGGGTTTGTAATTTGGGGTTTTTAATTAAATAAAATCTGAAATTTTTAACAATAAATTAGCAACACCAAAATCCGAAAATCAACACCAAAACATAATTAAAAATCATGCCTTTAATACAATAAACCAATAGAATAAATTTTAGGATTAAAGAAGTTTTTTTTTTAATAAATATGTGAACAAACCGAAATAAAAGAAGAGAGAGAGAAGGGTGGCGCCGGCCGGCTGGACTGCCAAAGCCGGTGGTCGCCAGTGGTGGTGGTGGTGGTGCCGGTGGCCGGCTGTGCCAAAAAGAGGGAGAAGGAGAGAGAGAGTGCGTGGGTTTTAAAGAGAAGAAAAATAAAGGAAAAAGGAGAGAGAGAAAATAAAGAGAAAACCTTTGAATTTTATTGTGAAATTTGACAATCATGAACTTGTGTGGAAAAATCTTGAGGTTTAAAGGTATATATACTCTCTTTTTAAAATTAAAACTCATATTTACAACTTTACCATTACTAATTCCTAATCCCTTACAAATTCTCCCTTTGGGCCAACTTATTGGACCCCCAAATTCCCAATAAGTTGGTCTACCCTTTTAAATAAGATTGACCCAATCAAAAATACTTTTGTTGCCTCAATTCATGATCCATTTTATTTACACACACTTATAATTCATTTAAATAAATAATTTTCTTTTTAATAAATAATTTCATTTTAATAAATAAAATAATTAATTTATATATATATAAAAAAAATAATAAAAATACGGAGTATTACAGTCCAGCCTCTAGATTGGCAGCTCCGACTGCTCAGACTTGGTGAACAAACCTCTGCGTTCACTAGGGAAATAATCGAGGCGGCACAGCCAGTCAAGGTTAAGAATGTCTTGGTTGGTGCCTATGATGGTACCACCAACCCTGAGGATCACCTCATGGCCTACACCAACCTTATGCACATGCAGGGGTTGGATTCAAGAGGCTTGCCTTCTTGTTTGCTTCAAACTTCTCGATGAACATCCCTGCCAAGAAAACAAGTCTCGACTTGAGCACCATACGGCAGGGAGAGAGAGAAGGCCTTCGCTCCTACATCAAGCGGTTCAATCGGGTGAGAATCTAGATTCAAGGGTCGTCTAACGAAGTAGCCTACACGGAATTCTTTAAGGGTCTGAAGGACGGGTCAACCTTTATGTTTGACCTCATCAAGAAGAGGGTCTTCACCCTCCAAGAGGGGTTGATGGAGGTGGAGAGCTTTATTCAAGACACCGACCTCTACTCATCAAGTAATCAGTCAGACTCTAAAAAGGCTGACAAACAAAAGGAGAGTCGGTCTGCTCAGCCTGCTTAGAAAAGCTGAAGAGAGCAAAAAGAGAAAAGAAGTCTAGGCGGTTGATGAAACTGATCAGCCGACCCAAAAGAAAAAGAGAGAATTTAAACCGTACGTCCCAAGGTACGAGTTTAATAAAGACTGCTACTCCATCATCATGGAGATAAATGACCGACTGACCATTGAGAAGTCGAATCCAATGAAGAGTTCCATCCAGTCACGGAACAAAATAAATACTACCACTTCCATGAGGAGGTTGGCCATGACACCAATGACTACTATAGCCTCAAGCGGATGTTGGACCGTCTTGCTGACAAGGGGGTGTTGAAATCTTACATCTTGAAGTCCAAAGAGACTATCAAGACGAATCCTGGACAGTCATCCAAGACTGCCCAGCCTGCTAGTAGTTCTGACACTGACAAAGAGCCGATCTACACCATAGCTGGTGGATTCGCGGGTGGTGGCTCGACCATCCGGGGCACCAAGGATCATCTGAAAAAGTTGATCCATGATGTTGATGAGGGCAGGCGTCTGCCAGCGATACCTTCCCAGACGTCCTTATCACTGATAGGCACCCGACCGCATGATGACCCGGTTGTCATTGAATGTAAGGTCGCTAACCAGCTGGTTGGTCGGATCCTTATAGACACGGGTAGCTCCTCTGACCTCATCAGCTATAAGTGCTTGAAAAAACTCTAGTACAAGCCCAACAGCATGCACCCGGTCACCCATCCCTTAGTTGGATTTGGAGGTGGAGTGGTGTACCTAGTCGGCAGGATTAACTTACCCATCTGGTTAGGGGAGAAAGGGAAGGACGCCACCTGGTTGCCAAGTTCTTGGTCGTTGAGGAGTTGACTGCCTATAACATCATTTTGGGCCGTCCAACTTTGAACGAATCCAAGGCGGTTATCATCCCGTCCCTCATGCTGCTGAAATATGAAAAGGGATGATGGTTCTGTTGGCTCCCTAAGCGGGGATCAGAAGACGGCTCGAGAGTGTTACCTCTCAGACGTCAAGCCGACTATGGCCGTAGTCGTCCAGGGAGAGGTGCCAATAGACCTTGACGATGTCACGGATCCCGACCCAGCCCCGCCAGCAGCCGGAAAGAAAAGAAAAGTTGACCAACTGGTGGAGGTGAATAAGGAGATGAAATAGAAATCACTGACCGGGGAACGGTCAGATGAACTCCGTCCCCAGCCGGTTGGTGATCCCATTGATATTCATCTGGTTGACAGCCTTCCAGAGCGAACTGTTAAGGTGGGGACAGTTGCTTTTGAAAAGTTGGGTGCAAACTTGCACCTTATGCTGAAGGAATTCAAAGACATCTTTGCCTTTGAAATGGAAGATATGCCAGGTATTAGCCCGGATATCGCTGTCCACAAACTCGCCGTTGATCTTAAAAAGAAGCCCATTCGGTAAAAGAAAATAAATCACGGCGATGAGAGAATTCAGGCAGCAGCTGCCGAGGTCAAAAAGCTGTTAGACGCTGGGTTCATTCGGCCATGTAACTTCCCTGATTGGATGGCAAACGTTTTTCTTGTAAAGAAGCCGAATGGTACCTGGCGCATGTGTGTAGACTGCACTGACTTGAACAAGGCATGTGCAAAGGACAATTACCCGCTTCCAAAGATCGACAGCCTGGCCGACTCTACAGCCGGGCATGCCTTAATGAATTTTATGGAAGCCTACTCAGGTTTCCATTCCCCTATGGAAAAAAGATCAAGAGAAGACGGCTTTTGTCACTGATCCGGGGTTATTCTGCTATACTATGATGCCGTTTGGCTTGAAGAATGCGCCTGCTACTTTCCAACGAAAGATTAATACTATCTTCATTAATCAGATTGAAAGGAATGTGGCGACGTACATTGATGACATGATAGTCAAATCCAAGCATCAGGCGGATCATCTTGCTGACCACCTAGAAACCTTCACCACATTCATGCGGCACAAGGTCATGATCAATCCCAAGAAATGTGTCTTTGGTGTTGAGTTTGGGAAGTTTCTCGGATTTTTAATTGATCAAAAGGAATAGAGGCCAACCAAGAAAAGATACAGGCGGTGATTGACAAGAAGTCACCCCGTACTGTAAGGGAAGTTCAGAAACTTACCGGTTGTCTGGCGGCTTTGGGGAGATTCCTTAGCCGGTCGGTGACAAGTGCCTCTATTTCTTCCAAGCGATCAGAAAGAAGACAAGGTTTGAATGGGGGGATGATGCTGAGGCGGCCTTTCAAAAATTGAAAGAACATTTACACTCTTTGCTAAGGCTTGTTAGCCCTCTGCCCAAAGAGACGCTTTACATGTATTTAGCCGTCTCAGATCATGCCCTTAGTGCAGTTCTCCTTGCTGAGAGAGACGGCATTCAGCTCCCAGTCTATTTCATTAGCCATGTGCTCAGAAATGCTGAACTACGGTACCCCATGGTTGAAAATTTTGGCCTTGCCCTTTACATGGCTGTCAAGAAGTTGAAACCTTACTTCCTGGCACATCCGGTTGTTGTTTGCACAGACCAACCTATCAAGCGGCCAATGGCAACCTTAGGTCATCCGGTAGGATGCTCAAATGGGCTATTGAAATGCAAAGTCTTGAAATTACTTTCGAACTGAGAAAGGCAGTGAAGGTCAGGCATTTGTCGACTTCATTATCGAAATGACACGACCGGTAGCACCGGATGATACTGATTAGGTTTGGAAAGTGTATGTAGACGGGAGCTCTACCATGAATGGCTGTGGTGTAGGCGTAATCTGTCAGTCCCTTGAGGGGGACTAGTATGAGTATGCACTACGGTTCAAGTTCCAAGCCTCAGATAATGAGGCAGAATATGAAGCCCTGCTAACCGATATCCGCATGTGTAAGGCGGCAGGGGCAACCAAAATTGGTGCCTGCTCTGATTCACAGTTGGTCGTTAGCCAATACCATGGTGCCTATGAGGCCACCTATCCGGCTATGATCAAATACCTTCAGGCGGTTAAAGCTGAAGCTGTGACACTTGAAGAATTCCATCTGAGTCAAGTGCCCAAGTTTGAAAACAATCAGGCGGATGCATTGTCAAAATCGGCATCATCCGCCTCCTGTGATATGCCTCGGTTAGTCTTCTAGGAAGTCATGGAAAAACGAAGAATTACTGAAGAAGAGTCCATTGGAGTACTTGAGCAAAGCTCTACCTGGATGGATGGCATCCGAGCATACTTATAAGACGGCACGTTCCCTGATCCACCACAGGAAGCGGCTATCATGAAAAAACAAGCTGCAAACTTCAAGATGAGAAACAGAGAACTCTTCAAAGTAGGTTTCTTGAGGCCGCTGTTGAAGTGTATTACCCTAGAAAAGGGGAAAGAGGTTCTTAAAGAATTGCATGCGAGATACTACGCCTCTCATATAGGCGGCAGATCCCCGGCAGTGAGGGCCAGGCGGTAAGGTTACTTCTTGCCAACCCTTGAGTCAGACGCCATGGATATGGTTAGAAAATGTGACAAGTGCCAAAGATTTGGCAGGCTCATCCATCAACCGGCCATTGACCTGACAGCAATCCATAGCCCAGTCCCGTTTGCTAAATGGGGCATAGACATCTTGGACCGCATACGCTTGCACCAGGCAAAAAACGGTACATTTTCGTGGCTGTGGATTACTTCACCAAGTGGGTGGAGGCAGAGGCAGTAAAAAATATCAAGACAAAGGACATCATCTCTTTCATTTGGAAGAACATCATTACCCGGTTCGGGGTGCCTATATCTATGGTTTTTGACAATGGCCCTTAATTTGAGATGCCTCAGCTCAAAAATTGGTTGGGAGATCAGGGGATCTCACATTGCTTTGCATCAGTCGGCCGACCCCAAGCAAACGACCAAGTTGAGGCCTTCAACAAACTTATCTCAAACGGCATAAAAAAGAAAATAGAAAGGGCCGGTGGTTTATGGGTTGAAGAATTAATTCGTCTGCTCCAATATGAGTAAGGAGTCCGGCGACTCCCATCTGGGTGGAATCATTGCAGACATCTCCCATTCGTGTGGCACATTGTTCTATAAACTGACATAGACGGCGGAAATTGAACGGCCTAATTGTCCAACTCATAGCCGTCTGACCAAAGTAATCCAAAAAGAACAACCAAGCCCACGGGAATCGGATGTCTAAAGACATCAGCCGGTGACTGGTCGAAAGTTCTAACTTAGATTATTTTATGAAATTCTACAAGTCCTCCCAATGAGGCAAACGAACATAGAGTATAATTGGATTGCAAACACCCTAGACGGTGGGAGATAGTTCGATATAATTACTTAAACCGCCTAGGCCAATGGGTAATCCGCTTGTGCTAGTGGACGGTTGTGTACTTGGTTTGGGGCAATCACTATTGTGATTAATTGACTTAGGAACATCTCATACTCCTTAAAGTATCAAAAGTTCCCAAGTCAATCAATCAAACTTTGAAACCAACCACGCAGCCGCCCAAGGGCAAGTACAGCCGGCTTGTCAGTTGCCGCATGCTATTAAAATGTTAGGAAAAATTCAAGTATATATGTAAATGCAAAAATTGAAAAAATTAAGAAATTGGAAAAAGTTGAATAAAACTGACTCAGTCGGCACATTTCATAAACTTAACCCGACCAAATGGCCGGGCGATAATGTTAACCGGATATGCATTGGGACAAAAACGAAGTAAATTGTTAAAATACCCGACTCCTCAGTCGGTAAAGAAGAATAAAGATACACGGCACGCAGGCCGGAAAAACCATATGGCATACTTCCGCTGAAAGCCTAAGGCTGCTGGGGGGGAGGCACCGTTTAGGTCTGGCTGGGCGGGAGGTCAGCTTCAGTTTGTACTGGAGCTTGATCCTTGGGCTCTTTCTCTTCATCTTCCTCGTCTAAGGAAATTTCAATGCCTTGAGAAGAGGCTCACTCCTTAAAGGGAGGCGGCGTCGGCTCAGAAAGCTACTGGGAATTATACACTTCAGTGGCGTATTGATATCTTAAGTTGAAGTACTCCCAGTCGGTGTTTGGATCAACGAGATTCCAGGTTAGCTTCATGCGCTCCTCGCAATCTTTCTCGTTTTCCGCCACCAGCCGCTCTTGCTCCCTCTTGAGCGCAGCACCATGCTCAGCGTGCATGTTTGCCATATCCACTTGGAGCTGCTTGACGTCTGCGCTCAACTTGGTGTTCTCTGTGTCAGTCGCTTCTAAAGATTTGAGGTCAAACTTAGAGTTTTTAAGCTCAAGTTCCAAGTTGGTAACTTTATTATTGGCCGTCTCTACCGCAACCGTGAGCTCCTTGATAAGTTCTTCCTGTTGCATCTCCATGGCTTTAGTTTCAACCTCACTCATAATAGTTCGATATTCGGCGAAGTTAAGGGCATTAGTTGCCCGGTTTTTGGCATCTCTTACCTCCTCTTGCTTCTTCCTAAATGGGGTTTTCAACTCGTCTACCCTCAACATTGCCAGAAAAAGCACAGATAAAGAAAAAGAGTTAGCCAATTTTCTTGCAAACTACACATCATGAAAAGGGTACAAATTACCTCAGCCAGCAGGGCAAGGGTCTAGTCAGAGTTAACCTACTGCAACCTAGGGACTCGGTCCTTATCTGGCCGGGTGAGAGTCCTCAACATCCGCCTGGCATACTGTAGTATACTGGCCATCTCTGGGATGTATCTGCATTAGAAGGAGGGTTTTGTGAGGAAGCAGCATCGGCGACACCAATAACGTGCCAGCTGCTCGGTGAATCTCCAAACTGAGAAGTCTGGGATTTTACTCGCACCAAGTAGTCAAACGGCCAGGAGAGTTTTAGGCAGCAGTTCATACTTAGAATTCTAGACTGAGGGTCCCCTGCGCCCACAGCCGTTGCGGAGCCGGATGCAGCACCGGGTGGCATGCCACCCTTCGGCGTCTCAGAGACGCCCGACTCCTTACTGCCTATTTCAGCGCTCTCACTGAGAGCCTTCAATATGGATAGGCTTTTACCCCCAGTTGTTGGTCTTTTCTGCCCAGACGACACAGAAGATACCGTCTAGGTTGTTTGAGTCCTGGCTTCCTTGGCGGGGGTTTTCTTGAGATCATCCGATCGATTCCGTTTGAGCATCTTGGTATTGACCGGGGAATAACCTTGCTCCCACTTTGAAATGGGACAACCGGCAAGTTAGTTCTTTGAAGATAAATTCTTACAGGTTATGAGGGTAGGCGGGCCTTACCCCAACTTTCCTGGCCGCCGCTTGGGCCTTCTTTTGCTCCAGAAGATCCTTTCGAACTTGAGCGGCAGACTTAGCAGGCGTCTTGTCGGCGTCAACAATTTCCAAAGCAGTTGCTGTAAAGGGAAATCAACCGGTTAGAAAAATGATGAATTAAGAAATGAAAAAGCAAACATATAAAATTCCCGATTGAGGGGCAACATAAGTCTCTCAAACATGGTACTTAGACCACAGGCGGAGAGAAACGTCTCGTCTTTGAGCTACTCCGGATAGGGCACCCAGTATTTGGGCATAATTATTTCTGTCCCATTGTCAAGCGGCATTGTAGTCGTTGTAAATTGTAGACACCTGATTGTGTCTCCCAAAAACCCAAACCTAGTGATGAATATCTTTCACGTCATTGATTATCGAACCAGGTGAAATGTGAAAGAGTCTTGTGATGCATCTGTTTTTAATAAAAATATTTCTTCCTGTTTTCAAAAATATTTCTTTTTGCACCTTATTTATGGAAAATGACCAATCCAATTTAGTTTGGTTCATGATATGTGTCCAGTAATAGTGTAGTTGGATAGGGTTTGAAAAGACCTTTCCAACGGTATATTATAAGCCCAATTCCGATGAATAATGAGGAAGTTATGGCTAAAATATTAAATGAGGTTCAAAATGAATTTAAATGGCCCAATGATCAAGTGGAGGGCCCACTAATTATCATTCCTAAATTTATTAGGATTGAATTTAATTTTCTAGAATGATCTAGGAGGTTATTTTAAATTCTAATGATATTAGGATTAGTAATTATACTTTTATATTATTTAGAAAAGAAAAAGAATTCAATTTGAAATAAAACAAGTGTTTTAAAAGATAAAGCTGATTTTAATTAAGATAATTACAGAGTCTAATTACCTAATTATATTGGGAAAAGGACTCCGTACAGGATTTTTATCCTGCTCGCGCCATCGCACTGCGAAGAGCCTATCACGTCATGATAGGCGTATCGCATCGCGATAGAGGTTGTTTTACTTCGAGTAAAATTCTGACTCTTTTCTAAGCGTTCCGGATGTTTTCTCTATAAATAGGGGCGTTATTTCCCCGTTTTAATCACCAACAATCATCTTTCTATTCTATTCTCTCTCAAAGCTAGAAGCTTATTCTTTCTTTCTCCTTCTTTCTAAGCCTTCCCTTTTCAAAATACAATACCGCATTCACGAGTCTTAGATGCACCTAACCAAGCTCGAAGTTGCCTTCGCCCTAGATGTGAAAGGTTGATAATTTCTGAGGGTTTGGTCCCAAATCCCTATTTCAATTATTTAAATTAATTGTTTGATTTAATATTTTCCTTGAAGTTACTAACGTGTGTATTATTTTGATAGAAAGAGATACGAGGCAACAAAGTAAGTAGTTTTGCTATATCTTTAGAAAGCATGTTTAGATTATTTTAATTCCTAGTATCATGATAGGATGTCTTTATGATTCCTAGTATCATGTTTAGGGTATTAACTAATATTTCTAATATCATGTATGTTTTTAGTATCATGTTTAGGTTGCTTCCTCTTTTCTTCTATCATGTTAGTATCATGTTAGGGTTAAAGCTTTAATCTTTAATGTTTAGTGACATGCTAGGATTTGTTATTAATCTTGTTAGTATCATGCCTAGGATCTTGCTAATATTATGGTTTGATGAGAATATTATTTTGATGATGATAATTTGTTGTATTAATAATTTATATGTTTCTTGATATTATTGTTATTGCTTGATCACGCCCTCTCTTGCAGGTTTAAAGAGAATTTGTACTTGAAATTTCGCTTAATAAGATAATTAATAATTTTATTTAGGCTAATATGATTTTACACTATTACAAATTGACCCTTCTGCCACAAAATTATGCGTGGCACAAGTGTGAAATTCCCGTGACAATGACATTTAGCCACGGGAATTGTATCGAATAACTCCCGTGGCACAAGTGGCGGGTGGCTAGGTTATTGCCACAGGAAAAACAATGTTGTGGCAAAACCAATTTTTTTGCCACGTTTTTTTACGTGGCTAATATTAGTACTTTGCTACAAGTACAAATGTGGCAATTAAGATATACCCGTGGCTAAGGATCTCAGTCACTTTGCCTCAACCACTAATGTGGCAAAGCTTTATCATTTAGAGTAATTCGTGTTATATATATAGTAATTTATATTTTTCATGTAGAGTAATTCATGCTTCTTACGTCAAAACAAATAAATAAATAAGTAAGTAAATAAATTAATACAATTAAAAAAATAAAATTTCATTAATAAATCAAGTAATGTCCACATGAGTACTTGCTTACAAAAAATGTATGCGAAGTAAACTATGTAAAAAAAAAAAAAAAACTGAATTCAATCCTCCTTGGGTACATTAATTAATTAAAAAAAGAAAAAAACAAAACTTCAGATTCATCTCTAGCTTCATGATCTGTAGTAAGATTCAACAGCGTTCATAACTTCTTTCTACCTACAACAATAACAAAAAAAAAAGGTATTAATAGATAAGCATTAACAAACATAAATTATATGCAGTATCATTAGCATATTTTTAGAGCACAACAAACTACATTTTTGTCCGTAACTAGAGATGTAATGATACTCCATGTATATATTCACACACACTAGACATTACTTAAAGAAAAATTGTGATAGAAGAACGGTGTATTACATAATTATAAACCTAACACTATGGCATCATGTTATTCATTACCTCCTATCAAAATTCTTTCTATTTACTAGGAAACCCTAATAGAACTTTTTAAGAGAGAAAAATACGAAAACAGAAATTTAATGCCAAAAAAAAGAAGTGATCAAGATAAACTAGAATATTAAATAATAAATCCCTAGAGATTTTTTCATCATGTACTAGTCTAATTCCTAAATAGTATGACAAAAAAACTAATTTGAAATAATTATCAAGTAATCTAAATGGAATCATATTAATCATTTAATAAAGATTATGATAATTAATTATTTGATACATATAAAAAAAAAGGTTCATACTTACCTTAACTTGATGAACCAGCAGAGCTATTGGAATCATTACTTTTGGAATCATCTAAACCATAACCTTGAAGTATATTTCTGAGTCTTTTCTCCCATAATTTGTTATTAGCAGCAATATTTTGATCCACCTTATTCCTTGTTGCTTCGACTTCCTTTTTGGCAACCTCCGCATCCATTCTTGCCTTTTCTGCTTCTTTTCTAACATCTTCTGCTTCTTTTCGAGTTTCTTGGACTGCTTGCTCAGATGTTTTTCTTACTTCAATCACCTCGTGAGCAAGATTTATTTTTGATGGCTTAACACCAAAATGATTTGTAATACTTCTACCTCACCCATATGCACGCAAATATCCATGAGTATCTTTACCAAGTACTTTCTCAATAATTTGTTCATCGGTGTGGTTATTATGCCCTTGGTCTCTTTCTTCTGTTAACTTTTTCATCTCAGACTAAAAACAAGTACAAAATAATTATAGCAAGAAATTTATACATTTCTTTATTAGATGATAACAAATGAACTTCACCACTTACCACTAAATTCATGTTATTAGCAAAGGTATCCAAATTAACAGATTTATTTGACTTCCTCTAACGAGACTCAATTAGAAGTTCAACTCGTGAGCAATCCTTCCCATGTTTCTTTTTCTACAATCATAAAAATAACTGCAATGAGTTCAATGTAACACCATAAAATAAAAAAAAGTAAAAAATAATAAAAAGAGCAACAACAACAATAATTACTTACAAACTCATCTTTGAAGTGACCATAACTTTTAGTCCCATTATAATGAGGCATCATGAGATCGACTTTCGAAAGCTTTGACACTTTTAGCCTTTGGTAAAATAATTTAGATACATCATAAACCAAATCATAAAAAAACATAATCCATATATGAGAATAACTTTCCATACCTGTACCTTTTCATCACTCCAATGCTCAACTAAAAATTCCTAATCTGCTTTAATCATTTTCTCAGGCTTGTTCTTCAAGCGATCAGTTTTTGTTTTCAAATTTGAATCATTAAAATATTTTTTCTTCAACTTGTATCTTCTATCTCTGAATAATCTTCTAGCATGTTGAATAACACTGTCTTTTCTCAACTCAGGGTCATCAAACAAGCATTTTTCCTAGAGACTCACAATAATAATAACCAATAAATCTATAATTATGATAAATATAGAAGGGGGGGGGGGAGAGGGGGTGGGGGAGGACACCTACATCATCAAATTATCTTACCTGAATACAACTAAAAAGATGTTCTATTTTTTCAGGCTCTATATTAGTCCAATCTTTCACCTGTACAGGAATCACAGCACGATTTCTAACTTGTACACCCAAGAACGAAGTATATATCGAGGCATTCACACCAATAGGAACACCATCCCTATAAAACTGAACATATATTTTTTCTCCAGGAGGTAACAAGGTAAGACGTTTACAATAAACAGGCCCTCATTTTCTCTTAACAACACCTAACATTAAAGAGTCATGAAAAGTCAATGTTAACAAGGTTGAATTTGATAGAAAGAAATAGTCGTTGAAAACATTCAAATCACCTTCCATCTCAGCATGTCTTTTATCTCCAACTAATTCCTCACACCCTTCCTAAAGAAACAATACAGGTTCTCTAGTACGACGATCCTTTCTTACTCGACGACTTTATTATCGTATATGACCATACTCGCTTCATTTTCACAATCTTAAGAAAATTATAAGAAAAAATTACATATTCAAATAGACATCACAATATATATGTCTTCATGAGAGAAATTATTTAATACCTTGGTGTACAGCTTCATCATCAAATAAATTATTATCTTCATCTTCAACAAAATGCCCATCTGATAAAAAATTGTTTCACACTAAAAAATCAACAGTACTTATTACCAAAAGCAATTATTAATAAAAAGAAAAACACACTACTATACCTTCACTCGTTTCAAATTCATTATTGCCATTCAACTCATCTGCATTTCTCTCAATCCCTTGTATGTCTAGTTTGTAATCATAAAAAAAAATTAAAATAAATAAAGAATTAAGTTTGTTTTACTCAATTACCTTAATGTGAAAAAAGGCCTCTACCTTCATCTAAACCAATGATTTCATGATTCACATTCAATTGGTCTTGATTATGACTGCATTGAATAACATATCAGCTTTGATATAAATTAAATACTAAGCCATAAGATTATTCAATTAATTCATATGATCTAGTACCTTGTTCAACAACTTTCATGGCTTTTGAAAGTGATTTGAATTTTTCATCTCCTACCATTGCTTGTTGTTGTTCTTTATTCATATTTAAAAACTTAGCCACATACATTGGTGGAATAAATTTTCCTTTTCTTGACATTCCTTTTGTTATGAAATGCTTACCCTGAAACATGAGTTAAAGAAGATAATAAACTATTGACTATGTTAGTATAAAATTGGTAACTATGAGTAACTAATATAGTACCTTAAATGGTATTGCAAAGTGATCCTCTTTTTCGTATTCATCCTCTTCTACATTCATGTTTTCTTCTTCATCGCCAGAGGAAGGAATATACTCTTGATCTTCCTTGTTTACTGACTTACTCTTCCTTGGGTTTTTCTTATTTTTTTAGCTGTCTACTAAACTTGTCATGGAAGCAACAATTCTCTTTATACCTAAGGATTGCATTCTGCACTTGTTAGCCTAAATCCTTAATAGCCTCTGTTGTTCATATTCATTTTCTTGATTTGTTTTTTTTTTTAAAGTATTCCTCCTGACTTTTTCCATCATAATACCTGCTCAAAAAATGTTAGCTATAAATAGATTCACTGACAATAACATAAATATTACCGTATACCAAAGTATAGGAATAATAAAAACACAATTCGATACGATAGAGTGTAAATTTCCAAAACAAAAATGTATCAAAAACTCAGAAAGCATAAAATAGTTGGAGAAAACATATTACAAATAATAGCTAAGAAAAATTATAATACTAAGTTATAAAAATAAAAATTAAGCTATATCCTCATCCTCATCCTCATCCTCATCCTCACCTATATTTTCAGCATCATCTTCGCTTTCCTCATCGCTATCTGTGTCACTAGCCTGATCAAAATCATCATCTTCAGCGTCATTAACAAAAACCTTGGGTTGATTTTGGTCATTTGCATATGTTATTATGTCATTCATGTCATCACTTCTATCAAATGTATAAGGAATGTCCTCTAACTCTTGAGTCGAATTGTAAACATTATGTAACGATGTAGAGTCCCTTTGTTGTAATGCCTCCTCATCCACCTCATTGTTATCATTTTCTGGAACATCATATTGATGGCGTGGATCGGTTTTAACAATAACCATCCACTGTGGATATAAACCATCTTTGACATAAAAAACTTGTTGAGCTTGAGACATAAGCATAAATGGCTCATTTGTACGCAACATGTACTTTGTGTTGACACTAACCAAACCTCCTTTGTCAATCTTAACACCTTTACCAATCTTATGAACATCCCACCAATCACAACGAAACAAGATCACACGCTTTCCATCTAAATATTGCAATGAAATTATTTCATTCAAAACTCCAAAGTAATCAACATCCTTAGAATCCACAAGTCCTTTAACCATCACTCAAGAGTTTTGAGTTTATCTTTTTTTCTCAATGTCTCGAGTATGAAATCTGAAACCATTAGCCAAATATCCACCGAAACATTAGACACCTCTCTAAAGCCCTAAAGCCAAAGTTCTTAAATCTTTAGCTACTTGATCTTCATTTTCTTTTGGCAATGTTGTGACCTAGTTTAGAAATTATGGGTTAGTGACCTATGAAAAAAAAAGGAATGGATTAGTAAGAAAAATAAAAGAGAAAAAATATCATTAAATTACTAATGTATCCGATCTTGAAACCATTCCACAAAATTTTTGTCAGACCTTCCCTCTATGAATTCATTGTTTAAGAAAAAAAACTAATAAGTAAAAAATTTATATAGTAGAAAATGTATAGCAAAAGAAATAATTTTAGGAGGATTATAAAAATTCATACTTTAGGAATGGTTCAACTTCATCACAATTTTAGAGCACATATTCTTGAGCTTGTATCAATTCTTCATTGGTAAGAGATCTAGATTTTGCCTTTCCTAACAGAATACCATGTGATGCAAATATTGATAATCCCTTATATTCATCATTTTCATTAAGAGCATTCCTCTCTAAAGGGTTATGTTTTGTCTTTATATCATTTAGATACCTTTAACAAAAGAACATACACTCCTCTATAATATATCCTTTAGCAATGGAGCCCTCCGATCTGTTTTTATTTCGCACATATGACTTAAATATTCCCAAAAGCCGGTAACATAAAGATTAAACTGTAAGCAAGTTTTTAAATAAGCAAATATTTTTATTTATAATTTTTTGACAAATACCTTTCAATAGGGTACATCCATCGATAATGAACCGGTCCGACTATCCTAGCTTCTTCAGCAAGATGCACGCACAAGTGCACCATCTCATCAAAAAAAGATGGAAGAAAGATCTTTTCCATTTCACACAAGGTGATAGCAATATGATCCTCAAGATCTTTCAAGTCCTCTAGCTTTAAAGACTTAGAGCACAAATTTTTAAAAAATGCACTCAGTTTTGCTATTACCTCATACACTTTAGGAGATGATGCTCCACGAATTGCCAAGGGTAGCAACTGTTCCAAAAGAACATGAAAATCATGTGTTTTCAGTCCCCATATCTTACGCTTCTCAAAGCTTATACACTTGAAAAAGTTTGTCGAGTATCCATCTGGAACCTTTATATCCTCTAAAATTTGTAAACCAATAATTTTTGAGCTTTAGACAAAGTATACAGTGCTGCTGGCATGTGCCATTTTCCATCAATCAGTTTTGGCGCAAGATGTTTCATAATCTTCAAATGATTTAAGTCATGCCTAGCTTTGATGTTATCTTTACTTTTGCCTTCAATATCTAAGATGGTATTTAGAATATTATCACACACGTTTTTTTCGATATGCATGACATCTAGGTTATGATGAATTAAGAGGCTACTCCAATAAGGTAATTCAAAAAAAAAATACTCCACTTCTTTTAGTTATCTTTTCTCTTTGGCAATTTCAATGTTTTTCCCAATTTTATGCCTTTCAGATCATTAATTTGCTCTAAAATCTCTTTGCCTGATAATTTTTTTGGAGGCCCCCTTCTTTCAACTTTTCCATTAAAAGACTTACTATTTCTCCATTTATGATCTATAGGAAGGAAACATCAATATTCTAGATAACAACACTTCCCCCAATTAGGTAGTCTTGTTGAAGCGGTTTCATTCAAACAAGGACATGCCTTATAACCCTTGGTTGACCACCCTAATAGGTTTGCGTATGCTGGAAAATTGTTGATAGTCCATAAGAGAGCTGCATGCATTTGAAAGTACTCAGTTTTCAAACAATCATAAGTCTTAACACCAAACTTCCACAACTGTTGTAATTCTGCAATTAAAGGTTCTAAATACACGTCAATGTTATTTCTTAAAGCACTTTTACCGGGAATTAACAAAGATAACATCATATAAGGTTGTTTCATGCACAACAATGGCGGAAGGGTATACACAACTATCACTATCGACCGTATACTATAATCACTTCTCAGACCACCAAAAGGGTTAAACCCATCAGATGCCAAGCCTAATCTCACATTTTGCGATTCAGAAGCAAATGATTTAAATGTCTTATCAAAATGCTTCCATGCTTCACTATCTGCTGGATGTCTAAGAATATGACCATCTTCACGCTTATCGTTATGTCATTCATATCATTAGCAGTTTTAGATGACATAAACAACCTTTGTAGCCTTGGTGTCAAAGGAAAGTAACGCAACAGTTTAGGAGAAGCTCTATTGCGTGGTTTATCACATACCTTACAACTTTCAAGGTTTGCATTCTCTTTCCATAACAACATGCAATCATTCTCACAAGCTTCTATCTTCTCATAGTCAAAACCCAAATCAATGATCATTTTACGTGCTTCATAATATGTTGATGGTACATGTGCATCTTTGGGCAAAACACTTTTGAATATTTTGAGCATACTTGTGAAAGCCTTGTTGGCTATCCCTTCCATACAATTAATTTGAAACAACCTCAAAATAAATGATAAGTTTAAGAACTCATCACAACCAGAGTATAAGCCTTATTGAGCATCTTTCATCAAATTTTGAAAAGCTTATGCCCCTTTTGTGTTTTTAGCATGTTCATTGACAAAAGGTGCATCTTCTAGTTGGTTATCAAGTTCCTCTACCAAACCATCATATGGAATATTATCGAGATCCTAGTCTAAAACATCATCTGAACTCATTGGTCCTTGAGCCTCAAAGATCATTTTAAAGATTTCGGCTTAATCCTTTTCAGTTCTGGATCTTTTTAGGAGGGTTGTATTCACCATGATAGATCCAACGAACATAACCTTTAACAATTCCATTTAATATCAACTCCTCAAATATCTCTTTTCTTGTCTTGTGCCGACTATTGTTACATCGGTTACAAGGACAAGGGACTTTATTTTCCTCTTCTTGACTTTCACTACTCATAGGTAAATCACTAAAAGCAAAGTCTAAAAACTCATTTACTCCATTTATATATATATATATATATATATATATATATATATATATATATATATATATATATATATATATATATATATATATCATGAGTTGTGTCATTGCATCTCATCCATTCTAACCTTTTTGTAAAGGGATTTGAGGTATCCATGTCTCAAAGAAAAATATAACTACAATATAAACAATCAAACAAATTTTAATAAAAAAAATAAACCTAGCACTTTATAGAAAATTATATCAAGACAAAAGAGATTCACCTAAATAACAATGATAAGGAAAAACACATTCAATTAACTTCACCTATAAGAGCACAAAAATACATTTTAGTTAGTTGTATATATTTATATTTATAAATATTCATAGTTCAAATTGTTATGCATACTCCCTTTTTTGGTCAAGCTTATATTTTATTTATTTTCTTTTTATTTTTGTTTTGTAGTTGATTAAATAATTCTACTATTCTTTCACATAAAAAACAATATCATCAAAATTGTGAATTACTTAGCAAACCCATGATTTTCTACTTGGCAACTTAATATAATCCTACAACTAATTATTAGCTCTACATTTAAAAAACAATAGTATATTCATTTCATAAGCCCAAGAGTATTTCAAAAACTAATTCGTATTAGTCAGTGATGAAAACCAATATAATTATGTCAAGGACCTTAAATTATAAGTACTTTAATTGTAAAAGGTAAGGTTACCTGCACTAATCAAATTATCCTACACAATGGAAACCATTTTACATAAAATTTATACACTAAATTTAAAGCTCATATTAGATCTCAATATATATATATAAGAAGACATTGATAACAAAAATGCTCATACATAGCATATGATATAGGTTCAAATAAAAATTGCAACATGGTATATAGTATAAATAACTGACCATATATGTCAAATTTACTAAGATTATTTAAATCCAATTCGAAGAGAAGTGGTCTAGTAGTGAGACAACAAATGAGATAAAATAGCTTGTTTTTATGATTTTTGGGATACAACACTCTGTTTTGTATCTAGTTTAAAACCCTTTGTTTGTATCTAGTGTTACCGCCTAACTTGTAATATAAAGATTCATGATTAGCTGCAAATACAAGCTATGGGTGATTGTTCGTTCTTATTCTAATGAGCATCAACTCCTTATTTAGTATAAGTTTATGAACAACCAACAAGGGAATGAAATTAAAAAGTTGTAGTACGAGGCTAACTTTATAATACTAAGCTCTAAACCATTTAAGAATTCTACCTCCAATTAAAAACCAGAGACTAGAATAATTTATTTATTTATTTTTTGTTTGTAATACACAGAGATAAGTAGATTAATAATGGGCTACAGCTCTAAAATGTTTATCAGCCAAGATATATAAAATTCACTAGACATCAAAGGGAGTGAAAAACAACCTAAAGTGCAGTACATATTGAAAAAAAAACATACGAAATCATAGTCAACAAAATAGACAATGCCAAAATTATTCAACACAAAAAATTCCACAATTCTAATAATGTAGCCAGATTTTGTTACTAACATAATTGAAAAATAAAAAAATAATAATAATAAAAAAAAAACAAAACCATCATCTAATTCGTATGACCCAAAGCAATCTCATGTAAGCATTAGAAGCTACAAAACATAATGTATCCAGTATGTAAAGGTAGGAAGGAGATGTGACTAATCATATGCTTATGGGAATCATAATTACTGGCTTCTGATCTAAGCTTATTAAAATTTAAAAATCTCATCATGCCAAATAAATATAACCCCAATTACAAGCACTTAAACCTCATCATGTCACACAAAAACCTCAGGCTTATATATAAAGTACAAACCAAAAATTCAAATACATACAAGTAGTAAAAGCGTATAAAACGAACAAATCAGGTTGATAATCGAATAGTTCAATAGCATTCAAAGATTAGAGAACTATAAATTATTTTGGGATAGCCTAAAATTAAAAATTTAAAATATAAAATCTAGAATAAACTTACCTCGAATATGCTTTCTAGAGATCTACGGACCAAATATTTATCAAAACTCATAAACCACTACATCAATTCAAACCTAAAAGCATAATTGGGAGAATTATGAGTACAATTGCAAATAAATTTTAAACTAATGTCAAAATCATCAGAAAAATTGGAAAATATATCTTTTGAGCGTACCGGAAGTAATAATGATTGAATAAGCCTTGAACATTAGATGGACTGATTGCCAATAATCGCCATTGAGGGATTGAGAAATAGGGTAATTTTTTTAGAAAAGAGAGAAAGATAGAAAGTAATAGAGATGATACTTTGAGTTAATATTTTTATCTTTTAATTTTTTATAATATTACCAAATTGAAGACGTGTAGTGGTGTGGCGAACATTTTTTTAATCAAGCGGGAGATTTTTATTTTGGCACATTTTAATAAATGGTTTTTTCTTAAAGTAATAATTTAGGTGATTCAATTTGCCACGTAACAAGGTTTATTAGGGCTATGTTTGCAGTAGAAAGTACATGTTTGCCACGAAATTTTTTTCATGTGGCAGAAATACTATACTTAAAACTAAGGAAAAATTGCCCCCATTAATCCTAACTTTGCCTCGTCCGCCAATAATAATCCATACTTTCGATTATTCACCATCACTCCCAACTTTGCCCCACATTAATTTCTATTGCACCCAACTTACCTACAACCGATTAATCCGGTCAACATTTGTGTGTAAGATTTTTTTTTGCACACGTGTCACTACGTGAATGGTCAAATAAAAAAACAAAAAAAAAAAGCAAAATTAAAAAAAAAACCCAGCCAACCTTTAACGGCAGCCACCCCTTAACGGCAGCCACAGTTAATGGCAGCCGGATTCGGGGAGGATAAAGGAGGGGAGGCCGGATTTGGGGCGGAAACGAAGGGGAAGGGGGCGAAAACGGCGGGGAGGGGTTTTTGGAGGTGGGGGAGGGGTTTTCGGGGGTGGGGGAAGGGATGGGGTGAGTTTCGAGGGAAGGGGGAGGGCTGGGCGGCGGTTTCCGGCAGTGGGGGAGGGGTTTTCGGGGATGGGGCTGATTTTCCGGCGGAGTGGGGGTGGGGGGTGGTGTTTTCCGGCGGGGTGGGGGTGGGGGTGTGGTGGCAGCTACTGGGTGGTTTGTGGGTTTTTTTTTTTTAAAAAAAAATATTTAAGCCAATCATACGCTGACACGTGTCTAGGTGAGCTGTTACATCAGGTTAGATGACCGGTTGGGTGCAATAGAAATTAATACCCCCTAAAGTTGGGAGCAATGGTGAATAATCCAAAGTACGGATTATTCTTGGCGGACGGGGCAAAGTTTAGATTATTGGGGGCAACTTTTCCTAAAACTAATTATTGTGATTAAAGGAGTTTCCCGTGGCAGTGTAAAATTTTGCCACGAATAAAAATAAAATATGGCAAAATTTGTGGCACAAGGGTTAAATTGTAGTAGTGTTAATTCAAGTTATTATCAATAATAGATTTGTTTGTGCATTAATATGCAACCAACATAGATTAAACAGGTTTAGGATTAATGTATTGATTGTATGTTAGTCAGAAAGCACACATGAATATGAGAAGAATAAAGTAGAGGCCTATTTAGGACAGGTTCAATCTCTTTTGGGTTGGATTTGTACCTTCATCCCTAAATATCCACTCATGGTTCCAGACCACTATGGTGTTAGCGATCTCATGGATCGTGAAGGGGTGTAACCTTCACTCTGTGAACAGTTTACTAGTTCCTAAAACTTGTTGGCGACTCTTTTGATCTAGCTTCCTTCTCTTTGGACGCTACCATGCTTAAGTGTATAATCACAGTGGGGCTCAAGTGTGGGATGCTTGAAATAATTCCATACAGTTTTTTGGCGACTCCACTGGGGAGGATTTCTATTTTAATTCCTAAAATTTATTTTGGCAATATTTTAGAATGAGTGGATGAGACTCGAAAAATTCTAAGTATTCATGTGCGTAATTTTGATTGACATTATTGGCATAAGCATAAAAAGGTCCGCATTGGATAGACCATCCGTAATGCGTCAAAAACATAGGATTTTTACACGTAGGAAATTTGGGAAATATCTTTCACAACTAGAATCTAAAAATTGCTGCGAAAACTGGAAAATTCTAAGAATAAAGAGAGCTGCAGAGGCATGTAGGAACTGGCGCTGAGAAAACAGTGCCCATGATAATGCCATTGCTCTATCGCGGTGCGATAGCAATATCGCGACGCGACAGCGCTATCGTCTCACGATGGTCCATGATGTCTCGCGCCAAGTTCTTCCAATATCGAGTTAGAAATCTGCGTTCTTGCTTTGACCGGTTCTAGTACTGTTTGCTTGATTTTATTTCCTGATTGAGTTTTTCCCTCTTTTCTGAACCCATATGTGTTCTACATATGGCTATAACCCTCTGGGAATTCATGCTCCATCTACCCAATCGAACGCTCGTTGCAACGAAGGGTACATCCGAGTTTAAATTCACCAAACCATGGAAACAAGTTTAACTTGTGGGGTCCCATCCATGCACGCCAACCCTTCCAAAGGTAAGGCTTCCGTGCGATGCATCCAGACTCATAACCATGGACCCTCTTTGACTAACCCTTACCCTTGAACTTTAGAGAACTAGAGCCATGGTTAGGTTGCAAACTCATTGCATCATATTGTGCTTACTTGACAATTTGTGCATTCTTGCTTGTGCATAATCTATATGTGTTTACACTAACCGTTTGTTTGACTTGTATAAAAGTCTAAATAAACTAACCAATGACTAAAGGACTTTGCTTAATTAATTTGAGCTAATAAATATGTCTAAAATTGAGTCATAGTTCCTTTGAGTGAACTCGGATTTTTATTTTCGTATACTACACAAGTGTCAACTTGTTTAGGTCATAACCAGAGTTCTAGAAATAATTACGAGTCTTACAACCTATGGATCTGTAGCCCCGAGTTTTATCTTTCATTTGGCGTTGGTTTCTTCCAATTCGGAGTCACGGATCAAAAGTTATGACACGAGTTTAGTGCACATACGTGAGGTCTTAACTTAGTCTTTGTTTGAGTCTAGTCACATAGTCTAGTCACATGGTCATGACACGAGTCTTGAACATATCAATTACACTCACAAGTATTCACACACTTTGTACATACTCTTTCACACCACGACCATGTCTTAGGTTCATGCATGAGTTGCTCTTTCTGTCATTTAAGTTGGGGGTTCGCTCTATTCCTAATTCTTCCACATCTCTCCATCTACATCATCTTTCCACTCTCTACATGCTTTCTCCATGCATATCACTCCCCACATTTTTCCATGATCTCTTCCCATCTATTGCAATGTTGAATTGAGTTTGAGTCAAATAATTAACAATAAGTATCCATAACTTCCCTTTCCACAGCACTTGGTCAAGGAGAGAAGGGCGGTTAATCAAGGACAACACTTTCATTCAAGTACTACTATTTGATAAACCGATTCGACAAAAAAGGAAAGCTAAGAAAATGGCATCCCAAGAAGAAGTTAATGAACTAAGGAAAAACATGACTAACTTGACCGAGATGTTCAAAACTCTCACTCTCCAAGTCAATGACCTTGCTAAGCAACAACAACTTGAGCGAATGGAAGAAAGCTTGAGCAAAATTTCCAATGTCTATAAATCTTAGGGGATTAGCTCACAAGGGGTCTCGGTGGACAAGGAACTTCTTCCGCAGAAGTTCAATGCCAATGAAATCCCTAGATTCAAGCCAACTAACAACCCTTATTTTCATTTAAGAGCTTTCAAAACTATAATGAATATTAAGGGAATTGATAGGAAAGCTTTCCACTCGTTGTTTTCACTATCTCTAGAAACCGTTTAACAACAATGGTTCTTCTCCATTGACAAAGAGAAAATCTCTTCTTGGGATTCTATAATAAACGCTTTCATTGATAGATATAAGTGCAACATTCAAGTTGAAACTGACCATAAGGAACTTGAGATGCTAAAGCAAAAGGAAAATGAAGGGTTCACCTCTTTCTTCAATAAGTGGAGGGAAACTTCCTCTAGGATGGTAGAGGTTCCTACCGAAAAGGAGTCCATAAGAATGTTCATCAAGAAACTCCAAGAGAAGTATTCAAAGCATTTGAAATACCAACACAACTTGAATACTTTCAAGGTCGTCTATAACATAGGCATTGACATTGAAGAGATGGCCTTGCAAAACAAAAAGCTACTAACAATAGTAACAACGGTGGCTGGAAAGGAAAGAAGAAAATCAATCCTTCTTCCGAACACACCTACTCTAGTAACAATGTTAGTACCTTTGACCTCAATGAAGTCTTAGCCATGGATAATCAAGGACCTAAAAAGCAAATAAGGAAAGAGTTCACCCCTATTGGGATGAGCTATGATACTGCTTTCGATCGACTCCATGCCAAGGGACTCATTACCCCCATTGGACCTATTTAAGATCCCGTACCTAAAAAGAGGTTTCTTAGTTGGAACCCAAATCAACACTGCAAGTAACATCAAGGTAGGTGTCATGCTACCGAAATTTGTTGGAAGCTAAAAGAGGCCATCCAATATTTGATTGATAATAACAAGCTTCCCATATCTCCAGCTGGCAAGAAGACCGAGTGATGATAAAGCACAAGACACAAGGCGAGCTTCAACGACAAGATTTCGTGACCTCCTCTTCTTTTTTTCCTCCTTTCCCCAATAAGTCTAGCATAGGCACCTTTTTTATTTTCCTTAGATTTATTTTGTAGGACTTTTTCTTTTTTCCTTTTAATAAAATGAGCATTTCTTTTCTTGCATATGATCATCGCATTACATTACAAAAAAAAAAAAAAAAGAAATTTTTTTTGCGCCGGACTAAGCACAAGGTATACCAATGATTTGAGGCACCCTTTGTAGCCACCTTTCACCCTTCAAAAATACTATCCTTCTTGATACACCACTTTGAGCCTCGTCTAACGATAGACCTTTCTTTCTTCAGCCCACATCTACCTAACCTTGGGATGGGATGGTGTGCAACTTATGCAATTTCCAAATACAAAATCTTGAGGGATGTTATAAAAATTTCAAAAGATTAAAATAGCAAAAAATAGTGTGCAAAAGGGCAAGTGTTCCAATGTCTTTGATATGAATATATCTTTGATAAGAACACGTCTTAGATTGCGTCTCTTATCGAGTGCTCGGTACCGTTCCTGAGAAACATGAATGCCAAGTGAGTGATAGACTTCATGATCGGGATTGCCCACACTTATCTAGAGAGATTCGAATATAAAAAAAATGCAAAAGAAAAAAGAAAAATTATAAAAAGAAAAAGAGTTTAATAGTGAGAAACCTCAAGCATACAAATACAAAGATTCAAAAGCAAGGTTGCACACCTTGGGGGCTTATCTAGGGTCTTGAGCCTTTATCCCCTTCTTCTTTAACCTTTAGCCTAACCACGTTACAACCCATCAAAAGACCTCTTTGAGGTATACACATACTTGTGCAAGGTTCGGCTAGAACTACGTTCGGCCTGATTATTAAGGGTTACGTAGGCAAACTCACATTGGGGTGTGGTCGTAATAATCATGCATTCATTCACATACATATTCACGCATAATCATATCATGGGATCTCCAATGCTCATCCCTATCCACTTTGAGCTAGACTTGGGGGCTTGATCCCTACATCATTAGCTTACCCAGCCTAAGAGTCACCACTATTTGACTCTTTTCAAAATATTTTTCCATACACTTAGCCTTTGCGGCCTAACTTTAGTCTCACTTTCACACACATCACGGATACATGACCTAATAACCCTTCCTTTAGGAACCCTTTGTCATGAAATCTTAACACAACGATGAAGCACGCCTTGTCATATCAAGATCACTCATTATCCTAATCCTTATTGCATCACAAAGTATGAAGTGCTTAGCCTCTCTGCCTAAGTTACCTAAAAATTTTCCTCATCGAGTCAATAATTGAGATAGCCTAGGATGTTATAATCCTTGCACCATGAGATATAACATCAGCACATACATTTGACTAAACTCATTCAACATGCACTCTCAAACACTTCACTTCTTCCTTTTCGCGTCTTTCTTTTTTGGGAGAAAGTCAGTACTCTCCATAAAAATGATGGAAATTTTTTGTTTTTCTGCATTTTGAATCAAGCACATCACAATACAATGCACATACGAGTCATGTACATTAAGTCATGTGGTGTCATATAACATAAAGTGGAGTCTTGCACCTTGAGTCATCTTGAGTCATATGTGTCAAAACGCATTAAGTCGCGTTCACACAATGAGTTGAATAGCACCAAGCCTTAGGTCAACCCTAAGAATAACATGGGCAAAGTCCTGTAGTCCAAAATATAAATGCAGGTACACTAAGTCCAAAGATGAACAAGCAGAAAAAGCTCTGACTCGGATTTAAGCGCATTGCAAAATAAACAACGCAGCACGATGCACTTCAACACAACACAATGTACCTTGGCGCAACACGATGCTCCTGACGCAACACGAGGCTCCCTGACGCAGCGCGATACACTATGACGCAGTGCGATAGACCTGTCGCTGTGCGATGGCTCTGATTTGCCCCGGTCAGCCTTCGATGGTCTCCAACTTGGATTGGGTTGTCCGTGACTAATCCATTTGAGAGTCTTGATGAGCATTTTATCAATTAATAGCTTTTCGATTGATAATCAGTGCAATGATTTTAAATGGCCCAATGATCCAGTGGAGGACCCATTAATTATCATTCCTAAATTTATTAGGATTGACTTTAATTTTCTAGAATGATCTATGAGGTTATTTTAAATTCTAATGGAATTAGGATAAGTAATTATACTTTTATATTATTTAGATTAGATAAAGAATTCAATTTGAAATAAAACAAGTGTTTTAAAAGATAAATCTGATTTTAATTAAGATATTACGGAGTCTAATTACCTAATTATATTGGAAAAGGACTCCGTACAGGATTTTTATCTTGATCGCACCATCGCGCTGCGAAGAGCCTATCGCGTCGCGATAGCTCTATCGCATCGCGATGGGGGCTGTTTTACTTTGAGTCAAATTCTGACTCTTTTCTAAGCGTTCCGGATGTTTTCTCCATCAATAGGGGCGTTATTTCCCCGTTTTAATCACCAACAATTATCTTTCTATTCTATTGTCTCTCAAAGCTAGAAGCTTATTCTTTCTGTCTCCCTATTTCTAAGCCTTCCCTTTTCAAAATACAATATCACATTCACGAGTCTTAGACGCACCTAACCAAGCTCGAAGTTGCCTTCGCCCTAGACATGAAAGCTTGATAATTTCTGAGGGTTTGGTCCCAAATCCCTATTTCAATTATTTAAATCAATTGTTTAATTTAATATTTTCCTTGAAGTTACTAACGTGTGTATTGTTTTGATAGAAAGAGATACGAGGCAACAAAGTAAGTAGTTTTGCTATATCATTAGAAAGCATGTTTAGATTATTTTAATTCCTAGTATCATGATAGGATGTCTTTATGATTCCTAGTATCATGTTTAGGGTATTAACTAATATTTCTAATATCATGTATGTTTTTAGTATCATGTTTAGGTTGCTTCCTATTTTCTTCTATCATGTTAGGGTTAAAGATTTAATGTTTAATGTTTAGTGGCATGCTAGGATTTGTTATTAATCTTGTTAGTATCATGCCTAGGATCTTGCTAATATTATGGTTTGATGAGAATATTATTTTGATGATGATGATTTGTTGTATTAATAATTTATATGTTGCTTGATATTATTGTTATTGCTTGATCACGCCCTCTCTTGCAGGTTTGAAGGGAATTTGTACTTAAAATCACGCTTAATAAGATAATTAATAATTTTATTTAGCCTAATATGATTTTAATTCAAGTGATCATCAATAATAGATTTGTTTGTGCATTAATATTCAACCAACATATATTAAACAGGTTTAGGATTAATATATTGATTGTATGTTAGTCAGAAAGCGCACATGAATATGAGAAGAATAAAGTAGAGGCCTATTTAGGGTAGGTTCAATCTCTTTTAGGTTGGATTTGTACCTTCATCCTTGAATATCTAGTCATGGTTCCAGACCACTATGGAGTTAGCGATCTCATGGATCGTGAAGGGGTGTAACCTTTACTCTGTGAAAGATTTACAAGTTCCTAAAACGTGTTGGCGACTCTTTTGCTCTAGCTTCCTTCTCTCTGGACACCACCATGCTTAAGTGTATGATCACAGTGGGGCTCAAGTGTAGGATGCTTGAAATAATTCCCTACATAAATAGACCCGGCTCTATTATTTTATCCCAAGCCTTCCCAGGAATATGCGGACGGGCACAGTTCCTTCCCAACAGAGCCGGGTCCTTATTATACCAGCGGAGGGCCCGGTTGTGACGCAAAGATGGAGAAGATACCAAGTAAAACTTCTCCCTCCAGTTACTCCATTTGGACGTCTTATCCAGCGTCATCATATAGTCCGGGAGTGTGGTTAGAGTATACCACGCTCCCTAACCGCCTGGGGTGCGGCTCATATAATGCATATGAGCAAATTCCTCAAAGCTAGGTGTCACATTCTAAAATTCGTAAGCAGAAATATAACTCAATATGTCATCCCACGAATTGGGTGTAAGCTGCCATATGCCTAGCTCATATCCCCTTAGGATGAGCCTTATTCCTTTTTGAAGGGGGAAGTCGTGACCGGCTTTGAATGCTGCCTCATAGCAGCCAAAATAGTTATCAGCGTGCTCAATGTCATCATCCTAGGCAACTGTTGCCTCCACAGGCGGTACCTCTATATCCCAACCGTCCCCTATTGGGTGTTTGTCTTTGAAAGCTTCGAAGCTATCTTTCAGCGTAGCAATGTCCTTGGGGGACATACCCGTCTTAGTGGGGTTCGTTATAGACGGTCCTTTGGCGTCTGTTAGTATTCAAAACCGACATCATCTTGATTGGAGCTGGATGCCTTAGAGTCGAACCTGTCAGCGGCCTCTTCGCCGTCTGACTTGTTATTAGGACTTTGAGTAGAGGTGGATCCCTCGCCGCCTGACTCTTTTAGAATCCCGTCACTAGGAGTGGTGGGGGAACGCGGGGAGAACTCTAATTGCTCATCCGATTCTTGGTGTTCCCCGTCCGGGGTTACCTCATTAGCAGGAACTTCCATAGTGCGCCTTCTCCTTCTCGCCTTTATAGCCGTCTGTTTAACTCTCGCCATTGTGTCCTCCACAGACACAGAGACGATCGAATTCTGGGATGAGCAAAGCAGGTCTATGCACCCAGAGACAATACCCCCAGTCCTTGACTCAACCGTACCAGGAGAGCGGCTGACTACTATCCTAGGCTGTGCCGTGTGTGTTAATGGTAAATCCATTTTATTTGAAAACTATATCTATAAATGAAAGAAATTTAAAAGAGTTGAGAAGAGAAAAGACGGTTACCTCTGATTTAAACTGTTAAAAGTTGCCTCAAATGGTGGCCAATTGAGTCCGCGAATGCTGCAGACGAAAAGTCTTTGGAAAGTAGCTACAAACGGTAACAGAGTTTCTCTCTCTAGAAAATTTTCCCTCTTTCTCTCTCTAGACTTGTGAAATGGTCAAAGATGAGGGAGAAAAGGGGAGGGGGGGTAAAACCCTATTTATAGAAGGGTGAAAACGGGGGCATCCCCGTCACTTTAACCGAAGGTGAACCGTTTGTTACTATTCACCACCTATAGGGGGACTCGTGTTACAGGCGCCCTGTGGCCTGGCACGTCACCCTTGTGAGAGGAAAATGTTTAGGGTAAAAGTACCCTAGACACATGGCCCAATCAGAGAGGGACACGTGTCACTCTTGGGTGGGTCCAACGTGGACCATTCCTCAACTAACAAGTGTCAGCCTTAGATGACAAATGGAATGGCGACCTTCAGGGCCCGATTCTCAAGAACACCGCAAAACGGCGCAGCCCATTTGGTCATCCTGACCTAATGAAGGGCACGTTTTCCAACGACCCTATAAATAAGGAGATTTTCCCCATTTTTAGGACATGTTTATTTATTACAACATACTTACATTCTCTCACATCAGAGAAAACACCTGACCTCGGAATCCGAGAAGATCTCACTTTTACCTTTTTCGCACATTTTCATCTCCTACGACCAATACTAACTTGATCGTCGGAGGCGGAGCTCCTATTAACTGGAGTCTTTGTGTTTTGCAGGTACAGACCGCGACAGACCAGTCTTGGTGGCGTAACTCTCCCGAGGGACCAGAAAACACCCAAAACAGGTACCTAAAAAAAACGTTTTTGACTTTAGCGGTAATAAAATCCAACCAAAGCTCCCAAATACCACTTTGTAATACCCTTGAAATTCCCTTCTTTGAAAATATACTTTCTACTCTTTATAGGAAATATCTAAAATACTCCCTCCGTTTTTTTTATTTGCATCACTTTGGATTGCACAAAGTTTTAGGAGATTAATATAATATTGTGAGTGGGTGAATAAATTATTATAGTTAAAGTAAGATGGGGACCATGAAAGAGAAAGTATGTGAGAGAGGATAGATATTTTTATTATTTTAGTGGGGACCATGGAAGAGAGAGAAATGATAAAATAAGTTGAGTCGGGTTTAAAGTAAGAGTGAGAAATGATAAAATATAGTATAAAGTTACTAAATATAGAAGTGATGCATTTAAAAAAAACACCCGTGAAAGGAAAGTGATGCAAATAAAAAAACAGAGGGAGTATTACCGCCACCGTGATAACGGCTAAGGCTATTTTTAAAAGTCACACAGCGGAAGTCTAAAATAAAACCAACTTTTAAAATAAAACTTGAGTTCACATCCTCAAAACAAAAGTAGAATTAAATAGTTCACAAGTTGGAACCAATCCAAACATGACCCTTTTAAAACCAACTTAAAAATAACACAACAATGTTAGTCCATAATTAATAATCCAATAATTCTAAATATAAACTAGAAAACATAACAAGTAACACTCCGCACTCATTCCCATCATCCTCTTCATGCTTCAAGTAACTGTGAATTTCCCTTTATTTCAACCCTCTACTCACCATATAAATGGGTCATAGTAGGGCCAATCAAAGGACAACCAAACACAAATACAAAAGTATGAATCAGCAAAAGCTGAGTACATATGCACCAGACTAACATTGATATCCTATCCTTAGTAAAATAATTAAAACATGCTCGTCATACAATCACAAGTTAACTTACCTTTGACTCATAACTAGCAACATTAATTATTAAATAATAGCTTTGGATTACGCATCGAACGGGTGTCCTTCCTCAAAATAGCCCATTAAAATAGAGCTTCCAATCAGGGAGCTACCCCAATTGGCACCTACTATGTCACACTTGGTGACGGAATTCCAGTGCATTAATAATAAAAGAAAGTACAGTGTCCTGTATACCTGTAGAAGCTATGCTAAATATAAAGTCACATAAATTCCCCCATGTGTGCATACTCATGGTGTATCACTAGTAGAAAAAACTAAATGGGAAGCCTCAAATGGCAAGCGGTTTTTAAAATCCGCTTCGAAAAACCCACCCAAAAAAAAAAGACCTCAGATATGTAATGGCAAGCGGTTTTGGGTTGAACCGCTTGCCATTCTTTATAATGGCAAGCGGTTTTGGGTTGAACCGCTTGCCATTATGTATAATGGCAAGCAGTTCAAGCCAAAACCGCTTGCCATTCCAAAAAAAACCCTAAAACTAAATACGGGCCTCATTCCTCCTCTCCTTCATTCTTTCACGCCTCCTCTCTCATCCTCATATTCTCTTTTCTCTTTTCTCTCTCCTCTCATCCCCTCCCTCCTTCACGATTCTCCATTCTCATCTCCTCTTTCTCACTCTCCTCTATCTCTTTCTCATTCTCTCATTTCTCTATTAGTTTCTCACTTTTTTTTTTTGCGATCTCTTTCTCACTCTCTGTCTCCCTCCTCTCCTCTCTCGGATCTCAAGTAAAATCGAGTAAAATCAAGTAAAATTTCGAGCAAATTCAAACCAAAAACCCCAATTCTAGGAGGCGATGGTTCAAGCGTGTGGTTTTCAAGTTTTTTGGGTCAAATTCGACTATGAAAACTCTAGATCTTTCATGGTCGAATTTGACCTTTAAAACCATAGTTTCAAGCGAAAATCGACGTTTTCATGGCCCCAGGTCTGATTTGGGTAGAGGTCGTGGTAGGTTAGTTGTTGTTTTTTTTTGTTTTTTTTTTAAGGTCGTGGTGGGTTATATGGTGCTTGGTGGTGGTGGTGATACGGGATAAAGACGGTTGTGGCAGGTGGGTTGTGGGTTTTGTTTGGGGTGTGTTTAGCCGTTTAGGTGATAGATCTGGGTTAGGGTGGGTGGGTTAGGGAGGCTGGAGGTGTGGGGTGGTGGGTGGGTTCGGGTTAGGTGGGTAGGGGTTCTGGTGGCTGGGTACGCGTATGTTGGTGGGTGGGTTAGGTGGGTGAAGGTGGTTCTGGTGGCAAGGTACGGGTTAAAGAAGCAAGAGGTGGTGGCTGGTGGTGTGGGCTGGTGGTGGTGGTAACAGGTGTTTGTTTATTAATTTATTTTTTTGTTAATTTATTTATTTTTGTTTAAAAACAGAAATTTGTAAAATTACAGGATTGATTAATGAAAAATAATGTTGTTAATACATATGTTTTGTTTATGGATCGATTTAACTTAAAAAAACCAAAAAAAAAAAAAAAAAAAATTTTTAAGGCGTAATGGGAAGCGGTTTGGCGCCAAAACCGCTTCCCATTCTCTACAAATGGCAAGCGGTTCTGAACCGCTTGCCATTTAAAAGGCTAATGGCAAGCCCCCCAATAACATGCGGTTCAAAACTGCTTGCCATTATGGGGTTTGAACCGCTTGCAATTTAGTATTTTCTACTAGTGTATATACGTTCTAAGATTTTTGGTGCGTATTCTCTTACTCTTTACGTGATTTAACAATTTAACTTGTGAAGACTCCAACCAATCACTCAAGAATAAACATAACAACGAACATTCAATACATACTTTCAATTCATTCTTGAATTAATTAGTGAACACATGCTATTTATTTTAATTAAGGTTCCTTGCCTAGTTTTGTGCACAAAATTGCACGATTACTACCTTGGTGCATAGAATTTACTAATAAACTTCCTTGACTCAATATCAACTTACTTGAGCGAGCAAATAAATAAACTAACTTCTTGACTCAACCTAATAATAAATGGGTGAGAATTAAATTCATGAATCATACTCAATAATTCTAATTATAGTTCTTTTAAACATACATAAGCCTTGCTTATAAATTTCATGCTTCCTTGATACTTGAAAATAAAACATACTTCCATGATTCACATATATTCAACTTGTATCATGCTTCAAATATCATATTCACATTCTTGCATAATAATTCATGTTCATCCAACATCAATTTCAAGCATATAATCAATCAAACATGCTACTTATTCATCACTTAAATCATATATCATATTTCTAGCATGATACTATGCATACACAAATATTTTTGTGCACCTACGTACCTTGAATATATCCTTAAATCGGCCACACTCGCTAGAAATCACCTAGCTTGATGCTCCCTACAACTAAAAATACATAACTATAATTAATCCACTATTCTCACAAATTTCCAGCAACTATAATACTCTTTAAACCTTTCAAATAAACCTAATTTAATGACATAAAAGCCATAAAATCTTTTATTTAAGTGGGTACTTTAAATCATTTCAAAAAGACTTAGTTTTTATGACTTAAATAAAATTCCAACCTACTTATTTAATATAAAACATTACTTTTAGACTAGGAAATCTTATTTAAATCATTAAAACCTTTTTTCCTTTTTATTGGTAATTAAACACTAACTCAATAATTAAATAGTAGTGTGTATAATTTTATTACAGCATCAAATTGAGGGCTTTAAACTCATTAAAAATATATTTAAACCATGAATTAATCAATATAAACAACATAGCATTAAACCCTAACTATTTCCATAAAATCTTCAAATTCTAGGGTTCATAACTTAGGGTTCTTGTGATAGGAATGGTGTCCTTCAAACAAGTGTATTATTCTGATAGAGGGTTCAGAATTATTAGAAAGCTAATTATTCAGTGAGGCTAAGTGATCGGAATGCCTAGCTGGAGTCCGCTTCCGATCAGTAATATTAATGTATAATTAATATTACAGCTTAATCTTGACTGAACCCTTCGGGTCACACCCAATCAAGTAATCGATCCTTGATGACAAATTAATCCGAAGGAATTAATGAGTCGTTAGAGTACTACGAGCATAGACGTCGGATATCGAGCTAGGAACGTCGAAACTGAACGTCTCAAGTCGAGTCGAATTTAGGAAACGACGAGACGGTAAAATCAAGCAAAAAACAAGTAATATATATATATATATATATATATATATATATATATATATATATATATATATATATATATATATATATATATATATATATATATATATATATATATATATATATATATATATATATATATATATATATCCCTGACCTCAGAATGCCTCGAGCAAATCAGAGGGCTAGGGTAATATAACTAGCCTAGACTGATGCTGCAAGGTAGTGCTTGGTCTCAAGCTCGGCATGACCGAGCATGCTGGCCGAGTGTACCTTACACACGTCAGGTGGCTAACAAGCCCCTGCCGCAAGCATCGCTTCTAGCGTAGAAGGAGCAGGCTGGCAGCATCCCTCGTAAAGCAAGGCACCAATTACGGCATGGCACGCTGGGCCTCGCTAGCCAGAGCAGCACCCGGCAATAACCCGCATGCATGTGCGGCAGGGGTGTTTGGCTACCCGCACATACTGCCGAGCTGGCAGGCCCTGCCGAAGCATAAGGTAGCCAGCTAGGCGTGCCTTGGTGCCCAAGCTCGGGTGGCCAGCTGGCGGCTAGTGCGGGTGCCATGTGGAAGCCGGTTTTGGTGATGAGCCTTGGGGAGCAAGGGAAATTGGTCCCCTCCTCTTGGTGGTTCAAGGGATGTTCAAGGGATTTTCACTATAAATACCCAACCTGGGAATTGAGAAAATCCAATTTGAGTTGTGAGCTTGAAGGATCACCAAAAGCATGAACACTTTCGCTCGTAATACTCTATGTTTTCATGGATTTGATGCATAGGATTTTCAGGCCATACTTGGACAAGTTTATGGTGGTGTTTGTCGATGATATCTTAGTATATTCAAAGAATGAAGAGGAACATAAGGAGCATTTGAGGCAAGTGTTGTCGAGTTTAAGGGAACACCAATTGTATGCCAAGCTGTCAAATTGTGAATTTTTGTTGGAAAAGGTAGCATTTTTGGGCCATGTGATTTCTAAGGACAGAGTTACAGTGGACCCAAGAAAGATTCGAGCTGTGGCCAACCCCAAAGAATGTGTCGGATGTGAGGAGCTTCTTGGGTTTGGCAGGCTATTACAGAAGGTTTATGAAAGATTTTTCGAGGATTGCGAAGCCCATGACAAGTTTGATGAAAAATGAGCATAAGTTCTCATAGGCTCAAGAGTGTGAAGAGGCGTTTAAGATCCTGAAAGAAAGGTTAACCATGATACCTCTGCTGGCTTTGCCAGATGGAAGTGCTCTGTATGAGGTGTATAGTGATACATCAAGGTTTGGACAAGAATGTGTTTTGATGCAAAGTCGAAAAGTGATTGCGTATGCTTCGAGGCAATTGAAGGTTCACGAAGGGAATTATCTAACCCATGATTTGGAGTTAGCTGCAACAGTGTTTGCCTTGAAAATTTGGAGACATTACTTGTATGGGGTGACTTGTAGGATTTTCACGGAGCATAAGAGTTTAAAGTACATTTTCACCCAAAAAGCATTTGAATGGGAGGGAGAGAAGATGGTTGTAGTATATGAGCGACTATACATTGGATATTCAGTATCATGAAGGAAAGGCTAATCTGGTGGCAGATGCTTTGAGTGTCAGAACACTCAATGACTGTGATGGTAGTTCTAGATCAGTTGTGTGTAGAATTTCAGAAGTTAAACTTGGAAGTAATGCAGCATGGTGAAGTGACTAGGATGTTGAATGCTTTGGTGATTCCACCATCCATTTATGATGAGATAAGGGAAAGTCAATTAGAAGATGAGAAGTTAAAGACAATTAAAAAGAAGATTGATGAAGGTCAAGTGTTGGTTTAACCATTGTTGATGAGGGAAGTATTAAGGGAAGATGGTGTATACCGCAGAGTTGTAGAGATCTGAAGTAGAGATTAATGGAAGAAGCCCATAATTCTCCTTATTCAATGGATCCTGGAGGGGTTAAGTTGTATAAGGACATAAAGAAGACTTCTTGGTGGCCCAATATGAAGAGAAAAGTGGCTGAATTAGTGGCTAAGTGTTTGACATGCAAAAAGGTGAAGATTGAGCATCGTAGGCCTCAAGGAAAGGTTCAATCCTTGGAGGTGCCCAAATGGAAATGAGATTCAATTTCTATGGATTTTGTTGGAGCCTTGCCAAAGACCAAGGCTGGGAATGACACTATTTGGGTAATAGTGGACAGGTTGACAAAGTCAGCAGTGTTCATACCCATGAGTAGTACTTGGACTATGGATTAGTTGGGGAGAGCTTATGTGAAGTTTGTGGTGAAGTACCATGGGGTGCCCACGGATATCATTTCGGATAGAGATTCAAGATTTTTGTCTAACTTTTGGCAGAGTTTGCAAAAGGCGATGGGAACAAAGTTATTACAGAGCACAGCGTTTCATCCTGCGACGGATGGTCAGACGGAAAGAACGATTCAAACATTGGAAGATATGTTGAGAGATTGTGTGATAGAGTATCAAGGGTCTTGGGAAGACCGCTTGGATTTGATAGAGTTCTCTTACTACAATAGTTACCACGCAAGCATTGGAATGTCATCGCTTGAAGCTTTGTATGGTCGGAAGTGTAAAAGCCCAGTTTGATGGAACGATATAAGTGAGACTATGGTACTTGGGCCAGAGATGATTGAGGATATGGTGAAGTAGATCAATTTGATCCAAGAAAAGATTAAAGTAGCCCAAGATCAACAGAAAATTTATGCTGATTTAAAAAGGAGAGAGGAAGAATATGAAGTGGGAGGGTTTTTTTGAAGATTTCACCCATGAAGGGTGTGATGAGGTTTGGAAAAAAAGGAAAGCTGAGCCCAAAGTACATAGGGCCTTATGAGGTCATCCAAAAAGTGGGAAAATTGGATTATAAGTTGAACTTGCCAAATGAGCTAGAAAGGGTTCACAATGTGTTCCACGTGAGCCAAATTCGAAAGTATATTCCTGATGTGACACATGTGTTGCAACCAGAAACCATTGAGATGGATGAGAATTTGACTTATGAGGAAAGACCAGTAAAGATTCTAGATTCCAAAGTGAAGAGCACAAGGAACAAGGATGTGAGTATTGTGAAAGTGTTGTAATCGAATTAGAAAACTGAGGAGGCTATATAGGAAGCTGAGGCTGATATGAGGAAGCGTTACCTAGAGCTATTTGCCTAGGGTTAATGGTTGAGTTACTGGGGCGTAACTCCTTTTAGGGGGGTAGAGGGCGATAGAGTTTCGCGTGTTTGCTTTTCGAGTCATTTTTGAGTGATTTCGAGTCCTTCTTGAGTTTGTTTGGAGTCTTGAGTCAAGTTAGGATGTGCATGAACCAAAACGTTTAAATGATTTTCGTTTCTTTTTGGCTAAGTTTCGGGTTGAAACTTCTTTTAAGGGGGGTAGACTGTAATACCCGTATTTTCCTACGTATTTTCCTAATTAATTAATTAATTATTATTTCATAAAAAGGGTATTTTAGTAAATTAACTTACTATTTAAATTTTAGAGCCAAAATGATATTTGAATTTTGGTGCTAAAAATATTTTAAAACTAATTATTATTTTTAGATTTTAGATAAGATTTATCATCCATTTATTTTATTTTGAAAACCGGATTATTTATATATTTCAGATATTTTAATTAAAGCAAAAACTATATTTTATTAATTATTTAAAAGGTCCGAAAATTCCCAAAATATGACTAGGTATTTAAGATTTTCTATGTATAGAACATCTGATTTTTTTTAGTCATTTTTATTGGTGAATAATTGGTATTTATTTAAATAATTATTTAATTAATTATTTTATACAATAAATATTATTTTTACAATTATTTTTATTCCTTAAAATCTAGCAAATATCTTCTTTAATTTCACTTATGATGTCCGAAAATTTGAGCTATGGTAAGCTCAAGATTTTTGGCCTTCATGGTTAAATTTGGGGGTATTTATTTTGGTAAATTGTATTTTTAATTATCTCTTTAAAATCACTTATTTTCCATAATTCTATTTTTCCATCTCCTAAATATTTAATCATCTTATTTTCCTACCTTTTATTTCCTTTGATTATTCCCCAAGTAATATCCCTTACCATAGTATTTTTCATGACAACACACCTTCCATATTTTTATTATGCACAATCACCTTACTATCAAAACTTTCCAAATTTATTAATTCACTTCTCAAGTATTTCCTTAACTCTTCTTGCCATAATTCTTCCTACATTTTCCTACCATAATTCATGCCCATACTAGCATATAAATAACCTTTTATTTCATGACCAAATACTCACAAAAATTCTCTTTTATTCTCTTCTCTTATTTTTCTCTTCTTTTTCTTCTCCTCCTTGAGCACCACCACCACCACATCCCCCGCACACCACCACCAGCTTCGCACGCCACTTGCCGCCCAAGCCACATCTTGTGCCCCCTGCCACCGGCAGCCACCCTTGCCGCCACCTTTCCTCCTCTTTTCCTTTGGTTTTCTACCTTTTCTTCTTCTCTTATCTTATTTAATTAATTACAGAGTATTATTATTATTGGGGATTTATAAAAATTATTATGACTAGTTTTAATTAAATAAAATCATATTTTTAATGATGCTTATGAGAAAATAATTTAAAAGATTCATGTACATATAGTTGGGGTTTTTTAATTTGATTTTTGTGATTATTTGTTAACCTTATATTAATTAAGATTATATTAATTTGTAGGGTGTGTTCAATCTAGATTCTTAAGGTTCTTTTTGTGTGGTTTTTCTAAGCAAGGATCGAGGTACGTTTAGGTGGCTAGATACCTTTGAAAGTGATTGGTTTGAATAACATGTTTTATATGATTTTTATTGGTGATTGAATTAAATTGATTTGAATTACGATTTGTGAAATAAAATATGATTTTAATGGTGTGTTCAATCAAAAGTATGTTTAAATGATTGGTTTAAATAAATAAATGGAGAATTGATTTTATATCATGTCTTGGTTAATAAAATTATTAATCATGTTTTTAAAGGGTTTGAAAGTATATGGAATTAAATAAAGAGGAGTTTTGATTATGTTGGAATTATTGGTTTGAAAAGGATTTATTGAATAATGATTATTATTACAGTATAAGCATGTTAGTAATCCCACTATGCAGATTTGGTTTGATAAAGCCATAGACATTGTATGACCGGGTCTTTCCTCAAAAATAGCCTTGTAATATAAGGAGACTAGCTAGGGGGGTGTGCACACTTGGGTGAGGAATTTGGATATTTAAAGGAATCGGATTTAAAATGGAATTGGTTCTGTTACTTATTATTGAATTATTGGAATGGTTTGAAATATTGGAATTGGTTTTGAATCATGGATTGGAATTATCGGTTTAATTATTGGAATTGATTTCGAAAGCATGTTTGCTAATAAAATTGAGTTTACATTATCTTGCACTTATCGTACTTAGCATATTTTGCTAATTTGTATTTCCTATTTGTTTTGGTTCGCCTTGTTTACCGTAATGGTAAGCTGTGTTGACTAATTTCAGGTGAAGTCAATATGTGAGCATTTGGAGTCCCGGGAATGTCTTCATCTAGATTAGGAATGTCGGTTCTTGATTTTAATTATGAGTACTCATGACAATAGTTAATATTTATGGTTTTATTTAATAAAAAAGTATTGAAGTTTCCGCTGCAAAGTATTGGTTTTATTTAGTAAGTTTGGTAGCCTTACCTAATCACGCGGCGGTAATACGCCTAAGTCTATCTCTACGGTATAATTATACGTATTATACCAGTAATTTCGTAGAGGGAGATTTGGGGGTGTTACATGGTTATTATAAGTAACCTACTGCATATATAAGCCTATTTTGAGCATGATTACTAAGTTATAATTAGTGCTTAAATGGTTGGCTCATTTTTCACAAAATTACAAATTAATTGCTTTGAGTGTGAAAAATTTGTGTTTTGAAGGCCTAAGTATTAAACATCTAACCTTTAATTATTTTAATTGGTTAGGACTTTATATTACTAAATTCCATGATTATTTATTGAAATTTCTTGATTTAATCATTTTTCCAAAAGTCATAAAGTTTTAAACTTGTGATTGAAATATAATTAGTCTTCATATTAGAAGATGTAATTTTTTCAAATGAACATAAGTTAGTGTTGGAATTATTTTTTCATTAGATGATTACTTTATTTCCAGCCTATTTTAATTTTGTCAAAACTCATTATTAATTTATGTTTGGTTAAATTAATTGTGAGGTTAGCCCTTTTCAAATTTGTGGCATCAAGTTGAACTAAAATTATTTAAAGATTGGTTCTTGAATTAATTTTTGGTCATACACTAAAAATTGAATTTATTTGAGTTAGACTTATTTTATTTTTCATTTTTTCCCAATATTAGTTCTAAAATTAATTTAGAATTAGTTATATATGTCGCACAAAATCAAGATAAAATCCCATGGGAAGAGCACGCAAACTGAAGCACTCAACCCACGCAAACCCCGCATGTGGCTGCCTAGGGATATGGGGTGGTGCCTCGGCAGTGCGTTGCTCGAGCATCGAGTGTGCGTGGGGTTGGTGCAGCTTGGTGCATAGCGGCACATGTGAAAGATAGCCATGACGCGGCAGCTATGGATGGTGTGTGGGCTACCTGGCAGCGCCTAGCAACAGCTAGGCATGCATGGCTGGAGCTGCTAGGCAGCGCATAGCACATGCGTGCATACGAGGTCTAGGGCTACTTGCGTTGGCCAACTCGAAGCACCTTAGTTCTCTCGATTTCATTATTTTGCATCTCTTGCCGATTTAATTATTTTAATTAAACATGGAGGCTAGGCCTCGGGTTATGCGAGGTATTTGAAAAATTTTATTTGAAAAAATTATGGGTTATTTGATGCGGAATTTAGTGGGAGCTTCATTATTTATTTGAGCTCTTTTTATCGCGTTTAATCACATAATTCATTAACAACTTTCACTAATTTTAATTAGGCGCATTAATTAGATTAACCACCTAAGTAGTTACTAGTTTACGCTTAATGTTGCATTGTTACTTGTTCTCTTGTAAAATGCATGGACCATTCACAAATAGTGAATGGAATGTATATTCTATCACAGGTTTTATGAAAATGGAAACTAGTGGGGCCTGATTAGGATAGAAAATAAGGACTGCGATCCGTTATGTACTTTTGTAAATCTAAATACGGTATGCGAACCGTTGCGTATTTTTGTACCTTAATATTTAGATTAGTCCTAGTCGTAGTTACTAGAAACATAAATGATGGTGATGTTTTGAAGATGGTGTTTCTAAGAAGACGAAGCCATAGAGTTGCAATGAAGACCCTTGAAGACTCAAGGGGTCATGCTAGTTGCCAAATGCATCTTATACTTATGTTTTCGATATATATTTATGTTTAATTATATATGAATGATATGTTAGATGCATGTTTAGGATTTCGAATGATGCGATGATTAATTAAGTTCATTTAAATCAACCAACATAGAAACCACATGTCCCTAAAATATTGAGTCAAATTTTCCGTTCCAAAATAACACTTACCAATCTAATGAGATTAGTGATGGGCTACGCCAAAGCGAGGCATCACTACTCTCCTAGGAACGTAAGGTATACCGGGTGTACAAGTTGATTTTGGTTAAACTTAATGATATCAGTAAGGAGTCATTAGACGTCGTGGCACTGGAGAGAAACGTCATAAAGCATTAGATGCGACGTATTATCAAACCAAGAATAGCTTAGAGCTATTAGCAAGGAGTTTCTTACCTTAGAATAATAAGTATTAAGACAAGCCAAAGCATGCTTAATCACTCGATTATTTGGATCTTGGAATCATTTTATTCTCGCCAAATAGGGACAAATCTAATGTGTGGATAAAATGCTTAATAAGCTTGAAATTTGCATGAATGCTTTAAAATTCAAACTTATTGTTTTTTGGTTTTTTTTTTCATTTCAAATTCTTTCAATTGTAGAAACATGTCGGTGAATAATTCAAACAACCAATTTTCGTTACGCTCAATTCTCGACAAGGAGAAATTGAGTGGGCCAAAATTTCTTCATTGGCAAAGGAACTTGTGTATATTTCTCATGCAAGAGCAAAAGAAATATATTCTTGATGAGGAAATGCCCGAGACTCCCAATGAGGAAGTCACTCAAGCTACCTTAAACCGATGGCAAACTGCCAATCGGGATGTCAAACGCATCATGTTCGCCAAATGTCTCCCGACCTTCAGAAGACTTTCTTTGAGAAGGAGACGGCTTTTGAGGTCATTTCTGAACTTCAGAATATTTTTCAAGAGCAGGCCCGAATTGAAAGGTTTGAAACCCACAGGCAGATCCTTGAGAGTAAGCTCAAGAAAGAAGAGTCAGTCAGCCCACATGTACTCCAAATGATCGGTTTATTTGAGAACATGGAAAGGCTTGATGCGAAGCATTCAACCAAGATGGCAATTGACATCATTCTCCATTCGCTGCACAAAGGCTATGATCAGTTCAAGATGAACTATAACATGCACATCTTGGAGAAAACCCTCATCGAGCTTCATGGTATGTTGAAGCAAGCCAAGAAAACTCTCAAGGATGAGGGGAAGCATGACATGCTTATGGTCAAGAAGGGTAAACCATTCAAGCACACGGGGAAGAAGAAGACAGGGTTTAAGGGGAAGGGTAAGAAGACCTTTCCGCCTAAATCAAAAGCTACCAAGGACCACAAGGAAAAGAAGGTAGCCTCTTCTAAATCTAATTCCGAATGTTTCTACTTCAAGAATAAAGGACATTGGAAGAGAGATTGCCTCAAATTCAAGGAAGATAAGAAGAACGGAACCATTGCTTCTGGATTAGGTATTTTCGTTATAGAATTAAACTTCACTAGCACAACATCATGGGTATTAGATACTAAATGTGGCTCACACTTTGATCCAATTCTGAGGGACTAAGGAGAACTAGAAGGTTAGAGAATGGAGAAGTTGAACTCTTGATCGGCAATGGAGCCAGAATTGCGGTCGTATCCGTAGGAACTCTCAGTTTGTCTTTGCCCTCCGGGCTGGTTCTAGAACTTGAAAATTGTTATTATGTTCTGAACGTTACCAAAAACATCATTTCAATTTCGGCGTTGGACGCGAAAGGATTTTAATTCCGAGTAAAAGACCATACATGTTCATATTATCTCAATAATATTTTTTATGGTATGGCACAATCTGAAAATGGTCTTTATGTGCTTTATTTAAACTAACAAGTTTATAATGTTAATGATACCAATAAAAGAGCTAAGACCCTTGAGTCAAATCAGACATACTTGTGGCATTGTCGTCTTAGCCATATTAACATCAAGCGCATCAAAAAACTTCTACACGAAGGTATTCTTGACTCATTCGATTTACAATCGTTTGAGAATTGTGAAGGATTCTTATTAGGAAAGATAATAAAGTAGTCATTCTCCAACTTGGGAGAAAGGGCAAGTGACTTATAGGGCCTAATACACACCGATGTATACGGACTAATGAGAAGACCCGCAAGGAACGGTTATCGATATTTTATCACCTTCACAAACGACTATAGTAGATATGGATATGTCTACCTTATGTCAAACAAATCTGAATCATTTGAGAAATTCAAAGAATTTTAGAGTGAAGTTGAAAACCAGCTTGGCAAGAAGATCAAAGCCCTTTGATCGGATTGAGGTGGTGAATATTTGAGCCGCGAATTCGATGACCATCTGAAAGAACATGGTATTCCTTAAGAATTGACACCTCCAGGAAATGCACAATGGAACAAAGTATCCGAAAGGAGAATTCGAACCTTGCTAGACATGGTACGATCAACAATAGGTCTTTGTGATCTTCCTATCTCTTTCAAGGGACACGCACTTCTAACTGCACCACTAACACTTAACCGTGCTCCATCAAAAGCTTTCGAAAAGACTCCATATGAATTATGGATGAAGAAACCTCCAAGGTTGTCTTTTCTCAAGATTTGGGGTTGCAAAGCATGTGTCAAAAGATGAATTTCTGACAAAGTTCACCCTAAATCTAACAAGTGTTTCTTTGTGGGATATCCAAAAGAAACCAAGGGGTATTACTTCCACAAGAAATCCAAGAACAAAGTGTTTGTTGCTCGCGATGGTGTCTTTTTGGAGAAGGAACATCTTTCCAAAATGATAAGTGGGAGGAAAATCGAACTCGATGAAGTTCGAGAGGACAAGCAACAAAGTCAAATTGACAGTCAAAGTGCTCAAACAGCATCTGTTGACATTTGTCAAACTCTGCAAAGTTAAAATGACAATGCAAATGCTTAGTCGATTACCCTATGTAGGTTACAAAGGCCAAGATCTTAACCTGATAGATATCTTAGTGTTGTATTAAGCGAGGATCAAGACATCCTAGTTATGGATGGAGATGATCCTACGACCTACAAACAAGCTATAACGAGCCCCGACTCTGTAAAATGGCAATAATCCATGAAATCCGAGATGGACTCCATATTTAAAAATCAAGTATGGGACTTAGTTGATTTACCCGAAGGTTACACACTTATCGGTTGTAAATGGATTTTCAAGATGAAAACCGACAAAGATGGAAATGTATTCGTATACAAAGCTAGACTGGTAGCAAAAGGTTACAGGCAAATTCACGACGTTGATTATGATGAAACCGTTTCTCCCGTTGCAATGCTTAAGTCCATTCGGATTATCCTAGCAATTGCTGCATATTACGATTACGAATTATGGCAGATGGACATTAAAACCGCCTTCCTAAATGGAATTTTTGAAGAAACTGTGTACATGACACAGCCTGAAGGTTTTATTAATCCAAGAAATGCTGGGAAGGTATGCAAGCTTAAGAAGTCCATTTATGGGTTAAAGCAAGCAAGTAGAAGTTAGAATCTGTGACTCGACGAAGCCATAAGCAAGTTTGTTTTTTCTCAAGAATCTAGATGAGTCTTGTGTTTACAAGAAGGTCAGTGGGAGTGACATCGCTTTCCCCGTCTTATATGTCGCTGACATATTGCTCATTGGAAACAACATTCCAATGTTAGAGTCTGTAAAGGCTTGGCTTGGAAAATGTTTTTCAATGAAAGACTTGGGTGAGTCACAGTACATATTAGGCATCAAGATCTATAGGGATAGATCGAAGAGGGTGATTGGATTGAGCCAAAGTACGTACATCAATAAGGTACTGGCACGATTCAATATGTAGGAGGCCAAGAGAGGTCAACTACCCATGTCACATGGCATAGCCCTAAGCAAGAAGCAATGTCCAAACACACCTGATGAGCGAGAAAGGATGAATTAGATTCCATATGCTTTGCTTATTCGATCGATCATGTATGTCATGATATGTACTAGGTCGGATGTATCATATGCTTTAAGTGCTACGAGCCGATACCAATCAAACCTAGGAGAGGCGCATTGTACTACGACTAAGAATATCCTAAAGTACCCGCAAGAGAACAAGGATAAATTCTTGGTCTATGGTGGGTTACACCGACGCAAGCTTTCAGACAGACAGAGACGACTTCAAGTCGCAATTAGGGTACATATTCTGTCTAAATGGAGGAGAGTTTAGTTAGAAGAGTGCTAAGCAAAGCACAACAACAGATTTTACAACTGAAGCCAAATACTTGGCAGCTTTTGAAGAAGCTAAGGAAGCAATTTGGATTCACAAGTTTGTTGGTGAACTTGATGTTGTGCCCTCCATCAAAGGTCCAATAGATCTTTATTGTGCTATTGCTCAGGTCAAGAGAGCCAAGGGAACATCAGAAGGTTAAACATTTTAGAAGGAGATTTCAGATGGTAAGGGAATGGAAGTCCGAGGGTGAAATCAGAATTTGTAAGATTGGAACAGACGACAATGTAGTCGATCCACTCACTAAACCTTTACCTCAAGTGAAACACAATAAGCACGTTGAGGCATGATAGGGTAAAGTCGTATCCCCTAATCAAAAGTAATACCTAAGTCCTCTAACTAAAGTAGATAGGGAAGTAGGGTCGAATCCACAGGGAAACTGGTCTTTCTACTCCTAATTAATTAATATAATCTAAATTATTAAGGTAACCAATTTGTTGTGTTTAATATGAAATTATACTATGAAGATTAAGTTTAGGGAGAAAATTAATAATAAGAAGGTCTAGGGTCACAAGTTCACCAATAATTAATATTCCGGGATAAAACATAACAATCAATAATTAACATTGCACAATAACATGATTAACAGGCTCTCGCAATTTATTAACCAACATAGATCTAACAGGCTCTCGCAATTTACTAGATCTAAGTTCCTATTGAAAATAGCCTTTAATATCAAATTAACATCTGCTCGATTCATCAATTCAATATTGCTAAACATTCACAATCAAATTACATCTGCTCGATTCATAATCTAATTGCAAAGAATTAAAACAATTCAATAAGAAATTATCATGCAATATCAATGATCAATAATAACAAATTATCCCTTCATATTAATTATGGATCCCCATAAACCCTAGAATTAAACTACTCACACATAATTAAATCTAAACTAAACAAAGCAATTAAAGAAGTCATGATAGAAGAAAGAAATAAAATAAATAACTGAGATTTAAAGAGAAGAAATCGTTACCAAAGTTAAAAGGAACAAGAGTTGTAGAGAGAGAAAATAATACTAAGAGTTTAAGAGAAGAGAGAAAGAGAAAAGTTAGAGAGAGAAAAGAGAGAGTAAGGGAAGGGAGAAAAGAATTCCCCCCTAAATTCGCTTAACAAAAGCGTATTTATACTAAGCTAGAAAATCCTAAGTTAAAACAAATTAAACGGCGCTTAAAACGTCCTCCAGAAACACGCGCCCGATCGGGCGAGGCACCGCCCGATCGGGCGCCCCTTTTTGATCGGGCGAAGGGCTGCTGCGATATAAGTCTTCTTTGCCCGATCGGGCGCGCCTTTTTGATCGGGCGGACCATCGGGCGGATCATCGGGCGGACCATCGGGCGGACACCTTTGGGCCGCTTGGACTCCTCGTTTGGGCTCGTAACTTGGCCCAAACCAAATATCCTCTTTGGGGCTTAAATCATTCGGTCCAAATGCATCGTCTTCACACAAGTCGAGCCCTTATTCACCGGCTTGATTACTCTTACCGATCTTGGGCTATGGACCTCCAATGCTCGTAGTTGCTCCATAAAATCCCGGGAAAATGCTCCAAAGGTGCAATTCCCTACAAAACTCAACCAAAACTACGAAAACACTAGAAAAAAACACATATTAGTAATAAAAGTGGCTCTAAAGAGCCAAAAACACTACTAATTATGACCAAGGGACGGGGGTAAAATACTATATAAAATAGACATATCAAGGCAATGGGAATCAGGCACGTTGGAGACTGGCTTTGATTTCCCTAGTTATGTGTTTTAGTTAATTTTGGATATTTTAATGTAAAACACTATGTTAAACCATTCAATTTTTTAGAGTAATTTAAATTTTATGCAATTTTATCATTCCATTTCTATTTAATTGTGGTTTAGAATTAAATAATGAGTCCATTCGATTTTGAGAATATTTAAAATAGGGTATCAAGACAATGTCTTGGATAAAGAAACACCTATTAAGTGAACGTTGAATATTCTAATCGAAAATTATCCCTATTCAAGGTCATTTAACTATTGGACGATTAATGACCACTTGAGATTAGTGTGTAGTATTATTTATAGCATCGTTTCTTGTGCTACAAGGATTTGATTGTAATAAATCATTTGCACGGGTATTGGTTTAGAACCATACTAGATCGACCTATGAGAATATTTTAAGAGATTAAAAATTGCATAAGTATATTTCTGATTATGGCTATCGGAACCTCTTTCCTCGACCATAAGAGTTGCAAGCTCTCTTGTTGGAGTACTAGTCCGTTTTGATGTCTGCCAAACGTCTGTCGTACATGGGGATTATAACGGCAACACTCGAGCGGCTAGGTCCTCTTAGTAAGAGAAGCTTATAGTTCAAGACTGGGAATGTCCCCCTATTTAATAAAGAGGGAACATGTCTTTGTTATTTACAAGGCCTCTTGATGAGCGAGACTGTGAAAATGCATGGCCGTGCTCAAATGAATTTTAAAAATCATCTTCTTATTTACAGTCACACTCAGATATCGAGAAACACTTCTGGACGTAATAAGGATGACGAATAATCTTACCTTATAGTTCATGAAGAGACATTAAGTGACATAGGAAATAGGCTATACACTAAAACCGCACTTGTCCGAAAGGACAAGTGGGAGATTGATAGGAATGGTGTCCTTCGAAAAAGTGTATTATTCCGATAGAGGGTTTGGAATTATTAAAAAGCTAATTATTCGATGAGGTCAAGTGATCAGAATGCTTAGCAAGAGGCCGCTTTCGATTAGTAATATTAATGTATAATTAATATTACAGCTTAATCTTGAATGAACCCTTCGGGTCACCACCAATCAAGTAACCGATCTGTGACGACGAATTAATTTGAAGGAATTAATGAGTCGTTAGAGTATTACGAGCATAGACGTCGGATATTGAGCTAGGAGCGTCAAAACTGAGCGTCTCAAGTCAAGTCGAATTTAGAAAACGACAAGACGGTAAAATCAAGCAAATAACAAGTAATAAATATGTATCCCTGGCCTTGAAATGCCCCAAGAAAATCTGAGGGCTAGGGTAATATAACTAGCCTAAACTAATGCCGCAAGGTAGTGCTCGGCCGCAAGCTCATCATGGCCGAGCATGCTAGCTGAGTGTACCTTGCACGCGTCAGGTGCCTAGCAAGCCCTTGCCGCAAGCATCACTGCTAGCGCGCAAAGGGAAGGCTGGCAGCATCCCTCGCAAAGCAAGGCACCAGCTGCGGCATGGCACACTGGGCCTTGTTAGCGAGAGTAGCACCCAGCAGCAGCCCGCATGCATGTGCGGTGTGGCTGCTAGGCTACCTGCACATAATGCTGAATTGGCAGGCCCAGCCGAAGCACAAGGCGACCAGCTAGGCGTGCCTTGGTGCCCGAGCTCGGGTGGCTAGCCGGCGGCTTGTGCGTGTGCTGTGTGGGGGCCGATTTTGGTGAGGAGCCTTGGTGAGCAAGAGAAATTGGTCCCTTCCCCTTGGTGGTCCTCACCTACCCTTGGTCATATTATGACACTTGTTGTTTGTTGTTTGTTTTGCCTTTTTATTTTGATTTTGATTTAAATTAAAATAGAAAAAGGGATTTTACCAACTCTCCCACATTGATGGGAGAGAGGAATGTTTAAGGGATTTTTTATATAAATACCCAACCTTGGGAATTGAGAAAATCCACTTTTGAGTTGTGAGCTTGAAAGGATCACCAAATGCGTGAATATTTTCGCTAGTAATATTCTAAGTTCTTGGTCTAGCCCCGGCTAAGCTTCGAGGTAGTAGCACAGGTCGGGCTTGAGGGTGTTAGCCGTAGGAGGCTCTTGCATTTGTGAAGCTCGGCTTTCAAGTAAGAGCTCTTTAGGAGTGAAACACGAGGGTAATTTTGTCTTTCCCTTTTCTTGTTTATTAATTATGTTGTTAATTAATATGCATGTTTTAGTTGCATTAATTTATGTGAGGGTCTTGAGGTCGGGTTTTATTTTCGTGTAGTGTTGGACATCACGAGACCCAACATCTTGATCAAATAAAGATTTGAAATTTATATGAATAATTTAACAATATCATATTCCCAAAATTAATACCAAAACATAATTAAAATCATGCTTTTAAAATAACAAAACACTAGAATTAAACTAGGAAGAGAGAAGGTGGCTAGTAGTGGTCGCTGGATGTTGCTGTTGTCGGTGGTCGCCGGTGGTTAGTGGTGGTGCTTGTGGCTGCCAGCATGAGTGAGGGGGAGAAGAGAGAAAATGACGTGGGAGAAGAAAGAAAAAGAAGAGGAAAAATAAGGAGAAAAGGAGAGAGAAAATAAAGAGAGAATTTTTGGGGGTTTTGTGTAAATTATGACAATAATGAATCTTGAGTGGAAAAATCTTGAGGTTTTAAAGTATTTATACTCCCCTTTTAAAACAAAAATAAATAATTACAAAACTGTCATTATTAAATCCTATTCCCCCATAACTTTTCCTTTGGGGCCAACTTATTGGGCTCCTAAATTTCCTTAACTTCCCAATAAGTTGGTCCAATCATTTAAATAAAATCGACCCAATTCAAAAAGCTTTTAAGTACCCCTTTGACACCAAATAAACTTGAACCATAGTGGAACATAGAACTTCACCTTAGGTTCTGAACTCTTCTTTGCATCATTGTGCCTACGTGCCCTATGTATTTATATTTGATTGTTTTGTTCCTAACCTTAACGATCTTTCTTTGTCTATGGTGGTTTATTTTATGACTAACGAATGCCAATGGACCGTACTCACTTAGTAATTAGCGCAAACACTAAAATAAAAAGAATTAAAAAAAATGGAAAAACACACAAAAACACATGGAATTGATCACCGTGCCACGGCAGAAACGACAATCAGTGTCGTGTCACAGCAGCTTGTACCGCAACACGGTACAGTTTGCCGTGTCACGATAGTAGCACCGTGTCACAGTGCCCAGGTTTAAGTCCAATCAGTCTTTGGTTTAGTCTTCCTTGCTATTATGGTCCACGCGTTAGTCGTTTTGATACTGTTTATATGTCTAGCCATACGATCATACCACGAGTCTTATAACATCGCTTATCATCTTCGAAACTACTTTTAATTCATTCCAATGGCCACTAAGGAAGATATTGAGAACATCAACAAATCCATCGAGGCACTGTCTGCCATGAAGCAAACCCTTACTACCAAGGTCACCAACATGGAGCAAAATAATGTCACTGTGGCCACGATGGACAAAATGAAGGAGCGAGTAAGATTTATGAGGGATACACCTATGTGGAGCAACCTTCCACTTCTTTTGGTTGTTAAGGACAAACTCCTTGAGAAGTTTTGTACCGCTGACATTCCAAAGTTTAAGCCTACTGACAACCCAATGTTCCACTTGAAGGCCTTCTCTGCAACCATGTCTCTCAAGAGATTGGATGTAATACTCTTCCCTGCGGTGTTCCCTCTCTCCTTAGAGCATGCTTGCCAATAATGGTTTTATTCTCTCGATGCCACCGAAAATTTCATGAATCGTTACAAGTGTAACATTCAAGCTAGAACTTCTGAACGTGAACTCTCCATTCTCAAACAAAAAGAAAATGAAGGCATCACTGCTTATCTGAACAGGTGGAGGGAAACAGCTGCACTCTTGGTAGATCCCCCCAAAGAAAAAGAGATGATTTGCCTCTTCATCCAGAATCTGACTCACAAGTACAGGCAACATCTCAAATTTCTGCCATTGAACATTTTCAAAGTTGTATATGATATTGGCATCAAAATCGAGGATGAGCTAATAAAGACTGCTGGTAGTAACAACAATAACACTTGGAAAAACAAGAAGAACAACCTTCCTTCTTCTTCGTCTTCTAAGCCCGAAAATATTACCAACAATATCAACTAAGTGGATCACAATGAAGTTTTAGCTCTAGACACTCCCATTCAAAAGAAAAGGAAAACTTATACTCCTTTAAGAATGACATACGACGCTGCCTTTGATCGCCTTTATGGCTAAGGCTTGATTACAACCATTGGCCCAATTCCAGAGCCAAAACCTGAACAAAGGAGCGCCAGGTGGGACCCCAATGCTCATTGTAAGTACCATCAAGGAAGGGGTCACTCTACCGAGCAATGTTGGAATTTAAAAGACGCTATTTAAGATCTATTGGATGCTAACAAACTTCCTACCCCTCCAGGTGGCAAGAAATGATAAGCAGCAATGAAGACAAGGCGCACGGCGAGCCCTTCGTGCAGGATTTCATGATCTTTTTTGGTTTTTTTTTAATCATCCATCTCCCTTCCCCCATTCATGTCTAACATAGGTTTTCCATTTCGAATTTCTATATGTTTCATGTGTTTCGTTCACTTTTTCCATCAATAAAAATGAGTGTTCTTTTCCTTTACATCTCGATCATTTTCGCATTAAAAAAAATTGCCGAACCGAACACAAGGTATACCAATGATTTGAGGCATCTTTGCAACCTATTATTTCCCCTTAAACCATTCAAACATCACTCCACTTCTTCATTAAACCATTTTGAGCCTCATCTAATGTTTGGCTTTCTTTCTTCAAACCACATTCACTTAACTCTGGGATTGGAAGGTGTGCAATTTGTGCAATGTTCAAAAGAAAAAAAAAAGAGTAACAAAGCAATAATAAAACAACTTCTAAGGGCAAGTGTTCTAATGTCTTTGATATGGACACGTCTCGAATTGTGTCTCTTATCGAGTGCTTAGTACCATGCCTGAAAAACATGAATGCTAAGTGGGTGATGGACCGCATGATTTGAGATTGCCACAGTGATTCAAAATAATGAAAAAGACAAAATGAAAAAATAAAAATAAAAAAAAAAAACAAAAAACAAAGAACAAAAAAGCAAAAATGCAAAAAAATAAAACTTGCAAGGTTTAAATTTCAAATACACAATTACACATCTTGGGAGGCTTCTCTCAGGTCTTGAGCCTTTCACCCTTATCCAAACTACTAGCCTTAACCATAGTATAACCCTCTAAAGACCTCTTGAGGTGTACATACACTTGTGCAAAGTTGGGTTAGAGCTACATTCGGCCTAATTCCTAACGGGTACGTAGGCAACCTCACAATGAGTTGCGGCCACATTCATGCTCACATTCATGTCCACATTCATATCCACACATGATTGAGTCATTTCCAATGCTTATCCCTACCCATATAGATCTAGACTTCGGGCTTGAACCCAGGTCACTTAGCTTACCTAGCCTAAAGAGTCACCATATCTACTCTTCTCCCATCTCTTTCCATCACCATAGCTTTTGCAGCCTCACCTTAGTATCACTTTCACACACTTCTTTCACACATACAAAGCCATATCATCTTTCCCTTAGGAACCCTTTATCATGAAATCTTCTTCCCAACTGTGCATGCTTAATCTTCTTTCAAGACAACATTCATTAGAAGAAACATTGTATACTTGCTTAGCTTTCAGACCTAAGCAATGTCCATTGTTTCACGCATCGCATAATGTGCTTAGCAACATTTATATATCAATGATTTTTAATCATACAAATCATATCGTGGTTAGCTCCTTAATCTAAGCAACGTTCATTATGCAATACTCAACAATCACTTCATCTATATACGTGCTTAGATTCCAGACATAAGTGTCGTTCAAGTTCATTTCTTTACATCATATCTGATGCTTAGATCCATGACCTAAGTTTATTCTTCTATCTTGTCACATGGTGTAATTGTCCTTAGCATCCTGGCTTAAGAACATGCATCATGCATACATTTTTTTCAAGACAAACGATTAAATCCATACGATTCATTTCGTCTTCCTCAACAAGGAAGTTCAAAACATATTCCCATTTTCATATCTTTTCTTTTAGGGAAGTTCAAAAACTTTTTCAAAATTTTTCATCGAGTGATAACAAAACTTCATTTTTTCACGTCTTTCTTTTTCAGGAGAAATTCGGTACCCTCCACTCATGACAAAAATGACGAAATTTTTTTGCTTTTTACATTGCTTGTGTCTGTGCACACACTCACTCATACACATACACACACAATCACAAGTCATACACATGTCAAGTCAATCACAGTCTATACGGGTCCTTTGGCAAATTTTATTTTGTAGGTCTCATCTAAAGACCACATTCGGGGATAAGCGAACCATTTACAGCTCACGTTCGAGGATAAGTGAACCATCTATAGCCCACGTTTGCGGACAAGAAAACCATTTACAGACCCCATTTGGGGATAAGCAAATCATCTACAGCCCACGTTCGGGGATAAGCGAACGATCTACAGCCCACGTTCGGGGATAAGAGAATCATCTATAGCCCATGTTCGAGGACAATCGAATCAACTACAACCCACGCTTGGGGATAAGCAAACCATTTACAGGCCACGTTCGGGGATAAGCGAACCATTTACAGCCCACATTCAGGGACAAGCGAACCATCTATGGCCCATGTTCGGGGACAATTGAACCATCATCATTTTTTTAGTGATCATCTCCTAAAGCGAAGACGATTCACGGCGTAAGGTTCTCAATACACAGAGACTTGCAATCTCATCATCAGACAAGTTTTTCTTCAGGCATGGAAAATTGTCAGCCGTTGTCACCTCTCAAGGCGAAGAAGTTAGCGATTATATTAACCTTCCTCAAGCATGGAAAATATCACAACAATATTCATCCGGTGAATTTCTTCAGGCATAGAAAACTACCAAATTTATTTTCCACCGATACACTGGTGTCAGATACTATCGAACATATTCATCACCAATACACTAGTGTCAAATACACATTCTATCCCTTTACTCTTATATTTGTGGAGCTAAATTTTTTTTGCAGGTATCGGCATATAAAGAGTGATTTAGGATCGCAGAACGTCTTAAATCATTCACCATCCCAATCAACTACTTTAACTATCGTTTTCGAAACTAACGTTTCTACAAACTCAATCAAAATGGGGGGCTTCTGTAGACACCTAAAAATGTCTCCCCAAAACCAAACCCGATGATGAACAAACTTTCACCACCATTATTGGTCGGGTTCAGTTTTGACCTTTGGTGTGCTTAATCAATATTTTCATTCAATACATTTCATAAACCAACTAAATTCTTAGCCCATTTTGCTAAAACATAACTTACTTTCCACTTTTCGTGTCCACATCACAAAAATGAGAGAAAATGATTTTATATCCCTATAATTTTAACCCAATTATTATTTGGTTGGATAGACCTTTAAATAAGCTTTCCAACGATATATCATAAGCCCAATTCCTATTTAAAACGAAGAAGATATGAGCAAAACACTAAACTCGGCCCAAAACCGACACCCTTTCACTAAAACGGCCATATCTTAAAATATACAAAATATGTTGACCTGATTCCAATTGGGTTAAAAATTAGATTTCAGAAGATTTCAAAAAATTTATTATATGTCTTATTTCAAGTTACGGATCAAATGTTATCATAGTATTAAAAACACATATAAACCTGAAATTACCGCGCAACAGTATAAACACCATCGTCGCGGGGTATGCCAATGTGGCACGGTGCATTGTATTGTGTCACGGTATTATTCACCATGTCGTGGTACACATACCGTGACATGGTGTCTTCACACGCTTTCTCCGCGCTTAAAACATCACGCGTTAATGAATCTAGACGTTTTTTAGGCAAACTATGCACCGTGTCATGGGGCGCTTTCCCATACCATGGTGGACAATACTGTGTGACGGTGCCCACTATCATGTCACAGTACACATACTGTGACGCGATGCTCAATTAGGGTTTTTCCGCGGTGTTTATCACTTCTAGGGTTTTATGGAATCCCTTGTTCATTTCTTCTATAAATACCCTGCTGATTTCTTCAGTTCGGAGCACCAAATCATTCTCTTCCTTTCTTATACATTAAATAATTCTCTCATCTCTCTTCTAAGCTCTAGCCTAAATACTAGCCTCCCTATTCCCTCACAATACTTCCCTTAAGCACTCTAAGGAATCCATACTTGACTTGAGGTTCCATCCTTAAACCAAGGCGTGAAAGGTAGAATTCAGTGAGGGTTTTGACCAAATTAACTTTACCTTTTATTTAATTTAATTTCAATTTGATTTATATTTTTATTGATGTTATTAAAAATTTATTCATGATATAGCAATTCAAGGAAACGCGGAAAGTGAGTAATTAATCACTTAATTACTCTTATTTTTATTCTTTTTGCTAGTATCATGATTAGGGTTATTATGCTTTGATTTTACTAACGATATTATTGTTGAATTGCTTCCAATGTTGATGTTTATTATATTTTTTTATTCATCACTATATTGCATGTTTAAAGTGAATATGTAATTCAAAATCACGCCTAATAAGATAATTAGGACGATCGGTTTAGGTTCCTTTTTAATCTTGGTGTTTAATTGAAATGATCACAAATATTTTAGAATTATGTGTGCATTAACATTCAACAAATTTATCCTTATAATAGTTTGGATCAAATTGAATCTTTGTTTGCATGCCTTTGAGATCGCAGGAATCACTTTTCACTATAAAAATCGAATAGATGCCAATACGGGCTAATGTGACTCCGTGACTCACTTCGTACCATCATCCCTGATCCTCTTTTTGTGGTTCCAAACCATATGAAGTTAGTAATCTCATGGATTATGAATGGGGTGTAACCTTCACAGGTCAATTTTTGTTGCCTATCGTTGTCCCTTAATCGTGGTTGCCTTTTATGATCCGTGAACGGTTTACAAGTTCCTTAAAAACTTGTCGGAGCCTCCCTACTTTCCTTGTCCTTAATCGTATAATGTCAATTCCCACTTCCTATGAGTGCCAAGCATATTCACACATGCTTAACGTAAGCGCACTTCTAACGACGCCTACATTGAGGGGAGTCACAAGAAAGATCAATTGGCTATTCGAAGGCTAGCTTCTCATTTCAAGATATTATAGGTTTGCTATATCATAAAAGTTTTGATGGAAACTTTCAATTATGCATTGATGGGGAACAAACATAAAGGATCATGGAAGAAGTACATGGTGGAGAATGTAGGCCTCATAAGAATGGAAGGATGCTTGTTTAATAGATTCTTCGGGCGGGGTATTACTGGACCACCTTGGAAAGTGATTGCATCCATTTCATACAAATATGCAAAAAAATGTTAGCTATTTGCAAATCTTAATCACATGCCGCCTCTTAACTGAATAATTTTACTTCACCATGGCCCTTTTCAAGTTGGGGCATAGATATCATTGGGCAAATACATCCAAAAGCTTCGAATAGGCATCAATATATTTTGGTTTATGTTGACTATTTTTCGAAATGGGTGGAGGCATCATCATATTCAAAACTAGGGGAAAAACAAGTCTCAAATTACATTTGTGATCTATAACATCATATTTCAGTATGGGTTACCTTTCAAAATTATCTCAGACAATGGTTCACAGTTTGAAGGCCATCTTAAAGAGACCCTTGAGAATTACAAAATCAGGCATCACCAATCATCGCCAATCGTCCTCAGACCAATGGAGGTGTTGAAGCAGCTAACAAAACATCAAGACAATAATCCCCAAGATGATAGATAAGGCAAGAGAATGGCCCGATAAACTTCCCAATGCACTTCGGGGGTATAGAATTTCCATTCGAACACCAATTAGGACTACTCCATATTATTTGGTATATGGAATGGACCCACTTCCTCCAGTCGAAACAGAGATTCAATCACTTCGCATAATGAATGAAAGCGAGATATCTGAAGAATCATGGTTTAAAGAGGGATACGATGAACTCTCTCTAGCAAGTGAATGAAGGTTACAAGCCCTTCACAACATTCAACTTTATCAAAGACGCATTGCTCAGGCTTTTAATAATAAGGTAGGGAGAGGAATATTCAAGAAGGGGATTTGGTACTTAAAGAAAATCGAGCACCAATTCATTATCCACGTGGAAAGTTCAAGCCAAACTGGTCCGATCCATTTCTGGTCAAACATCTTACGCCTGCAGGAGCAGTGAAATTGATTGATCTTGATGGAAATGAGTTCGTTCATTTCACCAACCTTGATCAGTTAAAGAAGTATTATGCTTGATTGATACAGGGTTACATTTGCAAGGAAAAAAAAAGTGAATCTCCTACTTGTTTTGGATAGGCATATGTGTATCATGTAGAGTTTAGATTTCATTCATGTTTGCATTGCATGCCTAAGAGTCATGTAGAAATATTCATTATTATTAAAAGATCATGATCAAGTCGATATCTAACAAAATATGATTATAACAAACAAATAGACTTTTCTTTTATTCAAACATAACACAAACTTCCTCGCTTTTTGGCAAGATTATTGTAGACACCTACTTTTGGCCTCCTGTCCTGACAGGAAGTGCTATGATGTTACAAAAACCAGTTCTTCATGCTAGGTTAAAGTTGAAGTGTTTATGGACTATGAAATGCGTTATAAAGTAATTTAAAACCTATATTTGAGACCAAGTTATCTAAGAGCCTTGTCCGATTACTATTTAGGCCAAAAATGTGCTCATACATGTTTAAACTTGATTAATAACGGACCCAAATGCGTCAAATGCAATGATTGGATCCTATGGATCTTACATTGTAGAAAACCGAGAAAAACAGATAAACCAACCATCTAATTTCCATTCAAAGCCTATACAGATGCATAGCCCTTTCAATGATATTTCCAACAGTATATTATAAGCCCAATTCCGAGTTAAAACGAAGAAGTTATGAACAAAACACTAAATCGGGCCCTAAAACCGACACTCTGGAACTCAAATGGTCATATCTTTTTATCCATAACAGATTTTAACCTAACTCTAATGGAATTGGAAAGTAGACATTCATAGATTTCTAATGATATCTCACATTCCTTAATCCGACTTTGCAATGAAAAGTTATGGAAGTTTTAAAAACGCGTTTTCGTATAACGCAAATCGCACCGAGCGCAACTCAGTGAGTTGCGCGTGTCTGGCGCACGCAAGTCATTGAGATGTGCGCGGCACCCAACGCGACTCCTAGAGTTGCGCGCGCCACATGACGCCACGACTTTGAAACCCTAAACCTAGTTTTTTACGCCTATAAATAGGGGTCTTCGTTCAACCCTAAACACGACAGAAAAATAAGAATTCTAAACCCTAGTATTCTTGAATCCCTAATCTCTCAATTTCTCTTATTATCATACTATGTTTCTTCTCTATTCCCAAATACTTTCCAACCCTTATTGAATCCATTGAAGTACTTGGAGGTACGAAGAAGAAAGAAAGTCCATAAACGCATTAAACGGAGATTTAGCATAAAAGAAGAACGGTTAGTTTCCTAAGCACTTAGATAAATCATTTTTCTTTTGTTGTTTAAATGACTTTAATTGAATAATTAGTGTTGTTTGATCACTTTAAAAAAACATTAATTAATTTATTTCACATAGTATTCTTTCGTTAATTAAAGATTAGAATTGAATATTTAATTGATTATTTTATCACCTAAGTCAAGGCGAATATTGTTTATTACTTGTTCTTTTCACGAATTTGAATAACAAAAGAATAACGAATATTGTAATGTAATTCCTACGTGATTAATGCTTGTAAATAAAATCAACTAACTTAGTTTTAGGTATCACGTTGCATATATTGTTTGGTGATGAAATTGTGAAAAAAGGAAGAGCTAATGGAGGCCGCACTAGGGCTAGAATAGTGATTCCTCCCTAAAAGGAACGTTATTTTAGTATCCTCGCTCCCGAACTCATTTCTGGTACATGTAGACCAATTTAGGCATGGGGTAATGTTGACCCTTATGAGGTTTTGATGATGATGTTAAGAATTGAGCAAACTTCCATCTAATAAGGATTTTCTAGTGTTGTGATGTTTGCAGGTTCAGTGAGCGTTGGGAGCTGAAGTAGGAACTGAGACAAAGGAACTTTAGAAGATCCATGAGGACAAGTAAAGACAGAAGAAGGGTTCCAGTAATGGAACTTCCCGAAGTTTCCTAACAGGAACTTCAAAACGGGTGTAACGACCTGGTCCTGGTGTAATGCTGGGGCAAGCCTCAACAACCAAGGATCCGTGCAAAGATCGAGATATCAACTGAAAAAGATGGACTTCAAAACTTATAGTTGTATAAAAGATAAGTTTGTTTTGTAGGTTGATGTAAACATGTTAATGGTTGTTATGCATGGAACTTATTAGAAATCAGATAAAGCTTGGCTTACTAATCAATTCGTAAAAGATAAGTATAAGTTTTATGAAAAAGAATTTATTTGATTTTATTCTTTAAAATCTGTTTTAACTCGGTTTTATCTTTTTCATAAAATTCTATCTTTTAACTAAACGAATTTGATAAAATTTGGTTTTCAAATAAAGTGAAATTAAATCTATTTTGGTTTCGGTTTTAAAGAGATAAGATCAGGTTTCTGTTTAACTTATCTTATTTACGAAAACCTCACTTTGTGAGCTGAGGAACCTCTATAAATATAGAAGTAATTCAGCGAAGTAAAATGAGAGTTTTAAGCGTGAAAACCACTTAGTGCTTAAGAGTAAGTTTGCCAAAGGTTTAAGCTTTATCATTTTGATTTCGGGTTTCATGCGTAGCTTTCCATTTATGTGTTAGAGTGAGTCTTTGTGTTGTAATTGGTTTTGGGGTGAGATTGTGAATTCTCTTAAATTCACGTTTGAGTGTAAGAGTTTGAATTCTCTAAAATTCGAGTGGTAGTCAGTCACCTCAAGTGTGTCTTGGGGTGCACAGTGGGAAAAAGGAACCTGAGTGTGTCTTAGGTCGAGAAAGGAACCTGAGTGTGTCTTGGGTCGAAAAAGGTGCCCGAGTGTGTCTTAGGTCTGATAGGATATGTTCTTATCAATTAGCAAGTGTCCGTGGAGGAACTTGTAAAGCAAAGGTCTGTGTAATAGGTTGTACTAGGAGAGTTGCCTATTATAGTGGAATTTGTTCATAAGTCCCTATAGGGCCGAGGTTTTACTTCCAGCTAGGCACTGGATGGTTTTCTCGTAAAATTGATGTGCACTTTAAGTTCCTTTTGCATTTTGTTTTAATTTCCGCTTAAGTTCCGCGATTGGAACCTACTACTATTCACCCCTCCCCCCCTCTCGTAGTAGTTCATCTAAACTAAGAGGTAAACTTATGATTCATGCTAAATATCTCTTGAATTCTACTTGGGAGAAAGGCATGAACAAGGTTTATGAGTTTTCATAAAACTTATTGGCGACTCCTTGCTAGTTTCTTACAAACAAGCATGATGATAGGATCAACTCTAATTCAAAGGTCTCCCAAACAATAAGGAATTCAAATCCTAAAACACCCTAAAAAGTGTATAGTCCTTGCTTTTAAAGGTCCATAGGCATCGAGGAGAAGGATCCCCTACGATGGGCACGCCATCCTTACAATTACAATTACTTTTTTTTAAACCATGAAAACAACAACCACATACACCATACTTGAAAGACCAATGCCTTCGAAACTAGTTTCTTCTTTTGGAATTTGAGGAATGCCATTTATGGTACTTATTTGATGAGTATTTAGGTTGTTTTTACCTTCTTTTCATAGCTTTCTTTCTTAATAAATGCTTAGTTTTATGCATTTTCTCTTTATTCCCTTTTCTCTCTTGTTTTGTGTTTTTATGGTTTTCTTGTGTTTTCTCCTTTATTTCTCCTCTTTTCGTGGTGATGAGTGTCATTTGTGGCACTCTTAGGCTAGGTTTTCTTTGCAATTTTATGCTCGTTTTTGGTCTTCTATGTCGTGGTTTTGCATAATAATGCTTGTTTTGCATGTTTGTGCATAAGTTTAGAGAAATGTGTGTTTTTGATGGTTTTCTTTCTATTTTATTCATTTCTTGGTTATCTTTTCTCGCTTCTTCGTTTCTTTGACTTGTTTTGTAGGTGTGTTGAGTTTCCTGAGGTTTAATTATCAAGAAGGAAGCTCGAGCGCGTTCAAGGAAGTTGATGGAGCTATGTTCGGGAATCCAAGCATGCAATTCAAGTTAGCTCCGTGAGCACGAGAACCTTGGAAGCAATGCTTTGGCTCTAAGTGTTCAAATGCTTGGAAGATAAAGGAGCTGCCCTTCTCACGAGCATCGCCTCGAGTGCACCAATGATAGGGATGCTCGGGAGCGCGGAGATCGATCGAGCAAGTGAACGAGGCAAGGCCACGAGCACCAAGCAGGGGTGCGTGCGCGCACTCCTTCGCTCGATTTTCTATTTATACCCTTAGACTTTTCCTTTTTAGGGGGGGGGACGACTTATTTTGTACTTGACACTTATTTTCCAAAAATAGTAGAGAGAGAAAGTAGAGAGAGAAGCTTAAGATTACTTCATTGTACTTGAATTTGATCTTTGATTTCAACTTGATCTTGGATTTCTTCTTCAATTCAATGAAATTTTGTGAGATTTCTCTCCTTTGAATTTACTTTTATTGAAATTTCCTTTAATTCTTGAATGTTTGATTTGAATTTCATTCTTTGCTTTAGAATTTGTTGAGTGATTGAATTTCTTCTTGATTAAACTAGAAATGAATATGATTGTGATTGAATTTGTTTTGTTTCTCAATTTCACCATGATTAGTGAGTAGATTAGTTGCTAGGGAGAAGGGAAAGCATGGTTGATTGATGATTTTTGCTAGTTGATGATCATTGGTTGATTGAATTGTTGCAATTAAATTGGTTGACATAGTTGTGCATGTGATTAATTAGACTAGGAGTGATCAACCTATAAGATTAATCTAGATTGCATTGCAAATTTCAATGACATGAACCCTTGATTTGAGAATTACTTTAATTGATTGAATTCGATTGTGATTTTTCCTAGTTAACCATTCATAGTGAACCCTAGCTTGGTTTGTAGGGGATAGCTCTTGAAACCCATTGATTGCAATTATTGTTTGTCCTTTGTAATGTTTGAATTGATTGAGTAATCCTTCAATTAGCATAATCATTGAGCTTGCATGTGAAACCTATATCCCTAGTGGCTTAGTGTTTAGTATATTGAATTTCACAATTTATCTAGCTTTCTCGATACCTTAGTTAACAACCCTATTTTTCTACAATCTTCGAAGTAGCTTGACCTAGGCTATAGCTTGCACCTACTCATCCCTTTGGGTTCGACCCTTGACTTACCATATACTCGTATTAGGTTGGTCGAGTGTTTACAAATTTTGTTCGGCTCTAGGAAAGGGTAGAAAACGACCTACTTTTCCCTACGTCACGTGGATGTAGGTATTGTACGAGGTTTGAGTCTCGATATTGGTGGTTTTCTTAATTGGAAGATGCTTTTGGAGTAAGCTCATAGCATTGGGAAAGCTCAAGATGCAAGGAAAAGGATGCTCCAAGTTCTAGCTCTTGCGCTCTCAAGTCGTGCTCTCATGAAAGATGGTGTTAAACCCACCGTTGAGGCCCTTGGAAACTGCCACCCCCAACATGTATCAAGTGGAGCTCACGAGACCCATTTGCGAGCGCACCAAGTGGCAAAGACGTCAAAGAAACCTAAAAGAGCGCGGGAGCGCAACCCATGGGCGCGGGCGCTCCTCCCTGTTTTTAGCTTTGCTCGATTTCGTTTTTCGCGCCTCTTATAAATACCTTTTGACAACCGATTTTTGTAAGAAGTTTTTAGACATAATGTTAATCATAATATTATCTTAGTAGAGAGTTTCTCTCTCTAGTTTTAGGGTTAGTTTAGGAGTAGATTTAGAAAGAGAAAGTGAGAGATTTCATTGGGGATTTGAGAGATTGAAGATTCAAGGTGACAATTGTATTGAAGATCTCCATAATCAATCGATGAGGATTTCTAACTCTATATTATTTTATTGCTTTGTTTAATTTCATGTTTGTTTGGTTTGGTTTGATTTGGATGTTTGATTTTTGATTAGTGTAATTGTTCTTGATATTTTGTTTATTCTTGATTTCATTAGTTTCTTGTTGATTAGATGATGATCTTTGAATAGTTGTTTTGCTAAGGATTGGGTGAAGCTTGTATGATTGATTGATTTTGATTAATTTGGGAATTGTGTTGATTGATTGTTGAGATTAAAGTGATTAATGTAAGTTTGCATGTGTGTAATTTGATTAGGCCTTGAGAATTATGCTAGATTGCATTGTGATTTCTATTGATACGACAAATTAATTTAGGAATTGCAATAATCGATTGGTTTGGATTGTGATTCTCCTAGTTTGTTATTCTTAGAGACCACTAGCTTAACGATTAGGAGATAGCTCTTTGATTCCAATTCATAGCTCTTATCATTAGTCTTCACAACCATTTGTTGGCATGTTCTTCCCAAGTTGTTGCAACTGTCATGATTACTTGTTGATCCCCATTCCCTACTGTTTTATTTGGTTGGTTGTTTGTTTTGGTAGTTGTTAGTGTTCCCTCTTTACCTTTGACTTCGACCTAGCTTAGGCTCCCAATTGAAAGCACTTGAACATAACCATTCCATTAGGTTCGACCCTTGAATTACCTCTATACTTGTATTTAGGTTTGTTTAGTGTTTATAAATTTTGTTTGGCTTAGGGAGGATTAGTCAACGACCTAATTTTCCCTCGTCAAAATGGCGCCGTTGCCGGGGAACGGTGTCTATGTTTGAGTGTTTTTGATTGCTTGAGTCTAGGTCTTTGTATATAACTTTTCTTTTATTTGATTTTTGTGGGTTTTGTAAAAAAAAATGGCATGTCTCTCATTTCCTCAATATGACAATGAGCCTTTTTGTGAATATTTCAATGGACTTGAGGGATTTCTTAATTATAATTATTGTAGTCTTTTGGAGGCTTGCGAGGTTTGTTATTTTGGTTTGAATAAGCAAACTAGGAATGAAGTTCAATGCATGAATAATGGTGAATTCAGAGCATTGTCAATTGATGATGCTTGGGATTTTTATGTTTGGTTCGTTTGGGATGTCTACAATAGGGGTAATCATGTTTCTAATATTGATGTGCGATGTCTTGATTCTTCTAATATTATCATGAATTCCCATGAATTGTCATATGATCCCATAGGTGAACCTAAAACAAATGATTTCAACTCTATTTCTCCTTTTGTTCATGATGATGAGGTACATGCTCAAGTTGATGCTAATGGTGTGTTTCAATATTCTTCATTATTTACCATTCCTTCTTATGATGTGCTTTGTTCCCTCAATGATGAATCTCATATGCTTGATTGCTCCCCCTTTCCCCAATTTGATGAAAATGCTAATGTATATAACGTTGATGATCCTACCCTTAGTTGTGACTCTTCTTTTACTCTTGATCCTCAAACCTCTTCATCTTTTCATCCTCCAAACTCTTGTGATGAGTCTCTAATTCCATATAGCCAAATTGATGAATCTTTTAGCGAGTTGGAGATGAATCCTAATCATAGGCCCTTGGAGAGACAAATGATGGAAAATTTGAGCAACCAAGAGAGTGTGAGGATCCTATTAATGAGCATTTGAGTGATGGGGAAGGAGTTGAGAATGAAGAGAGTGTTGATTTTGAAAACCCCAACCCTCCTTCCCATCTTGATGAGTCTCTTGTGCATGATTGTGATTCTTCTATCCATAAGTATTTGGACTCGTTTGAGGTTAAGTCCAATGTGTTTTTTGAGAATCAAAGGAAAACTCATAGCCTTTTGAATGAGTTCATTGAGGATGCTTCGTGGGAGAGAGATGAGTTTGAAATGAATTTGCATCCATTCATGGATGGTTTTGAGACTTTGGGCTTTAAGGATGTTGACGGAGTTGTTGTTCATTGTTGTGATGGAGGGGATTATGTAGTTCCTCTTGGAAGTTGGATGTTTAAGGGAGACGAAGATCATGAGTGTTCTTCTTTTGAGGATTCTATGATTGATTTTCATGCTCTTATTGGTGATGTGAGGCATGGTGGTGAGGAAGAGTTCATTTGTGAGACCATTGCCCCTATTCCCTCGATATTCTCATATCCCGTTTTCAAGAAAATTTAACCATATCCCCTACACTCCTATATCCCTCCCTTCTTTTGTCAATAAGCCTATTGGGGACCCCCTTGTTTATGATAATTTACATGTCCCACATTTGTCTTCTATTGAGGAAAAGGGTGAATTTTCCACCCAAAAATCTTTTGAGGAGAGTTTGCCTTATTCTTCTTTTTCTTTTTCTTCTTCTTCTTCTTCTTATTTGTTAAATTTGCTTTTGATTTTTCTTCCTTTTCTTGGCATCTCTCTTCTCATAGGTGTGCACCCATCTAAGTTTGTTGCACATCCTCTTCTCATCATTTGCCTACCTTCTATCTTACGAAATGTGTAGTAGTGCATTTGACAAGCGTTTGCGTTCGTTACAATATTATTTACTAGAGCAGTCAAGCTTGGATCTTAAGCAAGCCTTTCTCGGGAAGTAATCCGTGTTTTATTGCTTTCGCTTTGTTTTCTTTTTAGAATAGATTTTCTCTCATGGAAATGTTTGTGTGCCTTTTACTAGTTACATAACTTGATATACTCCGGTGCATTCAAGATTCAAGGAAGTATGACTCCACATTTGCTTGCATACGGAAAGCAAGATTCAATTTTTAGAGGAAATTGGCTTTGAAATGTTGAATTGGGTCATTTGCAGGCATTTACACCCACCTAACATCTGGTAATATCTTTCCTTGCTATTTCTCTAATGGTTGGTGACTTGTTGGACATGTGTTAGTATTGTTGGTTTGATTTCTTTCTCTTCCCCTCCCATGGATTCTATGATTTATGATTTGAGTGTGTTATCTCATTCAAGCTTGGGAGAGGGTATTCTATCATGTTTGGTGGGATTTTGATTCGTATATGTCATGCACTTTTGTATATGCATCTCCATGTTCTTTATTTTGAAAAACTCCAAAAAGATTTTTGTTTCTATCAAGGAAAATTTGCAATGTGTTTTGTTTTGTTCTTGCTTTGGACATAATACTTTTGGACTTGTTTACTTGAATATTTTTCTTCTTAAATGGTAACGGTGTGCACGGTTTGAGAGTATCTTTGGTTGACTCTAGGATAGAGTATGCTATGGTAGTGTCTTTAGAACTTTTGGGACCTTGAAGCTGGATTCTAATTGTTTGTGGAAAGTTGGAGTTGCTCCCTTTGGTGAATTTGAAACTAATAGTGAGTTATTGCTACAACCATGTGAGGTTTCATTCTTTTCAAGCCTTTTACATATTTTCCATGAGAGGCACATGGATCCTTGACTATTGTATGCTTTATCTAGAACTTGACTCTTGTCTCCCGAGATCACGACCGAGCCATTTAGGAAGGACAAAGGCATCTTTTCGGGGTGGTAATTTTTCTTTTTCTAGGATAGTTTTTTATTTCTTTATTTTGGGTTTTCATTTAGCCTACTTGCTAACCATTTGAGCCATAAACCTTCTTTTCAAGCCATATCTTTAGATTTTAAGCCTTTTGTTTCATTCTATTTCTTGGTTTTTGTGAAGGAATTGATCGTTATTGTTGGAGATTGTGGTCGATTAGTTGACTATTGGTTCTTATAATGTATGCAAGTTTGTGTTGTAAATATCTTGTGAATAAAAGGCAAATGCCAAGTTGAAAAAGCCGTCCATAGTTAAAAAAAAAAAAGGCAAGGACAACGCAATATAGTGAAAAATAGAAAAATGAGAAAAAGGCAAAGCAATTTCAAATGCTTTGGCAAAAGTAAAAAATGAGAAAATTAAAAAGTTCAAAAATATTTTGGTGTAAGTGTCTTTCTCCCTATTTTAAGCATTGAGGACAATGCTTTGTTCAAGCCTGGGGGGAAGCGTTATTACGCTTTTTGTATATATGTTTGTGATTTTTGCTTTTGAATAAGCTTGGGGGTGTTGGGGTTTTTGTTTGGTGATTACTTCGTTATGTGGTTGAGGATTGATCACCCTTTGCTTCACAATTTAGGTATACCACCAAATTTCAAATTTTAGCCTACCTTCACCCTTTTCGCCCATATATTACAACCCTTTCTAAGACCTTTTGACCTTTTTGGTTGAGTCACAAGTTGGTGGAGGGAGATGTGAGTCAAGCCTATGGAGCAGTGTGCATAGTAAAGATGTCGTGTAGCCCTAAAATCTCTTCTTTTCTGGTTCCTTCGAGGAATCATTGAAACGTGAATTGTGTTTGAGATTGTTTAAGATTGTTTGAGACTAGTTGGGAGAATGTGGTAAGATTGTTTGAGATGAAGGTGAATTGTGTTTCATTATTTCTCTATGCTTAGCATATTTTATGTTTCAATCAACCTTAGATATCTTGAAACGTCCACTCCCTTACTTGTTTAGAAAGAATAGCATCCGTTTGTGCTTGTTCATTTGCAAAACTCCATTCATGAACATTTGTTTTATTGTCTTTTATTTTGGTTTCTTTTTCGTGCTTTGCCTTGTTTGTTTGGTTTGAGAGAGTTGTGGGTTAACTTCTTAGGAAACCCTCACGAGACCTCACTTGTCCTCATTGTCGATTTTGGGGTTTTAAGGGCTTGTTGTAGCTAAAAACAAACGTGATTTCTACGAAAGTGAGTTAGTGTATATTCTTTTTTCCTCTATTTTTCTTTTGTTTTTTTGAATATGCTCATCATTTTTCCCTTACTTGTTTTGGTTATGCTCGACGACGAGCAAAAGTTAAGCTTGGGGGCATTTGATGAGTGCCAATTATGGCACTCATTTGATGAGTATTTAGGTTGTTTTTACCTTCTTTTCAAAGCTTTCTTTCTTAATAAATGCTTAGTTTTATGCATTTTCTCTTTATTTCCCTTTTCTCTCTTGTTTTGTGTTTTTATGGTTTTTCTTGTGTTTTCTCCTTTATTTCTCCTCTTTTCGTGGATTTAGGTTTGTAAGAGGTTCGAGTCTCATTATTGGTGTTTTTCTAAGTTGGAAGATGCTTTTGGAGTAAGCTCATAGCATTGGGAAAACTCAAGATGTAAGGAAGTGGATGCTCCAAGTTCTAGCTCTTGCGCTCTCAGGCCGTGCTCTCGGGAAAGATGGTGTTGAACCCACCGTGGAGGCCCTTGGAAACTGCCACCCCCAATATGTATCAAGTGGAGCTCACGAGACCCATTTGTAAGCGCACGAAGCGGCGAAGAAGTCAAAGAAACCCAGAAGAGCGCGGGCGCTCACCGCCCTTACGCGGGCGCCCAGGCCCCATGCACAGTTGCACATGCCTCGTGCGCAGGCGCGTACCTCTCCCCGCGCGGGCGCTACTCCCTGTTTCCAGCTTCGCTCGATTTCGTTTTCCGCGCCTCTTATAAATACCTTTTGACAACCGATCTTTATAAGAAGTTTTTAGACATAATTTTAGCTTAGTTGAGAGATTCTCTCTCTAGTTCTAAGGTTAGTTTAGGAGTAGATTTAGAGAGAGAAAGTGAGAGATTTCATTCGGGATTTGAGAGATTGAAGATTCAAAGTGACAATTGTATTGAAGATCTCCATAATCAATCAATGAGGATTTCTAACTCTACATCATTTTATTGCTTTGTTTAATTTCATGTTTGTTTGGTTTGATTTGGATGTTAGATTTTTGATTAATGTAATTGTTCTTGATATTTTGTTGATTTTTGATTTCATTAGTTGCTTGTTGATTAGATGATAATGATTTTTGAGTAGTTGTTTTGCTAGGGATTGGGTGAAGCTTGTATGATTGATTGATTGTGATTAATTTAGGAATTGTGTTGATTGATTGTTGAGATTAAAGTGATTAATGTAAGTTTGCATGTGTGTAATTTGATTAGGCCTTGAGAATTATGCTAGATTGCATTGTGATTTCTATTGATACGACCAATTGATTTTGGTAATGCAATTATCGATTGGTGTGGATTGTGATTCTCCTTGTTTGTTATTCGTAGAGACCACTAGCATAATGATTAGGAGATAGCTCTTTGATTCCAATTGATAGCTCTTATCATTAGTCTTCACAACCATTTGTTGGCATGTTCTTCCCAAGTTGTTGCAATTGTCATGATTACTTGTTGATCCCCATTCCCTAGTGTGTTATTTGTTTGGTTGTTTGTTTTGGTAGTTGTTAGTGTTCCCTCTTTACCCTTGACTTTGACCTAGCTTAGGCGCCCAATTGAAGGCACTTGAACATAATCGTTCCTTTGGGTTCGACCCTTTACTTACCTCTATAATTGTATTTAGGTTTGTTAAGTGTTTATTAATTTTGTTTGGCTTAGGGAGGATTAGTCAACGACTTAGTTTTTCCCTCGTCGGAATTAAAGACACACACAAGGGAAATACGAGTACAAAAATTAAAATATAATAAGAGAACCCTTGTAAGGATTTGTTCAAGCATCATCCTCGAGGTCCTCCAACAACCACGCTGTGTTAGATGCGGTTGGAACATCATGTTCAAGAACTGGAAGTGCTAGAAGCATTCGTGCAAATTGCCATACACGAGATGATGCCATAAGAGCTTCCACATTACTAATAGCATAGGTGGTTCAAGGTACCACTAGAAGCTCATGGAGTCGTTGGAGCTGGCCTGCTTACCTCAAACATCTCCAAGGAAGGTAGAAAGTGACTCGACACAATCTTGGAAGTTGAAAACCTCTGCGCCTGCTGGTGCTAATTGTTATGGAATCTATATTGAGAAATAAAATGATCCATTCCACAACATCTTCAGCAAAAAGGTCTGTCCATGCACCATGATTGCAACATTGACGGAATATAGGGAAAAAACCTCTCTCTCGAATATGTCGGGTTTGGACAGGTGGCCTAGACTACTTGAATTTCTCGCATAACCAGAGTTGAAGAAAAATTGGACACCCTTTGACAAAAACCCCTGGTTTTTGCTTCAGATGGTCAAGCCACATCATAAGCTCCCTTAGGATAAGAGGCCCTAAACAGTTCCCTAACTCAATTTGTGACAATAAAGAAAGGCAGCGAACATGGCAGGAAAATAATGATTCCTTAAGTAAGACAAGGCCAAGCAATAAAAGGACATAAGCTCTTTCTTGGCGCCTTTGGAAATTTTCATTGTTAGTAAATCCCCAATGAGGTAACAAAAAAGTTTCAAGGAAGTTCTCTAACAACAAAATATCAAGCAAGCGATAATTGCTTTCCATATTCAATGGTATACCTAGTAAATCCCTCATGATTGCATTAGTGGCTTTTGTGTCAGCAGGAGTAATCACACGTCCTTATTTATGAAGACCTAATAAACCCTTCACTTCTTCTAGAAGAGGAGTCATTTCCGTCTCTCCGAAACGGAAAACATGGCGTTCTTAATCCCCTTCATCCCAAAATTCAACAGCAGCATGAATCATATCATACCAAAGTTGAATACATAAAAGAGGGGTGATGGTTCTAGTAAAGACACTAGTATCAGGGGAAAGGGTTCATTAGCTTTATTGTCACTAGCTTTATTGTCAATTTTGTTTTCTTTAATTAAAAATCCAAAAAAAGGGTTCATTAGCTTTATTATCACTAGTTTCTATTAATATCTCAAAAATCCCAAAAAATATCACTTAGCCATCTTATATTTCACTTTAATTAAGGAGAACTCATCTTCTAATCCTTGGTATGCAAAAGGGGGTCATCTAAAATTAGCTACATCTAGCTCAAGGTATTATTTTCCCACTTTTCTCAATTTCCTTCATTATTATTATTATGCCGACTAATGTGTTTGTTTCCATGTGATGTTATCAATAGGAGTAATGACGATATTAGGTGCTAAATTAGCCTTAAATATTTCATTACTCCATACTAGAAAGCCAAGCCTACTGGTGAGGTGATAGATTATGAAAAGAAGGGGGTTTAGTTGCATTTGCATTTTATTTCTTTATAATGTGTAAAAATGTAAGGTGTTGATGCATTTATGTGTTTGTCTAAAATATATATATTAACAATAATTTCCTTCATAGGGTGAGTTTAAAGACCTAAGAAAGTAAGAGTTTATGAAAAGGATGTTCAAGGATAAAGAGTAACTTACCACGTCCTAAAGATGTCCTATGCAACACATCTTACGTCCAGAGTTAGTTCCCTTTCTTTAGCTAATGTGATAGAATTTTTCAAGAGCTTTCCAACCATAACTCACAATATTTTTTTTTAATTTTTCTCTGATTTTTAATGATTTTTTTTCGTTCAAGCTATCAAAAATGAGAAAAAGGCACGTTTTTCTTAATTACCTTTTCTTAAAAACTGTATTAATTTATTTGAGAAACTAATGGTTTTATGAAACCAATATTACACTATATTATGTAATTGTAACTTATGGAACTTTAATTATTTAGTTTTTTTTTTTTAATTAGGTTGTCTTAATTTTATCTACAGATGACTTTTGAAATAAAAGAGTTATAAGGAACTTTAATTTTATCTAAACATGACTTTAGAAATAAAAGTTTTAACAAACTTTAATTTTTATTCTGAAATGATTGTTTTTGAGGAAACTTAATCTTATATCAAGATGACTTTCAAAATAAAAGACGTTTTAAGAAACTTTAATTTTATTTTAAGACTATTTTTGAAATAAAAATCTTTTATAATTTTATGAACATTTTTATTTCAAATCCTTTTTATAACACAAGAATGAATTATAACTTTACATACTTATTTTAATAATTAATGATAGTTAATATAAGGTTATGGCCTCATTTTCAAACATGAGGTTAATATTAATTATTTAGTTGTATAAGATTGTAGCAATTATCCATCACCATAAAAATAAGCTCGTATCCCATTATAATTTCCCGATGGATTAATTGACAATCGGATATGATTAAATAGTTTATTGTTCTCTTTTATTTGGAAGTAAGGCCTTGACAGGTGTCGTGTTCTATTTGGCCAATTCCATTAAGCCTAAACACATAACCCTTAAAATATTACAAAAATTACCCTCGAGTGATTTTTAAACCCAAAGTGAGATTACATAGTGAACCCTTACAGTTTCAATCCAAAAAATATCTTGACCCACTTAAAAAGTCGTTAATTGGGACGTATTTGTGAATTGTCATGTTCAAAAGACATTTTTGGTGATCATTAATCGGGATTATTTTCCTCAACCAAGGTGGTTCATTTAACTTTTATCAGTACAATGAATCCGTCAAAGATCACTAAAATCCCACTTACAAAAATGACGTTTATGTCAACTACCCAAATTAAAAGCCCAATGGAATTGGTTATTTAAAACACCACATCTGTTCGAACTACTAAGATTTTGATCCGTGAGTGGATTAGAATCCCACGGTATATAGTGCAACTTTGGTGCTCAAACGTACCGTATATTAATTATTTTATCATTTTATGTGACTAACATGCCATAAAACTTGACTTTAAACAGCGCATTAGTAAGAGCGCGTTCTTTAGAACGGAAGAGAAGACGAGTTCCAGACGTTCGATTCTCTTAACCTAAATCCCAAACCCAAGACTGTGCCTTAAATTTTCTTTTTATGGAGTTAGCAGTTAGTTTTTAGTGTTATTTCTCAAAATTGACCGTTTTACAATCCGTCCTTATTCGGGTAAAAATAAGGTGGCGACTCTAAGTTTTTAATTCAAAGTCTTATCAGACACTAGGTGGAACCTCTATAGACTAATTTGTCCACTAAACACCAGGTACCACAGTCTTGCGACTCCGCTGGGGATTTCTTTTAATTTTTACAATGTGTTTAGTGATTCAAACCTTAAATTGCGTTGTTAAATGGTTTAGTTGTGCTTATAAGCATGTTGTGTATGTGCAGTGGTCATTTATCAATTGTCATGAGCATGAGCATTCTGTTTTTTTTCTTTTTTAGGTCGACACCTCTGCCTATTGGTAAGGTCGGATTTAGACAACAAAATTAATGAATTAAGGGCGTAAACCTACATCCGTGTGCTATTGCAATCAGCTCTGTTAGGAACGTCCACCCTCAGTATTCACAATTGGAAGCGATACGAGGACACTTGGTTAATAATTTCCTCAAAACGGATTGCCCTTTAGCTTGAGAAGCATGTGCATCAAAACATACATGAAGACTTTGTTGTTATTTGTGTTAATGCTTCATTCGTGTTGTCATGAGGGTTTTTCTTCTTTTTTTCATTTTTACTTAACTCATCTTTTTTTTTCTTTTTTTTTTTTAAAAAAAAAAGAAACCTTTTTTTCAAAAAGCTTATTTATGGACCCAATAATAAACCGAGAGTTAGCCTTAGACGTCAAGAGATTGTAATTTTCCAAGACTAACAAACACCATATGTGGTGGAATTTAAGAAACGCCAAAAATCTTTCTGTGAAATCTTGTTGACTTAAAGAATGACTTAATTTAACCACTATTGATAAGATAATATATGAGTTAATGTTCTTTTCAAAAGAAAGTCTTACACCCCTCAATACCTTGAAGGCTTTTTTTTCCTTAACCATGTTCTTGTCAATCAAATTGCAGTTCACTTGTTGTTTAGAGACCGAGATATGGATACAAGAGAACAAATGTGTAGGGGAGGAGGCCGTTTAGGTTCCATATACCAAATTAACTCTAGGAGGTGTGAATCACTAAGTGTTATATATCATCAGCTGAAGTTGTAGGATTTCCTTAAACGACGCGTAATAACTACACCATGTCGTCTCTTGGGGATGACATGGGAAAATATTGTAATTATTGTAATGACTATGCGCACAATACAAATGTTTCTAGTGATCTAAGACATGCTGTCCAACAATTGATTGATGATGGGAAAATTCCAATTCCAAGATTGTGGACTCCACCTACTCTAAGATTTACAAGTGCAGATTTGCCGAATGACTACTGTAATGGTCGGCCTTTGTCCATTACTTTGGTATCGGATTGTTACGAAGTCTTAGGAATTTTGGTAGATAGTGAGTCCGCATTCAACATTTGTAGCAAAACCATTCTCGAGAAATTAGGGTGTGAAGACACTTCTTTAAGACCCTCAAAGAAGATGGTTAGAACAAGTGATCGCACTCTTATGCAGGCAATTGGAGAAATCACCCTGTCACCACTGGTGGAGCAAGCTTTTCCAACAAGTTGGTTCTAATCTATTTAAAGTAACTCTTTTTTTTGCTTAACCAAATGTAAATGAATTTATGTTGGATTTCGATGAGTCTGACTTACCGCGGAAAATAAAACCCGAGCCCAAGAACTAACTCACAATTAATATAATAAAATGCATAAATAACAAGATTAGAGAAAAGACTAAATTACCCTTGTAGCGTGCTTCGCTCAACCGGATGGTGCTCTTACTTGATAAAGCCAAGCCTCACAAATGGCAAGGACCTTCAACGAAACCCACCCCACAACTCGACCCTACCGGTCTACTAATTGGAGGTTAGCCAAGTCCGAACAAAAAGACTACCCGAGTAATTAATGAGCTTATAGGTTTTCTCTCAAGTGAAGATGCCTAATTGAGCTCTTACTCAAGTGAACAATCCCAAGGTATGCCTTGGCTATTTATAAGGAGTGATTCCTTGTGAATTCCACTCATCTTTCAATGTAGGACTTTTCACAAAAAGATCCCACATGGAAAGAATGTTGAATTCAATTCCTAGTTAAATAAACCAAGGAATAACTAAGTAACAAGTGTCACATGGTTAGGTGAGGACCACTTCCTCACTTGCTCCCCAAGGCAACTTACATCCATTGTGAGCTAACCATGTGGCACCCAACCTTGAGCCCCAAGATGGGTTCGGTTGGGCCGCTACCTTTCAGCCCGCGTCCATGACCCAGGTCCGCGGCCCTTGCCACATGGCACTGCCAACATGGCGCGCTGCCATTTGGTCGCTGCCAACGTGGCGCGCTGCCACTTGGTGCACTTCTATTTGGCGTGCTTCCCTAGCCTTTCGCGCGGCTAGAGTTTTTACTTGTTTCTTGAAGCATTTTACCATCTCGCCAATTCCTAAATTTTGGCTCAACTTTTAAGATTCGGTTCCGACGCTCTAAGCTCGAAATACGACGTCTTTGTTCACAATACTCGAGTGACTCATTAATTCCTTTCGGATTAATTCGTCGTGTCGGATCATTAGTTGCTTGGGTGTGACCTGAAGGGTTCAGTCAAGATTAAGCTATAATATTAATTATACATTAATGTTACCGATCGGATGCGGCCTCCACCTAGGCATTCCGATCACTTGAACTTACTGAATAAATAGCTTTTCAATAGCTCCGAACCCTCTATCGGAAGAATATACTTGTTCAAAGGACACCATTCCTATTGATCTCCCACTTGTCCTTCTGGACAAGTGTGCTTTTAATGTATAGCCTTTTTCCTATGTCACTTATTGTCTCTTCATGAACTATAAGGTAAGATTATTCGTCATCCTTATTACGTCCAGAAGTGTTTCTCGAAATCTGAGTTTGACTGTCAATAAACAGATGATTTCTAAAATCCATCCGTGCACGGCCATGCATTTTCACAGTCTCGCTCTTCGAGAGGCCATGTAAACAACAAAGACATGTTCCCTATTGTTAGTAGGGGGACATTCCCAGTCTTATATTGTTAGCTTCTCTTACTAAGAGGACCCAGCCGCCCGAGTGTTGCCGTTATAATCCCCATGTACGGAAGACGTTTGACGAACATCAAAGCGTACAAGTACTCAAACAAGAGAACTCACAATACTCATGGTCGAAGAAAGAGGTTCCAATAGCCATAATGAGAAGTATACTTATGATGATTATTAAATCTCTTAAAGTATTCTCATAGGTTGATCCAGTATGGTTCTAAACCAATACCTGTGCAAATTATTTATGACAATCATGTCCTTGTAGCACAAGAAATGATGCTATAAATCAAACTACACACTAATCTCAAAAGGTCATTAATCGTCCATCATTTAAATGACCTTGATTAGGGATAATTTTCGATTATAATATTCAATGTTCACTTAATAGGTGTTTCTTTATCCAAGACTGGTCTTGATACCCTATTTTGAATATTCTCAAAATCGAATGGACTCATAATTTAATTCTAAACCACAATTAAATAGTTTTGTAGAATAATTAGTAATAATTTTTATTCCACTATGAAACCTTTCAACGTTTCATCTTATGATAAATGGTTTTTCCAAATTCATTAAGAGTAATGCTCTTTATAAAACATTTATAGAATCACACCCATATTTAATATGCTTGATTTCTTTTGTGCAATTGTGAATGTTGTCGTTCACTTATTGCATAGGTTTAGTTATAATAACTTTGCAAATTCTAGCATCTTCATTATCGATCACTTTCATAATAAGATGATAAGATTTGAGAGTGTCATGGGTTATATGTGATTTAGGATTTATTGTCCAAGTGATGGTTCCCACTCATCTTCATGATCTGAGATCTTCAACTTGACAACCTACAATCATTAACGTTCAATAACGAACTTTCCATTTAACATCTTAATTATTATTGCCTTTAAGGCAACCATATTATAAACATATATTTTAGTAGACTTCCTGATGATGCTTTGCTAGGTTTCACACCAAACGGCTCACAATGATTTGGGATACCCTAATCACTTGTGATCATGGAAATTCACCTTAAATTCCCGCACATTACACATGGATGCACGTCCATGTTACCATTCTCAAGCCACGACTCATTGTTAACTCGTGCTTATAAATGGCTTCCTTGTTAAGGATCTGATCCTTGTTAAGGTTTGTGCTTGCAACATTAATTCTCAAATTACATTTGTTTCCATGCTTCAAGAACCCATCCCTTTTACTTATCCAAGTACTTTGGATGTTCTTGATCACAATCTAACGGTCCATGACTTAGATTTATTTTGATTGGTACTTTATTCTTCTCATGCTCTAAATATGTAAATTGTGTGATGAATCCATAGCATACACGATGGTTTCAATTGTATAATTATTCTCAATTTTATTCCATTCATGTGACCTTTTAGCTCATCCAGTTTCACTGAGTCTTGCTAAATTGTTTGCTATGTGATATGGTTGAAAGTTTCTACTAGAGTCTTTCTCATTTAACTTAGTATTTAGCCTAGCTTATACTTAGTTCAAACAGTTACTTAGTTTTATACATATGGATCGAAAGCCTTTCAAAGTCCTTCAATTCATGTTTAACACGGTAAATTCCTTTACTCGTTTAAACATTTTATTAAGTCTATACAATAGATCTTACTTCCCAATATGTACTAAGTATCCTCTTTTGCTTGGTCCATTGTCAAAAATACTTTCAAATCTAAGCATTTAGTATTTGATAGTTAATTTACAACAGAGTTCGTAAACTTCTTGTTGGACCTTACAAGATTAACTCTTGCTCCCACTAAACTTCTTATCCACAAGAACTTCTATGTTTTCTCCATAAGTCAATCCATGAAAACACGTTTCAACTCCTTTATGCAATGCTACCTTTAATCCCATAATGGATTTTTGAACTTGCTTTCAAATCTATCATTATTTAGATTTTCGAAACCCTTAGACTATTTTCATAGTCATTTCCAAAATCCTATTTTAGGAAGGCGGTTTTGGTATTTATTTTGCCATATTTTATATGTGCAATTTTTCTAGAATAATCACGAAAAGACTTGAGCATTCCGATTGGTGAATAGGTTTTTATTAAAATCAACTCCGTGCATTTAATTATATCCTTTTCAATCAATCTAAATATACATTTCCACATTTGTTAGTTTTCTCCTTGAAAACTTATTTGCGATCGATGGGTCTTTTACCCTTCATGCAAATTAATCAAGTTTTAAACATGATTTTCAAACATGAAGTCTATTTCGGATTTTATGGCCTCTAACCATTTATCAAAATTTGGATTTGTCGTAGCTATCTTACAAGGCATTATTCCCTTACTATCTAATAGTAAAAACTATGCTTGTAAGTCTTAGGTTTATTTCTAACTTAATAGAAAATTTTTAGGATTCAACCCAAAACTTTGGTGAATTCTATACCTATACGGGGTAATTACATCAAACACTGAGTTTCAAGGCGCTTTCAAAGCCCTTTCATTATGTTGATCTTACTCCAACTTTTCAGAAGTTTTATGAATAACGAATTCTCTTTTAAGGCACTTGTAAAGTCCTTTTGAGTATCTTGATCAATCATTCTCATGAAGCCCTTTTGAGTCTTCCGAGATTCTCAGTTCTAGTTTATTGCTAAGCTCGATAGTCATCGAGTTCATTTTCCTCCCACTTGTCATTTTGGAAATGTGTTACTTTCCAGAAAGACACTACTTAAAGCAACAAACATTATGTTCTCAATTAGGTTGTGGAGGTAATGCCCGTAGTCTCACTTGAATGCTTACAATGAGATATGTGTATAGTCTTTGGGTAAAAGTTTATTGTGAAACGAACAATTAGCTCACACTTGAGCTATCTTAGCCATTAATGAGCCATTAAGCTCCCACTAAGCCACCTAACTCTTACTAAGCCGGTGAGCTCCCACTGAGTCACTTAGCTCCCACTAAGCCAGTGAGCTCCCACTGAGGCTAAGGGTTTTAGACATATACTTGAAAAGACGTTTAGAAGTTATTTCTATGGTGTCCTTTCTTAGCTTCGACATTTTTTTTAGTGTAACATTAGTCATTTGTGCAAATATTTAAGTGTTTTATAGGAAGGGATGTGATCCATCATTGGTCGAGTCATTTTCAAATGGCATCGAGGTCTCCGTAAAGACACACTATGTTCTTTGTGGAGTTGTTTATGAAAATTTCAATTTCATAACTTTGAGATGGTCACGCTTGGCTCAAGCGAACATCACTCGATCTAATCTAGACGTTTTGATATCTTGCCAATTCGATTATGTACTTCACTAAACTCTTGAGTTACTCAAGTCAAGTTTATTCACATTTGATGAATATAGCCACATTCTTTCAAATTCTTTGTGAAACTTTGAAGTAACTGAATCTTCTTTAGCATTTAGAGTCAAAGTGGGGGCTTCTGTAGACACTTGATTGTGTCTCCCCAAAACCAAACCCAGTGATGAGTACTTTTCACATCATTTGATTATTGAACGAGGTGAAATGTGAAAGAGTTTCGTGATTGCTCTATTTTTGCAAATATTCCTTTTCGTACCTTATTTATGAAAATTTCCAATCCAATTTAGTTTGGTCTATGATATGGGTCCAATAATAGTGTAGTTAAATGGGGCTAAAAAAGAGTTTTCCAATGATATATTATAAGCCCAATTCCGATGAATAATGAGGAAGTTATGGCCCAAATATTAAGTTGGATATAAAATGAGTTTTATGGGTGATCTAATGATCAAGTGGAGGGTCCCTTAATTATCATCCCTAAAGTCATTAGGAATTATTTTAATTTTCTAGGATAATCTAGAAGGTTATTTTAAGTTCTAAAGAGATTAGGATTAATAATTATATTTTTAGAAAACATAAAGAATTTTATTTGGAATAAAACAAGTGTTTTAAAGGATTTAATCTGACTTTAAATGATAAGGTACAGACTCTAATTATCGAATTATATTGGAAAAAGGATTTCGTACGATAAAAATTATCCAGCAACACCATCGCGCTGCGACAGGTCAATCGCGTTGCGATAGGCCTGTCGCGCCGCGATGGGTACAGTTTTACTTCGATTAGAATTCGATCTGATCTGATCGTTTCTGGATGTTTTTTCTATAAATAGGATCGTATTTCCCCGTTTTCAATCATCAACAATCATCTTTCTATTCTCTCTCTCTCAAAGCTAGAAGCTTATTCTTTCTCTCTCTCTTTCTAAGCCTTCCCTTTTCAAACACCATACATCCTTCACGAGACTGAGACACACCTAGCCAAGCTCGAAGTTGTCTTTGCGCTAGACGTGAAAGGTTGATAATTTCTTAGGGTTTGGTCCTAGATCTTATTTCAATTCTTTGATTAGATTTACTGTTTAATATTTTTATTGAAGTTACTAACGTGTGTATTGTTTTGATAGAAAGAGATACGAGGCAACAAAGTGAGTAGTTTCATTGTTATACATCTTTAGAAAGCACGCTTAGATTATTTTAATTCCTAGTATCATGTTAGGATGTCTTTATGATTCCTAGTATCATGTTTAGGGTATTAACTAATATTTCTAATATCATGTATGTTTCTAGTATCATGTTTAGGTTGCTTCCTATTTTCTTTTATCATGTTAGCATCATGTTAGGAATAAAGCTTTAATTTTTATTGTTTAGTGACATGCTAGGATTTGTTATTAATCATGTTAGTATCATGCCTAGGATCTGGATAATAATATTATTATGCTTTGAGATTGAGATTATGATGATGATTTGTTGTGTTAATATTATTATGTTGCTTGATATTATTGTTATTGCTTGATCACGCCCTCTCTTACTGGTTTAAAGGGAATTTGTACTTGAAATCATGCTTAATAAGATAATTAATAATTTTATTTAGGCTAATGTGATTTTAATTTTAGTGATCGCCAATAATAGATTTGTTTGTGCATAAATATTCGACAAACATAGATTAAACAGGTTTATGATTAATATATTGATTGTATGTTAGTCGAAAAGCGCACATGAATATAAGAAGAATAAAGTAGAGGCCTATTTTTAGGGCAGGTTCAACATATTTTAGGTTGGATTTGTACCTTCATCCTCAAATATCCAGTCACGGTTCAGGATCACTATGGAGTTAGCGATCTCCTGGATCGTAAAGGGGTTTAACCTTCACCTTGTGAACGGTTTACAAGTTCTTAAAACTTGTTGGCGACTCTTTTGCTCTAACTTCCTTCCCTTTGGACACCACCATGATTAAGTGTATGATCACAGTGGGGTTCAAGTATGGGATGCTTGAAATTATTCCCTACAGTAGGTCTCCCTCTTTGATGATGGCATGTTCTAGGCTTGTGCCTTTAGGTAGGCCTTTGCGTCCACCCACCACTCTAAGTATTTTCACCAGAGATGTCTAGGATTTCAAGGCTATGTTTGTAAATCAAACCATTTACATGGGAATTGCAGAAATGGGAAAAAGGAAAATTAAAATATTCCTAAAATTTAATATACATATCACTGTGAAATGCATGCTAAGCTTAGTAAAATTAAGAGGTTCGGGGTTTAAAACTTGGTAAAAACATAAACATGTTAATACTAAAAATATTTATGCACCATCAACGTAAAACCTTTACATTAGCATTTGATATACAAAGTTTGAATTTATACAATATTATTTATCTTAAACAAATTAAAACGAATAACTTAAAAAAAAATTAAAGAGATAAAATACAAATAAAAGAAAAAAAACGCTAATATTAGGATATTTTAGTTTAAAACAGATTAATTACTCTAAACAAATGTTAACTTTTTAGGTTTTTTTTATTAAAAAAGAAAAAAAAAAAAAAAAAAATTGTATTAGGATATTATTAATGCATACATAATAGTTTTCATTCACAAAATGTTACTATCTTAGTAAATAAAAGATGTACATTTGAGGACTTATCATAGGTTGGATGATTAGAAACTACATTTATTGGTAAACTTAAACAATCCAATAGTTTAGGGGCTTTGTTCTTTTTTCTCTCTCTTGTTGTTGATAACTAACATTGTTACTCGACTTTACTCAATGAATTCAATTGCTACTCCATTTTATCATAGGAATAGTTGATTTCTTCTCTTCAATGGTGGTGAGGACATGCATGTTAAATTTGTATGACAAATTAATTTATTTTAGTTCATAAATACCCTTTAAATATTGACTTTTTATGGGAATGCTACGAATTGAAATAATAATTTGCATCATACATTTGGATTTATTATCTATACAATGCATATGCTCATATAAAAAGGGTTTTTTTTTAAATTTAATTTACTCAAAAATTTCAAAAAAATTATGAACCCGTCAACTTCACATTTATTAAGTAGGTGTGCACGAGTTGGCCGGCTGGGTGTTATTCCACTATATTTTTCAATATTTTTCTTTAAAAGAATAGATATAATAAATGTTAACAAAAAGTCTTTTTTTTTTTCTTTTTAGTGAGAACCTAATGCTAAAATGAAACAAAAAACCAATCTAGGCCATTAGATTATCAAAATCAGGCGACCAAGATACTTCTTGTTCTTATTAAAGGCATTTTTGTGATATTATAACTCCTCAATGTAATTTCTAATTTCTTTATTTTTAATCGTCTTCATTTCTTTTGTTGAAGCATAAGAGTTTTGATGATGATGAACACAAAGAGCAAACTTCAACTAATAAGATTTCTCTAAGTATTGTAAGTAGAACGGGTGAAGTAGACTTTGGAAGTGGAAGAGTAGCCTGCCTATGAAGACTCAAGGAGATTCAAATGAAAGATAAATAAATAGAAGAAGAGTTCCTCAGTAGAATAAACTGAGTTCCCTAAGAGGAACATGAAAACAACAAGTTGAGAAGCCTAACTTAGCCTGCGTTGAAGACAACAAGTTCTACGAGAACTTAGCCTGCGAAGTTCCAGCAAGGTACTAGGGAAGTGAAGACAGCAGGATCTTAATCCTGGACTGAGTGAAGCCCAAGTATCCTAACCTAAAATATTTGACGAAACAATCTAGGTTATGTTAAGTTTATTTTTTAAGGATGGTTGTAAATATGTTAAGTTTGTTTATGCATGGAATTTATTAGAAGTGTGGCAAAGCTTGGCAAGCTTATAAAAGGAAAATTTATAAAAGATAAGTTTTAATTTATGAAAAGATTTTCTAAAGATTTTATTTTATAAAATCCGGTTTTAAAAAGATATTATTCTTTTCATAAACCTATCTTTAATAAGTTTTCCAAAAAGATTTTCTTTACAAAAGATTTACATAAAAACGTGTTTTGTAAAATCGGCAGTTTTGATAATTTCTATCTTTTGAAAACCCTACTTGCTATACGAGTTTATCTTGTAAAAAAGGTAGAATTCACAATTACCACATTTGTGAGTTTATGCGTGAAGAATCTGAAGAGAGCTTAATTGTGTAATTTTTCCAAGTTTAACTTTGTCATATTAGTTTCGGATTCCATGAGTAGCTCTCCTATCACATTTTAGAATTCAAGTGTTTGTATTGTTTTAGTTTAGGTGAGTGAACTGTTTGTTGCATACAGTATTGTAGGCTTCTATTGTGAAGCTGAGTGAGAAAGTACTCAGGGAGTACGGAGAGAATATAACTCAGGGACTTAGGTTGGGTAAAATAGGGTTCTACTTTGTAGCAAGTTCATTCTGAAACTTGTGAATTCAGGTCTGATTATAATAGGTTGTAACAGAGAATTTGTCCTATTATAGTGAAGTGTTTTGGTGTTTGAAATCCCTTAGAAGGGTCGAGGTTTTACTTCCAGTTGGATCCTAGAAGGTTTCCTTGTAAAATACTATGTGCTGTGCAAGTTCCTTTTACATTTCTATTTTATATTCCGCAAAAAGTAGGAATTAAGAACTCACTACAATTCAGCCCCCCTCTTGTAGTGTTCGTCTCAACTAACAGTTGGTATCAAAGCACAGGTTCTCACGTGTAAGAAAATAACTTTGCTGAGTAAGTTCTTGAGGATAGATGAACTATAGAGAATAGCTTGAAGAAGAGTACTCTACCCAACGTCCACCTATGTTCAATGGTAAGTTTTACACCTATTGGAAGAACAGGATGGAGATATTCATGAAGGCAGAAAATTACCAAGTTTGGCGTGTTATTGAGTTTGGTGATTTTGAGGTAACTAAAACTCATGAGAAAAACGAGGTAGTTCCTAAACCTTTGTCTGATTTTGATAAAGAAGATTTTCAGAAACTTGAATTGAATGCTTTAGCTATAAACTTCTTGCATTGTGGACTTAGACCCCATGAGCACAACAAAATCATGGGATGCAAGTCTACTAAGAAAATATTGGATCTACTCGAAGTTACTCATGAAGGCACAAACGAGGTAAAACGTTCTAAAATTGATTTATCGATGTCTAAGTATGAAAGATTCAAAATGCAACCTAAGGAAACCATAGAGGAAATGTTTACTAGATACAATGATATTATTAATGAATTGGATTTCCTTGGCAGGCACATTCCTATAGATGAACATGATAGGAAAATCTTGAGGAGTCTTCCATAAGATGAACGCTAGAGATCTAAGGTCACTACATTGAAGGAAACTAAGGACTTCACTAAGTTCAATATGGAACAGCTGGCTGGATCGTTGATGACTTATGAACTTCACTTAGGTTCCAATGTTGAAAGTTTCAAGAACACGAGCCTTGCTTTGAAATCCCAAGACTTAGATGAGTTTGAAGTTGATGAGGAAGATATGTCCATGCTAGTGAGAAGATTCAAGAAGATGATGAACAATAGGAATTTTAATAGGAACAAGAAACTTTCAAGTTCCAAAGATACTACGTGTTTCAAGTATGGTTCTAAAGATCACTTTATTAGAGACTGTCCTCTAAAGGAAAATGATAGATCGAATTCAAAGGCAAGGACCAAGCTAAAGAGTCCAAAACCTAAAATCCATCCTTCTCAAAGGAGAATGTAAGAAAGGTTATGATAGCTGCCTGGGGAGATTCAGAATCAGAAGAAGAAGAAGATCAACCATCAGAAGAAACAACACATTTATGTCCTATGGCTAAAACTGATGAAGAGACCATATTGAAAGCATAGGAGGCTGAGGTATGGTATTCTATTAATGAATTAAAACATTTCTCTAAGGAAAACTTGATACATGTTGTCTTCGAAGTTCAAAATGATTTGAAGGAATTACTTGTTGCAAAAGCGCAAAGTGACAAGGACCTTGAAACTTACAAGGAACACATTGAATGGATAGACAATATGAAATTTGATACTCAATATAGATTCTTTAGTCTCTTTTATGATAATGTTATTCTAAAAGAAAATATTGAAAGACTAAAACATGATAACATACTCTTGAATGTGGAAATGTCCTTGTTAAAATTGAGTGGAGCTACTCCTAACTCTAAAGTTCCTCTTCTTCATTAATATCCGAATTTTAAAAAACTAAAATCTGATTTGGAAGAACTAAAAACGGATAAAGCAGGACTTAAGGGGGAACTTGAAAGAGCTAGGAAGGGTAAGTAACCCATAAAGTACAATGTACCTGAATGGATTGCTAATGCTCAAGCTAAAAGAACAGAAGGTTTAGGTTACAAGAAGAAGATCCAGAAATAAAAGAATTATGTTGATCTACCTAGTAGTATTGTTTGCTATTTCTGTGGTAAGACAAGACATAAGCAGGTTAAGCATCCTAAGAAAGAAAAGTGCACTCTGAAAAATGAAAACCATGTAACAAATATAGGTTAGAATATCTAATTCTACAGCTATTACATAGGAACCCAAGACACTAAAGTTTGATTCTTCATGCAGGTTCCAATGAGGGGGAACAATACGTGGTACCTTGACAGCGGTTGTTCTAAGCACATGACTGGAGATAAATCAAGATTTCTCTCGTCGGACACTTGTTATGGTAGGACTGTGACCTTTGGAGATAATATGAAAGGTGAATTTATAGCTATTGGAAGAGTAGGAAGGTCAAGTTCCCATGCTATTGATACTGTATTTTTGGTCAAGGGTCTCAAACACAACATGTTGAGTATTTCACAATTTTGTGACAAAGGTAACTCTGTCAGCTTTACTTTTAATAAATATATAATCATCAAGAATTACACTAAGAACATTATCTTGGAAGGAACTCGTAAAGAGAACACATATATTGTGGATCTTAACAGAGTTCCAAATAGTAGTTTGACTTGTCTTAGTGTTATTGAGGATGATCCTTTGCTATGACATAAAATATTTGGTCATGCAAGTTTTTCTTTAATTACTTGATAAGCTTATATCCAAGGAACTTGTGGAAGGTTTACCTTTTATGAAGTTCCTATATGATAAAGTATGTCATGCATGTGTTAGAGGTAAACAAACTCATGTTTCTTTTCAGTCTAAAAATATGGTCATGATGGGGGATCCAAGCATGTCGTTAATTACTCAAACCACATCAACAATATTTATAGACTCAACTACACCTAGACATAGCATAGGGTAAGTCGAGGTCGATTCATGAGGAATGGAGGGTTAAATGTTATAGTCTTTCGTTAAGATATTTCAAAGATAATGAAATGGTTTGGTGTAAACTAAAGATTCAACTACTAATCAAGTACGGAAAATCAATTTCACAAACACTAGGGACTTAGAATCCACATACATTCACAATAGAAATGTTAATTGGATAGGAGATTGATCAATCAAACATTGTAAGGGAAAATAGCAATTACAATCAAGATGACTCGATAGGCTATTTCCTAGGCGTCAAACTAGTGTCTCTACGAATGACTAGCTAGGAACATCACAAATCAAGCTCAATCTATAAATGTAATCTCCAAATCAATGGGTCGTGTCATTGGAGAGTCACAATACAATCTAGCTTGAAAATCAAGGTTAGCTACTCCTTAACAAATCAAACACATGCACAATCCTATCAACCAATTTAATCACAATATCAAATCAATCAAAATCCACCAATTAGCTATGATCTATCATTTATGCATGCTTCACCATATCCCTAGCAAGGAATCTACTCAAACTATCAACAATCAAATCAATGAATAAACTTAAAAATGCAACAAATTATCAAAATTAAATTTAAAATATTGAATTAAAGAGAAGATTCTTACAAACTTTGATAAAGGAAATGTGCTTGCATTCAAAGGAAAAGGAAATCAATTATAGCAATCATCAAATTCTCAACTTTCTATCTCTACAATCTAAGAGTTTCTCTCTCTTCAATCTAAGAGTTTCTCTCTCTAAAATCTAAAACTATAATTTCCCAAAATAAAACTTCTATCTCTAAAAATAGAAGGAAAATCTATATATAGCAAAACTAACTAAGGAAAAATTAGTTGGTCGTCCAAAGAGAATCTGTACAGGCGCGCCCTCACTCCAGAATGCGCGGCCGCAACGAGAAGGGTACGGAATAGGGAGCAAGGGTGGCGTACCCGCGCAAAGGATATGCGTGCCCGCACCTGTAGGGAATAATTTCAAGCATCCCACACTTGAGCCCCACTGTGATCATACACTTAAGCATGGTGACGTCCAAAGTGAAGGAAGATAGAGCAAAAGAGTCGCCAACAAGTTTTAGGAACTTGTAAACCGTTCACATGGTGAAGGTTAACCCCTTCATGATCCAAGAGATCGCTAACTCCATAGTGTATTTGGGGATGAAGGTACAAATCTAACCTAAAAGAGATTGAACCTTCCCTAAATAGGCCTCTACTTTATTCTTCTCATATTTATGTGCGCTTTCCAATCAACATACAATCATTATATTAATCCTAAACATGTTTAATCTATGTTGGTTGATTATTAATTCACAAATAACCTATTATTGGCGATCACTTGAATTAATCATATTAGCCTAAATAAAATTATTAATTATCTTATTAAGCGTGATTTCAAGTAAAGATTCCCTTTAAACCTGCAAGAGAGGGCATGATCAAGCAATAACAACAATAAATATCAAGCAACATAATAATATTGACCACAACAATCATCATCATCATAATCTCAATCTCATCAAAGCATAATAATATCAATATTAGCAAGATCCTAGGCGTGATACTAACATGATTAATAACAAATCCTAGCATGTCACTAAACATTAAATATCAAAACTTTAATCCTAACATGATACTAGCATGATGTAAAAAATAGGAAGCAATCTAATTAATCATGATTAAAGAAAGCAATAAATAACATCCTAACATGATACTAGGAATCAAAATAATCTAAACACGATTTCTATATCAAAAGAGTAATTAAGTAATTAAATTACTTACTTTGATGCCTCGTACCTCTTTTATCAAAACAAAACACACGTTAGTAACTTCAAGGAAAATATTAAATCGAACAATTAATTTAAATAATTGAAATAGGGATTTGGGCCAAACCCTCAGAACTATCAACCTTTCACGTCTAGGGCGAAGAAAACTTTGAGCTTAGCTAGGTGTGTCTAAGTCTCATGATGAAGGAATATTGTATTTGAAAAGGAAAGGCTTAGAAAATCAAGAGAGAGAGAATAAGCTTCTAGCTTAGAGAAAGAAGAGAGAATAGATGATTGTAAATTGTAGGTGATTTAAAAACAGGGAATATCGACCCTATTTATAGAGAAAAATGACCGTAAACGATAGAAAAGAGTCAGAATTCGACTTGGAGTAAAACTGGTCTGTAGCGACGCGACAACTCTATCGTTCAGCGACTGGCTTGTCGCAACGCGATAGTGCTGCATGATAAATTTCTGTATGGAGTCTGTTTTCCAATGTAATTGGGATTAATAAGAGTTTGTACTTATCTTTAAATATCAGATTTAATGTTCTAAAAACACTTGTTTTATTCCAAATAAAATCCTTTATCTTTTCAAAATCAAATATAAATACAATTAATAATCCTAATCCCATTAGAACTTAAAATAACCTTCTAGATTATTCTAGAAGATTAAAGTAATTCCTAATGACTTTAGGAGTAAATAATTAATGGACCCTCCACTTAATCATTGGGTGGTACATAAAACTCATCTAAGATCCAATTTAGCATTTTGGGCCATAACTTCCTCATTATTCATCGGAATTAGGCTTATAATATATCGTTGGAAAGCTTCTTTCAAGCCCCATCCAACTATACAATTATTGGACCCGTATCATGGACCAAACTAGACGGGACGTTTTTCATTAACAGGATACGAAAAGAAAGATTTTCGAAAACAGAAAGAACTATTTTATTAAAAACGGAGAAATCACGAGACTCTTTCACATTTCAGCTCGTTCGATAATCAATGACATGAAAAGTACACATCACTGGGTTTGGTTTTATGGGAGACACAATCAGGTGTCTACAGCACCCCTAGGGCAGGGGACTTCCTCTGAGCGTTCACCAATGCAAGTTGTGCGCTCCACTTGATTGCAATTGGGTATGATAGTCCCAAAACGAGCTGACGCTGGGTTTGACACCATGTCTTCATAAGAGCACGGCATGAGAGCGCAGGCATCAAGTCTTGGAACTAGCATCTCTTGCCTTGTAAGCCACAATGGAGTATCATCCTTGCATCTTGAGCATCTTCAATCCCGAGGAAATGCCATGGAAAGCCTTGGATTCCACCTCTCTCCTGAGAACAAAGAAAAATAACCAAATAAAAGAGAAAAAGCGATAAAAACTAAGAAAATGCAAGAAAAAGGGAAAAATAACTAAGAATGAACTAACTAAAGAAAAGGCTAAAACTAAATAAAAAGATATAAAGAAGGTTATAAAAACGACAAAAAATCATTCAAAATAAAGCTAAATGAGTGCCATAAATGACACTTATCAGGCCAGTACCAAAAGACCATTGGAACTCATTCACATGGATCTCTGTGGTCCAATGAGAATCCAAAGAAAATGTGGTTAGAAGTATGTGATGGTTATAGTTGATGGTTTCTCAAGGTTTACATGGGTTTTCTTTCTTTTTAGCAAAGATGAAACGTTTTATGAGTTTGTTGCATTTGTAAAAAAAATAAAAAATAAATAAAAAAAAAAAAGAACAGGTAACCAATTAGTGCATCTAAGATCAGATCATGGAACAGAATTTGAAAACTATAAGTTTGATGAATTCTGCAAAGAACATGGAATGGATTACAACTTCTCTGCCTCAAGAACACCACAACAAAATGGTGTAGTAGAACGTAAGAATAGAAGCCTTGAGGATATGGCCAGAACAATGATGATTTCAAGTGGTCTGCCTAGGAACTTCTGGCAGAAGTAGTGAATACAGCATGTTATATATTAAACAGAGTAACTGCTAGGGCCATCACCAACAAGACTCCTTATGAACTCATCAAAGGGAGAAAGCCTAATATTTCTTACTTTAGATCTTTTGGTTGTAGATGCTTTGTTCATAATAATGGTAAAAGAAACTTGAGAAAGTTTGATGAGCGTAGTGATGAGGCTGTATTCATAGGATATGCCTCAAATAGTAAAGCTTATAGAGTCTATAATAAAATAAAAATGTGTGTTGAGGAATCTGTACATGTTATTTTTTATGAAACTGAATAATTAGTTGATGTACAGGATGGTGATGATGATTTTGAAAATTGATATGCGAAAGTATGATCCAGATGAGGAATCAACATCATTGCTGAAGCAGCAAACCAAAAAAGAAGGTGAAGCGAATCATGAAGAAAATGAAGAGCAAACAACAGAGAATGCACAAGGAACTCCACTCCAGAATCAAGATCAAGAACAGGTGTAAGTTCCAGAACAAAGTTCAAGTTGAAACTCAAGATGAAGTTCCAACGGATGTACTAGTCAACAATACTAATCTAGAGAGATTGTATCCAATCAAGGACTTTAAGCCTAAGTCTTGGAAGCATCAAAGTTAACATTCAGTAGATGCAATCATGAGTTATATTACTAAAGGAACTCAAACCAGATCTCAACTTAGGAACTTTTGTGCATTCTATGCATTCCTATCCTCCATGGAACCTAAGAACCATGTTGAAGCTTTGACTGACGCTGACTGGATTAATGCTATGCAGGTTGAATTAAATGAGTTAGAAAGAAACGAAGTTTGGCATCTAGAACCTAGACCTGATAATCAAAAGACGATAGGGTTGAAATGGGTGTTCAGGAATAAACTAGATGAGCATGGTATTATTGTCAGAAATAAAGCAAGACTTATAGTATAAGGTTTCAATCAACAGGAAGGAATCGACTATAAAGAAACATTTGTTCCAGTAGCTAGGTTAGAGGCTATACGTTTACTTATTGTTTTTGCTGCTTATATGGGATTTAGGTTGTACCAGATGGACATCAAGTGTGAGTTTTTGAATGGATTTCTTGAAGAAGACATCTATGTGGAACAACCTCCTGGATTTGAGAATCCAGAATTCCCAAACCATGTTTATAAGCTTAATAAAGCCCTTTATGGACTGAAGCAAGCTCCTAGAGCATGGTATGAAAGGTTGTCTAAGTTCCTTTTGGATAATGGTTTTAAACGTGGCAAAATTGATAAAACTTTGTGTTTAAAATCAAAAGGAACTGACATTTTAGTTGTGCAAATTTATGTCAATGATATATTAATTGGTGCAACTAACAAATCTCTTTGTAAGTATTTTGCGGACCTTATTGTAAGAGAATTTGAAATGAGTGTGATAGGAGAGTTAAATTTCTTTCTTAGTTTGCAAATTAAGCAAACTGAAGAAGGGATCATGATCCATTATTAACAAAAGTTCATAAAGGAATTGATTAATAAATACAAGCTTGATAATGCTAAAACCAATAAAACTCATATGGGTGTTGCAACTAACTTGATGAAGACCCATCTGGAACTTGCAAAGATCAAACTATGTATCGAGGTAGGTCTATGTCTCAGGTTCCAAGCAAACCTAAAGGAGTCTCACCTGATAGCAGTAAAGAGAATCCTTCGTTGCTTGAAAGGAATTAATGACTTGGGTCTCTTCTATCCTAGGTGATTCATTTGATTTAAATGGCTTTACTGATGCTGAATATGCAGGTGACTTGGTCAATAGAAAGAGTAATTCAGGTATGGTACGGTTTTTAGGACTGTGTTTAGTATCTTGGGGTTCTAGGAAGCAAAACACAGTTGTATTATCTACAGCTGAAGCAGCATGTTGTTCACAAATGTTACGGATAAAACGACAGGTTATAGATTTTGGTATTTTATTTTAATGTGTGCCTATCTACTGTGACAATACTAGTGCTATTTGTATTTCTAAAGATCCTTTTCAATATTCAAAGGTCAAGCAAATCCACATTAGGGATCACTTTTTAAAAAATAATGTGGAGCAAGAGAATATTAGAATTTTTTCAAACTGAAAATCAAATTTCAGATATTTTAACCAAGCCCTTGAACAGAGAAAGATTAGAGAAATTGAGATTGGAACTTGGGATGATCAAGCTAACTTGATTGCTTTTGAAGTTCCAAGATATGGAAAAATCAAAAATAATGTAAAGAGAGCAAAAAGGGCATCTAGCACAATCTTGGTGTGCTAAACATAGCTAAAGTGTCACTGTTGCTGAATTCTTGGAGGTTAGTTCACTAATACTTGAATGCGTGTGTAACTAGTAATGTACAATGTATGTGTGTAGAAAACGTGATCTAATTTAATCTGATTTTTGGAAATTCTTATTTTTGGAAATTAAGTGAATTTGGAAAGAAAAGATTTTTGTTCAAAAACTCAACCTGATCAATTTTAAAAAAAAAAACTGAGATTGTTCAATTAGTGATTAAACAGTAAACTTTTCATATCCAAAGCACTGCTTCATTAAATATAAAAGGAATCTTTCTCCCACCTTATCTCTCCACTGTCAAATCACCAAAGACTACTCTCAGTAAAACCATCAAACTCCTTAAACCCTTAACAACCTTCATCCATGGCAGTTGAAACCAGCTAACATTCCACTGAAAATTTTGACACACCACAACATTCTGAGCCAAAAGAAACCTCTCCACTTGCTATGGTAGTTTAGGAACCACCAAAAATAAACAAAGAAAAACCCGAAGAAAAATTCACTCCAAATACCCCAACTTCATCTACTACCAAGAAAAGAACAATGGTTAAAGAGAAGACTTCGGCAATTGTGTTTGATGTTGAAACGTTGGGACTATTCTAAAAGTTCCAAATGAGGGTTATGAGATGTATGTTAAGGGTGAATCTGGGGTGAAAGCGGGTAATTTTCTAGGTGAAGATATTGTTAAGTTTTTGGGAGGAAAAAGGGGGAAGAATACCATGAGTCACAATGATTTAAGCCCCTTGAACAAATTGTTGTTTAACTAGGTAAGAAAAACAATTCTACCTAGAACCCAAAATAAAGGAGAAGCATGTTTGCTGGATATGGGTGTCATTTTCTTTTTGGAAAAAAGAATAAAAATAAAATTTCCTTCACTGATGTATCAACATCTAGCCCACTGTGTTCCTAACAAGAACAAAGTAGGCTATGGGGTTGTGCTGTCAGCCGTTTTGAGTCTCTTGGTGTAAAACTCAAAGGTACTTAAGGTGGATTGAAGGAAAAGGAAGAAAATGTTATTAATAAGGAGAATCTACTGGGAATTAGTCTAGAGGTTGTAGTAGGAAAATTAGGAAAATGGAAGAAAAGAAATCTGCAGCCATTGGGAAGAAGAGAGAAGGGACAGTTTTTGGTGAGGCTGTAAGGAAGAGTAGGAAGCTCTCAGCTAGCTCTTTTCCCCAAACTAGCATGGAGAAACCTCTTGAATTGGATGCTGATGATAAGGTTCTGGAAGGGCAAGTGGCTGAGCTTACTGAACATGCAGAACTTACAAAGAGGCAGTTGAAAGAGGCAACTGCGAAAATTCAGAAGCTAGAGAAGGGCATACAGGGTCTTGAGAAGAGTCTGAAGGGGCTGCAATTAGAGTTCCAGAAGGCTATCAAGAGCCTGAAAAGACAAGCTGGAAACCTGCATTGAAACTTTGAAGGAAGATAACAAGAAGGTTCTTGAACTTCTTCAAGACCGATCCAGCTTAAATCCCTTAGCCTACCCCAGCCTAGCCTAGCCTTAACTATTTTTTTTCCTCTGTCTATGTCATGAAAAATTTCATTTCGTTTTGATTTACTTTATCTTCATGGTTTGTAATAACTTAAAACAGGATGATAATCTTTTGGTTTTAATAATATTTTGGAACTTTGCCTAAACATATGTGCTTTGTGTGTTATAAAAGTACATGCAGGAAAGTGTTCAGGGACAGGCTTATAGGAGCTAGTCAGCGCTGCCTTCAGTTTCCCACACTCGATGAATTGCTTGTGGGGCTGTGTTTAGATGCTTAATGACTTAAAGTGTAGGACTTTTTGATAATGCCAAAAGGGGAAAAAGAAGAAGCAAACTTGATGGATGAAGTTGTTCTGGGTTCTAGTTGATAAAGTATCAGAAATTTCTCTGATGATGTGTACAAAGTAGTTTAATTCTATTTTGTTCTGTTTTAAATTTTTTTTTTTTTTTTTTTTTTTTGTTATGTGTTTTTTTTTAACTTGTTTTCTTGTTAAAAATTAGGATTTTTTTTACTTTTACCATAAAAAAAATCACAAAATTGTTTTTTACTACCAAAATTTTTAAAAGTTTTATTTTTCCACCAAAAAAAGAATTAAAAATTGTTTTTTACCACCAACCGTCAAAAATCTAACGGAATTTTTAGAATTCTTCGATTTTCGTGCCAAACACATGATATGTAGGGGCTTTGAGGGTATTTTGGCCCTTTGGGTCCAATTTGAGGTCAGAATTGACAAATAATGATCGGAAATGCTTCTTTTTGCGTGTTTAAAAATACCCCGGTCTGATCATTTTTTGTCAATTCTGACATCAAATTGGACTCATAGGGCCAAAATACCCCCTTAAACCTATGAATAACATGTTTTGCGCACGAAATCGAAGAATATTTTTTAAACCGTTAAATTTAACGATTTTCTTGATGATAGGTGGTATAAAACAATTTTTAGAAATTTTTTTGGTGGTAAAATAAAACTTTTAATATTTTTGGTAGTAAAAAGCAATTTCGTGATTTTTTTTTTTTTTTGTGGTATAAGTCAAAAAATCCTAAAAATTAAAAAATACGTCCTTCTATGTAATTTAACTTTCCTTAGAAGTTTGCTAAGTTTGTGATCATCAAAAAGGGGGAAATTGTTAAAGCATAAGAGTTTTGATAATGATGAACACAAAGAGCAAACTTCAACTAATAAGATTTCTCTAAGTGTTGTAAGTAGAATAGGTGAAGTAGACTTTGGAAGTGGAGGACTAGCTTGCCTATGAAGACTCAAGGAGATTCCAAGGAAAGTTAAAGAAATAGAAGAAGAGTTCCTCAGTAGAACTAACTGAGTTCCCTAACAGGGTCATGAAAACAGCAAGTTGAGAAACCTAACTTGGCCTGCATTGAAGACAGCAAGTTCCACAAGAACTTGGCATGCGAAGTTCCAGCAAGGTACTGGAGAAGTGAAGACAACAAGATCTTAATCCTGGACCGCGTAAAGCCCAAGTATCCTAACCTACAAAATTTGACGAAACAATCTAGGTTATGTTAAGTTTATTTTTTAAGGATTGTTGTAAATATGTTAATTTAGTTTATGCATGGAATTTATTAGAAGCGTGGCAAAACTGGCAAGCTTATAAAAGGAAAGTTTATAAAAGATAAGTTTTAATTTATGAAAAGATTTCTAAAGATTTTATTTTATAAAATCCGGTTTTAAAAAGATATTATTCTTTTCATTAATCTATCTTTAATAATTAAGTTTTCCAAAAAGATTTTCTTTACAAAAGATTTACATAAAAACGTGTTTTGTGAAATCGGCAGTTTTGATAATTTCTATCTTTTGAAAACCCTACTTGCTATACGAGTTTATCTTGTATATAAGGTAGAATTCACAATTAATACACTTGTGAGTTTATGCGTGAAGAATCTGAATAGAGATTAATTGTGTAATTTTGCCAAGTTTAACTTTGTCATATTAGTTTCGGATTCCATGAGTAGCTCTCCTATCACATTTTAGAAGTCAAATGTTTGTATTGTTTTAGTTTGGGTGAGTGAACTGTTTATTGCATACAGTATTGTAGGCTTCTATTGTTAAGCTGAGTGAGCAAGTACTCAGGGAGTACGGAGAGAATCTAAGTCAGGGACTTAGGTTGGGTAGAATAGGGTTCTACTTTGTAGCAAGTTCATTCTGAAACTTGTGAATTTACGTATGATTATAATAGGTTGTAACAGTGAGTTTGTCCTATTATAGTGAAGTGTTTTGGTGTTTGAAATTTCTTAGAAGGGTCGAGGATTTTTTTACTTCCAGTTGGGCCCTGGAAGGTTTCCTCGTAAAATATTGTGTGCTGTGCAAGTTCCTTTTACATTTCTATTTTATATTCCGCAAAAAGTAGGTATTAGGAACTCACTACAATTCAACCCCCCTCTTGTAGTGTTTGTCTCAACTAACATATTTTTAATACGATTTAATTTACTTGTACTTTCTTTTTTAATATTTTTTTTTAAATAAAATGAACAAAAATTATGTACAAAAATTATTGAAAAAACATTTGATAGTTTGTTGTAAATGCTACTATTTGAAGATTATTAATGTGTTTTATTCCTTAAAAAAAATCATAAACAAAAAGTTGTAAATATAATATTAATAAACGGTCTTTTAAAAAGGTATATGTATTCTTTCAAAAAAAAAAAAAAGTTATATGTAACAACTTAAATTATATCCAAGTAAAAGAGTGGATTAGTGTCTAGTAGTGGTCAAAGGAAAATAAAGGGTAAGAAATCATCTTTTAACTAAAAACAAGAATAAACAAATATCTAATGTAATTAGTCCACAAATTTAGCACATATATTTACTATACCATAATATCAATAATAACATGTATAAAAACACTTGCTTGGTAGAGAGAAAAGGAATATATAATCGTTGGGATGAATCACATTTGATAAAGTTTTTAACCCAGTATTGAAAATTTAAATTCATTTTTTTATTTTTTATCACATGTCAAACTTTACAAATTACATGTTGATTAAAATACTTTGTAGGAAGTTTATTATGAATTATATCACAATCAGGTTTCAACCCATAATAATATAATCAAGGACTCAAGGTTCATTAATTTTTCCAAGAAAAAAAAGGTTCATTCATATAATATTGATTTCTAAATAAAAGAAATTACCAACATACATTTTACAAGGAAAATCCTCCTTAAAACTCTCTTTTCCTTTCATTTCTAACCAACAAAGGAAATTAACAAAGAAATTAGCAAACAATAAAAAGGGAGGATGTCCAAAGATAGGCAAAATGATAATATATCACCTTTTTATCAGCAAAAATCATCGGAGCCAACTCAAAATCTTTTTTCTCAATTTTCTTAGTGAGATATTTGCTATACTAGGTTAGCAAGGGAGAGATAGTAGAAAGAAAATGAGAAGAAAATTAAAATCATTAATTTTATTATCCCTTCATTAATAAAGCAAAATAAAAGTCACAATTTAGATTTCCTTCTTTGGCGTACAGGAAAAATCAAAATCATAAAAAAAATAAAAATAAAAAAAAAAAAGAAGTTGATTAAGCTAATAATTTTCCTGTACGCCCCATTTTTTTTAACATTTCTTCCTCAATCAAGGTGTGCAACCATGCATTTTGGTTGCCACTTAAAGTTATTCATCATCACTGATGTTCTCCTCCTCTTGAGCATCACCAACCTATCATTTTCCGACGACACGAACGCGTCGATTGCCATTGATTGTGGAGCAACTAGTCAAGGGAAAGATGGGGATGGAAGGAATTGGGATGTAGATACAAAGTATCTTTCTTCTCAAGGAAATTCTCAAACTATTAAAGCATCTTTTCAAGATCCTTCTCTTCCATCTGAGATTCCAGATATGACAGCTCGGGTATGCAACTCTGATATGTCATACAAGTTTCCTATCAATTCAACCTCGAGATATTTTTTACGCCTTCATTTTTACCCAACATCTTACAGCTCTTTCAATATTAGCAACTCGTACTTTTCCGTAATTGCGGCCGATTTTACCCTTCTGAACAATTTTAGCGCTGTTGTGACTGCGGAGGCCTTAACCCAAGCTTATATAATAAAGGAGTATTCTCTTGCTCCTTTGGATGGGATTGATTCTTTAGAGGTTGTATTCAAGCCGTCGAACAAGCACGCAGGATCATTTGCATTTATAAATGGCATAGAGTTGGTTCCTACCCCAAATATGTTGGATTCGGCTAATTTGTTGGGTTTCTCTGACCAATCCTTAGATGGAAAGACTGCAACAACCGAGACGATAGCAAGGTTAAATGTAGGTGGAAACTATATTTCTCCCACCAACGATTCTGGTTTACTAAGGACATGGTACGACGACACGCCTTATATATTAGGGGCTGCGGCTGGTGTTACATCCTCGGACAATAACACGAAAGGAGTGCACTACAAAGACATGCCAAAATATATTGCACCAAGTGATGTTTATAATACTTGGAGATCAATGGGGCCTGACCCAAATATTACTCTGAATTATAATTTAACATGGTCATTTTTCGTTGATCCAACCTTCACATACATCATAAGATTACACTTTTGCGAGCACATATATACCAAGGTGAATCAAAGGTTGTTCAATATATTCATTTACAACCAAACAGCAACACCTAGTGGTGCTGATGTGATAGCGTGGGCTGGATTGAAAGATGTCCCTATTTATAAGGATTATGCAGTGAGTGTTGAAGATGGAAAAGGACAACAAGTACTTTTGGTAGCTCTTCATCCAAGGGACGGTGTAGATAAGCCGGAATTTTATGATGCCATCCTTAATGGGTTAGAGATGTTTAAGGTAAGTGATGGAAATAAGAATTTGGCCGGGCCTAACCCAACCCTATCTGAGGCATTAGTTAAGGCTGAGAAAGAAAGAAGGGAAAATTTTACGAAAGATAAGCCTAACATCAATGTCATTGGGGCAGCAAGTGGAGTCGCAGCTGCATTTGGGTTGGCAACAGTTCTTGCGGTTGTGTTTTATAAGAAGAAGAGCAAGATGCCAAGATCGAAATCAGGAACATCTAGTTGGTTGCCTATTTATGGTAATTCTCATACTTCAGGCATGAAGTCGACAATTGGAGGAAGTAGTGCGGCAAGTGCACAACTATCGACTGAGGCAACTGCCAATTGCCGTCACTTCACATTGGCAGAGATAAGAAAAGCGACTAAACACTTTGATGAATCACATGTGATTGGGGTTGGAGGTTTTGGCAAGGTATACAAGGGGGTGATTGATGGGAGCTTTAAAGTGGCCATCAAGAAGTCAAACCCATCATCGGAGCAAGGAGTTCATGAGTTTGTCACAGAGATTGAGATGCTTTCGAAACTTAGGCATAAACATCTAGTCTCTCTTATCGGCTACTGTGAAGAAGATGGAGAGATGGCTTTGGTGTATGACTTCATGGCACATGGTACTTTAAGAGAGCATTTGTACAAGGGCAATAAGATCAATCTTACTTGGAAGCAAAGACTAGAGATGTTGATAGGCGCCGCAAAAGGTTTGCATTATCTTCACACTGGAGCAAAATACACCATCATTCATAGAGATGTCAAGACGACTAACATTCTATTGGATGAGAACTGGGTAGCCAAGATATCGGATTTTGGATTATCAAAAACAGGCCCTGAAACAAACCAAAACCATGTAAGTACAGTGGTGAAAGGTAGTTTTGGATACTTAGACCCAGAGTACTTCAGACGACAACAACTAACAGAAAAATCGGATGTATACTCATTTGGGGTTGTCCTTTTCGAGATTTTGTGTGCCCGCCCTGCTCTTAACCCAAGTCTTCCAAAAGAGCAAGTTAGTTTGGCAGATTGGGCACGAAGCTCGGTTAGAAAAGGAAACATAGATGAAATTATTGATCCTCACATTAAGGGAACGATTAAACCCGAATGCTTAAAGAAATTCGTAGACACAGCTTTTAAGTGTCTATCTGATCATGGCATTGATCGCCCTTCAATGAGTGACTTACTATGGAATCTCGAATTTTCTCTTCAGCTTCAAGAAAGTGGAGATGCTTCTAAAGCTACTTCAAATAACGGGAGAAACAACCAAAATGATAACATAAACATGCACTTGAACACTCTAAATCTAGAGGAGGATGATCAATTTTCGGCCACAACATCATCATCTAACGAGCAAAACTCGAGTACTGCAATCTTTTCACAAATTGTCCACCAAATAGGTCGATGAGCGACTACTATATCATACATTAGAGACATTCTTAAGGATCATTGGAACTATTCATGCTTGAGATAATGTCAATTGATAAATATGTTTTTTTTTTTCATAGGGAGTGATTATTAGTCACGTACGTTGTTTATATTTTTTGAGTTTTTCAAGTCTTCAAATTAGTGGGTTTTTTTTTTTTTTTTTTTGACTTTGTATTTATCATCTAATTACCATTAAAAAGAATGACATTATTTTCATCAATTGATTATAACTTTTTGTTTGTAATAGCACATTATGATTATTATCGATAAATAAAAAAAAATATTGCAAGAGAACCGTAGATTACTGACCTTTTCCTCTCATCTTCCACTCAATCCTCGCTTCACACGCTGGATTACCATTCAATCTCCATAACCATTATGTCCTCTTGTTTTTTTTATCCATCTTCATCACAAAACTAAGCTAAATGCAGAAATAATACATCAAATGAAAGTTCGGCTATTAGACTTAACTATTTTTATATTGTTTGCAAGCTTACGATTGTATTCTTAAAATTGGTGAGACATTGATATCAACAGTTAGAATCTTTATAGGCAAAGAAGCATCTGATTAATATGACAGCCTGACTGGATCTTAAAGAGTGTTTGCTCGTAGCAACTGTACAGAGTTAGAACTGTGAATAACTAGTAAATCTTGCATTTGGCTTCGAGGTTAATATTACAAGCGTTCATTTTGTGCACATTTTTCCTGTATTTATTTACTCAACTGATCAGAAAATGCCTACATTATCAGTAAATAAGCTAATATACTCGGTTGCCTTAATCTCTTTCACTTCCTAACAAGGGCTACAACTTTACACTTTTTAGGGGGAAAATATTTAAGGAAAATGAGTTAAATGGCTAGCATGTATACATCAAGCGAGATCAAAGATAATGCTTCTGCATGATGAAGCTAAGTTGTACACAGCTACTTGAGACCAGAAATTAGTTTTGAATAGAAACTATGTGAAACTTATCAGGCACTTTCAATGATCAGCTCAGCAGCAGCACCCATTGCATTTATACCACTAACACCCACCAAAGCGACAGCCAATTCTTCTTCATTCCACAGCCTCAAACCCTTGCTCAAGCTCTTCAAAATATGCACGTCAATTTCCTGCAACCATGCAGGGATGCATCTCACCAACAAACCCAAAAATCCTGACACATAAGCCCTCCAAGTGGCCAAATCACATCCAAGGGAAATCTTTCCTTCAAGAGCAGTAGCCACAAATTCAAGGTGGGAAGCAAGGACCTTGGATCTCAATTTTGAGGCTGATGATGCTGCATCAATGCCCCAGGCAAATAGCCCACAAAGAACTGCAAAGTAAGCCAGTGCATAACCACTTAATGTTGCAACAACACCCCCTGATTCTCCAATGCCAACTGTCCTCTGGGTTGATATAAACCATGAAGGTAACATTTCTTTAAGCAAAGTTTGCAGTAGATTTATTCCCCCAGATATCCAGACAAAGGAAGCTCCAACTGAAGCAGCAAGCTTGACACGTGACATAGCAGAAGTGAGAGAAACTTGTCTGTATCTCATTCCAAATTTGCATTTCTTTAATTTTCCTATTGTCTCATTGGATAAACCACCAGTCGCAATACCTTTCACTGACATCATCAGAAGAGAGACAATTTCTTCTGCCACAAAAGTGATGTTCCTGATGAATGGAGACACACGTAGGTAAAAGATACCAGGAGCAACAGGGGACATCCCATTGGAATAACCGGAACCAAATCCATGTCCAAGGAGAGCACCCACACCTCCATTTCGACATCTAGGGGATGCATTAAACCCCAAGACCGAAGAAAAACAGCTTCTCAGAAGCTGCACCACAGCATCATTGTTAAGGTTGAAGACAGCGCGTGAGGCAGAATGGATAAGGAAGTCACTCCACCGCTTGGCCTTTTGAGCCCAGAGAGCTGCTACAATAGGCATGCAAGGCCAAGGACAGCAAGCTGCAAGTACGACCACTCCCCTACCAACCAAGTTCAAATAACGTTCATTGGCTTTATCAATTTTGTAAGTTATGGTGAGGCTCAGTAGTGCAGCTAATGGTAAAGGAAGCGTAGGAATAGAGTTACCCACTGCACGAGCAACACAAAACAAGGAAAATTAAAAGGAGTCATCACATTCTTTAAACAATACTATACATGTTTTAAATTTCTAATTTTGCTGAAAATAAATGGTCAAAATAAGCAGTGCGCGTAAATGAGAATCTAGAGGGGCAACCAAATAATGGTTGCCAGTGAAAAGTATCTGAGCAGTTAAAGAAGAGCAGATTCATTGGTAATAACTAGGAAATTTAGGGATAGGTTGCTTGCCTTTCAGATGAGAAAGAAAGGGAAGATTACGCGCGCTCTCTCTCTCTCTCTCTCATATACATATATATATATATATATATATATATATATATATATGACGACATTTTACAAATAACCCTAATTTATTTTCAAATTGCAGTTATTTATGTATTAAATGCAATTATTTATTTTTTCCACAATCCCAAAGCGTATTAAAAGCACAGGTTTCCACTATCCCAAAGTGTTTTTGCTGCAATTTTTATCATCTAGGTTTTTAAAGTGGAATCTATTTTGTTTTGTTTATTATAATGATATAGGGAAGATCGTCCTCTTTTAAAGCTTTTAAATGATTTTTCCCAATTCCTAATAGGTTGAGCAAAAGAATAAGGGAGTACTTCCTTAGTTTCCTTTACTCGCAATAATTAGAAAATTTTGATATAATATACCTTCTACATATTACTTTTTTGCAAGAAACAACCTTATAAATTTTTTATATTATCCTCATAGGCTCAAACTTAATCTGCCATTTTGCAATGCACCAAGAAAATGACAACATAGAGTCCATCCAAATTCCTATATTGTACCACATTGGCAAATAAGACAGAAGTAAGGAACTGGCTTCTAGAAAATATTGCTAAGGAATTAAGGTGGGCCACCAAACACTAAAAAGCTTTCTCAAACCCAGGTCCCTAGGCTAAGATCTATTCTACTTGGAAATCTATGGAAGTGCCAACATTTCACAAAAAGCAGCATTTAGGTCATCAAATTATGTGTCAACTATATAGGAAAGCAGCTACCTTCATGCTATACTTATTTACAAAATGTGTTGATTTTTAAAAAGAAATCCGTCTAAGTACTCACAGTCTTTATGGTGTCAACTCCACTCAAGATTGTCAGTAAGTCATCAAGTTGGAGCTAGAAGAAGCGCAAAAAGGTATGAGCTATGAGATTGTCTTTAAATGGAGAAAGACAAGAAAAACAAGGTATCAGGCAGCATAATCACACATTCACACCACTCATTATTCATACTTCATAGACAATTCTACTAATTTCAAGTCCTTGGATTGTGGAATGCCTGGAGGGTGGCTAAAGAAAAACAAAGAAAGAAAGGTAGTACTACTAACAAAGAATGAGAAGCAAGCAAATATATTACTCTTAATCTTTATCATGGACACAGAAACTAAGTTCACCAGAGCAACATGGGAGATTCAAGAAAGGTACCTGTAGCAAGACTGGGAACATCAATGCCGGTGGTAGCCAAAACTTTATGTATTTGTTGTTCAACCATGGATAAATTAGCCGCAGGACTTGGCCAATCAGTTCCATTCATAGAAACTGGCTTCCAGACTCCCCTAGTTACTTCGGCTGTGAAGTAGCTCAATATGCTTGCCAAAGACGCTGGAAGAAAGTCAGCAAGATCCTTGAGCCCTATAATCCAAAGTTAGCTTCTTCAGTAGCCATAACATTTAAATGTTAAAATCCTCAAATATACCAAAATTCAAAGACCAGATTTAAAAGCATGCAATACCAAACCAAAAATGACAGCATAGGCACCAATTAAAAACAATAATGTTTAAGATAGGAAACTATAACAACAATCGGCAGCCCACAGAGCCAAATATAGGAAATTAATTAATGGCCATGTTATTTCAATAAAACTCATCTTCAGCGATAAGATGCCATCACAGTTTTTTCCAACTTTTACTGCTGAGAGATATCTATTGCAGCCTTTTACTGCTGTACACTGTCAGCTGTAATGATCCATTGCTAATATTCAGACACCTACAAACGTCTAAACCTTCTACAATTTTCTTAAATCAAAAACTTTTAGAAGGCATATTTCCTTCAACAGCTTTGTAAACTATTCCAACACTTATCTAGTTTTCAGATGAGAAAAGGTTTTACTATCTGAAAATATATATCCCCGAAATCTGGCATCAGACCAATTTCACCTGAAGTGCACTAAAAATAGCTAGTTATATAAAAAGAATGACACAAACAGAAACAAGCATTCGCAAGCTGAGTCTCGCCATCTGAGTGCTGACTGCTGATCATAACACAGTTGAGGTAAAGTGCAAGTGTGCAACTCAAAATAAGGGTGAGAAGCTGAGAAACCTCAAGGCACTAGCTTAGACTCATGTTGATAACTAGCTTAAGACATAACTTATGATGGGACATTAATCTGTCCATCCCAAAAAGATTGGCCCAATTTACTTCCCAACAAGATTGTCCCATTTCCTTATTTTATAACAAGGCCTCCACAATCTTTATCTACTCTTTTTACTAACCCACATGCTGTGTTACATGGACTCAGCACTTTACCCCTTCATACCCGTGTCGTGTCGACACGACACGACCCGAAATCGGGTACGAAATCTGGGTCAGACCTGGCACTGTGCACTCGGACACGGCAGTGAAGAAAAGAGGAAGAGGAGAGAGAACGAGAGGGTATCCATGGTTTCAAAACTCGAATACTCTGCCATGGAAACAAAGAGAGAAAAGAAAAGAGGTAGAGGAGAGGGAATGGGGTTGGTAAAAGTAAAAAAGGAGTACAGATTATGGGGCTGTCTTTCTTTTTTTATTATAAAAAAAGGCATATGTTGTTTTACAGTAGAACTTTTATTTAAATACCACTCCTTTTTTTTAACTTGACCTTTTGACTAGAAATTACATTTGACTTTTATGTGTTGGACTTTTAAATTTATATCTATTTAAAATTATTACTGGATTTTTAAACTTATAATCTTAAAATGATATCCTATTTATAATTTAGAGCTAATATAGTATGAAGGAACTTATTGAATTTTTAATTTTTGATAGAAATAAATTAAATAAATACTGCATATTTAATTTTAAATTTTAAATAATTCTAAAAATTAAGATTTTTTCCGTGTCCTCGTACCCGTGTCCAAACTCGAACGTTGTCCCCGTATCCTGAAATTTTGGAGTTGACGTACCGGACACTCGGATCCTTACTAGTATTGGATCCTTCTATCCGAGTCCATGTAACATAGCCCACAAGCAAAGTGACAAAACTACCTCAGTCAATAATAGGTGTGGAGGGGTTAGGTTTTGAGCTAATCAGGTAAGTCTATTGTGTTCAGAGAGAGTTTCAATGTCTGCAGGTAATGGAACATCAGCCTCAAAAGGTCAAAATTATCTCCTTGACCATTCCCCAATGCCCTTTGAGTTCATCACATTAGCAGCCACAATTTTCCAAGACCCCAACGGCAAGTGCTAAATTCAGCCAAAAGAAGGGAAGGAATTGAATAGGAGAAGCCAAATGCAGCAAGCAAATGACGCTTTTCATCCCTCCTTCCAAACTTAAACCATTATCTTATATTTAACCCACTGCCCCCCATCCTTCATATCACTCCACCACCCACAACAGTATTCCCCTTTCCATCAATTTCCTTTAAGAAATTAAAACATGTTTGTTTCAATATCACAAACGGATTTGATATTTTCTCCCCAAGAACCTTTTTATAACACATCTCAGCGAAAACCACATCCTTTTGGTCTCATTGTTATGAAACATTGACTCGCTGTTACATCCATTCTTTATTCAAAATTGGCTCTACGCGTCAAGGGAGCAGAGAAAGGTCATAAAAAGGAGGAAAAAACATTAACTTAGCAGATAAACTGCATTCCCACAACCAAAGAAGAGAAGAACATGTGGCAAGGGGCTTTCATGTTGGTATAGCAGTGTATAACAAGGCATTGATTTTATTTCCTAACTTGATTGCACTAACGAGGAGAAACAGCTAGCTATAGTTGATAAATCACAGCCACAGTGCTACATAGAAGAGTTTTAGACTTGTAGTGTTGTAGGTATGCCTAGAAGTCTAGAACAATATAGAAATGTATGAATATAATATGAATCTTTTATACACCTTAGAGTTCAAGAAATAAATACTTTACTACTTTATTCAACATGTAAATCTCAAAAATTAAATCCCTCTGTGGCTCAGTCCCTATTTAGTTGACACACTTTGACCAACACAAAGTTTTAAGCAAATTTATCCGACATCTTATTTTATTGTGTAATTGTTGATTAAGAAATATATATTCTATTATTGTTAGTGGGTAGCGGGGTATTATTTCATCAGCTGAATAACATAATCATGCTGCATCCGTGATTTTTTTTTTTTTTTTTTTTCCATTTTGCATGTTCTACTTCAGAGTCAAATTACATAAAATACAAATTTTAGGCACATAAAACTACTAGGGATTGCATACCAACCTGTGGCTAGGTCGCGTGGAGACAACTTATCATATGCACATGCTGTTAAAGCCGCATCTAGAACAAAGGGAAGAGCTTCTAAAATATCCCATGCAGGTAGTTGCAGCCGTAGTACAGCCTCTTCCATAGATGAACCAGACGAACTGCTACTTCCAGAAGCTGTACCTCTATTCATTTTCTTAAAGAGCATAGTTAAAAGAGCCTCAACGATTTGATGGACGGGGGTACCTGGCGTAAGACCAGAAAGTGGGGAGGCAATGCAAGCTTGATGCTGTCTATACCAACATTTTAATTTAGGAAAAGAATCCATAAATATGGGTTCAGTGGAGGGTAGAGTTATCAACTTGGAAATTCTCTGGTATCTGCTCTGATCTTTGGCTGCACTGCCAAATGATGCTAGCTGGGAGTTCCTCACCAGGAGAAGGTACTCTGGACTTAGCTGGGATGCCACTGATGGCACATCACCCAAGGCTTGCTCAATAGGCGTATGATCAAAACACCACAGTTTCAAAAGAAGAGTAAATGCATTAGAGAACACTGCGTGAGAATTTATTTCCTCTCCTGTGGAAAGAGTCCATGATATTTTTGGAGAACAAGATCCAAAAACCTCACAAATGGGCATCAGTTCTCCAGCAAGATGTGGAACCTGAAACAATCATCAACAAAACAAATACATGAGACTGGAACTCAAAGCAATTCTTCTTTGGAAATTGAACAGTGAATCTATGCTTAAACCTCTCTACCTTCATTCTGCCACTTGCAATCTTATGTGCATGCAATGCATCCTGTTTATGATGTTAGTGATGATTTTCTAGGAAAATATCAAAATCATGCATCCTCTGATCTTTTGTGACTACAGTTCCATGTCTTAAAGTATGCATAGTAATGGTGGCTTTTTAGGTTGAGTTTTGCTACAACTGACAGCATATCCAAACTTGTTTGGTGAATTCAGAAAATCCTATAGGTGAAGGGGTTCATGCAAGCAAAATGTGGAGATTCAGGTTGGTGGCGAAACAGAGGTTTGCCCTGTAATTAGGTATGGTACCTGAATACCTGATGTCCTCTGTGTTTTATATTACAGGATTGGGTTTGGCTGATTGTGGTGCCTCTGGGAGTTATTTCTGGGGCAATACATTTTGGATATTACTTAGCTTACATCGTATGGCACTTTATGGCAGCCTCAGTTCAAGTTTCAAACACCCTCCTGCTAGGAATTAGCATGGTTTCTGACAAGATTACAGCTTTAATTATGGCAGAAATTAGGGAAGAACAATGATGATTATACTGATAATATGTGAATTACACTAATAGAAGGATAATTCCACTTTCGAGAGGTGGATTCTCTCCTAATATGAGCTTTCGAGAGGCTCACTCTCTCCCAATAACATAACGTCAACAATATTCAACATGATGATTATTCCTCCTAATGAGGCCTATTTAAAGAAAAACTCTCATAACAAACTCTAACTTATTCCCCAAGCTACTACTAATAGGCTATGACTAACATACCCTTCCCCTAATATGGATTCCTTGCACCTCCATGGACTATGGTTTACCTCAATCACTCGTTCTAATTATATTGTTAGCTTTTTATTCCTTTATTATATTCTTATTTATAGGGAGGTATACTCTTTATAATTTATCCAAAAAAAAAAAAACCACTAAACCTAACAAGGCATACCTTTATCTTCCAGAAAAATTGATCTAAGTAAGAACCAAAATCCTCTTCCTAAGCATTGGGAAATCTGGATAAGTTTACATATCAATGACAGCATTTCCCATGACAAAAATGTAAAATTTTTATATAAGTGGCCTCTTTAAGAGAGGCAAACCTAAAAGATGCTAGAATGATTTTTCTAAGGTAGGATTCAACATGAAAATACAATGCTGAAATGGCAGCCTATAACTGCTTTTACCCAAAGAGACTTTCAAATGCCCACTCCACTAACTTCATGCTCTCTTGACCATTCCTGGTTTCCTGCAGTGGCCCTCTTATCTCTAAGCAAACTCCAGGAGACTTTGCTTTGATAAATCCATTTTTAATAAGAAGTCAAATACCAAACTACCATCCTACCTGAAGCAACGAACTTCATTATGTAGGAATGGTAACAAAGAAGAAAATTGTGAGTTACACAACATTTATGTTTTTTATCTTAAAAAACACATATCTATCTTTCCTATCAGTTCAATTGAGAAAAAGTTCCTTTAATGATGCATCCTTTCCAAATCCAAATTCCAAGCTACAGAACTACCTTTTTAGTTACTTACAAACAGATCTTCCTGCTTCTGATTAACTCCACATTGAAATATTTACATTTTTTTCCCCTCCAGTTTACAAGCCATATTAGCTGGTGGAACAGTAACCAGGAACATAAAGTGAATCAGTAACATAGGATGCCCTCAAACCATGTATCCATCATTCTTTAGACAAGCACTAAGACCTTTACACTTCAAGACTCATTTTCAGCTGTTTATTAGTCAAATTGTATTTAAACTGTGCAACCAGAGGCAGGCCCAAGTAGGAAATAGGTAGATAGTCCACTCTCTATACAAAGATCGCAAATTTGAAACAACCTCAACAAGGATCAGCAGATCCCTGTTAATCACAATTTTTAACTTGCCGTCAGTCTGTCACATTAATTATCAGACGAGCATACACTAAAAAGACAGAAGAAAACACATGCAGAAGTGTGGAGGATGGTTCCACGAGAATTTTCGAAACAAAACAAACCAATGCATTTTAAGATCATAACTTCCCCTCATCAAGGTTTCAAGTTCCTTTTTTGAGAATTTTGCACAGCTGGAGTCATATATTAGCTTCTGAAAAAAAGTTACATGTCATACTTCTAAATGACTCGTTAATTTTACTACTGTCTCTTGAAAATTCAACTTGCAGTCGAGCCATCCTACTTCCTAGCATCAGAAACATGAAGCATATTCAAGACAAAACACAGACAAAAAATTAATTTTCTGTGCTTAATTTCGCAACTGCTTTCCACCTTTACTTTTTCCTAATGACTGCATGAAAATCTACAAATTTGATCTTTTACTCGTATTTTTTAAAAGCAAATCTATCTTTCTGATTCCTATAGCTCCAAGTGAAATGACAATTTGATGTCCCAAGCCTTTACAAGAGAAAGAGAAAATATAAATTCTTGCCAGCTCAATGAGAACTCAACTCCTAAAAAATAATGCTAAAAAGGAGCTACAAAACACAAAGGGTGGGGAAGTTGAACGGCAAGAGTTGGATAGTAGAACACATATCATCTCCAACATGAATGACAATAGTACCATCAAAATTTTGTAACATAAATTACTGAGAATTGATTAATTTTATGGACTACATCAACCAATAGATTATCAAATTTAACAAAAGCATTTTCGACGAAATCAAAATAAAGAAGCAACCAGTTCAACCTACCAATCCATGAAGTGAAAAGATCTGCACAATGTCAACTGTTGCTATGCCAATAAGGAGAACATTCAAGAATGGCCCATAACTGATCAAATGACTCTCACTTCCAGAATACTCTGCTGGAATGGGAGGTGACAGCAACCTTAAAAGAAATAGGACAGTGTGTTCCTGGAGAAAAAGATCATATGTAGCAACCATAAAACAATCAGGATGTATGAAAAAAATGAAAAGGGCACAAAAACACCAACGAATAGCAGCTATACCTGCACATTCCAACCACGAATAAGCGATGCCCCACAGAGAATTGTGGCAGCAGATATCTTCTCATCATCTGATCCGCCAACTGCAATCTCATATATTTTCTCTATCTCTGCTAAGCTTCCGATCAGACAAAAGGGAAGTGAGTTCTAAAACGCTGAGAGGGGGGGAGGGAGGGCTATTATGTATCAAGGCACCAGAAATATAATACATAAAAGCAGAATAAGATTATGGAGTATTCTTTTTCATTTAATTTTCCTGCCTTTTTCTGCACTTTCAGGAACCTGATTAATAAAGAATTACTTTCCGAAACAAGGGTAAAGGGAGGATGAACGACATTCTTTTTTTTACAAATTATGAGGTACAAAAGTAAAATGGCTCGTTAAACCACCTAGGTCTCCTTTTTGGTATGAAAACATTACAAAGCTTTTCTTTCCAAAACAAAGATCTGACAAAAATATCCTTTCCATTATATTTAGTGGTAAGTTTATGTCAAAATTCCCTTTCGCCCGCATACGGAGGATAGAATCCCAACAGAAAAGCAGGTGTGCGAGTACAGAACTTATCCTCAAGAAGAATTAAGCTACAGCATTGACTAAATGAAATCATTAAACAATTAATAGACAGAACCCAATCAAAGAATGGGGAACTTCAAGTCTTCAAGGCAGAAGTAAGCCAAAGGAATTTAGTTGCTTTTAAAAAAATTTAGTCTCCCAACCAGAAACAAAAATATGGCCATGCAACTAGCTTCATTAATTAAATTCTTGGGGGTGGTACTAATGATATCGAATCTGGTCTACAATTTGTGGGTGAATATCAGCAAAGATATCACTGACGTATAGAAACCCTATTCCCAGCTATAGACCTCATAAGATGAGAGAGAGAGAGAGAGAGAGCGACTTCATGTTTTGTATAACCTTAAAGTGAAGAGAAAAAAATTATTTTAAAAAACAAGTGTAAATTTATAGAATTAGTTTACAAATTAAAAAAAAAAAAGGGGGGGGGGGGGGGGGGGTGGAATAATAAACAACAACAACAAAACCACCACCCCACCATAATAGCACCTTCAACTCCAGCGTCCAGCCCCACATTCCATTTAAAGCACAAAGAAATACTAAGGTATACATTAAATATAGCAATGTGGTATCAAGTGAAGCATTGTACCTTGAAGCAGGGCAGGAAACCAGAGCATTCACCAATGCAGAAGTAAGTGGGGAACCTTTCATTAATGATGACCAACCAGTAACTTGTCCAGATACACGGGGAATTTGGTTGACCCGTGCATTCACATAGCCAGGCCATGTGTATGCTGATATGTCCAATAAATTTCTAGCAATACAAGCCTCGACAATTAGATGGCGCAAATTCCCAGCTGGCAAGTTACAAGATAGGTCATCAAATAATGTATATACACAAACGCTTGTACTTCATAAATAAATATACACAAACGCTTGTACTTCATAAATAAAATTAATAAGCTAGATTAAAGGGTGTTAAGATCTAAAGAAGTAGCAACTAATGCAGCTAAGGCTAACCTGTATGCAGAAAAAGTCCAGGTTAAATTGTTAGAACTGAGAATGCCAAACAGGTGCACATAAATGAATATAATGGCACAATAACAAGGACGGAATAATGTCTATCCTTTTGCATAGGAACAAGATAAGAATGTGGTCATATATATACAATAAATCCAACATAAACATGATTAGTGACTTAGTGCCATATCCATTTAGCCTTTTAGTCCAGAACACACAAGCGAAGTCAATCCCTTATTTAGAACTTTAGAATACTTGAATTTATAAGAATTACAACTAATGAATCGCAATAGAATCAAGAATTAGTGTTCGGGAGTCCTTAAAAAAGGTTAAGTAACAAGCAGAGTGCCAAACACATTGTACATTGGAAAGAAGAGCATTAAGAATACCACAAAGCGCTCCATAAAAAATTGTGGTCACAGTAACGGTTGTGTTGTCGCATATATGGCTTGCAACAACAGTCAGATAGAGAAGATCGTTGACTACCCTGTAATTACTTTTTTAAAAAATCAACAAAAGTAAACTTTTTGAACCTCTAAAGTTATATTTTGTACTTATACCGCAATATTGCCAAAGTAATTATAAATACTCCATTACTTTTTTTTGTTTACACTATTTAAATTTAACTATTACAATAACCTTTTATCATAAATCAAGTGACACAATTATAAATTGTCTATATGAGTTCATTAAGGCAACATGAAATAGAATGCATAAAGAAAAGAAACAGAAAAGTAAAATAAACATTTTAACATCAGAGAAAAAAAAAATGAAGCCCAACCCATATCTCATTCAAGCTGTTTTTCAAATGTATAAATAACTAATTTTTTAAAAATAAACTTTGTAAAGTGGTCAAAGTCCACGTGTATTATTCTTCCTCCCAAGGAAGCCAATGACCAGTTTCTAGTACTATTTTCTTCTACTCTACACAAAAATATTTCAAAAGGAGACATTACTTCTATCTCTACTTTTTTCTCTCTTCCACATCACCTTCTCCATTTCTTAGATACAGGTACATCAAAGACCAGCAGACAAATCGCACAAAAAGAAACCCCAAAAGTCAAGATCTCCAATTTAAAGACCTTGGCAAATAGATCCATCAACATGATCTACACAAAAAATTACAATCATAAATCTATCTTTCTTTGTCCATCCATCCAAAGTTAACATTAACCTCACCAAGAATTAATAAACATTAAAATCTAATATGGTTCTTTTTGGCCATTGGTTCTTCCTCAAAAACTGTTCAAAAAATTCACGGTTGTTAAACTAACGATTGCAGAGTGGGGTTCTACCATTACAGAACGGCCATTGCAGCGAATTCGGGGTGATTTCTATCTCAGCATTATATACCAAGGCTTCACAGAACGGTCACTCAAAAACCCATTATATGATGCCCATTTCTAACAAAACAGCCAAGGTTGTTTTTAATGCCCCTAACACATAAAGATTCCACTGGGAACATCACAGTGGAGATATTTTAATTCTTAGAAATACGATTGACGGTTAAATACTCAGCTAAAATCTTAGGCATAACAATGATATGCTCATTTTACATAGTGTCTCTACCCTGTCTCTTAAGCATTTTATGAGTTTATTTGCATTCTTCAGAGAAATTGTATCTAGAATCTGCCCTCTAGTTGTGGTTTTAGCTTCACTTTATTTTGTAGGAGTTGGTGCTTTTCATCCACTTTTTCAACCTATTTGGAACAAACACGGAGGCTTTTATGATTGAAGTGTTTGTGACCTGGCTTTTTGGAGCTTTGAGATGCAAGATCGGCCTTTTGAAGAGGCAAGTTTGGCTTGGATCAAGTGAGTGCAAAATCAGGCCTAATGCACAACCCAGTCCACCAGAGAAGGTGGCCTGACCAGGCGTGCTACAAATGTTTTAAGGAAATTTTCAGCAGCTTGGTTTGCAGCCCTGATCGGACAGTAATATCTCAATTCACCGGGCGAGGTTGCAGGTTTGCAGCTCACATATTAGCAAGTTCATTTTCTCCCTCTTGACACTGGCTAAATTGGGCAATTTTGTTCAGCCCACCAGGTGTTCTGTTGATGCTGTTTTAGTCTTTTTCTATTATTGTTATCTTTTCAGGTAGCCTATATAAATCTATAAAGAGGCATATGAGACTTCTGCTGTTATTGTTTTAACTCCCTTTCATTAGACCCTAGTTTTAGGTTTTCAATATTATTCTCTCAACTTTTGCAATTGGATCAAAGTTTTATTTCAATTCAAGACTTTGTTTCCTCCTCAATTAGAATTATCGTCTTTTTCCCTATTATCTATATTACTTATCGCCTAACTTTTTATTGCTTATCCCATTATCATGTCTTTGAATGTTAAACTTGCTGTCTCTATTTTAATACGAGTGAGTAGTATTTTCTAGGGTTGGACAATGGACATCTATGAATGCATAAAGGGAATTTAATTGAATGGATTGATTGCTTATAAAATCACATTATCTTTCTATAGTTTGTTAACATTACTTAGTTGATTTGATTCTGGCCGGATTTGATTGATTAATTTTATTTACATCGATTATGAGCCATGAGGTAAATAAATAAAATAAATAAATAAATATTTAAAAAAAAAAAAAGAAAAAAAAAAACAGTAGTAAATTGCGAAAGATTGCTAGTTACATGTTCTAAGGGTAACAAATGACTTGACCTGTCAAACAGACTGTCAATCACTTAGCTACAATGAAAGTACAACATAGAAGCATATTCGTGAAAGCAGAGAAGAAACCACTCACCACAATTAATTGGTACATCACTGACACTGACAGAATCAAGGTATCCACTGCTAATATTGAGTCCCGAAAGATACATTATAGCTTTGATAGCAGCCTGATTTGCAATTGAAGCAACAGAAGGTGGAGGAGTCAACAAGCCTTCATACTCACCTAACTGCTGCAAACTGGAAACCAACTCATGGCGACGACTACTAGAAGCCTGTTTATCCTCCCTTTGATTAAACTCAGACCCCTTAATATCTTCGCCAATAAGGTTAAGAAGCACAAGAGGTGTAATGGATAATAACATGCACATGCAAGAGTCAAGACGAGCTACAGGACCATCACAGGGATTTTTCTCCTGAAACAGTAACGAAGGAAATAACATCAATAAAAAACATGAGATACATACATTATACTTCCATATATTCCATATCCCTTGTATCCAAGAATACATGAATCTCTCAAATGTAGAAAAAGGCCTACAAAATTCCCTAATCATCAACAATTATACATGGACCTCAAAGTTAAAGGCCTGAAGTTATCTAGCAACAAAGTATGGTAGTGTACTTTTAACCTGAATTTCACTTATCTAATCTTATCATACTTTATTAGTCCTGGCCTTATATAATATGAACTAATCTGAACTTATAAGCCCTTATATTATCTTATTTGAATTTATTAATCCTTATCTTATCTTATCTAATTTTATTTGAACTTATTTAACCTTAAAAAATTTATTAAAAAAAATAAATAAAAACAAATAAATAAATAAAACAAAGTGAAAACAAGGTAAAGAAAACAGAGCCTTACACAAAACTTCCTTTCCTATGAAGCAACTATTTTATGGAGTGGTAGCAGACAGGCTGATGCCATTGATTGAGTTACCAATCTTTAGATTACTAAGTATAAGCATGCTCTCTTTCTTGACAAAAGAGCTAGTTATAAAAAAAAAAAAAAAAAAAAAAAAATTAAAAATACAATCTGAGGTTAATAATCAAAGGGAAAGGGAATGAACAAGCCCCATTCCCTTTGTTGACGTTTGTTTGTCATTCCCTTTACCCACTTTTATTTTTGAGTTCACCCAAATTTATTCTACATTGATTCCACCCCCCCCCCCTAGCCTTTTCCATTCTTTTTCCTTAGCCACCACTACACCACCATACCCACACCAGCCACCACCCTTTCTACCCTACCCCCACCACCCAGCCTCACTTGCCGCCCCTCGCTGCACCTCCCACACCCCTTGCTGCAAGGGGTGTGGGAGATGCGGCGAGTGAGGATGGGTGGTGGCTGGAAAAGTGGGAAAATGAAGAAAGAGGGGGTTGTGTGGTGGTGGTGGTGGTGATTCCCTTTGTGTTTTTTACAACAAATAACATACTAAATGTGATGTGCTTCCTTCCATGCTTTTTCTTTCCCTTTGTTCATTCCATTCCATTTACCCCTGCAAACCAAACGGACCCTTATAATGTAGAATAAGACTAATACAGCATTAGCTTACAGCCAACAAATGTGATAAGGCTTTTCTACACTGACTTGTAATTTTTTAACCCTTTTAAGGCAGAAGAAGATATTGTTTCTCCAAATGAATAGATATTACTATAACCTCCCATATTAGTCGTCAGATGTAAATGAGAATAATTAAAGAAGCAGTGTTTCCCACCATTTATATATTACTTTTGGCCAATAGCATATAAAATGTCATGTATATTGTAATTGGAAACTTGACAGCTATTTTGGTATATCTAAAGAAGGAAAACTTGACAGCCACAATGGGACAGAAATAGTATTATGCTACTTAGACTGAATAAATATACCCTTTGAACAAGGCGTAAGATTGCAATCCATAAGCCTAGGAAGGTGTCATGCCATGGGGTGCTATAAAGTGCCTGGAGTGATTTGACCATACCTGCATGTGAAGCAAGTAAATTCTCAATTCATATGATATGACACAAATCACAACATGAAACACCAAGTGAAAAACATACTAGTAAGTGTATCAATGGCACATGTTGGAGTAACTACAATTCCTTCCATAGCATCTTCTAAAAACAGGTCAATTGGGAGCCACAGAGAAGAATTACTAGCACCATGGCATTGAATAGAGGATGGTAAAAAGCATCCAGGGGCCATTACTGCATGAAACTGGTGCTGTAGGCTTGTCTTGCTTTGCCAATGAAGATGCTTGCTTGTATCAGATGCCATCTGCGCAAATATTTCTGGAGTTGTGAGCTTGGAACTCCTTAAGGCCAATGATTTTGAAGCAAGTAGTTGTAGATGTTGGTAGAAAACACTCCAATGTGAGGGCCTAGGCAATGCATGAAAGGGATCAGAACTTAATGTTGGTTGCCCTATAATTAATTATACATAAATAAATTATTAAATATTTAATTACTTTCCCCAATAGAAATAATAGTCAGATACAGTAGTTTGAGATGTTGAGAAATTCACTCTCCTGAAATAGGAGTTTAACATAATTAAATATCCCAAGTGCCATTATTTGAACTGAATAATGGATAGATGATGGGGATGATGTAACCCTTGTTGTTTCTTTTAGATAAGAAAAATTCCACTAAAAGAAAATTAATTACAGAGTAAGGAGAACTATAATCCAACACCAAGAAACCATAAAGAAGAATCTCCAAAGAAACTAAACAGAAGAATCTCCAACTTTGATTTAAATCCGATAGGAAGAATCCAAGAAAGACTTGGAAACATAAGCGAAGAGAAGAGAAATACTGTTCTTACTCAAAAAAAATCTTGGCAAAGGACCTGAATCTTGAAGATTCTGGTGTTGATATAATAACCAAATTACCACATTATGGCCAATAAGCTCAATACCAAAGGATTCTACATCCCAAGCAAACATAAAAGGTCTACGGGTGCTATAAAAAAGTTGCAAAACACACCCACATATATTTAGCAATCCTGCAAAGCCATAAAGGAAGGCACCAGTCTCCCATTGGCAACAGTTTAGGCAACAATGATCCACTGGAATTGGGTTTCTATATAAATCAGTATCACTGTTTTATTCAGACTTATGAATGACTAGCCACAGTTCAATTGTCAATAGAATAAAAAGACTTCTGAATACAAATCTCAATGTAGTGCAGAAGAGATCTGGAAATTGTCATAAGGAGTCAAGTAGCATGCTAGAAAACATTACCCCCATCAACCTAAGCCATTAAGTGATGCTCTTATTGTAAATAAATATAAATAACTATTAACTACACTATATGTTACAAAGAGGGGAATAGGGTGAGATTATATTCAATCAGTCAATCAAAGCCTTAATCCCATAAGTGAGATTACATTCTTGACACTTTTTTTAAATAATTATGTTGACCCATAACCCTAATCCTCTTTTTACAATCCTACAACTTTCAATTATTACTAGCAACTTTGTTGTAAATTTTAACCTCGGCTATATATTGTATATCCACCTCAGATCTATAATTTAGCCATTACTTGATAATCATATAAAAAAATTATTAAAAAAAAAAAAAAAAAAAAAAAAAAAAAAAAAAAAAAAAAAAATTGAATGGAAGTTTTTAATAACATTTATTAAAAGCCATACAACATCTATATTAGAATTTAAAATCAATAATTAGTTAATTACAAATCAAATTGGATCAAATAAACCTATCCCATATAAAACTACAGTTGTCGTATGTGATGACATTTCTACAATCAAAATACCTTTTTTATATACTGAATATTTGATTCATGCATTCTTCCACGATGAAGTCAAAATGATCAAAGTGAGTCATAAGTTAGCAGTCCCAAGTCACATTATAATAATTTAATAAAATAAAATAAAATAAAATAAAATAATCTTATGCATTCTAAATATAAAACTACTTTTTCTTTAAATTCAAGTATAAACTACATAAATAAGATGGGCCTTTTTAGCAATTAATTTAAAGTCCAAGTGCAGTACAACAGTTTTATTTTAAAATAATGCAGCATCATTGCAAGAGTGCAACAACTATTTACATAAGTAAGCAAGTAATGCTAAAGATGTTCAACTAAAATTTAGACCCTTGCAATCTCCTGTTTCAATTAGCAAAGAAATAATTTAGAAGATGAAATTATATACACAAGCACCATAATAAAATAGCGCTTACATATTTTGACGCACCAAAAAAAGAATCTGTGATGTTACTTTACTCTGCAAAGATTCTACTATCATCTCAACAGCCATCAAGGTATTCCTCTTCAGTACTCCCTCTTGGAATTCTATTTTCTTTTCCAAAAAGCGGCCATGATTATCAATATCCATATCCTGTATCCCAGTCAGCCATCTAGAACTCTTCTCTGGACTGTATTCCAGCAACCCTTCATCATCCAAAGATGCATCAACCAATTGCCACACGTTGGAAAATATAAAAAGCACTGAAAGAACAGCAGGACAAGAAGCTTGAATCCCATAGAGATCTGAAAGATGTAGAGCATCATCTATGGCTTTCAAGATTCTGCAACCAAATTTAAGTTAAATGTTAAAAACATAGCCATAACATCAATCACATATCTGATAAAGATGGACTAATACATACGAAACCCACTAATAACATATTCCAAGAATGTTAACTAATCCGTATCAACTAAAAGAAAAGGCTGTACTGGAGCAATCCAAATAGGACTTTTCTTCATAAAACCACATGCATTCTGCCACATTATTGCATTTTAGTAACACTATCTTATTCTTTTCTTTGTTTTAATCTTTGCCCTTCAAAGCCTTCATTAAAAATTAATCAAACATATTTCAAATAAATACTCAGTAAACCTAGAAGCACCCTAATTTTCATAACATGCAGTCCCCTTTCTAAAGGAGAACGGCTCAAAGTTATGCTTACTTCTCATGGTTTGATTCATGCAGTTGAGATGCAAATGAAGAGCCATATCTTTTAAGTAGTTCCATATAGAGTCTATAGGCGGCCGGATGAAGACGTCGACTTGAAATCACCCTGCAAAATGTCAAAATACAATTGAAGTTGACAGCACCAAGTGCAGCTAGTAGGAGTATACACTGACAGAGAATACAAAAGGCAACATTAAACTAGAGAAGGTTTTTTATTTTTATTTTTTGGAATTTCTGTAGAAAGAGAAAAGCAAGAGTAGTACAACCATAAATAGTAGAAATTCTTTCATCATCATAAAGATGTAAAGTATTAGAGGACATGAGTCTTCTAGAGCTAGAGGGCGAAAAAACTGTGCCAATCACACTTTTGGATAAAGACAAGGCATGCGACAACAGACTTACAAAATATGGGATCCTAGGTATAATGAGATAATGAGTTGAAAGTAGAGTAGACAACTCGATTTAAGAGTTCTTTAAATATAGTTTGTTTAATGATTATAATAGAAAATTGTGGAAAGGTAATTATAAGGATTTTAGTAAAGGTCTTTCAGTTAATTTATGCCTTTTTTTTTCCATAGCTCTTCTTTTTCCTTCAAAATTGATAAAAAAAACTAGGGAAAACAACAGAAAACTAAAAAATAATCAACTACAAAAGTACAAAATTACTCATTTTTCAATAGTTTTACATAATAACAATTAATTGAAAACTTTATCAGACTCTATTTATCAAAGGTTTCCATGATAACAAACCAAGCAAATGAAAGTTAGAGATTTCCATACATTAATGTAGGTTTACTTTTCTATAATTTCTATAGTTTTATGACCCCTTTTTTTTCCACATTAAATTGGTTCCCAATCTTCCCAACCAAAGTATGAGTCCTTCGTCCTTCCTCACTAGGAACTTCCAACTGCACCTCACCAACACCAATTCAAATTTGTTTCCCCAAGTAGGAAAAAAAAAAAAAAAAAAACTCTTCTCTCCTCCCTCATGATAAAAGCAAGCAACTCACAAAAGTCGGCCCAAATTCATTGCAAACACACACACAAACCACTCTCCCTCCTCCCTCTCCTACCTACCCATCCAATCAACTTCCCCCACCCTCTTCAAACCACAAACTCAATCCTTATTTATACGTAGTATGTGCCCCATTTTGCAATACATGATCAAAAAGTAGGCTTAAATGTTATGGTCTGATTAATTATACCCAAATTTTGCCATTGTCGTATTTTATACCTCTCCTTTCTACCATCTTGATGCTATAAGCTCAATCCCCACTTTTGTGAACACTTTACGCCAAGTCGCCAACACATAGCCGTCGTTAATTCGTATACCACATACAATACCAATCTGTCTAATTGACCCTTAAACATAATTATGCTTTCCCTAACAGTTAATCCTTGATCAATACACAAATTTTCACCATCGATTACATTTATACAACAAAAACACATTAAAATTAGTCAATATAGCATCAAATTAAGCATCAAACTATAACTTAATATGATCAAAAATATGCATAAAAATCAAAATTACCTAGTAGAAAGCAAAGCAAGAACAAGCATAGGAGGAACAAACTTAAGAGCCAACGCTTTTTCCAGAAACTTCCATGTAATTGGAAAATTGTTATTCCAGCAAATATGAGAAACCAACAGATGAGAGAGCTCAACGGAAGGTAGAGTCAACCCAGCCGAGTTGAGGATGGAACCGAGTTGAATCGCCCAAACCATTGGATCAGTGTTCTTCTCTTGAGCTAATTTGGTAAGTTCGAGAACAGTGTCCCAGATTCCTCCTCCATTTGTTTGCACGGTTTCCGCCATTGTTGAATTCTTGAACAAGATCGAGAGAAAATTTGGGGAGGAGCTCTTTATTTTTTATTTTAGAGTGTGGGTTTTGACTGGAAGAAATGAAGAGTCAGTTCTGGTGGCGAAGGGAGATTCGGCTGCGATAGGCATTGATATGTTACGTTACTCGAGTTGTGGCTGGAAATTAAAAGGAAATTATACAAGAATCCTCTTTCTCTCTCTTCTCTTTCCTTTCTCCATCTTCTCACTAATCTGTTTTTGGTTCTTCTCATGGTTTTCTCAATTAAGACCCCTTTATCTTTCTCACGGTCACACCCTTTTTCTTTCTCACGGTCACACCCTTGTGATTATCTCGTTCAATTTGGATTTTGGGTTCTTTTTTCTTGTTCGTCGCTTAAGTGGTCAAGTTTGGCTATAAAAATTCCAAATTTGGTGTTTTTTATTGTTGAATTTGACCATATAAACCTATAAAAATTGAAATTTGAGATAGGTTTGTTGATATTTGTGGGTTTTTTTTTTTGTTTATTTTATCATGATTTTTCCTTTTTTTAATTTTGGTAATTTGTCTTTTTTTTTCCTGATTATCTGTAGTTTATTTCGATTTTTTTGTTGTTGAATGGCATTTATTTTGATTTTTAGTTTCGATTTTTTTTTCTTTTTTTCGTTTTTGGGGATTATTTTGGCTATGGTGTATTTTTATGTTGTGTTTTTGGTGGTTTGCCGGGGCCCCGTCTGGTGGAGTGTGGGGTGGTATGCTGGTCTGTGGGTGGGTATTGGTGCTAGTGGAGGGTAGGGTGATAGAGCTGAAAATGGGTGTCAAAAATTGGTGTTTTCTTTTTCTTCATTTTTGTTGTGTTTTTGGTTTGATTTTTTCATTTGAGTTTCCATATCTTAGGTTTATTTTATTTATTTATTTTGTGTTTAATTTCTTTTTTTAATTCAATGGAAAATCTAGTACCTAATTTATGTGTCAACGAATTTATTTTCCCTTTATTTTTGCAAAGAATTACCTGCTATAGAAGGTCAAAACTTGTTTGAGTACCTTGTTTGCTTCACTCTAAACTTCAGTACCTCATCTTCAACTAATTGTAAATTTTAGTACCTTGTATTTTAGTTTACTCAACATATACCCATTTGTAGGGAATATTTCAAACATCAACATTGAACCCCACTGTGATCATGCACGTAAGCATGGTGGCGTCCAAAGGGAATGAAGCTAGAGCAAAAGAGTCGCCAACAAGTTTTAGGAACTTGTAAACCATCCACGAGGTGAAGGTTACACCTCATTCACGATCACAGAGATAACTAACTCCATAGTAGTCTTGAATCATTACTGGATATTCGGGGATGATGGTACGAATCCAACCTAAAAGAGATTAAACCCGCCCTAAATAGGCCTCTACTTTATTATTCTCATATTCATGTGCGCTTTTCGATCAACATACAATCAATAAATTAATCTTAAACAAGTTTTAATCTATGTTGGTTAATTATTAATGCACAATAAATCTATTATTGGCGATCACTTGAATTAAAATCATATTAGACTAAAATCAAATTTTTAATTATTTTATTAGGCTTGATTTCAAGTATAAATTCCTTTTAATCCTGCAAGACATGGTGTGATCAAGCAATAACAACAATATATCAAGCAACATAATAATATTGACACAACGAATCATCATCATCATCATAATAATAATAATCTCATCAAAGCGTAATAATATTAGCAAGATCCTAGGCATGATACTAACATAATTAATAACTTATCCTAGCATGTCACTAAACAATAAAAAAAAAACAAAGCTTTAGCCCTAACAAGATATTAGGAACAAACATGATTTTAGAAATATTAGTTAATTTCCTAAACATGATGCTAGAAATCATTAAAGACATTCTAACATGATAGTAGGAATTAATAAATTAATCTAAACATGATTCCTAAAGAAATAGCGCAATTGGATTACTCACTTTGAAGCCGCGTACCACTTTCTATTAAAACAATACACACATTAGTAAGTTCAATAAAAATATTAAATCAATCAATCAAAATAATGTTAATTGAAATATGGATTTGGGACCAAACTCTCAGAACTATCAACCTTTCACGTCGAAATCTAAGGCAATTTCGAGCTTAATTAGGTGTATTTGAGTCTCGTAAAGGACGTATGGTGTGTGTTTAGGAAAAGGTTTAGAAAATCAAGATAGAGAAAGAAAGAATAAGCTTTAGCTTAGAGAGAGATGACGATTGATGATTGTTGTTGATGATCATAGGTAATTGTTGGTGAGGAAAAACGGAGGAAAAAGACCTTATTTATAGAGAAAAAATGACCGAAAAAAAAGAGTCAGAATTTGAATCGGAATAAAACTCCTTTTCATCGCGTGGTGATAGATTTATCATGTCACGTCAGATCCATCGCGTCGCAATGAATTCATCGCGGCACGATAAAAATAGTTTTTTTGCGGATTTTGTTTTTATCATAACTTTTGGTCCAGAAGTCGGAATAAGATAAACAATATGTCGTTGGAAAGATTTTGAAGTCTACTTTCCAAACCAATTAGAATCATATTAAAATATATATTTTGTAGATTAAAAGATATGGCCAAAATAGTGGAAGGATGTCAGTTTTGGATAGAGTTTGATATTTCTTTCATATCTTTTTCGTTATAGCTCGGAATTAATATTATAATAAATTATTGGAAAGATAATTTCAAGGGCTATCCAACCATATAATATTTGGATTAAAAATATGAGGCACGAAAAATAATATCTTAATATCTTTGAACGTCTTTCAATTCGAACAGAATTAGGACTTTCAAAAAGAGAAGTTTTATTCAATTTCAAACTCTTGATGTTTATCTTTTGAAAAGGATAGATTAGAACCTTCTAGAGACTTCTAGAAGCTCATAATAAATTCTAATTGGTTTAGGAATATAATTAAGATTAATGGACCCTCCACATTGTTATTGGGTCTGCATGTAAAGCTCGGTTTGGGTCCAATTTAGTACTTTGGCCATAACTTCCTTATTATAACTCGAATTTGGGCTTATAATATATTGTTGTAAAGCTATTTTCAAGACCCATCCAACTACTCAATTATTGGACCCAGATTATGGACCAAAATAAACTAGTTTGGACATTTTTCATAAATAGGACACGAAATGAATGATTTTTGAAATACGAAATGAATTATTTTTGAATTAAAACATTTTAGGAAAGGTTAGAAAGGGAAATTTACGAGACTCTTCAATATTTCACCTAAATCAATAATCAAAGACGTGAAAGTTACTCATCACTAGGTTTGGTTTTTGGGGAGACACAGTCAGGTGTCTACACCATTAACCTGTTCAAATACACCACACACCCCTAAGTTAAACAACGATGTCACCAAATGCCCTTAATTACTAATGACGATTAACTTCGTTGTCATTAAGTCTAATTATGCCACGTGGAGTCTTCTGATTGGGTTTCCTTTTAAATGCTTAATTATTCAAAAATATAAAACATTAATATATGTGTGTGTGTGTATAAACCAACCACCATACCACCATCCTGCCCCCACCACTGTCACCCCCGCCGCCGTATTCTGCTCCCTAAACCCCGGTGCCGGTGGCACCACCCAGATCTCCCAATCGTTGTTGTCACATCTCTCCTTCCCCACAATCTTAAAACCCCCTCCTCCCCTCACAAAGCTCCTATTTCCCCTCCCGTCAGCGCCTAAACCCCTCCCCTACTCCAGTGACACCAATTCGCCCCTCCCCTGCCATCCCCACCTACTTTCCCCCCTAAACCACCACCCTATAACCTTAAAACGACCCCTAAATCGAAACTCGACCTCCCCTACGCATGGGAGGAAATGGGTTTTGGGGTGGAGGCTTGTGTTTTAGGTGGAGGGGCGACGACGTAAGGGGCCTATCACAGGGGAGATAGTAGGGTTGGCCTAGGTTTGGTGTCGACACCGGAGCGGGGTGAAGGGTTATTTTTAGGGTTTTTTTGCGGCAATTAGGGAGATTTTAGGTGGAGGTTGCTAGTTCTGAGTAGGGTAACGGCTAGGGTGGAGAGGCGGTAAGAGACGTTGGCGACGGTGGAGGCAAAGGGTATCAACGTTGGTGACGTGGGGGTAGAGTGTGTAGGCGTTGGCCGGTGTAGGGGGTGGGGACTGTGGAAGGTGGTGGCTGGGTGGTTTTTTTCTGAAAAAAAAAATTAGTTTCTTTTTAATTTTCAAAAATTAATTAAAATAATTTTTTTAAAAAAACCCATAAGAAGTTGCCACGTGGCTCACTTAGCCTTAATGACTAACGTAGTTGACTTCCGTTGGTCATTTAGACATTTGGTAACATTGTTGTTAAATTCGAGGGTAGTATGGTGTATTTGGAAAGTTTCATAGGTAGATTATGAATAAGCGGATTACGCAGGGGCATTTGGTGAAAAAACTGTAAATAATATATTTAATTAACTTTAATAGTGGTACATTACGATACGTTGCTTTAGTAATACATAGTGGAGCGCGTCGTTTATTATAGAATTTTTATTCTTAACACGCCAAATGAGACATAAGACATTACTTTTTTTTTCCTAATTTCAATCTTAATTTGGAACTATTAAGCAAACCCGAATACCTTACTCAAACAATTTCCACTGCTAAAAATATAATGACACACAAATCGAGGCATATCTTAATATGCAAAACTAGGTATTTACATTTTTTTGTCAAATCTGAGCTCAATTTGGACCCTTAAGGCCAAAATGGCCCCCATTTAACGAAATATTTTCCATCACGCAAATGGATAAAAAAAATTAATGAGTAGATAATGGGCCCCATTAACGGTGATTAAACAACAAAAAAAAATCGTTAACGGCGGGATAACGACAAAGTCACTATATGGTTTACCAATTATATATGAGAGTTACAATGTGTAACTTTTAACAAAAAAGGGACACAATGCATAAAAATCCCAAAAATCAGGGTTATAATGTAGAATTTCCCTGTAATTAATTAATGGTATTGTTTTTTTTTTTTTTTAAAAAAAATCTGGCATTTTCAAGTTCTGTTTTGGGCCCTAGGTTGGTGCACCACCCAGGTCTAGGTCATGGATTTCGCGTGTTGTGAGATAGAACCACAACTTTCACATGTTGGCGTGTTATGAGGCAGAACCACAACTTTCACATACTTTAGTAGCAAGAATCTAATTAAGTTAGTGCGCCACATGTCGCATTTTTCTCTAGGGATACATGTGACTCAATTGCATAATAAAAAAAAAATATTAGTAAAACATAGTTATTATAACATTAGATAAATATTCATATATAGTGATAGTACAAATCATCTTTAATACGTAGTAATAAAATCGAAAACTAGAGTGCTGTAATGATCACCGACAAATAAAGTTTATATAATCAAAATGCTTGTCTTGATATGTTCTTATAAGTTATAACTAATCTATCCCTTTAATTTCATTGTCTTATTTAAAACCTAAAGCCAAAAGTTGAGCTTTGGAGTACTAAATCATCAAGTACTTGTAAGAAGTAATTCCTACACATAAAAGTATTGTTGTGAGTTGTAATTATTTGTATGGAGTAAAATATAAATTCTAAATGAGGGGTAAAATTGTTATCCAATGGATAAAACCAAAAGAATAAAGTATAAAGTATTGCTTTATGTTTAAAGTCACAAACTAGTTATTGGCTCAAGCAATGCCCCGAATTATTATAAATTTGCAAGTTTGATTAAAATTAAAATTTAGAAGGTTATTGATCAACAATATTTATAAGTGAATGAAAATATAATAATAATTATTATATATAATAGTTATTTAATTTTACATTAAAAAAAATTATAAATAAGCAAATATAGGAGGAGTTTTTTATCCAAAAAATAATAAAAAATCAAGAGTAGTTGAAGATATAAATTTATGTGGAAGAGTGGGAGTGGTAATTATAGGGTAGTTATAAATGGACATAGTTTTTTTAAAAAAAAACAATTCTTCATTTTCAATTTGTAATTGTGAAAAAGAGATGTAATTTTGCAACTTAAGAGGGATACTTTTGGGATAGTAAAATTTAACATCCAAAAAGTTCTTTTCACTTTACATATACAAGTTAAGAGACGAACGAATTGTTCACATAAGTAATCTATCAAGATCAGTTTTCTGAGTTTTTTTTTTTTTTTTTTTTTTTATGGAATTATTCTTTTAAGGATGGTAGTTTTTTTATAAAAAAAGAAGACAAAAATAAGAGTGGTAGTTATGAATTATTATAGGATAGTTTAGTTTTTTTTTTTTTCATTGCACTTATTTTTGGTAAAAATGTAATTTTTAAAATGTAAAAGGGTATTTTAGGAAAACAAAATTTATCAACCAAAAGGTCCTTTCTCTTTATATAGTACTATAGATGAAGATTATAGATCACACAATATACATATGTCTTTATACATAAAATCAGAACCATTAGCCAAGCAACTTTGCCTTTTTTGTACTCTCGAGGTAATAGTGGTCATTTATTGAATTGAAGATGTATATTTACTAGATTACTATGGAATGGTGTACATTATATTGTTGCCCAATCCCCTTATAACCTCATTTCTCTCAACGTTATATTCCTACTAACCATACCCCTGTTTCTCCAACCCACTATTATCTTATTATTACTTAGTATTATACTATGAGTAAATTTAATTTTTATTTTGAAAATAAGCTACAAACTACCTACATTTTACTGCGAATTGAAAGATATTTTCTCCGACCGATGCACCAGTAGAATACTTAACAAAGATATCAACCGAGAAGATAGGCTTATATACTTATAGGATTGACTTTCTTAGCTAAGAATTGAGAAAAGATTGTAAAAGTTATATGTATTGTGATAAATATATTGCTGCGATGAATTTAGTATATCTGCTTAGGGAAAAACCTTATTTATAAATTATAAATTCGTATCCTAAATCATTTTGTTTACTTGACGGGACATATTTATCAATACACGTAATTTATATTAGTTAAACTAGTTTTGAGCCCGTGCGATGTTCGGGTTGTATATTGAATATTAAAATAAAATTTTTTTTATCTAAAATATATATGTTATTTGAATTTTCTACTCATGGATTAATAATCACTTGACAATCATACTTGTAAAATAAAATATATAATACTACCGCTCATAGAAATATGGGTGCTTTTATAAAAGAGTTTGCGCTATCTAGTATTTCTTAAAAGTCATGCAAGTAACATGTTCAGAGCAATTAGAAGAATTCAATTATTGGAGTTGCACGAATATTATGATATAAAAAAATATTGTAAATTTTTTAAGATAATAATTATAGAAAGTTATAATTTTTTACGAAAATTTGTATTTTAATTGATAATAAAGCTTGATGAGTGTCATTTATGGCACTCATCTAACCTCTTTTAGGATGGATATTAATCACTTTTATAGATCTTTTAGTTTTACTTGTTATTTCTCTAGTTTGTGTTTTCCTTAGTTGTTTTCCCATTTTCTTGCATTTCTTAGTTTATTTTGCCTTTTCTTCTTTATTTGTTTGCTTTTCTTTGATTTCAGGAGATTGGTGATGTTCAAGGAGCTCAATGGCTTTTTCTCGGGATTTGTAAGGCTCAAGATGCAAGTCGGTCTCTCCCTTTGAAGCTCAAATGTTAAGGAATGCAAAATCCAAGTTTTCTAGGCCGTGCTCTCAAGCTGTGTGGGCATTAAAAATGGTGTTGAACCCACCATGGAGGCCTTTGGAAACTGCCACCCCCAACATTCATCAAGTGGAGCGCACGGAAGCATCGATGGACGCACAAGAGGAGCTCCCCTGCTCCCAGGTGTGGGTGCGCACGAAGGCGGCGCGAGCGCGTAGAGTAGGGTGCGGCCGCGCATGTGAGTGGTGTGGACGCGCATCTCAGCTTTCCCCGTTCCGTACCCATTTCTTCGCGACGGCGCATGATGAGGAGAAGGTGCGCCTATTGGGGTTATTTTTGAACGTTCAACTAACTCCTCCTTTGTTAGTTTTACTATGTATAGAATTTTTTCCTTTTTAGAGAGAGAATAAGACTAGATTTGTTTAGATTGGATTTTTAGAGAGAGAAGCTCAAGATTTTGGGAAACTTTGTTCTTAGATTTTAGAGAGAGAAACTTGGTAATTGATGATTGCTACATTTTAATCTTCATTCCTTTTGATATTGATCAAAGTTCTGTAAGAGTTCCTTTCTCTTTAATGCAATTTTAGTGTTTGATCTTTGATTATTGTTAAATTTCTATAGATTGTTTGATTGATTTTTGATATTTGAATTGCAATGTTGATGATGAAATTGATGATTAGTTTAGTTATGCTTTTAATTTTACAATGTGTAGTGAGTAGTTCCTTTGCTAGGGATGTGGTGAAGTATGCATGAATGATAAGCTATTGTTAATTTGGGGGTCTTGATTGATTGGATAATGTAATTAAATTGGTTGATGGAATTTGTGCATGTGTTTGATTTGATGAGGAGTAGCTAACCTTGATTATCAAGCTAGATTGCATAGTAGTTTTCAATGATATGACACATTGATTCGGAAGCTATTATTATCGTTTGATCTTATTTTGCGATTTTCCTTTGAATGTCATTCGTAGAGACCACTAGCTTGACCCTAGGAAATAGCTCTTCAATTTATTTTGATTGCAAATACCGTTTTCCCTCGCATTGCTTGATTGATCAATTTCTCGACAAATTAGCATGTTTATCGTGAATACATGTGGATCCTAAATCCTTAGTACTTTGATATTGATTTCTATTGTTAGCTTTGACTGTGTTGATTTGATTGTTTAGACCCAACCAATTGCTTAAGATTTCGGAATAGCTTAACTAGAGACCTTAGCTTATACCTCATTCCCTTGGGTTCGACCCGGACTTACCCCTATACCTAGGGTTGGGTTCGGTTATAAATTTGGTTTGATCGGGGGATTCTTAGAACTCAACGACTTAGGTTTTCCTCCTGTCAAAATGGCGCCGTTGCCGGGGAATGACATGGTTATTTGCTATTGTTGATTGAGTCTATTTCATTTTATTTGAAAAAATACAAAATGATTTTCTTTCTTTTAGACTACATTTGTAGCCGTACTATTAATATTTTCCTTTGAGATTTGTATGCTTAAGTCACGAGATCGAAATTTAGTGCCATTCGATCCGGAAATTGAGAGGACCATAATAAGGATAAGGGTTGCTAATTGTTCTTTAAGCTCAAGTCCCTTAAGAGAGGAAGACCATCAAGAAGAAGAAGAAAAACGAGAAAGCATGGGTGCTAATTCGAGAGTAGCATTGAAGGAGTTGGGAACTCCGGGAGCCTATAGGTTTGAAAGCGGAATTGCTCCTCCCACGACACCGACAAATGACTTTGAGATAAGACCGGCGATGATTACTTTGAAAGAGAGGCGTCAATTTAGTGGAGCCAAGCATGAGAGTCCCCTCAACCATCTTAAGGAGTTTGAGAAGTATTGCAATACCATCAAGGTGAATGGGTTACTCAAGATTTCATTCGACTTAAACTTTTCCCTTTTTCTCTTATTGGACGTGCTCTAGAGTGGTTGGACAAAGAGGTGAAGCCAAACTCTTTGAGAACATGGGATGAAGTGACTAAGGAGTTTCTATCTCGATTCTATCCACAAAAGAAGACGGCCGAAGCAAGAGCTCTCATTCAAAGCTTCAAGCAAAAACCCAATGAAAGTCTTTATGAGGCATGGGAGAGGTACAAGGAATACCAAAGAGAGTGCCCACATCATGGGATTCCCACTTATCAAATCATCCAAATTTTCTATGGAGGTTTAAGCCCTCAAGGAAAATCTTGCTTAGATGCCGGTGCCAGAGGCCCTATCATGAACAAAACGGAGGATGAGGCGGTGGAATTAATTAAAGATGTGGTAAGGTATCACATGGATTGGCAAGAAGGTGAGAGAGAGTCGACAAGCAAGAGTGGTTCCACAGTGTATTCAATCGATCATCTCAATGTCATCAACAATTTGTCCTCACAAATTTCAAACTTGGGAAAGGAGATGACCTCGATCAAAGCAAAGCTTGAGAGTGCTTCATCACAAGCACCAGTTCTTCCCTCCTACAATAAGGGGAGAGGTACATCTTCTAACTCAACTCCTCCTTCTACTTCAAACAATATGCCAAATGGATGTTTGTTTTTGATGTATGTGGATCATATAACCATGATGCTTCTAATTTTCCACATGCTTTTGATAATTGTGATGATGTTGATAACAATGAATGTGAACAAGTGAACTTTGTTTCAAACAATAACAATGGGCAAAGATTTGATGGACAAAGGAATTTTGGGAATAGAAATTCTCACCAACAAGGGTACTTTAATAATTATAACCAAAATGGTGGTTATAGAAACCAAGGAAATCAAAATTTCCGAGGAAATTATAACATCAAGGCTATAATAGTCAAAGTCAAGGTCAAGGGTATGGAAATCAAAGCCAAAACCAAGGCTATGGTAATCATCACCAAAACAATGGCCAAAATCAAAATCAGGGTAGTTGGAGCAACCAAAATCGAGGTAATTTTCAAAACAACAATCAAAGGGGTCCCCTACTCGGATTTGCTCCAAGAACTCAAGGTAATGGTGACAATTCCTATGCTCAACCTTTATCTTCTAGGACTACTTTGGAAGAAATCATTGAGAACCAAACCAAGATTTTGAACACTTACATGTCGATGAGTGACAAGAAGTTTAATGAGACGATGACACACAACAAAAGGCTTGAAACACAAATCACCAAATTATCAAACACCTTGAAGGAGAGTGCTAGCCCTACTTCTTTACCCTCTCAAGGAGTTGATCCTAAGAAACCGGTGTATTCTATCACCACTAGGAGTGGTAAAGTTCTTGAAGAGAGTGTTTCTAGGAAGAGTAAGGAGTGTGAGAAGGTGAGTGATTTATGTGATAAGAAAGAGCTTGAAGTGTCAAGGAAGGTGAGTCAAGATGCCAAAGAGGAAGAGAAAATTGATGAAAAATTGCATGAGGATTTGATCAAACCCAAACTTTCATATCCCCAAAAGTTTTTGAGAAACAAGATTGATGAGCAATTTGGGAGATTTCTTGATATGCTTAAGGAAGTTCATCTTTCTTTCCCTTTTACCGGAGCTATGACACAAATGCCAAGATATTCTAAGTTCCTTAAGGAAATTTTGAAAGGCAAGAGAGAGTGTAATGAAGTTGACTCGGTAAAAGTTGGGGAGTGTTGTAGTGCTTTTATTCATAATGACTTACCCGAAAAGAGGAAATATTTGGGTAATTTTTCAATCCCTTGCAAGATTAATGGAAAAATGTATCAAAATGCTCTTTGTGATCTTGGTGCTAGTGTTAGCATAATGCCTTATTCCGTTTTTAAGAAGCTTAAGCTAGGTAAGCTTCTCCCAACCAACATGACCTTACAATTGGCCAATCGTTCTATTAAGTTTCCTAAGGGAAGAGGTGAGGATGTCCCCCTCAAGATTGGCGAGTTTACAATTCCCGTTAACTTCATTATGCTTGAAATTGCGGAAGATGACAATATACCAATTATCTTAGGGAGACCATTCTGAGCTTCTTTGGGTGTTTTGTTTGATGTGAAAGGTGGCCTTATTACATTGTGTGTTGGTAACAATAAGACAAGTTTTGAGCTAAATTCAATGCATGAGTCTTTGTCTTTTGTGAAAGGAATTATGCGTATCAATTCACCTCGTTCCAATGATAATGTATGCATGTTTGTGTCTTCTACTAACGATGTTCTTGAAACTTGTGATGATGTTCCTTTAAGTGTTGAATGTAAGACGGTTAGTGAAGATAACATAGAGCCCTCAAAGCTTATGGATGAGGATGTGATTGATATACCATCATGGTTTGAGCTCTATCCGAGAGAGATTGAAGATGACTCCAAATGTGTTGATGGTGCGAAACCGTCCACTATAAGGATTAAGAAGACAAAGAAGAAAAAGAGAGCTTTCATGAAGAAGAAAATGAAATTGAAACAAAGCAAGCTTGAGTCAAAATTTTCAAAACAAGAGAATGCATCCAACAAGGAAGTTGAGTTGCCAAAGAATGGCATGAAGTTTGATCCCTCTACCGCTTTGGACAAAGTGGTTTTATTTGACCCTCCGTGATTTGGAGGAAGGGTCGAGCTTAGGACCTTAAGTAAGCGCTTTCTGGGAGGCAACCCGGTTTTCTAATCATTTCTTTTGATTTTACCTTTCTTATTTTTCTTTTAATTGCTTTTCTTTCTTTCACTTGTTTTGTGTTTGGATTTATAGGTTGTTTTCATGGGAATCGGATCCCTCGACCGAGCATGAGCATAATGGGAAGGAGTTTCATGATTAATGATGAGAGTATGCTCGATTTTCTTGAAATTCGAGTTATAAGGGTAAGGTAATCAAGGAGGTAAGATTGGGAAAAATTGTGCTTGAATGAGAAGGAAATTTATGCTTGGTGGGTTCATTATAGTGCTCTCATTAATTTGGGATGGTGAACCCACTGTCAAGGCGTTTTGAAACTGATATGTTTAGTGGATTCAATAATCCCGGGATGATAAAGATACATAGAGCCCATAGTCGAACGCACCAAGAGAAGAAGCCAGGCAAGAAGAGAAGCAGCAGGGGTACGGGTGCACAGTCGAGCAGCGCGGGTGCGCACCCCTGCTGGCGGCCGTGTAGGTGCCTAGCGCCGAGCTATTTCTTCTTATTTCTCCTTTCTTTCCCTCATAACCTCACCATTGTTCGCACCCCTATTCTCTCTACCCACGAAACCCTAACCTCACTACTTCAAATTCTTCACTCAAATCCTCATATTTCCTCACAAAATCACCAAATTCCTACTCAAATTTCATCAATTTCACCAAAATACATACTACTTTCCTCCATTTCATCTTGTCCATTCTCTTTCCTCCATTGAAGAGCAAATTGGGGTTTTTCATTTTGGTGGATTTTGGAGCTCGAAAGTTGGTCAAATTTGCTTCTTATATGGTATAATCATGTTCTCTACCTTTATTTTGCATTATTACATCAATTTGTAGTGAGAATTTGATTATTCATACTGTGATTAGTAGTAGTATTGATTTTGTTGAATATGATGATTGTTTGGATAATTTGGATGCTCATATTTGTTGTTTGTTGATTAAAATTGCCTCACATTGTGTTGTTATTGATTGTATAGCATGATTGTTAAATTTGGTGGCTCTTTGAAGACGATTGAAATTTGAAATTTTTGGTAGTTAGCTTGGTGATTGTGTGGTGGTTTGCTTGAAAGTGGTGCGGTAGTATTGTGGTTGATTTTGTGATTGTGGTAGATAGAGGAGTTTGTAATTGAATTTTGGTTGAAGTTTGTAAATACACAAGTAACAATTAAGGAACCCTCACCCACAAATTCACCTTCATCACAAACATAAACGAACAATGATCCTTTACCATTACCAAAAACACGATTTGTTAATCCAAACCATAAACCACTTTTTGCAGACTTAAAAAAACGATCAAATTAGGGATCGATGAGGACTTATGGGTTTTGTTTGATAACCTCCGGTTAGGTAGCTTGTTAACACATGTTACCAAACCTACCTTGAGCCTAAGAGGGAGTTTCTTGCTTCATTATCTGACACTCCGGTTGGTGAAAAGGATTTCCAAATTTCTTTTCAACTTTTCAATGTGGTGAAGACTATTTCTTTGGCCGAATTCAATGTGGCTCTTGACTTCAATCTAGGAGCGGAGTTCCCATTGAAATAGGATCCACACAAGGAAAAGCGCTTGCCATTCGTTGGTTATTGGGGCCAGCCCGAAAACGTCTGGGTCGAAATATGGCTTTCAAATTAAGCTCCGAATTAGTGGATGCTGCCAAAGGGAGTGGCGATGCCATACGCAAAAAGGAAGAGACTCATAGAATGGCAGAGGCAAATAGAGCTTTTGCACATTTTTGTTAATCCATGAACAGAACAATATCTATATAGATACCTAGATCCATGGATCCATACATCTCGATCAGAAAAGAATTAATAAAAAAAGAAATAGAAGAAATACGTATTTCTTTTCTAATCCTGAACTTGGAGGTTGCTTTTTCACATTTTCCCGAGCATGAGTTCTTTGATGGGTTTGCCCAAAATGCATGGTGGCATGATATCTCGGGATTGAATGAGTTCACCGCTCGCTACACTCTAGCAAGTGATATATTCCAACCGTGCCTTCGTGTTCTTCATCGGCTCTTGGGATATTCGGTCTTCCCAAAGCAAGACTTGGGTAAAATGTCGAAGGTCGAGTTAGTGGTTCTTTGGGTGGCTACTAGAGAGGAGTTGCGAGGAAGGGTTAACTTTGGGCACATTTTCTTGAAGAATTGCATAGACAAGCATGGAAAGAAGTCGGGGGATATTCAATGTGGTAGCATGGTAACTAGATTAGCTACGAAGCTTGGTTTTGGTTGGTACCTTGCTTCTTGTACTTCGGTGGAGGAGCTAAATCTCTCTACCTTGACATCGCTCAGCTCAAGCAAGTTCAATTCTTAGCAAAGAACAATGATGACAAGGTATTTGATTGATTGAAGAGGAGTGCGCATCATTGCTACCCCCCTAACCCCTCTTTGACCTTCCTTTACCGGCATGTTCCAAATGTATGGTTTGTGCCCCAAAGCAATCACTTCCCCGGTGATGATGAAGATATGGAAGATGTCCTCAATGAAGAGTATCAATACCAACAACATCATCATCATCAACAACAATAACAACAACAACAACAACCTTAACCTTAACCTCATCAACAACAACATCAATTCTCTAACCCCGACATGGAAGCTTTGAGTGCCCAAATGAGAGGCTTGCAAGTTCAAATGGAGGGGATGTATGATCAAGACTTCGAGGCAATCTACAACCAAATGAGAGTCATCTCCAAAATGCAACAAGGTATGTTCATTCAACAACAACTTTATGATGCTAGTGTTAACCGTGGGGAGATTACCCCCGCGGTTAACTACCCTTAATTCCCTCCTCAACTTGGTCCCGTGCCGTCTAGAGGGGGTAATGGGAGGCCTACCTACCCATATTGGCAAGGATCTTAAGGGTCCAACATCGAGATTCGCACCTTCTCGGATGAACATGGTAACTTTGATTACCGTGTGCCTGGTGGGAGCGACTATAGGGGTGATCCTAACTACCCCTATATCGATCCTACCCATCCTTTACCACTAGAGTTGCCAGAGTAATTCACTCCCTTGGCAACAAGATAATTTTAGGGGCCACTATGGTTGGCCACCCGGCTACACCGGGGGATGGGATCCTTATGGTCCCCCATTCGGGTTCTCCTATGATATTGAGAACAACGATGATAATGTCGGGCCTAATGGTAACTAGTCCCCCCTAGTTGTGCTTTTTCCTCCATCCCTTTTATTATGTGATCTTTTGTTTTGTATTGATGGGATGTTGAGATGTATTTTGTTTAGCTTGGGGGAACATTATTCTTATGGAAGGAACTCGGTGGCCAATTTTGTTGTTGTTGAATGTCCTTGATCTTTAGTGCCTTGATGCTTTGTGATTGCTTGTCTTGATTAATGATTGATGTTGTTGGGTGTTGTTATTTTCCATGAGTGTCTAATGGTTTTCTTGTTGAGTATCTTTTGATGATGATGTTGAGTTGATTGCTCTATGATGATGAGTTGATGATGATTTTTCTTCTTTATTCCAAATCCCTAAGGATTTTTTGGAAATAACCACCTACTATTGTTGTCGTTTTAGTAATTACCACCTACAATTCTTTTTTTTTTTTTCTGTATTTTACCACCTACAATTTTTAAAAACATGAAAATTTCCCACCAGATTTCCCAAGCCCTCATACATGACGTCATCATGCCTTCTGAAGGAATTATGTCTTCGATAAGTGCAATTACTAGATATATCAAGGATCACTATTATGGAGATAATAAGTTCGTTCTTTTGGGTCGTCATTGTCTATTGCTAGATTATGATAAATGATCTTTAGGCTAGTCAAATAGTCCAAAGCCCACTAGAATGGATCCTATGAGGTCACACAATAAGGGTATTGGGTTAAACAAGTTAGGGGCCCATTATTGGGCCTCATGAGGATATGACATACCATGAATAGAGTTGGGCTAGAGTAATTAGATTAGAGTTAGGTATTTGGGTTTGACATGGACTCTTATTTAGAGATATGATCTATAAATAAGATCCATGCCTAGGGTTGCATTAAGTTACAATTAACTTACAGTAAATTGTGAAATAGGGCAACCAATCCCAAAACCCTAAGCTCTCTCTCTCACTCTCATGCACGCCCTCCCCTCCCACCCCTTCGTACGGCCGGCCACCGTAGGTGGCGCGTGGTGTTCGTGGTGATGGTTCTTGGTTGGTTCATTCCTCTCCTCTCCGTAGAAGGTTGATTGAAAGGTTCAATCACGACTAACTAGCATTAGTGGAGGTTTAATCTGTGCCTGTGGACCAAGTAGAGGAATCACGCTTGAGGTTCTTTATCTCCCATTGTTCTTGCTCGATCGCACGTGGAATCACGCTTCAAAGGTATAATTACTTGTTCTTTATGTGTTATGCAATGATCTTCGTTATTAGATTCTTATGAATATGATTCATGAAATTCCGCTTAGAGTATCTAAAGTCCTACATCTTCTTCTTCCTCGATTCTCATGTTCAATGATTTTTTTTCAATACAAATTAAAATTAGATTAGGGGAAAGCATTTAGTAGTCGATTTAACATAATTCAAGCTAACACAAACATAATTAAGTCACTAATATGTGTCATTTTTAATTTGGTGTTCTTCATTTAGGGTTTATCCCAAATTTGGGAAATTTTTCAAACTGAGATAATTTTTGAAATTAAACACTATTTACACTGATTAACTCTATATAGAACTAATATATATGCTCAATTTAGGATTGTAAATCTTAATTTAGAAAAACAATTTATTTTAAAATATCCCTAAAATACATATGAACCCTAATTTTTTATATCAATAATAAGTAATAATTTCTTAACAATAATATCACTTTCGGTACTAATTGAAGACATAATACGCTAAATCAATGTAAAATAGTCCCAGTTTTATAATTTAATCACTAAATAACAAACTCCTAATTTTATTTCAAAACCCTAAATGATGAATACCATCTTTAGTTAGCTACAATTTTGTAAATTAGATACCTAATTTAGTGGTTTCTTTGCATATTTTAGATTTGCAATTCAAAAAATCGAAGAATAAGGTTAGAAAAAGGAATGAAATTGAAAAAATCCGTCGGTGGGGCCCACAATGACGTCATGTAGGCAATCAGATGGAAAATTTTCATGTTTTTAAAATAGTAGGTGGTAAAATACAAAAAAGAGAATTGTTGTAGACACCTAAAAATGCCTCCCCAAAACCAAACCCGATGATGAACAACCTTTCACCGCCATTATTGGTCGGGTTGAGTATTTAATATTTGGAGTGCTTAAATCCTTGTTCATTCCCATTACATTTTATAAACCAATCCAATTCCTAGCTCATTTCTCTAAACCATAACTTACTTTCCACTTTTCGTGTCCACATCACAAAATCGAGAGAAACTGATTTTGTGTCCCAATAATTTTGATCTAATTATTATTTGGTTGGATAGACCTTTCAATAAGCTTTCCAACAATATATCATAAGCCCAATTCCGACTTAAAACGAAGAAGATATGAGTAAAATACTAAACTCGGCCTAAAACCGACACCCTTTCACTAAAATGATCATATCTTAAAATATAAAAAATATTTTGACCTGATTCTAATTGGGTTGAAAAGTAGAATTAATAATCTTTCCAATGATATATCATATGCATTATTCCGAGTTACGGATCAAAAGTTATCGTAGTTTTAAAAACGCGTAAAAAACTGGAATTACCGCGCAGCAGGTAAAATGCCGCGACGCGGCAAGAACTGACGTGGCATGGTGCACATTGCCGTGACACGGTACTCTACACCATGTCACGGGGCCTTTTTTGTGTATTTTCTGCATTTCCTCACGCATTTGGAAAAAAAAAGTACACCGTGACACGGCGCCACGTGCCGCGCCACGGTGGACTCTTTCGCGTCACAACATTTTCTACCGTGTCACGGTACATGTGCCGTGTCACGGAATTTTCCCGTGTTTTCTCTGCGTAAAACCTGCACGCGTTTTATCATTTTAGGGTAGCTATTGCACCGCGACACGGCATTCATGCCGTGTCGCGGCAACCTCTGCCGTGTCACGGCGCCCCAAAACTAGGGTTTTATCTTTTTAGGGTTCCGTGTGTTCCCTCTATTCATTTTCTCTATAAATACCCCCCTCCTTTCTATAGTTCGGGGCACCAAATCATTCTCTCTTCCTCTCTTCTACACCAAAAAAATCATTCTCTTCTCTTTCTCTCATACTCTAAGCCTTAAACTTAATTCCTATCTACATCATTCCTTCCTTAAGCACTCCAAGGAGTCTATACTTAACCCGAGGTTCCGTTCTTAAATCGAGGCGTGAAAGGTATAATTAACTGAGGGTTTGGATAAAATCAACTCTACTTTTAATTTAATTTAATTTAATTTCAATTTGATTTATATTTTTATTGAAGTTACTAACAATTTATTCTTGATGTAGCAATTTTAAGAAACGAGTGTAATGTGAGTAATTAATTATTTTAATTACTTATTTTTATATTGCTAGTATCATGATTAGGTTAATTTATATTTTATTTGACTAACAATTTATTGTTAAATTGCTTCCAATATTAATGTTTATTCTGTTATTATTATTATTGATCACCATATTGCATGTTTAAAGGGAATATGTAATTGAAAATCACGCCTAATAAGATAATTTGGACGACCGGCTTAGGTTCCTTTTTATTCTTGTGGTTTAATTAAGTGATCACGATATTTTGAATTATATGTTGCATTAATATTCAACCAATTTAGCTTAATAATAGTTTGGAGCAAATTGAATCTTTGTTTGTATGCCTTTGAGATTGCAGGGAATACTTTTCACTATAAGAATCGAGTATAGACCAATACGGGCGAATGTGACTCCATGACTCACTTTGTACCATAATCCTCGATCCTCCTTTCGTGGTTCCGAACCATATGGAGTTAGTAATCTCATGGATTATGAATGGGGTGTAACCTTCATGGGTCAATCGTTGTTGCCTATCGTTGTCCCTTAATCGTGGTTGCCTTTTCTGATCCGTGAACGGTTTACAAGTTCCTTAAAAACTTGTTGGCGGCTCCCTACTTTATTTGTCCCTAATCGTATACGTCAATTCCCACTTCCTATGAGTGCCAAGCATATTCACACATGCTTAACGTAGGCGCACTTCAAACGACGCCTACAATTGTAGGTGGTAATTACTAAAACGACGACAATAGTAGGTGGTAATTGTCAAAAAATCTAATCCCTAAATCCAAAACCCTTGAATCCAAATGCTCGTAGTTTAGTGTATAGTTGATTTTGCTATTTTGTAGATTAGTTTGATTTTGCCAATCTTCTTTTTATTTTGATTTTGCTTTCTTATTATTTTTTTTTGAAGTTACTAACCTTTTTCTTTGTATATAGTTCCATTTTCTTTTTTTTATTCTCACTTGGTTTTAACGATTCATGCTAATGCTTGATTGGAGCTTCGCGGAGGTGGTATTTTCTTTTACCCCGCTTTTATTAGCTTAGCTTGGATAACTCGGTGAGATCTTTCTTATTTCTCTCTTTTCTTTCTTTTCTTTCATTGTTTACATAGATTAGGATTAGTTTAGGAAGAGTTGAATGGTTCGAGGATGTTTGCTTTGTAATACCATAGGTGTTTGGGGTCATTGGCGATATTGTTGAATGACCGCTTGTATGACGATTGGGATTTATATGACATGCATGCATCTTTGCACCTTTCTTTATCTTTTCCTTTTCTTTTCTTCTCTATTTTCCTTTTTCTTTTCATTCTTTTCGAAAATGCAAAAATACAAAAATATGATTTTGAGGCTTTCTTTTCGTTTTATTTTCATGTTTTGCCTATGATTTGGACATAATACTATCCAACCTTTTGCTTTTGAATGAATAATTTCCTACGTGGTATCGGTGTGCACGGTTTGAGAGTATGTTTGGTTGATTCTAGGATAGAGTATGCTAAGGTAGTGTCTTTAGAACTTTTGGGACTTTGAAGCCGGATTCTAATTGTTTGTGGTAAGTAGGAGTTGCTCCCTTTGATGAATTTAAAACTAATAGTGAGTTATTGCTACAACCATGTGAGGTCTTATTCTTTTCTAGCCTTCTACATATTTTGCATGAGCGGCACATGGATCCTTGACTATTGTATGCTTTATCTAGAACTCGACTCTTGTCTCTCGAGATCGCAACCGAGCCATTTAGGAAGGACAAAGGCATCTCTTCGGGGTGGTGATTCTTACTTTTCTAAGATAGTTTCTATTTCCTTATTTTGGGTTTACATTTGCCTACTTGCTAACCATTTGAGCCATAAACCTTCTTTTCAAGCCATATCTTTAGATTTTGAGCCTTTTGTTTCATTCTTTTTTCCATTCTTGGTTTTTGTGAAGCAATTGATCATTATTGTTGCAGATTGTGGTGATTAGTTTGAATATTGGTTCTTATAATGTAAGCAAGTTTGTTTTGTGTATATTTTTTGAATAAAGGCAAATGCCAAGTTGAAAAAGCCATCCATAGTTAAAAGAGGTGAGGAAATTGCAATAAAGTGAAAAAATTAGAAAAAATGAGAAAAAAAAAGCAAAGCACATTCAAAATGCTTTGGCAAAAAATGAAAATGTTCAAACATATTTTGTTGTAAGTATATTTTTCCCTATTTTAAGCATTGGGGACAATGCTTCATTTTAGCTTGGGGGAAGCGTTCTTATGCTTTTTGTATATATGTTTGTGATTTTGGCTTTGAATAAGCTTGGGAGTGTTGGTGTTTTAGTTTGGTGATTGCTTGATTATGGTGTTGAGGATTGATCACCCTTTGCTTCACAATTTAGGTATATCACCAAATTTCAAATTTTAGTCTACCTTCCCTTCACCCTTTTCGCCCTTACATTACAACCCTTTTCAAGACCATTTGACCTTTTTGGTTGAGTCACAAGTCGGTGGAGGGAGATGTGAGTCAAGCTTATGGAGCGGTGTACATAGTCAAGATGTCGAGTAGCCCTTAAATCTCTTCTTTTCCGGTTCCTTCAAGGAATCATTGATATGCTCACTAGAGGTGGATTTGAAACTAGTTAGGAGAACGTGGTAAGATTGTTTGAGATGAAGGTGAATTGTTTTCATTAGTTCTCTATGCTTAACATATTTTATGTTTCAATCAACCTTGGATATCTTGGAACGTGCATACCCTTATTGTATAGAAAGTTGTTTATTCACTTGCATTTGATCATTTGTAAAAGTCCATTTCAAAGGCTATTTGTTTGAATTTTTTATTTTACTTTCTTTTTATTGATTTGCCTCATTTTTACCTTCAAGAGTTATGGGTCAAACTCTTTGGATACCCTTACGAGACCTCACTCGTCCTCATTGGTGACTTTGGGGTTTAAAGGGCTTGTTGTAGCTAAAAACAATCGTGATCCCTACAAAAGTGAGTTTTAGTGTACATTCTTATCTTTTTCTTTCCATTTTCTTGTTTGAATAAGTTTTTCATCCTATTTCTACTTGCTTTTGTTTTGCTTGAGAACGAGCAAAAGTCTTGCTTGGGGGAATTTGATGAGTGTTATTTATGACACTCATTTAGCCTCTTTTAGGATGGATATTTGACAGGGTAAAGTCGTATCCCCTAATCAAAAGTAATTCCTAAAACCACTAACTAAATATAGATAGGGAAGTAGGGTCGAATCCACAGGGAAACAAGTCTTTCTATTCCTAACTAATTATTATAATCTAAATTATCAAGGTAACCAATATTGTTATTGTAAAAAGGAATTAAACTACGGAGATCAAGTTCAAGGAGAAAAACAATAATAAGAAGGCCTAGGGTCACAGGTTCACCAATAATTAATATTCTGGGATAAAACATGACAATCAATAATCAACATTGCACAAATAACATGATTAACAGGCTCTCGCAATTTATTAATCAACATAGATCTAACAGGCTCTCGCAATTTACTAGATCTAAGTTCCTATTGAAAATAGCCTTTAATATCAAATTAACATCTGCTCGATTCATCAATTCAATATTGCTATACTTTTACAATCAAATCACATCTGCTCGATTCATAATCTAATTGCAAAGAATTAAAACAATTCAACACGAAATTATTATGCAATATCAAATATCAATAATAACAAATTATCCCTTCATATTAATTATGGATCCCCGTAAACCCTAGAATTAAACTACTCAGACATAATTAAATCTAAACTGAACGAAGCAATAAAAGTAGTCATGATAGAGTAAAGAAATAAAATAAATAACTGAGATTAAAAGAGAAGAAATCGTTACCAAAGTTAAAAGGAACAAGAGTTGTAGAGAGAGAAAATAATACTAAGAGTTTAAGAGAAGAGAGAAAGAGAAAAGTTAGAGAGAGAAAAGAGAGAGTAAGGGAAGGGAGAAAAGAATTCCCCCCTTAATTCGCTTAACAAAAGCGTATTTATACTAAGCTAGAAAATCCTAAGTTAAAACAAATTAAACGACGCTTAAAACGTCCTCCAGAAACACGCGCCCGATCGGGCGAGGCACCGCCCGATCGGGCGCGCCTTTTTGATCGGACGAAGGGCTGCTGCGATATAAGTCTTCTTTGCCCGATCGGGCGCGCTATCGGGCGGATCATCGGGCGGACCATCTGGCGGACCATCGGGCGGACACCTTTGGGCCGCTTGGACTCCTCGTTTGGGCTCGTAACTTGGCCCAAACCAAATATCCTCTTTGGGGCTTAAATCATTCGGTCCAAATGCCTCGTCTTCACACAAGTCGAGCCCTTATTCACCGGCTTGATTACTCTAACCGATCTTGGGCTATGAAAGATGGTCGTGCTCCTCCAATGCTCGTAGTTGCTCCATAAAATCTCGGGAAAATGCTCCAAAGGTGCAATTCCCTACAAAACTCAACCAAAACTACGAAAACACTAGAAAACACATATTAGTAATAAAAGTGGCTCTAAAGAGCCAAAAACACTACTAATTATGACCAAGGGACGGGGGTAAAATACTATATAAAATAGACATATCAATATTAATCGCTTTTATATCTCTTTTATCTCTTTTTCTTTAGTTTTACTTGTTATTTCACTAGTTTGTGTTTTCCTTAGTTGTTTTCCCTTTTTCTCTTTTAGGAGCTCAATGGCTTTTTCTCGGGATTTGTAAGGCTCAAGATTCTCCCTTTGAAGCTCAAATGTTAAGGAGTGCAAAATCCAAGTCTTCTAGGCTGCACTTTCAAGCTGTGTGGGCATTAAAAATGGTGTTGAACCCACTGTGGAGGCCTTTAGAAACTGCCACCCCCAACATTCATCAAGTGGAGTGCACGGAAGCATCAATGGACGCACGAGAGGAGCTCCCTTGCTCTCAGGTCCGGGCGCGCAGAGTAGTGGCGCGACCGCGCATGTGAATGGTGCGGCCGCGCATCTCAGCTTTCCCCGTTCCGTACCTATTTCTTCCCGGCCGCGCATGATGAGGAGAGGGCGCGCCTATTGAGGTTCTTTTTGGACGTTTAACGAACTCCTCCTTTGTTAGTTTTACTATATATAGAATTTCTTCCTTTTTAGAGAGAGAATAAGACTAGAATTTGTTTAGATTGGATTTTTAGAGAAAGAAGCTCAAGATTTCTGGAAACTTTGTTCTTAGATTTTAGAGAGAGAAACTTGGTAATTAATGATTGCTACATTTTGATCTTCATTCCTTTTGATATTAATCAAAGTTTTGTAAGAATTCCTTTCTCTTTAATGCAATTTTAGTGTTTGATCTTTGATATATTGTTGAATTTCTATAGATTGTTTGATTTATTGTTGATATTTGGATTGCAATGTTGATGATGAAATTGATGATTAGTTTAGTTATGCTTTTCAATTTTACAATGTGTAGTGAGTAGTTCCTTTGCTAGAGATGTGGTGAAGTATGTATGAATGATAAGCTATTACTAATTTGGGGGTTTTGATTGATTGGATAATGTGATTAAATTGGTTGATGGAATTTGTGCATGTGTTTGATTTGGTGAGGAGTAGCTAACCTTGATTCTCAAGCTAGATTGCAAAGTAGATTTCAATGACACGACACATTGATTCGAAAGCTATTATCGTCGTTTGATCTTGTTTTGCGATTATCCTTTGAATGTCATTCGTAGAGACCACTAGCTTGACCCTAGGAAATAGTTCTTCAAGTGATTTTGATTGCAAATACCATTTTCCCTCGCATTGTTTGATTGATCAACTTCCCGACAAATTAGCAAGTTTATCGCGAATGCATGTGGATCCTAAATCCCTAGTACTTTGATATTGATTTCTATTGTTAGCTTTGATTGTGTTGATTTGATTGTTTACACCCAACCAATTTCTTAAGATTTCGGAATATCTTAACTAGAGACCTTTGCTTATACCTCATTCCCTTTGCTTATACCTCCTCTTTCACTATCCCATCGAAAGCCTTTTTCTGCCTACAGTACGAGCGATCACGCTTAAGGAACCTTCGAGTCCGCACGTAGACATCTTTGCGAGAATTCTTAAGATATATGTTTGATGTGTCATCAATACATATGGGGCATGCTTTTTTCCCTTTGACCTTGTACCCACATAAGTTGTCATATGTAGGGAAGTCATTCATGGTCCACATAAGGGCTGCACGCAATGTGAACATCTCGTTTTTATGAGCATAAAAAACGGAAACCCCTTCGTCTCACACGTTTCTCAAATCGTCAATAAGTGGCGCAAGGTAAACATATATGTTGTTTCCAGGTTGCCTAGGTCCCGTTATTAGCAGTGAAAGCATTACATACTTACGTTTCATGCACAGCCAAGGAGGCAAATTGTAGATCACTAAAAGTACCGGCCATGTGCTGTGTTGGGTACTAAGAGTGCCAAATGGATTCATCCCTTCTGTGCACAACCCAAGCCTTAAATTTTTGACTTCGTCACCAAATTTCCCAAACTTCAAATCAATGTTCTTCCACTGCAGGGAGTCAGCTGGATGCTTCAGTATTATGTTTTTCTTTCTTCTCTCTGCATGCCACCTCAAGTATTTAGCGTCTTTTGGTGTTGAGAATAGACGTTTAAACCTCTGAATAATAGGAAGATACCACAACACCTTAGCAGGAGGTCCCTCCGTACCAGAATTGCAACTCATGCGCTTATAGCGCGACCACTTGCATCGTGGACACTCCTTTAATTCTTCATACTCATTTCGGTAAAGAATACAATCATTAGGACATGCATGTATCTTCTTATACTCCAAACCAAATGGACACATGAGCTTCTTAGCATAATAGTAAGACTTAGGAATTTCATTCCCATCAGGCAAGATCTCACTTAATGCGGTCAACAAAGAAGTAAAACTAATGTTTGTCCACCCATGCTTCAACTTAATGTTAAATAGTGTTAGCAAGGCTGATAGTTTGGAGTATTTCTTGCACCCAGGATACAAATGCTTTTTGGAAGCCTCCGATAATAACTCAAACACGCCACCTACAACACTATGCAACATCTCATCCACGTCTTCATCCTCGACCTCATCCACCTGATCATCCTCAGCTCCATCCTCACCATTATCAATAATATATTCATCATTCTTGTATTCCTCGTTCACATGAATCTCGTTGCTTCTATCATGCACATCATTCCCATCAAGATCCCCACTGTACTCTCCATCTTCACCGTGCCAAATCCATACATGGTATTTAAGCCTAAACCCACGACAAAATACACGATCTCTAATGATTGCAACACTGTTGACCACCTTCACATTATTACAATCAACACAAGGACAATAAAGGCCTTCGTCACCCATTTTGTGCTGATAAGATAAAGCCCTCTCGCAAAACTCTTGAACCCCATTCCAAAATTCCAATGTATCACGTCTACCAAAAATCCAACCACGATCCTTCTCCATTTAGTAAATTGTTTCTAAACATATATAGCAACATATTATGAATAATGTGTAATTGCTACATATTTTATGTAAATCAATTTCAAGTACACACCGTGAATTTACCATTCATATAGTGAAAAAATGCATGTTTCCAAAGTGTCCTTATCACTCCAACCTAACCCATCCTTGAATGTCTACTCTCACTAGTGAATGTATGTCAACTTTCTAATTTTAAGGAAAATCCGGCAGCATTTCCCCCTAGTTCTCCAAGTACACGATGTAGATAATTACTTACCCACATATGTACCCAGAGAACATGGTGAGGAAATGGTAAGCCAAGATGTTCCTTAAAATAAAAAAGAAGACATACATTCACCACCTAAGTGAGAGAAAATATTCAAGAACAGTCCCAATCGGGGACTATTTAAGACTTTCTCCTAATGAGAAAGCCTTGAACGGGTATCTAGGCATATGATGATGCAAACATTCTATATATTGTTGTATTTATTTGTAATTAACCAATAATACACAAGTTGTAATATCATGAAAAAAACTTTTATTAAATGGATAAATAGAAAGAAATATAACTTGGTAAAGTTTATAGTTCATACCAATATAGCAAGTACATTGGATGTACACTTTTAGACTTCCCACTTGAGCTAAATGTGTAGTCTTCAAGCTAAACTCGTGCTTCACATATGAATCTATAAAAAAAACAAAATTAGGTTAAACATTATGTATGAACTATTTTTTTGCTCATAACATGTCAATATTACCTATTCTTAGGTGTCTAAGGCTTGAAATCACATCAAAAGAGCATTTTACTAAGTTTTAGGATGCACTTTATCTAAAATGGCCCAAATATGGCCTATATGACTTCTATTTAGCCCATTTCCTACATTTCTTATCAAATGAAAGATTTCTTTCTTATAACATGTCAATGTTACCTAATTTTAGATGTCTAAGGCTTAAAATCACATCAAAAGAGCATTTTATTAAGTTTTAAGACGCATTTTACTCAAAATGGCCCAAATATGGCCTATATGACTTCTACTTTGCCCATTTCATACATTTCTTATCAAATGACCTATTTCTTTCTCATAACATGTCAATGTTACCTAATTTTAGATGTCTAAGGCTTGAAATCACATCAAAAGAACATTTTATTAAGTTTTAAGACGCATTTTACTCAAAATGACCAAAATATGACTTCTACTTTGCCCATTTCATACATTTTTTTTATCAAATGACCTATTTCTTTCTCATAACATGTCAATATTACCTAGTGTTCGGTGTATAAGGCTTGAAATCACATCAAAAGAGCATTTTATTAAGTTCGGAGTATATTTCATCCAAAATGACCCAAATATGGCCTATATGACATCTAGTTTTCCCATTTCCTACATTTCTTATCAAATGAACTATTTTTTCCCATAACATGTCAATATTAACTAGTCTTAGGTGTCTAAGTCTTGAAATCACATCAAAAGAGCATTTTACTAAGTTTTAAGACGCATTTTATCCAAAATGACCCAAATATGCCCAATATGACTTACTTTGCCAATTTCCTACATTTGTTATCAAATGATTTATTTCTAAGCTAAAACACATCATTCATCAAACTAACAATGGCTAAACTATTTATTCACTAATTTGTTCAAAATTAATCTAATTTATTCAAAATTGCTAAACTAACAAGGTTACTAATCTCTAATTTATTCAAAATTATCCATCAAAACAACTTAAAATTAACCATTAAAACATTCCAAAATTCAAATAATTTAGTAACAAGGTTACTAATCTCTAATTTATTCAAAATTACCCATCAAAAAAACTTAAAATTAACCATTAAAACATACCAAAATCCAACTAATTAAGTAACAAGGTTACTAATCTCTAATACATTCACAATTTCCCAATAAAACAACCTAAAATTCAGAAAAATTAGAGTAAAATTATATTCAAACCTAAACTTTAATTTGCCTAACAATTGTTCAAAATGCAAAATAAAATAATATAAGTAGATAATTGGAAAATAATTGTGAAAAATGCCAAAAAAATTATTACAAACCCTAGGTTGAAGAGCTGGAAGGGAGGAGAGATGAAGGGTAGAGGACGGCCCTTGGTGGTGGAGGAACCAGGGGCGGTGGCGCGGCGGCTTGAAGCTGTGGAGAACCTCAGGGCACGGATTGAAGGTTTTGAGAACCTCAGGGCTTGGAGGAACCTAGATGGTTGTGGCGCGACGAACCATAGGGCGGTGGCTGTGGAGAACCTCGACGGTTGTGGTGCGGCGGCAAAGCTATGGTGGAGGTAGAACCTCAACTTGCTATGGTGGAGAACCTCGAATGAAGAGGGAAAGGAAGAGGGGTGGAGGGGGTTCTGAGGAACGTCGCGCAGTGGTGTGAAAGGAATGGTGTCCTTCGAACAAGTGTACTATTCCGTTAGCGGGTTCAGAATTATTAGAAAGTTAATATATTCAGTAAGGTCAAGTGATCGGAATGCCTGGGTGGAGGCCGCTTCCGATCAGTAATATTAATGGATAATTAATGTTACAGCTTAATCTTGACTGAACCCTTCGGGTCACACCCAAGCATTCAACAAACCGAAACGACGAATTAATTCGGAAGGAATTAATGAGTCGGCCGAGTAATATTTATTTAGACGTCGGAAATTCGAGCTTAGGGCGTCGAAACCGAGCGTTGGAAGTCGAGTCGAAAAATAGTGAAAGACGAGACGAGAAATAGTAATAAATCAACAAAAGACCAAAATACCCCTAGCATCGGAATGCCCAAGCAAACCGAGTGCTAAGGGCGTATAGCCTAGCATGGTGGCTAGCATGCGCACCAAGCCGAGCCTAGGCTGGCTGGTGCGTGCTAGCGCACTCATGCTAGCATCGCAAGGCTAGGCGCTGCCTAGTGCGTGCTAGCATGCTAGGCGCAGCCTTGTGCGCGCAATGGCTAGCAAGCCATGCCGCAACAAGCTGCTGGAGCTAGCACGCTAGGCGCGCCAGCTCGCCACAGCTAGCAGCAGCATGGCTAGGCCATTGCTTGCTGCCTAGCAGCGCTGGCCAAGGCACAAGGCCAGCAGCAGCAGCAGCCCGCATGCGAGTGCTGGGCTTGCTGGGCGTGGCTGCCACGGACAGCAGCACATGGCAGCCCACCTTGGCTGCCTTGGTGCCCAAGGGTGGGTGCCATGTGGCTTGTGGTCCTTGAGTGTGTGGGGAGTGAGGTGGCCGGTTGTGGGAGAGGGAGTGGGGAGCAAGTTTGGTCCCCCCCTACTCCAAGTGGTCCTCACCTAACCACTCACATGAGCTTGCCACTTGTTGATTTATTACTAGCTTGATTATTGATTTTATTTTAGCTTTAAAATAAAATGGAAAAATCATACTATCCCACATTGATGGGAGAGTAAATGATACTCCCATCATTTCCTATAAATACCCAAGTATGGGCATTGGGAAAGATGCTTGAGTAAGAGTTGGAAAAGGCATCACAATTAGTGAAAACCTTTGAACTCAATATAATTACTCGGGTTTTGTTGGTCGGGTCTTGCTAACCCCAAGACATTGGACCAAGTCGGTTTTGTTGGTGCGGGTGGACTTCGTTGGAGGTCTCCGTGCGAGCGGGACTTGAAGCTTTCAAGTAAGAGCTCATTTGGAGCGAAGCACGCGTCAAAGGTAATTAGCTTATCTTAATCTTGTGATTAATTTAATTATGTTTATGGTTTTATTTATTGCGAGTGCGGTCTTGGTTTTGGGTTTGTTTCCGCGGTGAGTCGGACTCACCAAACCCCAACATGGTGGAGGGGGTTATGAGGCAGGTGGCGTCAGTGGTGGAGGGGTTCATAGAGGAGAGAGCGCGAATTGGAGTGAAGGGTTTGAACTGATGAATAGTGAGAACGAAAGAAGAACGAAGTAGAAAAGGTAAGGCGGGGTTTTTTTTTTTTTTTTTTTAAATTTCGCACCGGTTCAAACTGGTGGGATAAATGTTTTTGCCACCATTTTGGACTGAACCGGTGTCATTGTCCATGGTATACAATCCCGCCCATTTTTAAGTCGTTTTTTGCCACCGGTTTAGACTGAACCGGTGGCCATTGAGGGTTGGGCATTTCTATTTTTCTATTAGTGCAACGAACTAGGTTTTCCTCCCGTCAAAGCTCTAAACCATCAATTTTATCCTAATAATCTATGCAAATTTTAATGAAAATAAAACTCTAAAATAATTTTGTTATCCTAAAAAATCAATCTAAATGATTTAAACAATTTAATCCTACGTGTCTTACAAATAATTAATTGTTGCTCATGTGACGCGACACTTGGTGAAAAATTAAAATGCCACTGTCATTGCTTCATGGTCTGACTTAAAGTTTAGCTTTATAGATTAGTTATATAATATGTGCAATATAATATACATATAGTTTTAAGTAATTTGTTGATTAATAAATATTTTATATAATTCATTTATTTACATTTTATATCTTATATATTTTAATTAATTTTATTTTCAAAAATTTATGCATTTTAATAATAATGTACTCATTAAGTTTTACGTAATTTGTTAATTAATAAATATTTTAATATAATTTGTTTATGGGCGAGCCTCCATTAATTTTTGGGATAAAAGCTTGCCGATTATCTATTCAACTTTTTGATGCCACGTAAGTATATATAAAATAAATAATAGGTCGTTATTGTGGGCCCATTTTATCGTTAAGTGACGGCGTTGGACTATATTTTGACGGAGTTAAGTAGTGTTAATTTGCAAGCTATTGATATATTTGGGCAATTCACCCCAAAAATTAAACAAATCCGGAACTTGAAGATTAATGGTGAACACGAATGACTTCAAGAAGCTACTTAAAATGGGCCCACATTTACAACCAATTATCTTATTTTATATAGGTGTAGGCAAATATAGGTGTGGGCTCTACAAACGGCTCAATTTGACAAAATCCGTTAGTAGGTAATGGTAGGCAAACTTTAGGCATATTAATGGTAGTTGTTCACAAATAAAAAAACATTCGGGTAGTTGTTCACAAAAATTCCTATTTTTGGTAGTTCCTAACAATTTTTCCTTGAAATTGAGTAACGTCGGTGTAGACACCCAAATGTGTCTTCCCAAAACAAAACCCAGTGATGAATACCTTTCACGTCATTTGAATATCGAACGAGGTGAAAGTGTGAAAAGTCTAGTGATGTGGATGTTTTTATAAGAATACTTCTTTCTGTTTTTGAAAACATTCTTTTCTTACTCTATTTATGGAAATAGCCAGTCCAATTTAGTTTGGTCCATGATGAGGGTCCAATAATAGTGTAGTTGGGTTGGTCTTGAAAAGAGCTTTCTAACGATATATTATAAGCCCAATTCCGATGAATAAAGAGGAAGTTATGGCCTAAATGCTAAATTTGGCCCGAAATGAATTTTATATGCGGCCCAATGATCTAGAGGAGGGCCTATTAATTATTATTCCTAAAGTTGTTAGGATTCATTTTAATCTTCTAGAATATTTAGAAGGTTCTTTTAAATTCTAATAGTATTAGGATTGATAATTATATTTTAAATAGTTTTATTTGGAATAAAATATGTGTTTTATTATAAATCTGATTTTAATTTGATAAACACGGAATTTGCTGCTTAATCATATTAAGAAAAGGATTCCGTACAAAGTGCATTTTATCTTTTAATTAGCGCTAAACGACAGAGTCTGTCGCCTGGCGCTAACATCTGTCGCTTGGCGCTGATGTCTGTCGCCTGGCGACATATGCTAGTTTTATTTCGTATAGAACTTGAAGTATTTTCTATCGTTTCCGGACTATTGGTCGTATCTCCCCGATTTCAATGACCAACAATCATCTAATTCTATCCTTACTCTCTCCCTAAAGCTAAAAGCTTATTCTCTCTCTATTCTTTTTCTAAACCTTCCCTCTCACAAAATTCCACATTCATTAGTTCTAGACGCACCTAGCCAAGTTCGAAGTTGTCTTCTCCTTACACGTGAAAGGTTGATAATTTCTGAGGGTTTGATCCCAAATCTCTATTTCAATTATTTAATTTATTTGTTTGTTTATTATTTTCCTTGAAGTTACTAACGTGTGTATTTTGTTATTAAAAAGAGATACAAGGCATCCAAGTAAGTAATTTAATTGTTATTTTGATATAGAAATCATGCTTTGATAATTTTTTATTCCTAGTATCATGTTAGGATGTTTATTGCTTCCTAGTATCATGTTTAGGGTAATAACTAATATTTCTTACATCATGCATGTTTCTATGATGCTTCCTATTCTTTCCTTCTATCATGTTAGTATCATGTTAGGAATAAAGCTTTGATCTTTATTGTTTAGTGACATGCTAGGGTTTGTTATTAATCTTGTTAGTATTATGCCTAGGATCTTGCTATTATTGTTATGCTTTGATGAGATTGAGATTATTATGATTGATGATGGATATTATGTTGCTTGATATTATTATTTGTTATTGCTTGATCACGCCTTTTATGCATGTTTAAAGGGAATTTGTACTTGTAATCACGCTTAATAAGATAATTAATAATCTTGTTTAGGCTAATATGATTATAATTCAAGTGATCACCAATAATAGTTTTGCTTGTGCATTAATATTCAACCAACATAGATTAAACAGGTTTAAGGTTAACCTAGTGGTTGTATGTTAGTCAGAAAGCGCACATGAATACGAGAAGAATAAAGTAGAGGCCTATTTAGGGCAGGTTCAATCTCTTATATGTTGGATTTGTACCTTCATCCCCGAATATCCAATCATGGTTCCAGACCTATGGAGTTAGCGATCTCATGGATCGTGAAGGGTGTAACCTTCACCCTGTGAACGGTTTACAAGTTCCTAAAACTTGTTGGCGACTCTTTTACTCTAGCTTCCTTCCCTTTGGACGCCACCATGCTTAAGTGTATGATCACAGTGGGGCTCAAGTGTGGGATGCTTGAAGTATTCCCTACAATTTTTTGGCGACTCCACTGAGGAGGATTTCTATTTTAATTCCTAAAATTTATTTTGGCAATGATTTAGAATGAGTGGATGAGACTCGAAAAGTTCTACGTATTTTATGTGCGTAATTTTGATTAACATTATTGGCATAAGCATAAAAAGGTCCGCATTGGAAAGACCATCCGTAATGCATAAAAAAACATAGGATTTTTACACGTAGGAAATTAGGGAAATATCTTTCACAACTAAAGTCGAAATAACGCTGCGAAAAACTGGAAAATTTAAGAATAGAAAGCTGCCGAGGCATGTAGGAATTAGCGCTGAGAAAACAGCGCCATCACCAAGCGATGGCTCTGTCGCCTGGCAACAGTAATTGTCGTCTGGCGACAGGCACTGTTGTCTCGCGCTAAATTCTTCCAATACCGAGCCAGAAATCTACCTTCTTGTTTCGACTAGTTTCTAGTACTGTTTGCTCGGTTTTACTTCCTGATTGAGTTTTTCCCTTTTTTCTGAAACCTATATGTGTTCTACATATGGCCATAACCCTCTTGGGATTCACGCTCCATCTACCCAATCGAAAGCTCCTGGCAATGAAGGGTACATCCGAGTTTGTTGAATTCACCAAACCGTGGAAGCGAGTTTAACTCGCGGGGTCCCATCCACTTGCGCTAACCCTTCCAAAGGTAAGGCTTCCGCGCGGTGCATCCGGACTCATAACCATGGACCCTCTTTGACTAACCCACATCCTAAACTTTAGAAAACTAGGGCCATGGTTAGGTTGCAAACTCATTGCATCATATTGTGACTATTTGACTACTTGTGCATTATTTGTTTGTGCATAACCTATATGTGTTTACACTAACCGTTTTTTTGACTTGTGAATGAGTCTAAATAAACTAATTAATGACTAAAAGACTTTGCTTAATTAATTAATATAAATTATTAAAGGCTAAATAAATTGATCAAACTTGACTTAGTACGACTTTAGGCTTGTCCCTTTGAAGTAAAAATACTGGAAACAGTCCCAGACTAATGTGCCAGCAATGGCGCACAGGTTTGGACTGTAGCACCACGCGCTAGTGATTAGCGCCATTCGACAATGTTGTCGTCTAGCGCTGGTCCTTAGCGTTTGGCGACAGTCCTGTTGCTCCGGCGACAGTCCATGTTTTTGCTCGAGTCTTCACGACGAGTCTAATTAATCAGTTTAACCAGTTTATTAATGACAATAGTCATGTTTAGTCCTTAATTAAGTCAGTCTAGTCCCATAGTCATGACACGAGTCAAACATGTCACCTACACTCACTAGTCTTAGCACACACTTTGTGTATATGTCATCACGACCATGTCTTAGGTTCATGCATGAGTCGTTATTTCCGTCATTCGAGTTGGGGGCCTATTCTGTTCCTAATTCTCCCATATTTCTCTTTCACCCATATCATTCTTCTTTTCCTTCCATGTTCTCTTCCCATCTATTGCATGTTGAATAGAGCTTGAATCAAAAATTAAAAAAAAAAAAAACTTACCCCTAACCCCCCTTTCCGCAGCACTTGATTGAGGATAGAAGAATGTTTAACCAAGACGACACTTTTTGTTTAAGTATCACTCTTTGATAGTCGTAATAATGGCTAGTAAAGAAGAAGTTTTCTTAAGTAATACCGGGGAAAACTTGTCAAGTCTGGGAGAGGACGTTCATGAACTACGCAATATTGTTGTCATGTTTATAGGTGTAATAAAAGGACTCGCGAACCGGATGATGGTTATCGAACAAGGTTCTCATTGTCAAGACTGAAAGGACAAAAAGGAGGATCACTATTTTTCCTATTCCTCCCGTCAAGGATTTAATGAAAAACTCAATGCTCCTAAGCCGCGGGCAAACGGACCATTGATGAATACACACCAATAGGAATGACTTATAGTGAAGCTTTCAACTACCTCCAGGGCCAAGGTCTCATTCACCCTATTGGTCTAAATCTAGATCCAGTACCTGAGAGACGGTCTTCCAATTGGGACCCAAAATCCTATTGCCAATATCATAGAGGCCATGGTCACACCACCGAAGAATGTTTCGCCCTCAAGGATCGCGTTCAAGACCTCATTGATTCAAATCTCCTTCATGTTCCTCCGGGCAACAAGAAGGCCAAGATTAGTAACAATAACAATAGTGGCTAGAAAGGAAAGAGGAACGACCACCCTTCTTCTTCTGAAAACACCTACTCTAGTAACGATGTTGGTACCTTTGACCTCAATGAAGTCTTAGCCATGGATAATCAAGGACCTAGAAAGCAACTAAGAAAGGAATTCACTCTTATTGGGATTAGCTATGATACTGCTTTCGATCGACTCCATGCCAAGGGACTCATTACTTCTATTGGACCTATTCAAGATCCCCCACCTGAGAAGAGGTTGCCTAGTTGGGATCCAAATGTACATTGCAAGTACCATCAACGTAGGGGTCATACTACTGAGAGCTATTGGAAGCTAAATGAGGTCATCCAATATCTAATTGATAATAACAAGCTTCCCACACCTCTAAATGGCAAGAAGACTGGGTGATGATAAAACAAAAGACACGAGGCGAGCTTGAACGACAAGATTTCGTGACCTTTTTTTTTTCTATTTTCTTTTATTCTTTCTTTCCCCAATAAGTCTAGCATAAGTACCTTTTATTTTCCTTAGATTTTGTTCTGTAGAATTTTTACCCTACACTTTTTAAATAAAATGAGCATTTATTTTCTTTCATATGATCATTGCAAAAAAAAAAAAAAAAAAAAAAAAAAATCCATGTCGAACTAAGCACAAGGTATACTTATGATTAGAGGCACCTCTTGTAGCCATATCATATTAGCTTTCACCCTTCAAATATACAATCCTTTCTTGATAAACCACTTTGAGCCTCGTCTTACGATAGACCTTTCTTTCTTTGACCCACGTCTACCTAACCTTGGGATGGGATGGTGTGCAACTTATGTAATTTTCAAAGAACAAAAGCTTGAGTAATTTCAAAAAATTAAAATAAGCAAAAATAATAAAAGTGTGCAAAAGGGCAAGTGTTCCAATGTCTTTGATATGAATATATCTTTGATAAGAACACGTCTCAGATTGCGTCTCTTATTGAGTGTAAGGTATCGTGCCTGAGAAACATGAATGCCAAGTGAGTGATAGACCGCATGATCGGGATTGCCCACACTTATCACAAAAAAAAATGCAAAAAAAAAAAAAAAAAAAGATAGAGAGTAAAATATAAACAAAAGAGAGTTCAAAAGTGAGGAAATCTCAAGCATACGAAGATAAAGATTTCAAATGCAAGATTGCACACCTTGAGGGCTTACCTAGGGTCTTGAGCCTTTGTCACCTTTCTTCTCTAACCTTTAGCCTAACCACGTTACAACCCTTCAAAGACCTCTTTGAGGTATATACACACTTGTGCGAGGTTCGCCTAGAGCTACGTTCAACCTGATTCCTAACGGATATGTAACCAACCTCACATCGAGGTGCGGCCATAATAAAAAATGCATTCATATTCATATTCATGCATGATCATATCAAGGGATCTCCTATGCTCATCCTTATCCATTTAGAGCTAGACTTGGGGGCTTGATCCCTACATTATTAGCTTACCTAGGCTAAGAGTCACCATTATTTGACTCTTTTCAAAAAAAAATTCCATACACTTAGCCTTTGCAGCCTAGCTTTAGTGTCACTTTCACACACATCACAGATACATAGACAAATAATCCTACCTTTAGGAACCCTTTGTGATGAAATCTTAACATGACGTTGAAGCATGCCTTGTCATATCAAGATCACTCATTATCATAATTCTTATTGCATTACAAAGTATGAAGTACTTAGCCTCCGTGCCTAAGTTACCCAAATACTTTCATCGTCGAGTCAAAAATCGAGATAGCCTAGGGTGAATTAATCCTTGCACTATGAGATACAACGTCAATGCATACATTCGACTAAGCTCATTCAACATGCACCTCCAACACTTCGATTCTTTTTTGTGTCTTTCTTTTTCGGGAGAAAGTCGGTACCCTCCACAAAAAATGACGGAAATTTTTTGCTTTTTTGCATTTTGAGTCAAGCACATGTATACACGAGTCATGCACGTTGAGTCATGTCACCTCGAACTTAGTCTAACACATATGTCAAAACATATTAAATCACATAAGTGTCACACACGTGTCAAAACACATTGAGTCAACCTCAAGTCAGTCAATCACCTTAGGTCAACCCTAAGAAAAACACCAGAAAAGTCTTTAGGCAATCTTTTGATTTTAACATGATACAACCATTCAGCAAAGCTCCTGTTCGTAGCCAACCAAACGATCTCAACAAACATTCAAGTATCATAAAGCTCTTTTGTTCAGAGACGCGTTGACATTCCTTTCAAGCTCTTTTGCTCAGAGACGCGTGGGCATCCTATCAAAGCTCTTTTGTTCAGAGATGCGTGGACATTCCTTTCAAGCTCTTTTGCTCAGAGACGCGTGGGCATCCTATCAAAGCTCTTTTGTTCAGAGACGCGTGGACATTCCTTACAAGCTCTTTTGCTCAGAGACGCGTGGGCATCCTATCAAAGCTCTTTTGTTCAGAGACGCGTGGACATTCCTTTCAAGCTCCATCGTTCAGAGACGCGTGGACATATTATCATGCTCTTTTGTTCAGAGACGCATGGATATATTATCAAGCTCTTTTGTTCAGAGACGCGTGGACATATTAAAGCTCTTTTGTTCAGAGACGCGTGGACATTCCTATCAAGCTCTTTTTTTCAGAGACACGTGGACATATCGAAGCTCTTTTGCTCAGAGACGCGTGGGCATCATATCGAAGCTCCATTATTTAGAGACAGGTGAACATTCCTTAAAAAGAAGCTCTTTTGTTCAGAGACGAGTGAACATCAAAATCAGTGAAGCGCGACCACAACATCAACATCGATAAAACTGAAGATGGCTACAAGCAGTCACCTTCGACGACGTTCCCTAGGATGTGGAGAGTTGTCATAAACAATAGAAGATGGCTACAAGCGGAGTTATCTTTGATGGTGTTCCCTAGGATGTGGAAGACTATCACAGCGAAAATTGAAGGTAGCTACAAGCGGAGCAGTCTTCAGGCGATATCCCCTAGCTTGAGGAAGATCGTCAAACAAAAAATTGGTTACTCCAGAGACGTGTGCTCGACGGTGCAAGATACGCGTTTCTTAACTCTTTTATCTGTTTAACTAACGCTAGTTTGCAGGTATCGGCGTTACAAGAATGATTTAGGATCGCGGAACGTTCTGAATCATTCTCCGTCCCTATCGCTACTTTGACTTTTGTTTTCGAAACTTGCGTTTCTCCAAACTCAGTCAAAGTGGGGGCTTCTGTAGACACCCAAATGTGTCTCCCCAAAACCAAACCCGGTGATGAATACCTTTCATGTCATTAGATTATCGAACGAGGTGAAAGTGTGAAAAGTCTAGTGATGTGGATGCTTTTATAAGAATACTTCTTTCTGTTTTTGAAAACATTCTTTTCTTACTCTATTTATGGAAATAGCCAGTCCAATTTAGTTTGGTCCATGATGAGGGTCCAATAATAGTGTAGTTGGGTTGGTCTTGAAAAGAGCTTTCTAACGATATATTATAAGCCCAATTCCGATGAATAAAGAGGAAGTTATGGCCTAAATACTAAATTTGGCTCGAAATGAATTTTATATGCGGCCCAATGACCTAAAGGAGGGCCTATTCATTATTATTCCTAAAGTTGTTAGGATTATTTTATTCTTCTAGAATATTTAGAAGGTTCTTTTAAATTCTAATAGTATTAGGATTGATAATTATATTTTAAATAGTTTTATTTGGAATAAAATAAGTGTTTTTATTATAAATCTGATTTTAATTTGATAAACACGGAATTTTCTGCTTAATCATATTAAGAAAAGGATTCCGTAAAAAGCGAGTTTTATCTTTTAATTAGCGCCAAACGACAGAGTCTGTCGCCTGGCACTAACATCTGTCGCCTGGCGACAGATGCTAGTTTTATTTCGTATAGAACTTGAAATATTTTCTATCGTTTCTGGACTATTTTTCTATAAATAGGGGTCGTATCTCCCTGTTTTCAATGACCAACAATCATCTAATTCTATCCTTACTCTCTCTCTAAAGCTAGAAGCTTATTCTCTCTCTATTCTTTATCTAAACCTTCCCTCTCACAAAATTCCACATTCATTAGTTCTAGACACACCTAGCCAAGTTCGAAGCTTCATCCTAGACGTAAAAGGTTGATAATTTCTGAGGGTTTGGTCCCAAATCTCTATTTCAATTATTTAATTTAATTGTTTGTTTATTATTTTCCTTGAAGTTACTAACGCGTGTATCACTACAAAAAAAAATGAGAATAGGCAACGGACAAAATTGTAACAAAATAACAAACGTTGCCTTTTGTAGTAAAAGGCAACATTACTTGTTTGTTACCTTGATCTTGAACAATTTGTACTATATGACAATACAGCGGTTTAAAAAGTGTTGCTTTAGATTATATAAGACAACAATATGTAAAATGTAGCCATTTATTTTACATAAGACATACCTACATACCCTTGTTTTCCTAACCCATTATTACTTCATTATTACTTAGTATTATACTACTAAGAAAATTCATTTTTTTTAATAAGCTACAAACTACCTACATTTTGTTGCAAATTGAAAGATGTATCCTCTGATCGACACATCAGAAGAATACTTAACAAATTAAAGAAGTCAACCGAGAGTATAGGTTTATATATGATTAACTTATGTTTTAGCCAATAATCGAGATAAGAAGGTAAGGTTATATGTATTGTGATGAATATAGTGTTGTAATGTATTTAGAATATCTGCCTTGGGAAGAACCTTATTTACAAGTTATAAATTCGTACCCTAAACCATTTTGTTTACCTTGTTTAATGTTTTAACAAAGAAACTAGCAGAGTGATTAACTTATTTATAGAAGAAGAAGGAGAGATGTGTGAAACAATATAAGTGAATCCAATTCTAAAATTGTGTTCGACATGAATTTTCTTTGTTTATATGTATGCCAAAAATCGCCTTAATTGAATTAAGGCAGAGAAGTCTAAAATACATATTGGTTTATTTTCGACATGAATTTGCTATGTTTGGATATTTGACACGGGAAAAATGTAGGTCGTCCTCTACCCTTTCCTAGAGTCAAAGAAAATTTATAAACACTCGACTAACCTAATACGAGTATAGGGTAAGTCAAGGGTGGAACCCAAGGGAATGAATAGGTGTAAGCTATAGCCTAGGTCAAGCTACTTCGAAGTTTGTAGAAGATGCGGTTGGTAACTAAGGTATCAAGAAGTCTAGATGAATCGAGAAATTCAATATACTAAACACTAGGGATATGGGTTCCACATGCAAGGTCAATGATTATGCTAATTGAAAAATCACTCAATCAATTTAAACATTGCAAAGGACAAACAATAATTGCAATCAAAGGAATTCAAGGGTTATCTCCTATAAGCCAAGCTAGGGATCACTATGAATGGATAGCTAGGAAAATCACAATCAAATTCAATCAATTAAAGCAATTCTCAAATCAAGGGTTCATGTCATTGAAATTTGCAATGCAATCTAGATTAATCTTATAGGTTGATCACTCCTAGTCCAATCAATCACTTGCACAACTATGTCAACCAATTTAATTGCACCATTCAAATCAATCTAGCATCATCAACTAGCAAAAATCATCAATCAAGCATGCTTCCCCTTCTCCCTAGCAACTAATCTACTCACTTAAACATGGTGGAATTAAGAAACAAAACAAATTCAATCAAATTCATATTCATTTAAAGCTAAATCAAAAGAAAATCAATCAATCAACAATTTCTAAAGCAAGGAATATAATCTTAATCTTCTCTCTCTACTTTCTCTCTCCACTATTTCTGGAAAACTTCTCTCTCTAGTACAAAGTTCAGTCGCCCCCCCAAAAAGAAAGTCAAAAGCTATAAATAAGAAAAATCAAGCGAAGAAGGCTGCACAGGTCGTGCGCACGCACAGCCCAGCCGCGCGCACGCACAGCTGGGTCTACGCGCACGCACCCCTGTGCCGCGCGCGCGCACCCCTGTGCGATGCATGGGCTTTGGCTCCTTTGCTTGCTTGATCAAACTCCGCGCTCCCGAGCATCCCCAACATCAGTGCACTCGAGATGATGCCCGCGAACATGGCAGTCCTAAAATGAGCAAATTGACTTGATTTTTCACCTACAAAACACAAATAAAACAAAGAGAGGAAGCGTAGCAAGGTAAAACTAAAACTAAAATTATGAATTATCAACTAAAAATATGAAAAACTCGTAAAAACCAATCGAGAACTAAAGTGAATTATAAAAAATGGAAAATCAAGTAAAACTAAAAGAATTATATGAAAATGATGAAAGAAAATAAAGAAAATGAACCTAAATCTTATTTTTTTGAGCGCCAAAAACGACGCTCATCAAATTCCCCCAAGCTAAACTTTTGCTCGTCCTCGAGCAAAACAAAATTAAACCCAAGGGAAAATGATGATACTACTCAAGCAAAGAAAGAAACAAGAAAATTAGGGAAGATGAGAATATACATTAACTCACTTTCGTAGGAATCACGGTCAATTTTAGCAACTGAAGATAAGCCATTTAAACCCCTAGATCGCTCTAGAGGACGAGTGATGCTCTCGTAAAGGTTTCCAAAGAGGTTAATCTATAACTCTTTTTATTAAAAAGGAGGCAAAGTAAAAAGAAAAGAAAAGAAAAAGGTTAAAAACCTTAAAAAGAAATTCTTATACAATGGCTTTTTGCACATGATCAAGGCACAAAGGATATCAAGCTTTCTAAAACAACAATGGTAAGCACGTTCTAAGATATCGAGGGTTGATTGAAACATAGGGTATGCTAAGCGTAGAGAACTAATGAGGCGCAATCCACTTTCATCCCAACCAATCTAACCGCGTTCTACCTAATGGCCTCAAATCTTCCCTTAGTAAGCGTCTCTATGGTTCCACGAAGGAACCAAAAAAGATTAGAATTTGAGGGTTCTCGACATCTCGACCTTGCATCCTTTTTCTTTAGGCTTTAACTCATAATGCCTTCCCTCGGTGCATGACTCAACCACTAGGTCGAAAGGACTTTCCCAAAGGTTGTAACGTAAGGGCAAAAGGTTAGGGGTAGACTTAAAATTTAGAATTTGGTGGTACACCTAGATTATGAAGCAAAGGTTGGCCACACCTCAACACCAAAACCAAGAAGTCACCAAACAAAAAAAACTAATACCCCCAAGCTTATTCAAAGCTATATCCACAAGCATATATAAAAAAAGCGTAAACGCTTCTCCCCCAAGCTAAAAGGAAGCATTGTCCTTAATGCGAGAAAAGGGAAAAGAATCACATCAAACTATGTTTTTTTGAATTTTTCTTTTTCTTATTTTATGGAATTTGTATTATATCAAAGCAATTGTCCTCGCCTCTTGTAACGTTGGACGGCTTTTTCGATATTGCATTTATTATGTCCTTGCCTTGTTTAAACTATGGACGGCTTTTTCGATTATATTCATTTGCCATTATACACAATATGTACAAAAGACGAGTTCGCATACAAATAAAACCAATTCCCACCTTTATAGATCACAAACTCCAAAGGTATGACCATTTGCTTCACAAAAACCAAAAATGGAACGAAAAGAAACAAAAGGTTTAAAGTTCTAAAGATGTGGCTTGAAAAGAAGGGGAATGGCTCAAATGGTTAGCAAGATGGCAAATGTAAACCCAATGAACTAAAAAGAAAGGAGAAAATCCTAGAAATGAAAAATTACCACCCCGAAAAATGGCCTTAGTCCTTCCTAGTTGGTTCAGTCTCGTGTTTGAGAATTATGAGTCAAGATTCAAGATTAGGGATGCAAAGGTGGAGGATCCACGCCGCACAATCAGGAGTGATGAAGGCTTGAAAAGAGAAACCTCACACGATTGTAGTAAAAACTTGCTAAAGGTGTGAAATCCACCAAAGGAAGCAACTCCGTCTTACCACAAACCAAAAGAATCCAGCTTCAAGGCCCCAAAAGGTCTAAACCGCTACCTTAGCATACTCTATCCTTGAATCAACCAAAGATACTCTCAAACCGTGCAAACCATTGTATTTAGGAAGAAAAAATAGCCAATGTGCAAGATCAAGTGGTATTAAAGCCAAAGTGAAAGCAAAGACATTTATTCATATTCACAAAAGCAAGGTTAATTTGGTTTCTTTTTTATTTTTATTTTTTTTATATGTATATGGTTTATTTTTTTTTTTTGTAACAGAAAAGAGATAAAAATAAGACAAAAGAATAAGAAAAGGAAAAAAAGCAAAACAAGAAGAAAAATGAAAACAAAAGAGAAAGAAAAAGAAAAAGAAGAAAAGGAAAATGAAATGAAAAACAGAAAGATATAGGAGTAGTAGAAAGCAAAAAGGAAATAATGCTAACACACATAAATCCCAATCAACAAACAAGTGAACATTCGGCCACAACGCCAATGTTCCCAAACACACTAGGGTGTTAGAAAGCAAACAACCTCAAAACATTCAACTTCTCCTAGAACTAAACCTAGACTAAACAACCAAGGGAAGAAAAAGAAAAGAAATAGAAAGATCTCACCGGGCGCCAAAGCATTTGCACATTAAAAAGGTGAAAAAGGCACCTTGATGAATCGTTGAAATCCAAAGCATAAGAAATAGAGCAAGGTGAGGAATAACAAAAAACTATATACAAAGAAAATTGTTAGTAACTTCAATACAAAAGAAAAGAAGAAAATAGAAAATAAAATGTAGGAAAATAAAGAAAAAGCCAGTAATAACAGCAGCAAGGGTCAGAATCAACAAACGAAAATAGTATCAGGAGATCAGAAATCAGACAGTCATCATCGGGAATCATCATAAGAAAGACATAGAGAAACTCAGCGAACAACAATCAGCGAAACAAACAACAAACTAATAACCGGGCAGAGAAATCAGCAGAAATACAACAGCATCATCATAAAATCGAACAACACAGAGATCAATATCAGAAGCATAGGAGACCAGGAATGAACTACAAAAGCAGGGGGGAAATATGGGAAAGCACATAAACAAATGCAGAAAGCACCCCCAAGCTTAGACTAGACTACCCCCCTAACTCTAAACCTAAAGACATATAGGAAATCGAGAATCATCATATAAAGCACATAAGAAGGGGGGTAGCCATGGTAGAATCACTCTGCACTATGGTAAGGGGTAGAATGAGAACTCCCCTCACTGGTCTCCATCACATGACTAGAGCTAGCCATCTCACTCACGTCCATGGGTGCCTTACCCCTTAACCTACCATTCCTCCTAGCTCTATCATCCTCAAAATATTGAGACCAATCATCTAAGACCGGCTCACCCGACCTACCCTACCGCCCAAAAGTCTCAGGGTCCGGAAAGGGCGAAGTATTAGCCGGATCATACGTGTAATCACAACCACCGGGGTGGTGCCCATGATAGAACTAGGGTGAACATGAGGGCCCTCCCAATAAGGGTAGCAAGGTCGAGGACCAATGTTAGGATCAAAAGGTTCCCACTGAGGAATAGGTCCTTGTTGGACCGGGAGATAAGGGTAGTTCACATATGGCTCGATTTCCCTTCTCCGAACATGCATATCGTACAATTGATTTGTATGATAGTCATAACCAAGATTAGAGGGTTGCATAGAAGGCATGGAATATAACACATTAGCGATAGAATCAAGCCTAGCATGAATGGTTGACAAATCAAAAGTAGAAGGAGTGGAAGAGGGGGAAGGAATAGGTGTACCTTCTGGTTCAACTGAGGGAATGGTTGGCACATTCGATGAGAGAGCATTGGTCGATCGGCCTCTTGTTTGATTCGTCCTACGTCGAATAGAAGGAGGAATATCTTGCATTGGAGGCCTCCAAGAGAAGGAGTCTTTCACTCTTGGCCGGGTGGTTACCTCTTTGCATGGGATTAAAAACCATTCTTTAACCCGAGAAACTTTCCAAATAAAGACATCATCCTTCTTCGTACGATCAAGGAATTTTTGGTTCACAAGGGCGGAAATGTTGAGGAAATGAGAAGAAGATTTTTCTCGAGGGTCAATAATTGGGGGAAGCTCATTTAACAAAGTCTGATAGTCTTCATTGATGCATAGAGCTAGGATAGAAATCATCCCTCCCAATTGGATGCTCCCCGATAGGCTAACTCCATCCCAAATATCCAATAGTCGATTGATGAAGTGCTCTGTGAAATCCACCAACTCGATCTCAAAGTCATTTTGGTCGGCTATCCATAGCCAACAAAGCTCCTCTCGAGAGATAGCTCCTAAAGAATCTTTGGAGCAAAGAGCATAAGTGAGGAGATGGTTAAAATACCGCATAGCCGGATGAATCATGGAGGCGGTCTTGGAATTTTGAGGCTCATACTTCCTTTCCCCCGAGATACTTCTCCACCAACGTTGCTCATTGTATCCATGATCCTCTACAATTCTATCATGTGCCGGGTAGATACATTGTTCCGCATCCGCGGCCCAAGGAAACTTGAAGTAAGAACATAGTTGAGAATTCGTCAATGAGTGATCATGATTGAAAATTTGGAATGTCAAGGTCCTTGAAGAACCGTCACTCGATTCTCGGACTACCTCAAGAGAAGAAAGGAGTTCATAAGTCACCCTAGCATAAGTAGGGGCGCTCAAATCCAAGAATTCCAAAAGATAAAGGCCCTTTGCAAGAAGCCGAACATCCTCATCTATGCCAAGAAACTTGGTTGTTGCTTGATCGTAAAATCTTGTTGGTCTAAGCTTTCTCTTGGATAGACATTTGAAACGATCCCAATGTGATTCCTTAGAAAACTCAATGCTACATGTCTCTTCTACCTCGGGTGGAGGTGGAACAACATGCCTTGGCTTGCAAGAACTTGCTCTTGCCCGCTTCTTGTGACGGATTGGAGCCATCTACAAGAAGAAGCATAACTCATGAGCAAACTTATATGTCATATTGCAATAAGAACATAAGTAATTGCTCAAGAATCAAGCACAAAAGCAATTATCTCAAAGTAGAAACAAGTAAAAGACCAAGTCATGATATAGCTACATATGAACAAAATGCCATTAATATAGAATCATGAATTTGAAACAAGTAAGCATGGATTAAAGGCAAAAATGAACATAAGAGACCAAATCATGAGTCAAATTGAGAAAAATAACCTCAAGCATTGAATTATCAAAGTAATAAACCATTATAAAGAATACCCATGAGAGAAAAAATGACCAACAATGGTGAATCAAGGAATCAAGCAAATTATACAAATTAATCATGAAAAAGCTTCAATTTAACACTCAATGATATCATTCAACACAAATTACAAGTTAAAGGAACCAACAATGGAGTTCTACCATGAAAGCAAAAAACAAGGTTTCAAGCTTGAACAATGAGGAAGAAGATGACTAGAAAATAAGAAATTATACCTCAATGTAGCCTTGAATTACTTGCAAATTGCCCAAAATGAAGATTTAAGAACAAATAGAACACCCAAAGATAAGTTCCAAACCTCACACAAATTCTCAAAATTTCGAAAATAACCCAAAATTTTCGAATTTATGGTTCGAAAATCTGGATTTTTTTTTTTTGTTAAAAATCGAAAATGTGATGAATTTGATGTAATTTGGTGTTAAAATGAAAATAAAAGAGGTGAAATTGAGGTGTATTTTCTAGAAAGGATGATAGGGTTTGATGAGAGGATAGAGAAACAAGAAATCGGGGAGAGAGAAAGGGGAAATAAGGTGGAAACGTTGGGGTTATAAAGGGGGGCGCGAGCCAGGCTGCTGCGCCTGGTGCGTGCGCGCAGGAGCCTGGTGCGTGTGCACCAGCGCAGTGGGTTTTGGCTTGCGTTGGCTGGCGACAGAGGCAGAAATCCCTGCTCTCCTGGTGCGTGCACGCAGGCAGGGGTGCGTGCGCACCAGGGGGGTTGTTTATGCTTGGAAATTCGGCCAATCCCTGACCCCAATGGTGCGCGCGCGCAGGGTTATGGTGCGTGCACACCAGGTGGGTACAGGGATGGTTTGAAAACTTGTAATTTTTGCCAAAAGAAATGAAAAATTTCTGACCCCTTTGGTGCGCGCGCGCAGCCTTTGGTGCGCGTGCACCAAGCAATAATATGTCGGCCATGAAAATACTCTCGTGTTTGCATAAGGGGATATTTGAAAGCTTAAAAAGTGCAAACATGAGGGCGTAAAACCCCAACAATATTCCACCTAAACCTAACCAAACCTCGAGAAAGCTTGAAATAACACCAAAATTGTTGGAAATTGTCTCCGAATCAATCTCATGGTACGTAAAATCAAGGAAGCACTTAAAAAGAAAGAGAAATAAGAAAAATCTCAAACATAAAAGAAGTGAAGAAAAATGTAAAATCAAAAGAAAAAGGTTAGAAAACCGGGTTGCCTCCCGGGTAGCGCTTGTTTAACGTCATAGCTCGACGTCCTCCACCAACTAAGGTGGTTGCCGGAAAAGCAATGAGTGAACAAGGCCAACAAAAGCACCGTCGAAATACTTCTTGAGACGATGGCCATTGACCTTAAATGGAGAAGAAGAATCCATCATTGAGACCTCTACAACACCACTTGGAAAAACATTCTTGACCAAATAGGGACCGCTCCATCTTGACATGAGCTTTCCGGGAAACAACTTCATTTTTGAATTGTAGAGAAGAACCTTATCGCCAACACAAAAATCTTTCTTCTCAATAAGCTTGTCATGGATTTCCTTGGAACGAGCTTTATACACACTAGCACAATCATAAGCATCAAACCGAAGCTCCTCTAACTCATGAAGATCTAACCACCTTTTCTCCCCCGCACTTGCCAAGTCAAAGTTTATCTTCTTGATTGCCCGCAAAGCACGGTGTTCGATTTCAACCGGGAGATGGCATGACTTGCCGTAGACTAGGCGGTATGGAGTGGTACCTATGGGGGTCTTAAAAGCCGTTCGATAGGCCGAAAGAGCATCATCCAACTTATCCGACCAATCCTTTCGATTTCTCGCAACCGTCTTTTCAAGGATAAGTTTGATTTGACGATTAGACACTTCCACTTGACCGCTCGATTGAGGATGATATGGGAGGCCGAATCTTTGATGGAATTCATGCTTTCTTAACATCTTTTGAAATGCATGGTGAATAAAATGAGAACCATTGTCGCTTATCACCGCCTTGGGAACCCCAAATCATGGAAATATTATCTTTTTAAACAACTTCATAACCACCTTGTGATCATTAGTTGGGGAGGCAATGGCCTCAACCCACTTAGACACGTAATCAACCGCCACAAGAATATATTGATTTCCGAAAGGTGAGGGGAAAGGTCCCATAAAATCAATAACCCACACATCAAACACTTCCAACTCAAGTATGGGTTGTTGAGGCATTTCATTTCTCTTGGAGATGTTCCCAACTCTTTGACATCGGTCACATGTCTTGACAAAGCCCCATGAATCCTTAAAGAGATGTGGCCACCATAATCCGCATTGAAGGACCTTAGTGGCGGTCCTAGAGGCGCCCATATGGCCCCCGCTTGGATCCGAATGGCACATTTTCAAGACACTAGGCACTTCTTCGTTTGGCACACAACGTCTAAGTAAACCATCAACCCCACGCTTGTATAAGATGGGATCATCCCACACATAATGCCGTGCCTCTCTATTGAGCTTCTTTCTTTGATTCTTAGAAAAAGAAGGAGGAAACTCCCCACATGCGAGAAAGTTCACTAAATCGGCAAACCATGGGAGTTCCCTCGCCTCAATAGCATACAAGAAATCATCAAGCATTCTATTCTCAATTGGAGAACCATCATCTTGAATTTGAAAATCTTCCAAACGAGAAAGATGGTCCGCCACAACATTTTCCGCTCCTCTTTTATCCCTAATCTCAATGTCAAAGGTTTGGAGCTCAAGAACCCACCGAATCAACCTTGGCTTGGACTCTTTCTTAGCAAGAAGATACTTGAGAGCCGCATGATCGGTAAAGACAATGGTTTTGGAACCCAATAGATAACAACAGAACTTCTCAAAAGCATGAACTATGGCCAAAAATTCCTTCTCCGTTGTAGTGTAATTCCGTTGAGCTCCATTTAGAGTCTTGGACATATAATAGATCACATGAAGTTTCTTGTCCACTCTTTGACCCAAAACACCTCCTATTGCCGAATCGCTTGCACCACACATCAACTCAAATGGTAAATCCCATCTTAGAGCTTGTACAATAGGAGTAGAGATTAGAGCTTTCTTCAACTTATTGAATGCCTCCAAACACTTATCATCAAACACAAAGTCGGCATCTTTTTGAAGAAGATCATTAAGAGGCTTTGCAATGAGCGAGAAATCCTTGATGAATCTTCTATAAAACCCAGCATGCCCTAAGAAAGATCTCACTCCCTTTACGTTCACCGGAGGTGGAAGCTTTTCAATGACTTCAATTTTAGCTTTATCCACTTCTATCCCCTTATGAGAGATCTTGTGGCCAAGGACTATTCCTTCCTCCACCATGAAGTGACATTTTTCCCAATTCAAGACCAAGTTCACCTTTTCACATCTTGCAAGACACTTTTCAAGGTTTTCAAGGCATGCCTCAAATGAAACACCTCCTATGGAGAAGTCGTCCATAAAAACCTCCATCTCCTCTTCCAACATATCTTCAAATATACTCATCATGCATCTTTGAAATGCCGCGGGAGCATTGCAAAGGCCGAATGGCATTCTCCTATAAGCAAATGTACCATATGGACAAGTGAAGGTTGTTTTCTCTTGGTCATCTGGGTGGATAGGGATTTGGAAAAATCCCGAATAACCATCAAGAAAACAATAGAACTTGTGCCTTGTTAGTCTTTCAAGAATTTGATCAATAAAAGGAAGGGGGAAATGATCTTTCTTTGTTGATGTGTTTAGACGTCTATAGTCTATACACATCCTCCATCTCGTGACCGTCCTCGTCGGAATGAGCTCACCTTTCTCATTCTCAACGACGGTCATACCTCCCTTCTTTGGGACAACGTGAACGGGAGAAACCCACCTAGAACTAGAAATGGGGAATATGATTCCCGCATCCAAAAGTTTGGTGATCTCCTTTTTCACTACCTCTCCCATTTGGGGGGTGTAGCTTTCGTTGCCTCTCAATAGAAGGTAAAGTACCATCCTCAAGAGTTATGTGATGTGTACATAAAGCGGGGTTTATACCTTTGAGGTCATCAATGGTATAACCCAAAGCACTTCGGTGCTTTTTCAAAACACCACACAACTTTTGAGCTTGATGCTCACTCAAAGAAGAGCGCAGCTAACAATCACGGGAAAAGTGGAGTTGGGTCCCAAAAACTCATACCTAAGGTGTGATGGAAGAGGTTTGAGCTCAACCATTGGAGCGCCTTTACCTTCCTTTGATGTTGCCACTTGCAACGATTCTTGGCTAGAAATGCTCAAACACATTTGTTCTTCATCATCCTCAAAGCTTCCATTGAGCAAATCTTCATACAAACCCATCTCCTTGTTTGGGGTACCTATCTTCTCCTTATTTAACAAAACATTCTCAAGAGCATCGTTAAAAGTGAGTAATTGCTCATGCATGGAAGACACAACATGATCGAGAGAATCAATTAACATACAATTTTCTAGAGAAGAACTTGGATATTTCATGCTATCATTCAAATCAAATTCTATCACTTCATCCCCTACTTTGAGTGAAATTTTAGCACTTTTTACATCTATCAAAGCACCCGAAGTAGCAAGGAATGGTCTCCCTAGAATGATGGGGATATTAGCATCTTCATCCATCTCAAGCACAACAAAATCCACCGGAATAACAAATTTCCCGACCCTTAAAGGAACATCCTCTACCTTACCCTTAGGGAACTTAATTGACCTATCGGCCAATTGCAAAGTGATGTTAGTAGGTAAGAGTTCTCCTAGCTCAAGTCTTTGGTATACCGAGTATGGCATAAGGCTAACACTAGCTCCTAGGTCACACAAGGCATTCTCAATTTGCATTTTATAAATGGCACAAGGGATAGAAAAGTTTCCGGGATCTTTTAGCTTAGATGGCATCTTGTTCATTATGATAGCACTACAATTCTCGGTCAAGTTCACCGTCTCTACACCATCACATGTTCTCCTACCACTCAAAATGTCCTTGAGGAATTTTGCGTAGTTGGGCATTTGGGTGACAACTTCGGTAAATGGTTAAGAGAGGTGAAGTTGCTTAAGCATGTCTATAAATCTTCCAAATTGTTCATCTAACTTGTGTATCATGAAGATAAGGAAGCTTAGGTTTCACAATCTCTTTCTCCACTCTCACCTCACTAGGTTTCTCAATGTCAACCTCACTCAAAGATGCACCATTTCTCTCATCTTCAACCAACGCCCCTTTTGTGCCCTCTTTAGTCTCACTCATCCTAGGCAAACTTTCCTCAAGGACCTTACCACTCCTTGTGACAATAGCATTGACCGGTCTCTTAGGATCTAGGCCTTGGGAAGGTAAAGAAGAAGGACTAGCATGGTCTTTCAAAGCATTAGCAAGTTGAGAAATTTGGTTTTCAAGCATATTATTATGAGCCATCATTTCATTAAATTTCTTATCACTTACGGTCATGTAACTTTTTAACAACTTTTTTTGATTTTCAATGATTTCTTCCAAATTTGTTCTATGCGAAGAAGAAGAGGAATGAACATAGGAATTATCATTTTGGGCTTTTGGAGCAAATCCGGGTGGAGGGGCTCTTTGAGCATTTTTTTGAAAATTGCCTCTCCCTTGATTGTTCCAATTACCCCTACTTTGATTTTAACCATAACCTTGATTATGGTTACCACTACCTTGATTATGATTCCCATAACCTTGGTTTTGATTACCATAATTTTTGTTTTGATTTTGGCTACTATAACCTTGATTGTTATAGTTACCTCGAGAACCTTGGTTCCTATAACCACCACCTTGGTTATAGTTGTCAAAATTGCTATGATTGTTGTAATTCCTATTCCATTGACCTCTTTGATTCTCAAACCTAGAATCATGATTATTTGACACATAGTTCACATGCTCATTCACATTTCCATCTTGATCATCACAAACATCCATACATGCATGAGGGCAACTAGAAACATCATGCTCATACGACCCACAATCATCACAAAACAAGCATCCACTAGGCATGTTACTAGAAGAAGGAAGGGGTTGAGAATTAGAAGACGTACCTCTCCCCTTAGTTTGGGAGGGAAGACTTGAGACTTGGTAGGTAGCACTTTCCAACTTTGCCTTGATAGCGGATATCTCCTTCCCCAAGTTTGTCATTTGAGAGGATAGATTGTTGATTGCATTTAGATGATCAACCGAGTACACCGAAGAGCTACTCTTGCTAGTTGATTCTCTTTCTCCATCTTGCCAATCTCTATAATACCTCACTACGTCCTCAATTATGTCCACCACTTCCTCTTCCGTTTTGTTCATGATAAGACCTCCGGCTCCTCCATCTAAACATGATTTTCCTTGAGGGTTAAGACCTCCATAGAAAATTTGAATGATTTGATAGGTTGGAATTCCGTGATGAGGAAATTCTCTTTGATACTCCTTGTATCTCTCCCATGCTTCATAGAGGCTCTCATTTGGCTTTTGCTTGAAACCTTGAATCAAAGCTCTAGCTTCCGCCGTTTTCTTTTGAGGATAGAAATGGGATAGAAATTCCTTGGTGACCTCGTCCCATGTCCTTAGAGAATTCGGCTTTACCTCCTTATCTAGCCATTCCAAAGCACGGCCTATGAGAGAAAAGGGAAAGAGCTTGAGGCGGATGAATTCTTGGGAAATTCCGTTCACCTTGATAGTATTGCAATACTTCTCGAACTCCTTGAGATGGTTTAGTGGGCTTTCATGCTTGGCCCCACTAAATTGTCGCCTCTCTATCAAAGTAATCATTGCCAGTCTTATTTCAAAATCATTTGCCGGTGTTGTAGGCGGAGCAATCCCACTCTCAAATCTATATGCACCGGGAATCCCCAATTCTTTCAATGCCACTCTCGGATTTTCTCCCATTCTTTCTTGTTCTTCTTGTTGTGGCTCTTCTTCACTTGAAATGCTAGGGCTCAAAGATCGTCTAGCACTCCTCAACCTTGCAATAGTTCTCTCAATTTCCGGATCAAATGGCACTAGTGAATGATCACGTGCTCTATGCATAAAATCTCAAAAGAAATGGTTAGTAGCACGGCTACAAATGTAGCCTTAAAGAAAATCTTTTTGTATTTTTCAATTAATGGTGAAATAGACTCAACAACTATAACAAAGCACCAATATCAGTCCCCGGCAACGGCGCCATTTTTGACACGGGAAAAATGTAGGTCGTCCTCTACCCTTTCCTAGAGTCAAAGAAAATTTATAAACACTCGACCAACCTAATACGAGTATAGGGTAAGTCAAGGGTCGAACCCAAGGGAATGAATAGGTGTAAGCTATAGCGTAGGTCAAGCTACTTCGAAGTTTGCGGAAGATGCGGTTGGTAACTAAGGTATTAAGAAGTCTAGATGAATCGAGAAATTCAATATACTAAACACTAGGGATATGGGTTCCACATGTAAGGTCAATGATTATGCTAATTGAAAAATTACTCAATCAATTCAAACATTGCAAAGGACAAACAATAGTTGCAATCAAAGGAATTCAAGGGTTATCTCCTATAAGCCAAGCTAGGGATCACTAGGAATGGCTAGCTAGGAAAATCACAATCAAATTCAATCAATTAAAGCAATTCTCAAATCAAGGGTTCATGTCATTGAAATTTACAATGCAATCTAGATTAATCTTATAGGTTGATCACTCCTAGTCCAATCAATCACATGCACAACTATGTCAACCAATTTAATTGCACCATTTAAATCAATCTAGAATCATCAACTAGCAAAAATCATCAATCAAGCATGCTTCCCCTTCTCCCTAGCAACTAATCTACTCACTTAAACATGGTGGAATTAAGAAACAAAACGAATTCAATCAAATTCATATTCATTTAAAGCTAAATCAAAATCAATCAATCAATCAACAATTTCTAAAGCATGGAATATAATATCAATCAAAATCCAAGAAACTAGAAGGAATTGCATTAAAACTAAATCAAGGGAAAAAAATCTTACAAATATCCATTGAATTGAAGAAGGAATTTCAAAATTAAATTGAAATCTAAGATCAAATTCAAGTACTAACAAGTAAATCTTAAGCTTCTCTCTCTACTTTCTCTCTCTACTATTTCTTGAAAAATTCTCTCTCTAGTACAAAATTCAGTCGTCCCCCCAAAAAGAAAGTCAAAAGCTATAAATAAAAAAATCGAGCGAAGAAGGCTGCACAGGTCGTGCGCACGCACAGCCCAGCAGTGCGTGCGCACAGCTGGGTCTGCGCGCACGCACCCATGTGCCGCATGCGTGTACCCCTGTGCGATGCATGGGCTTTGGCTCCTTTGCTTGCTTGATCAAACTCCACGCTCCCGAGCATCCCCAACATCAGTGCACTCGAGATGGTGCCCGCGAACATGGCAGTCCTAAAATGAGCAAATTGACTTGATTTTTCACCTACAAAACACAAATAAAACAAAGAGAGGAAGCGTAGCAAGGTAAAACTAAAACTAAAATTATGAATTATCAACTAAAAATATGAAAAACTCGTAAAAACCAATCGAGAACTAAAGTGAATTATAAAAAAAATGGAAAATCAAGTAAAACTAAAAGAATTATATGAAAATGATGAAAGAAAATAAAGAAAATGAACCTAAATCTTATTCTTTTGAGCACCAAAAACGACGCTCATCAATATTTTATTTATGTTGGTAATTGCAATTATAAGCAATATAAAGTGTTGAATGGGAAATACGATATTAAAATTCGAAAAATATATTAATGTAAAACACACATATTTGTATGTGCATATATGTGCAATATATAATATATTATGATGTTTTTAGGAATTTTAAGGTCATTATCAAAGTTTATAATATGTATGTTTAGTTAAACCAATATGTACTATGTATTAAAATAAAATATATTCAACAATAAATATATATATTCAAACCTAAAATTTGAAGTACTCCCTCCGTGTTTAGATCAGTGGCGTATCCAGGATTTCAAAACAAATTATGCACAATTAAATAGCAATTAACATACACGATAAATCATCATACAATTCAAAGCAATAAAATGTTATAAGTTAATTTTGCATATAAGTAATTTGGGTTGACATCATAATTTTAAAAATTTCAATCAAATTTTGGTGAGAAATAATCCATAATGATAAGCCATATAGTGAAATCAGATAAATAAAACAATTGTTCCTACTAATTTACAAATTTCCAAATCCCAAATCATACAATTCAACCAATTATTTAAATTTTTTTTAAAAAAATTAGGAATACTTCGTACGATATAAAGTATAAAATTCAACTACAAGTGGTCTGGCTCGTAAATGTAATTCTCAACTGAAAATCAATGGCTCGTAATGTAAGTCTCAATTGAAAATCAATGGAGTAGAAAGTAAAAAGAATTTTGATAGGTTCTTAAAGACTAAAACCTAGCCTAACCTAAGTATTTTTACTGTACTTGGCATTTAATTTCTTTCATACTTCCTTTTACCCAATTTCACGTGATGAGGAGGTGATGTTACGCTTTATTATTATTATTTTTTTAAGACGAGTTGGTTTTTTTTTTTTTTCTTTTTTTTTTTTTTTTTTATATTACACAAGGGATATGCACTTGCATACCCTCGGCGGTGCACGCTACATCCGCCCCTGGTTTAGATAAATGAGATGTTTTCTTTTTGCGGCCGTATTTAAATAAATGAGACGTTTCATTTATTAGTAACTTCTCTCTAAACCAATATGTACTATATAAAAATTTATTAGATATTAAAATAAAATATATTCAATAACAGATATATATTCAAACCTAAATAAATTTGAAGTACTCTCTCTATGTTTAGATAAATGAGATGTTTTCTATTTGCGGCCGTATTTAAATAAATGAGACGATTCATTTTTTTAGTAACTTCTCCATATATATATATATATATAAACTCAATGGGAAGACATGAGCCCGCCACGTGCCATCATGACTAGGCAGATGATGTGGCGCCATGTCATTTCTTGAGTAATTCTTGTAACCCCCAATTTAAGAGGATGTTTAAGGTGATTAATCACCATCATTTTTCTCTAGATAAGTAACTCTCATAACCCCCCATTAAGAGGATGTTTAAGTTGATTATTATGTTTAAGTTGATTATTCACCTCCTTTAATGCTTGGGATTCTTCTTCTATGTTCTTTTATGTTTCTTTATAAATAGAAGAAGTCTTTTTTCTAATTTTTACACTTGAACAATACATCAAGCATAATAGGCTAAACACATTCTCTACTGGGCATAAGTTACTTGACTCAAACCTTCCACTCAAAAGTGTCTTTGAGTGGAAGTGGTATGTTAACCTTAGGGTTCGTGTCGGCGAATACTATTGAGCACCTTAGTTACGCCGGAAATTTGTTTTCAAGTCAGTGATTTGCATCACGACGCACTGACATTGTTCCATTGTTTGTGAGATTATTTTTTTGATCTTACATAAATATTTTTATACTGTTTGTTTTAGACTACTTCTTCAACAAATGTAACTAATTTAGTCTATATTTGTATTTTATCACATAATTTTTATTATAAAACCTCATTTATAATATAAATATAACGATTTTTCACCAAATGCCCCCGAGTTATTTTTTTATTCACCATGTACCCATGAAAATTTTCAAATTCACAATATACTCACGAGTCTTACAATATTATCACCAAATGCCTTAATGACTAATAGTAGTTAACTCCATTAGTCATTAGGGATAATTATGCCATGTGGCGTATTCTAATTGGTTTTTTTTATTATTTGTTTTATTTAACAAAAAACGTTCAATTTTTTTTTTTTAAAAAAAACCCAAACCCAACCGCCCTCCTCACCGCGCCACCACCTCCATGCTAGCCAACCCCTTGTCCCCACCCCCACCAGCAACCAACGCACACTATGGCTCCAGCAAGAACCCTCCCTCCCCTTACCCATGCTGTCGACGCCCCTCACATTCCCAGATTCAATTTCCTTCACTGAAAAAATCCCTCCCTCCACTCAAAAAACACCTCCCTCCCCTCCTGTCGGCGCCCATCTGGCGTCCTAACCCCCTCCCTCGCGCCGGGGAACCTAATTCGCCCCTCCCCCTACCATCTCCACTTACTTTACCCCCCTTAAACCACCATCTCAAAACCCTAAAACCCCAAAATTAAAACCCTAGATTTTGGTTTTAGGGTTTCGAGTTAGTTTAAGAGGAAGGGGGAGAGGGCGATGGTCGGAGGGACGAGTGCGACGCCAACGACGAGGGAGGGAGCAGAGAAGGGTCATTGTTAGTGTCGCTACTGGAGTAAGGGAAACGGTACAGTGGTGCTCGTGCCAAAGGAGTGAAAATGAACGAATTTTGGAGTCCTTGGGGAAGTGTGGGAACGTTAGGGGCTGTTCAAGCGTCGGCGAGAGGCTGATCATTCGCCAGCGAGAGGCAGGCTGTTGCCGGCGAGAGGCTAACCGAGGACAGTAGATGGCGGTAGGCTGAGTGGTGGTTATTTATTTTTATTTTTTTAAAGTTTTTTTTTAAAAAATTATTTATTACTAATTTAACAAACAACCAATCATATGCTGCCACGTGTCCTAATTAGTCTTAATGACTAACGGTAGCTAAGGGCATTTGGTGATATTTTTATCGTGAGTATATGGTGAATTTGAAAATTTTCATTGGTATACGGTGAATAAAAAATAATTCAAGAGCATTTGGTGAAAAATCCAAAAATATAATGACTCAAAGCATTGCCTGGACCAAAAACTAGTTCTAATACCTAATGGTCCCCACCTTCTAATTTTTTTTTTATTATTTCTAAATACCCTTGGTCACCACAATTTACATTAAAAAAATAGCACCCACCATCATCACCGAAAAACCCCAATATTCTTCTCTCTCTACCTGGCTTCTCTCTCTCCTCAAACTTTTCCCTAGTCTTCAATTTCCCAATTTGTTAACCCTAGATCTACAAATTTTTCAATTATTAATGGAAAAAAGGTCGATTTGTGTGTTGATTCGCACATGGTGTGTGGTAAATTACAATTGGTGACTGGTGAATCACACGTGGTGGGTGTCGAATTTGAGGAAGAAGATAAAAAAAATCGGACATCCAGCTCCAGAATCTGATTATGGAGTGCCTGATTCCTAAATTGATTTAACTGAAGGTGGGTTTTAGGGTGAGTGGTGATGACTCGGTCAAGGTTGTTCCTAAAACTTACACTACAAATAAAAATGAGAATAGGCAACACTTAAGATTGCAACACTTACAGAAATGTTACTCTTAATAATCTAAAGCAACAATATTTATTTGTTACCTTGAACTAAAGTAACAGAAAAAAAGTGTTGCTCTAGACTATATAAGGCAACAGTCGCTTAAAGTGTTACCTTTTTCTTATCTAAGACAACAAACATAATAATTGTTGCATGAAAAGATAACAATAACAAAACTATTGTTTGAAAATGTAACATTAATATCTATGTTGCCATCTATGGCAACATTTATTTTGAAAAGACTACCTAATTTAAGATGTTGCTTTTATGGCGAGTCTGTTATATATATATATATATATATATATATATATATATATATATATATATATATATATATATATATATATATATACATATATACAAGTTTGGTGGAGTTGGTGGGGAGCAAGGTCACAAGTTCGAGCCCTACCAACTACTAAATGCTTGGGAGTGGTAACATTTAGAAACATTTTTGAATCGTCTCTTTAGATGGCAACATTTTTCATTAGGTGTCTTTGTAAAAGTGTTGCCTTATGTATCATTTTACCTTGCCTTTCAAAATTGTTTCCTTTGAATAAAAATGTGTTGGCTTATGAATACGCAACGGGGGCATATACTACGCCTCATATGTGTTACCTTAGATACAAGGCAACACTTTTTTTATATTAGGCAATGGTTTTACACTATTACCTTTGCTTTATTTTGTTGTAGTGTTAGATGGATGACAACCCTGCCACTCCCGTCGAAATACTTGTAGTTGGAGCTGAAGTGACGGGAGGAAAACCTAGGTCGTTGAGTTCTAAGTATCCCCTGATCAAACCAAATTTATAACCAAACCCAACCCTAAGTATAGGGGTAAGTCCGGGTCGAACCCAAGGGAATGCGGTATAAGCTAAGGTTTCTAGTTAAGCTATTTCGAAAACTTAAGCAATTGGTTGGGTCTAAACAATCAAATCAATACAATAAAATCTAACAATAGAAATCAATATCAAAGTACTAGGGATTTAGGATCCATATGCATTCACGATAAGCATATGCTAATTTGTTGGGAAATCGATCAATCAAATAATTGAGGGAAAATGGTATTTGCAATCAAAATCACTTGAAGAGCTATTTCCTAGGGTCAAGCTAGTGGTCTTTACGAATGACATTCAAAGGAAAATCGCAAAACAAGATCAAACGATAATTGATGAGTGTCATTTGTGGCACTCTTAGGCTAGGTTTTCTTTATAGTTTTACCCTCGTTTTTAGTCCTTTTTGCTGTGTTTTTATATAATAATGCTTTCTTTGCGTATTTGTGTGTAAGTTTAGAGAAATGCATGTTTTTAATGGTTTTCTTGTCATTTTTTTTCATTTCTCGACTATTTCTCTCGCTTCTTTGTTTCCTTGACTTGTTTTGTAGGAGTGTTGAGTTTCCCGAGGTTTGATCACTAAGGAGAAAGCTTGAGCGCATTCAAGAAAGTTGATGGAGCTAAGTTCGGGATTCCAAATATGCAATTCAAGCTAGCTCCGCAAGCTCGAGGGCCTTGGAAGCAATGCTTTTGCTTGAGGTGTTCAAGTGCTTAGAAGATAAGGGAGTTGCCCTTTTCACGAGCATCGCCTCGAGTGTACTAATGATAGGGATGCTCGGGAGCGTGGAGATTGATCGAGCAAGCGAAGGAGGCAAGGCCACGAGCACCAAGCAGGGGTGCGCGCGCGCGGCCTGGTGGTGCGCACGCACCAGGCGCCCCGTCCCCTCGCTCGATTCTTCTATTTATAGCCTTAGACTTTTCCTTTTTAGGGGGACGAATTATTTTTTTACTTGACACTTATTTTTCAGATATAGTAGAGAGAGAAAGTAGAGAGAGAAGCTTAAGAGTACATGATTGTACTTGAATTTGATCTTTGATTTCAACTTGATCTTGGATTTCTTCTTCACATCAATGAAAGTTTGTGAGATTTCTTTCCTTTGAATTTACTTTTATTGCAATTTCCTTTAATTCTTGAATGTTTGATTTGAATTTCATTCTTTGCTTAAGAATTTGGTGAGAGATTGGATTCCTTCTTGAGTAAACTTGGAATGAATAAGATTGTGATTGAATTTGTTTTGTTTTTTTTTTCAATTTCACCATGATTAGTGATTAGATAGTTTCTAGGGAGAAGGGGAAGCATGCATGATTGATGATTTTTGCTAGTTGATGATCCTTGATTGATTGAATTGTTGTAATTAAATTGGTTGACATAGTTGTGCATGTGATTAATTGGTCTAGGAGTGATCAACCTATAAGATTAATCTAGATTGCATTGCAAATTTCAATGACATGAACCCTTGATTTGAGAATTGCTTTAATTGATTGAATTTGATTGTGATTTTCCTAGCTAGCCATTCCTAGTGATCCCTAGCTTGGCTTATAGGAGATAACCCTTGAATTCCTTTGATTGCAACTATTGTTTGTCCTTTGCAATGTTTGAATTGATTGAGTGATTTTTCAATTAGCATAATCATTGACCTTACATGTGGAACCCATATCCCTAGTGTTTAGTATATTGAATTTCTCGATTCATCTAGACTTCTTGATACCTTAGTTACCAACCGCATCTTCCGCAAACTTCGAAGTAGCTTGACCTAGGCTATAGCTTACACCTATTCATTCCCTTGGGTTCGACCCTTGACTTACCCTATACTCGTATTAGGTTGGTCGAGTGTTTATAAATTTTCTTTGACTCTAGGAAAGGGTAGAGGACGACCTACATTTTTCCTGTGTCAAAAATGGCGCCGTTGCCGGGGACTGATATTGGTGCTTTGTTATAGTTGTTGAGTCTATTTCACCATTAATTGAAAAATACAAAAAGATTTTCTTTAAGGCTACATTTGTAGCCGTGCTACTAACCATTTCTTTTGAGATTTTATGCATAGAGCACATGGTCGTTCACTAGTGCCATTTGATCCGAAAATTGAGAGAACTATTGCAAGGTTAAGGTGTGCTAGACGATCTTTGAGCCCTAGCATTTCAAGTGAAGAAGAGCCACAACAAGAGGAACAAGCAAGGATGGGAGAAAATCCAAGGGTGGCGTTGAAAGAATTGGGGATTCCCGGTGCATATAGATTTGAGAGTGGAATTGCTCCACCTACAACACTGGCAAATGACTTTGAAATAAGGCCGTTAACGATCACTTTGATAGAGAGGCGACAATTTAGTGGGGCCAAGCATGAAATCCCGCTAAATCATCTTAAGGAGTTCGAAAAGTATTGCAATACTATCAAGGTGAATGGAATTTCCCAAGAATTCATCCGCCTCAAGCTTTTTCCCTTTTCACTCATAGAGCGTGCGTTGGAATGTCTAGAAAAGGAGGTTAAACCGAATTCTCTAAGGACATGGGATGAAGTGACCAAGGAGTTTCTATCCCGTTTCTATCCACAAAAGAAAACAGCGAAGGCTAGAGCTTTGATTCAAGGTTTCAGGCAAAAGCCTAGTGAGAGTCTCTATGAAGCATGAGAGAGATACAAAGAGTATCAAAGAGAATATCCTCACCACGGAATTCCTACCTACCAAATTATTCAAATTTTCTATGGAGGTCTTAGTCCTCAAGGAAAATTTTGTTTAGATAGAGGAGCCGGAGGTCCTATCATAAACAAAACTGAAGAGGAAGTAGTAGACATAATTGAAGACGTAGTGAGGTATTATAGAGATTGGCAAGATGGAGAAAGAGAGTCAACTAGCAAGAGTAGCTCTTCGGTGTACTCGGTTGATCATCTAAATGCAATCAACAATCTATCCTCACAAATGACAAACTTGGGGAAGGAGATGTCCGCTATCAATGTGAAGTTGGAAACTGCTACCTACCAAGTTTCAAGTCTTCCCTCCTAATCTAAGGGGAGAGGTATGTCTTCTAATTCTCAACCCCCTCCCTCTTCTAGTAACATGCCTAGTGGATGCTTGTTTTGTGATGATTGTGGATCATATGATCACGATGTTTCTAATTGCCCTCATGCATGTATGGATATTTGTGATGATTAAGATGGAAATGTGAATAAGCATGTGAACTATGTGTCAAATAATAATGATTCTAGGTTTAAGAATCAAAGAGGTCAATAGAATAGCAATTACAACAACCATGGCAATTTTAACAACTACAACAAAGGTAATAGGAACCATGGGAACCAAAATTCCCGAGGTAACTATAACAACCAAGGTTATAGTGGCCAAAATCATAACCAAAATTATGGTAACCATAATCAAGGTAGAGGTAATTGGAACAATCAAAATAAGGGAAATTTTCAAAATAATTCTCAAAAGGGTCCCCCACCCGGTTTTGCTCCCAAGACCCAAAATGATATTTCCTATGTTCAATCCTCTTCTTCTTCTCATAGAACCAATTTGGAAGAAATCATTGAAAATCAAACAAAGTTGTTGAACACTTACATGGCCGTAAGTGACAAGAAATTTAATGAAATGATGACTCATAATAAGATGCTTGAAAATTAAATTTCTCGACTTGCTAATGCTTTAAAATACCATGCTAGTCATTCTTCTTTACCTTCCCAAGGCCTAGATCCCAAGAGACCGGTCAATGCTATTGTCACAAGGAGTGGTAAGGTTCTTGAGGAGAGTTTTCCTAGGAAGAGTGAGACCAAAGAGGCCACAAAAGAGGTTTTGATAGAAGGTGAGAGAGATGGTGCATCTTTGAGTGAGGTTGACATTGAGAAGCCTAGTGAGGTGAGAGTGGAGAAAGAAATTGTGAAACCCAAGCGTCCTTATCCACAAAAATTCATGAGACACAAGTTAGATGAACAATTCGGAAGATTCATTGACATGCTCAAGCAACTTCACCTTTCTCTACCATTTACCGAAGTTGTCACCAAAATGCCCAACTACAAAAACTTCCTCAGAGACATTTTGAGCGGTAGGAGGACTTGTGATGGTGTAGAGACGGTGAACTTTACCGAGAATTGTAGTGCAATCATAATGAACAAGATGTGACCTAAGCTAAAAGACCCCGGAAACTTTTCCATCCATTGTGCCATTTACAAAATGCAAATTGAAAATGTCTTGTGTGACCTAGGAGCTAGTGTTAGCCTTATGCCATATTCGGTGTACTAAAGACTTGAGCTAGGGGAACTTTTACCTACTAACATCACTTTGCAATTGGCTGATAGGTCAATTAAGTTTCCTAAGGGTAAGGTAGAGGATGTCCCTTTGAGGGTTGGGAAATTTGTTATTCTGATGGATTTTGTGGTGCTTGAGATGGACGAAGATGCTAGCATTCCAATCATTCTAGGGAGACCATTCCTTGCTACTTTGGGTGCTATGATAGATGTGAAAAGTGCTAAAATATCACTCAAAGTAGGGGATGAGGTGATAGAATTTGACTTGAATGATAGTATGAAGTATTCAAGTTCTTCTTTAGAAAATTGCATGTTGATTTATTCTCTTGATCATGTTGTGTCTTCTATACACGAGCAATTGCTCACTTCTAACAATGCTCTTGAGAATGTTTTGTTGAATAAGGAAAAGATAGGTGCTCCTAGCAAGGAGATGGCTTTGTATGAAGATGTGCTCAATGAAAGCCTTGAGGATGTTGAAGAGAAAATGTGCATGAGCATTTCTAGCCAAGAAGCATTGCAAGTGGCTACATCAAAGGAAGGTAAAGGTATGCCAATGGTTGAGCTCAAACCTCTTCCATCACACCTTAGGTATGAATTCTTGGGACCCAACTCCACCTATCCCGTGATTGTTAGCTCTTCTTTGAGTGAGCGCCAAGCTCAAGAGTTGTGTGATGTTTTGAGAAAGCACCAAGGTGCTTTGGGTTATACCATTGATGACCTCAAAGGTATAAGCCTCGCCTTATGTACACATCACATAACCCTTGAGGAGGGTGCTCTACCTTCTATTGAGAAACAATGAAAGCTACATCCCCAAATAGGAGAAGTAGTGAAGAAGGAGATCACCAAACTTTTGGATGCGGGAATTATACTCCCCATCTCAAGTTCTAGGTGGGTCTCTCCCGTTTATGTTGTCCCAAAGAAGCGAGGCATGACCGTCGTCGAGAATGAGAAAGGTGAGCTCATTCCAACGAGGACGGTCACGGGATGGAGGATGTGTATAGACTATAGACGTCTAAACACGTCCACCAAGAAAGATCACTTCCCCCTTCCTTTCATTGATCAAATGCTTGAGAGACTAACGAGGCATAAGTTCTATTGTTTTCTTGATAGTTATTTGGGATTTTTCCAAATCCCTATCCACCCGGATGACCAAGAGAAAACAACTTTCACTTGTCCCTATGGAACATTTGTTTATAGGAGAATGCCGTTTGGCCTTTGTAATGCTCCCGCAACATTTCAAAGATGCGTGATGAGTATATTTGGAGATATGTTGGAGGAGGAAATGGAAGTGTTTATGGACGATTTTTCCGTAGGAGGTGTTTCATTTGAGGCATGTCTAAACCTTGAGAAATGTTTGGCAAAGTGTGAGAAGGTGAACTTGGTTTTGAATTGGGATAAGTGTCACTTCATAGTGAGGAAGGCATAGTTCTTGGCCATAAGATTTCTCACAAGGGGATAGAGGTGGACAAAGCAAAAATTGAGGTTATCGAGAAGCTTCCACCTCCGGTTAATGTGAAAGGAGTAAGAGCTTTCTTAGGACATGCCGGGTTTTATAGAAGATTCATCAAGGATTTCTCGCTCATTATATTTGATGATAAGTGTTTGGAAGCATTCAATAAGTTGAAGAGGGCTCTAATCTCTACTCCTATTGTTCAAGCACCAAGATGGGATTTTCCTTTTGAGTTGATGTGCGATGCGAGTGATTCGGCAATTGGAGGTGTCTTGGGTCAAAGAGTGGAAAAGAAGCTACATGTGATCTATTATATGTCCAAGACTCTAAATGGTGCTCAAAGGAACTACACCACAACGGAAAAGGAGTTTTTGGCTATCGTTCATGCTTTTGAAAAGTTCCGTTGTTATTTGTTAGGCTCCAAGACCATTGTCTTCACGGATCATGCTGCTCTCAAGTACCTTTTTGCCAAGAAAGAATCCAAGCCTAGGTTGATCCGGTGGGTGCTCGAAGTTCAAACTTTTGATATTGAGATTAGGGATAAGAGAGGAGCGGAAAATGTTGTGGTGGATCATCTCTCTCGTCTTAAAGATTCTCAAATTCATGATGATGGTTCTCCAATTGAGGATAGGATGCTTGATGACTTCTTATATGCTATTGAGGCAAAGGAGCTCCCATGGTTTGCCGACTTAGTGAACTTTCTTGCATGTGGGGTGTTTCCACCTTCCTTTTCTAAGAATAAACAAAAGAAGCTCAAAAGAGAGACAAGACACTATGTTTGGGATGATTCCATCTTATGCAAACGAGGAGTCGATGGCTTACTTAGGCGCTGTGTTCCAAATGAAGAGGGGCCTAGTGTTTTGAAGATGTGCCACTCGGATCCGAGTGGTGGCCATATGGGTGTTTCTAAAACCGCCACCAAGATTCTTCAAAGCAGTTTATGGTGGCCGCATCTCTTCAAGGATTCATGGGGTTTTGTTAACACATGCGACCGTTGTCAACGAGTTGGGAATATCTCCAAGCGAAATGAGATGCCTCAAAAACCTATTCTTGAATTGGAGGTATTTGATGTATGGGGAATTGATTTTATGGGACCATTTCCCTAATCTTTTGGGAATCAATACATTCTTGTGGCGGTGATTACGTGTCTAAATGGGTTGAGGCCATTGCTTCCCCAACTAATGACCACAAGGTGGTAATGAAGTTGTTCAAGAAGATCATTTTTCTAAGGTTTGGTGTACCAAAGGTGGTGATAAGCGATAATGGTTCTCATTTTGTTCACAATGCCTTTCAAAAGATGTTGTGAAAGCATGGAGTTCATCAACAATTTGGCCTTCCATATCATCCTCAAACAAGCGGCCAAGTTGAGGTTTCCAATCGTCAAATCAAGTTAATCCTTGAAAAGACGGTTGCAAGAAATAGGAAGGATTGGTCTGACAAGTTGGATGATGCTCTTTGGGCTTATAGAACGGCTTTTAAGACACCTGTAGCTACCACTCCATACCTCTTAGTCTATGGCAAATCATGCCATCTCCCGGTAGAACTCGAACACCGTGCTTTGTGGGCAATCAAGAAGATAAATTTTGATTTGGCAAGTGCGGGGGAGAAAAGGTGGTTAGATCTTCATGAGCTAGAGGAGCTTCGATTTGATGCTTATGATTGTGCTAGTGTTTACAAAGCTCGTTCCAAGGAAACTCATGATAAGCTTATTGAGAAGAAAGAGTTTTGTTTTGGTGATGAAGTTCTTCTCTACAATTCGAAAATGAAGTTGTTTCCAGGAAAACTCATGTCAAGATGGAGCAGTCCTTACTTGGTTAAGAATGTCTTTCCTAGTGGTGTTGTAGAGGTTTCAATGATGGACTCTTCATCTCCATTTAAGGTCAATGGCCATCGACTCAAGAAGTATTTCGATGGTGCCTTTGCTAGCCTTATTCACATATTGCTTCTCCGACAACCACCTTAATAGGTGGAGAACGTCGAGCTATGACGTTAAACAAGCGCTTCCCGGGAGGCAACCCGGTTTTCTAACCCTTTTCTTTTGATTTTTCAATTCTCTATATTTCATTTATTTTTGAGAACTTTTCTTATTTTTCTTTGTTTTCTTGATTTTAGGTACCATGAGATTGGATCGATGAAAATTTCCAACAATTTCGGTGCTAATTCAAGGTTTCATGAGGTTTGGTTAAGCTTAGGTGAAGGAGTTCATAGGGTTACATGCTATCGTGTTTGAGTTTTCATGACATTTTATTTTTGATCGAGAGATTTTCGAACTATTTTTTGTGTGTGATTTTTAAGCGCTTGATCATGGCGTTTGTTATCGCCGATGAGAGCGCAAGCATGAGAGTATGTTCATGAGCGGAATTTTCTTGTTTGGTGCACACGCATCATAGGCTGCGCGCGTGCACCACAGGGGTCAGATTTTTGGCTTTGTTTTGGTAATTCTCAAGCAATTTTAGCCCCCCCAAGACCCTACCTGGTGCGCACGCACCACCTGGCTGCGCGCACGCACCAGGTAGGCCATCGTTTGTGGCTTGTGTTGCAACCCCAAGCACGCAAAGCAGCCCAGCCCCTGCCGAAGCTGGTGCGCACGCACCAACCTAGCTGTGCGCACGCACCAGCAACAATAGCAGCACCCCCCTATTTCGTGCCCTCTTCTCCCTAGTTCACCCCTTATTCACTCCTTTCTCTTTCCCCGACTTCCCCTTCATTCCTCTACTCTCATATTTCTCATCAAACCCTTCCTATTCCTTTGCAAATTCAAGAAAATTCATCCTTTTCTTTTCAAAACATCACAAAATTACATTAACCACAATCAAATATTTCAAAAATAAAAAAAAACAAGTGCTGAAATTTTGAAAATTTGGAGCTATATTTGAATTTTTGAGGGTTTGTGTTGGTGCTTAGAGCTTGTCTTAGGGTGTTCTATTTATTCTATATTCTTCATTTATGCAAGTTTCAAGTGATTAAAAGCTTCATTGAGGTATAATTTCTCACTTTCTAGTCATCTTCTTCCTCATTTTGAAGCTTGAAACTCTTGTTTTTGCTTTCATGGTAGAATTCCATTGTTGGTTCTTTTAGCTTGTAATTTGTGTTGAATAATGTTATTGGATGTTAAATTGAAGCTTTTTCATGATGAATTTGTATACCTTGCTTGAATCCTTGATTCACCATTGTTGGTCATTTTCTCTCTCATGGGTTTTCTATATGATAGCTTCATTTCTTTGATAATTCAATGTTTTGGGATTAATTTGCTCATAATGATTCATGATTTGGTCTCTTGTGTCCAATTTTGACTTCACTTCATAACTAGTTGTTTCAAACTTATGTTTCAATATTCAAGGCATAGTTCATGTGTGACCATTTCTTATTTCATTTTTGAAAAAATAATGTTTGTGCTTGACTTTAGAGCAATTTCTTTTGAATCTTCTTGAACAATGATAATTGTAAATGAATTGCTCATGAATTGCTTTGCTTCTTGTAGATGGCCCCTATCCGTCATAAGAAGCCGTGCTAGAACAAGTTCAACCAAAGCTAGGCACGTTGTTCCACCTCCTCCCAAGGTGGTAGAGACATACGACATTGAATTCTCTAAGGAATTACATTGGGATCGGTTAAAGCAACTATCCAAGCGGAAGCTCAAGTCAACAAGAATCAAACAACAACCAAGCTACTGGGAATTGATGATGACGTTCGCTACCTAGCCAAGAACCTCGGTCTCTTAGAGTTCTTGGATTTGAGCGCCCCTACCTTTGCTAGGGTGACATATGAGTTTCTATCATCCCTTGAAGTGGTCCGAGAGTCAAGTGGTGACTCTTCAAGAACTTTTACCTTTCAACTTTTCAACAATGATCATCAGTTTTCAGAGTCACAACTTTGTTCCTACTTCCGGTTTCCTTGGGTCGTCGATGAAGACCATCTTGTCTATCCGGCCAATGGTAAAATGACTAGCGACCATGAATATGATGAACTCAAGTGGCGGCGGCGTATCTCTGATGAAAGGAAATATGAGCCTCAAACTTCCAAGTCCGCATCGATCATTCATCCGGCTATGAGATACTTTAATCGTATTCTCACATATGCCCTACGTTCTAAGGACTCTTTGGGAGCCATTTCCTGTGAGGAGCTTTGTTGGCTGTGGATTGCCGACCAAGAGTCATATGAGATCAAGCTTGTAGATTTTACTCAACATTTGATCAACCGATTTCTAGACATCCGAGATGGTGTTTCTCTTTCGTGGAGCATCCAAATTGGAGGCATGATCTCTATCCTTGCTCTTTGCCTCAATGATTCATATAAAGATTTGATGTGCAAGCTCCCTCCGATAGTCGACCCTCGGGAGAGGACGCCTTCTTATTTCCTGAATGTTTATGCTCTTGTGAACCAAAAATTCTTTGATCGTACTAAGAAGCATAATATTTTCATATAGAAGGTGTCTCGAGTGAAGGATTGGTTCTTGGTTCCGAGTAAGGAGGCTACAAACCGTAAGACAAAGACGGATTCTTTGACTTAGAGACCTCAAAGATGCAACATCGACCCCTCTCTTCGGAAGAAGACTAATCATACAAGAACCGCCTCCAATGATGCTCTCTCGACGGATTTCCAAGCTTTACCCCCGGTTGAACGGGGAGGTACTCCTATCCCTCCTTCTACTTCTTCTTTTACATTTGATTTATCTACTATTCATGCCAAATTAGATCGTCTTGTTTTCCATGCCTTTGGGGTGGGATTCTTTTCTTGGCTATGATTTCCATGCTAATCAATTGTATGACTATCATGTGAGCAGGGGGGAGATTGAACCTTACTTGAACTACCCATACCTCCCGGTCCAACAAGGACCTATCTCTCAATGGGAACCCTTTGACCCTACCGTGAGTCCTAGACCTTGTTACCCCTACTAAGAGGGCCCTCATATCCCTCCTAGTGCTATCATGGGCACCACCCCGGCCACTTACGACTATAAGCGGCCCGGTGGATGCGATTATACATATGATCTCGCGAACCTTTTGCCTTTCCCGAACCCCGAGACTTTTGGTAGGTGGGTGTAGACACCCAAATGTGTCTCCCCAAAACCAAACCCAGTGATGAATACCTTTCACGTCATTTGATTATCGAACGAAGTGAAGGTGTGGAAAGTCTAGTGATGAGGATGTTTTTATTAAAATATTTCTCTTTCTGTTTTCAAAAATATTTCTTTTCTTACTCTATTTATATAAAAATAGCCAATCCAATTTGGTTTGGTCCGTGATGAGGGTCCAATAATAGTGTAGTTGGATTGGGCTTGAAAAGAGCTTTCCAATGATATATTATAAGCCTAATTCCGATGAATTATGAAGAAGTTATGGATTAAGTTAAATTAGGCCCAATGATTTTAAATGTGGCCCAATGATCTAGAGGATGGCCTATTAATTATTATTCCTAAAGTAATTAGGATTGATTTTGATCTTCTAGGAATATCTAGAGGGTTCTCTTTAATTCTAATAAGATTAGGGTTGATAATTATATTTTAAAGAGTTTTATTTTGATTAAAAATATATTAAAATCTGATTTTAAATCTGCTTGGATGTAGAATTACCTGTAACCTGTTTAAAAGCTGATTCCGCATGTAAAAGCACGTTGTACTTTTGAACCAGCGCGAGACGACAGAGTCGTTGCCTGGCGCAGACTTTCGTCGCTTGGCGCTGACCTTCCGAATAAAATAGGGTTTAATAATAGTATTTTATTCCGAATATGATTTTCTTTGATCCCATGCTATTTTTCTTATAAATAGGGGTCGAATTTCCTTATTTTGAATCATCAATTACCTATCATCTACTATTGACAACAATCACCAATCATCTATCTCTTTCTTTCTCTAAAAGCTAGAAGCTTCTTCTCTCTATTCTTTTTCTAAACCTTCCCTTTTGCAAAAATTCCTCATACATTAGCTCTAGACACACCTAGCCAAGTTCGAAGTTGCCTTCGCCCTAGATGTGAAAGGTTGATAATTTCTGAGGGTTTGGTCCCAAATTCCTATTTCAATTATTTAATTTAATTATTTTGTTTTATTATTTTCCTTGAAGTTACTAATGTGTGTATTTTGTTATTAGAAAGAGGTACGAGGCATCGAAGTAAGTACTTTAATTGTTTTATCGATATTTTGATATAGAAATAATGCTTAGATTATTTTGTTGATTCCTAGTATCATGTTAGGATGTTATATTGCTTCCTGGTATCTTGTTTAGTGTTAACTAATATTTCTGATATTATTATGATGCTTCCTATTTCTTTCCTAATATCATGTTAGTATCATGTTAGGAATAAAGCTTTGATTTTTAATGTTTAGTGACATGCTAAGGTTTGTTATTAATCTTGTTAGTATCATGCCTAGGATCTTGCTAATATTATTATGCTTTATTTAGATTTTTATGATGATGATTGTTATTATTATGTTGCTTGATATTATATTATTGTTGTTATTGCTTGATCACGCCCTCTCTTGAAGGTTTAAAGGGAATTTGTACTTGTAATCACGCTTAATAAGATAATTAATAATCTTGTTTAGGCTAATATGATTATGATTCAAGTGATCGCCAATAATAGTTTTGTTTGTGCATTAATATTAAACCAACATAGATTAAACAGGTTTAGGGTTAATCTATTGGTTGTATGTTAGTCAGAAAGCGCACATGAATACGAAAAGAATAAAGTAGAGGCGTATTATTAGGGCAAGTTCAATCTCTTTTAGGTTGGATTTGTACCTTCATCCCGAATATCCATTCATGGTTCCAGACCTATGGAGTTAGCGATCTCATGGATCGTAAAGGGGTGTAACCTTCATCCTGTGAACGGTTTACAAGTTCCTAAAACTTGTTGGCGACTCTTTTACTCTAGCTTCCTTCCCTTTGGACGCCACCATGCTTAAGTGTATGATCACAGTAGGGCTCAAGTGTGGGATGGCTTGAAATATTCCCTACAGTTTTTTGGCGACTCCACTGGGGAGGATTTTTATTTTAATTCCTAAAATTTATTTTGGCAATGATTTAAAATGAGTGGATGAGACTGGAAAAGTTCTAAATATTTCATGTGCGTAATTTTGATTGACATTATTGGCATAAGCATAAAAAGGTCCATATTGGAAAGACATCGTCTGGCGACAGACGCTATTTTCTCGCGCCGAATTCTTCTAATACCGAGCCAGAATTTTACCTTCTTGTTTCGACTAGTTTTCTAGTACTGTTAACCATAACCATGGACCCTCTTTAACTAACCCATATCCCGAACTTTAGAGAACTAGAGCCATGGTTTGGTTGCAAACCCATCACATCATATTTTGACTATTTGACTACTTGTGCATTATTTGTTGTGCATATTTTATGTGTTTCCCCTAACCGCTTGTTTGACTTGTGAATAAGTTAAATAAATTAATTAATGACTAAAAGACTTTGCTAATTTAATTAATTAATTAATCATAAATGATTAAAGTCTAATAAATCGATCAAACTTGACTTAGTACGACTTTTAGGCTTGTCCATATAGAGCAAAATACTCGAAACAGTCCCAGATCGATGTTCCAGAATGGCGCAGAGATTTAGACTGTGGCGCCACGCGCTAGAGATTAGCGCCAGGCGACGATCCCATCGTCTGGCGCTGACCCTTAGCGCCTGGCGACAGTTCTGTTGTCTGACGACAACCTGTATTTTTGCTCGAGTCTTCACGACGAGTCTGATTAATCAATTTGCTAAAATAGTTTGATCGTTTTGTAAATGGCAGTAATCATGTACAGTCCTTAATTGAGTCTAGGCACATAGTCCCATGGTCTTACAAAAGAGTCAAAGTATGTCACTCACATTCACTATTAAAGCACACACATTTTGACCATGTCTAGTGAGTCTTGTATGCGCGTATTTTCCGTCATTTTTTTAGGGGGGTAAGTTGGATATTTATCCTCCAATTAAATCATACTTGTTTAAACCCTTACTCGATCCTCAAAAATACACCCTGTTTTTTTGCTATCCTAAAAAATACACCCTATTTTTTGCTTTTTTGTTTTTAAAATCAATAAAGTCAAAGTCAAATTCGAGTCAAGTCATTAACACAAATAAATGGTTTAATTTACAGCCGCTTGGTCAAGAAAGGAAGGGCGGTTAATCAATGATAACACATTTGTTCAAATACTCCTTTTTGACAAACCCATCACTCGGAAAAGAAAAGCTAAGAGGATCATGGCATCTCAAGAAGAAGTTAATGAACTCAAAAAGGATGTAGCCAACCTAACTGAATTGATGAAGAGTATAGCTCTTCAAGTCAATGACCCTGCGAGGCAAGAACAAATGGAGCTCATGCAAGAAAGCTTGAGCAAAATATCCAATGACTATAGATTCCAGGGCATTAGCCCACAAGGGGTCTCAATGGACAAGGAACTTCTTCCGCAGAAGTTCAATGCCAGTGACATCCCTAGGTTCAAGGCAACAGATAATCCTTACTTCCACTTAACAGCGTTCGAGACAATAATGAACATTAAGGGGATAGATAAGAAAATTTTTCATACATTGTTTTCTTTATCACTCGAAACCGTTTGTCAACAATGGTTCTTTTCTCTTGACAAGGAGAAAACCTCTACTTGGGATGCCATTGTAAATGCTTTTATTGATAGGTACAAGTGTAATATTCAAGTTGAAACTGATAATAGGGAACTTGAGATACTTAAACAAAAATAGAATGAAGGTTTTACTTCTTTCTTTAATAAGTGGAGGGAAACCTCTGCTAAGATGATTGAGGTACCGACTGAAAAGGAATCTGTGAGATTGTTCATAAAGAATCTCCAGGAAAAATATTATAAACATCTCAAGTATCAAAGCAACTTGAATACCTTTAAGGCCGTCTATGACATTGGGATTAATATTGAAGACGACCTTGCAAAGCAAAAAGTGCTAACACTAACTCCAACAGTGGCTGGAAAGGAAAGAAGAACGACAATCCTTCTTCTTCCAAAACCACCCACTCAAACAATGTTAGCACCTTTAATTTGAATGAAGTCCTCGCTATGAACAATCAAGGACAAAGAAACCATTTAGGAGAAACTTTACTCCTATAGGTATGAATTATGACACCGCATTTGACCGTCTTCATACTAAAGGTCTTATAACTCCTATCGGACCATTTGGGGATCCACCAGTCGAAAAAAGAACGGCCAATTGGAACCCCAATGCACACAGCAAGTACCATCAAGGCAGGGGCCATCTTACTGAGAATTGCTGGAAGCTAAAGGAAGCTATCCAGGACTTGATTAACAACAATAAACTCCCAGTGCCTCCTGCAAGCAAGAAGCCAAGCATCAACAGTGCACCACTTTCTGACTCCTTGGCTATCTCTGATGAAGAAAGTTGTGTTGATCCCTCATCTTTAATCAAACCAGGCAAAGAAACTCATGCCGTTGAAGAAGAAGAAGAAGTATTCTTCGACGCCATGAGTGAACCGTCCCTAATGCAACAACCGCCCACTAAGGAAGATATATTGCTTCTCGTATATTCGGTAGAGAAATTGGTAGGCATGTGTAGAAGAATTCTTGAACGCGCAGAACAAGAACAAAATAAACATGTCAATAAAGAAGTAACACCTATAAAGACTACTACCAAGAAACCATTCTCTCTTCAAGTAATCGAAACATCCAAAAGGAGCCATAAGTCTTACACTCCAATTGGGACAACCTATGCGAATATGTTCAAAATGCTCTCCGAGAGTGGCAAGATTAAACCTCTCGAACCGAGACCATTTGAATCACTAAAGAGGATGGATAGGTTCTACTGTCCATATCATCAGTCAGGGGGACATACAATAGAACACTATTTTAAATTTAAGGATTTAATTCAGAAAATGATTAATAATAAAAAGATAGTCCAAATTCTACAAGAAAAAGATGCTACCATTAATGGAGTTTGGGATAGTGACAATGAGGATGTCTACCTTAAGAATATGGAAAAGACCCCACTCTCAACAATATATCCAGTGGACGACATTTGGGATGAAGAAGATTCACCCATAGATGTTCTCACAAGATCCGGGAGAATGCAACCTCCCATTACTGTGCAACAACCAGTTCCTACCACTCAGCAAGTTCCCATACCCATTATAGAAAACAACGATGTTGTCAAGCAATTAAAGAAGAATAAAGTTGATATGAATGTATGGAAATTCTTAGCAACATCCCATCAACAAAGATTAGCAGTGATGAATGCTTTGGACAAAATAGGAATAGATTCTGAAACCACTCTTGAGGGGTTGGCTAACTTTCTCACGAGTGATCTTCCTAGTCCTATTAATTTGATCACCTTTTCTGACAGGGACCTACCTCCAGAGGGAGATAAACATAACAAAGCACTAAACCTCATAGTAATCTGCAAGCGGATGAATGTCCCAATGACTCTTGTAGACAATGGATCAACGACTAACGTCTGTCCACTCCGAATTGCGAGAATGTTAGGGATAAGAGATGAAGATTTGTCTCCGTCTACACAGGGAATAAGAGCCTATGACAACACTCGCTGCCAAGCTCTTGGGACTATGACCATGAATGTAACGGCAGGTGTCATAGAACATAGGCGTCGCTCGAAGTGCGCCTACGTTAAAGCATGTTGTGAATATGCTTGGCACTCATAGGAAGTGGGAATTGACATATACGATTAGGGACAAGGAAAGTAGGGAGCCGCCAACAAGTTTTTAAGGAACTTGTAAACCGTTCACGGATCATAAAAGGCAACCACGAATAAGGGACAACGATAGGCAATAACGATTGACCCGTGAAGGTTACACCCTATTCATAATCCACGAGATTACTAACTCCATATGGTTCGAAACCACGAAAGGAGGATCGGGGATGATGGTAAGTGAGTCATGGAGTCACATTCGCCCGTATTGGCCTTTACTCGATTCTCGTAGTGAAAAGTGATTCCTGCGTTCTTAAAGGCATACAAACAAAGATTCAATTCGCTCAAAACTATTATTAAGCTAAATTGGTTGAATATTAATGCAGCATATAATTCTAAAATATTAGTGATCACTTCAATTAACAACAAGATTAAAAAGGAACCTAAACCGGTTGTCCAAATTATCTTATTAGGCGTGATTTTCAATTACATATTCCCTTTAAACATGAAATATGGTGATCAATAAATAATAATAGAACAAACATTAATTTTGGAAGCAATTTTAACAATAATAGCGTTAGTCAAATCGAATATAAAATAACCTAATCATGATACTAGCAATATGAATAAAAATAAGTAATTAAATTAATTAATTACTCACATTCCGCGCGCTCCTTTAAATTGCTACATCATAAATAAATTTTAAGTAACTTCAATAAAAATATAAATCAAATGAAAATTAAATTAAATAAATGCAGAGTTGATTTGGTCCAAACCCTCAGTTATTTGTACCTTTCACGCTTTGGTTTAAGGATGGAACCTCGCGTTAAGTATGGACTCCTTGGAGTGCTTAAGGGAAGAATGGTGTAATTAGGAATATAGGTTTAAGGCTTAGAATAGGAGAGAGAGAGAAGAGAATGATTTTTGGTGTAAAAGAGGGGAAGAGAGAATGATTTGATGCCCCGAACTGCAAAAAGGAGGGGGGTATTTATAGGGAAAATGAGCAGGGGGAACACACGGAACCCTAAAAAGATAAAAAACCCTAAAAATTAACACCGCGACACGGCAGAGAACACCGTGACACGGTGCCAGGCACCGTCAAACGGGGAAAAGTCCCGTGACGCGGGGAAAATTGGAGCGACGCGAGACATTTTTGACCTACGGGAAGTGAAAACGCGTGAAGGGTTTACACGGCAAAGACACGAGAAAATTCCGTGACACGGCACACGTATCGTGACGCGGAAGTGTCCACCATGTCACGGTAAAAAAAGGTGCACGGAAATTACACGGAACAGCCCCGTGTCACTAACTGGGCACCGTGACACGGGAAATTGTACTGTGACGCGATGCAAAATCCCGTGGAGCGGCAATATTCCCGTGACACGGTGGATTAAAAACATTGAAAAACGCACCGTGACACGTTGTAAATTACCGTGTCACGGTACCAGGCACCATGCCACTTCATCAGGCGCCGTGACACGGTGCTTTTATACCATGCGCGGTAATTCTAGTTTTTTACCCGTTTTTAAAATCATCATAACTTTTGATCCGTAACTCGGAATAAGACATATAATATATCATTGGAAATCTTATCAAGTCTACTTTTCAACCCAATTATAATCAGGTCAAAATGGTTTTTAGATTTTAAGATATGTTCGTTTTAGTGGAAGGGTGTCGGTTTTGGGCCGAGTTTAGTGTTTTGCTCATATCTTTTTCGTTATAGCTCGAAATTGGGCTTATGATATATGGTTGGAAAGCTTATTTCAAGGCCTATCCAAAAAAAATAATAATTGGATCAAAATTATAAGACCAAAAAATCAGTTTCTCTTGGTTTTGCGATGTGGACACGAAAAGTGGATAACAAGTTATGGTTTAGGGAAATGAGCTAGGAAATGGATTGGTTTATGAAATGTATTGGATAGAACATAGATTTAAGAACTCCAAAGATTAAATACTTAACCCTACCAATAATGACATGATTGTGAAATTAAAGGATCGCCTAGGGCATTTGGTAGCCTTAAGAAAATTCTTTGAAAGGTTAAGGAAATACAACATGAGGTTGAACCCATCCAAATGTGCTTTTGAAGTTACCTCAGGAAAACTCTTGGGATACATCATTAGCTCTAGAGGAATAGAGATAGACCCAACCAAGATCAAAGCAATCATGTCAATGCCAGCTCCTAAAACTGAGAAGCAAATTCGGGGATTCATTGGCCGGTTGCAATACATAAGTAGGTTCATATCTAAATTGACAACAATATGTGAACCAATATTCAAGAAGCTTAAAAAGAATGTGCCAGTAATATGGGACGATGAGTGTCAAAAAGCCATTGAGAAGATCAAAGCCTATCTTGCTAACCCTCCTGTATTAGCACCAGCATTCCCAGGGATCCCTCTTATGTTATACTTAACAGTCACCAAAGAGACAATGGGGGCTATGCTCGCACAAGAAGTAGAAGGAAAAGAGAACGCCATCTACTATCTGAGTAAAAAGATGCTCGAGTATGAAATACGCTATACACCACTTGAGAAATTGTGCCTCGCATTAGTGTGGACCACAACCAAGTTAAGACATTACATGCTCGTTCATACGGTCTTCGTAGTATCTCGATTGGATCCACTCAAGTATCTTTTCGAGAAATCTACACTAAATGGGCGAATATCAAGATGGATAGTAAACTTAGCCCAATTTGATGTAAGATTTATGCCCCAAAAGGCTATTAAAGGATCCGTGGTTTCAAATTTCTTGGTAGATTTTCCAATAGAAGATTCCACTCCTATACATGAGAATGATTTTCCAGACAAAGACTTGATGGTCACTGAAGATGATACGTGGACCCTCTACTTCGACAGAGCCTCAAACCAAAAGAGATGTGGCGTAGGAGTACTATTGGTATCACCAAAAGAAGAACATGTTCCAATCTCCATAAAACTAGATTTCGACGTTACCAACAACGCTGCAGAATACGAAGCATGCGTGGTAGGCCTCGAAACGGCATTGGCATTGGGAGTAAAGAAACTTCGAATTTTCGGGGACTCTTTGTTAATCATCAATCAAATTTCCAAAAGATGGAAAGTAAGGAGTGAAAGCTTGGCCCCTTACCAAACCTACCTGGAAACTCTCATAAACCAATTGGAAAAGGTAGAATACACATATCTACCTAGAGAGGAAAATCAATTTGCTGATGCCTTGGCAAGACTAGCCTCAATGGTTAGAATTCCTACGGAAATCAAGCAAATGCCCGTAACAATAGAAAAAAGGCATAAACCGGCTTATATCCAAGCAATAGAGGATGATTAAGTAACCCAAGAAGAAGAAGTAGAAGAAGAACCTTGGTATACAGACATCCTCAATTATGTCACAAACGGAGAATATCCACTCCATGCTGACAAAAGAGCAAAACGAGCCTTAAGACTTTTGGCTTCCCAATATGTGCTCATTAAAGACGATTTACACAAAAGGGTACCTAAAGGTCAAGCTCTTCTATGTGTAGGCAAAAAGAAAGCCCAAAGGGCTATGAGAATAGTCCACGAAGGGGTATGTAGAACACACGTAATTGGAAAAATGCTAGTCCGAAAGATAATGCGCGAAGGGTATTATTGGACTACCATGAATAGGGACTGTCATCAATATGTCAAAAGATGCCCCAAATGCCAAATATATGCTAACTTGCAACATGTTCATCCGTCTCTCTTCTACATCTATACATCACCAGGGCCATTCTCAACATGGGGAATATATATTATTGGAAGAATTACTCCTCCAGGAACAGGAGGCCATGAATACATACTAGTAGAAATTGATTACTTTACTAAATGGGTTGAAGCAAAATCATATGCTAAACTCACTGCAAAACATGTAGCACTCTTTATCGAAAGAAACATTATTTGTCGATATGGAGTCCCACATGAAATGATAAGTGACAATGGAACTCACTTTCAAGAAGAATGTGAAGAATTGTTACAAAGGTATGGCATTAAACACCATCATTCTTCTCCATACAGACCTCAAGCAAATGGTGCAGTTGAGGTAGCTAATAAAAATTTAAAGACGATCATTGAGAAGAACAGAAAATTACAAAGATTGTCCTGACAAACTCCACTTCGCTCTGTGGGGTTATCGCACGTCAATTCGGTCATCAACAGCGAGTACGCCATTTTCCTTAGTCTATGGAATGGATGCCGTACAATCTGTAGAGCTAGAAATACCTTCTCTACGCATCACGTTAGAAAGTAAACTCAATGAAGTAGAATAGACTAGAGCGAGATATGAAGAGCTAATTCTACTTGATGAAAAGCGACTAGAGGTCTACATCATACTCAATGCTATCAAACTCGCATGGCTAGACACTTCAACAAGAAAGTCTAGACAAGAAATATTAAAGTAGGAGACTTGGTGTTAAAAGCATTAAGGAAAAATGTTTTAGACCCAAGAGGCAAGTTTAGACCCAATTGGACTGGGCGATATATTGTCAAAACTATCCTATCAGGAGAAGCTGCAAGACTGACTGATATGGACGGCAATGAGTTCTCAAACATGACAAATCTTGACCAACTGAAGAAGTACTACCCATGATTACTTGAGTAGGACACTCAAGAGAGCTACATTCGGCCTAATTCCATAGGAAAGGATACGTAGGCAACCCTTATAGGGTGCGACCACTTTAATATTTACAAACCTCGCATTCCAGCAAATCAACTCAGAGCAATTAGCGTGAAAAATTGCAAACGCATCCCAGAAAAGTTGTCGCCTGACAGATGTTAGCGTCGGCCGACGAACAGCAACGTCTGGCGACGAGGTCAGCGCCAGGCGATGAACACCAGCGTTTGGTGATAGATTTAAATTGCGACGCCAATTTTTCTGCGTTAAACTGGGGGAATTTTAGTGTATTTTGGAAATTTTCGACTTCCGTACTCGAATATTTTAAAAAAAAAGTAAAAAAATAATTAAGTGTTTTCATTGCTTTAATGGAGATTATGATGTAAATGTTGATTTAATTTAAAAAGCTAAAAATTGCATTAATAAAATAAAGTAAAATACATTATTGATGGAATTTAAATGAAAGCTTAAAAATTAAATTAACTTAAAAATTAAATTTGTCTAATAAGTTGAAAGTAAAGCAATACTCTATTCTTTCTTCTTTTTCTTTGCTCTCTTCAATTTCTTTTCAGCTTCTTCTTCCTCATCCATTACTTTTGCTAGCAAGCATCCTTTAGAGGATCTGCATTCAATTTTGGCGTTAATAGTTTCTCCCTTAGCCATTACACCATGTTTCTTATCTACCCATATCTTCTTTTCTGTAGAGTCGGCCTTCCTTTTCTCTTTGCCTTTAGTAGTGTCTTTATTTTTAGGCATCATTGGAGTTTTAAATTCAACTTTTCCGCCTAAGCGTTCCTTAAGAGGAGCTATCTTGTCTCCGAGACGTTTCTTCACATTGGTTTTATTTTGATCTTTCTTTTGTCCTTTTTAGGCCTATCAAGTAGCCAAAGCTTCACATCCTTAGACAAAGAAGGAGGAACCTTTTGGGTGATAATTTCCCATAAAGGCCTAGCACTCCAATAAGCATCAAACCTCTCTACTTCTTGTGACACAGGAAATTCATAAGGACGACGAAGGTCTCTAGAAGGAATGGTTTGAGCAAGGCCATATTCCCTTTTTACCCTGCAGGGGTAATAAAAAGTCAATTGGATAAGCTTGGAAGACTACAGAAGGGTTGCTTGTTGACACCAACCATCTTCTCAATTCTCCAACAAGGGATGATCCATTTGATAGCAAAATCACAAGAAGCGAATATTTTACTCCACTCTCGGTGACCCATCTTTATGGAAAAACGTTTCTTTCACCTAACAAAACAGTTTGGTGTATATTTTTCAATATTGTCAGGAGGACTAATTAATTCTAGCCTCTCCATTAGCCACATCTGCAAAAAATTCAATGCAAGTAATTAGTATTACTATACAAAAATATATATTTTTGATTTCCGTAATTAAGAATATTATTTTTCTACCTGTAATAAAATTGGAGATCCTCGAATGGGTGCTTTTGGATTTTTCTTTAATTCATCTAAACTAAGCATAGTCTCTCCCACAATTAATGGTATTGGATTCCTCCCTGATTCAATTTATTCCATGACAGACACTAAAATTGCTTAACCCTCACGGTTATTTCCATTAGTGAGGAGATATTGGCTAAACATGCAAAAGAGAAAAGCTCTCCTCCTATAAACATGAAAAGAATCAAAATATGGTCTATCAAAGTAGTGGTGTGCAAATTCTTTCAGATTTACTACAGTTCCATCTACAATATTTGTTAGATCCCTGTCTTTAAGATTAAAGAAACGCTCAAAATCTTTATAATAATATTCACTCATATTAGGGATTACTGCAAGATCCATGGAAGGAAAGCCTAGAATAGCACTAAATTCTTCCGGTAAAGGACTAATTTCATCATAGCCTAATCTAAAGCAATGAGTATTTGGATCCAGTATTTTAAGGCGGTATGAATAAATACCTCCCAGATGAAAAAAATCAAGCTCTTTTCTCTCCCTAGCAGTCAAAGATCGGCACCACTCATGAGTAAAATCAATAAAACTTTTAGACATGATTGCTTAAAGAGAATTAAAGCTATAAATATTATTTTAACCTGTTCGAAATATACAAAATTCGGCAAATTTGGGGGCTATTTATGCACAAAACTGGTATAGTTTATTTTCCGAAAGGATTTGGAGAAAAAAAGTGCGTCGCCAGACGACAAGGACAGCGCCTGGCGACAAGGACTGTCGCCTGGCAACAAGATCAGCGTTTGGTGACGACATCAGCGTTTGGCGACAGAGAGTCGGTTAGACGACAGCTTTCTCGCGTCATGCAAATCATATTGTTTTTTTTATTACAACTCGATTTTGTGCATTGACTTTACGCTTTTATCCCTTTCAAACACTTTTCGACTAATTTAAGCTTAATTAATTTTAGGCTTATGGTAGTCAAAATTTTATTTTTCATTTTTCTTTTTGGGGGAAATTTTTTGCGCAAAAATTAGTCACCATTTTTTCACACTCACATGCACATAAAATAAAAAATAAAATAAACATAATAAATTTGTATATACAATATAGAAGTCATATAATACAAACTAGCAAAGTCCTACAAAGTCAAATAAAAATCAATACAGGTACTGCTACGGTGCCGGAGGACGCAAATGGGGAGGAGTTCCCAAAGCATCAAAAAACAATGCAGATCGTGGGGTATGCTCCTCCCTAGCTCCAAGGTCACCCTGACGTTGAATTGCTAACGGCTGAGGCTGCTGTGGCTGATGCGGCGATGAGCCAACCTTGTACATCCCACCACCCCCTATAGGAGCCGATGTTACACCTCCTTGGCCTGTCGGCCTAACAGGTGCACCCTTAGACGAAGAGCCTGAACCCTCCGATCTCTCAGTAGGAGCCGTCTCCGACCGGCCACCCTCGCCTCTGTAAGAGGTACGACGACGTCTCGAGCCAGACCCGGATCTCTCTCTACTAGCCTTGGGTCTCGTTCGAGTATGTGGCGGAGGAATAGGCTACCCTTACAAGAATAAATCAAGTCAGATGCAAAAATAAACAAATAAAACATGTGATAAGGATAAGAGAAATACCTCTGTAGGAGGCTCGATCCCTCAATCTCACCAGCTGGTAACAAAAGGCGTCCAAACCCCTCGCCATCCTCGTAACTACCTCGCGAGAGAACTGTCAAGAGACAATTTAGTAACAATCAAAGACATATGTACAAGTAAAAGGCAAATAAATGACTCACCCAAGTCTGATGTCGGGGAATAGACTACTCTATGAAACGATGTTCTAGTGGAGCCAGTTGAATCATCTCCTCGACCGGGCCATACATCCCCTAATAGGTGATGGATACCGGGGGAGGAACGAACTCTGCATGAGTGTCCTGGCAAAACAACTTGAAATTGTTAATGTCTACTTGGGGACTATACAAGGGACAAATGCACAAGGTAAAAATACCTCCTCTGCTCCCTCTAGCAGGGCAGGTGGTGGAGCCAAGAGCGCCTGTAGTGCCTCTGTATAGCATAGCTCCGGACGAGCGTGAGTCCGCTAAGGTGTGCCCTCTGGCGCCCCACTCGCCAAGGTCCTCAACCTCTCCTTATCGAATATATGCCGAGGAGGGCGAGCTGGAACAACAAAAGCCTCCAAGGAGTGCTGAATAGCCACTCTCTCGCCTAGATAGACCGCAGCATCATACATCCCCTGGAAGTACCGATGCTGAGTGGCGTATTACGCAACAAGCGCAGGAATGTCAAAATCGGCCCACGGCCGAAATACTACGGCCGGCTCCTACAAAATGCATGCTCATAAGATAAAATCCTACTAAAGGTATAAGAAGGCAATTATTTGAGGAACATACCGAGAGGATCAACTCTCGAATGCGCCTAGTAGTAGCCTGGTCATTGAGATGGCCTCCCAAACAGGCAGCAACGGGAAGCTCACGAGGTTAAGGTCTCGCCGGCGCAAGAGACGGAAAGTACTCGTAGAACCAGATCTACGGGGATAAAGAAGTGTCAATAAATGCTAATGCAGATCTAGAGCTAACTTTAGTAAGGGAAATAAAGTATACCTCTACGAGTCTCCAAAAGCGCGATATCTCCCTCGAAGGAACTATGACGATTGTAAAGTCGCAGTCCGACTAGTAAGTCCGCGTAGGCCAGGCTGGCCCAATCATATGACCCGACCGTAGGAAGGTCGCGAAGAGCAGGTAGGTAGTAGAGTAGCACTCGACTACCTCTGTAAGGTGAAAAGGTCCCTGACAACAGGATGAGTGCGAAGATGCGCACCCGCTGCTCTGGGGTGGTCGCATTGTCCTAAAAGGCCGCCGTAAGCGTGGTCCGGCGAAAGCATCTAGTGCTAAGCTGCGTCGGATCAGCCTCAGCACGAGCCCGAATTGTGATAGGGCCTAACAGCTCCAGCACATCTGGAGAAAAGACAGAGATCTCGCTATCGAAAGGAAGCGGGATCGAAGTGAACTCCAATCCCGTGACAAGACAGAAGTCAGTATGGGTAATAGTCATCTTACCCCAGGGAAAATGGAAGGTGTTGGTGGTGTCACGAAAGAACTCCACCGAAGCTCGGATTACGTAGTGGCTCTGTCCGAAAGAATGCATAGCCTGAGTGGCTCGCAACAGAGGTGTCAAGCCACATGACTCCCATAGAAGGCGCAGACCGTTATGGTCGCGGAAGTATGTATCTTATAAAGAGCCGACGGTCGTGTTGCCAGAACCATGGCTACGGACTCACCCGCTGTGAATCCCTCGACGAACGCGCTCTGAAATGTGAAACTCAGGCGCGAAATATAGAGTGCGCTCGTCCCACTCTGGAAATCTCCTTAGAGATGAAGAGGTCCCTACACCGGCGTCAACGGGATCGTCCTTCCGATGAGCCTCCCTAGAACGAGAACTCGAACCTCGTCGTCTAGCCATGCTATGTTATGCAAAATAACAGAAAATGAAGGTTCTATAGTATCTAAGGTTCGCCTAGCCACATGATACTATGTTTGCAAAAAAACAGAGTACGTAGTACTAAAATAGAGCATGATTTCAATTCAAGCATAAATGGCAATTTTCAGAAATCAAATAATTTCTTGCAATACTATGGCAAGTATTGTGACAAATTTTGACAAGAATGGCTAGCAAAAACACGAAGAACAAGTCACATTGTTCTCACGAACTCAAGGAGTTCAACAATGGCAATTTGCTCATTTCTTCACCAAACTGAGTAAAAGAAGTCTCAAAATGCTCTAAACATGATATATAAACATAATCAAGCAATTTCAAGGCATAAAATTCAACGAACGAAGCAAATTAAGCATAATTGGGTTCAATTTTTTCGAATACCCGCGCATAAACATCTCCGAATTCAGAAAAAACCGAGATAAGTTTGAGAAAAACTTACATGGATCGGGAAAATAGATGAGATAAGCTTTGATTTGCAACAAGTTTGAGCGAATTTGGTGGACAAACGAGTAAGAACGCCCAATTTGAAGTCTCGAACGCAAATGAACAATAGCAGCAACAGTCACGGCAAATGAAGAAGAAAGGGGTTTTATTTCGAAAACCCGACATCAGCTCCAGAAGACGAGTTCGTCGCCAGGCGTTGACCTTTGTCGCCTGGCAACAGAGCTAAAACCTGGCGACAGTGTGTTCCAGTGTGCGCTGGTGCGGCGACAGGATATGTGGCCCTCGTAAATGACTATGCGGACCTTATGCAGAAATTTTGGGTTCCTTGGTACGCCAGTTAGCCCATATAAGCAATTTGACATGATTAAGTAATCGGCTCGATTACAATCACAGTAGGTGATCGACCTAATAAAAGATCGTCTCACTTAGCTTAAAGCGCCTAAACATTGGCTCATCGCAAGCACTGACATAATGGTTCACAAGCAGCAAAATGCGCCGACATACTGGCATCGCGGTAATTTCACCAAACATCACAGCAACAAAGTTCAAGCGAGCTTTAAGGATCGACAAGTGTTGGTCTTCGGTAATTTTCTTCGGAATATTATCGCAACAACTGAGGATGACTTCAAGTGAAGTTATCTTCGACGGCGTTCCCTAGGATGTGGAAGGTTGTCAGAAATAGGAGGTGATTTCAAGCGAAGTTATCTTCGATCATATTCCCTAGGATGTGAAAGATGGTCATAAAAACATCGAAAATTGAAGGCAGTTGGAAGCGTAGCAGTCTTCAGACGGTATCCCCTAGCTTGAGGAAGATCGTCAAATAAGATCGGCTACTCTAGAGACGTGTGCTCGATGGTGCAAGATACGCGTTTCTTAACTCTTTTATCTGTTTTATCTAACGCTAGTTTGCAGGTATCGACTTTACAAGAATGATTTAGGATCGCTGAACGTTCTGAATCATTCTCCGTCCCTATCGCTACTTTGACTTTTGTTTTCGAAACTTGCGTTTCTCCAAACTCAGTCAAAGTGGGGGCTTCTGTAGACACCCAAATGTGTCTCCCCAAAACCAAACCCAGTGATGAATACCTTTCACGTCATTTGATTATCGAACGAAGTGAAGGTGTGGAAAGTCTAGTGATGAGGATGTTTTTATATAAAATAGCCAGTCCAATTTGGTTTGGTCCATGATAAGGGTCCAATAATAGTGTAGTTGGATTGGCTTGAAAAGAGCTTTCCAATGATATATTATAAGCCCAATTCCGATGAATTATGAGGAAGTTATGGATTAAGTTAAATTAGGCTAAATGATTTTAAATGTGGCCCGATGATCTAGAGGAGGGCCTATTAATTATTATTCCTAAAGTAATTAGGATTGATTTTGATCTTCTAGGAATATCTAGAAGGTTCTCTTTAATTCTAATAAGATTAGGATTGATAATTATATTTTGAAGAGTTTTATTTTAAATAAAAATATATTAAAATCTGATTTTAAATCTGCTTGGCTGCAGAATTACCTGTAACCTATTTAAAAGGTGATTCCGCGTGTAAAAGCACGTTGTACTTTTGAACTAGCGCGAGACGACAGAGTCGTTGCCTGGCGCGGACTTTCATCGCCTGGCGCTGACCTTCGTCGCCTGACGACAAGCGTCTGGCGCTGACTCCTGTCATTGGCGACAGGAGGTAATTTATTCTGAATATGATTTTCTTTGATCCCGTGCTATTTTTCTTATAAATAAGGGTGAGATTTTCCTGTTTTGAATCATCAATTATCTATCATCTACAATTCACAACAATCACCAATCATCTCTCTCTTTCTCTCTCTAAAAGCTAGAAGCTTCTTCTCTCTATTCTTTTTCTAAACCTTCCCTTTTGCAAAAATTCCTCATACATTAGCTCTAGACACACCTAGCCAAGTTCGAAGTTTCCTTCGCCCTAGACGTGAAAGCTTGATAATTTCTGAGGGTTTGGTCCCAAATTCCTTTTTCAATTATTTAATTTAATTGTTTTGTTTTATTATTTTCCTTGAAGTTACTAACGCGTGTATTTTGTTATTACAAAGAGGTACGAGGCATCGAAGCAAGTACTTTAATTGTTTTATTGATATTTTGATATAGAAATAATGCTTAAATTATTTTGTTGATTCCTAGTATCATGTGAGGATGTTATATTGCTTCCTGGTATCATGTTTAGGGTTAACTAATATTTCTAATATTATTATGATGCTTTCTATTTCTTTCCTAATATCATGTTAGTATCATGTTAGGAATAAAGCTTTGATTTTTATTGTTTAGTGACATGCTTGGGTTTGTTATTAATCTTGTTAGTATTATGCCTAGGATCTTGCTAATATTATTATGCTTTATTTAGATTTTTATGATGATGATTGTTATTATTATGTTGCTTGATATTATATTATTGTTGTTATTGCTTGATCACGCCCTCTCTTGAAGGTTTAAAGGGAATTTGTACTTGTAATCACGCTTAATAAGATAATTAATAATCTTGTTTAGGCTAATATGATTATGATTCAAGTGATTGCCAATAATAGTTTTGTTTGTGCATTAATATTCAACCAACATAGATTAAACAGGTTTAGGGTTAATCTATTGGTTGTATGTTAGTCAGAAAGCTCACATGAATACGAAAAGAATAAAGTAGAGGCGTATTATTAGGGCAAGTTCAATCTCTTTTAGGTTGGGTTTGTACCTTCATCCCGAATATCCATTCATGGTTCCAGACCTATGGAGTTAGCGATCTCATGGATCGTAAAGGGGTGTAACCTTCATCCTGTGAACGGTTTACAAGTTCCTAAAACTTGTTGGCGACTCGTTTACTCTAGCTTCCTTCCCTTTGGACGCCACCATGCTTAAGTGTATGATCACAGTGGGGCTCAAGTGTGGGATGACTTGAAATATTCCCTACAGTGGGGATTATCGGGAGAGCCAGTTTTAGATGATTGGTCTCATTTCTTTGAGATAGATCGTGCTAGGAGGGAGGGGAGGTTAAAGGGGAAAGCTCCTATTAAGGTGAGTGAGATGGCTAGCTTGGTTCATATCTTAGAGACCGGTGAGGGGAGTTCTCATTCTACACCTTACCATAGTGCGGAGTGAGACTATTTTGGCTACCCCCCCTTTTCTTATGTGCTTTATATGATGTTCTCTTTTGTCTATGTGTTATTAGGTTTAGAGTTTTAGGGGTAGTTCATTCTGAGCTTGGGGGTGATTTATGTTGTTTGTGTGCTTCACTGTTTCCCTCCTCGCTTTTGGAGTTCACTCTTGGTCTCTTTTGCTTTTGGTATTGATCTCTGTGTCTCTCTTGCTTCTCTGATGATGATGATGTTGTACTTCTGATTTCTCTGTCCAGTTCTTGGTATTACTGTTTGTTTCGCTGATTGCTGTCTGCTGTGAATCTCTGTTACTTTATAATTATGATTCTTGATGATGATTGTTTGATATCTTGTTTCCTGACTCTGCTTTTGTCTGATGATTCTACTTCCCGATTTCATTACTTGACCCTATTCTTGATGCTATCATATATTGCTTTTTCATTATTTGCATACAGTTTCTCTTTTATATTTTTCTTTTCTTTTGTATTGAAGTTACTAACAATTTTCTTTGTATATAGTCTATTTCATTTCTCACCTTGCTTCGTCGCTTATGCTTTGGATATTGATGCTTCATTAAGGTGCTCTTTCACTTTGTTTAATGTAGCATAGCTTCGACGCCTGGTGAGATCGTTCTGATCTTCTTTTTATTTTCTTCTCTTGGATGCTTAGTTTAGGTTTAGATTAGGAGAAGTTGAATGGTTCGAGGATGTTTGCTTTCTAACACCTTAGTGTGTTTAGGAACATTGGCGTTGTAGCCGAATGTTCACTTGTTTATCGATTGGGACTTATGTGTGTCAGCATTACTTGTTGCATTTCTACCTCTCCTTTGCTTTTCTATTTTTCATTTTATTTCTTTTTCCTCCCTTTCTATTTTCTTATGGTTTTTCTTTTTCTTTTTGTTTCCTTTTTCTATTTTCTTCTACTTTCCTTTTTACACTTTGCTTTCATACATTTTGATTTTATTCTTTCCTTTGAAAAAAAAAAGATTTTGTAAATATGAATAAAATGTTTTTGAGGCATTGCTTTTCTTTCTTAATAATTTTGCTTTTACTTTGGACTTAGTACCGCTTGAGCTTGCACATTGGCTATTATTCTTCCTAACTACAATGGTTTGCACGGTTTAAGAGTATCTTTGGTTGATTCTAGGATAGAACATGCTAAGGTAGTTGTTTAGAACTATTGGGACCTTGAAGCCGAATTCTTTTGTTTTTGAAAACTCACAATCGTTCCCCTTTGGTGAATTTGAAGCTTTTAGTGAGTTTTTGCCACATCCTTGTTAGGTTTCATAGTTTTCAAGCCTTCTACAATTACTTGAATGAGCGGCTTGGATCCTTGACTATTGCGGACCTAATCTTGAATCTTGACTCATAATTCTCAAACACGAGACCGAGCTATCTAGGGAGGACAAAGGCATCTTTTCGGGGTGGTAATTTTTCTTTTCTATGTTACTCTTCTTTATTTTTAGTTTTTGGGATTACATTTGCCTTCTTGCTAACCATTTGAGCTTTTTCCATTCTTTTCAAGCCACAACTTTAGAACTTTGAGCCTTTTGTTTCTTTTTGTTCCATTTTTGGTTTTTCTGAAGCAAATGATCATGTTCTTAGAGATTGTGGTATATGAGTTTGGATATTGGTTCTTATTTGTAAGCAAGCTTGTGTTTTGTATTTCTTGTGAATAATGGCAAGTGAATAAATGAAAAAGCCGTCCATAGTTAAAAGAGGCGAGGACATTGAATAAAATGAAAAATGAAAAATGAAAAATTGAAAATTTGAGAAAAAGCAAAGCAAACTCAAATGGCTTTGGCAAAAATTGAAAAAAAAAAAGTAAAAAATGAAAAAGTTCAAAAACATTTTGATGTAAATGTTTCTCCCTATTTTAAGCATTGAGGACAATGCTTTGTTCAAGCTTGGGGGGAAGCGTCTTACGCTTTTTGTATATATGATTGTGGTTATAGCTTTGAATAAGCTTGGGGGTGTTAGTTTGTTTTTGTTTGGTGATCACCTTGTTTTGGTGTTGAGATTTGACCAATCTTTGCTTCACAACTTAGGTGTACCTTCAAATTCTAAATTTTAAGCCTACCCTCAACCTTTTGCCTTTACGTTACAACCTTTGGGAAAGCCCTTTTGATCTAGTGGTTGAGTCATATACCGAGAGAGGGCATTATGAGTTAAAGCCTAAGGAGAGGGGACACAAAGTCAAGATGTCAAGAAAACCTCAAATCTATTATTTTTCCGGTTCCTTCGAGGAACTATAGAGATGCTCGCTAAGAGAAGATTTGAAGCCAATTGGGAAAATATGCTAAAATTGTTTTTAGATGAAAGTGAATAGTGTTTTGGTAGTTCTCTATGCTTAGCATGTCCTATGTTTCTATCAACCCTCAATATCTTAGAACGTGCTTACCATTGTTGTTTTAGAAAGTTTGATATCCTCTCGTGTTTTCATCATGTGCAAAAGTCCATTGTATAAGCACCTCTTTTCTTTTCAAGGTTTTAATTTTCTCCTTTCTCCTCTTATGCTTTGCCTCCGTTTAATAAAGAGTTATGGGTTAATCTCTTAGGAAACATTTACGAGAGCATCACTCGTTCTCTAGGGCGATCTAGGGGTGTAAATGGCTTGTCTTTAGTTGCTAAAATTGACCGTGATTCCTACGAAAGTGAGTTAGTGTACATTCTTCTATTCTCTAGTCTTTCTTGTTTCTTGCTTACCTAAATAATGTCATAATTTTCCTTTAAGATTTGATTTTGTTTTGCTCGAGGACGAGCAAAGTTTAGCTTAGGGGAATTTGATGAGTGTCATTTATGGCACTCTTAGGCTAGGTTTTCTTTATAGTTTTACTCTCGTTTTTAGTCCTTTTTGTCGTGTTTTTATATAATAATGCTTGCTTTGCGTATTTGTGTGTAAGTTTAGAGAAATGCATGTTTTTAATGGTTTTCTTGTCATTTTGTTCATTTCTCGACTATTTCTCTCGCTTCTTTGTTTCCTTAACTTGTTTTGTAGGAGTGTTGAGTTTCCCGAGGTTTGATCACCAAGGAGAAAGTTCGAGCGCATTCAAGAAAGTTGATGGAGCTAAGTTTGGGATTCCAAATATGCAATTCAAGCTAGCTCCGCAAGCTCGAGGGCCTTGGAAGCAATGCTTTGGCTTGAGGCGTTCAAGTGCTGAGAAGATAAAGGAGCTGCCCTTCTCACGAGTATCGCCTCGAGTGCCCCAGTGATATGGATGCTCGGGAGCGCGGAGATTGATCGAGCAAGCGAAGGAGGCAAGGCCACGAGCACCAAGCAGGGTTACGCGCGAGCGGCACAGGGGGTGCGTGCGCGCAGACCCACCTGTGTGCGCGTGCGGCCTGGTGGTGCGCACGCACCAGGCGCCCCGTCCCCTTCGCTCGATTCTTCTATTTATACCCTTAGACTTTTCCTTTTTAGGGGGACGAATTATTTTTGTACTTGACACTTATTTTCCAGATATAGTAGAGAGAGAAGCTTAAGATTACTTGATTGTACTTGAATTTGATCTTTGATTTCATCTTGATTTTGGATTTCTTCTTCACAACAATGAAAGTTTGTGAGATTTTTTTCCTTTGAATTTACTTTTATTGCAATTTCCTTTAATTCTTGAATGTTTGATTTGAATTTCATTCTTTGCTTTAGAATTTGTTGAGAGATTGAATTCCTTCTTGAGTAAACTTGGAATGAATATGGTTGTGATTGAATTTGTTTTGTTTTTTTCAATTTCACCATGATTAGTGAGTAGATTAGCTTCTAGGGAGAAGGGGAAGCGTGCTTGATTAATGATTTTTGCTAGTTAATGATCCTTGATTGATTGAATTGTTGTAATTAAATTGGTTGACATACTTGTGCATGTGATTAATTGGACTAGGAGTGATCAACCTATAAGATTAATCTAGATTGCATTGCAAATTTCAATGACATGAACCCTTGATTTGAGAATTGCTTTAATTAATTGAATTTGATTGTGATTTTCCTAGTTAGCCATTTATAGTGAACCCTAGCTTGGCTTATAGGAGATAGATCTTGAATTTCATTTATTGCAACTATTGTTTGTCCTTTGCAATGTTTGAATTGATTGAGTGATCTTTCAATAAGTATAATCATTGAGCTTGCATGTGGAACCTATATCCCTAGTGTTTAGTATATTGAATTTCTCGATTTATCTAGCTTTCTCGATACCGTAGTTACCAACCATATCTTTCTATAATCTTTGAAATAGCTTGATCTAGGCTATAGCTTGCACCTACTTATTCCTTTGGGTTCCACCCTTGACTTACCATATACTCGTATTAGGTTGGTCAAGTGTTTATAAATTTTGTTTGGCTCTAGGAAAGGGTAGAAAACGACCTACATTTCCCTACGTCAATAATAATAGCTTCCAAATCAATGTGTCGTATCATTGAAAACTACTTTGCAATCTAGCGTGATAATCAAGGTTAGCTACTCCTCATCAAATCAAACATATGCACAAATTCCATTAACCAATTTAATCACATTATCCAATCAATCAAAATCCCCAAATTAGCAATAGCTTATCACTCATACATGCTTCACCACATCCCTAGCAAAGGAACTACTCACTACACATAGTAAAGTTGAAAAGCATAACTAAACTAATCATCAATTTCATTATCAACATTGCAATCCAAATATAAACAATCAATCAAATAATCTAAAAAAATTCAACAATATATCAAAGATCAAACACTAAAATTGCATTAAAGAGAAAAGAATTCATATAAAACTTTGATCAATATCAAAGTGAATGAAGATCAAAATGTAGCAATCATCAACTACCAAGTTCCTCTCTCTAAAATCTAAGAATAAAGTTTCCTAATATTTTGAACTTCTCTCTCTAAAACTAGTCTAATTCTTCTTGTTCTAATCATCCTCTTTCTAAAAAGAAGAAAAATCTATATATATAGTAAAACTAACATAGGAGAAGTTAGTTAGACGTCCAAAAATAACCCTAATAGGCGCGTCCTCTCCTCATCATGCTCAGTTGCAAAGAAATGGGTACGGAACAGGAGGAGATGAACGCCCGTGCCTGGGAGCAGGGAAGCCCCGTGCGTCCGTTGATGCTTCTGTGCACTCCACTTGATGCATGTTGGGGGTGGCAGTTTTCAAAGGCCTCCACGGTGGGTTCAACACCATTTTAAGTGCCCACACAGCTTGAGAGAGCGGCCTAGAAGTCTTGGATTTTGCACTCAATAACATTTGAGCTTCAAAGGGAGAGACCGGCTTACATCTTAAGCCTTACAAATCCTGAGATAAAGCTATTGAGCTTCTAAGACATCACCGATCTCCTGAAATCAAAGAAAAGCAAACAAATAAAAGAGAAAAATCAAAATAAACCTAAGAAATGCAAGAAAATGGGAAAACAACTAAGGAAAACACAAACTAGAGAAATAATAAGTAAAACTAAAGAAAAAGAGACAAAAGTGCTATAAAAGCGATTAATATTCATCCTAAATGAGTGCCATAAATGACACTCATTAAAATCCCCCAAGCTATATTTTTGGTCGCCCTCGAGCAAAATGAAAGCAAGTAGAAATAGGATGAAAAATTTATTCAAACAAGAAAAAGGAAAGAAAAAGATAAGAATGTACACTAAAACTCACTTTCGTAGGAATCATGGTTGTTTTTAGCTACAACAAGCCCTTTAAACCCCAAACTCGCCAATGAGGACGAGTGAAGTCTCGTAAGAAATTGACCCATAACTCTTAAAGGTAAAAATGAGGCAAATCAATAAAAAGAAAGCAAAATAAAAAATTCAAACAAATAGCTTTTGAAATAGACTTTTACAAATGATCAAATGCAAGTGAATAAACAACTTTCTATACAATAAGGGTATGCACGTTCCAAGATATCTAAGGTTGATTGAAACATAAAATATGCTAAGCATAGAGAACTAATGAAACACAATTCACCTTCATCTCAAACAATCTTACCACGTTCTCCCAACTAGTTTCAAATCCACCTCTAGTGAGCATCTCAATGATTCCTCAAAGGAACTGGAAAAGAAGAGATTTAAGGGCTACTCGACATCTTGACTATGCACACCGCCCGCTCCATAGGTTTGACTCACATCTCCCTCCACCGACTTGTGACTCAACCAAAAAGGTCAAAAGGTCTTGAGAAGGGTTGTAATGTCAAGGCGAAAAGGGTGAAGGTAGGCTAAAATTTAAAATTTGGTGGTATGCCTAAATTGTGAAGCAAAAGGTGATCAATCCTCAACACCATAATCAAGCATTCACCAAACAAAAACACCAACACCCCCAAGCTTATTCAAAGTTAAAAATTACAAACATATACACAAAAAGCGTAAGAACACTTCCCCCTAAGATAAAATGAAGCATTGTTCCCAATGCTTAAAATAGGGAGAAATACACTTACATCAAAATATTTTTGAACTTTTTCATTTTTCACATTTTTTTTTCACTTTTGCCAAAGCATTTTGAATGTGCCTTGCTTTTTCTCAATTTCTCTCTTCGTTTTTTAACTTTATTGCAATGTTCTCGCCTCTTTTAACTATGGGCGGCTTTTTCAACTTGGCATTTGCCTTTATTCACAAAATATACACAAAACAAATTTGCTTACATTATAAGAACCAATATTCAAATTAATCCATCACAATATCCAACAATAATGATCAATTGCTTCACAAAAACCAAGAATGGAAACAAGAATGAAACAAAAGGCTCAAAATCTAGAGATATGGCTTAAAAAGAAGGTTTCTGGCTCAAATGGTTAGCAAGTAGGCAAATGAAAACCCAAAATAAAGAAATAGAAAATATCCTAAAAAAGTAAAAATCACCACCCCGAAGAGATGCCTTTGTCCTTCCTAAATGGCTCGGTCGCGATCTCGGGAGACAAGAGTCAAGTTCTAGATAAAGCATACAATAGTCAAGGATCCATGTGCCGCTCATGCAAAATATGTAGAAGGCTAGAAAAGAATGAAACCTTACATGGTTGTAGCAATAACTCACTATTAGTATCAAATTCACCAAAGGGAGCAACTCCAACTTACCACAAACAATTAGAATCCGGCTTCAAGGTCCCAAAAGTTCTAAAGACACTATCTTAGCATACTCTATCCTAGAATCAACCAAACATACTCTCAAACCGTGCACACTGATACCACATAGGAAACCATTCATTCAAAAGCAAAAGGTTGGATGGTATTATGTCCAAAACATAAGCATAACATGAAAAGAAAACGAAAAAAAGCCTCAAAATCATATTTTTGTATTTTTGCATTTTCGAAAAGAATGAAAAGAAAAAGGAAATAGAAAATAAAAGAAAAGGAAAAGATAAAGAAAAGTGCAAAGATGCATGCATGTTATATAAATCCCAATCGTCATACAAGCGGTCATTCGACGACATCGCCAATAACCCCCAAACACCTATGGTGTTACAAAGCAAACATCTGCGAACCGTTCAACTCTTCCTAAACTAATCCTAATCCATGAAAACAATGAAAGAAAAGAAAGAAAAGAGAGAAATAAGAAAGATCTCACCGAGTTATCCAAGCTAAGCTAATAAAAGCGAGGTAAAAGAAAATACCAGCTCCATGAAGCTCCAATCAGACATTAGCATGAATCGTCAAAACCAAGTGAGAATGAAAAAGAAAAAAGGGAACTATTTAAAAAGAAAAAGGTTAGTAATTTGAAAATAAAATAATAAGAAAGCAACATCAAAAATAAAAAGACAATTAATAAAATAAAACTAATCTACAAAATAGCAAAATCAAAACAAAACAACAAAATAGCAAAATCAACTATACACTAAATTACAAGAATTTGGATAAAAGGGATTTAAATTCAAGGGTTTTGGATTTAGGGATTTGGATTAAAGGAGCAAAATCATCATCAACTCATCATCAAAGAGCAATCATCATCAAAAGATACTCAACAAGAAAAATATGAGATACTCATAGAAAATAACAACACTCAACAACATCAATCAAAAGTCAAGACAAGAAATCCCAAAGCATCAAGGCACTAAAAATCAAGGACATTCAACAACAACAAAATTGGGCACCGAGTTCCTTCCATATGAATAATGTTCCCCCAAGCTAAACAAAAATACATCTCAACATCCTATCAATACAAAACAAAAGATCACATAATAAAAGGGATGGAGGAAAAAGCACAAAGAGGGGGAACTAGTTACCACTAGGCCCGACATCATCATCACTGTCCTCCCTATCATAGCAGAATCCAGATAGGGGACCATAAGGATCCTATCCCCCGGTGTAACCGAGTGGCCAACCATAGTGGCCCCTATAATTATCTTGTTGCCAAGGGGCCAAGGGAGTGAATTTCTCGGGAAACTCTAGTGGCAAAGGATGGGTAGGATCGACATAGGGGTAATTAGGATCACCCCTATAGTCGCTCCCACCGGGCACACGGTAATCATAGTTACCGTGTTCATCCGATAAGGTGTGAATCTCGGTGTTAGACCCTTGAGGTCCTTGCCAATATGGGTAGGTAGGCCTCCCATCACCCCCTCTAGACGGCACCGGACCGAGTTGAGGAGGAAAGTAAGGGTAGTTAACCACGGGGGTGATCTCCCTACGGTTTACACTAGCATCATAAAGTTGTTGTTGTTGGATGAACATACCTTGTTGCATTTCGGATATGCCTCTCATTTGGTTGTAGATTGCCTTGAAGTCTTGATCATACATCCCCTCCATTCGAACTTTCATGTCCTTCATTTGGGCACTCAAAGCTTCCATGTCGGAGAATTGTTATTGTTGATGTTGAGGGTGAGGTTGTTGTTGTTCTTGTTGTTGTTGTTGTTGTTGTTGATGATGTTGTTGATGTTGTTGTTGTTGTTGCTATTGTTGTTGATGTTGTTGGTATTGGCGCTCTTCATCAAGCACATCTTCCATATCATCATCATCACCGGAGAGGCGATTGCTTTAGGGCACAAACCATACATTTGGAATTTGCCGGTGAAGGGAGGTCAAAGAGGGGTTAGGGAGGTAGTAATGATGCGTATTCCTCTTCAACCAATCAAATACCTCATCATCATTGTTCTTTGCTAAGAATTAAACTTGTTTGAGATGAGCAATGTCGAGGTGGAGAGTGTTGGCTTCCCCCACCGGAGTACAAGAAGGGAGGTATCGACCAAAACCAAGCTTGGTAGCTAATCTAGTTACCATGCTACCACATTAAATATCTCCTGACTTCTTTCCATGCATGTCCAATTCAATTCTTCAAGAAAATGTGCCCAAAGTTAATCCTTCCTCGCTACTCCTCTCTAGTTGCAATCCAAAGAACCACTAACTAGGCATTCGACAAATTACCCAAGTCTTGCTTTGAGAAGACCGAATATCCCAAGAGCCGATGAAGAACACGAAGGCACGGTTGGAATATATCACTTGCTAGGAGTAGCAAACGGTGAAATCTTTCAATCCCGAGATATCATGCCACCATGAATTTTAGGCAAACCCATGAAAGAACTCATGCTCGGGAAAGAGAATATCCGTTCCCAGTTTGAAGTCAAGGGCCGCATTGAATTCGGCCAAAGAAATAGTCTTCACAACATTGACGAGTTGAAAAGAAATTTGGAAATCCTTATCACCAACCGGAGTGTAAGATAATGAAGCAAGAAACTCCCTAGTAGGCTCAAGGTAGGCTTGGTAGCATGTGTTAACAAAGCTACCTAACCGAAGGTTATCAAACAAAACCCATAAGTCCTCATCGATTCCCAATTTGATCATGCTCTCTCGATAATAATGCCATGAGGGCTTTATGGTTCGTTTTTTGAAAGTCGGCGAAAAGTGGTTTGTGGTTTAGATTAGCAAATCGTGTTTTTGGTAATTGTAAAGGATCATTGTTCGGTTGTGTTTGTGATGAAGGTGAATTTGTGGGTTAGGGTTCCTTAATTGTTACTTGTGTTTTTCTCTTTTTGGAGGTGAGGGCTTTCATGATTTTCGACATATTTGCTTCACAAAGATCACAACCAAAATTTTCAATCAAAAACTCCTCTATTAACCACAATCACAAATCAACCACAACACTACCACACCACTATCAAGTAAACCACCACTCAATCACCAAGATTACTACCAAGAATTCCAAATTTCAATCTTCTTCAAAGAGCCACCAAATTTAACAATCATGCTATGCAATCAACAACAACACAATGTGAGGCAATTTCAATCAACAAACAACAAATACGAGAATCCAAATTATCAAAACAATTATCATATTCAACAAAATCAATACTACTACTATTCACAAGTATGAATAATCAAATTCTCACTACAAATTAATGTAATAATGCAAAATAAAGGTAGAGAAGATGATTATACCATACAAGAAGCACATTTGAACAACTTTCGAGCTCAAAAATCCACCAAAACAAAAAACCCCAATTTGCTCTTCAATGGAGGAAAGAGAATGGAGAAGATGAAATGAAGGAAAGTTGTATGTATGTTGGTGAGATTGATAAAATTTGAGTAGGAATGTGATGATTTTGTGAAGAATTATGAGGATTTGAGTGAAGGATTTGAAGTAGGGAGGTTAGGGTTTCGCGGGTAGAGAGAATAGGAGTGCGGACGAGGGTGAGGTTTTGAGGGAAAGAAAGAAGAAAGGAAGAAGAAATATTTTGGCTGATCACCTGCGCGGCCGCGCAGCAGGGGTGCGCACCCGCGCAGGCAGGCTGGACGCCCGTGCTGTTTCTCTTCTTGCCTTGCTTCTTCTCTTAGTGCGTTCAACTATGGGCTATATGCATCTTTATCATCTTGAGATTATTGAACACACAAAACACATCAGTTTCAAAACACCTTGATAGTGGTTTCAATATTCCAAATTAATGAGAGCACCATAATGAACCCACCAAGCACAAATGCCCTTCTTATTTAAGCACAATTTTTCCCAATATTACCTCCTTGATTACCTTACCCTTATAACTCGAAATTCAAGAAAATCGAGCATACTCTCATCATTAATCACGAAACTCCTTCCCATTATGCTCATGCTCGTTTGAGGGATCTGATTCCCATGAAAACAACCTATATATCCAAACACAAAACAAGTTGTAATACCCCATATTTTTATACGTATTTTATTGTAAATAAGTATTTTGTGAGGTATTTAAATAATTTGAAATAAATTATTTATGGCATTTTAATTATTTATTTTAAATATGTTTGGAAATATTTTATAAAAGGAAAGCTCTTTTTAATTAATTATTTTATTAAGTTGGGATTTTATTTAGGAAAGTTTTATTTTAGTAAAGTTTTATTAAGAAAAGGATTAGGAAATATTAAAAAAGGAAATTTTAGGTAAGAAGGGTTTCTAGAGAAAGGGGTATAAATACTCAACACTTGGGTGAATTAAACTTTGCCTCGCGTGGAGAATAATCAAGGTAAACTTTCTCTCCCTTCTCCTTTAAATCTTTTTCTTTTTCTTTATTTTCCCCTTCCCATTTTTGCACGGTCGGCCACCACTAGCACACACCACCGACCGCCACCACAGCCACCCGCACAAGCGCCAGCAGCCGCGGCGGCACCGACAGGTTGCGGCAGCAGTCCAGCCGTGCCGTGGTGGCTGCTGCAGACCGGCCACCCATTTGAAAAAAAAAATTATTCTTTTTATTTTTTTTCTTTTGTTTAATCCTAGATCTAATTATAAATTATGAGTTTTGTGATGGTTTTATGATGATTGATTTTAAGTATGATACAAATTAATTTTCAGATTTTAAATTTAATTAAAAAGCCCCAATTTTTTAAACCTTAAATTTGTAAATAGTTGATTATTGAAGGAATATGATTTAGGGTGGTTTAAACCTTTAATTGAGGTTTTTAAGGCATAATTACAGAAAGTTTTCATGAATTAATATTGCTGGAATTTTTATTAGTAAGCTAAAAATTAAGTGTCTTGAAGGAATTTTGATTACCCATTAATTGGGATTAAAGTAATAGGTTTTAAATGAATTTTCAGCTTGTTTTAATTAAATTATGAGTCGTTTAATAAGGGTATATATTGTTGGAAATTTGTGTGGAGTAGATTTTAATGCTATATTATGATTTTGGTTTGTATGAGACTTTGAAGTAAGTGATTTCTATTAGTCGTGGTGATTTTAAGATCGTATTCAAGGTACGTTCGCGTACTTGGTATTTATTTGGTGATATAGGATCATGCTAGGCTTTGAATAATTAATTCCAAATAGAATTATGATAGTTTTTGGTTGGAATTTATTATTTAGTTGATGTTGGTGATTGAATTATGAAGCATGGAGTATTTGTGATGGCTTATTGAATGAAAATAATTATTTTGGCATGTGATGTATGAACCACACTTTTATTATTGGCATGATAGAGAGCATGTTTAATTAAACTAAATGTTTAATTTGGTTTGGAATATCAAAGAGGAATTTTATTATAGTTCATATAATTTTTATTGATGTTATAAGCATGAGGAAAGAGCTATGTAAGTGTCTATGTACACGAGGAATAAATTATACGTTGGTGCTTTAGTGCACTTAAGGTGTTTCTAATACCGAGGGATAGGAATCGTGGCGCATTATGCGTTTAAGGTGTCTTTGACACCGAGATAGATTTAAAAAGGATTTTACATTAAATATTATGTGGTTACTAATTATTGAAGAATTAAATTGGAATATTTATTTGTTTGGATAATTATAATGTTTGATTGTGCCATGGTTTGAGAGTCATCACCAAGTTTTATAATATGTAAACAACATAAAGTGAAAGAGATTACACACCAAAACTCTTGGAACGTATATACCTTAAATATGAACATATGGGGGGAGTTTTGGGTAATTTTTACCCAAGCTACGTGGGCCAACCAGGTGGCGACTCGTGTTAGTCCAAGATTAGTCCAAATTGGAACAATCCTCATCTAACACGTGGCGTTCCCAGAATTTGGGAAAAGGGCGGCCTTTGGGGCCCGAATCCCGAGAAAGCTGTAATTCGGCGCTGCCCATCAGAATTAGGTCAGAGTGACCTAATTAGGGGCACATTTACCAATGACCCTATAAATAGGGAGATTCCCCCATTTTGGGGACATCTACAATTTATTACATCTTACCTTACATTATCTCACATCAGAGTAAACACCTAATCTCGGAATCCGAGAGGATCTCACCTTTACCTTTCCGCACTTTTTACTTTCTCCAACGCGTTCTAACTTGATCGTCGGAGGCGGAACTCCAACCAACCAGAGTCTCCGTGTTTTGCAGGTACAGGCCATGTCGGACCAGTCTTGGTGACGTAACTCTCCCGAGGGACAAAAACACCCAAAACATTTGGCGCCGTTTGTGGGGAGAGTATGTCTATGATGGTTCAAGAATCTGTACAGCCACCTTAACCCAACCGGCTTGGAGCCGATGGGGTGGTCTACTTAGACCATGATACATACAACGATTGTGAAGTCGAAACCCGAGTAGGCCCTGATTGGTCACTCCTCTCAAAGCACATCCGTTCTAGAGATAAGCTGGAACGACCTAACAATTAATCTGGTACCAACAAGACTACTGGACCACCGCCTGGTAACACTCAGGCGGCAGGGGGTCAGGCTGCAGTAACTAAAGACGAACTCATGAAATTCATGACAAGTTTCAAGGGTCAAATCAAGGACCTGATCAACTAAAGGACGGTTGGCCCTAGCAAGGGTCAGTCGGCCAAGAAGACTCCTCAAGCTAAGTGGAGAAAGTCAGTCAGAGACAGGCAGCCTACTCCACATCCAAAGGAGAAGACTACGCCTGCCATTTACTAGACCAAGGTCCTTCTGCCCTAGACGGGTAAAATGAAGGTCATCTGAGCTGTTCAGCTGCATGACAACAAGAAAACCTTCTTCGATGCTCGACACATCATCGAGCATAACCAGAGCCAACAACTGTCTGAGTCAGCCTCTACATCAAGCTTTCCAGACAGCTTCAAAAATACATCCGCAAGGAATTCTCAATCCTTGCATGAGAGCCATACAAGTGGCAAGTCCGTCCATACTGGCCCTCATATGATCGGGACAGTCCCGTATGTGCCCCAAATTCCATAGGGGCATTACACCCTTCCTTATATGCAGCCGGCCCTCTTTGGGGGACAGGAGGCATATAATGTCCAACCCTTGGACTGCCAGCTCCGTCTGCTTAAACTTGGTGAACAAACTTCTGTGTTCACCAAGGAGATAACCGAGGTGGCATAGCCAACCAAGGTTAAGAATGTGTTGGTTGGTGCCTATGATGGTACCACCAACCCTGAAGATCACCTCATGGCCTACACCAACCTTATGCATATGTAGGGGTTGGAGAATGCTATGTGGTGCCGATGCTTCCCAGCTACCTTGAAGGGCATATCCTAATAATGGTTTGGTAACCTGTTAGCCGGATGCGTTGATAGCTTTAGGAGGCTTGCCTTCCTGCTTGCCTCCAACTTCTCAATGAACATCCCTACCAAGAAAACAAGTCATGACTTGAGCACCATACGACAGGGAGAGAGAGAAGGACTTTGCTCCTACGTTAGATGGTTCAATCTGGTGAGAATCTAGATACAAGGGCTGTCTGACGAGGTAACCTATACAGACTTCTTCATGGGTCTGAGGGATGGGTCAACCTTTAAGTTTGACCTCGTCTGGAAGAGGGTCTTCACCCTACAAGAGGAGTTGATAGAGGCGGAGAGCTTTATTCAAGCCACCAACCTCTGCTTGTCCAGCCATCAGTCAGACTCTAAGAAGTCTGACAAACAAAAAGAGAGTCGGTCTTCTCTACCGGCTCAGAAAGCTGAAGAGAGAAAAAAGAGGAATGAAGTTTGGGCGGTTGATGTGCCTGATCAGCCGTCCGAAAAGAAAAAGAAAGAATTCAAACTGTACGTTCCTAGGTACGAGTTTAACACAGACTACTACTCCATCTTCATGAAATAAAGGATCGACTAACCATTGAGAAGCCGAATCCCATGAAAAGTTCCGTTCAGTCATGGAACAAGAATAAATACTGTCACTTCCATGAGGAAGTCGGCCATGACACTAACGACTGCTATAGTCTCAAGCGGACGTTGAAACGTCTGGCTGACAAGGGGGTGCTAAAATCCTATGTCTTGAAGTCCAAAGCGACTGTAAAGATGAATTTGGGGCAGTCGTCCAAGACTGTCCACCCTGCTAGTAGTTCGGACACTGACAAGGAGCCGGTCTACACAATAGCAGACGGATTCGCAAGTGGTGGCCCGACCATCCGGGGCACCAAGGATCATCTAAAGAAGATGATCTATTCTGTTGATGATGGGTAGGCGTCTGCTAGTGGCACTTTCCCCGACGTCCTCATCACTTAAAAGGATCAGGGCAAAGTCCACCGACCGCATGATGACCTGGTCGTCATTGAATGTAAGGTCGCCTACCAACTGGTTGGTCTAATCCTTAAAGACACTGGTAGCTCCTCTAACCTCATCAGCTATAAGTGTCTGTCCAAGCGGAACTACAAGATGGACAATCTGCGCGACGTATCCCATCCCCTTGTTGGCTTTGGGGGAGGGTTCGTGCACCTAGTCGGACAAATTGACTTACCCATCCGGCTGGGGTAGAAGGGAAAAGGGCGACATATGATCATCTGGTTTTTGGTGGTTGAAAAGCAAACCGCCTATAACATTATTCTAGGCCGCCCACTCTGAATGAGTGTAAGGCCGTCATTATCCCATCTCTCATGTTGATAAAACATTAAAAGGGTGATGGATCTGTTGGCTCCCTGAACGGGGATTAGAAGACGGCTAGGGAGTGTTACCTCTCAAACGTCAAACCAATGGCTGCTGCAGTCAGAAGGGGAAAGAGCCAATAGAACTTGACGATGTTAAGGACTCTGACCCAGCCCCACCAGCAGCGGAAAAGAAAAGAAAAGATGATCAGCTGGTGGAGGTGAAGAAAGAGAAGAAATAGCAATCACTGACCGGGGAACGGTCAGATGAGCTCCGTCCCCATCCGGCTGGTGACCATATTGATATTCCTCTAGACGACAGCCGTCCAGAGCGAACTGTTAAGGTGGGGACGATTACTTTTGAAAGGTTGGGTGCAGACTTGCACCTTCTGCTGAAAGAATTCAAAGACATTTTTGCCTTTGAAGTGGAAGAGATTCCAGGCATCAGCCCAGATCTCGCTGTCCACAAACTCGCCGTGGACCCTAAAAAGAAGCCCATCCGGAAAAAGATAAGAAATCACAACGAGGAAAGAAGTCAGGCGACAGTTGCAGAAGTCAAAAAACTGTTAAACGCTGGGTTCATTCGGCCATGTAACTTCCCTGATTGGGTTGCGAACGTTGTGCTTGTAAAGAAGTCGAATGGTACCTGGCGCATGTGTGTAGATTACACAGACGTGAACAAGGCATGTCCAATGGACAGTTACCCGCTACCAAAGATCGATAGCCTTGTCCACTCTACAGTCGGGCATGCCTTGATGTGTTTTATGGATGCCTACTCAGGCTTCTATCAGATACCCCTGTGTAAAAAAGGTCAAGAGAAGACGGCCTTCGTCACTGATCTGGGGTTATTCTGTTATACTGTGATGTCGTTTGGCTTAAAGAATGCGCCTGCTACTTTCCAACGGATGATTAATACTGTCTTCATTAATCAAATTGGGAGGAATGTAGAGGCTTATATTGATGACATGACAGTCAAATCCAAGCTACAGACGGATCATCTCGGTGATCTCCGAGAAACCTTCACCACACTCAGGCGGCATAAGGTCATGTTAAATCCCAAGAAATGTGTCTTTGGTGTTGAGTCTGGGAAGTTTCTCGGATTCCTGATTGATCAAGGGGGATGGAGGCTAACCCTGAAAAGATACAGGAGGTAATTGACATGTACTCACCCCGCACTATCAAGGAAGTTCAAAGGCTCACCGGTTGCCTGACAGCATTGGGAAGATTTCTCAGTCGGTCAGGTGACAAGTGTCTATATTTCTTCCAAGCAATCAGGAAGAAGACAAGGTTTGAATAGGGAGATCATGCTGAGGAGGCCTTTCTAAAATTGAAAGAACACTTACACTCTTTGCCAAGGATGGTTAGCCCTCTGCCCAAGGAGACGCTTTACATGTACTCAGTCGTCTCAGATCATGCCCTCAATGCCGGTCTCCTTGCTGAGAGAGACGACATTTAGCTCTCGGTCTATTTCATTAGCCACGTGCTTAGAAGCGTTGAACTACGGTACCCCATGGTTGAAAATTTTGGCCTTGAACTCTACATGGCTGCCAAGAAGTTGAAACCTTACTTCTTGGCACATCTAGTTGTGATCTACAAAAACCAACCTCTCAAGCGGCCAATGACAACCTTGGAGTCATCCAATAGAATTCTCAAGAGGGCTATTGAAATGCAATGTCTTGAAATCACTTACGAACCAAGAAAGGCAGTGAAGGGTTAGGCATTTGCCGACTTCATTGTCTAAATGACAAGGTCGGTTGCTCCGGATAATCCTGATCAGGTTTGGAAAGTGTATGTAGACGGGAGCTCTACTATGAACGGCTGTGATGTAGGTATAATCTGTAAGTCTCCTAAAGGGGACAAATATGAGTATCTACTACGGTTCAAGTTCCAGGGCTCAAACAATGAGGCAAAATATGAAACCCTTCTAGCCGGTTTCCGCATGTGTAAGGCGGTAGGGGCGAAAAAAATTGACGCCTGCTCTGACTCTTAGTTGGTCGTTAGCTAATACCATGGTGACTATGAAGCCACTCATCCGGCAATGATCAAATACCTTCAGGCTGTCAAAGCTGAAGCTGGGACACTTAAACATTTTAATCTAAGTGAACTGCCCAGATTTGAAAATAATCAGGCGGATGCTCTGTCAAAATTGGCATCCTCCGCCTCCTGTGATATGCCTTAGTCAGTCTTCTGGGAAGTTATGGAAAAATGAAGTATTACTAAAGAAGAGCCCATTGCAGTACTTGACCGAAGCTCTACCTGGATGGATGGCATTCGGGCATGTCTTCAAGACGGTACACTACTTGATTCACCACAAGAAGCGGCTGTCCTAAAGAAGCGGGCAGCAAACTTCGAGATAAGAAACGGAGAACTCTTCAAGGCGGGTTTCCTAAAGCCTCTGTTGAAGTGTGTTACCCCAGAAAAGGGGAAGGAAGTTCTCGAAGAGATGCATGCAAGATACTGCGCCTCCCATATAGGCGGCAGATCTCTAGATGTCGGGACTAGGCGGTAGGGTTACTTTTGGCCCACTCTTGAGTCAGACGCCATGGAGATGGTAAAAAAATGTGACAATTACCAAAGATTTGGGAAGCTCATCCATCAACCAGCAACTGACCTGACAGCAATCCCCAGCCCAGTCCTGTTTGCTAAATGAGGCATGGACATTCTGGGTCCTTATACGCCTGCATCAGGCGGAAAACGATATATTTTGGTGGCTGTGGATTACTTCACCAAGTGGGTGGAGGCAGAGGCGGTCAAGAGCATCAAGACAAAGGATGTCATCTCTTTCATTTGGAAGAACATCATTACCCGGTTTGGGGTACCTATATCTATGGTGTTTGATAATGGCCCCCAATTTGAAACGCCTCAGCTTAAGACTTGGTTGGTAGATGAAGGGATCTAACATGGCTTTGCATCAGTCGGCCGACCCCCAACAAACGCCAAGTTGAAGCCTTCAACAAACTCATCTCAAACGACATTAAAAAGAAAATTGAGAGAGCCGGTGGTTTATGGGCTAAAGAATTAACTCATGTCCTTTGGGCCATCCGGACAACTGAAAAAGGGGCAACCAGTGAAACCCCATTTCTCATGGTATACGGTGCTGAAGCCGTGTTGCCCATCGAACATTATGAGCCGACTCTACGAGTCATGCTATACGATGAAGAGGCAAACTGGGAGGCCATGCAGCTAGCATTGACTCGCTCTCGGAACGCAGGGGCAATGCCGCCTTGCATCATGAGATCTACCGTCTAAGAATGGCCCGTGCCTACAACAAAAGAGTACACAAACGACCCTTGAAAGTTGGGGACTTTGTGTTATGGAAAATGGAGGCAATCGGTAAGGCAAATGAGCATGGAAAGCTAACTGTAAATTGGGAAGGCCCCTACCGGATATATGAAGAAGTAAGAGACAACACCTACTGCCTGGAAACTCCAGACGGCTTCCTAGAACTTGGAATGTAGACAACTTGAAAAAGTACTACTTTTGAGACTTGTAAATTTTTGTAAATAAAAAGCCCATCAATGAAAAAGTTGCTTTTTGTTTTCAATTCTGTTATTCATGTGTTTATATACATCCGTAATGATTAAAGCACTGCCTGTGCAATACATAGACGGTTGAACTATTACAATACTAAAATTAAATTAAGTTAAAAACTTAGTGGCTAAATCAAAGTCCAAAAGACATGAGACCAATGGTCGGATGACACCTATTTTATAAATTCGCCTGCTCCAACATGAGTATGGCGTCCGGCGACGCCCATCCAGGTGGAATCGTCGTAGAAGAGTATCTCCCATTCGGGTGACAAAGTGCTCTACAAACTCATATAAACGACAAAGATTGAACGACCTAATTGGTCAACTCATAGCCGTCTGACCAAAATAATTTAAAGAACGACTAAGTTTTCGAGAATCGAATGTCCAAATACATCAGACGGAGACCGATAGAAGTTTTAACTTAGATTATTTTTCGAAATTATGCAAGTCCTCCCAATAGGGAAAAAGGACTATGAGAAAAATTGGATTGCAAGTACCCCAGGTGGAGTAGAAGAAAGCTAAGTATGACTATTTCACCACTTGGGCTAAACGGAGGTTTTCTTGTGTGTTTGGATGATTGTGTGCTTGGTTTGGGGCAATCAATACTGTGATTGATTGACTTGAGAACCTCTCATACTCTTTAAAGTATCAAAAGTTCCCAAGCTAATTAATCAGCAAAGTACTGAAACCAACCACACAGCCGCCCAGGGGCAAGTACAGCCGGTTTGTTATCTGCCGCATGCTCTCAAAGAGTTAGGCAAAAACTCAAGTATATATATACATGCAAAATTCAAATGCAAACGCAAAAAGTGAAGCAAAATTTAAAAACAAATGGAATCAAAGCCAACTCAATTGACACTTTCATAAATAAACCCCGGCCAAATTAGCCGGAAAGAAATGTTAGCCGGATACCCATCTGGGGAAAAAGCATATAAATTGTTGATTCACTACATCTAAATACTCGGCACGCAGGCTGGAAAAGCAGACGTCTTTAAGACAAATTAAAGACAAAAAAACTTAATTCTGGAGCGCAGCCGGGACCTCCTCTCCTGTCTATTCAAGCGGCGGTTGAGAAGAGTTTACTTGAGCATCTTCTTGTTTCTGCTATTTCTCGCCTTCGCCTATAGCTTGAGCTGGCTCCTCTTCGACCTCCCGATTGGCCCAAGCATGGAATGTCCCTAGGCCTGGTTTGCCCTCAGCCTTGGCATTAATGACTTCATCAGCATACTGATAAGCCAAGGCCTAGAGACCTACTCCTGCCCCGGGCATAGAGTTTCCCAGGCAAGCTTCATGCAGTCCGTGCAGTCGGATTCGTTCTCTTCGACGATCGGGCCTCTAGGGTCACCTTGAAGTTTGCTTGAGCCTGGGCCATCTCATTCTTCAGGCGGTTGACGTCCGCGCGGAGATCTGTGTTCTCCTTGTCAATCACCTCAAGCGCCTTGAGGTCCGGCTGAGCGTTTTTTAGTGCAGCCTCAAAGTCGGAGGCCTTTTTCTTGGCAGTCTCCAGCTCAGCCGTCAAGCGCCTGATATTTTCCGCCTGTTTCAATTCAAATGTTTTAGATTCAAGTTCATTTATTGCATTTGAATAGAAACCAACGTCTGCGGAGTCTTGCGTAGCTTTATTGGCTCGTTTCACCTCAGTCTGCTTGCGCTGCCATGGTCTCTTCAACCCATCCACCCTCAGCATAGCCTATGGCCACAAGCGCAGTGTTAGGAACTCAAATGGGAAAATACTTGATGAAATTTAATGAAATTTGGTTTGAAGGGACATACCTCAGACAGGAGGGCCATGATCCGATCAAGATTAAACGTCTCTATGCTAGGGATGACGTCCTTTTCCTTCTTGGGGATGGTCCCAAGAATAGATTTGGCGTACTACTGCACATCCGACCACCGAGGGGAGTCTGTATCACAATCAAGATTGGGTGAGGAAGCTGCATAGGCGGCACCTATCTACAGACGGCTCCCTAATGAACCCTCTTAAGTCTGCTGTGAGTGAGACTTCACCCGTATGGGTCAAGGAAACTCAAACGGTGATTTTAGAGGACTAGCCATACCTTGCTCAATAATCTACAGGCTGTCATCACCCACAATCATGGCAGAACTACGAGCTTCCTTAGGCTTTTCGTCCGCCTTATGCACCATCGCTGCACCAAACTTCTTGCCTAGGTCTATTCCTAGGCCGAAGCCTTGCAGGCTGATGCTTTTCCCCCTGATGTTGAGATGGGTCTTCCCAACCGGTAGTTCAGGAGCCGTCTAGGCCGATGACACCTTTTGAGATTTGGTGGAACTGTTGGCTGTTTCATCCGACTTCCGCTTGATGAGCTTTTGGAAGGATCGAGGAACGTCCTACAAGGCAAATGGCACAATGAGTATACAGTCGGCAATAAGCCGCCTCTATTGGGATATTAAGACAAAATTCAAAGTAAACAGGTCTAACGGTGAATACCTGACTATTGGCGGAAATTTTCGCTCTTTTCTTCTCTGCCTTGTCCTTGCGGATTTATGCTGCAGAATTTCTGGGGGTTTTCTCTTCAAAAACCATGTTCTTGCCAGTCTCTGCAAACAAAACGCCTGTTAGAACATACATAACAGAAATAAAATCGAGAATTTAACGTAGACGGCATAATTCCTGCTGTATACACATTGGACATACGTCTACCAAACATTGTGCTGAGACCGCAGCCGGATAAAAATGCCTCGTCTCTCAGCCATACATGCCTAGGTATCCAATTTTTGGGGACACTTATTGCTTCCCCGGTTGAAAGGTAGTCGGTTGTAAGTTCAAAGAATCCCGCCTCTATGATTTTCTCATAGTCCTCGTCTAGAATGGCAGGGAATTTGCACTTTTGACCTAGAAGGTCCGTCTTCCTATTATACCGCCTATACTCGCGGTTCTCTCTCTCCTAGGAGGAAGACACCAGACAGAAGCACTACTTCCAGTTATCCCACTTAGACAGTTTGTCTAAGGTCATTTGGTACTTGGGGTATGTTGTAAGAGTGTACCACCTCTCCACCGGCTTGGGTTTCGACTGAGGTAATGCATGTGTGAAAAAGCCTCCCAGCCGGCGCGTAGCCCTTGCCATTCACAATATAACCCCAAATGTTGACCCAAGAATTTGGAGTCTACTGCCATACACCCAAGACGTATCCCCGGTGGATGGATTTAACCACATCGTTAAGAGGGAAGCGGAGGTCGGCTAGGAACGCCGCCTCATAGCAGCCGAAGTACCGATTGGCATTGGTCTGTTCGTCCTCCCAGGCAATGGTGCCCAATTCAGGCAGCACCCGGATGTTGAACCCGTCTCCTAGAGGATACTTAAGCCTGAAATTGTCTAAACCCTTCTCCATTGCAGCTCTATCTTTAGCTGACATATGGATCTCACACGAGTTGTTCTTCTTTTTCCAGTCTTTGCGTTCCTTTTCCTCGTTGTTCTCAAGCAGAGGAAGATCATCATCGTCACTACTATCCTCAAAGTTAGACCTTGAGGCGGTGCTTCCCTTGTCTCTCTCCTAGGAAACCTCTTCTCTGTCTGACCTTGAGTTAGACGCGGTTCCCTCCCCGTCTCCATCTTCGGGATCAACTTCTTCACACCTAGCATTGGAGGGGGCCTCCTCACCGTCACTATCCTCATTCTCATACAATATCTCGTCACTTGGGGTCCTAGGGATCCCAGACGGGGAGTATTCCCCAGAGTCGACTTGCATGTCTTCCCCCTCAACTAGGGTCACTTCATAAGACGATACCTCCAATTACCGTCTCTCCTTCGCCGTCTGATGGCTGTTTGTTTGGTTCTAGCTATTGTGTCCTACACAGACACACAGACGGTCGATTTAGGGGATGTACAAAATTTCTCCATGAACCCAGAGCCGACACCCCCAATCCTAGACTCAGCCGTACCAGGAGACCGACTAACTACTGACCTACGCTGTGCCGTGTGTGTTGGTGATGAGTCTATTTATTGAGTGAAAGTATACAAACGGAAAAAGTAAGAATGAGCTGAAGAGGGTGGAGACGGTACCTTTAAATTTGACTCTAAAAGGGGTCAAGTGTTGACTAGCTACAACAAGCGGGTTGAAGGTGATCTTGTTTGTATATAGCACAAACGGTTGCTAAACCGGCTAGGCAGGCAGGTGAAAAAGGAGTTGTTTGTGTTTAACACAGACGGTAGTCAAAGCTTCTCTCTCTAGAACTCTTTGACTTTCTCTCTCTAAAAACGTTTTGGAAACGTCCAAAAATGAGAGGGGTAAAATATGTATTTATAAAGGGGTAAATGCAAGGGCATTCTCGTAATTTTCCCAGAATGTAAAAAGTTAAAATTCACAGTTAAAATTCAACCAGTTATAGAGTGACATGTGCCATAGATGCCACGTGGCGTGCCATGTCACATTTGTGAGGGGCAATTCAACCAGTTACAGAGTGACCTAATCAGAGGCACATTTACCAATGACCCTATAAATAGGGAGGTTCCCCCCATTTTGGGGACATCTACAATTTATTACAGCCTACCCTACATTCTCTCACATTAGAGAAAACACCTGATCTCGGAATCCGAGAGGATGTCACCTTTACCTTTCCGCACTTCTTACTCTTTCCAACGCGTTCTAACTTGATCGTCAGAGGCGGAACTCCAAACCAACCGGAGTCTCTGTGTTTTGCAGGGACAAGCCACTCCGGACCAGTCTTGGTGACGTAACTCTCCCAAGGGACAAAAACACCCAAAACAGGGAAAGTTATGGGGTTTTATATTTAACCATAACTTCTACTAGGAGTATAAGACACTGTATTTTCCTTTTATTATTATGCACAAGAATTCCGTCACTTACGAGTGGTTATTTTATACTGGCACGGTTAGCTCCCGTGTTAGTACACCTTTACTGGGGCAAGTTAGGGGGAAAACCCGTTCGATGCGTAATCAATGCTAAATGAATCATTTATTTACTTAGTTGAGAAGTCTTGTTGTATGTTGTGTACTTTTAAACAGGTTGCAACGAGGTAAGTTGTGTGTTGATAGGTGAAAGCATGTTAGTGTGTTTAATTACCCTTATGTACTCAGCTTTGCTAATTGTGTATTTGTGTATTTGTTGGCCTTTTCTTTACCTTGGCTCTATGAAGACCCATTTTTAATGGAGAGTAGTGGAAACAAGTAGAGAGAACCATTTCAGGTGATGAAGCATTTTCATGATGGGCATGAGTGAAGAGCGAGTCATGCTAGATTCCATAAGTTTATGATATGTTTATTGTTTTGATATTTTATTATATTATGCCTGTGTGACTAACACAAAGATTTTAAAGTTGGTTTGTTTTGTTAAGGGTCTACAATGGTTCCAAGTTGTAGGTTGACTTTGTTTTACTTTGATTTGACTTTACTTTTGTTCGTTGACTTTTTAAGTTGAGTCGCTTTGAATGTTTCTAAAGATAGCCTTCCACCGTGTGTCTTTGATAGTTGCCTTAGCCGTTTTTACAGTGTCGGTAATGTCTTAGATTTTCCTATTTTGAGTTTTAAACAGAGCAAAACATGTATTTTAAAAGAAAGGAATTTCTAGGGTGTTACACAAGTGAAAGAAAGTAAAGAAATTAAAGAAAATTAAGAAAGATACAATCAAAAGAAAATGTTAGAAAACCGGGTTGCCTTCCGAGAAGCACTTGCTTAAGGTACTTAGCTCGACCCTTCCTCCAAATCACGGAGGGTCAAAGAAAACCAGTTTTTCCAAAGCAGTAGAGGAATCAAACTTCATGCCATCCTTGGGCAACTCCACTTCCTTGTTGGATGCATTCTCTTGTTTTGAAAATTCCGGCTCAAGTTTGCTTTTTTTCAATTTCATTTTCTTCTTAATAAAAGCTCTCTTTTTCATCTTTTTCTTCTTGTTCCTTGTAGTGGACGGCTTCGCACCATCAACACATTTGGAGTCATCTTCAACCTTTCTCGGGAAGAGCTCAAACCATGAAGGTATATCAATCACATCCTCATCCACAAGCTTTGAGGGCTCCATGTTATCTTCACTAACCGTCTTTCTTTCAACACTTAAAGGAACATCATTACAAACTTCAGGAACATCGTTAGTAGAAGACACAAACATGCATACATTATCATTGGAACGAGATGAATTGATACACATAATTCTTTTCACAAAAGACAAAGAACTCATGCATTGACTTAAGCTCAAAACTTGCCTTGTTGTTACCAATATGCAATATGATAAGGCCACCTTTCACATCAATCAAAGCACCTAAAGTAGCTAAAAATGGTCTCCTTAAGATGATAGGTATATTGTCATCTTCCGCAATTTCAAGCATAATGAAGCCAACGAGGATCGTGAACTCACCTATCTTGAGGGGGACATCCTAAACTCTTCCCTTAGGAAACTTAATAGAACGGTCGGCCAATTGTAAGGTCATGTTGGTTGGGAGAAGCTCACCTAGCTTAAGCTTCTTAAAAACGGAATAAGGCATTATGCTAACACTAGCACCAAGATCACAAAGAGCATTTTGAAACATTTTTCCATTAATCTCGAAGGGATTGAAAAATTAGCCGGATCTTTCATCTTTTCGAGTAAATCATTGTGAATTAAAGCACTACAACACTCACTAACTTTTACCGAGTTAACCTCATTACACTCTCTCTTGCCACTAAAAAATTCCTTAAGGAACTTAGAATATCTTGGCATATGTGTCATAGCTTTGGTAAAAGGGATAGAAAGATGAACTTCCTTAAGTATATGGAAGTTTGGGTTTGATCACATCCTCATGCAATTTTTCTTCAATTTTCTCTTCATCTTTGGCATCTTGACTCACTTTCCTTGACATATCAAGCTCCTTTTTCTCACATGAATCATTCACTTTCTCAACCTCCTTACTCTTCCTAGAAACACTCTCTTCAAGAACTTTACCACTCCTAGTGGTGATAGAATACACCGGTTTCTTAGGATCAACTACTTAAGAAGGTAAAGAATTAGGGCTAGCACTCTCCTTCAAGATGTTTGCTAATTTGGTGATTTGTGTTTTAACCATTTTGTTGTGTGTCATCATCTCATTGAACTTCTTGTCACTCACCGACATGTAAGTGTTCAAAATCTTGGTTTGGTTCTCAATGATATCTTTCAATGTAGTCCTAGAAGATGAATGTTGGGCATAGGAATTGTCACCATTACCTTGAGTTCTTGGAGAAAATCCGGGTGGGGGTCCCCTTTGATTGTTGTTTTGAAAATTACCCCGATTTTGGTTGCTCCAATTACCCCGGTTTTGATTATGGCCATTGTTTTGGTAATGGTTACCATAGCCTTGGTTTTGGATTTGGTTCCCATACCCTTGACTTTGACTTTGATTATTATAGCCTTGATTATTATAGTTGCCTCAAAAATTTTGATTTCCTTGGTTCCTATAACCACCATTTTGGTTATAATTATTAAAGTTCCCTTGTTGGTGAGAATTTCTATTCCCAAAATTCCTTTTTCCATCAAATCTTTGCCCATTGTTATTGTTTGAAACAAAGTTCACTTGTTCACATTTATTATTATCAACATAATCACAATTATCAAAAGCATGTGGACAATTAAAAGCATCATGGTCATATGATCCACATACATCACAAAAAAAACACCCATTTGGCATATTGTTTGAAGTAGAAGGAGGAGTTGAGTTAGAAGATGTACCTCTCCCCTTATTGTGGGAGGGAAGAATTGGTGCTTGTGATGAAGCACTCTCAAGCTTTGCTTTGATCGAGGTCATCTCCTTTCCCAAGTTTGAAAAAAGTGTGCACAAATTGTTGATGGCATTGAGATGGTCGATTGAATACACCGTTAAACCACTCTTGCTTATCGACTCTCTCTCACCTTCTTGCCAATCCATGTAACACCTTACCACATCTTCAATAAAGTCCACCACCTCATCCTCCGTTTTGTTCATGATAGGGCCTTCGGCACCGGCATCTAAGCAAGATTTTACTTGAGGGCTTAGACCTCCATAAAAGATTTTGATGATTTGATAAGTGGGAATCCCATGATGTGGGCACTCTCATTGGTATTCCTCATACCTCTCCCATGCCTCATAAAGACTTTCATTGAGCTTTTGCTTAAAGCTTTGAATGAGAGCTCTTGCTACGGCCGTCTTCTTTTGTGGGTAGAACCGAGATAGAAACTCCTTAGTCACTTCATCTCATGTCCTCAAAGAGTTTGGCTTCACCTCTTTGTCCAACCACTCTAGATCACGTCCAATAAGAGAAAAAGGGAAAAGTTTAAGTCGAATGAACTCTTGAGTAACCCCATTAACCTTGGTATTGTAATACTTCTCAAACTCCTTAAGATGGTTAAGGGGACTCTCATGCTTGGCTCCACTAAATTGACGCCTCTCTATCAATATAATCATCGCCGGTCTTATCTCGAAGTCATTTGCCGGTGTCGTGGGAGGAGTAATTCCGCTTTCAAATCTATAGGCTCTCAGAGTTCCCACTTCAATGATAATCTTGGATTAGCACCCATGCTTTCTCGTTCTTCTTCTTCTTCTTAATGGTCTTCCTCTCTAGAGGGACTTGAGCTTGAGGAACGATTAGCAACTCTTATCCTTGTTATGTTCCTCTCAATTTCTGGATCAAATGGCACTAAATTTCGATCTCATGCCCTACGCATACAAATCTCAAAGGAAAATATTAACAGCACGGCTACAAATGTAGCCTAAAAGAAAGAAAATCTTTTTGTAATTTTCAAATAAAATGTAATAGACTCAATCAACAATAGAATATAACCATGCCATTCCTTGGTAATGGCGCCATTTTGACGGGAGGAAAACCTAGGTCGTTGAGTTCTAAGTATCCCCCGATCAAACCAAATTTATTACCAAACCCAACCCTAAGTATATGGGTAAGTGCGAGTCGAACCCAAGGGAATGAGGTATAAGCTAAGGTCTCTAGTTAAGCTATTCCAAAATCTTAAGCAATTGGTTGGGTCTAAACAATCAAATCAACACAATCAAAGCTAACAATAGAAATCAATATCAAAGTACTAGGGATTTAGGATTCACATGCATTCACGATAAATTTGTCGGAAAATTGAGTCAAGCAATGCGAGGGAAAACGGTATTTGCAATCAAAATCACTTGAAGAGCTATTTCCTAGGGTCAAGCTAGTGGTCTCTACGAATGACATTCAAAGGAAAATCGCAAAACAAGATCAAACGATAATAATAGCTTCCAAATCAATGTGTTGTATCATTGAAAACTACTATGCAATCTAGCTTGATAATCAAGGTTATTTACTCCTCATCAAACCAAACACATGCTCAAATTCCATTAACCAATTTAATCACATTCTCCAATCAATCAAAACCCCCAAATTAGCAATAGCTTATCACTAATACATGCTTCACCACATCCCTAGCAAAGGAACTACTCAGTACACATTGTAAAGTCGAAAAGCATAACCAAACTAATCATCAATTTCATTATCAACATTGCAATCTAAATATTAACAATCAGTCAAACAATCTAAAGAAATTTAACAATATATCAAAAATCAAACACTAAAATTGCATTAAAGAGAAAGAATTCTTACAAAACTTTGATCAGTATCAAAGTGAATGAAGATCAAAATGTAGCAATCATCAATTACCAAGTTTCTCTCTCTAAAATCTAAGAACAAAGTTTCCTAAAATCTTGAGCTTCTCTCTCTAAAACTAGTCTAATTCTTCTTATTCTAATCATTATCTCTCTAAAAAGAAGAAAAATCTATATATAGAAAAACTAGCATAGGAGAAGTTAGTTAGACGTCCAAAAAGAACCCCAATAGGCGCGCCCTGTCCTTATCATGCGCGGCCGCAAAGAAATGGGTACGGAACAGAGGGAGAAGGACAGCGCGACTGCACCTCACACTTGTGCGGCCGCGCCCATGCCCTGCATGCCCGCACCGCTTTTATGCACGCCTGCGCCTAGGAGCAGGGGAGCCCCTTCTCGTGCGTGCGTTGATGCTTTTGTGCGCTCCACTTGATGCATGTTGGGGGTGGAAGTTTCTAAAGGCCTCCACGGTGGGTTCAACACCATTTTTGGTGCCCATGCAGCTTGAGAGCGCGACATAGAAGACTTGGATTTTGCACTCCTCAACATTTGAGCTTCAAAGGGAGAGATTGGCTTGCATATTAAGCCTTAAAAATCCCGAGAAAAAGCTAAATGATCTCCTAAGACATCACTGATCTCCTAAAATCAAAGAAAAGCAAACAGATAAAAGAGAAAAAGAAAAATAAACCTAAGAAATGCAAGAAAACGGGAAAACAACTAAGGAAAACACGAACTAGAGAAATAACAAGTAAAACTAATGAAAAATAGACAAAAGAGCTATAAAAGCGATTAATATTCATCCTAAAAGAGGCTAAATGAGTGTCATAAATGACACTCATCATGAAGAAGTCCCCGACACTCCAGATTATGACGAGAAAAATGGCGCTGATAATAAGCGCCGAGTAAATTTAATTTTATTTCGCAAATAAGCTACAAACTACCTACATATTTTTTTTGCAAATTGAAAGATGTTTCCTTCGGCCGACGCGCAGGTAGAATACTTAACAAAGAAATCAACCAAGAGTATAGGCTTATATACTTTTATGATTGACTTATATCTTAGTCAAGAATCAAGAAAAGAAGGAAATTTTGTCAAGAACTACCAATTAAAGCGCGTGTTTTTGGAAACAACTACCTATTATTTTTTTTTAAAAAAAAAAAAAGAACTACCGCAAAGTTGTAAAATGTTTAAGTAGCACTACCACTCTAAAAATTCCAACTAGAATATTCGGCATGTAAGTTCCACTTTTTACCTTTACCTAATAAAATAACCATCTAATTTGTTTAAATTACCCTTCATAAAGTTAAAAAGTGATACCCAAATGTCGGAGATTCTAGCTAAAATTGTTAGAGTGGTGCTACGTAAAATTTTTGCAACTTTGTGGTAGTTCTTTTTTTTTTAAAAAATAATAGGTAGTTGTTTTCAAAATACATGCTTTAATCGGTAGTTGTTGACAAAATTTCCAGAAAAGAAGGTAAGGATTATATGTATTGGATGTGATGAATATATTGCTGTGATGTATTAGAATACATTTTTTTTCACCAAATACCCCTGAGTAATCCGCTTATTTGTAATTGATAAGTGTCATTTATGACAATATTTTTTAGGAGTTTCTAGTTAGTTTTTCATAGTTTTGGCACTTTTTATGTGGTTTAAATAACGTTTTATTACATTTGTCATGTTTATGTGTGAAAGCTCAGTTTTGGCTTTTCTTTCATATTTTGGTTGCTTCTTGCATTATATTAAACTTTATTGGTTTATTCTTATGTTTAGGAACACTTGAATAAGTTCATTTCTCAAGATTGAAGAAATATTATACATAATTGAACATGTAATGAAGAAATGTGCACTTGGATTGTAAAGATCGAATTTCAAACGCCTATATCTTTTGATCCACAAAACATTATGGGGTGATTCCAATTGGATATGAAATCTTATCTCGAGAGATTTTCAATGACTAGTGACATGTATAATAATGATAAAAAAGAAGGGAGATATGTTCGTGTGAAGCTGAGTAGTTTTGTCAACAGCAATATGAGTGGGCGTGCAGTCTAAAAAGAGCGCCAACTACAAACTTTCTGGAACGATTCGGCCTCCTTCTAATGCAGCTAGGAGCGCCCGCGCACGACATTTGGAGCGTCCGCTCTTACACACGCTGCTCAAATTTTTGCAGAGCTTCCTAGGCAATTTAGTAAGGGTATAAAACTATAAATAGATTTTTTGCTCATTTTTTAAAAAGAAATCATTTTTTCATTAGCAGGTTAGTTTTAGGCTTTTAGAGAGATAAACTCTCAATTTTTAGAGAGTGAAAGTAAGAAACACAATAGGTTTCATGGATTTTGGATAATCAATGGAGGAATTTGATGATTTGAAGAAATTAGATTGCTTACGTGGCGCGCTGAATGCTCTTCAAAAATGCCTACTTTATTTATATGTATTAGATTAGATTCAATATAAGTAAATAAGTATAATATGAAATTTTATTTAAAATCTATTAAACAACATATTTATTTCATGATAAAATTTGTTTTTAATACATTATTAAAAAAAATTAGGAAAAATTCACATGATTTCTAATTTGAACTATTGATGATGGTCTTCCCATACTAACCTAGCTATAAGTTATTTTAGAATAATCCCAACTATTGGAATGTCTTCCAAAATTAATCCGGATGACTAGAAACCGGTTAAAAAGGTAAAATTTTTATTTCCAAAAAATGTTAGCTCTCTGCTGCCCTTTCCCAGCTCTTTAACCACAATATCAAGAAAAAAAGAAATCTCTTCAACCACCACTCCAGCAATCCACCCCACTCCATTTCACTACCTAGGTACCTCTCTTTCCCTCATTACCTTTCTCCACCTTAATGCCATCATCGACCGCCATTAATCCTTGACACCCTCCTTTCTTTTGTTCTATTGTTCAAACAAATAGCCAACATCGACTGCTTTCTTTATTGGCCTCAAAACACCACACCCCACTCGCCTACCCCTTACAAATTACCGATGTGTTGGTCCCTTCATTTGCTAGCATCAACCTAATCTAGCTTCCTCCGGTCCTCCCTCGTAACTTCATTGCATTATCCTCCCCCCGGCCCCTATCTTGCCTTATACTCCTCTGATTCTTTATATCCTATTCATTCAAAATTAATGTATCATCAGCATCAATTAACAACAATCATCAACCACCAAACCCAAGGAACCCTATAAGTAGCCACTGTGGCACCACCAATATGGGTCTCTACTTTAATTTGTTGTCCATTAACAAAAACTAGCCCTTGTTAAGTGTAGACACCTGATTGTGTCTCCCCAAAAACCAATCCCAGTGATGAGTATCTTTCACGTCATTGAATATTGAACGAGGTGAAATGTTAAAGAGTCTCGTGATTTCTTATGTTTTCTAAAATGTTTTAATAAAAATAATTCATTTCTATTTTCGAAAATCATTCACTTCGTGTCCATTTTATGAAAACATCCAAACCAGCTTATTTTTGTCCATAATATGGGTCCAATAATTGTGTAGTTAGATATGGGTTGAAAAGGGTTTTCCAGCGATATATTATAAGCCCAATTCCGAGTTATAACGAGGAAGTTATGGCCAAAATACTAAAGTGGGTCCTAAATGAGTTTTATGGGCGGCCCGATGATAATGTGGAGGGTCCATTAATTATATTGTAGTCCTAAAGTCATTAGGATTTATTCTAATCTTTTAGAATTTTCTAGAAGGTTATTTTGAGTTCTAAAGAGATTAGGATTTGTAATTATAATTATAATTGATTTTGAAAAGATTAAATCCGATTTTAATAAAAGATAAGTACGGACTCTAATTAACCTAATTCAATTAGGAAAAGGACTGCGTACAGATTCTTATCATGTAGCATTTATTGCGTCGCGATAAGGTCCATCGCGTCGCGATAGGCCTGTCACCATGCGATAGAGTTAGTTTTACTCCGAGTCAGATTCTGACTCTTTTGTATCGTTTACGGTCGATTTTTCTCTATAGATAGGGTTGATTTCGTCCGTTTTAATTCATCAACAATCATCTATTCTCATCTCTCTTTCTAAGCTAAAGCTTATTCTTTCTTTCTCTCTCTCTTTCTAAGCTTAGCCTTTTCAAAATACACCATACGTCTATCACGAGACTTAGACACACATAACCAAGCTCGAAGTTGCCTTTGACCTCGACGTGAAAGGTTGATAGTTCTGGGGGTTTGGTTCTAATCTAATTTCAATTATTATTATTGTTATTATTGTTTGATTTATTGTTTTACTTGAAGTTACTAACGTGTGTCTTCTTTTGATAGAAAGAGGTACGAGGCTTCAAAGTGAGTAATTTAGTTGCTCTATTTCTATAGGAATCATGCTTAAAATTATTTTATTGTTTCCTAGTATCATGTTAAGATTATTTTATTGTTTCCTAGAATAATGTTAGGAATATTTTATTGTTTTCTAGTATCATGTTAGGATTAAAAGCTTTGATTTATATTGCTAAGTGACATGTTAAGATTTTTTATTAATCATGTTAGTATCATGCCTAGAATCTTGCTAATATTATGCTTTGATGAGATTTGTTATGATGATTTCTTGTATCAATTATTATTATGTTGCTTGCTATAATTGTTATTGCTTTATCACACCCTCTCTTGCAGGTTTAAAGTGAATTTGTACTTGAAATCACGCTTAATAAGATAATTACTAATATTATTTAGGCAAATATGATTTTAATTCAACTAATCGCCAATTATAGATTTGTTTGTGCATTAATAATCAACTAACATAGATTAACAGGTTTAGGGTTAATATATCGATTGTATGTTAATTGGAAAGCGTACATGAATATGAGAAGAACAAAGTATAGACCTATTTAGGGCAGGTTCAATCTCTTTTAGGTTGGATTTGTACCTTCATCTCCGAAAATCAAGTCATGGTTCAGGACCACAATGGAGTTAGCGAACTTTGTGATCGTGAAGGGGTGTAACCTTCACCTTGTGAACGATTTACAACTTCCTAAAACTTGTTGGTGACTCTTTTACTCTAGCTTCCTTCCCTTTGGACACCACCATGCTTAAGTGCATGATCACAGTGGGGCTCAAAGTTTAGGATGCTTGAAATATTCTCTACAGTATTTTGGCGACTCCACTAAGGAGGATTTCTATTTTAGTTTCTAAAATTTATTTTGGCAATAATTTAGAATGAGTTGATGATACTTGAAACGTTTTAAATATTCATGCGCGTAAGTTTGATTGACATTATTGCATAAGCATAAAAAGGTCCGCATTGGAAAGACCATCCGTATTACGTCCAAAACATAGGATTTTACACATAGGAAATTTGGGAAATATCTTTCACAACTAGAATCGAAAAAACGCTACGAAAATCGGAAATCCCAAGAACACAGAAAGCTGCCGAGGCATGTAGGAAATGTCGCGAGACAACAGCGTCCATCGAGACGCGATGGTTTCATCGCGGCGCGATAGAGTCATCGTTGTGCGATGGACTCTGTTTTCTCGCGCCAAGTTCTTCCAATACCGAGTCAGTAATCTACCTTCTTGTTTAACCTGATTCAAGTACTATTTATCGATTTTACTTCCTAATTGAATTTTATTTTCGAAACACATATGTGTTCTACATGACCTTGGGAATTCACGCTCCATCAACCCAATCGAACGCTCCGTGCAACGAATGGTACATCCGAGTTTGTGAATTCAACAAACCATGAAAAAAGGTTTAACTTTCGGGGTCCCATCTACACGCGCTAACCCTTCCAAAGGTAAGGCTTACGCGCGATGCATCTGGACTCATAACCATGGACCCTCTTTGACTACCATATGTTGTAATATATAAAGTATTTTCAAGGCTGTATTAAAAGTAAAATAATAAGATCGAAAAGATGATCTTATAACAAAGAAAGAGTACAATGTGTCGTGATGCAAATCACTTACTTGAAAACGAAATTCCGGCGCAACCAGGGTGCTCAATTGTATTCGCCGGTACGTTCCCTAAGGTTAACACACCACTTCCACAAAAAAAGAACTTTCGGGTGGAAGGTTGGAGCCAAGTAACTTATGCCCAATATAGAGTATGTGTTTAAGCAAACTTGTATTTGATATGTATTTCTTGTATGTTTGATCAGAAAAATAACCTCCAATTTATAATGAAGATTGAAGAAGATGGAAGATCAAGGAGGAATCTTTTTGATCAATAACAAAATAAAATCAGAATAATCATGGTGATTAAAACACCATAATCAACCTCTTAAATGGGGGATTACAAGAAATTAACCAAGTAAAGGAATCCAAGGGAACCGTTGGAGTCCAACGAACAAACTCGTGCCCGATCGGCCGGAGCTCGCCCGATCGGGCTTACACTCCCTTTTTTCAGATGTCTTCTCGCGCCCGTTCAGGCGGAGCTCGCCCGATCAAGCAGCGGAACTCCAGAATTTTACGACTCTTCTCGCGCCCGGTCGGGCGATGCCTGCCCGATCGAGCGCCCATATCTGACCCTTTGAATTTCCTTTCTTTATTTCTAACAATCCCCCACTAAAGGAAGGAAAGAAAAGCTAACGAAAGATGAGGATAAGCAACATATTGGGAATAAGAGGAGATCAATACAAAACACTTAGATATTACATAAGTAATTTGAAATCTAGTTCTTAGTGAAATTAGGTAATGAACTACAAGTCTAAGGGTAGACAAACCTTGAAACCCTTAAGACTCTTGATCATGCAGTGGACGAACCTTGAAACTCCAAGATTTAGTGCAAGACCCCCACAACACATACATCACTCCAAAAATTTACTTGAACTCCGCAAAGAGATATGTTTTTTTATAGCCAAGCATATTCACCTTAGGTCTAGTGGAAGCTCTAGGAAATCAACCCAAGTTTTCATGGAAGATGGCTAGTCTTCACAACCACATAAGTGAATCACAAGCACTTCTCAAAAGTACTTAGTCAATGGGGTTAAAACATGTTCATAAGAACTCAACAAATGCTACATTGTAGCCATTAACCCCCACAAGACCACCGATTTAATGCTCAACCTCACAATAATCATAAACAACGGTGATCCAAAGTTTTAGTGTGTCCACTCAAACAGTTAGATTCATTAAGAGTCAAAGAACTCAACCTCAAACGGTGGATCAATCAAGTGCGTCTTGAATAGCACCAACCTAAATGGTTTATCGATCCATTAAGAACTCAAAAAAAGCGCAACCTCATTCAAGCATTACAACACATGCCATAAGGATAGGAAATGAATGCTTTTAATCTTTCCACATGGGCTTAAGGCATATCCCCCTCGACATTTCCACAAGTTATCAAGGATTGTTACACATTCCAAATTTCCTTACCATAGTGCAAAATTATTTTTTCTAGAATACTTTTCTAATAAGGAAAACTAGCATGTCACCAATATCAACTTAATTTGCACAAATGGTTAGAAAATATATGTCACATTCACCATTTAGATGAATAAAGTAACAAGCTAAGAAAACCCAAAACTTGGAACTTCAAACACTTATATATTCAATCAATTTCAATCCTTGACAATAACATAGCCGCCGCATTAGTGAACATACTTCATCAACCATCAATCAACACTTACCTTCCGGAAACTTTTTAAACAACTTTTCCCGGAAGTTAGTGTATTTCACAACCTTTGCACCTAAAAAGATACTTAGTAAAAGATTAAGCACAAACAACGTCAAAAATCATTCACTAATAACATTTGTAAAATATCATTTCACAAACATATGCTATGTTAAAATAGATTGCAATGCATGTCACTATTTATCACATTGCTAAGCGTATTAGCATATGTAGGGAATATTTCAAGCCATCCCACACTTGAGCCCAACTGTGATCATACACTTAAGCATGGTGGCGTCCAAAGGGAAGGAAGCTAGAGCAAAAGATTCGCCAACAAGTTTTAGGAACTTGTAAACCGTTCACATGGTGAAGGTTACACCCCTTAACGATCCATGAGATCGCTAACTCAAATAAGTCTGGAACCATAACTGGTGTTCGAGGATGAAGGTACAAATCCAATCTAAAAGAGAAAGAACTTGCCATAATAATAGGCCTCTACTTCATTCTTCTCGTATTCATGTGCGCTTTCTGACTAACATGCAATCAATAGGTTAACCCTAAACCTGTTTATCTTTATTGGTTGAATTTAATACACAAACAAAACTATTATTGGCGATCACTTGAATTATAATCATATTAGCCCCTAAACAAGATTATTAATTATCTTATTAAGCGTGATTAAAAGTACAAATTCACTTTAAACATGCATAAAAGGGGTGATCAAGCAATAACAATGAATAAGCATCAAGCAACATGATAATAATAAAAATAATAATCATAAAAATAATCATAATCATAACCATAATCATATCAACGCTAAAGCATAATAGCAAGATCCTAGGCATGATACTAACAAGATTAATAACAAACCCTAGCATGTCACTAAACAATAAAAATCAAAGCTTTACCCCTAACATGATACTAACATGCTATTAGGAAAGAAAATAGGAAGCACCCTAGAAATCATAATCGATATAAGCAAATCACCCTAAATATCATACTAAGGAAAGCATCCTAACATGATACTAGGAACCAAAATAACAATCTTAACATGATTTCTATATCATAAGATCAATTAAACAATTAAAGTACTTACTTGGATACCTCGTACCTCTTTCTAATAACAAAATACACGCGTTAGTAACTTCAAGGAAAATATAATAATCAAAACAATTAAATTAGATAATTGAAATAGAGATTTGGGACCAAACCCTCAGAAATTATAACATTTCACGTCTAGGGTGAAAGCAACTTCGAACTTGGCTAGGTGTGTCTAGTGCTAATTTATGAGGAATTTTGTAAGAGGGAAGGTTTAGAAAAAGAATAGAGAGATAAGGAAAGCTTCTAGCTTTAGAGAGAGAAAGAGAGAGATGATGATTGTTGATTGTAGATTTTTTGATGATTGAAAACGAAGGTCTAAGGACCCTATTTAAAATAAAATAGTCCGGAATTGATAATACGAATCAGAGTTCGAAAAGGAATAAAACACGCCTCTTTCGCCATCGCCATCAACAGAGTCTGTCGCCAGGCCACAAACCTGTCACCAGGAGACAAACCTGTCATCCGGCGCTGCAAGACAGTTTTTGCGGATTTTGTTTTTATCATATCTTTTGATCCAGAATTCCAAATAAGTCATATAATATGTCGTTGGAAATTTCTTGAAGTCTACTTTCCAACCCAATTGGAATGAGATTAAAATATTTTGTAGATAAAAAGATATGGCTGAAATAGTGGGACGGTGTCAGTTTTGGATAGAGTTTTGTATTCCTTTCATTATTCATCGGAATTGGGCTTATAATATATCGTTGGAAAGGTCTTTTTAAGCCCCATCCAACTACACTATTATTGGACCCATATCATGGACCAAACTAAACTGGATTGCACGTTTTTCATAAATAGGGTAAGAAAAGAAATATTTTCAAAAACAGAAAGAAGAGATATTTTAATAAAAACATCCTCATCACTAGACTTTTCACACTTTTGCTTCGTTCGATAATCAAATGACATGAAAGGTATTCATCACTAGGTATGGTTTTGGGGAGACACATTTGGGTGTCTACAGCATACTCCACTCAAGACATACTTTAAGACTTCTTTAAAGTACACATAATTCAAGCTAATACAACACATATTCTACTTAAGTGATGACATGAACTACAAACATCATATCATCGCAAAAATCTTTCCAATCACGAAACATGTATGACACTTTGGAAAAACCAAAAACTCATAATAATAATTATTATTCTCAAAATAATAAAACATATTGTCATAATCAAATTCGTGAAAATTGCTCAACAAATTGGAAAGAGAAGAAGTTCAAGAAAGTTATTTACTACAATTACACATGTGATTCTCAACACCACCACATTACTCACATTGTAGAAACAACACAAAAATATATTATCTTGAAACAAGTAGTGAGAAACAAACTTAATCACAAGTATTAGATCCTCATAAGGTACTAACCAAACTCTTGTACCACTTCCTAGGTAATAAACTTAAGTTAATTCACACTTGAAATTTCAACTCACATTTCTTATCTTCAACATGGAACTCTCTAATCAATTCACATAGGTCACCACTTAAAAGGCTTAACAAACTTCAACCTCTAGAAGGGAACTTATCATCAAGGACAAGGATCCAAAATAAACAAGTCATTTAAGTAAGACCTACATTGTTCCATTAAGACAAGGAAAACAATGTAACCTTTACTCACAAGTTTAGCCTTGAACACTTCCAACAACACTCCATAAAAAAGATAGGAGAACTCTTAATTAAGCATGTTAGAAATGAACTAACTTATCCTCAATAAATCTTCAAAGGTAGACAATCCTTCATGTTATCAATTCATTAAGCTAAGAATACAAACACTCTTCAAACATAGAGATGTCAAAACAAGAAATCAAGGCAAACAAATAATAGTTTTTAGCACAGCTAGTCACTTTCTTGCTTTGCATCAAATAGAAGAGAAACTAAAATTGATGCCTCTTATTCCTCTTATAGTAATACTTGTTCACTCAATAAACAAAATGAATACATAGAAGGAAAAATAGCAATCAAGAGACATGAGAATTCCAATATGCATAGCCAAATCACTTATTATATATAGGGGAATTCTCTTTTGTAACACCATATTTTTTTTATTTTCTCTGTGGTAAACAATGAAAATTCTGATTATCTATGGTAAACTCTAATTTGTTATACTAATCAAATGGTGACATCAATAATGATTATATGCAATTATGAGTCAAACTCTAGTTAAATTCTTTAACCATGATTAGTTTTTTATTTTTTAATAATTAAATTAATTTAAAATTAATTTTTTTTTTAAAAAGTCACACCATGACCAGCCCAAATTCTGCCGGCGGCAGCTCCCTCCGTCTCCCCAGCCGGCGCGACCATCCTCCAAACTGTGCGTTGGCAGCCAGAGGCGACCTCACTCCCTCCTTCCCTCACCTTGACTCTCAAGTCTCAACCTCTCCCTCATCCCGATTCACATCAAGCTCATGAAACTTGTTAAAGTAATTGAATCGGGCGAAATTTGAACGCGAAGAAATTGATACGGTTTTGGCAATTCTGGTAGAAATCTTATTAAGGAGTTGAATCGATCCAAAGTCTTTCATTCCGGAAAACTCTAATTTCTAATTTTAGCATTTTGATGTGTCAAAATAATGTCAATTGAAGCTTTGCAATTAGGTTATGGCGAACTCGAATTTCTGGTACAATGGCGGAAAATTAAATTCGGAAACTTCAGGGCTGACTTACAGGCAGCAGATTGAGGAGAGAAATGGGTGGTGCGTTGGGTATTTTTCGATTTGGGGTGTTGGACGTGGTGTCGGGGTGATAAGGATAGGGGTTGTTGGCGGATTTTGGGTGTCGTTTTGGGCAATTGGGTGAGGCGTCGGGGTGAGAACAGAGGTTGCATGCGAGGATGGTGGACGCTAGGCGCCGCTAGGGGGGGTTGGGCTAGTGGCTGAGTGGGTGGGGAGGGGTTGAGCTGGTGGCTGAGTGGGTGGGGAGGGGTTGGGTTTTTTTTTTTTTAAATAATTTTTGTGATAATTTAATTATTAAACAATTAAATAATTTACCAAAAACCTCTAACTATAGTTAAAATTTTAATAAAAATTAATCATTAATGTTATAAGTAACTAAATATAATAATATGGTGTTACTAATGATAATTAGAATTTTCATTGTTTACCACTAAGAAAAGTAAAAAATATGGTGTTACCAAACAGAATTTCCCTTATATATATAAACATGGCATAAGCATAAAATTGCTAAAAACGAATTATTATAGTAAAGGAGATAATTCAATTGTGATGCATGGAGATTGCCTAATATTGTGGTACATGGAGATGATCCAATAATCTAACAATCACATACAATAATCCAACATTGTGGTGTATGGAGACAAACCATCACATACAAAGTCATGGAGCATAAATAAATTGCTTAAAAAGCAAAAACAAGATATTCCACAACCTAAAGTCCAACAATAATTAATCATATTACTCTTTCCCCCACATTGGACGACAAAGGTCTTTCACTAAGTATTGAAATTAGACATGAGAAACTCTACACATTTCACATGGGGCTTATAAGAACTAAATTCCTAAAAGAAAATTCTATAAACTCATAGAACCATAACCCCCATATGCCAAAGTTAAGTCTAAAATTAAAACATAGTTGATAATGGAGAAAAAATATGTGAACATACCTCGATGGTGCCTCTAATAATTTACCTTAACGATCAATGATGAACAACCCAATGACCACCACTTGTAGTGATTGTGCATCCACTAAGCATTTTTGAGCTTCTTAAAGCACATTTGGATCCATGTTCTTTACTTGAAGCACATTTGGATCCATGTGGAGATTTACTAGGTATAACATCAAAAGAAATAAAATTCTTAAGAATCACTTTCCACACATAAAGAAATCGATAATGATACTTTAGGCAAATGCCAATACTAAACCAAATCGAACCAAGTAAGTACGGAATGAGTAAAACATGCAATCAGAATTAATAACTCTTGAAGACTCTTTCCTAAGGTGGACAATTAAAGAAGTAAAATAATCTAACCATTGAATTAAATAATAATTCAAACATTATCATACTTCAAAAATTCATCACAAGGTTAACACAACTTAGTTAACATGCTAATATATAAAAATAGCCACCTTTCAAAAGCAAAATTAATAGAAGTAGTACAATTATATATATATATTCTTCAACAAGAACTATAGATATATATGCCACAATTAAGAGTCACTAAAACAACAACCATAATACTATTCTCCTATGGAGAAAAATACACCTATGACTCTTCACACAATGATCACATGATTCTTATTCAAAAACTTCTCATACTTAATAAATTGATAGAATTATTAACACAAGTTCTTGAAAAGAAGTATACAAAGTAAGCATTATGAGCATGAACAAAGTTCCAAAAGCATGACATATACACATCATTGTATATATTTGCTAAAAACAATAATATTTGATAACATACTCAGCATATATAACACATGATTCATGGTAAAATTTATAAATCCTATAAATTAACAAGTCATAAAAATTAACCATGAATTATCTAACAACATAGGCATGTAAATATTAGGTGCTCAACATATTGCTAAAAGAAAATAATCTAAAGCAATAGCCTAATATTTACTTTCACAATAAACAAAACAAGACATATGTTAAAAAAAAAACCAACAAATTGGTAGATAAAACCAATCAACTTATTTCTAAGTACTAAGTTCAAACCACAAGTATAGAACAAAGAAATTGAAATAATCATACCATGTAATATCACACATATAACATGGATTATACTTTAGCCTATAAACTAATAATCATGTAACAAATATTACATTATAGACAAAATAATCATCCAACATTATAATGCCAAAAATCACAACTCATATATTTGCCAAGATGATTATTAGAATTAAAATCACATGCTAAGCATAATCAAATTAAAATTAGTTTAGAAAGGACCTCCCTTGAATTAATTCAAGTGTCAAAGATGAGCATTCTCCGTAGTACGCCCAAATTTGCTCTCCAAAAATGCAGCTCAACTTTGAAGCCATAAATCCCAAACGTGAGTAGCTATCAATGATCCAACCGTTAAAAATAAAGCCTCATATGTGCAGAACAAGCTCCCAAAATTTTAGCCCAAACGGAGATCGATTGACCTTCGATCGGGGACCTTTTCCGCGACTTCTCCCACAAAAACGTGAACATAATTTTTCCTTCAAAAATTATTTTTCTTTGCACATTTAGTCTTTCGATCAATACCCAATTAGTAGCCAATGAAAATATATAATTTCGTTTTCAAATTTTTGTAATATAAGAAGTATTTTCAAGGCTGTATTGAAAGTAAAATAATAAGATCGAAAAGATGATCTTATGACAAAGAAAGAGTACGGTGTGTCGTGATGTAAATCACTGACTTGAAAACAAAATTCCGACGCAACCGTGGTGCTCAATTGTATTCGCCGGCACGTTCCCTAAGGTTAACAAACCACTTCCACATAAAGGCACTTTTGGGTGGAAGGTTGGAGCCAAGTAACTTATGCCCAATATAGAGTATGTGTTTAAGCAAGCTTGGGTTTGATATGTATTTCTTGTATGTTTGATCAGAAAATAACCTCCAATTTATAATGAAGAATGAAGAAGATGTAAGATCAAGGAGGAATCTTTTTTATCAATAACAAAATAAAATCAGAATAATCATGGTGATTAAAACACCATAATCAATCTCTTAAATGGGGGGTTACAAGAAATTAACCAAGAAAAGGAATCCAAAGGAATTGTTGGAGTCCAGCGGACAAACTCGCGCCCGATCGGGCGGACACTCCCTTTTTCCAGACGTCTTCTCCGGGTCTCGCCCGATCAAGCGGCGAAACTCCAGAATTTTACGACACTTATCGCGCCCGATCGGGCGATGCTCGCCCGATCGGGCGCCCATATGTGACCCTTTGAATTTCCTTTCTTTATTTCCAACACCATAATCCTTTAACTTTAGAGAACTAGAGCCATGGTTAGGTTGCAAACTCATTGCATCATATTGTGACTACTTGACTACTTGTGTAGTTTTTGCATGTGCATAGCCTATGTGTGATTAAGCTTACAGTTTGTTTGACTTGTGATTAATAATAAGTCTAAATAAATTGTTTAATGGCCAAAGGACTTTGCTTAATTAATCAATTAATTTGGATTATTAAAGTCTAATAATATTTGACTTAACATGACTTAGCACGACTTTAGGTTCACCCATTTCGAGCATAACACAGTAAACGGGTTCAAACTGATGTTTCAGTTATGACGCGGAAGTTGGGCTTGTGACGCAAAACATTTAGGGTCCATCGCGACGCGATAGTGATATTGCGCCGCAATGGCACCGACGCGATGCGACAATTCCATTAATCATGCGATGGTCCAGTTTCTTGCTCGGGTCTTCGCATCAAGTCTAATCCGTTAATTAATTATGTAACCAAGGTCGTAATTTGGTCTTCAACCGAGTCTAAGCACAAAGTCCCATGGTCTTACACAAGTATCAAACATGTTACTTTCACTCACTAATCAATAGCACACACTTGGTATATGTGTCACCATGACCATGTCTTAGGTTCATGCATGCGTCATCCTTTCCGTCTTCAATTTGAGGGTCCGTTCTATTTCCAAATTCTTCCATATCTCTCTATCTACATCACTTTTCCATACATTACATGTCTCACACTTTCCTTCTTTCACACTTTCCACATTTAAATGCCACTTTATCTTACATACTTCCTCCATACATACCATTCCCCTCATACTCCATGATATTTCCCCATCTATGCATGTTGAATCGAGTTTGAGTCAAATGATTAACAATAAGTATCCATGACTTCCCTTTCCGTAGCACTTGGTCAAGAAGAGAAGGGCGTTTAATCAAGGACAACACTTTCGTCCAGGTTTTACTCTTTGACAAACCAATCTGGCACAAGAAAAGGTTTATAGTAATGGCTACCCAATAGGAAGTCGATGAGATGAGACAAAACATCACTAGTCTGACTGAGACGATGAAGACTCTTGTTCTTCAAGTCAATGACCCTAGTAGGCAACTACAGCTTGAGCGCATGGAAGAGAGCCTTAACAAAATTTCCAATGACTATAGTTCTAGGGGATTAGCTCACAAGGGGTCTTAGTGGACAAGGAACTTCTTCCGCAGAAGTTCAATGCCAATGACATCCCTAAGTTCAAACCAACCGATAACCCTTACTTTCACTTGAGAGCTTTCGAGACCATAATAAGTATTAAGAAGATCAATAAGAAGATCTTTCCCTCAGTTTTCTCACTATCCCTTGAAACCGTTTGTCAACAATGGTTTTTCTCCCTAGACAAGGGGAAGACTTCTTCTTGAGAAACTATTACAAACGCTATCATAGATAGGTACAAGTGCAAATTTCAAGTCAAAACTGACCATAGGGAACTCGAGACGCTGAAACAGGAGGAAAATGAAGGGTTTACTTTCTTCTTCAACAAGTGGAGGGAAACTTCTGCTAGGATAGTTGAAGTTTCAAGTGGAGGGAAACTCCAGGAAAAGTATTCAAAGCACTTAAAATACCAAAACAAATTGAATACTTTTAAGGTTGTCTACAACATAGGCATTGACATTGAAGATGACCTTGCAAAACACAAAGCTGCTAACAATAGTAACAATGGTGGATGGAAAGGAAAGAAAAACGACAATCCTTCTTCTTCGGAAAACACCTACTCTAGTAACAATGTTAACACCTTTGACCTTAATGATGTCTTAGCCATGGATAATCAAGGACCTAAAAGGCAACTAAGGAAAGAGTTCACCCCTATTGGGATGAGCTACGATACTGCTTTCGATCACCTTCATGCCAAAGGACTTATTACTCCTATTGGACCTATTTAAGATCCCACACCTGAGAAGAGGTTACCTAGGTGGAATCCAAATGCACACTGCAAAAACCATCAAGGTAGGGGTCATACTACCGAGAGTTGTTGTTAGCTAAAAGAGACCATCCAATATTTGATCGATAATAACAAGCTTCTGATTCCTCCAACTAGCAAGAAGATCGAGTGATGAAAAGCACAAAGCACGAGGCGGGCTTCAACGACAAGATCTCATGATTTTCTTTTTCTTATTTTTTTTATTTCCCCTCCCCTTAATAATTTTAGAATAGGCACCCTTCTTTCTCATTAGATTTATTAGAGTTTGAATTTATCCTTTGTCATTTTAATAAAATGAGCATTTCTTTCCTTGCATATGATTATTGCATTGCTTCTCATTTAAAAAAAGAAAATCATTGTCGGACCAAGCACAAGGTATACCAATGATTTAAGGCACCCTTTGTAGCCACATTATATCACCTTCACCTTTTCAAATATATAATCCTTTCTTGATGAACCACTTTGAGCTTCATTTAACGATAGACCTTTCTTTTTCAACCCATATATACCCAACCTTGGAATGGTGTGCAATTTATGCAATTTTCAAAATTCAATGAAAAGCTTGAGTGATTTTACCAAAGTTCAAATGTTCAAAAAAGCAAATAGAACTAAAAGTGTGCAAAAGGGCAAGTGTTCCAATGTCTTTGATATGAACAAGTATCGGATTGCGTGTCTTATCGAGTGCTTGGTACCATGCTTGAGAAACATGAATGTCAAGCGAGTGATAGGCCGCATGATCGGGATTGCCCATACTTATAAAAAAGGATTTGAATATAAAGAAAATGTAAAAAGAAAAATAAAGAGCAAAAATAAAGTAAAAGAGAATTCAAAAGTGAGAAAAATCTCAAGCACACAAAATACCAAGATTCAAAAGCAAGGTTGCACACCTTGGGGGCTTATATTGGGTCTTGAGCTTTTATCCTTTCTTCTTCAACCTTTCGCCTAACCCCGTTTCAACCCTTCAAAATACCTCTTTGAGGTATACACAAACTTGAGCGAGGTTCGGCTAAAGCTACATTACGTAGGAAACCTCACATTGGGGTGCGGCCGTAATAAAAATGCATTCACATTCATGCGTGATCATATAAAGGGGTCTCCAATGCTCATACCTATCCATTTAGAGCTAGACTTGGGGGCTTGATCCTTACATCATTAGCCTACTGTAGACACATGATTGTGCCTCCCCAAAAACCGAACACAGTGATGAATATCTTTCACGTCATTGATTATCGAACAAGGTGAGCCTCGTGGAATGCGGTTGTTTTAATAAAAACACTTCTTTTAGTTTTCAAAAATATTTCTTTTCATACCCTATATATGAAAAATCTCCAATCCAGTTTAGTTTGGTCCATAATATGGGTACAATAATAGTGTAGTTAGATAGGGCTTGAAAAGAGCTTTCCAACGATATATTATGAGCCCAATTCCGATGAATAGTGAGTAAGTTATGGTCAAAATACTAAATTGGGCTCAAAATGATTTATATGGCCTAATGATCACGTGGAGGGCCCATTAATTATTATTCCTAAAGTAATTAGGAATTTCTTTAATTTTCTAGAGTAATCTAGAAGGTTATTTTAAATTCTAATAGAGTTAGGATTAATAATTATATTTTTATATTATTTAGAAAAGATGAAGAATTCAATTTGAAACAAAACAAGTGTTTTAAAAGATAAAACTGATTTTAATTAAGATAATTACAGAGTCTAATTACCTAATTATAATGGGAAACGGACTCCGTACAGGATTTTTATCTTGATCATGCCATCGCGTTGCGGAGAGTCTATCTATCGCATCGCGATAACTCTATCAAGTCGCGAGAGGGTCTGTTTTACTTCGAGTCACATTCTGAATCTTTTCTAAGCATTCCGGATGTTTTCCCTAAAAATAGAAGCATTATTTCCCCATTTTCAATCATCTAATTATTTCTCTCTTAAAGATAAAGCTTATTATTTCCTTCTCTCTCTTGATTTCTAAGCCTAGCCTTTTTAAAATACAATACCGCATTCACGAGTCTTAGACGCACCTAGCCAAGCTCGAAATTGCCTTCGCCCTAGACGTGAAAGGTTGATAATTTCTGAGGGTTTGGTTCCAAATCTCTATTTCAATTATTTAAATTAATTGTTTGATTTAATATTTTCCTTGAAGTTACTAACGTGTGTATTGTTTTGATAGAAAGAGATACGAGGCAACAAAGTAAGTTATTTTATTGCTTTATATCTTTAAAAGCATGCTTAGATTATTTTAATTCCTAGTATCATGTTAGGATGTTATTTATTATTTTCTAGTATCATGTTTAGGTTGTTTCCTATTTTCTTCTATCATGTTAATATCATGTTAGGATTAAAGCTTTAATCTTTATTGTTTTGTGACATGCTAGGATTTGTTATTAATCTTGTTAGTATCATGCCTAGGATCTTGCTAATAAAATTATTATGCTTTATTGATATTATATTGATGATGATGATGTGTTGTAATATTATTATGTTGCTTGATATATTATGTTATTGCTTGATTATGCCCTCTCTTGCAGGTTAAAAGGGAACTTGTACTTGAAATCATGCTTAATGAGATAATTAATAATTTATTTAGGCTAATATGATTTTAATTCAACTAATCGCCAATAATAGATTTGTTTGTGCATTAATATTCAACCAACATAGATTAAACAGGTTTAGGATTAATATATTGATTGCATATTAGTCAGAAAGTGCACATGAATATGAAAAGAATAAAGTAGAGGCCTATTTAGGGCAGGTTCAATCTCTTTTAGGTTGGATTTGTACCTTCATCCCCGAATATCCAGTCATGGTTCCAGACCACTATGGAGTTAGCGATCTCATGGATCGTGAACGGGTGTAACCTTCACCCTATGAACGGTTTACAAGTTCCTAACACTTGTCGGCGACTCTTTTGCTCTAGCTTCCTTCCCTTTGGACTCCACCATGCTTAACTGTATGATCACATTGGGGATCAAGTGTGGGATGCTTGAAATATTCCCTACAGTTTTTGGCGACTCCACTGGGGAGGATTTCTATTTTAGTTCCTAAAATTTATTTTGGCAATAATTTAGAATGAGTGGATGAGACTCAAAAAGTTCTAAGTATTCATGTGCTTAATTTTGATTGACATTATTGGCATAAGCATAAAAAAGGTCTGCATTTGATAGACCATCCGTAATGCGTCAAAAACATAGGCTTTTTACACGTAGGAAATTTAGGAAATATCTTTCACAACTAGAATAAAAAAAAAACGTTGTGAAAACTTGAAAATTCTGAGAACAAAGAGAGCTGCTGAGGCATGTAGGAACTAGCGCTGAGAAAACAGTGCCCATCGCAGCAAGATGGCTCTGTCGCGAGGCGATAGTAATATCGCGGCGCGACAGGGCTATCGTCTCGCGATGGTCCCTATTGTCTCGCGTTACGTTCTTCCAATACCTAGCCAAAAATTTGCGTTCTTGCTTTGACCGGTTCTAGTACTGTTTGCTCGGTTTTACATCCTGATTGAGTTTTTCTCACTTTTCTGAACCCATATGTGTTTTACATATGGCCATAACCCTCTGGGAATTCACGCTCCATCTACCCAATCGAACGCTCATTGCAACGAAGGGTACATCCGAGTTTGTGAGTTCACAAAACCATGGAAATAAGTTTAACTTGTCGGGTCCCATCCATATGCGCCAACCCTTCCAAAGGTAAGGCTTCCGCGCGATGCATCCGGACTCATAACCATGAACCCTCTTTGACTAACCCTTAGCTATGGTTAAGTTGCAAACTCATTGCATCATATTGTGCTTACTTGACTATTTGTGCATTCTCGCTTGTGCATAATCTATATGTGTTTAAACTAACCGTTTGTTTGACTTGTGTATAAGTCTCAATAAACTAATTAATGTCTATACAGGACTTTGCTTAATTAATTAATTAATATGGTTAATTAAAGCCTAATAAGTTGACTAAACCTGACTTAGTACGACTATAGGCTTGTCCTTTAAGGTAGAACACTGGAAATAGGCCCAGACTGACGTTTCAATAATGACGCGAATGTTTGACTTGTGGCACGACATGCAAGTGTCTATCGCGACGCGATAACATTATTGCGCCGCGATGGCCCTGGCGTATCGCGACAATTCCGTTGCTTCGGCGATGGTTCAGTTTCCTACCTTAGTCCTCAGGCCTAGTCTAATTAGTCAGTTTATTAATAAATAAAGCTTTATTTGGTCCTTAATTATGTCTAGACACATAGTTCAATGGTCTTACACAAGTATCAAGACATGCCACTTTCACTCACTTTTTTAAACACACACTTTGTATATGTGTTTCACTATGACCATGTCTTAGGTTCATGCATGAGTCGCTCTTTTTCGTCATTTGAGTTGGGGGTCCACTCTATCCCTAAATTCTTCTTAAAACATCTCTCTATCTATATCATTTTTCCACTCTCCACATGATTTCACCATACATGTCATTCCTCTCATTCTTCCATGATCTCTTCCCATCCATTGCATGTTGAACCGAGTTAGAGTCAAATAACTAACAATAAGTATCTATAACCTCTCTTTCCACAGCACTTGGTCAAGGAGAGAAGGGCGCTTAATCAAGGACAACACCTTCGTTCAAGTTCTACTCTTCGATAAGCCCATCAGACACAGGAAAAAGTTCGTACTAATGGCTACCCAACAAGAAGTTGATGAGCTGAAATAAAAGATGACTAACTTGACCGAGATGTTCAAAACCCTCGCCCTTTAAGTTAATGATCCTAGTAAACAACGACAGCTTGAGCGCATAGAAGAAAGCCTTAGCAATATTTCCAACGATTATAAGTATCAAGGAATTAGCTCACAAGGGGTCTTAGTGGACAAGGAATTTCTTCCGCAGAAGTTCAATGCCAATGACATCCCTAAGTTCAAGCCTACCGACAATCCTTAATTTCAGTTAAGAGCTTTTGAAACTATAATGAATATCAAGGGGATTGATAGGAAAGCTTTCCATTCGCTGTTTTTGCTATCTCTAGAAACCGTTTGTCAATAATGGTTCTTTTCCCTAGACAAAGAGAAGATCTCTTCTTGGGACTCTAGAACAAACGCTTTCATTGATAGATATAAGTTGCAACATTCAAGTTGAAGCTGACCTTAGGGAACTTGAGATGCTAAAGCAAAAGGAAAACGAAGGATTCACTTCCTTCTTCAACAGGTGGAGGGAAACTTCCGCTAAGATGGTCGATGTTCCTACCGAAAAAGAGTCCGTAAGGATGTTCATTAAGAATATCCAACACAACTACCAAAAGCACTTGAAATATCAATGCAATTTAAATACCTTCAAAGCTGTTTATAATGTAGGCATTGATATCAAAGATGACCTTTTGAAAGTTGATAACGCGAAAGGAAAGAAGAACGACCATCCTTTCTCTTCCACTCCAATTAATGAAGTACATGCCACAAACACCTCTAAACAACGAATCCAAAGGTCGAAAAGAGTGTTCACTCCACTTGGTATGAGTTACGAGATAGCCTTCGAAAAGCTACACCACAAAGGACTAGTAATGCCCATAGGACCCCTCAAAGACCCAGTTCAAGAAGCCAGGCCACCTAAGTGGGATCCTAATAAACATTGCAAATACCACCAAGGAAGGGGTCACAACACTGAGGAGTGTTGGAAACTCAAAGAAGTTATTCAAGACCTGATCGATGGTGATAAAACTTTCGAAGTTCTAACCATCGCAGAAGATTAAATATCCGTTGGTCCTTCGCTCCTTATCACACCTGTAGGTGAGCCCATGATCGAGGCAGTCTATATAACCTCTATCGATGAAGTGACCATGATTGAGGAGGATGAAGGAATTTTCTTAGGTGACACCAAGGAAAACTCATCAAGTCTAAAAGAAGATGTTCAAAAGCTGCAAGACATCATTTCCATGTTTCCCCGAGCAACAAGAAGGCCAAGAATAGTAACAATAATAATAGTGGCTGGAAAATAAAGACGACAATCCTTCTCCTTCCAAAACTACCCACTCAAACAATGTTAGCAACTTTTACTTGAATGAGGTCCTTGCCATGAACAATCGAGGGCAAAAGAAGTCATTTAGGAGAAACTTCTCACCTATTGGCATAAGTTATGACACAGCATTCGGTCCTCTTCATGCTAAAGATCTCATAACTCCTATTGGACCATTTGGAGATCCACCAGTCGAAAGAGGATGGCTAGCTGGAATCCCAATGCACACTACAAATACCATCAAGGCAGGGGTCATACTACTGAGAGCTGTTGGAAGCTAAAAGAAGTCATCCAATATTTGATTAATAATAACAAGCTTCCCGTACCTCCAGCTGGCAAGAAGACCGAGTGATGAAGCACAAGACACGAGGCGGGCTTTAATGACAAGATTTCGTGACCTCTTTTTCTTTTTTATTCCTCCTTTCCCAATAAGTCTAGCATAGGCACCTTTTATTTTCCTTAGATTTCATTTTGTAGGATTTTCCTTTTTTCTATTAATAAAATGAGAATTTCTTTTCTTGCATATGATCATTGCATTAAAAAAAAAAGGAAAAAAAGAAAAAAGAAAACCGCCGAGCTAAGCACAAGGTATATTAGTGATTCGAGGCACCTCTTGTAGCCATATTATATCACTTTCACATTTCAAATACATAATCCTTTCTTGAGAAACCACTTTGAGCCTCGTCTAACGATAGACCTTCATTTTTTCAACCTACATTTACCCAACCTTGGGATGAGATGGTGTGCAAGTTATGCAATTTACAAATAAAAGCTTAAGTGATGTTATAAAAATTTCAAAAGATTAAAATAGCAAAAATAGTTTGCAAAAGGGCAAGTGTTCCAATGTCTTTGATATGAATATATCTTTGATAAGAACACGTCTCAGATTACGTCTCTTATCGAGTGCTTGGTACCGTGCCTGAAAAACATGAATGCCAAGTGAGTGATAGACCGCATGATCGCGATTCCCCACATTTATCAAAAAAAAAAATGCAAAAGCCAAAAAAAAAAAAAGAGAGCAAAATATAAATAAAATAGAGTTCAAAAGTGAGGAAACCTCAAGCATACAAATACAACGATTCAAAAGCAAGGTTACACACCTTAGGGGCTTATCTAGGGTCTTGAGCCTTTTTCCCCTTCTTCTTCGACCTTTAGCCTATCCACGTTACAACCCTTAAAAGACCTCTTTGAGGTATACATACACTTGTGCGAGGTTCGGGTAGAGCTACGTTCGGCCTGATTCCTAACGGATACGTAGGCAACCTCACATTGAGGTGCGGCCGTAATAAAAATGCATTCATACATTCACATTCATATTTACATTCATGCATAATTATATCAAGGGATCTCCAATGCTTATCCCTAACCATTTAGAGCAAGACTTGGGGGCTTGATCCCTACATCATTAACTTACATAGCTTAAGAGTCACCATTATTTGACTCTTCTCAAAATATCTTTTTCATACACTTAGCCTTTGCAACTTAGAGTTAGTGTCACTTTCACACACATCACAAATACTTGACCAAATAATTCTTCCCCTAGGAACGGTTTGTTATAAAATCATAACACAACGTTGAAGCATACCTTGTCATATCAAGATCACTCTTTATCATAATCATCATTGCATCGCAAAGTATGAAGTGCTTAGCCTCCATGCCTAAGATTACCTAAATACTTTCATCTAGAATCGTCAATCGAGATAGACTAGGATGCTACAATCCTTGCACCATAAGATACAATGATTAACGCATACATTTGACTAAGCTCATTCAACATACACCATCAAAGACTTCACTTCTTCCTTTTTGCGTCTTTCTTTTTTAGGAGAAAGTCGGTACCCTCCACAAAAATGACGAAAATTTTTTGCTTTTCTACATTATGAGTCAAGCATAGCACAAACACAATGCACACACAAGTCATGGACATTGAGTCATGTCATGTCAAGTTGAGTCTAACACATGTGTCAAAACACATTAAGTCACACAAGAGTCAAACACTAAAAATCGAGTCAACCTTAAGTCATTCAATCACATTAAGTCAACCTCAAGTCAAAGCAATCATAATGTCAAGTACACCAAGCCTTAGGTCAACCCTAAGAAAAACACCATCAAAGTCTTTTGGAAATCTTTGATTTTTACAGGATGCAACCATTCAGAAAAACTCCTATTCGCAACTAACCGAACAATCTCAACAAAGCTCTTTTGTTCAGAGATGCGTGGACATTTCAATCAAGCTCCTTTGTTCAGAGACATGACGCGTGGACATTTCAATCGAGCTATTTTGTTCAAAGACACATGGACATTTCAATCAAGCTCTTTCACGTGGACATTTCAATCAAGCTCTTTTGTTCAGAGACGCTTGGACATTTCAATCAAGATCTTTTGTTCAGAGACGCGTGGACATTTCAATCAAAGCTCTTTGTTCAGAGACACGTGGACATCTCCCTTAAGCTCCATTGTTTAGAGACGAGTGAGCATCAACGGCGGCGAGGTATCGCCACAACAACAAAATTGTTCCCTAGCTTATGGAAGATGGTCATAAAGCAGTAGAAGATCGTAACAAGCAGAGCAATCTTTGATGGTGTTCCCTAGCTTGCGGAAGACTGTCAAAGCAGAAATGAAGGCAGCTACAAGTGGAGCGGTCTCGGCGATATCCCTTAGGTTGTAGATATTGTCACAAAAAAATGCAACAACAGACAAATCGGTTCCCCAGAGACATGTACTCGACGGTGAAAGATACGCGTTTCTTAACTCTTTTATCTGTTTTAAACTAACTCTAGTTTGTAGGTATCGACGTTACAAGAATGATTTAGGATCGCAGAACATTCTGAATTATTCTCCGTCCCTATTGTTATTTTGACTTTTGTTTTCGAAACTTATGTTTTTCCAAACTCAGTCAAAGTGGGGGCTTCTGAAGACATCTGATTGTGTCTCCCCAAAAACCAAACCCAGTGATAAATATCATTCACGTCATTGATTATCGAACAAGGTGAAATGTGAAAGAGCCTCGTGGAATGCGATTTTTTTAATAAAAATACTTTTTTCTGTTTTCGAAATTTTTTTTTCGTACCCTGTTTATGAAAAACGTCCAGTCCAATTTAGTTTGGTCCATAATATGGTTCCTGTAATAGTGTATTTAGATAGGGCTTGAAAATAAATTTCCAACGATATATTATGAGCCCAATTCCGATGAATAGTGAGGAAGTTATGGTCAAAATACTAAATTGGGCTCAAAATGATTTATATGGCCCAATGATCAAGTGGAGGGCCCATTAATTATTATTCCTAAATTTATTAGGAATTGCTTTAATTTTCTAGAGTAATCTAGAAGGTTATTTTAAATTCTAATAGAGTTAGGATTAATAATTATATTTTTATATTATTTAGAAAAGATGAAGAATTCAATTTGAAATAAAACAAGTGTTTTAAAAGATAAAAACTGATTTTAATTAAGATAATTACGGAGTCTAATTACCTAATTATATTGGGAAAAGGACTCCGTATAGGATTTTATCCTAATCATGCCATCGCGCTGCGGAGAGCCTATCGCGTCGCGATAGGCCTGTCACATCGCAATAGGGTCTGTCGCGTCACGATAGCCCTAGCGCATCGCGATAAGGTCTGTTTTACTTCGAATCAAATTCTTTTCTTTTTCTAAGCGTTCCAGATCTTTTCCCTATAAATAGGGGCGTTATTTCCCCGTTTTCAATCATCAATAATCATCTAATTCTTTCTCTCTTAAAGCTAAAGCTTATTCTTTCCTTTTCTCTCTTGATTTCTAAGCCTAGCCTTTTTAAAATACAATACTGCATTCACGAGTCTTAGACGCACCTAGCCAAGCTCGAAATTGCCTTCACCCTAGACATGAAAGGTTGATAATTTCTAAGGGTTTGGTCCCAAATCTCTATTTCAATTATTTAAATTAATTGTTTAATTTAATATTTTTCTTAAAGTTACTAACGTGTGTTTTGTTTTGATAGAAAGAGATACGAGGCAACAAAGTAAGTTATTTTATTGCTCTATATCTTTAAAAGCATGGTTAGATTATTTTAATTCCTAGTATTATGTTAGGATGTTATTTATTGCTTTCTAGTATCCTGTTTAGGTTGTTTCCTATTTTCTTCTATCATGTTAGTATCATGTTAGGGATAAAGCTTTGATCTTTATTTTTTAGTGACATGCTAGGGTTTGTTATTAATCTTGTTAGCATCATGCCTAGGATCTTACTAATAATATTATTTTGCTTTATTGATATTATTTTGATGATGATGATGTGTTGTAATATTTTTATGTTTCTTGATATATTATGTTATTGCTTGATTACGCCCTCTCTTGCAGGTTTAACGGGAATTTGTACTTGAAATCACGCTTGATAAGATAATTAATAATTTTATTTAGGCTAATATGATTTTAATTCAACTGATTGCCAATCATAGATTTGTTTGTGCATTAATATTTAACCAACATAGATTAAACAGGTTTAGGATTAATATATTGATTGTATGTTAGTCAGAAAGCGCACATGAATATGAGAAGAATAAAGTAGAGGCCTATTTAGGGCAGGTTCAATCTCTTTTAGGTTAGATTTGTACCTTTATCCCTGAATATCCGGTCATGGTTCCAGACCACTATGGAGTTAGCGATCTCATGGATCGTGAAGGGGTGTAACCTTCACCCTGTGAACGATTTACAAGTTCCCAAAACTTGTTGGCGACTCTTTTGCTCTAGATTCCTTCCCTTTGGATGCCACGATGCTTAAGTGTATGATCACAGTGGGATTTAAGTGTGGGATGCTTGAATATTCCCTACACCTACCCAGCCTAAGAGCCACCATTATTGGGCTCTTCTCAAAATATATTTCACACCCTTAGCATTTGCGACCTAACCGTAGTGTCACTCTCACACACGTAACATACACATAGCTAAGTAATCCTTCCCTTAAGAACCTTTTTCATGAAATCTTGATACAACTTTGAAACATGCCTTGTCATCTCAGAGTCGCTCATTACTCAAATCATCATTGCATCACAAAGTATGAAGTACTTAGCCTCCATGCCTAAGTTACCCAAATACTTTCAACATCGAGATATCAACTGAGAAAGTTTAGGATGTTACAATCCTCACACCATGAGATACAACATCAACACATACATCTGATTAAGCTCATATAACATGCATCATCACTTGATTCAATTCTTCGCGTCTTCTATCCTTTTGAGAAAAATTCGACACTTTACTTATTTCTTTTCACGTCTTTCTTTTTCGAGAGAAAGTCGGTACCCTCCACAAAAATAACGTAAAATTTTTGTTTTTTCTACATTTTCGAGTCGCACAAGCACAATCACAATACAATGCACACACGAGTCACGTACGTTGAGTTGAGTTTGCACCTTGAGTCATGTCAAGTCATATGTGCTAAAGCACATTAAGTCGAGTTGACACAATGAGTAAAGTAACACCAAACCTTGGGTCAACCCCAAGATAATTATAAACATGAGCAAAGACCTATTGTCCAAGAATATAGATGCACGTAATTTTTACGAAGGATTAAAGGAAATTTGATTCAATGAAAGAGAATGAAAAGACAACATTAACAACGCAGCATGGAACACCCTAACACGGTGCGATACACTGTGACACAGCGCGATAGACCTGTCACTGCACGATGGCTCTGGTTTCGCCTACGTCGGCTTTTGATGGTCTCACAACTTGGTTGGTTGCTTTGATTGATGATCAGCCTGATGACGATCAAATTATTAATTGAATATTGATTAAGTAGATTTGGAAATAGATTAAGAACATTTGAGTGGTGATTGACTATGATCACAAAGAATTCCTAGGATGGCAGATTTCTACGGAAATCAATTTGAAGACTTTAAGGAATCTTAGGTATAGTTCTTAAGATGAATTTTCCAAAGCTGGAAGGTCAATTACTTCTAGGAGTAAAGACATGAAAATTTGAAGACTCAAGATGAAGAAGTCTTCGACATGAGGCACTAAGATTAAAGGGTCTCTCGCTTTGATTTGAGAAGGGCGGTTCTATAGGAGTTTATAGGTACTACGCAGCGGAAAATCATGAATCATATTCATAAAAGTACCTTATTTAGAATCGCATGCATAACACACAAGACACATAATCATACCTTTGATGCGTGAATTCCACGAAACTATTCGACAGGCAAATCAGGGAGAGAATAGAGCCCCAAGCGTTGCTCCTCTACTTAGTCCACGAGATTCAAACGAGCCGTCCACCAATACTAGATTGGTCGAGTGATTGAGGAAAACCGCGATCACCACCTTTATGGATAACCGATCACCGCACGAACCACCACCACCACGAGACACCACCGGCGCCGAGGAGGAGGAAAAAGCCGTGTGAGAGAGGACTTTAAGAGGGGATGGGTTTCGTGTTTGCTAATTAGGGTTTGATCAAATGATTAGTTAATTGCTTGCTTGCAAACCTAGGCACCTAGTCTATTTATAATCTCATTATAATTCAACTAGGGCACGAAGCCCAAAAACTCCTTCTAATCCTCCATATGGCCGACCACCTAGAGTGATGAGGCCCATGATGGGCCTCGTCCTCTAATGCTCGATCTAGCCCCTTTGTGTGACCTTATAGGATCCGTCCAATAGGGCTTTGAGCTATTTTACTAGTCCAAAGATCGTTAGTACCTCTAGCTATGGCAAAACGACAACCCAAATGTACAAACTTAATTATCTCCATAATTTGATCCAATTATATATCTAGTAATTGCACACGACGAAGACATAACTCCTTTAATCTCCCACTTGTTTGAGACAAGGGTGCAATATTCAAATTCCTTAAGTCAATATATGTGTCGATTTGATAATATGATTGCATCACATGTCGAGATCATATTAATCTACAAATCGTTTCTTGAAATCTGAGTTAGAATTACAAAACCAAATGATTACTGAGTAATGCATTTGAACACGGCCACGTATTTTCTGAATTCTCCCTCTTCAAGCGGCCATGACATATTCCCTAATTTAATAGGTAGACTCAATCCAATCTTGTGGCAACAAGGCTCCCGCTCAACTTTTGAAATAACCGGGAAACACACATTACAATCTCCAGTTACTGGCAAACGTTTGAGTGTACCACAGTCACAACATCCATTGAATGAAATCAATGTTCCACTCATGTCAAAGGAATCCACTAATATATCCGGAAGCTCTATACTTGAACTTCAAGGTAGGTCTATAGTTCGATCATGCATCATTCATGCATGTCCAAGTGATTGACCGAGCATCTCTATGCCCCTATAGCCCATGAAACTGCGCTATCCAATCAATCTTACATGCTAGTCCATTTATTGAAATCATTTATGTCCACTTTAATGATTTCGAACTAGGAACTTAAATAATATATGAATTTTGTTCACCTGTGGGGTTTCATTCACCAGATTATTTAAATAAATTAACCTGATGAGCCCATCAATCCATAATTATTTTGGACATTTTATTTAATTTCCAAAACCATAATTAAATAAGAGAAATAATAATTTCTATTTTAAGCATAATTCTACAAATTGGGTATTCCTTATGTAACATGTTTTCTCAAAACATATACAACTTGAATTACATAACTTGCTTCAATCCAAGACTTTAATATGACTCTCATATCTTAGTCTATGGAAGGGGTTTAGTGATTTCTCACTCATAATAAAACTTTACAGATCACAACATTCCGCTTGTCATTGATCTCATAAATGAGGTGATATCTCATATCTATTTGTTTGGATTTGTGATGTGACCCTGACTCCTTTGTTTTGGCAAAGGTGTCTTTTTATTCACAGGACAATTTGATCCAAACTTCCTCCTTAACTACTCTTACTGTAGCTAAAACACATATTCTGACAATGAGTATGCAACAGTATTCTGCTTTGAACTCTTTCAATCTTACTGTCCTTCTTCATACAGACACAAAATGTATCTAGATCACTATCTAAAGTTATCTTGCCTGTTTGGAAACTTGCATCTGTATAACCTTTTTGACAAATTATTCACTTTTAACACCATTAGCTAGAAAAATTCCTTTAGTCCTTCTCAAGTACTTAAGGATTTTCTCTTTGCAGCTTTCAGTATGCTTATTCTGAATTTACTTGAAAAATTGCTACACATGCACAAGTCATATGTAACATCTTGCTTTGCACATATCATGGCACATATAATGGACTCTTTTGCACAATCATAAGGTACACTTTCCATACAACTCAACTCTATTAGCTTTTGAAGGAACTGAGTTTTACTGAGCGTACTACCATGAAACATGGGAAAACATCCTCTCTTAGAGTCTTGCTTCATGAACTTGTCAAGATCCTTATCAGCATAAGTCTCTCGATGTTGTCCAATCATTCTTCAAGATTCACTTCATGGATCCTAATTCCCAATATGTACTCAACATCACTTAGCCTTTCATATAGAAACAACTCTCTAACCACTACTTGACTTATACGAGCATTAATATGTCATTTCATATGAATTGTATGTCATCTACATACATGACCAAGAAGACCAATTGCTCCCACTAAACTTCTTGTCTCTACAAGATTCCTTTTCGTTATTTGAGGAAATCAAACTGTTTGATTGCCTAATCGAAACGAATGTTTCAACTCCCTTATGCTTACTTCGATCCATTAAATGAATTTCTGAAGTTTGCAAAACTTTATGTGAATTCTGGATTTCAAAATTCTTAGGTTGTATCATATACATACCATCCATCAAGAACATTTCATGAAGGTGATTTTGTTCTCCATTGCTAAACTTCGTAATCGAAATCAGCAATCACTAGGAGAATCCGAACGGGCTTACCCAACTAATAGGTTTGACCCTATTTGTAAGACTATCATGGACTAACACATCTTCATAGACATGGAGTCCATTCTGGATCTCATGGCCTTAAGCCATTTCTTGAGTTGGCACTTATCCAAAGCTTGCTTGTAGGCTGTGGGTTCAAACCATTCCAATAGGAAATTTTATAATCCACTTTTTTCTCAAGATTTCAACAAACTGTTTGTTTTGATCCCAAGTAACCTACAATAGGTATGAGCAACAATAGAATTATTCTCTTCAACTCTTTGAAGCCTTTCATTCAAGTGGGACGATAGAAGCCTCGCTAGTGGAATTAGCTTGCTTCGACACATGGTTTATCAAATTAACTAATTTCATATGCCTTCATTTCTGATGTAGTGTTATCCACATCCATTTGTTGCTTGTCTCGAATCTCATTGAGATCTAACTTTACTCCCACTTGGCTTTGTAGGAAGAGATTTCTTTCTATAAAGACATTATCGCGAGCAACAAACACTTTGTTTTCTGCGCGATTGTAGGAATAATACCTCTTAGTTTCCATGAGAAAACCCATGAAGAACTATTTGTCTGATTGTGCATTATGTCATCTTTGTAAACATTTTACATCGAATTCATAAACCTTAATCCTGTTTAGAAAAGATAACTTTTGGAACATTTCCAAATCATAACTCTTTTGACATCTTTTCTACTGCTTTGGTTAAGTTTTCTGTTTAGTATATTCTCAATTATTGTTGTAATGCATATCCTCAAACGATATTTGTAAATCATTAAAGCTAATATAGGATCGAACCATGGCAAGCAAAGTTTGATTCCTTCTTTATAAACATACATTGTAATAGTAATGTTTCTGGATTGTGAACTAATTCAACAATTCCTTTAGATGATCATTGATTTTGAGTTAAACATTTATCACAACAATCATATTGTGGTGTTAAATTGCTTATCTCAAACTGATTTTACATTTCATTTTGGAATTATTGAACATTTCAATGATTCCAAGCTTTACATCATTAAGTAATTATCGATATAGTTACTTAAATCGTTAGTAAAAGCAATGAAATAGTTAAATCTCTTTGCTAATTCTTGAACTTATAGTCCACACACATCATATGTATGAGTTCCAAAAGGTCATTTTAGCTCCTTTACCCTTTTAACTAAAAGGAAACTTGGTCATCTTACCATATCAAGCATGACTTCTAATTCTCAAGTGATTCATAATCAAATAAGAATTAGAGTCCATCCAATTGTTATTTTGGATGTGCAAATGGTTTATGTGACCTAATCTTACTTTGTTATAAGCAAGTTTACTTTAATCATCTAAAATTGCTTTTGTGATCTACTTATATCAATGTCATAAAGAAAAATAACTCATATCTAGAAAAATGAAAACAATTTATTACCTTGGTCATGGATCAACACTTGTCCAAGCCAAGTAAAAAACGAATCAGTATTCAAAGTAACACTGAAAAATTATCTCATCAAAAACTGGAAATTGTTCTAAAATCATCATAAAATTCAGAAATTAAAACTATGAAGCTATCTCTGGCCACTCGAACACTTCTAGTGCACCTTCAAGCTCCATTTCCATGCTAGCCTCACTTGGTTGCAGTTCCTGAGGTTGATGCTCCATTCTTCTTGACGAAGTCTAGGTATTTTAGGCAATTGCGTTTCCAATGCCCCTTCTTCTTGCAGTAAAAGCATTCACTTTCACTTGCAGCTTTGGGTTTTGGATTCGCCTTATGCTTCTCAGGAGCCTTGGCAACTTGCTTGCCCTTGCTCTTGGCACTAGCCTTTTGCCCCTTTTTCTTGAACCCCTTTCCCTTTTGAATAAGAAGAACTTCCTTCTTAGGTTCCTTAGGGAATTGCTCTTCAGCACTAACCAGCATTGCGTGCAATTGATTCATAGTCTTTGCAGTCGCAGTCATGTTAAAATTCATGATAAACTGGTTAAAACTTTCTGGAAGTGAGTGGAGAATGATGTATGTTACCATCTTATCACTGTACGGGTGCCCCAGTTTCTCCATACTTTTAATAAGGCCGATCATTTTGAAAACATGATCATGAACTGTGGCACCCTTCTCCAACCTACAATCCAGAATCTCACGATGAAGCTCGTACCTTTCAACTCTAGCTTGTTTCTTAAACAAAGTTTGAGTTCTTGCATGATTGTATACGCATCCTGATCCTCAAAACGCTTTTGAAGACTAGGTTCCATGGTAGCAATCATCAAGCAAGTGATAGGCACAGCTCTATCATGAGCTTCATTGTGCCTCTTGACTTCTGTCGTAGTTGCATTTTCTGGCAGAGGTCCTGGCAATGGGGTGTTAATGACATCCTCTCTACCTTCAGATTTCAGAACGAGTCTTAGCATTCTTTCCCAAGTGGAAAAGTTTTCTCCTGTCAACCTATCCTTCTCAAGGAATGGTCGAAGATTGTAAATGTTGTTGTCATTGTGATTACGACTACCCATCTATGTCAAAATAAGGCAAAGTTTAATAATTATGTTTAATTTAACATTAAAGTACCATATACGAATTAATTAGGTCACTTTAAAGCACTTTATTCAACATTAATTGATCCCAATTTAATTTTAAGTGATTCCAAGATCCTTTATTTGTGCAATAATTGACCGGACTTTGGCCCTACCATCAACCATTACATTTTCAAGGTGAGTAAACTCTTTACTGATTACAACTGTTGTAACTCTTGGTTGAATAATTAACCATCACATGTTTAGTTATTTCCCTTTTCTTCAAGGTTCTAAACTCTTTAGGTAACCTTGTTGAGCATAACCAATTAAAATTGTAAAACTTGATTTACCCCAACTTTCCCAAGATATAATATGACACCCAGCTTTGGCATGACCCATCATTAATATCGAAGGTTTCATTGGGTTTTTAATTGGAAAAGCAATCTCAATATTACTGGGACCTAGATTCATTTATGTTGTGATTGTTTAGTGAACTCTAGCGTATCATCAATCAACATAAATAAAATCTAATATGCATAATCTACTAATGCAATAAAACATGACATAGTATGGCCCCTTAGTCCTAAGAAAACTAGAAATGAAAAGCTCCCACTTGAATCATCATGGATCTCCATCCACCTTGCTCCTTTGGGCCTTCACTTCATGGGCTTCTTTGGACTAACACTATTTAAATAACTAATCTATTTACTTTAAATAAAAGTTACAAAAATACTTAACGATACGCAGACCGTATTTTTTATTACAAAAATACATCACGATACGCAGATCGTATTTTAGAATCTATGGGCAATACTAGTCTATATATAGCAACATAATATCATATATTATAAAAGTGTCATATAATAAATCACTCAACATGCTTGTCTAAACTACAACATTGAATGGTTTATAATTAAGGCAACGCATTTCCTAAAATATCATATACTTTAAATCATAATTAGATAATATCATATATTATTCATGACCAATCATAAAATATCATATATTTTAATTTAGGCATGAGATAGAATCAAATCTTATTTTAATCTAGAAAGATAAATCATATTTAATCTTCCATGATTACCCTAACAACTTTAGGAGATTCTATCCTAATTATTAGCCAATCAAATAATTTTAAAATCAATTATCCTCATCTAATTATGTGATAATCACATTATTTAAATCAATTATTATCCTTTTGGAATATGCTCAGAATATCCTAATCAATCTTATCAAAAATTAACCACTTTAATTATGGATAATTACTAATTTAACAACTTTAAATATGGATAATATCAAATATAACAACTTTTGCAAGATTTGATTTTATCCTAAAATAAAAGATTTTTATCCAAATAAAACCTATTTTATCTTTTAAAATAAAAGATCATATTTTCAAAATATTTTATCTTATCCAAAATAAATCATATTTATCTTGACATAATTTTAAAACAAAATAATAAATTTTTTTTTAAAAAACTATGAGCCACCACCGCCGGCCACCGTGGTTGGCTAGCCGAAGCTAGCCACGGTGGCTGACTGCCTTGACGGCATCCACTGCCGCAAGAGCAGCAGCCGTGCAACGCTTGCACGCTGCTGCCCACAGCCACCCTCCGAACTCCGCCCTCCCCTTCCCCTCCCTCTTGGACCAGCAGCGGTGACAGCCACTGTGGCTGCGCCACCCAGCCGTGGCTGCCGCCTCTAAATTTTCAATTTTTTTGTTTTAATTTAATTAAAATAAATTTTATTAAAATTAAATTACATCAGTCCAAAAATTAAAATTAAATCATCATTCAATATTAAAATTAGGGTTCATCATAAAATTAATCCCAATTTAATTCTAACTCTTAAAATTAAATCAATGATCATACACAAAAAAAATTTATGCATAAATCAATCCGATTAAAATTATGAATTATAAAATAAATCGAATTAAATCAAAACCAAGCACAAAAATCATATTTTAGGGCTATAAATTTTGAAAAATTCGAAAATTAGGGTTAGGGGGTTCGAAAATTTCGAACATATTAGCGCTAAAATTCGGTAATCTTCATGGCTATTTTAGCATAATTAAATCACATTTAATCGATTTCAAAAGTTTAATCACATTCATAAAAGTACCTAATCCAGAATCGCATGCATAACACACAAGACACATAATCATACCTTTGATGCGTGAATTCCACGAAGCTATCCGACAGGCAAATCAAGGAGAGAATAGAGCCCCAAGCGTTGCTCCTCTACTTAGTCCACGAGATTCGAACGAGCCGTCCACCAATACAAGATGTGTCGAGTGATTGAGGAAAACCGCGATCACCACCTTTACGGACAACCGATCACCGCATGAACCACCACCACCACGAGACACCATCGGCGCCGAGGAGGAGGAAAAAGCCGTGTGAGAGAGGACTTTGACAGGGGTTGGGTTTCGTGTTTGCTAATTAGGGTTTGATCAAATGATCAGTTAATTGCTTGCTTGCAAACCTAGGCACCTAATCTATTTATAATCTCATTATAATTCGACTAGGGCACGAAGCCCAAAAACTCCTTCTAATCCTCCATATGGCCGGCCACCTAGAGTGATGAGGCTCATGATGGGCCTCGTCCTCTAATGCTCGATCTAGCCCCTTTGTGTGACCTTATAGGATCCGTCCAATTGGGCTTTGGGCTATTTTACTAGTCCAAAGATCGTTAGTACCTCTAGTTATGGCAAAACGACGACCCAAATGTACGAACTTAATTATCTCCATAATTTGATCCAATTATATATCTAGCAATTGCACACGACGAAGACATAACTCCTTCAGGTTCGAGATGAAGCTATCTTTGGTAGCTTTCGCTAAGATTGTGGGGGTTGTCATTTGATTTAAGAAGATGACACGAGATAGGCGATCTTCGATAGCTTTCGCTAAGATTGTGGGGGTTGTCATTTGATTTGAGAAGATAGCACGAGATGGGCGATCTTCGACGGCTTTCTCTAAGATCACTAGTAGAAAAAACTAAATGGGAATCCCCAAATGGCAAGCAGTTTTAAAAATTCGCTTCTAAAAACCCAATTTTTTTAAAAAAAAAACCCTCTGACTATTGGCAAGCGGTTTTGGCGCAAACCGCTTGCCATTATATATGATGACAAGCGGTTTGGGGTTGAACCGCTTGCCATTAGTTATATTGGCAAGCGGTTCAACCCCAAACTGCTTGCCATTTTATAAAAAAAAAAAAAAAAAAAGCAAGATTTTGAACCCTCTCCTCTCTTTCACTCCTTACCAGCCCACACTTAGTCAAATTTTTGGGTAAATTTTTGGACTCCTGCTTTCACACTCCTCTCTGTCTCACTCCTTGCCAGCACTCCTCTCTGTCTCACTCCTTACCAGACTGCGGCCGCCACCACCACCACTCCATTCACTTCCTTTTCAGTTCTTTTTTTTATTTTCGTTTCCATAGCTGCTCCTGTTCGAGGCTGCTCGTGGGTGGGTAGGGCTGCTCGTGCTTTTGTTGCGGCTGTTCGTGGGTTATGGGGTGCGGCTGTTCGTGGCTACTTCTGCTGCCTTCCTTGTTGCTGGTGGTGTTCGTGGGTTTAATTAGCACTATATGAATGAATGAACTTGTGTATTTTTGAATGTCAAATAAATGCAAATTATTGAATGCTTGCATCATCATTTGTCTAGATACCCGTTCGAGTCTTTCCCAATAGGAGAAAGTCTTGAATAGTCCCCGGTTGGGACTGTCTTGGATATTTAATCTCACTTAGGTAGTGAATGTATGTCTCTTTTTCGATTTTAAGGAATATCTCAGCTTATCATTTTCTCACCATGTTCTCTGGGTGCATATGTATGTAAGTAATTACCTACATTGTGTACTTGGAGAACTGGGGGGTAATGCTGCCGGATTTTCCTTAAAATTGAAAATTTGACATACATTCACTAGTGAGATTAGACGTTCAAGGACGGGTTAGGTTGGAGTGATAAGGACCTTTTAAGAGCATTCATTTTTACGCGATATGGATGATATATATGCTATGTACTTTGATTGACATAATATATGTTACATTTATACATTGTTTGAAATGTGTTGGTATGTTTAAAGGCAATTTAAAACGTTAATGGATCGTGGTTGGATGTATGATAGACGTGATACATTGGAATTCTTTAAAGGTGTTCAAGAGTTTTACAAGAGTGTTTCATAGTATCAACTCATAACAGGTGTCAATTACCTTTATTGTCCTTGTGTCAATTGTAATAATGTCATAAGGGTCGATAGTGTTGACACCATCATGGCTCATGTACAATGTCATGGGTTTAGGCCTCAATATCATGTGTGGGTTTGGCACGGTGAAAAGGGATCGTATAGAGAGAATGCTGTTGGGAATGAGACGCATGACAAAAGTGCCGAGATTCATGTTGAAGAAGAATATGGGAGTGATGATGGTGGAGATGGGGATAAGGCCGAGGATGGTGGTGGTGATCACTTGGATGAGATGATGCGTGATGTTGAAGGTGAATTTGGTGACCGATCTGATGTATTTGAGTCATTATCGGAGGCTGCCAAAAATCCTTTGTATCCTGGGTCCAAAAAAAGCACAAAACTCTCAGCCGTGCTTACACTTTTTAACATTAAGTCTAAGCATAATTGGAGCGACACTAGTCTCACTTCTTTGTTGACTGCGTTATGTGACATGTTGCCAGATGGGAATGAACTTCCTAATTCCTACTATCATGTAAAGAAACTCATGTGTCCATTTGGTTTAAAGTATAAGAAGATACATGCATGTCCTAATGATTTTGTTCTGTATCGAAATGAATATGAAGAATTGGAGGAGTGTCCACGTTGCGATAAGTCGCATTATAAGAGAACAAGCTGCAATGCTGGTATGAAAGGACCTCCTACCAAGGTGTTGTGGTATCTTCCTATTATTCCAAGGTTAAAGTGTTTACTTTCAATACCAAAAGATGTTAAGAACTTGAGATGGCATGCAGAGTGAAGAAAGAAAAACGGTTTGTTGAAGCATCCTGCTGACTCTCCATAATAAAAGAACATCGATATGAAGTTTATGGCATTTGGTGATGAAGTTAAAAATTTAAGGCTTGGGTTGTGCACGGACGGTATGAATCCATTTGGCCTCTTAGTACCAAACATAGCACATGGCCGGTACTTTTAGTGATTTACAACTTGCCTCTACGGTTGTGCATGGAACGAAAATACATAATGCTCTCACTTTTGATAACGGGGCCAAGGCAACCTGGAAACGACATTTATGTTTACCTTGATCCCCTTATTGATGATTTGAGAAAGATGTGGGACGAAAGAGTATCCGTTTTTGATGCCCATAAGAACGAGATGTTTCTATTGCGTGCAGCCCTTATATGGACCATCAATGGTTTTCCCGCATATGGCAACCTGCCCGGGTACAAGAACAAAGGGCATAAAGCATGTCCCATTTGTATCGATGACACACCGAACGTGTACCTTGATCACTATGGCAAAGATGTGTACTTGAGAACCCGAAGATTTCTTAGGCGCGATCACCCATATCGTAAGCAGAAAAAGGCCTTCAATGGGAAAGTTGAGAACGGGGTTGCGCCTAGGCCATTGAGTGGAAAGGAGGTTTATGCTAGACTGAAGGGTATACCATGTGTTTTTGGTAAAACAACGAAACCAATAGACCAACATGCTCTCTTTAAAAAGGAATCAATCTTTTGGAAGCTTGATTACTGGAAAAAACATGATGTTAGACAATGTCTCGATGTGATGCATATAGAAAAGAATGTTTGTGATGCAATTATTGGGACAATTATGAACATTTCTGGCAAAAAGAAGGATGAGAAGAGTGCGCGATTAGATTTGCAAGTGTGGGGTGTTCGTCCGGAATTGTGGGTTCACACAAAGGTAGGGAAGGCAAAGGTAAAGGAAAAGGGAAGCGAAGATGGTGGACAAAATCGTAAGGGGAAGCGCAAGGAAAAGGCCACGAGTATCTCAAAGAAGAAAGATGATGGAAAAGGCAAGAACCAAAAGGTGTATTTACCTCCAGCTTGCTACACATTATCAAAGGAAGAAAAACGAAGGTTTTGTGCTTGTTTGTATGACATTAAGCTTCCATCTGGGTTCTCGTCAAACATGAAAAGGTTTGTTTCCTTAAATAGAGAATTGAAGTTGACAAGTATGAAATCCCATGATTGTCACATGATGATGCAAGTATTCCTACCGATTGCAATTCATGGTATTTTACCGAAGCACGTGAGAAAAGTTATTACAAGCCTTTGTGGGTTTTTCAAAACTATTTGCAGCAAAGTGCTTGATCCCTTTACACTTGATGCTCGCTAGGCAAATGTTGTTGTAACTTTGTTGCAGCTGTAGCAGCCATGGCAGCAGCAGCAGCAGCCCGGGGAGTAAAATGTTGGTGATTTTAGTCTTTTGGGTAAAATAATGGTGAAATTAGTCAATTCAATAAATTTTGTGAACTTAGTGCGTAATTGTTACTGAATTTGGTAAATAAGTCATGTACGCCGATTTAGGATAAAAAGCTTCCTAAAACTTAGTTGGGTGCTCTTTTGATGTGATTTCAAACCTTACACGCCACTAGGTAATATGGGCATGGTATGAGAAAGAAAAAGTTCACATGAAAAAAATGTAGAAAATGGGCAAAGTAGAAGTCAAATAGCCCTTATTTGTCCGATTTTGGATAAAAACCGTCCTAAAACTTAGTAAAATGCTCTTTTGATATGATTCAAACATTATACACGTAAGACTAGGTAATATTGACATGTTATGATAAAGAAAGAGTTCATTAGATTAGAAATGTAGAAAATGGGCAAAGTAGAAGTCAAATAGCCCTTATTTGTCCGATTTTGGGTAAAAAGCGTCCTAAAACTTAGTAAAACCCTCTTTTGATGTGATTTCAAACCTTAGACACCTAAGGGTAGGTAATATGGGCATGATATGAGAAAAAAATAGTTCATTTGATAGAAAATGTAGAAAATGGGCTAAGTATAAGTCATATAGGCCTTATTTGGGCGAATTTGGATAAAAAGCGTCCTAAATCTTAGTAAAACCCACTTTTGATGTGATTTCAAACCTTAGACACCTAAGAGTAGGAAATATGGGCATGCTATGAGAAAGAAATTGTTCATTTGATAGACATGGGCAAAATAAAAGTCATATAGGCCTTATTTGGGCCATTTTGTGAAAGAAACAAACCTATATATGTGGCCTTTGAAATATTTGACATACATTTGGTTTGAATTTTATGTAATATGTATGATGTATAATGTTTGTTTTTTTCTTTTTTTTCCAAAGGTTTGCAAGATTCAAAGAGAAGGCCTGTTAACAAGAGAAGAAATTGATGAAATTCGCGACATGTGGGCTTTTTTTCGTGACGTTTGATGGCATCTAGTATTGTCGGAGTGGGTGCACACACACCAAATTAATTAGTGAGCTTAAGTTTAGTTATTATGAAAAATATTTAGTTATGTATCTTTTCTTTTATATTTACATTAATTATATAATTAGTACGTAGTATATACTATTTGTGAGTGTTATCTTTATGTATTTTGGTGTACTTAGATATTATTGTTAATTAAATATATTATTGATGCTACTTTTGATATGTATATTTATTTCATGTTGTTATTGTATTATTATTCTTTAATTTGTAATATTTTAATTATTATTAATTATTAATATTAATATTAATATTATTAATAATAATATTAATAATTAATAATATTAATATTATTATTAATTCATAATATTGACAGATTAGTATGTATATTAAAACAGGTCACTAATACTATTATTATTAATTAATACTAATTGAGGAAAAAAAATAAAAAAAATAAATAAATTAATTAAAATGGCAAGCGGTTTGGCGCCAAAACCGCTTGCCATTCTCCCCTAATGGAAAGCGGTTTTGAATTGCTTGCCATTTAAATAGCTAATGGCAAGCCCCCTAAGCCCATGCAGTTCAAAACCGCTTGCCATTAGGGGGTATGAACCGCTTGCCATTGCGTTTTTTCTACTAGTGGATTGTGGGGGTTGTCATTTGATTTGAGAAGATGGCGCGAGATGGACGATCTTCGACGGCTTTCACTAAGATTGCGGGGGTTGTGATTTGATTTGAGAATATAGCACAAGATGGGCGATCTTCGATGGCTTTCGCTAAGATTGTGGGGGTTTTCATTTTATGGCACAAGATGGGCGATCTTCGACGGCTTTCGCTAAGATTGTGAGGGTTGTCATTTTATAGCACAAGATAGGCGATCTTCGACGGCTTTTGCTAAAATTGTGGGAGTTAGCTAGCACGAGATGGGCGATCTTCGACGACGTTCGCTATGATTGTGGAGGTTGTCACCCAGATTTAAGGAGAGCGGTTCATGATGAGGCGGTCTTCGACGGCTTTCACTAGGGTGTGGAGGTTGTTAATCAATTGGTCGAGTCAAGGTAAAGACGAGCGAGATTCTGAAGATTGGGAGGTACTATCACCTTCGACGATGTTCCCTAGGATGTGAAAGATTATCACGACAAATGAAGATAGCGAGGCACTATTATCTTCAGATGGCGTTCACGAGGCACTATGGAGGTCGTCACCACAAAAAATGCAACAAAATCGGTTGCTTCAGAGACGTGTACTCGATGGTGCAAGATACGCATTTTTAACTCTCTTATCTGTTTAACTAACACTAGTTTGTAGGTATCGGTGTTACAAGAATGATTTAGGATCGCAGAACGTTCTGAGTCATTCTCTATCTCTATCGCTACTTTAACTTTTGTTCTCGAAACTTATGTTTCTCCAAACTCAGTCAAAGTGGGGGCTTCTGTAGACACATGATTGTGTCTCCCCAAAAATAAATCCCAGTGATGAGTATCTTTCACGTCATTGAATATCGAACGAGGTAAAATGCTGAAGAGTCTCGTGATTTCTTCTGTTTCTAAAATGTTTTAATAAAACCAATTCATTTCTATTTTCGAAAATCATTCATTTCGTTTCCTTTTTATAAAAATGTCCAAACTAGTTTATTTTGGTCCATAATATGGGTCTTATAATTGTGTTGTTGGATAAGTTTTGAAAAGAGTTTTCCAACGATATATTATAAGCCCAATTCCGAGTTATAACGAGGAAGTTATGGCCAAAATACTAAAATGGGTCCTAATTTAAATGAGTTTTATGGGCGGCCCGATGATCATGTGGAGGGTTCATTAGGATTTATCCTAATCTTATAGAATTTTCTAGAAGGTTATTTTGAGTTCTAAAGGGATTAGGATTAGTAATTATAATTATAATTGATTATGAAAATATAAAAAATTCTATTTGAAATAAAACTAGGGGTGAGCATGGATCGGATATCCGATCCAAAATTGGATTTCGAATCGGATATCCGTATCCGAAAATTCTAAATTTGATATCCGTATCCGATCCGAAAATTCTTAAATTTGATATCTGTATCCGATCCGAAAATATTTGGATATCCGATAACCGGATATCCGAAAATTTCGGATCGGATAACTTAGATATCCAATGTCCGACCCTGGAAAATTATTTTTTAAAATGTAAATTGATATATATGTTGAATTCATTTTGAGCATGCAAATTGATTTTGCATAATGGTCTTTACAAAATTTAATTAATTGCAACTACTTGAACAAAAGATCAAACGGACTAAAAATTTAAAAAATCCAACAAATATTAAACAAAGAAATTTTACATAAACCAACTACAAAACATAAAGAATTTTAAACAAATCTGGAAAATAATTGTCACAAAACACGAGGAAACATGAAGATGCTTCGAGATCAAATCGACATATATATGCTTCTCAGCTTCTTAGCGTAGGGATTACCATTGAAGACCCAATGTACACCTATAAAAGGTCTAGAACCACCCGAATCGAGCGCAGTAGCACGTGCAGGAGACAGAGACGGTGGCGGTGATGTGGTTTTGAGTTGGGTTGAATTCGTCGCCGTAGTTGAATTGTAGCTGAGCAGCGGTGGCGGATACAGAGACGGTGGCGGTGATGTGGTGAGGATGAAGAGCTAGAAGATAGAGAGAAGAGCTAGAGAGAGGCGGTGAGGATGAAGAGAAGATAGAGATTTGAGAGATTAAGAGGAGAGAGAGAGAGAGAGAATAGACACGGTAGAGGAGAGGGGGCGGTGAGGATGACTTACTGATTTAGGGTTTGGGTATTTGGCCCTTGGGGTATTTGGCTTTGGGGGTGTTTACTATTTAGGTTTCCTGGGGTTGTGAATTTTCAGTATTTTTTTGGATATTTTTTCGGATATCGGATATCCGAAATCTGAAATTACGATATCCGATATCCGAAATTTTCGGATCGGATATCCGATACGAAAATTTTTTCGGATCGGTTATCCTAAATTTTCGGATAGGATGCGAATCAGATTTTCGGATTTCGGATTATCAGATAGTTTTGCTCAGCCGTAAATAAAACAAGTGTTTTAAAAAGATTAAATCCAATTTTAATAAAAGATAAGTACGAACTCTAATTAACCTAATTCAATTAGGAAAAGGACTCCATATGGATTCTTATCATGCAGCATCTATCGCGTCGCGATAAGGTTCATCGCACCGCGATAGGCCTGTCGCCATGCGATAGAGCTATCGCGTCGTGATAGCACTATCGCACCGCGATAGAGTTAGTTTTACTCCGAATCAGATTCTGACTCTTTTCTATCGTTTATGGTCGATTTTTCTCTATAAATAAGGTCGATTTCCTCCATTTTAATTCACCAACAATCAATCAACAATCATCTATTCTCATCTCTCTCTCTAAGCTAATGCTTATTCTTTCTTTCTCTCTCTCTCTCTCTTTCTAAGCCTAGCCTTTCCAAAATACACCATACGTCCATCACGAGACTTAGACACACAAAACCAAGCTCGAAGTTGTCTAAGACCTCGACGTGAAAGGTTGATAGTTCTGAGGGTTTGGTCCCAAATCTAATTTCAATTATTATTATTATTATTGTTTGATTTATTATTTTCCTTGAAATTACTAACGTGTGTACTTGTAGACACCTAATTGTGTCTCCCCAAAAACCAAACCCAATGATGAGTACCTTTCACGTCACTTGATTATCGAACGAAGTGAAAGTGCGAAAAGTCTTGTGATGCGGTTGTTTTAATAACTCTTCTTTCTATTTTTGAAAATGTGCTTTATTATGAGAATGTCCAGTCCAATTTAGTTTGGTCCATGATAAGGGTTCAATCATAGTATAGTTGGCTTGGGTTCGAAAAGAGATTTCCAATGATATATTATAAGCCCATTTCCGATGAATAATGCGGAACTTATGGCCAAAATACTAAATTGGGCCTGAAATGGTTTTATGGCCCAATGATCTAGTGGAGGGCCCATTAATTAATATTCCTAAAATTATTAGGATTGATTTTAATCTTCTAGAATAATCTAGGAGGTTGTTTTGAGTTCTAATGTGATTAAAACAAGTGTTTTAAAGAGATTAAATCTAATTTTTAGAAGATAAGTACGGACGTTGTTAATTGAATTTAAATAGATTAAGGATTCCGTACAGTTTTTTAGAAAACGCGTAAATCAGCGTGGAACGACAAAACTGGCGCTGAACGACAAGCCTGTCGCACAGCGACAGGTCTGTCGCATCGCGCTGGATTCTGTCGTTTTGCGACAGAGGCAGTTTTACTCCTAATAGGATTCAGTCTTTTTCTGATCGTTTCCAAACTATGTTTCTTATAAATAGGGTCGTATTTTCCCGTTTTTATTCATTAACAATCATCTAATTCTATTCTTTTCTCTCTTTAATCTAGAAGCTTATTCTTTCTCCCTTTTCTAAGCCTTACCTTTTCAAATAAAATTCTGCATTCACAAGTTCTAGACACGCCTAAGCAAGCTCGAAGTTGCCTTTGCCCTCGACGTGAAAGGTTAATAATTTCTGAGGGTTTGGTCCCAATTCCCTGTTTCAATTATTTAAATTAATTGTTTGATTTAATATTTTCCTTGAAGTTACTAACGTGTGTATTGTGTTGATAGAAAGAGATACGAGGCATCGAAGTAAGTAATTTAATTGCTTAATTATTCTTTTGATATAGAAATCATGCTTAAATTATTTTGATTCCTAGTATCATGTTTAGGGTATTAACTAATATTTTTAATATCATGTATGTTTCTAGTATCATGATTAAGTTGCTTCCTATTTCTTCTATCATGTTAGTATCATGTTAGAACTAAAGCTTTTATTTTTATTGTTTAGTGACATGCTAGGACTTCTTATTAATCTTGTTAGTACATGCCTAGGATCTTGCTAATATTATTATTATGCTTTAATGAGATTGAGATTATGATGATGATGATTGTTGTATATTATTATGTTGCTTGATATATTATTGTTATTGCTTGATCAAGACCTCTCTTGCAGGTTTAAAGGGAAATTGTAGTTGTAATCACGCTTAATAAGATAATTAATAATCTTGTTTAGGCTAATATGATTATAATTTAAGTGATCGCCAATAATAGATTTATTTGTGCATTAATATTCAACCAACATAGATTAAACAGGTTTTAAGTTTAACCTATTGATTGTATGTTAGTCAGAAAGCGCACATGAATATGAGAAGAATAAAGTAGAGGCCTATTTTTAGGGCAGGTTTAATCTCTTTTAGGTTGGATTTGTACCTTCATCCCCGAATATCCAGTCATGGTTCCAGACCACTATGGAGTTAGCAATCTCATGGATCATGAAGGGGTGTAACCTTCACCCTGTGAACGGTTTACAAGTTCCTAAAACTTGTTGGTGACTCTTTTGCTCTAGCTTCCTTCCCTTTCGACGCCACCATACTTAAGTGTATGATCACAGTGGGGCTCCAGTGTGGGATGCTGAAATATTCCCTACAGTTTTTGGCGACTCTACTGGGGAGGATTTCTATTTTAATTCCTAAAATTTATTTTGGCAATAATTTAGAATGAGTGGATGAGACTCGAAAAGTTCTAAGTATTCATGTGCGTAATTCTGATTAACATTGTGGCATATGCATAAAAAGGTCCGCATTGGATAGACCATCCGTAATGCGTCAAAAACATAGGATTTTTTACACATAGGAAATTTGGGAAATATCTTTGACAACTAGGATCGAAATAACGCTGCGAAAAACTAGAAAATTCAAAGAATAGAAAGCTGCTGAGGCATGTAAGAACCGGCGTTGAGAAAACAGAACCTGTCGCAGTGCGATGGCTCAGCGTCTGGCGACAGTCTCTGTTGTCTCGCGCTACGTTCTTCCAATACCGAGCCAGAAATCTACCTTCTTGTTTCGACCAGTCTAGTATTGTTTGCTCGATTCTACTTCCTGGTTGATTTTTTCTCACTTTGCTGAACCCATATGTGTTCTACATATGGCCATAACCCTCCAGGAATTCATGCTCCATCTACCCAATCGAATGTTCATGGCAACGAAGGGTACATCCGAGTTGGTGAATTCACCAGACCGTGGAAGCAAGTTTAACTTGCGGGGTCTCATCCACACGCGCCAACCCTTCCAAAGGTAAGGCTTCCGCGCGGTGCATCTGAACTCATAACCATGGACCCTCTTTGAATATTTCTTATCCTTGAACTTTAGAGAACTAGAGCCATGGTTAGGTTGCAAACTCATTGCATCATATTGTGCTTAATTGACTACTTGTGCATCTCTTGTTTGTGCATATTTACTCTAACCGTTTGTTTGACTTGTGTTTGAGTTTAAATAAATTAATTAATGACTAAAGGACTTTGCTTAATTAATTAACCAATTAATATGAGTTTTTAAAGTCTAAATAAATTGATCGAACCTGACTTAGTACATCTATAGGAATTTCCCTCTAAGCTAGAATACTAGAAACAGACCCACACTGATGTTTCAATAATGACGCTGAAGTTTGGTTTGTGGCGCAGCACATTAGTGTCTGGAGCGACGCGACAGAAATGGCGCGCCGCGATAGAGATGGCGCATCGCGACAGTTCTGTCGTTTCAGAGATGGTCCAGTTTTCTGCTTGAGTCCTCATGCCGAGTCTGTTTGATCAATTTATTAATATTATAAATTGTATTGAGTTCTTAATTGAGTCTAAGCACATAGTCCCATGGTCTCACACAAGAGTCCAATCATGTCACTTTCACTCACTTGTAAAGCATACACTTCATATGTATGTTTTACCTGGTCCATGTCTAGAGAGTCTTGTGTGTGCGTATTTCCGTCATCTTTTTTAGGGGGGGTAATTCGGATATTAATCCTCCAAACATAACCATGTTGATTGAACCCTTGTTTGAACCCTATACTTGATTCCTAAAAATATGCACCCTATTTTTGCACCTTATTTTTGCCTTTTGCCTTTAAAACCAATAAAGTCAAAGTCAATTTAAGTCAAGTCATTAAAACAAATATGGTTTAATATACAGTACTCGGTCAAGAAGAGAGGGACTGTTAATCAAAGACAACACCTTCGTCCAAGTTTTACTTTTCGATAAACCCATTAAACACAGAAATAAGTTCATACTAATGGCAACCCAACAAGAAGTTGATGAGCTTAGGTAAAACCTCGTTAACTTGACTGAAATAATGAAGACTCTTGCTCTTCAAGTCAATGACCCTGAAAAACAACAACAAATGGAGCAAATGGAGGAGAGCTTGAGCAAGCTTTCCAATGACTATAAGTTCCAAGGGATTAGCTCACAAGGGGTCTTAGTGGACAAGGAACTTCTTCCGCAGAAGTTCAATGCCAATGACATCCCTAACTTCAAACAAACTGACAACCCCTACTTTCATCTAAGGGCCTTTGAAACCATAATGAACATCAAGGGAATTGACAGGAAAGTTTTCCACACTCTATTCTCACTATCTTTAGAAACTGTTTGCCAACAATAGTTCTTCTCCCTTCAAAAGGAGAAAACCTCTTCTTGGGATGGCATAGTAAACGCTTTCATAGATAGGTACAAGTGTAACGTCCAAGTCGAAATTGACCACAGAGAGCTTGAGATGTTGAAACAAAAGGAGAATGAAGGCTTTACTTCTTTATTTAACAAATGGAAGGAAACTTCCGCTAAAATTGTTGAGGTGCCTACTGAGAAAGAATCTATAAGGATGTTCATTAAGAATCTCTAGGAAAAGTACTCTAAGCATCTCAAATACCAAAGTAACTTGAACACTTTCAAGGCTGTCTATGATGTAGGAATCAACATTGTGGTCGACCTTGCAAAGCAAAAAGCTGCTAACAACTCCAACAGTGACTGGAAATGAAAGAAGAGCGACAATCCTTCTTCTTCCAAAACTACCCACTCAAATAATGTTAACATCTTTGATCTGAATGTGGTCCTTGCTATGAACAACCAAGGACAAAAGAAGCCATTTAGGAGAAACTTCACACATATTGGCATGAGTTATGACACCGCATTTGATCGCCGACATGCAAAAGGTCTTATAACTCCCATAGGACCATTTGGGGATCCACCGGTCGAAAAGAGGACGGCTAGTCGGAACCCCAATGCACACTGCAAATACCATCAAGGCAAGGGCCATCCTACTGAGAATTGTTGGAAATTAAAGGAAGCTATTCAAGACCTCATTGATAACAACAAGCTTCCATTGCCTCCTGCAAGCAACAAGCCTAGTATCAATAATGCTCCACTTTCGGACTCCTTGGCTATTTCTGATGAAGAAGATCGTGTCGATCCAACAACCCTCATTAAACCAATTGAAGAGACTCTTGCCATCGAAGAAGAGGAGGAAATCTTTTTCGATGCCAAGGAACACACTGTAAGTGAATCACCGGCTAGTAAAGAGGAGATATGGCATCTCATAAACACGATAAAAGAAGCAAGTGATACATGTCGTGAACTCCTTGACCGTCTAAAAAGAGTTCAAAAAGAGAGTGATGTGGAAAAGGCAACGATTGCTAAGATTAATGAGAGAAAACCATTTTCTCTCCAAGTGGTCGAAAAACCCAAAAGGAGCAATAAATCTTACACTCCAATTGGGACCTCTTATGCAAACATGTTTCAAAAGCTCTTCGAGAATGGGAAGAAAAACCTCTCGAGCCAAGACCTTTTGAATCACTGAAAAGGACAGACAGATTCTATTGTCCATACCATCAATCTAAGGGACATACTATTGAACATTGTTTTAAGTTCAAAGATCTAGTTCAAGGACTAATTGATAGCAAGAAGTTAGTCCAAATAACTCCAGAAAAAGATGCTAGCATCAATGGAATCAGGGAAAGCGATGATGAGGATGTCTACCTCAAAGATTTGGAAGAAACTCCACTTTCCACAACCTATCCAGTAGACGACATTTGGGATAAAGAAGACTCACCCAAAGATGTCCTCATAAGATCCGGGAGAATGCAACTTCCCATTACAACACAACCCATTCCTACTACCCAACAAATTCCCATACCCATCATTGAAGACAATGATGTTGTGAAACAACTCAAAAAGACTAAGGTCGAGATGAATGTATGGAAATTGCTAGCCACATCCCGTGAGCATAGAGTTGCAGTAATGGATGCTTTGGCTAAAGTAGGGATAGACTCTAAAACCACTCCTGAAGGGTTAGCTAACTTTCTCACGAGTGATCTTCCAAGTCCCATCAACCTAATCACCTTTTCTGACAAGGACCTCCCCCCGGAAGGTGATTAGCATAACAAGGCCTTAAACCTCACAGTGATCTGCAAAAGAATGAATGTCCCAATGACTCTTGTAGACAACGGATCAGCAATCAATGTTGGCCCACTTCGAACAGCGAGGATGCTTGGGATAAAAGATGAAGATTTGTCTCCATCTACAAAAGGAATAAGGGCTTATGACAACACTCGTTGTCAAGCTCTTGGGACTATTACTATGAATGTCACGGCAGGTGTCATTAAACATGCTACTACTTTCCAAGTGGTAGATACCAAAGCTTCTTTCAACTTGTTGTTAAGGCGCCCTTGTCTTCATGACCTTAAGGCCGTCCCTTCATCCCTTCATCAACAAGTGAAGGCCATAGTTGGAGGAATTTATGTCACTATCGATGCCTCTACAATAAGAATTAAGGCAATTGATAAACCAATTATAAATGTGGAGCACGATGAAAAAGATGAAGACTTATGGGGCTTTAATGCAGAAAAGGTCTCTTTTATCAATGAAGATGAAAAGACCCCTCTTCACTACGACCTCCATTCGAACATGATAGTTAATGGCATACTCCGAAAGCAAGGACACTTTCCTGGAATGACTCTAGGAAAGAAGAAAGGAGTAGCAACACAAATGGGATCGTCTGGCCTTCCTAAATTAGATACTTTTGGACTTGGTTTTGAACCGACTTCAAAAGACTATAAGAAAGCCCGGGAAAAGATTAATGCACGGAGGAATGCTCGTACCCAAAAGAAAGCAATCCCAATGGACCAATATCCTCTCACTCTAAATGGTCAATTCATAAGAGAGGGTGAGGACTACCCTTGTTACGAATTTCCTAAACCCTTTGTCAAAGATGGGATAAGACAACCTGGGTTCGAAATCTTCTTGGATTGCAATTTCTTGGATTATATCCCAACTCCTACCCATAAGGATAAAGGACCTCCATGCTTTGACTTTAATGTCATGGGATTACTCTTTGGCTACGAGAAAAACGAGCCTAAGCGCATCGATGACAATTTAACGCTTATTCAAACAGTCTTACAAAGCGAAGACTTTGATCCAACAAAACTCATTACTCCGGTAGAGGGATTAGTCCAAGGATGGAGAAAGACCGTGAAGGTGACTACACCAAATGGAAGAAGGATCTCCATAACGACAGGACAAGGACCAATGTTCGACGAGTTTGAGTCGTCTGAGTCAGAATTTGATTCTGAATTCAAGTCTTCCGAGTCTTCTAAGCCTTCTGTAGTAGTATCTCCTTCTTTCCCTTCTACTTCAAAATCCATCCCTAGGATAGTTAGTAGTCAAGTCCCAACGGACATATCTTTATTTGACGTAATGATTTCCGAATTTAATAATATGTCTTCTTCCACTTACTCCTCGTGTCATTCCCTTATTCAAGATGATGAGCATTGCTTAGTTAACAATGAAAATGACAAAGAAATAATTAAGGCAATGGAAACACTTGAGAATAAAACACCGGTAATTAAAGAGACTGAAACAGTTGATATCTCAAAAGATCCAACCATTAAAAGAGAAGTTAAAATTGGTCTAACTCTTAATAAAGAAGAAAGAACTAATTTAATAAATTTATTAAAAGAATTTATAGATGTGTTCGCTTAGTCATACGAAGATATGCCAAGAATAAATAGAGAAATAGCTCAACACACAATACCGGTAATACCATGAATGAAACTTGTAAAACAAAAGTTACGTCGAATGAAACCCGACGTAGCTCTAAAAATAAAAAAAGAAGTTCAAAAACAAATAACAGCAAGGTTTATAAGGGTATCGAAATACCCCGAATGGGTCGCAAATGTGGTACCAGCCCCCAAGAAAAATTGTAGGGTAAGAATGTGTGTCGACTACAGAGATCTAAATAAGGCAAGTCCAAAGGACGACTTCCCTTTACCACACATCGATATTTTGGTAGGTAATACAGCGAATCACGCGCTTATCTCATTTATGAATGGATACGCAAGATACAACCAGATTCTCATGGCAGAAGAAGACATGGAGAAAACTACATTTATAACACCATGGGGAACTTACTGTTACACGATAATGCCATTCGGGTTGAAAAACGCGGGCGCCACTTACAAAAGAGCAGCGACTGCCTTACTCCATGACATGATGCACAAAGAAGTAGAAATCTATGTGGATGACATGATTGTAAAATCAAAAGATCGTCCAGGACATCCAGTAGCCTTAAGGAAATTCTTCGAAAGGTTAAGAAAATACAATATGAGGCTAAACCCATCTAAGTGCGCTTTTGGAGTCACCTCAAGAAAACTCTTGGGCTATGTCATTAGCTCTAGAGGAATAAAGATAGACCCAACTAAGATTAAGGCAATCATGTCAATGCCACCGCCCAAGATCGAGAAGCAAATTCGAGGATTCATTGGTCGATTGCAATATATAAGTAGGTTCATATCCAAGCTAACCACGATATGCGAACCAATATTCAAGAAGCTCAAAAAGAATGTACCAGTAATATGGGACGACGAGTGCCAAAAAGCCTTTGAGAAAATCAAAGCCTATCTCGCTAATCCTCTCGTATTGGCGCCAGCACTTCCGGGAATTCCTCTTCGATTATACCTAACAGTCAATAGAGAGACCATGGGAGCCATGCTTGCGCAAGAAGTAGAAGGAAAAGAGAATGCCATCTACTATTTAAGTAAAAATATGCTCGAGTATGAAGTGCACTACACACCACTTGAGAAATTGTGCCTCGCACTAGTGTGGGCCATCACCAAGTTAAGACACTACATGCTCGTTCATACAGTCTATGTACTATCTCGAATGGACCCACTAAAGTATCTTTTCGAGAAATCTACACTTAACGGGCGAATAACAAGATGGATAGTCAACTTAGCCCAATTCGATGTAAGGTTCATGCCTTAAAAGGCTATCAAAGGATCAGTGGTTTCGGACTTCTTAGCTGATTTCCCAATAGAAGATTCGATGCCAATGCATGAAAATGAATTTCCAGATGAAGACTTAATGCTTACAGAAGATGATACTTGGACATTATACTTCGATGGAGATTCAAACCAAAGGGGTTGTGGCATAGGAGTAGTGTTAGTATCACCTACGGAGGAACACGTTCCAATAAAGCTAGATTTCGACGTTACCAACAACGCTGCGGAATACGAAGCATGTGTGATAGGCCTCAAAAATGCTTTGGCATTAGGAGTAAAGAAACTTTGGATATTCGGAGACTCCTCTTAATCATCAATCAGATTTCCAAAAGATGGAAAGTAAGGAATGATAGCTTAGATCCTTATCAAACATATTGGAAACACTTACTAATCAACTCGAAAAGGTAGAATACACATATCTACCAAGAGAGGAAAATAAATTTGCTGATGCCCTGGCAAGACTAGCCTTAATGGTTAGAATTCCTAAGGAAATCGAGCAAATGCCTCTAACAATAGAGAAAAGGCATAAGCCAGCTTACATCCAAGCTATTGAAGATGATGAGATAGCTTAGGAACAAGAAGAAGAGGAAGAACCTTGGTATACTGATATCCTCAATTATATCACCAAGGGTAGATATCCACCTCATGCTGACAAGAGAGCAAAGCGAGCTCTAAGACTTTTGGCTTCCCAATATGTACTCATAAATGATGAGCTTCATAAAAGGGTACCTAAAGGTAGAGCTCTCCTATGTGTAGGCAAAAAGCAAGCTCAAAGATCAATGAGAATAATCCACGAAGGAGTATGTGGAACTCATATGAATGGAAAAATGCTAGCCCAAAAAGTAATGCGCCAAGGATATTATTGGACTACCATGAATAGGGATTGCCATCAGTATGTAAAGAGATGCCCTAAATGCCAAATATATGCTAACTTGCAACATGTTCCTCCATCACTCCTTTACACCTATACATCACCATGGCCATTCTCAACATGGGGTATAGATATTATTGGAAAAATCACCCCTCATGGGACAAGAGGTCATGAATACATCTTAGTGGCAATTGATTACTTCACAAAATGGGTTGAAGCAGCATCATATACAAAACTCAGCGCAAAACATGTAGCACTCTTTATCAAAAGAAACATAATATGTCGGTATGAAGTCCCACATGAAATGATAAGTGACAATGGAACTCACTTTCAAGCGAAATGTGAAGAATTGCTTCAAAAGTATGGTATTCAACATCATCATTCTTCCCCATATAGGCCTCAAGAAAATGGTGCAGTAGAAGCAGCTAATAAGAACTTAAGGACTATCATCGAGAAAATGACAGAAAATTACAAGGATTGGCCTGACAAACTCCATTTTGCTCTTTGGGGTTATCGCACGTCAATTCGCTCATCCATAGGAAATACGCTATTCTCCCTAGTCTATGGAATGGATGCCGTACAACCTGTAGAGCTAGAAATACCTTCTCTACGCGTTGCGTTGGAATGTAAACTCGACGAAGTCGAATGGACTAGAGCAAGGTATGAGGAGCTAATTCTACTTGATGAAAAATGACTAAAAGCTCTACATCATACTCAATGCTATCAAACTCGCATGGCTAGACACTTAAACAAAAAGGTCAAGACAAGAAATATTAACGTAGGAGACTTGGTGTTAAAAGCATTAAGGAAAAATATTCTAGACCCAAGAGGAAAATTTAGGCCTAATTGGTCTAGATCATACATTGTCAAAACTATCCTATCAGGAGGAGCCACAAAACTAACTGATATGGATGGTAATGAATTCTCAAATATGACAAACCTTGACCAACTAAAGAAGTTCTACCCATGATAACTTGAGTAACATACTCAGGAGAGCTACGTTTGGCCCGATTCCTTAGGAAATGACACGTAGGCAACCCTTTACCGAGTGCGGCCACTTTAATTTTTACAAGTCTTGCATCCTCGCATCAGTGCGTCAACGCAAAGCAAGCGGCACACAGAATTTAAGACCAGTGCTGCACGACAGCATCTGTCACGCAACGACATATCCAGCGCACCGCGACAAGATCGTCGCGCTGCGACAAATTCAAAAGTCCAACGCCAGTATTTTTTGTCGATCTGGGCGAATTTTGGTGTATTTCGAGAATTTTCAACTTCCATACTCGAAATTTATTCAAGTCGTTTTCATTGCTTTAATAATTAATTCTAAAAAAAAAAAGAGAGAGAGTCAATTTAATTTAAAAGCTGGAAATTGCATTAATAAAAATAAAATTACATTATTAATGGAATTAAAAATAAAATCTTAAATTGACTTATAAAAAAATAATAATAAAATTGGCTAATAAATTGATAGTTAAGGCAATGCTCTAATCTATCTTCTCTTTTCTGGCCCTCTTCCAATTCTTCTCTGCTTCTTCTACACCATCCATCTCTTTTACCAATAGGGATCCCTTAGAAGACCTACACACAATCTTGGAGTTGATAGTTTCTCAAATAGCCATCACGCCGTGCTTCTTTTCAACCCATATTTTCTTTTCTGTGGAGTCAGTCTTTCTTTTCTCCTTACCCTTTGTACTACTTTTCTTCTTAGGCATGACAGGAGTCTTGAATCCAACTTTCTCACCTAAGCGCTCCTTAGGAGGAATTTTCCTATCCCCTAGGCGGTCTTTCACATTAGTCTTACTCAACTTCCGGGCTTTGTTCTTGTCCTTGTCCTTTTGAGATCTACCAATTAACCATTGCTTCACATCCCTAGTAAAAGAAGGAGGAACCTTTTGGGTAACAACATCCCACAGAGGTCTAGCACACCAATAGTCATCAAACCTCTCTATATCTTGTGACACTGGAAATTCATAAGGGCAACGAAGATCTCCAGAGGGAATGGATTGAGCAAGTCCATATTGTCTCTTCACTCTAGAAGGGTAATAAAAGGTCAACTTGGATAAGCTAGGAAGACGGCAAAAAGGTTGGCTAGTGACACCAACCATCTTCTCAATCTTCCACCAAGGAACAAACCACTTGATAGCAAAGTCGCAAGTTTCAAATATTCTACTCCACTCTTGGCGGCCCATCTTTATGGAGAAGCATTTCTTCCTTCTTATAAAGCAATTTGGTGTATATTTTTCAATATTATCAGGAGGACTGATTAATTCAAGTCTCTCCATTAGCCATACCTGCAAAAATTCGATGCAAATAATTAGTATTACTATAAAAAAATTATATTTTTGATTTCTGTAATTAAAAATATCAATTTTCTACCTGTAATAAAATTGGAGAATGTCGAATAGGTGCTTTTGGATCTCTTTTTAGCTCATCTAAGCTAAGCATCGTTTCTCCAACAATTAATGGCATTGGATTTCTCCCTGATTCAATTTGCTCCATGACGGACACTAATATTGCTTGACCCTCACGAATATTACCACTAGTGAGGAGATATTGGCTAACCATGCAAAAAAAAAAAGCTCTTCTCTTATAAACATGAAAGGACTCCAAGCGTGGTCTATCAAAATAAAAGCGTGCAAATTCTTTCAAATTAACCACATTCCCATGCACTATATCTTTTAAGTCTCTATCCCTAAGGTTAAGAAAACGCTTAAAATCTTTATAATAACATTCATTAACTTTAGGAATTATCGCAAGATTTAAAGACGGGAAGCCAAGGATGGCACCAAATTCTTCCGATAAAGGGCAAATTTCATCATGACCTAATCTAAAGCACTGGGTGCTGGGTCCCAATACTCTAAGGCGGTATGAATAAAGGCTATGTCAAGATCTACCCCTTTAATGCCAAGAAAACCCCCCAAGTGGAAAAAGTCAAGCTTTTTTCTCTCTTTATCAGTCAAAGACCGGCACCACTCACGAGTAAAATCACTAAAACGCTTAGACATGATGAGAAATTAAAGAAGAGATTATTTTTTCAGTTCAAATCGACGGATTTGGGGGCTATTTATTAACAGAGCTGTACAAACCTAGTCCCGAAAGGATTCGAAGAAATAAAACCAGCACGCCGCGACAGATTAATTTTTCCACGTCAGTGTTACGCGTTTTGCTGACCATATATTATCCGACTTGGACTCTGTTTTGTACTTTGCCTGTACGGTTTTGATTATTTTCAAAGCCTTATCCAAACATTATTTTTTGCAAATCTTATCCAAACACTTACCCCATATTTGATTATTAATTAAATTTAAGCTCTTTTTTAATCAAGATTCGACTTTATTTTTCATTTTTTCTTTTTAGGGAGAAAGTCGGATACCCTCCATTAATAATAAAAATGACAGAAATTTTTGCGTCAGATACCCTCCATTAATAATAAAAATGACATAAATTCTTACGCAAAATTAGTCACACTTTTCACACACTCATATGCACACAAAATGAAAAATAAAAAATGCAAAGATAAAATAGACATAATAATCATAGGATATTTACAAAGTGTCCAACACGAGTGTCAAGACAAAATAAGCAAAAGTCCTACAAAGTCAAAATAAAAATATATACAGGTTTAACTATGATGGCGGAGGACGCAAATGGGGAGGAACCCCAAACATGTCGAAGAACTGTGTAGTCCGAGGAGTCAACCCCTCACCAGCATTAGGATCGCTGGTGGTCGGGATCGAGAGAGTAGGGCCAGTCCATCCTACCTCACCCTGCAACTGCACTCCCAACTTCTGAGGCTGCTGCGGCTGCTGCAACGATGAGCCAACCTCATACGTCCCACCAACCGTTGAAGGAGTAGATGTCGCGCCTCCTTAACCAGCCGTCCTCTTCGAAGCACCCTCAGACGAAGAACCAGAATCCTCTACTATTATAGTGTGGTCCGACTCCGCTCGACCGCCCTGGCTCCCTGCCGATGTACGACGGAACCTCGAGCTAGATCCAGATCTCTCCCTCCGAGTCTCAGGTCTCGAGCGAGTACGCGTCGGAGGAATAGGCTGAAATAGAGAGAACGAATCAAGTCAAGCATGGCAAAATAAATAAGTACAGTAAGCAATAAGGTCAAAAGAAATACCTCCGTGCCATCGTCTCCACGACACCTAGCTCGGTGACTCAATCTCACGAGCTGATAACGAAAGGCGTCCATAGCTCTCGCCATCCTCGTCATCACCTCACGGGAAAAATGTCAAAGCAATAAAGTAAGAAATAATTAAAACATCTATACAAACACAAGAAAATGATGAAAGACTTACCGAAGTTTGGTGATGAGGTATCGACTGCTCTATCAAGCGCCAGGGCTTAGGGGCTAGAGGAATCATCTCCTCGACCGGGCCAAAAGACCCCTGATAGGTGATAGACACTGGTGGAGGTACAAAATCCCTAGCCGCTGCTGTAGCTTGTCAAAACAAAACCTGGGATATTAAAATCTGTTAGGGGGCTATTAAGAGAACAAATCAAAGGCACAAAATATACCTGCGCTTCCTCCGATATACAAGGAGGTAGAGCCAAACGCGGCATGTGACTCTCGCCATAACTCCGTCTCGAATGGATATGACGCAGCCAATCCATACCAGCTGGCGACCCACGGAAATGGACTCTTATGTCCGTTTGGTTCAACATGTGCCGTGGGGGACGAGCAGGAACCACAAAAGACTTGGTAGAGTGCTGAATCGCAACTATCTCGCCCAGATACACCACAACGTCATATGTCCCCTGGAAATAACGACGCTGAGCTGTGTGCTGAACAGTCCGTCAAGGAAGGTCGAAATCGGCCCATGGCCAAAACTGCACCTAAGGCCCCTACAAAATGAACACTCATGAGATAAGTTCCCACTAAGTAGCAAAAAGCAAAAATGTTAAGCAAAGCATACCGAGAGAATAAACTCTTAAACACGGGCGGTAGTAGTCTGGTCATTGTAATGGCCTCCCCAACTGGCAGCAATAGGAAGCCCATGAGGCGAAAGTCTCACCAGTGAAAGAGACGGGAAGTACTCGTAGAACCAGACATATAAATGACAGAGAAGCATCAGCGATTGCTAACACATGTCTAAGTAAACCTTAGTAAAGAGAAACAAGGTATACCTCTACGACCCTCCAGAAGCTAGAAAGAGTGACCTCCTCCTCAAACTTGCGATGGCGACAAGCGAGCCACAATCCAAGCAGGAAGTCAGCAAAGGCCAAGCAGGCAAGTAGTAGAGTAGCACTCGGCTACCCTTGTCAGGGGAGAAAGTCCCTGACAAAAGAATCAGAACAAAGATGCGCACCCACTACTCCGGTGTGGTCGCACCATCTCAAAAGGCCTCCACGAGCATATACCGCCGAATACATCGACTACTAATCTACATCGGCTGAGCCTCGCCGCGAGCTTGAATAGCGATAGGACCGAGTAGTTCCTCTACCTCGGGAGAGAATACGGTGATATCGCTGCTGAAAGGAACTGCAGCAGTCTGGAACTCTAGTCCGGTGATCATAGAAAAGTCGACAGGAGTGACGGTCATCTCACCCCATGGAAAGTGGAAAGTATTGGTGGTATCCCAGAAGAACTCCACCAAAGCTCGAATCAGAAAACGAAGAATAGAGCGCCTGAGTGGCCTGTAACAATGGAGTCAGACCACAAGACTCCCACAGCCCACGCAACTCCTCGTTGTTAAGGAAGTAGGACTCGTACAATTATCCGATAGTATCGTTGCCCGAGCCAAGGCAACGATCTCTCTCGTCAGTCATCTCGCGGCGAACTCGCTCCGAGATGTGAAACAAAGGCGCAAAGTATGAGGTACGCCCGTCCCACTCAGGGAACTCCCCAGACTGGTAGAAGTACCCTCTTCGGCATCAATGAGCTTGTCCTCTCGGTGAGCCCCACGATACGTGAGCCAAAATCGCGTCATCGAGACATGCTAGTTATGCAAGAAAACAGTAAATCAAAGGTTCTATAGTATCTAAGGTTCGCCTAGCCGCATGATACTATGTTCGTAAAAAAACAGAGTACGTAGTACTAAAATAGAGCATGATTTCAATTCGAGCATAATTAGTGTTTTGGGTGTTTTTGTCCCTTGGGAGAGTTACAACTCGAAGACTGGTCCTGCTGACTCTGTACCTGCAAAATCAATGGAGACACCGATTGGGTGGTGCTCCGCCTCCAACGCTCAAGTTAGTAACTTGAAGGAGAATAAAAAGTGCGGAAATTTAGGTGGGATCTGCTTGGATTCCAAGCTCAGGTGTTCTCTGATGAGAAGAGTAGGATGTAATAAATGATAGTAAATTTCTGAATGTCCCCCATTTTGGGGGAATATCTCCCTATTTATAGGGTCCTTGGGAAAGGTGCCCCTTCCTAGGTTATTTTAACCTAGGACTGATGGGCTGCGCCGCCAAATAGCGGATTTTTGAGGAATTAGGCCCTTGAAGGCCGCAACTCTAAGGGAATATCTGGAGAGGCCACGTGTCAGCTGGGGATTGGTCAAGGGTGACCTGTCAGCCTCTGACACGTGGCACCTCCTCATTGGTCCACTTGTCAAGGGTAAAAATACCCCAAACATTTGCCCCTCACAGGTGGCACGTGGCAGGCCACGTGGCACCTGTGACACGTGTCAGCCCATGAAGGGTGAACAGTGAAAACGGCTATTTTTTGACAGTGGTGACGGGGATTCGTGCCGTTTCACCCCCTATAAATAGGGATTTACCCCCCCCCCCTCCTTCTCCTCTTCACTTTTCACAATCTTGACTTTCTAGAGAGAGAAAAAGAGTTTTCTAGAGAGAGGTGCTCTGATTCCGGTTGCGTTTAAGCAAGTTCAAGATTTCCCGGAGATCAGCAAGGTGATCCGCCTGCTGCTTGGATTTGACTATCATGTCATCAATATACGCCTCTACATTCCTCCCAATTTGATTAATGAAGACTGTATTAATCATCCGTTGGAACGTAGCCGGCGCATTCTTCAAGCCAAACGGCATCACAGTATAACAGAATAACCCCTGATCAGTGACGAAGGCCGTCTTTTCTTGATCTTTTTTCCACAGAGGTATCTGATGGAAGCCGGAATAGGCATCCATAAAACTCATCAAGGCATGGCCGGCTGTTGAATCAACCAGGCTGTCGATTTTAGGAAGTGGATAACTATCCTTTGGGCATGCCTTGTTGAGATCTGTGTAATCTACACACATCCGCCAAGTACCATTCGGCTTCTTTACAAGCACAACGTTTGCCACCCAGTCGGGGAAATTACAAGGCCAAATGAACCGGGCATCTAGCAGCTTCTTTACTTCGGCAGCTGCCGCCTGACTTCTTTCCTCACCGTGGTTTCTCTTCTTTTGCCGGATGAGCTTCATTTTTGGATCCACGGCGAGCTTGTGGACAGCGAGATCCGGGCTGATGCCTGGCATCTCTTCCACTTCAAAGGCAAACACATCTTTGAATTCTTTCAGCAGAAGGTGCAAGTCTGCACCCAGAACAGCATTAGCAACCGTCCCAACCTTAACAGTTCGCTCTGGACGGCTGTCGTCCAGAACAAGATCAATACTTTCACCAGCCGGTTAGGGACGGAGCTCCTCTGACCGTTCACCGGTCAGTGATTGCTATTTCTTTTCTTTCTTCACCACCACCAGCTCTGCAGCTTTTCTCTTTTTTCCGGCTGCTGGTGGAGGTGAAGGAGCATCCTTGACGTTGTCAAGGTCTATTGGTTCCTTCCCTTGGCCGTCTGCGGCCACAGTATCTTTAACGGCTGAGAGGTAACACTCCCTGGCCGTCTTCTGATCTCCGTTCAGGGAACCAACAGAACCATCATCCCTCTCATACTTGATAAGCATGAGAGCAGGGATGATTACAGCCTTGGCTTCGTTGAGGGTTGGCCTCCCAAGAATAATGTTGTAGGCAGTCAACTCCTCAACGACCAAGAATCTGACGACAATATGTCGTCCCTGGCCCTTCTCACCCAGCCGGATAGGTAGGTCAATTCTTCCGGCTGGATAGACCATCCCACCGCCAAAACCAACTAAAGGGTGGGTGACCGGATGCATGCTGCTGGAGTTGTATTTCAGCTTCTGCAAGCACCGGAGGCTGATGATGTCTGACGAGCTGGCGGTGTCAATAAGGATGCGCCCCACTAGCTGGTTGGCGACCTTGCATTCAATAACAACCGGGTCGTCATACGGGCGGCGGACGCTGCCCCTGTCCTTCTCAGTAATGAGGACATCCGAAAAAGTGGAGCTGGCAGACGCCTGCTCCTCATCTTCCTTATCCATCTTTCGAAGATGGCTTTTGGTGCCTCGGATTGGTAGGGCCACCACAAGAAAATCCGCCTGCTATGGTGAAGACTGGATCCCTGTCGGTTTCCGAACTACTAGCAGGCTGGGGGTAGCCTTAGAGGACTGACCTTTGTTCTTCTTCTTTGTCCCGGCTGGGGACTTGGAAATATATGACTTCAGATGCCCTTTGTCAGCCAGACGGTCCAACGTCCGCTGTAAACTGAAACAATCGTTGGTGTCATGGCCAACCTCCTCATGGAATTGGCAATATTTATTTTTGTTCCGTGACTGGACGGAACTCTTCAGTGGATTCGGCTTCTCAATGGACAGCCGGTCCTTCACCTCCATGAGGATGGAGTTACAATCTTTGTTAAACTCGTACCGGGGAACGTACGGTTTAAACTCTTTCTTCTTCTTCTGGGACGGCTGCTCAGAATCACTGACCGCCCAGACTTCTTTTCTTTTCTTGCTCTCTTCTTTTTTCTTCGCCGGCTGAGCAGACCGGCTCTCTTTTTGCTTGTCAAACTTCTTGGAGTCTGACAGGCTACCAGGCGTACGGAGGTCGGTTGCTTGTATATAGCTTTCCGTCTCCCTCAGGGCCGCCTGTAGCGTAAATGCCCCTTTTCTGACAAGGTCGAACTTAAAAGTCGACCCGTCTCTCAGGCCTTTGAAAAAGTCTGTGAATGCTACCTCGTCAGACAGCCCCTGGATCTGAATTCTGACCAGGTTGAACCGTCTGACATATGAGCGTAGCCCTTCTCTCTCTCCCTGCTTAATGGTGCTCAAGTCTAAACTTGTTTTCTTAGCAGGGATGTTCATTAAGAAGTTGGTGGAAAACAAGAAGGCTAGCTTCTTGAAGCAGTCAACAGATCCGGCTGGCAAGTTGCCAAACCATTGCTGGGCAATGCCCTTCAATGTAGCCGGAAAACAACGGCACCAGGTGGCATCGTCCCAACCTTGTAAACACATTAGGTTGGTGTATGCCATCAGGTGATCTTCAGGGTTGGTGGTGCCGTCATAAGCACCAACCAAAATGTTTTTAACCTTGGCCGGCTGAGCCGCCTCGGTTATATTGGCTGCAAAGGCAGACGGCTGTTCGCCTAGCCTCATCAGCCGGAGCTGCCAGTCCAGTGGCTAGACATTAGTATATGCCGCCTGACCTCCGAATGGAGGTGGTTGCATAAATTGGAGGCCATATTGCCCATACTGCGCCTGGGGTGCGTATAGCATAGACCCTATCATCAGCTGAGGTTCGGTGTTGACGGATTTACCGCCTGTCCGACTCTCATGCAAGGACTCAGAGTTCCTTGCAGAAGCTTCCTTGAAGCTGTCTGGAAAGCTTGAGGTAGAAGCTGACTCAGACTGCTGCTGCCTCCTTCGATTGATGACTTCTCTAGCATCGAAGGTGGACGTTTTTCTAGCCTCCGGCTGGGGTCGCCGGGGCATCAGAATCGTAGAACCTATTTGGCTGCCTGTCCTTGACCGGCTTCTTCTTCTTCCCATCATTGGGAGTCTTTTTAGTCGGCTGACTCTTGGAAGAGCATGCCTTGTTGTTGATCATCTTCTTGATTTCACCCTTGAAGGAGTTCATGAATTTCATGAGCTCGTTCCGGGTGACTGGAGCTTCTCCTCTAGTCTTCCGGGTTTTCCCGACTGACCTCCCAGGGGGCCGGCTTAGGCCCGCCTGATCTAGATTTCGTTCCAGCTGGTCTCTGGAACAGATGGATTTAGAGATGAGAGAACCATCTTTAGTCATATAGGTCTCCACATCATTGTCTTCTTCTTCTTCCTCCTCCTCTGTGAATACCTCTGGCTGAGGCTGAGTTGGAGGCTGAGGGATTTCAAACCCTACCGGTTGCAGGTCTTCCGGGTTACCCGTCTGAGTACCCGGACGTAGAGAGGTAGAATTGAGAATTGGTACAGAATTTTGAACCATCTTGAGGTACTCTCCCCACAGACGGCGCCAAATGTTTTGGGTGTTTTTGTCCCTTGGGAGAGTTACAACTCGAAGACTGGTCCTGCTGACTCTGTACCTGCAAAATCAACAGAGACACCGGTTGGGTGGTGCTCCGCCTCCAACGCTCAAGTTAGTAACTTGAAGGAGAATAAAAAGTGCGGAAATTTAGGTGGGGATCTGCTTGGATTCCAAGCTCAGGTGTTCTCTGATGAGAGAGAGTAGGATGTAATAAATGATAGTAAATTTCTGAATGTTCCCCATTTTGGGGGAATATCTCCCTATTTGTAGGGTCCTTGGGAAAGGTGCCCCTTCCTAGGTTATTTTAACCTAGGACTGATGGGCTGCGCCGCTAAATAGCGGATTTTTGGGGAATTGGGCCCTTGAAGGCCGCAACTCTAAGGGAATATCTGGAGAGGCCACGTGTCAGCTGGGGATTGGTTAAGGGTGACCTGTCAGCCTCTGACACGTGGCACCTCCTTATTGGTCCACTTGTCAAGGGTAAAAATACCCCAAACAATTAGCATTTTCAAGCAATCAAACAATTTCTTGCAATACTAGGACAAATATTGTGACAAATTGGGCATAAATAGCTAGCAAAAACATAACAAACAAGTCACATTGTTCTCACGAATTCAAGGAGTTCAACAATGGCAAATCGCTCATTTCTTCACCAAATTGAGTCAAACAAGTCTCAAAACACTCCTAAGGTGATATACAAACATAAACAAGCAAATTCATGGCATAAAATTTGATAAACAAAGAAAAATAAGCAAGAACATTCTCGGGATTTTAAGAAAACCGCGAGCAAACATGCACCAAATTCGCATGAAACAGGGTGAGTCTGAGCAAAACTTATATAGATCGGCAAACTAGAGATCACAAGCTTCGATTTGCAAAAAACTTGAGCTAATTTCATTGAGAAATGAAGGAGAACGAGTCAAGAGAATTTTCGAGCGAAATGCAAAATAAAAGAAGCACGAATAGCGAAATGGAGAAGAAAGGGTTTAAATCCGAAAAACCCGTCTCCAGCGCAAAACGACAAGCACTGCGATAGAGCGTAAGGCTCGCGCTAGATCTTTTTCCTCAGCGACATAGTCTGTGGCCCCCATATTGGCTTATGCGGACCTCATGCAGCAATTGTAGGTTCCTTAGTACGCCAGTTAGCCCCTATAAGCAAATTGAGATAATTAGTAGTCGGCTCGATTACAATCACGGTAAGTGATCGACTTGATAATGATCATCTCACTTAGCTTAAGCTCCTAAGCATTGGCTCATCGCAAGCATCAAGATATTGGTTCATAAAGCAAACAGCAAAAGCACACAGCAAACGCAAACATCATAGCACAGCAAAGTACAAACAACAGCATAGGAAGCATTACAATAAAGCACCAACAAACTGAGGATCAACAAGCAGTGATCTTCGATAGCTTTCCAAGGAAAGTTATCAAGCCAAATAGGGGATTGCTACAAGCAGAGTAATCTTTGACGATAATCCCTAAGATGGGAAAAATCGTCATAAAGGCTGAAGATAGCTACAAGCAAAGCTGTCTTCGACAGTTTTCCTAAGATGAGAGAAATTGTCAAAAAAATGAGGATCGTTACAAGCATAATGGTCTTCGACAACGTTCCCTAACATGTGGAGAGTTGTCACAAACAACTGAAGATGACTACAAGAAGAGTCACCTTCGACGACGGAAGTTGTCATAAAAGCGGAAGATGGCTACAAGCAGAGTTATCTTCGATCGTGTTCCCTGGCTTGCAGAAGACGGTCACAAAGCGGCAGAAGAGTGCTACAAGAAGAGAAATCTTCGATGGTGTTCCCTAAGATGTGGAAGACTGTCACAGTGGAAAATGAAGGCAGCTACAAGCAAGCAGTCTTCAAGCGATGTCCCCTAGCTTGTAGAGATCGTCACAACAGCATGCAGCAACAAAATCAGTTACCCTAGAGACGTGTGCTCGACGGTGCAAGATACGCTTTTCTTAACTCTTTTATCTGTTTAACTAACACTAGTTTGCAAGTATCGGCGTTACAAGAATGATTTAGGATCGCAGAACATGTGAATCATTCTCCGTCGCTATCGATACTTTGACTTTTGTTTTCAAAACATGTGTTTCTCCAAACTCAATCAAAGTGGGGGCTTTTGTAGACACCTAATTATGTCTCCCCAAAAACCAAACCTAGTGATGAATACCTTTCACATCACTTGATTATCGAAGGAAGTGAAAGTGTGAAAAGGCATGTGATGCAGTTGTTTTAATAACTCTTCTTTCTGTTTTTGAAAATGTGCTTTATTTATGAGAATGTCCAGTCCAATTTAGTTTGATCCATGATAAATGTCCAATAATAGTATAGTTGGGTTGGGCTCGAAAAAAGCTATCCAGTGATATATTATAAGCCCAATTTCGATGAATAATGAGGAAGTTATGGCCAAAATACTAAATTGGGCCTGAAATGGTTTTATGGCCCAATGATCTAGTGGAGGGCCCATTAATTAATATTCGTAAAATTATTAGGATTGATTTTAATCTTCTAGAATAATCTAGGAGGTTGTTTTGAGTTCTAATATGATTAGGAATAATAATTATATCTTTTATTAAAAAAAAGAATTCTATTTGGATTAAAACAAGTGTTTTAAAGAGATTAAATCTTATTTTTAGAAGATAAGTACGGATGTTGTTAATCGAATTTAATTAGATTATGGATTCCGTACAGTTTTTTAGAAAACGCGTGAATCAGCGCGGAACGACAAAACTGGCGCTAAACGACAAGCCTGTCGCACAGCGACAGGTCTGTCGCATCGTGCTGGATTATGTCGTTCTGCGACAGAGGAAGTTTTACTCCTAATAGGATTCGGTCTTTTTCTAATCGTTTTCGGACTATTTTTCTTATAATTAGTGTCGTATGTCCCCGTTTTTATTCATTAACAATCATCTAATTCTATTTTTTTCTCTCTTTAAGCTAGAAGCTTATTCTTTTTCCCTTTCTAAGCCTTACCTTTTCAAATAAAATTCCGCATTCACAAGTTCTAGACACACCCAGCCAAGCTTGAAGTTTTCTTCGCCCTCGATGTGAAAGGTTAATAATTTCTGAGAGTTTGGTCCCAATTCCTTATTTCAATTATTTAAATTAATTGTTTGATTTAATTTTTTCCTTGAAGTTACTAACGTGTGTACTGTTTTGATAGAAAGAGATACGAGGCATCGATGTAAGTAATTTAATTGCTTAATTATTCTTTTGATATAGAAATCATGCTTAAATTATTTTGATTCCAGTATCATGTTTAGGGTATTAACTAATATTTTTAATATCATGTATGTTTCTAGTATCATGATTAGGTTGCTTCCTATTTCTTCTATCATGTTAGTATCATGTTAGGGCTAAAGCTTTGATTTTTATTGTTTAGTGACATGCTAGGATTTGTTATTAATCTTGTTAGTATCATGCCTAGGATCTTGCTAATATTATTATTATGCTTTAATGAGATTGAGATTATGATGATTATGATTGTTGTATATTATTATGTTGCTTGATATATTATTGTTATTGCTTGATCACGCCCTCTCTTGCAGGTTTAAAGGGAATTTGTACTTGTAATCACGCTTAGTAAGATAATTAATAATCTTGTTTAGACTAACATGATTATAATTCAAGTGACCGCCAATAATAGACTTGTTTGTGCATTAATATTCAACCAACATAGATTAAACAGGTTTTAGGGTTAACCTATTAATTGTATGTTAGTCAGAAAGCACACATGAATATTAGAAGAATAAGTAAAGGCCTATTTTTAAGGCAGGTTCAATCTCTTTTATGTTGGATTTGTACCTTCATCCCCGAATATCCAGTCATGGTTCCAGGCCGCTATAGAGTTAGCAATCTCATGGATCGTGAAGGGGTGTAACCTTCACCCTGTGAATGGTTTACAAGTTCCTAAAACTTGTTGGCGACTCTTTTGCTCTAGCTTCCTTCCCTTTGGACGCCACCATACTTAAGTGTATGATCACAGTTGGGCTCCAGTATGGGGTGCTTGAAATATTCCCTATAGTATTCTTTTGATAGAAAGAGGTACAAGGTTTCAAAATGAGTAATTTAATTGTTCTATTTCTATAGGAATCATGCTTAGGATTATTTTATTGTTCCCTAGTATCATGTTAGGATTATTTTATTGTTTCCTAGTATCATGTTAGGATTATTTTATAGCTTTCTAGTATCATGTTAGGGTTAAAAGCTTTAATTTTTATTGCTTAGTGACATGCTAGGATTTTTTATTAATCATGTTAGTATCATGCCTAGGATCTTGCTAATATTATGCTTTGATGAGATTTTTTATGATGATGATGATTTGTTGTGCCAATTATTGTTATGTTGCTTGCTATTATTGTTAATGCTTGATCACGGCCTCTCTTGCAGGTTTAAAGAGAATTTGTACTTGAAATCACGCTTAATAAGGTAATTAATGATTTTATTTAGGCTAATATGATTCTTTTTAAGCGATCGCCAATAATAGATTTGTTTGTGCATTAATAATCAACCAGCATAGATTAAACGGGTTTAGTGTTAATATATTGATTGTATGTTAATTAAAAAGCGCACATAAATATGAGAAGAACAAAGTAGAGGCCTATTTAGGGCAGGTTCAATCTCTTTTAGGTTGGATTTGTACCTTCATTCCTGAATATCCAGTCATGGTTCAGGACCACTATGGAGTTGTAGCGATCTCTGTGATTATGAAGGAGTGTAACCTTTCACCTCGTGAACAGTTTACAGGTTCCTAAAACTTGTTGGCGACTCTTTTACTCTAGCTTCCTTTCCTTTGGACGCCACCATGCTTAAGTAAATGATCACATTGGGGCTCAAAATTTGGGATGCTTGAAATATTCACTACATTAAGTTGTTATCCCCATGTTTAGTAGAAGGCTGGTTTTTCTTTTTTTTTTTTTTTTTTTCTTTTTTTTTTTGAAAATTATGATTGATTTTTTATAAGAAAAATGATAAAATGATTATAAGCTAATCATGATATACCACATAGCCCAATTTACATGCTCAAACAGTGAACCCCAGGTCACCATATCATTTTTGCAGGAAGAGATCCACATAAATGAGACTAGATATAAGTTGTGCGATGCACGATTTTTTTCTTTTTAATTAATTGAATCTCTATTAAAATAATTTTTATTTTTGTATGTAATTAATGGTGTGACCTCATTTGCATGTTGATATTATAGTTAAGTGATACTTGAATTTATATAAAAAAAAAAAAAAAGTAATTTAAAAGGCATTTTTAATTTGTCCGAGAATTCATTCGTAAATTTTACTTACATTTTGATTATTTTATAATTCTAAAACAAAAAATATTAACTCTTTTTTGATAAATTTTTTTATTAGTTAAATTTATTAAATGATCTTTTTTCATTTGTCGAATAATAACTCAAAAATTAAGATTAAATAAATTGTAAAAATCTTTTTCATTCTTTGGATATTTAGATAAAATACTTAAATAATAGTATCAAAAGAATATATTTTGTTTTTTAAAATTAAATTTAAATATTAAATCACTATTCATTGTTTATTTTACCTACATGGTAGATGATTTTAAATTTAATTTTAAATCTTATTTGACAATTTTGTAGCGCAATTGATTTTTTTAATTCTAAAAAAAATATAAATCTCTTTTTTCATTGGTTGAACTAATGTAAGAGGGAGGTAGAGTTTAATGGAAAGTTAGGCTAGAGTTTCCGTGGAGGCAATGAAGGTGGATAGGATTGACTAAAGTTTCACTTGGGGAGGCTAGGTGGTTATGCAATCCCTGCCTTGGGAAAGATGTTCACTTAAGGGGCATTTAGTTAGAACAATGGAAATGAAATGGAAAGGAATCATTTAACTGTAACATTTTTATTTGTTTCGTTTAACTATATGGAAATGAATCAGTTTGTGTTTGAAGAGGGTAAAGGTATTTGTTACCTTAAGATTTAGAGAGGTACCAATTGGGTGGAATCCCTTATCCTTGGGTAAAGATAATAGTTACCAAACATTTGGTAGTGATAATGGTTTAACCAAATCCGTCGTCAACCCTAAATATACACTAACCAAACATGTTCTTAGTTTTTGCTAATTAGAAGTTAATTTGTTTGTGATACCCCAATGTGGAGCAAAATTGTACAAAAGCAGCATAACGTAAGCTTAGCAGCCGTAAAGGAATTAGGAGTTGCTTTTACCTTGCTACTTCAAAGCTATACTAAAAACGTTGTGTTGTATCTTGTGTCCAAAATGATAGCATTATCACCTTTTCCCTATGAAGTCATTCCAAGGTACTAAAAGCATCACCTTAAGGGTAACTCCTTAGTCTACTACAAGAAATTAGCAGTTTTGCGACAGCCAAAATCTGTCGCAAAAATAACTAAAACTATCGTAAAAAATAGTTATGACAGACAACTGTCATAATGGGTTTGTTGTAATCAGGTATGTCGCAAAATTCCATTTTTACGACAGTTTGACTGTCCTAAAAAATAATTATGACGGTTTAACTAATTACAACAACATTTTTAAATTTTGTTGCAAAAAAAAGCTTATGACAACCTATAACTGTCGCAAAAAAATTTTAGCGACAGTGTAGGGAATAATTCAAGCCATCCCACACTTGAGCCCCACTGTGATCATACACTTAAGCATGGTGGCGTCCAAAGGGAAGGAAGCTAGAGTAAAAGAGTCGCCAACAAGTTTTAGGAACTTGTAAACCGTTCACGAGGTGAAGGTTACACCCCTTAACGATCCATGAGATCATCAACTCCAATAGGTCTGGAACCAAGACTGGTGTTTGGGGATGAAAGTACAAATCCAACCTAAAAGAGATTGAACCTTCCCTAATAATAAGTGATTTGGGTAAAATACCCTAGGCCAGTTGGCCCAATCAGAGTCCGCCACGTGTCACTGGAAGGGGCGCCACCTTGGACCTCCCAGGAAACAACACGTGGCAGACAGATAAAAGGACCTGGGATTGGCGCCTTTCAGGCCCAAATCCCGAGGTCTGCAAAAGCTACGTGAATATTCCCTAGGGCACGAAACCCTAGGGAGTGCACACTTTTCGAGGAGCCTATAAATAGGAGATGACCTCCTCATTTATGGCAACGCACATACGTACACTTTAACCTTTTACACGCCTTACGAGGAATATTCAGTGATTACTAATCACTGTCCGAACTGTCACTCTCAAGAGAACATTACACCCGAGCTCGGAATCCGAGCAGATAACCTTTTCATTCCGCATCTTATTCTTCGGACCTTTGCTAACTTAGGCTTCGGAGGCGGACCACCGACCACTCGGTGCTCCGTTGTTTTGCCGGTACAGGCGTCCAAGTGAGCATCCAGTCTTAGTGTTGTAACTCTCCCAAGGGACTCAAAAAACCCCGAAACATTGGCGCCGTCTGTGGGTAGAGTACCTCTAAGATGGCCTCTTTGGAAACTGTACCAATTCCTGAAACCAATCGGCCTCCGGAAACCAATCGGCCACCGGAGACCAGACAGCCACCAGAGACCAATCGGTCCCTGGAAGAAGTATTAGTCCAATCGGACCATGACTCAGGTGACGACGGTGACGTTGAAACCTATACTGCCAGAGATGGGTCTCTCATCTCCAGGCGCATCCGCAGCAAGGAAAAGCGGGAGCGCCCTCACTTTCAGAATGTTCCGAGCAAACCAGCCGGACATCCAAAAAAGCCGGTTGATCCTACCCAGGCGGAAGGATCAGACCCAGAAACCAGAGACGAGCTCATGAAGCTTGTGAGCAGTCTCCCTGGTGAGATTAAACAACTCACCAACAAGAAGTCGGCTACTCTTGCAAAGGAGCAGTCGGCCAAGAAGTCAGCCCAGGTGGGCAAGCACAAATCGGTCAGGGACCGCCAGCCGACTCCTCATCCTAAGGAGAAGACTCGGCCTCAGTTTGACCTCTTTAGACTCCGTTTCCCAGAAACGGTTACAAGAAAAGCCATTCGGCATGTTCAGCCGGATGGTAACAAGAAAACATTCTCTGACGCTCGACATTACATCGAGCAGAAGAGGAATGAGCTTTCAGAGTCGGCTTCAACGTCGACTTATCACGACAGCTTCCAGAATACCTCCTTGAGGTATTCACAATATGTGGATGAGACTCCAGTAAGCAGCCCTCGGGTTCAAGTTGGACATCATGTAATTCAGCCGGCTCAGTACATGGCTCAGCCATTGTACCAGACGCCTGTTCAACCTTACATCCAACCTGCCTTCTTCGGAGGACAGGCGGCATGCGGCTATCAGCCCATGGATTGGCAGCTTAGGCTGCAGCACCTTGGAGATCAACCATCTGCTTTCTCTAAGGAAATAACCGACGCCGAACAGCCGGCGAAGGTTAAAAATGTGTTGGTTGGAACCTATGACAGGACCACCAACCCTGAAGACCACCTGCTAGCATACACCCACCTCATGTATTTACAAGGGTTGGATGATGCCGCATGGTGTCGCTGCTTTCCAGCCACCCTGAAGGGCATAGCCCAGCAGTGGTTCGGCAATCTGCCGGCTGGTTGTATCAATAGCTTCAAGACGCTTGCGTTCTTGTTTGCTTCCAACTTCTCTATGAACATCCCTGCCAAGAAGACAAGCCTTGATCTTGGCAATGTGCAGCAGGGAGATAGAGAAGGCTTGCGTTCCTACGTCAGGCGGTTCAATCTGGTGCGAATCTAGATCCATGGGCTGCCTGATGAGGTCGCCTTCACAGACTTCTTCAAGGGTCTGAAGGACGGTTCTACTTTCAAGTACGAACTCGTCCGTAAACAAATCTTCACCCTGCAGGGAGCGCTGCGAGAGGCGGAAGCCTATATACAGGCGACCGAGCTCTGCTCCACCAATCGCCAGTCGGACTCTAAGAGGTCCGACCGACAGAAGGAAAATCGGCCTGCTCAGCCGGCTCCTAAGCCAGAAGAGAGCAAAAAGAAAAAGCAAGTCTGGGCCGTTGATAACTCTGATCAGCCGGCCCAGAAAAAGAAGAAAGAGTGGAAACCGTACGTCCCAAGGTACGAGTTCCACAAAGACTGCTGCTCCATCTTGATGGAAATAAAGGATTTGCTGACTCTCGAGAAGCCGACTCCAATGAGAGGTTCCGTTGAAAATCGGAACAAAAATAAACACTGCCATTTCCATGAAGATATCGGCCATGACACCAACGACTGTTTCAGCCTCAAACGAGAGCTTGACCGTCTGGCCGACAAAGGACAGCTGAAGTCCTATGTGAAGTCCAAAGTGACTTCAAAGGCGAATCAGGGGCAGTCCAAAAAGAAGGCTCCCCAGCCGACTGTTAGTACTGACACCGATGAAGAGCCGGTATATACAATAGCAGGCGGATTCGCCGGGGGTGGCCCGACCATCCGGGGCACCAAGGACCATCTGAAAAAGATGATCCATTTTGTTGAAGAGGGAGAGGCGGCAGGCACATCCGCCTTCCCCGAGGTCATCATCACCGAAAAGGACAGAGGCAAAGTCCGTCGGCCGCATGATGACCCTTTGGTCATTGAATGCAAAGTGGCCAACCAACTGGTTGGTCAAATCTTGATCGACACAGGCAGCTCCTCTGACCTCATCAGCCTCAAATGCTTGTCCAATCTCAAGTACAAGCCAGACAACATGATGGAGGTCTCCCACACCCTTGTAGGGTTTGGGGGAGGACTTGTGCACCCAGTCGGACGGATAGATCTGCCCATCCACCTGGGGCAAAAGGGAAACGGTTGGCATATGACCATCCGTTTCCTCGTGGTTGAAGAGCTTACTGCCTACAACCTCATCTTTAGTCGACCCACTCTGAACGAGTGCAAGGCCGTCATCATTCCTGCCCTCATGCTTGTTAAGTATGAGAGGGATGATGGCACAGTCGGTTCCCTTAATGGGGACCAAAAGACAGCTCGGGAGTGTTACCTCTCGGACGTCAAGCCCGCAGTCGCAGCAACCTTCCGGGCAAAACAAACAGTCGACCTTGATGATATCAGGGAAGACCAGGCGGCCCCACCAGTCGAGAAAAAGAGAAAAGTTGATCAACTGGTGGTGGTCAAAAAAGAGAAGCAATAGCAATCACTGACTGGGGAGCGGTCAGACGACCTCCGTCCCCAGCCGACTGGCGAACACATTGATATCCCTCTGGACGACACTCGGCCAGAGCGGACTGCTAAGGTGGGGACGGTTGCATTTGCTAAGCTAGGTGACAGCCTGCACCAACTTCTAAAAGAATTCAAAGACATCTTTGCCTTTGAGGTGGAAGAGATGCCTGGCATTAGCCCGGATCTCGCTGTCCACAAACTCGCTGTGGATCCCAAAAAGAAGCCCATTCGGTAAAAGAAGAGAAATCACAGCGAAGAAAGAAGTCAGGCGGCAGCAACTGAAGTTAAAAAGCTTCTGGACGCCAAGTTCATTCGGCCATGCAATTTCCCCAACTGGGTAGCTAACGTTGTGTTAGTAAAAATGCCGAATGGAACTTGGCGGATGTGTGTTGACTACACCGACCTGAACAGAGCATGTCCAAAGGATAGTTATCCATTGCCAAAGATCGACAGTCTGGTCGATTCAACAGCCGGACATGCCCTGATGAGTTTTATGGACGCCTACTCAGGCTTTCATCAGATCCCCCTGTGGAAAAAAAGATCAAGAAAAGACTGCATTCGTCACTGATCAGGGATTGTTCTGTTATACTGTGATGTTGTTTGGTTTGTAGAATGCGCCTGCTATTTTCCAGCGAATGATTAATACGGTCTTCATTAATCAGATTGGGAGGAATGTAGAAGCATACATTGATGACATGATAGTCAAATCCAAACAACAAGTGGATCACCTTGCTGATCTCCGAGAAACATTCGCCACACTCAGGCGGCACAAGGTCATGCTAAATCCAAAAAAGTGTGTCTTTGGTGTTGAGTCTGGGAAGTTACTCGGATTCCTGATTGATCAAAGGGGGATAGAGGCCAACCCTGAGAAAATACAGGCGGTCATCGACATGCAGTCGCCCCGCACTGTGAAAGAGGTACAAAAGCTTACAGGCTGTCTGGCGGCCTTGGGGCGATTCCTCAGTCGGTCAGGCGATAAGTGTCTCTACTTCTTCCAGGAAATCAGGAAGAAGACTAATTTTGAATGGGGAGATGACGCAGAGGCGACCTTTCAAAAGTTAAAGACTCATTTGCACTCTTTGCCGAGGCTTGTTAGCCCTTTGCCCAAAGAGACGCTCTTCATGTATTTGGCCGTCTCCGATCATGCCCTCAGCGCTGTTCTCTTAGCTGAAAGAGACGACACTCAGCTCCCAGTCTATTTCATCAGCCATGTTCTCAGGAACGCTGAGCTTCGGTACCCCATGGTTGAAAAATTTGGTCTCGCTCTTTACATGGCCATCAAGAAATTGAAACCTTACTTCTTGGCACATGCGGTAGTGGTCTATACTGACCAGCCGATCAAGCGGCCACTGACAACCTTGGAGTCTTCTGGACGAATGCTCAAATGGGCGATTGAAATGCAAGGATTGGAAATCACTTACGAACCCAGGAAAGCAATAAAGGGGCAAGCATTCGCCGACTTTATTGTGGAAATGACAAGGCCAGTTGCTCCAGATGATACTAGTCAGGTTTGGAAAGTGTATGTGGACGGGAGCTCCACTGCGAACGGTTGTGGTGCAGGAATTATCTGTCAGTCTCCTGAAGGGGACAAATATGAATATGCACTACGGTTCAAGTTCCAGGTCTCTAATAATGAGGCCGAGTATGAAGCCTTGCTTGCTGGCATTCGGTACTGTAAGGCAGCAAGGGCAAAGAAAATTGACGCCTGCTCGGACTCACAACTGGTCGTACTCCAAGTCAATGGGACGTACGAGGCCACTCATCCGGCCATGATAAAATATTTACAGGCGGTCAAAGATGAAGTTGGGATACTTGAAGAATTCACTCTAAGTCAAGTGCCCAGGTCTTCAAACAATCAGGCGGATGCCTTGTCCAAGCTGGCATCATCCTCCTCCTGTGAAACGCCTCGGTCAGTCTTCTGGGAGGTCATGGAAAAAAAAAGTATATCTGAGGAAGACCCCATTGGAGTTCTTGACCGAAGCTCAACCTGGATGGACAGCATCCGGGCCTACCTTACAGACGGCACGCTCCCTGACTCACCACAGGAGGCGGCTGTTCTGAAAACACGAGCGGCTAACTTCGAGTTGCGACAAGGAGAACTCTTCAGGGCTAGTTTTCTAAAACACCTGTTGAAGTGTGTTACCCCTGAGAAGGGTAAGGAAGTCCTCGAAGAGTTGCATTCGGGATTCTGCGCCTCCCATATAGGGGGCAGATCCCTCGCTGCCAAGGCCAGGCGGCTTTACTTCTGGCCAACTCTGGAGTCGGATGCAATGGAATTGGTGAAAAAATGTGACAAGTGTCAAAAATTTGGCAAACTCATCCATCGTCCGGCTACAGACCTGACGGCCATCCACAGCCCAATACCCTTTGACAAATGGGGCATGGACATTCTGGGGCCATATACAGCTGCACCAGGTGGCAAACGCTACATATTGGTGGCTGTGGATTACTTTACCAAGTGGGTAGAGGTGGAGGCGGTCAAAAACATTAAGACAAAAGATGTCATTTCCTTCATCTGGAGGAACATAATCACTCGTTTCGGGGTGCCCATGTCTATGGTTTTTGACAACGGTCCTCAATTTGAAACACCTCAACTCAAGACTTGGCTGGGAGACCAAGGGGTCTCTAGCTTCTTTGCATCAGTCGGCCGGCCTCAAGCAAACGGCCAGGTTGAAGCCTTCAACAAGTTAATCTTAGACGGGATTAAAAAGAAAATTGAACGGGCTGGTGGCCTTTGGGCGGATGAATTACCACACATCCTCTAGTCCATCAGAACGACTGCTAAAGGGGAAACTGGAAAAACCCCCATTCCTTATGGTGTATGGTGCATAAGCTGTCCTGCCTATTGAACACTATGAGCCGACTCTTCGAATCATGTTGTATGATGAAGAGGCGAACTGGGAGGCCATGCGCCTGGCATTGGACTCACTACCAGAGCGCAGGGGAAATACTGCCTTGCGTCATGAGATATACCGTCTGAGAATGACTCGGGCTTACAACAAAAGAGTACACAAGCGTCCTCTCAAAGTAGGGGACTTTGTGCTACGGAAAATGGAAGCAGTCGGTAGGGCGAATGAGCAGGGAAAGCTAACCCCAAAATTGGGAAGGCCCCTACCGTATCTATGAGGAAGTAAGAGACGGCACCTACCACCTGGAAGAACTAGACGGCAGGCAGCTGCCTAGAACTTGGAATGTAGACAACTTGAAAAAGTACTACTTCTAAGTACGAATGTAAATGCTTCAATTTTGTTATCTTAAGTTTTGAGAATATGCCTTCATTTTCCAATTGTCTTTTCATTTAAAGTTTTTAGCGTCGCCTGTACCAAATACAGACGGCCAATATATTTGGAAAGCGTCTGTCCCAACAGCAGACCCCCCAATCCCTTTGAAGGAGCCGATTGTTTTAGAACAGTCGTTCCTACGAAATTTTATTAAGTTTATACTAACATTTGACGAGTATTTACTTGATCATTTAGGAGGCCTAAGGCCAGATAAATACATAATGAGGCCTATGGCCGGATGTTCAAAAACAAAAAGAGACCGAATGGTCACAGTCTGCTCCAACATGAGTATGACCGTCTGCTCCAACATGAGTCAGATAACCGGCGACGTCCATTCGGGCGAATTCGTCGAGGAGAAGCATCTCCCATTTGGGTGGCACATTGCTCTACGAATATATCAAGCGGCCTTACCGAATGCTAAGGCAGCATCCGCAGTCGTTTGTTTTAATCGAAAGTGAAATCTAAAAGGCCAAAATTTTCTATCTGTTCGAGCACAGTTCAGAAATGGTCACTGTTTCACAAGTAGAGGCTAACCGAGGCATAAAGCCGGATGCGCCTGTTTTAGCTCAGGGGCAAAACAGGTGGAATATTTTTTAAGTATACGAGTTAAGTTAACTACTTAGCACTTAATTGAGGCTATTGGCCGGATGACGCCTGATCCTTACCTATGGGGCAAGACAGGCGGACAATTAATTTAAAGAAAATTGGCTAAGTTACAAACTTAGCATTTTTATCTCAAAGAGGCCTATGGCCGGATGCGTCTGTTTTTGCTTATGGGGCAGAACAGGCGGAGATTTTTCCTTAGCATATCAGCTAAGTTGGAAATTTGAGTTTAGTTCGAGCCAATGGCCGAATGAACACTTATATTTGCCAATTCTGGATGGACGTCTGCCGTGTGGTTTAGGGCAATCACCATAGTGATTGATTGACTTAGAAACCATGAATACCCTTCTAAGTATCAACAATTTCTAAGTCAATCAATCCAATAAAACGAAACCACTCGACATCCGTCCAGGGGCAAGAACATTCGCATGGTATACAGGTTATAATACTTAGCCAAAAACATGCAAAAATTTCAAAAAAATTCAAAGGACAGAATATGGATAACTTCAGCCAAATGGCCGAATGATTCAAATTAAAAAAGACCAATCGCCACCAGACGATTGGTTAAGATAGTTATCTGGCAAAGCCAGAAAGATTGTCAAATTACCCGACCCCTCGGCCGGTAAAAATACAAATACTCGGCACGCAGGCCGGAAAAACAAAGTACTTGGCCATTCGGCCGCAGAAACAGAAAATAAAAAGCTTAAGTGATCAGGGGGGAGTTTCTTCAGTGACAGCCGACCTGTTGTCCTTCGGCTGCTCTTCATCATTTTTCTCTCGCTCCTCCGCCTGACCTTCCTCCTCATCAGAGGACGACTCCCCAGAAGAGTCGGACCCAGAGCCTTCCTCGGCCTCGGCATCAGCCTTAGTAGCTTCTTCCATCTCCTCGAGGAGGCAATCGTCGAATGCTTTGCTGATTTCATCAAACTTGGATTTCCAAATCTGATAGTCCGAGCCTGGCTGCACAACCGCCCAAGTGTCCCGCATGATGGAGTCATAATCACTCACCATCTGCTTAACAAGATCAGCTCTCTCTTGCTCAGCAAGGGACTCATACTTGGTCTTCAGCTGGTGCTCCTGATTTGTGAGGCGCTGCTCCAGGCGGCCCACCCTCTTCTTGGCTCTCTCGGCCTCTTCCTTGGCATCTTGAAGAGGCTCGAGCTCCGTCTTAAGAGATTTGATCTCTTTCTTAAGGTTGGAGATTTGTAGGCGGGCCGAGTCCAGGTCCTTCTTCACCTGCAGATTGGCTTCCGACTACGAATACATCATATCAAGCGTCAGAAATTCATTCTGAGCAATATCAAATTGAGCCCTATCCAAGGCGGACTCGGCCTGAGCTTTAGCGGCCTTTACCTCTTTGGACTTGTCCTTGAGGGGTTTCCCGAGCCCATGGACGCGCAACATTCGGACAAGTTCAGCATTAATCAGAAAAATGCAAAGTATAAAATCCTCACCCTTGGGGTACCGACTGGTCGCTGCTCATCCACCTTAGTGCTGGTGGTGGCCTCCGCCCTGTTGAGGACGTTTGATCTGTATCTGGAAGCAGACACAGCCGGCTTCCTGGAGGCCGAGAGTTTCTCCATTGCTTTGTCTACAAAAAAGAACAAGTGTTAGAATCATCTGAACAAGTGAAGAAAAGCAAAATGAAATTGCATATTAAACAGACGGCCGACTACCTCTCGGCATCTCAGTACTTAGCCCACAGGCGGCCAAGAACGTCCCCTCCTCAAACCATTTATACAAAGGGAGATAACATTGAGGGGTGACTTCCTTGTCCCCATCAGCATTAGTCTTCACGGACACGGTGAACAAACCCGCATCCATGATCTCCTCCTTTGCTCGTCTAGGAAGAGCTGGCAATGCACTCCTGCCTGCTAGGAGAGGTGGATCCTTGTTCCACCTGTTAAACTTTTGGTTCAGGTGGCTGTCGGCGGTTTGGACTATGTAGAACTTAGTTCTCCGGTCTTTCCACTTGTTTTCTTTGCCAACAGCCATCATGTACCCCTTGCAAGTAGTCAAGGTGTACCAGCCCTCACCACCCCTATCAGGCGCCCTGCTAAGATAATGCATGTGGGCGAATGCTTCAAAACTCGCCTCCACCTGTAGCATCTCGCAAGCGGCAACGTACCCCAGAATGTTGATCCAGGAGTTGGGTACAAGTTGCCAGATACCAAGTTGGTATCCATCCAAGATCCTCTCCACGGCCGGATGGAGAGGGAAGCGCAAGCCAGCCTGGAAGGCCGCCTCATAGCAACCAAATGCTCGGTCTTCATAGCTGGCCATAGTCGGCCAAGTGATAGTGTCGTCCTTGTTAGGGACGCACAGAGTATAGCCATGGCCCAGGACAACCTTGCGCCTAAAACTTGCAAGGCCGTTTGCCATGGTGTTCCGCCTGCTTTGCGGAACATGATGATAGTAGGGGGCTTTCTCCAGGCGCCTGGAAGCACTCGGCTCGGCCCAGGACTCCTCCCTCTCAACTGTCAAGGACTCCCTGGCAGTATCTATTCTGGCCCTCGCCTCCCCAGAAGAAACGGAGGCATTATCTGAAGAAGATGACGAGGCCGACTCGTCATCAGAGCTCTCATCAGAGCTAGGGGACCGCCGACTGGTGCCAGCGGGGTCCTCCCCTAGACTCTCTTCCGGCACCTGTCCAGAAGGCCCGGGTGCATAAGTTTCATCCGCCTCCTCCAGTATTCTATCACTGGGAGTACCACTTGAAGTTGGCGAATGGTAGTAGGTGGGGGTCGGAGGAAGATAAGAAGGGCTATCAGGGTGTTCCGACACCTCACTTCGAGGCACCCTCATTGAGCCGTCTGAATAAAAGGTTGAACCATCCGAATGGTAGAAAGACCCATCGGAGTTAGATTTTCTTGCTGTTTTTTTTGTTCTGGCCATAGTGTCCTGCACAGACACGGAAACGGTCGGATTCGTAGAAGTTCGCAAAGCACAGTCGCTAGCCAAGCAGTTGGCACTGCAAGTTCTAGATTCAGTCGTCCCCGGTGACCGGCTGATCACTATCCTATGCTGTGTCGCGTGCGATTGGGACACCATTTTTTCGAAAACAAAGAAAAAATGAAAAGTAAAAGAAGAAAACAGGCGTTACCTTTAGAAGAAGGGTGAGAGACGCTTGGTTGGCTGAAGAACGGTCGGACAGCCGGCCGAGTGTCGGATGCTTGAAAGATGAGAAACACTTAGGGAATTCTGAGATTCTTAAGGTCAAAAAGTCCAAGATTCTCCAAAGATTCGCAAAGGTGTAAAATCTCGGGGGGGTGAAAACTTTCTATTTATAGAAGGGTTAAAAACCCTAAATTTTGCCTCCACAGTAACTTTTTGAAATCCGACCAATCGGATGATGACACCTGTCACAGGCAACACGTGGCAGGGGCGTGTCACCTGTGAGGGGCAAATGATTTGGGTAAAATACCCTAGGCCAGTTGGCCCAATCAGAGTCTGCCACGTGTCACTGGAAGGGGCGCCACCTTGGACCTCCCAGGAAACGACACGTGGCAGACAGATAAAAGGACCTGGGATTGGCGGCTTTCAGGCCCAAATCCCGAGGTCTGCAAAAGCTACGTGAATATTCCCTAAGGCACGAAACCCTAGGGAGTGCACACTTTTCGAGGAGCCTATAAATAGGAGATGACCTCCTCATTTATGGCAACGCACATACGTACACTTTAACCTTTTACACGCCTTACGAGGAATATTTAGTGATTACTAATCACTGTCAGAACTATCACTCTCAAGAGAACAGTACACCCGAGCTCGGAATCCGAGCAGATAACCTTTTCATTCCGCATCTTATTCTTCGGACCTTTACTAACTTAGGCTTCGGAGGCGGACCACCGACCACTCGGTGCTCCGTTGTTTTGCAGGTACAAGCGTCCAAGTGAGCATCCAGTCTTAGTGTTGTAACTCTCCCAAGGGACTCAAAAAACCCCGAAACAATAGGCCTCTACTTTATTCTTCTCGTATTCATGTGCGCTTTCTGACCAACTTGCAACCAATAGGTTAACCCTAAACTTGTTTATCTATGTTGGTTGAATATTAATGCACAAGCAAATCTATTATTGGCGATCACTTGAATGATAATCATATTAACCCTAAACAAGATTATTAATTATCTTATTAAGCGTGATTACAAGTACAAATTCCCTTTAATCATGCATAAAAGGCGTGATCAAGCAATAACAATAAAAGCATCAAGCAACATGATAATAATAAAAATAATAATCATCATAATTATAATCATAATGCTTAATCAAAATTATCATAATCATGTTAAAGCATAATATTAATAGCAAGATCCTAGGCATGATACTAACAAGATTAATAACAAACCCTAGCATGTCACTAAACAATAAAAATCAAAGCTTTAGCCCTAACATGATCCTAACATGATATTAGGAAAGAAAATAGGAAGCATCCTAGAAATCATAATTGATATAAGCAAATCACCCTAAATATCATACTAAGGAAAGCATCCTAATATGATACTAGGAACCAAAATAACAATCTTAACATGATTTCTATATCATAATATTAATTAAACAATTAAAGCACTTACTTGGATGCCTCGTATATCTTTCTAATAACAAAATACACACGTTAGTAACTTCAAGGAAAATAATAAAATCAAATAATTAAATTAAATAATGGAAAGAGAGATTTGGGACCAAACCCTCAGAAATATCAAACCTTTCACGTCTAGGGCGAACGCAACTTCAAACATGGCTAGGTGTGTCTAGTGCTAATGTATGAGGAGTTCAGTGCGACAGAGTTCAGTGCCACGTGACAGAGTGCAGCGCCGCGCGACAAGCCTATCGTCCAGCGCTGCAAGACAGTTTTTATGGATATTGTTTTTATCATATCTTTTGATTCGGAAGTCCAAATAAGTTATATAATATGTCGTTGGAAATATCTTGAAGTCTACTTTCCAACCCAATTAGAATCAGATTAAAATATTTTGTAGATAAAAAGATATGGCCGAAATAGTGGAAGGGTGTCAGTTTTGGATAGAGTTTCGTATTCCTTTCATATCTTTTTCGTTATAGCTCGGATTTAATATTATTTATATCATTGGAAAGATAATTTCAAGATCTATCCAACCATATAATATTTGGATAAAGATTATGAGGCACGAAAATAATATCTGACTGTCTTTGAACATCTTTAAATTCGAATAGAATTAGGACTTAAAAAAGAAAAGTTTTTAAAAAGGAAAGTTTTATTCAATTTCAAACTCTTTGATTTTATCTTTTCAAAAAGGATAATTAAGATCTTTAAGAAACTCAAGGAAGCTTCTAATTAAATCCTAATTAGTTTAGGAATAGGATTAAACCTTTGGACCCTTCACATGATCATTGGGTCGTAGGTAAAATCCGGTTTGGGTCCGATTTAGTATTTTGGCCATAACTTCCTCATTATTCATCGGAATTGGACTTATAATATATCGTTGGAAAGGTCTTTTCAAGCCCCATCTAACTACACTATTATTGGACTCTTATTATGGACCAAACTAAACTGGACTGGACGTTTTCATAAAATAGGGTGAGAAAAGAAATATTTTCAAAAACAGAAAGAAGAGATATTTTAATAAAAACATCCTCATCAATAGACTTTTCACACTTTCACCTCGTTCGATAATCAAATGACGTGAAAGGTATTCATCACTGGGTTTGGTTTTAGGGAGACACATTTGGGTGTCTACAGAAGCCCCCACTTTGACTAAGTTTAGAAAAACGCAAGTTTCGAAAACAAAAGTCAAAGTAACGATAGGGACGGAGAATGATTCAAAACGTTTTGCGATCCTAAATCATTCTTGTAACGCCGATACCTGCAAACTAGCGTTAGTTAAAATAGATAAAAGAGTTAAGAAACGCGTATCTTGCACCGTCAAGCACACGTCTCTGAGGGTAACCGATTGTTGCATTTGTCGTTGTTGTGACAACCTTCCACAAGCTAGGGAATGCCATCGAAGATAACTTCTCTTGAAATCACTTTTAGTTGTTTGTGACAACCCTCCACAAGCTAAGGAACGCCGTCGATCAATGCTGCTATATTTCGAGCCTTTTTCCTTGAATCATAGTGACGACCTTCCCAATCATAGCAAAAGTCGTCGAAGACCGCCTCATTACGAACCTCTCTTCTCAAATCTTGGTGACAACCTCCACAATCTTAGCGAATGCCGTCGAAGACCGCCCATCTCGTGCTATCATCTCAAATCTTGATGACAACCTCTACAATCTTAGCGAATGCCGTCGAAGACCGCCCATCTCGTGCTATCTTCTCAAATCTTGGTGACAACCTCCACAATCTTAGCGAATGCTGTCGAAGACCGCCCATCTCGTGCTATCTTCTCAAATCTTGGTGACAACCTCCACAATCTTAGCGAATGATGTCGAAGACCGCCCATCTCGTGCTATCTTCTCAAATCTTGGCGACAACCTCCACAATCTTAGTGAATGATGTCGAAGATAACTTCACTTGAAGTCATCCTCAGTTGTTGCGATAATATTCCAAAGGAAACTACCGAAGACCAACGCTTGTTGATCCTTAATGCTACTTAAATTTTGTTGTTGTAGATACTTGCTGAAATTGTTGTTGTACCAGTATGTCAGCGCATTTACTTTTTGTGAACCATTACGTCAGTGCCTGCGATGAGCCAATGCTTAGGCGCTTTAAGTTAAGTGAGACGATATTTTGTCAGGTCGATCCCTTATTGCGATTGTAATCAAGCCGACTACTCAATCATGTCAAATTGCTTATAGGGGCTAACTAGCGTACCAAGGAACCCGGAAATTGCTGCACTAGGTTCGCATAATCTAACATGGGGGCCACGCATTATGTCGCCGCACCAGCGCTCGCTGGAACTATCTAGCGCCGCGCTTTTCTTCTGTCGCCAAGAGACAGCCTTGTCGTCTGGCGCTGGAGTCAGGTCTTCCCTATTTTTCCTTTGCTGCTACTGTTCGTTGCTCGGTTTCGCTTCGAACTTTGAACTTGGTCGTTTCCTTTCAACCAAATCCGCTCAAATATTTTGTAAATTAAAGCTCTTCATCTCTAATTTACTAATTCATGTAATTTTTCTCAAACTCCTCTCATCTTGGAGGAATCTCTTGTGTCATATTCGCGGTTTTTCGAAAAAATTCGAGAATGTTCTTGCTTGCTGGGATGTACCTGCATTTATATTTTTTACTATAGGACTTTTCTCATCTTTCTTTAGGGTTGACCTAAGACTTAGCGTTGCTTGACTCATTGACTTGACATGACTCAAGGTATGAACTTGACTTAATGATGACTCACTTCGTGTGACTCGTGTGTGCATAGTGTTGACTCAATGTGATAACACGACATGACTCAATGTGTACATGACTCGTGTGTGCATTGTAATGTGATCGTGCGACTCGAAAATGCAAAAAAGCAAAAAATTTCCGTCATTTTTGTGGAGGGTACCGACTTTCTCCGGAAAAAGAAAGACGCGAAAAAAGAAAGAAGCGAAATTTTTGAAGGTGCATGTTGAATGAGCTTAATATGTTAACGTTGTCTCTCACAGTATAAGGATTGTAACATCTTAGACTATCCTAGTTGACTTGATAATGAAAGTATTTAGGTGACTTAGGCGCGGAGGCCAAGTACATCATACTTTGTGGTGCAATGATGAGTGATGAGTGATTTTGTTATGACAAAGTATGCTTCAACGTTGTGTTAAGATTTCATGACAAAAGGGTTCCTAAGGGAAGTATATTTGGTCATGTATCTGTGATGTGTGTGAAAGTGACACTAAGGTTAGGCTGCAAAGACTAAGTGTATGGAAAAATATTATTTTTAGAAGAGTCAAATAGTGGAGACTCTTAGGCTAGGTAAGCTAATGATGTAAGGATCAAGCCCCCAAGTCTAACTCTAAATGAATAGGGATGAGCATTGGAGATCCTTTGATATGATCATTGTGTGAGTGTGTGAATGTGAATATGAATGTATTTTTATTACGGCCGCACCTAGATGTGAGGTTGCCTACGTATCCGTTAGGAATCAGGCCGAACGTAGCTCTAGCCGAACCTTGCACAAGTATGTGTATACCTCAAAAAGGTCTTTTTAATGGTTGTAATGTGGTTAGACTAAAGGTTTGAAGAAAAGGGGGATAAAGGCTCAAGACCCTAGATAAGCCCCCAAGGTGTGCAACCTTGCTTTTGAATCTTTATATTTTTATGCTTGAGGCTTTTAACTCTTTTTTAGCTCTCCTTTTTTTGTTTATATTTTGCTCTCTCTTTGGCTTTAGCATTTATTTTATTTTTAAAAGTGTGGGCAATCCAGATCATGCAGTCCATCACTCACTTGGCATTCATGTTTCTCAGGCACGGTACTGAGCACTCGAGACGCAATCTGAGACGTGTTCATATCAAAGACATGTTCATGTCAAAGACATTGGAACACTTGCCCTTTTGTACACTTTTATTTATTTTTTTTATTTATTTTTTGCTATTTTAATCTTTTGAATCACTCAAGCTTTTGTTCTTTGAAAATTGCATAAGTCACACACCATCCCATCCCAAGGTTAGGTAGATGTGGGTTGAAGAAAGAAAGGTCAATCGTTAGATGAGGCTCAAAGTGGTTTATCAAGAAAGGATTGCATATTTGAAAGGGTAAAGATGATATAATAGGCTACAAGGGGTGCCTCGAATCATTGGTATACCTTGTGCTTAGTTCGACATGGATTATTTTTTTATGCAATGCAATGCGATAATCATATGCAAGAAAATAAATGCTCATTTTATTAAAAGGAAAAACGGAAAAACCTACAAAGTACATCTAAGGGGAAAAAAAAGTGCCTATGCTAGACTTATTGGGGAAAGGAAAAAATGAAAAAGAAATAGAAAAAGAGGTCATGAAATCTTGTCGTTGAAGCTTGCCTCTTGTCTTATGTCATTTGCTTTATCATCACTCGCTCTTCTTGCTAGCTGGAGGTATGGGAAGCTTGTTATTATCGATCAAATGTTGGATAGCCTATTTTAGCTTCCAACAGCTCTCAGTAGTATGACCCCTACCTTGATGGTACTTGCAATGTGCATCTGGATTCCAACTAGGCAATCTCTTTTTAGGTGCGGGATCTTGAATAGGTCCAATGGGAGTAATGAGTCCCTTACTATGGAGTCAATCGAAGGCAGCATCGTAGCTCATTCCAATGGGGGTGAAGTCTTTCCTTAGTTGCTTCTTAGATCCTTGGTTATCCATGGATAAAACTTCACTAAGATCAAAGGTACTAACATTGTTACTAGAGTGGGCGTTTTCGGAAGAAGGATTATCGTTCTTCTTTCCTTTCCAGCCAGTGTGGTTACTATTGTTAGTAGCTTTTTGCTTTGCGAGGTCATCTTCAATCTCGATGCCTATGTCATAGACGGCCTTGAAAGTATTCAAGTTGTGTTGATATTTTAAGTGCCTTGAATACTTTTCTTGTAAATTTTTGATGAACATCCTCACGGATTCTTTTTCAGTAGAGACTTCGATCATGTTAGCGGAATTTTCCCTCCACTTGTTGAAGAAGGAGGTGAACCTTTCGTTTTCTTTTTGTTTTAGCATCTCAAGTTGTCTATGGTCGGTTTCAATTTGAATATTACACTTATATCTATCAATGAAAGCGTTTTTTATTCCATCCCAAGTGGAAGTTTTCTCTTTATCAAGAGAAAAGAACCAATGTTGACAAACGGTTTCTAAAGACATTGAGAATAAAGAGTGAAAAATATTCTTATCAATCCCCTTAATGTTCATTATAGTTTCAAAGGCCCTTAAGTGAAAGTAAGGATTGTCCGTTGGCCGGAACTTGGGATGTCATTGGCATTGAACTTCTGCGGAAGAAGCTCCTTGTCCACTGAGACCCCTTGTGAGCTAATGCCCTGGAATCTATAGTCATTGGATATTTTGCTCAAGCTTTCTTGCATAAGCTCCATTTGTTGTTGTTTCACAGGGTCATTGATTTGAAGGGTTAAAGCCTTCAACACTTTAGTCACATTAGCCATTTGCTTCTTAAGCTCATTGACTTCTTCTTGACTTGCCATTATCTTCTTAGCTTTTCTTTTTCGACCGACTGGTTTATCAAAAACTTGAACTTGAACGAAGGTGTTGTCCTTGATTAATCGCCCTTCTCTCCTTGACCAAGTACTGTGGAAAGGGAAATTAGGGATAAATTTTTTATTATCCATTTTGACTCAGGCTCTATTCAAAATGGGAGAGAATGTGGAAGAGAATGGGAATAGATTGGACCCCCCACTCGAATGACGGAAAACGACTCATGCATGAACCTAAGACATGGTCATGGTGACATATTCACAAAGTGTGTGCTAAGACTAGTAAGAGTGTAGGTGACATGTTAAGACTTGTGTCATGACCATGTGGCTAGATTATGTGACTAGACTCAAGCAAAGACTAAGTTAAGACCTCACATATATGCATTAAACTGGACAGGCTGTGGTTTTTAGTCATAACTTTTCATCTGTGACTCTGATTAGGATGAAACCAACGCCAAATTAAAGATAAAACTTGGGGCTACAGATCCATAGGTTTTACAACTCGTATTTCTTCCTAGAACTCCGGCTATGACCAAAACAAGTTGACGCTTATGCAGTATACGGGAATAAAAAATCCGGGTTGACTTAAAGGAACTATGACTCGATTTTAGACATATTTATTAGCTCAAATTAATTAATCAATTAATTAAGAAAAGTCTTTTAGTCCTTGTTTAGTTTATTTAAGTATATTGATAATTACAAGTCAAACCAAACGGTTAGTTTAATCACATGTAAGTATGCACAAGCAAATAATGCACAAGTAGTCAAGTAGTCACAATATGATGCAATGAGTTTGCAACCTAACCATGGCTCTAGTTCTCTAAAGTTCAAGATATGGGTTAGTCAAAAAGGGTCCATGGTTATGAGTCCGGATGCACCGTGCGGAAGCCTTACCTTTGGAAGGGTTGGCGCGCGTGAATGGCACCCTGCGAGTTAAACTCGCTTCCATGGTTTGGTGAATTCAACATTCTCAGATGTACCCTTTGTTGCTCAGAGCGTTCAATCGGGTAGATGGAGCATGAATTCCCAGAGGGTTATGTCCATATGTAGAACACATATGGGTTTCAGAAAAGTGAGAAAAACTCAATCAGGAAGTAGAATCGAGCCAACAGTGCTAAAACTGGTCGAAATTAGAACTCATATTTCTGGCTCGGTATTGGAAGAACGCAGCGCCAGGCAACAGAGACTGTCGCCGCAATATAGCCCTGTCGCCTGGCGATAGAATTGTCGCTTAGCGACAGAGCCATATCATCGGCGACAGGCTCTATTTTCTAGACGCCAGTTCCAACATGCCTCAGCAGCTTTCTGTGTTCGTAAAATTTTCCAGTTTCTCGCAGCATTATTTCGGTTCTAGTTGTGAAAGATTTTCCTCAAATTTCCTACGTGTAAAAAATCATATGTTTTTGACTCATTACGGATGGTATTTCCAATGAGAACCTTTTTTATGCATATGACAATAATGTTAATCAAAGTTACACACATGAAATACTTAGAACTTTTCGAGTCTCATCCACTCATTCTAAATCATTGCCAAAATAAATTTTAGGAATTGAAATAGAAATCCTCCCCAACGGAGTCGCCAAAAACTGTAGGGAATAATTCAAGCCATCCCACACTTCAGCCCCACTGTGATCATACACTTAAGCATGGTGGCGTCCAAAGGGAAGGAAGCTAGAGCAAAAGAGTCGCCAACAAGTTTTAGGAACTTGTAAACCGTTCACGAGGTGAAGGTTACACCCCTTAACGATCCATGAGATCGTCAACTCCAATAGGTCTGGAGCCAAGACTGGTGTTCGGGGATGAAGGTACGAATCCAACCTAAAAGAGATTGAACCTGCCCTAATAATAGGTCTCTACTTTATTCTTCTCGTATTCATGTGCGCTTTCTGACTAACATGCAACCAATAGGTTAACCCTAAACCTGTTTATCTATGTTGGTTGAATATTAATGCACAAGCAAATCTATTATTGGCGATCACTTGAATTATAATCATATTAACCCTAAACACGATTATTAATTATCTTAATAAGCGTGATTACAAGTACAAATTCCCTTTAATCATGCATAAAAGGCGTGATCAAGCAATAACAATAAATAAGCATCAAGCGACATGAAAATAATAAAAATAATAATCATCATAATTATAATCATAATGCTTAATCAAAATTATCATAATCATGTTAAAGCATAATATTAATAGCAAGATCCTAGGCATGATACTAACAAGATTAATAACAAACCCTAGCATGTCACTAAACAATAAAAATCAAAGCTTTAGCCCTAACATGATACTAATATGATATTAGGAAAGAAAATAGGAAGCATCCTAGAAATCATAATTGATATAAGAAAATCACCCTAAATATCATACTAAGGAAAGCATCCTAACATGATACTAGGAACCAAAATAACAATCTTAACATGATTTCTATATTATAATATCAATTAAACAATTAAAGCAGTTACTTGGATGCCTCGTATCTCTTTCTAATAACAAAATACACACGTTAGTAACTTCAAGGAAAATAATAAAATCAAATAATTAAATTAAATAATGGAAAGAGAGATTTGGGACCAAACCCTCAGAAATATCAAACCTTTCATGTCTAGGGCGAAGGCAACTTCGAACATGGCTAGGTGTGTCTATTGCTAATGTATGAGGAATTGTGTTTGTAAAAGGCTAGGCTAGAAAGAGAGAGAGAATATCAAGAATTTCTTGTTGAGAGTTAATGATTGAAAGTGGGAGGTTTAAGGACGCTATTTATAATGAAAATAGGCCGGATATGATAAAAAAGGAATCGGAGTTCGAAAAGGAATAAAACACGACATTGTCGCCGCAATAGCCTCTGTCGCCGCGCGACAGAGTTCAGCGCCACGCGACAGAGTGCAGCGCCGCGCGACAAGCCTGTCGTCTGGCGCTGCAAGACAGTTTTTACGGATTTTGTTTTTATCATATCTTTTGATTCAGAAGTCCAAATAAGTCATATAATATGTCGCTGGAAAGCTCTTGAAGTATAATTTCTAACCCAATTAGAATCATATTATAATCTTTTGAAGATAAAAAGATATGGCCGAAATAGTGGAAGGGTGTCAGTTTTGGATAGAGTTTCGTATTCCTTTCATATCTTTTTCGTTATAGCTCGGATTTAATATTATTTATATCATTGGAAAGATAATTTCAAGATCTATCCAACCATATAAGATTTGGATAAAGATTATGAGGCACGAAAATAATATCTGACTGTCTTTGAACATCTTTAAATTCGAATAGAATTAGGACTTAAAAAAGGAAAGTTTTATTCAATTTCAAACTCTTTGATTTTATCTTTTCAAAAAGGATAATTAAGATCTTTAAGAAACTCATGGAAGCTTCTAATTAAATCCTAATTAGTTTAGGAATAGGATTAAACCTTTGGACCCTCCACATGATCATTGGGTCGTAGGTAAAATCCGGTTTGGGCCCGGTTTCGTATTTTGGCCATAACTTCCTCATTATTCATCGGAATTAGGCTTATAATATATCGTTGAAAATGTCTTTTCAAACCCCATCCAACTACACTATTATTGGACCCTTATCATGGACCAAACTAAATTGGACTGGACATTTTCATAAAACAGGGTGAGAAAAGAAATATTTTCAAAAACAGAAAGAAGAGATATTTTAATAAAAACATCCTCATAGACTTTTTACACTTTCACCTCGTTCGATAATCAAATGACGTGAAAGGTATTCATCACTGGGTTTGGTTTTGGGGAGACACATTTGGGTGTCTACAGACAGCCAACCTTCGCAAAAAGCCGTTGCAAAAAAAAAAAAAAAAAAAAAAAAAAAAAAAAAAAAAAAAAAAACCAACCCAACTACGGCAGCCTTACTTCACAGCCTTTCACGGCTTTACCCACAATAACCCATAACCACCATCCCTGCCCTTACAAACCACCACCCACTATCACCACTAACCACCACCCACTACCACCAGAAACCACCCAAAAACACCAAATTAAACCCAAAAACATAAATACCCACAAACAACTCTAGATCTGAAATTAAACCCAAAAATTATGACTCTTAAAACCAAAAAAATCGAAATTAAACGAAAAATAACATAAATCCAAATTACAATTAAAATAACAAATATAGTAATTTAAGGGAAATAACATAAACCAAGAAGTCGAAATTAAACAAAAATGACGTAAATAAACCAAAATAACAAAAACCGAAATAAATCAAAATCAACAAAACTCGAAATTACAACAAAGAAATACAACAGTAAACGAAAAATAACCAAATGAAACAGTCAAAACCCTAATAACGAAATTAAACCGACATATTACAAAAATACACCAATGAAACAAAAATAAACACAAACTACAACAAAAAACAAAAATTACACAAAAATCAATATACCTATCTCAAACTTTATCTCTACTAGCTTACTTGGTTAATTCGACCATGAAAACTCTAGATTTGGAATTTTCATGGTTAAATTTGACCTAAAAACCCTTAGCTTCGAAACCATGGTCGATTACATGGTGAAATTCATAGCTTAGTTTGAATTTCATGGTCGAATTTCAAGTTAAACTCATTAATAAAAAGGAAAAAAAAAAAAAAAAAAAGCTTAACCATCTTAGAGAAAGGAGAGAAAAAAAGAGGAGGCTAGGAGATTGAAGCAGAAAGAGATGAGAAAAGAAGAGGAGATTGAAGGAGATTGAAGCAGAAAGATATGAGAAGAGAAGAGGAGATTGAAGCAGAAAGAGAACGGAAAGAAGGAAAGAGAACAAAGAGAGGGAAAGAGGCGAGAGAAAGAGAAAATATAGGAGAAGGGAGGCAAGGGACAGCTATTAACATTTTAGGGTTAGGTTGGGAGAGAGGGAAGGGTTTTTATACCCGTATTAATTCTTTTTTTTTTTTGAAAAAATGTTTTCTACGACAGCTAAGAGTTATCGCTACTAACAACAGTATCGAAAACCGTCGTAATGTTCAATTTTTACAATAGTTTTAAGCTGTCGTAGGTATTTTAATATTTTTTTTACCTTTATTTTAGATACGTAGCGACAGTTAAAATAGTCTAAAACTGTCGTAATTCTGCGACAGACTATAAAACTTTCGTAAATTTACGACAGCTAGTAAAAGTCGTCGCAAATATTAAATTTTGCGACAATTTTACTAGTCGTCATAATTAAACTGTCGTAGTGGTCCTTGCTGTCTAATGTCATTATATCCTTGCTTGGCTCCCTCGCAATACTAATGGCATTTTGTGTACTCGTGTTACTCTTAATTAGCCTAGCCTTGTATTCATAATACTAATTGGCCTTCTCTATGAGATTCTAACTTTTGTCTGCATTGCTCCAATTTAGCATTAAAATTTCCAACGATATCATTTTGTAAAATTTTTAGTTTTAAAAATAATTTAAATTTTAATATCTGAAGATAAATTTTAAACCTAAAAAAAGATAACTTTTAGTTTTTCAAATAATTTAAATCCTAATAAATTACTAATCGTTGTTTTTACCTACGTGGAAAAATCCTTAAATATCATTTGTCACTTTTGCTTAGGTGGTGAGTGAATTTTTTAATTCTAAAATAAAATACAAATCAATTTTTAATTGGTCAACATATATAATACCTATACTTATGTGGCACACCGATTTGCCGAATGCTGTCGAAAAATACATACTTTATTTATATATACTAGTACGTGCCTCAGGTGTTGCCCCACATACCCATTTTAGAGAGTGTTCTTATTTGTGGGCATGTTTTGTATTAAAATCTAATGCATCTTCTGCTCTAATTGAAGCATGAATGTGGTGTACCTGTTTTTTTAAAAAAAAAAAGAGTTAGTTATTCTTTACTATGGGTTATTATACAATGAAAAGTTAGGTGTTATATATTGTTGGACACTTGCTTTTTCATTATCTAGGATCATGTCAATTTCCATAAATTGATTGTTCCTATTTGGGTTTAATACTTCCCTCCATCTAGTGATCCTTACTTTCAAAATCCAGTCTTATTTGTCGTTATTGAATCAAATTATTATTTACTTGTTCATGTGATGTCTTATGCCTGTGAACGGAGAACATAATTTTGTAAACTTAAATTGAGAAATTTAAGTTAACATAAAAAAGCAAAAGGAAACTAATAGTAGTATTAAAGTTAGTAGTGCCTTTTACTGCTATTTATTGCATCCATTCTTCTTAAAATAAGCTGAAAAAAAAATATATGATTACCATAATAAATAAATAAATTATTGAAACGTTTTTACCTACTTTTAAAAAGTGGAATAATACTCTTATGAATAGTGTGAAGACTATTATACCCTTAAAAAAGTTTATTTACACATTTACCCCCAATTAAAATATTGATACATTTAATCTTTCGTATCTTTTTCTTCTGTGTGGATCTGTCTGTTACTCTGGTTCATCTTCTCCATTGAAAGCCTCAAATAAAGTTTCTTCGTTTATCTTCCTCTCCATCATACCACCCAAAACTCCTCATTTTTTAATTTCCTCTCTTTTTTTCTGCTCCTACTTTCTATCAGGTTCACAAACCAACCCCTTTTCTAGTTGCCGAAAATTGCGGAAATATAAATTATCTCACCGGAAACGCCTTGAAGTTGACACGTCAATCTCCATTGATCCAGTGCCCCCGGTCACCACCCACCGCCGCAATAAGAATGATGACCCATTTTCTGCATCCGGAAGTGGTGAGTGCATTATTAGAAATAAAGTGTATTCTTTTATTGATTTTTCTTAATTTATCTATCAAGAGCTTTTAATTGTTACGCTTTATTATTACTAAGTTGAATTTTTGTGGTTATTGTTTGTTGAATACTGTTTACAATCTTGATTGATGATATTGGCATGTATCGAAAATGGAGGTGCTGTAATAATTAAGAAATGGACTGTGCTCATCGAATTGAATTAACAATCGAAAAGTTTTTTGGTTTGAAGGGCGCATTTGTTAAAAATGAAATTATGATAAACATCTGTTCAATTTTCATTTTAATTTCTGATGCTGGATTTGATTTTTGATTTACTTTTTAGGTCTGTCGAATCAGCAATTTTTTATTACCCAAGCTTCAAGCTTGTTCTTGTTTAGGCAGTAGGGTAATGGTATGGAATTGTTAAGATTTTAAGCACTCTCAAGTCTATCAGTGCAGTCATGGAACATATTAGTATATGTCTATCACTTAAGTAGTAAATCTTGTAATTTCTTGAGTTTATATAGTAATACGTATTATTTCATTTGTAAATCTTGTTCCTTTTCTCAGTTAAAATTTACATCAATATTCATATTATTGATCTATCCTCACTTTAATAAAAAAATTTTAAAAAAAAATTAAAAAAAAATAAAAGAAAAAAAACATGATCTTACATAATCTATTGTATCAAAATTTTGTTTCCAGGTTTGAATTTTTATATTTTATACTGGTGGATGAGAAGGAGCCATATTAGATGTTGTGTACAAGAGGCTTAAATAAAAGGCATACATCAAGCCATCAAGGACAACAAATTTATGAAGTACAGTATATTATATGAAGGGGGTATTACAGATAAGATGGTATCTATTGGACGAGGGAAAATGGAAAGCATTGGAGAGGATGGTATTGTTGTTCCCTTGTTAAAGGAGATGTGTGTGGTGAAGAGCTTTTTACATGATGCCTTGAGCATTCTTCAGATAATAAAGGTCTTAATGTCTTTAATACTCTTCTTGATGCTTTACTCTTTTATTGGTGATTGGTATAGATGCTTGTCAAACCATATTTGACATCATAGTCACCTTAATTCCCCTAGCCCCCACGATTGTTTATGCTTTTAAGAAGGTGCAAGATACATACACTGTAAATTCATTATTGTTCGATTCAGAGATATGATAGTTGGCAATAAACAAGAACTCCAAGTCCTTTAATACCTACTGAACTTTCTTTTAGAATAAGAAAGATAGAACCTAATTTGTATTTCTTACATGTAAAATAATTGTACTTCGTATATCTTAATAGAAAAATGCATGAGACCAATTTTAGAAAGAGGATAGCCTTGACTCAATTAATTTTTTTATAGAGCGAAGCAAAGTTCTTTAGGTGTGGTGAAACATAGTATTGGACATCATCATGACTTACAATGGCATTATACAGAGTTAGGTATGCTTAAGATTGATGTTGATGCTACACTTTATAAAGATATTGGTGTTAGCCTTAGTGTGGTTATAAGAAATGACATGGGAATGGAGGTGTGAGCTACTAATAGTCAGGTAAGGAATTCATGGACCACTTTCTAAGGCTCTAATGCATAACTTCCCCACGATGGCTAGTTGTACTGCGCGCATCGCGCACATAGGCTCCCCTAGTAAGTGAAAAAGCCGTAAAGTTCCAAGACCTTGATAACATTGGTCTGAATTCACTTCAAGATTCCCTTGTATTGTGTAGTTTGTGTTGTGTCCTAGTTTTATTTAGTAGTTTTTTACTTCTTTAATTTCATTAACAAAATCACAAACGTACACAAAATAATACAACTGAATATGAAGAATACATGATTCAAAAGTGTTGAAGGTAAATCAATGGTAGATTAAAAAAGTTAATGATACATGGCCATATTAATCATAATTACGTGGTTATTCGTATAGGAGTAAAATTTTATTGTTAATTGGATATTCATATTAATTATAATATGTGGTGTGTTGCTATAAGTGAAATTCTATTGTCAATAAATAAAAAGATAAATTTTTTTCAAAAGAATTATATATTATTTTATGTATACTTTTATCCTAAAAAAATCTATATATCCAATCTAATCTAATGTGACATCTAATCCAATCACAATAATATCTATTTGTCGCTTACGTGGCTCGACACTTGGAAAAAAATTGGAATGTCAAGTGTCGTTGTCTCGTGGCCTCGCTGCGAGACCGGCTTTATTTATAAGTGATATTATATGATATGATAAGATATTAGATTATTTTAAGATGACTCACAGTAGGGATTAGTATTGGAAGATTGCCAATAGTTGGGATTAATCAAGTGAATTTTTCCAAAAAAATTATGGCCAAAGTTTGTACTTTCTCCATTTTCATGACTTCTATTGTAGAAATAGAAACAAAAATAAATGGAAATGAGATCATGTTGTAGACATGAAATTTTGTTCTTATTGTTGTGATTAATTATTATTATTATTATTATTACTATTATTATTAATACCATTAATATTATTATTGATTATTTTTATCATTGTAATTGTTATTTTTGCAACAATTATCATTATTTTGCCTTTTGTTTTTTCAATTATGTGGTAAGTATATGCTAAAATATTTTTATAACTTAATAACGTTTTAAAACTATTTAAAACGAAAAAAATGAGTAATAATAAAGATTTTATTTCATAATTTCCAAAATACATGTTACAATTTCTACTTCTAAACTACTAAATTACAAAACTTTGAAGTACAACTAACACCACATGTAATTTTACCCTGCTCCTCCGAAGTAATTTCGGGCTTCATCTATGGATTACCAAGTAAATTAATGCAACCATTAGGAGGACCACTAGCCCCACAATGTACATGAAGTACACCCGTATCATCCTCATGTCTTCCTCGAATGAGAACACAGGCTGATCTTTCTGGTTATCTTGAAACATGGTGGCCGAAATTAATGGTGGTTTTGTTTGGTTTTTTCGGGTAAGGAGGAAGATAGAAGAAGATAAGAAATAAGTAGGGATGGCAATGGATCTGTATCCGACCCGGATCAGCGGATCGATATCCGTTTTTCACGGATATGGATCCTTAAAATTTGGACCCGACGGATGCAGGTCGGATACGGATCGCGTACTAAAAAAACGGATCTGGACACGGGTCTAACCTAAATACCCGTATCCAGATCCGTTTACCCCCTTTTTTTTTAAATAGAGATTATTTCCAAACTAAAGCCCAGCCCACATAATACAAAATCACACTGATTCTACCAAACCCCCAAACATAAACCTTAAAATCACACACACACACACACACACACACTCTCTCTCTCTCTCTCTCTCTCCTCTCTCCCCTTCTCTCTCTATCTCTACCACCGACTATAACTCTAGCTAACGGCTCCACCCTTCAGCTTCTCCACGCGACCGTGAGTGTAGCCCATCCTCTCCGGCAACCGTGAGTCTACCCATCCTCTTTGAGCTCCGACGATCGACCGCAAGTCACAAAATTAAATCACAGTGCACGATTTTCCTTTTTTTTATACTTAATAGTTGGTTTTATCAATTTATTTCTATCATATTAGTGTTTACTAGATTCTTAGTACATGATCCAAGTTTACTTTATCTATGACACAATGTATCATCTTAATGGTTACTAATTTTTGAGTGCGTGGATGCATTTGTTTGGTGCTTTGCTTCACTTAATTGGAGTAGTTCAATTTTAATTTAAATATTATTGAACTTGATAAACCATCTGAGGGATGCTTGAAAGCTAAACATTAAATCAAACTAGATTTTTTTGATTAAAAAATAGGTACAATGTGTGAGATCCGTTTCGGACCCGTTATGGACCCGGATCCGTAGGATCCAACGGATATGGAAATGGATCCTCCTTCTCCATACCCGATGGATCCGGATCGGATATGGATCCAGGGTGCAAAAACGGATCTGGATATGGATCCAGTCGGATCCGATCCAGATCCGACCCGTTGCCATCCCTAGAACTAAGTGGTGAATGGAGATTTGGATAAGGGTAATCTTCTTTTTATAGTAAAAAGTGGGTATTTTATACCATATTTTTTTGTATACATATACACAATCATATAGTATAAAAGTACAATAGTTTTTGTCTCGCCAGGGGAATATGTCATTTTCATTATAAACAAGTATTATTTAACCCTTTAAAGTATATAATAAGTATATTGGTATGTTCATTTAGAGTATAAGAGTACTTTTTTATTTTGTCATTTACGACTTGTGCAATACTCATTTATTTGATTAGCTTACATATAAAGTCCACTACTCCAAAGACTCATGCCCAACCAAGGTAGGAAAAGGACAAATATTCCTTTTCCTGCAATAAAGTTTGTCACGCCTAAAAAAAGTACTACACGTCATAGGGATCTCCCTTGATATACACTTTTTTTTTACCGCAAAGCAAAAAAATATTGCCTTTTTGACCCACAGTTAGTACTTGATCCGATAAATATAAGTTCGGACCAAACCCATCGATATTTATCTAAGTGTTGTATGGACGAAAGTAAAAGGAGGGATACTTATGGTTTACGTTAGGATAGGAATGTATAATTGTTTCGTAAAAAAGAATGTATAATTGTTTCGTATAATCGCCCATTATTATGATGAATGGTAAGCTAAATAGTGTTTGCAGGGTATCTTGTGTAAAGCAATGTGAAGATAGGATCTTGTTTCCCTTTTTTTTTCTATTTTTTTTTTGTTATTGTTTCTTTTTTATTTATTTATTTATTTTTGATATTTCACTTATTTCAGTGTACTACGTTTTTGTCAATTTTGGATATATAATCACCAATAGTGAAATAATACGACTGTGATAAAAATGAATTTGTGTTTTAATAGGGTAAGATAGTTTAAAAGTTTATAATTTTATACTTTTTAAAGTGGGAATAATTTTTACTCTTAACCATGTCAACTTTATGTTGTATGATTTCACATAGTTTTTTTTTTTTTTTTTTTTTTTTTTTTTTTACTTTGACCACGTCAATTTTATGACTTTATATGATTTACCTTACTTTATACTCTTTTTTTAAGTAAGGGTCATTCTTTGTAATGCCCATGCGTATAAGATTTTGTCTTATGGTTAGATGTTCTTTTGTAAATTTATATACTGTCTAATAAGGGCAAAAGTTATTATCTTTTTTTTTTCAAAGAAAAGGTTTGAAAGTATTTAGTCTGACCCTACAAGTTTTGTAACCTTATGGCTTTGAGTGACTTTTAGAGCTGACATCTTAGGGAGAAATTTATTTTATAAGTGTTGTTTTAGTATCCTAGTGAGTATAATGAATTGAGAGATTCATGAATAATCACTTAATAGGTTTAGGTACTCTGTCATATGTATACCACATGAGTTTTTTTTTTTTTTTCTTTTTGAGTTTTGACATGACTTAGTTGTATACATTTTTCTTTCTTGTAATACCATGACATTTTAGAACCCTTTTTTATGTCATTTTATCAATTTAAGTGTTGTAAAACTGATTAATTAGTTTGTTACATAAAAAAAAAAGAGAATTTAATATCAAGATCTTCATTATTACCAAAATCTTGATATTTACTATTTAAATCCTTGAATTATATTTTACTTAATTTTTTTATTTACAAAGTACCCCCTTTATTTTTCCTATAAATACCCCCCTAATTTTCTCATTTTAGGATACAAAAAAAAAAACATCCTTCTAATTCTCTCTCTAAAATTTCTCTCTAAATAATTTTCTTCTAATCTTTTGTTTTAGTTAAAATCTCTCCAATCTAGCTTTATTAGTTTACAAAAAGTATCATCTAGTTAAGTTGTTACTTTTATTAGGTATTGTTATTATCTCTAATTCCTATAAAAAAAAAAACCACAAAAAAAATTTTAAAAGTTCAAGTATTATTGTTATTTATTATCTTTGTTAAAAAAAATTAGTTTAATTGCTTAAGTGTTCCTAGCTTATATTAAAAAAAAATAATAATAATAAAAAAATAAATATTTCTCAAGATCTACTTTATTAATTCAAGTTTATTTTCTTTAATCAAAAATCCAAAAAAGTTCATTAGCTTTATTTTCACTAGCTTCTCTTAATATCTCAAAAATTCCAAAAAATATCACTTAGCATCTTTTAATCCTTGGTAAGCAAAAGGAGTCGTCTAAAAAATAGCTACATCTAGCTCCAGGTATTATTTTCTACTTTTCTCAATTTCCTTAATTATTATTATTATGCTAACTAATGTGTTTGTTTTCATGTGATGTTACCAATAGGAGTAATGATGATATTAGGTGCTAAATTAGCCCTAAATCTTTCATTACCCCATATTAGAAATCCATGCCTACTGTTGAGATGATAGGTTATAAAAAAGGGGGTTAATTCCATTTTGCATTTCATTTTTTCCTAATGCATTAAAAATATAAAGTGTTAATGTATTCATATGTTTGTCTAAGATATATATTAAGAATAATTTTCTTTTAAAGTGAGTCTAAAGACCTAAGGAAGTAAGATTTTATGTAAAGGATGTTCAAGGATAAAGTGTAACTTACCACGTCGTAAAGATGGTCTATACAACAGCCCTTACGCCCAGAAATAATTCCATTTCTTTATCTCAAGTGATAGAATTTTTCAAGAGCTTTCCAACCACATCTCACAATAATTTTTTTTTTATTTTTCTATGATTTTTAATGATTTTTTTCGTTCAAGATATCTAAAATGAGAAAAAGGCACGTTTTTCTTAATTACCTTCTTTTAAACATTGAATTAATTTGTTTTTGAGGAACTAATGGTGTCATGAAACCTATATTACACTATAGTATGTAATTTTAACTTATGATACTTTTATTATTAGGATGTCTTTTGATTTTATCTAAAGATGACTTTCGAAATAAAAAGAGTTTTAAGGAACTTTAATCTAGAGATGACTTTAGAAATAAGAGTTTTAATAAACTTTAATTTTTGTTCTTAAATGATTGTTTTTGAGGAAACTTAATCTTATATTAAGATGACATCGGAAATAAATGATATTTTAAGAAATTTTAACTTTATTTTAAGACGATTTTAGAATTAAAAACTTTTGTAATTTTATGAACTTTTTTATCTCAAACCTTTTTTATAACACAAGAATGAATCATAACTTTGCATACTTGTTTTCAATGATTAATGATAGTTAATATAAGGTTATGGCCTCATTTCCAAACATGAGGTTAAGATTAATTGTTTAGTTGTATAAGGTTGTAACAATTATCCATCTCCATAAAAAATTAAATTAAATTAAATTAAATTAAAAAAAAAACCTACATCCCATTATAATTCCCCGATGGATTAATTGACAATCGGATATGATTAAAAATTTTATTGTTTCCTTTTATTTGGAAGTAAGGCCTTGACAGGTGTCGTGTTTTATTTGGCCAATTCCATTAATCCTAAACACATAACCCTTAAAACCTTATAAAAATTTCCCTTGAGTGATTTTTAACCCAAAGTGAGATTACATAGTGAACCCTTACAGTTTCACTCCAAAAAATACCTTGACCCACTAAAAGTCGTCTATTGGGACGCATTCGTTGAATTGTCTTATTCAAAAGACATTTTTGGTAATCACTAATCGGGGTAATTTTCCTCAACCAAGGTGGTTTATTTTACTTTTATGAGTGAATCCTCCAAAGATCACTAAAATCCCACTTACAAAAATGACGTTTATGTCAACTACCCAAATTAAAAGCCCAATGGAATTGGTTATTTAAAACACGACATCAGCCCGAACTACGAAAGCTTTGATCCGTGAGTGGATTCAAATCATGCTATGATTGGTACGTAGTTCAACTTTGGTGCTCAAACCTACCTTATATTAATTATTATATCATTTTATGTGACTAACATGCCTTAAAACTTGACTTTAAACAACGCATTAGTAAGAGCCCGTTCTTTAGAACGGAAGAGAAGACGAGTTCTAGACGTTCGATTCTCTTAACCTAAATCCCGAACCCAAGACTGTGCCTTAAAATTTTCTTTTTATGGAGTTAGCAGTTAGTTTTTAGTATTATTTCTTAAAAATTGACTGTTTTACAATCTGTCCTTATTCGGGTAAAAATAAGGTGGCGACTCTAAGTTTTTAATTAAGAGTCTTATCAGACACTTAAGTGGAACCTCTAAACACTAATTTGTCCACTAAAAACCAGGTACCACACATACATGTATTACTTATGCATTATAGAGGAAAGATATGAAGAGTAAGGGATTTACATGATATAATCGAGCCCCACAAATTGGAGTTGTAGTACTTGATAAAAATGAATAAAAGGTTTTGGAGGACTTTTTCCATTTTAAATTAGATTACACAGTTTGACTTTGTGCACTATTCACATAACTTGCTTTGGCTTCATTTTATAATTTTGTCTTGAAAAAAAAATAGTGGTCTTGTTAGATTTGTGTCAACATCTATTTTTTTTAAATATCAATGTTTTATAATTTTTGCTAATATGTAATTAAGGATGCATTAAAAAGTACGCATTGGCAAACTTGCCTAAATGAAGTGTGTCATCTAACATGACAAAGAAAGTATATAAATAGAGATTAAAGAGACAATTCAAGTTTATATCCTAGATAAATAAGATTTGTTTATCTAGGGGTAGTGTCGTAAATTTGTCGGTTAAATGAGAGGGCACACTTGGAAATGGGAAAATCAAGTTGGACACTCCTGTTAACTCCACTGGAACTAACCCAAGATTGGTGTGGGCATGTTAACCGGAGCTAACCCGAGGTTGGTTAGGAAATACGAAGGAATTTGGCCGATCTTAACATGATTGCTTCCGTCGCTTGAGTTTGTCGAGCTGAACGTAGTTGTTCGCGACCTTTACTGGCTTTAAGATCCAAAATCGTCAGTTGGTATATCGTGATCGGTAATACCCTGTATTTTTATACATATTTATATTAATTTAAAGTATTATTTTATGACGTAATTAAATAATTTTAAATGAATCTTTTATGGTATTTTAATTAAAAACCCATTTACTATTTATTTATATGGTTTGGAAACATACTACTTTATATTTGTAAACTTTGGGGCCTATTTTAAATTATAAAGGAGTTTTAAAGTCAAAATACCAATTTGAGTGGAAGTGGGAGTCATTAAGGGCAAATAGGGAAATTCATGAAGGAAGAGAGTTTAGAGAGGAGTATAAATACTCACCCTAAAGCAAAAATCAGATTTTTACTCAAGGTGATAATTTTAAAGAGGTAAACTCTCTCTCTCCTCTTAATTTTCCTCCTTAATTAATTCTTCTTCCCTTTTTAACACCACATGCACCACCACACACGCCACCACGGCGGCCGGTTGCCACCACCACCACCACAGTCGGCCACCGGCGGAGCAGCAACAACCGTTCTCCACCTCCCCTTGTGCGTGTGCGGTTTTGAACAAATAAAAAATTCTTGTTTTAAAATTATATTAGCTTTGATTAATTATTGTTTTGGGTGTTGTGCCATGATTTTATGATGTTTTCAATTATGTTTAATATATATAATTTTCAGATTTGGTTTTTGTATGAAAAAGCCCCAATTTGTCAAACCCTAGGTTTCTAATCTAATGTTTATTTGAAGGAAATTAACTACGGTTGGTTACACTAGTAGAAAAATACAAATTCGCATCAATTCTTAAAAACTGGTGGGAAAAAAAAGGCGGGATTTAGTATAAGATAAATCGCACCGGTTCAAACCAAACCGGTGCGAACTTAAGGAAATGGAACCAGTTCAAACCGATGGCAATTTAGTTGGATGCTAGGACTAACTTAATTAAACACAGTCCTATCATGATAGGTATTGTGTTTAATGGCGAACTAACTGTGTAGAAGCATGCTAGGACTTGTTTAATTAATTCCAAGTTAGTATCATGATAGGTATTGATTGGAATTGTTAGTTGGATTGATTTTGATGATTGCGTTGTGAAGCATGAATTATTTGAGATGAGTTATTGATGGAATTTATGATGTTGGAATATTGTGTACGGACCACACTTTTATTACTGGTATGATTGCACATATATTTAATTAAACTAAATGTTAATTTGGATTGGAATATAAAAAGGGAATTTTATTATGGTTCATATAATTTTTATTGATGCTATAAGCATGAGAATTAAACTATTAAGTGTCTTAGTACACAAGAATAAGGAATGCGGTGCCTATATGCACTTAAGGTGTTCTAAACACTGAGGGATAGGATTCACGACGCTTTATGCTCTTAAGGTGTTTCAACATCGAGGTAGTATTAAAAGAGTTCAACATCAAATTATATGTGATCACTAAACATTCAGGAATTGAATTGGAATGTTTGAATACTTGAATGATTCATGTTGATTGATCCTGTTGTGGATTGAGAGTCATCACCAAGTCTAAAATGTAAACAACATAAAGTGAAAGAGATTGCGTACCAAAACTCTTGGAAAGTATATATATCGGAATATTTCAAGCATCCCAAACTTGAGCCCCACTGTGATCATGCACTTAAGCATGGTGGCGTCGAAAGGGAAGGAAGCTAGAACAAAAGAGTTGCCAACAAGTTTTAGGAACTTGTAAACCGTTCACGATCACAGAGATCGCTAACTCCATAGTGGTCCTGAACCATAACTGGATATTCGGGGATGAAGGTACAAATTAAACCTAAAAGTGATTGAATCTGCCCTAAATAGGCCTTTATTTTGTTCTTCTCATATTCATGTGCACTTTCCAATTAACATACAATCAATATATTAACCCTAAACCTGTTTAATCTATGCTGGTTGATTATTAATGCACAAACAAAGCTATTATTGGCGATCACTTAAAAAAAATCATATTAGCCTAAATAAAATCATTAATTACCTTATTAAGCGTGATTTCAAGTACAAATTCCCTTTAAACCTGCAAGAGAGGATGTGATCAAGCAATAACAATAATATCAAGCAACATAATAATAACAACAATCATCATCATCATCATAACAATATTCTCATCAAAGCATAATAATAATAGCAGTTAAGATCCTAGGCATGATACTAACATGATTAATAACAAATCCTAGCATGTCACTAAACAATAAAAATCAAAGCTTTAATCCTAACATGATACTTGAAAACAATAAAAGCATCCTAACATAATACTAGGAATTGATAAAATAATCTAAGCATGATTCCTATAGGTATAGAGCAACTAAATTACTCACTTCCAAGCCTCGTATCACTTTCTATCAAAACAAAACACACGTTAGTAACTTCAATATTAATATTAAATCAAACAGTAAGAATAATTGAAATAGAGATTTGAGACCAAACCCTCAGAACTATCAATCTTTCACGTCGAGGTCTAAGGCAACTTTGAGCTTGTTTATGTGTATTCGAGTCTCGTGATGGACGTATGGTGAATTTTGAAAAGGCTAGGCTTAGAAAGCAAGAGAGAGAAAGAATAAGTTTTAGGTTAGAGAGAGAAAAGAAGAAAAGATGATTGTTGATGATTTCAAAACGAGGGAAATTGACCCTATTTATAGAGAAAAATCGATCGTAAACGATAGAAAAGTGTCAGAATCTGACTCGGAGTAAAATTGGCTCTATCGCGACGCGACAGGGCTATCACAACGCGATAGCTCTAACGCATAGCGATAAGCCCATCGCGGCGCGATGGTTGCTGTACGATAAAGTTTTCGTACGAAATCCTTCTCCTAATTGAATTAGGTTACTTAGAGTCCGTACTTATCTTTAACCAAATCGGATTTAATCGTTTTTAAAATACTTGTTTTATTTCAAATAGAATTCTTTATCTTTTCAAAATCAATGATAATTACAATTACTAACCCTAATCTCCTTAGAACTTATAATAAATTTCTAGAAGATTCTAGAAGATTAGGATAAACCCTTATGACTTTAGGAATACAATTAAAAATTAATGAACACTCCACATGATCATCGGGCCGCCCATAAAACTCATTTAGACCCACTTTAATTTTGGCCTTAATTTCCTCATTATAACTCGGAATTGGGCTTATAATATATCGTTGGAAAGATATTTTCAAACCCCATCCAAATACACAATTATTGGACCAATATTATGGACCAAACTAAATTGGATTGGACATTTTTCGTAAATAGGATTCGAAATGAACGATTTTTGAAAACAGAAGTGAATTATTTTTATTAAAACATTTTGGAAAACAGAAGAATTCACGAGACTCTTTAACATTTCACCTTGTTCGATATTCAATGATATGAAAAGTACTCATCACTGGGTTTGGTTTTGGGGGAGACACAATCAGGTGTCTACAATGTGACTCGAGTATGAACATATGGGGGGAGTTATGTGACTTTATATTTGATCATAACTTCTACTAGGAGTATAGGAAGTTGTATATTCCTTTTTGTTTTATGCGCAGGACGTCCGTCACTCATAATTGACATTTATGCCTACCCGATTAGGTCCCGGAGTAATTTACCTCAATTTATTTGGGGCTAGAATTTGGTGGGAAACCGTTCGATGTGTAATCAAATAAATAATCAATTTAATTATCTATTGATTGAGTTGTATGTTGTATACTTGTAAACATGTGCAACAAAGTAAATGGTGTGATGCTAGGATGTAAACATGTTAGTGTGATTCGTTTACGCTTATGTACTCAACATTACTGATTGTGTATTTGTGTAATTTGTTTGGCCTTGTCTTTATCTTGGCCCTACGACGACCCATTTCTAATGGCGAGTAGTGGGGACAAAGTAAAGAGAAGTTTTTCAAATGATGAAGCATATTCATGATGGTTATGAGTGAAGAGCGAAACATGTGTAGTTTCTATAAGAATATGATATCTTTTATTTGTTATAAATTAATTATTATATATTTTCTTGTGAGACTAACGCAACATTTTAAATATTGGTTTTGGGTTTTGAAAGGGCCTACAATGGTTCCAAGTTGTAGGTTGCTTCATTTGGCTTTGGTTTGATTTTACTTTCGTTTGGTTTGACTTTTCAAGTTGGTTTGTTTTGAATGGTTTTGAAATGAGTCTTCCACTGTGTGTCTTTGATATTTGCCTTAGTCGTTATCACGGTGGTGATAATGTTTTAGAATTTCCTATTTCGTATTTTTAAAAGAGCAAAGTAGGTATTTTAAAGGGAAAAAATTTCTAGGTGTTACACGCTCTTTAGTTGTTGAAGAGGTAGTGGAAACAATGCGTCGGTTGTAACACTTCACCAGAAAATGTCAAAGAACCACGCTACCGACAAGGTATAATGTCGTCTCTAATAATCGTATAAGTTTGTAAGCAATTTCCAATTGAGATTTTGGGTTTATGAGGTCTATGCCGAATTTCGATCTAGGTCAATTGTAGGTGATAAATTCGAAGTTGTTATTGAATACTTATTCCTTTTTAACTCCTCCCTCAATTCGAATTTGGCTTTGAAGGTGTAGTGATTGTAGTTTGTAGTGTTATGTTTTGATTTTTTTTTTTTAATTTATTGTGAATTATAGTTAAATTGGTTATTTGTGAAACTAAGTGATCTGTACGTTGTGGTTTACAAATTAGTCGAATGAAGATGGATGATTGTTTGCTAACCTTATTGGCATGTAATTGTTGAATAAGATGGATGATTTGGGGCACACAATATGTTGCTTTGCCGGGGGAGATATTAAGGTAGAGGTAATGTAATGTAGATATCACCGAATTTCCAGTACAAGAGTTAGCGGATCGAACGACATTCCTATCACCTAATCGCCCGATATGACACAAGTCGCACAACCACCTTCAACCGCTAGAATAAATGAACCATCACCAGGAAACACTAGTCGACAGAACTATATGAACCCAAAATTATAAAATAGAAAAAGGGAAAATTGAAAAATCGACTCTAACTAGGGTTAATTGTCAATTACTAATGTCAAACGAATATTAACAGACGTTATTTCCAATGCTAGGCCCACACTTGTTACCTTCTACTTGCTTTTTGCAAATATTTTAGCTTTTTGCAAAGTTGTCACTGCATTTTGGGGTCCTTGATTTGAGATAAACAAGTTGGAGATTAATGGAGACTCCTTCAAAATTAAAAGTCAAACTTGTTAATTAATCTGGGACATAAAAAACACTCTATATATAATACGAGTGCTCATAATATATGAGAACTCCTATCGTATAGGGCCTATTTACCAACAATGCATATAGGATGACATTGTTGTAAATAATAGGAACATAAGGGTTGAAAATATGATGTAAAAGGTACAACTACCTGCATAATGTACACAAAAAGTAATATTTAGACAACTCATGCTTTAATAATACATTATATATGCATAATATTACACAAAAATGTACTAGTGTACCATTAAGAGAGAGAAAAATGTACCACCGAATCTCAAATTACCCTTCTATTTACAAGCCAAATAAATAGGGCCTATGCGCCCAGTGGGACTCCATAATTAGAGCTGGCAATCCCCGACCCAACCTAATAACACGACCCGAACCCGACTCGAAGTTACTGATAGAAACCCGAACCAGACCCGAGCCTAACCCGAACAAACCGAAATCAATCCGATTTGACCCACATTTCATACTTCGTAATAATATTATGTTTTACAAAATTTTTGATAGTTTTTAAGCCTAATTTAAAATCAACCCGAACTGCTGACCCGAATTACCACCTCTATCCATAGTAAATGGCTAAAATTGTGTATTGGAGACGATAAAAGTCAAAGGGTAACCACTAACCACGGGTCACGGCCTTAAATCTACGGGGTAAGTAAAGACAAAGTTGCGTGCCAAAACTCACCTATCAGCAAAGAATTTTTCATTCTTCACCACTCAAAAATAATTGTTTTTTGTCAAAAATAATGACGAACCAAAAAAGAAGTTAGAGGTCCGTAAGTAAGATAATATTAGCATGGTATTCATAAGCCAACGCCAAAAAATAGAAGAGAATTCTGGGCTCAGAAACTACAATTTCTGAACTCAGATTCTCTCTCTATTTCTGTAATGGCTTCTGCTTACAATGTTTGTCCTCCTGGACTTCTCTTCCACCAACAACAACCCAATTCTAGGCCTTTCAAGGTATTCAATTTTCATTCAATTTCTGTGTTTTTTCGTATATTTTTCGGTTATGATATCTGGGATTTTATTTATTTATTTATTATAGTCAATTATGGGTTATATTCAATTTTACAGTACAATTTTTGCGTTTTGATTATCTGGGTTTTTATTTTTATTTTTATTTTCTTCTGAATATGTTGAATCATGGTTGACCTTTAATTTTACGGTATAATTTTTGGGTTTAGTTATCTGGGTTGTTTGATTTTCATGTAATATTTGGGATTTTGGCTCTTAAATGGATTTTCTTGCTTAATTGTGAATTTGTAGTTTTTGTATATAATTTTGATTATGAGTTGAATTTCTTAATGTAAATCTTGTAATCATAGTACTCCGTAATTGTATTTACTTCAATTTTGATGAACGGTAGTTGGGTTATTGATTGCTGCTTCGTGAATGATAATTTAGTTGGGGATTTCATATGTTTAGTTTCCCTTTGTGGATTTGTGAAATGGTGGTAAGCTAATTTGCTTTGTCATGTGCTTGTATACAGGATTTTCCACACTTAATACCAACCACTGGATCAAGGCATGATGCATTAAGATCAAGCATCATTTCGCTGACACCGTACGAGCATGATGATCTGTTTAAATCAATGAATGGGTTAGATGGATATAGTCAATTCGTCAGGGTCGTCAGGGCTGCCCCTATCAGAAGAATGTCTATGCCTGGCGATGCACAAGGTTCGTGTCCCTCGATAGTTTATCTCCTATATGTTGAACTTGCGTTTTTTGGATGGCCTATGCTTTGTTTATGTAGCTAGTCGTGAACTATATGAGTGAGGGTTACACAATTGAGCACAATTGCTGTAGATGAACAATTGTAAGCTGGTTAGCTGTATGTAAAAGTCGATGGGAAAAATGTTAATTAGGAATGCAGGATTATGTCTGCATAATTGGAGAAAGGATTGTTTGTGATGTAAGAGAAGTAGTCAACTGTCATCTATTTATAATTAAACCATTTGATTGATGCCTGTAATAAGATGAACTATGGCTGCTGGATAAGAAGTTGCATGGAATATGATGCTGATTCTATAATTGTGCTTTCATTCCAGATAAGCAAGCTGATTATGATCTCTTCAACCTAGAAGAACAATGGACAATGCATAAAGAGTTGTTGCCGTTTGTAATGCCGGTATCAAATGAGTTGGAAAAGAATTACCTGGACTCTTCGATATATCCAGATTTTAAGATTCAAGCCACAAATGCTGATATGCACCTGCTGCACCTTGCAAATTTTGACTCGGTCCGGAATCTTTCTTCTTCGACTATATCAGTTCTTGCTGATGGGCGAGTTTCTGCTGTTGGCAGTGTGACTGATATGAAGGATCTAGTGTCTGTTATAGAAGAATTTAGATATACAAAGGAGTCAGCATGGAGGAAGCAGGAGGTTGTACCGTATTTTAGATGGTATGTGTAATTTTATGTTACTAAGTCTATTAATTCTTGGTTACATTGTTGTTTGAGGACTCATTTGCTTGATAGTTTTTCATTTTCAGCTATCTCTATTATGAGTTATTATTGTGATGCTAGCTTATAGTTTAAACTGTTGTCCTATAACTCTTTATTTACAAGGTCAAGTGCGTGGCCAACTATTTTGAGAATATGAATTGGATGCTCCAATTATGGCATCAACTTTGTTTGAAATCTCTTTTCATATGCATGTTTTGAAATCTTATGTGCGGCTCTGTTGTTTTCAAAGTCCTATACTATATACAAATATGTTTTATATAATGGTAGGGTGTCATTAATAAGTAGGGTACCAACTGAAATATACTGTTGGAGGCCAAGCAAAACCCCTATATCTGGGTTAAATCTGGCATGTTCAAAATCTGGGACCAATCCCCCTATGGATACATGAATATTTGCCATCTCGATAGTGGACTTGCTTATAAAATTAGTTTTTGAATGGTGCTTCAGAATAATTTTAATGCAGTAATTCTTTTCCAGTTGTTTTACAATGGGTTTTACTTTTTTTTAAAGTTTATAGTTAGTTTTCGTATTTTTCAAAAAAAAAAAAATCTTAATTTTAAAGCTTCTATATTTCTTTGGGCGAATAAAAATGGTGTAGGGCAATGAAAAAAGGTGCCCAAAGCATTATTTGGTTAGGGAAAATTCTCATATGCTCTCTCCATTCTCTAAGTAACAGTACTCTTCCGGTCTTTGTAGTTTCTCTTATAACTCCATATTTATGTATTTAAATAGTAAAATTTTTGCTGAACCAGAAACCAGATACATCACCATCTTGGTATATTTTGTGGATGAAATTGACCAATCTTTTATTTTGCTGGGTTTATATGTTTCCAAATTTGAAATCTTAAAGTGCTATCCTATCACTGAATTTGCGGATATTTTCTGTTCTTACAGGAATGGTGCTGGCAAGTTGCAGGATCGTACATATATGTCTCCTTCAAAGCTAAACTCCTTGACTGTTGCTCCCTCCAAGAGGTATTGCTTTGTCTTCTTGCACTCTTACAATCTTGTTCTCTTTTTATCAGAATTGCTTGAAATTAACAGGTGTCATAAGATTGTTTTTTACAAATTACATCAACTAGACTTTATAATTTAATGTCGTCAATTTGCTTAGTGTTCCTAGTTGCAAAGCCACACAGTTTCCTACTTCATAGAACATGTGATGTCCTAATTTTCTGCTCGTAGCTACATTGCCTCACAATCTCCTCTTGCTTCATATAAGTTATGGGTATCTTGCCTTTTGCCAATTGCCATGTATTGGATAATGCATATATATACTTTAAGTCACGAAATGAGTGGCTACTTTGTTTAATAACTAAAAACTAGCTTTTTAGTACAGACGTTGAACATTTAAACCAGTAATACCTTAAAAAGCATCACTGTTTTTCACCCCCCAACTTTTGATAAGATTTGGGTGCCATTCCAGGTTTTAATAATGAGAAAATAGTTTTAAGCTTACACCAGCATCAATAGTGACTGTGAGCTAAAAGGACATTAACTGAATTAGGCGCAGCAGTAAAAATCTGAACTTGAGACTGAGACTCAGATAAGGCCTGTAAATTGCAGCACTTGACATAATACCTAACTCACTCAAAATGCAGTACCAAACCTGCTAAGAGTGTCTGCAATCAAAGAAGATATCCCAACTTAACCAGAGTGTGCTACCAAATCTGTGAGTATCTGCATTGAAAGGGGGTGATGTATGGATTTTTCTCTCTTTAGATAGACCCTTTAAAACCAGTTTTTTACACAATCAAAGATTTGTCTCTTCCGATCTGAACATGTATGACACTTTGAAAGCCAATTTTGTTTCACTTATGAGTTTTGAAGCCAAATATTTTACACAGCTTCTGCAAAACGCAGCATGAAATCTTTTCAATGTTCTTATTTCTTTTAGCTTTCAAGACTCTAACTCCAATTGAAAGCAATGTACCAAATCCAACATGCTTAAAATGCAGTACCGAACCTGTTCAGAGCAAGGTTACAAGGTACGTGGTACGGACCCACGATTGTGCGTTTTGGAACGCGGAACAAACGAAACTCTGATCGCCATAGCACCTTTAATTTGTATTAAATTGTTTTTTTTTTTTTTTTTTTTTGGATGCAAGAACCATAGCACCATACAAAAGCTTGTACATTGCTTTATAGAAAATAGACCTGGAACTAGCATTGCAAACCAGCTATTTGTTCAATTACTGTAACCATTTTTAAAATTTTCTACAAGTTTTTGCTCTCTTATAAGCATTATTTATGCTTTCTAATAATGTTGACAAATAATTTGAAATCCATCTAGGTTTGAACTGTTACATTCATGACTACAATTAAATCCTTATTGGTTTGTTTATCATCCAGTGGATGATGAAAACAAACTCAAGAAAAAAATTAACGACAGATAGAAGGAAATTTTGAATCAGATATATTAATCTCGATGTTTTGACTTGCTTTTGGTTACAGTCTTGAGAAAGTTAAACAAAAGCCCTCTTCAAAGAGGAAGAGCAAGAGAGCAGCGATTCCTAATAAGATCAACTCTCTCCAAGCTTGTGAGATGCTTTTATCAATCATAGTGGACAAGAAGCGGAATGGGAAGTCAGTGACGAACTCAGTGAAAAAAGCTGGTCCTGCACTACCTCTGCTATTAACTCAGGTCTCTGCCAGCATCACAGGAACTGGACTTGCTGTCATGTTCTCCGTGATGCATAAAGTAGCTTGTGGAAGCATTCCTTTCTGTACATCCAATCTTCTTACTTCTGGGTTTGGTGTTGGACTTTTTTGGCTTTCTTGGGCGGTGAATACATTGAGAAACACAATCATATACATTGGCAAGAACTCTACAAAATTTGAATCTGAAGAAGAAATGATGGTGAGAGTGAACAAGAATGTGAATGACATTTTCTTTCGTGCTGTTGCTTTGATGGCAGTATTAATTTTAAGATTTGCCTGATAGTGATGATGATACATGGATTGGAATCTGAACCTCGTGGTATGAAGGTCCTAAACCCACCTTAATCTGAACTCTTGATTTTTGTTACTGCTATGAGATTTTGTGGTTTTTCTTTTAGTTAAATATGCTTTCAGTGGCGTTCTGGCTGCTGGAATGTTCAGATCTGGCATCTGTGGCTCCATTTCTTTGTTATTGAGACTTCAATTACCCCTCTATTAGGAACAACTGTTCGAAACTCCGAAAAAACAATGCCTCATGCTGTCACCACTTTGTTAAAGATTCAGGTAGAATACTAAAATTTAGAAAGATAACCAGTAATCTAGCGTACGAAATCTTCCCTCCGATTGATAGGACACTATAAAGGGTAATGTTGTGAATTGCATGCAATCCCAATGTATCATCCTCCTAAGTTAACTACTGAGTAGCTAAAAGCCTAAAATAGTTGAAGTCTAACGGTAGTTTAAATCCATCCATATATAATAAGTCAATTAACTAAAAATAAGTTCAGCAAAAATAAGTAACTATAAGGGCCTGCCTGGATTCCAATAAATAATTAGTGGAGTAGATTTTGGATTGTAATTTTCACCAGGTAATAGTTTTGCTGGGGGGCCCTTAGTGTAATGTTTTACCCTTGTTTTGGGGGTAAAAGTTACAGCCCAAACCTATTACCCTCATTCCAGGTGTTTGCAGAAGCCCATAACAATTACTCCCATAAAATGTTACGGCCTATTACCTGCAATCCAGGCGGGGTTTAAAGAAGAAATATAATAGAAAATTATTAAAAATAATTTTTGTTTAACTCCCATAATTTTAATTTAGTAAAAGTATAAATAATTACTTCCGTAACAATTAGGGGTGAGCATGGGACGGGTACCCGTACTGTTAGTACTAACGGTTCGAGTACCCGATAACCAAAATCCCTAAAAGTGATATTCATAACCCGAACCGATAAGTTCGGGTACCCGGACTTCGGGTACCCGAATTTTCGGATCGGTTATCGGTTACCCAATAAGATATCCAATAATGATAATTAAACTTAATTATGTAGTTAATATGATATAATTTACCACTAATTAACAACAATATCATATGATTTTGACCAAATTATTAATAATATTACTAATCATTGATATTATAAAGTAATTATGAAGTAAAGTAAGAGTTTAGATTTAAAAAAAAAATAGATTTAAGTAGGGAAAAAAAGCAAAAAAAATGCTTATCGGATCGGATCGGGTAACCGTTAATTTTAAAATGATACCCAATAACCATACCCGATAACAAATTATCGGAACGGGTACCCGAACCGTTATGGTTATCGGATCGGGTACCTTGAGTTTTGGAACGGTTACGGATCGGTTTTTCGGGTAGTTTTGCTCAGCCCTAGTCACAATAATTTTAATTCAACAAAAATAAGGTGAAGTGAATAGACAATGGATAATCCTCAAATCATGTTATTCTTTTTTTATTTTATTTTATTTTTTATTTTTCTTAGAAAAAACCACCTAATCACAGAGAGATAGGATTGGTGGTGTCTACGTGCACTTAATGTTTTCTACACCGAGATAGTTAAAAAGGGTTCAACATTAAATTAAATGTGGTGTAGGCGTTAATTGAAGCACGCCTACTTAAGCATATTGTGAATATGCTTGACAATCTCAGAAAGCGAGATTTGACATTATACAATAAGGGAGGGAGCCCCCAACAAGTTTTTAAGGAACCTATAGACCGTTTACGGATCATTAAAAGCGACCATGAAAAGGACAAATCTAAAGGCAACAACAATTTGGTTCATGAATGTTAAACCCCATTCATTATAAAAATCGAGTAGTGAACAATACGGGCGAAGTTGGCTTCCATGACTCACTTCATACCATCATCCCCGATCCTTCATTCTTGGTTCGTAATCATGTGGAGTTAGTAATCTCATAAAAAGATTCGATATGCTCCAAACTAATAGTACTAAGTTGGTTGAATATTAATGCACATAAAATTCTTAGTATCGTGCTTAAATTACAAAATGCATATAAACAGATTTAATTTGCTCCAAACTAATGTTACTAATTTGATTGAATATTAATGCACATAAAATTCTAAGTGTCGTGCTTAAATTACTTATTAAATCCACACATGATTAAAAGGGAACATAAATCAATTGTCCAAATTAACTTAGTAGGCGTGATTTTCAATTACATGCAATATCAGTGAGCAAAGCAATAATTCATATAAATATGCATAAAATAGGAAGCAACTCAAGAATAATTAGAATGAATTAAACGCATCCTAAACATGATAATAAATAATTATTAATAAAATAATAATTAGAGAATGAATAAAAAGCATCTTAAACATGATACTAAATAATTATTAATTAATTCCTAGGCATGACTAACATGATTAATACAAAACCTAAACTGCTAAACATGATGATACTAATAATCATATCATATCTATTAATTATTACTAAAACAAAACATGCTGATTTCATCAATTCCTAAAATGTCTTATGTGTCAAGCTCTAATTAAAAAATTTCCTTCCAAACTTAGCTTTGTCGTCAATATTGTTGTGCTTCCACTCTAAACCTATAAGCTCATTAGATAATGCAACACTAAATATATTTTGTTTGATCATCAGTTTAATATATTTTCAATAACATAGTAAATATTAGAATATAACATTAAATTATAGCCATTAAAAAACGATAAAGTAAATTTATATATATATATATATATATATATATATATATAGTCATGTTAAAAAGTTATCAACAAAAAATATAAAAGAATTATGAAAAAATTACTTATCACAACTGTGCAAAGCACGGGTACTAATCTATTAACTATAACTAATATTGTTTTGGGGTTTTTTGTGTCCCTCGGGAGAGTTACAACTTGCAGTCTGGATCCAAGCCGCCTATACCTGCAAAATAACGGAAGCTCCGGATGTTCGGAGATCCGCCTCCGACGGTCAAGTTAGTACGGGATCGGAGTAAAAACGCGCTGAAAGTAAATATCTTCTCGGATTCTGAGATCAGGTGTTTTCGAGAATAATAAATGATGTAATGATTATAAGGTGCCCCAATAATTAGGGGAATCTCCCTATTTATAGGATCCTAGAAAAGTGTGCCTCTGTCCTAGGGTTTAATGACTTAGGGATTTGGGCTGCGCCGTTTTGCGGCTACCGCGGGAATTGGGCCCTGAAGGCCGCCAATTCATGAGGGCCTATTTGCTTGACACATGTCAGTCTTGGAATGGTCCACTTGGGGACCTTTTCAGATGACACGTGTCGTGCTCTTTTTGGGCCATTTGGCGGGGTAGAAATACTCAAATCAAATATAAAAAGCTAAACTTTTAGTCAGATCATGAGGCAGCGATACTTGGTTTTTCAACTTTTCGCACACCAAGTGCCACGCCATATGGGCAACAAATTAATTATTAGTATGATTTTTTTGTTTTTTAAATGTGAAAAGGAAGATTAAGTTAACTTAAAATAACTTGTTCAAGTACATTAGTTCCAAATTCTACCAAAGCAAATAACAAAGGAAGTAGAAATGGAGGAATGATTTGTAATTCTAAATAAATTACAATGATTAAAATATTCTAATACACATGGTAGAGAGAGAAAAGAGGAGAGAGATAGGAAGAGAGAGGTCTATAGGTGGACCCCGCCTATTTTTGGTTAGGTTGTCTCATGTGATGGAGGACCACATGTTAATTGTTCCACTGAAAGTTTATATAGTACCATTGAATCTTCAATGGTACTATTTATGCATAAATTTAGTACAATTGAATGCATATATAATACCACTATATCATATATATTATCATCGTATGTTCAGTGGTATTATTGATCATCGAATGATACCAGAACATGCATTTGTTTATACATATGTACATAAATGCCCCTTGTTATGCATTTCTACATGCATAACATTCCTCCCTTTAAAATCCCTCCAAATAACAAACGAAACCCCTGCTTCTATCCCCCAAATACAAAATCTGGGATTCCTAATTGGCTAATTCTCATTCCATATAGAAGCAAAACAACAGGACCACAATATTAAACCACTTGATAAATAGAACATTACTGCTATGAAGAAATAACCCGCATTACACCGCAATCCCAACAAGATCTCCCTCATAAATGTCTTTGACGCTGCAAGGAGGGGCATCATACAATTTCTTCATCCCATCAATGGCATCCTTATCCACTGCAAGCTTAGCGAGACAATAAGCAACACCATTTGCCCCTCTTGGAACGTAGCTTATAAACTCGAAGTGGAAACATACCTCTATGCCCTTGAGAATGGCAACCAATTCACTTGTACCACATTTCCCTGCATCCTCTATGGTGCTCTTGAGAGAGCTAGCATCAGTATCAATGATTGCTCCCTCAAACTTGGCATCAATTGCCATTTGTGTTCCCCCTCTTATTGCTAAGAGCTCCTCTTTCGCCGGATTCCTAGCTTTAGTTTTCCACGCTTTACCCATCATCCAAAGCCCCTCAGCATCTCGAATAATGTCACCTGCTCCAGCTACTCCTTCACCCTTCCAAGCTCCATCAGTATTAATTTTAACAAGCCCTTGAGTCGGCCTTTTCCAAATGGCAGCAGCTGCCTTGATAGCTAGTACCTGTTAAACATGGACATGGGGTGCGGCATAGCAATCTGAAAAACAGTGAGGTTCCTAGCCCTCCAAATATGCCAAATAGCCACCGAGAAAATATTTTTCCAATTGCTACTAAGAGAAAGATTATAATTTATCAATTTACCTAATCAATGTTAAAGAAAGTGTGATAATTAAAATTATTATCCATTTTATTACCTCCAAACACCCTAGACCACAACACTCTAAAGTTGACACAATCTCTAAACAAATGCATATGATCTTCAACATCTAAATTGCACCTAGTGCAAATTGGATTAAATTCATGGATGGTATTAGCTAAAACCGTAGCCACTGGCAGAATATGATGCGAAATATTCCATACAAGCATCTTGTACTTGTATGGAATTTGGAGATGCCAAATTAGTTTCCAATTGATGGATGGAAAAGAAGGGTGACTAGTAAAATTATAGCAAAGTTTGTAAGCACTACGGATTGAAAATTAACCATTAACTTGCGAGCCCCAACAAAGAGAATCGTCCAAGTCAATCATAGTAGGAAGGGGAATGTTTTCAGTGAGGCGATATAAATAATCCAGAATGATATATATGATAAAATATATCATTTTATCCTTCCGTAATTATTTTAATCCGGAAGGACAAAAATTACTACCATTGATAAAATGATACTAATGTTATGAAATATCTATATGTGGATGACTATTATCCCATGTACCATCTAGAATACTCTAGAGTTGGGTATTTAATCTTATCTGTTGATGGAGCTCTAACTAATATACATGTATATATATTCCGTACTGGATGGAGGAATATACAGAACTTAAAAATATTTCTCTCATCTCTCTTTATTTCTCTTCCATATTTAACACGTTATCAGCACCAAATCTCTACATAGTTGAATTAAGTTATCCTACTCTGAAATCAATCAGGTACGTTTAATATAACGTAACTATTATACAATTACCACATAATTCATTCGTATTAGTCGTAGCAACAATATTATGCAGTTTTCGCATTCTGTTTTGCAAATAATCTTTTATATGAATCTGTTTTGAATTGTTCATTAACTTTGTTTTAGTTACTACCAAACTAGTATGTTCTGCTATACCTTTTTATACTTTAATAATATTTATTATGCTTATACATTTAATTTGGAATTAGGATTGTTTGACAACGAGAATGGCTTCTGCAAAGTATATAATTTCATTGCTTTATTGACTTGTGTGCACACTACTAATTCTATTATTCATCATTTGATTTTATAGTTTCGTTTTAACAAATTATGTATAAGCATGATTTTGTTTAGGAATATATAATCACCGCCTTCAATTTTTATTAGATCCTGTTGTTTATATTTGATAATTTTTTTATTTTTTTTTTATCGCAATCAATTAAAATAGATTTCATTAACAATAAAAGGTTTGCATATACTGTATTATATATGTGTTATCTCGATTGTATATAAATTAGCGTGAATATTCTAGATATTAATTACTATCAATAATTCGTATTAGACTTTGTAAATACTATAACCGACTATAATTTTGTGCCATGCTGTAATTTATTATTATATATGTTAAGGGCTTTTTCGAATTGTTTTCGGTTGCTTTAGATGATTTTATGTATATATTTCACATAATTTTAGAACCCACTTTACCTACTACATTACTTTAATAATTATCTTGCGTGATATCATACATGGTTTACGTTTAGCATGACTAGCATGTTTACAGTACAATAATTCTTTAAGATATTGTGTAAATAGCATATTCATGATCATATTTTTCACATTATATGATTAGTACTAGTATTATAAATTTTATATCTAATTCAATAGTATTCTATTTGTTCGGTTTGATCAATCTGACATGTATATTCTCCATATATCATAGATAATCATTATGGTACAATGCAAGTATGTTTTTTTTTAATGTCCTCCTAATTTATAATATTGTTTTATATATCAGTGAATCATGTCAAACCTTGCAAAACTTGAATTTGTTGCTCTTGATATTACTGGAAACAACTATCTGTCTTGGGTGTTAGATGCTGAAATACATTTAGATGCAAAAGGACTTGGTAACACTATAAAAGAAAATAATACAGCAACAAGCCAAGACAAAGCTAAAGCCATGATATTCCTTCCCCATCACCTTCATGAAGGCCTTAAGGCTAAGTACTTGACTGTTAAAGAACCACAAATCCTTTGGAGTAACCTAAAGGAAAGGTATGACCACCAGAAAACAGTGATATTACCAAAAGCTCGTTATGATTGGTTACATTTAAGATTACAAGACTTTAAGTCTGTGAGTGAATACAACTCAGCCATGTTTAGAATTACGTCACAATTGAAATTATGTGGAGAGAAAATCACGGATGTAGAAATGTTAGAAAAAACATACTCTACTTTTCATGCAAACAATGTTGTCCTGCAGACACAATATTGTGAAAAGGATTTTGCAAAATATTCTGAATTGATATCTTGTCTCCTTGTGGCTGAGCAAAATAATGAACTATTAATGAAAAATCATGAATCACGCCCAACTGGCTCTACTCCATTCCCTGAAGCGAATGCGACATCCCATAGTGGGAAAGAGAAAAAGGCTAGAGATCACGCCAGCAGTTGTGGTCGAGGTCGTGGTCAAGGTCGTGGTCGCGGCCACGGACGTGGATATGCTCGTGGTCGAGGTGGTCATTTTAGGAACTCATAATCTCACCAGAAGTGGGACAATAAAGATGGAAATAAGAATGAGAAGGATAAAAATGAAAATATATGCTACCGTTGTGGAGGAAAAGGTCATTGGTCACGTGTGTGTCGCACACCAAAACATCTAGTAGACCTTTATCAACAATCAATCAAACAAAAAAGAAAGAAAGTGGAAACAAATTTGGTGTACGAAGATGGCGAAGGTGATTTTGATCACGGTGATTCAACTCACCTGGAAGCGGCTGATTTCTTTCCTAATCCTGAAGAAAACAATTGAATAAATTATGATTCATTGGCGAATAAACTCTATTAATTAGCTTGCATTTATTTTGTTTTAGAATTTTATCGTAGTACTATGACTTTATGCTTTATGGGACATTTGTTTTTGGACAATTTTATGTTTTTGGGCATTTTTATGTTTTCGTATATTTCATTATTATCATTTATTAATTTAAGTTATTTGATATTGTGAATCTTATATTGGTTCCTTTAATTCTATTAGAATATGAATTCCTTAGGAGCTCAATCATCAACCAATGGTGAAGATTTATGTCTAGTTGATAGTGCTACCACTCACACCATAATTAAGAATAAGAAATATTTTTTCGCAATTGATGATGAAAGAAATTAATGTGAGTACTATATCAGGTAGTACAAAAATTATAGAAGGCTCCGGAAGAGCAAATGTTTTATTGCCATGGGGAACAAAATTGGAAATTATTGATGCATTGTACTCCCCTAAGTCTCAAAGAAATTTATTAAGTTTTAAAGATATTCGACAAAATGGATACCATATTGAGACAATTAGTGAAGGAAATAATGAATTCCTTCAAATCACGAGTGTAACTCAAGGCAATAAACTTATTATGGAGAAATTACCTACATTCTCCACTGGTTTGTACTATACAAAAATCAATACAATTGAATCACATGCTATAGTAAACCAGAAGTTTACTGATGATTTTAAAGTTTGGCATGATCGGTTAGGCCATCCCAGTTCAATAATGATGTGAAAGATAATTGAAAATTCATGTGGACACTCATTGAAGAACCAGCAAATTCTTCATAATAGTTTTTCATGTGCTGCTTGCTCAATAGGCAAGTTAATACTTCGGCCATCACCAGCTAAAATAAATTCTGAATCAATTACTTTCCTAGAACGTATACAAGGGGATATATGTGGCAAATTCATCCCCCGTGTGGGCCATTTAGATATTTCATGGTTTTAATAGATGCATCAACTAGATGGTCACAAGTATCATTGTTATCAACTCGCAACCTGGCGTTTGCGAGACTACTTGCTCAGTTGATCAGATTACGAGCACATTTTCCAGATTTTCCTATTAAGGCTATTCGTCTTGATAACGCTGGTGAATTCACATCCCAGGCCTTTGATGAATATTGCATGTCAATTAGGATCAGTGTTGAACATCTTGTAGCACATGTTCACACACAAACTGGTCTTGCGGAATCATTAATTAAACGTTTGCAATTGATTGCTAGACCATTACTTATGAAATCTAAGCTCCCAATTTCTGCTTGGGGGCATGCTATATTACATGCAGCAGCACTAATTTTCATCAGGACGACAAGTCATCATAAGTTCTCCCCATCACAATTGGTTTTTGGTCAGGAATCAAATGTATCCCATTTGAGAATATTTGGATGTGGAGTATATGTTCCAATTGCTCCACCACAACGCACTAAAATGGGCCCTCAAAGAAGACTAGGGATATATGTTGGATTTGAATCTCCATCGATAATTAAGTACTTAGAGCCAACTACAGGAGATTTATTTACGGCTCGTTATGCAGATTGCCATTTTGATGAATCAGTTTTTCCAACATTAGGGGGGGAAAACAAACAGCTGGAAAAGGAAATTAGTTGGAATGAATTATAATTATCTCACCTAGATCCTCGTACTAAACAATATGAATTGGAAGTCCAAAAGATAATTCATTTGCGAAACTTAGCAAATCAATTGCCAGACTCATTTACTGACCCAAAGAAAGTGACAAAGTCACATATACCAGCTGAAAATGCTCCGATTAAGATTGATGTCCCAGAAGGACAAGCCCAAGTTGCAAATGATTTTAAAGCACGCCTGAAGCGTGGTAGACCCATCGGTTCCAAAGATAAAAATCCTCGGAAAAGAAAAGGAGCAACCATTGACAATGGCCAGACCGAGGAAGCTATTAATTTTGAAGGATCTCCAGAAGAGACCTTAGACATGATGGAAAGGGATATTCAGGTACCTGACAATGAAGAAATTTCAACAAATTTTATCATGTCTGGAATTACATGGAACCGAAACCAAATCGACGTCGATGATGTTTTTGCATGCAATGTGGCACTAGATGTCATGAATGATGATGAGGATCATGAGCCTAAATCCATTGATGAATGTAGACAAAGAAGTGATTGGCCAAAATGGAAAGAAGCAATTGAAATTGAATTGAAGTCTCTCGAAAAAAGAGACGTATTCGGACCTGTAGTCCGTACACCTGAAGGTGTAATACCAGTGGGATATAAATGGGTCTTTGTACGAAAGAGAAATGAAAATGGTGACATTGTAAGATATAAGGCCTGATTAGTTGCACAAGGATTCTCACAAAGATCCGGTATTGATTATGAGGAGACATACTCTCCTGTGGTGGATGCAACTACTTTTAGATTTCTTATCAGTCTGGCAATAAAAGAAGGACTTGATTTACGCTTGATGGATGTAGTCACAACTTACTTATATGGCCCACTGGATAATGACATTTACATGAAACTCCCAGAAGGATTTAAACTGCCAGAAGCAGAAAATTCAGGTTCTCGAGAACAATACTCAATAAAATTGATAGATCTCTATATGGATTGAAATAATCAAGGCGCATGTGGTATAATCGATTAAGTGAGTATTTGTTAAAAGAAGGGTATAAGAATGACCCTATATGCCCATGCATTTTTATAAAGAGATTTGGATCAGGATATGTCATAATTGCAGTATATGTTGATGATTTGAATATTATTGGAACTCCTGAAGAGATTTTAGTAACAGTGGAGTGCTTAAAGAAAGAATTTGAAATGAAAGATCTTGGAAAAACTAAGTTTTGCTTAAGGTTACAAATTGAACACCTAAAGAATGGAATCCTTGTGCACCAGTCAACATACATTGAAAAGATTCTTAAAAGATTTTCTATGGATACATCATATCCATTGAGTAGCCCTATGGTTGTTAGAGCACTTTATGTAGAAAAAGATCCCTTCCGACCTCGGGAGAATGACGAAGAAATTCTTGGTCCTGAAGTACCATATTTAAGTGCTATAGGGGCATTAATGTATCTTGCTAGTCATACACGACCTGACATATCATTTTCAGTAAATTTGTTGGCAAGATTTAGCTCACACCCTACCGAAGGCATTGGAATGGGGTTAAGCATGTACTTCGTTACCTTCAAGGTACGAAATATATGGGTATGTTTTTCTCTAATCTATCCAAAGAAGGTTTGATTGGTTTTGCAGATGTAGGGTATATGTCTGATCCTCATAATGCTAGATCACAAACTGGATATGTATTTATGTGTGGAGGTACTTCTATTTCTTGGCGTTCTATGAAACAAACAATTGCAGCTACTTCTTCTAACCATGCAGAAATTCTTGCAATCCATGAGACTAGTCGTGAATGTGTATGGTTAAGGTCTGTAATTCAACATATTCAGACAGATTGTGGCATAAACTCTGAGAAAGAAGTTCCAACAATTTTATATGAGGATAATGCACCATGCATCGCCCAGCTTAAGGAAGGGTATATCAAAGGTGATAGAACGAAGCACATTTTACCAAAATTCTTCTATACTCATGATCTCCAGAAAAATGGCGATATAAAAGTCCTTAAGATCCACTCAAGTGAAAACTTGGCAAATTTGTTTACTAAGGCGCTCCCAACAGCCACATTCAAAAAGTTAGCTTACGGCATTGGATTGCGTCGTCTTAAAGATCTCAAGTGATGTAGTCACGAGGGGGAGATAATGCGCGCTGCACTCTTTTTTCCTTAACCATGGTTTTTTTCCACTGGGTTTTCCTGGTAAGGTTTTTAACGAGGCAACATCTTATGCGCATTATAGTGTATTTTTGTACGGGTTTTCTAGTAAATGTTAGTTATTGTTTTATTTAGTATATAGTCATCCAAGGGGGAGTGTTATGAAATATCTATATGTGGATGACTATTATCCCATGTACCATCTAGAATACTCTAGAGTCGGGTATTTAATCTTATCCATTGATGGAGCTCTAACTAATATACATGTATATATATATCCCGTACTGGATGGAGGAATATACAGAACGTAAAAATATTTCTCTCATCTCTCTTTATTTCTCTTCCATATTTAAAAACTAATAATTATTAGTGATTTATGATAAAATTTTAAGGGAAATTCTACATGGTGGCCTCAAGTGTTTTGGGTGTTTTTGTCCCTCGGGAGAGTTACAGCTCGAGGACTAATCCGACTGCGCCTGTACCTGCAAAACAACGGAGACTCCGGGTGGTAGGAGCTCTGCCTCCGACGATCAAGTTAGTACTTGAATGTGGGTAGGAGAAGGTGCGGAAAATGAAAAGTGAGATCTTCTCGGATTCCGAGATTAGGTGCTTCTCTGATGTAAGAGAATGTAGGGTCTACTGTAATAATTAATTCCTGTCCCGAAAATGGGGGAATCTCCCTATTTATAGGGTCATGGGGAAACGTGCCCCTAATTAGGTCACTCTGACCTAGCTTTGCTGGGCTGTGCCGTCTTTCTCGGGATTTGGGCCCTTGAAGGCCGCTTTTTTCTCCCAAACTCTAGGAGGGACACGTGTCAAATGGAGACTGGTCCAATTTGGACCAACCAGAGTATGACATGTGTTAGGACTTGATTGGCCCACGTGGCATGGGTAAAATTACCCAAAATATTTTCCCCTCACATATGTGACGTGGCGCGCCACGTGGCATCTGTGACGTATGTCACTCAGCCATAGGAAGGTTTTTTTTTTACAGTGAAAGTTTAACCTTTCACATGTTTTTTACCCCTCTATAAATACATGTTTTACCCCCCCTCATTTTAGAAGTTTCCAAAACATTCTAGAGAGAGAATATCACCAACTCTAGAGAGAGAGTCTACCGTCTATCTGTGTGAACACAAGCGCTAGTAAATTTCCGCTTGCCTCAGCTGGTTTATAACCGCCTGTGCCCCAATCAAGCAAAGTCAACTCCAGCAGCATCTCAGTCGGTCATCACCGTTTGCCCCCGTTTAAGAGACAAACGTAAGGTACCGCCTCTACTCCCTTCAGTTCATTTACATTTGCTTCAATTCATTCAATAAATGGACTCATCACCAACACACACGGCACGACCTAGGTCAGTAGTCAACCGGTCTCCTGGTACGGCTGAGTCTAGGACTGGGAGTGCCGGCTCTAGGTGCATGGAGCAATTTTATACTCCTCAACCGACCATCTATGTGTTTGTGCAGGACACGATGGCTAGAACTAAACAGACAGCCACCAGACGGCGTCGAAGAGACGGTACTTTGGAAGTGCCGTCTGATGAGGTAACCCGGGTTGAGGGGTCAGAGAGCAATGAAAGCTCAGGGGAATATTCCCCGTCTGGGATTCCTAGAACCCCAAGTAACACAATCCTATACGATGAGGTAGAGACGGGGAGGGAGTGGTCTCCCAGATGGACCTTGATGAAGCTGGCCCCGAAGATAGAGACGTGGAAGAGTCTGCATCGGGGTCAGCCGGCGACAAGGGAGACGGTGAAAGCTCTGCCTTAGGGTCTAGCTCTAAGGATGATAGTGATGCTCCTCTTTCCCCGCTTGAGGATAGTGAGGCCAAAGAGAGGAAAAATGGGAAGCAAAGGATGATCCCTTTCAGATCCATATCTCCGCTAAAGACAGGCGAGCAATGCTAAAAGGCATTGAAAGCTTTGTACAGAAATGACCTTTGGGAAATGGATATACTATCCAGGTGCCGCCTGAGCTAGGCACCATCTCCTGGAAAGATGACCCGGAGAACGCCAATGCCTACTTTGGATGCTATGAGGCGGCATTCCTGGTAGGCCTCCGGTTCCCGCTTCACCATGCTGTGAGAGCCATACTCAGGGATTATGGCCTGGGCGTCTGGCAGCTCTCCCCAAATTCATGGGCTAACATTCTGGGGTATGTTGCCGCCTGTGAGATGCAAGACTTGAATCCCAGCTGGGAGGCTTTTGCTCACATGCACTATCTCAGCCGCAACCCAGGTGGTTGGAGGGTGTGGTACACCTTGACCACTCTCCCTCAGTACCAAATGACATTGGACAAGGTGTCCAAATATGACGGTTGGAAAACCCGTTTCTACCTGCTGTCTTCCCCAACCCGTCGAGAGAACCGGGAGCTACGCCTATATAATAAAAAGCCCGACCTACTAAGTCGCAAATGTGCCCTTCCCCGGATTCCAAGGGACGACTATGACGCTATCATGGAAACCAAGTTTTTTGACCTCCATATGGAGACACTCTCAACCGGGGACATAATAAAGGTCCCTAATAATTGGATTCCCATGTGTGCATGGTTTAGAGATGAGGCGTTCTTATCCGCCTGTGGGCTTAGCACGATGTTTCCAAAGCGTATGTTTGATATACATCCGGTTTAATTCCGCTTGTACTATTGTTAGCCAATTATGATTTTGCACTAATCATGTGTTCATTATTTTTGCAGAAGAAGCTTTAAACATGGTGGCTGATGAGAAGACCCCCAAGCGGTCCTCTGCACAAATCCGGAGGGACCTGGCGGAGGCTAAGGCCGCCAAGCTGAAGGCTAAGGTAAAGAACTGTCTAACTCCTTGAACTATTTTTTCCAACAGACATTGCCGGTTGTATATTTAATACTTCGTTAATTGCAGGGTGGAGAGGCACCTAGGTCCTTTACTAAGAACCTAGCCAAACGGTGATGGGATGAGACCGCTTCCACCCAAACCAAGCCTGCAAAATCCACCAAAGCGGCTTCAGGTAAGATGGGCCCCGAAGGCTCTTCTGAGAGGAACCGTCTCCGCATCGGGGGGAGAACTGTCACCATCGGAGAATTTGGAGTGGGCTTTGATATGGTCCCATCCGGCCTCTCTGCGCCTGGGGGTGGTGCAATCCTCCAAGCTTCTGAAGGTAAATACAATCCCTTCGAATCTCAGCCTGAGCTGGAATGGCCGTTGCGAGTGAAATCTCACTCTCAACATATTTCTTCGTCCGACAGCAGGCATCAAGCTGGTGCCGCCTATATAGCTCACTCACCCCCTTCACATATACTGCAGATCAATCCCCCCGATAGCCGGACGTCCAGGCGCATGCCCGGTCCATGCTGGCTGCCGTTCCCAAGAAGGAGAAGGATGCCATCGCGGGCATTGAGACGTTCAATTTTGAACGTATCACTACACTCCTGTCTGAGGTATACCTAATTCCCCTTTTCTGGAGCTAAGTATAATATATCCTGCATGAATGACACCGTTTGTGTCTACAGGCCATGCTCAGGGTTGATGGACTCAAACGACCATATGCCCGGAAGAGGGAGGAGGTAAAGAGAGCCACTAGATTATCTAGGGATTCTCAAGATGTTGCTGAATATCAATGTACAATTAATGAACTTGAAACTAAAGCCGAATTGATGCAACAGGCGGATCAGATCAAGGGTCTTCAAAAAGCCCTGGATGAGGCTAAGGAGAAGGCCAACACGGCTGACACCAACCTCAAGAAGGCGGAGGAAGACCTCAAGGCCTTGCAGGGTGCCTCCCAGGAGAATGTAAAGCTCAAGGCGGAGGTTGAGAGGCTGAAGAAGGATGCGGAGTGAGTCCAAATGAATATCAAGGCAACAATCGAGGTGGAGCAGGACCGCCTGATTGCTGAAAATGAAGCGGACTCCGACGCTCTGATGAAGATCGCCTGGGAAGCTCTCTACCCCAACAAGAACTATGGTTTGTGGGCTCTGGCTTTTCAATATCTGAAAATGTAGTGTATTTGAGAGAGAAAGGGGAGCCGGAGCTCGAGTCCTTCGAGGCCTGGGCAAACGCTGAGCTTGAGGAACCTGCCAAGGAGCTCCCTGAAGAAGGAGAGGCCATTGAGCTTCAATTTGATGGGGAGAATCCCAAAGAGGAGAACCAGGCGGCCCAGCCTTGACTTTTCTGCGGCAGTATGCCAAATTTTTGCTTTTCCGGCCTATGTGCCGAGTATTTTTGTAGTTTTACCGACTGAGGGGTCGGGTAACGATTATACTTTCTCTTATCCCGGATGTATATCCGGTTAACAATATTATCCGGTTTTAACCGATTTTGGAATGAAATTTGCCGATTGAGTCGGTTTAATGAATTTGCTATTATGTTTCAATTTTTGAATTTTTGCCCCACTTTTTAAAGCATGCGGCAATTCAGATGGTATACCGGCTACTCTTGCCCCTTGCAGCTGTGTGGTTGGTTTCGGTATTTCTTTGATTGATTGACTTTGGAATGCTTGATACTTTAAAGAGTATGAAATATTCCCAAGTCAATCAATCACAGTAGTGATTGCCCCAAACCAAGTACACAGCCGTCAAAAACAGCCGTTTTACCCAACCGGATATTCGAATATAACTTCTTTGTAAGCCAGACGAGAAATTGCCGCATGATAGTTAATGGAGCAAGGAACATATTGTCCGCCTGCCTGATGGGCCCAGACAGCTTAAAGGCCGTCTGGGATACCTGCAATCCATTGCACCTGGTTCCTCTGCCCCATTGGGGTGACTAGTATAATTTTGTTGAACAGCCTAACAGAGAACTTCGGTAATTAACCGGCTGATGTCACTTGACATCCGATGCTTAATCATTCTTTTAGACTGTTTTGGTCAGACAGCTATGAGTTGACCAATTTGGTCGTTCAATCTTTGCTGTCTGCATATGCTGGTAGAGCAAACGATAGAATGCCCTCTGCGACGATAACACCCGGAGGGGCGTCGCTAGACGCCATACTCAAATAGGAGCAGACGAATTTATAAAATAAGTTGCATCTAGCCATTGGCCTTGGTTTAAATATCATTTTAGCCACCAAGTCTTTTAACTTAGCTTAGTTTAATTCATTATCGGGGTCGTCTGTGCATTACACTGACGATGGTCCACCAATTTTAAATATTAGGTTATCCGCTAAGTTTTTAACCTAGCTTATTTATTCAATAGACCGTCTGTGTTTTCAACAGGCGGTAGTATATTGTTGCGCATGTATATATACAAAGCAATTAATATTGAAAACAAAAAGCAACTTTGCATTGATAGGATTTTTATTTACAAAAATTTACATGTCTTAGAAGTAGTACTTTTTCAAGTTATCTACATTCCAAGTTCTAGGCAGCTGCCTGCCGTCTGGAGTTTACAGGCGGTAGGTGCCGTTTCTTACTTCCTCATAGATCCGGTAGGGGCCTTCCCAATTAGAAGTTAGCTTTCCTTGCTCATTGGCCCTACCAGTTGCCTCTATCTTTTGTAACACAAAGTCCCCACCTTTTAAGGGCCGTTTGTGCACTCTCTTGTTATAGGCACGGGTCATTCTCAGACGGTAAATCTCATGACTCAAGGCGGCATTGCCCCTGCGCTCCGGGAGTAAGTCCAATGCTAGCTGCATGGCCTCCCAGTTTGTCTCTTCATCGTATAGCATGACTCGTAGAGTCGGCTCATAATGCTCGATAGGCAAGACGGCTTCAGCACCGTAAACCATGAGAAATGGGGTTTCACCGGTTGCCCCCTTTTTAGTTATCCGGATGGCCCATAGGACATGAATCAACTCTTCAGCCCATAAACCACTAGCTCTTTCAATTTCTTTTTGATACCGTCTAAGATGAGTTTGTTGAAGGCTTCAACTTGGCCGTTTGCTTGGGGTCGGCCGACTGATGCAAAACAATGTGAGATCCCTTGATCTCCCAACCAAGTTTTAAACTGAGGCGTCTCAAATTGAGGCCCATTATCAAATACCATAGACATAGGTACCCCGAACCGGGTGATAATGTTCTTCCAGATGAAGGAGATGACATCTTTTGTCTTGATGCCTTTTACCGCCTCTACTTCCACCCAATTAGTGAAATAATCCACAGCCACAAGAATATAGCGCTTTCCACCTGGTGCAGGCGTATACGGACCTAGAATGTCCATGCCCCATTTAGCAAACGGGACTGGGCTGTGGATTGCCGTCAGGTCAGTAGCCGGCCGATGGATTAGCTTGCCAAATCTTTAACGCTTATCACATTTCCTAACAAATTCCATGGAATCTGACTCGAGAGTGGGCCAGAAGTAATGCCGCCTGGCCCTGACGGCTAAGGATCTGCCGCCTGCAAGATAGGCGCAGTATCCCGCATGCAACTCTTCGAGAACTTCTTTCCCCTTTTCCGGGGTAACACACTTCAATAGAGGCTTCAGAAACCCCACCTTGAAGAGTTCTCCTTCTCTCATCTCGAAGTTTGCTGCACGCTTCTTCAGCACGGCTGCCTCCTGAGGTGAATTAGGGAGCGTGTCGTATGTCAGATACGCCCGAATGCCATCCATCCAAGTAGAACTTCGGTCCAGCACTTCCCAGAGTCCGACTGATGGCTAGACGAGTAGAGGTCGGTGGCTTGAATAAAGCTCTCCGCCTCTATCAACGCCTCTTGGAGGGTGAAAACCCTCTTTCGGACAAGGTCGAACTTAAAGGTTGACCTGTCCTTCAGACCCTTGAAGAAGTCTGTATAGACTACCTTGTCAGACAGCCCCTGTATTTGAATCCTCACCAGGTTGAACTGCTTGACATAGGAGCGAAGGCCTTCTCTATCTCCCTGCCGGATGGTACTCAAGTAAAGACTTGTTTTCTTGGCAGGGATGTTCATTGAGAAGTTCGAGGCAAACAGGAAGGCAAGCTTCCTGAAGCTGTCGATACATCCGTCTGGCAAGTTGCCAAACCATTGTTGGGCAATGCCCTTCAATGTAGCCGGGAAGCACCGGCACCGCATAGCATCCTCTAGCCCCTGCATGTGCATGAGGTTAGAGTAGGCCATGAGGTGGTCCTTAGGGTTGGTGGTACCATCATAAGCACCAACCAACACATTCTTAACCTTGGTCGGCTGTGCCGCCTCGGTTATCTCCTTGGTGAATGCAGAAGTCTGTTCACCAAGTTTGAGCAGACGGAGCTGCCAATCCAAAGTTTGGACGTTATATGCCGCCTGACCCCCAAAGAGGGCCAGCTGCATGAAGTGAGGAGAATACGGACCGTAGACCATACGGGGTACATACGGTGCATTCCCAATCATTTGAGGGCCAGAGTGGACGGTATTACCGCCTGTATGGCTCTCATGCAAGGATTGAATGTTCCCTGCAGATGTTTTTTTGAAGCTGTCTGGAAAGCTCGAAGTAGAGGCTGACTTAGACAGCTACTGACCTCTCCTGCGCTCGATGATTTGCCGAGCGTTAGGGATAGATTTTTTGCTACCCACCGGTTGATTCTCCCGGCGGGGGCTTCTTGGATCCTTCTAGGGCAGAAAGATCTTGGACCAGTCAAGGTTTGCGGCTGCCTTGTCCTTTGGATGTGGAGTCGGCTGCCTGTCCCTGACTGGCTTCTTCCTCGCAGTTCGAGGAGACTTCTTGGCCGACTGACTCTTGCTAGAGACAGTCGTTTTCTTTTTGATCAGGTCCTTGATCTCACCCTTGAAACTCATGATGAATTTCACGAGCTCGTCCCTGATGACTGAAGCTTAACCTCTTGCCGACTGGGTTTCCCCTTCCGGCTGACCAGGGGGCCTACTGGTACCCGCTTGGCTTTCACCTCGTTCCAGAGTGTCTCTGGGACGGATACGCTTAGTGATGAGAGAGCCATCCTTGGCAATGTATGTCTCGACCTAAGGATCATCATCCTCATTGTCTGTAAAGACCTCCGGCTGGTTAGCCTTGGGGTTAGGAAACGGTACAGACTCTTGAACCATCCTTGAGGTACTCTCTCCACAGACGGAGCCAAATGTTTTGGGTGTTTTTGTCCCTCGGGAGAGTTATAGCCCGAGGACTGATCCGACTGCGCCTATACCTGCAAAACAACGGAGACTCCGAGTGGTAGAAGCTCCGCCTCCGACGATCAAGTTAGTACTTGAATGTGGGTAGGAGAAGGTGCGGAAAATGAAAAGTGAGATCTTCTCGGATTCCGAGATCAGGTGCTTCTCTGATGTAAGAGAATGTAGGGTCTGCTGTAATAATTAATTCATGTCCCGAAAATGGGGGAATCTCCCTATTTATAGGGTCATGGGGAAACGTGCCCCTGATTAGGTCACTCTGACCTAGCTCTGCTGGGTTATGCCGTACTACGGCTTTCTTGGGATTTGGGCCCTTGAAGGCCGCTTTTTTCTCCCAAGCTCTAGGAGGGACACGTGTCAAATGGAGACTGGTCCAATTGGGACCAACCAGAGTATGACACGTGTCAGGACTTGATTGGCCCACGTGGCATGGGTAAAATTACCCAAAACATCAAGGATATAAAAATTATACATAGAAGACAATTTTTTTTGCATTCTCATAAGTGTCACTCTAGATTTTCTTAATTAAGTATAGTGACCTTTCTTTGATTTTTTTGGCTAACCATTAGTTTTAAACTAAACAAACCAACTAACCCCCATTCCTAGCCACCAAACCTACCACCATCACTAATGCCAGGCACCAAACCCACCACCATCACTGCCGCCAGCCGCACCACACATGCCGTTAGCCACTGCCCCCTCCCTAGCGTTACACCACCGCAAGCCCAAACCCAAACCTACCCACTACCAGCCCGACCCAATTTTACCAGTTCACTCACGAAAACCACCCCTTTTTTCCTCAGCCACCAATTGAAACTCAAACCCTAGCCACCAATGTTTGAAACCCGAAACCCTAGCCGCCACCTTCGAATCCCTAACCCAGCCATCTTTTGAGATCGAAACCCTAGCCACCACCCTCTAAACTAGCCCTCGAAACCCTAACCTAATTACCGGCATACAAAACTGAAATCCTAGATCGAAACCCTAAGAGGGTTTAATTTAGGGAGGTTTAGGGTTAGGAGGTGGCATTCTTATTGGGCGAAAGGGAGGGGGGATCGAGTCGGGGTGGTTGACAAAGGAGGTGGGCCGTTTTGTGGTGGTGGACAAGAAAAGTGGGTCATTTCATGGTGGGATGTCGGGATAGGAAATGAGGGGGTGGGGCCATGGGGGTGTCGTGGGTGAGAGGTAGGGTCGCCGGCGTAGGGGGGCCTGGGCACCGACAGTTGGCGGAAGAAGGGGTGGTGGTTGGGTGGTGGTTAATTAGTTTAATAAAACTAAGGTTAGCAATTAATCAATAAAAATTAGCCATAAAAGAAAAAAAAAAAAAGAACACTATACTTAATTATGTAGAAGTAGAGTGCCACTTAAGCGAATGCAAGAAAACATTATCTTCCATGTAGCATTTTAATATCCTTGAGGCCACCATATAGAACTTCCTAAATTTTAATTAAATTATTACTAATAATTAATTTATCATAATTAATTTATCAGTTTAATAATTAAAATAATAGTATGATAATAATTGATAAAATGATAGAATTTATAGTAATGATAAAATGATAGTAATTTATCATAATCATTTTATTATAATAGTATGATAAAATTTTATTAGTATCATTTATCATACTCATAATTAATTTATCATAAATTAATTATTATAAAATGATAAAATTTATTAAATTAAAATTGTATTGTACTATGATAAAATAGCTCGTAATTATTAGTACCATTTCGGAATGATAAAATGATAAAAATAGATTGTAATCAAAATTAAATTAAAATAGATCGTAATAATTAGTACCATTGCAACGCATGTAGCTTTTCCCAACTCACAAATTATACCCAGTTTTGCTGGAAAAAAAATATATAAACCCTCATGAAACCTACTTTTTGTCTTAAATATCTCGTTTTTAAGTACTCCAATATCCTCCACCATATTGCCAGCTTGTTAGTCATCTTCATCTTGCATTGGTAATCTACGACCTTTTTCTTATTTTGATTTTATTATTTTTCTTGATATTATATTTCGCAGACTTAATACTTCGTACTATACATATCAATGTGTCACATACATTAATGCTTTTTGTCGTGTGCGAGTGTTAAGTTAACGAAATTATAAGTTATTTATTTGAATTTATAATTTAATTTATACACATAAGATATTGGAATTTTATCGAAAATAAATCTCTAAACCAACAATTTTATCCTAAAACTATATTCAAATTTTATTGAAAATAAAAACTCTAAACTAACTTTTTTATCTTACAAAATCTATCTAAACCTATCCATCAATTTTATCCTATATGTGATACTAATTTAAAAGGTAATTTAAAATGAGATCCATTTAAGATTATTTAAATCTTATATTCATATATCAATCTCCTAATTAGCTTCCATATGGGCAGTCATATTACCAGCCTGCCAAACATGAGTATAACTAAAGACAACAAAGACAACTTATCCTAGATATATCATCCAATAACATGAAAATAGGTGCAACGACTCCAAACTAATTTCTTTTAATTACTCTAGCCATGCTACTTGCATGCGTTACTTTGAAGAGCTATCAAATAGCCCAAACTCTTTTCCAAAACCACCCACAACTAACTTTATGAGCGGTGAACTATTTTTTAATCTTACAAGTATGACTATCAAGTGATTAATATTCCATGAGTAAATTTTTTGAATAACATAGATATTTTTCTACAATGTATGTTGCACTCATCCTAAATCAAAAGGAATTTATACCCTTGCTCATCCTAAAAGGAATATAACACTGTCTGTATCAATTATATGTTTAAAAATTTGGCATACAGACTAAAAAAAAATTTATCTTATTCAATAAACAACCCGAGCATTGTCCGGAGCACAAAACTAGTAACTAATATATAAAGCTAAGCTTTTAGCCCAGGCTACAAGATACCAGCACTTGGAATTCCAATTTTTCGCCGAGTATCGCGCCATGTAGGCGACAACTAATTATTAATATGATAGGTAAAAAATAACAAATTAAAAGAATAAAATTAAAAAGTTAGAAAAATTGATTTCACCTTCAGGATTATACCTTCACACCTTAGTATAAAAAAAAAGGTGAAACTTTCAAATCTTGTTTTGGACTTTAAATAACTTGAATAGGATTAGAAATAAAGCTAAGAACAATAGAAATTTTACGCCAAATCTTTACGTCTAAGTCTTTAAGTCATATGGGATTGAAAAATTAGTTGTCGGGATGTCAAATTAGCCTCCTCAAAAACCGGAAAATAGGGTAGCATTTAAAAGTATAAAATCATGTGGAGATATAATTTCAAAAGAAGATAGAATTTAGAAAACGTGTTGTGCGGCACAACGGTTCTGCGGTTTTTGTTGTTATCATAACTTTTATTCTTGAACTCAAAATAAGATAAATAATACTTCCTCTATTTTTTTAGTTGACACAATTTGACTTTTACACTACTCACTAACTACACTTTGACTAGCTTTTGTTACTCATAGCTATGATAAAACATAGTCCAGTGAGATCTTGTGTGAATCGTCTCAATGTATATTTTATTAAAATCCACTTCTTATAATTTTAGAATGTCGGGATTTAGAGATATTAAGCGTTAAAGTAGTGCATTGGCAAGCATGAAAAGAAAAAGGTGTCAACTTAAAAAAAACAAAGGTAGTATATCTTTGGAAAGCTCTGAAAGTCTACTTTCCAACCCAATTGGAATCAGATTGATATATTTTGTATAATTTAATATATGGCCGAAAAAGTGAAACGATATCAGTTTTGGATAGAGTTTAGTATTTTGATCATATTTTTTTCGTTTCAAATCAGAATTGAATTATAATATATCATTGGAAAGCTTATTTTAAAGGCTGTCTAATCAATTAAGATTTGGATAAAAATTATGAGGCACAAAATTAGATTTGCTTTGTTTAGGGCAGCAATTACGAAAAGAGGAAATTGAGTGAAGGTTTATGGAATTTGGGCTAAGAAATGGTTTGGGTTATTGAAATGGCTTAAAAATAATAGTGGGCTAGAACAAAAAGTTTATTTAAGTAATTCTTAGATCCATCACGTAAACTGGACCAAATAGACAATGAAGGTTGTTTGGTCTTCGAGTTTTAGTCCAGGAGACATTTTTAGGTGTCTACATGTGATCACTAATTCTTCAAGAATTAAATTGGAACGTTTGATTGCTTGAATGATTCATGTTGGTTGATTGTTTTATTGATTAAGAGTCATCACCAAGTATAAAATATGTAGGTAATGTAATTCAGAGGTTACACACAAAATCTTTGAGAACGTATATACATTGAGTATGAACATATGGAGGGAATTATGCGACTTTATATTTGACCATAAATTTTACTGGGGGTACAAGATGTTGTACTTTCCTTTGATTATGCGTAGGAATTCTGCCACTTTCGAGTGATTTATTTATAATGGCACGACTAGCTCCCGTGTTAGTACCCTTTTAATGGGGCAGGTTTGGGGAAAACCCGTTCAATGCGTAATTGATATGTCTATTTTATATAGTATTTTACCCCTGTCCCTTGGTCATAATTGGTAGTGTTTTTGGCTCTTTAGAGCCACTTTTATTACTAATTTGTGTTTTCTAGTGTTTTCGTAGTTTTGGTTGAGTTTTGTAGGGATTTGCACTTTTGGAGCATTTTCCCGGGACTTTATGGAGCAACTACGAGCATTGGAGGAGCACGACCAGTTTTCGTAGCCCAGGGCCGGTTAGAGTCATCAAACCGGTGATTAAGGGCTCGACATATGAGATACCGAGGCATTTGGACCGAGTATTCAAGACCCAAAGAGGAAATCCGGATTGGGCCGAAGAATCGCAGCCCAATCAAAGTCCAAGATAGCCCTAGCCCAAGTGGCCTTGCCCGGCCAAGTATGGTCCCGCCCGAAGGCGCACCCGGCCGGCCGGGGCGGAAGAAGAACGAAGCATTGTTTCGCCCGAGTTCGCGCCCGGCGGGGCGCGAGAGAAGTCTCATGATAGCCAAGGCGGGCCTGATCGGGCGGTGTGGCGGCCGACCGGGCACATGTCCCTGATGGAGATTTAGAGCGTCGTTTAGTTTGTTTTAGTTTAGGATTAACTTGCTTAATATAAATATGATTTCGTTAAGCAAGTTTAGCATCTCTTTTTATCTTTTTTTACCTCTTCTCTTAGACTTTCTCTCTACTTAGCTTTATTTTCTCTCTCTACAACTCTATACTTTGTTCTTGATTCAACTCATTATTTACGTTAATTTCGGTAACGATTTCTTCTTTATTAATTTCAGTAGTTTTATTTCTTTTATTCATCATGTCTCCTTTAATTGCTTTGTTTAGTTTAGATTTAATTATGCGTGAGTAGTTTTCTTTCTGGGGTTATGGGGATCCCTAAATAATATGAAGGGGTAATTTATTGTTGTTGATTATCAATGCTTGATTAATTTCCTATTGATTGATTTAATGCTATGCAACTAGATTTGCGCAGATCTTTTATGAATGAGTTTAGCAATATTAATTCGAGATTCGAGAGATGAGAATTGATATTTAGGCTTATTTTCAATAGGCAGATTAATTTATAAATGGTTAGGTCGAGATTCAAGAGATGAGATTTAATACCGGTAGATTAATTCTGTGATTGTAATACGTAGCGAAAGCCCTTTATGATCTGATTAATTGATGCATTGATGATTGATTATTATGTTTTACCCTGGAATGTTATTTATTGGTGAACCTATGCCCTAGGTCTTTTATTCATTGATTTTCTCTATTCTTATTCTTCCCTACTTTTACTCTCCGTAGTTTAGGTTCCTTTCACTACAATAATAATTTGTTACTTAATAATTTGGATTGCTTTAATTAATTAGGAATAGAAAGACCAGTTTCCCTGTGTATTCGACCCTACTTCTTTATCTGCATTAGTTAGAGGATTTAGGAATTACTTTTAATTGGGTGATACGACTTTAGCCTATCAAAATTTGGCGCCATTGCCGGGGAAACAGTTTTATTTTTATTTCTATTTATTTTTGTAGTCTAGATTATTTTCCTTCGTCCCAGAGAACGTGAGTTCTTTGGGACATTTCTCATATTTGTCGTCTAGTTCTTTGTTTATGCCCAGGTTTTCCAGATTTGGTTATATTCCATTTGATCTTGAGATCAAGCGCTCTTTCCATAGACAAAAGAATCTTTACAGGTAAATCCTGGCGGGTTCTGGGGATAACGATAATCACAGAGACCCTCCAACTGATTCTAGTGATTCAGAAGTTTCTTCAGATTCAGAATCAGAGATGACAGCACCTAAGAAGCTCAGCGATTATTCGCAGCCGTCCCTGACGGATTTTCCACACCTTACTCCCACTCCGGCTCTTGATGGAGTGCAATTCGAGATTAAACCCCAATTTATCACGATGATAGAAAGGAAGCAATTCAGTGGAGCTAAGGGTGAAGACCCAAATCTTCATGTTGTAGACTATTGTCAATATTGCAATACTATCAGGCAAGCTGGGGTCACACAGGACCAAATCAGGGAGATTCTTTTTCCTTTTTCTTTATGTGGAGAAGCTAAATTACGGTATAATGGATTGAATAGAACTACACTTGGTATAACTAATTGGGAAACTCTTGTTTTGAATTTCTATAATAAATATTATCCTGCAGAGAGGACAACTTTGCTAAGGAGCGCAATTCAAAACTTTGCCCAAGAGCTAGATGAAACTTTATATGAGGCTTGGGAAAGATTCAAGGATCTACAGAGAGAGTGTCCCCACCATAATTTAGCACAGTGGCAGTTGATCCAAGCCTTTTATAATGGGATTGGAAATTCATCTAGAACAATATTAGATTCTGCAGCTAGTGGGAGGTTTATGAACCTTAATGTTGATGATGCAGGTCAAGTTATCGAAGATATGGCAATCCACAATTCCCAATATAGGAATCCTAGAGGCTTTGCTAACAAAAGGGAACATAGTGTTGACTCTGTATCCTTTTTGCAAGCTCAATTAACCTCTATTTGTCAGAAATTAGATAATCTTAGCACTACAAATATAGCTAATGTTTCAGCAATTAATAATAATTCTAATGAGCCTTTCTGTGAAAATTGTGGAATTGTAGGTCATTGGAAACGAGATTGCAGGAGTTCCGTGGAGCAAGTTAATGCCTTTCAAGCTTATAGGCAGAATGACCCATACTCCAACACCTATAATCCTGGGTTCCGGAACCATCCATATCTCTCCTATCGGAGCACCAATGCTCAAAACCCACCACCTCCACAACAATCACAAGCACCCCAACAACCACAAGCACCACAACAACCATAGCAGAAATATTACCATCCCAATGCTGGCTAGAAAAACCAACCACAACAACCCTCCTCATCTTCTGACCCTACTTTGACAGAAATTAGAGCGATGCTAGCTAGTATGTAAAAGCACATGGAGACTAGAGACGCACAAATTGATTCGATCATAGCCCACAATAAAATTGTAGACAATCAAATTGCGCAGCTTTCCACTACTCTACAAGCTCGTCAACAGGGAGCCCTACCATCGCAGCCAACCAGGCTTACAGATCAAGCTTTTGCAATTACTCTGAGGAGTGGTTCGCACTATGATGGGCCCCCTATGCCCAGAGATGATGAACCTGTTTTAATGAATAATGCTAATCTTGATTCTGTTAAACCAAACAATGTTGCTAATTGCCTAGAAGGGCTCAAGAGTAGTACTAATATTTCTGATAATACATTGCAGGGTACAACTTCAGGGAAGGTAGCAGCTCCAGATAAGAGCAGTAATGCTCCAAAGCTAGTTATCAAACTTCCATTCCCCAATTGACATTTAAAAACAAATTTGGATAAGCAGTTTGGTAAGTTCCTGGAGATGGTGAAAGATTTGCAAGTAACGGTTCCTTTTACAGAACTAATTACACAAATTCCTGCATATGCTAAATTCATGAAGGAAATATTGACTAGAAAAAGGTCTATTAGTGAGGTAGAGACAGTCGCTTTTACTGCAGAATGTAGTGCCGTACTACAAAATAAATCTCCACCTAAACTAAAAGATCCGGGTAGTTTTTCTATCCCTTATCATATTGGCAATCTGATGATTGATAATGCATTATGTGATTTGGGAGCTAACGTTAGTGTCATGCCATTGTCTATGTGTTCCAAGCTAAATATGGGTAAATTAAAAGCTACTAATATTACTCTACAAATGGCCGACCGTTCTTTTAAATACCCCTTAGGTGTTTTAGAGGATGTTCCTGTTAGAGTAGGTAAATTTTATATACCTGTTGATTTTGTTGTCCTTGATATGGCTAAGGATTTGCAAACTCCAATTATTTTGGGTAGACCATTCCTTAACACTGCAGGAGCAATTATAGATGTGAAATGTGGTAAACTGACACTATTAGTAGGAGATGATAAAATTATTTTTAATTTGAATAATACCCCTAAAAGCCCCATGATAGAGGAGAAGTGCTTTAGTGTTAATGTGGTTGATAATTGTTCTAATAAGCCCCAAGCTCTTGTAAAAGATCACTTGGAGGAGGTATCTTGTGTTGCATCTTCTACAGATGGAATAGACAAATGGCAAAAAGAAGTCGATGCAATAGAAAGAGCCCTTTACTGTGTGGGTCTTGGCTTTGAAGATGAGAAGGTGGAGACAGGTAAGCAAGCAGCGGAAACTGAGCCTATAGTGAGAGTTCCACCGGATCGAGTTGCAATTGCTCAATCTAATGACAACTTGAGGCAACCAAAAGTCAAAAAGGGGTCCCTTGTGAGCAGTAGCAAGGAACCACCCGTTCACGCCAAGGAGGATCCACCCGATAAGGTGAATTGGCGTCCCACAGGGCATGTCAAGAAGCCGAGTCGTGGTCTAAAAATCGCTTGACCGAGTGAGGAACCACCCGACCAGACGGTAGGCCAAGGATCTTAAATTCTCAACTTGTGGTAAGAGGGTCGTGTGGGACCTCGATAAACCAGCGCTTTACGGGAGGCAACCCGTATTTTTCTTGTTTTTTTTTAGTCTAGATTTCTTTCTTTCTTTTGTGAGAGGAGAGAAGAGGAAGCTTAATGAGTTTATTGAGTTTTTGTATAGGTTTGAAGGGAAAAAGTTAGCCAAATTTGGAGAAAAGAGAAAGCAATTCTCGTATTCACTGTGCTCTCTCGGGCCCGACCGGGCGAAGCTTCGCTCGATCGGGCGCGAGAGTGAAGTAGAAAAATCACCAATTTTCGCCCGACCGGGCGAAGGCGTGCTCGACCGGGCGCAAGATTTGACGAGTACGGAACTATTTTCTCACCCGATCGGGCGAGGGGCGCCAAACTAGGCCCGAGAGTTGAAGAAGAATTTGAGATTAAATCGCCTGATCGGGCGAGAGGGTGCCCGACCGGGCACGAGCAGCCGACCTGTGTTTCCCCTCTTCTTTCTTCTTTCTTCTTCTTCCTCCTTCTTTCTTTTCTCATTTTTTCCTCTTTCCTCCATTGTTTCTCTCTCTAAAAATTCAATTTTCTCTACCTTATCTCTAAGATTTCTCCTCCTTTTCTCACCCAAATTCAAAAATAATTACATATTCTTACTCCTCTCTTCATCCTCTTCAATTCTATACCAAAATTTCCCAATTCCAATCAAATCATTTTCATACCCATTTTACCCAATGGCATCAAAGAGGGCAAGATCAATTCTCGGGGGAAGTTCGAGTTCAAGCCAACAGCATGATCCGGATTTGCAGCTTCCACAATGGCCAATCATCCGAATCACCACTCAAACACAAAAGGAACAGCTCGAAAAGCTCTATGAGCGCGAGGTAATCCCTTCACGGTGGTTACACCGCCCTACCCTCGAGTCTTTAGGCTTATTTGACTATGTTAGACGATTCATGAACGATATAGGAATAAGAAAATTTGTTGATATGCACTATCCTACGTATCGTGAATTGACATGTGAATTTCTTTCCTCTTTAAATGTTGTAAATAGTAAAAATGGACCGAATTTGATTTTTAGGTTGAACAATAGGAATTTTAGTTTAACTTATGTTGAATTCTATAAATTATTTGATTTGGAATCTGAATTACCTCACCATTGGCATGCTGATTATAAAATGGATGATGTTTACCGTGTTTTGACCGGTTTGCCGACCCCTAACGCCCAACATGCTAGTGCCAGACCTATCCATCACCCCGTTCCTAAATTATGGCAAAGATTTTCAGGTGTTTGCTTTTTAGGTAGGAACGAACCACATAACGCCCAAACCAACGAACTTGCTGTAATTGGACATTATGTATTTGGGTATGGTAAACTAAACATGGGTAGATATATTATCCACCACCTTAATAGACATGCCACGGCCAGTAACACGACTAGTACCCCTATTAGGTTAGGAGGCCTAGTTACTAGGATAGCAGTAAAGAAGGTCGGGTTTGTTGAGAGTAGGCCCCACGGTCTCACTAACTGTGGGCCGGACACTTATATGAACCTTAGGCACCTTGAGGACTTGGGTTGGGTAAGATTGGATGGCCAACAAATCCCCCACTGGTGTGTTAGGTTAGCACCTGAGCAACCCTTGCCTATCTTTTCCCTGCCTAACCCTGACTTGACTGCTTTTCCCCCTGGGCAAGACTCTTACACATATGAAATGCTAGTTGCCCACGCCCGGGGGATTGCACAGCCAATTCCACCACCCCAGCCTGATCCCGTGGTAGCACCACCACGCATGCCTCACATGCCCCCACCTCCTCCTAGGACCGACTTTGAGACAGTTTGGGACCTATAGAGTATAGGTCAGGCCTTAGGACATATAGAGCATTCACAGGGTGACCTTAGGAGGATGGTTGGCTCCCTCGACCAGCGATTAGGGTACCTTGAGAGAAACCAGGGTAGATCCCTGTACCCCATGGACGATGATTATGCTCGTCGGGGTAATAATCCCGACGATGCTATTTACCCTAATTGGTTTCAGCTCCCACCCCAGGGATACAATAGAGATCCCACCTCCCGTGGTATTTACACTGATTATTCGTCTTTCCACGGGTACGGCCAGGACATACCTTTTGGAGGACCGGCAGGGGGGTTTTCAGCCTAACTATTTTGGTGGTAGCTTTTCTAGTGCAGATGGTGCAGGTGGCAGTGGTGGAGGATTCGGCTCCATGGATGAGAATGATGAAGATTAGCCATGCTGGGCTAGTTCCCGAGCCAATGAGGACATTGTCTGATCTTGGCTTGGGGGAGATTTTTGGATTTGGTATCTTTCTTCTTCTCTTTCTTTTATTTTTGGTGTGTTTTAGTTTAGATTTATTGCTTTTTAGTTTAGTTTTATTGCTTTGATAAAAATGAAAAAATACAAAAAAAAAATTGAAAAATCAAAAATCCAAAAATACGTTCCAATGAATTGTAAATCATGCTTCCCTATGCCCTATACTTGAAAATTGTTTTGATTCTTGGTATATGATGATGAGCATTGTGGATAGGTTAGCCATGATTTGAAGTTTGATTGCTTGGATGCCTTAACATGCGTCAGTTTTTCCCAACTACTTGTGAATATAGTGCTTGACTAGTTGATTTGGTAAGGAATGTGTGATAGTTCCTGGTATGTCAATGAATTTGAGTATTGGTTTGCAACTTTGAGTAATGTTTGTATAACTCATTACTATGCACATTGAGGAGGACGAAGGCATTTGTTCTTTTAGGTGACCTTCAGATGATTGTAGATACATTTGTTCCCTTCTTGCTACCCATGTTGTTGCCTTGACTTTTTATTGTCTATTTAGCCACATTACAAGCCTATTTTGCCTCATTGATTACTAGTCCCAAACTTGGCTTGGGGGAGCCATTAGTGAGTGAGGTGAGGGAGTTTTGTGGTGTGCATATTATTTGCACAATTTGGGTGGATATGAGGAGTTATTTGTTCTTGATTGTGGTTTATTTTTGATGATCTTGAATGTTGAATTTATTGAACAAAATAGAGCATGATAGAAGAAAAAAAAGTGAAGAAAAAGATAAGTGAACTTCAAAAGAAAAAACAAAGAGCAAAAGAAAAAAATTGTTTAATGTTCAAATGTTCTAGTTGAAGGTTGATCAAAAGAAAGGAAAAAAAATAAGATGATGAGTTTCAATGAAAAAATTCAAGTTTGGAAAATAAAGTTTGTTATTCACTCAATTTTACATTGTTATATTTTTGTGAGTGATATTGTAGGTGTTGGGATTTGTTTGATATGATTGGAGTTGTTTGGTGAATTTTTGGTGGAGTTGAGTTATGTTGGAGATGATTGGTCATTGTTTATTTTTGACCTTGGTTTTATTAGGATATGGCTCCCTTGAGTATGGCTTTACTCTCACATTTTTCCAATTATTTCCTACCCTTTACCTAAGCCTTACATTACAAGCTTTAAAGACATTCCGACCTTTGTGCATAGAGTTGTGTGAATGTGAAATTAGTTGTTTATCAATGCAAAGAATGACTTGACATATTTCGAGTCGACTATTTAGGTTGAGTGTATGTTTTCTTAAACACACGAGAGTGTGAGTTGGGAGGGCATTGTTCACATTAAAGGGGTTGGGATGGAGAGCGATCGACTACATCTTTTACTCGCCACATAAATGAGAGTTGAGTGTGTGAGCATTAGTCTTGAATTCTATATGCTCTTGTGGTTTGCTCTATTTGACAATTGTTAGGGAGGATGAGTGATTGGATGGATGAGATTGGTTGATGTTGATGCATGCTTGTCGGATTTGCCTTGAATTGGTTGTTCTTGATTTTGACTATTTGGGGTGAGGCATGTATTTATTTATTCATTGATGAGATCTTTGCTTAGGGACAAGCAAAGGTTTGGCTTGGGGGAGTTTGATATGTCTATTTTATAAAGTATTTTATCCCCGTCCCTTGGTCATAATTGGTAGTGTTTTTGGCTCTTTAGAGCCACTTTTATTACTAATTTGTGTTTTCGTAGTTTTGGTTGAGTTTTGCAGGGATTTGCACTTTTGGAGCATTTTCCCGGGACTTTATGGAGCGACTACGAGCATTGGAGGAGCACGACCAGTTTTCGTAGCCCAGGGCCGATTAGAGTCATCAAACCGATGATTAAGGGCTCGACATATGAGATATCGAGGCATTTGGACCGAGTATTCAAGACCCGAAGAGGAAATCCGGATTGGCCGAAGAATCGGAGCCCAATCGAAGTCCAAGATAGCCCAAGTGGCCTTGCACGGCCAAGTATGGTCTCGCCCGAGGGCGCGCCCGGCCGGGCGGGGCGGAAGAAGAACGAAGCATTGCTTCGCCCGAGTGCGCGCCCGGCAGTGCGCGAGAGAAGTCTCATGATAGCAAAAAAGCGGGCCCGATCGGGCGGTGTGGCGGCCGACCGGGCGCGTGTCCCTGATGGAGATTTAGAGCGTCGTTTAGTTTGTTTTAGTTTAGGATTAACTTGCTTAATATAAATACGATTTTGTTAAGCAAGTTTAGCATCTCTTTTTATCTCTTTTATCTCTTTTTACCTCTTCTCTTAGACTTTCTCTCTCTACTTAGCTTTATTTTCTCTCTCTACAACTCTATACTTTGTTCTTGATTCAACTCATTATTTATGTTAATTTCGATAAGGATTTCTTCTTTATTAATTTCAGTAATTTTATTTCTTTTATTCATCATGTCTCCTTTAATTGCTTTGTTTAGTTTAGATTTAATTATGCGTGAGTAGTTTTCTTTCTAGGGTTTATGGGGATCCATAAATAATATGAAGGGGTAATTTATTGTTGTTGATTATCAATGCTTGATTAATTTTCTATTGATTGATTTAATGCTATGCAACTAGATTTGCACAGATCTTTTATGTATGAGTTTAGCAATATTAATTCGAGATTCGAGATATGAGAATTGATATTTAGGCTTAGTTTCAACAGGCAGGTTAATTTATAAATGGTTAGGTCGAGATTCGAGAGATGAGATTTAATACCGATAGATTAATTCGGTGATTGTAATTGTAACACCCCCAAATCTCCCACTACGGAAATACCACCCCCAAATCTCCCACTACGGAAATACCGGTATAATACGTATAACTATACCGTAGAGATAGACTTAGGCGTATTACCGCCGCGTGATTACGCAAGGCTACTCAAACCTACTAAAATAACTCAATACTTTGCAGCGGAAACTTCAAAACTCTTCTTTATTTAACAATAGACCAAAAATAGTAACCATTGTCATGAGTACTCAAAGATAAATACAAGAACCAACATTTCCTAATCTAGGTGAAGCCATTCCCGGGACTCCAAATGCTCATTTATGACTTCACCTGAAATTAGTCAACACTGCTTACCATTAAGGTAAACAGGGCGAACCAAAACAAAACAAGAAATATGGATTAGCAAAATATGCTAAGTACGATAAGTGCAAGATAATTAAACTCAATTTATTAGCAAAAATGCTTTCGAAATCAATTCCATCCTTTCCAATGATTTAACCAATAATTCCAACTCAAAATTCCAAACCAATTTCAATAATCAATATCAATAATCAATTCAATAAACCAATTCCTCTTTAAAACCAATTCCTTTTAATCCAATTCCTTTAAAACCAATTCCTCACCCAAGTATACACACCCCCAAGCTAGTCTCCTTATATTACAAGGCTATTCTTGAGGAAAGACCCGTTCATACAAAGTCCAAGGCCTTATCAATAAACCAAATCCGCATAGTGGGATTACCAACATGCTTGTAAAGCATTAATAATAATAATAATTCAATAAATCCTCTTTAAATCCAATAATTCCAACTTTTAATAATAATAATTCAAACTCCCTTTTTATTTAAATCCACATGCTTTCAAAATCAAACCTTTTAAATATGAATAATAATTTTAATTATTTAAAACATGAAATAAAATCAATACTCCAATTTATTTATCAAAACCAATTTATTTAAACATGATTTTATTTCATAAATCATAATTCAATTCAATTTAATTCAATCATCATAAAATCATTCAAACATGCTTATTCAAACCCATCACCTTCAAGGTATCTAGCCACCTAACGTACCTTGATTTTCGCTTATCAAAACACACAAACGAAACCTCAAGAATCTTGATCGAACACACCCTACAAATAAATATAACCTTAATTAATATAAGGTTAACAAATAATCACAATAATTAAATTAAAAACCACCAACTATATGTACATGAACCTTTTTAAATTAATTTTAATAAACATCATTAAAAATCTGATTTTATATAATTAAAATTACTCATAATAATTTTTATAAATCCCCCATAATAATAATAATACTAATAATAATAATAATAATAATAATAATAATAATAATAATAATAATAATAATAATTGAATAAGAGAAGAGAAGAAGAAAAGATAAGAAACCAAGGAAAAGAGAAGAATTGGATTTGCGTTGGAAAGAATAGGCGGAACTTGCAGAGGTTGTAACACCTTTGATATAACTCCAAATTGGGTGATTCTTGAGCCTAACCTTAAGGATTTTTCGAGAGGAACAATCTTCTGTGAAACGTCAATACCCCAAAAACTGACCAGAATTGCCCGAAAATTGGCTTCAAAAATAAACGGGATGATTTGTGTAAAAAGAGGAGAAGAAAAGAAGAGAATTGGTGTGAAGAATGTGAGAGATATGGAGGGGTATTTATAGGCTAGCTCATGCAAGAATTATAGCAAGCGAATGTGGGAAGAATTATGGCAAGTAGGGTTTAAGGGATTACTTGGAGTTGTGAGTAAAAGAATTAAGGAAAGTTTGGATATTAAGGTGATTGTGTATAATTGAATATGGAATGTATGTATGTCATAAAAAATAATAAGGAAATTGGAATTACTTGGGGAATAATTACGAAGAATGAATGGACAAGAAAATATGATGATTATATATTAAAAAGATGGAGAAATAGAATCAAGGAAAATAAGAGATTTTTGGAGATAATTAAAAATACAATTTTACCAAATAAATTCCCCCAAAATAATTCAAAAGGGTCGAAAATATTGAGCTTACCATAGCTCAAATTTTCGGATTCCTCTAGATATATTTAGGAAGATTTTGCTCGGTTTTTAAGGAATAAATAATTGTATAAATAATATAGAATAAATAATTAATTAATTAATTACCAATTATTCACCAATAAATGACCAAGAAAAATCAGATTTTCCATACATGGAAAATCCGAAATCCCTAGCTAATTATTGGGATTTTCGGCCATCATAAATAATTAATAAAATATTATTTTGCTTTAATTAAAATATCCAAAATATGTAAAATAATCCGGTTTTTAAAATAAGATAAATGGATAATAAATCTTATCCAAAATAATGATTAGTTTTCAAAATACTTTTGGCGCCAAAATTCAAATACTATTTTGGCTCCAAACAATAACTTTACTAAAATACCCTTTTTATAACATAATTTCTAATTAATTAATTAGAAAATACGTATGAAAACACGGGGTATTACAGTAATATGTAGCGAAAGCCCTTTATGATCTGATTAATTGATGCATTTATGATTGATTATTATGTTTTACCCTGAAATGTTACTTATTGGTGAACCTATGCCCTAGGTCTTTTATTCATTGATTTTCTCTATTCTTATTCTTCCCTACTTTTACTCTCAGTAGTTTAGATTTCTTTCACCACAATAATAATTTGTTACTTAATAATTTGGATTGCTTTAATTAATTAGGAATAGATGACCAGTTTCCCTGTGGATTCGACCCTACTTCCCTATCTGCATTAGTTAGAGGATTTAGAAATTACTTTTGATTGGGTGATACGACTTTAGCCTGTCAGTAATCAAATTAAATAAATGATTAAATTGTCTTATGCTTTGTATTATTGGTTGTGTGCTAAACTCAGAGTTAAAGGTGAGTCGAATGATGTTAGGTTGTATGATGCACGTTAGTGTGTGTCGTTTTATTTTATGTACTCAATATTGCTGATTGTTATATTATATATTTCTATGCGTGTTTGGCCTTGTCTTTATATTGGCTCTACGACGACCATTATAAAGAGAAGATTTTCATTTGATACTGCATATTCATGTTGGGGTTTGAATGAAAAGCAAATCTTGTTCTAGTTTGTATAGAATAGGAATGGTTTATTTTCTTGATGATACTGATGTATTGTTTTAAGTATTGATTTGGTTTTGAAAAGGCCAACAATGGTTCCAAGTTGTAGGTTTGACTTCGTTTGTTTGGGATTGACTTTATGTTTGTTTGGTTTGACTACTGGACATTGTTTTTATTTTGAAAGGTTTTAAAAATATCTTTCGATGTATGTCTTTGATAAAATCCTTAGTCGTTATCAGGGTGGTGATAATGGCTTAGTTATTTCCTAATTCGTATTTTTAAAAAGGTAAAATAGGTTTTTCAAAAGAAGGAAATTTCTAGGGTGTTATAACGATTTTGAGATATTTTTTTAATAACTAAAACATATCTTTTAATATTAGAGAAATAGCAGGTGGGAATTAAGAGACTGGAGGAAGAAAATCTTTTCCGAAAAGTTGAGAAATAAATTAAAAGATAGAGAACGGTGGGTTCTCCACTTCTCCTACCCGTTTTCTTTTATGATAGTTAGAACGCTTGTCTCACCTGACATCTACCTATTCTATGTAGAACGGTGAAGTAATGCAACTGTTTAATTTCGTGTATTTCATTTTCCTAATTTTACAGTGGTTCCACATAATCATTAGATAATATCATAACCTTCGGAAAAAAACAAAAAACAATGATCTATACAAATTTTTGATTTATTATTATTAAATTCAATTTTTTTATTTATTATTAAATGTGAATTTAATAATAATAATTTATTTTTATAAAATTTACCTTTGTTTAAATACTTTGTGTAAGTGGGTTGTTTGACTCTCTAATTTTATCTATCCATTCAATTTTGTCGCTCTCCTTTTTTCTCAATAATAGTGTAGCACCCGTGCGATGCACAATTTATAATCTTATTTCATAAAAATTTAAAATTAAATATATAAGACTAATCATATGTTGAGCTCTCATATGTTTTTAATAATATCAAATAAACCACTTTAAATGAGACGTTACTTCAAAATAATTTATTTCTTATTCTTGTAAATATATTTTTTTAAAATATAATAAAATAATACAACATGACTTTTCCCCTCTACAACCTCTAAAAAGTAAACACACTTGAAGCTTAACATTTTATTTTTGAAAATGATTATTTTTATTTTCCTGTATAGAATGAATAACAGGTTTATCTCAAACTTATTTTATGTTATATCTCGCTCATGTATATCATTTATCCGTGTAGGATATAAATTTTGATATCCTACCCCATCACTCATTACCTTTTACGAAGTGATGCCCACCCCATCACCACATATATTGCACCCTTATATTTCTAAAATATTTACCTTAACCGTCCAAAAATAAATAATGTTCAGTAAAAATAATTTCAATTTAGTAATAAAATTTCTGTACAGTAAATCCGTTACTCTTTTAAGTGAACTCCCATTTTTCATTTGCCAAAAGTACCATTTATAAAAACAATTGTGTTGTACAAGATAGAGATATATTACAAGGGTAATATAGTAAATTAAAAAGAAAAAAAAAACTAGATATAATAAAATTGCAGCTACATTTTATCACTAAAATTATTTTATGGTTACAAAAATACCCTTTAATGAAAAGAAAAAAATGAAAAAAAAAAAAAAAAAAAAGTTACCTCTCACCTACTCATATATGTACGGTTTTGTTTTTTCAAAATAAACTATAATTAATTTTGTTCTTATCTTATATATTAGCATCAATTATCTTCATCTATAACAAATTTAAAAAGAAAAAAAAAAAAAAAAAAAAAAAAAAAAAAAAAAAAAAAAAAAAACTTGATGCATATCAAAACTGTTATTCCCCACAACGTTATATACAATTCTCTCATAAATTATTAACTTCAATCCTCACTGTTTCATTAAAAAAAAAAATAATAATGTTTTGTCTAATTATAAAGCATCCATTAATGTCAGTTGTTATCCCTTCGTCAAATAATCATCTATTTCTTCGAGTAGTCGCAGATTTTTTTTCTTTTATGTAATTTGATTATTTTTATGAAACTAATTATAGTGATATTGGTTGAATTTGCAGGAATTGCAGAGTATTTCGTGATTAATTACGCTTGATATTATCAATTCTACTACGTGGGAACTCCAACCAGGATTACTAATTCACAAATGTTTATTTTTTTTAAAGTGTCATTATCAAGGTGAATCATTTTTTTTTTAATGTAGAGTAAAATCTATTGCAAATTGGCTAATTTACACTTTTATTTTTTTTTTTTACAATTTTTGTCTAACCTCATAGGAATTTTATTAATAACCATAGTAAAATAAAATTCCCGTTTTTGTGGAGTTACTTTGTTTCGGATTTGTTGTTTTTGTTTAATTGATATCAATTATTCTATATGCTTTCGAACCACTTTAACTTTCTTTTTTTTTTCTTAAATAAGTTCGTATGTAAAAGAACACTCATAATATACACCATATCAAATTCTAAATAGTATATGAAAATTGGCAATTAGTAGAAGTGTGCAACTGTGCAAAGGTAATTTAATTTGTTTTACGGTACTATTTGTTTTATTCAAGCTTCCTAAATAGCTTTATTTCATTACATATATAAATAATCTCAAATTAGTTTACTTTCCTTTAATATCTAAAAAAAAATTAAATTTTTTTCCCCTTTTATTGAACTGGATTTTTCCTTTTTAATGGATGTCCTTATTTCCTATTTTTTTCCTTTTTTTTAGGTGGGCGGAGGTTTACCAAAATGTTATATAATCATAAATAATTTTAAGTGATATAACTATAAGGATTTTTTTACTTTTACCACCAAAAAAAAAAAAAAATGACGAAATTGTTTTTTACTACCAAAAATTTTATTTTAACACCAAACAAAATTTGTAAAAATTGTTTTTTTTACCACCTACTGTCTAAAAACAGTTAAATTTAACGATTTAAAAAAAAATTCTTCGATTTTTGTGCGCAAAACATGTTGTTCATAGGTTTAGGGGGACATTTTGGTTCTATGGACCAATTTGAGGTCAGAATTGACAAAAAAATATCATAAATGTCTCGTTTTGCGTGTTTTACGCTAACCGAGGTATTTTTATACACGCATAAGGAAGCATTTCCGATAATTTTTTGTCAATTCTGACCTCAAATTGCGGCCATAGGACCAACATTCCCCCCAAAACCCCTAAAAACCATGTATTTGGCACGAAAATCGAAGAATTTTAAAAATTCCGTTAGGTTTTTTATTGTAGGTGGTAAAAAACAATTTTAATTTTTTTTTTGGTGGTAAAATAAAACTTTTAAAAATTTTGGTAGTAAAAAACAATTTTGTGATTTTTTTGGTGGTAAAAGTCAAAAAATCCTAATTATAAAGATGCAAATTTATTTTTTATATGCAATTATGCATAATATATAGACATAAATATGTCAATTAAGGAGCAAACTAAAAAGATCACCGTACATGCATTGCGTGCTCTTCTAATCTTGTTAAAAATAAAGTGAACTGAACCAATTGGCCTTCTATAATTTTTTATTCCTTTTATTCAAAAAAATGTGAGCTCTTTATATAACCTTAGAAAAATGAGGATTGAGTTTATTTTCCTTTTAAATTCTTAATTTGACCATGTGTTATTAGTGCATTTGAGTGATAATCAATATTTAATATATAATAATTAATCATTAATATCTATCTATATATCTACCTATCTATTACATGCTACTAAAAGAAAAACTCAAATGACACTTTATTAAGTCTTTTTTTTGTATTTAGGATGCAAAAAATTCTCTCATACTCAATCTTTACTTTTTTTTTTTTTTAATTTAGGAAGAACTACTTCCATCATTAATCCTTTAATATAATATCAACCACCTGTAGGATAGAAGTTTTATTGGCTATAAAGATTGTTACATATGAATCTTTTCCTAATTCTAAAATTTACTAGGTTATTCATAAAACGGTCAAAAAGTTTTTTTATTTTTTTTATTTTTTTTTATTTTTTTTATTTTTTAACTATTCATAAATTGTAATTGACCATTGGTGTATAAAAATAGAGGAGCCAACAATCTTCTAAGTACTAAATTATATATATATATATATATATATATATATATATATATATATATATATATATATATATATATATATATATATATGTGTGTGTGTGTGTGTGTGTGTGTGTGTGTGTGTGTGTGTGTGTGTGTGTGTGTGTGGTTTTTTAAAATATATATAGAGTGATAAAATGTAGGATAATAATATCTTATATGATCAATTTTATCGACAATAATATTTTTTTTTACGATATTGAATCAAACATAGCATAATTACGACATATATACGTGATTATGCATACATCGTAGTAAAGATATAAAATGTCAAAAATATTAGAATATATTTTTCTATATATAATGTTTAAGAAAATATTACAATCATATTTTTACAAAGAAAATTTATATTTTATGCTATAACTAATCCATTTAGTTAAACGATAGTTAACTAATTAAGAAATAACATATACTATACCTATATAGTTATAAGTTCAAATACAGATAATATTAGTTTCTCTAGTAATCGAGACCTAAAGATGTTATATTTGTTAAAGAATTTTGTTAAAGATATTATACTTATTAAAGATATTATATTTGTTAAAGATATTAATTTATTTGACAAAAATTTTATACGTCATATCACTAATAAATAAAGTCAGTCTCGCAACCAGACCACGAGACAACAACATTTGGCATTTTAATTTTTTGCCAAGTGTCGAAGCGCGTAGGCAACAACTAGATATTATTGTGACATATACGATGATAAGTAAGCAAATTTTGGATAAATTTTTCAAGAAAAAATAGTTTATAGAGTTTTGTTTCGGGGTTTTTTGTGAACTCCTCGGATACTGGTCACGTTCTCCTGGCAACGAGACATGGACACCTGCAAAACAACGAATATTCCGTTTATCGAAATATTCGCCTCCGACGATCAAGTTAGAGATCAGAAATCGGAAAAGCTAGAGAGAGAAAGTAGAGAGAAGTTGGAGCTCTTTAATGCTCTATATTTATGTTATGTCACAATCCACCCCTCCCATCATAAATGATTGGGGTATTTATAGGGGTGGGAACAAGTACCCCTCTAGGGTTTATGCCCTAGAATTTCGTGACATGATTGGCTGCGCAATCAGAGGTTGCCACGTGTCATGGGGGGCGCCGTTTTACGGCTCTCAAGGGTTTCTCGGGATTTGGGCCTGAGGTCATCAGGGCCTTTTTCTCTTTCTGATGTTGTATTAGGGCGTTTAGAGATGGCTGACATGTGTCACCCTGACGGGTGGACACGTGTCTCACTCTCATAGGGCCACGTGTCACCTTTTTACTGGGCCACATGTCACTATGAGATTGGGCCACGTACCTGGGGTATTTTTACCCTAAACATTTGCCCCTCAGAGGGGGTGGCTCGTACACTTACTGGCCGCCTCCTCTGAACTTGCATTCTGGACGTCCTGGTACTCTGGGTTAGGTTTGCCTCCCATCTGCCCTGGACGTCCATATACTCTTGATTCAAGGCTCTTTTTGCTACATGGACGTCCATATACTCTTGATTCAAGGCTCTTTTTGCTACATGGACGTCCATATATTTTGCTCTGGACGTCCTCGTAGTCTGGAATGATCTTGGCTTCTTGCTCATTTGGACGTCCATACTTTGTACTGGACGTTCTCGTACTCTGAGAGAGGCTTAACCTCTGAGTTCATTTGGACGTCCACTTACTTCGGGCTGGACGTCCTCATACTCTGGGAGGAGTTGATCTCCTAACTACCCAGAGCGGCCACAACAATGAGGCTGGACGTTCTAATACTCTGGGAGGAGCTTATCTCCTGACCACCCAGAGCGGCCACAGCAATGGGGCTGGACGTTCTGATACTCTGGGAGGAGCTTATCTCCTAACCACCCAGAGCGGCCACAGCAATGGGGCTGGACGTTCTGATACTCTGGGAGGAGCTTATCTCCTAACCACCCAGAGCGGCCACAGCAATGAGGCTGGACGTTCTGATACTCTGGGAGGAGCTTATCTCCTAACTACCCAGAGCGGCCACATATTTTCTTCGACATAAACTGGGCTTCCATGATTTCAGACGTACTCTCTGGCTCTTTAATCATGCTTCGTACGTCTGAATTTTTCCTTTTGGACTAAACGTCTGAGAATTGGGCGGACGCATTTTTCTCTTAGATATTCTCAAGTTTTGGAGACTAAGTGTTGAAGGTGTAAAACTCTTGAATTTGTCACTTGACTCATTTCAACTCACTTGGACGTGCCGTCAATTGTCCATCCGATTTTTTCACAAGTTAACAGAACCCTAACGTCGTTCTGTCCCTTTCTTCGAGTAATTTCTTCAAGAAATTACCGTTTGGATGTTTAGGCGGGAAAGACAGTTTTACCATTTTGCCCTCATGAATTCATTCTACAAATATGGGAGGTGAATTCTCATTTTCACACTTTACCCAATTGTGAATTCTAGAGAGAAGTCAGAGCGTTCTAGTGAGAGAAAGTTATTTTTCCCTTAATCTTCAAGAGCGCCGCCGTGAGTTTGAGTTTTCCGGGCATTTTTTGAGTTTTTCGGTCAATCTTCAAGAACTTCACCACCACTTTCAGAGCTTTCAGAACGTACAGAGGTAGGCCGTCTACATTTTCTCTTTTACTTTTACTTGTTTTCTTTTTCTTTTACTTCAATTCTGGATCCATACTCGGCTTCGTCTGACTCTCCTCATGAGGCCGGCCGTTTGCCTGGGACTGAGGAGTCTAGAGTGGACGGAGAAGAGTTGTCTCCTCCTTGGAGTGAGTCTATGTCTAGTGCATACGTACTCACCCCCACTTATTCTTCTCTGCCCCAACAGGCAATGGCTAGAACAATGCGTACGCGCGAGCTTCACGCGGCCAGGAACCCAGACGGAAGTCTGGTTCATCCTAGGGTCCCTTATGACCCTAGTAACCCAAGTACAATGGTGGAGACTGACTCCACCACCCAAACAACGACCGCCTCCACTGGCTCTCATCACTTGGCCGTGGAGGTCACTTCTTCCTTCGAGGAACGCCTGCAAGCTGAAGGCGCCTCGTCCGCACCTGCTCCGGAACTTAGGTTCCCTCAATTTGCCAGTTCAGTCATGGATGGGGCCGAACTGGTAGCCTGCAAAGACAACCCTTCCAATCCTGGGGCGGACGCTTCTGGTTCGTCCGTCCCCTCTTCTTCTCAACCCCTGCTTCAACTGGGCGGGGCGGATAGACCCTTGACGGGAATCTCAATCAGAGAACCGTCCGTCCTGCCTATTCGCAGCGCCCCTCCTTCGGAAAATCAGGCGGACGCTGCCAAGGACAACGGCAAGCGTCCATTAGTTGAGGAGGGCGTTCCTTCTTCCATGGGCGTACAAAGCTCAAGAGGCCGAAGCTCGGCCGAGGCAGCAGACCTGGACAGGGTGCTGTCTTCAGAGTTTGGGAGTGCTCCTTCTCACCAAATGGAAGAAGAAGAAGTTGAGAAAGAGGCCGTGGGTGAGACGGCCGAAGGTGAGGCGGCGGCCGAGGAAAACGTCGCCAACATTGACAACTTCAGGGACCCGTACGCCTGTACGGTTGGGGAGACGGCCCTGAAGTTCCTAAAAAAGGATTTTGAGAAGTACAAGGAGTCCCTCCATTTGGGGGAGGGATTCGAAATACAAGTCCCCAGGAAAGCCATTGCTGTGGCTACCTGGGATGAGGAGAAGCCGCGCAAACGGGCGTTTTGCGTTTACAGGGCCGCCTTGGATGTGGGCCTTCGCTTCCCTCTTCATCTATTCGTCCGGACAATTCTGGACGAATACGACATTGGCCTCTTCCAACTGATGCCAAACAGTTGGTTGAATATTTTTAGGTACTTAGTGACGTGCATCTGCAAGGGTTTCACGCCAGACTTTGCAGTCTTCTGTGAGATGCACTCACTCACTCGGCTGGAGAAGGATGTGGATGGTTGGCTCATCTTGAGTGCGACCAGGGATTACATGGTTGTGGTCGACCGTGTCAGCAAATGGAGGGACTGGAAGCACCGATTCTACCACATCAAAACTCAAGATGCGGAGTTCAACCTCCGCATGAACAAGTGCCGTCCGGATCCCATTCAGCTCGGACGCGGGGACCATAAACCTGACAAGCCGCCCATCCATCCAAGCCACGAGCACCAGCTTGAGTAATTCAAGGTCAACCGAGTCAGGCGGGGTAACAAAACTGAACGTGTCCTTAGCCATTGGGTTCCTCTTGTCAACTGGCTTAGGGACACTACCTTCATGTCTGCGTACGGCCTGTACCAGAACATGCCCCAAGGTGGACACTTAGATATATAACTTTTTGTACGCACGTAGAGTTTTTAGAAAAATATTCTAACACTTTTGCTTTTTTCTCTTTGCAGCGGAGGCGTACGCTATGCTGGACTCGGCCCAAAAAGGGGAAGTGGAGATGTCCGAGGTGGACTTGGCTCGATACAAAGCTCGCTTTAAGATGTACGAGCAACTGAAAGAGGTAAACACTTAGTTTATTTTTGGAGTTTCTCTTTCCCATTGTCCGTTCTTCTATATTGGGAGGAGCCTGCTTCCCAAGTTTGTACGGACGCTTTACGTCCGTTCAAGCATGCTGGAAGGGAGCTCCTTACCCAATTCACACGGACGCAAGCATATACTTTTCCTTGTAAAATTTTTCTAACTTTGGTTGTATTTTTGCAGTCCTCCTCTACTCCGAAGGCTAGGAGGAAGCAGCCGGCCACGCCCACTCCTGATGCGAACACATCCAAAAGGAGGAAGACGGTTGCTTCCAAGACGTCTTCACAAACCGCGGCCAAGGCGAAGTCGCAGACTGCTACGACGCAGTCTCAAGGAGAACAACCCCGGATGACACAAAGCGGGGCCTCCAAGCCCGTGGAACCTGTTGCTGATCAGGTCCACGATGAGTCCGTCCCTTCGGACGGTGAGGATAAGTTAACCCCAGAAAAAATGACCGGCCGCTTCACGGTTGCGGGGGTCGAGATAGTCAAAAAATCTGACTGGCTAAATGCCAGTCAGTCGGCCAGCGATGCTGATGCTGGTCGTCCAGAAAACGATGGGGAGGCCTCTTTGCCGCCTCCTCCCATAAATCTCTCTCCTCCAAGCTTCTCCACTGGTTAGCCGTTCTTCTTTCTTTATTTTTGTACAACTTTATTTACTTGTACTTGTAAATTTTAGCTAACTCTTCTTGCACGGTCGTCCGCAGATATATCAGAGGAGATGCAACTGAGGATGCCCGGCCAGTCACTGACTGGTGCAGACAGGAAGGCCATGCGCGAGGCCATGGTTCGCGCGGTCCCCCAAGCGCAGCGTGACAAGCTGCGGGGGATCAATGAGGGGTTCCTCGGCCCCATGCTTAACTGTAGTGCCGAGGTACGCTTCTATTTTATCACATTCTCCTTTCCAACACTTAGCGTATTTTCTTGTTATTTGACTAATTTTCCTTCTACTGTCCGCAGCTTGGCTCAAAATCAGGAAAGCCGAGGATGCTGTAACCGGGACGGCCGCCGTCCAAAGGGTACATTTTGAGACCCAAATAACCGCGCTGTCCGACAAAGCGGCGCGGCAAACAGAGGACCTGGTCAAACTGGGCAAGGCACTCGAACAAGAGTCCTTGGCCAGGGAGGCCTTGAGGGTTGAAAGGGACGAGGCCGTCCTGGAGAAGGAGAAGTGGAGGTTGGGCTTCGAGTCGTCTGAAGCCTTGAAGAGCGAGCTGAAGTTGGCCCAAGCCAACCTTAAGTCTGCTCTAGATGAAGCGGACGCGCTGAAGGTCGAGGTTGAGACCTTAAAGAAGTCCATTGCGGACTATGAGGAGCAACTTAAAACTCCTCGGCCACCCAGCGCGGAAGAGATCGTCCGCATTGAGCAAGATGCTGAAGACAGACTTAAGGCATACTTCTTCGATGCCATTGACTTGATGGTGGACGAAGGTGAGGCCGCCTATTATGAGGAACGCTTCAAGAAGCGGCTTCAGTACGTCTGCCTCAGAGAAGAGGCAAAGAAGGCCGGCATGCCTCCTCCTGAGCTGGTAGTTACTTCCCCCGAGTCCGGAGAGGACGGGGATGAGGAGGAGGCAGACGACGGGGCTGCCAAGGCCGAGGACGCCAAGAATGCGGAGGAGCCTGCCAAAGATAATACGGCTAAGTAGAGCTCAGGTCCTCCAGCAGCCATCTGCTCAGCTCTCAAGCTTTCCTTCTTTTTTCACCTTACTTTGTACTTAGCTTATTCTATACTTCTCTCTTTTTTTGTTTTTAATTTGAAGCCGCTTGTTAGAGCGGTATTGTAAACATTATGGCCGCCTTTGTGCGGTCTTATTAATGAAGATTTTGTCCGCCTTTGCGTGGTTCTTTCACCTTTGTTTCATTTTTTGAATGATTTTCGTACGTCTAAATATTATGCCTTTTCGTACGTTCCTAGGGGTATGCCCCTTTATTCGGTGTTCGCCTAGTCCATTCTCTAAGTGGTTTGATTAACTTGGTAGTTTTTATGCCTTAAAAGGGTATGACGACTAGCAAGTTAATCAAATCATAGTAATGATTGCCCTTGGACTAGGTGAAGCACCGAATCAATTTCATTGGCCGCTCGGCTATCATTGTACGAGTAGTCCGTTGAATCTATCGCTCGGACGCACCCTAGAAATCCCAAGTATTATTTCAACTTAGAGATTCCTTGCTCGGCCGGGCTAAATGCCTAGGTATGCCCTTGCCCTATTTGTAAAGGACACTTGTTTTCAACACAAGTTCGGAATACCTTGCCTCAATCGTCCGCCTAGAATTGGGCGGACGCATTGATCTCTGAATTAAATCAGTTTTTTTTTTTTTTCTTTTTTTTTTTTTTTGGTGTGGCCGAATTGCTATATTGGGAGCAACCTTGCTTCCTTTTCACTTCGGCCATTTAGTAAGAATGGTAAGCCGTGTTGCTATATTGGAAGCAACTTAGTAAATCATTTCATTCGGCCTTTAATCATAAATAATAATAGGCAAATAAATACAAGTAACACAACTAATAGTTCAACAATGCCTGACTTTTCATTAATTTTGTCAAAGGTACATTGTTGTGGCCGTATAACTTTAATTACAAGGCTCGGTCAGTAGACCTAGCTGTATAAACAGCTTTTTGGCTAAGTATTTAAAGAAATAAAAACTTAAACATGATATTTCTTCAAATTGTCAGTGTTCCACGTCCGTGGTATCTGACGGCCATCAATTGCCTCAAGGCGATATGTGCCGTCTCGGACTTCTTCCCTGATTCGGTACGGCCCCTCCCAGTTTGGAGTCAACTTGCCGTCCTCATTGGCACGGCCAACAACTTCCATTTTTCTCAACACTAGATCCCCCATTTTGAGCGGCCGCTTAGACACTCGGCGATTATATGCCCTTGTCATCCTTAAGCGATAAATTTCATGCCTAAGCGCCGCATTGCCCCTAGCTTCTGGAAGGAAGTCTAGGGCGGTCTTCATGGCCTCCCAATTGGCCGATTCATCATAAAGCATTACCCGCAAAGTGGGCTCGTACATTTCAATTGGGAGTAAAGCCTCAGCTCCATAGACCAAAAAGAATGGAGTCTCCCCTGTAGAACTCTTTGCTGTTGTCCGTATGGACCATAGCACATTGACCAACTCGTCTGCCCATAGGCCGCCTGCCTTTTCAAGCTTGCGCTTGATCCCATTTGAAATCAACTTGTTATAGGCCTCAACTTGGCCATTGGCTTGTGGTCGGCCGACTGAGGCAAAACAATGAGTTATGCCCTGGTCCCCCAACCATTCCTTGAGTTGGCGCGTCTCAAACTGAGGTCCATTGTCGAACACCATTGACTGAGGTACCCCGTACCGAGTGATTATGCTCTTCCAAATGAAGGCTGACACATCCGTCCATTTGATGCCCCGGACGGCCTCAGCTTCAACCCATTTAGTAAAGTAGTCCACTGCCACTAGTACATATCGTCTCTGGCCAGATGCAGGAGTATACGGCCCCAAAATGTCCATGCCCCATTTAGCAAAAGGAAGCGGACTACTGATGGCTGATAGACTATTTGTTGGACGATGAATGAGGGTCGAAAATCTCTGGCACTTGTCACATTTTTTCACCATTTTCATGGCGTCCGAATTCAAGCTCGGCCAGTAATAACCCAAATGTGTCGCTTTTTCAGCTAAGGCTCGTCCTCCAATACGTGAGCCACAATGTCCCTGATGAAGGTCGTCCAACACTTCATGCCCTCTTTCAGGAGTTATACACTTAAGGTAAGGCTTCACAAAGGCTCTTTTGAATAGTTCCCCATCCTTCATCTCGAACCAGGCCGCTCTCCTCTTCATTAGCCAACTCTCTTTTGGATCGTCCGGAAGTATTCCATCCCTTAAGTAGGAAATAATTCCATCCATCCAGGTTGAACTTCTATCTATTATCTGAACGGGCTTGGCATCAATGCTCCTTTTCTCCTTTACTTCCCAAAACACTGATCTTGGAGTATCACATGATGCCGAGGAAGCCAATTTGGAGAGGGCGTCCGCTTGATGATTCTCTGAACGAGGAACTTGTCTGAGAGAGAAATGTTCTAGGCTCTCGGCCTCATCATTTACTAGCTGCATGTACTTCATCATGGCCGGCTCCCTGGCTTCAAAGCCACCATTGACTTGGTGAACTATTAGCCGGGAGTCTGAGCATACTTCAACTTTGGTTGCCCCGGCCGCTTTACATATCCTTAGGCCGGCCAACAATGCTTCGTACTCAGCTTCATTGTTTGACGCTTGGAACTGAAATCTCAACGCGTACTCGTACTTGTCTCCCTCGGGAGATTCACATATAATACCAGCGCCACACCCGGTCGCTGTTGCACTACCATCCACAAACACTTTCCAGACTTGGTTCCCGGCCGGCTGAAGATCAGGCCGTGTCATTTCAGCCAAAAAATCCGCAAAAGCTTGCCCCTTGATTGCCTTCCTTGGTTCAAACACAAGGTCAAAACCTCTGAGCTCCAAGGCCCACTTGAGCATGCGGTCACTCGTCTCTAATGTTGAGAACGACTTCTTCAAGGGTTGATCTGTATAGACCACAATTGAATGTGCCAAAAAATACGGCCGCAGCTTCTTTAATGCCATGTATAAGGCCAGGCCAAATTTTTCAATTGGGGGGTACTTAAGCTCAGCATTATGAAGTACATGGCTGATAAAATATACTGGGACCTGATGGGCGTCCCTTTCAGCAAGAAGGACGGCACTTATAGAGTGTTTAGAGATGGCAAGATAGATGTATAGCTTCTCATTCCTGAGCGGACTGACGAGGCGAGGCAATGTATGCAAGTGTCCGTTCTGTCCCCAAGCAATCCCAAGGCTATAGTACCAACACTAACTGTCCGTTCTGGGTGGTTGGAGTCAAGCACTATATCCTGGTGGCTGCCGGCCGGCTGGGGCCTCAGCTCATCTGGCCGGCCGACAGTCATTAATTGCTAGGCTTCTTCTGCCCTGGCCGCCTTACGCTTCTGGCCGACCTGGTATGCTGGGAGTGAGGTTCCTTCTTCCTTAGGCTCGGACAATTTTGGGCCGCGTACTGTTGGCTTCACGGCCAGCTGATTACATTCCTTTGCCATTTTCTGACTTCCTTAAATTGTTCCAATTTTTCCGTCCGACCTTTCAAACTTCAGCAACATCAAGTGGGGCACTATGACCGCCTTGGCTGCATTGAGAGTGGGGCGACCAAGGATGACATTGTACCCGGTTAACTCTTTTACCACAAGGAAACGGACGACCATGTTTCTTCCTTCTCCCTTCTGCCCGAAGCGGATTGGAAGATCAATCCGTCCGACCGGATGAATGACATTCCCCCCAAATCCTACCAAGGGGTGAGTTATATCCTGGAGAGCATCTTCTGGGAAGCTTAAATTCCTCAAGGCAGAGAGGCTGATGATATCGGCCGAACTCCCCGTATCGATTAATATCCGTCCCACCTTCAAATTTGCTATCTTCATTACAAAGACCATGGGATCATTGTGTAAAGCCCTGACCTCTCCACGGTCAGCCTCACTTATGATCACTTCAGGAAACGGCTCGGCCTTTACGGCGTCCGTTTGCATCACATTTGACAGGTGTCGAGCGTCCTGCTTGATTCCTTTCATGGTAGGGCCGCCTGAAGCAAAGCCTCCTGATATCACGGCCACAAAACCTGAATAAGTGCTATTCCCATCATCTTTCTTGTCATTTTTCTTATCACTTTGTTGCTTTTTCTCGGACATGTTGTCTGTCCGTTTGAAGGTGAATTTGGACTTGCTCACATAGGGTTTCAGCAGACCCTTGTCGGCCAACTTATCCAACAGCCTCTTCAGATTGATACACTCGTTCGTGTCATGACCTACATCCTTGTGGTAATGACAATACTTGTTCTTGTTTCTGTACTGGGCCGAGCCTCTCAAAGGCTGAGGCTTCTCAAACTCAAACTTGTCTTTTATCTCCATCAAAATGGAGTAGCCATCCTTGTTGAACTCATAATGGGGCTCGTACGTCTTGCTTTTCTTTGAATTGGGTTGCTTGTCATCAGCCACCCAGATTTCTTTTCTTTTGTTTCCTTCTCTTTTTCGGCCGACCGAGTCTTGCTGAGAAGATTGCTTCTTCTCAGCCCCCTTGGCCGGCTGTTCTGATTTGGTGAGCGAACAAAAGTCCGCGGCCTCAATATAGGCTTCGGCTTCCCGCAATACACCTGCGTATGACCGAATCTTTTTTCTTACCAAATCAAACTTAAAACCATTATGCCTTAATCCCCGGAGAAATTCTGAGTAAGCCATTTCGTCCGGAAGATTATGAATTTGGGCTTTTTCTTGGTTAAATCTTTGGACGTACGAGCGTAGTCCTTCATTCTTTCCCTGGACAATTGTGGCCAAGTTGAGACTTGTCTTTCTTGGTGGGATGTTGTATGAGAAGTTTCCCACAAACAACAAACTGAGGGTGGTAAAACAATTGATGCATCCGGCTGGAAGGCTGTTAAACCAATCCTGGGCCACTCCTTTGAGAGTGGCCGGGAAGCATCTACACCATGTAGCATCATCTACACTTTGCAAGTACATCAAGTTCCTGTACGAGGTAATGTGCTCCTCTGGGTTGCCCGTACCATCATAGGCACCCACTAGTACACTCTTCACTTTTGCTGGTTGAGGGGACGCTAGTATGTCTTGCGAAAACGGAGGCGGCTTATCTCCCAAATTCAACAAACGCATTTGCCAATCGATGGGCTGAGGCTGAGCGGACGTTCCAGCCAGGTAGGGAGCTTGGCCGAACATCTGACCATACGGCCCATATTGCCCAAAGACTTGGGGAGTTGGATGTATCAACCCATTAAGTACTTGAGGGGGCTGATATTGTAATGGCTGAACTGGAACGGGAGTGATAGTATGAGCAGCTTGACTCCTGCTGGAAACGGCCGTGTTGGTGTATTGGGAGAAGGATTGGTTGGAGACTTTATCCGGCATGGTTGGGGTAGAGGCCGTGTCAGAGTATGCGGCCCTCTCCCTTTGCCTGTGCCGAATGTAATCCCTTGCGTCTTTGAAACGCTGTGACGGCTCAGTCTCAACTCTTGTCGGCTGTCTGCCCCTCCCCCCAGCCGACTGTGTTTTCGCCAGCAGGCTAGAGAAGTTAGTTCGTGGGACTCGGGGAGACCTTCCATGCGGACGGCGGAATGGGGTGTTACCAGCATCAGTTGCGTTGGTCTTGTTGATGGCTTTCTTGGAAGTGCCTCCTCTCCCCTTTTGCTGGGTAGCCGCCAACTCCCTGCGGAGCTTAGTCAGTTCGGCCATTAGGGTAGCTGGGGTGACAGGAGGTTGTTCGGCCTCTTCAAATGAGGCAGTCAAAGGATTGCTTGAATGTATGGTAGTACGTATGTCTTCTACATATCCGTCCTCGCCTGGGCGAGGACCAGTATTAGGTGTCTGACCATCTAGTGCCATAACGGACGAGTATCCCCACAGACGGCGCCAAATGTTTCGGGGTTTTTTGTGAACTCCTCGGATACTGGTCACGTTCTCCTGGCAACGAGACGTGGACACCTGCAAAACAACGAATATTCCGTTTATCGGAATATTCGCCTCCGACGATCAAGTTAGAGATCAGAAATCGGAAAAGCTAGAGAGAGAAAGTAGAGAGAAGTTGGAGCTCTTTAATGCTCTATATTTATGTTATGTCACAATCCACCCCTCCCATCATAAATGATTGGGGTATTTATAGGGGTAGGAACATGTACCCCTCTAGGGTTTATGCCCTAGAATTTCGTGACATGATTGGCTGCGCAATCAGAGGTTGCCACGTGTCATGGGGGGCGCCGTTTTACGGCTCTCAAGGGTTTCTCGGGATTTGGGCCTGAGGTCATCAGGGCCTTTTTCTCTTTCTGATGTTGTATTAGGGCGTTTAGAGATGGCTGACATGTGTCACCCTGACGGGTGGACACGTGTCTCACTCTCATAGGGCCACGTGTCGCCTTTTTACTGGGCCACGTGTCACTATGAGATTGGGCCACGTACCTGGGGTATTTTTACCCTAAACAAGTTTTATTATCGGTATACTTCTAAAGTTCTAATATTTCATATATAAAAAATTAATCATAACTTTTAATAAATATTCTATAACTCGGTGCTAATACCATCATAATATTCGTTTTAAAAGGTACTTTAAATTAAGATCAATTTATAATATATTTAATTTATTTAAAAAAATAGAGAATCAATAAAAATAAGTTTTAATCTGTAAAAATAACTTAAGTTTAATAAAAATAATAAAATATTTATTTATAAACAAAACTACAAAAAGAACACTATTACACAAATATAAGTGATATAAAGTATATGATTGTATTTAACATTCAAGACAAAAAGTTTATCATAATAAAATTTTGCATAGAGTTTTAGCATCGATATCACAAATTTATATATGTGGCTAGCCACATGGTGTGGCCGCTTCACAATAAGGCAATTAATTAAGTAATAAGGGATTACGTTGATGAGCAAATGGGGTTACCTTGACGTATGTGGGTTACTTAAAAATAAAAATAAAAAAAAAAACTCTCTTATATAAGTAGAATCATTCTTTCAATTTTAAAATAAAAAAATAAGGGTTACTCGAATGAACAAATAGGGGATTACTTATTTCTAAAGTAGTTGATATTACTCATATAATGAATTAGAGCTACTTTTATGAACAAAATGAGGTTACTCTTATGAATAAATAGGGTTACTCATATATATAGATTAATCTTATAAATCAATGTGGCCACACCGTGTGGCTAGCCACATACAAGACTTCCTCGATCGATACATTTCTAATATTTCATATATATATAATTAATCTTAACTTTTAATATATATCTTATACTCGGTACTATATCCGTCATAAAATTTCTTTTAAAAAAGTTCTTTAAAATAAGATCCATTTATAATGTATTTAATTTAGTTAGGCCCTGTTCTCTTCACCTTAAAAAAATAATATTAAGTAAAAATAATTTCGGTTCAGTAAAAATAAGTTCAGTTCAGTAAAATTAATTTTAGTTCAGTAAAAATAATTTCAGTTCAGTAAAAATAAGTTCAGTTCAGTAAAATTCAGTTTTCTTAAAGAAGAATTATAATAGAAAATCAGTAAAAATAATTTCAGTTCAGCAAAAATAATTTCAGTTCAGTAAAATTAATTTAAGTTCAGTAAAAATAATTTAAGTTTAGCAAATATAATTTTGTTTCAGCAAAAATAATTCCAATTCAGCAAATATAAGTTGAAGAGAACGGGATCTTACAAAAATAATAAAAGAATTAGAGAAACTGAGTTTTAATGAGGAAAAGTAATTTTAGTTTTGGTAAAAATACTTTTATTTTAGTAAAAATAATTTCAGTTCAATAAAATATAATTTCAGTTCATTAGGTCTAAATATCCTGTATTATCAAGAGGGATTATATAACCGTATTTAACATTCAATCCAAAAAGTTTAACCTAAACATTTATCAACCATCTGGGCATCGCTCGAGCACAAAACTAGTTTTTATATAAAGTTGAAAAAGATTATATATAGTGGGAAATATTGTCAAAAATAATACAAACTTTCAGCGTTCCGTCAAAAACAAGTCAATTTTTTGATTATATTTTAATAATACAAAACTTGGGGAGTATCCGTTTTAAACAAGTTATTTTACTTGGCTGCAACCTGAATGACCAGTTAAAATATTTAATAATTATGATTGATTAACAATTAAAATATTTTTAAAAATTTTCTTCTAAAATAAAATATTTTAAAAAAAACATCTCCTCCACCACCAGTGCGCCAACCTCCCTCCCAATCCCCCGACGTCGGAAGTGGCCAGATCCCCTTCCCTAATGCCGGCGCGATCCCCTCCCCAGTGTGTCACCCCCTTCCCTCTTCCCCGGCAACCAACTAACCCTTTTTCCTAAAACCCTCCCTCCCCCACAAAGTCACCAAAAATTCATCTCCCAACCTTGAAAAACCCTAACTGAACCCCTAGCGCTGGCCGGAGAGGTCCTATTAGGGTTTTTCAAGGGTGGGAACGAGATGGTTTTTGGTGGTTTTGCGGAGGACGAAGGGTTTTGGGAAAAGGGGTTCGTTGGTTGCCAGGGAAGAAGGAAGGGGATGACACGAGGGGGAGGTAGGGTGATCATGGATCAGAATTGGATTTCGGATCGGATATCCATACCCGCAACTTTGGTTATTCAATATCCGTATTCGATTCGAAATTTTCAGGTATTCGAGTATTTGAAATTTTCGAATTGGATAGTTTGGATATCCAATATCCAACCCTTTTAATAAATTGGTAAAATATTAAGTTAAAATTGAATTTTTATTTCAAGGCAAATTCATTCTCGTATTTACACTATTTTTTCTTTGCTAGTTTCAAGCTTAATTTGGACCCTTTAAGGGTCAAAATGACCCCCAAAACCTATACGGGACATTTTTAGGCACGCAAATCAAAAAAATTCACCTACTCTAGTGAGAATGGTGGCCGGAAAACTCACTAAACGTGCACTTTGCACCCAATTTGTAATACCCCGTATTTTTATGCGTATTTTATTTTAAATAAGTATTTTGTGAGGTATTTAAATAATTTGAAATGAATTATTCATGACATTTTAATTATTTATTCTAAATAAGTTTGGAAATGTTTTATAAAAGGAAAGTTTTATTTAATTAATTATTTTAATAAGTTGGGATTTAATTTAGGAAAGTTTTATTCTAGTAAAGTTTTATTAGGAAAGGGATTAGGAAAGATTAAAAAAGGGAAAGTTTAGGTAAGAAGGGTTTCTAAAGAAAGGGGTATAAATACACTTGGGCAAATTAAACTTTGCCCAAAGTGGAGAATACCCAAGGTAAACTTTCTCTCCCTTCTCCATTATTTCTTTTTCTTTTTCTTTCTTTTTCCTCTTCCCCTTTTTCGGCACTCACCACCGCCGGCCACCACCACCAACAACAGCCGGCAGCAGTGGCGACGCCACCAGCAGCCGGCTGTGGTGCCGTGGCTGCTGTCCCGCCACCCCCTTTCGAAAAAAAAAATTTCTTTTGTTTAATCCTAGATCTAATTATAAATTATGAGTTTGTGATGGTTTTATGATGATTGATTTTAAGTATGATGTGAATTCATTTTCAGATTTTAAATTTATTTAAAAAGCCCCAATTTTTGAAACTCTAGATTTATAAATAATTGATTATTGAAGGAATATGATTTAGGGTGGTTTAAACTTTTAATATAAGGGTTTTAAAGTATAATTACAGCAAGTTTTCATGAATTAATATTGCTGGAATTTTTGTTACTATGCTAAAAATTAAGTTTCTTGAAGGAATTTTGACTACCCATTAATTGGGATTAAAGTATGAAGTTTTAAATTAATTTTCAGCTTGTTTTAATTAAATTATGAATGGTTTAATAAGAGTATATATTGCTGGAAATTTGTGTGTAGTAGATTTTTATGTCATATTATGATTTTGGTTTGTAGGAGACTTTGAAGTAAGCGATTTCTATTAGTTGTAGCAATTTTAAGATCGTATACGAGGTACGTTCGCGTACTTAGCATATTTTAATGATGTAGTAACATGCTAGGCTTGATTAATTATTCCCAAGTAGTATCATGTTAGATTATGATTGGAAATTGTGATTTGGTTGATATTGGTGATTGAATTATGAAGCATGGCTTATTTGTGATGGATTAATGATTGGAAAATGATCGTTTTGCATGTTGTATATGAACCACACTTTTATTTAAAGCATGATAGCAAGCATGTTTAATTAAACTACATGTTTAATTAAATTTGGAATTTTAAGAAGGAATTTTATTATAATTCATATAATTTTTATTGATGCTTTAAACATGAGGAAAGAGCTATTTAAGTGTCTTTGAACACGAGGAATAAATTATATTTTGGTGCCTTAGTGCACTTAAAGTGTTTTCAACATTGAGGGATAGGATTTGTGGCGCAATATGCGTTTAAGGTGTCTTTGACACCGAGGTAGATTTAAAAAGGGTTCAACATTAAATATTATGTGGTCACTAATTATTCAAGAATTAAATAGGTATGTTTGATTGTTTGAATAATTATTATGAATGAATGATTATGGTTTGAGAGTCATCACCAAGTTTAATAATATATAAATAACATAAAGTGAAAAAGATTACGCACCAAAACTCTTGGAACGTATACACCTTGAGTATGAACATATGGGGGGAGTTATGGGGTTTTATATTTAACCATAACTTCTACTGGGAGTACATGACGCTGTATTTTCCTTTTATCATTATGCGTAGGAATTCCGCCACTTACGAGTGGTTATTTTATACTGGCACGGTTAGCTCTCGTGTTAGTACCCCTTTATTGGGGCAGGTTAGGGGGGAAACCCGTTCGATGCGTAATCAATACTAAATAAATTATTTAGTTACTCAGTTGAGAAGTCTTGTTGTATGTTGTGTGCTTTTAAACAGGTGCAACGAGGTAAGTTGTGTGTTGATAGGTGTAAGCATGTTAGTATGTTTAATTACGATTATGTACTCAGCGTTGCTGATTGTGTGTTTGTTGGCCTTGTCTTTACCTTGGCCCTATGATGACCCATTTTTTAATGGAGAGTAGTGGAAACAAGTAGAGAGAAGTTTTTCAAGTGATGAAGCATATTCATGCTGGGCATGAGTGAAGAGCGAATCATACTAGTTTCCATAAGTCCATGATGTGTTTATTTCTTTCATTATTTTATTATATTATGTTTGTGAGACTAACGCAAAGGTTTTGAATTGGTTCGGTTTTAATAAGGGCCTACAATGGTTCCAAGTTGTAGGTTGACTTTAATGTACTTTGGTTTGACTTTACTTTCATTGGTTGATTTTTAAATTGAGTCGTTTTGAATGTTTTTAAAGATAGTCTTCCGCTATGTATCTTTGATAGTTGCCTTAGTCGTTTTCACGATGGCGGTAATGTCTTAGATTTTCCTATTTTAAGTTTTAAACAGAGCAAAACAGGTATTTTAAAAGAAAGGAATTTCTAGGGTGTTACACAAGTCATTTGTTTGTATTTATAACCCATTTGGTAAGTATATTCTATTTATTATACACATTCAACAAAGATTATTATTCTTTCATACAAAACTATGTAATAATATTTTCTATTTATAACTTTGTGATGTAAATGTAACCCATAGTTATTTTTATTAGTCATGCATATATTTCTCCATCTAGCTGATTTATTTAGTGTAATATAATTTATTTATTTTTTATTTTGTAATTAAAGAAATTTCATCCTATTTTGCAATTAGATATAAATTTTTATAGTTAAATAATAGAACTAAACTAATGATAAATATTAAAAATTACAGTGCATGGCACGTGACTTAACCTAGTTAAGTAATGTAATAAATATTCTTATATAAAAATATGCAATAATATTTATGAATAGAATGATTGACAAATATACACTGTAATAAATTTTAACTAAAAATAAAATAAACTAAAACAGGGACACGTGTTAGCCATGGAGCTAGTGTACCCTGTTTTAGTATAGTATGTAAATGTGTTTAATGCATAGAAGGAGACCAACAATAGTAGAAATATTGTAAAGCTTTTTCATCTCAAAATCATCAAGTGCTTCAAATTTCTCATGGCTTTGGAATGATTGCTCCAACTGCTCAAAGAAATATGTTGAAAAATCTAAACCTTTTTAAGAATTTGAATCAAGATCCTCTATCATTAATTTGAGATGAAGTAAATTCGATAGCATCTGAAAATGTTCAAACAAATAACATGAAAACAAATATAGCATGAAAACAAATAACATAAAAATAAATATAGCATCCCAAATCACATTGACACCGACTTGATTTTGTAAAAAATGCTAATCTCTGCACATTACCTCCACAATAAGCATATCAAAATCAGCAACATTACTACAACCTTTAATCCCACTAAGAAATCCACGAGCAATTGACCAAATATAGGAATTCTTTCAATCTTCTTCAAAACTAACATATAGACTTTTTTTTTAATAAGAAAAGGTAGTTGTCACATCTTTATCATTGAAAAAACCTTCAAATCTAAGAGTACAAATAGGATGTCTTTTATGGCGGACTATTATTGGAGCTATACGGTACTTGGCCCCTGATAAGTTTTGGAAAAAATTGTATAGGCCCATTAGTTAGTTAGAAAAAAAACCTGATTGCTTTTTATGCCTAGCAGTAGCCGCCTAGGAAACTAACGAAAAAGAAAATATAATTAAATACTCTCATGCCATGCCTGGATTGCATGTTATAGGGGAGGAATAATTAAGGGAGGAAAAATTTCCGATGTTTTAAGTTGCCTGGATTGAGGACACAATTATAATGGGGTAATATATTCCCCTCAAATTAAGGGAAATTGTTTTCCAAATCCCCTTGGCGTAACTTTTTCCCATGCACAATTCTCTTCATCAATCTATCACTCCTCCCTACCATACAATATAATGACGGTGGTTCTGGCTGGATGATGGCAGGTTTGCTAGTATAAAGACTAATTTTGTTAATTACCCCAGAAATAATTCCAAACTCGAAGGAAATGAATAATTACCCCATTAATTGATCCTCTACGAAAATATACCCCATTATATTTCACAAACTATTGGGTGTGGACGTCCGCACCCAACAGTTCGTGTGGCCATTCTCCATTTTCACTTTTCTTCTCTTTGAAACCTCTTTCTTCTTTCTTCCACCAATTTGTGATTTTTTTGGAGGCAATTTGGACATGGAAGATCGTGCCACTATGATTTTTCCCCCCTGCTGTTGTCGGAAATAATGACATGATCTACTTCAGTCGGTGGTGGTGGTTTGTTGTGGTGCGATTTGGTGGAGGTGTGATTTGGTGGAGTTTGATTTGGAGGTGCGATTTCCATCACTAGTAGATTTGACGGGCAGTTGCATTTGGGGCCTTCTTCAAGCGGTAGAAGTGTGGGTTTGGTGGTGGGTGAGTGGGTTCGGTGGTGACTCTAGTGAGGGGGTTTGGTGGTGGATGGGTTCCGTGGTGAGTGGGTGGGTTTCGTGGCTGGATGGGTTTCGTGGCTTCAATGAGGAGGAGAGAGAAAGAGGCGGAGTAAAGAATACAAGTGAGGACAAGTAAAACGACGGCTCGGTCACCGTTTAACAGCTTAGAAGCCATTAACACCATTGATGTTGCTGAAGAGCTTCTGTTGCATGAGCTAGTGGACTTTTTCCTTGGGGGCAATAGGGGAGTTGCGTGAGTGCAGAGGAAAATGGAGTAAAATAAAACTAATGATGCATTTAAGTCAAAAAAAATTAACAAATCAGTTAATAAATGTCTAATGTCAGTTAATATTGGGGACATATTAGACATTAATAAAAACGTATCATCCAACAAAAAGAACCTAAGCCAACAAAAGATACATATCAGCCAATAAAAGGATGACATCAACTAACAAAAGGTACAAATAAGTTAACGGATGGAATATATCAGCCAACAAATAAAGCATATCATCCAACAAAGGGATGAAATCAGCCAACAATTAAAATATACATATCAGCCAACAAAACAAAAATATATAAGCCAACTAAAGAAACATATAAGCCAAATGATGTCTGATATCAGATACAAAAGGAAAAAAATACATCAGCCAACAAAAAGAATATATTAGTCAACACAAAAATCATATCAACCAACACATGAAACATATCAGGTAACAAGTAAAACATATTAACCAAGCCATCCACACGAAAATTTGCGTGCGGACATCCACACGTAATAGCTTCTCATTATATTTCCTCCCTTAATTATTTAAGGGAATCCAGGCAAGGCCCTAATCTAACAATAACTTCCTAATTCCCTAAAAAGTAGGGACAAACCCAATTACCCAAACTCTTTCCCTTTAATAGTACGATGTTTTCAATCCTCAATTTCTCATCAACACTTTTTTCAAGGTACCAAATCACCAATTCAATTGCAACTTCCATGAACAAGTTAAAATATCAAGTACTCCGTATTCATTAATCTGAACGACTTACAACTGTACTCGACCACTTTTTCAAAAAAAAATCAAGAAATATGTAGGTTGTAAAAATGTGCAATTATAAAATGAATTTTATGTATAATTAATTTCAAGTAAACAAGTATGAAAAATAATTACATTGTGACACTTGCATTTTTTTTTATAAATTTTTTGGTAATATTATTTATTATATTTAGCTATATTCTTGTACTTCTTGGTATTTGTAATATAATCTCACATTGAATTTGTAAATAATTTTCGTATGCTTATGTTATTATATTCTTTTTTTAGACATACACTTAAGCTAGAAATTATTGGCCCCCGAAAGAAAAGATTTCAAGATCCGCCACTGATGTCTTTTATCATCGTAGTTACCACGTTTTCTACAATGTCGAGTTTCTTCTAAAAAAAATTACAACAATAATCCTACCTTTTGCAAGTTTTCTAAAATATTCTCACCTTTTAGTGTTATCTTCTCAAAATGGTCCTTAACTTGTTTGTAGATATATAGCAAGTTAATTTAACACGTGTCTTATTCTAATTGGTGTAAATTTTTCTAAAAAATTAAAAAATCTGAAATAAATTAATTGCCTACCCTCGGCTAGCGCCCATACCACCTCTTCCGCCGGTGAGCCCCCTTTCTTTCTGCCCCGACCACCTGCGGCTTCCCTTAAACCACCATGAAACAACCCCCCCAACAAGCAACCCTACCTAAAAACCCGACCAGCCTAAAAAAATCTAATCTACATCTATGTTGGTTAATCTCTTTTCCGGCGAAGTGCGGCAAAGTACATACCATTCATCTTCAGCCACTCATCAAATGCAATCAACATGGAAGCAATGCTTGCAGCAATCAGGTATGCATCTCAGTGTTTCTTTAACGCATCTGACAAGCATCCCCCTCGCCATTTCGAAGTGTGGGAAAGGGAAGTGGGGTTGTTTAGATCAGGTGGGGGAGGAAGGAGAAGGTTGTCAGAGTTAGGGTTTCGCAACGAGGGTGAGGGGAAAGGGAGGGGTCGTCCGATGGTAGGGCTTAGTTGTCGGGGTGGGGCGGTTTCGGGCGGTGGGTTCTAAGGAGGTTTGGCTGGTGGTGGTGGGTTTGGTTTTTTGGTTTTTTTTTTATATATTTATTTTTTTAAAAAAATAATTTAATTTAATTGTTATTTTTTATAATTTAGTATTGAAAAAAAAATTACCTATTCTTTAGGTTGTAGGTCACTTGGACCATTTTGAGAAGATAGCAATAAAAGGTGGGATTATTCTCAGTTTTTTTTTATAAGATGGCACTATTTTGAGAAGACTTGCAAAAGGTGGGATTATTGTTGTAAATTTTTCCTTTCTTCTATTGAGAAAACTTCTCTCAACATGCACAAAGAATTCATCTTGGATACTCAAGTGTTCTTCAACTTCAACTTCAAATAAAGATTCAAACTGAGTTCATCTTGGATACGTAAATTTTTTAAATCATACGAAGTATATCCTAGAGAATGACAAGAACACTCTTGTTATATCATTAAAATTAACACATTAGTTACACATTACATTACAGGTATCCTTACCTTTATAAAAGTATGACTAAACGAACTCTTATGAATAGTGTTGAGACAATTATGCCTTTTAAAATGATTATTTACATATTACGCTTAAATATGTTTGTTTTATTTTTATGAACAGTGTTAAAACAATTATATCTAGGAAAAATTAGGTTAAATAATCCCAACTTTTTCCCATTTACTTTAAATAATCCCAACTTTGAATTATTATTAAATAATCCTAACTTTAGGGGGTATTCGCTTTTATTGGTCCCAACCGATTTTCAACCAAATATAACAGGTTACCTAGGACACGCGGCAACACAAGATTGATTGGTAAAAAAATATAAAACAAAAAAAACAAAAACTTTAAAAAAAACTCAACTCACGTCAACCTCCATCACCACCCAACCTGACAGCTAAACCCCCTTAGCTCCACCCTCACTCAGGCAACCTCCTCAACCCCAACCTCCGTCGGCGTCCATCCTGACCCTACCGTCCCTCCCCCGCCCCAATCATCGCCCCTCCTTGACCTCCGTAACCACCATCCCCAGTCCACTAGGGGTGAAACTAATGCGGTTTAAAATCGAACCCAACCACAAACCAAACCGATTTAAAAATTTGGTGTGGTTTTTTTTCGAATATGGTTCGGTGCGGTTTGAGGAATCCCAAAACTGAATTAATATGGTTTAGTTTCAATTTTAAGATTTGAAAAACCAAAAATCGAAATCCAAACCAAATTATGTCCCATATCCAAATCATAGCCTAGCCCAATACTAATTTCTACCCTACATGTATAAAGCCAAAAAATAATAAAATTTGTGTTTTTTTTTTATGTCCTAGAATATCAACCAATGTGAGTGATGTTGGAGTGAATGACCAATTAAATGGAGCAAAAAGGAAGAGGATGAAAAATTTCAATGTGGTTCAATTTTCTTTTATAAAACCGAATTTAAAACGGTGTGGTTTGGTTCAATTTCAATAGTAATATGGAGCGGTGTGGTTTGAAAAATCCCAAAACCGAATTAATGTGGTTTGGTTTTGGTTTGGGCTATAAACCATACAATAAATTGAACTTTCACCCCTATAGCCCACTTCCGAAACCGCCACCACCACCCTTGAACTCGCCCCAATTACTCCAAAATCAACCCCATCCCTCCCTCCTCTTCCCCATCCTTGAAATCCCCTTCTCTAGCCTATAAAACCTATCCCGTCCCCTTCCTAAGCCTCAAAACCCAATCTCGTCCCCTCTCCTTCTCCAGATTCAACACTAACACCACTTCCTTTGGGGTTTTCGGGGCTTGGGTAGGGGAGGGGGTAGGGTTTTGGCGCTTGGGAAGATGAGTGGGATGGTTTTCAGGGGTGGGTTAGGTGGGGAAGGGTAGTTCATGGGTAGGGCAGCCACGTCGAAGGTGGCTTGCTAGTTGTTTTTTTAATTTTTAATATTGTTTTCTTTTTAAAAAAAATAATAAAATTTGATCTATCATATTCTGACATGTGGCTATCAAACCCCAAAAAAGAATATAACCTTTTTAACAGGTTACCGGTCACTTTATAAAAACAAATACCCCCTAAAGTTGGGATTATTTAATAATAATCCAAAGTTGGGATTATTTAAAGTAAATGGGCGAAAGTTGGGAACATTAAAACCAATTTTTCCTTATATCTATTAAAAATGTTTATTTACTTATTTTCCCTCATTAATGTTTTTTCAGTAATTTCATCATATACCCCTGTAGAGAATTTTTCAAACTCATCTTTGAGCCCAACTGTGGTTCTACTTTTAGGCATGGCGGCGTTCCAAAGAAAAGAAGCTAGTGAAAAAAAATCGCCAACAAGTTTTAGGAACTCGTAAACCGTTCACGGGTGTAAAGGTTACACCCCATTCACAATCACGGAGATTTCTAACTCCATAGTGGTCCAGAACCATGACTGGATGTTCGGGGATGATAATACAAATCCAACCTAAAAAAAAGATTGAACCCGCCTTAAATAGGCCTCTTACTCAATTCTTATGATATTCATGTGCGTTTTTCGATCAACATACATACATCAAATTAATCTTAAACTTGTTTAATTTATGTTGGTTGATTATCAATGCACAATCAAATCTATTATTGGTGATCATTGAATTAAAATCATATTGAACCTAAATTCAATTATTAATTATCTTATTAGGCGTGATTTCAAATACAAATTCCCTTTAAACCTGCAAAAAGGGGCGTTATCAAGTAATAACAATAAATCATGAATAATCAAATAGCATATGGCTAATACAACAATCATCATCATAAAAACATCATCAAAATGTCATTAGTAAGATCCTAGGCATGATACTAAACGGATTAATAACAAATCCTAGCATGTCACTAATAACAAGATCAAAGCGTTATCCTAAGAATGATACTAGAAACCATAATAATATTATAAGCATGATACTAGAAAGCAAAATAACATCCTAAGCATGATACTAGAAATCAAAATAATATTCTACTCCAAAACCAAAAGAATAATTAAGTACTCGAATTACTTACTTTGATGCCTCAACCTTCTTGCTATTAAAACAATACACACGTTAGTAAATTTCAAAAAAGTTAAATCAATAAAATAAATAAATCAAATATGAATTAAAATATAGATTTGGGACCAAACCCTCAAAACTATCAACTTTTCATGCCTAAGTCGAAGGCAACGTCGAGGATGGCTTGGAGTATTCGAATCTCGCGAATGCGGTATTGTGATTAATTAAGAGGAAGTATCAGGGATGTGTTTAGGCAAAGGCCAAGAACATGGGGATCAAGAAAGAGAATTGATGATTATGATGATTGTGGTGATTATTGATGATATGAAACAGGGGAAAACGACCTCTATTAATAGGAAAAGAGGGTCAAAGCGATCAGAAAAGGTTAGAATTTGAATCAGAATATAACAACTTTCATTGCGGGGTGATAGACGTATCACAGCGCGCCAAGAACCGTCGCGCGATGGTGCTATTGTGCAACGCTAATTATCACGGCACGTTAGGATTATCGCGGCGCGGCAGTGTCCATCGTAGCGTAATAGGAATATCGCGGCGCGACAGCGACCATCGTGGCGCGATAGGACTATCGCTGCGCGATGGTTCTGTCGTCTTGCGATGATTTTCTAAAGATTTTGATTTCCAATAAGATTGGGTTAACAAAAGATATCTATACGTCTTTTAATTTGGACAGGATAAGGATTAATTTATTTAATTGCTTATTGATATTAATTATGTTTAAGTTAATTAGTTTCATTAGTTTAATTTTAATTATGCAGGAGTAGTTTAATTCTAGGGTTTTTGGGGAACCATGATTAATATGTAGGGATGATTTACTATTGTTGATTGTTAATGTTTTAAGTTAATTTCCTATTGATTGTTATAATGCTATGCAATTAGATTTGCGCAGGTTTAATTGTATGAGTTACGCAATATTGATTCGAGATTCGAGATATGAGAATTAATATTGAGGCCTAGTTTCAATAGGAAGAATTAATTAATAAATGGTGAAGTCAAGATTCGAGAGATGCGATTTAATACCGATAGATTAATTATGTGATTATAATACGTAACGAAAGCCTTTTATAATCTGGTTAATTTATGCATTGATAATTGATTGTTATGTTTTATCCCAGAGTATTAATTATTAGTGAACCTATAACCCTAGATCTTTTTATTATTGCTTATTCCCTTAGTTTAATTATTGTCGTAGTATAATTCTCACAATTCTTCCTCGTTTCTTGATAATTTAGATTATGATAATTTATTATGAATAAAAGAACACAGTATCCCTATGGATTCGACCCTACTTACCTATCTATGTTAGTTAGTGGTTTTAGGAATTACTTTTAATTAGGTGTAGACACCAAATTGTGTCTCCCCAAAACCAAACCCGGTGATGAATGCCTTTCACGTTGAACCATTATCGAATTAGGTGAAAGTGGTTGAAAGTCAAGTGTTGCGGTTTAGTTTTGATTAAAATTCTCTTCTCTCTGTTTTTGAAAATGACTTTTTTATTTGAAAATAGCCAAACCAGTTTAGTTTGGTCCATAATTAAGGTCCAATAATAGTGTTGATGGATGGGGCTCGAAAAGACCTTTCCAACGACATGTTATAAGCCCAATTCCGATGAATATTGAGGAAGTTATGGCCAAAATACTAAACTGGGCCTGGTTAATTATTTAAATACGGCCCAATGATCTAGAGGACGGCCCAATGTTAATTATTATTCCTAAAATTATTAGGATTAATTATAGTTTTCTGGAAGTTTCTGGAAGATTCTTTTTAATTCTAATATTATTGGATTTAATAATTAATTATTTTAAAATAGACTTTTATTTGGAGTAAAATATCGTTTTATTATCTTAAAAATACATATTTTATCTTCTGTACGGATTTCGTAGATCAAGTTGATTAAAGATCGGATTCCGCGTGAAGAAAACGCGCTAATACAGGTTGTCGCCAAACGACAAGTCTGTCGCCGCGCGACAGAGTCGATTCCTGGCGACAGCGTGTAGTTTTATTCCTTATCAAATTCTATGATTTTCCGGACTATTTTCATTATAAATAGGGTCCGAATTCCTGTTTTCAGTATCATCAATTCTCATCTACAATCAATTCTCTCTATTCCCTCTCAAGAATTCCTTAATTCTTTCTCTCTCTCTCTTTCTAAACTAGCTTTTACATACAATATTCCGCATTCACAAGCTCTAGAATCACTTATCCAAGTTCGAAGTTGCCTTCGCCCTAGACGTGAAAGGTTGATAATTTCTGAGGGTTTGGTCCAAAACTAGTCAAAACTTTATTTAATTTGATTTTAATTTAATTATTCTTTATTATTTTCATTGAAGTTTACTAACTTGTGTATTTTGTTATTAGAAAGAGGTACGAGGCTTCAAAGTATGTAATCTTATTACTCTCTTTCAATGTAAATTGCATGCTTATTATTGTTTAATGCTTCCTAGTATCATGTTCGGATGTTATTTTATGCTTTCTAGTATCATGTTTAGGGTGCCTTTACCCTTTCTAATATCATGTTAGTACCATGTTAGGTTTGAAGCTTTGATCTTTATTGTTTAGTGACATGCTAGGGTTTGTTATTAATCTTGTTAGTATCATGCCTAGGATCTTGCTATTATATTTAAGCTTTATTATGCCTTATCATGTTATTATCATCGTTATCATTATTATTGCTTCATTATTATGTTGCTTGATATGTTTTATTGTTATTGCTTGATCACACCTTTTATGATTGTTAAAGGGAATTTGTACTTGAAATCACGCTTAATAAGATAATTATTAATTTGGTTTAGGCTAATGTGATTTTAACTCAAGTGATCGCCAATTATAGTTTTATTTGTGCATTAATTTCAACCAACATAGATTAAACATGTTAGGTTTAATATAATGTTTGTATGTTATTCGAAAAGCGCACATGAATATGAGCAGGACAAAGTAGAGGCCTATTTTATAGGGCGGGTCCTTTCTTTTGTAGATTGGATTCGTACCCTCATCCCCGGACCCTGTTTGGTTCAAGACCTTATGGAGTAGTTGATGGTCCTTTTGGATTGTCTTTTGGGTTTACAAGTTCCTAAAACTTGTTGGCGACTCTTTTTGCTCTTTGTCTTTCCCTTTGGAACGCCACCGTACTTTAGTGTATGATCACAGTGGGGTTCAAGTTTGGGGTTATCATAATGCTTGAAATATTCCCTACAATTTTTGGCGACTCCACTGGGGAGGATTTCTATTTATATTCCTGAAATTTATTTAATTTTGGCAATTATTTAGAATGAGCGGATGAGACTTGAAAAATTCTAAGTATTTCATGTGCGTGATTTGATTAACATTATTGTCATATGCATTAAAAGGTCCTCATGGGAGCACCCCATGAGTCAATCCATAGGAATTTTAAACGTAGGAAATTTGAGAAATATCTTTCATGACTAGAATCGAAAAGATGATGCGAAATCTGGTAAATTCGAAGAACACAGAAACTTGCCAAGGCATGTAGGAACTAGCGTCTAGAAAACAGGGCTTGTCGCCCGTAAAAAGTTTCTGTCGCCTGGCGACAGTTTTGTCGCTTGGCGACATGAGCTTTTTTGCGGCGACAGTCCCTGTAGTCTGGCGCCAAGTTCTTCCAATACCGAGCCAGGGGTCTGCCTTCTTGCTTTGACCATTTCTAGCATTGTTGGCTTGATTTTACTTATTGATTGAGTCCTTTTCTCACTTTTCTGAACCCATATGTGTTCTACATATGGAAATAACCCTCTGGGGGTTCCTGCTTCACCTGCCCAATGGAATATCCCACTATCATGTGCAAAGTTCAGATTTGGGTACGTGCAAAGTTTGTGAATCCACCAAACCATGGAGTCGAGTTCGATTTCATCACGAACTCGCGGAATCCTGTCCATTCGCTCCAACCCTCCCGGTAGGCTTGTGTGCAATGCATATGGATTCATAACCATGGACCTTTTTGACTTAACCCATATCCTCGAACTTTAGAGAACTAGAGCCATGGTTAGGTTGCAAACTCATCTTGTGACTATGTGAACTACTTGTGCCCTTGCTTGTATATATTATATATGTGTTAACCGTTTGTTTGACTTGTGATTAAGACTAATTGACTAATGACTAAAAGGGACTTTATCTAATTAATTAATTAATTTTGAATTAATTAAAGGCTAATAAATTAATCAATTCGACTTAGTACGACTTTAGGCATGTCCATTTAGAGTAAAATTACTGGAAACAGTCCAGATTAACGTTCCAGCAATGGCACAGAAATTTGGACTGTGGCGCTACAGTTAAGTGTCTGTTGCCTGGCGACAATTTTGTCGTCTAGCGACAGGCTCTAAACAGTGGCGACAGTCCTGTTGTTTTAGCGACAATCCAGTTTTCTTGCTCGAGTCATCACGACGAGTCTAATAAACAGTCTACTAATCGGTTAATCAGTTTATTAATGGTTCAAACCATGTTTAAGTCTTTAATTGAGTTTAGGCACTTAAAGTCCAATGGTCATACACTAAGAGTCAAAGCATGTCACTCACACACACATAAGGCACACACATAACATGTTTGTCACATTATGACCATGTCTAGAGAGTCTTGAATGCGTGTTTTCCGTCATTTTTTTTAGGGGGGTAAGTCGGATATTAATCCTCCAATTTTAAAACTCCATTAAAATTTCCCTTAAAATATATACCCCATTTTTGCCTATTCTTTCTAATTTTTAAACCATAAAGTCAAGTCAATTAGAGTCAAGTATTAAAACAAATATGGTTTAACTTACAGCGCGTGGGCAAGAAAGGAAGGGCGTTTAATCAAGGACAACACTTTTGTTCAAGTCTTACTTTTTGACAAACCAATCGGTAGGAAAAGGAAAGCTAAGAAGGCAATGGCTAGTCAAGAAGAACTTAATGAAGTCAAGGGACAGGTAGCCAACTTGGCTGAGATGTTACAAAACCTATCACTGCAAATAAGTAATCCTGAAAAACAGAAACAAATGGACCTAATCCAGGAAAGCTTGGGCAAGCTGTCCAACGACTTTAGATTCCAAGAGATTAGCTCCCAAGGGGTCTCGGTGGATAAGGACCTCCTCCCACAAAAGTTTAATCCCAATGACATTCCTAAATTTAAGGCTATGGATAACCCTTATTTTCATTTAAGAGCTTTTGAAACTGTAATGAACATTAAGGGGATAGATAGAAAAGCGTTTCACTCTGTATTTTCATTATCCTTAGAAGCTGTATGTCAACAGTGGTACTTTTCACTTGATAAAGAAAAGACCTCTAGTTGGGAGTCTATTGTAAGCGCTTTCATTGAAAGGTATAAATGCAATATACAAGTTGAAACCGATCATAGAGAGTTAGAAATGCTAAAACAAAAAGAAAATGAAGGTTTCACCTCCTTCTTTAATAAATGGAGGGAAACTACTGCAAAAATGGTTGAAGTACCTAGTGAGAAAGAATCTGTCAGGATGTTCATTAAGAACCTCCAAGAAAAATATTCTAAGCACGTTAGGTACCAAAGCAATCTAAACACCTTCAAGGCCGTCTACGATATTGGAATTAATATTGAAGATAACCTCGCTAAACAAAAAGCTGCTAATAGTAACTCAAGTAGTGGCTGGAAAAATAAGAAGAACGACAATCCTTCTTCATCCAAATCTACCCACTCAAATAATGTTAGCACCTTTAATCTAAATGAAGTTTTGACAATGAACAATAATCAAGGACAAAAGAAACCATTTAGGAAGAATTATACTCCTATTGGTATGAGTTATGACACCGCATTTGACCGCCTACACGTAAAAGGTCTTATAACTCCCATTGGACCATTTGGAGACCCACCTGTCGAAAGGAGAACGGCTAGCTGGAACCCAAATGCACATTGCAAATATCACCAAGGAAGGGGTCATCCTACGGAAAATTGTTGGAGGCTAAAGGAAGCCATTCAAGACTTGATCGATAGTAACAAGCTCCCATTACCTCCTGCAAGCAAGAAACCAAGTATCAATACCGCACCGCTGTCGGATTCCTTGGCTATTTCCGACGAAGAAAATCAAGTGGATCCATCTAGCCTCATAGAGCCTATCGAGACCATTGAAGAAGAAATCTTCGAAGATGCTCTCGAATTCCATGGCCAGGAACCTGCAACCAAGCAAGAAGTATTGGCGTTGACATCAATATTGACAGAACTGGAAAAATTGACCTCACAAACCTTTGAGGCTATAAGAGAGAAAAAAGAGTTACTTAAAAGTAGACCTCCACCCAAACAAAAGAAACCTTTTTCTCTCCAAGTAATTGACACTCCCAGAAAGAATAATAGAAAATATACTCCAATTGGGACGTCGTATGCAAACATGTTCAAAATGCTCTCCGAGAATGGTAAAATTCAACCTCTCGAACCGAGACCATTTGAATCACTAAAAAGAATGGACAAATACTATTGTTCATATCATCAATCAGGGGGACATACAATAGAGAATTGCTTCAAGTTCAAGGACTTGGTTCAACGTTTGATTGATGAAAAGAAATTAGTTCAACTTCCACAAGACGCCACGATTAACGAAGTATGGGACAGTGATGACGAGGATGTTTACCTTAAAGATATTGAAGAGACTCCTCTATCAACAATATACCCAGTAAGTGACATTTGGGACGAGGAGGATTCGCCCATAGATGTCCTCACTAGGTTCGGGAGAGTACAACCTCCCATTTCAACACAACCTATACCTTCTATCCAGCAAATTCCCGTGCCTATTATAGAAGACAACGATGTCGTCAAACAGTTAAAAAGGACTAAAGTGGAAATGAACGTATGGAAACTCTTAGCCACGTCTCGAGAGCATAGAGTTGCAGTCATAGATGCTTTGGCTAAAGTAGGCATAGATTCGGACACTACTCCTGAGGGACTTGCTAACTTCCTCACGAGTGACCTTCCAAGTCCAATCAATTTAGTCACCTTTTCGGATAAAGATCTACCACCGGAAGGTGACAAACACAATAAAGCTCTAAACCTCACAGTCACATGCAAAAGGATGAACGTTCCTATGACTCTTGTGGATAATGGTTTAGCAATTAATGTGTGCCCACTTAGAACCGCAAGAATGTTAGGAATAAGAGATGAGGATTTATCCCCATCAACCCAAGGCATAAGAGCTTATGATAACTCACGCCGTCAAGCACTAGGGACAATTACCATGAATATAACGGGGGGTGCAATTGAGCATGCCACCACATTTCAAGTAGTGGATATCAAGGCATCCTTTAACTTGCTATTGGGACGCCCTTGGCTTCATGATTTAAAGGCCGTCCCTTCATCTCTTCATCAACAAGTAAAGGCCATAGTTGGAGGAATTCCAATTACCATTGATGCTTCATCCATGAGGATCAAAACAGTAGAAAATCCATTAATTAATGTGGAACATGATGAAAATGATGAGGATTTGTGGGGCTTTAGCGAAGAGGTCTCCTTAATAGAGGAAGACGAAATGACCCCTCTTCATTACGACCTCCACTCAAACATGACGACGAATGTTATCTTAAGAAGGCAAGGCCACTTTCCTGGAATGACTCTAGGAAAGAAGAAAGGAATAGCTAAACATATGGGACTACCTGGCCTCCCTAAATTGGATACTTTCGGACTTGGTTTTGAACCAACTCATGAAGACCTTAAGTGGGCCCGGGAAAAATCAAGAGCACGAAAGAATACCCGCACACAAAAAAGGGAGATACCCATGGATCAATATCCTCTTACCTTAAATGGACAATTTATAAGAGAAGGAGAGGATTATCCTTGTCATGAATTTCCTGAACCCTTCGTTGTAAATAGCATAAGACAACTTGGGTTCGAGATCTTTTTGGATTGTTACTTTCTAGACGAGATCCCAACTCCAATTTATAAGGGGAAGACACCCCCTTGCTTTGACTTTAACGTCATGGGACTCCTCTTTGGAAGAGAAAAGAATGAACCAAAATACGCGGAAGATGATTCTTCACTTATTCAAACGGTTCTCCAAAGAGAAGGCTTTGATCCCTCAGAATTTATCACCCCAATAGAAGATCAAAAGCGTGGATGGCGCAAGACGGTAAAGATAACCACTACAAATGGGAAGAAGATTTCAGTAACTACAGGACAAGGACCAATGTTCGAAGAATCGTCTGAGTCAGAGTCTGAGTTAGAGTCTTCCCCTATCGAGTCTTCTGAATCTTTAGTTGTAGCACCCTCGCCTTCTATTTCTACTCCTAGGATAGTTAGCAATCAAGTCCCAACGGACATTTCTTTATTTGATGTAATGATTTCCGAATTCAATAATATGCATTCTTCCCCGTATTCTTCTTGTTTCTCTTTATCTAAAGATGACGAGCATTGCTTAACTAATGATGAAAATGATAAAGAAATAATTAAAGCAATGGAAACACTTGAAAACAAGACACCAACAATTGAGGATACAGAAACGGTTGATATCTCAAGAGATCCAACCATTAAAAGAGAAGTTAAAATCGGACTAACACTAAGTAAAGAAGAAAGAACCGATTTAATTAATCTACTTACAGAATTTATTGATGTATTCGCTTGGTCATACGAAGATATGCCAGGCATTAATAGAGAGATAGCTCAACACACAATACCATTAATTCCAGGAATGAAACTTGTAAAACAAAAGTTACGTCGAATGAAACCCGACGTAGCTCTTAAAATAAAGGAAGAAGTACAAAAACAAATAACTGCAGGTTTTATCAGGGTATCCAAATACCCCGAATGGGTCGCCAATGTTGTCCCGGTTCCGAAAAAAGATGGTAGAGTTCGAATGTGTGTCGACTATCGAGATCTAAATAAGGCAAGTCCAAAGGACGACTTCCCTTTACCACACATCGATATTTTGGTAGATAACACAGCAAATCATGCACTTCTCTCGTTTATGGATGGGTACGCAGGATACAATCAAATCCTCATGGCCGAAGAAGACATGGAAAAGACAACATTCATAACACCTTGGGGTACTTATTGCTACACGGTAATGTCGTTCGGGTTAAAAAACGCGGGTGCTACTTACCAACGAGCAGCAACTGCCCTACTCCATGATATGATGCATAAAGAAGTGGAGGTCTATGTGGATGACATGATTGTAAAATCAAAAGACCGCCAAGGACACCCAATAGCCTTAAAAAAGTTTTATGAAAGGCTAAGAAAATACAACATGAGATTAAACCCCTCCAAATGTGCTTTTGGAGTTACCTCAGGAAAACTCTTGGGATATGTCATAAGCTCTAGAGGAATAGAGATAAACCCCACTAAAATCAAAGAAATCATGTCCATGCCACCGCCCAAAACCGAAAAGCAAATTCGAGGATTCATTGGCCGGTTGCAATACATAAGTAGGTTCATATCCAAGTTAACCACGATATGCGAACCAATATTCAAGAAGCTTAAGAAGAATGTACCAATTATATGGGACGATGAGTGTCAAAAAGCCTTTGAAAAGATCAAAGCCTATCTCTCGAATCCTCCTGTATTAGCTCCAGCACTCCCTGGAATACCCCTAAGATTATACTTAACCGTCACAAAGGAAACAATGGGAGCTATGCTTGCACAAGAGGTAGAAAATAAAGAAAATGCTATTTACTACCTAAGTAAGAAAATGCTCGAGTATGAGACACGCTATACACCATTGGAAAAGCTGTGCCTCGCATTGGTGTGGGCCACAACTAAATTAAGACATTACATGCTCGTGCATACCGTTTACGTAGTCTCACGAATGGACCCCCTTAAATACCTATTCGAAAGATCTACACTTAACGGGCGTATCTCAAGGTGGATAGTGAATTTGGCCCAATTTGATATAAGGTTTATGCCTCAAAAGGCAATTAAAGGATCAGTGGTCTCGGATTTTCTAGCAGATTTCCCAATAGAAGATTCGACACCCTTAGAAGAGAATGAGTTCCCAGATGAAAGTTTAATGATGACGGAGGACGATACATGGACTCTATATTTCGATGGAGCCTCAAATCAAAAGGGATGCGGCGTAGGAGTCTTACTAGTATCACCTAAAGAAGAACATGTTCCTATATCCTTTAAATTAGATTTCGACGTCACCAACAACGCAGCCGAATATGAAGCATGTGTGGAAGGCCTCGAAACCGCTTTAGCCTTAGGCGTAAAGAAACTCCGGATATTTGGAGATTCCTCCTTAATCATTAATCAAATCTCCAAAAGATGGAAGGTTAGGAGTGAAAGCTTAGCTCCCTACCAAACATATTTGGAAACTCTCACTGGTCAGCTGGAAAAAGTGGAATACACTTACCTACCTAGAGAGGAAAATCAATTTGCCGATTCCTTGGCAAGACTAGCCTCAAGAATTCCTAAGGAAATTGAGCAAATGCCTTTAACCATAGAAAAAAGGCATAAACCAGCATATATTCAAGCTATAGAAGATGATGAAGTGATTCAAGAAGAAGAACATGAAGAAGAACCATGGTTCATAGATATATTAAATTACGTCACCAAAGCGGAATATCCTCCTCATGCTGACAAAAGAGCGAAAAGAGCACTAAGACTTTTAGCTTCCCAGTTTGTACTCATAGGAAATAAACTACACAAAAGGGTGCCTAAGGGTCGAGCTCTATTATGTGTAGGCAAAAAGGATGCTCAAAGAGCTATGAGAGTAGTCCACGAAGGTATATGTGGAACACATGTTAATGGCAAAATGCTAGTCCAAAGGATAATGCGAGAAGGATATTACTGGACTACCATGAATAAAGATTGCCATCAATATGTAAAAAGATGCCTAAAATGTCAAATTTACGCAAATTTACAACATATCCCACCATCTCTCCTCTACACCTACACTTCACCATGGCCTTTCTCTACATGGGGAATAGACATAATTGGAAAGATCACACCTCCCGGAACAGGAGGTCACGAATACATCTTAGTTGCAATAGATTACTTCACAAAGTGGGTGGAAGCACAATCATATGCCAAACTCACTGCCAAACATGTAGCACTCTTTATCGAAAGAAACATAATTTGTCGATACGGAGTCCCACATGAAATAATTAGTGACAATGGAACTCACTTTCAAGCCGAATGTGAAGAATTGCTACAAAAGTATGGTATTCAACATCACCATTCTTCCCCTTATAGACCTCAAGCAAATGGAGCAGTTGAGGCCGCTAATAAAAATTTAAAAACAATCATTGAGAAAATGAAGGAAAATTATAAGGATTGGCCTGACAAACTTCACTTCGCACTGTGGGGTTATCGCACGTCAATCCGAACATCCACAAGAAATACGCCATTCAACTTAGTATATGGAATGGATGGCGTACAACCTGTAGAGTTAGAAATACCTACGCTACGCATCGCGTTAGAAAGTAAACTCGATGAAGTCGAATGGACTAGAGCACGATATGAAGAGCTAATCCTACTCGATGAAAAGCGACTAGAGGCTCTACATCACACTCAATGTTATCAAACCCGCATGGCTAGACATTTCAACAAGAAGGTCAAGACTATAAATATCAAGGTTGGGGACTTGGTATTAAAAGCATTAAGAAAAAATGTTTTGGACCCAAGAGGTAAATTTAGACCTAATTGGTCCGGACCATATATTGTCAAAACAATCCTGTCAGGAGGCGCGGCTAAATTAACTGACATGGATGGTAATGAATTTTCAAACATGACAAACCTTGACCAACTTAAGAAATACTACCCATAAGTACTTGAGTAAAATACTCAAGAGAGCTATGTTTGGCCTGATTCCTTAAACAAAGGATACGTAGGCAACCCAGACAGGGTGCGGCCACTTTAATCTTTTCAAATTATGTATCCCCGAAGTAAAAAATACATGTTTGCAAAAATTCAAGACTGGCGCCAGAAGATAGCCTCTGTCGTCAGACGACAATTTTGTTGCCAGGCGACAGAGCCAAATTGACAGCGATAGCTATTTGGATAGCAGCGCCAAGTTTCTGCGAGTGTCTGGGCAGGTTTCGTATATTCTGGAAATTTATTCGACTTCGGTACTCGAATTAATTCTCCGAAAAATAAATATTGTAATTGTTTCTCATTGCTTTAATTGAAAGTTAATTGAAATAAAAGCTGAAATTTTATTATTTGATAAAGAAATTACATTATTGATAAAATAAAAGCTGAAAAAAAATTAACTAAAACAAACTTACTTTGTCTAATAAATCAAAAGAAAAGCAATGCTCTATTCTTTTTTCTCTTTCTTGATTCTCTTCCAATTTTTGTCTTCATCCTCTTCCTCTTGATCCATAACCTTTGCTAGGAGACAACCATTAGAAGACCTGCACTCTATTTTAGTATAGATAGTTTCCCCCTCCGCTAAAACCCCATGTTTCTTCTCTACCCAAACTTCCTTTTTCGTAGAATCAACCTTTCTTTTCCCTTTATCTTTCTTAGAACTTTTCTTATTTGGTATAATAGGAGTTTTGAATTCACTCCTTTCCCCTAGGCGTTCCTTAGTAGGGACCTTTTTGTCACCTAAACGATCCTTCACATTGGTCTTCTCAATCTTGACTTGAGATTTCTGGAATCTTCCATCAAGCCATTGTTTCACTTTGCTTGACAGACAAGGTGGATCCTTGTGGGTAATCACCTCCCACAAGGGCCTACCACTCCAATATCTGTCAAAACGCTCAATCTCTTGTGACACGGGAAATTCATAAGGACGACGGAGATCTCCTGTAGGAATGGTTTGTGCGAGACCATATTGTCTCATAACTCTACAAGGAAAATAAAAAGTTAATCTTGACAGGCTCGGGAGACGACAGTATGCTTGGTTACTACAACCAACCATCGCCTCAATCTTCCACCAAGGAACGATCCAGCTTATGGTAAAATCACCGGCAGCAAACACCTTGCTCCATTCACGGCGACCTATCTTCAAAAATCGTTTCTTTCGCCGGACTATACAATTTGGGACATATGTGTGTATATCGTCAGGAGGATTAATAAGCTTTAACCTCTCCATGAGCCATACCTGTAAAATATGCATTTAATTGGTATTACAGTGTAAAAATATTTTTAGTTCTTTGTAAATTAAAAGTAGTATCATTTTATACCTGTAATAAAATTGGAGAACCTCGAAAAGGTGCTCTTGGGTTCTTTCTTAACGCATCCAACCATAGCATAGTCTCTCCAACAATTAGCGGCATTGGATTTCTCCCAGACTCAACTTGTTCTATAACAGATATAATCATTGATTGGCCTTCATTATCCTTACCACTTACTAAAAGTAATTGGTTAAACATGCAAAAAAGAAAAGCCCTTCTCTTATGGACACGAAAATCAGGATTAGGATTGTCATAAAAATAATGTGCAAATTCTGACAAATCAACTATATTCCCATGCACTATATGTTTTAAGGCCGTACTCCTTAGATCAAAAAAGCATTCAAAATCTTTATAATAATATTCACTAATTCTAGGCATTACCGCAAGATCTGTGGAATAATAGCCTATAAGGGCTCCAAATTCTTCCGGTAAAGGGCATATTTCATCATGGAAAAATCTAAAACAGTGAGTATCAATATCCCAATAGTCTATGGCAGAATGAATAAAATCCATGTCAAGACTCACCCCCTTTATTCCAAACATACCCCCCATATGAGAAGAATCTAATGTTTTTTCTCTTTAGCAGTTAAAAGACGACACCACTCATTCATGTACCCATAGAAAGTTCTTTTAGCTAAAGGCATGATTTCTAGTTAATTAGTTAATTAATAAACTGGTTAAATTATGCAGTAAACGAATGATTCGGGGGCTATTTATAAGTTTTTCTTCACAACAGACTTCAATTTCTGAAGGAAATAGGAAAGTGAGTCTGTCGCCAAGCGACAAAGGCTGTCGCGTGGCAACAGACCCTGTCGCGTGGCGACAGGTTGAATTACGTGGCGCCAGTTTATTTCTTTGCAGCGACGCCTATTACGCGTAGGAAACCGTGTTTTTTTACATGCTTGATTTCGACTTTGACTTGACTTATTATTATTCATACACCCTTATTATTATTATTATTATTATTATTATTATTATTATTATTATTATATTATATTATATTATATTAAGCTTAATTAATTTTAGGCTTATTTTTTATAATTATACCTTTTTTCCTTCTTTTTTTTCATTTCTTTTTTGGGGGAGAGACTCGGTACCCTCCACTAATATTAAAAATGACGGAAATTTTGCGCAAAAATTACACTTTCTCACACACTCACATGCACAATACATTTGTTATAAAATAATAAGTCAGGTAAATAAAATGTTAATAAATAATAAAGTGCATGTGTATACAAGTGTCTAGTACATAAGTCATATGAATAAAATAGACAAAGTCCTACAAAAGTCAAAAATAAATAAACACAGGTACAACTATGGCGCCGGAGGTCGCAAGTCGCGAGGGATGCCAAATGTATCAAAAAATGTCCTACTCCGTGGAGTATGTCCATCATCGCCCCCTGAACCACCAGGCGGCGCAAACTGCAACTCAGGGCCAGGCCACCTAACCTCACCCTGAAACCCGACAGAAAGAGGCTAGGGCTGCAAAGGCTGCTGCGACGACGAGCCAAACTCGTATGTCCCACCACCCATCCTACCTCGAACGGTCGGCCCGGTCGGAATATCCTCAGGTGATGACGCCGAGTCCTCTGCAGCGGCCGCCTCAGAACGACCACCTTGGCCACCGGAAGTAGTCCGGCGACGCCTCAAGTCGGACCTAGTAGTCTCTCTCCTAGGCTCGGGTCTCGACCGAGTGCGTGGAGAAGGAATAGGCTGCCCCTGCAAAAGTAAATCAAAGTTAGCAAGTGCAAATGAAAAAATAAAGATGAAAGTAAAAGCAATACCTCCTCAGCATCATTGCTACGACAAGTAGCGCGGTTCCGCAACCTCACAAGCTGGCTGCGAAAAGCGTCTATGCACCTAGCCATAGCCGTCACCACCTCGCGAGAAAACTGTCAAAGTAACTAAGTCAGTAACAATTACGAAGCAAATATGAAGATAATATGTGAGAAACCACTTACTCGAGTCTGGTGACGAGGAATAGACCGCTCCACAAACTGCTCTCCCTCTGGAGCTGGCGGAATAAGCTCCTCGATCGGCCCATACGTACCTTGGTAGCGTATGGACATCCGCGGAGGAATGAACTCCCTAGGGCCAGCCTGTTAAGAATAAAAAGTTAGGAAAATACTTGGGGGCTACCTAAAGAAAGATAAACAATAAATAAAAGCATACCGCTGCCTCCTCTGAAAGGACAGGAGCTGGCGCTAGCAATGGTAGCAGGTCCTCCTCATAGCTCTGCTCGAGGAGAACGTAAGACCTCCAAGGAGTACCCCGGGTAGGCCCACCAGCACGATCCCGCTGCAAGGCATTGTGGAACATATGCCGAGGTGGAGGAGCGGGAACAACGAAAGTATATGAGGAATGCTGGATGACTACCCTCTCCCCTAGGTAGACCACCGCGTCGTATGTCCCCAGAAAGTAACGACGCTCGGCTGTGTACTGCGCCGCCAGCGCAGAGATAGGGAAAGCAGCCCAAGGTCGATAGACTGGGCTAGGCTCCTGCAAAAATCACTAAATAAGACACTAACACCAAAAGATGATAAAAGAAAGGTATGAATGGTAGAAACCTGCCGTGAGGATCATCTCTCGAAGGCGCAGCACCTCCGGCGGACCTCTGCGGCCTCCCCAACTGCTAGCAACGGGGAGCACGCGAGGAGAAGGCCTCGTAGGTGCTAGAGAGGGAAAATACTCGTAGAACCAAATCTATATGAAAAGATGAAAATCAGTAAAGATTGTGCTTCTAAATTTAGAATTAAAACCTAAAAAAGGAAAGGAGATGTACCTCTACGACCCTCCAGAAGCTGGAAAGGGCTACCTCTCCAAACAGGGCCTTGTGACGACAGGAACGCCGCAAGCCCAGTAGAAAGTCCGCATAGGCCATGCTGGCCCAGTCATACGTCCCGACCAAGTGAAGGTCGCGAACAGCGGACAGGTAGTAAAGTAGTACTCTACTACCTCGATCAGGGGAAAACGTCCCTGAAAGCAGAATCAGCACAAAGATGCGCACCCGCTGCTCTCGGGTGGTCGCATCATCCTCAAAAGCTGCAGCCAGCGTGCAGCGACGAATACATCGGGAACTCAGCTGTCCTGACTGAGCCTCAGCTTGGGCCCGAACAACGATCGGCCCCAACAACTCCAGAACCTCCGGCGAATAGACGGTGACACCAGCATCGAAAGGCAAAGGAGTAGACTGGAACTCTAGCCCCGTAATGAGGCTGAAGTCAGCTGGAGTGACTGTCATCTCACCCCAGGGAAAATGAAAGGTGTTGGTGGTGTCCCAAAAGAACTCCACCAAAGCTCGGACGACGAGGTTACCCCCATCGTATGAAAACATGGCCCGAGTGGCCTGTAGCAGAGGAGTCAACCCGCACGACTCCCAAAGACGACGAAGCCCCTCATCGCGGCTGATGAAGTTGTCGTACAAAGAAATGATGGTGGAATTACCCGAGCCGTGGCTACGGGTCCTCCCACTCGCAAGGCCTCGTCGGATCTGCTCCGACAGATGATGAACCGGCGCGTAAAACAGGGTGCGCTCATCCCAGTCCGGCATGAGACCTAGCCTGGAAGTAGAAGGCACGTCCTCGCCCTCACTGGTGGGCTCGTCCTCTCGACGCGTGTCTCTCGACCGAGAACCGGAACCGCGTCGTCTAGCCATGCTAAAGTATGTAAAAGTAATTAAATTTAAGGCTCTATGGTATCTAAGGATCGCCTAGGCCGCATGATACTATGTTCGCAAAACAGAGTACGTAATACTAAAACAGAGCAAGAATTTCAAACGAGCATGGAAGCATTTTTCAAGCAAATAAACAATTTCTTGCAAACATATGATGAATATTGTGACAAATTGTACAAGCAAAAGCAGTAAAAATGCAAAGAACGACCCACATTGTTCTTCACGACCTTAAGAGGTCCAACAATGGTGAATCGCTCGTTTCTTCACCAAATTGAGTCAAACAAGTCTCAAAATACTCCCAAGGTAATATACAAGCATAATTAAACAAATTCAAGGCATAAAATTCAACGAACAAAGCAAAATAAGCAAAAACATTTTCGAATTTTTCGAAAATCCGCAAAAAAGAATGCATGATTTGTCAAAAACCGAGTAGAGTTTGAGCAAAACTTACATAGATCGGGGAAATAGATGAGAAAAGCTTCGATTTGCAACAAGTTTGAGCGAATTTGGTTAAGAAATGAGCGAGAACGAGTGAAGTGAAGTTTTCGTGAGTTTTGAGAAGCAGAGCAGCGAAATAGAAATGAAGAAGAAGACGGGTTTAAAACCCCGATTCTGTCGCCAAACGACAGAATTTTCGCGAGGCGACAGACTCTGTCGCGTGGCGACAAAAGCGAAAGCTTGCGACAGGAATTTCTGGCCAGCGCTGGAGCGGCGACAGAATACAGAGCCCCTCCTTATGGTTCTGTGGGCCTATTTTAGTAATTTGGGTTCCTTGGTACGCCAGTTAGCCTCTTTAATCAAAATTGACATGATTTAGTCAGCTTGATTGCAATGCATTAGGTGATCGACTTGATGAAAGATCGTCTCACTTAGCTTAAAGCGCCTAAGTATTGGCTCATAGCAAGGCACCGAAATAATGGTTCAATAGAGGCACCGAAATAATGGTTTACAAAGATAAAAGCACCAAAGTATTGGCACAAACATAAAAAATAACAATAATAACAATATATTAAGGGTCAATAAGCAGAATGATTCTTTGGCAATGTCCCAACATAGAGAGAAGTTGTCTAGTGGCGAAGCACGGCCGTGGCGAGGTAGTGTCACAAATTTTGGAGATGGCGAAGCGAGGTCAACTTCGACGGTCCCTCAAGGTAAAGAAGAGATTGTCTACAGCGGCGATGCACTGCCGTGGCAACGTACGGCCACAACCTGGAGATGACGACATACAGTTATTTTCGACGATGTTCCCGAAATACTGTGGAGGATTGTCACCAAGAGTATTGAAGGCGACGACATATGGTTATCTTCAATGATGGCGTTCACGAGGCACTGTGGAGGTTGTCACAAACAACAAGATGAAGCAACAGCAAAAATGGTTACGTTCAAAGACGTGTGCTCGACGGTGCAAGATACGCGTTTCTTAACTCTTTTATCTGTTTAACTAATGATTGTTTTACAGGTATCGGTGTTATAAGAATGATTTGGAATCACAGAACGTTTTGAATCATTCTCCGTCCCTATCGATACTTTGACTCTCGTTTTTCGAAACATAAGTTTCTCCAAACTCAGTCAAAGTAGGGGCTTCTGTAGACACCAAATTGTGTCTCCCCAAAACCAAACCCAGTGATGAATGCCTTTCACGTTGAACTATTATCGAATTAGATGAAAGTGGTTGAAAGTCAAGTGTTGCGGTTTAGTTTTGATTAAAATTCTCTTCTCTCTGTTTTTGAAAATGACTTTTTTTATTTGAAAATAGTCAAACCAGTTTAGTTTGGTCCATAATTAAGGTCCAATAATAGTGTTGATGGATGGGGCTCGAAAAGACCTTTCCAACGACATGTTATAAGCCCAATTCCGATGAATATTGAGGAAGTTATGGCCAAAATACTAAACTGGGCCTGGTTAATTATTTAAATACGGCCCAATGATCTAGGGGAGGGCCCAATGTTAATTATTATTCCTAAAATTATTAGGATTAATTATAGTTTTCTGGAAGTTTCAGGAAGATTCTTTTTAATTCTAATATTATTAGATTTAATAATTAATTATTTTAAAATAGACTTTTATTTGGAGTAAAATATCGTTTTATTATCTTAAAAATACATATTTTATCTTCTGTACGGATTCCGTAGATCAAGTTGATTAAAGATCGGATTCCACGTGAAGAAAACGCGCTAATACAGGTTGTCGCCAAACGACAAGTCTATCGCCACGCAACAGACATTGTCGCGTCGCGACAGAGTCGATTCCTGGCGACAGCGTGTAGTTTTATTCCTTATCAAATTCTATGATTTTCCGAACTATTTTCATTATAAATAGGGTCCGAATTCCTGTTTTCAGTATCATCAATTCTCATCTACAATCAATTCTCTCTATTCCCTCTCAAGAATTCCTTAATTCTTTCTTTCTCTCTCTCTTTCTAAACTAGCTTTTACATACAATATTCCGCATTCACAAGCTCTAGAATCACTTATCCAAGTTCGAAGTTGCCTTCGCCCTAGACGTGAAAGGTTGATAATTTCTGAGGGTTTGGTCCAAAACTAGTCAAAACTTTATTTAATTTGATTTTAATTTAATTATTCTTTATTATTTTTATTGAAGTTTACTAACTTGTGTATTTTGTTATTAGAAAGAGGTACGAGGCTTCAAAGTATGTAATCTTATTACTCTCTTTCAATGTAAATTGCATGCTTATTATTGTTTAATGCTTCCTAGTATCATGTTAGGATGTTATTTTATGCTTTCTAGTATCATGTTTAGGGTGCCTTTACTCTTTCTAATATCATGTTAGTACCATGTTAGGTTTGAAGCTTTGATCTTTATTGTTTAGTGACATGCTAGGGTTTGTTATTAATCTTGTTAGTATCATGCCTAGGATCTTGCTATTATATTTAAGCTTTATTATGACTTATCATGTTATTATCATCGTTATCATTATTATTGCTTCATTATTATGTTGCTTGATATGTTTTATTGTTATTGCTTGATCACACCTTTTATGATTGTTAAAGGGAATTTGTACTTGAAATCACGCTTAATAAGATAATTATTAATTTGGTTTAAGCTAATGTGATTTTAACTCAAGTGATCGCCAATAATAGTTTTATTTGTGCATTAATTTCAACCAACATAGATTAAACAGGTTAGGTTTAATATAATGTTTGTATGTTATTCGAAAAGCGCACATGAATACGAGCAGAACAAAGTAGAGGCCTATTTTATAGGGCGGGTCCTTTCTTTTGTAGATTGGATTTGTACCCTCATCCCCGGACCCTGTTTGGTTCAAGACCTTATGGAGTAGTTGATGGTCCTTTTGGATTGTCTTTTGGGTTTACAAGTTCCTAAAACTTGTTGGCGACTCTTTTTGCTCTTTGTCTTTCCCTTTGGAACGCCACCGTACTTTAGTGTATGATCACAGTGGGGTTCAAGTTTGGGGTTATCATAATGCTTGAAATATTCCCTACATTAGGTGATACGACTTTAGCCTGTCACCTCTAGAAACTCCTTATGAATCCTAATTGGTTCATGATTGGGAATAAGGTATTTAGACCCTCACGTGATTAGGTCATAGGTAAGGTGGATCTAGGTCAGATTTGGGCTTGGTTTAGTATTTTGGCCATAAGTTATTCCTTTTGAGTCAGATTTGGGCTTATAATATATCGTTGGAAAGCTCTTTTCAAACCCCATCCAACTAAACAATTATTGGTCCAGGATTATGGACAAAAATATTCTAGTTTGGATGTTTTTACGATTTAGACACAAAATGAATGATATTAAGGACACGAAATGAATGATTTTGGGTTTAAAGACACGAAATGAATGATTTTGGATTAAAACATTTTAGATAAGGTTAGAAATATGGTCAAGGCGTAAGGAAACTTCACTAGATTCCTTACGAGAAGGGAGGGGATGTTTTGGCCGGGGTGGGGGAAGGGGGGTGGTTTCGAAGGTGTAGGTGGATTGCCCGAGTGGTTTTGGGTTGGGAGGGGCCGGCCGGCTGTTAGGGGAGGCGGCCGGTTGAATTTCGGTGGTGCTGGGGGTTGGGGCTAAGGTTAAACGGTGGGGGAAGGGGAGGAGGGATGGTGGCCGGCTGGATGGGTTTTTAATTATTTTTTTCTTTTTTTAAAAAAAAATTAGGCTAATTAGGTTACAACACATGACTTTTACAAAATAAAAATCACCCTTTCTTCAGATCACTGGTAAATCGGCCTAGTGGAAGAAAATCCACCCAAAAGTTCATAGTGCTCCCGAATAAATGTAAGTTGGGATTATTGAGAGTAAATCGTTGAAAGTTCAGATTAATAAATTAAAGTGAACTTTTCTAAACAAATAAAACTTAGATTTTGGAAGCACCCAAAATAATAGATCGAAAAGCGAGAAAGTCGAATTAAGGGTTAATTAGAGGATGAAATAGAGTCGTTTGACTCTTGGAATTGCCTTTTTTAGTCTCTTTAGTTTTAATAAAAATGTGTTCCTTTATTGGAAAGGTGTTACTTATGTTTGTTGGGAGATGGAGCAAAATTTCAATTTCAGGTTACATAAACCCTTTTTGGAGGAGGATGGTATTAGGTGTTGTTAAACCCATTTGTATGTAATGATGGTAAAAGTCATTACAACATCATGACCTTGTATATATATATATATATATATATATATAGGTTCTGTCAAATGGCAAAGAAATGTGATTGACATGCATGAAACAAAGATCTTAAGAGGATTTAATCCATTTGAATTTTTGGGGTCCCTTAGGGTAAAACATATTGATTTTGGACCGTCTCCGTTTCAGCAACATTCCTTTTAATTGTATATTAGAAAAGACCTTGCACAACACGAAACATCATCACCAATTTCCCTTGTTCTATCAATAATCCAATCGCATGTTTAAATGTATGTTGGCAAGCCTTATTTGCGTTGTCCTCACTTATTGTAATAGCTTAAAGGTAAATGTCGTTAATGAACTTAGTTGGTATTGTGTAAGGGCTTCTTATGCCTATAATAACTTATGTTACTTTATTTTCCTTTCGTTTGTTGTAAATTCAGTTTAATTAGTGTAATTTCAACTGTTTTCAATATTTTTTTTTTAAAAAATAAATCTAAAAACCTTTCAAAAAATTGATACAAGATTTGGTGTGTAAAAAATTATATTTGAGAAAAGGAAAAATAAAGGAAAACTAATACTTTTAAAACAGATTTAGGCCCTGTTCACTTCACCTTAAAAAATAATATTAAGTAAAAATAATTTCAGTTCAGTAAAAATAAGTTCAGTTCAGTAAAATTAATTTCACTCCAGTAAAAATAATTTCAGTTCAGTAAAAATAAGTTCAGTTCAGTAAAATTCAGTTTTCTTAAAGAAGAATTATAATAGAAAATCAATAAAAATAATTTCAGTTCAGCAAAAATTTCAGTTCAGTAAAATAAATTTAAGTTCAGTAAAAAATTATTTAAGTTCAGCAAATATAATTTTGTTGCAATAAAAATAATTTCAGTTCAGCAAAAATAAGGTGAAGTGAACGAGACCTTACTTATAAAGCCCGCCCTGCCCCCATAATTAGACGATCATCCCGCCCCATAATTAGACGATCATCCCGCCCCATAATCAGATGATCATCCCGCCCCATTTAGGCCCTGTTCTTTTGAGCTTCTGGGCAGAGTAGAGCAGATTTCAGCAGAGCAGAGCCGAGCCTAGTAGAGCAGAGCAGATTTCATTATTATTATTATTATTATTATTATTATTATTATTATTATTATTATTATTATTATTATCATCATCATCACCACCACCACCACCACCACCACCACCACCACCACCACCACCACCACCACTACTATTATTACTATTATTAATATTATCGCATTATTATTATAATCATTAAATATTATTATTAAATATTAATTATTATTATTATAATAATTATTATTAAATATTATTTAATAATTATTTTTATTATTAAATATTATTTAATTATTATTTTTATTATTATTATTATTATTAAAAATTATTATTATATTTAAATATTAGTTATTATCTTTAAATATTAATTTTTGTTATAAAAAATCAATTATTATAATAATAATAATAGTAAGTATTATTATTACTATTATTATCATTTTTTTTTGAGAAAATATTGTTATCATTATTATTATTATTATTATTAAATATTAATTATTATTATTATTAATATTATAATTATTAAATATTAATTATTATCATTATTAATATTATAATTATTAAATATTAATTATTATTATTATTATCATTAAATATTAATTTTAATAATAATATTATTATTAAATATTAATTATTTATTATTGTTATTATTAAATATTTAATTTTTCATATTATTATATTAAATATTATTATTTATTATTATTATTATTATTATTAAATATTAATTATTATTATAATAATTAAATATTAATTATCATTATTATTATAATTTATTATTTTTAAACAGAGCAGAGCAGAACAGATTTCAGCAGATCCGAGTAGCTCTAAAGAACGGGCCTTATTTTTATTAGACGGATCTAACCCATTTATAACTGTGGCGGGTCGTGGCTTTTAACAGGGCTCTATTCCTGCCTCTCGCAGTTATTCCATTGAAGCGCACTCAACGTTCTCCATTGAAGCGCAGTTCACGTTCTCCGTTGTATCCCCCATTGAACCAGCTTCTAAGGTAAAATGTTTGTTGTTGTTACCATCATATCAATTTCACAATCTAGAGTTTATATTTTATCTAATCTAATTTAATCATCAGTGCTTTAAGTTTAGGGTTCGTAAATCTCAACTATTGGTTCTAAATTCTTAGATTAAAACATCATAAATCTCAACTATTGGTTCTGAATTCCATATATGTATTTTTCGAGATAATTGAATATGAAATTAGATAATTTTTCGTTACTGTTAGGACGGAATTATGAAATTGGACCTTTTTTCCCTAAATTTATGTGATTTGTTTGACCTTAAGTTGATAAATAAATCAAATTTGCTTGTAATAATACTATATGAAATTGTTTTTTCCTCTCACTATACGATGCTCGCGAACCCCTACAGTCGGCATGGATGCGGTGGAGAAGCTGGTGGCGCAAATCCAAGGGCTATCTGGTAGCGTAGGAGATTTGAATCAACTACACCTTTTCCTCAAACAAGCTGAAGACTCTCTTCGTCACAATTCCTCTCGGTTGGCTCCTTTTCTTCATCAACTCGATCCTTCTGTGCATTCGCTCGGTTATCTCTACTTATTGTAAGCCCCTTTCTATTTCCAACTTTATTTTATTTTGTGTGCAATTAGTTTTGCGATGAGATTGAAGGATGACATCGTGTTATTGTACTTAGTATTTATTTTTTACTGATATGATTGTTCGTAAATTTAGCATGTTTTGAGTTTGTTTCATATGAATCTTGCTATATTTTTTTTAATTATTGTTGGAATGAAGTAGTCATAATTAGTTTTTCATGCGTCACCACAATTAATTCAGGGATGATTTTTATATATGCTATGTGTTTTTTAGAATTTCTACTATCGTCATGATTATATACTTCCTCTGTCAAAGTGTTGCAATTTTTTTGAAAAGGAGGAAGTAGTATTTTTTGCGTTGGCAAGGGTTACAATTATATATATAATCTGACTGCGAGTTTCCCTGTTGACGCTATTATCCCATTGGCCGGGGAAGAGGGGGGGGGGGGTTAGGGGACAGGCGGTGGCTCTTATTTTCTTGTGACCACATTGTTAGGAGTTCTATCAAAGCATAAGCATTTGACCTCAACCTTTGAATGTTAAGACCAATTTCGGCTCATATTTGTTTGATGATAAACGAAATCGGTTAGCTTCCACCTTTACCTCGTAAACATTATCCGTGCAATGGTGTAAAACTTTCCAATCTTATGAAGGACGCATCGGGATGTTGTATCCTATCATTGGAATCAGATAAAACCAAACCACTTTTTATAATCGCCAAATTAATTAAAAGCTACCAACGCTTGCTTTATAATCAAAATCCCACCATCTTCATCCGACCAATTGAGTATCACGAGTAGGCAATCCCAAGTCCTTCTGTACCTTGTACTAGCTATAGCATTAGGACATTATCCCCTATCCTCAATCGTCGAGCAAAGCTTACCATTCACCAAACTTGTGCAGAACAAGCTCTCTCGCTACCAATTCTCTTCAAGTAGTGTCGTTTCCATGTGTAAAGACCTCAAAATCTTCACGTGCCAAGCCTCGTCCTTTCCACCTGCCACAATAGTTGAGAACATCCTTTCCATTATCAAACCCAATATGTGGTGTCTTGTACAAAGTAAGAACACAAGCCTCTTCTTCCTTTTCTTCCTTTGCCGCATCATTAAAGCTTGGTAATCCTTTGAGGTTTCTTTCTATGCTCGACATTGCTGAGCAATATGATCATGTCCTTTACACCTGAAGCATTGTTTATCCTTTATAGCTAATTGTCCTTGTGTTAAGGTCGAGACTCGGAGTTGCTAATTTCCATGAATCCACTAGAGCTTGAGACCTTTTTTTTTTGGATAGGCTTTTGGATTTGTTCGAATGTCCTTCAATTTTGTTTGCCAAAGTTCATGCCTCATCAAACGACTAAAATTTGTTGCAATTCTACTTGATTTGCAATCTTATTATCTAGGTTATTCAAGAGCAATTTTATGTTCATCCCTGACTTTACATTCACATGCTAATGATAATCTTTGTAATTCCTTGACATATTGCTCTATAGAGAAGCAATTTTGTTGTAAACAATATTTCTTTTGTTACTTAGGCACATAGTATAAGAAAAATATATAGGGTGGGGACCAAAGTGAGGATTTTACAATAAAACCCTAGCTATTTCTCTGAAACCCTAGCTTGGTCTCTTATGATTTTAATTCAAGCTGACAATTGATTTTTAACCTATATATATGTTTATTAATGCCTAATGGCTTCTTAGTGATAGAAATTAAGTTAATCATGGGAGGAATATTTTGTGAAATGCACTGACATCTCCTGGCAATTGGCTAGGGCCAGGGGGCAGAGTGTTTATTGCTGTTTCTGAAAACCATCCTTTTTATATGAATCCAGAACCAACCTCTTGGATTTGTTAATGCCAAGTATCCAGAGGATCACTTTATGTAGTTCTAGAAAAGATGTGCAAAAGCTGGTGTTGGTGGTTCTTTACCACATTTTATCTTCAACCATGTCTTTTTTAGTACCTAACATGTTTGTAAGTTAGCTGGGTACTGTATGAATTTATTGTTTTTATCATTTTTTTAATGTTTAGTGATATGGCGGTACCTATGTGTATGATGCCTTATTCACACATGTAATCTCCCTTTTCTCAAGCATAATCTTGATAATCTTAGATTTTATCTATGTAATTTACAGGGATGCTTATACACATTATGTATCAAGAGATGGAGCTAATGAGGTGGTTCTATTAGTGGCTAGATTTATTAGTTCTTGCCTTGCTGAGCAGATCCAACTTGCACAACATAAGTGTACGTATTTATATAAGGATATATATTTAGTCATAACTTGGTAGTCTTGTAGCTATAATCTGACTATTTGAAACTTTTCTATGGCAGTTATTAGTATCTGCAAGAGGTTTAAGGACCACCTTATAGTCCTTGAGGCCCCCATGAGAGGTGTTGCCCCAATGCTGACTGCCATCCGTAAAATTCGCCCTTCTTCTGAGCATCTGACTACTCTGCACCCTGACTTTCTTCTTCTCTGTATATTAGCAAAGTGCTATAAGAGTGGTCTATCCGTGTTAGAAGATGATGTCTTTGAGGTTGACCAGCCCAGGGATCTTTTTCTCTATTGTTACTATGGGTGAGTTGCTAATATCAGTGGTCTTGAATTTTGTTCACCTTGTTCTATCTCTATGCTTCTCTAACATAATTTGGTTTCGCCTTGTCCCTTACCATGAAACTTTATGAATTAATGACTAACTATTCGTACCAAAGATAGGAAACAAAAGCAGGTACATTATGCATTTTAAGGATCTAGAAAGTTGGGAACTCTGTAGGATTATATATATATATATATATATATGGACTAAGGCATTCTAGAGATAATGCAGTCATGGCAACCTTATCTTGATTAAGAATTTGAGATTGTGAATTGAGAATAGAGAATCACATCCTAGTTCCTAGGCAATTTAACTTTGAAAATCAATCTTACACTGATTATAGTGTTACTGGTGGTGCCTGATGAAATGAAAGCTTCAACTATACTGTTATGCTCAGAATTGAATTTCTAGATTTGGTATAAATTATTGAGGTTGCATTGATGGTAGAAAATATGTGTTGGCAAGCTTGAAAACCCTAATGTTGCAATTAAAAAAGAATGGAGGATATATGATTACACTAAGGTCCTAATTGGCCAACATGAGGGAAGAAAAAAAAAATCAAAACCATTTGCAGAGATGCTTTCCAAATTTTTATCATATTCATTATTAAGCTTTATCTTTCTTTCTGCAGATTGAGGTACTCAAAGTGACTTTGACTAGTTATGTCAGACATCAGATTTCCTTATGTTTGTTTTGAATGTAGTTTTATTATGAAGATGAAATTATTTACTTTTTCCACTGGACTTGGGAACTTCTATGGTGTACCCTCCCATCTGAAAGGGAAATTGCTTTTTCAGATTTATTGTTAACAAGTGCCTCTTTATTTTCCTTTACATTACTTTTGTTAATTTCTATTTTTAGATTGGAGATTTTGACATTGTGTTGAATATAAAAGCTATTTTTTATTTTATTTTTTATTATTTTTTTATATTTACCCCTTTAATTTTTCTTTGCATTACTTTTGTTCATTATATTATTAACTTGGAGATTTTGTTGGATATAAAAGCTGAAATTATTTGAGCTTTCATTGTGATTGAAAATCACCCACCTCAATCAAATTAGATTGTTGAATTGTGATGAACCGACTATTTTGATTTTGTAATGGTAGGGGAATGATCTGTATTGGACTTAAGAAGTTTGAGAAAGCATTGGAGCTTCTTCGCAATGTGAGTTTTTTTCTTTGACTTAGAGTCCTATATTATTTCTGATTTCTCAACTTATGAAAATTGCTTTTATTCTGTAAATTTAAATTTCATGTTATGCATGATGAGGTTTAAGGCACAGTTTATTCTCTTAGTCCCTGTGATTATTGTGCTATTACAATATTTTTTGCAGGTTGTTACTGCTCCCATGTCTACATTAAATGCAATAGCTGTTGAAGCATACAAAAAGTACATATTGGTTTCACTAATCCACCATGGGCAGGTACTTATCTCTGTAAATTAGTGGGTTTGCATTTCTTTCTTTGATACCTGGAATCTAGATTTCAAGGTGCTAGCTTTGACAATTACATGTCTGGTGGCAGTTCAACACTCATTTTCCTAAGTATACATCTACGGTTGTTCAGAGGAGTATCAAGAATCTAACTCAGGTAATGTTAAGCACATGAGTAAAGAAATTGCATCCTTTGTTCTATTGACAAGAATTCAATGATTATGGGGTTGGGGGAAGGGAGAGGGAAAGACATTTTTCATAACTTGCTGATGCTTCACCTGCCACCTTCAGTCACAGTACATGATATTTGACTACAGGTCCACGCTATGGTTTTAATCTGCAAAATTAGCTTTAGGTGTTAGGTTCTAGCTTTTGAGTGGTTTGTAGTTGCTGGAGGAGTGGGTAGCTGTCAACTAGTTGTCAAAGAGCAGTTGATAGTAACAGTGTTTGGTAAAGTAGTGGTCGATAACTAAGCGACAATAACAATCATAGATCCATTTAGAAAAATCACTTAAATTTGATTACAAATTTATGGTTGTATTCAATATTACCTTTTTTTTTAAAATTCAAAACATAGTGCATCTGTTTTTTTTTTCAATAATAAAGTCAAACATTAAAAAGGTGTGTAAAGGTAATGATATTCGTATACTTAATATACTACATTGTTTTCGCATAATAATCATTAGTCAAAATTAATGTATTTTTACAATAATCTTGTTATCCTCTCTAGCTTTCAAGAAATTATTAATAATACCTTATACAATCATGACTTTACGATAGGAGATGGCATGAACAATTAATGTGTACTATACACTCTTTCAAATGATGGAAAAAGTAAGCGACAATACTTAATGTAATATTTTAAATATTGACCACAATAAAGTTCAACAATATTTATAAAATTTTCATGTTGTGCCATATTTTAATCTACATTAAAATAACTTTATACATAAATCAAACCTATTGACTAATGCCAAAGAAACTACTGATATACTACATGAAGGAAGAAAGCTATAAATGGATGGTAGAGAAATGTTGCGCCACTACTTACAATTTTTTGCGTCATAGGTTTTTTTTTTGTGTCATTTGACAACCACTACCCTTGTCACTGACCTCTACCTAATCCCCTACCTTGCCAAACACCTTAAATTTTAAGTTGAGTTTTGAATTTCACCTCTAATCTCCGATTTATTTTAATGGGGTTTTGTCATAACTGGAACATAACTGTGACATAGAACCTCTTCTATCAACGGTGAACTTCCGGAAATTGAGTTTTATCTAATCTTGCTTCAAAAATAAGGCTTTGTTCTTTTTGCATTAAATTTTCTGCATCTGAACTTATCTGAATCTGTTAGCACTTTGTTGACATTGTGTAGAATTATTTGCCCTGAGATAAACTTTAACTTGAATGTAATTTAAGGACGTAGTAGTAAAAATGAACTCTTGGTAACTCTTTTTCAGACTTAGTTTGAACTTGAACCTAATTGTCCTAAGACTTATTATTAGGTTAAACGGACAAGGCCTTAATATGCTGCAAAAAATTAACACACTACGAAGGAAAATAAAAAGAAAAAGGAAAAAAAAAAAAAAAAAAAAAAAAGACTTACAAGGACCCATATAATAAATCAGCTTTTGAAACAAATTCCAAGTGTTAAGGCATGCCTTAAACACTTAATGTAGCCTAATAACTTATCAAGGAAAGACCAAATGAGCTAGCCACTGGGTAAAATCAGATCCTTCTGTTTCACATATTTTCAACTTTGGGAATAGGATTTGGAGCTCTTTCATGTAATGTGCATTATGCTCCCATTTGTAGAGATAAAATCATTATGTGTGTTGTGGTTCTTTTTTTTTTTTTTTTGGTTTGTTTGTTTGTAGTATGCAAGTACTTTCTTTGTACTCTTTTCTTGAGTTGATACTTTTCTTGTGTTACCATGAATACGTCCTAACCACCACAATCAATTCAAAATTGATTTATAAGAACAGAGAAAGGAAAAACAACATGATGGTAATGGTCTAAAGTCATGGTTTTGTTGCTTTTATCGGACATGATATGATGATAATTTGATTAATAATGCTCCTAGATGCCAAAGAGATAACAACTAGTGGTTTCCAGACAATGAAGGAAAGGTCATTAGAGCATGAAACAATATGGATTATTTTTGGAGGGAAGTCTTTAGAGAATGCAAGTTACAGTATGATTTTTGGGAGTTGTTGGGCTGACTGGCTGAGGTAGAAGTGAGATTCATGAGGTTTGGGAGGAGTTCAATGCTTTTTTTTTTTTTTGAAATAAAGGGGCATTGAACCAAACAGAGGAAACAGAGGTACCTGTTCTTTTCCTGCCAGCCCTATATAAACACTGCTTTGACGTTGATGCTATGATTATGTAATTGTCATGGTGTTGGACTTGGCTGTCCTTTTTACTTGAGGTTATATGAATATTCAAGGAATATGGCTTCGATGACTTTTTGTAAAACTTAATGTTCATAAAAGTGATTACTTATGAAGGATTTCAAGTGTGGCTTAACAGGCGAGTAATTTGAAATATAATCTTTAACCAATCTTTTATTATTATTATTATTATTATTATTATTATTATTATTATTATTATTATTATTATTATTATTATTATTATTATTATTATTATTATTATTATTATTATTATTATTATTATTATTATTATTATTATTATTATTATTATTATTATTATTATTATTATTATTATTATTATTATTATTATTATTATTATTATTATTATTATTATTATTATTATTATTATTATTATTATTATTATTATTATTATTATTATTATTATTATTATTATTATTATTATTATTATTATTATTATTATTATTATTATTATTATTATTATTATTATTATTATTATTATTATTATTATTATTATTATTATTATTATTATTATTATTATTATTATTATTATTATTATTATTATTATTATTATTATTATTATTATTATTATTATTATTATTATTATTATTATTATTATTATTATTATTATTATTATTATTATTATTATTATTATTATTATTATTATTATTATTATTATTATTATTATTATTATTATTATTATTATTATTATTATTATTATTATTATTATTATTATTATTATTATTATTATTATTATTATTATTATTATTATTATTATTATTATTATTATTATTATTATTATTATTATTATTATTATTATTATTATTATTATTATTATTATTATTATTATTATTATTATTATTATTATTATTATTATTATTATTATTATTATTATTATTATTATTATTATTATTATTATTATTATTATTATTATTATTATTATTATTATTATTATTATTATTATTATTATTATTATTATTATTATTATTATTATTATTATTATTATTATTATTATTATTATTATTATTATTATTATTATTATTATTATTATTATTATTATTATTATTATTATTATTATTATTATTATTATTATTATTATTATTATTATTATTATTATTATTATTATTATTATTATTATTATTATTATTATTATTATTATTATTATTATTATTATTATTATTATTATTATTATTATTATTATTATTATTATTATTATTATTATTATTATTATTATTATTATTATTATTATTATTATTATTATTATTATTATTATTATTATTATTATTATTTTTTTTTTTTTTTTTTTTATAAATCTTCAATATTTGTTTCCAAGTCATATCCCCTCTCTCTCACATATGAACAAAAGACAGCCTAGGTGCTTTGCCTTGGGAAAGGAAGCTTAGAAGCACGAGCTGTCTAGCTTTTTGCATGATACCCCTGACCATGCCTTGGTTTGCCTGGTGCCTGGACATGTTTTTTAAACCTAACAGCGAGAGGGTGATAATGAATTTGTTCTCCACCTGAAATAACTAGTGTTCAGATTTGATTTTATTGAAGTCTGGTATTTCATAGTCTGAGCTGATGTAATTATCTGACTAAGCTTTGACCGTATTTTTATACTAATGTATTAGAAGAATTATTAAGTGAGATCTTGTTACATTCTTCACTCTGCATACTTTCCAAATATGCAATTATCATAATTATTATGAGTGTGCAGATAAGATGTTTAGTATTAAGTACTAGAAGTTTTTATCGAACTCTGAGAAGAATAAAGTAAAAAGTTTTAAAATAAGTTGAAGTGAAGAAGCGCAACATTTTAGTATTTAAGTATGATTGATGAACTAGAACATGGAATTTAAGAGTTCATTCGGTATCACTGTAGTATGATTGATGTGCCATATGATATGATTTTGTGAAAAAATGAAAATTAGTCAAATTTATATCACAATTTTGAAAACTGACAACAAATACAAACTACTTTTTCTTGTTTCTTATTTTTAGTTTTCAGAAAAACAGAATAAAAAAAGAATACGAATGAGCCCTGAATTTAACTTGTTATAATACATTTTTGAGCTGATTTATTATGTTGTATCAAATTTTGCTATCATTGATTTGATAGCCTACATATTCTGTCACAAAGCTCCTGATTGGAGTGTCATGAGTCAGTTATCTTTTGTCTATAACACTAGTCCTTGTGTGCATCATTGGCCCTTTTTTGTTTAAAGTTTGCTTTCATATACAGTATTGCTTTTGTACTCTTTGGCTTAGGAAGCGTGCTCCTTTTTTCTAATGTTAAATGCATTTGATAATCTTGAAATATAGTGTTGCACAATATTACATCAGTGAAATTCGTCGCGTTTACCTGAATGCAGGTGTACCTTGAACTAGTAAATAGTTACAGCAATGGGAATACCGCTGAGCTAGAGACATTTGTTCAGGTGAACAAGGACAGGTTTGAAGGGGTGAGTTATTAATATTGTGACTTGTGGGCTAGTCTTCATTATATACTTGATCAGTGGGAAGCGGGCTAAACTTTACAAACCTTTTCTCTATCTGTTTTCCAGGATAACAACCTTGGATTGGTGAAGCAGGTTGTTTCATCCATATATAAGAGAAATATCCAGAGATTGACTCAAACATACTTGACTTTATCTCTTCAAGATATAGCCAATACAGTGCAATTGAACAGTCCCAAGGAAGCAGAGATTCATGTACTTCAAATGGTAAATTAGACTATTTATCCAATTCTGGAGCCTTAATGGCTGTGGACATTATAGACATTGCTACTCTATTATGCTGTTATCATTTGTGATGCTTGGCTTGTCAGTTATCACCAACATCTTTAGTTTTTGTAGGTCATCAAAAATAAATTATCTATTGTAAGCTTTCTTATGTATTTATTCATTCAAACACTAGTAATCTCTTTTTATCAGATTCAAGACGGTCATATTTATGCTACAATCAACCAGAAAGATGGAATGGTTCGATTCCTCGAGGACCCAGAACAGTATAAAACATGTGAGATGATTGAACACATAGATAGCTCCATTCAGAGGTATTTTCTTCAAATTATGTATATTTTTGTGATTTTGTCCAATGTCACAGTTGTTTGAGTTGGTATCAGTAGATCATTGCTGGTCGTTACATGTTATTGCCTCTATAGTTTTGTTTTTGGTATTATGCCTCTATAGTTTTGGTTGGCTGAAATTTTACACTATGAAATGATGAAGGGGAGTAGCTGAACTGCTGAAATTTGTAGTTGCTATCGTGCTGGCACTGCACAGTTCTGGTGTCTATTAGTTTATGCTAAGATATTATTTGTTTTTCAGGCTTATCTCCCTAGGTTACTGTTGTAATGTAGGGATTTGAACTGTCATTTAGTTCATAAAATGCTTGTCAATAACTCCTGAAATTCTTTTGAAGGATAATGGCTCTATCAAAGAAACTAGCTTCTGTAGATGAACAGATTTCGTGTGATCCACTGTACTTGGCAAAGGTAAATTTGATGTCTTAGTCTGTGTGAATATGCTGGTCTAACCTTAGTCCATCACTGCAACTAAATGATATGGATGACTGGCCTAGGTTGGGAAAGAACGGCAACGCTTTGACTTCGACGATTTTGACAGTGTGCCTCAAAGATTTAACATTTGAGTCGAAGAATCTACTATACATGGTGGAAGCTACATCCTGCTAAAGTCTGTGCATTTCTTGTAGGACAAAGAACAGATCAACTATTTAGATAGGACCTTTATGATGCCAACTGAGTAAATAATATCCTTGTTTCAAATTCTGATGAACATTTTTGTTGAATAGTCTCTTGCGTTTGCTTCCGTACAGTCAGTTACTACTGTGAAAATTCTATGTTGTTGATGTGCCGTTTAATGTTTTGCAATTAGGGGCCATTGATGTACTTTTGAGTTTTCAAGATTATGTAACGAAAATTGGTGGCGTCTGAGTAGTAAGTCAACATGACTGTACCGGTTAGATAATTAGAATTGTCTAACAAAATTCAATTTTTGTTGGAAATTTTGTAAATAATCACCCCTCAAAATGCCCTGATTAGAAGCAATTGCCCTTTTTTGAATACTTTACATAATAACCATTTCTTTAAAAAAAAATAATAAAAAAAAAAAATAGATGTCATCACCCATTGTTCAAGTCCAGCTATTTTGCCGACCTAGGGGTTCACATAACAATTGGTCTAAGCAGCTATTCTAGCTCCCATTAAGAAGCCTAATTTCCCTGCCCAATTACAAATGCGTTCCAAACAAAAATGCAGCTCACACACACAAAGTTTACGAAAAACCGTCACTTTCCAACCACCATATTTTTTTAAATATAATTTTTCAAAAAAATCGTTTAGTCATTTTAAAATCTAATTTCTAAATTCAATTTATCCTTACTGTAATTTTCTCTCTTTGACAATCAAATAAAGTTCATTCTCTCTCCTCTATGATTTTATCTCACTTAAAATCTAAGAAAACACTATGGATATTCGAGAAGAGATGAAAAATCAAACGGAATCTCCCAATAAAAGGTTGTGAATATCACTATTTTTTTTTTTGAATTTATGTGAATATCACTTATTTTTGTTTGAATATTGTTCGATACTTTGTTGTTCGAAATTTTATTGAAATTGTTAAAAAATTTAGTGAAATCAAACGGATATCTTATTTTATAAAATGTTTTGAAATGTTCATAATATTACTATTTGTTGTTCATATGATAAATACTCTTAGAGAAAGTATTGCGTGCGTACGGATTCACGAACAGTTTGGTGCGAGAGGTTTGGCTGATATATTTTACTCGTTGGCTGATATGTTTTATGTGTTGGCTGATATGGTTTTTGTGTTGGCTAATATTTTGCTTTTGTTGACTAATATTTTTTTTTCCTTTTGTTGGCTAATATCAGACATAATTTAGCTTATATGTTTTTTAGTTGGGTGATATATTTATTTTGTTAGCTGATATGTATATTTTAATTGTTGGCTTATATGTTTATTTTGTTTGCTTAACTGTTGCTTTTGTTTGCTAATTTCATCCTTTTGTTGGCTGATATGCATCCTTTGTTGGTTGATATATATTCCTTTTGTTAGCTGATAAGTACCTTTTGTTGGCTGATATACTCCTCTTGTTAGCAAATAAATATCTTTTGTTGGCTCATAGATTTCTTTTGTTAGGTGATACGTTTATTAATATCTGATATTATTAGATATCAATCGGCTTATATGTTATTTTTATTGGCTAATATGGGTCATTTGTTGTCTTATATAGGAGTAATTAACAACATAATATAACAGTGTTGGCTGATATAATGTTGTCTTCTTCACAAAATGGCCATTTCTCTCTTCCCCATGCATTCTTTCTCTTTCTGCTAATCCTACGCAGCCCCTACCCACCACCAACACAACCACAACCACATTCTCACTCCTTTCTCCGCCCCTGCCGCCACCCCTTACCACCATCTCAACAAAGTTCACTCTTACTCCTTCCTCCGCACTTGCTGCCACCACAATCCACCACCACTAAGCGAACTCCCCTATTCCCCCAATTCACCAACACCAAATCGCACCACCAATAGCAACCGCAAATCCCACCGGGCCACCTCATACACTCCCTCATAGCCCGCAATTGAGCCACCACCAAACTCCAACAACAGCAGCACACAACCACCATCAAACCATCACCTGCACCGAATCGCCACCAGAAGCAAATTCCACAATCAGTCACAACATCTTCACTGCATCAATTCCCACAACCACCAGCAGCAGCTTCACACATCATGAATTTCAAATTGCAAATCGTGAATTTCAAATAGCAATTTGCATGCGAAATTAGTAGTGCAAAATTGCAAGCCCATAATTGCTTCCAAGTAAATTGCAAATTGGTAGAAGAAAGAGGAGAGAGAAAGGTTCAATTTTCCGATTTTCAAGGAGAAGAAAAGTGAAAAGGCGAAAAATGAAGATTGGCCGCACCAAACATTGGGTGTGGGTGGACGCACCCAATAGTTTGTGATATTCTTAATGTTCATAAAATGTTCTCATTCTGTCTGTTTATGCTTATGTTCATATTTTGAATGTTTATGTTCACTTTTTTGAAATGTATATGTTCATATTTTTTTACGTATATGTTCGCTTTCTTAAATGCATATGTTCACTTTTTTGAAATCCATAAGTTCATATTTTTTAAGTATATGTTCACCTTCTAAAATGCTTATGTTCATACGCATTCAAAAATTGAACTAATGCATATGTTTATATTTTGAATACGTATGCTCATTTTCTGAAATGCATATATTCATAATTTTTTTTTTTAAAAAGGGCTATTTATATTTCAACTTTCAACCTAATAAAATGAACATTTAAAAAAAATGAACATTTAGTATAAAAAATTGAACATTTCAAAAAAAAGTTATGAACATTTATGATATTAAAAATGAACATGATTTTTATATAGGTTCAAATTCATTGAATATAATTATTAACGAAAAATAAATATATAACAAATTGTTGAAATATGTTCATTTTTACTAAATATTCATATTTGGTGTACTAAATGTTCATTTTGTACTAGATGTTCATTTTTATATCACTACGTGTTCATTTTCTTTTTTTTTTTACAGAAATTGTACTCAATTTCAATTGTAATTATTCAAACTCTAAAAAATTGAATATAATCTAATTAATCTTGATTCATCATAGAAAAAATAATTATTGATTTATTATAGAGAAAATAATTATTGATTTGTAACACGATTGACAATCTAGAGAGAGAGAGAGAGAGGGGGGGGGGGAGACAAAATGATTACAAATTAAACAATTCAATTAATATTTGCATCAAAATCAGAATACAAATGAATCAAAATTATAAAATCAGAAAACCAATTTATCAAGAGAAAATCGAAACTCATCAAATAATTCATCAAATTATAAATTCAGAAACAATTACAAGCTCAACCAAAATCTAACTTAATTAAAACTAGTTATAAACAACGCAAAAAATAACCTTCATTGATGATCTCATAGGATTAATAATGCAAAGAATAGAGGAGATAGAAAATGTCAAATGAAGAGAAGAAAGAGGAGAGAGAACATACTAATGAAATAGGAGAGAGAAAATTGAGAGCAAAATTATTATTATTATGAAGGAGATGAAAGAGAATCATAAAAAAGGATGGAAAAAACAAAGAAAAAGCAAAGTGAAAAACTGCAAGAAGATCATTAAGAAATTTCAAGGAAGAAAGCTGCTACTGCGTTTCATTAAGTAATAACTGCGTTTGAGGGGTGATGCAACTAGCTTAGCTGCATAAGCATGTACCTAAGAATTTACATTCGTGTAATGGCTAATTTCTTCTTTTTAATAAACCCGTTTCGTCGATTTTTTTACTCACTTCAATTTTAACGACCAACAGTCCTAAAAAAATTCTCTAAACATTCTCCAAATTCTCTTACTTTTGCAGCAAATAAATGAAATAGTGGCAAAGGGAAATATTAAAAGAAGAAACTAACCATTATGTGGGCCCCCAAGTCGAAAAAGTGGCTTCACTCAGACAGGAAATATAAATCCAGGGTTGTGAGACAAATGGGAAGTGTCTCTCAATGGCAATTTTGCAAATAAGTGGAAAAAAAGTAAAACGGTGGTGGTTTCTGGAGGAAAAAGAAAACGGTATAATAAAAATTAGAATGGTGTGGTCCCAAAAGAAGGAAAGTGACATCTGATTAAAATACTTTAAGAATTTTTGGAATAGCAAAAAACTCAGCCTTCTCCCATCTTCCCCTAAAAGGCGAAATTTGATAACACCATGGGAGAGGCTGGGAAAAACTCGTGAGCTCAAAAAAAAAAAATCTGTTAATTGTGTCGAATTTAGGCGAATCCAATGGATGGTGTTACTAACGACGTAGCTGTCGTTAGTAACACCGACGATGATGATGTTCTGGTGCTGGATCTGGTGAAGGGTGGAGGAGAAGGAGTAGGCGCCGGAGGAGGAGGTCAGGCCGAAGAGGCGTGTGACAGTGCTGCTTTAAGGGAGTTGTTGAAAGGGGTAATCAACACTATCTGGAAGTAGATAAATTGCTGAAATTTTAGGGTTTAATGAGTGGAGTCGAAAAATTGAAATTGAGCTAAGAATGTGTGATAACAATGTGAGTTATTGTTAAGACTGTGTTAATCTGTAAATTAGGCAATAAGTGGAGTCGAAAATTGAAATTGAAATTGAAATTAAATATAGGGTTCAATTGGAGTCGAAAATTAAAATTGAAATTGAAATCATTGGAATTGAAAATTGAAATGGAAAATTGAAATTGGTAGTGGTAGCATTTCATTTTGTATTAGCATTTTGTATGTAGTTAATGTTATTATGTTGTGGTGAAGATTGGTATGTTGTGGGTAATGAATTGGTAAAGAAGATTGAATAGTTGTTGGTTTTGGTGTTTGTTTATGTTTTTATTTGTTATAGTTCCCTGGAATATGTTTATGGTTATCAATTATTTTTGTTTAAATAAAGGTTGTGGTTGGTGAAGAGTCTTATAAGACTCCAAAGAAAGGATTTAGTAGTGTTGCAATATCACTTGAGATAGAAGAGTATATTGAAGTGGATGTTGGTCTTCCTCCTCCTGCAATTGGGATGGTTTTCCAGTCATGGCAGGAACTTGATGAATATTTTAGGGAATATGGGAAGCAAAATGGATTTGGGGTAGTTCGTACCAGTGCGTGTAAAGTAGGCAAAGGGCCTAATGCAAAATTGAGAAGGAATTGTTTGTGGACGTGTGAATGCTTTGGGTTTCCTGATAGGAAGCGGAAGAAGGTGGAGGTTAGTTTAGTGGCTGATGCTCAGTCAGTTGAGGATGAAGATGTGGGTGTGAAGAGGAGGAGTAAGAATGTTCAATGTCCCGTGAATGTGTATGCAAATGTTAATGAACGTGGGGAATGGGTTATTCAGAGGGCAGAACTTAAGCATGGTGGACACACCCCCACTCCAGGGAAGGCTAAGAATATCAGTAGGTTGAGGAAAAAGTTTCTGGTGTAGAATCCACATGTTGTGAGGCAGCTGTTCAATGAACGGAGATCTGGGGTTCCCGTGGCAAAAATCTATAACAAAATGGCGAGGGAGCGCAATGGGGTGGAGAACATGCCCTTTGCCCAGCAAGATCTTCATGAAGAAGTGGCTAAGCAGAAGAAAAAAATATTCGATGAAGGTGACGCTAAAGCAATGTTTACTTATTTCGAGACTATGGTTTAAGACAACTCAAATTTTTTCTACACATATCGAGTAGATGAAGAGGGTAGGTCGAAGGATGTACTTTGGGTATATGCAAGGTGTCTCATGGCATATGAGGAGTTTGGCGATGTAGTTTGTTTTGACTCAACCTACTTGACCAATGAATACAAGTTACCGTTTTGCAACTTTGTGGGAGTCAACCATCATGGTCAAACTATTCTATTTGGGTGCGCGCTTGTTAGTAGAGAGACTGTTGAAACCTTTAAGTGGGTATATAGCAATTGGTTGCAGTGTATGCAGAACAAAACCCCGGTTGCAATACTTATAGATCAGGACCCTGCAATGAGGAAAGCTCTGAAGAGTACAATGAAAGGGGCTACACACAAATGGTGTATTTGACATATTTTGCAAAAATTTTCTGCAAAGCTTGGAAAGCATCCTAATTATCCTGATTTGAAGGAAGAGTTAGAGGGTGTTGTTTATGATAGTTTGGACTGTGAAGAGTTCGAAAGACGGTGGACAGAAGTGATCAAGAAATACAACTGTGAAATGGACGAGGGGCTGGAAGGTGTGATGGTTTTAAATATAATTTTTTTTGTTTTGTTAGTATGTGACATAATAAGAACCTGTGTTTTATTGTATTTATGGCCTTAAAAATCTGATATAAAATCTGATACAAGTGTGAACTTGTTTGTTGTTTGAAAGGTTATGTATTTATTTTGTAATTTTGGCCTTGAAATTCTAATATAAATTGTCAATAAATATGGACATGATTTTTATACATTGTATACCTTTGTTCATAGTGTTTACCTTTGTTGTTAGCCGTTACCTTTGTTAAATGTCTGGGTTTGTTCACAGGGTTGTATGTTGAACGTGATATGTGGGTACATGCGTTCGTGAAGCATCTTTTTTGGGCCGGCATGAAGACAACCCAGAGGGTTGAGAGTATACATAGTTTTTTAGATGGTTATTTGAGCAAGTATACATTGCTTTGTGAATTTGTGGAGAGATATTGTGAAGCTCTAGAAGTTAGAGCTGTTTGTGAGAAAAGAGCTGATGACAACAATTCCAGATATGTTAGGCAACCCATGACAGCCTTCCCAACTGAGTCTGCGTTTCGAAAAATCTATACCGATGCCAAATTTAAAGAAGTCCAAAGGCAGTGCACTAGGCTGCTATATGTGACAGGTCTTGAGAAGAGGCAGAAATTTGATACAGTCATAGAACACGTTCTTGAGGATATTGTTTGGTGGAAACCAAAGAATTCAAGGAAGTAAGTACCCTCACAGAGGAAACGGGTGTACAAGGTTACATACAATAGCAACACCAAAGAAGCAGAATGCGAATGCAGGTACTTTCACTGCCATGGTATGATCTGTCGCCATATGATTATGGTCTATCAAATGAACGACTGTAGAGAAATTCCTGAGAAGTACATCCTACGTCGTTGGAGGAAAGATGTTATTAGGAAGCACACTAGAGTGAAAGTGAAGTACCATGATTCGAGTAAGACGGAGGCGGTGTGTAGATTTGATAAGATGATGGTGAAGTTCTCTCCCATTTGTTCTAAGGCATCAATTTGCAAGAGTGCGTCGGATGTTGTCTTGAACGGTCTGCAGTTGCTTGATATCCAAGTAGAAGAGAAATTGTCCATGCTGACCCAGAATAGATCTGACCTTTTAGGGTGTAATGGGACACCTTCCTCTATGTGTTTGGAAAAGGAGGCTACACCACCTACTACTGAAAAGCAAGGCAGTTGTGCGAAGGACCTATCACTACAACTTGCTACCATAAAGGACCCACCAATTCCGAAGAAACCTCCTCACTGTACAACCGATTCGCGGTACAAGTCATGTGTTGAAAAATCGAACAAACCGGGTAAGAGGAGTGGGAAAAAGGACACAGGTGCTGCTACTGGGGGGAGTCAAAACAACCCATAATCCTTTTATTCTCAGGTAGGAAGTTCATAGTTCTTGCTATGAAGTGATTTATTTATTTATTTATTTATTTTTTTTTTTATGTTTGAATTTGAAGGTCTTTGGTTATTAATTGATGTTTTTCTTTATTCACATAGGAACAACATCTACCATTTCCTATGATGGGTTATAGTCCCCATTGTGTAGGAGGCATACAAATGACAGATGGTGATGGTTCTTTGGGTTATTTCACCTCTTTGTCTGGAGTGCAGCATCCTCCTTCTTTTGGGGCGACAAATTCTCTATCACAGAGGCCCTTTTATCCCCCATATTTTGTAACGTACCAACAGTATTGTCAAATGCAAGGAATGGCGATGCAAATGGGTGGATACATGTCTCCTAATACGGTTGTATCTCAGTCCCCGTTCCTGGTGAGGCCTGCAACGCCGGGAAGTATGACTCAAACTCCGAACTGTGCTCAGTTTAACAAAAGAATACAATAGCTTAGCAATGCCCCACCCTTTTTGTGTAGTTATTCTAGGATGTAGGTTGTGATAGTGTGCTTAACACTTAACAGGCACCTAAAGAAGTGAAGAGAGTGGGGCTTTAAAGTTGTAGAGAAAAGTGGGTCTTCAGGTCAATTTTTTGTAAAGAAATTCTAACTTTACTCTTTTGGGAACATGTAATTATGATGGTGGGTATATGGTATATCACATGGTGGGTTTATGTGGTGAATTTTTTGTAAAGAAATAACTTAAATCTTTTAGAAAATCATGGATGTGCTATGTAGGTAGACTGCTTGAACTTAAATGAGATATGCATGTGCTATTGTCAAATGCAAGGAATGTTAGTTTTTCCATGTTTTGTTTAATATGATGTAGGTAGACTGCTTGAACTTAAATGAAACAAACCCTTGTTCCACTGAACTAGTTAATGGTTCAAGTGTGGATAAGTAACATATTTCAGTGGTACCCAAGGGTTACACAGACTTAGTCATGAGTAAAGGTAGTACCCTGTGGTGAGATTGAAAATTTTCCCTTTTAGGAGGGTGCTACTGTATTCATGGAAGATACCACTGTACTAGTGACTTGTGTATTTAATTTAGGGTAGCACTGTATTTTAATAGGGTACCACTGTAATTTACTAGGGTACCACTTGGTACTACATATTACTGAAGTAGGTAACTGTAGACACCCAAATGTGTCTCCCCAAAACCAAACCCAGTGATGAATGCCTTTCGCGTCGAATCATAATCGAATAAGGTGAAAGTGTGGAAAGTCTAATGTTATGGTTAGTTTTTATTAAAAAATCTTTCTTTCTGTTTTCAAAAACCTGCTCTATTTTATGAAAATAGCCAATCCAGTTTAATTTGGTCCATGAAAAGGGTCCAATAATGGTGTAGTTGGATTGGGCTCAAAAAGACCTTTCCAACGATATATTATAAGCCCAATTCCAATGAGTAATGAGGAAGTTATGGCCAAAATACTAATCTAGGCCCGGTTTGGTTCTTATATGCGGCCCAATGATCTGAAGAGGGTCTATTATGAATTATCATTCCTAATGCAATTAGGATTGATTATAGTCTTCTAGAATCTTCTAGGAGGTTCTTTTTAATCCTAAAGGGATTAGGATTGATAATTATGTTTTATGAGTTTTATTTGGAATAAAAGAAGTGTTTTAAACGAAATTACGATTTTACTCTTCGTACGGATTTTACGACTTGATTTTATCGAAAGATAGATTCCGAGTTGAAAACGCGTGGAAAACCTTATGCATCGCCAAACGACAGTTTCGTCGCCTGGCAACGAAGCCTGTCGCCTGGCGACGATTTTGTCGCCTGGCGACAAGTCCTGTCATTGGCGACAGAAGCGTGTAATCGTCGCCCGGCGACAAGTCCTGTCATTGGCGACAGAAGCGTGTTTTATTCCTTTTCGAACTCTGGTTCGTTTCTATCAATTCCGGACTTTTTTCTTATAAATAGGGTCCCTGGACCTTCGTTTTCAATCATCTACTCTCAACAACAATCATCATCTCTCTCTTTCTCTCTCTAAAAGCTAGAAGCTTTTCTTCTCTCTCTTCTTTTTCTAAACCTTCCCTCTTACACAATTCCTCATACATTAGCACTAGACACACCTAGCCAAGTTCGAAGCCCTAGATGTGAAAGGTTATAATTTCTGAGAGTTTGGTCCCTAATCTCTATTTCAATTATTTAATTTAATTGTTTTTTTTATATTTTCCTTGAAGTTACTAACGTGTATATTTTGTTATTCGAAAGAGATACGAGGCATCCAAGTAAGTACTTTAATTGTTTTATTGATATTTTGATATAGAAATCATGTTTAGGTTGTTATTTTGATTCCTAGTATCATGTTAGGATGCTTTTCCTAAGCTAGTATCATGTTTAGGGTAATTTCTAATATCAATTATGATTTCTATGATTCTTCCTATTTTCTTTCCTAATATCATGTTAGTATCATATAAGGAATAAAGCTTTGATTTTTATTGTTTAGTGACATGGTAGGGTTTGTTATTAATCTTGTTAGTATCATGCCTAGAATCTTGCTATTAATATTATGCTTTATTTTTAACATGATTATTTAATTATTATTATTATGATTGTCATGATTATTTTAATTATGATTATTATTATGTTGCTTGATTTTGTATATTAGTGTTATTGCTTGATCACGCCTTTTATGCATGTTTAAAGGGAATTGGTACTTGTAATCACGCTTAATAAGACAACTAATAATCTTGTTTAGGCCAATATGATTATAATTCAAGTGATCGCCAATAATAGTTTTGCTTGTGCATTAAATTCAACCAAAATAGATAAACAGGTTCAGGGTTAACCTAATAGTTGCATTTAGTTAGAAAGCGCACACGAATACGAGAAGAATAAAGTAGAGGCCTATTATTAGGGAAGGTTCAATCTCTTTTAGATTGGATTCGTACCTTCATCCCTGAACTTCCAGTCTTGGTTCCAGACCTATTGGAGTTAACGATCTCCTGGATCGTTAAGGGGTGTAACCTTCACCCTGTGAACGGTTTACAAGTTCCTAAAACTTGTTGGCGACTCTTTTACTCTAGCTTCATTCCCTTTGGACGCCACCATGCTTAAGTGTATGGTCACAGTGGGGTTCAAGTTTGGGATAATGCTTGAAATATTCCCTACAGTTTTTTGGCAACTCCGCTGGGGAGGATTTCTATTTGAATTCCTAAAATTTATTTTGGCAATGATTTAGAATGAGTGGATGAGACTCGAAAAGTTCTAAGTATTTCATGTGCGTAATTTTGATTAACATTATTGTCATATGCATAAAAAAGGTTCTCATTGGAAAGACCATCCGTAATGAGTCAAAAAACATAGGATTTTTACACGTAGGAAATTTGAGAAATATCTTTCACAACTAGAATCAAAATAATACTGCGAAAACTGGAAAATTCTAAGAACACGGAAAGCTGCTGAGGCATGTAGGAACTAGCGTCTAGAAAACAGAGTGCATCGCCTGAAAAATGGCCTCGTCGCCTGGTGACAATTTTTTCGTCTGGTGACGGAGTTATTTTCTGGCGACAGACTCTGTTGTTTGGCGCCAAGTTCTTCCAATACCGAGCCAGTATTCTGCCTTCTTGTTTTAACTGGTTCTAGCACTGTTGGCTCGATTCTACTTCCTGATTGAGTTTTTCTCTCTTTTCTGAAACCCATATGTGTTCTACATATGGACATAACTCTCTGGGAATTCATGCTCCATCTACCCAATCGAACGCTCTGAGCAACGAAGGGTACATCCGAGAATGTTGAATTCACCAAACCGTGGAAGCGAGTTTAACTCGCGGGCGTCCACACGCGCCAACCCTTCCAAAGGTAAGGCTTTCGTGCGGTGCATCCGGACTCATAACCATGGACCCTCTTTGACTAACCCATATCTTGAACTTTAGAGAACTAGAGCCATGGTTAGGTTGCAAACTCATTGCATCATATCGTGCCTACTTGACTACTTGTGCATTATTTGCTGTGCATACATACATGTGATTAAACTAACCATTTGGTTTGACTTGTAATCATGAATATGCTTAAATAAACTAACCAAGGACTAAAAGACTTTGCTTAATTAATTGATTAACTAATTTGGCTAATAAATATGTCTAAAATCGAGTCATAGTTCCTTTGAGTCAACCCGGGTTTTTATTCCGATATACTGCACAAACGTCAACTTGTTTTGGTCATAGCCGGAGTTCTAGGAAGAGTTACGAGTCGTACAATCTATGGATCTGTAGCCCAGAGTTTTATCTTTCATTTTCCGTTGGTTTTGTCCAATTCGAATTCACAGATCAAAAGTTATTACTAAAATACCACAGCCTATCCAGTTTAATGCATATACGTGAAGTCTTAGCTTAGTCTTTGCTTGAGTCTAGTCACATAGTCTAGCCACATGGTCATGACACAAGTCTTAACATGTCACCTAAACTCACTAGTCTTAGCACACACTTTGTACATACTCTTTGTACACCATGACCATGTCTTAGGTTCATGCATGAGTCGGTTTTTTCCGTCATTTGAGTTGGGGGTACATTCTATTCCTAATTTTTTCATATCTCTCCATCTACATCATCTTTCCATTCTCTACATGCTTTCTCCATATCACAACCTTCATTCTTCCTACCTTCTTCCATCCATGCATGTTGAATCGAGTTTGAGTCATGTTATTGACAAACAAAAAAATGAGGGTAATGATGAAACAAATGCACAAGGCAAGCTTCTCACAAAGATTTCATGCTTTCTTCTTCTTCCTTTTTTTAAACCCTTCCCCAATAAGTCTAGCATAGGCACCCTTCATACTCCTTGAATTTATTTCTTAGAGTTTGATTTTTACCCTTCACTTTTTAAATAAAATGAGCATTTATTTCCTTGCATATGATCAGTGCATTTCCAAACCAAAAAAAAAAAAAAAAAAAAAAAAAAAAAAAAAAAAAAAAAACATCGAGCTAAGCACAAGGTATACCCATGATTAGAGGCACCTCTTGTAGCCATATCATACCTCTCATCTTTCAAGTAATTCCTTTCTTGGTAAACCACTTTGAGCCTCGTCTAACGATAGACCTTTCTTTCTTCAACCCACATCTACCTAACCTTGGGATGGGACAGTGTGCAATTTATGAAATTTTAAAAAGCTTGAGTGATTTCAAAAGATAAAAAACAATTAAAGTGTACAAAAGGGCAAGTGTTCCAATGTCTTTGATATGAAAATGTCTTTGATATGAACACGTCTCAGATTGCGTTTCTTATCGAGTGCTCGGTACCGTGCCTGAGAAACATGAATGCCAAGTGAGTGATAGACCGCATGATCGGAATTTCCCACACTTATCAAAAAGGTTCAAAATAAAAAATGCAAAAGCGAAGAAAAAAAAAGAGCAAAAATATAAAAGAGAATTCAAAAATGAGAAAACTCAAGCATAAAAATAAGGATCCAAATGCAAGGTTGCACACCTTGGGGGCTTATCTAGGGTCTTGAGCCTATATCCCTTTCTTCTATAACCTTTAGCCTAACCACGTTACAACCCTCAAAAGACCTCTTTGAGGAATACACATACTTGTGCGAGGATCAGCTAGAGCTACGTTCGGCCTGATTCCTAACGGATACATAGGCAACCTCACAACGGGGTGCGGCCGTAATAAACATGCATTCATATTCACATTCACACACTCACACCATAATCATATCAAGGAATTTCCAATGCTCATCCCTATTCATTTAGAGCTAGACCTGGGGGCTTGATCCTTACATTATTAGCCTACCCAGCCTAAGAGTCACCACCATTTGACTCTTTTCAATATATTTTTCCACACACTTAGCCCTTGCAGCCTAACTTTAGTGTCACTGTCACACACATCACAGATACATGACCAAATATACTTCCCTTAGGAATCCTTTGTCATGAAATCTTAACACAACGCTGAAGCATGCCTTGTCTCATCAATCATCATTGCATCACAAAGTATGAAGTACTTAGCCTCCGCGTCTAAGTTACCTAAATACTTTCATTATCAAGTCAACTAAGATAGTCTAAGATGTTACAATCCTTGTACTAAGAGAGACAACGTTAACAGATTAAGCTCATTCAACATGCACCATCAAACACTTCTTCTTTTTGCGTCTTTCTTTTTCAGGAGAAAGTCGGTACCCTCCACAAAAATGACGGAAAATTTTTGCTTTTTTTTTTTTGCATTTTCGAGTCGCACGATCACATTATAATGCACACACGTGTCATGTACCTTGAGTCATGTCAAGTCACATGTGTCAAACACTTTGAGTCAAGTCATGGCAAGTCATACATGTTTGAAACACATTAAGTCTTAATGAGTTAAGCAACACTAAGCCTTAGGTCAACCACTAAGATAATTAAAAGATGAGCAAAGTCCTATAGTCCAAAATATAAATGCAGGTACATTCCAGCGAACAAGAACATTCTCGGATTTTTTTTGGAAAAACCGCGAATATAAAACCTGACTCCAGCGTCAGACGACAAAACTATCGCCTGGCGACAAAATATGTCGCCTGGCGACAGAGAGAGAACGCGGCGACAATATGTTCTGGCGAACGTCGGTGCAGTGACGAGATGCGTGATCCCATATTGGATTATGCGGACCTCATACAGCAATTTCGGGTTCCTTGGTACGCTAGTTAGCCCCTATAAGCAAATTGACATGATTAGTAGTTGGCTCGATTACAATCACAGTAAGTGATTGACCTGACGACGATCGTCTCACTTAGCTTAAGCACCTAAGCATTGGCTCATTACAAGCACCAAGGCATCGGTTCAAAAGCAAGCACTTATACGACAATTTTTCCAAGATTGGATTGTCATCCCCAACTGACAATATTTCCAAAAGTGGATTGTCGCGCATTATTCTTAAATGACAATTTTTCCAAGATTGGATTGTCATCTCTGGCAAAGTTTCCAAGCGTGGATTGTCGTGCTCCTGCTCTGTTTGGCAATTTTTCCAAGATTGGATTGTCATACACATAGTTTTCTACGGCAAAATTTCCCAAAGAATTGTCGTAGGTCTCTACTCATCATGAATTTCGGCAAAGGTTCCTCAACATGTATTGTCATTCATTTCAGTAAGTGGCAAATTTTCCCGAAGTGGATTGTCGGCGACTCTTTTTTGCAAATGTTCCAAGACGCGGATTGTCAATAGTGGCAATATTTTCCTAAAAAGATTGTCGCATAGTGTTGGCAAATTTCCAAGGTGGATTGCTTTCAAGAGTTATATTCCAAGATGTGGATTGTCGATCGTAGCAAAGTTCTTATGACAGATTGTTACGAAGCATTGGCAACTTTTCCCAAAATTGGATTTTGGCAAATTTTCCGAGATACGGATTGTCGCTTCATCGTAGCAACATTTCCAAGGATGGATTGTTACGTGGCATTGATAACTTTCCCTAAATCGGATTGTCATACATCATACAAGAGTCGTGTTAACAACTATTCCTGAAGAAAAGAGGATTGTCATCACCCAAAGCATCAATAGCAAAATTTAAGCAGCATTAAGGATCGACAGGCGTTGATCTTCGGTAATTTTCTTCGGAATATTATCGTAACAACTGAGGATGGCTTCAGGCGGAGCAATCTTCGATCATATTCCTTGGCTTGCGGAAGATGGTCACAAGGCGGTGGAAGGTCGTTTCAGGCGAAGTAATCTTCGATAGTATTCTCTGGCTTGCAGAAGACTATCACAGCGAAAATTGGAGGCGGTTACAAGCGTAGCATTCTTTAGGCGGTATCCCCTAGCTTGAGGAAGATCGTCAAACAAAAAAGAAGCTCATTGTTCAGAGGCGAGTGAACATCAAAACAGCAAGATGGCGTTCCCTAGCTTATGGAAGATCGTCACAACAAAAATCGGTTACTCCAGAGACGTGTGCTCGACGGTGCAAGATACGCGTTTCTTAACTCTTTTATTTGTTTTAACTAACGCTAGTTTGCAGGTATCGACGTTACAAGAATGATTTAGGATCGCAGAACGTCCTGAAACTTGCGTTTCTCATAACTCAGTCAAAGTGGGGGTTTCTGTAGACACCCAAATGTGTCTCCCCAAAACCAAACCCAGTTATGAATGCCTTTCGCGTCGAATCATAATCGAATGAAGTGAAAGTGTGGAAAGTCTAATGTTGTGGTTAGTTTTTATTAAAAAGTCTTTCTTTCTGTTTTCAAAAACCTGCTCTATTTTATGAAAATAGCCAATTCAGTTTAATTTGGTCCATGAAAAGGGTCCAATAATGGTGTAGTTGGATTAGGCTCAAAAAGACCTTTCCAACGATATATTATAAACCCAATTCCGATGAGTAATGAGGAAGTTATGGCCAAAATACTAAACTGGGCCCGGTTTGGTTCTTATATGCGGCCCAATGATCTAGAGGAGGGTCTATTATGAATTATCATTCCTAATACAACTAGGATTGATTATAGTCTTCTAGAATCTTCTAGGAGGTTCTTTTTAATCCTAAAGGGATTAGGATTGATAATTATGTTTTATGAGTTTTATTTGGAATAAAAGAAGTGTTTTAAATGAAATTACGATTTTACTCTTCGTACGGATTTTACGACTTGATTTTATCGAAAGATAGATTCCGCGTTGAAAACGCGTGGAAAACCTTCTGCATCGCCAAACGACAGTTTTGTCGCCTGGTGTAGACACCCATTTGTGTCTCCCCAAAACCAAACCCAGTGATGTATACCTTTCATGTCATTTGATTATCGAATAAGGTGAAAGTGTGAAAGGTCAGGTGTTGCGGTTAGTTTTTATTAAAAATTCTTTCTTTCTAATTTCGAAAAACAACTCTATTTTATGAAAATAGCCAATCCAGTTTAGTTTGGTTCACGACAAGGGTCCAATAATGGTTTAGTTGGATGGGTCTTGCAAAGAGCTTTCCAACGATATATTATAAGCTCAATTTCGATGAATAATAAGGAAGTTATGGCCAAAATACTAAATTGGGCCCGGTTAATCTTTACATGCGGCCCGATGATCCAGGGGAGGGCCCAATGTTAATTATTACTCCTAAAGTTATTAGAATTAATTATAGTCTTCTAGAATTCTCTAGAAGGTTTTTTTAAGTCCTAATAACATTAGAATTAATAATTAGATTTTGATAAGTTTTACTTGGAATAAAATATTCTTTTATGAAAATACGATTTCAGTTTTCATACGGACTTTACAAGTCAATTTTGATTGATAAGTGGACTCCGTGTTTGAAAGCGCGTAGGAATCTAGGCTGTCGCCAAACGACAGGCCTGTCGCTACGCGACAAGGTTGGTTTTGCGGCGACAGCGTGGAGTTTTATTCCTTATCAAATTCTACCTATTTCCGAACTGTTTTCTTATAAATAGGGTCCTGAACCTTCGTTTTTATCAATCAACAATCAATAATCAACGATCGTCAATTCTCATCATCAATTATTCTCATCTACAAATTCTTTCTAAATTCTCTCTCTAGCTTTTCACAAACACAATTCCGCATACACGAGATCTAGAAACACCAAGCCAAGTTCAAAGTTGCCTTCGCCCTAGACGTGAAAGGTTATAATTTCTGAGGGTTTGGTCCCAAATCTCTATTTCCATTATTTAATTTAATTGTTTGATTTTATTATTTTCCTTGAAGTTACTAACACGTGTATTTTGTTATTAGAAAGAGGCACGAGGCATCAAAGTATGTAGTCTTATTGCTTTATTCTTGTAGAAAGCATGTTTACTATTTATTAATTCTTAGCATCATGTTAGGATGTTATTATTGCTTTCTAGTATCATGTTTAGGATGCCTTTTACTCTTTTCTAATATCTTGTTAGTATCATGTTAGGGCTAAAGCTTTGATCTTTATTGCTTAGTGACATGCTAGGGTTTGTTATTAATATCTTGTTAGTATCATGCCTGGGATCTTGCTATTATTATGCTTTATTTTTAACAGATTATTTTAATCATGATTATTATTGTTATTGTGATTATGATGATTATTATTATGATTATTATCGTTGCTTGATATATTATTATTGTTGTTGCTTGATCACGCCTTTTATGCATGTTTAAAGGGAATTTGTACTTGTAATCACGCTTAATAAGATAATTAATAATCTTGTTTAGGCTAATTTGATTATAATTCAAGTGATCGCCAATAATAGTTTTATTTGTGCATTAATATTCTACCAACATAGATAAACAGGTTTAGGGTTAATCTAATGTTTGCATGTTAGTTAGAAAGCGCACATGAATACGAGTAGAATGAAGTAGAGGCCTATTTAGGGAAGGTTCAATCTCTTTTAGGTTGGATTTGTACCTTCATCCCCGAACCCTATTTGGTTCAAGACCTTTTGGAGTTGACGATCTCCTGGATCGTTAAGGGGTGTAATCTTCACCTTGTGAACGGTTTACCAGTTCCTAAAACTTGTTGGCGACTCTTTTGCTCTAGCTTCCTTCCCTTAGGACGCCACCATGCTTAAGTGTATGATCACAGTGGGGTTCAAGTTTGGGGTGATGCTTGAAATATTCCCTACACCTGGCGACGAAGCTTGTCGCCTGGCGACAAGTCATGTCGTTGGCGATAGAAGCGTGTTTTATTCCTTTTCGAACTCTGATTCGTTTCTATCAATTCCGGACTTTTTTCTTATAAATAGGGTCCCTGGACCTTCGTTTTCAATCATCTACTCTCAACAACAATCATCATCTCTCTCTTTCTCTCTCTAAAAGCTAGAAGCTTTTCTTCTTTCTCTTCTTTTTCTAAACCTTCCCTCTTACACAATTCCTCATAAATTAGCACTAGACACACCTAGCCAAGTTCGAAGTTGCCTTCGCCCTAGACTTGAAAGGTTATAATTTCTGAGAGTTTGGTCCCTAATCTCTATTTCAATTATTTAATTTAATTTTTTGTTTTATATTTTCCTTGAAGTTACTAACGTGTATATTTTGTTATTAGAAAGAGATACGAGGCATCCAAGTAAGTACTTTAATTGTTTTATTGATATTTTGATATAGAAATCATGTTTAGGTTGTTATTTTGATTCCTAGTATCATGTTAGGATGATTTTCCTAAGCTAGTATCATGTTTAGGGTAATTTCTAATATCAATTATGATTTCTATGATTCTTCCTATTTTCTTTCCTAATATCATGTTAGTATCATACTAGGAATAAAGCTTTGATTTTTATTGTTTAGTGACATGCTAGGGTTTTGTTATTAATCTTGTTAGTATCATGCCTAGGATCTTGCTATTAATATTATGCTTTATTTTTAACATGATTATTTTAATTATAATTATTATGATTGTCATGATTATTTTAATTATGATTATTATTATGTTGCTTGATTTTGTATATTATTGTTATTGCTTGATCACGCCTTTTATGCATGTTTAAAGGGAATTGGTACTTGTAATCACGCTTAATAAGATAATTAATAATCTTGTTTAGGCTAATATGATTATAATTCAAGTGATCGCCAATAATAGTTTTGCTTATGCATTAAATTCAACCAACATAGATAAACAGGTTCAGGGTTAACCTAATGGTTGCATGTTAGTCAGAAAGCGCACATGAATACGAGAAGAATAAAGTAGAGGTCTATTATTAGGGCAGGTTCAATCTCTTTTAGATTGGATTCATACATTCATCCCCGAACTTCCAGTCTTGGTTCCAGACCTATTCGAGTTAACGATCTCCTGGATCGTTAAGGGGTGTAACTTTCACCCTGTGAACGGTTTACAAGTTCCTAAAACTTGTTGGTGACTCTTTTACTCTAGCTTCCTCCCCTTTGGACGCCACCATGCTTAAGTGTATGATCACAATGGGGTTCAAGTTTAGGATAATGCTTGAAATATTCCCTACAGTAACCCATGTGCTGGAATCAGCACATGGTCAACTGATGTTACCTACTATTGAGGAAGGGTTACCTTTAAGTCAAACTAGTCTACCTTTAAGATAAGTTAGGGTATCTCTAAGTCAACCTAGGGTACCATCAATTATATAAGAGGAAATCAACATATGAAACATGCATTTTTGCAATTTAATAAGTGTTTATTGACGGTGAAAGTGTATTGTTGAGCTAACCAAAGGTCCTTTAACACTACAATGAGATATGCATGTGCTATGTATGTTGGACCTGAATTGAATGAAGAGTACACGAACTTGTTATTTGGATAAACCTTTTTCTTTCTACATAACTACATTGATGTCTTCAGTATTATCATGAGTAGACGAGTAATGATAGCACTTTTGTTTTGTTCATAGTTGAGTGTTTGCTTTGATATATTTTAATAAAACTTCTTAGGAGGGGTTTCACTCACTTACAACTTGTGCCATTGTGTGGTAATTGTCCTAAATGAAATTTGATTTTGATTTTAGTTGCTATTTACAAACGTCCATTTACGTTTCCTTTTTATACCATTGAAATTAAACCATTTACAGGTGAAATTAGATGTTGCACCACTGACCGTAGTCAGTTGCACATTTCTAATAAACAGTTGTCACTTTGTAATATCTAGATGTCCCTTTAGGAATTTGATTTGTACCACTGAAACTGAACAATTCACAGGTAAACTAAGTTGTTGTACTAGTACATTCTTAATCAAGAATGATCTTATATTGAAAAATCTCCCTTACTAGGATTCCACTGTACTATATTAGGGTACCATTGTAATTTATTAGGGTACCATTTGGTACTGACTATTACTGAAGTAGGTAACCGTTTTTCTGAAATCACCACATGGTCAACTGATGTTACCTACTATTAAGGAAGGGTTACCTTTAAGTCAAAAAGTTGTACCTTCAAGATGACTTAGGGTACCAACAGTTACATAAGAGGAAACCAATATAAGTAACTTGCATTTTTGCAACCATAATAAGTGTTTATTGATGGTGTAAGTGTATTGTTGAGCTAATAATGATAGGTATGTAACACTACAATGAGATATGCATCTATGTATGTTGGACTTGAAAGAAGAGTACACGAACTTGTTATTTGTTGTTTATACACAACTACATTGATGTAATCAGTACAACCATGTTTACCATGATTAATTCACAATTACAAGTGTCAGATTTGATATATTTTTTGCAAAACTTCTTTGGGGGGATAGTCACTTACAAATTGTGTGATTGTTTGGTAATTCCTTGTAGGGGATATATGATTACCATGATTAATTCACAATTTCTATATGGAATATGATTCAACTTGCTTTTTTGCAGTCGTCCATGTACGTTTCCATTTTATACCATTGAAATTAGACTTTTACCAAATGAAACTAGATGTTGTACCACTGAGTTTTGTACCATTGTACCATTGAAATTAGACGAATTCCACATGAAACAAGATGTTGTACCACTGATTTTATACATGTCCTTTTATGAAATAGAATTGTACCACTGAGTTAGTACATGTCCCTTTATGAAAGTGAATTATACCACTGAGTTTGTACATGTCCCTTTGTGAAACTGAAAAGTACTGTTGAAGTAAGTTGTTGAACCAACTGCATAACTTTTTGTTGTTTATAAGCCTATATAAGCCCAGACCCATTCATAACAACAGAATTTAAAATAGTCTAATATTAATAATTAAGGACTTCTAAAACATAACATATAGTCATTAGCATCAAGGACTTCTAAAACATAACACTTAACTACGGCTCACTGTTGTTCCTTCTACATGGACAAGTGATCAATTTCTGAATTGGCAGATCCATCTTCATTCCCCCTTCTATCTTCGTACCAAGTTCAAGCCGGATAAAGTCGCTCGGGACTTGATTGGAATTTCGCTCCTGGCTGGGACATTTAGATTAAAAAACAAGTGTTATGTACATAAAAATTGGACATTTATTCCCCAAGTCACATAATGTAATAATTAGACATGGACATAAGATGAACAAGAAATGAACAAGAAATGTACATAAAAATTAATTAACAATACAATTACACTACCTGAACATCGACCCTCATTTGTTGGCCATAGGCATGGTCACCCCTGTAAGTCACCCAAGGGTAAACATCGGACTTCTACCAAATAAGCAGGACACCGTAGTACCCATTCACCATCCCGAAACCATCAACCCAGTACACCCCCTGAAGGACTTCTCTCACGTAACCAAGCAGAACAGCGTCACCTCTGGCCTCTGTCACCACCAGAACTTTTGGGGAGAAAGCATTGTAAAGCTTGTTAAACGTTTCCTTGAAAGATGGACGGTTCACGTTCCTTGCATTCCACACAATAAAATTAGCACCTTTTGGAAAATTGGGAGCGCCCGGAATGTCCTTGGTGGAGCCACATATAGAGAAACGGTAGTACCGAATCCCTCTTAGGGATATTTTACAAGTAAAAACATTTAAACTAACCAATTTAATGTTGACGTTCACTTCTATCACATGAATAGCAGCAATTTTAGACCCAATGAAGATGTGCTTTTCATTCAGAGGAAGGGTGTAGATTAGAAGGTGGTCGGTCATCACAATTGGCTTACGATCGAACACTGGGATCAAATCCATGGGTATAAAAGGAGCACCAACCACATCTATGGATTTTTTACACAACCACCTTGCGAATAGCAGGACACCCTTGTGGAGGTATCCTTCTAGATCGGGCAGAGTAGGATAGTAAGCAGCCCTTACATTGAAGTTACCCACCTCCATAATGCTGTCGGGGATGAAAGTGGTGGTGTCATCTTCAAGGGAATTAATTAGTTGCTCGCGAACGACGCTCACCGGTATTGGCTCCATGTTAAGGAAGTAATCTTCCCCAGCATAATAACTTATGTTATTGAAATTGAGCTCTGGCTCAAGAGTGGTTAAGAAAGGGCTGAAATACATCAGGGGTTGAGTTGGGTGTGGCTGCATTAGCTGACCCTAAATGTTGCGCATACTATTGAGTCGAGTGGACATGGCTAAATAGAGTTCAGTGAGGTTGGTTATGGTGTGGATAGTGTTCTCAAGGGGAGTTAATGCGGTGGACTGAACAAAAGAAAAAGACAACTTAATACTAAATAATCCCACCACAAGCAACCCACTTTGTTTAAGTCAACAAGCAATCTGTCCAATCTGACAACAAAAGTAGTTCTCCATAAGACAATTCATCACTCTAGCAGACTTGCTTTAAATATGAATTTTTTTGTTGTTGTTGTTGTTGTTGTTGTTGTTGTTGTTGTTGTTGTTGTTATATTCATCAGATTATGTGTTTTTGAGTATAGTTAAGACAAGGATAAAGACAAAACAAAAAAATTTTATAAGTTGAGCAATTACAAAGAAAGGAAATAAGTGAAACAAATATATAAAATACAGATAAATACGGTAATGCTTTTTCCAAAAAGCATTTACCCCTTCTGTGTTACTGCCTAGTCCAATTGAAATTGCAAAAGGTTTCTCTGACATGACTATGTAGTTCACTAGGCTCAAGGCGAAAGTGACAAAGAGTGGTACAAACTTTACATTTTTATTGATAACAAAGAGGAGTAGTACATACTTTAATTTAGGACATTAAAAAGAGTAATGGTGGGGATATGGTGGTTGGGGGAGTAAATCATAACATGTGTGGAGTACTAGTTGATAATGTGATCCAAAGAAATTTAACAAATGTGGTTTTCAAATTTTCTAAAGTTATCCGAACTTTATTATATATACATGAACTCTGTGCAATATTCATAAATTTCATACATCCTTTTTAAAATGAAACCAAAATTCAAAACCAAATGCGAAATAATTGATTTTATTTTAGATGGTCGCATACAAACGGGTGAATTAACTGAAATATACGGGGAAAGTGGAGTGGGAAAAACACAAATATGTTTGCAACTACTTCTGACTGGCATGCTCAAGCCTCCAGATGGTTTGTATGGGTCATCAATTTATATTCAAGCATGCCCGGTGTTTCCTTCAAACAGATTAAGTGATCTGAGCAATAGTATTTGTGGTTCAATAGTTGGCGAAAATCCTTTGTCCTCGGTCCTTGTTAAAAAAATTGACAACTCGGATCAAATCTTTTTGGTTTTGAACCAAGTTGAACAAATTGTGTTGAGCTCACTTGAAGGATGCCGACACACGAGGGTTGTTATACTTGATTCTATTGCGTACTTGTTCAGGCATGCACATGACAACACTACAAGAGGGTTTATGGAGAGGAATCAAGTATTAGTGTTAGTAGCAAGAAAGATGAAACACATAGCAAGTACCTACAACATTGCATTCGTTGTGGTTAATGAGGTAACCAATGTATTCGAAAACAATACAGGAATGTTGAAGACATTCACTTCTGACCGAGAAGTGAAGACATCACTAGGCGAAAAATGGGAACAACAAGTCTCGAATAAGATGTTTATTTCGAACCAGTACAACAACAATTCCAAGTCATGGTTCTGCGAATGGCTGGTAGTAAAAAACACAAACACCTCCATACAAGGGCGGCGATGTACTTTCCGCATCACAAACGGAGGTTTGGCATGCTAACTAAAGTTTGAGGTTAAGAAAGACCTTCAATTTATCTAGGATTCCATTTAGGTGACATAGGGTACCATTGAGATTCATAATGGTTCCATTTACGGCCACTAGGTAGCAGTTTGGTTCACTAGTAGTGTACCACTTAACTTATCTAGGGTACCATTTAGATTACCTAGGGTACCTTTTCAATACACTAGGGTACCATTTAAGAAGAGTATTTCCCCTATGTCGTTCCGGTAATAATATTGGTAACCCTGACTATTGTGAGTTGTAACTTCAATAAGGGGTGTTACAGTTTCAATGTAATAGTTATCGTTCTATCTTTTTACTATTATTCATCGTATATGAAATATGTATATGAACCAACTCTACTTTTACTACATGTAAAGCTCTCACCATTTAAGATGGAGTACAATTTGGTACAGCTGTGACACTGACAAGGTAAACTGATGTATTAAATCATCTAATTGAATACAAGTCGCATCACGTTGGGCTCAATGCAACACTAAAAAATCTTACTAAATGTATCCCAAAGGTAGTTGGATGTATTCAATTGAAAACCATTTCATTCTTCTATATATTTACTAACCACGAATTGATTTCATAACATACAACAACCCCTAAATGTAAACAGAAGTTCTACTTTCATATCATGGGAAACAAAGGTACTGCTTCTAGGACTATTTTCCTTCAGTTGAATTCTTTAAGTGGTCCTGTTATGCTTTCTAATAGGCCTTATTGTCAATTGTACATGCATATGTTTAGAATTGATGTTTCAGTGGTATTAATCCATATGTCAAATGTACACCCGTAGTCATGCGTGTAACAAATGCTATCTATAGTATTAGTTTCTGTAGTATTAGTTATATACTAATTAAGTTTCAGTGGTACTAATACATCTGTCAGCTAATTCTCATAGGAAAGAAATCGTAAGAAGCTGTTACGAAGGGTGGCGAAGATCAAGAAAACCAGGGTACACGATCCGAAGGCTATGATTAGGGATATTTACATGCCTAAGCACAGCCACCGTTTGATGTTATGTCATCAACTAGCCACGATTGCAAGGGGTGGCTTAGAAGAACCAATCAAAGGGATTGATTTTCATCCTGACTATCCATTCTTGACTTTGTTCAAGGGTGGTAGGGCACGTTACTTTTGTAAGGAGGCTTTCTGTTTCATGTGGTACTTGGTGGATGTTGCGAAGATAGCCGTTTGTTTCAACTTAAGGACATTAAGGAGATCTCTAGTTGAGTGTTACGCCTATCCAGATTACCACACCTACCTCAAATGTTTCTTTGAGTTTTTTCAATACCTTGAGGATTGGTGGTTAGATGTGGACGAGCAAATTGGCAAGGGGAATGAGTGGGGAGTTATCCTTGTTGGTAAGAGGTTCACTACACCTAATGAACAAGGAATCAAAGTCACATGTGAATGACTTCAATTCACACAAGAGGATCCAACCCAGGCTATTACTACCAACACCGATGAGCGCATTTCTTTCCGACGTAAAATGTTAGCTGAAAATGGTTACGATCAGATGGCTAACTTTTCTCTTGTTACTGTAGAGCCATTCACCTACAATGACTACCCACAAAGACAAAAACTGACTAGGCTGAGGGGTATGGGTGGACATCGGAGTCTAGTTTCGAGTTTTGTTGATCGTTCTCCACGGGTCGTTGCCTGCCTTCTACATGGCTATTTAACGGTGGTCAGGGCTGGTGTTTTTTAAATATTTTTTAGTGCATGTGCACTAAAGATGTGTTCTAGTACTTTAGTCATTAACATGTTTTTTAGTAATGTAGTAATCAATCTAAGAACTGTCTTTACTAAGGTATTTGTATTATCAGACTCTAGTAATTTGTTCGAGTTATCTGATTGTATTCAATTTGTTTGTGTTATTTGACTCTATTGTCACACTCAATCGCTTGTTAGAACCAAAATATCACCATCAAGTATGCTTGTTAGAACCAAAGTATCACCATAACCTAAGCATAACTTAGTTTGACCGGATTGAAAGAAATCCAAATATCAACAATCCCCAAAACATTTTGTAAGTCCTACTGCTGCATGAAGGCTAATACAAAAACTTGACTACCAAATATTCACAAAAACTTGACAACCATGCACTAGACTTCTGTCCAATTCCCCCCAAATCAAAATCTGAACCATAACAGACCTAAAAAGTATTTTAAGAAGATCTTGTTGTTCTTTTTGGCCGCACTCATTCCTTGGGCAAGATGTCATCAAATTGTCTCTGAGTTCATTGAAGGAATTGTTCGTATCCTCCAAAAATAGCCTCTTCTTCAAGTTCTTCTCCTGCATCATAGTTTTACAACAAAAGAATTATTATACATGGTGTAGACCTTCCATGTATAAAACCAAAGCACCCATAATTCACAGCAAACTTACCAGAGGGTAACTAGTATCAAAAGAACTACGTGCACAATGTTTAATGCAACCAAGTACTAGCACACCACAGGAGAAACTAAACATCAATAGAAGGAGTGGTTAGTGGGAACAAATTCATGTATAGCCATTTGAAATCAAAAGCTTAAAGTACACACTACATATAATTTATTACATAAACTTGTTTAAACCATAGCAAGAAGAGGCAAGGATCAAGGTTCTTATGTATCTGTTTGCTTCACCATGCCCACCACATGCCTAGGCCATTGCTCAAGACTACTTAACTCCCACAAAGGATCCTTTAATTGGAATACAACATCAACTCCCTTCACCTAAATGCCATTATGAAACAATTCCAAGCCATTAAACAACTCACGGATTTCAAAGTTTATAAAAACAGTAAAACACCCAATTATGGGTGCCCAACTTACTAACCAGTTCTGTAACAAGCTCCGCATGCTTTTCAAATGGGTTATCCAAATACCAAGAGTCAATCATCCACAACTGCCTCTTTACCATATCAATGCAAAGGCACCACCAGTGTTCATCAGACTTTTCAGCAGACCAATCAAGCATAGGGAAGAAAACCTGTTTCATCATTTCAAATACATACACACATTACAATATATCATACAATAAAAATACACAGTCACATAAAAGAAAATTAGAAAATTTTCTGTAGAATAGGTGCCTACTAGTCGAATTTCATCATTTGGAATCGTTAACAACGGCTTGCAGTACTTCCTTGCAAGGTTCTCATGATCCCTGTCCTTTGCCTTAATCATCATCTACACAAAATCAATCATTCACCAAAATCAATCATCATCTACACAAAATCAATCAATCATCACAACTAATACAACTCATACATCATACACCACTTATTGCGAAGGAGGGATCAATCAAAATCCTTTTCCTCCTATTCTGAAACTCCATTTTCTGCCAATACTTTGTGTACATAACCAATGCCATTCACACATATTGATGCCCAAGACGGGCTCTAGGGCCCAGAACACCATAACAGTCCCTCTGTGTAGCATTCATTCCGTCACATTCAATGATCGACGGTCCTTCCCTGCCAATAAAACAACACCATAATCATATTAATTGCTTTTACTTTGCCATTTTCAGTACACCTAAATAACAAAATAGAAGCTCAACACAAAAAAAAAAAAAAAAAAAAAAAAAAAACTTACTGTCTTTCATCCTTCAAATCCTTCCAACCTTTCACAAACGTCTCCAAACGCTTATCATAAGCTGTTTCCCGGGTCAACATGCCAACTGGTTCCCCATTGCTCGAATAACTTCCAAACGAAGAGTCTTTTGCTTTAGTTCGGCACTTCTCCATTGGTGCTTTGCGCTTTAAACCCTTGTTACTGTTCCCACTATGACGGGGCTGGCTCCCTTTACCAATGCTAAGGGTGTACACGTCTTCACCAGTCTTGTTCTAACCAGCCTTTGAACCACTACCTAAAGCAATCCTAATTATCCCCTCCACTAGACTCACAAGCCTAGGAGTTAACAAAGCAAGGACCTACATAAATTATTAGCCACACATTATGGTCATACTCTCATGATTCAACATTGACCCCATTGTAATATCACACAATTAGTTACCTCATCCGCCATACTATGAACTGCTGAATCATGAACAACTTTACTTTCCACTGGCTTCCTTTCCACCAACTCTACATCACCATCTCTTGGCACTACAGGATGGTCCTCCCCATAGGCAATGTCAAGCACCTGTTAAAGGGACCAAAATTAGTTCCATACACCCGCCATAATTAAATAAATGCAATTTATTTATAACTCACCGGCAACTGCCTAAACTCTTCATTAGACCTCCTATATTCATCTACAACGGCTCTCACATGTTCTGTATCCCACACCATCACCCTTGGGTATATACCCCACCGGGTTGGTACACGATGGAGGTGATCTAAATAAAAAATCTGCATATTCCATTAACATCATTAGCCAATATGTGTTAAAATCAATCTATATCCAAATAATTAAGGATAGCTTACCAAAAGAAACACAATGCTCCCACCACAACCACAACGAAATCCATCCTTCTGAAACTTTGTCTGGAATCTATCAGCAGAGTCACGAACCCAGTCAATGGTGAACTTGCACCAATCATACTCTCCAGCTTCACATGCCACTACCAATGTCGGCACTAACGATGCAGCCAAATTAGAACTGTTTGTCGTCGTGCAGACTACCATTCCAAGGGCTACAATTAAGAATGCAATCATAAAATCCTCTTTACCCATTTCTGTCTCCAACTTCACAACAGAACCATCTTCCAGCTGGGGGCACAAGGCTGCAGCTGCAAGATTAAGGGAAACCGTTTCTCCCTTCAACCCAACACCATATTGTTCAAACACCCGCACTATCTTCTGGGTATCCTCTTCGGAATCCCCGAGAACTAAAGGAACTTCCTTTTTCCCCATTGGAATACCAAGAACAGACCTAACTTGGTTTGGCCCCAAAGGAAGAATTGATCCATCTCCAAACAACATTGTACCATCAGCAAACACCCTACTCATCAGCCAATAGCAGAATTGCCTCGGGATAACCTTCATATCCAAATGCAGCAAGCCCCCAAATCCCATACTTTCAACCAACTCCCGCCTCGTATCATCAAACTTCTTCACCAGATCACAGAACTTCTCCACTCTACAAACAACATTGGGCTGTTGTAAGACAAACCACATAGTACCATTAGTCATTACCAATGCAAAATATACAACTCCATCACCAAAACCAAATCATATCTATACCTTCCCAATTTTCTCATAATGCGTCCGTAGGACAACACCATCAGCCATAACTCTATGTCCTTCTGTTTCAAATCCCTGCAAATAACAACATATATTTATCACACTTAGTACTTTTACAGGTCTTATTCAACCCTAAACATAACAACCATATTCATAAGAATTTTACTAGATTTAAAGCCCTGCAAATAACAACACAACACCACACTAAACATATACCTTCTTATTTAAGCCTTCGTGCAGCGACTTCCCTTTTCTCTTCTTACTCTTTCTCTTCATATACTCCTTAATCATCACCTTGATCAGTCCAGAACTTGAATCTGAACCACCCTTAATGCTCGAATGTTGAGATTCCTCAACCTCGTCATCATATTCTTCAAACTCATCATCAACATGTTTCGCCTTACGTTTACCAATCGCAACAACTTTCGAACGGGCCACAGTGTTGGGGTTCAATGATGGAGGCACAGGTTTTCGTACCTCCCGTTTTAATGGACCCTAAAAATCAACGATCAAAATTTAAAATTCAACACTAACTCCAGCATATCATGAAACATCAAACATTAAACACTCACCCCCCACTTTGTCCTGTTCATCGAGCGAACAATAAACTTCTTCTTCATCTCTACAGTGTCACATTGCCAATCATTAGCTCCATCATCAGGATTTATGTCATAACCAAACACACTAACACAATATATGCAATACTCACAGACTAAACAACAACAATACCTCAGTTTACCAAAAAAAATCAAGGATCATAGTATTACAACTCAAAATTCAAATACAAAATTTAACACTAAACACAAAATTATTTAACAGAATCATTGCATTCAGCTAAATACTCTCAATACCTACTTAGAAGCCCCATATGTCAGGCACTAAATATAAGGAAAATCCAGTAAAAATTCCATCTTTACTTCTCTATAACTGCTACATGAAAATTACCTCTTACTAGTGCAACTACAATACTCAACTAACTAGTTCTCTATAGCTAGTATGCAACAAACAAATTTACAATCCAACCAGAAACAGAAACTGCAACAAGATGGAGAATACTGATAGACAAAATTATCACAGCTTGTTTCAAACCTAGCTGAATATAGACAAATATTACTAGGGGCTATCCCCCCTAAAATTTGACAATTATAGAACGATTAACACCATTTCACACAAAACCCTAATACAAAGTGCTACCACTACCAAGATACACAATAACACCAAAACAATAACAATAACCACTATCCAATTCAATCCATTGCAAAAATAAACAAAATTTATTCAAATTTTACGCTTAATTAAACTCTTAACAGTACGCAACATATTCCCAAAATTAAAGTCGACAAAGAAAACCCGTAATCTTATCTCATTACTAAAATTATCAACCCCCCAACCCTCCAATACTCCAATTGCAACCCTTACTGCATCTTTTTCCCAATTTGCAAAACTATTGCGCCCTTCTTCAAAATTGGGACTATCACATCTTACCCCAAATTGCAACCCCAAATCAAATCATGAAACAAAGTAATAAACAAATCAAACCGAAACTATAACATTGAATTCAATTACGGAATAAAACCCTAACTTTTTCAATTCAATTTACAAAACTTAAAGATATAAAAACTTATCTGTTAACACCTTCGAATTGCGACAATTGGAGAAGCTGAAGCTGAGCGCTGAGAGCAAGTTAGTCGCCGACAGAGAGAGGAACAAATTCGTCGGCGACCTGTTAACACCTTCAAATTGCGACAATTGGAGAATTTGAAGCTGAGCACAGAGAGCAAGTTCGTCGGCGAGAGAGAGGGGAGCAAATTCGTCAGCGAGAGAGAGGGGTCAAATTCGTCTGCGAGAGAGAGGGAGAGAGAAACAATGAAGGGAGAAATAGTCGAGGAGAGAGAAGCAATGAGGAGAGAGAAACTGATTCACTTTCTTTTTTGAGGAAGACAAAAGGACATAGTACAAAAACGGGATTCCTTACCTCGAAACGGAGACATAAGGTGGACAAAATTCAAATTCCTTTTTAAAAGACCATTATGCCCCTGCGAGACAATCCTAAATGGCTCACAACCCTCCGTTTATATAACCTCGGACTTAGATAATGGGTGGTGACACCTTACTTTTATTTTAAGGGATGGTAATTTAAAATATTTTTTTAAAAAAGGGGTGATTACTTCTAAATATATTAAGGGGTTTTACTTAATTTTTTTTATAAGGGATATGTTCTTTAGTAGCTTCGGCCTGACTTTTATTATGGTATCCTTTTTTATTTGAATTATCATTGGTGGCCATGTACTCTAAAAAAAAATTTAATTTTTAATAAAAATTACGTTAGAAGGCTGTAAATATTAATTAATCTTGATTAAAAATTACAAACCCCTTTTACATTTAATTTCCTTAGATGTATTGTTACTAGGCAAATAATTGTGTTCCCTAAAAATACTCTATGATTGAACAAGTATAATTATCCGTTTTGGTTTGAATTTTGATAGATTAAAGAGATATTGATGAACTTTTCAGATTGAGCCTTAATAAAAGTTAATTCAATTCAAAATCAATTGAAAACCCATTGCAAACCCCAATAAGTAATAGTTAGTACAGTCTTGAAACTAGCTATGTAACTATCTTAAGTCTTGTGCAATGTATGCACGATCTTTAATGAAATCTGTACCAAGCAAAACTTTTTTTTTCCTTCCAAAATAATTTCTTATCCGTCCCAAATGTTTCTAAGTGTTTTTTTCTAAAATTAGTTTAAAATAAAAACTATACTACGTTTACTCTTAAACATTGTATTTTGTTTTATTGATTCAAATTATGTATTTGTTAAATTTGATTATATTTATAGATGTCGTATGACTTTTTATTAATAAATTAATTTTACTATTATAAAAAATAAAAGATCAATAATTCAATACATCGTATTATTATTATTAAAACTAGTTTTGTGCCCTGTGCGATGCTCGGGTTTTTTTTATTGAATTTTAAGATAAATTTTTAATCTATATGACAAATTTTAAAATATATCATTGATACAAAATTAGTTAGGAATTGATGTGCTTTTGTGATGATTTGCTATCTAGTAGACATGTAATGACTAATAATAATGTTGGTGGAAATGTTCGATTAATACATCAAAAAATTAAAAAAAAAATTAGTAAAACATAAATAAAATAAATGTTCAAAACCTGCTGGATTGACCCGAACCCAAAACTTTGGGCAAGGGTTGTACATTTTTTGACTCGTAACCTGAAGTGACCCAATCCGAGATGACTCATGACCCGACCTTGATTGGCATGTCTACATAGTAATAAAATTCTATTAGATTGTGAAGTACTCCCTCCGTTTTTTTCAAATGCATCACTTTGACTTTTGCGCTATTCACATACCATGGTTGACTTAATTTTTCCACCTTTATAAAATAAATAAATGTTATTATATAATGTATCATTAGATTTTTATAATGTCTAGTTTCATAATATAATTTTGTTACAGTTTTTATTAATAGATAATTAAAGATATTAATGGTCAAAATTGCGTTTTGACAAATGTGTTGGTCAAACTGATGTAAATAATAATAAAAAAAAATAGAGGAAGTATATTATTTTAACTGATTAGTATATATTGTAAATGGATGTTTTACGCTTTCAACCATTTCCTTCGCTCCAAAAAATATTATGATATAAAAATTAAATTTATATGATAATTTTTTTAGAATTATAATCTAAATTTTTTTTGAATAAAATTATAATTCAATCTTTACATCTGAAATATTGGTATTTTATCGAAAATAAAACTCTAAACTAACAACTTATCCTAAAATTCTATCCAAATAGAATTCTAAACTAACTTTTTTATCTTATAAAATCTATTTAAATTTATTCAAATCTATTCAACGTGGCGCAACACTTGGCGAAAAGTTGGAACGCCAAGGGTCGTCGCTGCCTCGTGACCTGGCTATAGTTTAGCTTTATATACTACTTTCGATTTTTTTAGTTGCAACTTTGGAATATTTTATATCTCTCAAAGAATACCCCAAAATTGCAACTAAAAAAAATCGAAGGTAGTATCAGTTGTAGATTGTATTTTTTCTTATCATAATTTTATAAAAAAGATATTGTATCATATGAATTACATAATATTTCCTATGCCTAAAAAAAAATATTAAGTATATTAAAAGACAGCATACCTTGGACAACAGATTCCAATTCCGATTCCAGCTCACCCGTCGCTATTACAGAACTTATCGTCTTTTAATAATTTCTCACACTTTTGTTTATTTATTTATTTATTTATTTAAGCTCATGTCACAAAAATAAATAAATAAATAAAATTAAAAAATTAAAAAAAAAAAAAAAATTTGCTTAACCGAGGGTACCTCAATCGGATCAACGTACCTAAGTAGACCCAATGAGGTTTTTGTTTTTACTTCCTCCTTAGGTAAAAACAGTCTATAAATCTTCCTCGCCCTTGTCCTCTTCCCTCGTAGCAATTTCCAGGTAAATGCTGCACTGATTTCTCTCTCTCTCTCTCTCTCTCTCTCTCTCTCTCTCTCCTTCGGAATTTTGATCGTTTTATCTCTCGATTTCTCTAAATTTCTCCTAATTTCCTATCTTTCATGGTTTCACTCCTGTCAAATTAAAGCATACAACTCAATTTTCCTAATTGATTTATATTCCAAGTTTTGATTTTTATCGGATTTGATTAAATTTTGCGAATTTGGGAAGATTTTGGGTTCTTGTATTTTTTAAGGGTTTTGATTTTTATTTTTTTTTTCTGAATTACTGGGATTGATTATTTAAATTAAACTAGTTTGTAACCTAAATTACACAACGTAGGAATTTACAATAGATTTTTCGTGTATATGATTAGGGTAATTCTGAATTTCTGATCATATTTTTATGATTTTCTATAATTTTTTTCTGCTATACAGGTGTAATAGTTTTGAAGAATGGGTTTCAATTCAGTATACAAGACTTTGAAGGAGCTATTTCCTCAGGTATTGATTTAATAAGTTGATTAACTTGTTTAACATTGCTTCGATTGATATACGAGTGTATGACTTGCTATTTGTATCGAATAATTGTCTCAAGAGCTAATGAATTCATAAAAGGATTTATAAAGTAGTGTAAGATTTTTTATATGCTTGACGAATTACGATTGCTGCTTTGGGTTTATCACTGATCATGTATAGCCTTTTCTGTATAGATTTGATATTTTATGGATTGTCACATTCATGCTCAGGTTACAATTTCTGTATGATTAGTAGATTTGATGCGGAAAAAATACTACCTCCGTTTCATATTATTTGCAACAATGAGACATTGTATTTTGTAGTAGTTATCAAGATACATCTTGATTCGTCTTTTGCTCGAGTGAGGTGTTCATAAGGTTTTTTTTTTTTTTTCGTGAAGGTGGATGCTCGTATATTGAAAGCCGTGGCTATAGAACATGCAAAGGATGCTGATGAAGCTGTGGAATCAATTCTGACTGATGTTCTCCCTTTTATTAGAGAAAAGTCTGATCCTGATCCCGTTGCTCCTATTGGTAAGAATCTAGGATTTTATACAACGTTTTATAGAGATTTTTTGTGGTAGAAATTGGATTTTTTTTTCCTTTCTCGTTATAAGTATTTACCTAACTTTGAGATTGTAGGCATAATTATATGAAAAACACTAATTTTTTATATTTCTGTAGTGTTCAGATGTGCTTTTTAAAATTTGAGACGAGCCTGATTTTTGGATGAGTTAGTTTGTTTTACAATGAATTGTTTATCTATACAAGCTTTAAGGTTTTTTTTTTTGCGTATTGGTTTGATTTAAATAGAATATTCCATGCAGTTGAACACAATAGGAATATGGTTGAAGTACAAGTACCAAGCTCCTCTATTCTGGAACCAGCTGCAGGAGAAGATGCTAATGATTCTCGTCTGCTGAATGATGCCCATAATATTGATGGTGATTCTTTGGCTTCATCCTTCTATGATGCAAATGACACTGATGACTTACAGAATGGAAACACCAGAAATGATGATTTGGTGTCATTAAGATGCAAAGAATTTGTTGATGATTGCATTCAGGATTTCAAGGAGGGTGAAACCTCTGTCCTTTCTCATAATTCTCTGAATGAAAGAACTGATGTACTTGTAAGATGTGAAAATACAATTGCTGAAGCTAGTCAGGCTGAAAAGGTTGTTGCATCAGGAAGTTTGATTGATGAGAGTAGCAATGATGATCGCACTCAGCAATTTGGGGATTATGAGCTTGAAACCTTTGTTCTTTCTTGTGATTATGAGGACAAAAGACCGGATGTGCATGTAGAAAAAAATGACGAGGCTTCATCATCAAAGATAGATACCGAGTCTTCCGAAGCTGATGTCAGCTTAAATAATCATTGTGATGTGAATCACGAGGATGTTAATGATGCTCCAGAATTTGACTATCAGCAGAAGCAACAATCTTTAGATTGCAACTTGTTGGGATTGAACATTTCTGCAGATCCAGGCTCAATATCTATTACTGAGCCAGAAGCTGAGAATGTAATGGCCATTGCTGATGTTGATAATAAACACATGAGTAGCTATGCTGATGCTGATTTCTCACAGGATTTTTCTTTGGCCGATGTTGGTGCTGAGGATGAGAGACATGAGATTACATTGAGCACTATAGTAACACATTCTGGCCAAATATGCAGAATTAACCTGGTGGAGGACATTATTAAAGATGCAAAAAATTACAAGGTATTTGCAGCTCGTTATATTTTCCTTTTTATTTTATTGTGCTTTATATGAAAATGAGGTATTTGATTGATGGAGTATAGCAAATAACTGTAGTAAAGAACAATGCAATACTTTCTTCTATTTTTCCGGTGAACAAAGTTGTTTTATTTTATTTTAATTTTTATGCACGTTCCTTGATTGGGAATTAGGGATTGGCAACGTTTCCAATCAGTTGGCACTGTGTAGAACCAATATGTCAATATGGTTGAGCTGTCAAAATTTTCATCAGAAGTTATTCCGGTTTGGACTTAGGAGATATCACATCACTACAAGGTCATAATGTAGGAAAACCTCAATAGTTAATACTTAATAGTGCCATGATCATGTAACTTTTAGTGCCTTTGTTTCATACTCCCATTATAGGATGAATTTGATTGTTTGCTCTAGCTCCGGAGTTTGGATGTTATTAGTATTTAATTGTGAAGAAATAGTTAAATTATAGGAAAATTTGCGAGAAATGACCTTTTAAAATGACTTGTTTGTGAGAAAGGACCTTATATAAAAAAAGTGGCAAGTTGGGACCTTACTTCAAAAAAACGTTGTGAGATGGGACCTTATTTCAAAAAAACATTGCGAGATGGGACCTTTTGATGGATTTTGGTGTGGCAGAGGTGGTTTTTGGGGGTCGGTGTGGAATTTCAGCAAGGTGGAGGTGGAGGTGGTATTCGGGGGTTTGTGTAGGATTTCGGCGAGGTGGAGGTGGTTTTCGAGGGTGAGGGTGAGATTTCATTCTAGTGGAGATGGTTTTCCGGGGTTCAGTGTGGGATTTGAGTGAGGTGGAGGTGGTTTTCAGGGGTCGGAGTGGGATTTAGGCGAGGTGGAGGTGGAGGTGGTTTTCGAGGGTCAAGGTGGGATTTCGGCGAGATGGAGGTGGTTTTCGAGGGTCAATGGCCGGATTTTTTTTTTTTTTTAAAAGGTCCTTTCTTACAAACACCTCACTATAAAAGGTCCTTTATCGCAAATTTTCCTAAATTATATGATTGTTTCTTTGTGATAAAAAACTAATTTTAGCTTTGAATTATATGGTCATTTCTTATGTATGGTGAAGTAGTGTAATCAATACTGGTAAATAACTTAATGTACACGAAACTAGTATGTTAGACTTTAAGATACAGCTTGATTAAAATATTTAGTTTTTGGAGGTTGGTTGGTAGTGTACTGCTATTGTTTTAGTTAAGTATATTATAATTTACTATGCCCTTATTGTGCTTTCTTACTCATTCTGCGTATAGAAGCATACTACGCATTATGTAACCCTAGTAATATTTGTGAAAGTAGAATGTTTAATACTCTTAACACTTTAAAGTAATACATTTTGATTCAAATGTTTACTTTGTACTACTGTACTGCAATTGCTTCAATTTCTTAGTATATTATAATTTACTGTGTCTTCATTGACTTTAAAGTAACACTTTAAAGTAACACTTTGATTCAAATGTTTACTTTGTACTACTGTACTGCAATTGCTTCAATTTCTTAGTATATTATAATTTACTGTGTCTTCATTGACTTATAATGATTGAGGTAGCAAAAAATTTGTTACAAAAAATAATTAAAAAAAAGAAAATAACAGTTCAGTAATAAAGAAAACCTCACATCTCCATCCTACCACCACCAAAAAAAAAAAAAAAAAAAAAAAAACCACCAATGTTCTTGAGATCTTGATTACGTCTCCAATTATGTATTATTCTAGTTTTGGAATTGAATCTTCCTTTTGTACTTCTCCATTGCTTTAACATGCTCCTTTATTTGTATAATTTTTTTGTTTCTACATACTACTTCTGTCCCCAATACTTCACTTACACTGTATTTCTTAGGAACTAAGTTTTAGGAACAATTTCTATTTGACTTATTTTGTTTGAATTTATACGATCTGAAGTATGAACAACTGAACTTATTTTGTCTGAGATCTTTGAGTTGACTTAACTTATTATGTCTGATAAATCAAAATAAGTTGAAATTAAGTTGAGAGCTTTGTGGAGACGTGGCCATGTGGGTAATTTAATAGAGAAGAGTGTAAAGTAGCTATGATTAGAGATAGCGTGTAATTCATATTTATGGAGAGAAGGGGGATATTTGCTCTCATCTTTCGATTCTAATTGAAGTAATATGTTTAAGCACCTGAGTAGAATGTTCTTTAGAAACTTTTTGCTTTATTTATATTGGTTGTATCAATCATCAATTGGCATATTTTGAAGTTGTTTCAAAATACAATGTAGGAGGTGTTGCTTTCAGCCACGGAATCAATACTGAGGTTGATTGAGGATGTTGAACATCAGGAAAAAGAGGCAGAAAAAGCTAAAGCTGCTGCTGCAAGGGGAGGGTTGGACATCCTAGAGAAGGTGGAAGAAATAAAAAAGATGCTTAAACATGCAAAGGAAGCAAATGAAATGGTATGCTTGTTCTCGAATATTAGAAATATGATAGGGGATATGTAATTTTTTACTTCATTATCTTTTTTTATGCTAGCGTACTCCATATTTTATAATTTTTTACTTTGGTCCTCTCATTGAACATTTAGCATGCTGGCGAAGTGTATGGGGAGAAGTCCATTTTAGCAACTGAAGTAAGGGAGCTTCAGACTCGTCTCCTTGGTCTGGCAGATGATAAAAATAAATCACTTGTTATTCTAGATGAGGTATGCTGTTATATTCTTTCTATGTGTAAGACGTGTGTGTTTTTTCTATCAATATTTATTTCTTATTTCTAACTAACCCACAACCTTTGCAATTCTTGGGCTAAAAAATAAAGTGTGAAAGGCATGTATAACATATGTTGTGCTCTTTATCCCTAAAATTCTGTATTTATGGAGTATTAGTAAATCTTATTTCTATTGGGGTTAATATTTGTGTTATAGCACTATACCATCTAGATTTTAGCATATGATGTATGAATCTTATTCTAAAGCATATTTTGAGCTCTTATAATCAGCATTTTTAGTTATATTGGTATTTTATGCAATGCTTTGTGTTTCTGAGATAATCATTTCATTCATAAGTTATGGGCAAATTTAATTTGTGCTTCTTTTCTGGGACGAGGTATATATGTTAAAACAATAGTATTAAGCATGAATATCAAGTTTGTTTTTTAGTATATGTGCTAATGAATTCTTTTACTTCCCTTAGTTTTTAATTGGTAAAATGTGCAGTTTCATGTATGATAAAATATATTTATACAACTGAGTCTTGAAGTCATCAGTGTTTTTATTACTTAAAAAATTACTAGCCTAATTATTCTCTCTCTAATTACCTCATAACTTTTATGTATGGTAATTATTATTTTCTAGCTATATATGTGACGAACTATATACTTCCATTATTTTCCTTTAAAAATTGCAATAGTTTGACTTTACACTATTCACATACTAACTTTGGATAACCACATTATTTAATTTTCTCTGTATCTTTTTTGGGCTATTTCATTTGTTTGTCTGGTTTCCAATGCACACATCGAAACCTAAATTTGATCATATACGCATTATAAAGAAGTTCATATTGTGAAACCTCACATTGAGGTGATTTAAACAAGATTCCTCATTAATATATTTTTTTTCTTTGTATATCTATCAAGAGTAATTGATTTCATTTGCGAATTCATAGAGATTCTAAATAGGATGACAAAATAAGAAACAAAGGAATTAATCAAAAAATTATATATCATGTTGGATAATTCTTAATGTTAAGTTTTCAATGCGTCTACTTTTTGTTATTTTTTGTGATGGAAAATCTAGAATATTATTGGTCAAAGTTTGGATTGTCAAATGTGATAGTCAATATTTTAATTTTAAGGAAAAGAGGTAGTATAACTTTATAATTCGCCATCTAATTGTCTTATGCATGATTAGTTGCTAGTTTGATTGTGCAGATCTTTTTTTTTTTTTAATTTATTTATTTATTTTTTTTCTAAGGCACCTTTTGATTCCCTAGTTTGTTTTATCTCTCTTTGTAGATGCGGGAAACTCTTGAAGCCAGATTAGCTGCATCTGAAGAAGAGAGGAAGGCAGCTGAAATAGAGATGCTTGAGAAGCAAGAGATAGCAAAAGGGGCTCTTGCTGAGCAAGAACTTGTTATGGAGAGAGTGGTCCAAGAGTCAAAATTGTTGCAACAAGAAGCTGAAGAGAATGCCAAGGTAGAGTTTTACTTCGGAACTTTTCTGCATGCAATGATGCATTTATAAATTATAATAGCTCATTGAAGGCGCTCCAATTATTTTTAGTATATGCTGTCCTTTAAAGAATTTAGCTCCTCCCGTAATCAGATCTCCGCACCTGCTTTAATGCAAAGTTAGAACCAGTTAGCACCCCCTTGAACCCAACCTGCTGCATGTAAGGCTTCCAAATCTAGACCTGATATGTTATTAATGGGCTGACCTGAACTCAACCTGATTTACCCTTATTTTTAATGTCTTGTTTATGGCTTTAAAAAAAAGGGTGACCCTACCTGAAGTATATCCATACAATGCAAATTATTGAAAACAAAACTCTTTAACTGTCAATATCTCACACTTATTTTCTTAGTTGACTCGTTTTGAGTTTAGCAATATTCACACACTTACCTTTGACCGTGTTTTGTGATTTATACATAATGAAAAATATAGTTATGTCATCATGTGGGATGTTGTTAGATTCGTCACGATATACTTTTTCAAAATATCAGTTTTTTATAATTTTTGCTTATTGGTTATTTAAGTTATTAATGGGTTGAATTTGTGCATTGGCAAACGTGACTAAAGAAACGGAGGAAGTATAGAATAGAATGTAAGATTTAGAACAACTTGATAATCAAATAGAATTTTGATCAATATTCCGAATTCAAACACAAATTAATATATGCCTACATTGGTGCCAAAAAAGTTCAAATTAGGATGCCTTTTCATTTCGACCAAGGCTTAAAATCAGCTTCATGGGTTTGATCTTAAATAATCAAAATTCATTCTTGCTACAAGCACAAACCAAAAAAATAATTAATTAATGTATCAAGTAATATCAATAGGAAAAGCAGACTGGAAGAGTATGATATGATTCAATAAATATCACATCAATTTACCTACAACAAAGGTCCACGTCTTCCAACTAGTACAAATAGTGTAAAAGCTGAACATTTCTAATAAACATGGTATAGCCATCTAAACAAGATATACAGGGACCTTCCTATATCACTCTTTATATTAATGTGAGTCGTGTTAGTAAAGAATATCAGTGAGGATATATTGACTTAGAATACATTTTGGCACCTACTCCAGAAAAATGATGGGTGAAGCAGTGTAAAACTGTTTTGGTTTCCTGTAAGCATTTTTAACTCTTCATGGCCAAACACCCCTATTATTAAAACTATTTTTCGAGAAAGTGTTTTTAGAAAAATTCTTCTTGGAAACAGAAAATCCAGAAGTTTGTCCTAACAGTGACTGGGTTATTAATGCCATGTAGCTATGCCAAATTTCATGAATCAAGAACTCATGTTGTAATTTATCTTAATAGACCTGTAAAATATACTTCATCCGTTCCTTTTTTTTTTTGCAAAATTGGACATTTCACACGTTTCAATGAAACCAAATAGATTGAATAGGTTGTAAGTCAAATCTTCAATAACTTATCTGGCTAAACAGCCGTTGCTGAAGAGGTTATGCTTTGTTGATTCTCTTTTATTTCATCTTTATTGAAGATAACCTAACAGCTTGCAATTTTTCTTTAATTCAGCTACGGGACTTCCTTATGGAGAAAGGCCGTGTTGTTGATGAACTGCAGTAAGTTTTACTACACTCTTTATATGTAGATTGTGGAATTCTGTAGCACTGGTGCTTCCAACTTGCTTGCCATTACCAATTTATTTTGCTTGGTTTTGCACGAGGGTGTCATCACCTGTTTCAATTAGTTTTTCATGCTCTGCTGTGGCAAGTTTAGTGATTGTTTTTTGCCTTTTAGAATAGTTTTGTTCAATTACTCCTTAAAGGGGTAGCTAAAGATGAGCCCGTTGCAGCTGGTGTGCTCGTGAAACAGGATGCATCATGCATGTATTATCTGATAAGTTAATCATTTAGATTTGCATGTACGAGGAGCTAATGGAAGATTAAATCACCCAGCTGATAATTGGTTACAGCCATTAAGGAAAAATTATGTTCAGCACCCTGTAAAATTTTCTACATGTAGAAGTCATTATAGTAACAATTTTCAGGGCTATTGGTTGGTAAAACGAACTATTACAACTCAACCACTCCATACTGCTTTTACACTAGTATTGGGGGCTTGCTTCTTTGAGTTCTGTTGGAACCCACCTCTCTGACTGAGGAGGTTAGGCTGCCTACATGATTGACCTGTTATTATCTTGCCCTTGGTGATATCTATTCCCTACCCCAACCTTTTTTTCTTTATAACTACGGAGAGGTACTGGTGTTTTTATTCTCTATCATCTGCCTGCACAGTTTTTTTTTTTTTTTTTTTGGATGAATTATAGTGGTTACTAATATGTATCAATTGATGACCTCTTTGCAGGGGAGAAATATCTGTTATTTGTCAGGATGTGAAGTCATTGAAGGAAAAATTTGACCAACGTGTATCTCTTAGCAAGTATCTTTCCATTGAGCAGACAAGCTTTCGTATGGCATCGTCGACTTCTTCAGTAAAGAGCATGGCTTCAGATCCTGCAACTGGGCATATGGAGTTACCAGAGACACCTAATAAAATGAGCCGAGCACCCTCAGTTGAGAGTCAAACACCTAAAAGCAATGTTGGGGAGGAAGTTGTTGGATCTGGAGCTACCCCTGTCAAGGAGCTTTTGGACGAGGACTGGGAACTTTTTGATTTTTAAAAAATTACCTTTGCAAATGCCAGTTTGTGAATATTTGGAATGTTAAATAAGTTCAGTCACTACAATATTTCGTATTTGAGTGGCTTAAGTTGAGCCTTTTTACTGCTGCGTAAATTTGTATATAATCCAACTGCTAACTGATTTTTCGGCAATGGTGAATTTCCAAGGAGTATCTGCTTTTGATTGCTGTGTGCTCTTCTCAATTCATTTCATATATGCACTCCCTTCCAGCGTGGTTTTTTTTTTTTTTTTTTTTTTTTTTTTTTTTTTTTGACATAAGCAAGTAGCCTCTTTGATGAACTTTGCGAGAGTGCTTACTGCTAAATTGCTAATGTTAGCATGTCATTTTTTATTTCAATCGTTTTTACTTGTAATTTTTTAAAATGAAGGTTAGAAATAAAACATTAGGAAGCATCCGAATTTAAATAAAGGGATATTGTTAGTGTGTCATAGCATCGCCCGAATACTAGACTTTGTTTTACCAACTCTATCGCAGTTGTGTTACAATCTGAATATTTGTTTCATTTTCATGCTCATAAGCTTCATACATTCATGCAATCATAGTAAGCTCGTGTCTTTAACCTTGCTCTTTTGATTTACACCCTTTCTGTATGAAATTATGAATTTTTAATACGAAGTATCATAGAACTAATATTTTCCTTTTTACATTGTACAAATGCATTCTACATAATAAACAAGACTATTTACTTATTTAGGTAGTAAAAGTCCATTTTCAGCTTGATTCAACTTAGTTCATTCATCACATTAAAGTCAAACATACTAACATAGTACAAGAAAACACCAAAAAATAAAATAAAATAAAATAAAATAAAATAAAAATAAAAATCTTATGTACATCACATATAACCTATTTTATCTCCTCAATTTATCATCTTTCTTGCTCCCACTAAAACCATAACTTCCATCACCTTGCAAGTTCATATCATATACCTCTTCACCATAAGAACTTTTCGAATTCGTCCGTCGTCTTCCATACCCTTTAATTTTATCATTCCTCGGTTTCGAATTCGCTTCCTCATTACCCTCTTCTCTCCTCACATTCATCAAATTCTTCCCAATTCCATCACCCTTCATCTTCCGAATTCCACCCTTTGAGCGGGAATTGACACTCGATTTCGAACCCGCATCGCCGCCACGAAGCTCCTTCTGCTTCCGAATTCCACCCTTTGAGCTCGAATTCCCGACACTCGATTTCCGATTTCCACTCGAATTAAACCCACTGATGCAATTACTATAAGGCTTAACACTATGAACAACCCCCTTAGGAAAAAACCTAGCAGAGGGCAAATTCTCATGAGTATGAAAAATCTGAGGGCCATCATTTTCAGACCACAAATCAAAACCCCCAGGTTTCTGAAACCTATCAGCTAAAACCTTAACCTGTTCATCAGCCGAAACAGAGAAAATCGAAGATGAGCTTTTAGGAGCACCCTTCTGAACAACCTCCCAAGGGCGTTCAAGATCGGATACAGCGGCCTTTAGTTCAGCACGCTTACGCATCTCGTAGATCTGACGCTCGCGAGAGAGGCGGGCTTTGAGGAGTTGCTTGGCTTTCTTTGCCTGCATTCGTTTCCATTCCCATTTCGAGACGCCGCCCGGGTAGGTTCTTGGGCCTCCGCCCATGCGGATGAGAGTGGTTGGTGGACGGCGGTGATGAAGGGAGAGGGTGGAGAGGTGAGGGAGGAGAGAGAGTGGGGAGATTGAATTGGAGGAGGATAGTTGAGTGTGGGGAAATTGGGGTTGTTTTGGAAGGGTGAATGTTGTTTGGAGGATTTGCATTTTGTGTTTTTGGTTGAGTGGTTGAAGGTGAAAAAGTGGAGAAAATACTCGTTAATATGCGATATTAACGAGCTGTGTTAATATGGGGTTACAACGGTCTTTTCCAGACTTTCACTAAGGGTACGATGGTCTATTAATTTGCTGGAGCCGACGACCCTCCAAGACTTTGCTGGAAATTGAGCCTCAAACCTTGAATTCCGACTCACCCACGAAGGTCCCCTCAAATTTTCTGTAGATTGCAGAGCATTTCGAAAATAACGGATGCGGAGATGTAAAAATGAAAGTCAAAACGGGAAGCAAAAATAAGGTTAACCTTTGACTAACGTGGGAGTTAAATGCCAGCACACCACCAATTGGATAAAATATTAAAATAATCAGCGAACTCCAAGTATTTGCGAATTTGCCACTATATTGACATTCATTGTCAATATCGCATATTAACTGGGCAAAGCTCGAAGTCAATTACACATTATTTCCAGTTTTTTGATATTAATCTACCACTCTGTGCATTCATAAAACTCTGTTGGCAGCGAACCAAATGGAGCAACTGTTAATCAGATTGCTAGGAACTAGGTTGACAGGGTCCTCCAAATAACACACAATATCTCGAATTTTCCCACCAAATTTTGATGTCCCGCCCCCGCCAAAATTTCTTTTCACTCATACTATTTTAAGAGAACTATTTCTATTATTTATATACATGTACCACTACATCTAAGCTTCAACATTACCTATTGAACACTACTTCTTGTCCTCCAATTTATAATTGCCCATTCACTATTACCTCTTTTCCATTACCTCTTGTCCTCCAATTTGCAATTGTCTAAAAAGTATAATGACAAAGAAGAAATTATCCATACCAGCAACTTCCATTAAGCCTTTGCACAAAAAAATATCAACAAACGACTTATCAGTACTACCAAGCTCCAAAATTATTAAAACACATTCTCTCAAGATGGTAAACCCTTGTACTCCGAATCATTGTGTGAAAGTGAATTTCCGTAAGGGCGTCCTAGGGGTGATAAAAAGCCCTGTTATGTCCTCCGACGGCCATATAAGGGTGTTGTTACTAGACGCAGCTTCAGCCGCACAAATAATAGCCGGGAATAGGAAGAAGGTAGGAGACATCGTCGTCATCACACCATCAAATAAGGTGAGACCTGCTCACTTACCGGACTTATCTAATCTTGCTTTACTACCAAAAACCGTAAAGTACTTTGTCAGGTGGGTAATATCTACCCAAGGAGGAAAACACGGGTATGGTTACCAACACGTGTTGTCGGCCGCTATTAACAACATCGTTGATCCTTCGTCGGACATACCAACTACTGTCGAAAGTTGTGCGTTGTCAGTCGGGAAACACCTCATGACAATCCCGAGTTACCAAAATGATCTTAAGCTAGTTACTCTTGAGTATCCAAAGGTTGTATCCAAGTTAATTATGCGTAGCACCACTAAGTCTTCAAACAAGTTTGATGGAAGGGAAATTGAGGTTGAAGTTGAAGTTGTCGCTAATAAAAACCTTAGTTGGTGGAGCGGAGCTTTCACGAAGGGTTTAAGGTATATGATCTAGAATTGTCGTGACATGGGAAGGGACTCTTTCCTCCCACTTCTTAGCTTTGCAATTCAGATGCATATGCCTCACATGATAATTTTAACAGAAACACGCGTCTTTGTTCACATGGCCCGCCTGATCTATGCATCTTTAAAGCCTTATGCAGTGTATGGAATTTCCACAAATGAAAGTGAAGGAGGATATGCATTGCTATCCTTTTCAAGGGAAATGACCATGAAGTTGCTAAGCGCATTTTCTAATCAATACTGCTGGTATTTCAATCTCGTTCAAGAGGGTAACCAAATCTAGCTAACCTGATCTAGCTAATGGATACGCTTTAGTAGCTAATTAAGTATCTGTAATATATAATCTTATGTTAGTAGCTAATTAAGTATGTTCCCATGTTTGTATCACTTTTCCTAGCAAAACTAATTACAGTCAGCCTTTGTATATGAAGAATTAGCCACGCCACATCTGATCCTATTTCGGCCCAAACTTGGGTGTTACATACTATTCATGCAAAGGCCCAAAACAATAAGGGCCCAAAACAGTAATCCATACACTTTAACCCTAGAACATTAAGGGGCCTCTAGGCCCACACTAACACTACAGTACAACACTGAATAAAATTTGCTAATAATTCCAAAGCTACAAACATACTCAAAGTAAAGGGCTTCAAGGCCCACTCAAACAGGCCTTAAGTGCAGTAAATCAATAAAACCAATAAACTTTAACCCACACTCACACCCAAGTCGTTTTACACTAGTACACTAAACCTACGAGAGGTGATTATAAAACGCCAATTATAGTACATGTAACAAATTTCCTCTTCAAATTTTCTACAGCTCCGACTAAACATCATTATTTGATTCTCATTATTTGTCTCCACGACAACAAATGTGTCACTACTATGGATTCATGTTATCTTATTTGCTTTGAGATGAACAACTTGTGACGCACTTGAAGTCCTTCGTGATGATCACATTCCTGATGTTGGCGACTGAAACCCCCTTCATTACAGTATGGAATGCTTGGAATAAGAGCTCTACATTTGCTACCTACCTGAATAAAGTCATCTCTTGTAATTAATTAATGGAAATCCTGACTTCTAACTTCTAAATCAATAACAAGTAACCTTTGTGATCAACACTTACCCGCTTGTTCACCTTGTGTAAGGTTGATGAGGAAGTCAACGAGTTTGTTTATATTACCGAAATATCTTGTACATTACCATATTTTACAAATACACAAACAGAAGAAAACGAGGGATAGCAATGTGCTGAAGCTTTATCAACCTAATCATGCACAAATATTCTGTAAATACATTTATGATTTCACTGCTAAGAAAATAAGGAGTACGAATTACCTCCGATACAATAGCCATGTAAGCACAACAGGAACTACCCACGAAGCAGTCTACGCACCCTCTTGACATAGGATCTGCGCCAATTGAGCCAGGAAACATCACGAACTCTCCCTGGATTCAGATAAAGTCAGTGACAACTACTATGCACAAGGGCCATATACATTCAACACATAATATACGAATGTAACAACTAACCAACAATGACGACCAGAAGCAGGGACCTGGTGCGTCAGGAGATTGCCTGGCCACCTATTGTGTGACATGGTAACAAATTTAGCCATTATACGAGTACACAAGTAAAACACCCATGATACTAATTTGTATACTAACCCATGATGTAATTCGTAGCAATGTGTTCAAAGCATCATCCGATAAGCACCTATTACCACCCAAAACTTCAGTCTATCTATTCAAACTCAACCAAAAATTGCAAAAGCAAAAAATTAATAACAATTACTCAACAAAAAACCAAGTACCTTTTCATCACATCCATGCAAAACCATATCAAATCAAATTTTGAATTTCCACCCGTATTGTTGTTACCAGATAAGATAATTGTCTTGTTGTCATGACAATCTCCCTGGTCACTCATATCAGCAGTTGAGTTACCATAAACTTTCTTCGTTTTCGACTTCCGCAATCGTGTTGCCTTACTTCTAAAACACACACTCACACAGCAGCTTCTGCAGCTTTTCTGCACAGTTACATGTATTCAACAAGAATTTCAACAGATACAAATGCATACCCCATACTAAAGAGTTCAAAGATAACCTCAGTTGTCCCCCCGGGTCCATTTGTATCCCTAGCTTCGGTAGGATGACTTTCACCATAAGCCACATCCAAAGTCTACATAATACAACACACTATCAGTATCATAAACACTATTACCAATTAGCTGTGGTGTAAGTCAAAAACATACCCCAAGCTGTCCAAAATCTCCCCCATTTGGGAGTCGATCTTCACTAATAGCCATCCGAATCTCTTCCATGTTCCACACCTCCAACCTAGGGAAATAGCCCCAATTAACAGGATGTCTATTAAGACGATCCAAGTACAAAACCTGTATCAAAGATTTTAGGGGGTCAGTATCAAATGGTGACACCATAATATCAACAATGGTGAAAACACACACATACCACAATGAATATGAGGCAACCGGCACAGCCACTAGCAAATCCAACAGAATAAAACCGACGTGCAAACATCGCCACACTATACATGAGTTTTTGTAACACTAAGCTGCACCAGTCATAGTCAGCAGCTCTTGCAGCACACGTTAGGGAAGGAACAAGATCAGTAGCCAATCTTGAAGATTGATTAGGGCATAACAACATTTCCAGAGACAACAACAAGAAAACAGTCTTGAACTCCTCAGCCTGATATTCCTCCCATTCCCCCTCCACTCGAGCAATCAAATCAACATTAACTTGAATACCCTCGAATGTGTACTCACGATTAGTTCTACTGCACTTGCTATTCCATGTTTTGCCATATCTCTCCATAATCCTATTCACCTTTTGCCAAGTATCATTATCCATTGTTTGGTATGTGGGAACAGGTAACCCTCCATTGGGAATACCAAGGACCCAATGAACCTGGTTTTGAGAAAGCCTGTACACTCTGCCATCTTGGGCTGTAAGAGTACAATTGAAGGGATCTATACGAGTCATCAACCAATAAGCCAACTACCTTGGAAGGTTCATATCACCTCCGAATTTTAATAGACCACCAAAACCCATCTCCCCAACCCACCGTTTACGTCTCTCGTCAAAAGTTTTGCATATTCTACCAAACGACTCTAGCCGACAGCTAGTATTAGCCGGCTGCATAGATTAAAAATCGAATATCAACATACTCTATATTCAAGGTATATATACGTATGTCATCAAAACATTTTGGCAATTGGCCATTTTTTATTACTTGCAAACAAGCCTAAAACATAATAAATACAAGCACTTACCCTACATCTACTCTTCAAATGCTGCAACAACACTTCACCTTTCCTTTTCACTTCCCCTCCAACAGTTAAGGAATCATCCTACAAGATAATGCACCTAGGTAAGTCCAATCACTTTATACAATTACACTTAACCAACATAAATTGTTTAAATTTACCTTGAATATGGCCGGAGAAAGCTTCTTCATGTGAGGTGCAATTGAATCCTAAGTAGAGTAACAAATGATGAAATTGTATGTAGAGTAACAAAAGCTTCTTCAGCATTTTAGTTTTGAATTTAAAAAAAGCCTACCTCAGACTCAGTTCGATTAATGTTGACTTTACGCTTCCTGCTACTGCTTCCCATTGATTACAAATACTGGCAAATGAAGCTGACAAACGCAAATTAAGCTGGGAATCGACTCCCTAGTAGCTCCTTTACACAGTCATCATAGAATGACTGGTATATATACAACTCCAATGTTATAGTAATATGTGCATCCAGTAAATGCATACACATGAACAGAAAAAAAATATCCCAGTAAATGCATAAACATGAACATAGCAGTATGGCTAGTAATATGTACATCTAGAGTATCCACAATTTCAAGTTATATTTCTAATAAAACAAGTCCTCAATCAAAACATTGCTGAAATTTAGCATTTATTAACAACTAATTTGATGATTCTAACATCATAATCTGATGATTGTCTCTGACAGAAAAATCCCAGTAAATGCATAAACATGCACATATAGCAAAAAATTACTACTTTAGTGTATTGCTAGTAATATGTACATCTAGGGTTTCCCCAATTTGAAGTTATAATCCTAATAAACCAATTCCTCAATAAAAACCCAAATATTGCTGAAATTTAGCATTTCAAACAACTAATTTAGCATTAAAACACAAATATTGCTGAAATTTAGCATTCTACACATCATAATCTGATGATTCTAACCTCATAGTAAAGATGAGCTAACATACCTTTAGTGCAGTTAGATGAACTCCCCAAATTCAACCCGTAACCTAGAATTGAACCGATCTTAAATGACCTACCAACTTCAATTGACCACCGCTGTCGGAATTAGCATTTGATTCTAAGCTCATGCATTGGTGAAAGGGAGTGTTGCTGGTACATGAAATTCCCGACTTCAACCCATAACCACCGATTGAACCAATTAATTGGGAAATCTCCACCAATTTCGGATTTCAATTTGGGAAGGAAGTAATTGAGAAATCGCCACCAATTTCACATTTCAATTTGGGAAGAAGGAAGTTACTGGAAAATCGCCACCAAGAGCTTTGCCCAACTCCGCCGCAAGCTCCAGGTGAATCCAATTCAATTTGTTGCGAATCGAAACGAGATTGTTTACAAAACGGGAATTTTTTTCAAATAACCACGTGACTGATTTAAGAGAAAACGGACGTTTGCTGCAGTTAACGTCTATAAATTAATAGACCATCGTACCCTTAGTGAAAGTCTGGAAAAGACCGTTGTAACCCCATATTAACACAGCTCGTTAATATCGCATATTAACGAGTATTTTCTCATTGACTTCTCGGCCAAACTATCTTTGCAATAACATTCGATTTTGATATTCTTTTAAATTAAGATTTTATTTTTTAAAAAAAAAACAAAAGATTTGTTTATATTTTATGTATATTATATATTATTTACGCATTAAAATAAAAATACCTACTTACATTCGTTTTATAAAAGTTAAAACATAATATGAATTCAAATATTCAAATCTAATTATATTTCACGAATTCTAACATGTTTAATTAATAAAATCTATGTAATAAGTAACATTGTTTTCACATAGGAATGTAAGACCGCGCTCGACGTATAACAATGTTTTTATAATTTTTTTAAATGTTAAATTTTTTAAATATAGGGTTTAAGGGTCAGTTCTAACTTACCAAATATAGAATTTAATACCTAGATTTATGGTTACTTTATAGCAAACATCCTAATTTGGTGTAATTGACTTCTCGGCCAAACTATCACTTGTTACACAGTAATGCTGGTTTGAGCTGAATTGAACAAAACTCAACTGATTGGAGTTGAATTGATTATAAACTGAGATGTATTGATGATTTTATGATTTTATGAACAAAACTCAACTGATTGGAGTTGAATTCTTATATTATTTGGGAACATGTGCAGTTGTTGAGATTTTGTTTATCAGTTTGTGTTATGATTATTTGATCTATGTAAGAGATCCAAATGATAAGAATTATTACATTGTTATGGGCATGCGGCTCACCGTTTTATACCTTAGCCCTTGCCATGTTTGGTAAGAAGATGACAATCATTAGTCAAGATTGAGTTATAATCAAATTTATTTATTTTGCTTTGGTCCCCCAGAGTGGGAATTGACCCGTTTTTTGGTGTGGTTCCATGTGTTTGCTGGGTATTGGTAGTATTCGAGTTTTTAATACTTGTTGATTTGTCGTTCGAATTACTCTTGTGCAAGGCTAGGTATACAATAAAGAGCATGGCAGAGTAATTGGTTATGAGTTTATTCAGTGACGGATTATATTATTGTTTGAGGTTGAATTACACAACGTAAAGAGCTAGGAGGTTGAATTACTCTTGTACAAGGCTAGGTCGCCCTCGAGGCTTCTTCTTGGATATAGGATCCTTCACTGCTGAAAGTGCATTGGTGTTCCCTTCTTCTAAAGGCTTAGACACAGACTCGGGAGTGTCATTTGCCTGAGGGATGTTTGATCCAATTTCTGAGGACGGTAAGAGGTTCCTTGGCATGGTGGGCAGACTTGGTTGACTTGCAAGAAATTTGTCTCTACTTGCCAGAACTTCTTCGCGTAGTTTTTGGAGAGATTGCACAACTAGATCCACTGTTTCCTTGTCCTGAACTGCAGAAGCAAGGTCACAAATGGGCAGGAACTCCGCCATCAACGTATTGTACGTCTGTACAGCCATATTCTCCGTGGGATCATGGTAAGCCACCTTAACCCGAGTATGCTTCCTACTGACATCTTTTCGCCAACGCTTAAGTACATATTTCGATGGAATATCAAACACCAAATTTTGATCATACACTCGGATGACATGCCTACATAGAATCCCGAAAGTTTCAAACTTCCTACAGTCACAAGAGACCTCCTTTGTAACTGTGTTAAAAAGTACGCAATAGAATCTCCTCCTATCAGTGATCACCTCTTCACTCTTCCCTTCGGGAATGATCCAAACACGGTCCTCAAGTAGATATTGAATCAAGTTCCCTCCCAAAGAACGCTCTTCCCTCCCAGAGCAATGCATGAGTCGACAACACTCGATTTGAATCTCCTGGAACTTTGCATCAGTGTAAATCTCATGGAAGAACTTCTCAACATAAAAACCACTTACAAGACGTCTACGATATTTGCCACACCTAGCATCTGCCTCATTCTCAGCTTTCACACGTCTCGCCATGGCCCTTTTGTACTTCTCTGGAAATTCGTAAAGCCTTGTTTTCCGATTAACAAACCCATCAAAGAAACTATTTATGCTTTCCACCCTTTGCATTGTCTTCATCCCAGCCCAAAAGTGTTCTTTCATAAAAGCTGGGACCCACATATGCCTTTCCTCGTACAAGTCAGATAACCATTCATTCTCTTCTAACTCATACGTGGTCATTAATTCTCCCCATCTACGCTCAAATTCAGCGACTGTGAAACTTTCATATATGAGGGTCTTAAGTGGACTCTTGAAATCTGCATAACTGTGGATGATGATATTCTTATGAGAAATGGTGTGCAATGTTGAATTATCAAAATATACTAACCATGCATTCACATAAATTTAAACACATCAACAACAAATAGATTTAAAGACTACAACAGGACAGATTTTAAATTGAAATGGAATGACTCTAAAATTTCTTTTAAAAGGTCAGAGCATTCAAACATCAGAAACACATTGACAATATGCTCCATGTAGCCTTCAGACATAAATATTAGACATATATAGGACCCATTTGAATTGTTTACTAAGACCAGCACAACACATGTATGTTCTGCCATGGCCTGCAGCAAGGCTTCTCATTAAAAGGATGATTACCAACTATAAGGAAGTCTAATGTCAAAGAATACAGAGTTATAATAGTACCAACTACCAACAAACAGCAAGCACTTAAGACAATAATAGAACACCAACTGTTTTCAGCCAAAACAAACAAAAAAATAAATTCTGAAAACTGATTATACAGCAGCCAGAGGGTTCTAATTACCAAATAACCAAAACTATTAATGAAATAGGCAGTTTTTAAGTACAAATAAGTTGACATCTAAGCATAAGGAAATTTATACTTACTGTTCGCAACTCCCCAGCTTGTTTGGGAATTTCTTCAATATGTGTCAAATGCACCAACGATGCCGTGCATTAGGCATCACTTCTGCCAGAGGCTTCCGCATTGCCGCTGCTTGGTCTGTCAAAATTGCACCCGGTTGTTTGTCACCCATGCATGACAGCCATTTCCTAAAAACCCAAGCAAATGTGTCTGAATCCTCGTGTGAAACAAGGGCACACCCCAACAATATTGATTGGCCATGGTGATTTACGCCTACGAAGTTGGCAAACGGCAGCTCATACTCGTTGGTCAGGTAAGTGGTATCAAAACAAACCACATCGCCAAATTCTTCATAAGCAACCCTGCTACGAGCGTCAACCTACATTACATCCTTCAGCCGGCCCTCACCATCTAATCTTTGTGCATGATAGAAATTCTGATTATCGGCTTGCATTTTATCAAAGTAGGCCATCATTGCAGCTGCGTCACCACCTTCCATTTTCAACCGCTTCTTCTTGTAAACTTCATGTTGTAGGTCCTTAACACTTGGAAGGTTATCCACCCCAGTCTCAGTAGCCATACATGCATGTGCTTGCCTTACAGGGATACCTTCATCAAAGAAATTCATTAGTCTCCTTCTTACATTGGATGTGTACTTCTTCATTCGATATTCCTTCACCAACTTAGCATCACTTGGTTTTGGGGTATGGTTATCATGTTCATTTTTCACCTTCCTGATAACCCACAACCCATCATCATCAACACCAGCATATAACTTGGCACCACCATAACATTTCTTAGATGTCCTTTTGGCCCGCTGCAATATATCTTCTCCAATTTCACCGTTCACAACACCACCAGTGCCACACAACTCCATTGCCTTGGCCCTTTTCTTGGCATCCCTCCTTGCCCTCATATCAGGTGGGCCCCAACACTCACACTTTCATGTTGCACCTCTCCTCTCAACACTCGTCTTGGAAAATGCAGAAGAAACTCTAGTTACCCCAAAGCCTTTTTGCTCAGCATATTCTTTGTAGTAGGTTTCTACATCTTCAAAGGATTTAAATACCATTCCTAACTTAGGAGACTCAACAAAGGAGTACATGCTGACTTGATTGGTTGACACAATGGTCTCCACAATCTCAATGGTTTTAATTGGAGATAAGGCAACTAGTCTCTGCTCAACAGAGTTTGGTACAGTCAGGGGCATACATTCCATATAAGGAAGTTCCTCACCAGCAACACCACTATAAGATATCACTTGGCCCCCCTCAATATCACCCCAGACGACTCTTCGACATGATCACACATTATGCCTTTGCCTTTGTCCACAACAGAATCAAACATTATCGGTGTGTCCTCAACAGAATCAAGCATTATGCCTTTCCCAGGATCACACTAAATCCCCATGGCAAATCAGTTACCCAATTTCACTCCCAATATATCACAGAAATCAATCTAATTTCAAACAAAAATTATGACATTTATCGATCAGTCAAATATCATACACATAATATAAAACAGATAAAATACTAGAATTACTGCTTTATAATACCTGTTAATCAAACAAGCAATAGATTCAAATTCCATAAGTAGAAAAACAACAGATACAATAGATCACCGCCTTCTTATAAGAAGAACAGTTACACTACATCACCACCTTCTTACTGAGTCACCCTCCGACCGATGACAAAGCAACATTCACTAAATTAATGAACAATATATACTACTACACAAATTCCAACAACATTCGATGAACAACAACAAAGCAGACTACACAAAATTGCTTACACATTCAATTCAATCGAGTTTAAATTTTGGATTTACTGGGACTACTCACATTTTGATTCATATAACACCAAATTAATAAGCCCCCAACCCTATATCCTCAACATTGACTAAATCTAATCAACGGTATAAAAAAAACTAGGGTTTTCGAAATCTAACAAAAAAAAATTACCTCTTTTTGCTAGAGATTTGGGGTTCCAAACCTTGAACTTCCTCACCGACGGAGCTCCATCACTTTACTGGAGCCGGCGACCCTCCAAGACTTTGCTGGAAATTGAGCCTCAAACCTTGAATTCCGACTCACCCACGAAGGTCCCCTCAAATTTTCTGTAGATTGCAGAGCATTTCGAAAATAACGGATGCGGAGATGTAAAAATGAAAGTCAAAACGGGAAGCAAAAATAAGGTTAACCTTTGACTAACGTGGGAGTTAAATGCCAACACACCACCAATTGGATAAAATATTAAAATAATCAGCGAACTCCATGTATTTATGAATTTGCCACTATATTGACATTCATTGTCAATATCGCATATTAACTGGGCAAAGCTCGAAAAAGTGAAAGACAAGTGGGTTTTTGAGAGATTTTGGGACTTTGAATGTATTTGTAATTTTGTATTGGTATTTATACGTTCTTTTTTGTTACTTCTTCCGTTTTTTAATACTCCCTCTATATTTAAATACTTGCTCCACTTTTCTTTTACAATCGTTTTTAAATATTACTCCATTTTCTTATTTGAAAATATTTTATAATATTAATTCATTTATCTCAACTAGTGGAACCCAATTTTATTACTTTTAGATTCTCTCCAATTTACCTTCTACCAACCCCACTATCTCTATATTTTATTACTTTCTTCCATTTCTCCTAAAATTCCGCGCATAGAGAAATTGATCAAGTATTTAAAAACGGAGGGAATACTTGCAAGTTGCAACACACCCTTTTTCACGGTATTTAAGAAAAGTGAGCCTCATGTAATTTAAAACAATAAAATGGAGAGAGATAGTTAAAAGTATAATTTAGTGGGTCATGAGATTATAATAAGGATAATATTACAACTTTTGACATAAAATACTTCCAATTTATAGTGTGTTGCAACTATTGTGACATTCCATTTTAGGAAAGTATTGCAATTATAAAGAAATGGAGGAAGTATGTAAAAGGAGAAGGTGATGGACTCGTGGGATTAGGGATGAAAACAATCTGTTATGGAGTAGGGAGAAGTGTCTAATTGTGATGGATCTATAAAATTTGATTTTGGTATAAAATTGTCTTTTTTTTTTTTTTTTTTTTTTTTTTTTTTTTTTTAAAGGTAAAATGAAAGACCCTATTAAACGAATCTCTCATATGTCAATTCAGTCTATGTTATAAAAATGTGTTTATTTGATACTGAGTATACTGTGAGTTTGTGATATACTTCCTTCGTTTTTAAATACCTGCTCTATTTTCCTTTTTCGACCGTTTTTAAATACTTGCTCCATTTCCTTATTTAGAAAGCTTTTACAATATTAAATTATTTTCATATTATCTCTCCTTCAATTCTCTCTACTACTTTTGCTTTTTTCAATTTTTTATTCTTCCACCTACCCCACTACCTCCATATTTTATTACTTTGTCTAATTTCTCCTAAAACTCCGCACATGGAGAAATGGAGCAAGTATTTAAAAAAGAAGGGAGTAGTTTTATACCTTTAGTACTTTATTCCAATAGTCTCTAATTTCCATAATTTATGTAAACATTTCTAAATAAGACTAACATTATGAAACTGGTGGAATAAAATATTTAATCAAAGTGGATTAGGTAAATAGTGTAAAAAATTGTAACATTTCACTTATAAAAATATGGAAAGAGTAGGCTTATAATAAGGGCATATTTTGTTCACCTTATTTTTAATTATTTCAAGTCGAATAAGTTTATATAAATTTAGATGGATTCACTTAAGTAAAAACTAGGTTAGAACCCGTGCGATGCACGATTTATATAAAACCTATTTTAAATTTTTAAATTTTGAAAATAAATCGCTATTATACTGAATATAAATAAGAATTACATATATTTTGTAATTTTAAATTTTTTTATTTTCATTAAAATTATGATATAGTATCTGTTCAACGTTGTCTAATTCATAGTTCTGTAGGAGGTCATTTATTAGTGTGCTATTTAAAATTATTTCAATTTCCTACGATAAATTGATAGGTTTTAGTAGTAATGTCGTAGAAGCTTCCAATATTTAAATTTTAAAAATGTTAAATATGATAGCTCAAAAAAAAAAAATAGACATCATCATTGCATTTAGGCGGAATTTTTTTTTTATTGAGAAAGCGACACGTGGGCAATGGTGACGTCACCAACTTCTATTTTAGTAATAGTTAATAGATTAAGTTTTGTAAGGGTTACCCAAGTTTAAATTACAACTAAAATAAATTTTGATAAAATCTTTTAATTTCAAATAAGTGAAAAATCAGGTTCATAAATCACCCTTAAGTTGATTTCTCTATTGAGTTTGATTAGATTAAATATGGTGTATTCTTTTTCTATCCGGAAGACCATTCTTAATTAGGTAATGTGATACTAAAAACATGAGATTATATCATATCATATTACTAATAAATAAAGTTGGTCTCGCAGCAAGGCCACGGGACAACAACACTTCATATTATAGTTTTTCCGCCAAGTGTCGCGCCATGTTGGTGACATATAAGGATTATTTTGACACACATGATTTTATTTTTTATTTTTTTTTTCTATAAAACAAGTTGAATAGATTTAGATAAATTTTGTAGGATAAAAGTTAGTTTAGAATTTTAGGATAAGATTGTTAGTTTAAAGTTTTAATTTATATTTCATATGTACAGATTATATTACTACGTATAATTTTATTAAAAAAAAAAATCAGATTATAACTTTCAATAATCATCATATCATATTATAACTAATACTACGAGACATCGACACTTGGCATTCCAATTTTTCGCCAAGTGTCACGCCACGTAAACGGCAATTAATTATTAATGTGACACGTAGGATCTATTTGAATATATTTTTTTTTGTTGAATAGGATAAAAAAGTTATTTTAGAGTTTTATTTTTAATAAAATTTGAATAGATTTAATAGGATAAAAAAGTTCTTTCAGAGTTTTATTTTCAATAAAATTTTGATTTTTATTTTCAAAAAAATATCAATATTTTTCTTGTAAAAAGAAACCAATATTTTTATACAAAATGGCGGATTTAGAGAGGTACAAAAGGAAAAAAAAATAAAAAATCAAAGAGACATATCATATAACTAATATATAAAGCTATGATTGTCAAGTAATTATTAATCCATGAGTAGAAAATTCAAATAAACTTATATGGTTTCAAAAAAAAAAAAAAAAAAAAAAAAAAAAAAAAAACTTATATAATTTAGATAATAAGTTTTATTTTAAATTCAATAAACATAACCCCAGACGTAACATAGGACACAAAACTAGTTATTATATAAGTTTAATTTAATTTTTTATATCATACTTTTTTGGAGCGATGAAAGTAGTTCAAAACGTACAACATCCATTTATAATATATTCTAAACGATTGAATAAAATATTTCACAATCTAATATGATTTTATTACTGTATATAGACCTGTCAATCAGGTCGAGTGACGACTCATATCGGGTTGGGTCACTTCAAGTCACGGGTTAAAAAATGTACAACCCGAGACCAAAGTTTTGGGTTCAAGTTAACCCAACGAACTTTAAACAATTATTTTATTCAATTTATTTTTCATTTACTTTTAGAAATTTCTAATATTTCAAACTTACTTTGCTTATTTTTTTTAATAATTTTTTTACTCGAATATTTTCACCAATATTTTTATTAGTCATTACATACCTACTACATCATTTAAATTGTCACGGAAGCACGTCAATTCTTAACTACTTTTTTTTTATCAATATATATTTTAAAATTTGACATTTAGATTAAAAATTTATCTTTTATTAAACAATCTGGGCATTGCAGGGGGCATAATACTAGTTGATTATAGAGGATCACATAATAAACTAAGTATAAGGATTTCTTTTTTCTTTTTTTTTTTTAAAAAAATAACAAAGAATTGAACACAAACAATGAAAAATATATTGATTAGATTATACAAATATTTTGCAAAATATATTATGGAAAAATTGTCAGGAATATTATGACCTTTGCCCGATCTTTCAAAAATAAAATGACCTTTTAATTATTCCCTAATAAAACAACCTTTGACACTGATCTTTCATAAATAGGATAAATGACCGGTTACCTATTTCCTAGGTTAAGAAAGGACATGCGTTGCATTGTAATTTGTTGAAATATTTTATTTTAATTTTTACATTTATTCTTTTTAAAAAAATGATTTTAGATATAAAAAAAACCATAATTAAAAATAAATAAAAATCCCCCCACCCTTCCCCCTCCCCTGTCATCCCGTACCCTTCCCCAGCCCCAGCTCCCCTTCCCCTTCTTCTTCCCACAACACCATGAAATAAAGTGCTTCACTAAAAACAAGACTAGAACATAATCCTGATGAACTCCCTAATAATTTCACAAATTGGTATGCAATTCGATTGCCAAGTCCATGTTTGATGAACACACGAACGAAGAAGAAAGCAAGAGTGATTAACCATGAAATTGGGTCACCAAAAGCGGAAAATGCGGCGGAAATGGGTTGGGATGAATCATGGTTCAGGAAACCACGAGCCAAGCATTTCTGGAAACACCTTTTGGGGTTGGGATGAACCACCTTATAACTCCAAAATTGATGTGATTAAGGGGTTGATTGAAGGTCTTTACCATGGTTGCGGTTGAATTTGAGGTGGCCTGGGTTTGAATTTGATAGTGTTGGTGACGGTGGAGGTTGTTGGTGGGGGCTTTTTGGGCGACAGTGGGGGTATTTGTGGGGGGTTTTTGGCAACAGTGAGGGTGTTGGCTGGGGTTTTTGGCGACAGTGGAAGCTAGGGCGAGGGTTTTCGGCGACGGTGATGGTGTTGGTTGAGGCTGAAGGGTGGCCATGGTGGTGAAGTTGGGGGCTTCGGTTGTTGATGGCCATGGTGGGGGTGAAGGTGGAGGCGTCGGTTGTGGTGGTGGTTGAGGGTGGGGCAGTTGGTTTTTTTTTTTTTAAATCATATCATTTAATTAATATAAAATTGTAATTAAAAAAAACAATCTATCAATCGCTAAGTGACACATGTCCCACTAACTTATTAAGTAGGTCACCAAGCTGTTTCATCCTATTTATAGAAGATGAATGTCAAACATCGTTTTATTAAGAAATAATTAAAAGGTCGTTTTATTTTCGGAAGACCGAGCAAAGATCATAATATTCTTGACAATTTTTCCTTACATTATTGTATTAAGTTTGTTTCAAAAAAAAAAAAAAATAAATAAATAAAAAATTGCAGTAAGTTAAACCCAAACATCACAAAACTTTAAAATTCTACTCTGTACTCTCCTTGTTAAAAGTTCTCCTTATTTGAATAGTTATTGTCTAATAAAAAAAAAAAAAAACACAAAGCATGCATTTTGATAGATATATAATATTATGATAATGTCTAAAAAAAAAAATATTATGATAATGTAAAGTCAATAATCCACGACCATCAGAAGTTCAGTACGAATATTCTTAGAATATATCATGTACAAACAGTACAAAAAGCTGGTAAGTAACTAAGTAGTGTAAAATAAATGTAAAAGTCAGCATCACTGATGCATTTTATTATGCATATATGGCCTATAATTCAAATTATCTGCAGCAAATCCACCTAATTGGCCATTTTTTAGTTAAAAAAAACATAGATTCGCTATCTAAGTGGTTGTCTTAACAATAACATCACGACGTAAATGGTGTATAGTGTGGTGTAATAGGGGGTCTTTTAGATCCGTGTACGTTTCCTTCAAAAAAAAAAAAAACCTATCAGTGCAGTCTTCTCCAGATTGGTCTGACTGCAAGGCCACTGACATATCACGTAACAGATACTGTTCAACCTATCACAACTCAAAACACAGTATCATCTAGCTCCTATAGTATAGAAAAAGATCAACTTTACTCTGTTCAGGCTAATTCTCGTGGGACTGTGTTACTAAGTATTAGCTACAGATTGGATCAAGGAATACACAAATAAAAATTCACAGGTCGCAAGATTAGCTCTTGTCTCTCAGCGGAAACTTATCTAGGTATCATTTGCTGCGGGTGTTTTGCTCGGACTTCTTTGCAGCTTGGACGTGCTTGTTTTGCTCTCCCTAAGCATAGGTTAGCAGAAAAGGGGTATTTAGTAAGCAAATTAAGACCATCAAGCCACTTATTTTAAAAATTAAGGCCTGCAACTCAAAGCAGCAAACATGCTATTTCAGGAATTAAAATATAATAAAAAAAAAAAGTAAGGTGTAGTTAATCACAAGCACAGTGTAGACAAGAGCTCAACAACTTAAACCAGAAAAAAAGCAAGTTAAAATGGGAATGCTACACGTGAATGCTGGAAATACATCATCCCCTTATTAGCTGGAAAAAGTTGGAAATAGCTTCCAAAATGACCACAAACCAAAACACTTAGATTCAGAAATACTTAAAGATAAAGTGTGTGTAATTAAAAAAAAAAAACTGTAAAAATCTGGTGTAGTCTGACTAATGACCTTAATGACACATGCAATAAGCACATAATTTTCGTGTGGAGGATGGACCCTAACATTACTAGGATTCTAGTAACCTCAATTCTTCTCAAGTCTCCCTTTAGCATTCATAGAGAGGATTGCCTTTAATTAAGCCACAAACATCATATAATCATAATGCGAACTAAGAAACTGTCACTCACCACCTTTTGACCGATTAGCTTACGACCTGACGGAGTTCTTACAGCAGATGAAGCTGCTGCCGCCGCCGCCACTCGTATTCTGTAGGTAACATAATATCTCAGTAATAATGAAATAACAAACATTATTCAACATAGCTGTATGATTTTTACCTTTTATGTACATCAATATACACATCTGTCTCATCAACAATCTCTTCCTGCACAAGCAATAGTGCAATTTGATAAATCTGGCTTAGAATGAAAACTAAAAATGTCTTTTATGTTGTTAACTAAATGATGGAAACAATTATGGACATCCAATTCTTAATCCTCAAACTTACTAGAAATGGAAGGTGAAACCAAATAAAAAAAAAAAAAAAAAAAAAGAAAAAAAAAATAGAATTGTAATGGACCGACTTCAAAAACGGAACGTAATAATAAGGTTAAAGGTTCATAAAACCATACTTCAACATGATAAGTCAAGCCTCCCTACCTGTAAAAGTTCCTCAAAGACATCTTCCAGGGTAATAATGCCAATTACATCACCATCTTCAGCATCTTCAGAATAATCAAGAGAGCCATAAGACGTATCATCATTTTGGCTAGCAGTTTGATTATTCTTCTTTCCTGCCTTTGGATACTGACCGATATCAAGAACAACACTATCCGATTTTCGGTCAGCTTTAGGAAGCAAAGGGGCTGATAATTCAGGAATCACTGTGCCTGCACTTTTTGTTTCAAAGCATTCTTTGTTGCTGACTTGCTCTTTGCATTTTCTTTTTACCTTCACCACAGCAGCCATATGGCTGCTTCCCTTTTGAAATTCATTTAGGATATCATACAGTGGCATGTCTCCCGGAACCCTGAAATATTTAAAGTTTGACAATCACTAGCATGAAACCCAAAAACTCAGAAAAAGTAATGAAACATGCCGTGTGCTCACCGAGGAATTCTGCGAATAGAAACAGCACTGACTGGAGTTTCTGTTTCAGGTCGTACTGTAAGTAGGCTCTTTACCTAGACGACCATGAATGTAAGAAAAGAAAAGCAAGGTTTACAAATATGAATTACTTCTTATATGCAAATTTTTTCTTGCAGGAGTTTTAATTGGAGTTTTCTCACCCACCAGCAACAATCCAATAACATTTCTTGGGTTCCCAGTATATACAGGAACACGACTGTGTCCACGTGCAAGTATTTTCCCCATAGCTTCCCTGTGTTGTAACAAATAAGAAAACATTTTTGAATAATTATCTTTCATTTGATCATTTTAAGACTTTAAACAAAATTGATTATAAGCATCAATTCTTCTTTAGGACTTTTCCAAGAAAACTAAACATTAACTATCCCCTGAAAAACAGACAACAAAAAGATGTGTATCCCTTGATCTTCAGATACAAACCAGAAGAAATTTTCCAAACAAAATGTTGATGATTAAGATATTAGTTAATTTTAGTAATGAACTAACCAATCAAGCTTGGCATTTACATCCAAGGAAAATGTTGATTCTATGGGTGTCATCGCCTCTTCAGCTGTCTGTAGAAAATTATATGCAGTCAAAGCAGTGGAGTATGAGAATTATTAAGAAGTTGTGCAAATATGAAATCATAGAAGCCATGATATTCCTTTGGGTACTAACAATACCTTCTCTGTTAAATCCAGTGCTCCACTGATTATTGTTGTCTCATCATGTGTAAGTTCTCCACCCTTACCCTCCTAAATAAGATAAAGGGAGAAAGCAGGACGTTAGACATAACAACAGTGTTTTGCAGGCAAACCATTCATAAGAATCCTTTATTCCTTGTTAAAAATAATATATCATTTATACCTCCATACTATGTATAGAGACAAGGGCTTTTAATTGAGCTCGTCTAAATAGTGCAGTATGATGTCCAAGCAATGCATCCAGGACCTGTCACATCACCATACGCAACTAATGTTAATGACATTACTGAAAATTTCTGTAGTGTCTATTTAATTATGATTCACTTCTCAGAAATCGTACAAAGGAACATTTTACATCCTTTTCTTTTAATATTCAATACAACAATGTTCCTAGAAAGATGTTCCATCTTTTGATAGGCTTTTTGACCACAATAGAAATCGTTTGAGAAGAATGTATACTAGAGTTGCTTGTTTTAACATTAGGGAACCTATATATCAACCCTCAAAATTAGGATTATTCTCACTTAAACGTGAAATTGTGTTAAGAAAACCGGGTAAAGTGGTTTTATTAGAAACAATTTTCCTAAAAATACTTAATTTTACCTTTGAAATAGGATAAGCTATGGGATAGCAAATTATCATAAGTACACGCACAAGCCAAATGAAATTTGCACCAACAGCAAGTCCATATTTTGTGCAAATGGCTTGCGGAATAACCTGACACATCAAAACATGGAGAATGATTAGTACTGCAACAGAAAAATATGTAAAAACAATAAGTCAGTTGATAAAAGGGGAAAAATGTGAAAATGACAGACCTCTCCAAAAGCTAGAACAAAGGTAACAGACAGCACAACAGCTACAAAAGGATGGAAAATCTTATCCAAGTAAATAGGCAGTGCCTGCAATGAAACATATACAAGAGCAGAACAATGTAAAGTCCGCAATATGACTCCAAGGAAAGTTGCTAGTATTCACTTACTTCCATCGCACAAGCATTACATAAAAGCAAGGTCACAAGAAGTTGATGCTGCTTCTGGACAACTGGTAGAATAACAGCTGGAATGTAGGGAAAGATAAAATGGATATCAAAATATAATTACCAAGATCAGCGGCAGAACATTCAATATTTTACAAAAATCAAGAAGCTACTTTGTATATCCCATCACATCTATGAAATGCAAGTAAAGATGCTAACAGCTACAATGTTGGTAACAATAACTGAAATCAGATAAAAAATAATACAATGAAACCATAGTCTTGACTTTATAATCGAGTATCATTATAAATTTTTGATGTTACATTGGATCATTAGCTTCAATTAATCAACATATTCATATGCCAACGCCAAGCCATTAACATAAGTCCATAACACCACTTTAAAACATGTACTAAATCACTAATAATTAATAATCCATCCAAAAATATATCCAAAATGGAAAGAATTGACTACAATCTCACAGAAAAACTAATAATGACCACTACTATTGGCAGAAATTACAGATTTTCAGAAGCAACTATATAATATATATATCTACTTAATTCGAACCCGATCACTTCAAATCATCCAAAGTAAGTAAGTAAACAGTTAAGCATATAACAATGTCATATAATGATTACTTGCATGTAAACATGATCAGTATCAACTCTAGACAACCAACATAGAATACTAACATTACAATTAAGACATTTTAATATACAGAAATTCATAATCAGTCTCAAGTGAAACAACATTCAAAATCAACACCAAAATTTGCATTTGACCATAACATATTGAGCTTTCTTGATAGTAACCAGAAAAAATGTGAAATTTTCACTTATGTCAGTCAAATAATAGTAATCAAAACAAGCCCCCAAAATTATAAATTGACCCTTTATAATCAATCCTTAAATTTCAAAACTAATATAAATTCATAATGTGAGAATAAAACTATATAAATTTAGTTAATTAAAACAAACCCAAATAAACCCACAATTTCATAATGTTCAATAACAATCAAAAGAATAAATTAATCGACACAAACCCAGATAAACCCACAATTCATTTGCTGATTTGACCTCCAATATATAAAAATTATGCCAAAAATACCAAACAGAAAATATTATAAGCCCAGAAAATTAACCTGCTTGTTTCTTCTCAGTCAAAGAACCACTTCTCTGAAGAATTTCAAGCTCAACAAGGCCAAGAGACATCAAACCAAGAGTAAGACCAGACATAATCCCAGCAAATATTACAAGAAAACATGAGATACCCGCATACAAAAACCATTCAAAAGTCCCAAATTCATAATCTTCGGCTTCAATTATAATATTTTGCATTGATAACAATGATATTCCTGCAATTGCTAAACTCTTCAACATACTTAATTTTTATTTCACTCGTTTTTACGCCTTGTTTTTCAGTAGCTCTACTATTGAAGACAAAACTGAGGAACCCCAAATGAAATCTTATTGAGTAGTGGGTGTTGAATTTTTAGGTGAGTTTGACATCAGCTAGTTACATGGTAGTAGTATTAAAAAAAATTAACTATTTTGGGAGTTTCGGCAATCGGCATGTTAAATGCAATTGCATTGAAAAGAGAGTGATGGAGAAAACGTTCGGTTACCGTAAGGGCCTGAATTGTGTGGGTCTAGGAGACCATTAGAGTACTAAACTGGCAAACTATGTTGGTTTTGGTTTGGTCCAAACTCGGGTAGTGATGTAGAGCGGTAAAAAATAGACTTGATATATGAGAACAACATTAAAATCGAATTTAAACCGTATTCATGGATAAGGAGAGTTGAACCCTCAACCTCTTATAATTAAATTGGCTATTTAACCATCTAAGACAAATATCAACTATGTTATGAAAATGTAAAGAAAATTATATACGTGCAAACCACAAGGTTCAATTAAAAAAAAAAAAAAACCTTCTAAGAATAACTCAATTTTGGTTTAATAATGACAATTTCAATTTTGAAAAACCTTTTTTAAAAATTACCTATTGCATGTCTACAACCAGGGCAAACTGGGGCAATGCCCGAACTACTCATTAGTTGGTATAATTATAATATGTATGGATACAATGACCTTATTGAATTTTTTAATAATATGTGATCTGAACATTTAGGTTGAAGGCTTCACTGGTAATCCAAGCCAAGGTCAACTTAGAGCATGTGCAAACAAACCTTTAACACAAAGCCCCAAAATTTTAAGGGTCCATATATATTTGATGGCTGAAGCCCAATTCTTTAACCAAAAAAAACCTTTTATTTGTCTTTTAATTGCTCACTAAATAAGCCATTTAAAAATTCCTTCCAAATTATCCCTCTAAATTCAATTCATCTGCTCCATAATTACTCCCAGCAATTTACAATTCCCATAAATAATACTACCTACGTTAATTGTTATGTGCAACTTTGGGGTATTATTTGTGAAATATAAAATATTCTAAATTTGCACATAACATTTAACGGAGGTAGTATAAAACTTTCCATCTTTCTCCCTTCATTTCTATCAATAATTTTCAAGTTTTAACAAAAAAAAAATATTACGATTCAGCTTTCCCACCTTCCTCTCTCAATCATGGCTAAGTAGTACGTTCAGTAGTATATTTCTCTCAATCTTTGTGGCTAGATTTTGGTGCTACTACTCACATAAGTGTGTCTATGCAGGGTTGTCTGAATTGTCGAAATTGAGTGATGGTGAAAGATACAATTATGTGGGTGATGACAAGACAATTGAAGTTGAAACTATATGCACCTTTTAGGTTGCCATTAAAGATTGGATATTATTTGGACTAATCTGGATTACCTTTGCTCTTTTGGAAACAATAAAATTACTCTTTTTCATAATTCAAAATTGGTTGGTTTTGGCCCTTTATTTGAATAATATAACCTATATTTGTTAGATACTATTGCTTCATCTAATGAAAATTTGCAAGTTAGTAATTGTAGTACAAAAAGAAAAATTAGCAAATGAGAATTCCTTATCACTATGGCACAAATGTTTATGACATTTTTTAAACAAAGAATTTGGAGACTTGTGTCAGATGAAAATCTTGATTCCCTTGACTATTCAGTTTTTGATGTATGCAAAAATTGCATTAAAGGGAAACAAATAGATAAAAGAAAATTAAGAGCCAAACGAGCTTGATGTCTAAGAACTAATACATACGGACATTTGTGGTCCATTCCCTACAACTTCTTATAATTGTCAAAAATACTTCTAATGTTCATAGACGCAGAAAATAAATCTATATACCACCAAACCTCTTTTACTTGACATGGACTCATAAGTACTCCACAATAAATTAAAACATAACTTTTGTTAGATTAGTCAGATTTATACAACGAACACAAAGTTACTTGTTAGATTAGCAAGCTATGCATACAAATTCCTCCCATACTCTAGCAATTTCAAAATCATAACACAATTAACTCATAAGCAATCTAGGTGCTCTAGTGCAAGTGTATTGGCCCATAGAATCAGGTTAGTCAAGTTGGACCATTATTGTCTTTCAGTTGATTCCTTGATGCTTTCTCGTACAAAAGGCACTTACCTAAGTACATGGATCGTTCCTTTCATATGTCATTGCACTTGCCACCCATTGATCTCAAAGGAGTACTCGATACTTTGCTTTTTGCCAGTGCTTTTGAGGCTTTTTAATTTGCTTTTCCTTAGTTCCTTTATCTCAGGAACCGATAAAATTTCTCTCTTTTTCTTCTTTTATAATGGTTCAATTTCCTCACATTTTGGATTACTAATCCACTTTTCAATTTTTTTTTCGTTTGAACCATTTTTCCCTCGTTTCTTAAGAAAGTCAAGTAATTCTCCAGTAACCAAGAGCAGTGAAAAGTCACCATAGAAAACACCAAATACTAATTAGGTGTATTAAATTAGCAAAGGTCCTTCCCAACATCACCACATCTTAAGCCAACAAAGTAGTGTTCCAAATTGCTTACAAGTCAAATTTCAAAAACACTTTATTTGTCATAATTGTTAGAGACGGAAATCTTTTGTGCATAACTTCAAAAATGTCAGTTTAATAAAAACTATTAGATTAGAATTTATTGTCTTTCCCAAGAGTTAGTCTTTCCAAGAAGTTTAGAGGTGGTAACCCCTAGTAACACATATGCTCTTATCATTTTCCTCTCCCCCACACTTAAACTCTACATTGTCCTCAATGTAGGAACTTGGCATGCGATAAAGAAACAAAAATAAGAAAGCATAATTTATTAAACGACTAAAAAGCAATAAAAAGATAGGGAAAAGAAACATCCTTGGGTTGCCTCCCAAGCAGCGCCCTTATTTTAAGTCATAGGCTTGACCGTCCAGCAAGTTCCAGACAAACTCCAGCACTTTGATAAGCAGCTTCAGCTAAGGCCATCTCTTTAGATGTAAGTGGCCAATGGAACTTCAGATTACAATCCTGCAAAATATTCATTTTCACACGAGGTATGTAATCCACATCATATATAGCATGTAACTTCTCATTCCATTCATTTTTATCATAAAAAAGGTTCCATGCTAATCCACTCATCCTTCTTTTCACAAAAAGAAAAGTAAGGGACACACGAAACAACATTAGACTCAACTAAAGGAACAACATGCTTATATGAAAAACTAGACTTAATCGTACATGGAATCATAGGTATAGAAGAAAATTGAATAATAGGCACAGAAACTTCATCCTCAAATAAATCAAATGACTTGCCATTAAACAAGGAACAATTAATATCATAATTTCCATTCGAATCATCAAGTTCCTCATAAGATTGGTCAACAAAAGAATCATGCATTACAAAATTACTGACTTTAATTTCCGTTTCCATAACTTCCTCATAGTTAAGTGACTCAACCTCAATAAGTTCCTCTTCCTTTTCCCCCACACTTAGCGTGTTCCCACTAGGGTTATTAGGATTCAAGGTTGCATCATCAAAATTATCGGTTCCTAGGTCACATACAAGATTAGCTAATTGTCCAATCATATTTTCTAAGGAATCTAAGCGCGCATTAGTATCCCTTCCAAATTGTTCCACAAGATTGGCTAAGGAAGAATTAGAAACTTGATCATGCATGGGGTCATATATGTATGAAGAATCAAAATTAGAGGAGAAACTTGGTGGAAAATCATAAATAAAAGCAGATGAAGGATACTCATAAGAAAATGCAATGGTTGAATCATAATCATAATAATTCACTCCATGTAAACCATAAGTTCCTCCATATAAGTCAGAACAGCGTTGAGTTCCTGCATATAAATTATCAGTAGTTTCCAAAGGAACTTTAACAAATCTGCCCTTATTTTCTTCCACTTCTTTAAGGCGTTGGATCTCTGTAAGTCTTGCAAAGACATTGGACATAACCATATAACCAGCCTCTGAAGTTTCCTCATCATCTTCATCTTCATTGATTTGGGAATTAATGTTTCTCGCCTTCTCAAGGAGTTCCTGTTCTTCTTCTAACAACGAATCCATGTTACTGTATCCTAAAAAAAATAAACAAAAATGATCAAATTCTTAAATTAGATAGCAAAATAATCACATTCCCCGGCAACGGTGCCAAAATTTGATGCGGTGTCGAAACGCACATAAATTAATAATAATTACCCTAAGCCTACTAACTTGTAATTAGCGGAAGTAGGGGTTGATCCCACGAAGAATGTGCTTGCAAATAACTAAGAATAAGATCCAAGACACTTAACAAAGACTCAAAACAACGAAGTAAATGATTGGGGGGGTGTTTAAGGATAAAGATCAACTAACAACTAGGAACTTAAACTAATAACAGCAAGAACAGATAAGGAACTTGAGATACTCAGCAACTATATATAGAAATCCACCATGCAAATGTATAATCACAGACATAATACTTAACCCTTTAGAATAGCTTGACTTATGGAACAAGTTCCTCTATTTTCCCTTAGTAATGGTTAGATCCCGTATGACTTTCACTAACCCTAACCAACAGATAACCCCTATACTACGAGCAAGGAATTTAACCTGATGACAGCATTAAGAACTAGGAAAACATCAGGCCAAGACAACCACAACACTCCGGAACTTACGTGATTTGGCCTCGATCAAGAATTACTTTTCAATTAATAGAGTGGAACGTCCTCCTCTACAATTGTTTGCTACTCGATTAATGTTCCCAAGCAATTACGGACTTAGTAGTATTAATTAGCAAAAGAAATCAGACCCAAACAAATAGTTGTACACCTACTTATAAGAAATCATCATTCGTATGAACAAAACAATAATTCAAGAATACTCTAAAGCATTAACCATTAAAACCAACAATACTCGTCTCAAATACTTAATACATGGCTTCAAACTAATAGTTACTGAGCATAACAAGCTAAGGACTCATAATACAAAGATAAGAAAAGAAAATGAAACAAGAACCCATCAAGTTTCTCAGATTCAGATCTGAGTTCCTCTTAGGCAACTCCGAATTCCTTCGCTGCAATGTATCACGAAGAGTGACCAACGACTCCTAACCCTAGAAGGGTTTTGGAGTGAAGCCTCCCTTCTCTCTCGTCTCTTCTTTAGTGTCTGGCTTCCTCTTTCTCTATAATGTCATGGCTTTAAATAGGCTAAGAGATAATTGGGAATCTTTCAAAGATAAGGAAAGTAATTAGGTAAAATTGTGAAAAATATATCTCTTCCATATCTTAACCAACTGATAAGATCTTCTTTTCATTCATATTTATCTTTTCCAACAGCTGTAGATCTTGTGAATTATTCCCCAAGATTTCCCAAATTCGTGGATTTAATGAACCTAGACGAACAAAACGTGCCCAGCAAGCTGTTTTCATCTCCGTCAGTTTCTCAAGTTCCTCGGTTGGAACTTCCAGTTGCACTCCGCATTGATACCTTCATTTGGTTGATCTTTTTACCTTCTAAAACCACTCAATAACCTATAAAAACACACAAATGAGAAACAAGCCACAAAATATCAGAAACCTAAATAAAAACACTAAAATGCTAAAGGAACTTATCTAAAATCTAAGGAACATATATATAAAATAGTGTCAGAAATGACACTCATCAACGATCATTCTAGTTGTGGCTACATATAAATAATTCATGAGAAATCCCAAGCACTGGACTTGTTCAAATCTTATAAATCTGAATTTGAAAATCACTTGAGAAAATAATTAAGAACGTTAGGTATGACTATGGTGGTGAATCAAAGGAAAAAATGACTGATTTGGTACGGTGAACAACATCTAGGGCCATTTTCTCAATTTATTATTCCTCAATACACCATGTCGTCGGGATAGCCTAATAACATGAATGGTGTAGTAGTATAGAGAGGCGCAATAAGACATTTAAAGAGATGTTAAAGAGTATGGTTAGTCACTCCACCTTACTAGATTCCTCTGGGGAAAGGCTAAGACCACAACTTATATTCTCAATAGAGTAATACTAACTAAGGCAGCTTCTAAAATCCCTTATGAATTATGGACCGGCAAGAAACTTAGTATGAGTAGGCATTTGCACATTTGGGGTTGTCTAGCCGAGTTGACTTTAGAACTATTAGTTGATACTTTTTAGGTACCTTGAAAAGTCTAAAGGGTATAAGTATATGATCCCACACCTAGATCAATTTTGGGATGGGAAATGCAAGACCTTTTAAAGGTTGTAGATTTTAGAGGGAAAGCTAAGGTTAAGAAGCTAATCTTTGAAGAGGAACATTATGAAAGTTTCTCTTTCTTCGGCTGTTATCAACTAAGATCAGACATTCATTCCTAACGCAGTTGAAGAAACAACTCCAGTAACTCATAATAATTACCCTATATAGTTTTAAAACTCAGCAACTTGAAGAACAAGTGTCATTAAGGAGATCAACTAGCTAGAGAAAGAAGAAGTGCAATTTCACATGACTATATTGTTTTTCTCAAAGAACAGGAGAATAACAAAGAAATTAGTGAAGAATTTGTTGCACTAATTCAAGAACAAGAGTTGGGTGATGGAATGGTGGATGATGATCCAGTTACCATTCACCAAGCCATTGGAAGACGTAACTCTCAAGAGTGGATTAATGCTATGTATGAGGAGCTTAAGTCCATGATGGATAATAAGGTTTGGGATCGAACCTTGTTTTATTGCTTGAAGAAGTGAAACCCATTATTTGTAAATGGGGAAGACGTAACTCTCAAAAGTGGATTAATGCTATGTATGAGGAGCTTAAGTCCATGATGGATAATAAGGTTTGGGATCGAACCTTGTTTTATTGCTTGAAGAAGTGAAACCCATTATTTGTAAATGGATCTTTAAGAGAAAAAGGGATTCAAATGGCAATGTATGTAATAAGGTTGCATAAGGCTCGTCTTATCGCTAATGGCTATGCTTAAAAGGAAGGCATTGATTATAAGGAGACTTACCTTACTCACTAGTTTCTTCTAAAGATTTCTTTAGGATGATGATGGCACTTGTAGCATATTATAATATGGAGTGACATCAGATGGATATCATGATAACATTTCTCAAAGGTGATGTGGAGGAAACCATCTATATACAATAGTATAAAAACTTTGTTTCAAGAGATTCAAAGAAAATGGTTTGCAAATTACAAAAATCCATCTATGAACTCAAATAAGCTTCTCATCAATGGTATTTTAAATTTCATCAAGTTGTTATGTCTTATGGTATTGAGACAAACAAAGTTGATGATTATGTACACCATAAGTTCAATAATGGAAGTAAGCATATTTTCCTGGTTTATATGTTGATGGCATATTACTTGCTAGCATTTATAATGGCTTCTTGCACGAAACCAAGAAATCTGTATAAAATCATTTTGAGATGAAAGATCTAGCGACACCTTTTTGTATTAGGAATACATATTCATCGAGGTCGTCATCTAGGCACTCTTGGGTTGTCACAAAAGAGCTATATCCAAGAAGTTTTGAAAAGATTTGACAAGCAAGATTTTAACAGGTGATACCCTTGTAGTTAAGGGAGACCATCACTCAATTCCCAAAGGATTTCTCCTTAATGAAGAGAATCCCTTGTGTGTCAACAGTACGGGAGCCTTATGTAAGCTTAAGTTTGTACCCATCTAGATATTAGGCAAAAATCCAAGCAATCTAGGGCTTGATATTGTTGGGATGTTGGGGCAGATATCCAAGCAATCTAAGGCTTAATCATATTGGAAAACACTCTAAAGGGTAATGCGGTATTTAAGGAGATAAAAGGAATACATGCTCATGTACTGATTGTCGGATTAGCTTGAGATCATTGGGTACATTGATTTTAACTTTTGTGGAAGTCAAGATAGTCTGAAATCCACATATGGCTACATCTTAATATGTCATATCTGGAGGAGTTGTCTCTTAGAAAACTGTTAAATAGACTCTTACAGCTAAGTTACTTCCATCATGGAAGCAGAATTCATAGCTTGTTATAAGGCATCTAATCATGCATTATGGTTTAGGAATTTTATCACATATAAGTCTACACATAGTGACTGGTATTGATAGACTGCTCAAATTGCTATGTGACAACAGGTCAGCAGTATTGTATCTCAATAATAATAATAAGAGCTTAACAAGAATCAAAGCATATATTGATGTTAAGTTTAGAGCTGTGAATAGGGAGTAAACAATTATCTTTAGAGCATATTAGCATAAACTCCATGATTGTGGATTCGCTTACTAAGGGTTTACCACCCAAAGTATTTCATGGGCACATTGCCCGTATGGGTGTCATGCTACTTAAGGATATATAGTTTCAAGGGGGGTATGTTATTTTAATATTTGCATGACATAAACATATCTTGGATATTTTGGTTTTTAAGTATTGATGTATAAATAAAGTATTTAGTTTGGTTTACTCTTCTATTAGATCATTTTTTTTTCAAAGGTTAGATACACAGCTTAATAATCCTCCTATCACAAAAAAGGATATTAAAATCTAAAAGTCTCCCTATCACAAAAAGTACTAATAGATGAAAAGAAAAATAAAACAAACTACTGCTAAAAAAAATTAATAAATACAAAAGTAAAATTACAAGCAAATAGTCCAACTAAAGGAAGCTAAATCATAAACTAATACAACACGTAATAAGCTTACAAAGGAAGCTAAACCAAAGCTTAGCTTCTTTGAGAAACTAGGTCTGAAGAGGTGGATCAAAATAACCAAAAGATTGACTTCCAATAACATAAAACCCTTCAACACTTCAATTGCTGGAAATTGAACTCCATTCATGGCAGCGTCCACAAGGCGGCGGCAGAAAGGCAATGAGTGCTCTGATGACAACATCAACCTTAATCCGATGACAAGATTATAGAACGACAAACAGGAAGGTCAAAAGCAAGATCTAAAAAATCTTGCTAAATTTTCAAAATTCTTATAGATCCATCCCCTTCCATGAGAAAGGAGAAGAAAATAAGGAAAGGACGGTGTGGCTGAGGGGCAACAACAAAATTGAAGTAAACACCCTTATTTACTCCTTATAGCTAATCCCATCAAGAGAAGGGGAGGATGAGAGGCTTACAGAGCAATTTTCAAAGAGCCCTTCGAGTCTTGGATATTCGGGTCTTTTATTAGGTCATATTGCTGACCTTATTAAAGTTTAAAGTGGACTAGCTAAAAATAGACTTGTTTGGATCATATATGTAAGTTATTATTTCCATGCTACACACCTATACTTGATTCATGCCATTGATTAATTATGTTAACATCTAACATTAAGACCATTGATGAGTCTAGTTATGTAAATGACAAGAGAATAAACACGTCGTCAAATGCCTATCCCTAGATCAAATAAAATTTACACAACCTAAACAAACCTAATACGAGTATAAGGCAAGAAAGGGGGTCGAACCCCAGGGAGGAGCTAAACACCACGATCACTACTAATCAATTAAGCTACCTCGGGAAAGAGAACGAAATTATCTAAGAGATTAAAGCTAAGAGTGAAATGAACTAGAGACAATATAAAGAGAACACTAAGGGAAATGGGTAGATGTAGGCTTTACTTGAACATACAATAACATGGAAACAAATTAATCATGAACTAAACATGCTTGAATATCGATATAAAGGATCCAATCTAGCCGCCTGTAGGGGTCAATTGGCTTCTCCTAATATAGCCTCTATGTTATCACATTAGAACCATATATTGGGAGGTGCAATCAAGTAACAATCGATACAAATGAACTTAACTAAGTCAACTATCGCTTCATTTAGCATAAATTCACCCTCAATCAACTAACAACGTGCACTTTGTAAGAAGATCGAAGCACAACAAGCAAGTAAAGACTTTAATTACAATCAACTTGAATTCCGAACCAAAAGGATGAACAATTCCAACTACATCATCCCCACACCCTTAGCTAAAGAACTACTCACTATCCATAGCAATTAACAAGTCAATCATGAAATTAACAAGCAAAGACATGATTAATGAGTACTTAACAAGGCAAAAGCAATCTAAAACAAAGTCAAATAGCAAAATAAAGATAAAAGAGTAAGGAAATGCTCATTCATTGTAGTTGAAGTTCTACAAAGAGGTTGATTAAGCTTGTTCTTCAAAATCCAAGCTCAACAATAGAGGAATCCACACTTTCTCTCTCTAAAATGCCAAAAGTAAGGATGTTTTTCTCTTTAGATTAAGCTAAAAATTAGAAAATTAAGGGCTTGTTTTGCATCATTTTTGGTTTTCAGTTTCCTGTTTTTTTTTTTAAAACCAAAAACCAAAAACAGGAAACAAGAAAAAAGTGTTTCCACTTTTCTGTTGTCAGTTTTCAAAATTATCATGATTTTAATAAGTTTAAATAATTTTTGATTCATTATGGGACATATATCATATACTTATAAAAAACAAAAAACCAAAAAACAGAAAACCACAACAATGCCAAACGAACTCTAAGCTAAGCTAATCTAACTCTCATAAACGTTTTAAAGAGGGACTTTAATAGTTCGTACAAAGTCGGTTATAATCGGAAAATGGTCCGACCGAACGCTGGGTAAGTTCGGTTGGACTCTGGGTAGGTTCGGTCGGACCCTGGGTAGGTTTGACCGAACCTCCTTGCTTTTGGTGTGGTCGAACTTTTGGGGTTCAACCCCTCCTGCAAAAATGCTGAACACTGGTTTGAAACTGCCTCATTTGCACATTGGAGGTTCGGTCAAACTTTTGAAAATTTTGACCACACCTTGGTTCGACCGAACCTCTGAGAGGTTCGACCACACCTCCTATTGAACTTACTTCCCTTGCTTCCTCTCCTTCCCTTTGCTCCTCTTGATTTTGCTTCCCTTAGCTCCCTTTAGCTAAAACCTTCTCCTTTTCAAGACCACGGTTCCTATAAAACACAAACGAGGAAACTAAGGTAGAAAATAGACAAAGGAAGTAAAAACTAGGAAAGAAGAACTAAAGATAAGAAAGAGGGTACAAACAAGCTACAAATATGGGAAAATAACCGTTAAAATGAGCCCTTAATCGTGGCATAAATGCCACTCATCAGTAAATTGTAGCTTAGATCACTCTAACTTTATGTTGATATAATTGATGGAGCGGGTTGTTATTTTTTTCAAAATTGTTTGGAATTGATAGCATTTTGAGCTCATTGTGGCAAATTTAGACATGGTTTGAAAGACTGTGAGAAAATTACTACAACTGAAGAGCAAGAGAACATGTTTGGGGAGTGGCTTAAAGCCTCTCCGTGGAAGCAGAATAATTATAAACCTCTTGATTCTAGACAAGAACACAACCACCATTCATTCTTGTGCTAGAAAGTTGTTCATTACTCACCCAAAAGAATAGAAGAAGGTGGATAAGAAGATGGAGGAAAGGAAATGGATGAGGTAACTACGAAATTTAACACATGTAATATAGAAAAGAGTAGTAACATGTAGGGAGTGCAAATGAGGGAGGAGATGAAATAGAGGGAGCAGGGAAGGAAGGAAGTAATCTAATGGCTTATAATGAGGGGAAAAATTATATTGAGGGGCTGAGAAAGTGAGTGAGAATAAAATGGGGGAGAGTGGGAATGTGGTGAATGATCAGAAGTTAGGAGGAATGTGAAAATACTTAGAGGGTGTGGAGAAGGAAATATGGAAAAGTAGGGTGAGGGGGAAAGTTAGCCGGTGACGCGAGGAAAACCTAGGTCGTTGAGTTCTAAGTATCCCCTGATAAAAACCTAATTTATAAGCAAATCCAACCCGAAGTATAGGGGTAAGTCTGGGTCGAACCCGAGGGAATGAGGTATAAGCTAAAGTCTCAAGTTAAGTTATCCCAAAGTCTAGGTAAGGGTTGGTCCAAATAAACTAAACAGTGCTATTAAATGAATACAAGAACGATATTAAGGATGCTAGGGAATTAGGATCCACATGCACTCACGACAATCATACTAATTGGGCAAGAATTCAACCAATCGAACAATGTGAGGGAAAGAAGCAGATGCAATCAAAATCACTTAAAGGGATATTTCCTAGGGTCAAGCTAGATGTCTCTACAAATGACTTCAAAGGAAATTTGCAAAACAAGATCAATTGATAATAATAGCTTCCAAATCAATTTTTTGTATCAATGAAAACTATTATGCAATCTAGCTTGATAGTTAAGGTTGATCACTCCTCAAGACATCAAACACATGCATAAATTTCACCAACCAATTTAATCACAAAGTTGATCAATCAAAATCCCCCAATTAGCCATGAATTATCACTCATACATACTTCACCATATCCCTAATAAGCAACCTACTCACTACACATTGCAAAATTGAATAACAAAACTAAACTAATCACCAATTTCATCATCAACATTGTATTTAAAATATACTCAAGCTATCAAAAATCAAATCAAACAAACAACAAGTAATTCAATCAAATATTAAGAATCAAAATCTAAAATTGCATTAAAGTGTAAAGAATTCTTACAAAACTTTGATCAAAATCAAAGAGGAAGAAGATTGAAAGTAGCATTCATCAAAATCACCAAGTTTCTCTCTCTAGAATCTAACAACAAAAGTTTCCCCAAATTGAGCTTCACTCTCTAAAAATGAAATCTAATTCAAATTCTAATCTAATTCTCTCTCTAGAAATGAAGAAATTATATATATAGTAAAACTAACAAAGGAGGAGTTCCCTTTCCTCTAAAAATGAAGAAATTCTATATATAGTAAAACGAACCCCAATAGGCGTGCCCTCTCCTCTACATGCACGGCCGCAATGAAATGGATACGGAACAGGGGGAGAAGGGTTGCGCGGCCGCTCCTCTCTCTTGCGCGGCCGCGCCACTGCTCTGCGCGCCCGTGCCTAGGAGCAGGGTACCTCCTCGTGCGTCGGTTGATGCTTCCGTGTGCTCTACTTGATGTATGTTGGGGGTGGCAGTTTCCAAAGGTTTTCACGGTGGGTTCAACACTGATTTTAATGCCCACGCAGCTTGAGAGCGTGGCCTTGAAGACTTGGTTTTTACACTCCTTTACATTTGAGCTTCAAAGGGAGGGATCGGCTTGCATCTTAAGCCTTGCAAATCCCGAGAAAAGGTCATTTAGCTCTTTAGACATCACCAATCTCCTGAAATCAAAGAAAAGCAAACAAATAAAAGAGAAAAAGCAAAATAAACCTAAGAAATGCAAGAAAATGGGAAGAACAAAGAAGAAAGCACAAACTAGGGAAAAAGTCATATAAAACTAAAGAAAAAGGGATAAAAGAGCTACAAAAACGATTGAAAATCATCCTAAAAGAGGCTAAATGAGTGCCATAAATGACACTCATCAAATTCCCCCAAGGTAGACTTTTGCTCGTCCTCGAGCAAAACAAAAGCAAGTAGAAATAGGATGAAAAATTTATTCAAGCAAGAAAAAGGGGAAGAAAAAGATAAGATTGTACACTAAAACTCACTTTCGTAGGAATCACGGTTGTTTTTAGCTATAACAAGGCCTTTTAACCCAAAAGTCGCCAATGAGGACGAGTGAGGTCTCGTAAGGGTATCCAAAGAGTTTGGCCCATAACTCTTGAAGGTAAAAATGAGGCAAATCATTGAAAAGAAAGTAAAATCGAAAAGGAAAAATTCAAACAAATAGCTTTTGAAATGGACTTTTACAAATGATCAAATGCAAGTGAATAAACAACTTTCTATACAATAAGGGTATGCACGTTCCAAGATATCCAATTCTGATTGAAACATAAGATATGCTAAGAATAGTGAGCTAATGAGACACAATTCACCTTCATCCCAAACAATCTTACCACGTTCTCCCAACTAGTTTTAAATCCACCTCTAGTGAGCATCTCAATGATTCCTTGAAGGAACCGAAAAAGAAGAGATTTTAGGGCTACTCGACATCTTGACTATGCATATCGCTCCATAGGATTGACTCATACCTCCCTCCACCGACTTATGATTCAACCACAAAGGTCAAATGGTCTTGAGAAGGGTTGTAATGTAAGGGTGAGAAGGGTAAAGGTAGGCTAAAATTTGAAATTTGGTTGTGTACCTAAATTGTGAAGCAAAGATTGGCCAAATCTCAACACCAAAACCAAGTAATCACCAAACAAAAACACCAACACCCCCAAGCTTATTCAAAGCCAAAATCACAATCATATATACAAAGAGCATAAGAACGCTTCCCCCCAAGCTAAAATGAAGCATTGTCCTCAATGCTTAAAATAGGGAGAAAAACACTACATCAAAATATTTTTAAACTTTTTCATTTTTCACAATTTATTCACTTTTTCCAAAGCGTTTGAATTTGCTTTGCTTTTACTCAATTTTTTCATTTTTTTTTTCAATTTTTTCACTTTATTACAATGTCCTCGCCTCTTTTAACTATGGACGTCTTTTATCAACTTGGAAATTGCCTTTTATTCACAAGATATTTACAACACAAACTTGCTTACAATAAAAGAACAAAACAATCAATCTCAACCATCAAATACTCCAACAATAAAAACCAAATGCTTCAAAAAAACCAAAGATGGGAACAAGAATGAAACAAAAGGCTCAAAAGCTAAAGATGTGGCTTGAAAAGAAAGGTATATGGCTCAAATGGTTAGCAAGAAGGCAAATGTAAACCCAAAATAAAGAAAAGAAAACTATCCTAGAAAGTAAATATTACCACCCCGAAAAGATGCCTTTGTCCTTCCTAAATGGCTCGGTTGCGATCTCGGAAGATGAGAGTCAAATTCTAGATAAGGCAAGCAATAGTCAAGGATCCATGTGCCACTCAATCAAGAAATTTTAAAAGCAAGAAGAATTAAAACCTCACACGGTTGTAGCAAAAACTCACTATTAGCTTCAAATCCACTAAAGGGAGCAACTCCTTCTTACCATAAACCAATGGAATTCGGCTACAAGGTCCCAAAAGGTCTAAACCACTACCTTAGCATACCCTATCCTAGAATCAACCAAAGATACTCTCAAAACATGCACACCGATACGGCATAGGAAATTATTCATTCAAAAGCAAAAGTTCGGATGGTATTATGTCCAGATGCAAAAGCAAAACAACTAAAAAGATGAAAACAAAGCCTCAAAATCTTTTTGTCTTTTTCATTTTGATTAAAAATAGAAAACAAAAAGGAAAAATAAGAGAAAGAAAATGAAAGGGAAAAGAGAAAGAAATGCGAAAGACTGCATGCAAGACATGTAAAACCCAATCGACATACAAGCGGTCATTCGGAAACATCGCCAATGACCCCAAACACTCAATGGTGTTACAAGGCAAGCATCCTCGAACAATCAACTTTTCTTAGACTAAACCTAAACTAAGAAAACAAGAAAGAAAAAGGGAAGAGAAGAAATAGAAAGATCTCACCAAGTACTCCAAGCAATGCTAATGTAGTGAAATAAGAAAAAGCATAAACCGTCACGATGCTCCAAAAGCAAAAGCAAGGATAATACGCCCAAGTGAGAAATAAAAATACTATATACAAAGAAAAAAAATTGTCAGTAACTTCCACGCAAAAACACGATACAACTATGCTGAGACAGAAATGATCATAGAATTAGAGAAACAAAATGAAATGGCAGGGAAAAAGCTCATCCAACCAGAACATCAATCAATCAGCAGGAAATCAACGATCAACAACAAACCAATATCATATCATCATCATCAGGAAAGATCATCATAAGACAGAAATCATCATCATAAATCAGCATCAGAAATGGGATAGAAACTCAAAGAAAAAATCGTAGTGAACCATAGAAGCAAAGGGGAGACCAAAGCAGCACAACAAATCATAAAAATACTCCCCCAACCCTAAAGTGAGCTACCCCCCCTCCCCCCAAAGCTAAATTCCTAGCAACAAGCAGGCAAAAGAACAACATCAAAGCAAAGCAAGAATAAAAGGGAGGGTAGCTAATATGGTATCACTCGACGCTACAGTAAGGGGTAGAATGGGTACTCCCCTCACCGACCTCAAAAAAGACTTGACGAACAACATCATCTACCACCATCGGCCCTTTACCTCTCAACCTAATCTCCCTCCGAGCCTTATCTATAGCAAAATAGTGAGACCAATCATCAAGAGTTGGCTCACCCGATAGCCCCCATCGACCAAAGGTTTTGGGATTAGGGAAGAGGTTAGGGTTAGCCGGGTCATAGGTAAAATCACAACCCCCGGGCCTCTTATAATCATAGGAGGCCGGGGTAGTCCCTCTAATTGCATTGGGGAGGCACATTGGGCCCCTCCCAATAAGGGTAACACAAAGACGGCCCTTGGTCCGGATCGTAAGGGACCCATTGGGGTACTGGTCCTTGTTGGACCGGGAGGTAGGGGTAATTCAAATTTGGCTCAATCTCTCCTGTCCTTACATGCAAGTCATAAATTTTCCTAGCATGATAGTCATAACCAAGAACAAAGTCATTTCCCAAAGGGTTAGCATTCAACACATTGGCAATAGAATCAATTTTTGCATGCAAACTAGGCAAATCACATTGATAAGTAGAAGAAGAAGAAGAAGAAGAGATCATAGGAGTACCTCCCCGAGATATCGGGGGCAAATCATGAGAGAGAGTACGAACGGGAGCAAGCGGGTTGATGCGAAGGTTGGGCGGAGGAGTCCTCTTGAGAGAAGGGTCGATAGGCCATTTGTTGGGCTGCCAAGGGAGAGGGGTGTCCAAGCACCGAGCGGTGGCCTCCAGATAAGGGATCGGGCACTAATCGACAGTCCTTGAAACTTTCCAAATGAACAAATCCTCTTTAGAATTTCGCTACAAGAACTTTTGGTTGATCAAAGCATAAGTGTTGAGGAAATAGGATGAAAACTTCTCTCAGTGGTCCCGGATGGGCTCAAGAGACAAGATCATCTTTTCATACTTCTTGTTGAGAGAAAGAGCAATGATGGTGATCAAACCTCCCAATTGGATGCTTCTAGAAAGAAAGACACCATCACAAATATCGACAAATCGATCAAGAAATTGAATCCCAAAGTCAATGACCCCAATTTCTTCAAATGGTTGATCCGCCAACCATAACCAACTTAACTCTTCCCTAGAGATGGCATCGAGGGATTCCTTCGAGAAGAAAGCATAGGTAAGTAACCTATTGAAATACCTTAAGGCCGGATGAATGATTGAAGCCGCTTTGGAATATTGAGGTTAATATGTCCCTTCGACTGATATATGCCTCCACCAACGACCCTCGTTATACCCATGATTATTTTGCAATTCCTCAAAGGTCGGGTAAATATACTCGGATACTTCCAAAGGTACGGGGAATTTGAATATCTCATTGAGGTAAGAAAGCGGGATGGAGTGGTCATTATTGTAGTTGTTGATCGATCATAAAACCTTGTTGATAGGAGTTTCCGGAAGAGAGTCGGATAAAGTTCTCCCAATGCTCGCTCTTGGCAAACTCTATTCCGTAAGTTTCACTCACATTTGGAGGGGGTGGCACCACCTCACGGGAACAAGAGCCGCGGGCTCGTTTAGGACGTCGGAGCGGAGCCATCTACACAAACAAGATAAGACAATAGTTCAAAAGCATGAAAGATATGGTGCTCACAACAAAGTGCATAACCAAAATGAATGAATCCACAACCAATCATTGAAATTAAATGAATAAATTGACACATAACAAGTGTGGAAGCACATTCAAAGGACAATATAAGTAAGGATTCATAAACCATTTGAGAATAAGGAGTGAGCAACAACATTCTTACAAGCATCTATGACCATTTCAAGGATGAAGACCAACAATGGTGGTAACAAAATTGTAGTTCAATCAAGCAAAACCATAGCATCACCAGTTCATATATACATTAATAATCATCATTAATACAAAATTTAGGGACATGAAATAGGGAAAGTAGAGACACCATTAGAGCATACACCATGACATTCAAATCCAACAAAACAATACAAGGTGAGAAATTTATCATGAAAATCAAATGAAATAGAGAATTCATACCTTGGATGAGTGGTTAAATCAAATGAAATGGATTAGAAAGCACGACTACTAACTATTCCCAAACTTGCAAGTTCCAAAACCCCAATCAATAATACCCAAATTCCCAACCTTTGGAGAGAGAAAATCAATTAAAAAGCAAAAAATTTGGGATTTGAAGTGATTATCAACCAAGGAAAATGAACAATGATGATCAATTGATGAAATATAAAGGCAAAAATAGGGAAATTGCTTGAGTATTACAATGAAAAATGAAGTAAAATGAATGAAGAGAGAAAGAGAAAAGAGAGGCGGTGCGTTTAAGGGGAGCACAAAGCAGACCAGCGCGCCCGCGCCAAAAGGATGCGCGTCCCCGCCAGCCCCCTACGCGCCCGCGCAGGCTTCGCGAATGGCTGCGTAACTCGAGGTTGCTTATGCCTCTTGCAATTTTCGTGCGCACACCGGTGCGCACAACAACTATGATGGTGATAAACACGAACACATGCAGTTTCTAAACCCCTTGTCAATGGGTTCAACATCCATTTTTCACGAACCCACTAACTTGCACCCACTAAAGTTCAATTCTTACTCAAAACTTTTAATAAGCACAAAAACACTTCATCTTCAAAATTTGTTACCAAGATTGTTGGCAAACTAACCTCCACCATATTAAAACTACCTAAAATCATAACAAACAAAGAAAATTAGTTAGTCCATAAACATCAAGAAGAAAGATAAAATCAAAAGAAAAATGGAAAGAAGGTTAGAAAGTCGGGTTGCCTCCCAAGAAGCGCTTGTTTAACGTCATTAGCTTGACGTTCTCCACCCTTTCTCAAGGCGGATCATAAAGAGTCATTTTGTGAATAAGGCCAACAAAAAATCCATCGAAATACTTCTTGAGCCGATGACCATTTACTTTGAAAGGAGATAATGAATCCAACGAAGGAATTTCCACAACACCATTAGGAAAAACACCTTGCACCAAGAAAGGACCACTCCATCTAGACACGAGTTTTCCGGGGAACAACTTCATCTTGGAATTGTGGAGGAGGACCTTGTCACCAACACAAAACTCCTTTTTCTCGATAAGCTTGTCATGAGCTTTCTTAGAACGCGCCTTGTAAGCGCTAGCACAATCATATGCATCAAGCCTAAGCTTCACTAACTCATTAAGATCTAGCCACCTTTGCTCTCCCGCACTTGCTAAATCAAAATTGATTTTCTTGATCGCCCAAAGAGCACGGTGCTCAAGTTCCACCGGAAGATGGCATGATTTGCCATAGACAAGACGATATGGAGTGGTGCCGATAGGAGTCTTAAAATCCGTTCGATATGCCCATAAGGCATCATCAAGCTTGTACGCCCAATCTTTCCTATTTCTAGCAACCGTTTTCTCAAGAATTAACTTGATTTGGCAATTGGACACCTTAACTTGTCCACTTGTTTGAGGATGATAAGGAAGACCAAAACTTAAATGAACCCCATGCTTTTTCGACATCTTTCGAAAGGCATTGTGCACAAAATGTGAGCCATTGTCACTAATCACCGCCTTGGGAACACCGAATCTTGGGAAAATGATCTTTTTGAACAATTTCATCACCACCTTGTAGTCATTTGTTGGGGAGGCAATGGCGTCAACACATTTCGACTCATAATCCACCGCCACAAGAATGTATTGGTTCCCAAAAGAAGAAGGAAACGATCCCATGAAATCAATTCCCCACACATGAAATACTTCCAACTCAAGGATAGGTTGTTGAGGCATCTCATTGCGCTTTGAAATGTTCCCGGTTCGTTGACATCGATCACATGACTTAACAAAGCCCCATGTATCCTTGAAGAGATGAGGCCACCATAAACCACTTTGAAAAATCTTAATAACGGTTTTAGAAACACCCATATGACCACCACTAGGATCCGAGTGGCACTTGTTCAAAACATTTGGCACCTCCTCATTTGGAACACAACGTCTTAGCAAGCCATCAACTCCTCATTTGTACAAGATGAGATCATCCTATAAATAGTGCCTAGCCTCTATCTTGAGCTTCTTTCTTTGATTCTTGGAGAATGAAGGTGGAAACTCCCCACATGCAAGGTAATTTACCAAATCGGCAAACCATGGAAGCTCTTTCACATCAATGGCACACAAAGAGTCATCAAGCATCCTATCCTCAATTGGAAAACCATCATCATGGATTTGGGAATCTTCAAGGCGAGAAAGATGGTCCGCCAAAACATTTTCCGCTCCTTTTTTTTATCTCTAATCTCTATATCAAAAGTTTGAAGCTCGAGGATCTACCTAGGCTTGGATTCCTTTTTAGCAAAAAGGTATTTAAGAGCCGCATGATTCGTAAAGACAATGGTCTTAGAACCCAACAAGTAACAACAAAACTTTTCAAAAGCATGCACAATTGCCAAGAATTCCTTTTCTGTTGTTGTGTAGTTCCTTTAAGCTCCATTAAGGGTTTTTGACATAAAGATGACATGGAGCTTCTTATCCACCCTTTGGCCTAGAACTCTCCCAATGGCCGTGTCACTAGCGTCGCACACCACCTCAAAAGGCAAATCCCATCTCTGGGCTTGGACAATGGGAGTAAAGATCAAAGATTTTTTCAACTTGTTAAAAGCTTCCAAGCATCTATCATCAAATACAAATACGACATCTTTTTGAAGAATATCATTGAGAGGTTTTGCAATAAGAGAGAAATCCTTGATAAATCTTCTATAGAACCCGGTATGCCCTAAGAAAGATCTCACTCCTTTCACATTAACCGGAGGTGAAAGCTTTTCAATCACTTCAATCTTTGCCTTGTCCACCTCTATGCCTTTGTGAGAGATTTTGTGACCAAGGACAATGCCCTCCTCAACCATGAAATGAAATTTTTCCCAATTCAAAACCAAATTCACCTTATCATATTGAGCCAAACATTTCTCAAGGTTCTCAAGGCACGCCTCAAATGAAACACCACCCACCGAAATATCATCCATGAACACCTCCATTTCTTCTTCCAACATATCTCCAAATATGCTCATCATACATCGTTGGAAAGTGGAGGGGGCGTTGCAAAGCCCAAATGACATTCTCCTATGGGCAAAAGTTCCATATGGACAAGTAAAAGTTATTTTCTCTTGGTCATCCGGGTGAATAAGAATTTGGAAAAACTCGGAATATCCATTAAGAAAACAATAATACTTGTACCTTGTTAGTCTTTCAAGCATTTGATCAATGAAGGGAAGAGGAAAATGATCCTTTTTAGTGGATGTGTTTAGATGTCGATAATCTATACACATTCGCCATCCCGTGACCGTCCTTGTAGGAATGAGCTCACCTCTCTCATTCTCTACAACGGTCATGCCTCCTTTCTTCGGGACAATGTGGACCGGGGAAACCCATCTAGAGCTAGAGATGGGGAATATGATTCCCGCATCCAATAGCTTAGTGATTTCCTTCTTAACTACCTCCCCCATTTGAGGGTGTAACTTTTGTTGCCTTTCAATGCTAGGTGAGGCGCCCTCCTCAAGAGTGATATGGTGTGAACATAAAGTCGGGCTTATACCTTTGAGGTCATCAATTGTATAACCCAAAGCACCTTGGTGCCTTCTCAAAACACTACATAACTCTTGAGCTTGACTCTCACTCAAGGAGGAGCTAGTAATAACGGAATAAGTAGAATTTTGGGGCCTAAAAATTCATACCTAAGGTGTGATGGTAGAGGTTTGAGCTCTACAATTGGAACACCTTTACCTTCCTTAGTTGAGGCCACTTGCAATGCATCTTGACTTGAAATTCCCATGCAAATATGATCATCACTCTCTTCCATGCTCTCATCAATGACTCTTTTAAAGAAAGCCATTTCCTTGCCATGCTCACTTATCTTTTCCTTATTCAACAAAACACACTCAAGTGGATCATTAGAAGTGAGCAAGTGCTCATGCATAGAATTCACAATATCATCCAAGATTTCAACTCTCATGCAATTTTCAAGTGAAGAAGAAGGATTTTTCATGCTTTCATTCAAATCAAATTCATTCAATGACTTCTTCTCCAACTTTGAGAGAAATCTTAGCACTTTTAACATCAATCATGACACCCGAGGTAGTAAGGAAAGGTCTACCAAGTATGATAGGAATATTGGAATCCTCATCCATTTCAAGAACAACAAAATCAACCGGAATTACAAACTTTCCTACCCTCAAAGGAACATCTTCTACCTTACCTTTTAGAATCTTAATTGATATATCGGCTAGTTGCAAGGTAATATTAGTAGGCGAAAGTTCCCCTAACTCAAGTTTTTGATAAACCGAATATGGCATAAGGCTAAAACTAGCTCCTAAGTCAGACAAGGCATTATCAATTTGCATCTTACAGATAGCACAAGGGATAGAAAAATTTCCGGGATCCTTCAACTTGGGCAGTATCTTATGCATAATGATTGTACTACAATTCTCGGTCAAGCTAACCATTTCCGCCACATCACAAGTTCTTTTTCCACTCAAGATATCCTTAAGGAATTTTTCATATTTCGGCATTTTGTCAATGACATCGGTAAATGGAAGGGTAAGATGAAGTTGCCTAATGTAGACACCTAAAAATGTTTCCCCAAAACCAAACCCGATGATGAACAACCTTTCACTAGCATTATTGGTCGGGTTGAGTATTTAATATTTAGAGTGCTTAAATCCATATTCAATCCCTATACATTTCATAAACCAACCCAATTCCTAGCCCATTTTGCTAAACCATGACTTACTTTCCACTTTTCGTGTCCACATCAAATAACCGAGAGAAACTGATTTTGTGGCCCTATAATTTTGATCCAAATATTATTTGATTGGATAGATCTTGAAATAAGCTTTTCAACGGCATATCATAAGCCCAATTCCGATTTAAAACGAAGAAGATATGAGCAAAATACTAAACTTGGCCCAAAACCGAGACCCTTTCACTAAAACGGCCATATCTTCAAATCTACATATGATTTTGACCTAATTATAATTAGGTTGGAAAGTAGACTTGATAAAATTTTCAATGATATATTATATGCCTTATTCCAAGTTTAGTATCAAAAGTTATCATAGTTTTAAAAACGCATAAAGAACTGGAATTACCGCGCAACAGCTAAATTGCCGCGTCGCGGGGTATGCTGATGTGGCACGATGCCTGGTACCATGACACGGTATTCTTCACCGTGTCACGGTGCTTTCCTGTGTTTTTTCTCCGGCGCTTATGAATTGGGACGCATTTTTTGACATACTGTACACCGCGACACGGTGTACTATACCGTGCCACAGTGCTTTTCTAGGGTTTTTTTTCTTCGTGGAGCTTCACTTCTAGGGTTCCATGCATCCCCCTATTCATTTCCTCTATAAATACAAACCTGATTTCTCCAGTTTCGGGGCATCAAAAATCATTCTCTCTCTCCTTACACCAAAAATCATTCTCTTCTCCCTCTTTAGCCTAAACACTAGCCTCCTTATTCTTCCATAATACTTCCCCTAAGCACTCTAAGGAGTCCATACGTGACTCGAGGTTCCGTCCTTAAACCAAGGCGTGAAAGGTAGAATTAACTGAGGGTTTGGACCAAATCAACTCTACTTTTAATTTAATTTAATTTCAAATTTGATTTATATTTTTTTATTAAAGTTACTAACAATTTATTCATGATGTAGCAATTTAAAGGAGCGCGCGAAATGTGAGTAATTAATTAATTTAATTACTTATTTTATTTTAATATTGCTAGTATCATGATTAGGTTTATTATTATTTGATTTAACTAACGATATTATGGTTAAATTGCTTCCAATATTAATGTTTATTCTATTGTTATTTATTGATCACCATATTTCATGTTTAAAGGGATATGTAATTGAAAATCACGACTAATAAGATAATTTGGACTCACTTCACTATAAGAATCAAGTACAGGCCAATACGGGCGAATGTGACTCCATGACTCACTTCGTACCATCATCCCCGATCCTCCTTTCGTGGTTCCGAACCATATGGAGTTAGTAATCTCATGGATTATGAATGGAGTGTAACCTTCACGTGTCAATCGTTGTTGCCTTTCGTTGTCCCTTTATCGTGGTTGCCTTTTATGATCCGCGAACGATTTACAGTTCCTTAAAAACTTGTTGGCGGCTCCCTACTTTCCTTGTCCCTAATCGTTGTCCCTAATCGTATATTTCAATTCCCACTTCCTAAGAGTGCCAAGCATATTCACAATATGCTTTAACGTAAGCACACTTTGAACAACGCCTACAATTTAGCGACTCCACTAGGGAGGATTCTTGGTTATTTATCGATTTGAGCGACCGGTGTTCAATTTAGATGAGTGGATGAGACTTGAAAGATTCTTGAATCGTATTCCTGTGATTAAATTGGCATTTTTGCATTTTCATAGACGTTTTAACGTCGTTTTTAGGTTCGCCCGTAGGAAAAATTAAATAACCTGATTGCGAACGGAAAAAAAAACAGTGGCACCAGTCAGATTTCCTGACTGCCGCGTCACGGTATGACTGCCGTGTCACGGTGTAGAATGCCATGACGCGACGTTCTGTATCGTGATACGGTGCTTCCTGCCGTGTCGCGGCAGTCTTGAAATCTTTCCAGTGGCTTTATTTTTTTTTATCACATTCAGCTTCCTTCGATTTTTCCAAAAAAACATGTGTGTTCTACATACGTCTTAGCCCCGAGGAATTTAAGCTCTATCGACCCAAAAATTCTCATGGCAATAAGGGTTCATCCGAGTTATTAAATTCACCCAAACCATGGAGTCAAGTTCGATTTAATCACGAACTTGTGGAGCCGGCCGTTGGCATACACCCTCAAGGGAGGCTGCCTTGCTAACGCGTCCAAACTCTTAACCATGGTACCCTTTTGACATCAAATAAAATTGACCATAGTGGAACATATAACTTGACCTTAGGTTGCGAATTCCGCTTTGCATCATTGTGCCTACGTGCCCTATGTGTGATCGTTTTAATCTTAAGTTTAACAAGTTTTCTTTTTTTATGGTGGTTTATTTTATGACTAACTAATTCCAATGGACCGTACTCACTTAATAATTAGCACAAACACTAAAATAAATAAAAAAAACTAGAGATAACACAAAAATACCAGGAACTGATCACCGCGCCACGGGAGAAATGTCGCGTCACGGCAATCGATGCCGCGTCATGGCAATCAGTGCCGTGTCACGGCAGCTTGTACATCGACACGGTATAGTTCGCCGTGTCACGGTGCCTAGGGAATAAGTCCAGTCAGTTTTTTTTTTTAGTCTTCCGTGCTACTTTGATCCTCGTGTCAATCATTTTGGTTACTATTCACATGTATAGCCATACGATCATACCACGAGTCTTATAATATCACTTAATCACTCACGAGTCTAGTATTAGTCCACACACTTTCTTTATTTTCCGACTCGAGTCGTGCACCAGGTCGTTTATGATCATATACTAGGTTCATGCACCTCTTTTTTCCGTCATAAAAATGAGTGGATCGGAATTTGTCTTACCTATTTTCAAATGTCTATCTTTCCCTCTTCCTTTCTTGATTTCGATCAGTGCGTCAAACCATTAAGTGAATTTATTTTATTTCACAGTACTTGGTCAAGGAGTAGGGGTAGAATAATACGGTTCGATTCATTACCGCGACAATCTCTTAGATCTAAGAGGTGTTCAAAGAAAACTTCGCCATCTCCACATTACTTATCACCTTCAAACTACTTTCAGTTTATTCCAATGGCCACTAAGGAAGATATCGAGAACATCAACAAATCCATCGAGGCACTGTCTGCCATGATACAAACCCTTACCACTAGGGTCATTACCATGGAACAAAATAAGGTCACTGTTGCTACCCTTGACAAATTCAAAGAACATATGAGCAAGATTTCTGAGGATTTCACCTATGTGGAACAACCTCCCACTCCTTTGGATTTGAAGGATAGGCTCCCTGAAAAGTTCTCCACTGCTAATATTCAAAAGTTCAAGCTTACTGACAATCCAATATTCCATTTGAAGGCGTTCTTTGCAACCGTGGCTCTCAAAGGATTGGACGTAACATTCTTCCCTACGGTGTTCCCTCTCTCCTTAGAGAATTCTTGCCAACAATGGTTTTATTCTCTAGATGCTAAGCATACTGCAACTTGGCCAGATGTCACCGACAGTTTCATGAATCGTTACAAGTGTAACATTCAAACTAGAACTTCTGAACGTGAACTCTTCATTCTCAAACAGAAAGACAATGAAGGCTTCACCACTTATCTGAACAGGTGGAGGCAAACGAATGCACTCATCGTAGATCCTCCTAAAGAAAAAGAGATGGTTTGCTTCTTCATCAAAATCTGACTCACAAGTATAGGGAACATCTCAAATTTCTTCCACTAAACACTTTCAAAGCTGTATACAACATTGGCGTCAATATCAGGACGAGGTTGTTGGGTTTCGATGAGTCCGACTCACCGTGAAAATAAAACCTGAGCCCAAGGAATACTCACAATTAATATAACTAAAGACATAAATAACAAGATTAAGGAAAAGACTAAATTACCCTTGAAGCGTGCTTCGCTCGACCACCGGAGCTCTTACTTGAGAATGCCAAGTCTCACAAAGGGCGATGACCTCCGACGGTATCCACCCACAACGCGACCCGACCGATCTACTATTTGAAGGTTAGCCAAGTCCGACCAAAAACACTACCCAAGTAATTAATGAGCTTATAGGTTTTCTCTCAAGTGGAGATGTCTAATTAAGCTCTTACTCAAGTGAACAATCCTAAGGTATGCCTTGGCTATTTATAAGGAGTGCTTCCTTGTGAATTCCTCTCATCTTTCAATGTAGGACTTTTCACAAAAAGATCCCACATGGAAAGAATGTTAAATTCAATTCCTAGTTAAATCAACCAAGGAATAACTAAGTAACAAGTGTCACATGGTTAGATGAGGACCACTTCCTCAATTGTTCCCCAAGGCAACATACATCCATTGTGAGCTAACCATGTGTCACCCAACCTTGAGCCCCAAGATGGGTTCGGTTGGGCCGCCACCTTTCGGCCCGCGTCCATGACCCTTCATCCGGGTCCACGGCCTTTGCCACATGGCGCTGCCAACGTGGTGCTCTGCCACCATGGCACGCTGCCACTTGGTGGCTGCCACATGGCGTGCTGCCAAGTGCGCTGCCACGTGGCGCACTTCTATTTGGTGCGTTTCCCTAGCCATTCGCGCGGCTAGGGTTTTTACTTGTTACTTGAAGCATTCTCCCGTGTCGTCAATTCCTAAATTTTTGCTCCACTTTTAAGATTCGGTTCTGACGCTCTAAGCTCAGAATCCGATGTCTTTGTTCACAATACTCGAATGACTCATTAATTCCTTTCGGATTAATTCATCGTGTCGGATCGTTAGTTTCTTGGGTGTGACCTGAAGGGTTCAGTCAAGATTAAGCTGTAATATTAATTATTCATTAATATTACTGATCGGAAGTGGCCTCCACCTAGGCATTCCGATCACTTGAACTTACTGAATAATTAGCTTTTAAATAGCTCCGAACCCTCTATCGGAATAATACACCTGTTCGAAGGACACCATTCCTTTCAATCTCCCACTTGTCTTTCTGGACAAGTGTGCTTTTAGTGTATAGCCTTTTTCCTATGTCACTTAATGTCTCTTCATGAACTATAAGGTAAGATTATTTGTCATCCTTATTACGTCCAGAAGTGTTTCTCGAAATCCAAGTTTGACTGTCAATAAACAAATGATTTCTAAAATCCATCCGAGCACGGCCATGCATTTTCACAGTCTCGCTCTTCGAGAGGCCTTGTAAACAACAAAGACATGTTCCCTATTGTTAGTAGGGGGACATTCCCAGTCTTGTAATGTTAGCTTCTCCTACTAAGAGGACCTAGCCGTCTGAGTGTTGCCGTTATAATCTCCATGTACGGAAGACGTTTGACTAACATCAAAACGGACTAGTACTCAAACAAGAGAACTCACAATACTCATGGTCGAGGAAAGAGGTTTCGATAGCCATAATGAGAAGTATACTTATGACGATTTTTAAATCTCTTAAAGTATTCTCATATGTCGATCCAGTATGGTTCTAAACCAATACCTGTGCAAATGATTTATGACAATCATGTCCTTGTAGCACGAGAAACGGTGCTATAAATCAAACAACACACTAATCTCAAGTGGTAATTAATCATCCATCATTTAAATGACCTCAATTAGGGATAATTTTCGATTATAATATTCAATGTTTACTTAATAGGTGTTTCTTTATCCAAGGCTGGTCTTGATAACCTATTTTAAATATTTTCAAAATCGAATGGACTCATAATTTAATTCCAAACCACAATTAAATAGTTTTGTGGAATAATTAGTAATAATTCTTATTCCACTATGAAACCTTTCAACGTTTCATCTTATGATAAATGGTTTTCCAAATTCTTTAAGAGTAATACTCTTTATAAAACATTTATAAAAATCACACCCATATTTAATATGCTTGATTTCTTTTGTGCAATTGTGAATGTTGTCGTTCACTTATTGCATAGGTTTAGTTATAATTACTTTGCAAATCTTAGCATCTTCATTATTGATCACTTTCATAATAAGATGATAAAATTTGAGATTGTCATGGATTATTTGTGATTTAGGATTTATTGTCCAAGTGATGGCTCCCACTCGTTTTCATGATCTCAGATCTTCAACTTGACAACCTACAATCATTAACGTTCAACAACGAACTTTCTATTGAACAACTTTCTTATAATTGCCTTTAAGGCAACAATAATATTCTCAACATATATTTCAGTAGACTTCCTAATGGTGCTTTGCTTGGATTTTATTCCAAACGGGTCACAGTGATTTATGATACCCTAGTCACTTGTGAATTGTGATCATGGAAATTTACCTTAAATTCCCGCACATTACACATGGATGCACGTCCATGTTACCATTCTTAAGCCACGACGCATTGTTAGCTTGTTTTTATAAATGGCTTCCTTGTTAAGGATCTGATCCTTGTTAAGGTTTGTGCTTGCAACATCAATTCTCAAACTACATTTGTTTCCATCCCTTTTACTTATCCAAGTACTTTGGATGTTCTTGATCATAACCTAACGGTCCATGACTTAGATTTATTTTGATTGGTACTTTATTGTTCTCATGCTCTAAACATGTAAATTGTGTGATGACTCTATAGCATACACGATGGTTTCAATTGCAGAATTATTCTCAATCTTATTCCATCCATGTGACACTTTAGCTCATTCAGTTTCACTAAGTCTTGCTAAACTGTTTGCTATGTGATACAGTTGAAAGTCTCTACTAGAGTCTTTCTTGTTTGACTTAGTATTTAGCTTAGCTTATACTAAGTTCAAACAGTTACTTAGTTTTATTCATAAGGGTCGAAAGCCTTTCAAAGTCCTTCAATTCATGTTTAACACGATAAATTCCTTTACTCGTTCAAACATTTTATTAAGTCTATACAATAGATCTTAATTCCCAATATGTACTAAGTATCGTCTTTAGCTTGGTCCATTTTCGAAAATACTTTCAAATCTAAGTATTTAGCATTTGATAGTTATTTCACAATAGAGTTCATAAACTTCTTGTTGGACCTTACAAGATTGACTCTTGCTCCCACTAAACTTCTTATACACAAGAATTTCTATGTTTCTCCATAAGTCAATCCTTTTATTAACTTTATGAGAAAACACGTTCCAATTCCTTTATGCAATGCTACCTTCAATCCCATAAAGGATTTCTTGAGCTTGCTTTCAAATCTAGCATTTTTTTAGATTTTCAAAACCCTTAGACTATTTTCATAGTCACTTCCAAAATCCTCTTTTAGGAAGGCGGTTTTGGTATCTATTTTGCAATAATTCATATGTGTAATTTTGCTAGAATAGTTACTTAAAGACTTGAGCATTCCGATTGGTTAATAGGTTTTTATTAAAATCAACTCCGTGAATTTAATTATATCCTTTTCAACCAATCTAGCTATGTATGCATATACATTTCCACATTTGTTAGTTTTCTCCTTGTAAACTTATTTGCGATTGATGGGTCTTTCACCCTTCATGCAAATTAATCAAGTTTTAAACATGATTTTCAAACATGGAGTCTATTTCGGATTTTATGGCCTCTAACCATTATTTGGAATTTGGATTTGTCGTAGCTATCTTACAAGGCATTATTTCCTTACTATCTAATAGTAAATAGTATGCTTGTAAGTCTTAGGTTTATTTCTAACTTAATAGAAATTTATAGGATTCAATCAAAGCCTTTGGTGAATTCTATACCTATACGGGGTAATTGCATCAAACACTGAGTTTCAAGGCGCTTTCAAAGCCCTTTGATTATGTTGATCTTACTCCAACTTTTCAGAAGTTTAGTGAGTAATGAATTCTCACGAAGCCCTTTTAAGGTCTTCCGAGATTCTCAGTTCTAGTTTGTTGCTAATCTCTATGGTCATCGAGTTCATTTTTCTCCCACTTGTCATTTTGGAAATGTGTTACTTTCCATAAAGACACCACTTAGAGAAACAAACATTATGTTCTCAATTAGGTTGTGGAGGTAACGCCCATAGTCTCACTTGAATTCTTACAAAGAGACATGTATATTGTCTTTGGGTAAAAGTTCGTTGTGAAACAAACAGTTAGCTCACACTTGAGCTATCTTAGCCTTTAATGAGTTATTAAGCTCCCATTGAGGCACCTAGCTCTTGCTAAGCCGGTAAGCTCCCACTGAGGCTAAGAGTTTTAGACATATACTTGAAAAGACGTTTAGAAGTTATTTCTATCCATAACTGAATATGGTGTCCTTTCTTAGCTCCGACATTTTGTTTAGTGTAACATTAGTCATTTGTGCAAATCTTTAAGAACTTTATAGGAAGGGATGTGATCCATCATCGTTCGAGTCATTTTCAAATGACATCGAGGTTTCCGTGAAGACACACTATGTTCCTTGTGGAGTTATTTATGAAAATTTCAATTCATAACTTTGTGATGGTCACGCTTGGCTCAAGCAAACATCGTTCGATCTAATCTAGATGTTTTGATATCTTGCCAAGTCGATTCCGTACTTCACTAAACTCTTGAGCTACTCAAGTCAAGTTTGTTCACATTTGATGAATATAGCCACATTCTTTCAAATTCTTTGTGAAACTTTAAAGTAACTAAATCTTCTTTAGCGTTTAGAATCAATTGTATATGCCAAGAACAATAGCTCTTTACTTTGTCGATTTTTAACAAGTAAGACTTGCTTGTCTTAGAACGATTCCGAATCGATCAACTGTCAAGAGCCTATAGCCTTGAGTACGTTCTTGTTAGTGTGACATTGCTAAAGATGTACAAATCATGCCCATGACTTGAACTTTGTGAATCTTCATGTTAGGGAAATGTTTATTTATAATCAACACTAGTAGAAAAACTCAATTTGGCACCGGTTCAAAACCCCCCTAAGGCACCGGTTTTGAACCGTTGACAATTTGGGGGGTGCCATTCATCCAACAAATGCCACCGGTTCAAAACCGGTGGCAATATCTAATATTGGCACCGGTTAACCGATGCTATAATTGATTTTTGGCACCGGTTAACCGGTGCCATAACTATTCCCATTTTTTTTTGTATTAAAGTCAATTGGCACCGGTTAACCAGTGCCATTTCATGTATTTTTTTTTAATTTGCTTTTTTCACTTGACATATAATCAGAGAATTAAAGAGGATTAAATATAAGCAAAACACCATCAAAATCAACCGAGCTTGAAAATGAAATATAATCAGAAATATATTCATCATTAAATTGTTATTTTACAATACAAAAAAATAAAATAAATTACAACATCAAAATCAAAAAAAAATTTACAACATCGAAATCAAAATTCCAAAATCAACACCTTGATTCTTCATCTGCATCAATTAAAACACTGAAATTAATAAAACTCACAATAAACTAAAAAACCTCCATGATTCATGAACGCAAAATAAAAAAAAACCCATAAATCACGAAAAATAAACCCCGAAAATCACGAAAAATAAAATCAACCCAGGAAATAATAATAAAAAAAACCCAAAAATCACGAAAATTAACCCAGAAAATCACGAAAATTTAAATCAACCCAGAAAATAATACTCATAATAAAAAAAACCCAAAAATCCCCAAACATAAACCCAGAAAATAAACCCAGAAATCACGAAAAAAAAACCAAAAACGCATGCATTAACCCAAAATAATCGATTATTTTAACTGAAAATTAACCCAGAAAAATCAAATTGAAATCCGAAAATCGATTTAAATCGATTAATGAAACCCAGAAAAATCGAATTAAAATCCAAAATCAAAGCCAAAAAAACCCCAAAAAACACATGCATGAACCTAGAAAAATCGATTAATTAAACCCAAAATCAAACCCAAAAAAATCAAACCCACCTCGATTAAAGTCGGTGTTGTTCATGGTCTTCAAGGTGGTCTTGGGTGTTGGACTTGGTGGTGGTCTTCGTGGTCGTCTTCGGTGGTGGTCTTCGGTGGTGTTCGTGGAAACGAAAGAGAAGGGGACGAGAATCGAGAAGAACGAAAGAAAAAGAGAAAGAGATAGAGGACAAAAGAGCAGAGAGAGGGGAGACGAGGATGGAGACGTGGTGCCTGGTGGTGGTGAGATGAGGGAGCAAGAGATCTAGAGAGGGAGAGGAGAGAGAAGGATAGAAAGAAGAGGAGATCAGGAGAGAGAAAGGAGGAGGGAGGCCAAGTGTTTTGAGGTAGGGTTTAGGAGTATATAGGTTTTTTTTTAAAAAAGGAAATGCCACCGGTTCGGTTCAAATCGGTGGGTTCCCATCGGTTTGAACCGAACCGGTGGCAAAAGCCTCTCCTAAAAAACCCGCCTATTTTTTCCCATATTTTCCCCACTGGTTTTGAATAACCGGTGGCCTTAAGGCGGTGCCATTCTTCTTTTTTCACCTAGTGCAAGCATTCTTGACTCATGGTTTAGACAACCATGCCATTCAAATAAATTCGCAACTATTGCTCTTTACTTTGAATGTGAGTCTTTCCGTGTGTTAACGGATTGTTTGGTGATTATGGAACATAATAACCATTTATTTGTTCCAGCCTTAACTTAAAAGGTCTTTAAACAAAGCATACGACCTTACAATTGATGTAGCGCTTCTTGCTTTATTCTAAGCTTGTAAGTCAATAACTTAGCTTAACTTTAATAGTTTGAGGTTACTTTCAAAGTGTAACACTCAAGCAGTATCTGATACTTGTAAAGATAATGACTTGCTAAGTTAATTAGAATAGCATGAACTCTTCAGTAGAAATGGAATTTCATTCCTTTTCTTTGTTCCTTGTTTCTTATATTTCTTATTTATACATTATGTCATAACCTTTAAGAACCGTTTATTAGAGGTTTTGACTTTTGTACTTTGTTAGGCATAATTAAGCATCTAGTGCGTCGTATAACAAAGTCCCATCTTTTCCTTTAATTCGTACTTGAATTAATACATCAATGAGTTGTACTCACTAGTGTATAAAGTGAAAAGATATGTTGGTTGTCAACTTTTGACAATTTGAGTTTTCAACTCAATACTTCATGTTTATCAAAACTACCTAGTATTTTGAATACATGATATCTAACCGTCCTTTCGGACTTAGTTATAAAAGTCATTTATGAGAATTGTATTTTAGAAATGCCTTTCTTTGAGAACTACTCTCCAAGATTTCCTTTATTAATCGTTGATAACAATATAATTTGATTTAGGGTTCTACAAATATAACTGCAAAGTATAACCATTTATCAAGAAAATAACATAATAAGTTTGAAATTCAAAAGCATTCATGCAAAATTTCAATCTTATTAAGCGTCTTATCCACGCATTAAATTTGTGGCGAGAATAAGGCGATTCCAAGATCTAAAGAATCAATGAGTGATTAAGCATGCTTTGGCTTGTCTTAACACTCAATATTCTAAGGTAAGCAACTCTTTGCTAATGGCTCCAAGCCACTCTTGGTTAGATAAATCATCGCATCTAATGCTCTCTCAACAACTTATCCACTTTGCCACGGCATGTTAGGACTCCATCACTCACAAAACCAACATGCATACCCGGTATGCCTTACGTATCCTAGGGAAAAATAGTGATGCCTCGCTTTGGTGTAGCCCATCACTACTCTCAATAGGTCGGTAAGTGTTGTTTTGGAATGGCAAAATTTACTCAATATTTTTGGGACCTAGGGTTTCTATGTTGGTTGATTATTTAAGTGAACTTAATTAATCATCGCAACATTCGAAATCCTAAACATGCATCTAATCATATTATTCATATATATAATCATAAATATATATTGAAAACATAAATAAATGATGCATTTGGCAAGTAGCACGACCCTTTGAGTCTTCAAATCTTTAAGGGTCTTCATTTGCAACTTCACTGATTCGTCTTCCAAGAACCTCCGTCTTCAAGACATGACCAAAATAATGCAAATACTAGTATCTATGATTAGAACTAATCTAAATATTAAGGTACACAAATACTCTACGGTTCGCATAACATATTTAGATTTACAAAAATACATGACGGAACGCAGTCCGTATTTTCTATCCTAATCGGGCCCTACTAGTTGCCATTTTATAAAACCTGTGAGAGGATATACATTTCATCCATTCACTATTGGTGAATGGCCCATGCATTTTACAACGATAAACAAGTAACAATACACAAATACGCGTAAACTAGTAACTAACTTAGGTGGTTAATCCGATTAATGCGCCTAATTAAAACTAGTCAAAGTTGTTTAACCGATTATGTAATTAAGCACAATAAGCATAAAATTGAAGCTCCCACTAAATTCTGCATCCAACTTAATTAATCCAATTAAGTAAGCTGGTAAACCCAAAATAAATTTTGCAAATGCCGCTAAAAAACCGAGGCCAAGCCTCCAAAATTAATTAAAATAATTAAAATAAAAAAACATAATTAAATTAATTAGAATAATTAAAACGACAAAAATCGCAAAATTAACATAGCCCTAAAACCAGGACATATGTGCCTAGTATGGGGTCGTGCGCACAACCGTGGCCCATGCCGTCACACCCATAGCCTAAAGTATCGCTTACATGTTATACTCCCTACGAGGCGTGCTTCCGACATGTGGCCATGAAGGCCAAACGGGCTTTCTGCTGTGCGCATCGTGCCACAAGCTAGCAGCACACACGCACACGCACAACCACCATCCGCACCAAACAGCTCGCACCAAGCAGCAGCATACGCAGCCGCAGCATGCTGCTGCCTTGATGCGCACCAGCCACGCGCATGAGTGTGGCGCGCACCATCCCTTGGCAGCCACATGTGGGCTGCTATGCAGCCCGGCTGGCCGAGGGTGGTGTAGCCTTAGTTTGCGTGCCATACTCTCGGGATTAATTCTGAATTTTTGTGTGACTTAATTAATTAATTCCAAATAAATTTTAGAATTAATTTAATGAGAAAAATGAAAATTATAACAAGTCCAACTTAAATAAATTCATCCAAGTGCACAAAACCAAAATTATTTCCAAGAACTATTCTTTAATAAAATTGGTTCAACTTATGCAATACAATGAATAGGGCTATTCTCACTATTAATTTAATTAACTTAAATTAATCATGAGATTTGAAAAAAATAAAAGGGAGTTGGAATTATGAACCCAAAAATTCAAATAAAGATTCCAACTTTAACTTGTGAATCCTTGAAAATTATATCTTCCGATATGAAGATAAATTAAAATTCTATCACAAGATTGAAACTTTCTGATTCCAATCAATTTAATAAATGATTAAATCAAAAAGTTTAACAAAAATTCATGGAATTTAGTAACTCAAAGTTCCAACTAAAACAATTAAAGATTGGATCTTTAGTACTTAGAAGCATCAAATAATAAATTTTTCACACTTAATGTAATGGATTTGCAATTATGTGAAAATTTAACCAATCTTTCAAGAACTAATTACTACAAAGTAACCATGCTTAAAGAGGTCCAAAAATGCAGAAACATTAAGGAAAGAACCAAACACATAATCACCATATATATGCCATTAAGATTTAAGGTTAAAAGATTTAAAAATTTTCGTCTAAAACGAAAAACCCTCGAAAAAAGGCGTTTCTGGTCAGATTTTGGCTTTTTCACAGTCCTAAAAGGACTGAAAACTGCCCAGAACGCTGTTTTCACCCAAAATTCACTATTTTTGGGCGAAAATCTGGGTTCGGGGCCAAAAATCAGATTAAAACGGGATTAAAAAATAATAAAACCGAGGTACTAATCTAATTAGTAACATAAACCAGAAAATTAAAATCATAAAAACCTTGAAAAAAATTTAGTTACAAAAATAAATGAGCAAGGCTCCGATACCGCTGTTGGGTTTCGATGAGTCCGACTCATCGCGGAAAGAAAACCCGAGCCCAAGGAATACTCACAATTAATATAACTAAAGACATAAATAACAAGATTAAGGAAAAGCCTAAATTGCCCTTGAAGCGTGCTTCGCTCGACCATCGGAGCTCTTACTTGAGAAAGCCAAGTCTCACAAAGGGTGATGACCTCCGACGGTATCCACCCACAACGCGACCCGATTGGCCTACTACTTTAAGGTTAGCCAAGTCCGACCAAAAAGACTACACGAGTAATTAATGAGCTTATAGGTTTTCTCTCAAGTGGAGATGCCTAATTGAGCCCTTACTCAAGTGAACAATCCTAAGTTATGCCTTGGCTATTTATAAGAAGTGCTTCCTTGTGAATTCCTCTCATCTTTCAATGTGGGACTTTTCACAAAAAGATCCCACATGGAAATAATGTTAAATTCAATTCCTAGTTAAATAAACCAAGAAATAACTAAGTAACAAGTGTCACATGGTTAGATGAGGACCACTTCCTCACTTGTTCCCCAAGGCAACTCACATCCATTGTGAGCTAACCATGTGGCACCCAACCTTGAGCCCCAAGATGGGTTCAGTTGGGCCGCCACCTTTCGGCCCACGTCCATGACCCGTCACCCGGGTTCGCGGCCCTTGCCACATGACGCTACCAACGTGGCGCGCTGTCAACGTGGTGCGTTGCCACGTGGTGCGCTGCCACCGTGGCACGCTACCACATGGCGCGCTACCACATGTGCTACCATGTGTGCTGCCACGTGGCGCACTTCTATTTAGCGCGCTTCCCTAGCCTTTCGCGCAGCTAGGGTTTTTACTTGTTGCTTGAAGCATTCTCTCGTCTCGCCAATTCCTAAATTTTGGCTCGACTTTTAAGATTTGGTTCTGAGCTCTAAGCTCGGAATCCGATGTCTTTGTTCACAATACTCGAGTGACTCATTAATTCCTTTTGGATTAATTCGTCGTGTCGGATCGTTAGTTGCTTGGGTGTGACCCGAAGGGTTCAGTCAAGATTAAGCTGTAATGTTAATTATTCATTAATATTACTGATTGGAAGCGGCCTCCACCTAGGCATTCCGATCACTTGAACTTACTGAATAATTAGCTTTCAAATAGCTCCGAACCCTCTATCGGAATAATACACTTGTTCGAAGGACATCATTCCTTTAAGAGCTAATAAAGACTGCCGGTAGTAACAATAATAACACTTGGAAAAACAAGAAGAACGACCTTCCTTCTTCTTCGTCTTCTAAGCACGAAAATACTGCCAACAATGTATGTCAGGTTGATCTCAATGAAGTGTTAGCTCTTGATGCTCCACTGCCCAAGAAAAGGAGAACTTACACTCCTTTAGGAATGACTTATGATGCGGCCTTTGATCGGCTATACGGTCAAGGATTGATCACACCTATTGAGCCATTTCCAAAGCCAAAACTTGAAGAAAAGAGCGTCAAGTGGAATCTCAATGCCCACTGCAAGTTCCATCAAGGAAAGGGCCACACTACCGAGCAATGTAGGAATTTTAAGGACGTTATTGAAGATCTTTTTGATGCCAACAAAGTTCCTGTCCCTCCAGGCGGCAAGAAATGATAAGCAGCAATGAAGACAGGCGCACGTCGAGCTCTCCGTGTAGGATTTCATGATCTTTTTTTTCATTTCCTTTTCCCCCTTTCAAGTCTAGCTTAAATTTCCCTTTCTGAGTTTTTATTCACCTTTATTCCATTAATAAAATGAGCATATATCTCGATCATAGCATTTTTCATTTAGTAAAAAAATAAGTAAAAAAAAAAATCAATTCCCGAACTAAACACAAGGTACATAAATGATTTGAGGCACCTTTGCAACCCTTTATTCTCATTAACCATTCAAACATACATTCCATTTATTCATCAACCACTTTGAGCCTTGTCTAACGATTGGCCTTATTTATTCAACCCACATTCACCTAACCCTGGGATGGGAAGGTGTGTATTTTGTATAACATTCAAAAGCAAGTAAAAAAAAAGCAGCAAAGCTACAATAAAACAGTGTCTAAGGGCAAGTGTTCCAGTGTCTAAGGGCAAGTGTTCCAATGTCTTTGATATGAACACGTTTCAAATTGCGTCTCTTATCGAGTGCTTGGTACCGTGCCTGAGAAACATGAATGCTTAGTGATTGATGGACTGCATGATTTGAGATTGCCCACATTGATTCAAAAGAATGAAAAAAAAAATTCAAAGCAAAAAAAAATGTTGAAAATAAACTTGCAAAATTCAAAATTTTCAAATTCACAATTACACATCTTGGGGATTCTCTCGGGTCTTGAGCCTTTTACCCTTTTCTTCTTTAAACTATCAATTTACCACATTACAACCCTTGAAAGACCTCTTTGAGGAGTACATACACTTGTGTAAAGTTCGGTTAGAGCTACGTTTGGTCTGATTCCTGACGGATACGTAGGCAACCTCTCATCGAGGTGCGGCTACATTCATCCTCACATTCATATTCATATCCACACATGATCGAGTCACTTTCGATGCTTATCCCTACCCATATAGAGCTAGAATTGGGGGATTGAACCCACATCACTTAGATCACCTAGCCTAAAGAGTCACCGTCTCGACTCTTCTCACATATATTTCCATCACCACAGCCTTTGCAGCCAGCCTTAGTATCACATTCACACACTTCTTTCACACATACATAGCCATATCATCTTTCCCTTAGGAACCCTTTATCATGAAATCTTGTTTCCCTACCACGCTTGCTTCATCATCTTTCAAGACAACATTCATTAAAAGAAACATTGTATACTTGCTTAGCTTCCTGACCTGAGCAATGTTCATTGTTTCACACATCGCATAATGTGCTTTGCAACATTTATATATCAATGATTTGTAATCATACAAAGTATACGTGCTTAGCTTTCAGACCTAAGTGACGTTCAAGATCGTTTCTTTACACCACTTATGATGCTTAGCTCCATGATCTAAGTTCATTCATCTATCGTGTCACATGATGTAATTGTCCTTTGCCTCATGGCCTAGGAACATGCATCATACATACATTATCTTCAAGAAAAGCAATTCAATTTGACAAATATTCATGCGATTTACCTTGCTTTTCTCTATTTGCTCGACAAGGAAGTTTAAAACTTCTTCCCTTCTTCATGTCCTTTCTTTTGGGGAAGTTCAAAAACTTTTTCGAAATTTTTCATCAAGGGAAGTTCAAAAACAAAACTTCATTTTTCACATCTTTCTTTTTCGGGAGAAATTCGGTACCCTCCACTCATCTCATGACAAAAATGAGTGAAAATTTTTGCTTTTGCATTTTCGGTTGCTTGTGTTTGTACACACACACAAACTATATACACACAATCACAAGTCATACACATGTCATGTCATGTCAAGTCAAGCTTAGTAAAGTTAGTTGGTCAAGTCAATCACAGTATTGTAGGGAATAATTCAAGCATCCCACACTTGAGCCCCACTGTGATCATACATTTAAACATGGTGGTGTCCAAAGGGAAAGAAGCTAGAGCAAAACAGTCGCCAACAAGTTTTAGGAACTTGTAAACCGTTCACAGGGTGAAGGTTACACCCCTTCACAATCCATGAGATCGCTAACTCCATAGTGGTCTGGAACCATGACTGGATATTCGGGGATGTAGGTACAAATCCAACCTAAAAGAGATTAAGCTTGCCCAAAAAATAGGCCTCTACTTTATTCTTCTCATATTCATGTGCACTTTCTGATTAACATATATTCATTATATTAATCCTAAACCTGTTTAATCTATGTTGGTTGAACATTAATGCACAAACAAATCTATTATTGATAACCACTTGAATTAAAATCACACTCGCATAAACAAAATTATTAATTATCTTATTAAGCGTGATTTCAAGTACAAATTCCCTTTAAAGAGAGGGCATGATCAAGCAATAACAATAATATCAAGCAACATAATAACAACAGTCATCATAATAACAATCTCAACAAAGCATAATAATATTAGCAAGATCCTAGGCATGATACTAACAAGATTAATAACAAATCCTAGCATGTCACTAAATATTAAAAATGAAAGCTTTAACTCTAACATGATACTAACATGATAGAAGAAATAGGAAGCAACCTAATCATGATACTAGAAAGCAATAAAAGACATCCCAACATGCTACTAGGAATCAAAATAATCTAAGCATGCTTTCTAAAGATATAGAGAAATAAAATTACTCACTTTGTTGCCTCTTACCTCTTTCTATCAAAACAATACACACGTTAGTAATTTCAAGGAAAATATTAATTCAAACAATTAATTTAAATAATTGAAATAGGGGTTTGGGACCAAACCCTCAGAAATTATCAACCTTTCACGTCTAGGGCGAAGGCAACTTCGAGCTTGGTTAGGTGTGTCTAAGACTCGTGAATGCGGTATTGTATTCTGAAAAGGGAAGGCTTAGAAAGAAGGAGAAAGAATAAGCTTCTAGCTTTGAGAGAGAAGATAATTAGAATTAGATGATTGTTGACCATTGAAACGAGGAAATAACACCCCTATTTATAGAGAAAATATCCGGAACATTTAGAAAAGAGTCAGAATTTAACTTGAAGTAAAACAGCCCCTATCACGATGCGATAGAGCTATCGCGCCGCGATAGACTCCTCGCAGCACGATAGTGCGGCTACGATAAAACAGCTGTACGGAGTCCTTCCCCTAATATAATTAGACGATTATACTCCGTGTTTATCATTAATTTAAGATTAGTTTATCATTAAAATATTTGTTTTATTCCAAATTAAAATCATTATCTTTTCTAAATAAAATATAATAGTATAATTATTAATCCTAATTCCATTGAAACTTAAACTAACCTTCTGGATTATTCTAGAAGATTAAAGTGATTCCTAATAACTTTAGAAATAATAATTAATGGGCCCTCCACTTGATCATTGGGCCATATAAAATCATTTTGGGCCCAATTTAGTATTTTGGCCATAACTTCCTCATTATTCATCGAAATTAGGCTTATAATATATCGTTGGAAAGCTCTTTTCAAGCCCTATCCAACTTCACTATTATTGAACCCGTATTATGGACCAAAATAAATAGGACTGGAAATTTTCCATAAATAAGGTACGAAAGGAAGTATTTTCGAAAATAGAAAGAAGCATTTTTATTAAAACGAGTGCATCACGAGACTCTTCCACATTTCACCTCGTTCGATAATCAATGACGTGAAAGACATTCATCACTGGGTTCAGCTTTTGGGAGACACAAGCAGGTGTCTACAGAAGGCCCCACTTTGACTAAGTTTGGAGAAACTCAAGTTTTGAAAACAAAAGTCAAAGTAGCGATAGGGACGGAGAATGATTCAGAACGTTCTGCGATCCTAAATCATTCTTGTAACGCCGATACCTGCAAACTAGCATTAGTTTAAACAGATAAAAGGGTTAAGAAACGTGTATCTTGCACCGTCGAGCACACGTCTCTGGAGTAACCAATTTTATTGCTGCATTTGTGACGACCTTCCTCAAGCCAGGGGAATATCGCCAAAGACCGCTCTGCTTGTAGCTGTCTTCACTTTTTGTTGTGACAGTCCTCCGTAAGCTAGGGAACACCGTCGAAGATTGCTCCGCTTGTAGCGATCTTCTGTTGTTTTGTGACCATCTTCTGCAAGCTAGGGAACATAGTCGAAGATAACTCTGCTTGTAGCCATCTCCCATTTTTATGACAACCTTCCACATCCTAGGGAACACCGTCGAAGGTGACTCTGCTTGTAGTCATCTTCAGTTGTTTTTCACAACCCTCCACATCCTAGGGAACGTCGTCGAAGACCATTCTGCTTGTAACGATCCTCAGTTTTGTTTTTGTGACAATCTTCCACATCCTAGAGAACATTGTCAAAGATCTGTTGCTACATCACGAGCTATTTTCTTGAATCAAGGTGATAATCTTCACAATCATAGCGAATGTCGTCGAAGACCGTCTCATGACAAACCATTATTCTCAAATCTGGGTGACGACTTCCATAATCATAGCGAACGTCATCGAAGAATGCTCATCTCGTGCCATCTTCTCGATTTTGGGTGACAACTTCCACAATCTTAGCGAAAACCGTCGAAGATTGCCTATCTCGTGCTATCTTCTCAATTCTGGGTGACAACTTCCACAATCTTAGAGAAAGCTATCAAAGATCGCCCATCTCGTGTCATCTTCTCAAATAAAATGATAACCTCCTCAATCATGGCGAAAGCTATCGAAGACCCCTTCATCTCGAACTGCCCTTCTCAAATCGAAGCGAGAGACCCTTTAATCTTAGAGCCTCCTGTCGAAGGCTTCTTTATCTTGAGCCTTCAAATTCTTCTTGTCTTTACCCCTAAAAGTAATTGACCTTTCCATCTTTGAAAAATTCATCTTAAGAACCATATCTAAGATTCTTAAAGTCTTCAAATTGATTTGTAGAAATCTTCCATCCTAGGAATTCTTTGTGATTATAATCAATCATTACTCAAGTGTTCTTAATCATTTTTCAAATCTGCTTCATTTGATCGTCATCAGGTCGATCATCAATCAAGTTGTAATCGAGCTGACTATTAATCAAAAGTGTTCATTCAATATGTAATCAAAGTATGATCGTCATCAGGCCGATCAATCAAGACTGTAATCGAGCCGATTACCAATCAAATATCTATCAATTTTTCAAAAAGATCGAATGCTCATCAAGAGACTCAAATTGATTAGTCACGGACCAACCAATCCAAGTGGTGAGACCATCGCAAGCAAAATCAGAGTCATCGCGCAGCGACAGGTCTATCGCGCTGCGTCATAGTGTATCGTGCTACGTCAGGGACCATCATGCTGTGTTGTTTATGCTACAATGTGCTTGAATCAAAGTTAGAGCTTTTTTCTTCTCGTTTAGCTTTGGACTTAGCATACCTGCATCTATATTTTGGAATATAGAACTTTGCTCATATTTTTCTTAGGGTTGACGTAAGGCTTAGCGCTATTCAACTCATAGTGTGACTTAATGTGCTTTGACACGTGTGTGTAGACTCAACTCTATGAGATACGACATGACTCAACTCACGTGTGCATTGTGTGTTGCAATGTGCTTCACTCAAAATGCAGAAAAGCAAAAATTTTCCGTCATTTTTGTGGAGGGTACCGACTTTCTCCAGAAAAAGAAAGACTCGAAAAGGAAGAAGTGAAGTGTTTGAGGGTGCATGTTGAATGAGCTTAGCCAAATGTATGCGTTGACGTTGTATCTCATAGTGCAAGGATTGTAGCATGATTTGACAAAAGTGAGTGAAAGTGGCATGTTTTGACACTTGTGTAAGACCATGGGACTATGTGCCTAGACTCAATTAAGGACTAAATAAAACTTTATCTGTTAACAAACTAATTAATAACACTCAGCATAAGGACTCAAACAGAAAACTGAACCATCGCTGAAGCAACGAAACTGTCGCGATACGCCAGGGCCATCGCGGCGCGATAATGTTATCGCGTCACGATGGACACTTTCGTGTCGCGCCACAGGTCAAACCTTCGCGTCATTACTGAAACGTCAGTCTGGCCGTGTTTCCAGTGTTCTACCTTAAAAGGACAAGCCTATAGTCGCACTAAGTCAAGTTTAGTCAATTTATTAGGCTTTAATATTAATTAATTAAGAAAAGTCCTATATAGTCATTAATTAGTTTATTTAGACTTATACACAAGTCAAACAAACGGTTAGTGTAAACACATATAGATTATGCACAAGCAAGAATGCACAAATAGTCAAGTAAGCACAATATGATGCAATGAGTTTGCAACCTAACCATGGCTCTAGTTCTCTAAAGTTCAAGGATAAGGGTTAGTCAAATAGGGTTCATGGTTATGAGTCCAGGTGCATCACGCGAAAGCCTTACCTTTAGAAGGGTTGGCGCATATGGATGGGACCCCACAAGTTAAACTTGTTTCCATGGTTTGGTGAATTCACAAACTCAGATGTACCCTTTGTTTCAATGAGCGTTCGATTGGGTAGATGGAGCGTGAATTCCTAGAGGGTTATGGCCATATGTAGAACACATATGGGTTCAGAAAAGAGGGAAAAACTCAATCAGGAAGTAAAATCGAGCAAACAGTACTAAAATTGGTCAAAGCAAGAACGCAGATTTCTGGCTCTGTATTGGAAGAACTTGGCGCGAGACAACAGGGACCATCGCAAGACGATAGCCCTATCGCTCCGTGATATTGCTATCGCATTGCAACAAAGCCATCGCACTGCGATGGGCACTACTTTCTCAGCGCCAGTTCCTACATGCCTCAGTAGCTCCCTGTATTCTTAGAATTTTCCAGTTTTCGCAGCATTTTTTCGATTCTAGTTGTGAAAGATATTTCCCAAATTTCTTACGTGTAAAAAAGCCTACGTTTTTTATGCATTATGGATGGTCTATCCAATGCGGACCTTTTTATGGTTATGCCAATAATGTCAATCAAAATTATGCACATGAATACTTAGAACTTTTCGAGTCTCATCCACTCATTCTAAATTATTGCCAAAATAAAATTAGGAATTAAAATAGAAATCCTCCCCAGTAGAGTCGCCAAAAACTGTAGGGAATAATTCAAGCATCCCACACTTGAGCCCCACTGTGATCATACACTTCAGCATGGTGGCGTCCAAAGGGAAGGAAGCTAGAGCAAAAGAGTCGCCAACAATTTTTAGGAACTTGTAAACCATTCACAGGGTGAAGGTTACACCCCTTCACGATCCATGAGATCGCTAACTCCATAGTGGTCTAGAACCATGACTAGATATTCGGGAATGAAGGTACAAATCCAACCTAAAAATGTCTCCCCAAAACCAAACCCGATGATGAACAACCTTTCACCGACATTATTGGTTGGGTTGATTATTTAATCTTTGGAGTGCTTAAATCCATATTCAATCCCAATACATTTCATAAACCAACCCAATTCCTAGCCCATTTTGCTAAACAATGACTTACTTTCCACTTTTCGTGTCCACATCAAAAACCCGAGAGAAACTAATTTTGTGGCCCTATAATTTTGATAAAAATATTATTTGGTTGGATAGGCCTTGAAATAAGCTTTCCAACGGTATATCATAAGCCCAATTTCGATTTAAAACGAAGAAGATATGAGCAAAATACTAAACTCGGCCCAAAACTGACACCCTTTCTCTAAATCGGTCATATCATAAAATCTAAAAATTATTTTGACCTTATTCTAATTGGGTTGGAAAGTAGACTTGATAATATTTTCAATGATATATCATATGCCTTATTCCGAGTTGCGGATCAAAATTTATCATAGTTTTAAAAAAGCGTAAAAAACTGGAATTACCGTGCAACAGCTAAATTACCGCGTCGCGGGGTATGCTGATGTGGCACGGTGCCCAGCTCCGTGTCACGGTGCTTTTCTAGGGTTTTTTCTTCGCGGAGCTTCACTTCTAGGGTTTCGTGCATCCCCCTGTTCATTTCCTCTATAAATACAAACCTGATTTCTCCAGTTTCGGGGCACCAAAAATCATTCTCTCTCTCCTTACACCAAAAATCATTCTCTTCTTCCTCTTTAGCCTAAACACTAGCCTCCTTATTCTTCCATAATACTTCCTCTAAGCACCCCAAGGAGTCCATACTTGACCCGAGGTTCTGTCCTTAAACCAAGGCGTGAAAGGTAGAATTAATTGAGGGTTTGGACCAATTAACTCTACTTTTAATTTAATTTAATTTAAATTTGATTTATATTTTTTATTGAAATTACTAAAAATTTATTCATGATGTAGCAATTTAAAGGAGCGCTAGAAATGTGAGTAATTAATTAATTTAATTACTTATTTTATTTTAATATTGCTAGTATCATGATTAGGTTTATTATTATTTAATTTGACTAACGATATTATGGTTAAATTGCTTCCAATATTAATGTTTATTCTATTGTTATTTATTGATCACCATACTGCATAACTAAAGGGAATGTGTAATTGAAAATCACGACTAATAAGATAATTTGGACAACTGGTTTAGGTTCCTTTTTAATCTTGTTACTTAATCGAGGTGATCACAATATTTTAGAATTATATGTGTGCATTAATGTTCAACTAATTTAGCATAATACTGGTATGGAGCGAATTGAATATTTTGTTTGTATGCCTTTGAGATCGCAGGACATACTTTTCACTATAAGAATCGAGTAAAGGCCAATACGTGCGAATGTGACTCCATGACTCACTTCGTACCATCATCCCCGATCCTCCATTTGTGGTTTCGAACCATTTGGAGTTAGTAATCTCATGGATTATGAATGGGGTATAACCTTCACGGGTCAATCGTTGTTGCCTTTCGTTGTCCCTTTATTGTGGTTGCCTTTTATGATCCGTGGATGGTTTATAAGTTCCTAAAAAACTTGTTAGAGGCTTCCTACTTTCCTTGTCCCTAATCGTTGTCCCTAATCGTATATGTCAATTCCCACTTCCTAAGAGTGCCAAGCATATTCACACATGCTTTGTAGGTGCACTTCAAACGACGCCTACACCTAAGCATCTCTATAAATTTGACGAATTGTTCATCTAGTTTGTGCCTATTGAACTTTTGGGGGTATGGGAGCTTGGGTTTGATAACTTCTCTTACTTTCTCTTTTTCTTTTTCAATTGGTTTTTCACCTACATCCTTAGTCAAAGAGCTTTTTCCTTCCTCATCCTCAACCAAAACTTCCTTAGGACTCTCCTTAGCCTCACTCTTCTTAGGCTCTACATTCTCAAGAATCCTACCATTCCTTGTCACTATGGCATTAATTGGTCTCTTGGGATCTAAACCTTGAGATGGTAGAGAAGAAGGGCTAGCATGCTCTTTCAAAACATTTGCCAATTGAGAAATTTGATTCTCCAACATCTTACTATGAGCCATCATGTCATTAAACTTCTTATCACTAGATGACATGTAAGTGTTCAACACCTTAATTTGATTTTCAATGACATCCTCCAAACTACCTCTAGAATAAGATGATTGGGCATAAGAGCCATCATTTTGAACTTGAGCCTTTGGAGTGAAACCGGGTGGGGGACCCTTTTGATTGTTGTTTTGAAAATTGCCCCGATTTTGGTTACTCCAATTGCCCCGACCTTGATTTTGGCCGTTTTGGTTATGATTACCATAATTTTGATTATGGTTCTCATTTCCTTGGCCTTGGTTTTGACCACCATAACCTTGGTGGTTATAGTTGCCTCGGAAACCTTGGTTTCTATAACCCCCATTGTGGTCATAATTATCAAAATTCCCATTATGATAGTTCCTATTCCCATTATTTCTTTGATTATCAAATCTAGGTGCAACATTGTTATTAGACACATAGTTCACATGTTCATTCTCATTGCCAACATAATCATCATATCCATCAAAAGATGCATTAGGACAATTTGAAGCATAATGATCATATGAATCACACAAATCACAAAACATATAGCCACTAGACATGTTGCTAGAAGAGGGAAGGGAATTTGAGTTAAGAAATGTACCCTCCCCTTATTTTGGGGGGGAATAATTGGTGCTTGTGATGAAGCACTTTCAAGTTTGGCTTTGATAGAGGTCATTTCCTTCCCTAATTCCGATATTTGTGAGGACAAGTTGTTGATGGCATAGATATGATCGACCGAGTACACCGAAGTACCACTTTTGCTTGTTGTTTCACGCTCATCATCTTTCCAATCCATATAATGCCTCACTACATCTTCAATGACGTCCACCACTTCCTCCTCCGTCTTATTCATTATTGGTCCTCCGGCTCCCGCATCAAGGCAAGATTTTCCTCGAGGGCTTAGACCTCCATAGAAGATTTGGATGATTTGATAGGTAGGAATCCCATGGTGTGGACACTCTCTTTGGTATTCCTTGTACCTCTCCCATGCCTCATAAAGACTTTCATTTGTCTTTTGCTTGAAGATTTGAATGAGAGCCCTTGCTTCAGCCGTCTTCTTTTGTGGGTAGAACCGAGATAAAAACTCTTTAGTCACTTCATCCCATGTCCTCAAGGAGTTTTATTTCACCTCCTTGTCCAACCACTCCAATGCACGTCCAATGAGAGAAAAAGGGAAAAGTTTAAGGCGAATAAACTCTTGAGAAACCCCACTCACTTTGATAGTGTTACAATACTTCTCGAATTCCTTAAGATGGTTTAGGGGACTCTCATGCTTTGCACCACTATATTGACACCTCTATATCAAGGTAATCATGGCCGGTCTAATCTCAAAGTCATTTGCTGGTGTCGTAGGTAGAGCAATCCCACTCTCATACCTATAGGCTCCTGAGACTCCCAACTCCTTTAGTGCCACTCTTTGGTTATCTCCCATGATGCCTTGCTCTTCTTCTTTCCTAGGAGAACGTCTAGCAACTCTCAACTTTGTAATTGTCCTTTGAATTTCAGGATCGAAAGGTAATGAAGAACAAACACAAGATCTACGCATACAATCTCAAAGAAAAGGTTAGTAGCACGGCTACAAATGTAGCCTAAAAGAAAGAAAATCTTTTTGTATTTTCAAGTAAGATGGGATAGACTCAATCAACAATAGCAAATAACCTTGCTAGTCCCCGGCAATGACGCCATTTTTTACGCGAGGAAAACCTAGGTCGTTGAGTTCCAAGTATCCCCCGATGAAAACCAAATTTATAACCAAACCTAACCCTAATTATAGGGGTAAGTCCAGGTCGAACCCAAGGGAATGAGGCATAAGCTAAAGTCTCAAGTTAAGCTATCCCGAAGTCTAGGTAAGGGGTCTAAACAAACTAAACAACGCTACTAAATGAATACAAGAACGATATTAAGGATGCTAGGGAATTAGGATCCACATGCACTCACGACAATCATACTAATTAAGCAAGAATTCAACCAATCGAACAATGTGAGGGAAAGTAGCAAACGCAATCAAAATCACTTAAAGAGCTATTTCCAAAGGTCAAGCTAGATGTCTCTACAAATGACTTCAAAGGAAATTCGCAAAACAAGATCAATTGATAATAATAGCTTCCAAATCAATTTTCGTATCAATGAAAACTATTATACAATCTAGCTTGGTAGTTAAGGTTGATCACTCCTCAAGACATCAAACACATGCACAAATTTCACGAACCAATTTAATCACAAAGTTGATCAATCAAAATCCCCCAATTAGCCATGAATTATCACTCATACATGCTTCACCATACCCCTAACAAGCAATCTACTCACTACACATTGTAAAATTGAATAGCAAAACTAAAATAATCACCAATTTCATCATCAACATTGTATTCAAAATATATTCAAGCTATAAAAAATCAAATCAAACAAACAACAAGTAATTCAATCAAATATCAAGAATCAAAAACTAAAATTGCATTAAAGAGTAAAGAATTCTTACAAAACTTTGATCAAAATCAAAGAGGAAGAAGATTGAAAGTAGCATTCATCAAAATCACCAAGTTTCTCTCTCTAGAATCTAACAACAAAAGTTTCCTTAAATTAAGCTTCTCTCTCTAAAAATGAAATCTAATACAATTCTAATCTAATTCTCTCTCTAGAAATGAAGAAATTTTATATATAGTAAATCTAACAAAGGAGGAGTTAGTTAAATGTCTAAAAAGAACCCCAATAGGCGCGCCCTCTCCTCTACATGCGCGGCCACAATGAAATGGGTACGGAACAAGGGGAGAAGGGTTGCGCGGCCGCTCCTCTCTCTTGCGCGGCTGCGCCGCCCTCGTGCGTGCCCGCGCCTGGGAGCAGGGAACCTCCTTCTCGTGCGTCCGTTGATGTTTCCGTGCGCTCTACTTGATGCATGTTGGGGGTGGCAGTTTCCAAAGGTCCACACGGTGGATTCAACACTGATTTTAATGCCCACGCAACTTGAGAGCATGGCCTTGAAGACTTGGTTTTTGCACTCCTTCACATTTGAGCTTCAAAGGGAGGGACCGGCTTGCATCTTAAGCCTTGCAAATCCCGAGAAAAGGTCATTTAGCTCTTTATACATCACCAATCTCCTGAAATCAAAGAAAAGCAAACAAATAAAAGAGAAAAAGAAAAATAAACCTAAGAAATGCAAGAAAATGGGAAGAACAAAGAAGAAAGCACAAACTAGGGAAAAAGTCATATAAAACTAAAGAAAAAGGGATAAAAGAGCTACAAAAATGATTGAAATTCATCCTAAAAGATGCTAGATGAGTGCCATAAATGACACTCATCAGCTGGGTTAGTGAGAAAAAATTGGGAGGAGTCTCGTGATAATGATGTGTTCATGGATGATGACAATCCGGCCTACAACGAAGAAACGAATTGTGATAGTGCAAAAAGAACATAATCAGGCTATGCAACAAAATACTGTTGATGAAGATGTGGCGGGCCCTACTAATAGGGCTCTCGGTGAATTATGTTGAATATTTTATCTTGGAACTACAAGGCTTTGGGGAGTCTCCAAGCAGTCAACGTTGTAAAACGTGTTATTTTCACAGAAAATCCGTTGATGATTTTTTTGTAAGAAACAAATTTGAGTGCCATTGAGATGGAACAAATTATAAAAAAAAATTAAAAAAAAATAAAGCTTGAGTATGAGAATATGTTCGCAGTGGGTTGTGAAGGAACTGGCAAAAAAGTAGTTGTGGGGTTGCTTTGTTGTGGAAGACGGGGTGGGATGTGAGTATCAAATCTTACTCTCTTAACCACATTGACACTTGGGTTGAATGTTTAGCTCAAGAATTGTGGCGCTTCACTGATTTTTATGGCTTCCCTGATGATGAAGATAAACACAAAATTGGGGCTTTGATTAAGTCTTTGTATGAGGACAATAGCATACTTGGCCTTGGCTAGTGGGAGGTGATTTAAAACTTATGTTGTTGATATGTGCAAGCTTGAAGACTTAGGATTTACAAGCCATCGTTACACTTAGAATAACAACCGAGGTGGGGTGTACAATATTCAGGAAAGACTTGACATAGTTCTTGCTACATCCGAATGAAAAGAGATGTTTATAGGCTCTTTTTTTACTCATCTTGAAAAACACGAATCCAACCACTTATCCATATTGTTGTGTGTGAAATCAAGAATTGAAAGAAAAGAAAAAAAAAAAAAGAAAGTTGTACAGGTTCGGGGAAATGTGGTTGAGGGAGGAATCGTGTATGGATATCATTCATAAGGCGTGGGAAAAGGAGGGAACATCTCTGCTAACATCATGAAAACGGCTAGTAACGTTAATAATTAGAACAAACCCACGTTTGGAAATTTTGCTAAAGAATTGAGATAATGCAAGCAAGAGATGAGTAGACTTATGCAGGAACCGCAATATGTGGAAACTATCTTGAAAATGCGGGCCATTGATAAGAGGATGGATGAGCTTGAGGAGAGAGAAGAGCTTTATTAAAAGCAAAGGAGTACGCAAGATTGGTTTTAAAATGGTGATAAAAACTCCAGCTTCTTTCATCCTAAAGAGAAACAAAGGCGTGAACGAAATAACATTGATGCTATTCAAGACAAAGCCAGGAATGTATATGATGATGAGGCCGAAATTTCTGAGATGTTTGCTGCCCATTTTGAGAATCTGTTCTGCACTTCTAACAATGTCGATCCGGACCCGATTATTGAGAAAGTCAAGCCAATGTCATCCGAAGAAATGATCAAATCTCTTGTTGCTCCTTATCATGGTGATGAAGTCTTAGAGGCCCTTTCTCAAATGCACCCAACAAAAGCCCTAGGCCCGGGTGGTATGTGTACTCTCTTTTATCAGACATACTAGAATGTGGTTAGAAATGATGTGATTTATAAAGTTCTTAATATTTTGAATAATGGTGGTGAAATCGAGTCCTTAAATTAGACTTACATTGCTCTTATCCCCCCAAAAAAATTATGTGAGTCTCATGTTGATTTGAGGCTAATTAGTCTCTATAATGTTCTTTATAAAATTGTGTCAAAAATTCTCGCAAATATGATGAAAAGAGTTCTCCCTGTAGTACTTCATGATTCGCAGAGTGGTTTTATTTGGGGGAGATTAATTACTAACAACATTCTTTTGGCCTATGAGTGTTTTCACTATTTGCGAAAAAAAGAAGGGAAAATGTGTGCATTTGGAATTAAAATTGGATGAGTAAAGCCTACGATAGAGTTGAATGGTGTTTTCTTGAGAAAATTATGTTGAAACTTGGTTTCTTGGGTTTATTTGTGAACAATGTTATGGAATGTGTAAGTATGGCTACCTTTTCTATTCTTGTTAATGGGAAACCTTCAAGGCATTTTGTTCCGTCAAGAGGCTTGAGACAGGGAGACCCTTTATCTCCCTTTCTCTTTACTTTGTGTGCGGAGGGGTTGTCAACCATGTTATAAGATGCCAAAGAAAATAAGAATATTCATGGGGTGAAGGTGGGACAAAAAAAAACAAAAGCAGAACCGATATCTCACTTATTTTTTTATAGATGATATAGCCTCTTTTTGTTAGAGAAAATGATGATGAAGTTGAGAATATGCTTGATATCCTCTCTATTTATGAAACTGCTTCCGGTCAAAATTGAATATGGAAAAATCCAAAGTGTCCTTTAGCCAAAATGTGGATCCCAAAAAGAAAAATATGCTTCATATGAAGTTAAATTTTAAGGCCGTCTACGGACATGGAAAATATCTTGGTCTTCCGACTTACATTGGGAGCTCTAAGAAAAGGGTTTTTCAATCTATCCAAGATAGAGTTTGGAAGGAGTAAGGATTTTTTCTCAAGTGGGAAAGGAAATTCTTATCAAGTTTGTGGCACAAGCAATCCCTGTGTATGCGATGCAATGCTTTTACATCTTTAGTGCATACTAAATGAGAATGAGGTTATGAAGGAATTTTTTTGGGGGCAAAAAAAGGATGAGAGAAGGGTAGGTTGGGGCTTGGCACAAGTTGCAAAATTCTAAAAAAAGGAGGAGTTGGTATGTACTCTATATAGGACTTACACACTTTCAATAAGTCTCTTTTGGAAAAACAGGCGTGGAGAATGTTGTCAAATACCAATTCTCTAATTGTTATAATGCTGAAAGCTAAGTAGACCCCAAATACTTCTTTCATGGAAGCCAAAGTTAACTCCAATGCTAGCTTCACTTGGAGATCGATATGTTCAGCGAGAGAAGTTCTTAGCAATGGAGCGTTTAAAGTGGTGGGGAAGAGTCATTCTATTTACATATGGAATAATCCTTGGATACCTTCCTTACCCAATTTTAAACCTCTTCCAAGAGCCACTGTCAATGGGAATGAGCTTACTTTTGTGAATGAGCTTTTATAGGAGGATAGATGGAACATGGAGCTACTAAATTCAATGTTCTCTTACTAGGAACGTGATTCTATTCATGCTTTACCTATTGCTAGATCTGCTACTTGTGATTTCTGATCATGGAAGCTTACAAAAAATGGGGAGTTCAGCGTGCATAGTGCGTATTTTGTAGAGATCAAGCATAGGAGACAATCTGCTACTACTTCAACACAGAAAGGGTCGACCGTTTGGAGTAAAATCTGGAATTTAGAATGCTTCGATTCCCCCGAAGTTTAGACATTTTGGGTGGAAACTGTTGAATAAGAGAGTAACTACTTGCTAGGTATAATCTTGTTAGACGTGGTATGTATGTGTATGTTGTGTGCCCTTTTCATTGTATAGTGAAAGGAGTAAAACTACTATGCATACTCTTTCTTTTTTTAGTAGTGTGGCTTTTATTTGGTACACCTCTCCCCTGTGGCTTGACACTAGCTTTGTAAAGGTTTCTTATGTTTTTTACTGGTGTGTGGAGTTGGAGAAAACACATACTGATGGTGATTGGTGGAGTGTTTTCTGGAATCTGTTATGGGGAATTTGGCCGAGGAGAAACGCTTGTGTTTTTGAAAGAAAGATGATTGAAACCGAAAAGCTTCATCAAAGAGCAATGAGAATTATAGGTGAATATGAGAAGGTGAATATGAGAAGGCCAATGATGAGCATTTCTCTACTGTCTTGTAGGTTGTTGACCCTTATGCAAGCTTGGCTTAAACTTGAAGCTGGGTTGTACAAAATCAAATCGGATGCTGTGATTTTTGAGAATGGTTGTATTGGGTTAAGGGGTATGATGTGTGACCAGTGGAGGGGATATAATGGCAGCAGCTACTCTCTATGTGAAGGGTAGGGATAATGTTGAGGTAGCAGAAGCATTGGCGGCAAAACAAACTTTACAAATTGCTCTTGAGGTTGGTCTCCCTAACGTCATGCTTGAAACATACAATATGAAAGTGTTTAGACATCTAAGGAACAACATAAGAGAGTATTCCAGTTTTGGGCTTATCATCAATGACATCTTTGAACTTGCTGCTAAAGAGTGTACTGCTGTTAAGTACTCTCATGTGGAGAGAAACGGCAAAAAGGTGGCAAATTGTTTAGTTCATCTTAGTAGAAGTTTTGATAGTTTGCGTGTTTGGATTGAAGAAGTTCCTAATGATGTTCTGAACTTTGTATTAATTAATGTTTTGGTTGATTAATAAATCTTGCTCTGAGCTTTAAAAAAAAAGGTGGGAGATTGTTGGAAATATATGAACCTAAATACAATAATATATGTGGACTATTCGGATATGATTTTATTTATTCACTATCATATAGTTTGACCCAAATAAAGTAATCAAATTAAGTAATTACTACCTTAGGTTCTTTGCAATGTACATTGCACGCTTTTTTAAAAAAAACTAATAATAAATACAACCTAAGTTAGTTCTACAATAATTCACCAAAAAAATATATAATTATATATTTTTAAATACCAATGATAGAAATTGAAAATTATAACCTGAGTGATATTCATTTCATCCCTATTTGATTGACAAAATACACTAGTAGAAAAAACTAAATGGCAAGCGGTTCATATCCCCTAGTGGCAAGTGGTTTTGAACTGCATGGGCTTAGGGGGCTTGCCATTAGCCTTTTAAATGGCAAGCGGTTCAAAAACGCTTTCCATTAGTAGAGAAAGGGTTGCGGTTTTGGCGCCAAACCACTTGCCATTTGCACTTGACATAATATTATGTCAAGTGTAATGGGAAGCGGTTTTGGCGCCAAACCGCTTCCCTTTTTTTCAAATTATTATTAATTAATAATAATAGTATTAGTGACCTATTTTAATATAAATACTGATCTGTCTTAATATTATGAAATAATAATAATATTAATATTATTAATTATTAATAATATTAATATTATTAATTAATAATAATTAATATATTACAAAGAATAATAATACAATAACAACATGAAATAAATATGTATATCAAAAGTAACATCAATAATATATTTAATTAACAATAATATGTAAGTACACCAAAATACATAAAGATAACACTTACAAAAACTACGTACTAATTATAATTGATGTAAATATAAAAATAAATAAATAAATAAATAAATAAACTAAAATATTGTTCATAATAACTAAACTCAAGCTCACTAATTAATTCGGCGTGTGTGCACCCACTCCGACAATTCTAGATGCCATCAAATGTCACGAAAAAAGCCCACATGTCGCCAATTTCATCAATTTCTTTGCTTGTTAACGGGCCTTCCTTTTGAATCTTGCAAACCTTTGGGAAAAAAAGAAAAAACCAAACATTAGACATCATGCGTATTACATTAAATTCAAACCAAATGTATGTTAAATATTTCAAAGGCCACATATATAGGTTTGTTTCTTTCACAAAATGGCCCAAATAAGGCCTACATCACTTCTACTTTGCCCATTTTCTACATTTCCTATCAAATGAACTATTTATTTCTCATAGCATGCTCGTATCACCTACTCTTAAGTGTCCAAGGTTTGAAATCACATCAAAAGAGCATTTTACTAAGTTTTAAGACGCTTTTAATCCAAAATGGCCCAAATAAGGCCTATATGACTTCTACTTTGCCCATTTTCTACATTTTCTATCAAATGAACTATTTCTTTCTCATAACATGAAATATTACCTAGTCTTAGGTCTCTAAGGTTTGAAATCACATCAAAAGAGCCTTTTACTAAGTTTTAGGATGCTTTTTATCCAAATAAGGCCTATATGACTTCTACTTTGCCCATTTTCTACATTTCTTATCAAATGAACTATTTATTTCTCATAACATGTCAATATTACCTAGTCTTAGGTGTGTAATGTTTGAAATCACATCAAAAGAGCATTTTACTAAGTTTTAGGACGGTTTTTATCCAAAATCTAAGGGATATATGACTTCTACTTTGCCCATTTTCTACATTTTTTTTCAAATGAACTTTTTCTTTCTCATAGCATGCCCATATTACCTAGTCTTAGATTTGTAAGGTTTGAAATCACATCAAAAGAGCATTTTACTAAGTTTTAGGACGCTTTTAATCCAAAATCGACCTACATGACTTATTTACCAAATTCACTAACAATTACGCACCAAGTTCACATAATTTTACCCAATTGACCAAATTTACCAAAATTCACCAAAATTCAAAACTATCACCCCCTCGGCTACTCCCTGGGCTGCTGCAGCTGCACCAGCCTGGGCATATGCCTAGGCTGCTGCTGCACCAGCCTGGGCATGCCTAGGCTGCTGCTAAAGCTGCCTGGGCATGCCTAGGCTGCTGCTAAAGCTGCCTGGGCTGCTGCTGCAGCTGCCTGGGCTGCTGCAACCCGAGGCAGCTGCCTCGGGTGCTGCAGTTGTCTCGGGTTCTGCATATACTTGGGTTGGTTCCTCGGGTTCTCACTTTCCCATTTATGTGTTCGGTGCAATAATGGAAGCAAGTATTGATCGAACGAAAAAATAAAAATCATACCTCCTCAACGTGTTGAGCTTCCGTGCAACTATTGACTATGTCAAACATAAACCTCATCACGTATAGGGCACAATCAACTCTGTTGTCTTGTTGCGCACACTGACATGACACAAATCTAATCTAGTCATGCATAGCCATAACCGAAGCCAAGTTTATTAAACAAATCACCATATCAAGGCATTACCTTTGAATATTTCCAAGTAGGACCCGCAACTGAACGACAATTTAGCTTCTTCATAACACTTCAGGAAAATAAGTTGAAAGTTAGAAACATAACTACTCAATGACTTAGGTGAGGATATACAACAATAGGAGGCAGTATGTACCTATTCAGTAGATTCTTCACTAGCAACTTCCTTGGTGGCCAGATACGAGCCGAATCAAAGTAGTAGATTGTGTTATTGGAAACACAAATCACCATAAGGCTCCAATGAGCACTACATATATATGTTCAGCAAATAATAATCCATCAGTTGTTAAACGTCAACATATATACTTAACAAACAACTTAGTTATGACATATTTAAACGTACTCCTCAAAGCATAGGGCTAATATGAACTTGTCTCCCGCACACGTTGATTCTTTAATACTCCACTCAAGGTAATCTTCCACATCACGAGGGTTGCATAAGCATTTGGTTACCAAGGTCTGCTCGGGGCATAACAACCCAACTGAAGCCTCAGAACTGGCTTTACTAATTAGGAGCTCCTGTAGTGACCTTCAAGAGAGTAATGTGGGCAAATAATTACTATTTGCATTGTTTACATTCGGAAATATCATAAAAACAATGATTAGGAATAGTGGCATTGAATTACCTCATGAAAGTTTGAATGATGGAAATATTAAGCACGGAACCGGTTAGAAATTCCGTCACATCCACTCTTGAAATGTATGCGATTGCATCCTCATCGTAGTGGAACAATGCCTTAGGTAAATTCAATTGAATATGTCTATCCCTAGGCAACTCACTAACACGATTGTGAAGAAAAGTACATGCTTTCGAAAGTGACTTAAGGACATCGGCTTCTACTAGTGGAGTAGAATAAGCTCTTGAACTCTTCTTCAACAAGTGTTCACCCTTCAACCCTTGTCCTTGTTCCATGTTCTTTGGAGGACCTTCTTCCTTGGATTTTGGCTTCTCCACCTTCTTCCTTTTAGCGGACTGATTTTCCTTTGTAATCTAGTTACATAAAAGCACATGGTCATATTACAAGATATTGTGGACAAGTTTTAAATACAAGTAGTGTATACTTACCCCTCCTACCAACCTCACCCGATCACGTGGCCATTGCACAAAGCTACCGTTCGTATCGCGCAGCTTAATTAAAGAAATCATATTCCTCTCTAGGCACCGGTAGTGGTAAGTCCTCAAACCCAGCTACTGTAGAATTGATCCCGACCGAGGTATAGTGGGTGCTAGTATTAGACTTGAAATGGACCTTGTCAAAAGGTTGTGCACTACCATACCCCACCAACTGCAACTCACCATCCATTTTTCCCCGGGGTGAAGAAGCTCACAAGGCATCTCTTCCTACATATTTGATTAGGACATAAGTTATGAAATATCGAACGAAAGCCTAATAGAAGCAAATTTTATTAGCTAGTGAAGTTTACCTTAACATCAGGGAAAGGTTCAGGTGTCGGATTTGCAATCTTCATTGACTCTGCATCCATAGGACTAGGAACCTGCAATAGTAAAATAATTAAGCATGCAAAAGACCTCGTTTGACCAAGTTCACATGACGTAATTTGAATGTAATGAAATTACCTCTCTCTCAACAAGTGGATCGTCCTTAGCGCCTTCTGGGTGACTACATGAGTCCACTGGGGTAATCGAGGGTAATGGCAAAATCGGCAAGTTCATGTGCTTCAAAATGGCATTGAATTGACTTTGCATCTGTTCTTGCAACTTTGCGCTTATCTCCGCCTTAATTGTTTCCTTTTCCTTCTCATCCATACAATGTGGCGAATTAACACTTGATCTAATTCTTCCTGATCTAATGTATTCTGAACCCATCACCTTTTCCCACCCTAGTTGTTTCCCTCCAGAACCAATAACTCGCCCAGGGTGATATGGTTTTCCCAAAGCTAAGGTGAAAGGATCTTTTTCAATACTTGGAGTGAGCTTGCCTTCAATCACTTCCGACGTATGCTCGAGCTGTAACAAAATAAAAAGTTACCAATTCTAAGTAAGATGTACTTTATATGAAAATATTTAATAATAAGGGTGTAATATTAGCATAAGTAGCATAGGTTGCTTACAAGTACATCTGCTACTATTTTTGTATCCGGCTGCATGACATACTTGCCGGTTTTTTTTGTCGATCCCATGCATAGCACACCACCAGTCAATTACACGACATACCAAAGTTGTGACCGTGGAAGAAAGCGGTTTATCAGACGATGACATTTTGGATTTGGGGTATAGACCCTATTTGATCCACTTTGGTTTACATTCTGCAAATGTCTTACAACCCATATGATGGCTATACAATTTCTTCCCAGCATTGATTCTAGCTTGTTCAGTTTTTTCCTACACGTTAAGAAATGTTAGCATCATTCTTTGTAGTAAACAAAAATTAAGCAGCCTACTCTAATTGATGTATAAAACATACAAGTGCGGTTCTAGTTACTGATTTTGCCACAACCTTCTCCCAGTCCTACACCGTTATTTATGGATATAAATCCCACGGTTTCTTATCAGGTTCTTCCTCTCCTTTAGTAGCTTTCACATTTTTCTTTGGTCTTTTCCTTTTTTTCTTATGGATCCATCTGGTTCTCAAGTAACTTTTGGAGTTTTTGAATCTCTCTTGTACAAAAGCTTCAAAGCATTTTCTCTTGGCTGGCTCATCATGAATACTGAACACGCTCTGTAAGAATGGCAAACATCCACGTTAGGCAAGGCAAAAAAAATAAAAATAAATAAAATAAATAAAAAAACTGAGAGATTCAGGCAGGTGCACCCGCCCAGGCTGCAGCCCAGGTAGCTGCAACTACAGCAGCCCAGGCTACATATGCACCCAGAGAACATATGCACCCAGAGAATATGGTAAGAAAACGATAAGCCGAGATATTCCTTAAAATCAAAAAAGAGACATACATTCACTACCTAAGTGAGATTAAACGTCCAAGAACAGTCCCAACCAGGGATTATTCAAGACTTTCTCCTATTGAGAAAGACTTGAAAGGGAATCTAGGAAAATGATGATGCAAGCATTCAATAATGTGCATTCATTCATACAGTAACAATCCATTCATAACAATCCATTCATACATTATTTTATATATATATATATATATATATATATATATATATATATATATATATATATATAAACAATTAAAGTAACAATTAACATTATGGAATTAACAAACAATTAATAAAACAATTAAGATAAAATTGTGTTAACTAAATTTGAAACCCTAACTTTAAAGTTTGGAATACACAAATAATTAATAAATATGGAAGTAAAATTGAGCAAGAACTCACCCTAATTTGAGGGTGAGAAAGAGAAGGAATGTGGGGTGAGAGAGAGAGGTGAGGTCGTTCCTTTGAACAAGTTAGGGCAGGGAGAGAGAGAGGTGTGGTGCTAGGGCGAAAAATAGCCACCCACAACCACCACTAGCCACCCACGAACACCAACAGCAACCAAAGGACGACCTCCGGCCACCACAAGCAGCCACCCACCACGAACAGCAGCAACAACGAACCCACCCCAGGCAGCAACAAGCCTAACCAAAGCCACGAAAACAGAGAGAAAAGGGAGTGAAGGGAGTGGTGGTTGTGGTGGTGGAGTATGCCGGAGTTTGAGAGTGGAAAGTGAGTGAATTGAAGCTTGAGAGAGGAGTGTATGAACGCAGGAGGGAAGAAGAGCTTGAAATTTTTTCCCAAAAATTTCGACAGAAGTGTGATATAATATGTCCTGTTTTTTTTTTAAATGGCAAGCGGTTTAAACTGCTTCCCATTACATTTATGGAAGCCATTCGACCCATACCGCTTGCAATTACAAATATGATTTTTTTTTGGGTGGGTTTTTAGAAGCGGGTTTTAAAAATCGCTTGCCTTTTGGGGCTTCCAATTTAGTTTATTCTACAAGTGATATAATTGCCATAATGTTACAAATAATGTATAATTTATTTTTAGCAAGTACTCCATAGTAGGGAGGGTTTTTTTTTTTAATATTATAGTTAGTGACTATTTATATCTAAATCTCCTATAATACTGAACAAAAAACAATTGAAAATATTTTATCATAATTTTTATGCATAGTTATTGAAGTTGTGAATTATTTTCTTTGATTAATTAGTTCAGATTACATATTGTATTGAAGAATTTAGAGTATATTTTCTAAAGAAAAATTGGCTTAAAATAATATCAACTATTAAAGGTGTGTGCAAAATAATACGAACTCAACTATTTGCTATTAGTGGTACCACCTTTTGCACTATATGTGCAAAATAGTACGCCGATCATTGGAAAAGATTTCGTAAGCAATATTCCGTCTGTATTTATTATTATCTCTTTGTTATTAAATTTTTTTTTTCAAAATACATACTATTATAACAATTTCCTTTACAATACAATCACCTTTAATGTGAACAAATATATCAAAAATTAATTTCAATTCAGCAAAAATAGTTTTAGTTTAGTAAAAATAATTTCAATTCAGCATAAATAAGATGAAGTAAAGATGACATTACTTTTGGGGCCTTCAAATTCAGGGAAAACAAAAATTTTTTTGGCTCTTGCAAGAATGCTTAATCAAAGTAATTTATCTTTTTCTAACCAAAATAACGTGGGGAAATTTTTGGGTTTTTTTTAAAAAAAAATTAAAATTAATTATATTAAAATAATAATGCATTTAAATTCCCTATTTACTATTTTGTGATAGTAGAAAAACTTAAATATTTAAATACATATTGGCAATTAAAAAATAATAAAAAAAAGCCTAATAAAGGGGTGGGGCATTATTAATTTGGTTTATAAAGGAAATTGTTAACATAATATATATTTTGAAAAGAAAACAAAAATTTAATAAAAAAAATAAAATATTACCAAATATAGACGAAATATTCCTCGAAATATTTTTTGATGACTAATGTAATATTTTGCACATATAGTATAAAAGGTGGTACCACTAATAGCAAATATATAGTTGAGTTCGTATTATTTTGCACACATCGTTGATAGTTAGTACTTGTAGACACTAAATTGTGTCTCCCCAAAAACCAAACCCAGTGATGAGTACCTTTCACTTCATTGAATATCGAACAAGGTGAAATGTTGAAGAGTCTCCTGAATCCCTCTGTTTTAGTAAAAATAATTCTTTCTATTTTTGAAAATGTTTCTTTTCGCACCCTGTTTATGAAAAATGTCTAGTCCAATTTAATATTGGTCCATGATATGGGTCCAATAATTGTGTATATGGATGGGGCTCGAAAAGAGCTTTCCAACGATATATTATAAGCCCAATTCCGATGAATAATGAGGAAGTTATGGCCAAAATACTAAACTGGGTCTAAACGAGTTTGATGTGCGACCCAATGATCATGTGGAGGGTCCATTAATCTTAATCATCAATAACATAATGTTAAAACAGACACTGGGAGTGACACATGTCACTTCCTGGTGTCGTTTTTTCCCTCCAAAAAATATTTTCCAAAAATAAATATATACTAACTTTATTTTTCCTTTTATTTATATCTTTTTGATTAACTTATTTAAAACAAAAAATATTATATATATCTAAGTTATATATTGTAATAGCAATTAAATATTCTTATTACTAATATTGATATTAATTGCTCAAATGATTTTTTTTTCCTGATTTATTACAATCAAATGGATTTCATTTATATTTATAGTATGAAATTTAAAAAAAAAAAATATTACGTTATAGTGCATCAAATTGACTTTAACACTGAAATCTATAACTATAACTATATATTTTATATGATATTAAAGGTGAAACCGAGAATGACATGTATCATCTTCTTTTCAAAAAATTCAACCAAAATAATAATTTTTTTTTTTTTTTGTTTTTTGCAAAGCTTCTTAGAGAATATTTAATACTATATAATATATTTCCCTACATATAGCTTTGTGACATAATCCATTTATACACATAATTAGTCGTGCATGTAATACTCCCACTATATACTTTAGTATGATATAATTTTATTTTTATTTTTGTAATTATGAATTTTTCATCTTATTTTGCAATTAGATAATTTTTATAATTAAATATAGTATCAAACTAATAATAAATATATATAGTACGTGAAAATTATCGTGCATGGCACAGGACGTAATCTAGTACTTACTAAATAGAACCTTTTGGGTCAAATGGGGCGGTGGGGGAGAATTTGGGCTTGATCATGCCAATATTATGGTTTGGACTTTGGGCTAAAAATGAGGGACCAAATTCGATTTGAATTGGGACGAATAGTTAACATATTGTAACCTAAAATGCACGTCAGTTCAATTGTTAAATTGAGTTTGCACTCATAAAAGTCTAATAAATTCATGGGTAATGTTATATGTAGCCCTAAGGGATATATGAAACTCTAAGGGCTAAATGTAGCCCTAAATTAAATACACTCTTGGAAATTGTATAAAATTAGGATTTCATGACAAAAACACGCGTAAATCAGTGTAATTAGTGTTTATATTTTGATGATTTCTTAACTTTTTACGATTTTCAAGTGTAAATTTAATGCTTAAATGTAGCCCTAAGGGCTATGTATAGCATTTTTCTAAATTCATTAGTATATTTATAGAAGTTAAGAATTTATGCAAATATAATAAGCATCTGTTCATTCGAATTGACAACGAAAATAGTCTTAATTTAGTGGCACTTTTTTTTTTTTTTGAAAGAAAGGTAGCACAGGCTTTATTATTATAATAATAATCAATTTTCCGCTAAAGTAGTGATACTTTGCGGGAAAGAATCAATATAGACTCGTTCAACCTTACTACTAATATCCCACCGAGCTATATCATAATGCTATCTATATCTATTTATCTATCTATCTATATACTATACTAAAACAGGGTACACTAGCTCCATGGCTGCCACGTATCCCTATTTTCGGTTTTTTATTTTATTTTATTTTATTTTATTTTATTTCATTTTTTTGGTAAAATGTATAATTGTCAAATATCCTATTATTAAAGATACTCCGAAATAAAGCATATATTTAGTGCATATCATTTGACTTTAGATTGCTTAATTCAAGGAGAGTATATTTTGTTATTTTGTACTCCGTACATTATATTTTAGGTTTCTTTATTAGCACACGTACAGCTATATTAGAGCAGGTTATTCCTTCAACCTAATTTTTTTCCTCCCCACATTATTCATATGGCTACTAACACCATTCCTAATGATGTTGAAGCTAATTGTGCTATGTTGTCAACCTCACTAATATTATCAAACACAATTCAACCAATTTTTATCCTGTAAAATTCAACTTGAGACTATACTTGTGGGATATGACCTTTAAAAGTTTCTTCATGGATCTCACCCTGGCCTCCTCCATCCATATCTTTTATATTTAAGTCAAGTTTATATTACGGATTAGTAAAAGATATATTTGATTATATATTAAATGTAGATTATCACTCAAATATACTAATGTGTATAAATTATATATCTTATTTTAAAAAATATAATACAGAGTACTACCTCCACTTTGTTAAGTGTTACATTTAAACGATCTCCAATTCACTATTTTGACCATTAATTTTTTTTATATATATATATATATAATTGTGCATTAACTTAAATTATACAAAGTTGATATATTGAAAAGTTATAACAATTTTAATCTAATAAGATCAAACTTGATAATAATGTGCTTTCTAGCTTATATTTAAACAATTAGACATGTTGTGAATCATAAATAGCTTATAAATATGTAGATTGTGTTTTCTCTAAAAAAATAAGTGTAAATTGTGATACAATTGTAATGTACTTTACTAATTTTCTACATATGATTTTAGGTATATCATACTTAATTTTTAAGAAAAATTATACATGCTATATATAATTCATTTGCTATGATATTTTGCTACAGAACTCCTAAGCGCAAAATCTCTGAATTATTATAATAAGTTTTTAAACTTTTGCTAAACCTATAAGTAAACCATTTATTCGACAACTAAAGTCAAAACACACTCATGCATAACATCTACAAATTGTAAAAACGTTGATTGATACATAATTCTCTATAAACTATAATAATTCTCATTTTTAAATACAAAGTTCGACACTAATTTTTACTCCATTCTTCCTATTATAACTGACACGTTAGACTTTTTTTCACTATCTATAATATTAACATTGATTGTAGTTTATCTATTTTACTTTTTTTTTTTATATAAATGTAATAAATTCATATTTTATCATTTTAAGTTGTTAAATAGATATTGATGTAAGGTTTTATAATTAAAAAGAATATAATTTTTATTGATATTTATTTATATAAAAACTAAGTCAAACTATTGCATCGACATGTATGCAAAATTTGATTGGGTTAGTTATTCATTAATGTGGGCAGCCACCATAGGGTTACTCGGTTAGTGTTATAGGTGTCACTCAATTAGTGATATAGGGCTTACTTTTTTTTTTTTAAGGAAAATATAAGCTTACTTATTAGTAAGTGTTATAATGGCTACACTGTGAGTGTTGTAGGGGATACTTTATTTGTTAATTATTTAAGAGTTACTCAATAAATATAATAAGGGGCTACTCTAATTTGTTAGTAAAATAGGGGTTAACTTGTCAGTGTGATAGGCATTACTATTTCTTTTTACAAGCGGCCACACGGTGTGCCAGTCGCATAGAAAATGCGTTGTATATTTTGTATATGTCGTCACGAGTGATATGTAAGAGTAATATGCATTTTTTTACTTCTTTTATATCTGTGTACATATAATTTTTTCACTATTATATGCTTGTATGTGCAATAAAAATATCAAATGATTACATATAATAATAATAATAATAATAATAATAATAATAATAATAATAATAATAATAATAATAATTAAAAAAAGACAATTAATCAAACAATTAAGGGCAGGCCTACTCATCCTTCTAAGGCCATATATAGCTAAAGGTTACAATTTTTGAAAAAAAAAAATTATACTAAGCACTGGCTTTTCAGATTTTTAGTAGTGCAAATTTTTGGATGTGGAAGATGCAATATGTGTGTTGTGATGAGGTTGATTTATCATGTGATAAAATTTAGAAGGTGATAAGTCAAGATAATTTCATATTTTTTATTCTCCACGAGGGAAAGAAAAATATGAGAACTAATATTTACATACATAATAAAACTACAACAACTTTTTGGTGCAACAGGCCACACCGTGTGGCAGGGGTTACCTGAGTTATTTTGTTAGAGGTTACCCGAGTTATTCAGTCAGGGGTTACTCGAGTTACTCGGTCAAGGGTTACTTGAGGGGTTCGGACAGAGGTTACTCTAGGGGTTCACTCGGTTCTAAGGTTACTTGAGGGGTTACTCAGTCATGAGTTACTCGAGTTACTCGGTCAGGGGTTACTCGAGTTACTAGGTCAGGATTATTTTAAAGAGTTCGGTCAGGGGTTACATACTCGAGTAACTTGGTTAAGGGTTATTTAAGGAGTTAGGGGCAACTTGTGGGGTTACTCAGTCAAGGGTTACTTGAAGGGTTCGGTCATGGATTACTCTAGGGGTTACTCGGTCAAGGGTTACTTGAGGAGTTACTCGGTCAGGGATTACTTGAGGAGTAACTCGAGTAACCCCTTACCGAGTCACTTGAGTAACCCTGACAACTCGAGTAACCCCTGACCGAGTAACTCAAGTAACCCCTGTCACACGGTACAGCAGGCCGCATACAAAAAATTGTGATAAATATATCAAATGTCTATAAAAAGAAGTGACTATATTCATGCTATATGTAAATATAAAAAATCCTTTTTTTAGAAGTTACATGTTTTCAAGTGTTTTAGAGGCCATAGAGAAAAAATATATGACATTATTTGTGATAAATGAAATATAATACTAATACAATGATCATGTTATTTTATAATAGAAATTATTTTTCCAAGCATATATTAAGTTCTCAAAGTTTCATATCTGATTGGCTACACTGTGTGGCCAAGATTACTTGGTCAGGGGTTACTCGATCGGTCAGGGGTTACTTGGTCAAGGGGTATTCGATCGGTCAAGGGTCACTTAGTCAGTTTGGGGTTACTCGTGTTTTGGCGTGTGTCAGCCGTGCCAGTCACACAAAAAAAGCGTTGCATATATTGAGTTAGTGGACATAGCTTAATCATTTTTAAAATGAGGTGGCCAGTGACTCAAGTAGAAATGAGAAAAAAAAATTACTTAATATAGGGATTGATTATCAATAGTTCATTGATTGAGTTGAATTATATTTAAAAACTTTACATTCAATTTAAGAATAAAAAAATTGTCTTTAAATTAGATATCATTCTTTTAAGAGGTTAAAAATGCATGATTAAGACATATATGTAAGTAAATTCATTATTACTCATTAAATCGTTTTATCTTAAAATTTTGTGAAATGAATATAAGTAATAAGATTTGTAAGCCATCTCACGGGTGTTGTGCTAGTTATATTCCTAAACCAATTAGGATTAATTAGAAGCTTCTATAAGTTTTTAAACGATCTTAATTATCCTTTTTGAAAAGATAAGATAAAGAATTTGAAATTGAATAAAACTCTTCTTTTTTAAAGTCCTAATTCTATTCGAAATGAAAGACGTTCAAAGACAATAAGATATTATTTTTGTGCCTCATAATTTTTATCAAAATCTTAAATGGTTTGATATCTCTTGAAATTATCTTTCCAACGATATATTATAATATTAATTCCGAGCTATAACGAAAAAGATATGAAAGAAATACGAAACTCTATTCAAAACTGACACCCTTCCACTATTTCGACCATATCTTTTATTGTACAAAATATTTTAATCTGATTCTAATTGGGTTGAAAAGTAGACTTCAAGAGCTTTCCAACGACATATTATGTACCTTATTTCGACTTCTGAATCAAAAGTTGTGATAAAAAAAATCCGCAAAAAACTGTCTTATCGCGCCGCGATAAACAAAATTTTAATTCGATTCGAATTCTGACTCTTTTCTAATCGTTTTCGGTCGTTTTTCTCTATAAATAGGGTCTTTTTCCTCCGTTTTTACTCACTAACAATCATCGTTCTTTCTCTCTATCTTAAAGTTAGAAGCTTATTCTTTTTCCCTCTTTCTAAACCTTGCTTTTTCAAATACACCATTCATCCATCACGAGACTACGAGGGTTATTGTGTCTTATCTTAAAGCTCAAACTTGCCTTATCACGAGACTACGAGACTTATCTTAAAGCTCAAACTTGCCTTATCACGAGACTACAAAGCTTATCTTAAAGCTCAAACTTGCCTTCACCCTAGACGTGAAAGGTTGATTATTTCTGAGGGTTTGGTCCAAAATTCATATTTCAATTATTTAAATTAATTGTTTGATTTAATATTTTATTGAACTTACTAACGTGTGTATTTTTTTGATAGAAAGAGATACGATTCAATAAAACAAGTAATTTCAATTACTCTATTTCTTTAAGAATCATGCTTAGATTATTTTAATTCGTAGTATCATGTTATGATGTCTTTATGATTCCTAGTATCATGTTTAGGGTATTAACTAATATTTCTAATATCATGTATGTTTCTAGTATCATGCTTAAGTTACTTCTCATTTCTTATATCATGTTAGGAATAAAGTTTTAATCTTTATTATTTAGTGATATGCTAGGGTTTGTTATTAATCATGTTAGTATCATGCCTAAGATCTTGCTAATATTATGCTTTGATGAGATTGTTTTGATGATGATGAGTTCTTGTGTCAAATTATATATATAATTTAACGTAATTTTTTAATTAACGAATTGTTTCACGTTATTTGTTAATTTACGAATTATTTTACGTAATTTGTTAATTAACGAATTATTTAACATAACTTATAAATTAATTAATTATTTCACATTATTTGTTAATTAACGAATTGTTTCACGTAATTTGTTAATTTATAAATAGTTCATATATAATTTGTTAATAGTTATTATGTTGATATTGTTATTGCTTGATTACGCCCTCTTTTGTAGGTTTAAAGGGAATTTGTGCTTAAAATCACGCTTAATAAGATAATTAATAATTTTATTTAGGCTAATGTGATTTTAATTCAAATGATCGCCAATAATAGATTTATTTGTGTATTAAAAATCAAACCAACATAGATTACACAGGTGTAGGATTAATATATTGACTGTATGTTAGTGGAAAGCGCACATGAATATGAGAAGAATAAAGTAGAGGCCTATTTTAGGGCAGGTTCAATCTCTTTAAGGTTGGATTTTGTAGACATCTACTTTTGACCTCCTGTTTCAACAGGAAGTGCTATGACGACAAATAAAACCATCTTTGTGTTGGATCAATGTGAAGAATGCTTATGGACAACTAATAGAGCCACAAAAATGCAAAACATCTAGCCAAACCCAAAACAGAATGAATTAAAGTCCAAATTAACTAAGCCCAATCATAATTAGGCATAAGCCCGAGGTTAAAACCTAATTTTGACGGATTTAGAGGCGCCTAGGTTAAAAATTAAAATTGCCGCAGAAAAATCCGCGCGCATCTCAATGAGTCGCGCTGTTCTGGCGCGCGCAACTCACAAGGTTGCGCATGACACCTAGCGCAACCTCTAGTGATGCGCTCACAGAAGATTCAGAATTTTGTAAAAATATAAAATCGAATCTTACCACAATACCGCGTGCAAGACATCCAATTACGCTACCCATAGTAGCGCAGCTAAATCACTTGCGCTGGGTAGTCGCGCGCGACACATTCAGATGCGCGCGACACCTGCTACGGTAGAACACTCGAAACCCTAAACGCACCCATTCTATATAAATAGAGGCTTAATACGAGACTTAAACAGACAAAAATTAACCTGAAACTCTGGCATAAACTTTGTGAACTTGTGTACTCTTAATCCTCTTGTCCTAAACACTCGTCCCTTTATTACTTGTTACTACGGTGGAGGTTCCCGAACAAGATGGAGTCCATAAGTGTTCTAAACGAAGATCTAGCAAAGAGAAGTGGTAAATTCCCGAGCACTTAAATTAATCATATCTTCCTTTTGTTTAAACAAACCTTTAATTGATTAATTAATGTTGTTTGACCACTTTAAACAAACTTTTAATTAATTAATTTCACATAGTATCTTGCGTTAAATAAAGAATAGAATTGAATAATTAATTGTTGTTTGATCACTTAAGACAAGGCGAAATTGTTTATTCCTTGTTCTTTTTCACGAATATTGATTAAATAAGAATAACGACTTTTGTAATGTAATTTCTATGTGATTAATGCTTGTAAATAGAATTGACTAACTTAGTTTTTAGGTATCACGTTGCATATATTGTTTGGTGATGAAATTGTGAAAAGGAAGAGCTAGTAAAGGACGCACTAACTCCCGAACTCATTTCTGGTACACGTAGACCAATTTGGGCATGGGGTAAACTTATGATTCATACTAAATATCCCTTGAACTCTACTTGGGAGAAAGACATGAACGAGGTTTAGGAGTTTTCTTAAAACTCATTGGTGACTCCTTACTAGTTTCTTACAAAAAAAAAAAAACATGATGATAGGATCAACTCTAATTCAAAAGTCTCCCAAACAGTCAGGAATTCAAATCCTAATACACCCTAACAAGTGTAAAGTCCTAGGATTTTAAAGGGCCATGCGCATATAAGGAGAAGGATCCCCTACGAATGGCACACGCTCCTTACAGATTTGTACCTTCATCCCCGAATATCCAGTCATGGTTCAGGACCACTATGGAGTTAGTGATCTCATGGATCGTGAAGGGGTGTAATCTTCACCCTATGAACGGTTTACAAGTTCCTAAAATTTGTTGGCGACTCTTTTGCTCTAGCTTCCTTCCCTTTAGACGTCACCATGCTTAAGTGTGGGATGCTTGAAATTATTCCCTACATTACTTCCTCCATTTCTTTATAGTTGTAACAGTTTGACTTTTACACTATTTATATGGTTTACTTTGACTAGCTTTGATGATTTATACATAAGAAAAAATAGTCATGTGGGATATTTTTAGATTCGTGTCGATTTATATTAATTTAATATCAAATGTTTATAATTTTTACACATTGGCAAACAAAGATATTAACGATTGAAATCATGCATCGGCAAGCGTGACAAGAGAAGTGTTGCAACTATTTAAAAAAAAAAGGAAGTATTATTTTTAGCTAATTTTCCTTTTCTAAAAGATGTATCGTTAATAATTATAATAATACATGTCAAAAATAAAAAATAATAAAAAAAAAAAGCTGGTTAAAAAAAGTTGCAAATTCATATACTTCCTCCGTTTTTTAATTATTGCACCACTTGCCTTTTAAGGAACTTTCACTAATATTGCACCATATTCATTTAAGGATATAAAATATTTCTGCTCACACTGCAAATACCTAATATACCCTTACTTTTAACATTTGATTCTTTAATTTATACTTACATTACATGGTCAATGTTGTACTTCTACCCTTGTCTCTCTTCCTTTTTTCCACTACCAAAAATGGTGTCCAACCTATATGGTGCGATAATAAAGAATGGAGGAAGTATATAGATGGAAGTTTTTTTTTTTTTTTTTGAAGAGTTTCCAATGGAAGTTATTGAAGGGTTCGTCATGAAAAATCTACTAACATATGCATATCGGACGATAAAGAATAACTTAAAATAACACTCCGTATGAAATAGTAAATATACTTTAAAAAGTGCAATATTAGTTCCTTAAAAGGCTGATATGTAATATTAGTGAAAGTTCTTTAAAAGGCAAGGGTATTTCATATTATTTTAAGTTAAGAATAACTTAAAATAATATGAAATAGTATAACAAAATGTTGATATCAGCCTTAATTTTTTCAGTGGCGGATGCAAGGGTATTAAGTGGGGTCGTCCCTTAACCCCACTTGAATATATGAAAAAAAAAAATTTATCAAATTAATTTTAAGAATTCTTTATACTTTAAAAAGTTGTTATAATTTTAATCAAATGATCACATTAAAATTTATCAAATGTATTTTGGCCTTGTTAAATATTTTTTTTGGATCCGATGTTGAATTTTTTTTAAGTGGAAAAGTAAAGTGATGAAAAATTTGTGCACCAAGTTTTTACACGCTTCATTATTGATATTACATTTTTTTTTTGAGTTTGTCCCACTTGGTTCACTAGATTTTAACTCCGATTACATGCGGATCCGACCCGGGCTGTACATCTGGCTTATGGTGGGCGAGTCTCCCAACAAGAGTTTTTTGCATGCGGAAATACTCAAACTCGAGACCTCCCTTAAGCGACAATGACGTAAATTTACATGATATATAGTTTTGTTAATTTGAAAAATGGTTATACTATTTTAAAATTAAAGCAATTGATAAATTAAAGTAGAGAAAAGAAAATAATAAATATTATAGAAATATTTTGTAACATTATTTTGATATGAAAAAATAATGTATGTAGATGAAATAAGACAATTAAACATGGAAAAAAAAGGTTAGTTATAGAATAGTTCACAAGAAGATTTGGCAAAAAAAAATAAAAAAAAATAAAAAATAAATAAATAAAATAACATTTTGGTGGGTAAATTTTTAACATGAGCTGACATGAGTCACCCCTGGACTCTTTCTTAGTATATAGTATAGGTAGATTATTATTTGATTTATATACGTCTTTTATAAAGCATAAGTTTAGTGAGGAAGTAGTAATGCAGCATTAATATATACGTAGTATTTGTTGTTACATAACATGCAAATTTGTAAATATTTTGAAAGTTAACAATTATGTCAAATGGGTTGTGAAATTTACCATTAATAGTGAAATAGTACTATATATATTTATAATGGTACTAAAGTTTGTTACAATGTTATACTTTTGAAGCTAATATATGTAATATTAGGTTGTGAAATCTTGCCAATAATAGTGTAATGGTATTATAAATGGTTGTAATGATATTAAAATAACTAACGTTTACACTAAAACTAGTGTGTCACCTAGGCGTTGTCCCGGGATGTTACTTTGAGTAAGTTCTTGTTTTTATTTAATAAAGTGTTTGAAGTATTAATCATTTGGAATGTAATGTTGAATATTGAAGAGAATATAAAGAATATATAATATGTGTCTCTTTCTTTTTGAGTTTGGATGCAATTTTGTATTCTACAATTAAATACATTTATGTGGAAGAATAAAGCATAAATTATTGGTAATTAACATGGTAAGACATGTGATGTTTATTTCATGAGCTTAGGAGTTTAAACCTCTTTATATGCCATGAATTATTAAGTGTTGAAGTGTCCCGATTTCATGGGATATTGAGTAGTGATGTGACACACGTGGCACATAAACGTTTTTGGGAATGATTTTTAATATAGTAAGTATAGATATAGATTTGAAAATAAATTGACATAATGTGGTTCTATCACCTTTTATTATGGAAGATTTGATAAGGAGTCTAAAATAGATTTAGGTTATGGTCCTTAGTAGCACATACAATAAACTCTCAAGGAATTCCATCAATAGAGGGAAAAACTAGTGTGTATCCGCTAGAAAACTCATAATCAATGGGATTCAATCAAACCATCATGGAATCAGGTGCACTTACACAATTATGATTTACTGATTAATTTGATATGAAGATTAAAGTATGTATTTGGAATTAGTTTTAACATTTTTCCCTTCAGTAGTTTTTTTTTTATTTTTATTTTTTTATTTATTTTATTTTATTTTTTTATCCCATAAGGTTTTTCATTTAACAAGACAATATATCAAATAAGGAACATCCATCGGAAGTATTATGAAATACTATGTGGAGATCATTATACCGTTGTATCATTCCGCAATATTCTAGGTATATGGTTTATTATTCTTCAAGCAAAATTACATTGTATGTATGTATATACGTCGTATATCCTTTATTCACGAGTAAAGTGAGTTTATTCTCTCACAAAATTTTTAATTTCTCTATAATTCACAACCATCATTAGGGCTTGCCTCAACTTATCATTATGAGAAACATCAATGTCTCTCAACATGACAAAATGATAATTAAAAAAACTTACAATTTTTTTCTTTTTTTTTTTTTATGTTTGACTCGCCTTATTATTCCTCCTTCTCCTTCTTCAACCTTACCCACCATAAATGCGGACGATTTGCAACAACATAACAAACACCAGGCCCAAAACTGCAGACACCACAACAAACCCCACTCCCAACACCACCATCTCCGGCGGTGTTAGCCGTCAAATTTAAAGAAAACTGTAAGAAAAATATATAAATTTAGGGCATGATTAACCCCAAACGATAGGTGTTTGCCATAATTTGCGAGCTTTCCGTCCATTGTCGAAGAATTTCTCGATCTCCAATATGTGGGTTATTTGTTTTGCTAAAATGACACATATACCCTTACTTGTTTGAGCAAAAAGACGAAAAAAAACCCTCTGGTAACTTGTACTCCGTATTTTCTCATCAACATATAATTTTTTTTTTTGACAAAGATCACTAACAAAACATACAAAATATACAAACGGCGATCAGGAGCACAAACAGCCAACCAATGTGCAGGAGCAACCCAATTCTAAGGCACATTACAAAGCTGACAGGCAGAATAACAAGGGAGGAGCTCCTCAATCTCCCGAAACAACCACAAACAAGAAATATTAGTGGAATCAGGATGCCGAAACAGGGAGACCAGATGAGCATAATCCATGTAGATGAGGAGACGAAGATAATCCTGACGAACTGCCATTCTAAGAGCCCACACACAAGCCTGTAGTTTTGTTTAAACAGCAGTGGCAACACGAGAAGCCCACGCTCCACCACCAAGGACCATATCTGAAGAACATTCGCGGAGAACCCAACCGGCGCCGGCACGATTATCTTGGGAAAGTCTAGCACCGTTTAAAAGCAGACAATGATCAAGATGATCCGAGGTAACCCCCAGCAAGCACAAAGGAGCCGACTCTTGCCCTAGATTAGGAGAACACCTTTCCAAGGATAAAAGATGGAGTTAAGAAAGATGTTGGTCAACGAAGGAGATCACACTGCTTGCTTGAAAACACAGTGATTCCGCACTATCCATATAGCCCAGAGGAAGGAAACAAAAGATATTAGACCAACAAAATCCTTGGACCTCCTATAAAACGAGACCACAACCACAACCCAATTAGAAAAGGAAGTGGAAGTTGGCAAAGTACTATTTAGAAACAAAAGAATCGAATTCCAATAAAGAGGACGGATACAGGGACAGTCCCTGAAAAGATGAGAGGTCATCTCAAGGTTAGTACGACATAAAATACACACCGGATCGACCGAAATACCATTGGATAGTAAAATTGCCAATAAAGGTATGCATCATGAAGGAGCTTCCAGCAAAAACATCTTAAAACAGGGAAGAAGAGGGAGACCCCAGAAGCATTTCCACCACGAATCAGGAGTCGGAGTACTTACGATCGAAACGACTAAATGTTGCACCAGAAGAGGGTAGGCCGATTTGGTGGAAAAGCGGTCATCCTCAGAGAATTTCCAGTAAGCAAAATCATCCATAGCTCGGTGTGGTCTTTCAAGCATAAGAATGCGCTGAGTTGACTGACTATCAAAGAGCCGATGGATCTGATTAGAGTACCACGCGCCAGAACGCAAAATAATAATAGAAGAAACATGAGTCGGAACCTCCGACTCAGACACAGATTCCTTAACACTTAAACCTCCAGGAACCCAATCGCCTACAATGATCCGAACTTGAGAACCCGAACCAACCTTCCATGCTTAACCCTTGATCAAAATAGACCGCCCCTCCATTAAGTCCCAACAACCCCAAGAAGATCTGGAAGTATTTATCGATCCGAGAGAACGAAGAGAAGGATACTTGGCACTTAAAACCCTAGACAGAAGCAATTGAAGATGCTAGAAAATGCGCCATCGTTGGCGGGGCAAGCAGCGCCTGATTTAAAAGAGTTGTGCTACGGAGACCCAATCCTCCCCATCCTTTAGGAAGGTGCAAAAGCAAAGCTGACCGAAACGTCATACCCCTAGAAGAAGAAAAAGAGGACCTCCACCAAAATGAGCCAACATATTATCGATATAGTGAAAAATTGAAGCAGGCACCTTGAAGACAGACAAGACATGATTAAAAGAAGCCACTAACACCGAGTTAAAAATGACCAACTTTGCCGCCGCTGAAAGGTGGAGGGAATCGAACTGAGATAGACGGTAAAAAACCTTATTAATCGAAAAACGAAACTCCGAGACCTTACTACGTCGTAAATCCACTGGCAAACCCAAATATGAACCAAGAGATGGCTGGTGCTTTAGACTCAAAGACTTCGCCATGTAATCCCTATAATTAGGCCAAGTATTAGGATTGAATTTGACGAAGGATTTCTAAAGATTGATCATTTGGCTCGACACCTCACAGAACTATTGAACTACTCCTAAAAGGTTATCACAGGCAGCAGGAGAAACTTGAAAAAAATAACAAGGAATTATCCGCAAAGAACAAATGCGAGATGGAGGGGGGCCCTCTTAAAATACGAATACCTTGAATCTAAGATGAATCCTCTGTCCGTCTTAACATGGCCAAGAAAACTTCCATGCAAAGGACAAAAAGATATGACGAGAGATGATCCCCTTGCCTCAGACCACACTGAGGCTGAAAGGCAGACGAAGGACTATCATTCATCAAAACTTGATAAGAGAATGTTGAAATACAGTGATGAATAATATGAATCCAATATGCTAGAAAACCAAAGGCATGTAAAGTACGCAACAGAAAGGTCCAACTAACCTTATCGTAGGCCTTATTCATATCAAGTTTAAGGGTTGTATAAAATCGCTTGTGGGCCTTGGAAGCATTCATAAAAGACAGAACCTCATGAGCAAGTAAACCATTGTCCGACATAAGCCACCTAGGGACAAAAGCAATTTGAAAATCGGACATCAAAAAAGGTAGAACTTGACGCAAATGACTCGTAAGATATTTGGCTATACACTTGTAAAGAACATTACATAACCCTATAGGTCAAAATTAGGAGATCAATTCTGGCTTATCCACCTTAGGAGAAGGACGATGAAGGTTTGATTCCAATCTTTCAACATATAGTCATGGGCAAAGAAATACTGAACCGCAATGACAACAAACAAGCCCACCTCTTGCCAATGAGTTTTGAAAAAAGCTGAAGGGAAGCCATCCGGACCTAGAGTTTTGTTATCATCAATGGCAAACATGGAAGCTCGAATTCCCTCGATCGAAAAAGGAAGTAGGAGGTGTTGCTGTTGACTAGAAGTGAGAGAAGGCAGATTTAATTGATCCCACCAGGAATCATCTGGAACTGTAAAAGGTCGAATTGGGTTACAAAGATCCTTATAGAAGGAAAGCACGAGGGATCAAATTCCCACCCGGTTCGAAACCCATAACCCTTCTGATTCCTTTAGACAGGGAATAACATTTCGGCGTCGGCAAGCCTGAACTAAAGAGAAATGAACTTTTGAATGAACTTCCCCTGTAGCATCCCACTGAACTTTGGCACGTTGTTCTAGTAGTGAAAAGCTACATTCTTCTATCTTCTCCTCCTTAGAGGTGATAAAAATATAATGGACTACCCGACTGGCCAGATTAAAATCTTCCTAATTGATCTCCATGGATAAAGACTTCTAGTTGATTCCCCCCAAACCTTTTTATTAGAAGTACACTAGGCTTACAACCGATCCTTAAGCAAAGCAAGCTTTCGAGCCAAAGAAAACATCGGTGACCCCACAATATACTGAGACAGATACAAAACTATAATGGAATGAACCTCCGTCGCTGTTAAACACCAATTTTCAACACGATACGGACGCCTAGCCCTATCTTGAGTAACCAAATATGACAATATGATAGCAGCGTGATTCGAAAACAAGATAGGCTGATGAGTGACAGAAGTATCCGGATGATTATCCATCCAAAGTGAAGTAGCATAAGCCATATCCAGCTGCTCAAAAATAGGGTCTGAATCGGTCCTGTTGTTAGTCCAAGTAAACTGAGGACCCGAAAAAGGAACATCTATCAAGCCGATATCTAGCCGCCATTGTAGAAAATCAAACCTACCAGGAATAGTCAAATTGCCTCCCACCTTATCTGTAAAGAATTCCACTTGATTAAAATCTCCAACTAAGATTGCATTAGATATGTAGTTAACGGGGGCGCCCCAGTCAATTTGGCTAATTGACAAAATTTTGTTAATCAGTTGAATTTGTGGGCCATGCGCTATCAAAGAAATATTAAAATAAGAAATAGTATAGTCATCAATGTTAACAAAGTAACGGCATGAATAATTCGATGTTTAAAAGAAGTAAACAACGCCGTCTAACCAAATAACATCCTAAAAAAATAGAATTGTAAGAGAAGCGTATTCCTAGCTTCTCATTTGGATCTTTAATTGAACACATCACTGCACGACAATGGAAGAGAAGTGTATTCAGATAATATTAGACGATCCTCTGAGGAGATCCAACTCCGTCACCATTTTTATGGTTGTGTACCCAAGTATTCTTATTCGTTTTTGTACAATTGAATAGGTAATGCGTAGGATGCAGATCTTCCTAAATAACCAATAAAGACAGGATTTGGACAGAACGTAACCCGGAAGAGCTCGGTGCAATTGAATTTCGAGTGCAGTTCGTCAATCGGCCATTCACAGTGCACTTGGTTAATCGGCCCAAACTGAATTTCGACTGAAGTATAACGATTTTGACTTGATAGAAACTATTTCGAATGCTACTTCACTTTAAATTAAGGGAATTGATAGGGTGATATTGATTTGCGCAAGAATTTCGAAACGAGAATTTCGAATTAGGGTTTGAAAAGGGGAAAGTTGTTAACCCTTTAGAAACAGAGGTTACAATATTGACTAATCAAACGTTATTCAATAGTTTGCCTTGTCATTCAGCCGTTTCATACAGATTGGGCAATAATTACGAAATAACCCCCTACTAAAGCGCTAAAAAGACCGACATGCCCCTTGATTGGCTTAGTTAGTCGATCAGCTAGATCGATTTATATTTCCCCGTAGTTAACAATTTTGAAATCAAATGCCAAACCTCTAGTTTATTGGAACACAAAAGTTTAATAAAGGCTGGGGCACAATAAATTACTGTTTGGCGGGCTTTGTTTGGAAACAAAAGTATCCAAAAATTCACTCCACATGTGCTAGTCAAACTTTCCACTTCTTCTTTTTTTTATTACTCCGCCGTTTCTCTTTCCTCTTTATTTATCACCCAACTTTCTCTCTCTTCTACTCTCAATTTATCTCTCTTACAGGCTCAATTTTTCTCTCTTATGGGCTTAATTTTTCACCATTACAAATTCGATTTCTTAATTTTCTAGGCTTTACTCTACTTTTCGATTTCTAGTTTAAATTTTCTACATTTTTCTTTTGATTATTGAAGTTCCAAACGTATCAATGAAGAAGATTAGTACAAATCCGCCACATGCAAATATGTTTTTTGAACGGAAAAATTGTCAGGAACTACCCGCCTAATAGGTCATTTTGTCAACAACTACTCGCTTAAAATTTTTATTAAAAAAAAATTACCCACTAAATTTAAAAAGTTTAACTAGCATTACCCATTTTGGTTTTTTCTTCGAAAATTTAAATATGAAATGATGAATCACTCAATTAAGAAGCAAAAACAAGTGAATTGAACATCAATGTAGAGCATTACATATTTCTTACAGTAATTAAAATCACAATTAATTTCACCCTCTTTAATTAGGGAAATATTGAAAATTTTGTGTTTTTAGGGTGAGTCGTTGTAAAGGAGATTAGATTGGTTGTTATATACGAGGTTTAGGCTTAAGTTTTGGAAGAAAAAAATAAAATTCGGCTACACTTGTCGGCTTTTGTTGCCGGAAAACCAAAATGGGTAGTGCTACACAAACTTTTTAAATTTAGTACGTACTTTTTTTGATAAAAAATTTAAGCGAGTAGTTGTTGACAAAATGACCTATTAGGTGGGTAGTTCTTGACAATTTTCCTTTTTGAATTGATTTACGGTATATCATTATAATTTATGTAATTTTGCTATTGTTGAACTTTGATTTCAATTTTTAATTGCGTTTCTTTCGTCGTTTTTCAGTACATTTTTACTTGTAAATTGTGGAATGAAGAAGACTAGTAATCTAGCTCCAAATAAATGATGGAGATCTATGGTGTTTTAAGTTTTTGTGAAAAAGGGTCACGTTTGTGGAAAAAAAGGGTCACTTTTGTAAAAAAAAATAGGTCACTTTTGTAAAAAAAAAAGGTCACTTTTTGTGAAAATATGAGTCACTTTTGTGAAAATATGAATCACTTTTGTAAAAAAAAAAAAAAAAAGGGTCACTTTTGTGAAAATATGGGTCACTTTTGTAAAAAAAAAAAGGGGTCCCTTTTGTGAAATATGGGTCACTTTTATTAAAAAATGGTCACTTTTGTGAAAAATGGATCACTTTAAAAAATAAAACTCTGATATTACTGTTCACACACGCGAAATATTCGATGTACAATAAAATTATTGTAAATCGGGGGCATACAAAAGTTTTTGTTATTGGAAATATGAGGCGCACCATACATAAATATATACTCCCCCCGTGTTTTTTTAAGTGTTACAGTTTGACCGGCACATAGTTTTAGGCAATTTAATTGACTTAAATAAAATAAGAGGTAAGTGGGGCAGTTGGAGTATTAAAAAATTGTAAAAAGAAAGATAGTGGGGTTAATAGTTTATTAAAAAGTAATAAATGTGAGAAGAAAGATATAGTAAAAAAAAAGTAGTAGTGGATTTGAGTGGGGATCATGAGAGAATAGAGATATAATATCTTAATGTAGATTTTTACCAAAAAAAAAATATAACACTTATTAAAACACGCCTGGATTTGATAAGTGTAACACTTATTAAAATACGGAGGGAATACTGTAATATTTTATTTCATCACCCACAACCTTTTTAGTTTTTACAAACGATTACAGTTTGATTTCATGGTTAGTGACAATATGAAATGCAAGTTTTTTTAATTCAGTCATTTTAACTTAATCCAAACTTACTATGCTACAAAACTCTCATAAAGCAATCACCTTCTTCAACACTCTAATACCCCCAAAAGTTCCCCCAAATTCGATTTCTAGGGTTTGGAATCTGCTACAATGTGCATCAATCTGCAATCTCAAAGTCCATTGGCGCAAAGACGAGAAGCTCGACGAATCAATTCGAGCCGAAAAAAAATGGCGGCTTTGCGCTCGAGTCGTCAAAGAGGTTCTCAACGAACCAGGTCAGGTGATGCCATTGCGCTACTTAGAGAAGCGAAGAGAAAGATTGAAGCTCAATGTCACTGCAAAAACATTCATTGATCAAAACCCTCTTCTTTTTGATACTTATTTTGATCGAATTCGACCTAAATCGGATTCTGTTACTTTTATTAAACCTAATGATTCGCTTCGAAGATTTTTGGAAGAAGAAGAGCGGATTTTTGCTGAAAATGAGCTGTTAATTGTTTCGAAAATTTGTAAAATGTTGATGATGGCGAAAAATAGGGTGATTAATGTGGAGAAATTGGTTCATGTTAAGCGAGAATTCGGGTTTCCAAATGATTTGAGCAAATTAATCCCCAAATACCCTAATTACTTCAAATTTGTTGGTGGTTATGATGAGAAATCGTACTTAGAGTTGGTTTCTTGGGAACCCGAGTTTGCGAAATCAGTGATAATGTTGAAGGCTGAGGAAGAAGAGAGGTTAACTGGGATAAGAGTTAGGCCTTCATTTGATTGGAAATTGCCACCAGGGTTTTATATCAAGAAAGGAATGAGAGAGTGGGTTAGAGACTGGATGGAGATGCCTTACATTAATCCTTACGACGATGCATCTCATTTAGACTCGAGTTCGAGGGAAATGGAGAAGAGGATGGTAGGGGTGCTTCATGAGTTATTATCGTTGTCGTTGTTTAAGAGGATTCCTGTTCCGATTTTAGGGAAGTTTAGTGAGGATTACAGGTTGTCGAATGCATTTTCGAGTGTGTTTACAAGGCATTCGGGTATATTCTATATGTCTTTGAAGGGAGGGATTGAGACCGCGGTGTTGAGAGAGGCGTATAAGGGTGGTGTATTGGTTGACCGGGATCCGTTGCTTGAGATTAAGGACAAGTTTGTTGAGTTGTTGGAGGAGGGGTGGGAAATGAGGATGGAGGAATTGAGGTTGAGGAGGGAAAGTGCTCGTAATCGCAATAAGTCAGTGACGCTTGGGAGTTTGGAGTTGGAGTCTCAAGCGGATGATGATCATCTTTGAGATGGGGAGAAACGTACTCGAAATTGTTGTTATGCTGATGGCAGAGATTTTCGCACTGGTTGGAAATGCTCCTAGCGTTCAATTGTTCATAGTGGCCTTATATTTTGGGTATTGGTAGCTAAAGTAAAGTTGGTGGGATTCAGTTTTATGCTAGATAATATTGATTTCACTTCCAATTTGATGTTGCTAGTTATGTTTGTTTACTTTGGATTTTAAATAATTCAATCTTATCCTAGTAGAGAACCTGTTCCTTGGCATTTTTATACTTGTTCTCTATTATTTCTCGTTGTATGACTGCTCCTTTGTTCGAGTATAATTTCTGCTATAAATAACATATACAAATTGTGAACACTTTGCGCAATTGGTGCTATACCATCTATATGCTTTTATGTGATTACAGCTGAATATATGCTAATTTAAATTCTCTAAGTGCATTAGACAATGTTTGACACTGAATTGAAAATGCTGAAGGTTGAAAGAATGTCAAAGAAAAACATATATGATTTTATATTTTAGTTATTCACACAACTTAACCTAACATCTTAATGAAATATGGCTTTAGCTGTATTTGGCTATCTATTATTGTCAAAAGCTACCTGGAATGCTTTCCAATAGCTATGATCAGATTTGTCCAATGTTTTTGTGTTTTCCCTCCCTAGCTAAATTCGGCTTCAGTTTTTGTTTCTGTGTTGAGTAGTAAGAGTTCTAAAGGATTAACATCATGTACTTATTAATGTGGTATATGTGTGAACATTGATCTGGCAACCTTTAAGCATGATTTCATCGCAACCTTTCTTAAAATGAGGGTACTCTATCCTCAGATGGTTTTTGTCTAGTGTGGACTGTGGAGATACCGAGGTTTATAGTAAAAATTATTAACGGAAATTATGTTAGGAAAGTTCGCACGTTTCGTACTTAGTAGACATGCAGTTTGCAATTTATTTGATTGATTGTCTTTCTTATGCAGGAGACGGGAAGGGAACTTCAACCAGAGGACAAAATAGGAGCGAAGTTGTCATGACAACAGCTAGGAAGGGCAAATATTATAATAATCTAGTAAATGTTGCTCACACAAAAGAAATGGCATATTTTACAACCGTCCGGAACCTAATCTGCTTTATATCAGCTGGTATTCAAAATCACTCCCTTGTCATCTTCTGTTACATACCATCAAAGAAGCACCTTCTTGTGACCAACAAGAAGTGCATGAATGCCCTACTATTTAAGTAGAAGCTAGTTAGATTTTACGTAAGTACAGAAGAACATTATTCTTTTATCTAGCATCTGTGCCCTTTTAATTTGTCATGCTGCTCAAGATGGAGAGAAAAAATATTGCTTTATGGATTTTCATTACTACATTCTTAGCTGTGATATCTAAGTCAAATTGTCAATATAGACCAGCCCCTGCACTTCCATTCCCGAGTTTTCCTGCACTCCGTCCTTTGTGCCTTTCCCAATTTGCCCTTGTTAATCATGCATGTTCTATGCTTCCTTATTCACCGTTGCCCCCTCCTGCTCCACCAACTCCTCCTGCACCTGCTCAACCCCCTTGCCCCCCAAAAACTGGCCATCGACATGGACACCATCACAGGCATAGGCATACCAGTTCCACCCCTGTCAGTGCTGCAGCAGAGGAATGTTGTCGCTGGTTGAAAGAAGTCGACACTCAATGTGTCTGTGATTTGCTCGTTCGTTTGCCTATATTTCTGGCCAAGCCTTCACATGATTATACTGTTAATGTTAGTGAAGACTGTAGTGTCACCTATCAATGTCCAGGCCGGGTGATGAATTGATTTGTGAGGTTGAATTTGATTTATAAGGTGTTAGGGTATGTACTATGTAGGCTAAAGGGGTATGGTAATTATTTATGCAACTTTTTAAATAATAGCTGTTTATGTATGGTGCTTTATTTTGTGTGTACTCTTCAAATAACATAGCTATTTGCATATGTATAAGTGTATAACTATTAATTTCTTTCACATCGGATTTTCTTTCCCTTGATTGAACTGTTGTAGCACTTTGAAATTAGTCTATCATGGTGTCACAAGCGAATATTGCAACAGCAATGCAACACCTTGTGAAATTCTGGCCATGGATGATGGCGTATAGGAAGGCCAAAGTGATTGTAAGCCTAATCGCGTTATCAAAAGATTTGTGGAGATGCTTTGTTTAACATAGTAGCTTTGAAAACTGTCTTGCAGAAAGGTTCGTTCTTATAATAAATACACATTGAAAGTCTCAGTTCGTTGACAAATGGTTTTAAAGTCACCATCTCTATCTCCAATGGTGGATCTTAAATTTTATAATATTGTGTAGTCATTTTTTTTGTTATCTCCAATGGTTAGATCTAATTAGTAATTACAAATATTTGAAATTCACCTTGCGGCTTATACCTCTGGTAGTGAAAGGGGGTGTTTGGAAACTAGCTTTTCAGTTGACTTTTGGCTTCTTCAAATTGGTCAAACAGCCAAAAAACATGTTTGGTTATTGGCTTTTTTAACTAGCTGAAAAGCTAGCTTTTAAGCCAAAAGCCAAAGGAGGTGTTTGGAAACTAGCTTTTCAGCTGGCTTTTGGCTTTTGGCTTCTTCAGCTAGTTGAAGCAGCTTTTGGCTTATGGCTTTTGGCTTGTTGACATAATTAACTTTTGATTAATAATAATTAGTCATAGTAATTAATAATTAATAATTATTAATAATTGATAATTGATAATTAATAATTAATAACTAATGACTAATACTTAATGATATTTAATAATTAATACTTAATAACTAATAATTAATAGTTAATAATTAATAGTTAATAGTTAATAATTAATAGTTAATAATTAATAATTTCTTTGAAACATAAATTATTAGTGTTTAATAATTATTATTTAATAATTAGTTTTTAATAGTTAGTATTTAAAATATTAGTAATTTATAGTACATTATTATTGATAATTATCAATTTATAACTAATACAATTATTGTTAATTAATAACCAATAATTAATTAATTTATGAGTCAAAAAAATAATAATTAATTAATTAAAATTATAATTAGTTATTAAAAAGTTATTATATATTATCAATAATTAATGTTAAAATAATTACTAATTAGTGTTGTGTAGTTTGACAACAGCTAGCACCCAACAAGCCAATTTACCAAACAGTATATCTTTAGTCAAACAACCTACTTAAAAGCCAATCTAAACAGCCAGTCAAACCAGCCGACAACCAACAACCAATTGCCAAACAGGGCCAATATGATTGTTTTAATAAAAAAAAAAAGGTCACTATATTAAAATACTACCTCCGTCTTTCATTAGTTGACACGTTTTGAATTTAACACTATTCACTCACTTCTCTTTGACCGTGTTTTGTGATTTATACGTAATGAAAAATATAGTTATGTGGGATCTTATTAGATTTGTCACGGTATATATTTTCAAAATATCAACTTTTTAGAATTTTTATTTATCGAGAATTAGAGATATTAACGGTTGAATTTGTGCATTGGCAAACGTGACTAAAGAAATGCGTCAACTAAAAAGAAACGGATGAAGTATATGTTATTATGTTGAAATAAAAGTTAGTGTGACATCAAAAGGTATAAGAGGTTAATTTTTTTAATGAAATTTTTAATAAATGGTCAATATGAATAATTAAGACCACTATGTTAAAATTAGTTTACTATTTAACATAATGTCGTACTTTAAGTCATAATAACATTAAAGGTCACATAAATTTTAAAAAAGATTACTATGTTAAAAATAAGGTTACTATATTAAAATTAGGGGTCACTATGTTGAATATAATGTTAGTTACGTGTGTATAAATCTTAGGTCCACATTATAATGTGGACCAGATCCACGCAAGATTTTCAGCGTGTTATAATAGATACACTGTTTTGGCTTTTATTTTTCTACACACTACTTCCATATATACCTCTAAAAAGTTTGAGAAAACTCTTATAAATAGTGTTTGGACAATTTTATACAGTATACCCTATAAAATGTTTATTTGCTTATTTGCCTTAATAGTTAATTAATTTTTTTTTTCTCGAACTATTAAGAATAGTGCACGGATATTTATCCCCTCAAAATATTTGTTAATACATTTTCTTCATTAATGTTGTCAATAACTCGATTTGTGACATAAGGTTAATCGAAAAAGCTCACCTGACATTACTAGCTATAGCGCATATTACTACTAAGTAAATGGGAGAGAAAATGAAGAGAAAAAGTGAATGATAATTTTGGGTAAAAAGTTAAAAATTGAAATGAAGAGAGAAATGAAAACACTTTAAGTAAAAAAAAAGTGAACAATTTACAGTGTTTTGTGAAAAGCTAAACAACGCCCATATTTTACCAAGTAACGCCCGCATTGAAACATGAATGGACGAACATTTCCTCTCGTGTATTCCATGTTTTTCTTTCTTCTAACTCAATTTAACATTCTCTCCTCCAAAAAAAAAAAATAAAAAATAAAAAATAATCATTAACATCCTCTTGTGTATTTCATGTTTTTCTTTCTTCTAACTCAATTTAACATTCTTGTAAAAAAAAAAAATTCTCTCCTCCCAACAAATCACTATTGAACAAAGGCAAGATCATCGTCCACAGTTCCAGAGGAGAGCCGGAAATTCTAGAGGAGAAATGAGAATTCCAAGCGTTTCTTCCCTGGAATTTCGAAATTTCTAGGCGTTTCTTTCCTAGTTTTTTTTATTTTTTTTTATTTTTTTATCATAACTTTTGTTTACGAATTCGGATTAAGACAAATAATATATTGTTTGAAAGCTCCGAAAGTCTACTTTCCAACCCAATTAAAATCAGGTCAATATCATTTTTAAATCTTAAGTTATGGCAAATCTAATGTATTTATGAATAAATAAAGATATCATTAATTAAAGTTGTGCATTAGTAAGTATACCGATCAAACAAGGGTAATTAAGTAAAAATAGAGGGAGTGGTAATTAATAAATTTTCCAAAAAAAAAAAAAAAAACTTAATACTAATCGTTTAAAGAAAGACAACGTTCAACACTTGACCAGTAGCAATGGACTCTCCAACACCAACAACCGGTGGCCATACCAATCCACTACTCTCACTCTCCACATTCATCCACCGCCTCGGCGCCGACCTCACCACTCGCCTCGACGACACCCGCCGAATCGCCGGCACCTTACTCTCCACCCTCTCTCCGCCAACACCTCGTGCGCGCACCACCTCTCCTCCGTCGCTCTCTCTTCCCTTCGCCTCCGTCGGACAAGCTAAACCCTCGCAAAACGCCGCTTTAAGCACCAACAATGTTGCGAAGTCTCTCGTCGGAACCTCCGTTTTCACTGTTAGCAATACTAACAATGAGTTTGTGCTGATTTCTGACCCTAATAATGGTGCTAAGAGTATTGGTTTGCTTTGTTTTCGTAAAGAGGATGCTGAGGCTTTTCTTGCTCAGGTTTTGAAGCTTTAATTCTGTGTTTTGTATTGGATTTTTGGAATTATTTGTTGAATTTTGGGAATTGAGTTTGTTTTTGGTGTTGGAATTTTAGGTTCAGGCGAGGAGGAGGGAGTTGCGGAGTCAGGCTAAGATTGTTCCAATTAGCCTTGACCAGGTAACGAATGTTATTGATAATTCGTTACTATCTTCGTCGGGATTTAATTGTCGCATTACTAGTATAAATTAAGCTATCGACACAATGATTTATTCTGGATTGAGGGAGTTTGGCTTACCATATGCTAAAATGTTGTGTATTAAGCTTTGTTCTTTTGGCGGAAAAGTTTTCATTGATTTACGTTTTCATGTGTCTGTCTAGTGAGTTGAAGTGAACTTAAATCAATTTTAGTTGATTGTGTTTCCTTCATTGAAAGTTGGGAATATGTGGACAAGGTTGGTTGATCGTAATCTGTGGGATAACTTTTGTTTTGTTCGATTGTTTGGAGAGACAATTACATGTTAAGCGCGAATTGGGGAGCTGTGATATGGAGATGGTTGTATATTTGTTTGTTATATGTCACTTATGTGGTCTATGTGATGCCATAATAGGGTGCAAACTTGTTGGCTAGGTAGAAGAAAGAAAATTTGATCACATTGTTACAACCTTTTCTTTTCATGTAGCCTGATAGGTAGAAAGTGTTATGATCATTAGGTCTACTTTTGTATTTTCTTGAAGAAGCTTGGTACTTGGCCACAAGTCCACAATGGCAGGTTGTCCCTTGGTTTAGCTGCTTACAATAGTAGTTATTGTACCTTATTGTTGGGGGTCAGGAATTGTTTTGGGTAGAAAATATCTAAGTTGCAAGTGCTATAATGATGTCCTTTCTGATTAGGGGTTAGATGAGGGGTGACTTTGCCGCTACCAATATGGTCAATTAGTTATCTGATATTTGGATATCCAGGTATATTAGCACTTTTTACGAAATCCATGTCCTCTGCTCTATAAAAATTAAAAGCCAAATTATTTCTTTGCTGTCATATTTTAGCTGGTTATTGATGAGGACTTTCCACATTAATGAGAAACATTTGGTAGTTCATTTTCATTTTGACTTTAGCTAATACTCCCTTTGATACTAAATGCTCTTCCCATTCTGGCTGTGCATGTTTGCCCTGCAATTGAACATTTTTATAAATTACTTATTGAGACGAATCATATAGACCCAACATAACTATGGTCTGCTTTAAATATTGAGAGTAATTTCAAAGATCCTCTCATCTTATGTATATTGTATAGTGTCATGATTCCAAATGGAAGAATAAAAAGAATTGGAGGAAGTATATTATGAATTATGTACGAAGCGATAAATTTAAGTCAAATTTAAGGGTGTTCGTTGCAAACTAGCATATGTAAGAGGTGATTTTAGTTTGTAAAAGCTGTAAGTTGTGTCTCTTGATCGTACATTATTGTTCCCTCTATTTTCCTCTTCCCCTAAATCTACCCCACCCTTTTTTCCTCTTAGCCTCTTGGGTCCAGTATCTAATTTTCTTTATACTCCATAATTTACAATGTGCATTGTGCAGGTATACATGTTAAAGGTTGAAGGAATTTCATTCCGGTTTTTGCCTGATCCTGTTCAAATAAAGAACGCATTAGAAGTAAGCTCTTTGTTTTAACTATTAGTTTGTTGAACTTGGTTGTTTTAATGAGCTGTATTACAATTTTGTAAAAAGCCTAGATTGTTATTCTTTAATCTAGTATCACAATTTAGTTGATTCCTTATTTCATGCTCCTTTCATCCTAAACTATAGTCTTGAAGCATTTAGAAAGTAACAATTTAGAATTATAATTACATGGGTTAGAATATTTAGAGCATCTCCAATGATAAGGTACCAGGGCCTTGTAACTTGCTTTGCCACATCAAATATTAAGCTATAACACTTTTTGGCTACAAAGTGTTCCAATGGTGAGCTACAATGACCTTGTAGCTTGCAAAAAATAAAATATATAAAAAAATTAATAGTTATACACTTGTCACAATATGAATGGAGTTTACTCGTCTTTTTTCTAATCAAGCAACGTAGCTTGTTTGGGCTACAATAGCTTGCATGTTGCTAATTTTTTTTTTCTCCAATGGTAAGCATGTAGCTAGACATTTTATTTATATTGCAAGCAAGTCCTTAATATGAAACCATTGGAGTTGCTCTTATATAGCTCTTACTTTCATATACTTAAATCCACTTACCAATATTTAGGGGATGGTTGGGTTGGGGCTATAATGTGTAAAAGGGGTAATAAGCGACTAATAAGGGAGAGGAAGGTTGGCATAGGTGGCATTAGAGGGTAATATTTTCTCATCCCTCCTTCCTCACACCACCACTACATATCTCCTCGTATCACATCCTCCACTCAGCTGCATGATCCTTAATTTATCCCCCTAAATGCATTTACTCCTTATCCGAGTGTTCACTCAAATCAAGATTAGGGGAGCTTGACTCAACTTTATTGAATAATGTCAAGGGTTCTTAAAGGTTGCTGCTCCATGCCATGGCTTTCAAGAGCACACACATGCATTTTATAGTATGTTTATGTCTTATGAAGAAGCCCAAACACTTTGTTGGACCCTCACTAGTTTAGAGTCAAAAAAAGAATAATAAAGACAATAGTCAATGAAGACTCTCGATATTTTATTTCGCTTAGAAGAGTAAAAAATATCTCAATATCATGAAATAATCTTCTAGTATATATCACAAATGTCTACCATACTAGGGTTACAAAACTAGAGAGTCAAAACTCTAGAAAATTTGAGCCATATACTCCTTTCAGTCCTTTGAGTTTGGATTGAGCATCCCATTATCTTAAAAAATTGCTTAAGTTGTTTCCTAACAGAGATCTAGGTTTTTAGTGCCAAATTTAGCCAAAATTGAAAGAAAAATCCGACTTCTTCGAAAGGATAAGGTTCTTCATCACCAAGAAGTCAAGATAATAAAAATGCACTCCAATAATTAGGCGTTTGAAGGTAAGGTCCAAAAAGAGAAAAAACCTAATGTAATATTTAACTGCTAGCTTATAATCGCAAGGGATTTACTAGACTTTGAAGTCAGTTCCTTGCTTTGTCAAAAAAAAAAAATAGAAAAAAGAAAGTAGGTGTGGCGGGCATTGTAGATAAATTAAGGGAAAATCGTCTGCGTTGGTTTGGACATGTAAGACGGAGACCCGAGGGTGCACCGGTGCGAAGAGTGGAAGAGTGGGACCCTGGAGGGATTAAACGAGGAAGAGGGAGACCAAAGATGACTTGGTTGGAAGGAGTGAGGAAGGATATGAAGTGCATGGATTTACGTGAGGATGAAGTTTTGGATCGTAAGGGATGGAGGAGAAAGATTTATGTTGATGACTACACGGAATAATCAAATTTGGTTCATGTTAGCCGACCCCACTTTTGGGATTAAGGCTTTGATTGATTGATTGATTGAAGAAAAAAGAACAAAAAAGAATTGAATGGTGCCTTATTCACGGCCAGACTTATTGGGTCTTTTGAATTGCACAATTTGCCCATTGCTTATCTTAATGTCCATCTTTATGGTTTCACAAGACATGGATGCAAAGGCAAGATATGCTGCTAAAATGCTATCCTATAATTGCTGAAGTGAAACAACTATAAAGCTTATCTGCTCTACTACACATTAATTGCCGTTTATTGACATAGAAAAACAACAATAAAAATTTTCAATACATATTGTTGCCTTACATAGAGATATAGGATTCTTGTTATATCAAAAGTATGACTCCTAATACTACAAGGATATCTGCTTTTTATTAGCTGCTGCTTACCTTTTTATATTCACTACTTGGAGAGTTAGGTGTTTTATGTCTGGAATTCCCTTCAATATTTCTAGGCAATTGCCAATGGTTACTCCACTATCTGTGGTACATACCTATTTTATATGCCCTCCCTCAAGTATTGGACTCACACATTTGTGTCTGGTACTTCTAACAAAATTTTCCTCTGGTGGCTGTGGCTCTTAATAGTTGTGGACACTTGTAGTGAGTCTTAAGGATCTCTGACATCAGGTACAGACTTTTGAAGTATCTACGGCACCAAATCTTTGAGAAAGTAATTGCTCTTTAATTATATGAACAAAGCTTACTATGTTAGCACACAAATATATAGGAAGTTATAAGAATTGACTACTCAACTATGGCATTTGAAAGACTGTAAATTCTTGATAACTATCTTAAGCTGCCATATATCTACTTTATTCACAGTAGTTTGCTTTCTTGCTGCAGTTGAAAGCATCGGAGACAAAAACTGGATTTGATGGTGTTCCAGTATTCCAGGTGTGCTAAATTTCTCTATGTTTCATTGCTTGTCACTTTAAGCATACAAGCAAATGTTCATTGTTATCTGATTATAACTATAAGTTCTACATGCTATCAGATGTTCCTGTTGTAAAATGTACTAAATGTCCATTCATCCTTTTCTCTTGTCATGTATACTTTGTTTTGCTTGCTCTCACTAATGGGAATCACTTAATAATTAATACTTCCTCCGTTATCCTATTATTGCAACAGTTACCATTTTAGGAAGTTTCACAAATCTTGTAATATTACCCATATTTGCACATGCTTTCTCTCTATCTCTCTCCTTATCACATAGGTCACTGTCTTTATTTTTCTCTACATCCCTCCTCATCTAAAATTCCGCGTCCCCCCCCCCCCCCCCCCCCCCCTGTTGCAATATTAGGGGAACAGAGGAAGTACTTGTTATTATAGTCTCTGAGAGCATGTAAATTGCAGAAAAAATTGGTTAGATAGTTGTAGAAGCCATCAAAGGAGTGATTAACAGCCTCCATTTCATCTAGTAGTAGAACTCTTACTCACTTTCTGTACTAGTGTAGTTTCTAGTCCTGAACTCTTTGAAAATGCTCTTATTGCTGCTTTCTGAGGATAGAGATTTTCATGTTATCAAGCTCCTTTTAGATTTTATTTATTTATTTATATTTTAATCTCGACATTAGCTTAGTATGAAAAGAAAAGCACGAGCTGTGAGATTGCAATATTGCATCCATTTTTAATGATGTACTGAGCAATACTATTGCTGCAATGTTTTAACAAAGCTCCCACTCTTGGGCATTAGGCATCTTTGTAGATGTACATTGACTACTAGTGTTCCTTATCATACAATATATTAAAACTGACTGAGATGAAAGCTGCTTTCAAATGTCAAACAATGATGTTTAGAGTTTAGAAAAGGAGAATTGTTGTAGTTTGAGAATCAAGATATTGCTTGGTCATGGTTGTACATGTCAGGTTAAACCTGCTGTTATGAATCTGCATATTGAAGACAATATGAAAGCAAAATCGGTGTCAAGTATTCAAGAGACTGGATGCTCTTACAAAGCTAAGTGAAGCTTAAATAGAGTTCTCGATTCTTCTCTTAATCCACTCTCTTCCTAACCTCTATTATTTATAGACTTCCTTGTTTTTCTATTCTCTTACACATTTTCTGTCTTTTTCATCAAGCTTCCTTAAATCCCAATAATACCCCTTTTAATGGCTGGTTCATTACACCTGCTAACCTGCTGGCACTTTGCTTATTTATTTATTCAATTTCAATTATTGGTCAACAGCCGTATGAACACACAGATCTCAAAATTTAAGTTGTTTTTGTGGCATGTCTAGCTTTCTCTATTTGCAAATCTTGTTAGGGCTCCATGTTCATCGCATAATCTTCTTTTGAATATCTTAGTTTTAACATAGTTGCGTAGGTTTACTTATCTTGGGTGACGGTGTGGGTGGCAAGGCCACATAAATTATTAGCTTCTCACAAACCTTACATGAACTAGGTTGTTTGTTCTGAATTTCTGATAACAAGTGCGGGTTTATATAATACTCTTGCACCTTCTGTTGTGAAGATTTCTCTGATCTCTGCTGAATCAAACTTTCTTGTTATGTGCCATCTCTTTCACCACCTATAGCAACCCTTTTCATATTTCAATTTTTATGTTAGCCGAGTCACCCTTTAAAATAAGTTTGCTGCAGGCTATAGTTGTTTCATTCTTTAATTTGCAAGTTCAGATCAGGCATGTTTATATTTGAAGCAGCTTGTTATGTACAGTAATGGAGAATTGCTCACTGTCAGAATCGAAGCTGCTTATCAAACTTGGCTTCTTAACTCTGCAATCAGTGATTATGATTGTTTAAGAATCAGGACTAGATTTCTCTTAATACTTCTTCTTAAACCTAATTTTTATTACTTGTATACATGTGCATGTGATTGTTACTTATGTTCTTTATGTAATCCTTGGTTTCTTTTTTTCTTTGTCGTAAATGGCCAATGCAGTCAGATCTCCTTGTTGTGAAGAAGAAAAATAAGCGGTATTGCCCTATATATTTTCGAAAGGTCAGTCATCTCATTAGTGTGTGTGTTTTTTAACTTAATAAAAAATCTATCATTATGTTCATGCTTCTTTCCTGCAGGAAGATATAGAGAAAGAACTGTCTCTGAGGGCATTGCGAGGACGGGGACCTCAGAACATAATGGTATGTTTTTTTTAAAATGCCTCTATATTATGTATATTTAAAAATACAAAATTTGATTTAAAATCTGTTATGCAAAGTCAAAGACTCCCCATGATAAAAAAAAGGAATACTCACACACAGAAAAATCTTTTTTCTAGTTAATTGATAGTATTCATTTACTGTCCTTAGAAGATAAGGAATGATAAAATATATGTCCTCCTCTCTGCTTAGCAGGTAGAAGTAGCTATTAGAACCTAGAGAGTTAACTTGTTCTGCATTGACATTGTGAGGGAAATCATATGTGGAATGACTATGGATGGAACAAATTTCAAAACTTAGCCACTTGAGGCAAGGAAGATGGGAATTGCAACTTCACGTTTTTTTTTTTTTTTTTTTTTTTTTGCCGAAGCTTGAACGGTGTCTTTACTTATTTTCTAGGCATTTCTCTATCTCCACCATATTGTTGGTAGTTGGAAGTTTTTTCCTTAAATATCTTCCTCCTTTGAGCATTTTTCTTGCCCATGAAGCTTCCTCCCAAAGCAGCATCAATAGCAATTCTTGAGCCTTCTTTGAGACCATTGTAGATAGTTCTCAACAACATCCACTTGTTGGTTTCGTGATAAAGGCACTTTCATTGCATTCCTTAGTTGTCTAGATTACTCCAACGGAAATTCCCTAGGATGTTTAAGTATATTTATTTTGGCAACTGATCTCTTGTTTTGTACTTATGTTTTTGCCCTTTTAAATATAAACAGCAAAACAAGCTACAATAGACTGCCCACTACTGCAGCCATTGGCCTTATCATGGGTGACAAACACAACTACTTTACAAACATCCTACATTCCTACAGAGCCAAGATTTGAACAATAACAAATGGAATTAGTAATGAAATAAAGATTACAAACATTAGATGTAAACTTCCTTGGATAGCTACAGGAATCCATTGCGCAGGGTGGGGAAGGGGATTAGCCTACTTCCGCTTCATGCTTATTTGAGACTTTCAAACATGATCAACGTTAAGGGGGGATCGAAGACATCATTGCTCGAGGTCATCTTTCTTCTTTTGGTTTTCTTAATTTGTTGGAATGAACTGCACTCTTCCTCGTATTGCTCTATGAAGTTTCGTGAAAGAGAAAGCTGGACATATTAGTGTTGTGCGTAGAAGAGCCACTGCCATATCTCCTGAAGGTACACCTGAAGTTGCTTCTGGAAGAACTTACTCAATCAGCTGTATCATGCATCTCTTCTTGGTCTATAGAACTTAAACAAGGAGACCAGACCTTCTAATTCACATTTATTTTTATTTTTTTTTAACGCGTCTAATTCACATTTATGTTGGTTGATATCTCTTTTGGAAACCTAAGCTCCAACAAAGATTCCGACCTTGAATCAAAATATTTGAGAGCCTAATTATTAGTCATCAAATGATAGTAATTTTTGGAGAACATAAGAAAGGAGCCCTGCCTCTTTTGGTTTTGAAATCGACATTTGGGCTCTACATGACCCGCATTTTCATTTTTGCCAAACTCATAGGGTCATTCACACAGTTGCTTACAGAAGATGGGATCTTCAAGCGTACCACCAATAATTTGAATGCAAACCTCCATCTTACCATGAGAAATTATATCAATTGCCTTAACAAAAAAGTCAATGAATTTCCAAACTTAAGAATTGATTCATAATTCACAGGAGGATGAAACAACAGTTGTAAGTTCATTATCTGCTGATGCTGTTAGTTAAATTCTTTATCCTCTATAAATTCTTTTGAAGCATGATTTCTCAGTAATGCTGAATGAACAATAAATTCTTTTGTTTTTTTTTTTTTTATTATTTTTATTCTTCCTGTATTCTATTTACTCCATATCTTTTTCCGTGTGTTCCTTTTGTTGAATAAATCATAGTCCTTGTGTTTCATGCCATTGTATAATACGTAATACTTTTATTTCTATCTTTAGTATTGTAATTATCTGTGTTATTATATGCTCAAAGGCTCTTTGTTGTTGTGATGTGGGTTTCAACAGGTGGGCAGTTTAGAAGATGTTTTGAAGAAAATGGAGGTAAGTGTTGGAATGCTTGCTTTAAATTATTAGTGGTTAGGTAATACCTAAGTAATTAGTTTGTGTCAGTGGAGTCATAATAGTAGTGGGTTTAGTGGGTTGATGTTAGGCATGATTGATTGATGATCATGTTCCTTATCTTTTGCTTAGTTTTGCACTATATATATGTTGCTATGTATTTCTTTTCAATGGATTGAATACAAATACAAGTTTAAATTGTTCTTTCCCTCAACTATCATTCTATTTGTAATTTCAACAATAAGTATTGTGCTTCTGTATATGGCTTTTCTTCTTCTATTACTACTATATGTTTTGCATAATTCTTCTTTTCTGATTTAAATTAGTTATATTAGAATTCTTATTGTTCTTTCTCTATTACCGAATTAGATGAATCTTCTATACTTATTTTCATTTTATTAATGTAGTGCTTAATGTATATGTAGAATTCATGGCAAAAAAAAATTATGTAACATTTTAATGATAGGGAAATTCCACCTGTCAATTTATTCATCCCTATTTCAGTTGCCCTTAGTTTTTTTGTGGATGTTGGATACAGATAAGTGAGAAGAATTCTGGCTGGGATGATCTTATATTTATTCCACCTGGTAAAGGCCATTTACAACATATTCAAGAAGTGGCAAAAGCGTGATGTATAGCGTGCATTTGTTCTTCCCATAATCTTGATTGAGCAGCAGAGGGCGCATTGCAGCATATCGAATAATTAGAGGTCTCTTCATCAATTTACATTTCTCTTCAGCTCTCTCCCAACTATCTTCATTTCCATTTTCTTTTTCAAGCTTTGACGTATAGTTTTGTCGGACTTTGCAAGTTGTGATAACAAAACAATTATGACATCAGTTTCTGTGAAGCAGGTTAGTCAAATGGCGGAAACGGATGCTGCGTTCATCTCAGAGGACTACCACTTTATCTGCATTATAGTTGCATTCATAGTCCTAATCTTAACTAAGGCTGATTTTGTTGGTGCATGTTTGAGTGAATGGAGTTTTCTTTTTTGATTGTAATTAACCTGTTCATGCTTATCTTTGTGCACTACTTCATGATGATCATGCTCAAAATTTTGTTTTTCAATGTCTCTAGTTAATTTATAATCCTCATTTGCTGGTGTGCACTTCGCCACTTCTCTCGTTTAATCTTATGTTGTGTCAGTTCACGGCTACCCTAGTCTGGGTTGAAGATTCGTTAATTAGCTCATGAATCTTCCTCAACTAGAGGAATAGTCTAGTAACATGCGTTGGTATTAACTATAGTAGGTATTATTATGACACCAAAATACATATTCAATGGTGCAAATGAATGCAAAAATGTTTTGTTGGTATCAATATAATTCATTGATGGTAATTAAATGATACCATCTAAACACAATGTAATACCAACACCTGTGTTAATAGAGTAATTCAAGACTCAAATTATTAGAGGTAGAGAATTCCTCAATTAAAAGTACCGATTGCAATTAGAGCATCGTCAATGATTAAAATGCCCATTTTTTTTTCTCTTTCTCTTCTTTTTCCTTGGCCTCATTTTCTCTTTTCTCCACCTCACTTTTCACTAGGGCCTTGTTTGGATTTAAAGGAGCTCAGCATGAACAACAATGAGGACATTACATATCGTCCCTTTATTTTTATCTCTTTTTCCCAGTTTGACATATTATGTACATTCTTTTTACTCTTCACTTTCCATATTTATCATCTTTCCTTAATTTTCGCAACATCAAAGAAAATCTTTTGTAACTTACTCTCCTATTAACATACTTAAATAATTCACCAGGTGCTTTAGAAAATGTAAATTAGGTTAATAAGTTGTTGATAACCTTTTGACAAAGGAAAATTTGTCAAACACGACTTTTTAAGTAGCGGACTTTGTGAATAAGAACCTTTGGAAGTCAATTGCCAAAAATAATGTTTTAATTGGTTAAGGTTTTGGGGAATAATTTGACTCTTAAGGATTCAATTTGAGGTCAAAATTGGCACATAATAATTATAAATGTCTTGCTTTACGTGGTAAGTGATGCTTTGATTTATATGCCATTATTTATAAGTTGCAAAAATTGCTCAATTAAGGTTTGAAGGGTCATTTTGATCCATAAGGGACCAATTTAACGTGTATAAGTAAGTGTTGTTGTAGCCATAAATTCACTAAATTTTTTTGGATCATAATGACCGAGGTATAATGGTGAATGTTGTTGTAGCTTTTTCGGTTCTTTACGTGAATCTTTATATCCAGATATTTATCATGTTGTGGATAATGATACACATGATTTTCCACGACATGTCTATTCTTTATACCGGTTTCCTAATTATTGTAAACCGAGCTTGTAGTACATTAAATTCAAGCTCAAAATCTTTTCTAGCACTCTCTAGGCTTTCAGCAAACAATTTTTATTTACAAGGTTGTGGAGCTATGATGGCATCGATAAATGTAAAACATTTTGGATAACTCCCATTGTGAGATTTATACCCCTTGTTATAAGCATTTCCATTGTTTGAGATCTAAACTTATGGAGCATAGTTTTTTATTATATTGCCAAAGACCGGAGAACGTTGAAGTGTTAATGTAGTTGTAAGATCCTAGTGTCCTAAATTAATGCATATAACTCAACAAATTTCTAGAAACAACTGCCTATAATATGATAGCAACCATTTAGATATTTCATGACACATTTTAACCTTTCCATTCAACTGGACAATTTTTCCATACCTAATACATACAATCGATGTTTCCCAACATGCCAAGGAAACCTACCTCTACATTCTCCTTCTTTAGGCATGCATATGATGGGGGTCTTCCACTGTTGGGTTATGAAGGTAGTCATTTGAAAAATAGGCAATCACTACATCGATAAACTATGCAAGACATGAAAAATAATGAGATATCTTGTGAAGGGAAATGATGAGCTATTTTAAGTAATGAGTTGATGAAATGGGAGCATATAATTGAGATTTATCGGTTTTGATTAACTACATATCATTGTAAAGCAGTTTGAAATTAAGGAGTACTTAGATGGTTTGTATCAAAAGGGGGAGTATTTGGATTATATTAAAAAATTGGATAAATACACTTTAATAATTCCCAACTATTGCCGATTTACTTCTAATAATCCAACTAAGGTTTATTTTTAAATAATCCTAACTATGGGGTTAGTTTACCTCCAATGGTCTCAGTTGGTCAACAATGGGTCAATGACTTATTATAACAGGTGACCATGACACGTGATTGGTCCAAATTTTAAAATATAAAAACAAAAACCCAAAATCAAGCAGTCAGCTGTCAGCCACCCTAACTCCCACTGCGCGCCATCCCAAACCTCCACCAGAAACTGGCAGGCCACTCCCATTAACCAGCAAAACCGGCCGGCCATGTAATACCCCGTATTTTGATACGTATTTTTCTAATTAATTAATTAATTATTATTTCCTAAAAAGGGTATTTTAGTAATTTAATTTACTATTTGAATTTGGAGCAAAAATGATATTTTAATTTTGGCACCAAAAGTATTTTGAAATCTAATTATTATTTTTAGATTTTGGATAAGATTTATTATCTGTTTATTTAATTTTAAAAATCGAATTATTTATATATATTTCGGATTTTTTAATTAAATAAAATAATATTTTATTATTTATTTAAGATGGCCAAAAATTCCTAATTTAATAACTATGATTTTCGGATTTTCTATGTATAGAAAATCTGATTTTCTTAGTTATTTTATTTAGTGAATAATTGGTATTTTATTAATTAATTATTTTATACAATAAATATTATTTACACAATTATTTTTAATTCCTTAAAACTAGCAAATTAACTCCGTAAATATCTAAAGGGTGATCCGAAAATACGAGCTAAGGAAAGCTCAATTTCATGATGGATTTTTGGGTGATTTATTTTAGTAAATTGTATTTTTTATTATCTCCTTAAAATCTCTTATTTTCCTTAATTTTATTTCTGCATCCCCTAAATATTTGATCATCTTATTTTCCTACCTTATATCTTCCTTGATTATTCCCCAAGTAATCTCTTTTGCCATATTATTTTTCTTGTCAATACATTTTCCTTAATTCTATTATTCTTAATCACCTTAATATCAAAACTTTCCATATTTCTTTATTCTCTTCTCCAAGTAATTCCTTAATTCTTTTACCATAATTCTTCCTACATTCTCCTAACATAATTCTTTTATTCATGAGCCTATAAATACCCCCTCATACCTCTCATATTATTCACAGCAAAACTCAACTCTCTTCTTCTCGATCTCTTATTCTTCTTTTCCCTAAACCTTTTCATATTTTTCTTTCTACTTTTTTCATACATAATCAGCCCGTACACATTGGAAGCCAATTTTCGGGCACTTTTGGTCAGTTTTTGGGATTTTGATGTTTCACAGAAGATTGTTCCTCTTGAAAAATCCTTGAGTTTAGGCTCAAGAATCACCCAATTCGGATTTATATTGAAGGAGTTATGGCCTCTGAAACTTCTGCCTATTCTTTCCAACGCAAATCCAATTCTCTTTAATCCTATTCCTTTATTTTCTTCATGGTTAGTTTTCTAAAATATAAATGCTTATTTCAAAGCTATAATTTTTATATTAAAGTATTATTTTAAAAGAGTTTTATAGTCCATGCACATTAGATTTGGGTTTATGTCTAAAGATGTTGTGATAAACTTATGGTTATGTTAATTGCAAGGTGTATTCGTGATTGAACTTTGAAGGTGCAAAGTGTTGATTGATATTCGGAATCAAGGTACGTTTAGGTGGCTAGATAACTTTGAAAGTGATTGGTTTGAATAACATGTTTTATGTAATTTAATGGTGATTGAATTAAATTGATTTGAATTATGATTTATGAAATAAAGTACATTTATATATATGTTTGGAGGTATTGATTTTAATATTTGTTTTAATAAATGTATCTTTAAAAGATTGATTTTCATATCATGTTTTGAATGGTTTGAATTACTTATCATGTTTAAATAAAGGTATTGATTTGAAAAGTTTGTTGAATTAAATAAAAGGTTTTTCAAAGGAAAAGTTATTGATTTTGAAAAGTTATTAATATGAGATTTAACTCTCAAGTATTTATTAAAAGGTTGATTTTAAACAGCCCTCGGAAGGCATACTTCTTGATTGTCTTTCTGACCAGCTTCGTAGATTATTATAAAATAGAAAGATTCCAGATTTTCCCCGAAGAAGGTCTTGACTCGCTTTCTTCAGTTCGATAGCCACCACTAGTCGCAGTTGGGGGCATGGGATTGACCCATTGATGGGAACCCGAAAGACGCTAGACAGACTAACAGAAAGAAAGTTTTTGGTCGTTCTTTTAGTCAGTGGATGTTACAACGCTTCAATCAGGCTTTGAGGGGCGGACTATGTCTCGCGTCCAGTCGGACACCGAGTGGAGTGGACAGACCAGGCTTTAGGGAAGGGTGGAGTTTTGAGTTATTCTACTACAGAGTTTAACTTTATTCAAAGAGGAATTTCATGAGAATTATTGAATTATATATTAAAGCTTTACAAGCATGATTATATAAATCCTACTATGCGGATTTGGTTGATAAGACTATGGACTATGTATGACCAAGTCTTTCCTCAAGGATAGCCTTCTACATAAGGACACTAACTTGGGGGGTGTGCACACTTGGGTGAGGAATTGGTCTTAAAAAGAGGAATTGGTTTTATAAATCGTTTTATTGAATTATTGGAATTGGTTTTGAATCATGAGTTTAGAACTATTGGATTAATTATTGGAATTGGTTTTGAATCATGAGTGTTGGAATTATTGGAACTGGTTTTAAAAGCAAAACAACTTATCGTACTTAGCATATTTTGTTAATCCGTATTTCTTATTTGTTTTGATTCGCCCTGTTTACCGTAATGGTAAGCAGTGTTGACTATTTTCAGGTGGAGTCATGAATAAGCATATGGGAGTCCCGGGATTTGCTTCACCTAGTTTAGGAATGTTGGTTTTGTCTTTATTTTGAGTACTCATAACAATGTTACTATTTTTATAAGTATTAATAAAAGAAAGTTGAGTTTTGCGCTGCAAGTTTTTTTATTAGATTAAGTATTTTGAGTAGCCTTGCGTAATCACGCGGCGGTAACACTCCTAAGTCTATCTCTACGATATAATTATACGAATTATACTAGTATTTCCGCAGAGGGAGATATGGGGGTGTTACAGGCCAGCCCTCTATCACCCATCTAACCCACCCTGACCTCCGAAACCACCAACCCAGCCAACGCCAACCCCGAAAACCACCAACCTAACCCACAACAACCCTCAAAACCTAACCCCCTACTTGAATCCGCCGCTATAACTGCCCCTCCTCCCTTCTCCCACCACCAAAACGGACGATTTCGAGAGTGGGGAAAGGGAGAAGGGGCATTTTTGGTAGCGGAGCTGTTTTTTTTTTTCATTTGAATCGATTTTCCGGTGAAAGCAGCCGGGGGGGGGGGGAGAGTGGTTTAGGGGGTTGGGATGGATCGGGTGTGTGTGTTTCAGGGGTTAGGAGGGTCGGCCGACCATTTTCGGGGGGTTAGGGTGGCTGGGAACGGCAACAGTTGGCTGGGAATCTGGGATCGATTTCTGTTTTTCTTAATTTTTTTAAAATTAAGGAAATTTTGACATTTGTTATCGGTTAAAATTTTTTTTTTACCACCTAAATCAGAGTTTGTTAAAAATAAAAATAAAAAAAAAATTTTAAAAAAAAACCAGCCATCCTTAAAAAAGCCCAGCCTCTCCCGTCAGCCACCCTGCCCCCTTCTCCCTGCCGGCGCCGGCGACCCCACTAGAATCGAACCCCTCCCTTTCCCCCACCCAAAAACCGACACCCCTAACCCTAAACCACCAGCCCGAAACCACCCTAAACGGGTTTTAGGGTTTCGCTTATAGTCGTTTTGGGTGGTTGGGGAACTCCTTTGCGCGGTCCTGCTCTTCTCCCCTAGCCCCTAAACCACGATTCTAATTTGCGGACTACTCTATTACGGTGAAGAGAGGTGCTATGGTGGTTGATTGGTGGGCGTGAGGCTGTTGGGAGGTTCGTATGTGGCGATAGGACTCGCGAAGAGGGTAGCAACGACGTTGGGTTGTTGTGGGATGAAATTGCTGAAATTGCTCGTTTACGGCATGGTTGGGTGTCAGTTTGGGGGAAGGGAGAGAATAGGGGTGGCGGGAGTGGGATGAGGTTGGTCAGTTGGCGCGAATAAGGGTGTCTGGGGTGCTGGCCAAGGGTGAGGATAGGGGAAAACGGAGGTGGTTGAAGGTGGCAGTGAGGTGGTTGGGGAAGGAGTTGTGGCTGGATGGTGGTTGGGCACCACTAACGAAAAATAGTAACGGTGTAAGACATCAAGTTGTGATTTTTAACAAACTCTGATTTAGGTGGTAGCAAAGTAAAAAAAAAATTTATACCGGTAGCAAATGTGAAACGAGGTGTGTTCTCTAGTAGCAAATGTTAAAATTTCCTTAAATTAAGCCAATCATGTGCTGACATGTGACATTTAAAAAAAAAAAAATTTACCGTTTCAGATGGTAACCGGTTTTTGGGACCATTGGAGGCAAATTGACCCCATAGTTAGGATTATTAAAAAAAATAAATCATAGTTGGAATTATTAAAGTGTATTTTTCCTAAAAAATTAAGGAGTACTTATACATTTTTGTGTATAAGTAAGAATATATTACTTTGGCTAAATCAGTGAGTAAGGAGAAAAATATGGTAAAAATTAAAGTGTGAAAAAGGGAATAGTAGGCCCATTTTGTAGCGAAATTATTTTTATGATCATTGGTGTTGTTTGCCGGTGAAAAATATATATACCGGGTGTATCGTGTACCCAAATAATCCAAGGTTAGTGTTTACTTTTTCTCTAATGATTAAATAAAAAATAATCATCAAAATGAGAACAAAATACTCATGAATATACTGTACACCCGGGAGTATATAACAAGCTCTCGTGAAAAAGAAAGAACAATTGGAATATTACATTTGCCAACGATGATTTAAACCCGAATTTAGGGCTTGAAATCAATGGCTTAATTGTATTTGCCGCTATATATGTAGCTATATATGTAAATAGGAATACAATTTAGTCTTTCATTTTTGAAAGCAACATATTTCAATTTATTTAAACTCTTTCAATTAGCAACATTTTTACCCTTTATATCTTTCCACTTACTACTGCAACCTACTTATTATTATTATTATTATTATTATTATTATTATTATAACAAAACCTACAGAGTTAATCAATTTACAAGAAATTGGTAGGGAGCCGAGATACAATCTGGGCCCCCACCCCTCTAGCTATAGCGAACCCGATCCTACTGAAGATGTGAGCAGCTGCACGAGCACCAATATCCTGAGACTTAGCGAACACCAACTATGATAAATGTGCGTGTAGCAGCACAACCTTTTAAAGGTGCAGTCTACAACACAAACTATGTGATTGGGTGCACATATTAGCACAAATGACACTAATGAACTAAGGTTTCATGGAAAAAAGAGGAATCTTTATTATTTTATATAATTGTTTAAACATTATTTAAACTTATATGATTTTCCATCATGCGTGACTAAATTAGCCTTACTTTTTATTTATTTTTTTCATTTAAGCATTTCTTAACCTCCACCATTTTATTAAGCGGATTCCTTCAAAAAAATTGTGCTATTATTTTCCTTTGTTTGCTTCTTCAATTACTTTTTCTAATATCGATCTCACATGATTGACTTAGTTTCCTTTCCCTTTCCACTTAGTTAAATACTAAATTGATAAATTAAAAAAAAAAAATCATTTGAATACCTTTATGCTATAAGATTTCAGGATACATAGGTAACTTTCTAATAACAAACCCTACAAAATGATTTTAAATACTTAACTCGAAAAATAATTTTAGAATTGGATTTTAGGATTATTTCAAAAAGTTAATTATTTTCAAAAAGTTAATGGCGAAAACTTTTTGAAATAATTTTAGAAATAACTTAATTACATGAGATGGAAAATTTAGTAGAATGGAATTAAACAAAAAAGCATTAAAAATATTTAAGATTTACTTTCATAAGAAATCTAAATTTTGCCAATGTCATTTATGTTGTTATGTGCACCCAACTGCGTAGTTTGTGGTGTTGAGTGCACCCTCGAAAGGTTGTGATGCTACACGCACCTTTGTCATAGTTGGTGTTGTTGCGGCCAATTTTTCCTTATTATTATTGTTGTCGTTGTTGTTATTATTATTATTATTATTATTATTATTATTATTATATCTCAAAAATATACAAAGTTATATAACCTATAGAAAATTAGTAGGAAGCCGAGATACAATGTGGGCCCCCACTCCTCTAGGTATAGAAAAGCCGATACTAGTAAAGATATGAGCTGCAGCACACTCCCTAGTGTCCTGAATTTTCGAGAACTTCTGGATCCGCTTCAGCAATGCAACAACCTCATTTTCTAACTCCCCAAGAGAAGAGAAAGAGAAAGGAAGGAAGCCATACCTAATTGCTCGACAACTGGATTCGTACTTGACCCGCTTCCGATTGGCCGCATCAGTCACTACCCGTCCAGGAACAAAGTCAGAAAGCCCAGACTGTGTCAATGGAGAAGACCCTATCAAGTCAACACAGACATCGCGACCACGATCCCATGAATAAAGTAACACATCTGCAAGTATGCGAGCTCCGTCGTTCCCTCAAGATAACCCAATGTCCACCTCCTTTCTAGCTGAAATCCGTGACCGATAGCAAACATCAATAAGGATATCTAGAACAACATTATGCCGATATTTAATGCCCACAATACCAGCACAAGACACCGCATGATCACCGAAAATATCCCCGACATAAACCCTTGAACAAGCAGAGCACGACGTCGTGATAGAGAACAATGGAACACCCAACCGGTAGCACAGCACAAATATTATTATTACTACAACTTATTATTATTATAATTATAAAAATTTAAACTTAAATTTATGATTAGAAAAATTCACGCATATCATAATAATTTTAACATTATCTGTTATATATATATCCCATAATAGTAACAATTTAATTTGGTATAATCATCCAATCATTTACTCCCTCCGTCCCCGAAACAACGACTCTTTTGGGTTAATTTCGCGGGTATTAAGAAAATTAAATAAAAATAAGTAAAAGTATATTGGAAAGATAAATTTAAATGGGGTTAGTAAAAAAGTAGAGAGAAAAATTATTAAAAATGCATGAAAAAACAAAATTTTATATGGGAAAGCTAATTTTGCACAAATATTATTGTAAATTGGTGGTTATTTTAATGCAAATGGGTCGATTATTTTGAGACTAAAATTTAGCCAAAAAATTCGAAGTTTTGGGGACGGAGGGAGTATTAATTTTATACATTTCTGTAAGACACACGCAAAATCTATTTCACCTTCAAAAATTTCTAACCATAGACAAATTAGCCACAATTTAAACCCACTTTAAATTAATAGACTATTTACAATTTAAAAAGAAAATACTCCATAATAACCTGTTAAAAAAGTATAAAGTATACTTTTAAATTATTAAAGATTCTATGTTTAATTTGATTAATGCAAATTCATTGAAAAAAAAATGCATGATTAATAATTATTTATGTATAACAATGTCATCAATGTAATAAATCTTGGTTATCAAATATTCATATTTTGTACCTCATCAATCCTTTATCCATTTTAGGAGTTAGGATTCATCTGATGCAGCACTTATTGATGAGGCCGACGAGTTATGTTTGATCATCACTATCGGGTTTGTCATATAACTGAAGATACATATTGAATGAAAAAATCGTCACTACTACCACAATGATTCAAGAAGATACGATTGCATTAGATGAACAAACAGTCACTACCATGTCTGACATAGTGCTTCAAAAGATACAGCTGCATTGTATCAAGTTACATATCAAAAGTGTGTTCAATGAATTTAGAGTCGGATTTTTTTTTCCTAATTTTTATTTAGTAAAGTTGAAGTGAAATAGAACGATTAAAAAATCAATCAATAATAATAAGCTTAATATTAAAACAGACACCGGGAGTGACATGTGTCACATCCTGGTGCTGTTTTCTTCCTTCAAAACTCCCCTTTCTTTTTAACTTTTTTTTTTTGTTAATATTTGATTCTATAATAAAATCATTCCAAATCTTTTATATTATATTTATGACAGATATATTCCTTTTTACTTGGTGTTCATAATACTTACCTAAATAATTATTTCAATTTCTTTTTAATTGTCCTTTAAATGGGGTATTATAAGATTTTAATTTGCCAAAAAAGTAATAATAAATTGATTCATATAATAGATCTTACAGAAATTACTTTAAAACATTACTTAATTTTTTTTTTTTTTTTTCAAATACCTCTAGGCTGTAGCTAATATTTTTTTTCAATTTCAATATAACTATATATTCAAATTAATTACAATTTAGTTTATGAAATTTTACTACTACGTATATATTATCACAAATTAAGGATTTCTACAATATAGTATGACTATAAAATAAATGTTGTGTTTGACAATTATATCATATGTCTAATTATAGGGAAAGTTAAAATATCAATTATTATTATTATTATTATTTTTTGTAAATTACGTAATTATATATATAGAGCATCAATCCATAAATAGAAAATGTAATAATATAGATTAATGTTGCCCATTTATTGATTGTTCTTTGCCTAAATGATCAAAGTAATATTTATTTCCATAGAAATGAATTTTTAGGTGTAAAATGTGATATATTATTTGTAATTAATATATATATATATGTGTGTGTGTGATATTATTTGTAATTAATATATATATATATGTGTGAGAGTGAGGGATAACTCAAGTGGTTAGAACTCCCTCCCGATTTTAGGACATCTTGGGATCGATTCTCACCCTCGCCCTTTGGCTCTCTAAACACTAAAAAAAAATATTTATATGTGTGTGTGCACGCATACACACACACTTTTGTGAACTTTTAATAATAGTTTTAGTGGAGATTCTAGTCCGTTGTTTGAATAATTATGTTTTTTAAAAATGCATTTATAAATAAGTATTTTCTAATATGGGCACTAGACCTGATCAAACCAAGTGTCTCGCCTGGAAAATTTCTCGGGTTTAGGCAGCCTAAAAAATCCATTTTTGTTTAATTTTTTTTGCTTTGCCTATTAATAATACAGATTATGACATTATAATTTCTATTTATTTGATGTGTATGTTTTATCAAATTTTGTTTGTTGGATATACTTAATTTTCTTATAAAAAATTAGACTTACCGTGCATGGCACGGGCCTTAAGCTAGTTACATTTTACTAAAATAAACTCATAATTATGCATAGAAAAAAAATTGTAAGGAAAAATAATATTAACATAGAAAAAAAAATTATAGGGATTTTTTTGCTTTTATTGATTTATTTTTTGAATACTTTGATTTTTGAATTAAAGTGCGTATATTTGCTCCATTCAATGTGTGTCGACTCGAATTTATCTTTCCGACCCAAACTTGATGAAGAGTGACCTTTTATCACCATTTTGGTCGAGATGCGTATCAAATCAGATAATTGCTTGAAATATTTGTGGATATCCATTATCCTCCCTTGTATCATTCAAGAACAATCTAGATCTAGGGTTTATATTCTTATCCAACCAAACCCTAATTATATTGTATGTATATATATACCTTATCATATGGAATAAAAATATACAGATTGATTCTCTCTCCATCTCTCATATTTCTTCTTATTTTATAACACGTTATCAGCACCAAAGCTCAATATAATTGATCGAATTAGTTTTACGACACATATATAATTCATCCGTGATCAGGTATGTAGTCACCCCTATTTTGATTATGTTATAGAATTTCTCGAGTAACGTGAGTACAATTGATCATTTGCACAATAGATTAGTTTCTTTTATATTCTTCTGCTTTCAATTTTCTAATAAACCTACCACCCAGTAAAACATGACATAATCAACTAGCAACTTTACCATAAAACTATATTATGATTTGGTTAATTATCTAGTAACATGCATGATTAATATTGTAGTGTTTAAATCCTTTTCTTAATATAGTTTAGGATGCATTACTGTGTAGTTCCGAAGTCTGCAATCTTATTTCTGCAATTTTGTTTAATAGTTATTTATATGTATTATTAGATCCAATTCTTTTAACTTACTACCTTGAGTGATTAATATTAATTTATTTATTTTACGCTTGTATGATGTGATAATTTGACATATTAAAAGGTAATTTGATGGTAGTGGCAGTGTAACATATCTATATGCAATTTAACTAAGTGGTGATGAGTGTTTTTATCACATATATGATGATGACTGATTTTCCATCTTCGTTAATTTACCTTGTACTCCGTATTACAGTACGAATTATAGATTTATTTGCAAAGCTGGCCGGATTAATAATTTTCTTGGTTTTGATTGACTTTGAGATTAATCCTAGTTTTATCTTGAATAAGTTTGGTTGCTTCATATTGTTTACTCTGTGTTTGGTTTAATGTAAGGTATAGTAAATAAATTATGTTATTTTAATATATTTATATTATAATTTTGTTTGCTGATTTTAAAATCGTAACCGTATCTTATACCATAAAAGAAATTAATTTATTCCGTGAGTGTCATATTGCTAATAAGAGAATATATGTACTTACAAGCTAAAAGTTAGGCTACAAATTAGCTAACTAAAAGATAATGTTTGACAGTGATCTTTGACACACTAAAATAGCTAAACGTTTGCTAACACTGAGGAAAGTACGTATACTAACTATATTAGTAAATAAGATGTATACAAATACTTATAGATTAGAATACTTCGTATATGATAAACATATTCTAACAATATCAAACTTGATTAGCTTTATCCTAAGAATATCAATTACTTATGATATTTTATGATAAATATATCTATCTAAGTGATTTCCAAATTAATAAGTCCTCAATTATAGTATTTATTTTAGATGGCATGTTTAGACCTTATACTCCGTAAGATAGATGACATGCGTTCGGCATATTGGTATATTAAGTTCACTACTAAAGAGTATCACACTAGTTTTGATTTGTTATGGAGAATACTTATTGGGTTATAAGTCTATCTAGTTGTTAAAAGAGCTTAACTTTGATTGAATTAAGTGACTTTAATTTGATGAGTATGGATTAAACTTTGTGGACTAAATTTTCATGGAAATGCAACGAAGTCTTTAAAGATGATCAATATTGCTTGTATTTTATGAATGGAATTACTTGTATGTGGGTGATAGTCTCATTGACCATATGAATATTTGCTATAAGATATTTAAAACCATTATCAAGAAATATAATTCATGAGTATGATTTAGCTCTTTGATGATAGATAGCATTGTTTTTAATTATCTTTTTGATTGAGATTGCAATATTTGAATGCATGATGTCATATACTTAATTGATTATATGGATATTTTCTAGTTGACCTCGAATTATGTTAATCATATTCCATCTTGTTTTATTTTATTCATTTATTTTGTTAATTAGATGGAAAAGGAGTTGATTGATAAATTATAGTAAGGGATGATAATATGAAATCCGACCTATAATTACTATGAAATGGTCAACTTTCAAGCTAATACTCATTCGCATCCCCATTTTGGGACTTGAAGTTTCACATTTTGTTCTTTTAATACTAATGACATGCTTATAATGCTGAAATATTGATTGATGTATGATTGAATTTAGTTATATATGATCTCATATGTCTATATAAAGTTGGTTTATAAAAATGATGAGTAAATTGAACATGAAAAGGACTTGAAGTTCCTTAATTTATAAAGGGTCAAAGACACCCAAAATATTAATATGAAGATACATATATGATTTAGAAATTTCTATTATTTTCTAAGGTATGTTGCTAATATACCATTCATAATACTAATGTGATCCTATAAAAATTGATGATTTAATTTATAGATTACTAAATTTACTCAATCTCGAAAGTAAATGAGAAATTAGAGGTTTAAAAAGATAACAAGGTTGTTTGTATGTTTTTTTTTTTTATTATAATTCATTAAAAGGTTCATAAGAATATCTATTCAAACAAGTAATAATGTTATGACGAGTTCAAGAAATTAATCACAATATTGTGAGCAGCTAACCTAACATATTTATTATGCCCCTACTTATAAGAGTTTAATATAATTGGGTAAGAGTGTATAAGAATAATTTTATTATGCTTGATACGGCATTGCTAATAGAATTTACGCCTTAAAAGGTGAAAGAGATTTAAACATTGTTGGATTCATTTCATACCCCATATGCAAGGATTAAGGGGAGATTATATCTATTCCATTATTTTATGTAATCCTTGCACCTAAATAATAAAATATATTGATGGTCAGTTTGGTACTTATATACATTATGTCAACGATTTGTTTTAATAGAAGTGGCTACATGTTAATCCATATATATTTCGAAATGATACCATCCTGAAGATGGATAAAAAATAAATGTCATTAATCGTATATATACTATTTGTAAATGCTCCAACTAAAATTGATGTCCTAAAAGGAGGACAACATAGATTATTGATAAACCTATAGCACGCCTGAAGCGTGATAGATCAATAAATTCTAAAGATAATTAAGTATCTTTGAAAAGAAAAGGAGCCATGACAATGACAAAGTTAAGCAAGTGATAAATCCTATTAAATTTCTAGAAGAAATAACTTTTAGTAAAATTCTATTGTTCCATGATTATATAAAAGACTCCAGTAGAGTATAAAATGTCCAACAAGATTAACATGTATCAAGTTATAGTCAAAACTCCAGCAGAGTATAAGTAATTATTGAATAAATATTAATTGATTGTCTTGCCAATTGTATAAAGAAACACATGTTAGTGTTCTAATATCACATCACATTCATGGCCATGCATAAAGTAAGTTAAATAAAGTGATCACTAGTGTTGGAAAACTGACTAAAGTTTAATTTCAGAGATGTGATTGGATGTAATAATTAAATTAGGCCATCCGGGTTCAATAAATGTCCGTTATGGAAACCAAAAGTTTTATTTGATAATGTGCTGACACTCTCTCAATGTCAGATATATGAAATGAATTGAATGGCAAGACGTAACATTGAGATTGAGCTATATTTGGATTGTGATTTTTAATGATTTGTGTTGAAGAAAATTTCAAGAGATAATATATTCGTTTTGAATAAATTTTCTTACGAAAGAGTAATAGGTGATTAGAAGTTCACCAAACACAAGTTGTATGTGGAAATTTTGAATATTCAATTAGTATCATACTATCAAGGTTTCTAGTGATCCAGAAGATCATCACCTAGGACAATTACAAGCAAGTTTATATTTGTATAACAATTCTATTAATTGGGGCTATTGTATGTCAGCACATAAGAAATAGGAAAAGAAGGAAATTCAACTGCACAACATATGTCTCCCCATTGATGTTGAATTATTGATCTCCTAAAGAGAACAAATTATGAAAGATTTTATAATAAATACATATGCATTATGCAATGTATAGTTAATGAAAAAATGATTTAAAATTGCTCTCTGGAAGAGATAAAAGCTTGTTTAATATAATTCTTTTGAATGATAAATTATGTTGATTATGATCTTCCCATGAAATGAATTTTATTGCAAATTTTTATACTAAGTTGGTGAAGAATTGTGATGCCCCTATATAAGAGATATTTTACCAACTTAGGGGGAGAATTGGAGTAAGTTGGCAAAAATTAATTAAACAGATGATCCCTATATATATAATGGTAATTTGAAATGTTTTCTAGCCAACTTTCATCCATATGTTATCATGATATGTTGCACATTGAGATAAAGCTTGCCAATTGTATATACTTGAATCACTACACCTGAAGTGTAGATTGTATAATCGGTTCCAAAATAAAGATGTGATATATGGCAAGATAGTGCAGTTGACACTTTTAATAGTGTAATAATATATTAATACCAGGTGTTTGAAATACCCTTGAAGTTGTGTAGATATCTGAATTATTACAATAGATGGCCTATGATGTAAGAAAAATTATGATGGTACCAATGAAAAATTTATTCAGATATCATTGTCAAAATAGCATGCAAATTAAAATTGTACCTTGAGGAATTATATGATGATACCGGCATATGATGGAACCGATAAATAATGCATATGCATGATATAATGTACTAGTGAATAAGGGATCTAGAATATATGTCCATTTTAATGTCGACATAATGATAATAATTAAAGTTTATCATGGACCAAAAGTCCAATGAAATATGGATTTTTAAAATCCACACTGTACAGTGTCTTGCATTATTTCGAAACTTATGTATGTTCATATGCATGTGTGAGTTCATAGGTTACTGGATTACTCATTGCATATGTTCGAAGTTGTTAGATGCATTACTTATTGTATAATTTGTTTAATATGTTATCATATTCTCTGTATCTCATATTGCATGCATAACTTTCTATACAATAATTGTGGTGTTTATCAATGTTCATTTATTCAAATTACAGTAAGACATTTACAACTTTGATGGAAAATGAGAAAGAGATATTTATATTCCAATAGGTTTATAATTGTGATGAAATTATTGATGACGCCGATTTAATTGCATGTTATGAATCATGTAAGAAGAAAAGTTTCTGAAGAACTTATGTATGACGCATTTATATATCCAGCCCTACAAAATTTATATTTTGGATATTGTAATTATTATTAAACTTTTAGTCTATGTGACTAAATCATTGACATCTCAGCCTGAAGTTTGAACATATAAATGTTAGTAATTAGTTGGGAATTACTATTTGTATATGAAATAGAACTATCGTGTCAATTATAAATATTATAAAGAATCAACGAGATACTAATGCGTGAGACTGTTTTATCATGGACCAGAAGAACCATGATCAATGTATATAATTACATGTGTTATATTAATATTTCATACAAGATTGAAAAATCAACATTAATAATATTATGTGTTGCCATATTATTATTAAGGAATGTTTAATCAAATAATAATGATCATCAATTTCTATTATTCACGGCCTCCAGAAGAAGGCATAAGTTTAATGGTTAAGGCAACTTTAAACAGATATTTCGAATGAAATGTGGACAAACACATGTATTATTGTTATAGGTTTGGTGATATGAAGACTCACTTGTTCACGTAAAGATTTGAAGATTTGGGAGGATCGAAAATCAAGGAATGATACTATTCTGTGTCATGTAAGAAGACTCTCAACTATATTGGATTTATAGCATTAGAAGATCTCAAGTTATGTATTTATTAGGGGGAGAAATTACGCGCTGCACTCTTTTTCCCTTAACCATGGTTTTTGTCCCATATTGGGTTTTCCTGGTAAGGTTTTTAACGAGGCAGCATTTTGAGCGTATTACGAAGAATGTTGTACTCTTTTTCCTTCATTAGGTTTTTATCCCACAGGGTTTTTCCTAATAAGGTTTTAATGAGGCACAATCTTCGATAATGGACATCCAAGGGGGAGTGTTATGAAATATTTGTGGATATCCATTATCCTCCCTTTTATCATTCAAGAACAATCTAGATCTAGGGTTTATATTCTTATCCAACCAAACCCTAATTATATTGTATGTATATATATACCTAATCATATGGAATAAAAATATACAGATTGATTCTCTCTCCACATCTCATATTTCTTCTTATTTTATAACAATAGGGATTTATTTGCTTTTATTGATTTATTTTTTGAATATTTTGATTTTTAATTGAAGTGCGTATATTTGCTCCATTCAATGTGTGTCGACTCGAATTTGTCTTTCCGACCCAAACTTGATGAAGAGTGACCTTTTATCACCATTTTTGTCGAGATGCGTATCAAATTAGATAATTGCTTGAAATTCTATTCATAGAAAGGCTAGTAAATCTTCATTTTAAACCACTTAATCCAATCCATTTTAAACTCAAACATCCTTCAAAGCCTGTCCATATTTTTATCCTAAGTCCAAACCCATATTCAGGCCTTCACATCAGTTTTACCAAAGACCAATCCACTCAAAACAAGCTTCAACCCTAATCCGAGCCCTTTGAAATAGTCTAGAATGAGAAAACGCGTAGAAATGGTAGCTAAGAGATCAAATCACATTAGAAAATCAGTTAAAATTGAATTATGGAATTTCACTTAAATTAGCGATTGACGCGCCACGACATTTTTTGTAAAGCCATGCCAGTAAACAGCATGGTACGTCAATTTTCTTATCACGACAAAAGATTTTTATTCCTTTTTTCGTACTTGTCATTTTAGTGTCTAAATTGTATAGTTCAATAAAATACCTCTCCAACATGCCACGTCAGTTTTTGATGTACAATGTATTATACCCCATACTTTTACTTATTTTATAAGTTATTTAAGTATTTATATTTTTTTTATGGCACAATTATCTGGACGCGGTAGCTGGGCGAGCTGCGAGGGAGAAGCTTGGATTGCTTTGTGTGGATGTGATTCACGCATGAACCCAAAAGAAAGAAAAAATAAGAAAAAGGAAAAAGGAAAAAGGAAAAAGAAGAAAAGAAAAAGGAAAATAGGTACTTACATCCGAAAATGTTTTGTAGAAAAATAGTTAAGATAAGTTCATAATCTATTCTATTCACATTATTTCCGCTTATGGTAGAAAACTAGCTACGATAAGTTCATACTTTATAGTATTCAACTTATTTTTTAGTGCGTCTTGTATGCGGCTAGCCACACCATGTGGCCGCTTGTAAAAAAAAACAAAGTTATCCTTATAACACTGACCAAGTAATCCCTGTAATACTGACAGAGTAACCCCTGAGTATTCTCTATAATAGCAACAATTATTGTATTTATCTTTATTTAGCTAGTCAATATTTACAATAATAAAGATATATACAGTACAATAATTGTAGGGATTCAATACTAAATATATTCTAACACTTAAAAATGAGCAAATGACTATAATTAGTCTATGTAAGGAGTGGTATGTATTGAACTATTGACTATTAAACTTCTCATAGTAACTCGCTTGCACAAGCAGCAGTAGCAACACAAGTGACACACACAAATTGTCATGAATTTCATATAATATAATCTTATATCCTTATTTGTGCTGAGAACATCATAGTTTTAGTAGAAATACTTTAGAAAAGAGTATATGTAACTATATAACTATATATTAATAAGGTGGTCTAAATTGAATTTAAGGTAATTTGAAATTGGATCAGGTCAATAACAGGTCCGGTGAGTTCGAAATGGGTCAAGAAGTGGTCGGGTTGAATTAATTTCGGGTCAATAACAAGTCGAGTTGATTTTGGGTCGGGTTAGTAACAGATCGAGTTGAATTATAGTCAGGTTAGTAATAGGTCAGGTTGAATTCAGGTTGGGTTATACTTGGGTTTTGATGGGTTAAAACAGGTTTGGGTCAATTTCGATTTAGGTCGAGTTTGGTTCAGATCAATAATTTACGGGTTATATCCAGGTCTGGTTATCTCTAGGTTGGTTCATGTTTGAGTTCGGGTCTAAAATACTCGGGTTACCTTGGGTCTAGGATTGGTTTCAGGTCGGGTCATATCGAGTTCAAGTCACCATTTTTTCAGGTCAAACAGGTCGATTCATGATCAGATTCGGGTAAATTTTTCGGATCGGGTAAGCTTTTGACGGCTCTCACCTCATCTGCAACTTTAGGCAAATTTTAGGGCCTGGTGTTTATATTAACTCTAACTTTGAACCTTTTTTGGAGTAAATTTAAGCTTGACATGATTTTATATTATATAGATAATGAAATAAGTTTTATAAGGGTGTTATACTTAGGCCCCGTTCTCTTCATCTTATTTTTGCTGAACTGCAATTATTTTTACTGAAACAAATTTATCTTTGCTGAACTTAAATATTTTTACTGAACTTAAATTAATTTTACTGAACTGAAATTATTTTTTGCTGAACCGAAATTATTTTTACTTATTTTCTATTATAATTTTTTTTTGAGAAAACTGAATTTTATTGAACTAAACTTATTTTTACTGAACTGAAATTATTTTTACTGAACTGAACTTATTTTTACTGAATTGAAATTATTTTTACTTAATATTATTTTTTTAAGGTGAAGAGAACGGGGCCTTTGTTTTACTGATTGAGATTTGATTTTTATTTCTTTCAATTAAGAGGGTAAACTTTATTAATAAAGCATAGATTACTTTTATTTAAGTTGGGGTAACTTTTATTCGTATTCACGTAACTTTTGTTCATTTTAGAACAACTTTACAAAAGTAATGTACAAAATTGATTGTACACCTTTGTACACACCTACTAAATGTGTCTCTCAAAACAAAACCCAATGATGATTATTCTTCACCCTATTTGGACCGGGTTGCCTGTTGGATTAATAAATTGCTTCAAATTTTATTGTTAGCCCAATCCCTTTTTTATTTTAAAGTCCATTAGCCATTTTAATTCTAGCCCAAACCTTTTAATTAGGCCTTCCTTTATTTATTTTAGTCGAATTAATTTTCTTTCGGCCGTTATTTTTACTGAAGCCCATATATTTCAACATTGTCTTTTTGATTCAATTTTGTACCATCATCCCGACTCCTCCTATTGTGTATCATGACCACATGGAGTTAACCTCATGCATTGTGAATGAGGTGTAATCTTCATGGACTAAATTGTATTTGCCTTCGGTTTTGTCCCTTTCGTAGTTGTCTTTAATGATTCATCATGAACAATCTACAAGTTTCGTAAAAAAACTTGTTGGCAGCTATCTACTTTATCCCTTCGCTAATTGATATAATGTCAAGTTCAATTCACCAATTTCATCCTATGATTTGCCAAGCATATTGACACATGCTAGGGCAGACTAATTTCAATATATGATGCCTACAATTCGATCTAATAAAAGTTTGTGCTTAGCTTGCTAGGTAGTTCGTGACGAATTAAATATACTTTATCAAAGTATACAGAGTACTAAACAACATATTACATGATAACATTATTTTTTAAAATTATTCTATTGGAATTCATTAAGCTAAGTACTTTGTACGTATGTGTTATATTATTTATCTGTATTAGACTAAATACAATGATTATATGTGTAGTACTTACAAAACAACAGCAACAATACATCTTTTTCTGTATTTTCATATTCCAGAGCTATTTTCTCTTCCCACAAAGGCACAACTACAAAAGTCATTTAATATCATAGCTAATTTAATAACCAACCAATCAAGCAATAAACAAATTATTTTGGATATATATGCACGTACTATACTAGCTTAATTAATTAATTAATTAGTTTGTAACAATCACATGATTATTATTTCCAATCATACTCCTTGTTACTACTCTTGTAGGGAAATTGGACTCCAAATCAATGTTATTATTAAGAAAACGGGTCAAAACTTTGATTGATGGTCGGGTCACCGTTTTCATCCAAGTTTCATCAGCAACTTCTTTGTCACATTTCCTGAATACCTCAGTTGCATCAATTCGATTTATATTCCACCCTTTCACGTACTTCAATTTGTTGATATTTTGCAATTGTTTGTTTGCTAATATGCACGTGTTACCCTTTATCTCATTTATGGCACAATGAAGCTGTTCGACCCAACTCGATTCATCTAAATAATGCTTGGTCCTGAAATATGTGTCTAATTCGGGCACTCCAATTGCCCGTCGTATTCCTCTAGTGTAATCCGTGTTGCATGGGTCATATATTTCTCGGACCTCATCTACTAAACCTGATAGAACCATTTTATCGACTCTGTGTGACACGTATTTATATAGAACTGGTGCACACACGTCCACCCATAGGAAACAACAATCATACTTTGATTTAAACCCGAATTTAGGGCTTGAAATCAATGACTCGATGTATGAGTTGGATCCGCCAACGATGATTGGGAGTTTGTCTTTATGGAGAATTGATTCCACTGCATGTGTGGCCATGAGGGAGAAGTCTTTAGCCGTGTAGTCAACATGTTGATCTACTATGCCTAGCAAGTGGTGAGGAATTCCACATTGCTCTTCTTTTGTCATCTTGTTGGTCACTATGTCCAACCCTTTGTAAACTTGAATCTTATCTGAATTTATTATTTCTGCAGGAAAAGCATTGGATAGGTCGATTGAAAGACGAGACTTTCCGGTGCCAGTTGCCCCCATTACGAACACAACCTTGTCCCTTTGATGCTTCCACGGGTTTAGCACTTCTCGTAACAACCTTGTTGGCATTTTTAGTAATGGTTGTGCTTGTTTCAACATTTGCATGGGAAGTGAACTCATAGTTTCCAGCCTGTTCCAATAAGTATGTATGTCAATACAACAACTTGTATATCAGTAATTGATTAATTACAATTTGTAAATTAAAGGATTTATCATAAAACATATGCATATTATTAGTATAGTAGAGGTTGCATGCACAAGTATATATTTATAATTTATAAAGTGTTGGAATTGGAAGACAAAAACTTTGTCTTATTTAAAATTGAAAAGGAGAATAAAGTAGTAAGAGCAAAGTACTTGGTCCTACATCACTAGTGCGGGTTCAAATCGTAAAACATATACAAGTATTTATTTTATTATAATTAGTTAATTAATTTAATTATTTATTTTTATAAGAATTTAATTTCGTGACATATGAACATAGTGTATAAGAAATTGTTGAATGCAGAAACTTTTTATTCACATGTAATTTAATTAGTTTCATAAAGAGCATATAAATTGTGAAAGTTTATAACTTAATTGTAAATTCTACCTATGTTTCTGAAAGTTATTGAAGAGGAAGTGTTCATGTAGTAAATAATTGTACGGAAAAGGTTGATAAAATAAGAGAAATATATAGGAGGAGATTGGTTAAAAAGAAAAAAAATATACCCATACAAAGTGAAAAAGAGTGAGTGGAAAGACATATAAGCATATTGTAGGGTAAAAGAGACAAAGAAGGGAAGATTTTTAAAAATAGAATAAAGTGAAAATGATAAAATAAGTAAAAACGAAAATTGTTAAGAAACCAAGATAATATAAAACAAAATAATAGTATATAAATAAAATATGAGTTTAAATTTTATGTAATTATTTTTTATTTTTGAAGAAGTAAAATATATGAATTTGATTAAGGATATCTTATCGTAAAACCGTAATAAAATACATGATTTACTATACGTACAGTAGAGGAATATGATAATTTGCATGCATGGACGTAAGTAAAAACCTACCTTAAAATTTGTTGAAGACCAGCTAGAATAATGGGAAGATATTTCCTCAAAAAAAAAAAAAAAGAATAATGGGAAGATACAAGCACCAAATTGATTAAATATGATTAGAATTTAGAAATGGTATGAACTAGATGTGTTACGAATGTAAGTATATATAGGTGAAGGTGAGGATTGAGTAGAGAAAATGGCGGTGATATTGAAACACAGCTCATATTGCAAGTGACCGTGTCCTTTGGACTTTCTTAGGAGTCAACTCAACTTGGGGCCCAAAATGCATTATTCCAGGTATGGTTCGTCTAATAATAGATAGGACTATAAAGTACAGTAGGTTAAACCCCGTGCAATGCACGGATGTTGAATAATTATAATAAAAATATAAGGAGTAATAATTATACAAAAAATAAATAAATCGTTTGACCAATTATAAAAACGCATGAAATATATTAAAACACTGCAAACATATAATAAAAAATATTTATATATGTAATAGTTATATAGTGCAAGTTGATATTTTAGGAAGTTTACTTTAGAATTATATAAAATAAAAGTCATAATCTAGATGCAAAACAATAATTTATTTTTAGAAAGTAATTTTGGCGGGAATTTTTTTTATAATATATTGCCAAGTGTCTCCTTAAATTCGCTTTTAGTAGTATGTAATTGATTACACTAGGTTGTGCTCGGGTCGGTGGGTTGGTTGGTTTGGGTCGGGTCGGGTTAATGGGTTGGTTCTACTTCGAGCTTGAGTCATCACACGAAGCATTATTTATTCTATCACTTTACTTTGAAACCAATATTTAGTATAGCTTGTTTTCTGTGTGGTTGTCACACAGTGTGGCCAGCAAACACACACCAAAACACTCACCCGGTAACCCTTGACCGAGTAATCTCAGACCATGTAACTTTGGTTACACAGTGTGACCAGCAACATATGTAACTTTGTGTATTCACTATCTATAATATAAGTCCCTTTACCTAATAAATGTAATAAAATAATGAAAAAATAGCAAAAAATGATACAACCTTTGGCCCGTTCTTTTTTAATGATACAACCTTTAGGTTATTCATTAATATTACAACCTTTGAGGGTGTTGAATTTAAACCGGCAAAAAAACTTATAACTTGCTGAACCAGTTACCATGACACATATGTAGTCATGTAATTAGTTTTAAATTTAAGAAAAAATTAAAAAAAAAATTTAAAATTTAAATTGAAATTGTTTAATATTTAATTAACCTTTTAATTTTTTGATAAAATAATTAACAATAATAAAAAATAAAAAAAAAAATCCAACCTGTCAACACCTCCCTGCCACCACCACCTCTCCTCCTTCCCTGCACGTAGCCGTTGTCCCCCACCAAGGAACTGGCCAGTCGCCTGAAAATTGAAGCCTGAACCCCTGGAAGAGCGCCTAATAATGGCACCAGAAACACCCAAAAATTGCACCATTTCGCCTGAATAACCCGCTTGAGAATCAGCCCGAATTTTCGCCTGAAACCGCCCCAAAACTGTACCCTAAATCGAGAGAAGCGTTGACTGTGGTTTGAAGTGCAATTAGGGAATTGGTGATGCGGCGGGGCTTTTATTGTTGGTGCGAGGATCGGGAACGACAGCAAGGCTGCTGTTCGTGAAGGTTAGGGTTGGTTGCAAGTCGTCGGCTACGGTTTGTGGGAGTTTTGGTGGTGGAACTTGGCTGCGTGGTCGGGAAGGGGTAGAATTGGGCCTGTGTGTGGGAGTTTCACCCTAGTCGGGGTGAGCTGGACGCCGACTGTCCGCTTTTCGGGTTAGGGGAGGGGAGTTGCGTGCAGGGGAGGGGGAGAGGGAAAGGTGGCAAGAAGGTGGGGAAGGTGGTGGTAGGTTGGTGGTTTTTTTTTTATTTTTTTTTATTTTTTATATTAATAATAATAATTAATTTTTTAATTAATATAATATCTTTTAAAAGTTTAAAAAATTGAATAAATTTTAAAAAATCAAATCAAATTGATAAAACCAATAAAACGATGACACGTGTCAAGGTAACCTATAAAAATATTACCAATCGGTTTTTGCTTGTTCAAAATGAACGCTTCAAAAGGTTGTAATATTAAGGAAATTTTCACTTTTGGTACCACTCAAACATCCATCTTCCGCTTTTACTACCTATCTAAAATTTTGTTTTATTTTGCTACCACCTAAAATCACATAATTTAAATTTCACTACCACTTAACGGAATCCGTTAGGTCTCCGTTAAGTTTATTTAAAAAAAATAAAAAAAATGTAATAAATAAAAATAAAAAAAAACTCAACACTGTCTATCCCCCGTCAGCCACCTTCCCCCCTCCCCCCTACCGATGTCGGCGCCGGCGACCCACCCTTCTCCCTTTCCCCCATCATGCGCAACCCGTCACCACCTTCTCCCACCCAATCGAACCCTAACCGACCCAGACCCACCACCTAAACGACTAAACCCACCACCCACCCAAACCCTCGCGGCCTCTCTTCTTCTCCTTCTTGAAAACCCTCGTTTCTTCTCCATACCCACACACTCAAACCTAGATCTACCACCTTCACCCACCTAAAACCACCCACCGATCCGACTAAATACCCATCCGAACCCACCCACCTAAACCAACCACCATAAACGGCCAAACCCACCATCACAACCCAAAACTTATAAAAAAAAATCGAAAACTAAAACAAGAAAACATACCTTTAAAACTGAAATTGGCTTTAATTTCACCTCGAATTTGGTTTAATAAGGCCAAATTCGACCATGAAATCTCTAGATCTAGAGATTTCATAGTCGAATTTAACCTTAAAAACCATTAATTTGCATGAAAGATGGCATGAGAAAACATGAGAAAGAGAGGCGTGAAGGAGAAGGAGAAAGAGAGCAGTGAGAAATTGAGAATGGTGGGGGAAAGAGAGCAGTGAGCGTGAGGAAGAGGAGGAGAGAGAAAGGAAAATAAAGAGGTGTGATGGCTTAGGGTTTCGGCTTTAGGTGCTGGCCACCGACAAGGGGGGAGGGGGCTGGGCTTTTTTTTTATTATTTAATTATTTTTTTGGTGGATGACGGGGAGGCAGTTAAGGTGGCTGAAGAGGGAGGGGTGGCCGGAAGGTGACAGTGAGGGTGGTTGGATCTCACTATCTGAAATAATAACCGAAAGTGTTAAGTGGTAGTGAAATTTAAATGATGTGATTTTAGGTGGTAGCAAAATAAAATTAAATTTTAGATAGGTAGCAAATGTGAGAGAGGGGTGTTTGAGTGGTAGTAAAAGTGAAAATTTCCTAATATTAATGTATAATCCAAAGGTTGTATTATTAAAAAAGAACGGGCCAAAGGTTGTACTACCTCCGATTTTTTTTAGTTGCAACTTTATTAGAATATTTTATATCTCTCAAATAATACTCTAAAGTTGCAACTAAAAAAGATCGGAGGTAGTATTATTTTTTGCAATTTTTCCTAAAATAATTTAACTTTACCATCATTTAGCTTCAACAAATTAAATAGTAAAGTTATTTCAAAAAAAATTAAATAGTAAAGTAACTCACTACAATTGAAATATGGGTAAATACAAATTAATGTCTGAGATACACACAATTTGTTTATTACATGGCAATTTTGTAAATAAATCAACAACTTTTTCAATAAAAGTGGCTCCCACAGTGATGATGACTGGATAAAATTGTTGATTTATTTACCAAAATGCTATGTGATAAACAAATTTTGTTTATCTCAGTGATTAACTGGGGCTTTTTCTAAAAATATCCTACTATCAAAAACATATACAGCATAATACAAAAGAAGTCAATTAATTTGCATAAAATCCCACACTGATTAAAATAATAAGTCTAATTAGAGATGGATGGATCATTGACCGATCATTACTCTCTTCTGTATGTAAGTAATACTCCGTAACAAAGTGAGTGATTCACAAATTTTATACTCTAGTTCTCCTCTCTTGCTGAAAAAAGCATGCCTATAGTGAATGGTTGCATTTTCAAACAACATATAGAGTTAATAAATTAAGTAGTCTATCCCATCCAAGTTTATTCATGTCTATATTCTTCCAAGAGTTGTAAAAACAAAATTATTACTCACATTATATAAACTCGGATTGATTTAAATTAGTATTTAATTATTGCTTTTGACCAAAATAAATATTACTACTTATCATAATTGTTAGTCAATGTTCGGCCGAGACATGCTTGATTAAATAAATTGGAATTTAGTAATATAAATTGATCATCAACTAACTGTTTTTTATTCTTATTATTATTATTATTATTATTTCTACTATTAACCATCTCTTCATCATGAAATACATAATTAATTCAATTCAATTTCCTTAATTTGACACTTTGTGCAAGTCGATGTGGAGTAAAAAATGGAGGGAGTAATAATGATAAAATAAAATTTGACATTCATTTTATAGTTTAAATTAAACATTGGGGTTGTAGCAATATTCTTCTGAATTAGCTTTGTGCCTTTTTATTTTTTATTTTATATAACAAAATATCAAAGTAAACGACAATTATATTGGCAATATTGCAATGTGGATTCTGATTTGACTACAAATTAATAAAAGGGTTACTTTGCAGATAAGAAGTAGCAAATCTGTTGGCATTGGCATCTTTAAGTTTAAGATTGGCTTTTTCAAATAAAACAAGATCAATAGCTAACATAAATCTATAAAAAGTAAAGAAATTCAATTTTTGACTCCCAAATTCTTGTTCCATGTTGAAGATACGAAATAAATTTTATCCGATTCATAGTCTTTTTAGACTACGTACCATCTATACAAGATATCAACTATTTATAAATGTGGCTGAAATTTATTTGAACATATTCTTTTTCCAAACTAAAAACAAATTTAAGTCAAGGATATAATATGTGTAGGGGATGAAATTGAAATGCATGATATGGATGGACAATTACTAGTACTAGTACTAGTACTACATCCGTTTGTAAATACTACGTTATACTTTGTACACCCTTCGTTCTATAATACCATATTGGACGTACTCGTATTTACTTTTTGCACTATCTAATTTATACACTTACTTTTTTTTTTTTGTTTTTTTTTTGGAAACCAATTTATACACTTAATTTCATTATACCATTTTAACTTAAGCATATAATTTGCCTCCTACTTTCAAAAATCAAATCATATTAGCTTAAACCGTAAATTTGTTTGACTTATAGGTCTTATATACTGGGTTGTGAAGTGAGAAACTCTATTTAATCCGGTTTAAAAAAAACAAAAAAAAAAAAAAAACTCTATTTAATCCTATTTAAGGAGGGTTTACTTTAACTAAATTTCACTTTTCATATTTTTTAGCCACGAACTTATCTAAAGCATATGAACTCATACATTAACCTAATGTTACTACTTTATCTCAAGCTATTAATCGTTAATTCATATTATCTTACCATATAGAACCTTATTCAACCTTACAATAATAAGAATTTATTAGACCTAATTGCAATTGGAATTCATACATTAACTTTCATCTTATCTAAAGGTATGAACTGAACTGATTGGAGCTGAACTGAACTAAACTTAAATGAATATTTTATGAGAGAAGGAAATTAGGAACTGAACTGAACTGAACTGAAAATAAGTTAAAAGAATAGGCCCTTAGACCTCATATATACCAGAGGTAGAGGCGGAGGAGAGGGGGGGGGGGCAATGGGTGACAATTCCGCCCTCTTTTTAAAAAATAAAATTCAAGTTTTAATTAAAAAAACAACAAACAAGAAGAAAAAAAAACACCAAAATTTTGTATTTAAATCCAAATTTTTGTTGATTGTTTAAATCTGAATGTGTTAGGGTTGTTAAGTTGTTCGCTTGTTAAGTATATTTAATTGTTTGATATTGCATGTATGATGATATGTTAACTCAAGTATTATTGATTCATAATTTTCAATTTAATTAGGACAATAATTCAAACAAGTCCAAAACAACAAAATAACCCAATCTTCTGCAATTATATTTAGCCCCTTCATTTAGCTCCCCTCAAACTCAAGAAAATAATGTGGAAATAGATAGTTCAAGTAATGTACCACAGAGGAGGAAGAATTGGTATATGATGTTGAACTTTTCCTCATGACCCGACAAAAAGAATGAACATAAAAGATCATCCTCCAAACCAAAGAAACTAAAGAATACTTTATGTAATTTTTATTTCATTATTTTTAATTGTATGACTAAGTATATAATTTTTGGTTTTTGAGTTGTAAAAATTTAACTATTAAACTATTGTTGTGTATAAGTTTTTTTTTTTTAAAAAAATATTTTTGTCAAACTATGCGATGTTTAGTTGCTGTCCCCCAGTTAGAAATTCCTAGTTCCGCTAATGTATATAATCCAACAATTATAACTTTACATAGTGATAATAATAATTAGAAAATTAGTATAAGTCAAATACAAGATTCTATCAAATGAGTACTCAGTATACAAGTGTTTTGTTATTTTATATTACCATTTAGAGAATAATCTTTCAAGTCTAGTATAACATTGGTATTGTGAAGTATTGAAGTGGTAGGTTAAACTCTTCCCATTAGAAAAGGTGGTAGGGTGGACTAAACATTTTCTTATTGGCATTATATATATTATTGAGTTACAGAGATTTAGTTTAGATATGCTGCATGAAGCATAGCCACGTCGAAGAAAAAATATGGTCTTTAATTTTTCTTCAAGACGGCAAATCATGAAATCAGTAAATAGATATTGAGTCCAGCTAGAGTGCAAACACATGACAATTATGAATTGAAATTACTCGTCTTTCGTAAACATAATACTTAATTATGTCCTAATAATTGGTCATCAAATAATCTTAAATGTAGAGACTCAAATAATATTTGATGAGTTTAGAAGTCGAGGAAAACATTGTAATATAATGTTCATGCTTTACGATAAAGCATCTTACTCGGACAAAAACAACCATATAATCAATTACTATCTAGCTGACAACGAGAATTGAACCTCTAATAAGGTGGTATGGTAGCTCTATACACATGAGCTCCCACTTGATTCTCTTCGTGCATTACTAATTGAATATCCACAGAATATATGTTCTTTTTAATCACCGTAACCTCTTTTGTTTAGTGGGTAGGAATTTAACTAGGGCCCTTGAGCAACATTATAATAGAATTAAGAATCCACAAGTCAAGTTCTTGATTATGAAATAAAAAATTTGTGGCGGTTGAGTTGAAGCACAATTTAGGTCAACTAGAGGTGCTTGAGTTCTTGATCATTTATGTTCTGTAATCTATCTATTCTCTTGAATCTTGTTCACTTAATGCTACTACAATATTGATGATAAAGCGTGTGCAATATAAAAACAAAAAGTATACTCCGTACATGTATTATCAAATTATTCTTAGTTTCTTAGAAAGCATCAAGAAATTGCTCACTAGTTTACTCCTTTCTTTCGCTTCAATTTTCATTAAATAAAAAATATTATATTAATTAACAACATTTGTCTAATACATTTCATTAAATTAAAACTCAATAATGTACATTATTTAATACTATACTCCCTAAATCTCGTGTTTTTGGAATGAAAAATTCATGTAGAAGGAGAGGGGAATCCATTGAAGAGTATGCTTAGAGTTAGGAGTAAGAGAGAAAAACGAGAGTTTTTATTATTGTAATTAATGAATTAATATTAAATATGTTATCACACACTATTACATTATCCTATTTATGTTACTTGTACTAATAATAATTACATTTGTTAGCTAACATTCCTCGAATTAAGGAAACTATATTAAACTACTTTACATAATCTCCAACAATACCTTGTACATTAAAGTAGTTGGCAAATATTTTCATAACTTGAGATAACTTTGAATGATGTGTTTTGGAGTTGAGTAACACTAACTTGTTACATATACAATTTTATTACTTCCTCCGTTTTTATTTTATTGCACCATTAGGACTTTTACAGTATTTACTTAATCTTCTTTGACCATCATTTGTGATTTATACATTAGAAAAAATATAGTCATGTGGGATGTAGTTAGATTCGTATCGAACTCTACTTTTCAAATATCAAATATTTATAATTTTTACAAAAGTATAATTAAAGATATTGATAGCTAAAGTAATGCATTGGCAAGCGTGAAATCCCTTATGATGCAATAAAAAAAGAACGGAAGAAGTATTATAAATCAAAAGATAATTTTGGGGATAAACTTGGGTAATATGGTTACTAGGATTGAATAATACAAAGTTTGAGCTAAATTTTCTTGTAAAAACAACAACAATACCCATAAAAATATATGTTTCTTTATATCGAGCAATGTGCCAATGTAACTTTTTACTATATTTTAAAGGGGGAATTTTACCTTTGTATGTGTACAATATGGGAGTATTTATTGATTACTTGTTTTATTTAAAATTTTTATTATTGCCATTTGCTTAGCTTGCCGTCCATGCCATATAGTCCAAAAGATACAAAACACTTGCTCAATTTATTTATTATAAAGCCTAAACTCCAACATTTGATTCTAATGATCATTAGAAGATGATGATAGTGTAATAATAGTAGTACTCCAGTATTAAATTAGGAGTATATAAGAAGTGGAAATCAAGCTAGCCAATGGTGGGTAGTTTAGATAAATTAAGAAAAATGAATGAGTTTAATTGGTTAAAATGATCAATTATTATACTTCAATAACTCGGTTTAATTATTTGTTTATATATTAAAATTGATGGTTTGATTATTTATTTGTTTACCAAAAAAAAAAAAAAAAAAAAAACAACATCATCATAGGTGGTTAAGGATAATTTTATTCTAATATTAGGATATAAGGTCAACCTTCCAACCCATTTGTAATGGTTTCATAATTCATTATATTATAAGGCCTTCATGTTTGTAAGTCATGCATTAATGATTATATTTTTGCAAGAAAAGAGGAAAAAGGACTAGATACCAAAGTTCATCTATTGTGGCTTTGACAAAAACACGTACACAAACAATTAAAGTTGTACCAAGTTGCATAGAAGGTATACGACGAAGTGTACCAATTACAACTAGAGGTGTGAAAACCGAACTGATCCGAAAAAAATTATCCGTTTCGAACTGTAACAGATCCGATTTGATGCGAGAAATTCAAGACCCAAACCCGATCTGTAACCGAACTGAACTCAACCCGAATCCGAACTTGACCCGATCTGAACTTAACCCGGTACCGATTTGATCTGACCTGAACTCAACCCGAATCCGATTTGACCCGACCTGAACTCAAACCGAACCGATTTGGTCCAACCCGAGCTCAACCCGATCTGAAATTGACCCGGCAAATAACTGATCTAATCCGATCTGTTTTGACCCAGACTTATATTAACCCGACCCGATTTTAACTCGATTTGATTTTTACCCGATCCGAATTTAACCCGACCATAATTAATTATTGACCTTTTTATTCAAGTTCTTATACTACTATATTTACTAATTATTAATAAGTTAATGTTTTTTACTACAAAGAAATAATTCGGAGTAACAAGTTTACTTCATGTATATACCAATTATATAAAATTACTTTCCAAGCTTTATATTCGTGATTCGTCTCGTCTAAAATTTGCTACAAATAATTTGTAATACTTGAACATTAAAACCTCTTCTTTCAACTCGATAAAAAATATGATACATAAATGACTTGATATTGACTCAATAATAAGGTAAAAACTCAATAATAACTCTAGTCTAAAAATAACCTTATTTGAATATGAATTGGGTCAACTCGATTAAAATCCAGCCAAACACAGAAAGGAATTGAATTGAAATTGACCAATTAATGAATCAACATATTAACCTTATTTTAATCAAACCGAACTTGACTGAACTGAAATCATCTGAACCGAAATTAACTCGACCCAAATTCATCCGACCCGAAATTAACCCGGTTAAATCCGTTTTGAACCCAATCTGAATTTATCCGAACCGAACATGAACCGACCTGGAGTTGACCCGACTCATATCCGACCCGGACTCGATAGACCATGATCCGAAATTGATCCGACTCGAATTTGACCCGATCTGACCCGATCCGAATTAAAAGAATAATTTTGACCCGAATATATCCGACCCGAACAGACCCGATCCGAATAGACCGGACCCAAACTCCATCCGGTTATCCGAATTAACACCTCTAATTACAACCTTTCCGAATTTTTGTCCTTACTAGTAAGAATTTATTACTGAATGAGTAATGTAATATTTGGTTTACTGGTAAGAATTGTCTTGTAATTTACAATTGTTTTTATTAGAAATACTTTTTGGATGATTTTTTTTCTTGTCTTTCTGCCACACTTTCAATGGTCTAGTCTTCTAGCTAGGGGTGTCAATCGGGTTTTCGGTTCAGTTTTGGGTTCGATTTATCGGTTTTCGGTTTGTAACGGGTCAGTTTTTAACGGGTTAGTTCGGGTCGGTTTTAAATAATTTCGGGTCGGTTCGGTTTGGTTTATTTTTATTTCTGTTTCTTTTCGGGTCAGATTCTAATCGGGTCAGGTTATAATTGGTTCGGGTCATAATCGGTTCGGGTTAAATTCGGTCGGTTTGAAAACGGGGTTTGTCAATTTAAAGTGGGTTTTGGGTCAACACATTTTGGGTCCTAATCGGGTCGGGTTGTAATCGGGTCGGGTTGTAATCGGTGCGAGTTGAATTTACTTGGTTTGACATCTAGTTTTTCCAGTTTTAAACGGGTTTCGTTAACGTATATCGTCTAGTATATCCTCAATATTCTTTAATTAGTTATTCCATTAGATCATACGGAGTATTAATTAGTTGTTTAACTTTAATGATTTTAAGGATCAAATAATAATACCAAATCTAGAGTTAGCTTTTGATTTAGATTTTTAATTTTTTTAATACAATATAGTGTTCCATAAGCCATTACTCATTAGGAGTGTCATTTGTGACACCATTTTATGGTCACATTCCCTAGATTTTAGGTTAGTTCCTTTAGCATTTTTGTGCTTTATCTAAGTTTTTGGTATTTTGTGATTTATTTCCTCATTGTGTGTTTTGATAGGTTATTGAGCCATTTTGGATGATAAAAAGATGAACAGAATAAAAGAGCCAATGTCAAATGCGAATGAACATATACTGAGTTCCTTCGGAGGAACTAGAAGACTGACGCTGACGCAAAGGAACTTACTGGCAGTCCGAGAAATGTCCAGATTCATTGCAGCGTGATATTTGGTTACTTGGAGGATAATTCTTGAATATTTACAGCTGGAAGGAAGATATATTTGATAACAAGAAGATCTTATCATTTAGGAAAAGATTTGGCAAAAGATAGAATTTCACAGATTCTATCTAACTACTTTCCTTATCTTGGATTTATCTTCCATATTTTTAGGGATTTCTCTTGGGGAATAATTCTATCATAATTCTATAAAAACCCCAGAGTTAGTCGTCCAGTAACCATCCATTATTCATTCATATCTCCCTTGTGTTCACGTAGAAGAAACCACCTAGAGGAACTCGACATGTTTTTCTCCAAAAACCCTTCTTCATTGTTCTGTAACATGAGTGAGTAGTTCTTTATGCTCGGAAGTAGTTAGAGGAGGCCATGTAATCAGTAATTGAGACAAGTTATTTTGGTTTTAATGATAATTAATTAATGTTTTGGAATATTCTTGAATTACTGTTTTGTTCACATGAATGATGATTTCTTATAAGTAGGTGCGCAACTATTTGTTCGAGTCTGATTTCTATTGCTAATTAATACTACTAAGTCCGTAATTGCTTGGGAATGTTAATAAAGTAGCAGACAATTATAGAGGAGGACGTTCCACTCTATTAATTGAAAAGTAGTTCTTGATCGAGGCCAAATCACGTAAGTTCCGGAGTGTTGTGGTTGTCTTGGCTTGATGTTTTCCTAGTTTCTAATGCTGTCAACACGTTAAATTCCTTGCTCGTAGTATAGGGGTTATTTGTTGGTTAGGGTTAGTGAAAGTCGTACCGAATCTAACCATTAATAAGGGGAAATAGAGGAACTTGTTCCATAACTCAAGTTGTTCCTAAAGGGTTAATTAATGTGTCGATGATTTTACGAAGTTCCATGGCTGGAATCTGATTATCTACTGAGTGTTTTCTCCATTGATTGTTTGTTCTTTAATTATAACTCCTTTTATTATTATATCTTTAGTTATTTTAGATTAGATTTCTCATATCAACACCCCTCCAAATCGTGTTACTCTTGTGGAACTTGGATCTGGTGACTTGTTACTTTAGACGTACTTTCCTCGTGGGATCGACTCTTACTTGCCCTAGCTATTTGTTAAGGTGATAAGGTTTAATTTTGTGTGCACTTCGACAACACACCAGGACGATAATATTGTAGCATAAGAGTTTCAATGACATTTCCAAACCTTTTCAATATAAATACTTTATAATTCAAATTGAATCCTTTTGTTTTACTATTGATAAAATATACCCAAAAAAAAAGAAAAAAAAAATTCTACTGTCATAACGGGTTACGAACTTACGGATTATAAACGGTTCAGTTATAACCGATTATGGGTTGTAAACAGTTCGATCATAACTTATTACGGGTTATAAACGGTTCAATCCTAACCAGTTACAGGTTGTAAACGATTTGGGTTTATCGGATTTTTGTGGGTTTAAACGGTTTCGGTTTACAATGGTCGGGTTGTTATCGGGTTCAAAAGTACTCGGTTTGGGTTGTTCTCGGATTCGGGTTGTATCAGTTCGGCTTGATATCGGGTACGGTTCATTAACGGTTCTCAAACATTCGGATCGGTTCAGTTTCAGGTTTTAAAAAATCGGGTCGGGTCGGTTTACGGTTTTAAAATAACAGGTTCTTAGCGATTCGGTTCCTTTTCGGAACAGTTCAAAACGGTTCGGATTCACCAGTTCGGGTCGATTTATGACAGCTCTACTTCTAGCCCATACTATTGGATCCGGGTATTATGTTAACACGTGTGACTTTTTATTTCTTTTAGTGCATATAGGCGCATAGCTCCTATATATTTACAAAACACATAGGAGGACAAAAATGTAAATTTGGCAAGCTTTTGGAAAAAACTGACTCTACAATGGTACATTAAATGTACCATTATGCACTATTATATAGGTATAATGTACTATTAAAGTATAAGTTGTCTGAATAACACTTTTTGTGTACTATTATGCATGTAGTGGTACTTTTTACCATCCTATAGGTTGAATATTTTTCCCCAAAATACTTACCACCTGTTACCTATTATACATGCAATTGTACATTTTTCATCTTATATGTTTGCTTAACCAATAGGAGTTATGCGCTAAGGGTTAACCACGCATTCTCCTTACATTATTTTAAAAAATGTTGTAAAAATCCACCAAATTTAAAAATTTTGTTGTATTCTTCACCTTTTTTTGTTTGTTTTTTTTAGGGCTCTGTCACCTTTTTTAGGATAATGAACTTTAACTACTTACAATTTAATCCTCATTTGTTTTGTTGTTAGTTACAAATTATATTATAGCAAAAATTTTAAATTATGTGATTCTTACAACATTTTTGTTAAAAGATGATTTTACAAAAATAAGGATTCAAAAGGAAATTTCTACAAAATTTCCTAAAAAAAAATTCATACTCGGTATTAATTAGTGAACCTGCCGTTCGTGGACATATACAAGCGTGTGTTAGTTGGTCACTTGGTCCTCCTTCGCATTATAATAAAGTTTTCAAGATAAGATATAATAATGGTCTTTTTGCAATTTTCAATTTCAGGTAATGTGGAAATTTGTAAGTAATGTAAGTACAAAGAACTACTTTTTGGTCATAATAAAATGGCAATTGCTAATTATACAACATTATTAATCTTAGTGGAATATCAATTTCTTCATTTTTTTTGACGATGGAATATCAAATTCTTAAAGTTAAGATGAATAATGTTTTGCTTTCTTTGCTAATCATTTTCCAATGACTGTGCATAAAGCCAAAATGCTAACACCAGTATTACTAATTGTAGTAGTAGACTTTATTATAATTTGTTAGTAAATTAAACATATTCTTATACGCCATTAGTCAATGCCGCCTATAATTTAAAAACTGACCTGGATGCTGAAAATTAGGTGAAAGAAAAATGAAAAATTGCAAAAATATTTGTATTCTCGATATTCTAATTTCGATATTCTCATTAAACCAATTGATTGTTGATGTAATGGTGATTGAGATTGCACTTTAGTCACAAACTTTCGTATATGGCTGGCAACATCGTGTGCTAGCCATATATATTTTTTTTTTTTCTTGAAAGAATAGTCGGGGTTACTTGGTCAAGGATTACTCACTTGGTTAGGGGTTACTCACTCGTTCAGGGGTTAATCAGTTAGTGAGGGATTACTTGGTTAGGGATTACTCGGACGATCAAGGGTTACTCAGGCAACTCAGCTAGGGGTTTCTCGATCGGTAATGAGTTACTTGGTAAAGAGTTACTTGTTCGGTCAGGGGTTATCTAGTCAGGGATTACTCGTTTGTTAGCTGGCCACATATTGTGGCCAGCCATACTCAAAAGTTGTTGCTTAAATAGAGCCTAAATATAATGACATCCCAAGATATTATGTGAAGCAATTAATATTTTATATAACTGAACTATAATCAACAAAGAATAAACTATTTGCTAAAAATTACTTTCAAGGAAGTATCCTTTGATATATATTGGGAAACCAGATATTCATCAGCAAATGAGACACTTTCAAGTAAGTAGAGTTTTTAGCTCTTCCTATTGAATTGGTAGTGTTATGAATACTAGTTTTTGGTATTTAAAATTCTTGGCTCCATGCCTCCATTCATAGAAACACTTCTCCAACATACCAAATGGTTCATACATACTTGTAATATACGAAGACTAATTAACTAAGAAAGACTCTAGTATTTGCTAGGTTCATTCACTTCAAGTCTTGAAGCCTCCTTTGGATAAACGTATATAAATATACCTCTTTCTTGATCTTGATGCTTCAATTCTTGGAATGACTTGTTGTTGCAAAGATAAGCAATTAAAAAGAACACATCAACAAAACAAGGTGTCTGTCATCACTTCAAAACCTTAGGAACCTACCTTTTTCAAGTTTCTTATAAATAACACATTTTAGTTTAAAAGAAAATAGAACTGAAAGACAGACACAAACATGAATTGAGATTTTCATTAAATTTCTATAAAATATATAAACGGGACATTTTTATAAAAAGCTTTAGACTTTGACTTAGAATCTAAAAACGAGTACCCAAGTATGAGAATTTCTTAATCTCAAGTAATGTGTGCCTTAGAAGAATTCAGTAAATCTTGTAGGTAACAATTGTGTGATACAGTACATCTTAATACCAAAAAGATGGTTAGTTATTGGTACCAAATAGAGCCTAACTAGTGTATCAAGTGTTACCATAATGAAGTATTACCATTATAAGATATATACTAAATAAGCAAAAAATAATATTAATGAAGTCATACTACAATCTTCTATCCCCACCAAATTCATTTGCTTGGGAGTAGGGGGATTCCCTTACCTCCCCCCTCTACTCTCAAGTATATATTAACATGCGTAGTTAGTTGAATTAGGTTAACCGGTGAAAGATGTTGGTTCAACAAGTACTTTTATCTTACCTTAAGTAATACAATCTTCTAGAACGTGCATTATTATATGGAGTTGAGAACTTCAATTCCCCTTTATTGTACGTAAGGTTGCCTCAAAGTTTAACTTTCCATTGATGGTGCAAATTTTAAAAGTCAGTCTCTGAATATAGAAGTGAACAGACTAAAAGATGGTATTATGGTAAAAGCTCTAATATACTCCAAGAAAAAAAAAAGTTTAACCAACTCAAGTAGTTGCAATCACAAGCTTCAATGTGTTTCATTATTCTAGATTGAGAGGCATGCCCAATCTTAGCATGAATCAAAGTAATATGAACAATATTTTTTTTTATCTATCTACAATATCAGTTTAGTAGTTTAGAAATTTACGTACTTGGATGTAACTCACACTATTGAAGAATAGACCTTCCAAGTATCATCACAGGTAAATGTCCCACATTGGTTGAATAAGAGAGAGTTAATTACTTTATAAGGCTAAGGGGCTACTCCAATTGTCACATATATGGTTTTGAGATGGAACTTCATTTGGACTTGTGAAGTAAACTCTCTCTCTCTCTCTTAATATGCGGGTGTGACCCAAACCCATATTTAACACATACTCATAACCTCCAACCCTTTTTTCAAAATATGATGTTTTGTATAATGTTTAAGTTTTAATAAGTTCAAACAACTTCAGTTAAGTTATGATAAGTTCAAATAAGTGAATATCGGGTGAATAAAACAAACCTTAAATTACGTTTCCTATAATAACTTGTATTCTTGCTTAATTTAACGAACATTCAATATTGGAGAAACATGAAGGACAGACAATAAATTGCCTTTTTAACTAAAAATTAAAATTGCAATAAATACAAGATTACAAACAGTTAATAATTACCTCTAATTTTGCCATTTTCACGATATTTCTAGTTTTCTACTACTCTTTTGGATTTACCTTGAGCATCAACAACTATATCGCCATTTTGAAATGAGTGATCATCATCTTCCTTTGCTGCACAATTTGGCCTTGAAGCATCGTTAATAACATTATATTTACTAGCCTTGTTCCCTTCGTCAAGGACTGAAGATATGATTATTTCAATATCTTCAGTTGCATCTTCACAATTGATTGAAGGCATTAGCTTAGCCTTTTTCTTTATCTCCTTCCCTTTACCCCCACACTACCCCGTATAATTCGATCACGATTAATATTGCTCCTAGTACACTGGTATAAGAGCACCGCAAGTACGTTATTATCTTATAGAAACGATAACATAACTAGAGATAACAAAAATTTGCCTGTTTTGGAACAACTTATTAGTATCGCCAAATTTTGCTTTTTTAATATATATAGTTTTTTTTTTTTTTTTTTTTTTTTTTTTTTTTTGTATGAACTTAATAAGTCTGTAATACATCTTAGAGGTCAAGTAACTTAAAAATGAACCTTCCTAAATATAATTTCTCATCAAGAAAGAGATTCAGCAAATGCAACTATATAATGACCCTTGAAGGGTAAAATATGGGCACGAACAATGGCCCTTTAAGACTAATACACCAAGCTACTAATGTCACCATCACACCTGAAGCGACAATTCCCTGCGTAAGCAACAACTATTCACACATCTATAACTAATACTAAAGTAATTACCACTGACATCATAGCTTTCCACGTGGCAGTTTCTTATAAAAAAATTTCCCACGTGGCAGAAGTTGAGTACATGGCTATGGCTGCAGCTATAGCTGAAGTTACATGGTTGGTTAGGCTTCTCACTTAATTGGAGGCGGCTAATTTAAAACTGTGAAATTTTGAAGGATTTATGTCTTCGTCATGTGCAATTACTAGATATATAAGTGGATCAAATTATGGAGATAATTAAGTTCGTTCATTTGGGTCGTCGTTATATCATAGCTAGAGGTAGTAACGATCTTTGGGCTAGTAAAATAGGCCAAAGCACAATTGGACGAATCCTATAAGGTCACACAAAGGGCCTAGATCGAGCATTAGAGGACAAGACCCATGATGGGCCTCATCCTCTAGGTGGCCGGCCATGTAGAGGAGTTTGGAGGGTTTTGGGCTTCCTAACCTAGTCTAATTATAATATGATTATAAGTAGACTAGGTGCCTAGGGTTTTAGCAATGCAATTCAGTGATCAGTAAGATCGAACCCGAGTTAGCAAACATGAAACCAAGCCCCTCATACCTCTCTCTCTCTCTTTCTCTCTCTCTCTCTCTCTCTCTCTCTCTCTCTCTCTCTCTCTCTCTCTCTCTTTCTCTCTCACGGCTCTATCTCCTCCTCGGTGCCGGTTTTGTGTTCGGGGTGGTGGTGGTTTGTGCGGTGGTCGATTTTCCATAAAAGATGGTGATCGTGGTTTTCCCCTTCACTCGACCAATCTAGTATTGGTGGACGACTCGTTCGAATCCCATGGACTAAGTAGAGGAGCAACGCTTGGGGATCTATTCTCTCCCTGATTTGCCGATCGAAGCTTCGTGGATATCACACTTCAAAGTTATGATTATGTGTCTTGTGTGTTATGCATGCGATCTTGGTTTAGGTGCTTATGAATATGATTCATGTTTTTCCGCATATAGTACATATAAACTTCTACAGCGGTATCAGTTAGCCTCTTGCATGAACACGCTTGATTATAATAATACGATAATTTGAAATCATGTTCTTAATTTTATAATTAATTAAGAGGGAAATATTAATTTAATTATGGTTCAATTATTATATTTAATGTGATTAAACTTTTGAAATTGATTAAATGCGATTTAATTATGTTCAAAATAGCCATGAAGAGGAACGAAAATTTGCCCTATATTACTTGAAATTTTCAAAACCTAAGCCTAGTTTATTCGAAAATTTCGAACACTATAAGGCTTGAAAATCTGATTTTTGATGCTTGTTTTGTTTGATTTCGTTTTAAACATTACCTACTCCTTTTGTAAAATTGTTACACGCAGCCATACTTAAATAATTTTCCCATATCATTTTTGGAAACTTTTAACAACATTTTACTCTATTCCTCTCCACTAATGTCCGTAAATTGCATTACTAGGGTTTGGTGTCCTAAAAAGGTGCAATTTGATTAGCTTCCCAACACGCGTGAGACAAGTTTAATGGGAAGCGTTATTTGAATGAGTTTCTATGGCTTTGCATGCAGCTTTTGTTTGTTTCATCGTCAAGGAATTTTTTATTGCCACTTGTAAGGCTCTGATAATCCAATTTAGAAAGAATTAGAGGACACATTTCAGTATTTGATTGGATAGATTTTAGCTTTCAATCAGGCCACTTGGCAGAGCTTGTCTAAAGGGAGTATTGAGATGCATTAGCAAATGCATATTCAAGGGCAAGCTGCTAAATTCGCATGCTTGAGTGGAAATCCACCTCACTTTCCTTTATGCTTTTTGTCAGCCCGTTTGCATAGTTATCTCGTTCACTGTTTCTTGAGTGTATTTGGGAAGAATTGTACAACTTGTATTTCTACTCCGTATTTTGTATTTGGTCACATGCACTTACAATTAGATTATTTTTTTCTCTCTCTTCCCTTTACCTATCCTTCTGTCTTCTCACTCCTCTCCCCTCTGAAATTCGAACCCTTAGTTTCTATTCCAGTAAGAAAGAGAAATTCGAAATTCGAACCCTTTGTATTCTCACTTTATCTCTCTGTATTTCGTATTCCCCTTTTCCTCCATTTCCATCGTGGTTTTCGGTGGTGGGTTAGCTAAAGAATTCTTTCTGAGCTTGTCGCGTGGAGAAGTCAAGGATTTTACGCGAGATTCGTGATCAATTTGACCCAAGTAAGCGATTTAGTTATAAATTCATTAGTTTTTCCCAAATTTATAATGCTTGTTGAAACAATTTTAGTTCTTTGTCAAAGTTAATTTCATTGTAATCGTTTAACCTAAGGTGGGGTATTTAAAATGCGGATGTTCTAGGTTTTACGGGGGGTGTGGTGCTGTTGATATTCGAAATCATTAATAGGGTTTAAGAATTACATAAATTTTGTTGATCCTAACACCCCAATTACATTTGTCCTCCAAAATTTTTAGTTGTTAGGGTTTGTATAAATGGTGTAGGGGGTTGTATTATTATGCGAAATAAGTAGGAATTATGTATAATTTCTTGACTAGTTCAATTTATAATTTTCCCCAATTTGTGGGTTTTTAAATTGGCAAAGAGTTACGGGGTTTGTGGTGTTAAATTAAAGTCCCCTGCAACTGTTAATTATTTGAGAAGGTGATTTAGGTTGTATGATGTAATTAATTAGTATGTTACTCTTATTTAGATGTAATTGAGTTTTTGTATATATGACAAGAAGTAGTGCGTTTCATTTTTTTGATTTGATTGAGTTTTTGAATATGTGAGATGAAGTAATTTGTTCCCTTATTTGATCATTTGAATCTGTGTGAGATGAAGCCGTTTAAGAATTCTTCTTATTTTGGTTTTATTGAGGTTTTGAGTATGTGATATGAACTAGTGTCTAAGCTTAGCTTTGTTTTTCCATTCAATTTGTTAGTTTTAAGCTCTATATGCCTGGTCATTTAAGTTATTTTTAGCATTCTAGCTGTTTTGCAGTATTGTTGAGCACACAGTGTCAGTTTTGTTTGCTGATAACAATGAGTTTATGAATGACCAAGCTGATTTGTGAAAAATCATGGTTTGTTGTCCGTGTTCTGTCCAGGTCACTTAACTAACTAGGATGCTTAAGTTTGATGGTCATGTTATAAGGAAATATTGTTGTCAATGTTTTACATGGATTCTTTGATTTTCATATTGGATATAAGGTCAATTGGAAAGTAGATAAATCTCTGTCATCTTAATTATTAGGCTGCATCTGAGACCAACCCCATCACCACCCCAACATGAGCGAACGTTGGAAAGTTATGATGTTTTAGCTGCTAATTTTTATTTGGTGCATGTAACTGAGTATTTTTGTTGTACATGAGTTTTATTGTTGGCTACTTATGCAAAATCCCTCTTGTTGTTTGCATAGCAGTACCCCAACATTTTATGCAGAGTCGAATCTTTCTACCAAGTTGTCAAACATTTTAATCCAAGACGACGCACATTAGTGACACAAATGGAGTTTTAAGGTCTCTTGGAAATTGACATGAAAAATGTACCCAGGCAATTTTGTTATTGGTTGATGACAAGAGTGCATCCTGATGGCACAATGGTGTTTGGGGACAGTGAGATCTTACCCTTAGCTCCTGCTCAAGTGAGGTTTGTACTTGGGTTACCCATGGGTGCTGAAAAAGTCCCTTTTGATGTTGGTGATATGATGAGGAAAAGGTGGAGAAGATGAGAAGGATTTTTTATCTGTATGGTGTCGGTACGAAAAAAGAAATCATTTCGTTGAAATATGCTTCAGAAGCATTATGTCCATTGGATGCATCGGGTGAAGCAATTCCCCTTGCAGATGAAGTTGATGAGCAGGATTTCATGGTAGCCTTTCTACTTGTCGCCCTTGGTAAAGTGGTTTGTACAACCACTAATAATTCAAACTTTCCAAAGTCACTCATACCAGCATTGACAGTGGTTACTGAGGCTATCAAGTATGACTGGTGTTCGTTGACGTTCGAGTGGCTATGCGACACGGGTAACAGATTTCAAAGGAAGTTCCAGAAAGATGGTTTTAGGTCTGGCTGTGGGGGCAGTTTTCTGTTCATTATGGTGAGCTTCAATCAAACTATTTATATTTTTTTGTCGGTAATAGGATATACTTTTGTGTTCATTAAAGTATTATCTGATCTTGAATTATTCACTTTACATATTTTTAAATAGTGTTCAATATCTATTACATATTTTAAAATAGCTTCACTCTTTTCTAATTGTGATTTGGTACTTTGTGGTTTTCCTTTTTTGGTAGATTTATTATCTGGACCACTTGCATCGAGTTCCTGTCAAGTGGGGCATTTACCCGAGGGTGAAGGTCTGGAACTGTGGTGAGGTGAAGGCAGCTCTTCTTGAAGATAAGGTGTCGACCAATGAGTATGGCAAGATTTTGGTAAGACATCAACATTATTTTTATGTGTTTTGTGGGTCGATAACTGTGTATGTAACAGATTTTTTCCAATTGATGGGCCGTCGATGTTGCTTTTGGGGAGGAATATCCCCTTGTACCAAGGGAGAGTGATGGTGTTACTAAGAACAAGGCGCAAGTTTCAGGGGATCAGGCTTCCGTAGATGTTGTTGTCGAGCTGGTGAGTGTTCAAAGTTGATTCTTGAATTATCTGTGGTTATTTCTTTGGATATGCAATTCTAATTTTTTGTGGTTATGTCTTTGGATTTGCAATTCTATTATATGGATGCCTGTTAAAATTTTATTTTTCAAAATCTTGCCACTAATTGAAACTGGCAGTTAGTTGATGCCTTAAGGGTAAACATTTATTATATTTATTGTTTCAGTTAAGGTTGGTTATTTTTATGGCTTTTTTTTTTTTTTTTTTTTTTGGTTTAAGATCGTTTTTGGGTATGTACAGGTATTAGGTCATTTGAGTACAAGGCTGGAAACCATTGTTGAGGGTTTGATTGGGAAAACCCTTAGTAAATTTGTGGGTAAGATGATTGGATTCCGTGTTGATGAATTTGTGGACTATGAAAATGTCGGGAGTACCGGAGCAAGGGATGAAGTTAATCCCGTGAAAAAGGGTGGTGCTGATTATTCTGCTGATAACATGAATAGCTCAGCACCCATTTTAGAGGAAGGACCTAGGCCAAATAAGCTTAGTCCCTTTGACAAAAGGCTTCTGTGCTTTGTTCGAGGGTGGAAGGAATTGAAGAACGATACAGAGTAGGTAACACTTTAATGTGAAATGGCGATTTGTCATAATTTATGTTGTTGGCTAATTGTGTGCTTAATGGTAACTGCAGGCCCGGTCATAATTTAATTCTTTGTGATGGCATAGATGCATCTCAAAGGGACTGCTATCGCGTTGTTTCCCCGAGGTCTCGTGTTGGAGATCATTATGTTAGGATGGCCTCTGTTTTGTATACGAAAACTTGGGCATCACAACATACGAGGAAGAGGATTATGATGGATCCTTCGTATGCGGTGAGGTTTTCACTACTGTTTGTGGTTAAACAGTTTCTGGTTAAACAATTGGTATTTATTTTGTTTGTCGTATTCTACTTACCTTTTTTTTTTTTTGTTGTTCGTAGAAATTTGTTATGGTTGGTAAAGATGATCCTAAAGTGTTGGGGCAAAAGTACGGGAAGACTTTCCTTAGCTATTCTCTTGACCAAATACAAAGTGTATGTGTTCAGTTTGGTTTTAGTTCTAATTAAGTAATTTTTGTTTAGGGTGCATATATTTAAATTGGTTTATGTTTGACACAGGTTTTTGTCCCTGTCCTTGATGCATCTGTGAAAAATGCAGAACATTGGTATTGCTTGGCCTTGGATTTAAAGGTATAGTTGGTGTGGATGATTGATTCTTTGTACGAAGATCCGTACTTAAAGCATGAAAAGTTTCATTTGCAGCTTGTAACCCGTTCAACTCTCTCCTTCCTTACTTTTATTTTATTATTTGGTTTTCTTTTGGAATTATTTTTGTAACACATGCACAATTTGGTCCTTTTAGATGAAGGCCTTAGAGGAGTTGCTGCATCTTAGTGATCCCACATGAGAGGTGGGTACAACTTCTACATGGTTGAGGAGGACATTTCCGGTACGACAGGCTGACAAGTAAGTATCTATGTACTGGTTGTTCTTTGCGTTTATGAGACAAAGCAAAAACAATCTTAACTATGTCAAGAGCATGTATTTCAACCCTCTCTGTTCACTTTACTTGTGGTCACCTTGTCAAGAGCTCTTGACTTCTACATGGTTGAAGTAACTTGAATTTGATTGTATGACTGTTGTGTATGGTTGAGATTGGAATGACTGAACTAGCATCAATCAGGATTGTTGATGGATACTTGATTAGTGATTTGGCCTTCTGAAGCTGTGTGTGATTTCTTATGGTGTCTTTGAATGGTTTTATGGATGTGCTGTGGATGATAGAATTAGGTATGGTTGATTTATTTAAGAAGTTAAAAATGTTGTATATATGTTTGGTTTTTTTATTTTTGATGGGAGTAAAATTCAGAATTGTATGCGACTTTGGGTATGGTTGAATTGAAGTAGAAGTTAAAAATGTTGTATATATCTTCAGTTTTTGTGTATTTTTGATGGATGTGAATTTCAGAATTGTATGTGAATTGATTTATTAAATGATTTATAATGGAAGCTATGAGTTAGAATTTTCTTTTCCCTAGTTCTGGTGCTTGTTGTACTTTTATTCAGGATGATTTCATGAGAAAGTATTAGGTGATTTTTAGGTTTGATGTTGATGGGTAATTCAAATTTGTTTGGAACTCACAGATATGTTATTGTGATAGTTATTATGTTTTATAATACTTACCTCACCAGCTGTCGTTGTTGCAATAACAGTTGCTCTTGCGACGCAATCATGCTAGTAACTATAAAGCATTGTGCACGATCTTTTGAAGCTCCCTTTCACATGGTGAGATTATGATCCTTTGGCTAGCTGATTTTCAGGTCTTACTTGGTTTATATTTTTCTGGGATTTTGACAAAAATATTTTTGCAGGAAAAGCATACCTCCTCCTTGAGGAACACTCTGTTTCTTGAAGATGTGAATAGCGACTTCAATGAGTTGCATTCAAAATTGGAGAAGATCCTCCCAAAGGAAAGACGAGGCGCTAGAAGGACAGGTTCTCACATGACTTCATAGGTGGTCAGAGTGTGTTCAGGGGGTGCATAAACCTAATTTTGTTTTTGTGAAACTAATTATGAAACTGTATTTAGGGGTAGGGGTGCATAACCCAATTTTGTGGAAAACTAATTATAATGTGCTTATTAACATAGGTGGTTAATTAGGACATAGTGTGACCTTGTAGTTAGGTATTTTAGAATTGTTGAACACTTCAGGTAGTTATTTTCGACTTATGGAGGAATGGTTCAGGATAAAAACTCCCCATTATCACTTCCAGCAGTCATTGACTTATACTAGACCCTTATAATTAACACTTAATCTTACCATCAAGCTTTTGAAGCAACTCAAAGCTTATTTCATTGTTTTTTATTCGTATCAAGACTTCTGTGAGTGTTGTTACCTGTCAACAATTCAACATATTCAACTTCCTATAACGAGCATTTTAGGGATTTGGCTGATTGTTACAAGTAAGGGCTTATGCAGATGCACATTCCACAAGTACTAAAGAGAGGGAGGATAACAAAAAACACATCCTACATATAAAATTCAGTATGGTACTTATCCACCATCACACTTTGCAAATGTTGCAAAGCATTAATTTAGCGTTACATACATGATAATCAGCAGAGATATTGTTTATAGACGATAGAAAATAGAATAAGGATCAACTGTGTGGGTATTATCAGCATATATCTTGTATCTTGTAGGATATACATAAGCAAATTTGAACATTGTCAAGAGTGGAGACTCGGGATGGAAATCTATACCATAAACTGGTTCATGCAATCTTCCTCGTGCAATAGTAGCTAGTTGATGTCCAAACATCATCATCTTGCTATGCTTGGGCATGTACTGATCCCTTATGATGCCATTTTGGTCGTAACATCTGACTACATTGATTTTTAACTTTGCAACCTTCCTTAAGAGCTTTTTCCACCTTCTTTCAGTCCGACCCCTATCTGGTCAAAGAATTGATTTGAGAAAGTGAATCTATTACATCATGAAAAACACTTAATCGTATACTAATTGTACCACACCATAACCAACCACTACTGATGGAAATCACAACCCCATGCAAATGGAACATTTTCAGTACACAGTTGTGTGAATATTGTGTCCAGTGGTTCTTTTGAGCATTTATATACTTTTATCTCAATGTTAATTTAACAAGTTGTAGTAATCATATATGCAATAATAAAAGGCCAATATTCTCCAACTGAACACCAAAGTAGTCCAACTGGTATAAAAAACTCAGTACAAGTAGAACCTGTTTACTACTTAATTTGTTGTAACTATCTACAGTGGTTATAATTCGGTTTCTAATGGATCAAACACAATATCTGAGGAACAATTTACTATACTATGCTACTCTTTGAATAAAATTGTCTTATCCTAATGCTTTTTTAAACGACTAACATTGCTTATTTAGCTCAACTTAATTATTTTTCAGTTCAGCTGAACTTAAAGTAGTCCTTCTATCTGACCTCCTTGTCTGACCTTAGTAAAGGAACTCTGTATTCTTCGGATTTTCTGGGATTTTTATGCTTCTTTCCTAGGCTTAAATCAATGATAAATCTGAAAATATGGTTAGGTAAATTCAAAAGATTTTTCTCTTCCTCTTATACTCTATTTAAATTTACTTCTTGCTATCTTCCATTTTCACGTACCAACCAGACTCATTTCCACCTAGCCAAAAACAAAACCCCTCTGAATCACCATGTCCATGAAGGAGTTGTGTCTTCGATAAGTGCAATTACTAGATATATCAAGGATCACTATTATGGAGATAATAAGTTCATTCTCTTGGGGCGTCATCATCTGTTGCTAGACTACGAGAGATGATCTTTGGGCTAGTAAAATAGTCCAAAGCCCGCTAGAATGGATCTTATGAGGTCACACACAAAGGTATTGGGTTAAGCAAGTAAGAGGCCCATTAATGGGCCTTATGAGTATTTAACTAATCATGAATAGGATTGGGCTAGTGTAGTTTGATTGGGATTAGAAATTGGGCTTTGTCATGGACTCCTATTTAGAGATGTGATCTATAAATAAGATCCATGCCTAGGGCTGATAAGTTAAGTCACAATTAACTTATAGTTAATTGTGAATCAAGGCAACCAAAATCCCAAAAACCCTAAGCTTCCTCTCTCTCTCTCTCTCTCTCTCTCTCTCTCTCTCTCTCTCTCTCTCACGGCACCCCTCTCCCCCCCCTTGGACTTGCGGCCGGCCACCCCTGGTGGCGTTCGTGGTGGTTCATGACTAGTTCGTTGTTCATACTTCTCCGTAGAAAGTCGATTGAAGAGTTCGATCGCGACTGACTAGCATTAGTAGAGGTCTTAATCCGTGCATGTGGACCAAGTAGAGGAATCACGTTTGAGGTTCTTTGTCTCCCTTGTTCTTGCTCAATTACTAGTGGAATCACGCTTCAAAGGTATTAATTCTAATTCTTTATGTGTTATGCATGATCTTGGGATTAGGTGCTATATGAATATGATTCATGTTTTCCGCATTCGTACCTATAAACTCCTACAGTCCAACCCTGGAAAAACTATTGTGGGTTCTTGGGGAAGGCGCATAGTGCCTCATCCAAACAGCCCACTAATGTACTTTAGCCCCTTCAAGCCTAGTAACACCCCTGAAATTGATTTCAACACTACCACTTATTTTGTGAGTGATTATCACTACGAAGAAGGGCTTTACATTCCCCCTACCTTTCTTCGTAATCAATTGTCCGACTCTATTGACTTTAAGACAACCACCTACATCCCCAAAAGTTTGATGGAAGTTTCGGAAGGAAAGATTTGCCCAACTTATTATCCAGATCTAACTGATTTGGATGGCTATCTCCATAAGGGGGTTGGTGCTTTTGTCGAGTGGTTGTGGAAAAATTCAACCTCTGATGACTTCATTCCAAAAGAGATTGTTCCAGTTTTTGATTTGAAGCCAGAATTCGACCCCGAGAAACTTCCACTGTACACCCTGCCTTTACAAGAAAGACACATTTTCATCGGCGCTACCACGGCAACCATTCATGTGATGGAGGTGCGGAACCTTGTCAAGTTCATTCACCTCAATGTTTTCTCTTATGTCACCGCCAAGCTGAAGGTGAAGTACCACCGGGTGTCTGTTTATAGGACTGAGACTGAAGTTCATGAGCTGTTTCTAGGTTCTTACCAACGGGTTCACATGTCATCCTATGGAATGCAAGGAATGTTCATCGACCATAGTTCGTGGATACGTTCTACCAGTTGTTCAATTCGTACTCATCTAGTGCTGTTGTCGTAACCGAGGCTCGCCTTGACGAGAGCACAATAGGATTTGTTAAGTTTGAGCTAAGGGGCAGGTACAATATACGTTGAAGGATTTGGAGGCCAAAACGGTTACAGTGAGGTGCTGCTTATTTGGGATGTTAAAGAATTGTCTCCATGGATCATTAAAAGGGGAAATTCATATTTTGGCCATCAACTTGGCGTCGATCTAGAGGTATTCTGTCCACTTTTTAATTAATTTCTAATTAAGTTAATTAAAATTTAATTCTAGTCCCGTAACCTAATTTGATTGTAGTCTCTTAAGGCGCCTTTGTCGGAGCCTTCCTCGCCCTATTCTCCCACCAGGTACCAACACCCCGGAAGTGACCCAAACGACCCCACCATTCATGATTAGAATGATCACCTCACCCCGTCGCCTTTCTCTACCTCAAGTGATGATGATGAGCCCCGCAAGCCATGGGATGACCCAAGTGTTCACAGCTGGAAAGATCATCTTACCCCTTGATCAAGCGCGACCCAGGATGTTATGTACTTCAGATTTTCTGGATGGATTGTAATTTGTTCTAAGTAGTAATTGTTATTTTATCATGTTCTAATTATGATGCTTCAATGACTTTAGGTTTTGCTTGAATGAGCAGCAAAACTCTTTATTATGTAATTGTTATGGGACTAAGTTAAGTGATTGTTTTTTTTTTTTTTTTTTTTTTTTTTTTTTTTTTTTTTTTTTGCGCAAAGAATTGTTGTTTAGTTAATGACCCAGTTTTGCAAAAGCCCAATATTTCATATCAAACAGTATGCATATATTGTTTCCATTTAAACAATATAATACTAACATAATATTGCAATACTAACATTCTCATACATAGCTTAAGTGCTTATACAAAAGTTCCTAGCATTGCTTACGAAAAAACAAGGTGCGAGATAAAGGCTAAACACACATGTACTCTACAAATAAGGTTTACATTAGGTTTACATTGAACCTTCAGATGTGACCCTTTCATGTCTCAGTAGTACTATTTAATATTTTAGTGGTATCCTTAACCCTTACAGTTGGTTGGTAGTCTAGAAGGTGAACCGTACCCTTTCATGTACTAATTTCACCCTTTGTTGTGTTTGTGGGATACTATTATCTGAATGCATGGTCCCCTTTCAACTTCAAATGCGACCATTTCATCTCTTAGTGGTACCCTTTTAAATTTTAATGGTACCCTTAACCCTTAAAGTTGGTGTTGGTAGTCCATAAGGTGAACTACACCCTTTCATGTACTAATTTGACCCGTTGCTTTGTTAGTGGGATACTATTTTCTGTATGAGTGGTAACAGTTCAACTTAAGATGCTTCCCTTTTATGTTTCAGTGGTATTCTTTTATATTTCAGTGGTGTACCTTTAACCCCTTAGGTGAACTGTACCCTTTCGTGTACTAATTTGGCCCTTGGTGTGTTAGTGGGATACTATTTTCTATATGACTTGTACCCTTTCAACTTCAGATGCAACCATTTCATGTCATATTTCACTGGTACAGTTTAATGATTGTCGTAACTAGTGCTGTTTCGAAAGTAGAAAACAATCTAAATGACCTATAAAAATTGAAACCATTTTTTATAGTTGCTAAGAAATAGAATTCCAATCGGTATTATAAAATGGTTTTGTACTACCGTGTTCTAATATGTTTCTATTTAATGCGCACCTAATTGATCCGACCGTTTTCATTAAATTTATAGGAACAACGGATTAATTAGGAGACATTTAAGCAAAAAAATTAAAGTTTAAATATTACTTGACCAGGAATGTACCCATATATAGTGGGAGTACAAAAGTTCCTAACAAAAGTACTAAATATAAACCCACTATTTAAAATATTGGGTGAAAATATTAGCCCCCGCTAGTAAATATAAACCCCCTACTAATACGATTAAGGTACTAGATATAAACCCGCTAGTAATACGATTAAGGTACTTATATTACATAAAATTCCCAACATATTGATTCAAATGCAACTCCACACAGTTTGTATAAAGTAAGAGCTGCCAACTTGCACATAATCTCCTTAGGCACCATCGGATAAGTCTTTATTCCAGTCATGAGACGAGCCTTCCTCATCATCAAATCCTATGTCGGAGTTTGTTGGCGAGCTAGGAGTACGGTCCCGAGCCACCCAGTTCTTCGCACCAGCCTGCGAGTTGATATTAGCAGCAGCAAACATACCAAATAACATAGTTATTATGCTAAATTTCGTTTATGTTTATTAATAATTAATAAAAACATATACTACTTCTTGTATGATACACAAGGGTATTTGAGACAAAAATAAGTTGCATATATTAGCAAATAAAATACATGTCTACCATTAATAATTAATGTAAATCATTATTGTTTTTGTATTATGTTTATTATTGTACATCAATTGGGACATTTGAGAAACGATTTTAACATCTTAATATACTTACATCAATTGGGGTAAAGCTTTTATTTATTTATTAGGAAAAACAAAATTAGTCTACCGAAGTGATTATTGCTTCCTCAACAATATATGTTACAAAAATACAAAATTTAGGAAAAGTATATCCAAAACCAAAAAGTTAGTGAAATAAGAGGGAATCAGTAACTATACCTCAATAGCAACACCCATTTGGTGGCCGTAACCATGCATCCCTCTTTATCTGACCCTCGGGTACACGTCCTGTTTGGCCCAAATAAGAAGAACACCGCTATACCCGTTGTAGGTACCGAAAGTATCGACGTCGTACACTCCATTCAGATCTCGAATAAGCCTTCCTATCATGGTGTTGTCTGCCCGAGCTTCAGTAACAATGACTACATCAGGGGTGAAATCATTGAATAGTTTGGTAAAAGTTTCTAAAAATGATGGTCGATGAACACTACGGGCATTCATAACAATGATTTCTGATCCTATGGGAAAAGTAGGAGTGTAAGGCACTTCACCGGTTTGATCACCATAGATTGACACACGATGATAACGTATTTTACTCTTCTTAGTAATGCAAGCGAACACATTTACCCTAACCGTTTTCACCGGCTCATGAACCTCCATGATATGGACTGCAACACTCTTGTGAGAAAAAAAGAGGTGTCTCTCTTTGAGGGGCAGGGTAAACACTTGCATAAATTCAGTTGGGAAATAAGGCTTCCGATCGAACATTGGTACCAGATCTGAAAGGATGAAAGTTTCATCTTCCCCCCTATCATTTTCACAAAGCCACTTTGCAAAGGCACAAGTTCCCTTGCGTTGGTAGCCTTCCAAATAAGAGAGCAAGGGGAAGTAAGCCAGGCGACATAGGTTGTCACCAACCTCCATGACACTTTGCCTTATGAAAGTGGTGGTGCAATAATCAAGTGACTCAATTAATTGGTCCCGAAATTCTTTTACGAGTATAGGGTCACACATCATCATGTAGTCCATGGGGTTGGTGTAGTAGGGGATGTTATTGAAATCAAGCTCGGGATCTAGAGTAGCAATGAGTGAAACAAAATAAAAAAAACAGGTTCGGAATGGTGGGGGAGCATGGGTAATCCACCAATACTATGGGGGCTGGGCGGTTGTTGGGTGGATGGATCATGTTGCTCTGCCATTTTGTGGTGTTAAGAAAATTAAGGTTTTTTTTTAGAAGATTGTAAGGGAGGAAGAATAGCAGAATCCTAGTAGGATAGAAGGGATAAAAGGACCTTTTTTTTGGCATGACCTTTAAAAATATCATATCCGGGAGTAATCCAAAATTTTGTAAAGACCAAGTACAAGGAAATAATATAAAAGAAAAACTAAAATCAATTTTAATCAAGAAAAATCTTTAGCTCAGAAGAACCTACTGACCAAGCAAAACCTATGACTAACATAGGACTTCTACGATGGGACAATATTTAAAAAATAAAAAGAGAGTTAGAGGAAGAGACAAAATGGAAGATACACCTACAGGCTAAAAATTTTATATTCCGTGCATATACATACAACGTTACAAATGCATTCAGAGTTCACAATTGTACGAACTGAAATGGATGGTTCCACCAACCTATCAAAGAGTACCACTAAAATCTCCTAGGGTACCACTATAGAAAAGTTTTGTTACACTCCCTTTGAAATATGGTTTAATTTGACTGATGTGTTGGAAGGTACCACTAAAAATGAGAAGGGTAACACTATATGGAATGTACCACTATTGAAGACTCTAGATGGCAATCCCTTCATAGAGGGTACCATTCATATACCCTAGGGTACCACTAGATATATTTAACCAAAGCCCTTGAACGATACCTTTTTGCATTATTCATGTTTATAGCGTGGAATGTAATAATGTGTCCTGATGATTGTTATGATATAGCAATTACACTTTATAAGACGCGACATTTTGTTATGATACAGCGTAGACTCAATTAGGAATGTCAATTATCCGGACAAAAACTGAATCCAATCAAAACCAAAAACGACTAATATCAAGTTGTTCATATTAAACTATGTCTATGTTAAAAATAAGTATTTAGGAATCAAATCATAGTGGAGCTGAAATTGGTTTAGTACATAACCGAAAATCGAATGAAGATCCCTTTAACCCCTCAATATATTAAATTTTCATTTGGAAAAGTGGTGTGTTTATTCTTGTTTTGGATAAATGTTTTTAACATTGGTTTGGATAAGGCAAACATTGTGTTAGAAAATGTAATTGTGAAATAAACATTGGTGTTATAAATGAATTATAACCTCTTTGTAATGCTTATTTACATAAGGGGTGTACACTCAATTGGCGTACAACTGGCACAAGAAAAACAACCACTAGTAAAATAGTACAACCACCGATAATGCAAAACCTACCTCTTACTCACACATTTTGTGATCTGTTCGTCTCCAGTGATATCTAACTTTGTTTCAGTGGATCGAATTGAATCATTGGCGAGTAGGAACAGTAAAAAATAAAATAATGGGCCCGACTTGTAGTACATGGCTATTCAAAGCGGGAAAATGAAAAATTCCATCAAGTTTTTACCGCTAATGTTGTTCTTATTAATAGGCAACACCCTTTTCCACCTTTACAAATTAAGAAATGCAAAACATTGTATTTTTCTCAAGCCAAGGGCAACAATGTCTATAAGTACAACTGGAAAGTCTTCCCAAGTTAGGGGAACCCATTTTAATAACTCTGAAACCGGGATAACATGGGTGGCGGCGAAGAAATGTAACTGTGGTGGTCAGTCAATAGCGGAATTCCGGATATCTCTTTCGGAAGCCAATCCTCGGAGGCCTTACTACAAGTGTAGAGCTTGCAACTATTGGCAGTGGGCGAAGGAAGAGGACCTCGTTCGAACGACGAATGTGGCTGGATTTCGTATGATTTGGCAAAGGATGGAAGAGTTAGAAAAAATCATTGCCTTGTGTATCAAGGTCGCGATAACTATGGCGATTGTACTGTTTATGGTGTACCTTAAAAAAGGAATAGTGTGGTTTAGTGTTGATTAGTGGAAATGATTTAATTATGCTTTTGAATGGTAACATTGTCATATTATTTTATTAATTTTTAATCGTATTGGGAGTTGTTATTTCTAATTTGATTTTATATTGTCGTATTATGCTTTGCAAATGTTATTTGTAATTACGTATAATAGTTATGATATATTAGTTCGGCCGGAATTCATCTTCAAATGTATTATATAGTACCACAAATTTTAATTTGGGACTTTTAAATTATTTGGCCTTCATGTAAGTGAATCTTTTTGTTCGTATGGTTTGGGAGCCAAAATGAAATTGATATGTTGATAGCAAACTTGTGTGAACAAACATCCAATTTTTAATGTCCAAAAAAAAGTTTATGACCATTAATGTGGGATCACCAAGTTCCAAACCCAAGCCTAAAAGGCTTCATAGTAATATGAGATTTTGGGTAGCCCAAGCCAAAAAAGGCTGGAAAAAAAATATCTGAGTTTTGGGTTACTAGCCCAAGCCCAAGCCACAAAAGTAAATCAATAGTAACCTAACAATTTACGCATGAGGTTGTACCAAACTCATAGTGTTCAAGTGACCTCTTTAATTAAGTTAGTGGAACCCATGTACCAATCTAGTGGTACCCAAAATTCGAGTTATGAACTGTGGGATGGAAGTGGTACAATAAAATGATTACTTGGAACAAAATAAGAAACTAGTGGAACCAATCGTAGTTAGTATAAAAGAGGAACCCTTCATGAGTAAAGTTTTACCCTTAATTGTTTCAATGGAACCCTAAAGTACCCTACTTGAATAGTTATTGTCTTGATTAATAAGTAAATTTGTACCATCTTATATTTCAGCGAAACCCTTAAATAACCTACTTGTTAAAGTGATGATTATGACTCAAGTTGGGAGGTTTATGTTTATGAAACATTTGGAATACAATAGAGGTTGAAAATTTCATTTGGAATCGTACATTAGGTATCAATTTTTGGACACTAACGGAGTTAAGAGACACACGTGTATGTTTCCAAATAGACACACGTGTAAGTCTCCATAGAAACTATCTTTTGTTATTTTAATATTAGTGGAAAGCTAAAGCACATGTCATTACTAATGGTAATATGAAAGCAAATATATGAAAGCTGTTATATGGTATGTAACTACATTATACAAAACAATGTGTTATGTAACGTGTCTATGCACTAAAGGATTTACAATTTGCAAAAGATGAGGTTATTTACTTAGTTTAGTTGCTAAACAACACATATTTATGATACCGAATTACCAAAATCAAGACAATATTGTTATGTTTCAAATCAATCTAATAAAAAATGAATGATGCAAAAGGGGACCAATCTAGGGTATTTTTAAAAGCCATTAAATTATCCAGTGGTACCCTCCATGAAGGTGTTACCATCTGCAGTCTTCAGTAGTGGTACATTCCATGAAGTGTTAACTTCTATTCATTAAGTGGTAGCTTCCTTGAATCCAGCTGTACCACACCATGTATCAGTTATACTTGTACATAATCTATATAATGTGGTGCCCTAGGATGTTTTAGTGGTACCCTTCTATAGCTTGGAGGTACAATTCAATTTCAACCCCCACAACACTAAGTGGATCACTTCCGTACTCAGTTGTACCTGTTATTGTTTTAGTGGAATAGAACCTTACAGTTGTACCTTTTAGTAGAACCAAATAGTTCATCTGTGAGTTAAATAAATACCACTGGAATGATGTAAGAGTTAGCTAGCATAAGTTCACAATATCTAAGTAGATAAACCAACAAGGTTAGAGTGTTTTTGCCTTTTTGTAAAGCCAACGAAGTTAGCTTACCTGAACAAATGCTTGATCAAATTAGCCAACGAAATTGGTGCCCACGGCAATATTTTTACAAAAAAATAGTTTGATCTAATGTGATCAGACATTTTTGGGACCTTTTCATACATAATCATATTAATTAGCTAACCTGAACACAATTTCTATGACCCCCAATAAGCTTTTTACAAGAAAATAGTTTGTCCAAAATATTATCTACCAAAACATCCTTATCTGAGTCATTTTTTCGTTCTACTTGGTCCTCTGTGATGAATGTGGCGGAGGAATCACAGGCGGCCATGGTCGAGGTAGTATGGGAATGTAGCCGCCTTGTGTTGATGCAGCTGACAATTGCGATATAGGGGTCTACAAACCTCCTACAGGAATCTGACCATGAAGAAATTGATGATACGGAACGTAATAACATTGACGAGGAGATATTTGGGAACCATAGTACTGCTGACCTCTACCTTCAACGGTCGTAAAGTACCCAATTGATCCATCCCCATCCAACATTTGAATCCCACCAACACAGTGAGGGTTGTAGGGAACCATATGTTGCATATTTTGCACGGGAGCAGCCTGTTTGTTTAAAAGGAAATTAGATAAAACTACAAGGTTCCTATGTAACAGACATTACGCAATCCAAGTAACACCCCTACTGCATTCATCCATATAATATAAACTAAAAATTAGATACATATTTCAACATGAACCATGGTAAGTAACCAAATATATAAATATTTACCTGGACTAGTGGAGGTGGTTTAACTTGGGATTGAGAACCTTTCTTGTCCTTGTTGTTCCCCTGATTGTCCTTTGTTGTCTTCGCTTTCTTTGATTTCTCAAGGAATGACTTGTACCTGGAATCCGTGGTTCGATGTGCAGGCCTCTTTGGTATAGGAGGATCTCTCACATGAACAGCAGGACGCTCTTCTCCTCCTTCACAACTGCCATGTCTTTGAGTGGAGGGGGTTGATTGCTTTTCAGCACACACAGAGGAAGGTGTTCCTACGACACCTTCACCTTTCTTCTTTGCAAGCATGGCTATCTTTTCCTCTACTTGCATTTCAATTAATTGCATAGCTTGCATCACAAGTGAAGTAGTTTCTAGTTGAGCCGATGCTTTCGAACATAAAGGACCAAACTGCACCATCATTTTGTCGTACCTACACACTTCTTCAGTTTTATCTGGGTCATGGTAGCATACCTTCACCCGAGTGTGTTTTCGTATCACGTCTTTCCTCCACCTCCGAAGAATGTATTTGTCTGATATTTCATAGAAGTTGTTCATCTCGTACACCCTAATGATATGGCGGCAAATAATCCCATGATATTCAAAATATCGACATTCTTAAGATACTTCCTTCGTTGACCTGTCAAACACAAGCTTATACTCTCTTTTTCTCTTTGACGGTATTTCTTTGTTGCAATTTTTTGGCTTATACCAACTCCATCCTCCACAAAATGCTCAATTACATGTTCTGAGACATGTGTCCTATGAATCTCACTCACATACATAGTACAATTGCATTCACGCTGAACCTCCTTAAATTTGGCATCCGTGTATATCTTTTGAAATATTAACTCAGCCGGGAAATCAGTGTATGCTTGACGCAAAAACCTGTCATTGTTGTCATCCGCCCTTTTCTCACTAGTGCATCTAACCTCCAAAGCATCACAGTACCTCTCGACAAACTCGGACAATAGAGTGTGCTTGCTAAATACCCATCGAATAACCTGTGAATACTCTCAACCCGCTGAGTTATTTTCATCCCAGCCTAAAACAAATGCTTCACAAAAGCGGGAACCCACATATTACGTTCATTATACAAGCCTGACCAATAAAAATATATATCATTCATAACAATCGAGCAGAATGCATTGTTTCAGCAATTTATAACTATAAGTAAATGCAGCAGATAAAACGGCACACAAAGTACTAAACCATCATAGTGCTGAACCTGACAAAAACAAAAAAACTGACCAGAAAATTAAAAAAAAAAAATGGGGTCACCAGAACATATACACAAGAACCTGACCTAGAGTAGAGCCTGCAAGTTTAACATAATTATGCAACATTGTCTCTTAATACAGGACAGGGAGAAAACTAAACCAACAGCATACACCAATTCACACTTGAATACAACAAACCCAACAGCATAGTACTTAACCATCAACAATATCAGAACCAAAATATAGATCCACAACCAAAGCAGTTGAAAATAATCTATGCAAAAACTATAGACAACTAATTGAGCCATAAACACCACAGAAAGGACAGAAAATCCATATTTGAGGCATGTATATTGTGTTTCGACACATACCTTGCAGCCATTCATCTTCTTCAAGTCCATGTTTCTTGATAACTTGGGGCCAATTAGCCTCAAACTCTTCAACATCAAGGCTATCATATATTACATTCTCAAGATCATCATGAATTTGGGTATAATCGGAAAGTTGCCCAAGTTTCTTACCAAATTTTGAGGTTATGTGCCAAATGCACCATCGATGAGTGGTTCCTTTCATAGTCAACTTCAAAGCTTTCTTCATTGCCGGATCTTGATCCGTTAGAATACTAATTGGTTGGTTTTCACCCATACACCGCAACCAATTAGAGAACACCCACTCAAATGTTTCCGCGGTCTCGCGGGAAACTAACGCACACCCAAACAAAATGGTTTGCCCGTGATGATTCACACTCACGAAATTACAAAAGGGAAGCTTATATTCGTTAGTCAAGTACGTCCAAAACATACAACATCTCCAAACTCCTCATACGCGACCCGACTCCTAGCATCAACCCATAATACGTCTTGGAGCCTCCCAACTCATCGACACGATGAGTGTAAAAAAAATTATCGTTGTCATCCGTCATTCTCTTCAAGTAGGCAAACATTGCCTTCGCATCTCCTTCCTCAAATATAATTTTCCTTTGCTTCGCCACTTCATCATGCAAATCCTTTTGGGTGAATTGCATCTCTTCCCTCCCATTTCGTAGGCGGGCCATATAATTGTATATCTTTGCAACCGGAACACCCACCTTCCGATCATTGAACACTTGGCGAAGTATATGTGGGTTGTCCATCAAGAACTTCTTCCTAAACTTGGTGATGTTCTTGGACTTCCCTGGTGTAGGTGCGTGACCTTTATGCTCTAGCTCGGCTTTATCGATTACCCAATCACCAACCTCGTTCACCTTTGCATATAATTTCACCGGGCATTCAACTTTTTTACTCTTCCTTTTAACACAAACTTCCTCACATATTTGTGAATCCGAGACAAAGATGGGACTGGTTTTCTTACTTTTCCTACCGGGCATACCGAAACACTCACATGTCCATGTCACACTCTTCTTCTCCTTCGCATTAGTACCTTTGCCTACAAAGGTTCCACTTGACCGAACCACCCCAAAACCTTCTTGCTTCCCGTAATTCCGAAAGTATTCATCTATTTTTTTCCAACTATCAAAGACCATTCCAACATTGGCAGGGGGAAGAGAAACCTCTACATTTGCAAACTGCTCGATCTCAAAACTAATAGCCACCGTACTCTTCCCTTTTGTAGGAGTCTTGTAGGACTCTTCTCCAACATTTACCTATTCCACCACAATTATTCAAACCGAATCAATAATTTATTCATTATAACAGCCATAATGCCAACATAGTTGTGAAAAAGCAAAAAAAATAGGATAATTCTACTTTTAACAACAAAAACTACCCTAAAAAACAGAAAATAAACAATACTCCCTGCTGCACATATTGGTATGTATACACACTTAAAGCAAGAACACACTTAAAGCAAGCATTGCATCTAGTAAAAAGCAAATAAATGGTACAATAACACACATGCATAATACATGTAAAAGGGATCGGATGCAAGGCTTACCCCTTCCCCTTCTTCCTACCTACAAATCCCTTGCCCCTTCCTGCTGCCCACACAATGCCCTTGTTATTCATATAATCAAATACTAAATAAGCACATTCACTTTTATAAATGAGGACAATCATCAAATCGAGACCACATTATAATCATGAATCACTTTTCCTGTAGCATTGATACAACCATTGTTTCACACAAACCACACAATTTAAACTAAGTCATCATAAAGGGAAAAAATCAAACATATTTTCCCACCACATGCTCACAATGTTATTCAATACAATAGAGTAGTCTATAAAATAATGTTATATAATAGAATAGAGTAGTATATAAAATAATGTTATACAATACAATAGAGTAGTATATAAAACAATGTCCATTGTGGCAGATTATTTCACCACATGCTCAAATGGCTTTACATTTGAATTATTGTGGCAGATTACCCATTCAATCGAGCTAGTGAAGATGGTGAAAGTCCCCTAATTTGTTCCTTTTATTTTGATTAAAGCCTGAGCAAATTTGGCTATAAAAGAAAGTCCCCTAATTTGTTCCTCTTATTTTAATTATTTTGATATAATTGAGGTTTTGATAAATTTTTGCTAAACCCTAGCTACGAATTTCTGTTAGTTAACAATTACCTCCTTCAACAATGCGTCTAAAGAAAAATCCAATTCATCTTCCTCGCCTCTATCGTCCTCCACTAGGTCTTCAATGGTAGCGTTGTTCTCGACATCGTCTCTAAAAATACGGCCACTACCACCACCGAAGAGCTCATCACATTCCTCCGTACGGTCTGTTAAAATCGGATCCTCCATAACTAGCATCTTCCTTGCCATTTTCAATCATGAAGTCTCGCCCCTCTAAACTTACCTCAAGAAAGAAAAATTTGGAGAAAAAATAGAGAACCATGAAAAATGGTTGAAATGGTGATAAAATTAAATTGCAGTGAAAAGTAAAATGAAATTGAGGAAATCGGAGTCAAACAACTAATTAAAGGGTCAAAAGAGATAAAAATTTAAAAGAAATTTAATATTACATTGTTGTATTATACCATATATCCGTATACAAGCTTTTCCTTTTTTTTTTGTGTGGCTACATCACTTTATACTGATAGTTGGGTCCCATTTTGTTTTCCCAAACCCCAGTTCTGTTGAAGATGCATTTGCTAATGCATCTCAAGACTTCATTTCTACTTCTTCTCACTTGGCATGAGGTAATTTACCCCCAAACACGCACTTTTGAAAAATACATAATACATTATTACATTTCAATTTTACATTTTTACATTTTAATTAAATGAATTTGACTTTATTACATAAGATTTTTTAATTTTTATTTTAATTTTTACATTTTTTCTTTTAATTAAATTAATATAACTTTTTACAGACTTCTTCAAAAACAAAAAAAAATCCCCCTAAACTCCCCATCCCGTTTAGCACCCCTAGCTAGTGCCATTAGACCCTACCTACTTATTCTTCCCGCAACACCCCTACCTTTTCCCCTCTGACCCTCTCATCCTGTAGCGCCACCTAGCCTCCTCCCCTTCTTACATTGCTACCTCACCATACTCTATCATCCCTATCTTTTTCCAAGCAACACCACTCTTAAATTTGGTTTCAACGGTGGCTTTAATGGTATTTTTGAGGGGATACTTGTGATGGTGAACTTGTTGTTTTTAGGGTGGTGATAAGGATTCAAGTGGTGGTAGGAAGTGAGGATGAGGGGTGGGGTTTCCTCATTTCAAAGATAGGGACGAGGTTCAATTCACGGGTTAGATCATGGATGGTTGGGGTTGGAGTGTCTGTGGTGGGGTTGTAGTTAGTTGTGGTCAGCTAAGGGTGGGGTGGGAATGAGGTTTTAGGGTGGGGTTTATGTGGTGAAGTGGTGATGGTTATGGAGGGGTGGTGACCATAAAACTAATAGACTATAGGAGGAGAGGAAAGAGAAGACAGAGAGGTTTTTTTAATAGTAAGAAATAAATATTTTCTAAATTATAAAATTGTAAAAATAAAATAAAATTTTATATATAATAATCAATACAATGTGACACATGTCAAATTTTACTTTTTTAACAGGTTACCAACTGGTTATATTCTATTTTGTGCAGATGCCCCCAAAGGTCGTATTATTCTAGGATATAGAAAGGTTTTTTAATTTTGGAAGACCAGCCAAGATTGTCATGTTATTCTTGACAATATTTTCTAATTACATTTAATCTAAATTTTAGTCTTTGAACTATAAAAATATATATTTATACGAAACTGAAGAATTGATTTTAAAAACCCAAAGTATAAATGTGTTTTGAGAAAAAAGAAATTATCTCTTGGTTCAATGATACAAATGATATTTCCAAACTCTTACTCACATGATATATCAATGGCCTCATGCCTTTTATGATTATTTCCAAATAATGAGATTCACATAATAGAGCAATGGCCTCATGCCTCTTGTGATTATTTCCAATTAATGAGATTCACATGATAGAGCAATGGCCTCATGCCTCATAAATGTTTCCAATTAAAGAGATATTCACATGATAAAGCAATGTGATCATGCCTCTCATGATAATTTCTAATTAATGAGGTTCACAATAATAAATCAATGACCTTTTTTTTTATTATTGTTTTCAATTATTGATATCACATGGATATGCAAGCTAGTAGCCCATGATTTATTCATGCATTTGATCTCCTGATACTATATAATCAATTAATCTTCTCATAATTTTCATAAACTCTAAAATAATCTTAGCAAATAAGTGAATCAAGTTATTTCATTTAAGAGAGATTTAAAGGTCTGATGGAAGCCCAAAACGCCATCAATAATGAAACAAGAAGTAGCTATGATCGAATTTATGAACTCAAGGTGTTCGATGAAGGAAAACTTGGTGTTAAAGGGCTTATAGATGCTGGTATACAAAACGTTCCTAGCATATTTGTTAGACCGCTTGAGGATCGTGAAAAATATTATGATACATGTTCTGAAAATATAAGTGTGCCAATAATAAACTTTGCTGATCTTGGTGAAAACAATGATCGAATTTCTGAGATTGCCAAGGAAATAATAATGGCATCAAATGAGTGGGGATTTTTTCAAGTTATAAACCATGGGATCCCTAATGAATTGTTAGAAAAGATGATTAAACGAACTCAAATGTTTCATGAACAAGATGCTGAGTATAAGAAGAAGTTCTACACTCGTGATTTTCATTCAAAGTCTGTGTACTTTACTAGCAACCATGACTTGTATAAGTCAAAGGCTGCAAGTTGGAAGGACATTTTGTATGTAAACGCTCGAAAAACTAGTGGTGAAATTGATCTTGAAGAGTTACCTCCTGTATGCAAGTAAGTTATTATTTGTCTCAAATAACATACAATTACAGACCATCTGAAATTAAGTTATAAAATTAGTGTTATTATACGTAAAAAAATAAATTTCCTGTATCCAAATAAGGGTTTTAACCTATGCATAACTTTGTCCCCAAAATTTTAAAACAATTAATAATGGTATATATTATTCTATAGTCACCTACAACCTAAGCCCACATACATCAAATAGTCTATTTCATGAAGGTTATATAGATTAAGATTTTAAAATTACTAAGTAGTATATGAAGAGATGGAAATATTATTGAATAGCATTCAGAAAAGTTACTTTGATTCTGTTAGTGGTTTTCTTAAGAAAAAATCACAATCATTAAAGGTCTTCTTTTATTCATCACAATCTCTATTTTTGTAAATAATTTTTTTTATAATGTTTGCTAATTATAATGTTTGTAAAAATACATGCTTTTTAATAATTGAATATATTAATATTTTATATTATATATGTAGGCACAAGTTCTACCTAAATTAAAATGAAATAATAAAGTATTTTTCATTTTAAACTTTATTTTAAGTATTTTATAAAAATATTGTACAATTGTGTAAGTTAAATAATTAACTTATAAAAAATTTCTCTTTGAGTTATTAAAATAAATGTATAAAATATAAATTTATTTTAAGGGAAAGTACATTAAGTGTGGATCTAAAGTTGTGGATTAGGAAATTTCATGTCCTCATATATAGATCTGGTCTAGTCACATTTACTGAACAAATCTACATGAATTGATTGTCAAATCAAAGTATATGGAGATAGTGCGATATCTAAGATTTTAAAACACAATGTGCACAATTAAAATAGTGGTGACATTATACTAAAAAGTCGGAGTATAAGATTATATCTAACAATGTTTTAATAAATATATGATGCATTTTGGAAAAGAATGTTTGTGTTTGTGTTAATGAGAGTGTGAAATTAAAAAAAATCGAAATTTTTTAATCATGGTGGGTAATTACTTCCTCAATTGTTCCAAGCTTTCACTTGCTAACTTTATAATTTGATTCATAAATCAATTAATGTATGAAAAAAAAACTTTTTTTTGGCAAATAAGGGCATAAGGTATAGGCACATCCACAACATCTATGTGAGCTACATCTGTCACTATATGAAAAATTTTATTATCAAGTTAATATACTCCATATTCGTCTTTTTGTCATCCTTAATAATAAATGGAGCAACATTTTATCAATTTAATAGATACTCCATTTATTTATTTTAGTTGACATATACTTTTAACTTTTGCTTCATCCATAAACTATACTTTGATATTAGTCATATAGGATCTTATTTGAATCGTCTTAATGTTAATTATATTAAAATTCATTGTTTTTAATTTTACAATATGTTGATAATTTGAGATACTAATAGTTAAAATTGAATGCATAAAATATATGGTTAGGGATGAATGTATAAAATATATTCATTTTGTAGGGATATGATATTGGAGTTTATTAATCGTATCCATATGCTCGGTGATCTCATACTTATGATAATATCAATCGGTCTAGGACTTGAACCCGATTGTCTTGGAAATATGGCAAAAGGTACAAAAAGTTGGGCCATAGCTAACAACTATTATCCACCCTGTCCACAACTAGGATTGACCTTGGGAACTGCTGCCCATGTTGATACTTCATTTATCACAATACTCTTACAAGACAATATTGGTGGACTTCAAGTACTTCATGATAACAAATGGGTTAATATTGAGCCTGTTACTGGTGGTTTGATTGTTAACTTCGGATCAATACTTCAGGTATTACTTCTTTTCATTGTATACTAGTTCTTAGATGAAACAAGGTTAACAATATATTTACATTGTTCTTGTACAATACTTATAACTCTAATCTTTTTATCTTACAGATGATAACTAACGACATAATAAAAGCTGCATGTCATAGAGTGATTGCTAAAAGTGTTGGACCAAGGATCTCTATTGCATTCTTTTTTAGTGGTATTATGACATCTGAGAAGATACTTGGTCCAATAAAGGAGCTAACATCAAAAGAAAATCCACCCATTTATAGAAAATTCTCAATTGAGGAAGCGATAAAAAACTTGTTCTCAAATTCACTTGATGTAGTTGGAGCCAACCTCGATTATTTTAGAATTCAACATAATGGTGATGACAAGTAACTATCATCGAAAATATGTTACAAAGATATGTTTAATTGCTATACAATAAACAAATTTATTTGATATTTTTGCAACAATATATTTTTAATTTATCAAATTAAAATGAAACACCTTTAGTTACTATGAGCATTGTAGCATGTACTTGCTTACCTCTAATTTTCTTAATCCATTTTATCATTTACACTTTGCTACAGGTTTACAAAATTATAGCGAAACCTGTTAGATCTTGTAAGTATTAAATACTGCAATGAAGAGTGAAAATGTGTTTGAGCATGCTTATATTAATATGGAGAAGTTTCAACACCTAAATGTTTTCAAAAAAAAAAAAAAAAAGATACCTAAATGTTTCTCCCCGACCAAAACCCGGTAGTGATGCATGACCTTTCACTGCCTTCGTCGGTTTGCGCATCGGATAAGAAAAGCGATTGAGTTTTTATTAAAAACCTTGCCCATATTTGTTTTCATCCACTCAATCGATCCCATTTAAAGCCCAAACATTTATTCATTCAAACACTTGCCTTATTTTTATCCTTACCCTAATCCTATTTATTCCAACAAAACCTAGTCAGAGCCCATTCTCAAAAACCCAAACTCGAAAATGCGTTAAAACTATTGATATATAGATCAAATTAAATTAAAAAAATAGTTAAATAACCTAATTAAGAACTTTCTAAAAGTTACCCAATTGTCATACCGCGATAATTTTTATCGTAGCCTGACAGATCTTGTTTGGGATTGACAAATGCTATTGTGTCATAACAACCTGTTATTCTCATTTTCTATGTATTTTTTAAAATCAAATATTCCGAAACATATATACCCTTTTGGTCATGCTATGTTGCATTGGTTACTGTCGCATCGCGTAATTTTTTTGTGTAGTGGCACGACAATTTCTAACTGTTCTTTTTTCTTTCTTTTTTTATTTTCATTTTATTTTAGCCTATAAATGAGGACTTGTTTTAATGGTTCTGAAACCCATTTTTGACAACTTACAAGCTTCCCTAAACTTTAGGAATTTCTAGTCTTTCATCATTTCTCCCTTAAGCATATTGATGAGTCTTTATGATACTCGAAGTTCTCTCCTTTGACCATGGCATGAAAGTTTTAATTCCTGAGGGTTTAATAAATCCTAAACTCTTTTTAATTAATTTATCTCGATATATGGATTATTATTTTCCTTGAAGCTAAGTATGCTTTATACGTTTTGTAGTTGTAAGGTTAGACAATTGAAGTAAGTAGTTTACTATTATCCTTTGCAATTAATATAAGGATTGTGATTTTCCTTTCATTGTATCATGTTTAGGGTCATTTCATTATTAACATCATGTTTACGCGTTAAATTAATTCTATTAGTAGCATGCCTACCTAGAGCTTTTCCAATAATTAATGGCACATTTAGGATGCTTTGATTCTTATGTTTAACTACAGCTGAGTTATCTCCAATGTTATCATGCATGATTGTTATTTTAATAATCAAATTTATGTTTAATCAAGACCTGTAATTGAAAATCAACACTAATAAGATAAATTGGACAACAATTTCTTATTGATCTTGTTGCTTAATTGAAGTGATCACCATATTAAATTATGGGTGCAGAATTATCAACCAACTTAGCCTTATTAGTTTGAAGCATATTGAACAATTGTTTGTATGCCTTACGAATCACAAATAATGGATAAGGGTAGGAAAATAGGTCGTCACTATTACCTCAATCCTTACATCAAACCATATTTATTTATAAACACCTTACTAGCCTAATATAAGTACAAGGGCAAGTAAAGGGATCAAACCATAAGGACTAAGGGGCTTTTGGGCATAGCAATCAATTTTAGGAATCAAATGCAAATAAATGATCTTGAGCTCATTAAGAGGAAATTAACAAATTCAACTCACTTTAGCATAGTCAAATTAAATATGATAATTATCGCAACTAAGTTTATTCACTCCTATGCAACCAACTTAGTCTAAAAATGGATGAATTTATTCTCCCAATTAAATCACACCCACACAATAAGCCAATAGTTAGATAAGAATCAAAGGGGCAATTAGCTAGAAAGACCCTAAGCAATAAATAAAACCATAATCCTTGTTCACAAATTGACCATCATCACAATCTAAACATAATCAATCAATTATTAGCATCACTATTGCCTTCATCTCGTTCCCTAGCTTAAAATCTAACTTAGAATAAGGAAAGCTAAGAGACCATGAAAAATATGAAGAAACTAGCAAATTATGCAAGCAAACAAAACATTATGAACAAATAATCAAGCACCAAAAAAAGATTAACAAATTATTAATAAAGTAATGAACAAACTAAAATCATTAAACTAATTAAAAAAATTAAAATAAAAAATCTATTTACAAAATAAAAGCAATAAATATGAGAAGAGAGAGTATGAAAATGTTCAATGTTGGATGAAACTTTTTTCCAATTGATTTTGTCACCAAACAATATTAAAAAAGATTCAATATTTCGTTGACTTTTCTTACATTCTCTCCCTAAAATGAGAATCCTAATTTCTTATCCTAACATTAAGAGAGATAAAAAAAAAATAGAAAGAAAAAAATAAGAGGACCTACTCTAATCCTAATCTAGAGTGATTTAAAGTTTTTTAGCCCGCAAATGGGTATTTACACTAAGTGAAATTAAAGAATTAAACTAAAAAAAGAAAATGAAATCAAAAGAAGTTATAAAAAAGATGAAAAGTAAAAATAAATAAATAAACAAAGTATAAAACAAAACCATTCAGAACCCCTTTTGCTCACATTTCGTGTTTGCTTAATGTTCTCATCTCCAAAATCACGCATCATCCACTTCGAACCATCAGCAACACCATCCAATCTCATTGAGCACCGACATTCATGAGTAAACCACATGACATTTATAATGGTCAAGACCCACAACGGAGCTTGTAACACCCTAGGTCAACATGTGCCCACTAATAGATATTGTCCTCTTTGGGCCCTACCCCGCAAGGATATGCTTTGGTTTAGGACAAAAGTCCTAACCGAAAGGCCTCTTATAGGTTGAGGTATCAACCACCATATAAGGATGGCTTTGTTCTCCTCAAATTCTAATGTGTGAGGGCCATAGACACCTTATACCGTAGAGATAGACTTGAGTGTATTACCGCCATGGATTATACAAGGCTAATTTTGAAAACTCAAACTCATTAGAAATTACAACAGAACAACTCTTACTTTAGTAATAATCAAAACAACCATTGTTATGAGTACTTAACATTGAAAAAAAAAATTCAAAAACCCTAGACTATGTAAAATCATTCGTGGGACCCCCAATGCGATTGTTGACTCTACCTTAAATTCACAAGTGCTTACCAATAAGGTAAACAGGGAGAACTAAAACAAAACAGAAGTATGAATAGCAAAATATGCTAAGTACATATAAGTGCAAGATAAGGATGCTAAGTACATATAAGTGCAAGATAAGTAAAATTCATTTTATTCATAAACATTATTTATTCAAAGACTCAAGTCATGAAATTCATGACAACATTAATTCTTTCAATAAAAACCTTTTTTTATTGATCTTTCCATAATAAAAATTTCAATAACTCAAATAATCATAATTTCAATAATTGAAGGTTTCAAAACATTGAAAATCAAATCTAATTTCCTCTCATAAGTGTGCACACCCCCAAAGTTAGTATCTTTATGCAGAAAGGTTATCCTTGAGGAAAGACTAGACTAGGTTATACAAAGTCCATATTCTTATCAACCAAATCTGGTAGTGGGATTATATAACATGCTTATAAAGCTTTGAATAATAATTCAATAATTCCTTTTACTAAATCATCATGTAAATAAATCAATAAAAAAATCATCCTTTCCATTAGATAATAATAATTCCAACTCCAAACACCTTTTATTCAATTCAAAATAATTTTCAAATCTATTCCTGTAAATATTATAAATAATTCCAACCGTTCAAAATATGATATTTAAAATCCAGTCCTCAAACATATTTTGTTTATCAAACATAATATTTTTAAATCCATTCAAACATTATTTCACATAAACATGTTGATCAATTCAAAGCATTTCATAAAGTATCTATCTACCTAAATGTACCTTGATTAATCCGAATCTCAAATCAACACTTCGCACTTTCAAAGTTTGATCACAAAAATATCTTGTAATTAATATAACCATAAGGTTAACACAATATCTCTAGAACCCTAATCTATATGTGGACTACAAAACTCTTTAAAATAGTACTTTAATATAAAACTATAACTTTGAAATAATATATGTATATTTTAGAAAACTAAGCATGAATAATGTAAAAGAATATGATTAAAGAGAATTGAAATTCACGTTGGAAGGAATAGATAGAACTTGCAGAGGCTATAACTCCTTCATTATAACTTTCAATTGGGCGCGATTCTTGAGCTTAGCCTCAAGTAAATTTTGAAAGGAACAATCTTTTGTGAAACAACAAAACCCAAAACACGATAAGAATTGCCCGAAATTTGGCTTCAAAGGTATATCGTATACGGGATAATATTTGTATCAAAGAGGAGAATAAATGTTTAAGGGAAATGAACAATAAGAAAGAAGAAAATAATTAGATTTTGGTGTGAAGAATATGAGAGGTATGAGGGGGTATTTATAGGCTCATGAATGTAAGAATTAAGGCAATTTAGCGTAGGAAAAAATATGGTAATTTTAGTTAAAGGAATTACTTAGAGAGCTAAGCTTGAATTTAAGGCAATTGGGAATTTGATGATTAAGCAATTAAAGAAATAGGGCAAGTTTGCATTTCATGTTTGATCATGAAATTAAATAAGGTAAGAATGGATGCTTTGAGAATAATTAAGATGCAAATAAAATCAAGGCATTCAATGATCATATATTTGTTAGATTTGAGTTGAAAAAATATGAAGATTTAATTAAAATACTTGTCTATAAAAATCTAACAGTAAAATAACTAATTATTTCTAATTGGCTGAATTTTCTCAAGCTATAATGCCTAATTATTTTCAGACCATTTAGCTAATTAATTAGATATTACTTAGCTCTAGAAAACCCAAAAGTTGCATAATGAAATTTTGGTTTTTATGACAATATTAAAACAGAAAACTCATAATTATTCTAACGTAATTAACTTAGCAAAAAACCAAATTTTCTAATGCGAGAAAATTTGGAATTCACCAAGCCTATTAGCTAGAAAATTAGGACCATACTTATGTGTGTGTGTGTGTGTGTGTGTGTGTGTGTGTGTATATATATATATATATATATATAACCAAGTTATAATGAGAACCAAGGCTAAAATAGGAGCTAGGGAACTAATATAGGCCCTTAATTCATGTTAATCAGATGATCCACATGTTTCCTGTGTCGTTAATGGCATTTTCATAATATTTAAACTTTACAGTGATTTCCAGTTTCAATTTTAAAAAAAGTAAATGAAAAATTAGTAAAAGTAAATAAAATCAATCATAAAGTAAATGAAATTGCCTTAAAAGTTAAATAAACTGGAAAAAAGTTTGAAAAGCCACGAAATTCCCACAATGCCAATAATTAATGCGGGTGAAACGTGAGCCATCAAATGGAGTGCAATCAATGACTGAGATTGGGTTTCTAGTTCTCATTATTCACCTTGGTTCTCACATGATCTCTCCTCTCTCTCTCTCTCTCTCTATATATATATATATATATACCAATTTGGTATATATAATAAATGGATAATTAATCTTACCTAAAATCGAAAATAATAATTTAGTTAAAAAAATTTGGCGCCAAAATTCAAATATCATTTTTCAAATAATCAAATAAATAACCAAAAAACCCTTTTTAGAAATTAAATAATTATTAAATACTTTTCCAAATATATGGGATATTACAGTCATAGAAGAAATATAATTAAAGGAAACATTACAAAAAAAAAAATATTACGTTTCAATTATACCAGAAAAAAAAATATTGGTGTCCGACCAGGTACGGATGTTTAACGTAGAGCACATATGTGACTATTCCAAAACCCTAAGATAGAAGTTGATCTTCGAAGCATCACAGACGTGCTGCCTTTTGGTGTATGACCTATTGTTGAAAAGATATTGAAATAAGTTTTTACCTCCAACTTAAAGCACCTCATTTTTTTGTTTATAGAATGCGATATATATGCATTCAAAATCAGCCCTTTTTCATATCATAAATTTAAGACATGAATAACAAGTTATATGATTTCATTAAAAAATTAATTACTTATTTTTATAAAGAGTTATCAAACTAAAATTAAATAGTGTTCTTTGTAATTATTTAAATAAGACTAGCCAATAAAATCATGCTTTGCATAGAAAGTAAACTAAGCTATTACTTTACGTATTAAAATTGCATTTTCTGTTAATGCTTTTGTGATTTACGTATACATGCCATACAAATATATATGCTTCAAAGGCCTAAATTAATAACAAATATTAATGGCCCAAATTAATAATTTATAATGGTTATAAAATTAATGTAGACATGTAAAATATCTAGATGTAATATTTTCTTACTTTTCTTTTAATTGAAAATCTCTCATGTATGTTATGAATATTTACTTTTCTAATGTTATATGCTTCAAAGGCCTAAATTAATAACAAATTAGTCATTTTCCTCCCTTATTCACCACCCGTCATCTGCAACCTTACCATCACAACATCGGCTCCATACAGTGGCGGCGTATCCAAGAATTCCGAACTGTGGGTTCGCATTCTTAATTAAAAAAAAAGATCATTTATTTATTTAATATCCAATACATACATATGTTCGAATTTTGTATTACACATGGATGGATTACAAATAGAAAAAAAAAACTACAAAAGCATTCTTTGAGTTTTTCATTCTTAAAAGCATGCTAATATATATCATCACTAACTCTAGCAAATAAGTCTCACTCAAGATAAATAACTAAACTATCATTCAATAGTTGATCACCTATATCATTCTACAAATTTTTTTACATAAGTCATTGATGAAAACACTCGTTACACATAAGGACTTTTGTGACTTCCCATCACGTGTCAAAAAAGACTCTAAACTCATGGTAGCAAAAGCTCTACATCCTATAATCCCTACCTTTTAAAAAGTATGAAATAACTCTTATGAATAGTTCTTAGACAATTATACATACCCTGTAAAATGTTTATTTACTTAATTGCCCCCATTAATGCCAATTAGCTCTTTTTTTTTTACAATCTATTAAGAATGGTATGCAGACATTCATATACCCCTAACAATACATTTTAACATATTTTTCCTCATTAACGCTACTAGGAACTAAACTTGTGATGTAAGGTCAAATCGAAAGAGCTTGCCGAATACTGCTAGCTATGGCGCGTAGGCCTGTACAAAACTATCCGAGAATCCGATAATCCGATCCGCAACCAATCCGAATATTTGGATATTCGATCCGAGTTTTCATTTCAGATCGGATATCCGATCCAAAGAAGCGGATATCGGACGCGGATTTGGATATTGATTTTCAAAATTTCGGATATCAGTTATCCGAAATATAAAGCCTAAAATAGTGAAATATATATGAAATTATTAAATTATTTATATAAAACTGACCCTGTACTATTAACTTATTAAAATATTTTTAATATATTTGATGATAATATTTATTGAAAAAGGAGTACTATTTTGTTAAATATGTTGTATAACTTAGCGATAAAAAAGTGGTAAAATTAGTGAAATTTAGAAAGTAATCATAATCAATTTTACATAATATTGTATAAAGGATATCCAAAGTATCCGATTTGAAAACACATTTTGGATTGGATATCAGATCCGTAAACAGGCCTAATGGCGCACGCATGTTAGCCACCCTACTAATACACCCAAAAAAAAAAACACTAAACAATCTAATAATTTGTCATTATGATCCAATAAAAACCCCAATAAACAGAAATTTGTCAAAATAAACTTTTTCTAATTATCAATTAAAAAATCAAGTAGTAAAATTCTTGTTAAATATATTGTAGTTATATTATGATATTGTATATTTGTTAAGTATAATTATCCTTCCCTTGTTTATAGCTTTCGGTTATGTAAACGGTGATGTATATCTTGCTATTCAATGAATGGGAAACGGCAACCAAAATATTCTTTAATGGTATCAGCGCCTAGAGTTTCTTTGCTTCCGCTGCCCTAGCCTTTGTCTTCCTGCCCACGCACACTTTTTTTCTCCTTCTTCTTCTTTTCTTCTTTTCCTTCTCTTCCCCTACCATGGCAGAGAACAAGTCTTCTTACCATCTGGCACTTGCCGTTACAAACATTAAGAGCCTTATTCCAATCACTCTTGAGATGGAAAACGTTCAGTACTCTACGTGGGCAGAGTTATTTAAGGTTCATGCACGATCTCACAAGGTCCTTGATCATATCATCCCTCCCGAGAAGGGCACGGGGAAAGTTCCTTCTACCGACGAAGAGAAGGAGCAATGGTCGACTCTCGATGCCGCGGTCCTATCGTGGATTTATGCTACCATTTTGAATGACTTATTGCACACCATTATTGAGCTCGATGCTACGGCTATGGAGGCTTGGGATAGTTTGCGTGACATATTCCAACATTCTCGTGCCATTTCTCTTAAACATGAATTTTCCACCACTTTTATGGAGGATTTTCCTAATGCTTCTGCGTATTGTCAGCGTCTCAAATCTCTTGCCGACCAATTGAAGAATGTTGGGGCGCTAGTGTCCGATAATCGAATGGTTTTGCAGTTGGTTAGTGGTCTTACCAAAGCCTACCGAGGTGTATAGCCACGTTGATCCGACAAAGCAATCCTCTCCCTCCCTTTTACAAGGCTCGGTCTATGTTGACCTTAGTGAAGGCTAGCATTGCTAAGGAGGCAGCCACAGAGTCGGTGATGTTGGCTACCTCACATGATGATGCTCACGATGACAATTCGGGTGGATATCCAAAAGGGAAAAATTCTGGAAATCAGTGGAATAACGATGGTCGTAAGAATAATTCTGGTGGCGGAAACCGTGGTCCGGGTGGTGGCCAGAAAAATAATTCTGGTGGTGGCCAAAATGGTGGTGGTCGCGGCTCTTCTGGACAGCAGTCACAACAGGCGCAGTAGGGTCCTCTATATTGGCAGCAACAACCGTATCCACCTTGGGGGTGGATGAACCAAGGCTAGCTCAACCCATTCCACCGTGTCCATACCCAGCACAAGGGTGGGTTAGGCCTCAGTCATAGAATCGGGCTGGAGGTATTTTGGGGCCTAGAACGCAGCCACAGCAGCAAGCCTATGCGGCATCATCATTTGAGCAGTCCTCATATACTACTCCAACTGATATACAAGCTGCTATGCATACTATGACTCGCAATCTGCTCGACCCGTCATGGTACATGGATACTGGAGCCACGTCTCACATGACATCCACTCCAAGTATTTTCTCGTCTTATGTTAATTTGAGCAATCATCCAAATAATGGCGTTATTGTTGGTAGTGGTCATACAATTCCCATTTTAGGTTATGGTCACTTTACTTTGCCTTCCCAGAATCCTCCCCTATCCCTAAACAATGTCCTTCATGCTCCCAAACTCATTAAATATCTAATTTCTGTTAGAAAATTTACTATTGATAATTCTATGACAATTAGGTTTGATCATTTTGGGTTTTCAGTGAAAGACCTTCGGACGGGGATGCCAATAATGAGATGTATGTGATAGTGTAGGAAATATTTCAAGCATCCCACACTTGAGCCCCACTGTGATCATACACTTAAGTATGGTGGCGTCCAAAGGGAAGGAAGCTAGAGCAAAAGAGTCGCCAACAAGTTTTAGGAACTTGTAAACCGTTAACAGAGTGAAGGTTACACCCCTTCACGATCCATGAGATTGCTAACTCCATAGTGGTCTTGAACCATGACTGGATATTCGGGGATGAAGGTACAAATCCAACCTAAAAGAGATTGAACCTGCCCTAAAAATAAGCCTCTACTTTATTCTTCTCATATTCATGTGCGATTTTCGGTCAACATACAATCAATATATTAGGAATAACTTTTGTATACATCCGGTGTATAGTAATTTACTGTACATCGAGGGTCACTTTTTATCAAATTTAGGATCACTTTTACAATTTTTTGGGTAACTTTTATCAATAAAGAAAAATACTTCGTAACTTTTATTTATGTCAGGGTAACTTTTATTTGTTTTAGGGTAACTTTTACTCATTGTATGGGTAACTTTATAACGGATGTACAATATTTATTGTACATCCTTTTTATTTAAATGTTTGTCATATATTAATCCTAAACCTGTTTAATCTATATTGGTTGATTATTAATGCACAAACAAATCTATTATTGGCGATCACTTGAATTAAAATCATATTAGCCTAAATAAAATTATTAATTATCTTATTGAGCATGATTTCAAGTACAAATTCCATTTAAACCTGCAAGAGAAGGCGTGATCAAGCAATATATATCAAACATCATAATATTATTGACACAACAATCATCATCATCATAATAATCTCATCAAAGCATAATGATATTAACAAGATCCTAGGCATGATACTAACATGATTAATAACAAATCCTAGCATGTCACTAAACAATAGAAATCAAATCTTTATTCCTAACATGATACTAACATACATGATAGAAGAAAATAGGAAATACCCTAAACATGATACCAAAAAGCAATAAAAGTATCCTAACATGATACTAGGAATTAAAGTAATCTAAGCATGCTTTCTAAAAAAATATAGCAATAAAATTACTCAATTTGTTGCCTCGTATCTCTTTCTATCAAAACAATACACACGTTAGTAACTTCGATGAAAATATTAAATCAAACAACTAATTTAAATTATTAAAATAGGAGTTGGGACCAAACCCTTAGAAATTATCAACCTTTCACGTCTAGGGCAAAGGCAACTTCGAGCTTGGATATGTGTGTCTAAGTCTCGTGATGGACGAATGTTGTATTTTGAAAAGGGAAGGCTTAGAAAGAGGGAGAAAGAATAAGCTTCTAGCTTTGAGAGAGAGAGAATAGAAAGATGATTGTTGATGATTGAAAGACGGGGAAATACGACCCTATTTATAGAGAAAAACATCCGGAAACGATCAGAGAAGATCGAATTCCAATCGAAGTAAAACTGCTCCCATCGCGACACGATGGAGTTGTCGCGGTGCGACAGGCTTATCACGGCGCGACAGGCCTATCGTGGCGCGATGGACCTATTGCAGCGCGATGGTGCTGCGGGATAACATTTGCTGTACGGAGTCATTTTCCAATATAATTGAATAATTAGAGTCCATACTTTATCATTTAGAATCAGATTGAATCTCTTTAAAACACTTGTTTTCTTTCAAATGAAATTCTTTATCTTTTCTAAAAATATAATTATTAATCCTAATCTCTTTAGAACTTAAAATAACCTTCTAGATTATTCTAGAAAATTAAGTAATTCCTAATGACTTTAGGAATTATAATTAATGGACCATCTACTTGATCATTGGGTTACCCATAAAACTCATTTAATATCCAATTTAATATTTGGGCCATAACTTCCTCATCATTCATCGGAATTGGGCTTATAATATATCGTTGGAAAGCTCTTTTCGAGCCCCATCCAACTACACAACTGTCGAACCCATATCATAGACCAAATTAAATTGGATTGGACATTTTTCATAAATAAAGTACGAAAGGAAATATTTTTGAAAACAGAAAGGAGTATTTTTATTAAAAACAAGGGAACGCGAGACTCTTTCACATTTCACTTTGTTCGATAATCAAATGACGTGAAAAGTACTCATCACTGGGTTTGGTTTTGGGGAGACACAATCAGGTGTCTACAGATAGTCGGGGCGATCTTTATCCTATTATCTCCTCTCTCAACAATCAAGCTTCACCATTTACTTTTGATGTCTTCTCACCTAAGGTATGGCATGATCAGTTGGGTCATCTGGGGGCACCTATCTTAGATGTCTTAGGCATAATAAAAGCATTGATTGTAATAGAATCTCTCGTTCTAGCCTATGTGGCTCTTGTGTACTTGGAAAACATATTAAATTGCCTTTTGTTTCTTCTCTTGCAACTACTATGATGCCTTTTGATATTATACATAGTGATTTGTGGTCCTCTCCCATTTTAAGTTCTTCGGGACGTCGATATTATATTGTGTTATTGGATGATTTTTCGAATTATTTGTGGACTTTTCCAATAGCTCGGAAATCAGATGTTTATGATACTTTCCTAGTTTTTAAAGCTCATATTCTCACCCAATTTGAACGCAATATCAAAATTGTACAATGTGATAATGGTAGGGAATTTGATAATGGACCATTTTGCAAAGCTCATGGCATGTCTTTCCGTCTTTATTGTCCCCATACTTCACCAAAAAACGGAAAAGTCGAACGAAAAATTCGGACTATAAATAATGTCTCACGAACTCTTCTAGCTCATGCTTCTCTTCCTCCTTCATTTTGGCATCATGCTCTTTAAATGGCAACCTATCTCCTTCATATTCTTCCGAGTAAGTTTTTGGGTAACAAGTCTCCTTTAGAGGTTCTTTACCAAAGGGTTCCTTCTTATTCTCATCATCTCAGGGTTTTTGGATGTTTGTGCTGCCCCCTCGTTATTCCTTCTACTACTATTAATAAATTGCAACCACGGTCTACACTATGTGTTTTTTTGGGGGTATCCTACTAATCATAGGGCTATAAGTGCTATGATATGCCATCCAATAAGATTATTATTTGCCGCCATGTTTTATTTGATGAGAATGTGTTCTCTTTTGCAAATATTCATACAACCTCTTCCCATGACTATGATTTCTTGATGATGGTTTTTCGCCATATATGATGCAACATTTCTTAGAGTCTGGCTCAGCTCATACTAAACCCACACAATCGACCCAAATCCCTCATCAGCCTGACCCAACAAATTCCCCACCGCTAGACCGGTCACCTAGTCAAACCGAGCCCAGCTCCTCGCCTGTGTCACCCTCATAGGTCGAGCCCACTGCTCCAGTTTCAGCTGGGTCATCAGCCACATACTCTGGCCCAGACCCGACTCTCTTCCACTCTAATCCTACTCCTCAAACACACTCCATCCCACCTACTTCTAATCCGCAACACATTCTACCTCTTAAATCCTCCATTGTCACCCATAGTCAGCATGGAATATTTAAGCCTAATAAAAAATATTCTATGCATGTTGCGGTATCGAGGTCTCCTTTACCTCGTAATCCGATTGAGGCTCTTCGTGACTCGAATAGGAAATTAGCCATGGATGATGAATTTAATGCTCTTATAAAAAATAAGACGTGGGAGTTGGTGCCCCGTCTACCGAATGTGACTGTGATTTGTTTTATGTGGATTTTTACTCATAAAGTCAAGTCTAACGGTGTGTTTGAGAGGCATAAAGCCCGTCTTGTAGGTGATGGAAAAACTCAGCAGGTTAGCATTGATTGTGGTGAGACTTTTAGTCCGGTGGTGAAACCGGCTACGATCCGTATGGTTCTCAGTCTTTCTCACTCTAAGGCATGGCCAATTCATCAATTGGATGTAAAAAATGCCTTCCTTCATGGTGAATTACAAGACGGTTTATATGCATCAACCATTGGGGTATAGGGATCGTGACCATCTTGATTATGTTTGTGTTTTGTGAAAGTCCTTATACGGGCTTAAGCAAGCACCTCGTGCTTGGTATAAGCGTTTTAAGGATTATGTTATTTCTATTGGTTTTACTAATAGCAGGAGTGACAATTCTTTGTTCATTTTCCGTAAAGGGTCCGATATGTCTTACATTTTATTATATGTTGATGACATTATACTCACAGCTTCTTCTGATACTCTACGACGTTCTATAATGGATCGTCATAGCTCTGAATTTTCCATGAAAGATCTTGGCCCTCTCAATTATTTTCTTGGTATTGATGTGACTCAACATAAGGGTGGTATGTTTCTTTCTCAGCGTAAATATGCTGAAAAAATCATTGAGCGTCTAGGCATGTCATCTTGTAAACCTTCACCTACACCCGTTGCTACTAAATCAAAGGTTAGTGCTAACTTTAGTACTACTTTTTGATGATCCTACTCTTTATAGGAGCCTTGCAGGGGTTTTGCAATATCTTACTTTTACCAGGCCGGACATATATTATGTTGTCTAACAGGTGTGTCTTCATATGCACGATCCGAGAGTTGCTCATATGTCTGCTCTCAAACGTGTTATTCGGTATATTCAGGGTACTTTGGACTATGATCTTCATTTGTATCCTTCTTCTTTTTCCTCTCTAGTCTCATATACTGATGCAAATTGGGGTGGGTGCCCTGACACGAGGCGGTCCACTTTTGGTTATTGTGTTTTCTTGGGTGACAACTTGGTTTCTTGGTCGTCCAAGCGCCAACCAACATTATCAAAGTCCAGCGCAGAAGCTGAATATAGAGGGGTGGCGAATGTCGTCTCCGAATCGTGTTGGCTCCGAAACTTGCTCTTAGAGTGACAATGTCAGTGATATATATTTATATTTGTCGGGTAATCCAGTGCAACATCAACATAATACCCCGTATTTTTGAAACGTATTTTCTAATTAGTATTCTCTTAAAAAGGGTATTTTAGTAATTTATTTTACTATTTGAATTTTGGAGCCAAAATGATATTTGAATTTCGGCGCCTAAAGTATTTTAAAACTTAATAATTATATTTGGATTTTAGATAAGATTTATTATCCATTTATTTTATTTTAAAAACCGGATTATTTATATATATTTCGGATATTTTAATTAAACAAAATTATATTTTATTATTTATTTAAAAGGGCCGAAAATTCCTAAATTATTAACTATGATTTTCGGATTTTCTATGTGTAGAAAATCTGATTTTCTTAGTTATTTTATTTGGTGAATAATTGGTATTTTCCTAAATAATTATTTTATACAAAATATATTATTTATGCAATCATTTTTAATCCTTAAAATCTAGCAAATATTTCCCTAAAACTATAAGTGGAGGTCCGAAATATGAGCATAGATATGCTCAATATTTTTGGCCATCATATGCTAATTTTGGGTTAATTATTTTTTAGTTTTGTATTTTAATTATCTTCCTTAAATTCCCTATTTCCTTAATTCCTGTTGTTCATCTCACAAAGATTTGATCATCTTATTTTCCTACCTTATTTCATCTTTGATTATTCCCCAAGTAATCTCTTTTGCCATATTATTTTCATGACAAACACACTTTTCTAAATTCTATTATTCCTAATCACCTTAATATCAAAAGTTTCCATATTTCTTTATTCACTTCTCCAAGTAATTTCCTTAATACTTTTTACCACAATTCTTCCTACATTCTCCTACCATAATTCCCTCATTCATGAGCCTATAAATACCCCTTCATACCTCTCATATTCTTCACACCAAAACTCAATTCTCTTCTTCTCTCTTATTCTTCTTTTCCCTAAATCTTTTCATACTTTTCTTCTCCTTTTTTCATACAAATATTATCCCGTATACCTTTGAAGCCAGTTTTCGGGCACTTCTGATCAGTTTTTGGGGTATTGATGTTTCATGGAAGATTGTTTCTCTCGAAAAATCCTTGAGGTTAGGCTCAAGAATCACCCAATTCGGAGTTATATTGAAGGAGTTATGACCTCTGCAAATTTTGCCTATTCTTTCCTACGAAAATTCAATTCTCTGTAATCCTATTCCTTTATCTTCTTCATGGCTAGTTTTCTAAAATACAAATACCTATTTCAAAGCTATAACTTTATGTTAAAGTATTATTTTAAAAGAGTTTTATAGTCCATGCACATTAGATTTGAGTTTATGTTGTGATAACCTTATGATTATGTTATTTGCAAGGTGTATTCGTGATTGAACTTTGAAAGTGCAAAGTGTTGATTGATATTCGGAATCAAGGTTCTTGAGGTTCTTTTTGTGTGGTTTTTCTAGCAAGGATCAAGGTACGTTTAGGTGGCTAGATACCTTTGAAAGTGATTGGTTTGAATAACATGTTTTACATGATTTGATTGGTGATTGAATTAAATTGATTTGAATTATGATTTTGAAATAAATTATGTTTGAAGGTATTAATTTTAATAAAACTATTTTGAATGATTGATTTTTAAATCATGTTTTGAATGGTTTGAATTACTTATCATGTTTAAATAAAGGAATTGATTTTAAAAGGTTTGTTGAATTAAATAAAAGGTTTTTCAAGGAAGAGTTATTGATTTTGAAAAGTTATTAATATGAGATTTTATTCTCAAGTATCTATTTAAAAGGTTTTGATTTTAAAAGTATGTGGAATTATTAAAAAGGAGTTTAAATTATATTGGAATTTATTGGATATTAAATGGATTTATTGAACCATTGAATTATTATTATTATTAATGCTTTATAAGCATGTTGGTAATCCTACTATGCTGATTTGGTTTATTGATAAGGTCTTGGACTTTGTATGACCGGATCTTTCCTCAAAAATAGCCTTGTAATATAAGGAGACTAGCTTGGGGGGTGTGCACACTTGGGTGTGGAATTGGATTAAAAGAAAAGGAATTGGTTTTATTAACTATTATTTTGAATATTAAATCATTGGAATCGGTTTTGGAATTGATTATTGGAATTAATTATTGGAATTGATTTTTAAAGCATGTTTGCAAATAAATTGAGTTTACATTATCTTGCACTTATCGTACTTAGCACATTTTGCTAATCCGTATTTCTTATTTGTTTTGGTTCGCCCTGTTTACCTTAATGGTAAGCAATGTTGACTAATTTCAGGTGGATTCAATGATTGAGCATGTGGAGTCCCGGAAATGGTTTCATCTAGATCAGGAATGTTGATCTTTATGTTTTATTTTGAGTACTCATAACAATGTTACTATTTTTATAAGTATTAATAAAACAAAGTTGAGTTTTCGCTGCGAGCTATGTTGTTGAGTTAAGTATTTGAGTAGCCTTGCGTAATCACGCGACGGTAACATTCCTAAGTCTATCTCTACGGCGGTATAATTATACGTATTATAATAATATTTCCGTAGAGGGAGATCCGGGGGTGTTACAATTTTGTCCATGAGACGGTTGCTCGGGGTCAAGTCCGTGTTCTTCATGTGCCATCCAGATATCAGATTGTGGATATATTTAGTAAGGGCCTTCCCCTAGTTTTATTTGAAGATTTTAGGGACAGTCTCAGTGTCCGACTACCTCCCGCTTCGATTGAGGGGGTGTTTTAAATATATTGTAGATATATTGTGATATTTTATATTTGTTAAGTATAATTATCCTTCCCTTGTTTATAGCTTTCGGTTATGTAAACATGATGTATATATTGCTATTCAATGAATGGGAAAAGGCAACCAAAATATTCTTTCAATTCTAACTGAGTAACCTCATAATTCACATCCAATTATTCAATTTGTCAATAATATTCAAAACCAATTCAATTAAGAAAATCAACAATAATCACTAATTTAAAAAAAAAAAATTAACACAAACAAATTCAGAAGAGAAAGGACTCACGAATAAATTCAAAGGGGAAGAATCGAAGAAGAGATGTACTGTTGACGCTTAGAGATGTGCTGACCTCCGGGCTCCGGTGGACTGTAGGCAACTCATCGGACAGGAGGACAATGATCGGTGTGGTGCTGTTGAACGGACATTGATTAGTTGTGTTTGGTTCAATTAGGGAAATAGGGAGCGAAATTAGGAATTTGGGGAAAAATAAGAAATTAGAAAATGGGAAAAGACTAATATTATTAGGAGTAGGATTAGGGATGTCAGTGGGGCGGGTCAAGTAGGAGACCCGTCCCAGCATCCCCGCCCCAATTGGGTGGGGATGGGTCTTGGTTTGGCGGGTGGTGGGGCGGGGATGGGGATAAAAATCATACTCGCCATGGGTGATGGGGCGGGGGTAGATTTTACATTGTACTTGCCCTATCCCCGCCCCGCCCTACCCGCCCCACTTTGTACCCGCCTTACCCCCACCTCACACCCACATCTATATATTTTTAAAAACAAAATTATATATTTTTATACTATTTCAAAAAAAAAATATGTAAATTAAAATAGTAGATATAATAATTGTAATACACTAATATTATAATTAAAAGAGTGTGTAATACTTCTTTATAAAAAAAAAATAAAAAAAAGTGTGTAATATCAACAATAATTTTTTTCTTGTAATCTATATTAATTATGTTAAATTGTGTATTGGGAGATGGGGATTAGGCGGGTCTTAGATGGGGATAAAGTGGGGATGGATATTCAAGTGGCGGGGTGGGGCGAGGATGGTTTTGAAATTGTACCCGCCGGGGCGGGGATGAGGATGAATTTTGGACCCGCCGCGGGGATGGGGATGAGGATGAAAATTTTTGGTGGGGATGGGGATGGGAAGGAAAAAACATCCGCCCCGCCCCGCCCCATTGACATCCCTAAGTAGGATTCTGCAATTCCGGTCAAAACTTTCCAATGTGCTAACCTTCAACATGTGAATATTTTCCTCGCAAATATTTCTTTTAATTAATATTTTTCTTTTTTAAAAAATAAAAATTTATAAATTTTTTTCAAAAAAGCTATAGGTTTAATGAACCACCTTAAGGGTGTGTTCTCTTTAACTTATTTTCAATTCATTTGAGTTTAATTCCTAATTTTCTTCTCTAATAAAATATTCAGTTCAATTCAACTTAGTTCAGTAATGAGAACATGCCCTAAATCTGCCCCTGGCTCCATAAGATATATTGTAAATATTTTTTTTTCACAAATTATGACTTTTTACATTTTTGTGGATCTAATATATTCACCTACTCATAATATATACTAAAATTAAAAAAAAACCTTAAATTATTTTCATTGTACTTTAATTGTATTGACAGAAATAATAATATTTTTATTGAGCTAAACTTAAATCATTTTTTAAATATAATATTTCTACTATGTTAGTTGTTGTTATATTTTTTTTAATTAAAGCTATTGATTTTTATTGTCAAAACTACCTAATTTTTTTTTTAACTTAAATTATATATTACGAAGTAATAAATGAACTTAACTTACATATTTTATAAACATAACCATTTTTTTGTTGAACTTAAATTATATAGGAAAAAATGTAAATAATAATCCCAAATTTGATGTATTTTCTTGTAATAATCCCAAATTTGGATTATTCTGGAATAATCCAAACTTTGGGGGTTGTTTATATTTTTCAACCCCAAATCGGTCAACAAAAGTTAATGACCTATTATATCAAGTCACTTGTCACGTGTTAAGTCTTGATTGGTCTAAAATTTTTTTTTAAAAAATAACAAAAACAAGAAAACACCAGCCCCCCTTCCCCCACCGGTGCATCCTAATCCCCATTCCTATTGCTCAACCTGTCGCTTTCTCTCGCCAGCCCTCTGCTCTTCTCGATTGGTTCGTCGGTCTTCTTTTGCCGACTCTGACGTCGTTGTTTTTCCCCATCCCCCTATGCAACCACCATTGAAATCCCTCTGCTCCCAACTCCTTAAAACCCCAAATCACTCATTTCCCACCTCAAAACCTTAGCGGCTAGGGTTTTCAATGGTGGGGGAGGATTGTTTAGGATTTTTTGGAGCGGGGGAGGTGGTTTTAAAGGAGTTTCGAGTGGCGGTGATGGTTGGAGTTGCACGGTTTTAATGGGAGTTTGAGTGGTGGTTTTCTAGCAAAAGTAGCCAGTGGTTTTAATGGAGTTTCGAGTGGTGGCCTGCTGATTGGCGTGACTAGGCTTACTGCATGGCTGCGTCAGCTAGCACTACAGGGATTGGGCTTCGGTCGGCGTTGTAGTGGTTGGTTGTTCTAACGGTAGTGACGTGGCTGGGAGCAGCCAGTCATGTACCCCTGTTTTTTTTTTAAAAAAAAAAAAAGTTTTTTAATTACTTTTTATTTTAAACTTAAAATTTAGTAATAGATAATTATTTTAATTTTGTTTTTTTGTTTACAAAAAAAATTGGCCCCTTTAATTGGTCACCGGTAATTGAGATTGAATAAAGTAAGAAGCTCCTAAAGTTCGGATTATTCCACAATAATCCAAAATTGAAATCATTAAAAAGAAAATACAGCAAAGTTGGGATTATTATTTACAATTTTTCCAACTATATATTTATAAATGTTATTGGATTAAAGTAAGAAAAGTAGAGCTTAATGGCCTGTTCTGATTGACTGAACTGAACTGAACTTATTAGAGCTGAACTGAACCGAACTGAACTAAATTGATCTGAAATGAATATTTTATAAGAGAAATAAATTAAGAAGTAAACTGAACTGAACTGAATTGAAAATAATATGAAGAGAACAGACCCTAAATCTACAATAATGAAATTCACATATTATAAAATGTGGTGTACTATATACAAGCATCCTTTAGAAATCCTAATTTACCGAAAAAAGAAAAAATAAAAAATAAAAATCATTAGTTGGACCAGTACACAAATGGTTGAGTCCTTTGACATACCGTATGGCTTGACGTCCAAGCCACAAAGTGTTTCACTTAACATTTGGACATCAACCTTAGTAGTTATATACCTTTTTTTTTTTAAGGGAACCTCGGTGATATATTTAGATACGACTTGAATTGGGGGTATCCCAAGAAGCAAACTTAAACACTCTTCTTAAATTTCCATGCTCATAAATACACTCTAATATCAAGCTTCAATTCTGTTGCACTGCAAAACACAAAACAAACAAAAAAAAGAAAAAAAAAAGGAATAAGAAAAAAATTCTTCTTTAACTTTGGAGGAATAGAAGTACAACTTTCCTCATTGTTTAGGGTTTGTTTTTAAAATGGTTGAGTTTTGGCAATTCATCAATGACATAAAATCAATAATTATGATGGTGACGGTTCAAGTTTCATTTGCTGTTGTCAACATTTTATACAAGCTTGCTGCAGTTGATGGCATGAACCTCAGGGTCTTAGTGGCATATCGCCTTCTTTTCGCGGCCGCCTTCATCGTCCCAGTCGCTTACTTTGTTGAAAGGTTCTTCCCCTTTTCTCTCTCTTTTTTGGCAACGACAATCATAACATTCGATAATGGTAATGAATTTGTATGTAAGTTTGTAAAAAAATTGAAAAATCATTCTAACGAGAACTTGGTTTATCCTCTCAAAAGGCCTAAGATCTTTTTTTTTTTTTTTTTTTTTTTTCTTTTTTTTTTTTTTTGTTGATTGGGAAATGGTAATGAATCTCGGCCTAATAGGGCAGTATTACTATACTCGAGTACAATTAACTTGTCATTTTAGATTCTTAATTTTTTTAACGGTGGAAGAGAATGAAGAATCTCACCTCAAAGTATACGGCCTAATAATTAATTAATGGGATTTGAACACAACACATCATCTAAGGCCCCGTTCACTTCACCTTAAAAAAATAATATTAAGTAAAAATAATTTCAGTTCAGTAAAAATAGGTTCAGTTCAGCAAAATTAATTTTAGTTCAGTAAAAGTAATTTCACTTCAGTTCAGTAAAATTTAGTTTTCTTAAAGAAGAATTACAATAGAAAATCAGTAATAATAATTTCAGTTCGGCAAAAATAATTTCAGTTCAGTAAACTTAATTTAAGTTCAGTAAAAATAATTTAAGTTCAGCAAATATAATTTTATTTCAGTAAAAATAATTTCAGTTCGGCAAAAATAAGGTGAAGTAAACAGGACCTAACACTTCAAATCTTTTTTTTTTTTTTAAGGAAATCTAACACCTCAAATCTAATTGATTGGCATTCACCTAAAAATGTTTATACCCATGCAAAATTGGTAATCGTTGTTTTTCATATACTACTTCCGTTGATTTTATCTGCAAATTTGGGATATTAATAGTAAGCTAATTATAAGGTTGCTTATAACAATTAATAGAATTAATACATTAGTATAATCTTAGATTTATCTATAATTATATCTTTTTTGAGAAAAACTTTATTACTATAAATTATTACTAGGAATTTTATTTTTTTTTTGAAAAATTAACTTATCAAATCGTCTTATTTTTTTTGTGAAAAACTACTTTATAAAGTACGGAGTATACAAAATTGTAAACAAGTACCTATTGCATGCCGCATTCTAGTAATTTGATTATTTTTCGGCATTGACTTTTCATTTATTGTCTTTTAACTTTTTAATTAATTTCATCAATCCGACATTGCCTATTTTCCGGCAATTGCTGTTTTCATACTTGAAATTTTTACTTATAAAGGAGATCATAAAATTCAAAGTAGAAAGCATAAAAATATGGAGGGTGTACTATTTTAGTATTTTTCCCCACCATCAAAATATTAGGAAAAAAAAAAAAAAAATACTACTCGTTCGAAAAATGCATGCATGCATGCATGCAAGGTTGCTTGCTTTGGAAATAAATGAGCCAATATCTTAAGAATGGTATTTCAAAATGAAACATTAAATACCATTCAATTGCATTATAAACTCAAATAATTACGTGACTCAACCAAATTTGTGTTGAAGACCAAAATCTTTACAGCTGTTGGGAATTGGGATGATTCAGCAATTGTGTTCTTATTACCACGAGTCCCAACACACACAACATCGAAATTGAAGTAGCAAAGGCGTAATTCTATTTGTTTTTTTTTTAATTTTATTTTAGTAGAATTAAATTAAAATTGTAACTAAATGCATTAAATGTGTGACGTTTATTTAACAGAAGTTCTAAATGCAGTACAAAATAACTTAAATGCCGAATTTACTTAAATATTTAAGAAAAATGTTATATATACCATTTAGGGTTACATATAAGCATTAAATTTACACTTGAAAATCGTAAAAATTTAAGAAATCGTCAAAATATAAACACTAATAACACTGATTTACGCGTGTTTTTGTCATGAATTCCTAATTTTATATAATTTTCAAGAGTATATTTAATGCTTATATATAGCTCTTAGGGCCACATATAACATTACCCAATATTTAAAAGACAATATTACCCTTTTTATAATTCCTAGTATCCCAACCAAATTTCGTTTTAAATTTATTAAGCCCATTTTCTCCATTTTTCCATGCACAGTATATCACGGCATCAAAGAAAGAACATTTTATACTTGTTGACGCTGCCATTTTTCATCTGCACCTCCTATTCCCCATTAATCCAACTCTTCAATCTCTCTCGATAATAATAATTATAATAACAATAATAATTAAAGCCCAAAAAAATCCAAAACCCTTTACCTCCTGAGAGAATTTCCAAATTTCCAATTCCCTTTATGGACCTCCCAAATTCATTCCAATACCTCTAATCAGCCTCTGGAAATATATTTTGGCACCTTTTATCACCCATGGAAATATATTCCGGTACCCCAAATCAACCCCCGAAATATATTTCGGTACCCCTTATCAACTCCCGAAAATATGTTCCAGTACCCTTAGTCATCCCCCCAAAACATAAATTCGCCAGTATGTAGTCGGCAGTCCTCATTCCCTGTAATTTCCTTATTTTCCTAACTAATTTCTAAATAAATATGAATATACAATTTCCGAAAGTGCATAATTTTCATATTTAATTAAGAAATTTCAATTAACATATTATTAACTATTGTTAACAACTCGTAAATAACTAAATAGCATAATATGTGTAGAAAACCCAAATTTTAAAATTCAAATAAAATATATTTCAAAGCTATGTTAAATAGGGTAGCTTAAAAAAAAAAAAAAAAATATGACATCATACTTGCATTTTGGAGGGAAAAAATTAAATAAAAAAGTGACACGTAGGCAATGATGACATCAGTGGTTGTTATTTTAGTATATATATATATATATATATATATATATATATATATATATATATATATATATATATATATATAAATTGTACGTGTCAAAAATTCCATTAAGGAGAAAAAAAAAATTCATTAAGCATTGGTGTAAATTTTCCTCGCGTAAAGTAATCAAATGGGCTCAAAATTATACGTAGTATTGTTGGAAAATGGTACCCCATATAAATCTAGTGCGTGTCAATGTGTCATAATGAACGATGTTCCAAATTGATATTCTAATGATTTTGGTTGGATAGATATATATATATGTTTATTGGAAAATGCTATATATAGCCCTTAGCTCTACATATAAGCATTAAATTTATACTTGATCATAAAGATTCCATTGACCTGTAAAAAGGGGCCCTGATCCTTGAGGATGTGGTAATACGTTTAAGAAATTATTCCATCGAACGGACTCTCCCCTGACTCCAGGAATAGCAACATGAACTAAATGTCCTGTCCAAGCCAAGGAACTTACGCCGAAGAGTCCCGACAAGTGATGGTTGAGACGGGATTCGGCATTTTTGAACCATGAAACGCTCGGGTTTCATTTTGGTTGTAGGTGTAACCAATCTCCTAGTAAAGATATAACAGAAAGAAATAATAGAAAAAGAGCTCTAGTATAAAGATCTTGATTAGTGCGTAAATCGATTGTATACCACCACTGATAAACACCAAAATAAGCGATATTCAATGTGCCAAGTGTGCCCCCCCCCCCCCCCCCCCGAGTAAAAGCTTCCACTGCCGGTTGACCAAAATGAGGATCCCTGAGCAATAGGTCTTACGTGTAAAGGGTCTTGTACTCAAAATTTCCTTGCCAAGCTACATGAAACAGATTTCCGGAAGTCCACAGAAAAATGATTGCTAATTGCCCAAAGTGAGAAGCATAAATATTCTAACAAAGACGTTCTTCAGTAATATCATCATGACTCTCAAAGTCAAATCATCAAAATATAAATACTAATTACACTGATTTACGCGTGTTTTGTCATGAATTTCTAATTTTATACAATTTTCAATAGTGTATTTAATGCTTATATATAGCATTTAAGGTTACACATAGCATTACCCTTATTTATTTATAGACTGTATTATTTTTTAACTTTCTAAAATAGATAAAGTGGGAAATGTATGAAAAATTCACGCACATATCGTGTTATACTACACAATGATTATTAAAAACAAAACATAATTATCAAAAAAAAAAAAAAAAAACAAAAACAAAAACAAAAAAAAAACAACTAAAATTATTTACACAATACTTAATTTGTTTGCAAAAAATTACATCGATGAACATTTCAAATACTCCCTTCATTTCTCCACCACTATTTATTATTTCTCACTCCACGATCATTTTTATTATGACCATCATTATTCTAAACTCTATTGGTTAAATTTTCCTTTATTTTAATGCTTGGTCAAATCTCTATTTTAAATTTTTTTTCTTTTTTCTAAATCATTTTTTCCCTGAAAATTAATTTCTGATTTTCCAAAAATCAGTTTGTAATTTCATAGGTATTTTATTAAAATCAGTTTTTATTAAAATTAAAAAAATAAAATCAAACTAAAAAATTGAAAAGAATAATCCCACCTTTGTCACATTTGCTTAAAACAATCTCACCTTCAAGTAATTAGGAAATAATCCCACCTTTAATACTCATCTGCTCAAAATGATCCTTTTTACCTCCAAACTGTTTAAAAAGTTAATTTTTTTATTTTATTATTTTTTTTCTTAATTCTCTCCTCACAAGTCACACCTCACACCCCCTTTTACAACCTCCATTATCACCATCACCATCACCACCACTCCTCCATAACCCACCACCCTGACCCCCACCAAGGCCTCTCAGCTGACCTCGACAGCCTACCATGACCTCCTAACCTGACCCAGCCCAGCTAGCCACCTCGAACACCCCAGTCCACAACCAGTGAAAAGACACTACTCCACCCCGAAAATGCCACAAAAGCGCCACCCCTCCCGAAAAGCCAGCCTAGAAAATCAAGCATATTTTATATAGATCAAAATTTCATGATTGGGAATCACCGAACAAATACTATGCTACCTTCCGTGTGTTAAAGCATTGATTGTTTCCTCAAAAAAAAAAAAAAATTGATTGAATCATTATCCTAAAAAATAATTTCATAAAAAAATTAACAAAAATTAAATTTATTAGAAAAATAATAAAAATTGTAGCATTTACGAGAAAGTTGCAAAAGAATCTGATGATTGAAGAGAATCGCACGACCTGAGGTACAATGGATGTTGCATCTCTTGATTTATCTAAACAGATTAAATCATAAGATGCATCTATTTAAAGTATTTCACATAGTTAGAGATAATAATTTTAAAAGAATAAAACAAAGGAATGAGTTGGGATGTAGGCGGCAAATAAAGTAGCAGGGTGTACGAATTTGGTGTAGCGGCAGCAGCTATATGGCAGCAGACGTAGTGCGGTGCTTTTGGCGGCTGCAGCTGGAAGACTGATTCTGGCGGTGGAGGTGTAATTGGTGATGGGGTGGGGAAAGGAGTGGCCGTTCAGGCGGGGAAAAGGGTGGGGCAGGCTCCGGCAGGGGAGGGGGTGGTTCAGGTCGGTGAAAAGGGAAGCGTTAACTTTTTTTTTTTTAATTAATTTTGTTTTTACTTAAATTTTTTAATTACTCGCTTAAGGCCCGTGCTATGCACACTAAGTCTAAGTTTTGTAAGAAATTAATTATATCCAACAAATATAATTTGATAAAACATACAAATCAAGTATATTGAAATTATAATGTCATAATCTATGTTAATAGACAAAGCAAAAAATTATCTAACAAAGGATATTTTTAGGCTGCCCAAACCCAAGAACTTTTCAAGCGGGACTTGCTTTGATAAGGTCTAGTGGCCATATTAGTAAATACCTATTAATAAATGCATTTTTAATAAACATCAAAAATCAATCAAACAACAAACTAAAATCTCCACTAAAACTATTAGCAAAAGTGCAAATATACACAAAAGTACAAATACTATATCCTCTTTTATATCTAAAAAGTCATTTTTCAAACACAACTTTTATTTTATAGCTATAAGCCTATACGATACTCTATAAATCCTTTATTTGTGATAATATGTACGTATAGTAGTAAAATTTCAGAAACAAAATTGTAATTAACTTAAATATATAGTTATATTAAATTGAAATTGAAATAAAATATTAGCTAAGGTATTTGAAAAAAAAAAAAATTAAGTGATGTTTTAAAGTAATTTCTATAACATCTATTATATAAATCAATTTATAATTACTTTTTGGCAAAATCTAATAATACTCCATTTAAATGATAATTAATATTTATTTAGGTAAATGTATATAGAATAATTATGACCACCAAATAAAAAGGAATATATATTTGTCATAATATAAAAGATTTGGAATGATATTATTATAGAATAAAAAAAAAAAAAACAAAAACAAAAAAAAAGGGGTTAAAAAGGGAAGGGGAATTTTGGAGGGAAAAAAATGCACCAGGATGTGACACGTGTCATTCCCGGTACCTATTTTAGTATTAAGTTATTGATTAAAAAAGGGTCAATCAAAAAGTTACATGTGGCAATTTACCTTCTAAAACCAGTTACTAATGTAATAAACCGGTTAAGGGACTGTTTTGAGCATATAGCGAGTAAAGGTGGGATTATTTCTAGATTACTCGAAGGTAGGATTGTTTTGAGCGGAAGTGATAAAGGTGGGACTATTCTTTTCAATTTTTCTAACTAAAAAGCAAAAGTTCTTCATTGTTCCTCAAAGTTTATAATAATCTTCATTCATGGATAAAATTAACTGCCATTTCATGATTCTTGTCACATAAATACACTCGCACATCACCGGTTTGGTGTTTAAAATTATTCCTTGATCAACACAGTATACAAAATTTTTAAGATTTGATTTCTAAAATCGTGTTTCTAATGAATCTATTTTTTTTTTTTTTTTTTTTTTTTTTTTTAATCCAGCAAATCTAGATTGGTAGCCTCAAACTTGGAAAAACCGTAGAAACTTGGGGAAGAATTGAAAAAACATTGAAGATACCAAGACAAAATCAACCACCAAATTCCCCAAAGGGTAAAATTAAATTGTTTCAAATTTTGAATACGAACCTAGAAAACCCTAGAAACTGGGGATAATTAAGGATGAGAAAGAGAGAAAATTAACTGAAGAACTTTAGATGGTTGAAAAATTGAGACGCCTTACGAAGGAAAGAAGAATCAGGTAATGATTTTCCACCAATGTAACATAAATCAACATATAGAGCTTGGTTTTCAAGGAATTGACGGAGAAAAATCACCTTTGATGGAGGAATGAATGTTGAAGAATGATGAACTGTTTTTTTATTTTGATTTTTTAATTTAATCTGATTTTTTAATTTTAATAAAAACTGATTTTAATAAAATTATTATAAAAATAATAAATTGATTTTCCAAAAATCAGAAATTAATTTTTGGAAAAATAAAATGAATTAAAAAAAGAAATAAATAAAAAGAAAGTTTGACCAAGCATTTAAAAAAAAAAAATCAACCAATCAGATTAAAGAATAGAGATGGTCATTTTAAGAATGACCATAGTAGAATTTTTATCCCACTAACCCCACTTGATGAAATATTAGAGTTTTATTTTTCTTTCTTACAACCCTATTTAGGCCTTGTTCTTTTCATCTTGAAATAATAATATTTAGTAATTAATTTCGTCAAAAATATGTTCAATGTAACAAAAATAATTTCAACCAAGTAAAATTATTTTTTAATAAATAAAAATCGATAAATTTTAAGAACTAATATAATAAAGAATCAGTAAAATAAGTTTTAATCAGAAAAATAGATTAATTTCAATAAATTAATTGAAGTTCAATATAAATAAGTTCTTGCACAAAAATGAGGTGAAGAGAACAAGATCTTACATAGTTACACTACCTTTATATTATTCCCCTCTTCGACTAACTATACTTTATATTTTAAAAATCTCACTTCCTAAAATTCTCATACAACACTATGCAACGTCTAGTATTGTGATTATTCCAAAATATAGAGAGTAATAAGATTGGTTTAAGAAATTGTCATCACTAATCAAATTTTCTACCTTCCATGTATAAAAATATATAATTATTAGTCGGTTATAAATGCATGATTAATCAATACTCAAGATGACAAGACTTTTAATTCACATTTAAGTGATCTTGAGTTCAAACCTTTTGATAAGCATTTTATTAGAAGATGCTCATAGTTGAAAGATGATGTTAGGTGACGTGGAAAAAAATATTTTAGGAACATTGTCTACATCACATAAGTAGAGTGAAAAATTTATCCATTTAAATTAATGAAAAGGTTTTATGTGAATATTGTAAAATAGAATAATAAAATATTCTTTGTGGATGGAGGGAATGCAATCAGCGGTGTCAATATTTGTTTATGATTTGTATATAAAACTAAAGATATGATTAAAAAAATGTTGTTTAATGGAGAACATGCAAATACGTAAATAACAAGATTTCTAAGGACCGAAAAGAGTGATGCACGCATTTTCTAAATTGGTAACTTTAAATTGTTAGACAATTATCTACTTGTAGATCTTTGTAATACTCTCTTGTTATACAATACGATATTGAGGTCAATTTTTCTCTCACTAGAATTGAGAGCTTCTCTCACTAAAAAAAAAAGTGAGTATTACTAGCTCAGCTAGTTTTCTTCATCCTTCTTCTAGGAGTTTTTCAGTACCTATCCTTCTACATCTGTTATATCAGATTTGCATGTTTGGGAAAGAAATCCGATAGTTTTCTTGTGTCTGTAGTATTGCTATTTCTCTCTTTTTTTATTCTATCAAGGAGTTTAGTTGTAGCATTAAATCTTTCCTTGGTTTCCATAAAAAGATTAATCCCTTTTTCAGCTAGGTTTAGTTTTACAGCGTTGATGAAAACGCTTCGTATTTCGCATCCAATAGAATTGGAGTAGTAATTCATTCCCAATTGGTGCAGCCATTAATAGCTAGAGGCGGCTATTAACTTAGAGTTTATTTATCCAGTGAGTTTGCTCCCCATGCGTGGAGCTGATTAATCTTCCAAGAACTGAAGGTTTATCTATAAATGCAAGGATTTACGGATCTATAATTTAACTTCACTATTCTCACCTCCTTTTCTTTCTTCTGTCTTATCCTCTTATTCTCTTTTAGTCTGTTCACTCTTAACTTCTACTTCTTTAATACTCTTGTCTTTTCTTTCATTCTTCCTGCCTTCATTATGGATAAAGAAGGGAATCGTCCAAGAGACCAGGAGGAACGTCACATTCGTGACTTGAGGGGGGGACCCCTAATTCCTACCCCTGATAATTTTAGTATTAACAATGTGGCAATAAACTTCAATGCTAGTGTCATAGGGGTGTTTATTGGGCCACACCCACCTTCGGAACACTACGTTCAGCACATTGTGAATTCTCGTTGGATAATGAGGGGTGATATACGGGTTCATAGATCGGGGCCGTTCTTTTTGTTTGAATGCAGCAATATTCAAGACCAGGAGAGTCTTGTAAGGGCAAGCACTGCTATTTTCGATGGCAGACTGATTAATTTCCGAAGGTATCATGTGGATCTGGTTCCACACCACATGAGTTTCAACCTCACAAGGGTGTGGGTGAGAGTATACGGTCTACCCTTGGCCTATTTAACAGAGGGCTGGGCGAGGCAAATCTTTCGGCATGTTGGATATATCGAAGAGATCGATCAGGAAGGTAATGACCTTCCTGCTCACGCTGAACTGAGGGCTCGCATTTTAATCGACATGTCTATTCCCTTAATTCCGGGATGCTTCATTCCGCTAGAGGGAAACAAGGTGATTTGGGTTTATCTAAGGTACGAGGGCATTTACAGGTTTTGTAAGTCCTGTGGTCGAGTTGGTCACTCGACCGCTAGGTGTAAGCTGCATGTTGTGGTGGCTAGAAGAAGAGTCCGGCGAAGGCTGGATGAGGTTGAAGCTGATGGTATTCGAGTGTTATATGGGCCGGCGGAGTACCCATTTTACTCAAATTTCATACGGGGCCTGCCGGATTGGTATAGGTTCCGAAACACAAGTGTTGATCTTCGTCAGTACGAAATCCCTGAAAACTCCCCTTTGTATAGGAGGGTTCCAAGAGAGGATATGGGTTTCGAAGAGTTTCAACCGTATGATGATCAATCGTCTTCTCAAGATAGTGGTGACAGCGAGCAATTTCACACGGGTGAGGAAGATCTTTCAAACGACGATTCTGAAATAGTGGAAATGGAAATAGAGCCGGTAAGAGTCGATCTTCAACTCTCTCCTGGTCGACGATTGGGGTTAAGCGGGGACCCATATGCGGGCTTTGTTCGAGAAAATCCTGCAACTCATACCTCGCAAAACCCGAATATGGGTGTTGCTCAATCGGTTGGTGAAGAAAATGTGCGCGATCCTGATCTTGGGGAAGGAGTTTATCGGGGAGGTTGGCTCAGCCCAATAAGGCCTACTGCTGTAAGGGCGGGAGTGCAGCAAGCTTCGGTCAACTACCCACCTGTCGCGAGGGCGTTGTTCGCGGGATCGACCTTCGAAGTGGGCGAGTCATCGGCTGCACAACAAGCTCCTAGAAATGGAGGGGGGCCGGGGTCTTTATTTCGAACTCTTGGCCTTTCTGAATGGGCAGCAGCCCCGGTCGAGTTTGAAAGGAGGACAGTAGGGATATTCAGCAACACGGGGGTTAACAACAATGGTTTAGGGCTTTCTCTTGGGTCATATTCGCAACAATGGGTGGAAAGTGCTTCGATCATGGCTACAAGAAGACTTGGAGAAGAAGAGCAACTTGGTGACGATGAGTATGCTTGCATAATGGAGGCAAGCACAATTCTCTCTTTGGGTATAAGGAGTGCGAGAAGGAATGAAATTCAAGCCATTCACCGTGTGGGGAGAACTACTTCTCCACCTTTTCTCCGGCTATCACCTTCCGATCTAGGGGGGCTCCCTAATCTTCTTCTCACGGAGTTTGACCCTCCTAATACCCCGGTATCACACTTGAGCTCTTTTAACTTCACGGATTTATTCAACTTTGATGATAGTGCTAATGATAAGAAGCGTATAAGGGAGGCAATTGGGCACTATCCGCATTCCTGCGATGGTGATTCCATTAGGTTTAGTGAGTCCGATTTTGAGTGGGTTGAAAGAAAGAGGCTTAAGAGGCTCCATAGGTGGTCTGAAAAAGGGGGCTTCTCGATTTGGCTAAAGGATGAAAATGGTAATTGCAAATTTGCTTCAAAGGCTATCTCCGATCCCGATATGGCGCGAGAGTTTGGGGTGGATATTGATGGGGATATCCGGATGAGGGGCAAGAACAAGCGCCCTCAAGACATCTCTTCTTCTTCTTCGGGGTCCTACAAGAGGCAGAAAAGTGAGGAGGTGACTTTGGCTTTTAGAGAAGTAAAGGATGACATGGATATTGATCTTCAACTAGCTTTTCTTGATTCGGTTAACTTGGCTTCGAAGGATGAGGTGGCTGCTCCTAGTCAGCCCCCGAAAGGGATATGAAAGTTGTGGCGTGGAATTGTAGGGGTTTAAATGATCCACACTCTCTTACAATTCCCTACTTAGTGTGGCTCTATCGTTCGAAGCTACCTATGTTTTTGTTCATCTCTGAAACAAAGACGGATTTTGTTAATGCATCGGCTAAGTTAGGTTTTCTAGGCCCTACTTCCTCTTTTGGGTGGGATGCGGAGGGAAGTAGTGGAGGTCTTTTAGTATTAGGATGGTCAAATGATGTTGTTGATTGTTTGTACTCATCAAAAAACTTTATCTTTTGTAAGATGTATGAATCTAATGGAAGTTTTAAGTATGTTTTGTTCTTTTATGGTGAGCCTCAAGTAGAAAATAGGAGGATAGTATGGGAACAACTTCAATGGTTCTTAGAGGAATTCAAAGATGTTCTAGTCATAGGGGATTTTAACCAAGTGGAAAGTGGGAGCGACAAGATAGGGGGCTCAACTCAAATTAGAGGAATTGATGCTTTCCTTGATTGGAGGTTTAGTAGTAATGTGACAGAAGTACCTTTCTCAGGGCCAAGGTTTACTTGGAGCAACAAGAGGGAAGGAGGAGATCTTATTCTTGAAAGGCTGGATAGGGCTTACATCACGGAGGATTGGTTTGTCCACTCCCCGGAGGGGCGCATTGTTCATGAGCCTATAGTTTGCTCGGATCATGCGGCCATCACATATTATGATCAGCAGGTTCCTAGGAGTTCCAACCGCCCTTATCAGATTGAAAATTGGTGTCTCTCATTTCCGGAAGTCAAGGGTTTAGTGGAAGCCTCTTGGAAAGAAAACATTCAGGGTTCCTACATGTTCCAACTTTCAAGGAAACTTGGAAATCTTAGGTCTAAGCTTCAATATTGGTGTCTTGAAAATAAAAATATTTGGGGGATCAACTGGAGGAAGGTAACCAATGATCTTCAAAATACGGGGTTAAATGTTAGCTCGCTCCAGGATGGTGAGAATTACATTCAAAGCATTAACTTGATTATTCCGGAGAGTCATTTATGCTTCAGTTTTTGGAGGCAAAGGATGAAGGCCAGTTGGATTAGGTATGGGGATTGTCCTACCCCCACCATGTACAGGAAAGTAAAGCAAAGGCAACTGCGGAATGAAATTCTATCTCTGAGGGATGATGACGGCTCTTGGGTTGAGGGGCAGAAGGAAGTGGAGGAGGTTATTCTATCCTCTATTAAGGAAGTCTACAACCCGGCTCTTGTTAACAATCATGGGGAATATATTGATCTTTTATTGAGGCAACTTGACATTCCTGTTCTCTCTGTCAATGATCGCAATTGGCTTGATAGAGGGTTCTCTGAAGGGGAAATCAAAAAGGCAATGTTAAACATGCATTGCTCTAAGTCTCCCGGGCCGGATGGGTTTACAGTTGATTTCTTCAAAGCTTACTGGGAGGAGGTTGGGGAGCTGGTTGTTAATAGTGTCAAGCAATTTCTGAGAACAGGGAACATGCTCAAAGAATGGAACCAGTCTCTCCTGGTGCTGATTCCAAAGGTAAAGGTGCCAGAGCTTGCCAATCAGTTTAGGCCTATCAGTTTGTGCAATACTGTCTACAAGTGTATCTCTAAGTGCCTGGTCAATAGGCTAAAGCCGATTCTTTCGGGTCTGATCACAGAACACCAACATGCCTTTATCCCAGGAAGATATATGGAGGATAATATTCTCCTGAGTCATGAGCTAATACACCTAATAAATTCGAGGAAAGGTTCGAATTTTACAGCAGTAAAGATCGATATGTCAAAAGCTTATGATAGGGTGGACTGGCTTTTTCTCCTTAAAGTGCTGCAGGCGTATGGGTTTTCGAGTCACTGGATAAGGATGATATCTCAGTGTATTTCTACGGTCAGTTACAAAGCGGTCATAAATAGGAACACGACAGAACACTTTGCTCCAAAGTGTGGGCTGAGGCAAGGAGATCCCCTGTCTCCGTACCTTTTCATATTCTGTATGGATATTTTATCAAGGATGCTGACCTTGGGGGAAGACATAAACCAGTTTCAGGGTCTGAAAGTTTCTAGGAGGTCACCTTCGATCTCGCATCTCTTCTTTGCTGATGATGCTATGCTTTTCTTCAAGGCAAATGAAGAAGCTTGTTTGGGTATTTCAGATATTCTCCAACGGTTTGGCAAAGCTTCAGGGCAACAGTTAAATCTTCAGAAGTCCTTCCTTAAGTTCTCTCCTGGTCTTGATGAAGACAAGAAGTTAGTAGTGAAACAGCTTCTTTCCATGCCCGAAATTGGAAATATGGGGAATCACCTGGGAGCACCAATTGATATAGGTCGGAAGAAGAGTTTATCCTTCCAATTTTTAGTTGATAAGGTAGCAGGAAAAATTACTTCCTGGGCGTCGTTACATCTCTCCCAACCAGCAAAGCTTATCCTTATCAACACGGTCCTGGTAAGTATGTCTGCTCATGTGATGAAATGTATGAAGCTACCTCAAAGCATTGTTAACAAAATTGACTTGTTGGTCGCCCGTTTTTGGTGGTCCAATAATGGGAGTAGAGGTTTGCATTGGGTGAAGAAGAGTGTAATCCAGCTTTCCAAAAGTATGGGAGGTTTGGGGATTAGGGGTACTTCAACTCTGAATGACGCCCTTCTGTTTAAACAGGCGACTAGAATGCATATGCATCCCCAACTTCTCCTTGCAAGAGTTTACAAGGGTTTCCATCCAGATGGAATCTGTAGCATTATCGATTCCTATGTCAGGAAAGGGAACACCTCTATGGGTAGGTCTAGTGTTCAAAAGGTCAGTCAAGATTTCAAGGAGGGTTTTGCTTGGAAGGTAGGTAATGGCGAGAACATCAAGGCTATCAGCATGCCGTGGGTAAGAGGGGAAGTCCCCTTGGCCAATTCAAGCCAGACATTAAGGGCAGCTTTAGATTGGAAGGTGAGTGATTTTATTGACAGGGATACCATGTCCTGGAATGCAGGTAAAGTAAGGGAGTGTTTTGAGTGGAATAGCGCGAAGTCTATCCTGGCTATGGAGCTCCCGCATTCAAGGGAGGACGATTTCCTCTACTGGAAGTATCACCCCTCGGGAAAGTATTCTGTGAAAACAGGGTACTACTATCTGTTGAAGGACTTGGGGTTAGATACGGCAAATTTCTTGGCTATGGATCAGGATTTTGTTAAAATTATCTGGAGAATGGATATCCAGCCAAAATGGAAAACTTTCTTGTGGCGGCTCTTTCATGATGGTATTGCAGTCAAAGGTAATTTGGCTGGAAGAGGGATAGATGTTGAGACAATGTGTGATCACTGTGGGACGGAGGAGGAGGATAGCCAACATCTTTTTCGCTTCTGTATTCTGGCAATAGAGGTCTGGGAGGACAGCTCCCTGTTTATTTGCCATGACTCTCCTGGGTTTATTTCTTTGAGAAGATGGATCCAGCACTATATCCTGCTTTTTTATAGCAAGGATGGTAAGCATAGTAACCGATGTGCTTTGTTTATAGCCACTTTATGGGGCATCTGGAAGGGCAGGAACGAAAGATGCTTTAAAGGTGCTAGGGGCACGATAGGTTTGGTCAGGGAACTCATAAACCAGGCCATGCAAGACCATGAGGTCTTTACCCAAAAGACAGTACGACAGGTAGGTTTGGAAGAGGCTGATAAGGATAACCCACCTATTCCTCCGGGGTTCAATTATGTGCAACTGGGAATGGTGAAGTCTGGTTTTGATGATTTCATTGTGGAAGCGGATGGATCCTGGGATAAAAATACTTTGCGAGCTGGTATTGGGTGGGCAGTGAAAACCAACTCTCAGGGCTATGGCTTGGAAGAAAGGGGAAAATATGGAACAACCTCCTCCGTTATTCATTGTGAAGCTTGGGCTTGCCTAGAAGCAATGAAGTGGGCTAGAACTAAGGGTAAACAAAGTATTCTTCTATTGTCGGACTCTATTTCCTTGATTAACAACTTGCAGGATAAGAAGGGCCAGGAGATCTCGATCAATTGGGCGCTTAAAGAATTAAGGGAGGTAGGAGGCGGGTTCCATCGATGTACGATTTTAAAAGTTCATAGGGATCAGGTTCAAAGGGATAATGACATTGCTAAGAAATGTCGGGTTACCCTTTCTTACCTGTGATTATTCTTTGTTTTTCCTTTGCTATTGTCAAAAAAAAAAAAAAAAAAAATACTCTCTTGTTGTCACATATTGACATATTCTTGCATTGTATGTTTCACCAAAGAAAAAAAAAAAAAAACATATACTAGCTTGTACGTAGTAAACTTTGTTTGGATTGATAAAAATGGAGGGAAATGAAAAGAAGAGAAATGAAGGGATGAATTATCTATCATTTTGGATAACAAATGAGGAAGGAAAAGAATTGAAGAGAAGAGAAATAGAGGGATTAAAGTGTAAGAAATTGATTTCTCTAACAACGGAGAAATATAAAAGGAAAACTCATCTTTCTTCCCTTCCCTCCCTTACTCTTCCCTCCCCTTCTTTTCTTTCCTATTTCATTGTCCAAACACATCGTAAATGTTTTAATTACTTGTGCGAGTCTTTTAAAGATCATAAATAATTATTATATTTTAGGCCTTGCTCACTTTAATCACTGTTAAAAAATAATTAAGTTCAATAAAAAATAATTATATTTCAACAAATATAATTTAAATTCTGTACAAACAAGTACTTCATTTTAATCAATAGAGAACAATTATAATAGTTAATCAATATTTAGTTCGTTAGTAAATATAAGGAATTTTGACTTTTACCACCTCCAAAATACGACTTAATTGATTTTACCACCTCTATAAAAAAAATTTATTTTACCACCACATAAAAAAATAAAAGTTGGCTTTTACCACCAATCACCTTCAATTAACGGATTCCATCCATAAATCCATTAGTGGGGCCTACCTTGCACACGTGTCACCATATTATTGGCCCACAGTAACACGTGTCAATATTTTATTTGTTAAAAAAAAAGAGAAATAAAAAAAAAACAAAAAAACCTAAAACTACCCCAGCCACCACCACAACGCCACCCTCGCCTTCCCCCCAACTCACCACATCCCTCCCCGAAACCACCACCCGCGTCGCACCACCAGCCCCAACCCACTTGAACCCTCCCCCTCCCTTTCCCGCAACCATATCGCCCCCAAAAACCACCAAACCCAAAACCCTCGTCCCCCCTAAACGACCACGAATCCGGCCTTAAAAGGCCGAAATCGGCCGGTTAAGGCAACTAAGCCCCAAAACCGGCCGACGTCGGCCATTTGTGGCCAGATTCGTGGCCGTTTTGGGGAACGAGGGTTTTGGGTTTCGTTGTTTTTGGGGGCGACAGGGTTGCGCAAAAGAGAGGTGGTGGGTTCAGGTGGGTTGGGGCTGGTGGTGTGACGACGCTACGACCAGCCCCACCACCTAAAAGCTACCAGCCCCCACCACCTATTCGCCACACAACGACCACCGCACAGCTACCGCACTACACAACCACATCCACCACACCGAATTTGGACCCCCTTTCCACCAATTTCCGACCTCAAAACCCTAGTCACCAAATTCCGACCACCCATAAAGCCCCTCCTAATTCCGACCACTCTTAAAACCCTAGCCACCACCAAATTCCGCACTCCTAAAACCCTAGCCACCACCTAATTCCGACCACCTCCCTAACCCACACACCAAATTCCGGCCCCTCCTTAGCCCCACAGGAAATTTCGACAACCGAGGTAGTTGATTTCGTTGCTGGTTGGTTGACATGGAAGATCGAGGAAGATGAAGAAGAAACGTCAAAAAGGTGGGCCCTACTAACGGGTTTATGGACGGAATCCGTTAGTTGGTGATAAAATCGAATTTTTGGAAATTTTGTTGGTGGTAAAATAATTTTTTTTTTTTTTACGGAGGTGGTAAAATCAATTAAGTCGCTTTTTGGGGGTGGTAAAAGTCAAAATTCTCTAAATATAATTTAAGTTGATTAAATCATGTTCGACGACTAATTTATCCATCAGTTATGTATTACTCCGTAGCAATCTTTATCGAGCCAAAATGTGTAATTTACTCATTAAATTCCCCTTCTCTCTCTTTATTTTTTTTTTTTTTTTTTTTTTTTGGCATGTTACAAAATGTAATAACCTGTTAATTACCATGTGTATTTTTGGTTGTCTTTCTTAGGAAAACCAGACCAAAGTTAACATGGACGGTTCTCGGCCAAGCTTTTCTGTGTGGACTATTCGGGTTAGTTGTTTCTTGACACCCAATATTTTGTATCTTTTTAATCAGACTTCTGTTTATAATTAATCAAGAAATTTCTAGTATTTCTACTTTTAGGTCCTCTAACATGTAAATATGGTGGATAACTAACCCTTGTCTTGTTTTGGTCAACTGTTTAGTCTATATAGATAAAGCATGAAACTTTGCGTCATTTTTTTTTAATTTTTTTTTAATCTTAAATGATGCTAAAACAAAATACAAAGTAGTGAAAATTGTGTTAGAACCTACTCCGATCCATACTACAACTATTGTCAAAATTTACCTCTTATATTTTTTTAGGGCTTTTCAACATAGTGCTCCTATGCTATTGACTTTTTCAAGTTGTGTCCATTGTTTTTCCATATTACACATGGTACCCCTTAGTTATAGTTTTTTAACACACCATGCATGTCCTTGCCTGGTTAACCTGACGATAAGTAGTTCTGTTAGTTTTCAGTTATTCCTTTAGGTTTTGAAAATAACTTGCTAGTATGTAATCAAACCAAAATTTGCACAAGTGGACAACACAGTAAAAGACTTCTAATTCTTAACCTACATAATTCAAAATTTTCATGTTAATTTAATTACTCATATGTTCAACTTGCGTTATTTTTCTTATACAACCCTTAATAAATTAATGCAGGGGAACACTGGTTTATAATCTATTTTTGGAGAGCCTTGTATTAACCTCTGCCACCTTTGCTGCTGCTATGTTAAATCTTATCCCTGCTGTTACCTTCATTCTTGCTGTTTTTTTCAGGTATTTTACTATATATTCTCAATTATTACGTCATTAGTTTATTTCTTCGTTTTTCTGTTACAAGTAGTTGTCTTTGTTTATATATATTCTTTTTTTTTTTTGAGTGTTTTTTTAAATTTTTTATTTCCTGTTGTAAAAATAAAAGTCATTCAACGTTTTTAAGAGAAAATTCAAGTTAGGCTCTATTCACTTCACCTTAAAATATAATACTTCCTCCATGCTTTTTTTATTGCACCATATAGGTTTAGCACAAGATTTTTGGCAGTGGAAAAAAGGATGAGAGAGAAAGGTAAAAGTACAAGATGCCCATGTGATGGTATACATAAACTAAAAAATCAAGTGTGAAAAAGTAAGGGTATATTTGGTATTTGTAGTGTGAACATAAATATTTCTTTTCTTAAATAGAAATGGTGCAATATTTGTGATATTTCCTTAAAAGGTTAGTGGTACAATATTAAAAAAACTGAGGAAGTATTAAGTAAAAATATGTGCAATAAAAATAAGTTTAGTTCAGTAAAATAAGATTAGTTCAGTAAAGATAAGTTCATTTCAATAAAATTTAGTAATTTTATAGATAAATTATAAGGGTTTCTAAAAAAAGTAAAAAGGAAGAATTATAAGGCCCTTTCACCTCACTTTAAAAAAATAATGCTCCATCTGTTTTTTTTTATTTGCATTACTTTCCTTTTATGGGTGTTTTTTTTCTTTAATGTATAACTTTTACATTTGGTAACTTTATACTATATTTTATCATTTTTCTCTCTTACTTTAACCCCACTCAATTTTTTTTTTATCATTTCTCTCTCTTCCATGGTCCCCATTTAAATAATAAAAATATCTATCATATCTAGGGGTGTACAAAAACTGACCCGGACCTGAAAATTGACTGAACCAGACCTGTTTGGACCAGACCAGTGAATTTAGGTCCAATCTCGGTCCTTAAAAATCCATGATTCCGGGTTTCAAGTTCGGACCTAAAATCGGTAAAGCTACTTTTTTTTTTTATTTAATAATTCTAAACAAGTCTAAATAGGTCCATAAACAAGTCTAAACAGGTCCATAAATAGGTCTAAACAACAAGTTTATAAACAGGTGCAACAGTTTTATTTTATTTAAAAAAAAATGAAAAATTCAATTATCAAGTTTATTCAGGTCCAAACCCGGATCAGACTTGATTTTACAGGTCTGGACCGGAACCGGACCTGTTGATTCAAGTCTGATCTCTGGTCCTTAAAAATCAATGATTCAACTCCCGGTTCAATCAGGTCTAGGTCAGGTCTGGTCCCGTTTTGGACCGGTGTATAACCCTAATCATATCTCATATACTTTCTCTTTCATGGTCCCCATATCACTTTTAGTATAATAATTTATTCACCACTCATAATATTATAGTATTACTCTCCTAAAACTATGTGGACTCCCAAGTGATGCAAAAAAAAAAAAAAAAAAAAGGAGTATTAAGTAAATATAATTTCATTTCAGTAAAAATAAGTTCAGTTCGGTAAAAATAATTTTATTTCAGTAAAAAAAAATTTCAATTAAGTAATATTCAATAATTTTAAAGAAGATATATAAAAGAAAATCAATACAAATAATTTTATTTCAGCAAAAAAAATTTCAGTTTAGTTAAATTAATTTCAGCTCAGTAAAAATCATTTTAATTCTGCAACAATAATTTCATTTCATTCAAAATAATTTAAATTTAACAAAAATAAGGTGAACTGAACGGAGCCCAATAGAAATTCACTAAAAATAATTTCAGGTCAGCAAAAATAATTTTAGTTCAATAAAATTAGACTCTGTTTTCTTCACTTTAAACAAATTAATATTAAATAAAAACAATAATCGATCAGTATAAATAAGTTCAGTTTAGTAAAAATAATTTCATTTTAGTTCAGTAAAATTCGGTATCTTTAAAGAAGAATAATATAAGTAAAAATAATTAAATTCAGCAAAAATATTTTCACTTCTAAAAAAATTAATTTCAATTCAGGAAAAATAAGTTCAGCAAAAATAATTTCAGATTAGTAAAAATAATTTCAGTGGGGTGAAATGAACAGGCCTTAATTTCAATTTACTAAAAATAATTTAAGTTCAGCAAAAATAATTTCATTTCAGCAAAAATAATTTCATTTCAGCAAAAATAAGATGAAGTCAACGGGACCTTAGATTAAGTCTAATTGACATTGTTAGTAAATCAAGGGGCAAACTTGGTGCAAATATTTACAAGAATACCACATAATATGGCAAGTTTGGCATATAAGCTTGATTTATGAGAGTCTCTTCCATTTTTACCCACTCGAAATTTAATAAAAAAATTATTATTTTACTAGAAACATACAAGTAAGATTTATTGGGGGCACTTAGGGTCTGTCTATTTCATCTTATTTATTTGAATTTACTTATCTAAATTCTTTATTTTAACTAATATATTTTTTTGTTTAAGCTTTTTTTTCATTTTATTTGATTATATATCTATCATAACTATTTTTTATTTTACTTATTTATTTTGTCAATTTTTTTTACATTTTTTGAACTTATATTGTCTAAATTTATTTTGATTCGTGAAATTAGTAGAGCTAATTTTGTTTCTTAATTCGGATAAAATAAGTTAAATTAAGATGAAAAATAATTATTAGAAAGTAAAACTACTCCAAAGAGTGACATAATAGATAATACTTCCTTAGTCTCAGTTAAAAACAAAAAATAATTATTTAATCAACTCATTCAACAATCCCTTGAATAATGCTTGAATAAATCGTAATTGATGAAGTTAAGATAATTCAATTTTCATAGGTTGGAGAAGGTAACACTAAAAACATTTCCGGGAAGAGCAAAGGTTATGGGAACTATAGTTGGGATTTTAGGTGCAATGGTGCTTACATTTTATAAAGGTGCTGAAATTAAGATAGGGTCACCAAACGCTCACCTAATGAAAGAGGCAGCTCATGGATCAGTGGTGCATGATGCGGGAGAACGTCTAATTGGGTCCGTACTTGCTCTTGGTGGTTGTTGTTCATATGCTTCTTGGTTGATTGTGCAGGTAATCATTATTTAGAGAAAGTTCTAATACATCACCGTTAGACATAAGTAAAATTGCATAACAACCTCTTATACTACTGAAAGTTCTAATAGTACTACTAAGATGTTTTTTTAAATATTACTAAGAGTGTCTTTTATACTACTGGAAACATATATAGTACTACTGAGATTGTTTAGTAGTACTATATTACCTCACAGTAGTACTCTCAAAATGTTATTATTTACAAAATTGTCATTATTATGTATTTGTGTATGTCTAACAGTGATATATTATAGGACACCCTCCATTATTCAACCTTTTTCACTTTTATGTTTTATTTTGTTCTAAACAAACTTTGTTTGTTTTGATCCAAAAAAAAAAAAAAAAAAAGCATTTCGGCTATTGCTACACTTTTATCCAAAAGATATGAAAATAAAATTAGTATTAGAAACTTAAATTTTATAAATGCAAGTATTTTGTAGCATTATTTCTTAATAGTATTTAAAACATTAATTTGCCATAATTTGGGGTTGTGATAGGCGAAGATGAGTATCAACTATCCAAGTCCTTATTCGTGCACAGCTTTGATGAGTATAATGGGATCAATCCAATCTGTCGTGTTCGCGTTTTGTATGGATCGAGACTTGAAATCATGGAAGTTGGGTTGGAACATTCGACTTCTCACTGTTTCCTACTCTGTAAGTTTATTATTACTCATTCATTTAAATACTACGTATAACATTAGTGTTAGATTTTGTGAAACTCCTCAGATTGGAGTGATTCCATTGATCAAATATATATAGGTAGGGTAACCCAAAAATACACAAGGCGTGGAACGAGGTGCTAATTTGTGAGGAATAGTAGCAGACAAGTTTGAAAAGCAAAGACAACCAAAAACCCGAAGGTGATCATGGGACAGTATTACCCCAAAAAGTGCTTGAGCCACATTGATTTGATTGAGAGTTTTTGTTGGCAAGATGTTAAGCAAATATGTTGCGGTTTTGAGAGTGAAATGCCACATATTTGGAGGAAGGGAAGCATGGAATAGAAGAGTACGTTTAACATTGTTAATCGTACGGATCATTCTTTCGGCTTTGCCATTTTGTGAGGATGTGTGAGGACATGAAAAGCGAAAAACCAATCCATTTTTGACACAGAAAGTTTTGAATGGGTCATTATCAAATTCGCGACCATAATCGCTTTGAAAATACTTAATAGGACGTTCAAATTGAGTGAGAACATATTGTCTAAAATTAAGAAAGGTTTGAAACACTTGAGACTTGTAAGCAAGGGGGATAGTCCACACATAATGAGTGAAATAATCCAAAAGCACTAAATAATATTTGTGACCTTTGTTGCTACGAATAGGAGAAGTCCACAAATCGACATGAATAATGTCAAAAGCATAATAAGTAGTGCTATTAGAATGATGAAAAGGAAAGTGAATATGTTTTCCCAATTGACAACCAACACAAGTACTGGAGTCAAGCTTCTTATTACAATCAATCAAATTCCTAGTTCTTAAAAAATTAAAAGTGGGTGCCCCGAGATGTCCTAGACGGTTGTGCCATGTAGATGGAGACAAGGATGTGAGAGAGGTGGCTAGACAAGCTGACGGAGTACTGGATAAAGGTCCCCGGTACTATTGCATCTGGTTATTATTTTCCCCGTTCGAAGATCCATCACAGAAAAACCACTAGGATCAAATTCTATAAACACAGAGTTATCATTAGTAAATTTTCGAACAGAAATTAAATTTTTGATGATTTGAGGAGCTAAATAGACATCACGTAAAGTGAGAGATTTATTAGCAATAGTAGAATGACCATAACCCGTTATTGGAATGCATTGACCGTTACCAACTTGAATATAATTATTAGTGCTTAAATAAAAAAGGGTTAAGAGATTACCGGCTTGATTTGTCATGTGTGATGTGGCACCGGAGTCCATGTACCAAGACGGATCGTAGTTTGGGAAGCTCATATTTGCAAAAGCATTGCGTAGTTCGGTTGGGGTCATCAAAGCACCGTACTCCGAACCTTGGGCTTGATATTGGGGTTGCTGTTGCGGGGGGCCTGAGTAATAAGCTTGCGGCCCCTGCTGGGTCTGCTGTTGCTGCGAAGTGGATGGCCTTGGGGCTGCCCATTGTTGTGGGTGCGGGTATGGGGCATATCCCCATTGAGGGGCCTGCTGGCCCGTTACGCCAGGCCATTGCTGCTGCTGGGCAGTCCCCCACAATAATGCACCCTGCTACTGCTGTTGTGGGGGCTGATGTTGTTGTGCCTGGCCACGGCCACGACCCCTGCCCCGGCCACGGCCCCGACCACCAGTGCCGCCACCTCTGCCGGTGGACTGCTGCTGGTGTTGTGGTGGTGCGGAGGTGATGTTGGTGGAGGCCGAATTGCTTGATAAAGCCACAAACGAAGTTGCGGACGTTGTTGTATCATTGACACGTCTTGATTCCTCGAGTAAAAGACGGGACCGAGCAGTCTCAAACGATGGCAGAGGGTCCGTTTATTGTATCATGGCAGCAACTGTGTCGAAATCAGTATTTACGAGACCCAAAACCATTCGAATCACCATCTTTTGCTTCGACACCGGTTGATCAACATTAGCTAATTGATCTTTTAAGTTCTTCAATTCACGACAGTATGAAGAAATATCAGGAAAATTTGAGAGATGCAAAGCATTAAATTGATTTTCAAGATACACTGCCCTAGTTGTTTTATTATCCTGGAAAATCGCTTTGATCTTGTCCCATAGAATTTGTGTCGTATCCCCTTTGCACAAAACCGTGTCAAGCAAATCAGGGGAGATTGTGCCATAGATCTAGTTCTTTACAACCAAATCAAGTCTTTTCCACAAAGCATTCGAAAAATACGTAGGCTTAGGAGTTTTTGGGTCAATATGGTCTACCTAGAACGTTATACGCATGAGCATGACATTCAAAGAGTTCAACCCAATTTGAGTACTGTACTTTTTCACGATCAAGAATTTGAGGGATAACATTCTTGATGTTGTTAACTCCAAAAGCAGGCTGATAGTCAGAAGAGGACGGTGTGTCAGAGTCCTTGGTCATGGTGGTCGGCTAATGGTAGAGATGGTTGGTAGGGGTGGTGGCTAGGGCTTGAAGGAAATAAAAGAAAAAATAAATTAATGCGGAAGCTAGGTTGGATCAAAACCTTGGCTGTGATACCATGTTAGATTTTGTGAAACACCTCAGATTGGAGTGATTTCATTGATCAAATATATATAGGGTTACAAGAGTGAGTCCTAAACACGTTAGGATACCTCACAAGATAATTACATAATATTAACTAACTATATCCTTCTATACAGAATAATATCGAGAATATTTATCATATTCTATCAATTAGGTTTAGTCTTCATGAAGTTAGGAATTAGGGCACGCCGTCTCGTGCTTGATGCCGTTATTCAGTTTAATTTCAGTTCAATTTAGTTCAGCTTAACTCTAATCACTTCACTTCAATTAAGTTCAGTTATTAATTTTCTTGTCTCATAAACAATTCATTTCAGCTCTATTCAGTTCAGTTCAGTTAAGCCCCAATTAGTTTAGTTGAGTTGAGTTGAGTTTATTTTAGTTGAATTGTTTTCAATAGGCCCTTGGTGGCTACTTTTTTTTTTTTTTTTTTTTTTTTTTTTTTTTTTTTTTGCGCTTTGAAACCATTGTTGGTTTTGTTTTAACCTACATATAGAGGAAATTCCATTATTATTAATTAAGAATGTAACATTAATATCTTTAGTAAATTTCTACATTTTGTTCTATTATTTCCAACAATATTGATGTAGAGTATATTTTATAAAAGTAAGATTAAGAAAACCCTTGATTTCTATTATATAGGCCAAGGGAGAAGAGAGTGGTATTTCTCTGAAAAGACTTAAATATCCTTACTTTTTTTTTCCCTGATTTATTAAAAAAATAAGTCTAGTTTTATTTTATTTTATTTTATTTTTATTTTTTTTTTGGAAACACTAGTATTACTCTATTAAAGGGGCTAGGTAAATGGTATTTACCAAGTCCTTTTGGTGATCATTATATTGACAACTAGTTAATACCCGAGCTAGATTTTTCAATTAATACATAACTGGATTATTTTTATGCATAATTATAAATTTTCAATTACTACATACTGAATTAATTTTATGCATAGTATATGAAAATAAATTCTATATGTTGATTTAATTAGTCGATCAATATTAGAATTATCAATACGTAACAAACTTATTTATTTATTTATTTATTGGTCTAATTGAATATAGCATTGTGTATGTTGAAATTGAAATTTTCAATCTTATTTATTACCCTGATAAAATTAAATTTTAGTTATTGATTGCTTTTAAATATTAAGCTTTAAAACTAACTTGAAATAATTTAATTTTCAATAAAAAATGACAAAAAAAACACTATGCTTTTGGCAGTAAATTTTATTATGTGGTGTTGACATGTGTAATCTAATAATTTTTTCTGCAGATCACTTTAGTATAGTACGTACTAGTCTAGATTAGGCTCGTGTGATGTACGTTTTTAACATTATTTTATGATTTTAACTATATTTCTTAGCTTATTTGTGTGTAATATGTACGTAGTACAAATAATTTAAGCAAAATCTAATAAATTGAGAAATTAATAAAGAGTGGAAACCCCAATTCATATAATATGTACAAAATATACGGAGCAGGAGAAAAAGATAATGTTTATAAGAAAATGAAATAGTCTGACCTTCCTTTAATTTCTCTAATGGAAATTGTTTTGGCTAAAGACGAGTGGCCCTATCAGAAGCTGACATGTGACAACCTATGAAAGGTCCAAATGGATCTCTCACCTAATGACACGTGTTCCTCCAAACAAATGGGAGAAAAGATTGCCCTTCTAGCCCAAATCCCGAGAAAGCCGTATTACGGCGCAGCCCACCAAACTTAGGTTAGAATGACCTAAGAAAGGGCACTTTTTCCAATGACTCTATAAATAGGGAGATTTCCCTCATTTATGGGACAGATACATTTATTACAACCACCCTACATTCTCTCACATCAGAGAAAACACCTGATCTCGGAATCCGAGAAGATCTCACTTTCATCTTTTTCCACACCTTTTTGTATTCTTCGACAAATACTAACTTGATCGTCGGAGGAGAAGCTCCTACCAACCGGAGTCTTCGTGTTTTGTAGGTACAGAGCACGTCGGACCAGTCTTCGAGCTATAACTTTCCCGAGGGACAAAAACACCCAAAACATTTGTCGCCGTCTGCGGAGAGAGTACCTCTGAGATGGTTCAAGAGTCTACACCGCCACCTGAACCCAACCGGCCAAGAGCCGATGGGATGGTCCATCGGACCATGATACGGACAACGACTGTGAAATCGAAACCCAAGTAGGCCCTGATGGGTCACTCCTCTCTAAGAACATCCATTTAAGAGATAAGCTGGAACGAACCAACAACGAAGCAGGTACTAGCAAGACTGCTGGACCGCCTCCTGGGAACACCCAGGCGACAGGGGGTCAGGCTCCAATAACCCGAGACGAACTCATGAAATTCATGACAAGTTTTAAGGGTGAAATCAAGGACCTGATCAACAAGAAGACGGCTGGCTTAAGGGTCAGTCGGCCAAGAAGACTCCTCAAGCTGAGAGGAGGAAGTCAGTCAAAGACAGGCAGCCTACTCCACATCCAAAGGAGAAGACTACGCCTGCCATTTATTGGTCTAAGATCCTTCTGCCCCAGACGAGCAAAAGAAAGGTCATCCGAGCTGTTCAGCCGGGTGGCACCAAGAAAACTTTCTCCGGTGCTTGACATATCATCGAGCACAACCGGAGCCAGCAGCTGTCTAAGTCAACCTCTACATCAAGCTTTCCAGACAGCTTCAAAAACACATCCGCAAGGAATTCCTATTCTTTGCATGAGAGCTATACAGGCGGCAAGTCCGTCCATACCGGCCCTCAGATGATTGGGTCAGCCCCATATGTGCCTTAGATGCCAAACGGGCAGTACACCCCTCCTTTCATGCAGCCGGCCCTCTTCGGGGGCAAGCGGCATATAATGTCCAACCCTTGGACTAGCAGCTCCGTCTGCTTAAACTTGGTGAGCAAACTTTTGCGTTCACCAAGGAGATAACCGAGGCGGCACAGCCGGCTAATGTTAAAAATGTGTTGGTTGGTGCCTATGATGGTACCATCAACCCCGAAGATCACCTCATGGCCTATACCAACCTTATGCACATGCAGGGGTTGGAGGATGACATGTGGTGCAAATGCTTTCCGGCAACATTGAAGAGCATAGCCCAACAATGGTTTGACAACTTGCCAACCGGATGTATTGATAGCTTCAAGAGGCTTGCCTTCTTGTTTGCTTCAAATTTCTCGATAATCATCCTTGCCAAGAAAACAAGTCTCGACTTGAGCACTATTCGGCAGGGGGAGAGAGAAGGACTCCGATCCTATGTCAGGCGGTTCAATCTGGTGAGAATCCAGATTCAAGGACTGTCTGATGAAGTTGCCTATACAGACTTCTTTAAGGGTCTGAAGGACGACTCAACTTTTAAGTTTGACCTTATCAAAAAGAAAGTCTTCACCCTTCAAGAGACGTTGATAGAGGCGGAAAGCTTCATACAAGCAACTGACCTCTGCACGTCCAGCAATCAGTCAGACTCCAACAAGTCTGACAATTAAAAGGAGAGACGATATGCTCAGCCAGCTCCCAAGGCCGATCATAGTAAAAAGATAAAAGAAGTCTGGGCGGTTGAAGATTCTGATCAACTGTCCTAGAAGAAAAAGAAGGAATTCAAACCGTACGTCCCAAGGTACGAGTTTAATAAAGACTGCTACTCCATCCTCATAGAGATAAAGGACCGGGTGACTATTGAGAAACTCGCGGCCATGAAAGGTTCCGCCAAGAATCAGAACAAGAATAAATATTGTCAGTTCCATGAGGACATCGGCCATGACACCAATGATTGCTTCAGCCTCAAGCGGTTGTTGGACCGTCTGGCCGATCAAGGGGAGTTGAAGTCATACATCCTCGAGTCCACGGTCACCTCGAAGACAAACAAGGGGTAGTCGTCTAAAAAGACTCCCTAGCCTACTAGTAGTTCTGACACTTATAAAGATCCGATCTACACCATAGCAGACAGATTTGCTATAGGGGGCCCTACCATCCGCGACACCAAGGAGCATTTAAGAAAAATGGATGTTAACTGTGCTGAGGACTGTCAAGCATCCACCAGCACATTCTCAGAGGTCGTCATCACTAAAAAGAACCGGGGCAAAGTCCGCCGGCCACATGACAACCCTGTGGTCATTGAATGCAAAATGGCCAACCAGATGGTTGGCCGCATCCCAATAGACACTGGTAGCTTGTCTGACATCATCAACTATGAGTGCCTATCCAAGCTCAAGTACAAGGCGGACAACATGCACAAGGTCTCCCACCCTCTTGTTGGTTTTGGGGGAAGAGTTGTACACCCAGCGGAAGGGTTGATTTGCCCATCCGACTGGGAGAGAAGGGAAAAGGGCGGCATACGACCGTTGGGTTTTTGGTGGTTGATGAGCTGACCGCCTATAACCTCATTCTAGGCTGACCCACTCTAAAAGAGTGTAAGGCCGTCATCATCCCATCTCTCATGCTACTCAAGTATGAGAGGGATGATGGCTCTATTGGCTCCCTGAACGGGGATAAGAGGACGACTAGAGAGTGCTATATCTCAGACATCAAACCCACAGCCGAAGCAGCCGGACAGGGGTCGGATCCAATAGACCTTGACGATGTCAAGGATCCAGATTCAGCCCCATCAGCTGCCAAGAAAAGAAAACCTACTCAACTGGTGGAGGTGAAGAAAGAAAAGAAATAGCAATCACTGACCGGGGAACGGTCAGATGAACTTCGTCCCTAGCCGGCTGGCGAACACATTGATATTCCTTTGGAGGACAACCGTCAGGAGCGAACTGTTAAGGTAGGGACGGTCGCTTTTGAAAAGTTGGGTGCAAACTTGCACCTTCTGCTGAAGGAGTTCAAAGACATTTTTGCCTTTGAAGTAGAAGAGATGCCAGGTATCAGTCCGGACGTCGCTGTCCACAAACTCGCTGTTGATCCAAAAAAGAAGCCCATCCGGCAAAAGAAAAGAAATCACGGTGAGGAGAGAAGTCAGGCGGTAGCTGCCAAGGTTAAAAAACTGTTAGACACTGGATTCATTCAGCCATGTAACTTCCCTAATTGGGTTGCAAACGTTATGCTTGTAAAGAAGCCGAATGGTACCTGGCGCATGTGTGTAGATTACATTGACTTGAACAAGGCATGTCTAAAAGACAATTACCCGCTTCTAATGATTGACAGTCTGGTCGACTCTACAACAGGGCATGCCTTGATGAGTTTTATGGATTCCTACTCAGGTTTTCATCAGATAACCTTGTGGAAAAGAGATCAAGAGAAGATGGCCTTCGTCACTGATCAGGGGTTATTCTGTTATACTGTGATGCCGTTTGGCTTGAAGAATGCGCCTGCTACTTTCCAACGAATGATTAATACGGTCTTCATTAATCAGATTGGGAGGAATGTAGAGGCGTACATTGATGACATGATAGTCAAATGCAAGCAACAAACGGATCATCTGGGTGACCTTTGAGAAACCTTTACCATGCTCAGGCGGCATAAGGTCATGCTAAATCCCAAAAAGTGTGTCTTTGGTGTTGAGTTTAGGAAGTTTCTCGAATTCCTGATTGATCAAAGGGGGATAGGCTAACCCCGAAAAGATACAAGCGGTGATTGACAAGAAGTCACCCCCCCCACTGTCAAGGAAGTTCAGAAGCTCACAGGTTGCTTGGCGGCTTTGGGAAGATTTCTCAGCCGGTCCGGTGACAAGTGTCTCTATTTCTTCCAGGAAATTAGGAAGAAGACGAAGTTTGAGTGGGGGGATGATGCTGAGGCGGTCTTTCAAAAATTGAAAGAGCATTTACACTCTTTACCAAGGCTTGTTAGCCCTCTACCCAAAAAGATGCTTTACATGTACTTAGTAGTCTCAGATCATGCCCTCAGTGCCGTTCTCCTTTCTGAGAGAGGCGACATTCAGCTCCCGGTTTATTTCATTAGCCATGTACTCAGAAAAAACTACGGTACCTCATGGTTGAAAAATTCGGTCTTGCTCTTACATGGCTGTCAAGAAGTTGAAACCTTACTTCTTGGCACATTTGGTTATGATCTACACAGACCAACCTCTCAAGCGGCCAATGACAACCTTAGAGTCATCCGGTAGGATGCTTAAATGGGCTATTGAAATGCAAAGTCTTGAAATCACTTTCGAACCAAGAAAAGCAGTAAAGGGCCAAGCGTTTGCCGACTTCATTGTCAAAATGACAAGGCCGTTTACTTCGGGCAATCCTGATCGGGTTTGGAAAGTGTATGTGGACGGGAGCTCTACTATGAACTGCTGTGGTGCAGGCATAATCTGTCAGTCTCATGAGGGGGACAAATCTGAGTGTGCACTACGGTTCAAGTTCCAAGCCTTAAACAACGAGGCAGAATACGAAGCCCTGCTGGCCGGTATCCGTATGTGTAAGGCGCAGGGTCAACAAAAATTGACGTCTGCTCTGACTCTTAGTTAGTCGTTAGCCAATACCAAGGTGACTATGAAGCCACTCATCCAGCAATGATCAAATACCTTCAGGCGGTCAAAGCTGAAGCTGGGAAACTTGAAGAATTTAATCTAAGTTAAGTGCCCAGATCTGAAAACAATCAGGCGGATGCACTGTCAAAATTGGCGTCCTCCACCTTCTATGATACGCCTCGGTCAGTCTTCTGTGAAGTTATGGAAAAACAAAGTATATCTGACGACCATTGGAGTTCTTGACCGAAGCTCTACCTGGATGGATGGCATCCAGGCATATCTTCAAGACGGCATGCTCCCTGATTCACCATAGGAGGCGGCTGTCCTGAAGAAGCGAGCAGCAGGCTTCGAGATAAGAAACGGAGAACTCTTCAAGGTGGGTTTCTTAAAACCCCTGTTGAATTGTGTTACCCTAGAAAAGGGGCAGGAAGTTCTCGAAGAGCTGCATGCGGGATACTGCGCCTCTCACATAGGCGGCAAATCCCTGGCTGTTAGGACCAGGCGGCAGGGTTACTTTTGGCCCACTCTTGAGTCAGACGCCATGGAGATGGTAAAAAAATGTGACAAGTGCCAAAGATTTGGCAAGCTCATCAATCAGCCGACAACAGATCTGACAACAATTTACAGTCCAGTCCCGTTTGCTAAATGGGGCATGGACATTCTAGGTCCCTATACGCCTGCACCAGGCGAAAAGCGATATATTCTGGTGGCTGTGGATTACTTCACCAAATGGGTTGAGGTAGAGGAGGTCAAGAACATCAAGACAAAGGATGTCATCTCCTTCATCTGGAAGAACATCATCACCCGGTTCGGGGTGCCTATGTCTATGGTTTTTGACAACAATCCTCAATTTGAGACGCATCATCTCAAGACTTGGTTGGGAGATCGAGGGATCTCACATTGTTTTGCATCAGTCGGCCGAGCCCAAGCAAACGGCCAAGTTGAAGCCCTTAACAAACTCATCTCAAACGGCATCAAAAAGAAAATAGAGAGAGCCGGTGGTTTATGGGATGAAGAATTAATTCACGTCCTATGGGCCATCCGGATGACTAAAAAAGGAGCAACCGGTGAAACCCCATTTCTCATGGTATACGGTGCTGAAGCCGTCTTGCCCATCGAACATTTGGAGCCAACTCTACGAGTTATGTTATATGATGAAGAGGCAAACTAGGAGGCCATGCGGCTAGCATTGGACTCACTCCCGGAACGCAGGGGCAATGCCACCTTGCATCATGTGATTTACCGTCTGAGAATGACCCGTGCCTACAACAAAAGAGTGCACAAACGGCCCCTAAAAGTTGGGGACTTTGTGTTACGGATGATGGAGGCAACCGGTAGGGCCAATGAGCAAGACATGTTGACACCCAATTGGGAAGGCCCCTACCGGATCTATGAAGAAGTAAGAGACAACACTTACCGCCTGCAAACTCCAGAAGGTAGGCGGATGCCCAGAACTTGGAATGTAGATAACTTGAAAAAGTACTACTTCTAAGAGTTGTAAATTCTTGTAAATGAAAAGCCTATCAATGAAAAAGTTCGTTTAGTTTTCAATATTGTTGTTCATTTCTTAATATACATGCGTAATTTTCTAAGTACTGCCTGTACAAGGTACACACGGTCAATTATTATGAGCTAGATCATAGTTAATTTTAAACTTGATTTAAACTAATAACTAAGAAAAACGAGGCAATAGCTGGATGGTAAACTAAGTTAAGAACTTGGTGGCTAAATAGATGTCTAATAGACGTGAGGCCAATGGTCGGATGATATTTCCTTTTATAAATTCGTCTGATCCAACATGAGTAAGGTGTCCGACAACGCCCATTCAGGTGGAATCGTCGTAGAGAGTAACTCCCATCTGGGTGACAAAGTGCTCTACAACCACATACAGACGGCAAAGATTGAACGATCAAATTGGTCAACTCATAGCTATTTGACGAAAGTAATCTAAAGGGAATACAATTGGACTTTGAAAGAGGTTGTGTCTAATAACACATCCGGAATTCGCATAATGCCCTTACTTAGATTACGGCTTATAATTATTAGCCTATACGGATTATTCCTAATGGGATAGATGGATGGGTATATAATTGGATAGTAACTACTCCGGATGGGAGTAGGCAATCCGCCTGTTTGTAATACATCCGGGTGGTTTTGATGCAATAAGTATAACTTCAATGAACTCATTGCTTCTAACATACACAGACGGCCAAGACTGATTGGCCTAATTGGTTCACTCATAGCCGTCTGGGTTGAAAATGTAGGTGGGTTAAGTACGCCCTAAGAACCTGTTTGAAACGGGGCAGGCCACGCCAATACGACCGCCTGCTATACCTCAGCGCTGTAAGGTCGTCTGTCTTTGCGACAAAGCAAAGAAGGCGGGCGAAAGCAGATAAAACATTTAGTCCACTTGCTCTTTTTGAGCAAGATGGCGAGAACTCAAGGGCTAAGGCTCGAGCATAATAGTCATTTGGCCACCTAGAAAAGGTCCAAGACCGCTTGTCTAAAGTCACCGGATGCTCAGTGGCCGGCTGTACGCTTGGTTTGGGGAAATCACCATAGTGATTGATTGACATGGAAATTAGTCATACTCTTTTAAGTATAAAAAATTTCCAAGTCAATCAACCCACTCTTGAACCCAAGCATACAGTCGTCCAGGGGCAATAACACCCGGTATACCGCCTGTATCTAATAAGATGCAGTCATTCATGCAAACATTTTTTTAAAAAAAAACATAACTTTTGAACTTAACTTTTAAAGAAAACCGACCAGATGGCCGGCTGATTCATAATTAAAAAAGCTAACCCCTTGGCCAGCCAAAATAAAAATTGTTACCTGGAATACAACCGGGGGAAATAGAGAATTTGTTGGATAAACCCACTCCTCAATCGGTAAAAACAAAGATACTCGGCACGCAGGCCAAAAATGTATTCGAAATGGCTATCCGGCCGCAGAAAAACTTAATTAACCAGCTTTAGGAGAGGACTCAGCTTCATTTTCATCTGCCACTTCTTCGTTAGCCGGATATTGCTCGTTTCGCTTCTCGTCCTCGTCCTCATCCTGGACCTCCAACATGTTACCCTCAGCCTTCAGGTTCGCCTACCCATCAAGCTCATCAGTGGCTTGCTCATAACGATACTCCCAGACGGCGTAATCGTCATTGGGGAAAAGAGACTTCCACGCCATCTTCATCTGAGTGGTGCAGTCGGCCTCATTCTCCTCTATGAGCAGCCGCTTTTCCTCTTCGGCCCGGGCAGCCCACTTGGACATGAGTTGCTTTTCTTGGTTGGCAAGCTTCTTTTGCAAGTTCTCATTTTGGCGCCTGAGACAAACCTTGTCCCTGCCAACATCTTGTAGCTTGCCAAGCTCAGTCCTAGCCGTCTTAAGCTCCGCCTTCAGCTCGGTCACCTTCTTTTGGGCCGCCTCCAAATCTTTCTTGACTTACAAATTTGCAGCCACCTACGAGTACAGGATATCATGAGTTAGTAACTCAGTCTTATTAACATCATACATTGCTTTGATTGGAAGCGGCCCTTAGGTTGGCAGCTCTTACCTCTTTTTGCTTGTCATTGAATGGTTTTTTAAGACCATTCACTCTCAGTATGGCCTACATCCGGTCTAAAGAAGAGGCGGTTAATATGCAGTCGGCTAAGTCAAGATTTGGAAAATAATCTAACTTAAAAGAAAATTACCTCGGCCAGTTTTGCCAGAATGGCTTCGAAGTTGAGGGAGCCGACTCCTTTAATGGAGTCACGCTGTTCAGCGGAGACGACCCTTAGCATGTCCTTGGCTATCTACCGCACATCCGACGTCTGAAGAGCATCTGCACATGCAACATTTGGTGAGAGGATGGCATAGACCCGGCCAATAGACCGGATGGCTTCAGAGCTTATTGGCAACTGGCTATAAGTCTTAACCTTACAAGGGTAAGGCAAAGGGTAAAAGGCGGTGGTACCTCGAATCATAACCAGATCCTTGGGGCTTTTGTCCTTCCGCTTGCTGGAAAGATCGCCTGGAGAGTCGGCAGCACCTGTAGGAGGCTTGTCCTTGGAGGACTTGGACTCCTTCGCCTGCTTCAGCGCAGCTATGGCAGCCGGCGACTTGACGCCAGTTGAGGGGTGGGATTCAGATTTGCTCGCAGAAGGTTTGTGAGCAATCGTCTTCCTTTGATTTTGGGGCGTCTACCTCTCTCCAGAAGAAGGTCGCTTGGGGGGCCTCTGATCCAAAGCCGGCAGTACGGGCTGCTTAACAGATCCTTCTTGTAAAAATACAATGTTTAGGGTAATTTTACCCCGCCATGTGGACCAACCAGAGGGTGGCACGTGTCAGCCCCAGGGTGGTCCAAAGTGGACCTATCCTTGCTTGACACATGTCATCCCAGATATTTGGAGGATGACGACCTTCAGGCCCAAATCTCGAGAAAGCCGTAAAACGGCGCAGCCCATCACTGATTAGGGTTCTATGACCTAATCAGGGGCACAATTCCCAAGGACCCTATAAATAGGGAGATTCCCCTCTTTTGGAGGGCACGTTCTACCATTTATTACAAACTGTCCCTTTGATAGAGACAACTGAGCTTGGAACCCGAGCAGATCCCCACCTAAATTTCCGCACCTTTTTCTCTCCTTTCAAGTTACTAACTTGATCGTCGGAGGCGGAACACCTACCAACTGGTGTCTCCGTTTGTCTTGCAGGTACAGGCCGCACCGGACCAGTCTTCGAGCTGTAACTCTCCCGAGGGACAAAAACACCCAAAACATTTGGCGCCGTCTGTGGGGAGAGTACCTCAAAGATGGTTGGAGAGTCTGTACCCATTCCTGATCTTACAAACTTACAACCGGTTATACAACCGGAGAACCAAGAAAACCCTCAACCGGCACCTCAGCCGGGAGGTTCTGGAATTCATCAGTCGTTCTCTCGGCCTCCGCCTGAGGTCGTCACTGAGGATGAAGCTGATGATGACGTGGAGACCTATACCACAAAGGATGGGTCCTTCGTGTCTAAGTACATGCGTTCTAAAGATAAATTGGAGCGCAATCTTGATCAGGCGGGCCCAAGCAGGCGCCCCTCTGGATGGCCAGAAGGGGAAACCCAGAAGGCCAAAGGTCAAGCCCCAGTCACCCGGGTTGAGCTCATGAAATTCATGACCTCTTTCAAAGGTGAAATCAAGGCCATGATCAACAAAAACAAGGCAGGCTCTAGCAAGAGTCCGCCGGCTAAAAGTCTCCCACTCCTGGGAAGAAAAAGCCCGTCAAGGACAGGCGTCCAACTCCCCATCCCAAAGACAAAGAAAGGGAGAAGGAGAGGATGGCCTCCAGACTTGACTGGTCGAAAATTCTATTGCCTACTGGTCCTCAGAGGCAGCCTCGGCATGAACAGCCGGGGACCAGCAAGAAAACAGCCTCCGACGCTCGACACATCATCGAGCGGAGGAGAAACCAGCAGCTGTCTAAGTCAGCCTCTACTTCGAGCTTTCCAGAGAGCTTCAAAGAAACTTCTGTAAGGAACTCACAGTCCTTACTTGAGAGTCGGAAAGGCGGCAAAACCGTCAATACCGAACCTCAGCTGATGATTGGGTCTGTCCCATATGTGCCTCAGGCGCAGTATGGGCAATATGGCCTACAGTTCATGCAGCCTGCTCCTTTTGGAGGACAAGCGGCATACACCCCCGTCCAGCCTTTGGACTGGCAGCTCCGGCTGCTCAAGCTTGGTGAACAACCCTCTGCGTTTGCCAAGAATATAACCGAGGCGGCTCAGCCGTCCAAGGTTAAGAATGTGTTGGTGGGCACCTATGATGGTACCACCAACCTAAAAGACCACCTGATGGCATACACCAACCTCATATGCTTACAGGGTTGGGACGATGCCACCTGGTGTCGATGTTTCCCGGCTACACTGAAAGGCATTGCCCAACAGTGGTTTGGCAACTTGCCAGCCGGCTCAATTGATTGCTTCAAGAAGCTAGCCTTCTTGTTTGCCACCAACTTCTCAATGAACATCCCTGCTAAGAAAACGAGCCTTGATTTGAGCACCGTTAAGCAGGGTGAGAAGGAAGGGCTACACTCATATGTCAGGCGGTTCAACCTGGTCAGAATTCAGATCCAGAGACTGTCTAACGAGGTAGCTTTTACAGACTTTTTCAAGGGTTTGAGAGACGGGTCGGCTTTTAAGTTCGACCTTGTCAGAAAGGGGGCATTTACGCTACAGGCGGCCCTGAGGGAGGCGGAGAGCTATATTCAAGCTACCGACCTCTGCACGCCTAGTAGTCAGTCAGACTCAAAGAAGTCTGACAAACAAAAAGAAAGCCGGTCTGCTCAGCCGGCCAACAAAAAAGAAGAGAGCAAAAAGAGAAAAGAAGTCTGGGCGGTTAGTGATTCTGACCAGCCGTCCCAGAAGAAAAAGAGAGAGTTTAAACCGTACGTCCCCAAGTACGAGTTTAACAAAGACTGCAACTCCATCCTCATGGAGGTAAAGGACCGGTTGTCCATTGAGAAGCCGAATCTAATGAAGAGTTCCGTCCAGTCGCGGAACAAAAATAAATTTTGCCAGTTCCATGAGGAGGTTGGCCATGACACCAGCGACTGCTTCAGTCTACAGCGGACGTTGGACCGTCTGGCTGACAAAGGGATTCTAAAGTCCTACATTTCTAAGTCCCCAGCTGGGGCAAAGAAGAAAAACAAGGGTCAGTCCCCCAAGACTACCCATCAGCCTACTAGTAGCTCGGATACCGACAAGGATCCAGTCTACACTATAGCAAGTGGATTTTCATGTGGTGGCCGTACCATCCGGGGCACCAAGAGCCATCTTCGAAAGATGGACAAGGATGATGATGATGAGCAAGCGTCTGCCAATTCCACCTTCCCAGACGTCCTCATAACTGAGAAGGACAGGGGCAGCGTCCGCAGTCCGCATGACGACCCGGTCGTCATTGAATGTAAGGTTGCCAACCAGCTGGTTGGACGGATCCTTATTGACATCGGCAGCTCGTCGGACTTTATCAGCCTCCGGTGCCTATAGAAGCTGAAATACAATGTCAGCTGCATGCATCCGATCACCCGCCCCTTGGTTGGTTTTGGAGGTGGGATGGTCTACCCAGCCGGAAGAATTGACTTGCCCATCCGGCTGGGAGAAAAAGGCCAAGGACGACATATTGTTGTCAGATTCTTGGTCGTTGAGGAGTTGACCGCCTACAATATCATCCTTGGTAGGCCAACCCTCAACGAAGCCAAGGCGGTAATCATCCTGTCTCTCATGCTCATCAAGTATGAGCGGGATGATGGCTCTGTTGGTTCCCTGAACGGGGATCAGAAGACGGCTCGAGAGTGCTACCTCTCAGCCGTTAAAGACACTGTGGCCTCAGACGGCCAAGAGAAGGAACCAATAGACCTTGACGATGTCAAGGATGCCAATCCTGCCCCACCTGCCGTTGGTAAGAAAAGAAAAGCGCCTCTGCTGGTGGAGGTGAAAAAAGAGAAAAAATAGCAATCACTGCCCGGGGAACGGTCATACGAGCTCCGTCCCCAACCGGCTAGTGAAAACATTGATCTCGCTCTGGATGACAGCCGTCCAGAGCGTACTGTGAAGGTTGGGATGGTTGCTTATGCTACTCTGGGTGCAAGCTTGCACCTTTTGCTGAAAGAATTCAAAGACATCTTTGCCTTTGAAGTGGAAGAGATGCCAGGCGTCAGCCCGGATCTCGCTGTCCACAAACTCGCCGTGGATCCTAAAAAGAAGCCCATCCGGCAAAAGAAAAGAAACCATGGCGAGGAAAGAAGTCAGGCGGCAGCTGCCGAAGTCAAAAAGCTGCTAGATGCCAGGTTCATTCGGCCTTGTATTTCCCCGACTGGGTGGCCAATGTGGTCCTTGTTAAGAAACCGAATGGGACCTGGCGCATGTGTGTTGATTACACAGACCTCAACAAGGCGTGTCCAAAGGACAATTACCCGCTTCCAAAGATCGACAGTCTGGTCGATTCAACAGCCGGTCACGCCTTGATGAGCTTCATGGATGCCTACTCTGGCTTCCATCAGATACCCCTCTGGTAGAAAGATCAAGAGAAGACAGCCTTCGTCACTGATTTGGGGTTATTCTGCTATAATGTGATGCCGTTTGGCTTGAAGAATGCGCCTGCCACCTTCCAACGGATGATTAATACGGTATTCATTAATCAAATTGGGAGGAATGTGGAGGCGTACATCAATGACATGATAGTCAAATCCAAGCAACTGATGGATCATCTGGCTGTTCTCTGAGAAACGTTCACCACCCTCAGGCGGCATAAGGCCATTTTAAACCCCAAGAAATGCGTCTTTGGTGTTGAGTCTGGGAAGTTTCTCGGAATCCTGATTGATCAGAGGGGGATAGAGGCTAACCCCAAAAAGATACAGGCGGTAATTGACATGAAGTCACCCCGTTCTGTCAAGGAAGTTCAGAGACTAACTGGTTGCTTAGCCGCCTTGGGAAGGTTCCTCAGCCGGTCAGGCGACAAATGCCTTTACTTCTTCCAAGGAATCAGGAAGAAGACCAGGTTTGAATGGGGAGACGATGCTGAGACGGCATTTTAGAAGCTAAAAGAGCACTTGCATTCTCTGCCTAGACTGGTCAGTCCTCTGCCTAGGGAGACGTTGTACATGTATTTGGCCGTCTCAGATCATGCTCTCAGTGCCGTTCTCCTTGCTGAGCGAGACGGCGTTCAGCTCCCGGTTTACTTCATTAGCCATGTTCTAAAAAATGCTGAACTCCGGTACCCCATGGTTGAAAATTTTGGCCTTGCTTTGTACATGGCATTCAAAAAATTAAAGGCTTACTTTCTGGCTCATCCGGTGGTGATTTATACCGACCAGCCACTCAAGCGGCCAATGTCTACTTTGGAGTCAACCGGCAGAATGTTGAAATGGGCTATTGAAATGCAAAGTCTTGAAATCACTTACGAACCAAGGAAGGCAGTGAAAGGTCAGGCGTTTGCTGACTTCATTGTTGAAATGACCCGTCCGGTGGCTCCGGATAATCTTGATCAGGTTTGGAAAGTGTATGTAGACGGGAGCTCTACAAAGAACGGCTGTGGTGCAGGCGTAATCTACGAGTCCCCTAAGGGGGACAGTTATGAATATGCACTACGGTTCAAGTTTCAGGCCTTAAACAATGAGGCGGAATATGAAGCCCTGCTAGCCGGAATCCGCATGTGTAAGGCGGCAGGGGCAACAAAAATTGACGCCTACTCTGATTCATAGCTGGTCGTTAGCCAGTATGAGGGAAAATTTGAGGCAACTCACCCGGCTATGATAAAATATCTTCAGGCGGTCAAAGAGGAGGCTGGGTCTCTTGAGGAGTTTCATTTTAATTAAGTACCCAGGTCTGATAACAACCAGGCGGATGCACTGTCAAAACTTGCATCTTCCGCCTGCCATGATACGCCTCGGTCAGTCTTTTGGGAAGTTCTTGAAAAAAGAAGCATCTATGAAGATCCCATTAGAGTCCTGGACCGAAGCTCTACCTGGATGGATGGCATCCGGGCATACCTCTCAGACGGTACACTTCCTGATTCGCCACAGGAGGCAGCCGTTCTGAAAAAGCGAGCCGCAAGCTTCGAGTTGAGAAATGGAGAACTCTTCAAGGCGGGGTTTTTTTAGCCTCTTTTGAAGTGTGTAACCCCAGAAAAGGGGAAAGAAGTTCTTGAAGACTTGCACTCAGGATTCTGCGCCTCCCACATAGGCGGGAGATCCCTAGCCGTCAGAGCCAGCCGACATTACTTTTGGCCCACTCTGGAGGCAGACGCCAAGGAGTTGGTGAAGAAATGTGACAAGTGCCAGAAATTTGGCAAACTTATTCACCGTCCGGCTACTAATCTGACGACCATCCACAGCCCAATCCCGTTTGCAAAATGGGGCATGAACATCTTAGGTCCTTACACACCTGCCCCAGGCGGAAAGCGTTACATCTTGGTGGCTGTGGATTACTTTACCAAGTGGGTAGAGGTTGAGGCGGTAAAGAATATCAAGACATCATACGTCATCTCTTTCATCTGGAAGAATGTCATCACCCGGTATGGGGTTCCTATGTCCATGTTGTTTGATAATGGTCCTCAGTTTGAGACGCCTCAGTAAAAACTTGGTTGGGAGATCAAGGGATCTCAAGTTTTTTTGCATCAGTCGGCAGTCCCCAAGCAAACGGCCAGGTTGAAGCCTTCAACAAACTAATCTCAGACGGCATTAAGAAGAAAATTGAAAGAGCCGGTGGCTTATGGGCTGAGGAATTAATCCATGTCCTATGGGCCATCCGGACAACAACAAAGGGGGCAACCGGTCAAACCCCATTTCTCATGGTTTACGGTGCTGAAGCCATCTTGCCCATTGAACACTATGAGCCGACTCTTAGAGTCATGCTTTATGATGAAGAGGCAAACTGGGAGGCAATGCGCCTGGCATTGGACTCACTCCCAGAACGCAGGGGCAATGCCGCCTTGCGTCATGAGATTTACCGTCTGAGAATGACAAGAGCCTACAACAAGAAAGTACACAGGCGTCCTTTGAAAGTGGACGACCTAGTGTTACGGAAAATGGAGGCAACCGGTAGGGCCAATGAGCTTGGAAAGCTATTTCCAAATTGGGAAGGCCCCTACCGGATCTATGAAGAAGTAAGAGACGACACCTACCGCCTGAAAACTCCAGACGGCAGGCGCCTGCCTAGAACTTGGAATGTAGACAATTTGAAAAAGTATTACTTCTGAGATTTGTAATGTTTGTAAACAAGAAATTGCTTTTTGTTTTCACTTGTTTATTTCTCTGAGTTTGTCACTTGAAAATTGAATTAACGTCTGATTGACGAGAGGCCAATGGCCAGATAATTAAGCTAAGCACAAAACCGCTTAGTGGCTATACAGCCAGTCTCAAACAAGACCAGAAGGCCAATGGCCGGATGGCTGCTTTTCCCATAAATTCGCCTATCCCAACATGGACAAAGGCGTCCGGCAACACCCCTCCGGGTGCAATCGTCGCAGAGAGAAGCCAACCTGCTTACTCTAAGTACAAATGCAGGCGGCCACGATTGGACGACTGAATCAGCCATCCATAGCCGTCTGACCTGAACAGTCTAAGGAACGACCAAGTTTCGGAACCCGGATGTCCAATGACATCAGTCGGCGACCGACTGTAGTTCTTACTTAGCATTTTTTCGTTCTAAATTGCATACATCCTCGTTTGGGGAAAAAGAGTTGTGCAATGGCTATACAATCTCTACCTAGACGGTCAACACCGTCTAGATAGTGACTGGAACGCCTGTTAATGTACGGCTGTGCACTTGGTTTGGGGCAATCACTACTGTGATTGATTGACTTACAAACGTATCATGCTCTATGCAGCATCAGACGTTCCCAAGTCAATCAACCAACTCCACTTGAAACCAACCACACAGCCGTCTAGGGGCAAGGACAGCCGTATACTTTTGATAAGTTAGGCAGATATCGCCGCATGCTTTTGATAAGTTGGGCAAATATTGAAAATGCAAAAAATTGAAATGAAATTGAAGTGCAAACACAAGCGCAAAGTAATAAAAACCGACTCAGTCGGTGCATTCATTGAATTTCCACCCAGCCAAACGGCTGTGATGGATTAAATGTTAACCGGACCCCGTCCGGGTAAAGGAAATTGTTTGACAACATGGCCCTACAGCCGGTAAAGATACGAATATACTCGGCACACAGGCCGGAAAAGCAAGTTTGGTGGCATACTGCCGCAGATAAATAAAAAAAAGAAAGAAATTGGAACACAACCGTTGAATTCATTGCCCCGTAAACGGTCCATCCTAGCCCTTCTCCCCTTCTTCAGTTTCGGGGGCTTCAGGCTCGGGGTGCTCAGTGTTGGCCCAGGCGAGGAAAGACTCAGGCTCTGGCTCACCCTTCTCTCTCAGGTATATCACCTCTTTAACATATTTGTAAGCCAGAGCCTAGACGCCATAATCCTTGTTTGGATACAAAGTAGCCCAGGCGATCTTCATCATGGCCTCGCTGTCGGCGGCCATCTCAGCTACCAGGCGATTTTGATCCGCCTGCAGAGTTGCTCGGAAGTTATCCTAAGCTTTGGCCGCCTCCTTCTCCAGCTTTGCAACCTTGCCCTTCAGATCAGTGTCCTCTTTCGAGACACCCTGAAGCTTCTCAAGGTCCTCCTGAGCCTTCTGGAGGTCCTCCCTGAGCTTGGGGAGGTCCTCCTCCGCCTGTTTCTGGGCCGTCTCTGCATCCGCCGCCATCTGCTTGGCCGCCCGCAAGTCCGCCTCCAACTCTTGGATCTTGGCCGCCTGTGTCATTTGGGTTGCTTTAGTTTCAAGATCGTCAATGATACATGAGTATAAAGCAACATTATTGGCGTCCGAGGCGGACTGCTTGGCCCGTCTTACCTCATCCCGCTTGCGGGTGTAAGGACGCTTGAGCCCGTCTACCCGCAGAAGAACCTGCAAAAGCAAACAGGGTTAGCACTGCAGGCGGAGAAAAACTTGGAGAAAAAATGATTCAAAATTATTCAAGTGTCTTACCTCATCCAGGAGGGACAAGATACGTTCAAGATTGAACGTCTCAATCCCTGGGATAGCACCCTTATCCCGCTTGCTCACAGCCTCCAGTATGGCCTTGGCGTGCTTCTGGACGTCTGGCCAGCGAGGTGATTGATCTGCACCACAATCAGTGTCAGAGTGTGAAACTAAAGCAGCACCAATCTGGTTCCGACCGTTTGAGGATGACGTCTGCTGGGAGTGTGATTTCACTCGCAACGGCCACCCCAGCTCAGGCGGGGATTCAAAAGGGTTCTTACCTGCAGAGCCGGCCAGACGAGAGCCGCTGGCAGGTGCGGTGAACCCCCCGGTTGCAGATAGGGGGTTGGCCAGGTCGAGGCCTAGGGAGCCACTCACCTTCTCCGTTCTTCCCCCTATCCGCATCTGAGTCTTCCCGCCTGGGGCGTTGGGAGTTGCGGTGGAGGCTGCCTTTTTCGAGGACTTGCTGGGGTTAGAGGCGGTGGTCTCCTCCCTTGCCCGTTTGAGTTTTTTCTCAAACGTCTTATCCACCTCTCCCCCCTAAGAAAATAAACAAGTTAATGTTAGCAGTCGAAGAAAGCAAACTTTGAAAGCAAACTCAAGAAAAGAGTCAGACGTTTACCTTGGCCCTGAGTTCCCTCGCCTGAGCCTCGGCCAGGTCTCTGCGGATTTGAGCAGAGGACCGCCCGGGAGTCTTCTCGTCTGGCAACATGTTCAACGCTTCTTCTGCAAAAAACAAAAAGGAATTGGTTAGTACATCATTAAAAACGATTCCGATACAAAAGTACTACAGACGGATATTGATTCAGGCGCATACGTCTGGTGAACATGTGCCCTAGCCGGCAGGCGGCTAGGAAGCATTCGTCCCTGAGCTTGGCGCTCTTAAGGATCCAGTTTCTGGGGACTTTTATTGTCTCCCGGGTTGACAGTGTGGCGTCTGTGAGGCCGAAGAAGTCAGCCTCAATTATTTTATCGAAGTCCTCATCCGGGATCCGGGGCAGACAGCATTTCCGACCCAGAAGGTCGGGCTTTTTATTATATTGACGGAGCTCGCAATTCTCCCGCCTGGTTGGGGCCGTCAGCAGGTAGAACCTGTGCTTCCAGCCATCAAATTTGGAGACCTTATCCAAGGTCATCATATATTGAGGAAACGTGGTCAAAGTATACCACGCTCTGTACCCGCCTGGGCTGCGGCTAAGATAGTGCATCTTAGCAAAAGCTTCCCAGCCGGGGTGAATTCCTTGGAACTCACAGGCGGCAACATACCCCAGAATGTTTGCCCAAGAATTGGGGGTAAGTTGCCAGACTCCGAGGCCGTAGCCTCTCAAGATTGCCTTCACCGCCTGGTGAAGGGGGAAGCGCAGACCAGCCTTGAATGCCGCCTCGTAACAGCCGAAGTAGCCGTTGGCGTTTCGTTCAGTGTCTTCCCAAGAAATGGTGCCGTCTGCAGGAGGCACCCTTATTTTGTACCCGTCTCCTAACGGGTGAACTTTCAAAAAAATTTCAAGGCCTCTTTCCATGAGGTCCCTGTCTTTGTTGGAGACGTGGATCTTGTAGGGATCGTCCTTCTCATTCCACTTCTTCCTCTCTTCTTCCTCGCTATCCTCAAGCGGGGGAAGATCATCACTGCTCTCAGAAGAGGAGATAGTAAATCCGCTCCCCGTCTCCTCCCCAGATTGGGAGACAGAAGCTGAGGCGGCCTCCTCACCGCCTTGGTCGCACTCGTCCAAAAACAAGTCTGGAGGAGTTGGGGGGCCACGCGGAGGGGATCTCTCCGGAGCCGTCTGGTGTTCTGAGCTAGACGTCTCTCCCTCAGGCGTTTGGCCGCTTGAGCCTTCGCTCCTATAATTCGGATCATGTGCCGTCTGCATAGTCCGAGCCATTGTGTCCTACACAGACGCGCAAATAGTTGGAATCCAAGCATGAGGGTGGTCCCAACACCCTGAGACGGCACTACCAGTCCTAGACTCAGCCGTTCCTGGTGAACGGCTGGATTCTAACCTAGGTTGTGCCGTGTGTGTTGGTGATGAATCCATTTATTGCAAGAAATATGTACAAGCGGTAAAATGAAAAAGAGCTGAGAGTGTCAGAGACGGTACCTTTAGATTTGAGATCTGAAGGTAGATGGGTCCGCATGTGTTGAGAAGAATGAGTTTTCTTAAAACTTGCGCTTGACTCAGACGGATGACTTCTTCTCTCTCTTTCAAGATTCTCTCAAAGTTCTCTCTGAAAATTTTTGTGAAACGTACAAAAATAATGAGGGTAAACGGCTATAAAAGGAGGGTAAATTAAGGGGTATTCCTGTAATTTACTCAGATGGTGAACAGTAAAATTTTGCGCGGTAAAATTACCACCAATCAGAGAGTGACGCGTGTCACAGATGCCACATGGCGTGCCACGTCACATCTGTGAGGGGCAAATGTTTAGGGTAATTTTATCCCGCCATGTGGACCAACTAGAGGGTGGCACGTGTCAGCCCTAGGGTGGTCCAAAATGGGCCTATCCCTGCTTGACACGTGTCATCCCAGGTATTTGGAGGATGACGGCCTTCAGGCCCAAATCCCGAGAAAGCCGTAAAACGGCGCAGCCCACCACTGATTAGGGTTCTGTGACCTAATCAAGGGCACAATTCCCAAGGACCCTATAAATAGGGAGATTCCCCTCTTTTGGAGGGCACGTTCTACCATTTATTACAAACTGTCCCTTTGATAGAGACAACTGAGCTTGGAACTCGAGCAGATGCCCACCTAAATTTCCGCACCTTTTTCTCTCCTTTCAAGTTACTAACTTGATCGTCGGAGGCGGAGCACCTACCAACTGGTGTCTCCGTTTGTCTTGCAGGTACTGGCCGCACCGGACCAGTCTTCGAGCTGTAACTCTCCCGAGGGACAAAAACACCCAAAACATACAACACTTAGCAAAAAGTGTGCAATCAATAATCCCAAGACAAACTTTTGGATGTATAAGAGCTTACATGCTCCAGTTGATCTTTTTTGAAGATCTGGCTTTTCTACCGAATCATTTGATGGTATGCAGCAGCTGAGTTGCCAGGCTTTTTGCTAGGGTCCAGCTGAGACATAGCTTCTTCTGCAAAAAGACCGACTGGGTGGTTAGCAAAACAAACAAAGTAAAAATTAAAATGCTCTACAAAACACTAATCCGACTGCCCACCTTTTCTTTTTTCTGTGCTCAGGCCACAAGCGGGCAGGAAAAAGGGATCCATAAACCATTCAAACCTAGGGATTAGGGATGGCAATGGGTCGGATCTGGACCGGGTCTGGATGGACCCAGATCCAGATCCGTTTTTGTATCTAGGATCCAGATTCGACCCGGATCCGTCGGGTTTGGAAAATGGAGACCCAGATCTAGATCCGACGGTCCAACGGATCCGGGTCCAAAATGGGTCCAATATATTTTGTTTAATTTTTTGGTAATAAATGTAATGTTTGGGTCAAAAAATGCATTTCAAACTTCTGTCGGGGGTTATTAAGTTCAACCTAAATTAAAGTTATACGACTAATAAAAAAACACAAAGTAACCAACTTATACACTTATACTTTGGAATAAAAATTATAAACAACGAAAAAAGTACGATGTTACAAATGAGCAAGTGAAAAAACAACGATGATGTATTTGATATGAGCATCCAAAATTCATCTCTTGAAAGGGCTAATCTATTATCATTACTAACATCATCAACATTTTTAATAAAGAAACAAACAGTTTTAGTTTTTTTTTTTTAATATGAAAATTTTAAAACGGGTAAACGGATCTGGATCCGGGTCTAGGGAACGAACCTGGATCCAGATCCGTTTTTTCAGTAGGACCCGGATCCGACGGATCCAAAATTTGGAGACCTAGATTCGTGAAAAACGCATCTGGATCCACGGATCCGGGTCGGGTCCAAATCCACTGCCATCCCTACTAGGGATGTAACTATTTGGGATGATCTCCCTCTCAGATCCCCCTTATACAGTTTTGACGTCAACCTTAAACAACCCAGGTGTCAAAATCTAATCATAGTCTTCGTCAGATATAGGCGGGAGAATTGCTTTTTGGCTAAGGAGAAAGGGGTTCTGATTCTAAGAGTTGAATTTTTTATTCCGAGTGGTGTCTGGGGAAGAGATGATGTAAAATTTATTTCTCCAATCTTTCCACTTGGACTCTTTCCCCAAAGTCATCATGTAACCCTTATTACAAGTTAAAGTGTACCAGCCGGGTCCGGATGACTTGGGAGCCTTACTCAAGTAATGCATAGAGGCGAATGCCTCAAAGCAAGGTTCTACTCCCTGCATCCTGCAGGCGGCCACGTATCCTAAAATTTTAACCCAAGAATTGGGGGCTAGTTGCCATACCCCCAGACGGTAACCATCAAGGATCCTTTCGACGGCTGGATCTAAGGGGAACCAAAGGTCCGCCTGTATTGCGACCACATAACAGCCAAAGCTAGAGTCCCCATGGCTCTAGCCAGGCGGTCAGAAGACTGTGTCGTCAAGGGTTGGGACATTTATTCTATAGCTAGCGCCCATCACATAGGTGTCCCGGATGTCCTCTAAGTTTTTTCACATGAGTCTTTGAGTTGCAGCGGAGATGTGGGTGAAGTATGGGGTGTACAGCTCTTGAAGAGAGGAAGAAGTCCACCTTCTGGCCTTGTTCGGTAGAGGCGACTTTTCCCTCAGATTCCTTTTCGTCAGCCTCAGGCAGCTTCTCTTCGCTCTTAGAGCAGCCTGAGGTAACATCCGTCTGGGATGACCCTTGTTCGGAGCCGGATGACCTATCATCATATTCATTCTCTAACTCATCCAAAATAGATCATTTGGTGTGCTTGGGATGCTAGATGGATAATAGGAGATTTCGTTCCTAGGCACCTTAATAGGACTCTCGTCCTCTTCATCACTAGAGTCTGGGTTGTTCTCTTAGTTCTGGCCATAGTGTCCTGCACAAACACAGAAACGGTCGGATTTGGGGACGAGTGCAGATTGGGGCCGGCGGCACCCCTAGTCCTAGATTCAGTTGTCTCAGGTGACCGGCTGACAGTTATCCTAGGCCATGCCGTGTGTGTTTGTGAAACCATTTATAAAGAGGAAAAACAAACACAGACAGAAAAGCGAAATATAAAGAGAGAGATAGAGCAGACGGTTACCTTGTTAAGGTACTGTTGAAGGTTGCTTGAGCCGGTTGTGTCAGACAGAACGAAAGCAAACGACAAGCGGAAAGTTCTTTTATGAAAGGTCAAAGATTCTCTCAAAAGTTTTTCGTAAATATACGAAAAATGAGGGGCAAAGGATAAAATTTATAGAGGGGAAATCCTGGGGCAACCCCGTAATTTTTCCAGATGGGTGAATAGTAAAACTGACACCCCAATGCATGCGAGACAAATGTCACAGATGCCACGTGGCAAGCCACGTCACATCTGTGAGGGGAAAATGTTTTGGGTAAAATTACCCAAGACGCGTGGCCCTATCAGAAGCTGACACGTGTCAGCCTATGAGAGGTCCAAATGGATCTCTCACCTAATGACACGTGTCCCTCCAAACAAATGGGAGAAAAGGCTGCCCTTCTGGCCCAAATCCCGAGAAAGCCGTATTACAGCGCAACCCACCAAACTTAGGTCAGAATGACCTAAGAAAGGGCATTTTCCCAATGACCCTATAAATACGGAGATTTCCCCCATTTATGGGACAGATACATTTATTACAACAACCCTACATTCTCTCACATCAGAGAAAACACCTGATCTCGGAATCCGAGAAGAACTCACTTTCATCTTTTTCCGCACCTTTTCGTATTCTTCGACAAATACTAACTTGATCGTCGGAGGCGGAGCTCCTACCAATCGGAGTCTTCGTGTTTTGCAGGTATAGAGCGCGCCGGACCAGTCTTCTAGCTGTAACTCTCACGAGGGACAAAAACACCCAAAACAGAAATGGCATAATTAGTCACTTTAAATATAAAATCTGTTAGGAAAATGTATAATTAATTTACGATTTTCAAATTTTTATTTATGCTGAAAAAACTAGTGATGTCATTATTAGTTTTGGCGGAAATTTTTTTTATAAGAAATTGACGTGTGGAAAGTAATGACATCAGAGGTAATTATTTTAGTCATATTTATTATTTATAAATAGATATATATGTTTGAATGATGATTAAGTGATTCTTCACGTTATTGCAGGGTATTGTTGCTTCAGGTGTAATGGTGACAATAACCGCTTGGTGTATTCGTCTTAAAGGACCCTTGTTCGTGTCCATATTCAACCCTTTAACAGTCGTTCTAGTCGCATTTGCAGGATATCTCTTATTGGATGAAAAGTTATACTTAGGAAGGTACATTTTCAAATCTTTTGCCCTTTAATATATATATATATATATATATATATATATATATATGTAGAGAGAGAGAGAGAAACAGCCCCAGTTTATCTAGCGATAAATAAAAATCGTTTATCTAATGACATTTTCGTAAATAAATCAATAAAACATTTCAGTCAGCATGACATTTTCGTAAATAAATCAACATTTTCGTAATCTCTATTATTTTTATGAAATAACAGCATATAAGTGGTGTACTTGTACCAGTGTACTAGGAGCAATATTAATCGTGATCGGATTATACGGGGTAATATGGGGTAAAGGGAAGGAGATAAAGAAGATAACAAAGCTGGTGCCTTCAATGAGTTGCGAAGATTCAAATGAAGATATCGAAATTATTACATCTTCAGTACTTGATAAGGGAAGCAACGCTAGCAAGGATATTGTTATGAACAATGCTTCAACAAGGCCAAATTTTGCAAAAAAGGAAGACGATAATCACTCATTTCGAAACGACAACATTGACGTTGATGCTCAATGATGTGAATCCAAAAATGTTGTATGATTATCATGAAAATCGGTATGTTAATCATCTATTACTCCATGCTACAAGCTGTAATGTAGGTTTAGTAGTCATAATTAAGGGTATCGTAGTTAGTTATTTTACAATTTAGAATCTTGTATTGCAATCTGAGCTTTTGATGCAAGACGCAACTCCATTCTCTTTCCCTTGTGTTGTTAAATTGATTGTCGATTCTATGTAAATTATGTATGAAGGAGAAGAATTAAAAGATTGAAGATCTCATAATAATAGTGTTGGGTTTTGGTGAATCCGACCCACCGCGGAAGGAAACCCGAGCCAAGATCACACTCACAATAATTATAACCATAAAGCATAATAAACTTAAACAACAAGATTAAGAAAGAGATTAATACCTTTAGCGCGTGCTTCGCTCACTAATTGAGCTCTTACTTCAAAAGCTCTTAGCCCCGCTCACACGAGGACCTCCAACGAAGTCCACCCGCAACCCGAGCACTGAAAACGGTCTATTTCTTAGGAGTTAGCTAAGCCCGACCTAAACCCGAGTAATTAATTGTGTTCAAAGGTTTTCACAATGGTGATGCCTTTTTCAACACTTACTCAAGTGCTTTTCCCAATACCTCAAGTTAGGTATTTATAGAGAAATGCAAGAGTGAGAAAAACTCACCCATCAATGTGGGAGATTTGATTTTTCCATTTTATTTTAAATCAAATATAAAATTAATAATCAAGCTACTAGTAAATCAACAAGTGGCATGCTCACAAGAAAGGTTAGGTGAGGACTATTTGGAGAAAGATAGGACCAAAATTGCTCTCCACTCCTCTCCCATAGCCGGCCAACAAACCACCCTCAACCCAATTGATTTGCGCCACGTGGCACCCCACCTCTTGGGCACCAAGACACCCAAGGTGGGCTGCTAAGCGCTGCTTTCCTCCTTCAGCCTAACAGGCCACGCACCAGGTGTGCGGGTTGCTATGGCCGAAGCTTACTGCTAGCAAGCCACGCACCTTGTGCGGGCTGCTAGCTGCAGCATGCTAGCACGCCACGCACTAGGTGCTGGCTGTTAGCTGTAGCTTGCTAGCAAGCTTCGCACATGGTGCGGGCTGCTAGCTTCAGCTTGCTGGCATGCCACGCACCTTGTGTGGGATGCCAGCCTCGGCCAGCTGCTAGCATGCCACGCACATGGTGAGGGCTGTTAGCTGGCTATGCTAGCCACCTTGCTAGGCCATATGCCTCTAGTACTCGGGCATTCCGATGCTAGGGGTATTTTAGTAATTTTGTTGATTTATTAGTAATTTTCTAATCTCATCTTTTATTATTTTCGACTCGACTTTCGACGCTCGGTTTCGACGCTCCAAGCTCAAATTTCCGACTTCTAATATTAATTACTCGGTTGACTCATTAATTCCTTCCGAATTAACTCGTCGCTTCGGTTCGATATTTGGTTGGGTGTGACTCGAAGGGTTCAGTCAAGATTAAGCTGTAATATTAATTATACATTAATAATACTGATCGGAAGCGGCCTCCACCCAGGTATTCCGATCACTTGACCTCACTGAATAATTAGCTTTCTAATAATTCCGAACCCTCTATCGGAATAATACACTTGTTCGAAGGACACCATTTCTTTCAATCTCCCACTTGTCCTTTCGGACAAGTGCGCTTTTAGTGTATAGCCTTTTTTCTATGTCACTTAATGTCTCTTCATGAACTATAAGGTAAGATTTATTCGTCATCCTTATTATGTCCAGAAGTGTTTCTCGATCCCGAATCCGACTGTCAATAAACAGATGATTTCTAAAATCCATCCGAGCGCGACCATGCATTTTTACTGTCTCGCTCTTCGAGAGGCCTTGTAAACAACAAAGGCATCTTCCCTATTTTTAGTAGGGGGACATTCCCATTCTTGTAATGTAGCTTCTCTTACTGAGAGGACCTAGCTGCCCGAGTGTTGCCATTATAATCCCCTGTTACGGTAAACGTTTGACAACATCAAAGCGGACTTGTACTCAACCAAGAGAACTCACAATACTCATGGTCGAGGAAATAGGTTCCGATAGCCATAATGAGAAGTATACTTATGACGATTTTTAATCTCTTAAAGTATTCTCATAGGTCGATCAAGTATGGCTCTAAACCAATACCTATGCAAATGATTTATGACAATCATGTCCTTGTAGCACAAGAAACGGTGCTATAAATCAAACTACATACTAATCTCAAGTGGTCATTAACCGTCCATCCTTTAAATGACCTTGATTAGGGATAATTCTCGATTATAATGTTCAATGTTCACTTAATAGGTGTTTCCTTACCAAGACTGGTCTTGATACCTTATTTTGAATATTGTCATAATTAAATGGACTCATTATTTAATCCTAAACCATAATTAAATAGAAAACGGAGTGATAAAATATTGCATGAAATTTAAATTACTCCAAAACTTGAATGGTTTTCTTAGTGTCTTACATTAAATTTTCAAAAATTAACTAAAACACTAAACAGGGAAATCAAAGCCAGTCTCCAACGTGTCGGATTCCCATTGCCTCAACGTACTTGTTGTGCTTTACTTGAAGCAAAGGTTTAGTAAGTGGATCGGCTACATTGTCATCCGTTCTAACTTTGAAAATTCTGATTTCACCTTCTGATTTCCATTCTAAAATCATGAGAAAACGCCGCTTGACATGTTTGACCTTCTGATGTTCCCTTGGCTCTCTGGCCTAAGCAATAGCTCCATTGTTGTCACAATAGAGGGCTATTGGACCCTTGATTAAAGGTACAACATCAAGTTCACCAACGAACTTACGAATCCAAACAGCCTCCTTAGCCGCTTCAGCAGCTGCCAAGTATTCGGCTTCAGTTGTAGAATCTTCAGTTGTGCTCTGCTTGGCACTCTTCCACCTAAATGCTCCTCCATTTAGACAGAACACATATCCAGATTGCAATTAGAAATCGTCTCTGTCTTTCTGGAAGCTCGCGTCGGTATAACCTTCAACAATTAATTCCTCTTAACCACCATACACCAGGAATTTATACTTGTTCCTTTTTAGGTACTTTAGGATATTCTTGGTCGCAGTCCAATGGGCCTCTCCTGGGTCTGATTGGTAACGGCTCGTAGCACTCAAGGCATACAATACATCGGGCCTAGTACATATCATGGCATACATGATCGATCCAATTAGCGAAGCATATGGAATCTGATTCATCCTTTCCCGCTCATCAGGTGTCTGTGGACACTACTTCTTGCTTAGGGCTATGCCATGTGACATGGGTAGGTGACCTCTCTTGACCTCCTCCATGTCGAATCGAGCCAGTACCTTATCAATATAAGTATTTTGGCTCAATCCAATCATCCTTTTCGATCTATCCCTATAGATCTTGATGCCTATGTATTGAGCCTCTCCCAAGTCTTTCATTGAAAAACACTTTTCGAGCCAGGCCTTTACAGACTCTGACAATGGAATGATGTTTCCAATGAGCAATATGTCATCGACGTATATGACTAGGAAGGCGATGTCACTCCCATTGACCTTCTTGTAAACACAAGATTCATCTGGATTCTTGATAAAACCAAACTTACTGATGGCTTCATCGAATCGTAGATTCGAACTCCTGCTAGCTTGCTTAACCCATAAATGGACTTTTTAAGCTTACAAACTTTCCCAGCATTGTTTTGGTCGAAAAAACCTTCAGGCTGTGTCATTTACACAGTTTCTTCCAAAATACCATTGAGGAAGGCGGTTTTGACGTCCATCTTCCATATTTCATAATTGTAATATGTAGCAATCGCTAGGAGGATCCGAACGGATTTAAGCATTGCGACTGGACAAAAGGTTTCATCGTAATCAATACCATGAACTTGCCTGTAACCTTTTTCTACCAATCTAGCTTTGTAAATGAATACATTTCCATCTTTGTCGGTTTTCAACTTGAAAATCCACTTACATCCGATAGGTGTGTAACCTTCGGGTAAGTCAACTAAGTCTCAGACTTGATTTTCAAACATGGAATCCATTTAAAATCTCATGGCCTCTTGCCATTTAGCAGAGTCGGTGCTTGCCATCGCTTGCTTGTAGGTTACCGGTTCATCTCCATCCATAATTAGGATGTCCTGATTCTCGGTTAATACTATACCAAGAAATCTATCAGGTTGAGATATCGGCCTCTGAGACCTATGTAGGGTAACGGACTGAGCATTTGCATTGTTGGTTTGACTTTGCACATTTTGACCATTTTGACCAGCGTCAATAGATGTTATTTGAGCACTTTGACTGTCAATTTGATTTTGTTGCTCGTCCTCTCGAACTTCATCGAGCTCAATTTTCCTCCCACTTGTCATTTTAGAAAGGTGCTCCTTCTCCAAAAAGACACCATCGCGAGCAACAAACACTGTGTTCTCGGATTTATTGTAGAAGTAATACCCTTTGGTTTCTTTTGGGTAACCCACAAAGTAAACCTTATCAGATTTGGGATGAATTTTGTCAGAAATCAATTTCTTGACTTATGCTTCGCATCCCCATATCTTTAGAAAAGACAACCGAGGAGGTTTCTTCGTCCATAACTCGTATGGAATCTTTTCTACAACTTTTGATGGAGCACGGTTCAGTGTTAGTGCCGCAGTTAGAAGTGCGTGTCCCCAGAAAGAGATAGGAAGATCACCAAGACCCATTGTAGATCGTATCATGTCTAACAAGGTTCGATTTCTCCTGTCGGATACTCCGTTACATTGTGGAGTTCCTGGAGGTGTCAATTCTGAAAGTATACCCTTTTCTTTCAGATGGTCATCGAATTCTTGGCTCAAGTATTCACCACCTCGATCCGATCGAAGGGCTTTAATTTTCTTGCCAAGCTGGTTTTCAACTTCACTCAGAAATTCTTTGAAACTTTTCAAACGATTCAGATTTGTACGACATAAGGTAGACATAACCATATCTACTATAGTCTTCTGTGAAGGTGATAAAATATCAATGTTCGTTCCTTGTGGCAGAGCTCATTGGTCCACACACATCAGTGTGTATTAGACCCAATAAGTCTCCCGCCCTTTCTCCCAGCTTGGAGAATGGCTGTTTAATCATCTTGCCTAATAAACATCCTTCGCAATTCTCAAACGATTGCAAATCGAAAGAGTCAAGAACACCTTCTTGTAGAATTTTATTGATGCGTTTGATGTTAATGTGGTGAAGACAACAATGCCACAAGTACGTTTGATTTGACTCCATGGTCTTAGCGGTATTATTCACATTATAAACTTGTTTGTCTAAAGAAAGCACATAAAGGCCATTTTCAGAATGTGCAATACCATATAAAACATTATCGAGATAAAACGAACATTCATTGTTTTTTACTCGAAATTCAAAACCCTTGGCGTCCAACACCAAAATTGAAATAATGTTTTTGGTAATGTTGGGAACATAAAAACAGTTTTCAAGTTCCTAAACAAGCCCAGAGGGCAAAGACAAACTGAGAGTTCCTACAGATACATCTGCAATTCTGGCTCCATTGCCGACCCGGAGTTTTACCTCTCCCTTCGCTAGCTTCATAATTTTCCTTAGTCCCTGAGAATTGGAATAAAGGTGTGAGCCACATCCGGTATCTAATACCCATGATGTTGAGCTAGTGAAATTTAAGTCTATAACGAATATACCTGATCTAGAAGCAACGGTTCCGTTCTTCTTATCTTTCTTGAACTTGAGGCAATCACTCTTCTAATGTCCCTTCTTCTTACAATATAAGCATTCGGAATCAGATTTAGATGACGTTACCTTCTTCTCCTTGTTATCCTTTGTAGCTTTAGACTTTGGCGGAAAGGTCTTGTTCTTACCCTTCCCCTTAAAGCCTTTATTCTTCTTGCCTGAGAATTTGAACGGCTTTCCCTTTTTAATCATGAGCATGTCATGCTTCCCCTCATCCTTGAGCGTTTGCTCGGCTTGCTTTAATATACCATGAAGCTCGGTGAGGGTTTTTTCCATGCTGTGCATGTTATAGTTCATCTTGAACTGATCATAACCTTTGTGCAGAGAGTGTAGAATGATGTCAATTGCCATCTCGGTTGAATACCCCGCATCAAGCCTTTCCATGTTCTCAAACAATCCTATCATTTTGAGTACATGTGGGCTGACTGGCTGTCCTTTCTTGAGGTTGCTCTCAAGGATCTGCCTGTGGGTTTCAAACCTCACAGTTCGAGCTTGCTCTTGGAACATATTCTGCAGCTAAAAAATGATCTCAAAAGTTGTCTCCTTCTCAAAGAAAGTCTTTTGAAGCTTGGGAGACATTGTGGCCAACATGATGCATTTGACATCCCGATTGGCACTCTGCCATTGGTTTAGGGCAGCCTGAGTCACCTCCTCATTGGGAGTCTCGGGCATTTCCTCATCAAGGACATATTCCTTTTGCTCTTGCATGAGAACTATATGCAAGTTCCTTTGCCAATCAAGAAAATTTGGCCCACTCAACTTCTCCTTATCGAGAATTGAGCGTAACGAGAATTAATTGTTTGAGTTATTTGAAGACATGATTCTACAATTGAAAGAATTTGAAATGAAAAACCATTCATAATACTTAAATAAGATTGAAATCACGCATTTTAATCAAACTTATTTAAACGTCTTATTCACATATTAAAATTGTCCCCGTTTTGGTGAGAATAAGTCGATTCCAAGATCCAAAGAAACAAAGAGTGGTTAAGCATGCTTTGGCTTGTCTTAACACTCAATCTCCTAAGGTAAGCAACGCTTTGCTAATGGCTCCAAGACACTCTTGGTTGGATAAATCGTCGCATCTAATTCTCTCTCAACAACTTATCCACTTTGCCACGACATGTTAGGACTCCATCACTCATCATATCGTTGAGTATAACCAAAACCAACTTGCTTACCCGGTATGCCTTACGTATCCTAGGGAGTAATAGTGATGCCTCGCTTTGGCGTAGCCCATTACTACTCTCAATAGGTCGATAAGTGTTGTTTTGGAATGGCAATTCACTCAATATTTTAGGGACCTAGCCTTTCTATGTTGGTAAGTGAACTTAATTAATCATCACAACATTCGAAATCCTAAACATGCATCTAACATATAATTCATATATAAATATTCATAAATATATATCGAAAACATAAATAAAGATGTATTTGGAAACTAACATGACCCCTTGAATCTTCAAGTCTTCAACGGACGGCTTTTGCAACTTCATGGCTTCGTCTTTCAAGATCCTCCGTCTCCAAGACACGACAATAATTATGCAAATACTAGTATCTACGATTAGGACTAATCTAAATATTAATGTACAAAAATACTCAACGGTTCGCAGACCGTATTTAGATTTACAAAAATACATCACGGATCGCAGTCCGTATTTTCTATCCTAATCAGGCCCCACTAGTTCCATTTTATTAAACCTGTGAGAGAATATACATTCCATTCATCCATTCTATATTTGTGAATGGCCCATGCATTTTACAACGATAAAACAAGTAACAATGCATAAAACGCGCGCAAACTAGTAACTAACTTAGGTCGTTAATCCAATTAACATACCTAATTAAAACTAGTCAAAGTTGTTTAATTGATTATGTAATTTAGTGCAATTAATAATTGAAGCTCCCACTAAATTCCGCATCAATCTTAATTAATCCAATTAATTAAGCCGGTAAACCCAAATATTTGCCAAAATTAAATTTTGCAAACGCCGCTAAAAAATCGAGGCCTAGCCTCCAACATTTATTAAAATAATTAAAACCAAGTTAAATTAATAAAATAATTAAAACGGCAAAATAAGTAAACATGAAGCCAAACGCATTCAAGTGGCTCACGCACAAAGTACGTGCCCTATGCAAGCCAAGGTTATCTAGCAACCTCAGACTGTACGACTTGGTGCATATGCCTCCACCACCCCACGTAGCACTAGCTAGGCCGAGCATAGTAGCGTTTGCTACGGGTTACCTGATGCTAGGCACACGCACTAAGGATGCTTGCCCCTTCGCACCAAGCAACGCACACACACACCTAGCTCAATGCATGCACCGACCACGGCCAGCCACATGGCTGCATGCATGGTGCGCGCGCGCATCACCTAGCTGTTGTCGCTTCATGCTGCTGCCATGGTGCGCCAGGTGCCGGCACAAGCAGCAGCCACGTAGATCAGCCGCACCAAGCTTGGGCAGCCCACTTGGCAACCACATATGGGCTGTTATGCAGCCCGGCTAGCCAAGTGAGGTTCTTTCCTCGGCTTGCGTACCATGGCCTCGGGTTTCCAACCCGATGTTTGCGTGACATGTAATTAATTTTAAATTAATTTTAGAACTAACTTAATGAGCAAAAAACAAATGAAAAATTAAACAAGTCCAACTTAAATTAAAAATTCATTAAGGTGCATGTAACCAAAATTATTTTCAAGAACCATTCTTTAATAAAATTGGTTTAACTTGGTGCATTAAAAAAAATTAAGGTCAATAACTCACTATTAATTTAAATTAATCATGAGATTTTGACAAAATAAAAGGGAGTTGGATATATGAACACAAAGTTCAATTTAAAGATTCCAACTTTAACACTTGTGAATCCTTGAAAAATTATATCTTCCAATATGAAGATAAATTAAATTTCTATCACAAGATTCAAAGTTTATGATTCCAATCAACTTAATACATGATTAAATCAAAAGTTCAACCAAAAATTCATGGAATTTAGTAACTCAAAGATTCAATCACTTAAAACAATTAAATATTGAATCTTTAGTACATGGAAGCAACAAAGAACAAATTTTTCACACTTAATGCAATGAATTTGCAATTATGTGAAAAATAAAACCAAACTTTCAAGCACCAATTACTACCAAGTAACCATGCTTAAAGAGGTTTAAAATTGCATATAAATTAAGGAAAGAACCAAATACTTAACCACCATAAATATGCTATAAAGATTCAAGGTTAGAAAGACTTAAAATTTTTGGTCAAAACAAAAAATCCCTTGAAAAAGGCATTTCTAGTCATTTTTTGGCTAAAAACATAGTTCTAAAAGGGATAAACCATTACCAGAACGCCTTTTCCACCCAAAATTCACTATTTTCGGCGAAAATCTGGGTTCGGGGCAGAAATCAGCTATTATACGGGCTTAAAATAATAAAATCGAGCTACTAATCTAATTAGCAACTTAAAACCAGAAAAATTAAGCCATAAAAACACCTTGAAAAATATGATTATAAAAATAAATGAGCAAGACTCCGATGCCGGTGTTGGGTTTCAGTGAGTTCGACCCACCGCGGAAGGAAACCCGAGCCAAGATCACAGTCACAATAATTATAACCATAAAGCATAATTAACTTAAAAAACAAGATTAAGAAAGAGATTAATACCTTTGGCGCGTGCTTCACTCACTAATTGAGCTCTTACTTCGAAAGCTCTTAGCCCCGCTCACACGAGGACCTCCAATGAAGTTTTCCCGCAACCCGAGCACCGAAAATGGTCTATTGCTTAGGAGTTAGCTAAGCCTGACCTAAACCCGAGTAATTAATTGTGTTAAAAGGTTTTCACAATGGTGATGCCTTTTTCAACACTTACTCAAGTGATTTTTCCAATACCCCAAGTTGGGTATTTATAGGGAAATACAAGAGTGAGAAAAGCTCATCCATCAATATGGGAGATTTGATTTTTCCATTTTATTTTAAATCAAAAATAAAATTAATAATCAAGCTACTAATAAATCAGCAAATGCCATGCTCACAAGAGAGGTTAGGTGAGGACTATTTGGAGAAAGGGGGGACCAAACTTGCTCTCCACTCCTCTCCCATAGCCGGCCAACACACCACCTTCAACCCAATTGCTTTGTGCCACGTGGTACCCCACCTCTTGGGCACCAAGGCACCCAAGGTGGGCTGCCAAACGCTGCTTTGCTCCTTTGGCCCAACAGGCCACGCACCCACGCACCTTGTACGGGCTGCTAGCTACAGCATGCTAGCACGCCACGCACTAGGTGCTGACAGCTAACCATAGCTTGCTAGCAAGTCTCGCACATGGTGCGGGCTGCTAGCTTCGGCTTGCTGGCATGCCACGCACCTTGTGCGGGCTGCCAGCCTCGGCCAGCTGCTAGCATGCCACGCACATGGTGCGGGCTACTAGCTGGCCATGCTAGCCAAGGTGCGCTAGAACACATTTTTAGCCACCTTGCTAGGCCATATGCCCCTAGCACTCGGGCATTCCGATGCTCGGTTTCAATGCTCCAAGCTTGAATTTCCGACATCTTAATATTAATTACTCGGTTGACTCATTAATTCCTTCAGAATTAATTTGTCGCTTCGGTTCGATAGCTTCTTGGGTGTGACCCGAAGGGTTCAATCAAGATTAAGCTGTAATATTAATTATACATTAATATTATTGATCGGAAGCGACCTCCACCCAGGCATTCCAATCACTTGACCTTACTGAATAATTAGCTTTATAATAATTTCGAACCCTCTATCGGAATAATACACTTGTTCGAAGGACACCATTCCTTTCAAATAGTTGCAACGTGGTCTAGTGTCCATTGTCTTAGAAGAAAACATGCCATTACCAACACAAGATATTATTAATGTAGAAATTTAGGTACTCTAAGCGGAATTTCATGAGTCACATTAATACGCACCTAAAACATGATCGCATGCATAACACACAAGAATCACATTATTGTACCTTTGAAGTGTGATTTTCACACCGTGATCGATTGACAATCAGGGAGAGAATAGAGCCCCAAATGTTGCCCCTCTAATTAGTCAATAGGATTCGAATAAGCCGTCCATTAATGCTATATATTTGTCAGATGAAGGGGAAACACCACGATAACCACCTTTGTGGACAACCGAACATCACCACAAACCACCACCACTGTGCACACACCATCGGCGCACACCAAGAGGGGCGCACGAGGGTGAGAGAGACTTTAAGAGGGGTTGGCTTGTGTTTTCTAATTAGGGTTTGATCTAATGATCATTGAATGTTATGTTCAACCCTAGGCACCTAGTCTATTTATAATCATATTATAATTAGACTCAGAAGCAAAGCCCAAACGCTCTAAACCTACCCATATGATCGGCCACCTAGAGGGATGAGGCCCAACATGGCCTCTTCCTCTAGCTTACGCTCAATCTACGCAAATTCTTAGCTATAAACTTGTGTACCTAAGCTAGTTGCACTGCTTCACCCATATATGAACATATAGTAATTCAAAAATTATAGACACCTGATTGTGTCTCCCTAGAAAACCAAACCCATTGATGAATATCTTTCACGTCATTGATTGTCAAACGAAGTGAAAGTGTGAAAAGTCTTGTGATACAGTTGTTTTAATAAAAATACTTCCTTTCTGTTTTCGAAAATGTACTCTATTTAGGAAAACGTCCAGTCCAATTTAGTTTGGTCCATGATAAGGGTCTAATAATGGAGTAGTTGGATTGGGCTCGAAAAGAGATTTTTCAATGATATATTATGAGCCCAATTCCGATGAATAATGAGGAATTTATGGCCAAAATACTAAATTGGGCCTGAAATGGTTTTATGTGGCCCAATGATCAAGTGGAGGGCCCATTAATTATTATTCCTAAAATTATTAGGATTGATTTTAATCTTCTAGAATAATTTAGAAGTTTATTTTAAATTCTAGTGGAATTAGGATTAATAATTATATTTTTAGAAAATAAAGAATTTTTATTTGGAATAAAACTAGTGTTTTTAAAAGAATTAAATCTGATTTAAAAGATAAGTACGGACGTTAATTAGTCTAATTTAATTAGATTAAGGAATCTGTACGGATTTTAGAAAACGTGTGAACTATCGCGAAACAACAAAGTTGTCGCGCCGCAACAAGGCTATCGCGCGGCGACAGAAGCAGTTTTACTCCGATTCGAATTCTGATTCTTTTCTGATCGTGTCGGGACCTTTTTCTCTATAAATAGGGTCGTATTTCCCCATTTTCAAAATCAACAAGCTTGATCATCAAGCTTCATCAACAATCATCTAATTCTATTCTCTTCTCTCTCTTAAACAATAGCTTATTCTTTCTCTCTCTTTTCTAGCCTTGTCTTTTTAAACACAATACCGCATTCACGAGTTCTAGACACACCTAGCGAATCTCGAAGTTGCCTTCGCCTTAGACATGAAAGGTTGATAATTTCTGAGGGTTTGGTCCCAAATCCCTATTTCAATTATTTAAATTAATTGTTTGATTTAATATTTTCCTTAAAGTTACTAACGTGGTGTATTGTTTTGATAGAAAGAGGTACGAGGCAACAAAATAAGTTGTTTTATTGCTTTATATCTTTTGAAAACATGCTTAGATTATTTTAATTCCTAGCATCATGTTAGGATGTTTTATTGCTTTCTAGTATCATGTTTAGGTTGCTTCCTATTTTCTTCTATCATGATACTACCATGTTAGGGCTAAAGCTTTGATCTTTAATGCTTAGTGACATGGTAGGATTTGTTATTAATCATATTAGTATCATGCCTAGGATCTTGCTAATATTATTATGCTTTGAGATTGAATATTATTATTATGATGATTGTTGTGTCTATAATCAATATTGTTGTCTTGCTTGATATATTATTGTTATTGCTTGATCACGTCCTCTCTTGCAGGTTTAAAGGGAATTTGTACTTGTAATAACGCTTAATAAGATAATTAATAATATTGTTTAGGCTAATATGATTTTAATTCAAGTGATCACCAATAATAGTTTTGTTTGTGCATTAATATTCAACCAACATAGATTAAACAGGTTTAGGGTTAACCTATTGATTGTATGTTAGTCAGAAAGTGCACATGAATATGAGAAGAATAAAGTAGAGGCCTATTTTTAGGGCAGGTTAAATCTTTTTTAGGTTGGATTTGTACCTTCATCCCCGAATATCCAGTCACGGTTCCAGACCACTATGGAGTTGGCGATCTCATGGATCGTGAAGGGGTGTAACCTTCACCCTGTGAACGGTTTACAAGTTCCTAAAACTTATTGGCGACTCTTTGGACGCCACCATGCTTAAGTGTATGATCACAGTGGGGTTCAAGTTTGGGATGCTTGAAATATTCCCTACAAAAATGAACATATATTTTTTTCCCTCTTTATATCTTAACTCTCTCTTGTCTTCTTTCTTGTCTCTATTAATTTTCTCTCTCCTCTGTTTTCTACTCAATCTGAAAATTTCTTTCTCCTCTTTTTCCCCCTTTTTTAAAAAGTTAATTTTCTTTTTTACCTCTCTTTCTTTCAATCTTTATAATCCTTTGTCCTTCCAATTTTGATATTCTCCAATTCTTCACCATTGTAGTATTCTACATCATAATCATCATCATCTTCTTCGTCACGATCGTGAAATTTGAGGTAATTTTGAGTTTTTTTTATTTTTTTAATTATTATAAATTTGTGAACGTTGAAAATTTGTTAATTTTATCAATTTTGCATTTGTGATTCATAATCTATTACTTCGTATGTTATAGATCGATAATTATTGTCTCTATGATGAACCAAGATTATACTTACGGTGGATATTCAAATATTTTGAGTTAAAATAATTACAATTGAATTTGTGTTCTGTAAATAAAAAAATAGGAACATACAGTACTTTAAAATTGAATATTTTGTACAAAATGAACATTAGTATATAAAAAATGAACATTAGTATACAAAATGAACATTAGTATATAAAAAATGAGCATAATTTAACGATATATTTTATCTTTATTTTTTGTTAATTATTATATACAATGAATTTAAACCTATATGAATATATGAAAATAAATCATGTTCATTTTTAATATACTAAATGTTCATAATTTTATTAAATGTATTCATTTGTTTACGTGTTTATTTTTTTGTATTAAATATACATTTTATATAATGTGTTCATATATTTTTCTGAAATGTTCATTTTATTAGATATGATTTTGATATTCTATGATTGTATGATAAATGTTCCTTTTTACTATACTAAATGTGTTTTTTTTTTTTTTTGACATGTTCACTTTTTATTACTCTCTCCGTCCCTTAATACAAAACCTCTTTTGGTTTTTGTGGGGGAATTAAGAAAGATGAAAATTCTTTAAAACTAATGATTAAAAGTGCATATGTGCATGTGGGGTTAGAGAGAGATAGAGAGAAAAAAAAGTAGTTGGGAATAATTGAAGAGATAGAGAGAGAAAGTGTTGGGAATTAATGTTAAAAGTACAAAAAAGTAATGGAATAAAGATGACAACTCATCAAAAAGAGGGTAATAATGTCAAAAAATACAACCTTTAAATAGAAAGAGGCATTGTATTTTGGTTTACCTCAAAATGAAATGAGACTTTGTACTAAGGGATGGAGGGAGTACTAAAAATTTATGTTTTACGTGTTCATTTTTTTTTATTGTTAAATGATCATTTTATTTTTACTTGTTCACTTTTTTTTTTACTAAATGTTCATTTTTAAGGCCATGATCCATCAATTTTATGATTACTAGGTTAGGTCCCGTGCCATACATGGTGATCTAAAGTTATACGAAGTATATAGTTATAGTTTATTAATTGATAAGTAATAGAATCACAATTAGTCGAGGAATAATAAAATTATGTGATATGTTGAATTTTTTGGTGTTGTAAAACATGTCACGAAATTATTTTAAGAATATGATTTAATTTTTGATTATTTATAATTGTCTAAATTTTTTAAGAAAGATTTGTGAAATCTTTTGATTTTAAATATATAATTACAATATATATATATATATATATATAGGACCAGGTTATAATGAGAACCAATTGTAAAATAGGAACTAAGAACTAATCAAGACCGTTAGATCAGAGACAAGAGGCGCGTGATCTAACAGCCCAAATTAAATCAGACAAATTAAATGAGCACGCAAATTAAGGCGCCATTTTCTCTCTCCTCTCTCTCTCTCTACTCTCGCTCTCTTCTTCGCCATTTTCAATTGCTCAAAAGCTTCGAAAACCGCCATAACCGTCTATTCAACTACTCAATTTCGCTATATAATCACAATTTTAACTTCTACTGTTTACATATTTCATTTTCGGAACAAAAATTTTCGAAAATTGGCAAAAATTGGCGAATATTAGGTATTATATCAAAACTTCGAAGTTCATACTTTTTTGTCTATTTTTGTTGAAATTTTTTTTACTTATATTTATGTTTTTTGCTTGATTATGTTAAATTTGAAGTAGCAAAAGTTGAATCAGAGTACCTGAAGTTCAATTTTGGTGTTTTTAAGTTCGATTTCTTCATAATTAGGTATTTTTACAATTTTGGTTAATTTATGAGTAATTGTTGATAATAGTTAAAAGAAATCAAATAAAAGTTGATAAAAAATAATTTAAAATCAAAAAAAAATTGTTGGCAAATGGTGATGACTGACTGAGATGCTCCTGGAGTTGACTTTGCTTGCTTGGGGCACAAATGGTTGTGAACCGGTTGAGGCAGGCGGAAAATGAGCGTAGCTTGTGTTCACACACGGACGACAAGCTCTCTCTCTCTAGAATTGGTGATTTTCTCTCTCTAGAAGGTTTTGGAAACGTCCAAAATGAGGGGGTAAATCGTGTATTTATAGAGAGGTAAAAAACAGGGGCATCCTGGTAAATTCCCCGAAATGTGAAAGGTTAAACTTTCACAGTAAAAAAAAAAAGAAAAACAAAAAAAAACTTTATTACTATTTCCTATGGCTGAGTGACATGTGTCACAGATGCCACGTGGCGCGTCATGTCACATCTGTGAGGGGCAAATGTTTTGGGTAATTTTACCCATGCCACGTGGGCCAATCATGTCCTGACAATCCTTCTTCTTCCAAAACCACCCATTCCAATAACGTTGGCATCTTCAATTTGAATGAAGTCCTTTCCATGAACAATCAAGGGCAAAAGAAACCATTTAGGAGAAACTTTACTCCTATCGGCATGAGCTATGACATAGCCTTTGACCGCCTACATGAAAAAGGACACATGACTCCTATTGGACCAATGGGAGATCCATCAGTCGAAAGAAGGACAACTAGTTGGAACTCAAATGCACACTGTAAGTATCACCAAGGTAGGGACCATGCTACTGAAAGTTGTTGGAAGTTGATAAAAGCCATTCAAGACTTGATCGACAACAACAAACTTTCATTGCCTCCTGCTAGCAAATAGCCGAGCATCAATAATGCCCCACTTTCGGATTCCATAGCAATTTCTGATGAAGAGGATCACGTCGATCCATCACTCCGCATCAAGCCAATAGAAAAGACTCATGCTGACGAAAAAGAGGAGGAAACCTTTTTCGATGCCACGAGTGATTTTCAGGAAGAAATTAGTCGCCAACCAAAGAGGGCCCCTCTAGAAAGGAAGTATGCATCCTCATAAATATGTTAGAAGAGCTAACGAAGCTAATCAGAGAATTCTGTAAGCAAATAGAGGAGGTCGAAAGGAAAAGTGGCGTTGAAAAGATGATGAGTGTTTCTCCCTCAAAGCCCTCCGAAAGGAAGCCATTTATCTTCAACGTGGTTACACCCCCCAAAAAGAGTGACAAAGCTTACACACCTATTGATGTCTCTTACAAAAGAATGTTCCAAATGCTCTTCGAGTTGGGAAAGGTTACACCCCTCAAAAAGAGTGAAAAAGCTTACAACCCCTTAAAAGAGTGACAAAGCATCAATGGATTTTGGGATAGTGATGATGAGGATGTCTACCTTAAATACATGGAAGAACCTCCACTCACCACAATCTATCCAGTTGATGACATTTTGGATGAAGAGGATTCTCCCATCGATGTCCTCACAAGATCCGGAAGATTGTAACCTCTAGTCACAAATGTACCTATCCCTACCACTCAATAAATTCTAGTACCATCATTGAAGACAATGATGTTGTCAAGAAACTTAAGAAAACTAAAGTTGAGATAAATGTATGGAAATTAGTAGCCACATCCTTGAGCATAGGCTCGCAGTAATGGACGCTTTAGCTAAAATAGGGATAGATTTAAAGACTACTCCATAGGGATTAACCAACTTCCTCACAAGTTATCTTCCCAGTCCAATCAACTTGATCACCTTTTTCGACAAGATTTACCTCCTGAAGGTGATAAGCACAGCAAAGCCTTGAATCTTGCAGTAATTTGCAAAACAATGAATGTGCCAATGACTCTTATAGATAATGGGTCAGCAATCAATGTTTGCCCACTTCAAACTGCAAGGATGTTGAGGATAAAAGATGAAGAATTATCTCCATCTCCACAAGGAATAAGAGCCTATGACAACACTTGTCGTCAAGCTCTTGGAATCATCACCATGAACGTTACCGCGGGAGTCATTGAACATACTACTACTTTTCAAGTGGTAGACATCAAGGCTTCATTCAAGTTACTGTTGGGATGCCCTTGGCTTCATGACCTTAAGGTCGTCCCTTCATCCCTACATCAACAAGTTAAAGCTATAGTTGGAGGAGCGCCTGTCACAATCGATGCCTCCCCTATGAAAATCAAAGCAGTTGATAAACCAATTATAAATGTGGAGCACGATGAAAATGATGAAGATTTATTGGCCTTTATCGCCGAAGAGGTCTCTTTAATCAAGGAAGATTAAAAAGACCCCTCTCGACTACAACCCCTATTCAAATATTATAGTTAATGCTATTCTCAAAAGACAAGGACATTTTCCTGGAATGACTCTAGGAAAGAAGAAGGGAATAGCTAAACAAATGGAATTACCTGGTCTCCCTAAGTTAGACACTTTTGGACTTGGTTTTGAACCAACTCTAGAAGATCTTAAGCGAGCCTGTGAAAAGACTAATGCACGAAGAAGCGCTCGCACCCACAAAAAGGAAATCCCAATGGATCGTTATCCCCTCACTTTAAATGGACAATTCATAAAAGAGGGAGAAGACTATCCATGTTACGAATTCCCAGAACCACTTTTCAGTGATGGAATACGACAATCGGGATTCGAAATATTCTTGGATTGCAACTTTCTAGACGAGATTCCCGTTCCTGTGCACAAAGAACAAGCACCTCTGTGCTTTGACTTTAATGTCATGGGTCTCCTCTTTGGGTATGAGAAGAATAAACCCAAGCGCATCAATGACAACTCCGCGCTCATCCAAACAGTGCTACAAAGTGAGAATTTTAACCCCCTCCAAGCTTATCACTCCAGCGGAATGATTAGTTCAAGGGTGGAAAAACAACGTAAAAAAGACTACACTAAGTGGAAAGAAGATCTCTATCACTACAGGACAAGGACCTATGTTCGATGAGTCTGAGTCGTCTGAGTCTGAGTCTGAGTTCAAGTCTTCTGTCGTTAAGTCCTCTAAATCTCTTGTAGTTGCACCTCCCTCCATCTTACCTACTTTAGCACCTACTCCTAGAATAGTTAGTAGTCGAGTCCCAACAAACGTTTCTCTTTTCGATGTACTCCCTCCGTTTTTAAATACTTGCTCCATTTCTCCATGCGCGGATTTTTAGGAGAAATTGGAGAAAGTAATAAAATATGGAGGTAGTGGGGTTGGTGGAAGAATAAAAAATTGTTAAAAACCAAAAGTAGTGGAGAAAATTGAAGGAGAGAGAATATGGAATTAATATTGTTGGTCCACTTGGTGAGAGAAATTAATTAAATATTGTTAAAACTTTCCAAATAAGGAAATGGACCAAGTATTTAAAAACGGCCGGAAAAAGAAAGTGGAGCAAGTATTTAAAAACGGAGGGAGTAATGGTTTCCGAGTTTAAAAATATGTCTTCTTCTGCTTACTCCTCGTGTCATTCTCTTACCCAAGATAACGAGCATTGCTTTACTAACAATGAAAAATGACAAAGAAATAATTAAAGCAATGGTAGCACTTGAGAAAAAAACACCGATAATTGAAGAAACCAAAACTGCTAACATCTCAAAGGATCCGACTATTAAAAGATAAGTTAAAATTGGTTTAACTCTTAATCAAGAAGAAAGAACCGATTTAATTAATCTACTAAAAGAATTCATTGATGTTTCGCTTGGTCATATGGAGATATGCCAGGAATAAATAGAGAAATTGCTCAACACACTATACCACTAATTTCAGGAATGAAACCTATAAAACAAAAGTTACGTCAAATGAAACCCGACGTAGCCCTTAAGATAAAAGAAGAAGTTCAAAAACAAATAACAGCAAGTTTTAACAAGGTATACAAGTATCCAAAACGGGTCATTAACATGGTATAGGTTCCTAAGAAGGATGGTAAAGTAAGAATGTGTGTCGACTACAGAGATCTAAATAAGGCAACTTCAAAGGACGACTTCCCTTTACCACACATCGACATTTTAGTAGATAATACAGCCAATCATGCAGTTCTCTCGTTTATGTATGGGTAAGCGGGTTACAATCAAATTTCGGTTCGGGTGATTCCATTCGGGTTGAAAAACAGCCTTCATAACACCTTGGGGCACTTATTGTTACATGGTGATGCCATTCGGGTTGAAAAACGCGGGTGCCACTTACCAAAGAATAGCAACTGCCTTACTCCATGACATGATGCACAAAGAAGTTGAAGTATATGTGGACGATATGATCGTGAAATCAAAAGATCGCTCTGGACATTAAATAGCTTTGAGAAAATTCTTAGAGAGGTTGAGAAAATACAATATGAGGCTAAACTTAGCCAAATGCGCATTCGGGGTCACTTTAGGAAAACTCTAGGCTATGTCATTAGCTCTAAAGGGATAGAGATAGATCCAACCAAGATCAAGGCATTCATGTCAATGCCACTACCCAAGACCGAGAAACAAATTTGAGGATTCATTGGCCTGTTCCAATACATAAGTAGGTTCTTATCAAAGCTCACTACGATATGTGAACCAATATTCAAGAAGCTTAAGAAGAATGTGCCAATAATATGGGACGATGAATGCCAAAAAGTCGTTGATAAGATTAAAGCCTATTTCGCTACTCCTCTTATATTAGCACCAGCACTTCTAGGTATCCCTCTTCGCCTATATCTAACAGTCACTAAAGAAACAATGGGAGCAATGCTCGCACAAGAAGTAGAAGGCAAAGAAAATGCCATCTAATACTTAAGCAAGAAAATGCTTGAGTATGAAGTACGTTACACACCACTTAAAAAGTTGTGCCTCGCACTTGTGTAGCCCACAACTAAACTAAGACGCTAAATGCTCATTCACACAGTCTACATGGTATCCCGAATGGATCCCCTTAAGTACCTCTTTGAAAAATCCATGCTCAATGGACGCATATCTAGATGGATAGTGAACTTAGCTCAATTTGATGTGAGGTTCATGCCTCAAAAAGCCGTCAAAGGATCAGTGGTCTCCGATTTCTTAGCAAATTTCCCCATTGAAGATTCAACACTAATGCATGAGAATGACTTTCCAAACAAATACTTAATGGTTACAGAAGACGACACTTGGGCATAATACTTCGACGGAGCCTCAAACCAGATAGGATGTGGTGTAGGGGTCTTATTAGTTTCGCCTAAAGAAGAACATGTCCCAATTTCAATCAAGCTTGATTTTGACATTACCAACAATGCTGCGGAATATGAAGCATGTGTGGTAGACCTCGAAACGGCTTTGGCATTGGGATTAAAGAAACTTCGAATATTTGAAGATTCTTCCCTCATCATTAACCAAATCTCCAAAATATGGAAAGTAAGAAGTGAAAGTTTAGATCCTTCCAAAACCTGTCTAGAAAATCTTACTGATCAACTCAAGAAGGTAGAATATACTAACCTACCAAGAGAAGAAAATCGGTTTGCTGGCACCTTGTCAAGACTAGCCTCGATGGTTAGAATTCCCAAGGAAATTGAACAAATGCCTCTAACAATAGACACTACAAGAAAAGGGCCGTTTTGCGACGGAAATAATTCGTCGCAAAATGGCAAAATTCCGTCGCAAAGTGACTTTGCGACGGATTTCCGTCACAGGCATGGCGTCGCTCGAACTTTCGTAGCAAACAGTCCTTTTGTGACGGAATATCCGTCGCAAAACGAATTGCGACGGATTTTGCGACGGAAAGGTAGTTGTAGCTGAAAACAACATTTGCGACGAAAATTCCGTAGCAAGAGGAATCATTTTGCGACGGAATATTCCGTCACAAATTTTGCGACGGAATGTATTTCCGTCGCAAAATGGATTCTTTTGCGACGGAATAGTCCGTCACAAATTTTGCGACGGAATTTAATTCCGTCGCAAAATGAAGTTTTTTGCGACGGATTATTTTCCGTCGCAAAATACTCCATTTTGCGACGGAATTTCCGTCGCAAAGTTATTGTAATTTTAATTTTTTTTTTTTTTGTATTTTGTTTTTTTTTCCTGGAACCTGTATTCCTGCAATCCTGTTTAATTTTTTTGTATTTTGTTTTGTTTTCCTGGAACCTGTATTCATGCAATCCTGTTTAATAAAATACGTGCATTTAAAATAATTTCAGTCAAAAAGTCCACGCCCTAACATAATTCAAATATATACAACACGTAGCCGTAACTACCAAGTACGGTACATGATATAATTTTTAAAACTACAATGTCATCCATATACAAAAATCGAAAAATGACACCTAACTAAACACAAGCTGGCTGTCCTTGGCCTGCACCACCACCACCACCACCACCACCCGGGTCGTTACTGGGGTCTCGAATCTGAGGCTGAATCGTAGAACAAGTGAAAGGAGTGGTCAATCCTGTAAATCTACTGGCTAACTCCTCTAAGAACTCCTTGTTCTTCCTCTCGATTTCAGCCATCCGTTCTGCCACTCGAGCCTCCACTCGAGCATCGAGCTGTTCCGCCACACGGCTATCGATCTGGCTCTCAATTGCTTCCACCCTCTCATTCAACTCCTTGTGGAAGTTTTCCTGCATTTGAGTTATGACCGACGGTACGTATTGGCTGGAAGAACCCGATCCTCGTCCCCTAGATGTGCCGTAGTACAAGTCAGCACCAACACCAAGACCTCTAACACGACCCTTCTTATTACGACCACCAGCCGCCTCAAAGAAAATTTCATTTTCAGACAGTTGGGAACCCTGGGTTCTTGATTCCTCCTGTCTGTGTTGGTACGCCTCCTGTAACAAACAAAGGATATACAATGCAGAAATAAAAATAAAGAATGAGAACCAATAGTTTGAGGCTTGATATAGTTCATAAGTGGCAATATAGGTTCACTAGGTCCTAAAACTAGGAAAATTGGGTGAAAATGGGGCGTTTTTGGTTCTAACTTGTCTATTTCTCACATTTGTTATCTAATGAACCTATTTTTGACCTTAATACACCTAACTAACATAGTTACTTGAGTTTGAGGCTTGAAATTGTTTATAAGTGGCAATATAGGTTCACTAGGTCCTAAAACTAGAAAAAATGGGCGAAAATGGGGCGTTTTTGGTTCTAACTTGCCTATTTCTCACATTTGTTATCAAATGAGCTTATTTTTGACCATAATACACCTAAATAACATAGTTACTTGAGTTCGAGGCTTGAAATAGTTCATAAGTGGCAATATAGGTTCACTAGGTCCTAAAACTAGGAAAATTGGGTGAAAATGGGGCGTTTTTGGTTCTAACTTGCCTATTTCTCACATTTGTTATCTAATGAACCTATTTTTGACCTTAATACACCTAACTAACATAGTTACTTGAGTTTGAGGCTTGAAATTGTTTATAAGTGGCAATATAGGTTCACTAGGTCCTAAAACTAGAAAAAAATGGGCGAAAATGGGGCGTTTTTGGTTCTAACTTGCCTATTTCTCACATTTGTTATCAAATGAGCTTATTTTTGACCATAATACACCTACCTAACATAGTTACTTGAGTTCGAGGCTTGAAATAGTTCATAAGTGGCAATATAGGAAACAAGTGGCTTGAAAATGGGCGAAAACTAGTTATTACCGCAATTTCCTTCGCTCTTTTGTTCGCAGGAACCTTCCCTTTCCCGGGCACCTCCTTGAAGTGTGTATGCAAGAAGAGATCAGGTGCTGATGGAAGCTTCCCTTGATTCTTTGCCGCCTTGCAATGTGAACAAGTGAACAGTATTATTAGATACAAATGTAATTAAGCACATATAAATACGTACATTCAATTTTTTATACAACAACTTACCAGCTTTTTTGCATGTTGTACCGCAGAGATGGAACCTTGAAAATGGGTCGGTTCTATTTCATTATCCATAGAGCCAGATCGTCGGTTCAATCTGTTCTGTGCTGACCTCTTCTTGTAAACGTCATCCACTTGGGGAATATCCATCATCATCTTGTGGATGTCTTTTGAGATCCAGTCTGGCTTTAAACTAATCTAACATATATTTTAAACTAATCTAACATATATTTTAAACTAAACTAACATACATTATAAACTAACTAACATATATTTTAAACTAAAATAACATACATTATAAACTAATCTAACATATATTTTAAACTAAACTAACATACATTAAACTAATTCTAACATTGCAATATATCTTAAAAATTAAACTAATTCTAACATTGCAATATAAATTAAACTACACTACACTAAACACAAGTAATTAAATAATAAAATTTAGTTACAAATTAAATTAAAAAACATAATTAGAAAAAGTTAGGGTTTACATTAAAATTAAATTGAAAACAAAAACAAAGGGGGATAGTGGAATACTCACCGGGATTTGAGGGTGTTGTGGCGGAAATCCGGCTGCCGGAAGGAGGGTGGTGTGGTGGCTGCACACCGCCGGCGAACGGAGGGGCGTGAGTGGGCTTGAACGGAGGGGGTGGCGTGGGTGGGCGTGAGTGCGCGTGAGTGGGAGTGAACGGAGGGGGTGGGCGTTAGTAGGTGTGAGTGGCCGGATTCCGGTCGTTCCGGTGGCGACAGCGGCGGTGAAGTGGCCGGATTTTCTTTCTCTCTCTACGCTTTCCTCTATCTCTCTCTACGCTTTCCTCTTTCTGTTCTTCGTTTTCTTTTTCTCTCTCCTTCAGCGAAACTTCAGTTTTTTTTAAAAAAATTTCAAAACTTTTTGCGACGGAATTTCCGTCGCAGAATCCGTCGCAAAATGTTTTTTTATATATATTTTTTTTAATATTGTTTTGCGACGATTATTTCCGTCGCAAACAAACTTTTGCGAGGGAATAAATTCCGTCGCAAACTTTGCGACGGAATTTCCGTCGCAAAAGTTTGTTTCCGTCGCAAAGTTGCGACGGAATTTATTCCCTCGCAAATTAACCCTTTTTGCGACGGAATTGTAGTCCGTTGCAAGGTTTCCGTCGCAAAATGACCTATTTCTTGTAGTGAGAGAAAAGGCATAAACCGGCTTATGTCCTAGCCATTGAGGATGAAGAAGTAACCTAAGAAGAAAAATAAGAGAAACCTTGGTATACAGACATCCTCAATTATGTCACCAAAGCGGAATATCCACCTAATGCTGACAAGAGGGCGAAACGTGCTTTGAGACTTTTGGCGTCGCAATTCATTCTTATAAATGCTGAATTACATAAAAGAGTACCCAAGGGTAGAGCTCTCCTATACGTAGGCAAAAAGGAAGCTCAAAGAGCAATGAGGATAATTCACGAAGGAACGTGCTAAACACATATGAACAGATGCTAGTCCAAAAGATAATGCGCCAAGGATATTAATGGACTGCCATGAATAAAGATTTCCATCAATATGTGAAAAGATGTCCCAAGTGCCAAACATATGCCAACCTACAACATGTTCCTGAAAGGAATGGTGTCCTTCGAACAAGTGTATTATTGCGATAAGGGGTTCAGAATTATTAGAAAGCTAATTATTCAGTGAGGTCAAGTGATCGGAATGCCTGGGTGGAGGCCGCTTCCGATCAGTAATATTAATGTATAATTAATATTACAGCTTAATCTTGACTGAACCCTTCGGGTCACACCCAAGCAACTAACGAGCCAAAGCGACGAATTAATTTAGAAGTAATTAATGAGTCGACCGAGTAATTAATATTTAGACGTCGGAAATTCGAGCTTGGAGCGTCGGAATCAAATCTCAAATGTCGAGCCAAAATTTAAGATTTAGCGAGACGGGAAAATGCTTCAAGTAACAAGTAAAACCCCAGCCACGCGAAAGGCTAGGGAAGCGCGCCAAATAGGAGCGTGCCATGTGGCAGCGCACATGGCAGCACGCCATGTGGCAGTACACGTGGCAGCTGCCACGTTAGCAGCCACCAAGTGGCAGCGTGCCACGTTGGCAGCGCGCCACGGTGGCAGCGACATGTGGCAAAAAGAGGTCGTGGACCCGGGTGACGGGTCGTGGACACGGGCCAAAAGGAAGTGGCCCAACCGAACCCAACTTGGGGCTCAAGGTTGGGTGACACATGGTTAGCTCAAAATGCATGTGAGTTGCCTTTGGGACCAAGTGAGAAAGTGGTCCTCACCTAACCATGTGACACTTGTTACGTGTTCCTTGGTTTATTTAACTAAGGGTTGAATTCATCAATCTTTCCATGTAGGATCTTTTTTATGAAAAGTCCCACATTGAAAGATGAGTGGAATTCACAAGGAAGCTTTCCTTATAAATAGCCAAGGGATGGCTTGGGATTGTTCACTTGAGTAAAAGTTGGAAAAGGCATCACTATTTTTGAAAACCTTTGAACTCAAGAGTTGAAAAAGGCATCACCATTGTGAAAACCTTTGAACTCAATTACTCGGGTTTAGGTCGGGCCTTGCTAACTCCAAGGCATTGGACCCTTGTCGGTGTTTGAGTTGTGGGTGGACTTCCGTTTGAGGTCGTCGTAATTTCGAGGCTAGCTTTCGAAGTAAGAGCCCCTTAAGGTGGGGCGAAGCACGCGTCAAAGGTATAATTATTATATTAATCTTGTCATTAAGTTAATTATGTTTATGGTTTTATTTATTGCGAGTGCGGTATTGTTTTTGGGTTTGTTTCCGCGGCGAGTTGGACTCACCAAACCCCAACAGCGGTATCGGAGCCTCGATCGTTTATTTTTAAAATCATATTATTTTTCAAGGTGTTTTATGGCTTAATTTTTCTGGTTTTAAGTTGCTAATTAGATTAGTAGCTCGGTTTATTAATTTTAATCCCGTATTAGAGCTGACTTCAGCTCCCGAACCCAGATTTTGAACCAAAAATAGTGAATTTTAATTAGGGCTCTGTTTTTAGCCAAAAAACGACCAGAAATGCACTTTTCGAGGGATTTTTCGTTTTGACGAAAAATTTTAAGTCTTTCTAACCTTGAAAATTAATTGCATATTTATGGTGGTTATGCAATTGGTTCAATCCTTATTTTATATGCAATTTAAACCTCTTTAGGCATGATTACTTGGCAGTAATTTATGTTTGAAAGTTTGGTTTTATTTTTTCACATAATTGCAAAATAATTGCATTAAGTGTGAAATCTTTGTTCTTTGAGGCTTCTAAGTACTAAAGATTCAATCTTTAATTATGTTAAGTGATTGAAACTTTGAGTTACTAAATTCCATGAATTTTTTGTTGAACTTTGTTGATTTAATCATTTTAAGTTGATTGGAATCATAAAGTTTGAAACTTGTGATAGAAATTTGTTTAATCTTCATATTGGAAGATATAATTTTTCAAGGATTCACAAGTATTAAAGTTGGAATTTTTATTGAACTTGTGTTTATGTTTCCAACTCCATTTTATTTTGTCAAAATCTCATGATTAATTTAAATTACTTAAATTAATAGTGAGTGATTGCTCATTAAATTAGTTATAAAATTAATTTATAATTGATGGAAAAGTCAAGCAAAAATCAGGTTGGAAACCCGAAGCTAAGGCACGCAAGCCGAGATAAGTGCCTCACTTGGCTAGCCGGGCTGCATAGCAGCCCATATGTGGCTGCCAAGTGAGCTGGCCGAGGCTTGGTGCGGCTATGCGTGTGTCGTGGGCTAGTGCATGCTTGATGCTTGGTGCTTTGGTGCAAAGGGGCAAGCAGCCGTGGGCATGTGCCTAGCACCAGGTAACCCGTAGCAAACGTTACTAGGCTCGACCTAGCTAGTGCTACGTGGTGTGGTGGAGGCACATGTGCCAAGCCGCACAGTCCGGGGTTGCTAGAAGACCTTGGCTTCCATATGGCACGCATGTAGAGCGTGAGCCACTTGAGTGCAGTTGGCTTCGTGTTTTCTTATTTTGCCGTTTTAATTAATTTAATAATTTTGGAGGCTAGGCCTCGGGTTTTGAGCGGCATTTGCAAAATTCTACTTTGGCAAATAAGTGGGTTTTACCGGCTTAATTAATTGGATTAATTAAGATGGATGCGGAATTTAGTGGGAGCTTCAAATATTAATTGCGCTTATTTACATAATCGGTTAAACAACTTTGACTAGTTTTAATTAGGCATGTTAATTGGATTAACGACCTAAATTAGCTAATAGTTTACACGCGTTTTATGCATTGTTACTTATTTTATCGTTGTAAAATGCATGGGCCATTCACAAATAGTGAATGGATGAATGGAATGTATATTCTTTCACAGGTTTTATAAAATGGCAACTAGTGGGGCCCGATTAGGATAGAAAATACGGACTGCGATTCGTGATGTATTTTTGTAAATCTAAATACGGTCTGCGAACCGTTGAGTATTTTTGTACCTTAATATTTAGATTAGTCCTAATCGTAGATACTAGTAGTTGTATAATTTTGGTTAAGTCTTGAAGACAGAGGTTCTTGAAAGACGAAGCCATGAAGTTGCAAAAGAAGACCTTTTTGAAGACTTGGAGAATTCAAGGGGTCATGCTAGTTGCCAATATGCATCAAAATGCTTATGCTTTACATATTTATGATCATTTATATATGAATTATATGTTAGATGCATGTTTAGGATTTCGAATGTTGTGATGATTAATTAAGTTCACTTAAATCAACCAACATAGAAACCCTAGGTCCCTAAAATGTTGAGTGAAATTGCCATTCCAAAACAACACTTATCAACCTATTGAGAGTAGTGATGGGCTACGCCAAAGCGAGGCATCACTATTATTCCCTAGGATACGTAAGGTATGTGGATGGGTTTGCCAAAGAAAGACATCACATACAAGTTGGTTTTGGTTATACTCAACGATATGAGTGATGGAGTCCTAACATGTCGTAGCAAAGTGAATAAATTGTTGAGAGAGCATTAGATGCGACGATTTATTCAACCAAGAGTGGCTTGGAGCCATTAGCAAAGAGTTTCTTACCTTAGGAGATTGAGTGTTAAGACAAGCCAAAGCATGCTTAACCACTCTTTATTTCTTTGGATCTTGGAATCGACTTATTCTCGCCAAATAGGGACAAATTTAATGCGTGAATAAGACGTTTAATAAGATTGAAAATTTGCATGAATACTTTTTAATTTTCAAACTTATTATGTTATTTACTTGATAAATGGTTATACTTTGCACTTATATTTGTAGAATTTCAAATCAAACTATATTATTTTCTTTGATTGGTAAAGGAAATCTTTGAGAATTGTTCTCAAAGAAAGGAAAGGCAATTCTAAAAATACAATTCTCATAAATGACTTTTATTAGTCCGAAAGGACGGTTGGACATCATGTGTTCAAAATACTAGGTAGTTTTGATAAACATGAAGTATTGAGTTGGAAACTCAAAATTGTCAATGCTTGACAACCAACATATATTTTCGCTTTATACGTTGGTGAGTACGACTCATTGATGTATTAATTCAAGTACGAATTAAAGGAAAAGATGGAACTTTGTTATACCGTGCATTAGATGCTTAATTATGCCAAACAAAGTATAAAAGTCAAAGACTCTTAAAGAAGTGATTCTAAAAGATTATGAGATAAAGTATGATAAGAATTATAGGAATCAAGGAACAAAGAAAAGGAATAAGATTCCCTTTCTGCTAAAGAGTTCATGTTATTCTAATTAACTTAGCAAATTATTATCTTCACAATTATCAAATACTGCTTGAGTGTTCCACTTTAGAAGTGACCTCAAACTATTGAAGATAAGCTAAGTTATCGACTTACAAGCTTAGAATGAATCAAGTGGTGCTACATCAGTTGTAAGGTCATATGCTTTGTTTAAAGACCTTTTTAGCTAAGGCTGGAACAAATAAATGGTTATTATGTTCCATAATCAGCAAACGATCCTTTTACACACGGAAAGACTCACATTCAAAGCAATGAGCAATAGTTGCAAATTTATTTGAATGGCATGGTTGTCTAAACCATGAGTCAAGAATGATTGATTATAAACAAATATTTTCTTAACATGATAAACTGGCAAAAGCTCAAAGTCATGGGCATGATTTGCGTTACGAACATCTTTAGCAATGTCACATCGACAAGAACGTACTCAAGGCTCTATTAGATAGGCTCTTGATAGTTGATCGATTCAGAATCATTCTAATACAAGAAAGTCTTACTTGTTGAAACTGACAAAGTAAAGAGCTATTGTTCTTGGTATAGACAATTGACTCCGAAAGCTAAAGAGGATTCAACTACTTCAACGTTTCACGAAGAATTTGAAAGAATATGGCTATATCCATAAAATGTGACCAAACTTGACCTCGAATAGTTCAAGAGTTTAATGAAGTACGGAATCCACTTGGCAAGATATCAAAACGTCTAGATTAGATCGAGCGATGTTTGCTTGAGTCAAGCGTGACCATCACAAAGTTATGAAATTGAAATTTTCATAAATAACTCAACAAAGAACATAGTGTGTCTTCACGGAGACCTCGATGCCATTTAAAAATGACTCGAACGATGATGGTTCACACCCCTTCCTATAAAGTTCTTAAAGATTTGCACAAAACTAATGTTACACTACACAAAATGTCAAAGCTAAGAAAGGACGCCATATTCAGTTATGGATAGAATTAACTTCTAAACGTCTTTTCAAGTATATGTCTAAAACTCTTAGCCACAGTGGGAGTTCACTGGCTCAGTGAGAACTAAGTGACTCAGTGGGAGCTCACCGGCTTAGCAAGAGCTAGGTGGTTTAGTGGGAGTTTAATGGCTCATTAAAGGCTAAGATAGCTCAAGTGGGAGCTAACTGTTTGTTTCACAACGAACTTTTACCCAAAGACAATATACATGTCTCTTTGTAAGCTTTCAAGTGAGACTACGGGCACTACCTCCACAGCCTAAATGAGAACCTAATGTTTGTTGCTCTAAGTGGTGTCTTTCTAGAATGTAACATATTTCCAAAACGACAAGTGGGAGGAAAAAGGACTCGATGACAATCGAGCTTAACAACAAACTAGAACTGAGAATCTCGGAAGACCTTAAAAGGGCTTCGTGAGAATGCTTGATCAAGAATACTCAAAAGGACTTTACAAGTGTCTTAAAAGAGAATTCATTACTCATAAAACATCAGAAATGTTGGAGTAAGATCAACTAATAAAAGGGCTTTGGAAGCACCTTGAAACTCAGTATTTGATGCAATAACCCCGTATAGGTATAGAATTCACCAGAGGCTTGGATTGAATCCTATAAATTTCTATTAAATTAGAAATTAACCTAAGACTTACAAGCATACTATTTACTATTAGATAGTAAGGGAATAATGCCTTGTAAGATAGCTATGACAAATCCAAATTCCAAATAATGGTTAGAGGCCATAAGATCCGAAACAGACTCCATGTTTGAAAATCATGTTTAAAACTTGATTGATTTGCATGAAGGGTGAAAGACCCATCGATTGCAAATAAGTTTTCAAGGAGAAAACTAACAAATGTGGAAATGTACATGCATACATTGCTAGATTGGTTGAAAAGGATATAATTAAATTCACATAATTGATTTTAATAAAAACCTACTCACCAATCGGAATGCTCAAGGTCTTTTCGTGGTTATTCTAGCAAAATTGCACATATGAAATATGGCAAAATAGATACCAAAACCGCCTTCCTAAAATAGAATTTTGGAAGTGACTATAAAATAGTCTAAGGGTTTTAAAAATCTAAATAATGCTAGATTTGAAAGCAAGCTCAAGAAATCCATTATGGGATTGAAGGAAGCATTGCATAAAGGAATTGGAACGTGTTTTCTCATAAAGTTGATAAAAGGATTGACTTATGAAGAAACATAGAAATTCTTATGAATAAGAAGTTTAGTGGGAGCAAGAGTCAATCTGTAAGGTCTAATAAGAAGTCTACGAACTCTGTTGTAAATTAACTATCAAATTCTTAATACTTAGATTTAAAAGTATTTTCGACAATGGACCAAGAAAAAGACGATACTTAGTACATATTGGTATTAAGATCTATTGTATAGACTTAATAAATTTTTTAAACGTGTAAGGGAATTTAACGTGTTAAACATGAATTGAAGGACTTTGAAAGACTTTCGACCCGTATGTATAAAACTAAGTAAATGTTTGAACTAAGTGTGAGCTAGGATAAATACTAAGTCAAACAAGAAAGACTCTAGTAGAGACTTTCAACCATATCACACAGCAAACATTTTAGCAAAACTTAGTGAAACTGAATGAGCTAAAGTGTCACACGGATGGAATAAGATTGAGAATTACTCTGCAACTTAATCCATCATATACGCTATGATATGGAATCGTCGCACGACTTACATGCTTAGAGCATGTGAAGTACGTATGTAGTACCAATCAACCTGAATCTATGTAATAAATCGTTAGATTATGGCCAAGAACATCCAAAGTACTTGGATAAGTAACAGGATGAGTTCTTGACTTGTAGGAACAAATACAATTTTAGAATTGATGTTGCAAGCACAAACCTTAACAAGGATTAGATCCTTAACGAGGAAGCCGTTTATGAGCACGAGCTAACAATGAGTCGTGGCTTCAGAATGGTAACATGGATGTGCATCCATGTGTAATGTGCGGGAATTTAAAGTAAATTTCCATGATCACAAGTGATTAGGGTATCCCAAATCATCGTAAGTCGTTTGGAGTGAAACCCAAGCAAAGCATCATTAGGAAGTCTACTAAAATATATGTTGAGAATATTGTTGCCTTAATAGGGATAATAAAGAAGGTGTTCTATGGAAAGTTCGTTGTTGAACGTTAATGATTGTAGGTTGTCAACTTGAAGATCTCAATCATGAAAATGAGTGAGAGCCATCACTTGGACAATAAATCCTAAATCACATATAATCTATGGTACTCTCAAATTTTATCATCTTATTATAAAAGTGATCAGTAATGAAGATGCTAAGATTAGCAAAGTAATTATAACTAAACCTATGCAATAAGTGAACGACGACATTCACAATTGCATGAAAGAAATCAAGCATATTAGATATGGGTGTGATTTCTATAGATGTTTTATAAAGAGTGATACTCTTAAAACATTTGGAAAAACCATTTATCATAAGATGAACCATTCAGGTTTTGGAGTAATTTAAAATTTCATGCAATTTTTATCACTCCGTTTGCTATTTAATTGTGGTTTAGAATTAAATATTGAGTCCATTCTATTTTGATAATATTCAAAATAGGGTATCAAGACCAGTCTTGGTAAGGAAACACCTATTAAGTGAACATTGAATATTATAATCGAAAATTATCCCTAATTGAGGTCATTTAAACGATGGATGATTAATGACCATTTGAGATTAGTGTGTAGTTTGATTTATAGCACCGTTTCTTGTGCTACAAGGACATGATCGTCATAAATCATTGGCACAGGTTTTGGTTTAGAACTGTATTGGATCGACCTATGAGAATACTTTAAGAGGTTTGAAAATCGTCATAAGTATACTTCTCATTATTACTATCAGAACCTTTTTCCTCGACCATGAGTATTGTGAGCTTTCTTATTTGAGTACTAGTCCGCCTTGATGATTGTCAAACGTCTGATGTAATAGGGGATTATAACGGCAACACTCGGGCGGCTAGGGCCTCTCAGTAAGAGAAGCTATATTACAAGACTGGAAATGTCCCCCTATTAATAATAGGGAAGATGTCTTTGTTGTTTACAAGGCCTCTCGTAGAGCGAGACTGTAAAATGCATGGCCGTGCTCGGATGGATTTTAGAAATCATCTGTTTATTGACAGTCGGACTCGGAATCAAGAAACACTTCTGGACGTAATAAGTATGACAAATAAATCTTACCTTATAGTTCAGGAAGAGGCATTAATAGACATAGGAAAAGGGCTATACACTAAAAGCACACTTGTCCGGAAGGACAAGTGGGAAATTGAAAGGAATGGTGTCCTTCGAACAAGTGTATTATTCCGATAGGGGGTTCGGAATTATTAGAAAGCTAATTATTCAATGAGGTCAAGTGATCGGAATGCCTGGGTGGAGGCCGCTTCCGATCAGTAATATTAATGTATAATTAATATTACAGCTTAATCTTGACTGAACCCTTCGGGTCACACCCAAGCAACTAACGAGCCGAAGCGACAAATTAATTCAGAAGTAATTAATGAGTCGACCGAGTAATTAATATTTAAATGTCGGAAATTCGAGCTTGGAGCGTCGGAATCAAATCTCAAATGTCGAGCCAAAATTTAGGATTTGGCGAGACGGGAAAATGCTTCAAGTAACAAGTAAAACCCTAGCCACGCGAAAGGCTAGGGAAGCGCGCCAAATAGGAGCGTGCCAAGTGGCAGCGCACATGGCAGCAGTACACGTGGCAGCACCAAGTGGCATCCGCCATGTGGCAGCGTGCCACGTTGGCAGCGCGCCACGGTGGCAGCGACATGTGGCAAAAAGGGGCCGTGGACCCGGGTGACGGGTCATGGACACGGGCCAAAAGGAAGTGGCGCAACCGAACCCAACTTGGGGCTCAAGTTTGGGTGACACGTGGTTAGCTCACAATGCATGTGAGTTGCCTTGGGGACCAAGTGAGAAAGTGGTCCTCACCTAACCATGTGACACTTGTTACTTGTTCCTTGGTTTATTTAACTAAGGATTGAATTCTTCAATCTTTCCATGTAGGATCTTTTTTATGAAAAGTCCCACATTGAAAGATGAGTGGAACTCACAAGGAAGCTTTCCTTATAAATAGCCAAGGGATGGCTTGGGATTGTTCACTTGAGTAAGAGTTGGAAAAAGCATCACTATTTATGAAACCTTTGAACTCAAGAGTTGAAAAAGGCATCACCATTGTGAAAACCTTTAAACTCAATTAGTCAGGTTTAGGTTGGGCCTTGCTAACTTCAAGGCATTGGACCCTTGTCGGTGTTCGAGTTGTGGGTGAACTTCCGATGGAGGTCGTCGTAATTTCGAGGCTAGCTTTCGAAGTAAGAGCCCCTTAAGGTCGGGCGAAGCACGCGTCAAAGGTATAATTATTATCTTAATCTTGTCATTAAGTTAATTATTTTTATGGTTTTATTTATTGTGAGTGCGGTCTTGTTTTTGGGTTTGTTTCCGCGATGAGTCAGACTCACCAAACCACAACAGTTCCGCCATCTCTTCTCTACACCTACACATCTCAATGGCCATTCTTAACTTGGGGAATAGATATCATTGGAAAAATCACTCCTCCTGGGACAAGGGGCCATGAATACATCCTCGTTGCAATAGACTACTTCACCAAATGGGTCGAACAGCCTCATATGCGAAACTCACTACAAAACATGTAGCACTCTTTATCGAAAGAAACATCATTTGTCGATATGGAGTCCCACATGAGATGATAAGGGACAATTGAACTCACTTTCAAGCAGAATGTGAAAAGCTACTTCAAAAGTACGGGATTCAGCGTCATCATTCTTCCCCTTATAGGCGGCGTCATCATTCTTTCCCTTATAGGCCTCAAGCAAATGGTGCAGTAGAAGCAGCTCATAAGAACTTAGAGACCATCATCGAAAAGATGACGAAAAACTACAAGGATTGTCCTAACAAACTCCATTTCTCTCTTTGGGGTTATCGCACGTCAATTCGCTCGTCCACAGGAAATACGTCGTTCTCCTTAGTCTAGGAAATACCTTCCTTGCTCATTGCATTGGAAAGTAAACTTGACGAGGTTGAATGGACAAGGGTGAGATACGAAGAGCTAATTCTACTCGATGAGAAATGACTAGAAGCTCTACATAATACTCAATGCTATCAAAGTTGCATGGCTAGACACTTTAATAAGAAGGTCAAGACAAGAAACATCAAAGTACGATACTTGGTGTTAAAAGCACTTAGGAAAAATGTTCTAGACCCAAGAGGCAAGTTTAGGCCTAATTGGTCCGGACCATAAATCGTCAAAACTATCCTATTAGGAGGTGTTGCAAAACTAATTTAACCGATATGGACGAAAACGAATTCTCAAACATGACGAATCTTAACCAACTCAAAAAGTTCTACCCATGATTTAATTGAGTTTTATACTCAAGAAAGCTACGTTTGGCCTGATTCCTTAGCAAGGATACGTATGCAGCCCTTCACGGGGTGCGACCACTTTAATTTTGCAAATCTCGCATTTTTACAACAGCACGTCAACTTGGCATCAGCATCGCATCAAAAAGGGCTCCAACGCGCTGTGATAGTAATATACTAATATCGCGCCACGACAAGCTCATCGCACCGCGATAGGATTATCGCGCCGTATTGGATCCAAATCTTCGGCGCCGTGATGATTTTATCGAGCAGTGCATGTTTCGGTTTATTTCGGAGATTTTCGACTTTCGTACTCGAATTATTTTCAAAATTACTCAAGTTGTTTTCATTGCTTTTTAAAAAAGATATTTAAAAAATAAAAGTTGATTTAATAAAAATTACATTATTGATGGAATATAGAAAGGCTAAAAAATAAAATTGAGTTAAAATTAAAACTTGTCTAATAAATTAAAAGTAAAGCAATGCTCTAATCTGTCTTCTCTTTCCTAGCCCTTTTCCAATTCTTGTCCGCTTCTTCTTCATCATCTATCTCCTTTACTAGTAGGGACCCCTTCGATGATCTAACCACTACCTTAGAAGAAATAGTTTCTCCTTTAGCAAATACACCAACTTTCTTCTCAACCCAAGCCTTCTTAGGGTCAGCTTTCCTTTTCTCCACAACACTCTTTTTCTTAGGCATAACAGGAGTCTTTAATTCAACTCTTGAACCCAGGCTCTTTAGGAGGAATTTTCTTATCACCTAAGCGGTCTTTAACACTTGCCTTTTTTGTACTTATGCTTCGAATTTTGTTCTTATCCTTTTGAGATCTACTAAATAACCACTGCTTCACTTCTCTAGACAATGGAGGAGGAACTCTATGGGAGACAAATTCCCACAAAGGTCTAGCACTCCAATAGCCATCAAATCGCTCAACATTCTACGACATAGGGTATTCATAAGGTCTATGAATTGAAGATCTCTAGAAGAGATGGTTTGAGCAAGGCCATATTGCCTTTTCACCCTAGAAGGGTAATAAAAGGTTAACTTTGATAAACTTGGAATACGGCAAGAAGGTTGGGTATTGACTCCAACCATCTTCTCAATCTTCACTAAGAGATGACCCATTTAATGGAAAAGTCTCGAGTTTCGAAGATTCTAATCCACTCTAGGCGTCCCATCTTCAAAGAAAAGTGTTTCTTTCTTCTTACAAGGTAGTAGGGAGTGTATTTTTCAATATTGTCAGGAGGACTTATTAATTCAAGTCTTTCCATTAGCCAAGCCTGCATGAATGAAATAAAACTTTTATTACTCTACACAATTGTATTTTTAATTTCTGTAATTAAAAGTATTAATTTTCTACTTGTAATAAAATTGGAGATCCTCGAAGTGGAGCTTTGGGATCCTTCTTTAATTCATCCAAGCTAAGCATTATTTCTCCAACAATTAATAGCATCAGATTTCTCCCGGCATCAATTTGTTCCATAACAGATGCTAAAATAGCTTGCCCCACGTGCATGCCACCACTAGTGAGAAGAGATTGGCTAAACATGCTAAAGAGGAATGCTATCCTCTTGTAAACATGGAAAGATTCTGACTTTGGTCTATTAAAATAAAAAGATATAAACTTTTTAAGATCAACTTCGCTAACATCGACTATGGTTTTCAAATAATTGTCTTTAAGGTTAAAAAATTGCTAAAATCTTTGTAGTAATATTCACAAATCGTGGGAATTACCGAAAGATTTAAAGAAGGAAAACCAAGAATGGCCCCAAATTCTTCTGACAAAGGGCTAATCTCGTCATTACCAAATCTAAAACAATGAATATTGGAATCCCTATATTCTAAGGCAGTATGGATGAAATCAATGTCAAAATCTACCCCTTTAATGCCAAATAAACCCCCCCATATGGAAAAAGTCAAGCTCTTTTCTTTCCTTAGCGGTCAAAGTTCGGCACCACTCACGGGTCGTGTCACAAAAATTCCTAGCCATAACTATTTGATTGGGAATTAAAGATTTAGATTGCTATTTGCTTGGATTATGCTGAAAACGATGTATTTGGGGGCTTTTTATAAAGCAAATCGACACAAAAGCCGAGTTCTATTCAAACTCGGAAAATTCAAAACCATCGCGCCGCGATAGACCTTAGCGTCGGCGTTGGGAAACTCGTGGTGCTGAACGCATTGATTTGACTTCGACTCGGATTTGTACTTTGATTTTTTCCGGATTTTTATTTTTCCAAGCCTTATCCAACTTAACTTTTCCTATTTTAAACTTAGTTTTTGGAGTTTATTTTTTTCAAAAAAGTTTAATTAATTTTAAACTTAGTTTTTTAAACTCCAATTTATTTTTTTTCATTTTTTATTTTGGGGGAGCGAGTCGGATACCCTCCAATGATAATAAAAATGACAGAAATTTTCGCGCAAATTTGTCACAAATCTCACTCACATGCACATAAATAAAATGTAAAAATAAAACGCAAAGACTAAAATGTACATAATAAGTTTAGTGTATACACAACAGGTCTAATAAGTAATAAGATTCAATAAAATTCACAATTAATAAAAGAAAGTCCTACAAAGTCAGAAAAATAAATAAACACAGGTACAAAGTTATGGTGCCGGAGGACGAATACCGAAAGTATCATAAAAATGCAAGGTCCGTAGAGTCAATCCTTGACTAGAATCAGCACCGCCAACCGTCGAAATAGAGAGAGTCAGACCGACCCATGCGGCCTCACCCTGCTGCTCCTGCTACTGTGGCTGCCGTAACGATGAGCCAACCTCATACGTTCCGCCAATCCCGTGAAAACTAGGAGTCCCGAAGGGAGCCAACACCGGACTACCCTGACCTAGTGGCCTCACCGCTCCATCAGAAGAAGAGCTAGAATCCTATAACACCATGGTGGGGATCGAAGCCTCTCGCCCGTCTTGGGACTCAACTGAGGTGCGGCGACGCCTCGACCAAACTCTCTCCCTCGAGCCCTCTATCCTCGAGCGGGTGCGTGTCTGAGGAGTAGGATAAAACAAAAAAAGTAAGCAAAGTCAGACATAAAAAGGGAGGATAAACAAAAAGTAATATGAGTCAAGAAGCATACCGGCGGAACGTCCCAGCACAACGGCACGATGCTCAGTGGCTCAGCCTCACTAGCTGATACCGAAAGGCGTCATAGTTGCCGCCATTTGTGTCACCACCTCACGTGAAAACTGCAAAAGTAATAAAGTTAGAGATAGCCAAAATACATATGTGCTGTTAAATACAAAAAGATGACCACCCAGTTCTAACGTCGAGGGATCAACCTCGAGATCAGACGCCACTCCTAAGGAGCCGGAGGGACCATCTCCTTAATCGATCAGTATGTCCCTTGGTAGGTAAAGGACATACGAGGAGAGACAAACTCCGTAGCTTCCTCTCTAGCCTGCAAATATGAAATCCAGCGATTAAGAACTGTTGGGGGCTTCTCAAAGGAGAAATAGTAGGGACTGGCAGATAGACCTCAGCAGAAGAAAGGGGAAGGTCCTTGTTGACTGGAAACACGGCCGACCGGAACTCTAGTCTAGTGATGATAGTGAAGTCTAGAGGGGTGATATTCATCTCACCCCACGGAAAGTGAAAAGTGTTAGTGGTGTCCCAATAGATTTCTACTAACCCACGAACAATGTACCGACTGTACTGCCTAGAGTGAACAGCCAGCGCGGCTCGGAGGAGGGGAGTCAAGCCACAAGACTCCTAAAGTGTGTTCAGCTCTGCATTCTCCAGAAAGTAATGTTCGTAGAGCCTCCTAATGTCGTTGTTGCCTGAGCTATGGCAACGAACTCGCTCGTCAGCAATCCCTAGCCGAACACGCTGGGAAATGTGGTAGATGGGCTGGAAAAACAGGGACTACCCATCCCACTCAGAAAGTCCTCCACCGCGGCTACTGCAAGCATCCTCGCCGTCGTCAGCAGGCTCGTCCTCTCGGTGAGAAGAACAAGAACATGAGCCAGAACCTTGACGTTGAGCCATACTAATTATTGTAAACACATGGAAACAATAAATTAAAGGTTCTGTAGTGTCTAAAGTTCACCTAGCCGCATGATACTATGTTCGTCCAAAAACAGAGTATGTAGTACCAAAACAGAGCATGGTTTTGGTTGCACAATAACAAGATTTTTGAGCAAAAAAAAAACAATTTCTTACAATTCTATGACAAATATTGCAACAAATTAAGCACAAATAGCAAACAAAATCATGAAGAACAAGTCACATTGTACTCACGAACATGCAGTATGCAACAATGGTGAATTGCTCGTTTCTTCACCAAATCAAGCCAAACAAGTTTCAAAATGCTCACAAAGCAATATACAAACATATACAAGTGTAGGCGTCGTTTGAAGTGTGCCTACGTTAGCATGTTGTGAATATGCTTGACACTCATAGGAAGTGGGAATTGACATATACGATTAGGGACAATGATTAGGGACAACGATTAGGGACAAGGAAAGTAGGGAGCCGCCAACAAGTTTTTAAGGAACTTGTAAACCGTTCATGGATCATAAAAGGCAACCACGATAAAGGGACAACGATAGGCAACAACGATTGACCCGTGAAGGTTACAACCCATTCATAATCCATGAGATTACTAACTCCATATGGTTCGGAACCACGAAAGGAGGATCGAGGATGATATTACAAAGTGAGTCATGGAGTCACATTCACCCGTATTGGCCTCTACTCGATTCTTATAGTGAAAAGTGATTCCTGCGATCTCAAAGGTATGCAAACAAAGATTCAATTTGCTCCAAACTATTAGGCTAAATTGGTTGAATATTAGTGCAACACATAATTCTAAAATATTAGTGATCACTTTAATTAATAACAAGATTAATAAGGAAACTAAATCGGTCGTCCAAATTATCTTATTAGGCGTGATTTTCGATTACATATTCCCTTGAAACATGCAATATAGTGATTAACAAATATAGTAAAAATCAACATTAATATTGGAAGCAATTCAACAATAAATTGTTAGTCAAATAAAATTATAATAAACCTAATCATAATACTAGCAACAAGAATAAAAATAAGAGTAATTAAGTGATTAATTACTCACTTTCCGCGTTTTCTTGAATTGCTACATCATGAATAAACTGTTAGTAACTTCAATAAATATATAAATCAAATTGAAATTAAATTAAATAAAAGTAGAGTTGATTTGGTCCAAACCCTTAGTTAATTATACCTTTCACGCCTTGGTTTAAGTATAGAACTTCGGGTATTGTATGGACTCCTTGGAATGCTTAGAGGAAGAATTATGTAAGAATAGGGAGGCTAGTGTTTAGGCTACAGAGGGAGAAGAGAATGATTTTGTGATCAAACTTGTTGATGATTGAAAAAGGGGTGATATGACTTCTATTTGTAAAGAAAAAAGAAGGGTCAGAGAATTAAGATAAAATCCGAATTCGAATCGGAATAAAACTCTTGCGATAGGCAGCAGTTTTTGCGGTTTTTGTTTTTATCATATCTTTTGATCCAGAAATCGGAATAAGATAAATAATATGTCTTTAGAAAGCTCTTGAAGTATAATTTCTAACCCAATTAAAATCAGATTAAAATAGTTTGTATAATAAAAGATATGGCTGAAATAGTGGGACAGTGTCAGTTTTGGATAGAGTTTCATATTTCTTTTATATCTTTTTCGTTATAGCTCAGAATTAATATTATAATATATCATTGAAAAGATAATTTCAACGGATATACAACCATCTGAGATTTAGATAAAAACTATGAGGCACAAAAATCATATCTTACTATGTTTGAACGTCTTTTAATTCGAATAGAATTAGGACTTTCAAAAACAGGAGTTTCATTCAATTTCAAACTCTTTAATCTTATCTTCTCATGAAGGATAATTAAGATCTTTTAGAAACTTAAGAAGCTTCCAATTAATCCTAATTGGTTTAGGAATAGGATAAAGACTTTGGAACCTCCACATGATCATTGGGTCGTAGGTAAGGTGGGCTTAGGTTCGGTTTGGGCTCAGTTTAGTATTTTGGCCATAACTTATTCGTTATAACTCGGATTTGGGCTTATAATATATCGTTGGAAATCTCATTTCAAAATCCATCCAAATATTCAATCATTGGACCCAGATTATGGACCAAAATAAACTGGTCTAAACGTTTTTATAAAAAGGACACGAAATGAATGATTTTAAGGAACACGAAATGAATTATTTTGGGTTTAAAGGCACGAAAAGAGGAAAATAAGTATGGTTTGGGGAAATGGGATAGGAATTGGGTTTGTATATAAAATGTATTGGGATTAAATATGGATTTAAGCACTCCAAGATTAAATACTCAACCCGACCAATAATGGCGATGAAAGGTTGTTCATCATCGGTTTTGGTTTTGGGGAGACATTTTTAGGTGTCTACAACAAGCAATTTCATGGCAAGAAATTCAAAAAAACATGAAGAATTAAGCAAGAACATGTTCGAATTTTCGAAAAACCACAAACAAAAACGCACGAAAATCTTCCAAAGTAAGAAGAGTTAGAGCAAAACTTACATAGATCGGCAAACTAGAGAAGAAGAGCTTTGATTTGCAATAAATTTGAGCGAATTTGGTGGGAAACGAAGGAGAACGAGTGATTTGAAGAATCGGAGAAAACGAGAAAAAAATGGCAAACGAACGAAATGAGGAAGGAGAAAGGATTTAAATCCGGAAAAACATGATTTTATCGCGGCACGATAAAATTATTGTGACGCGATAAAGCTATCGCGATGCGATACGCCTGAATTGTCGCTATAACACGTGGCAACACGCGTTGACTGTTCTTCCTCCAGTGATAGACTTTGTAGGGCCCATAGACAGATTAGGTGGACTCTCTTCAGCATTAGGGCTCTTTGGTATGCCATTTAGCCCCTAAAAGCAAAATGACATGATTAGTAGTCAGCTCGATTACGATCTCGATTGATGATCGACCTGACGACGATCATCTCGTGGACTTAAGCGCCTAAATGTTGGCTCATTACAAAGCATAAGCACCTAAGTATTGGTTCACAAGCAAAGCACAAGCGCCAAAATAGCAGCTTGTTACATCTAAAAAGCGCCAAGGTATTGGCGAAGCAAATTGCACCGAAATACTGGTTAAGTCCCCGAAATACTAGAAGAGCACACATTCAACATAATGAAGCATCAGCAAAGCTGAGGATCACAAGGTATCGAGGTCTTCGACGGCTTTCACTAAGGTGTGAAAATTGTCAATCAATTGGTCGAGTCAAGGTAAAGACGAGATTTTGGAGATGGTGACATACAACTGTCTTCGACGATGTCCCGAAGTACAAAAGAGATTGTCTACAGCGGCGAGGTACTGCAGTGGCGAGGTACTGCCATAAAACTGAAGATGGCGAGGTACAGTCACCTTCGACGATGTTCCCTAGGGCGTGGAAAATTGTTACAGCAAATGAAGATAGCGAGGTAATATTACCTTCAGGTGGCGTTCACGAGGTACTGTGGAGGTTATCAAACAAATGCAGCAAAAAATGTTAACCCAGAGGCATGTATCGACAGTGCAAGATACTCGTTTCTAACTCTTTATTTGTATAACTAATGCTAGTTTGCAGGTATTAGCGTTTGAAAGAATGATTTAGGATAGTAGAACGTTCTGAATCATTCTCCGTCCCTATTGACTACTTTGACTTTTGTTTTCGAAACTTATGTTTCTCCAAACGTATTCAAAGTCGAGTCTTCTTTAAACACCTGATTGTGATTCCCCAAAAACCAAACCCGGTGATGAGTACTTTTCACGTTATTGGTTATTGGGTAAGGTGAAATGTTGAAGAGTCTCGTGAAATTCCCCTTTTCTAAAATGTTTAAGTAAAATAATTCATTTCGTATTTTCAAAATCATTCATTTCGTATCCTATTTATGAAAAAACGTCCAATCCAGTCTAGTTTGGTCCATAATCTAGGTCTAATAATTGTGTAGTTGGATGGGGCTTGAAAATAGCTTTCCGATGATATATTATAAGTCCAATTTTGAGTTATAACGAGGAAGTTATGGCCAAAATATGGGCCTAAAATCGAGCTTTATATGTGGACCCAATGATCATGTGGAGGGTCCATTAATTTTAATTACATTGCTATAGTCATTAGGATTTATCTTAATTTTCAAGAATTATCTAGAAGGTTGGTTTGAGTTCTAAAGACATTAGGATTAATTATTATTATTTATTTTGAAAAGATAATGATTAAGAATTCTACATCGGATAGAACAAGTGTTTTTAAAAGGTTTTAAATCTGGTTTAATAAAGATAAGTACGGATTTCGGCTAACTCAATTTAATTGGAAGTCGGATTCCGTAAGAATTCTTATCGTACGGAATCTATCACGCCGTGATAAAACCTATTTTACTCTGAGTCGGATTTCAACTCGTTTTCTGACATTTTTCTGTCGTTTTCTCTATAAATAGGGGCAATTTTCCCCGTTTTAATCATCCGCAATCATCATCAATCTTCTCTTTCTCTCTATAAGCTAAAGTTTATATTTTTTTCTCTCTCTCTTTCTTGATTTTCTAAGCCTTTTTCAAAACCTTTTCGTAAACACATACACCATACGTCCTTCACGAGACTCCAATACACTTAACCAAGCTCGAAGTTGCCTTAGACCTCGACGTGAAAGCTTGATAGTTATGAAGGTTTGGTCCCAAATCCATATTTCAATTAATATTATTTCAATTGTTTGGTTTAATCTTTATTGAAGTTACTAACGTGTGTATTGTTTTAATAGAAAGAGGTATAAGGCGTCAAAGTGAGTAATCCAATTGCTCTATTTCTTTACGAATCATGCTTAGATTATTTTATTGATTCCTAGTATCATGTTAGGATGTCTTATTGATTTCTAGTATCATGTTAAGATAAAGCTTTGATTTTAATTGTTTAGTGACATGCTAGAATTTTTTATTAATCTTGTTAGTATCATGCATAGGATCTTGCTAATAATATTATTCTTTGATGAGATAGTTATGATGATGATGATTTGTGATATCAATATTATTATGTTGCTTGATATTATCGTTGTTATTGCTTGATCACACCCTCTCTTGCAGGTTTAAAGGAAATTTGTACATGAAATCACGCTTAATAAGATAATCTGATTTAGGCTAATATGATTTTAATTCAAGTGTGCACTAATAATAGATTTATTTGTGCATTAATAATCAACCAACATACATTAAACAGGTTTAGGACTAATATATTGATCGTATGTTAATTAGAAATCGCACATGAATATGAGAAGAACAAAGTAGAGGCCTATTTAGGGGGGGTTCAATCTCTTTTAGGTTGGATTTGTACCATCATCCCCGAATATCCAGTCCTAGTTCAGGACCACAATGGAGTTAGCGATCTATGTGATCGTGAATAGGGTGTAACCTTCACACTTGTGGACGGGTTTACAAGTTCCAAAAACTTGTTGGCGACTCTTTTGCTCTAGCTTCCTTTCCTTTGGACGTCACCATGCTTAAATGCATGATCATAGTGAGGCCCAAAATTGATATTTGAAATATTCCCTACAGCAGTTGAAAGAACAGAGGAACGTGGAAGCAGTTTTTTTTTTTCCTTATTTATTAAAGCTTTTATTTCTCTATTTTTTTTAAAAAAAAAAAAAAAGAATTTGATGATTAAGAAAAAATAACTGTTTTTTTCCCTACTAATTGCAAAGAAGGGTATTTTTGGGAAATAAAAATACCCAACAAAAAATGGGAGTTCACTTTGAATAAAGAGTAACATAAATGGGTGGTATAAGTGTTATTTCACCTTTAAATATTGAATAAGTTAATAAAAAATGAGTTTTTTTTTTTTTTTTTTTTTTTTTGTAAATAAAGAGCTTATTTAGTGGAACAAACTCTCAAAATAAACTTGGAAAAATTGATTCTAATAATACCACCTTTGACTAGTTCACTGTTAATAATCCCATCATTTAATTATTATCTAATAATCCCCCCTTTATATAAGATTCTCTTCTAATGGTTCCTTATGACTAGTTAGCTATACAATGGGTAATTTTTTTTTTTTAATTTAAGTGACATGTGTTATTACGTGATTGGTCAAAAAAAATTTTAAAAATTCAAAAAAAAAAAAAAAAAAAAGACATACCCTGCCACCCAAACTTCACGCCACCCCCATCCCAACTTCCGCAGTCATCCTTCCCATCTCCTCCACCCTCCGGCAGCCCCTACCCCCACCCTCACTGGTCACCACCACCAGAATCTTTCCCTCTCCATGACCCACTCAACGACAACGACCCCCTCCCCGAAATCCACCATGAAATCATAAACCCAACCCCTCTTTTCTCGACTGCCGACCTTTTTCTCTCCTTGCGGTTGCCGGCAATTTTGATGCAACAATCTAGTGACTTATCTCAAGTTTAATTTTTACCTTATTTATTTGTGTTAATTGAATTTGATTCTAAATTATTCAATTTCTTCATATCAATTTACATGTTATCATTTTTGTATCTAAGTTGGGTCCTTAATTTGATGATAAAAGAGATTGAATTGTTGGTTTTGGAGAATGTTGGGTATTTTTTAGCATTGTTCGACACTGGGGAAGGGGAGAGGTGTGGTTTTCGATGTGGGATAGGGGATGGGTGGTTTTCGGGGCTGTATGTGTTTAGTGTTTCGTGGTAGATATCGGGGTGAGAGGGCGTTGTCATTAGGTGGGTCGTGGAGAGGGGAAGATTATGGTGGTGGTGGGGGTGGAGATGGGGGCTGCCGAAGGGTGGAGGGGGTGTGAAGGGATAGGGTTGCATGGGGGTTAGGGTGGTTGAGGTTTTTTTTTTTAAAAAATTCAACCAATCACAAATTGACACGTAGATTATTCACCTATCAAAACCGGTTACCAACAATTTGGGGACCAATAGAAGAAAATCGCCCATAAAAGTGGGATTATTTGATAATAATCAAAAGGTGGAATTATTAACAGCGAACCGGCCAAACGTGGGAGTATTAGAATCAATTTTTCCAATAAACTTTCCACCAAAAACTTTTAATTAGCTTGTTTAATAATGAATAAATTAATGTGGGTCAAATAAGCTTAGAATTTGTTATAAACAATTTTAATCCTAACTAAACTAAAGTTAGTTTTTGCTCTTCATTTGATGATAAATGAAAAACAATCATCAAAATGAGAACAAATACTTATGGGTGTACGGTACACCCGGATGTATATAATAACCTCTCAATTTTACTCAAATAAGCTATTTCATCAGTTTCTTATTAGTTGACACGTTTCTTTAATCACGTTTGTCAATGCATAAATTCAATCATTAATTTCTTTAATCACCCGATAAGCAAAAATCATGAAAAGTTGATATTTTGAAAATATATATCGTGACGAATCTAACAAGATCCTACATTATTGTATTTTTCATTACGTATTTGTACCAAAAAAATAATTTTCATTACATATAAAGTACAAAATACAGTAAAAAAATATATAAATAGTGCTAGATACAAAACGTGCCAACTTACAAAACGGAGTTACTATTTACCAAACACAACCACAATGTTTCTAAGCTCGAGAAACCCGCATTTTCTTCCGATTTTACCCCAAAATATTACAGTGCTCCCGTACGACTTTGCCACCTTATTTCACTTTTTAACCTCTCACGAGTTTTTCATTTTTACGCTGCACCACTCTCTCTCTCCTCTATTAAAGCTTTCTCTGACTTCTCCATTGAAGCAGCTTCAAGCTGAGGTAAGATTTTTTTTTTTTTTTTTTTTTTTTTTTTTTTTTTTTTAGGGCTTAGTTCAATTCAACAATGTAGGGCTTAGTTTCACCGACCTTAATTTCTTCCATTAATATTGTTTATCAGTAAACTCATTCGTTTAAGGGTTCTTCTAACTTTCTAAGTTGGATTATTGAACTATTGATTTTGATTACTGAACTTATAGAAAGATACGAACCATTTTTGTTGCTGGAGTTTTGGTATATGCATTTTACAGCTTGAATAATTTTATATGATTTTTTTTCCAAATTTGATAATTCTGTCCATTTTGGTTACTAAATGTGTTGCATTTTTGAGTCATTTTGTGATTATTAGAACCTGATACAAGCTTGGGTTTTTGAGGCTCGTCGAGCTTCGAGCTTAAGCTGAGCCTGCCGAGCCCAGAACCTGCTCCTATTCGGGCTCGGCTCGATGGTTTAGCACCCCTCATTGAACCCCAATACTATTAACCACTTTAACCGTGAACCCTTTTGATGTTAGGATGGAAAAATGTGGAAATGAGGCTTTTCTTCCTAGGCTTGGGGCGGCTGCCCCTCCTGCCATGGCTATGTGAACCTTCTAATAATGTCTGACATTAATTTTGCGTATGTATGACATGTAATGGATACGATGTCCTGTCAATTTGCGTGCTTTACTTGGTGGTTTGGGTCCGTACATGACCGTATTGTCGATTTGATCTTCTTGTTGGTTGGGTGTTTAGTGCTTGTTTGGGAGTCATTTTGTGTGCTTTACTTGGTGGTTTGGGTCCGTACATAGCCATATTGTTGATTTGGTTTCGTGTTGGTTTATGTTTTGTACTTGTATGGGTGTCATTTTGTGTGCTTTACTTGTTGGTTTGAATCCGTATTATCACTGTATTGTTGACTTGTTTTTCCTGTTGGCTTGTGCTTTGTACTTGTTTGGGTGTTATGCCTCATTCAGTTTCAAACTTGTCTCGCTTGTTACCAGAGAACCTATTTATGGTAGTTTACTGCTCAATAGTTTCAAAATAGTTGTATAGTATTGGCCAAAATCTATTATAGGAATTGTTGATCCTAAGCTGTCAACTTATGTCTTAGAGCTCTGAACTTGTTTCTAAAGGTGCTTCTGTATATGCTCTTGACTATTGTGTTGCATTTGCATTAAAGTTACAAAATGGCAAGATACTGTAACTGTGTTAGGTAAGTGGACGATTTGACTGATCCTGCTCCTGCCACGGCATCAGGCTGAAGTTCATTCATATAAATGCTGCACTGGTCCTGAAAAACTTGCTCTCTTGAAAAATAGGTGTGGGAACTGGGGAGTAATTGCTTAACTATTTTTAATTATTTAGGAACATATATTTTGATTTCTCTATCAGCTTTGTCTCAAGGCACATTTTTTAGAATCAAACACGGGATACTATTTATCTAAAAAGTCCTCCACCGCCGCTACTGCAAGCATCCTCGCCGTCGTCAGCAGGCTCGTCCTCTCGGTGAGAAGAACAAGAACATGAGCCAGAACCTTGACGTTGAGCCATACTAATTATTGTAAACACATGGAAACAATAAATTAAAGGTTCTGTAGTGTCTAAAGTTCACCTAGCCGCATGATACTATGTTCGTCCAAAAACAGAGTATGTAGTACCAAAACAGAGCATGGTTTTGGTTGCACAATAACAAGATTTTTGAGCAAAAAAAAAACAATTTCTTACAATTCTATGACAAATATTGCAACAAATTAAGCACAAATAGCAAACAAAATCATGAAGAACAAGTCACATTGTACTCACGAACATGCAGTATGCAACAATGGTGAATTGCTCGTTTCTTCACCAAATCAAGCCAAACAAGTTTCAAAATGCTCACAAAGCAATATACAAACATATACAAGTGTAGGCGTCGTTTGAAGTGTGCCTACGTTAGCATGTTGTGAATATGCTTGACACTCATAGGAAGTGGGAATTGACATATACGATTAGGGACAATGATTAGGGACAACGATTAGGGACAAGGAAAGTAGGGAGCCGCCAACAAGTTTTTAAGGAACTTGTAAACCGTTCATGGATCATAAAAGGCAACCACGATAAAGGGACAACGATAGGCAACAACGATTGACCCGTGAAGGTTACAACCCATTCATAATCCATGAGATTACTAACTCCATATGGTTCGGAACCACGAAAGGAGGATCGAGGATGATATTACAAAGTGAGTCATGGAGTCACATTCACCCGTATTGGCCTCTACTCGATTCTTATAGTGAAAAGTGATTCCTGCGATCTCAAAGGTATGCAAACAAAGATTCAATTTGCTCCAAACTATTAGGCTAAATTGGTTGAATATTAGTGCAACACATAATTCTAAAATATTAGTGATCACTTTAATTAATAACAAGATTAATAAGGAAACTAAATCGGTCGTCCAAATTATCTTATTAGGCGTGATTTTCGATTACATATTCCCTTGAAACATGCAATATAGTGATTAACAAATATAGTAAAAATCAACATTAATATTGGAAGCAATTCAACAATAAATTGTTAGTCAAATAAAATTATAATAAACCTAATCATAATACTAGCAACAAGAATAAAAATAAGAGTAATTAAGTGATTAATTACTCACTTTCCGCGTTTTCTTGAATTGCTACATCATGAATAAACTGTTAGTAACTTCAATAAATATATAAATCAAATTGAAATTAAATTAAATAAAAGTAGAGTTGATTTGGTCCAAACCCTTAGTTAATTATACCTTTCACGCCTTGGTTTAAGTATAGAACTTCGGGTATTGTATGGACTCCTTGGAATGCTTAGAGGAAGAATTATGTAAGAATAGGGAGGCTAGTGTTTAGGCTACAGAGGGAGAAGAGAATGATTTTGTGATCAAACTTGTTGATGATTGAAAAAGGGGTGATATGACTTCTATTTGTAAAGAAAAAAGAAGGGTCAGAGAATTAAGATAAAATCCGAATTCGAATCGGAATAAAACTCTTGCGATAGGCAGCAGTTTTTGCGGTTTTTGTTTTTATCATATCTTTTGATCCAGAAATCGGAATAAGATAAATAATATGTCTTTAGAAAGCTCTTGAAGTATAATTTCTAACCCAATTAAAATCAGATTAAAATAGTTTGTATAATAAAAGATATGGCTGAAATAGTGGGACAGTGTCAGTTTTGGATAGAGTTTCATATTTCTTTTATATCTTTTTCGTTATAGCTCAGAATTAATATTATAATATATCATTGAAAAGATAATTTCAACGGATATACAACCATCTGAGATTTAGATAAAAACTATGAGGCACAAAAATCATATCTTACTATGTTTGAACGTCTTTTAATTCGAATAGAATTAGGACTTTCAAAAACAGGAGTTTCATTCAATTTCAAACTCTTTAATCTTATCTTCTCATGAAGGATAATTAAGATCTTTTAGAAACTTAAGAAGCTTCCAATTAATCCTAATTGGTTTAGGAATAGGATAAAGACTTTGGAACCTCCACATGATCATTGGGTCGTAGGTAAGGTGGGCTTAGGTTCGGTTTGGGCTCAGTTTAGTATTTTGGCCATAACTTATTCGTTATAACTCGGATTTGGGCTTATAATATATCGTTGGAAATCTCATTTCAAAATCCATCCAAATATTCAATCATTGGACCCAGATTATGGACCAAAATAAACTGGTCTAAACGTTTTTATAAAAAGGACACGAAATGAATGATTTTAAGGAACACGAAATGAATTATTTTGGGTTTAAAGGCACGAAAAGAGGAAAATAAGTATGGTTTGGGGAAATGGGATAGGAATTGGGTTTGTATATAAAATGTATTGGGATTAAATATGGATTTAAGCACTCCAAGATTAAATACTCAACCCGACCAATAATGGCGATGAAAGGTTGTTCATCATCGGTTTTGGTTTTGGGGAGACATTTTTAGGTGTCTACAACAAGCAATTTCATGGCAAGAAATTCAAAAAAACATGAAGAATTAAGCAAGAACATGTTCGAATTTTCGAAAAACCACAAACAAAAACGCACGAAAATCTTCCAAAGTAAGAAGAGTTAGAGCAAAACTTACATAGATCGGCAAACTAGAGAAGAAGAGCTTTGATTTGCAATAAATTTGAGCGAATTTGGTGGGAAACGAAGGAGAACGAGTGATTTGAAGAATCGGAGAAAACGAGAAAAAAATGGCAAACGAACGAAATGAGGAAGGAGAAAGGATTTAAATCCGGAAAAACATGATTTTATCGCGGCACGATAAAATTATTGTGACGCGATAAAGCTATCGCGATGCGATACGCCTGAATTGTCGCTATAACACGTGGCAACACGCGTTGACTGTTCTTCCTCCAGTGATAGACTTTGTAGGGCCCATAGACAGATTAGGTGGACTCTCTTCAGCATTAGGGCTCTTTGGTATGCCATTTAGCCCCTAAAAGCAAAATGACATGATTAGTAGTCAGCTCGATTACGATCTCGATTGATGATCGACCTGACGACGATCATCTCGTGGACTTAAGCGCCTAAATGTTGGCTCATTACAAAGCATAAGCACCTAAGTATTGGTTCACAAGCAAAGCACAAGCGCCAAAATAGCAGCTTGTTACATCTAAAAAGCGCCAAGGTATTGGCGAAGCAAATTGCACCGAAATACTGGTTAAGTCCCCGAAATACTAGAAGAGCACACATTCAACATAATGAAGCATCAGCAAAGCTGAGGATCACAAGGTATCGAGGTCTTCGACGGCTTTCACTAAGGTGTGAAAATTGTCAATCAATTGGTCGAGTCAAGGTAAAGACGAGATTTTGGAGATGGTGACATACAACTGTCTTCGACGATGTCCCGAAGTACAAAAGAGATTGTCTACAGCGGCGAGGTACTGCAGTGGCGAGGTACTGCCATAAAACTGAAGATGGCGAGGTACAGTCACCTTCGACGATGTTCCCTAGGGCGTGGAAAATTGTTACAGCAAATGAAGATAGCGAGGTAATATTACCTTCAGGTGGCGTTCACGAGGTACTGTGGAGGTTATCAAACAAATGCAGCAAAAAATGTTAACCCAGAGGCATGTATCGACAGTGCAAGATACTCGTTTCTAACTCTTTATTTGTATAACTAATGCTAGTTTGCAGGTATTAGCGTTTGAAAGAATGATTTAGGATAGTAGAACGTTCTGAATCATTCTCCGTCCCTATTGACTACTTTGACTTTTGTTTTCGAAACTTATGTTTCTCCAAACGTATTCAAAGTCGAGTCTTCTTTAAACACCTGATTGTGATTCCCCAAAAACCAAACCCGGTGATGAGTACTTTTCACGTTATTGGTTATTGGGTAAGGTGAAATGTTGAAGAGTCTCGTGAAATTCCCCTTTTCTAAAATGTTTAAGTAAAATAATTCATTTCATATTTTCAAAATCATTCATTTCGTATCCTATTTATGAAAAAACGTCCAATCCAGTCTAGTTTGGTCCATAATCTAGGTCTAATAATTGTGTAGTTGGATGGGGCTTGAAAATAGCTTTCCGATGATATATTATAAGTCCAATTTTAAGTTATAACGAGGAAGTTATGGCCAAAATATGGGCCTAAAATCGAGCTTTATATGTGGACCCAATGATCATGTGGAGGGTCCATTAATTTTAATTACATTGCTATAGTCATTAGGATTTATCTTAATTTTCAAGAATTATCTAGAAGGTTGGTTTGAGTTCTAAAGACATTAGGATTAATTATTATTATTTATTTTGAAAAGATAATGATTAAGAATTCTACATCGGATAGAACAAGTGTTTTTAAAAGGTTTTAAATCTGGTTTAATAAAGATAAGTACGGATTTCGGCTAACTCAATTTAATTGGAAGTCGGATTCCGTAAGAATTCTTATCGTACGGAATCTATCACGCCGTGATAAAACCTATTTTACTCTGAGTCGGATTTCAACTCGTTTTCTGACATTTTTCTGTCGTTTTCTCTATAAATAGGGGCAATTTTCCCCGTTTTAATCATCCGCAATCATCATCAATCTTCTCTTTCTCTCTATAAGCTAAAGTTTATATTTTTTTCTCTCTCTCTTTCTTGATTTTCTAAGCCTTTTTCAAAACCTTTTCGTAAACACATACACCATACGTCCTTCACGAGACTCCAATACACTTAACCAAGCTCGAAGTTGCCTTAGACCTCGACGTGAAAGCTTGATAGTTATGAAGGTTTGGTCCCAAATCCATATTTCAATTAATATTATTTCAATTGTTTGGTTTAATCTTTATTGAAGTTACTAACGTGTGTATTGTTTTAATAGAAAGAGGTATAAGGCGTCAAAGTGAGTAATCCAATTGCTCTATTTCTTTACGAATCATGCTTAGATTATTTTATTGATTCCTAGTATCATGTTAGGATGTCTTATTGATTTCTAGTATCATGTTAAGATAAAGCTTTGATTTTAATTGTTTAGTGACATGCTAGAATTTTTTATTAATCTTGTTAGTATCATGCATAGGATCTTGCTAATAATATTATTCTTTGATGAGATAGTTATGATGATGATGATTTGTGATATCAATATTATTATGTTGCTTGATATTATCGTTGTTATTGCTTGATCACACCCTCTCTTGCAGGTTTAAAGGAAATTTGTACATGAAATCACGCTTAATAAGATAATCTGATTTAGGCTAATATGATTTTAATTCAAGTGTGCACTAATAATAGATTTATTTGTGCATTAATAATCAACCAACATACATTAAACAGGTTTAGGACTAATATATTGATCGTATGTTAATTAGAAATCGCACATGAATATGAGAAGAACAAAGTAGAGGCCTATTTAGGGGGGGTTCAATCTCTTTTAGGTTGGATTTGTACCATCATCCCCGAATATCCAGTCCTAGTTCAGGACCACAATGGAGTTAGCGATCTATGTGATCGTGAATAGGGTGTAACCTTCACACTTGTGGACGGGTTTACAAGTTCCAAAAACTTGTTGGCGACTCTTTTGCTCTAGCTTCCTTTCCTTTGGACGTCACCATGCTTAAATGCATGATCATAGTGAGGCCCAAAATTGATATTTGAAATATTCCCTACAGCAGTTGAAAGAACAGAGGAACGTGGAAGCAGTTTTTTTTTTTCCTTATTTATTAAAGCTTTTATTTCTCTATTTTTTTTAAAAAAAAAAAAAAAGAATTTGATGATTAAGAAAAAATAACTGTTTTTTTCCCTACTAATTGCAAAGAAGGGTATTTTTGGGAAATAAAAATACCCAACAAAAAATGGGAGTTCACTTTGAATAAAGAGTAACATAAATGGGTGGTATAAGTGTTATTTCACCTTTAAATATTGAATAAGTTAATAAAAAATGAGTTTTTTTTTTTTTTTTTTTTTTTTTGTAAATAAAGAGCTTATTTAGTGGAACAAACTCTCAAAATAAACTTGGAAAAATTGATTCTAATAATACCACCTTTGACTAGTTCACTGTTAATAATCCCATCATTTAATTATTATCTAATAATCCCCCCTTTATATAAGATTCTCTTCTAATGGTTCCTTATGACTAGTTAGCTATACAATGGGTAATTTTTTTTTTTTAATTTAAGTGACATGTGTTATTACGTGATTGGTCAAAAAAAATTTTAAAAATTCAAAAAAAAAAAAAAAAAAAAGACATACCCTGCCACCCAAACTTCACGCCACCCCCATCCCAACTTCCGCAGTCATCCTTCCCATCTCCTCCACCCTCCGGCAGCCCCTACCCCCACCCTCACTGGTCACCACCACCAGAATCTTTCCCTCTCCATGACCCACTCAACGACAACGACCCCCTCCCCGAAATCCACCATGAAATCATAAACCCAACCCCTCTTTTCTCGACTGCCGACCTTTTTCTCTCCTTGCGGTTGCCGGCAATTTTGATGCAACAATCTAGTGACTTATCTCAAGTTTAATTTTTACCTTATTTATTTGTGTTAATTGAATTTGATTCTAAATTATTCAATTTCTTCATATCAATTTACATGTTATCATTTTTGTATCTAAGTTGGGTCCTTAATTTGATGATAAAAGAGATTGAATTGTTGGTTTTGGAGAATGTTGGGTATTTTTTAGCATTGTTCGACACTGGGGAAGGGGAGAGGTGTGGTTTTCGATGTGGGATAGGGGATGGGTGGTTTTCGGGGCTGTATGTGTTTAGTGTTTCGTGGTAGATATCGGGGTGAGAGGGCGTTGTCATTAGGTGGGTCGTGGAGAGGGGAAGATTATGGTGGTGGTGGGGGTGGAGATGGGGGCTGCCGAAGGGTGGAGGGGGTGTGAAGGGATAGGGTTGCATGGGGGTTAGGGTGGTTGAGGTTTTTTTTTTAAAAAATTCAACCAATCACAAATTGACACGTAGATTATTCACCTATCAAAACCGGTTACCAACAATTTGGGGACCAATAGAAGAAAATCGCCCATAAAAGTGGGATTATTTGATAATAATCAAAAGGTGGAATTATTAACAGCGAACCGGCCAAACGTGGGAGTATTAGAATCAATTTTTCCAATAAACTTTCCACCAAAAACTTTTAATTAGCTTGTTTAATAATGAATAAATTAATGTGGGTCAAATAAGCTTAGAATTTGTTATAAACAATTTTAATCCTAACTAAACTAAAGTTAGTTTTTGCTCTTCATTTGATGATAAATGAAAAACAATCATCAAAATGAGAACAAATACTTATGGGTGTACGGTACACCCGGATGTATATAATAACCTCTCAATTTTACTCAAATAAGCTATTTCATCAGTTTCTTATTAGTTGACACGTTTCTTTAATCACGTTTGTCAATGCATAAATTCAATCATTAATTTCTTTAATCACCCGATAAGCAAAAATCATGAAAAGTTGATATTTTGAAAATATATATCGTGACGAATCTAACAAGATCCTACATTATTGTATTTTTCATTACGTATTTGTACCAAAAAAATAATTTTCATTACATATAAAGTACAAAATACAGTAAAAAAATATATAAATAGTGCTAGATACAAAACGTGCCAACTTACAAAACGGAGTTACTATTTACCAAACACAACCACAATGTTTCTAAGCTCGAGAAACCCGCATTTTCTTCCGATTTTACCCCAAAATATTACAGTGCTCCCGTACGACTTTGCCACCTTATTTCACTTTTTAACCTCTCACGAGTTTTTCATTTTTACGCTGCACCACTCTCTCTCTCCTCTATTAAAGCTTTCTCTGACTTCTCCATTGAAGCAGCTTCAAGCTGAGGTAAGATTTTTTTTTTTTTTTTTTTTTTTTTTTTTTTTTTTAGGGCTTAGTTCAATTCAACAATGTAGGGCTTAGTTTCACCGACCTTAATTTCTTCCATTAATATTGTTTATCAGTAAACTCATTCGTTTAAGGGTTCTTCTAACTTTCTAAGTTGGATTATTGAACTATTGATTTTGATTACTGAACTTATAGAAAGATACGAACCATTTTTGTTGCTGGAGTTTTGGTATATGCATTTTACAGCTTGAATAATTTTATATGATTTTTTTTCCAAATTTGATAATTCTGTCCATTTTGGTTACTAAATGTGTTGCATTTTTGAGTCATTTTGTGATTATTAGAACCTGATACAAGCTTGGGTTTTTGAGGCTCGTCGAGCTTCGAGCTTAAGCTGAGCCTGCCGAGCCCAGAACCTGCTCCTATTCGGGCTCGGCTCGATGGTTTAGCACCCCTCATTGAACCCCAATACTATTAACCACTTTAACCGTGAACCCTTTTGATGTTAGGATGGAAAAATGTGGAAATGAGGCTTTTCTTCCTAGGCTTGGGGCGGCTGCCCCTCCTGCCATGGCTATGTGAACCTTCTAATAATGTCTGACATTAATTTTGCGTATGTATGACATGTAATGGATACGATGTCCTGTCAATTTGCGTGCTTTACTTGGTGGTTTGGGTCCGTACATGACCGTATTGTCGATTTGATCTTCTTGTTGGTTGGGTGTTTAGTGCTTGTTTGGGAGTCATTTTGTGTGCTTTACTTGGTGGTTTGGGTCCGTACATAGCCATATTGTTGATTTGGTTTCGTGTTGGTTTATGTTTTGTACTTGTATGGGTGTCATTTTGTGTGCTTTACTTGTTGGTTTGAATCCGTATTATCACTGTATTGTTGACTTGTTTTTCCTGTTGGCTTGTGCTTTGTACTTGTTTGGGTGTTATGCCTCATTCAGTTTCAAACTTGTCTCGCTTGTTACCAGAGAACCTATTTATGGTAGTTTACTGCTCAATAGTTTCAAAATAGTTGTATAGTATTGGCCAAAATCTATTATAGGAATTGTTGATCCTAAGCTGTCAACTTATGTCTTAGAGCTCTGAACTTGTTTCTAAAGGTGCTTCTGTATATGCTCTTGACTATTGTGTTGCATTTGCATTAAAGTTACAAAATGGCAAGATACTGTAACTGTGTTAGGTAAGTGGACGATTTGACTGATCCTGCTCCTGCCACGGCATCAGGCTGAAGTTCATTCATATAAATGCTGCACTGGTCCTGAAAAACTTGCTCTCTTGAAAAATAGGTGTGGGAACTGGGGAGTAATTGCTTAACTATTTTTAATTATTTAGGAACATATATTTTGATTTCTCTATCAGCTTTGTCTCAAGGCACATTTTTTAGAATCAAACACGGGATACTATTTATCTAAAAAGATTATTTCTTTTCATTATTTCTAGAAAGCATTGATGTTGGAGACCCTTCCGTGAACATTATTCATTCTGTTTCTCTACTGAGATGGAATGAAGGTTTGGTAGTAGTTATAATGATTTTCCCACTCTATAATGTGTTTAGAAGCATTCATGTATTTGTACAACTGGGAGTGCTAGAGAGCCTGGAAATGGATCTGTTTCCCTCTTTATCTTTCTTATCTATTTCTAATAACATTAAATAAGCAGTTTCTTGCTGCAGCAAAGATCCACAAATAAGTTCTATTTGTGATTGGGAAAGCAATGGTCTGCAGTGAGCAAGTACCTTTCAGTGGTGCTGACTACTACAACGGGAATCTTTTACCCTTTCCTGCAGATCAGACCAGCGCTATGATGGACAGCCAATTCTGGTATAGAGACACAATTCTAGCTGCTAATGGATTCTCTCAGGTCCCGATGAATACAATATATAATGCTACTGATGTCATACATTCTGATGCATTGGCTGGTTTCAACCATATTCCTCTGAGTACTGATCCTTTTATCGATCATTCGGAAATGCAAAACTATGACATTTCAGCTCAAAGATCAAGCATTCCATTCTATGGGCCACAAGAGAGCAGCGGACATGGGCTACTAGACAATTTTGTGGTGAGTTCAATTGTTTAACTATGCTAAAGGTGCTTGTATACAAAATGAAATTGTTTGGAAGTTGAAATTCAAGCATTAATTGTCTACAATATAGCAGTTAAATCAATGGATGCCCAAGGAAGAACCTATATCATTTATGGATATGGAATGGCAACAAGTTGAGGTGAATACATCCGAACTTACTCTCCACAGCCTACTTTATCCTTACTTTAACTTATTTTTCTCTACCTGATATTTTCTTAAATATATTTTTTTTAATGTTTCAAGTGTGGCTGATCTTGTTGCAAATAATACAACAGAGTCCTGCGTTTCCAGTACAAGCAGCAAACGTAAATGACAGCCATGAATTTCTGTCAAATGTGAAAGTTGAGGCAGATACATCTGATGTAGCCCCAGTAACATTGAGGAATGTGTCCAGGACAAACAGAGAACGATCAAAAGAAGCTGAAACTGTAAGTAAGATTGCTTTGCTGACTGTATGATATGGGTCAGCAATGTAAATCATGTACAATGCCATTGTTGGAGAAAATTTCAGCATTTCATGTTGAGTTAATTCAAGTAGATGGACTGTTGCAATTTTTACCACTAGCTAGGATGATTCCCCTCCACTAATAATTGATGACAATATTATAAAATACACCCTCTTGAAATCTGCTCTTTAAGGATTTTTGCAATTTCTTTGATGCTATTTAATGATGATATGAAAGGAACTAGAACCCGAGTTTGAATAACATGTCCAAATACTTTCACATGGGAGTTTTTCTCCCTCTTTTGCCATGTAAACTTGATTTTAGTCATGAATTTATCTCCTTTTTTAACTTTGAAAGGGTAACTTCTAATTGGTGTTTGTAGTTATAGCATGTGTTCCTAAGCAAATTTATGTGCCACATGGTTCTCTCCTTTCATTGGGTCTTATTACATGTCATCTACATAAATTTTATGAGTAAAAAATGTAGTTTGTACAGGACTTGAATCCATGATCTCATGTTTCAACTTTAGAGAGTCAACCCTTAGGCTATGTCATATTACTTGTGCTCCTTTTAAATTTTATCCATAAGGACATAATTATTGTAATTTGTATGGTAACCTAAGGCATCACCGAAGGCCATTAACTAGTTTTGATTTACTCCCTTTGTTCCCAAATAAAAGTCCTAAAATATCTTGTCATAACTCATAATAAAAAGTCTCATTTCTTCACTATCTTTTTTTTTTTTTTTAAATTATTCACCACTCATGTCACTTTTAATCAATCAAATTTCACTATCTTGTTTTTTAAATTCACCCTTAATCAACCAAACCCCATTTCATATTTTTTATCCACCTTCCTAGTAATCTGTGCGAAAGGTAAATGATTGTTTGGCTTACTAACTTCTCTCCTTTGTGCAGCGTCGTAGACTCATTATCAGTCAAAGGGTGCAAGATTTGCATGATCTCCTTCCTGCAACCTTCAAGGTGGTTACTGTTTACTGCTCTAAATTGTATATATTTGTATTTGTTAGTTCTGTTGCAGTAAATTAGCATTTTTTTTTCCCATGATTAGACTTTGGCAACTTTGCTTTTTTGATTTTTATTTCTTGATTTTGGGACTTTTGAGAAAAAATTTCCTTCCTTTTTGTGTGTGTCTGTGTGTGTTTTGGTCATTATAATTTACCTAATTTTTACCCTTTTATCTTGGGGAAGAGGTTTCGGTAGACCATGGGTTGACAATAATAGATTTGTAGAGAGGGAGACAGAAAAGGGATAGCAGTAGAACGGCACTCTCTAAAAGTGTCCAGCTTGAGTTTCTATTCTATTGTAATAATAGTATAGTGATGTAAGTCTTCAGAATGCAAATGATGGTGATGTAAGTTGATATTTAGAAACTTCTTAACATATATGGTACAAATAGATACCTAACTACTCTGAGAGCAAGCGTTGAAAGAGCTAGTGCTCTCATAGTCCCATGTGTGCTTTGTTTCTCAGTTATTTGACTACCATCAGCAGCTACATCTTCCTAAGTTCTAATTACTTAATCTCCTGATTGAGATCTTTTTAGTTAGAATAGTTTGTCATAGATTTATTCATGTAAGGATTATTATTAAAAAGCTGCTCACTCCTTTTGCAAGGCTTCATACATCATTGTTCATTTTTGGTGCTAAAACGTTGTTACTTGGTAGTTTGTAGATGTCTTTTGAATTTTTCTTTTGTTTCTGTTTGGATGCTGCAGGATAAACGAGGTAACCAAGAGTCTGTTGTGAATGATGTCATTGGTCATATCAAGTATTTGCAGCTTCAACTCAAGGTAATTGGTCTTTCCGACTGTCAGGCATCATTCACTTGCACCCTCATATTCATGTATATCATCCTGGCATGCTTGCAATTGTCGCTGATATTTGTGGTAGAAAGTCTAGAAACTGAACATGAAATTTAACAACCAGGAATTGAGCAGAAGCAAACTGGGAGGTGATTCAAGCTCTGGTCCGTTGAAATTTGATGAGGTGCTTTCTGCTTTCCAATAATTTCTTTTTACGTTCTGTAATTGTGCAAGGATTTTGTCTAATTGTTTTAATATTATATAATTTAATTCCCAGGGTTATGGACACTACCAACCACATGAACAAATGTTTGGTGAGTCTCTTGAAGAAATTCTTGGAAGCTTATTAGAGGAGAATCCAGTAGCAGCACATAATCTTTTCGAGAGTAAAGGTCTCTGTATGGTTCCCATGCCTTCCACTGATGCATTACTATGCAACATAAAGTAGATTTCGTAAGTCATGGTCAAGCTATCTAGAAATGCTTGTTGCATCTGCTAAGAAATTTGTGTATATAATAACACTTTTCCACAAGCAACTACTCTAAACCTCTTAACTGTAGGAAACTTCTGGTCATGGTGTTGCTTTCTTAGAAAGGCAAATGACATGTAAGTAACTTTACTAGAGTTTGGTTGAATCCAAATTTTGGACATATAGAAGGAAATAGGCTTTTAGTATACTTCGTATTAGTTATGCTGTAAGTAGCCATGGACATAATTATATGTTTGGAGTAACATTCTTTTAAAATGCAAATGAATTGTCACTTGAGGACTAATTTTGCTTCTTAGCAGAGAACTGTTATTGAATCTGATGAGAATCAAGATGATTCTTTATTATGTTACTTTCCAAAATGTAGGAATGTTGGAGAAAGAATGTATTTTTAAATACTTTCTTGAATATTCAGAAATTTATTTTATGACTTGAAGTTTTTCAGTCATTTTATGACTTAAACCAGTTCTGTGAGTGATGCTGATTTCATTGTGATGCACCAATGTGTGGTACATATGTGCAAAAATATTGAGGGAATAAATTGTTATCAGAGTTTTGAGTTAAGCGGAAACTTTCTTTAGGATCTAATTATAACAACCAATGTAGTTACGAGGCTTTTGTTTGTTAACACCCTTGCGTTTTAAACAAACTCTAAACAAAGTTGTATATTCAAACATCAATAAGCAAAGAAAAAACAGTCACTAACAAGCAAAAATAAAAAGGGCCAAATGAAGCAACCATCGTTCAACCATCTGAGTTAATCAGCCACTCGGGCAAGTCCATTTGCCCATATGATGCTAGGAATGAAACGAGCTGCAATTGAAAAGCACCACCAAGGCACAAATAGTGCAACATAATAGATGTGGGTGCAAAAGCCAACAGAGAAAATACGTTTGAACATTAAATGCACCTATTCTTGGAAGCATCTGGAGCTGGAGTAAGTCTAGGCCCATACCTGGTATGATCCATACCAAGTACTTTTTTTTGTTTTTGTTCATACTATTATTATTGATAAATATATAATTATGGTTGCTTTTATACTGTTATTTTTTACGCTATACTATTAGATAGTTATTATTCCAACGAGATTTTCGATGAAGAAAGAGGAAAAGAGAAAAAAGCATATATTTTTACTATACTGTTATTAATAATTTTATACTGTTATTGATTTTTATGTTGTTTTGGTCCCTTGGACCATACCTGGTAGCGGCCCATCACACCTCGGAGCTGGAGTAAGTATCAAGAGCAATACAAAACATTGTGCCATAAGAAGACCCATGCTAGCAAGGCTGTGTTACATTCTTACAAACATGGCAATTCTCAACAACTAAAATAATTGATTTGTGAAATTATACTATGAAAAATTGAAAATAGTGCATGAATTGCAAGACTATACAACAAAACTAGTTTATAATATAGAAAAAAAAAAAAAAAAAGAAACAACGATACAAAATTTTATCCTATTTTGCTTAATCCCTTTGGCTCTCTCCCTTCTATTTTGCGTAACCTTTTGAATAGTTCACAACTCAATTAAAACCAACTACTATAAGACTAAAATGAGTATATACACGGCACTTGATGCTCAAAACATTCTCAAGAAGGGTCGACTTTTATAACGAGTGGCTGCCAAAAATCTGAAGGTGACTCTTTTACAGTAGGAAGCTTTGATGCTTCGTCTGAAGCCAAAATGCATTCAAAATCAGCATTTTCAGCTAATGCTTTATCCAGAGAAGCTTTAGCAACTCGGGTTATAGACATTATAAGGACCACTGCAAAGTAAGATACAGAATACGAGAGTTAGTCAAGTTCACAAGAGTTGTATCACGCCCCAGAATTCTATTTACTTCTTCCATAGTTAAATTGGTAGGGGGTGGCTGCTGTTTAGAGCCTATAAATTGCAAACGATCAAGATGTTACTCTACTGAAAAAAGTAGAATGAGTCATAACAAAATTGGGCAGGTCTTGATGATTATATGTATAGCTGAGAAGTGGGAATTCTCCAGCTAGATAGCATCAAATGAAAAGATTATTACAGTTATTCAGTATGCCAGTTAAATTCCAGGCTGACATAAGCATAGTCCTTCAAGAATGACAATGAAAAATTTACGATGTACAAGAAAATAAAATAGTAAATGACTCACCAGATACAATTAGACCCAATCCAATAAAACCCTGCAGCAACAAGATAACAGAATGAATTCCAGATTTTTCAACGGAAATGCATGCCAGCATAAGTAATTCAGTGGTTCTGTCCATGTGAAAGTATTTGGAAGAACAAGCCCAAGAAATTTACGTCTTAAGGTTTAATTTTAAAATTTGTTCTTCTGGGTGCACTGAAACATAACTTTCTCCAAGAAAAATAGTTTATCATTTCGAACTACGCTCTTAGATGTCTTCCATGCTTGCAACTTACAAGACGCTAAAGTGGTTATGCATAAAAACAGAACACAGGGATATAGAATGGGAATGACACTTGTCAGTTATGATTAGAGAGGACTGAAGGGGACAACATTTCAATGCTAGAACAAGGTGGCAATAAGAGACGAGTGAAGTGAGGATAAATCTAAGTGAGCCCAGTCATATTTGTGAAGACTTGCTACATATATAACAAGTATGGGCTGACAATCATAGTGAAAAGCTGAAAACTACCACCGAGTTGTTTTACTTGTTTGCTATGTGTACTATAGTCAACAATATAAGCTTAATCAAGAATGAATAACCGACAACTGAAACCTTGTGTTCTACAAGAGAACATGTTGATCAGATAAGCTAAAAAAAATTAATAGGAAGCACTTACCAATCGAGCAGTTGACACCTCACTCCATCCATGGGTGACATAAGAAAGGTTTTTCAATGTTGTACCCACATATACAAATGCAAATGTGATCGGCTGCAATGAAAATTAAACATGGTGATAATTAGCTTTTACAATGGAGTAGCCCTCCCTGTCTTTAAGAGAAAATCGCACAACAGAGAGTAAAAGGGAGAATGGTGGTGAATGGAAACAATAGAATTAAACGAAAAGAAAATTAGATAAGCTAACACAGAGCAGCATGCAGTACCATCATTCCCAACCATGTTGCCAGGATGTAAGCCCCCAAGTTAATGGGAGTTACAGACAGGAGATAATTCAACATGTTGAATGGAAGGAGGGGAACCAGTCGAAGTAGCAAAACAATCTGTCAACAAGAGAGTTATTAGTGCAAATGTAGACAGCCTACTGTAAAACAACTCAAGTATTTGGTCATTATGTAGAAAATAGTAATAATTAATAACTAAAAATAATTCAAAATAAAATAAAAAAATAAAAATAAAAATAAAATAAAATAAAAAGATCTTTAAACAAAAAGCATGATAACTTGACCTAAATGTAGCATTATGTGAACTCCCTCCCTTCACAGTGATTTGTCCTTTCCCACTTGGCATGGCCTAAAAAAGTAATCTTTCTTATTGTAAATGAAACAACATTCTGGGAAAATTATAAGACATTCTTTATTCATGATTTATCAAAAGTAACATAGGGAGAACAAGAAGCTAATTTTTCAAAAAAGGGGGGGGGGGGGGGGGGGGGGGGGGGGGAGGGAGGGTCTCGTGTCCTCATCAGTATATATTTCTGGAAAAATTGTCCAAGTGACAACTTCAGGATAAAAAGGGACTGGCAGGAGAGGACAGCTGAAATAAATATCCACAGTAGAGTAAATTTTCAATATGATCCACAATAGAGATAGTTGATTCTCAGCAGAAGTCTCCAATCTTACATCATTAATAAAACCCATTACTTCAATAATTTCTATTCCTTAATTTCAGCCAAAAACAAAAAAATTAAAATAAAGGCGAACATTAAATAACAGCCCATCAATTCCTTTTCAATAATATATGTTTCTGGGCCTATCAAGCAGCAGACCTGGGGTTTTTCATATTTTATCAATTTAGTGCAAGTGAAGCTTAGTTTTAAAAGGCCCAAGATGCAGCAAGGCACAAAAGTTCTTGGATCCTAGGCGCCAGGCGAAGGTGCGGGCCTTTTGTAGGTGAGGCGCACTTTTTGATTGATAAGTCTAAGAAAAGATTTATGAGAAAAGGTGAAAGACCATGTGATCACTAAATAGGGTTCTCTAAAAAGAATTGGGGCATATGGGATGTTTTTCTCCTCTAGTATTAGTAATAAATTTAACAGCTGCAAAGTCACATGGTGTTTTACTTAAGAAGATTATTTTACACATCAGCTATTGATGACTTACTATACAGCATAAGGTGCAACAAGCAACCTAGAAAAAGCACATAGGCACGTGCCTTTTGTAGGACTTTGAGCCTCACAGAGCTAACTCTCACGCCTGACTGTGACTTGTGTTTAGGTGCAACTAAGGTGCACGTTACAAAATTATTAAGTAATCGGAATCATATGAAGTATGTGTGATTATATCAAGGCAAGAATTGGCATAGAAATAAAATGTGATAGACTCATATGATTCACTCCAACCACCACTAAGGGTGTACGTGAAAAGGAAGAAAGGTAAAGAGAAGAGTGTCCAAGGGGTAGGGAGCATACAGCAGGCACCAAAAGAAAGGGGTGACAGCAAGGCAGAAACGGACAAAAAGAATTAATGATCCACTATGGCATTGAGAAATTGAAGAAGAGGACAAGCTTATTCTCTGATGAAGTAGAAGACAAATCCAATTAATTCTAGGTTATTGTAATTGTTATAAATAGTCAGTAGAAAAGTAATAGTATGTTATGTGAATTTTGAATGATGTTTTGTAGAGAGTTAGTAGCCTCAAGCTGCTGGTGAGACTGATAGCCTAAAGTTATCACTTTTTAAAATCTGTCATTGTCAATCAAATACTCAAGCTTTTGCCTTTAGAATTCTCTTGCAAAATATAGCTGACAATCTAAAAGTACTAGTCTATTACATAAAAGCCTAAAACCTATACAATTTAGATGACTTACTGCCAGGTTTCATTATTTTCTTTACTCGTTTTGAGTTGCAATTACATCAAGCTAACTTGATTTATAGCATGGATAAGTTACAAATAGTATGGGTTGGCAATAAACCTCACAAGAAGTTGGTTGAATGGGAGTGTCATATATTACTAATCTGCTTCTAAAAGAAACAATCACTGTTTCCACTGGAGGGCAAGTTATTGTTTACTGCATAACTGTTACTTATGGATAACAGCTAACTTAGGTAAAGCCTTTCATCAATATGACTTACAAGAGACTCCAGCCCATGACAAGGCTGGGGGAAGGAGAGGGGTGGGTCAGATATAAGCAATTAAGCAGTGTAGCTGCTCTAATAAAGAGAGGATACTTTCAAGTCAAACTGACCTTCAACCCAAAATGTAACAAGCCCCCACTACTTCACAATAATAAAATGTCAATGGTTTACTTAGTCATTTAGGATAGTTTTCAATGCAACCCATCTGAGCTCTCCGTACCAGCAGATAACATTAACGCATTGGGTAATGTCCCAGCAACAGCGAAGGCAATCTTCTTGGACATAAACAAAAGAATATGTTGCCTTGCTGCATATACTTTTGTTTATGTCCATGAATTATGGATGACATACAGATTACTGATATCCTGATTTTTAAACACTGTTCTACAATTTCCTGTATGGAATTATGATACTTCAACAATTTAACCACAAGAACCCTCAAAATTTTCAACACATACCCAGATTTCCAAATTACATTGCTCACTGATATTGTACTCATTGTTTCGTCAAACACATCAAACTATGACAGACAAAAAGAACCGTTTTCACATGCACACATCAACTGAGACCATACTCAATGTAGTATTACCTTAAAGCCAGACTTTTGAATAGCAATGGCAACTGCTTGGAACTTGGGGTAGTTCTTAAGCTTTGACATAACATAGGATTTTCCGATCTGAAAAAAGTTAAAAACAAAGAATTTATCAGCTCATGTAACATTACAATCAGGACAAGATAAAAATATATGAAATAAGTACTAAGAAAGTAGCAGCAAGCATGTACACAATGACAGACATGCACATGGAGGCATTCAAGACTTACTGTTCTTCCAAGAAGAAAAGCCGCTGTAGCACCAAGTGTGGCTCCTGTTGAATCAGCAACAAATCCTAAAGGCAACCCAAAGAGATAACCTCCCCCAAGCTGGGGAAAAAACAGGCCAGGATCAGGAAATCACATAAGCAGTAATACGAAATAAATGTGATCAGTCACTGAAAAGCAAACATTTGCAAAAGATTACTAGGATAGAAAGTGAGATGTATTGGTGCAAACATCTACCTGATCTAAGAAAAGTGAAAAGATATGTTTAATCACTATGCCCAATTCCAGTTAATTTTTGAAATTAGCATAGATTTTGGCCCAATGCCCTACTGATTTTAAATGTCAAGATTCTTGATTCAGGATCAAGCACTATATTTTACTCAATTGGCAGAAAGAAATCACCAACTATTTTCACACTATATCAGATTTCATGTCATATCTCAACACTAGTTAATAAATCAGTATGAAGCTGGAGTTAGAGAATCTTCCAATTCAAAGAAAATGAAAAAGTCCATTTCAATTTCTGATTGCATTGACATTAGATAATTCAATAACATTTCCATGTCTGTTGTTAAGCTAAAAGTCAAGTGCTAGTCAGTCAATCAATCAATCACTCAAAGCCTTAATCCCATAAGTGGGGTAGGCTACATGAACCAAAAGTGATTATTCCGTGTAGTCATCTGCAAAAATCTAAAAGTCAAGTACTAGTCTCTTCAATAAAAGATCTTACGTAAATTAACTCTCTGCAACCGTGTTATAAGGCCAAAAGAGTCTCTTTACAGCTGTACATACCAGGTTAGAAAGATTTGACCTCTCCCCTCCTTGACAAAAGCAGGAACAATATTAAAGACGCAACAGATGGTCTAGTATGGTTTGTCGGGAAGGAGGGAGGCAAGAACGAGCAATATAAGAGACATTGCTGGCAGCTCAATATACAAAAACTAAAGACTCTGGTGTTTCAATAACCACCTAGTGATCCATGCACAGCACAAAAATAGCAATTCAACATTTCTTCAAAAATATCTAATTTGGAGAGACGAAATAATAGAAGTAAAAAAGGCATTCTAAAATAATACTTCCTCCACTCCAATAATTTGGCAACAATGGACTTTTTGCACAATTCATCACTCTTGTTTGACCATATAATATAATTTATACGTAACACAAAATAGTCATGTGAGATCTTGTTAGATTCGTCTCATAGAATAATTTTACATTATCAACTTTTTATAATTTTTACTCTTATACAATTATAGATATTTGACATATAAAATGTGATTTGGAATGCATAATTTCATCCTTGTTGCAATATTATTAGAATGAAGTAGTATATAAGCTCAATTGTTAGCGCCCAAATAAGGATATCATCATACCATTATAAATACTATGATACAGAAGAATTTGTGATATATGCCTGAGGCGGTCATATACAATTTCATGGAGTATAAAATTTAAGTGTAAGCAACCAAATGATAATCCTAGAATTTTCTATATTCCCTTCCTAAGATACTAAGAACAAAGAAAAGGAGCAAGAAATATCAATCACCATGAGAAAATATTGTAAAGAAGAACCAATAAAAAAGTTTCATACCGTAAGTACTGAGGCGGGAACTGCTAGAACTGTAAGAGGAATGTATGCAATAGCCCTAACAGAATAAAAAAGCCTCAATTAAGTTGCAGAGCCAATATTAAAAATGATCTATCTTTGCTGAATTAGAAATGTCTGCTATTGGGTGAGTTTACAGTAAGACAATTTGTTTATACAAAAAAAAAAAAAAAAAAAAGATGTACTTCCTCCGTTCTTTTAATATTGCACCACTTGCCTTTTTAAGGAAGTATCACAAATACTGCACCATTTCTATTTTAGGAAAAGAAATATATGTGTTCACACTACAAATACCAAATGTAACCTTACTTTTCAACACTTGATTTTTTAGTTTATGTATAACATCAAATGGGCAATCTTGTATTTTTACCTTTCTCTCTCATCATTTTTCCACTACCAAAATCTTGTGCCAAACTCTTATGGTGCAACAAAAAAAGAACGGAGGAAGTATATCTTTTGAGATAACTGAAATAAAAACACTATTTCCTGATTTCATCACACAATCCCTTCAGCCATTCAAATCAATCAACCTTTACTCAAAGCCATAAATATTTTTTTAGAGCATGAAAAAAGAGTAAACAATTTACTGTTTATAAGTCCTCAGTTCCACAAATATTGTACCATGTAAAGTTTAATGCTTCCCCACATACAACTTTGACCATTAACCAATTTAATTCTCATTAAGTTTATAAAAAAAAAAAATTTTAAAAAAAAAGAAAAAAGAAAAAAAAAATTGATATCTTTAAAGCATACATAAGGACAAACCCGACAAATCTAACAATATCCCACATCTATTCTTTTCTATATGTATAACACACAACCGGATGGTCAAATGGGAACATTTGAAAAATGTAAAAATTCAGCATGGAGCAATAGCCGTGAAACGAAGCTCATCAAACCATGCATATCCAAGAATTCCCTACACCCCCCCCCCCAAAAAAAAAAAAAAAAAAAAAAAAAAAAAGTTTCATGAAGCACAAAGATCACTTAGATCATTTATTGTCTTCCATCAAATCCCATGTCACTTTGTATGGCCTTCATATTTGATTTAAGTCCCATACCCTCATTTCCAGCAGCTATTTATAAGAAAATTTTATATGCTCGCTTAAAGTGGGATTAAAATAAACGACAATGTTCACATTTTATAAAATATATGGCTTCAACACTTTAACCCTCGCTCACTTAAAGTGAATATAAAAAGAAACTTGTAACAAAAAGGAGAACAATTCCATAGAAGTAACTTACAATACAACAGGGCCCCATGGACCAAGATCCTCCTTGACCCATAGCAAGAAATCCTTCAGATACTGCCAAAAAATAACGGATAAAAAAAAGTACATGTCAATATCAGAAATCAATAATGGTAAGTATAACTATAACAGTGAACAATCATGTTTTAACACTGCAATGGGAGTTCAAATTCCAACTAATAACTGATTCAATTGTTCATCAGAAAAATGAGCTAAGCTTTGCTCAGTTACCAAAAGACATTAATTATTCATTTACTCCTATCATTTCTCTTTTAACACTAGAATTGATAAAAATAATAATAATAATAATAATAATAATAATAATAATAATAATAAATAAATAAATAAAATAATCACTAAAATAGAATAATAAAAAGGATAACTATTGTGTATTAGCACATGACATCTAACAGTTATATTGATAAGATTTTTAATAGTATTTCTCCTAGTACAAAGGGACGAGATTGGATATGCATTGGCTCATTTGCTCTTACTTTCAATCATTGTTCTGGTACTGTAGATTCAATAAACAGAAAGAAAGAAAAGAAAGAGGCATAGTGATATCAGTTATGTTGTATTGCATTCATATGCTACACTACAGAGCTATAAAGATTAAAGACACCTTCATAACATTTCAATACCTTACCACCATTTCAGATGTATGGGAATAAAGCCATGACTATAGCAGCGGGATCAAATAACACACATTTTTAACTTTCTTTTCTCAAGAACTAAATTTTTAATACAAGTAATCGGAACAAAAGAACACAATGTAACACATAAAAATTAAAAAAAAAAAAAAAAAAAACTTATATCTTAATTTCAATAGATTAATAGCTATTATCACTACCTCCGTCCTTTTTTATTTGCTCCAAAGCAGTGGAGTTACTTTCTTAACTTTTGGTTGAAAGTAGTTGATGAGCAAGAAAAGTGGTGGGGTAAGAAGTAGTGGTTGTAAGAGTAAAGTTGTGGTCCCTACAGCCAAAAAATAGTATGGGGCACTTAAAGGGACGGACTAAAAAGGGAAATGGAGATAATATTTAGGGAGAGGGAGTATATTTGAATACCCTAAGTAAAATATATATATATATATATATATATATATATATATATATATATATATATATATATATATATATATATATATATATATATATATATATATATATATATATATATATATAATTGAAAAAAGGAGACATGGCCAAAACAGTATAAAGCACTGATAGTCCTCTACACTATTTGAAATGAAAGCCCATAACTGTACAAAATTCCCTACTATTTCTACTCTGATGGAAGCAATTGTAGATTAGCTTAATTACCTCAAATTAAAATACCCAAATAGCTACGAATGCTCAATGTCCTCCTCCAGCCATGATTTGCTACAGTTTACTGTTGTGGCATCAACTTCCAATTTGAGGATCAAATTGCATTTCACTACTCTTTTTTCAAGACCTAATTGCTAATTTTCTACAGGTTGGACAAAACATTCTTAATTATCAACTTGTCTCTCCTCTAATCTCTCGACCATATGAAATACATTTATAAGCGCCAATTTTATCAATGTAGCCTCGTAATATGTAAATGAGTTCAATATTTACGGCTTTTTTTCCAGAAAGATGTTTCTTCTACCTTTCTTCATTTTCCTATGACCTTCAGAGATCCCTATAGCCAAGCACAAGATTTCTCTTTGACTAGGTTACTTCTATTCTTAGGTTACTTCACAGCATTCATTGCCCCTCACTAAGAGGTTCCAGCAGCAATACAAGTTGGAGGAAGCTTTCTTACAAAATAAAATAGGGTTGTCAACAAAACAACTTACAGCAGCATCCTTTCTCCTAGTCTCTCAATACTTCGACCAAAGGCTTTTGTATTCCACTAAATTTGTAATTGTTAACGCTCTCTTAACATGCAGGCACTAAGACAACAAGTGAAAAATAGCAATAGAAATATTTTCTCTTAAAGCCAAAAACTGCAAAATAGGATACAATTCTTTCTCCATGGATGATCCTAACTAAAGAGTTCAACTCATCCAAACTATTCTGACTTCCAAATTTCGCATGACGGTAAATTCTTGGATTAGTGTATATTAGTACAAGATAGTCAAAGTCACTTCATTATTCTGAAAGTCACCCCAGTACCCATATCCATTTTAAAATTCACCTTGGTGCATAACGATCCTAATTGAAGTCGGCCCATATCTTTTAAAAAGTCACCTCATTCATCATACAGGCACACCCGCCTTACCGTTACTGTTTCCATGATACACAAATTTGTACATGTATACTTCTACAATACCTAATGGTTCTTAGAAACTTTCTTCTAATAGCTCATTCTTATAATTAGAAGATAAATCTAGAAAGAGCACATCTTGTGCCTACCCGAAGAGTCCAAGAGACATGATTCACACCTAATGTAAACTACATAGACCCAAAAACAATTATTATAGGGTGCATAAAAATAATGTTGCAATAGGCCTTCATTCTCAGACAACATGCCATATGTCTAATTAGAAACCTCACTATCCACGCAGATTTTCCCATATACACTGCCTTGATTCACTGATTCCTATTAAGTATTTAACTTGGATTCTGTTCATATTCAGCCTGCCTTAGTTCCTAAATTCGGTTGATGGTGAATACCATTAAGCTAAAAACTAGAGCCTAGCTGACTACAATTATTGCATAGGCTGTTTAGGCAGTACAACATCAACAAAGCCATGAAATGCAGGACCTCATAAATCTTAGAAACTGCTTTTGACGCTTTTTATTAGCACACTGTAGAACCCTATAGATCATCTCCTTGCTATGTGCAGCTTCTATCTCATGTTGATGAACACGCTATTCAAATTTCCAATCTACTTCAGAACGCCGAATTAACAATTAAACTTGACCCCATAATTAACAAGATCCTTTACAAAAATACAAAGTATCATATAACTTGCACAATCACATTTCTTAATAAGACACAAGATAAAGCCGAAGAATTCTCAAAATGCCAAGTTGCCAACTCCAATCTAGTCATATCACTAAACTATCATATATAGCAGAAAAACACCTCAAATGCGATTTGAACAGTTTCTAAGCAATCAATAACAATTCAATGAAACCCTTGACAATCAACAACAAACCAATAATCAAAACCAGATCACAATCACAATGATAAAATCACTAAATCCCAAAAAGAAAAAATGGGAAAGTTTAGAATGACAACCTGATCAATGGGGAGAGCATAAAGGAGAGAGAGGAAGCCGAGGACGATAAGAACGGCGACGAGGCGGCGGAAGGCGGAAGAGACAGATTTGGGGAAAAAGAAAGCCACAGAAGAAAAGAACCAGCGGCGGAGGAGGAACCATGGGCGGGTGGCGCGGTGGAGGTCCTCACCGTCTACGGTTAACTCCGGCTTCGATGAGGATCTTGCCCTTAAACTCAATCCTCCAACGTTTGCCAGGTTTCTTAAATTTTGTCAAAATCCTACAAAACTGCCTGAATATTCTAATCTTCTTCACCCAAAATCTGAGTATGAATTTCTGCCTGATTACTCTAATCTTCTCCACCCAAAATCTGAGTCTGAAATCCTGCCTGAATCCCACTGTTCTTCACCCAAAATATGAGTCTGAAATCCTGCCTGAATCCCACTGTTCTTCACCCAAAATATGAGTCTGAAATCCTGCTGTTCTTCACCCAAAATATGAGTCTGAAATCCTGCTTAAATCCTACTGTTCTGCACCCAAAATCTGAGTCTGAATTGCTGTTTTTTTCTGGGTATGTTGGTGTCTGAACTGGGGTTGGTTGTTTATATAGTTTTCTGGTATCAGCAGAATTGGCTACACACTTGATTTAGTGATCTGGGTTCATTGGAGTTTGAACAAGATGAAGTGGGCTAATGGTAGATTGGAGGATTGGAGAGTGGAAGTTGGCTAGTTCGTCAATGTTCGTATGATTGTTTGTGTGTTTCCATCAGCCCAATACGATAGATGGTATAAAGTACTCTATAAGAGCGATTTCCCTTAAAATGATAAAAATTCCACAATTATGCCATACTAGATGTAAGTTCGTGTGATGCACAGATTTTTATTAAATATTTTTTTATATTTATGTTGATTTGTTAAATTTTTTATTTTTATATCTTATAAATAGCTACCTTTAATTAAAAAATTATAATAAAAAATTATATCTTTTTAAAATAAATTTTATCAATCTTTTTTAATCTAATCTCATTTTCTTAATAAAAAAAAAAAAAAAAAACATTATCTAAGATTATGTTTTTCTAATTGTGACTTAATGTACTTTACATATTAATGATAAAAATTATCATAGATAATATAAAAGGATTATATTTTTTAAATTGTGATTTTATTTTAAATCATAATAATTTTATTATGATTTTTTTTTCAATTTAAATTTGTATTCAATATATTTTAAAATTTTCAATAGGATAACATGTTTTAATAATATTTTATAAAATTATGATATAATATATTCATAAGATTAATTAATGATTTGAATTCTCAACCACTATAATTTAACTTCATAAATCTCATTCTTCAATCAATTTTGGACGAAAGTGTTGATTAAAGTTGACTTTAATTGAGGCATAAACGTAATCACCCTATAATTAAAAATAAGAAATAAAGTTAATTTAATATATTCATAAAATTAATTAATTAAAAACTAAAGAGGCTTATATAAAACAATTTAATGTAAATTTATAAAAATAACTCCTCGTTAAATAGCACCATATCCAAACTTTTTAAGCTATTTTATTTGCAGAAGTTTAGTATGTCAAACAGGTAAGAAATTCGTACTTTGATTTTTCAATCATTTTTGCTAAGATCTGCATGTAAAAATAAAATTCAGTAAACAAAACAAAAGCATATAATCGTTAAGTATCCCAAAAAATAAAATTTAAATAATGACGATTACAATCATAAATTTAAAAATATTTTTAAAATTAAAATAAGAATTACCAAGCCATTGATTACCTAAAACGACACAAAATTACTTATACAAAATTCTCTTGTATTGATACGAAATTTTTTTGGTGTTGTATGACGCATCAATTTATAATGGTAGTTATGACAAATTTTAATTTAATTATGATTACTGAACAATTTTTAGTTCTTATCACAAATTCTATCAAAATTTATCTTTAATGGTAATTTATCATTTAAATTTAACACTATTATTTATGATATAATCGTATAATAATACATTTGTTTTTATAAATTATCATATAAGCTATTTTTTTTTCTAAATTATCATGTTTTAAATTTATAATTACACGATAAAAATCTTTCCCATATAATCACACTTTTTTTTTTTTTTTTTTTTTGTAAATTATCATATACGTTGTTTTTTTTTTTTTTTTTTTTTTTGTAAGTTGTCCTATACTTTTTTTTTTTTTTTTTTTTGTAAATTATCATATAATTTTTTTTATTTTTGTAAATTTTGATATTCAAATTTGAATATCTAAAGACAATCTTTACTTCTTAAAAAAAGATAATTTTTAGTTTTTTGAATTATTTAGATCCTAAAAATCACTATTCGTTGTTTTTATCTACATGTCAAAATTATTAAATCTCATTTGTTTTTTATAAATTATCACGTAAGTTATTTTTTCTAAATTATCATGTTTTAAATTTATAATTACACAATAAAAATCTTTCCCCTATAATCATACATTTTTTTTTTTTTTTGCAAATCATCATATACGTTTTTTTTTTTTTTTGTAAGTTGTCATATACATTTTTTTTTTGTAAATTATCATATACATTTTTTTTTTTTTAAATTATCATATACATTTTTTTTTTTTTTTGTAAATTTTGATATTCAAATTTGAAAGTCTAAAGATAATCTTTACTTCTTAAAAAAAGATAAGTTTTAGTTTTTTAAATAATTTAGATCCTAAAAATTTATCTACGTGTCAAAATTATTAAATCTCATTCGCCACTTTAGCTTAGATGGCGTATGAATTTTTTAATTCTAAAATAAAATACAAATCTGATTTTTAATTGGTCAAAATAATACCTATGCTTATGTGGCGCGCTAAATGATAATATTTCTTGTAATTTCTTAATCTAAAACAATTTTTTTTTAAATTTGTTGACATAAATTTCACAATAATTTAAATTTTAAATCACTATTCATTTTTTGTTCATTAAAAAAATATTATTCATTGTTTTTTAACTATTAGATTATGAATTAAATTCTCATGATGATTAAATTTTTTATAGTTTTTGTACACATAAATCTCATAAAAGAATTAATTTAATTTTAATTTTTATACTAAAAATCTCAAAATTAAAATTTTCATAAAAAATATATTTTTTTTACTTTTTAAATAATTTAAATTCTAAATCATATAATTGTATAATTTTTTAATTCTAAAATAAAATATGAATTTTATTGTTTAATTATTCAAATAAAATGTTTTTTTATACCGCATATATAAGGATAAAATTTTTTAAGGTTGTTTTTTTTAAACAATGCCTTTGTGGCCATGTCTTGTTTTTTTTATATATTTTTTTATCTATTTATCTCTATTAAAAAAAATCCTATTCTAATTTGTTTTTACAAAAATCTAGGACATAAAGATTTTTTTCTAATTAATTAATAGTTTCTACATTATATTTATGGATATGTGAATAAATTCTATAATATCAAAAGCTAAATATATTTAATTTTTTAATAATTTGAATTCTAAATCACTACTCTTTAATCTCATACATAAAAAATTATGCACATGCGATAAACGGGTCTGTATTAATAATTTAAATTTAACATTTAAAATTCAATCGTAATAACAAAAACTAATACAAAGTTCTACTAATTTCTTTTAATCTTATATCTTTAAAATTCACACATATATAAACACTACATATTTTGTAAAACTTTTGTTTAAACAACAAAACAAACCAAATCTTGAAGAAAAAATAAAAAGAAAATAAACTATGGAAAGCGAATTTTTTTCAAATTGTATACACGATGAAAATGATGAATGACCTTCCATCATCTATTGTAAACCAATTTCTTATTGTGTCATTTGATGAGTTGCATACTTTTGAGACATTAGATGGTTTATATAGGACAGAAAAAAAATGACGAATTTAAAGTGGTGATAGAATTTTATCATTAGATATGATAGAGTTTAATATGATAATTTTGTTAATGTAGTATTTAATCTTTTAACTAATGGGATAAATGATAAATGATGAGCAAATAGTTTTTTTTTTTTTTAAAAAAAAAAATATTTGATAATGTAGAGATAAATTTTAGCTGTTAAACAAAAAGATACTCCATAATTTTTAGTTTTTGAAATAATGTAAATACTAATAAATCACTATTCGTTATTTTTACCTACGTGAAAAAATTCTTAAATCTCATTCGTCACTTTTCTTAGGTGGCAAGAGAATTATTTAATTCAAAAATAAAATAGAAAATTAATTTTTAATTGGTCTGAATAATACATCTGCTTATGTGGCACGCCGAATGCTCTCCAAAAATGCCTACTTTATTTAAATATATTAGATTTTCACAAAATTCCCTACATAACATCTAAGGCCCCGTTCTTTAGAGCTGCTCTGCTCTTCTCTGCTCTCCTGAAATCCGCTCATGCTCTGCTCTGCTCTGCTTCAATCTGCTCTGCTCTGCCCTACTTAAAAATAATACTTAATATTGAATTATTATAATAATAATAATTAATATTTAATAATAATATTAAATAATTAATATTTAATAATAATAATAATTAATATTGAATTATTATAATAATAATAAATATTTAACAATAATAATAATAAAAAATTAATTTTTAATAATAATAATAATAATGATATGAAAAATTAATATTTAATAATAACAATAATACATAATTAATATTTAATAATTATAATAATAATAATTAATATTTAATAATAATAATGATAATAATATTTTCTCAAAAAAAATAATGATAATAATAGTAATAATAATACTTATTAATAATAATAATTATAATAATTGATTTTTTATGACAAGAATTAATATTTAAAGATAAGAACTAATATTTAAATATAATAATAATTATTAATTTTTATTAATATTAATAAAAATAATAATTTAAATATAATAATAATTATTAATTTTTAATAATAATAATAAAAATAATATTTAATAATAATAATTATTATTATAATAATAATTAATATTTAATAATAATATTTAATGATTATAATAATAATACGATAATATAAATAGTAGTAGTAGTAGTGATGATGATGATGATCATAATAACAATAACAAAGCACAGCAGATTTCGTTATTATTATTATTATTATTATTATTATTATTACTATTATTACTACTACTACTACTACTAATAATAATAATAATTATAATTATTATTATTACTACTACTACTACTACTACTACTACCACTACTACTATTTAATTACTATTATTAATATTTTCGCATTATTATTATAATCATTAAATATTAATTATTATTATAATAATGATTATTATTAAATATTATTTAATTATTATTTTTATTATTATTATTAATATTAGTATTTTCTTTCAATATTAATTTTTATTATAAAAAATCAATTAATATTATTATTATTAGTATTAGTATTTTCTTTCAATATTAATTTTTATTATAAAAAATCAATTAATATTATTATTATTAATTATTATTATTATTACTATTATTATCATTATTATTATTACTACTATTAAATATTCATTATTATTATTAATATTATAATTACCAAATATTAATCATTATTATTAATATTATAATGATTAAATATTAATTATTTATTATTATTATTATTAAATATTTATTATTATTATTATTATTCAAATTAATTATTATTATAATTATTAATTATTATTTATTATTATTATAATTATAAAATATTATTATTTATTATTATTATTATTAAATATTAATTTTTAATAATATTACTGTTATTAAATATTAATTATTTATTATTATTATTATTAAATATTAATTTTTAATAGTATTATTATTATTATTTAATATTATTTATTTATTATTATTATCAAATATTAATTATTATTATTATTATAATTCAATATTAATTATTTTTATTATTAAATACTTATTATTTATTATTATTATTTAATATTATTTATTATTATAATAATTCAATATTAAGTATTATTTTTCAGTAGATTAGAGCAGCTCTAAAGAACGGGGTCTAAGGCCCTGTTATTTTGAGCTTCTGGGCAGAATAGAGCATGGGTCAGCAGAGCTGAGCAGATTAAATTTCAGCAGAGCAGATTTCAGGATAGTAGAGCAGAGCAGAGCCGAGCCGAGTAGAGTAGATTTTAACATTATTATTAATACTATTATTAATTTTATTATTATTAATATTGTTGTTGTTGTTGTTGTTGTTGTTATTATTATTATTATTAGTATTATTATTAAGTGCATATACCATTGATTTAGGTGAGTGAAAACATAAATAAATGTGTACCATATTTAACATATGTTAATAGTAGAAAGATAAATGACAACGGTTTACTTATATTCATTTCACAAAAATTTTAAACTAAAATGATTTAATGAGTAATAATGATTTTACTTATAAATATGTCTTAATCATATATTTTTAACCTTCAAAATAATAATATACAAAGTACTACTTGAAAACAACCTCTTTTCTTTTTTTAATTCATAAATTGTATGGAAAGATTTGAAAAATAATTCAACTCAATGAACTAACAATCAATACCCACATTAAATGTTTCTATACATTGTGATTCTAATATCAAATTTTTATAAAAAGAAATTGTTATTATTATTATTATTATTTATTTTTTTGAAATAATTGTTATAATTATTAGAAATTATTAATTAATAATATTATTAAATATTAATTCTTAATAGTTTGAATTATAAAATACTAGATGAAGCCCGTGCGATGCACAATTTGTTTGAATTTAAAATATATATATATATATATATATATATATATATATATATATATATATATATATATATATATATATATATATATATATATATATATATATATATATATATTTGCTAAAATTTGTTATATATTTAAACAAAATTCGTAATATCAAAAGATAATATTTTATAATTAATTAATTTAAACTTAAAAATCTCATTTGACAATTTTGCTTACATGGCATTTGAATTATTTAATTTTAAAAGAAATTAATAATCTCTTATTTTATTGGCTGCAATTAAAGTTTATAATCCTACGTGGTGCGTTAAGAAAATTAAATCCTATATAGCTCTCTAAAAACTCGGGAAAAAACTCCCCTTTATATATACATACATACATACATACATATATATATATATATATATATATATATATATATATATATATATATATATATATATATATATATATATATATATATATATATATATATATATATATATATATATATATATGTAGGGAATATTTCAAGCATTACCCCAAACTTGAACCCCACTGTGATCATACACTTAAGCATGGTGGCGTCCAAAGGGAAGGAAGCTAGAGCAAAAAGAGTCGCCAACAAGTTTTAGGAACTTGTAAACCGTTCACATGGTGAAGGTTACACCCCTTAACGATCCAGGAGATCGTTAACTCCAATAGGTCTGGAACCATGACTGGAGTTCGGGGATGAAGGTACAAATCCAACCTAAAAGAGATTGAACCTGCCCTAAAATAGGTCTCTACTTTATTCTTCTCGTATTCATGTGCGCTTTCTGACTAACATACAATCAATAGGTTAACCCTAAACCTTTTTATCTATGTTGGTTGAATTTAATGCACAAGCAAACCTATTATTGGCGATCCCTTGAATTATAACCATATTATCCTAAACAAGATTATTAGTTATCTTATTAAGCGTGATTACAAGTACAAATTCCCTTTAAACATGTATAAAAGGCGTGATCAAGAAACAAATAATAACATATATCAAGCAACAATAATAATCACAATAATAATCCAAATAATTATAACAATCATAACAAAAATAATCATGTTAAAGCATAATAATAGCAAGATCCTAGGCATGATACTAACAAGATTAATAACAAACCCTAGCATGTCACTAAGCAATAAAAATCAAAGCTTTAACCCTAACATGATATTAGGAAAGAAATAGGAAGCATTCTTTTAATCATACTTGATATTAGAAATTACCCTAAACATGATACTAGGAAGCAATAAAACATCCTAACATGATACTAGGAATCAAAATAATAATCTAAACATGATTTCTATATCATAATATCAATAAAGTAATTAAAGTACTTACTTCGATGCCTCGTACCTCTTTCTAATAACAAAATACACATGTTAGTAACTTTAAGGAAAATAATAAATCAACCAATCAAATTAAATAATTGAAATAGAGATTTGGGACCAAACCCTCAGAAATATAAACCTTTTACATCTAGGACGAAGGCAACTTCGAACTTGTATAGGTGTGTCCAGAACCAATGTATGAGGAATTTTGTAAGAGGGAAGGTTTAGAAAAAGAATAGAGAGAGAGAAAGCTTCTAGCTTTTAGAGAGAGAATAGAGAGAGATGATTGTTGTTGAGAGTTGATGATTGAAAACGGAGGTCCAGGGACCCTATTTATAAGAAAATAGTCCGTAATTGATAGAAACGAATCAGAGTTCGAGAAGGAATAAAACACGCTTCTGTCGCCAACGACAGGGCTCATCGCCAGGCGACAAACCTGTCGTTTGGCGATGCAAGACAGTTTTTACGGATTTTGTTTTTATCATATCTTTTGATCCGGAAGTCCAAATAAGTCATATAATATGTCGTTGGAAAGATCTTAAAGTCTACTTTCTAAACCAATTAGAATAAGATTAAAATCTTTTGTAGATAAAAATATATGGCCGAAATAGTGGGACGGTGTTAGTTTTGGATAGAGTTTCGTATTCCATTCATATTTTTTTCGTATAGCTCAGAATTAATATTATAATATATCATTGGAAAGATAATTTCAAGATCTATCCAACCATATAAGATTTGGATAAAGATTATGAGGCACGAAAATAATATATGACTGTCTTTGAACATCTTTAAATTCGAATAGAATTAGGATTAAAAAAAAGGAAAGTTTTAAAAAAGGAAAGTTTTTATTCAATTTCAAACTCTTTGATTTTATCTTTTCAAAAAGGATAATTAAGATCTTTTAGAAACTCATAGAAGCTTCTAATAAATCCTAATTAGTTTAGGAATAGGATTAAACCTTTGGACCCTCCACATAATCATTGGGCCGTAGGTAAAATCCGGTTTGGGCCCAGTTTAGTATTTTGGCCATAACTTCCTCATTATTCATCGGAATTGGGCTTATAATATATCGTTGGAAAGGTCTTTTCAAACCCCATTCAACTACACCATTATTGGACCCTTATCATGGACCAAACTAAATTGGACTAGACATTTTCATAAATAGAGTATAAGATGAAATATTTTCAAAAACAGAAAGAGAGATATTTTAATAAAAACAACCACATCACTAGACTTTTCACACTTGCACTTCGTTCGATAATCAAATGACGTGAAAGGTACTCATCATTGGGTTTGGTTTTGGGGAGACACATTTGGGTGTCTACAATCAATATATATATATTAGATTATTATTGATAATTATTATTATTATGATTAATAAATATTAATAATTACTATAATTATTTAAGATAATAAATTATTATCATCAATACAATATTAATTATTATAATTGAATATTAATTATTACTCTTATTATTAATTATTATTTGAAAATAGAGCAGAGCAGATTTCTTTTGAGCAGAGCAGATTTGATCTGAGCAGAGTAGAGCAGAGCAGGGCTCAGCAGGGCAAGCATCTCTAAAGAACGGGGCCTAAGTCAGTCTCATTTTTTAACCAAAAAAGTACAAAACCGCTAATCGCTAATTTAAGGCCTCGTTCTTTAGAGTTGCTCTGCTCTGTTAAGCCCTGCTCTGCTCAGATCAAATCTGCTCTGCTCTGCTCTATTTTCAAATAATAATTAATAATAACAATAATAATAATAGTTAATATTGAATTTTGTATTGTTGATAATAATTTTTTATTTTAAATAATTATAATAATTAATAATATTAAAAATAATTATAATAATTACTAATATCAGTAATAATTATAATAATTATAAATAATAATTATAATAATTATTAATATTAATATTAATATTATTAATAATTAATATTTATTATTCATAATAATAATTAATAATAATAATAATTATCAATAATAATAATAAATAATTCAAAATATTAAGAATTAATATTTAATAATATTATTAATTAATAATTTCTAATAATTATAACAATTCTTTCAAAAAAATAAATAATACTTAATATTTTTTTTTTTTGAAAAGCAATACTTAATATTTAATAATAGTACTAAATGCATAATTTTATTTAATAATTATCACCAATGATATAAAAAGAATAAAAAAGCTGCAAAAAATTATGTGCTTTAAAATATGTTCTTCCCAACAACCCTATTTACTCAAAAGTGACAATAAAGGTGATAACAACGAAGATCAAAGCAACAATGAAAATGATAAAAATGACTATCATATGGAAGTGGATGGTTAATTCACCATGATGTTAAACTCTAATCTAATTATATTCCTATTTTGATATGCGGTTGTAATAATTTGAAGATGTTAAACCGTTGTCTTTTATCTTTCTACTATTAACATATGTTAAATATGGTACACATATGTTAATGTTTTCACTCACCTAAATCAATGGTATATGCACTTAATAATGATGATGATGATGATGATGATGATGATGATGATAATAATAATAATAATAATAATAATAGTAGTAGTAGTAGTAGTAGTAATAATAATAATAATAATAATAATAATAATAATAATAATAATAATGATAATAATAATAATGATAGTAATAATAATAATAATAATAATAATAATAACAACATTAATAATAATAACATTAATAATGGTATTAATAATAATGTCGAAATTTGCTCTGCTCTACTCGGCTGAAATCTGCTCTGCTGAAATTTAATCTGCTCTGCTCTACCCAGGAGCTCAAAAGAACAGGGCCTAAGTCTTCCACCTAAATCCTCCTTTTTCTTTTCTTGTTCTTATGTTATACAAAACCACTACTTCAATCAGCAATTTACACATAAACCGCTAAATTAACGGTTTTTTTTTTTACTTGAGAAAAAATAATTAATTCATAAACAAAGGCGTGAATGGTATGCAGAAAATTTTGTAAAAATGGGATGCATTACGGAATTATTATCTTTTTTAGCATTTTCTATGAAAATTACTCTATAAATTAAATAATAAATTTTTAATGATTCTCTGTCATATTTTTTTTAGAAATTACTGACATTTACTAATGAAATATCATTTTACTAAACTAGAATTACATTTACGTCCTACTAACTTTGCCATAATTTTAATTCAGTAAATAGAAGTTTAGTTTAATAAAAATAAATTCAATGTAGTAAAAATAATTTCAGTTCAGTAAAAATAATTCAAAATAATTTCAGTTCAGTAAAAATATGTTCAATTTCAATGCACGATTAAAATTAATCTTTCTTGTAATTTATGTTTTGTATATAAAAATAATTTACAGTTAAGAATATATTTATAACTGGAAATTATTTTTGATATTATTAATGAAAATAATATTAAAACAAAACGTTCCTCCTCTCTCCTCCTTCCTTCCTCTATTCTAGGTTTTCTAAATTTTTTGGTAGCTTAAGCCGGAAATAGTCTAATTTATGACCCTTTTTCCACTTATTTTTCTTTAGTTTTGCAATTTAAATTTCAATAAATCTAAATGAGTAGTGTGTAGATTTTCGTTCATCTCCCTAATGGAATCGTTAGTTTTTGTTAGTTTAGGGCTTGTTTGGCATTGTCTTTTGTTTTCAGTTTTCAGCTATTTTGAAAACAAAAAACCAAAAACAGGAAACAAGAAAAATGTGTTTAACTTTTCTGTCGTCAGTTTTCAAAATTATCATGATCTGATCTTAATAAGTAAAAAGAAAAAAATCAATAACTTACTTGTTCAGATTTAATAGAAGACAAAGATCTAAGAACAAATAAAAGGAATTTGATTTGCGAAAAACAAAGGAAAATTTGCACCAGATAATTCAAAGGAGAGAGAAAGCATGAAGAAGAGAGAGAAAATGAACTTCAAAGAGACTAATTTCATATAATACAATTATTTACCAAAATGTCGTTGTAAGTTAAATACGCGGGTGAAACATGAGCCGTCTGATTGAGAGTGATCACCAGTCACGTTGAGTTCCTAGTTCCTATTATAGGACTTGGTTATCCCTACCTTATAAAAAGTAGAACTCTTAAGAATAGTGTGCTACCAAATATACCCTCAAAAATATGTACAAAAATGTGTATAAAAATGTGTATTTACTTTTTTACCCTCATTAATATGTTTGCTCTCATTAATATATTTAATATTTTTTTTCATTAAACATATCATCAATTAATTCAAAGGTTTTTTTAACAAAAAACTTGTAATGTCTTTTTTTTAATATAAAAATTATACTTCATAGGTTATTATTATTAATTAAAAAGAAAAAATATGTATTTACGAAGAGATTGTTTATTACCAAGAGACTTTATTTTTACTCCTTTATGGTTGCTCTTCTTATTTACAATCTTTACGTCCTTTAATTGCAACACTATTGTTAAGGTTTATTAGCTTTTGAATTGTACATTGTTTGATGGAACATAATAACGTTATGGAATTTAAATGGGATTCATATTAAATAGTGATAATTAAGCAGCTGTTATCAAGAGGTGTAAGGAATTTAAAAATTTCTAAAATCAAGGGGAAAAAAAAAACTGGTACGGAGTATTAATTATGGAGAGAATTTATGAGGAAAAATATAACTAAGTAGTTATTGATTTAGAATTAGATATAGATATGGATATTAGATGGTCGTAGAACAATAAAGAACTTAGATTATTAAGTTTTTAGCTAAAACGAAAATTTCACATATTATTACTCCGTATGACCACAACTCAAAAAATATTCATTAGAAGAAAAACACACTAGGTATTATTGAATCATACAAATCAATTAAGAGTTCTAAACTAAAAATATTTTAAGATATGAAGGGATGCAAATCAATTAAATATTATTCAATAATAATTTTGAAATAACAGTGTTAAACTTTTAAGGGTTTCAAAAAATAATTTTCATAAAAGATTTTAGTGGCTTTTTTATACTTTTACAAAATCACCACATAGGCACATAAACCAAATAGTTCGTATAAAATTAGCAGGTCTACTACCCAAACCAAAGGTGTAAATACACACCAATACAATTTCTTTACAAGAGCTAACTTTTTCGCGCGCATAACGCGCGTAGGCCACCCTAGTATATGTATAAAAGGAACTTAGCAAAGCACACAAGATTTTACAAGGAAACCTTCCAGGGCCCAACTAGAAGTAAAACCTTGACCCTCTAAGGGATTTCACATACCAAATCAATCCACTATAATAGGCCAAAACAATCCTAGTTACAACCTATTTTAAGCTAGACCTTTTTTATCACAAGTTCCTAACCGAACCTCCTACTCGATAGGACCCTATCCTACCCAATCCAAGTCCCTGACTTAGATTCACTCTGCGCTCCCTGAATGCTCACACTCAACTTCAACCTTGAAGCCTACAATCTATATGCGCTATGCTTAACACTCACCCAAACCAAAAAAATACAAACTCTTTGACTCTAATATGTGATTGGAAAGCTACACATGGAATCCGAAACTAGTATGACAAAGTTTAGACTTTGCAAACTTACACTTAAGAGCTCTCTTCAAATTCTTCACACATAAACTCACAATGTTGTGCAACTTATGAATTCTACTTTTTATACAAGAAGTATTTGTATGCAAAGTAGGGTTTTCAAAAGATTGAAATTATAAAACTACCATCACTAGTATAAAAAGATAAATGCGTACCGATAATTGAAAACCGGTGCGAAAAATGCAAGCCTAGACCACAAAAATAAAACAGGCTTTATAGGGCACCGGTAAACCGATGCCCTTTTCCCAAATATCTCCTAAAATTAGAATTCTCACTCTCTCTCCTCTCTCTTCTCGCACACTCTCCTTTTTTTCTCTCTCTTCTTGAACTTTCTCGCTCTCTCTCCTCTCGAACTCTCTGTTTCCTTTCTCTTCTCAATCTCTCTCCTCTTTCTTTCTCCATCTTAGCTTCCCACCATAGCCACCACTAGCGTAACCCTCCTCTTTCTCCATCGTAGCTTCCCACCACCGCAGTCACTTCACCGCCACTCCTTAGCTTCCCCACCACCACTCCTTAGCTTCCACCACCACCCCTTTCACCGCCAGCCTACTTTATCTTGCCATTTCTTCTCTCTGTCAGCTCTCGTTCTCCTTCTCCTTCGAAAATCGGCGTCAATTTGATCTAAATACAACCATCGTCGCCTATTTCTTAAATCAACAATAATGGAGGCCAGGATAGGGTTTGTGGGTGCGTTTATTTTGAATTAATTGGATTTTTCGAGCTTCTTCAACGACAACAGCAAATACAAATCAATTTCGAACAAAAAATCAGAAATTTGAGGTTAGGGTTTCTAATTTATCGAGCTTTGCGTTATATTTTTGTCGAATTACTTCTAGAATTGCTGATTATATTCGAGAATTGTTTTTCAATTCCCTAATTCAAGCTATATAGGGTTTTGATCTAATACCCTAGAAATTCCTTTCCTTTAAAATACCTGTTTTGCTCCTTTTAAAATTTAAAATAGGAAAATCTAAGACATTACCGCCACCGTGAAAATGGCTAAGACAACTATCAAAGACACACAGCGGAAGACTATCTTTAATAACATTCAAAACAATTCAACTTTAAAAGTTAACCAAACGAAAGTAAAGTCAAACCAAAGTAAAACGAAGTCAACCTAAAACTTGGAACCATTGTAGGCCCTTATCAAAACCAAACCAACTCAAAACCTTTGCGTTAGTCTCACAATTATAATATAATAAAATAATCAAAGCAATAAACACATCATAAACTTATGGAAACTAAGCATGATTCGCTCTTCACACATGCCCATCATGAATATGTTTCATCACCTGAAAAGCTTCTCTCTACTTATCTCCACTACTCTCCATTAAAATGGGTCATCATAGGGCCAAAGTAAAGACAAGGCGAAACAAACATACAAACATACAATCAGCAATGTTGAGTACATAAGCGTAAATAAACACACTAACATGCTTTCACCTATCATCACACAACTTAATTACCTTGTTGCCCCTGTTTACAAGCATACAACATACAACATGACCCTCAATTAAATAATTATTTGATTCAATTAGCATTGATTACGCATTGAACGGGTTTCCCCCCTAACCTGCCCCAATAAAGGGTACCTAACACGGGAGCTAACCGTGCCAATATAAAAGAACCACTCGTAAGTGGCGGAATTCCTGCGCATAATAATAAAAGGAAAATACAACGTCCTGTACTCCCAGTAGAAGTTATGGTTAAATACAAAACCCCATAACTCCCCCCATATGTTAAGGTATATACGTTCCAAGAGTTTTGGTGCGTAATCTCTTTCACTTTACGTTATTTACATATTATTAGACTTGGTGATGACTCTCAAACCATGACACAATCAATCATTATAATTATTCAACCAATTAAACATACCAATTTAATTCTTGAATAATTAGTGACCACATAATATTTAATGTTGAACCCTTTTTAAATCTATCTCGGTGTCAAAGACACCTTAAACGCATAATGCGCCAAAATTCCTATCCCTCGGTATTAAAAACACCTTAAGTTCACTAAGGCACCAATACATAATTTATTCCTCGTGTACACAGACACTTAAATAGCTCTTTCCTCATGCTTATAGCATCAATAAAAATTATATGAAGCATAATAAAATTCCTTTTTAATATTCCAAACCAAATTAAACATTTAGTTTAATTAAACATGCTCTCTATCATGCCAATAATAAAAGTGTGGTTCATACACAACATGCCAATTTAATTATTTTACTTCACTAATGATTTGGGTATTTATACCCCGCCAAGTGGACCAATGAGAGTGTGACACGTGTCGCTCTAAGAAGTGTCCAAATGGACTCCCCCAGATGATGACACGTGTCGCGCGGATATGCCTCCTGGGAAATGGCGGCCTTCAAGGCCCAAATACCAAGGAGAGCCGCAAAGCAGTGCTGCCCTAATTCCTAGGTCATCAAACCCTAGGCACACTTTTCTAGGACCCTATAAATAGGGAGATTCCCCCAATAATGGGGGCACCTTGAAATTTTACGTCTTAAGCATTAGCACATTTATTGCTCTCGAAAACAAAGAACACCTGATCTCGGAATCCGAGAAGATACTTACTTTTCCGCACGTTTTTCTCCGAATCCGTACTAACTTAATCTTCGGAGGCGGACCTCCGACCATTCGGAGCTCCGTTTGTTTTGCAGGTACAGGCGCCCTTGTTGGACCTAGTCTTCGAGTTGTAACTCTCCCAAGGGACATAAAAACACCCGAAATATTTGGCGCCGTCTGTGGGAAGAGTACCTCAAAGATGGCTTCACAAGACCTACCTGTACCGCCTCTAGAGACCAACCGGCCTCTGGAAAATGTAGAGGTCTAGTCGGACCATGACTCTGGTGACGATGGAGACATCGAAACCTATGTGGCCCACGACGGGTCATTCATCTCCAAGCGCATCCGTCACAAGGACAGGCGGGAGCGCAATGGTGACCAGGCGGGTACAAGCAAGCCCCCTGGACAGACAAGCAAGCCCTTAGGGCAGCCGGCTGATCCATCTCAGGAGACAGGATCAGCCCCAGTCACCCGAGATGAGCTTATGAAATTCATGAGCAGCTTCAAGGGTGAAATCAAAGACTTAATCACTAAGCGGGCGGCTGCTCCTAGGAAGGAACAGTTGGCTAAAAAACCAGCCCAGGCTGGAAAACAGAAGTCGGTCAGGGATCGTCAGCCAACTCCTCATCCCGCTCCAAAGAAGAAGGCTCGGCCCCAGATCGACCCCTCAAGACTCCATTTCCCAGAAACGGCAACAAGAAAGGCCATCCGGCATGTACATCCGGATGAAAGAAAAAAGACATTCTCTGATGCTCGACATTATATCGAGCAAAAGAAGAACCATCAGCTGTCTGAGTCGGCATCCACATCGACTTATCATGATAGCTTCAAGAATACCTCAGCGAGGAATTCTCAATCTGTGTATGGGACTCCATCAAGCGGCCCTCTCGTCCAGCCAGGACCCCATGTAATCAACTCGGCGCAGTATATGGCCCAGCCATTATACAGGCCGCTTGCTTTGCCTTACATCCAGCCTGCCTTCTTCGGAGGACAGGCGACATATAACTACCAACATATGGACTGGCAGCTTCGGCTACAAAACCTTAGAGAACAACCCTCTGCGTTCTCTCGAGAAATAGCTGAGGTCGAACAGCCGGCCAAGGTTAAAAATGTGTTGGTTGGAACCTATGATGGTACCGCCAACCTAGAAGACCACCTTCTGGCATACACCCATCTCATGTACTTACAAGGGTTGGATGATGAATTTGAACTAATTGTGCCACAGTTGAACGTTTCTGTCCAGCTGTTACATGTTGTTTTCTAGCTACCCTAAAGGGCATAGCCCAACAGTGGTTCGACAACCTGCCGGCTGGTTGTATCAACAGCTTCAAGACGCTTGCATTCTTGTTTGCTTCCTACTTCTCTATGAACATCCCTGTAAAGAAAACAAGCCTCGATCTAGGCAATGTGTAGCAGGGGGATAGAGAAGGGCTGCGCTCCTACGTTAGGCGGTTCAATTTGGTGAGAATCCAGATCCAAGGACTGTCTGACAAGGTGTCTTATACAGACTTTTTCAAGGGTCTGAAGGACGGGTCGACCTTCAAGTTCGAACTCGTTCGCAAGAAAATCTTCACTCTCCAAGGAGCCCTGATGGAGGTGGAAGCCTATACAGGCGACTGAACTCTGCTCCTCAAATAAGCAGTCGGACTCCAAAAAGTTCGACAGACAGAAGGAAAGTCGGCCTGCTCAGCCGTCTCTAAAGCCTGAAGAGAGCAAAAAGAAAAAAGAGATCTGGGCGGTTGATAACTCCGATCAGCCGGCCTAGAAGAAGAAAAAAGAGTGGAAACCGTACGTTCCAAGGTACGAGTTCCACAAGGACAGTTACTCCATCCTCATGGAGATAAAGGACGGCTGACTCTGGAGAAGCCGACTCCAATGAAAGGTTCTGTTGAAAATCGAAACAAAAACAAGTACTGCCATTACCATGAGGATGTCGGCCACGACACCAACGACTGCTTCAGCCTCAAGCAGGCGCTTAATCGTCTGGCCAACAAAGGGGTGCTGAAATCCTATATGAAGTCCAAAGTGACTTCCAAAGCGAATCCGGGGCAGTCCAGCAAAAAGACTCCCCAGCCTACTGGTAGTTCTGAAACTGATGAGGAGTCAGTCTACATTATAGCAGGCGGATTCGCCGGAGGTGGCCCGACCATGTGGGGCACCAAGGACCATCTCAGAAAGATGGTTCATTCTGTTGAGGAGGGACAGGTGGCTGACACATTCGCCATCCCCGAAGTCATCATCACCGAGAAGGACAGAGGCAAAATCCATCGGCCGCATGATGACCCGGTGGTCATAGAATGCAAAGTGGCCAACCAAAAGGTTGGCTGCATCTTGATCGACACAGGAAGCTCCTCCGACATCATCAGCCGCAAATGTTTATCCAACCTTAAATATAGGCCGGATAGCATGCAGGATGTCTCCCATCCCCTTGTTGGGTTTGGGGGAAGAGTTGTGCACCCAGTCGGATGGATAGATCTACCTGTCCGGCTGGGAGAGAAGGGTAACGGTCGGTACATAACCATCCGATTTTTGGTGGTTGAAGAGCTGACCGCCTACAATCTCATTCTTGGCCGACCCACCTTAACGAGTGCAAGGTCGTTATCATCCCTTCCCTCATGCTGGTCAAGTATGAGAGGGATGATGGAACTGTTGGCTCCCTGAACGGGGACAAGAAGACGGCTCGAGAATGCTACCTCTCGGACGTCAAGCCAACGGCTGCTGCAGCCGGCCAGGGCAAAGAGCCAATAGACCTTGATGAAATCAAGGATGATCATCCGGCCCCACCAACCGCCAAGAAAAGAAAATCTGACCAGCTAGTGGCGGTCAAAAAAGAAAAACAATAGCAATCACTAAATGGGGAACGGTCAGATGAGCTCCGTCCCCAACCGGCTAGTAAGCACATTAATATTCCTCTGGATGACAGTCGTCCAGAACGAACTGTTAAGGTGGGGACGGCTGCCTTCGAAAGGTTGGGTGCAGGCTTGCACCATCTGCTGAAAGAATTCAAAGACATTTTTGCCTTTGAAGTGGAAGAGATGCCAGGCATCAGCCCGGATCTTGCTGTCCACAAACTCGCCGTGGATCCAAAGAAGAAGCCCATTCGGCAAAAGAAAAGAAATCACGGCGAGGAAAGAAGTCAGGCAGCAGCCGCCGAAGTAAAAAAACTGTTAGACGCTAGGTTCATTCGGCAATGTAACTTCCCTGAGTGGGTTGCGAATGTTGTGCTTGTAAAGAACCCGAATGGTACCTGGCGCATGTGCGTTGACTACACTGATTTGAACAAAGCATGTCCGAAGGATAGTTATCCACTTCCAAAGATCGACAGTCTGGTCGACTCTACAGCCGGACATGCCCTGATGAGTTTTATGGATGCCTACTCAGGCTTCCACCAGATTCCCCTGTGGAAAAAAGATCAAGAAAAGACGGCATTCGTCACTGATCAGGGGTTATTATGTTACATTGTGATGCTGTTTGGCTTGAAGAATGCACCTGCTACTTTCCAACGAATGATTAATATATTCATTAATCAGTTTGGGAGGAACGTAAAGGCGTATATTGATGACATGATAGTCAAATCCAAGCAGCAGGCGGATCACCTTGCTTATCTCCTAGAAACGTTTGCCACACTTAAGCGGCACAAGGTCATGCTTAACCCCAAGAAGTGTGTCTTTGGTGTTGAGTCTGGGAAGTTTCTCGGATTCCTGATTGACCAAAGGGGGATAGAGGCCAACCTTGAAAAAATACAGGCGGTTATCGACATGTATTCGCCCCGCACTATTAAGGAAGTACAAAAGCTAACAGGTTGCCTGGCAGCCCTGGGGAGATTCCTCAGCCGGTTAGGTGACAAGTGCCTTTACTTCTTCCAGGCGATCAGGAAGAAGACTAGATTTGAATGGGGGGATGATGCTGAGGCGGTCTTTCGAAAATTGAAAGAACACTTGCACTCTTTGCCAAGGCTGGTCAGTCCTCTGCCCAAAGAGACGCTCTACATTTACCTGTCTGTCTCAGATCATGCCCTCAGTGTCGTTCTCTTTGCTGAAAGAGACGACACCCAGCTCCCGATTTATTTCATTAGTCACGTTCTCAGGAACGCAAAGCTTCGGTACCCCATGGTTGAAAAATTTGGCCTCGCTTTTTACATGGCTGTCAAGAAGTTGAAGCCTTACTTTTTGGCACATCCGGTAGTGGTCTACACTAATCAGCCGATCAAGCGGCCAATGACAACCCTGGAATCATCAAGCCGAATGCTCAAATGGGCTATTGAATTACAGGGACTGGAAATCACTTTCGAACCAAGGAAGGCAATAAAGGGACAAGCATTCGCCGACTTTATTGTCGAAATAACAAGGCCGGCTGAGCCGGATAATACTGATCAGGGTTGAAAAGTGTATGTGGATGGGAGCTCCACTATGAACGACTGTGGTGCAGGAGTTATATATTAGTCCCCCAAAGGGGACAAGTATGAGCATGCACTATGGTTCAAGTTCTAGGCCTCAAATAATGAGGCCAAATATGAAGCCCTATTAGCCGGCATCCGCATGTGCAAGGCGGCAGGGGAAACTAAGATTGATGCCTGCTTTGACTCCCAGTTGGTCGTGAGCCAATACCATGGTGATTATGAAGCCACCCATCCGGCTATGATCAAATACTTGCAGGCGGTCAAAGCTGAGGCCGGGATACTTGAAGAATTAAATTTGAATCAAGTGCCTCGGTCCGAAAACAATCAGGCGGATGCTTTGTTTAAGCTAGCATCATCCGCCTCATGTGACACACCTCGGTCAGTCTTCTGGGAAGTAATGGAAAAGCGAAGCATTGAAGAAAATCCCATTGGAGTACTTTACCGAACTTCTACTTGGATGGACAACATCCGAGCATATTTGCTAGACGGCACGCTGCCGGATTCAACTCCAGAAGCAGCCGCACTGAAAGAACGTACGACCAATTTTGAAATTCGTAAAGGAAAGCTTTTTAAGAAAGGCTTTCTACAGCCGCTTTTAAAATGCATCACCCCCGAAAAGAGGTAGGAAATTCTGGAAGACCTACATGCGGGCTTTTGTGCCTCACATATAGGTGGCAGGTCGCTAGCAGAAAAAGCCAGGCGGCAGGGCTATTTCTGGCCTACCCTGGAGAAAGATGCCATAACTTTGGTGAAAAAGTGTGATAAATGTCAAAAATTCGGCAAGCTTATACACCGTCCGGCCATCGACCTTACGGCCATCCATAGCCTAGTTCCATTCGCCAAGTGGGGCATGGACATCTTAGGGCCCTATACTTCTACATCAAGCGGACGGCAGTATATTTTTATTGCCGTAGATTATTTCACCAAATGGGTAGAGGCAGAGGCGGTCAAAAACATCAAGACAAAGGACGTCAGCTCCTTCATCTGGAGGAATATCATCACTCGGTTTGGGGTGCCTATGTTTATGGTTTTTGACAATGGTCCTCAGTTTGAGACACCTCAACTCAAGACTTGGTTGGGAGATCAAGGGATCTCAAGCTATTTTGCATCAGTCGGCCGACCTCAAGCAAACGGTCAAGTCGAAGCTTTCAACTAGTTAATCTCAGACGACATAAAAAAGAAGATTGAAAGAGATGGCGGCCTATGGGCGGATGAGTTACCACACGTCCTATGGGCCATCAGAACAACAGTGAAAGGGGCAACTGGAGAGACCCCATTTCTCATGGTGTACAGGGTAGAGGCTGTCTTGCCCATCGAACACTTTGAGTTGACTCTTCGAATCATGTTGTATGATGAAGAGGCAAACTGGGAGGCCATACAGTTGACATTCGACTCACTTCCAGAGCGCAGGGGCCATGTCACCTTGCGCCATGAGATCTACCGTCTGAGAATGACTCGGGCCTATAACAAGAGAGTACACAAGCGACCCCTGAAGGTTGGGGACTTTGTACTACGGAGGATGGAGGCAGTCGATAGGGCGAATGAGCAAGGAAAGCTAACCCCAAATTGGGAAGGTCCCTACCGAATCTATGAAGAAGTAAGAAGCGACACCTACCATCTAGAGACACCAGACGGCAGGCAGCTACCAAGAACTTGGAATGTAGATAACTTGAAAAAGTACTACTACTGAAATTTTGTAATTTTTTGACTTTTTAATGAAAATCTGCCTTCATTTCCAAACTTGTCTATTCAAAATTTTCCAAGCGCTGCCTGCACAATGTGCAGACGGACCAAGCTCAACATTTCATAGAGCATCGCTTGCACAAGGTGCAGACAGACCAAGCTCAACATTTTATAGAGAGTCGCCTGCACGAGGTGCAGACGAAAAATTCTCGAAAATGATAGAACACCGCCTGCACAATATGCAGGCGGACCGCGTTCAAATTCTATAAGGTACTACCTGCACAATATGCAGCTAGCCTTATTCGCTTAACATTTCGTTTAAATGCCTTACAAAGGGATCGTCTGCCTCAACAGCAAACGTCCCAAACCTTACTAAAAAGCGTCGACTGCATAAGAGCAGTCGTCCCTAATATTACTCACCGTTAGAAAGTTAAGTCCCAAAGACTTAGCGGCTATCTATTCTTACAAAAAAAAGAGGCCAAAGGCCGGATATAGTCTATTTAAATAACCGTATGCTCCAACATGAGTACAACTGTCTGCTCCAACATGAGTCAGACAACCGGCGACGTCCATTTAGGTGTATTCGTCGAAGAGAGCATCTCTCATTTGGGTGGCACATTGCTCTATGAAAAAAAAACAAGCGGCCCTACCATCTGCGTTAAGACAATGCTCGCAGTCGTTTGATTTAATCTAACTTGAAATCTAAAAAGCATTGAGTTTTTTCGGACTGTTTTAGCACAGACGGAAGGCGGCTACTGTTTCATTTTATAGGTTATACAATTTCTACAGCGTGTTGTTGCTCTGGGGCAATCCAGGAGGACAGATTATTCTTGCAAATTATAAGCTAAGTCTAAAAACTTAGCGGCTTAAATAAATCCTCAAGAGGCCTTTGGCCGGATGCACTCAAACTATTAACCGTCTGCTCTACATGGCCGTCTGTCGCTTGGTTTGGAGCAATCACCATAGTGATTGAGTGACTTAGAAACCATGCATACTCCTAAAAGTATCAATAATTTCTAAGTCAATCAACCCATTTTTTTGAAACCAACTGACATCCGGCCAGGGGCAAGGATAATCGCATAGTATACAAAGTTAAATACTTAGATAAAATCTATGCATATAATGTCAAAAAATTGAAAGCTTTAAATTTTTTTTAAAGCACAATGCCAATATAAACAAAACGGTCAAAACGACCGAATGCTGCATTCACATGAATAACAGCCGTCACAATGGACGATTGGAAAAGTTAGCTGGCTGAGCCAGAAATCGTTGATTCACCCGACCCCTTGGTCGGTAAAAATACACGGTTACTCGGCACGCAGGCCGGAAAAGAAAATATTTGGCCATTCGGCCGCAAAAATAACATAAAGCTTAAAAAATCAAGGGAGGCCCTCAACATTGGCACCCGCATCCTTATTGTCCTCCGGCGCCTGCTCATCATTTTTCTCATCCTCCTCATGATCCTCATCGTCCCCCGACGACGACTAGTCCGAGGAGTCGGACTCCTCAACATCCCCGGCCGCCGCCTCCTCCTCCTCCGCCTGCTTCATGAGCCGGTCGTTAAACTCATCATTGGCTACGGTCAAACTTGGCTTTCTAAATTTGGTAGTCAAAGCCCGGCTGCAATGATTCCCAGGTCATCCGCATGATGGATTCATAGTCCTCCATCATTTGTTTGACTAGGTCCTTTTTCTCTTCCTCAGTCAGGGACTTGTACTTAGTCCTGAGCTGGGTCTCTTGGTTTTGCAGCCGGTCCTTGAGTTTGTCAACTTGCCTCTGCAGGTGGTCCGCCTTCTTGTCCGCTTCCTCGAGGGGTTCCAACTTGGCCTTGAGGTCCTTGACCTCATTTAGGAGCTTGGTTACCCGCCCCCTCGCTACATCCAAGTCCTTCTTGACCTGCAGATTGGCCGACGCTTGGGAATATATCATATCAAGTGTCAGTAGTTCATTTTGGGCAATCTCAAACTGAGAAGTGTCTAAGGAGGAGGCGGTCCGAGCTTTAGCAGCTGTTACCTCTTTGGACTTTTCAAGGATTGGCTTTTTAAGCCCATTCACGCGTAGCATAGCCTGCATTCGGCCAACAGTGAGAATGGTCAGTATCAAGCGGCTATACTCATTATTCAGGATAAAATCACAAGTATCCTACCTCACAAGAAGCGCCAAGATGGCATCGAGGTTGAGGGAGCCGACTCCTCTGACAGATGCCTTATCTTCAGGCTCAAGCGCCCTCAACATTTTTTTGGCCAGCTGTAGGACAGTCGGCCTCTCTGGAACCTCTGTCAAATCAAACAATACAAGTTAAGAAAATTTTCGGAAAAAAGTCCAGTTTCCTTTTCGGAAATTGTTATTCAATCAAGTAATTGGGAGTTGGGCCGAATGATGATACCTTCCTCCCCCATGGCGGCTTTGCCTCCGTCTGCTGCTGAGCCGATAGCAGTGTTGAGTGGCTTGCCACTCTTCGATACCCCACTGGGGTCATCCGGCTTCTGGGATGTTTAGATGGGGGTGGAGCCTCCAAGAACCTTCCTAGGATTGTGGGAAATGTGCTTCCGGGCCACGTCGGAAGTGCCAACATCGCCACCCGACTGCTTTTGCAGCTTCGGGTCCGGCTGCTTAGAGGGAGAGGGCTTGGACGAGCCACCCTGCAAGGAATTCATATGTTAGTATACTTATGATTTCAAGGAATCTCAATTCAAATAGTAGAAATTCACCTTAGGAGTTCCGCCTGACGGCTACTCCTCATTCGACCGTTTGCCCAGAAGAGACGAACGGTAGAACGCTGCAGAATGTGCAGCCGGCGTCTTGGTGGCCGAGAGTTTCTCCATTGCGTTGTCTGCACAGAAAGTAAGGGTTAGAAACTAAATAAAGAATCAAAATCAGCAAAGTAAAATAGAGCCAAGTGGCCTACTACCTCTCGGCCTCTTAGTACTAAGACCGCAAGCGGCCAAAAACGTCCCTTCCGTCAAATAGCCATTCATGACGGGGAATGTAGCTTTACGGGGTAACCTCGTTCTCCCCCGTCTCTTCATTGGTTCGAATGGACACAATAAATAGGCCTCGATCCAATATCTCCTCCTGCGCCTGCATTGGGACGGGTGGCAGGGCTTTCTTCCCAGCAAGGAGAGGAAGGTTCTGGTTCCACCGGTTGTATCTCTTATTGCGCAGGCGGTCGGAGGATGAGACTATGTAGAATTTCGTCCTCCAGTCTTTCCATTTGTTCTCCTACCCCACCGTCATCATAAACCCTTATGGATAGTAAAGGTGAACCAGCCGGCTCTGCTTGATTGGGGGGTTTTACTTAAATAATACATATGAGCGAATGCCTCAAAGCTGGGATCCACCTTCAGCATCTCACAGGCGGCAACATAGCCCAAAATATTTACCTAGGAATTGGGGGCTAGTTGCCAGATACCCAGTTGGTATCCATCAAGAATTCTCTCCACTACCCGATGGAGAGGGAAGCGAAGACCAGCTTGTATGGCCACCTCGTAGCAACCAAAGCACTGATTGTCGTAGCTGGCCTTCTCTGGCCAGACGATTGTATCCTCAGCGTCCGGCACAGAAAGAATAAATCCATGTCCCATGACATGGTTGGAAATGAACTTCCTAAAGTCCTCCGTCATTTTCTTCCTCCTGCCTTTGGGAACGTGAAAATAATAAGGAGCACGTTCCATCCGGCGCGAAGCAGACAACTCTGCCCATCCTTCTCCCCTGTCCGCTGACAGGGACTCTCCGGCAACATCTAATTTTGAGCGCGCCTCCTCCGAGTCAATGGAGGCGCTGTCAAAGGATGATGACCTAGAGTCATCATCAGAATCTTCTTCGAAGCTGGGGGCTTGATGACTAGTGCCAGTAGTGTCCTCCCCCATCTCTACATCCGGCACCGATCCACTCGGCCTAGGGATTTGTTGCTCGTCATCAGACTCCTCCAAAATCGAGGAGCCTGGGGTGCTAGTAGCACTAGGCTGATTCTCATAGACTTCGGCAACAGGCGCTCTAATGGAGCCTTCTGAGTAAACGGTAGAACTCTCCGAATGGTACCAGGAAAAATCCGTCCTATACGTCTGACTGGTTTGTTTGGTTCTTGCCATGGTGTCCTGCAGGGGAATAGACACTGTCGGATTTGGAGAAGTTCTCTAAGCGGAGTCCTCGAACGAGCATTCGACACTCTTATTTCTAGATTCAGCCGTCCCCGGTGACCGGCTGATCGCTAACCTAGGCCGTGCCGGGTGCGTTTGGGAAACCATTTTTGAAAAAGAAAAATGCAAAAAGAGAAGAGAAGATCAGACAGTTACCTTAGAAGAAGGTACGAGAGTCACCTGGTCTAGATGTTTGCTTACAGGCGGACGAGCGGCCGGGTGTTAGATGCTATCAGGAAGAAGTCAAGTTCTTTGAAGTTAAAGATTCAAGATTCTCTCAAGATTCACGCAAGTGTGAATCCAAGGGGGAAGTCAACCCCTATTTATAGAAAGGGTGAAAACCTAGGGTAAAACCCTAGATTCCCCAAATAGTAAAAAGTGAAAATCCGGCCAATGATAGGTCGACACCTGTCACAGGCGTCATGTGGCGAGCCACGTCACCCCTGTGAGGGGCAAATGATTTGGGTATTTATACCCCGCCAAGTGGACCAATGAGAGTGTGACATGTGTCGCTCCAAGAGGTGTCCAAATGGATTCCCCAGATGACGACACATGTTGCGCAGATATGCCGCCTGGGAAATGGCGACCTTCAAGGCCCAAATCCCAAGGAGAGCCGCAAAGCGGCGCTACCCTAATTCCTAGGTCATCAAACCCTAGGACATGGCACGCTTTTCTAGGACCCTATAAATAGGGAGATTCCCCCAATAATGGAGGCACCTTGAAATTTTACGTCTTAATCATTAGGACATTTATTTCTCTTGAAAACAGAGAACACCTGATCTCGGAATCCGAGAAGATACTTACTTTTCGCACGTTTTTCTCCGAATCCGTACTAACTTAATCTTCAGAGGCGGACCTCCGACCATTCTGAGCTCCGTTTGTTTTGCAGGTACAGGCGCCTTTGTTGGACCCAGTTTTCGAGTTGTAACTCTCCCAAGGGACATAAAAACACCCGAAACAACTAATCCATCACAAATAATTCATGCTTCAGAATTCAATCACCAACATCAACCAAATAATAAATTCCAATCAAAATCTATCATGATACTATTTGGAATTGATTATTCAAAGCCTAGAATGTTCCTACATCACCAAATAAATACCAAGTACTCGAATGTACCTTAAATACGATCTTAAAATCGCCACGACTATATGAAATCACTCACTTGAAAGTCTCCTACAATCCAAAATTATAACAAGGCATTAAAATCTACTCCACACAAATTTCCAGCAATATATACTCTCATTAAATCACTCATAATTTATTTAAAACAAGTTGAAAATTAATTTAAAACCCCTTACTTAAATCCCAATTAATGGGTAGTCAAAAATTCCTTCAAGAAACTTAATTATAGCTTACTAACAAAGTTTCCAGCATTATTAAATCATCAAAAGTTGCTGTAAATATGTTTTAAAACCCTCAAATCAAAGATTTAAACCACCCTAAATCATATTCCATTAATATACAATTATTTACAAACCTAGGGTTTCAAATTTGGGGCTTTTTAATTAAAATCAAAATCTAAAAATTTATTTACATACTACCTATAATCAATCATCATGAAAATCATCACAAAACCCATAATTAATAATAAAATTTAGGATTAAAGCAAAAGATTAAAAAAATAATTTTTTTGCCGCAAGCAGCAACAGCCACCACGGCACGCGGCTGGGCTGTTGTTGCGCTCGCCGGTGCCTCGCGGCTGCTGGCGCTTGCGCTGGTGGTTGTGGTGGTCGGCCGATGGTGCGTGGTGGTGGTGAAGGTCGTGTAAAACAAAAGGGGAAGGGGAAAAAGAAAGAAAGAGAAAGAAAAATAAGAGAGAAGAGAGAGAAAATTTGTCTTGGGTATTCTCCACTCTGAGCAAAGTTTAATTTGCCCATGTGTTGAATATTTATATCCCTTTTTCATTAGAAACCCTCCTACTCTTGAATTCCCTTTTCTATCCTTACTAATCCCTTTCGTAATCAAACTTGACTTTTATAAAAATTTCCTTTTATAAAATATTTTCAAACTTATTAAAATAAATAATTAAAATGCCATAAATAATTTATTTTGAATTGTTTAAATACTTCACAAAATACTTGTTTAAATTAAAATACGTATAAAAATACGGGGTATTACATTTGATTTCAAAATTTTTCAATTTTTGATGGTTAATTTTTTTTTTGTTGTATTTGATTCTCGAATTCAATATGTAGTTGAATTTGGGATGTCCATGGAGCTAATTTTGTCAAAGTTGACCAAGAGACTCTTCGATCTTATCCTTGTATCCCTTTTTCTCTTTACTCTCAATTTAATTGTTTAATTTCTGGATTTGCTGTTTTTTTTAATTGCTTATTGATTGGATGAAATAGTTGTTTTTTTTGAGGGATTTTTAACTTAAATTTTAATTTGCTTAGGGTTGATGTTATGGAAGACTTGAAAGTGTTGTGTTGTGGAGAATTTCTGATTTGGATATTAAAATTTAACTGTAAAATGGGTTTGCAGGTTGCTTCTCAAGTTCACGGAGATCAATTTGTTGTTGGGTTCGCTGATGGCTCAGTCAGGATCTTTGACATTAGAACACCTGAAATGTGAGCTCATTAAATTAGGGGTCTTCTATTATCTTTTATTGCTTATGAATTGCATTGAATGTAGTTGAAGCTATACATATTGCTAGCTTGCCTTGTCATACTTATGCTTTTCTTGGGTTTAAATTGACTTGATTAGTGCATCTAAAATGTTAATAGTGTTGCTACTTTGTGGAAGACTTAAATAATACTGATTGTAATCTTGCAAATTGGCCCTTGAGATTTAGTTTGAATAACTGTATTATGGGTTACTATATTATTTACTACATGTGTTAAGAACGAAAAAAGGCTAAAGGGTTGTGTAGTGAAAAAAACGATAACATTAAAGTTTAAATATTCACTAGAGCCAATGGAAGGGGTAGGTTAAATCTTATCTCTTTATCGACTATTTCACTGCTTTTAAGCTTTTCCTTATGTACTACTCTCATATCTCTTTATTTTTACAAAATTGCTGTTATTTTTGATGCAAATTAGGTATAATTTCAATAATTATTGAATAATTAAGTTTGTGGATTTGGAAGAATTGAACCGAAGAATTGGATTGAACGTGAAATTTGTCAAATTGTATAGAAGATGATTGAAAAATTATTAAATCAAACAATTAATTTAAATAATTGAAATAGGAATTTGGGACCAAACCCTCAGAAATTATCAACCCTTCATGTTTAGGACGAAGGCAACTTCGAGCTTGGCTAGGTTTGTCTAAGTTTCGTATGATGTATTTTGAAAAGGATGTAGAAAGGCTAAGAAAGAGAGAGAAAGAATAAGCTTCTAGCTTTTAGAGAGAGAGAACAGATGATGATTGTTGGTGATTTGAAAATGGGGGAATATCAACCCTATTTATAGAGAAAAACGACCAAAAACGATTATAAAGGGTTAGAATTCAAATCAGAATAAAATTACTTTTGACGCAGCGCGATAAAAAGTATCGCGGCGCGATAGAATCATTGCGGCGCTATAGGATCATCGCGGCGCGATAGGATTATTGCGTCGTGATAAAAAAACGTTTTTTGCGGATTTTGTTTTTATCATAACTTTTGATCCAGAAGTCAAAATAAAGCATATAATGTGTCGTTGGATAGATCTTGAAATCTACTTTCCAACCCAATTAAAATCAGTGTAAAATCTTTTGTAGAATAAAAGATATTGCCGAAATAGTGGAAGGATGTCAATTTTGGATAGAGTTTCGTATATCTTCCATATCTTTTTCGTTATAGCTCGGAATTAATATTATAATATATCATTAAAAAGATAATTTCAAGGGCGATCCAACCATAAGATTTGGATAAAAATTATGAGGCACAAAGATAATATCTGACTGTCTTTGAACGTCTTTCATTTCGAATAGAATTAGGACTTTCAAAAAGAGGAGTTTTATTCAATTTAATTCTTTAATCTTATCTTTTCCAAAAGGATAATTGGACTTTTAGAAACTTATATAATCTCTAATTAATCCTAATTGGTTAAGGAATATAATTAAGATTAATGGATTCTCCACATGATCATTGGATCGCACATAAAACTCGTTTCAGGCCCAGTTTAGTATTTTGACCATAACTTCCTCATTATTCATCGGAATTGGGTTTATAATATATCGTTGGAAAGCTCTTTTCAAGACCCATCCATCTACATAATTATTGAACCCTAATTATGGACTATACTAAACAGGATTAGACGTTTTTCAAAAGTTGGATACGAAATGAATGATTTTCAAAAACAAAAATGAATTATTTTTATTAAAACATTTTAGAAAACAGAAGAATTCACGAGACTCTTCAACATTTCACCTTACTCGATATCAATGATGTGAAAAGTACTCATCACTGGGTTTGGTTTTGGGGGAGACACAATTAGGTGTCTTCAGGTTGATATAGTAGTTTTGGGGTTTAAAATCAGATTACACAACTCAGTTTTATTGCGATTTGTTTTGGGTATTTTTACCCTGCCACGTGGTCCTCTCAGAGCGTGACACGTGTCACCCTAGGAAGGTCTTCAAATGGACCAACCAGGGTACGACACGTGGCACGCAAATACCCCTTCAAAATTGGCAGCCTTCAAGGCCCACTTCCCGAGGTCGCCGCAAAACGGCGCAACCCATGATCCCAGGTCACCAAACCCTAGGACAAGGGCATAAACTTCTAGGACCCTATAAATAGGGAGATTCCCCCCATTATTGGGGCAACGTGCAATCATTACATCATTTATTACTCTCGAAAACAGAGAAACACCTGATCTTAGAATCCGAGAAGATATTTACTTTCCGCACCTTTTTACTCTAAACCTAGACTAACTTGACCGTCGGAGGCGGAACTCTGACCAACCGGAGCTTCCTTAGTTTTGCAGGTACAGATGGCCCCGGAACTAGTCTTGGTGTAGTAACTCTCCCGAAGGACACAGAAAACCCCGAAACATTTGGCGCCGTCTTTGGGGAGAGTACCTCTAAGATGGTTTAACAGTCTGTACTGCCTCCTTATCCCAACCGGCCTCCGGTCGATGGGGAGGTCTATTTAGACCATGATACTAATAACGACGTTGAAGTCGAGACATATGTGGCCTCTATTGGGTCACTCAAAACCAGGCGCATCTGTCCTATGGACAACCTGAAACGGGGCGACAACCAAGCAGGTCCGAGCAAATCGTCTGGATAGCCGGCTGGGGAAACCCAGGCGGCAAGAGGGACATCACCCGTCACCAGAGACGAACTCATGAAATTCATGACTAGTTTTAAGGGGGAGATCAGAGACCTCATTAATAAGAGGACGGCTGGCTCAAGCAAGGGTCAGTCGACCAAGAAATCTCCTCATGTTGAGAGGAGAAAGCAGTCAGGGACCGGCAACCTACTTCACACCCTAAGGATAAGGTCGGGACCTTGATTGACTGGTCGAAGGTTCTTCTGCCCTAGACGGGCACGAGAAAAGTCATCTGGCAAGTCTAGCCGGATGGTAGCAAAAATTCATTCTCCGATGCTCAACATGTCATCGAGCAAAAGAGATACCAACAGCTGTCTGAGTCGGCTTTAACGTTGAGCTTCCTAGATAGCTTCAAGAATACCTCGGCAAGGTATTCCTAATCAGTACATAAGAACTTGATAGGCGGCCAATCCGTCCATACAGTTCCTTAAATGATTGGTGCAATCCCGTATGTGCCTCAAATGCCATCGGACAATATGCCCAACCCTACATGCAGTCGACCCTCTTTAAAGGTTAGGCGGCTTTCAACATCCAACCCGTGGACTGGCAGGTTTGTCTGCTGAAACTTGGTGAACAACCCTCTGCGTTCACCAAGGAAATAACTGAGGCGGCACAACCGGCCAAGGTTAAGAATGTTTTGGTTGGTACCTACGACGGTACCACCAATCCTGAGGACCACCTCATGGCCCACCAACCTCATGTACCTATAGGGGTTGGATTATGCCACTTAGTGCAGATGTTTCCCGACTACATTGAAGGGCATTGCCCAACAATGGTTCGCCAACTTGCCGGCCAGATGTATTGATAGCTTCAAGAGGCTTGCCTTCTTGTTTGCTTCCAACTTCTTAATGAACATCCCTGTCAAGAAAACAAGTCTCGACTTGAGCACCATCCGGCAGGGGGAGAGAGAAGGGCTTCGCTCCTATGTCAAGCGGTTCAATCTGGTAAGAATCTGGATTCAAGGACTGTCTGACGAAGTTGCATACACAGACTTCTTCAAAGGTCTGATGGACGGGTCAACTTTTAAGTTCGACCTCGTCAGAAAGAGAGTCTTCACTCTCTAAGAGGCGCCGATGGAGGCATAAGCCTATATACAGGTGACCGAGCTCTGTTCGCCCAGCAACCAGTCGGACTCTAAGAAGTATAACATACAAAAAGAGAGTCGGCCTGCTCAACCGGCTCACAAAGTTGAAGAGAGCAAGAAGAGAAAAGAAATCTAGGCGGTTGATGACTCTGATCAGCCGCCCCAGAAGAAAAAGAAAGATTTCAAACCGTACGTCCCCAAGTACGAGTTTAATAAAGACTGCTTCTCCATCCTCATGGAAATAAAAGACCGGGTGACCATAGAGAAGTCGGCTACAATGAAAGGTTCTGCCAAAAATCGGAACAAGAACAAGTACTGCCATTTCCATGAGGACATTGGCCATGACACCAACGACTGCTATAGCCTCAAGCGGCTATTAGACTGTCTAGCTGATAAAGGAGTGCTAAAGTCCTACATCCTCAAGTCTATGGTGACTTTGAAGACGGACCCTATGTAGTCGACCAAAAAGACTGTTAGCCCACTAGTAGTTCGGATACTAACAAGGAACTGATCTACACAATAGCAAACGACTTTGTCGGAGGGAGCCCTACCATCCGGGGCACGAAGTACCATCTGAGGAAGATGGATGTCAACTCTATTGATGAAGGTCGGGCGTCTACTAACACATTTTCTGAGGTCATTATCATTGAGAAGGACCGAGGCAATGTCCGCCGGCTGCATGATGACCCCGTGGTTATTGAATGCAAGGTGGCCAATTAGCTAGTTGGCCACATCCTAATAGACACTGGTAGCTCATCTGACATCCATCAGCTACAAGTGCTTGTCGAGGCTAAAGTACAAGCCCGACTGCATGCGCAAGGTCTTCCACTCCTTGGTTGGTTTTGGGGGTGGTGTTGTGCACCTAGTCGGCCGGATAGATCTGCCCATTAGGCATGGAGAGAAAGGAAAAGGACGCCATATGGTAGTCCGGTTCTTGGTCATGGAGGAGCTGACCGCCTAAAATTTCATCTTGGGTCGTCCGACTCTGAACGAATCCAAGGTCGTCATCATTCCCTCTCTCATGCTGCTAAAGTATGAAAGGAATGATGGCTCTGTTGGCTCCTTGAATGGGGATTAGAAGACGGCTAAAGAGTGCTATCTCTTAGACGTCAAGACCACGGTGGAAACAACCAGCCACAGGGATGAGCCAATAAACCTTGACGATGTCATGGATACCGAGCCTACTCTAGCAGCAGCCGGCAAAAAGAGAAAGGCCGACCAACTGGTGGCCGTGAAAAAAGAAAAGCAATAACAAATCACTAATCAGGGAACGGTCAGATGAACTCCGTCCCTAGCCGGCTGGTGATCATATTGATATTGCTCTGGATACCCAGTTGGTAACCATCAAGAATCCTCTTCACAGCCGGGTGAAGAGGGAAACGAAGACCAGCTTAAATAGCTCCCTCATAACAGCCAAAGCATTTGTCCCGGTAGCTGGACCCTTCTGGCCAGACTACAGTGTCTTCAGCATCCGGGACGTTGAGAATAATGCCATGGCCCATGATATGTTTATGCCTAAATTCCCTAATCTTTTTGACCATGGTCTTCCGCCTACCTTCAGCAACATGCTGGTGATAGGCGGCATACTCCATTCGGCGAGAGGCCGACAGCTCGGCCCAACCCTCGCCCTTATCAACTGACAGAGACTCTCTTGCTTTTTCCAGCCGGGAGTGTGCTTCCTCAAAATTTATGGAAGCTCTGCCAGAAGTAGACGGCTCGGACTCGCTGTCGAAAGTGCAGGACTTTGAGTTCGAATAATGAGCCCTATGAGAAGGGCCAGAAGCGTCCTCCCTCAACTCTTCCTTCGGAGCCTGATCAATCGGCCTGGAAACATCCTCTTCCAACTCCCCACACTCTTCCAACTCCCTACACTCTTCCAAAATTGAAGAACTGGGGGTACTTGGGGTATCGGGTGGATAGTCCGATATCTCACTTACAGGCGCCCTAAAGGAGCCGTCCGAATTCTAAAGCCTGGCAGTTCTCTTTGTTCTGGTCATTGTGTCCTAATAAGGAACGGTCGGCACTCCTAGTTCTACATTCAGCCATCCCCGGTGACCGGCTGATCGCTAACTTAGGCCGTGCCACGCATATTTGGGAAACCATTTTAAAAAGAAAAACAAAAGAAAAAGAAAAAGAGAGAAGAAGAAAACAGGTGGTTACCTTACAGCGACAGGTACGGTTGACGCTTGTTAATGCTTAATCGTCTGTAGAAAATGACGGGTAGGTCGCAGGCAGCAGATTCTCTTCTCAGAAAATGACAGATGCTCTCAAAGTCAAAGATTCTCTCTCAAAGTCTTTCGCAAACGTGTGAAAAAAAGAGGGGGTGAAAGGCTATTTATAGAGGGGTGAAACTTTAGGGTAAAAACCCTAAAATTTACTCCGAATAAACGGTAAAATTATGCACCAATGCATGCGCAACACTTGTCACTGGCCCCACGTGGCATGCCACGTCACCCCTGTGAGGGGCAAATGTTTTGAGTATTTTTACCCCGCCACGTGGTCCTCTAAGAGCGTGACACATGTGAAAAAAAGAGGGGGTCAAAGGCTATTTATAGAGGGGTGAAACTTTAGGGTAAAAACCCTAAAATTTACTCCGGATAAACGGTAAAATTATGCACTAATGCATGCGTGACACTTGTCATTGGCCCCACGTGGCATGCCACGTCACCCTTGTGAGGGATAAATGTTTTGAGTATTTTTACCCTGCCACGTGGTCCTCTCAGAGCGTGACACGCGTCACCCTAGGAAGGTCTCCAAATGGACCAACCAGGGTACGACACGTGGCAGGCAGATACCCCTTCAGGAATTGGCGGCCTTCAAGGCCCAATTCCCGTGGCCGCCATAAAACGGCGCACCCCATTATCTAAGGTCACCAAACCCTAGGACAAGGGCACAAACTTCTAGGACCCTATAAATAAGGAGATTCCCCCCATTATTGGGGCAACGTACAATCATTACATCATTTATTACTCTCGAAAACAGAGAAACACCTGATCTCGAAATCCGAGAAGATATTTACTTTCTGCACCTTTTTACTCCAAACCTAAACTAACTTGACCTTCGAAGGCGAAACTCTGACCAACTGGAGCTTCCGTGGTTTTGTAGGTACAGACGGCCCCAGAACTAGTCTTGGTGTTGTAACTCTCCCGAAGGACACAAAAAACTCCAAAACATGATTGATCTAGGGTTTTCTTATTTTGTTTCAATAATTGCGATTGATCTAGGATTTTGTTAATTTGAGCTTTTGGAATTGTGAGTATACGGAATATTTGAGTTATGGGTACACGGAGTATTTGACTTGTGAGTATACAAAGTTTTTGATACTTAAATCTTGAATTTCAGTAGTTTGATTTGTGGATGTATTGTGAATATTGTATTGGTTGTCATTTAATTTGATTTTTTAGGTATATATTTGTTTGGGTATATTTTGATTGATTTTTTGATTGTGGTGTGGGTATATTTTGATCAAATTTAGGTTTCTTTTAATTGAATATGCGAATTAAATCTCATTTGGTAGTGGATAATAGTGGATTATTTCATTATATTTTGTTTCTAATTTGTCTTCTTATATTGCCTTATTGTACAATAATTGAAGCTTAACCTTGCTGCCCTGTAGTGCACCCCTGCTGCTGCTACTTTTGCTCTACTGTAGCTGATGCTTTTGATCTGCCGAGATTGGGGGCAAGTGTGTCTTTAATCTTATGTTTTTATATTAATTTATACTTGTTCTTAATGCCAGAATGCAAGTTGATATGGCTTTCAAGGCTGCTATTAAATAATTGATTATGCCTAGCTATTGAATATTAACCGAGTGTTGAAAAAGGGGTTCTCTTAATTCTTGTCAATGAATTCTTAATATCTTTTTGAGTGTGTGTATTGAGAGGGAAATTTTGTGAATTACTACCTCAAAAAGAGAGCATTTGTGAATTATTACCCCTAAAACCGATTAATTCTAGTAACTACTACCTTTTTCCCTAATCAACCTACTTAAGATTTTAATGACATAATTATTTGATGAAATAGTAATTAGTAGATTTAAAACCTTAATTAATTAAATAAACCCTAGCACCACCTCTACACCACCTCCAGCAACTCCCCTTTACTACCTCCACACCACCTCCGGCAACTCCCCTTTAAAACCTTAATCAATCCCCCTCTCAGTCATCCACTATGAAACCTACCCTCCTTTTCCTAAACCCAGATTATCACCTCTCCCCTTCCCCCAAGCCCCAAAAACAGCCTAGCCACGTGATAGGGCTGCAATTCGTTGTGGGGGAACGGAAGGGTGATGAGTTTCATGGTAAGGGAAGGGGTGGGGGTGGAAATTGTGGTGGGAAGCGGGAGGGAGGTGGTAATCGAGGCAGGGGAACGAGTGGGGATTAGATTGAATTTTGTGGTCGGGGGACGGGAGGGGTGGTGTAACACCCTAGAAATTCCTTTCTTTTAAAATATCTGTTTTGTCCTGTTTAAAACTTTAAATAGGAATATCTAAGACATTACCGCCACCGTGAGAACGACTAAGGCAACTATCAAAGACACACAGCGGAAGACTAATTTCAAAACCTTTCAAAACAAGTCAATCAACGAAAGTAAAGTCAAACCAAAGTCAAACGAAGTAAAATAAAATCAACCTACAACTTGGAACCATTATAGGCCCTTATTAACCAAACCAAATTCAAAACCTTTTCGTTAGTCACGCATAATAATATTATCGTAAATAATTAAAGAAATAACACATCATATACTTATAGAAACTAGCATAATACGCTCTTCACTCATGCCCATTCATGAAAATGCTTCATCACCTGAAAAGCTTATCTCTACCTATTTCCACTACTCTCCATTATAAATGGGTCATCATAAGGCTAAGATAAAGACAAGGCCAACAAACACACAAAACACACAATCAGCAAAGCTGAGTACATAAGCGCAATTAACACACTAGCATACAATTCTCTATCAACATACTACTTACCTTGTTGCACCTGTTTTTCAAGCATACCACATTCAATAAAATTCTCACTAGACACTAAATAATTTATTTAGCGTTGATTACGCATCGAACAGGTTTCCCACTAACCTCCCCCAAATAAATTGAGGTTACTGACACGGGAGCTAACCGTGCCAGCATAAAAAACCACACATAGGTGGCGGAATTCCTGCGCATAATAATAATAAAAGGAATATACAGCGTCCTGTACTCCATTAGAAGTTATGGTTAAATATAAAACCCCATAACTCCCCCCATATGTTCATACTCAAGGTATATACGTTCCAAGAGTTTTGGTGCGTAATCTCTTTCACTTTACGTTATTTACCGATTATTAAACTTGGTGATGACTCTAAAACCATAATCATTCAATCAACATTAATCATTCAAACAATCAAATACACCAATTTAATTCTTGAATAATTAGTGACCACATAATATTTAATGTTGAACCTTTTTTAATTCTACATCGGTGCCAATGACACCTTAAACGCATAAAGCGCCACAAATCCTATCCCTCGGTGTTAAAAACACCTTAAGTGCACTAAGACACCAACATACAATTTATTCCTCGTGTACATAGACACTTATATAGCTCCTTCCTCATGCTTAAAGAATCAATAAAAATTATATGAACCATAATAAAATTCCTTTTAAATATTCCAAACCAAATTAAACATTTAGTTTAATTAAACATGCTCTTTATCATGCCATAAATAAATATGTGGTTCATAAATAATATTCCAAGCTATTATTTTCCATTCAATAATCCATCACAAATAAATCATGCTTCATAATCCAATCACCAATAACATCCAAATCATAATTTCCAATCCAAACCTAGCATGATACTACTTGTAATCAATCAAACACATTTAGCATGCTATTACATCAACATAATTATGCTAAGTACGCGAACGTACCTCAAATAAGCCCTTAAAATAGTCGATTACACTACAACAATTCCCGAATCAAGTCTCCTACATAAAGGGACAATAATACTATATTAATTCTCTTTGTATACACAATTTCCAGCAACTTAAATTTACTTTAGACTACTTAAAAAAAAAATCTGAAAATTATTTAAAAACCCCTAATTAAACTCCTTTTTAATGGGTAATCACACCCTTTCATTAAAATCACAATTATACTACTTTAAATAAAATTCCAGCATTTTAAACTAATCAAAAACCCTTTAAAATTCAAGGATAAAATTTAAAGCATAAAAAAAACTTCGTTAAAAATCAAAAACTGCCAGAAAATCATATTTAGAGGCTGAATTTGGACAAAACATTGTTTACTTTAGACTACTTAAAACATTGTTTCCACATGGAAAACACTACTTTTTTTTTATCAAAATCGGATGAGTTCAGAACCTAATCGGGATTAAAACGGGATTAATATTAACGAATGGAAATCTAAGAATTAAAACACGAATTTACGTGTTCAAAATATTCTGGAATTAAGTTAAACTAATCAGTAGTTATAATCACCAAAATTTCAAACATCATTACGATACAAGCCCTAAATCAATTATTCGTAAAAACCCTAAAATCGTGATTTTCAATAATTAAAAACCCTAGGTTATAAAATTTACAAAATTTGAAAATTATGTCATTTATAAAATCTGAAATTATAAAGTTTAATCGTCAAAATACAATTTGATACTAATTAAATTAATTTCAAACAATAAAATCAAAACCCATAAATCAATAATTATAATTACACAAATTAATAAAACAAAGGAAAAAATAAGACTAACCTTTTTGTGTGGGAAATTTTTGGGGATTCATGGTGTATTTATAGAGTAGAGAGTGTAGGGTTAAATTTGGGCTTATAAAGATGTGGGCTTAAGTTATGGGTTTTGGAATGGGTTATTCCAATAAGAGTATGTAGGAATAATTTACATTGCCCAATAATTAATAAACGTTTGCCCAAAATACATTTTACTTTTATAAAACCTTATATTTAATGTACTTTAACCCTTTAAAATATTTGATTAAAATACTTGAGCCCTTAACAATACATTTTATTAATACTTAAATACTTTATAAAAATACATAAAAATACAGGGTATTACAGGTGGTTTTTGCGGTGGGGGATCGAAAAGGGAACAAAATTCATGGTGGAGGAGCCGCCGAAGGTGGTAAGAGGGCTGCCAGAGGTGGTGCAATGGTGGTGTAGTGGTAGTGCAAGGGTTTATCTAATTAATTAAGGTTTTAAAATTATTAATTACAATTTTAACGAATAATGATGTCATTAAATGATTAAGTAGGCTGATTAGGAAAATAGGTAGTAGTTACTAGAATTAATTAGTTTTAAGGGTAGTAATTAAAAACTTTTTCTTTTAAGGGTAGTAATTCACAAAGACCCTATTTTTAAGATAGTAATTTACAAATTTTCCTATTAAGAGGGTATTTTGTTGTTTGTTTGTTTGTGTTGTTGTAGACTCTATAGAATGTTTTCATCTGCGATTTTTATTTGATAATTGTTTATTTCGTGATTTGGGTTTATTCTTTTGAATTGGGTTTGTGTTATTTTTCTTGTTGAATTATTTATTGTTATGAAAAGATTGGTTAGTTTTGTGGGATTTTTTTTTGTAAAATTTGACAGGTTACTTATGGATCTGTAATCAAATTGGTGCATGAAATGACAAAATTCAAGTTACATTGAGGTTTCTCTATTCCCTAATATGGACGCTGCATTCTCTTTTCTTTTGCTGCTTCGGTACTGCTGCTGTTTAGCTACTGTGATGCTGCTGTTCTGCTGGGTTGCTGCTGCTATATATATACATAAACCATTTAAACTAAAACCAATTAAACTAAATACATAAATAAAACTAATACATAAACCAATTAAACTAAAACCAACCAAAAATACTAAATAAAATAGAAACTTTATTAAAGAGAAAACAAGAGAATAAAAGGGAAAAAATAGGGAAAATGAATGTAGAAATAACACAAACACTAACAATTCACCCACTTCTGTTTGGGCTTGAGTCTACGTAAATTTTTCACCAGAAACATGAAATTTTTTTCCTTATATGTCCTCAGTAACATACATGGATTCGGATTCAACGAAATCACTAACAACCTTTTGTTCTGAATATATGACAAACATGCCACATGTTATATCACTACAATAAAAACAATATATTAATTACATTTCATTCATAACAAAACTATGATGAATTAACGAAGAAATTTTTTACCGTAATATTGATTGGAAATCATCTCTATGTATTCCCACCATTTTTCAGTGGTTTGAGCAACTACTTTAGTTTTGAAATCAATAAATTTCTATTTAAAAAAAAATTTGTATATAGTACACTGGTTTAACAATGACTACCCTACATGAGAGAGTCTATGAATACATTGAAAACTCAATTTATAAGACATGGGTTTTTTTAGATTAATAGAAATCTCCGATGTAGAATTCTCCCACAATTTGATATAGGATTTGGGAAAAAAGCTCTGGCCAATCTTCATAATAACAAGACAAGAGTTTTCATCCAGCTGGACCATTTCAAAGCATATCACACCATTATATTAAAACTATAAATATATATTAATCAATACAGAATAGAGAAACATGTATAACAAATAAAATGATAAAAGTTTTAGGTTAAAAGTTAATACACAAATGAAATCTAATCTTTCATGACCAAAAATATCGGTTTTTTCACCATATATATACCCATGAGTTTTTTTTATTTATTCACCATATACCGTTGAAAATTTTCAAATTCATCATATATCCTTGAGTTGTTACAAAAATTCACCATATACCCCTAATGACAACAAGATGAGTGAAATTTTGTTAATTATGCATCGAAATCACCTTAGATATCTCCCCCCCATCCCCGAAACCATTCATCTCCTTTCTCCAACCCCCAAAACCATTTAAAAATCTCCTTTACCATATCCGTATGATTGATTTTGAGGATGAAAAAAAGAAATTAGAGGTGGATTTAGGAGTAGGATAAAGGAATGTGGGAAAAATTAATGCAATTTTCAACTTTAAGAAATTAAATCAACTTTTATAAAAATTCTTTTATTTTATTTAAGCGATGGAAAACAACTTGAAATAATTTCGAAAGAATAATTCGAGTATGGTAGTCGAAATTTTCCGAAATTCACCGAAACTTGCTCAGATCGACGAAAATTTTACGACGCCGGAAATAAAGATCCATCGCAACACGACGTTCCTGTTGCGGCGCGATAATTTTGTCGTGGCAAGACAGTCTTTGTCGTGGCGCGATGGCTTGAATTCTTGTGCAATGCTGATTCGGATTCAGCGTGCTGATGAAAACATGCGATATTTGTAAAATTAAAGTGGCCGCACCCCGTAAAGGGTTGCCTACGTATCCTTTATTTAGGAATCAGGCTAAACGTAGCTCTTTTGAGTATAAAAATCAAGCAATCATGGGTAGAATTTCTTAAGTTGGTCAAGATTGGTCATGTTTGAGAACTCATTACCATCCATATCAGTTAGTTTTGTAGCACCTCCTGATGGTTAGGCTTTGACGATGTATGGTCCAGACCAATTAGGCCTAAATTTGCCTCTTGGGTCTAGAACATTTTTCCTTAATACTTTTAACACCAACTCTCCTACTTTGATGTTTCTTGTTTTGACCTTTTTGTTAAAGTGTCTAGCCATGCGATTTTGATAGCATTGAGTATGATGTAGAGCTTCTAGTCGTTTTTCATCGAGTAGAATTAGCTCCTCATATCTTGCTCTTGTCCACTAAACCTCATCGAGTTTACTTTCTAATGCAATACGTAAGGAAGGTATTTCCAATTCTACAGGCTGTACGACATCCATTCCATAGACTAAGGAGAATGACGTATTTCCTGTGGATGAGCGAATTGACGTGCGATATCCCCAAAGAGAAAAGTGGAGTTTATCAGGCCAATCCTTGTAGTTTTCTGTCATCTTTTCGATGATAGTCTTTAAATTTTTATTGGTTGCTTCTACTCTGCCGTTTGCTTGAGGGCCTGTATGGAGAAGAGTAATGATGTTGAATGCCATATTTTTGAAGCAATTCTTCACATTTCGCTTGAAAGTGAGTTCTATTGTCACTTATCATTTCATGTGGGACTCCATATCAACATATGATGTTTCTTTCGATAAAGAGTGCAACAAGCTTTGCGGTGAGTTTTGCATATGATGCTACTTCGGCCCATTTTGTGAAGTAGTCAATTGCAACAAGGATGTATTCGTGGCCTCCTGTCCCAGGAGGGCTGATTTTCCCAATGATATCTATCCCCCACGTTGAGAATGGCCATGGAGATGTATAGGTGTAAAGTTGCGATGGTGGAACATGTTGCAGGTTAGTGTATATATGGCATTTAGGGCATCTCTTTACATATTGATGGCAATCCCTATTCATGGTGGTCCAATAATACCCTTGGGCGTTATCTTTTGGACCAGCATTTTGCCATTCATATGAGTTCCGCATGCTCCTTCGTGGATTATTCTCATCACACTTTGAGCTTCCTTTTTGTCTACACATAAGAGAGCTCTTCCTATAGGTACCCTTTTGTGTAGCTTATCGTTTATGAGCACAAATTGGGAATCCAAGAGTCTTAGAGCGCGTTTTGCTCTCTTGTCAGCATGAAGTGGATATTCCCCTTTTGTGACATAATTAAGGATGTCGGTGTACCAAGGTTCCTCTTCCTCTTCTTCTTCTTCTTGGAACTGTCTCATCATCTTCTATAGCTTGGATATAAGCTGGCTTATGCCTTTTTTCTATCGTTAAAAGCATTTGTTCAATTTCCTTAGGAATTCTAACCATCAAGGCTAGTCTTACCAAGGCATGGGCAAACTGATTTTCTTCTCTTGGTAGATATGTATATTCTACCTTCTCGAATTGGTTAGTAAGGGTTTGTAAGTATGTTTGATAAGGGGCCAAACTTTCACTCCTTACTTTCCATCTTTTAGAGATCTAGTTAATAATGAGGGAAGAGTCTTTAAACATGCGAAGTTTCTTTACTCCCAATGCCAAAGCAGTTTCAAGGCCTACCCCACATGCTTCGTATTCCGCAGCATTGTTGGTACCGTCGAAATCTAACTTTATTGAGATTGGGACGTGTTCTTCTTTTGGTGATACTAATCACTAGTAGAAAAAACGTAATGGCAAGTGGTTCAAACCCCCTAATGGCAAACAGTTCTGAACCGCATGGGCTTAGGGGGCTTGCCAATAGCCATTTAAATGGCAAGCGGTTCAGAACCGCTTGCCATTAGGGGAGAATGGCATGCGGTTTGGCGCCAAAACCGCTTGCCATTTGCACTTGACATAATATTATGTCAAGTGTAATGGCAAGCGGTTTTGGGGCCAAACAGCTTGCCATTTGTTTAATTTTGTTTTTTTTTTCCAAAATTTATATTAATTAATAATAATAGTATTAGTGACCTGTTTTGATATACATATTAATCTGTCATTTTAAAAATTATTATTATTATTATTAATATTATTTAATATTAATAATTAATAATAATTAAAATATTACAAATTTAAGAATAATAATACAATAACAACAATAAAATGCATAATAATAACATATATAACACTCACAAATAATATATAGTACTAATTATATATAATTAAAGTACATATATAAAAAAAAGATAGTAACTAAATATTAATTGTTCATAATAACAAAAAAACTCAAGCTCACTATCTAATATTATTCTACCTAGATGCCATCAAATGTCACGAAAAAAGCCCACATGTCGCGAATTTCATCAAATTCTTGCCTTGTTAATGGGCCTTCCCTTTGAATCTTGCAAACCTTTGAATAAAAAATAAAAAACCCAACATTAAACATCATTCATATTACATAAAATTCAAACTAAATAATGTATGTCAAATATTTCAAAGGCAACATATATAGGTTTGTTTCTTTCACAAAATGGCCCAAATAAGGCCGACATGACTTCTACTTTGCCCAATTTCTACATTGTCTATCAAATGAACAATTTCTTTCTCATGGAATGCCCATATTACCTACTCTTAGGTGTCTAAGGTTTTAAATCACATCAAAAGAGGGTTTTAGTAAGTTTTAGGACGGTTTTTATCCAAAATCTCCCAAATAAGGCCTATATGACTTCTACTTTGCCCATTTTCTACACTTATTATATAATGAACTATTTCTTTATCATAACATGACAATATTACCTAGTCTTACGTGTTTAATGTTTGAAATCATATCAAAATATCATTTTACTAAGTTTTAGGACGGTTTTTATCCAAAATCGGCTATTTGACATCTACTTTTCCCGTTTTCTACATTTCTTATCTAATGAAATATTTCTTCATCACAACATGTCAATATTACCTAGTCTTAGGTGTCTAATGTTTGAAATCATATCAAAAGAGCATTTTACTAAGTTTTAGGACGGCTTTTATCCAAAATCGACTATTCCACTTCTACTTTGCCCATTTTTTACATTTTTTTCGTATGAACTTTTTGTTTCTCATACCATGCCCATATTACCTAGTCTTAGGCGTGTAAGTTTTGATATCACATCAAATGAGCACCCACCTAAGTTTTAGTATACTTTTTATCCAAAATCGGAGTAAGTGACTTATTTACCATATTCACTAACAATTACGCAAAAAGTACACAAAATTGCATGAGGTACCACTCACAAGGCAAAAAATTTAATCCCTGGGCTGCTGCCCATGGCTATTGCAGCTGCTCGGGATGCTTCCATGGCTGCTGCAGCTGCCTGCACAACTTCCTGGTGGCTGCTGCAGCTACCTGGCCAGTTGCCTTGCTGCTGCTACAACTGCCTGGCTGCTGCTGCAGCTGCCTGGCCAGTTGCCCGGTGGCTGCTGCTGCAGCTGCTGCACTGCTTACAGCTTCCTGGGCATACGCCTGGGCTACTGCTGCAGCTGCTTGGCATAACCCGAGGCTGTTGCCTCGGGTTCTGTAGTTGCCTCGGGTGCTATAATTGCCTCGAGTTCTCACTTTCCGATTTTCTACATTTTCTATCAAATGACCTACTTTTTTCTCCTAGCATGCCCATATTACCTAGTCTTAGGTGTCTAAGGTTTGAAATCACATTAAAAGATGGTTTTACGAAGTTTTAGGACGGTTTTTATCCAAAATCAGCTATTTGACTTCTATATTGCCCGTTTTCTACATTTCTTATATAATGAACTATTTCTTTATCATAACATGTCAATATTAACTAGTCTTAGGTGTCTAATGTTTGAAATAATATCAAAAGAGCATTCTACTAAGTTTTAGGACGGCTTTTATCCAAAAATCGACTATTTCACTTCTACTTTGCCCATTTTTAACATTTGTTTTCATATAAACTTTTTGTTTCTCATACCATGCCCATATAACATAGTATTAGGTGTGTAAGTTTCGATATCACATCAAAAGAGCACCCAACTAAGTTTTAGTACGCTTTTTATCCAAAATCGAACGAAAAAAAAAAAAAAAACCTTACCTCCTCAATGTGTTGAGCTTCCGTGCACCTATTGACTATGTCAAGCATAAACCTCATCACGTAAAGGGCACAATCAACGCCATTGTCTTGTTGCGCAGACTAATATGACACAAATCTAATCTAGTCATGCATAGCCATAACCGAAGGCAAGTTTATTAAACAAATCACTATATCAAGGCATTACCTTCGAATATTTCCACGTAGGACCCGCAACCGAACGACAATTCAGCTTCTTCATAACACTTCAGAAAAATTAGCATAAAATTAGAAACATAACCACTCAATGACTTAGGTGATGATATAAAACAATAGGAAGCGGTATGTACCTATTTAGTAGGTTATTCACTAGCAACTTCCTTGGTGGCCAGATACGAGCCGAGTCAAAGTAGTAGATTGTGTTATTAGAAACACAAATCACCATAAGGCTCCAATGAAGACTACATATATATTAAAGCAAATATCAATCCATCAATTGTTATACGTCAACATTTATACTTAACAAACAACTTAAGAGTGACATATTTAAACTTACTCCTCAAAGCAGGGGGCTAATATGAACTTGTTTCCCGCACGCATTGATTCTCTAATACCCCGCTCAAGGTAATCTACCACATCACAAGGGTTATGTAAGCATTTGGTTACGGAGGTCTGCTCGGGGCATAACCACCTAACTGCTGCCTCACCATCGGGTTTACTACTTAGGAGCTCTTGTAGTGACCTTCAAGAAAGTAACGTGGGCAAATAATTACTATTTGCATTGTTTTGGTACGAAAATATCAAAAATACAATATGATTAGAAATAGTCGCATTAATTTACCTCATGAAAGTCTGAATGATGGAAATGTTAAGCATGGAACCGGTTAGAAATTCCGTCACATCCTCTCTAGAAATGTATGCGATCGCATCCTCATCATAGTGGAACAATGCCTTAGGCAAGTTGACTTGAATATGTGTACCCGTATGCAACTCACTAACACGGTTGTGAAGAAAAGTACATGCTTTTGAAAGCGACTTAAGGACATCGGCTTCTACCAGTGGATTACAAGAAGCTCTCGAACTCTTCTTCGACACTTGTACTTGTTCCATGTTCGGAGGACCTTCTTCCTTGGATTTTGGCTCCTCCACCTTCTTCCTTTTAGCAGACTGATTTTCCTTTGTACTCTAGTTACATAAAAGAACATGGTCATTGCACAAAGCACATGGTAATCTAGTTACATACAAGTAGTGTATACTTACCCCTCCTACCAACCTCAGCTGATCACGTGGCCATTGCACAAAGCTACCGGTCACATCACGCAGCTTAAAAAAATCATATTCCTATCTAGGCACCGGTAGTGGTAAGTCTTCAAACCCAGCAACTATAGAATCAATCCCGACCGAGATATAGTGGGTGCTAGTATTAGACTTAAAATGGACCTTGTCAAAACATTGTGCACTACCATACCCCACCAACTGCAACTGTCCATCCTTTTTTTTCCCGGGGTGAAGAAGCTCACAAGGCGTCTCTTCCTACATATTTGATTAGGACTTAGGACATAAGTTATGAAATAACAAACGAAAGCCTAACAGAAGCAAAGTTGATTAGGTACCGAAGTTTACCTTAACATCTGGGAAAGGTTCAGGCATCGGATTTGCTCTCTTCATTGACTCTGCATCCATTGGACTAGGAACCTGCAAAAGTAAAATAATTAAGCATGCAAAAGACCTCGTTTGACCAACTTCATATGTCGTAATTTGTCCTCGTACTGAAATTACCTCTCTCTCTCCTACTGGATCGTCCTCGGGGCCTCCTGGGTGACTACATGAGTCCACTGGGGTATTCAAGGGTAATGGAAAAATCGGCAAGTTCATGTGCTTTAGAATGGCATTGAATTGACTTTGCATCTGTTTTTGCAGCTCTGCGCGTATCTCCGCCTTAATTGATTCCTTTTCCTTCTCATCAATACGATGTGGCGAATTAACACTTGATCTGCTTTTTCCTGATCTGGTGTATTCTGAACCCATCACCTTCTCCCACCCTAGTTGATTCCCGCCAGAACCAATTACTCGCCCAGGGTGGTATGGTTTTCCCAAAGCTAAGGTGAAAGGATCTTTTTCAATGCTTGGAGTGAGCTTGCCTTCAATCACTTCCGATGTATGCTCGAGCTGTAACAACACAAAAAGTTATCGATTCTAAGTAAGATGTACTTTACAAGAATATAAAATTAATAAGTAGTAAAGTTTGCTTACAAGTGCATCTGCTACTACTTTTGTATCCGGCTGCATGACATACTTGCCGGTTTTCTTGTCGATCCCATGCATAGCACACCACCAGTCAATTGCACTATTTACTAAAGTTGTGACCGTGGAAGAAAGTGGTTTCTCATATGATGACATTATGGATTTGGGGTATAGACCCGCTTTGATCCACTTTGGTCTACACTCCGCAAATGTCTTACAACCCATATGATGGCTATACAATTTCTTCCCGGCATTGATTCTAGCTTGTTCGCTTTTTTCCTACACATTCAGATATATATGTTAGCATTAGTCTTTGTAGTAAACAAAAATTCAATAGCCTACTCTAGTGATGAATAAAAACATACAAGTGCGGTTATAGTGGAAGATTTTTCCACAAACTTCTCCCAGTCCTTCACCGTTATTTGTGGATATAAATCCCACTGTTTCTTATCAGGCTTCTCCTCTTCCTCAGCAGCAGTCACATTCTTCTTTGGTCTTTTCCTTCTTTTCTTATGGATCCATCTCGTTCTCAAGTAACTTTTGAAATTTTTGAATCTCTCTTGTACAAAAGCTTCAAAGCGCTTTCTCTTGGCTGGCTCATCAGGAATATGGAACAGACTCTGTAATAGGCGCAAAAATCCACGTTAGGAAAGGGAAAAAAAATTACATTTAATTGAAAAAAAAGGCGAATCGAGGCAGCTGCACCAGCCCAGGCAGCAGCCTAGGCAGCTACACCAGCCTAGGCTGCTGCCCAGGCAGCTGCACCAGCCTAAGCAGCAGCCTAGGCAGCTGCACCAGCCCAGGCTGCTGCCCAGGCAGCTGCAGTACCCAGGCAACTGCACTAGCCCAGGCAGCAGCCTAGGAAGCTACACCAGCCCAGGCAGCTGCACCAGCCTAGGGTAGCTGCAGCACCCAGGCTGCTGCCCAGGCAGTTGCAGTAGCCCAGGCTGCTGCCCAGGCACCTGCAGCACCCAGGCACCTGCACCATCCCTGGCAGCAGCCTAGGCAGCTGAACCAGCCCAGGCTGTTGCATGCAGCAGGCCTCGGGTTATGCTCGTGTGTGTTATGTGCGAGTTATGCACTATGATTCTAAGCCCGTAAGCGGGTTATGCGCTATGTTCCTAACTCATTATACTTACCATTGTATCGTCCCAATATGTTTGAAGCAACCCATGAGGTATATCGGCCCACTCAAGTGTGATGGGTATTTTACGAGTTATTATGCCAACGTGACTAGAAAATTTATCGCGCCATTGGCCAGTAGGTTGACCTAACTCATCAAACTCAAGCACCATGGGAACCTCGGGTTTCTTGAAAGCTTTTGTTGCACCCCTACTCTTTCTGTTCACCGGTGCCTTTACCCCTCCTCTACCACCGGTGGTTTTCACTTGACTTTGCATTTGAGTTTGACCTTGTGAATCACCTACAAACTTGAAAACCACATTATCCTGAATAGGCGGGGCACTTTCAGCTATACGCTTATATTCATCAAGCTTACGTTGCAACTTGTCATAAGCTTGGTCTTCCGGTTCCCCCAAATCCGTCTCCTTATTAATATCATACAACTCGTCATCATCTTCATCATCCATATCCTCATCACAATGAGGGTTCTAATCAGGATCCATGATATATACACACCTACAGTAACAAGCAAAGCATGTTGTTAGTCATCAGTTATGGCAATCAAATATGAGGCACCAAAAAAGCCAAACACTTACCCAACTTCTTTGTTGTCATAACAAATTCACATATAATCCTCTTAACAATTCATATATTTAGTGTATATTACATGGTTATACGTTGAAGATGAAAAAAAGTAAAATACTTCCTTAAATAAACAAGGTTGTATGAGCGAAAGATATTTAGTAAATAAAACATGCATCAATAAAAGTACCTCATTCGAGTATTCCCTCATTGTGGTCAGATCGAATATAAGTAGCATCATCGTCTACATCAGTTGCTACATCAAGTGTAGGAGCAGTGAAAGGGGGAGAATCATCAAATGCATCATATTCTTCCTTGTCTTCAACCTCTCCAACCCCTAAAATTCTCCTTTTGCCAGCAAGGACGATGGACCATTTTGGATCGGATGGGTCAGTTACGTAGAACACTTGCTTAGCTTGAGATGCAAGGATGAATGGTTCCAGACTATCCCGCAAGTGGCCAAGGTCTACAAGAGTGAAGTCGTCATTTCTGACGTTGCGCCTATTATTATCAACCCATTTACACTGAATAGACCTACCTTGAACTCACGGTAATCTAGTTCCCATATTTCCTGAATTCGTCCGTAGTATGATAAAAGTGCATCAACTGGTGATGTATCCTTCGCACTTGCAAACTCTCTTGATGAAGCCACAAGAGTGACACCACTATTTTGAGTCGATGAGGATTTCTGATCCCGACTCTCAGTCCAGAATGTGTACCCATTTATGTCATATCCCTCAAATGAATGAACATCTTCATTTGGACCATAAGCTAACCACTTTATTGTATCAAACACAGTCTCATCCAATTGACGGATCACACGATCATGGAACCACTTCACAAACATCTTATTATGTAACTGCATTAGTGCTCTTTCCCCTTTTGATGGAAATTCAACACGCAAACTATCCATGTGCTCTTCTAAATATGGGTGAACCTTCGCAATATGATGCAGCACAAATAGGTGAGCTTGCAAGATTTGATCTCGAGCAGCCCAGATCCTTTGTGACCCGATTGTGCCATGACCATCAAGTCTCCCTTCATGTCGGGAAGTGGGAAGCCTAATAGGTTCTGCAACGGCAACATACTCTGCCACGAAATTCCCAATCTCCTCGGACATAATTCCTTGTATCATACTGCCTTCCGGTTGGGCTGGATTTTTGACTTTATCTTGCAGTGTACCCATGTGTCTTTCAAAAGGGTAGCACCACCTCATAAAGATTGGACCGCACAACTTAATCTCACGAACCAAATGCATAATCAAATGCACCATTGTGTTAAAAAGTGACGGTGGGAAATACATCTCAAATGTGCATCTAAAAAGTTATAACAACATTCGCCTGGAGAGCATCAAGTGTAAAGGGATCAAGAACTTTGCTGCAAATAGTATTGAAAAACCCACAGAGGCTTGTAATAACTTCTCTCACGTGCTTTGGTAAAATACCACGAATTGCAATTGGTAGGAATACTTGCATCATCATGTGACAATCATGGGATTTCATACTTGTCAACTTCAATTCTCCATTTAAGGAAACAAACCTTTTCATGTTTGACGAGAACCTAGATGGAAGCTTAATGTCATACAAACAAGCACAAAACCTTCGTTTTTCTTCCTTTGATAATGTGTAGCAAGCTGGAGGTAAATACACCTTTTGGTTCTTGCCTTTTCCGTCACCTTTCTTCTTTGAGATACCCGTGGCCTTTTCCTTGCGCTTCCCCTTACGGTTTTGTCCACCATCTTCGGTTCCCTTTTCCTTTACCTTTGCCTTCCCTACCTTTGTTTGAACCCACGATTCCGAACGAACACCCAATGCTTGCAAATCTAATCGCGCACTCTTTTCATCCTTCGTTTTTCCAGGAATATTCATAATTGTCCCAATAATTGCATCACAAACATTCTTCTCTATATGCATCACATCGAGACAATGTCTAACATCATGTTCTCTCTAGTACTTAAGCTTCCAAAAGATTGATTCCTTTTTAAAAAGAGCATGTGGGTCAATTGGTTTCGTAGTTTTACCAAAAACACATGGTATACCCTTCACTCTAGCATAAACCTCCTTTCCACTCAATGGCCTAGGCGCAACCCCCTCCTCAACTTTCCTATTGAAGGCCTTTTTCTGCTTACGATACGGATGATCGCGCCTAAGAAATCTTCGGGTCCTCACGTACACATCTTTGCCATAGTGATCAAGGTACACGTTTGGTGTGTCATCGATACAAATGGGACATGCTTTATGCCCTTTGTTCTTGTACCCGGACAGGTTGCCATATGCGGGAAAATCATTGATGGTCCACATAAGGGCAGCACGCAATAGAAACATCTCGTTCTTATGGGCATCAAAAACGGTAACTCCTTCGTCCCACATCTTTCTCAAATCATCAATAAGGGGCTCAAGGTAAACATCAATGTCGTTTCCAGGTTGCCTTGGCCCCGTTATCAAAAGTGAAAGCATTATGTATTTCTGTTTCATGCACAACCACGGAGGCAAGTTGTAAATCACTAAAAGTACCGACCATGTGCTATGTTTGGTACTAAGAGTGCCAAATGGATTCATACCGTCCATGCACAACCCAAGCCTTAAATTTCTAACTTCATCACCAAATGCCCTAAACTTCATATCGATGTTCTTCCATTGTGGAGAGTCAGCAGGATGCTTCAAAAAACCATTTTTCTTTCTTCCCTCAGCATGCCATCTCAAGTTCTTAGCATCTTTTGGTATTGAAAATAGAAGCTTTAACCTTGGAATAATAGGAAGATACCATAACACCTTGGCAGGAGGTCCTTTCATACCAGCATTGCAGCTTGATCACTTGTAACGCGATTTACCGCAACATGGACACTCCTCCAACTCTTCATATTCATTTCGATACAGAACACAATCATTAGGACATGCATGTATCTTCTTATACTCCAAACCGAATGGACACATAAGTTTCTTTGCATAATAGTAGGAATTAGGAAGTTCATTCCCATCTGGCAACATTTCACATAACGCAGTCAACAAAGAAGTGAAACTAGTGTCGCTCTAATTATGCTTAGACTTAATGTTAAAAAGTGTAAGCACGGCTGAGAGTTTTGTGTATTTTTTAGACCCAGGATACAAAGGCTTTTTGGCAGCCTCTGATAATGACTCAAATACATCAGATCGGTCACCAAATTCACCCTCAACATCACGCATCATCTCATCCAAGTGATCACCACCACCATCCTCGGTCTCATCCCCATCTCCACCATCATCACTCCCATTTTCTTCTTCAACATGAATCTCGGCACTTTCAACATGCGTCTCATTGCCAACAACATTCTCTCTATACGATCCCTTTTCACCATGCCAAACCCAAACATGATATTGAGGCCTAAACCCATGACATTGTACATGAGCCATAATGGTATCAACACTATCGACCCTTGTGACATTATTACAATTGACACAAGGACAATAAAGGTAATTGACACCCGTTCTTAGCTGTTACTGTGAAGCACTCTTGCAAAACTCTTGAACCCCATTAAAAAATTCCAATGTATCACGTCTACCATACATCCAACCGCGATCCATTGACGTTTTAAATTGCCTTTAAACATACCAACACATTTCAAACAATGTATAAATGTAACATATATTATGTCAATCAAAGTACATAGCATATATATCATCCATATCGCGTAAAAGTGAATGCTCCCAAAAGATCCTTATCACTCCAACCTAACCCATCCTTGAACGTCCAATCTCACTAGTGAATGTATGTCAACTTTTCAATTTTAAGGAAAATCCGGCAGCATTCCCCCCCCCCCCCAGTTCTCCAAGTACACAATGTAGGTAATAACTTACCTACATATGCACCTAGAGAACATGGTGAGAAAATGATAAGCCGAGATATTCCTTAAAATCGAAAAAGAGGCATACATTCACTACCTAAGTGAGATTAAACGTCCAAGAACAGTCCCAACCGGGGACTATTCAAGACTTTCTCCTATTGAGAAAGACTCGAACGGGTATCTAAGCAAATGATGATGCAAGCATTCAATAATTTGCATTTATTTGACATTCAACAATACACAAGTTCATTCATTTATATAGTGCTAATAATTAAATTAACATACCTACAATCAAACTAAGGTTACTTATCAATCCATTCATACATTATAATTTACTAACCACATTTAACAAACTAAAATATTAACTAATAAGTATTCTATTAAAAAATTTCACTTTAAAGCTACTCAAATTCAAACAAAATATATATATATATATATATATGTATATATATATACATATGTATATATATATACATATGTATATATATATACATATATATACATATGTATATATATATACATATGTATATATATATACATATGTATACATATGTATATATATATACATATGTATATATATATATATATATGTATATATATATATATATATATATATATATATATATATATATATATATATAACATTTAAACAATTAAAGTAACAATTAACATTATCGAATATACAAACAAATAATAAAACAATTAAAATAAAATTGTGTTAACTACATTTGAAACCCTAACTTTAAATTTTGGAATAAACAAACAATTAATACAAATTAATACATATGAAACTAAAATTTAGCAAGAACTTACCCTAATTTGAGAGTGAGAAAGAGAAAGATTGAAGTGGTGGCTCCAATAAGTTAGGGAGGGAGAGAGAGAGGTGTGGTGGTGAATGAGCAGCAGTAGCCACCTACGAACACCAGCAGCAGCAGCCACCTACGAACACCACCAGTAGCAGCCACGAACTCCACCAACAGCCGCAACCCACAGCAACCGCCCACGAACAGCCGCAGCAACCACCCACGAACAGCCGCAGCAACCACCCACGAACAGCAGCAGCTTCAATTCAGACCAAAATAAAAAAAAATGAAAAGGAGAGTGAATGGTGGTGGTGGTGGTGGCCGTCGTCTAGTAGAGAGGAGAGTGAATGGGAGGAGCTTGAAAGGAAAGCTTGAGAGTGAATGAGAAGTGAGGGCGGGAGTGTAAGAATTCCCCGAAATTTCGATTAAGTTAAGGAAGAAAGGGAAATCCCGCTTTTTTTTTTTAAATTGGCAAGCGGTTTGGGGTTGAACCTCTTGCCATTATAACAAATGACAAGCGGTTCAACCCCAAACCGCTTGCCATTTGTTATAATGGCAAGAGGTTCGCGCCAAAACCGCTTGGCAATTGGTATTAGTGGTTTTTTTTAAAAAAAAATTAGCTTAATGGCAAGCGGATTTTTAAAACCGCTTGCCATTTGGGGCTTCCCATCACTTATTTTCTACTAGTGAATAATACTCCTACGCCACATCCTTTCTGGTTTGAGACTCCATCGAAGTATAATTTCCTAGTATCATCTTCCGTGACCATTAAGTCTTCGTCTGGAAAGTCGTTTTCATGTATTGGCGTCAAACCTTCTATTGGGAAATATGCTAAGAAGTCCAAAACTACTGATCCTTTGATAGCCTTTTGAGGCATAAATCTTACATCAAATTGTGCTAAATTGTCTATCCATCTAGATATTTGCCCGTTAAGTGTAGATTTCTCAAAGAGGTACTTAAGAGGATCCATTCGAGATACTACATACACTGTATGGACAAGCATTTAGTGTCTTAGCTTGGTTGTGGCCAACACTAATACGAGGCACAATTTTTCAAGTGGTGTGTAGCGAACTTCACACTCGAGCATCTTTTTGCTTAAGTAGTAGATGGCGTTTTCTTTGTTCTATACTTCTTGTGCTAGCATAGCTCCCATTGTTTCTTTGGTAACTGTTAAGTACAACCGAAGAGGGATTCCTGGAAGCGCAAGTGCTAATATAGGAGGATTAGCGAGATAGGCTTTGATCTTATCAAAGGCTTTTTGACACTCGTCGTCCCACATTACTGGTACATTCTTTTTGAGTTTCTTGAATATTGGTTCACATATCATAGTGAGTATGAATATGAACCTACTTTTGTATTGCAATCAGCCAATAAATCCTCGAATTTGTTCCTCAGTTTTGGGCAGCGGTATTGACATGATTGCTTTGATCTTAGTTAGATCTATTTCTATTCCTCTAGAGCTAATGACGTAGCCTAAGAGCTTCCCTAAGATGACTCCAAATGCACACTTGGCTGGGTTTAGCCTCATGTTATATTTTCTTAATATCTCAAAGAATTTCCTTAAGTCTATTTGGTGTCCTGGATGGTCCTTTGATTTTATAATCATATCTTCCACATATACCTCAACTTCTTTATGCATCATGTCATGGAGTAAAGCAATTGCAGCTCTTTGGTAAGTGGTACCCGCGTTTTTTAACCCGAATGGCATCACCGTGTAATAGTAAGTGCCCCAAGGTGTTATGAAGGTAGTCTTTTCCATGTCTTCTTCAGCCATGAGATTCTGGTTATATCCTGCGTATCCATCCATAAACGAGAGAAGTGCGTGATTCGCTGTATTATCTACTAGAATGTCGATGTGTGGTAAAGGGAAGTCGTCCTTTGGACTTGCCTTATTTAGATCTCTGTAGTCGACACACATTCTTACCCTACCATCTTTCTTAGGAACTGGTATCACATTTGCGACCCATTTGGGGTATTTGGATACCTTGATAAAACTTGCAGTTATTTGTTTTTGCAATTCTTCTTTTATCTTAAGAGCTACGTTGGGTTTCATTCGACGTAACTTTTGTTTTACAGGTTTCATTCCTGGGATTAGTGGTATAGTGTATTGAGCAATTTCTCTATTTATTCCTGGCATATCTTCATATGACCAAGCGAAAGCATCGATAAATTCTTTTAGTAGATCTATTAAATTGGTTCTTTCCTCTTGATTAAGGGTTAAACCAATTTTAACTTCTCTTTTAATAGTTGGATCTTTTGAAATATTAACCGTTTTGGTGTCCTCAATTATCGGTGTTTTATTTTCAAGGGTTTCCACTACTTTAATTATTTCTATATCGTTTTCATTGTTAGCAAAGCAACGCTCATAATCTTGAGTGAGAGAATGACACGAGAAGTAAGCGGAAGAAGATATGTTATTAAATTCTGAAACCATTACATCGAAGAGAGACACGTCCGTTGGGACTTGACTACTGACTATCTTAGGAGTAGGTTCTAAACAAGAAGAGATAGAAGGAGACACAACTATAGAAGATTTAAAAGACTTGACTATATAAGGCTTGAATTCAGACTCGGCACTCAGACTCATCGAACATTGGTCCTTGTCCTGTGGTGATGGAGATTCTTCGCCCACTCGGCGTAGTCACCTTCAATGTCTTTAGTCATCCTTGATCCTTCCGCTGGAGTAATGAGCTTTAAAGGGTCAAAGTTTTCACTTTATAGCACCGTTTGGATAAGCACGGAATTGTCGTCGACACGCTTAGGCTCATTTTTTTCGTACCCAAAGAGGAGACCCATAACATTGAAGTCGAAGCATAGAGGTGCTTACTCCTTGTAGATGGGAGTTGGGATCTCATCTGAGAAATTACAGTCCAAGAATATCTCGAACCCTGGTTGCCTTATCCCATCTTTGACAAATGGTTTAGGGAATTCGTGGCATGGATAATCTTCACCCTCTTTTATGAATTGTCCATTTAGAGTGAGGGGATAGTGATCCATTGGGATAGCTTTTTTCCGGGTACGAGCATTTCTCCATGCGTAGAACTTTTCCCGGGCTCACTTATAGTCTTTCGGAGTCAGTTCGAAACCAAATCCAAAAGTATCTACTTTAAGGAGGCCAGGCAGTCCCATTTGCTTCGCTATCATATCTTCTTTCCTAGAGTCATTCCGGGAAAGTGTCCTTGTTTTCTGAGAATAGCGTTGACTATCATATTTGAATGGATGTCGTAGGAAGAGGGGTCTTTTCATCTTCCTCAATAAAAGAGACCCTTTCGGCGTCAAAGCCCCATAAGTCTTCATCGTTTTCATCGTGCTCCATATTTATAATTGGCTTATCATTTACTTTAATTCTCATAGGGGAAGCATCGATGGTGACAGGAACTCCTCCAACTATAGCTTTGATTTGTTAGTTAAGGGATGAAGGGAAGGCCTTAAGGTCGTGAAGCCAAGGGCGTCCCAACAATAGGTTGAAAGAAGCCTTAATATCCACCACTTGAAAAGTAGTAGCATGCTCAATGACTTCTGTCGTGACATTCATAGTAATGGTCCCAAGAGCTTGACGACGAGTGTTATCATAAGCTCTTATGCCTTGTGTTGATGGGGAGAAATCCTCATCTCTTATTCCTAACATTCTCGCGGTTCAGAGTGGGCAAACATTAATTGCCGACCCGTTATCTACGAGGGTCATTGGAACGTTCATCCTTTTACTAACAGCTCTGAGGTTCAAGGCCTTATTGTGCTTATCACCTTCAAGAGGTAAGTCGTTGTCAGAAAAGGTGTTCAGTTTGATGGGACTGGGAAAATCACTGGTAAGGAAGTTAGCTAAACCTTCAGGTGAGGTTTCTGAATTTATCCCTACTTTAGCCAAGGCATCCATTACTACGAGCCTATGCTCGTGGGATGTGGCTAGGAGTTTCCATACGTTCATCTCTACCTTAGACTTTTTCAATTGTTTGACAACATCGTTGTCTTCTTGTAGACACCTGATTATGTCTCCCTAAAAACCAAACCCAGTGATGAGTACTTTTCATGTCATTGATATCGAGTAAGGTGAAATGTTGAAGAGTCTCGTGAATTCTTGTGTTTTCTAAAATGTTTTTAATAAAAAATAATTCATTTCTATTTTTGAAAATCACTCATTTAGTATCCTATTTATGAAAAACGTCCAATCCAATTTAGTTTAGTCCATAATATGGGTCCAATAATTGTGCAGTTGGATGGGGCTTGAAAAGACCTTTCCGACGATATATTATAAGCCCAATTCCGATGAATAATGAGAAAGTTATGGTCAAACTAAACTGGGTCTAAACGAGTTTCATGTGCAACCCAATGATCATGTGGAGGGTCCACTAATCTTAATTATATTTCAAAATCAATTAGGATTGATTAGAAGCTTATATGAGTTTCTAAAAGATCTTAATTATCCTTTTTGAAAATATAAGATTAAAGAATTTGATATTAGATAAAACTCCTCTTTTTGAAAGTCCTAATTCTATTCGAAATGAAAGACGTTCAAAGATGATCAGATATTATTTTCGTGCCTCAGAACTTTTATCCAAATCTTAAATGGTTGGATATCCCTTGAAATTATCTTTCCAATGATATATTATAATATTAATTCTGAGCTATAACGAAAAAGATATGAAAGAAATACAAAACTCTATCCAAAACGGACACCCTTCCACTATTTCTACCATATCTTTTATTATACGAACGATTTTAATCTAATTTTAAATGGTTTGGAAATTATACTTCAAGATCTTTCCAACGACATATTATATGCCTTATTTTGACTTCTAGATCAAAAGATATGATAAAAACAAAATCCGCAAAAAAACAGTTTTTATCGTGCTGCGATGGTCCTATCTCGCCGCGATACTTTTTATCTTGCCGCGTCAAAAAGAATTTTACTCCGATTTGAATTCTAAATCTTTTCTAATTGTTTTCAGTCGTATTTCACTATAAATAGGGTCGATATTCCTCTGTTTTAATTCACCAACAAACAATCAACAATCATCTTTATATTTTCTCTCTTAAAGCTAGAAGCTTATTCTTTCTACCTCTTTCTACACCTTGCCCTTTTCAAGCACCATACATCCATCATATCACGAGATTCGAACACACCTTGCCAAGATCGAAGTTGCCTTTGCCCTAGACATGAAAGGTTGATGATTTCTGAGGATTTGGTCCAAATCTTATTTCAATTCTTTGATTAGATTTACTGTTTAGTATTTTTATTAAAGTTACTAACGTGTGTATTGTTTTGATAGAAAGAGATACAAGGCAACAAAGTAAGTAGTTTTATTGTTATATATCTTTAGAAAGCATGCTTAGATTATTTTAATTCCTAGTATCATGTTAGGATGTTATCTATTGCTTTCTAGTATCATGTTTAGGTTGCTTCCTATTTCTTCTATCATGCTAGTATCATGTTAGGGGTAAAGCTTTGATCTTTAATGTTTAGCGACATGCTAGGATTTGTTATTAATCTTGTTAGTATCATGCCTAGGATCTTGCTAATATTATTATTATGCTTTGATGAGATCGAGATTATGATGATGATATTTGTTGTATCAATAATTTATATGTTGCTTGATATTATTGTTATTGCTTGATCATGCCCTCTCTTGCCGGATTAAAGGGAATTTATACTTGAAATCGCGGTTAATAAGATAATTAATAATTTTGTTTAGGCTAATGTGTCTTTAATTCAAGTGATCGCCAATAATAGATTTATTTGTGCATTAATATTCAACCAACATAGATTAAACAGGTTTAGGAATAACTTATTGTTAGTATGTTGATCGGAAAGCGCACATGAATATGAGAAGAATAAAGTAGAGGCCTATTTAGGACAGGTCCAATCTCTTTTAGGTTGGATGTGTACCTTCATCCCCGAATATCCAGTCATGGTTCAAGACCACTATGGAGTTAGCAATCTCATGGATCGTGAAGGGGTGTAACCTTCACTCTGTTAACGGTTTACAAGTTCCTAAAACTTGTTGGCGACTCTTTTGCTCTAGCTTCCTTCCCTTTGGACGCCACCATACTTAAATGCATGATCACAATGGGGCTCAAGATTGGGATGCTTGAAATATTCCCTACACTTCTATAATTGGAATAGGGACTTGTTTAGTGGTAGGAATTGGTTGATTCGCAATGGGAGGTTGTATTCTCCCTGATCTTGTGAGGACGTCGATAGAGAAATCTTCTTCATCCCTAATATCATCAACTGGATAAATCATGGATAGTGGAGTTTCTTCTACGTCTTTGAGGTAGACGTCCTCATCATCGCTTTCCCAAACTCCATTGATGCTAACATCCTTTTCTAGCCGAATTTGATCCAACTTTTTATTGTCAGTCAATCCTTAGACTAGGTCCTTTAATTTGAAACAGTGTTCTATGGTATGTCCTCAAGATTGATGGTATGGACAGTAGAACCTATCTGTTCTTTTTAGCGATTCAATTGGTCTTGGCTCGAGAGGTCGATCTTCCCATTCTCGAAGAGTATTTTGAAAATGTTTCCATAAGAAGTCCCAATAGGTGTATATGCCTTATTATTCTTCTTTGGTGGTTCGACTACTTTGAGAGAGAAAGGTTTTCTTTCAGTAGTCTTATTGGGCGTCATCTTTTCAGCAATGCGTTTTTCCTCCATCTTCTTTGCTTCCTGGATGGAATAATGAAGTTGGGTCATTTCCGCCCTCATTATGTTTATGAGAACCCATACATCTTATTTAGAGGTAGGTTCTTCAATTGGAGGGAAATCACTCACGGCATCGAAAAAGGTTTCCTCCTCTTCTTCGCGAGTATGAGTTTCTTCAATTGGTTTGATGAGGAGTGATGGATCAACATGATTTTCCTCACCAGAAATTGCCAAGGAGTCTGAAAGTGGAGCACTATTTATACTTGGCTTCTTTCTAGCAGGAGGCAATGGAAGTTTATTGCTATCAATTAAGTCTTGAATGGCTTCTTTCAACTTCCAACAATTCTCAATGAGATGGCCCCTGCCTTGGTGGTACTTGCAATGTGAGTTGGGGTTCTAACTAGCCGTCCTCCTTTCGACTGGTGGATCTCCAAACGGTCTAATAGGAGTTATGAGTCCTTTAGCGTGAATTCTGTCGAACGTTGTATCATAACTCATGCTAATAGGTGTGAAATTTCTCCTAAATGGCTTCTTTTGTCCTTGATTGTTTATAGCAAGGACCTCATTCAAGTTAAAGGTGCTAACATTATTTGAGTGGGTGGTTTTGGAAGAAGAAGGATTGTCGTTCTTCTTGCCTTTCCAGCCACTGTTGCTGTTGTTAGCAGCTTTTTATTTTGCAAGGTCATCTTCAATGTCAATAGCTATGTCATAGACGGCCTTGAAAGTATTCAAATTGATTTGGTATTTTAAATGTTTTGAATACTTTTCTTGAAGGTTCTTGACGAACATCCTCACAGATTCCTTTTCAATAGGAACTTCTACCATCTTAGCAGAAGTTTCTCTCCACTTGTTGAAGAAGGAAGTGAATCCCTCATTTTCATTTCGCTTCAACATCTCAAGCTCCCTATGGTCAGTCTCAACTTGGATGTTGCACTTGTATCTATCAATGAAAGCGTTTGTGATAGATTCCCATGAGGAGGTCTTCTCCTTTTCTAGGGAGAAAAACCATTGTTGACAAACGGTTTATAGTGAGAATACTGAAGGGAAGACCTTCCTGTCAATAGCCTTAATGCTCATTATAGTCTCCAAAGCTCTTAAATGAAAGTAAGGATTGTCGGTAGGCTTGAACTTAGGGATGTCATTGGCGTTGAATTTCTGCGGAAGAAGTTCTTTGTCCACTAAGACCCCTTGGGAGCTAATTCCCTGAAACTTGTAGTTGTTGGAGATTTTGCTGAGGCTTTCCTCCATACGCTCAAGTTGTTTTTGCTTGACAGGATTGTTGACTTGAAGATCAATAGTCTTCAACATCTCAGTCAAGTTGTTCATATTTTGCCTTAGCTCATTGACTTCCTGTTGGGTAGCCATTAGTACGAACTTTTTCCTGTGTCTGATGGGTTTATCAAAGAGTAGAACTTGAACGAAGGTGTTGTCTTTGATTAACCGTCCTTCTCTTCTTGACTAAGCGTTGTAATAATAAACCATTGATTTTTAATGACTCGACTCAAATTGGCTTTGACTTTTATTTGTTTTAAAAGGCAAAAAAGCAAAAAAATGGGGTGCAATTTTGGGAATCAAGTTTAATGGTTTAAACAACATGGTTATTTTGGGAGGATTAATATCCGACTTATCCCCCTAAAAAAAAGACAGAAAACACGCGCACACGAGACTCTCTATACATGGTCATAGTGAAATATACATGAAGTGTGTGCTTTAAAATAGTGAGTGAAAGTGGCATGCTTGAAACTTGTGTAAGACCATGGGACTATGTGTCTAGACTTGATTAAGGACTGAATGAGACTTCGATTATTAATAAATTGATTAAATAGACTTGGCGCAAAGACACAAGCAAAAAACTGGACCATCGTGTAAATAATGGCACTGTCGCATCGCGCCAGAGCCATCGCGGTGCGATATTGCTATCGCGTCGCGATGAACAATCGCGTGTCGCGCCACAAGCCAGACCTCCGCGTCATTACTAAAACGTTAGTCCGAACCTGTTTCCATTGTTCTACTTTAAAAGGGACAAGCCTATGGTCATGCTTAGTCGTGTTTATTCATTTTTATTAAACTTCAATTATTAATTAATTAAGCAAAGTCCTATATAGTCATTACTTAGTTTATTTAGACTCAAACACAAGTCAAAAAAATGGTTAGTGTAAACACATACAAGATATGCACAAGCAAGAGATGCACAAGTAGTCAAATAAGCACGATATGATGCAATGAGTTTGCAACCTAACCATGGCTCTAGTTCTCTAAATTTCAAGGATAAGGGTAGTCAAAAGAGGGTCCATGGTTATGAGTCCAGATGCATCGTGCGGAAGCCTTACCTTTGGAAGGGTTGGCACGTATGGATAGGACCCCACAAGTTAAACTTGTTTCCATGGTTTGGTGAATTCACAAACTCGAATGTACCCTTCGTTGCAATGAGCGTTCAATTGGGTAGATGGAGCGTGAATTCCCAGAGGGTTATGGCCATACGTAGAACACATATGGGTTTCAAAAAAGAGGGAAAAACTCAATCAAGAAAGTAAAATCGACCAAACAGTACTAGAACCGGTCAAAGCAAGAAGGCAGACGTCTAACTCGATATTGGAAGAACATGGCGTGAGAAAACAGGGACCATCGCGAGGAGATGGCCTTGTCGCGACGCGATGGCACCATCGCGGTGCGACAGAGCCATCACACTACGATGGGCTCCGTTCTCTCGGTGACAGTTCCTACATGCCTCAGTAGTTTTCTGTGTTCTTAGAATTTTCCGATTTTCGCAGCGTTTTTTCGATTCTAGTTGTGAATGATATTTCCCCAATTTCCTACGTATAGAAAGCCTATGTTTTTTACGCATTACGGATGGTCTTTCCAAGAGGACCTTTTTTATGCTTATGCCAATAATGTCAATCGAAATTATGCACATGAATACTTAGAACGTTTCGAGTCTCATCCACTCATTCTAAATTATTGCCAAAATAAATTTTAGGAATTAAAATAGAAATCCTCCCTAGTAGAGTCACCAAACTGTAGGGAATATTTCAAGCATCCCAAACTTGAGCCCCACTGTAATCATACACTTAAGCATGGTGGCGTCTAAAGGGAAGGAAGCTAGAGCAAAAGAGTCGCCAACAAGTTTTAGGAACTTATAAACCATTCACATGGTGAAGGTTACACCCCTTCATGATCCATGAGATCGCTAACTCCATAGTGGTCCTGAACCATGACTGGATATTCGGGGATGAAGGTACAAATCCAACCTAAAAGAGATTGAACCTGTCCTAAATAGGCCTCTACTTTGTTCTTCTCATATTCATGTGCGCTTTTCGATCAACACACAATCAATATATTAATCCTAAACGGTTTAATCTACGTTGATTGAATATTAATGCACAAATAAATCTATTATTGGCGATCACTTGAATTAAAATAATATTAGCTTAAATAAAATTATTAATTATCTTATTAAGCGTGATTTCAAGTACAAATTCCCTTTAAACCTGCAAGAGATGGCGTGATCAAGCAATAACAATAATAATATCAAGCAACATAATAATATTGATACAACAAATCATCATCATAATAATAATCTCATCAAAGCATAATGATAGCAAGATCCTAGGCATAATACAAATAAGATTAATAAAAAATCCTAGCATTTCGCTAAACAATAAAAATCAAAGCTTTAGCCCTAACATGATACTAACATGATAGAAGAAAAATAGGAAGTAACCTAAACATAATACTAGAAACATACATGATATCATAAATATTAGTAAAAACATGATACTAGGAATCATAAAGACATCCTAACATTATACTAGGAATCAAAATAATCTAAGCATGATTCCTAAAGAAATAGAGCAATTTAAATTACTCACTTTGTTGCCTCGTATCTCTTTCTATCAAAACAATACACACATTAGTAAGTTCAATAAAATATTAAATCAAACAATTAATTTAAATAATTAAAATAGGGATTTGGGACCAAACCCTCAAAAATTATCAACCTTTCACATTTAGGGAGAAGGCAACATCGAGCTTGGCTAGGTGTGTCTAAGTCTCGTGATGGACGTATGGTGTTTTTGAAATAAGGAAGGCTTAGAAAGAGGGAGAAAGAATAAGCTTCTAGCTTTGAGAAAGAGAGAATAGAAAGATGATGGTGATGATTGAAAACGGGGAAATACGACCCTATTTATAGAGAAAAACATTTGAAAACGATCAGAGAAGACCGAATTCCAATCAAAATAAAACTACTCCCATCGCGACGCGACAAGGCTATCGCGACGCGATGGCTTTGTCGCGGCGCGATGGACCAATCGCAGCGCGATGGTGGTACGGGATAATATTTTGTCGTACGGAGTCCTTTTTCCAATATAACTAGTTAATTAGAGTCTGTACTTTATCATTAAAAATTAGATTAAAACACTTGCTTTATTTCAACTGAAACTCATTATCTTTTCTAAAAGTATATAAAAATATAATTATTAATCCTAATCTCTTTAGAACTTAAAATAACCTTCTAGACTATTCTAGAAAATTAAAGTAATTCCTAGTGACTTTAGGAATGATAATTAATGGATCCTCCACTTGATCATTGGGTCGCCATAAAACTTATTTAAGATCCAATTTAGTATTTGGGTCATAACTTCCTCATTATTCATCGGAATTGGGCTTATAATATATCGTTGGAAAGCTTTTTTCAAGCTCCATCCAACTACACTTTTATTGGACCCATATCTTGGACCAAATTAAATTGGATTGGACATTTTTCATAATTAAGGTACGAAAAGAAAGATTTTTGAAAACATAAAGAAGTATTTTTATTAAAAACAAGGGAATCACGAGACTTTTTCACATTTCACTTCGTTCGATAATCAAATGACGTGAAAAGTACTCAACACTGGGTTTGGTTTTGGGGAGACACAATTTGGTGTCTACACTAAGCATATAATAATTATAAAATATAGGCAAGTTACCTGTAATATGGCTCAAAAAGTGATAACCTCTAGATGAAATGGATAGGCCATGTGTATTTAAATTAGAAAAACTACTACCTCCGTTTCATGTTTTTTGCAACTTTGGAATATTTTATATCTCACAAATATTGTATTTAAAGTATAAAAAACATGAGACAGAGGTAGTAGAAAAGATATATATGTCCTAACAATACTAGTGTAATACCTCGTATTTTTAAAACGTATTTTCTAAATTAATTCATATTTTCTAAAAAGGGTATTTTTAGTAATTTATTATACTATTTGAATTTTAGAGCCAAAATGATATATGAATTTTGGGTCAAAAGCATTTTAAAACTTAATTATTATTTTTGGATAAGATTTATTATATATATAGGGTTGGAATCCAATGAAAATGATCATAAAATGAGAAGGAAATGCACAAAATGCACGTTTAACACAAAAATTACGCACATCTATATTTATATATTAAAAAGTGTTCCTAAAATTGTATGTGTGCCACGTCATTCCCCTCTTATAGCATTGTGCGATGTCATCTATCACTCAACTACCATTGTGCCACATCATCACATAATTCCACATCATTAGATCATTACCAATTTACAAGTCATTCAACCTATTATTGATATTAATATTAAAAAGCATTTGATGGGTTTCGAACACTAGACCTCAAGGAAACAAGATCTAATTCTTTACCATCTTGACCAATAATAATTCATGTCATCTATGCAAATAAATATAACTATAAATGACACACACTAATTAAAAAGGAAAAACGAAATAAGCAATTTGAAAAAAAAAATAATAATAAGTGGAATCAAATCAGCATTCCTCAAACAATGGAGTGTTAAAAATTGTCTTTTTTATACTCTTTGTTAATTAGTAACATTATGTTTAACATTGATGTATAACATACATAATCGATTATATAATATATTTTAAAATTAAACAGCAATTTAATCAAAGTGGCAACCCGGTGCAACGCCCGGGTCACACACTATTTAACATAAAAAATATGCACATTTACAACAAAATTTATGCACGTTTAATTCAAGTTTTATGCACATACAATTTTTTTTTTTACTTTCATTTTCTATCTACATTGCAACTCTCTCTATCCTCCTAATAAAACTTATTTAAAGTTTAAAATTTTTTTAGAGATGAGAATGGAATTGTTGTAAGGAGCAATTTGGAAACCAATAATGAGTATTTTTGTGCTTCGTTACCATGTGAATTTATTTGTCAAATTGCTACCTCGAACTCATCGTAACGTAAATTATTCTAGGATTACTGTTCACAATGTAACACAATGTCATAGCTAGAATGGATCTATATTGTAACTTACCACAAATGGATTGTGCAAATCATCAATTGATTGACATGTGTTCAAAATAGACATACTTTCCTTATTTATAGAATATCTAACATTATGCACATTTAATTAAAAGAACATGCATCTTTAGTTCAGAAAATTTGCACAATTCTGTTTATAAATATGCATGCACATGACAATTTTAAAATATGCATATTTAGCTTAGATATTATGAATATTTGATTTTCACTACTTGTTTTATTACCTGCTATATCCATGATACCTAAACTGTATTCATAAAAATGTTTTTGAAATTTGAGAGAAAAAGGGCAGGAAAAAAGATGAATAAGGAGGAGAGAGAGGGGGAGGAATTGGGTGGAGATAGAGAGAAATGGGGATAATTATCTTTGAGAAAAAAATGGCCTGGGGTAGAGAATAGAGAGATGAACCTGAAGGAAAAAAGAGGAAGAAGAACATGGGAGGAGAGAATGAAAGGGGGAAATTATATTTTTCATTATTTACAGTTTTTCTGTTAATGAAATATGTTATTAGAGCCATTAGATCATTTTATTTGAACGAATGAGATTCGCCTTTCCCCGTGGGAGAAAGAACCTTGCTTACGCAGAAATCGAGGTAAAAATAATTGACAAGATAGTTTCTCATTCTTCTCATTATAAGGTCCTTCTCATTTGACCCTATATATGAATAATAGGAACTGAGAACTCATAGGATTCGTTGGATTAAGACAAAAATGTGTGGATCAGATTTAATCTCCCGTACAATACATCTCTCTATCTATTTCCAAAAATAATTGACAACTAGTTTTTGGCCCGAAAGATGTCCCGGGTTATTGCTTATATTTTATAATATTGTAGTTATTTTTTTAAAAAAAAAAAATCAATACTAGTTGTTTAATTAGTTACTTTGATTACACATTAAAGGAGTAAACTAAAAAATATATGGTGGAAATATTTGATTCCATCAACGGTTACAAAGTTTCAATATTAAATTGAAGTTGAAATTAAAAAAGGAATTTATATATGCTTATTAATTGAATAATAAATGATAAAACAATAATATAGTATTGAGTAGTTAATACAAAGTTGCGAAATAAGGAGCATTACAGTCAAATTTAAAAGTTACATCGCGTAGTTTAAATCATTCTATTGAGAACAATAAGTATTAAGAGACATTGATAATTTGATAGTAAACGTCTTTCTTATGTTTAGTGGTTCAAATTATATTTCAATCATAATTTTGCATTGAATTTTGATAATTTAGTGTAGAAGAATAAGTCTTGACATGTCATTACTCATGTGGTGCCAAATTTATTAAATGAAGGATGACACATGGCAATACCATGTTATCCCATTAAGTTTTAATAATATTATAGATTTCTTTCTCTATTTTCCAAAAAAAACAACGACAACGAACCCTAAATTCTTCAATAAACTTCGAAATTCAATAATTTTGTCCTTAAATTAGGTATAATTTTTCAATATATGGCTGCAATTACACTTGAACTCTTGGAAAAATCTAAATTCCTGACAATTTACAATTATTTTTGCTTTATTTTCGGATTTCGAGCTATGTTATTGGAAATTCAAAGGATACTTTGTAAACTTGGGGGTTTGCTAAAAAAATTCTTCGGCAACGATCAATTCCCAAAATTCGAGCTCAAAATCAAGTATTAATCAGAGTTTCATCTCAAATTTTTCTGTCTTTTGTGCATTAATTTCATTATTGTTCTTGAGATCTTTTGAGGTATTTGATGATCCTTTTATATGCTATAAATTATGTTGTTTACATTAAATTAGTTATGATTATTTAATCATTGCTGCTGATTTTTGTGTAATTATATGAATTATGAGGGAGTACTTGTGACATCTTCATACTTGAATTTATCTTGGGGATTTGCTGATCAAAGAAAATTTCTCAACGCTGCAACAAATCAAACAAAAAACTACAAATAAAATACGGTTAGAAGAAGAAGAAAGAAGAGACGATTTCCAGGAATGGCTTGTTCTTCTTCTTCTATTTTAAGATTTCTGAACTGAGTCCTTAATATTTGGAATTGTCAAATTATTTGGCTTTATTTCATTCTTAATTGCAATATGTGGGAATGATGAGTGAATTTCAATTATACACTAATATCTTCCAAATATGGTTGATTAATTATTTTATGTGCTAAAATGATGCCTTTTTTTTTCTTTTTTTTTTTTTTTTGCATTGCTACGAGTATGTAGTATTGTTTTGATTGCCGGTTATAAGAAATTATAAATTGTTTTTCCCATATGTGTGTAACAATGAATCAGCAGAGTACTCGTTACTTGTAGTTATACTTGTAGGGTGGAATTGATTTGAGACTAGGTAGTGTTGATGGTTTGGTTATATTATTAGGCTAAAGAAGTTATATGACATGTAATGGTTACTGTATACTTTTTATCCAGCTATTGCCTTTCGAAACTCTTATACATGGAAACAGTTGCTCCATAAGCCAAAAAAAGGAAATCATCATCATTTTTTTTTTTGTTCTGAAGTCAACTAATATTGCGTAAAAGTAAACTTAATTTCTCTAAAAGTAAATTGAACTCAATTTTGTGAACTCGAGTTTTATTTTAAAAGTTGGTTTTTATTTTAGACTACCGCTGTGTGACTTTGAAAATAGTCTTAGCCGTTATCACGGTGGCGATAATATTTTGGATATTTCCTTAAAATAATTTTAATTGGAGTAAAAAGAGTATTTTAAAATAAGGGAATTTTCGGGGTATTACATAATCCCACTATGCGGATTTGGTTGAAAAGACTATGGACTTTATATGACCAAATCTTTCCTCAAGAACAGCCTTTCAATATAAAGATACTAGCTTGGGGGTGTTCACACTTAGGAGAGGAAATTGAAATAAATTAAAGGAATAGATTTTCAATGCTTTGAAAACTATATTGATATTTATTGAATTTTGAGTATTGAGTTATTGGAATTATTTTTTAGAATTTTAGAATTGGTTTTGAATTATGAGTTTGGAGTTATTATTGGAATTGGTTTTAAAAGCATGTTTGCTAATAAATTGAGTTTACTTATCTTGCACTTATCCTACTTAGCATATTTTGATAACCAGTATTTCCTATTTGTTTTGGTTTGCTCTATTTACCTTAATGGTAAGCAGTGTCACTAATTTCAGGTGGAGCCAATAAATGAGCACTTTGGGAGTTCTAAGATATGTTTCACTTAGTTTAGGGATGTTGAGTACTCATGACAATGGTTACTATTTTTATTTAAGTAATAATAACGAAGAGTTTGAATTTCTGCTACGAAGTCATGGTTTGATTTAGTAGTTTGAGTAGCCTTGCATAATCATGCGGCGGTAACAGTCACGCCTAAGTCTATCTCTATGATATAATTATACGTATTATATTGGTATTTTCGTAGAGGGAGATTTGGGGGTATTACACGACTGTAATTCGCCTAAGTCATGGTTTTGCTAGCCCCAACATGTGGGCTCGACCAACACGCCCAGCCAGTGCACACGGGCGACTTGCTGGGCTTGTGGCAGCACCATGGCTAGCCGGCCAAGCCCTTGCATGGCTGGCTACTAGCTAGCAGATCCTGATTGAGGTATAATACCATCTCTGGGTCGATTTTGCTAGTTTGGAGGATGCTTCGGAGCTCTTGACATACCGTGATGTCTTCTACGGGCTACCTGGTACTCTAGGTGGCCCAATTGGTACTTAGGGGAAAGAGTGACCCGTTAGCACAACACTGATTGTAACACCTCCAAATCTCCCTCTTCGAAAATACTAGAAAAATACATATAATAATACCGTAGAGATAGACTTAGGCTATTACCGCTGCGTGATTACGCAAAGCTACCAAACTTACTAAATAAAACCAATACTTTGCAGCGGAAACTTCAATACTCTTTATTAAATAAACCATAAATAGTAACCATTGTCATGAGTACTCATAAATAATAACAAGAACCGACATTCCTAATCTAGATGAAGACATTCTTGGGACTCCAAATGCTCACATATTGACTTCACCTGAAATTAGTCAACACTGCTTACCATTACGGTAAACAAGGCGAATTAAAACAAATAGGAAATACGAATTAGCCAAATATGCTAAGTATGATAAGTGCAAGGTAATTAAATTCAATTTAGTAGCAAATGCTTTTAAAACCAATTCCAATAATTAACCAATCATTCCAATTTAAAAACCAATTCCAATATTTCAATAATAATCAATAAAACCAATTCCTTTAAATATCCAAATTCCTCACCCAAGTGCGCACACCCCCCAAGCTAGTTTCCTTATATTGCAAGGCTATTCTTGAGGAAAGACTCGGTCATACAAAGTCCAAAGTCTTATCAAATAAACCAAATCCGCATAGTGGGATTGCTAACATGCTTATAAAGCTTTAATAATAATTATTCAATAATTCCATATATCCTTTTTAATAATTTCAACATAATTCAAACTCATTTTTATTAAATTCCACATGATTTCAAAATCAAACCTTTAAAACATAATTAATAATTTAATTAATCAAGACATGATATAAAATCAACCCTTAATTTATTATTAAAAACACTCTTTTAATCATACTTTTTATTTCATAAACCCTAGCTCAATAATATCAAGATCAATTTATTAAAACACACATTAAAATCATACTTTATTTCATAAATCATAATTCAAGTCAATTTAATTCAATCACCAATAAAATCATATAAAACATGTTATTCAAACCAATCACTTCAACGGTATCTAGCCACCTAAACGTACCTCGATCCTTGCTTAGCAAACCACACAAAAGAACTCAAGAACCTTGATTGAACACACCCTACAATTAAATATAACCTTAGTTAATATAAGGTTAACAAATAATCACAACAATTAAATTAAAAACCCCCAACTATATGTACATGAACCTTTTAAATTATTTTCTCATAAACATCATTAAAAATCTGATTTTATTTAATTAAAACTAGTAATAATAATTTTTATAAATCCCCCATAATAATTATAATTAATTAAATAAGAGAAGAAAAGATAGAAAATCAGGGAGAAAGAGGAGGAGGAGGTGGCGGCAACTGGTGGCTGCCACGGCTGGTGCTGGTCTGCGACTGGCGGTGGCAGGTGGCGCTAGAGGTGGTGGTGGTGGTGCTGCGCACAAGGAGGAGAAAAGAAAAGAAAGGAGAAGAGAATTTGAGAGAGAATTAAGAGAAAATTATGAGAATTGGTGTGAGTGTTTGGTCATGAAATAAAGGGGTATTTATATGCTAGTATGGGCATGAAATATGGTAGGAAAATGTAGGAAGAATTGAGGCAAGAAGAGTTATGGAAATACTTGGAGAAGTGGATAAATAATTATGGAAAGTTTTGATATTAAGATGATTATGCATAATAAAAATATGGAAGGTGTGTTGTCATGAAAAATAATATGGTAAGGGAGATTACTTGGGGAATAATCAAGGGAAATAAAAAGTAGGAAAATATGATGATCAAATATTAAGAAGATGGAAAAATAGAATTAAGGAAAGTGAGAGATTTTAGGGAGATAAATAAAAAGTATAATTTTCAAAAATAAATCCCCAAAAATCCAACTAGGATGGCCGAAAATTTTGAGCATCCATAGCTCCAAATTTCGGACCACCTAATTATATTTAGGGAAAGTTTTTGCTAGATTTTAGGCTTTAAAAATAATTGTGTAAATAATATTTATTGTATAAAATAATTAATTAATTAATTAATCAAATATCAGTTATTCACCAATAAAATAACTTAGAAAATCAGATTTTCTATACATAGAAAATCAGATTTTCTATACATAGAAAATCCGAAATTCCTAGCTACTGTTTGGGAATTTTCGGACCTCTTTAATTAATTAATAAAATATAGTTTTTGCTTTAATTAAAATATCCGAAATATATAAATAATTCGGTTTTTAAAATAAAATAAATGGATAATAAATCTTATCCAAAATCTAAAAATAATAATTAGGTTTCAAAATATTTTTGGCGCCAAAATTCAATATCATTTTGGTTCCAAAATTCAAATAGTAAGTTAATTTACTAAAATACCCTTTTTATGAAATAATAACTAATTAATTACGAAAATACGTATGAAAATACGGGGTATTACACTGATCGTTTGTGGTACCGGTCTTTCCGCCTCCGTCTATGATGGATACACGCATGCTAGAGGTGTTTGTGTTAGTTTGAATTGGGAGAGATTTCAACAATAGGAGGCGCGTGTAGGAGTTATCGTGTTTTTTATGTTTATTTGGACGGACTCACCGTGAGTCTTTTCTATAAAATACTTAAACTTTTTTAATTGGATAGCCGGTATAAATATAACTTTTTTAATTGGATAGTTGGTGCTAAGTGTTTTGGGTGTTTTTTGGTCCCTCGGGAGAGTTACGTCACTAAGACTGGTCCGGCGCTGTCTGTACCTGCAAAACACGGAGACTCCGGTTGGTGGGAGCTCCGCCTCCGACATCAAGTTAGTATTGGTCATAGAAGATGAAAAGGTGCGGAAAAGGTAAAGGTGAGATCTTCTCGGATTCCGAGAAGATCAGGTGTTTTCTCTGATTAATATTTGTGTTTTATATGTTATTTTATTCCCCGTCCCACGTTCATTTATATGCTTATTTGAGCTCTTTGGAGCTACTTTTAGCACTAATGTGTGGTTTCTAGTGTTTTTATAGAGTTGGCATTTGTTTTGTAGGAATTTCCTAGATTTTTCGGTTTTTCCTATGGTTTTCCGGCCACTACGGGATATTGGAGCTTGTAGCACATTATAACCGTTGATCGTAGCCCAAGATTGATCGTATCGGTGACTAAGGGCTTGGTTCGTGGAATTGGTCCGAGTAATGGACCGAGAAGAAGGAGTTGGGCATTACATTTGAAGCCCAAAAGATTTAGAAGAGAAGCTCAAGGTTTCGGCCAAAGAAAACTGGGCCCGATCGAGCGGCCATTGGCTCGATCGAGCGGCGCCCAGAAACGAGCATTCGCGGAAAAAGGCGGGCCCGATCGGGCGCGCGTAATTTCAGGCGGTTTAGAAGTTTCGTTTTGGCTAATTTTCAAGCTTAGAATTAATACTCTTTTGTAATCTTTCTTAGTCACGTTTTTCATTATTCTCTTTCATACTCCAAACTTTAGAGAGATTTTAGTTGGTGATTATTGTTAACTCAAGTTTTCCCCTCTTAGTGCAATTTCATACTTTCCTTCTTTCGGTATTTCTTCTTCTTTCCTTTATTATTTATTTTCTGCTTTAATCTTAATCATGTCTTTTTCATATGCTTTGGTTAGTTTAGATTTAATTATGTGTGAGTAGTTTAATTCTAGGGTTCTTAGGGATCCATAATTAATATGAAGGGATAATTTGTTATTATTGATTATTGATATTGCAAGATAATTTCTTTTTGGATTGTTTTAATTCTTTACAATTGGATTATGAATCGAGCAGATATGATTTGATTGTAAAAGTATAGCAGTATTGAATTGATGAATCGAGCAGATGTTAATTTGATATTAAAGGTTATTTTCAATAGGAACTTAGATCTAGTAAATTGCGAGAGCCTGTTAGATCTATGTTGATTAATAAATTACGAGAGCCTGTTAATCATGTTATATGTGCAATGTTGATTATTGATTGTCATGTTTTATCCCGGAATATTAATTATTGGTTGATTAATAAATTGCGAGAGCCTATTAATCATGTTATATGTGCAATGTTGATTACTAATTGCCATGTTTTATCCCGAAATATTAATTATTGGTAAACCTATGACCCTAGGCTTCTTTATTATTGATTTTTATCTATTCTTAATCTCCGTAGTTTAATTCCCTTTTAATAACAACAATTTTGGTTACTTAATAGTTTAGATTATATTAATTAGGGAAATTCTCAATGGTACTCTTAAGGTTTCTATTTTTCACAATGGTAAACACTATAAAAATAAATTATCAATGGTAATCTTTAATTAGTAAAACTATTCAGTAGTAATATTAGTTAAACATTTTAAGGAAATATTAACCATGGTTAATGTTTTAAAAGAAAAAAGCCTAAAATACCCTTTTTGAAAAAAAGGACAACACCCACTTCTTCCCCGCCACCCTATGTCCGCCCAGCCCCAACCCCTTATCCCGACCGGCGCCAGCCGCGACCACCCAAATCCCCTCCTCGGCGCCGGGCTGAACTCCCTCCCTTTGTTGTTGCAAGCTTGCAACCCCTAAACCACCCAATCCCCCTTCTTTACCACCGCCATTTTCAAAACTCGGCCTCCTTCCACCTCCTCAACCCCACCTGCATTTCACCGAAAATCCCAGAATTACTAAGCCAAAACCCCCATTTTCGAGCTAACCCCATTTTCGAGCAAAAATCAATGAAAACCCCCCTAAAGTACCTTGAATCGAGCAAATAACGACTAAATTTAAATCAAAAGCTGAAAATTTCGCCCCCAAAAACCCTAGAAATTTCAACCAAAAATCAAGGTGGGAAATCAAGCGAATCGAGGAAGGGGGGAGGTGGGTTTCCATGTCGGGATTTTCGTCTGATGGAATTTGCTCCTAGATTTTCGTCGCATGTTTTGTCACAGGTTTGTTGGTGGTTGATGGAGTTTGTTGGCAATTTGTGGGTGGTGTAGTTTGATTTGGGTGAATTGGAAATCGAGGGAAGTGGGAATCAGGGGAAAGAGATGCTGGCTGGGCTGGGAATCGAGGGTGGAGAGGGAATCGGGGAAGGAGAGACTCGCCGCGCCGGCGCCAGGAGAAGGGAGGAAGGGGGGTCGCCGCTCGCGGCCTCGCCATTAGCAGGGGAAGGTGGGGTGCTGGCAGTGGATTGTGGTTGAGGTGGCAAGGGTTTTTTTTTTAATTTTTTATATTTAATTAATAGGGTTACATTAGTCATTTTGCCTTTAGCCTACTAGGGTTAGGCTAATAATCATGAATTAACGTCATTAATGTTACCACTGAATTAGTTTTACTAATTGAAGATTACCATTGATAATTTGTTTTTTTTAGTATTTACCATTGAGAAAAAAAGAAACCTTAAGAGTGCCATTGAGAATTTCCCTATTAATTAATTAGGAATAGAAAGACTTGTTTCCCCGAGGATTCGACCCTACTTCCCTATCTACATTAGTTAGAGGATTTAGGTAATACTTTTGATTAGGTGATACAACTTTAGTCTATCACTGATGTAAGAGAATATAGGGTTGTTATAATAAAATGAATTGTAAGTGTCCCCAAAATGGGGGAATCTCCCTATTTATAGAGTCATTGGTAAATGTGCCCCTGATTAGGTGACTCTAACCTAATCCTGATGGGCTGCGCCGCATTGTGGCTTTCCCGGGATTTAGGCCCTAAAGGCCATCTTTTCTCTTGAATTCTGGATGCACCACGTGTCAAATAGGGATAGGTCCACTTTGGCCTTATCTTAGGCTGACATGTATCGTCTACTGGCTGGTCCACGTGGCATGGGTAATTTTTACCCAAAACACTAATAGCGTGTTATAAAATACATATAGAAGAGGTAAGATTAACATTAGAGAAGATGTAAATATACAACTTATCACCCTGTTTTATATTATATGCAACATTTACTAAAAATGGATATTACACATTTGTACAAAAAATGTTTTATTTCGTTTTTAAGTTGTCACGTTTCTCTATTGCCCTCCTCATCACATGTATTTGTATACTTTTTCTCCTCATTTAACCCTCACAAACAAATTTTGTCTAAGAGTTGTGTCAAGGTCTTTATTGCACATAACATGAAACGGAGGTAGTATGAGTTATTACTAGGGGCGAAGCCAGGAATTAAGGAGCGGGAGGGTGACTTGTATAGAATTTTTTATTTATTTTTTTTTTTTTTTGAGGAAAATTTTTTTAGGAGTTTTTAGGGAAAAAAATGCAATTACTAGAGATTTTAAATACCATTGTCAAATTTGTTCATCCCACATGTATATAATTTTTTTTTTAAAAAAAAAAATCTGATCAAAAAATGCAATTATAATTAAAAGTTGTTGGAAAAATAGGGAAGGGATGACTTTGAGAAGTAAGTAGAAGATACCACATTATTTTCATATGTATATATTAGGGAAAAAAATTAATCAAAATATACATTTAAAATGATATTAATTGGAAAAAGGATTGAGAAAACTGATTTTGAAAATAGAGGGACGGCAAAAAAGCATATATTGTATTGATCCCGTGACCTTTAACATGCCAACAATTCAAAAAAGCACTATAATTTCCTTTTCAAACCAACTAAGACACCCAACTTGACTATTAGTTTTAAGTTAACATTCACATTTATTCATAAATGTTATGTTATGGGTGCCAACAATTAAAAAAACTGGGCTGCCATGATGGGTCGAGGAGGTCAGGCCTCCACTAGCCCCCCTGTATCTTTGCCCACGCATGGTTAATACTTTTTATAATGTATACTCGTACATCATACTAGATGAATTTGCCAGGGTTTATATAGTGCAATTCACACTACATTAGGAGGTGACAAGAAGGGTAACTAAACAATAATACAGTAACAATAACAAAATTTACATTACATTGACTAATTAAGCTAATATATATTTATATATATATATGTGTGTGTGTGTGTGTGTATAGCTGCAACATAATCTGCTGCAGGACTAGCTTCTCGATACGCATGACAAGAAAAAACAACCTCAAAGTGAGCCAACAACTTCTTGACGTCATTCATTAGTAATTGAATTTTCCAAGGACATTGTGCTTTATCCTGCAAAATATTTATAATTAAAAGGTTATCACCTTCAATAAAAGTTGTCATATATTATGTTCAATAGCTAAGAGAAAACTATTACAGGGAGCTTTAGCTTCTGCAATAATAGGAGTTGAGGTACCAAGGTTATAAGCACGACTAACTACATTATTTCTTGTATAATCTCTAATAACAACTCCGGCTAACCTAGAGTTATTACGAACAGAACCATCAAAATTAATTTTGAAAATACCAGGGGTAGGAAGGGACCAAGCTACTTGGATGGTTTTATGGTAAAGATCGAGGAGAATGGATCTTAGGAACAATGACATTAAAAGAATCAAGATGAGAACGAATATCCCATTCTGTAAATATTTTGAAAGCTCTAGATTAAATACCCGTAATAGTAATGGAGGGCAAGTTTAAAAATGAGAGCATTACGAGCTTTCCATATACTTCATAAAGAAGAAATAATTTTTTTGATTGGAAGGTTAACATTATGATAAATGTCTCGAAAAAGAGTAAGGATATTCGGGGCATTAACATGAGTTCCCATCCAACGAATTACGATATATGCATCCTAATAATGTCTAATAAATGGACAATTTAGAAAAAGATGATCCTGTGTTTCAGCATGTGAATTACAAAGGGGACATATATGATGGACATTAATATTACGGTGAACCAAATTATTTCAACCTGGAAGACCATAATGTAGTAATTGTCAAATAAATATCTTTAGTTTTGGAGCAATATCAAGTTTCCAAATCCAAGAAAATTCCCATTTTGCAGGAGAATTAAAATTATGAGCTAACCAAGTTGCTGACTTTACCGTAAACTCTCTATTACTAGAAAAACCCCAATAGGGTTCATCTAATATATCATTAACCGACAAAGGAATATATTTAATGGACTGAACTATGTGAGGAGGTACCACTAAAGAAAGATTAGCAAGCATTATCCCAAGAACGATCTTCAGTAATAAATTGATCAACCATAAGGTCTAGATTTTGAATATCAGAAGTATTTAAATCTAATAAATTAACCAAATTTGTAGAGAACACCAATTATCTAGCCAAAAAAGAATATTTGAACCTAATCCAACTTTCCATCTCAGCCCCTTAAGAAGGAGAGGGCGAACTTGTAAATTTTTTTTCCAAATCCAAGAGTCCTTAACGTGAGGTTTACATTCAAAAAACAAGTTATGTTTTAAATATTTAGCCCGAATAGTACGAACCCACAAATTATTATAATCTGAAATTATTTTCCACCTAACTTAGCAAGGAGAGCAGAGTTGACTGCTTCCATTTTCCTTAAACCTAATCCCCCTTGACTTTTGGGTTGACAAATTTTGTCTCAAGAAATCATAGGGAGGCCATTCTTATGTGGAGATTGTTTCTAAAAAAAATTACGGTTAATTCGATCCAAAGAATTAGTAATTATTTTAGAAAGATGCGCAGTGCTCATAGCATAAGAGGGGAGGGCTTCCAAATGATTTTGAATTAAAACAGTTTTACCTGCCTTTGAAACTGAGTTTAAGGACCAATTATTCAATTTATTCTTTGCTTTTAAGGTGATGGAAATTCTGCTTAGTAAAAGGCGAGGAGTTAAATAGAATACCTAATTAACGGCCAAGGAATGATATAGGATTCATATTGAAGTAACTTGCCAAATTTACTTTTCTAGAATTATTTACTAGCTTTTAAAAGACTATATAGGACTTATGAAAATTGATCAGTTGCCCAGACATAGAAGAAAATTCATTAAAGATGTCCCTAAGATTAGCACAAGGTCTAGATTTAGCCTGACAAAATAATAAACTATCGTCTGCAAACAGTAAACAAGCAAGGGATGACTGGAGCAAATGGGGTAACTTTAAGACCAATGCCAGATGTTTTATCTAAAGATTGATGAAGTAATTTTCGAGCAATGACTTCCATACAAATAACAAAGAGAATGAGGATAAGGGATCCCCCCGACGAAGACATTGAGTGGGAGTAATTAATTCTGTGGAATTTTTATTTACATATATTGAGTAAGAAACCGTAGTGACACAAGTCTTGATCCATGTATTCAAAGTCTCATTAAATCCAAACGCCTTTAAAGTAGCCCATAGGAAATCCCATTCAACCTGATCATAGGCTTTTTCCATATCTAATTTCAAGGCAAACCATCCTGATTTATTTTTTGACTTATTAAACATATTCAAGATTTCTTGAACTAACAGGATGTTATCTTGTATTGCTTTTTGGGGGCAAAAGCATTTTGATATGATCCTATAACTTTCTTTAACAAATGTTTAATTCTATTTACTAGGAGTTTAGCTATCGCTTTATAAATTGTAGTACAAAGACTAATGGGGCAGAATTGATGTTCCTTATTTGGATCGTCAATTTTTGGAATTAGTGTAGTAATCGTATGATTAAGTTGTCTTAATAAAATACCATAATGAAAAAAACCTTTTATTGCTTTACAAATATCCATTCTAATAATAGGCCAATAGTATTGAAAAAATTTAGGCCCAAAACTGTCCAAACCTGGAGCTTTGTATGAGACATATCAAAGAAGACTTGTTTGATTTCTTCATCTAAAAAAGGTTGTGCAAAGGTTAAATTGTCTTCCCAAGTAATACGTGGTTGTATCCAAGGAATGGAAATATTACGAGAGCTTGGGTGATCTGACTTGAATCTATTTGAAAATTCTGTAAAAAAATTAGACGAGTAATATTTGTCGAGTTCTCAACCCATTGATCAAGTTCATTACATAGCCTAAAAATTTGATTTTTTTTTTCTTTTTCTTATTTTCATCGTTTTATGAAAAAATTTAGTATTTCAATCACCCAGCGTTAACCATTTTTTTTGGCATATTTACCTCAGTATTTTTGGTCAAAAAGGAGTGGTTTCTCACGTTATTTAATTAGACGATTTAGATGTTTTTTGATATGATGATTTTCGGAAAATTGTTGAAGCTGTAGTTCCTTATTTTGTAATTTATCTTGGTTAATAGACAATTTATTTTTGAATGTTCCCATACTTATGGAAATTCCAATGTTTTAAATCAATTTTTAGTCATGATAATTTTTGCACAATACATTAAAAGCGAGAGCCTGTATATTTCTGTTTCCAGCTCTTTATAATCAAATTCTTATTCTTGGGGTCCAACGTCCAAACATTTTGGAAACGAAAAGAAGATAGATGATGTGTACTAGAATTGTCCAAATATAGGCAAATAGGGTTATGATCTGAGCAAGAGAAATATTCGGAAGATAAAATTGCATACGGGAAATTTTGTAACCATGAAGTACTAACTAAACATCTATCTAATCATTCGTAGACAAAATGATTATTTGTTTGTTTTTTCCATGAGAATAATGTTCCTCTAGGAGGAATATAATTGCTTTATGTAAGTGAGCAAAACGTTGTAATTTCAAACAACGATTTAAGGTAGGAAGGGTACCTCCTCTTTTATCAGCCATACATAATAATTCATTTAAATGTCCGATAATACACCAAGGGGAAAAGCAACTATGAACTAATGAGCTAAAATTGTTCCAAAATTCCATTTTTTCCCCTTCTTGAGCAGGGGCCTAAAGACCAAAAAGAGAAAAGCATGCATTTGTCTTTTTATCTGTTACAAACAAATGTGCAATCTTGTGTTGAAGAGATACAACCTGAACATCGATGTGAGATTGATTTCAACATATCCACATACCTCACAATGGCCCATAGGATCTACAAATTTGACATTTTCATAGCCTAAAATTCTAGACAGTCGATTACTATAGAAGGAGAGACCATTATTTTAATTACAAATAAAATGTCGAGATTTTGTTTTTTCAGCAAATAAATCAACTCACTGATGGCTTGGGACCTTTTAGCACCCCTTATATTCCAACTTATAATTTTCATATTATCTATTTTGTAAAAGAAGGCCATGTAGACAGACTAATTTTTCATAAAAAATAGTTTTACAGTAGCTTGTATGCAAAATATTCTCATTGGAATAATATTGGACCAACAATTGAACATCAAACTCAGTAAGATTTTCAGGGAGAATAAGTGTCCGAGCAAGCATCGAAAGATGTGAGCAAGGAAAATTGCCATTCCCATTCTCAGACGAATTGGACTTAAGTAATACTCAGTTTTTGTCATGACATTAGTAACATAAAATAAATTTGACAAAGGTATAAAAATAACCTTAAAACAAAATTGGTATGAAAGTTAATTAATTTCTGAATAAAAAGCAAAAATAACACATTTTAAAGATAAATAGGTACAATCATAAGAATGGACATCTTAGTTACAATGAACAAATATAATTAAGTATTTGTAGACATCTAATTTTGGCCTCCTATCCCGACTGGAAGTGCTATGACGATAAATAAAACCATCTTTGTGTTGGATCAACGTGAAGGATACTTATGGACTACTAATTAAGTCACAAAAATACAAAAATAACTAGCCTGACCCAAAATGAAATGAACCAAAGTCCGATTAACTAAGCCCGATCAATAATTAGCCTTAAACCCGAAGTTAAAACCTAATTTTGACGAACTTAGGGGCACCTAGGTTAAAAATTAAAGTTGCCGCAAGAAAATCCACGCGCATCTCAATGAGTCGCGCTGGTATGGCGTGCTCATCTCACAAGGTTGCGCGTGACACCTGTTTCGGGTGTTTTTGTGTCCCTTGGGAGAGTTACAACTCGAAGACTGGGTCCAACGAAGCCGCCTGTACCTGCAAGACAACGGAGCTCCGAATGTTCGGAGGTCCGCCTCTGAAGGTTAAGTTAGTACGGATTCGGAGTAAAACGTGCGGAAAGTAAATATCTTCTTGGATTCCGAGATCAGGTGTTCTCTGTTTTCGAGAGCAATAAATGATGTAATGATTAAGACGTGCCCCAATAAATGGGGGGAATCTCCATATTTATAGGGTCTTAGAAAGGTGTGCCCTGTCCTAGGGTTTGGTGACCTAGGATTTAGGGCAACGCCGTTTTGCGGCTCCTTGGGATTTGGGCCTTGAAGGCCGTCACTCCCAGGGGCCATATCTGCGTAACACGTGTCATCATCTAGGTAGTCCATTTGGACGCCTCTTTTTTGTGACACGTGTCGCACTCTCATTGGGCTACTTGGTGGGGTATAAATACCCAAATCATTTGCCCCTCACAAGGGTGACGTGGCTCGCCACGTGACGCTTGTGACGGGTGTTCGCCTCTCATAGGAGCGGGTTTTTACTGTTTACCATGGGAGAATATAGGGTTTTTACCCTAAGACTTTTCACCCTTTCTATAAATAGGGGTTGACCTCTTCATTGTGTTCACACGTTTGCGTGAATCTTAAGAGAGAATCTTGAATCTTTGACTTCTGAGAATTTGTTTTCTTTTGTGATAGCATCCGACACCCGGCCTCTTATCCGCCTGTAAGCAGATTTCCAAACCAAGCGACTCTCGTACCTTCATCTAAGGTAACCGTCTGATCTTATCTTTCCTTATTTTTGTTTTTTTTTTCTTTCTTTTCTCAAAAGTGGTTTCCCAAACGCACCCGGCACGAACTAGGTTAGCGATCAGCCGGTCACTGGGGACGGCTGAATCTAGAACTAGGAGTGTCGAATGCTCGTTCGAGGACTCCCCTTTGAGAACTTCTCCAAATCCGATCGTGTCTGTGCCTCTACAAGACACCATGGCCAGAACAAAGCAGACCAGTTGGACGTATAGGACGGATGGTTCTTGGTACCATTCGGAGAGTTCAACCGTATACTCGGAAGGCTCCGTTAGGGCGCCTGTTGCCGAGATTCATGATCACCCACCCAGCACCATTAGCACCTCAAGCTCCTCGATTCTAGAGAAGTCGGATGATGAACAACAAATTCCCGGGCCGAGTGATTCGGTGCCGGATGAGGAAATGGGGGAGGACACTACCGGCACTAGCCAGCAGGCCCCCAAATTGGACGATAGCTCTGATGATGACTCTGGTTCATCATCTTCTGACATCGCCTCCATTGACTCGGAGGAGGTGCGCTCAAAATTAAACGCTGCTAGAGAGTCCTTGTCGGTGAAAAAGGGAGAAGGATGGGCGGAGCCGTCTACTTTGCTCCGGCAGGAACGTGCTCCTTATTATTTGCACGTTCCCAAAGCTAGGCGGAAGAAAATGACGTAGGACTTTGGGAAGTTCATTTCCGACCATATCATGGGACATGGATTTCTTCTTTCTGTGCCGGCCGCTGAGGATACAGCCGTCTGGCCAGAGAAGTACAGCTATGACGACAAATGTTTTGGCTGCTATGAGGCGGCCATTCTAGCTGGTCTTCGCTTCCCTCTCCATCCGGCAGTGGAGAGAATTCTAGAGGGATACCAACTAGGTATCTGGCAACTAGCCCCCAACTCTTAGGTCAACATCTTGGGCTACTTTGCCGCCTGTGAAATGCTGGAGGTGGATCCCAGCTTCGAGGCATTCGCTCATATGCATTATTTGAGCAAAACCCCCAATCAAGCGGAGCCGGATGGTTCCCCTTACCATCCATAAGGGTTTTATGATGACGGTGGGGAATGAGAACAAATGGAAGGACTGGAGGACGAAATTCTTCATAGTCTCCTCCTCCGACCGCCTGCACAGTAAGAGATACAATCGGTGGAACCAATGAAGAGACGAGGGAGAAGGAGGTAACCCCGCAAAGCTACATTCCCCGTCATGAGTGGCTATCTGACGGGACGTATTTGGCCGCTTGCGGTCTTAGTACTGAGAGGCCGAGAGGTAGTAGGCCACTTGGCTTTATTTTACTTTGTTAATCTTGATTCTTTCTTTAGTTTCTAACTCTTACTTTTTGTGCAGACAAAGCAATGGAGAAGCTCTCGTCCAGCAAGAAGCCGGCTGCATATTCTGCAGCGTATTACCGTTCGTCCATCTTGGGCAAACGGACTAATGAGGAGCAGCCGATAGGCGGAACTCCTAAGGTGAGATACTTTCCCACTATACTTGGATTGAGATTCCTTGAGATCACAGGTTTACTAACTTGTGCATATATGCAGGGTGGTTCGTCCAAACCTTCTCCCTCCAAACAGCAGGACTCGAAGCTTCAAAAGCAATCGGGTGGTGATGTTGGCACTTCTGGGAAGCCTAGGAAGCACATCGCCCATAAGCCTGGGAAGGCTCATGATGGTTCCACCCCCAACAAGACAACCCTGAAGCCAGATACCCCCGAGGTATCAAAAAGTGGCAAGCCACTTAATGCTGCTGTCGGCTCAGTAACAGGCGGAAGCAAAGCCGCCCGCAAGGAGGAGGCAGAAGGTATAATCACTTGAACCATTCTTCAGTATGGTTGGAATAACAGTCGCCAAAAAGGGCACTGGATCATAAGCTAATATTTTTTAATTCATGTTTGTTTGATTGGCAGAGGTTCCACAGAGGCCGATTGTCCTACAGCTGGCCAAACATATGTTGAGGGCGCTTGAGCCTGAATACAAGGCGTCTGTTAGAGGAGTCGGCTCCCTCAACCACGACGCCATCTTGGCGCTTCTTTGTGAGGTAGGATACTTGTGATTTTTATCCTGAATAATGAGTATAGCCGCTTGATACTGACCATTCTCACTGTTGGCCGAACGCAGGCTATGCTGCGAGTGAATGGGCTTAAAAAGCCAATCCTCGACAAGTCCAAAGAGGTAATGGCTGCTAAATCTCGAGCCACCTCCTCATTAGACACTACTTAGTTTGAGATTGCCCAAAACGAACTACTGACACTTCATATGATGTATTCCTAGGAGACTGCAAATCTGCAGGTCAAGAAGGACTTGGATGCGGCGAAGGGGCGGATAACCAAGCTCCAAAATGAGGTCAAGGACCTCAAGGCTAAGATGGAACCCCTTGAGGAAGCGGACAAGAAAGCGGGCCGCCTGCAGGGGCAGGTTGATAAACTCAAGGGTCGGCTGCAAAACCAAGAGTCCCAGCTCAGGTCTAAATACAAGTCCCTGGCTGAGGAGGAGAAAAAGGACCTAGTCAAACAAATGATGGAGGACTATGAATCCATCATGCGGATGGCTTTGGAATCATTGCAGCCAAGCTCTAACTACCAAATTTGGAAAGCCAAGTTTGATGTAGCCAATGATGAGTTTAACAACCGGCTCATGAAAGAGGCGGAAGAGGAGGCGGCCAAGGGCATCGAGGAATCTGACTCCTCGGACGAGTCGTCCTCGGGGGATGATGAGGATCAGGGAGAGGATGGGAACAACGATGATCAGCCACAAGGGGACAATAAGGATGATGCGGCTGTTAATGCTAAAGACCTTCCCTAATCCTTTTAAGCTTTTTAGGTATCTCTCTGCAGCCGGATGGCCAAGTATTTTCATTTTCGGCCTGCGTGCTGAGTAACTATGTATCTTTACCAACCAGGGGGTCGGGTAAATTAACAATTTCTTCCGGTTTTACCGGCTAACTTCTCTAGTCGTCCATAGGGACGGCTGTTTTTAATTTGAGAGAAGCATCCGGCCATTCTGACTAGTTTTGATTATATTGGCGTTTTGCTTAAAAAATTTTAAAGCTCTCAATTTTATTTGATATGCATAGATTTTGGCTAAGTATTTAACTTCCTGTATACTATGCGATTGTTTGTTGTACCGGATATCCTTGCCCCTGGCCAGATGTCGATTGGTTTCAAAGATGGGTTGATTGACTTGGAAATTATTGATACTTTAAAGAGTATGATTGGTTTCAAAGTCAATCAATCACAATGGTGATTGCCCCAAACCAAGCGACAGACGACCATTTTGAGCAGACGGATAGGCGCACTTGAGAGTATCCGGCCAAAGGCCTCGATTGGGCGTTTGGACGCTATTAAGCCGCTAAGTCCTTGAACTTAGCTTATTATTATAAGTATAGTATGTCCGCCTGCATTTCCCCGGAGCAATAACAGGCAGTGATACGTAAATAGCGTAGCCTCTAAAATGAAATAGTAGCCGCTTTCCGTCTGTATTAAACAGTTAAAAAACTTAACGCTTTTTAGATTTTAGATTAGATTAAGTCAAACGGCTGCGAGCGTCATCTTAATCCAGACAATCGGTAGGGCCGTTTGTTTTCGATTTATAGAGCAATGTACCACCCAAACGGGAGATGCTCTCTTTGACGAATTCGCCCGAATGGACGTCGCCGGTTGTCTGACTCATATTGGAGCAGACGGTCGTACTCATGTTGGAGTAGACGGCGTTATTTATAAAACATATCTGGCCTTCGGCCTCTTTTAGAAAAGTAGTTAGCCGCTAAGTCTTTGGCACTTAGCTTACAAATGGTAAGTAGATTTAGGTCGTCTGCATATTGTGCAGGCGGTGCTTATAAGTATTCGGGCCGACTGTTTATGGTGCAGACAGTCCTTGTTGATGCATTTTACAAAATGCTAACTGAGTTGGGCCACCTGCATATTGTGCAGGCGGTTCTCACGATCATGGTAGAGTGGTTGGGTTTAGGCCGTCTGCACATTGTGCAGGAGGCACCCTATGACGTAATAAAATTTTGAGCTTGGTCCGTCTGCACATTGTGCAGGCGGTGCTCTTGAAAATAAATAGACATAGTCTGGGAAAGAAGGCAAATTTTTCATTAGTGAGTTTGAATAAAAAATTTACAAAATTTTAGAAGTAGTACTTTTTCAAGTTATCTACATTCCAGGTTCCGGGTAGCTGCCTGCCGTCTGGTGTCTCCAGACGGTAGGTGCCGCCTCTTACTTCTTCATAGATTCGGTAGGGGCCTTCCCAATTTGGGGTTAGCTTCCCTTGTTTATGCGCCCTACCGACTGCCTCCATTTTCCGTAGCACAAAGTCGCCAACCTTAAGGGGCTGCTTGTGCACTCTCTTGTTGTAGGCTTTAGTCATTCTCAGACAGTAGATCTCATGGCGCAAGGCGGCATTGCCCCTGCGTTCTGGAAGCGAGTCCAATGCTAGCCGCATGGCCTCCCAATTTGCCTCTTCGTCATACAACATGATTCGAAAAGTCGGCTCATAGTGTTCGATGGGCAAGACGGCCTCTGCACCATACACCATGAGGAATAGGGTCTCTCTAGTTGCCCCTTTTGTTGTTGTTCTGATGGCCCATAGGACGTGTGGTAGTTCATCCGCCTATAGGCCTCCAGCTCTTTCAATCTTCTTTTTTATACCGTCTGAGATTAACTTGTTAAAGGCTTCAACCTGGCCATTTGCTTGGGGTCGGCCGATTGATGCAAAGCAATGTGAGATCCCTTGATCTCCCAACAAAGTCTTGAGTTGAGGCGTCTCAAACTGAGGACCGTTGTCAAAAACCATAAACATAGGCACTTCAAACTGGGTAATGATATTCTTCTAGATGAAGGAGATGACATCCTTAGTCTTGATGTTTTTTACCGCCTCTGCCTCTACCCATTTGGTGAAATAATCTACGGTAACAAAGATATACCGCCGTTTGCCTGACGTAGAAGTATATGGCCCCAGGATGTCCATGCCCCACTTGGCGAATGAAACTGGGCTATGAATGGCTGTCAGATCTATGGCCGGACGGTGTATAAGTTTGCCAAATTTTTAGCATTTATCGCACTTTTTCACCAATGTCATGGCGTCTTTCTCCAAGGTAGGCCAGAAGTAACCCTGTCGCCTAGCCCTTTCTGCTAGAGACCTGCCGCCTATATGTGAAGCACAAAAGCTCGCATGTAGGTCTTCCAGAATTTCTTGCCCCTTTTCGGGGGTGATGCATTTTAAGAGTGGTTAAAGGAACCCTTTCTTAAAAAGCTCTCCTTTACAAATTTCGAAGTTGGCCGCACGTTTTTTCAGTGCGGCTGCTTCTGGAGTTGAATTCGGCAGCGTGCCATCTAGCATATACGCCCGGATGCTATCCATCCAAGTAGAAGTTCAGTCAAGTACTCCAATGGGATCTTCTTCAATGCTTCGTTTTTCCATTACTTCCCAGAAGACTGACCGAGGTGTATCACATGAGGCGAATGATGCCAGCTTAGACAGAGCATCCGCCTGATTGTTTTCGGACCAAGGCACTTGACTTAGATTGAATTCTTCAAGTGTCTCGGTCTCAGCTTTGACCGCCTGCAAGTATTTTATCATATCCGGATGGGTGGCTTCATAATCACCATGGTATTGGCTCACGACCAACTGAGAGTCAGAACAGGCGTCAATCTTGGTTGCCCCTGCCGCCTTGCACATGCGAATCTCGGCTAGCAGGGCTTCATATTCTGCCTCATTATTTGAGGCCTGGAACTTGAACCGTAGTGCATGCTCGTACTTATCCCCCTCAAGGGACCAATATATAACTCCTGCACCACAACCGTTCATAGTGGAGCTCCCGTCCACATACACTTTCCAAACCTGATCAGTGTTATCCGGCACAGCCGGCCTTGTCATTTCGACAATAAAGTCGGCAAATGCCTGCCCCTTTATTGCCTTCCTTGGTTTGTAAGTGATTTCCAGTCCCTGTAATTCAATAGCCCATTTGAGCATTCGACCTGATGATTCTAAGGTCATCATTGGCCGCTTGATTGGTTGGTCAGTGTAGACCACTACCGGATGTGCTAAGAAGTAAGGTTTCAACTTCTTGACAGCCATGTAAAGAGCGAGGCCAAATTTTTCAACCATGGGGTACCGAAGCTCTACGTTTCTGAGAACGTGGCTAATGAAATAGACTAGGAGCTGGGTGCCATCTCTTTCAGCAAGGAGAACGGCACTGAGGGCATGATTTGAGACAGCCAGGTACATGTAGAGCGTCTCTTTGGGCAGAAGGCTGACTAGCCTTGGCAAAGAGTGCAAATGTTGCTTCAATTTTTGGAAGGTCGCCTCAGCATCATCCCCCCATTCAAACATAGTCTTCTTCCTGATCGCCTGGAAGAAGTAGAGGAACTTGTCACCTAACCGGATGAGGAATCTCCCCAGGGCCTCCAGACAACCTATTAACTTTTGTACTTCTGTGACAGTGCGGGGCGACTGCATGTCAATGACCGCCTGTATTTTTTTAGGGTTGGCCTCTATCCCCCTTTGGTTAATCAAGAATTCGAGAAACTTCCCAGACTCAACACCAAAGACACACTTCTTGGGATTGAGCATGACCTTGTGCCCCGCCTGAGTGTGGCGAATGTTTCTCGCAGGTCAGCGAGTTGATCCTCTTGTTGCTTGGATTTGACTATCATGTCATCGATGTACGCCTCTACATTCCTCCCAATCTGATTAATGAAGACCGTATTAATCATTCGTTAGAAAGTAGCAGGCGCATTCTTGAAGCCAAATGGCATCACGGTGTAACAAAATAACCCCTGATCTGTGACGAATGTCGTCTTTTCTTGATCCTTTTTCCACAAGGGAATCTGGTGGAAGCTTGAGTAGGCGTCCATAGAGCTCATCAGGGTATGTCCGGCTGTAGAGTCGACCAGACTGTCAATCTTTGGAAGTGGATAACTATCCTTCGGACATGCTCTGTTCAAGTCAGTGTAGTCAACCACATGCGTCAGGTATCATTCGGCTTCTTCACGAGCACAACCTTCGCAACCCAGTCAGGGAAGTTACATGGCCGAATGAACCCAGTGTCTAATAGCTTTTGTACTTCGGCGGCTGCCGCCTGACTTTTCTCCTCGTCGTGATTTCTTTTCTTTTACCGGATGGGCTTCTTTTTTGGATCCACGGCGAGTTTATGGACAACAAGATCCGGGCTGATGCATGGCATCTCTTCCACTTCAAAGGCAAAAATGTCTTTGAATTCTTTCAATAGATGGTGCAAGTCTGCACCCATCTTTGCAAAAGTAACCGTCCCTACCTTAACAATTCGCTCTGGACGACTGTCGTCTAGAGGAATATCAATGTGCTCACCAGCCGGCAGGGGACGGAGGTCATCTGACCGTTCCCCGGTCAGTGATTGCTATTGCTTCTCTTTTTTACCACCACCAGCTGATTAGTCTTTCTTTTCTTTGAGGATGGTGGGGCCGGATGGTCATCCTTGATATCATCAAGGATTATTGGCTTCTTCCCCCATTCAGCTGCAGTAGCCGCATGCTTGACGTCTGAGAGATAGCACTTTCTAGCCGTCTTCCGATCCCCGTTCAGGGAGCCAACAGTGCCATCATCCCTCTCATACTTGACCAGCATGTGAGAAGGGATGATGACGGCCTTGCACTCGTTCAAAGTGGGTCGGCCGAGAATGAAATTGTAGGCGGTCAGCTCTTCGACCACCAGAAACCGGATGGTCATGTGCCGTCCGTTACCCTTTTCTCCCAGCCGGACAGGGAAATCTATCCGTCCGACTGGGTGCACCACTCCTCCCCCAAATCCGACAAGCGGATAGGAGACATCATGCATGCTATTCGACTTATACTTGAGATTGGATAGGCATTTCTGGCTAATGATGTCGGAGGAGCTTCTTGTGTCAATCAAAATGTGGCCAACATTTTGATTAGCCACTTTGCATTCTATGACCACGGGGTAATCATGCGACCGGCGGACTTCGCCCTGGTCTTTATCCGTGATGACGACTTCTGGGAAGGTGGATGTGTCAACCGCCTGTCCCTCTTTAACAGAATGGGCCATCTTTTTCAGATGGTCCTTGGTGCCCCGCATGGTCGGGCCACCTCCGGCGAATCCGCCTGCTATTGTGTAGACCGGCTCCTCATCGATTTCGGAACTACCAGTAGGCTGGGGAGTCTTCTTGGAGGACTGCCCCGGATTTGCTTTTGAAGTCACTTTGGACTTCACATAGGATTTCAACACTCCTTTGTCGGCCAGATGGTCAAGCGTCCGCTTGAGGCTGAAACAGTCATTGGTGTCATGGCCGACGTCCTCATGGTATGGCAATGTTTGTTCTTGTTCCGATTTTCAGTGGAACCTTTCATTGGAGTCGGCTTCTTTAAGGTCAGACGATCCTTTATCTCCATGAGGATGGAGTAGCTGTCCTTGTGGAACTCTTACCTCGGAACGAACGGTTTCCATTCTTTTTTCTTCTTCTAGGCCGGCTGATCGGAGTTATCAACCGTCCAGATCTCTTTTTTCTTCTTGCTCTCTTCGGGTTTTTGAGCCGGCTGAGCAGACCGACTCTCCTTCTGTCTGTCAGACTTCTTAGAGTCCGATTGCTTATTTGAGGAGCAGAGTTCGGTCGCCTGTATATAGGCTTCCGCCTCCATCAGGGCTCCTTGGAGGGTGAAGATTTTCTTGTAGACGAGATCGAACTTGAAAGTCGACCCATCCTTCAGAGCTTTGAAGAAGTCTGTATAGGCTACCTCGTCAAATAGCCCCTGAATTTGGATTCTCACCAGATTGAACCGTCTGACGTAGGAGCGCAGCCCTTCTCTATCTCCTTGCTGCACATTGCTCAGGTCAAGACTTGTTTTCTTTGCAGGGATGTTCATAGAAAGTTAGAAGCAAACAAGAATTCAAATGTCTTGAAGCTGTTTATGCATCCAGCCGACAGGTTGCCGAACCATTGTTAGGCTATGCCCTTCAGGGTAGCTGCGAAGCAGCGACACCATGCGGCATCATCCAACCCCTGTAGGTACATGAGGTGGGTGTATGCCAGAAGGTGATCTTCTGGGTTGGAGGTACCATCATAGGTCCCTACCAACTCATTTTTAACCTTGATCGGCTGTTCGGCCTTAGCTATCTCCCTGAAGAACGCAGAGGGTTGTTCTCCAAGGTTTTATAGCCGAAGCTGCCAGTCTATATGTTGGTTATTGTATGTCGCCTGTCCTCCAAAGAAGGCGAATTAGATGTAAGGCAAAGCAGGCGGCCTGTATAATGGCTGGGCCATATACTGTGCCGAGTTGATTACATGGACGAAGGGGCCACCTGACAGAGTTCCATGTACAGATTATGAATTCCTCACTAAGGTATTCTTGAAGCTATCTGGATAAGTCGACGTGGATGCCGACTTAGACAACTACTGGTTCTTCTTTTGCTCAATGTAGTGTCGAGCATTAGAGAAGGTCTTTTTGCTGCCGTCCGGCTGCACATGCCAGATGGCATTTCTTTTTATCGTTTCTGGGAAACGGAGTTTGGAGAGATCAATCTGGGGCCGAGCCTTCTCCTTCATAGCAGGATGAGGAGTAGGCTGTCGGTCCTTGACTAACTTGGCTTTCTCAGCCTAAGCTGGTGTTTTGGCCAACTGTTCCTTCCTAGGAGCAGCCGTCCTATTGGTGATTAATTCCTTGATTTCACCCTTGAAACTTGTCATGAATTTCATGAGCTCGTCTCGGGTGACTGGCGCTGATCCTACCACTTGAGTCTGATTAGACGGCTGCCCAGGGGCCTTGCTTGTACCCGCCTGGTCAATGTTCCGCTCCTGTCTCTCTTTGTGACGGATGCGCCTTGAGATGAATGACCCATCATGGGCCACATAAGTTTCGACTTCACAGTCTTCACCGGAGTCATGGTCCGAATGGACCTCTACATCAACCGTAGGCCGGTTGGTCTCTGGAGGCGGTACAGGTTCTTGTGAAACCATCTTTGAGGTACTCTCCCCACAGACGGCGCCAAATGTTTCGGGTGTTTTTGTGTCCCTTGGGAGAGTTACAACTCGAAGACTGGGTCCAACGAATCCGCCTGTACCTGCAAAACAACGGAGCTCCGAATGTTCGGAGGTCCGCCTCCGAAGGTTAAGTTAGTACGGATTCGGAGTAAAACGTGCGGAAAGTAAATATCTTCTTAGATTCCAAGATCAAGTGTTCTCTGTTTTCGAGAGCAATAAATGATGTAATGATTAAGGCGTGCCCCAATAAATGGGGGGAATCTCCCTATTTATAGGGTCTTAGAAAGGTGTGCCATGTCCTAGGGCTTGGTGACCTAGGATTTAGGGCAGCGCTGTTTTGCGGCTCCTTAGGATTTGGGCCTTGAAGGCCGTCACTCCCAGGGGCCATATCTGCATGACACGTGTCATCATCTGGTAGTCCATTGGGACGCCTCTTTTTGTGACACGTGTCGCACTCTCATTGGGCTACTTGGCGGGGTATAAATACCCAAATCAACACCCAACGCAGCCTCCAGTGATTTGCTCACGGAAGATTCAGAATTTCATGAAAATACTGAATCAAATCTTACCATAATACTGCACGCATGAAAATCAGTTGTGCTTCCCTTAGCAGCATACCTAATTCACTTGCGTGTGCCACCTGTTGCGGCAGAATGCTCAAAACCCTAAACGTACCCATTCTGTATAAATAGGGGCTTAATACGAAGCTTAAACACACAAAAATTAACCCGAAACACTGGCAGAAACTTTGTGAACTTGTGTACTATCAACCCTCTTGTCCTAAACACTCACCCCTCTTATTACTTGTCCTTACGGTGGAGGTTCCTGAACAAGAAGGAGTTCATAAGTGTTCTAAACGAAGATCTAGCAAAGAAAAGTGGTTAGATTCCCAAGCACTTAGATAAATCACCTTTCTTTTTATTATTTAAATAACTTTAAATCAATTAATTAGTGTTGTTTGATCATTCTAAATAAACTTTTAATTAATTTATTTCGCATAGTATTCTTGCGTTAATCAAAGATGAGAATTAGAATAATTAATTGTTGTTTTATCACCTAAGCTAAGGCGAATCTTGTTTATTGTTCCTTTTCACGAATTTGAATTAAATAAAGAATAACGACTTTACAATGTAATTCCTACGTGATTAATGCTTGTAAATAAAATCAACTAACTTAGTTTTAGGTATCACGTTGCATATATTGTTTGGTGATGAAATTGTGAAAAAGGAAGAGCTAGTAGAGGCCGCACTAGGACTAGAATAGCGATTCCCCCCTAAAGGGAATGTTATTTTAGTACCCTTGCTCCTGAACTCATTTCTGGTACAAGTAGACTAATTTGGGCATGGGTAAACTTATGAATCGTGCTAAATATCCCTTGAACTATACTTAGGAGAAAGGCGTGAACGAGGTTTATGAGTTTTGCTAAATTCATTAGCGACTCCTTACTAGTTTCATACAATAAAGCACAATGATAAAATCAACTCTAATTCAAGGTCCCCCAAACAGTCAGGAATTCAAATCCTAATGCACCCTAACAAGTGTAAAGTCCTAGGCTTTTAAAGGGTCGTGGGCATAAAGAAGAAGGATCACCTACGGTGGGCACACCCTCCTTACACTAGTATAAAGTACAAAAAAGAAACATAGATTATAAAATAGCCAAAAAGATAATTAATAATGCAGTATGTCATATTTATAAACCATTATCAATATGTACAAGTTTACACAAAAAACTATCTAGATTATAAGATAGCATCTAATGTTTATGGATTTCCCTAAAGGAGACATAAGTACATAGCATACTACAAAGAGACCATAAACTACAAAAACAATTCCCTGCAAGCAAAAGGTAATGCATACGAAGATACCCAGATAATCCCATAGCCTTATTAAAAGCAATATATTCAAATGGCACATTAGGATAAGGTATTAACAAAAAAGAGTAGCAACCAAAGTCATTCTAACACGTTTGGCAACAGAGTCCACTATATCATCAGCCCTTCTACGCTTCATTGATTCCGTGGGAGAGGTAATGCTCAGATCTTCCATCAAAAGCTGATCATCTTCTAAAATCTTCCGTGAAATTTCAAGTAAGTTGGAGCCATACTCCATTATTGGAGGAGTAGTAAAACTTGAAAGAAGATCATCATCCAAATCCTGAAAACTAGAGCCTTGATCATCTTGTTTGCTTTGAAAGTCATCTAAAGGACTCTTCTCATGAGCTTCGAGAGGAAGAGAAGAATTCTCCCCTAGAATATCTCCAATAGATTTGGTGGCATTAAGAATAGCATAAGGGTTATTATCAACCAAAGAAGTAGGATTAACTATCGGGATAGGAGATTTACCTATAGTAGATTATGTATGAGGAACAATGATGTGTGGCTGGGAAAGATTCCTCTTATCAGGGGTTGTAGTAGTTGGATTTTTAAAGCGTTTTTTAGGAGTAACCTTGATCCCCACAATAATCATGTGGCAAAGGATTTTCTGGTGACTCCGCAACAGGGGAATTGAGGTTACTAGAGTGAAGATGCTCAACAATGAGATGAAGGTCAAATTGAATACGACTTGGGTAAGCAGCCAGGGAATGAGTATGAGTGGACAGACTTCATTCATACCTTCATAGTTAATATGAATTTCAATAGATTTCCCTGGCAAGGAAATCCACAAAGAGCCTGGAAGGGGCTTTTTAATAGAGATGTTGACACAAACACGAGCAAAATGCACTTTAGTTTGAAAAAGTGTAAAATCATCTAACTTGATGAGATTACCAACAGGTTTCAAGATGTTAGGTAAGCAATTAGAAGACCAGAATTCAAGAGGAAGCAAATAGATATGAACCCATTGATCAATGGTGTCAATATCAGTAGTATAAGGACAGAAGCCTCAAACCCAAGGGTTGAGAACAAAATTGAGACCTTGCACAAACCAAGGCCTCCCATTCCAAACAACATCCTTATCTTGAGCATTGTAAAACTTTATAAGAAACCAGCCACGGCCCATTTCTGCCACAGAGTACTCTTCTTTTAAAAAATTCCAATCTTTCTTAAGCTTGGAAATGATAACACGGAGGGGAATAGAATCACCAAAAGGTTTTCCCACCAGACAACGCTCTTCTAATAATTGAAGCACATGAGGATCAGGAGCTTGAAAAGAAGATTGCAAATTAACTACAGGAGGGGATTTTCTAATGGGAGACAAAAGTTGATCGTCGATAGTTGGATCATTAGTTGTAGAATGGGTAATGGTAGCATTATCCTTACGTGGAAATTCCAGAGAGGAGGATGAAGGGATAGTGGTATAGGGGTTAATTCCAAAATCATCACCAGGAATAGGAAGAACTCCACTCTCTAGTAATTTGGAGCCAATAGAGTGACTGGAAGACGGAAATCTCGTGACACGATCGGCATAGGTGGATTGAGAGCTAGGGATTGATGACATTAGGTAATTGAAAATTGGGTATGCAAAAAGGGCAGAGGATGATGATACGAACACATACATATCTAAGATATATAAATTACTCAATAAAGAATTAGCATAACCAGAGAAAACCCAGAAGACATGAGTCAATGAAATAATTATTGTATAAATGCAAATAGATCTCCAATTGACACAGATAAAACTACATGACTCCTCCCATAAAAAATTATGAAAGCTTGACACATAGCTTATTAATAGGCGATAATTAAAGATTAGAGTGGTAATTAAAAACCAAAATAAAATTAGAAGAGGTTAGAGATAACTTACCTGAAATTCAGCAGAGATGTGTCGGTAGGATTGAGGTTGAAGGTGCCATATATAGTTTTGAATACTCCTTGCTATTGGAATTGAGAAGATGCAAGTTGATGAAGGGAAAAAGACAAAAAAATTAGGCAAATTGATTTGATGAATTGAAGTTTGGCAAAGTAGCAATGTCGGTGGAGTAGAATGGACGAATAGAAAAGGGAGGCCTTTGTGACTTGAGAGCCTTTCTCCCATACTTTCTCTCTCTAGAGTTTTCTAAGCTACTCCATTGTTTATAGCTCTTAACCTTGGACAATTTTTCCTTAACTAGGGAGTCTCTTGCGCGCGCTACACGTGCGTACTAGTATGAATTTTAACGTGTCATTCTTGTTTTGAGATGTGGCAATGTGGGGGTTTTTGTTTCAAATAGGTAATGAGTTTGAAAAGAAATGTATATTGGGTAAATATAATAAAAATTGATAATAATGTTTTTAATAAGGTAAAAAAAATGAAGTGTGTGACTTTTGTATTTGGACCAAAGCTAGGTAAGATAATTTCTTATTGGTTATTCATGAATTGGACCTAATTTAGTAACATGTTCATTTTAATAAATTTACTATTTGTTATTATTACATTTTGATTTGATATGGATAATTTAAATGTAGTAAAAAAATAGGACTTTTAATCTTTTTTTATAAGCCTATAGGTTTTGCAACATTTTAAGAGGTTTGTTTTTTATTGTTTTCTACGCAAGGAAATAGGTTAGTAAGCTAATTGACATGTATTGGCTTTTGTACTTGGACCAAAGGTAGCAAAGATAATTTCTTATAGGTTAACCATGAATTGGGCCTAATTTAGCAACATCTTCATTTTAGCAAATTTAATATTTGTTTTTATTAATTATTTATATGGATAATTTTAAATGTAGTCAAAAGACAGGAGTGCAAATATTTTAATAAACTTATAGCTTTTGCAACATTTTAAGAGGTTTGTTTTTTATTGTTTTCTATGCAAGAAAATATGTTAGTAAAATAAGTAACATGGATTGACTTGTGTACTTGGACCAAAGCTAGGAAAGATATTTTGTTATGGGTTATTCATGAATTGGGCCTAACTTAGCAACATGTTCATTTTAATAGATTTATTATCTGTTTGAATTAATTTTTTATATTGATAATTTTAAATGTAGTCAAAAGCTATGATTTTAATTTTTTTAAAATGCTAAAGGATATCAATCTCTGATCATGCGGGATATGATTTTATTATTTACTTAGTTAGCTATAATCTTCTATTATTGTATATGTATCTTCCTTATTGTAAAGTACATATATATGCCTATCTTATATAATCTTCTATTATTGTATATGTATCTTCCTAATTGTACAGAATATCTTTAGTCAAAGATATGATTTTAGTATTTACTTAGTTAGCTCTGCTAAACTTTAGGAAATACTTTTAGTATATAAAAGTACCTTTGTGCTTTTGTAAAGTCAATGAAAATAATACAACATTATTCATTCTTACAAATAGCTGCTCTAATACCATGCAAAATAATATAGTGTAGGAAAAAACAAAGAATGGTGTAGTAATGTAGTATAATCATGTTTGTAATTCAATGTCTTTCTAAAAATTCAGTCAAGTACTTGATTAACTTCATCATATATAGAGTAGATACACATTCAATAGCCACCAATGCACTGCCTGGATCATCACCCTCCTAATCAGCCTCAACAGTACTCGTAGACTTTCAGAATGCAGCAGCCTGCCCAAGGGATAATTATTCATTAAACTGACCACTTATTAAATATGAAGTGTCAAAGAACATTTAGAAAATAATTACCAAATTCTGGTATAGTCTAAAAAGCATAAGGTGTCATCTCTTCCCCAAAACTTGTCAACAATAGTCTCCAGAGTGAATACAAGGCCTTCATTCTCAACCTCGTTCATAAGTTTGAAAAATTCTAAGAGAACAAAAGCTCATGAGAAAAGGTGGTAAATGAAAAAGTCATATATAAAATGAACCAGGTATCTAAAAAGTTTATTCTTGTTTCAATAGCATAAATTCCCTTTTGCTTTCCTTTGTTTTGGTTTAAGGTTATGAAAATAAATACATTGGCAAGAAAGGCTTCTATATAATAGTTCCAATTAATTTCCTTCCAATATTAATATACTATATCCCTGAAATGCTCAAGAAAAACAACTTTTCCAAACTAGGCCAATCTACTCCTCCCTTCCCCTTCATCAATGTTTTCCACACACGCAACATATTCTAATTCTTTCAAACTCCATATTAGTTAACTGAGTGAGGGATACCACTTAATTACCATCAAACCTATGTTACTTGGACTCGGGTACCTATGTCCGACATGGATATGTGTCCAGCGTTCGACTCGGCTATGTGAAAAAAATTTCATGATTTAGAACTAAAAGTGAAGTGTCCGGGTGTCAATACCCATATCCGAGTATCGAGGGTCCTACATAGTTACGTGAGGTCTGAGTAACATAATCATACTATACAAGAATAAAGATAATTCATTTACTTTCTTTTGTTTTCAATCCACTCCAGCAACATAGATAACAACCCAAAAGCTGAAAATTACTACTACTCTTTAGCTGACAAATCAAATTCTAAAATAAGCTTTTAGAATCCCAGGTTCAAACAATTGTTTTCAAATGAAATCAGGTTATGTGCAAGCAATTTATTTCATATTATTCTTCATTACATGTAGCCTAAAACAACAATCTACATACTGTCACTTCCAATTCGTAAAAGAATATCTAAAGCTGTAATTACTAATTTGAGTAACTAAACTCAACTGGTAAACTTTGTAACTTGGATTAAGCTCAAAACCCAAACATTAAAATTTCACCTACATCAGTTAGCAAAACCCAAACATTATAATTTTACCCCATTGTTAAGTCAAAACGGGACTGCCAAACATCATACACGAAGAAAATCATACGGAGTATAATTTAACAAAATCCCAAGTTTATTAGCAAACCCCATCATAATTAACATGCTTAAACCACAAAAAATAAATCACAGTCCCTAATATGAACAAAGGAATTGAACCCCTAAATGTGAAATTCAGACATTTTAAAGAAAAATAAAAACTTACCTCGGGCTTCAACAGAGGAGTAAGAGCTAAACATGGAGAACTTAAATTTTCAATGGTGGTGATGAAAGAGGAGGAGAAGAGGAGAAGGAGGGAGATGAAGTTGTGTCTGTGTAGACACCTGATTGTGTCTCCCCATAAACCAAACCCAGTGATGAGGACCTTTCACGTCACTTGAATATCGAACGAAGTGAAAGTGTGAAAAGTCTTGTGATGCGGTTGTTTTAATAAAAATAACTCTTCTTTCTATTTTTGAAAATGTACTTTATTTATGAAAATGTCCAGTCCAATTTAGTTTGATCCATGATAAAGGTCCATTAATAGTGTAGTTGGGTTGGGCTCGAAAAGAGCTTTCCAACGATATATTAGAAGCCCAATTCCGATGAATAATGAGGAAGTTATAGCCAAAATACTAAATTGGGCCTGAAATGGTTTTATGGCCCAATGATCTAGTGGAGAGCCCATTAATTAATATTTCTAAAGTTATTAGGATTGATTTTAATCTTCTAGAATAATCTAGAAGGTTGTTTTGAGTTCTAATGAGATTAGGATTAATAATTATATCTTTTATAAAAATAAAGAATTCCATTTGGATTAAAACAAGTTTTTTTAAAGAGATTAAATCCGATTTTCAAAGATAAGTACGGACGTTGTTGATCAATTTAATTAGATTAAGGATTCTGTACAAGTTTTTAGAAAACGCGTGAATCAGCGCGTAACGACAAAGTTGGCGCTATACGACAAGTGTGTTGCATCGCGCTGGACTCTGTCGTTCTGCGACAGAGGCAGTTTTACTCCTAATAGGATTCGGTCTTTTTCTGATCGTTTCCGGGTTATTTTCTCTACAAATAGGGTCGTATTTCCCCGTTTTTAATCATCAACAATCATCTTTCTCTTCTCTCTTGAGCTAATAGCTTTTCTTTCTCTCTTTTCTAAGCCTAGCCTTTTTATAAATACAATAATCCTCCTTCACGAGACTTAGACACACCTAGCCAAGTTCGAAGTTGCCTTCGCCCTAGACGTGAAAGGTTGATAATTTCTGAGAGTTTGTTTCCAAAACCATATTTCAATTATTTAAATTAATTGTTTGATTTAATATTTTCATTGAAGTTACTAACGTGTGTATTGTTTTGATAGAAAGAGATATGAGGCAACAAAGTAATTAGTTTTATTGCTAAATCTATTGAAATCATGCTTAGATTATTTTAATTCCTAGTATCATGTTAAGATGTCTTTATTGCTTTCTAGTATCATGCTTTGGTTACTTCCTATTTTCTTATATCATGTTAGTATCATGTTAGGGATAAAGCTTTGATCTTTATTATTTAGTGACATGCTAGGATTTGTTATTAATCTTGTTAGTATCATGCCTAGGATCTTGCTAATATTATTATGCTTTGAGATTGAATATTGTTTTTATGATGATGATTTGTTGTATCAATATTTATTATGTTGCTTGATATATTATTGTTATTGCTTGATCACGCCCTCTCTTGTAGGTTTAAAGGGAATTTGTACTTGTAATCACGCTTAATAAGATAATTAATAATTTTATTTAGGTTAATGTGATTTTATTTTAAGTGATCGCCAATAATAGATTTGTTTGTGCATTAATATTCAACCAACATAGATTAAACAGGTTTAGGATTAATATATTGATTGTATGTTAGTCAGAATGCGCACATGAATATGAGAAGAATAAAGTATAGGCCTATTTTTAGGGCAGGATCAATCTCTTTTAGGTTGGATTTGTACCTTCATCCCCGAATATTCAATCATGGTTTCAGACCACTATGGAGTTAGCGATTTCATGGATCGTGAAGGGGTGTAATCTTTACCCTGTGAACGGTTTACAAGTTCCTAAAACTTGTTGGCGACTCTTTTGCTCTAACCTTCTTCCCTTTGGACGCCACCATACTTAAGTATATGATCACAGTGGGGCTCAAGTGTGGGATGCTTGAAATATTCCTTACAGGCTGTAGCTGGTTTGCTTCTCGATCCATCAACATTCAACACTGGAAATCTGAAATTAGAGGAGAGAGAAAGGGAGGTAAGAGAGGAGATGAATTCGTGGCTATGGTGAAGAGGCGTACCCAGCTCATCATACACATGGTGCTGCACTTGCAAATGTTTGGAGGGCAAATCAGGGATTACACTGTAGATAAGGAAAAACAAGGCAAAATCTAAGGGTAATATAGTCAGTACACTTCATAAGGAGTTATATTTTTTAGTGTCTTGGTGCTTTTACAGGTTAAGGATAAGGATAAGGATAAGGATAACGATTATACCCGGCATTTTTTTTTTGTTGGTGTAAAAATTAATAGTAAGTTAAAAACTCAAAATTGACATTGTCTTACAAAGAACAAATGGTAGAGTGGTGGGAAAAGTAAAACCAAAGTATATTCTTATCCATCAATATTCGACTTCAACTTTCGTGTAACACAGAAAAGCATATTCTAACATCTACCATTCTAAATTTCTACCTCATAAATTTCGTGCAATTTTTTCTTCACACCTCTATTTCTTCTTTCATCTTCAGCTACCATATTTTCTCCCTTTCTCAAAATTCACGAACCCTAATTTATGATAAACTAAAATCAGGGACAAGTTCTTCTCAATTTCTTCGTTTTAATCATGGCTACCTCTGACATTTTCCAGAAAGACAAAGATTTGCTTCTTTATACCTCCATTTTCGGAGATGATGAAGGTTTGACACCCATTTCCATAATTTTTTTTCATAATTTTTACGCTTAATTATTATCTGCTATTCGCAGATGTTACTTGCTGAAGATTAATTTTGTGATGATTTTGTTTTCATTTTTTTAAATTTTTTTAATTTTTTTTGTTGTTGTTACAGGAGATAAAGTTAAATCTCGGGGCGCTTTGATTGAGAAGAAGATCGAAATGCTCGAGGGCTTAGCTTCCAATGTAAATTTCCTTTCGTTTTTCGTACTATGATTTTCTGTTTATTCATGAACTGCATTTTATGCGAGTTAAAATATCAAATGTTACTATTGTTTTTCACTTAAATATTTTCTGTTGATATGGAAGCGAAGCCTGTTATTATGTTTTCCGTGATGGCTATTTTATGTATTCGGCGTATAGAAAGCCGCAACGGGATGAGGTAGACGGGTTGGGTTCCCGTTCTTGATGGTTGTATAATTAGCTCATAACTAATATCTCTGATACTCTGATGGTTGTGTGTATCCTAAAGTAATCTATCATCTTCCCAGTTGTTCTTAAATAGTTTTATTGTGGCAAAACTTCATTCTAACAAGTGTGTATCTTTGCTATTTTTCGTATCAAAAAAGGATTATCTAATTTTTCTTTCCATTCTTCTATCTTCATGTGGGTGGGAGTCTAGATTTCATAAACTTTTGTTCTTGATTTTCATCAGTAAATGCAGACAGGCCGCATGTGCTGTAGCTAAAAAGTTTTTGATGACATACTTATGCCATAAATGAAGGTTCTTGGGCATTTGATAAGGGCCTAGATGTCCTTAGGTCCCCAAATTGCTCCATCCCATGTCTTGTGAATTTGTTGATAAGAGGTGTAGCTATAATTGTTTGTGTTCTTTTGCCCCATGAATTTATTGCTCTTGTTTGGTGATTAGAATTTAGCAGTTGCTAATGTTTACGGTGGAAGTTGTGCAGTGAATTTTCATTAAGAAATGATTGTCGTTATCAATTAAAAGATTGATAAATTAACGTAAATATTGTGAAGTAAATGACTACTTTGTTTGTTAATGATTAGTTTGTGTTAGTTTATGTAATACTTACTCTGTTTTTTATTTGTTGACACATTTCATTTAGGTATATTTGCCAACACATACTTTCAAATATAAATATCTTTAATTGTGTATTAGCAAAATATAAAATTTTGATATTCGGAAACTAGACGTTGAGACGAAGCTAAGAAGACCCTACATGACTATTTTTTTTATCTAACATTAAATCACAAAACAAAGTCACACTAGGTTATGCGAATAGTGCAAAACGTGTCATCTAAAAAAAACAGAGGTAGTACCTTTTTTTTTTAGTTTGAATTGAAAAATAACCGAGTATCAACTAGTACTAAAATTCAGTCGGGTGTGCTCAAGTGATAAAGCATTCATTGTACATCCTCATGTTTCTTTTTAGTTGCATCACTTTCCTAAAACGGAAGTTTTAAATTAGTTGCAACACCTATCTTTGTAGTTAATAAACTCTCTCTATCTCTCTCCTATCACACGAGTCCATTTATTATTCCCTAGGAATCTGCAATTTGTTAAGTGATGCAACTGAAAAAAAAAAAAAAAAATAGAGGACGTACTTGTTAAGAAGAAAACATTCAAATAAATCAACAACAATCCATCACTATATCTTATATGCACAATATAAAAACAAGAGTTGCACAATATCAATTTAAGCATAAACAACTAACATTAGATCGTGTATCACTGTTAATACTATGAGCATAAGGATTAGACAAATCACCCCATTCACTTGGTAGAAGGATCAACCAAATTCTAAAAGGATCGGTCCATGGTAAATACCACCAACATCCTTTGTATCATGACTTAAACACTTCAACAACCTGTCCACCTCTTCCTTTGTAGTAGGATAAACACTAGCATAACCTGCACATATGAAGATATAATTGAAACTAAATTGCTAGGGTTATCACCCATAGACGAAGAGGAGGGTTTGGGGTAAATCTCTACGATGGTATATCTAAAACAAGAGATCTAAATTGGTATTTCTTTTGCCTTTGGTCAAAGGTATACCCTACAGGTAGAGTTTAGGGAGTCTAGGTATATTGAATCGGGATTTTGATGTAGATTGAGGATGATAGGATTATGATTTATGCTTCATGGCTTGTGGGAAAGATTAAGACTTTCGGACTTTGGTATTTCTTATAGGAAAGACTTCGGAGGGGGAGAGGATCGATTGGGTCATGCAACAATATAGATTGGATGGTGAAATGCTTGCCGATGAAGGCGTGCTTTAGAATTCTTTGAAAGGAGTGATTTTGGCTGAAGAGTGGAGAAGGCTATGGGGCTCTTTGTGTGTAAGAAGAGTGATATAGGGTGTGCTAAATAGAGATTTCAGACTTGTGTAGCATGATATGGGTAGCATCACAAAGAGATTATCAGTGGAGAAGAGCACTTGGTGTACCTATGTACAAAGTTATGACTGAAACTAAACCGTCAGAACTATCATCAACACAAGTATAACCTGTATCATGCTACACAAGTCCATAATCTATATCTGGCACGCGCTATCTCGCTCATTTTCCACGAAATGAGCCCTGTAGTTTTCTCCATTCTTCGGCCTAATTCTCTATTTCAAAGAATTCTAAAGCTTGCCTTTATTAGCAAGTAGTTTATCATCCCATTTATATTTGTACTTGACCTATTCGGTCCTCTCCCTCTTCTGAGCCTTTTGTTGTGGCTTCTCCAAGCAATATCGTCGCCTTTATGGGTAATCCATACGATAAAATTGCTTCCATGGGTACTCCATATTGCAATGTTTGTGTGGATGTGCCAAATGATGTTTATATCTGAGATGTGCCAAATGATGACAGGGTAATGTAGGAATTGCTAGTGCCTTTTCTTCTATTGAGGATGAGGTAGACAAGCTATTGAATTGTTGTTTTACGGATAATGCAAAGGGTGTTGGTGATATTTGTAAAATCAGAGCCTTTAGAGGATTTGTCCGATCCTTTTATCCAATATAATGACTGGGGCTATTTGTCTTAGTTGTGTTTAGGAAATAAAAATTTTGTATATTGGGGACAATTATTTAAACAAATGGTTTTCTTGCCAACACTAGAAATTAGTTGCCCCACTTATTCAAATACCCACAAGGTACTTTACGCTCTTGAAAATGAAATTTTATGAATTACCATAGTCTCAATTGCTTTGACTAGGGTTTTGACTCATAATAGATTAATAGTATCTGAATTGGGTGGTTGGGCTATGCATTTACTATAGTCATCCTTTTATCAATCCTTATCTGGTTGATTACTTTAATTTTTTACGTATGTATTTTATATAGACATATGTATATCGCTATATCTAATCTGATTGTCTGGTACATGATGTATGCCCCTATAATTTCTTTCCAATGTACTGAATATCAAATTACAAAGTAAAAGGGGAGGTATAGATTAAGAGCCGAGGAAGAGGGATTATGATCTTGGTGTAAGAATCATGTGAGATATGTCTTTTATTGGTTTGTATTTCATAGGGATTATGATCTTCAGTATGTTGTATTCTTGAATAGCATATTGCTTTTTTTAAACTTTTAAGATGTTTTATTTGAACATAGTTACTAAACTTACTGAATGTACTGTGTTACTGTCACACCTAGGCCATTTAAGTGCCCCTTTGTATGGACTATATGCTTAGTGCTATCATTCTTAATTCTCTTCTTGCCCTCTTGGTTTTTCCTTTCTAATATGATGCAGGTTGGCAATCGACGGTCACGAAGATTATTGAATGACCGACTTCTAATGGAGCTCGTCCCTCGTCTCAATGCTGAAGAAATTAGGGGATTATTTGCTCCACCACCCTGGGGTAAGTTGCTTCATATTGAGAAATTTGTTTTAATATAGACAGTTTCACCAAGTGCCCTTGGTATTTTAGTAAAATTCATTAGGGTACCCTTGACAAATTTGGAATTCACAAACTACCTCTAAAGCCCTTGAGGTATTCTAGGATTCCATTTTGAGACAAATCCTAAAAAATGTTAACTTTATGTGGTTGTCTGAAGTCTGGTTACTCTTAAGAACTACAAATTTCTGCCAAAGAACTTCGTTAGGGTGTTTTAACTCATAATATTGTGGTTATTTATGGTTTTTGATATTATGTAGCACTTGTATGTAAACATTAGTTGATCAGCTTTAAAGTAACATTTCCCCCATTGATGGTTTTATTTCTTGTTATTGATGTAAAGTTCGTTGCAGGTGAGGAGGTTCCATTATCATCATTTTGCATGGCAAATGTGGGGGATTGGGACAAAGTTAGGAATACAGACATGGATAAAGAGGTCATTTGCTTTCTTTCTCATCACCACCCTTTCTCGCTTCTTTTATAAAAAAAACATCTAAGGTAATTAGATTTGTGCCTTAACTTTGAAGTTTCAGAAAATTTGAGGATCCTTTTGTGTGAATACTCTGGTTTTGGTTTCCAGATATTGACAGTAGTATGTGATTACTTGCATCAATTGCCCATTATATTGTTAATCTTGTGAGTCCTCGTAATTATGAATAATCAGGACTAGATTTCTCAAAAAAGCATTGTTCGCAAAAATATTTCGTTTTCTAAACGAGAAAAGCTGGAAACTCAAAAGCAGAACTGAACTAGTTTTAAACAGACAATGTTTTGAAACTTATTGTTATCAAGTTATCAACCAACATTGTATTCATGAAAATGAAAATTGTAATTGATAATAGCATGGACTGGAGCATCACTTCATTTATTTTACATTTTTTTTTCTTTATTGTTCCATGGGCATTTAATGCCTACTATAATAGCATATATATATTGCTAACAATAAGTTTTGCTTTGTGGATCATTGAGAACTTGTGAACGATTAAATATTCTTCTAGGCGTTCTTAGACGTGTTTCCCGCTTATTTTATTATTCTTGTTTAAAATTGAAGTATTAATTCCCTGTAAGATTTTTTGGGTTACAAAAGTTGATTTCTCTTCCAGGTTTAATACAATTTATAAGAGTAAAAATTGAATTGTATCTATATATTATATATTACTGAATATTAGTACAAATTATTTTCAATTGATTAGCAAATTTTGAAACAATGTATAGTTTTTTTTGGTAAAAAGTAAGCTATTATTTTCTAAATAATTGGCAAGGGGACAGGCTAGTTTTAGTAGGCAAAAATCTTCAACTTATGGGGAAATGCCCTCTTTCCTGTGGAATGGTCTCTTAAGGGAAGACACTGTTGTCCAAGACCAAAGCAAGATATAATGAAGTCATTGAATATTGCGAAATCTCTGTGATGCATTCTCAACATCACAAGCTTTTAAATTTGGAGGATCAGTTACAGTTAGAAGTCAGTAATAGTCATTGTTTTAGCCAATTTGTATATGAAATTAGAACTGATGCCTGATTTGTACTGTGGGTAAATGCTAAATTATTGTTTATATCATTTTTGAGCAGCACTTGTTTCCAAACTTTGCAACCTCAAATAAATTTAGCAATTTCAACAACTTTTTTTGCTTTATAGGCTAACATGTTGAAGGCCATAATACCAATTTCTCAGAAGCGTAACAGCCCTATCGACGCTGATAAAATGGCAGTCATGAATGCATGGCATAGAATTGATTGTCGAACTAGGGAAGCTTTTCGACGTAGCTACCTACCAGAACTCGTTGAGGGCTATGAGGTATCTGTGTATGCCATACAATTTATGTTTATTTTTATGTTTATTTTTATTTTATTTTATTTTTTTATGTTTCTCTAGGGATGTTTTGTGCTTATGTATTCCCTATATTTTTATGGTTTAGCCCATTCATTGATGAGATTAAAGCTTGAACTTCGTTTTAACTACATAACCTACCCTATGAATAAAAATTGAGTGGTAAAGTGCAGTTGATTGGGTTGAGCTCACTCAATTTTTTTAGAATTAGCTATCTAGTGTCTTTTTTTATTATTTCTTTTCTGCCAACGTGCTTTGGTGGAGGCTCTCCTCACTTCCTAAGCATATGGGCCGTTTATACTTTGCTGCACCCTGTTGTTCCTGATGTGATGAGGCCTGTGACTTGGCATGCCTTTAAACCTAAGGTTTCCTTAGGAACATGATATTACATGTAAAAGTGTCTGATTAGCAATGAACCGACTCTGCTTGTTCTTTTTGCTCAAGTGTTCTATCATTTTTGGTGCATATTTTTAGAGTGTGGTATGTGGTGAACATTTTTGTAGCATCTTAATCGACATAGAATCTGTTCCATTATATCTGCTTCTACTTTATGGATCATACTGATTATAATCATTCGTATAAAGTCAAATTCTGCGATTTTCTCTTTTGGGTACATGTTCTGAGGGAGTCTGTTAATCATAAGTTATATGCTTTGGGAAGTAAACTCTGGAGGCCATCAAGAACATTAGACCTCTGGTTTTGTTAATGTTTCTTTATGCCAGGGAATTAGTGATAAAATCCTTATATTGGCGAAATTAACCAAGTGCAGTCAATTTTTTTTCTTCTTTTTTGTTTTGTTATATTTTATTTTATTTTATTTTATATTACTTTATTTTATTTTTTTATTTATTGAATTTTGATTCTCCTTATTCCTAATTGGAAGATTTAGAACTTCTATATTGATTCCATATCGGCTTATAGTTGTTTCTGAAGCTTGGTATAGCAGTAAAATTCTGTGCTTCTTTTAGTTCCTTCATCTCGCAGCTTTCCTAAATTTAAATTAGAAAGCCATGAGCATTTTATTTGAACATTTGTTATTGTTGCTATGCTTCCCCAACCTTTTGCAGCCCCCACATAAGTCAATTCGTGCTCCTTGTCTTGCAAATTTCTGATGCTATCATCTCTTCCCTTGCAGAATCGCATACGCTCATTTATTGGGAATGACAATGGTTCAGAAGATCTGTTGCTTCAAGTCCAAGATCCGTTCCACAGGTTGTTGCTTCATGGTGTGTGTGAGGTAATAGCTTCCCTCTTTTTTTTCCGGCAGTTTGGAGCTTGTTTGTAGTACTTCTTGGGTTTCTAAAAGGTATAGAGGTTTAAGCAGGAGTTGGGAAGTGAGGATGTGTAACGAACCACTAGCAATAACAGCTACTATTAATCAGCTAGGAAAGGAAGAAATAAATTTGAGGGAAGAAAGGTGGGATTTTTCATTCATTCAAGCAAGTTTCTTACTAGGGCAGCTTGAGGCTGCTACTCTCCTAAGGGTGACTTGAGGCCACGAGTCTCTAGGATTTCCTTACACAATAATCAGCTACCTAGCTCTACCCCTCTCTTCCCCTTTTTATATGTACACTCAGCCATCAAAAAAGGATCCCACCTAACCATTTGTCTGATATGCACCATTTGGCTGCTGTATGGCTGCATAGGACAGCTTCCCTGTTACTTGTGCTGCTCCACTACCCTTGCCCTTCAAGGCTCCCTTTGCTCGTCTGGTATATGTGATTAGCCCACGTGGTGGCTGATCATCGGCTGGTGCATTTGTGATCGTTGCAGGATGATATTTTTATTATCTGTAAACTGGATTGGGGTTGTATAGTTTTTGTGGGCAAACTAAAAATATGATCTAAATTTGAGGGACGTTATATAAAATCTGAGAATCTGAGATAACTGATATATGCAAGTCATGAAGTAAATGAGAATGTGCACAATCACTGAAGGTTTGTTTAAGTGATGAGAGATGCACTTGGTGAATTGAAAGTCCCAAAGTTCTCATCCCACCACAGGTTCATGTGGGAAGCTTGCCTCTCCGTCCCTCCTTACAAATTGAGCTTACTCATGACATGCTTAAATACCTGAGATAGGTGTACAGAGGCCCAGACCCCATCAAAAATTGGCAGCTAAATTGTACTTTTATAGTTATGAACAGAAGAGGGAAAAAGAGGATTTTCTGTAGGGCACCCGCACCACCATGTTTTTGAATGTATATCTTTGGTAGATCAAAGAGACTTCAGATACGTAGTAAATGTCGAGTAGCTTCTTATTCCCTTGTATTGCCTCTTCCTTTTTCTGTAAGATGCTAATATTAAGCTTTTGAGTAAAATAGTAACCTCGCCTTTGTAATTTTGTTGTGGAACAGTTCTATGATTTGATATCAGTTACAGAGACACAAAGTAGAGGCTCAAAAGCGGTGAAGACTACAAAGATAAAGAAGAAAAAATCAGGTTCATTGGAGATACCTAGCCTTACACTGTCCCATTTCCTGAAAATGTCCAAAGAAGGGATTTGGTGACCCTGTGGGAGGCGAAATTTGTTGTAAGTTGCAGAACTGGTTGCAATTTCCGGATATGTGAACTCTGTTGCTTAGTCGGAAACTCTCTTATATTTCTGACTGTCAATTTATTTCAAGGATGTTAGGGAATGGCTGTATCTGTAAATAATTAGTGTCAATTAATTTTCAATCATTAATAATTTACTTTTAAAAAATAACATCTTTAGTGGTTAAGAGTTTTAAGACTTGTAAACATCAAAGTCACAAGATCAAAATTTGTACAAAGCGTGTTCTAATTTTTAATTGTATGTGAATGACAAGAAATAAAACTCCTTAAGGGGAAGTTGCCGTGTTACACCAAAACTTTGTTGATGCACTAACATCCAAAATTTGATACTTCGTTTGTCTCATAATGTTTGTCCCATATGGAATCAATCACATAAAATAAGAAAAGAAAAATATTTGTAATCTAACATTAAAATACAAAATAATTCATAATTAGTTTTCTTTATTTAAGTTCTTTTGTTATTTTTTTTTTTTTGGGTAAAGCATAAATCATAATGCATAATTCAAGGTAGAGATTTTCTTACTTAAATTCATGTCATCAATCCACAACCAATTAATTCCAAAAAAAATTAAGTTAAAAATAGAACATATTCAACATGGGTAGATTTTTTTGAAACACCCAAAATAATATATGAGACTAACACTGTGAAATAGAGAGAGTACTATTTTTGAAATTTCTCCTTTATCCTATATATTACCTTTTTTTTAGAAAGTTCTACTCAATTTTCATTTTAAATTGTTTCAAAACATTTGACTCAAGGCCTGTTCACTTCAGCTTAATTTCAGTTCAGTTCAGCTCCTAATTTCCTTCTTTCATAAAATATTCATTTCAACTCTATTCAGTTTAGTTCAGTTCAGTTCAGCTCAAATCAATTCAGTTCAGTTCAGCTCAACTCCAATCGGTTCAGTTCAGTTCAGTTCAGTAAATGTGAACAACCCCTTTTATAATCTCATTTTTAAAACCTCCTTTACTACCTTAGTAAAAATCAGGTGAAACACACCCTTAATGACTTGCCCTCCGAGTCATTTGACCCATCCCTTCCCCACCCCCCACCTTCTCCGCACAAAATAGTTGTACATTCCTTACACACTTATTTTATCCACCTATTTCTTACACTTATCATCAAGTTTTTTGACTTCATTTTTTTCTTACATGCATCGTTTCTATACATTTACACCTAAGGGAAAGCAAAATAGAATTCTTTTTATCTTGCCCATTAGCACGAGTGTGTTTAAACTTTTTGGTATCCTCTTGTGTAAGGCCTTGTTTACTTCTCATTAAAATAATATATATATTTTTTTCAAAAAAATTAGTATAGTAAAAAATAGCAACTGTAAAGAGGAAATATAATAGAAATTAATAAGAATAATTTTACTTCAGTAAAAATAATGAAGTTCAACAAATATTTTCATTTCAGTAAAAATAAGGTGATGTAAATAGGGTTCTAAAAGTGTGAACTTTGCTTTTACTTAAAAAAAAAAATACTTTATATATTAGCATCACCAAATATCTTATAATCAATCATCTTCTAAGAGCACCAACATTTAAGAGGATATCTATCCTTTTAGCTCTCCTTTCATTTACTTTTTATCTTCCTCATGAATGTTGGGTTTGCTAAAAGGATCCTATCTTCATTAGGAAACCAGCATTTCTTTTTTGTGGAAAGGAAACCAAGCCTCGACCCACGTGCCAAAATGTAAACAAGAAAACAAAAGAAAAAGAAAAAAAAAAAGAAAAATGACCGTTTGGAGCAAAATGCCAAAGCAACGACCAAGAGCACGGTAAATTGTCACAACTTAAAAGCAAGCACAAGTTAAAAAGTGACACTTGTCACAACTTTAGAGGTCACATAATTTTTGTGACTTAAATCTCTAAAACGGCTATAATTTGTTAACGGTAACTTATTTCAGAAAATCAAAAGCACCAACGGGTCGAGCATTTACGGGATGCAACAACATTTACCGTAATTCCTGGGCAGTATGATCCTGATAATTTTAGTAGATTGATAGCTTCAAGAGGGGAGATTCGTGATAGACAAGTTCACGAGGCATTAAAGAATGACTTGGTTGAGCATTTATGGGCAAGGTCAAGGAGCTCGGTTGAAAATTAACATTTTTATAATTTTACATTATGTGTGTGATTTTCGTTGCTTATTTTCATCCGTGTATTTCATATTTTTAATTTATGTCTTTTAATTCATGTATTTCGTATTTCACTAATTTTTTATATTAATGTGAAAATGTATTAGTTGACGTATTTTTGTTCGATTAATAATAATAATAATAAACATATTTTACAAACTTTAATAATAATTAAGTGTGTAAATAGGAGAGAGAATATATGGTGGGGTATATGTAAGTAGGAGAGAGAAAATGGGAAAGAATACTCATTGATGTTTGAAATATTTAAGAAAGAGGATAAGTAAAATGATGGAAATAGTGGAAAGTGATGTGGAAGAAAGAGAGTGTAATGTGTCAAGTGGAGGAAAGGAGAGAGAAATTGGGAAAGGATTGTAGCTTCCTCTTGAATGCTGGTACTCTAACAACTCGGCTAATATCTTATACAATATTACAATGATAAACAGTTCACACTTTTCAATAATTATTGGTTATTTAAATTTACAAGAATTGTATATTATACTTGTAGTCACCTTATAGTTACTCACACTAATTAATCTAATGTTGAACATAACTCGGCCTTAAATATAAAGGATCTGGATCCTCAAATTGAGTTCATCTATATCCTCGAATTGATCAAATTTCAAATAATCAAATTGTAAAGATTTATGTGAATTAGATCCATTACTGAATGTAATCTCTCCTTTAAATTTAATCGAAATATTCTGAGCCAAAATTGATTTAATAATAAACTTAATGACCCGAAGTCCACCCAACTCAATATTTTACCTAAATGAGCCTATTTAGAATACGACTCAAGTTCAACGAGCTTAGATATAGCCTAATCCAAATATAACTTAATTGATTACAAAACTGAATTGATTAGACCAGGATACAACTTTAACTTCAACTCAAATTATCTCAATCCCGCTCAAGTTGGATTAACTCAATTTGGAAATAAACCGACTTGTAATCGGTCAACTTGAACCCACCCTGTGACCCGAATTGACAACTAACCGGTTATTTTGGCAACAAGCCAACAATGAATTTGAATGGATAACAGGAGAAATCGTTGGTAAGACCATAACAGTCTCGTATTTTCAAATAAAAAATATAGAATTTGAATTATTTTCAAAAATTCAGTTGTTATTGTAGACTTTCCATCACTCTTTTAAGTCTTTCGTGGCATGTTTGTTGGTATTGACTGAATTTTCTTCAATCTTTAAATTCCTGATCTCAATTCCAAACTGCTCTAACGAAACAAAGCAAACCCAAAAATGGGGATATCCAAAAAGCCAGTCAAATATGCTGTGGTAAGCAAAATGAAGCAAACTGTTGTACATTCTTTGTTTTTTCATGTGATTATCGAGTTAACTAACTGGTATTTTATATTGAATTGGGTTTATCAGATAGATGCATTTACTGATTCAGAGTTTAAGGGTAATCCTGCTGCTGTTTGTTTACTAGAAGAGGAAAGAGAAAGTGAATGGCTTCAATCAATTGCTGCTGAATTCAATATTTCTGAAACTAGTTATCTTATTCCTCTTCCTGTTTCTCATTCCCCACATCCCAGATTTCATCTCCGTTGGTTTACTCCTGTTACTGAGGTTTGACTTTTCGTCCTTCACAGTCCACACCTCATTTTCTGTATTGTTTGTTGGGTTTTAATCTATTGCTTTTGTATCATTTTAGTTCTTCGGTTTATCTTTGATGCTATGCACATACTTTCACTTTGACTACTATACTGCTATACGAATTGATAGTTTCTCCATTTTGTTACTTATTCACTATTTATATACTTCACTTTGACTGACTTTGATGATCGATAGGTAAAGGACATATATTGTCACGTGTCATCTTTTTTAATTCGCCGACTAATTTTGATGATTAATGATTAAGGAAAGATACTGTATAGTAATGTATTGATTGAAATAATATTTTGACAAGTGTTAAATGAGAAGTGTTGCAACTTGCAAGTACGGAAAAAAAAGTGTGTTATTAGAGCATGGTATGTACCAACTACCAAGTACCAACCACACTCATATTATTTTTATATTGGTTCATTTGGTGACTTGGAGAGTTGGAGCTCCTTAAATGAGCCAATAAGTTAAAACATAGTCTTGAATTGGTTGCACCATGTGTGTAGGGTAAAAATACCCTAGACACGCGGCCTAATCAGTGAGGGACACATGTCATGGACAGATCCAACATGAACCACTCACCAGCTGACACGTGTCAGCCTTAGATATCAGCTAGAATTACGGCCTTAAAGGCCCAATTCCCGAGAAAGTCGCAAAACGACGCAACCTATTAGGTCAGAATGACCTAATAAGCACGTATTCCCATGACCCTACAAATAGGGAGATTTCCCCCATTTTAGGGACACGTTCATTTATTACACTACCCTACATTCTCTCTTATTAGAGAAAACACATGATCTCGGAATCCGAGAAAATCTCACTTTACTTTTCCACACTCTTACATTCTCCGAACCCTTTCTAACTTGATCGTCAAAGGCGGAGCTCCAACCACCCGGAGTCTCTGTTGTTTTGCAGGTATAGGCCGCACCGGACCAGTCTTCGAGCTGTAACTCCCCCGAGGGACTAAAAACACCAAAAACATTTGGCGCCATCTGTGAGGAGAGTACCTCTAAGATGGTTCAAGTGTCTGTACCACCACCTGAACCCAACCGGCTTGGAACCGATGGGGTGGTCTATTCAGACCAAGATAAGGACAACAACTGTGAAGTCGAAACCCGAGTGGGCCTTGATGGGTCACTGCTCTCTAAGCACATACGTTCCAGAGATAAGCTGGAACGAGGCAACACTGAAGTTGGTACCAACAAGACTGCTGGACCACCGCCTGGGAACACCCAGGCGGCGCGTGGTCAGGCTCCAATCATCCGAGACGAGTTCATGCAGTTCATGATAAGTTTCAAGGGTGAAATCAAGGACCTGATCAACAAGAGGACGGTTGGCTCTAGCAAGGGTCAGTTGACCAAAAAGACTCCTCAAGTTGAGAGGAGAAAGTCAGTCAGAGACAGGAAGCCTACTCCACATCCAAAGGAGAAGACTACGCTTGCCATTGACTGGTCCAAAATCTTTCTGCCCTTGACGGGTAAAAGGAAGGTCATCTGAGCTGTTCAGTCGGATGGCAGCAAGAAAACCTTCTCCGATGCTCGACACATCATCGAGCACAACCGTAGCCTGCAGCCGTCTAAGTCAGCCTCTGCATCAAGCTTTCCAGACAGCTTCAAAAATACATCTACAAGGAATTCTCAATCCTTGCATGGGAGCCATACATGCGGCAAGTCCGTCCATACTGGCCCTCAGATGATTGGGACAGTCTCGTATGTGCCTCAGACGCTATTTTGGGTAAAAATACCTATCTATGTGGACCAATCAGAGAGGGCCATGTGTCAAGCCTGGACAAGTCCACTTGGGCCAATTACCAGCTGACACGTGTCAGCCTCAGATCAAGGTCAGAATGACCTAAGAGAGGGCACCTTTCCCAATGACCCTATAAATAGGGAGATATCTCCCTATTTTTTGGGGGACATTCAATCATTTATTACACCTACCCTACATTCTCTCATATAGAAAAAACACTTGATCTCGGAATCCGAGAGGATCCCACTTTACTTTCCGTACCTTTTACCTTCTTCAAACACGTTCTAACTTGATCGTCGGAGGCGAGCTCCAACCAACCGGAGTCTCCGTTGTTTTGCAGGTACAGGCGAAGTCGGACCACTCTTCGAGCTGTAACTCTCCCTAGAGACAAAAACACCCAAAACATTTGGCGCCGTCTGTGGGGAGAGTATCTTAAAGATGGTTCAAGAGTCTGTACCACCTCCTAACCCCAAGGATCATCAACCGGAGGTCTTTACAGACCAGGAGGATGATGATCCTCAGGTCGAAACATATGTGGCCAAAGATGAGTCACTCATTTCAAGGCGCATCTGTTCCAGAGATAACTTGGAACGAGGTTACATCAAGGCGGGTACAAGCAGGCCCCCTGGGCAGCTGGAAGAGGAAACCCAGACGGCAAGAGGTCAGGCTCCAGTCACCAGAGACGAGCTCATGAAATTCATGAAAGTTTCAAGGGTGAGATCAAGGACCTGATCGAAAATAAGACGGTTGGCTCTAGCAAGGGTCAGTCAGCCAAAAAATCTCCTCGAGTTGCGAGGAAGAAGTCAGTCAGGGACAGGCAGCCTACTCCACATCCCAAGGAGAAGACTACGCCTGCCATTGACTGGACAAAGATCCTTCTGCCCCAGACGGGCACAAGGAAGGTCATTCGTGTTGTTCAGCCGGATGGAAGCAAGAAGACTTATACCGATGCTCGACGTGTTATTGAGCGAAATCGGAATCAGCAGCTGTTTGAGTCAGCCTCTATCTCGAGCTTTCAAGACAACTTCAAGAATACATTTGTGAGGAATACTCAATCCTTTTAAGAGAGCCAGACAGGCGGCAACTCCGTCCGCTCTGGCCCTTAGATGATTGGGAATGCCCCGTACGTACCCCCTATGGTATACGGTCCGTATTCTCTTCATTTCATGCAGCCGGCCCTATTTGGGGGGCAGGCAGCATATAATGTCCAACCTTTGGACTGGCAGCTCCGTCTGCTCGAACTTGGTGAACAAACTTCTGCGTTCACCAAGGAAATAACCGAGGCGCACAGCCGGCCAAGGTTAAAAATGTGTTGGTAGGTGCCTATGATGGTACCTCCGGAGTACCACCTCATGGCCTACTCCAACCTTATGCACATGCAGGGGCTGGAGGATGCTATGTGGTGTCGTTGTTTCCCGGCTACCTTGAATGGCATAGCCCATCAATGGTTCGGCAACCTGCCAGCCGGGTGTATTGACAGCTTCAGGAAGCTTGCTTTCATGTTTGCCTCCAACTTCTCAATGAACATTCCTGCCAAGAAAACAAGTCTTGACTTGAGCACCATACGGCAGGGAGAGAGAGAAGGGCTTCGCTCCAATGTCAGACGATTCAATCTGGTGAGAATTCAAATTCAAGGACTGTCTGACAAAGTAGCCTATACAGACTTCTTCAAGGGTCTGAAGGATGGGTCGACCTTTAAGTTCGACCTTGTCCGAAAGAGGGTTTTCACCCTTTAAGAGGCATTGATAGAGGCGGAGAGCTTTATTCAAGCTACCGACCTTTGCTTGTCTAGCCATCAGTCGGACTCTAAGAAGTCTGACAAGCAAAAAGAGAATCGGTCTTCTCAGCCAGCTCAGAAAGTTGAAGAGAGAAAAAAGAGAAAAAAAGTTTGGGCGGTTGATGAGCCTAATCAGCCATCCAAAAAAAAAGAAAGAATTCAAGCCGTACGTCTCTCGGTACGAATTCAATAAAGACTGCCACTCCATCTTCATGGAGATAAAGGACCGGTTGACCATTGAGAAGCCGAATCCGATGAAGAGTTCTGTTCAGTCGCGGAACAAGAATAAATACTGTCACTTCCATGAGGAAGTAGGCCATGACACCAACGACTGCTATAGCCTCAAGCGGACGTTGGACCTTCTGGCTGACAAGGGCTTGCTGAAGTCCTATGTCTTGAATTCCAAAGCGGCTTCCAAGACGAATCCGGGGCAGTCGTCTAAGACTGTCTAGTCTACTAGTAGCTCGGATACCGACCAGTGGTGGCCAGACCATTCGGGGCACCAAGGATCATCTGAAGAAGATGATCTACTCGATTGATGATGGACATGCGTCTACCAGTGGAACATTTCCAGACGTCCTCATCACTGAGAAGGTTCGGGGCAAAGTCCGCTGGCTGCATGTCAACTTAGTCGTCATTGAATGTAAGGTCGCCAAGTTGGTCGGATCCTTATACACACGGGTAGCTCCTCTGATCTCATCAGCTACAAGTGTCTGTCTAACCTGAGCTATAAGTTGGACAACCTACGCGACGTCTCCCATCCACTAGTTGGCTTTGGTGGAGGGGTCGTGCACCCAGTCGGACAAATTGATCTACCCATCCGGTTGGAGCAGAAGGGAAAAGGGCGATATATGATCGTCCGGTTCTTGGTGGTTAAGGAGCTGACTGCCTATAACATCATTCTTAGCCGACCCACTCTAAACGAGTGTAAGGCCGTTATCATCCCAGCTCTCATGCTGCTCAAGTATGAAAAGGATGATGGCTCTGTTGGCTCCCTCAACGGGGATCAGAAGACGGCAAGGGAGTGTTATCTCTTAGACGTCAAACCAACGACTGCTGTAACCGGTCAGCCGAAGGAGCCAATAGACCTTGACGATGTCAAGGACCCTGATTCACCCCCTCCAGCAACCGCAAAGAAAAGAAAAATTGATCAGCTGATGGAGGTGAAGAAGGAGAAGAAATAGCAATCACTGACCGGGGAACGGTCAGATAATCTCCTCTGGACGACAGCCGTCTAGAGCGAACTGTTAAGGTGGGGACGACTGTTTTTGAAAGGTTGGGTGCAGACTTGCACCTCCTGTTGAAAGAATTCAAAGACATTTTTGCCTTTGAAATGGAAGAGATGCCAGACATCAGCCTGGATCTTGTTGTCCACAAACTCGTCGTGGACCCTAAAAAGAAGCCTATCCGGCAAAAGAAAAGAAATCATGGCGAAGAAAGAAGTCAGGCGGCAGCTGCTAAGGTAAAAAAGCTGTTACACGCCGGGTTCATTCGGCCATGTAACTTCCCTGATTGGGTTACAAACGTGGTGCTTGTAAAGAAGCCGAATGGTACTTGGCGCATGTGTGTAGATTACACTGACTTGAACAAGACATGTCCAAAGGACAGTTACCCACTTCCAAAGATTGACAGTCTAGTCGACTTTACAGCCGGGCATGCCTTGATGTGTTTCACGGATTCCTACTCCGGCTTCCACCAGATATCCTTGTGGAAAAAAGATCAAGAGAACACGGCCTTCGTCACTGATCAGGGGTTATTATGTTATACAGTGATGCCGTTTGGCTTGAAGAATGCGCCGGCTACTTTTCAACGGATGATTAATACAGTCTTCATTAATCAGATTGGGAGGAATGTAGAGGCATATATTGATGACATGATAGTCAAATCTAAGTTACGGACGGATCATCTTGCTGATCTCCGAGAAACCTTCACCATACTCAGGCGGCATAAGGTCACATTAAATCCCAAAAAGTGTGTTTTTGGTGTTGAGTCTGGGAAGTTTCTTGGATTCCTGATTGATCAAAGGGGGATAGAGGCTAACCCCGAGAAGATATAGGCGGTGGTTGACATGAAGTCACCCCGCATTGTTAAGGAAGCCTAGAGGCTTACCGGTTGCCTGGCTGCGCTTGGGAGATTCCTTAGCCGGTCAGGCGACAAATGTCTTTACTTCTTCCAAGCAATCAGGAAGAACACTAGATTTGAATGGGGAGATAATACTGAGGCGGCCTTTCAGAAGTTGAAAGAACATCTGCACTCCTTGCCAAGGCTTGCTAGCCCTTTACCAAAGGAGATGCTTTACATGTACCTAACCGTCTCAGATCATGCCCTCAGTTGCCTTTCTCCTTGCTGAGCGAGACGAAATTCAGCTCCTGTTCTATTTCATTAGCCATGTTCTCAGAAATGCTGAACTCCGGTACCCCATGGTTGAAAAATTTGGTCTTGCTCTCTACATGGCTGTTAAGAAGTTAAAGCCTTACTTCTTGGCACATCCGGTTGTAATCTATACAGATCAACCCCTCAAGCGGCCAATGACAACCTTGGAGTCATCCGACAGAATGCTCAAATGGGCTATTGAAATGTAAAGTCTTGAAATCATCTACGAACCAAGAAAGGCAGTGAAGGGTCAGGTGTTTGCCGACTTCATTGTCGAAATGACAAGGCCGGTTGCTTCGGACAACCTTGCTCGGGTTTAGAAAGTGTATGTAGACGGGAGCTCTACTATGAACGGCTGTGGTGCAGGCATAATCTGTCAGTCTCCGGAAGGAGATAAATATGAATACGCACTACGATTCAAGTTCCAGACCTCAAATAATGAGGCGGAATATGAAGCCCTGCTAGTCGGTATCCGCATGTGTAAGGCGGCAGGGGTAACAAAAATTGATGCCTGCTCAGATTCTCAGCTGGTCGTTAGCCAATACCATGGTGATTATGAAGCTACCCATCCGGCAATGATCAAATACTTGCAGGCGGTCAAGGTCGGGACACTTGAAGAATTTCATCTAAGTCAAATGCCCAGGTCTGAAAACAACCAGGCGGATGCTTTGTCAAAGTTGGCATCCTCCGTCTCCTATGATACGCCTCGGTCAGTCTTCTGGGAAGTTATGGAAAAACGGAGTAAATCTGACGATGAGCCCGTTGGAGTGCTTGACCGAATCTCTACCTGGATGGATGGCATCCGGGCATACCTTATAGACGGCACGCTTCCTGATTCACCCCATAAGGTGGCCGTATTAAAGAAGCGTGCTGAAAACTTCGAGATGAAAGACGAAGAGCTTTTCAAGGCGGGTTTCCTAAAACCTTTGTTGAAGTGCGTTACCCCAGAAAAGGGGAAAGAAGTACTCGAAGAGTTGCACTCGGGATATTACGCCTCTCACAAGGCGGCAGATCCCTGGCTGTTAGGACCAGGCGACAAGGTTACTTTTGGCCCACTCTTGAGGCAGACGCCATGGAGATGGTCAGAAAATGTGATAAGTGCCAAAGGTTTGGCAAGCTCATCCATTAGCCCGCTCCCAGTTGCTAAATGGGGCATGGACATTCTAGGTCCTTATACGCTTGCGCCAGGCGGAAAGCCTATATTCTGGTAGCTGTGGATTATTTCACCAAGTAGGTTGAGGCAGAAGTGGTGAAAGACATCAAGACAAAGGATGTCATCTCTTTCATTTGGAAGAACATCATCACTCGGTATGGGGTACCTATGTTTATGGTGTTTGATAATGGCCCTCAGTTTGAGACGCCTTAGTTCAAGACTTGGTTGGGAGACCAAGAGATCTCACATTGTTTTGCATAAATCGGCCGACCCCAAGCAAACGGCCAGGATGAAGCCTTCAACAAACTCATCTCAGACGGCATCAAAAAGAAAATTGAAAGAGCCGGTGGTTTATGGGCTGAAGAGTTAATTCATGTCCTATGGGCCATCCGGACAACTGAAAAAGGGGCAACCGGTGAAACCCCATTTCTCATGGTTTACGGTGCTGAAGCCGTCTTGCCCATCGAGCATTATGAGCCGACTCTACGAATCATGCTATATGATGAAGAAGCAAACTGGGAGGCCATGCGGCTAGCATTGGACTCACTCCCGGAGCGCAGGGGCAATGCCGCCTTGTGCCATGATATTTACCGTCTAAGAATGACCCGTGCCTACAACAAAAGAGTGCACAAACGACCCTTGAAAGTTGGGGACTTTGTGTTACGAAAGATGGAGGCAACCGATAGGGCCAATGAGCAGGGAAAGCTAACTCCTAATTGGAAAGGCCCCTACCGGATCTATGAGGAAGTGAGAAACGGCACCTACTGCCTGGAAACTCCAGACGGCAGGCGGCTGCCCAGAACTTGAAATGAGACAACTTGAAAAAGTACTACTTCTGAGATTTGTAAATTTTTGTAAATGAAAAGCCTATCAATGAAAAAAGTTGCCTTTTGTTTTCAAACTTGTTAATTACCTCGTATACATACATGCGTAATGATGAGTTACCGCTTGCGCAATGCACAGACGGACAACTAATGAATTAAACTAAGTTAAAAACTTAGTGGCTAAACTAATGTTCAAACTATGAGGCCAATTGCCGGATGCTATCTTATTTTATAAATTCGTTTGATCCAACATGAGTAAGGCGTCCGGCAACGCCCATTCAAGTGGAATCGTCGCAGAGAGTATCTCCCAATAGGGTAACCAAGTGCTCTACGTATCCATGCAGACGGCAAAGATTGAACGACCTAATTGGTCAACTCATAGCTGTCTGACCAAAATAGTCTAAAGAATGATTAAGCTTAAAAGCCGGATGTCCAATGACATCAGCCAGTTGATAACTGAAGTTCTAATTTAGATTTTTCAACGAAATTGTACTAGTCCACCCAATGGGGCAAACGGATAAAGTGCAATGGATTGCAGGTACCCCAAGCTGTCTGGGGGCCATTTGTCAGGCGGACCATTTGTCTCCTGCCTTCTCAAGTGCCTGGCGGCAATTGGCCCCTTGCCTTGTCAAAAGACAGTTTAACTGGATTACGAATAACCCAGACGGAGGTGAAGGGCTATGGTACAGCTAACTCTCCCGTTGGGTAAACGGCTACAAACTGGTTTTGTGGACGGCTGTGTACTTGGTTTGGGGCAATCACCACTCTGATTGATTGTCATAAGAACATCTCATACTCCTTAAAGCATCAAAAGTTCCCAAGTCAATCAATCAAATAAGTATTGAAACCAACCACACAGCCGCCAGGGGCAAGAGTAGCCGGTATACTGACTGTCGCATGCTTGAAAAAAGATAGGCAAAAATTGCAAAATTTAAGTGCAAAAATTGAAACAAATTCATCAAACCGACTCAGTTGCCAAATTTCATTCAAAACCGGTCAAGGCCGGGTAATATTGTTAACCGGATAGACATCCGGAAGAAAAGAAATAAAAATTGTTACCCGACTCCTTAGTCGGTAAAAAACAAACATACTCGGCTCACAGGCCGGAGAGAATAAGATGGCATATTGCCGCAGAAAATACAAGGGAGTCTGCTCCGGCTGGTCCTGGCCGGCTGAGAGGTTCGCTTCGTTTTGCCCAGCTGGGACTTGCTCACCCTGGACTTGATCAGTCTGGACTTGATCAGCCTGATCCGCAGCCGACTCCTCCTCATCATATGAAACCTCAAAGCCTTGCTCTAAGGCCCATGCCTTAAAAGGAGGCGGAGCCTGCTCATTCAACACTTGAGCATCACACACCGCAGTGGCGTAATCATATCTCAGCTTGAAGACCTCAAACTTAATGGTTGGGTGGAGCAGTCTCCAGGCAATCCTCATACGGGCTTCAGTGTCCCGCTCATTCTCAGCAACCAACCGACTTTGGTCCTTGGCAATCTCTTCTTGGTGCTGGTTCCTCAGCTAAATCCCAGCCGGCTGACATCTTCCCTTAACTTGGTAATTTCCTGATGAGCCCCCTCCAATGCCTTGAGGTTTGATTGGGAATTTTTAAGCTCCAGCTCAAGCTTGGATACCCGGTTGTTGGCGGCGTCATTAGTAGACGTCAAGTTTTTAATCATCTCCTCCTGTTGCAACTCTACTGCTTTAATTTCAACGTCACACATTATTTTACTATATTCAGCAGAGTTGAGAGCTTGGGTGGCCCTCTGTTTAGCATCATTTACCTCTTCCTGCTTCCGCCTGAAGGGGACCCTCAGCCCGTCTACCCTCAGCATTGTCTGAAAAGGGGTCAAACGGTTAGCAAAACACTTGAAAATATTAAAGGAAAAAGAAGGAAGTACTAAGTAAATACTAAGTTACCTCAGCCAACAGGCCCTGGATTATGTCGAAATCCACCGCCTGCACATCAGTCACATAATTCTTCGCTGACCTCAGAGACCTGACCATCCTCTTGGCAAACGCTTGGACGTCAGGCGGCCATGAGGGAGCATCTGCACCAAAAGAAATACTTGGTGAGAAAGCAGCACAGGCGGTACCCGACTCATGCCGACTGCTCATCGAACCTCCAGACGGGCTGACCCGAGTCTTGACTCGCATAAAGTCAAGCGGCCAAGGGAGTTCGATTCGTGTCTTACCTTGAGTGTGAAGCTGGGAGGACTCTACCCCTTCAGCCATTGTAGTGCCGCTGCAACATTGAGTGGCTCGCCACTCTTCGATGCCGTAGAGGCATCCGGCTGTTTCCCAGCAGCTTGCTCAGAGCTTTCGCTCAGAGCTTTTAACATAGCCGGGCCTTTGCCCCCGGTTGTGGGTCGATCTGGGTTGGCTGAAAAGGTGGAGTGAGGAGGATTCTTCTTTGCCGTCTTAGCCAGAGTTTTGTTTAGCTCATCCCCCGGCCGCTTGAACAGCTTTGTAATGGAGCGGGTAATTGATTTGTTCCCACTCTGTAAGTGAAAAGCAAGAGTTACAGCCGGCAAATTCCCAAATTAAGAGAAAGGGGTACAACCGGTAAATAAATAAGTTAATGCAAAAAAGCTAGAAAGCATGGCAGGTGGTCTTACCCCATTCTTCTTAGCCTCCTTGGCCTCCAAGGCGGCTCTCTTCTCTAGTAGCTGCTCTTTCCTCAGCTGAGCAGCCGACTTTGCAAGCGTTTTGTTTGGGTCAACCATGTTCCGTGCGTCTTCTGCAAAAAAAGAAAGGAAACAGTTGGATAAATAGATCAATAAAACAGTAAAGACATTAATATAGACGACAAATCTACCCTGTGGGAACATGGTGCTAAGCCCCCAGGTGGAAAGAAAGGCCTCACCCTTCAAAAAATCTGGATGGGGTATCCATTTCTTTGGAACAATTATATGGGTTCCATCCTCTAGGGGCTCAGTCGTAGTCTCAAAGAACTCGGGCTCCATTATTTATTCGTAAGCCCTAGACGGAATGTGGGGGAGGGCGCATTTCTTCCCAAGTAAAGCCGGATCCTTATTGTACCGGCGTAGGAACCGGTTGTTTCCTAATTTGGGCGAGGAGATCATGTAAAAGTTCTCCTTCCAGCCGGTCAACTTGGACGGTTTGTCCAAGGATATCAGGTATTGTGGATGGGTGGTTAGTGTGTACCATGCCTCATACCCACCTGGTGCCCGGCTCATGTAGTGCATATGAGCAAAGGCTGCAAAACTTGGCTCTATATCTTGAAATTTGCAGGCGGCGATGTAACTAAGTATATTAATCCATGAATTTGGGGTAATTTGCCAGACTCCTAAATCATACCCCTTTAAAATTTTCTTAATACCCCTGTGGAGGGGAAAACGAAGGCCGGCTCTAATCACGGCTTCATAACAGCCAAAGCAGTTGTCGGCGTTTTCAATGTTATCTTCCCAGGCAATCGTCGCCTCAGTAGGCGGAACTTCTATTCTCCATCCTTTCCCAACCGGATGAGCATCCGCAAATGCTCGAAAGCTACCCCTCATGGTAGCAAGATCTCTAGGAAGCATCCTAGTCTCTAAGGGATTTGGCAGGACTGGCCCTCTAACCGGCTACTGGTAGTCAGCCGCAATATCTCTTGATCAGAGCCCGATGCTTCTGATTCGGATCGTTCAGTGGCTTCCTCTCCGCCAAACTCCTCTTCATCAGAGCCTTGGGAAGAGCCAAACTCCTGCATAGACACAGACACGGAGGGATTCGGGGATGAGCAAAGCAGGTCCGAATGTCCAGAAAAGGCACCCCCGATTCTAGATTCAACTATACTAGGAGACCGGCTGAAAGACATAGGAGGTGTCGTGTGCGTCGATAGAGAGTCCATTTTTATTTTGGAAGTCTAAGTACACAAACGGGAAATTATAAAGGCTTGAAGAGAGTAGAGGCGGTTACCTTTAGCTTAACTCTGGAAAATCTGAAAACTGCTACTAACAGTGACCGAATGTGTTCCTCAAAAACGCAGACGGAAACTTGAAACTCGCTATAGGTGGGGGCAGAGTCTCTCTCTCTAGAATTCTCTCTCTCTCTCTAAGAAGTAAAAGTGATTTGAGTAAAGTGAGGGGAAAAGAGGGGGGTAAAATCCTATTTATAGAGGGGTAAAATAGGGGCATCCCTGTCACACCTCAAAAGGTGAACAATCTTTTTACTGTTCACCACTCCCGGAATGCAGCGTGTCACAGGCACCACGTGGCGCTACCTTTGAGGGGCAAATGTTTTGGGTAAAAATACCCTATCTATGTGGACCAATCAGAGAAGGCCACATGTCAAGTCTGAACAGGTCCACTTGGGCCAATTACCAGCTGACACGTGTCAGCCTCAAATACCTTCTGGAACTGCGGCCTTCAAGGCCCAATTCCCTAGAACGCCGTAAAACGGCGCATCCCACCAAATCTAGGTCAGAATGACCTAAGAGAGGGCACCTTTCCCAATGACCCTATAAATAAGGAGATATCTCCCCATTTTTTGGGGGACATTCAATCATTTATTACACCTACCCTACATTCTCTCACATTAGAGAAAACATCTAATCTTGGAATCCGAGAGGATCCCACTTTACTTTCCGCACCTTTTGCCTTCTCCAAATACGTTCTAACTTGATCGTCGGAGGCGGAGCTCTAACCAACCGGAGTCTCCGTTGTTTTGCAAGTACAGGTGTAGTCGGACCACTCTTCGAGCTGTAACTCTCTCGAGGGACAAAAACACCCAAAACAGACGCCATACGGGCAATATGTCCCACCATTCATGCAGCGGTCCTCTTCGGAGGACAGACGACACACAATGTCCAGCCCCTAGACTGGAAGCTCCGTCTGTTCATACTTGGTGAACAAACCTCTGCGTTCACCAAGGAAATAACTGATGCGGCACAACCGGCCAAGGTTAAGAATGTTTTGGTTGGTGCCTACGATGGTACCATAGGGATCACCTCATGGTGTACACCAACCTTATGCACATGCAGGGGTTGGAGGATGTTATGTGGTGCCGATGCTTCCCGGCTACCGTAAAGGGCATAGTCCAACAATGGTTTGGTAACCTACCAGCCAGATGCATTGATAGCTTCAGGAGGCTTGCCTTCCTATTTGCCTCCAACTTCTCGATGAACACCCCTTCCAAGAAAACTAGTCTCAACTTGAGCACCATACGGCAGGGATAGAGAGAAGGACTTCGCTCCTACGTCAGACGGTTCAATCTGGTGAGAATCCAGATACAAGGGCTGTTTGACGAGGTAGCTTATACAGACTTTTCAAGAGTCTGAAGGATGGGTCAACCTTTAAGTTTGACCTCGTTCGGAAGAGGGTCTTCACCCTCCAAGAGGCGTTGATAGAGGCGGAGAGCTTTATCTAAGCAACCGACCTCTGCTCGTCCAGCCATTAGTCAAACTCCAAAAAGTCTAACAAACAAAAAGAGAGTCGGTATGCTCAGTCGGCTCAGGAAGCTGAAGAGAGCAAAAAGAGAAGAAGTCTGAACGGTTGATGAATCTGATCAGCCTTCCAAAAAAAAAGAAAGAATTCAAGCCGTACGTCTCTCGGTACGAATTCAATAAAGACTGCCACTCCATCTTCATGGAGATAAAGGACCGGCTGACCATTGAGAAGCCGAATCCAATGAAGAGTTTTGTCCAGTCACGGAACAAGAATAAATATTGTCACTTTCATGAGGAAGTCAGCCATTACACCAACGATTGCTATAGTCTCAAGCGGACGTTGGACCGTTTGGCTGAGAAGGGGGTGTTGAAATCTTATGTCTTGAAGTCCAAAGCGACTGTCAAAACGAATCCGGAACAGTCGTCCAAGATTGCCCAACCTACTAGTAGTTCGGACACCGACAAGGACCCGATCTACACCATAGCAGGCGGATTCGCCAGTGGTGGCCCGACCATTCGGGGCACCAAGGATCATCTGAAGAAGATGATCCACTCTATCGATGATGGCCAGGCGTCTGCTAGTGGTACTTTCCCAAACATCCTCATCACTGAGAAGGATCTTGGCAAAGTGCGTCGGCCGCATGACGACCCGGTTGTCATTGAATGTAAGGTCGCCAACCAACTGGTTGGTCGGATCCTTATAGAAACGGGTAGCTCCTGTGACCTCATTAGCTACAAGTGTCTGTCCAAGCTGAAGTATAAGCTGGACAACATGCGTGACGTCTCCCATCCTCTTATAGGTTTCGGGGGAAGGGTCATGCACCCAGTCGGACAAATTGATCTACCCATGCGACTGGGGGAGCTAGGACAAATTGGTGGTTGAAGAGCTCACCGCCTATAACATTATTCTGGGCCGACCCACTCTGAATGAGTGCAAGGCCGTCATCATCCTAGCTTTCATGTTGTTAAAATATGAAAAGGATGATGGCTATGTTGGGTCCCTGAACGGGGATCAGAAGACAGCAAGGGAGTGTTACCTCTCAGACGTCAAACCAACAGCTGCTGCCGTTGGTCATGTGAAGGAGCCAATAGACCTTGACGATGTCAAGGACTCTGACTCAGCCCCACCAGCAGCCAGAAAGAAAAGAAAAGTTGATTCAACTGGTGGAGGTGAAGAATGAGAAGAAATATCAATCACTGACCGGGGAATGGTCAGATGAACTCCGTCCCCAGCCGGCTGGCGATCACACTGATATTCCTCTAGATGAAAGCCGTCCAGAGCGAACTGTTAATGTGGGGACGATTGTCTTTGAAAGGTTGGGTGCAGACTTGCACCTTCTGTTGAAGATATTCAAAGAAATCTTTGCCTTTGAAGTAGAAGAGATGCCAGGCATCAGCCCGTATCTCACTATCCACAAACTCGCCATGGATCCTAAAAAGAAGCCCATCCGGCAAAAGAAAAGAAATCACGGCGAGGAGAGAAGTCAGGCTGCAGCTGCCGAGGTCAAAAAGCTATTAGACGCTGGGTTCATTCGGCCATGTAACCTCCCTGACCGGGTTGTAAATGTCGTACTTGTGAAGAAGCCGAATGGTACCTGGCGCATATGTGTAGATTACATTGACTTGAATAAGGCATGTCAAAAGGACAGTTACCCCCTTCCAAAGATCGACAGCTTGGTCGACTCTACAGCCGGGCATGCCTTGATGAGTTTTATGGAGCCTACTCAGGCTTTCACCAGATCCCTGTGGAAAAAAGATCAAGAGAAGACGGTTTTCGTCACTGATCAGGGGTTATTCTGCTTTACTGTGATGCCGTTTTGCTTGAAGAATGCGCCTGCTACTTTCCAACGAATGATTAATACTGTCTTCATTAATCAGATTGGGAGGAATGTAGAGGCGTACATTGATGGCATGATAGTCAAATCCAAGTAACAGACGAATCATCTTGCTGACCTCCGAGAAACCTTTACCACGCTTAGGCGGCACAAGGTCATGCTCAATCCCAAGAAGTGTGTCTTTGGTGTTGAGTGTAGGAACTTTCTTGGATTCGTGATTGATCAAAGGGGGATAGAGGCTAACCCCGAAAAGATACAGGCGGTGATTGACATGAAGTCACCCCGTACTGTCAAGGAAGTTCAGAAGCTCACCGGTTGACTGGCGGTGTTGGGAAGATTTCTTAGTTGGTCAGGTGACAAGTGCCTCTATTTTTTCCAGGCGATCAGGAAGAAGACAAGGTTTGAATGGGGGACAATGTTGAGGCGGTCTTTCAAAAATTGAAAGAACATTTACACTCTTTGCCAAGGCTTGTTAGCCCCCTGCCCAAAGAGACGCTTTACATGTACTTAGCTGTCTCAAATCATGCCCTTAGTGCCGTTCTCTTTGCTGAGAGAGACGACATTTAGCTCCCTGTCTATTTCATTAGCCATGTATTTAGAAATGCTGAACTACGGTACCTCATGGTTGAAAATTTTGGCCTTTCTCTTTACATGGCTGTCAAGAAGTTAAAACCTTACTTCCTGGCACATCTGGTTGTGATCTACACAGACCAACCTCTTAAGCGGCCAATTACAACCTTGGAGTCATCCGGTAGGATGCTCAAATGGGCTATTGAAATGCAAAGCCTTGAAATCACTTTCGAACCAAGAAAGGCAGTGAAGGGTCAGGCGTTTGCCGATTTCATTGTCGAAATGACAAGGCCGGTTGCTCCGGACAATCCTGACCAGCTTTAGAAAGTGTATGTAGACGAGAGCTCTACCATGAACGGTTGTGGTGCAGGCGTAATCTGTCAGTCTTCTGAGGGGGACAAGTATGAGTACGCACTACGGTTCAAGTTTCAGGCCTCAAACAACGAGACAGAATATGAAGCCCTGCTAGCCGGTATCCGCATGTGTAAGGTGGCAGGGGTAACAAAAATTGACACCTGCTCTGATACACAGTTGGTCGTAAGCCAATACCATGGTGACTATGAAGCCACCCATCCGGCAATGATCAAATACCTTCAGGCGGTCAAAGCTGAAGCTGGGACACTTGAAGAATTCCATCTGAGTCAAGTGCCCAGGTCTAAAAATAATCAGGTGGATGCACTGTCAAAGTTGGCATCCTCCGCCTCATGTGATACGCCTCTGTCAGTCTTCTGGGAAGTTATGAAAAAACGAAGTATAACTGAAGAAGAGCCCATTAAAGTTCTAGACCAAAGCTCTACCTGGATGGATGGCATCCGGGCATATCTTCAAGACGGCACGCTGCCTGACTCACCACAAGAAGCGGTTGTCCTGAAGAAGCGAGCTGCAAACTTCGAGATAAGGAACGGAGAACTCTTTAAGGCGGGTTTCTTAAAGCCGTTGTTGAAGTGTGTTACCCCAGAAAAGGGGTAAGAAGTTCTCGAAGAACTGCATGTGGGATACTGTGCCTCTCACATAGGCGGCAAATCCCTTGGCTGTCAGGACCAGACGACAGGGTTATTTTTGGCCCACTCTTGAGTCAGATGCCATGGAGATGGTAAAAAAAATGTGACAAGTGCCAAAGATTTGGCAAGCTCATCCATTGGCCGGCAACTGATTTGACATCAATCCACAACCCAGTCCCGTTTGCTAAATGGGGCATAGACATTCTGGGTCCTTATACGCCTGCACCAGGTGAAAAGCGATATATCCTGGTGGCTGTGGATTACTTCACCAAGTGGGTGGAGGCAGAGGCGGTTAAGAGCATCAAGACAAAGGATGCCATCTCTTTCATTTGGAAGAACATCATTACCCGATTTGGGGTACCTATGCCCATGGTGTTTGATAATGGCCCTCGGTTTAAGGGATGAAGCCTTCGACAAACTCATCTCAGATGGCATCAAAAAGAAAATTGAAAGAGCCGGTGGTTTATGGGATGAAGAATTAATTCACATCCTATGGGCCATGCAGACAACTGAAAAAGGGGCAATCGGTGGAACCCCATTTCTCATGGTATATGGTGCTGAAGCCGTCTTGCCCATCGAACATTATGAGCCCACTCTACGAGTCATGCTGTATGATAAAGAGGCAAACTGGAAGGCCATGCGGCTAACATTAGACTCACTCCTGGAACGCAGGAGCAATCCCGCCTTGCGTCATGAGATTTACCGTCTGAGAATGATTCGTGCCTATAACAAAAGAATATACAAACGACCCTTGAAAGTTGGGGACTTTGTGTTACGGAAAATGGAGGCAACCGGTAGGGCCAATGAGTATGGAAAGCTAACTCCTAATTGGGAAGGCCCCTACTGGATCTATGAAGAAGTAAGAGACGGCACCTACTGCCTGGAAACTCCAGACGGCAGGCGGCTGCCTAGAACTTGGAATGTAGACAACTTAAAAAAGTACTACTTCTGAAACTTGTAAATTTTTGTAAATGAAAAACCTATCAATGAAAAAGTTGCTTTTTGTTTCCAATTGCTTTATATATACATCCGCAACAATCTACTACCGATTGTGGAAATCACAGATGGTCTATTGAATAAATAAGCTAGGATAAATACCTAGTGGCTAACCTGAAACTGAGGCCAATGGCCGGATGCAAATTTATTTTATAAGTTCGTCTGCTCCAATATGAGTATGGCGTCCGGCGACGCCCCTCTGGGTGTTATCGTCGCAGAGGGCATTCTATCGTTTGCTCTACCAGCATATGCAGACGGCAAAGATTGAACGACCTAATTGGTTAACTCATAGTTGTCTGACCAAAATAGTCTAAAAGAATGATTAAGCTTAAAACCGGATGTCAAGTGACATCAGCCGGTTAATTACTGAATTTCTCTGTTAGACTATTCAACGAAGTTGTACACGTCACCCCAATGGGGCAGACGAACCAGGTGCAATGGATTACAGGCACCCCTGACGGCCTTTAAGCCGTCTGAGGACCATCAAGCAGGCGAACAATATGTTCCCTATTCTATTAACTGCCAGGCGAAAAGTTCCCATCTGGCTCACAAATAAATGATGCGAATGCAACAAAAGGGGAAAATAAGGCTTTGATCCAGCCTACTTCATGGTTCGGTAAAACGGTTAATTATTGATTCTGTGGACGGCTGTGTATTTGGTTTGGGGCAATCACTACTGTGATTGATTGACTTAGGAACATTCTTTGAACGGAGGCGGTGCTTGCTCCTTCAAAACCTCAACATCATACACCGCTATGGCGTATTCATACCTCAGCCGGAGATATTCAAAGTCAGACCCTGGGTGAGCAAGATCCCAAGCCAGCCTCAGGCGGGTCTCAGTGTCTTTCTCATTCTCAACGAACAGCCGGTTTTTCTCTTTTGACAGCTCCTCTTGATGATTGTTCCTCATTTCAACCATCTCCACTTTGAGCCGACTGTTCTCTTCCTTTAGCTGGAGGTTCTCCTTGTCCGCTGCATTACCGGTTGCAGCTTCGAGTGACTCGCCACTCTTCGACGCCGTAGAGGCGTCCGACAATTTCGCAGACAGCCTGAGCTTTTGCTCTAGGCCTTAAGTACAGCCGGGCCCTTTCCACCGGTTGTGGGGTGTGTAAGGTTCGGCTGAGCAGAAGAAGTTGGTCGGGGTGGGTTTTGTCTCACCTTAGCCGGGGTGTTCTTTAACTCGTCCCCAGGCCGCTTGAACATCTTGTTGATGGATCGGGGGATGGGCTTGCTGCCACTCTGTAAAACCAAGCAAAGGGGTTACAGACGGCATATGAAAATAATATATGACAATTACAAGAAAGCATGGCAGGCGGGCCTTACCCCGTCTTGCTTGGCGTCCAAAGTCACGTTTCTCCTTTCCAACTGCTCCTTCCTCAGTTGAGCAGCCGGCTTGGCAGGTGTCTTTTTAGCATCCACCATTTCCAAAGCTTCTTCTGCAGACAAAAACCGGCTGGTTAGTTACTTTACAACAAGTTAGTTAAAAACAAACATTAAGAAAAATAGCAGTCGGAACAAATTACATACGTCTCTTAAATATGGTGCTAAGACCACAGGCGGGGAGAAACGCCTCATCTTTCAAAAAATCCGGATGAGATACCCAATTTTTGAGTACAATTATGTGAGTCCCATCATCCAAAGGTTCGGTGGTATTCTTAAAAAACCCCGACTCTATTATTTGCTCCCAAGCCCTGGAAGGAATGCGAGGAAGGGCACACTTTTTACCCAGCAAAGCCGGGTCCTTATTGTACCGGCGAAGTAACCGGTTGTGGCCCAAAGTGGGCGAGGAGATCAAGTAGAACTTCTCCTTCCAGCCGGTCCACTTCGAAGGCTTGTCCAATGTCATCATATATTGCGGATGTGTTGTCAAAGTGTACCATGCCCTAAATCCGCCTGGAGCCCAGCTCATGTAATGCATGTTAGCAAAGGCCTCAAAGCTAGGCTCAAGGTTTTGGAACTCATAGGTGGCTATATAACTTAAGATATTAATCCACGAATTAGGGGTGAATTGCCAGACGCCTAACTCATACCCCTTCAAAATTCTTTTTATTCCCCTGTGAAGAGGGAAGCGGAGGCCGGCTCTAATCACAGCCTCGTAGCAGCCGAAATAGTTATCGGCGTTCGCAATATCATCTTCCCAGTCCACCGTTGCCTCCGCAGGCGGTACCACTATGTCCAAGCCGTCCCCTATTGGGTGTTTATCTTTAAAACTTTGAAGTTACCCTCCAAGGTAGCAATGTCCTTAAGGGACATGCCCGCCTGTGTAGGGTTTGTCACAGATGGCCCCCTGACCGCTGACCGGCTGCTGATAATCAACAGCAACATCTTCTTGGTCAGAGCTGGAAGCCTCTGAGCCGGATCTATCGGCGACCTCTTCGCCGCCTGACTCTTCGTTTGAATTATGGACGCAGGCGGACTCTTTGCCGCCTGACTCCCTCAAGATCCCATCATTAGGAGTGTTCGGGGTGCCACCCGGGGAAGAACCTACTTGCTCATCTGACCCCTCATACTCCCCATCCAGGGTAACTTCGTCGGCGGGCACTTCCAGAGCACGCCGTCTCCTTAGCTTGGTAGCCGTTTGCTTTGTTCTAGCCATTGTGTCCTGCATAGACACAGAGACGGAGGGATTCGGGGATGAGCAAAGTCGGTCCAAATGTCCAGAAAAGGCACCCTCGGTTCTAGACTCAGCCGTACCAGGAGACGGGCTGAATGACCTAGGCAGTGCCGTGTGTGTCGATGGAGAGTCCATTTTATTTGAAAATGTATGCATACAAACGGAAAAACGTAAAAAGCTAGAAGAGAGGAGAGGTGGTTACCTTTTACTTAAGCTCTGAAACTCTGAAAACAGCCTCAGACGGTGACCGATTGTATGCACTGAAAAAGCAGGCGGAAGCTTGAAAAATCACTGCAGGTGGAATCAGAGCCTCTCTCTATAGAAAAGTTCTCTCTTCCTCTCTCTAGACTTAAAAAAAGGGTCAAAGATGGGGGTGAAGGAGGGGGGTAAAAACCCTATTTATAGAAGGGTGAAAACGGGGGTATCCCCGTCACACCTCAGAAGGTGAACAGTCTTTTTACTGTTCACCACCCGCAGGGAGACGCGTGTTACAAGCGCCCCGTGGCCTGCCTCGTCACCCCTGTGAAGGGCAAATGTTTAGGGTAAAAATACCCTAGACACGTGGTTTAATCAGAGAGGGACACCTGTCAAGCCTGGACAGATCCAACATGGACCACTCACCAGTTGACACGTGTCAGCCTCAGATATCAGCTAGAATTACGGCCTTCAAGGCCCAATTCCTGAGAAAGCCGCAAAACGGCGCAACCCATTAGGTCAGAATGACTTAATAAGCACGTATTCCCATGATCCTATAAATAGGGAGATTTCTCCCATTTTGGGGACACGTTCATTTATTACATTACCCTACATTCTCTCTTATCAGAGAAAACACATGATCTCGGAATTCGAGAAGATCTCACTTTACTTTTCCGCACTCTTACATTCTCCGAACCCTTTCTAACTTGATTGTCGGAGGCGGAGTTCCAACCACCCGGAGTCTCCGTTGTTTTGTAGGTACAGGCCGCACCGGACCAGCCTTCGAGCTGTAACTCTCCCGAGGGACTAAAAACACCCAAACCACCATGTATATGGTATAACTGTTTGTACAGTAGAAATTCTATTGTCGTTTGCCCGTGGGAATGTTCATAATTGTTATGAACCATAATGTTTTGTTAATTTCTTAGTAAGAGTTTCAGTCATTTGCAACTTAATTTGAAAATAAGAGAGATTAAAAAAAAGAAAAATTTGGTAGGATATTAGAAAATTTGAATGACTATACAGAATAATCACTTTTGGCCCATGTAGCTAACCCCATTTATGAGATTAAGACTTTGCTTGGTTGATTAATTGACTTTTATAACTCCGCCCCAGTCCCAAACTAGGATAAAGGATGAGGGTTACGGTAGGCCAGCCAGTGTAAAACTTTGTCACATCGCTTAACATGAGTCACAATGATTGAGAGTAGTACTAGCATGAGTGACCTCCTAAGAAGTACTCTTGTTAGTTCAAGTAGCCGACTCCACTTATGGAATTGAGGTATTCAAGCGGAAGAAGAAGAAGGAGGTTGACTTTGATCTGAATTTCTCTATAAGATGAGATTATGGAAAATGCTTGTTGATTTTTTTTTCTTAGTGGCTCAGTCAAAAGTTTGTGATGGTGGAATATGTTTTGGGTCCTAGAAACTATGAACTTGTTAGCTTCTTTTGAAATTAGTGGGCAAATGCATTTTTGGTTCCTTAAATCTTTGTTGTGTGTATTTAGTGAGATAAAGGTAGGACAAAAATAATTACTCCGTATAATATAAAGATTCTTTAATGTCTAAATAAAATAACTAATGTCAAGACTCTGAAGAAAAAGTATTATGGGGATAACTTGCTTTTTGAATGGTTTTTCACTATGATGTTCTACAGAATTGAAAAAAAGAGAAGGATCATTTGAGAGCTGGAAGCACTTGTAAACAAAATTGTGGTCTGCTGGTCCAACGTGGGCTAACGGAACTGATCATATAGTAACTGTTTGCTGAACTTTGCAGGTGGAACTCTGTGGCCACGCAACCTTAGCAGCCGCGCACTTTTGTTTGACATCCGGTTTGGTAAAGGAGAATACAGTAGAATTTTCAACACTGTCTGCTGGAATCTTGACAGCCCAGAAAGTTATTGAACCAAAAGAGTCTGCCTCACTTATGTCTGATAAAGGTGAAGTGGAACAACCATTCTTGATTGAATTAAATTTCCCCGCTATTGCAACATCTGAATGCAATTTGAATGAGACCTCGTCTATATCAAAAGTATTAAGCCCTGCTTCTGTGATTGACATGAAGAAGACTGCTTCAGATGATCTCTTTGTATGTCAAAATTTCAAATTCTGTTCATATTCCAATATAATTATAATAAAGGGGCTGGGTAGTCTTATTTTTATCAGTACGTCAAAACATTGCATACCCTGCTCGTTAAGGTGGCTGCAGTGATACTTTTGCAATGTTTGGATTTTTCTTATTGGAAAGGAAAATGATTAATTTCTTAGTGTTTCTTAGGTCGTCTTGCCATCTGCAAAAGCTGTTACAGATACACAAGTTGACTTTGAGGAAATCAAAAAATTCCCTGGTCGGGGTTTGATCATATGTGCAGCTGCGCCATCTGAATCTGGGTTTGATTTTGTTAGTCGATTCTTCTGCCCAAAGTATGGCATCGATGAGGTATTATGCTTTCAAGTTTGTGTATTTTCTTTCAGAAAGAGTTCATGTTTCTGAATTTTTTAATGTGTTGTGTTAGCTTATGTGTTCGATTTTTTCAATATCAGTTGCTTTGTATATCCTGTATCTTCTGTAATTTTGGGGCTGGAGTCCTTCATGATATAATTTTCTGTAGAATTGTACAGAATAAGTGGTATCCGTAGTTCATCAAGAAAAATGTAATCTAAGAATAATTACTGAAACTAACAGAATTCACTTGTAATCCAGGATCCAGTTTGTGGTAATGCACATTGTGCTTTAGCATACTATTGGTCCAAGAAGACGGGGAAGTCTGATTTTACTGCATACGCGGTATACATCCTACAATCCTAGCTCTACCACACCACTATCCCCACCTTTTTTTTTTTTTTTTTTTTTTTTTTAATTTTTTTTATCCCCACCCCTTAACTGTGATCGCCATATTCTTCATCTTACTATCTGCATCTGTCTTACTATCTATAACAGGCATCATCTCGGAGCAGGGTTGTGAAGCTGCACATAGATGAGCAGAAGAATAGAGTTAAACTCAGGGGAAACGCTGTTACTGTGATGGAAGGCTCTGTTGTAGTGTAAACTTGAAGGTGTCTGTCAGTTGAACCGGATTATGAATGAATAAGCTATTTGATGGCATTTGGAAATGTTTTATTTTTTAAAGCAATAAGATTCAAGGGCCACTATTGATAACTACAATGGACTAATTTTGATTGCACAACTTTACACCAAAAGGATACACATACCTTTTTAATCATACAACAGCATACATACATACATTATTCTTGCACACATGCCCTCAGCCCCTCATTGTTCAGTTACCCACTTTTCGTTAGTCATACTTCTCAAAGTAATCGATAATATAAAGAATAACCTGATAATGACTAGAATTCAAAATGATCTAGACTACCTCATCCTTAAACATAAATGAAAGTATATACGAAAGTTAAAGTGACTCAATTTGAATTTAACTCGATAGTGAAAATGATCGGATTTTAAATGTAACTTAAACCGTAATGATTCATGGGAATAAGATCCATTACTAAACAAGATTAGACCTTTGAATTTAACCAATATGATAATACGAAGTCTGATTCAAGCTAAAATTGACTCAATATCAAACATGACTAACCCAACAATTTCTCCATTTTAATCGATTGTTTTCTCTTTTCTCTTCTACTATTTGAAATTGTTGGTAAGATTAAAACAGTTTCTCAAGACTTTTGTTTTTAAAAACAGTTTCTCAAGAGTAATAAATTTGATTTTGTATTGTTTTCTCAACTAACTATTCAGGTGTTGAACGAGATAAAAAGAAGCCAAAATTCATTCGATTGTTATTGTAGACTTTTCATCAGTCTTTACTCTTTAGTGAGCATATTTGTTTATATACACTGAATTTTTCTTCAATCTTTAAATTCCTGATCTCACTTCCAAAATGGGGAGAACCAAAAAGCCAGTCAAATATGCTGTGGTAAGCAAAATGAAGCAGACTGTTGTACATTCTTGCTTTTTTGATGTGATTATCAACTGAATTTTGATGTTGAATTGGGTTTTTCAGATTGATGCATTTACTGAATCAGAGTTCAAGGGTAATCCTGCTGCTGTTTGTTTACTAGAAGAGGAAAGAGAAAGTGAGTGGCTTCAATCAATTGCTGCCGAGTTCAACATTTCTGAAACTAGTTATCTTATTCGTCTTCCTGTTACTGATTCCCCACATCCCAGATTTCATCTCCGTTGATTTACTCCAAATACTGAGGTTTGACTTTTTGTCTTTCTCGCATCATTTTCTGTATACAAATTGATAGTTTCTCCGTTTTATTTGTTGCAACACCTTGACTAGTATACATACTAGTATACAAATATCAAATTTGACCAAAAACTCATAAATACATACAAGTAATATATATTGTTAGATTTGTCTCAACATATGCTTTTATATACGAAATATCAAATTTTTATAATTTTTGTTAATATATAATTAAATATATTGATGGTCAAAGGAATATATATTATAGACCGTACAAAGTAAAATTGGGACTATCAATTGAAATGGAGGGAGTAATAGTTAAGGAAAAATGGTAGGATATTTGTCTCTATAAGATGAGATTGTGGAAACTGCTTTTTGATTTTTTTTTTTCCTAGTGGCTTAGTCAAAATTTTGTGATGGTGCATATATTTTGTGTCCTTGAAACTATGAACTTGTTATAATTAGCTTCTTTTAATATTAGGGGGCAAATGCATTTTTTGCTCTTTAGATCTGAATTTATTATGTTTTTGTAGTGTTGTAGACACCTGATTGTGTCTCTCCAAAAATCAAATCCAGTGATGAATACCTTTCATGTCATTTGATTATCGAACAAGGTGAAATGTGAAAAGTCTTGTGGTGCGGTCGTTTTTGATAAAATATTTCTTCTTGTTTTTGAAAATATTTCTTTTCTTACTCTATTTTATGGAAGATGTCCAGTCCGATTTAGTTTGGTCCGTGATAAGGGTCCAATAATAGTGTAGTTGGATTGGGCTCGAAAAGAGTTTTCCAACGATATATTATAAGCCCAATTCCGATGAATGATGAGGAAGTTATGGCCAAAATACTAAATTGGGCCCGAAATGAGTTTTATATACGGCCCAATGATCAAGTGGAGCGCCCATTAATTATTATTATTCCTAAAGTCAATAGGATTGATTTTAATCTTCTAGAATAATCTAGAAGGTTCTTTTAAATCTTAGTGGGATTAGGATTAATAATTATATCTTTTAGAAAAAATAAAGAATTATATTTGGAATAAAACAAGTGTTTTAAAAAATTAAATCTAATTTTAAAAGATAAGTACGGACGTTAATTAGTCTAATTTAATTAGATTAAGGACTCCGTACGGTTTTAAGTTAACGCGTTCACCATCGCGATGGACACTGTCGCGCCGCAATGGAAGTAGTTTTACTCCGAATCAAATTCGATCTTTTTCTGATCGTTTCGGGACTATTTTCTTTATAAATAGGGTCGTTATTCCCTGTTTTAATCATCAACAATCATCTTTCTTTATAAAAGGAGGTAGTAGTAGTTACGTAGGGAAGCTTTCATTAGGTAGTTTTTAGTTTTCATTTCTTTTAGTTTAGTTTTCTTTTCTTTTCTACCTTTCATTCAAGATTTATTATTTTGTTTTCCTACTACTTTAATACTATTATTCTCTTTATCTTAATTCTTGCTTTTTACTATGCTTTATTTAATTGATTTGATTAGTTTAGATTTTATTATGTGTGAGTAGTTTTATTTCTAGGGTTATGGGGATCCATAAATAATATGAAGGGATAATTTATTAATGCTGATTGTCAATGCTTGATTAATTTCCTATTGATTGATTTAATGCTATGCAATTAGATTAGGCCTGGTTTAATTTGTATGAGTTATGCAATATTGATTCGAGATTCGAGAGATGAGAATTGATGTTTAGGCTTAGTTTCAATAGGCAGGTTAAGTTATAAATGGTTAAGTCAAGATTCGAGAGATACGATTTAATACTGATAAATTAATACTATGATTATAATACGTAGCGAAAGCCCTTTATGATCTGATTAATTGATGCATTGATGATTGATTATCATGTTTTACCCTGGAATATTATTTATTGGTGATTCTATACCCTAAGCTTTTATTTATTGATTTCTTCCTACTTTTATCTCCCTTAGTTTAATTTGTCATATCTATAAATTAATTACTTAATAATTTAGACTATTATAATAAATTAGGAATAGAAAGACTTGTTTCCCTGTGGATTCGACCCTACTTTCCTATCTATTATTAGTTAGTGGTTTTAGGAATTACTTTTGATTAGGTGATACAACTTTAGCCTGTCAAAATTGGTGCTGTTGCCGGGGAGACGGTTTTATTTTTATTTCTGATTGTTTTTTGTAGTCTAAATTATTTTCTCCCGTCTCAGAGAACGCAAGTTCTTTGAGACAATTTTCTCATATTTGTTTGTTTAGTTCTGTGTTTATGCCTAGGTGTTCTAGATCAGGTTACATTCCATTCGATCCTGAAATCGAACGATCTTTTTATAGACAGAAGAACTTTTATAGGCAGATACGAGACACTTCTGAAGGTAATCCACCTTTGGAACCTCCATTTGATTCTAGCGATTCGGAAGTTTATTCAGACTCTGAATCAGAGATGACGGAGAATCCTCCTCCACAGCCACCTCGCAAGCTCAGCGATTATTCGTAGTCGTCACTGACAGTTTTTTCACATATCACTCCTACTCCGACTCTTGATGGAGTGCAATTCGAGATTAAGCCCCAGTTTATCATGATGATAGAAAGAAAGCAATTCAATGGAGCTAACGGTGAAGATCCTAATCTTCACATTGCAGATTTCTGTCAATATTGCAATACAATTAGGCAAGCTGGGGTCACGCAAGACCAAATCAAAGAGAATCTTTTTCCATTTCTTTACGTGGAAAAGCTAAACTGTGGTTTAATGGTTTGAATAAAACTGCACTTGGTATTACTGACTGGGAAACTCTTGCTTTAAATTTTTATAATAAATATTACCCTGTAGAGAGAACAGCTTTACCAAGGAGTGCAATTCAAAACTTTGCCCAAGAGCCAGATGAAACTCTATATGAGGCTTGGGAAAAGGATCTACAGAGAGAATGCCCCTATCATAAGTTAGCACAATGGCAGTTGATTCAAGCTTTTTACAACGGGCTTGGAAACACATCTAGAACCATTCTAGATTCTGCAGCTAGTGGGAGGTTCATGAATCTTAATGTTGAAAATGCAGGTCAAGTTATCGAAGATATGGCAATTCATAATTCCCAATATGGGAATCCGAGAGGGTTTGCTAACAAAGGAAAACATAATGTTGATTCTGTATCCTTTTTGCAGGCTCAGTTAACATCTATTTGCCAAAAACTAGATAATCTTATTGCTATTCCTAACTCTGTAGCTAATGTTTCTGCTGTTAATAATACTAATGAGGCCTTTTGTGAAAATTGTGGAATTGTAGGACATTGGGAGCAAGATTGTAGGAGTTCCATGGAGCAAGCTAATGCCTTCCAAACCTATAGGCAAAATAACCCATACTCCAACACTTATAATCTTGGCCTCCGGAACCATCCATATCTTTCCTACCGGAGTACCAATGTACAAAATCCTCCACGTCCACAACAAACACAACATCAACCACCACCACAACAAAAATATTACCATCCTAATTCTGGCCAGAAAACCCAATCACAACCCTCCTCATCGTCTGACCCTGCTATGTTAGAAATTAGAGCAATGCTATCAAGCATGCAAAAGCACATGAAGAGTAGGGATGCACAAATTGATTCGATTATAGCTCATAATAAAATTATGGACAATCAAATTGCGCAGATTTCATCTACCCTACAAACCCGTCAGCAGGGAGCTCTACCATCGCAACCGATCCACTCTACGGATCATGCTAATGCAATTACTCTACGGAGTGGTTCACACTATGATGGACCTCCTATGCCCAAGGATGATGAACCTATTGCTAATCTTGATTCCCTTGTACCAATTGCTAATCTTACTAACCCTGCAGGGCTACAAGAGGAAACTAACCCTTCTAATGTTTCTTTGCAGGATAAATCTCAGGACAAGGTTGGAGATGTGCAGAGCCCGGTTATCAAACTTCCATTCCCAAATAGACATTTAAAGGGTAAGTTTGATAAGCAATTTGGTAAGTTTTTGAAGGTTGTGAAAAATTTACAAGTAACAGTTCCTTTCACTAATTTAATCACTCAGGTTCCTGCATATGCTAAATTTATGAAAGATATCTTGACTAGGATAAGAGCCTTTGATGAAGTAGAAACTGTAGCTTTTACAGAGGAATGTAGTGCTTTATTGCAAAATAAATCCCCTCCTAAATTAAAAGATCATGGTAGTTTTTCTATCCCCTGTCATATTGGTAATGTCTTCATAGATAAAGCATTATGTGATTTGGATGCTAGTGTCAGTGTTATGCCATCGTCTGTGTATTCTAAACTTAATATGGGTGATTTGAAAGTTACTAACATTACTTTACAGATGGCAGGCCGTTTTGTTAAATACCCCTTAGGTATTCTAAAGGATGTTCCTGTCAGAGTTGGTAAATTTTTTATCCTTGTAGATTTTGTTGTTTTAGACATGGCTGAGGATACACAAATTCCCATTATATTAGGTAGGCCTTTTCTCCATACTGCAGGTTCCATTATTGATGTTAAAAATGGAAAACTAACCCTTTCTGTTGGAGATGATAATATCACTTTTAATTTAGGGAAGGTTTTAAAAGGACCTATGTTAAAAGAAATTGTTGTTTAATTGATGTCATAGATATAATGGATGATATTTGTGAAGAAAGCTTACCACAGGTTCTTGCAAGGGATCCCTAAGAGGAACTTCTTTGTGGAAATTTAACTGCAGGTGATGCAAGCATTTGGAGCAATGAGGTGGATGCTTTAGAAAAAGCTCTTGCCATAGAAGAGTTTGAACCTAAAAAGACTATGAAGGTAGTAAAATTAGTTCAGGAATCAAAACCCACAGAGGTTAAGAAACCTGAACTAAAACCTCTCCCTTCTCATTTAAAATATGTTTTTCTTGATGAGCAGGAACTATACCCTGTGATCATTAGTACTGCACTCGATGACCCACAAACTTCCCAACTTCTAGAGGTTCTTCGAACCCACAAAAGGGAAATGGGGTACAGTATTGATGATCTCAAGGGTATTAGCCTTGATTTTTGTATGCACAGGATACATTTAGAGGAAAATTACAAGCCATGTATTCAACCCCAGAGAAGGTTGAATCCTAATATGCAAGAAGTAGTTAAGAAAGAGGTGATGAAATTACTTGATCCAGGCATTATCTATCCTAATTCTGACTCAAAGTGGGTAAGTCCTGTTCAGGTGGTTCCCAAAAAGAGTGGGATGACTGTGATTAAAAATGATAAAAATGAATTGATTCCCACTAGAACTGTTATAGGGTGGCGTATGTGCATTGATTATCGTAGATTAAATATCGCCACTAAAAGGACCACTTCCCTCTCCCTTTTATTGATCAAATGCTTGAGAGGTTAGCTAATCATAAGTTCTTTTGTTATTTGGATGGGTATTCGGGATTTTTCCAAATTCCAATTCACCCTGAAGATCAAGAAAAGACTACATTTACATGCCCTTATGGTACTTTTTCATATCGTAGAATGCCTTTTGGTTTATGTGATGCCCCTACTACTTTTCAACGTTGCATGTTGAGTATTTTTTTTTCTGACTTCATAGAGTCTATCATGGAAGTATTTATGGATGATTTTAGTGTGTATGGGTCTTCATTTGATGCATGCCTTGTAAATCTCGCTAAAATTTTGAAAAGATGTGAAGAGTGCAACTTGGTTTTAAATTGGGAGAAGTGTCACTTTATGGTGACAGAGGGAGTAGTCCTTGGTCATATTGTATCTGATAAGGGTATGCGGGTAGATAAGGCTAAGATTTCTGTGATTGAGCAATTGCCTCCTCCAGTCAATGTTAAGGGGGTTAGAAGTTTCTTAGGTCATGCGGGGTTTTATCGTCGCTTTATCAAAGATTTTTCTAAAATTGCTAAACCGCTAACTCAGCTTTTACTCAAGGATGCCCATTTGATTTTACTGACGAGTGTCTTGAGGCTTTTCACATGCTTTTCACAGGCATTGATATCGGCACCCATCATATATGCACCCGATTGGAATCTTCCTTTCGAGATTATGTGTGATGCAAGTGATTTTGCATTAGGAGCCGTGCTAGGACAAAGAAAGAACAAAGTTTTGCATGCTATTTATTATGCAAGTAAAACTTTGGATGAAACCCAAGTCAATTATGCCACTACGGAGAAGGAGTTTCTTGCTGTTATTTATGCTTTAGAAAAATTTAGATCATATCTAGTTGGTTATAAAGTTATTGTTTTCATGACCATGCAGCTTTGAACTACTTAATAACCAAGGAAGAATCAAAGCCTAGGCTCCTCCGTCGGGTTCTCTTGCTCCAAGATTTTGATGTGGAGATTAAGGATTAGAAAGGTGCAAAAAACGTTGTGGCAGATCACTTGTCACGTATCAGGTATGATGAGGGTAAGGATTCTCTTCCTATAGATGATTCTTTCCCTGATGACCACTTGTATGCAGTTGTAGAGCAACACCCTTGGTATGCAGATTATGCTAATTATTTGGTGGGTGGTACTCTACCTCCTAACTTGTCCTACCAACAAAAAAAGAAGTTCCTTTACGATGTTAAACATTATTTTTGGGATGATCCTTTTTTGTTTCGTTAGTGTGCAGATGAATTATTTCGCAGGTGTGTTCCCGAATGGGAAGTTCACGGCGTTCTCACTAGTTGCCACAACTCACCATATGGAGGACATCATGGCCCCACCAAAACAGTGGCCAAGATTAATGAGTCGGGTTTTTATTGGCCTTCTATGTTTAAGGATGCTAACACTTTTGTGTAGGCTTGTGACTCTTGCCAGAGGACTGGCAATATTTCTCGGCGGCATGAGATGCCTTAAACTAGAATATTAGAAGTTGAAATTTTTTATGTTTGGGGTGTTGATTACATGGGATCGTTCTCTTCTTCAAGAGGGAATCGCTATATATGTGTCGCCGATGATTATGTATCTAAGTGGGTTGAAGCCAATTCCACTCCTACTAATGATGCCAAAGTGGTCCATAGGCTTTTTAAGAAAACAATCTTTTCAAGATTTGGAGTGCCTAGAGCTATAATCAGTGATGGAGGATCTCACTTTCATGAGAGGAAGTTAGATACCCTCCTCAAAAAGTATGGTGTATACCAAAAGAATGTTTTAGCCTATCATCCCCAAACAAGTGGCCAACTTAAAGTTTCGAACCATGAGATTAAGGCCATTCTAGAGAAGGTGGTAGCAAAATCAAGGAAAGATTGGAGTGATAAGTTGGATGACACCCTTTGGGCGTACAGAACTGCATTTAAGACCCCGATTGGTACTACTCCCTATAGACTTGTGTATGGTAAAGCATGTCACCTCCCGGTGAAATTGGAATACAAGGCATATTGGGATATTAAAGAGCTCAACTTGGATACTAAGCTAGCGGGAGAAAAGAGGCTACTTCAACTTAATCAACTAGATGAGTTTAGGTTGACAACCTATGATAGTGCACGTGTCTACAAGGAGAAAACCAAGAGATGGCACGACAAGATGATCCTTCCAAGAGAATTCAAAGCAGGTGACAAGGTGTTATTGTTCAACACCAGACTTAAACTTTTTCCAGGAAAGTTAAAGTCAAGGTGGTCGGGTTCTTTTATCGTTAAAAGGGCGAATAAGTTTGGTTCTATAGATCTAATCGATGAACATGGTTGTGAGTTCAAGGTAAATGGCCAGAGACTTAAAATATACCATCAAGGGGCTACGATTGGTGTGGTTGAATTATTTCACCTAATCGATTCCAGTTCATTTTGAGTGACATGTGGTGAGAAAGTCGTGCAGGACCTAGATAAACCAGCGCTTTGCAGGAGGCAACCCGTATTTTCTTGCATATTAGTTTAGTTTTCTTTTTTTTTTTCTTAGTGTGAGGAGAGAGGAGGGAATTTAATGAGTTTTATGAGGTTTTGTACAGGTTTGGAGGAAAAAAGTTAGTCAAATTTGAAGAAAAGAAAAGAGAAAAAAATCGGGCGCGACATAATCAGCCGGGCCTCCCCTCTTCTTTTACCTTCCTCTTTCTTCTTCCTTTTTCTTTCTTTCCTCCTTATTTCCTTTCCTCAATTGTTTCTCTCTTTAAAACCTTAAAACCTCTACCTTCTCTTTAAGATCTCCTCTCCAATTCTCACCCAAATCCAAAATTTTTTACATAATCTTTCTCCTTTCTTCATCCTCTACATTTCTACACCAATTTTACTCAATTTCAAACAAACTTTTTACAAACCTATTTACAAAAAATGGCATCAAAGAGGCCAAGATCACAGGGGGGCGTGGTTCAAGTTCAAGCCAAGGATATGATCCGGATTTGCAGCTTCCTCAATGGCCAAGCATTCAAATTACCACAGAAACACAACGGGAACGGCTTATCAAGCTCTACGAGCGTGAGGTAATACCTTCTCGGTGGTTACATCGCCCTACCCTTGAATCTTTGGGATTATATGACTATGTTAGGAAATTCATGAATGATATAGGAATGAGAAAATTTGTTGATATGCATTATCCTACATTTCGTGAATTAACTTGTGAATTTCTTTCCTCTTTGAATGTTATTAATAGTAAAAATGGGCTAAATTTGTATTTTAGGTTGAATAACAGAAATATTAGTTTAACTTATATCGAATTTTGTAAATTGTTTGATTTGGAATATGAACACTCCCACCATTGGCATGAACAATGTAAAATGGAAGATATCTATCGTGTTTTAACTGGTTTGTCGGTCCCAAACGCCCAACATGCTAGTGCTCGACCTATTCATCATCCTGTCCCTAAAATCTGGCAAAGATTTTTGGGTGTTTGTTTTTTAGGTAGGAATGAACCACATAATGCACAAACTAATGAACTAGCAGTCATTGGACATTATGTGTTTGGGTATGGTAAATTAAATATAGGTAGATACATTATCCACCATTTGAGTAGACATGCCACGGCTAGCACCACGGCTAGTACCCCTATCCGATTAGGATGCCTAATTATTAGGATAGCGGTTAAGAAAGCCGAATTTAGTGAGAGTGGGGCCCAAGGTTTCACTAACTGTGGGGGGGATACCTACATGACCACTAGGTATCTTGAGGACTTAGGTTGGTTAAGGTTGGATAGCAAAAAAATCCCCCATTGGTGTGTTAGGGTAGGGACAGAGTAACCATTGCCTGTCTTTCCCCTGCCTAACCCCGATTTAACTGCCTTTCCCCTTGGGCAAGAATCTTATATCTATGATGCTTTAATTTCCCATGCCTAGGGGCGAGCACCACCACCCCAGCTTGAGCCCATGGTGGTGCCATCACCACCTCACATGCATCCACCTCCTCTTAGGCAAGACTCAGAGACCGTTTGGGATCTATGGAGTATAGGACAGGCCTTAGGCCGTATTGAGGGGTCTTATGGAGATATTAGACAAACCTTTGTTCTAGACCAACAATTGGGCTACATTGAGAGGAACCAGGGTAGGGCTTTATACCCCATGTTTGATGACTATGCTCGCCGGGGTGCTATTCCCGACGATGCTCTCTACCCTGACTGGTTTCAGGCACCACCTCAGGGATACGTGATCCCACCTCCCATGGTATTTACACAAACTACTCGGCCTTTCATGGATATGGCCAAGACATTCCTTTTGGGGGGCCTCCGGGGGGGGGGGGGGGACTTATAACCCTAACTATTTTGATGGTAGTTCATCTAGGGGTGCAGGTGTTAGCGGTGGAGGATCTGGCTTTATGGATGATGATGCTGAGGATTAGCCATGCTGGGCTAGTTTCCGAACCAATGAGGACATTGTCTAATCTTGGCTTGGGGAGATTTTTGGATGTTGATATCTTTCTTCTTCTCTTTCTCTTATTTTAGGTGTGTTTTAGTATAGATTTATTGCTTTCTAGTGTAGTTTTATTGCTTTGAAAAAATAATAAAAATATAAAAAAATTGAAAAAAATAAATAAATAAATAAAAGCAAAAATACATTTAAATGAATTATAAATCATGTTTCCCTGTGCCCCATACTTAAAAATTGTTTGATTATGGTATATGATGATGAACATTGTGGATAGGTTAGCCATGATTTGATATTTGATTACTTGGATGCCCTAACATGCGTCAATTTTGTCTAACTACTTGTGAATATAGTGCTTGACTAGTTGATTTGGTAAGGAATGTGTGTTAGTTCCTGGTATGTCAATGAATTTGAGTATTGGTTTGCAACTTTGAGTAATGTTTGTATTACTTATTATTATGCACATTGAGGAGGACAAAGGCATTTGTTCTTTTAGGTAGCCTTCAGATGAACTTAGATACGGTTGTTCCCTTCTTGCTACCCATGTTGTTACCTTGACTTTTTTTTGTTTATTTAGCCACATTACAAGCCTTTTTAAGCCCAATTGGTTACTAGTCCCAAGCTTGACATGGGGGAGCTAATAGTTAGTGAGGTGAGGGAGTTTGTAGTGTGCATATAATTTGCACAGTTTGGGTGAATTTGAGAAGTTATTTATTTGTTCTTATGTTATGATTGGAAAAAAAATTAAATTAGGTGTTCAAAAGTTGAAAAAATTCCAATGTGAGATAAAAAGAAAAAAAAAAGAGCAAAAGAAAAAAATCGTTTCAATGTTCAAGTGTTCTAATTAAAGGTTGCTCAAGAGGAAAAAAAAAATTAAAAAAAGAGTTTCAAAATAGATAAAAAAAAAAAAATCAAAAGAAAAAAATATTCAAGTTCAAAAAAAAAAAAAAAAAAAATTCAAAGTTTGGTTGTTTCACTCAAGTTCTATAATATCATATTTGTATGAGTGAGGTTGTAAATGTTGAAAAATTTATAAAATATTGGATTGTTTGTTCGGTGAATTTTTGTAGAGTTGAGTTATGATGGAGATGATTTGGTCATTATTTATTTTTGACCTTGGTTTTTATTAGGATTTGGCTCCCTTAAGCATAGCTTTGCTCTCATATTTTCCCAAATATTTCCTATCCTTTACCTAAGCCTTACATTACAAGCTTTGAAGACCTTCCGACCTTTGTGCATAGAGTTGTGTGAATGTGAAATTAGTTGTTTATCAATGCGAAGAATGATTTGATATATTCCGAGTCGACTATTAGGTTGAGTATATGTCTTTTAAACACACGAGAGTCGTGAATTGGGAGGGCATTGTTCACATTTAAAGGGGTGGTAGGAGAGCGATCGAGTGTATCTTTACTCGCCACATAAATGAGAGTTGAGTGTGTGAGCACTAGTATTGAATTCTACATGCTCTTGTGGTTTGCTCTATTTGACAATTATCAGGAAAGATGGTAATTGAATGAATTCGATTAATTGACTTTGATACATATTTATCGGGTTTACCTTGAATTATATTTATTGATTTAAATTATTTTTGGGGTGAAGTTTTGGTTTATTTATTCATTGCTTTGCTTAGGAACAAGCAAAGGGTTATATTGGGGGAGTTTGATGAGTCTATTTTATATATATTTTTATTCTCCGTCCCACGGTCATATATGTGTTTATTTGAGCTCTACGGAGATATTTTTATTACTAAAATACGTTTTCTAGTGTTTTTGTAGAGTTGGTATTATTTTGTAGGAATTTGCAGATTTATGATACTTCCAGAGCTTATTGAGCCACTACAAAGATATTGGAGTTTAATCGTATTTTATGACCGTATATTTGAAGCCACAGGTCAAGCTAATTAAATTTAGTTTGGTGAATACGGGTTCGGTTCGTTCGGAATACTAATTTTATCACAAGTCCAATAATTGTATATCAAGAAGAAGGAGATTGGGCAAAAGAATTAATCAGCCCAAGCATACAAATACAAGCTTACATGAGATTGTGGGGCGTGAAGCTGGCGGGCCCGATCGAATGGATCAAAGCCTGATCGGGCGAGAGATTGATGTTTTTGGGCTGCTGATATTTTTGTTTGAGATTTTGTTTTGGGTTAGAAAGTAAGTCGGTGGACTTAGTTTTTATTTAATGGAGTTTTGTTTTGTTTGAGGAGTTTATGTGGGAATAGAAGTTGACATTAAATAAACTTCCTTTTTTTCTTATAAAAGGAGGTAGTAGTAGTTACGTATGGAAGCTTTCATTAGGTAGTTTTTAGTTTTCTTTTCTTTTAGTTTAGTTTGCTTTTCTTTTCTATCTTTCATTCAAGATTTATTATTTTGTTTTCCTACTACTTTAATACTATTATTCTCTTTATCTTAATTCTTGCTTTTTACTATGCTTTATTTAATTGCTTTGATTATTTTAGATTTAATTATGTGTGAGTAGTTTTATTTCTAGGGTTGTGGGGATCCATAAATAATATGAAGGGGGTAATTTATTAATGTTGATTGTCAATACTTGATTAATTTCCTATTGATTGATTCAATGTTATACAATTAGATTGGGCCGGTTTAATTTGTATGAGTTATGCAATATTGATTCGAGATTCGAGAGATGAGAATTAATGTTAATTTATAAATGGTTAAGTCAAGATTCGAGAGATACGATTTAATACCGATAAATTAATATTGTGATTATAATACGTAGCGAAAGCCCTTTATGATCTGATTGATTGATGCATTGATGATTGATTATCGTGTTTTACCCTGGAATATTATTTATTGGTGAACCTATACCCTAGGCTTTTATTTATGGATTTCTTCCTACTTTTATCTCCCTTAGTTTAATTTGTCATATCTATAAATTAATTACTTAATAATTTAGACTATTATAATAAATTAGGAATAGAAAGACTTGTTTCCCTGTGGATTCGACCCTACTTCCCTATCTATTATTAGTTAGTGGTTTTAGGAATTACTTTTGATTAGGTGATACGAATTTAGCCTGTCAACAATACCGCATTCGCGAGTTCTAGACACACCTAGCCAAGTTCGAAGTTGCCTTCGCCCTAGACGTGAAAGGTTGATAATTTCCGAGGGTTTGGTCCCAAATCCTTATTTCAATTATTTAAGTTAATTGTTTGATTTAATATTTTCCTTGAAATTACTAACATGTGTATTGTTTTGATAGAAAGAGATACGAGGTAGCAAAGTAAGTTATTTTATTGCTCTATTTTGTAGAAAGCATGCTTAGATTATTATTTTAATTCCTAGTATCATGCTAGGATGATTTTTTTATTGTTTTCTAGTATCATGCTTTGGTTGCTTCCTATTTCTTCTATCATGTTAGTATCATGTTAGGGTTAAAGATTTGATCTTTATTGTTTAGTGACATACTAGGATTTGTTATTAATCTTGTTAGTATCATGTCTAGGATCTTGCTAATAATATTATTATGCTTTGTTGAGATTGAGACTATGATGATGGTGATTTGTTGTGTCAATAACACCCTTTCTTGCAAGTGTAAAGGGAATTTGTACTTGTAATCACGCTTAATAAGATAATTAATAATTTTATTTAGGCTAATGTGATTTTAATTCAAGTGATCGCCAATAATAGTTTTGTTTGTACATTAATATTCAACCAACATAGACTAAACAGGTTTAGAATTAATACGTTGATTGTATGTTAGTTAGAAAGCGCACATGAATATGAGAAGAATAAAGTAGAGGCCTTTTTTTAGGGCAGGTTCAATCTCTTTTAGGTTGGATTTGTACCTTCATCCCCGAATATCCAGTCATGGTTCCAGACCACTATGGAGTTAGCGATCTCATGGATCGTGAAGGGGTGTAACCTTCACCCTGTGAACGGTTTACAAGTTCCTAAAACTTATTGGCGACTCTTTCGCTCTAGCTTTCTTCCCTTTGGACGCCACCATACTTAAGTGTATGATCACAGTGGAGCTCAAGTGTGGGATGCTTGAAATACTCCCTACAGTTTTTGGCGACTCCACTGGGGAGGATTTCTATTTTGATTCATAAAATTTATTTTGGCAATAATTTAGAATGAGTGGATGAGACTCGAAAAGTTCTAAGTATTAATGTGCGTAATTTTGATTGATATTATTGGCATAAGCATAAAAAGGTCCGCATTGGGTAAACCATCCGTAATGCGTCAAAAACATAGGATTTTTTTTACATGTGGGAAATTTGGGAAATATTTTTCACAACTAGAATCGAAAAAACGCTGCGAAAACTGGAAAATTCTAAGAACACAGAGAGCTGATGAGGCATGTAGGAACTGGCATTGAGAAAACATTGCCCATCATAGTGCGATGGCTTTGTCGTGGCGCGACAGGGCTATCACCTCGCGATGGTCCCTATTGTCTCGCGCTACGTTCTTCCAATACCGAGCCAGAAATCTGCCTTCTTGCTTTGACCGGTTCTAGTACTGTTTGCTCGGTTCTACTTCCTAATTGAGTTTTTTCTCACTTTTCTGAACTCATATGTGTTCTACACATGGCCATAACCCTCTGGGAATTCACGCTCCATCTACCCAATTGAACGCTCATTACAACGAAGGGCACATCCGGGTTTGTGGATTCACCAAACCATGGAAGCAAGTTTAACTTGCGGGGTCCCATCCATAGGCGCCAACTCTTCTAAAGGTAAGGCCTGCATCTTAACTCATAACCATGGACCCTCTTTGACTAACCTTTATCCTTGAACCTTAGAAAACTAGAGCCATGGTTAGGTTGCAAACTCATTGCATCATATTGTGCTTACTTGACTATTTGTGCATTCTTGCTTGTGCATAATCTATATGTATTTACATTAATCATTTGTTTGACTTGTGTAAGAGTTTAAATAAACCAATTAATGACTATATAGGACTTTGCTTAATTAATACGATTAATTAAAGTCTAATAAATTGACTAAACTGACTTAGAACGACTTTAGGTTTGTCCTTTTAAAGTAGAACACTGGAAATAGGCCCAGACCGACGCATCAGTAATGACGCAAAGGTTTGACCTGTGGCACGACACGAAAGTGTCCATCACGACGCGATAACCCTATCGCACTGCGATGGTCCCTGGCGTTTCGCGATAGTTCCTTTGCTTCGGCGACGGTCCAGTTTTTTCCTTGAGTCTTTACGCTGAGTCTACTTAACCAATTTATTAACGGCATAAGCTGTATTTAGTCCTTGTTTGAGTCTAGGAACATAATCTCATGGTCTTACACAAGTGTCAAAGCATGCCACTGTCACTCATTTTATTAAGCACACACTTTGTAAATATATACGCCATGACCATGTCTAGAGAGTCTTGTGTGCGCGTGTTTTCCGTCATTTTTTTAGGGGGGTAAGTCGGATATTAATCCTCCAATATAACCATGTTGTTTGAACCCTATACACTTGATTCCCAAAAATATACACCCTATTTTTGCTTTTTTGCCTATAAAACCAATAAAGTCAAAGTCAACTTGAGTCAAGTCATTAAGTTAAATATGGTTTAATTTACAGCTCTTGGGCAAGAAAGGAAGGGCACTAATCAAGGACAACACTTTCGTCCAAATTTTTCTCTTTGATAAACCGATTCGATAAAAGAGAAAATCTAAGAAGAAAATGGCAACTTAGGAAGAAGTCAATGAGCTTAGGCAAAACCTTGCTAGTTTAACTGAGATGATGAAGACTATTGTTGTTCAAGTCAATGACCCTTCGAAACAACAACAGATGGAGCTAATGGAGTAAAGCTTGAGCAAGCTCTCCAATGACTATAAGTTCCAGGTAATTAGCTCACAAGGGGTCTCGGTGGACAAGGAATTTCTTCCACAGAAATTCAATGCCAATGACATCCCAAGATTCAAGCCAACTGATAATCTCTACTTCCACTTAAGAGCTTTTGAAACAATAATGAACATTAAGGGGATTTATAGAAAGACTTTCCATTCGTTGTTTTCACTATCTTTAGAAACTGTTTGTCAACAATGGTTCTTTTCCCTTGATAAAGAGAAGATCTCTTCTGTGGATTCAATAACAAACGCTTTCATAGATAGATACAAATGCAACATTCAAGTTGAAACCGACCATAGGGAACTTGACATGTTGAAACAAAAAGAGAATGAAGGATTCACTTCCTTTTTTAACAAGTGGAGGGAAACTTCTGCCAAAATGGTTGAGGTTCCTACTGAAAAGGAATCTGTAAGGATGTTCATCAAGAACCTCTAAGAAAAGTACTCTAAGCATCTCAAATACTAAAGCAATTTGAGTACTTTCAAGGCCGTCTATGACATAGGAATCAATATTGAAGACGACCTTGCAAAACAAAAAGTTGCTAACACTTCCAACAGTGGCTGGAAAGGAAAGAAGAATGATAACCCTTCTTCTTCCAAAACTACCCACTCAAACAACGTTAGCACCTTTAATCTGAATGAGGTCCTAGCTATGAATAATCAAGGACAAAAGGAGCCATTTAGGAGAAACTTCACACCTATTGACATGAGTTATGGCACAGCATTTGATCGTCTTCATGCAAAAGGTCTCATAACTCCTATTGGACCATTTGGAGATCCACCAGTCGAAAGGAGGATGGCTAATTGAATCCTAATGCACATTGCAAATACCATCAAGGCAGGGGTCATCCTACTGAAAACTGCTGGAAGTTAAAGGAAGCAATTCAGGATCTAATTGATAGCAATAAACTTCCATTACCTCCTACAATCAAGAAGCCAAGTATCAATAATGCTCCACTTTCGGATTCCTTGGCCATTTCTGATGAGGAAGGTCACGTTGACCCATCACTCCTCATCAAACCAATTAAAGAAACTCATGTCAGTGAAGAAGAGGAGGACATTTTCTTCGATGCCATGAGTGATTTTCCTCCAAATAAAGAACCAACTTCTAAGGAGGATACATGAGTGCTCATAAACATAATGAGGGCGGCGATGACCCAACTTCACTATGCCCTCCAAGAAGCAAAGGAGATGGAAAAAAGGCGCATGGCTGAAAAGATGACACCCATTAAGACTACCGAAAGAAAACCCTTATCTCTCAAAGTAGTCGAAACACCAAAAAGGAGTAATAAGACATATACACCTATTGGGACCTCTTATGCGAACATATTTCAAATGCTCTTCGAGAATGGGAAGTCAAACCTCTCGAGCCAAGACCATTTGAATCGTTGAAAAGAACAGATAGGTTCTATTGTCCCTATCATCAATCAGGAGGACATACCATAGAGCACTTTTTTTAAATTCAAGGACCTAGTCCAAGGATTAATTGACAGTAAGCAATTGGTTTAAATTTGACCAAACAAAGAGGTATTTTCAGAATTGGTTGATGGAGTGTAGGACAGTGATGATGAGGATTTTAAACAACTTAAGAATACTAAGGTCGAGATGAATGTATGGAAACTACTAGCCACATTCCGTGAGCATAGAGTCGCGGTAATGGATTCCTTGGCTAAAGTAGGAATAAATTCAAAAACCACTCCTGAGGGGTTAGCTAACTTCCTCACGAGTGATCTCCCTAGCCCCAATAATCTAATCACCTTTGCTGACAAGGATTTACTTGTAGAAGGTGATAAGCACAATAAAGCCTTAAACCTCACAGTAATCTGCAAGAGAATGAATGTCCCAATGACCCTTGTAGATAATGGGTTGGTAATCAATGTTTGTTCACTTAGGACTGCGAGGATGCTAGGAATAAGGGATGAAGACTTGTCTCCATCTACGCAAGGCATAAGAGCTTATGACAACACTCGTTGCCAAGCTCTTGGAACTATTACCATGAATGTTACAACAGGGGTTATTGAGCATGCTACTACTTTTCAAGTGCTAGATATCAAAGCCTCCTTCAACCTATTGTTGGGATGCCCTTAGCTTCACAACCTTAAGGCCGTCCCTTCATCCCTTCATCAACAAGTAAAGGCTATAGTTGGAGGAATTCCCGTCATAATCGATGCTTCCCCAATAAGGATCAAGGCAATAGACAAACCCCCCATAAATGTGGAGCATGACGAGAATGATGAAGATTTATGGGGCTTCAATGCTGAAGAGGTCTCTTTCATCAAGGAAGATGAGAAGACCACTCTTCACTACGACCTCCATTCAAGCATGATAGTCTATTGCATTCTTCGAAAGCAAGGACACTTTCTTAGAATGACTTTAGGAAAGAATAAAGGAATAGCAACACAAATGGGATCTCCTGGCCTTCCTAAATTAGATACTTTTAGACTTGATTTCGAACTGACTCCGATAGACTATAAGCAAGCCTGGGAGAAAATTAATGCACGGAGGAATGCTCGTACCCAAAATAAATCAATCCCAATGGACCAATATCCTCTCACTCTAAATGGTCAATTCATAAAAGAGGGTGAGGATTATCCATGTTACGAATTTCCTAAGCCCTTTGTCAAAGATGGGGTAAGATAACAAGGATTTGAAATCTTTCTGGATTGCAATTTCCTAGACGAGATTCCAACCCCTATTCACAAAGAGATAGCACCCCCATGCTTTGACTTTAATGTCATAGGACTACTCTTTGGTTACGAGAAAAATGAGCCTAAACGCATCGACGATAATTCTGCGCTTATCCAAACGGCCTTGCAAAGCGAAGACTTTGATCCCACAAATCTCATTTCTCCAGCAGAGGGATTAGTTCAAGGATTGCGAAAGACTGTTTAGGTGACTACGCCAAGTGGAAGAAAGATCTCTATAACAACAGGACAAGGACCAATGTTCGATAAGTCTGAATCGTCTAAGTCTGGGTCTGAGTCCGAGTCTGAATTCAAGGCTTCTGTAGTCGAGTCCTCTAAACCCTCTATAGTAGCATCTCCTTCTCTCCCCTCCACTTCAAAATCTACTCCTAGGATAGTTAGTAGTCAAGTCCCAACGGACATCTCTTTATTTGATGTAATGGTTTCTAAATTCAATAACATGTCTTCATTCGCTTACTCCTCGTGTCATTCCCTTACTCAAGATGACGAGCATTGCTTAACTAACAATGAAAGTGACAACGAAATAATTAAGGCAATGGAAACACATGAAAACAAAACACCAGTAATTGAAGACACCGAAACGGTTGATATCTCAAAAGATCCAACCATTAAAAGAGAAGTTAAAATTGGTCTAACTCTTAGTAAAGAAGAAAGAACCGATTTAATTGATCTACTAAAAGAATTTATTGATGTTTTTGCTTGGTCATATGAAGATATGCCAGGAATAAATAGGGAAATAGCTCAACACACAATACCACTAATTCCAAGAATGAAACCTGTAAAACAAAAGTTGCGTCGAATGAAACCCGACGTAGGTCTTAAAATAAAAGAAGAAGTTCAAAAACAAATAACTGCATGTTTTATCAGGGTATCCAAATACCCCGAATGGGTCGCAAATGTGGTGCCAGTTCCTAAGAAAGATGGAAGGTAAAAATGTGTGTCGACTATAGAGATCTAAATAAGGTAAGTCCAAAGGACGACTTCCCTTTACCACACATCGACATTTTAGTAGATAACACCGCAAATCACGCACTTCTCTCGTTTATGGATGGGTACGCAGGGTACAACCAAATTCTCATGCTGAAGAAGACATGGAGAAAACCACATTCATAACACCTTGGGGCACTAACTATTACATGGTAATGCCATTCAGGTTGAAAAACGCGGGTACCACTTACCAAAGAGCAGCGACTGCCTTACTCCATGATATGATGCATAAAGAGGTTGAAGTCTATGTGGACGATATGATTGTGAAATCAAAATACCATCCAGGACACCAAATAGCCTTGAGAAAATTCTTCGAAAGGATAAGAAAATACAACATGAGGCTAAATCCAACCAAGTGCGCTTTTGGAGTCACCTTAGGAAAACTCTTAGGCTATGTCATTAAATCTAGAGGAATAGAGATGGATCCAACCTAGATCAAAGCAATCATGTCAATGCCGCCGCCCAAGATCGAGAAGTAGATTCGAGGGTTCATTGGCCGGTTGCAATACATAAGTAGGTTCATATCCAAGCTAACCACAATATATGAACAAATATTCAAGAAACTTAAAAAGAATGTGCTAGCAATATGGGACGATAAGTGTCAAAAATCCTTTGAAAAGATCAAAGCCTATCTCGCTAACCCTCCTGTATTAGCACCAGCGCTTCTAGGAATCCCTCTTCGATTGTACCTAACAGTCACTAAAGAGGAAATGAAGGAAAAGAGAACGCCATCTACTATTTAAGTAAAAAGATGCTCGAGTATGAAGTACGCTACACACCACTTGAGAAATTGTGCCTCGCACTAGTGTGGGCCACAACCAAGCTAAGACATTACATGCTCGTTCATACAGTCTATGTAGTATCTCAAATAGACCCACTTAAATACCTATTTAAGAAATCTACACATAACAGGCGAATATCAAGATGGATAGTCAACTTTACCCAATTTGATGTAAGATTCATGCCTCAAAAAGCTATTAAAGGATCAGTGGTCTCGGACTTCTTAGCAGATTTCGCAATAAAAGATTCGACACCCATTCATGAGAATGATTTTCCAGACGAAGACTTAATGGTTACGGAAGATGATACTTGAACGCTATACTTCGACGGAGCCTCAAACCAAAAAGGATGTGGCACGTCCCAATCTCCATAAACTCTTACTAATCAATTAGAAAAGGTAGAATATACATACCTAGCAAGAGAAGAAAATCAATTTGCTGATGCCTTGACAAGACTAGCCTCGATGGTTAGAATTCCTAAGGAAATTGAGCAAATGCCTCTAACAATAGAGAAAAGGCATAAACCAGCTTATATCCAAGCTATAAAAGATGATAAGGTAATTCAAGGAGAAGAAGAAGAAGAAGAGGAACCTTGGTACACCGACATTCTCAACTATGTCACCAAAGGAGAATATCTACTTCACGCTGACAAGAGAGCGAAGCGAGCTTTGAGACTTTTGGCTTCCCATTATGTGCTCATAAACGACGGGCTACATTAAAGTGTACCTAAAGGTAGAGCTCTCTGATAAGTGCCAAATATGTCACTATTTTTTAGGAGTTTCTAGTCAGTTTTTCATAGTTTTGATGTCTTATTACTTGGATTTAATAACGTTTTATTACATTTGTCATGTTTACATATGAAATGTCGTTATTGCTCAATTTTGGCTTTTCTTGCATATTTTGGTTGCTTATTGCATTAGATTAAACTTTATTAATTTGTTCTTATGTTTTGGAACACTTGGATAAGTTCATTGTTCAAGATTAAAGAAATATAATACATAAAAGAACACGTAATGAAGAAATGTGCACTTGATTTGCAAAGGTTGAACTTCAAATTCCTATATCTTTTGATCTATAAAACATTTTGGAGTGATTCTAATTGGAGATAAAATCTTATCTCGAGAGCTTTCCAACGACAGGTCATATGCTCAATTCCGATGTAAAACGAGGGAGTTATGTCTGTTTGAAGCTGAACAGTTTTGTCTACCGCGTAGGAGCGGGCGTGCAGTCTAAGAGGAGCGCCCACTCCAAACTTTCTGGAACGATTCTGCCTCTTTTTGCTTCAGCTAGGAGCGCCCGTGCACAACCTTTAGAGCGCCCGCTCCTATACGTGCTGCTTGACTTTTTGCGGAGCTTCCTAGGTAATTTAGTAAGGAGTATAAATAGATTTTTTGCTCATTTTAGAGAGAGGAATTCATTTCTTTAGTAGTTTTTAGATTAGTTTTAGGTATTTAGAGAGAGAAACTCTCAAATTTTAGAGACAAAAAGTGAGAAACACAATGGATTTCATGGATTTTGGATAACCAAAAGAGGAATTTGATGATTTGAAAGATCTCCATCTTATATCAATGAGCATTCTTACTCTCTTTTCTCTTTATGCTTTCTTTTAATTGCTTTTTTAATCATGTTTGAGTAGATTTCCTTCTACTAGGTGTTGAGTGAAGCTTTGTAATGGTTAATTGAGTTATTTGAGATAAATTTGATGATAATTGTGTGATTAAATTGATTGAATTGATGATGGCATGTTGTTTGTTTTAGATTGGATTGATCTCCCATGATAGCAAACTTAATTGCATATTAGTTCTAGTTTGACAAGGGATTGTGAATTAGAATTGTTATATTTGATTGCATTTTGGGTAAATTTCTTCTATGCACCTAGTCAATGAGGGATCTAGGCTAGGAATTTGAGAGATTGCTCTTGAGTGTAATTAATTCCCATTTTAATTCTTTCTTTACATGATTGATTATCAAATGGATTCTCATTAACTTGTTAATTGTTCAAAGTGGATCTTTAGCCCTAGTAGACTTTATAATATTTTGTTCTTTATATGTGTGTTAGTGTATTTGTAGTGTCCACTATCCATAAACCGATTTCGGCGTAGCTTAAGCATTAGATCGAGAACAATCTAACATTACTGTTCCTTGTGGTTTGACTCCGAACTTACCACTAGACTTGTTTAGGGGTTAGTTTAGGATTATAATAAATTTTGTTTGGCCATTAGGAGGTTATTCAACGACCTAATTTCCCCGCGTTCAAAATGGCGCCGTTGCCGGGGAACGGTGTCAACGCTTGATTGTTTTTGATTGCTTGAGTCTAGGTATTTGCGTATACTTTTGCTTGATTGGCATGTTTTTGATTTCCTCAATATGATAATGAGCCTTTTTGTGACTATTTCAACAGACTTGAGGGATTTGTAGATCATAATTGTTGTAGTCTTTGGGAGGGTTATGAGATTTGTTATTTTGGTTTAAATGAGAAAACTATGGATATTGTTGAAAGTATATATAATGGTTAATTTAGAGCATTATCAATTAATAATGCTTGGGATTTTTATGTTTGGTTTGCTAGGGATGTTTATAATAAGGGTAATCATGTTTCTAATATTGATGTGCAATGTATCTATTTTTCTAATTTTAGCATGAATTCCCATGAATTGTCATATGATCCCATTAGTGAACCTAGAACAAATGATTTCAACTCTATTTCCCCTATTATTCATGATGATGAGGTGCATTCCAACGTTGATGAGCATGATGTGTTTCAATATTCTTCATTATTTAGCATGCCTTCTTGTGATGTACCTTTTTCTCCTAATAATGAATCTTATATGCTTGATTGTGCCCCCTCTCACCATGGTGATGATTATACTCATCCTTCTAATGTTTATGCTTACAATCTTGGTTGTGATCCTTCTCCCTTTGTTTACCCTCAATTTTCTTCATCTTGTGAGTCTCCTATTGATTATTTATAATCCCTTATTAGACGTGTTGAGCTTGATTCTAATTTTGGGCCAAGTAAGGAGTTGTTTTTAAAATCTATGAGAAGTCAATTGGAGATGATGAAAAGGAGTGAGGAGCGTATTGAGGAGATAATAAGGAGAAAGGAAGAGCTAGAAAGCCATTTGTCATCTCTGTTGCACGATCTTGAATCTTTCAAATTTCATGTGTGTGTTGAGGATGATGATGATGATGATGTTTTTGTGCAATCAAAAGAGTGTGAGAAAGACATTAGTGAGCTTTTGAGTGAAGGAAAAAGAGTTGAGAATGAATTAAATGATGATTTTGTGAATCACAACCACCCTTCTTATTTTGATGAATCTCAAGTGCATGTTTATGATTCTTCTATCCATGAGTATTTGAACTTATTTGAGGTTATGTCCTACATATTTTGTGAGGTTCAAATGAAAAACCATAGCCTTTTGAGTGAGTTCATTGAGAATGCTTTATGGGAAAGAGATAAGTTTGAAATGTATTTGTATCCATTCATGCATGGTTTTGGGAGTTTGGGCTTTGGGATTTCTAAGGGGAATGTTGTTCATTGTTGTGATGGGGAGGATGATATAGTTTCTCTTGGGGATTGAATTTTTGAGGGATATGAAGTTCATGAGTGTCTATCTTTTGAAGATTCAATGATTGATTTCCATGCTCTTATTGGTGATGTGAGGAATGGTGGTGAAGAAGAGTTCATTTGTGAGACTGTTGCTTCTATTCCCTCTTCTCATGTCCTTTTTTCAAGAAAAATTAACAATGTCCCCTACTATCCTATGTCCCTCCCTTTTTTCGTCAACAAGCCTATTGGGGACCCTCCTTCTATTTGTGATATTCAAGCTCCCCACTCATTTATTATTGAGGAAAAGGGTGATTTTACCACCCAAAAACATTTTGAGGAGAGTTTGCCTTCTTTTTCTTCTTCTTTTTTTTTATTTTGTTGAATTTTCTTTTGATTCTTCTTCTTTTTCTTGGCACCTCTCTCCTCAATTGCGTGCCTTATCCTTGTTGCACATTCTTTTCCCGTCATTTGCCTACCTTCTTTCTTATGAAATGTGTAGTAGTGCATTTGACAAGATCTTGCGATCGTTGTAATATTGTTTACTAGAGCGGTCAAGCTTGGACTTTAAACAAGCCTTTTTCGAGAAGTAACCCGTGTTTTATTGCTTTCATTCTCTTTTATTTTTAGAATAGTTTTTGACTTATGGAAATGTTTATGTGCTTTGTGCTAGGTACATAACTTGATATACTCGTATGCATTGGTTTGGATCAAGAATCAAGGAAATTTGACTCCACTTTTACTAACACATGGAAAACAAGATTCAATATTAGAGGTAGTCGACTTCAAGAAGGTTTAATTGGGTCGTTTGCGGCTATTTACACCTATCTAATATCCGATAATATCCTTCCTTGCTCTTCCTCTAATGATTTGTGACTTGTTGGACATATGTTGGTTGGTTGGATGATTTTCTTTCTTTTCTCTTCCCATGGATTCTTTGGTTTAAGTTTGAACATGTTGTCTCATTTAAGCTTGAGGGAGGGTATTTAATCACGTTTGGTGGAATTTTGATTCATATATATTCCATGCACATTTGTATATGCATTTCCATTTTCTATATTTTGAAAATATCAAAAAGATTTTTGTTTCTATCAAGGCAAATTTGTAAAGTGTTTTCTTTCGTTCTTGGTATGGACATAATACTTTTGGACTTGTATTTTTAAATGTCTTTCTCCCTAAATTTTAGAGGTTTGCACGATTTGAGAATGTGTTAGGTTGACTCTAGGATATGGTATGTTAAGGTAGTTTATTAAGAACTTTCAGACCATGAATCCCTAGTTCACTTGCTTGTGGTAAGATGGAGTTGCTCTCTATAGTGGATATGAAATCAAGAGTTATGTATTGTTATCCCTAGTGAGGTATAATTGTTCAAGCCTTCACCATACTTTGTTGAGCGGCATATTTGGATCCTTTGCTATTGCATTCTCATATCTAGAACTTGACTTTTAGCTCCCAAGATCATGACCAAGCCACTTTAGGAGATGACAAAGGCATTTCTTCGGGTTTCTTATATTTCTTTATATAGGATATAGATTTTCTATTTTTGGTTTTGGTTTTCATTTGCCCCTCTTGCTAGTCCTTTTGAGCCATATACCTTCTTTTCTCTAGCCATAATACAAGCCTTCAAGTCTTGGTTTCACTTTCTACCTTTAGTTTTATGAAGCAATTTTGTTTTGGGGCTTGTTTTTATTGTTTATGGTGCAAGTTTAGAATTATGAGTTCATTTGCAAAGAAAGTATGTGTTGTATATAAGTTTGTGCATAAAAGCAAATGTATTTTGAGAAAAAGTCGTCCAAAGTTAAAAGAGACAAGGACATTAAATGAAAAATAAAACAAAAGCTTGAAAAAAAAAATTCGAAAAAAAAAAGTAAAAGAAGAACGAAAAGCACAAAAAGATTTTGTTATAGTTGTTTTTCCGTATTTTTGTTATTTTTTGTTAAATAAGCTTGGGGGAAATTTATTTTATGAGCATAGTTGGTGCTTTTGTTTTAGATTGGATTGGATCTTGTGGGAAAGTTCCACCTGAGCTTCACATGTAGGTTTATCACCAAGTTCAAAAGTCTTCCACACCTTTACTCTCCTAGCCTATATGCTACAACCTTGAAAGTCCTTTTGACTCTAAAGGGTTGAGTCATTTAATGGTGGCGGGAAATATGAATCAAGTCTATAGAGCGAGTTTGCATAGCCAAGATGTCGGGTAACCTTCTCATGTTTTGAATTTCTTACTTATTTTCTGATTCCTTCGTGGAATTAGAGAAGATAACTTGAAAGTGGATTTGAAACTTGTAGAGAGGACGTGGTTTGATTGGTTGGAACAAAAGGTGGAATGTGTTTCCGTTAGTTTCTCTATGCTTAGCATATGTTATGTTTCAATCAACCTTGGACATCTTAAAACGTGCATACCTTTATTATTTTAGAAAGATTGACATTCATTAGTGCTTGTTCCATCATAAAAGTCCACTCTAGAATGCTTGTAACCTCTTTTTTACTTCGATTTATTTTATTTTATTTATTTATTGCTTTGCCTTGATTTTTATCAAGAGTCATGGGTTAAACTCTTAGGATACCCTTACAAGAGCATACTCGTCCTGTAAAGCGATCTAAAGGGTTTAAATTGCTTGATGCATACGCTAAATGTATTCGTGATTCCTACGAAAGTGATTTAGTGTACATTCTTTCTCTTCTAGTTTTCTTTGTTTGAATAAAATGCACCATTTTCCCTTGTATTCATTATGTTTTGCTCGAGGATGAACAATAGGTAAGCTTGGGGGAATTTGATAAGTGCCAAATATGTCACTATTTTTTAGGAGTTTCTAGTCAGTTTTTCATAGTTTTGATGTCTTATTACTTGGATTTAATAACGTTTTATTACATTTGTCCTGTTTGCATGTGAAATGTCGTTATTGCTCAACTTTGGATTTTCTTGCATATTTTGGTTGCTTATTTCATTAGATTAAACTTTATTAATTTTTTCTTATGTTTAGGAACACTTGGATAAGTTCATTGTTCAAGATTGAAGAAATATAATACATAAAAGAACAAGTAATGAAGAAATGTGCACTTGATTTGCAAAGGTTGAACTTCAAATAATTATATCTTTTGATCTACAAAACATTTTGGAGTGATTCTAATTGGAGATGAAAGCTTATCTCGAGATATTTCTAATGACAGGTCATATGCTCAATTCTGATGTAAAACGAGGGAGTTATGTTTGTTTGAAGCTGAGTAGTTTTGTCTAGCGCGTAGGAGCAAGAGTGCAGTCTAAGAGGAGCGCCCGCTCCAAACTTTCTGGGACGATTCTGCCTCTTTTTGCTGCAGCTAGGAGCGCCTGTGCACAACCTTTGGAGCGCCCACCTATACGTGATGCTCGACTTTTTGCGGAGCTTCCTAAGCAATTTAGTAAGGAGTATAAATAGATTTTTTACTCATTTTAGAGAGAGGAATTCATTTCTTCGGTAACTTTTAGATAAGTTTTAGGTTTTTAGAGAGAGAAACTCTCAAATTTTGTAGAGAGAAAGTGAGAAACACAATGGTTTTCATGGATTTTGGATAATCAAAGGAGGAATTTGATGATTTGAAGATCTCCATCTTATATCAATGAGCATTCTTACTCTCTTTTCTCTTTATGCTTTCTTTCATTGCTTTGTTAATCATGTTTGATTATATTTCCTTCTACTAGGTGTTGAGTGAAGCTTTGTAATGGTTAATTGAGTTATTTGAGTTAATTTTGCTGATAATTGTGTGATTAAATTGATTAAGTTGATGATGGCATGTTGTTTGTTTTAGATTGGATTGATCTTCCATGATAGCAAACTTAATTGCATATTATTTCTAGTTTGACAAGGGATTGTGAATTAGAATTGTTATATTTGATTGCATTTTGGGTAAATTTCTTCTATGCACCTAGTCAATGAGGGATCTAAGCTAGGAATTTGAGAGATTGCTCTTGAGTGTAATTAATTCCCATTTTAATTCTTTCTTTGCATGATTGATTATCAAATGGATTCTCATTAACTTGTTAATTGTTCAAAGTGGATCTTTAGCCCTAGTAGACTTTATAATATTTTGTTCTTTATATGTGTGTTAGTGTATTTGTAGTGTCCACTATCCATAAACTGACTTCGGCGTAGCTTAAGCATTAGATCAAGAACAATTTAACATTACCATTCCTTGTGGTTCGACTCCGAACTTACCACTAGACTTGTTTAGGGGTTAGTTTAGGATTATAATAAATTTTATTTGGCTGTGAGGAGGTTAGTCAACGACCTAATTTCCCCGCGTTCACTCTCCTATGTATAGGCAAAAAGGAAGCTCAAAGAGCAATGAGAATAATCCACGAAGGAGTATGTGGAATTCACATGAATGGCAAAATGCTAGCCCAAAAAGTAATGCGCCAAAGATATTATTGGACTACCATGAATAGGGATTTCCATCAATATGTAAAAAGATGCCCTAAATGCCAGATATATGCTAACTTGCAACATGTCCCTCCCTCTCTCCTTTACACCTATACATCACCATGGCCATTCTCAACATGGGGAATAGACATTATTTGAAAAATCACTCCTCCTGGGACAGGAGGCCATGAATACATCTTAATAGCAATTGACTACTTCACAAAATGGGTTGAAGCAGCATCATATGCAAAACTCACCACAAAACATGTAGCACTATTTATCGAAAGGAACATTATATGTCGATATGGAGTCCCACATGAAATGATAAGTGACAATGGAACTCACTTCCAAGCAGAATGTGAAGAATTGCTTCAAAAGTATGGTATTCAACATCATCACTCTTCCCCATACAGACCTCAAGCAAATGGTGCGGTAGAGGCGGCCAATAAGAATTTAAAGAATATCATCGAAAAAATGATAGAAAACTACAAGGATTGGCTTGACAAACTCCATTTCGTTATTTGGGGTTATTGCACGCCAATTTGCTCATCTATTGGGAATACACAATTTTCTTTAGTGTATGGAATGGATGCCGTACAACCTGTGGAATTGGAAATACCTTCTCTACGCATCGCGTTGGAAAGTAAACTCGATGAGGTCGAATGGATTAGAGCAAGATGAGCTAAGTCTGCTCGATGAGAAGCGACTAGAAGCTCTACATCATACTCAATGCTACCAAACTCGCATAGCTAGATACTTTAATAAGAAGGTCAAGACAAGAAACATCAAAGTAGGAGACTTGGTGTTAAAAGCATTAATGAAAAATATTCTAGACCCAAGAGGTAAATTTAGGCCTAATTGGTCCGGACCATACATCGTCAAAACTATCTTATCAGGAGGTGCCGCAAAACTAACTGATATGGATGGTAATGAATTCGCAAACATGACGAATCTTGACCAACTTAAGAAATTTTACCCAAGATAACTTGAGTACTATACTCAAAAGAGTTACATTTGGCCTGATTCCTAAGGAAAGGATACGTAGGCAACCCTTTACGGGGCGCGGCCACTTTAATTTTTACAAATCTCGCACTTCTGCATCAGCACGCCAACACAGAGCGTACGTCCCGCATAATTCAAGTCCAGCGCGCCGCGACATGATTTGTCGCATAGCGACAAGGGTATCGCGCCGCGATGAATTCAAATTACCAGCGCCAGTTCGTTTTCGTCAATCTGGGCAAATTTCGGTGTATTTCGGGAAATTTTTGACTTCCGTACTCGAACAATTTTCGAAATTAATTCAAGTCGTTTTCATTGCTTTAATACAATATTCAATGTAAAAAGTTGATTTCATTTAAATGCTGAAAATTGCATTAATAAAAGTAAAATTACATTATTAATGGAATTAAAATAAAGGCTTAAAAATTAAATTGACTTGAAAATATAAAATGACTAATAAATTGAAAGTAAAAGCAATGCTCTAATCTGTTTTCTCTTTTCTAGCTCTTTTCCAATTCTTATCTGCCTCTTCTTCATCATCCATCTCTTTCACCAATAAGGATCCTTTAGAAGATCTGCACACAGTCATAGTATCAATTGTTTCTCCTTTAGCCTCACGCCATGTTTCTTTTCAACCCATACTTTCTTTTCTGTGGAGTCAGCTTTTCTCTTCTCTTTGCCCTTAGTAGTAATTTTCTTCTTAGGCATAAGAGGAGTCTTGAATTCAACTCTGGCACCTACACGATCTTTGGGAGGAATTTTCTTATCTCCAAGGCGATCCTTAACATTGGTCTTGTACATGTTTTGGACTTTGTTTTTGAGATCTACCAAGTAACCATTGCTTCACATCTCTAGACAAAGAAGGAGGAACTTTTTGGGTAACAATTTCTCACAAAGTTCTAGCACACCAATAGTCATCAAATCTTTCTACATCTTGTGAAACGGCAAATTCATAAGGGCAACGCAGATCCTCGGAAGGAATGGTTTGAACAAGGCCATATTGTCTCTTGACTCTAGGAGGGTAGTAAAAGGTTAACTTGGACAAACTTGGAATACGGCAAAAAGGTTGTTTATTGACACCAACCATCTTCTCAATCTTCCACCAAGGAACAACCCATTTGATGGCAAAGTTGCAAGTTTCAAAGATTCTACTCCACTCCCGGCGGCCCATCCTTATGGAGAAACGCTTCTTCCTTCTCACAAGGCAATTTGGTGTATACTTTTCAACATTGTCAGAAGGGCTAATTAATTTAAGCCTTTCCATTAGCCAAATCTGCAAAAAAAAAAAAAAAAAAAAAATTCAATGCAAATAATTAGTATTACTATACAAAATTAAAAATTTTCGATTTCTGTAATTGAAAGTATTAATTTTTTACCTGTAATAAAATTGGAGAACCTTTAAGAGATGCTTTTGGATCTCTTTTTAGTTCATCTAAACTAAGCATAGTTTTTCCAACAATTAATGGCATTGGATTTCTCCCTGATTCAATTTGCTCCATGACAGATGCTAAAATTGCTTGACCCTCATGAATGTTTTCACTAGTGAGAAGATATTGACTAAACATACAAAAGAAGAAAGCCCTCTACCAATAAACATGAAAAGACTCAGAGCATAGTCTATCAAAATGAAAACATGCAAATTCCTTCAAATTTACTACATTCCCATGCACTATGTCTTTTAAGTCCCTATCCCTAAGGTTAAGGAAACGCTCAAAATCCTTATAATAATATTCGCTCACCTTAGGAATTACCGCAAGATCTAAAGAGGGAAAGCCAAGAATGGCACCAAATTCTTCCGGTAAAGGGCAAATTTCATCATAACCAAATTTAAAGCAATGGGTATTTGGATCCCAATATTCTAAGGCGGTATGAATAAAATCTATGTCAAGATCTACCCCCTTAATACCATATAAACCCCCCAAGTGAAAAAAGTCAAGCTCTTTTCTCTCTTTGCCAGTCAAAGACCGGCACCACTCACGAGTAAAATCGCTAAAAGTTTTAGACATGGCTATTTGAGGGAAAATTAATAAGCTAAATATTTTTAATCTACTCGAATTATGTTGTAATCAACAGATTTGGGGGCTATTTATAACAAAAAATCGACACAAGTCGTATCCTAGTAGGATCCGGAAAAATAAAGCCATCGCACCGCGATGGCTCGGTTTTTACCGTGTTAGAGCAACGTGCTAAGCCTACCGTGTTTTATCCAACTTTGACTCGAATTTGTACTTTGACTTTATGGTTTAAATTCTTTTCAAAGCCTTATCTAACCTTATTTTTGGCAATTTTCTTTCAAAGACCTACCCCCTATTGATTATTTTAAGTTTAATTTTTAAGCTTATTTTAGTCAAACTCAATTTTATTTTTCATTTTTTCTTTTTGGGGGAGAAAGTCGGATACCCTCCATTAGTAATAAAAATGACGGAAATTTTTTGCGCAAAAATTAGTCATTACTTTTTCACACACTCACATGCACATAAAATGAAAAATAAAAATGCTCAAAATAAAATATGCATAGTAATCATAGGATGTATATACAACATGTCTAACATAAGTGTCAAATAATATAAAGCAAAGTCCTACAAAGTCAAATAAAAAAGCACAGACACAACTACTGCGCTGGAGGACGCAACTGCGGAGGAACCCCAAATGTATCCAAGAACTGCACAGTCCATGGAGTCAATCCCTCACCAGCCTCAAGATCATTAGTAGATGGGAGCGAAAGAGTAGGGCCAGCCCATCCTGGTTCACCCTGCTGAGGTTCCGGCTGCTGGGGATGCTATGGCTGCTAGGATGACGAGCCGACCTCGTACGTCCCACCACCCATAAGAGGAGCCGATGTCACGTATCCTTGGCCAGTTGGCCTCCTTGACGCACCCTCGGAAGAAGACCCGGAACCCTCTAGTGCCGCAGTCCGATTCGACTCCGCTCGACCACCCTGGTTCCCGGCCGAAGTACGACGACGTCTCGAGTCAGACCCGAATCTCTCTCTCCTATCCTCGGGTCTCATACGAGTACGTGACGGAGGAACAGGCTGAAATAGAAAAACAAGCCGAATAAAATACAAGAAAAATAAGTGAAGCAAATAAAATAAAGGTCAAAGAAAAATACCTCCATGCCATCACTCCCACGACGACAGGTAGATCGGTGACTTAACCTCACGAGCTGATAACGAAAGGCGTCCATGCCTCTCGCCATCCTCGTCATCACCTCACGGGAAAACTGCCAAACAAAAAGAGTCAGAAACAATCAAAGAACATGCATGCAAACAAAATAATGATAGATGGCTCACCCAGGTCTGGTGACGAGGTATCGACCTCTCTACAAAGCGCCACTCCTTAGAGGAATCATCTCCTCAACCGGGCCAAAAGACCCCTATTAAGTAATGGACACTGGTGGAGGTACAAACTCCGTAGCCGCCGCCGTAGCCTGCAAGAATAAAGCCTAAACGATTAGAATTTGCTGGGGGCTACCAAAAGAACCGATCAAAAGATGTAAAATATACCACCGCATCCTCTAACGGGCAAGGTGGTGGACCCAACCGTGGCAAAAGTCTCTCACCATAACTCCGGTTCAGATGGCTATGACGCTGCCACTCCGTACCAGCTGGCGACCTACCCATATAAACTCTCAGGTCTGCCTGGTCCATCATATGCCGCGGAAAACTAGTAAGAACAACAAAAGACTCCGAAGAGTGCTGAATCGCAACTCTCTCGCCCAATCACACAACAGCATCATAGGTCCCCTGAAAGTAGCGCTGCTGAGATGTGAATTGGACGGCCCGCGCGGGCACGTCAAAATCAGCCCACGGACGGAACTTGACCTCAGGTCCCTGCAAAACGAAAACGCATGAGTCGGAATCCTACTCAAAAGAGTGAACAAAGATGACAAGCAATGCATACCGAGATAAGCAACTCTCAAACAAGGGCAATAGCAGTCTGGTCGGCATAACAGCCGCCCCAACTAGCAGCGATAGGGAGCCCTCGAGGCGAAGGCCTGGCTGGCACCAAAGATGGCATATACTCGTAGAACCACACCTCTAACAACACAAAAACGTCGGCAAAAGCTAAACGTCAAAAGAAAACTTTTGTCGAGGGGAATAGAGTATACCTCTACGATCCTCCAAAACCTCGAAAGTGTGACCTCCTCATCAAAGCTGCGATGACGACAGGCGAGTCGCAATCCCAGCAGGAAGTCAGCATAGGCCAAGCTGGCCAATCAAAAGTCCTGACCGCTCGAAGAGCAGGCAAATAATAGAGTAGCACTCGGCTACCCTTGTCAGGAGAGAAGGACCCTGACAGAAGAATTAAAACGAAGATGCGCACCCACTGCTCTGAGGTGGTCGCATCATCTCGAAAAGCCTCTACTAGCAAAGTCCGGCGAATGGATCGGCTACTCATCTGTAACGGCCAAGACTCGCCGCGGGCCCGAATAACAATGGGACCTAGTAGCTCCTCTACCTCAGGAGAGAAAAGGGTAATATCGCTACCGAAGGGGACTGCAGCTGACCAGAACTCTAATCCGGTGATGATAAAGAAGTCGAGGGGAGTGACAGTCATCTCGCCCCAAGGAAAGTGGAACGTGTTGGTGGTATCCCAAAAGAATTCCACCAAAGAACGAACCAAGAAATGGCTCGACTTCAAAGAATAGAGAGCCCGAATAGTCTTCAGCAAAGAAGTCAAATCACAAGACTTTGTAACACCCCAGAAATTCCTTTCTTTTAAAATATCTGTTTTGCCCTGTTTAAAACTTTAAATAGGAATATCTAAGACATTACCGCCACCGTGAAAATGGCTAAGGAAACTATTACAGACACACAGCGGAAGACTAATTTCAAAACCATTCAAAACAAGTCAACTTGAAAAGTCAATCAACGAAAGTAAAGTCAAACCAAAGTCAAACGAAGTAAAATAAAATCAACCTACAATTTGGAACCATTATAGGCCCTTATTAAAACCAAAACTGAACTCAAAACTCTTTTCATTAGTCACGCATAATAATCAAGTCATAAATAAATAAAGCAATAAACACATCATATACTTATAGAAACTAGCATGATTCGCTCTTCACTCATGCCCATTCATGAAAATGCTTCATCACCTGAAAAGCTTATCTCTACCTATTCCCACTACTCTCCATTAAAAATGGGTCATCATAGGGCCAAGATAAAGACAAGTCCAACAAACACACAATCAACAAAGCTGAGTACATAAGCGTAATTAGCACACTAGCATACAATTCCCTATCAATACACAACTTACCTCGTTGCACCTGTTTTTCAAACTTACAACAATCAATAAAAGTTCTCACTAGACACTAAATAATTTATTTAGCGTTGATTATGCATCGAAGGGGTTTCCCACTAACCTCCCCCAATAAATTGAGGTTACTGACATGGGAGCTAACCGTGCCAGCATCAAAACCACTCATAAGTGGCAGTATTCCTGCGCATAATAAAAATAAAAGGAATGTACAGCGTCTTGTACTCCAGTAGAAGTTATGGTTAAATATAAAACCCCATAACTCCCCCCATAAGTTCATACTCAAGGTATATACGTTCCAAGAGTTTTGGTGCGTAATCTCTTTCACTTTACGTTATTTACAGATTATTAAACTCGGTGATGACTCTCAAACCATAATCATTCAATCAACAATAATTAATCAAACAATTCAATATACCAATTTAATTCTTGAATAACTAGTGACCACAAAATATATAATGTTGAACCCTTTTTAATTCTACCTTGGTGCCAATGACACCTTTAACGCATAAAGCGCCACAAATCCTATCCCTCGGTGTTAAAAACACCTTAGGTGCACTAAGGCACCAACATACAATTTATTCCTCATGTACAAAGACACTTAAATAGCTCCTTTCTCATGTTTATAGCATCAATAAAAATTATATGAACCATAATAAAATTCCTTTTCAATATTCCAAACCAAATTAAACATTTAGTTTAATTAAACATGCTCTCCAACATGCCACAAATAAATATGAGGTTCATAAATAATACTCCAAACTATTATTTTCCAATCAATAATCCATCACAAATAAATCTTGCCTCATAATCCATTCACCAATAACATCCATATCATAAATTCCATTCCAAACCTAGCATGATACTACTTATAATCAATCAAACACATTTAGCATGCTACTACATCAATATAATTATGCTAAGTACGCGAACGTACCTTGTATACGATCTTAATATCGCCACAATTAATAAAAATCGCTCACTTCAAAGTTTCCTACAATTTAAAATCATAAAAGATATTAAAATCCACTCTACACAAATTTCCAGCAATATATACTATTATAAAACCCCTCATAATTTATTTAAAATAAGCTGAAATTATATTTAAAACATCATACTTTAATCCCAATTAATGGGTAATTAAAATTCCTTAAAGAAACTTGATTTTTCATACACAACCAAAATTCCAGCACTATATTTTAATGAAAACTTGTTGTAATTTAGCCTTAAAACACTTTAATCAAAGTTTTTTTTACACCATTATATATCATAATCCTTCAATAATTTACAAATCAAGAACCTAGGGTTTCAAAAATTGGGGCTTTTAATTAAAAACATAATCTGAAAATTAATTAACATAATACTCATAATCAAACATCAAAAATTAAATCACAAAACCCATAATTAATATTTAGATCTAGGATTAAATAGGTTTTTTTAAAAAAATAAAGTTTTAATTTTTTTTTTAGGAAAAGGTGGCTGGCCGGCCACCACTGCCGGTTGCCGCCAGCCACCGGCTGGTGCTGCTGGTGGCTGGCGCCGGCGGCCCACCGGTGGTGGTGGTGGCCAGCGGTAAGGGGGAGCCGAAAAAGGGAAAGGGGAAAAAGAGAAAGAAAAAGAAAAGAAAAATAAAGAGAAAAGGGAGAGAAGTTTACCTTGGGTTTTCTCCACTCTGGGCAAAGTTGATTTGCCTCATATGTGGGATATTTATACCCCTTCTCTAGAAACCCTTCTCCCAAAACTTTCCTCTTTTAATTTTCCTAATCCCTTCCCTAATAAAACTTTACTTAAAATAAAACATTCCTAAATTAAACCCCAACTTAATTAAAATAATTAATTAAATAAACTTTCCTTTTATAAAATATTTCCAAACTTATTAAAATAAATAATTAAAATACTTTAAATAAAACATTTCAATTCAATTAAATACTTTCTTAAAATACTTATTTTAAATAAAATATGTATAAAAATACGAGGTATTACAACACCCACAGCGCAAGCAACCCCTCGTTGTTGCAAAAGTAAGAATCGTATAGCTGCCCAATAGTATCGTTGCCCGAACCGTGGCAAAAAATTCGCTCGTCAATCATCCCGAGCGGAACACACTCTGATATATGAAACTGGGGCTCGAAGTACAAGGTATGCCCATCCCACTCAGGGAACACCCCGAGGTTAAAGGAAGTCCTCTCGCCAGCGTCGACGGGCTCGTCCTCTCGGTGAGCCCCACGAGAGCGTGAGCCAGAGCCACGTCGTCGAGACATGCTAATTATGCAAGCAAACAGTAAATAAAAGGCTCTATAGTATCTAAGGTTCGCCTAGCCGCATGATACTATGTTTGTCAAAAACAGAGTACGTAGTATTAAAACAGAGCATGTTTTTTATTCAAGCAAAAATAGTATTCTCAAGTGAACAAACAATTTCTTGAAATATTATGACAAATTAAGCATGAATAGCTAGTAGAAACGTGAAGAACGAGTCACATTGTTCTCACAAACTCAAGGTGCCCAACAATAGCAAAACGTTTGTTTCTTCACCAAATTGAGTCAAACAAGTCTCAAAATACTCCTAAGGTGATATACAAGCATAAACAAGCAATTTCATGGCAAGAAATTTGATAAACAAAGCAAAATAAGCAAGAACATTTTCGGATTTTTTCAAAAATCCACAAATAAACATGCACGAAATTCTTCCAAATTGAGAGGATTTTGAGCAAAACTTACATAGATCGGCAAACTAGAGATCGAGAGCTTTGATTTGTAACAAATTTGAGCGAATTTGGTTAAAAACGAGCAAGAATGAACGATTTGAAGTTTCGGGCGAAAACCGAACAAGAAATGAGCAACAGCCGAAATGAGGAAGAAGAAGGGGTTTTATTCCGGAAAACGCGACTCCATCATGCCGTGACAGAGCTGTCACATCGTGGCAAGCATGGCACGCCGCGATGACACGTGGCAGCATGCGCTGGCTCTCCTTTCTTCAGCGATGCGATTCCTGGGCCCCATAAATAGTTATCTGGACCTTATTTAGCAAATTGGGTTCCTTGGTACGCCAGTTAGCCCCTATAAGCAAATTGACATGATTAGTAGTCGACTCGATTACAATTGCAATAAGTGATCGGCCAGACAACGATCATCTCACTTAGCTTAAGTGCCTAAGTATTGGCTCATTACAAACACCGAGGTATTGGTTCTCCAAGAAAGCACAAGCGCCAAAGCACCAGCTCATTACAGAATGCGCCAAGGTACTGGCACAACAAGCAATCACAGCATAATATCAGCAAGTGTTCAAGCGAAGCACTAGCAAACTGAGGATCAACAAGCGATGGTCTTCGATAATCTTCCCTAGGAAGATTGTCACAATAAAACTGAAGATGGCTACAAGCAGCAGGTCTTCGGCGATGTCCCGAAGTATAGGGGAGGTTGTCTATAGCGGCAAGGTACTGCCGTGGAGAGAACTGCCACAACACTGGAGATGACGAGGTACAGTCACCTTCGACGATGTTCCCGAGGCACTGTGGAGGATTGTCACAAACAAATGAAGATAGCGAGGCACTGTTACCTTCAGATGGCGTTCACGAGGCACTGTGGAGCTCGTCACAACAGCATGCAACAACAAATTCGGTTACTCTAGAGACGTGTGCTCGACGGTGTAAGATACGCATTTCTAACTCTTTTATCTGTTTAACTAACGCTAGTTTGCAGGTATCGGCGTTACAACGATGATTTAGAATCGCAGAACGTTCTGAATCATTTTCCGTCCCTATCGCTACTTTGACTTTTGTTTTCGAAACTTACATTTCTCCAAACTCAGTCAAAGTGGGGGATTCTGTAGACACCTGATTGTGTCTCCCCAAAACCAAACCCAGTGATGAATACCTTTAACGTCATTTGATTATCGAACAAGGTGAAATGTGAAAAGTCTTGTGGTGCGGTCGTTTTTAATAAAATACTTCTTCCTGTTTTTGAAAAAATTTCTTTTCTTACTCTATTTTATGGAAGATGTCCAGTCCGATTTAGTTTGATCCGTGATAAGGGTCCAATAATAGTGTAGTTGGATTGGGCTCGAAAAGAGCTTTCCAACGATATATTATAAGCCCAATTCCGATGAATGATGAGGAAGTTATGGCCAAAATACTAAATTGGGCCTGAAATGAGTTTTATATACGGCCCAATGATCAAGTGGAAGGCCCATTAATTATTATTCCTTAAGTCATTAGGATTGATTTTAATCTTCTAGAATAATCTAGAAGGTTCTTTTAAATTCTAGTGGGATTAGGATTAATAATTATATCTTTTAGAGAAAATAAAGAATTATATTTGGAATAAAACAAGTATTTTAAAAGATAAGTACGGACGTTAATAAGTCTAATTTAATTAGATTAAAGACTCCGTACGGTTTTAAGTTAACGCGTTCACCATCGCGAAACGACAGCTCCATCGCACCGCGATGGACACTGTCGTGCCGCGATAGAAGTAGTTTTACTCCGAATCGAATTCGATCTTTTTCTGATCGTTTCGGGACTATTTTCTTTATAAATAGGGTCCTTATTCCCTGTTTTAATCATCAACAATCATCTTTCTAATTCTCTTCTCTCTCTTAAGCTAATAGCTTGTTCTTTCTCCCCCCTTTCTAAGCCTAGCCTTTTTACAAACCCAATACCGCATTCACGAGTTCTAGACACATCTAGCCAAGTTCGAAGTTGCCTTCGCCCTAGACGTTAAAGGTTGATAATTTCTAAGCATTTGGTCCTAAATCCCTATTTCAATTATTTAAGTTAATTGTTTGATTTAATATTTTCCCTGAAGTTCCTAACGTGTGTATTGTTTTGATAGAAAGAGATACGAGGCAACAAAGTAAGTTATTTTATTGCTCTATTTTGTAGAAAGCATGCTTAGATTATTATTTTAATTCCTTGTATCATGCTAGGATGTTATTTATTGTTTTCTAGTATCATGCTTAGGTTGCTTTCTATTTCTTCTATCATGTTAGTATCATGTTAGGATTAAAGATTTGATCTTTATTGTTTAGTGACATACTAAGATTTGTTATTAATCTTGTTAGTATCATGCCTAGATCATACTAATAATATTATTATGCTTTGTTGAGATTGAGATTATGATGATGGTGATTTGTTGTGTCAATATTATTATGTTGCTTGATATATTATTGTTATTGCTTGATCACGCCCTCTCTTGCAAGTTTAAAGGGAATTTGTACTTGTAATCACGCTTAATAAGATAATTAATAATTTTATTTAGGCTAATGTGATTTTAATTCAAGTGATCGTCAATAATAGTTTTATTTGTACATTAATATTCAACCAACATAGATTAAACAGGTTTACGATTAATATATTGATTGTATGTTAGTCAGAAAGTGCACATGAATATGAGAAGAATGAAGTAGAGGCCTATTTTTAGGGCAGGTTCAATCTCTTTTAGGTTGGATTTGTACCTTCATCCCCCCAGTCATGGTGCCAGACCACTATGGAGTTAGCGATCTCATGGATCGTGAAGGGGTGTAACCTTCATCCTGTGAACGGTTTACAAGTTCCTAAACTTGTTGGCGACTCTTTTGCTCTAACTTTCTTCCCTTTGGACGCTGCCATACTTAAGTGTATGATCACAGTGGGGCTCAAGTGTGGGATGCTTGAAATATTCCCTACAAGTGTGTATTCTAGTGAGACAGGCAGGACAAAAGTAATTCGAATATGAAGATTATTTAATATCTAACTCCAACACAAAAACTATTGTGAAGATTCTGAAGAAATAGTGTCATTGTAAAGGATAACCTGGTTCATGAATGTTTTTCACTATGATGTTCTACATTGAAAAAAAAGGTGATTTAAGAGCTGGAAGCACTTGTAAACAAAATTGTGGTGGGCTGGTCCAATGTCTGCTAACAGAACTGATCTACAATAGTTATTTGCTGAACTTTGAAGGTAGAACTCTGTGGCCATGCAACCTTACCAGCCGCGCACTTTTGTTTCACATCCGGTTTGGTAAAGGAGAACACAGTAGAATTTTCAACACTGTCTGGCATCTTGACAGCCCAGAAAGTAATTGAACCAAAGGAGTCTGCCTCATTTGTGTCTGATAAAGGTGAAGCAGAACAACCTTTCTTGATTGAATTAGATTTTCCAGCTATTGCAACATCTGAATGCAGTTTAGATGAGACTTTGTCTATATCAAAAGTATTAAGTTTTGCTTCTGTGATCGACATGAAGAAGACTGCTTTAGAAGATCTCTTTGTATGTCCAATTCTGTTAATTTTTTGCAGTGTTTGTATTTCTCTTATTAGAAAGAATTTTTTGCAGTGTTTGGATTTCGAATATTAGAAAGAAAAATGATTAACTTCTAACTATTGTTTAGGTTGTCTTGCCATCTGCAAAAGCTGTTACAGATACACAAGACTTTAAGGAACTTAAAAAATGGCCTGGTCGGGGTTTGGTCATATGTGCAGTTGCACCATCTGAATCTGGGTTCGATTTTGTTAGTCGATGCTTCTACCCAAAGAATGGCATCAATGAGGTATTATGCTTTCAAGTTAGTGTGTTTTCTTTCAGAAAGAGTTCATGCTTCTGAATTTTTTAATGCGTTGTGTTAGCTTATGTGTTTCAGTTTTCGAATATCAGTTAATTGGTATTTCCTGTCTCCGCTGTGATAGGTGTTTGAGTTTTCCAATATCTGAATAAGTGGTAGTCGTAGACTCGTAGTTCATAAAGTATAAGGTAATCTAAGAATAATTTCTGCAGCTAACAGAATTCGCTTGTAATCCAGGATCCAGTTACTGGTAGTGCGCATTGTGCTTTAGCATACTATTGGTCCAAGAAGACAGGGAAGTCTGATTATACTGCATACGGGTATACCTCCTACAGCCCACAACTCCCCCCCCCCCCCCCCCCCCCCCCCTCTTTTCGCTTGCCTTAACAGTAATCGCCATATTCTGCATCTTTCTCTGACTTAGTATCTGTAACAGGCATCATCTCGGAGTGGAGTATTGAAGCTGCAGATAGATGAGCAGAAGAATAGAGTTAAACTCGGGGGAAAAGTTGTTACTGTGATGGAAGGCTCTATTGTAGTGTAAACTTGAAGGTGTCTGTTAGTTGAACTGGATTTTGAATGAATGAGCTATTTGATGGCATTTGTATTGGAAATGTTTTATTTTCTTTGATTATTATTAAAATAAAGTTGAATTGCGCAAACTTTGGGTCTTGCTCTATCCTATGGCTCTGATGGTTTCATGATTTGCTTATTTTTTTGGTGTAGTGAGTGGTGGACAACCAAAAGTATATTGATGTAGACAAGATTTGATTCTAAATTCTGGATATTATCCCTAAACTAAGCTACCTAATATCCACTTTGATCATTTCAAGTCAACTGTTCAGGAATTATATTTGAAATTTGCTCTCAAAAAAAAAGGTTTATCCACCCATCAGTTTACCCAAATAGTGCATATGAAAACTGTCACACCACATTAAAAATAATGGAAATGAGAGTTAGTAAATCAAACGGCTTCCATTCGTAAATAAACATCTATTAAATCATTGTTGAGAATGTTTGGTGTAACCTCAATGGCCTAACTTAAACTACAGATGTGAAATTAAAATTGATACATGTAGTTTGAAAGAAAAACAACAAAGAACTAAACCCGAGCCTAGATTGAACCAAATCAAAGAGTAAGAAATTATGTTGCATTTGATAAGACCCTATCACAATCGCATTTTGAGCCTTCTTCCCACCATTTACAAATGCTAGGCAGGCCACATCGTTGGATATTTGTGCCATCGAGTTCGCTCCAAATATGGTCCAGTTACCTCCTTTGGTTAGTTGCAGATCCACCTGAGGGACAGGCAATCCAACTCGCGTAGACCCCAAATTACTAGTATTCAAGCACAGATCAAAAGGAGCAACCTTTGGAACACGAGGAATCCCACGAGTAGCCTTTGCGAATTGTCTCAGTAAAGCCTTATAAATATAGCTTTTGAGCGTAGTGTAAGGTGTGATCGTACTAAGCTTCACAAGTTTGTCAGATGGAAGCATTCTCTCGATGAATTTGACTGCTTGTCCATTGATCGAAATACCCTTGAACCCAATGTAGTGACCCAAAGCGTCTCTTGGGTGCTTTAAAAGTGGAGTATAACTCAATAGTTGGGTGACATCCCTTCCAGGAGGGGGTAGCAAGTAAAAGGGACCTTCTCCAAAGAAGATAACTCCTTGATCCCCAAGACACATCCCGAACTTTTTGGGCACTTTCGAATTAGAAAACTGTGATGCAAGAGAGAGAAATCCATTAGAAAGGCTAGCAAAGCCAGAAGAGCCTTTAGGAATAGACCTAATGAGAGACTTGGGGGGCGCAAGACAAGAAGAACTTCGTGTAGTTTGCTTTAGCAAGGGATTGTGGCCATCAGTGAGCGCGATTTGAAACATTAGTGTAGGTTAGGTGAGATGAGGCATTTGAATTGCTAATTGGGTTTGAAGGTGAGGTCAAACATGAAGTTGTAGACGTGTACAAAGGACACGGTGGTTGGATTGGCCGTGCACTAGTGCATTGCTTTGCATGGCATGGAACCCGGGGGGATGCTTTCAGACAATGGCGCCATGAGAATGGCGACTCAAGATCTATCACAAGTTTCTCTTTTTGGTTGAGAGTAATAGTGTAGAGAAAAGTGGAAGAGTTTACTTGGGTTATGGGAGCGACTAATGCTTTAAAGGATTGAGCTCCATGAACACGAACTGTAAGAGCAAACAAAAGACCGACTAGGTGAAGTATTTGAGGCATATTCAAGAAGAAATGATCTTGAAGACGACCCAAATGGTGGGAATATAAATAGGTGTTACAATATGCTCCTTAAATAGTTGTAGTACTAGACTAATAAATGTAGCACCGTTTAAAAACCAGTAAAATTACAAGTTTTTAAGACTATATTAATAGTGTTGACTTTTGATATTTAATGCAGATTTAAGAGTGCTCTAATGATGTGCACGTGCTGATTAACTGGATAATCCCAAAATTTACGCCATTAACAATGTGCTAGCTCACTTAATTGATAATGTAAATACGTAATTGTATACGTCGCGGAGAAACTTAGGAAAAACGAAATAACAGGTCTAGTAATAATATCATACCAATAGAACAATTGTTTAATTTCTACAGAATTAGCTACTGCCGTTTACTTCTTAACAAGTACACTCTTTGCAACATCTATTGATACTAAGGTGCTTAAGTTGAGATGAAATTCATAGCTCAGCCAACAAAGTCAAAACATAATCTGCGGTTGCACTTTGTGACTGATGAACTTTCTCGGTCACATAAGATCTGTTTACAAGGACCAAAAGAACAAAGGTCTGACCAGCCTGCCACAACCCTAACGACCACGGCCCCTTCCACGACCACGGCCTCTGCCTCTTCCGCGCCCCACAGGTCTCCCTAAATTTTGTCAAAAGGAAAATTAATACAACAGAACAGAATTTTCACAGGTTCAGTCAATACTACTAATATATGACAACACCCCCCACCCCCCTTCCCACCATATAAAAGCGAAAAAAAGACATACCAGCAGCTGCCTTCTTAGGCTTGACTCTTGGAGCCTCCTCCACAAGTAGGGTTTCAAGGTTCAAACTGTCAGGAAGAATGTAATATCGAATGTTGTTCCCACGAACACTCAAGTGATCCATAGTTACTGGGTTTTTCCCCTTGGGTGTGAGTTTGACAGTCTTTAAATGTGTGTTCATGCTAATATCAACACCTACAAATCAGCAGTGGCAAAAAAGGTCAGCACATGGTGCAGGGAGAAAGACGAGACAGACTCAATAATTAAAGTAGATTACCAAGCAATTACAGAGAAAAATGTGCAAACATGGACCAGTGATCAGCGAAGCTGTTAGACAAAAGTTTCCATATTTTCTATAGCTATCTACAATTGAAAAAAAATAAAAACCACCAATAACTTGGCTACCAACCATTTTCTCTCAGCTCAGCTCAGTATACAAAAGAAAATTATGATTTCAGCCTTGATATCTCAATTCACATATTTGTTGAAAATAAATGATGCTGCACACAGTTGATACAGAGCTACTGTCTACGGTGACAAGAACAAAAGCTCTAGGCTAATAAAAGAGAACGCCCCCTTTCACTTGCTATTCTGGATAAGCTCTAGGCATACCCAAAAAGCAACAATAATCAAAGCCTTAATCCCAAAGATGGGGTCAGCTACATGAACCGAGATTTTATCTCATATACACATCAACGATGATCCTCGAGGTATATATTTATAGTAAAAGAAGCTCAAACATGCAACAGGTAAAAGAAGTATTCTCGTAAAAAAAAAAAGTAGGTAACGGACTTGGGTTTCCATGGTCTTCATTGACCATATAGGGGAATGTATGTAGCATTGGAATACGTTCAGATTGCAAATAAAATATCATACGCAATTTGCTTCACATGAATTCTGTATGCGTAATTACATATCACTAGTTCTCTCTTTTACTCTGTAAATACATGAAACTAATTATATTCTTGCACATTTTTTCAAAAGAAAGAAAAAAATTGACTAACTGAAAATAGAAAGGAAAGTATCTATCATTACTCACTTAGCCACTTTAGCACATTATATAAACAATAGCCAACAAAAATAAAGCCTGTGTGCCCACTATATTATTCACTTCATATCATAAAGAGCACATAAGAATAATTTGATTTGACTAAACATATGAATTGTTTTGAAAATGACCCTATTTACTCAACTGTCAAACAATAAAGATTAGAGAGAGACCCAGCCTCAAATCCATCCCTACTTCCTTAAAATGAAAAATATACACAAGATATGGATAGCAACCAGGTAGAAGAGAGGTTAGCCATTGCCACAACCACTGTGCTTACTTCCAACGTAATATCTAATTGCAAAGGTAATACCATATTCTTCTAGGACATGATCAAGTTATATAAAGGTGATGGTCAGAATCCAGGCAACATAACTTGCTTCTTATAAATCACTGCATGTCTCTCTTCAATCAGTCTAGTCACTTGCCAATTTCCCCCTATAAGAGTACTAGATAATGAATATATGTAACTTGGTTCAGAGGTAAGATCCCGAACAAGCAGCCTCAAACAACATTCTCAAGAAAGAGGTAAAGATGAATTGGTAAACATAGATTTGAGGCATTGGACAAAAAAACCATCAATACTTCTACATGCAGGTGTGTTATCTGCACTTCTAAGTTCTGACACATCAATAAAGGTGCCAAATAAAACTTTACAGGATTCCTAAGCATTGGAAAGTTCAACGTTACACGGAACGTGGTACTGGAAAGGGAACGCGGTACGTAGGGTCTAAAGTTCCCGGAACGTTAGGTTATTTTTTGGGTTGACTTTTAATATTATAAATTAGTAAATTTTATAAGAGTAACGTTTACTAAAACCAGTATTAATTTGTAATTTCCTAAAAAAAAGTATTAATATGTATTATGACTACACAATTATCCATGTCATCCTTCCCAATGACTCAATGAGACAGCCAAATTTTAAAAAAGTAACATTACAGCTGTACACACTAATAAATGCCTATTACTGTACACTGTACAGTATTATACTCCGTACTAAACATTATAAAAAAATTTTAAAATAAAAAGGAAGGGTCCACAACTTCTTTCTTTCATTAGGTTAGGTTTGCATGTGACTTGTCAGCCGTCATCTTCTTCCCTTTATCAATTCTTCATCTCCCTCCATTAATGTAACTATTAAAAACTTCCAATAAACTTGAAATTTCAAACAAAATACAGTTGCTACTCAAGAAAATAGAAGGTTGTTACACCCATAAATGGGTACTCCATCAATGATGTTCCAGATCGCAAACCACCACGAACCGGAACGAGTCCATTCCGTGTTTCGGGACACACGATCCGGAGCGCGGAACGCGCTGCCGTCCCGCGTTCCGTGTATCGTTGGGAAAGTTCATGTATGGTTCAGGTAAGACAGTAAAAGGACACTTATTAGTAATTAGGAGACCTTACCTTTGAGATAATGATCAGAGCATGTGATATACTGATTGAATATTTCATATACCCCATAGTTGATCATTTAATAAAGCTATGAGGGCTTGCATTTTACATTGTCTTTACAAAGGCTAAAGAAAATTATGCCCCAAGGATTGAGCAACAAACAGATACTGTAAGGCATAAGATAAAGTATTGTCTAAGTAAAATGAGAATATAATACTTCATGAATAAGCACCCTCAGTAGAAGGATCAAGGTAAAATTATTAAACCGCGCACTGAAGGGAAAGCAGAGTATGCATGAATTTAGAGGCAAAGAGAAGCTCTAATGAGAATACGTGAAAAATATACAAGGGTAGAGCAAGGAACTTTTGAAGATAATGATTCAATATCAGGCTCTAGGGCTCTCTAAGGAAACTACCCAGTCCCTCATAACTGACCCAAAAAGCCAAGGATCTTATATAATAATATTCAAAAGCAAAGAAATTTGAACACAGGCACATGGGTGGGTTTTTAATTGATTAATTATTTCACTCAAAAAGGATTGTGATATTCAATAATCAATAAAATAGTTTGACACAGTTTTCGGCATGATATTCAAAAACGTGGGCATAAGGCAACCAGGCACCAATCTTTATGAACTTTTGGTTGCTAATAAGTGTAAAAATCAAACAATAATATAAGAGACATACTGTGACACTCATACGGAAAAATTCAAACTAGTCTTTCTCTCCTTTTCTTCATATACCAATTGTAGAACTGTCAGGAATATCAAAGCCCTATGTCAATGGCCAATATTGATAACTATAGTAGTATAATGGACTACATTAAGATTAAATATTAGATAGATTAATTTTAATAGCACAACTTTACACCAAAAAGGATACACAAATACCTTTTTAATCATACAATAGCATTCATACATTATTCCGCACACATGTCCCTCATTTTTCAGTTACCCACTTTCATCTGCTCATATAATGCTTGAGCTCATGCCAGCAACTGTGTCACATGCTAAATCCAAACCATTATCATTTCCAACAGCTACCCTTACCTCTCTCTAAGTTCAAATTAAGCATCCTGTGGTTTTCCAGACACCTACTTCATAAACCACCCCCGCTCCCACCAAAAAAGGCTTGAGCGTTGAAGTATTCCTAATTTTGATACTTTATTTTAACCTCTTGTGTTTCTGTAAATAGCTTTTCTTCTAAATAAGATTATTGTAGAACAAATTCTTACTAGGTGACTATAGTTCTGTATATGTACAAGAAACAAACTGGAACAGATAGTACACCCCAGTGAAAGTCTGCCTAGCAGAAAAGCATACCAAAATCTAATTAGAACACTACCTTACAAGTAAAGTGGGATGAAGCGTTAAATTAACTGTTTAAACTATGGAAAATAATTTGCAAGCCACATATACAATTCTTTGTTAAGTAGCTAGTTCTGAATATGAAATCGAAGTTGGAGTCAACAGATTTCAATACTTCCGTGTATTACAAGATGGTTCATTTTTTATGGATGAAGAGTTATCAACTCGTTTTAGTTTCTAGTGTACTAGAGTGACTTTGGAAAAAGCTAATATGTTGCACACCTTTCATTTGGAGGAACAGGAAGGGATATCACTCTGGCAACAATAGTATATCTCCCCTAACCACACACCCCCTCCCCAAATAATTTTTTTAAAAAAAAAAAAAAGACAACACAAAGGTGAAAACAGAGCTTTAACCACAGCTCAAACTCCTAAATTAACTTAAAAAATTTCCAGATTTACTAAAATATGATACAATAACAGGAAACAGTTGGAGGCAGACTATCCACAGCCTGAAAGTAGCCATAAATATGAACACTTAAAGAACAGGTAAAAACTTAATTTGAAGCAACAAGTTTGCCTTTCCACTCTGGATTAGAAAAGAGAACCGATTCCAATACTTAATCAGGCTACTTAAAACTTTGGAGCTTGGGGAGTAAGAATGGGAAAGCAATTGGTGACTAGAACTCATTTATTAACTCTCTCTTGCTTTTCATGTAGTAATCATTGATCATAGATTAGTATATAAAGTACTAATCAACTGCCCATTAATATTCAAACTATTCAAAGAGACTATTACCCTACTTCCTTTCACTTCCATCCTTGTGGAAATCCTTTGTTTATACCCTTTCTTACAAAACAAATAATTGCCTTCCAAATTCCAATCACAGAATGCTACACTTGTTAAAGTCACTAAACAAACACTCACTCAAACTAGTAAACAAAGCGAGTGCTTTGGTTCATCCAACTACAAATGGGAAAACCATTACTTGCACTTGGACACCTAAATTGACAAAAATCAAATGATTTCACAAATCAAGCTAGTAAATGTTTTTTCAAACACTGAAAATATGTTTTCCATATCATATTAATTCAGCAATGTACAAACAGATCCATCCCATTGATATATTGACAAATAAATAAATAATAGCTTACTTATTCTAGAGAAATTCAACCACACTTGCTACTAACCATCAATTTACACCCCCATGCATTTTATTTCAAACTACACCACACATTGATAGCGCACTTATTCTTAAGAAACATGTAATACTATACTGCTACAAACCATCAATTTACCCCGCATTTCAAATTACTACACAACAACACAGCCCTTGAAGCTTGATTTACAAGGCTCTAATTTCAATACCTAAATCAACTTGGAAGCATAATACCAACTCAATCAAGATCAAAAGGCAAATCATTCTCAATTGAAAATCACAAAGAACATAAACCATTCGCATTGAAATTGAGCAACCTAAAGATAACATCATCCAATGCTATCAAACAACCGACTCGAATAGTCGTGAGCAACTGAGCATCAATGCCACACAAACAACACGAAAAAATAGAGATCATTATTTTTTGCTAAGCAAGATGAATTCACTTAATCTATCAAATTGAGCACAGAAGCATCATTTTCTAGAAGTAAATTATAACCAATGCAAGCAAAAAATCACTTGAAACAATAAACGAAAACCCTAATTCATCGATTTAAGAGAAAGAGAGGAAAAAAGGGAGAAAAACCTGTGATAGTTCCATGAACTACAGTGCCATTCTTGAGCTCAATGGAAACCGTTTCATTGTTCAATTTCATCAAAAACCTGTTCCATTTTCAAATTACACAACAACAAATTCCAACCATCAATACCTAAAAAATTATTCAAATACATTGAAAAATCAACAAAAAGAAAGAAGAAGAAATTACCTGACGAGCTTCATGGTGTTGGTGAGAGAGAGGAGAGGAAGAATTAGGGTTTAAGGTGAAAATGGAGTCGAACTCGAAGAGCGGGAGAAGAGACTATGACTAGGGTTCAACTATTGAGTTATGGTTTAAACGACGCGCTTTGGTTTTGTTAATGAAGAGAGAGATGCGAAGCATATGATGTCACAGTGGGCTCGAAACTGGGCTTGTAGTGTGGTACAATTTCCGCACACATTGCTGGAATATATATAGTCTTTTTAGAGAGATGATTTAACGATTTATAGTCTACAAGATTGACAATTATAAATAAAAAATTAGAAAAAAGGTAGCCGCAATCAGATTTAACATATTTTGTGATAGGTTGTACTACAAGAAATACACTAAGTTTTATATACGGCTGGCCGCACTGTAAGGCCAGTCGCAATTTTGTATTTTTAAAAAAAAAATTTCTCTCTCCTCTCTTCTCCTCTCCTCCATTTTCTCTTTCTAACTTTCTCTCTCTAACCATCAATGGCAACACTTCGTCAGATCTTCTCAAAGCTCCAACCCAGATCTCCTCGTTTTCGTCGTCGTCGTGTTCGTCGTCTTCTCTCTAACCATAAGTGGTTCGTCGGTGGTGGTTTTTGGTGGTTTCGTGGGTTGGTAGTGATGGTTTGGTGGTTTTGGGTTCTAGATCTAGGTTCGTGGGGTGGGTTTGGTGGTGGTTTTGTTTCTGGGTAGAAGTGGTTCGGTGGGTAGTGGTGGTTTTGTGGGTGGGTAGTGGTAATTTCGTGGGTTGGTAGTGGTGGTTTGGTGGTTACTAGGTCGATCAGGGGTTTCTTGGTGGTTTCGTCGGTGGGTAGTAGTGGTTTCGTGGATGGGTAGTGGTGGTTTGGTTGTTCTTTCGTTGGTGGCTGGTGGTGTTGTGTTTGGTGGCTACTTTAGCGGTGGAATTGGTGGTTAAGTATGGGGTTACTAGGTCCGGTTAGGGGTTACTAGGTCTAGGTTGGTAGTGGTTCGTTAGTGGTGGTTCTGGGTGAGTGGTAGTTTTCCGTTGGTCGTGGGTCAGGGGTTACTAGATCTGATCAAGGGTTACTAGGTCGGGGGTTACTTAAAGGATTACTAGATGAGTTACATGAGGGGTTACGGGGTTACTTGAAAGGTTACTTAAGTGGAGTTACTAGAGGGGTTACTAATGTGACACCCTGCCGCACCGTGCGGCTGGCTACACCAGAAACGCGCTGTTTATTTCAATTTTTTTTCCCTTCTCATTTATTTCTTGTTATAATTATGGAAACTCTAATAAATTGTTAATTTTGACAAATCTGACAAGAACCAATATTTAAATTGGTTAACTCAAGTGTGACTTTATAGTGCGATTTCCATTTAGCATACTGTAGGGAATATTTCAAGCATCCCAAACTTGAACCCCACTGTGATCATGCACTTAAACGTGGTGGCATCTAAAGGGAAGGAAGCTAGAACAAAAGAGTCGCCAACAAGTTTTAGGAACTTGTAAACCGTTCACGGGGTGAAGGTTACACCCCTTCACAATCCATAAGATCGCTAACTCCATAGTGGTCCTGAACCATGACTAGATATTCGGGGATAAAAGTACAAATCCAACCTAAAAGAGATTGAACCTAACCTAAATACGCCTCTACTTTATTCTTCTCATATTCATATGCGCTTTCTAACTAACATACAATCAATATATTAATCCTAAACATGTTTAATCTATGTTGGTTGATTATTAATGCACAAACAAAACTATTATTGGCGATCACTTGAATTAAAATCATATTAGCCTAAATAAAATTATTAATTATCTTATTAAGCATAATTTCAAGTACAAATTCCCTTTAAACCTGCAGATTAGGCGTGATCAAGCAATAACAATAATATATCAAGCAACATAATAATGACACAACAAATCATCATCATCATCTCAGTAAAGCATAATAATATTAGCAAGATCCTAGGCATGATACTAACATGATTAATAACAACTCCTAGCATGTCACTAAACATTAAAGATCAAAGCTTTATCGCTAACATGATACTACCATGATAGAAGAAATAGGAAGCAACCTAAACATGATACTAGAAAGCAATAAAAACATCCTAACATGATACTGGGAATATTAATTAAATCTAAGCATGCTTTCTATATCAAAAGAATAGTTAAGAAATAATCTAATTACTTACTTTGATGCCTCGTATCTCTTTCTATTAAAAGAATATACACGTTAGTAACTTCAATAAAATAATAAATCAAACAATTAATTTAAATAATTGAAATAGAGATTTGGGACCAAACTCTCAGAAATTATCAACCTTGCACGTCGAGAGCGAAGGTAACTTCGAGCTTGGCTAGGTGTGTCTAAGTCTCGTGAATGCGATATTGTGTTTAGAAAAGGCTAGACTTAGAAAGTCAAGAGAGAGAAAGAATAAGATTCTAGCTTAAAGAGAGAGAAAATAGATGATTGTTGATGATTGAAAACGGGGAAATAACGCCCCTATTTATAGGAAAAAAATATCCGGAACGATAGAAAGAGTCAGAATTCGACTCGGAGTAAAACTGCTCCTATTACGATGCGATAAGCCTATCGCGACGCGACAGACTCTTCGCAGCTCGATGGCGCTATGATAAAAAAGCTGTACGAAGTCCTTTCCCTAATATAATTAGACAATTAGACTTCGTGTTATCAGTAATTTAAGATCAGTTTATTATTAAAATATTTGTTATATTCCAAATTAAATTCATTATCTTTTCTAAATAAAATAAAAGTATAATTATTAATCCTAAATTCCATTAGAACTTAAAATGACATTTTAGATTATTCTAGAAGATTAAAGTCAATCCTAATAACTTTAGGAATAATAATTAATGGACCCTCCACTTGATAATTAGGCCGTATATAAAATCATTTTAGGCCCAGTTTAGTATTTTGGTCATAACTTCCTCATTATTCATCGGAATTGGGCTTATAATATATCATTAGAAAACTCTTTTCAAACCCCATCCAATTACACAATTATTAGACCTATATCATGGACCAAATTAAATTGGATTGGACGTTTTTCATAAACAGGGTACGAAAAGAAATATTTTCGAAAACAGAAATAAGTATTTTTATTAAAAACAAGTGCATCACAAGACTCTTTCACATTTCACCTCATTCGATAATTAATGACGTGAAAGATATTCATCACTGGGTTTGGTTTTTTGGGGAGACACAATTGTACCAATTCTTTTTCCCTACATATTCTAAATTTTTTTTATTTATTGTGTAAAATAAGATTTGAAGTATGAAAGATTATTCCCTTTTTTTTTGTAATCGAATGAAAACTACACATACAGTGAGACGCTTCTAACAAGTATCCATATGAGTATATGACTATATTTAAGTTCATGTATAAATTTCCCTAAAAAAAGTTCATATAAAAATCACAAACATTATTGGTCAATGCGGTGTATGTAAATTGTGCAAAGACAAAAATTCTTACATTTACTTGGGTACAAATTTACAATGTGTACCGAGATTACTTTTTACTCATTTTGATAACATTGTTCATTTAATTATCAATTGAGCAAACACTTTTGGGTGTACTTTGCTCCATGGTGTGTGTAAATAATAATTTTCATAAAATCGTAATTAGTGATATAAGATGTTTTGTTTAATGTTGTCACACTATCTAATTAATGGAGTAATAACTTTCACAATAACCGTGCATGGCTCGGGATCTAAACTAGATTAGTCTAGAATGTATCCACAGCAATGCACTGGATGTAGTATGCAAAGTTGTGAAGAGGAAAACTACCTAACAAAATAGATCATTTCTTGCTATGGAGCCTATCAATTTGTGGAGGAACATAAAATTAAAATTTTCTTTTTTTTTTCTTATGCTTAAATATTGTGAAAATATCTTGTTGCTTGATTGATATTAACTGAAGATATTTCTTTTTTATCTACTAAAAATTTTCATTCTTGCGATATGTTACTAAAAGTGTTATAAATCAATAAGCATATTAATGGAGCCTAAATCGATATAATATTTGTCACCTCCTCGTTATACCCTAACTCGTTATAATCAATTACCATTATATATGGCACGTTATAATCAATTACCATTATAACGTGTCTAACAATAATTGATTATAACGGTACACCTAACTTGTTGTAATAAATTACCATTATAATAAATATTTGACACCTCCTCATTATACTCTGAACACTCTCACCAAAGAAGAAAAAAAAATTCACTTGCTCTCTACATTTCCCTCTCCTCCACATCAGATTTTTAAACAAAGAATATTTTTCATCCCACTAACAACAAACCCAAAAATTCTCTCACCACTCTCTTTTTTACTTTTTACCATAACCTACTATATTGTCTCTCTTACCTATTTTCGATTTTCACTAACTTTAGGTTCGGACGATGCCTCGAGTTACTACATTAATTCCATTATTGAAATCTTTATTTATATTTAAGTTTAATAGAATGATATATATTATGGCAATAGCTTACTAGCTAATACTATGTTTGTAAAACTTAAGGGTGTTGTTCAAATCTTGTACCAAGTTATATTTTAAACACGTGAATGAAATACTCGATTGATCAAGGAAGGTGCCACGTGGCACCTAAACTTCTTTAGAAACTCCTTCCAATATATAGTGTATAGATTTTATTAATAAGATTACTGTACATGAAGATAAAAGTTTCATTTAAAAAATAATGAAAGTAAAACAACTGTAAATAAATTTAATTTCATTTCCAATCATGTAGAAATGCCAATAGATTTTAAGGATTATTGTCACCAAACTTTTGTTAAATGTGCTAAATCAAGTCATCTTTCAAGAATCGGTGAGTTCGTCTATTACGCATAGCGTCCCTTCTCTTCAAATATTTGTTAATGTCAATAGGATGTCCTGTTTGAAATAGAAAAAGTCTCGTCCTTATTTATGGTATCACTTGTATTCTCTTTACCTTTACAACGCAGACACGAAATTAGGTGATTTGTCTCGTAATATCTTCTTATTACTTTAGCATTCTTATAAGTATCTCGTTCATCTTCTATTATCATGATAATAATAATTATACAAGCATTCATAATGTCAGCTAGTTGTCGTACAATTGCAAATATCGCTTGGAGGACATTGAAAGTATGTTCAACATCTTTACGTGCAGCAGCTTGCCGTTTAGCAAAAAGCATATGCATTGGTAAATCCTTGCACAAAAATACCCCAATTCGGATAAATACCATTAGCTAGGTAGTAAGTCATGTTGTACTCATAGCATTTTTTCATAAGTAGGTTCAACTAACATTAACAAATTACTACCTTCGTTTCATATTATTTGCAACGAGAGGAAAAATGTCTAATCGTTGCAAATAATATAAAATGGATGTAGTATATAGAAATTATTCATAAATTAACAAATTATATTAAATTAAAAGTTGTTGTTAAATAATTGACACATATAGATATTTCAATAGTCGAAAATATGTTGTTAAATAACTGACACATTGATAGTAAGATAGTTGACACATATAGATAGTTTTTCCATTGTCTTGAACTTGTTTAAATTAGATAAGTCACTTGATATATCCTAAATAAATTGAAAAACATCAATACTGTAAATTTCTACTTAAATTTTTTATTTTTTTTAATAAAACTATTGATGAATGAGAGCAAAATACTCGATAATTACTTTACAAGCAAATTTTCTTTCAGAACTAATTTAGGAATATATGAAAGAGGTTTAAATGGTTTTGGGTTTGTGGATTTCATCCCAAATTTTAACTGGGTTCAACCACATTTATTTGGGTTAAAGAAAATAGTAGTTCCAAAGGTTTTGAATAAAAAAAGCACAGGTATGTGATAATGTAGTACAAGTATTAGATTGGTAAATAAAAGCCCGTGTAATGCACAAATTTTTAATACATAAACTTACAAAAAAATCCATAAATTTTCTTGTTAGACTCTAAATTTTTTTTTATAATTATTAGATTCATTTTATTATTTAACAATTTTAGAAAAAAAATAATAATTAAATTGCAATTGACTACTAAAAAATTCTAAGTTTTAATTTTATTTTAATGTAATTTATGATGCGACTTTATTCGTTAGGGTTAAGTACGTATTGATTTTTATTAAAAATAAATTAATTTTAAATATTTTATGTCATTCGTAGAATTATCATTTATGTGAAAAGATTTGTTTTGGTTTTAAATAATTTAAATTCTAAATTAATATTCATCGTTTTTTACCTTTAAAATCAAATTCGCAAATCTTATTCGATAATTTTGCTTATGTGGAGCTAATAACCAGTATTCATCGATTTTTTTTATTTTATTTTTTATTTTTTTAGTTTTTTTTTGCATTCGTTAAGAGTTGAGATATCAATTTTCTAAGAGATAATAATTTCTTATGAATCCACACAAGTACATTGTATCTCAAGTTTTCCAATAATCTTATTTCTTGATTTTTCACTACAACAAAAAGAAAATAAAAAATTTATAAAAAAAAAGATATACATGTAATAGAATAGTGACATGTTAGCAAAAACAAAAATAATAATAAAATAAATCAATATATTTACCAAGTGAAAAAGTGTTGCGAAATTGATCTAAAATTTGTAAATGTATAAAGTCAAATTTATGCATTGAAAATTTTTCATCGTCCCTAATCGCCCGAACAACAATATTCTGAAAAAATTGAATCATTATTTTGTTATCACTAACAACACGATGATATTGCTTCTTATTCAGAACGACTGAAAAGTATCCATTGGAGTAAAATATTTTTTTACAATCAATATTGGACCAAGTGTTGAACAAAGCTGCTTTAATTGAGGCATGAACGTAATATAATCACCCTATATTTAAAAAAATAAAAAATAAAGTTAATTTAATAACTTGATTAAGCCACCTAAATTACAAATTTTATTTTATTTCATAAAATTAATTAATAAAAAACTAAAGAGATTTATAAAAAATATAATAAATGCAAAAAAGTTATAAAAATATTTCCTCCTCCAACAAGATCACATCTAAACTTGTTAAACTATCTTGTTTGCGGAAGTATAGTACGTCAGACAAGCAGCGAGAAACTCATACTATAATACCGCGTATTTTTGAATCGTATTTTCTAATTAATTAATTAATTAATTAATTATCTTCTAAAAAGGGTATTTTAGTAAATTTTTTTACTGTTTGAATTTTGGAGCCAAAATAATATTTGAATTTTGGTGCCAAAAGTATTTTAAAACTTAATTATTATTTTTATTTTGAATAAGATTTATTATCCATTTATTTTAAAAACCGGATTATTAATATATATTCCGGATATTTTAATTAAGCAAAAAAAAATTATATTTTATTATTTAATTAGGCGGTCCGAAAATTCACAATGGTTGGCTATGATTTTTCAGATTTTCCTGGTTCGGAAAATTTGATTTTCTTAGTTAATTTATTTAGTGAATAATTGGTATTCTATTAATTAATTATTTTATACAATATTTATTATTTACACAATTATTTTTACTCCCGTAAATCTAAGATAATTCCCTAAATACTACATAGGGTGTCCGAGATTTTGAGCTATGGAGCTCAAAAATTTCAGCCACCATGGTAGGATTTTGGGTGATTTATTTTGATAAATTGTATTTTTAATTACCTCCGTTAAATCTATTATTTTTCCTTAATTCTTATTTCCCATCTCCTAAATATTTGATCATCTTATTTTGCTACCTTATTTCATCCTTGATTATTCCCCAAGAAAACCCCTTTTGCCATATTATTTTTCATGACAACATAGTTTCCTTAATTTAATTATTCTAAGTCATCTTAATCTTAAACTTTCCATAATTCTTTAGCCCTCTTCTCCAAGTAATTTCCTTAATTCTTTTTACCATAATTCTTTCTACATTCTCCTACCATAATTCTTGCATGAGCTAGCCTATAAATACCCCTTGATTCATGGCTAAACACTCACACCAAAATTCTCTAATTCTCTCTTAATCTCTCTCTAATTCTCTCATCTCTCTTGTTCTTGTGCCACCACCACCACAAATCACCACCTCGACCACTGCTGACCACAGCCACCGGCAGTCGCTCTTTCCCCTAGGGATGTCTATTCAGTTTTCGATTTGGATTTTGGTCAAATCCAATCCAATTAGAAATAAACTTCGGTTTTTAATTTTCAAATCCAATCTGATCGAATTTCTCATCAATCCAATCCGATCCAATCCAAATTACAATTCAGTTATTTGAATCCAATCCGAAAATCCAAATTAAAATACATTGCAAATTTTTAGGGCCTAAAGTTATTATAAAAATAAAAATGCATTATAAAGTTGTACATTATTGATACAAGAATATAAAAAAATAGTTTTTCATAAATTATATTAACGTAATTAGCAATCTAATTTTACATGATTAATATAAACAATCATTATTTGTAAGAGAATGGTTTCATATTTCGGTTAATTCGGTTTTTTTTGGATCAAAACAAGGTCAATCCGATCTGATTCGAAAATCCGAATTTTCAAAAAAGTTCAATCCAATCCGATCCTAACTAAAGTTTGGATTCAATCCGAATTAATAATTCGATTTGGATTGGATTGAATTTCGGTTTGGACACCCCTACTTGCCGCTACCTCTTCTTCTTCTTCTTCTCTTCTCTTAATTAATTATTATTATTACGGGGGATTTATAAAAATTATTATGAGTATTTTTAATTAAATAAAATCATATTTTTATTCATGTTTATAAAAAATAAATTATGAGGTTCATGTACATATAGTTGGAGGTTTTAATTTAATTGTTGTGATTATTTGTTAACCTTATATTGATTAAGGTTATATTTATTTGTAGGGAGTGTTTGATCAAAGTTCTTGAAGTTCTTTTGTGTGTATTAAGCAAGGATCAAAGGTGCGTTTAGGTGGCTAGATACCTTTGAAAGTTATTTGTTTGAATAACATGTTTTTATATGATTTTATGATGATTAAATTAAATTGATTTGAATTATATTTTATGAAGTAAAAGCATGTTTTAATTATTTATTTTGATAAATAAATTGGAGTATTGATTTTATTTATGTTTTGAATGATTAAAATTATTTATCAAGTTTTATAGGTTTAATTTTGAAAGCATGTTGAATTTTAATAAAAGGAGTTGAATTGTATTGGAATTATTGAATTAAAAAGGATTTATAGCATTGTTATTATTAAAGCTTTACAAGGATGTTAATAGTAATCCCACTATGCAGATTTGGTTTGATAAAACTATGGATTTTGTATGACCTAGTCTTGTAACACTCCAATAATTCTCTCTTTAAACCTGTAAGCACCCTGAACAAAATCCAAGAGAATTACTGACGTGCTACTGCCACGTGTTCAAACGTTAAGGCTATTTCAGAATTTAGCAGCGGAAAAACTAATTCAGTTATAAATAAGTTTCAAAATCAACAAATAAAACCAAATTAAATCTTACAACTTGGAACCATTAAGGCCCTTATTCAAAACCTAATATAATAAAAGTGGTAGATAAATTAAACAGAGTTTAAATAAATTCAAAAGTAAGAAATAAAGTAAATTGTGAATGGTGGCCAACACTCCACTCAAAATCCCACCACCTTGATGCAAGTTCTGAATATGTAAAAACCTGTGGTTAATCTGCTCCCCAATATTACAATTGTAAATATTGGATCATTATAGGGTCATTGAAAGGCGGAGGCTATGACCAAAGAAATGCACACAAAAGCACGCAATCAGCAACGCTGAGTACATAGAAGCTACAAAATATTAGATAATCATTTCATTTATAGACTCAAACACATGGCTCAGCTGTTTACATTAATAAGACTTCACTAATTAATAATAGATTATCATTTCATTTTATTCATTGGATTAAGCAATAGACAAAGTTGTCCTCCCATGCTCCAATTTGGAACATCAATAAAAAAAAACCCCATGCCTCCTTTCGGAAACATCAATAAACATCCAATGGCAACGGGCGCGACTCCGTGGCCATAGCTAGTATGAGATCTCATCTAACTCCTTATAGTTTTTAAAAAGTATTTGAACAAGAGACTCGTAGATCAGACGACCTCTAGAAAAGTGCACGGCTAATACCCCGTGTACCCCAACCCTGATTGTCATTACTCTAGATGTGCACAAATCCAGAGTTTTATTGCTCATCCGTCTTGCACTTTACGTGATTTACAAGTTTAGACTTGGTGGTGACACATATGCAACACAATACAATCAATCAAATATCAACCATTCAAGCAATTCAAGTTTCCAATTCAATTCTTGATTTATTATTGACAAGCAATATTTATTATTGGATCCTTTAACTACCTCGGTGTATAACACCTTAAGTGCATAAGGCACCTCAAATCCTTAACCTCGTGTTGTAAGACTTTAATTCCCCATTTACTCATTCCTATTCAATAATCATGAACGAATAATAAAATAATTCATTCCACATATTCACGTACCTTTGCCTCTAAGCTCGTCTTGCAAATTAACGCATAAATAATACTTACAAGGTAAATTAATACACTATCCTCATACTTGAATCAAAACCAACCAACACACTAAGCATTAATCACAATACTACCATACAATTTCAACCAATCCATAAGTTCCTAATATGATTCTAAGTTTTCCAAGTCCTTAAACATGCTCCTAAAGTCAAGGTTTTCGTATCCTTGTATGTACCTTGAGTAAACAAGTTGGTTGGCCACTTTACCAATAAAACTCGCCTTCTATGAAGTTCTCTCCTAAACCAAGTGACAAAAACTCAATCAATACCCAAGCAATAAAATTTACAGCAATACTAACTAACTTTAAAAGGTTCAAAAATCATTGAAACAACATCTTTAAGCCTCCTTAAAGTCTAGGTTAGTAGTTTAGAAGTATTAGTATGAATTTCCATAGAAAAATCCTTAAAATACATCTTTATCTATGAAATTTCAGCAAGTTAAAAATATTATAAAAATCTGAAATTTAATTTTAAACAAGTATTTTGAAGTTATTGAAATTCTTATTTACTATATAGTATATTAGTAGACTTTAAACGCGAAAATCCATTAGTTTGAAGTGATTAAAGACTCCAAAAATAATAGACAAAAATCTGAAAATTAAGTTATGAAACTAAACTTCAAAGTTCAACATTTTATAGTTACAACATACTTATAATAATCATTTAACGGAATTAGAAACATGAAAATATGAAACTAGTACAAATCAAAACCTAAAATCAAAATCTTTAAAAATCTGAAATTAATTTTATTTACCATCAAAATAATTAAATTTTAACATAATTTTAAACATAGTATGATTAGGTAACTTGATTAATATGTTTTAAGCCCTAAAATCATGAAAAATCAAGGTTTAAGCCCTAATTTTCTTAACTAACTAAATCTGAAATTTTGTTTCATAATTTAAACATAACAAAACTCATAAATTTATAATCTTTTGTAATTCATATACATAATCATTCCATAATAATAACAATTTAATAACAGAATTTGATAAAGATTGAAACTTGAATTAAATAACAAAAGAGAAAAAAGAAGAAGGAGGAGAGAGAGATGGCAGACTGGTGCTGTACCGTGGTGGAGGGCGGCGCGGCAGCAGGGACACTGGTGGTGGTGGCGGTGGCTGAGCAGCGGCAACATGTACAATAATTTGAATTTTTTTTGGTTCGTAAAATCGGAGAAAGAAGTGAGGGAAAAGGCAAATATGAATCTTACGCGAGCGAGGGGAAAAATTTGAGGGTTTTTGAGTTTTTTATATGAAGATATGGGCTTGGTTTCCCTTATTCAAGTAGAAATAAGAGTTGTAGTTTGGACTTGAGTAAGAGTTTAAGCTCTCTTTACTTAGAATTGGGCTACTAAGCTATTGACAAAGTATGTTGGTGACTAAAAAGAGAATTTTAAATTAAACAAATGCTTATTAGTTTAATAGAATTCAATTAAATTTACATAAAATAACTTATACTATGAAATTGAAATAAAATATTTGTATAAATAATAATGAAATATATTATAATAAAGCTAAAAATATGGGGGATTACAAGTCTTTCCTCAAGAATAGCCTTATACAGAAGGAGACTAGCTTGGGGGGGTGTGCATACTTGGGGTGAGAATTGGATTTAAAAAGAGGAATTGGTTTAATTAATTATTTTATTGAAATATTGGATCATGGGAATTAGTTTTTGAATATAGAGTTTAAAATTATTGGATTAATTATTGGAATTGATTTTTAAGCATTTTTGCAAATAAATTGAGTTTACTTATCTTACACTTATCGTACTTAGCATATTTTGTTAATTCGTATTTCTTATTTGTTTGGTTCGCCCTGTTTACCGTAATGGTAAGCAGTGTTAACTATTTTCAGGTGGAGTTAATAATTGCGCATATGGGAGTCCCATGATGTTCTTCACCTAGAATTAGGAATGTCGGTTTTTGTTTTATCTTGAGTACTCATGACAATGGGTCTATTTATAGTATTATTAATTAAGAAAGTATTTAAGTTTCTGCTGCAAAGTATTGGTTTTGGTTAGTAGTATTAGTAGCCTTGCGTAATCACAAGGTGGTAATACACCTAAGTCTATCTTTATGGTATAATTGTACGTATTATAGTGGTATTTCTGTAGAGGAAGATTTGGAGGTGTTACACATACTTTGATATTCCAATCATCTCCTCGAATTTAATTCTCTGATTAAATTAGATCTGCATGGAAAAAAAATTCAGTAAACAAAACATAAAAATATAATCGTTAAGTATCCCAAATAAACATAATGTAAGTTATATTTACAAATATAAATTTAAACATAGGACTTTCAAAATTATGCTAAAAAAATTACTCAATGACGACCTAAAAGTAATACAAAATTACTAACACAAAATTCTCTTGGGGCTTTGTATTCATACGAAATTTTGTTGGTGTCATATGATGGTCGAGTTGAGTATCTAATCTTTGGAGTGTTTAATCCATATTTCCATTCAATACATTTCATAAATCAACTCATTTAAAACCCATTTTCCCAAACCATAACATATTTTCCTCTTTTCGTGTTCACATCACAAAACCGAGAGAAACTGATTTTTCAACCCTATAATTTTCATCCAAATGTAATTTGGCTGGATAGGCCTTTCAATGAGTCCAACAATATATCATAAGCCCAATTTCGATTTAAAACGAAGAAGATAGGAGTAAAATACTAAATTGGGCCTAAAACCGACACCCTTTCATTAAAACGGCCATATCTTAAAATCTACAAATGATTTTGACCTGAGTCTAATTGGGTTGGAAAGTAGACTTGATAAGATTTCCAACGATATATTATATGCCTTATTCCGATTTACGGACCAAAAGTTATTATAGTTTTAAAAACACGTAAAAAACTGGAATTACCGCGCAACGGCTAATATGTCGCGTCGCGGCAAAAGCTGACGTGGCACGGTGCATATTGCCGTGACACGGTACTCTACACCGTGTCACGGTGCTTTTTTCGTGTAATTCCGCGTTTTCTCACGCATTTATAAATCTGGACGCAATTTTGAGTAGGTTACACCATGACACGGCGCCACATGCCGCGCCACGGTAGGTAATACCGTGACATGGTGCCCATTGACCGTGTCACGGCGCCCTAAATTAGGGTTTTTATCTTTTCTAGGGTTTTGTGTAATCCCCTACTCATTTCCTCTATAAATACAAACCCGATTTCCTCAGTTTCGGGGCACCAAAAAATCATTCTCTCTCTCCCTCTACACCAACAATCATTCTCTTCTCTCTTTCTACCTCCTTAGCCTAACACTAGCCTCCCTATTCTTACATAATACTTCCCCTAAGCACTCCAAGCAGTCCATACAATACCCGAAATTCTATACTTAAATCAAGGCATGAAAGGTATAATTAACTGAGGGTTTGGACCAAATCAATTCTACTTTTTAATTTAATTTGATTTCCATTTGATTTATATTTTTATTGAAGTTACTAACAGTTTATTCATGATGTAGAAATTTAAAGGAGCGCGCGAAATGTGAGTAATTAATTAATTTAATTACTTATTTTATTTTAATATTGCTAGTATCATGATTTGGTTTATTATTGTTTGATTTGACTAACGATATTATGGTTAAATTGCTACCAATATTAATGTTTATTCTATTGTTATTATGATCACCATATTGCATGTTAAAGGGAATATGTAATTGAAAATCACGCCTAATTAGATAATTTGGACGACCGGCTTAGGTTCCTTTTAATCTTGTTATTAATTAAAGTGATCACAAAAATTTTAGAATTATGTGTGTGCATTAATATTCAACCAATTTAGCATAATTATAGTTTAGAGCAAATTGAATATTTTGTTTGCATGCCTTTGAGATCACAGGAATCACTTTTCACTATAAGAATCGAGTAGAGGCCAATACGGGCGAATGTGACTCCATTACTCACTTCGTACCATCATCCCCGATCCTCCTTTCGTGGTTCCGAACCATATGGAGTTAGTAATCTCATGGATTATGAATGGGGTGTAACCTTCACGGGTCAATCGTTGTTGTCTATTGTTGTCCCTTTATTCGTGGTTGCCTTTTATGATCCGTGAACGGTTTACAAGTTCCTTAAAAACTTGTTGGCAGCTCCCTACTTTATTTGTCCCTAATTGTATACGTATACGTCAATTCCCGCTTCCTATGAGTGTCAAGCATATATATATATATATATATATATATATATATATATATATATATATTATGTTATAGGAAGACTCATACAGGAATCATCCTCTAGACTATGGGATTAGAATTGATATGACTACTCAAAATGAATTGATTAATAATGACACTTTTGTAATTTGAGACTTGATACATCATACAGCTCTTTCTCTCTCTCTCCCTCTCTCTCTATCTCTCTCTCTCTTCTTTCATAATTTTGGGTGTAAAAATTAAAGTTTGTTATTCGGTTCTTATTATTCAAATTCGTTTTATTAATTCTATTTTATTCTATTTTTATGATTTTTACAGTGATTTTTGAAGCATTTTTTTATACATTTTTTCTGAATTTTTTTTAGTGATTTTTGTTGTGATTTTTTCAATTTTGGTTTTTGTGATTTTTATGCACAATTTTGGTCGTTTATGTTTGCTTTGGTTTGATTTTTAATTTATGTTCGTTTTTTGCGATTTATATACGTTTTTATTTTCAATTTTATGTTCTATTTCATGCGTTTTTTTGTTCCATTTTGGCGATTTTCATGCATTTTTATTTTCAATTTTTGTGCTTAATTTGTTCAATTATGTCAGTTTTTTGTGCTAAATTTTACTCCCTCCGTTAGCATCCACATTGGTGGGAAAATAGGCTCCTCATTTGACAAAAAATGGAAATAAGAACCTTCTCACCAATATAGTTGCTTTCCCATTTACTAATTTTTGATGAGGAGGTTAATATAAATGGAACCCTCCCAAAAGTAAAGTGGTCCCATTTTACACCAAAAATTATTCTATTAATATTGGTGGTGTATGGAAAGTAGGAAGGAGAAAAGGTGGTGGGGTATGAAAAATAGGAGAGAGAATGTAAATGGGGAGGTTAATGAATATAGGTATGGAATTGTGAAATGGGAAGGGTATGTTATAAAGTTAGTGGAAAGTGATGTGGACTAATAAGGTGAGGAGAGAAAAATTATGGGGGGCCTAATGGATGTGGATGCTCTAAATACTTACTCTACTTTACTTTTTTTTGGCCGTTTTTAAATATTTGTTCCAATTCCTTATTTGAAAAACTTTTACAATATTTAATTCATTTCTCTCACCTATTGGACCCAATATAAATTATATTTTATTAATTTCATATTCTCTCTACTCCAATTCTTTCGAATACCTTTTTTTTTTTTACAATTTTTTTAATCTCCCAACTACCCACTATTTCCATATTTTATTACCCCACTATTTCCATATTTTATTACTTTCTCCAATTTCTCCTAAAACTCCGCGCATGGATAAATGGAGCATGTATTTAAATACGGAGGGAGTATAAGTTTGTGTTCGATTTTTTCAAATTAAGTTTATCTGATTATTGTTCAACTATATTAGATTTATTTTTCCATATGATTTTTTGAATTTTTTTTTTTTTTGGGGGGGGGTGATGAGTGTAATTTATGACACTCATTTAGCTTCTTTTAGGATGATTTTTCATTGCTTTTACATCTCTTTTACCTCTTTTTCTCTAGTTTTACTTGAATTTTCTCTATTTTGTATTTTCCTGAGTTGTTTCCTTATTTTCTTGCTTTTCTTAGTTTATTTTGCATTTTCTCCTTCACTTGTTGCCTTTCTTTGATTTTAGGAAGTTGGTGATGTTCGAGAAGCTCATTGGCGTTCTCTCGGGGCATACAAGGCCAAGAATGCATCCTGGTTCCCCCTTTTGAAGCTCAAAAGCAAAGGAGTGCAAGAGTCAATCCTTCAAGGCCGCGCTCTCATGCCGCATGGACATTAAAAGATGGTGTTGAACCCACCGTAAGGGCTTCAAGTGACTTCCTCACCAACATGCATCATGTGGGGCGCATGGGGGCATCTTCGAGCGCACCAAGCATCATCCCCTGCTCCCAGGGCGCGGCCGCGCACGAGGGAGGAGCGGCCGTGCAGGTGGCTGGCGCGGCCACGCATATGCCAGGAGCGGCCGCGCGTCTCTCCTCCCCCTGTTTCCGTACCCATTTTGTTGCGGCCACGCTTAGGGGTGAGAGGCCGTGCCTTTTGAGGTCTCTTTTGGACGTCTAACTAACTTCTCCTTAGTTAGTTTTAGTATATATAGATTTCCTTCATTTTCTAGAGGGAGAAGATCTAAGAAGAACATTAGTTTACATTAGAATTGATTTTGATTAGAATTTTAGAGAGAGAAGCTCTTGGATTTTGAAGAATTTGTTCTTAGATTTTAGAGAGAAAAACTTGGTATTTGATGATTGTGATATTGTGATCTTCATTCCTCTTTGATATTGATCAAAGTTTTGAAAGAATTCTTTCCTTTTCAATGCAATTTTATGTTTGATTTGATATATTGTTGAATTTCTATTGTTTATCTTGATTTTAATTGTTGATATTTGGATTACAATGTTGATGATGAGATTGATGATTACTTTTGTTATGCTTTTCAATTTCACCATGAGTAGTGAGTAGTTCCTGTGCTAGGGATGTGGTGAAGCATGTATTAGTGATAATCTATAGCTAATTTGGGGTTTTTTTGATTGATTTGTTGACGTGATTAAATTGGTTAATGAAATTTGTGCATGTGTTTGATTTGAAGAGGAGTAGCTAACCTTGCTGATCATGCTAGATTGCATAATAGTTTCAATGACACGAACAATTGATTTTAATGCTATTATTATTGATTGATCTTGATTTGCGGTTTTCCTTTGAAGTCATTTGTAGAGACATCTAGCTTGACCCTAGGAAATAGCTCTTTGAGTGATTTTGATTGCAAACATCATTTTTCCCTCGTTTGCTTAATTGATCAAATTCCCATCAAATCAGCAAGTTTATCATTGGTGCATATGGATCCTAAATTCCCTTGTGTTTTGATAATTGATTTCCATTTGTTTGATTGATTTGATTTCGATAGCATAGACCAACCCCTTCTTTTTAAGATTTCGGAATAGCTTAGCTTAGACCTTAGCAATACCGCCTTCCCTTGGGTTCGACCTGGACTTGCCCCTATACCTAGGGTTGGGTTTGGTTTTACAAATTTTGTTTTGACCGGGGAATCTAGTTTCCAACGACCTAGGTTTATTCGCCGTAAAAAATGGCGCCGTTGCCGGGGAGGGCATGGTGATTGCTATTTTTGATTGAGTCTATTCCATTTTATTTGAAAAATACAAAAAGATTTTCTTTCTTTTAAGCTACATTTGTAGCCGTGCTATTGATATTTTTCTTTGAGTTTTGTATGCGTAGGGCACAAGATCGAAATTTAGTGCCATTTGATCCGGAAATTGAGAGGACCATAATAAGGATAAGGGTTGCCAATCGTTCCTCAAGTTCAAGTCCCCCAAGAGAGGAAATCCATTAAGAAGAAGAAGAAGAACGAGAAAGCATGGGTGCTAATCCGAGAGTAGCATTGAAGGAGTTGGGAACTCCAGGAGCTTATAGGTTTGAAAGCGGAATTGCTCCTCCTACGACACCGGCAAATGATTTTGAGATAAGACCGGCGATGATCACTTTGATAGAGAGGCGTCAATATAGTGGTGCAAAGCATGAGAGTACCCTCAATCATCATAAGGAGTTTGAGAAGTATTGCAACACAATCAAGGTGAATGGGGTTTCTCAAGAGTTTATTCGACTTAAACTTTTCCCTTTCTCTCTTATTGGACGTGCCTTAGAGTGGTTGGACAAGGAGGTGAGGCCAAACTCTTTGAGAACATGGGATGAAGTGACTAAGGAGTTTCTATCTCGGTTCTATCCACAAAAGAAGACGGCCGAAGCAAGAGCTCTAATTCAAAGCTTCAAGCAAAACTTGAACGAAAGTCTTTATGAGGCATGGGAAAGGTATAAGGAGTACCAAAGAGAGTACCCACACCATGGGATTCCTACCTATCAAATCATCCAAATCTTCTATGGAGGTTTAAGCCCCCAAGGCAAGTCTCGCTTGGATGCCGGTGCCGGAGGCCCTATCATGAACAAAACGGAGGATGAAGTGGTGGACTTAATTGAAGATGTGGTGAGATATCACATGGATTTGGCAAGAAGGTGAGAGAGAGTCGACAAGAAAAAGCGGTTCAACGGTTTATTCAATCGACCATCTCAACGCCATCAACAATTTTTCCTCACAAATCTCAAACTTGGGAAAGGAGATGGCCTCAATTAAGGTCAAGTTTGAGAGTGCTTCTTCGCAAGTACCAATTCTTCCCTCCCACAATAAGGGGAGAGGTACATCTTCTAACTCTACTCCTTGAACTTCGAATAATATGCCAAATGGATGTGTTTTTTGTGATGTATGTTGGTCATATGACCATGATTCTTCTAATTGTCCACATGCATTTGAGAATTGTGATGATGTTGATAACAATGATTGTGAGCAAGTGAATTTTGTTTCAAATAACAACAATGGACAAAGATATGATGGACCAAGAAACTTTGGGAATAGAAATGCCCACTGACAAGGGAATTTTGATAATTATAACAATGGTGGTTATAGAAACCAAGGAAATCAAAATTTCCAAGGGAACTATAATAATCAAGGCTATAATAATCAAAACTAAAGCCAAGGTTAAGGCTCTGGTAACATTACCAAAACAATGGCCAAAATCAAAACTGGGGTAATTGGAGCAACCAAAACCGGGGAAATTTTCAAAACAACAACCAAAAGGGACCACCACCCAGATTTTCTCCAAGAATTCAAGGCAATGGTGAGAATTCCTATGCTCAACCTTCATCTTCTAGAACTACCTTAGAAGAAATCATCGAGAACCAAACTAAAATTTTGAATACTTACATGTCGGTAAGTGATAAAAATTTCAATGAGATGATGACACACAACAAGATGCTTGAAACTCAAATCACTCAATTGGCTAATACCTTGAAAGAGAGTGTGAATTCTAGCCCTTCTTATTTACCCTCACAAGGAGTTGAACCTAAGAAACCCGTGTATTCTATCACCACAAGGAGTGGGAAAGTGCTTGAAGAGAGAGTTTCTAGGAAGAGTGAGGAAGATGAGAAGATGAGTGATTCAAGTGAGGACAAAGAGATCAATGTGTCAATGAAGGTGAGTAAAGAAACCCAAGAGGAAGAGAAGAGTGATGAAAAAGTGCAAGATGAGGTAATCAAGCCCAAACTTCCATATCCCCAAAAGTTTTTGAGAAACAAAATCGATGAACAATTTGGGAGATTTCTTGACATGCTTAGGGAAGTTCATCTTTCAATCCCTTTCACCGAAGCCATGACTCAAATGCCATGATATTCTAAGTTCCTTAAAGAATTCTTGAGTGTCAAGAGAGAGTGCAATGAGATTGATTCGGTAGAGGTTTGGGAATGTTGTAGCGCTTTGATTCATAATGACTTACCCAAGAAAATGAAAGATCTGGGTAACTTCTCTATCCGTTGCAAAATCAATGGAAATTTTTTACAAAATGCTCTATGTGATCTTGGTACTAGCGTGAGTATCATGCCTTATCGGTGTTTAGGAAGCTTAAGCTAGGTGAGCTTCTTCCAACCAACATGACTTTGCAATTGGCCGATCGATCTATTAAGTTTCCAAAGGGAAGAGTTGAGGATGTTCCCCTCAAGATAAGAGAGTTCACGATTCCGGTTGATTTTATTGTGCTTGAGATAGCGGAAGATGATAACATACCTATCATTTTAGGGAGACCTTTCTTAGCTACTTCGGGAGCTTTGATAGATGTGAAGGGTGGTCTTATTACTTTGAGAGTTGGTAACAATAAGGCTAGTTTTGAGCTTAAACCGATGCATGAATCTTTGTCTCTTGTGAATGGAATTATGTGCATCAATTCACCTCATTCCAATGATAATGTATGCATGATTGTTTCTTCTACTAACAAAGTTCTTGAGGTTTGTGATAATGTGCCTTTGAGTGTTGAATGCAAGAAGGTTAGTGAAGAAAACAAGGAGCCTTTTAAGCTCGTGGATGAAGAGGTGATTGATATTCCTCTGTGGTTTGAGCTCTACCCTCAAGAAGACGAGGTTGACTCCAAGAGTGTTGATGGTGAGAAGCCGTCCACTAGAAGGAGTAAGAAGACAAAGAAGAAAAAGAGAGCTTTTATGAAGAAGAAAGCAAAGTTGAAGCAAAATAAGCTTGTTTTGGAAGTTTCAACAAATGAGAGTACATCAAGCAACGATGTGAAGTTGCTAAGGAATGAGAAAGAGTTTTTCCCCTCTACCACTTTAAACCAAGCTGGTGTTCTTTGACCCTCCATGAGTTGGAGGAAGGGTCGAGCTAAGGACTTTAAGCAAGCACTTCTCGGGAGGCAATCCGGTTTTCTAACTTTTTCTTTTGATTCTATTTTGCTTAATTTTTTTTTTCAATTGCTTTTCTTTCTTTCACTTGTTTTTTGTTTGGATTAATAAGTTGAATTCTTGGAAATTGGATTACCTCGAACGAGCGTGAGAACAATGGGAAGGTGTTTTGTGGTATTTGGTGAGAGTATGCTCGATATTATTGAATTTCGTGGATTTTGGTGCCTAATTCTTGATCAATCTTGCTTCTAGTATGGTATAATCATCTTCTTTACCTCTATTTTACATTATTATATCAATTTGTAGTAAGAATTTGATTATTTGATGATTGTGAATAGTAGTAGTATCATTTTTGTTGAATATGTTGATTGATTGAGTAATTGTGTTGATTATATGTGTTGTTGTTGATTAATTATGCCTTACATTGTGTTGTTGTTGATTGTTTAGCTCATTTGTGCAATTTGGTTGCAATTTGTGGAAGGTTGATTTTGGTAGTGATTGGTAGCAAGTGGTGATTGGTATATTTGGTTGGTTAAACCAAGTCTTGTGGTAGTGTTGTGATTGTGGTGATTTGTGGTGATTTGTGGAGTTGTGATTGTGTTTTTGGTTGTGAATTTGGTGAAGAAAAATGTCTAAAATCATGAAAGCCCTCACTTCCAAAAAGAGAAAGACGAACATAACCATTGAAGAACCTTCTCCATCAAACACACCCTCTTCCCAAACACAAAATGAAGAGCCTCTTCCTCTACCAAAAACCCGATTTGCCAATCCAAACCATAAGCCGCTTTGGACTAATTTCAAGAAAAGAACCATAAAGCCCTCACGACATTACCATTAATCAAGCATGATCAAATTGGGCATTGATGAGGACTTATGGGTTCTATTCGACAACCTTAGGTTGAGTAGCTTTATCAATAAGCGCTACCGAACCTACCTTGAGCTAACTAGGGAGTTTTTGGCCTCTTTGACTACTGCTCCGGTTGGTACTAATATGGTATCACTCAGCACTATAGTAAGGGGTCGAATGGGTACTCCCCTCACCGACCTCAAAAAAGACTTGGCTAACAACATCATCTACCACCATCGGCCTTTTACCTCTCAAACTACTCTCCCTCCGAGCCTTATCCCTAGCAAAATAGTGAGACCAATCATCAACAGTCGGCTCACCCGATAGCCCCCCATCGACCAAAGGTTTCGAGATTAGGGAAGGGGATAGGGTTAGCCGGGTCATAGGTAAAATCACAGCCTCCGGGCCTCTTATAATCATAGGAGGCCGGGGTGGTCCCTCTAATTGCATTGGGGGGCACATGGGGCCCTTCCCAATAAGGGTATCACAAAGATGGCCCTTGGTCTGGATCGTAAGGGACCCATTGGGGTACGGGTCCTTGTTGGACCGGGAGGTAGGGGTAATTCAAATATGGCTCAATCTCGCCTCTCCTCACATGCAAGTCATAAATTTGCCTAGCATAATAGTCATAACCAAGCACAAAGTCATTTCCCAAAGGGGAAGCATTCAACACATTGGCAATGGAATCAATTTTTGCATGCAAACTAGGCAAATCACATTGAAAAGTAGAAGAAGAAGAAGAAGAAGAAGAAGAAGAAGAAGAAGTACCTCCCCGAGACACCGGGGGTAAATCATGAGAAAGAGTACGAACGGGAGCAAGCGGGTTGATGCGAAGGTTGGGTGGAGGAGTCCTCTTGAGAGATGGGTTGATAGGCCATTTGTTGGGCCGCAAAGGGAGAGGGGTGTCCAAGCACCAAGCGGTGGCCTCCTGATGAGGGATCAGGCACCAATCGGTAGTCCTTGAAACTTTCCATATGAACAAATCCTCTTTAGAAGTCTGCTCCAAGAACTTTTGGTTGATCAAAGCATAAGTGTTGAGGAGATATGACGGAGACTTCTCTCGGCGGTCCCAAATGGGCTCAAGAGACAAGATCATCTTCTCATACTTCTTGTTGAGAGTAAGAGCAATGATGGTGATCAATCCTCCCAATTGGATGCTTCCGGAATTAAAGACACCATCACGAATATCAACAAATAGATCAAGCAATTGAATCCCAAAGTCAATAACCCCAATCTCTTCAAATGGTTGATCTGCCAACCATAACCAACTTAACTCCTCCCTAGAGATGGCACCGAGGGACTCCTTTGAGAAGAAAGCATAGGTAATTAACCTATTGAAATACCTCAAGGCCAGATGAATGATTGAAGCCGCTTTGGAACATTGAGTTTGATATGTCCCTTCGACCGAGATATGCTTCCACCAATGACCCTCGTTATACCCATGATTTTTTTGCAATTCCTCAAAGGCTAGGTAGATATACTCGGATTCTTCCAAAGGTACGGGGAATTTGAATATCTCATTAAGGTAAGAAAGAGGGATGGAGTGGTCATTATTGAACATTTGAAACTTCAAGGTACGAAAAAACTCACCACCCTCTTTCTCTTCATGCACCTCGAGAGAAGAGAGGAACTCAAAAGTGAGATGGGCGTAAGTTGGAGCACTTAAGCCAATGAAATCCTCCAAACCAAGGTTCCGGGCCAAACGCCTCACATCATCATCTATTCCAAGCATTGTACTTGTTGATCGATCATAAAACCTTATTAATAGGAGTTTTCGGGAGGAAAGCTGGATAAAAGTTCTCCCAATGCTCGCTCTTAGCAAACTCTATTCCGTAAGTTTCACTCACGTTTGAAGGGCATGGCACCACCTCACAGGAATTAGAGCCGCGGGCTCGTTTAGGAAGTCAGAGTGTAGCCATCTACACAAACAAGCCAAGACAATAGTTCAAAAGCATGAAAGATGTGGTGCTCACAACAAGTTGCATAACCAAAATGGATGAATTTTCAACCAATCATTGAAATAGAATGAATAAATGGTCACATAACAAGTATGGAAGCACATTTAAACCACAATATAAGCAAGGATTCATAAACCATTTGATAATAAAGAGTGAGCAACAACATTCTTACAAGCATCTATGACCATTTCTAAGTGGGTGAAGACCAACAATGGTGGTAACAAAATTGTAATAGAATTAAGCAAAACCATAGCATCACAAGTTCATATATACACCAATAATCATCATGAATACAAAATTTGGGGACATGAAATAGGCAAAGTAGAGACACCATTAGAGCATACACCATAACATTCAAATCCAACAAAACAATACAAGGTGAGAAATTCATCATGAAAATCAAATGAAATAGAGAATTCATACCTTGAATGAGTGGTTAAATCAAATGAAATGGAGTAGAAAGCACAACTACTAGCTATCAATCCCAAACTTGCAAGTTCCAAAACCCCAACTAATAATACCCAAATTCCCAACTTTTGGAGAGACAAAATCAATTAAAAAGCATAAAATTAGGGTTTTGAAGTCATTATCAACCAAGAAAAATGAACAATGATGATCTTTTGATGAAATATAGTGGCAAAAATAGGGAAATTGCTTGAATACTACAATGAAAAATGAAGTAAAATGAATGAAGAGAGAGAGAGAGAGAGAGAGAGAAAAGAGAGGCGGTGCGTTTAAGGGGGGCACGCAGCAGACCAGCGCGCCTGCGCCAGCCCCCCTGTGCGCCCGCGAAGGCCTCGCGCGCGGCCGCGCAACTCGAGGTTCTCATTCCTTCTTACAATTTTCCATGCGTACACCGGTGCACACAACACCTATGATGATGATAAACACGAACATTGGCAGTTTCTAAACCCCTTGGCAATGGGTTCAACATCCATATTTCATGAACCCACCATCTTGCACCCACCAAAGTTCAATTCTTACTCAAAACTTCCAATAAGCACAAAAACACTTCATCTTCAAAATTTGTTACCAAGATTGTTGGCAAACTAATCTCCATCATATTAAAACAACCAAAAATCACAACAAACAAAGAAAATTGGTTAGTCCATAATCATCAAGGAGAAAGATAAAATCAAAAGAAAAATGGAAAGAAGGCTATAAAGTCGGGTTTCCTCCCAAGAAGTGCTTGTTTAACATCATTAGCTTGACGTTCTCCACCCTTTCTCAAGAGTCAAGACAGATCATAAAGAGTCATTTTGTGAATAAGGCCAACAAAAACACCATCGAAATACTTCTTGAGCCGATGACCATAGACTTTGAAAGAAGATGATGAATCGAATGAAGAAATTTCCACGACACCATTAGGAAAAACACCTTGCACCATGAAAGGACCACTCCATCTAGACATGAGTTTTTCGGGAAACACTTCATCTTGGAATTGTAGAGGAGGACCTTGTCACCAACACAAAACTCCTTTTTCTCGATAAGCTTGTCATGAGCTTCCTTAGAACGCGCCTTATAAGTGCTAGCACAATCATATGCATCAAGCCTAAGCTTCTCTAATTCATTAAGATCTAGCCACCGTTGTTCTCCTGCACTTGCTAAATCAATTTTGATTTTCTTGATCTCCCAAAGAGCACGGTGCTCAAGTTCCACCAGAAGATGGCATAATTTGGCGAAAACAAGACGATATGGAGTGGTGCCGATAGGAGTTTTAAAAGTCGTTCGATATGCCCACAAGGCATCATCAAGCTTGTCTGCCCAATCTTTCCTATTTCTAGCAACCGTCTTCTCAAGAATTAACTTGATTTAATGATTGGACACCTGAACTTGTCCACTTGTTTGAGGATGATAAGGAAGGCCAAAACGTTGATGCACCACATGCTTTTTCAACATCTTTCAAAAGGCATTATGCACAAAATGTGAGCCATTGTCACTAATCACCGCCTTGGGAACACCGAATCTTGGGAAAATGATCTTTTTGAACAATTTCATTACCACGTTGTGGTCATTTGTTGGGGAGGCAATGGTCTCAACCCATTTCGACACATAATCCACCGCCACAAGAATGTATTGGTTCCCAAAATAAGAAGGAAACTGTCCCATGAAATTAATTCCCCACACATCAAATACTTCCAACTCAAGGCTAGGGAAGCGCGCCAAATAGAAGCGCGCCATGTGGCAGCGCACGTGGCAGCACACCATGTGGCAGCGCTTAATGGCATTGTGCCACATTGGCAGCGTGCCACGTTGGCAGGATGCCACGTGGGCAGTGTGCCACGTGGCAGCGGGGCGCGGACTCGGGTGACGGGTCATGAACGCGGGCTGAAGGGTGGCGGCCCAATCGAACCCATCTTGGGGCTCAAGGTTGGGTGCCACATGGTTAGCTCACAATCGATGTGAGTTGCCTTGGGGAGCAAGTGAGGAAGTGGTCCTCACCTAACCATGTGACACTTGTTACTTAGTGATTCCTTGGTTTATTTAACTAAGAATTGAATTCAACATTCTTTCCATGTGGGATCTTTTTGAGAAAAAGTCCCACATTGAAAGATGATAGGAATTCACAAGGAAGCACTCCTTATAAATAGCCAAAACATACCTTGGGATTGTTCACTTGAGTAGAAACTCAAAAAGGCATCTCCACTTGAAAGAAAACCTTTAAGTTCATATAATAGTGTTTTGGTCCGACTCGCCTAAACTCCGAGTAAGAGACCGATTGGGTCGAGTTGCGGGTGGATACCGTAGGAGGTCTCTGCACTTGCAAGACTTGGCTTTGAAGTAAGAGCTTCGGGTGTGAGCGAAGCACGCGACAAGGGTAAGATCGTCTTTTCTCTCTTTCTTGGTATTTATGTCATTTAATTATATTAATTATGAGCTGGTCTTAGGGGTCGGGTTTTGTTCCGCGGTGAGTTAGACTTACCGAAACCCAACAATTTGAGAGTCGCATGATCCGTAAAGACAATGGTCTTAGAACCCAACAAGTAACAACGGAACTTTTCAAAAGCATGCACAATTGCCAAGAATTCCTTTTCCATTGTTGTGTAGTTCCTTTGAGCTCCATTAAGGGTTTTTGACATGTAGTAGATGACATGGAGCTTCTTATCCGCCCTTTGACCTAGCACTCCCCCAATGGCCGTGTCACTAGCATCGCACATCAACTCGAAAGGCAAATCTCATCTTGAGGCTTGGACAATGGGAGTAGAGATCAAAGATTCTTTCAACTTGTTAAAAGATTCCAAGTATCTATCATCAAATACAAATACGACATCTTTTTGAAGAAGATCATTGAGAGGCTTTGCAATAAGAGAGAGATCCTTGATAAATCATCTATAGAACCCGGTATGCCCTAAGAAAGATCTCACTCCTTTCACATTAAATGGAGGTGGAAGCTTTTCAATCATTTCAATCTTTGCCTTATCCACCTCTATGCCTTTATGAGAGATCTTGTGACCAAGGACAATACCCTCCTCAACCATGAAATGACATTTCTCCCAATTCAAAACGAAATTCACCTTCTCACATCGAGCCAAACATTTCTCAAGGTTCTCAAGGCACGCCTCAAATGAAACACCACCCACCAAAAAATCATCCATGAACACCTCTATTTCTTCTTCCAACATATCTCCAAATATGCTCATCATACATCGTTGGAAAGTGGCGGGGGCGTTGCAAAACCCAAATAACATTCTCCTATAGGCAAAAGTTCCATATGAACAAGTAAAAGTTATTTTCTCTTGGTCATCCGGATAATAGGAATTTGGAAAACCCCGGAATATCCATCAAGAAAACAATAATACTTGTGCCTTGTTAGTCTTTCAAGCATTTGATCAATGAAGGGAAGGGGAAAATGATCCTTTTTGGTGGATGTGTTTAAACGTCGATAATCTATACACATTCGCCATCTCGTGACCATTCTTGTAGGAATGAGCTCACCTCTCTCATTTTCTACCACGGTCATGCCTCCTTTCTTTGGGACAACGTGGACCGGGGAAACCCATCTAGAGCTAGATATGGGGAATATGATTCCCGCATCCAATAGCTTAGTGATTTCCTTCTTAACTATCTCCCCCATTTGAGGGTGTAGCTTTCGTTGCCTTTCAATGCTAGGTGAGGTGCCCTCCTCAAGAGTGATATGGTGTGAACATAAAGCAGGCTTATACCTTTGAGGTCGTCAATTGTATAACCCAAAGCACCTTGGTGCCTTTTCAAAACACCACATAACTCTTGAGCTTGACTTTCACTCAAGGAGGAGCTAACAATAATGGGATAAGTAGAATTGGGGCCCAAGAATTCATACCTAAGGTATGATGGTAGAGGTTTGAGCTCTATAATTGGAACACCTTTACCTTCCTTAGTTGAGGCCACTTGCAATGCATCTTGACTTGAAATTCCCATGCAAATGTGATTATCACTCTCTTCCATGCTCTCATCAATGACTCTTTCAAAGAAAGCCATTTCCTTGCCATGCTCACCTATATTTTTTTTATTCAACAAAACACACTCAAGTGGATCATTAGAAGTGAGCAAGTACTCATGCATAGAATTCACAATATCATCCAAGATTCAACTCTCATGCAATTTTCAAGTGAAGAAGAAGGATATTTCATGCTTTCATTCAAATCAAATTTGATGAATTCTTCTCCAACTTTGAGAGAAATCTTAGCACTTTTAACATCAATCATGGCACCCGAGGTAGCAAGAAAAGGTCTACCAAGTATGATGGGGATATTGGCATCCTCATCCATTTCAAGAACAACAAAATCATCCTAAATTACCAACTTTCTTACCCTCAAAGGAACATCTTCTACCTTACCTTTTGGAATCTTAATTAATCAATTGGCTAGTTGCAAGGTAATATTGGTAGGCGAAAGCTCCCCTAACTCAAGTCTTTGATAAACCAAAATTGGCATAAGGCTAACACTAGCTCCTAAGTCACAAAAGGCATTATCAATTTGCATCCTATAGATAGCACAAGGGATAGAAAAGTTTCCAGGGTCCTTCAACTTGGGCGGCATCTTGTTCATAATGATTGCACTACAATTCTCGGTCAAGCTAACCGTTTACATCACAAGTTCTTTTTCCACTTAAGACATCCTTAAGGAATTTTGCATAATTCGGCATTTGGTCAATGGCATCGGTAAATGGAAGGGTAAGATGAAGTTGCCTAATGTAGACACCCAAATGTGTCTCCCCAAAAACCAAACCCAGTTATGAATATCTTTCACGTCATTTGATTATCGAACGAGGTGAAAGTGTTAAAAGTCTAGTGATGTGGATGTTTTTATTAAAATATCTCTCTATCTGATTTTGAAAACATTTCTTCTCTTACTCTATTTATGAAAATAGCAAGTCCAATTTAGTTTGATCCATGGTAAGGGTCCAATGTAGTGTAGTTGGATTGGGCTCGAAAAGAGCTTTCCAACGATATATTATAAGCCCAATTCCGATGAATAATGAGGAAGTTAAGGCTTAAATTAAATTTGGCCCGATATGATTTTTATATGTGGCCCAATGTAGGGAATATTTCAAGCCATCCTACACTTGAGCCCCACTATGATCATACACTTAAGCATGGTGGCGTCCAAAGGGAAGGAAGCTAGAGCAAAAGAGTCTCCAACAAGTTTTAGGAACTTGTAAACCGTTCACAGGGTGAAGGTTACACCCCTTAACGATCCATGAGATCGTCAACTCCAATAGGTCTGGAACCATGACTGGTGTTCGGGGATGAGGGTACGAATCCAATCTAAAAGAGATTGAACTCGCCATATAAAATAGGCCTCTACTTTATTCTTCTCGTATTCATGTGCGCTTTTTGACTAACATGCAATCAATAGGTTAACCCTAAACCTGTTTGTCTATGTTGGTTGAATATTAATGCACAAATATATCTATTATTGGTGATCACTTGAATTATAATCAAATTATCCTAAACAAGATTATTAATTATCTTATTAAGCGTGAGTACAAGTACAAATTCCCTTTAAACCTGCAAGAGAGGGCGTGATCAAGTAATAACAATAAATATATATCAAGCAACATAATAATCAACAATCATAATTATAATCATAATTAAAATAATAATCATAATCATAATCATAATCATATTAAAGCATAATAATAGCAAGATCCTAGGCATGATACTAAAAAGATTAATAACAAACCCTAGCATGTCACTAAGCAATAAAAATCAAAGCTTTAGCTCTAACATGATACTAACATGCTATTAGGAAAGAAAATAGGAAACATTCTTTTAATCATACTTGATATTAGAAATATTAATTAACCCTAAACATGATACTAGGAATCAATAAAATAATCTAAGCATGATTTCTATATCGAAATAATAAATAAGTAATTAAATTACTTACTTTGATGCCTCGTATCTCTTTCTAATAACAAAATACACGCGTTAGTAACTTTAAGGAAAAGTATAAAAACAAACAATTAAATTAAATAATTGAAATAGAGATTTGGGACCAAACCCTCAGAAATATCAAACCTTTCACGTCTAGGGCGAAGGCAACTTTGAACTTGGCTAGGTGTGTCTAGAGATAATGTATGAGGAATTTTGTAAGAGGGAAGGTTTAGAAAAAGAATAGAGAGAGAGAGAAAGCTTCTAGCTTTTAGAGAAAGAAAGAAAGAGATGATGATTGTTGATTGTAGATGATTGAAAACGGAGGTCCAAGGACCCTATTTATAAGAAAATAGTCCGGAATTGATAGAAACAAATCAGAGTTCGAAAAGGAATAAAACACTCTTCTGTCGCCAATGACAAGATTTGTCGCCAAGTGACAAAATTGTCGCCATGTGACAGGCTTTGTCGCTAGGTGACAAACATGTCGTTTGGCAATGCAAGACAGTTTTTGCGGATTTTGTTTTTATCATATATTTTGATCCAGAAGTCCAAATAAGTCATATAATATGTCGTTGGAAATCTCTTGAAGTCTACTTTCCAACCCAATTGGAATAAGATTAAAATACTTTGTAGATAAAAATATATGGCCGAAATAGTGGGACGGTGTCAGTTTTAGATAGAGTTTCATATTCCATTCATATCTTTTTCGTTATAGATCGGAATTAATATTATAATATATCATTGGAAAGATAATTTCAAGATCTATCCAACCATATAAGATTTGGATAAATATTATGAGACACGAAAATAATATTTGACTGTCTTTGAACATCTTTAAATTCGAATAGAATTTGGACTTAAAAAAGGAAAGTTTTTATTCAATTTCAAACTCTATGATCTTATCTTATCAAAAAGGATAATTAAGATCTTTTAGAAACTCATAGAAGCTTCTAATTAAATCCTAATTAGTTTAGGAATAGGATTAAACCTTTGGACCCTCCACATGATCATTGGGTCGTAGGTAAAATCCGGTTTGGTTTTGGGGAGACACATTTGGGTGTCTACAGAAGCCTCTACTTTGACTGAGTTTGGAGAAACTTATGTTTCAAAAACAAAAGTCAAAGTAGAGATAGGGACGGAGAATGATTCAGAACGTTCTACGATTCTAAATCATTCTTGTAACGCCGATACCTGTAAACTAGCGTTAGTTAAAATAGATAAAAGATTTAAGAAACGCATATCTTGCACCGTCGAGCACACGTCTCGGGGGTAACCAATTTTTGTTGTTGCATTGTTGTTGTGACAACCTTCCACAAACTAGGGAACGCCATCTTGCCGTTGTTGATGTTGTGGTCGTGCTTCGTCGCCGTTGATGATCTTCCTCAAGCTTTGACGATCTTCCTCAAGCTAGGGGATACCGCCTGAAGATTGCTACGCCTGTAACTGCCTCCAATTTCTGCTGTGATAGTCTTCTGCAAGCCAGAGAACACTATTAAAGATTGCTTCACTTGAAACGATCTTCTACCGCCTTATGACCATCTTCCGCAAGCCAGGGAACATGATCGAAGATTGCTTCGCCTGAAGCCATCCTTAGTTGTTGCGATAATATTCCGAAGAAAATTACCAAAGATCAACGCCTGTTGATCCTTAATGCTGCTTGAATTTTGCTGTTGATGCTTTGGGTGATGACAATCCTCTTTTCTTCAGGAACAGTTGTCAACACGACTCTTGTATGATGTATGACAATCCGATTTAGGGAAATTTGTCAATGCCACATAACAATCCGTCCTTGGAAATGTTGCTACGATGAAGCGACAATCCGTATCTCGGAAAATTTGCCAAAATCCAATTTTGGGAAAAGTTGCTAATGCTTCGTAACAATCTGTCATAAGAACTTTGCTACGAACGACAATCCACATCTTGGAATATAACTCTTGAAAGAAATCAACCTTGGAAATTTGCCAACGCTATGCGACAATCCTTTTAGGAAAATATTGCCACTATTGACAATCCGCGTCTTGGAACATTTGCAAAAAAGAGTCGACCAACAATCCAATTTGGGAAAATTTGCCACTTACTGAAATGAATGACAATCCACGTTGAGGAACCTTTGTCGAAATTTATGATGAGTAAAGACCTAAGACAATTCTTTGGGAAATTTTGCCATAGGGAACTACGTGTATGACAATCCAATCTTGGAAAAATTGCCAAACAGAGCAGGAGCACGACAATCCACTCTTGGAAACTTTGCCAGAGATGACAATCTAATCTTGGAAAAATTTCGTTTAAGAAGAATGTGCGACAATCCACTTTTGGAAATATTATCAGTTGGGGATTGTCGTATAAGTGCTTGCTTTTGAACCGATGCCTTGGTGCTTGTAATGAGCCAATGCTTAGGCGCTTAAGCTAAGTGAGACGATCGTCGTCAGGTCAATCACTTACTACGATTATAATCGAGCCGACTACTAATCATGTCAATTTGCTTATAGGGGATAAATAGCGTACCAAGGAACCCGAAATTACTGTATAAGGTCCGCATAATCCAATATGGGGCCATGTATCTCATTGCTGCTCCGGCGCATGCTGGAAACCGCTGTCGCCGCGTCCTCGCTCTGTCGTCAGGCGACAACCTTGTCGTCTAACGTTGGAGTTAGGTTTTCATTCGCGGTTTTTCGAAAAAATCCGGGAATGTTCTTGCTCACTGAAATGTACCTGCATTTATATTTTGGACTATAGGATTTTGCTTATCTTTCTTTAGGGTTGACCTAAAACTTAGTGTTGCTTGACTCATTGATTTGACATGACTCAAGGTATAAACTTGACTTAATGATGACTCACTTCGTGTAACTTGTGTGTGCATAGTGTTGACTCATGAAGCTCGATATGTACATGACTCGAAATGCAGAAAAACAAAAATTTCCGTCATTTTTGTGGAGGGTACCGACTTTCTCCCGAAAAAGAAAGACGCAAAAAGGAAGAAGTTTTTGATGGTGCATGTTGAATGAGCTTAGTCAAACATTCTTTGATACTATCTCTCAAGGTACAAGGATTAACTTATCCTAGGCTATCTCAATTGTTGACTCAATGATGAAAGTATTTGGGTAACTTAGGCACGGAGGCTAAGCACTTCATACTTTGTGATGCAATGATGAGTGATGAGTGATTTTGTTATGACAAAGTATGCTTCAATGTTGTGTTAAGATTTCATGACAAAGGGTTCCTAAAGGTAGGATTATTTGGTCATGTATCTGTGATGTGTGTGAAAGTAACAATAAGGTTAGGCTGCAAGGGCTAACGGTGGAAAAATATATTGAAAAGAGGCAAATGGTAGTGACTCTTAGGCTGGGTAGGCTAATAATGTAAGGATCAAGCCCTCAAGTCTAGCTCTAAAGGAATAGGGATGAGCATTGGAGATCCTTTAATATGATCATGGTGTGAGTGTGTGAATGTGAATATGAATGCATGTTTATTACGGCCGTACCCCTTTGTGAGGTTGCCTACGTATCCGTTAGGAATCAGGCCGAACGTAGCTCTAGCCGAACCTCGCACAAGTGTGTGTATACCTCAAAGAGGTCTTTTAAGGGTTGTAACGTGGTTAGGCTAAAGGTTGAAGAAGAAAGGGATAAAGGCTCAAGACCCTAGATAAGCCCCCACAAAGGTGTGCAACCTTGCTTTTGATTCTTTGTATTTGTATGCTTGAGGTTTCCTCACTTTTGAACTCTTTTCTTTTATATTTTTTGCACTCTCTCTTTTTTTTTGCTTTGTCATTTTTTTATTTGGATAAGTGTGGGCAATCCCGATCATGCGGTCTATCACTCACTTGGCATTCATGTTTCTCAGGCACAGTACCGAGCACTCGATAAGAGATGCAATCCGAGACGTGTTCTTATCTAAGATATTTTCATATCAAAGACATTGGAACACTTTCCCTTTTGTACACTTTTATCATTTTTGCTTATTGAAGTTTTTGAAATTACTCAAGCTTTTAGTCTTTGAAAATTGCATAAATTGCACACCATCCCATCCCAAGGTTGGTAGATGTGGGTCGAAGAAAGAAAGGTCTATCGTTAGACGAGGCTCAAAGTGGCTTGTCAAGAAAGGATTTATATTTTTTTAAAGGGTGAAAGGTGATATGATGTGGCTACAAGGGGTGCCTCAAATCATTGGTATACCTTATGCTTAGTTCGACATGGATTTTTTTTTTAATGCAATGTAATGAAATGATCATGTGCAAGAGAAGAAATGCTCATTTTATTAAAAGGTAAAAAGAGAGAAAAAAAAAACCTAAATGCAATGTAATGAAATGATCATGTGCAAGAGAAGAAATGCTCATTTTATTAAAAGGTAAAAAGAGAGAAAAAAAAAAACCTACAAAGTAAATCTAAGGAAAAATAAAAGGTGCCTATGCTAGACTTATTGGGGAAAGGAAGAATGAAAAAGGAATAGAAAAAGAGGTCACGAAATCTTGTCGTTGAAGCCCGCCTTATATCTTTTGCTTTATCATCACCCAGTCTTCTTGCTAGCTAGAGGCAATGGGATCTTGTTTGCTTCTATGAGATCTTGAATGAGATTTTAAAACCTGTAGCATTCATCGGTGGTGTGACCATTTCCTTGATGGTACTTGCAATAAGAATTGGGATCCCATCTCGAAGATCGCTTTTCTGGTGTTGGATCCTCGGTAGGGCCAATAGGTTTGATTAATCCTCGATCATAAAGACGATCGAAAGCAACATCATAGGTCATTCCAATGGGTGTGAGTTCTCTTTTGGGTTTCTTTTTAGATCCTTGATTACCCATGGCTAAGACACCGTTATGGTCAAAGGTTTAGAGTGGGCGTTTTCGGAAGAAGAAGGATTGTCGTTCTTCTTTCCTTTCCAGCCACTGTGGTTACTATTGTTAGTAGCTTTTTGCTTTGTGAGGTCATCTTCGATTTCGATACCGATGTCATAGATGGCCTTGAAAGTATTCAAATTATGTTGATATTTTAAATGCTTCGAATACTTCTCTTGGAGATTCTTGATAAACATCCTTACAGTTTCTTTTTCGGTGGGCACCTCAATCATCTTAGCGGAAGTTTCCCTCCACTTATTAAAGAAAGAAGTAAAGGCTTCATTCTCTTTTTGTCTTAGCATCTCAAGTTGTCTATAGTCGGTTTCGACTTGAATATTACACTTATATCTGTCAATGAAAGCGTTTTTTAATCCATCCCAAGTGGAAGTTTTCTCTTTATCGAGAGAAAAGAACCAATGTTGACAAACGGTTTCTAAAGACATTGAGAATAAAGAGTGAAAAATATTCTTATCAATCCCCTTAATGTTCATTATAGTTTCAAAGGCTCTTAAGTGAAAGTAAGGATTGTCCGTTGGCTGGAACTTAGGGATGTCATTGGCATTGAACTTCTGCGGAAGAAGCTCCTTGTCCACTGAGACCCCTTGTGAGCTAATGCCCTGGAATCTATAGTCATTGGATATTTTGCTCAAGCTTTCTTGCATGAGCTCCATTTGTTGATGTTTTACAGGGTCATTGATTTGAAGGGTTAAAGCCTTCAACACCTCAGTCACATTAGCCATTTGCTTCTTAAGCTCATTGACTTCTTCTTGAATTGCCATTATCTTCTTAGCTTTTCTATTTCGACCGACCGGTTTATCAAAAAGTTGAACTTGAACGAAGGTGTTGTCCTTGATTAATCGCCCTTATCTCCTTGACCAAGTACTGTGGAAAGGGAAATTAGGTATAAGTTTTTTTTTATTATTATTTATTTTGACTCAAGCTTTATTCAACATGGAAGAGAATGTGGAAGAGAATGGGAATAGATTGGACCCCCTACTCGAATGATGGAAGACGACTCATGCATGAACCTAAGACATGGTCATGGTGACATATACAAAGTGTGTGCTAAGACTAGTGAGTGTAGGTGACATGTTAAGACTTGTGTCATGACCATGTGGCTAGACTATGTGACTAGACTCTAGCAAAGACTAAATTAATACCTCACATATATGCATTAAACTGGACAGGCTGTGGTAATTTAGTCATAACTTTTGATCTATGACTCTGATTGGGACGAAACCAATGCCAAATTAAAGATAAAACTTGGGGCTACAGATCCATAGGATTTATGACTCGTAGTTCTTCCTAGAACTCCAGATATGACCAAAACAAGTTGACATTTGTGTAGTATACGGGAATAAAAATCCGGGTTGACTCAAAGGAACTATGACTCGATTTTAGACATATTTATTAGCTCAAATTAATTAAGAAAATTCCTTTAGTCCTTAGTTAGTTTATTTAAGCATATTCATAATTACAAGTCAAACCAAACGGTTAGTTCAATCACACACAAGCAAATAATGCACAAGTAGTCAAGTAGTCACAACATGATGCAATGAGTTTGCAACCTAACCATGGCTCTAGTTCTCTAAAGTTCAAGATATGGGTTAGTCAAAGAAGGGTCCACGGTTATGAGTCCGGATGCACCGCACGGAAGCCTTACCTTTGGAAGGGTTGGCGCGAGTGGATGGGACCCCGCGAGTTAAACTCGCTTCCATGGTTTGGTGAATTCAACATTCTCGGATGTACCCTTCGTTGCCAGGAGCGTTCGATTGGGTAGATGGAGCATGAATTCCCAGAGGGTTATGTCCATATGTAGAACACATATAGGTTTCAGAAAAAAGAGAAAAACTCAATCAGGAAGTAGAATCGAGCCAACAGTGCTAAAACCAGTCAAAACAAGAAGGCAGAGTTCTGGCTCCGTATTGGAAGAACACGTCGCCAGACAACAGAGTCTGTCGCCAAAAAATGGCTCCGTCGCCAAAAAATGGCTCCGTCGCCAAACGACAAAATTTTCGCCAGGCGACGAGACCATTTTTCAGGCGACGCACTCTGTTTTCTAGACGTTAGTTCCTACATGCCTCAGCAGCTTTCTGTGTTCTTAGAATTTTCCAGTTTTCGCAGTATTATTTAGATTCTAGTTGTGAAAGATATTTCTCAAATTTCCTACATGTAAAAATCCTATGTTTTTTATTCATTACGGATGGTATTTCCAATGAGAACTTTTTTTTATGCATATGATAATAATGTTAATCAAAATTACACACATGAAATACTTAGAACTTTTTGAGTCTCATCCACTCATTCTAAATCATTGCCAAAATAAATTTTAGGAATTAAAATAGAAATCCTCCCTATTGGAGTCGCCAAAAAACTGTAGGAAATATTTCAAGCCATCCTACACTTGAGCCCCACTGTGATCATACACTTAAGCATGGTGGCGTCCAAAGGGAAGGAAGCTAGAGCAAAAGAGTCGCCAACAAGTTTTAGGAACTTGTAAACTGTTCACAGGATGAAGGTTACACCCCTTAACGATCCATGAGATCGTCAACTCCAATAGGTCTGGAACCATGACTGGTGTTCAGGGATGAGGGTATGAATCCAATCTAAAAGAGATTGAACTCGCCCTATAAAATAGGCCTCTACTTTATTCTTCTCGTATTCATGTGCGCTTTCCAACTAACATGCAATCAATAGGTTAACCCTAAACCTGTTTGTCTATGTTAGTTGAATATTAATGCACAAATAAATCTATTATTGGCGATCACTTGAATTATAATCAAATTATCCTAAACAAGATTATTAATTATCTTATTAAGCGTGATTACAAGTACAAATTCCCTTTAAACCTGCAAGAGAGGGCGTGATCAAGAAATAACAATAAATATATATCAAGCAACATAATAAACGACAATCATAATTATAATCATAATTAAAATAATAATCATAATCATAATCATATTAAAGCATAATAATAGCAAGATCCTAAGCATGATACTAACAAGATTAATAACAAACCCTAGCATGTCACTATGCAATAAAAATCAGGGCTCTAACATGATACTAACATGCTATTAGGAAAGAAAATAGGAAGCATTCTTTTTTAATCATACTTGATATTAGAAATATTAATTAACCCTAAACATGATACTAGGAATCAATAAAATAATCTAAGCATGATTTCTATATTGGAATAATAGATAAGTAATTAAATTACTTACTTTGATGCCTCGTATCTCTTTCTAATAACAAAATACACGCGTTAGTAACTTCAAGAAAAAGTATAAAAACAAACAATTAAATTAAATAATTGAAATAGAGATTTGGGACTAAACCCTCAGAAATATCAAACCTTTCACGTCTAGGGCGAAGGCAACTTCGAACTTGGATAGGTGTGTCTAGAGCTAATGTATGAGGAATTTTGTAAGAGGGATGGTTTAGAAAAAGAATAGAGAGAGAGAAAGCTTCTAGCTTTTAGAGAGAGAAAGAAAGAGATGATGATTATTGATTGTAGATGATTGAAAACGGAGGTCTAGGGACTTATTTATAAGAAAATAGTCCGAAATTGATAGAAACGAATCAGAGTTCGAAAAGAAATAAAACACGCTTCTGTCGCCAATGACAAGACTTGTCGCCAGGCGACAGGCTTTGTCACTAGACGACAAACCTGTCGTTTGGCGATGCAAGACAGTTTTTGCGGATTTTGTTTTTATCATATCTTTTGATCTAGAAGTCCAAATAAGTCATATAATATGTCGTTGGAAAGCTCTTGAATTCTAATTTCCAACCCAATTAAAGTCAGATTAAAATATTTTGTATATAAAAAGATATGGCCGAAATAGTGAGACGGTATCAGTTTTGGATAGAGTTTCATATTCCATTCATATCTTTTTCGTTATAGCTCGGAATGAATATTATAATATATCATTGGAAAGATAATTTCAAGATCTATCCAACCATATAATATTTGGATAAATATTATGAGACACGAAAATAATATTTGACTGTCTTTGAACATCTTTAAATTTGAATAGAATTAGGACTTAAAAAAGGAAAGTTTTAAAAAAGGAAAGTTTTTATTCAATTTCAAACTCTATGATCTTATATTTTCAAAAATAATAATTAAGATCTTTTAGAAACTCATAGAAGCTTCTAATTAAATCCTAATTAGTTTAGGAATAGGGTAAAACCTTTGGACCCTCCACATGATCATTGGGTCGTAGGTGAAATCCGGTTTGGTTTTAGGGAGACACATTTGGGTGTCTACACCTAATGATCTAGAGGAGGGCCTATTAATTATTATTCTTAAAGTTATAGGATTGATTTTAATCTTCTAGAATATTTAGAAGGTTCTTTTTAATTCTAATGAGATTAGGATTAATAATTACATTTCAAAGAGTTTTATTTGGAATAAAATATGTGTTTTATGATAAACCTGATTTTAATTTGATAAACACGGAATTTGCTGCTCAAGAAGAGGATTCCGTACAAAAGCGCGTTTTATCTTTTAATTAGCGCCAAACGACAAAGCTTGTCGTTTGGCGCTGGTCTTGTCACCTGGCGCTGATGTCTGTCGCCTGGCGACAGATTCCAGTTTTATTCCGTATAGAATTTGAAGTATTTTCTTCGATCCCGTGCTATTTTTCTATAAATAAGGGTCGTATCTCCCCGTTTTTAACTATCAACAATCATCTCTCATCTCTCTCTCTAAAAGCTAGAAGCTTTCTCTCTCTCTCTATTCTTTTTCTAAACCTTCCCTCTCTCAAAATTCCACATTCATTAGTTCTAGACACAACTAGCCAAGTTCGAAGTTGACTTCGCCCTAGACGTAAAAGGTTGATAATTTCTGAGGGTTTGGTCCCAAATTCCTATTTCAATTATTTAATTTAACTGTTTGATTTTATTATTTTCCTTGAAGTTAGTAACGTGTGTATTTTGTTATTAGAAAGAGGTACGAGGCATCCAAGTAAGTACTTTAATGGCTTTATTGATATAGAAACCATGCTTAGATTATTTTATTGCTTCCTAGTATCATGTTAGGGTTAACTAATATTTCTGATATCATGCATGTTTCTACGATGCTTCCTAATCTTTCTTCTATCATGTTAGTGTCATGTTAGGGTTAAAGCACTAATATTTAATTTTTAGTGACATGTTAGGGTTTTGTTATTAATCTTGTTAGTATCATGCCTAGCATCTTGCTATTATTATTATTGCTTTGAGATTGAGAATATTATTATTATGCTAATGATTGTTTTTATGTTGCTTGATATATATATATATATATATATATTGTTATTGTTATTTCTTGATCACGCCCTCTCTTACAGGATTAAAGGGAATTTGTACTTGTAATCACGCTTAATAAGATAATTAATAATCTTGTTTAGATTAATATGATTATAATTCAAGTGATCGCCAATAATAGATTTTCTTGTGCATTAATATTTAACCAACATAGATTAAACAGGTTTAAGGTTAACCTATTGATTGTATGTTAGTCAGAAAGCGCACATGAATACGAGAAGAATAAAGTAGAGGCCTATTATTAGGGCAGGTTCAATCTTTTTTAGGTTGGATTTGTACCTTCATCCCCGAACTTCCAGTCATGGTTCCAAACCTATTGGAGTTAACGATCTTCTAGATCGCTAAGGGGTATAACCTTCACCCTGTGAACGGTTTACAAGTTCCTAAAACTTGTTGGCGACTCTTTTACTCTAGCTTCCTTCCCTTTGGAGGCCACCATGCTTAAGTGTATGATCATAGTGGGGCTCAAGTATAGGATGCTTGAAATATTCCTTATACCTAAGCATCTCTATGAATTTGCCAAATTGTTCATCTAGTTTGTGCCTATTAAACTTTTGGGGATATGGGAGCTTAGGTTTAATAACTTCTATTACTTTCTCTTTTTCTTTTTCAATTGGTTTTTCACTTACATCCTCACTCAAAGAGCTTTTTCCTTCCTCATCCTCAACCAAAACTTTCTTAGGACTCTCGTTAGCCTCACTCTTCTTAGGAACTACATTCTCAAGAATCCTACCACTTCTTGTTACTATGGCATAGTTAGTCTCTTGGGATCTAAACCTTGAGATGGTAGAGAAGAATGGCTAGCATGCTTTTTCAAAACATTTTCCAATTGAGAAATTTTATTCTCCAACATCTTACTATGAGACATCATGTCATTAAACTTCTTATCACTAGAAGACATGTAAGTGTTCAACACCTTGATTTGATTTTCAATGACATTCTCCAAACTACCTCTAGAAGAAGATGATTTAGCATAAGAGCTATCATTTTGACCTGAGCCTTTGGAGTGAAATCGGGTGGGGACCCCTTTGATTGTTGTTTTGAAAATTGCCCTGATTTTGGTTACTGCAATTTCCCTGACCTTGATTTTGGCCATTTTTGTTATGATTACCATAATTTTGATTATGGTTCCCATGTCCTTGGCCATGGTTTTGACCACCATAACCTTGGTGGTTATAGTTGCCTCAGAAACCTTAGTTTCCTTGGTTTCTATAACCCCCATTGTGGTTATAATTATCAAAATTTCCATTATAATAGTTCCTATTCCCATTATTTCTTTGATTATCAAATCTAGGTCCAACATTGTTATTAGACACATAATTCACATGTTCATTCTTATTGCCAACATAGTCATCACATCCATTAAAATAAGCATTAGGACAATTTGAAGCATCATGATCATATGAATGACACAAATCACAAAACATATAGCCACTAGACATGTTGCTAAAAGAGGGAATGGGATTTGAGTTAGGAAATGTACCTCTCCCCTTATTTTGGGAGGGAAGAATTGGTTCTTGTGATGAAGCACTCTCAAGTTTGGCTTTAATAGAGGTCATTTCCTTCCCTAATTCCGAGATTTGTGAGGACAAGTTGTTGATGGAATTGATGTGATCAACCGAGTACACTGAAGTACCTCTTTTGCTTGTTGTTTCACGCTCATCATCTTGCCAATCCATGTAATGTCTCACTACATCTTCAATGATGTCCACTACTTCCTCTTCCGTCTTGTTCATTATTGGTCCTCCGGCTCCCGTATCAAGGCAGGATTTTCCTCAAGGGCTTAGACCCCCATAGAAGATTTGGATGATTTGATAGGTAGGAATCCCATGGTGTGGGCACTCTCTTTAGTATTCCTTGTACCTCTTCCATGCCTCATAAAGACTTTCATTTGGCTTTTGCTTGAAGCTTTGAATAAGAGCTCTTGCTTCGGCCGTCTTCTGTTGTGGGTAGAACCGAGATAAGAACTCCTTAGTCACTTCATCCCATGTCCTCAAGGAGTTTGGTTTCATCTCTTTATCCAACCACTCCAATACACATTCAATGAGAGAAAAAGGGAAAGGCTTAAGGCGAATAAACTCTCGAGAAACCCCACTCACTTTGATAGTGTTACAATACTTCTCAAATTCCTTAAGATGGTTGAGAGGACTCTTATGCTTTGCACCACTAAATTGACGCCTCTCTATCAAAGTAATCATGGCCGGTTGTAGGGAATATTTCAAGCATTATCCCAAACTTGAACCCCACTGTGATCATACACTTAAGCATGGTGGCATCCAAAAGGAAGGAAGCTAGAGCAAAAGGGTCGCCAACAAGTTTTAGGAACTTGTAAACCGTTCACAGGGTTAAGGTTACACCCCTTAACGATCCATGAGATCGTTAACTCCAATAAGTCTGGAACCATGACCGGAAGTTCAGGGATGAAGGTACAAACCCAATCTAAAAGAGAAAGGACCTACCCTAATAATAGGCCTCTACTTTATTCTGCTCGTATTCATGTGCGCTTTCTGACTAACATGCAACCAATAGATTAACCCTAAACCTGTTTATCTATGTTGGTTGAATTTAATGCACAAATAAAACTATTATTGGCGATCACTTGAATTATAATCATATTATCCTAAACAAGATTATCTATTATCTTATTAAGCGTTATTACAAGTACAAATTCCCTTTAATCCTGCAAGAGAGGGCGTGATCAAGCAATAACAATAACATATATATCAATAAACATGATAATCATCCAAATACTTATAACAATTATAACAAAAATAATCATGTTAAAGCATAATAATAGCAAGATCCTAGGTATGATACTAACAAGATTAATAACAAGCCCTAGCATGTCACTAAACAATAAAAATTAAAGCTTTAGCTCTAACATGATACTAACATGCTATTAAGAAAGAAAATAGGAAGCATCATAGAAATCATAATTGATACAAGAAACTTATTCATTACCCTAAACATGATACTAGGGAGCAATAAAACATCCTAACATGATATTAGGAATCAATAAAATAATCTAATCATGATTTCTATATCAAAAGATCAATAAAGCAATTAAATTACTTACTTGGATGCCTCGTATCTGTTTCTAATAATAAAATACACGCGTTAGTAACTTCAAGGAAAATATAGAATCAAACAATTAAATCAAATAATTGAAATAGAGATTTGGGACCGAACCCTCAGAAATATCAAACCTTTCACGTCTAGGGCGAAGGCAACTTCGAACTTAGCTAGGTGTGTCTAGAGCTAATGTATGAGGAATTATGTTTGAGGGAAGGTTTAGAAAAAGAATAGAGAGAATAAGCTTCTAGCTTTTAGAGAGAGAATAGAGAGAGATGATTGTTGTTGAGAGTTGATGATTGAAAGAAAATAGTCCGAAAATCGATAGAAAAGAGTCAGAGTTCGAAAAGGAATAAAACACTCTTCTGTCGCCAGCGATAAAGCTCGTTGCCAGGCGACGAAACTGTTGTTTGGCGATGCAGAAGGTTTTCCACGCATTTTCAACGCGGAATCTATTCTTCGATAAAATCAAGTCGTAAAATCCGTACAAAGGGTAAAATCGTAATTTCATTTAAAACACTTCTTTTATTCCAAATAAAACTCATAAAACATAATTATCAATCCTAATCCCATTAGGATTTAAGAGAACCTTCTAGAAGATTCTAGAAGACTATAATCAATCCTAATTGCATTAGGAATGATAATTAATAATAAGCCCTCCTCTAGATCATTGGGCCGCATATAAGAACCAAACCGGGCCCAGTTTAGTATTTTAGCCATAACTTCCTCATTATTCATCGGAATTGGGCTTATAATATATCGTTGGAAAGCTCTTTTCGAGCCCAATCCAACTACACCATTATTGGACCCTTGTCATGGACCAAACTAAAGTGGATTGGCTATTTTCATAAAATAGAGCAGGTTTTTGAAAACAGAAAGAAAGATTTTGAATAAAAACATCCTCATCACTAGACTTTCCACACTTTCACTTCATTCGATTATGATTCAACGCGAAAGGTATTCATCACCGGGTTTGGTTTTGGGGAGACACATTTGGGTGTCTACACCGGTCTAATCTCAAAGTCATTTACCGGTGTCGTAGGTAGAGCAATCCCACTCTCATACCAATAAGATTTCGGGACTCCCAACTCCTTTAGTGCCACTCTTTGGTTATCTCCCATGATGACTTGCTCTTCTTCTTGCCTTAGAGAAAGTCTAGCAACTCTTAACTCTGTAATTGTCCTTTCTATTTCCGGATCGAAAGGCAATAGAGAACGAACACAAGATCTACGCATACAATCTGAAAGGAAAGGTTAGTAGCATGGCTACAAATGTAGCCTATAAGAAAGAAAATCTTTTTGTATTTTTCAAATAAAATGGAATAGGCTCAATCAACAATAGCAAATAACCATGCCATTTCCCGACAACGGCACCATTTTTGACGCAAGGAAAACCTAGGTCGCTGATTTCTAAGTATCCTCGATCAAAACCAAATTTATAACCAAACCCAACCCTAAGTATAGGGGTAAGTCCGGGTCGAACCCAAGGGAATGAGGTACAAGCTAAAGTCTCAAGTTAAGCTATTCCGAAGTCTAGGTAAGGGTTAGTCTAAGCAAAATAAACAACCCCACTAAATGAATACAAGAATGATATTAAGGATGCTAGGGAATTAGGATCCACATGAACTCATGACAATCATACTAATTGGGCAAGATATCAACCAATTAAACAATGTGAGGGAAGGTAGCAAATGCAATCAAAATCACTTAAAGAGCTATTTCCTAGGGTCAAGCTAGATGTCTCTACAAATGACTTCAAAGGAAAATCGCAAAACAAGATCAATCGATAATAATAGCTTCCAAATCAATTTGTCGTATTAAAGAAAACTATTATGCAATCTAGCTTTATAGTTAAGGTTGATCACTCCTCAAGACATCAAACACATGCACAAATTTCACCAACCAATTTAATCACAATGTTGATCAATCAAAATCCCCCAATTAGCTATGAAATATCACTCATACATGCTTCTCCATATCCCTAACAAGCAATCTACTAACTACACATTGCAAAATTGAATAGCAAAACTAAACTAATCACCAATTTCATCATCAACATTGTATTCAAAATATACTCAAGCTATCAAAAATCAAATCAAACAAACAAACAACAAGTAATTCAATCATATATCAAGAATCAAAAACTAAAATTGCATTAAAAAGTAAAGAATCCTTACAAAAAACTTTGATCAAAATCAAAGAGGAAGAAGATTGAAAGTAGCATTCATCAAAATCACCAAGTTTCTCTCTCTAGAATCTAAGAACAAAAGTTTCCCCAATTTGAGCTTCTCTCTCTAAAAATCCAATCTATTACAAATTCTAGTCTAATTCTCTCTCTAGAAATGAAGAAACTCTATATATAGTAAAACTAACAAAGGAGAAGTTAGTTAGACGTCCAAAAAGAACCCCAAAAGGCGCGCCCTCTCCTCTACATGCACAGCCGTAATGAAATGGGTACGGAAAACGAGGAGAAAGGTTGCGCGGCCGCTCCTTTCTCTTGTGTGGCCGTGCCACAACTCTACGCGCCCACGCCTGGGAGCAGGGCACCTCCTTCTCGTACGTCTATTGATGCTTCCGTGCGCTCCACTTGATGCATTGCATGTTGGGGGTGGCAGTTTCCAAGGGTCTTCACGGTGGGTCCAACATCGATTTTAATGCCCACACAGCTTGAGAGCGCGGCCTTGAAGACTTGGTTTTTGCACTCCTTCACATTTGAGCTTCAAAGGGAAGGACCGGCTTGCATCTTGAGCCTTGCGAATCCCGAGAAAAGGTCATTTAGCTCCTTAGACATCACCAATCTCCTGAAATCAAAGAAAAGCAAACAAATAGAAGAGAAAAAGAAAAATAAACTAAGAAATGCAAGAAAATGGGAAAACAAATAAGAAAGCACAAACTAGAGAAAAAGTCATGTAAACTAAAGAAAAAGAGATAAAAGAGCTATAAAAGAAATTGAAATTCATCCTAAAAGAGGCTAAATAAGTGTCATAAATGACAATCACCATGTGCAGGCCACTAGGCCGCTCTTGCCAGTCCGCAAGCAATGGCCAGCCTAGCTGGGCCCTAACTAGGCCTTGCGATGGCTGCGGTGGCTTGGTGCTTGTGGCCCCTAGCCACTTGCCTTTGATCCGAGGCGTGGCTAGGGCTCGTTCTATCCTTGTAATTTTAGCACGATACGTCATTTGATTATTTTTCCCGTCTTCGTCGTTTCCTAAAATCGAATCGACGCATGACGCTCGGCTTTGAATCTCTAAGCTCGGAATCCGACGTCTTAGTTCGTAAAATCTCTATCGAAATATTTAATTTTTCAGATTAATTTGTCACTTCGGTTTGGTTACACGATTGGATGTGACCCAAAGGGTTCAATCAAGCTTAAGCTATAATATTAATTATTCATTAATATTACTGATCGAAAGCGACATCCAGCTAGGCATTCCGATCACTTGACCTCACTGAATAATTACCTTTCTAATTAATTTCGAACCCTCTATCGGAATAATACACTTGTTTGAAGGACGTCATTCCTTTCAGTTTTACCCAAACCCTAGCAAACAACTACTAACTAACAATCATCATCACATCAAACCAAGTAAATGAGATCGGATCAAGATTCAATCAAACATGAACTACAACTAATCTAATCAAGAACCAAGAAACAAAAATAAATTAAACAAACATGAAATTAAAGAAAACAATAAGATGAGATAGAGTAAGAAATGCTCATTGATAATTGAGAAGATCTTCAATACAATTGTCACCCTTGCACCTTCAATCTCTCAAATTACCATTGAAATCCCTCACTTTCTCTCTCTAAAATACTCCTAAAACTAAGCCTAAAACTAGAGAGAGAAACTCTCAATTAAGATAAAATGAAGTCCAATATAATTTTCTCTCTATAAATAAGAGGGAAAAACTATTAATAGTATAGCTAACTACAAAGGAAATAAGGCAAATATCCCAAAGTAGACCATGTCGGACGCACCCTCTCCACGATTAGTGCGCCCGCATTAAACTAGGTACAGAACAGAGGTGTCAGTGGAGCGCCCGCGCAACCCTAATGCGCGCTCGCGCAAAGGTCACCCTACCCCCACGCAGAGTCCTGCTCATTTTCTATAGCGTGGCTGTGTAGGCTCGTTGATTGCCCTGGCGCGATACTACCTGTAGTGGCGTGGTGTTTCCTGTTGTTCGTGCCCGCGTGTCTGGACTAGAATACTTCATCGGGTGCGTGCGTGATGTGCATGGTGTGGTCCTCATGATCGTCACTAGGCATGATAGTTTCTAAATAAATTTTACAGTAGGTTCAACACCATGGTTTAATGAGAGTGCAACATGAGAGCGCAATCCTTAGTCTCGGAGTAAGTCATCTCTTGCTTTGTGAGCTATACATAAGCTTCCACCTTGCACCATAAGCCTCTTCCAATCCGAAAAATCATCGTGGCGAGTCTCGAGCTTCACCTTACTCCCACAAACAAAGAGAAAAGAACAAATAAAAGGGAAAAACACGAGAAAATCTACAAAAATAAATGAAAACACAAAAGAAGCAAGAAATAGAGAAACTAAGGAACAAACAAACAAAATTAAGAAAATAAAGAGAAAGAAAGCAATAAAAAGAAGTAAAAACATCCTAAAAACTCATCAAATGAGTGCCATAAATGACACTCATCGAATTCCCCCAAGCTAAACTTTTGCTTGTCCTCGAGCAAAAAAAAAATCAAACCCAAGGAAAAATGATGACATTATTCAAGTAAAGAAAAGAAATAATGGAGGTTGGGAATATACCCTGACTCACTAAAAAAAAAAAAAGAATAGAGGTTGGGAATATACACTAACTCAAAAACACTCAAACATAGACACCATTCCCCGACAACGTCGCCATTTTGACATAGGGAAAAGTAGGTCGTTGACTAATCCTCCCTAGAGCCTAACAATATGTATTATCACTTCACAAACTTAAATACAATTATAAAGGTAAGTCAAGGGTCGAACCACTAGGAACGCTTACGCTCAAGTACTTTCAATCTACACCTAAGCTAGGTCAAAATCAAAGGTGAAGGATAAAGTAAACTAACGTCAATCAATTACCAAAGCAAATAAATCAAACAAATTAAACACTAGGGAATGGGAATCAACATGTAATCATGACGATTGCAATAACTTGGGAAGGTAAAGCTAATCAATGGTTGTGAAGACTAACGTTAAGAGCTATCATTTGGAATAAAAAAGCTATATATCCTAATCGTCAAACTAGGTCTTGATAAGTGGTTTATTTGACCACTTATAGTGTTGATTTGAACCCGATTTTGTAATCTTTTCCCCTCTTTCTAACCCGTTTTTGAATGAAAATGTTGTATCTCAGCCTCGCCCCTTCTTTGCTTGTATTTGTCCATGTTTTGCAGGTACTATATTTCAATTTGACAAGCACTCAAAGCATGGAGTAACTTTCAAGGCTCGAAGACAAAGAAGGTAGAGCTCGCTCCAGTGGGAGCGGGCGTGCACCTCCCCTGGAGCGGGCGCTCCTCAACTTCAGCAACATTCTGTCCAAATTCAGAGTCTGTGAGGAACGGGCGTGCACCTAGCCAGGAGCGGGCGCTCCTTCCTTTGAACTTGAAAACTGCCTATGCTGTAGAACAGGGGAGCGGGCGTGCACCTAACCAGGAGCGGGCACTCCTCCTTGTTACTTTCAAGTCTGACTTTTCACTGAAGCAGGAGGAGCGGGCGTGCATCAGAATAGAGCGGGCGCTCCAAGCCAGGAGGGGGCGCTCCTCCATGGGAATCCGTTTTCTATTGACAGATTTCCCTATGTTTTTCGGGGAGTATAAATACTTCCCCTTTAGCTCATTTGTAGGACAGAGAATAGTAGCCTAGTTTTCAGATATCTCTCTTAGTTTGAAACATTCCTTTTAATTAAGTTAGCTTAGTTTTCATCAAATTAATCATTGTAATAGTTGGTTTCAAGATTCATCCTCATGAATTGGCACTTTGTATTCAACATTTCCAAGCTTCAATTAGTAACTTCCTTCTACTTTTCTCCATTCAATTTCTGGTTTTATTTGTTCTTCCATGATATTTAAATCTTCTTAGTTCTTGATAATTTGTTATTGGATGATAGTTATTTCAATTGTTAATCACTTTTCCCCAATTATTGAAGAAGTTAGAACCCTAATACTTGTTTGCATGTTGATAAACATGAGTTGTGAGTAGTCTTCTTGCTAGGGGTTGGGTGAAGCTCAACCTTTTGGGTTAATTATGCAAATGTGGGAGAAGCATTGATGTTTGTATTGAAATTAAATTGATTATATGAGATTGCTTGTTAGTTCTTCATGATAGGATTAGCTACCCTTGACTTAAGAGCTTGATAGCATGATATGCTTAGTTTTACATGGGAATGTAAATTGAGTATGTCATTACTTATTGCAATTTGATTATGTATCATCCATTGCTAAACTAATGACGAATCTAATTTTATTAGTGTGAGTTGTTTTCTAATTGCATGAGGTTGATTTTACATATTGTCCTTGCTATACCTTGTCTATTTTACTCCCCGTTTGCCTAATTGCCTTGGTTGAGTGGATCCCATTCCCTAGTGTCTTTAATCCATCGATTTAGAATCATAGTTTGTTTGTCTACTTGACGAACCCCTATTGACATAGACTTCGAATTAGCTTAAGTGTTAAGATCTTTAGCAACCATATCCCGTTCCTTGTGGACCGAACTCTTACTTATCATTATGCTTGATTTGTAAGGTGTTTGTTAATAAATGTGTTTGATTGAGTGTGGAATGTGCGACCGTTCTAACGCCCATCAGGTCTCCACTATAAATGACACACTAGGAGAATTACAATTCAAAACAATCATCAATTACAAATCCTAAATCGAGTGGTCATGTCATTAGGATCAATAATGCAATCTAGCATAGTTCTCAAGGCCTAATCAAACTAAGCATATGCACACTTCCATTAATCAATTTAATTTTAACAAGCAATCAACATAATTCCCAAATTAATCACAATCAATCAATCATATAAGTTTTACCCAAACCCTAGCAAGCAACTACTCTCTAACAATCATCATCACATCAAAGAAAGTAAATGAGATCAAGATTCGATCAAACATGAACTACAACTAATCTAATTAAGAATCAAGCAACAAAACTAAATCAAACAAACATGAAATTAAAGAAATCAATAAGATGAGATAAAGTAAGAAATGCTCATTGATAATCGAGAAGATCTTCAATACAATTGTTACTAGGCTGGCAAAAGCTAACAGGACTTGAAAACCCGACCCGAACCCGGCATGAAAATAGCGGGTTTGGGTTGAGATTTCTGACCTGAAAACTTAAATGGGTCGACACGAACCCGACTTGATAATTAAAATGGGTTAGTTTAAGGTTGGAATTTTCAACCCGGAAATGATCCATTTAACACGAAAATATTTTCAAGTCAAATTAGGTCGGGTCAACCCGAACCCGACCTGATAACCCGATGTAATATACATATATTAAAAAATAAGAGGGAAAACTATTTATAGTATAACTTACTACAAAGGAACTAAGGGAATATCTCGAAATAAACCCAGTTGGGGCGCTCCCTCTCCACGATTGGCGCGCTCGTAATAAACTGGGTACGGAACAAGGGTGTCAGGTGGCGTGCCCGCGCATGACATCTGCGTGCCCGCGCTGCCCTGGTGCGCGCCTGTGCAAAGGTCGTGCTACCCCCGTGCAAAGGTCGTGCTACCCCCGTGCTGAGTTCCTGCTCATTTTCTGATTTGCTGCGGCGCGGTTGTGTAGGCTCGTTGCTTGTCGTGGTGGGCACTGCTTGCCGTTAAGTATTGATTTTAGGTTTTATTTTTTTGGGACATTTTAGGCTCTAATTGATTTTACCTATATTCTAATTTTTCTCCCTACGTTCTGAATTTTTCTACATATGTTCAAATTATTTCCTACGCTCTAATTTTTTTTCTTATATTCTAAAGTTTTTCTACCTATGTTCTATATTAATCTAATGTTTTCTACCCATGTTCTATATTTTTTCTTGTTTGAAAACCATTTCTACGCTCTATATTTTTTTGCTATGTTCTAAATTATTTTTGTCTATGCCCTAAAACTTTTCTTATGTTCTAAATTTTTCCTATGTTCTAGTTTTTTTTCTCTATGTTTAAAATATTTCGTTCTTATGTTCTAAAAATTTTCCTATGTTCATGTTTGAAAACCTTTTCTATGTTCTAAATTTTTCTGCTTATGTTCTAAAGTTTGTCCTATATTCTAAATTTTTTCTGCCAATGTTTTAAAACTTTTCCTATGTTCAAAATTTTTTCTATGTTCTAAATATTTGTAAGCTATGTTCTAAATTATTTCTGTCTATGTTCTAAAATTTTCTCTTTATGTTCTAAACTTATCCTTTATGTTCTAAAGTAGTTCACTTTGTTCTAAAATAATTCACTATGTTCTACGCAAAAGAAAAATTTATAACATAACTATTTTCTAAAATATTTCGCTACGTTATAAGCAAATTTAGAACATAAGTAATTCAGTATGTTTTAAAGTATTTCATTATGTTCTAAGAAAAAGCAAATTTAGAACATAATTATGTTCTAACTAATTCACTATGTTATAAGGAAATTTAGAACATAAAATCATTCACTATGTTCTAAAGTTTTCCCTCTATGTTCTAAAATTTTCTCACTATGTTCTAAAATTTACTCTTTATGTATGTTATAGAGTAATTCCCTATGTTCTAAAATATGATCATTTTTGTTTTTATTGTTAATTTGTTATGTTTAATTTTTTTCTAAGCTTGCTTAATTAGCACTAGTCTTAAATCGGGATAGCCTTTGCCTTAAAGGACTAATAACGATAGTGTAGCCAATATAATTAACCCACCTAAATGCAAGTATTCAATCATCGAATTACAAGAAAAATGACGCTAAAAATAGTGTATAGAAGTGCTTAGGGATATAACTAAACAAAAAAATTACTTTTGTGATAATTTCATATAGTTAGTAAATTTTTTCTCTAATTCGAGAGGTTTGTATCCACTATCCTATTAGCTCAATGGGCAAAGCACTATGTAAATGCAAAAAAAAAAAAATGTGGGTCCGAACCCCATGTAGGTTCATTTGTGTAATATGGAGATGAGAGTTTGTATGTGGGTTCATATAAGTTATTGCTAATTTGATTGGAAAAATTGCTTGGAATAATCCCACATTTGAGTCGTCCGCTAAAAATAATCCCACCTTTGAATTATTTTTAAATAATCCCACCTTTATCCTCAATCCACTCAAATTGGTCCCAAGTGACCTGCAACTGGTTGAGTAAGTTTTTTTTTCTTAATTAAGTTTAATTTACACGTATCACTACGTGATTGGTCAAAAAATAAGTTTTAATTTTAATTTTTTTAAAGATGATTATTGGATTAATTAGCATTAATTAATTGTTTTAATAAATGATTAAAAATTCAAACAACCACCACCATCCCCAGCCACCTCTATGCCTCCACCATCGGTCAGGACCAAACCCTTCGCCGCTCCCAAATCCGTGCCGGTCGCCGCTCCTCCACCTACCCCCGTCCGTCGTCTTTAAACTGATGGTGAAGCCGAAACAATTCATGTAACAATGATGATGCCGAAATTGATGGTGAAGGCCGAATTTGATGTTGATGCCCGAAATTGATGCTTTGGAAGGGAAGGGGGGCCGGAATGGGACGAAGGAAGGGGAGGGGTCGAAATCAGGGTGAGGGTAAGGGGAAGAGGCCGGGAAATGCGACGGGGGAGGGGATTGGGTTGAAATCGACGAGAAAGGGGATTGGGTCGAAATCGGGTTGAAGGGGAGGGGAGGGCGCCGGAAAAGGGACATGGGAAGAGGAGGATGCTGGAAAAGGTGGTGAGGAAGGGGAAAAGGCCGGACCGCCGAAATTGGGATGGCGGAAGACAAGTGGTTGCCGGTGTAATACCCCGTATTTTTATACGTATTTTCCTAATTAATTATTATTTTCTAAAAAGGGTATTTTAGTAATTTAACTTACTATCTAAATCTTGGAGCCAAAACGATATTTGAATTTTCGCGCCAAAAGTATTTTAAAAACAAATTATTATTTTGGATAAGATTTATTATCCATTTATCCTATTTTAAAAACCGGATTATTTATATATTTTTGATATTTTAATTAAGGCAAAAGCTATATTTTTAATAAGTCCGAAAATCCCATTTATTTGGCTAATAAATTTCGGATTTTCCTAAGAGAAAATCTGATTTTATTAGTTAAATTATTTGGTGAATATTTGGTATTTTATTATTTAATTATTTATTACAATAAATATTATTTACACAATTATTTTAATTCCTTAAAACTAGCAAAATAATTTCCTAAAGTACTAAATAGGAGGGCCGAAAATATGAGCTTAGGAAAGCTCAAAAATTTCGGCCATCCCATGTAGATTTTGGGAAAAATATTTTTGGTAAATTGTATTTTTAATTATCTCCTTAAAATCTCCTATTTTCCTTAAATCTAATTCTCCATCTTTTTAGTATCCAATCATTATATTTTCTTGCCATCTATTTTTCATAATTATTCCCCTAGTAATTCCAATTTCCTTAATATTTTTCATGACAATCATACCTTCCATATTCAATTATACACAATCTCTTCAATATCAAAACTTTCCTTAAATCTTTACTCACTTCTTCAAGTAATCCCTTAAACCCTACTTACCATAATTCTTCCCAAATTCTCTTACCATAATTCTTGCATGAGCTAGCCTATAAATACCCCTCCATACCTCTCACATTCTTCACACCAATTCTCTTCTTTTCTTCTCCTCTTTTTACACAAATCATCCCGTTTATCTTTGAAGCCAATTTTCGGGCACTTCTGGTCAGTTTTTGGGGTATTGCTGTTTCACAGAAGATTGTTTCTCTCAAAAAATCCTTGAGGTTAGGCTCAAGAATCACCCAATTCGGAGTTATATCGAAGGAGTTATAGCCTCTGCAAGTTCTGCCTATTCTTTCCAACGAAAATCCAATTCTTCTTTTTTCCTTGGTTTCTTATCTTTTCTCTTTCTCTTCTTTTATTCAATTATTATTATTATTATTATGGGGGATTTATAAAAATTATTATGAGTAGTTTTAATTATATAAATTAGATTTTTAATGATGTTTATGAAAATTAATTTAAAAGGTTCATGTACTTATAGTTGGGGGTTTTTAATTTCATTGTTGTGATTATTTGTTAACCTTATATTAATTAAGGTTATATTTATTTGTAGGGTGTTTTTGATCAAGCTACTTGAGAGTTCTTTTGAAGTGTATTTGGCTAAGCAAGGATCAAGGTACGTTAGGTGGCTAGATACCTTGAAAGTGATCGATTTGAATGAGCATGTTTGAATGATTTTATGGTGATTGAATTAAATTGACTTGAATTATGGTTTATGAAATAAAAGTATGTTTAAAAGATTGGTTTTAATAATTAAATTGGAGTATTGATTTTTATAACATGTTTTGATTAATTAATTTATTATTCATGTTTAAAAAGGATTGGTTTTGAAAGCTTGTTGGATTTATAAAAAAAAAGGGAGTTTGAATTATTATTATTAAAGGTTGGAATTATTGGATTTAAAGAGGATTTATTTAATCATTGAATTAAATTTATTATTTATGCTTTATAAGCATGTTAGTAATCCCACTATCCGGATTTGGTATTTTGATAAGGCCTTGGACTTTGTATGATTGGGTCTTTCCTCAAGAATAGCCTTGTAACATAAGGAGACTAGCTTGGGGAGTGTGCACACTTGGGAGAGGAATTGGTTAAATTGGTTTAATTGGTTTTAAAATAATTGGAATTGGTTTTATTGATTATTGGGATTTGAATATTGAGAATTGGTTTTGAATCATGAGTTTGGAATTATTGGAATAATTATTGGAATTGATTTCAAAAGCATGTTTGCAAATAAATTGAATTTAATTATCTTGCACTTACCGTACTTAGCATATTTTGCTAACCCATATTTCTTATTTATTTTGGTTCGCCCTGTTTACCGTAATGGTAAGCAGTGTTATTTCAGGTGGAGTGAATAAATTGATGCATTGGAGTCTTGGGATTTGGTTTCACTAAGTTAGGAATCTTGGTCTTTGTATCTATTTTTGAGTACTCATAACATTGGTTTCTATTCATAGTTATTATTAATAAAGGAAAGTTTTGAAGTTTCCGCTGCAAAGTATGGTTTTGTTAGTAAGTTGAGTAGCCTTGCGTAATCACGCGACTGTAATACGCCTAAGTCTATCTCTACGGTATAATTATACGTATTATACTAGTATTTCTGTAGAGGGAGATTTGGGGGTGTTACAGCCGGCGCAGCCAGAGCTGTCAAAAGCTGACCCGACCCGAACCCGATCATTAACCGACCCGTCTGAACCCGAAAAAACGGTGACCATAACCTTACTTGACCCGACCTGAAACCAACCATAGACTCGAGTTGACCCGAGTATGTGAGACTTGAACCCGAACATGAACCGACCTGGAGATGACCCGACCCGAATGTAACCCATATATTATTGACCTGAACCGAACCCGACTTGAACCGAAATTGGCCCAAACCCATTTTAACTCGTCAAAACCCGAATTAAACCCGACTTGTTACTAACCCGACCTAAATTCAACCCGACCCGTTCTTAACTCGACTTGTTACTAACCCGACTCGAAATTCAACCCGACCCAAAATCAACCCGAGTTGTTATTGACCTGACCCAAATTCAACCCGACTTGTTATTGACCCGACCCGAATTTTACCCGACATATTACTAACACGACCCAAAAATTCAACCTGATCTGTTACTAACTCGACCCGAAATCAATACGACTTGTTATTGACCCGACCTAAATTCAACCCAAATAGTTCTTGACCCGATTTCAAATCACCTTAAATTTAATTTAAACCACCTTATTATTGTTGATCATAGCATTTTGTCTAGGGAGACCAAGTCAGTCTAGGCTAGCAAAAGAAAGGAGCACCATCCCCAAATTTAAGAGTTAAATATAATATATATTTGTTGTATGGTCAAAGGAGATAATTATCTTCCTAAATTATAAGATATAGTTCCCTAGTATGTTGTCATATATATTATGGTCAAAGGAAATAATTAGCTTGATAAAAATAATGATTATCTATTTATTGTTAGTTGAACCCGAATATGACCCGACTTGAAAATGTTCATGTTTGAAAACCTTTTCTATGTTCTAAATTTTTCTGCTTATGTTCTAAAGTTTGTCCTATATTCTAAATTTTTTCTGCCAATGTTTTAAAACTTTTCCTATGTTCAAAATTTTTTCTATGTTCTAAATATTTGTAAGCTATGTTCTAAATTATTTCTGTCTATGTTCTAAAATTTTCTCTTTATGTTCTAAACTTATCCTTTATGTTCTAAAGTAGTTCACTTTGTTCTAAAATAATTCACTATGTTCTACGCAAAAGAAAAATTTATAACATAACTATTTTCTAAAATATTTCGCTACGTTATAAGCAAATTTAGAACATAAGTAATTCAGTATGTTTTAAAGTATTTCATTATGTTCTAAGAAAAAGCAAATTTAGAACATAATTATGTTCTAACTAATTCACTATGTTATAAGGAAATTTAGAACATAAAATCATTCACTATGTTCTAAAGTTTTCCCTCTATGTTCTAAAATTTTCTCACTATGTTCTAAAATTTACTCTTTATGTATGTTATAGAGTAATTCCCTATGTTCTAAAATATGATCATTTTTGTTTTTATTGTTAATTTGTTATGTTTAATTTTTTTCTAAGCTTGCTTAATTAGCACTAGTCTTAAATCGGGATAGCCTTTGCCTTAAAGGACTAATAACGATAGTGTAGCCAATATAATTAACCCACCTAAATGCAAGTATTCAATCATCGAATTACAAGAAAAATGACGCTAAAAATAGTGTATAGAAGTGCTTAGGGATATAACTAAACAAAAAAATTACTTTTGTGATAATTTCATATAGTTAGTAAATTTTTTCTCTAATTCGAGAGGTTTGTATCCACTATCCTATTAGCTCAATGGGCAAAGCACTATGTAAATGCAAAAAAAAAAAAATGTGGGTCCGAACCCCATGTAGGTTCATTTGTGTAATATGGAGATGAGAGTTTGTATGTGGGTTCATATAAGTTATTGCTAATTTGATTGGAAAAATTGCTTGGAATAATCCCACATTTGAGTCGTCCGCTAAAAATAATCCCACCTTTGAATTATTTTTAAATAATCCCACCTTTATCCTCAATCCACTCAAATTGGTCCCAAGTGACCTGCAACTGGTTGAGTAAGTTTTTTTTTCTTAATTAAGTTTAATTTACACGTATCACTACGTGATTGGTCAAAAAATAAGTTTTAATTTTAATTTTTTTAAAGATGATTATTGGATTAATTAGCATTAATTAATTGTTTTAATAAATGATTAAAAATTCAAACAACCACCACCATCCCCAGCCACCTCTATGCCTCCACCATCGGTCAGGACCAAACCCTTCGCCGCTCCCAAATCCGTGCCGGTCGCCGCTCCTCCACCTACCCCCGTCCGTCGTCTTTAAACTGATGGTGAAGCCGAAACAATTCATGTAACAATGATGATGCCGAAATTGATGGTGAAGGCCGAATTTGATGTTGATGCCCGAAATTGATGCTTTGGAAGGGAAGGGGGGCCGGAATGGGACGAAGGAAGGGGAGGGGTCGAAATCAGGGTGAGGGTAAGGGGAAGAGGCCGGGAAATGCGACGGGGGAGGGGATTGGGTTGAAATCGACGAGAAAGGGGATTGGGTCGAAATCGGGTTGAAGGGGAGGGGAGGGCGCCGGAAAAGGGACATGGGAAGAGGAGGATGCTGGAAAAGGTGGTGAGGAAGGGGAAAAGGCCGGACCGCCGAAATTGGGATGGCGGAAGACAAGTGGTTGCCGGTGTAATACCCCGTATTTTTATACGTATTTTCCTAATTAATTATTATTTTCTAAAAAGGGTATTTTAGTAATTTAACTTACTATCTAAATCTTGGAGCCAAAACGATATTTGAATTTTCGCGCCAAAAGTATTTTAAAAACAAATTATTATTTTGGATAAGATTTATTATCCATTTATCCTATTTTAAAAACCGGATTATTTATATATTTTTGATATTTTAATTAAGGCAAAAGCTATATTTTTAATAAGTCCGAAAATCCCATTTATTTGGCTAATAAATTTCGGATTTTCCTAAGAGAAAATCTGATTTTATTAGTTAAATTATTTGGTGAATATTTGGTATTTTATTATTTAATTATTTATTACAATAAATATTATTTACACAATTATTTTAATTCCTTAAAACTAGCAAAATAATTTCCTAAAGTACTAAATAGGAGGGCCGAAAATATGAGCTTAGGAAAGCTCAAAAATTTCGGCCATCCCATGTAGATTTTGGGAAAAATATTTTTGGTAAATTGTATTTTTAATTATCTCCTTAAAATCTCCTATTTTCCTTAAATCTAATTCTCCATCTTTTTAGTATCCAATCATTATATTTTCTTGCCATCTATTTTTCATAATTATTCCCCTAGTAATTCCAATTTCCTTAATATTTTTCATGACAATCATACCTTCCATATTCAATTATACACAATCTCTTCAATATCAAAACTTTCCTTAAATCTTTACTCACTTCTTCAAGTAATCCCTTAAACCCTACTTACCATAATTCTTCCCAAATTCTCTTACCATAATTCTTGCATGAGCTAGCCTATAAATACCCCTCCATACCTCTCACATTCTTCACACCAATTCTCTTCTTTTCTTCTCCTCTTTTTACACAAATCATCCCGTTTATCTTTGAAGCCAATTTTCGGGCACTTCTGGTCAGTTTTTGGGGTATTGCTGTTTCACAGAAGATTGTTTCTCTCAAAAAATCCTTGAGGTTAGGCTCAAGAATCACCCAATTCGGAGTTATATCGAAGGAGTTATAGCCTCTGCAAGTTCTGCCTATTCTTTCCAACGAAAATCCAATTCTTCTTTTTTCCTTGGTTTCTTATCTTTTCTCTTTCTCTTCTTTTATTCAATTATTATTATTATTATTATGGGGGATTTATAAAAATTATTATGAGTAGTTTTAATTATATAAATTAGATTTTTAATGATGTTTATGAAAATTAATTTAAAAGGTTCATGTACTTATAGTTGGGGGTTTTTAATTTCATTGTTGTGATTATTTGTTAACCTTATATTAATTAAGGTTATATTTATTTGTAGGGTGTTTTTGATCAAGCTACTTGAGAGTTCTTTTGAAGTGTATTTGGCTAAGCAAGGATCAAGGTACGTTAGGTGGCTAGATACCTTGAAAGTGATCGATTTGAATGAGCATGTTTGAATGATTTTATGGTGATTGAATTAAATTGACTTGAATTATGGTTTATGAAATAAAAGTATGTTTAAAAGATTGGTTTTAATAATTAAATTGGAGTATTGATTTTTATAACATGTTTTGATTAATTAATTTATTATTCATGTTTAAAAAGGATTGGTTTTGAAAGCTTGTTGGATTTATAAAAAAAAAGGGAGTTTGAATTATTATTATTAAAGGTTGGAATTATTGGATTTAAAGAGGATTTATTTAATCATTGAATTAAATTTATTATTTATGCTTTATAAGCATGTTAGTAATCCCACTATCCGGATTTGGTATTTTGATAAGGCCTTGGACTTTGTATGATTGGGTCTTTCCTCAAGAATAGCCTTGTAACATAAGGAGACTAGCTTGGGGAGTGTGCACACTTGGGAGAGGAATTGGTTAAATTGGTTTAATTGGTTTTAAAATAATTGGAATTGGTTTTATTGATTATTGGGATTTGAATATTGAGAATTGGTTTTGAATCATGAGTTTGGAATTATTGGAATAATTATTGGAATTGATTTCAAAAGCATGTTTGCAAATAAATTGAATTTAATTATCTTGCACTTACCGTACTTAGCATATTTTGCTAACCCATATTTCTTATTTATTTTGGTTCGCCCTGTTTACCGTAATGGTAAGCAGTGTTATTTCAGGTGGAGTGAATAAATTGATGCATTGGAGTCTTGGGATTTGGTTTCACTAAGTTAGGAATCTTGGTCTTTGTATCTATTTTTGAGTACTCATAACATTGGTTTCTATTCATAGTTATTATTAATAAAGGAAAGTTTTGAAGTTTCCGCTGCAAAGTATGGTTTTGTTAGTAAGTTGAGTAGCCTTGCGTAATCACGCGACTGTAATACGCCTAAGTCTATCTCTACGGTATAATTATACGTATTATACTAGTATTTCTGTAGAGGGAGATTTGGGGGTGTTACAGCCGGCGCAGCCAGAGCTGTCAAAAGCTGACCCGACCCGAACCCGATCATTAACCGACCCGTCTGAACCCGAAAAAACGGTGACCATAACCTTACTTGACCCGACCTGAAACCAACCATAGACTCGAGTTGACCCGAGTATGTGAGACTTGAACCCGAACATGAACCGACCTGGAGATGACCCGACCCGAATGTAACCCATATATTATTGACCTGAACCGAACCCGACTTGAACCGAAATTGGCCCAAACCCATTTTAACTCGTCAAAACCCGAATTAAACCCGACTTGTTACTAACCCGACCTAAATTCAACCCGACCCGTTCTTAACTCGACTTGTTACTAACCCGACTCGAAATTCAACCCGACCCAAAATCAACCCGAGTTGTTATTGACCTGACCCAAATTCAACCCGACTTGTTATTGACCCGACCCGAATTTTACCCGACATATTACTAACACGACCCAAAAATTCAACCTGATCTGTTACTAACTCGACCCGAAATCAATACGACTTGTTATTGACCCGACCTAAATTCAACCCAAATAGTTCTTGACCCGATTTCAAATCACCTTAAATTTAATTTAAACCACCTTATTATTGTTGATCATAGCATTTTGTCTAGGGAGACCAAGTCAGTCTAGGCTAGCAAAAGAAAGGAGCACCATCCCCAAATTTAAGAGTTAAATATAATATATATTTGTTGTATGGTCAAAGGAGATAATTATCTTCCTAAATTATAAGATATAGTTCCCTAGTATGTTGTCATATATATTATGGTCAAAGGAAATAATTAGCTTGATAAAAATAATGATTATCTATTTATTGTTAGTTGAACCCGAATATGACCCGACTTGAAAATGACCCGACTTGATTGTAACCCGCAAATTATTGACTTGAACATAACCCGACTTGAACCCGAGAATGATCCGACTTGGAAATGACCCAACCTGATTATAACCCGCAAATTACTAACTTGAACTGAACCCAACTTGAACCCGAGAATGACCCTACTTGGAAATGACCGACCTGACTATAACCCGCAAATTATTGACTTGAACCGAACCCAACTCAAACCCGAAAATGACCCGACCTGATTATAACCCGCAAATTATTGACTTGAACCGAACCCGACTCGAACCCGAGAATTACCCTAACCCGTTTTAACCCGTGAAAACTCAAATTAAACCCGACCTATTGTTCACCCGACCCAAATGTAACCCGACTTGTTATTAACCCGATCTAAACCTGACCCAAACCCGATAAGATGTATGACCCGATGTGACGCGACTCAAGCATGACCCAACCCGAACCCGACCCGCATAGGTTACGGCATTAACCCGAATTGACCCAACCCGAGTTGACCCCCGCTCTTACCCGACCCATTTACCCGAATTGACAACTCTAGGCGCAGTAGCCTCCCAGCGGTGGCGGCAGGGGCTGCGGACTGGGTCATTTTTTATTTTTTTAAGGTTTTTTTTTTACTTTTAATTTTTTTATTTGACCAATCACAAGCCGCCACGTGTCTGGTAACTTGGTATAACAAGTTAAATGATCGGTTGGGACCATTTTTAGCGAATTGAGTTTAAAGGTCGGATTATTTAAAAATAATCCAAAGGTGGGATTATTGTTAGCGGACGAGCCAAAGTTGGGATTATTCTGGGCAATTTTTCCAATTTGATTTACTTTTTATAGTTTTTATTTTTTTTAGTTATTCTTAGAGATAACCTATATAGGAATCGAACTTACATCACTATGCATTTGCATAGTGCTCTACCACTTCAACTAATAGATTTTTTTTATGTTTTTTAACAAGAAGCAAAGATATTATTCATTAATTACTTGAAGCATCAAGATACACAATAGTACAGGAAACTACGGGAACTTGCTCGATTCATACCATCATCTCACCATACTCTTTGCTAATTTTAGCCACAAAATTAAAATGGGCTACCCCATTAGCAACATTTAAACAAAACATGAGAAAAGATACTCTAGAATGGAAGATCAAGTAAGTAGATAAAGAGGAAGTCAACTTGAACCAATGTGGCCTAGAACTGATCACTATTATTAATTGGTAAAGTAAGAGAAGTTGTCAAATCAGCTGCTGAGTTGGAATCCTATGTGGCAAGTTACCGTTACAACATTTACTATTCCGTTCTGCTCCCCCCCACCCCCCCGCGCGCGATTTTTCCAAATATTGTCGTTTCCCGCCAAAATGCTGCTGTTGTGCTCTTTCTCCGAAAAAAAAACCACTAGAATGGAAGATCAGGTAAGTAGATAAAGAGGAAGTCAGCTTGAACCAGTGTGGCCTAGAACTGATCTACTATTGGAATGTAGAACACTAGCTAGGCCAAGTAACTAAGAAAACCAAATTTTGGTTGCCTAGTAACCCTACTACTCACTTTTTATTTGTTCTGATCCACAATTCAGATTAATAAATCAAATTCAGAATTGCAGATAAGCAATTTGACATCCCCTAGGATTGGTTACCTCCAATCTAGCTAGGCACCTCATGACAATCACCAAAGGACAAAGCTTAAAAAAAAAAAAAAAAAAAAAAAAAAAAAAAAAAAAAAAAAAAGACAAAGAAACTTTATACCATAGAATGAATATGAGAAAAATAAACGCGTACAATGCTATACCAGCTAAATCTGCCACATAATTGAAATTTCTATCACAATTAGAATTCCCAGCTCTTCCTCATGATACATAATGGATTCCCTTTGGACTTCATATAATATATACAATCCATTCATTAATTTCAATCCGTAAGCCAAATAGGAAGCATTTCAAATTTTGCTTATTCTCCTATAATAAGCTGCAACACTCTACAAATCAAACTCCATTACTATAAATGTATCAATTGATGAGCTACCACACTTCCACCATAGCAAGATTTCTTTTTTTTTTTTTTTTTTTTTTGGTATGTTGGATTTTGCTAATTGAAACCTTTATTACCATGTACAAATATTAGGTTCTTGGCTAAAATTGCATCATAAGATAAATTTTCCTACAACCTGCTCTATTTTACAAATTATCAACATTTTTTAAAACATGGGAATAACTTAGAACACAAGAATAATCTAGAACATATATAGGCCATAAGCCCATAAATATGTTAAATATATATGGACTTTGTTCAGAATTGGTGGGCTAATGGAATTGGTAGCTAGGTGAACTGGGTAGTGTGAATAAACCTTGTTTTACTTATTCCAAAATGTCAAGAGCCAACGAATATGACTGAATTCCACACGATCAGCTTCTGCAACGTTGTCTATAAAATCATTTCAAAAGTCCTTCCAAACCGTCTCAAAAAAAAAAAACAAAAATATATCCAAAATTAACAATAAACATGTCTTGATATTTATTTGTAATAAAAATATGGGACTAGAACTAGGATAATAGGAATATTTGCTACAAGTAGTTTAGTTTTACATGATAAACTAGAAAATTAACTTCAAGAAAATCTCCTAATTTAGATGGCAAACTGCAAAAGTCACGATTTTTTCAGGTATTGGAGCCGCCCTTTCTAAAATGAATAAATAAAATACTATTAAATAATTACAAGCAAATATTTTTCAGAAAAAACGTTTTAGGAAATTAACAAGCAAGTGATAACTTGAAGGATGGAACTTTGCTTCATCAAACACACTTGAAAGGGTAGACATCATCTGCCAAGAAATATTGCATAATATACCAGACCTGGTAGAGTGTGGATATGAATCAGGGACCAATTTTCCATTGCTTATATCATTCCTGCAAATTTCCGTTAGGAGGAAGAAGAAGAGCCAGCCTACTTTTGTATCTATCAATTCGTTGCGATCTTTCCTCCCTCAATCTGCAAAGAGAAGCAATAGTTTTAAAATGCCCATCCTTACTTTACACGCATGTCCTAGTACATGGTAAACAATAGCAGGAAGGTCAAAGTAAATTAGCTCATACGCTTAAAGTTATATATGTCTACAAACACAATCGAAACAGAGGGGAGAGAGATGTCTATGAATATAAGACGATTCACATTTCACGACTATCAACATGTCTTCACATTCCACTAAATTAAGATTCTTATAAGATCACTGTTTTGTGGGAAAAAACTGTTTAGATTTTTTTTCACAAAAAAAACTGTTACAATTTAACCCATCTAGGCATCTATGAGGAAGACCAAATAGAGTTGGGATCTATTGAAAGAAGTGGGAAAGGGTGGATAAGTTACTTTCTAACAATGAAGTTGTCTAGACTTCATTAATATACTTTTAATTATATACTACCTCTGTTCCAAATTAGCTGACACCTTTCTTCTATATGACATTTACCAATGCATTAAATATCTCTAATTATCTCATGTGACTTTTTTTATCTGTAAATCACAATAGCTAGTCAATAGATTTTGCAGTGTCAAGTTTAAAACATGTCAACTAATTTGGAACGGAGGAAAGGGGGGGGGGGGTGGTGGTGGTTTCTGCGTTTCTCATATCTTTTCCACATCTCTAAACTGTAAACTTCAGAAAACAAGACTGAAAAGGCCATTGTAATACTCCCTCTCTCTCACATCTCAAGTGGTAAATTACTGGAATGTCTCTCCATTTCCTTTCTCCCGTCTCCCAGGTGCCTAGTACTGCCATTCTTTATATGACTGAGATTTGAACCTTAACCAGCCAAATTCAACCAGAGGTCTCAAAGCCTACCCGGCCACATTTGACCATCAGGGTTGAAATATGGGGGCTTACTGTCAAAAGTAGCTTGGGATTTGATGGTAGAGGTTGTGAGATTCTATTGTGGAAAAAGCTTCAATGCTAGTGGTTGCCTACTTATTCATTCTAATGGATTTTGGTTGTGGTTTGCACTTTGCAGCAGACCAACAGCTAGGATTTTGTTGTAGGCTGGCAGTAGTTGTTGACAGTGTGAGGCTGTGTGATCAGTATCCTAACTGTTAAGCAGAGAAATTAAGAAGAGGGACGATGGTGGTGGCTGGTACATGTGTTTGTGAAGTTGGTGATAGGTTTGGAGAGATAAAGGGTGGGGTGGTGCGAAAGGGAGGTGGGAGACTGGGAGGTGGGCGGTGGTGTTAGTTTAATTGCTGTGTTGGTTGGGGTGGTGGGGTCATTCTTATTATTTGGGGTTTTTTATTATATTGCTTGGGGTGGTCAGGTTATATTCTTTGGTAAATAAACTTAATTGGCTGTTTGGTTATGAAAGGAAAATTATATTTGGAATCTAAAACATTCAATAATATAGAAACGGAGGAAGTAAGTGACCTAGAGATAGCATTTGCGTAAAATGTAAAATGTCCAAAATATAGTAACATACCTAGCTCGAACTCTCTTAGCTCGCTTAACATGCCTGGTTAGCAGCTCCTCAGCACTTGACATCTCAACTGATTTCTCAAACTGCATACAGAAAAAGAGAACTGGAATTAACACTCTTGAAAAAATGTCAAACCATGACAATCTTCACAACAAAAGGTTGAGCTGCCATGCCAAATCCTTATCTCCACACCCCACCACTAATAGACTAATACTTTTTTTTTTTTAATATTACAATGTTCGCGCATTTGAAAAATATTTATACACTCCTCTTTTAAACACACATTGTGTTATATACGTAAGGAAAAAAAAAACAAAACAAAAAATCACATTGTGTAATATATGTAAGAAAATAAATAGTCATGTGATGCCTCGTTAGATTCGTTGTGATACATACTTTCAAATCAACTTTTTATAAATTTTACAATTATATAATTAAGGATATATCAATTTTAAAGTGTGTTTTGTAAAGCCCAATTGCCCCAATGTTGCAACATAAAAGGAACAGAGAAAGCAGTTTTTTTTTTTTTTTTGACAAACAAGCAGTTGTTTTTACCTTACTAATGAGCTAGGCACACACACAATGCTCTTGAGATTCACTTCACAAAATGTTAACTTCTCAAGGTCACAAGTCCTACCCTAGTAGGGCACTAGTAGTCGGCCAACATGAGAGAGAAAATTACACTATGTTTGGATATAGAGAGATGGAAAGAAGGGAAGAGAAGAGAAAAGGAAGATTACATCATCCTTTATTTGGATAGCTAATGCAAGGAAGGAAGGGGAGGGGATTGGAAGGATCCATTTTCCTTCCCCTTTTAATAAACCAAATCTCTCCATTGTTGGAGAATTTTGGAAGGAAAATGGAAGCTCCCTTCTCCCTCCCCTCACCTCCCTTTCCCTTCCCTCTTTTTCCTTCCCCTCCCTTTCCCTTCACTATTGTTATCCAAACATAGTGTAAATCTGCAGCCGAAGAGAGAGTAAAGCACCAAGAAAGTCCACGACAACAATACACCGATCTGTGATCCAAGAATCAACATGGATCCATGCTAGTTATAATTCACTCTGTTATCCCTCACATCGCCCGGCACTGCTATTGGCATAACAATGCAAGGAATCCATATTAGGGGAAGGGTATGTTAGTCATAGCCTATTAGTAGTAGCTTGGTGAATAAGTTAAGAGTTTGTTATGAGAGTTTTCCTATAAATAGGCCTCATTAGGAGGAATAATGATCATGTGGAATATTATTGAGGATTGTTATTGGGAGAGAGTGAGCCTCTCGAAAGCCCATACTTGGAGAGCATCCACCTCTCGAAAGTGGAATTATCATTCAATCTAGTGTAATTCACATATTATCAATACAATCATCATTGTTCTTTTCTGCCATAATTAGAGCTGTAATCTTGTCAGAAACCATGTTAATTCCTAGCAAATGGTATCAGTGCAGTACGGTCTTCGATGACCTTGCCTGAAGTCAGGTGAAGGTGCCAGTGAACAGTGAGTTCTCTAACATGCTCTCACAGCCTGAATTTGAGGCAAAAATAGATGAAATTACAGATCGATTGTGCCAGAACATAGAGAAGATTTTTGAGGATGCAATTTCTCGGATCAAATCAGGGATAGGTGTAATTCAAGAAGACTTCGAGGAAGAAGAACATCAGGTGAGTGAGTCAGCCACCTCCGAGTTGTCATGTGGTGAGGAAGGAATTGCATCACAAGAGGAAAAGATGGTGGAGGAGAAAGTATTTCTGGAGATTTCCATATGTGCACAGTACTCTTGTTCCGTCATTAGCAGTTTCTCCGGTGATGCGATGGTGGAGAAATTTGGTAGAGTTGCTGGTGGAACACGTGGTGATTTTGCAGATGGATTTACCGGTGGAGGCCGAGGTGATCGCACCGGCGAAACTGGTGGTGTGCATTTTTGGGGTGGTGTTAGCGGTAATTTTGAGAGTAGTAGGTCGAGAACTAAGACAGGTGGTTTTGTTGGTGGTTTGTATGGTGGAATGTTTGAGAGAGGTGGCGCCGAATGTTGTGGTTCGGGTGGTGGTCAGGAGGTTGTGTTGGAAACTGTAGTGGTGGTTGGATATTTGGCTTTCGATTAAAGAAGAGCTCAAATCAGGGGCCAAGATTGACAGTGAGTGGTTGTAGCGGCGACGGCAGATCTGGTGGCGGTAGTAACATCGAGTTTACTAATGGAGATGATTTTACCACCGGAACATCTGTTGGCCAGGAAAGCAGTGGTCAAAGAGGTGTTGCCGGCGATGATGGATGTAATAGTCTCGCAGGGAAGCCGCCTTTAGGAAAGTTCGAGCGTGGAGGTGCCAGAGGGACCGGGTCCGGTGGTGGTCCGGGTGAGCGTGCTAGTGGTGGTGATTTTTTGGGTGGCGAGGCACCATGTATCTTGGTGCAGAATATTCCGGTAACAATGGAGTTTGAGAGAAGCTTGGGGTCTCTTGTTGGCTTGGAGAGGAAGTCAGAAATGAAATATGCTAGTAAGGGTAATTTTGTCAATTACCAAAATTATGATATAATGGCTGAGGAAAGACTTTGTGGGTACCAAACCGTTAAATGGGTTTCTAGAAAGGGGGAAAAGGGAGGAAATAGGTCCAATTTTCTTAAATGGGACAAGGCCCATTAGTGAAATTCCTAGCTCACAGCCCAATCTCTTATGTCCAGCTTACCAATCCCACTTCTCACATTTAGTTTTTTAACCCACACAGCTCTTAAAAGATAGCCCTTCCCCATGTCCCTCCAACCTACGTAAGACATATGATGGAAGACTAATATCCAGCTTTAAAAACACAAGGCTTATATCCACAACTCAATTTCCTGACCCCCATTACTTAGTCCCTATGCATATATTTCAGAATGTACTACGATGACTGCTACAAGGCTTTAGAACAGGATCAATTCTCCACCGAGTTTAGCACCTCACTGAAGAAGGAGCTTAGCTACGATTGTCACAAGAAGTTGGACTCAGCTCATCAATGCCACTGCCAGGAATGGAGTGCCGACTACTATCCACCTTGAGGACAAGGTGAAAGTTTGGGTGGCGGGTAATGCAAGGAATTCATGTTAGGGGAAGGGTATTTTAGTCATAGCCTATTAGTAGTAGCTTGGGGAATAAGTTAAGAGTTTGTTATGAGAGTTTTCCTATAAATAGGCCTCATTAGGAGGAATAATGATCATGTGGAATATTATTGAGCATTGTTATTGGGAGAGAGTGAGCCTCTCGAAAGCCCATACTTGGAGAGAATCCACCTCTCGAAAGTGGAATTATCATTCAATCTAGTGTAATTCACATATTATCAATATAATCATCATTGTTCTTCCCTAATTTTTGCCATAATTAGAGTTGTAATCTTGTCAGAAACCATGGTAATTCCTACCAAACAACTGGCCAAGATTTTCGATTCTCTTCAAGTAGTTTCTAGGCGCTGCAAAGTCTTTATTTCAACATAACGGGTTCAGCTACGTGAAACCAAAATTTTATCTCCGGTGGTCATCAACAAAGATCTTCTCTTTCCATGCCCTTCTATCAGGTGCTATTGTTACATTACAGGGATGGAATTTACTCGAATAGCAATTAATTATGAAAAGCGGGAAAAGTAAAAAAGCTGACAGATTTTTATTATTAATTGAATCACCAAAGGAGATAATACAACCCAGACCTAAAAACTAGATTACTCAGTATTTCAGAATAATATTCCCTCACAACTGACCTCTTACTTATAACCCCAGCCATCCTGGCCATGAAGGGTGACCTAACCAGATTTTGGCCCCCCCAAAATTTCAGGGTTTTAAAGCCTAGCTCAGCCTGATACTTTGACCTGAAAAGTCCAACCCAGCCCCCCTACAATCAGCTCAAAACTAACTACCCTCATTCATATAAAATTTTAACTTCACAGACAAGGCACTAACAGAAATTCTGATAACACTAATCTGCATTCTCCAAACTATCCTCCTGCTTGCATCAGCTGAATTAAAGGTCTTTCATAAGTAGGTTATCTCTCCCCCCCCCCTCTTCTCTCTCCGTTGTGCAAAGTAACACTAGCTTAGGCATCAGAGGGATGATCACCCCATAAATCTGTTGAAGTTCTCTCCTAACTAAAACTAATAGCATTCACTGAAAATTTTCCAATTCTGTAATCTAAAAGAATGCAACAATCCAGTAAAAAATGGAATTAATGCGAATCACTACAATAGTGCATTATGATAAAATTAGTTTTAAAACGGAGCAAAGGGTCCTCAAAACCTAGCCTAGGCGCAAAGCACTCGTCTTTTGTATATGAGGTGCAACTGAGCAACTTTATTTTACTAAATATCATATTTTTTAAATTCTGGTATTAAATTTTTATTATAAAAAAAATAAAAAAAAAGGGCTCAATATAAGTTTGAAAAAATCAGAAAGAGGAAGAGAAGGGGGAGGGGGGTATCATGTGACTAGCAAAATCAGAGTGGGAGTATAATCAAGTATTAAATGCTTCCAGATCGAGAAGGAAAAGAGAATAGCAAAATCAGAGCGGGAGTAAAATCAAGCGTTAAATGCTTCCAGATCAAGAAGGAAAAGAGAAGAGGGTTTTCATTTATTTGGGCTTTCTACTTGGAGGGTAAAATCAAGTAAATTCATGCAACTAGTTGAGGGGCTCGGAAACATTTATTGATGACTGAGGATTAATTTGAAGAAATTTTGGTTTTTTTTAGGTTTTCACTCAGCTTCGCTTTGAACAAAAAGCACACAAACGCAACACCTTGCACTTTTCCAGAGAGGTGATCAGCTTCAGCGCTCTTCTATGCCTTCTGGAATACACTTTGAACAAAAACCACAAAAGCGCAGTACCTTGCCTCTCAGTGGGTTTCTACGCCTTATGGTATGCGTTGCACCAAGGTAGGGTCGTAGGGGGGAGGCGCATTGGCATGGTTTCTAAAACTATGATATTAAGTAATCTAACATCCAAATATACTAATACAACATCTAGATTTCATAATAAAAAGTTTAACAACATCCAAAAACTTATCATGATTGATTACTCTAATGACATCCAAATTTGCCTACTGCTTAGCTTACTAACTGAATCATACTTACCAACATATAATGAATTATTAAATTACCAACATATTAAACTATGATATTAAGTAATCTAACATATAATTAATTATTTCCACAATTACATACTTTCTCCGTTTTTTTATACTTGTATCATTTGGACTTTACACATCCGTACTCTCCTTTGACCATATTTTGTGATTTATGCACAAGTATATAAGAAAAAAGTCAAGTTAGATTAGTCTAGATATATACTTTCAAAATATCATATTTGAATTTTTTTTTTTTGCTGAAAGACAATAAAAAATATTCACAATAAAAATTATGAATTAATAAGCATAATAATTCAAATGGTCCAACTTAAAAAAAAATAAATAACAACCAAATATGCAAAATTTTTGCTAAAAGATGATAAGTATTGGAGTACAGACTGCAAGATCACCCCTATGCAATTACAGATATTTAAGATAAAAGACAGGACTTAGTAATAACAGTATAGTCCAAGAAAAACCAACCTCGTCAGCTTCTGTTTCATCATCTCTATCCTTTCTCTTAGGTGAAGAAGATTCATATAAAGGCCGAGGCAGAGGCAAAGGAAGAGGAAGAGGCAAGGGTTTCGGAAGAGACTTCAAAAAATCGCCATACTGTGGCTGCAAGTTTCAAAACAATTCAGAAAAAAGAAAAAAAGAGAGAGAGAGAGATGAACAATGAACAATTAACAAGATTGCAATGGAAAGTTTCATTGGTACTTCAAACTCCAACATAAATACATACTCACTTAATAACCATGGAGAATAGAGATTATAACTGTTAGCTACTTGACAGAGAGTGAACCAGAGAAGAGGTGGTTTGCTCATGATAATCTTCAAACAATAGAGTCTATTAGCCAACAAAAAAAGTAAGTTTTAATTATAAAATAACACATTTTTCTTATTCTTTACATTCTTATTTACTACCTTCATTCTGGACAGGATATGTATTTGTAAGTTGTAATGGCAACTGCTAAGTTCACGATATAAACTTGGTATACCTAATAACAACTTTCCTTGTCTTACATTCCAGGACTCATATGGTTTTGATCAAACAAAAAATGCCTGGAGATACATAGATATAAACTTGGTATACCTAATAACAAGTTCACGATATAAACTTGGTATACCTAATAACAACTTTCCTTGTCTTACATTCCAGGACTCATATGGTTTTGATCAAACAAAAAATGCCTGGAGATACATAGATATCTAAACAGCTGCATATGCTTGCATAGGATAAGAAAGATAGATCCATCGATTAATCATGAACGAATTCTACATACTTGGTTATCTTCTACATATCCATTTCTCAACCATGATCGACAAAGCGCATATAATGAAGCCCCATCTGATACCCTGACCTACAAAAAGTAGCAAAAGATAGCTTAGGACTCAAATCTGATGATGGACCAAAACATGATTGTGTTTCATGTTATAATTGCACGAAAAGGAGACCAGGAGAAAATTTTCCGAAAACTATATAGTGGAGACAGACTCACACTCACTAGACAGTATATCAAAAGATTTCTTACTTACCGTGGCAAAGATTATGTCCATGGCCCAAAAAACTCCTAAATATAATAAGACAAATAAAAACTTTTCCTAGCAGCAAAAGGCTACTCACAATTTTATAATGTATGGGCTCAAAAACATAGCTGCGTAAGCTAAAATACCAAGTGGATAAGTCAAACACAAGAAACATATAGCAAAACAAACACATAGACATCTACCCCTAACCAGCATTATCTATCAATAACCAGCTTGTTCTCACATTAAAGGTCATAACAATTCTTTATTTAGTTATTTTGCAGAACCAAATTGGAAAACATACTACTACAACTACAAGCATAAAAGAAGTTGCACTTTATACCATAAGAATATTATTGGAACTACTTCACTATCAGTGTAAGTTCCTACCATGTGATTATAATTCTTCACATGCGACTCCATATTAGTAGCAATGTAACTAAGCCCCCTTTTTTAAAAAAAAAATCTAGCCCAAATGACCATTCCTTCATCATCAAGATCACTTTAGTTACTGCCATACCCAAAGATTAGAAAGACACCAAATAATTAAATAATTATCATGCTTCATCAGATGGTGATGTTTCAATCATTCAATGTCTTAAAATGGTGCTCCATTCTTTACATCAAAGTGGGTACTCATTTCCTGGTGTTTCTTTTAGACTTCTTAACTTGGACTTTAGCTTCATAGCCAAGAAACAAGATTAATTCATTTTATTAGATTATTAAGCTTCACATATATCTGTCAAAATCCATATTATGGTAACTTGGACATAGTTGCACCATGGTAGAATTTTGATGAGTGTGGAATTCTGCACTTAAGCCCTGAAATTGTACAGGCAAGCCAATGGTGTGAAACCTTCATCCAAAATTCACATCTAGTGTTAATCTGTAAAAACGATGTATCTGAGGAATTTTCTTTGATGGCAATCTCTAGACCAAATTTTGATTTTTTAACCAATGTTGCAAAGAAGTACCATCAAAGAGCCAACCAATGAGCATGTGTAAAGTGACTGCCTTAATAGGCATACAATGGTCCTACAAAAGATATATTAGTGAGGAACTTGAAAGAAAAAGAATTTCCAGTAGAAGATGCTTCTATTATGGAGGAGAATGTTGAGCAGAGAGTGTTGGTGAACTGCTCAAAACTCAGAGAGCTTTGCAAGCTATCCTGGTTATGAAGGAGCAAAGGGATCAAATTTAATAGTCAAGGTGTAAGATTGGGATGTAAGAATTGCAGTTTAATTGTTGATAATGGAAGTTGGGCCAATGCAGCTTCCACTGCCTTATTTGACTATATACAGTCACCTACTCATCTACCTACTTCTACTTCATTATACTTTTGGCAAACAAAATCTTCCTTCTTACTCCTATTTCCCATAATGTTTACACCTTCCAACTATCTCTCCTACTTATACCCTTTTCTTACCCTCACCCACCAATTTACTATGTCAACAAACTTCTCTTGCAAACAAGAGTCTACAGTGAATGGATACATTAAAAAAAATTGGAGGGAGTATACGCAATCTGGTTTACATAATTATTATAAGGAGTTACTAGTTTATATTATATGCAGCACAACACTAATCCTTACTGCTGTGATGGTGATGATGTTATCAACAACAAAAGAGGTTGGAAAGTATAGATTTTGCAGCTGATTTGTGTCTTAACTCTAGTGCAAATGTGCAGCAAAAAATGTCATATTTTGTCTTTTTATTCTTTGTACTTAATCCTATTCAAACTAAGGAATACAGGATCTCAGGTCACTTGCTCACGTCTTCTTTCACATAAAGGAGAATGATGCTCACTGGTATAAATTGTTACATGTATTTGTTTTAAATTTTTTTAACAGTTGAAAAATTGCATACAGAGAAAAAGGGCAAATTTTCCTCTGTTTAGGAATCTAATACACGGATTAAGCCAGTTTCTTTGCATATCCCCAGTCGAACAGCTCTTAAATGCCCCAACAGTCTTAGCCTCAATGGCACTGAGACAAGTTTCTTTGTCCCAGACCAAATCTAGTAAATTAGGAAGAGCGAGAAAAGACGGGAATTTTGCACCAACCAAATACACCACAAAATAGCCATACTGGCATTGCATGTTTGCACCACAACTTCCCATTGTTCTTACCAAACCCCACAAAACGAATTTGTAGCCACCGTCTACTCTTGATACAAGGAAATCAACCTCCCCAAATGGTAAGAATTGTTATATTGGATTTCCGAAATCCAAGCTTAATCTATTTGCATCATTGGATAAATTTATCAGAGTTTATGTTTTATTTAACCAAGTAGCTTAGCACTTTATCAGTGCCAAGTTTGATTGGCTTGAAATCAGTGTAATAGCTTAATAAGGTCAAATATGAGTGGAGTAAGCATGTTAAAGGGATGAAATTAATAATTGGAGCAAACTAGCTATAGTTTTAAAATTGTTTAAAATTAAGTTGACTTTTTAAGCTGATCTCTTATTATATTAGGACTGAACTAATGTTAATTTACTAAACATTTCCTATGTCCCAAATTGTTTGCCAGTTGCCAGCTCTAGTTTATGACTTGCAATAAAATGAATTTTTCACAAAAAAAAAAAAAAGAAAAAGAAAAAGAAGGTATAGCATGGGTAATCAGCAGAGCAAAATAAGAAAATCTTAGTGATCAGAAGTGTGAAAATTGAAAAGTTTCTATAAACAGATCAAGTTCCAGACTATCACTTAAAAAAGTACCTAAAGCACAAAATAAAAAAAATAAAAAAACCAAACTACCCCTACAACATGTCTATATTTCCATATCTTTACTTAAATTGCATTGAGAATATGCATAACAGAGATTGAAGTAAGTAGCATCATTCTGGGACTGAGTGAGTAATCTCATACACATGATTCCTAAAGAAAAACAGTGTACCTCACCTTTCGATCCCTAAGAGTGACAAATGTATCATCTGTGCCTTTGTCTCTACACAAATCAAACATTTAATTATAGCTAAAACCTAAAAACAGAAATTAACATGGGGATCGAACATTCAAACTAAATCAGAAGAACTTGCTCACATGGGATCTTTAGGAGCACTATTTTCAGGAGCAGTGTAGGAAAATGAACCAGCCTAAAAAAAAAGAAGATTTTGATAAGGGAAGAAAAAAAAAGTCAATGTTTAGAAGAAAAAAAAATTCAAATGCTGAACACAATATAAGCAACCAAATAACCATCTCTTGGTTAGGAAGGGTTTAAAGAGAGCACAAAAATGCAATTACAAAAAACAATTTATAATTAACAACCAAGTAAGCACCTCTCAGTTCACAAGCTTTAAAGAGGCCACAAAAATGCAATTACACAAAGCACATTTATCAAAAACAACCAGAAAGACACCTCTCAGTTGGCAAGGTTAAGAAACCACAAGTATGAAATAATGCAGAGCGTGTTAATCGTAAACAATCAAGTATACACCTCTCAGTTGACATGTTTGCTCCAGAAATTGAAAATAAGATGGAGAAAAAAAGTTGGGCATGAGTGAAGCTCATCAGTCCTCTATAAACAATATATTGCACAACTGCAAAGTTTCCAAATAAATCTTAACCATTCTATGCCAAGAAAAATCTGAGATATATTAGTGCAATTTCATGTAGCTTACTTAGATATAACATAGTATAACACTTGATCCTGTTATTTCTGAACATAGCATTGGTACATTTGTACTCCATATACATGATTACTTGAATCTCCTACATTACGCTCAGAAATGGTTGATTTCATGAACCTTTCCTAGAAAATTTTGTACGGATGTCACATGGAAAGGAACCTAATGTAGAGAAGAAGCTGATTCCCATCCAATAAACATAGATAATGAACTACCCACTTTTGCGGCTAAACCAAACCGGTCAGGATTGGTGAATTATTGGCTCAATGAAGTATATGACAATGTAATACCCACCAAATCTAGCTAGGTAAGATACATATTCCACCCAAATAACAGGAATTACTAAACAATGAAAAATAAAATACAAGGTTAAAAATAAAGTCAAATTAAACCGAAATTTAAACCAAAACAATAATTAATGTCACATTTGACAAATTTCAGAAGTTTAGGGCTACCAATGATAATCGAGATAAAGAAATTTGCTACCAATGATAAAGTCGAAAATATAAGGAAAGAAATGAACCTTTGAATGAGGATGACTGTTCAAGGTAACGCCTCTGGCAGTGGCTGGGATTGAAACAGATGACATATGAGCATGAGAGGGATGCAAAAAAGGACCGCGTACAAGATGACTTGAGTAAGAAGTGTCTAATGGACCAGACTGTCGAGACTGATGGTACTGTTGTTGATACTGAACCGGAGCACGTGGAGCCCCATCACTGAGCCACGGCAAGACGGGCGGCCGCCCTGGGCCCATGGAGAAATACTCATTTTTCATAATTCCGTCCAGGGTTTTACAAACAAAACGCTACAACACATTAACAACCAACTAGTACTTAATAAGTCCTTGGAGTATTATAACTAATAAAGAGGTTGTATATACAAAGCGCTGCAACAAATTAGCAACCAACTATGGCTTAATAGGTCCTTCGAGTATTATGAAAAGGGGTTGTATAAACAAAATGCTGCAACACATTAACAACCAACTATTACTTAATAAGTCCTTTGAGTATTATAACTACTAAAGGGGTTGTATAAACAAAACGCTGCAACACATTAGCAACCAACTATGGCTTAATAAGTCCTTCGAGTATTATAACCAGTAAAAGGGGTTGTATAAACAACACGCTGCAACACATTAGCAACCAACTATGGCTTAATAAGTCCTTCGAGTATTATAACCAGTAAAAGGGGTTGTATAAACAAAACGCTGCAACACATTAGCAACTGCCAACTACTCTGTAACTATGGCTTGATAATCAAAGTAGGTTCTGTAGATTATTCGAGTATTTATAACCAATAATTCAATAATCCGAACCCTAAATTGACTATACTGACTATTAAATTAACGAAACCCTAAATTATGAAATTGATATTCGATGAATAAAATAAGCTATGTTACCTCGGAAACAGCTTTAATGGAGGAGAGAAACCCACAAGCTACTTCAACGAACACTGCAATGGAGGAGAGAGAGGGTGGAGGGGTGCAGCAGGCACAGTTACACGGGCAAAATTAAACTTTTAAATTCACTCCGAGTATATACTCCCTCCATTTTTGTAGGTGACCCTTTTGATTGACACGTGTAGGGGGATGGCAATCCAGTCCGGATCCAACCCTACACCACGTCGTTTCGAGGAAAAAAAATCTGCTCCGAGTCCGAGAAAAAGTAATCCAAAAATGAATCTGTTAAAATAATCCGACTTCTGGTCAAAGGAGGGTCGGAGTCGGATTCTACAAAATCCGAGAAAAAAAATCAGACTCCGAGATAATTTGACACAATTGATTTGTCTTAATCTCTCCCACCAAAATTAAATCAACTCCCAACTACTCTCATTTATTTCTTCCACCCACACTTTAATCAACAACCAGATTCAACATCATTCAAACAATTTAGGAACCCTAACCCTTGTTCTTCCCCATTTCACGCCTCTCTTTCTCTCTCTTCACTCCATCCCCTTCATCAACTCCTCGTCTTCTCAAATTCGTTGTTTACTCCTTCAGATTTACCATAATTTCCTTTATTTTTTCCCAGATCTATAAGATCTTACCATCGAGAATCGAAAAATCGCTGGTTTGAGTCCCTTAGAAAAGGTTTTCTATGCAACCACCGACGAGAAGGAGGTTAGTGTTTTGTCCGATCTGATCATTTCCCTTGAGACAAATTCTGGGTGGCCTTGCCGGTTTTTCAAATCCGGTGAAGCTAGCAAGGTTTTGTTTGACAGTGGGTTGCTAGCTCTTGGAAAGGTCTTGAATTCGATTGAGGAAGCGAAGGGGGGTAAACGTGCTCGATTTGCCGAAGGTAGACCCTAGCACTGTTAAACCGAAACACCCTACATACATACCACGCAAAATTGGTAGATGTGAAGTTATGAGGAAGATGGTGGGAGGGGGGTTAAGATTACTAACCAAATTAAGGAAGAGGAAAAGGCGAAGGTGGTTGAAGGAGAAAAAACCGACGGGGGAAAAAAGGTAAAAGGTGAAGCTGAGCCGGAAGAGGAATGGTGGGGTTGTACCATGGCTAATCCTCCACCAAAATGTATTTTGCTTCTAAAGATGCAAAGGTTGGGAACAAAAGGGTGAGATCTGGAATTGAGGTTGATGAGGAGCATATTGACCCAACGTTTCTCGAGTTCCTCAAGTTTATGGATCGAAAATTCCACCCTTCTGGCGACTTAGACGCGTAACATTCTCTATCCCTTAACTTTATTAGCATTTCTGATGTTTTATGTGTCCCTATTGTTGCATTAACCCCTGAAATTGTTTTCATTTTTCTGGTTTATGCCTATGTTCTGAGTCCCTATTGTTGCCTATTCTGTTGTTGCTCTGTTGGCTATGTTGTTGTTCATCTGTTGGCTTTGTTCTTGTTCCTGTGTTGTATTCAGGTGTTTGCTTTGTTCTTCTGTTGGCTTAGTTCTTGTTCCTATTTGTGTTCAAATTTTGGCTTTGTTCATCTATTGGCTTTGTTCTTGTTCCTATGTTAGCATTTCTGATGTTTTATTAGCATTTCTTGTTCCTATGTTAGCTAAAATTGAGGCTTGGTTAGCTTTGATGTTGTTCCTCTGTTGGCTGTGTTGCATAATTTGTTGGATATTTTGGATATTCTGTTGGATATGTTGTTGGATATTTTGGATATTGTGTTGGATATGTGGTTGGATATTTTGGATATTCTGTTGGATATATTGTTATGTTGGATATTTTGTTATTCCTATGTTGGGTATGGTGGTGTCCCTTTGTTAGGTAAAACTGTGGCTAGGTTGGCTTTGATGTTGTTCCTGTGTTGGCTATGTTGTTCTGCCTCTGTTGGAGAAATTGTTGTTCCTAACTTGTTTATGGTGCTGTTATATGTTAGTTAAAACTGTGGCTAGGTTGGCTTTGATGTTGTTCCTCTATTGGATATATTGTTGTTCTTAAGTTGTATATGGTGTTGTTCCTATGTTAGTTAAAACTGAGGCTAGGTTGGCTTTCTTGTTGTTCCTCTGTTGGCTATGTTGTTGGTTCTGAGTTGGATATATTGTTGTTCCTATGTTGGGTATGTTGCTAATGGGGATACTGATTGATGGATGATGATGGGTCTTTTAACTATTTTTTTGTTGTTTGATGGCCTAAATTGAGTCTTAGTTTATCTCAATGACCAATATGGAGAGATCATTTGTTGTTGTTGGTTGATGTCCTAAATTAAGTCCCTAATTGATCTCAATGACCTACGGAGAGAGATTATCAACCAACCTAAATTCCATATGATGAAGAGACTTGTTTAATAAACAAAAAACTGTTTGATTTGCTCCAGTATTTGATCTATCCATTTTAGAATCAAATAGTTTTGAGGTAACAAACAAGTGTATTTTGTTATGATGAGAAAAGACTTCTGATGGAATTCTTTTTTACATTTGAGAACCTAAAATAAGTTGTGAATATTTTTTTAGTTGTAATACTGAATAGCAAAATACTACTACTACAATAATCATAGTTCCATTTCACGATTAACAAAAGCATGCCATAACATGCATACATACTAGAGAGAGTCCCACAAAAGTTACACATAACTACACATTTTGAGTCCTATACATCACAATATGGTTATGAGTGGCAATCCACCTTTATATGTAGGTCCTAAGGACTGCCCAAAAACTATCTTACACCCAAAAGCAAAAAAAACCATTGAATAGAAATTTGAGTCCCTACCTTACACAGAATATTTATGTTGGCTTCTTCGATCTCAATCAGCATCTACTTCCATTTCAACATCTTCTTCTGCTTGAGCCTGGTTAACTAGTCTGAACCTGTCATTAAGGTGGTTTTATAACTTGTGCCACCAACTTAGGGCTGACAGTGAGCCTCTCTAGCAGAATTCCTAGCTCTTCCAATCTTCTCTTTTTCATATGGAGTAGGGTGAAGTTGTTGCCTCCCATCCTTTTCAGAATTTCAGTCATACATGACTGTAATGTGATCCATGTGAATTTGTTTGATAATGGGTTAAATACTCAAATGTGTTGTATGCCTCTTCCACAACTTTAACTAACTAAATTTTTTTGGGGAATGACTGATATTGAATTGGTTGCATAACTGTAAACAACCCTAAGTCTAGCACATTTAGGTATGGAGATTGTGGGGGCTGGTACACCATCTTGATGTTGAATCCATTTTGTGTACAAGCTTCCACAAACTCTGGATCTGTAGGAATTTTATGGGGTCTTGCATTATCTCATTGAATGACAATGTCCTTAGACAAGTGTGCTGGCCAATTCTGTATAATGGCTGAAATGACCTTATTGATCAACATCTCTTTGATCACATCCTTAGTTACTGATTGCAATGCTTTCAACTCCATTGTTCCTGCTGGCCTGTTTTTGCTGGATTTTTTTGTCCTTTGCTCATAAATAAACCCAAATATTCCATACTTGCCATCATGGATCATTTCCCCATTTGTGTTGTGTTGTGGCTTTCCTATCATGGCCATGAACATAACTTTAACCTTAAACTTTCTGGACTGCTCACACCCATAAGGATTTTCTTCATTGGGCAGAAGATAAAACTTTCTTATCTCTGGGTTCAAATAGAACCATGTTTCATCAATGTGAATGACATGGTCCATGTCATTGTACATTGGGTCCTCTATTTGTGTGGTAGGGCTGAGGTGTGCCAACACCCATCTCAGTCTCTCTATCTTGTGGTTGTCAGTCAGCTTTGGATGGTTACAGCTTGTATGAGTTCTGAGCAGCCCCCTTTTCCTTAAACTGTGTATTGTTACATGAGATATTTTTAAATAACCTGCATAACTTCTTTCTGTGGTTCTCAACCTAAGTGGGCATGACTGGTGAAATTCTTCAGAATATTGTTTGAATTTGGGACCAACTTTGCCCAATTTTTTATTCCTGACATTAATCAGCTCCCCACTCTGTTTTTGCTTCATTACATTAGTGAATAATCTGTTAAATGTTGATCGGTGGACCCTAAATTTTGCTGCAATTTTTGTTTGCATCCCCCGTTGCAATGTATTATCTGAAAGGAATGGTGTCCTTCGAACAAGTGTATTATTCTGATAGCGGGTTCAGAATTATTAGAAAGCTAATATATTCAGTAAGGTCAAGTGATCGGAATGCCTGGGTGGAGGCCCCTTCCGATCAGTAATATTAATATAATTAATATTACAGCTTAATCTTGACTGAACCCTTCGGGTCACACCCAAGCAAATATATGCGAACCAACTCGACGAATTAATTCGGAAGAAATTAATTCGTCGCCTGAGTGTTAAATATTTAGACGTCGGTAATTCGAGCTTAGAGCGTCAAAACCGATCGTCGGAAGTCGAGTCTAAAATGATAAAAGACGAGACGCGCAAAATAATAATAAATCGACCATATTCCCGAAAATACCCCTAGCATCGGTGTGCCCCGAGCATCCGAATGCTAGGGGCAAGACGAGCTAGCACACCGTGCTAGCAGCCCCGGCCAGCCGCGGCTAGGCAAAGCAGCAGCCGCGCCGTGCCACGGCAGCAGCCGCACCACGGCAGCAGCCGCACCACGGCAGCAGCCGCAGCCGCGGCAGCAGCCGCAGCCGCACCACGGCAGCAGCCGCAGCCGCACAGCAGCAGTTGGCTGCGGGCCAGGTGCGGGCTGGTGCGGGCCGGGCTCGGGCTTGGCTCGTGGCTTGGCTCGGGCCTTGGCTCGGGCCATAGGGCCGTGGGTTAAGGGGAAGTATGGAAAATGGGAGTAAGTGAGTGAGGACATGTGGCACAAGGAGAGTATTGAGTGGGGAGAAAGTATGGTCCCCTACTCTCCATGCGGTCCTCACCAACCCATCTCACATGGTAATGCCACTTGTAGATTTATTATTAGTTTGCAATTTTAATTTAATTTAGCTTTAAATTAATTTGTGGAATTTCATGATCCCACATTGATGGGATAGAAATTCCCACTCATACTTTCCTCTATAAATACCAAGCTTGGGATTTGGAGTAAAGTGCTTGAGTGGGAGTTAAAAAGAGCATTCCATAATTTTTGGGAAAACTCTTAAACTCACATAACACTCGGGTTTAGGTCGGACCTTGCTAACCCCAAGGTAGTAGACCTTAAAGTTGTGTTCGCCCATTTGTGGGTGGATACCGTCGGAGGCACGGCGCTTGACGTGCTAGTAGCTTTCAAGTAAGAGCCCCGGGTTTTGGGCGAAGCTCGCTTCGAGGGTAAGATTCGTTATCTTTTCTTTGTGAATATTTATTTATGCTTTGTGATTTTAATTATTGCGAGTGGTTCCTCAGGAGGAATTGTTTCCGCGGTGAGTCGGACTCACCAAACCCCAACAGCGATATCGGAGCACCGCTCGTTTATTTTTATAATCGTGTTTTTCAAGGTTTATTTTTGGCTTAATTTTCTGGTTTATGTTGCTAATTAGATTAGTAGCTCGGTTTTATTTATTTAATCCCGTTTTTAATGTTGAATTTGGCCCAGAACCCAGATTTTCGCCCAAGACTAGTGAATTTTGGGTGGAAAACGTGTTCTGGAAATGGTTTTACCCCGTTGGACCTGTGATTTTAGCTAAATTCTGACCAGAAATGCCTTTTTCGAGGGGTTTTTCGTTTTTGATGAAAAATTTTAAGTCTTTTCTAACCTTGAAATTAATGGCATAAATTGTTGATTATATGGTTGATTATTTGCATAATTTTCTGCACTTTTATGTCCCCTTAAAGCACACTTACTTGGTAGCATTTGATGCTTAAAGGTTGATTTATTTTCACATAATTGCAAACTAATTGCTTTTTAGTGTAAAAATTTTATTTTTGAGGCTTCCTAAGTGTTAAAGATTCAATCTTTATTTATGATAAGTGATTGAAACTTTGAAAACCACTAAATTCCATGTTATTTTGAGTTGAACTTTGTTGTTTTAATCATTTTAAGTTGATTAGAAACATAAAGTTTCGATTTTTGTGATAGAAATTTGGTTATCTTCATGTTGGAAGATATAATTTTCAAGGATTCACAAATTTTAGATGTTGGAATTTTCATTTGAACATTAAAGTTCATATTTTTCCAACTTCCCTTTACTTTGTCAAATTCTCAAGTTTAATTTAAATTGATTAAATTGAAAGTGAGAAATTGCCTCAATTTTATTTTGCACCAAGCTAAACCAATTTAATTAAAGATAGTTCTTGGAATCATTTTGGTTATTGCACTTTGAAATTTTATTAAGTTAGACTTGTTTAAAATTTTATTTTGCTCACTAAATTAGTTCTAAAATTAATTTAGAATTAATTATTTTTTGTCTCGCGGAAAAAGGGATCAAATCCTAAGGTAGTGGCACGCAAAAAGAGGCAATGCACCACCATGGCGAGCCGGGCTGCACAGCAGCCCGCATGTGGCTGCCACAGTGGTTGCGCCGCCTCGATGGTGGGCCACACGCGCGGCAGCAGCCACGCAAAACAGCAGCTCACGCGCGGCAGCAGCAGCCACGCGCGGCTGTGCTGTGGCAGCGGCTCGCGGCCGTGTGTCGTGGGTCGTGTATTCGTGGTCTTGGCATGTGCGTATGCTTTGTGTGGTGAGGTGACTAGCCGTACTAGGCTTGAAGTTAATTGTTTTGCCGTTTATTTATTTTAATTAATTTTGTTAATTTTAATTAAAATTTTGGGAGGCTAGGCATTGGCAAAATTTCATTTTGACAAATTTGGGTGCTACCGACTTAATTAATTGGATTAATTAAGGAAATGCGGAATTTAGTGGGAGCTTCAATTATTAATGACGTAAATTATATAATCGGTTAAACAACTTTGACTAGTTTTAATTAGGCGTGTTAATCGGATTAACCACCTAGATTAGTTACTAGTGCGCGCGTTGTTTGAATGCATTTTACTTGTTGTAATTTTGTAAATTGCATGGGCCATTCACAAATAGTGAATGGATGAATGGAATATATATATTCTCTCTCTCTCACAGGTTTTATGAAATGGCAACTAGTGGGACCCGACTAGGATAGAAAACACGGACTACGCACCGTCAAGTATTTTTGTACTTTAATATTTAGATTATTCCTAGTTATAGACACTAGTTTTTGCATAGTTTGGTTTAGTCTTGAAGACGGCGTATCTTGGAAGACAAAGCCTTGAAATGCAAATGAAGACCTTTTGAAGATATGAAGATTTCAAGGGGTCATGCTAGTTGCCAATATGCATCTATTATTTCGCTTTATATTTTTTGGTTATATATATGTGTGTGAAATATTCGTTAGATGCATGCTTAGGTTTTCTTGATGTTGCGATGATTAGTTAAGTTCACTTAAATCAACCAACATAGAAATCCTAGGTCCCTAATAATATTGAGTAAAACTTGCCTTTCCAAAACAACACTTACTAACCGGACGATGGTGATGGTAGGCTACGCCAAAGCGAGGTGCCATCACTCCTCTAAGGGGCATAAGGCACACCGGGTGTGCACGTTGGTTTTGGTTTAACTCATCAGTATGAGTGAGGAGTCCTCACATACCGTGGCAAAAGAGATACATCGTCAAAGATGCATTAGATGCGACGATTATCTAACCAAGAGTGGCTTAGAGCCATTAGCAAGGCATTGCTTACCCTAGAAGATTGAGTGTTTAAGACAAGCCAAAGCATGCTTAACCACTCTTTGTTTCTTCGGATCTTGGAATCGCCTTATTTTCGCCAAAAGGGACAATTTTTATGCGTAAATAAGACGTTTAATAAGATTGAAGTTTGCATGAATGCTATTAAATTTCAAAATTATTATGTTCTTGATAAATGGTTATACTTTGCACTTATATTCATAGTACTCTAAATCAAATAATATTGTTTCCATGATTGGTAAAGGAAATCCTTGAGAATAGTTCTCAAAGACAGGAAAAGCATTTCTAAAATTCAATTCTCATAAATGACTTTTATGACTAAGTCCGAAAGGACGGTTGGACATCATGTAATCAAAATACTAGGTAATTTTGATAAAACATGAGGTATTGAGTTGAAAACTCAAGATTGTCAATGTTTGACAACCAACGTATCTTTTCGCATCATACATTATTGAGTAGGACTCATTGATGTAGTAATTCGAGTAAGAATTAATGGAAAAAATGGAACTTTGTTTTACGGCGCACTAGGTGCTTGATTATGCCTAACAAAGTATAAGAGTCAAGGTACTTAAAGAAATGATTCTTAAAGTAAGATTATGAGATATTGTATGATAAGAAATATAGGAAAGAAGGAACGAAGAAAAGGAATTAGATTTCGTTTCAACTCATGAGTTCATGTTATTGTAGTTTACTTAGCAATTCGTTATCTTCACAAGTATCGGATACTGCTTGAGTGTTCCACTATGATAGTGACCTCAAACTATTGAAGTTAAGCTAAGTTATCGACTTACAAGCTTAGAATGAAGCAAGAAGAGCTACATCAGTTGTAAGGTCGTATGTTTTGTTTAAAGACCTTTTAAGCCAAAGGCTGGAACAAGTAATGGTTATTATGTTCCATAATCAGCAATTGATCCGTTTACACACGGAAAGACTCACATTCAAAGTAATGAGCAATAGTTGCGAGATTTATTTGAATGGGATGGTTATCCAAGCGTTAAGTCAAGAATGCTTGATTATAAACAAACATTTCTCTAACATGATAAACTCACTAAGTTTAAGTCATGGGCTTGATTTGCGTTCCAAACATCTTTAGCGATGTCACATCGACAAGAACGTACTCAAGGCTCCATTAGATAGGCTCTTGATAGTTGCTCGAATTGGAATCGTTCTAAGACAAGCAAGTCTTACTTGTTGAAACCGACAAATCAGAGAGCTATTGTTCTTGGTATAGACAATTGACTCCGAAGGCTAAAGAGGATTCAATTACTTCAACGTTTCACAAAGAATTTGAAAGGATATGGCTATATTCATCAAATGTGGACAAACTTGACTTGAGTAGCTCAAGAGTTCAGTGAAGTACAAAATCGACTTGGCAAGATATCAAAACATCTAGATTAGATCGAGCGATGTTTACTTGAGCCAAGCGTTACTATCTCAAAGTTATGAATGGAAAATTTCATAAATAACTCATGGTGTGTCTTCACGGAGACCTCGGTGTCATTTGAAAATGAATCGAATGATGATGGTTCACAACCCTTCCTATAAAGTTCTTAAAGATTTGCACAAATGACTAATGTTACACTAAACAAAATGTCGAAGCTAAGAAAGGACGCCATATTTAGTTATGGATAGAAATAACTTCTAAAAGTCTTTTCAAGTATATGTCTAAGGCTCTTAGTCTTAGTGGGAGTTCACTAGCTCAGTGGGAGCAAAGTGGCTCAGTGGGAGCTAGGTGACTCAGTGGGAGCTGAATGGCTCAATAAAGACTAAGATAGCTCAAGTAGGAGCTAAATGTTTGTTTCACAACGAACTTTTATCCAAAGACAATATACATGTCTCTTTGTAAGCATTCAAGTGAGACTACGGGTATTACCTCCACATCCTAATTGAGGACAAAAAAAATTGTTTATTGCTCTAAGTAGTGTCTTTCTGGAAAGTAACACGTTTCCAAAACGACAAGTGGGAGGAAAATGAACTCGATGACCATCGAGCTTAGCAACAAACTAAAACTGAGAATCTCGGAAGACCTTAAAGGACTTCGTGATAATGCGTGATCAAGAATACTCAAAAGGACTTTATAAGTGCCTTAAAAGAGAATTCATTACTCACAAAACATTAAAGATGTTGGAGTAAGATCAACATAATAAAAGGGCTTTGAAAGCGCCTTAAAACTCAGTGTTTGATGCAATTACCCCGTATAGGTATAGAATTCACCAAAGGCTTGGATTGAATCCTATAAATTTTCTATTAAGTTAGAAACAAACCTAAGACTTACAAGCATACTATTTACTATTAGATAGTAAAGGAATAATGTCTTGTAAGATAGCTACAACAAATCCAACTTCCGAATAATGGTTAAAAGCCATGAAAATCCGAAATAGACTCCATGTTTGAAAATCATGTTTGAAACTTGATTAATCTGCATGAAAGGTGAAAGACCCATCGATTGCAAATAAGTTTTCAAGGAGAAAACTAACAAATGTGGAAATGTATATGCATACATAGCTAGATTGGTTGTAAAGGATATAATTAATTTCAAGGAGTTGATTTTAATAAAATCCCATTCACCAATCGGAATGCTCAAGTCTTTTCGTGATTGATCTAGCAAAATTGCACATATGAAATATGGCAAAATAGATACCAAAACCGCCTTCCCAAAATGGAATTTTGGAAGTGACTATGGAATAGTCTAAGGGTTTTGAAAATCTAAATAATGCTAGATTTGAAAGCAAGCACGTGGAATCCGTCATTGGATTAAAGAAAGCATTGCATGAAGAAATTGGAACGTGTTTTCTCATAAAGTTAATAAGAGGATTGACTTATGGAGAAACATAGAAATTCTGATGAACAAGAAGTTTAGTGGGAGCAAAAGTAATGGTCCAACAAGATGTTTACGAACGCTATTGTGAAACAACTATCAAACGCTAAATTCTTAGATTTGAAAGTATTTTCGACAATGGACTGAGCTAAAGACGATACTTAGTACATGTTGGGAATTAAGTTCTATGGTATAGATTAAAATGTTTAAATGAGTAAAGGAAATTACCACGTTAAACATGAAGGACTTTGAAAGGCTTTCGACCCATATGTATGAAGCTAAGTAAATGTTTGAACTAAGTATAAGCTAGGCTAAGTACTAAATCAAACAAGAAAGACTCTAGTAAGAGACTTTCAGTCATATCATATAGCGAACAATTTGGCAAGACTCAGTGTAACTGTATGAGCTAAATGTCACATGGATGGAATAAAATTGAGAATAATTCTAGAATTAAATCCATCATGTAAAGCTATGATATGGAATCGTCAAATGACTTACATGCTTAGAGCATGTGAAGTACGTATATAATACCAATCGACATTAATCTAAGTATTAGATCATTAGATTATAGTCAAGAACATCCAAAGAACTTAGATAAGTAGTTGGATGAGTTCTTGACACATGGAAACAAATATAATTTGAGTTTTAATGTTGCAAGCACAAACCTTAACAAGGATTAGTTCCTTAGCAAGGAAACCATTTATAAGCACGAGGCAAGAAGCGTCGTGGCTTGAGAATGGTAACATGGATGTGCGTCCATGTATAATGTGCGGGAATTTAAGGAAAATTTCCATGATCACAAGTGATTAGGGTATCCCAAATCGTTGTGAGTCGCTTGGAGTGAAACCCAAGCAAGGCATCATCAGGGATCTACTAAAATATATGTTGAGAATATTGTTGCCTTAAAGGCAATAATAAGATAGATGTTAAATGGAAAGGTTCGTTGTTGAACATTAATGATTGTAGGTTGTCAAGTAGAAGGTCTCAAATCATGAAAATGAGTGGGAGCCATTGCTTGGACAATAAATCCTGAATCACATGTAATCCATTAACACTCTCAAAATTTTATCATCTCAATATTATGGAAATGGTGGATAATGAACATGCTAAGGTTTGCAAAGTAATTATAACTAAAACTATGCAAAAAGTGAACGACAACATTCATAATTGCATGAAAGAAATCAAGCATATCAAATATGAGTGTGATTTCTATGAATGTTTTATGAAGAGTACTACTCTTAAAACATTTGGGAAAAACCATTTATCATAAGATGAAACATTGTGAAGTTTCATAGTGGAATAAAATATTTCTAAATATTCCACAAAACTATTTAATTGTGGTTTAGAATTAAATAATGAGTCCATTCGATTTTAATAAATATTCAAAATAGGGTATTAAGTCAATGGCTTGGATAAAGAAACACCTATTAAGTGAACGTTGAATATTTTAATCGAAAATTATCCCTAATCAACGTCGTATTTTGTGGACGAATAATGACCATCAGAGATTAGTGTGTAGTATGATTTGTAGCACCGTTTCTTGTGCTATGAGGATACAAATCATTTGCACAGGTATTGGTTTAGAACCATACTGTATAGACCTATGAGGATACTTTAAGAGATTTAAAAATCGTCATAAGTATTTTCTCATTATTACTATCGGAACTCTTTTCCTTTGACCATGATTAGTGGGAGATCTCTTGTTTGAGTACTGGTCCGCTTTGGTATCCGCCAAACGTTTGCCGTAATTGGGGATTATAAAGATGGATATCGGGCGGGTGAGTCCTCTTAGTAAGAGAAGCTACATTACAAGACTGGAAACGACCCCTACTAACAATAGGGAACATGTCTTGTTGTTTACAAGGCCTCTCGAAGAGCGAGACTGTGAAAAATGCATGGCCGTGCTCAGATGGAATTTAGAAATCATCTGCTTATTGACGGTCAAACTCGGATTTCGAGAAACACTTCTAGACGTAACAGAGATGACTAGTAAACTTACTCTGTAGTTCATGAAGAGACATGAAGAGACATAGGATAAGGGAAATACACTAAATGCACACTTGTCCGGAAGGACAAGTGGGAGATTCAAAGGAATGGTGTCCTTCGAACAAGTGTATTATTCTGATAGCGGGTTCAGAATTATTAGAAAGCTAATATATTCAGTAAGGTCAAGTGATCGGAATGCCTGGGTGGAGGCCGCTTCCGATCAGTAATATTAATATAATTAATATTACAGCTTAATCTTGACCGAACCCTTCGGGTCACACCCAAGCAAATATATGCGAACCAACTCGACGAATTAATTCGGAAGAAATTAATTCGTCGCCTGAGTGTTAAATATTTAGACGTCGGTAATTCGAGCTTAGAGCGTCAAAACCGATCGTCGGAAGTCGAGTCTAAAATGATAAAAGACGAGACGCGCAAAATAATAATAAATCGACCATATTCCCGAAAATACCCCTAACATCGGTGTGCCCCGAGCATCCGAATGCTAGGGGCAAGACGAGCTAGCACACCGTGCTAGCAGCCCCGGCCAGCCGCGGCTAGGCAAAGCAGCAGCCGCGCCGTGCCACGGCAGCAGCCGCAGCCGCACCAAACCGCAGCAGCAGCCGCACAGCAGCAGTTGGCTGCGGGCCAGGTGCGGGCTGGTGCGGGCCGGGCTCGGGCTTGGCTCGTGGCTTGGCTCGGGCCTTGGCTCGGGCCATAGGGCCGTGGGTTAAGGGGAAGTATGGAAAATGGGAGTAAGTGAGTGAGGACATGTGGCACAAGGAGAGTATTGAGTGGGGAGAAAGTATGGTCCCCTACTCTCCATGTGGTCCTCACCAACCCATCTCACATGGTAATGCCACTTGTAGATTTATTATTAGTTTGCAATTTTAATTTAATTTAGCTTTAAATTAATTTGTGGAATTTCATGATCCCACATTGATGGGATAGAAATTCCCACTCATACTTTCCTCTATAAATACCAAGCTTGGGATTTGGAGTAAAGTGCTTGAGTGGGAGTTAAAAAGAGCATTCCATAATTTTTGGGAAAACTCTTAAACTCACATAACACTCGGGTTTAGGTCGGACCTTGCTAACCCCAAGGTAGTAGACCTTAAAGTTGTGTTCGCCCATTTGTGGGTGGATACCGTCGGAGGCACGGCGCTTGACGTGCTAGTAGCTTTCAAGTAAGAGCCCCGGGTTTTGGGCGAAGCTCTCTTCGAGTGTAAGATTCGTTATCTTTTCTTTGTGAATATTTATTTATGCTTTGTGATTTTAATTATTACGAGTGGTTCCTCGGGAGGGGTTGTTTCCGCGGTGAGTCGGACTCACCAAACCCCAACATTATCCTCCCTAAGTTGTGTTAGAATTTCATCAACGATTCCTCGTTTTTCAGCAAGAGTAAGTTGTGTTCTGTCACTTTTTTGTTGACCATTGCCTTCATTATGATTTGCATTTTCATTTTGTTGGAGAAGATCTTCGTCCATTAAAATCTGCTTCATGCTGAAGTATTAATCACCAGAGCCTTCTTCCATTTTTTTTCTTTTTTGGTTTGTTTTGTTTATGTTATTTCAGATTCTGCTGTAACAGAGGACCCTACCCACCACTAACAGATGCTGTAGAAGATGATGCTTTAAGCCTTGACTTTTTGAAATCTTGAAGTGCTGACTTAATTTAATTAGGATTTTAGATGTTTCATTTTGAAGGCTGTATTTAATGATGCTCTGTAAATTTTTGAACTAGAATGGTGGTGTATTAAGTGTTCTATTTATAACTTAGGTTGAAACAAAAAAAGTTGGAGCCAAATTTGAATTTTGGGAAAAGTTGAAAAATTTAAACTTAGAGGCCAAATTTAAAGTTTCCAATGAAAATTCTCCCTCCACTTTCTGTAAAAAATCTGGCAGGAAACATGTGGGTTTGATTTTTGGTCCCCACTTTCTCTATCATTAAATATTAATCACCTACCCTTACTCTAATACACTTTTACCAAATATTGCCTTGGGGAATGTGAATGCTTCTTTGTTGCAGATTTTATGAAACGGATGTAGTATAATTTTTGGAAAATTTGCCAATTGCAGCCATTTTAAAAAAAATTGCAGCCCAAAAGTTCTTATAAATTTTAAATTGTAGCCCGATTCAGCTTTTTTTATCGCTTTACGTGTTGAAAAATATTCGGTTAAGGTTTTAAGGGCCATTTTAGTCCTTAAAAAACCGAATTCAGCTCGGAATTAGCAAAAAAATAACGTAAGTGTCTCATTTTGGGTAACAAAAATGTATCGATTTGTGGGCAACTATTTTTGCTGTAAAAACAAGGCACTTACTTTATTTTTTTGCTAATTCCGAGCTCAATTCGGACCCTTAAGAACTAAAATAACCCCTAAAACCTTAACCGAATATTTTTTGACACGTAAACTGATGAAAAAGTTGGATCGGGCTGCAATTTAATTTATAAGAAATTTAGGTTGCAATTTGCAACTTTTTTTATATGACTGGAATTTGCAAATTACTAATTTTAAATGGCTACAATTTGCAAATTTTCCATAATTTTTTAATTTTACTTTTATTTTGTTGGGGTCATGTGTAGTTTTATACTCTAATTGTGGAGTCAATTAGTGTTTTGTTCTTATGATCATTGTATGTAGTGTGGGTTGCAAAGGCCCAAATATCCCATTTTCTCAAAGTAAATTGAATAACCAAAAAAAAAAAAAAAACTCAGAGTTAGGTCGGATTGGAGTCGAAGTCGGAGGCCAGATATTAAAGTCAAAGTCGGAGTCTCAGAGTCAGATTTAGCCTCTGACTTCCTGTAGGGTCGAAGTCGGATTTAGCATAATCCGCTCCGAGTCTGACCCGTTGGCATCCCTACACACGTGATTGTAGAATGCGAGTTGAATGAAGTAAAATACACTACTTATGTTTCGTACTCCATAATAAACTAATAACTAATACGGAGTACATATAACAGCAAAACTTTAGCTTAAGGGCTTGTTTGGTTTATTTTTGCTTATCTGAACCAGTCTGATTTTATCCGATCTAATTGTATGATCAAACTTTGACCTTAAGTGTATGATAATCTATAAGGAAAACATATATATCAAGTGCGGTCTTATTAAATTCGTAATAATGTGTATTTTATTAATATGTGATTTTTATAATTTTTTTCACAGCAAAATTATAGATATATAGCGATACAAAATTACACATAAAACGATGATCTGATTTGAACTTATTTTTTCTGATCTGTTCTAAACTTATATTTTCTTATCTGAAATTATTTTCTCTAAAATAAGTAGATATAAGTTGAATTAAACAAGGCTTAAGGGTGAGTAAACTATCTAAAGATACGAATATCTGAAAATCCGATCCGATAATCTAAGATATCCGATCCGATAGTAATTTCGGATTGGATACCGGAAACGGGATAACCTTTTCGGATATTAATTTTCAGATATGTGATATCCAAATATATCCAAAATAAGTCGAATTTTGAATATTGGATAACGAATATCTAGTCAGTATCCAATAAATTGGGTGTTATTTACATTATTTGTTTAAAAAATATATTAAAAAAAAATCAAAATTAAAATATATATGTAATATTTTGGATATCGAAAATAAGTCAAAACTAAATAACTATTCTCTACTATATAAATTCAATTCCCTCTAATCTCCAATTTAATTACTCAAACAAAACCTATCTCCCTTTATCTTTTTTTCTAAAGTATGGTCATGTTACACATTTACTTTATAAAATTCTTTGCATTACTATTGATTGTAAATGACAAGGCCCTGTTCTTTTGAGATTCCGGATAGGGCGGAGTAGAGTAGAGCAGATTTTATTATTATTATTGTTGTTGTTGTTGTTGTTATTACTACTACTATTTTAATTAGTTTTATTATTATTATTACTATTATTATTACTATTATTATCAGTATTATAATTATTAATATTATTATTAGTAATATTATTTATTATTATTATCGCATAATTATCGTTAAATATTATTCTTATTATTACTTCCTCCATTGTTTTAATATTGCACCACTAACCTTGTAAGAAAGTTTCACAAATATTGCATCCTTTTTATTTTAGGACAAAAATAATCTCTATTCATATTGCAAATACCCAACATATCCTACTTTTTCACAATTATTATTTAGTTTATGTTTACATTACATGGACACTTTTGTATTTTTACCTTTCTCTCTCTTCTTTTCCCACTACCAAAATTATCGAGCCCAATGATTTGGGTATTTATACTCCACCAAGTGGCCCAATGAGCGTGTGACACATGTCGCTATAAGAGGCGTCCAAATGGACTCCCCAGATGCTGACACGTGTCCTGCAGATATGGCTCCTGGGAAATGGCGGCCTTCAAGGCCCAAATCCCAAGGTAGCCGCAAAACGGCGTTGCCCTAATTCCTAGGTCATCAAACCCTAGGACAGAACACAGTTTTCTAGGACACTCTAAATAGGGAGATTCCCCTCATTTATTGGGGCACGTCTTAATCATTACATCAATTATTGCTCTCGAAAACAGAGAACACCTGATCTCGGAATCCAAGAAGATACTTACTTTCCGCACATTTTACTCCTAATCCGTACTAACTTAATCTTCGGAGGTGAACCTCCAAACATACGGAGCTCCGTTCTTTTGCAGGTACAGGCGGCCTCGTTGGATCCAGTCTTCGAGTTGTAACTCTCCCAAGGAACACAAAAACACCCGAAACATTTGCCGCCATCTGTGGGGAGAGTGATGAGCGGCATTTATGCCACTCTTTTATCCTTTTTCTCTAAGAATTTTCCCATCATTTGCACTTGTTTGATCCCTATTAAAGCGATTTATCTTCGTTTTTGTGTTGTTTCTTCCTTTCTTGTGTTTCCCCTCCGTTTCTCCATTTTTTGTATGTTTTTCTTTATTTTTGTTCGTTGTTTTGTAGATTGTTAGCCCTTTTGGAGAAGCCTATGGATGCATTATGAGCTATGGAGGGAAAAGAGATGCTCAAGAAGAAGGTGGAAGCAACTCAGGGATCCGCGGGCGTGGAATCAAGGAGCGCGGGCACGGGATGGTGCTGTGCACTTGGACAGTTATTTCAATTGACTCCTAGCCGCGCCCTGGAAGAGGTCTCTCCTCCTCAGCCCGTGGGCGCGGCACTACAGGCCACAGGCGCGGCCTTTCGGGGCTGACCTTCCCCTGATCCCAAGCCGCGGCCTCTCCTCAGCAGGAGAGGCCTCTCCTCCTTCAACCCACGTGCGCGGCACATTAGGCCGCGAGCGCGACATTCTAGGCAGGTCAAAGCCGTACCCTGCCTGGTGAGGGCACGATAGCTCACTAGAGGGCTCTCCTTGGTGTTTTATTTCCGACTTTTAGATGCATATAAATAGCATTCTTATTCAATTTTGTAATCATCCTATTTTCTATCAACATTGAGACCTTATTTTAGAGAGAGAAAGTAGCTTATTCTTCAAGTTTCTTCATTATATTCAACATTTGGTCAAGTTTATTTCAATCAAAGGCAAAGTTCTAAGTTTTCATCTTTAATTAAGTCCCTCTTAAGTAATCTCTAATCCCTTCTTTTAGTTTGATTTATTTGCTTTGTTATTGCTTATTTTCATACATCTCTTTAGTTGAACTTGTTGATATTGTTTTTATTTGTTTTTAATCATGATTAGTTTTGTGTTTATTGAATCCTTATTTGGTTTTGCTATGATGGTTAGTTTCTCTTTCCTAGGCTAAGTTTTTAGCTAGGGGAAGGGGGCGGAAAACACGTGTTAATATTGATGATTGATAATGACTTGATTGAACTCATGCCATAAATTGATGAAAGATATGATTTTTGATAGCTTGAGATTATTAGTAGCACATTATTTGATGTTCCCTAATCTAAATGCATGAGAATGATTGGATTAGGCTAAGATCACCTTTACTTTGATGCTGATTGCATGAAAATGAATTGTTTAAGTAGAGTTTTATGTATTGTGCACTCTTAATCTCTTGCCATGATTAGTGACTAATTGGATGCATGAAAGTGATTCGATTAGAACAAGACTTAGTTCATTGATTTGCTTAAGCAATTGCATGAAAGTGAGTTGTTTGAGTATGAATTAGAATTCTATGACATGCTATTCATGATAATCATTCATTGTCCATCCATGTTTGATCATGTTTGACACTCCCATACCCCTAGCATTTGTTTATCTTTGGTTAATCCTTTTTATCTTCCTTTCTTAATTGCTTTAGTTTACTTAATCAAGAAAACCAACAAAAATTTTCTCTCATTTACTCTTGAATTAGTGGATTTGATGTTTAACTTGTGTGTTTCTCGTGGTTTGACCCTATACTTGCCGATAACTAGTTTAGTGAAAGGTTTAGGTTTATAAATAATTAATTTGATTAGGCTAGTAGTCCCAACGACCTATTAACCAGTGATCAAATTTTGGCGCTGTTGCCGGGGAAGCGACTTGTTTTGCATGTATTTTTGCTATTGTTAGAGTCATTTTATTTGCCTTTCTTTTTTGTTTTGTTTGCTTTATCCTACTTGTCATTGCTAATTGTTCGCTTAGCTTTGGTGGATGCTTAGGAGATCTCAAGGTCCGCCCACACATAACATTGACCACAAGATCGACCGAACATTGAGACAAGTTCATAGGCTTTATCGAGAAGAGGGAAGAGGTCTTGGTTCTATTGTTGATGGTGGGAGTGACTCTTGTTCTTCAAGTGAACAAAGTGAGACAATGGCCGGAGAAGAGGATGAAGTTTTGTTTCGTGAGTTTGGAAATCCGGAGGATTATGAGCTCACGGGAGGGATCTTGCTTCCTGTCACGGAAACCAACTTTACTATTCATCCCCAATACACAAGGATGGTACATGGGGAGCAATTTTCGGGTTCTCCAAGTGAAGATCCCATTGAGCACCTTGATAGATTTCTCGAGCTATGTGCCATGATTCAAACCAATCAAGTTTCTCAAGAGTACATCCGAATGCATCTATTTCGCCAATCTTTTTCGGGTAGAGCTAAGAAGTGTCTCAAGCAAGTGAGGCTAAATTCTCTCACAACATGGAGAGAGATAGTCAAGGAATTTATGAAGAGGTTCATTTTTGAGGAAAAGACCGCAAGAAGGAAGATTGCATCATTTGAACAAGAAACGGATGAGAGTCTTAGTGAAGCTTGGGAAAGATTCAAGGAGTTGGTACAAGCATGTCCTCACCATGAATACAATCAAAGCTTTCTCATGTGATTCTTCTATGATGGATTGGAACCCATGTCTAGAGCTAACTTGGATGCGGGGGCGGGTGGACAATTGATCAAGATCCCCTAAAACCAAGTTGAGGCAATGATCGAAGAAGTGGCGAAGAACTACTCTTGGGGTGGTAGAAGGAGGAGTGCACCGAAGAAAAGTGGGATGTGTGAATTAGAGAAGGTTGATCAATTGCAACATCAAATAGAGCTTTTGACCAAGGGGCTTGCAAAGTTGAACACAAGTGTTAATAGTGGGGCAAGCTCCTCTCAAGTCAATTACTTCTCATATCAAAATTGTGGTGGTACAAACCATGATACATCTTATTGTGGAGGCTTAAGCCCCGAACATGTTGCGGCTTAAAACACAAGGCAAGATGGATTTAGGGGAAGTGGTGGAGGAGTAGCTTGGAGACAACCACCACCCGGATTTGCACCTCAACCTCAACAATGGGGGCAACAAGCTCAACCATCATACAATTCCAACCCTCAATATCAAAACCCACCTCCACCTCAAAACCAAAACCCAAAGGGTAACTACCCAAGAAACAACCAATACAACAATCAAAACCAATACAACAATCAAAATCAAGGGTTTCAAAGGAGTCAAGATCAAGCACCTCAATCCAATTCCACACAAAACCAAATTCTCCAACAACTCCAAGTCACTCATCAACAAATGCAAGAAGTCAAAGCTCATAACAAGATGGTTGATTCACAATTAGCTCAATTGGCCGAGAGAGTACCTTTCAACTCACCTTCTACCTTACCCGGGCAACCACAACCTAACACCTCTCACAACTTGAAACCCGATTCTTGCAAGGCAATTACATTGAGATCGGGCACATCCTATGAAGGGCCTAAAGAGGGGGAAGAGGAAGAAAGTGTGAGGGTGGAAAAGAGATTTGAAGAAGACAAAGGCGTTGGGAAAGAAGAGAATGTAGAGAAGAAGAAGTACAATGATGAGAAAACAACCTCAATTCCTAGTGAGACTAGGAATCTAGATAAGCCGGTTCCTTTTCCCGAGAGGCTTGCAGAGAGAAAGTTGAATGATAAAGCAAAATTCCTTAGTGTAATGAAGAACTTACACATAAGTCTCCCTTTCATCGAGATTGTTACCCAAATGCCTTCCTACTCCAAATTTCTCAAGGATATCTTAACCAACAAGAGGAAACTCAATGATGAGCTCATTACCCTCCCTCATCAAGTTAGTGCACTCGTTCAACACAAGATGCCAAAGAAAGAGAAGGACCCGGAAAGCTTTACTTTACCGGTTAAGATCGGTAACATGGAACCTAGGGGTGCCTTGGCGGATTTAGGAGTGAGTGTTAGCTTAATTTCCTTCTCCATTGCACAAAAGCTCAATATTGAAATGATTCCCACAAGAAAAATAATTCAACTAGCCGACCGCTCGGTCAAACTTCCTTGTGGTGATCTTGAAGATGTTCCTATTCAAGTTGGGCATATCTATGTGCCATGTGATTTTGTAGTGATGGATATGGAGGAAGATGTTGATACTCCTTTGATCTTGGGTCATGAAGCTCTTAAAACCTTGGGGGCGGTCATCAATTGCAAGAACAACACCATTACATGTGAGGTGGCCGATGATAAGATTGTCTTTGAGTTCTCCAAGTTACTCAAGACCTCCATGGTTGAGAAATGCTACCGAGTCGATGTTGTTAATGAGGATTTAGATCGTTTGGGGAGGGTAGTGATGAGGCCACAAGATCAAATGATTGAAGCACTTACTTGCAAGGAAGAGTTTCAATCACAAGAGGCAAGAGAGTTCGTCATGGCTATGGAGGAAACCTCGAAGGTGGATGAGGTTAAACAAGAAGTGGAAATCGTGCTTGAACAAGTAGAGGAGAAATTGGAGGAGAGTTCCAAACCTCCTCCCAAAGTAGAACTCAAACCCCTTCCCCCTTCTTTGAAATATGCTTTTCTTGATAATGAAGGAAAATATCCTATTATCCTCAATGCTAGCCTTGATGGACTTCATTTGGAAAAATTGCTTGATGTTTTGAGAAAATATAAAGATGTGATAGGGTATAGCATTGATGATATCAAGGGTATTAGCCCTTCTTTGTGCATGCATCGTATTCATCTTGAAGATGATCAATCCACCTCCATTGACCCTCAAAGAAGGTTGAACCCCAACCTCCAAGAGGTTGTCAAGAAAGAGATTTTGAAACTACGTGAAGCGGGCATCATTTATGCTATCTCCGATAGCAAATGGATTAGCCCGGTTCATGTAGTTCCAAAAAAGGGTGGAATGACCATCATCAAAAATGAAGGAGGAGAGGAAATCTCCACCCGGACGGTGACTGGGTGGAGGATGTATATTGATTATAGGAGATTGAACAAAAATACATAGAAAGATCATTTTCCTCTCCCATTCATGGACCAAATGTTGGAAAGACTTTCTCACCATGCTTTCTTTTTATTCTTGGATGGGTACTTCGGGTTTTTCCAAATCCCTATCCATCCAAGCGATAAAGAGAAAGCTACTTTCACATGTCCATATGGAACATTTGCATACCCAAGAATGCCATTTGGGTTATGCAACGCTCCTTCAACTTTCCAACGATGCATGACTTCTATTTTCTCTGAGATGCTTGAAAAAGAAATTGAGGTATTCATGGATGATTTTAGTGTTGGTGGCTCGTCTTTTGACAATTGTCTTTATAATCTTGAAAAAGTTTTGAAAAGGTGTCAAGAGACGAGTTTAGTTTTGAATTAGGAAAAATACCACTTTATGGCTGAGGAGGGTATTGCCCTTGGCCATAAAGTTTCAAAGAATGGCATTGAGGTTGATCTGGCCAATGTTTCGGTGATTGCAAAGTTGCCCCATCCCCCCTCCATCACGGGGGTGAGAGCTTTTCTTGGGCATGCCGGTTTTTACCGGAGGTTCATTAAATATTTTTCATCAATCGCCAAACCTTTGACCGAATTACTCAAAAAAGATGTTGTTTTTAGCTTCAATGAGGCTTGCCTTAAGGCGTTTCATAAGCTCAAGGAAGCTCTCATTTCCTCTTCCGTTGTGCAAGCTCCGGATTGGAGCTTGCCTTTTGAGCTAATGTGCGATGCTAGTGACTTTGCAGTAGGTGTCGTGCTAGGGCAAAAGAAAGAAGGAAGATCATATGTCATCTACTATGCAAGTAGAACTCTTGATGAAGCTCAAAGTAACTACACTACAACGGAAAAGGAAATGTTAGCGATAGTGTTTGCATTTTACAAGTTTCGATCCTATCTTATTTTCTCTAAGGTGATTGTGTACACGGATCATATAGCGGTTTGATATCTCATGACCAAGAAGGAAGCAAAGCCACAACTTATCCGTTGGGTTTTCTCCCTCCAAGATTTTCACATGGAAATGAGGGACAAAAAGGGAGCGGAGAACTACGTGGCGGATTATTTGTCTAGGCTTCCTTTTGAGAACAAGGAGGATGTGCCAATCAATGAGGAAATGGGATTTGAAACTCTTATGCCTCTGGCTTTGGCATCTAGCCCATGGTATGCCGATATGGAAAATTTTCTTGCTTGTGGGGTTATTCCCCCGGATATCTCTTCTCAACAAAAGAAACGGTTTTTCAAGGAGGCGAAGAGGTACTTTTGGAATGACCCATACCTTTTCAAACAATGTGGAGATGGCCCTTTGTCGTAAGTGTGTGCCCGATCATGAGATTGAAGGAGTTCTTGAGCATTGCCACTCATTGCCATGTGGAGGTCATGGCTGAGTTGACAAGACAGTGACAAATATTTCTCAATCCCTCTTATGGTGGCCGACGATGCATAAGGATGCTCGCAAGTTTGTGTTGAGATGCGATAGGTGTAAAAGTAGTGGTGGCATAACCAAGAGAGATGAAATGCCTCAACAAAACATTTTGGAAGTCGAGCCTTTAATGTATGGGGTGTCGACTTTATGGGGCCTTTTGTTTCCTCTTGTGGGAATTTGTATATCTTAGCAGCGGTTGATTACGTGACTAAGTGGATTGAAGCCATACCTTCTCCTAACAATGATCACAAGGTTGTGCTCAAGCTTCTAAAGAAGATCATTTTTCCTCGATTTGGGGTTCCAAGGGTGTTAATTAGTGATGGAGGCTCCTATTTTGCCAAAAAGCAATTTAAAGCTCTTCTTAAGAGATATGAAGTTCATCACAAAGTTGGTCTTCCCTACCATCCTCAAAATCAAGGGCAAGTGGAGGTGTCGAATCGAGAAATCAAGAACCTCCTTGAAAGGATGGTAAACAAATCGAGGAAAGATTGGTCGCTCAAGCTCGATGACACGCTATGGGCTCTTAGGACGGCATACAAGACTCCAATAGGTACCACCCCTTATCGGTTAGTCTATGGGAAGCCTTGTCATTTTCCGGTGGAATTAGAACATAAATCTTGGTGGGCTATCAAGGAGCTAAACATGAATATGTCGTTAGCCGGTGAAAAGAGATTGCTCAAGCTCAATGAACATTAAGAGCTTAGATATGATGCATATGAAAACTCAAGGCTATATAAGGAGAAGACCAAGAAGTAGCACGACCAACATATAAGGAACAAAATCTTTAAGGTTGGAGACAAGGTGTTGCTTTTCAACTCAAGGCTTTGTTTGTTTCCCGGAAAAACTCAAGTCCAAATGGTCGGGGCCTTTTGTGATTTCAAAGACTACTCCCTATGGTTCTTTTGAGTTGGATGCGGGCGGTAGCAAATTTATGGTCAATGGTCATCGTTTGAAGTATTACTTTTGCAAGGAAGAACTTGGTCTCATTGAAAGCTTAAGGCTTGATCCTTTTTGGATCCCAAGCCTCCCCCTTGATGGATTTTTCTCATGGTCAAGCTAGTGACCTCATAAAGAAGCGCTTCTCGGGAGGCAACCCGAGTTCTTTACTCTTTTCATTTATATTCTCCCATTTTTGGTCGTTTTTGTTGATGGTCTATATCTTATGATTCTTTGGTTTTGTTGTAGGTACTTGGACCTTTGGGTGCTACATGTATGGTTAGGGATTTGAAGGCGTAATATCATGGTTTGGAAAGTCAAAATTGAGTTAAGAGTGGAGAAAAATTAAGAAAAATGATTGTCACATGTGAAAAGAAGAGCCGAGCCCGAGGAGAGCCCTCTCTAAGGGACCGCGGGCGCGGCTAGAGAAGGAGCGGCAAGGATGGCATTTAAACACCAAAGTTTGATTTTCCCGTAGATGCCCAGCCGCGCCCCAGGAGAAGGCACGGCTCGGGGTCCCGCGGGAACGGCCCATAGGGCCATGGGCGCGGCCATCAGACCGCAGGCGCGGCTGTCGGGGTCGTCCCCGATTAAATCAGCCTCCAAGCTGCATTTTTGTCCCCTTTTATTCTCACATTTCACCTTCTTTCACACTTTCTCTCTCTAAAAACCCCAAACACTCATCCCTAACCTCCTAAAACCATCAAATTCCTCCATTTTTCATCTCAAAATTCTCAAAACCTCCTCTATTAACATCAAATTCACCATTGATTTGCAATTTCCATCATCAAGGTTCAAAAATTTCAAGGGTTCACCATTGTTGAAGCAAGTGGAGTTCTTATTCTTTGGGGCTAGTAGGAGTTGATTGTGGTCTTCATAGTTGGTATAATTTTCTCCTCTCTAGTTTTATTGAATTTTTGAGCAAGTTTTGGATGATTTTCATGGTTAATTCTTGTGATTTTTGCTTGTGTTATTTTATTCTTGAATTGGTGATTTTGTTGTTATCATTGGTTTAATCTTGGTTGATTGTTGTTGTTAGTTGATTATTTGGAAATTCTTGTGGAAATTTTTGGTTAAATTGTGTTGTTTGGAGTTGAGATATATTTGGATTATTGAGGCTTGTGTTGTGTGATTTGTGGGTGGATTTGCGGGATTGAATTTGGAGTTGTGAGTTTTAATTGTTTGATATGTGAAAATGGTGCTTAGATTGGGTTCTAAGAAGAGGAAGAGTGGAAAGGAACCTGAAGGTTCATCTTCCCAAACACCTCAAACCAAGGAACAACAACCTCCACCACCTTTACCCCCAACCAAATTCACCAATCGGAACTGTTTGGGGTATTTTTACCCTTGACAAGTGGACCAATGAGGAGGTGCCACGTGTCAGAGGCTGGCAGGTCACCCTTGACCAATCCCCAGCTGACACGTGGCCTCTCCAGATACTCCCTTAGAGTTGCGGCCTTCAAGGGCCCAATTCCCCAAAAATCCGCTATTTGGCGGCGCAGCCCATCAGTCTTAGGGTAAAATAACCTAGGAAGGGGCACTTTTCCCAAGGACCCTATAAATAGGGAGATATTCCCCCAAAATGGGGGACATTCAGAAATTTACTATCATTTATTACATCCTACTCTCTCTCTCATCAGAGAACACCTGAGCTTGGAATCCAAGCAGATCCCCACCTAAATTTCTGCACTTTTTATTCTCCTTCAAGTTACTAACTTGAGCGTTAGAGGCGGAGCACCTCCCACCCGGTGTCTCCGTTGTTTTTGCAGGTACAGAGTCAGCAGGACCAGTCTTCGAGTTGTAACTCTCCCAAGGGACAAAAACACCCAAAACAGGAACCACAAAGCCAACTTTGATAACCTCCAATCAAGAAAAATCCATCCCTCTAAACACTACCATCAACCCACCACCACAAGATTGGGAATCCATGACGATTGTTGGTTTTTCTTCAACAATCTTAGGCTAAACTTCTTTGTTACAAAATCCTATACCACATACCGTGAGACCACATTGGAGTTCTTAGCCTCATTCGAAGCCCATGCCACGGGGAACAACAACATTTCAATCTCCTTTCAACAAAAAAAAACCATGTCCCTTCGAAAGTTTAATAAATACCTCGACCTAAACCCCGATGCCAACATTTTACTCCCCGAGTATGAGAAACTTTCCGGCTACAACCCCTTTCTTTAGTGGAAAAGCATCTCCCGGAAGGATAAATTTGATGCTAAGTGGTCATTGGCTAGTGAGATCATGCACCCGGCTATAAGGTTGCACCACCGTATCCTTGGGTACATGGTTTTCGACAAGCAAGATTTGGGGAAGATTACATTGGAAGAAATCCGTGTTCTATGGCTTGCATCTCAGCCGGAATATGGTCACAGGGTTAATTTGGGATACATCTTCTCCGAATGCATTAAAGATATTGTTTCGGGAACAAAGACAGGGAGAAACATTGTGGGGCTATGGTGACCCGATTAGCGGAGAAATTGGGCCATGAAGAAAAATTGCGCTCGTGCACCATAGTTGGGAAAAGCGACGGGAGCGACATTTGGTTTGATGAAAAGCAACTCAAAACAATGCAATTCATCAAGGGGACCAACATCGCCAGCATTAGGAACCTACTTGTATCTCGTAAACATCATTGTTTTCTCCCAAAGCCGGAGTTCACTTCCCGTACAAGAGAAGGGGTTGTTCACCCATGGTGGGTGAGGAAAGACTCGAGGGTCCTTCCTAATGATTTGGGGGTGGATTTAGGCGAGATGAATGAGATGGATGAGGTCATGGAGATACCTGTTGAGGGTGTAGAGGAGGATGAAGTGGTAGAAGTTCAACAACAACAATAACAACAACAAAAAGATGGAGGAAGAAGAAGAAGACAACAACAACAACAACCCGACTTTAAACAAGAGATGGCGGCAATGAGAGCGCAAATGGAGAGCATGCAGCTTTGCATGCAAGGTATGTTCGCCTCTTGTATACACCTAAAAATGTCTCCCCAAAACCAAACCTGATGATGAACAATCTTTCATCGCCATTATTGGTGGGGTTCAATATTTAATCCCGAGAGTGATTAAAAAATCGTATTTGATTGAAAATCAGTTTTAATAATCCATGGATCAGTCTTGATGTTTAGTCAAAGCATAATTGTTTTTTAATTTTGGCCCAAACCTTTTTATTTTATTTATTTTACTTTATTTTATTAGTTTAGCCCAATTAATAAATAATAAATTAGAAATGGCCCAAAATTATCAATCGACACTTAAAAAGGCTGAACGAAATTAGGGCAAAAATGAATTTAAATGGAAAAATGGACGCAAAGTTTCCCGTGTCACGGCAAAAAGCACCGCGTCACGGGGCTCAATGCCGCGCCACGGTGTGCGTTCCCGTGACACCGTGCCAGTGCTGTGACACGGGGCATCTCCATGTCCTTTTCGCGTAAACCCTTCACGTGTTTTATCTCCCGTAACCTAATTATTTCCCGCGTCACTCTGTTTTCCACCGTGTCACGGGAGTTTGCCCCGTTTGACGGTGTCTGGCATCGTGTCACGGTGTCCTTTGCCGTGTCGCGGTGTTATTTTTTAGGGTTTTTATCTTTTTAGGGTTCCGTGTGTTCCCTCTACTCATTTTCCCTATAAATACCCCCTTATTTCTGATGTACGGGGCATGAATTAATTCTCTTTTTCTCTCTTCTATGCTCTAGCCTAAACACTAGCCTACCTTTCTTCTTTCAAAATTCCCTCTTCAAGCACTCCAAGGAGTCCATACTTTACTCGAGGATCTGTCCTTAAACCAAGGCGTGAAAGGTAGAACTGTTTGAGGGTTTGGCCCCAAATCAACTCTATTTAATTTAATTTAATTATTGTTTGATTAATTTTCTTTAAGTTACTAACTTGTTTATTTTTTTTATAGTTGCAAGAAAATAGAATCAAAGTAAGAATCATGTTCCTTCTATTTTTATTATTTTTTTAACGATTTTATATTGTTGGATTTATTGTAAATTGCTTCCAATATTAATGCTTATTATTTATTTATTGATCACCATATTTCATGTTAAAGGGAATATGTAATTGAAAATCACGCCTAATAAGATAATTTGGACAACCGGTTTAGGTTCCTTTTTAATCTTGTTATTAATTCTAGTGATCGCTAATATTTTAGAATTATATGTTGCATTAATATTCAACCAATTTAGTATAATAATAGTTTGGAGCAAATTGAATCTTTGTTTGTATGCCTTTGAGATCGCAGGAATACTTTTCACTATAAGAATCGAGTAGAGGCCAATACAGGCGAATATGACTCCATGACTCACTTCGTACCATCATCCCCGATCCTCCTTTCGTGGTTCCGAACCATATGGAGTTAGTAATCTCATGGATTATGAATGGGGTGTAACCTTCACGGGTCAATCGTTGTTGTCTTCGTTGTCCCTTATTCGTGGTTGCCTTAAATGATCCGTGAACGGTTTACAAGTTCCTTAAAAACTTGTTGGCGGCTCCCTACTTTATTTGTCCCTAATCGCATTATGTCAATTCCCACTTCCTATGAGTGCCAAGCATATTCACAACATGCTTTAACGTATGCGCACTTCGAGCGACGCCTACAACTTGGCGACTCCACTGGGGAGGATTCTTGGTATTTATCGATTTGAGTGATCAGTATTTAATTAAGATGAGTGGATGAGACTTGAAAGATTCTTGAAAAATGTTCATGTGATTAATTTGGCATTTTTGCATAAGCATACACGTTTTAACGTCGCATTTAGGTCTGTCCCGTACGAAAAATTGAATAACTTGATTGCAAATGAAGGAAAACAGGGCACCAGTCAGATTTTCTGACTGCCGCGCCATGGCAGATACTGCCGTGTCACGGTGCCGTACACTGTCACACGGTGTACAACACCGTGACACGGCGCACTCTGCCGTGTCACGGCAGTCCTTAAATCAGTCCAGTGGCTTATTTTCTCTTCTCACAGTCAACTTCCTTCAGTTTTTCTGAAAAAAACGTGTGTGTTATACATACGTCTTAACCCCGGGGAATTTAAGCTCTATCAACCCAAAAACGCTCATGGCAATAAGGGTTCATCCGAGTTATTAAATCCACCCAAACCATGGAGTCGAGTTCGATTTCATCACGAACTCGCGGAGCCGCCCATTGGCATACACCCTCAAGGGAGGCTGCCTTGCTAATGCGTCCAAACTCTTAACCATGGTACCCTTTTGACACCCAAAGCTTGACCAATAGTTGAACATAGATCTTGACCTTAGGTTGCGAAATCTTTTTACATCATCGTGACTAAATGTTATGTGGTTTATTTGGTGCTGACCCACATGTGTTTGCTCATTTTGTTTCACCTATGACCGAGGGTTTTTATTTCCACATAGTAATTAGTACGGACTTAAAATTGATTAAAACTTGGAAATTAGGCCTGGAATTGTGCACTACGTCACGACAGACCTGCCGCGCCACGGTGTATAATGCCGTGACACGGTGCAATGTCCCGTCTGACGGTGCACTGTACCGTGTCACGACGGTCCGCACTGTGACACGGTGCCAGGAGGTTTGTACAGTCAGTCTTTTTTTTTGGTCTTTGTGTGTGCTTATGTTATTCGTATGTTTGGTTTGATGTCATGTCTGGCGGTACGGTCATAACACGTGTCCATAGCCTCACTTAATCACTCACATGTCGTGTCAAGTTCACACACTTTTCCTTTAGTCGTACACCATTTTATGACCGTACTTTAGGATGGTCTTGTGTCGTTTTTTTTTCGTTTTTTTTTCCGGAGTAAGTCGATGGTATCCTCCCATACATTTTTTTAGAAAATAAAGAAAATTTCGATAAAATAATAAAAAAAAATTAAATTTTTTTTCCTTTCCGGATGGGTCAAGGTTAAAGGTGTGTTTGTTTATATGTCACAGCACTTGGTCAAGAAGTAGGGGTAGATTGTTACGGTTCGAGTCAATACCTCAACAACCTCTTATACCAAAGAGGCGTACAGGGAAACTACCACAATCATCTCCACAAAGTCCGTCTCCAGTCTACTTTCAACCAATGGCTACTAAGGAGGATATTGAGAACATCAACAGGACCATTGAGATGTTTTCTAACATGATGCAAACACTCACCACCAGAGTCAAAATGGTAGAACAAGACAATCGAAACAATGTCACTACCGCTGCAATGGACAAGATCAAAGAACAGATGAGTAAGATCTCTGAAGAGTTCACCTATGTGAAGCAACCTGTCACCTCTTCGTCCATAAGGGACAAACTTCCTGAAAAGTTTTCCACTGCTGACATTCCCAAGTTCAAGCCTACCGATAATCCGCTCTTCCACTTGAAGGCTTTTTCTGCGACCATGGCTCTTAAGGGATTAGATGTGACACTCTTCCCTACTGTATTCCCTCTTTCCCAGGAGCATGCTTGTCAACAGTGGTTCTACTCTCTGGAATCCAAACATGTTGCGACTTGGGAGGATGTTACCGAAAGCTTTATGAACCATTACAAATGTAACATCCAAGCCAAGACTTCTGAACGTGAACTCTCTATTCTCAAACAGAAGGAGAATGAAGGCTTCACTACTTATCTAAGCAGATGGAGAGAAACAGCTGCACTCTTGGTGGATCCTCCAAAGGAGAAAGAGATGTTTTGCCTATTTATTACAAATCTGACTCATAAGTACAAGCAGCACTTGAAGTTTCTACCCTTGAATTCCTTCGAAGCTGTGTACGATATTGGGATCAATATCGAAGATGAACTGATGTAGACTGCTGGTAGCAACAATAATAACAACAACACTTGGAAAAACAAGAAGAACGACACTCCTTCTTCTTCGTCTTCCAAGCCCAATAATGCTACCAACAATGTCAATGTCAATGACGTGCTAGCTCTTAGTGCCCCCCCTCAAAAATTCCAAAGGCAAAGGAGGGTTTACACGCCTTTGGGGATGACCTACGATGCTGCTTTTGATCGCTTGCATAGTCAAGGACTGATTATGCCAATTGGACCTTTTCCAGAACCTCGACCAGAGAACAAAACTGCTAGTTATGACCCCAATGCTTATTGCAAGTTTCATCAAGGCGAAGAACATACTACTGAGAAGTGTTGGAGGTTGAAGGATGCGATCCAAGACCTGATTGGTGCTAATCAACTTCCTGTCCCTCCAGGGGGCAAGAAGCCCAATATTCAAACAGGTCCCCTTTCTGATGCTTTGGCCATCATGGGAGATGAAGTCTCCTTTGATCCGTCAATACTCATTCAACCTGTGAATAAACCTTTACCGGAAATTGTATTCGTTTCAAACTATGACGAAGTGAACGGAATTTGGGATAGTGATGATGAAGACGTCTATCTCAAAGATATGTCCTGTTCGTCTCTTGGCACTAGTGAAGATGTTTGGGGAGACCTTGAGGTCAAGGTTCTCACCAGGAATGGACGGTTGCAACAGCCTAGTCCACCTCCACCTCCACCGCAATCACAACCAATAGTTGATGCCATCGACCCTGTGAACAACGATGTGATCAAACAATTACAAAAGACTAAGGTGGAAATGAACGTATGGAAGCTTTTGGCCACCTCTCACGAGCATCGAAAGGCTGTAATGAATGCTCTGGTGAAAATAGGAGTTGATAATGATATGACTCCTCAAGGACTGGTCAACTTTCTCACTACTGAATTGTCGAGTACTAGTAATCTGATTTCCTTCTCCGACAAAGATCTGCCCCTGGAAGGGGACCAGCATAACAAGGCCTTACACCTCACTGTGGTGTGTAGGCAGATGAATGTTCCTATGAGCCTAGTTGATAATGTCTCTCCAATCAATGTATGCCCACTCCGCACTGCAAAGAAGTTGGGCATAAAAGATGAAGAATTGATCCCCTCTACTCAAGGGATTCGTGCTTATGATAATACTCGTCGTCAAGCCGTGGGTACTATTATGCTAAATATAACTACTGGAGCCATTGAACGTCGCACCAAGTTTCAGGTGGTGGATATTAAGGCTTCTTTCAATCTGCTGTTAGGTCGTCCTTGGCTTCATGAGCTAAGGGCGATCCCATCGTCGTTGCACCAAAAAGTGAAAGCTATAGTTGGAGGGGTCCCAATTACCATTGATGCCTCCCCCATGCGCATTCAAGTTATTGATACGGCGTCCATGTCGAACATGACGAGGAAGATGAAGATCTCTGGGGGTTTTCGTTGGATGATGTTCTCATGACCGAAGAAGAGGAGAAGTGTCACCTCGACTTTGATCCTTATTCAAACACCAATGTTAATGCCATTATGAAGAAGCAAGGGCATTTCCCTGGAATGACCCTCGGACTCAAAAAGAAAATGGCTGAACTTGGGGGCCATCCTGGTGCACCTAAGAAGGATACCTTTAGCTTGGGATTCAAGCCAACAAAAGAAAATATGAAACAAGCTCTCCTGAAAATGAAGGCTCGCAATAATGCTCGAACCATGAAGACGAAAATGGCCATGGACCCATACCCCTTCACTCTCAACGGCCAGTACATCAAAGAAGGGGAAAACTTCCCATGCTATGAATTCCCTGAGCCTTTCGTCCACAATGGGAAGCTTGAGCCAGGTTTCGAGATGTTCCTTGATTAGTCGACGAAGGCGATGAGTTCTTCACAACTAAGCAACCAGCCAGTCCAAGCTCTGATGATATGAACATTAATCTTCTTTTGGACTAGAAATGAATGAAACCAAGCCTGTTTGCAATGACGATTCTGAGCTCATTCAAGTCGTCATATCAAGCAAAGATTTTGACCCCTCTGAGTTAATCGTCCCGGCTAATGATATGTCAAAGGGATGGCGTAAGACGGTGAAGATCACTACGCCAAGTGGAGAGAAGTTGGAAGTGACCACTGGCGAAGGTCCTATGTTTGATGAATCTGAATCGTCTGGGTCCGAGTTCGAGTCTGAGTCTGTAGACGAGTCTTTAGGATCCGAGGTCGACCCCCTTTTTGTCATAGAATCTAATGTAGTTCCCCTTAATGCCGAGTCTTTAGAATTGTTACCGTGTCACGGCAGTTTTCACCGTGGCACGATGAAATTTCCAGCACAAATAAATACAGCACACATTCACCGCGTCACGGTATTTCCCGGTGTGATGCGGCAGATTTTTCCGTGGCACGACAAACGCCGGACTTTGCAAATTCTGTTATTGTTTTACGAATATTTGTTCGACGATCGTTATTATTCTTCCATTGCGTCCGACTTCTTGACTCGTATAATAATAAAATAATTATAAAAAAATGTGTTATTATAATGGCATCATGCGCCTTATTTAAAAAATTAAAAATTTAAATCATATAAGCAAAGCAATATTGATCCAATCCTTCTTCACTTTAGGAACCTCCTCTTTTTCAACTAGGTTGGCCTTCACCATTAATGTGTCTTTTGTAGCCCGAACCGTCACACCTCTAGTTGAACTCTCACCCCTTTCACCTTTCTTAGAATTCTTCGATTGCTTTTCTCTATAAACCATCTTTTCCTTACCATTTCCTTTCACATAATTTTTCTTTTTAGGCATTATAGGAGTCTTAAACTCTATTCCTTGTGTTCTCGGACCTAGATGATCTTTAAGAGGCGCCTTCTTACTTCCAAGACGTCCCTTCACATCAAAGTTTCGTGATCCGACTCGATCCCTACTACTTCTAGGATTCAACCATGCCTTGTATGCACTAGATAGGGGAGGAGGAGCTTGGTTACTCGCAGAAACGGTCCACAAAGGTCTTCCAACCCAATAAGTCTCGTACTTGCGAACATTACTTTCATGCAACGATACCTCACGAGGACTATCGTTATAGCGTGGAACTACTTGTTCAAGTCCATATTGTCGCATCAATCGAGAAGGACAATAAAAAGTCAACTTCGAAATACTAGGAACACGACAATACGGAGTATCATTCGTGCCAACCATCTTAATAAGCCTCCACCAAGGCACCACCCACCGAATGGAAAATTCTCTCTTTGCAAAGAAGACCTTCCAATCTTCATATGACATGTTTGCAGAGTAATTCTTCTTCTTACGGACCAGATCATTGAGACCATATTTTTCAATATCGTCGGGGGCTTCAAAAAGTTCAAAACGCTCCATCAACCAAATCTAAAAAAAAAAAATCAGTTCAAGGGGCAGAAAACCACCGTGACACGGCAGAATGCACCGTGTCACGGCAGACAAACCACCGTGACATGGCAGAACGCACCGTGTCACGGCAGACAAACACCGTGACACGGTGCCTTCTATGTGTCACGAGGGCTAATTGGAGCGCGTTTTTACCTGCAATAGTACTAGAGAGCCCTTCCTAATGGCTTTCCGGTCAGCTTTTGCTTCGTCAAGGCCACACAAAGTTTCTCCAAGGCAAGTAGGCATAGAAGATCTCCCGGATTCAACATGTTTCAGCACAGACGCTAAACAAGCATGTCCTACCCTACCGTTTGCAAATAAAAGCTTGCTAAACATGCAAAAAATATAAGCCCTTCTACGGTATACATGATAAGACTCAGAGACAGGACGATTGAAGTACAAGTTTGCAATCTTTTCTAAATCTACTTCATTACCACACACAATTTTATTTAAATCTGGATCTGTCGGATTCAGATGGCGTTCAAAGTCTTGGTAATAATACTCACGTAGGGTAGGCATTGCAACGAGATTTCTGGCAGGAAAACCAAAGATGGCACCAAATTCCTCCGGCAGGGGACAAATTTCATCATAATCAAATTTGAAACAATGAGTTTCTGGAATCCAATAATCTAAAGCTGCCCTAAGAAAATCAGGTTCAATTGCTACATGCCTTAAGGCTAATAAGCCTCTGACATGAAACAATTCTAGCTCTCTTTTGTCAGCATTGGTCAAAGAATAAGACCAGTCCACAATGTATTATCAAAATTCCGAGACATTATTATTGAAATATGAAATTCTAATTATTTTATGTTTTGTAATTGTGCATATCACGATAAACTTGGTCCTATTTTATAGTCAAAACGCTCGGAAACACTCAAAATCTATCGTTCTATGCGCGCAGACTACATCGCTGCTGAACACGTGCACCGTGACACGGGAAATCCTACCGTGTCATAGGACTTTGTGCCGCGTCAGGGCATATTTTTCCGTGACACGGTATTTACTGCCGTGTCACGGTGCCCACGCGTTTTCATATTTTTATCCTTTACCCATTTTTATCCGGATTTTTATTGTTTTTCCTTCATTGTTTATCTTCCAATCTTATTTTTCGAGAGTTTTATTCCTAATAATATTCTCCCTTTTTGTTTTATTTTTATTTTTATTTTGCCTTTTGGGGAGGTTGTAAAACTTGTCCCATTTTCTTCTGTTTATTGTTGTTTTGGGAAGTTGTAAAACTTATCCCATTTTTATTTTTATTTCCTTTTATTTTGGGGAGGTTGTAAACTTGTCCCATTTTTCTTTTTATTTTATTTTATTTTTGGGGAAATTGTAAAATTTACCCCATTTTTATTTTCTTTTGGAGAAATTGTAAAACTTGTCCCGGCAATTACAAAATTTGTTCCATTTTTCTCTTTATTTTCATTTTTCTTTTGGGGAAGGTCGGTACCCTCCACTTATAATTTTTGTTCGCGTCATTAATAAGTACACAATCACACACTAATACGAACACTAATAAAGGCATAAACTGTGAATAAAATATACAAAGTGAGTCATGATGCATAAATAGTGTCAAGTGTCATCAATCAAAGTACATAATAAAAACCCTCGTTTAAAACTCTCCAGAACCAGAAGAGCTTGGATCAGTGTCATCTCGAGCCTGCGAATACAGAAATGGCGGACCAAAGAGTCCCTCCTTCGTCCGAGTACGAGGAGTAGTATCCCTACTAGTTCCCATAGCTCTAGTAGAAGACAAACTCAAAGCAGGACCTGTCCAGTTGGTAAATGGTGTAAGCTGACTCCAAGAGGTTGGAAGCGTCAGTGGAGGCATCGTCCCAGACAATGGAACTGAAAATAGGCCCTGCACCGGTGGAGGAAATTCCCCAGACAATGGAACTGAGTATAAACCCTGGTCCATAGGAGTAATGACTGGCCTGAACTCAGGCTGCTAAGGCTGGGAAGATGAAGGCCGCTGCCACTGATCCTAAAAGTGCTGGAATTCCTGAGAAGAATGAGGCTGCTGCCACTAAGCCTCTTGAAACGGCTGAGAAGGCCGAGGCTGCTGCTGAAACTGAGAATGCTGACGAACCTCAGGAGATCGTCTGCAGCGACTAGGCTCCCCCTCGTCCGAGTCTCTGTGCCTCGAGCGCGAGTGAGACCTCCGCCGTTCCTAAAAGACACAAGATGAAAAGATGTCAATAGTGCAAGATAGAACAAATGGCAAATATGGGAAAACAGGTGAATATACCTCAAGAACATCGCCAGAACCGCCCCGACAACTCGCACCACATCGAAGCCTGATGATGCAGTACTTCAAAGCATCAACCAACTTCATAAATCCCATCATGTCCGAGTGCGTAGGCTAAGAACAAAGAAAAATTAGTAACAAGCGGTATTAAAAAGGGTGAATAACGTGTCAAAAAGCTTACCGGCTCAAACACATCGGGTAGAGACTCCTGTGCTTGTCTAAAACCCTTAGGCACATCAGCAATATGATCCTCAGTAAACCGATCGGTCCCGGGTGACGGATAGATTGAGGCGGGACCTCAATCTTCCCCCTATGACGAGCAGTCGTCTGAAAATACGATCGAATAATCAGGTTATTCGACGGTTTAAACAGAGACTAGCAACAAAATTCTCAAGAGAAATCATACCTCGGGAAGACGGGGCGAAGGAGCCAACGAAGGAAGTAAATCCTGTGAATAATCGCCCCCCATACGCACAAGCTCCTGCCAAGGAAATGTGTAGCGCTCCCCCTGTTCATCAACGCCCCAAGAAAATGCGAGTCGAGCATCGACTCCGGTGGAGGCAAAGGCACCACAAAGCGGCGGCGCTGTGCTGACAAACAATGCGCTCCCCAAGATACTAAACAAAGCGTGCAGTACCAACAAAAACAGTACGGCACGGTGAAAGCTCACATGCCTTGGGAAGATCAGTCATCCCAGCCCAAGGCCGATACTGGATCTCAACAGCAACCTGAAAACCATAAAAAGTTACAATGAATGCCGAAAAATAACACCAAGGTAGAGAATAACATGCTACAAAATCAATTCTTACACCAACAGAAGAGGTGCCTCGGTGCAGCAGCCCGCGCAGCGTAGATACGGACACCACTCGTGACTCGCCTCGGTCACGCCAGCTGACTCCGATAGGGAAATAATGGGCCGCTCCGCGACGCCGTCGAGGGGCCAATCCCGGAAAGTACTCATAGAACCACAACTGCAATGAAAATTAATCTCTAAGCACGTGAGTTAAACATGTTAAAGCAAAACAGAAAGAAGAAAGATCGTCACCTCTACAACTCTCCATAAGCCATAGACAGTGACAGGGGCCTGGTCATTCAGCTGCTTACAGCCATAACGTAGCAACGAGAGTAGATCGACATATCCAAGGCTGGCCCAACTATAGGATCCTATCTCGCCGATTCTGACTAAAGAAGGGAGGTAGCAAATGAGCGCGCGTGAACTCCTATCAGGAGAAAGGGTCACGGAAATGAGAATCAAAACAAAGATCCGCACTCGCTGCTCGGGTGTCGTCTCAGCCATGTCAAAGCCATGGGCAAGAACAGAAGCCAACTCTGATCGCCCACTCTTAGGACCACCTCGAAGCAACGGCTGAGTCTTGATATGCTGAACGACTGGACCTAACAAATCTGCTACCTCAGCCGCCCCCCAAGTGAGGTCAGGAATCTGTCGTATGGCCCGCTCATTAAAGCGTAAGCCGCTGATCATGCTAAAATCCAGAGGGGTCACTGTCATCTCCCCCCAAGCAAAGTGAAAGGTGTTGGTAGTATCCTAAAAATACTCCAACAACGCACGAACAACTGTCGAGCCACAACCCCGGGGGCTGCGAAATCCTACGACTGCTGAATAGAAATCTCCTTAACCAACAGACTCCCACAAGGCGTTAGTGACAGGATCCCTCGTGATAATCCCGTATAGCCGGGGAATCAAATTTCCAGCTCCGGATCCATGATGGCGAAGCATGCCATCGACTATGCCGGCAAGTGGACGGTGAGAAACGTGATTCTCACGACAGAAAACCAACTCGTCTGGTGTCCATGGAGGTGGAATCCACCTACCCCTACTCGAAGAAGGGCGAGGCTCGGTCTCTAGGGCATCGTCATCCATGCCCTCAGGAACTGTGGGAGTGTCCTCCCGAAAAGCCTGACGTCGGCCACGAGTAAAAAGATCGCGATCCCGTTGTCTAGGCATGTTATTACAAAAATAAAAATCTAAATGCTTAGCATCATTTCCTAAGTTATTTAGTTATTTATTCAAAAGTGTCTTAATAGCTACCTCAAGTTGCATTTTCTATTAATACGCAAAATTTTTACCTCAAGGCTAAAAATTGGCAAAATGTTAGAATTATTTCTCCATGACGAACTAATACTTCAGTCCTCCTAATCGCATGATACTATGTTCTCCATGACAACATAATATATACACAAAACAGAGCTGCGCAAAAACAATAGATCGGCACATCATGGCATATTTTACAAGATCTACAACCAGTATATCACCATTTCAAATACAAAGAAATAACATGAACAACAAGAACACCATTTCACACAAGTAGTACCAAAAAAATGGTGATTTACTCAATTCTTCACCAAATCACACAAACTTGGTCTCAAATTGCTCACAAACACACATACATTCATATACAAGTTAGTCCATAGCAAGAATTTTGACATAGAAGCTCAAAATAAAAAACTCCCAATTTGATTTTCTTAGGGTTTTATGCAAAGAAGACATTCTACAACAATATTTGAGACAAAAAAAAAACAAAGGAAACTTAAATGGATTCTTGTAAAAAATTCGAAAATCAGGAAAATAGAAAAAAATTGGAGCGAATTTGGTGTGGAATTGAGCTCCAAAAGCCCGAAAAATCGCAGAACTTATGCGGTGCAACCACCGCGGCACGGTTGTTCAACACCGTGGCATGGTAAATCTCCCGGTGTCACAGTGAGCTTTTGACGGCAGCAGTGAACTTCTGACAGCAGCAGCGGCAGAAAAACGACAAAACAAATTGCTGTGTAGCGAGAACTGACGCCGTGACACGGTGCTGCACTCCGCGTGCCTGTGCTAAAAGCCGTGACACGGTGGTGTTCCCGCGCGCCGGTGCTAAACTCCGTGGCATGGTGATCGGAGAAATTAAAAATAAAAAAGGGAGAAGAGAGAACAGAAAGAGACTGAGAATGAAAATGGCGAAAAAAAAACCAAGAAAATGGGAAAGCAACAGCTCGAATTTAAAGTCAAAAGGTAACTATTACACGGCTCTGTTCCCGTGCCACGAATCCCATTACCATGTAACGGTAATTCTGCGTGTGGCACGGGGCGCGTTGAATATTTCAGCAAAAGGAACATCCCGCGACACGGGATTCCTCACCGTCTGACGGGGTCAAACACCGTGCCGCGGGAATTGTCCACGTGGCACGGTGCTTAGTTGTGCACCCTGCATACATTTTAAACCTCATAGCGAATATTCTTGCATTTTTTATGGCTTTTGAACGATTTTCCGCAACTTTTCGACAGTTATTTTCTCACCATAATTATGCGAAAAATTCTAATTCGTATTTAAAAGGTTCCAAAATTACCGATTTACCCCTAACAAGCATTAGGGTTACATTTTCGACACTTTAAACACCTAATACAGTCGGATAGTCGACTTGAAGGTAAATCATCTGCGGCCCACATTCGGGGATAATCAAACCATCATACACTTGCAAATTTCAGCGATTATATCAGTAGTCAGTTTTCCTCAAGCATGGAAAGCGTTATCGGTGGATTTTTCTTCAAGTACAGAAAAATCGACAAGTCGGCTTTCCTCAAGCATGGAAAGCGTTATCGGTGGATTTTTCTTCAAGTATAGAAAACCGCCAAATTGGCTTTCCTCAAGCATGGAAAGTATTATTCGGTTGATTTCTTCAAGCATAGAAAGACGACAAAATCATATGCCGACTTTCCTCAGGCATGGAAGGTATCGTCCGGTAGGTTTCTTCAGGCTTAGAAAGCTACCAAGTTCATCAGTCGACTTTCCTCAGGCATGGAAAGTATCTCTACAAAACGTCATCCGATGGATTCCTTCAAGCATAGGAAGCTACCAAACTCATTTGTCACCGATACACTGGTTTCAGATAAGCATTCTATCCCTTTACTCTGTTATCTGTAGAATTAATATTTTTCTCCAGGTATCGGCGTATACAGAGTGATTTAGGATCGAAGAACGTCTTAAATCATTCTCCGTCCCAATCGACTACTTTGACTATCGTTTTTAAAACCGACGTTTCTACAAACTCAGTCAAAGTGGGGGCTTCTGTAGACACCTAAAAATGTCTCCCCAAAACCAAACCCGATGATGAACAATCTTTCACCGCCATTATTGGTCGGGTTTAGTATTTAATCCCGAGAGTGCTTAAAAAATTGTATTTGATTGAAAATCAATTTTAATAATCCATGGATCAGTCTTGATGTTTAGTCAAAGCATAATTTGTTTTTTAATTTTGGCCCAAACCTTTTTATTTTATTTATTTTCCTTAATTTTATTATTTTAGCCCAATTAAAAAATAATAAATCAGAAATGGCCCAAAATTATCAATCGGCACTTAAAAAGGCTGAACGAAATTAGGGCAAAAATGAATTTAAACGGAAAAATGGACGCACAGTTTCCTGCGTCACGGCAAAAAGCACTGAGTCACGGGGCTCAATGCCGTGCCACGGTGTGCGTTCCCGTGACACGGTGCCAGTGCTGTGACACGGGGCATCTCCATGTCCTTTCTGCGTAAACCCTTCACGCGTTTTATCTCCCGTAACCTAATTATTTCCCGCGTCACTCTGTTTTCCACCGTGTCACGGGAGTTTGCCCCGTCTGACGGTGTCTGGCACCGTGTCACGGTGTCCTCTGCCGTGTCGCGATGTTATTTTTTAGGGTTTTGATCTTTTTAGGGTTCCGTGTGTTCCCTCTACTCATTTTCCGTATAAATACCCCCTCTTTTTAGGGTGAGACCTTTCATTTTCTCTCTTTTATTTTCTCTTGTGTGCATAGTTTAGGTTAGATTAGGATTGAGTTGATTGTTCGAGGTTGTATGAATTTGATTCTACGGAATCTGGTGATCGTTGGTATGATATCGAACGATCTTTGTTTGTCGATTGGGAATTAAATATCTACTTGCCTCCTATTCTTTTATGCTCTTTCCTTTTTGTAAAAAAAAAATGATTTTATTGTTTCAAGACAAACAATGAAAACCGTAGTTGTTTCATTTTCATTTTGAGCATAATAAAAGGTAACTTATGTGATTGAATGTCTTTCTTACTAAGTGTTAAAAGTTTGCATGCTTCAGGATTGCCATTGGTTGACTTTAGGATAGGTTCATGCTAAGGTAGCGGGTCTAGAATTCGTAAGGCCCATCGAACCCAATTTCACTTGTTTGTGGTAAGAAGGTGTTGCTCTCATTAGGGGATTTGGAGCCCTAGAGGTAGTTTTTGTAACCCGATGTGAGTTTCATTGTTCAAGCCTCCAACATTTCTTTGTATGAGCGGCGTAGGATCCTTACCAAAGCATGTTTGAATCTAGAAAATTGCATCTAACTCCCAAGATCGCGACCGAACTAACTTAGGGATGATAAAGAACATTCTTTCATTCGGTGACTATTTTGTTTTCTAGGTTTAGATTTCATCTTATTGCATTTTTGGTTGCATTTGCCCCCTTTGCTTCCCATGTTGAGCCTTTTTCCTCCTTGATTTTAGCACATTATAAGCCCATGGCCTTTTATTTTACTTTCACCCTTAGGAACGTGAAATTCAAGCCTCGAAAGCTTATACGTGTTTTGATTGGAAATGTGGAGGATAGTGGTTCTTAATGGAAAGTGAGATTGTGAGGTTGTGAATATTTTTTCAATAAAAGCAAGTGCAAATCTTAGAAAAAAGTCGTCCTTAGTTATAAAAGGCAAGGACTTTGGAATAAAGTTAAAAAAAAAAATTGAAAAGTTTGGAAAATGAAAAATAGAATAAAGAGTTGTTGAATGATGATGAAAGGAGAAGATGAAAGTTCAAAATGTTTGGCATTGTGATTCAAAGTTATGGCAATATAGTTTGAAGATTGGTAGAGGTGTAATTTTGAAAAAGAGACTTGATCACCCTTCATTTCACGATTAGGCTAAGCACCAATTTCCAAATTTTTCCACACCCTTGCCCCCATAGCCAACGCTACAACCCTTTCAATTTATTTTGACTTAGGTTGGTTGAGTCTTTAGTAGATGGCGGGAGGGAGATTTCAAGTATAGTGAAGGGCATGAGTTGGTAAGATGTCAGGTTCCCCTACTTTATATTGATTTGATTTTTGTTCTGGCTCCTTTGAGGAGTCATGAGATGCTACCTCCAAGGGTGGATTTGAATCTAGATGAGGGAACGCGATAAGAATGTATGGAATGGGGGGGGAGTGGCGCATGTTAGAGTTCTCTATGCTTAGCATGGTCTATCCTTCAATCAACCATTGGCATTCCCTTGAATACTCACTTTCACCACTTAGAAAGTTTGCCATCCACTTGTGCTTGTTGTCTATAAAAGCTTGATTTGATTATGATTTGCATGTGCTTGTTGATTCATCATCTTGTTTTCTCCTTTTTGGTTTGTCTTGAACGCATTTTTGTGAGAGTTGTGGGGTAGACTATTTGGAAACCCTCAAAAGATCACAACTCGTCCTCATTGGCGACCTTGAGGTTTAAATGGCTTGTTGCTTATGCTAAAAACAAATTCGGTTTTTTTTATTAGTTTTAGCTCTTATAGTTTTCTTTGCTTGAGGACAAGCAAAAGGCAAGTGTGGGGGATTTCGATGATCGGCATTTATGCCACTCTTTTATCCTTTTTCTCTAAGAATTTTCCCCTCATTTGCACTTGTTTAATCCTTATTAAAGCGATTTATCTTCGTTTTTGTGTTGTTTCTTCCTTTCTTGTGTTTCCCCTCTGTTTCTACCTTTTTATATGTTTTTCTTTATTATTGTAGATTGTTAGCCCTTTTGGAGAAGCCTATGGATGCATTATGAGCTATGGAGGGAAAAAAGATGCTCAAGGAGAAGGTGGAAGCAACTTAGGGAGCCGCGAGCGCGGAGTCAAGGACCGCGGCCGCGGGATGCTGTTGTACACTTGGACGATTATTTCAATAGATGCCTAGCCGCGCCCTGGAAGAGGTCTCTCCTCCTCAGCCCACGGGCACGGCACTACAGCCTCGGGCGCGGCCTTTCGGGGCTGACCTTCCCCTGATCCCAAGCCGCGGCCTCTCCTCCTTCAACCCGTGGGCGCGGCACATTAGGCCGCGGGCGCGGCTTTCTGGGCAGGTCGAAGCCATACCCTGCCTGGAGAGGGCACGACAGCTCACTAGAGGGCTTTCTTTAGTGTTTTATTTCCGACTTTTAGATGCATATAAATAGCCTTATTATTCAATTTTGTAATCATCCTATGTTCTATCAACATTGAGACCTAGTATTTTAGAGAGAGAAAGTAGCTTATTATTCAAGTTTCTTTATTGTATTCAACATTTGGTCAAGTTTATTTCAATCAAAGGCAAAGTTCCAAGTTTTCATCTTTAATCAAGTCCCTCTTTAGTAATCTCTAATCCCTTCTTTTAGTTTGATTTATTTGCTTAGTTTCATACATCTCTTTAGTTGAACTTGTTGATATTGTTTTTATTTGTTTTCAATCATGATTAGTTTTGTGTTTATTGAATCCTTATTTGGTTTTGCTAAGATGGTTAGTTTCTCTTTCCTAGGCTAAGTTTTTAGCTAGGGGAAGGGGGTGGAAAACATGTGTTAATATTGATGATTGATGATGACTTGATTGAACTCATGCCATAAATTGATGAAAGATATGATTTTTAATATCTTGAGATTATTAGTAGCACATTATTTGATGTTCCCTAATCTAAATGCATGAGAATGATTTGGATTAAGCTAAGATCACCTTTACTTTGATGATTGCATGAAAATGAATTGTTTAAGTAGAGTTTTATGTATTGTGCACTCTTAATCTCTTGCCATGATTAGTGACTAATTGGATGCATGAAAGTGATTCGATTATAACAAGACTTAGTTCATTGATTTATTTAAGCAATTGCATGAAAGTGAGTTGTTTGAGTAGCACTTAGCATTCTATGGCATGCTATTCATGATAATCATCATTGTCCATCCATGTTTGATCATGTTTGACACTCCCATACCCCTAGCATTTGTTTATCTTTGGTTAATCCTTTTTATCTTCCTTTCTTAATTGCTTTAGTTTACTTAATCAAGTAAACCAACAAAAATTTTCTCTCATTTACCTTTGCATGAGTGGATTTGATGTTTAACTTGTGTGCTTCCTCGTGGTTCAACCCTATACTTGCCGCTAAATAGTTTAGTGAAAGGTTTAGGTTTATAAATAATTAATTTGATTAGTCTAGTAGTTCCAACGACCTATTAACCAGTGATCAGAGAGTACCTTAGAGATGGTTTCACGAGAATCTGTACCGCATCTAGAAAACAACCGGCCTACGGTTGAAGCAAAGGTCCATTCGGACCATGACTCTAGTGACGATGGAGACATCGAAACCTATGTGGCCCGTGATAGGCCATTCATCTCTAAACGTATCCGTTACAAGGACAGACGGTAGCGGAATGCTGACCAGGCGGGTACAACCAAGCCCCCTGGGCAGCCGTCTGATCCTACTGGTTGTATTAACAGCTTCAAGACGCTTGCGTTCTTGTTTGCTTCCAACTTCTCTATTAACATCCCTACAAAGAAAAAACAAGTCTCGACCTGAGCAATGTGCAGTAGGGAGATAGAGAATGGCTGCGCTCCTACATCAGGCAGTTCAATCTGGTGAGAATACAGATTCAAGGGCCGTCTGACGAGGTAGCTTATATAGACTTCTTCAAAGGTCTGAAGGACAGGTCGACTTTCAAGTTTGACCTCGTCCGCATGAAAATTTTCACCCTCCAAGGAGCCTTGATGGAGGCGGAAGCTTATATACAGGCGACCGAACTCTGCTCCTTAAATAAGCAGTCGGACTCCAAAAAGTCTGACAGGCAGAAGGAGAGTCGGCTTGCTCAACCGTCTCTAAAACCTGAAGAGAGCAAAAAGAAAAAAGAGATATGGGCGGTTGGTAACTCCGATCAGCCGGCCCAGAAGAAGAAAAAAGAGTGGAAACCGTACGTTCCAAGGTACGAGTTCCACAAGCACAGTTACTTTATCCTCATGGAGATAAAGGATCAGCTGACTCTGGAGAAGCCGACTCTAATGAAAGGTTCCGCTGAAAATCGAAACAAAAAAAGCAATGCCGTTACCATGAGGATGTCGGCCATGACACAAACGACTACTTTAGCCTCAAGCGGACGCTTGATCGTCTGGCCGACAAAGGGGTGCTGAAATCGTATGTGAAGTCCAAAGTGACTTCCAAAGCGAATCCGAGGCAGTCCACCAAAAAGACTCCCCAGCCTACTTGTAGTTCTGTAACCGATGAGGAGCCGGTCTACACTATAGCAGGCGGATTCGCCGGAGGTGGCCCGACCATGCGGGACACCAAGGACCATCTCAGAAAGATGGTCCATTCTGTTGATGAGGGACAGGCGGCTAGCACATTTTCCTTCCCCGAATTCATCATCACCGAGAAGCACAAGAGCAAAGTCCGTCGGCCGCATGATGACCTTGTGGTCATAGAATTTATAGTGGCCAACCAAAAAGTTGGCCGCATCTTGATTGACACAGGAAGCTCCTCTGACATCATCAGCCGCAAATGCCTATCCAACCTCAAATATAGGCCGGATAGCATGCATGATGTCTCCCATCCACTTATTGGATTTGGGGGAGGAGTAGTGCACCCAGTCGGACGGATAGATCTACCTGTCCGGCTGGGAGAGAAGGGTAACGGTCGGCACATGACCATCCGATTTCTGGTGGTTGAAGAGTTGACCGCCTATAATCTCATCCTTGGCTGACCCACTCTTAACGAGTGCAAGGCCGTCATCATCCCTTCTCTCATGCTGGTCAAATATGAGAGGGATGATGGGACAGTTGGCTCCTTGAAAAGGGACCAGAAGACGGCTCGAGAGTATTATCTCTCGGACGTCAAACCTGCGGCTGCTGCAGTCGGCCAGGGCAAAGAGACAATAGACCTTGATGAAATCAAGGATGATCATCTAGCCCCACCAGCCGCCAAGAAAAGAAAAACTGACCAGCTGGTGGTGGTCAAAAAAGAAAAGCAATAGCAATCACTGACCGAGGAACGGTCAGATGACCTCCGTCCCCAGTCGGCTGGTGAGCACATTGATATTCCTCTAGATGACAGTCGTCCAGAGCGAACTGTTAAGGTGGGGACGGTTGCTTTTGTAAAGATGGGTGCAGACTTGCACCATCTACTGAAAGAATTCAAAGACATTTTTGCCTTTGAAGTGGAAGAGATGCCAGGCATAAGCCAGGATCTTGCTGTCCACAAACTCGCCGGGAATCCAAAAAGGAAGCCCATTCGGCAAAAGAAAAGAAATCACGGCGAGGAAAGAAGTCAGGCGGCAGCCACCAAAGTCAAAAAGCTGTTAGACGCTGGTTCATTTGGCAATGTAATTTCCCTAACTGGGTTGCGAATGTTGTGCTTGTAAAGAAGCCGAATGGTACCTGGCGCATGTGCGTTGACTACACTGACTTGAATAGAGCATGTTTAAAGGATAGTTATCCACTTCCAAAGATCGACAGTCTGGTTGACTCTACAGCCGGACATGCCATGATGAGTTTTATGGATGCCTACTCAGGCTTCCACCAGATTCCCTTGTGGAAAAAAGATCAACAAAAGACGGCATTCTTCACTGATCAAGGGTTATTCTGTTGTACGGTGATGCCGTTTGGTTTAAAGAATGCGACGGCTACTTTCCAACGGATAATTAATACGATTTTCATTAATTAGATTGGGAGGAATGTGGAGGCGTATATTGATGACATGATAGTCAAATCCAAGCAGCAGGCGGATCACCTTGCTGACCTCCGAGAAACATTCGCCACTCTCAAGTGGCACAAGGTCATGCTCAATCCTAAGAAGTGTGTCTTTGGTGTTGAGTTTGGGAAGTTTCTCGGATTCCTGATTAATCAGAGGGGGATAGAGGCCAACCTTGAAAAAATACAGGCGGTCATTGACATGCAGTCGCCTTGCACTGTCAAAGAAGTACAAAAGTTAACAGGTTGTCTGGCGGCCTTGGGGAGATTCCTCAGCCAGTCAGGTGACAAGTGCCTCTAATTCTTCCAGGCGATCAGGAAGAAGACTATGTTTGAATGGGGGGATGACGCTGAGGCAACCTTCCAAAATTGAAGCAACACTTGCATTCTTTGCCAAGGCTGGTCAGCCCTCTACCCAAAGAGACGCTCTATATGTACCTGGCTATCTCAGATCATGCCCTCAGTGCCGTTCTCCTTTTTGAAAGAGACGACACCCAGCTCCCGATCTATTTCATTAGCCACGTTCCCAAGAACGTAGAGCTTCAGTACCCCATGGTTGAAAAATTTGGCCTCATTTTTTACATGGCTGTCAAGAAGTTGAAACCTTACTTCTTGGCACATCCGGTAGTGGTCTACACTTACAAACCGATCAAGCGGCCAATGACGACCCTAGAATCATCTGGCCGAATGCTCAAATGGGTTATTGAATTACAGGGATTGGAAATCACTTTCGAACCAAGGAAGGCAATAAAGGGACAGTCATTCGCCGATTTTATTGTCGAAATGACAAGGCCGGCTGCGTCGGATAATACTGATCAGGTTTGGAAAGTGTATGTGGACGGGAGCTCCACTATGAAGGGTTGTGGTGCAGGAGTTATATATCAGTCCCCTGAAGGGGATAAGTACGAGCATGCATTACGGTTCAAGTTCCAAGCCTCAAATAATGAGGCTGAATATGAAGCCTTACTAGCCGGCATCCGCATGTGCAAGGCGGCAGGGGCAACTAAGATTGACGCCTGCTTTGACTCCCAGTTGGTCGTGAGCCAATACCATGGTGATTATGAAGCCACCCATCCGACTATGATCAAATACTTGCAGACGGTCAAAGCTGAGGCTGGGACACTTGAAGAATTCAATCTTTGTCAAGTGCCTCGGTCTGAAAACAATCAGGCGGATGCTCTGTCTAAGCTAGCACCATCCGCCTCATGCGACACACCTCGGTTAGTCTTTTAGGAATTAATGGAAAAGCGAAGCATTGAAGAAAATTCCATTGGAGTACTTGACCGAACTTCTACTTGGATGGACAGCATCCGAGCATATCTACTAGATGGCACGCTGCCGGATTCAACTCCTAAAGCAGCCGCACTGATAAAACGTGCGAACAATTTTGAAATTTGTAAAGGAGAGCTTTTTAAGAAAGGCTTTCTACAGCCGCTCTTAAAATGCATCACCCCCGAAAAGGGGCAGGAAATTCTAGAAGACATACATGCGGGCTTTTGTGCCTCGCATATAAGCGGCAGATCTCTAGCAGAAAGAGCCAGGCGGCAGGGCTATTTCTGGCCTACCCTGGAGAACGATGCCATGACTTTGGTGAAAAAGTGCGATAAATGTCAAAAATTCGGCAAGCTTATACACCATCCGGCCATCGATCTGACGACCATTCACAGCCTAGTTCCATTTGCCAAGTGGGGCATGGACATCTTAGGGCCCTATACTTCTGCATCAGGTAGCCGGCGGTATATCTTTGTTGCCGTAGATTATTTCACCAAATGGGTAAAGGTAGAGGCGGTCAAAAACATCAAGACAAAAGACTCATCTCCTTCATCTGGAAGAATATCATCACCCGGTTCGAGGTGCCTATGTCTATGGTTTTTGACAATGGTCCTCAGTTTGAGACGCCTCAACTCAAGACTTGGTTTGCATCAGTCGTCCGACCCCAAGCAAACGACCAGGTCAAAGCCTTCAACAAGTTAATCTCAGACGGCATAAAAAAGAAGATTAAAAGAGATGGCGGCCTATGGGCGGATGAGCTACCACACGTCCTATGGGCCATCAGAACAACAGCGAAAGGGGCAATTGGAGAGACCCCATTTCTCATGGTGTACGGTGTAGAGGCCGTCTTGCCCATCAAACACTATGAGCCAACTCTTCAAATCATGTTGTATGATGAAAAGGCAAATTGGGAGGCCATGCGACTAGCATTGGACTCCCTTCCGGAGCGCAGGGGCAATGTCGCCTTGCACCATGAGATCTACCGTCTGAGAATGACTCGGGCCTACAATAAGAGAGTACATAAGCGACCCCTAAAGGTTGGGGATTTTGTGCTACGGAAAATGGAGGCAGTTGGTAGGGCGAATGAGCAGGGAAAGCTAACCCCAAATTGGAAAGGCCCCTACTGAATCTATGAAGAAGTAAGAGGCAGCACCTACCGTCTAGAGACACCAGACGGTAGGTAGCTACCCAGAACTTGGAATGTAGATAACTTGAAAAAGTACTACTTCTGAAATCTTGTAAATTTTTGTCTCATTAATGAAAATTTGCCTCCGTTCCCAAACAATGTCTTTTCATTTTCATAGAGAGCCGCCTACACAATATGTAGACAGACCATGCTCAAAATTTTATTACAGAGTGACGCCTGCACAATGTGCAGAAGGATAAGTCTCACGTTTACATTGCAGAACACCGCCTGCACAATTTGCAGACTGACCGAGTTCAAAATTTTATTGTAGGGTACCACTTGCACAATATGCAGGTGGCCTTATTCACTAAGCGTTTGGTTATAGTACCTTATAAAGGGACCGCCTGTCCCAAGAGTAGTCGTCCCAAACCTTGCTGAAAAGCATCGCCTGCACAAGAGCAGTCGTCCCTAAACTTACTCACCCCTAAAAAAGCTATGTGTTAAAAACTTAGCGGCTACCTAATCTTCTATTAAGAGGCCAAAGGCTAGATATATTTTATTTAAGAAGTCATCTGCTTCAACATGAGTACGACTGTCTGCTCCAACATGAGTCAGACAACCGGAGACGTCCATTTGGGAGAATTCGTCGAAGAGAGCATCTCCCATTTGGGTGGTACATTGCTCTATAAACCAAAAATAAACGGCCCTACCATCTGCGTTAAGGCAACGCTCGCAGTCGTTTGATTTAATCTAACTTGAAATCTAAAAATTGTTAAGTTTTCCAAACTGTTCTAGTACAGACAGAAAGCGACTACTGTTTCATTTTAGAGGCTACGCTATTCAAATATCACCGCCTGTTGTTGCTCTGGGGCAATATAGGCGGACAAATTATACTTATGATTATAAGCTAAGTTCAAAAACTTAGTGGATTAAATAAACGTCTAAACGTCCAACTGAGCCTTTGGCCGGATACTCTAAAATGTTTAACCGACTGCTCAAAATGGCCGTCTGTCGCTTGGTTTGGGGCAATCACCATAGTGATTGATTGACTTAGAAACCAGTCATACTCTTCAAAGTATCAATAATATAATTTCTAAGTCAATCAACCCATTTTTAAAACCAATTGACATCCGGTCAGGGGCAAGAACATTCTGTAAGACAAGCAATCGTATAGTATACAAGTTAAATACTTAGCCAAAAATCTATGCATATAAAATGGAAAGCTTTAAAAATTTTGGAGAAAAATACCAATATAAACAAAACGGTCAAAACAACCGGATGCTGCATTCACATGAATAAACAACCATCAAAATAAGATGATTGTAAAAGTTAGCTGGCTGAGCCAGAAATTTTTTATTTACCCGACCCCTTGGTCGGTAAAAATACACAATTACTCGGCACACAAGCTGGAGAAGAAAATATTTGGCCATTCGGCCGCAGAAATACCATAAAGCTTAAAAAATCAGGGTAGGTCCTCAACATTGGCAACCGCATCCTTGTCCTCCGATGCCTGCTCATCATTCTTCTCATCCACCTCCTGATCCTCATCGTCCCCCGAGGACGACTCGTCTGAGGAGTCGGATTCCTCAAGGTCCCCGGCCGCCTCCTCCACCTGCTTCATGAGCCGGTCGTTAAACTCATCATTGGCTACGTCAAACTTGGCTTTCCAAATTCGGTAGTCAGACCCCGGCTGCAATGATTCCCAAGCCATCTGCATGATAGATTCATAGTCCTCCATCATTTGTTTGACTAGGTCCTTTTTCTCCTCCTCAGCCAGGGACTTGTATTTAGACCTGAGTTGGGTCTCTTGGTTTTGCAGCCGGCCCTTGAGTTTTTCAACCCGCCTTTCCAGGCGGTCAGCTTTCTTGCTCGCATCCTTGAGGGGATCCAGCTTGTCCTTGAGGCCCTGAATCTCCTTCTGAAGCTCGGAGATCCGCCCCCTCGCTGCGTCCAAGTCCTGCTTGACTTGCAGATTGGCCGACGCTTGGAAATACATCATATCAAGTGTAAGAATCTTATTTTGTGCAATCTCAAACTGAGCTATGTCTAAGGAGGAGGCGGCCCGAGATTTAGCAGCCTTCACCTCTTTGGACTTATCGTTGAGTGGCTTCCTAAGTCCACTCATGCGCAGCATAGCCTGCATTCGGCCAAACATTGAGAATGATCAATGTCATGCGGCCATAAGATTCACCTAAGGTAAAAAATAATAAATAAAATAAAATAAAATTAAAATTAAATTATTACAAGTGGTTTACCTCACAAAGAAGCACCAGGATGGCGTCAAGGTCAAGGGTACTGACTCCCTTCATAGACGCTTTGTCATCAGGATCAATCGTCCGGAGCATCCGTTTGGCCATCTGAAGGATAGTCAGCCTCTCCGGAATCTCTGCTAAATTAGAACAACATAAGTTAAACAATTTTTCGTTAAGCTCCAATGCCCTTTTTGGCGACTGTTAATCAAATCACATGGAATTGGGCCGAATGATGGTACCTTCCTCCTCCCCATGGCGGCCTTATTACTTTCGCCTGCTGCTGAGCCGATAGCAGTGTTGAGTGGCTTGCCACTCTTCGATACCCCCTTGGGGGGATCCGGCTTCAAGGATGGTTCGACGGGGGTGGAGCCTCCAGGAACCATCCTGGGCTTATGGGCAATGTGCTTCCTGGCTTTGCCAGAAGTGCCGACATCACCATCTGACTATTTAGAGGAAGAGGGCTTGAACGAGCCATCCTACAAGGATTACTCCCGTTAGTGCATCTGCGTTTCAATAAATCTTAATTCAAGTAGTGGGAAAATTTCTCACCTTAGGAGCTCCGCCTGTCGATTGCCCCTCGTTCGACCGTTTGCCCAGAATGGACGAACGGTAGTAAGCTGCCGAATGGGCAGTCGGTTTCTTGTTAGCCGAGAGCTTTTCCATTGCTTCGCCTGCACAAAAAATAATAAAGAATTAGAAACTCATACAAAAACAAAGATCATCAAGAGCAGCTAAGCAAAGTAAATCTGCATGGCCAACTACCTCTCAGCCTCTTAGAACTAAGACCGCAAGCGGCCAGATACGTCCCGTCAGATAGCCACTCATAACGGGGAATGTAGCTCTACGGGGTTACCTCCTTCACCCTTATTTCGTCATTGGTCCGAACGACCATCGTAAAAAGGCCTGGATCTAATATTTTCTCCTGCGCCTTCCTTGGGACAGGCGGCAGGGCTTTCTTTCCAGCCAGAAGAGGAAGGTCCCGGTTCCACCGGTTGTACCGCTTGTTTAGTAGGCGGTTGGGGGAGGAGATTATGTAGAACTTTGATCTCCAGTCTTTCCATTTATTCTCCTTCCCCACTGTCATCATAAAGCCCTTATGGCTGGTAAGGGTTAACCAGCCAGCCCCGCTTAATTAGGGGGTCTTGCTCAAATAGTTGCCGAACGACAGAGCCTGTCGCCATGCGTGATGCTTGTCGTTTCATGCTGGTCTCTGTGGTTGGCGACAGGGGTCAGTTTTACTCCGATTCAAATTTTGATTCTTTTCTATCATTTTCGGACTATTTTCTTTATAAATAGGGTCGTATTTTCCTGTTTTTTATTCATCAAGAAACATAGAGAATAATCAACAATCAACAATCATCCTTCTTTCTCACAAGCAATAGCTTATTTTTCTCCCTCTTTTGAACCTTCCCTTTTGCAAAATACCGCATTCACAAGTTCTAGACACACCAACCAAGTTCGAAGTTGCCTTTGCCCTAAACGTGAAAGGTTGATAATTTCTGAGGGTTTGGTCCCAAATCCCTATTTCAATTATTTGATTTAATATTTTCCTTGAAGTTACTAACGTGTGTATTGTTTTGATAGAAAGAGATACGAGGCATCGTAGTAAGTAATTTAATTGCTATACTATTCTTTTGATATAGAAATCTTGCTTAGATTATTTTAATTCTTAGTATCATGTTAGGATGCTTTTATTGCTTTCTAGTATCATGTTTAGGTGGCTTTCTATTTCTTCTATCATGTTAGTATCGTGTTAGGGATAAAGATTTAATCTTTAATGTTTAGTGACATGCTAGGATTTGTTATTAATCTTGTTATTATCATGCCTAGGATCTTATTAATATTATTATGTTTTATTATGCTTGTGATGATGATTGTTGTTATTATGTTGCTTGATATTTTTATTTTTATTACTTGATCACGTCCTCTCTTGTAGGTTTAAAGGAAATTTGTACTTGTAATCACGCTTAATAAGATAATTAATAATCTTGTTTAGGCTAATATGATTATAGTTCAAGTGATCGCCAACAATAGATTTGTTTGTGCATTAATATTCAACCAACATAGATTAAACAGGTTTAGGATTAACGTATTGATTGTATGTAAGTCAGAAAGCGCACATGAATATGAGAAGAATAAAGTAGAGACCTATTTTTAGGGCAGGTTCAATTTCTTTTAGGTTGGATTTGTACCTTCATCCCTGAATATCCAGTCATGGTTCAGACCACTATGGAGTTAACGATCTCATGGATCGTGAAGGGGTGTAACCTCCACCCTATTGATTGTATCCTAAAACTTGTTGGTGTTTTGGGTGTTTTTTGTCCCATAGGAGAGTAACGTCACAAAGTCTGGTCCGGCTCAAGCTGCACCTGTAAAAACACGGAAACTCCGGTTGTTGGAGCTCCGCCTCCGACGGTCAAGTTAGTAATTTGAAAAGGAATAAAGAGTGCAGAAATTTAGGTGAGTATCTTCTTGGATTCCAAGCTCAGGTGTTCTCTGATGAGAGAGAATGTGTGTGTAATAAATGATTGCAGATGTCCCCAAAATGGGGGAATATCTCCCTATTTATAGGGTCGTTGGTAAATGTGCCCCTCCCTAGGTCACTCTGACCTAGGACTGGTGGGCTGTACCACAAAGTGCGGATTCTTGGGAATTGGGCCCTTGAAAGCCGCAATTCTGATGAAGACTTGAGATTTCCACGTGTCAGTTGGTGAGTGGTCTTTGATGACCTGCCAGCCCTTGAAATGTGGAGCTCTCTCATTGGTCCACGTGTCTAGGGTATTTTTACCCTAAACATTTGCCCCTCACAGGGGTGACGTGGCTGGCCACGTGGCGCCTGTGACACGTGTTCCCCCATGAGAGGTGAACAGTAAAAACGGCTAGTAATAAATTCAGGATGTGACGGGGATGCCCCCGTTTCACCCCTCTATAAATAGGATTTTACCCCCCCTCCCTCCCCTCACAATTCATTGACTTTCTAGAGAGAGAAAGAGAGATATTTAGAGAGAGATACTCTGATTCCGTCTAGGTAAGTTTTTAAGATTTCCGTGTGCGTTCTTTGACAACACCTGGTCACCCGTCTGTAGCAGTTTTTAGAGTTTTTAAGAGCTAAAGTAAGGTAACTACTTGTACCCTCTTTCAGCTTTTCTTCCTTTCCGCCTGTATACATTCTTTGTTCCGTCTGTATACGCTCTTCTAAAATAAAAATGGACTCTCCATCCACACACTCGGCATTGCCTAGGACATTCAACCGGTCTCCTGGTACGGCTGAATCTAGAATCGGGGGTGCCTTTTCTGATCAGTCGGAACTGCTTTGCTCATCCCCAAATTCCTCCCTCTCTGTGTCTGTGCATGACACAATGGCAAGAGTTAAACAAACGGCTGTTAAGCCCAAACGGCGGCGCGCTAGGGAAGTGCCCGCAGATGAGGTAATTCGTGACGAGGACTATGATGGTCTGGATGAGCAAGAAAGTTCATCAGATGGTGCCCCCTCTTCCCAAAGTAAAGTGAGGGAGGCAGACGGTGAGGAAGCCGTCTCCTCTCAAGAGGCGGAAGAGGAGACAGGCGGCGAGGACGCAGCTGAGAGATCAGGGTCAGAGGCTTCTGGCTCTGGGCAAGATAATTTCGCCGCTGACTACCAGCAGCCGGCTAAGACCTCTGTTAACCCTTACCCGAAGAAGACAAAGATGCTTCAGGGTGATATAGCCCTGCTGGAGAGTGGCTTCAAAGCCTTCAAAGAGATGTACCCCTTTGGAAAGGGGTGGGATATAATTGTTTCGCCTGGGGACGCAGTTATGGCCTGGGGGGACGACATCGAAAATGCAGACAACTACTTCGTCTGCTTCGAGGCGGTGATAGAAGCCGGCCTCCGGTTCCCTCTCCATACGGGGATAAGGAAAATCCTCAAAGGATATGATCTGGGCGTCTGGCAATTCACTCCCAACTCGTGGATGAATATACTGAGTTATATTGCCGCCTGCGAGTTCCAAGATATAGACCCCAGCTTCTCCGCCTTCGCTCATATGCACTACCTGAGCAAGGCCCCAGGCGGTCATGGGGCATGGTATACTCTTACCACCTTGCCCCAATACCAAAGAACTTTGGACAAGGTGTCCAAATGGTCCGGGTGGAAGGAGAAGTTTTACTTGATCTCCTCCCCCACACTGAGACACAATCGTACCTTGCGCCGGTATAATAAAGAACCGGCTTTCCTAGGCAGAAAATGTGCCCTCCCGGTACTCTCCTCTAGAGCCCGGGAGCAGATAATGGACCCGGGTTTCTTCGAAACCACAACTGAGCCCTTGGGGGATGGGACTCAGATTATTGTGCCAAAGAACTGGATCGCTCATCTGGACTTCTTTAAGGACGAAGCCTTTTTGTCCGCCTGCGGGTTAAGCACCATGTTTCCCAAGGGTAGATCCACTTTACATCCGGCAATTTTGCCATCTTTGTTTTTGTACTTCAACTTTTATTACTTTGACTAATTTTTCGTTTACCCCTTGTAGCCGACGCCTTGAGAATGGTGGACCCGGAGAAAACCCCGACGAAATCTGCTGCGCAACTGCGCAAGGAGCAGCTGCTTGCTAAAAAAGCAGTCGTTGTGGCCAAGAAAGGCGGGGTAGGCCGTCTGACCTTTCTTTCAATTTCCTCTTTAGGGGTTTTTGCCGGCTGTTAACTTTTTAATCTTTCCTTTCCAGGGCATCGTCAAATGCATTCCTCGGCCAAGCAGAAAAGAACCCTTCTCAATTAACCTCCTCGGCCAAGCAGGATCGTCCTACGACCGACGGAAAATCACCCTCTGCTCCGAGGGCTTTGAGTGAGAGCTCAGGGCGCTCGGAGAAGAAAGCGCCGGGTGCCTCTAAGGCATCGAAGAGTGGCGAGCCACTCAATGATGCAGGCGGTGCTGCAGCGACTGGGGAGGGGGAAACCCCACTGCCCCAAGCCCAAGGTAAGAACCGTATTAAAATTCCTTGGCCGCTTGACTTCATAAGAGTCAAGACTATGGTCGACCCTTCCGGAGGATCGGCAAGCAACCAGCAATGGATGAATGCCAGCTATAGTGCATCTCTCTCACCAAGTACTTCTTATGGTGCAAATGCTTCTTCCGGGCCACCAGACCTCCCGGCATTTGCCAAGAGAATGGTGAGGACTCTCACCTGGTCTGAGAAGAATTCAGTGCCTAATCTGCAGGTGGTGGATTTTGACCGAATAATGGGCCGGTAAGTTATTCTCCAACTCAACACTTGTGTCTTTTTTTTTATTTTTTTATTTTTATATTAAGTATAAACTTTTCGACTGATCCTTTCTAGGTTATGCTGAGAGTGGACGGGCTCTGGGGCCCCTTCAGGCAGAAACAAGACGAGGTAAATGACGCCAAACGGAGGGCCACTCAAAACCTCAACTCTGCTGAATATGTTAATTATATGTCTGAATTAAAGATTAAAGCAGTAGAGTTGCAACAGGAGGAGCTGATTCGGAATTTGACGGTTGCCAACGATGCTGCTACCAACCGGGCCAATAACCTTGAGCAACAACTGAAGAATTCTCAATCTGACCTCAAGGCATTGGAGGGGGCTGACCAGGAGAACGCCAAGCTCCGGGCAAATGTCACCCGGTTGGGGATCGAGCTGGTCACACTGAGGAACCAGCAAAGCGATGCCATTGCTAAGTAGCAGCACCGGCTGGTGGAAGTGAATGAGTGGGACAATGAAGCCCGCTTGAAGATAGCCTGGGGGCTTCTCTACCCGGAAATAGACTATGATGTCTACAAACTTCGGTATAATTACGCCACTGTAGTGTATGATGCCCAAGTTCTAGGGGAGGCAGCTCCGCCTCGTTTCAAGGCCGAGGCTGCTGAGCTGGGGTACGAAGTCTCCGATGATGATGAGGAGGAGCTGGCAGAGGGCCAGGGAAACCAAGACAGCCATCCTCAAGCGGCTGGAGATCAGTCAGGAACCCTCCCTACCGGCCATGACCAGCCGGAGCAGTAACAACCTCAGCATCCCTAAGTCAGCCACTCCAACTTCTGCGGTAGTAGGCCATTTATTTTTCTTTCCGGCTTGTAGGCTGAGTATTGTTGTACCTTTACCGACTATAGAGTCGGGTAACATTAGTTTTTGTTTCTGCACCAGATGTGATTCCGGCTAACAATCTTTTTGGCCTTTGTGCCAGTTTAAATTTTATGAAGTATTCTGATTTAGTGGGTTTTTTATATTTGCGTTTGATTTTTAAATTTCCAGTTTTGCGTGTATACTTGTTGTTTTTACCTAGCTTATCGAAAGCATGCAGCAAATGGTAAACTCGGCTGTTCTTGCCCCTAGGCAGCTATGTGGTTGGTTTTTACTTGAATTGATTGATTGGCTTAGAAATGTCTGATGCTTTAAAGAGCATGATATATTTGTAATCCAATCAATCACAGTAGTGATTGCCCCAACCCAAGTGCACAGCCGTCTAATCAATAGGCGTTCCAGCCATCTACTCAGACGATAAATGACCGTCTGAGAAGGTTGCATAGCCATTACACAACTCTTTTTGCCCGCATGGGAGAGTCTGTGCAATTTTGGAATGAAAATCCTAAGTAAGAACTTCGGTCGGAAACCGGCTGATGTCTTAGGACATCCGGTATTTCGAAAACTTAATCGTTCTATAAACTATTCTGGTCGGACGGCTATGAGTTGACCAGTTTGGTCGTTCAATCTTTGTCGTCTGCATAGGTACGTAGAGCAAACAGATAGGCTGCTCTCTGCGACGATTTTATAAAAAAAAAGCAACAATCTGGCCACTGGCCTCTAGTCTAGGTTGAGACCGGCTGTATAGTCACTAAGAGTTTTTGTGCCTAGTTTAGTTATCTGGCCATTGGCCGCATGTCACTTGGACGTTAAATTTGCTACTAAGTTTCAAACTTAGTTGGTTTAGCAACTGACCCGTCTGTGCATTGCCCAAACGGAATGGAAATTATAAAAACAATAACACAATTGAAAACAAAAAGAAACTTTTCATTAATGGACTCTTTTGTTTTCAAAAAATTTACAACTCTCAGAAGTAGTACTTTTTTAAGTTGTCTACATTCCAAGTTCTAGGCAGGCGTCTGCCGTCTGGGGTTTCCAAGCAGTAGGTGCCATCCCTTACTTCTTCATAGATCCGGTAGGGGCCTTCCCAATTGGGAGATAGCTTTCCAAGCTCATTGGCTCTACCGGTTGCCTCCATTTTTCGTAACACGAAGTCGCCAACTTTCAAAGGGCGCTTGTGCACTTTCTTGTTGTAGGCTCTCGCCATTCTCAGACGGTATATCTCATGACGTAGGGCAGCATTGCCCCTGCGTTCTAGGAGGGAGTCCAGTGCCAGCCGCATGGCCTCCCAATTTGCCTCTTCATCATAAAGCATGACTCCGAGAGTTGGCTCGTAATGTTCAATGGGCAAGACGGCTTCAGCACCGTATACCATGAGAAATGGGATTTCACCGGTTGCCCCTTTGGCAGTTGTCCGGATGGCCCATAAGACATGAATTAATTCTTCTGCCCATAATCCACCGGCTCTTTCAATTTTCTTTTTAATGCCGTATGAGATGAGTTTGTTGAAGGCTTCAACTTGGCCGTTTGCTTGGGGTCGGCTGACTGATGCAAAACAGTTTGAGATCCCTTGATCTCCCAACCAAGTCTTGAGCTAAGGCGTTTCAAACTGAGAGCCATTATCAAACACCATAGACATAGGTACCCCAAACTGGGTGATGATGTTCTTCCAAATGAAAGAGATGACATCCTTTGTCTTGATGTTCTTGACCGCCTCCGCCTCCACCCACTTGGTGAAATAATCCACAGCCACCAGAATATAACGTTTTCCACCTGGTGCAGGCGTATAAGGACCTATAATGTCCATGCCCCACTTAGCAAATGGGACTGGGTTGTGGATTGCCGTCAGATCAGTAGCCGGGCGGTGAATAAGCTTGCCAAACTTCTGACATTTGTCACATTTCTTTACCAGCTCTTTGGCATCTGCCTCAAGAGTAGGCCAAAAATAATGCCTCCTGGCTCTAACGGCTAGGGACCTGCCGCCTATATGGGAGGCGCAGTATCCCGCATGCAACTCTTCGAGAACTTCCTTTCCCTTTTTTGGGGTAACACACTTCAATAAAGGTTTAAGGAAACTACCCTTGAAGAGCTCCCCGTTTCTCTTCTCGAAGTTTGTTGCTTCCTGCGGTGAATTAGGGAGCGTGCCGTCTGTTAAATATGCCCGGATGCCATCCATCCAGGTAGAGATTCGGTCCAAAAATCCAATGGATTCTTCATATATACTTTTTTTTTCCAGAACTTCCCAAAAGACTGACCGAGGCGTATCACAACAGGCAGAAGATGCCAATTTGGACAATGCATCCGCCTGGTTGTTGTCTGACCTGGGAACCTGACTCAGACGGAATTCTTCAAGTGCCCCAGCCTCTTCTTTGACTGCCTGAAGATATTTGATCATAGCCGGATGAGTTGCTTCATATCTACCCTCATACTGACTAACGACCAACTGTGAATCAGAAAAGGCGTCAATCTTTGTTGCCCCTGCTGCCTTACACATGCGGATTTCGGCTAGCAGGGCTTCATACTCTGCCTCATTGTTTGAGGCCTAAAACTTGAACCGTAGTGCATATTCAAATTTGTCTCCTTCAGGGGACGCATAGATAATGCCTGCACCACAACCGTTCTTCGTAGAGCTCCCGTCTACATACACCTTCCAAACCTGATCAAGATTATCCGGAGAAACCGGACGAGTCATCTCAACAATGAAGTCGGCAAACGCCTGACCTTTCACTGCCTTTCTTGGTTCGTAGGAGATTTTAAGACTTTGCATTTCAATAGCCCATTTCAACATTCTGTCTGATGACTCCAAGGTAGACATTGGCCGCTTGAGGGGCTGATCGGTGTAGGTTACAACCGGATGTGCCAGAAAATAAGGCTTCAGCTTCTTGAATGCCATATACAGAGCAAGGCCAAATTTTTCAACCATGGGGTACCGGAGTTCAGCATTTTTTAGCACATGGCTAATGAAATAGACCGGGAGCTGGATGTCGTCTCTCTTAGCAAGGAGAACAACACTGAGGGCATGGTCTGAGACGGCTAGGTACATGTATAACGTCTCCTTAGGCAAGGGGCTAACAAGCCTTGGCAAAAAGTGCAGATGTTCTTTCAGTTTCTGAAAGGCCGTCTCAGCATCATCCCCCCATTCAAATCTAGTCTTCTTCCTGATTGCTTGGAAGAAGTAAAGACATTTGTCAACTGACCGGCTGAGGAACCTCCCCAATGCCACCAGGCAACCAGTTAGTCTCTGTACTTCCTTAACAGTGCGGGGTGACTTCATGTCAATCACCGCCAGTATCTTCTCAAGGTTAGCCTCTATCCCCCTTTGATCAATCAAGAATCCGAGAAACTTCCCAGACTCAACACCAAAGACGCATTTCTTGGGATTTAACATAACCTTATGCCGCCTGAGTGTGGTGAAAGTTTCTCGGAGGTCAGCAACGTGATCCGCCTGCTGCTTGGATTAGACTATCATGTCATTAATGTACGCCTCTACGTTCCTCCCAATTTGATTAATGAAGACTGTATTAATCATCCATTGGAACGTAGTCGACGCATTCTTCAAGCCAAACGGCATCACAGTATAACAGAATAGCCCCTGATCAATGATGAAGGCCGTCTTCTCTTGATCTTTTTTCCATAGGGGTATTTGATGGAAGCCGGAATATGCATCCATGAAACTCATCAAGGCATGACCAGCCGTAGAATTGACTAAGCTGTCGATCTTTGGAAGCAGATAACTGTCCTTCGGACATGCCTTGTTGAGGTCTGTGTAATCAACACACATACGGCAGGTACCATTCGACTTCTTTACAAGCACAACATTCGCCACCCAGTCCGAAAAATTACGTGGCCGAATGAACCCAGCATCCAATAGCTTTTTGACTTCGGCAGCTGCCGCCTGACTTCTTTCCTCGCCGTGATTTCTCTTCTTTTGCCGGATGGGCTTTTTTTTGGATCCACGGCGAGTTTGTGGATAGCGAGATCCAGGCTGACGTCTGGCATCTCTTCCACTTCAAAGGCAAAAATGTCTTTGGATTCCTTCAGTAGAAGGTGCAAATCTGCACCTAAGGTAGCATAAGCAACCGTCCCAACCTTAACAATACGCTCTGGATGGTTGTCATCTAAAGCGAGGTCAATGTTTTCACCACCCGATTAGGGGCGGAGCTCATCTGACCGCTCTCCGGTTAGTGATTGCTATTTTTTCTTTTTCTTCACCTCCACCAACTAAGCAGCTTTTCTTTTCTTTCCGACTGCTGGTGGGGCTTGGTTGGCATCCTTGACATTGTCAAGGTCTATTGGTTCCTGCCCTTGCCCGTCTAGGGCCACAGTATCTTTGACGACTGAGAGGTAACACTCCCGGGCCATCTTCTGATCCCCGTTAAAGGAACCAACAGAGCCATCATTCCTCTCATACTTGATGAGCATGAGGGAAGGGATGATTACAACCTTGGCTTCGTTGAGGGTGGGACGGCCTAACATAATGTTATAGGTGGTCAGTTCCTCAACGACCAAGAATTTGACGACCAGATGTCATCCTTCTCCTTTCTCTCCCAGCCGGATGGGTAAGTCAATCCTACCGACTGGGTAAACCATCCCACCCCCAAAACCAAACAAGGGGTGGGTTGTCCGATGCATGCTATTGGGCTTGTATTTCAGCTTTTGCAAGCACTGGAAGCTGATGATGTTCGACGAGCTGCCGGTGTCTATGACGATCCGCCCAACCAGCTGATTGGCGACCTTACATTCAATGACGACCGGTCGTCATGCGGATGGCGGACGCTGCCCCTGTCCTTCTCAGTGATCAGGACGTCTGGGAAGGTGGAATTAACAGACGCCTGCTCATCATCATCCTTATCCATCTTTCAAAGATGGCTTTTGGTGCCCCGGATGGTAGGGCCACCACATGAGAACATGCCTGCTATAGTGTAGACCGGCTCCTTATCGGTGTCTAAACTACTAGTAGGCTGGGAAGTCTTGGACGACTGCCCTTTGTTCTTCTTTTAGTCCCTACTAGGAACTTAGAAATGTAGGACTTTAACATCCCTTTGTCAGCTAGACGGTCCAACGCCCGTTGAAGGCTGAAGCAGTCGTTGGTGTCGTGGCCAACTTCCTCATGGTATTGGCAGAATTTGTTCTTGTTCCGTGACTGGACGGAACTCTTCATTGGGTTCGGCTTCTCAAGAGACATCCGGTCCTTTATCTCCATGAGGATGGAGTTGCAGTCCTTGTTAAACTCGTACCTAGGGACGTACGGTTTAAATTCTTTCGTTTTCTTCTGGGACGGCTGGTTAGAATCACTAACCGCCCAGACTTCTTATCTCTTCTTGCTCTCTTCTTTCTTCTTCGTCGGCTGAGCAGACCGGCTTTTTTTTTGTTTGTCAGACTTTTTGGAGTCCGACTGGCTACCAGGCGTACAGAGGTCGGTTGCTTGAATATAGCTTTCCGCCTCCCTCATGGCCGCCTGCAGTGTAAATGCCCCTTTTTTTACGAGATCAAACTTAAAGTCTGTGAATGTTACCTCGTTAGACAGTCCCTGGATCTGGATTCTGACCAGGTTGAACTGCCTGACATAAGCGCGTAGCCCTTCTCTCTCACCCTGCTTAATGGTGCTCAATTCAAGACTTGTTTTCTTGCCAGGGATGTTCATTAAGAAGTTGGTGGCAAACAAGAAGGCTAGATTCTTGAAGCAATCAATAGAGCCGGCTCGCAAGTTGTCAAACCACTATTGGGCAATGCCCTTCAATGTAGCCGGGAAACATCGACACCAAGTGGCATCGTCCCAAACCTGTAAGCACATAAGGTTGGTGTATGCCATTAGGTGGTCTTTTGGGTTGGAGGTACCATCATAGGTACCCACCAACACATTCTTAACCTTGGTCGGCTGGGCCGCCTCGGTTATATTCTTGGTGAACGCAGAAGGTTGTTCACCAAGTTTAAGTAGACGGAGCTACCAGTCCAATGGCTGGACGATATTATATGCCGCCTGACCTCCAAAGGGAGGCAACTGCATAAATTGAAGGCCATACAGCCTGTATTGCGCCTGGGGTGCACACGGGGCAAACCTAATCATCATCTGAGGGTCGGTGTAGACAGACTTGCTGCCTGTCTGACTCTCATGTAAGGACTGTGAGTTCCTTAAAAAGTTCCTTTGAAACTTTCTGGAAAGCTCGAGGTCGAGGCTGACTCAGACAGCTGCTGGTGTCTCCTCCACTCAATGATGTGCCGAGCGTCGGAGACAGATTTCTTGCTGTCTTCCGGCTGATTATGTCGGGTGTGCCACAGAGGACCCTTTGATAAAAGGATCTTAGACCAGTCAAGTCTTGCGGCTGCCCTTTCCTTCTCCTAGGGATGAGGAGTTGGTCGTCTGTCCTTTACCGGCTTCTTCCTCTCAGCTGGAAGAGTCTTTTTAGTCGGCTGACCCTTGCTAGAGCCAGCCTTGATTTTGTCGATCATATCTTTGATTTCACCCTTGAAGGAGTTCATGAATTTCATGAGCTCGTCCCAGGTGACTGGGGCTGATCCTCTAGCCGTCTGGGTTTCCCCTTCTAACCTCGTAGAGGGCCTGCTTGGACCCACCTGGTTAGTGTGTCGTTCCAGTTGATCTCTGGAATGGACATACTTGGAGATGAATGACCCATCCTCGGCCATATGCGTCTCCACTTCATCATCATCATCCTCATGGTCTGTGTAGACCACTGGTTGAGGAATACTTGTGTTTTCCGGCTGAATAACCGGTTGTAGATTGTTGGGATCAGGAAGTGGTATACTCTCTTGAACCATCTTTGAGGTTCTCTCCCCACAAACGGCGCCAAATGTTTTGGGTGTTTTTTGTCCCTTGGGAGAGTTACATCACAAAGTCTGTTCCGGCTCGAGCTGCACCTGCAAAACACGGAGACTCCAGTTGTTGGAGCTCCGCCTCCGACGGCCAAGTTAGTAATCTGAAAAGGAATAAAGAGTGCGGAAATTTAGGTGGGTATCTGCTTGGATTCCAAGCTCAGGTGTTCTCTAATGACAGAGAATGTGTGTGTAATAAATTATTGTGGATGTCAACAAAATGGGGGAATATCTCCCTATTTATAGGGTCGTTGGGAAATGTGCCCCTCCCTAGGTCACTCTGACCTAGGACTGGTGGGCTGTGCCACAAAGTGCGGATTCTTGGGAATTGGGCCCTTGAAAGTCGCAATTCTGATGAAGACTGAGATTTCCACGTGTCAGCTGGTGAGTGGTCTTTGATGACCTGCCAGCCCTTGACACGTGGAGCTCTCTCATTGGTCCATGTGTCTAGGGTATTTTTACCCTAGACAATTGGCGACTCTTTTACTCTAGCTTCCTTCCCTTTGGACGCCACCATAGTGTATGATCACAGTGGGGCTCAAGTGTGGGATGCTTGAAATATTCCCTACAGGTTTTGGCGACTCCACTGGGGAGGATTTCTATTTTAATTCCTAAAATTTATTTTTCCAATAATATAGAATGAGTGGACGAGACTCGAAAAGTTCTAAGTATTCATGTGCGTAATTTTGATTGACATTATTGGCGTAAGCATAAAAAGGTCTGCATTGGATAGACCATCCGTAATGCGTCAAAAACATAAGAGTTTTACACGTAGGAAATTTGGGAAATATCTTTCACAACTAGAATTGAAATAACGCTACGAAAAACTGGATAATTCTAAGAATAGAAAGCTGCTGAGGCATGTAGTAACTGGCGCTGAGAAAATAGTGCATGTCGCAGTGCGATGGCACTGTCGCTATGCTACAGCAATGTCACGTGGCGACAGGGTCATCTTCTCGCGACAAGCTCTGTTGTCTCGCGCTATGTTCTTCCAATACCGAGCCAGAAATGTACCTTCTTGTTTCGACCAATTCTAGTTCTGCTTGCTCGATTCTACTTCCTGATTGAGTTTTTCTCACTTTTCTGAACCCATATGTGTTCTACATATGGCCATAACCCTCTGGGAATTCACGTTCCATCTACCCAATAGAACGCTCATGGCAACGAAGAGTACATCCGAGTTTGTGAATTCACCAAACCATGGAAGCAAGTTTAACTTGCGGGGTCCCATCCATACGCGCCAACCCTTCCAAAGGTAAGGCTTCCGTGCGATGCATCTGGACTCATAACCATGGACCCTCTTTGACTAACCCTTATCCTTGAACTTTAGAGAACTAGAGTCATGGTTAGATTTCACACTCATTGCATCATATTGTGACTATTTGACTACTTGTGCATTACTTGCTTGTGCATACTTACATATGATTAAACTAACCGTTTGGTTTGACTTGTAATTATGAATATGATTAAATAAACTATCCAATGACTAAAGGACTTTTCTTAATTAATTTATTAATTAATTTGAGCTAATAAATATGTCTAAAATCGAGTCATAGTTCCTTTGAGTCAACCCGTATTTTTATTCCCGTATACTGCACAAGTGTCAACTTATTTTGGTCATATTCAGAGTTCTAGGAAGAGTTACGAGTCTTACAACCTATGGATCTGTAGCACCGAGTTTTATCTTTCATTTGGAGTTGGTTTCGTCAAATTCGGAGTCACAGATCAAAAGTTATGACTAAAATACTACAGCCTATCCAGTTTAGTGCACATACGTGAAGTCTTAACTTAGTCTTTGTTTGAGTCTAGTCACATGGTCATGACACGAGTGTTGAACATATCACTTACACTCATAAGTATTCACACACTTTGTACATACTCTTTCCACACCATGACCATGTCTTAGGTTCATGCATGAGTCGCTCTTTCCGTCATTTGAGTTGGGGGTCCACTCTATTCCCAATTCTTCCATATCTCTCCATCTACATCATCTTTCCACTCTCTACATGCTTTCTCCATGCATACCACTCCCACATTCTTTCATGATCTTTTCCCATCCATGCATGTTGAATCGAGTTTGAGTCATGTGATTGACAAACATAAAAAAAAAAAGGGTAATGATGAAACAAATGCACAAGGCAAGCTTCTCACCAAGAATTCATGCTTTCTTCTTCTTTTTTCAAACCCTTTCTCAATAAGTCTAGCATAGGCATCCTTCATCCTCCTTAGATTTATTTCTTAGAGTTTGATTTTTACCCTTCACTTTTTAAATAAAATGAGCATTTATTTCTTTGCATATGATCATCACATTGCATTTAAAAAAAAAAACCACGCTGGACTTAGCACAAGGTATACTAATGATTTGAGGCACCTCTTGTAGCCTATTATATCACCATCACTTTTCAAATACATAATCCTTTCTTGAGAAACCACTTTGAGCCTCGTCTAACGATAGACCTTTCTTTTTTCAACCCACATCTACCTAACCTTGGGATGGGATAGTGTGCAACTTATGCAAGTTCTAAATACAAAAGCTTGTGTGATTTTACCTAGATCTCAAAAAGTCAAAAAATAAAAAAAATAATAAAATTGTACAAAAGGGCAAGTGTTCCAATGTCATTGATATGAACATGTCTTTGATATGGCCACGTCTCAGATTGTGTTTCTTATCGAGTGCTCGGTACAGCGCCTGAGACATGAATGCCAAGTGAGTGATAGACCGCATGATCGGGATTGCCCACTCTTATCAAAATAAAAAATGATAAGGCAAAAAAGTGAGAGCAAAATATAAACAAAAGAAAGAGAGTTAAAAAGTGAGGAAACCTCAAGCATAAAAATATAAAGATTTCAAAAGCAAGGTTTCACACCTTGGGGGCTTATCTAGGGTCTTGAGCCGTTATCCCCTTCTTCTTCAACCTCCTAACCACGTTACAACCCTTAAAATACCTCTTTGAGGTATACACATACTTGTGCGAGGTTCGTCTAGAGCTACGTTTGGCCTGATTCCTAACGGATACGTAAGCAACCTCACATTGGGGTGTGGCCGTAATAAAAATGCATTCATTCACATTCACATTCACACATGATCATATCAAGGGATCTCCAATGCTCATCCCTATTGATGAGTGGCATTTATGCCACTCTTTTATCCTTTTTCTCTAAGGATTCTCCCCTCATTTGCACTTGTTTGGCCCTTTTTCTAAGCATTTTTACTTAGTTTTGCTTCCTCCTTTCTTTTCTCCTCTATCTTCCCTTTTCTTAGTCTTCTCGCTTTGTTTTTATTGTGATTTCCATGCTTATGCTTTGTAGGAACCATCGGGATTTTCAAGAGGAGGAAGCTAAGCTCAAGGGAAGCTGAAGGAAGCATGATTCAGAAGAGGTTTGGCCGAACCTCCTGAAGGTGTAGCCGAACCAAGGTGTGGCCGAACCTGCTCAGTGGTTCGGCCGAACGTCGAGGCAGGGACAAGATGCAATTTGGCAATTTTGCAGGAGTAGTCGAACCACAGAAGTTCGACCAGACCAAGATCAGGGAGGTTCGACCGAACCTACCCATGGTTCGGCCGTACCTACCCTGTAGTCCGGCCGAACCTTCTCTTTGTTCGGTCGGACCTCTCCTTTTTTCAGCTGGCTCTGTACGGACTATATAAGTCCCATCTTAGAACGTTTTGAGGGGATTTTTTTTTTTTGGATTAACTCAGTACTAATTCCATAGAACATTAGCCTAATCTAGAGAGAGAAAAATAGATTGTTATTGAAGCTTCCTTTATTGTATTCAACTTTGCTGAAGTTTTAATCTTTCTTCAATCAAGGATCCAAGTTTTAATCTTTCATTAATCCCTTCTTTAGTAATCTCTTCTCCTTTCCTTTAATATTATTTATTTGTTTTATTGTTACTTATTTTTGTCAATCTTATTAGTTTATCTGGTTATTATTTATTTCATTGATTTCAATCATGTTTTGTTTTGAGTTTCTTGAGTTTATTGCTAGTTTTGATATTATGTTTAATCTCCCTTCTCTAGGCTAAACTTTTAGCTAGGGGAAGGGGGTGGAAGATATGATTTGATATTGGATGAATGATGATGGTTGGATTGAACTTATGCCATATATTGATGAAAGACATGATTTTTATTAGCTTGGGATTATTGTTGCACTCTATTTGATGTTTTCTAGTTTAAATGCATGAAATTGATTTGAACTAGATTAGGATCACCTCTATTTTAATGATTGCATGAGAATGAGTTATTAAAATGGAGTTTTTATGGATTGTGCTTCTTTATTCTCTTGATTTAATTGTAACTAATAGGATGCATGAGAATGATCCTTATTAGTGTAGACCTCTTTCATTGATTTGCCTAGACTATTGCATGAGAATGAATTGTTTAGGTAGAACCTTGTGTTCTTTGGCATATGTTTCATGATAATCACCATTATTCTCATCTTTCTAATCATATTGGACACCCCCGTATCCCTAGCGTCATTTTCTATTGATTTTAATCATCATTTTCTTGCTTACTTGTAGTTTTAGTGTTCTACTCAACAAAACCAACAAAAACAATCCCCTTTTCACTCTTGCATTAGTGATATTTGATGTTGAATTAGCGTGCTTCCCTAGTGGTCCGACCCTTTACTTGCGACTAACTAGTTTAGTGTAGGTTTAGGTATCATAAATGATTAATTTGGTTAGGGTGGTATCATAACGACCTATTTAACCCGTGACCAAATTTTGGTGCTGTTGCCGGGGAAGCGGCTTGTTTAGCGAATATTATTGCTTTTGTTTGAGTCATTTTGCTTTCTTTTCTTTTTGTTTTTTTTATTTTATCATCCTTGTCATTGCTAATTGTTTTCTTAGCTTTGGTGAATGCTTAGGAGGTCTCAAGGAGCACCCTCACATCAAATTGACCACGAAATCAACCGAACCTTGAGACAAGTCCGTAGGCTTTATCAAGACGAGGGAAGACGTTTTGGTGATATAGTTGATAGTGAGAGTGATACTTACTCTTCAAGTTCACCACGCGAATCAATGGCGGGACAAGAGAATGATGTTTTGTTTCGTGAGTTCGGAAATCCGGAGGACTATGAGCTCACGGGAGGGATTTTGCTACCCGTCACGGAAACCAACTTCTCAATCCATCCACAATATACTCGAATGGTCCAATCGGAGCAATTTTCCGGAAGTGCAAGTGCGGACCCTATTGAACATTTGGACCGATTCCTTGAATTGTGCGCAATGATGCAAACCAATGAAGTGAGTCAAGACTACATTCGTATGCACCTTTTCCAGCAATCTCTCACCGGATGAGCAAAGAAATGGCTAAAGCAAGTAAAGTCTAACACTCTCACAACATGGAGGGAGGTTGTAAAGGCGTTCTTGAAGCGCTTTATCTCCGAAGAGAAGACCGCCGAAATGAGAAGGAAAATTGCATCATTTGAGCAAGAGGCCGATGAAAGTCTTGGTGAAGCATGGGAGAGATTCAAAGAGTTGGTGCAAGCATGTCCCCACCATGAGTACAATCAAGGGTTGCTCATGCGGTTTTTCTACGACGGATTGGAGCCCATGTCAAGAGCCAATTTGGATGCGGGGGCGGGTGGTCAATTAATCAAGATCCCTCAAAATCAAGTTGAAGCCACAATAGAAGAGGTAGCAAAGAATTACTCTTGGGGGGGCCGAAGAAGAAACGCTCCAAAGAGAGGTGGTATTTACGAATTGGAGAAAGTTGATCAATTACAACATCAAATTGATCAACTAACAAAAGGGCTTTCCAAGTTGAACACGAGTGTGAATGCAAGTTCAAGTGGTGGAGCAAGCTCTTCTCAAGTTAACTCTTTATCTTGTCAAAATTGTGGAGGAACGAACCATGATACATCCTATTGTGGAGGTTTAAGCCCCAAACATGTAGCGACATACAACACAAGGCAAGAGGGATTTAGAGGAAGCGGCGGTGGAGTAGCTTGGAGACAACCACCACCCGGGTTTGTACCTCAACCTCAACAATGGAACCAACAAGCTCAACTTTCCTATAACTCCAACCCTCAATATCAAAATCCACCTCCATCTCAACCCCAAAACCCAAGAGGAAGCTATCTAAGGAACAACCAATACAACAATCAAACCCAAGCACCTCAAAGAAATCATCAAGAACAAGCACCTCAAGCAGAGATAACTCAAACTCAACTCCTCCAAGCCATGCATGCGCAAATGCAATCTTTTGGGCAACAAATGCAAGATATAAGAGCTCACAACAAGATGGTTGACTCACAACTAGCTCAATTGGCCGAGAGAACTCCTTTTAATTCACCATCCACTCTACCCGGACAACCACAACCTAACCCATCTCACAATCCAAAACCCGATACATGCAAAGCGATCACATTGAGGTCGGGAACTTCCTATGAAGGACCAAATGAAGGGGATAGTGAGGAAAAGAAGGGAGGAGAGGAGAGTGTGAATAAAAACAAGGGAGGTGAGAAAGAAAAAAGTGATGAGATAGAAGGAGGTTCGGAGAAGAAGAAGCTTGACAATGAGAAGACAACTTTAATTCCTAGTGAGGCTAGGAATCTTGATGGACCGGTTCCTTTTCCCGGTCGGCTTGCAGAGAGGAAGTTGAATGACAAGCTCACAAAATTTCTTAGTGTCATGAAGAATTTGCATATCAACCTCCCTTTTCTTGAAGTTGTGACACAAATGCCATCTTACTCCAAGTTCCTCAAGGATATTCTCACCAACAAGAGGAAGCTCAATGATGAGCTTATCACCCTTCCACATCAAGTGAGTGCTCTTGTCCAACATAAGAAGCCCAAGAAGGAAAAAGACCCGAGAAGTTTCACTTTGCCGGTGAAAATTGGGAACATGGAAGCTAGGGGCGCCTTAGCCGATCTTGGAGCAAGTGTTAGTTTAATCCCTCTATCCAGTGCTCAAAAACTCAATATAGAGATGATCCCTACAAGGAATACAATTCAATTGGCCGATCGATCAGTGAAATTACCTTGTGGAGAGCTTGAGGATGTTCCAATTCAAGTGGGACACATCTACGTGCCTTGTGACTTCGTAGTGATGGATATGGAGGAGGATGTTAACACTCCTTTGATTTTGGGACGTGAAGCTCTTAAAACTTTGGGGGCGGTCATCAATTGCAAGAACAACACCATCACTTGTGAAGTGGCCGATGAAAAGATTGTCTTTGAATTTTCTAAGTTGCTCAAAACCCCCATGGTTGAAAAATGCTATAGAGTAGATGTTGTGAATGAAGAGCTAGATCGCTTGGGGAGGGTCGTGCTGAGGCCTTAAGATCCAATGATAGAAGCCCTTACATGCAAAGAAGATTTCCACTCTTAAGAGGCTAAAGAATTTGTCATGGCAATGGAGGAATCCTCAAAGGAGGAAGTTGAACAACAAGTTGAGACCGAGCTTGAGTCCAAGGAGGAGAAATTGGAGGAGAGTTCTAAGCCTCCTCCCAAGGTAGAACTCAAGCACTTTCCCCCTTCTTTGAAATATGCTTTTCTTGATAAGGAGGGAAAATACCCTATTATTGTCAATGCTACCCTAGATGGTCTTAATTTGGAAAAACTTCTTGATGTTTTAAGAAAATATAGGGATGTGATAGGGTATAGCATTGGTGATATCAAAGGTATTAGCCCTTCTTTGTGCATGCATCGTATTCATCTTGAAGATGATCATTCCACCTCCATTGAACCTCAAAGAAAGATGAACCCCAACCTTCAAGAGGTTGTGAAGAAAGAAATTTTGAAACTACGTGAGGCGGGCATCATCTATGCTATCTCCGATAGCAAATGGGTTAGCCCGGTTCATGTAGTTCCAAAGAAGGGTGGGATGACCATAATCAAGGATGAAAAGGGAGAGGAAATTCCACCCGTACGGTGGAGAAAACGCCAAGAAAGATCATTTTCCTCTCCCTTTCATGGACCAAATGCTTGAAAGGCTTTCTAACCATGCTTTCTTTTGTTTCTTGGATGGGTATTCCGGATTTTTCCAAATCCCTATCCATCCAAGTGATCAAGAGAAAACTACTTTCACATGTCCATATGGGAAATTTGCATACCGAAGAATGCCATTCGAATTATGCAATGCTCCCTCTACTTTTCAAAGATGCATGACTTCCATTTTCTCTGAGATGCTTGAAAAAGAAATTGAGGTTTTCATGGATGATTTTAGTGTTGGTGGCTCGTCTTTTGACACTTGTCTTTTTATCCTTGAAAAAGTTTTGAAAAGGTGTCAAGAGACGAGTTTGGTTTTAAATTGGGAAAAGTGCCATTTTATGGTCGAGAAGGGCATTGTCCTAGGCCATAAGGTTTCAAAAAATGGCATTGAGGTTGATTCGGCCAAGGTTTCGGTGATTGAAAAGTTACCCCCTCCTACTTCCATCACGGGGGTATGGGCTTTTCTTGGGCTTGCCGGTTTTTACCGGAGGTCTATCAAAGATTTTTCTTCAATCGCCAAACCTTTGACCGAATTGCTCAAAAAAGAGGTTGTTTTTTACTTCAATGAGGCTTGCCTTGAGGCGTTTTGTAAGCTCAAGGAAGCTCTCATTTCTTCTCCCGTTGTGCAAGCTCCGGATTGGAGCTTGCCTTTTGAGCTAATGTGCGATGCTAGTGACTTTGCAGTAGGTGTCGTTCTTGGTCAAAAGAAACAAGGAAAATCATGTGTCATCTACTACGCAAGTAGGACTCTAGATGAGGCTCAAAGGAATTACACAACAACGGAGAAAAAGATGTTAGCGGTAGTGTTTGCATTCGATAAGTTTCTATCCTATCTTATATGCTCAAAAGTTATTGTGTACACGGATCACATTGCGGTGCGGTATCTCATGACCAAGAAAGAAGCAAAGCCTCGCTTGATCCGTTGGGTTCTCTCTCTCCAAGACTTTTACATGGAAATGAGGGACAAGAAGGGAGCGGAGAACTATGTAGCGGATCATTTGTCTAGGCTACCATTTGATAACAAGGAGGATGTACCGATTAATGATGATATAGGATTCGAGGCTCTCATGGCTTTGGTGTCAACTTCTACCCCTTGGTACGCGGATATAGCCAACTATCTTGCGTGTGGAGTCGTTCCCCCAGAGTACTCTTCTCAACAAAAGAAAAAGTTTTTCAAGGAAGTAAGAAGGTACTTTTGGAATGACCCATACCTATTCAAGAAATGTGGAGATGGCCTTTATCGGAAGTGCGTTCCAGATCATGAAATTCAAGGTGTTCTTGAGCATTGCCACTCACTACCATGTGGAGGACATGGTGGTGTTGACAAAACAGTGGCAAAAATCTCTCAATCCTTATTGTGGTGGCCGACAATGCATAGAGACGCCCACCAATTCGTTGCGCAATGTGATATATGTCAAAGGAGCGGAGGCATTACCAAGAGGTACGAAATGCCCCAACAAAGTGTTTTAGAAGTTGAACCCTTCGATGTTTGGGGGGTGGATTTTATGGGGCCTTTCGTTTCTTCTTGTGGGAATCTATATATCTTGGTAGCGGTCGATTATGTGACAAAATGGATTGAAGCCATACCCTCACCTACCAATGATCACAAGGTTGTGCTTAAGCTCCTAAAGAAGATCATTTTTCCTAGGTTTGGAGTTCCGAGGGTGTTAATTAGTGATGGAGGCTCCCATTTCGCCAAAAAGCAATTTGAAGCTCTTCTCAAGAGGTATGGCGTTCATCACAAGGTTGGATTACCTTACCACCCTCAAACTCAAGGACAAGTGGAAGTCTCGAATCGTGAAATCAAAAATCTTCTTGAAAGGATGGTGAACAAATCAAGGAAAGATTGGTCTCTCAAACTTGATGACACACTATGGGCTCTTAGGACGGCGTACAAGACTCCAATCGGCACGACCCCCTATAGGTTGGTCTATGGAAAGGCTTGTCACTTGTCGGTTGAGTTAGAATACAAGGCTTGGTGGGCTATCAAAGAGCTCAATATGGATTTATCGTTGGCCAGTGAGAAGAGATTGCTTAAGCTCAATGAACTTGAAGAGCTTAGAGATGATGCTTATGAGAGCTCAAGGTTATATAAGGAGAAGACCAAAAAGTGGCATGACCAACATATTCGAAACAAGAACTTTAAGGTTGGAGATAAGGTTTTGCTTTTCAACTCAAGGCTTCGTTTGCTTCCGGGTAAACTCAAATCAAAGTGGTCGGGTCCTTTTGTGTTATCAAAGACTACTCCTTATGGTCCTTTGAGTTAGATGCGGATGGTAACAAGTTTATGGTTAATGGTCATCGTTTGAAGCATTACTTTTGCAAGGAAGAAGTTGGTATCATCGAATGTATAATGCTTGATCCTTTGGATCCCAAGCCTCCCACTTGAAGAATTTTTCTCATGGTCAAGCTAGTGACCTCATAAAGAAGCGCTTCTCGGGAGGCAACCCGAGTCTCTAACCCTTTTCTTTTTCCTCCTTTCTTGATGCTTTGTTATTTTCCTAACTACAATGTTGGATTGTTGGATTTTTGAATTTTGATTGTGTTGGAATTTTTGATATGCTTTGCCTTAGCATGATGGTATGGTGTTTAGTGTGTTTTGAAGAGAGGTGTTTGTGCATATTGTGTTGCAAAATGGAATTCTTTGAAAAAGCCAGGTGGTTCGACCGGACTCCCTGAAGGTTTGGTCGAACCTTTTGAAAGGTTTGCCCGAACCTTCTTGAGTTCGGTCGCACCTCCTCTAGAACCTCAAGTTGAAAACTTTCTGCCAGAACTGCAGAAACTCATATTCTAGAGTAGGTTCGACCGAACCTTGGAGAGGTTCGACCGAACCTAGGTTCGCCCAGACATAGCTGTGTTCGGTCGCACCTGCTCTGAAATCAAAACTTGAAAACTTTCTGCCATTTTTGAAAATTTCAAGTTAGAGAGAAGGTTGAACCGAACCTTGAGCAAGTTCGGCCGAACTTACCCATGGTTCGACCGAACTTACCCATGGTTTGGCCAAACCTTTGTCGATTTTTTTAAAAAAAAAAAAAAACAGGGCTGCTTTTCTTCTCCATTTCATTTCATTCGACCCCCTCTCTCTCTTTTCTCCTCCTTCTCACTCTAACCTCCATTACAACCCCCTCCTACAACCTCAAACCTCCATTAAAATCACTCCAATCTTCTCTTTTTCTCACTTATTTTCCATCCTCTACTCCATTTCTACAATCTCCCATCTTTTCATTTCCCCCAATTTCTAGGGTTTAAGTGTTTTGATGTTTTTCGGTTTCTACTCACTTACAATCAATTGTGGTATGATTTTCTTAACTTTTGCAAGTTTATTTCTTCAATTTCTCATAGTTATACCATGTTTTACATGTTTAAATATGAATTGTGGTATTTTTGAAATTGTTAGTAATACCTTACTTGTTTCTTGTGGTTATTTGGATTTACATGTTGCAATTGATTTGTAATTGATAGTAGAACGTGTTATTTTCATGATTATGCATGTATACCTTGGTTTTGTTTGATCTCAATGTCTTTGCTTAAAAATGTTGATTTCATGCTAGGGTGTTCATGCTACTATTTGGTGATTGAGAAATTCATGAATTGGATGTTGTTGGAGAATGATTCTTATTGTTTTTGGTTTGATTTTGATGGTTTGGTGAATGATTATCACATAATTAGGAGACATCATGCCAAAATTCACCTAGACTATGTTAGGACTTTTATATGAATGTCATAGGATTTCTTGCCCATGCCTTGGTTTAAATGTGTCCATTATGCCTTGATTGTATTGTTGTCATCCTTTTTATCTATTTCACAACTCAAGGCAACTACTTTCACGCATACACTTTTACCATGGCTAGCGTTCTTATGACATCTCTTATCAAATTTTCCTAATAATAGCTCTTGGTAATTTTGTAGAATCATGGTTTTCGGAAAGAGCAAGTCAAAGAGGAAGAGAGTGGGTGAATCTTCTTCAACTAGTTTCCCGCCTCCTCCCGGCATCAATGATCATAGCATAATTGCTCCGAATGAGCATTTTTGGGACGTCTACAAAGCCCTCATCAAGCGACCCATCCGTTCAACACGGTTCTTTTGTCCTACCACTTTGTAAAAGCTCGGTATCTTTGATGAGGTAGTCCGGTTAGCACAGAATTTTGGTTGGGGCGACTTCATCTATCTTCATGCTCACACCTATGAGCGAGTGACTTTGAAATTCCTTGCCTCTCTTCGCAAGGAAGTCATTGAGCCAAAATTTAATGATGAGGAGCCTCAACTTGTAATACATTTCCGCATGTTCAATGAGGATCACTCCCTCACCGAGAGTGATCTAAACGAGATTTTCCATTGGCATGCGACCGGGCTAAATCATCCATGCGAGATGACATCCACTCATCGCATCCCCTACAACGAGCAAGAATGGTGGAGGAGCATATCCACCAGGGATAGTTTTTGGACCAACACATCTAAGGTTAGGGGTGTACAAAAACTGGTCCGGACCTGAAAACCGACCTGAACCGGACCTGTTGGGACCGGACCTGATCCGGACCTGTAGATTCAGGTCCGGTCCCGGTCCTTGAAATTTAAGGATTTCGGGTTTCAGGTCCGGTCCGGGTAAAACCCGGAATTTTCAGGTCCGGACCTGAAACCGGTAAAGCTACTTTTTTATATTTAATAAGTCTAAACAAGTCCATAAACAGGTCCAAACAGGTCTAACAGGTCCAAACAGGTCCATAAACAGGTCCAAACAGGTCCATAACAGGTCCAAACAGGTCTAAACAGGTCCAAATAGGTCTAAACAGGTCCAAACAGGTCTAAACAGGTTAGTAATTTTATATAATTTAAAAAAAAAACAAAAAAAATCAATAATCAGGTCTATTCAGGTCCAAACCCGGACCGGACCTGATTTTTCAGGTCTGGACCGGAACCGGACCTATTGATTCAGGTCCGGTCTCCGGTCCTTAAAAATCAAGGATTCAGGTCCCGGTCCATTCAGGTCCGGATCAGGTCCGGTCCGGTTTTGGACCGGTGTACAGCCCTATCTAAGGTCAACAACATCATCCACATAGCCTTGAGATATTTTGCTCGGCTCCTCCAATATGTCATGTTCTTCAAAGAAAACCTCGGCTCAATGGTTAAGGATGAGGTAGCTTGTCTATTCTTGGCCGAGAACCCTTAGCGCCTCAAGTTCTAATGCTCATCCAACTTCATCCAAAGGCTTTTGGATACTAGGGATAACCGTCTTGGTGACGATATTTTTATGGGGGGCATGATCACTATCATTGCCCTCTCCTTGAAAGATGGAGCTTACAAGGAGCAAATAGAAATGCTCCCCTTTGTGCACCAAACCCAAGAGGAAGTCATCTACGAGTTCCCTCCCTATTCTCTCTCCCTTAGTGCTCTCCGTCACAACCGTTTCATCAACTACTCAACAAGCAAGCGCAAATTCATCCTCTTAGTGGACAAAGAGGTTGAATGGTGTGTCCTTCCGGACCCATCCCTCACTACGGTGGACCACTCCTCTCCTCTCAAATGGAAGATCCCCCGGCAGCACATCCCCGCTGAATTAAGAAGAACAAGAGCCCAGGGCGCAATTCCTCATCCTCCACCGGTCCACCGCCATGAGAAAACCGTTCCCCCCCCCCCCCCCTTAGCGGGGGAGGTGAGGCATCTTCCTCTTCCTCCTTACCTCCTTTTGATATGAATGCCCTCCGTAGTACCCTCAAGGATATCCGTTCGGGATAACCAAGCTTCCATTAAACAATGGGGGTACTACGGGAGGATGAATTATGATAACCTTGTACAAACGGGCATCCAAGCGCCCTATGTTAACTACCCCTACCACCCCCCTCAAGAGTGTCCGGTTCCACATTGGGACCCCTATGACCCCAATAACCCTACCCCCAACGTGTACCCCTATTGGGACGATCCCATCGACCCTTCTCAACGCATTGGCACCCCACCTTATGATCCTTATCGCCCGGGTGGGTGTGATCCGGCTTATGATCCGGCTCGCACAACCACCCCAAACCCTTTTGATGGTGGATGGGGTGACCAGGGGTGGCCCTATGAGCACTTTAACCAACCCTTCCACCCACTTATGAACACTCCCGGGTTTGATTTTGAGAACCCCCCTCAACCTAGAGGGCAAGGAGACAGGACCCCATGATGAGGGTTCCTTTCCTTCCCCCCGGAACTTCTAACTTTTAACTTTTGCTCGGGACGTGCAAAAGACTAGTGTGGGGGAGGATGTTCCTTTTGGGTTGGTTGAAGTGTACATAGGAGGGGAGGGTAGTGTGGTAGGGTAGTGGCTTGTACATGAGGAGGACTATTGAGGATTGTGGCCTTGTTGTAGTTGATGATGTTGTTGATGATGTTGTTATGGTGATGTGATGATGATGATGATGATGATGTGATGGTGATGATGGTGATGTTTTGATGATGTTTTTATGATGATTTTTGCTGATTTTTGACGATTTCTGATGATTCTTGAGCTTTGTGTAGGCGAAGATGCTCCCAAGAAAAAAAAATCCAAGATTCCCAAAAATCCAAATTCCCTTAATCCAAACTTTGTAGATAAATTTTTATTTATTTTTCTTTACTTTTTATTTATTTTTCTTTTTATCTATAACTTTAGTCTTTTTCTTTGGTTTCTAATTTTTTTTTTATTTTTCTTGTTTTGTCATAGTTTCTTTTGTTTTGGCTCACTTTTCTTGAAGCTTGAAAACGGAAACGAAGGAAGTTAAGGAGAAACACAAGCTCCCTTAGTGAGATTGTATGAAATATCTTGTCTTCCATTTCAAGCGGCATTTGGTGAGACCTTTCCTCTCTTTTATTTGCTCTTTCTTTGAGTGTTTAGTCTAGGTTAGCTTAAGAAGAAGTTGAATGGTTCGAGGATGTTTGCTTTTGGTTCTATGGAACCTGGGATCGTTGATGTTGTTATCGAACGATCACTTGTATGACGATTGGGATTTGAGTGAATTATATGCCTCGGATATGAACCGTTTTTATTTCTTCCTCTTTCTTTTGTTTTGTTTTCCCCTTTTTGTGTTACAAGAATAATATGACAATTTGAAATGATTTTTGATGTGTAATTTGCTCACTCTTTTGGATTAGTTTGCCTCGATGTGTCTTTGAATGCTTATCTTCCTAGTTGATGAGGGTTTGCACGGTTTGAGAATGCTTTGGGTTGAGTTAGACACATTGTAAGCTAAGGTAGCCCGGTTTAGAACCTTTGAGGGCGTTTGAACCCCTAGTTCACGGGAAAGTGGTAAGATGGTGTTGCTTTCTATGGTGCATAGGATTCCCTTGGTTAGTATTTACTATATTTCTCATCCCGTGTGAGCGTCATTTGTTCTAGCCTTCATCATTCTTGTGAGCGGCACTTAGGATCCTTAACTATGCATGTCTTAATCTTTGTGTTAGCGTCTAGCTCCCAAGATCGTGACCATATAACTCTAGAGGAGGAAGAGGGCATTTCTTCTCATTTTTCTTTGCTTTTTTTGTGTTTTGTTACAAATTTGGTTTTCATTTTTACATTCACCCTCTTGCTAACCGATTTGAGCCTTATATCCCCTTTCTTGGACCAGGTGGACTCCCTCAAGCTTGAGGTGGAACAATTGAAGCAGTCCATTTCAGACTTAACTGAGCAGCTGAAGGCACCCCGACCGCCCAACCCCCTAGAAGTCATCTGCATCGAGCATGATGCTGAGGAGAGGCTGAAAAGCCACTTCTTCGAGGCCTTCGAGTTGATGGTCAACGAAGGGGTGGCTGCCTACTACCAGGAGCACTTCGCCAAATGCCTTAGCTATATCTGCCTTAGGGAGGAGGCAAAGAAAGCGGGGCAGCCCCATCCCGAGCTCGTTGTCACTTCGCCCGAATCCGAGGAAGATGAAGAAGACGACGAAATGGAGGAGGAGGAGAAGGTGGAGCCAACTAGTGAGAAGGTTCCAGCTGAGGAGCCGTCTGCCACTACCGCGGCCGCTGACGGGGAGCCGGCCTTGGAGGAGCCTGCTAATGAAGAAAAATCGGCTGAATAGAGCTCAGGTACTCCAATCAACAGTTATCAAGCTTCAGTCTTGTGTTTTCTATACGTAGTTTATTTTGGTTTTTTGTTGAACAATTTTTGGTTTTTTATTGAACAATTTTATTTGCCGCCTGTTTTTGAGTGGTTGTGTAATATATTTTATCGCCTTCTAAGCGGTTTTAATTTATTTTTAATTTGCCTCCTTCTGAGCGGTTTTGATGAATTTCCATACATAACAAATTTTACACATTTTGTTATGCTTTTTATTGCTTTCGTACGAACACTGGGGGTATGCCCCTTTATTCAGCGTTAGCCTAGTCCATATCCTAAGTGGTTTGATTAACTTAGTAGTTTTTATACCAAGAAGGGTATGACGACTAGTAAGTTAATCGAATTATAGTAATGATTGCCTTTGGACTAGGTGAATCGCCGAATCAACATTGTGTATACGGCCGCTTGGCTGTCTTTATATGAGTTGTCCGTTGAAACTATCGCTCGAACACACTCAGGAAATTTCAAGTAATATTTCAACTTAAAAATTTCCAAGTTTTGGCTGGGCTAGAATGCCTGGGTATTCCCTTGCCCCCTTTTGGGGAAAAAATATGCCTTAGGTAAATTTGGACTACCTGGTGCCTAGTCGTCCGACCTGGTTGAGGTCGGACGCTTCCTTTGGCTTTTCAATCTCTGGCCGAATTAACTCAAGGATGCCCTTACTAAACAATTGCACGGCCGCTTGGTTGTACCTTTTGCGGTCGGGCTGCTGAATTGCAAGCAACTTTGTTGTTGTTTTTATTCGGACTTTTGTTTAGTCTCTATTGCGGCCGAGCTGCTATGTTGCAAGCAGCATCGTTATTACTTTCACTCGGCATTTCTGCTAGATAATACATAGACATAAACAAATAAGATAACAATGCTTGACTTTCTCATTAATTTGTCAAAATTACATTGTTGGGGTCATACGACTTTAATTACATTACTCGGTCATCTAGACCTACCTGTATATACAGCTTTTGGCTAAGTAAAAGAAAACTATAAACATAGTATTTCTTCAAATTGTCCGTGTTCCAAGTACGGGGAATAGGACGGTCGTCTAAGGCTTCAAGACGATAGGTGCCATCTCAGACCTCTTCTCTAATTCGGTAGGGCCCTTCCCAGTTTGGGGTTGACTTTCCATCCTCATTAGCTCGGCCCACCACTTCCATTTTTCTTAAGACCAAGTCACCCATTTTTAGTGGCCGCTTAGACACTCGGCAATTGTAAGCTCTCGTCATTCTGAGACGATAAATTTCATGTCTAAGCGCCACGTTGCCCCTTGCCTCTGGAAGATAATCCAAGGCGGTCTTCATAGCTTCCCAATTGGCATTCTCATCATATAACATTACTCGAAGATTAGGCTCGTACATTTCAATTGGGAGCACTGCTTCAACACCATAGACCAGAAAAAATGTGGTTTCTCCCGTTGAACTTTTCGCAGTTGTACGTATGGACCACAAAACATTGACCAGTTCATATGCCCATATGTCGCCCGCTTTTTCAAGATTACGCTTGATGCCATTGGAAATCATCTTGTTGTAAGCCTCAACTTGGATGTTAGCCTGCGGACGTCCAACCGAAGCGAAATAAAGAGTGATGCCCTGGTGTCACGGTCCGGGAGTTTGGGCCCCAAAACATGCGGCGCGCTCTAACCTTTTGGCGGTAAGAACGCTAGCCTTGAGCGGAAGAGAGGCTTGTGAGCACAAAGCAACACAAACAAGCGGGTGTAGACACCCAAATGTGTCTCCCCAAAACCAAACCCGGTGATGAATACTTTTCATGTCGAATCATAATCGAATGAAGTGACAGTGTGGAAAGTCTAGTGTTGCGGTTAGTTTTTTATGTCTCTTCTTTCTCTTTGTTTTCGAAAACATATTTTATGAAAATAGCCAATCCAGTTTAGTTTGGTCCATTGCAAGGGTTCAATAATAGTGTAGTTGGATTGGGCTCGAAAAGAGCTTTCCAATGATATATTATAACCCCAATTCCGATGAATAATAAGGAAGTTATGGCCAATTTACTAAACAGGGCCCAGTTTGACCTTTATATGCGGCCCAATGATCTAGAGGAGGGCCTATTATGATTTATGATTCCTAATGCAATTAGGTTGATTATAGTCTTCTAGAATCTAAGGTTCTTTTGAATCCTAATGTGATTAGCATTGATAATTGAGTTTTATGAGTTTTATTTAGAATAAAAAAAGTGTTTTAAATAAAATCACGGTTTTACCCCTCGTACGCTTAATTTTATCAAAAATATGAAAACGTGTGGAAAAACTGCCTGCAGCGCCGCACCATAGGCTATCACCTGGCGACAGGCCTGTCGCGCGGCAACACGTCTATCGCCTGGCGACAGGCCTGTCGCGCGGCGATAGAGGCTTGTGTAGCGACAGCGCCGTGTTTTATTCCTTTTCGAACTCTGATTCTTTTTTATCATATTCCGGCTCATTTTCGTTATAAATAGTGTCCTTAAACCTCCTTTTTCAATTACCAACTATCATTAAGAATTTCTTGATACTCTCTCTCTCTCTTTCTAAACCAACTTTTCACAAACAAAATTCCGCATTCACAAGATCTAGACACACCTAGCCAAATTCGAAGTTGCCTTCGCCCTAGACGTGAAAGGTTATAATTTCTGAGGGTTTGGTCCCAAATCTCTATTTCCATTATTTAATTTAATTGTTTGATTTTATACTTTTCCTTGAAGTTACTAACGTGTGTATTTTGTTATTAGAAAGAGGTACGAGGCATCCAAGTAAGTACTTTAATTGTTTAATTGATCTTATGATATAGAAATCATGTTAAGATTGTTATTTTGGTTCCTAGTATCATGTTAGGATGCTTTCCTTAGAATGATATTTAGGGTGATTTGCTTATATCAATTATGATTTCATGGGTGCTTCCTATTTTCTTTCCTAATAGCATGTTAGTATCATGTTAGGGCTAAATCTTTGATTTTTATTGTTTAGTGACATGCTAGGGTTTGTTATTAATCTTGTTAGTATCATGCCTAGGATCTTGCTATTAATATTATGCTTTAACATGATTATTTTTGTCATAATTATTTGGATTATTATTATGATTATTATGATTGATTATCATGTTGCTTGATATATTTTATTATTGTTGTTGCTTGATCACGCCCTCTCTTGCAGGTTTAAAGGGAATTTGTACTTGTAATCACGCTTAATAAGATAATTAATAATCTTGTTTAGGCTAATATGATTATAATTCAAGTGATCACCAATAATAGTTTTATTTGTGCATTAAATTCAACCAACATAGATAAACAGGTTTGTAAACCTAATGATTGCATGTTAGTCAGAAAGCGCACATGAATACGAGAAGAATAAAGTAGAGGCCTATTGTTAGGGCAGGTTCAATCTCTTTTAGGTTAGATTTGTACCTTCATCCCCGAACACCAGTCATGGTTCCAGACCTATTGGAGTTGACGATCTCCTGGATCGTTAAGGGGTGTAACCTTCACCCTGTGAACGGTTTACAAGTTCCTAAAACTTATTGGCGACTCTTTTACTCTAGCTTCCTTCCCTTTGGACGCCACCATGCTTAAGTGTATGATCACAGTGGGGTTCAAGTTTGGGGTAATGCTTGAAATATTCCCTACAGCGGACAATTAAATCAGAGGAGCACTCACGTCTATTTGGGCGACGGAGTGCGGGTGGTCGGGGCTTGTGACGGCCGATAATTCAAGGCGGGCACAAGCGGATCCGAACCACGAGTTCTTAGTGCGACAAGTTGGTTTGAAGGGGAGCTAATATGCAAGTAAGACACAATATCTATAAAGGTCTAACAACAAACAAGCATAAAAGCATGGCAACCCTTGGTAGATGGCTTAAGATTTCATTTTCACCCTCTAAAGAGCTTTAATTTGATTACAAGGAGAATCCCAAGTGAACACTGAACTGATAGTAGCACAATAATGGGACCTCAAGCTTAGAAAGCATAAAGTAAACTCTAAGAAAGCATCTTAAGGGAATCTAATACATCAAAAGGAGTCGGATTCTAACATCCTCCCCCACTTAAGCTATCGACGACCTCGTCGACTTACAAGAGTTACAATCAAAATTAGAAAATCCTAAACTATCTTGAGTCTTTGGTGCGCTGTTTAGGCGGGTGACTTCTTGAATCTTTGCTGACTCTATAGCAGGATCTTCGTTGTTGTCGAGGAGCTTGTCTTTGGGGTTGTTGTGCTCGAACAACTTGTTGAGAGCTTCATCTCTAAATTTCCTCCTAGGAGTGGTGTCTGTTGAGTTCTGGGGGAGAGCTGCATCTACGATCATCTGTTGGGAACTACTTCCTTGAGACTGTGGTGGTGAGCTTCAATTTGTGGTTGGTGCCTCTTGGGTGACCATTGTTTCTATGATCCCCTACACGTGACCTTCGTTGTCTGCTCGACCATTGTTTTCCCTCTCTCTTGGGAGGTTCTCCTTTGGTGTCTCTAGGCTCGTCGCTCTTTGCTTCGAACCGAGTGTTTGATTTTGAGTTTGGCAGGGATGTATCTTGGATGTTTCCGACTCGCTGGGCTTCATCTCTCGCTTCTGGGTGTCTCTAGCACAAGCTTGTTTCTTTGATATCGCCTTCTTCTCTGGCTCCATCACTCGCATTACCGAAAGATATCGGGCTTTTGGTTCTTCTAGGGCGATCATTCTCATGGACCTCATCTTGAAGATCGTACCCATTCTTTAAACTGGACTATTGTCTCTGCTGGTCTCTTTCTCCTTTGCGGACTCTTGCACGGACATGGATGACAATCTCTTTTGGATCTTGTCAAGCTCTTCTTTATGCTCGCACTCCCACCATTTATGTGGGCCTCGATAAAGAATGCAGTTCGGCGGCTTTGTATTTACCGAGGACGCGCCGGCCTTAGAGTTTCTGGAGTTGTGGGAGGGGTAGATGTTGATCTCTAGGCATCACCTCCTCCACTTCTTCTGTGATATGTATTGATGGTATTGGACGATACTCGAGAGCCTATATCTGTACCCTTTGGAGAGCTTGGAGTTGGGCTATTAGAGCATGTTGACATCCCATTTGAATCATTCTCGGACTGACGGCCTTTCCCGACTGAGTAGTCCATTAATCTCTCAGCAGCGCACATAGTAGCAGCGAGGGTATCAATTTGTTGCCTTAAAATCTCATGTTGCGCCCATTACTTTAACCCATTGACAAAGTTGAACACACGATCTTTCTCGTTCATGTCTGTGATTTCCAACATTATCGCCGAGTATTCCTTCACATAGTCGTGAAGAGAACCCTTCTGGCGGCTCTCTTGCAACTTCATCCGAGCAACAAACTTTGTGTTGTCCGGGTAGAATTGTTCTTTGAGTTCCTCTTTGACCTCCATCCATGTATTGATCTTTATCCTTCCTGCTTTGATGTCTGCGTGCTTGGTGCGCCACCAAAGCTTAGCATCTTCGGACAAGTACATGATGGCAGTATCCACTTTCTGATCATCACTTAATTGACATACTTGTAAGTACTGCTCCATGTCGAAGAGGAAGTTGTCGACTTCTTTGGCATCTCTAGCGCCACTGTAGTCGCGAGGTTTGGGCGGCTTGATCTTCACCGCACCCCAACACCAAGTACGTCTCTGCCCACAACGCACATCAGGGTAGCACATTTCTCAAGTGCTTCATCGGCTTGTCCTTGAACAAATTGCAATTGTTCACGGAGAGCATCTCTATCTTCCATCAATTTTACAATTTGCTCAGCTTGCTCGTGTACAATGACGTGCAACTGCTTGCAACGAGGTTTGGATCTCGGCTTTGATACCAACTATCACGGTCCAGGAGTTTGGGCCCCGAAACGTGCGGCATGATCTAACCTTTTGGCGGTAAGAACGCTAGTCTTAAGCGGAAGAGAGGCTTGTGAGCACAAAGCAACACAAGTGGGCAATTAAATTAGAGGAGCACTCATGTCTATTTGGGGGACGGAGTGCGGGTGGTCGGGGCTTGTGACGGACGATACTTCAAGGCGGGCATAAGTGGATCCGAACCACGAGTTTTTAGTGCATCAAGTTGGTTTGGAGGGGAGCTAATATGCAAGTAAGACACAATATCTATAAAGGTCTAACGACAAACAAGAATAAAAGCAAGGCAACGCTTGGTAGAAGGCTTAAGATTTCATTAATCATTCACCCTCGAAAGAGCTTTAATTTGATTATAAATTAAAATCCCTAGTGAACACTGAACTGACAGTAACACAATAATGGGACCTCAAGCTTAGAAAACATAAAGTAAACTCTAAAAAAACATCTAAAGGGAATCTAATACATCAAAAGGAGTCGGATTCTAACACCTGGTCACTTAGCCAATTTTTGAGTTGGGGCGTTTCAAATTGAGGTCCATTATCGAACACCATTGTCTGTGGCACACCATTGCGAGTGATTATTCTTTTCCAGATAAAGGTAGACATATCCGTCCACTTGATTCCTCGGATGTCCTCAGCTTCAATCCATTTGGTGAAGTAGTCTACTGCTACTAACACATACCGCCTCTACCCGGACGTGGGAGTATATGGCCCCAAGATGTCCATGCCCCATTTGGCAAAAGGGAGTGGACTACTTATGGCCAACAAGATATTTGCAGGTCGGCGAATAAGGGTGGTGAACATCTGGCACTTGTCACATTTTTTCACCATTTTCATGGCTTTTGAATTCATGCTCGGCCAGTAATACCCCAGATGGGTAGCCTTTTTCGCTAAGGCTCGTCCGCCTATATGGGATCCACACTGCCCTTGGTGGAGGTCATCCAACACATCATGCCCTCTTTCCGAGTTGATACATTTCAAGTATGGTTTCACAAAATCTTTCTTGGATAATTCTCCACTCTTCATTTCGAACTAGTCGCTTTCTTCTTCATCAGCCAGCTCTCTTTTGGATCGGCCGGAAGTATCCCATCCCTTAAGTAGGAGACGATTACATCCATCCAAGTAGAGCTTCTGTCAATGATTTGCACGAGCTTGTCATCAATACTCCTCTTCTCCTTAACTTCCCAAACACTGATCTAGGAGTATCACATGATGCCGAGGATGCTAGCTTAGAGAGGGCGTCCGCTTAATGATTTTCTGAACGGGGGACTTGCTGTAGCGTGAAATGCTCTAGGCCCTCGGCCTCCTCTTTTACCATCTGCAAATATTTCATCATGGTCGGCTCTCTGGCCTCATAGTCACCATTAACTTGGCTGACTATCAGCTAAGAGTCCGAACTTACATCATTTTTTGTTGCTACGGCCGCCTTACACATTCTAAGGTCGGCCAGTAGGGCTTCGTATTCGGCCTCGTTATTAGAGGTTTGGAATTGGAATCTCATTGCATATTCAAACTTATCTCCCTCAGGAGATTTACAAATGATACCAGCACCGCATCCGGTTGCTGTTGCACTACCGTCCACATAAACCTTCCAAATCTGGTCCCCTACTGGCTGCAAGTCCGGCCGAGTCATTTTAGCCAAGAAATCAGCAAAGGCCTGCCCCTTGATTTCTTTCGTGGGCTCAAACGTTAAATTGAAACCTCTTAACTCCAAGGCATACTTAAGCATCTTGCCGCTGGCCTCCAATGTTGTGAACGGCTTCTTCAACTGTTGCTCTGTGTAGACCACTATTGAATGAGCTAGAAAATACGGTCGTAGCTTCTTTGATGCCATAAACAAAGCTAGGCCGAACTTCTCAATGGGTGGATACCTAAGCTCAGCGTTATGCAGTGCGTGGCTGATGAAATAAACTGGGATCTGGTGGGCGTCCCTTTCTACAAGCAGGACGGCACTTAAGGAATGCTCTGAAATGGCAAGGTACATGTATAGCTTTTCATCCTTGAGTGGAATGACGAGGCAAAGTAATATATGCAGGTTTCTTTTTAATTGTACGAATGCTTCCTCGGCCTCCTCTGTCCACTCGAACATGGCTTTCTTCTTGATAGTCTGAAAGAAGTATCGGCACTTATCCCCTGATCTTGACAAAAATCAGCCGAGTGCAGCTAAACAGCCAGTCAATCTTTGCACTTCTTTGATTGTCCTTAGTGACTTCATGTCCAAGACAGCTTGAATTATTTCAGGGTTGGCCTCAATTCCGCGTTGATCGATAAAAAATCCGAGAAATTTGCCGGACTCAACACCAAAGACACACTTCTTTGGATTTAACATCATCGTATGCCACTTGAGTTCGGTGAATGTTTCTCGGAGATCATTTATATGGTTAGCCGACTCTTTTGATTTGACAATCATGTCATCAATGTACGCTTCCATGTTCCGGCCGATCTGATCTCTAAAGACCGTATTGACCAATCTTTGAAAAGTGGCAGGGGCATTCTTTAAGCCGAACGGCATGACTTTGTAGCTGTACAGCCCCTGCTCGATCACAATTGTGGTTTTTTCTTGATCTTCTTCCCACAAAGGGATCTGATAGAATCCAAAGTAGGTGTCCATGAAGCTCATAAGGGCATGCCCGACCGTAAAATCAACCAAACGGTCAATTTTGGGCAAAGGAAAGCTATCCTTGGGGCATGCCTTGTTCAGATCAGTGCAATCTACGCACATTCTCCAAGTTCCATTCGGCTTTATCACAAGAACAACATTAGCTACCCACTCGGGGTAGTAGCATTGCTGAATGAAACCAGCGTCCAGCAGCTTTCTTACTTCTGTTGCGGCCACCTGATTCCTTTCTTCTCCATGGTTTCTTTTCTTCTGTCGAACAGGTTTAACAACTAGATTCACGGCCAGGTCTGGGCTTAACTTGGCATTTCACTAACTTTAAATGCAAACACATCTTTAAATTCCCTCAGCAGTTTGACTAGGTCGCCTCTAAGCAGACCCATAACTATAGTGCCTACCTTGACCGTCCAATCAGGTTGATCGGGGTCAAGCATTATATCTTGGTGATCGCTGGCCGGCTGGGGCCTCAATTCCTTTGGCCGACTAACGGTCATTAATTGTTATGCCTGGTCGGCCATGGCCGACTTACGCTTCTGGCCAACCTGGTATGTTTGGAGAGACTCTTCTTCGGTTTTTGGCTCAGACAGCTTTCCTCGTTCGCATAATGTTGGCTTTACTGCTAGCTGATTACATTCTTTAGCCATTTTTTGGCTTCCTTGAATTGAGCCGATTTTCCCGTCTGATCTCTCAAACTTCAACAACATCAAATGAGGTACTATTACTGCCTTTGTTGTGTTTAATGTGGGGCGGCCGAGTATGACATTGTAGCCAGTGAGCTCTTTGACTGCTAAGAAGCGGACAACCATGTCCCTTCCTTCCCCCTTCTGCCCGATCCGGACAAGTAAATCGATCTAACCCACTGGATGTATGATGGACCCCCCAAACCCAACCAACGGGTAGGAAATGTCCTTGAGAGCATCCTCAGGGAACTTCAAATTTTTCAAGGCAGCCAAGCTGATAATATCGGACGAGCTGCTCGTATCTATTAATATCCGACCGACTTTCAAATTTGGTATTTTCATAACAAATACCATGGGATCATTGTGTAGGGCTTTGACTTCACCTCGGTTCGCCTTATTGACTGTTACTTCTGGGAAAGGTTCAACTTTCACTCCTTCAGCATGCATCACTTTGCCAAATTTCCAAGCGTCTTGCTTGATTCCTTTCATGGTAGGGCCACCTGCGGCAAAGCCGCCTGATATTAAAGCCACTAAACCAGAATCAGTGCTATTTCCATCATCTTCCTTGTCATTTTGCTTTTTCTTCTCGGACTTGTTATATGTCCGAGTGTAAGTGAATTTTGATTTCGAGACGTACGAATTCAACATGCCCTTTTCGGCCAGCTTATCCAAAAATCTTTTCAGGTTGATGTATTCCTTCGTGTCATATCCCACGTCCTTGTGGTAATGACATTATTTGTTCTTGTTGCGGTATAGGGCCGAACCTCTCATCGGTTGGGGCTTTTCAAACTCAAATTTATCCTTAATTTCCATCAAGATTGAATAACAATCCTTGGTGAATTCGTACTGTGCTTCGTACGTCTTAACCTTCTCTGATTTTGGCTGTTGACCGTTGGCCACCCATACTTCCTTTCGCTTGTTTCCTTCCTTTTTCTTTCCGGCCGAGTCTTGCTGAGAAGGTTGTTTCTTCTCAGCCCTCTTGGCCGGCTATTCTGCTTTGGTAAGTCAACAAAAATCAGCTGCTTCAATATAGCTTTATAGGATAGCTCCTACTGAGCTATCACCAGGCTCCCAGACTGGCCCCCGGGGTGCGCACTCACTGCTAGAAGGAAAGCCGAAGGGGCTCCTCAGCCCGATAGAGTCAGCCCGTAGGCTGACCAAGTATGACTCTCCACAAAGGAGATCATACGCCTATAAATAGAGGGCAAATTTATTACACGCTCTCTATCTCTCTAAGTACACTTTCTCTCTCTAAAAACATTCTAACTTAAACATCGGTGGGGGGTTCCTCGAGCCACCCCCGAGGGCAGTTCACGTGTGCTGCCTTGTGTAGGTCGTTGACGGGACCCAGCTTGTGCTAGCAAAACCCTTAGATCCACACCTGGAACAATTAGCGCTAGAAGGAGGGGTCGGATCATTTAACCTGAGGTTCACCAACTAAGCAAGGGACTAGTTGACAGACCGCCATGGATGGAGAGAAAGCTGTACAGACACCAATCTCTGAGATCAGCGAAGCCAACCAAACACCACAAAAAACAGCGTCAATAACCCTCAATCCAAAAGGATCAACCAAAAAACCTAAATCCAATATATCCCAAAAATCTAATCCCGCCGGATCGGCGTCTGTTGCAACCAAAGCAGCAACGAAGCTAGTAGATCCAATAGGGTCTAGTTCTTCTTTTAAGTTCAGAATGCCACCAACAGGCGCGAACAATGAACCCATCATTTCAACACCAGTAACCTATAAACCGCAGCCCATCAATGTGCGAACCACTCTGCATAACCTCTCTAAGCGCAGTAAAGAGTAGTTGGCAGCCATGACAGCAGTCCTTACCAACTTCGGTAAAGGAACAGGCTCCCCGCCAATAGCTACAACTATAGAGTCAACCACGAAGAAGACGACACCTATAACCCTCACCCGGGAGCAGGCAGAGTTGGTCCAGCTGAGGAAGAAGGTGCTAGAACTGGAAGCTCGAAACCTGAATTGAGAGTGAAGCGTAGATGAGGCAGCCCAAGAAAAGGGCAGCCCGGAGGCTCGAGTTGCTCGCAGCAGGTCACCAGCCTCTGAGCAAAGACCAAGTCTGGACAGAGAGAAGCGAGCACAAATCCAAGTTATTCAAGATGATTCCCTATTTTACAGGGAGATTCTGGAGGAGCCGATGGAGAAAATAAAGATGCCTAGTTATAAGTACAATGGAACCACAACACCTAAGAACCACGTTTCGGCGTTTGAGAATCACATGGTACTGTACACCATGACAAACTCAGTCTGGTGTAAGGCATTCCCACTGACCTTGGAAGGGCTGGCGGCTGAGTGGTACGGAGCCATCTCAAAGGATCCGTTTACTCGTATAATCAGCTGAAGAGAATGTTCATGGATCATTTTGTCACCCTGGTGGATTGTACAAAAATGACCACCGAGTTGATGTCACTGGTGCAAGGAAAAGGTGAGCCCCTAAAAGAGTTCATCACCAGATTCAACAAGGAAGCAACAACCATCCCAAACATGAGCCAGGAGGTAGCGCTGCTAGCTATTCAGAGCGGATTGCTGCCGAGCTCACCATTCAGAGCATATATGGGACGAAAGAGCCTTAAAACGCTGGCTGAAGCGCTGGGAAAAGCGCACGAGTTCATAAAAATAGATGAGATCGATAGGGCAATGCTGAGAAGAATAGCACCAAGTGACCTAGTAAAGCGAGCTAAAGTCACCTGGGCAAAGAACACAGCCAGGGTGGATCAGCCCAGCAAAGCTGAACAAGGTTGCAGAGATACGGATAAGGCGGTTGGAGTGAGAAGATCAGACTAGAAACAAGGAGGTAGCTCTGGGAGGTTTGACCAATACACTCCACTCACTTATTCGAGGTCCCATATCTTCAGCGTGAATAAAGCTGACGATAAATGGCAGGGACCACCCAGAATGGTGAACAGAAATCGTGATCCAAGCAAGTGGTGTGACTTCCACAAGGATTATGGACACACCACTAATGAATGCACACACTTGAAAGACAACATAGAGGACTTAGACCAGCTAGGATACTTGAACCAGTTCAAGCAACATCCTGATTCCTCTAGGAGAAGAGAAGAGGACAGGTCCAGCCATGACCGCAGGGGGAGTCACAGAGGCACGGCCGAGGACAGAGATCGAGACAGTAAACCAGAGGGCAAGGTTTATGTAATCAATGGTGGACTAGTGCATGGTGGAACCATAAACAGAGCAAGGGCTGACTTGCGAGCAATGATCCACCAGATAAATTACAATGAGAAGTGCAGATGGCCGCCACTTCCCCCGTAGCCACGAGCTACATTTGATGAGTATGACCAGGAAGGCATAATTTACCCTCATGATGACCCTCTGGTAGTGACTATGAGAATTGCAAACTAGAAGGTAGATAGAGTACTAATAGATGGTGGCTGCTCAGCCAACATCATATACATTACTGCATTCAAAGAGCTAAGGCTGGATAAAAAGGACCTGAAAAGAGTGAGTTATGAAGTCACCGGGTTCAATGGATCTGAACTGATTCCGGAAGGCATAATTGAGCTCTCAGTCCGAGTTGGAGAGAGGTCAAGGCGACGAGATGTTCGAGCAAAGTTCATGGTAATAAACTCTACATTACCGTATAATGTGATCGTTAAAAGACCGCTTATTCACAAAATAGGCGTGGTGGTATCCACCTATCACCTTGCCATGGCATACACAACCAATGACGGGCGGTTTGCAAAGCTCCGGGGAAGCCAAAAGACAGCCCAGCAATGCTATATCACAGCCCTAAAGCAGCCTGCTAGGATCAGGCAGCAGCCAAGCTCAGAGCCAAGGTCTAACAAGCATGTCGAAAGGAAATCAAGAAAAAGGAAGCAGGAGGAGTATCACAAAGAAAAGAATAAGCAGAAGTTAGCAATGGAAAACTTTGATCCCGCAAAAGAAGAGGCAACCAGGCCGCTGCCCAGCGGGGAGCACATAAATGTTGAGCTTACAGAGGGTGACAACTCTAGGACGGTTAAAATTGGGAAAGATATTGACCCTGGAGTGGGAGTCCACCTCATAGAGCTACTGCGGGTGAATAAGGACATTTTCGCATTTTCAGCAGACGAGATGTCAGGAATTGACCCGGCAGTTATGTTCACATGTTGAATGTGAAAGAGGACATCAAGCCAGTTAGGCAGAAAAAGCGAAGCTTCTTCACGAAGAAAAATCAGGCAATCTAGGAGGAGGTAGACAAGCTCCTAGAGGCTGGATTCATAGAGCCTTGTGATTATCCAGAGTGGTTGGTCAACGTAGCCATGGTAAGGAAAGAGAATGGCCGGTGGAGGATGTGCGTTGATTTCACAGATCTCAAGAAAGCATGTCTAAAAGACTGCTACCCGCTACCACGGATTGACCAGCTGGTAGACTCGACCAGCGTCCATGCCTTGCTAAGCTTCATGGATGCCTTCTTAGGGTATCACCAGATCAGCCTGCACAAGCCAGACAAGCAGAAGACCGCTTTCTTCACCGAAAGGGGAGTGTACAATTACATATCTATGCCCTTCGGGCTGAAGAATGTCGGCGCTACTTTTCAAAAAGCAATGGATATAGTGTTCATGCACCAAAAGGGGAGAAATGTTGAAGTATACGTTGACGACTCAATTGTCAAGAGTGTCACGCAGGCGGGGCATGTCATGGACCTAGAGGAAACATTTGCCATGCTGAATAAGTATAACATCAAGCTCAACCCAAAGAAATATGTTTTCGAAGTGAGCTTTGGGAATTTCCTGGGTTTCCTGGTCAGTGAGATGGGCATCGACGCCAACTCAGAGAAAATGGAGGCAGTCCTAAGCCTCCCAGAGCCAAAGTGCACTAAAGACATCATGCGGCTGATAGGAAGAATGGCAGCACTGACTCGATTCATTAGCAATTCAGCTGACAAAGCCCTACAATTCTATCAGCTGCTGAAAGGAAACAAAGAGTTTAAGTGGGGTGCAGCAGAAAAAGAAGCTTTCGAAGGGATCAAGGAGCATCTAACCAAGCTCCCAACCATGATCAGCCTGGAGCTGAGGGAAAAGCTACAACTGTACATCTCCGCCTCAATACAAACAATCGCGTCAGTTCTCTTGGTTGAAAGGCAAAAACAACAGAAACCAGTATACTTTATAAGCCACGTACTGACAAAAGCTGAGTAGAGATACCCATTGGTAGAAAAACTGGCCTTCGCAGTGGTAACGAAAGCAAGGAAGTTGAAACCCTATTTCGATGCGCACACAATTCAAATCCTCACAAATCTCCCGCTTGAGAAGGCCTTGTAGAAAATGGACGCCTCAGGCAAGCTCTTGAAGTGGGAAATAAATCTCTTTGAATATGAATTCAAGGTCAAGCCTAGGGCAGCTATCAAAGCTCAAGCCCTAACAGACTTCATAGTGGAAGCCTCCTACGAAGAAAAAGAAGATGAAGTTAGAATTTGGAAGGTGGCAGTAGATGGATCTTCAGCCCAAACGAGAAGCGGAGCAAGAATAATAATAACATCGCCATAAGGCAATGTATTTGAGTACGCCATTAAGTTCAAATTCAAGGCATCGAACAACGAAGCAGAGTATGAAGCAACTCTAGCAAGCCTGAGAATGAGCATCACAGCAGGAGCCAGAAAAGTGCACCTGCAGACTAACTCCCAGCTGGTAGCTAGCCAGCTGAAGGGGGAGTATGAGGCTAGAGAGCTTACAATGCTAAAGTATACAACCAAGGTGAAAGAGCTAGTGGCTCAGCTAATGCACTTTTAGAAAGACCTGGTCGTTAGAGCAAAAAATTCCCAGGCTGATGCATTATCAAAGCTAGCCAGTTCTACCCTACAAAGCCTCACAAGGACAGTCATGGTGAAAGTCCTAGAAGAGAGCAGCATCGTAGAAAGTAAACAGGTGAATTGCACCAGGCAGCAGTGAGCATGGTTCACAGACATACTGACCTACAAGGTACATGGCTCGCTGCCAGATGACGAGGCACGAGCCAAGAAAGTCAAAAAAGACGCCAACTAGTACGTGGTGATGAATGGGGAGCTCAACAAGAAGGGCTTCTCAAAACCACTGCTGAGGTGTATTCCATAATGGAAGCAGGAAAAAATCATCGAAGAAGCACTCTCAGGAATTTGTGCCAACCACATTGGTGGGAAAGCCTTGGGAGTTGAAGTGCTTAGAAGGGGAGCATATTGGCCAACTCTGACTCGGGATGCCTTAGCATACGTCAAAAAGTGTGAAAAATGCCAAAAGTATGCTCCAGTCATAAACCAACCAGCAAACGATCTGACCCCAATTCTCAGCCCGATCCCGTTCGCTCAGTGGGGAATGGACATAATAGGACCCTTCACCACTAGGTCAGCGGGCAGAAAGTATCTCATAGTGGTAGTAGACTATTTCACCAAGTGGATTAAAGTTGAGCCCACCAAGTACATAAAAGTAGTCCAAGTAAGAACGTTCATATAGAAGAACATCATAACAAGGTTCGGGGTGCCGTAGTGCATAGTCTTTGATCATGGGTGCTAGTTTGACTACGACACCATCAAGGATTACTTGGAAAAGATGGGCACCAAATATGCAAGTGCCTCAGTCTGCCACCCACAAAGCAACGGCCAAGCAGAAGCAGCAAACAAGTTGATCCTTACAGCCTTGCAAAGGAAGTTAGAAGAACATAAAGGCCTCTGGGCTGACCTAGTCCCAGATGTATTATGGGCGAACAGAATAACAGAGAAGGAGTCTACTGGAAAAAGTCCTTTCACCCTGGCTTATGGGGCAGATGTAGTAGTTCCAGTAGAGGTGCAAATCCCTAGCCTGAGAATCCGACACTATGAGCAGCAGGGGAATGAGAAGCGCCTGCTGGAGGAGCTGGATTTCCTGCCAGAGATATGGCTGAAGGCAGCTCTTAAGCTAGCAGCCCAAAAAAGCAGAATCTCAAAGGCCTTCAACAAGAGAGTCAAGCACCGAAAGCTGCTTCCTGGAGACCTAGTTCTCAGAAGGACAGCTGCAGTAGGGAGAGGAAACCAGCATGGAAAGCTGTCAGCGAACTGGGAAGGCCCTTTCATCATCCATGAGCAAGTAGGGTCAGGCGCTTTCCTCCTCGCAAATCAAGAAGGTCAGGTCTTAAGGAATAGTTTCAACGCAGATGTGCTAAAGCAATATTTTGTTTAAAAGACAAATGGCTAAGTAGAAATCAAAAAACTTTGTTTAAGTTATGCAAAAACATTGTTTAAAGTTATGTTATGTTAATCAAGGCAACTTAAGCCATTTGAATTTAATGAAATACGAGCCTCTACGTGAGGAGTATGCCGTATGATCTTGTTCAAGCATGTTTATCTGTTGAATTATGCTTTACATTGCACACTAACATGTAGAAAATGCCATAAAAATATAAAAGGCTAAAAACATCACAATAAGATGCAGTAAGACATCATTAGGCAAAGGAGAGCGCGCTTCCCTAAGTTTAACTTGCCTGCTCAAAGTAAAACAGGGCACCACCTAGGGGACGCCTGAGGGGGAAGCCTGGAACGTTCAACTTGAGCAGGGAAAGTGAACGAAAAGCAAAGGGGCAGGCTGAGCGAGCATCACCAAGGTTCTCTTGGTCCCACCCAGCTCACCTCTTTTGTGGGGGAGAAAGGAGATAGACCAACAATAAGCTCTTACAAAGATAAGTAAGATGCATAAAAATAATAAGTCGCAACAAAAACAAGCTGAACGACATAAAAAAGTCGCAGCAAAATAAGCTGAACAACATAAAAAGGTCGCAGCAAAACAAGCTGAACGACATAAACAAGTCGCAGCAAAACAAGCTGAACGACATAAAAACAAGCAGCCAAAAAGCTGAACGACATAAAAAAGTCACAGCAAAAACAAGCTGGATGACATGAATAAGTCATAGCAATACAGGCTGAGCGGCATACAAACAAAATACAGTCAAGCAAGCTAAAAGATGTGCAAGCAAGTCTCTACGAAAACTAAGTAGAAGACACATCGTATAAGCCTTTATCATAAATAAGAGGAAAGGCATAAAATTCGACAGGTTCCCACCGTGCACAATATAAGGCCAAAGGATAAGAAAGCCCTATACAGCCAAGTCAGGAAACAAAGTCAAAGAAACATTAAGAGTAAGAGCAACAAGAAAGCCCAACCTACGAGGCCTCACATGGTGCAACAAAAGGGCTGCTGAGCTAAGGTTTAGGTGCAACTACACCATGGCCCAACAGCATGTCTGAACAAGCATACAAGCAGCGAGATAAGCAATAAGAAAAATAACAGAGAAGTTATCAAACGCATATACTAACAAGTTGAACCTCTGTCCACCAAGGCAGAGTAAACATTCATTAGGGAAAATACAACATTCACCAAGACAGCCGCCAAAACCTTTATTGCTCATCAGCTAAAGTCTCCACCCCAATGGCGGCAGCAATGTCAGTGCATAAAGGCACCTCCAAATTCAGCACGGCATGATTGGGGACCTTGCAGTAAGTAATCTGAGGATGGTCAGCAGGTAAGTCAAAAAGGCTAACTTCCCTAGCAGCCTCAACCTTAGCCCAAAAGGCGTTGAAACGAGCCTGCTGCTCCTCACCCCCAACCATAGAGCCCACTTACACAGCGGGCTACAGCCTCCCAACCTCCATCATGGCGATCAGCGAGTAGCTTGGTAAAAGCAGGAGAAAGCACAAAAGACTTAAGTGCCTCCTTTCTAGCATCTTCAAGCTCATTCTCTTTTCCAACCCGCAGATCAGCCATCTCAGCCCAAGGTGCCACCGTTCTGTGGGTTGTCCATAAACAAGGACTCATAGCCCTAACATTCATTAAAGGGCGGAACGGAGCGTTTACGGCTCCTGTAAGACACAACAGAGGGCAAAGGAAAGCATCAATGGGAACCTCCCCAAACTCTATAGGTCCAGTAGGACGAAAAGTGCCCCCTGCAGAGATTGAGGTCGTAGAAAGTGGGTTCTCAAATGCATCACCTAAGAACTGGTGAACACATCGATTAAGCTCACTAGAGTTATGGGTGCCAGTCTCCTTAGTAGTGTTCTCACTAAGAAGCCCAGTGTTGGCAGAGTGAGAAGCAAAGGGATCAAGAGCAGAGGAAGTACGGGCCTTTTTAGCAATGGGCTGGTCAGCAGCGGTTGAGAGGGAGACCACAAGATCATCCTCTAGATTAAAAACTGGATGATCCTGCTTGTGTGAACCCCCAGGCTGAGAGTGCCCTCCCCTACTAGCGCTTCGCAGGCAGCCTCGCAACCCAGAAGGGCGAGTTGGAATCCTTGGTAGCTCCATAATAGTCTCATCTGGGAGCTGAAAATCAAAAGCCTCAGTAGAAGGACCTGTAGCATCCTTAGTAATAACAGTGGTATCAATACTGGGAGAAAAGAGCAGAACATGCTCATCAGAAGTTGTGGGTTTCTCACCCACCACAACAGTAGTCTGAGCCCCCTCAGCGGGAAACTTAAGAACGCTGTCAACAAAGTCGTCAGCATTATTTTTGGAACCATTGAAAGCTTGATTAAGTGGTTCATTTACAACAGAAGTCTGAGGTGCCACCCGGTCGAAAGCCACAGCAGAACGCTTCTCAAGAGAAGCACCCTGCGCCACTAACGCCTCAGACTAGACCCTGCAAGATCAGCAACGGTCACAGTGCCTAAGACAGCCCTCAGTTTAGCTGGGGCTACACGAACTTCACCCTTCAAAGAGCCAGCATGAACCTCTAGAGTCTCAAAAAGCTTAGGAGGATTATCAGAGGTAGCAGTAAGGGGGTCCTTCTAGTTGTCCTTCAACCCAAGAATGCCCCTATCTAACTTGTCATAACCTGAAAGTCAGGCAGCAAAAAAGACCCAAAATAAAGGGCATAAGAGCATAGTAGAGAAAAAAAAACTCTTACAAACAAAAGGCAGAACAAAAAACAGAGCTTACCAGGCTCATGGGTAGAACACAAGCGCATAGTAGAAAGCTGCGCGTTGCCCACAATGTACAAGGAGTTAGGCAGCTAAAACTTAGAAAACTTGGTATCACCTATGCCCGCTCCTTGCAGCATGTCAAAAGCATCTGTCTCGCGAGCAGCCTCAGTGGGGGAAACGGTAACTCCAGCCATGTTAGTACGAATCTCCCTGAAATTGCGTGGCACAACAAAAGAGGAAGGCACTACAACCCAGAAAAACTTGCCTGTCCAGTCCCTAAAATGGCCAAGTTTAGGGTAAGATAAAACTCAACCCTCTTTGGGGGCCACGTAATACCACCCAGACTCAGAACCAGGAGATGACCTTTTCAGGCTCATTAGAGACTTGAACAGCTGCAGTGATTCTGGATACCTCTGAAAGCGCAGAAACCACAACAGGCATATCAAAGTGTGTAGAGAAGCAAGGTGCAGTAAAGCAATGCAAAGGTTAAAGGCTCGAAAGATCTTATCCAAAGTAGGGTCCAGACCAGGCCTAAGTCCAATTGAGAAGCAAAGATTGCAATATGACCAGCAGGAGGGGTAGATTACTTGGAGCCCTGAGCTGGCAGAACTAGTTTGTAGCCCTGACCAAAACCATAGAACTTCTGCCCCTCAGCAGCGAGGTCCAACTTCCTTGCATCCTTATGCCAGTTGGAATCCAACACGCAATTCTTGGGGCCATGACACCTTTCATCCAAAAAGAAGTCAGTTTTGCCCTCCTTAAAGGGCTCCTTCACATAGATGGGCTGGCAGTCGTAAAAAGCGCTCTCACCAGGAGAATCAGCCACTCCGCTTATATTTGCAGCCGGAGAAGGAGATGGCAAAAAAGTTGCAGCGTTACCACCCCGCACTACATAATGGTCAAATCAATTCACATCAGCCATGTCATCAAGCCAAGTAAAACTGTTTAAAGGCTGAACATGGGGAATGGGACTAACAAGATAAACATCAGGGGGATTAACCTTGACCATGTCAACTAAAATCTCATGGCGTAGCGCTCGCCTCCTTAAACGAGCAAGGTGGGGTACAGGTTCCCCGTCCTGAATAAGCTCCCGCTCACAATAAGGGTCAAAAAAATCAGGATGTGGTCCAGGCCGAAAAGGACGGAAAGCGTTGCTTTCAGCAGGGCGACTACTACCCGGCTCAAGTACAGCAGGAGAAGCCACAGCAGTACCAGCCCTGCCCACAGCAGGCGGACAATCGAGAGGCATAACTGTTTGCAAAAGAAAGGGGAGAGAAGCAGGGGAAGCAAAAGAAGTGCGCGCAGAGCGCTCACTTGAGTGAGACGACTCTGAAGGAGAGCCAGACTCAGTAGCCACAAGAGGCTCACTCGTGTTTTGACTGTCAGAAGCGTCAGACATCCTAAAGAAGATCTATAAAAGACAAAAAATCCCCTAAAGAAGACGAAGAAAAATGGGGTGCCAAAAACCAAAGATAAGTCTAATCCCAAAAGGGCGAGTGCGAAAAAGCAACGCAAGAATCGGAAGAAATAATTGAGAATATAAATACAACAACAGAGGGAAACGAATTAATCAAAATTGACCAAAAGATGCAATTTTGCAGAAAAAATACAAAAAGAAATAAAATTGGGCATAACATACAAGAAAAGGTACAAAGTAAGTACCTTTATGACAAGAGGTTGTAGAGGCAACGAAGCACAACAATAATGGCGACCCAAGAAACCAAACGGGGAACAGGGTTTCAAACTGCAACCATAAAGCAAGAAAATTCAATAAAACTGAAGAATAAAAGAAAATGAGCAAACAAACAAAACAATGAAGCAAGAATGAAGACGAGAGAGACGAGAACTTACAACGGTAATGGAGGAATGACGCGCGTATGTGAAGAAGATGAAGAGCGAGAAATTTGAAAAGAGAAAGGGGAAGATGAAAAAAATGAAAAGGGTAAAAAGAAAATAAAGGGGGACAGTGAATTAAATAGAAGTAAATAGGCGGTTGAGTGAGCAATAAAGCCGAACCGCCATGTCACCTCAGTTAAATAAACTAACCACTTAGATGGCCGACACGTGTCCCACTTATGCAAAACATCGTTCCTACAAAAAAAAAAAAAAAAAAAAAAAAAAAAAAAAAAAAAAAAAACCTACTTCAGCGGGAGTAATCGAAATTCCTCCCTGTAAGCTCGTCATTTCTCATACTTCAATGAGAGTAATCGAAATTCCTCCCTACAAGCTCGTCATTTCTCAGACTTCAGCGGGAGTAATTGAAATTCCTTCCTGTAAGCTCGTCATTTCTTAAATTCTAGACAGAACAATTCAAGTCTAATAAAAAGTTGTTCCTCTAGCATCAGCAGAAATAAATGAAACGTCCCAACGCAACGCATCTCCACCGACCTGCAGCATGACCACTCAAGTCTCAGAATTACATCATCAATCCAGAGACTTAGGGGCTAGTAGTATAAGAGGTAGTTTAGCCAGACGAACCGTTGAGCAACGGCCGATAAGACCATACGCTCATAATAGCTAGCATGAGTAACCTCATACCACCTCTTGAGGGGCTAGTTGTAGGGTATAGCTCCTGCTGAGCTATTTTCTCCAGCTGAAACCATTAAAAAAGGGATTCTCCGCGCAAGCAAGAGCCGGCATGAGTGACCTCATACCACCTCTTGGGGGGCTAATTTTATAGGATAGCCCCTGCTGACTTATCACCAGGCTCCCAGACTGGCCCCCGGGGTACGCACTCGATCACTGCTGGAAGGATAGCCGAAGGGGCTCCTCAGCCCGATAGAGCCAGCCTAGCAGGCTGATCAAGTATGACTCTCCATAAAGGAGATCGTACGCCTATAAATAGAGGGCAAAGTACAACGGAAAAGAGGTTAGACACACAAGTTATTACACTCTCTCTATCTCTCTATGTACACTTTCTCTCTCTAAACACATTCTAACTCAAGCATCGGAGGGGGGTTCCTCGAGCCACTCCCGAGGGCAGTTCACATGTGCTGCCTTGTGCAGGTCATTGATGGGACCCAGCTCGTGCCAGCAGAACCCTTGGATCCACACCTGGAACAATAGGCCTCGGCTTCCCGTAGAACGCCTGCGTATGTCCAGACCTTTTTCCTGACCAGATCAAACTTGAAACCATTATGCCTTAATCCCCGGAGAAATTCCGAATAGGCCATTTCATCCGGTAGATTATGAATTTGGGCTTTCTCTTTATTGAACCTCTGAACATACGAACGCAATCCTTCATTCTTTCCTTGGACGGTTTTTGCCAAGTTCAAGCTGGTCTTCCTTGGGGAATGTTATATCAGAAGTTTCCAACAAACAATAAACTAAGAGTGGTAAAGTAGTTGATGCACCTGGCCGGCAGACTATTAAACAAGTCTTGTGCCACGCCCTTGAGGGTGGCCGGGAAGCACCTGCACCATGTGGCATTGTCCACACTTTGCAAATACATCAGATTTCTGTACGAAGTGACGTGTTCTTCTGGGTTGCCTGTGCCATCATAGGCACCCACAAGCACACTTTTAACCTTCGCTGGTTGAGGAGTTGAGAATCTCTTGAGAAAACGGAGGCGGCTTGTTCCCAAGATTCAACAAGCGCATTTGCCAGTCAATATGCTGAGGTGGTGCAGCCGGTCCGACCAGGTAAGCTGTCTGGTCGAACAGCTGGCCATATTGCCCGTACTTTCCGAAGACAAGGGGGTTAGGCGGCAGAATAGGATTGAAATTCTGAGGGGTCTGATACTAAAACGGTTGAACTGGAATAAGAGTTGGAATACGGAGAGCTTGACTCCTGCTGGTCCTGGCCGAGCTAGTATGCTTGGAAAAAGATTGGTTAGAGAATTCATCCGGCATCGTTGGAGTTGAGGTCGGGTCCGACTAGGCCGCCCACTCCCGCTGCTTGTGCCGGATATATTCCTTTGCATCCCTCCAGTGCCGCGATGGCTCAGGATCTTCCTTTTAAGGTTGTCTGGTCTGCCCCCTAGCCGACTGTGTTTTCTTAAGGAGCCTAGACAGGTTCGTCCGTGGAACCCTAGGAGATCTTCCATGCGGTCGTCGGAATGGGGTGTTCCCAGCATCCATAGCATTGGTTGCCTTGCTCTGATTTTTCCTTGGGGCGCCTTCTTCCTCTCGTCTGGAAGGCTGTCTAGAGGTAGATGGCCTCTTACTCTCAAACTCCTTTCGAAGTTTGTTCAGAGCGGCCTTTAGGGAAGCAGCAGTAACTGGAGGATCCTCAGCCTCATGGAATGAGGCAGTCAAAGGATCACTAGAATGAATCGTTGTGACTATATCTTCTACATGGCTGTCCTGACCAAGGCCAGGGCCGGCATTAGGTGTTTGACCATCTATTACCACTACGGACGAGTATCCCCACAGACGGCGCCAAAAGTTTAGGGGTATTTTTAAAATCCCTCGGGATACTGGTCGCGCTCTGCCGGCAAGTAGACATGGACACCTGCAAAACAACAGAACTCCAGTTAATCGGAGATCCGCCTCCAACGATCTAGTGAGTAATCGGAAAACGGAATAATCTAGAGAGAAAGTAGAGAGAAGTTGGAGCTTTTAGTGCTCTATTAAATGTTATGTCACAATCCACCCCTCCCATCATAAATGATTGTGTATTTATAGGGGTAGGAAATTGTGCCCCTTTAGGGTTGATACCCTAGATTTCTGTGTCCTGATTGGCTGTGCAATCAACTGACGACACATGTCAGATGGGGGGCGCTATTTTGCGGCATTCTTGGGATATAGGTCTCCTGATGTAAGGAGGCCCTTTTACTCTTTTTCAGGTGCTCTCTTGAATCTGACACGCGTCACCTTCCTATAGGGACACATGTCACCCTTTGATTGGGCCACGTGTCATTATGGGATTGGACCACGTGTTGGGGTGTATTTTTACCCTAAACACGCAGTATTTCCACTCTCTTTCACAATTACTATCTTCTAATTATCATACTTTTAGCGGTTCATATTTATCTATCACTTCAATTTAAGGTTTTCAATCCTTTTTTCACTAAATAAATATATTAAAAATTGTTTTATTTAATTGATTCATCATGCTCTTCGATTTTTTATTATAGGTTTATCACATCAATAAAAGAGAAAAATACAATATACTCCCTCCGTTTCATAATAATCGCTACACTTTTTTTTTACATCCATTTCATAATAATTACAACACTTCCTTAGGTAAGGACCTACTACTATTTAATTATTTCTCTCTCCTATCAACACACTTAAGATATTTTTTTCTTATTTTTGTCTCCTACAAACAATTAATATATCCCTAATAACTATATTTTATATGACAAACTTTCAAATAAATCAGATGTACAATAAAATATTGTACATCCGTTATACCCTAAAATGAGCAAAAGTTACCCTAATATGAATAAAAGTTACCCTTACATAAATAAATGTTACAAAGTATTTATTCTTTATTGATAAAATATACCCAAAAAATTGTAAAAGTGACCCAAAATTTGATAAAAGTGACCCCCAATATACAGTAAATTACAGTATACCGGATGTATACAAAAGTTGCTCATTTTATATTATGAAATTCCTCATTTGGTCTCACCTGTAAATTTTGTAAAACTTTGGGTAACACCTAATATTGCGATTATTATGAAGTGGAGGGAGTATAATTTTTTGCTACTCCGATTTGTATAATATTTTTACATTATAAGCAACATTTTGTTACAAGTTTGATTTTTTTTTTTTTATTCATAAATTATCATTAAGTTGATCACTGATGTAATAAGATTTTTTCATTTCGTCAATATATTACAATGCATGAAATTATTCAAAATGTTATCTAAAATTATGTAATAGCAATTATAAAATTATCTATGACATAATATTTAAATTAAAGAAAATCACGTGAGAAATATTAACAATTTAGCATCTATAGAATAAAACAAAATATATGACCAAATAAATTAGGGTTATTATTATTTTTATCTTTATTTACTATTCTTGTAACCATAATCATAATAACATTAAAATTTAAGTAATCGTTAAAGCTTTTATGCGATGTGAAAAACCATATAATTGAATTGTTCATATCTTTGTAGAAATTTTTTTATTTTTATTTTTCATTCAATCATTTGTTTTTTTTTTTTTCCTTTTTAGCAATTAGTCATTTATATTAGAAAATCCAAAGGGATATACTACTATTAGTTAGGGTAATCTCTAATCACAAAAGGGATAAATATTTTACATTGTTGATTTATTAATGTTGTCTTACATGTAATCTAAATTTCCCGAACGCATGACCTTTATAATAGGCTAGTAGTCATTTAACATATGTGGCTAACATGACAAATATATCCTCTCATTTGTCAAAAAACAAACATATATCCTCTCAAATTCTTTTAATTTTCATTTATTCTTCTTGGAAAACTGGTCAACAATAATACGACATTTGCTTATTCTTTCAAAAATAAAATAAATTTTTGATATTCAAAATACAACGTGACCGTGCGCGTGTCGCATTGTGATTGGTAGATTTTTATATGACTTTTAAAATTTTCTAAAATAAACAACCACCTCTCCCATCAACCCCTAGCCTTTCATCACCTGCTTGAAAACCCTACCCTCCACCAACCCCAAAACTCTCACACCTAGACCCCAACTAGCATGGACACCCACCCCACCCCCTCCACCAGTGTTGAACGCCCCCTTGATACTCCACCATCCAAAAACTTCTGCACCAACCGACGAGAGAATGGGAGAGATAAAGAGGTCGTGTGGAGATAAGGGGTGGGGAAAGTAGGGTCATGGTGGGGATAAGGGGTGAGGGAAGCAGGGTCAGAGTAGTGATAGGGGAGATTAGGATCATTGGTCGGGGTGATCTAAAAAAACCGCTGAAGTTAAATTATTTGTGTACTTATTGATCAAAACTTATTTTTATTTATTCACTTTTACATTTTCTCTTTAAAGTTACTGATATTTACTAAACTGAAATTATTTTTTACTAAGCTATGTATTTACTAAATCGAAATTATAATTTTTAAGGTGAAAAGAAAAGGGCCTCATCACTATGATGAAGTATATACTCTGTAATTCTATATATGTTAGTATGAACCAAGTCCACTTACCAATTCTAATCTAAATGATTAATCACTAAATAAGTGTTAATCTAGTGGTTGGTAAAGAAAAAAGACATTTGACCTTGATATAGTGATATTGGGGAATCAATTATCACTATAGGGGGGTTAGAGCCTATTCCGATTTACTGAAAACAACTAAACTGAACTGAATAAATTAGAACTGGACTGAATTGAACTAAACTGAATAGAGCTAAATTAAATTGTTTATGAGAGAAGAAATTAGGAAATGAACTGAACTGAATTAATTGAAACTGAACTGAAGTTAAGCTGAACAGAACAGGCCCTTAGAGGGCGGAAATTCCTTTAACTTCCCCTTACTCAAGTGATAACTTGCTAATTCGGACCACATTAACTTGTTAGTGGTTTCGGACCATTGGAACAAATTATTCTTAAATTTATTAAAAAAAAAAAAGAATGATTAATGATACAACTACGTACATCCCAAACCAAATTTATTTTTAATTATATTTTTGAACCATATGACAGATTGACATGTTGCCCCCTTGACTTGTACGTTGGCTTGTACTCTTCAAGAAAAAGTCGTTTTAGTATAAATAGGCAATTTCGTGAAAGAGAAGATGACCCAAAGGCATAAATGATGCCGTTATTAGTCAATGAGAGACAATTAAATTTAATTATAATTGTCCTTAATAAGTTAATATTTGTACCATAGGTGACAATGATAGAGCCAGAGTGTCCATAGATGGACGCATTGATCAATCTTTATTTTTGCAAAGTCATATGTAGAAACTTCGAATTTTTGTTTAACATTGTCTTTTTGCCACGATTATGCATGTTATTTTTAATCTTCATTGTCATGTGATCCTATCATTTGTTAGTGCATCACCGATTTTTATAAGCTAAATCTTTCATTAATTTCATTGCCATTTTCTATATATTATACTTCTCATATAGTTTTTTTTTTTTTTTTTTTTGAACAGACTTCTCATTTATATAGTATTTGTTCAATGATAAGACGAATATATTAAAGTCTCATGTATAAGCAAATGTCTTCATTCTAATGTCATTTCTATTATATGATAAGACACATACTAAATAATACCATTATATATTCCTATCTATCAATATCAAACAAAATTATAAAACCTAAATACTCTACTCTCATAGCACCACGTGAACAACGACTTCATACAACTCAAAAGGCAATCAAGTTTATTTCTCATTACATTTTAATGACACACCAATTTCCACCCTTCATTCCATAATAACTGACACTTGTTACTATTAATTCATTTAGTTTTGTATTAGTCATAATTACAAAACTTGATGTTCCTGTAATATACATCAGGAGCGGATCTTCTAATAAGGAGCGGATCTTCTTGCATATGAATAGATGAGGAGAATTAGCATTAGATGCTATAACAAAGCGTATGCTGGTTAAGAGAGTAGTGAGCCATGCTAGTTACATAGTAATGTAGTGTACAGTGTACTGGTGTGAGGGTGTGACACTAAAATGCTGATTTTGCGTTTATGAAGGATAAAAGCCGTGAAAATAGAATTTGGATAGTATTAAGACACTACACACTAGATTAGTGTACAACTGACAATCTTAACCCAAACCTGATGACTCGACCTGAGTAACCCGACCTATGACTCGAAAGTGCCCAAAAAATCGACCCAAAACCCGAAATCGACCCGATGTATACCCGACTCGAAGTCGGAGTTGACCCGTTCTTGACTCGACACCCGAACTGACCTGACTTGATTGTGTTGGACTCTAAAGTTGACCCGAAATGACCCGACCTAAAATTGACTTGACCTATTGTTGACTCAAAGTGTTTGACTCGAATATACTCGATAGCATAAATGCCCTGAATTAAATTACCTTATAACTGGAGTAAAAATGTCTGATGCCAAAAATGACTTAATTGTTCATCTCCAATCGTATTCAAGCTCATGAACAAAATACAAAATTATCAATTTGAGCTTGATTCACAAATTGAACAACCCGAACATGATTCGACCGATTTTGACTCGACCCGAATATGTCCGAACATACTTGACCCGAAAAGGTTATGACCCGATTTGAAATTGACCCTAACCCGATACCTGATCCGAGTCATACCCGAAACTCGAAATGACTCGACCCGACCCATACCTGACCCGAATGTTAGCTGACTCAAAATAACCTGACCCAAAAGTGACCCGGGTCGAATGACCCGTTTCCAAGGTCTAGATTAGTGTAAGGCAATGAAATTTGTGCATAACAGTGCAACTATTTGCAAGACAGCTGCATAACTAGCGTGATATCATGGAATTAGCTTAGCAGGCTAATCCTGAAATGTTGTACGCATTGGTTTTAGCTTTTTAATTATTTTGGGACTAAGGCTTTGTTATTGTTATAGACTTTATGGTAACTTAGGATTCAGATTATCAATAATTAGTCCACGCTAGGATCTAATAGTGTTTCAGATTGGGTCGGTTTATGAGCTCGAAGGGTTTTGGCTGATAAAAATATATACGCTTTTGGGTTAGAATGAAAAGCTTAGATCAAATTTTTAATTAAAAGGTAAACGGGCTAGGATAATTAGGAAGTTTAAGCAATTCTTGGATCCATTATGCAACCCAAACTAATTTAGGCAATGAAGTGCATTTCACCATTAGACAATATTTGGAGAGACACAAGTTAATGTCTACAGAAGCCCTTATTGAACTGAGGCTTTCGAGTAATGGCAAAGGTTAGAGTAGTCGAGTCCGAAAGAAGAATAATTTGAAACATTCTACGATTCCAAACTAACCTTTGTGAAAACTGGTACCTACAAAATGTACTTATGTCTGCAGTCTGTGCCACTGTTGTTGAAATTGAAATTGTACCTCCAAAAGTTAGTCTTGCACGGGAAAAAAAATGATGCTACAATAGAAGGGATATAATTAGTGCTGTCAAATTTCAAACCGAAACCGTTTAACTGTCCGAAACAAACCGATCCAAATGAGAACCGAACCGATTAAAAACCGTTTTTTTGAAACCGAAAACCGACCTGAAGTGAAAGAACCCGAAACCGAACCGATTTGAATAACGTTACACCGTATAAGAATCGAACCCGTTAATGAACCGTACCAGTTCTAAACCGAACTGAAATCAAACCGAACCGAAAAAGAACCGAACTATTTCTAACCCGAAACTGCTTTCAACCCGAAACCGTTTGAACCGGGATAAAAACCGTTTACACCGAACCGTTAACAACCCGCGACCCGTTTGCACCGAACTGTATATAAACCGAACCGTTTATTAACCGAACCGCTTGCAAACCGAATCATTTTACGAACCGGACAGCTTATAAACGAATCGGCTACAAACTAGTAAGATTGGTATGGCTAAACTTGAAACTGAACATGATATGTATTTATAAAATCAATGAGAATTTGTATATAATTTGATGCCTATTTATGAAATGATGAAGTCTCGACTAAATATAAAACTTGTTAACCAACAAAAGGTTAGCAAGTACTGTCGAATTTCAATCCAAAACCATTTAACTGCCTGAATCCAAACAACTCGATAAACAATCGATTTTTTGAAACCGAAAACCGTCTCGAACCGTAATTTAGTAAACTCAAAATGGAACCGATCCGAATAACGTTAAACCGTAGAAGAACCGAACCAGTTATAAATTGAATCGTAAAAGAACCAAACTAGTTATAAATTGAACCAAAAAAGAACCGAACTAGTTATAAACTGAACCGAAAAAAAACCGAACTGTTTCTAACCCGAAACCGTTTCCAACCCGAAACTATTTGAACCGGGATAAAAACCGTTTACACCAAACCGTTAACAAACCGCGACCCGTCCGCACCGAACCGTTTACTACCCGGACTGTTTACAACCCAAACCGAATTAAAACCGCTCAAGAATAAACCAAAACCGAATCGAACCGATAACTATTTAAACCGAATTGAAACCGACCCGCGAGACACTTAAACCGATTTCAAACTGACCCGATTTAATACCGAACCGATTTCAAACCGAACCGAACCCGAACTGTCAAACCGTTTTGACAATACTAGATATAATTGAATAGAGTTGAATCGATTTGAAGAGACCAAATTCAATATAGGGATCTGTGTTAACACTCAAAGACTATTTGTTTGAATTAAATTAAATCGAAGAGATTAAATTCTAAGCCTAGCTAGATCAACTTTGGTTCTTAGAGACGTTTGATTTTAATTAAATTGATAAAGAGACTAAGCTCTAAGCAAGGATCAACTTTGATGCTTAATTAAAGACTATTGAAGAGTGTATAGTAATTAAGTCCTATTAGAGTGTTAGCCTTATTCTCTTAAGAAAGATACATGCTAGGTTAAATTAAATTGAAAAGGATGAATTTGTTTAGAGGGTTGGCTTTTTTCTTACGAAAGACCCTAAGTTTAATTGAAAGGTGCTATTTTAAGAGGGTCAATTTCTCTACAGGAAGGCATTAGATTGAATAAAATTAATTAGAATTGAATTGAAAGATATATTAATATAAATTGAAAGACCCTAAGTTTAATTGAAAGGTGCTAAAAGTCAAAAAGGTTGACTTAATAGAGTTGGCTTGACATAACATAGAGTTGAAGACTATGGTGTAGATTTGGCTTGACTTGATATTGACATGGTTTATAAATGAGACAAGTTGACTCTCGGTGATTTTAAAAATAATTTTGAAATAGACGAGATCCACAAGAAGTGTTCATGGATTTTTATATGATTTGAATTGAGGTGTCTCGATAACCTTGGAGCTTTGAAGTTTTATTCTTTGAAAAGTGTAAGCCCGTACCTTGGTGCAGTGACACGTAATCTAGCAAAGGTTTGCATGATGAATTGAACTTGAGTTGAACTTGAATGGAACTAGATATGCATGTGAATTAAGTTTTTTTGGAAGAGAGGTGGAGAGTCCATTAGGGTTGTCAAGTTAAGAATGACTTGGATCTAGCTAGTGGAAAATAAAAAGTTCGAACACAAAGCAAGGGTGAGATAACGAGGACTACTAATGTGGTTGTGTATTCACCTGATTGTGTCTCCCCAAAAACCAAGCCCAGTGATCAGTACCTTTCACGTCATTGATTATCGAGTAAGGTGAAATGTTGAAAAGTCTCGTGAATTTCCCTTTTCTAAAAATGTTTTAAATCATTCATTTCGTGTCCTACTTATGAAAAACGTCCAATCCAGTTTAGTATGGTCCATAATCTGGGTCTAATAGTTGTGTAGTTGGATGGGGCTGGAAAGAACTTTCCAACGATATATTATAAGCCCAATTATGAGTTATAATGAAGAAGTTATGGCCAAAGTACTAAACTGGGCCTAAATCGAGCTTTATACGCGGACCCAATGATCATGTGGAGGGTCCATTAATTTTAATTATATTTCTAAAGTCATTAGAATTTATCTTAATTTTCTAGAATTAACTAGAAAGTTATTTTAATTTCTAAAGGTATTAGGATTAATTATTATTTATTTTGAAAAGATAATGATCAAGATAGAATTCTACATCGGATAAAACAAGTGTTTTTTAAAGGATTTAAATCTGGTTTAATAATGATAAGTACGGATTTCGACTAACTCAATTTAATTGGAAGTCGGATTCCGTACGAAATCTTATCGTACAGAATCTATCATGCCACATAGATTCATCATTATTTATTTTGAAAAGATAATTATCAAGATAGAATTCTACATCGGATAAAACGAGTGTTTTTAAAGGATTTAAATCTGGTTTAATAAAGATAAGTACGGACTTCGGCTATCCCAATTTGATTGGAAGTCGGATTCCGTACGAAATCTTATCGTACGGAATTTATCGCGCTGCGATAGATTCATCAGATTCATCGCGTCGCAATAAAACTTGTTTTATTTCGAGTCGAATTCTGGCTAGTTTTCTGATTTTTTTTCGGTCATTTTCTCTATAAATAGGGGCGATTTTCCCCGTTTGCAATCGCCAAGAACAACCAACAATCATCCACAATCATCATCAGTATTCTCTTTCTCTCTCTAAGATAAAGCTTATTCTTTCTCTCTCTCTTGATTTTCTAAACCTTTTCATAAACACATACACCATACGTCCTTCACAAGACTCGAATACACCTAACTAAGCTCGAAGTTGCCTATGACCTCGATGTGAAAGGTTGATAGTTCTGAGGGTTTGGTCCCAAATCTATATTTTAATTAATATTATTTTAATTGTTTGATTTAATATTCTATTGAAGTTACTAACGTGTGTATTGTTTTAATAAAAAGAGGTACGAGGCTTCAAAGTAAGTAATTTGATTACTTAACTATTCTTTTGATATAGAAATCATGTTTAGATTATTTTATTAATTCCCAGTATCATGTTAGGATGTCTTTATTGAATTCTAGTATCATGATAGGATAAAGTTTTGATTTCTATTATTAGTGACGTGTTAGGATTTGTTATTAATCATGTTAGTATCATGCCTAGGATCTTGCTAATATTATTATGCTTTGATGAGATTATTATGATGATGATGATGATTTGTGGTATTAATATTATTATGTTGCTTAATATATTATTGTTATTGTTTGATCACGGCCTATCTTGCAGGTTTAAAGGGAATTTGTACTTGAAATCACGCTTAATAAGATAATTAATAATTTGAATTAGGCTAATATGATTTTAATTCAAGTGATCACCAATTATAGATTTATTTGTACATTAATAATCAACCAATATAGATTAAACAGGTTTAAGATTAATATAATGATTGTACGTTGATTGAAAGGCGCACATGAATATGAGAAGAACAAAGTAAAGGCCTATTTTGGGCGGGTTCAATCTCTTTTAGGTCGGATTCGTACCATCATCCCCGAATATCCAGTCATGGTTCAAGACCACTATGGAGTTGGCGATCTCTGTGATCATGAATGGGGTGTAACCTTCACCTCGTGGACAATTTACAAGTTTGTAAAACTTGTTGGCGACTCCTTTGCTCTAGTTTCCTTCCCTTTGGACGCCACTATGCTTAAATGCATGATCACAGTGGGGCTCAAAGTTGATGTTTGAAATATTCCCTACAAGTTGGATTTAGATGTAGGTTCGAATTCGAGTCTATATCGAGATCTAGACTATGTGTGCCTTGAAATTTAAAAAAATCTAATCGTTGTAGATTCAAAAGAGATGTTATGACTCGATCTTATTTGATAAATGCCATCGAACCTTGAGTTGAAGGGTCAAAAGGAAATAATAAAGGAAAAGTGGAAGAATATGTATCTCTTTTCCTTACCATGTTTGTCAATGTTGTTTTTTTTTTAGTCAAGTTGAGTTGAATTGAGGTTTTAACAACTGATTATAGATTCATCATTAAATTAAAGCACTAGGCTAAAAAGAAACTACTACACTTTTTATAGATTTGAAAAATAATTAAGTACGTAGACTACGTACTACATGACTTTAAATTAGAGGTGATCGTTGGGTGGGCTGGGCCAAGAACAAAAAAATCAACCCACTTCTAGGGTCGGGCTAAGAATTGGGCTGGGTTTTTTGTGCCCAAACCCGTCCAAAATGGCCGGGACGTTTGGGCTTTTTGGATCGAGCCTAAAAAACAATTAAAATGCTAAAAACACATTCTCAAACTCGCCCCCCAAAAAATAAAAAATAAAAATTGGATCGGGCCGGGCTTACCCCGATTTCTTACTGAAAAATTTGCCCAAAATCGAGCTAGATTAGCGGGGCGGGCTAAGTTTGATCAGATCTATTTTAAATGAATTGAAAACCTAAACTATGGACATGGAAATTCAATAAATTTCAATCATCATGAAAGTGTGTAAATGTGTAATTGACGAAATTAACTCGATATATATTAACACATCAATTTTATTGTTTACTAGGGCAGCCAACGCGCACGTTGCGGGCGGGGTGGCCAGCCCTTTCGACTTAATTTTTCTTAGCTTGTGTTTGAACTTTCGACTTAATTTTTCTTAGCTTGTGTTTGAACTTCACATGGAGTTAATTACACATGATTTAACAATGCTCAAAAGTTAACCAATAAGTAGAAAATGAACTCAGACAAAATGCTTCTAAGAATTAGTTTTGCAGTTAAATTAGCTCTACGCAGCTCCACTTGTAGCTTCTTTGTCCACCCTTGATAATTCCCTTGAATCCTTTCTTGCTTTTCTTCCCCTTTTCACATAGTTAGTTTGGTTTCTTTTCTTCCTATACATCTATTTCGGCACAATAATAAATTAATTTCATTAGTCACAATGTCCTTTAAACACAATTATGGGTACGTCGTTAATTTTGATTTTTGACCTTCACAAAATAAAGAAAAAAAACACCCACATAAAGCAACAACCTTTAGATGTCCAGTGACTAATGTTGTAATGTAATTAAATCATAACCCCCATTAAATTTAAAATATTTTAAACTTTATTATTCCATTTTCCATTTAATTTCTAATTAATTGATGGGCTTTTCAAATTCATCCATCTAATGGAGTCGCTAAGCCAAGATAAAATTGCTAGGAAGATTGTGAAATAGAGCAAGAAAAGGCAAATAACCAAATTCATCATGCTACTTATTATCATGCACTATCTATTCAACTTTCAGGCAATTAATCTCATTTTCATGTACCCACATTCGATTAACACTCCACATCCTTGCTAAAACCCCTCATTTGCCTCCTCTTAAAATACTACAATACAATTGCAAATGAGCTTAACAGTACCACTTAAATTTGGTAAAAAGTATTATAATTTAGAATTAATAGCAAATGGAAACTTGTAGATGATAATCAACTTAATATTTCACATTAAAAGAATGTGAAAGCTCTTAAAATTATACTAATTCGTACTACAATATATAGCAGGGTGAAATGTTAAGAAGCATATTCGTACTAAAATAGAAAGTAAAAATGTTAATAAATAATCAGACAATCAGTACTTCAAGGAAGGTGAACAGAGAAAGGAGAAAGAAAGCTCAAAACTCATAAATGGTTAAGAAAATGTACGGACAATTTCCCAATGAGAAATTAGGAAAATTACAAAATGTCCGTGCACTATTCATAAGAGCAATCTCCTACTTTTTATAAGGTAGGAAAGAAGGGGTATAATGGTCCGTGCACTATTCATAAGAGCAATATCTTACTTTTTATAAGGTAGGAAGGAAGGGGTATAATGGTCGTGCACTATTCATAAGAGCAATCTCCTACTTTTTATAAGGTAGGAAAATGTCATGTTTAATGAGAGTTCTTTGAAACCCCAAATTCCACTCATATCCATTCATGCCAAAACATTTTGTATTGTCCTAAATCTTTTTGACTTATTACTACAAGCTAAGAGGTACACGCTACGTGTGTACAATATAAAATTTTTATACTATATGCGTGTGCCTCTTATCTTGTGCAGTATAAAGTGAGAGTAGAAAAATTATTTATATATTCCGTTCCATGAAGAACCATTTTCACCCATATTTTCCTTTATCATTTATGACAGGTTGAATATCATACGATATGATTATTCAGACATTTGAAACGGGGTTCAAATAATGGAATAGAGAAGATGAATTTGATATTCTGCAATATAGGAATGAGGTTTATCCTAAAAAATGATCCTAATCATAATCACAAAATCTAATATCATGCTATTAGAATCATGTTTGTTTTTTTTTTAATCATCAAACAAACCATAGAATATGTGAATCAATGACATATACTTCGTAAAATTTATTTTTTACATACACTAAAAGTTAAAAAAAAAAAAATTTACCTTTTTGAAGATAATGTCACTCGAAAAATAAACAAATGTTCATATGAATTTGTATTCTTTGTTGAATCTGATGTCAACCAATCAAACAATCAACAATTTCTGCAAATTCAGCTAATACCATCATAATCGAAATAATGGAAACAATCAAATTAACTCGAAATAGATGAATACTTGAAATAAGAGATGGTTTCTAAATAAAAGATAAACATGACAATCGACTTTAATGGTTTATTAATTAAACGAAATAATAAATTTTCGGGGTTAATCAAGTTTCTTGTGAAAGGTTAATAAGGCCAGTAATCCAATATAATTAAAGAGCTGTTATGGTCTTCGAGGATTGAAGCTAAGAGATTTGTTTAGAGGAAAAAAAAACCGTCAAATGCTTAATAGAGAAATGACATACAGTATAAATTTTTATTATTAGGATAAACATGCATATCTTAGCAGTTAGCAGTGGATATGCTTAAATGAAATTTTTTTTTTCTATTTATTTTTGGTGTTGCTATATGATAACCGTCAATTTGTTGATCCATTAAAGTTAACTGCATGTTTAACGAGGAAGTGCAGTTATGCGATTTTTTTTTATTATTTTTTTTTACAAAAGTAGTTATGCATTTTTTTTTTTTTTACAAAAGTAGTTATACATTTTTGACAAAGCAACTATTTTGGTAAAAAAAAAATAAAAAAATTTAATTTTTAATTTGAGGTAATTTTAAAGATTGAGAAGGGCATTTTGGGAAAAGCCAAATTTATCACCCAAAAAGTCTTTTCTCTTTATATAGTACTATAGATATATAATAATATTGACAAGGGAATTATTATATCTATAATAATAACATGTAAAAAATATCCTTACCTTGAAATTATAAAATTAAATTAGGAAACTTAAATGGTAAACAAATGGAGAATGAAAGTAAAATTAAACAAACAAATTAAGGGCCCATTCACATTTATTGAATTGAGCTGAATTGAATGCCTCAAAAAAAAAAAAAAAAAAAAAAATTGAGCTGAATTGAACTGAACTAAACTGATTGGAGCTGAACTGAACTGATTGGAGCTAAACTAAACTGAACTGAAAGTGAACTGAGTTGAAATGAATATTTTATGAAAGAAGGAAATTAGGAGCTCAACTGAACTGAACTGATTAGAGCTGAACTGAACTGAACTGAAATTAAATTAAAGTGAAGTGAACAGGCCCTAAATGGAAAGCAAAGTTTAAGTTATATATTTCTATCCCCTCCAAAAAAAAAGCTATATATTTCTAAAAAAATGGTTACGTTTGCCATTTTATACGTTTTTCTTTATTAGTTACATTTCAACACTTTTAATATTCACAATTTTTTTACACATTTCCCACACATATATATTTACATACTTTTTACAATTTTTTTTACACACATTATCTCATTTACCCCCTATTTAAAAAATAAAAACAATAGCAACTTGAGTAATAATAGATCAGGAAAAAATAAAAAACACAATCAAATTTATTCCCAAAGATACAAAATTCATTATATTAGTAGAAAATCTAGAAATCTAAAAAGACATCCCAATTATATCAAACACGATTCATTTGTCCTTGGACATATATTTTATATCAAAAAAGATTATTATGAATATGATTATTGTAGGAAACTTCATTTCATTTTATTATTAATCATGTCATTATCTGCCGTAATAATATTATATTATTTCCTTAATCTCTTCCCTACTTCCAAGCTGTCCCCACTTCCCAAACTTCTCTCACCGTCAAGACCACGACTTCTATTTCTAATTGATTAATTACAAAATTTTATATTAATTAAATAAAATTTTTTTTTGACGGATAATTAATTAAATAATTAATCCTTCTTTCATCACATTATATTCATCACTTCGTTAATGCTTTGGATGCATTGCCTCCCCTTTTCTCTCTCCTCAATACTTTTGGACTCTTGTCCATTTTATCATTACTTCTTTTAACACCCATTTTGTCTGCTTTAATTTTTGCTTCGTTGGAGCATTTAATCACTCACAAAAAGCTTCAATTTTTACTTTTTAAACACCCATTTTTAGTATTTATGTACCCATTTTAAAAAATTTATACCCATTTAAAAATTTTAATTTTTTTTTTTTAAACTGAAAATTAGTCATGGATTCAAATATTTGAATTTTTCTATGATATTTTAGTGATACCCAATATTGGTATAGTTATACCCTTTACAAAAATTTGCAAGTTTTTGTTTTTTTAAACTCATAATTTTGCACAAAAATTAAGGAAGAGCCATGAATCAGCTTGATTTCTTCAAGAAATTTAATAGATTAAATCCACTAGAACTTTCATTAACAATTCTGGGGTTTTTGGTGTTAACTTTGTGTTTATTTTGTTCAATGTTTTACTTTGATAATAGTATTGGAAATGGTGGAAATGGGCTTAGATCACGTGCTGCAGTCACGTGGTGGTATGGGTATAATCTCAGTAGTAATGGGGATTTTGGATTTGTTGAGAAAAGTAGTGAAAAAGATTGTGATTATTTTGATGGAAAATGGGTTTGGGATGAGAGTTATCCTCTTTATAATTCCACAGATTGTTTGTTTGTTGATGGAGGTTTTAAGTGTTCTGAAAATGGCAGACCTGATAATTTCTATACTAAATGGAGATGGCAACCCAACAAATGCAATATGCCCAGGTAAATTTTTTTGTTATGATTTGACATATTATAATTATATTACGCAATTGGATGTCAGTTAGTTTAGTTGGTAAAGTCTCAGGGTGTATTCAAGACCTGTGATCGAATCCCGTTTAAATTACTGGTTTTGTGGCTCTCTTTGTAGGTACATAGCCATACATGAGTGTTCTGTGTTTATCATATTACTGAGTACTGTTGTTCATAGCTGGCATTATTGTTACTTATTGGTAAAATTCCATATTTGCTAAAAATGGCAATGGTTATGTTATTATAGTTCATTTTTCCATAAATTCCATTTTTTTTCTTTTTAAATATATGAATTTGTTCTTAGTGATCATATTGTATAATGGGGTTTATGGCTTTGATGGCTGTTATGTTGGCATGATTATAGTTTGATGTTGAAGACTTGAATATACTACTTAGTACAGAAGGTCAACTCTTTGCAGGATGTACAGAATAATAGAATATGCTTCAAATCTGTCGGTTGTGTCCTATGTGCTTCCCTTTGAGATTAAAATAATAATGGAGAGTAATTAGGGTGCTTTTCTTCCGTATTTGTAGGTGTTATTGGATACTTCGTATTTGTTTATATAGGTAACATAAATGATCAAGAAGTATATTATAAGGACTGAGGTTTCTAGCTATCTGCTTGCTGTTGTATTATGAATGTTATTGAATGTATAACTTTTTTAACGTGCCATGCCTTTTGTTGGTTTGCACATTACAGATTTGATGCGAAATTGATGTTAGAAAAACTTAGGAACAAGAGGCTTGCATTTGTTGGTGACTCAATCGGAAGAAATCAATGGGAATCCCTCATGTGTATGCTCTCTTCTGTAGTATCTAATAAGTCTTCAATCTATGAAGTAAATGGAAACCCAATAACGAAGCACATGGGAGCTTTGGTGTTTATGTTTCGGGATTATAATTGCACTATTGAATACTATAGAGCTCCATTCTTAGTGGTGCAAGGCAGGCCTCCAGCTGGTTCTCCACCTAATGTGAGGTACACTCTGAAAGTGGATAAGCTGGACTGGAGCTCTGGCAAATGGAAAGATGCTGATGTGTTGATTTTAAACGCTGGACATTGGTGGACTTATGACAAAACGATTAGGAGGTAAATACGTCTGTTTCCTTGTTTGACTGAGTCAATGCTAGTGATCTCTCTTTCAAATAGCTCATAGGGAACAATTAAAAATTTCAGACTGACTTGGGATAGCTTATTGGATTTTATAATGAATTGTTATTTGTAATCTGTTACTATCAATTTGCTACTTAAGAAAAGAACAAACAATAACTCTCATGACTCAGCTCTTAATGAGTTATCACACTATTAAAATCCCACGTATTGTTGGATATTTAGGCTGTCTTATCCATGGAATTTTTTTAGGTAATTACTTTAATTTAATCACCAGACTGTTTTTGATCTTGTACGTTTGGTTACTAGGCAGTTGTTTAATCTCTTGATTGTGTACCCTGGACGTTGACCGGTTTTAGCATCCATGAGACCATGACTTTCGTAGGTCTGAGTAGGTCTGATGAATGACTGTGTGAGGATGTAGTAGGCTTTGGTTCCTCCCTCGCCTCAAAGCAACCTGTGTAAATATCTAGTCTGACAGATTTGTGATTAATTTGTAATTTTGTACCATGTAAAATTTGAGTTTTAACATTATTGTTTCACAGGCTTATGATACCTAATATATTGACATATTGTTATTCCAGTGTTTTGATCTATGCAAAGCAACTGATTGTGTATTTGTCTTTTAACAAAATTCATGTCCTTAGATTTCTTCTTTTCTCCCTGCCTTGACCCCTTACAATTGGCCACATCTTCTTTCCTAGACCCTATTTTACTTTTGCAGAGTTTAAAGTTCTTAGGATTAGGTTCTTTTGTTATCTTTGTTTGTGAGTTTGTGACTGTTATTATCTTATTTAGATGCTTTCAATGTGTATTGTTCGCTTTATAACCTGCTAAAATCTGTTTCATTACTCTTCAGCGGTTGTTACTTCGAAGAAGGAAATACTGTAAAAATGAATATGACTGTTGAAACTGCTTTTAGACGGTCAGTGGACACTCTTTTTGGATGGATAGATAGTGAAGTAGACATTAACAAGACAAGTGTTTTCTTTCGATCCTATGCTCCTGTGCACTTCAGGTTTGATTTTGCTTATATCTTGTTCCTTTTACTTCATTTTGAATAATTTATGTGATGTTTTGGAGGGATTCATGTCGACTAATGTATATCATGTTTAGGAGTAATTAATATATTTGTTTAATTTTGGAAGGGATTGATAGATTTGTCAAATTACATGTTCTCTTGGGGTAAGAAAATTTCTTTAACACTGTAGACGATGTGAGCTAGTAAGTGAAAATGTAGAGAAACAATAATGTGTGTGAATTTACTTGTCTTTAGGGGCCAAAGAAATTTTAACATTAAAGTACCCATGGCCCCTAACCTACCCTAGCGTAGAATCTCTTTTAGAAGCATCAGGGTATGTTATGTTCTTTTTTTTTTTTTTTTTTTTTAAATATCTGCCATTGGGCAGCATCTTTTAATATATTAGCAACTTCTGTTTTCATCTCTTAATTCATATTGTACAACTCATTAATTTCATAGTAGAGTATGTGAATGTTGTCGAACTATATGGTGGCATCTAACCATTATATCTCTGATCTTTTGTACATTTGGAAAGCTTTGTAAGTTGGTTTCTAGCTTGAGCTAGCCTATAAATGCATTAATCATGCTTAGGACATATATAATATGCTAAGAATGAAAGGATGTATAATTAGATAAAGATATTATCATGGATGAATAGTCTGAATTGTCCTAAGATTCTAAAGCTAGTTTATTAGTTTATCTGATGATATTCTTCTGTTGAATACGCTATTGTTACTTGGCTTACTACTGTAGTTCACCACAACATACATAGTGGCGCTATTAGTTTGTTTGTTTTCATTATATTTATATTTAATACCAAAAAAGCTTGTGTTGAACATAACTTTCTCTTCTATCCAATTCCTCAATTCTATTTGCTAGAGAAAATTGGCAGTCAGAAATTGGTCAGATTGATGTGTGAACTATCAACATTCATGAGATCTCGAATTTCCTAGTTCTAGACAACTATCTTGACAAACATAGCTGTTGTGGCTGTGATCATAGTAATGGTTCTGTATTATGGATGCATTCTTTCATATATATTGCCCATTAATTTTAGCTAAATGCCTTGCTGCTGGGGTTAGATTTTGTGTGTGTGTTTGGGAAGAGATGCATTACTTTTAGGGACTGAAACTATTTAGAATTCTTCCTTGCAATGAATAAAGGTTTTGCTCATTTGTCAATTCTGTTTTCAAAAAAGCAAAATTAAGGTCAACGAGTACAGATTAGTTCCGATAATGGCTAACAAAATAATACTCTATAGAAGCTCAGGGTTTCATGGTCAACATAATATAGCTGGTATGTCAGTTTTATAAAGATGGATTCCAGAAATTAAATGCTAACTATTGCTGACCAACCTATCCCTATGCAATTTCTGGCATCATATATGATCTCATGTGAGACATGCTCCTCCAAATTTTAGTTGTGAAGTACTTGAATCCCAGACTTTTGTAGTATATCTATAGAGATATTTATATTGGGGTGGAAAATAGGGAGAGACTGTATTGTGTGGGAAATTATATCTCAGGAGAAAAAGAAAGTGAGGGAGCAGGGGAAAAAGCAAAGGGGTAGAAATGGTAGTTGCTGTGTTTTAGAATACTTCTCGTTGATCTCTGCTTTAACTAATTTTCTAAAACAAGGCTTAGTTGGTTGACTAAAAATAGAAAGGTGTTATTCATATTAATTGCTAACTATTAGAAGAGAGGTTGTTGGAATTAGTTTTATTTGTTTTTAAGAAAATAGTGTATTCATTCCGAGTTAAAAAAAAAGAGGCCAAGTTGTCCTCTTAATAGAATTAAACTTACATATCAATTAACATTAAATATAGTGGTTACTCAATACTTTTATCAATTTATCATAGCCTTATACTTGTAGCCAAATGGAATTTCTACTTTATTTTTTTTTTTTAAAAAAAAAAAATTGTTGGAGCTCGCCCGGGGTTAGATTTTATTAATGTTGCATGATTAGCATGTCAATTACCAATTATTGGCATTAAAAGAAGTCAGCGTAGAGGCCATAGACTAAGACTTTGTTGAAATGAGTAAAAGAAGAGATGAAAGCATTGGATCCTTCCAATCTAATTGCATTGCAAAGTAGTGTGTAAAGGTGACCAAATTAAATATTTTCCTTTTTCACTCTGTGCTTTGTAGGAATCAACGAATCATTGAAACACATTGAAAGGGGTTTGGGAGGTTCAAAAGTTTGCTTCCTTGCCCTAAATAGTTATAGGATAGGAAAAATTAGAAATAATAATCTCAACTTTCATCAATTTAGGTAGAATAATCCCAACTTTGAATTATACTGGAATGATCCGAACTTTGGGGGCTCTTCTTTTTCTTCAATCCCATACCGGTTGAATGGGTTAATTTTTTTTTTAAAAAAGTGACACGTGTCATGAGTTAATTGGTTAAAAAAAACAAACAATTTTTTTTAAACAAAAACACTTGCCAAACCGATAATCCGGCCACCCAATACCATGCAGGCGGCGGCTGCTGCTACTCCCCCTCCCCCTGCTCCGGTTTCTCCGCTCGCCCAACGTCGGATTCCCCCCTCCCCCAAAGCCGGTGATGCGACCCACCTTCCTCTACTCCTTTTCCTTCGGCAACCACCACTCGAAACTCCTTTTCCAGCCACCACCACCACTCGAAACTCCTTTTCCAGCCACCACCACCATTCGAAACTCCCTTTAAAACTCTCCCCAACTCTTGAAAACCCCCAAATACCCTTCCCCCACCATCGAAAACCCTAGCCGTAGGGTTTTGAGGTGGAGGAGGAGTTTTTGGGGTTTTTCGGGAGTGGGAAAAGGGTTTTATGTGGTGGTTGCGCAGGGGGGTTGGAGGGGATTTCGAGGAAGGGGGAAAGCGGCGGTTTGGCATGGGAAGACCGGCGGTCGGACAGGGAGAGGCGGCGGACTGGGCAGTGGTGGTGGGTGGGACGGTGGGGGAGGGGAGGTTGGCTGGGTTTTTCTTATTTTTGGTTTTTTTTTTTTTAAATTTTTTTTAAATTTTTGGACCAATTTGGGCTTGACACGTGTCAAGTGACCTTATATAGTAGGTCATTGATTTTTGTTGACCAGTTAGGGATTGAAGAAAAAGAAGACCCCCCAAAGTTTGTATTATTCCAGTATAATCCAAAGTTGGGATTATTCTACCAAAATTGATGAAAGTTGGGATTATTATTTCTAATTTTTCCTAGACGATATTGTTTAAGCCAAAGTATTCAGACAAAGAATAAGAGTCAATTATCATTCTTTCTTCGGTTAAAAAGAAAGAGGGAGGCAGAGAAGAGGATAATAGTGAGTTAATGACTATGTTAATCGGACTCTTCATTTTACCTTAAGTACTCGTGTTGGACCCTTGATATTTGGACATGGAAATAACACTTAAACACTCTATATTAGTTCAGATTTATGTATATTTTTAAAAAAATAGCAGAGTTGGACGCTTAGACACATACCCTTGTCCAAGTAATATAGGTAGTCACTACTCCCTCCATCCTTGTGTAAAAGCCGCATTTTCCTATTGCACATGTTTTAAGAAGGTGAATAGGAAAAGGAAAATATCATTTTAATAGTCCCAACTTTGGTCAATTTACTTTAATATTCCCATCTTTAGGGTGCCTTTCTTCCGCCTCGAAAACCGGTAACTTGATAAAAAGGTTAATTTTTTTTTAAAAAAAATATGTGCTTGTCATGGGTTAACATGTGATTGGTCTAAAAAAAAAACCACCAACCACCAATGCTAGTGGCCTCCCCCTTCACCGTCCTACCCCCTCCCCAGCCCCTAACCACCGGAAATGACCCCTCTCCCTTCCCCAACCCCCCAAAAACATGTGATTGTAGTCATTTTTTTTATTTTTCAATTTCTTTTTTACTTTTTTGGACCAATCACGTGTTGACACATGGTCACATGTTATAACATGTTGATGACCTGCCAGGATTGAAGAAAGTAAACGCGTATGGAAGTTGGGATTATTCTAGGATAATCGTAAGTTACGATTATTCAAAGTAAATTAACTAAAGTTGGGATTATTAGAATAAATTTTCCTAAAAATATAGTGAGTTTGGTTGATTAAAGGTGAATATATATATAAGATGGTGGGGTTTGGTTGATTAAAGATAAAAAAAAAAAAAAAAAAAAAAAAGAAATTAGTGATGTTTGATTGATTAAAAGTGAATAGAGAAATAAATATACGTGAAATGAGGTTAGTGATGTTTGATTGATTAAAAGTGAATAGAGAAATAAATATACGTGAAATGAGACTTTTAATACTCGTTGGAGACAGAGGGAGCGTTAGTCGATTAGAAACTCTATTTTTTAATCCTGTAATTTAGTGATAGAATACACATGCATAAAGGATTAAATGGACACACACAGCATTGAAGCCTTGTTTACAAACAACAAAAGATGACTATTATGTGCTTAGATTGAAGAATGTCATTGTCAAGGGCCATGTCCTGGATAAGCTCCTTACTGATCAAGTTTAGCCTAATTTCTCTGAGATACTTGATAGAACCTTAAAATTGTCTAGTTTTATCATTGTTTTTTCTTATTTGTTTCATATTTTGCAGTCTGTCTAATTAAAAATCAACATGTCTGTTCCTATTATATATGTTTGTGTATCTGTCAGATTGGCTATTTCTTATAGTAGTGTAAATTATTTTTTATTTAATTTTTATCATTTATATCTTAGCTAGTGATAGCAGAGACACCTTTTTTCACGAGGAAAAGTTTCCCTTTGTTAGGTGACAAGGAAACTAGTAATCACTTGCATCATTACCTGCACTTTCATTAAGTACCTGTACTAGCGCTTATATAATTTGCTCATATATTGCATTTTAATGTGGTTTCCTTGATTCTTATGTCATACCATGAGATCCATTAGTACCTTCCAGTTTGGCATTATAGCGTTTTACTTCCTTTCTCCAAACCTAGAAATAAATTTTGATATTTAAAACCAAGTTCTATGGTGTACATTGCTGTATATTTGATCCTTTTGAACCAAGCACTTTAATTTTAGTTTCATTTATTTCTTCTGCTTCATGTTGCTTGTGTATTTGTTGGGCCCTAACTTATCATTATCTTGTTATCAACTCTATGTTAAGCATTGCATTTGAAAGTTCTCTTGCTCCTTTTTTTTTGTTATCTGGTAAATTGAGTTTGGCGATACTTTATAGTAAATTTCTTGTCAAAACGAAGGTCTTAAAGTATCTTTTAGAGTTTATTATATTCAAAAGCTTTTTACAGCCTTTGCAACCAATAAAGAATTATACTAATGAGATAAATCTCTTACAGTGGCGGCGACTGGAAAACTGGTGGTACTTGTCATTTGGAAACAATGCCCGACTTGACGGCTCCTTACAAGCCTCAATATTGGGGCCATTATAATATTTTGAATGATGCACTGTCAAATTATACAAACAGATCTCATGCGACTAAAGTAAACTTGTTGAATGTGACTTATATGACTTTACAGAGAAGAGATGGCCATTCATCACTTTACTATCTAGGGCCAAAACCAGCTCCCATTCATCGGCAAGATTGTAGTCATTGGTGCTTGCCCGGTGTTCCTGATACATGGAATGAACTTCTGTATGCAGTATTTCTCAAGCAGCAATTACTTCGCTGACAGAATTCTACAGTAGAAGCTGAGGCTTCGTAGGTGAAAACCTTCCTGATTTAAGCATTTTTGAGTAATTAATGTTCAGACTTCAGACTCTTGGAATCTTCGAATATCTTAACTTTACCTGGAAAATACACACAATATTTTGTAAAGAAGTCTTCCCTACTTCATACTAACTGGAATGCTGTTGCATATGCGGTCGAGTGATGCATCTCTTATCATCTCTGCTTTGGCTGCTTGATACTTCTTCAGCTGGAGGTTTACTTTGTTTTGGGGTCTGTTGGAAACTTGCTGGTGTTGTCGAGTGATTTGTTTAGGTGGTTTGTAAATTTATCAGTTTGGGATGACCATCAAAAGCCAGTCCTCTGCTGATCAAGAGTTCACGACTCAGTTACATCTGCAATATGCCTGTGCGTGTAGATGGAGTTGACAAGTTCTATACTTCATGTGAAAACCAGAATAGAAGATTATTATGCATTTATGCGTAACAGAAGCAAAGAAATGCTGGAGTGGATATCAAATGTAGCATGGAGTTTAGAAAGGGAAGTACATAAGAAGTCATATTACAGGTAGCTTGTAATTCTTTTGACAGCATATTGAATTGTAATAATTTTATTTTTTTCTATTGATAGGAAGCATATTGAATTACCCTGAATTTTCTGTATTCTAAAATACATGAAAAGCAGTTGATAGTGGTCTATTGAAATTTTTTAGATGTGTGAACAACACGGCTGAATCTGTTGATGTACCAATTATTTTTCACTCTTCTAAGCTGAATGGTGTCCTTGGTTGATTAAGTTGGCCAGAAAACTGTTATCTACTCTCTCAATTTTTGAAAGCCATTTCCATTTGAAATCTAGACAATTTACAACTTAAATAAGTGGAGTTTTGTTTGATCCGTCTCAATGAGTATTTTTAAAATTAGTAAATTTTTGAAATTTTAACAAATATTAAAAATTAGGGATAATGAGTTCAAATAATATAAATATTACCTTGTTAAATATTTACCAATAGAAAGTTTTGTTTAGAGAAATAAAGGAGGAGTCAGTGAAGATGGAAATTGGTGGTGTTGCTCCGGTAAATTTTTTGTTGTATCATTTACACTTGCTTGACACTCTATATATAGCATGAGTGTTCAATTAGGAGTACAATAATTACATACATATAGCCATATGAGTTCACAAGGGTTTGGACTCATATGAGCATTGTAACATCAAATCAATAATTGACATTCATTATCTTCTAACACTCCCCCTTGAATGCCCATACTTATACGTATTTGTTGCCTCATTAAAAACCTCGCTAAGTAAAACCCTATGGGATAAAAACCATAGCTAGGAAAAGAGTACAACGATATTGCATTATATGCTTTGGTATACTGTCTTGTTAAAAACCTTGTCAGGAAAAACCCAGTAGGATAAAAACCTGATCGAAGGGAAAAAGAGTACAGTACATATAATACTCCCCCTGATTTCAGCATAGTTCGCAAAGATGTCGCATTCCGATTTTGTGAACTAACTGCTCAAATTTCTTCGAAGGAAGTGATTTGGTGAACAGGTCGGCAAGATTGTCACAAGACTGAATTTGCTGGATATCTATTTCCTCGTCCTTTTGCAGATCATGTGTGAAGAACAGTTTTGGGGCAATATGTTTTGTTTTATCTCCCTTAATATATCCTTCAGTTACTTGAGCAATGCATGCTGTATTGTCTTCAAATATGATGGTTGGGTCTTCTGTTATTGCGTTCATTCCACACTCCTTTTGGATATTACTGATCATCGACCTCAGCCATACACATTCTCATCCTGCTTCATAGAGAGCTATCAACTCTGCATGATTCGATGATGTCGCGATCAATGTCTGCTTTGTTGATTTCCATGATATTGCAGTGCCGCCATAGGTGAACACATATCCATTTTGTGACTTGGCATTTTGAGGATCCGATAAGTATCCAGCATCTGCGTACCCAATGAGAGCAGCATCTTGTTTCGGTTGATAATATAAACCAAGGTCTTGTGTCCCTCGTAGGTACCGGAGTAAGTGTCGAACTCCCTTCCAATGCCTATATGTTGGTGCATTGTTGTGCCTGGATAACAAGTTCACAGAGAAAGCTATGTCGAGCTAGTGTTGTTAGCTAAGTACATTAAGGCTCCAATTGCACTTAAGTACGGTACTTCTGGACCCAGAATATTTTCATTTTCTTCTCGGGGTCTAAATGGATCATTTTTCATATTCAAAGAACGGACAACCATTGGGAAGTTGGTTGGAGTTGCTTTGTCCATGAAGAATCTTTTCAAAACTCTTTCTGTATAGTTTGATTGATGGACAAAAATACCATGACTCAAGTGCTCAATTTGCAGTCCAAGACAAAATTTAGTTTTCCCAAGGTCTTTCATCTCAAATTCTTTCATCAAGTATTTTGCAGTTTTCTCGAGTTCATTTGGGGTTCCGATGATATTTAAATCATCAACATAAACTGCAATGATAGAGAATCCTGATTGTGCTCGCTTTATGAAAACACAGGGACTAACTTGGTTATTCTTGAATCCTTCTCTCATAAGGTATTCACTCAGACGGTTATACCACATCCTTCCAGATTGTTTCAATCCATAAAGTGACCTTTTTAGTTTTATGGAAAGCAATTGTCTAGGCTTGTGGTTTTCTGGTAATTTTAGTCCTTCGGGGACTTTCATGTAAATGTCTGTATCGAGTGACCCATACAAATACGCAGTCATTACATCCATTAATCGCATTTGCAGTCGTTTTGTGACTGTCAAACTTACCAGAAATCTTAATGTAGTTGCATCAACCACTGGAGAATATGTTTCTTCATAATCAATCCCTGGAATTTGAGAAAATCCTTGGGCTACAAGTCTTGCCTTGTATCTAACTATCTCATTTTTCTCATTACGTTTCCTCACAAATACCCATTTGTATCCAACGGGTTTTACACCTGCTGGTGTAAGGGTTATTTTTCCAAAAACTTCTCGTTTTTCAAGTGACTTTAACTCAACTAGCATTGCCTCCTTCCACTTTGGCTAATCACTTCCACGTCGACATTCTTCTACTGTCCTTGGTTCAACATCATTTTCATCAGACACAATGTCGATTGCGATGGAATTTGCAAATATTTCATCCACGATAACATCTTTCCTATTCCACTAAGTCTTGGTAGAGACGTAATTCATTGAAATTTCATTGTTATCGATGTTTTGAGCGTCTTGTTCATTCCCCGTAGGGTTGTCTTCTTGTTCGTGCCTTTTTGGATTATCATTATTTTCTTTACTTTCATCCACATTTGGTCTTTCTTGACCTTCTGACGGGGGAACATCATTAGTCTCATTTTCTATTCCATCCAATCTTTTCAATTTCCTTGGCTTAGAATCTTTTGAACCAAGTGGTCTTCCACGCTTTCTGCGTGCTTGAGATTCACTGTCTATGGTGTTATTACCAATTGGGATTTCAATACGTGCAGGGGCATTTTCTGCTGTGATATGTGATTTTGTCACCTTTTTTGTGTCTATAGATGCATCAGGCAATTGATTTGCAACACTTTGTAAATGAACAATTTTCTTAACTTCTTGTTCACACATATTTGTTCGTGGGTCTAACATCAATAGTTGTGTTGCATTCCAAATAAGTTCAATTTCTTTCTTACGTGGGTCCACTTTCTCTCCCCCTAAGGCTGGGAATACTGTTTCATTAAAGTGACAGTCGGCAAATCTAGCCGTAAATAAGTCACCAGTCAATGGTTCAAGATATTTAATTATAGAGGGGGATTCAAACCCGACATAAATTCCCAGCCTTCTTTGTGGACCCTTTTTTGTTCGTTGGGGTGGAGCAATGGGAACATATACAGCACAACCAAAGATTTTTAGATGTGAGATACTTGGTTCTCGACCACAAACAAGTTGTAGTGGTGAGAATTTATGATCCGCATGCCGGATTAATTGGCCCACAAATATCTCCCTGAATTCTTTTCAAGAATTTTGGAGATTCAGTAGCAATTTTGTTCATAGATGGCCTTATTATTAATTTGCCAAGTGAACATGTAGAGCATGTTAATTCATCTGATCGAGGAATTTTGACATTTTTTATTGAATGTCCAACTGAATGTGCTATTATTCTTTGCATCATCCCAGTTGCTGGATGCCCCAGACGATCATGCCATAAAATAATCAAATTTTTGTCATCTAACTTCTGGTTAGATACCATATTGATTTCCACGGGTCGTATATTTATACGATATAACCCCGAAGAATATGCTGGCAATTTCTCATATATATGTTTCTTGCCATGTTTTTCTGCCGTGAGGCATATATACTCCTTTTGATCTGTTGTCATCGTTTCTAGATGATAGCCATTTTGGCGTACATCTTTAAAGCTTATGAGATTTCTTTGAGATTTACTCGAATATAAAGCATTATTGATTATTAATTTTGTTCCATTTGGAAGCATTATACAAGCCTTTCCAGATCCTTCAATTAATTTAGTTGACCCGAAAATAGTGTTTACATTTGCTTGAAACAACTTTAGTTGTGAAAATTATTTTCTATCCTTCAAGATAGTATGTGTTGTTCCACTGTCCAAAAGGCATTGATATTCGGAACTAACTTCAGGCAGATCCATATCTTCATAAAATAAATTTGAGATTAGTTTAGAATAATATCATACAAAGTTTTATTGATGATAGGGATTAAAAGTACATGGCTAGAAATTTAAAATACAGTTGTTAAAGAAAATACATAATATATGTTACACTAGTAGATAGGAAACCTAAGCATTGTTATTTTCTCCAAGGATGAAATCGTTTCCAATTTCAACATTATCCATGAAATAATCAGATACAGACAAGGAGCATTTTCTTCATTAACATAATTTGCTTCTGCATTTTTCTCTTTGCCTTTTACAGAAGCCTGGTAAAGGTCTACCAAATGTTTGGCCGTACGACAAGTACGTCCCCAATGCCCTGTCATGCCATATCTGTAACATGTGTCTTTTCCTTTCGAAGGAGTTTGTTTGTGGCTTCCAGATAACTGTCCCTTCTGTTTTTCAAAATTTTTAAAATTACTGTTTCTTTGAAAATTGTTTCTACCACGACCCCGGCCACGGCCGCGTTAATTTCCACGGCCTCTTCCACGACCATTGTAATTTCCACGTCCACCTCTTCGTGTAGCATTTGACTCGGGTGGATAAGAATTTGTTGCATTTGCCTCATGATGAGTGGCCAAAGACCCAGTTGGTCTAAGATTATGATTTTTCGACAAAAGTTCACTATTTTGTTCCGCAACAAGCAATACACTCATTAATTCATTAAACTTTTTGAAACCTCTTTCACGATACTATTCTTGCAACAACATGTTGCTTGCATGAAAGGTAGTGAGTGTTTTTTCAATCATCTGTTCATCCGTGACTGGATGATCACAGTGTCTCAATATAGATACTATCTCATGTATAGTTGTATTATAATCAATTACAGATTTGAAATCCTAGAATCGTAAATTTGCCCAGTCAAATAATGCCTTAGGAAGGAGCACCCTTTTGTGGTGTCCAAATCTTTCATTAAGACAATCCCATAATTCTTTGGGATCTTCAACCATCATGTACTCGGTTTTAAGGCCTTCATGTAAATGATGCCTTAACAACACTAAGACTTTTGCCTTATCTTGTTCAGTAATAGGTTTTACAACCGTCATTGCAGAAGTGGTAGCATCAGTTGTTTGACCAGAGGGGCTTTTATTTTCTTTAACAGTGTGCTCCAAGCCTTGAGCTTTCAAATTCATCATTGCATCCACTTTCCATTCTAGAAATTTCTTTCCAGATAAATCTAAGATGCTGAACTGTCTTTTCATAAGGTCTCCCATTTTAGCTACAACAAATTGAGTGATAATTAGTTTATAATAATAAATTTTATGTACAACACATATGTTTAGTCCTTCCATAATTATAGTTAGGTTAATAAAATAAGTAATAATTAAATTTATCAATAATATACCATAAATAATATAGTTCTTTTCTCCCCCTTGGTTTATTATTGTGAGTAATTATATGATTAAGCAAAAATTGATCATGCTAGTTGCAAAAAAAAGCAAAACGACAACAATAACAGTTGTAACAATAATTATAATGATAACAGTAATATTATACAATGATGATTAATAACAAAAAGCCAACATAATAAAACAAAAACAAGCTTTTAATCTACTAAAACGACAAAATAAGTGAGTTTTACTTATACATAATGACAAAAATTAATATTGCTACTAATAAAACTACAAGCTTCGTAATTAGAAGGAAATATTGTTTTATCTTCATTAAATCTTCTTCAAAAGTGAAGGTGTGGGTGTTTTGGTTGCCGTCGGCGGGGAACATATCGGAGAAGAAGGGGGAAAAAAAATTTTAGATGATTTTTGGATAAAAAATGGGAAGGGATAAGGGATTTGTGGTGAAATTGGGGGAAAAATCCGCCTTTTATAGAGGTAGGTTTATCCGTTACTATTCTGTACAACTGTAAAAATATCATATAATAATCTAATATACTGACAAGAATTATGGTCCAAATATATATATTTATAACTGTAAAAGGTTATCACACTGGGAATGCAAGCCATAGTGGTCCGAGAGCCCTAATATCTAAAAAAGATCATGGGTTCGAAAACGAAAAGAAACACGAAAGTATGTAAAAGTAAGAAAAATAATAAGTATAAAAGGCTGCATCTTTTTGTCAATTTAGTTAATAATATGCATGCAGAATTACTACTACGCAATTATAACAACTAAAAATTACTACTTTACGTGAAAGATGAGCATGTAATAATAAAAAAAAAACAATATAACAACATGAATAAAACAAAGGAGGATATAATAATTTTACAAGTAAGAGAATTGTTTTTCACCGTTGTTTTTGAGGTATATGATACAATAAATGTTTGAGTTTTTGGTATAGAGGATCCCAAATATGGGCAACTATGGAGCATACTCCTCAAAACATTGAGAAATAGATAGTATGATTTGTTATAAATTTTTAGAAGTAGGTATAAATATACCTGATTTGGAACTGGTGCTGATAACGTGTTAAATATTTACCAATAGAAAGTTTTATTTAGAGAAATAAAGGAGGAGTAAGTGAATATGGAAATTGGTAGTGTTGCTCCGGCAAATTTTTTGTTGTATCATTTACACTTGCATGACACTTTATATATAGCATGAGTGTTCAATTAGGAGTACAATAATTACATACATATAGCCATATGAGTTCACAAGGGTTTGGACTCATATGAGCATTGTAACATCAAATCAATAATTGGCATTCATTATCTTCTAACATACTTCCATTTCTTTCAAATAACAACTTTCATAGGTTGCACGGAAACCAAGTCAAAATTTCTAAAGCTAGCAAGGTTACACATACAAATAGAATATATTCCAATAAAATAATTAATTGATGTGTAATTATTTGTAGAGGATATTATGTAATATAGTTTGTGGTTTAATTGAGTTAATCTTCATCATTTAATCGTCCATAACAATTGAAATAGGTCTTCATCCCCTTTAATTTTCTATTGAACTATTGAATGGGTCATCTTCTTCTTCTTTTCGCTTTCTATTGAATTTGGAATTTGTGTAGAAATACATTAATAAAGTCACAATAGTAGTATAACCCGTTTTCTTCGTTAGTAAATAAATTGGAGAGTTGAAGCTAAGGACCTCTGTAATGGCTGCAAAGGGTTTAATGTCGGCGAAAATGGCAGAAAACCCCTAATTATATCAAGCAATTTAATTTGCAAGTTATTTAGTAACACAAGGAAATCATTTAGTAACACAAGTAATAGTTTTGTTTGTTAACCACACCTTAAACCGACATAGCAGTACTTAATATGAATAATTTTTTCGATCTGTAGATGTTGATGGTGATTATCCCGCAATCTTAATTACTAACGCTGAACATTAATTTGCATTGATGTTACATTCTTTCGAGATTGATACCTCGCAAAGGCATAACTTACCTTTTTTTTTTCCCTCTTACCCTCATATTGATATTTGCATCGATAGTAGCAAATATATTATCCTAAATCTTGTGATGAGTAAGTTATATTTTATTGGAAAAATACACTTTAATAATCGCAACTATTGGTGATTTACTTCTAATAATCCTGGCCAATTAAGGTTTATAATCTAATGATCCCAACCATGCCATGACTTTGCCTCCAATGGTCCCAATCGGTCAACACCAAGTCATCGTCTGGGTAAAAGTTTGCAGCTTGTGGTGCGAGGGTGGCTGGGGCTGGTCTCAATTTTTGCGGTGGTATGGTGGGGAGAAGGTGTGTGGCTGGCTAAATATGTGTTTTTGTTGGTGGAGTTGCGATGTAGGTTAGGGGTTGAAGTGGTGTAGGATAATAATTTAATTAGGTGGTGGGGTGGATCGTGGTTGGTGGTTTTGGGGGTTAGGGGGTCTGGCTGACCATTTTGGGGGGGGGGGGGGGGGTTAGGGAGGTGGTCGGTCGGTTTTTTAGAGGGCTTGGGGTTTTCCTTGGGTTTCGCGGTGAGGGGGGTGGTGGTTGTTAGGTTTTTTTTTATTTTATTTTTTTGAATAAAAAAATTTAGACCAATCTAGTGGTGATACGTGGTTTTTTCAAAAAAACAAATCACCCCCTTAACAGGTTACCCGTCATTGGGACCATTGGAGGCAAAGTCATAGCATAGTTGAGATTATTAGATAAAAAAACTTAGTTGAGATTGTAAAAATTAAATCGCCAATAGTTGGGATTATTAATGTGTATTTTTTCTATTTTATAATACACTTTTCTAGTAACAAGAAATTAATTAAACCTAAAAGAATTTTACACGTCTAATTATTGATAATAAATTTTAAATTGATATGAATATAATTTTCAATTATTTTTCAACGTATTTGTCAAACTTTGAATACTATACGTAATTATAAATTTCAAAGTAACCTTTCCAAAAAAAAAAAAAAAAACAACTTTCAAAGTAACCAATTTACCTTGTATAATTTGATCAAATGATAAAACATATCGGTCTTTAGGAAACAAAGCAACATTGATCATGTGCATGCAATGGTTTTTGTTTGAATTAGTTTTATGTCCGAGAAAAATAGGCGGCAAGTGTTTAGAGTTATAAAGATGGTGTGAAATAGACACAGTTACTACTTGTTTGTTGATAATTTAGATTATAATAATTATTTAGGAATAAAAGAACACTGTTTTCCAGTGGATTCGACCCTATTTCCCTATTTATTTTTGTTAGTGGTTTTAGGAATTATTTTTAATTATTAGGTGATATGAATTTAGCCTATCAAGTATCTTTGTTTGTTTGTCTGTAGAGGATAGAAAATCTAGAGTTTCATAATCTCCATATCTAGAGGATCACATGAGTATTTTCACTCAAATGACTAGTAGCCAAGCGATAGTTTAGGATTTACTAGCATGTTTTGAAAATCGTCTAATCATCCCAATTGTTTGAATATGGAGGTAATCTTCTCCTCTTGTAATACGATTGTAGCCTTGACTTTATCCTTCATTTAATGGAAAGCATATTTGCATCCTTTATCTATGTTTATCTGTTTGTTTTTTTTGGTTGATTCAATTCTTGCTTAACTTCTTCAAGTATTATATCTTTACTTACTTATTTGTTGTTGTTATGTTAGCAAAGTTATCATAGTATAATTAGTAACATTAGGGGCAACCTCTTAATTAATATCCAAGAGACCAAGAATAAGATAGGGTATTTGACTTGTTGGTTAAGAACAACTTTTACCTCAACACTACTCCATTTTTAAATTTTTTTTTTTATGTATAGCTTGGTTATTATATATACGCAGTTTAAGAAAATATTAAAGAATGCGAGTGTGTAAGAAAAAATAAGAAATGGAATGTAAAAAGGTGGGTTTATGCAAGGAGCAAGGGGGGGGGGGGGGGTTGGCCCAGGTGGGAGTGTTTGAAGAGGTGTAATTATTATTGGAATGAAGGGTTATAATAGTAATAAAAGAATATGTTGAAATTAGAATAAATTTAAACAAAGTGAATAGAAAATAAATTATATGAAGGGAGTACATCACAAAAATTATTTAGGGCTAGCTATTTTTCTAAAAATAAAATTTGATTATCGAATTTAGAATTATTTTTTTTACAAGAAGAAAATTGATTTTATTAATAAAAGATAGTAAAATGACACCTACAAGAAATCTAAAATTCCAATACAGTAAATACACCTTAGAACTAATAATTACTTCGCAGATTCGATCAACAATCGCTTTAATTTATAACTTTGTCTAAAATAATACAATTTAGCAGCTTAAGCACTAATTAGGCTTACTACAAAATTGACCTTAAGTAACACCAAATAGTATCACTTTGAAGGTTAGAACCTTAATTAATTTATAAGTAACACTTTTGTAACACTTTGACATCATGTATCACTTTATTGTAACACATTAATATTAAGTAACACTTGATTGTAACACTTTGATATTAAGTAGCACTTGATTGTAACACATTGATATTAAGTAACACTTGAATGTAACACTTTGATATTAAGTAGCACTTTATTGTAACATTTTAATTCAAGGTACCACATGATTATAAACTATAATATTAGGAGTCACCGTAACACTATTATAAAATAAATACTTTATAGAAATTGTAAGATTTATTTGTAATTAACATCGTACCACTAGTCCACTAGTAGAAAAACACAAATAAGCATAAAAAAAAAACTCAAGCCTAGAACCAAAATAAAAAACCATGTTCATAGGGGGAAGTGGGGAACTGGTACCCTTGTAAGTTAAGGGCAATAGTTTTCCCAAATCCCTAACCTGTAAAAGCTCCAACACCCAAATAAGGATTGCCTCTCTGTTACGCCCTCCGTCCTTTTATTACATGCCTGTATTCTTTTTTTGGGTCATCAGAATTAAGTGCCTGTTTCTATTTATAGGTTGTACTTTTTTACAATATTATTCTCTTTTTGATGATTTGTCATCCTTTTTCTTTTTCTTTTTTGTAATTTAACATCAATTCCCAATACTTTATCTCTCCTAATTCCCAACCACTTTTCTTTGTCTCTATTTCTCTCTAACCCCACATGCATATTTATACTCTCAATTATTAGTTTTAAGGAATGTTTAACTTTCTTAATTCCCGTGTAAAATGAGAAATAGGAGAGAGTAATAAATTTTCTATCTATAGTGGTGTAGGGAATATTTCAAGCATTACCCCAAACTTGAACCCCACCGTGATCATACACTGAAGCATGGTGGCGTCCAAAGGGAAGGAAGCTAGAGCAAAAGAGTCGCCAACAAGTTTTAGGAACTTGTAAACCGTTCACAAGGTGAAGATTACACCCCTTAACAATCCATGAGATCGTTAACTCCAAAAGGTCTTGAACCAAATAGGGTTTGGGGATGAAGGTACAAATCCAACCTAAAAGACATTGAACCTGCCCTAAATAGGCCTCTACTTCATTCTTCTCGTATTCCTGTGCGCTTTCTGACTAACATGCAATCATCAGATTAACCCTAAACCTGTTCATCTATGTTGGTTGAATATTAATGCACAAGCAAAACTATTATTCGCGATCACTTGAATTATAATCATATTAGCCCTAAACAAGATTATTAATTATCTTATAAAGCGTGATTACAAGTACAAATTCTCTTTAAATATGCATAAAAGGCGTGATCAAGCAATAACAATAAATAAGCATCAAGTAACATGATAATCATAAATCATAATTATAATCATAATAACAATCATAATTAAAATAATCATGTTAAAGCATAATACTATTAGCAAGATCCTAGGCATGATACTAACAAGATTAATAACAAATCCTAGCATGTCACTAAACAATAAAAAATCAAAGCTTTAGCCCTAACATGATACTAACATGCTATTAGGAAAGACAATAAAAGGCATCGCAGGAATCATAATAAGCATATTTGATATTATAACCTTTTCCCTAAACATGATATTAGGAATCAAAATAGGAACCTAAACATGATTTCTATATCATAATATCAATGAAACAATTAAAGTACTTACTTGGATGCCTCATATCTCTTTCTAATAACAAAACACACACGTTAGTAACTTCAAGGAAAAGTATAAAATCAAACAATTAAATTAAATAATGGAAACAGAGATTTGGGACCAAACCCTCAGAAATTATAACCTTTCACATCTAGGGCGAAGGCAACTTTGAACTTGGCTAGGTGTGTCTAGATCTAATGTATGAGGAATTTTGTTTGAGGGAAGGTTTAGAAAAAGAATAGAGAGGAAGAAAGCTTCTAGCTGGAGAGAGAGAGAGAAAGAAAGAGATGATGATTGTGGTTGTTGATGATTGATGATTGAAAAACGGAGGTTCAGGACCCTATTTATAAGAAAACAGTCCGGAAATAAATAGAATTTGATAAGGAATAAAACTCCACGCTGTCGCCGCAAAACCGACCTTGTCGCTTGGCGACAAGCTCTGTCGCGTGGCGACAAGGCTTGTCTACGCCACAGGCCTGTCGTTTGGCGACAGCCTGGATTCCTACGCGCTTTCAAACACGGAGTCCACTTATCAATCAAAATTGACTCGTAAAGTCCGTATGAAAATTAAAATCGTATTTTTCATAAAATAATATTTTATTCCAGATAAAACTTATCAAAATATAATTATTAATTCTAATTTTATTAGGACTTAAAAGAACCTTCTAGAGAATTCTAGAAGACTATAATTAATTCTAATAACTTTATGAATAATAATTAACATTGGGCCCTCCCCTAGATCATCGGGCCGCATGTAAAGATCAAACCGGGCCCAGTTTAGTATTTTGGCCATAACTTCCTCATTATTCATCGGAATTGAGCTTATAATATATCGTTGGAAAGCTCTTTGCAAGCCCCATCCAAATTCACTATTATTAGACCCTTGTCGTGGACCAAATTAAATTGGATTGGCTGTTTTCATAAAATAGAGTTGTTTTTCGAAAATAGAAAGAAAGAATTTAATAAAAACCAACCGCAACACTTGACCTTTCACACTTTCACTTCGTTCGATAATCATTCGACACAAAAGGTATTCATCACTGGGTTTGGTTTTGGGGAGACACATTTGGGTGTCTACAAGTGGTCGGACCTTTTGCCCCTCAAAATGTAAAGACATTTCTAATCTATAGTGCTCGGACCTTTTGCCCCTCAAAATGTTAAGACATTTCTAATCTATAGTGCTCGGACCTTTTTGACCCTCAAAAAGTGTAAATACATCCCACTTTCTCTCTCCTAATCTCCTCCCCGATCCATTGAGTTTTTCATGCATACTGAGATTTATATCTCTTCCGATCCATTGGAGCGTGCTTTAAGTATTCTCTCCTCATAAAGCATGCAAAGAACCAGCTTTTTCCAATTGTCTGATGGTTCTTGCCAATTCCTTTGTCGTGTAAATTTTCCATTGAAGTGGATTTACAGCTTTAATCTCATAATCGTTTCCCTTCAATTGCGGCTTCTGGGCTTTCTCTTCTCCATTGAAACAACTTTTGAGGTAAGGTTTTCTTTCTTGTAATTAATCATCGAATATCAATTTTAAAATCTAGGGTTTGTCAAAGTTTACTTGTTACTATAATCAATTTGCGGTTCTTCTAAACTATTAAACTATTGGTTATACTAATGACAGATTTTGTTGCTAAACTACTCTCATTCAGTTAATAGTTTTGGATCATTTCGAATTTGCATTTAAATGTTCATCATTTTGGTTGAAATTCCCGAAATTTGAAGCCCTAATTTGCAATTTTCGAATTCTTATTCAATTTATTTGATTTTTGTTGCTATTTGATTTGATTTGTAGCCGTAAAAATTACAAAAAAATGGTGTATTTAACGATGATTACTCGTGTAATGGATGGATGTAATGTGAAAGATGCTGAATATTACAAGTAGCAAATCAAAGCTTTGTTCAAAAATCTTTCAAAAGGTCAGAATGATCCTTCTAGAATGTCTGCTGAGAGTGGACCTTACATATTTCAGTATCCTTCATTTTTTTCCCAACAATTTTTTATTGTTTATGTGCAATGTGTGAAATTAAGTGCAATGTAGTCATGTAGATGTTAATTATGTTGGTTTGTTGTTTGTTAATTGTTAGGAGTGGGAGAGAGGTGGCGGTCGGGGGTACGAGATTTTAGGATTCCCGTTGGTTTGATTTCAAAAAAGATGGCTATTCTATTTATTTCAGCTTTTTCTAAAGGTATTCTACAATGCTGTAATCAATAGTATTTACTTGCTTGATTGTTCAATGAAATTTTTTTATAGGGTTGCTTGTATAGTTGGTAATCTCTTATTTGTTGCTTTATTGGTGCTCATTTTATTTTTCTCCTTAAAACTGCTTGCATATGAATTAATATGTTCACTAATATTTGTGCTAATTTAATCCTTGCCCATTTCAGTACTTTTGTGCCATCCAATTTATTTATTTATTTTTTTTTCTTTTGGATTGTGTTGGCCTATCTCATTTGACTTCAGAATTGACTTTACAGGTTGAAGCTTGCATATTAGAAAGATTTGAAGAGTGGTTTATTGTTCTTTCATTGCATTCTTCCTAGTACTGGTAAGAGTGGTTATAGTTTTAGTTAGTTTCAAAGCCAACAAATGATATTTTGTAATTTGGTCATTCTGGAAATTCTTGTGGCACCCTTTGGAGTGGTAAGAAAATCTATATTCTAGCCTATGTTTAGTTATAAAGGACTATTTTTCTGATAGTGAGTTGTGGCTCACAAGTCCCAACTTTCTCCATGCTTCCCAATATTGATATACAGTGATGAATTACTATTATTCTGAAATTATTAAAGCGGAAGCTTAGGTGACGTAGGGAAAAGTAGGTCATTTTCTACCCTTTCCTAGAACCAAACAAAATTTGTAAACACTCGACCAACCTAATACGAGTGTATGGTAAGTCAAGGGTCGAACCCAAAGGAATGAGTAGGTGCAAGCTATAGCCTAGGTCAAGCTACTTCGAAGATTGTAGAAAGGTAGGGTTGGTAACTAAGGTATCGAGAAAGCTAGATAAATTGAGAAATTCAATATACTAAACACTAGGGATATAGGTTCTACATGCAAGCTCAATGATTATGCTAATCGAAGGATTACTCAATCAATTCAAACATTGCAAAGGACAAACAATAGTTGCAATTAATGGAATTCAAGAGCTATCCCCTACAAACCAAGCTAGGGTTCACTATGAATGGTTAACTAGGAAAAATCACAATCGAATTCAATCAATTAAAGCAATTCTCAAATCAAGGGTTCATGTCATTGAAATTTGCAATGCAATCTAGATTAATCTTATAGGTTGATCACTCCTAGTCTAATTAATCACATGCACAACTATTTCAACCAATTTAATTGCAACAATTCAATCAATCAATGATCATCATCTAGCAAAAATCATCAATCAAGCATGCTTTCCTTTCTCCCTAACAACTTATCTACTCACTAATCATGGTGAAATTGAAAAACAAAACAAATTCAATCACAATCATATTCATTTCAAGTTTAATCAAGAAGAAATTCAATCACTCAAAAAATTCTAAAGCAAAGAATGAAATTCAAATCAAACATTCAAGAATAAAAGGAAATTGCAATAGAAGTAAATTCAAAGGAGAGAATTCTCACAAAATTTCATTGAATTGATGAAGAAATCCAAGATCAAGTTGAAATCAAAGATCAAATTCAAGTACAATCAAGTAATCTTAAGATTCTTTCTCTACTTTCTCTCTCTACTATTTCTAGAAAATAAGTGTCAAGTACAAAATAAGTCGTCCCCCACTAAAAAGAAAAAGTCTAAGGATATAAATAGAAAATCGAGCGAAGGAGAGCGGGGCGCCTGGTGCGTGCGCACCACCAGGCCGCTCGCGCGCACAGGTGGGTCTGCGCGCACGCACCACCTATGCTGTGTGCGCGCACCCCTGCTTGGTGCTCGTGGCCTTGCGTCGTTCGCTTTCTCGATCGATCTCCGCGCTCCCGAGCATCCCTATCATTGGTGCACTCGAGGCGATGCTCGTGAGAAGGGCATCTCCTTTATCTTCCAAGCATTTGAACACTTTGAGCCAAAGCATTGCTTCCAAGGTTCTCGTGCTTGCGGAGCTAACTTGAATTGCATGCTTGGATTCCCGAACTTAGCTCCATCAACTTCTTTGAACGCGCTCGAGCTTCCTTATTGATAATTAAACCTCGGGAAACTCAACACACCTACAAAACAAGTCAAAGAAATGAAGAAGCGAGAAAAGATAACCGAGAAATGAATAAAATAGAAAGAAAACCATCAAAAACACACATTTCTCTAAACTTACGCACAAACATGCAAAACAAGCATTATTATGCAAAACCACGACATAGAAGACTAAAAACGAGCATAAAACTGCAAAGAAAACCTAGCCTAAGAGTGTCATAAATGACACTCATCACTAGGGTTGGTTATGAGATTACTAATGCTTTCTTCAATTGAAGCCTTCTGATTGTGTGATCCCTTTTCACAGTTAAAGCTTCTTATAATAGCTCACTAGTAGCTAGAGTAGAGTCCTAAACCTCATGGAAAATATTTTTAATGCATCATCATTCTTAGTGTAGCTTAATGGTCAATCTATTTCAGTTCAATCACTTAAATATTTCTACATCCCATGTCCAGATTCATTTGCTAATAGTTTCAAAGGTAGCTAGGATGTGGAATCTACTCAAATCTGTTTGCTGCATAAAAAAGTAATAAAGAAGATATTGTAGTCTCATCAATGAATCTATATTGAAAGCCTAGCTTATTTGTACTGAGAACACGCTAAAATATCAGAATTACTAAAATCACACTAGAATTAGCAATGTAAAGTTGAAAACTTTCTAGCTCTTGACAAGTTTGTACTTGGCATATCTGCAACATAACTAAACTGAAATACTCTACTAGGGGTCTGATATTCTGATTATCTTCCAAATCTGTTTATCACCAATAATTTGTTCGTCACCAATAATGTTCAACTAACTGTTTGTCTTGTGTGTTCTTTGAAGGAAGCAAGATCCAGATGGCATATTATAACATAGACAAGCAAGGATAGAAGAAAATAAAACAAGAATGAAGGATTTGGAGGTTATATCCATGGCTTATGAAATGAAACAGTCAATGAAGTGATCAAAACAAACAAAATAAAAAAGTAAAGACTGTACTAAAGATACTGACAAGTATACACCTAATGAAGAGGGTGAACTAAACCACTAAAGATTGGAGCTGTCAGTTGTTACTGCTAAAGATGTCTGTGCTGAGTGGAATTTCGGGTAACTAATTATTTCTTATATTAATTAATCGATTGTAGTTTTTTTTTTTTTTTTTTTTTTTTTTTTTTTTTTTTTTTGTTATATGTATATACAAGTATAATAAAATAATTATCTGTATATTTTAATGGGGTGAGTAAGAAATGGATCAAAGAAAGGAAAATGGGGTATATTAACAGGAACTTCATAAGGCAATTAAGCTATGTGGATCAGCACTGGTTTCGTGTAATCTTGTAGTTATTAAATTAGGGGAATATTAACAGGTTTCACCTCCTCCTACAACAACTAGAAATTTTATTCTTTTAGTTTATGTACTGCTTAGACTGATATAAAGTAATAAAGTATAACTTCTATATATTTTTTCAGGCTCATGTATTTCCTCGGAAAAAGGAAGTTGTGCAGCTTTTCTTTCAAACTATGATAGAGAATCTGGTGTGAGAGTTCTTTTCAATGATAAACGCAACACCATGCCTCTCTGCTGGTTCAATAGCATTCTTCCATATTAGGATTAAATAGATCAAGATGAAGGATTGGATCTACTTGGATAAACGATCTTTTTTTAACCGAGATCATATCAAAAAGTTTAGAGTTGTCTGTTGTTATAGTTGAAGTTGTCACTGTCATTGTTACTGCTGCTTACCGGTGTCACTACTGTCTGTTACTGTTATCGTTGCCACTGCTGTCAGCTGGTCCTGATTTGCTGCATTTACTGCTAGCTGGTGTACTATTTCTGCTTTTACTACTAGCTTACTACTATTATCACTGCGCGCGCTGCTGTCAGTTTGCAACTACGGTAACTGTTTTTGGGAATTTGATAGTCCAGAGACCGAAGTTGACTTTGTTTTTGTTTTGATAATTAGATTGTTTTGCCAAACAAAAAAATTAGTGATTATGGATGTTTGTTTGTAAGGATTATGAAATGATTTTAATTCAAATTATTTTTTTATTGTTTCTGTTAAATTTACATTCGTGGTGAAAAAGTTGTACGAAGTATATTTTAAATAATAATAATAATAATTTTAAATGTTACTTATTAATAAATAAAGTGTTACAGTAGTTTGCAAAAAGTGATACATGATGTCGAATGAAGTGCTATTATATGTCAAAAGATGATTGAAAAATGTTACCTAATAATAAAAAAGTGGTTATATTAGCTCACAAAAGTGATACAAAAAGTCGGATAAAGTGTTACTATATCATTGAAAAATGTTACTAAAAATAAGTGTTACATATGAAATAAAAAATAACACTTTAAAAATAATACTTATAATATAAAAAGTGTTACATAAGAAGGTTAATAGGAACACTTTCAAAAGTGTTACCATACGTTACCTAAAATGTTATATAATACCTTAGGTAACATGCGCGGATGTACACCAACTAAAGTGTTACCTATTATCTATAATAACACTTTTACCACTTTATGTAACACTTTTTGGGTGTTACTTGAGGTTAATTATGTACTAGTGATCTTGAAATCCACTAATGCATAAGCCAAGAGAGAACTAAGAAAATGCTAAACAAGTCTACTATACATGACACGCATCGCTATGCACCATAAAAGTCATGTATTCCTATGTATTACTCTATTATAATTTATTTTTTTTTTAAAAAAAATAAAAAATAAGAACTAAACTTTATCCTTTCCCCTTATTTTCACCCAGTTTCTCTCCCCCTTCTATGGCTTTCCTATTTCCCCTTCTCCAAGTTCTCTCTTACAATCTATTACTTTCCTCCATTGATGAGTTTGAAACTTAAAGCATGTAATTTAGGAAAATGTCCCTGTCTGGCTATCTACCTCAATGATTCAATTTCATTCATTGTTTTTGTTATTTTTAATTTCTCTTCTAATTAATCTAAACCCTAATTAATATGCGTTTACATATACGAATCACCCGTTACTTTTTAATCTACATAATCAAAATTAGAATTTAACAAAATAATCTTTGATAATTAAAAGGAAATTTTGGAATTTGGTACCTAAAAAATGAGGGTTGTTGAATTTTGATACCCGTTTAAAACTTTATTTTATTTTGGTACCCATCAAAGTTTAAAATTATAGCTTTTGGTACCTCCATCCAACTTTTGTTAACTTTTCATTAGTGGGGTCCATTATCTAATTAATTAATAATTTATTTTTTCAAAAAAAAAAAGAAAAAAAAAGAAAAACTTAAAAAAAAAAACAAAACCCAGCCACTGCCATCCCTCCCCCCTCCCCGTCAGCCACTTTTCCCCTTCCCGTGTCGGCTGCCGGTGCCCAAACGTTCCCTCAGCGCCGACGACTTCACCCCCTCCCTTTCCCTCACCGATCTCCCTCCCCTTTCCCACTCTTGGCTGCCCCCGACACCACACCTTCCCCCTTTCCCCCAAATCAATCTTTTTAGGTTTTAGGGTTCTCTCTCCTCAAATCATACAACAACAACGACGGTGGTGGCTTCCAGGGCGCTCGTGGCGGCGGTGTTCGAGGTGAATACGGTGTTATGGCGGCTTTGACGTTTACGGTGGTGGTTTTGGTGTAGATTGTGGGTTGTTGCTTGTTGGTGTCGCTATGGTTAATTGCTGGTCACTACAAAATTAAGTCCATATAGCATCAACTGATATTTGTTGCTATTCACCAAAAATTCGTTGCCAACTCTATTTAGCAACGGGTTGGAAATGAAAATTTGTTGTTGCTACAAGGCTTGTTGCCATGGGATTTTGGCTACCAGTTGCAAAGAAATTTTGTTACAATATTGCATCCATTTAAATATAGTTTCCATGATGGTTGCTGTTTTTGGTGCATTCGTTGCCAACTTTGGCAACAGATTACCATTGGTTGTTGCTAAAATTAGCAACAAATTATTAATGTTAGTTCCTAAAATAGCAACAAATTATTAATGTTGGTTCCTAAAAATAGCAACAAATTATTAAAGTTGGTTCATAAAAATTGCAACAAATCATAAATATTGATTGCTATCAACACTACGAGACAAAAACCCAATCCCTATTAGCAATTCGGTTTAACCCGATCCCGGCCTTTACCAATCTGAAACCTCACTCGAGTCAACTTCTCTTTGAATCCCCAGTCTCAAGAATCCTAGTCGGTAGGAGTCGAACTTGTGACCTCAAAGTCACATGGTGAATCTCTTACCAACTATACCAAGTACTATTTATTTACTTCTATGCATATAATTTATAATAAGTGAACGAAATATTAGAGACGAAATTGAAAATTTGTCTCTAAATTAGGGACGAAATCAAAAATCCGTCGCTAAATTAGAGACGAATTTGAAACCCTGTCTCTATTTGATGTCATTATAGCAACAAATAATAAGAAGAGTGTCTTCAAATAATTTTATACATAATAGCAAAAAGTGGCCTACGTATAAATTAATAAGAAAATGTAACACAACTTGTTTTCAATGGCAACAAATAAAAAAATACGTTATCATCTGCAACAATAGTTTAGACGACTTGTTTCTAATGGCAACAATTCAGATATTCATTGCCTTTGTTTGTTTCTAAATCAATACAAATAAAATATTTGTTGCCATAGTTTGTTACTATATGGCGACAAGAGAAAAATATAATGCCATCTAGTAACAACTAGTAAGAAAATTTGTTTTAACAGCAACAAATCAAAAACATGTAGCCATTAATTATTAAAAAATCTAAAGCATAAAATATCGCTTTTAATTAGGCAATGAAAAAATTATATTCGTTGCTATTTAGAAACGTTTTAAAAATCTGTTGCCAAACTTAGTTGCTAAAAAGCTTTTATTTTTGTAGTGCGTGTGCGGGCTGCTTGATGGTGGTCGATTGTGGGCTGCCTAGGTGTTGTTGTTTAAGAAGTGGTTGAGGCGAACGCGGTGGGGTTGCCTGGGTGTTGTTTGCGTGAAAGGTGGTGTTGGCTAACGGGAGGAAAACCTATGTCGTTGAGTTCTAAGTATCCCCCGATCAAAACCAAATTTATAACCAAACCCAACCTTAAGTATAGGGGTAAGTCCGGGTCGAACCCAAGGGAATGAGGTATAAGCTAAAGTTTTTAGTTAAGCTATTCCGAAATCTTAAGCAATTGGTTTGGTCTAAACTAGCAAATCAACACAATCAAAGCTAACAATAGAAATCAATATCAAAGTACTAGGGATTTAGGATCCGCATGCACTCACGATAAACTTGCTAATTTGTCGGGAAATTGATCAATCAAGCAATGTGAGGGAAAACGATATTTGCAATCAAAATCACTTAAAGAGCTATTTCCTAGTGTAGGGAATATTTCAAGCCATTAACCCCAAGATTGAACCCCACTGTGATCATACACTTAAGTATGGTGGCGTCCAAAGGGAAGGAAGCTAGAGCAAAAGAGTCGCCAACAAGTTTTAGGAACTAGTAAACCGTTCACAAGGTGAAGATTACACCCCTTAACCCATGAGACCGTTAACTCCAAAAGGTCCTGAACCAAATAGGGTTCAGGGATGAAGGTACAAATCCAACCTAAAAGAGATTAAACTTGCCCTAAATAGGCCTCTACTTCATTCTTCTCGTATTCATGTGCGCTTTCTGACTAACATGCAATCAACAGATTTACCCTAACCTGTTTATCTATGTTGGTTGAACTTAATGCACAAATAAAACTATTATTTGTGATCACTTGAATTATAATCATATTAGCCTAAACGAGATTATTAATTATCTTATTAAGCGTGATTACAAGTACAAATTCCCTTTAAACCTGCAAGAGAGGGCGTGATCAAGCAATAACAATAATATATATCAAGCAACATAATAACCATCACAATCATAATCATAATAACAATCATAATAATAATAATATTTATAATCATGTTAAAGCATAATATTAATAGCAAGATCCTAGGCATGATACTAACAAGATTAATAACAAACCCTAGCATGTCACTAACATGATATTAGAAAAAAGAATAGGAAGCATCCTAGAAATCATAATTTATATAAGCAAATCACCCTAAATATCATACTAAGGAAAACATCCAAACATGATACTAGGAAGCAAAATAACAATCTTAACATGATTTCTATATCATAATATCAATTAAACAATTAAAGTACTTACTTGGATGCCTCGTATCTCTTTCTAATAACAAAATATACGCGTTAGTAACTTCAAGGAAAATATATAAAATCAAACGATTAAATTAAATAATTGAAATGGAGATTTGGGACCAAACCCTCAGAAATTATAACCTTTCACGTCTAGGGCGAAGGCAACTTCGAACTTGGCTTGGTGTATCTAGATCTCGTGAATGCGGAATTTTGTAAGAGCTAGAGAGATGAGAGCATAGAGAGAATAGATGATTGTGAATTGATTGTTGATTGTTGATTATTGTAGATGAATAAAAATGGAGGTTCAGGACCCTATTTATAAGAAAACAGTCCGAAAATGAGTAGAATTTGATAAGGAATAAAACTCCATGATGTCGCTGTAAAACCGACCTTGTCGCCAGGCGACAGGGTCTGTCGCGTGGCGACAGGCCTGTCGTCTAACGACAGCCTGGATTTCTACGCGCTTTCAACACGGAGTCCACAAATGAATCAAAATCGATTTGCAAAGTCCCTATGAAACTGAAATCGTATCTTTCATAAAATAATATTTTATTCCAAATAAAACTTTACCAAAATATAATTATTAATCCTAATTCTATTAGGATTAAAGAGAACCCTCTAGAGAATTCTAGAAGACTATAATTAATTCTAATAAATTTAGGAATAATAATTAACATTGGGCCCTCCCCTAGATCATTGGGCTGCATGTAAAGATCAAACCAGGACCAGTTTAGTATTTTGGCCATAACTTCCTCATTATTCATAGGAATTGGGTTTATAATATATCGTTGGAAAGCTCTTTGCAAGCCCCATTCAACTACACTATTACTGGACCCTTATCGTGGACCAAATTAAACTGGATTGGCTGTTTTCATAAAGTAGAGTTGTTTTCGAAAACAGAAAGAAAGAATTTAATAAAAACCAACCGCAACACTTCACCTTTCACACTTTCACCTCATTCGATAATCATTCGATGCAAAAGGTATTCATCACTGGGTTTGGTTTTGGGGAGACACATTTGGGTGTCTACAGAAACCCCTACTTTGACTGAGTTTGGAGAAACGCAAGTTTCGAAAACAAAAGTTAATGTAGCGATAGGGACGGAGAATGATTCAGAACGTTCTGCGATCCTAAATCATTCTTGTAACGCCGATACCTGCAAACTAGCGTTAGTTAAAACATATAAGATAGTTTAAGAAACGCGTATCTTGCACCGTCGAGTACACGTCTCTGAAGTAACCGGTTTGTTGCATTTGTTAAAGACCGCTCTGCTTGTAGCTGCCTTCTATTTCATCCAAGGTGACTCTGCTTGTAGTCATTCTCCGTCGCTTGTGACCATCTTCCACATCCTAGGGAACACGATCGAAGATAACTCTGCTTGTAGCCATCTTCAGTTTTTGTGACCATCTTCCACATCTTAGGGAACGTCGTCTATCATTGCTGCTACATCTCGAGCTTTTTTCTTGAATCATAGTGACGACCTTCCCAATCATAGAAAAAGCCGTCGAAGACCGCCTCATCACGAACCGCTCTTCTTAAATCTTGGTAACAACCTCCACAATCTTAGCGAATGCTGTTGAAGACCGCCCATCTCGTGCTATCTTCTCAAATCTTGGTAACAACCTCCACAATCTTAGCGAACGTTGTCGAAGACCGCCCATCTCGTGCTATCTTCTCAAATCTTGGTGACAACCTCCACAATCTTAGCGAACGCTGTCGAAGACCGCCCATCTCGTGCCATCTTCTCAAATCTTGGTGACAACCTCCATAATCTTAGTGAACGCTGTCGAAGACCGCCCATCTCGTGCTATCTTCTCAAATCTTGGTGACAACCTCCACAATCTTAGCGAACGCTGTCGAAGACCGCCCATCTCGTGCTATCTTCTCAAATCTTGGTGACAACCTCCACAATCTTAGCGAACGCTGTCGAAGACCGCCCATCTCGTGCTATCTTCTCAAATCTTTTGGTGACAACCTCCACAATCTTAGCGAATGCTGTCGAAGACCGCCAATCTCGTGCTATCTTCTCAAATCTTTTGTAAATTAAAGCTCCTCATCTCCAATTTACTGATTTATGTAACTCCTCTCATCTTGGAAGAATCTCATGTGTCATATTCGCGGTTTTTCGAAAAAAATCCGGGAATGTTTTTGCTTGCTGGGATGCTCCTGCATTTATATTTGATTATAGGACTTTTCTTATCTTTCTTTAGGGTTGACCTAAGACTTAGTGTTGTTTGACTCATTGACTTGACACGACTCAAGGTATAAACTTGGCTCGCGGTGATTGACTCGAGGTTGACTCGACTCGAAGTGAAATGACACGTGTGACTCATGACCCGTGTGTGCATTGTATTGTGAAAAGCAACAAATTTTTCCGTCATTTTTGTGGAGGGTACCGACTTTCCCCCGAAAAAGAAAGACGCGAAAAAGAATCGGAGTGAAGTTTTTGAAGGTGCATGTTGAATGAGCTTAGTTAAACGTTGTTTGATACTATCTCTCAAGGTGCAAGGATTAACTCATCCTAGGCTATCTCAATTGTTGACTCAATGATGAAAGTATTTGGGTAACTTAGGCACGGAGGCTAAGCACTTCATACTTTGTGATGCAATGATGAGTGATTTTGTTATGACAAAGTATGCTTCAACGTTGTGTTAAGATTTCATGACGAATGGTTCCTAAGGGAAAGACTATTTGGTCATGTATCTGTGTAGTGTGTGATAGTGACACTAAAGTTAGGCCGCAAGGGTTAACAGTGGAAAATTATATTGAAAAGAGTCAGATGGTGGTGACTCTTAGGCTGGGTAGGCTAATGATGTAGGGATCAAGCCCCCCAAGTCTAGCTCTAAGTGAATAGGGATGAGCATTGGAAATCCCTTGATATGATCAATTATGAACGTAAATATGAATGCATTTTTATTACGGCCGCACCCCTTTGTGAGGTTGCCTGCGTATCCGTTAGGAATCAGGCCGAACGTAGCTCTAGCTGAACCTCGCACAAGTGTGTGTATACCTCAAAGAGGTCTTTTAAGGGTTGTAACGTGGTTAGGCTAAAGGTTAAAGAAGAAAGGGATAAAGGCTCATGACCCTAGATAAGCCCCCCAAGGTGTGCAACCTTACTTTTGAATCTTTGTATTATTATTCTTGAGGTTTCTCACTTTTGAACTCTTTATATTTTGCTCTCTCTTTTTGCTTTATCATTTTTTCAAATTCAAATCTCTTTTTTTTTTTTAGCGTGGGCAATCCCGATCATGAGGTCTATCACTCACTTGGCATTCATGTTTCTCAGGCACGGTACCCAGCACTCGATAAGAAACGCAATCTGAGACGTGTTCATATCAAAGACATTGGAACACTTGCCCTTTTGTACACTTTTATCATTTTTGCTTTTTGAATTTTTGAGTTTTATGTAAAATCACTCAAGTTATTGCTCTTTGAAAATTGCATAAGTTGCACACCATCCCATCCCAAGGTTAGGTAGATATGGGTTGAAAAAAGAAAGGCCTATCGTTAGGTGAGGCTCAAAGTGGTTTATCAAAAAAGATTGTATATTTGAAAGGTGAAAGGTGATATGATGTGGCTACAAGGGGTGCCTCAAATTATTGGTATACCTTGAGCTTAGTTCGACGTTTTTTTTTTAATGAATGCAATGAATTGTAATGATCACATGAAAGGAAACAAATACTCATTTTATTAAAGGGAGAAAAGAAACGTACAAAATAAAAAATCTAAGGAAGAAGGTGCCTATTACTAGACTTATTGGGGAAAGGGAAAATGAAAAAGAAATAGAAAAAGAGGTCATGAAATCTTGTCGTTGACGCTCGCCTCTTGTCTTGTGTCTTATCATCACTCGGTCTTCTTGCCGACTGGAGGTATGGGAAGCTTGTTATTATCGATCAAATGTTGGATAACCTCTTTTAGCTTCGAACAACTCTCAGTAGTATGACCCCTACCTTGATGGTACTTGCAATGTGAATCTGGGTTCCAACTAGGCAATCTCTTCTCAGGTGCGGGATCTTGAATAGGTCTAATGGGAGTAATGAGTCCCTTGGCATGGAGTCGATCGAAAGCAGCATCGTAGCTCATCCCAATGGGGGTGAAGTCTTTCCTTAGTTGTTTCTTAGATCTTTGGTTATCCATGGTTAAGACTTCACTGAGATCAAAGGTACTAACATTGTTACTAGAGTGGGCGTTTTCGGAAGAAGAAAGATTGACGTTCTTCTTTCCTTTCCAGCCACTGTGGTTACTATTGTTAGCAGGTTTTTGCTTTGCGAGGTCATCTTCGATCTCGATGCCTATGTCGTAGACGGCCTTGAAAGTATTCAAGTTGTGTTGATATTTTAAGTGCTTTGAATACTTTTCTTGTAAATTTTTTATGAACATCCTCACGGATTCTTTTTCAGTAGGGGCTTCGATCATGTTCGCGGAAGTTTCCCTCCACTTATTAAAGAAAGAAGTAAAGCCTTCATTCTCTTTTTGTCTTAGCATCTCAAGTTGTCTATAATCAGTTTCGACTTGAATATTACATTTATATCTATCAATGAAAGTGTTTATAATAGCATCCCAAGTAGAGGTTTTCTCTTTATCAAGAGAAAAGTACCATTGCTGAAAAACGATTTCTAATGATAGAGAAAACACAGAATGAAGAGCTTTGTTGTCTATTCCCTTAATATTCATTACAGTTTCAAAGGCTCTTAAATGAAAATAAGGGTTATCCATTGCCTTGAATTTCGGGATATCGTTGGCATTGAACTTCTGCGGAAGAAGATCCTTGTCCACCGAGACCCCTTGTGAGCTAATGCCCTGCAATCTATAGTCATTGGACAATTTGCCCAAATTTTCCTGGATGAGCTCCATTTGCTGTTGTCTCACAGGGTCATTGATTTGGAGAGTTAGATTCATCAACATTTCAGCAATGTTAGCCACTTGTCCCTTGAGTTCGTTGACTTCTTCCTGATTTGCCATTATCTTCTTAGCTTTTCTTTTTCGACCGATTGGCTTATCAAAAAGTTGAATTTGAATAAAGGTGTTGTCTTTGATTAATCGTCCTTCTCTCCTTGACCAAGTACTGTGGAAAGGGAAATTAAGGGATATTCGTTGTTAATTATTCGACTCAACTCTATTCAACATGCAATAGATGGAAGAAGGTAGGAAGAGTGAATATTGTGACATGGGGAAAGCATGTAGAGAATGGAGAGATATGAAGAAATTAGGAATAGAATGTACCCCCAACTCAAATGACGGAAAAAACCGACTCATACATGAACCTAAGACATGGTCATGGTGACTATATAAAGTGTGTGCTAACACTAGTGAGTGTAGGTGACATGCTTTGACTCTTATGTATGACCATGGGACTAGGTGCCTAGACTCAATTAAGGACTTAGACATGGCTAAATCCATCAACAAATTGGTTAAACTGATTAGCAGACTGTTTAATTAGACTCGTCGTGATGACTCGAGTAAGAAACTGGACTGTCGCCGGAATAACAGAACTATCGCCACAGTTTGAAGCTTGTTGCCAAACGACAAATCTGTCGCCAGGCGACAAGCAGTAAACTGCGGCGCCACAGCCCAAATTCCTACGCCATTTCTGGAACATTAATCTGGGACTGTTTCCAGTAATTTTACTCTAAGGGGACATGCCTACAGTCGTACTAAGTCAGATTAATTACTTTATTAGTCTTTAATTAGTCAAATTAATTAATTAATTCATTAATTAGACAAAGTCCTTTTTAGTCATTAATTGGTTTATTTAAACTTAAACACAATTCATACAAACGGTTAGCACATATAAAGTATGCACAAGCAAAGAATGCACAAATAGTCAAGTAGTCACAACATGATGCAATGAATTTGCAACCTAACCATGGCTCTAGTTCTCTAAAGTTTGGGATATGGGTTAGTGAAAGAGGGTCCATGGTTATGAGTCCGGATGCACCGCACGGAAGCCTTACCTTTGGAAGGGTTGGCGCGAGTGGATGGGACCCCGCAAGTTAAAAAACTTGCTTCCATGGTTTGGTAGATTCACAAACTCGGCTGTACCCGTCGTTGCCAGGAGCGTTCGATTGGGTAGATGGAGCGTGAACCCCAGAGGGTTATGTCCATATGTAGAACACATATGGGTTTCAGAAAAATGAGAAAAACTCAATCAGGAAGTAGAATTGAGCCAACATTGCTAGAAATGGTTAAAACAAGAAGGCAGAGTTCTGGCTCGGTATTGGAAGAACTTGGCGCCAGACTACAGGGATTGTTGCCGCAAAAGCACCTATGTCGCCAAGCAACAGAATTGTCGCCAGGCGACAGAAGCACTTTACAGGCGACAAGCCCTGTTTTCTAGGCGCTAGTTCCTACATGCCTCAGCAGGTATCTACGTTCTTGAAATTTTCCAGATTTCGCAGCGTTATTTAAATTCTAGTTGTGAAAGATAATTCACAAATTTCCTATGTGTAAAAATCCTATGTTTTTAACTCATTTCGGATGGTCTATCCAATGAGGACCTTTTTTATGCATATGACAATAATGCTAATCGAAATTGCGCACATGAAATACTTAGAAATTTTCGAGTCTCATCCACTCATTCTAAATCATTGCCGAAATAAATTTCAGGAATTAAAATAGAAATCCTCCCCAGTGGAGTCGCCAAAAACTGTAGGGAATATTTCAAGCCATTAACCCCAAGCTTGAACCCTACTGTGATCATACACATAAGCATGGTGGGGTCCAAAGGGAAGGAAGCAAGAGCAAAAGAGTCGCCAACAAGTTTTAGGAACTTGTAAACCGTTCACAAGGTGAAGATTACACCCCTTAACGATCCATGAGACCGTACACTCCAAAAGGTCCTGAACCAAATAGGGTTCGGGGATGAAGGTACAAATCCAACCTAAAAGAGATTGAACTTGCCCTAAATAGGCCTCTACTTCATTCTTCTCGTATTCATGTGCGCTTTCTGACTAACATGCAATCAACAGATTAACCCTAACCTGTTTATCTATGTTGGTTGAACTTAATGCACAAATAAAAATATTATTGGTGATCACTTGAATTATAATCATATTAGCCTAAACAAGATTATTAATTATCTTATTAAGCGTGATTACAAGTACAAATTCCCTTTAAACCTGCAAGAGAGGGCGTGATCAAGCAATAACAATAATATATATCAAGCAACATAATAACCATCACAATCATAATCATAATAACAATCATAATAATAATAATATTCATAATCATGTTAAAGCATAATATTAATAGCAAGATCCTAGGCATGATACCAACAAGATTAATAATAAACCCTAGAATGTCACTAACATGATATTAGAAAAGAGAATAGGAAGCATCCTAGAAATCATAATTGATATAAGCAAATCACCCTAAATATCATACTAAGGAAAACATCCAAACATGATACTAGGAAGCAAAATAACAATCTTAACATGATTTCTATATCATAATATCAATTAAACAATTAAAGTACTTACTTGGATGCCTCGTATCTCTTTCTAATAACAAAATATACGCGTTAGTAACTTCAAGGAAAATATATAAAATCAAACGATTAAATTAAATAATTGAAATAGAGATTTGGACCAAACCCTCAGAAATTATAACATTTCACGTCTAGGGCGAAGGCAACTTCGAACTTGGCTAGGTGTATCTAGATCTCGTGAATGCGGAATTTTGTACGAGCTAGAGAGATGAGAGCATAGAGAGAATAGATGATTGTGAATTGATTGTTGATTATTGTAGATGAATAAAAACGGAGGTTCAGGACCCTATTTATAAGAAAACAGTCCGGAAATAAGTAGAATTTGATAAGGAATAAAACTCCACGCTGTCGCTGCAAAACCGACCTTGTCGCGTGGCGACAGGCCTGTCGTCTAACGACAGCCTGGATTTCTACGCACTTTCAACACGGAGTCCACATATGAATCAAAATCGATTTGCAAAGTCCGTATGAAACTGAAATCGTATCTTTCATAAAATAATATTTTATTTCAAATAAAACTTTATCAAAATATAATTGTTAATTCTAATTATATTAGGATTAAAGAGAACCCTCTAGAGAATTCTAGAAGACTATAATTAATTCTAATAACTTTAGGAATAATAATTAACATTGGGCCCTCCCCTAGATCATTGGGCCGCATGTAAAGATCAAACCGGGCCCAGTTTAGTATTTTGGCCATAACTTCCTCATTATTCATCGGAATTGGGCTTATAATATATCGTTGGAAAGCTCTTTGCAAGCCCCATTCAACTACACTTGACCCTTGTCGTGGACCAAATTAAACTGGATTGGCTTTTTTCATAAAGTAGAGTTGTTTTCGAAAACAGAAGAAAGAATTTAATAAAAACCAACCGCAACACTTGACCTTTCATACTTTCACCTCATTCGATAATCTTTCGACGCAAAAGGTATTCATCACTGGGTTTGGTTTCCGGGAGACACATTTTGGTGTCTACACCTAGGGTTAAGCTAGAGGTCTCTAAGAATGATTTTAAAGGAAAATCGCAAAACAAGATCAATCGATAATAATAGCTTCCAAATCAATGTGTCGTGTCATTGAAAACTATTATGTAATATAGCTTGATAATCAAGGTTAGCTACTCCTCATCAAATCAAACACATGCACAAATTCCGTAAACCAATTTAATCACATCATCCAATCAATCAAAAACCCCTAAATTAGCAATAGCTTATCATATATACATGCTTCACCACATCCCTAGCAAAGGAACTACTCACTACACATTGTAAAGTTGAAAAGCATAACTAAACTAATCATCAATTTCATCATCAACATTGCAATCCAAATATCAACAATCAAATCAAACAAACTTTAGAAATTCAACAATATATCAAGAATCAAACACTAAAATTGCATTAAAAGAGGAAAGAATTCTTACAAAACTTTGATCAATATCAAAGTGAATGAAGATCAAAATGTAGCAATCATCAATTATCAAGTTTCTCTCTCTAAAATCTAAGAACAAAGTTTCCCAAAATCTTGAGCTTCTCTCTCTAAAATTAGTCTCAAACAAATTCTAATCTTCTTCTCCCTCTAAAAAGAAAGAAATTCTATATATAGTAAAACTAGCAAAGGAGAAGTTAGTTAGACGTCCAAAAAGAATCCCAATAGGCGCGCCCTCTCCTCAAAATGCGCGGCCGCAATGAAATGGGTACGGAACAGGGGGAGAGCAGCTGCGCGGCCGCACCTCCCACCTACATGGCCGCGCACAGCCCTGCGCGCTCGCGCCACTTTTGTGCGCGCTCGCGCCTAGGAGCAGGGGAGGACTTCTCGTGCGTCAGTTAATGCTTCCGTGCGCTCTACTTGATAATGTTGGGGGTGGAAGTTTCCAAAGGCCTCCACGGCGGGTTCAACACCATTTTTGATGCCCATGCAGCTTGAGAGCGCGGCCTAGAAGACTTGGACTTTGCACTCCTTAGCACTTGAGCTTCAAGGGGAGAGACCGGCTTGCATCTTGAGCCTTATAAATCTCGAGAAAAAGTCATTAAGCTCCTTAAACATCAACAATCTCCTGAAATCAAAGAGAAGCAAACAAATAAAGGAGAAAAGGCAAAATAAACTAAGAAATGCAAGAAAACGGGAAAGCAACTAAGGAAAACATAAACTATAGAAATAACAAGTAAAACTAAAGAAAAAGAGATGAAAGAGCTATAAAAGAGATTAAAATCCATCCTAAAAGAGGCTAAATGAGTGCCATAAGTGACACTCATCAAATTCCCCCAAGCTAGACTTTTGCTCGTCCTCGAGAAAAACAAAAGGAAGTAGAAATAGGATGAAAAACATATTCAAAAAAGAAAAAGAAAAGAAAAGAAAAAAATAAGATTGTACACTAAAACTCACTTTTGTAGGAATCACGGTTGTTTTTAGCTACAACAAGCCCTTTAAAGACCAAATCCGCCAATGAGGACGAGTGAGGTCTCGTAAGGGTATCCAAAGAGTTGACCCATAACTCTTGAAGGTAAACATGAGGCAAATCATGTAAGTAAAATCAAAAAGGAAAAGTTAAACAAATAGCTTTTAAAATGGACTTTTACAAATGATCAAATGCAAGTGAATAAACAACTTTCTATATAATAAGGGTATGCACGTTCTAAGATATCTAAGGTTGATTGAAACATAGAATATGCTAACCATATAGAACTAATGAAACTCAATTCACCTTCATCCCAAACAATCTTACCACGTTCTTCCAACTAGTTTCAAATCCACCTCTAGTGAGCATCTCAATGATTCCTCAAAGGAACCGGAAAATAAAGAGATTTTAGGGCTACTCGACATCTTGACTATGCACACTGCTCCATAGGCTTGACTCACATCTCCCTCCACCAACTTGTGACTCAACCAAAAAGGTCAAAAGGTCTTGAGAAGGGTTGTAATGTAAGGGCGAAGAGGGTGAAGGTAGGCTAAAATTTAAAATTTGGTGGTATACCTAAATTGTGAAGCAAATGGTGATAAATCCTCAACACCATAATCAAGCAATCACCAAACAAAAACACCAACACCCCCAAGCTTATTCAAAGCCAAAATCACAAATATATATACAAAAAGCGTAAGAATGCTTCCCCCAAGCTAAAATGAAGCATTATCCTCAATGCTTAAGATAGGGAGAAATATACTTACATCAAAATATTTTGTAATATTTCAATTTTCACAATTTTTTTCACTTTTGCCAAAGCATTGGAATTTGCTTTGCTTTTTCTCATTTTTTTTTTCATTCATTTTTTTTTCAAATTTTCACTTTATTGCAATGTCCTCGCCTCTTTTAACTATGGATGGCTTTTTCAAATTGGAATTTGCCTTTATTCACAAAATATACACAAAACAAACTTTCTTACACTATAAGAACCAGTATTAAACTAATTCACCACAATCTCCAACAATAATGATCAATTGCTTCACAAAAACCAAGAATGGAAACAAGAATGAAACAAAAGGCTCAAAATCTAAAGATATGTTTTGAAAAGAAGGTTTATGGATCAAATAGTTAGCAAGTAGGAAAATGAAAACCCAAAATAAAGAAATAGAAAACTATCCTAGAAAAGAAAAAATCACCACCCCGAAGAGATGCCTTTGTCCTTCCTAAATGGCTCGGTCGTGATCTCGGGAGACAAGAGACAAGTTATAGATAAAGCATACAATAGTCAAGGATCCATGCCGCTCATGCAAAATATGTAGAAGGCTAGAAAAGAATGAAACCGCACATGGTTGTAGCAATAACTCACAATTAGTTTCAAATTCACCAAAGGGAGCAACTCCTACTTATCACAAACAATTAGTGTCCGGCTTCACGGTCCCAAAAGTTCTAAAGATACTACCTTAGCATACTCTATCCTAGAATCAACTAAACATACTTTTAAACCATGTACATCGATACCACATAGGAAACCATTCATTTAAAAGCAAAAGGTGGATGGTATTTGTAGGGAATAACTCAAGCATCCCACAATTGAGCCCCACTGTGATCATACATTTAAGCATGGTGGCGTCCAAAGGGAAGGAAGCTAGAGCAAAAGAGTCACCAACAAGTTTTAGGAACTTGTAAACTATTCACAGGGTGAAGGTTACACCCCTTCACAATCCATGAGATCGCAAACTCCATAGTGGTGATGAGCGTCATTTATGGCGCTCAAAAGAATAAGAATTAGGTTCATTTTCTATATTTTCTTTCATTATTTTCATATAATGTTCTTAGTTTTATTTGGTTTTCCGTCTTTATAACTCATTTAGGTTTTTCGTTTACTTTTATGAGTTTTTCATGATTTTTGTTCTTATTTTGCTACTTTAGTTTAATTTCTATTCTTTTTGCTTTCTCTCTTACTTTTACTTGATTTCTTGCAAGTGAAGTTTTGAAATCTTGTTTGCCGCTCCCTTAAGGATGTTTTCTCATTGATTTTAGGTCCGGAGTGTGCAAATATTTGAAGATTAAAAGGCTTCCCTCCTCGCGGACATCACCTCGAGAGCACCAATGATGAGGATGCACGAGAGCGCAAGGATCGACGAGCGAGCAAGGGAATCCAAGCCATGAGCACCACAACAGGGGTGCGCGTGCGCAGACCTTTTTGTGCTTGCGCGCAGACCTTATTATGTGCGCACACGGTTGTCTGGTGCGTGCACATGGGGTGCTCCGCCTCCCTTCGCTTGATTTGTTATAAATATCCTTGACTTTTCCTTTTTTTGGGGCTAGATGATTTTATATGAACTTTAGACTAGCTTAAATTTTTCTCTCATATTTTAGCTTAGGTTGAGAGCTTCTCTCTCTAGTTTTAGGGATAGTTTAGGAGTAGTTTTAGAGAGAGAAAGTAAGGGATTTCATTGGGGATTTGAGAGATTGAAGATTCAAGATGACAATTGTATTGAAGATCTCCATTATCAATCAATGAGGATTTCTCACTCTTTCTCCTCTTTATTGCTTTGATTAAATTCATGTTTGTTTGGTTTGATTTTGATGTTTGATTCTTGATTACTGTTTTTGTTTTTGATATTTTGTTGAAGTCTTGATTTCTTTAGTTTTTGATAGATGATGATTCTTGAGTAGTTGTTTGGCTAGGAATTGGGTGAAACTTGTATGATTGATTGATTATGATAATTTGGGAATTGTGTTGATTGATTGTTGAGATTAAAGTGATTAATGAAGGTTTGCATGTGTGTAATTCGATTAGGCCTTGAGAATTATGCTAGATTGCATTGGAATTGCTAATGACACGACCTATTGATTTAGGAATTGCAATTATCGATTGGTTTGGATTGTGATTCTCTTAGTTTGTTATTCACAGTGAATCCTAGTTTAACAATTAGGAGATAGCTCTTTGATTCCAATTGATTGCTCTTATCGTTAGTCTTCACAACCTTTGATTGGTATGATCTTCCCTAGTTGTTGCAATTGTCATGATTACTTATTGATCCCAATTCCTAGTGTTCTATCTGTTTGGTTACTTGTTCAGTAGTTGTTAGTGTTTCTTCTTCACCTTCGACTTCGACCTAGCTTAGGCGCATAATTGAGAGTGCTTGAACATTACCGTTCCTTTGGGTTTGACCCTTGACTTACCTCTATACTTGTATTTAGGTTTGTTAAGTGTTTATAAATTTGTTTGGCTCTAGGGAAGATTAGATAACGACCTACATTTTCCTTACGTCAAAATGGCGCCATTGCCGGGGAACGGTGTCTATGTTTGAGTGTTTTTGATTGCTTGAGTCTAGGTCTTTGTATATACATTTCTTTTATTTGATTTTTGTTTGTTTAGTAAAAAAAATAAAAAAATGGCATGCCTTTCATTTCCTCAACATGATAATGAGCCTTTTTGTGAATACTTCCATAGACTTATAGGGTTTTTGAACTATAATCGTTGTAATCCTTATGAGGCTTGTGAGATTTGTTATTTTGGTTTGAATGAGAAAACTAGGGATGAAGTTGAATGCATGCATAATGGTTAATTTAGAGCATTGTCAATTGATGATGCTTGGAATTTTTATGTTTGGTTTGCTAGGGATGTCTATGATAGGGGTAATCATGATTCCAGTGTTGATGTGCAATGTGTTGATTCTTCCAATATTAGCATGAATTCCCATGATTTGTCATATGATCCTATTAGTGAACCTAGAACAAATGATTTCCACTCTATTTCCCCTTTTGTTCATGATGATGAGGTACATACTCAAGTTGATGCTAATAGTGTGTTTCAATTTTCTTCATTATTTACCATGCTTTCTTGTGATGTGCTTTGTTCCCTAAATGATGAATCTCATATGCTTGATTGTGCCTCCACTCCCCAATGTGATGTATATGCTCATGATCTTAATGTTGATTCTTCCAATCTTGGTTGTACTTCTTCTTCTCTTATTGAGTCTCAACCTCCTACACCTTTTGAATCTCTTATTGATATATTTGAGTCTCAAATTAGGCGCTTTGAGCTTGATAATGATCTTGGGCCTAGTAAGGAGATGATTTTTAAATTTATGAGAGGTCAATTAGAGATAATGAAAAAGAATGAGGAGCTTCTTGAGGAGGAAAAGAGAAGAAGAGATGAGTTACAAAGCTAATTGTCATCTTTGATGCTTGTTTGTGAAAAATCCCAATCTAATGTGTGTTGAGGATGATGATGATGATTTTGAGAAACCAAGAGAGTGTGAGGATCCCATTGGTGAGCATTTGAGTGATGGTGAAGGAGTTGAGAATGAAGAGAGTGTTGATTTTAAAAGCCCCAACCCTCCTTCCCATCTTGATGAGTCTCAAGTCAATGATTGTGATTCTTCTATCCATGAGTATTTATATTAATTTGAGGTTATGACTAATGTGTTCTTTGAGTTTCAAATGAAAACTCATAGCCTTTTGAGTGAGTTAATTAAGAATGCTTCATGGGAGATAGATGAGTTTGAAATGAATTTGCATCCATCCATGCATGGTTTTGATACTTTGGGCTTTAAGGATGTTGAGGGAGTTGTTGTTCATTGTTGTGATGGAGGGGATTATGTAGTTCCTCTTGGAAGTTGGATGTTTGAGGGAGATGGAGATCATGAGTGTTCTTCTTTTGAGGATTCTATGATTGATTTTCATGCTCTTATTGGTGATTTGAGGCATGGTGGTGAGGAAGAGTTCATTTGTGAGACCATAGCCCCTTTTTCCTCTTCTCATATCCCTTTTTCAAGGAATTTTAACCATATCCCTTACACTCCTATATCCCTCCCTTCCTTTGTCAAAGAGCCCATTGACCCGTGTTTTATTGCTTTCATTTTCTTTTCTTTTGTAGAATAGATTTTCTCTCATGGAAATGTTTGTGTGCCTTTTTCTAGGTACATGACTCGATATAATTTGGTGCATTGGTTTGAATAAAGAATCAAGGAAGATTGACTTCTATTTTGCTAGCATATGGAAATAAGATTCAATTCTAGTTGAACTTGGCTTTAAAAGGTTAAATTGGGTCATTTGCGGATATTTACACCCACCTACATCCGGTAATATCTTTCCTTGCTCTCTCTCTAATGGTTGATGCCTTGTTGGACATGTGTTGGTATTGTTGGATTGATCTCTTTGTTTTCCCCTCCCGTGGATTATTTGATTTGTGTTTGAGCATGTTGTCTCATTCTAGCTTGGGGGAGGGTATTCTATCATGTTTAGTGGGATATTGATTCACATATGCCATGCACAATTGAATATGCATTTCCATGTTCTTTATTTTGAAAAACTCCAAAAAGATTTTTGTTTCTATCAAGGCAAATTTGCAATGTGTTTTGTTTTATTCTTGGTTTGGACATAATACTTTTGGACTTGTATAGTTGAATGCTTCTCTTCTTAAATGGTAACGGTGTGCACGGGTTGAGAGTATCTTTGGTTGACTCTAGGATAGAGTATGCTGAGGTAGTCGTTCAGAACTTTTGGGACCTTGAAATCGGATTCTATTTGTTTTTGAAAATTTGCAATTGCTCCCTTTTGGTGAATTTGAAGCTAATAGTGAGTTTTTGCTATAACCATGTGGGGTTTCATTCTTTTCTAACCTTCTACATATCTTGCTTGAGTGGCGCATGGATCCTTGACTATTGTATGCTTTATCTAGAATTTGATTTTCATCTCCCGAGATCGCGACCGAGCCATTTAGGAAGGACAAAGGCATCTTTTCGGGGTGGTAATTTTTACTTTTCTAGGATAGTTCTATTTCTTTATTTTGGGTTTTCATTTGCTTTCTTGCTAACCATTTGAGCCTTATAACCCTCTTTTCAAGCCATATCTTTAGATTTTGAGCCTTTTGTTTCATTCCTGTTCCCATCATTGGTTTTTGTGAAGCATTTGGTCTCTATTGTTGGAGTTTTGGTGTATGAAATGGATTGTTGGTTCTTATAATGAAAGCAAGTTTGTGTTGTACATATTTTGTGAATAAAAAGCAAATGCAAAGTTGAAAAAGCCGTCCATAGTTAAAAGAGGTGAGGAAAATGAAATAAAGTGAAAAAATGAGAAAAAGCAAAGCACATTCAAAAGCTTTGGAAAAAAGTGATCAAAAGTGAAAAATGAAAAATTCAAAAAATATTTTGATGTAAATGTCTTTCTCCTATTTTAAGCATTGAGGACAATGCTTTGTTCAAGCTTGGGGGGAAGCGTTCTTACGCTTTTTGTGTATATGTTTGTGATTTTGGCTTTCAATAAGCTTGGGGGTGTTGGTGTTTTTGTTTGGTGATTACTTGGTTTTGATGTTGAGATTTGGCAAATCTTTGCTTCACAATTTAGGTATACCACCAAATTTAAAATTTTAGCCTACCTTCATCCTTTTCGCCCTTACATTACAACCTTTTCAAGACCTTTTGACCTTTATGGTTGAGTCATAAGTCAGTGGAGGGAGATGTAGGTCAAGCTTACAGAGCGGTGTGCAATAGTTGAGATGTCGAGTAGCCTCAAATCTCTTTCTTTTTTCGGTTCCTTCGAGGAACCATTGAGATGCTCATTAAAGGTAGATTTGAAGCAAATTGGGAGAATGTGTTAAAAATGTTTTGAGATGAAAGTGAATCGTTTCTTGATAGTACTCTATGCTTAGCATGTTCAATGTTTCAATCAACCTTAGATATCTTGAAACGTGCATTCTCTTACTTGTTTAGGAAGAATTGTATTTATTTATGCTTGTTCATTTGCAAAAGTCCACTCATGAACATTTGTTTTCTTTCCTTTTCTTTTTGCTTCTTTTTCGTGCTTTACCTTGTTTGTTTGGTTTGTGAGAGTTATGGGTTAATCTCTTAGGAAACCCTTATGAGAGCATTACTCGTCCTCTAGAGCGATCTAGGGGTTTAAATGGCTTGTATTTAGTTGCTAAAATTGACCGTGATTCCTACGAAATTGAGTTAGTGTATATTCTCATCTTCTTTAGTTTTCTTGTTTCTTTCTTTGCTTGAATAACGTCATCATTTTCCCTTGGGTTGGATTTTGTTTTGCTCAAGGACGAGCAAAAGTTTAGCTTGGGGGAATTTGGTGAGCGTCATTTATGGCGATCAAAAGAATAAGATTTAGGTTCATTTTCTATATTTTCTTTCATTATTTTCGTATAATTTTCTTAGTTTTATTTGTTTTTCCGTCTTTATAACTCATTTTGGTTTTTTTTTTTTTTTACTTTTATGAGTTTTTCATGATTTTTGTTCTTATTTTTCTATTTTAGTTTAATTTCTATTCTTTTTGCTTTCTCTCTTAATTTTTCTTGATTTCTTGCAAGTGAAGTTTTGAAATCTTGTTTGCCGCTCCCTTACGGATGTTTTCTCATTGATTTTAGGTCCGGAGTGTGCAAATATTTGAAGATTAAAAGGCTGCCCTCTTCGCGGGCATCACCTCGAGAGCACTAATGATGAGGATGCATGAGAGCGCAAGGATCGACGAGCGAGCAAGGGAAGCCAAGCCACGAGCACCACATTAGGGGTGCGCGTGCGCAAAACCCTATGTGCGTGCACGCAGACCCAACTGTGCGGGCGCACGATGGTCTGGTGTGTGCACACGGGGTGCTCCGCCTCTCTTCACTCGATTTATTATAAATAGCCTTGACTTTTCCTTTTTTTGGGTTTAAACAATTTTATATGAACTTTAGACTAGCTTTAATTTCTCTCTCATATTTTAGCTTAGGTTGAGAGCTTCTCTCTCTAGTTTTAGGGATAGTTTAGGAGTAGTTTTAGAGAGTGAAAGTTTTCATTGGGGATTTGAGAGATTGAAGATTCAATATGACAATTGTATTGAAGATCTCCATTATCAATCAATGAGGATTTCTCACTCTCTCTCCTCTTTATTTCTTTGTTCAAATTCATGTTTTTTTGGTTTGATTTTGATGTTTGATTCTTGATTAGTGTTTTTATTCTTGATTTCTTTAGTTGATTGTTGATAGATGATGATTCTTGAGTAGTTGTTTGGCTAGGAATTGGGTGAAACTTGTATGATTGATTGATTGTGATTAATTTGGGAATTTTGTTGATTGATTGTTGAGATTAAAGTGATTAATGAAGGTTTGCATATGTGTAATTCGATTAGGCCATGAGAATTATGCTAGATTGCATTGGAATTGCTAATGACACGACCAATTGATTTAGGAATTGCAATTATCGATTGGTTTGGATTGTGATTCTCTTAGTTTGTTATTCACAGTGAACCCTAGCTAGTTTAACAATTAGGAGATAGCTCTTTGATCCCAATTGATAGCTCTTATCATTAGTCTTCACAACCTTTGATTGGCATGATCTTCCATAGTTGTTGCAATTGTCATGATTACTTGTTAATCCCGATTTCTAGTGTTTTATTTGTTTGGTTACTTGTTTAGTAGTTGTTAGTGTTTCTTCTTCACCTTCGACTTTGACCTTGCTTAGGTGCATAATTGAGAGTGCTTAAACATTACCGTTCCTTTGGGTTCGACCCTTGACTTACCTCTATACTCGTATTTAGGTTTGTTAAGTGTTTATAAAAAATTTTTGCTCTAGGGAAGATTAGATAACGACCTACATTTTCCCTACGTCAAGTGGTCCTGAACCATGACTAGATATTCGGGGATGAAGGTACAAATCTAACCTAAAAGAGATTGAACCTGCCCTAAAAATAGGCCTCTACTTTATTCTTCTCATATTCATGTGCGCTTTCTGACTAACATACAATCAATATTATAATCCTAAGAATATTTAATCTATGTTGGTTGAATATTAATGCACAAATAAATCTATTATTGGTGATCACTTTTAATTAAAATCATATTAACCTAATTCAAATTATTAATTATCTTATTAAGTTTGATTTCAAGTACAAATTCCCTTTAAACCTGCAAGAAAGGGCGTGATCAAGTAGTAACAATAATATATCAAGTAACATAATAATATTGACACAACAAATCATCACCAAAATAATCTCAATCTCATCAAAGCATAATAATAATAGCAAGATCCTAGGCATGATACTAACATGATTAATAGCAAATTCTAGAATGTCACTAAACATTAAAAATCAAAACTTTATCCCTAACATGATACTAACACGATAGAAGAAAATAGGAGGTAACCTAAACATGATACTAGAAAGCAACAAAAGCATCCTAACATGACACTAGGAATTAATATAATATAAACATGCTTTCTAAAGATATATAACAATGAAATTACTCACTTTGTTGCCTCGCATCTCTTTCTATTAAAACAATACACACGTTAGTAACTTCAATGAAAATTTTAAATAAAACGATTAATTTAAATAATTGAAATAGGGATTTGGGACCAAACCCTCAGAAATTATCAACCTTTCACGTTTAGGGCGAAGGCAACTTCGAGCTTGGCTAGGTGTGTCTAAGTCCCGTGATGGACGAATGGTGTGAAAAGGGGAGGCTTAGAAAGAGGGAGAAAGAATAAGCTTCTAGCTTAGAGGGAGAGAATAGAAAGATGATTGTTGATGATTGAAAACGGGGAAATACGATCCTATTTATTGAGAAAAACATCCGGAAACGATCAGAGAAGATCGAATTCCAATCGAAGTAAAACTGCATCTATCGCGGCGTAACAAGACTATCGCGATGCGATGGCTCTGTTGCGGCGCGATAGGCCTATCACGGCACGATGGATGTGTCGCATCGCGATGGTGCTGTTGGATAATTTTTTTCATACGGAACCCTTTTCCAATGTAATTCAATAATTAAAGTCTGTACTTTATCATTTAAAGTCAAAATAAATCCTTTAAAACGCTTGTTTATTCCAACTAAAATTCTTTATCTTTTCCAAAATATAATTATTAATCCTAATATCTTTAGAACTTAAAATAACCTTCTAGATTATTCTAGAAAATTAAAGTAATTCCTAATGACTTTAGGAATGATAATTAATGGATCCTCCACTTGATCATTGGGTCACCCATAAAACTCATTTAATATTCTATTTAATATTTGGGCCATAACTTCCCAACTATTCATCGGAATTGGGTTTATAATATATCGTTGGAAATCTCTTTTTGAGCCCCATCCAACTACACTATTATTGGACCCTTATCATTGACCAAACTAAACTGGATGGGACATTTTCATAAATAAGGTATAAAAAGAAATATTTTTGAAAACAGAAGTATTTTTATTAAAAAAAGAGTAATCATGAGACTCTTTCACATTTCACCTAGTTCGATAATCAAATGACGTGAAATTACTCATCACTGGGTTTGGTTTTGAGGAGACACGATTTGGTGTCTACAGAAGCCCCCACTTTGACTGAGTTTGGAAAAACGTAAGTTTTGAAAATAAAAGTCAAAGTAGCGATAGGGACGGAGAATGATTCGGAACGTTCTGCGATCATAAATCATTCTTGTAACGCCGATACCTACAAACTAGCGTTAGTTAAACAGATAAAAGAGTTAGAAACGCGTATCTTACACCTGGAGCACACTTCCCTAGAGTAGCCAATTTATTGCTGTATTTGTTTGTTGTGAGGACCTCCACAAGCTAGGAGACGCCATTGTTGAAGGTGACTGCTTGTAGGCATCTTCAATTTTTGCTGTGACAATCTTCCTCAAGCTAGGGAACACCGTCTAAGGTGACTTCTTGTAGCCATCTTCAGTTTGTTTGTGATAATCCTCCACAGGCTAGGGAACATCACCGAAGATTGCTGCTTGTAGCTATCTTCAGTTGTTGTGGCAATACCTTGCCACGGAAGTACCTCGCCGCTGTAGACGATCGCCTCTGTACCGCGGGACATCGTCGAAGATTACTGCTTGTAGCTCTCTCTAATTTTGCGGCATTACCTTGCCACGGCAGTACCTCGGCGCTTGTAAAAAACTGCTGTTTGTAGTTGTCTCCAAAATCTCGTCTATACCTTGACTTGATTATTTGATTAACAACTTTTACACCTAAGTGAAAGTCATCGAAAACCATTGCTTGTAATGATCTTCAATTTGCTAATGCTTTACTTGAACGTTTGTTGTGTTGATGCTGCGCTTGAATGCTTGCTGTGATTTTGCTGTGCCAGTTCCTCGACACATTTGTAGATGTAATGAGCCGGTTCTTTGGCACTTGCGTTTGCTTGTGAACCAATAACTCAGTGCTTGATATGAGCCAATGCTTAAGCGTTTAAGTAAAGTGAGATGACCGTCGTTAGGCAGATCACTTGTCGCAATTATTCATCGAGCTGACTACTAATCATGTCAATTTGCTTATAGGGGCTAACTGATGTACTAAGGAACCCAAAATGTTGATTTAAGTCCACATAAGCTATTTATGGGGCCCAAGAATTTTATCGCTGAAAAAAGAGAAGGCGACGTGCGCTGTCACGTGTTATCGCGATGTGTCAGCCTTGTCGCAGCGCGATGGAGTCCCGTTTTCCGGAATAAAACCCCTTCTTCCTCATTTTCCTGTTTGCTGCTCATTTTCGTTCGATTTCGCTCGAAACTTCACCTTAGTCGTTCTTACTCATTTCTTAACCAAATTCGCTCAAATTTCTTGCAAATCGAAGCTCACGATCTCTAGTTTGCAGGTCCATGTAAGTTTTGCTCAAATTCCTCTCAATTTAGAAGAATTTCGTGCATGTTTATTTACGAATTTTCGAAAAATACAAAATTGTTCTTGCTTGTTTTGCTTTGTTAATCAAATTTCTTGCCATGAAATTGCTTGTTTATGTTTGTATATCACCTTGGAAATGTTTTGAGACTTGTTTGACTCAATTTGGTGAAGAAACGAACGTTTTGCTATTGTTGGGCATCTTGAGTTCGTGAGCAAAATGTGGCTTGTTGTTTTTGCTTGCTTTTTGTGCTTAGTTTTTCAGAATATTTTCTATAATATTGTAAGAAATTGTTTGATTGCTCCGAAATGCTTTTACTGCTTGAATAAAAACATGCTCTGTTTTAGTACTACGTACTCTGTTTTTTTGACAAACATAGTATCATGCGGCTAAGCGAATCTTAGATAGTATAGAACCTTTTAATTTACTTCCTTTATGTTGGAACATAATTAGCATGGCTCGACGTCGTGGTTCCGGCTCACGCTCTCGTGGAGCTCACCGAGAGGACGAGCTTGTCGACGTAGGCGAGGGTATGTCCACCAGTCTTGGGGAGTTCCCTGAGTGGGATAGGCGTACTCTATACTTTGCGCCCACCTTTCACAGTTCGGAGTGCGTTCGGCGTGGTATCATCGATGATCGCGTTCGTTTCCTTGGCTCGGGCAACAACGATATTGGGCATCTCTACGACACCTACTTTCGTAACAACGTGGAGCTGCGCACGCTTTGGGAGTCATGTGGTTTGACTCCTCTAATCTAAACTACGTAGGCGCTTCACTCTTTAGAGTCGAGTCGCTTCCTAGTGTGGGCTCTGGTGGAGTTCTTTTGGGACACCCACCAACATATTCCATTTTCCTTGGGGTGAGATGACTGGCACTCCCCTCGACTTCTCTGTTATCACCGGATTGGAGCTCCGGTCGTCTGCTGTTCTCTTTGTAGGGACCTTACTATTTCTTCACCAGAGGTGGAAGAGATGTTAGGTCCTATCGTCGTCCGAGCTCGTGCCGAGTCTAGAGCAGGACAGCTGAGCGGTCGATCTATCCGCCGGTCTCTGCTAATGGCGGCCTTTCGAGATAATGCGACCACCCTGGAGCAGCGGGTGCGCATCTTTGTTCTGACTTTTCTATCAGGGAGCTTGTCCCCTAACAAGGGCTGCCGAGCGTTGCTCTATTATATCCCTGTTCTTCGCGACCTTAGACAGGTCGAGACTTCTAACTGGGCTAGCTTGGCCTATGCTGACTTCCTGCTTGGATTGCGACTCGCTTGTCTCCATCGGAGCTACAGTGAGGAGGTCACCCTCTCTTGCTTTTGGAGGATTGTAGAGGTATACTTTCGTTTTCCTCTAATTAACTATTCCGTGCTAGCTAGTTTTTGCTGATTTTTCTCTGTTATTACAGGTTTGGTTCTACGAGTATTTCCCGACCTTGTCTCCGGCTAGGTCTTTGCCTCGAGGGCACCCCATTGCTGCTAGTTGGGGAGGCCGTTATCCTAGCATGGTTGCTACCGGACTCATACGAGAGTCGATTCTAGCGGTATGAATCACTTATCATTATTTCCGCTTATCTTTCTTTGTAGGATTATGCCTTATCGATATCTCTTTTTACAGGATCATGAGCCTGTTTTTCGTCCATGGGTTGGATTGGACGTTCCTGTGCGGGCTTTTCAGCATACCACTCAGCGGCGCTACTTCCAGGGGACGTACGACGTTGTAGTGTATTTGGGCGAGAGGGTTGCGATTCAGCACTCATCCGCATTCTTCATCGTTCCAACTCATCCTCCACCGCACATGATGGACCAGGCAAGTTTTAGGAATTTTATGGATTCGTCGCCGGCTGCGTCGGTTGGCAGAGTTTCAGTCTCCCGGACCAGTGCTACGCTGAGATGCTTTTGCCGCGTTTGGCTCCACCACCTTCGATATCGGAGGAAGCGGAGGTATGTTCTTGCATCTTTTTATTTTTACTTTGGTAGCCCCCAATGATGTTTAATTTGTTGGAATCTTTTATTTTCGCAGGCTGCGGTTGAGGCTGCGGAGTTTGTACCTCCGAACATGTCCATTGCTTATCAGGGGTCTTATGGGCCGATCAAGGAAATGATACCCCAAGCTTCAGAGGAGTGGCGTCTAGTGGAGAGGTCGATCCCTTGTCTTCAGACTTGGGTAGGTTTTTCTTCTGTTTCTATTGGTATATATATTTCGGTTATTTCTAATCCTTTTTCTTTTTGCAGTTTACTCGCGAGTTGATGACGAGGATGGCGAAAGCTATGTGATGCGGGTTGAGACTAGGTCGTTGAAACTAATCCTCCCACGGTCAAAATTAAATTTGTAAACACTTAACACACCTAAATACAAGTATCGAGGTAAGCCAAGGGTCGAACCCAAATGAATGGGTGGAAGTTAACTATTGTCAAAGTCAAGCTATCTCGAAGTGTAAAAAGGAATGTAGGAAGTCTAAGTTCAACTAACCAATAATGCAAACACAAAGTAAATCGATATATCAAACACTAGGGAATTAGGATCCACATATACTCGCAATGAATACGCACTAATTGGGTTGGAGATTGATTAATTTGAGTACTGCGAGGGAAGATAGATAATGCAATCAAAAGAGCTCGATAAGCTATCTCCTAGAGGTCAAACTAGCGCCAACTACGAAAGACTCCACTAGGAACATCATAAACCAAACTCAATCGATAAATGTGAGCTACAAATCAATGGTTTGTATCAATGTAAACACACAATGCAATCTAGCATGAAGAACAAGGTTGATCACTCCTTGCAATCCATACACATGCACAAAATCAATCAACCAATTTAATCACAATACTAAATCAATCAAGAACCTCCCAATTAGATAATGATTCATCACTAATACATGCTTCACCACATCCCTAGCTAGCAAACTACTCACAATCCATTAAAGAAATAAAAACAAAGCTATACAATTCATCAAATTCTTCAACATCATTCCAATTAAACCAATCAAATCAAACAATCAATAAACTTGAACATTCAACAAAACAATTGAAATCATAAGCTAAAATTGAATTAAAGTGAAGAAGATTCTTACAAGCTTGATCAAATCAAAGGAAATGTACTTGAATTCAACCAATTGCAATTATCATCAATCATTAACCATCAATCTTCTATGTTTCTCTCTCTCTACAAAATCTAAAATCTAGAGTTTCTCTCTCTAAGAAATTCAAAACCTAATTCTAATTCTCTGCTTTCTAATTCCTCCCTTCTCTCTCTAAAAACATGAAGAGAAAACTGTACATGGTAAAACTAACAAAAGAGAAAGTAGTTAGTCGTCCAAAAAGAACCCGTACAGGCGCGGCCTTAACATTGAAGATGCGCGGCCGCAAGAAAAAGGGTACGGAACAGGGTAAGCGGGAGGCGTGCCCACGCCTGGGCACCACGCGCCCGCGCCATGGTCGGGCACGCCCGCGCCTGGGAACAGGGCAGCTTCTTCCCCTTCATTCTTGACGCTCCTTGTGCGCTCCACTTAATGTGCATGATGAACACGGAGCATGGAAGACCCTAAAAGACCCTGATGGTGGGTTCAACACGAGAATTCTTGCCCCCACGGCTTGAATGCACGGCCTATGGTCACTAGGAACTTGCACATCTCCATACTTGAGCTTCAAATAGAGGACACTAGGCATCCTCATCGATGCAAAACTTGAAGAGAAACCTCGAGAATTCTTGGACAACGATCTTAACCTGAAAAATGAGAGAAAACAAACAAATAAAAGGGAAAAAGACAAGAAAACCCAAGAAATGCATGAAAAGGAAAATCGACTAAGGAAAAATGCAAACTAATGAAATAAAGAGCAAAAATAAGGAAAAGGGAAAGAAAAGAGCTATAAAAGCAACCTAAAATCACCCTAAAAGAGAACAAATGAGTGCCATAAAGACTTCCCATAAACCAAGCGGTAAGGAGTGGTGCCAATAGGAGTTTTAAAGGCCGTTCTATATGCCCACAAAGCATCATCAAGCTTGTCCGACCAATCTTTCCTATTTCTTGCAACCGTCTTCTCAAGAATCAACTTGATTTGACGATTGGACAACTCAACTTGTCCACTAGTTTGAGGATGATAGGGGAGTTCGAAACGTTGATTAACTCCATGCTTCTTCAACATCTTGCGGAAGGCACTATGCACAAAATGAGATCCATTATCACTTATGACCGCCTTGGGAATGCCAAATCTTGGGAAAATTATGTTCTTAAACATCTTCATTGCTACCTTATGATCGTTTGTTGGTGAAGCAATGGCTTCAACCCATTTTGACACATAATCAACGGCAACAAGAATATATTGATTCCCATATGAAGAAGGAAAAGGACCCATGAAATCAATTCCCTATACAACAAAAACTTCTACCTTAAGGATGGTTTGATGGGGCATCTCATTTCTCCTTGAAATACTTCCGGTTTTTGGCACTGGTCACAACTCTTGACAAATTCCCAAGTATTCTTGAAGAGATTTGGCCACCACAATCCACATTGAAGCACCTTGGAAGATGTCCTTGAAGCACCCATGTGACCACCACTAGGATCCGAGTGGCACATCTTTAACACACCAGGTATCTCCTCATTTGGCACACATGTACGCAATAAACCATCAACACCTCTCTTTTACAAGATCGGTTCATCCCACACATAATGCCTAGCCTCCCTCTTAAGCTTCATTCTTCAATTCTTGGTAAATGAAGGAGGAAACTCCCCACAAGCAAGATAGTTAACCAAATCGACAAACCATGGGAGTTCCTTCACATGTATGGCATAAAAAGAATCATCCAACATTCTATCTTCTATAGGAGACCCAACATCTTGAAGTTGAAAATCCTCAAGTCTAGATAAATGATCCACAACAACATTTTCCGCTCCTTTTTTATCTCTAATTTCAAGGTCAAAAGTTTGACGCTTAAGCACCCAACGGATCAACCTTGGCTTCGATTCCTTCTTAGAAAAGAGATAGTTTAGGGCTGCATGATCGGTGAGGACAATCGTCTTGGACCCTAACAAATAGCATCAATATTTTTCAAAAGAATGAACAATTACTAAGAACTCTTTCTCCGTTATTGTGTAGTTCCTTTGAGCACCATTGAGAGTCTTTGACATGTAATAAATGACATGGAGCATCTTATCAACTCTTTGACCCAACACACCCCCAATGGTTGTATCACTAGCATTACACTTCTATTCAAAAGGCAAATCCCACCTAGGAGCTTGGACAATGGGAGTAGAGATCAAAGCTTTCTTCAATTTGTTGAATGCCTCCAAACACTCATCATTAAATACAAACTCGATGTCCTTTTGAAGAATATCATTGAGGGGCTTTGAAATGAGTGAGAAATCCTTGATGAATCTTCTATAGAACCCGGCATGTCCTAAGAAAGATCTCACTCCTTTCACATTGACCAGAGGTGGAAGCTTTTCAATAACCTCAATTTTTGCTTTGTCCACCTCTATCCCCTTGTGAGAAATCTTATGACCAAGGACTATTCCTTCCTCCACCATGAAGCGACATTTCTCCCAATTCAAAACCAAGTTCACCTTCTCACACCTTGCTAAACATTTCTCAATATTTTCAAGGCATGCCTCATATGAAACCCCGCCTACGGAGAAGTCATCCATAAACACTTCCATCTCCTCCTCCAACACATCACCAAAGATACTCATCATACATCGTTGGAATGTTACGGGAGCATTACAAATTCTGAACGGCACTCTCCAATAGGAAAATGTACCATATGGCAAGTGAAGGTTGTTTTCTCTTGGTCATCTGGGTGGATAGGGATTTGAAAAAATCCCGAATAACCATCAAGAAAACAATAATACCTATGCCTTGTTAATCTTTCTAGAATTTGATCAATGAAAGGAAGGGGAAAGTGATCTTTCTTGGTGGATGTGTTTAGACATCTATAGTCTATACACATCCTCCATTTCGTGACCGTCCTCGTCGGAATGAGCTCACCTCTCTCATTCTCGACGACGGTCATGCCTCCCTTCTTTGGGACAACATGAACAGGGGAGACCCACCTAGAACTCGAGATGGGGAATATGATTCCCGCATCTAAAAGCTTGGTAATCTCTTTCTTCACTACCTCCCCCATTTGGAGATGTAGTTTCCGTTGTCGCTCAATAGAGGGAAGAGCGCCATCCTCAAGGGTTATGTGGTGTGTGCATAAAGCAGGGCTTATACCCTTGATGTCATCAATGGTATATCCCAAAGCACCCTGGTGCCTTCTCAAAACATCACATAACTCTTGAGCTTGGCTCTTGCTCAAAGATGCACTAACAATCACGGGATAAGTAGAATTTGGGCCTAAAAACTCATACCTAAGGTGTGATGGTAGAGGTTTGAGCTCTACCGTTGGAACACCTTTACCTTCTTTGGTTGAGGCCGCTTGCAAAGCTTCTTGGCTTAAGATCTTCATGCATAATTGCTCATCTCTTCCTTCCAAGCTCTCATCAATGACTCTTTCAAAGAAAGCCATTTCTTCGCCATGCTCTTGCATGGAATTCACAATGTCATCTAAAATTTCGATTCTCATACAATTCTCTAAAGAAGAAGAAGGGTATTGCATACTCTCATTCAAATCAAACTCAATCTCTTCTTCCCCTACTTTTAGAGAAATTTTAGCACTCTTGAAATAAATCAAAGCTCCCGATGTTGCAAGGAAGGGTCTACCAAGAATGATGGGGATATTGGAATCTTCGTCCATATCAAGCACAACAAAATCTACCGGGATCACAAATTTCCCAATCCTTAAAGGAACATTCCCTACCTTACCTTTTGGAATTTTAGTGGACCTATCGGCTAATTGTTAGGTAATGTTGGTATGTGAAAGTTCTCCTAGCTCAAGTCTCTGATAGACCGAGTATGGCATAAGGCTAACACTAGGTCCTAGGTCACACAAGGCATTATCAATTTGTGTCTTGTTAATAGCACAAGGGATGGAAAAATTCTCGGGATCCTTCAACTTAGGCGGCATCTTGTTCATTATGATGGCACTACAATTTTTTATCAAACTAACCGTTTCCGCCATATCACATGTTCTCCTCCCACTCAAGATTTCCTTAAGGAATTTTGCATAATTCGACATTTGGTCAATGACATCGGTGAATGGGTGTGTAAGATGAAGTTGCCTAAGCATCTCTATGAATTTGCCAAATCATTCATTTAATTTGTGCCTATTGAACTTTTGGGTGTATGGGAGTTTAGGTTTGATAACTTCTCTCACTTTCTCTTTCACTTTCTCAACTTGTTCCTTATCAACTCTCTCAACCCAAGGACTCTCATCTCCCTCATTTTCAATTGGATCTTTGCTAGGGTTCTCCTTCGCATCACTCTTCTTAGAAACTCCACTCTCAAGAATCTTACCACTCCTAGTCACAATCGCATTCATAGAACTCTTAGGATCTAAGCCTTGTGAAGTCAAAGAAGAAAGATTAGCAAACTCTTTCAACATACTAGCCAATTGAGAAATTTTGTTCTCTAACCCCTTACTATAAGTCATCATGGCATTAATCTTCTCATTACTAAGGGTTATATGAGAATTCAACACCTTGGTTTGGTTCTCAATGACAACCTCTAACCAACTCCTAGATGAAGAAGGTTGATCATAGAAACTATCACATTGTCCTTGGGCCTTTGGAATAAATCCGAGTGGGGTACCTCTTTGAGCATTGTTTTGAAAATTTCCCCTACTTTGATTACTCCCATTTCCTACCTTGATTTTGTCCATGATTTTAATTATAGTTACCATAACCTTGGTTATGATCTCTATATCCTTGGCCATGACTTTGACCATTATAACCATGGTTGTCATAGTTACCACGAAACCCTTGGGTTCTTTGGTTCCCGTAACCACTATTACGGTTATAAGTATCATAGTTCCCGTGGTTGTGATAATTCCTATTCCCAACATTCCTATGAGCATCAAATCTAGGTCCAAGATCATTGTTAGCAACATAATTCACATGCTCACTCACATTTCCATCATATTCATCATTTCTATCACAAGAAACATAGGGGCAAAAAGAAGCATCATGACCATTCATTCCACATAAATCACAAAACCAGCATTCACTAATCATACAACAAGAAGAGTAAAGAGTGTTAGGGTAAGGAGATGTACTTCTCCCCTTAATTTGGGAGGGAAGAATCGGTGCTTGTGAAGTTGCACTCTCGAGCTTAACCTTGATAGATACCACCTCTTTCCTAAATCCGAAATTTGCGTGGACAAATTGTTGATAGCATTGAGTTGATCGATCGAGCATCTTGTGGTGTTACTCTTATTTGTCGGCTCTTTCTCACCATCTTGCCAATCCATGTAGTGTCTCACTACATCCTCAATAATATCAACAACCTCTTCTTCGGTCTTCTTCATGATTAGGCCTCCGGCTCCGGCATCAAGACTTGACCTCCCTTGAGGACTCAAACCACCATAAAAAATTTGAATGATTTGGTAAATGGGGATTCCATGATGAGGAAAATCGCGTTTATACTCCTTGTATCTCTCCTATGCTTTATAAAGGCTTTCACCAGTCCTTTGCTTGTAACCTTGAATCAAAGCTCTTGCCTCCGCCGTTTTCTTTTAAGGGAAGAAACGGGAAATAAATTCTTTAGTGACTTCATCCCAAGTTCTCAAGGAATTAGGCTTCACTTCCTTGTCTAGCCACTCTTGAGCTCTTCCAATTAGAGAGAAAGGGAATAGCTTGAGCCTTATGAATTCTTGTGCGACCTCGCTCACCTTAATCGTGTTGCAATATTTCTCGAACTCTTTAAGATGATTGAGGGGACTTTCATTTGTTCCACCACTATATTGTCGCCTTTCAATCACAGTTATCATTGCCGGCTTGATTTCAAAGTCACTTTCCGGAATTGAAGATGGAGCAATCCCGCTCTCATACTTATATGCACCCGGAGTTCCTAACTCCTTTAATGTCACCCTTGGGACTTCTCCCATGTTCTCTTGCACGGCTACAAATGTAGCCTAAAGAGAAAAATCTTTTTGTGTTTTTGAGATAAAGTGAAATAGACTTAACAACAATAGCAAACAAGTACGCCACTCCCCGGCAACGGCGCCATTTTTTACGAGGGTTGAGACTAGGTCGTTGAAAATAATCCTCCCATGGTCAAAACTAAATTTGTAAACACTTAACACACCTAAATACTAGTATCGAGGTAAGTCAAGGGTCGAACCCAAAAGAATGGGTGGAAGTTAACTATTGTCAAAGTCACGCTATCTCGAAGCGTAAAAAGGAATGTAGGAAGTCTAAGTTCAACTAACCAATAAAGCAAACACAAAGTAAATCGATATATCAAACACTAGGGAATTAGGATCCACATATACTCGCAATGAATACGCACTAATTGGGTTGGAGATTTATTAATTTAAGTATTACGATGGAAGATAGATAATGCAATCAAAAGAGCTCGACAAGCTATCTCCTAGAGGTCAAACTAGCGCTAACTACGAAAGACTCCACTAGGAACATCACAAACCAAACTCAATCGATAAATGTGAGCTACAAACCAATGGTCTGTATCAATGTAAACACACAATGCAATCTAGCATGAAGAACAAGGTTAATCACTCCTTCCAATCCATACACATGCACAAAATCAATCAACCAATTTAATCACAATACTAAATAAATCAAGAACCTCTCAATCAATCAACCAATTTAATCACTAGGCTGCGCGGCCGCACTATGGTTGCGCGCGCCCACGCCTGGGAACAGGGCAGCTTCTTCCCCTTCATTCTTGATCCTCCTTGTGCGCTCCACTTGATGTGCTTGATGAACACGGAGCATGAAAGACCCTAAAAGACCCTGATGGTCGGTTCAACAAGAGAATTCGTGCCCCCACGGCTTAAATGCACGGCCTATGGTCACTAGGAACTTGCACATCTCCATACTTGAGCTTCAAATGGAGGACACTACACATCCTCATCGATGCAAAACTCGGGGAGAAACCTCGGGAATTCTTGGAAAATGATCTTAACCTGAAAAATGAGAGAAAACAAACAAATAAATGGGAAAAAGACAAGAAAACCCAAGAAATGTATGAAAAAGAAAATCGACTAAGGAAAAATGCAAACTAATGAAATAAAGAGCAAAAATAGGGAAATAGGAAAGAAAAGAGCTATAAAAGGAACCTAAAATCACCCTAAAAGAGAACAAATGAGTTCCATAAATGACACTCATCACTATGGACGCCTTTCGTTATCAGCTTGTGAGGTTGAGCCATCAGACCTCATGCCGTCGGGATGGTGGTGCGAGAGAGGTATGTTTCTTATCTGGTGTTGTGTTTGTCTTTATGTTCTTTTATTTGACTTGGCTTGCTGTTTTATTTCAGTTTGTTCCTCCGTCTCGTACTCATTTGAGGCCAAAGGGTAGGAGGGAGAGATCCGGATTGCGGCGCTGTCGTACCTCGGTTGAGAACCGGGACGGGCGAGAGGGGTTGGATCATATTGTTGTCTTGAAGGACTCTGGCTCTTCTTCTGAGGGTACGGTGATGAGAACACCTGGTTAGGGTACGCCCGTTGCCTCTTTCATGGACGGTGGGACATACAAGGTTGGATCGTCGTTGCAGCAGCCACAGCGGCAGGAGCCTCAGCAGGGTGAGCCAAGATGGGCTGGTCCTACTCTTTCTATTCCTACAGCTGGAGAGGCTGATGTTGGACATGAGGTGACTCCGCGAACTTTACGGTTTTATGATACCTTCGGTATTCGCCCTCCGGCTTCGTAGATGTACCAGTGCTTATTTCTTTTAACTATATAGGACTTTGCATGTTATTAACTCTTATGCGATGTATATACATGCTAGTATTGTTGGGTTTCGATGAGTCTAACTCACCGCAGAAATAAAACCCAAGCCCATGGACAAAAACTCACAATTAATATAACCAAAATGCATAAATAACAAGATTAGAGAAATGACTAAATTACCCTTGTAGCGTGCTTCGCTCGACCAACGGAGCTCTTACTTGAGAAAGCTAAGCCTCGCAAGCGCAATGGCCTCCGACGATATCCACCCACAACGCGACCCCGAACGGTCTCTTACTTGGAGGTTAGCCAAGTCGGACCAAAGCACTACTCGAGTAATTAATGAGCTTAAAGGTTTTCTCTCAAATGGAGATGCCTTTTTGAGCTCTTACTCAAGTGAGTTTTCCCAATTCCCAAGTGGGATATTTATCGAGAAACTCAAGTGAGAAATCCACTCTTCCATCAATGTGGGAGAGTTGGTAAAATCAATTTTTCCTTTTTATTTTTAAATAAAAAATAAAAGAAAATAGCCAACAACTAATTAATCAACAAGTGACATTCATAGGAAGAAAGGTTAGGTAAGGACCACAAGGGGAGGGAACCATGCCTTCCTCCCCAAGCTTCCCCACATTCGACTGCCTTCTCATGCCGCCACGTGGCACCCCAGCCTTGGGCACCAAGGCGCGCCTAGATGGCGGCCTTGTGCTAGGCTAGGCTGCTACCTCGTGCGTGCTAGGCTGGGCTGCTGCTGCCCTTAGCCCAGCAAGCCACGCACCCTCTGATTTTCATTCCCTTATCATGTGAAATCGCCGCTTGACATGTTTGACCTTCTGATGTTCCCTTGGCTCTCTAGCCTGAGGAAGAGCTTCATTGTTGTCACAATAGAGGGCTATTAGACCCTTGATGGAGGGTACAACATCAAGTTCACCAACAAACTTACGAATCTAAACTGCCTCCTTAGCCGCTTCAGCAGCTGCCAAGTATTCGGCTTAAGTTGTAGAATTTGCAGTTGTGCTCTGCTCGGCACTCTTCCAACTAAACGCTCCTTCATTTAGATAGAACACATATCTAGACTGTGATTTGAAATCGTCTCTATCTGTTTAGAAGCTTATGTCGGTATAACCTTCAACAACTAATTCTTCTGAGCCACCATATACCAGGAATTTATCCTTGTTCCTTTTCAGGTATCGGCTCTCCTGAGTCTGATTGGTATCTGCTCGTAGCACTCAAGGCATATGATACATCTGGTCTAGTACATATTACATGATCGATCCAATTAGCGAAGCATATGAAATCTGATTCATCCTTTCTCGCTCATCAGGTGTCTTTGGACACTACTTCTTGCTTAAGGTTATGTCATGTGACATGGGTAGGTGACCTCTTTTGGCCTCCCGCATACTGAGTTGTGCCAGTACCTTATTGATATAAGTACTCTTGCTCAATCCTATCATCCTTTTAGATCTATCCCTATAGATCTTAGTGCCCAATATGTACTGAGCCTCTCCCAAGTCTTTCATTGAAAAACAATTTCCAAGCCAGGCCTTTACAGACTTTAACATTGGAATGCTATTTTCAACGAGCAATATGTCATCGACATATAAGACTAGGAAGGCGATGTTACTCCCACTGACCTTCTTGTAAACACAAGATTCTTCTGGATTTTTGATAAAACCAAACTTACTGATGGCTTCCTCGAATCGTAGATTCCAACATCTGCTAGCTTACTTTATCCCATAAATGGACTTTTAAGCTTACACACCTTCCCAGCATTGTTTTGATTACAAAACCTTCAGGATGTGTCATATACGTAGTTTCTTCTAAAATTCATTAAATAAGGCGGTTTTGACGTCCATCTGCCATATTTCATAATTGTAATATGCAGCAATCTCTAGGAGGATCTGAACAGATTTAAGCATTGCGACTGGAGAAAAGGTTTTATCATAATCACTACCATGAATTTTCCTATAACCTTTTGCTACCATTCTAGCTTTGTAAATGAATACATTTCCATCTTTGTCGGTTTTCAATTTGAAAATCCACTTACATCTGGTAGGTGTGTAATCTTCGTGTAAGTCAACCAAGTCCCAGACTTGATTTTCAAACATGAAATCCATTTTAGATCTTGGCCTCCTGCCATTTAGCAGAGTCGATGCTCGCCATCGCTTGCTTGTAGGTTGTCGGTTCGTCTCCATCCATTACCAGGATGTCCTGATTCTCGGTTAATACAACACCAAGATACTTATCAGGTTGAGACCTCGACCTCTGAGACTTACATAGGGTAACGGATTGAGCATTTGCATTGTCGTTTGACTATGAATATTTTAACCAGTGTCAACAGATGCTGTTTGAGCACTTTGACTGTCATTCTGATTTTGTTGCTCGTCCTCTCGAACTTCATCGAGTTCGATTTTCCTCCACTTGTCATTTTGGAAAAGTGTTCCTTCTCCAAAAATACACCATTGCGAGCAACAAACACTTTGTTCTCGGATTTGTTGTAGAGGTAATACCCTTTGGTTTCTTTTGGGTAGCCCATAAAGAAAACCTTGTCAGATTTAGGGTGAAGTTTGTCAGAAATTAATTTCTTGACATCTGCTTCGCATCCCCATATCTTGAGAAAAGACAACCTTGGAGGTTTCTTCGTCCATAGCTTGTATGGAGTCTTTTCTACAGCTTTTGATGGAGCACGGTTCAGTGTTAGTGCCGCGGTTAGAAGTGCGTGTCCCTAGAAAGAGATAGGAAGATCACTAAGACCCATTGTTGATCGTACCATGTCCAGCAAGGTTCGATTTCTCCTTTCAGATACTTCGTTCCATTATGGAGATCCTGGAGGTGTCAATTCTGAAAGTATACCCTTTTCTTTCAGATGGTCATCGAATTCTTGGCTTAAGTATTCACCACCTCGATCCGATCGAAGGGCTTTAATTTTCTTGCCAAGCTGATTTTCAACTTCACTCTGAAATTCTTTGAACTTTTCAAATGATTCAGATTTGTGCGACATAAGATAGACATATCCATATCTACTATAGTCGTCTATAAAGGTGATAAAATATCAATGGTCGTTTCTTGTGGTTGTGCTCATTGGTCCACATACATCGGTGTTTATTAGGCCTAACAAGTCATCTGCCCTTTCTCCCAACTTGGAGAATAGCTGCTTTATCACCTTGCCTAATAAACATGCTTCGCAATTCTCAAACGATTATAAATCGAACGATTCAAGAACATCTTTATACAAGTTTTTTGATGCGTTTGATGTTAATGTGGCCAAGACGACAATGCCACAAGTACGTCTCATTTTTCTCAATGGTCTTAGATTTCTTGGTGGTATTATTAACATTAAAAACTTGTTTGTCTAATGAAAGCACACATTTTAGATAAACGTATCAAGCCATAAACACATTAGCAAGACTTTTGAAACAATAGTCTTGTGATCAAAACAAAATGACGTCAAACGTCGGAAGATCATGAAAGGAATGATGTCCTTCGAACAAGTGTATTATTCTGATAGCGTGTTCAGAATTATTAGAAAGCTGATATATTCAGTAAGGTCAAGTGATCGGAATGCCTGGGTGGAGGCCGCTTTCGATCAGTAATATTAATATAATTAATATTACAGCTTAATCTTGACTGAACCCTTCGGGTCACACCCAAGCAAATATATGCCTGAGTGTTGAATATTTAGACGTCGGTAATTCGAGCTTAGAGTGTCGAAACCGATCGTCGGAAGTCGAGTCTAAAATGATAAAAGACGAGACGCGCAAAATAATAATAAATCGACCATATTCCCGAAAATACCCCTAGCATCGGTGTGCCCCGAGCATCCGAATGCTAGGGGCAAGACGAGCTAGCACACCGTGCTAGCAGCCCCGGCCAGCCGCGGCTAGGCACAGCAGCAGCCGCAGCCGCACCAAACCGCAGCAGCAGCTGGTGCGGGCTGGGCTCGGGTCAGGTGCGCGCTGGGCTCGGGCCAGGTGCGGGCTGATTGCGGGCCACGTGCGGGCTGGTGAGGGCCGGGCTCGGGCCGGGCTCGTGGCTTGGCTCGGGTCATAGGGCCATGAATAAGGGGAAGCTTGGAATATGGGAGTAAGTTGGAGAGGACATGTGGCACAAGGAGAGTATTGAGTGGGGAGCAATTATGGTCCCCTACTCTCCATGCGGTCCTCACCAACCCATCTCACATGGTAATGCCACTTGTAGATTTATTATTAGTTTGCAATTTTAATTTAATTTAGCTTTAAATTAATTTGTGGAATTTCATGATCCCACATTGATGGGATAGAAATTCTCACTCATACTTTCCTCTATAAATACCAAGCATGGGATTTAGAGTAAAGTGCTTGAGTGGGAGTTAAAAAGAGCATTCCATAATTTTTGGGAAAACTCTTAAACTCACATAACACTCGGGTTTGGGTCGGACCTTGCTAACCCCAAGGTAGTAGACCTGAAAGTTGTGTTCGCCCATTTGTGGGTGGATACCGTCGGAGTCACGGCGCTTGACGTGCTAGTAGCTTTCAAGTAAGAGCCCCAGGTTTTGGGCGAAGCTCGCTTCGAGGGTAAGATTCGTTATCTTTTCTTTGTGAATATTTATTTATGCTTTGTGATTTTAATTATTGCGAGTGGTTCCTCGGGAAGGGGTTGTTTCCGCGGTGAGTCGGACTCACCAAACCCCAACAGCGGTATCGGAGCCCCGCTCGTTTATTTTTATAATCATGTTTTTCAAGGTTTATTTTTGGCTTAATTTTCTGGTTTATGTTGCTAATTAGATTAGTAGCTCGGTTTTATTTATTTAATCCTGTTTTTAATGTCGAATTTGGCCCAGAACCTAGATTTTCGCCCAAGACTAGTGAATTTTGGGTGGAAAACGTGTTCTGGAAATGGTTTTCCCCGTTGGAGCTGTGATTTTAGCCAAATTCTGACCATAAATGCCTTTTTCGAGGGGTTTTTCGTTTTTGACGAAAAATTTTAAGTCTTGAAATTAATGGCATAAATTGTTGATTATATGGTTGATTATTTGCATAATTTTCTGCACTTTTATGTCCCCTTAAAGCACACTTACTTGGTAGTATTTGATGCTTAAAGGTTGATTTATTTTCACATAATTGCAAACTAATTGCTTTTTAGTGTGAAAATTTTATTTTTGAGGGTTCCTAAGTGTTAAAGATTCAATCTTTATTTATGATAAGTGATTGAAACTTTGAAAACTACTAAATTCCATGTTATTTTGAGTTGAACTTTGTTATTTTAATCATTTTGAGTTGATTAGAAACATAAAGTTTCGATTTTTGTGATAGAAATTTGGTTATCTTCATGATGGAAGATATAATTTTCAAGGATTCACAAATTTTAGATGTTGGAATTTTCATTTGAACATTAAAGTTCATATTTTTTCCAACTTCCCTTTACTTTGTCAAATTCTCAAGTTTAATTTAAAATGATTAAATTGAAAGTGAGAAATTGCCTCAATTTTATTTTTCACCAAGCTAAACCAATTTAATTAAAGATGGTTCTTGGAATTATTTTGGTTATTGCACTTTGAAAATTTTATTAAGTTAGACTTGTTTAAAATTTTACTTTGCTCACTAAATTAGTTCTAAAATTAATTTAGAATTAATTATTTTTGTCTCGCGAAAATGGGATCAAATCCCAAGGTAGTGGCACGCAAAACGAGGCAATGCACCACCATGGCGAGTCGGGCTGCAAAGCAGCCCGCATGTGGCTGCCACGGTGGTTGCGCCGCCTCGATGGTGGGCCACACTCGCGACAGCAGCCACGCACAGCAGCAGCTCACGCGCGGCAGCAGCAGCCACGCGCTGCTGTGCTGTGGCAGCGGCTTGCGGCCGTGTGCCGTGGGTCGTGTGTTCGTGGTCTTGGCATGTGCGTATGCTTGGTGCGGTGAGGTGACTAGCCGTAGTAGGCTTGAAGTTAATTATTTTGCCGTTTATTTATTTTAATTAATTTTGTTCATTTTAATTAAAATTTTGGGTGGCTAGGACTTGGGTTTTGAGCGGCATTGGCAAAATTTCATTTTGACAAGTTTGGGTGCTACCGACTTAATTAATTGGATTAATTAAGGAAATGCGGAATTTAGTGGGAGCTTCAATTGTTAATGACGTAATTTATAAAATCGGTTAAACAACTTTGACTAGTTTTAATTAGGCGTATTAATCGGATTAACCACCTAGATTAGTTACTAGTGCGCGCGTTGTTTGAATGCATTTTACTTGTTGTTAATTTTGTAAATTGCATGGGCCATTCGCAAATAGTGAATGGATGAATGGAATATATATTTTCTCTCTCTCTCACAGGTTTTATGAAATGGCAACTAGTGGGACCCGACTAGGATAGAAAATACGGACTACGTGCCGTTATGTATTTTTGTAAATCTAAATACGGTCTACGCACCGTTAAGTATTTTTGTACTTTTATATTTAGATTATTCCTAGTTGTAGACACTAGTTTTTGCATAGTTTGGTTAAGTCTTGAAGACGGCGTATCTTGGAAGACAAAGCCTTGAAATGCAAATGAAGACCTTTTGAAGATATGAAGATTTCAAGGGGTCATGCTAGTTGCCAATATGTATCTATTATTTCGCTTTATATTTTATGGTTATATATATGTGTGTGAAATATTCGTTAGATGCATGTTTAGGTTTTCTTGATGTTGCGATGATTAGTTAAGTTCACTTAAATCAACCAACATAGAAATCCTAGGTCCCTAATAATATTGAGTAAAACTTGCCTTTCCAAATCAACACTTACTAACCGGACGATGGTGATGGTAGGCTACGCCAAAGAGAGGTGCCATCACTCCTCTAAGGGGCATAAGGCACACCGGGTGTGCACGTTGGTTTTGGTTTAACTCATCGGTATGAGTGAGGAGTCCTCACATACCGTGGCAAAAGAGATACATCGTCAAAGATGCATTAGATGCGACGATTATCTAACCAAGAGTGGCTTAGAGCCATTAGCAAGGCAATTCTTACCCTAGAAGATTGAGTGTTTAAGACAAGCCAAAGCATGCTTAACCACTCTTTGTTTCTTCGGATCTTGGAATCGCCTTATTTTCGCCAAATAGGGACAATTTTTATGTGTAAATAAGACGTTTAATAAGATTGAAGTATGCAGGAATGCTATTAAATTTCAAACTTATTATGTTCTTGATAAATGGTTATACTTTGCACTTATATTCATAGTACTCTAAATCAAATAATATTGTTTCCATGATTGGTAAAGGAAATCCTTGAGAATAGTTCCCAAAGACAGGAAAAGCATTTCTAAAATACAATTCTCATAAATGACTTTTATAACTAAGTCCGAAAGGACGGTTGGACATCATGTAATCAAAATACTAGGTGGTTTTGATAAAACATGAGGTATTGAGATGAAAACTCAAGATTGTCAATGTTTGAAAACCAACGTATCTTTTCGCATCATAATTGAGTAGGACTCATTGATGTAGTAATTCGAGTAAGAATTAATGGAAAAGATGGAACTTTGTTTAACGGCGCACTAGGTTCTTGATTATGCCTAACAAAGTATAAGAGTCAAGGTACTTAAAGGAATGATTCTTAAAGTAAGATTATGAGATATTGTATGATAAGAAATATAGGAAAGAAGGAACGAAGAAAAGGAATTAGATTTCATTTCAACTCACGAGTTCATGTTATTGTAGTTTACTTAGCAATTCGTTATCTTCACATGTATCGGATACTGCTTGAGTGTTCCACTATGATAGTGACCTCAAACTATTGAAGTTAAGCTAAGTTATCGACTTACAAGCTTAGAATAAAGCAAGAAGAGCTACATCAGTTGTAAGGTCGTATGTTTTGTTTAAAGACCTTTTAAGCCAAAGGCTGGAAAAAGTAATGGTTATTATGTTCCATAATCAGCAATTGATCCGTTTACACACGGAAAGACTCACATTCAAAATAATGAGCAATAGTTGCGAGATTTATTTGAATGGCATGGCTATCCAAGCGTTGAGTCAAGAATCCTTGATTATAAACAAACATTTCCCTAACATGATAAACTCACTAAGCTCAAGTTATGGGCTTGATTTGCGTTCCAAACATCTTTAGCAATGTCACGTCGACAAGAACGTACTCAAGGCTCTATTAGATAGGCTCTTGATAGTTGCTCGAATTGGAATCGTTCTAAGACAAGAAAGTCTTACTTGTTGAGAGCTATTGTTCTCGGTATAGACAATTGACTCCGAAGGCTAAAGAGGATTCAATTACTTCAACGTTTCACAAAGAATTTAAAAGGATATGGCTATATTCATCAAATGTGAACAAACTTGACTTGAGTAGCTCAAGAGTTCAGTGAAGTACAGAATCGACTTGGCAAGATATCAAAACGTCTAGATTAGATCGAGCGATGTTTGCTTGAGCCAAGCGTGACTATCTCAAAGTTATGAATGGAAAATTTCATAAATAACTCCACAAAGAACATGGTGTGTCTTCACGGATACCTCGGTGTCATTTGAAAATGACTCGAACGATGATGGTTCACAACCCTTCCTATAAAGTTCTTAAAGATTTGCACAAATGACTAATGTTACACTAAATAAAATGTCGAAGCTAAGAAAGGACGCCATATTTAGTTATGGATAGAAATAACTTCTAAAAGTCTTTTCAAGTATATGTCTAAGGCTCTTAATCTCAGTGGGAGTTCACTAGCTCAGTGGGAGCAAAGTGGCTCAGTGGGAGCTAGGTGACTCAGTGGGAGCTGAATGGCTCAATAAAGACTAAGATAGCTCAAGTAGGAGCTAACTGTTTGTTTCACAACGAACTTTTACCCAAAGACAATATACATGTCTCTTTGTAAGCATTCAAGTGAGACTACGGGTATTACCTCCACATCCTAATTGAGGACAAAAAAATTGTTTGTTGCTCTAAGTAGTGTCTTTCTGGAAAGTAACACGTTTTCAAAATGACAAGTGGGAGGAAAATGAACTCGATGACCATCGAGCTTAGCAACAAACTAAAACTGAGAATCTCGGAAGACCTTAAAGGACTTCGTGATAATGCTTGATCAAGAATACTCAAAAGGACTTTATAAGTGCCTTAAAAGAGAATTCATTACTCACAAAACATTAAAGATGTTGGAGTAAGATCAACATAATAAAAGGGCTTTGAAAGCGCCTTAAAACTCAGTGTTTGATGCAATTACCCCGTATAGGTATAGAATTTACCAAAGGCTTGGATTGAATCCTATAAATTTTCTATTAAGTTAGAAACAAACCTAAGACTTACAAGCATACTATTTACTATTAGATAGTAAAGGAATAATGTCTTGTAAGATAGCTACGACAAATCCAAATTCCGAATAATGGTTAAAAGCCATGAAAATCCGAAATAGACTCCATGTTTGAAAATCATGTTTGAAACTTGATTAATTTGCATGAAAGGTGAAAGACCCATCGATTGTAAATAAGTTTTCAAGGAGAAAACTGACAAATGTGGAAATGTATATGCATACATAGCTAGATTGGTTGTAAAGGATATAATTAATTTCAAGGAGTTGATTTTAATAAAATCCCATTCACCAATCGGAATGTTCAAGTCTTTTCGTGATTGATCTAGCAAAATTGCGCATATGAAATATGGCAAAATAGATACCAAAACCGCCTTTCCAAAATGGAATTTTGGAAGTGACTATGGAATAGTCTAAGGGTTTTGAAAATCTAAATAATGCTAGATTTGAAATCAAGCACATGGAATCCGTCATGGGATTAAAGAAAGCATTGCATGAAGAAATTGGAACGTGTTTTCTCATAAAGTTAATAAGAAGATTGACTTATGGAGAAACATAGAAATTCTGATGAACAAGAAGTTTAGTGGGAGCAAAAGTAATGGTCCAACAAGATGTTTACGAACTCTATTGTGAAACAACTATCAAATGCTAAATGCTTAGATTTGAAAGTATTTTCGACAATGGACCGAGCTAAAGACGATACTTAGTACATGTTGGGAATTAAGTTCTATGGTATAGACTTAATTAAAATGTTTAAATGAGTAAAGGAAATTACCATGTTAAACATGAAGGACTTTGAAAGGCTTTCGACCCATATGTATGAAGCTAAGTAAATGTTTGAACTAAGTATAAGCTAGGCTAAGTACTAAATCAAACAAGAAAGACTCTAGTAAGAGACTTTCAATCATATCATATAGCGAACAATTTGGCAAGACTCAGTGTAACTGTATGAGCTAAATGTCACATGGACGGAATAAAATTGAGAATAATTCTAGAATTAAATCCATCATGTAAAGCTATGATATGGAATCGTCAGATGACTTACATGCTTAGAGCATGTGAAGTACGTATATAATACCAATTGACATTAATCTAAGTATTAGATCATTAGATTATAGTCAAGAACATCCAAAGAACTTAGATAAGTAGTTGGATGAGTTCTTGACGCATGGAAACAAATATAATTTGAGTTTTGATGTTGCAAGCACAAACCTTAACAAGGATTAGTTCCTTAGCAAGGAAGCCATTTATAAGCACGAGGCAAGAAATGTCGTGGCTTGAGAATGGTAGCATGGATGTGCATCCATGTATAATGTGCGGGAATTTAAGGAAAATTTCCATGATCACAAGTGATTAGAGTATCCCAAATTGTTGTGAGTCGCTTAGAGTAAAACCCAAGCAAGGCATCATCAGGGAGTCTACTAAAATATATGTTGAGAATATTGTTGCCTTAAGGGCAATAATAAGATAGATGTTAAATGGAAAGGTTCGTTGTTGAACATTAGTGATTGTAGGTTGTGAAGTAGAAGGTCTCAAATCATGAAAATGAGTGGGAGCCATTGCTTGGACAATAAATCCTGAATCACATGTAATCCATTAACACTCTCAAAATTTTATCATCTTATTATGGAAATGGTGGATAATGAAGATGCTAAGGTTTGCAAAGTAATTATAACTAAACCTATGCAATAAGTGAACGACAACATTCATAATTGCATGAAAGAAATCAAGCATACCAAATATGGGTGTGATTTCTATAAATGTTTTATGAAGAGTATTACTCTTAAAACATTTGGAAAAAACCATTTATCATAAGATGAAACATTGTGAAGTTTCATAGTGGAATAAAATATTTCTAAATATTCCACAAAACTATTTAGTTGTGGTTTAGAATTAAATAATGAGTCCATTCGATTTTAATAAATATTCAAAATAGGGTATCAAGTCAATGGCTTGGATAAAGAAACACCTATTAAGTGAATGTTGAATATTTTAATCGAAAATTATCCCTAATCAAGGTCGTATTTTGTGGACGAATAATGACCATCGGAGATTAGTGTGTAGTATGATTTGTAGCACTGTTTCTTGTGCTATGAGGATACAAATCATTTGCACAGGTATTGGTTTAGAACCATACTGGACAGACCTATGAGGATGCTTTAAGAGATTAAAAATCGTCATAAGTATTTTCTCATTATTACTATCGGAACTCTTTCCTTTTGACCATGAGTAGTGGGAGATCTCTTGTTTGAGTACTGGTCCGTTTTGGTATCCGCCAAACGTCTGCCGTAATTGGGGATTATAAAGACGGATATCGGGCGGGTGAGTCCTCTTAGTAAGAGAAGCTACATTACAAGACTGGAAATGTCCTCCTACTAACAATAGGGAACATGTCTTGTTGTTTACAAGGCCTCTCGAAGAGCGAGACTGTGAAAAATGCATGGCCGTGATCAGATGGATTTTAGAAATCGTCTGCTTATTGACAGTCAAACTCGGATTTCGAGAAACACTTCTGGACGTAACAGAGATGACTAGTAATCTTACTCTGTAGTTCATGAAGAGACATGAAGAGACATAGGATAAGGGCTATACACTAAATGCACACTTGTCCGGAAGGACAAGTGGGAGATTGAAAGGAATGTTGTCCTTCGAACAAGTGTATTATTCTGATAGCGGGTTCAGAATTTTTAGAAAGCTAATATATTCAGTAAGGTCAAGTGATCGGAATGCCTGGGTGGAGGCTGCTTCCGATCAAACGAATTAATTCGAAAGAAATTAATTCGTCGCCTGAGTGTTAAATATTTAGACGTCGGTAATTCGAGCTTAGAGCGTCGAAACCGATCGTCGGAAGTCGAGTCTAAAATGATAAAAGACGAGACGCGCAAAATAATAATAAATCAACCATATTCCCGAAAATACCCCTAGCATCGGTGTGCCCCGAGCATCCGAATCCTAGGGGCAAGACGAGCTAGCACACCGTGCTAGCAGCCCCGGCCAGCCGCGGCTAGGCACAGCAGCAGCCGCGCCGTGCCACGACAGCAGCCGCACCAAACCGCAGCAACAGCCGCACAACAGCAGCTGGTGCGGGCTGGGCTCGGGTCAGGTGCGGGCTGGCTGCGGGCCACGTGCGGGCCGGGCACGGGCTTGGCTCGTGGCTTGGCTCGGGTCATAGGGCCATGAATAAGGGGAAGCTTGGAATATGGGAGTAAGTGAGAGAGGACATGTGGCACAAGTAGAGTATTGAGTGGGGAGCAAGTATGGTCCCCTACTCTTCATGTGGTCCTCACCAACCCATCTCACATGGTAATGCCACTTGTAGATTTATTATTAGTTTGCAATTTTAATTTAATTTAGCTTTAAATTAATTTGTGGAATTTCATGATACCACATTGATGGGATAGAAATTCTCACTCATACTTTCCTCTATAAATACCAAGCTTGGGATTTGGAGTAAAGTGCTTAAGTGGAAGTTAAAAAGAGCATTCCATAATTTTTGGGAAAACTCTTAAACTCACATAACACTCGGGTTTGGGTCGGACCTTGCTAACCCCAAGGTAGTAGACCTTAAATTTGTGTTCGCCCATTTGTGGGTGGATACCGTCGGAGGCACGGCGCTTGACGTGCTAGTAGCTTTCAAGTAAGAGCCCCGGGTTTTGGGCGAAGCTCGCTTCGAGGGTAAGATTCGTTATCTTTTCTTTGTGAATATTTATTTATGCTTTGTGATTTTAATCATTGAGAGTGGTTCCTCGGGAAGGGGTTGTTTCCGCGGTGAGTCGGACTCACCAAACCCCAACAGATCAATGTATGGTTGATAACAAAAACTTAAACAAGATCTATGTCAAGACAAACTATGTGATTACAAGCCTTCCGGAAAGATTGTCTTCTTCTTCCGCTTGTATATCCACATCCACTTGGTAAGACTTTCTCACTTGGCTCCTGAAATAGGAGCATATAGTGAGTCATTAATGGTATCTAATACCTTATGAATTTCTTTTATTCAAGTGTAGTTTATAAAGAAGATACATGAGGTAGAGATTTCTCTTCCCTTTGTCTCATCTTCCAGGTACATGCTGCATTCTCTCTTATAGTGGCCCTGCCGACTACAGTAGAAGCATCACATCTTTGCCTTGTTCTTGAACTCCTTCTTCTTTGCCTTTAGAGCAAGCTTGAGTCTATCACTTGCGCAAGGATCGGCCCATTGAAGCTCATGGACAACCTCCATCAAAGAGAGTTTTTTTGCGATTAGCAGTTAGCCGCATCTTCAATGCGATATAGCCCAAGTGTAGATAAATCAATAGCATGTGAGCAGCTTGCTCATCCTCCACCAGCTTGCCAATGAGCGCTAAGTGAGAGAATAGCCTTGTCATTCGGAGAACATGGGCTGGAAGTGGCATTCCAGGTCTTAGTCTAACATTGTAGACTTGTGCCCATACCTCTTGCCTCTCCTTGGCAAGGCACCCTCTTGCGGCGGCTTGATTTTCATGTTGGAGAGTAACCTAGTCACTTCCTCCACGAGAACATCATAGTTGCCTTTGATGCTCTTGGTGACCCTCAAATTAACTATATCCTCTAGAGCTTTGAGGAGCATGTTCGGAAAATAGTTGGAGAACTTCCCCTTCCATTGTTCCGGAATGGAGTTTGCCATAAGTCATGAGACTCTTTTGCAATCCCAACTCCATTCCTCGTAAGTCTTATCGCTCATAACCCCTTTTGAGTAAAAACGCGGGATGGGTATGTCGAAAATGTGCTTTAGGTAGCAATTTCAGAGGGTCTTTCGGAGTTCTTCTTCCCACTCCTTAATGTTTATCAAGTTCAAGGAAAGTGGTAACTTTTCGGGAAGTTCTGGGCACATTAGGTAGTTGTCGTTGTTAGTTGAAGAGATGATTCTACAATTGAAAGAATTTAAAATGAAAAACCATTCATAATAATTAAATAAGATTGAAATCATGCATACTCATCAAACTTATTTAAACGTCTTATTCACACATTGAATTGTCCTAATTTGGTGAGAATCAGTTGATTCCAAGATCCAAAGAATTAATGAGTAGTTAAGCATGTTTTGGCTTGTCTTAACACTCAATATTCTAAGGTAAGCAACCCTTTGCTAATGGATCCAAGCCACTCTTGGTTAGATAAATCGTCTCATCTAATGCTCTCTCAACAACTTATCCACTTTGCCACGACATGTTAGGACTCCATCACTCATATCGTTGAGTATAACCAAAACCAACATGCATACTCGGTATGCCTTACGTATCCTAGGAGTAATAGTTATGCCTCGCTTTGGCATAGCCCATCACTACTCTCAATAGGTCGGTAAGTGTTGTTTAGGAATGGCAAATTTTACTCAATATTTTAGGGACCTAGGGTTTCTATGTTGGTTGATTTAAGTGAACTTAATTAATCATCGCAACGTTCGAAATCCTAAACATGTATCTAACATATTATTCATATATATAATCATAAATATATATATCGAAAACATAAGTAAGTGATGCATTTGACAACTAGCATGACCCCTTGAGTCTTCAAGGGTCTTCATTTGCAACTTCAGACTTCATCTTCCAAGAACCTCCGTCTTCAAGACATGACCTAAATAATGCAAATACTAGTATTTACGATTAGGACTAATCTGAATATTAAGGTACAAAAAATACTTAACGGTTTACAGACCGTATTTAGATTTACAAAAATACATGAGGGACGCAGTCCGTATTTTCTATCCTAATCGGGCCCTACTAGTTGCCATTTTATAAAACCTGTGAGAGAATATACATTCCATTCATCCATTAACTATATGTGAATGGCCCATGCATTTTACAACAATAATCAAGTAACAATGCACAAACACGCGTAAACTAGTAACTAACTTAGGTGGTTAATCCGATTAACACGCCTAATTAAAACTAGTCAAAGTTGTTTAACCGATTATGTAATTAAGCGCAATTAATAATTGAAGCTCCCACCAAATTCCGCATCCATCTTAATTAATCCAATTAATTAAGCCAGTAAACCCAAAATTTTGCTAAAATAAAATTTTGCAAGTGCCGCTCAAAACCGAGGCCTAGCCTCTAAAAATTTAATTAAAATAAGTAAACATAACTAAAATAATTAAAATAATTAAAACGGGAAATAATGCAAAATTAAGTAGTCAAAATTATCTAAGTGCCTAGTTACAAGACTTGGAGTGCAATGTGTAACTACCACTCGTACAACTGGTTGATGCTCAATGAACGTGGGAGTGGGTTACGATGTCGCTTTCGCGTTACACCGACCACATCAATGAACTTTCACACATCAAGACGTGGCCAATAATGGCCTAGTTGCAAGAGCTCATTGCACCACATTGCTACACGAGCAATGCTCTACGCACATCAACCCCTTTTGCATCAAGTTATCGCACACTCACACATGGCCGCCCAACCGCACCAAGCATCGCACATCCCACACACAGCACGCATGGCGCGCACAGCATGGGTTGCTGATGCGCCATGCTGCTGCTATTGCTATGCTACGCTGCTGGTGCCTTGGCGCGCCATGCTACTGGTCAGCAGGCATCAGCCACGAATGGCCACACGCACTAAGCAACGACACCCCTTGGCAGCCACATGCGGGCTGCTGTGCAGCCCGGGTAGCCAAGGGTGGTTTTTGCCTTGGTTTGCATGCTAAAATTTTGGAATTAATTTCGAATTTTGCGTGACTTATTTAATTAATTCCAAATTAATTTTAGAATTAATTTAATGAGAAAAATGAAAATTATAACAAGTCTAACTTAATAAATTCATTCAAGTGCACAAAACCAAAATTATTTCCAAGAACTGTTCTTTTATAAAATTGGTTCAACTTGATGCAATAAAATGAATAGGGCTATTCTCAACATTAATTTAACCAACATAAATTAGTTATGATATGTGAAAAAATTAAAGAGAGAGTTGGAATTATGAACACAAATATTCAAATAAAGATTCCAACTTTAACTTGTGAATCTTTGAAAATTATATCTTCCAATATGAAGATAAATTAAAATTCTATCACAAGATTGAAACTTTATGATTTCAATCAACTTAATAAATGATTAAATAATAAAGTTCAACAAAAAAAATGGAATTAAGTAACTCAAAGTTCCAACCATTTAAAACAATTAAAGATTGGATCTTTAGTACTTAGAAGCCTAAAATAATAAATTTTTCACACTTAATGCAATGGATTTGCAATTATGTAAAAATTTAACAAATATTTCAAGCACTAAGTACTACAAAGTAACCATGCTTAAAGAGGTCCAAAAATGCAGAAATATTAAGGAAAGAACCAAATACATAATCACCATAAATATGCCATTAAGATTCAAGGTTAGAAGATTTAAAATTTTTCATCAAAAATGAAAAACACTCGAAAAAAGACATTTCTTGTCGAATTTTGGCTTTTTCACAGGCTTAAAAGGGATGAAAACTTTCCAGAACGTTGTTTCCACCCAAAATTCACTACTTTTGGGCGAAAATCTGGGTTCAGGGCCAAAAATCTCATTAAAACGGAAATAAAATTAATAAAACCGAGCTACTTATCTAATTGGTAACATAAAACCAAAAAAAAAATAAATCCATAAAAACACCTTGAAAATTTTTTAGTTATAAAAATAAACGAGCAAGGCTCCAATACAGCTGTTGGGTTTCGATGAGTCTAACTCACCGCAGAAATAAAACCCGAGCCCAAGGAGAAATTCACAATTAATATAACCAATATGCATAAATAACAAGATTAGAGAAATGACTAAATCACCCTTGTAGCGTGCTTCGCTCGACCAATGGATCTCTTACTTGAGAAAGCTAAGCCTTGCAAGCGTAACGGCCTTCGACAATATCCACCCACAACGCGACCCCGACCGGTCTCTTACTGGGAGGTTAGCCAAGTCGAACCAAAACACTACTCGAGTAATTAATGAGATTAAAGGTTTTCTCTCAAATAGAGATGCCTTTTTGAGCTTACTCAAGTGAGTTTTCCCAATTCCCAAGTAGGATATTTATAGGGAAACTCAAGTGAGAAATCCACTCTCCCATCAATGTGGGAGAGTTGGTAAAATCAATTTTCCCTTTCTATTTTTAAATCAAAAATAAAAGAAAATAGCTAACAACTAATTAATCAACAAGTGGCATTCATAGGAAGAAAGGTTAGGTAAGGACCACAAGGGGAGGGGACCATGCCTTCCTCCCCAAGCTTCCCCATATTGAGCTGCCCTCTCATGCCGCCACGTGGCAACCTAGCCTTGGGCACCAAGGCGCGCCTAGCTGGCGGCTTTATGCTAGGCTGGGCTGTTGCCCCGTGCGTGATAGGCTAGGTTGTTGCTGCCCTTGGCCCAGCAAGCCACGCACGCTTGCGGGCTGTTAGCCAAGGCATGCATGTCTGGCTGCTTGCATGCTAGCACAACGCTACCTGCTAGCATGACGCGCTCCAAGCACGCACATACGAGCAGCACGCCACGCTCCAATGTGGACTCCTGCTTGAGTGCGTGCGGCTAGCTTTGCGCCAGCAGCCAGCTAGCTAGCCATGCGTACCTAGCACCATTGCATTGGTGCGGTGCGCATGCTAGCACCGTTAGCCCCTAGCACTCGGATTTCTTGGGGTATTATGATGCTAGGGGTATTTTGGTAACTTGTTGATTAATTAGTGATTTTACCGTCTCGTCTTTTATTAATTCGACTCGACTTGCGACGCTCTGTTTCGACGCTCCTAGCTCGATTTCCGACGTCTAAATTCATATTACTCAAGCGACTCATTAATTCCTTCTGAATTAATTTGTCGTGTCAGATCGTTAGTTGCTTGGGTGTGACCCAAAGGGTTCAATAATGATTAAGCTGTAATATTAATTATTAATTAATATTACTGATTGGAAGCGGTCTCCACCTAGGCATTCCAATCACTTGACCTTTGTTTTGGGTGTTTTCATCCCTCGAGAGAGTTACGACTCGAAGACTGGTTGGGAAGCGCTTGTACCTGCAAAACAACGGAAACTCCAGTTGGTTGGAGATCCACCTCCTACGATCAAGTTAGAACGTGCTGGAGTAAGTAAAAAGTGCGGAAAAAGGTAAAAGTGAGATCTTCTCGGATTCCGAGATCAGGAGATTTTTCTGATGTAAGAGAATGTCAGTGATATTGTAATAAATTCAATCTGCCCCACATATGTGGGAGATCTCCCTACTTACAGGGTCATTTTGGAAAAGTGTGCCCTTACGTAGGTCATTTGACCTAGATTTGGTGGGCTGCCTGCTCTTTTGGCGCTTTTCGGGGATTGGGCCTATGAAGGCCGCCATTTCCTTCTCTTTACTGTGGATTCCACGTGTCAAGATGTTATTGGCTTCTTTGGAACCAATTACGGGTGGACACGTGTCCTGATTTAAGTGGTCCACGTGGCGGGGTAATTTTCCCCAAAACATTTGCCCTTCACAAATGTGATGTGGCATGCCACGTGGCATCTGTGACACTTGTCACTCAACTAGTAGAACAGATTTTACTGTTCACCTTCTGGGAAAATTACCATGGTGTCCCTGGAATTACCCCTCTATAAATAAACATTTTGCCCCTCTCTTTTTAGCTCATTTACGAAGAATCTTTGAGAGAATCCGAGAGAATCTTTTGACTTTTTCTTCAAAAAAAAAAACGCTTCCGCCTGCCGCTTGCTTTTTGTCGCCTGATCTAGTCGGCTCGATCAACTTCCAGCAGTACCTTTTCAAGGTAACCGCCTGCTCTTTCTCTCTCTTTTCATTTTACTTTCATTTCGCCTATGTTTGTTTCCTTAGAAATGGTATCACAAACACACACGGCACGACCTAAAATAGTTGTTAGCCGATCACCTGGGACGGCTGAATCTAGAACTAGGGGTACCGCCTGTCCTGAACTGCTCTCGCCAATGAATTCGTCTGTGTTTGTGCAGGACACTATGGCTAGAACAAAAAGGACAGCTCGGCTGCCTAGTGATGAAGAGGACGAGAGTCCTATCAGGGTGCCCAGGAGCGAAGTCTTCTACTACCCATCAGGCGTCCTAATGACGCCGGATGACTCGATTTTGGGTGAACCAGAAAATGATTCAAGCGATGAGGCATCCGACTTTGAAGAGGGCTCATCTCAGTCGGATGCTAACACAGGCGGTCCTAGAAGTGAGGAGGACCTTAGTAATCCATCCATATCAAGACCCAAACCTCGTATAATACCTACAACCACGAAAAGAGAACAAATAAAGGAGAAAAGACTAGAAAAACCATCAAAATGCACAAAATCACAAAATAAGAGAGAAAAGGTAAAACAAAGAGGAAAAGCATGAAACTAAGCATTTATTAAGAAGAAAAGCTATGAAAAGAAGGTAAAAATAACCTAAATACTCGTCAAATTGGTGCCATTTATGACACCCATCAGGCTACTAGGACACCTGCGGGTACGGATTGGCGGAGTCATACCCATCCGAACCGGAGTTATGGGGATAAGCTTTTGCCACGTTTGGCCCAACCACCATGCTTTCCAGAGAGGGCAGAGGTATCTTTTGTATTCTTTTATTTATTCCTTTATTAGCCCCCTAGCAAATTCTAACCACTTTTTATTTTGGCTAGATTCGACTAGAGAGTTCGTGCCTCCCCTGGTATCCATCATCTACCAGGGCACTTTTGGTCTTGTTGAGGAGATGATTCCCCTAGCTCCTGAGCCATGACGCTTCATAGAGGATTCCATCCCTTAACACCAGACTGCGATAAGTCACTTTATTTGTTACCTTATTTGCACATATGTTTTGATTATCTCTGACTTTGTGACTTTGACAGTTTTCACGTGAGGTTCTGACGAGGATGGCGAGAGGCATGGACGCCTTTCGTTACCAGCTTGTGAGGTTAAGCCACCGAACTATGTGTCGTCGCGGTGATGACGACATGGAGGTATTTATCTTGACCTTCTCTTATGTTTATATTTGTCTTTCTATACTTGACTTAGTTTGTTTTTTCTATTTTATCCTATTCCTCCGACGCGGACTCGTACGAGACCCGAGGCTAGGAGGGAAAGATCGGGGTCTGACTCGAGGCGTCGTCGTACCTAGGCTGGGAGTCAGGGCGGTCGAGCAGAGTCAGACTATAGTGGCAGACTAGAGGGTTCTGGCTCTTCGTCTGAGGGTGCATCAGGAAGGCCGACCAGCTAAAGAGGCACGACGTCAGCTCCTTTAGCGTGTGGTAGGACGTATGAGGTTGGCTCGTCGTTGCAGCAGCCACAGCAGCCTCAGCATTTGGGAGTGCAGCAGCAGGGTGAGCCTGGATGGGCTGGCCCTACTCTCTCAATCCCGACTCCTTCTGATCAGGCTGTAGGCGAGGAGCATACTCCACGGACTGTGCAGTTTTTTGATACTTTCGGAGTTCCACTTCATCTGCGTACTCCGCCGTCATAGATGTACCTATACTTGTATTTATTTTTACTTTGTAGGACTTTGCTCATTTGACTCATCATTTTGTATATATATTTATGATTATTATGTCTATTTTAGCCTTGCGTTTTTTATTTTCATTTTATGTACATGTGGGTGTGTGAAAATTATGACTAATAATTTTTGCGCAAAAAATTTCCGTCATTTTTATTATCAATGGAGGGTATCTGACTTTCTCCCCCAAAAAGAAAAAATGAAAAATAAAAATCAGGGTTGGCTAAAGTGAGCTTAAATTTAATTAAACTCAAGATAATCAAATATGGCACAAGTATTTGCAATAATGTCGGAGTTGAGTGGATGAGGCTTTGAAAAGGGGTAGAGACTGTAAAATCGAAGTACAAAACTGAGTCAAAGTCAAAAATAGATCGGTTAGCGTAGCGCGCGAGGCTGGCGTGACATACACCTAGTTGTCGCGATGCGACAAGCATCACACGGTGCGTGATTTCTGTCGCATAGGGCTGGACCTATTTTTCCGAATCCGAATAGCACTACAAAAAAATGACAATAGGAAACGGACAAAATTGCAACAAAATGACAAACGTTGCCTTTTGTAGTAACAGGCAACAATACTTGTGTTGTTACCTTGATCTTGAACAATTTATACTATATGACAATGCAATGGTTTGAAAAGTGTTGCTTTAGATTATGTAAGACAACAATATGTAAAATGTAGTTATTTATTTTACATAAGACAATAATTATCTAAAATGTTGCCCAGAAAGATAACAACAATAAAATTGTTGCGTATGTAATAATTTTAAAAACTCTTTTTCAAGGTATCTTAGACAAGATTGTTTCATGTGTTTTCATTGTCTTGCATAAGATAGGTTATTATTTAGAATATTGGTTTAAAAATAATAATAAACAGATTATTGTCAATAAGAACAAATTATTATCTATTCATAAAGGTTTGTATGACAACAATAGTTGATGATTAGAAAAAATAATTTAGCACCGGTAATTGTGGTTGGTGGATTTCACATTTCACAACAGCATTTTTAAAGCTAAATAAATCAATGTAGAAAATATAACACATATGAAAAAGTTACTATTTTCATACGAGTAGAATTGATGGTAATTATACAGTACAAATAAATTACAAAAGGCTGGCAGTCTTTGTACAAAAAAAAAAAAAAAAAAAAAAAAAAAAAAAAAAATTAAAAAAATGAAAAAAAAAAGAAATAAAAAAGACAATGGCAACGTGTAGCAGCAGCATAATGTAGAAGGCGGGTAGCAGTAGTACAGCAAGGTAGCAACAAGGCATTAGTAGGCACTTCTTAAAATCCAAGTATAACACAAATCAAATGATATTCAGAGAAAAAATGTACTAGTGATGCCCTACAAAATGAATATCAGTCATCATGTCAAGTCTTACTAGAGTCTCCTGCTAGTTTAAATGACTGTCAGTTTTCAAGACCTCTTTAAAAATTGTGATGTCATTCTTTTAATTAGATTCTTCATCTTTTTGCTACAGCAAAATAGGATGATAGCCTTTTCCTCCCTTGGTGGCGGTATTGTGTGGCATCTCTGATTGCAATGGAGTTGGTGTGATCAGCGTGAGAGGGCCAATCATAGGCTCAGAGTTAGGAGTATGAAAGAAAAATATGTTACTGCAGCACACCTTTTGTATGCTACACTAAGTTCAGAATATGAATGTAAGGATGAGTATGCTACAACAAACTTGAGCATATGAAAGAGCTTTACAATTGTTGATGCTAGCAGGTGCGTAGGCAATACAAGGGGTATTACCAACATACAAGGGCCTCGAGGAAATTTGTCTAGCAGCTATAAGCGACCGAATATTCATAGAAGTATCCTATCTTCATAAGCGTCCATGCTACAAATAGTACAGAGAGTTGGAAGTCCTTAACCCGGAATGCGCAAGCCGCCATAAAGCTGAGTGGTCTGGCACGGAGCAGTTCAAAAAAAAAAAACAAAAAAAAAAGAGTATAAGTATACTATCCTGTTCTGTTCAAGCAAAGGGAATGACAATTAAGGAGCGCATATATATGCAGATCTGCAAGCCAATGCAAGTTCTGACTTGCAGCAATGTCACAATTTTCTGATGTACTACGAGGGGCGAGATATCCTCAGCAAGTTTCTAACAAGCCGATTTGATAGTAACAAGATAATGGAAACAAAAGCCCGAGCTCCATAATTTAGAGCCAAACAATCAGTTTGAATATAAACAAAAAAGAGGAAAAAAAAAGAAGAAGAAGAAGAGCCTAGAGTCCGAAGCAAACCTGTGACAAATGTGTCTATAGCGACATGTGGGCAGAAGTTTTAAGAGCATAGCAGAGTGATAATTGCTGGCACCATCGACTTCCCGTCGTAACAAAAGTTATATTGTGCAAAATGCCACTGTTCAACCTTTCCTTACTGCCCAGCCATTAAGGAACAATTAAATCATGAGGCACTTGGGTCATCAATCAAGACAGAAACTCCAAAGAATATGGGATCAGTCTGACCAAATGTCAACCAGGGACCTCTGCAAAGAAGTAGCGTGAAAATCAGATCGGAGACATAGCTTGAGGCACTTATTTTGGCTCTTGATTGCGATCAGATTATATAATATAGCACCTGGAGAAAACGAAAGCACACAAGGCTGGCTAATTATACTTCACCTAGAGCACCACTACAATCCAGACAAGGGGGTCAGGACAATCACTTTGAAGCCAAATTCATCTATGCAAAAAATTCTACCAAGAGAAGTTTTGGGTTCAGCACGGGAAGTATAACAGCTCCTTCTGCAGCAACCTGACAAAAACAATTCATTGGCCGCATTAAGCACAATCAGTGGAAAAATGCAGAATGACCATAGTGATTCACTTCTAACCTGATACATTCAAATTCGTTTAACTTGAGGTGTATCATCTCTACAGATCTAGAGCATCAGACTGCCTTAGAACTGTAAATTGCAAAATATTATGAGCCCATTAGGAAAAACTATAGCTGAGCTACTCAATGTTTGCAAACTAAAATTTGTAGGATTCTCATAGTGGCTCTTATGCCCAAATTACATACAATGTTGAGCATGGAGAGGATATATGAAAGTGCAAAGAGCTGTCTGACAATATTCTGTGAAAAAAGTTCAAAGTCAAGCTCCTCCATGCAACAAATTTCGTCAATTAAGCTAAGTTAGAGCATCTAACAACAGTTGCTGTAGCAGCCTGGTAAGAGGCAAGATTGCAATCATGTCAAGGAATAATCTTGAATCAAGAGCCGAATGCGCAGCAGCGACGACTTGCAATGTACGGTATATCAACTAATACTGCATCAAAGCCATTTTTAGTCAAAAAATTGAATTTCAAAGAGAAAAAGGTCATTTGCAAAAGGAAAATAAGATATCTCGAGAAAGAGCAACAATTCAATTTATTAACTAGTCCACAACGAAGAAAGAAAGACTCCGAGTGGAAGAAATCAGAACAAGAATCTTAAAGCTCCACAAGGTTGCATGAAGAATTAGCAACACTTACAAGCCTTCGGTTATCAAAAGAGAAGTACTCAGAGTTCAACAAAGTGGGAGATAGATGGAATTTTCAGTAGAAAATTCGAAATTTTTGCCTATGCAATCAAACTCTTCAGCAAAAATGTTAGAAACTGTCAGCGGAAAAATTCAAGACTTTCAGTAGAAAATTCAACATTTCTACAAAATAGCAAGATTTTCAAGAAGAAAAAACAATATCCTTGCAAAATTTCAGCAGATGAAATCAACATTTCCAATAGAGAAAAAAGAATTTCAGCGAGTTTGTAAGCTGTCCAGAAGAATTTCATCACCTGTTTCTAGCGCAAGTGATCATAGGACAGCAGTTATAAAAACTCCTGCTATCTAGCATAAGGGATATATACCCAAAAATTCCAAAATCAGACATGGATGTTGTAAAAATATCAGTTAACTCACAAAATCCCCAAGACCTTATAATATTTGTTCCTAATTGAAATATATACCATATATCTAATGAGAATACTAATACTTACAAAGTTGCAAGTATCTAATTTTAGTTACCAACATGATTTCACTCAAAGTAAATTTTGTCAAACAAATTCTTATTCTAAAGTCCAATTTAACAAATACTTTGCAATAATACAAACCACATAATTCAGCATATTTTTACCTAAGTTGCTGTTGTTGCCTACAGTCTGCGAGTGCATGCCTCTGGTGACATCCTGCTGGTGGGGGCTAGCTGCATCCTGTGGTTGGCGGCTTGCTGCTGCCTGCTAGTAGCTGATAGTTGCTTCCTGCTGGCTGCAGGCTGCTAGCTACAGGCTGTAGGCTGCTAGATGTAGGCTACCAACTGCTGCGGGTGGCTGGCAGCTAAGAAATTCTTAATATCTCCTCCAACATTTGTAAGCTTATCAAATCACATTGATGTATTCTACAAAACTCAAACATATCACAATCACCAATATGTTACCGAAATAACAATAATGCAAAATAAAACTGGATAATAGATTATTAAAATAAGACTGATTTCTTATAGTTTTTCACACTCAGCAGCTGCTTCTCTGGCAGTCCAAGCTGACTAATATGATTCACGACATTCATAAGCTGATCTAATAGCGTTACAAGCAAAGTACAAAAGCTAGTTTAAGAGGTTATACCAACACCAAAAGTAGTTTCTGAAACCCCGTAACGATTGCAAGCATGTAAGACATAAAACGAGGGAAATCAATAAAGTACAGGTCAGTCAAGAAAGCAAGAAGTTTTGAGCCAAGCAACCCAAGACAAGATGAGATATGACTACTGGAACTTCATGTTTATTTTATTTGGGCAGTTGGCTGATTATAATCCAAAACAAACAAATTAAGCTTCAAGAGATTATCAAATAATTGCAAAACCAAAAAAAAAAAAAAAACCAAACTTTTGGTCATTAAAACAGATAATTTTGCAGTCAAACAAAACCAAAAATGTTTAAGCTAAAATCCCTATTCTTTTATTACTTCAAAGTAACTAAAAAAAGAATACTAGAAAGGACCAATCATATTTTAAGCTTCATCTTCACTTGCTTGCATGAAATCCCTTAGAGTATTGTCCTCGATTTCATCATCCGAATCATCAATTTCCGGCTCTGCTTGCATATCTAACACGTATTCTGGAACGTCGACAGTAGTGGCAGGCAAGTCCTCTCTCAACCAATTAACATCATAGTCATCATCAACAGTTGCCCCTGGGCGAACACCATCGCTAGCAGATTCATTCCAATAAGAAACTCTAACATCACCATCTGATTCTTCACTTATATCAAAGAAGTCTCCGAGGATAGTTTCCATAACGTAATGCAAATGCTTTTCCTTGGAATCTTGCACATAAAAAACTTGGTTTACTTGATTAGCCATCACAAAAGGGTCATTAGTATAACATAACCTTTCAAAATTTGCATATGTTAGCCCAAACTCATCTTGCTCCACTTGGAACCATTTACAACGAAATAATACCACTTTAAAATGTCCAAAATAATCTAACTCAATAATATCCTCCACCACGCCATAATATTTGACGTCTCCTACAACAGGATTTTGATCCCTAGAACTTGTGAAACTCGACATTGAAGATGTTACACTAACTCCACTACATTGAGTTTTCCTTTTTGACTCATGTGTAGTTGTATGAAATTTGTTACCATTTATTAGGTACCCTTTAAAACTTCTCACAGTATAGTTAGGACCTTGGGATAAAGCCTTGATTTCTTTGGAAACATTTTCTTCCCGTACATGGTCCTTGAACCATGCTCCAATATCATGACTATGTTCTTGTTCTCTCGCCCACCTACTCTACTTACCCCGTTTTCCTTGACTTCTTTGACGATTCACTAAAACTTGATGTTCGCTACGTACATATCACAAAGCAACTTACTTTTATTAGTCAATTATGAATAATAAAGATTAAATATAGTTAATATGAAATAATACCAAGTTAAAATTACTTACTGACCTTATGTAATCACTGATTTCATCACAATTAAAGAGTACATAGCGATGAGCTTTCATCAAAGTGTCTTCATCTAAAGAAACCTTTTTTCCTTTACTTTTCTTTTTTACCCCTAAAGGCCGTCCAACAATAGGAAAAAGGCTTCCATCTTCATTGGATGCAGTATCATCATCATTTCTAGGTGCTCGATTCAGCTTTGAACTAAAATCATCATGAAGATACCGAGAACAAAAAACAAGGCATTCTTTTGCCAAGTAGGCCTCTGCAATGGAGCCTTCGGGTCGACTTCTATTTTTCACATATGACTTCAGTTTATCCAAATAACGCTCTTTTGGATACATCCAACGGCCTTGAACAGGGCCCCCAAACCTTACCTCATCAACACGATGTAGTGGAAGGTGGACCATTATGTCAAAGAAACTTGGGGGGAATATCTTCTCAAGTAGGCAAAGTATCTCTATGATTTCAGATTCAAGATCGTCAAGATCTTTAGGCTTTAGAACTTTCCTACACAGACCCCTAAAAAAAGGATCCTAGCCTAATCAAAGTCGATGCTACTTGTTTAGGCAAGGTATTCCTTATATCAACTTAGAGCAAATAATGAAGCATAAAGTGGGCATCATGGCTCTTGTAACCAGTGACCTTCCGCTCATTGGAGTGAACACATCTGGAGATGTTTGATGCACAACCATCAGGAAACTTAGCACCTTTTATCACACTGCAGAACAAGTCTTTTTTATTAGAAGATAACGAAAAAAAAGCTTTGGAGTATAAACGCTTCCCTCTATTATTAGTTCTCTTTGGATGGAGTTCATTTCTTATACCCATATCTTGTAAATCAAAGCGGGCTGCCACATGGTCCTTAGTCTTTCCTGGAGTATCAAGCAAAGTACCAAGCACACTATCACATATATTTTTCTCAATGCGCATAACATCAAGATTATGACGCAAGGTATTAGTTTCCCAATAAGGAAGCTCAAAGAAAATTGATTTCATCTTCCAAGGAAAATTCTTCCTACCCTTCTTTTGAGTTTTCCCAAACTTATTTTCGAACCCTTCTAAATCTTTCAATACATCAGAACCCGACAATCTAGTAGGAGGCCTTGTCTCTACATTACTATCAAAAGCTCTTTTATTACGACGCCATGGATGATTTTCTTTCAAAGAGCTACGATGCCCCATGTAACACATTATCTTACTATACTTCAAGTATTTGGACCAAGTCTTATAATTACAATTTGGGCAAGCAAATTTTCCTATTGTGCTCCATCCTGACAACATTGCATAAGCAGGGAAGTCACTAATTGTCCATAATAAGGCTTCCCTTAAAGAAAATGTTTGATCTTTCACAACATCATAAGTGTCGACTCCAACTTCCCATAACTCCTTCAATTCCTCGATTAATGGCTGTAAGTAAACATCTATATCATAACCCGGAGAAGAAGGACCAAGTATAATCAAAGACATGATATTAAAGACTTATTATATAACCAAGGAGGCAAATTATAAATGGATAAAATAACTGGCCAAATACTATATGACACACTCATAGTTCTGAAAGGGTTGAAACCATCAATAGTAAGACCAAGCCTCACATTTCGGAAATCACTTGCAAATTGAGGATGTATAATATCGAAATCTTTCCAAGCTTGTCCATCAGAAGGGTGCCTTAATTTGTCATCCTTCCTACGATCAGTTTCATGCCATGTCATGAGTTCAACCGTCTTAGAGCACATGAACAAACTTTGTAGACGAGGTTTCAGAGGAAAGTAACGCAAAACTTTTGCAGGGACTCCTTCGTCAGGTAGTGCACCTTCCTCTTTTTGTTTCTCATTTAGTTTCCACCTAGAAGCTTTACAAACATGGCAAGACTTGTCATTTGCACGCTCTTTCCAGTACAACATACAATCATTGGGACACGCATCAATTCGTTTGTAATCAAGTCCAAGGTTCTTCACCATTTTTTTAGCATGATGAAAAGAAGTACGGAGCTTTGCAAATGGAAAGGCAGCACACTGAAGCTTCTTCAACTCATCGAAAGAAGAATTGCTCCACCCATTAAGGAATTTAAGGAGATATAGTCGCACTGTATATGAAAGCACTGAAAAATCCTTAAAACCTGGATATAATTCCTCTTTTACATCTTCTAACAGTTTATAAAACTTTTTAGCACTCCCATCAGGACCCTTGTGAACCCCTTCTGCTTCGGAGATTGAACCTCCCATAACATCTCTGAATATATCATTAATCATCTCACCCATATTGTCTAATGTGTTTTGATTATCACATTGATGCCCTTTTCCGCTTAAAGAAGACCCTGCTGTCAATCCTTCGCCATGAAAATTCCACACTTTATACCTCTTGTTAAATCTGTGAGCAATTAAGTGATTAAATACCACTTCCCTAGGGAACCAGAATCTATTAACACACTTCGTACATGGGCATAAAATTTATGGTTCATCGTCTTCCTCAACGTCCATGGTTGAATTTAGAAATGCAAAATCAAGAAAATTCTCAACTCCTTTGATATACTCTTCGGAAATTTGGGGTGCATCAATCCAATCTTTATTGATGTTTTCCATAACTTAATACTCTATAACACAATAAGTTATAAGGAGAGTCAACAACAAGGGTAATAAAGTAAGAGACAACTAATAAATCCTTGGTCAGGCTAAAACAAAATAACAAAACAAGAATTATGTGATTAAAATGCATATTTAGAAGCTTTATCAAATTATTCAAAAAAAAAAAAGGAAGCTTTATCAACAAATTCTGGTAATAGCTACCCCATACTAAGTGTCCCTACTATTTGAAATCTATTTTGATACCTTAAATAAAAGCCAAATTATTATAGGAAATGTAATTTAATAAAAGCAACATATCATCTTATATTGAGGACAAAAGGTTTTTGATCAGCAAAGTTCACTCATATCAAAACTTAGATGATAAACAGTTAAAGAAAAGGTGTTATTTTTTTTTATTCCAAATTAATTAAAGATAACAATACCATAATTGATTCACAGCTTAAGAGGGGTGCTAGAGAAGGGAGTAGAGAAATTGCAAGATTTCATAACTAGCACAGACTCACACAAAAGAACAATTACAGCTATTTATGCTAGTTGAAAAGGAATACAACACGATTATGATCGTAACATATTAGCATGGATCAATTAAACCCATGAGTACCAAAAAAAATGTAAAAAACTCACAGTCAAACATGAATGTAAGAAAAGAACTTTAGCCAAAGTGAACAATAACAAAAACCAAAAGATCTAATACGTCGTATTCTAATGACAACACAGGATCATCTACCTATGTTACCCCCGCAATACATCGTATACTGTTAACTATGATATAGTGTCATTCTCTAGATTGCTTGTGTTAGTAATAAAAACTTTAGATAGGAAAAAGGGAATAGCAGAGCAACATAGGAGGAAGTAGGCAATAGCTAAAGCCAAATCAAGAACGGCTATTGTCTACTAATCTTGAAAAGGTCCATGAGTGTACAATAACTTGGCATACCATATTAATTAACCTATGCATTTTATACAATTGTCGCAATAAAAACGAGTTGAGTTCAGACTTCTTTGCTATGATACAAATATCAAACTAATAAACAAATTAGCTAGCTATAAGCTTTTATATCAGCAATTATAATCAATAGTTCATAATCCACATTATAATTTGATGAGTTGTGAATTTTATACTACATTCACAATTGAAATAAAAATTAGGTAATAATGTAATATCAAAACCTAGATTGTGAAATTGACATTCTAGCAATTATAGAATGAAGTCTTACCTCAGAAGATATATCAATGGTGGAGAGAAAGCTCAGAAGATGCTTTAATGCAGATTTTAGAGTACGCTTCAATGGAGGAGAAAGAAGAGAAGGAGCGTTGCTGCATAAAAATGAAAAGTTAGGTATGAAATAAAAACGAAACCATTAGAGGAAGATTAATGACATGATGTCAATTCGGGTACCGTAGTTTTAGGCCGGGTTAAATCGGGTCGTGAGTAGTTTTGGGATATAAAAATGGTTTCTGAAGTTTTGAATGTAGATCGAATTTAGATCTTGAATCATTGGGATTTATTGGTTTTAAATAAAACAATGAGTTGATCACAATTCGGTTTAGATTGAGAAGTGTCGGGTAAAGTCAATTTTGAGTCAACTTTGGGTTAATTAGTAATGAAGTCCATAAGAAAAAACAACTTAAAAATAGTTCGGCTTTAGGTAAATCTTTTAGGTTGGTAAGTTTTTGACAGCCATAAAAAAAAAAAAAAAAAAAGTTTGGTTTAGATAAGGTCAACACCAAGTCAGGTAATTGGATATTTTCGGGTCGAATTTTAATCGGATTGAGTTTAAATCGGGTTAAGCAAAGTTGTGTTAGGTTGATTAGATCGAATTAAATCGGTATGTAGTTGAGTGTAAGGGCATGTTCTCTTCAGCTTATTTTCATTTCAGTTTAGTTCAGCTTCAATAAGTTCAGTTCGATGAGTTCAGTTCAGTTCGATGAGTTCAGTTCAGTTCTCTTATCTTAATTTTTTTGTCTCATAAAATATTCAGTTCAGTTTAGCTCCAATAAGTCCAGTTGAGTTCAATTCAGCTTAGTTCAGTCAATCAGAACAGGCCTTAAGTCATGAAAATCCTTAGTTTGATCAACTATTGCCTAAACACAACAATAGATGGAGTTTGGTTAGATATAATTGCATGGATCGGACATTTTTGAGACTATTGAATTAAATACTTTATTTTCCAAATAATCTATACAATTTTACTTTCACATTTGTGGGGATTGTAGTGTTTGGTTATTTTGATAGTGATTGTTCATTTGATTATCATATAAGAGGGGTATGATATTTCATTCATAGTTAAGAAACTCAACTGAGCAAATTAAATAGATGAAATGCATTCCAACTCCATTCTTATTACCCCATTCAAACCCCATTTAAATGATTCAACCAAACAACTTTAAATTCGTATGAAATACATTGAATCTATTTAAGTTTTTTAATCTCAAACATAAAGATACAAAGACATCTAGAGCTTATCCAATTAACTTAATGGTATGGTATTGAGGATTGATATTTATTTTGATCTCTACATTTTTTTCATTAATCTATCTATCTATACTATAAACTAATATCAACTTAATTAACCTATCTATCTTAAATTTAAAGTCTTTATCTTGATTTATTTTTCAAAAATAATCTTTACTTTCACATATTCCTATGAACTATTAATTTTAGTATAGTGAAAACTATAGACTTGGTCAAAATAAATTAAATTTATTTTTAAGTTTCATTATTGTTAAAGAGTTTGAACTAAATTGAACTGAAATGAGTTAAAATGAATATTTTATAAGATAAGGAAATTACGAACTGAATTGAAATGAACTGAACATAACTGAAATTAAGCTTAGGGATGTCTGTGGGGCGGGTCAAGTGGAAGACCCGCCCCATCCCCGGATGGGTCTTGGTTTGGCGGGTGGTGTGGCAGGGATGGGGATAGAAACCATACCCGCCATGGGTGATGGGGCGGGGGTGGATTTTAAATTGTACCCGCCGCGCCCTACTTCGTACTCCCCCCATCCCCACCTCATACCCACGTCTATATATCTTTAAAAGAAAAATTATATACTTCTATACTATTTTATAAAATAATTACGTGAAATAAAATATTAATTATAATACTTTATTTGTACTATACTTATATTATAAATAAAAAGGTGTGTAATTTTAAGAATGTTTTTTTTTTATTATTATAATCTGTATTAATTATGTAGGATTGTGTATTTGAGAGACGGAGTTTAGGTGGGTCTTGGGTGGGGATTAGGCGGGTCTTTGGTGGGGATAAGGTGGGGACGGATATCCAAGTGGGGGGTGGGGCGGAGATAATTTTGAATTTGTACCCGCCGGGGCAGGGATGATGATGAATATTGGACCCAGCGCGGGGATGGGGATGGTGATGGGTATGAAAATGTTAGGTGGGGATGGGGATGGGAAGACCAACATCCGCCCCGCCCCGCCCCATTAACATCCCTAATTAAGCTTAAGTGAACATGCCCTGAATATATAATCTCTCCACTTTAAATAAGTACCAATTAAATTCACCGAAATAAAAATCCTTCATTTAATGATTTATATGTGAATAGATAAGATCATAAGAGTGTAAAATAAATGAATAAATTAAAAAAAAAAAAAAAAAAGTAGTACACTAGTACCGATGGATGGGTGATGAAACCTATGAATCTAGACAATGTATTGAGCTATACTAAGATTATATAGGTACTTCAGTCAAAAAAAAAAAAGGAAAAATTGGCCGCAACAACACCAACTATGACAAAGGTGCGTGTAGCAGCACAACCTTTTAAGGGTGCGGTTTACAGCACAAACTATGTAATTGGGTGCACATATTAGCATAAATGACACTAATGAACTAAGGTTGCATGGAAAAAAGTGGAATCTTTATTATTTTATATAATTGTTTAAACATTATTTAAACATATATGATTTTCCATCATGCGTAACTAAATTAGCCTTACCTTTTTTTTTTTTTTTTTTTTTCATTTAAGCATTTCTTGACCTCCACCATTATATTAAGCGGATTCCTTAAAAAAAAATTGTGCTATTATTTTCCTTTGTTCGCTTCTCCAATTACTATTTCTAATATCGATCTCACATGATTGACTTAGTTTCCTATCCCTTTCCACCTAGTTAAATACTAAATTGATAAATAAAATAAAAAATAAAAAATAAAATCATTTAAATACCTTTATTCTACAAGATTTCAGGATACATAGGTAACTTTCTAAATACTAATATCAAAACCCACAAAGTGATTTCAAATACTTAATTCAAAAAATAATTTTAGAGTTGGATTTTAGGATATGTCAAATTGATTTTTTTGTTTTTGATGTACAACACTTAAATTGTGGAGGTTAAGAGAGAATTAATTTAAAGGGAAAAAATTAATTATAATGGAAGAGGAAACTAAGTCAATCATCACATGAGATGTAAAAAAAGTAATTGAAGAAACAAACGATAGAAAATAATGGCGAAAACTTTTTGAAATAATTCAATTTAATGGTTATTTAATTACATGTGATGGAAAATGGAAAATTAAGTAGAATGAAATTAATCAAAAATATTTTTAAACAAAAAGGCATTAAAAATATTTAAGATTTCACTTTTAGAAGAAATCTACATTTTGCCAATGTCATTTATGTTGTTATGTGCACCCAAGTGCATAGTTTGTGATGTTGAGTGCACCCTTGAAAGGTTGTGCTGCTACACGCACCTTTGTCATAGTTGGTGTTGTTGCGGCCAATTTTTCCAAAAAAAAATTATATAAACTACAGTACTACATAAGTACATATACTTACTAGTTTGTCAGAAAAATAAAAGTACATATACTTACTTTTTTTTTTGAATAGCAAGTACATATACTTGCTTAATTATAGATAAATATAGGTTAACACCAAAATTAAAATAAAAAAATAGAATATATATATACCACCATACACAAGAATAACGAGATAGAACTTGGACATTTATTTCCAAAAAAAAAAAAAAACAATGGTTTGCCGGTTTCATCTCCAAAACCCGTGAACATGGTGAAATTTTTTTGGTTCCAACAATTTCCCACTAAGAAACAGTTACTCACGTTTCACTTCTTGATCTGCTTCCCTCACTACCCAATTACACATCTGCTTTATATATGCTGAGGTGCGAATTAATTAAGCGGGTATTAATTATGAAATTAGCTAGTTGATTTGCTTTTTTTCTGAACTGCTCCTTTGCTATTGACATTGGCGTTTGATACTGGTGAAGACGTCGTTGTTCTCTGTATCTCATTTGTAAGTCTTCATTGTCTCTTTTTATATCTGAAGTAAAAGGGTTTCTTTATAATTGGTTGGTTAATTTTTTATGTTGATCTGAGTAATTTGTTTTGGATTTCTTTAAATTCCATGGATTTCACCTGAAATATATCTGTTGATTTTGATCTAATGATTGTATTATATGCATGTAATTTTAAATTTCATTTATTGTACTATGGAATTTCATCCAATAATGTAAGTTAGGCACTTTGGCATACAAACAGTGATGTTGAAAGAAAACATCTAATTTTGGATGTATAATTTCAAATATTAGTCCTATAAGCAATAACCACTTGCATTTACTCTATTTTGCATATTATTCATTGGTGAGAGATAAAGAGAGTGAAGGGGGTGGGGGGAGGTTTAAGACAAGTTGTAGTTAGGACCTTGCATAATATAATAGAGGATTAGTGATGTTAATCACCTGTAGTGATAATTCTTTTTTTTTTTACATTCACTGTGAGGAAGGGGTTATGGGTAGGTCGTAGGCTGTAGGGTTTTTTATGTACAATTGTACATTAATAAAATTTAAATTGAAATTGAGAAACTAGAAGTTGAGGACTAGTCTTAGTTACTAACAACACATGATGCTAACTATGCAATAATTCATGATCCAATTGATTGACCAATAACAAAGTGTTCTAATCCAATCTTAATTTCATTTGGTTTCTTATGTGTGCTTCTATTTTACATAATTTTAAATTCCACTTATAGTTTGATTCATACTTGAGGGTTTCTAATTTCACATTGTTGTAGATGAACTCTAATTGAGGTATAACAGTTTGATTTGGCGTATGGATAGTGCATAAAGTTTAAACCCACATAGCATAAGACTAGTAGTTGCAGAAACCTGATTTACTACGGTTTAACACTACTGCATAATAAAAATCATCAACTTGGTGCTTTATTTTTTTTTCTTTAATTAATTATTTGTGTTTTGTTGGTTAATTTATATATACTTACCCCTTAGCTTAGTTTTTTCTTTTCATTTTATACAAGCTTGCTTTATGACAACTTATATATGTACGTATATGTGTTTTTTTCTTCTGTTTTATTGGATTTATTTTCAAATTTTATTAGCTTTAAGTATGGCAAAGAAAAAATTAACTAAGCTTGGAGCTATAAGAGATCCTGGTGATCAGCATCAGACTCGTGAACCAAGAATACCGGGATATGAGAGAGTTAGAATGGAAAGGATTAAAGAAAATTTGTCAAAAATGCAAGAGCTAGGTATGAAGGATCAGGCCAAGTCATTGATGGAACGAGTTCAAAACAATAGAGGCAGTCGTAGTAAGGCTAAAATAAAAAAGGTTTCAGAGGATAATGAGCTTTATCAGCCTAACTAAGATTCTGATATGGAGCATGAGCTTGTTTCCTCCGACGAAGAGTTACCTTTTCCACATTCTAAAAGTAATCTCAAGTCCAAGTCTATTCCATGGAAGGTAGTTATATTCATGAAATGCATTTATCTTAGCATGTCTCAATTATTTACACTTGTTAATGCTGCTTAAATAATAAAGTGTTGTGATGTTATGTGCATTTTAATTGTAGTTGCTTAAAAAGTTTCTAATGTGTGCACTATTCCCATCTTTATGGCCATGAAAACATTTCATTGTTGGTTTTTTTGTATGCATAATATATACATTGTGAAGGTTAGAGATTATTAGGGTATGGAAAACTTAAACAAAGAATAGATTAATACACCTCAAAAAAATCTGATCTAAGATTCTAAGTATATATCAAAGGAGTTGTGTCTTATCTTGATTTTGATGCTATATACACTAGTAGAAAATAAGTGATGGGAAGCCCTAAATGGCAAGTGGTTTTAAAAATCCTCTTGCCATTTAGCTAATTTTTTTTAAAAAAAACCACTAATACAAATTGGCAAGCGGTTTTGGCGCGAACCGCTTGCCATTATAACAACTGGCATGCGGTTTGGGGTTGAACTGCTTGTCATTTGTTATAATGGCAAGCGGTTCAACCCCAAACCGCTTGCCAATTTTTTTTTTAAAAAAGCGGGATTTCCCTTTCTTCCTTAACTTAGTCGAAATTTTGGGGAATTCTTACACTCCCGCCCTCACTTCTCATTCACTCTCAAGCTCTCATCTCCAGCTCCTCCCATTCACTCTCCTCTTTATCAGACGATGGCCACCACCACCACCACCATTCACTCTCCTTTTCATTTTTTTTTTAATTTTGGTCTGAATTGAAGCTGCTGCTGTTCGTGGGTGGTTGCTGTGGGTTGCGACTGTTGGTATTCGTGGCTGCTGCTGGTGGAGTTCGTGGCTGCAGTTGGTGGAGTTCGTGGCTGCTGCTGCTGGTGTTCGTAGGTGGCTGCTGCTGCTCATTCACCACCACACCTCTCTCTCTCCCTCCCTAACTTATTGGAGCCACCAGTTCAATCTTTCTCTTTCTCACTCTCAAATTAGGGTGAGTTCTTGCTAAATTTTAGTTTCATATGTATTAATTGTTTGTTTATTCCAAAATTTAAAGTTAGGGTTTCAAATGTAGTTAACACAATTTTATTTTAATTGTTTTATTATTTGTTTGTATATTCGATAATGTTAATTGTTACTTTAATTGTTTAAATGTTATATATATATATATATATATATATATATATATATATATATATATATATGTATATATATATATATGTATATATGTATATATATGTATATATGTATATATATGTATATATGTATATATATATATATATATATATATATATATATATATGTATATATATATACATATATATATATGTATATATATATACATATATATATATATACATATATATACTTATTAGTTAACATTTTAGTTTGTTAAATGTGGTTAGTAAATTATAATGTATGAATGGATTGATAAGTAACCTTAGTTTGATTGTAGGTAGGTTAATTTAATTATTAGCACTATATAAATGAATGAACTTGTGTATTGTTGAATGTCAAATAAATGCAAATTATTAAATGCTTGCATCATCATTTTCCTAGATATCCGTTCGAGTCTTTCTCAATAGGAGAAAGTCTTGAATAGCCCCCGGTTGGGACTGTTCTTGGACGTTTAATCTCACTTAGGTAGTGAATGTATGCCTCTTTTTCGATTTTAAGGAATATCTCGGCTTATCATTTTCTCACCATGTTCTATGGGTGCATATGCAGGTAAGTTATTACCTACTTAGACGTTCAAGGATGGGTTAGGTTGGAGTGATAAGGACCTTTTTGGAGCATTCATTTTTACGCGATATGGATGATATATATGCTATGTACTTTGATTGACATAATATATGTTACATTTATACATTGTTTGAAATGTGTTGGTATGTTTAAAGGCAATTTAAAACGTCAATGGATCGCGGTTGGATGTATGGTAGACGTGATACATTGGAATTTTTTAATGGGGTTCAAGAGTTTTGCATGAGTGCTTCACAGTATCAGCTAAGAACGAGTGTTAATTACCTTTATTGTCCTTGTGTCAATTGTAATAATGTCACAAGGGTCGATAGTGTTGATACCATCATGGCTCATGTACAATGTCATGGGTTTAGGCCTCAATATCATGTTTGGGTTTGGCATGGTGAAAAGGGATCGTATAGAGAGAATGTTGTTGGCAATGAGACGCATGTTGAAAGTGCCGAGATTCATGTTGAAGAAGAAAATGGGAGTGATGATGGTGGAGATGAGGATGAGACCGAGGATAGTGGTGGTGATCACTTAGATGAGATGATGCGTGATGTTGAGGGTGAATTTGGTGACCGATATGATGTATTTGAGTCATTATCAGAGGCTGCCAAAAAGCCTTTGTATCCTGGGTCCAAAAAATACACAAAACTCTCAGCCGTGCTTACACTTTTTAACATTAAGTCTAAGCATAATTGGAGCGACACTAGTTTCACTTCTTTGTTGACTGCGTTATTTGATATGTTGCCAGATGGGAATGAACTTCCTAATTCCTACTATTATGCAAAGAAACTTATGTGTCCATTCGGTTTGGAGTATAAGAAGATACATGCATGTCCTAATGATTGTGTTCTGTATCGAAATGAATATGAAGAGTTGGAGGAGTGTCCACGTTGCGGTAAGTTGCGTTACAAGCGATCAAGCTGCAATGCTGGTATGAAAGGACCTCCTGCCAAGGTGTTGTGGTATCTTCCTATTATTCCAAGGTTAAAGCGTCTATTTTCAATACCAAAAGATGCTAAGAACTTGAGATGGCATGCTGAGGGAAGAAAGAAAAATGGTTTTTTGAAGCATCTTGCTGACTCTCCACAATGGAAGAACATCGATATGAAGTTTAGGGCATTTGGTAATGAAGTTAGAAATATAAGGCTTGGGTTGTGCACGGACGGTATGAATCCATTTGGCACTCTTAGTACCAAACATAGCACCTGGCCGGTACTTTTAGTGATTTACAACTTGCCTCCGTGGTTGTGCATGAAACGGAAATACATAATGCTTTCACTTTTGATAACGGGGCCAAGGCAACCTGGAAACAACATTGATGTTTACCTTGAGCCCCTTATTTATGATTTGAGAAAGATGTGGGACGAAGGAGTTACCGTTTTTTATGCCCATAAGAACGAGATGTTTCTATTGCGTGCTGCCCTTATGTGGACCATCAATGATTTTCCCGCATACAGAAACCTGTCCGGGTACAAGAACAAAGGGCATAAAGCATGTCCCATTTGTATCGATGACACACCGAACGTGTACCTTGATCACTATGGCAAAGATGTGTACGTGAGGACCCGAAGATTTCTTAGGTGCAATCATCCGTATCGTAAGCAGAAAAAGGCCTTCAATGGAAAGTTGAGGAGGGGGTTGCGCCTAGGCCATTGAGTGGAAAGGAGGTTTATGCTAGAGTGAAAGGTATATAATGTGTTTTTGGTAAAACTACGAAACCAATTGACCCACATGCTCTCTTTAAAAAGGAATCAATCTTTTGGAAGCTTGAGTACTGGAGAGAACATGATGTTAGACATTGTCTCGATGTGATGCATATAGAGAAGAATGTTTGTGATGCAATTATTGGGACAATTATGAATATTCTTGGAAAAACGAAGGATGGAAAGAGTGCGCGATTAGATTTGCAAGCATTGGGTGTTCGTCCGGAATTGTGGCTTCAAACAAAGGTAGGGAAGGCAAAGGTAAAGGAAAAGGGAACCGAAGATGGTGGACAAAACCGTAAGGGGAAGCGCAAGTAAAAGGCCACGGGTATCTCAAAGAAGAAAGGTGACGGAAAACGCAAAAACCAAAAGGTGTATTTACCTCCAGCTTGCTACACATTATCAAAGGAAGAAAAACGAAGGTTTTGTGCTTGTTTGTATGACATTAAGCTTCCATCTGGGTTCTCGTCAAACATGAAAAGGTTTGTTTCCTTAAATGGAGAGTTGAAGTTGACAAGTATGAAATCCCATGATTGTCACATGATGATGTAAGTATTCCTACCGATTGCAATTTGTGGTATTTTACCAAAGCACGTGAGAGAAGTTATTACAAGCCTCTATGGGTTTTTCAATACTATTTGCAGCAAAGTTCTTGATCCCTTTACACTTGATGCTCTCCAGGCGAATGTTGTTGTAACTTTGTGCAAATTTGAGATGTATTTCCCACCGTCACTTTTTGTCATAATGGTGCATTTGATTCTGCATTTGGTTCGTGAGATTAAATTGTGCGGTTCAGTCTTTATGAGGTGGTGCTACCCTTTTGAAAGACACATGGGTACACTGTAAGATAAAGTCAGAAATCCAGCCCAACCGGAAGGCAGTATGATACAAGGAATTGTGTCCGAGGAGATTGGGAATTTCGTGGCAGAGTATGTTGCCGTTGCAGAACCTATTGGGCTTCCCACTTCCCGACATGAAGGGAGACATGATGGTCATGGCAAAATCGGTTCGAAAAGGATCTGGGCTGCTCGAGATCAAATCTTGCAAGCTCACCTATTTGTGTTGCATCATATTGCGGAGGTTCACCCATATTTAGAAGAGCACATGGATAGTTTGCGTGTTGAATTTCCATCAAAAGGGGAAAGAGCACTAATGCAGTTACATAATAAGATGTTTGTGAAGTGGTTCCATGATCGTGTGATGCATCAATTGGATGAGACTGTGTATCATACAATAAAGTGGTTAGCTTATGGTCCAAAGGAAGATGTTCATTCATTTGAGGGATATGACATAAATGGGTACACATTCTTGACTGAGAGTCGGGATAAAAAATCCTCATCGACTCAAAATAGTGGTGTCACTCTTGTGGCTTCATCAAGAGAGTTTGCAAGTGCGAAGGATACATCACCAGTTGATGCACTATTATCATATTACGGACGAATTCAGGAAATATGGGAACTAGATTACCGTGAGTTAAAGGTAGGTCTATTCAAGTGTAAATGGGTCGATAATAATAGGCGCAACTTCAGAAATGACGACTTCACTCTTGTAGACCTTGGCCACTTGCGGGATAGTCTGGAACCATTCATCCTTGCATCTCAAGCTAAGCAAGTGTTCTACGTAACTGACCCATCCAATCCAAAATGGTCCATCGTCCTTCCTGGCAAAAGGAGAATTTTAGGGGTTGGAGAGGTTGAAGACGAGGAAGAATATGATGTATTTGATGATTCTCCCCCTTTCACTGCTCCTAAACTTGATGTAGCAACTGATGTAGACGATGATGCTACTTATATTCGATCTGACCACAATGAGGGAATACTCGAATGAGGTACTTTTATTGATGCATGTTTTATTTACTAAATATCTTTCGCTCGTACAACATTGTTTATTTCAGGAATTATTTTACTTTTTTGCATTTTCAACGTATAAGCATGTAATATACACTAAATATATGAATTGTTAAGAGGATTATATGTGAATTTGTTATGAAAACAAAGAAGTTGGGTAAGTGTTTGGCTTTTTTGGTGCCTCAGATTTGATTGCCATAACTGATGACTAACAACATGCTTTGCTTGTTACTGTAGGTGTGCATATATCATGGATCCTGATCAGAACCAACATTGTGATGAGGATATGGATGATGAAGACGATGACGAGTTGTATGATATTAATAAGGAGACGGATTTGGGGGAACCGGAAGACCAAGCTTATGACGAGTTGCAACGTAAGCTTGATGAATATGAGCGTATAGCTGAAAGTGCCCCGCCTATTCAGGATAATGTGGTTTCCAAGTTTGTAGGTGATTCACAAGGTCAAACTCAAATGCAAAGTCAAGTGAAAACCACCGGTGGTGGAGGAGGGGTAAAGGCACCGGTGAACAGAAAGAGTAGGGGTGCAACAAAAGCTTTCAAGAAACCCGGGGTTCCCATGGTGCTTGAGTTTGATGAGTTAGGTCAACCTACTGGCCGATGGAGCGACAAATTTTCTAGTCACGTTGGCATATTAACTCGTAAAATACCCATCACACTTGAGTTAGTCGATATACCTCACGGGTTGCTTCAAACATTTTGGGACGATACAATGGTAAGTATAATGAGTTAGGAACATAGCGCATAACCCGCTCACGGGCTTAGGATCATAGCGCATAACCCGCACATAACACGCACCAGCATAACCCAAGACCTGCTGCATGCAGCTGCCCAGGCAACAGCCTGGGCTGGTTCAGCTGCCTAGGCTGCTGCCAGGGATGGTTTATGCTTGACATTGTCAATAGGTGCACGGAAGCTCAACACATTGAGGAGGTATGGTTTTTTTTTTGTTTTCGTTCGATTTTGGATAAAAAGCGTACTAAAACTTAGTTGGGTGCCCTTTAGATGTGATATCGAAACTTACACGCCTAATACTATGTTATATGGGCATGGTATGAGAAACAAAAACTTCATATGAAAACAAATGTTAAAAATGGGCAAAGTAGAAGTGAAATAGTCGATTTTTGATAAAAGTCGTCCTAAAACTTAGTAGAATGCTCTTTTGATATTATTTCAAACATTAGACACCTAAGACTAGTTAATATTGACATGTTATGATAAAGAAATAGTTCATTATATAAGAAATGTAGAAAACGGGCAAAGTAGAAGTCAAATAGCCGATTTTGGATAAAAACCATCCTAAAACTTAGTAAAACCATCTTTTGATGTGATTTCAAACCTTAGACACCTAAGACTAGGTAATACGGGCATGTTAGGAGAAAAAAGTAGGTCATTTGATAGAAAATATAGAAAATGGGAAAGTGAGAACCCGAGGCAACTGTAGCACCCGAGGCAACTACAGAACCCGAGGCAACAGCCTCGGGTTATGCCAGGCAGCTGCAGCAGTAGCCCAGGCGTATGCCCAAGAAGCTGCAAGCAGTCACCAGGAAACTGCCCAAGCAGCTGCAGCAGCAGCCAGGTAACTGGCCAGGCAGCTACAGCAGCCAGGCAATTGGCCAGGCAGCTGCAATAGCAGCCAGGCAGCTGTAGCAGCAGCCAGGCAGCTGTAGCAGCAGCCAGGCAATTGGCTAGGTAGCTGCAGCGGCCACCAGGCAACTGCAGCAACAGCCCAGGCAGCTGGCCAAGCAGCTGCAGCAGCCACTAGGGAAGCTGCAGCAGCCATGGAAGCATCCCGAGCAGCTGCAGCAGCCATGGGCAGCAGCCCGAGGATTAAATTTTTCGCCTTGTGAGTGATACCTCATGCAATTTTGTGTACTTTTTGTGTAATTGTCAGTGAATATGGTAAGTAAGTCACTTACGCCGATTTTGGATAAAAAGCATACTAAAACTTAGGTGGGTGCTCATTTGATGTGGTATCAAAACTTACACGCCTAAGACTAGGTAATCTGGGCATGGTATGAGAAACAAAAAGTTCATACGAAAAAAAAATGTAAAAAATGGGCAAAGTAGAAGTGGAATAGCCAATTTTGGATAAAAGCCGTCCTTAAACTTAGTAAAATGCTCTTTTGATATGATTTCAAACATTAGACACCTAAGACTAGGTAATATTGACATGTTGTGATGAAGAAATATTTCATTAGATAAGAAATGTAGAAAATGAGAAAAGTAGATGTCAAATAGCCGATTTTGGATAAAAACCGTCCTAAAACTTAGTAAAATGATATTTTGATATGATTTCAAACATTAAACACGTAAGACTAGGTAATATTGTCATGTTATGATAAAGAAGTAGTTCATTATATAAGAAATGTAGAAAATGGGCAAAGTAGAAGTCATAAAGGCCTTATTTGGGAGATTTTGGATAAAAACCGTCCTAAAACTTACTAAAACCCTCTTTTGATGTGATTTCAAACCTTAGACACCTAAGAGTAGGTAATATGGGCACTCCATTGGAAAGAAATTGTTCATTTGATAGACAATGTAGAAATTGGGCAAAGTAGAAGTCATGTCGGCCTTATTTGGGCCATTTTGTGAAAGAAACAAACCTATATATGTTGCCTTTGAAATATTTGACATACATTATTTAATTTGAATTTTATGTAATATGAATGATGTTTAATGTTTGGTTTTTTATTTTTTTTTTCAAAGGTTTGCAAGATTCAAAGGGAAGGCCCGTTAACAAGGCAAGAATTTGATGAAATTCGCGACATGTGGGCTTTTTTCGTGACATTTGATGGCATCTAGGTAGAATAATATTAGATAGTGAGCTTGAGTTTTTTTGTTATTATGAACAATTAATATTTAGTTACTATCTTTTTTTTTATATGTACATTAATTATATATAATTAGTACTATATATTATTTGTGAGTGTTATATATGTTATTATTATGCATTTTATTATTGTTATTGTATTATTATTCTTAAATTTGTAATATTTTAATTATTATTAATTATTAATATTAAATAATATTATTAATAATGATAATTTTTAAAATGACAGATTAATATGTATATCAAAACAGGTCACTAATACTATTATTATTAATTAATATAAATTTTGGAAAAAAAAAAAATTAACAAATGGCAAGCGGTTTGGCGCCAAAACCGCTTGCCATTACACTTGACATAATATTATGTCAAGTGCAAATGGCAAGCAGTTTTGGCGCCTAACCGCTTGCCATTCTCCCCTAATGGCAAGCGGTTCTGAACCGCTTGCCATTTAAATGGCTATTGGCAAGCCCCCAAGCCCATGCGGTTCAGAATCGCTTGCCATTAGGGGGTTTGAACCGCTTACCATTACGTTTTTTCTACTAGTGTATTTAATGATTCTTCCATGGAAATTGAGGAAGCTATAAAGTGTGGTCTAAGATAATTTAATTGCTTAACTAAAGATATATATTGAGTGTGGAACTTTTATTTTAATTAGATAGACATTGTTCTTTTTTCATATAATGTATGTATATATGTTAGATTATTGTATTTCTTTCTTTATTTTTCTTTTTTTTTTTCACATTCACAGATTCGCAAAATGAAGGATGTGACTCAAAAATCAGTGAAAATTGCTTCAGCTTTTAAGAAACATCGACAGAAAGTTCATTTGGCTTCTTCATCTGGTGGCTCATCTACCCCTAGTCATACATCACAACATCATGTAATAAGAAGAGAACCTGTTGACACACTAGAATTGGAAGTCGGACACTTAGATCAGAATGAGAATGATAATTGCAAGCTCTCTTTCTTTTCTATATTTAAAATTATAAAATGTATACCTACATATGATCAATCATTATGTTTATATAATTTTTGAATACCTTTCCTCATGTTAGGTGGAAAGGATAAACCAAGAAGAGGACCAACTATGTGCTATAAAGTCCATGGACGCAGTGAAGAAGAATGCTTAGAAATTACCTTGAATGAGCATGGACAACCTATTGGTCCTGATCACGAAACTTGCAACGAGTTCACTAGCTTCTTAGGAACAATAGCTCGAAAAGCAAGTATCCTACCATTGACTGTAAAAAATTGGCCCATATTAAGGAACGAGAAGAAAGATGAATTGTGGGAATATGTCATGGTGAGTTACTTTAATCAATTAAGTAATTATGCTATAATTGTTATATAAGTGTCTATACTATATGGATATTATATGCTATAAAGTTTTATAAATTTAAGACATTTTTGCAGAGATTTTAAGATTTTTAATGTTCTTGCTGGTACTGCTGGAATGTCTCCTGTTCTTAGCACTCCCTTTCAGTGTGTAGGTGCTGGTGTGGCTGAGGTTTGTTGGGTATATAATATGTGCTAGAAGAACACAGTGGTGCAAAAGTGTGATGTAGGTGTGTCCGTGTGTGCAGCACTAGTGTATTTTAAGAACTCTCACAAGTCTACCCTCAATTAGGTAGCCAATGAAATTCGTTTTAATCAAATAACCTGTTAAGGAATGGACTTGAGCATTCAAATGTGCTACAAACAAAATAAACAAGAAAAAATTGGAAACAATTCTACGTGCCAGTAGCTACTAGTAAGAGATAATTCTTGCCTCCAAAAGCATGAAGTAACTCTAGTTTTCCTACAATTTCTTTTCTGATTAGTCAAACTCTCATGTAACTTAGAAACACCATTGTTGTTTTAGTCCAGTTCTTTGCATTAAATAATCTGTCATACTATATCTGTATTATAAATATATGTCTAATTACTAGTAATATCAAATTCACAAACTTCATTACACAATGAAAATGCAATTGTTTTTGCAAATAGTCTACATTCCTTTATGTCATTTAATAAGTAATTCTACTAGGATCTTTGAATAATTTTTTAGAATTGGAAACATTGCTTTTTCTGTATTGTTCAGCTTTAGTATTATTTACTTTTTTTTTATTGCTACGAAAACATTACATAGTTCCTATTGAGGGTAAGAAATGGGTTTTACAAACCATTGGTGCTTGTTGGAGAGCCTACAAGTGTAGTCTGGAAAAAAATCATTTTAAAAAATATGACAATGATAAGATGAGGATGAAGAAGCGCCCAATACAGATTCCAAAAATAATGTTTAAAGAATTATTGAAAATTTGGCATAGTGAAGGTATGTAAAATAATAATTTGCTTTGACTTCCCTCCCTTATTAAATGAGATATGTAAATTCCTTGTGTTATAAAGATATTTATAATTGCATAACATTTTTTTAGGAAATTAGTGAGCGAAATACAGCAAATCGTCTAATGGGAAAAGAAAAAAATGTTATGCATACGGCAGGGCCAAAGAGTTTTGCTAGGGTCCAAGAAAAGTGGGTGAGTATTTACTTATCAAATAATATGTTTATTTCATATACAAATTAATATTATCAATACTTACCAAACATGTGTAGAAAAAGGAGAGAAAAACAACAAAAAAATCTAACACTAGCTGAAATGCTTATCGAAACACGCAAGGAAAAGCAGACAAAGCGCAAGCCGGGTGACCCAAGGGACAAATTAATTGTAAGATTCAAATTAATTATATACATACTAAATTGCACACATTATTCTTTGCATTAATTTTCTTATCTTTTTAAAAACTAGAGTGAACTCAGAGATTTAAATTCACAGAAAGATGGTGATAGTGTCGTTGCTTCTGTATTTAATTCTGGTGACAAAAAGAAGGGTAAGTTATGCCTTCAAGGAAGGGGTGTTTTTTCTACTCAGTTAAATCAAAAGGCTATGATGAAGGAGACCGAAAAGAAGCATGCAGATGAAGTTAAAGCTATTGAAAAATATTATGAAGATAAGAGGCAACAAGATAGAGTGGAGTTAGCCAATGGTCTTCGATCCCTCTTCTCTCAACTTCAACAACAAATTCCTCACACGTCTTTTGAACTTGGTGTGTTTGGTACTTTATTGCTTGATGATCACTCCAAGAAGGATGCTAATTGTCAACATAATATGGAAGGAATGCTTCCACTTCAGTCTGCATCTTCATCTAATCAGGTACATAATATTTTTTAAAAGAGTAAATTAATAGTGTAATGCTGAATTTGAGGACTGTTTTAATACCAACCAAAGACATACTACTAATCAGTAATAATCATCTCAAATACTTAGTTTGAGAGGAGGTTATTTTGAGCGAAGTTAGTTTAGATATTGTATAGATTATTTGTAATGAAATCATCCCAATTGTGATTATTTCAATGGGCAAGTCTATTTAAGGAATTGATTTGAAATTATAAATATTTTTATTCATGTACTACAATTTCCATTATCTGTAATATAACACAAACAAAACACTAATAAAATTTTATCACGAAAATTCCTATTTAGAAATGTTTTTGAATTATTTATTTAATTTTATGTGAATCTAATTGGGGATCAAAAATTTATGTAATTATGGATGCTAATATTTGCTTGGATGTTTGAAGTTTATTTTACAAATGTTTATTATGATATTTTTTTCTTACCTAGTGATTAACAACTTTGTCTTCAAAAATTATTAACATCAGAATGAAAATTTCACAAGGATCACATATGGTGCTCAATTTAAGGATAATTTAAACAATTATCATAATAAACAATAATTATTTCTAATGAGAAAAAGTGGGCAACAAATTCTAGGAGGTTGTATTTATGGGTAACAACTTATAGTTGTTGCTTTTGAAACAATTGGCAACACTCCCTTTTAATTTTATTATATACGACAAACAAATAATTGTTGCATATTGGAGATTAGGTGATAGTTTTAAATTGTCACTAAAGGTTGCAACAATTATAACATGTTGCCTTTGTAAAATTGTTGCCTTAGGTATCTCTTAGATTTGTTTTTAGAATTGTTGCCTTTGTATCAAAATGTGTTGCCTAAAGAATAAGCCACGGAGGTAAATGCTACGCCTCAATTGTGTTGCCTTAGATACAAGGCAACACTTTTTTAACATTAGGTAACACTTTTCTGTTGTTACCGATGCCTTATTTTGTTGTAGTGCAGGATTCGATTTGCGCCAATTTTGTGCATAAATAGCCCCCAAATCTGTCGATTCTGTATTGTCGAATAGATTAAAAATAGTTCTAGCTTTTATCATGTCTAAGAGTTTATGTGATTTAACTCGTGAGTGGTGCCGGTCTCTTACTGCTAAGGAGAGAAAAGAGCTTGACTTTTTTCACTTGGGGGTATATATGGTATAAAGGGGGTAGATCTTGACATAGACTTTATTCATACCGCCTTGGAGTATTGGGATTCAGATACTCATTGCTTTAGACTTGGTTATGATGAAATTTGTCCTTTACCGGAAGAATTTGGTGCCATTCTGGCTTCCCTTCCCTAAATCTTGTGGTAATTCCTAAAGTGAGAGAGTATTATTACAAAGATTCTGAGCATTTCCTTAACCTTAAGGATAAGGACTTGAAAGATATAGTGAATGGGAACATAGTTAATCTGAAGGAATTTGCACGTTTTTATTTTGACAGACTACGCTCCGAATCTTTTCATGTTTACAGGAGAAGAGCCATCCTTTTTTGCATGTTAAACCAATATCTCCTTACTAAAGGTAATATTCATGAGGGCCAAGCTATTTTAGCATCTATCATAGAGAAAATTAAATCAGGTAGAAATCCAATGCCTTTGATTGTTAGAGAAACCAGGCTTGGTTTAGATGAATTAAAGAAGAATCCAAAGGCACCTCTTCAAGGATCTCCAATATTATTACAGGTAGAAAATTAATACTTTTAATTACGGAAATAAAAAATATTTAACTTTGTATAGTAATAATAATTATTTGCATTGAATTTTTGCAGATGTGGCTAATGGAGAAACTTGAATTAATTAACCCTCTAAACAATGTTGACAAATATACACCAAATTGCTTTGTAAGACGGAAGAAACGCTTTTTCATAAAGATGGGTCGCCGGGAGAGGAGTAGGATCATTGAAACTTGCGACTTTGCCATCAAGTGGGTCGTCCCTTGGTGGAGAATTGAGAAGATGGTTGGTGTTAACAGTTTACCTTTTTGCCGTCTTCCTAGCTTATCAAAATTTACTTTTTATCACCCTTCCAGGGTAAGAAGACAATGTGGTCTTACTCAAACTGTTCCATTTGGTGATCTCTATCATCCCTATGAATTTCCTGTTTCACAGGATGTAAAGAGATTTGATGATTATTGGTGTGCTAGACCTTTATGGGAAGTTGTTACCCAAAAGGTCCCACCTTCCTTGTCTAGGGATGTGAAGCAATGGTTACTTGGTAGATCTCAAAAGGATAAGAATAAAGCTCGGAAGCTGAGTAAGACCAATGTGAAGGACCGCCTAGGGGATAGGAAAAATCCTCCTAAGGAGCGTTTGGGTGAAAGAGTTGAATTCAAAACTCCTGTTATGCCTAAGAAAAAAAGTTCTACTAGGGTAAAGAGAAGAGAAAAGCTGACACTATAGAAAAGAAAGTACGGGTTGAAAAAAAGCACGGTGTAATGGCTATTGGAGAAACAATCAACACCAAGATTCAGTGTAGATCTTCCAAAGGATGCTTGCTAGAGAAAGTGATGGATGATGAAGAGGAAGCGGACAAGAATTGGAAAAGAGCTAGAAAAGAGAATATAGATTAGAGCATTGCTTTACTTTCAATTTATTAGACAAGTTTAATTTAAAGTCAATTTTATTTTTAAGCTTTATTTAAAATTCCATCAATAATGTAATTTCTAAATTATTTTATTAATGCAATTTCCAGCTTTTTTTTTATTAAGATAACTTTTACATTAAAATTTTTATTAAAGCAATGAAAACGTCTTGAATGTTTCTGAAGAATTATTCGAGTACGTAAGTTGAAAATTTCTAAAAAACACCGAAATTTGTCCAAATCAACGCAGAACGTCTGGCGCTGCGGATTTGAATTCGTCGCCGTTCGGAGCTATTCTCGCGATGCCCTGCCTCCTGTCGCTGTGCGACAACAGCGTCGTGTCATGCTGGACCTAATTCTTGCGCGCCAGCTGCTCTGTTGTTGACGAATTGATTTCTTTGAAGATTAAAGTGGCCATACCTCGTAAAGGGTTGCCTACATATCCTTTCCTAAGGAATCAGGCCAAACGTAGCTCTCTTGAGTATCGTACTCAAGTAATCATGGGTAGTACTTCTTAAATTGGTCAAGATTGGTCATATTTGAAAATCCGTTGCCATCCTGATAGGATAGTTTTGACAATGTATGGTTCGGACCAATTAGGCCTAAATTTGCCTCTTGGGTCTAGAACATTCTTCCTTAATGCTTTTAACACCAAGTCTCCTACCTTGATTTTTCTTGTCTTGACCTTATTGTTCAAGTGTCTAGCCATACGAGTTTGGTAGCATTGAGTATGATGTAGAGCTTCTAGTCGTTTTTCATCAAGTAGAATTAGCTCCTCATATCTCGCTCTAATCCATTCGACTTCATGGAGTTTAGTTTCCAACGCAATGCGTAGGGAAGGTATTTCTAGCTCTACAGGTTGTACAACATCCATTCCATAAAATAAGGAGAATGACGTTATTCCCTATTGATGAGAGAATTGACGTGCGATAACCCTAAAGGGAAAAATGGAGTTTGTAAGGACATTCTTTGTAGTTTTCTGTCATTTTCTCGATGATGGTCTTTAAATTCTTATTGGCTGCCTCTACTGCACCATTTTCTTGACGCCTATATGGGGAGGAATGATGATGCCGGATGCCATACTTTTGAAGTAATTCCTCACATTATGCTTGAAAGTGAGTTCCATTGTCACTTATGATTTCATGTGGGACTCCATATCGACATTTGATGTTTCTTTCGATAAAGAGTGCTAAATTCTTTGTAGTGAGTTTTGCGTATGATGCTACTTCGACCTATTTTGTAAAATAGTCGATTGCTACTAGGATGTATTCGTGACCTTCTGTCCCAGGAGGAGTAATCTTTCTAATGATATCTATTCTCCATGTTGAGAATGGCCATGCTGAAGTGTAGGTGTAAAGGAGTGATGGAGGAACGCGCTTCAAGTTAGTGTATATTTGGCATTTAGGACATCTTTTTACATAGTGATAACAGTCTCTATTCATGGTAGTCCAATAATATCCTTCGCGCATTATCTTTTGGACTAACATCTTGCCGTTTACATGAGTTCCATATACTCCTTCGTGGACTATTCTTATTTCCCTTTAGGCTTCCTTTTTGCCTACGCACAAAAGAGCTTGACCTTTAGGTACTCTTTTTTGTAGCTCATTGTTTATGAGTACATATTGGGAAGCCAAAAGTTTTAAGGCTCGTTTTTCTCTTTTGTGAACGTGGAGTGGATATTTTCCTTTGGTGACATAGTTGAGGATGTCTGTATACCCAGGTTCTTCTTCTTCGTCTTCTTTTTGGGCTGCCTCATCGTCTTCTATGGCTTGAATGTAAGCAGGTTTATGCCTCTTTTCTATTGTCAAAGGCATTTGCTCAATTTTCGTGGGAATTCTAACCATCGAGGCTAGTCTTGCCAAGGCATCGGCAAATTGATTTTCCTCTCTTGGTAGATATGTGTATTATACCTTTTCTAACTGATTAGTTAGAGTTTCTAGATATGTTTGCTAAGGAGCCAAGCTTTCGCTCCTTAATTTCCACCTTTTGGAAATTTGGTTAATAATTAAAGAAGAATCTTCGAATATTCGAAGTTTCTTTACTCCTAATGCCAAAGCTATTTCGAGGCCTACAACACATGCTTCATATTCTACAACATTGTTAGTTACGTCGAAATCTAACTTTATGGAGATTGGTTCATGTTCTTCTTTAGGTGATACTAATAATACTCCTACACCACAACCCTTTTGGTTTGATGCTCCATCGAAGTATAACGTCCAAGTATCATCTTCTGTAAGCATTAGGTTTTCATCTGGAAATTCATTTTCATGTATAGGTGTCGAATCTTATATTGGGAAATCCGCTAAGAATTCTGAGACCAATGGTCCTTTGATAGCCTTTTGAGGCATAAACCTTACATCAAATTGGGCTAAGTTCACTATCCATCTTGATATTCGCCCATTAAGTGTAGATTTCTCGAAGAGATACTTTAGTGAATCCATCCGAGATACCATATAGACTGTATGAATGAGCATGTAGTGTCTTAACTTGGTCGTGGCCCACACTAATGCGAGGCACAATTTCTCAAGTGGTGCGTAGCGTACTTCATACTCGAGCATCTTTTTGCTTAAGTAGTAGATGGAGTTTTCTTTTATTTCTACTTCTTGTGCGAGCATAGCCCCCATTGTCTCTTTGGTGACTATTAAATACAACCTAAGAGGAATTCCCGGGTGCACAGGTGCTAGTATGGGAGGATTGGCGAGATAGGCTTTGATTTTCTCAAAGGCTTTTTGACACTCACCGTCCCATATTACTGGCACGTTCTTCTTTAGTTTCTTGAATATGGGTTCACATATCGTGGTTAACTTGGATATGAACCTACTTATGTACTGTAACCGACCAATGAATCCTCGAATCTGTTTCTCGATTTTTGGTGGTGGCATTGACATGATTGCTTTAATCTTGGTTGGGTATATCTATATTCCTCAAGAGCTAATGACATATCCCAAAATCTTTCCTGAGGTAACTCCAAAGGCACACTTAGATGGATTTTCCATATCTTCCTCGGCCATGAGAATCTGGTTGTACCCTGCGTATCCATCCATAAATGAGAGAAGCGCATGATTTGCGGTGTTATCTACCAAAATGTCGATGTGTGGTAAAGGGAAGTCGTCCTTTGGACTTGCCTTATTTAGATCTCAATAGTCGACACACATTCTTACCCTTCCATCTTTCTTTGGAACTGGCACCACATTTGCAACCCATTCAGGGTATTTAGATACCCTGATAAAACCTGCAGTAATTTGTTTTTGAACTTCCTCTTTAATTTTAAGAGCTACGTCGGGTTTCATTCGACGTAACTTTTGTTTTACAAGTTTCATTCCTAGAATTAGTGGTACTGTGTGTTGAGCTATTTCTCTATTTTTTCCTGGCATATCTTCATATGACCAAGCAAATACATCAATAAATTTTTGTAGTAGATTAATTAAACCGGTTCTTTCTTCTTTAGTAAGAGTCAGTCCGATTTTAACTTCTCTTTTAACGTTTGGATCTTTTGAGATATCCACTGTTTCAGTGTCTTCTATTACTGGTGTTTTATTCTCAAGTGTTTCTATTGCTTTAATTATTTCTTTGTCACTGTCATTGTTAGTTAAGCAATGCTCCTTATCTTGGGTTAAGGAATGACACGAGGAGTAAGCAAAAGAAGACATATTATTGAATTCGGAAACCATTACATCAAGTAAAGAAATGTCCGCTGGGAATTGACCACTAACAATCCTAGGAGTAGGTGCTAAAGTAGAAGAACTAGGGAGAGGTACTATAGCTATTGAAGACTCGATAGGGGGAGACTCAGATTCAGACTTTGACTCAGACGACTCTGTTGGGGTTTGGTGAGTCCGACTCACCGCGGAAACAACCCCTCCCAAGGAACCACTCGCAATAATTAAAATCACAAAGCATAAATAAATATTCACAAAGAAAAGATAACGAATCTTACCCTCGAAGCGAGCTTCGCCCAAAACCCGGGGCTCTTACTTGAAAGCTACTAGCACGTCAAGCGCCGCGCCTCCGACGGTATCCACCCACAAATGGCCGAACACAACTTTAAGGTCTACTACCTTGGGGTTAGCAAGGTCCGACCCAAACCCGAGTGTTATGTGAGTTTAAGAGTTTTCCCAAAATTATGGAATGCTCTTTCTAACTCCCACTCAAGCATCATTCCCAATGCCCATACTTGGGTATTTATAGTAAATGATGGGAGTATCATTTACTCTCCCATCAATGTGGGATAGTATGATTTTTCAATTTTATTTTAAAGCTAAAATAAAATAAATAATCAAGCTAGTAATAAATCAACAAGTGGCAAGCTCATGTGAGTGGTTAGGTGAGGACCACTTGGAGGAGGGGGGGGGGGGACCAAACTTGCTCTCCACTCCCTCTCCCTTAGCCGTCCACCTCACACCACACACACTCAAGGACCACAAGCCACATGGCACCCACCCTTGGGCACCAAGGCAGCCAAGGTGGGCTGCCATGTGCTGCTGTCCGTGGCACCCACGAGCACGCAAGCCTAGCAGGCCCAGCACTCGCATGCGGGCTGCTAGGCGCTACTGCCTAGCACGCCTAGCATGCTTGTGCGGGCTGCTGTGGCTTTGTGCCTTGGCCTCGCTGCTAGCAAGCAATGGCCCTCGCCATGCTGCTGCTAGCTGTGGCTAGCTGGCGCGCCTAGCGTGCTAGCTGCTGCAGCTTGTTGCGGCATGGCTTGCTAGCCAATGCGCGCACAAGGCAGTGCCTAGCATGCTAGCACGCACTAGGCAGCGCCTAGCTTTGCGATGCTAGCATGGGTGCGCTAGCACGCACTAGCCAGCCTAGGCTCGGATTGGTACACATGCTAGCCACCATGCTAGGCCATACGCCCTTAGCACTCGGTTTGCTAGGGCATTCCGATGCTAGGGGTATTTTGGTCTTTTGTTGATTTATTACTATTTTTCGTCTCGTCTTTTACCATTTTTCGACTCGACTTCCGACGATCGGTTTCGACGCTCTAAGCTCGAATTTACCGACGTCTAAATATTTAACACTCAAGCGACGAATTAATTTCTTCCGAATTAATTCGTCGAGTTGGTTCGCATATATTTGCTTGGGTGTGACCCGAAGGGTTCAGTCAAGATTAAGCTGTAATATTAATTATATTAATATTACTGATCGGAAGCGGCCTCCACCCAGACATTCCGATCACTTGACCTTACTGAATATATTAGCTTTCTAATAATTCTGAACCCGCTATCAGAATAATACACTTGTTCGAAGGACATCATTCCTTTCAATCTCCCACTTGTCCTTCCGGACAAGTGTGCAGTTAGTGTATAGCCCTTATCCTATGTCTCTTCATGTCTCTTCATGAACTACAGAGTAAGATTACTAGTCATCTCTGTTACGTCCAGAAGTGTTTCTCGAAATCCGAGTTTGACTGTCAATAAGCAGATGATTTCTAAAATCCATCTGAGCACGGCCATGCATTTTTCACAGTCTCGCTCTTCGAGAGGCCTTGTAAACAACAAGACATGTTCCCTATTGTTAGTAGGGGGACATTTCCAGTCTTGTGACAAGGTAATAAACGCGTCGTCAATTTGTCTATCCCTAGATAAAATATAATTTATACACCTAAACAAACCTAATACAAGTATAAGGCAAGCATAGGGGTCGAACCACAAGGAGACATGCATAAACACCACATTCACTACTTAATACTTAAGCTACCTCGGAACAAGAAGTGTGAATAACTAAGAGATTAAACTAGGGATTAAGAATGATTAAAAATCAATATAACTAAGCACCAAGGGAAGTAGGTAGATGTAGTTGCCAATTGATCATGCAATAACACGGAAGCAAAGCAATGGAAAACTAAGCATGCAAGAATATCGAATTAAAGCTCAATCTAACCGCCTTCCGGGGTTAATCAATTTCTCCTAACATAGCCTCCATGTTTCCACACTAGAACCATATATTAGAAGGTGCAATCAAAGAACTATCGATAACAATGAACCTTAACTAAGTCAACTTCCGTTTCTTGTTAGCAAAGATTCACCTTTAATCAACTAACAATGTGCACTTGCGAGAAGATTAAAGAATATCAAACATACAAAGATTTTAATCACCATTAACAAAACCCCAACATCATAAGCATGAATCAATCAACAACTACACCATCCCCACACCCTTGGCTAGGTGACTACTCACAAACCATATTGAAGACAATATCAATCATCAAATCAATAAGCATCAACATGATCAATAAGCAAAGAAGGAAAATCAAAATAGGCAAACAAAACTAAATACAAAAGTAAAGAAAGAGAGTAAGAGATTGCTTATTAATTGAAGATGAAGATTTACAAAGATTCAATCAAGCTCCTTCTTCAATATCCAAGTTCATCAATGGAAATCCACACTTTCTCTCTCTACTAATGAAGTTTCTCTCACTAGATTAGGGCTAAAATGTTTCTTAGTAATGATAGATAATGCACTAAACTCCCTACGACCTATATATATAGGTCCCTTAAAAGATACAAAAATACGAAATAAAAAGACTCCAGCTCAGCTGTGCGCGCCCGCGCACATACAATGCGCGCCCGCGCAGAAGTTGTGTGTGCGCCCTCGCAGATCTTGCGCGCCCACAGATCTGTGGGTACGGAGAATGAAACCCATGGATGCGCGCCTTCTCTCAGCAACACTGCGCGCCCGCGCTTGAGGAGTGTGCGCCCGCACACAAGGCGCACGCAACACTCTGTTTTGATTTCTGTTTCTGATGCTGTTCCGTGCGGGTTCTCCCAGGGCTGCGCGCCCGCACACATCAAGGTCGCGCGCCCGCGCACAAAGCGCGCACAAGGCGCACAAATCTTCTGTTTGTGTTCTGTTCTTGGAGCAATCCTGCGCGGGTTCTCACAGTGCTGCGCGCCCGCACACAGGGGAGTTTGGGGTGAATTTCTCTTCTTCCAACGCCTTGATTCCTACAAAACAAAAACAAAGAAAACAAGGAGAAAGGCAAACAAAGAAAAGAGGAACAAAAAGGAGAGAAAAGGGGGCAAACAAGCTACAAATGGGTGGGAAAAACCCGTAAAGAGAACACTAAATTGTGGCATAAATGCCACTCATCAAATTCCCCCACACTTGCTTCTTGCTTGTCCTCAAGAAAAAGAACCCAAGGCAAAAGACAACAAACACAACATGACAAGGTTCAAGAGAATCAATCTAGTACCACGGTGAGAAATGCTCAGTTCGGACTCAAATATAATGACATTGATCAAAGAATACTTACCTTTCTCAATTCAAGAGGGAAAACACTCTTTAAGATGCTCAAGGTTGAAATAGACAAACCTAAGCTAAGCATAGAGAACTAATGATTTCATCCTCCGCCCTAGCCCCATCCAAGACGGTCCACGTTCTTTCCGCTAGCTTCAATTCATCCCCTAGTTGGCTCCTCATGATTCCTCGAGGGAACCGGAAAAAATAATTCTATGTGGAACAATGAGGCTATCCCGACATCTCAACCATGCGTACTCTCTCCATAGGGTTGAAATCCATCTCCCTCCACCGTTTCCTTGACCACGCCCCTCTAAAGTCCAAGGGTCTTAGTTAGGGTTGTAATGTCATGGCTAAAGGTTAAGGTAGGGAATTAATTTGAAAACTTTGGTGGGAACTCCTTAGTGAAGCATAAGAGTGGCCATCTCTCAATAACAACATAGGAATCTAACCTAAGTTTCAAATCACAACCTTCAATACAAATTACATGACAATACTACTCTCTTTTTGCAAGATTTTCATTCAACTCAATTTTTCCTTCTCAATTTCTTTTCTTTCTTTCCTCATTTTTTTTAATGGTGTTTGGTTTTCATAGATTACAACTTCCTTGCCAAACCTTTTGCACACTTTTTCATGAATAGACTTTCAAGACCTCATTCGAACCAAATTGCACAACTTCCTTGCTTAAAATCAAGACTCTCAAACCCGAACCTCACAAGCCGATGCTTCACTAACTACAAGGGTTGGTAGAACATAGGCCGCTAGGTTTGTAACGTGGTTTAACCAAGAAAGGGGGAATAAGGCTCAACATGGCTAGCAAGAAGGTACACGTAAAATAAAAAAAAAACAAATTTGTAACAAAACACAAGGAAAACAAAGAAAAATGAGAAGAGATGCCCTCTTCCTCCTCTAGAGTTATATGATCACGGTCTTGGGAGCTAGATACCAACACAAGGATTAAGACACGCATAGTTAAGGATCCAAAATGCTGCTTAACAAAAGCGATGGAGGCTTGAACAATAAACGCTCACATGGGATATGAAAGTAAGCAATTACCAACCAAGGGAATCCTATTCACTACGGAGAGCAACACCATCTTACCACTTTCCCGTGAACTAGGGGTTCAAACGTCCTTAAGAGCTCTAAACCGGGCTACCTTAGCTTAAAATGTGTCTAGTTCAACCCTAAGCACTCTCAAACCGTGAAGACCCTCTTCAACTAGGAAGGTAAGCATTCAAAAATATGTCATAGCAAAAGCATATAGGTCCACATTTCCAAATGAACGAGCAAATTCTCAATTTTCAAAATTTTTTCTCTTGTCATGATTATGAATGTCACATAAAGGAAAGAAGAAAAGCAACGCACATTGAAAAAGGGAGAAATCAAGAAGGTTCATAAATGAGGCATGCAAATCATATAAATCCCAATCGACATACAATGATCGTTGAATACAACATCAACGATCCCAGGTTCCTTAGAACCAAATCAATCAACCTCGAACCATTCAACTCCTTCCTAAACTAACCTAAGCTATGCAACCAATCAAATATTTAAAAAGTTGAGAAGGAGAATTTGTCACCCAATTACGCTTAGCAAACGCAAATCCACAATCGTTGAAACTCCATTGCTCGGAGAAATTTGGGGAATGCGCCCATAAGCCCTACAAAATGTCAAAGTCCAAAACAACTCGGCAAATATTTGGTTAGTAGCAAGAGAAAAACAAAATAAAAAAAAGTTTGGATTAAAGGGGAGGGGTTTCGAGAAAAACGGGAGCCAAAACAACACAAGGTTTCATTGAAAACATCATCATCATCATTTTTTTTTTTTTTAAGAGAAGGGAAGGGACCTTCCAAAAAGACACCTATTGGCCCAAAATTGCGCCCCATGAGAACAAAGCCCTTAAATGAAATAATAAATGAGCACCCCCCACACTTGAACGGAAAACCGTCCTCGGTTTGAACAAAGTGGAGAATGGGGTGGGAGGAAGGACTAAACTCGGCCCGAGGGCCCTAGTCCTCCATGTGAGAACTAGAGCCCTCTCCATAAGGACGCCACTCGTAGTCGACGTCGATAGGAGGGCCATGAGGGTCCCAACCACCGGTGTAACCCGGTGGAAAACCGCGGTTCCGGTACAACTCTTGTTGGTAGTCCGGAAGAGGGTCATAGGGAGGGGGCATCTCAAGGGGCTCGGATGTGTACATGGGGTAGTTGGGGTCCCCACGGTAATCACACCCCCCCGGTGCCTTGTAATCATACCCCTCAGAGGTGGGGTAGTTCACTCGGGGGGTCCCTTGAGATGAAGGCCCGGACCAATAGGGCCAAACCGGCTGACGGGGAGTGCCGTCAGAATGCGGTTCCTCGTGAGAAGGAACCGGCCCCTGTTGGGGAGGAAAATACGGATAGTTCACCGGTGGGTCAAAGTGTCCTTGGTTTACATGCCAATCATAAATGTTGGCATTGTAAACCGAGTACCCATCGGCGGCTTCCGTCAACCGGTTTACCTGCATTGACAGGTTTTGGAACGCTCGCTCAAGGTTAAAAGAAGAGGAGGAAAAGGCCATACCTCCCTCGCTAGAGGAGGGGACGCGCAAACCTTGGGATCCCTCCCCATACTGAAAACCTTGAAGTTGAAACCCTTGTTGTTGTTGTTGTTGCTGTTGATGAAACTGTTGTTGCTGAAATTGATGTTGCTGTTGGAATTGTTGTTGTTGTTCTTCTTGTTTTTCTTGTTGTTGTTGTTGTTGTTGTTGTTGCTGCTGATGCCGCTCGCGGACGATCATATTTCGCTCACCTCCAAGAGCGTTAGGAAGGACACCATTGTCCTTAGGAACTTTCCACACATTCCTTGCGTTCCTTTCCAAGGAAGTGCGGCTCGGGAATGGAAGTATGAAATGGTGCTCCCTCTCAACGCACCAATCATGGAAGTTGTTCACATCGTCGGTCAGTTGGATGAAGACCGACTTCCGCATGTCTCTTCCCACCCTTGTGCAAAAAGGGAAAAGAACCTCACCCCTAGCTTCGAGGCGATCCTTGAAATCATCCCTCCCAAGGCAATCTCTCCCGTCTTGTTCCCATTCTTGATTGCCTCGCAACATAGCACAAACCAATACCCCATGTTGAGCCGCCCACTCAACTCCTCCTTTGTGGCGATCCAAAGAGTGAAAAGCTCTTCGTGAGAGAGCTTACTCAAATCTTGCTTGCTAAACACCGCAAACCCCAAGATGCGGTGAAGGATGCGGAGCACTGGATGGATAATTTGGCTTGCCACCGAGTACCGAGTACTAAACTCATCCGAATCGGTAATTGTCCGCCACCAACGGAAAGCATCGTACTCGGGGAAGAGCTCGGTGGATGGGGCAAGAAGGTCGGCGTCGGGGTTAAAGTCTAGGAGTTCATTTAGACGCCGAAGAGAGACATGGCGGGCATTGAAAAGTTGGAAGGAGATTTGGAACTCGTTGTTTCCAATGGGTTCCTTCTCAAAGGAAGCGAGGAACTCGTAGGTGGGTTCCTTGAAGGTTGGGTATTGGTGGTTGATGAACTCACTCATCCCAAGGTTGTCAAGAAGGGACCGAAGGTCCTCATCTATCCCCAAGTCACGCATTGAGCGTTGATAGTAGTGTCGGGTGGGGTTAAGCTTGCGTTTGAGGAGTGTTTGATGGAAGGGTGCATGGTGTCGGTTCACAAATTTTAAAGTGGGAAGAGAGGATTGTGTTTGGTTTTGATTTTGAGAGGAGGGTTGGGGTTCATCAACTGACATTCTAGGCTCCTTTCTACTCCTTCTCCTACCACTCATCTTCACCAACTTTACTTAACAACCCAAAAATACCGAGAACACCAAGGAGAGATCCACAATCAAGAATAGCAAATCTTTCCCACAACAACAACAACAATTGAAGCCTTTGATTTTGTTATCTGAAAAGGGGTTAGGAGCAACAACTTTCCAGGATAAAAATAACACAAAAGGAAAACATCTATCACCAACAATATTCAATGCCAAAATTTGCAATACTCAATCACTAAAGAGGCAATCACTAAGCAAATTTCAATATCAAGCATCAAAAACTCTCAACAACATACATTTTCAATTCCACATGCATTAACAATTTTCAATGCTCAATATCAAGCTAGTGATCACTCACACAATTCTCAATATCCAAGTCAAGTAATTGCTAGGCAAATTGCATAAAAACAACAATTTCATCAAAAATACTAACAAATCACCAAGAAATTCATGACAAATTCCACAATTGTAAGCAAAACTACCCCAAAATCACACAAAATCCATACAAGCTTAATTTTTGCTTAACAATCCTAAAACATGATCTTATCTAATGAATCAAAACCACAAAGTACTCAAGGATTAGGATTATACCACAATTGAAGAGCTTGAAGACCTTCAAGAGCCCTCACGCACCACCACCTTGACCACCGAAGAGCAACCACGAATTTGATGAAAAATGGGTGATTTTGAGAGGGGAAAGTGATGAATTTGTGAGGAAATTGAGGGAATGTAAGGGATTTGTTGAGATTTCGAGGAAATAAGTGAGATTAGAGGGGATTTGGGAAATTAGGGCTTGAATTCTTGAGGAGAGAGAGTGAGAATCGTGAAGTTTGATGAGGAAATGAGGATAGAATCGGGGTAAAATGAGTATTAAGCCCCGATAAACCCAGATCTGCGCGCCCGCGCAAGTATACTGCGCGCCCGCGCAAATGAACTGTGCGCCCGCGCAAATGAACTGCGCGCCCGCGCAGATGGCGCACACATGTCGCGCAAAACCTTCTGCCAAAATCTGCATTTTTGTCTTCGTTCTGCGCGGGTTCTCCCAGGGGTGCGCGCCCGCACAGCCTTCTTCTGCGCGCCCGCGCAGATGTCGCGCACATGTCACGCGAATGATTCTGCCAGGTTCTGTTCTCTGAGCTTCCCTGTGCGCGGGTTCTCCCAGGCCTGTGTGCCCGCACAGCCTTCTTCTGCGCGCCCGCGCAGATGTCGCGCACATGTCACGCGAATGATTCTGCCAGGTTCTGTTTTCTGAGCTTCCCTGTGCGCGGGTTCTCCCATGCCTGCGCGCCCGCGCACAGGGTCTTCATCAAATCCTCTCGTGCATTGCTCATCACTCACTTCCAAGTCTCCAAACCTCAACTTAGCTCCAAATATAACACCAAACGACCTGCAAAAATAGTCCTTAATCACACATCTAAACTCCATACAATCATGCTAGATGCACCGTTTATCAAAGACTCAAATATAATCAAAACTCACAAATCCCAATAATCCAAAGTTGTAAATTGAAAAAATGAAAGTAACATGAAGAGAAGAAAGTAGAAGAGGGTTAGAAACTCGGGTTGCCTCCCGGAAGCGCTTTTGTTTAGCGTCGTTAGCTCGACGTTCTTCGAGATGATTAAGGAGGGCGGAATTGATGATGCACGTCAATTAGAGTAACCGAAATTGGTTCATCACTTGGGAATCCTTCGAAATAAGGCTTGAGGCGGTGGCCGTTGACTTTGAAAGGGGAGTGGCCATCTTGGAAAATTTCATAAGCACCATACGGAAACACCTCCGTAACAATGTATGGCCCACTCCATCTTGATCGGAGCTTGCCCGGGAAGAGCTTCAACCTCGAATTAAAGAGGAGCACCTTTTGCTCTTTGACAAAGTCTTTCTTGATGATTTGAGCGTCATGCCACGCTTTTGATCTTGCCTTATACATGCATTCTCATAGGCACTAAACCTCAATTCCTCTAGCTCATGCAACTCTAAAAGCCTTCGCTCCCCCGCACTATGGAGATCCAAGTTGATTTGCTTGATCGCCCAATGAGCACGATGCTCCATCTCCACGGGAAAATGACAATTCTTCCCATAAACAAGCTTGTAAGGGGTGGTCCCAATTGGCGTCTTGAAAGCGGTCCTATAAGCCCATAGAGAATCAATGAGCTTAGAGGACCAATCCTTCCTCGTTCTGGCAACTGTCTTTTCCAAGATCACTTTGAGCTCTCTATTTGTGACCTCCGCTTGACCACTTGTTTGGGGGTGATAAGCAAGCCCCCGCTTGTGAGATACCCCATATTTCTCAAGTAGTCGCACGAAGGTGTGGTGTTTGAAATGTGACCCCCATCACTAATAATCGCCCTCGGAACACCGAATCTTGGGAAGATCACTTTCTTGAAGAGGTTAACCACCACTTTTGAGTCATTTGTTGGAGAAGCTACGGCCTCCGCCTATTTGGACACGTAGTCAACGGCAACCAAAATATATTTGTTCCCATTTGAGGAGATAAAAGGGCCTATGAAATCTATCGCCCACACATCGAAAACTTCAAGCTCAAGGATGGGGTTTTGTGGCATTTCATCCCTTCTCGAAATATTCCCCACCCTTTGACATCTATCGCAGGTCTTGACAAATATCCAAGAGTCCTTGAATAAGGAAGGCCAAAAGAGCATTGATTGGAGAACTTTTGAGGCGGTTTTCTGAGCACTCATATGCCCACCACAAGGAGAAGAGTGGCACATATGGAGAACACTTTGAAACTCATTGTCGGGGACGCATCTCCTCAACAACCCGTCAACCCCTCTCTTCAACAAAATCGGTTCATCCCAAATATATCTCTTTGCCTCGTGCTTGAGCTTTGGACGTTGTTGTGAAGTGAAATCCGGAGGTATGGCACCACAAGCCAAGTAATTCACAATATCCGCATACCATGGAGCCGAATTCACCTCAAGAACATATAGCACATCATCCCTTAGAGCGTCCTCTATTGGCAAACCATCATCCTTGAACCTTGCACCGCCCAACCTTGAAAGGTGATCCGCCACCACATTCTCGGCTCCCTTTTTGTCTCTCATTTCATAATCAAAGTCTTGGAGAACTAAAACCCATCTTAACAACCTTGGTTTAGCTTCCTTCTTCCCTGTCAAATATTTGAGAGCCGAATGGTCGGTGTACACAATTGTCCTAGAACCAATGAGGTAGGTTCTAAACTTCTCAAATGAGTGAATAACCGCTCAGAATTCCTTCTCGGTGGTTGTGTAATTTCGTTGAGCATCATTGAGAGTTTTGGACAAATAATGTATGACATGAAGCTTCCCATCCTTCCGTTGCCCAAGAACCGAACCAATAGCCTCGTCGCTTGCATCGCACATGAGCTCAAATGGAAGAGACCAATCCGGACCTTGGACAATAGGGGCGGTGCAAAGGGCCTCTTTCAACCTACAAAAAGATTCTTTACAAGCATCATCAAATATAAACTCTTTATCTTGTTGCAATAGGGATGTGAGAGGCTTTGCAATCAAAGAAAAGTCTTTTATAAAACGCCGATAGAACCCGGCATGGCCAAGAAAAGACCTCACTTCCCTCACGTTGGTGGGGGGAGGAAGTTTCTCAATGACCTCTACCTTGGCTCTATCAACCTCAATGCCAGCATGGGAAATTTTGTGCCCAAGAACAATCCTACTTTCTACCATAAAATGGCACTTTTCCCAATTTAACACGAGGTTAGCCCTCTCACATCTTTCTAAGCAACGAGATAAATTAGATAGAAAATCTTCATAGGTGGCTCCTCCAACGGAGAAGTCATCCATAAAGACCTCTATCTCGTCCTCAATCATATCACTGAAAATAGACATCATACAACGTTGGAATGTTGCGGGAGCATTACAAAGCCCAAAAGGCATCCTACGATATGCATAAGTACCGTAGGGACAAGTGAAAGTCGTCTTCTCTTGATCCTTGGGGTCAATCGGGATTTGGAAAAATCCCGAATAACCATAAAGAAAACAATAGAAGGAATGCTTTGTAAGCCTCTCCAACATTTGATCAATGAACGGTAATGGAAAATGATCTTTGCATGTACTTGTGTTGAGTTGGCGATAGTCAATGCACATGCGCCAACCGGTTACAAGCCTAGTGGGGACTAGTTGATCATGATCAATTTTCACTACCGTCATTCCCCCTTTCTTAGGCACAACTTGCACGGGAGATACCCAATCACTATGATCAATTGGGTATATAATTCCCGCATCAAGGAGCTTAGCCACTTCATTCCGCACAACCTCTTACATGGAAGGGTTAAGCTTCCTTTGCCTTTGCCTAACGGGTTTGGCATCTCCCTCTAGATCAATTTTGTGCATGCATAAAGAAGGACTTATACCTTTGATGTCATCAATGGTATAGCCTAAAGCTTTCTTGTGTTTTTTCAAAACATTGATCAAGAGGGAGGTTTGCTCCTCCGTTAGGTTGGAATTAACAATTACGGGGAAAGACTCATTAGAGCCAAGAAATTCATACCTCAATCCCAAAGGTAGAGGTTTCAAGTCTACCTTTGGTGCTCCCTTACCATTGGTGCTCTCTTCTATTTCCTCAACTTGAAAGAGGTCATGGGTGTGAAAAGCCTCCTCCTCCATGCTCTCATCCATGCACTCGCTCTTGCTTTCCTCTAGCAAATCCTCATAGAATTGAATGTCGTCCTTGTGAGCACCTAGCTTAGAATCATTCAACAATACACTTTCTAGGGGATCGTTAGAAGCATGCAAATGGGAACGAGAAAATTCACTAAGCATGGTATCTTGAACATCTACTCTAAAGCATTCACCACTTGAGGAAGGTTGTTGCATGACATTATTCAAATCAAACTCAATTGAATCATTGTCAATTTTCAAAGATATTTTACCTTCCTTTACATCAATTATGGCCCTAGAGGTGGCTAAAAACGGCCTACCCAAGATAATAGGAATCCTCTCATCCTCATCCATCTCTAGCACATAAAAATCCACGGGGAATGTGAACTTTCCTACCCTAAGGGGGATGTCCTCAACCTTACCCATGGGAAATTTAATGGACCGATCCGCTAGTTGGAGGGTAATGTTAGTGGGGGAAAGGGTTCCTACACTAAGCTTTTGGTAGACGGAGTAGGGCATGAGGCTCACACTTGCTCCTAAATCACACAAAGCTTTGTCAAACTCAATGCCATTAATAGAACAAGGGATGGAAAAACTACCCGGATCCTTCAACTTGGTGGGAAGTTTGTTGGAAAGGATTGCACTACAATTGGCGGTCAAGCTCACCGTTTCACACTCCCTTCTCCCACTCAATAGATCTTTCAAAAACTTAGAGTAATGGGGCATTTGTTTCATAGCATCTACAAAAGGAAGGGAAACATGCAAATTCTTGATCACATCCAAAAACTTCCCAAATTGAGTATTAAGCTTAGCTCTCACAAATCTTTGGGGAAAAGGTAACCTCTCCTTTCTAGGTTGGAGATTTAGGGGCAAGGGGGTGGTCTCTTTTTCCTTTTGCACCTCAACATCCTTCTCCCTCTCAACATTAGAAGGCTCCTTGGTTCTCTCATTCCCCCTCTCTAACTCTACTTCATTTCGAGGTTCCTCCTCAACTAAGGGGTCACTCCCTACTACCTTTCCACTCCTTGTTGTCACAGCATACAAAGGTTTTGGGTTGACTCCTTGACTAGGGATAGAGGAAGAAGAAGAAGAAGAGGAATTGGAGGCAAGTTGGGCAATTTGGGTTTCAAGCATTTTCATATGAGCATTGGCTCGCTTTTTATCCTCCTCATTTCTGTTCTTTTCCTCCTCATGCATTTTCATGATGGCATCTAGCTTAGCCATCACGGGATCATTAGGAGGGGCCTCAATTTGAAGAGGTTGTTGAGGTGGAGGAAGTTGGGCTTGATGGAAACCTGGAGGTCTATTGGTTTGGGCATAGTTAGAAACATTTTGGCCCCTATTGCCTCTGGTGCCTTGGTTGGGAACATTGCTTTGTCGATTGTTTCCCATGTTACCTTGATCACCAAAATTTTGATTTTGATGGTCATGGTATCGGGAGTTGGGTTGTTGGTTTTGATAGCCATACTCCCTTTGGTTAGAGTAGCCTCTTCCATTGAAGTTGGAAGGGCCTCCCCCACCATGGTATTGGTTACCATAACCACCACCACTTTGGTTCCAACCATGGTTTCCACCTTGATTCCAACTCCCCATTTGATTGGAGTTTGGCCTCAAGTTCCCTACATTTTCCATTCTAGGAGCAAAATTCATAGCATTGACATCTTCTACATTATCATCATGTTCATAGGGAGGGGGTTGAACTTCACAAGCATACACACAATGGGAGGTATCATGATCATAGGTTTCACAATTTGAGCAAAACATGCATCCTTGAGGCATTTTATTATAAGAATAGGGGGAAGAAGCGGCCATACCATTGCCTCCCTTGGTTGAAGGGGAGGTATTACCATGAGGGTTGGACCTTTCTTTCATCATTTCGTCCATTTGCTTGGCCATCTTGGAGATTTGGGAAGAAAGGTTGTTGATTGCGTTGGCTTGCTCCAATGCATAGACACCTTTGCTAGAAGTGGCCTCCCTTTCTCCTTCGTACCAATCATCATAATGCTTTGCGGCCTCCTCTATGATGCATTCCACTTCATCCTCTCCTTTGTTCATGATTGGACCGCCGGCGGCGGCATCAAGGCTTGTTCTCCCTTGAGGTGAGAGACCTCCATAGAAAGTGTGGATGAGTTGATACTTTGGTATCCCATGACGTGGGCATTGACGTTGAAGCTCTTTGTACCGGTCCCATGCCGCACTCAGAGTCTCACCACTCTTTTGGCGAAAACCTTGAATTAAAGATCGAGCCTCGGCGGTCTTCCTATGGTTATAAAATCTCCTCAAGAAAGCCATAGTCACTTGGTCCCAAGTTGTGAGAGAATTAGGGGGCACCTCCTTCTCTAGCCATTCTAGACCTCTCTCAATTAAAGAAAATGGAAACATCTTGAGGCGGATATACTCTTGAGTCACTCCGTTGGCTTTGATCGTGTCACAATACTTCTCAAATTCTTTCAAATGCTCATGAGGGCTCTCAAATTTTCCACCCGAGAATTGTTTCCTCTCTATTAAAGCAATCAAATTGGGCTTGATTTCGAAATTGTTGGCTTGAGTGGTAGGAGTTAGGATCCCACTTTGGGCTCTAAAGGCTTCGGGAGCCCCAAGACGACTCAAAGGTGTATTCTCTCCCATTTTAGAACCTTCTTCACTTTCGGACTTAAAGATTGAAAAGGGGTTGATTTCCGGACTTGATAGCGAATTGGGGCTATCTAAGTCTTCACTTGAGGGTGAAGATGGTGGAGTATCTTCCAATTCTCTTACTCCTTCTTTCTTTGGGGTGTGAGAATTTCTACTCCTCGCTCTCGCTTCTCTTCGAAGTAAGGACAAAGATCTTTCTAGCTCCGGATCAATGGGAATCAAAGACCTTGAGCGAGTTCGTCCTCTGTTCATACAACAAAGCTAAGGAGAACGTAAGCACTGACAAGTAACAAGTAGTAACAAATACTAACAAACAATAAATGAGATAGTCTCAAATAAAGTAATGAAAAAGCAATGGAAGCCGTCTTCCCGGCAACGACGCCAATTTGACAAGGGAATAAACGCGTCGTCAATTTGTCTATCCCTAGATAAAATATAATTTATACACCTAAACAAACCTAATACAAGTATAAGGCAAGCATAGGGGTCGAACCACAAGGAGACATGCATAAACACCACATTCACTACTTAATACTTAAGCTACCTCGGAACAAGAAGTGTGAATAACTAAGAGATTAAACTAGGGATTAAGAATGATTAAAAATCAATATAACTAAGCACCAAGGGAAGTAGGTAGATGTAGTTGCCAATTGATCATGCAATAACACGGAAGCAAAGCAATGGAAAACTAAGCATGCAAGAATATCGAATTAAAGCTCAATCTAACCGCCTTCCGGGGTTAATCAATTTCTCCTAACATAGCCTCCATGTTTCCACACTAGAACCATATATTAGAAGGTGCAATCAAAGAACTATCGATAACAATGAACCTTAACTAAGTCAACTTCCGTTTCTTGTTAGCAAAGATTCACCTTTAATCAACTAACAATGTGCACTTGCAAGAAGATTAAAGAATATCAAACATACAAAGATTTTAATCACCATTAACAAAACCCCAACATCATAAGCATGAATCAATCAACAACTACACCATCCCCACACCCTTGGCTAGGTGACTACTCACAAACCATATTGAAGACAATATCAATCATCAAATCAATAAGCATCAACATGATCAATAAGCAAAGAAGGAAAATCAAAATAGGCAAACAAAACTAAATACAAAAGTAAAGAAAGAGAGTAAGAGATTGCTTATTAATTGAAGATGAAGATTTACAAAGATTCAATCAAGCTCCTTCTTCAATATCCAAGTTCATCAATGGAAATCCACACTTTCTCTCTCTACTAATGAAGTTTCTCTCACTAGATTAGGGCTAAAATGTTTCTTAGTAATGATAGATAATGCACTAAACTCCCTACGACCTATATATATAGGTCCCTTAAAAGATACAAAAATACGAAATAAAAAGACTGCAGCTCAGCGGTGCGCGCCCGCGCACATACAATGCGCGCCCGCGCAGAAGTTGTGTGTGCGCCCTCGCAGATCTTGCGCGCCCGCAGATCTGTGGGTACGGAGAATGAAACCCATGGATGCGCGCCTTCTCTCAGCAACACTGCGCGCCCGCGCTTGAGGAGTGTGCGCCCGCACACAAGGTGCACGCAACACTCTGTTTTGATTTCTGTTTCTGATGCTGTTCCGTGCGGGTTCTCCCAGGGCTGCGCGCCCGCACACATCAAGGTCGCGCGCCCGCGCACAAAGCGCGCACAAGGCGCACAAATCTTCTGTTTGTGTTCTGTTCTTGGAGCAATCCTGCGCGGGTTCTCACAGTGCTGCGCGCCCGCACACAGGGGAGTTTGGGGTGAATTGCTCATCTTCCAACGCCTTGATTCCTACAAAACAAAAACAAAGAAAACAAGGAGAAAGGCAAACAAAGAAAAGAGGAACAAAAAGGAGAGAAAAGGGGGCAAACAAGCTACAAATGGGTGGGAAAAACCCGTAAAGAGAACACTAAATTGTGGCATAAATGCCACTCATCAAATTCCCCCACACTTGCTTCTTGCTTGTCCTCAAGCAAAAGAACCCAAGGCAAAAGACAACAAACACAACATGACTAGGTTCAAGAGAATCAATCTAGTACCACGATGAGAAATGCTCAGTTCGGACTCAGATATAATGACATTGATCAAAGAATACTTACCTTTCTCAATTCAAGAGGGAAAACACTCTTTAAGATGCTCAAGGTTGAAATAGACAAACCTAAGCTAAGCATAGAGAACTAATGATTTCATCCTCCGCCCTAGCCCCATCCAAGACGGTCCACGTTCTTTCCGCTAGCTTCAATTCATCCCCTAGTTGGCTCCTCATGATTCCTCGAGGGAACCGGAAAAAATAATTCTATGTGGAACAATGAGGCTTATGATGATTTTTAATCTCTTAAAGCATCCTCATAGGTCTGTCCAGTATGGTTCTAAACCAATACCTGTGCAAATGATTTGTATCCTCATAGCACAAGAAACGGTGCTACAAATCATACTACACACTAATCTCTGATGGTCATTATTCGTCCACAAAATACGACCTTGATTAGGGATAATTTTCGATTAAAATATTCAACGTTCACTTAATAGGTGTTTCTTTATCCAAGCCATTGACTTGATACCCTATTTTGAATATTTATTAAAATCGAATGGACTCATTATTTAATTCTAAACCACAATTAAATAGAGACGGAGTGATTTAAATTGCATGAAAATTTTAATTACTCCAAAAACTGAATGGTTCATCATGGTGCTTTACATCAACATTCCTCAAAATTTGATTAAAACACTATAAATGGAATTCAAAGCCAGTTCGAAACATGCTTGATTCCCATTCCCTCAATGTGTTTATTGTGCTTCACTTGAGACAGAGGTTTAGTTAGTGGATCGGCTACATTATCATCCGTTCCAACTTTACAAATTCTGATTTCACCTTCTGACTTCCATTCCCGAATCATATGAAATCGCCTCTGGACATGTTTGACCTTCTGATGTTCTCGTGGCTCTCTAGCCTGAGCAATAGCTCCATTGTTATCACAATAGAGGTCTACTGGACCCTTGATCGAGGGTACAACACCAAGTTCATCAATGAACTTGCGAATCCAAACTGCCTCCTTGGCTGCCTAAGATGCTGCCAAGTACTCGGCTTCAGTTGTAGAATCAGCGGTTGTGCTTTGCTTTGCACTCTTCCAACTAAACGCTCCTCCATTGAGACAGAATATGTATCCTGATTGTGACTTAAAGTCGTCTCTGTCTGTCTGGAAGCTTGCGTCGGTATATCCCTCAACAACCAATTCAGCTTTACCACCATAGACCAGGAATTTATCCTTGTTCCTTTTCAGGCACTTAAGAATATTCTTGGCCGCAGTCCAATGCGCCTCTCCTGGGTCTGATTGGTATCGGCTCGTAGCACTCAAGGCATACGATACATCCGGCCTAGTACATATCATGGCATACATGATCGATCCGATAAGCGAAGCATACAGAATTCGATTCATCCTTTCTCGCTCATCAGGTGTCTTTGGACACTGCTTCTTGCTTAAGGTTATGCCATGTGACATGGGTAGGTGCCCTCTCTTGCCCTCTCTTGGCTCCTCTAACTTATTCCAATCATCCTTTTTGATCTATCCCTATAGATCTTGATGCCTAATATGTACTGAGCTTCTCCCAAGTCTTTCATTGAAAAACATTTCCCGAGCCAAGTCTTTACAGACTCCAGCAATGGAATGCTATTTCCAATGAGCAAAATGTCATCGACATATAAGACTAAGAAGGCGATGTCACTCCCACTGGCCTTCTTGTAGACACAAAACTCATCTGGATTCTTGATAAAACCAAACTTACTAATGGCTTCATCAAATCGCAGATTCCAACTTCTGCTTGCTTGCTTTAGTCCATAAATGGACTTCTTAAGCTTGCATACCTTCTTAGGATTATTCTGGTCGACAAAACCCTCAAGCTGTGTCATATACACAGTTTCTTCCAAAATCCCATTGAGGAAGGCGGTTTTGACGTCCATCTGCCATATTTCATAATTGTAATATGCAGCAATCGCTAGAAGAATTCGAACGGACTTAAGCATGGCAACTAGAGAAAAGGTTTCATCATAATCAACGCCGTGAATTTGCCTGTAACCTTTTGCTACCAGCCTTGCTTTGTAAATAAATACATTTCCATCTTTGTCGGTTTTCATCTTGAAAATCCATTTACATCCGATAGGTGTGTAACCTACGGGTAAATCAACCAAGTCCCATACTTGATTTTCAAACATGGAGTCCATTTCGGATTTCATGGCCTCTTGCCATTTTGCAGAGTCAGGGCTCGTCATAGCTTGCTTGTAGGTTGCCGGCTCATCTCCATCCACTACTAGGATGTCCTAATCTTCGGTTAATATAACACCGAGATATCTGTCAGGTTGAGATCTTGGCCGAGTCGACCTACGTAGGGCAATGGACTGAGCATTTGCATTGTCAGTTTGACTTTGCATATTTTGAGTTTGACCAACGTCAACAGCTGCTTGGTAAGCACTTTGATTGCCAACTTGTCCTTGTTGCTCGTCCTCTCGAACTTCGTCGAGTTCGATTTTCCTCCCACTTGTCATTTTGGAGAGATGTTCCTTCTCCAAAAAGACACCATCACGAGCAACAAACACTTTGTTCTCGGATTTGTTGTAGAAGTAATACCCTTTGGATTCTTTTGGATAACCCACAAAGTAAACCTTATCAGATTTTGGATGAAGTTTGTCAGAAATGAGTTTCTTGACATATGCTTCGCATCCCCAAATCTTGAGAAAAGACAACCTTGGCGGTTTATTAGTCCATAATTCATATGGAGTCTTTTCCACTGCTTTTGACGGAGCACAATTCAGTGTAAGTGCCGCAGTTAAAAGTGCATGTCCCTAGAAAGAGATTGGAAGTTCACTAAGACCCATAGTCGATCGGACCATGTCTAACAGGGTTCGATTCCTCCTTTCAGATACTCCATTCCACTGAGGAGTTCCCGGAGGTGTCAACTCTGAAAGTATTCCATGTTCTTTCAGATGGTCATCAAACTCTTGGCTCAAATATTCGCCACCTTGATCCGATCGAAGTGCCTTGATTTTCTTGCCGAGTTGGTTTTCAACTTCATTCTGAAATTCTTTGAATTTATCAAACGATTCAGATTTATGCGACATTAGATAGACATAACCATATCTACTAAAGTCGTCCGTGAAGGTTATGAAATACCGATAACCACTTCTTGCGGGTGTACTCATTGGTCCACATACATCGGTGTGTATAAGTCCCAATAAGTCACCGGCCCTTTCTCCTAACTTGGAGAATGGTTGCTTTATCATCTTGCCTAATAAACATCCTTCGCAATTCTTAAAGGATTCTAAATCAAATGAGTCAAGAATACCTTCTTGTAGAAGTTTCTTGATGCGTTTGATGTTAATGTGGCCAAGGCGACAATGCCACAAGTAAGTTTGACTAGACTGTGTAGTCTTAGCTTTCTTTGTAGGATTATTACGTTATAAATTTCTTTGTCTAGAGATAACACATAAAGACAATTTTCTGAATGTGTCGTACCATATAAAACATTATCGAGATAAAATGAACATGTTTGGTCTTTAACTCGAAATTCAAAACCTTTGGCGTCCAACGCCGATATTGAAATGATGTTTTTGGTAATGTTGGGAACACAATAAACATTTTCAAGTTCCAAAACTAGCCCCGTGGGCAAAGACAAACTAAGAGATCCTACAGAATTAGCACCAATCCTTGCTCCATTTCCTACCCGGAGCTCGATCTCTCCCTTCGCTAGCTTCCTAGTGTTCCTTAGTGCCTGTGAATTGGAAGAAAGGTGTGAGCCACATCCGGTATCTAATAACCATGAAGCCGAGCTAGTGAAGTTAAAGTCTATAACATAAATACCTGATGTAGAAGCAACAGTTCCGTTCTTCTTATCTTCCTTGAATTTGAGGCAGTCTCTCTTCCAATGTCCCTTCTTCTTGCAATAGAAGCATTCGGAATCAGACTTAGAAGATGCTACCTGTTTCTCCTTGTTGTCTTTGGTAGCTTTCAGCTTAGGCGGAAAGTTCTTCTTCCCTTTCCCCTTGAAGCCTTTCTTCTTTTTGCCCGCCCTTTTGAACGGCTTACCCTTCTTAATTATGAGCATATCATGCTTTCCCTCATCCTTGAGTGTCTGCTTGGCTTGCTTCAACATCCCATGAAGCTCGGTGAGGGTTTTCTCCATGCTATGCATGTTGTAGTTCATCTTGAACTGGTCATAGCCTTTGTGAAGGGAATGGAGAATGATGTCAATAGCCATTTCGGTTGAATACCCCGCATCAAGCCTTCCCATGTTCTCAAATAATCCGATCATTTTGAGCACATGTGGGCTGACTGGCTCTCCTTTCTTGAGCTTAGTCTCAAGGATCTGCCTGTGGGGTTTCAAACCTTTCAGTTTGAGCCTGTTCTTGAAACATATTCTGTAATTCAGAAATGATCTCATAGGCCGATTTCTTCTCGAAGAAGGTTTTCTGAAGTTCAGGAGACATAGTGGCTAGCATTACGCACTTGACATCCCGATCGGCCACTTGCCATTGGTTAAGGGCCGCTTGAGTTACCTCCTCATTGGGAGCCTCGGGCATTTCCTTATCAAGGACATACTCTTTCTGTTCTTGCATAAGAACGATGCGCAAATTCCTTTGCCAATCAAGGAAATTGGTACCACTCAACTTCTCCTTGTCGAGAATTGAGCGTAATGAAAACTGGTTGTTTGAGGTTGAAGACATGATTCTACAATTGAAAGAATTTTAATGAAAAACCATTCAAAAATATTTAAATAAGATTGAATTTTATTCATGCAAATTTTCAATACTCATTTAACGTCTTATTTACACGTAAAAATTGTCCCTATATTGTGAAAATAAGGCGATTCCAAGATCCGAAGAAACAAAGAGTGGTTAAGCATGCTTTGGCTTGTCTTAAACACTCAATCTTCTAGGTAATCATTGCCTTGCTAATGGCTCTAAGCCACTCTTGGTTAGAACAATCGTCGCATCTAATGCATCTTTGACGATGTGTCTCTTTTGCCACGGTATGTGAGGACTCCTCACTCATACCGATGAGTTAAACCAAAACCAACGTGCACACCCGGTGTGTCTTATGCCCCTTAGAGGAGTGATGGCACCTCGCTTTGGCGTAGCCTACCATCACCATCGTCCGGTTAGTAAGTGTTGATTTAAGTGAACTTAACTAATCATCGCAACATCAAGAAAACCTAAACATGCATCTAACAAATATTTCACACACATATATATAACCATAAAATACAAAGCGAAATAATAGATGCATATTGGAAACTAGCATGACCCCTTGAAATCTTCATATCTTCAAAAGGTCTTCATTTGCATTTCAAGGCTTTGTCTTCCAAGATACGCCGTCTTCAAGACTAAACAAAACTATGCAAAAACTAGTGTCTATAACTAGGAATAATCTAAATATTAAAGTACAAAAATACTTAACGGTGCGTAGACCGTATTTAGATTTACAAAAATACAAAACAGCACGTAGTCCATATTTTCTATCCTAGTCGGGTCCCACTAGTTGCCATTTCATAAAACCTAAGAGAGAGAGAGAATATATATATTCCATTCATCCATTCACTATTTGTGAATGGCCCATGCAATTTACAAAATAACAATAAGTAAAATGCATTCAAACAACGCGCGCACTAGTAACTAATCTAGGTGGTTAATCCGATTAACACGCCTAATTAAAACTAGTCAAAGTTGTTTAACTGATTATATAATTATGTCATTAACAATTAAAGCTCCCACTAAATTCCGCATTTCCTTAATTAATCCAATTAATTAAGTCGGTAGCACCCAAATTTGTCAAAATGAAATTTTGCCAATGCCGCTTAAAAACCCGAGGCCTAGCCTCCCAAAATTTTAATTAAAATTAACAAAATTAATTAAAATAAATAAACGGCAAAATAATTAACATCAAGCCTACTAGGCTAATCACCTCACCTCACCGCACCAAGCATACGCACACGCCAAGACCACGAACACACGGCCCATGGCACACTACCGCAAGCCGCTGCCATAGCACAGCCGCGCGTGGCTGCTGCTGCCGCGCGTGAGCTGCTGCTGTGCGTGGCTGCTGCCGCGCGTGTGTCCCACAATCGAGGCGGCGCAACCACCTTGGCAGCCACATGCGGGCTGCTGTGCAGCCCGGCTCGCCATGGTGGTGCATTGCCTCGTTTTGCGTGACACTACCTTGGGATTTGATCCCTTTTCCGCGAGACAAAAATAATTAATTCTAAATTAATTTTAAAACTAATTTAGTGAGCAAAATAAAATTTTAAACAAGTCTAACTTAATAAAATTTTCAAAATGCAATAACCAAAATAATTCCAAGAACCATATTTAATTAAATTGGTTTAGCTTGGTGCAAAATAAAATTGAGGTAATTTCTCACTTTCAATTTAATCAATTTAAATTAAACTTGAGAATTTGACAAATTAGAGGGAAGTTGGAAAAATATGAACTTTAATGTTCAAATGAAAATTCCAACATCTAAAATTTGTGAATCCTTGAAAATTATATCTTCCAACATAAAGATAACCAATTTTCTATCACAAAAATCGAAACTTTATGTTTCTAATCAACTCAAAATGATTAAAACAACAAGGTTCAATTCAAAATAACATGGAATTTAGTGGTTTTCAAAGTTTCAATCACTTATCACAAATAAAGATTGAATCTTTAACACTTAGGAAGCTTCAAAAATAAAATTTTCACACTAAAAAGCAATTAGTTTGCAATTATGTGAAAATAAATCAACCTTTAAGCATCAAATACTACCAAGTAAGTGTGCTTTAAGGGGACATAAAAGTGCAGAAAAATATGCAAATAATCAACCATATAATCAACAATTTATGCCATTAATTTCAAGGTTAGAAAAGACTTAAAATTTTTCGTCAAAAACAAAAAACCCCTAGAAAAAGGCATTTCTGGTCAGAATGCCTTTCCAGAACACGTTTTCCACCCAAAATTCACTAGTCTTGGGCGAAAATCTGGGTTCTGGGACAAATTCGACATTAAAAACGGGATTAAATAAATAAAACCGAGCTACTAATCTAATTAGCAACATAAACCAGAAAATTAAGCCAAAATAAACCTTGAAAAACATGATTATAAAAATAAACGAGCGGGGCTCCGATACCGCTGTTGGGGTTTGGTGAGTCCGACTCACCGCGGAAACAACCCCTCCCAAGGAACCACTCGCAATAATTAAAATCACAAAGCATAAATAAATATTCACAAAGAAAAGATAACCAGGGGCTCTTACTCTCGAAGCAAGCTTCGCCCAAAACCAGGGGCTCTTACTTGAAAGCTACTAGCACGTCAAGCACCGCGCCTCCGTCGATATCCACCCACAAATGGGCGAACACAACTTTAAGGTCTACTACCTTGGGGTTAGCAAGGTCCGACCCAAACCCGAGTGTTATGTGAGTTTAAGAGTTTTCCCAAAATTATGGAATGCTCTTTCTAACTCCCACTCAAGCATCATTCCCAATGCCCATACTTGGGTATTTATAGGAAATGATGGGAGTATCATTTACTCTCCCATCAATGTGGGATAGTATGATTTTTCCATTTTATTTTAAAGCTAAAATAAAATAAATAATCAAGCTAGTAATAAATCAACAAGTGGCAAGCTCATGTGAGTGGTTAGGTGAGGACTACTTGGAGGAGGGGGGGGACCAAACTTGCTCTCCACTCCCTCTCCCTTAGCCGTCCACCTCACACCACACACACTCAAGGACCACAAGCCACATGGCACCCACCCTTGGGCACCAAGGCAGCCAAGGTGGGCTGCCATGTGCTGCTGTCCGTGGCACCCACGAGCACGCAAGCCCAGCAGGCCCAGCACTCGCATGCGGGCTGCTAGACGCTGCTGCCCAACACGCCCAGCATGCTTGTGCGGGCTGGTGTGGCTTTGTGCCTTGGCCTCGCTGCTAGCAAGCAATGGCCCTCGCCTTGCTGCTGCTAGCTGTGGCTAGCTGGCGCGCCTAGCGTGCTAGCTGCTGCAGCTTGTTGCGGCATGGCTTGCTAGCCAATGCGCGCACAAGGCAGTGCCTAGCATGCTAGCACGCACTAGGCAGCGCCTAGCTTTGCGATGCTAGCATGGGTGCGCTAGCACGCACTAGCCATCCTAGGCTCGGCTTGGTGCGCATGCTAGCCACCATGCTAGGCCATACGCCCTTAGCACTCGGTTTGCTAGAGCATTCCGATGCTAGGGGTATTTTGGTCTTTTGTTGATTTATTACTATTTTTCGTCTCGTCTTTCACTATTTTTCGACTCGACTTCCGACGATCGGTTTCGACGCTCTAAGCTCGAATTTACCGACGCCTAAATATTTAACACTAAGGCGACGAATTAATTTCTTCCGAATTAATTCGTCGAGTTGGTTCGCATATATTTGCTTGGGTGTGACCCGAAAGGTTCAGTCAAGATTTAGCTGTAATATTAATTATATTAATATTACTGATCGGAAGCGGCCTCCACCCAGGCATTCCGATCACTTGACCTTACTGAATATATTAGCTTTCTAATAATTCTGAACCCGCTATCAGAAAAATACACTTGTTCGAAGGACATCATTCCTTTCAGACTCTTTGAACATAGGTCCTTGTCCTATTGTTATGGAGATCTTCTGTCCTCTTGGTGTAGTCACCTTTCCAGTCTTTTGCCATCCCTGGACTAATCCCTCTACTGGAGGGATAAACTTTGAGGGGTCAAAGCTCCCACTTTGTAGTGCTGTCTGAATAAGCGCGGAGTTATCTTTAACATATTTTGGCTCATTCTTCTCGTGCCCAAAAAGAAGTCCCATGACATTAAAGTCGAAGCATGGAGGTGCTTTCTCCTTATGGATAGGAATTGGGATGTCATTTAAGAAGTGGCAATCCCGGAAGCCTTCGAACCCAGGTTGTCTTATTCCATCTTTGACAAAGGACTCGGGAAATTCATAGCATGGATAATCTTCACCCTCTTTTATAAATTGTCCATTTAGGGTGAGGGGATATTGATCCATTGGGATTGCTTTCTTTTGAGTACGAGCATTTCTCCGCGCATTAGCCTTTTCCTGGGCTTGCTTGTAGTCTTTCGGAGTCGGTTCAAAACCAAGTCCAAAAGTATCTAATTTAGGAAGGCCAGGCGATTTCGTTTGCATTGCTACTCCTTTCTTCTTTCCTAGAGTCATTCCAGGAAAGTGTCCCTGTTTTCGGAGTATACCATTAACTATCATATTTGAATGGAGGTCGTAGCAAAGAAGGGTCCTTTCATCTTCGTCGATTAAGGAGACCTCTTCTGCGTTGTAGCCCCATAGGTCTTCATCGTTATCGTCGTGCTCCACATTTATGATAGGCTTATCAATTGCCTTGATTCTTAGTTGGGAGGCATCGATTGTAATAAGAATTCCTCCAACTATGCCCTTCTCTTGTTGATGAAGGGATGAAGGGATGGCCTTAAGGTAATGAAGCCAAGGGCGTCCCAGCAATAAGTTGAAAGAAGCTTTAATATCTACCACTTGGAAAGTTGTAGCATGTTTTATATCTCCTGCAGTGACATTCATAATAATAGTCCCAAGAGCATGGCGACGAGTGTTGTCATAAGCTCGTATTCCTTGTGTGGATGGAGACAAGTCTTCATCCAATATTCTTAACATCCTCGCAGTTCGTAATGGGCAAACATTGATTGCTGACCCATTGTCTACAAGAGTCATTGGGACATTCATTCTCTTGCAGATTACTGTGAGGTTTAAGGCCTTATGGTGTTTGTCACATTCTGGAGGTAAGTCCTTGTCGGAAAAGGTGATTGGATTGATGGGACTTAGAAGATTACTCATGAGAAAATTAGCTAATTCCTCAGGAGTGGTTTTAGAATCTATCCCTACTTTAGCCATAGCATCCGTTACTGCCATTCTATGTTCGCGGGATGTGGCTAGTAGTTTCCATATGTTCATTTCGACCTTAGTCTTTTTAAGTTGTTTGAAAACATCGTTGTCTTCTATGATTGGTATGGGAACTCGTTGGGTAGCAGGAATGGGTTGTCTAGTGATGGGAGGTTGCACTCTTCCTGATCTTGTGAGAACATCTATGGGTGAATCTTCTTCATCCCAAATGTCGTCTACTGGGTATATTGTGGAAAGCGGGGTTTCTTCTACATCTTTGAGGTAGACATCCTCATCATCACTTTCCAAGACTCCATTAATGCTATCATCCCTTTCTTGTGGGATTTGGACCAACTTTTTACTGTTAATCAACCCTTGGATTAGATCTTTAAATTTGAAACAGTTTTCTATGGTATGGCCTCCTGCTTGGTGGTATGGACAATAGAACCTATCTGTCCTTTTCAAAGATTCAAATAGTATTGGCTTGAGAGGTTTGATCTTCCCACTCTCGAAGAGCATTTTAAACATGTTTGCGTAAGAAGTCCCAATTGGAGTGTAAGGCTTGTCACTCCTTTTGGGTGCTTCGACTACTTGGAGAGAAAATGGCTTTCTCTTAGTAGTCTCTGTAGGTGTTGCCTCTTTAATGTCACGTTTATTTCGAGCCATCTTTACATGATCGAGGGCCTCGCGACATATGACTATTGCTTCCTTTACCAGTTGTGTGAGGACCCATACTTCTTCTTTTGTAGCAAGTTGTTGACCTATAGGAAGATCACTCATCGCATCGAAAAAGGTTTCCTCCTCTTCCTCGATAGCATGGGTTTCTTTGATTGGTTTAATAAGGGACGATTGGTCAATATCACTTTCCTCATCAGAGGTAGCCAAAGAATCTGATAGTGGGGCGCTATTGATGCTTGGCTTCTTACTTACAGGGGGTAATGGAAGTTTATTGCTATCAATCAGATCTTGAATAGCTTCCTTTAGCTTCCAGCAGTTTTCAGTAAGATGGCCCCTGCCTTGATGGTACTTATAATGTGCATTGGGGTTCCAACTAGCCGTCCTCCTTTCTACCGGTGGATCTCCAAATAGTCCAATGGGAGTTATAAGACCTTTTGCATGAAGGCAATCAAATGCGGTGTCCTAACGCATGCCAATAGGAGTAAAATTCTTCCTAATGGATTCTTTTGTCCTTGATTATTCATAGCAAGGACTTCATTCAGATTAAAGTTACTAACATTGTTTGAGTGGGTGGTTTTAGAAGAAGAAGGATTGTCGTTCTTCTTTCCCTTCCAGCCACTGTTGGAGTTGTTAGCAGCTTTTTGCTTTGCAAGGTCGTCCTCGATGTTGATTCCTATATCATAAACGGCCTTGAAAGTATTCAAATTACTTTAATGCTTAGAATATTTTTCTTGGAGGTTTTTAATGAACATCCTTACAGATTCCTTCTCACTAGGCACCTCAACCATTTTAGCTGAAGTTTCCCTCCACTTATTAAAAAAGGAAGTAAAACCCTCATTCTCTTTTTGTTTTAACATTTCAAGTTCTCTGTGATCAGTTTCAAATTGAATGTTACATTTGTACCTATCAATGAAAGTGTTTACTACCCCATCCCAATTAGAGATCTTTTCTTTGTCAAAGGAAAAAAACCATTGTTGGCAAACGGTTTCAAGAGATAAAGAGAACAAAGAGTGAAAGACTTTCCTATCAATCCCCTTAATGTTCATTATGGTTTCAAAAGCTCTTAAGTGGAAGTAAGGATTGTCAGTTGGTTTGAACCTAGGGATGTTGTTGGCATTGAACTTATGCGGAAGAAGCTCCTTGTCCACTGAGACCTCTTGTGAGCTAATGCCCTGGAACTTGTAGTCGTTGGAGAGCTTGTTTAAGGTTTCCTCCATTCCCTGCATCTGTTATTGTTTCGCAGGGTCATTGACTTGAAGAGCCATAACCTTCATCATTTCAGTTACATTGGCAAAGTTCTGCCTAAGTTCATTGACTTCTTCTTGTGTTGCCATTATCCTCTTAGCTTTTCTCTTTTAACGAATCCGTTTATCAAAAAGTAAGATTTGAACAAAAGCGGTATACTTGATTAGCCGCCCTTCTCTTCTTGACCAAGTACTGTAAATTAAACCATCTATTTTAATGACTTGAGTCAAATTGACTTTGATTTTATTGGTTATAAAAAGCAAAAATAGGGTGCGCATTTTTGGGAAAATCAAGCATAGGTTTTTAACAGGTATGGTTTACTTAGAGGATTAATATCCGACTTACCCCCCTTAAAAAATGACAGAAAACACGCGCACACAAGACTCTCTAGACAAGGTCAAGGTGAAACATACATATAAAGTGTGTGCTTTTATTATTGAGTGAAAGTGACATGCTTTGACACTTGTGTAAGACCATAGAACTATGTGCTTAGACTCAATTAAGGACTAAATATAGCTTCTGCCGTTTAATAAATTGAATAATTAGACTCATCGTGAGGACTTGAGCAAAAAACTGGGTTGTCGCCGAAGCAACACAACTGTCGCCATACGCCAGGACCAGCGTGATGCGACAGGGCTGTCGCATAACGCTGGGCACTAGCGTGTCGCGCCACAGGCCAAACTTATCGTGAGTCTGTTTCCAGTGTTTTACTCTAAAAGGACAAGTCGTACTAAGTCAGGTTTGATCAATTTATTTAGACTCATATTAATTAATTAATTAATTGAGCAAAGTCTTTTAGTAATTAATTAGTTTATTTAGACTCATTCAGAAGTCAAACAAACGGTTATTATAACCACACATAAGTTATGCACAAGTAAAGAATGCATAAGTAATCAAGTAAGCACAATATGATGCAATGAGTTTGCAACCTAACCATGGCTCTAGTTCTCTAAAGTTCAAGGATAAGAGTTAGTCAAAATGGTCCATGGTTATGAGTCCGGATGCATTGCGCAGAAGCCTTACCTTTGGAAGGGTTGGCGCGTGTGGATGGGACCCCGCGAGTTAAACTCGCTTCCACGGTTTGGTAAATTCAACAAACTCGGATGTACCTTTTGTTGCCATGAGCGTTCGATTGGGTAGATGGAGCATGAATTCCTAGAGGGCTATGGCCATATGTAGAACACATATGGGTTCTGAAAAGTGAGAAAAACGCAATCAGGAAGTAGAATCAAGCGAACAGTACTAGAATCGGTCGAAACAAAGAAGGTAGATTTCTGGCTCGGTATTTCAAGAATATGGTGCGAGACAACAGGGCCTGTCGCCAGAAGATAACTCTATCGCCAAACCACATTGCTGTAGCACAACGATAGAGCCATCGCATGGCGCTGGCACTGTTTTCTCAGCACCGGTTCCTACATGCCTCAGCAGCTTTCTGTTCTTTGAATTTTCTGATTTTTCGTAGCGTTTTTTCGATCCTACTTGTGAAAGATATTTCCCAAATTTCCTACGTGTAAAAATCATATGTTTTTAACGCATTACGGATGGTCTTTCCAATGCGGACCTTTTATGCTTATGCCAATAATGCCAATCAAAATTACGCATGTGAATACTTAGAACGTTTCGAGTCTCATCCACTCATTCTAAATCATTGCCAAAATAATTTTTTGGAAATAAAATAGAAATCCTCCTTAGTGGAGTCTCCAAAAAACTATAGGGAATGTTTCAAGCATCCCACACTTGAGCCCCACTGTGATCATACACTTAAGCATGGTGGCGCCCAAAGGAAAGAAAGCTAGAGTAAAAGAGTCACCAACAAGGTTTAGGAACTTGTAAACCGTTCACAGGGTGAAGGTTATACCCCTTCACGATCCATGAGATCGCTAACTTCATAGTGATCCTGAACCATGATTGGATATTCGGGGATGAAGGTACAAATCTAACCTAAAAGAGATTGAACCTGCCCTAAAAATAGGCCTCTACTTTATTCTTCTCATATTCATGTGCACTTTCTGACTAACATTCAATCAATAAGTTAACCGTAAACCTGTTTAATCTATGTTGGTTGAATATTAATGCACAAACAAAACTATTATTGGCGATCACTTGAATTAATCGTATTAATATGATCAAGCGCGTTCATGCAAGAGGCTAACTGATACAACTGTAGGAGTTTATAGGTACTACGCAGCGGAAAATCATGAATCATATTCATAAAAGTACCTAATCCCAAGAACACATGCATAACACACAAGACACATAATCATACCTTTGAAGCGTGAATTTCACGTAGCAAATGATTGACAAATCAGGGAGAGAATAGAGCCCCAAGCGTTGCTCCTCTACTTAGTCCACGAGCTTCGAACAAGCCGTCCACCAATACTAGATTGGTCGAGTGATTGAGGAAAACCGCGATCACCACCTTTAATGGACTAACCGACCACCACGATCTACCACCACCACGAACCACCACACTGGCGCCAAGGGAGGAGAGAGCCGTGAGAGAGAGGAGAGTTTGAGAAGGGTTGGTTTCGTGTTTGCTAATTAGGGTTTGATCACATTGATCAGATAATTCCATACTTCTTCACAAACCCTAGGCACCTAGTCTATTTATAATCACATTATATTTAGACTAGGGTTAGGAAGCCCAAAACCCTCAAAGTTACTCTACATGGCCGGCCATACTAGAGGATGAGGCTCATCATGGGCCTTGTCCTCTCGTACCCGATCTAGACCCTTTGTGTGACCTTATAGAATCCGTCCAATTGAGTTTTAGGCTATTTTACTAGCCCAAAGATCCTTAGTACCTCTAGCTATGATAAAACGACGACCCAAATGTCCGAACTTAATTATCTCCATAATTTGATCCATTTATATATCTAGTAGTTGCACACGATGAAGACATAAATCCTTCAGATACATCTTATTGTGGAGGCTTGAGCCCCGAACATGTTGCGGCTTACAGCATAAGGCGAGATGGATTTAGGGGAAGTGGTGGAGGAGTAGCTTGGAGACAACCAGCACCGGGATTTACACCTCAACCTAAACAATGGGGGCAACAAGCTCAACCATCATACAATTCTAACCCTCAATATCAAAACCCACCTCCACCTCAAAACCAAAACCCAAGGGGTAAATACCCAAGAAACAACTAACACAACAACCAAAACCAATACAACAATCAAAATCAAGGGTCTCAAAGGAGTCAAGATCAAGCATCTCAATCCGATTCCACATAAACCCAAATTCTCCAACAACTCCAAGACATGTATCAACAAATGCAAGAGGTCAAAGATCATAAAAAGATAGTTGATTCACAATTAGCCCAATTGGCCGAGAGAGTACCTTTCAACTCACCTTCAACCTTACCTAGGCAACCACAACCTAACCACTCTCACAACTTGAAACCCGATTCTTACAAGGCAATTACATTGAGATCGGGAAGATAATCTATACACATCCTCCATCCCGTGACCGTCCTTGTAGGAATGAGCTCACCTTTCTCATTCTCCACAACGATCATGCCTCCTGTCTTTGGGACAACGTGAACCGGGGAAACCTACCTTGAGCTAGAGATGGGGAATATGATTCCTAAAAGGAATGGTGTCCTTCGAACAATAACCCTAGCCGCACGAAAGGCTAAGGAAGCGCTCCAAATAGAAGTGCGCCATGTGGCAGCACCATGTGGCAGCACACGTGGCAGCCACCGAGTGGCAGCGCACCACGTGGCAGCCACCATGGTGGCGGCGTGCCACGTGGCGGCGCACCAAGGTGGAGACGTGCCACGTTGGCAGCAACCAAGTGGCAACGAGCCACGTTGGTAATGCCATGAGGCAGCGGGCCACGGACCCGGGTGGCGGGTCATGTACGCGGGCCAAAAGGTGGCGGCCCAAATGAACCCAACTTGGAGCTCAAGTTTGGTTGCCACATGGTTAGATCACAATGCATGTGAGTAGCCTTGGGGAGCAAGTGAGGAAGTGGTCCTCACCTAACCATGTGACACTTGTTACTTTGTTATTCCTTGGTTTATTTAACTAAGGATTGAATTCGACATTCTTTCTATGTGGGATCTTTTTGTGAAAAAGTCCCATATTGAAAAATGAGTGGAATTCACAAGGAAGCACTCCTTATAAATAGCTAAGGCATACCTTAGGATTGTTCACTTGAGTAAGGTGTTGAAAAAGGCATCTCCATTGAGAAAACCTTTGAACACATATAATTACTCGGGTTTAGGTCGGGCTTAGCTAACCCCTAAATATTGGACTTCCATTGGAGGTTCTCGTGCGAGTGAGACTTAGAGCTTTCGAAGTAAGAGCTCTTTTAGTGAGCGAAGCACGCGCCAAAGGTATTAATCTCTTTCTTAATCTTGTTGTTTAAGTTTTTTATGCTTTATTATTATAATTATTATGAGTGTGGTCTTGGCTCGGATTTTCTTCCGCGGTGAGTCGGACTCATCGAAACCCAACAATTCCCGCATCCAATAGCTTGGTGATTTCCTTCTTGACCACTTCCCCCATTTGAGGGTGAAGTTTTCAATGTTTGGTGAGGCATTATCCTCAAGAGTGATGTGGTGCATGCATAAGGCGGGACTAATACCCTTGAGGTCATCAATGGTATACCCCAAAGTACCTTGGTGCTTTCTCAATACACCACACAACTTTTGAGCTTGGTTCTCACTCAATGAGGAACTAACAATTACGGGAAAAGTTGAGTTAGGGCCTAAGAATTCATACCTAAGGTGTGATGGAAGAGGTTTGAGCTCAACCATGGGGACACCTTTACCTTCCTTTTTTGTAGCCTCTTGCCATGCTTCTTGGCTAGTGATGTTCATGCACATTTGCTCATCAACGTCTTCAAGGCTTCCATTGAGAAAATCTTCATACAAAGCCATCTCTTTTCTAGGAACACCTATCTTTTTCTTATTCAACAAAACATTCTCAAAAGCATCATTAGAGGTGAGAAATTGCTCATGCATAGAAGACACAACATGATCAAGAGAGTCAATCATCATACAATTCTGCAAGGAAGAACTTGGATACTTAATGCTATCATTCAAGTCAAATTCAATCACCTCATCTCCTACCTTAAGTGAAATTTTAGCACTCTTGACATCGATCATAGCACCCGAAGTAGTGAGAAAGGGTCTACCTAGAATGATAGGAATGCTAGCATCTTCGTCCATCTCAAGTACCACAAAATCCACCGAAATAATAAATTTTCCAACCCTCAAAGGGACATCCTCCACCTTACCCTTTGGAAACTTGATTGACCTATCGGCCAATTGCAAAGTAATGTTGGTAGGCAAGAGTTCCCCTAGTTCAAGTCTTTGGTACATCGAATATGGCATAAGGCTAACACTAGCTCCTAGGTCACATAAGGCATTATCGATTTGGATTTCGTAAATAGCACAAGGGATGGAAAAGTTTTCGGGATCTTTTAGCTTAGGTGGCATCTTGTTCATTATGATTTCACTACAATTCTCGATCAAGTTCACCGTCTCCATAGCATCACAAGTCCTCCTACCACTCAAAATTTCTTTAAGGAATTTTGCATAATTCGGCATTTGGGTGACAACATCGGTAAATGGTAGAGAAAGATGAATTTGTTTGAGCATGTTAATAAATCTTTCAAATTGTTCATCCAACCTGTGTCTCATGAATCTTTGTGGATAAGGAATCTTAGGTTTAACAACTTCTCTCTCTTCCTTCACCTCCTTAGGTGGCTCTACCATTACTTCACTCGAAGATGCACCATCTCCCTCATCCTCAACTAAAACCTCCTTAGCACCCTCCACACTCTTACTCTTGCTAGAAAAACTCTCCTCAAGCACCTTACCACTTTTTGTGACTATCGCATTAACGGGTCTCTAAGGGTCTAGGCCTTGAGAAGGTAAAGAAGAATGGCTTGCATGCTCTTTCAAATCATTGGCAAGTTGAGAAATTTTGTTTTCAAGCATCTTATTGTGGGTCATCATTTCATTAAACTTCTTATCACTCACCACCATGTAAGTGTTCAACAACTTAGTTTGGTTTTCAATGATTTCCTCCAAGTTAGTCCTAGAAGAAGAAGAGGGTTGAACATAGGAATTATCACTTTGGGTCTTTGGAGCAAAACCGGGTGGGGGACCCCTTTGAGCATTGTTTTGAAAATTTCCCCTATTTTGATTGTTCCAATTACCTCTATTTTGATTTTGACCATAACCTTGATTATGATTACCATAATTTTTATTTTGATTTTTGCTACTATAACCTTGGTTGTTATAGTTATCTCGGAAACCTTGATTCCCTTATTTCCTATTACCACCACCTTGGTTATAGTTGTCAAAATTTCCATGGTTGTTGTAATTCCTATTCCATTGACCTCTTTAATTCTCAAACCTAGAATCATTATTATTTGACACATAGTTCACATGCCCATTCACATTTCCATCTTGATCATCACAAACATCCATACATGCATGAGGGAAATTAGAAGCATCATGATCATACGATCCACAAACATCACAAAACAAGCAACCACTAGGCATGTTACTAGAAGAGGGAAAAGGTTGAGAATTAGAAGACATACCTCTCCCCTTAGATTGGGAGGGAAGATTTGAAACTTGGGAGGTAGCACTTTCCAACTTTGCCTTGATAGCGGACATTTCCTTCCCCAAGTTTTTCATTTGTGAGGACAAGTTGTTTATGGCATTAAGATGATCAACCGAGTACATCGAAGAACTACTCTTGCTAGTTGACTCCCTTTCACCATCTTGTCAATCTCTATAATACCTAAATATGTCTTCAATTATATCTACCACTTCCTCCTCCGTTTTATTCATAATGGGACCTCTGGCTCCTCCATCAAGACACGACTTTCCTTGAGGACTTAGGCCACCATAGAAGATTTGAATAATTTGGTAAGTAGGAATTCCGTGGTGAGGACATTCTATTTGATACTCCTTGTACCTCTCTCATGCTTCATAGAGGCTTTCACTAGACTTTTGCTTGAAACCTTGAATCAAAGCTCTAGCCTCCGCCGTTTTCTTTTGTGGGTAGAAACGGGATAGAAATTCCTTGGTTACTTCGTCCCATGTCCTTAGAGAATTGGGTTTAACCTCCTTGTCTAACCATTCCAAGGCACGCCCTATGAGAGAAAAGGGAAAAAGCTTGAGGCGGATGAATTCTTGGGAAATTCCATTCACTTTGATAGTGTTGCAATAATTTGAACTCTTTGAGATGGTTTAGCGGGCTTTCATGTTTAGCCCCACTAAATTGTCGCCTCTCTATCAAAGTGATCATTGCCAGCCTTATTTCGAAGTCATTTGCTGGTGTTGTAGGTGGAGCAATCCCACTTTCAAACCTATATGCACCCGGATCCCCAATTCCTTCAACGCCACCCTTGGATTTTCTCCTATCCTTGCTTGTTCTTCTTGTTGTGGTTCCTCTTCACTTGGAGGGCTAGAACTCAAAGACCGTCTAGCAACTCTTATCCTTGCAATTTTCCTCTAAATTTTCGGGTCAAGTGGCACTACTGAACGACCACGTGCTCTACGCATACAATCTCAAAAGAAACAATTACTAGCACAGCTACAAATGTAGCCAAAATGAGAAAAATATTTTTGTGTTTTTTCAATTAAAAAAATGAAGTAGACTTAACAACTATAACAAAGCACCAATATCATTCCCCGGCAACGGCGCCATTTTGACGTGTGGTAATCTAGGTCATTGAAATCTAAAGCACCACCAATCAAACAATTAAGAAAATCAAACTTATTCCTAGTATAGGACAAGTCCGAGTCGAACCACGAGGAATGAGAGGGAGAATTCTATAGCCTATGGTCAAGCTACTTTAAAGAATGAAAAGTGAAGGGAATTGAATTGTAACTAAGGTCTCAATTAACTAATCAAGTCAAGAAAATCAATATGCTAAACACTAGGGATTAAGGTTCCACATGCAAGTTCAATGACTATGCCAATCGATGAAGAACTCAATTGATTCAAACGTTACAAACGGCAAACAATAGTTGCAATTAATAGAATTCAAGAGCTATCACCTATAAGTCAAGCTAGGGTTCACTATGAATGACTAACAAGGAAAATCACAATCAAATTCAACCAATTAAAGAAATTCTCAAATCAAGGGTTCATGTCATTGAAATTTGCTATGCAATCTAGATTAACCATCTAGGTTGATCACTCATAATCAAATTAATCACATGCACAACTATGTCAACCAATTTAATTGTAACAATTCAATCAACCAAGAATCATCAACTAGCAAAAATCATCAATCAAGCATGTTTCTCCTTCTCCCTAGCTACTAATCTACTCACAAAACATAATGGAATTGAAAAACAATTAAATTGAATCACAAACATCATCATTTCAAGCTTAATCAAAAAGAAAATTAAATTGCAACAAATTCTCAAACCAAAGATCAACAATTAAATCAAACATTCAAGAATTAAAGGAAAGATCAAGCAAAAGTAAATTCAAAGAAAGAAATTCTCACTAATTTTCATTGATTGATGATGAAATCCAAGCTCAAAGATGTAATTTGAAGTACAAACAAGTAATCTAAAGTTTCTCTCTCTACTAAATCTGGAAATAAGTCTCAAGTACAAGTGAAATCGTCATCCCCTCAAAAAGGAAAAGTCAAGGGGTATATATAGTAAAACGAGCGTAGAGGATCGTAGCAGGGCCGTGCGCACGCACCACAGGCCCGTACGTGCGCACAACAGAGGGGCCTGCGTGCGCGCACCCCTGCTGTGGTGTTGCGGCATGCATGGCTCCTCTTGCTCACTTGTAGATCCTTGCGCGAAGTTTTGCTCCTAGCGCTCTCATGCATCCCTATCGTCGGTGCTCTCGTTATGATGCCCGCAAGGAAGGCAGCCCTTGATATTCAAATATTTGCGCTTTCATGACCTAAAATCAATGAGGGCGCAATCGTGAGAGCGCAGAAAATAAAACTTTGAAACTTTACTAACAAAATTTCAAGTAAAAGTAAGAAAGAAAGCAAAATGAATACACTAGTAGAAAAAACGTAATGGCAAGCGGTTCATACCCCCTAATGGCAAGCGGTTCTGAACCGCATGGGCTTAGGGGGCTTGCCAATAGCCATTTAAATGGCAAGCGGTTCAGAACCGCTTGCCATTAGGGGAGAATGGCAAGCAATTTGGCGCCAAAACTGCTTGCCATTTGCATTTGACATAATATTATGTCAAGTGTAATGGTAAGCGGTTTTAGCGCCAAACCGCTTGCCATTTGTTTAATTTTTTTTTCCAAAATTTATATTAATTAATAATAATAGTATTAGTGACCTGTTTTGATATACATATTAATCTGTCATTTTAAAAATTATTATTATTATTATTAATATTATTTAATATTAATATTTAATAATAATTAAAATATTACAAATTTAAGAATAATAATATAATAACAACAATAAAATGCATAATAATAACATATATAATACTCACAAATAATATATAGTACTAATTATATATAATTAATGTACATATAAAAAAATAAAAGATAGTAACTAAATTTTAATTGTTCATAATAACAAAAAAACTCAAGCTCACTATCTAATATTATTCTACCTAGATGCCATCAAATGTCACGAAAAAAGCCTACATGTCGCGAATTTCATCAAATTCTTGCCTTGTTAACGGGCCTTCCCTTTGAATCTTGCAAACCTTTGAAAAAAAAAATAAAAAACCCAACATTAAACATCATTCATATTACATAAAATTCAAACTAAATAATTTATGTCAAATATTTCAAAGGTAACATATATAGGTTTGTTTCTTTCACAAAATGGCCCAAATAAGGCCGACATGACTTCTACTTTGCCCAATTTCTACATTGTCTATCAAATGGACAATTTCTTTCTCATGGAATGCCCATATTACCTACTCTTAGGTGTCTAAGGTTTGAAATCACATCAAAAGAGGGTTTAGTAAGTTTTAGGACGGTTTTTATCCAAAATCTCCCAAATAAGGCCTATATGACTTCTACTTTGCCCATTTTCTACATTTCTTATATAATGAACTATTTCTATATCATAACATGACAATATTACCTAGTCTTACGTGTTTAATGTTTGAAATCATATAAAAATATCATTTTACTAAGTTTTAGGACGGTTTTTATCCAAAATCAGCTATTTGACATCTACTTTTCCCGTTTTCTACATTTCTTATCTAATGAAATATTTCTTCATCACAACATGTCAATATTACCTAGTCTTAGCTGTCTAATGTTTGAAATCATATCAAAAGAGCATTTTACTAAGTTTTAGGACGGCTTTTATCTAAAATCGGCTATTCCACTTCTACTTTGCCCATTTTTTACATTTTTTTTCGTATGAACTTTTTGTTTCTCATACCATGCCCATATTACCTAGTCTTAGGCGTGTAAGTTTTGATATCACATCAAATGAGCACCCACCTAAGTTTTAGTATGCTTTTTATCCAAAATCGGCGTAAGTGACTTATTTACCATATTCACTAACAATTACGCAAAAAGTACACAAAATTGCATGAGGTACCACTCACAAGGCAAAAAATTTAATCCCCGGGTTGCTGCCCATGGCTGCTGCAGCTGCTCGGGATGCTTCCATGGCTGCTGCAGCTGCCTGCACAGCTGCCTGGTGGCTGCTGCAGCTGCCTGGTGGCTGCTGCAGCTGCCTGGCTAGCTGCTGGCCAGTTACCTGGCTGCTGCTGCAGCTGCCTGGCCAGTTTCCTGGTGGCTGCCTGGCTAGTTGCCTGGCTGCTGCTACTGCAGCTGCCTGGGCAGTTGCTAGGCAACTGCTGGCTGCTTGCAGCTTTCTAGGCATACGCCTGGGCGACTGCTGCAGCTGCCTGGCATAACCCGAGGTTGTTGCCTCGGGTTCTGTAGTTGCCTCAGGTGCTACAGTTGCCTCGGGTTCTCACTTTCCCATTTTCTACATTTTCTATCAAATGACCTACTTTTTTCACCTAGCATGCCCATATTACCTAGTCTTAGGTGTCTAAGGTTTGAATCACATCAAAAGATGGTTTTACTAAGGTTTAGGACAGTTTTTATCCAAAATCGGCTATTTGACTTCTACTTTTCCCGTTTTCTACATTTCTTATATAATGAACTATTTCTTTATCATAACATGTCAATATTAATTAGTCTTAGGTGTCTAATGTTTGAAATAATATCAAAAGAGCATTCTACTAAGTTTTAGGACGGCTTTTATCCAAAATCGACTATTTCACTTCTACTTTGCCCATTTTCTACATTTGTTTTCATATGAACTTTTTGTTTCTCATACGATGCCCATATAACATAGTATTAGGCGTGTAAGTTTCGATATCACATCAAAAGAGCACCCAACTAAGTTTTAGTACGCTTTTTATCCAAAATCGAACGAAAACAAAAAAAAAAAAACCGTACCTCCTCAATATGTTGAGCTTCCGTGCACCTATTGACTATGTCAAGCATAAACCTTATCACGTACAGGGCACAGTCAACGCCATTGTCTTGTTGCGCACACTAATATGACACAAATCTAATCTAGTCATGCATAGCCATAACCGAAGGCAAGTTAATAAACAAATCACTATATCAAGGCATTACCTTCGAATATTTCCACGTAGGACCCGCAACCGAACGACAATTCAGCTTCTTCATAACACTTTAGAAAAATTAGCATAAAATTAGAAACATAACCACTCAATGACTTAGGTGATGATATAAAACAATAGGAAGCGTTATGTACCTATTCAGTAGGTTATTCACTAGCAACTTCCTTGGTGGCCAGATACGAGCCGAGTCAAAGTAGTAGATTGTGTTATTGGAAACACAAATCACCATAAGGGTCCAATGAAGACTACATATATATTAAAGCAAATATCAATCCATCAATTGTTATACGTCAACATTTATACTTAACAAACAACTTAAGAGTGACATATTTAAACTTACTCCTCAAAGCAGGGGGCTAATATGAACTTGTTTCCCGCACGCATTGATTTTGTAATACCTTGCTCAAGGTAATCTACTACATCATGAGGGTTATGTAAGCATTTGGTTACGAAGGTCTACTCGGGGCATAACCACCCAACTGCTGCCTCACCATCGGGTTTACTACTTAGGAGCTCCTGTAGTGACCTTCAAGAAAGTAATGTGGGCAAATAATTACTATTTGCATTGTTTTGGTACGAAAATATCAAAAATATAATATGATTAGAAACAGTCGCATTAATTTACCTCATGAAATTCTGAATGATGGAAATGCTAAGCATGGAACCGGTTAGAAATTCTGTCACATCCTCTCTAGAAATGTATGCGATCGCATCCTCATCGTAGTGGAACAATGCCTTAGGCAAGTTGACTTGAATATGTGTACCCGTAGGCAACTCACTAACACGGTTGTGAGGAAAAGTACATGCTTTCGAAAGCGACTTAAGGACATCGGCTTCTACCAGTGGAGTACAAGAAGCTCTCGAACTCTTCTTCGACACTTGTACTTGTTCCATGTTCGGAGGACCTTCTTCCTTGGATTTTGGCTCCTCCACCTTCTTCCTTTTAGCGGATTGATTTTCCTTTGTACTCTAGTTACATAAAAGAACATGGTCACTGCACAAAGCACATGGTAATCTAGTTAAATACAAGTAGTGTATACTTACCCCTCCTACCAACCTCAGCCGATCACGTGGCCATTACACAAAGCTACCGGTCGCATCACGCAGCTTAACAAAATCATATTCCATTCTAGGCACCGGTAGTGGTAAGTCCTCAAACCCAGCAACTATAGAATCAATCCCGACCGAGATATAATGGGTGCTAGTATTAGACTTAAAATGAACCTTGTCAAAAGGTTGTGCACTACCATACCCCACCAACTGCAACTGTCCATCCTTTTTTTCCCCGGGGTGAAGAAGCTCACAAGGCGTCTCTTCCTACATATTTGATTAGGACTTAGGACATAAGTTATGAAATAACAAACGAAAGCCTAACAGAAGCAAAGTTGATTAGACACCGAAGTTTACCTTAACATCTGGGAAAGGTTCAGGCATCGGATTTGCTCTCTTCATTGACTCTGCATCCATAGGACTAGGAACCTGCAAAAGTAAAATAATTAAGCATGCAAAAGACCTCGTTTGAGCAACTTCATATGTCGTAATTTGTCCTCATACTGAAATTACCTCTCTCTCTCCTACTGGATCGTCCTCGGGGCCTCCTGGGTGACTACATGAGTCCACTGGGGTATTCGAGTGTAATGGCAAAATCGGCAAGTTTATGTGCTTCAAAATGGCATTGAATTGACTTTGCATCTGTTCTTGCAGCTCTACGCGTATCTCCGCCTTGATTGATTCTTTTTCCTTCTCATCAATACGATGTGGCGAATTAACACTTAATCTGCTTTTTCCGGATCTGGTGTATTCTGAACCCATCACCTTCTCCCACCCTAGTTGTTTCCCGCCAGAACCAATTACTCGCCCAGGGTGGTATGGTTTTCCCAAATCTACGGTGAAAGGATCTTTTTCAATGCTTGGAGTGAGCTTGCCTTCAATCACTTCCGATGTATGCTCGAGCTGTAACAACACAAAAAGTTATCGATTCTAAGTAAGATGTACTTTACAAGAATATAAAATTAATGAGTAGTAAAGTTTGCTTACAAGTGCATCTGCTACTACTTTTGTATCCGGCTGCATGACATACTTGCCGGTTTTCTTGTCGATCCCATGCATAGCACACCACCAGTCAATTGCACGATTTACCAAAGTTGTGACCGTGGAAGAAAGTGGTTTCTCAGATGATGAAATTATGGATTTGGGGTATAGACCCGCTTTGATCCACTTTGGTCTACACTCCGCAAATGTCTTACAACCCATATGATGGCTATACAATTTCTTGCCGGCATTGATTCTAGCTTGTTCGCTTTTTTCCTACACATTCAGATACATATGTTAGCATCAGTCTTTGTAGTAAACAAAAATTCAATCGCCTACTCTAGTGATAAATAAAAACATACAAGCGCGGTTCTAGTGGAAGATTTTTCCACAAACTTCTCCCAATCCTTCACCGTTATTTGTGGATATAAATCCCACGGTTTCTTATCAGGCTTCTCCTCTTCCTCAGCAGCAATCACATTCTTCTTTGGTCTTTTCCTTCTTTTCTTATGGATCCATCTCGTTCTCAAGTAACTTTTGAAATTTTTGAATCTCTCTTGTACAAAAGCTTCAAAGCACTTTCTCTTGGCTGGCTCATCAGGAATATGGAACAGACTCTGTAGTAGGCATAAAAATCCACGTAAGGCAAGGCAAAAAAAACAAAAAAAAAAGTTACATTTAATTGAAAAAAAAAAGGCGAATCGAGGCAGCTGCAGCAGCCCAGGCATCTGCACCAGCCCAGGCTGCTGCCCAAGCAGCTGCAGCACCCAAGCTGCTGCCCAGGTAGCTGCACCAGCCCAAGCAGCAGCCCAGGTAGCTGCACCAGCCCAAGCAGCAGCCCAGGCAGCTGCAGCACCCAGGCAGCAGCTCAGGCAGCTACACCAGCCCAGGCGGCTACAGCACCCAGGCTGCTAGGCTGCTGCCCAGGCAGCTGCAGTAGCCTAGGCTGCTTCCCAGGTAGCTGCAACACCCAGGCAGCAGCCCAGGCAGCTGCACCATCCCTGGCAGCAGCCTAGGCAGCTGAACCAGCCCAGGCTGCTGCCGGGCAGCTGCATGCAGTAGGCCTTGGGTTATGCTCGTGTGTGTTATGTGCGGGTTATGCGCTATGATTCTAAGCCCGTGAGCGGGTTGTGCGCTATGTTCGTAACTCATTATACTTACCATTGTATCGTCCCAAAATGTTTGAAGCAACCCGTGAGGTATATCGGCCCACTCAAGTGTGATGGGTATTTTACGAGTTAGTTTGCCAACGTGACTAGAAAATTTGTCGCGCCATTGGCCAGTAGGTTGACCTAACTCATCAAACACAAGCACCATGGGAACCCCGGGTTTCTTGAAAGCTTTTGTTGCACCCCTACTCTTTCTCTTCACCGATGCCTTTACCCCTCCTCCACCACCGGTGGTTTTCACTTGACTTTGCATTTGAGTTTGACCTTGTGAATCACCTACAAACTCGGAAGCCACATTATCCTGAATAGGCGGGGCACTTTCAGTTATACGCTCATATTCATCAAGCTTACGTTGCAACCCGTCATAAGCTTGGTCTTCCGGTTCCCCCAAATCCGTCTCCTTATTAATATCATACAACTCGTCATCATCTTCATCATCCATATCCTCATCACAATAAGGATTCTGATCAAGATCCATGATATATACACACCTACAGTAACAAGCAAAGCATGTTGGTAGTTATCAGTTATGGAAATCAAATCTGAGGCACCAAAAAAGCCAAACACTTACCCAACTTCTTTGTTATCATAACAAATTCACATATAATCCTCTTAACAATTCATATATTTAGTGTATATTACATGCTTATACGTTGAAAATGCAAAAAAGTAGAATACTTCCTGAAATAAACAAGGTTGTATGAGCGAAAGATATTTAGTAAATAAAACATGCATTAATAAAAGGACCTCATTCGAGTATTCCCTCATTGTGGTCAGATCGAATATAAGTAGCATCATCGTCTACATCAGTTGCTACATCAAGTGTAGGAGCAGTGAAAGGGGGAAAATCATCAAATGCATCATATTCTTCCTCGTCTTCAACCTCTCCAACCCCTAAAATTCTCCTTTTGCCAGCAAGGACAATGGACCATTTTGGATCGGATGAGTCAGTTACGTAGAACACTTGCTTAGCTTGAGATGCAAAGATGAATGGTTCCAGACTATCTCGCAAGTGGCCAAGGTTTACAAGAGTGAAGTCGTCATTTCTGACGTTGCGCCTATTATTATCAACCCATTTACACTTGAATAGACCTACCTTGAACTCACGGTAATCTAGTTCCCATATTTCCTGAATTCGTCCGTAGTATGATGATAGTGCATCAACTGGTGATGTATCCTTCGCACTTGCAAACTCTCTTGATGAATCCACAAGAGAAACACCACTATTTTGAGTCGATGAGGATTTCTGATCCCGACTCTCGGTCCAGAATGTGTACCCATTTATGTCATATCCCTCAAATGAATGAACATCTTCCTTTGGACCATAAGCTAACCACTTTATTGTATCAAACACAGTCTCATCCAATTGATGCATCACACGATCATGGAACCACTTCACAAACATCTTATTATGCAACTGCATTAGTGCTCTTTCCCCTTTTGATGGAAATTCAACATGCAAACTATCCATGTGTTCTTCTAAATATGGGTGAACCTCTGCAACATGATGCAGCACAGATACGTGAGCTTGCAAGATTTGATCTCGAGCAGCCCAGATCCTTTTCGACCCGAGTGTGCCATGACCATCAAGTCTCCCTTCATGTTAGGAAGTGGGAAGCCCAATAGGTTCTGCAACGGCAACATACTCTGCCACGAAATTCCCAATCTCCTCGGACACAATTCCTTGTATCATACTGCCTTCCGGTTGGGCTGGATTTCTGACTTTATCTTGCAGTGTACCCATGTGTCTTTTAAAAGGGTAGCACCACCTCATAAAAACTGGACCGCACAACCTAATCTCACGAACCAAATGCAGAATCAAATGCACCATTATGTCAAAAAGTGACGGTGGGAAATACATCTCAAATTTGCACAAAGTTACAACAACATTCGCCTGGAGAGCATCAAGCGTAAAGGGATCAAGAACTTTGCTGCAAATAGTATTGAAAAACCCACAGAGGCTTGTAATAACTTCTCTCACGTGCTTTGGTAAAATACCACAAATTGCAATCGGTAGGAATACTTACATCATCATGTGACAATCATGGGATTTCATACTTGTCAACTTCAACTCTCTATTTAAGGAAACAAACCTTTTCATGTTTGACGAGAACCCAGATGGAAGCTTAATGTCATACAAACAAGCACAAAACCTTCGTTTTTCTTCCTTTGATAATGTGTAGCAAGCTGGAGGTAAATACACCTTTTGGTTCTTGCGTTTTCCGTCACCTTTCTTCTTTGAGATACCCGTGGCCTTTTCCTTGCGCTTCCCCTTACGGTTTTTTCCACCATCTTTGGTTCCCTTTTCCTTTACCTTTGTCTTCCCTACCTTTGTTTGAACCCACAATTCCGGACGAACACCCAATGCTTGCAAATCTAATCGCGCACTCTTTCCATCCTTCGTTTTTCCAGGAATATTCATAATTGTCCCAATAATTGCATCACAAACATTCTTCTCTATATGCATCACATCGAGACAATGTCTAACATCATGTTCTCTCCAGTACTCAAGCTTCCAAAAGATTGATTCCTTTTTAAAGAGAGCATGTGGGTCAATTGGTTTCGTAGTTTTACCAAAAATACATGGTATACCTTTCACTCTAGCATAAACCTCCTTTCCACTCAATGGCCTAGGCGCAACCCCCTCCTCAAATTTCCCATTGAAGGCCTTTTTCTGCTTACGATACGGATGATCGCACCTAAGAAATCTTCGGGTCCTCACGTACACATCTTTTCCATAGTGATCAAGGTACACGTTCGGTGTGTCATCGATACAAATGAGACATGCTTTATGCCCTTTGTTCTTGTACCCGGACAGGTTTCCATATGCGGGAAAATCATTGATGGTCCACATAAGGGCAGCACGCAATAGAAACATCTCGTTCTTATGGGCATCAAAAACGGTAACTCCTTCGTCCCACATCTTTCTCAAATCATCAATAAGGGGCTCAAGGTAAACATCAATGTCGTTTCCAGGTTGCCTTGGCCCCGTTATCAAAAGTTAAAGCATTATGTATTTTCGTTTCATGCACAACCACAGAGGCAAGTTGTAAATCACTAAAAGTACCGGCCATGTGCTATGTTTGGTACTAAGAGTGCCAAATGGATTCATACCATCCATGCACAACCCAAGCCTTAAATTTCTAACTTCATCACCAAATGCCCTAAACTTCACATCGATGTTCTTCCATTGTGGAGAGTCAGTAGGAATGCTTCAAAAAACCATTTTTCTTTCTTCCCTCAGCATGCCATCTCAAGTTCTTAGCATATTTTGGTATTGAAAATAGACGCTTTAACCTTGTAATAATAGGAAGATACCACAACACCTTGGCAGGAGGTCCTTTCATACCAGCATTGCAGCTTGATCGCTTGTAACGCGACTTACCGTAACGTGGACACTCCTCCAACTCTTCATATTCATTTCGATACAGAACATAATCATTAGGACATGCATGTATTCTTATACTCTAAACCGAATGGACACATAAGTTTCTTTGCATAATAGTAGGAATTAGGAAGTTCATTCCCATCTGGCAACATATCACATAACGCAGTCAACAAAGAAGTGAAACTAGTGTCGCTCCAATTATACATAGACTTAATGTTAAAAAGTGTAAGCACGGCTGAGAGTTTTGTGTATTTTTTAGACCAAAGATACAAAGGCTTTTTGGCAGCCTCTGATAATGACTCAAATACATCAGATCGGTCACCAAATTCACCCTCAACATCACGCATCATCTCATCCAAGTGATCACCACCACCATCCTCGGTCTCATCCCCATCTCCACCATCATCACTCCCATTTTCTTCTTCAACATGAATCTCGGCACTTTCAACATGCGTCTCATTGCCAACAACATTTTCTCTATACGATCCCTTTTCACCATGCCAAACCCAAACATGATATTGAGGCCTAAACCCATGACATTGTACATGAGTCATGATGGTATCAACACTATCGACCCTTGTGACATTATTACAATTGACACAAGGACAATAAAGGTAATTGACACCCGTTCTTAGCTGATACTGTGAAGCACTCTTGCAAAACTCTTGAACCCCATTAAAAAATTCCAATGTATCACGTCTACCATACATCCAACCGCGATCCATTGACGTTTTAAATTGCCTTTAAACATACCAACACATTTCAAACAATGTATAAATGTAACATATATTATGTCAATCAAAGTACATAGCATATATATCATCCATATCGCGTAAAAATGAATGCTCCCAAAAGGTCCTTATCACTCCAACCTAACCCATCCTTGAACGTCTAATCTCACTAGTGAATGTACGTCAACTTTTCAATTTTAAGGAAAATCCGGCAGCATTTCCCCCTAGTTCTCCAAGTACACAATGTAGGTAATAACTTACCTACATATGCACCTAGAGAACATGGTGAGAAAATGATAAGCCGAGATATTCCTTAAAATCGAAAAAGAGGCATACATTCACTACTTAAGTGAGATTAAACATCCAAGAACAGTCCCAATCGGGGACTATTCAAGACTTTTTCCTATTAAGAAAGACTCGAACGGGTATCTAGGCAAATGATGATGCAGACATTCAATAATTTGCATTTATTTGACATTCAACAATACACAAATTCATTCATTTATATAGTGCTAATAATTAAATTAACCTACCTGCAATCAAACTAAGGTTACTTATCAATCCATTCATACATTATAATTTACTAACCACATTTAACAAACTAAAATGTTAACTAATAAGTATTCTATTCAAAAATTTCACTTTAAAGCTACTCAAATTCAAACAATATATATATATATATATATATATATATATATATATATATATATATATATATATATATATATATATATATATATATATATATATATATATATATATACATATATATATATATATATATATATAACATTTAAACAATTAAAGTAACAATTAACATTATCGAATATACAAACAAATAATAAAACAATTAAAATAAAATTGTGTTAACTACATTTGAAACCCTAACTTTAAATTTTGGAATAAACAAACAATTAATACAAATTAATACATATGAAACTAAAATTTAGCAAGAACTCACCCTAATTTGAGAGTGAGAAATAGAAAGATTGAAGTGGTGGCTCCAATAAGTTAGGGAGGGAGAGAGAGAGGTGTGGTGGTGAATGAGCAGCAGCAGCCACCTATGAACACCACCAGCAGCAGCCACGAACTCCACCAGCAACAGCCACGAATACCAACAGCCGCAACCTACAGCAACCACCCACGAACAGCCGCAGCAACCACCCACGAACACCCACGCGAACACCCACGAATAGCAGCAGCTTCAATTCAGACCAAAATAAAAAAAAAATGAAAAGGAGAGTGAATGGTGGTGGCCATCGTCTGATAGAGAGGAGAGTGAATGGGAGGAGCTGGAGAGGAGAGCTTGAGAGTGAATGAGAAGTGAGGGCGGGAGTGTAAGAATTCCCTAAAATTTCGACCAAGTTAAGGAAGAAAGGGAAATCCCGCTTTTTTTTTTAAATTAGCAAGCGGTTTGGGGTTGAACCGCTTGCCATTTGTTATAATGGCAAGCGGTTCGCGCCAAAACCGCTTGCCAATTGGTATTAGAGGTTTTTTTAAAAAAAATTAGCTAAATGGCAAGCGGATTTTTAAAACCGCTTGCCATTTGGGACTTCCCATCACTTATTTTCTACTAGTGATAGAAACTAAACTAAAATAGCTAATAAGAACAAAAATCATGAAAAACTCATAGAAGTGAACGAAAAAACCAAAATGAGTTATAAAAACGGAAAACAAAAGAAAACTAGAAAGATTATATGAAAATAAAGCAAGAAAATATAGAAAAAGGAATTAAAAGCTACTCTATTGAGCGCCATAAATGACACTCATCACTGACCGTTCCCCGGTCAGTGATTGCTATTGCTTCTCTTTTTGCTGGCGGCTGCTAGAGTATGATCGGCTTCCTTGACATCGTCAAGGTCTATTGGCTCCTCCCCTAGGCCGGTTGTCACCGCTGTGGGCTTGACGTCCGAGAGATAACATTCCCGGGCTATCTTTTGGTCCCCGTTCAGGGAGCCAACAGAGCCATCATCCCTTTCATACTTAACCATCATGAGGGAGGGGATGATGACTGCCTTGGATTCGTTAAGAGTCGGATGCCCAAAGATCAGATTGTAGGCGGTCAGCTCTTCAATGACCAAGAACCAGACTACCATGTGGCGTCCTTTTCCTTTTTCTCCCAGTCGGATGAGCAGATCGATTTGGTGGAATGGGTGTACCACCCCACCCCCGAAACCGACTAAGGGGTGGGAGACTTGGTGCAGGCTGTCAGGCTTGTATTTCAGCCTTGACAAGCACTTGTAGCTGATGATGTTAGAGGAGCTACCAGTATCAATTAGAACCGGCCAACCAACTGATGGGCGACCTTGCATTCAATGAAAACTGGGTCATCATGCGGCTGGCAGACTGAGTCGCGGTCCTTTTCAGTGATGACGACCTTAGGGAATTTACTGGTAGATGCTTGACCATCATCGGCATAGTTGACGTCCATCTTCCTCAGATGGTCCTTGGTGCCCCGATGGTAGAGCCCCCTCCAATAAAGCTGCCTGCTATGGTGTAGTTCGGATCTTTGTCAGTTTCCGAACTACTAGTAGACTGGGCAGTCTTTTTGGACGACTGCCCTGGGTTTGTCTTCAAGGTAACCTTGGATTTAAGGATGTAGGACTTCAACACCTCTTGATCGGCCATACGGTCCAACAGCCGCTTGAGGCTATAGCAGCCATTGGTGTCATGGCCGATATCCTCATGGAAATGGTAGTACTTGTTTTTGTTTCGATTTTTGGTGGAACCTTTTATTGCAGCCGACTTTTCAATGGTCAGATGGTCTTTTATCTCCATGAGAATAGAGTAGCATTCTTTATTAACACGTACCTTGGAACGTACGATTTATATTCTTTCTTTTCCTTCTAGGACGGCTAATTAGAGTCATCAACCGCCCAAATCTCTTTTCTCTTTTTGCTCTCTTCAGCTTTGGGAGCCGGCTGAGCAGGTCGACTCTCCTTTTGTTTGTCAGACTTTTTCGAGTGCGACTGATACTGGGCGAGCAAAGGTCGGTCGCCTGTATATAGGCTTCCGCCTCCATCAATGCCTCTTGGAGAGTGAAGACTCTCTTTCGGACGAGGTCGAACTTAAAAGTTGACCCGTCCTTCAGACCCTTGAAGAAGTCTGTATAGGAAACTTTGTCAGACAATCCTTGAATCTGGATTCTCACCAGATTGAACTGCCTGACGTAGGAGCGAAGTCCTTCTCTCTCTCCCTGCCGGATGGTGCTCAGATCGATACTTGCTTTCTTGGCACGGATGTTCATTAAGAAGTTAGAAGCAAACAAGAAGGCCAGCCTCTTAAAGCTATCTATACATCCGACCGGCAGGTTGCCGAACCATTATTGGGAAATGTCCTTCAATGTAGCCGAGAAACACCTGCAGGTGCAGGCTTCATCCAACCCCTGTAAGTACATGAGGTTGGTGTACTGAGGTGGTCCTCAGGGTTGGTGGTATCATCGTAGGCACCAACCAAAACATTCTTAACCTTGGTCGACTGTGCCGCCTCGGTTATCTCCCTGGTGAACGCAGAGATTGTTCACCAAATTTGAGTAGACGGAGCTGCCAATCCAGGGGCTGGACGTTGTATGCCGCCTAACCTTCGAAGACGGTTGGCTGCATGTAAGGTGGGGCATATTGCCCGTATGGCATCTAAGCCACATATGGGGCTGATCCAATCATATAAAGGCAAGTATGGACGGTCTTGCCGCCTGAGGGACTCTCATAAACTGATTGGGAATACCTTGTCGAGGTATTCTTGAAGCTATTTGGGGAGCTCGACGTAGAGGCCGACTCCGACAGCTGCTGGTTCTTAATCTGTTCGATGATGTGTCGAGCATTAGAGAACGATTTTTTGTTGCCATTCGGATGAACGTGCCTGATGACTTTTCTTGTGCCTGTCTTGGGCAGAAGGACTTTGGACCAGTCTATTGCAGGCGTGGCCTTCATAGCCCTTGCTAGGGACAACCGTCCTTTTGTTGATGAGGTCCTTAATCTCCCCCTTGAAGCTAGTCATGAACTTCATGAGTTCATCCTAAGTGACGAGAGCAGTACCTCTGGCAGACTGGGTTTCCCCAGCCGGTGGTCCGATAGATTTACATGGACCGGCTTCACTGTTGCCCCGTTCTAGTTTATCTCTGAAACGGATGCACTTAGAGATGAGTGACCCATCATGGGCCATACGAGTTTCGACTTCAACGTCGTTGTCTGTATCATGGTCCGAATGGACCTCCCCGTCGACCGGAGGCCGGTTGGGTTCAGATGGCGGTACAGACTCTTAAACCAACTTAGAGGTACTCTCCCCACAGACGACGACAAATGTTTCAAGGATTTTTTGGTGTCCTGCGAGAGAGTTACAACACCAAGACTGGTCCAGGGCCGTTTGCACCTGCAAAAACACGGAAGCTCCGGATGGTCGGAGTTCACCCTCCAACGGTTAAGTTACTAAACGTTCAGAGTGAAAACATGCAGAAAATGAATATTTTCTCGGAATTCGAGATCAGGTGTTTTCTCTGTTTTCGAGAATAATAAATGATGTAATGACTGTAAGTTGCCCAATTATTGGGGGAATCTCCCTATTTATAGGATCCTAGAAAGGTGTGCCCCTGCCCTAGGGTTTGATGACCTAGGGATTTGGGCTGCGCCATTTCGCGGCAACCTCGGGAATTGGGCCTTGAACGCCGACAATTCCTGAAGGGTATCTGCTTTGCCACGTGTCTTCCCCTGGGTTGGTCCATTTGGAGGCCTTCATAGGGTGACACGTGTCAAGCTCAGAGCGAACCATGTGGCAAGGTAAAAATACCCAAAACAATATTCACCCAAATATAATTCAAAATTTCATTTTTAAATTCAAAAATTATTCAAAAAATTTAATAACATATTATTCAATTAAAAAGAACATACTTAATTTATATACCTTAAAGAACATTGTTTGTAATATAAAGAACATATAGTTAGAACTCAAAAAACATACTGATTAGACTCCAAAACATATTTCATTCCATTTAAAAATATGATAAAAGAACATTCATCAGAATATGAAGAACATCATATTCAACCTTTGAAAACATTACCAAAACAGTAAAATAGATTAAAAAAAAAATTGAAAAATACCTTCTCTTCAACAACGAATTCGTCAATTACACCTTTCAATTAAAAGATTCATGGGAATGATAAAATCAACTCCGTAATAACATTCAATAAATCACTTCAAAATCTAAAATTTATCATGGCTTCTCTCTCTATAAAAATATCATTTCACTCTCTTAACAAAAAAATGATATTCGGTATAGCAAAAGTAATATAAAATGTAAATAATAAATCAATTTCATAAATCAAGGAATATAAATAACAAATCAATCCCTTAAATCTAGAAGAGAATCGTTTTGATTTTTTTTTTCACTCGTGTACTTTGTATTTGCACACGATGTCCTTTCCGTGTTTACATAACTCGTGTATTCTAAGCGAGTGTACCATGAGCATGGTACACCTGGGTGTATGACGAAAATTTCAATATTTTAGTAGTATACAGTATCCACATACTCCTTATCACATTATTTTGTGATTATAATTAAAGAAAAACATATAGTCATGTGAGATCTTATTAGATTTGTATCAATGTCTACTTTATATTTTTTTATTTGGAGTAATTTATGATATAAATGGTTGAATTTATTCATAGATAAACGTGAAAAACATAAATCATCAAATTTAATCAAAGTATAAACAGTATTGTAAACCATAAAAATTCAAACATGTGATATACAAATAAAAACACTACTATAAATACTGTTGTTTTTCGACACATTTTTGCTGTATTTTCGACGCTAAAAAGCATTGAAAAATAAATTCTTGACACTTAAAAGCGTCGAGAAATATACGGAAACAATGATTTTATTAATATTTTGTGGATTACAACTCTCGTAGATTTCTTGATTCCTCTTTCCCGTACGGGGCCTTATCGGCTTAATCCATATTATGTACCTGCAATGTTTGGTCGTAGGAAGGAGATAGGGTTTTTGTGACTTGTTTCATCTGATCCTAAGTCGTAGAGTAGAGAATAAGAAAACTATCAAATAATCTACGAGATCTTAAGGATAATATCTTGTATTATTTTATATTATTTCCAAATTTACATGTAATTAACACCTAAAATTAACAAAATTCCGGTGTCTACAAGTATATAATTCAATATGTTACAAGTAAAAAAATTGGAAGAACTGTGTAAAATGTTACTTGTGTAAAATGTGTAACTATGTAAGTTGTTTCTTATTTTAAAATGAATTTAGGAATGTAATAAATAATGCAAGTGGTTTTTTTTTTTTTTTTTTTTTTTTTTGAGGGGATACAACATACAAGTACTTAATTTTAGTTAAGTGTTTGCCCTACTAAAATTAAATACCCAATTGCTTTTTCTCTTCAACTAAATTCAGGTATATCTGCCAGTCAACTCATAATGCACTTCTCAAATTTCATCTTTATCCTTCACAACACAAAAATGTATTACTACTCAACGTAACTCAAACCCTAACCAACTCCTACTACTTTCTTCTTTTCTCTTCTCCATCTTAAACTCAAAACTTTTACGCGAACATTAATTATTGTTCGTAAGTCGTTTATCCCTTCAATCTCTCGATTTTTTCTTCGTCCATCAACTCCACTTAATATATACACCTTTGTCCATAAAAGAAGGTAAGGTATCATACAAATTAGAAGATCGAAACACGATTTTTGAAACAACGAACGGAAAAGGAAGGAGATCAGATAAAATGAGTGTTCCTGAGTCAAGTAATAATAAACAACTTCAACATATGTTACAATCATCTGTGCAAGCAGTTCAATGGACTTACAGCCTCTTCTGGCAATATTGTCCTCAACAAGGGTAAATTTTCACTTAATCATTTTCTAAGAAAAAAAATTATATTATATCATAGTGTAGTTGTATTTAATTGTTTAGAAAGTATAATCAACTACAAAACTTAGTTATTGTTATTTATTTACCAATTTTATACAAAAGTTGTTAAGATGAAAAAACCTACCTAGATTTTTTTTATTTAAATATAATTAGGTTGTTTTAAATAATTTTCTGGTTCCACCATGTACATATAATTAGGTCGCTTTAAATAATTTCTGGTTCTGCCCCTGTATATATAATTAGGTCGCTTTGAATAATTGTCTAGTTCCGTCTCTGTACATATGGATAGGATATTAATGTGGCTAGATGGGTATTACAATGGAGCTATAAAGACGAGAAAGATGGTGCAACCAATGGATGATTCAAGAACTGCGGAGGAAGCATGTGTACAAAGAAGCCAACAGCTTAAAGAGCTCTACGAGTCATTATCAGCCGGAGAGTCAAACCAACCGGCAAGAAGGCCGTGTGCTGCGTTGTCGCCGGAGGACTTGACGGAGTCCGAGTGGTTTTATCTCATGTGCATCTCTTTTTCTTTCCCTCCTGGTGTAGGGTAAGTTTACTCAACCATCTCTTTATTTTAATTGCTTACCATTTTCATTTGCTTTTATTTGTATGTTTTTTATTTTCAAAAATGTTTCATTTAATTTGATTATTTACGTTCTCTTAGGCCGTTAATATTCTTATTTTCATAAGCATAAGATTATAAACAATAATTAAGATTAAGTATAAAAAAGGTACTGTAACATATAACACAATACTACATCCATTTCTGAAAATCTAATTCTACTCACTTAATTTTCATATGGCCTTAATGAAATAGATTTGTGAAGCCTAGCTTGTTAGATTCATTTAAATAAAAAATTTCAAACTTTTAACTTTTTAATAACTTTCACTCATACACAATTGAACATATTCATAGTTAAAATTGTGGATTACCATTCAAAAACAAATGGTTCATTTAAATAAATACAACAAGATCTCTCGTGATTATCTTAAATGTATGTGTTAATAATGAGAATGTATTACACGTGTAAGTTAAGTATTGAATTTAACTCAAGAAAATACAACATGATTTATCTTTTGTGGTGGAAAGAGTATAAATGTATAATAATTAAGAGAAATGAATTAGTATGTGCTCCACTACATACATCCTCTACATAAAAGTAAAGTACTCTAGATTGATTCCAGTTATATTATTAATTATATGCTTTAGACTTAATACATTAACAATATTATTTCGTTGAATTAGTTAATTATATCCTTTTTTAGAAGTTGGGTGTAAATAACAAAGTGAAATAATGGATGTTCCAGCTGCAAAGGCTTTAAATGCCTTCTTCCATCTCAATCTAAGAAAGGAAAAAAGAAATAAAGATTCTCTAGCATTACTGTTTTACCACTTTGTCAAGTGGTAAATAAAGTTACATGTCAATTACTATTTACTATTTTAATATGTTGAAAATGATTTCCACAATTAAATTTTGACTATATACTCCTAATAATATGTGGACTGATAGATGATTATAAGATGATGAAAATACTGCATCCTATTTAAGGCCTTAGAGGCACTTTTGTGAAATCATATTGAGCCTTTATTTGCATGAAGTATTGATATTTTGTGGGAGTTGTTAGTACTTGTGATGAAATTAAAATAATATAAACCCTAAAAATATTAATTAGGTAATTGTGGTAGTGTAATGAATACTTTGCTAGGCAATACAATGTATATTCAAATATGGGTCGATAAGTAACTAATATAAGAGGTTTAATTTCAAACATGTCATTTGTCTTAACTGCAACGACAATTAAATTTTATGTGGTTTTTGGCTGAATTAGTTTTAGTTTCAATCAATAACAAAGTAATTAATTGACCCCTAAAATTTGTTTTATTAGGAGTAATAATGACTCATAAGGATTCAATCCCTCAACCTACGAGACCAGTGCAGAAAATTAAGTCCCAATAACCTACTCCCAATTTTCCCACACGCCGATCAAATAAAACAACCATATGATACAAAACTTGTCCGAATAGATAAATGATTGCTTTTGTTTTTACATTAGGTCATGTATCTCATTAGGATATCTAGTGAAAATTCAAGGTTGCTCTTACAAGACACTAGAACAACAACTAAAAGGTGCACAAATTTCAATCTTCTTCCTATAATTGTAAAAGACTACTATACCCACATGCCACAATTACCCCCTCTTTCTTTGTGTCTCTCTCAAGGAAATAGTTGTAATGCATGAAATTCAAGGTAGAAAGATTAACTAAACACATAGAAGAAATTAAAGGGAGTAATAACTATGGCTATATGTAGAAAGACTGTTTAAAAGCTACTATTTATGGAAAATAAGGTGAATTAATAGTAGAGTAAATTCAAGTAATTGCAACAATATAGCTGCAACAATTTGGGGTTATATTTGGTGACCACTACAATATTGTAGGAAACCAAAACTATTAACACTTATTCAATTACTTTCCTTGTTAAGCAGCTGATATGGATGGATCAGCACGCTTGAATTCAGCTGCTTTTTAAGCTAACCACTAAATTACGTTTTACTATTAATTACTACTTTGTCTTCTTTTTGTTTCTTTGAATATTTAGACCATAAAAAAGGAAAGTTTGAAGCAAATTTTACTCCTTTGTTCCTTTAATTCGGTAATGCAAACTAGATTGATACTTGTTTTTTTTTTTTTTTTTTTTCTGAATAAGTGTCTCATTTTGATCTATTTTACTTGATACAAAAGTATAAACTTTAAATTCTACTACTATTGGGAATATATTTTAACAATAAGAATCAATTAGAAATTGATTATCATGAAGATGAAAGGATATGGAAATTAAGTAGTAGGTTAATTTTTATAAAACTACAACTGTAATAAATAAATACGGAGTAATAAAAACAAATTTGAAAATTTCTTTACCAATGATATGTACTACCTTCGATTTTTTTAGTTACAACTTTGAAATATTTTATATCTCACAAATAATACTCCAAAGTTGCAACTAATAAAAACCGAAGGTAGTATATTGATTGGAATAAGTATGTTAAGGTGTATGTCATGAATATTTATGTTAATGTTAATTAGGTTACCAGGAAAGGCGTATGCCAAAGGTCAACATATGTGGCTAACAGGAGCAAATGAGGTAGATAGCAAAGTATTTTCTAGAGCAATTCTTGCCAAGGTAATAATCTCTACTCTTAAACATTGTTTTGTACATCTAACACAAAAATGAAAATTGAAGATATTGTATTTTAAAATGCTAATTACCTATTTTCTTCATTCTAATAATATACTAGTAATAATTTTGATATGAAGATAGTTATTAAAAAAATGTGTACTAAAAGATCAAAGTTACATACTTCGAAATTAAATTATCATTATGCGCATAATTTTTTAACTCTTCTCGATCGACAAACGCAAGTAGGCTTTTGGTCATATTATTTCATTCACATAGACAATAGTTGAGATTACTGAGAGCAATAGAAGTCTTTGTTGATATCAAGATAATAGCATCTAAATACAACTTAATAACAATAAGTATTATTTGATTAATTGATAACTCGGGTTATTACTGGTTAAAAAATCAGTATTAGTACGCTCCTAGTGGCGGAAACACAAATGTTCTAACCTCCATTTTATTCCTCTTTTTTTCATGGTGTGCTTGGAGCTCTTCCAGAGTGCTCGAATACAGGTACACTGTTCCATTTCCAACTTAATCAATTCAAAAAAAATGCTATAAATATTACTTGTCTGCTTTAATCTATAACACTACGTATTTCCTTCATTCCATATTAGTATCGCAATAATTAAATCTTGGCATTATTTACGTACTATCATTTAACTATTGATTGTGAATTTTACTTGAATATATAATGTGAATATCTGTAAGTATAAATATTTGGTCTTTGACATTAAACATAATCAACTTATAATATTTTTACTTACTACTCCGTAATACAAGTATATAATTGAATACATTAATAATAAAGTTATGCATTGAAATGAATATAGCTTCAACTACTTTAATTAAAAAAACAAAAAATGGAAAAGTATGTATTAATCCCGACTTTAATAATATCAACAAAATCTTATTTGAAACAAAAATGAGTAATTAACAAAAGTTTATTCTTTGACAACATGAATTGCAGACTGTAGTGTGCATACCTGTAATGGATGGTGTGGTGGAGTTAGGATACACGGAAAGAGTAAGTCAACATTTCACCCTTATAACTTGTTACATATAGCCTATGAATGCCAGATTCCATGGTTAATATTCTCATTCATGTTACACACAAGCTTACTACTTTCTGATTTCTATAATGATGCAAGGCAAATTTAGTTGTCACATACATTAATTCAAATTACTGATATGCAAATTACTTTCTTAGCTTGCCGAGAGAGTAAGTCATTATAACCCTCCTAAATTGTACTTTGTACCTCTGTCTATTTGTTTGGGATTCCCCTACTTGACTTCAACGATGTATTTTGCTTTCATACAAACACTGATTTTTTTTGGGAAGCAGGTTCAAGAAGACCCATCTTTTATTCAACAAGTCAAATATTTTTTCGACGACCACTACCACCACCACCAACTCCATAATGAACTACCATTACAACCAAAGCCTGCACTCTCGGAGCACTCTACCTCCAATCCAACTGCATCCTCCAACCATTCCCACTTCCAGTCTCCTCTTGCCCTTGCCACATACACCACTGTCGACCCACTATCTATTCCTAGTGATGGAGCCAACAACAATGATGATAACGATGAGACTGAGGGCGAAGCTGACTCAGATCCTGAGGCCCAGGCAATCCTTGGCTTGCCAGTAAAGTTGGAACTACGATACCAAAAAGGTAGTCCATTCTCCTGTTGAGCCATATTTACATGGCCTTTTTTCTCCTGATAGAGTGATGGAGCGTACAAAGCAGTCATAATATTGGGACTTTGAGAGTATAATAATATTTATGTATGACCTTAATTCCTTACGTAAGAACAATTAATATTACGCAATATTTGTTTCCAGGTATTACTGTTATTCCTGACTCATCTGATGAGCCAAGCGAGTTAATGCAGATAGAAATTCCCGAGGACATACAACTCAGCTCCCCTGATGTCGTATCCAATAACCTTGACTCGAACTTTCCCTTAGTGGCTGTTGGTCCAACACCTCCAACACCAAGTCACGAGCATCACCCCGTGGACTCATTCATAACAACAAAGTCAACTCGAAGATGGCCTGTTATGCAACAGCAACAACTAGAGGATCCAATAATTATTAGCAACAACTTCCAGACACCATCTCTAGGTAAAATTAGTTTCTTACCTTAGGCTTGTCTTTACAATTCTAAACTGTTGCACCACCACTTCAAAGCCAAAAAAAAGATTTTCATTTAAAAACTTCACGAGGCAACTCTCACAATTGTAAATTATTGCACTATTGTTCCCACATGTTAGTTTAACCTAGCTAGTATAACATCCTGAACAACTTGCTAGACCTTCAATTGTGACTGCCCGCCATAAAGGGTAAAACCTCCATAGTCCATACAATATCACAGCCTATTCACAGGTCTATCATGAAAAAAAGAAGGAACAAAAACATAAACATCAACCAAAGATGAGCGCTCAACCTAAAAAAGAAAAAGAAAAAAAAAAAACGTTAAAACTAAAATTGATAAACCTCAAACTAAAAGTGTATAAGACATTAATCAAAAGTCAGAACAAACTACTACAAGCCACAAGTCTTAAATCTTGACTAAAGTATTATGAATATGATCTTTAGATTTTCATAGTATATTGTACAAGCTTATTTTTGTTCTGTTCCTATCGGCTTCTGTTCCTATCGGCATTCAAAGACTATTGCTGTATGTGTAACAGTTCAGAGTTGCAGCTGGTATAACGTTAACATATGTGTCCTGGCAACATATGTTTTTAGCGTTTATCCTGGTGCTTGATAGCTTAATGTTATGGCTACCGTGATGGAAGAATTCATCTTCCCAACCCTTCTACTTTGCAGCTACTATACTAACATTAGACTAAATTCTTGACCAACGCTTAATCATAATAGTGCATGCAGCCAAGTCTTATTTCTAGATTGTTCTAATTTTCCAGGTATCGCTCCAATGGAAAACCTCTCCCAAGAAGACGCATACTACTCCCAAACTGTCTCTATCATCCTTCAACTCCAATCTACCCGATGGGCAGAACCCCCTTCTACCACCTCCGTTGCAACCTCCTCTTACCTCTCCTACTCTTCAAACTCTGCCTTCTCAAGCTGGACACCAGGGTCCAACCACCACCACTCACCAGTGGAAGGCACCTCACAATGCCTTCTAAAAAATATTCTATTCACTGTCCCTCTCCTTCATTCCAAGTACCGCGAAGAGAATGTTAGCTTCCCCAAGTCAAGCCTGCACTACATGGCCCTTGGTCGCGGGAAGAGCACTAGTGGACCACCTCATGATGAGCTCTCGGCCAGTCATGTATTAGCTGAGCGTAGGAGAAGGGAGAAGTTGAATGAGAGGTTTGTCATTTTGAGGTCATTGGTGCCATTTGTGACAAAAATGGATAAGGCTTCTATTTTAGGGGACACCATTGAGTATGTGAAGCAGCTACGCAAAAAGGTACAGGAACTTGAGGGACGTACAAAGTCTGGAGAGGAGAGAGATAAGAGGAAATTGCAGGTGATAGAAGAAAGCAGCAGTGGAAGTGAAATGAGGGGAAAGAAGACTGCAGCACAGTCACAACAAAGTAACATGTTAGAGGTGTCGATAATTGAGAGTGATGCATTGGTGGAGTTGCAGTGCCCATATAAAGAGGGGTTGTTGCTGGATGTCATGATCAAACTGAGGGACATGCGACTAGAAGTTACTACAGTGTTGTCCTCCCTTAACAATGGCCTTCTTGCAGCAGAGTTAAGAGCCAAGGTATTATTTCTCTTAATCCCAAGTATACCACTTCACCAGATTTTTTTAATTAAAGAAAGAATGCCACATTTTCTGTCACATGCATTACTTTCCTCATTTCTCAACCCAGCATTTCTTTTTTTGTAGAAGTTAACATTTTGTTCATTTTCATTTCTTCAAACAATACACATCCTACAAGATGCAACATTTCATCCTCATAAAATAATGTGAACTCCAATATACTCTGTTTTAATCTTTATTAAACAGGCCATTGTAATTTATACTGAGGTTCCACATAGATAGATCCCGGGTTCAAATCTTCACCCCCCTTAATTACCTAAATGCCTCAAAATCCTCCCTCCCTTAAAGTTATTCTGGTGTGAACCAGAAAATTTCAGTATGCAGCAGACTAGTCATGCCCAATATTTTAGCATCAGTGTTGCTGTGATATACTTGTGCACAAGCATTTTCTTCGTGCTCAATCAAAATATCAGATGTCCACAACCATTTTGCACTCAAGTAGAATCAAAGTTTGCAATATTCACATTAAATAAAAAAATAAAAAAAAAATATTTGTTGTATAATTTCTGAATTTTATGAGCAGGTTAAAGAGAATGCCAATGGAAAGAAACCCAGTATAATTGAAGTGAAGAGGGCTGTGAATCAAAAAATACCTCAAAGTGACCCATAAGTTTTGATGTGCATCGGAACAATGCATGTGCACTCAGCTCTCTCCATGTATCTTATCTTTATCCACAAAGTAGATTATTCAATTATTGTAACATACAAGAAGTAATGCAGAGAATAGAACTGCCTAGCCTAGTAGCCTCACATGTTGCAGCCAAAAAATACGGTAAGGGACCACATGGTCTACCCTGTCATTGCTTTTCTTCAAGTAGAAGTGTAGAACACAGAACATTGGAGATGTAACCATGATAGATTCAAATATTGGAAAAAGAAATATAACAACGACTGCTAAAGATTACAGTAAAAAGGCATACAAATGGAAATATACCCGTTTTAAAGTTATCGACCTTTAATCTTCAGGTGAAGGATTCCCTAAAGCAATGCCCTTGATTACATGCCGGCACTGAAACCTGCAAAATTACTATATTAAGGACATAGTTTTCATACACATTATACAGAAAACCCTACATATAAATAAAGGTTCTGCTTGAATTAAGCTATTAGTATGATGACAGATGCAGAGGCCAGAACAAGGAAAAGCAAGTAACCATGACATTTTTGGCCATAAAGCATTTCAGCATACAGAAGTAAGCATAAAATTATCTGCTGTCAACAAATTATAAGTGGCTATTGTTTATAAAATACTTATGCAATAATATCAAAGGCAAACCATTTACGGCCAACTTCAATCTAAAAAAAAAAAAGCTCCTATGTATATGAAGGTTCTACATTTGATCTCAACTATCAACACTATTAGAGGAGACTCCCAAAAATTGGGAATTAAGCGCACCAACTGTAAATTATTCTACCGTTCTGATACAGATAAAAGAGACTGCATGTTGTATAGCTTTCAGTGGAAACACATCTATGTAATGACTAATGAGCAAGTAGAAGCCAATACTCTCATTTGAGTTCAAAGTCAGAAATATTTGAAAAAAGTGAAACATAAAGCTATATTTCCGAACTTCTTTGAGAATTGGAAGACAATCCTACCATGTTAAATCACTGCATATATAATTTTTCTCATTGAAGTCAGTGATTGAGCCTGAGGCAAAAGAAGATGGTACTGATTCATGATGAGAGGTCTTGCATCTAAGCTGTAGCCTGAATGGTAAAATCTGCAGAAATAAAGCACGTGATATAATTTGCAGAAGTCAAGATGATAGTGCTAAGATTTAAATTAAGCGCTCAATAACACAACAGATTTTTGTATTTATATTGGACCATATTATTTGACTGATATAGCCAGGTTACAGAATTTGCTGGATGGCATTTCAATAAAGGGGCGCAACCTTCTTTGAGAATTGGAAGTCACGCTTTGGTAGAAAATGCAGAGGCATATTGAAGGAGGTTGGAGCCTTCACCAGGAGAAACAACTTAGTAGGACCTAAAAAGCATTAAAGGAGAAGTAATGTTAGAACCATGTACACACTCAAGCAGATTGTTTTAAATCGGACAATGTACCTGTATAAGAGACGGCTCCGACACCTTTAGAGATAAGTGCCCTTATGACCTGTCCAAAAGGAGTTAAGCTCACTTAGTAGTCTCAAAGTTCAATGCAATTAATATGGCATAGGCTAAACAAACCTTTTTCGAAAGCATCTCTATTGTTCGATTTCTGGCCTTATCTTCAGAAGCTACGGGATCTATTCTTCCGTGAGGGAATACAATCTGATAAACATGTTGTGGTCGACGTGGGCTTGCTCCAAAAACAAAGAGTAAATCTTCAACACTGGGAAACTCACGGATCAAGAGCCAAAGAGCAGTCTGGAGACCAGATATTTTACTCATCAATTTCTCAGTTCTTCTAATCTCTAATTTGACATCTCTTTTCCTCCCAATGGCTTTTCTTCTAGATGAAGCATCGAGCTCACTTTGTGTAAGAAGTATCTCCTAACATAAAAGATCTTCAGATGATATCATTCAAGCTGATAAATATTTCAACTGCATCCCATAAAACATACCGACTCCTGGTATTCAGTTCGTAGAGCATCAAATTGAAGAGTCATATCCTGCAACATGCTGCCAAAGAAAATCCGGATTATGGAAAGCATCATCGTAAAATGAGAAGAAGTAGTTAGCTTCATTTATCTAGAAGATATGTTGCACTTTATGACAGAGACTATGAAATTCCATTAAAATCAACCAAAATCTTCATTGCAATTCATAACATCAAGGCTATATTTGGATGGAAAGAAAGTCATCATCCTAAAGTAGGGGGGAAAATAATTTTCTGTGCTCCATTTTTCTTCACTCCATTTTCATTTTTTCTTTCGCCTCCAACTTTTTAGCAAGACTTTTGCCAAGGATAATGAAGTTTAAATTTGATGTCTATTGACCCCTATTTTACTGAACCTTGCTAAGCAAACTCTAAGTATTATTAAAGAAAGTTTAACAATTAAAGCCTATTATACTACTATGCTAGGAATTATCTCAGAATAGAGTAATCCAAGCTAAGAAAACAGAGTAAAAATGGCAGCCAAAGGATAGTTGTATTGCAACCCAAGATGACTTACAATACGAGCCTTCTTTCGAGAGGAAGGTGCTCTCCAATAACAAACTTCTCAACAATATTCAACATGATAATTATTCCTCCTAATGAGGTCTATTTATAGAAAACCCTCATAACAAACTCTAACTTATTCCCCAAGCTACTACTAATAGGCTATGACTAACATACCCTTCCCCTAATATTGATTCCTTGCATACTAATGGCAGAATAAGGTCAGACATGAAGTTTAATCACTTCTAATAGAGCATCTTATGTGTCTTCAACTTTTGCAACTCAATTTATTTATGCCATTCCTTCTAATTACTTGTAAAGTACTCGATTCTACTAAATAAAAAAAAAAATATGTCCACTCAAGTACCAGGATTATTTGTTCCCCACACCTACCTCTAAACTCCCTTAGAAAAGTGTATGTGTTTTTTTTTTTTAAACAAAAAAGTGTGTGTTTATTCATGCTAGTCTATGGTTCCTAAACACTGATCACATCATTAATACATATTCCTATAACACGATTGTGAGTTCATCATAGTGCAGACTATTTGGCTTTCACCAGTATTTATTGATTGATTCTATTTCATTGGATGATTGCAATGTTGGGCCCGAGTCACCCACCTTGACGGGTCACACGCACACTCCACTCCACTTTAGTATGATATTGTCCGCTTTGGGCTTAGCCCGCACGGATTTGTTTTTGGACACCTTTCCAAAAGGTCTCATACTATTGGAGTGTGCTTCCACTTATAAGGAGTTGTTCACTTCCTTAATCTTTCCATGTGGGACTTGGGATAAACACCCCAACTAACCTCCCCTCGGACCAAGGACCACATAACTCATGGCCTCCTCTCCAGCAAAACTATCTTGCACTGGCACTATCCCACGGGACACGCCACCTGAGCCACAATATCAGGTAGACTTTTTACGCAAGGCACCACAATTGCAAGGTCACATATTTGAGGGAGCCGTCCCACAAATAACGCCCGTATAGTCCCATCCAAGCCGTCTGATACCACTTGTTGGACACGGGTCGCACGCAAGCTCCAATCCACTTTAGCATGATATTGTCCGCTTTGGGCTTAGCCCACACGGATTTTTTTTAATTTATTTATCTATTTTTAACCAGGTTAATCATGCTCGTACCAAACATAAAAATAAAATAAAAAAAAATTAAAAAAAACCCTTATATTTCAATAACTTTGCTTGTTTTTTTTCCGTCTTCGAACTCTAAGGGCCTGTTCTCATACGATTATTTTCAGTTCAACTCTAATAAGTTCAGTTTAATTCAGCTCAATTCAATCAATAAGAACAAGCCCTAAGAGGAGAGTTTGAACACCTTGAAATTTCTAATAAAGAATCCACCTCAGATTATTTTGGAAGAGTTTTATACATTGTGAATCAAATGAAGAGGCTTGGTGAGTCCATGGACAGATTCTCATGTAGTTGAAAAAATACTACGTTATCTTACTTCTGATTTCAACCAAGTAGTGGTTGCTATCGAAGAGGCGAATAAGGACTTGGATTCCATGACGATTGATGAATGAAATGGGTCTCTTAGAGCCTATGAACAAAGAATAGTTAAAAAAAAAAGGTAAAAAGGAAGATGAACAACAAGTGTTGCAAGCAAAAATCTCTTTTAATACTAAAGGAGATACACATGATAAACAAAGATTTCAATCACGTGGTAGAGGCGGTTCACGAGGACATGGACGTGGCCAAGGAAGAGGGAGAAAAGATCAAAACACCAATAATTTTTATAGAGGTGAAACTTCTACCAGTGGTCAAGGTCTAGGAAGATGTAGAGGAACAAATAATTTCAAAGAAACTATAACAAAGCAAATATTCAATGTTACAATTGTGATAAATATGGTCATTTTGCATGGGAATGTTATTAAAAAAAGGTGCAGGAAGAAACAAATCTTATTGAAGATAAAGAAGATGTAAAAGATTCAACCATGGTATTAGCTCTCAAAATAGATGACAAAGGAGATGAAAATTGCACATGGTATCTTGACAATGGAGCGAGTAATTATATGACAGGAAACAAAAACAAATTTGTTGATCTAGATACAACTGTGACAGGGAATGTTACTTTTGGCGATGGCTCAAAAGTAAAGATTGAAGGGAAAGGTACAATGATGATTGAATTAAAGGATTCTAGTCACTAATTAAATGCGGATATCTATTATATTCCTAACTTAAGAAGTAATATCTTAAGTGTGGGTCAACTCTTGGAGGTCAATGGATGTAAAATAATAATGGAGGGACAAAAGTTGTGGCCACGTGATAGATACTCTAAGCTTATAGCCATAGTCTCTATGACAAAGAACAGAATGTTCTTGATAAACTTACAAACAATTGGACCCATGTGTTTAAAGACGTGTGTTGAAGATCCATCTTGGAAGTGGCATATGAAATTTGGTCACCTTAATTTTGAAGGACTAAAAGAACTGGGTCACAAGAAAATGGTACAAGGATTACCTCATGTTGATCATCCGAATCAACTTTGTGAAGCATGTATGCCGGGCAAACATTCAAGGAAGCCCTTTCCAAAACAAACTAATTCAAGAGCTCCAAAGCCACTTGAGTTAGTGCATTTAGATTTATGTGGACCTATCAAACCTAGGGGTGTAAATGAGCCGAGCCGAGTACTACCTTGTTCATGTTCAAATTCATTTAACTTAGGGGAATCCGAGTACGATCCCGAGCTTTCAAGCGAGCTCAAAAATCTGTTCAAGCTCGACTCATTTAGTACAATATGTGCTCACGAACGGTTCATGAACAGCTCATTTATAAAACAAGTAGATAAACGAACGAGCTTAATAATAACCGAGCTTTTATAACAAGCTTTGTACTTTTGACATTTGAAAATCTAAAAAGTAACATAATAGTTAAACTTCAATTATATAAACTTAGGAGTTATATTAACAATTGTGAATAAATCAATAATTCATGAAACATAAATAAACGAGTAGTTTGTGAATATAAATAAACGAGTTGTTCATGAACTTATTTGAACGAGCATATCTATGTTCGAGTTCAATTTCATTTATTAAATGAGTCTCAAATTCTGTTTAAGCTCAGCTTATTTATTAAATAAATGAACATGAACAAGCTTCAACCAAGCTCAAACCCGAGTAGATTATTGATCAGCTTGGTTCATTTACACCCCTAATCAAACCCCCATCACTCGATAACTGTTCATACTTTATGCTTTTCATTGATGATTAAAGCCGGAAGACATGGGCTTATTTCTTAAAAAATAAATCTGAAGCTTTTGAAACTTTCAAGAAATTCAAAGCATTAATAGAGAAAGAAAGTGGTTATGAAATAAAAGTGTCACTGATACAGGTGGTGAATTCACATCTAATGAATTCACCAAATATTATGAAGACTAAGGAATTCACCGACCGCTTATTGTTCCGAGAACACTAAAACAAAATGGGGTTGCTAAAAGGAAGAATAGCTTCATTCTCAACTTGGCAAGATCCATGTTGAAAAAGAAGAAGATGCCAAAAGAATTTTGGGCAGAAGCATGTGCAGTTTATCTGTCAAATCGTTCACCAACAAAGAATTTGAAGAATGTGACACCTCAAAAAGCTTGGAGTGGATGGAAGCTAAGTGTATCACATCTTCTAGTATTTGGTTCAGTTGCTTATGTACAAGTTCCTAAGCAACTAAAGTTCTAAACTTGATGATCAAAGTGAAAAACTACTTTTTATAGGATACGACGAAAAATCTAAGGGTTACAAATTGTTTAATCCAAGTGCCAGCAAGACAATGATTAGTAGAGATGTAGAATTTGATGAAGAAGCAATATAGGATTGGGGTATAGAAGAAGGAGAATCTTACAACTTTCTTCCTTATTTTGATGAAGAAAATTCAATACATAATGTTTCGGAGGTAGTTCACTACCATTTCCTCATATGTCATCACCTTCTTTACATTCAAGTGGAGATTCATCTGGTTCAAATAAAACATCAATGAAATATAGAGGACTTTCTGATCTTTATGAAGTTACGGAAAGGATAGAAGATAATGCTTCGTTATTTTGCTTATTCACTTATACTAAACCAATAAGTTTCAATGAAGCAAAAGATCAAAGAGAATGGATTAAAGCAATGAATGAAGAGATGCATGCCATTGCGAAAAACAACACTTGGGAATTGACAACACTTCCAAAAGGAAAGAAGTCAAAAACAGTTAAATGGGTTTTTAAAATCAAGAAGAATGCCAAAGGTGTTGTAGAAAGGTACAAAGCAAGGCTTGTTGCTAAAGGATACAGGTTAAAACAAGGAATTGATTATGAGGAGGTATTTACCCCAGTTGCTCGACTAGAGACAATAAGGTAGTTGATTCCAATAGCAGCACAATTTCAATGGAAAATTCATCAAATGGATGTAAAATCTGGTTTTCTAAACTGATTTCTAGAGGAAGAGATCTACATTGAACAACCGAATGTTACGTTGCCAAAGGACAAGAAAATAAAGTATTCAGATTGAAAAAGACTTTATATGGGTTGAAGCAAGCACCTTGAGAATGGAATAGTAGGCTCGATAAATATTTGCAAGAAAATGGATTTTCAAAGTGCATTCATGAGTACGGGTGTATAAAAACAGAACCGGACCTGAAAACCGACCTGACCCGGACCTGTTGGGACCGGACCTGTAGATTCAGGTCCGGTCCTGGTCCTTGAAATTCAAGGGTTCCGGTTCCGGTCCGGATCCGGTCTAAAACCGGGGTTTTCAGGTCCGGAAAGGTAACCCGGTAAAATCCTGTTTATATATATATATATATATATATATATATATATATATATATATATATATATATATATATATATATATATATATATATATATATATAAATCAAAAATCAAAACAAGACCGTCAGCTTCATTTCTTAGTTTCTAACCCTAACTCACTCTACTCTCTTAACCTACACTACACTCCCTCAACTCCTCAAGCTACACTCTTCTCCGGCCACCACCACTCCACGCCAGTTGCGCACCGCCCAGGCGCCCACCACTCCACCAGTCGGCAGTCGCGCACCACCCAGTCGCCCACCACTCCACCAGACACCACTACACCAGCGCGCACTGCCAGGGCATTGTAAGTTTGGTTTTTTTTTTCGTTAAATTAAATCTAATTATGTTTGGGTATTTTGTATTTGAAATGATGAATTAAGTGTGAGAATTTATATGTTTATTCATGTTTCAATTGCTTATATTAATTGTTTGATGTTTGCATGTTGAATTTCTATTTTATTTAGTTCATTTTTTTTTCGAATTCATGTTCTATTTTTTGACCCTAAAATAATTGTTTATATGTTTATTAAGTGTGAGAAATTGAGAATTGCAATCTACTGTTTTTTAAATTCAAATTCATTTTTTTTTTCGAATTCTTGTTTATATGTTTAATTTATAACTGTTTATATTTTTTTTCGAATTTTTGTTTTTTTTAGTTCATTTTTTTCCAATTCATGTATTTGAAAATTGAAATGATGAATTAAGGGTAAGAATTTATATGTTTATCCATGATTTTTTTTTTGAATTGTTAATGAATTCTATTGTTTTATATGTTTAGGATCAACAAGAACCACTGATTCTTATTCTTGCAATGTAAGTTGTTCTCACATTTTTTATAAAATGGTATGTGTTTATAATTGTTACTTAAAAATTACTTATATTGTGTATAATTATATTGAAGATGGAGAGCTCTCAATCCTAAAGGTCTGCCGCTTTTTCTCAACAAATGTCACAACCACTTTTTGAAAAGGATATGGAAGAATTGCAATCTACTTTGCCTCCGGATAAGAAGCTAAAAGCGGGGCGGGAATATAAAAGGAACAGAAAAGGTAAGAGGAAAGCTGAGTATTGGAAATATTACTTAGAGTATGTCGAGGATGGAAAACTACGAGCTGAATGTAAGTTTTGTCCTAAAACTTTTGCTGCTGATGGTAATCTTAATGGTTCAAAAAATGTTAAAAACCATGCTGAATCATGTCTTGGTAATCCTGCCAATTTAGAAAAAGAAAAGGGCAAAGAAAAGCAAACTAAATTGTATTTTGATCAAGAACATGAGAGTGCTGGTGAATTGAAATGTGGGAGTAGGAATATTAACTTGAATGATGTTAGAGAGGCATTGATTCACATGATTATTGTTGATGAGTTACCATTTAAGCATGTGGAAAAGCCTAGTTTTAGACACTTTGTGCAAGTTGCATGTCCACAATTTCACATTCCATCTCGTGTTACCATTGCTCGTGATTGTTTAAAGTTGTATTATAGTGAAAAAGACAAATTGAGAGAAATGTTTAAGACATGTCAAAGAATTTCTGTGACCACTGATACTTGGACTTCAATACAAAGAATCAATTATATGTGTCTTACGGCTCATTTCATTGATAATGATTGGAAATTGCATAAAAAGATTATAATTTTTTGTCCAATTTCTAGTCATAAAGGAGAGGTTATTGGAAAAGCAGTTGAAGCATGTTTAGAGTATTGGGGTATTGATGATAAACTTTTTACTGTCACTGTTGATAATGCTTCTTCAAATGATGTTGCTTGTGCACACTTGAGTAGAATGGTTAGAAGAACCGGATGTGTTAATGATGGAAAAAATCTTCATATTAGATGCATTGCTCATATCATTAATTTAATTGTGTGGGATGGTATTAGAGAGCATGGTGTGTGCATTGATAAAGTTAGAAATGTTGTGAAATATGTTAAGAATTCCCCTGCTAGAATACTTAGATTCAAAGATCTTGTGCAAAAAGCAAACATAGATTCCAAATCTTCTTTATCCTTTGATGTTCCCACTCGTTGGAACTCTACATACATAATGTTGGAAACGGCTTTGAATTTTCAACGTGTTTTTAGTGGGTTATCTCTTCCTCATGGAGAGGATTTGAGGGACAATGAAAGGCCTCCTGAACCCGAAGATTGGGAAAAAGTGGAGAGGTTGGTTTTGTTTTTAGAGGGGTTTTATGTGTTGACTAAATGTATTTCTGGTTCCCACTATGTAACAGCTAATAAAGGTTTAGATGAAATTTCTTCTATGTATGATATGTTGAATAGTTGGGAACAAAGTGCCAATTTAAATTTTCAAGCTATGGCCATTGCAATGAAAAAAAAAGTTTGATAAGTATTGAGGGGATGTGGATAAAATGAATAAGTTCATATATGTTGCTCTTCTTCTTGACCCTCACTCTAAGTTGGTTATTGTTGAATTGACACTAATTGATATGCATGGAAAGGAAAAGGGTATGAAACTTGCTAATGATGTGAAGGAGTTCACTTACAATTTATTTGAGGAATATAGAAAAATGTATGCTTCTAATATTCCTCAAATTACCCAATCTGGAGATAATATGGCCATGGATGTTGATACTCTTGATAGTAGTAAAAGAATGCGTTTTGATTATATGAAAAACCTAAAAGAAAAGGCAAAAAGAATGAAGGGGCAAGTGGATATGCGATAAGTGAGTTGGATAGGTTCTTAAATGATCAATTAGGGCCAGAGGAGGAAGAACAAGATACATTGACTTGGTGGGGTAAGAATGGTGAGCGTTATCCGATTCTTAATCGCATGGCACGTGACATACTAGCCATCCCATTGTCGACCGTTGCATTGGAATCTGCTTTTAGAACGGGAGGTCGTACTCTAGATCCATTTCGGAGTTCTTTAACTCCTAAGGTAATGCTTCTTTATCTTTTTTATTTTATGAAATCAAGTTTATTAATTATTATATCTAAATATGACTTTCTTTATACATATTTATGTAATATTTTTGTATTGAAGATGGTTCAAGCGCTACTTTGCACACAAGATTGGCTTAGAGCTAAGGGAGTGCCAATTGTTGATGTGGAAGAAAATTTGAAAGAGTTAGAAGAAATGGAGAAAGGTAGTATTAATTTTATTACTTGTAATTTGCAATTTTGTTACACCAAATTTATTATTTCATTGTTATCATTCATTAATATATTTTATGTTGTTTTTTTATTTAGAGGTGCAACGTGACGTATCTAACGATGTGGACGATGAAGTTGTTTTCGTGGACTCATTAGTGTGAATCACGCAATCAAAGGGAAAGCAACTCGTCAAAATTCAAGTTGTCTTTGGATAAATTATGTATTTTTAGTATTTGAGACTTAGAGACTTTATGTAATTTTATGAATTATTTGAGACTTAGAGATTTTATGTAATTTATGTATTTGATATTTTCAGATTATATGTAATTATTAAATTATGCAACAGGAAACAAGTCCAAAAACAGGTCTATATGCAGGTCCAATAGGTTTTTTAATTTTTTTTTTTTAAAAAAAAAAACACACAAAACAGGTATGTTCAGGTCCAAACCCGGACTCGACCTGATTGTTCAGGTCTGGACCTGAGCCGGACCTATTGAATCAGGTCCGGTCTCCGGTCCTCAAAATTCACTAATTCAGGTCGCGGTCCTAACAGGTCTGGTCCGGTTTTGGACCGGTGTACAGCCTTATTCATGAGTATGCAGTATGCACCTTATGTTAAGAAGAGAAACAACGATGCGTTCTATGTTTGCATCTATGTAGATGATCTAATTTTCACAGGAAGTAGTATTGAAATGTTTGAAGATTTTAAGAAAAGAATGGCATGCAGAATTTGAGATGACGGATATGGGATTTGATGTGGATTTAAACCCCTTAAATTAATAAAGAATCTAAAATCACACAATAAGAATAAAGCCTCGTTCTTGATAAGAAATTCGAACCAAAAACGATTGAAAGTAACCAGATATGACCTTGAAAACGACCACTCCTGGAACGAATTCAATGCCTAATCAAACTACTTAAACTACTCCTAGAACTAAGTATTTTGATGAACAAATCTTAGACTACTCCTAGAACTAAGAATTGCACGTTCTAATTATCAAAACAACTGTACTCCTTGAATTGAAAACTAGCAAGAAAACGTTTAAGCAAAGCTAAACAATTTTTATTGAAATTAATCTGATTTTCTATGTCTCTAAGAGCCACAAAATTCCCCTATTTATAGACTAAAAATAAGCTAATTCCATCCCTACAAGGATTAGGACAAACCCCTAACCTTGCCCCCCAAGTATCCTAACTAGAATAGGAAACTACTTCTAGTTAGAATAGGAAAACTAAAACTAATCCTAAACAAACTTTACTTAATTAACTAAAAACTTTCCTAATTTACTTAGGAAGTTTTATAGCAACTAAATAATCAGAAAATAAACCTTATCCTAAGTGCTTAAACCAAGAAAAACCCTTTCAAGTGAAAGGTAAAAACTTACAAGCAAAACTCTAAAAAAAACTAAGTATAAATTTTCATCCATTTCTTATCGCCGCTGGAAAACCACCTCCCGCGCTGCCCCATGTCTCACGCGCCAACTATGGTTGAAGCTGGGTTCAAGGCGGTTCCGGGAAGGTGGCCCGTGGCCCTTGGAGTGGCGAGCAGCCTTCGCAATTGCCATCGGAAGTAAACCACACAATTTCCTCTTCCTTGATGATCAAGCTTCGTTCTTTCCCTATTGATCTATTGGACCTTTCCTTGTTTATTTCTTTCTTTGGGCAGTGTATAATGAAGCTATTTTGACCATCTAAAAGTGTCTTAGGCCCTTCAAAAGAATTAACCTCTTGATTCACATCAGGACTCATATCCTATTATTTGGGAATTGAAGTTATATAGAGTGATGATGGAATTTTCATCTCACAAGAAGCTTATACAAAGGGAGTATTGAAGAAATTCAATATGTTGAATGTTAATCCAGTGAGCACACCAATGGAATGTGGTTTGAAATTGTCGAAGAATGATTTAAATGGAGAAAAGGTGAATACAACCTTGTTTAAAAGTTTAGTAGGAAGTTTACAACACTTGACATGTACTTGCCCACACATGAAGAATCCATCTACTTCTCATTTGAAAGTGGCAGAGAGAATTCTTCGATACTTGAAAGGTACATTAGACCATGGATTGTTATACTCTACTTCAAAAGATTTCAAGCTAATGGGATATTGTGATAGTTATTTTTCTGGAGACATAGATGATCAAAAAAGCACGACAGGGTTCGTATTTTTAATAGGTAACAATGTTGTTTCATGGAGCTAAAGGAAACAGCCAATTGTTACAGTGTCTACATGTGAATCAGAATACATTGCTACTACTTCAAGTGCATGTCATTCAATAAGGCTAAGGAGATTATTGAAGAAACTCCAACTGCAACTGAGATTATGATTGATAACAAGTCAGAAAAATCCTGTCTTTCATAACCGAAGCAAACATATTGACATAAGATTCCATTTTATACGGTGGTGCATCGAACAGAAAGAAATTGAATTGAAGTTTGTAAAGTCTTTGGATCAAACTGCGGATATCTTTACTAAGCCATTGAAGTTTGAAGATTTTAATAGGATGCAGAAGCAAATTGGTTTTGTGAGAAAGTCAAGTTTAAGGGGCAGTGTTAAAAATAGATAAATTAACTTGACATCAATATATTCATGGAAATGAGAAAAACAAGCAAAGCTATTAAAATGTGAGAATGAGGGAAGTATTAGGAGTAACATTCATTTATTAGCATACATCAATTTTATATAAACGCAATGTGTAATTCATTTTGTACTAAAAAGAAAGAAGTTGAAAAGTAAGACACACAATTTATGAGAGGTATAAGAGTTATTATTTAGGAAATTTTGTCAAATAACACCTTTTAAGTGTGTTTTGTTGTGAGAAAACACCTTATAAATTTTTTTTTGTGAAAACACACCTAATACCAGAAATTATTTGTCAAATAACACCTTAAGGCGGTTTCCGACGTGTTGACTTGGTTTTACGGTGTTGACTACCACGTGGGAGTCATGTGCACCGACTTACCCCCCCCCATTCTTCCCTCCAACTTTATTCTCTCCTCTCAATTTCTTCCCCAATGAAACCCCCCTGTTCTTCCACCCAAACTCCATTGCTCCCCTTTGAAGAAGGTGAACTCCAAATTTAAGCTCCAATTTCTACAAATATACTCAATTGGCATAATTACGAGGCAGGTAAGTAGCATTAATTAAAGACTTATTCCATTAATTTTGTTGATTTTGCGAATTATCGTAAGTTAGGGTTTTAAATTGGAATTAGGATTTTTATTTGGGGATGGAGGTAGCAGTAATGCCGAGGCTTCCCTTTCTTACCCATGGTAGACACAAAGAAAAAGACAGAGATATTTAGGCAAGTACTCAAACAGAAATTGAGTAACAAATGAGAGGAGAGAGAAATTTTTACACTTACCCAATTCCTTGGCCAAATTTAAACCACGAATTGAAGCATTCAATTCGTCACTGCCATGGCCGAGCAACTTTCAGAAGCTTTTAATGGTGATGTGAGCAGCACCACAGAGAGAAGTAATTGAGAGGAGAGAGAAAATAGAGTTGGAAGGAAAGAAAGGGTAAAAAATTAGAAGGGAGGGGGGTAAATCGGCGCACGTGACTCACACATGGTGGTCAATGCCGTGTAACCAAGTCAACACGCCTGAAACCACCCTTAGGTGTTATTTTACAAATAATTTCTGGTATTAGGTGTGTTTTCACAAAAAAAAAAATTATAAGGTGTTTTCTCACAACAAATCACACTTAAAAGGTGTTATCTAACAAAATTTCCTATTATTTAATGCATTTGTTTTTCCTCTTTATATTACTGTCTGAAATATATTTGTGTGTACACCACGCTTCCAACACCTTCTTTACTTTACTTACTCTTTCAAACGAATTTTGAAGAGTATTCCATGCTTGTTTGGAGTTAGTTGCATTAGCAACTTTATCAAACATATCATCCAATCCTTAATGGATGACTGTAAGTGCATTTTGATCCTTTTTCCTCTCGGTTTCCAAAGCTTGTTTATCTGCCTCATTTAATTTTGAGTCATCTTCTGGTTGTATAAAACCTTTCTCAACAATTTCCCAAAAATCTTGAGCGCTAAGAATAGTTTTCATTCGTAGAGAACACTTATCATAATTTTCTTTTGTGAGTTTTTGGTATTGAAAAGCTACGACACTATTTTTTTGTTGCCAATCTTGCCATGTCTTATATATAGCGTGGCTCTGTTACCACTTTGTTGGAAGCATGGTGGACACACAAATATATTTCAGACGGTAGTATAAAGAGGAAAAACAAATGCACTAAGGGCCTGCCTGGATTGGGTGAAATTGGGGGGGGGGGGGGGGGGTAACAGTTAATGAGGTTATAATTATGGGCTTCCCCTTATGCCTGGATTGGGGTAAATTAGTTAGGCCCATAAATTCCCCCCCCCCCCCCCCACATAATGAGAGAAATGCATTACCCTAGCCCTCCAAGGGTAATTATTCCGACAATTATTCCCCCAAGTCCAACCCATCATCATCCTCTTCCTATAACTCAACCACCATTCTTTTCTTTTTTTCCATAGCTAGATCTATCTTTCAGAGTTCCAAGTTTACATGTCATCAAATTATTTTTTCAATTTTACTTTGACCTTCTATTTTATAGCAATTTGACTTTGTTGTTTTTTTTTCTTTTCCATTTTATTGTTTGATTTCGAGAAAAAAAAAATAAGAAAACGAAATTTAAATTAAAATTTTTTTTTAATAAAAAAAACCTGAAAATTGATTTAGATCTGTAGGATTTTTCTTTTGAAAGCAAGTTAATTGTACAATTTGTAATGAAATCGGATTGATTCTCATATTGTGCATTTGTGCATGTGGAATTTTTGGTTTTTTTAGACAATAAATAAAAAAAATGAAAAAGATAATGTTTAATTATTTTAATTAATTTGATAGTCATCAAAATTGTTGAATGTTCTTGTTTCAAAAAAAAAAAAAAAAAAAAAAGATTGCTGAATATTCAAAATTATTCTGCGGATGTTAAACCAAAAAAAAAATAAATAAAAAAATTGTTGAACAAGGTCAATTAACCTATAACCATTACCTTCATACCAAACCGGTAAATATATTAGCCTTGAAAAAAGTATCCCCCTAAATTAGTCCCTTGTAATTATTCTTCTAATAAAATCTACCCCGTTAATTACTAACCTTCGCTACCCATAAATAATAACTCTTATATCTCTTATAAATTGTGTGTCTTACTTTTCAACTTCTTTATTCTTAGTACAAAATGAATTACATATTGAGTTTATATAATATTGTTGTATGCTAATAAATGAATGTTACTCCTAATACTTCTCTCATTCTCACATTTTAATAGTTTTGCGTGTTATTCTCATTTCCAGAAATATATTGCTGTCAAGTTTATTTATCTATTTTTAACATATTGAAGATCCGTGCGTCTTCAATATTTTGATAGCTTTGCTTGCTCTAATTGGTTTATATTATTTTCTTAATTTCTTTACCAAAAAAAAAAGTGTTAAAATGTGATTATTATTGACCTTCTTGTTTCAACAAAATAGGATGGAAGAAGGGAGAATTTTAAGGCGATGGAGAAAATTTAGGATGGAAAATTTAGAATTTTAAAGAGTAAAAAGAAAAGTGCGTTGTTCATTCCTTTTGTAGCCATTCTATATTTAGTGCCCTAGGAACTATAAAAGGCTTAGGATGCATGTATTATAATTGAATCATTTTATTCACGTCAAAAAGTTTATTAACATTACGAAAGTTTACTTTCGTATATTTATTATTTCCTTCATCGTGGTTATTTGTCTATCCCAAAATATTATTTATCTTTGTGAGGTATCGATTTCATATTATCTAGTAGAAGCCACATTTCAACTTCAAGAGCTCTAACAATTGGTATCAGAGCCGACATCAAAATCTTAAGTGGTTAAATTTTTTATTTTCGAAATTAAATATAATGGCATTTACTAGTGGAATGATTAAAGTTGGGAAATATGAAATCGAAAAATTCAATGGTAAAAACGATTTTTTTTATTGGAGGATGCAAATGAAAAATTTGTTTGTATCATAAAAGTTACATAAAGCATTGGCAGGAAAAGAACAAAAACCCGAGGTCATAAAGGATGAGGATTGGGAAGAGTTAAATCTTAAAGCACAAGCGGTCATAATTTTATGTCTTCAGAGGGACGTTGCATTCTTGGTAAATAAAGAAGCAACAGCCGCTGGCATGTAGACAAAGTTAGAGACTGATTTCATGATAAAAACTCTAACAAATAGAAACTACTTAAAATTCAAATTGTATGCATGCAAGATGGAAGAAGGCACCTCAATAATAAGTTTGATAGGATTATATCATATTTTAAGGATATTGATGTGAAGGTAGATGAGGAAGACCAAGCACTCATGTTATTGCTTTAAATACCGAAATCCTATGAAAATCTGGTTCAAACATTGATGCTTGTGGGTGATACTCTAACCATGGATGAGACTAGAACATCGCTTTTAACGGATGACCTTCGAAAGGTTGCTATAAGCAGAATGATGTCTAGTAATGGAAGAGAATACAACGAACAAGCTCAGGGAGGAAGGACTAATGAAAGAGGGCGAGGCAAGGGAGGAAAGTTTAGATCAAAATCTAAACCTCTTGCGGAAAGGCCATGTTTCAAATGTGGTGAACTTGGTCATTTTAAAGCTAATTACACAAATACGAGGGTAATATTTAAGAAGAACAACGACAACTCCAGAGGAAAACAACATGAAAAACAAGAAGTTTTGTCTCAAATGACGAGGATGATTATTGTTACTCAATTTCAGAACAATGCAATGAGATATCCGGTAAATGTATGCTTGATTTAGGTGCATCACACCATATGTGCCCAAACAGGTTATGGTTTACAACTTACCAGAGTTTGGATGGTGGTACTGTTTTAATGGGAAACAGTCATGCTGGTAAGACTGTCGGGTTAAGTACTATCCGAGTCCAGATGCATGATGGAACAATAATAACCTTGAAGGATGTAAGACATATCCCACATTTACGGAAGAACCTTATTTCTCTTGGGTTATAAGAGAAAAATGGTTGCAAAATAGTACTGGAGAATGAAGTTTTAAAAGTTGTTCGTGGTTCCTTGGTAGTGATAAAGGGAATTCATCACGATAATCTTTATCTACGACAGAAGCTGAGTACATGGCTATGGCAGAAGGAGTTAAGGAAGCATTGTGGTTGCGGGGACTTGTAAATGATTTGGGGTTGAAACAGGATAGTGTGAATCTAAACTGTGACGATCAAAGTGCTATTCACTTGGCCAAGAACCAGGTTCATCATGCTCGTACCAAACATAAAAAACAAGCTTATATTATTTAAAAGAAATTAAGAAAATAATATATGGTTTTTATTATCTACAAAAAAAAAAGCATTTACAAGCACAATAAACCAACAAGCTCCTCTTTTCAACGGTAGCAATTACGAACATTGGAGTATTCAAATGAAGACAGTCTTACATGCATTTGGCATTTGGGAAGTTGTTGAAATTGGCATACCGGCAGTACAACAAACTGAAGGACAACCAGTTTTAGGAGAAATTGATTGGCAAAAGAAAGATGCGGAAGCATTAGCCAAAATTCATCTTGCTACCACAAACTTGGTATTTCCTCGAATAATGAATGCTACCTCAGAAAAACAAGCATGGGATACCTTGAAAAATGAGTTTCAAGGAATAAAGAAAATGAAGGTTGTCAAACTACAATCGCTTCAGCTTGAGTTTGATCATTTAAAATTTGGGAAAAGATGAAAGTGTAAAAGATTATTCTTCTATGATGATATAGCTCATTAATCAATTAAAAGCCATGGGTGAAAGCATACGGATCAACGAGTGGTGCAAAAAATGTTACTAACCTTGTCAAAAAGGTACAATACAGTCGTTCAAATAATCGAAGAAATCATCAAAAACGATCCTAAGAAGTTAGATTTGAGTGGGAGCGCATGGCTGCAAACGAAGGAAAGGTAAGACTCAGAAAATTTGATGGAAGATGCAAATTGAAAGATTATTTATACCAAAAAAGCTTTATGAACCTCTCTCAGATAAAAAGCCAAAGGGTATGAAAGATGAATATTGGAATCTTCTAAATAGACAAGCCCTTGGAGTTACGTTATCACGCAATGTTGCTTTTAATATAGCAAATGAAACGACCACGACAGGTATGATGAAAGCTCTCTCTAGCATGCACGAGAAGCAATCGGCTTCTAATAAAATCCATTTAATGAAGCGAATATTCAATTTGCGGATGATAGACGGCTGGTCGGTAGCTCTAACATCTTAATGAACTTAATTCAATCACAACCCAATTGAGTTCATTCAAAATTGATTTTGAGGATGAAGTTCGAGCATTGATACTTTTGTCTTCATTACCAGATAGCTGGAATGCTACAGTCACAACTGTGAGTAGCTCGTCGGGAAGCAATAAGTTGAAATTTGACGATGTTCGTGACCTGGTTCTCAGTGAAGAGATCCGACGGAGAGAGTCAGGTGAATCATCAACCTCTTCTGTTTTACACACAGGTCAAGCGAAAGAAATTCAACCAAACGAAACGAACATGGAAAACAAGCTATCGAGGTTAATCCAGAGATAGGAGATCAAAATTAAGGACTCCCATAATTCCCAGAACTCGAAGTATATTGAGTGTTAGAATTGTGGGAAGACAAGACATTATAAAAATCAATGCAAGAGTGCACCCAAAAACCAAGAAGTAAAGGCAGAGGTAGATGTTACTTCTACTGTAGAAGGAGATGACGCATTGATATGCTCTTTAGAGAGCAAGGAAGAATCTTGGGTGTTAGATTCTAGAGCATCATTCCACGCTACTTCAAAGAAAGAATTCTTTGAGAAGTCTGTCCCTAGAAACCTTGGAAAAGTATACCTTGGAGATGACCAACCTTGGGATATTATTGGTAAAGGTGTAGTGAAGATTAAGTTAAATGGGTCAATTTGGGAGCTGAGACCTAATGATTTCAATTGGCAGTTGGACACTGAAGGCTACACTACAAATTTCCAAGATTATAATTAGAAGATTTTAAAGGGAGCAATGACAATTGCTCATGGTAAAAAGAGTGTTGCTCTTTACATGACATCAAGGGCGTGTTGTTCAATTTTAGTTGTAGTAGAAAATGAAAATTCCAAATTGTGGCACTAAAAACTTGGCCACATGAGTGAGAAAGGGATGAAGCTAATGCATGCTAAAAGGAAATTCCCCAATCTTGAATCTATTGAGATGGACATGTGTGAAGAATGCATACTTGGAAAGCAGAAGAGGGTAAGCTTTCAAACTAGTGGTAGAACCCCAAAGAAGGAAAATTTAGAGCTTGTTCACTTCGATGTTTGGGGACCAACAACTACTTCATCTATCGGTGGAAAACACTATTTTGTCACTGTCATTGATGATCACTCCCGAAAAGTATAGGTTTACTCAGTATTTGAAAAAGCGCGCCTAAGGCGCTGAGGCGCAAGGCAATAGGGGGTAAGCGCTTTTTTTGGCCTCGGCGAGGCGTTTTTAATAAGGCGCCCAAGGCATGAGTAACAAACGAGAAAAACTTACTGCATAGAGTAAGGTGTGAAGACAAATTTAAATTAGTCTTCAAGTGAGAGATTATTAAGATCACCACAATTTAAAAAAGGGAAACAAATATAAGCCTTGAATTTCTTAGCAATACGTGAATGATTTCCTAAGACATGTGAAGGAGAAAATAGCTTTGTAAATTTAAGCAGTCATATTTAGAAATAAAGGATCTATAAAAACTTAAGTTATCATTAGTTATATTCATCCCAAAAACAATAGAAAACATAAAGCAAAGAGAGAAGCTTTAAGAGAATTTTTAGAGATAATTCTTGAGTGTAATTGGGGTGTATATGGTTGTGAGTTATAAGTGTTGTGAACAATTGTGTATTATTTATCTTTTGCAGTAAAAGTTTTGCAACATAATTAGAGATACAAATATTTGCTCATTTATTCGTATTATTCATATATTATTTTTATTTCCACTAATCTGATTCTAAAGGAAATTTGCATAATATTTCCTAACATGCAATTTCCCATTTCATTAGAGATAAATAGGTAATGCTAGCTGTAGACACCCATTTGTGTCTCCCCAAAACCAAACCCAGTGATGAATGCCTTTCACGTTGTGTTATTATCGAATTAGGTGAAAGTGGTTTGAAAGTCAAGTGTTGCGGTTTAGTTTTAATTAAATTCTTTTCTCTCTGTTTTTGAAAATGACTTTGTTTATTTGAAAATAGCCAAACCAGTTTAGTTTGGTCCATAATTAAGGTCCAATAATAGTGTAGATGGATGGGGCTCGAAGAGACCTTTCCAATGATATATTATAAGATCAATTCCGATGAATATTGAGGAAGTTATGGCCAAAATACTAAACTGGGCTTGGTTAATTATTTAAATACGGCCCAATGATCTAGAGGAGGGCCCAATATTAATTGTTATTCCTAAAATTATTAGGATTAATTATAGTTTTCTAGAAGTTTCTAGAAGGTTCCTTTTAATTCTAATATTATTAGATTTAATAATTAATTATCTTTAATAGATTTTTATTTGGAATAAAATATCATTTTGTTATCTTAAAAATATATATTTTATCTTCTGTACGGATTCCGTAGATCAAGTTGATTAAAGATCGGATTCCGCGTGAAGAAAAAACGCGCTAATACAGGTTGTCGCCAAACGACAAATCTGTCGCCGCGCGACAGACCCTGTCGCCTCGCGACAGAGTTGATTCCTGGCGACAGCGTGGAGTTTTATTCTCTATCAAATTCTATGATTTTTCTAGACTATTTTCATTATAAATAGCGTCCGAATCCCTGTTTTCAAAAATCATTCACAATCATCAACTCTTATCCTTAATTCTTATTATTTCCCTCTTTTTCTAGACTAGCTTTTCAAACAATATTCCGCATTCACAAGACTTAGAGTCTCTTATCCAAGTTCGAAGTTGCCTTCGCCCTAGACGTGAAAGGTTGATAATTTCTGAGGGTTTGGTCCAAAACTAGTCAAAACTTTATTTAATTTGATTTCAATTTGATTCTTTAATAATTCTTTATTTATTTTCATTGAAGTTTACTAACTTGTGTATTTTGTTATTAGAAAGAGGTACGAGGCTTCAAAGTATGTAATCTTATTACTCTCTTTCAACGTAGAAAGCATGTTTAGATTTGATTAATTCCTAGTATCATGTTAGGATGTTATTATTGCTTTCTAATATCATGTTTAGGATGCCTTTACTCTTTCTAATATCATGTTAGTACCATGTTAGGTTTGAAGCTTTGATCTTTATTATTTAGTGACATGCTAGGGTTTGTTATTAATCTTGTTAGTATCATGCCTAGGATCTTGCAATTATATTTAAGCTTTATTATATCATGTTACTATTATTATCATTATTGTTATTGTTTATTATTATGTTGCTTGATTTATTTTATTGTTATTGCTTGATCACGCCTTTTATGCAGGTTTAAAGGGAATTTGTACTTGAAATCACGCTTAATAAGATAATTAATAATTTGGTTTAGGCTAATGTGATTTTAACTCAAGTGATCGCCAATAATAGTATTATTTGTGCATTAATATTCAACCAACATAGATTAAACAGGTTAGGTTCAATATAATGTTTGTATGTTATTCGAAAAGCGCACATGAATACGAGCAGAACAAAGTAGAGGCCTATTTTATAGGGCGGGTCTTTTCTTTTGTAGATTGGATTCGTACCCTCATCCCCGGACCCTATTTGGTTCAAGACCTTATGGAGTAGTTGATGGTCCTTCTGGATTGTCTTTTGGGTTTACAAGTTCCTAAAACTTGTTGGCGACTCTTTTTGCTCTTTGTCTTTCCCTTTGGAATACCACCGTACTTTAGTGTATGATCACAGTGGGGTTCAAGTTTGGGGTTATCGTAATGCTTGAAATATTCCCTACAGTTTTTGGCGACTCCACTGGGGAGGATTTCTATTTATATTCTTGAAATTTATTTAATTTTGGCAATTATTTAGAATGAGCGGATGAGACTCGAAAAATTCTAAGTATTTCATGTGCGTGATTTGATTAAAATTATTGTCATATGCATTAAAAGGTCCTCATGGGAGCACCCCATGAGTCAATCCATAGGAATTTTACACGTAGGAAATTTGAGAAATATCTTTCATGACTAGAATCGAAAAGATAATGCGAAATCTGGAAAATTCGAAGAACACAGAAACTTGCCAAGGCATGTAGGAACTAGCGTCTAGAAAACAGGGCTTGTCGCCCGTAAAAAGTTTATGTCGCCTGGCGACAGTTCTGTCGCTTGGCGACAGGAGCTTTTTTGCGGCGACAGTCCCTGTAGTCTGGCGCCAAGTTCTTCCAATACCAAGCCAGGGGTCTGCCTTCTTGCTTTGACCATTTCTAGCGTTGTTGGCTCGATTTTGCTTATTGATTGAGTCATTTTCTCACTTTTCTGAACCCATATGTGTTCTACATATGGAAATAACCCTCTGGGGGTTCCTGCTTCACCTGCCCAATGGAATATTCCACTATCATGTGCAAAGTTCAGATTTGGGTACGTGTAATGTTTGTGAATCCACCAAACCATGGAGTCGAGTTCGATTTCATCACGAACTCGCGGAATCCTGTCCATTCGCTCCAACCCTCCCGGTAGGCTTGTGTGCAATGCATATGGATTCATAACCATGGACCTTTTTTACTTAACCCATATCCTCGAACTTTAGAGAACTAGAGCCATGGTTAGGTTGCAAACTCATCTTGTGACTATGTGAACTACTTGTGCACCCTTGCTTGTATTTATTATATGTGTGTTAACCGTTTGTTTGACTTGTGTTCAAAACTAAATAAATTGACTAATGACTAAAAGGACTTTGTCTAATTAATTAATTAAAGGCTAATAATTTAATCAATTCGACTTAGTACGACTTTAGGCATGTCCATTTAGAGTGAAATTACTGGAAACAATCCAGATTAATGTTCCAGCAATGGCACATGAATTTGGACTGTGGCGCTGCAGTCTAGTGTCTGTCGCCCGGCGACAATTTTGTCGTCTGGCAACAGGCTCTAAACCGTGGCGACAGTTCTGTCGTTTTAGCGACAGTCCAGTTTTCTTGCTCGAGTCACCACGACGAGTCTAATTAACAGTCTACTAATCGGATTAATCAGTTTGTTAATGGTACAAACCATGTTTAAGTCTTAAATTGAGTTTAGGCACTTAAAGTCCCATGGTCATACACTAGCAGTTAAAGCATGTCACTCACATACACATAAAGCACACACATAACATGTTTGTCACATTATGACCATGTCTAGAGAGTCTTGAATGCGTGTTTTCCGTCATTTTTTTTTAGGGGGGTAAGTCGGATATTAATCCTCCAATTTTTTAAATTCCCTTAAAATATATACCCCATTTTTTTTGAACATAAAGTCAAGTCAATAAGAGTCGAGTATTAAAACAAATATGGTTTAAATTACAGCGCGTGGTCAAGAAAGGAAGGGCGTTTAATCAAGGACAACACTTTTGTTCAAGTCTTACTTTTTGACAAACCAATCGGTAGGAAAAGGAAAGCTAAGAAGGCAATGGCTAGTCAAGAAGAACTTAATGAAGTCAAGGGACAGGTAGCCAACTTGGCTGAAATGTTGCAAAACCTATCACTGCAAATAAGTAATCCTGAAAAACAAAAACAAATGGACCTAATCCAGGAAAGCTTGGGCAAACTGTCCAACGACTTTAGATTTCAAGAGATTAGCTCCCAAGGGGTCTCGGTGGATAAGGACCTTCTCCCACAAAAGTTCAATCCCAATGACATCCCTAAGTTCAAGGCTATGGACAATCCTTATTTTCATTTAAGAGCTTTTGAAACTGTAATGAGTATTAAGGGGATAGATAGAAAAGCATTTCATTCTGTATTTTCATTATCCTTAGAAGCTGTATGTCAACAGTGGTACTTTTCACTTGATAAAGAAAAGACCTCTAGTTGGGAATCCATTGTGAGCGCTTTCATTGAAAGGTATAAATGCAATATACAAGTTGAAACCGATCATAGAGAATTAGAAATGCTAAAACAAAAAGAAAATGAAGGTTTCACCTCCTTCTTTAATAAATGGAGGGAAACTACTGCAAAAATGGTTGAAGTGCCTAGTGAAAAAAAATCCGTTAGGATGTTCATTAAGAACCTCCAAGAAAAATACTCTAAGCACCTTAATTACCAAAGCAACTTAAACACTTTCAAAGCTGTCTATGATATGGGAATTAATATTGAAGATGACCTTGCTAAACAAAAAGCTGCTAATAACAACTCAAGCAGTGGCTGAAAAAATAAGAAGAACGACAATCCTTCTTCATCCAAATCTACCCACTCAAATAATGTTAGCACTTTTCCTCTAAACGAAGTTTTGGCAATGAATAATAATCAAGGAAAAAAGAAATCATTTAGGAAGAATTATACTCCTATTGGTATGAGTTATGACACCGCATTTGATCGCTTACATGCAAAAGGTCTTATAACTCCTATTGGACCGTTTGGGGACCCACCTGTCGAAAAGAGAACGGCTAGCTGGAACCCAAATGCACATTGCAAATATCACCAAGGTAGGGGTCATCCTACGGAAAATTGTTGGAGACTAAAGGAAACCATTCAAGACTTGATCGATAGTAACAAGCTCCCATTGCCTTCTGCAAGTAAGAAGCCAAGTATCAATACCGCATCGCTATCAGATTCTTTGGCCATTTCTGACGAAGAAAACCAAGAGGATCCATCTAGCCTCATAGAACCTACCGAGACCATTGAAGAAGAAATCTTCGAAGATGCTCTCGAATTCCTTGGTCAAGAACCTGCAACTAAGCAAGAAGTATTGGCATTGACATCAATATTGACAGAATTGAAAAAGTTGATCTCACAAACCTTTGAGGCTATAAAAGAGAAAAATGAGTTACTTAGAAATAGACCCCCACCTAAACAAAAGAAACCCTTTTCTCTCCAAGTAATTGACACTCCCAAAAAGAATAATAGAAAATATACTCCAATTGGGACATCATACACAAACATGTTCAAAATGCTCTTCGAGAATGGAAAAATTCAACCTCTCGAACCAAGACCATTTGAATCACTGAAAAGAATAGACAAATACTATTGTTCATATCATCAATCAGGGGGACATACAATAGAGCAATGCTTCAAGTTTAAGGACTTGGTTCAACGTTTGATTGATGAGAAGAAATTAGTTCAACTTCCACAAGATGCCATGATTAATGGAGTATGGGACAGTGACGATGAGGATGTTTACCTTAAAGACATTGAAGAAACTCCTCTATCAACAATATACCCAGTAAGCGACATTTGGGACGAGGAGGATTCACCCATAGATGTCCTCACTAGGTCCGGGAGAATACAACCTCCCATTTCAACACAACCTATACCTTCTATTTAGCAAATTCCCGTGCCTATTATAGAAGACAACGATGTTGTCAAACAGTTAAAAAAGACTAAAGTGGAAATGAATGTATGGAAACTTTTAGCCACATCTCGAGAACATAGAGTTGCAGTCATGGATGCGTTAGCTAAAGTAGGCATAGATTCGGACACTACTCCTGAGGGACTTGCTAACTTCCTCACGAGTGACCTTCCAAGTCCAATCAATTTAGTCATTTTTTCGGATAAAGATCTACCACCGGAAGGTGACAAACAAAATAAAGCTCTAAACCTCACAGTCATATGCAAAAGAATGAATGTCCCCATGACTCTTGTGGATAACGGTTCACCAATTAATGTGTGCCCACTTAGAACCGCAAGAATGTTGGGAATAAGAGATGAGGATTTATCCCCATCAACCCAGGGCATAAGAGCTTATGATAACTCACATCGTCAAGCACTAGGGACAATTACCATGAATATAACGGCGGGTGCAATTGAGCATGCCACTACATTTAAAGTAGTAGATATCAAGGCATCTTTTAACTTGCTATTGGGACGCCCTTGGCTTCATGATTTAAAGGCCGTCCCTTCATCTCTTCATCAACAAGTAAAGGCCATAGTTGGAGGCATTCCAATTACTATTGATGCTTCATCTATGAGAATCAAAACAGTAGAAAATCAACTAATTAATGTGGAACATGATGAAAATGATGAAGATTTGTGGGGCTTTAGCGAAGAGGTCTCCTTAATAGAGGAAGATGAAAGGATCCCTCTTCATTACGACCTCCACTCAAACATGACAACGAATGCTATCCTAAGAAAGCAAGGACATTTTCCTGAAATGACTCTAGGAAAGAAGAAAGGAATAGCTAAACACATGGGCGTACCTGGCTTCCCTAAATTGGATACTTTCGGACTTGGTTTTGAACCAACTCGCGAAGACCTTAAGCGGGCCCAGGAAAAATCAAGAGCACGAAGAAATTCCCGCACACAAAAAAAGGAGATACCCATGGACCAATATCCTCTCACTTTAAATGGACAATTTATAAGAGAAGGAGAGGACTATCCTTGTCATGAATTTCCCGAACCCTTCGTTGTAAATGGTATAAGACAACCTGGGTTCGAAATCTTTTTGGATTGTTGCTTCCTAGACGAGATCCCAGCTCCAATTTATAAGGAGAAAGCACCTCCTTGTTTCGACTTTAATGTCATGGGACTCCTCTTTGGAAGAGAAAAGAATGAATCAAGATACACAAAGGATGATTCTTCACTTATCCAAGCGGTTCTCCAAAGTGAAAGTTTTGACCCCTCCGAATTTATCACTCCAATAAAAGATCAAGAACGTGGATGGCGCAAGACGGTGAAGATAACCACTACAAATGGAAAGAAGATTTCAATAACTACAGCACAAGGACCAATGTTCGAAGAATCGTCTGAGTCAGAGTCTGAGTTAGAGTCTTCCCCTATCGAGTCTTCTAAGTCTTTAGCTGTAGCACCCTTATCTTCCATTTTTACTCCTTGGATAGTTAGCAATCAAGTCCCGACGGACATTTCTTTATTTGATGTAATGATTTCTGAATTTAATAGTATGTCTTCTTCCCCGTATTCTTCTTGTTCTTCTTTATCTAAAGATGACGAGCATTGCTTAACTAATGATGAAAATGATAAAGAAATAATTAAAGCAGTGGAAACACTTGAAAATAAGACACCAATAATTGAGGATACAGAAACAGTTGATATCTCAAAAGATCCAACCATTAAAAGAGAAGTTAAAATCGGACTAACACTAAGTAAAGAAGAAAGAACGGATTTAATTAATCTACTTAAAGAATTTATTGATGTATTCGCTTGGTCATACGAAGATATGCCAGGCATTAATAGAGAAATAGCTCAACACAATACCATTAATTCCAGGAATGAAACCTGTAAAACAAAAGTTACGTCGAATGAAACCCGACGTAGCTCTTAAGATAAAAGAAGAAGTACAAAAACAAATAACTGCAGGCTTTATCAGGGTATCCAGATACCCCGAATGAGTCGCCAATGTTATCCCGGTTCCGAAAAAAGATGGTAGAGTTCGAATGTGTGTCGACTATCGAGACCTAAATAAGGCAAGTCCAAAGGACGACTTCCCTTTACCACACATCGATATTTTGGTAGATAACACAGCAAACCATGCACTTCTCTCATTTATGGATGGGTACGCAGGATACAATCAAATCCTCATGGCCGAAGAAGATATGGAAAAGACAACATTCATAACACCTTGGGGTACTTATTGCTACACGGTAATGCCATTCGGGTTAAAAAACGCGGGTGCTACTTACCAACGAGCAGCAACTGCCCTACTCCATGATATGATGCATAAAGAAGTGGAGGTCTATGTGGATGACATGATTGTAAAATCAAAAGACCGCCAAGGACACCGAATAGCCTTAAAAAAGTTCTTTGAAAGACTAAGAAAATACAACATGAGATTAAACCCCTCCAAATGTGCTTTTGGAGTTACCTCAGGGAAACTCTTGGGATATGTCATAAGCTCTAGAGGAATAGAGATAGATCCCACCAAAATTAAAGCAATCATATCCATGCCACCGCCCAAAACCGAAAAGCAAATCCGAGGATTTATTGGCCGGTTGCAATACATAAGTAGGTTCATATCCAAGTTAACCACGATATGCGAACCAATATTCAAGAAGCTTAAGAAAAATGTACCAATCATATGGGATGATGAGTGTCAAAAAGCCTTTGAAAAGATCAAAGCCTATCTCTCGAATCCTCCTGTATTAGCTCCAGCACTCCCCGGAATACCCTTAAGACTATACTTAACCGTCACAAAGGAAACAATGGGAGCTATGCTTGCACAAGAGGTAGAAAGCAAAGAAAATGCTATTTACTACCTAAGTAAGAAAATGCTCGAGTATGAAACACGCTACACACCATTGGAAAAGCCGTGCCTCGCGCTGGTGTGGGCCACAACTAAATTAAGACATTACATGCTCGTGCACACCGTTTACGTAGTCTCACGAATGGACCCCCTTAAATACCTATTCGAAAGATCTACACTTAACGGGCGTATCTCAAGATGAATAGTAAATTTGGCCCAGTTCGATATAAGGTTTATGCCTCAAAAGGCGATTAAGGGATCAGTGGTCTCGGATTTTCTAGCAGATTTTCCAATAGAAGATTCGACACCCTTTAGAAGAGAATGAATTCCCAGATGAAAGTTTAATGATGACAGAGGATGATACATGGACTCTATATTTTGATGGAGCCTCAAACCAAAAGGGATGCGGCGTAGGAGTCTTGTTAGTATCACCTAAAGAAGAACATGTCCCCATATCCATTAAATTGGATTTCGACGTCACCAACAACGCAGCCGAATATGAAGCATGTGTGGCAGGCCTCGAAACCGCTTTAGCCTTAGGCGTAAGAAAACTCCGGATATTTGGAGATTCCTCCCTAATTATTAATCAAATTTCCAAAAGATGGAAGGTTAGGAGTGAAAGCTTAGCTCCTTACCAAACGTATTTGGAAACTCTCACCGATCAATTGGAAAAAGTGGAATACACTTACCTACCTAGAGAGGGAAACCAATTCGCCGATGCCTTGGCAAGACTAGCCTCAATGGTCAGAATACCTAAGGAAATTGAGCAAATGCCTTTAACCATAGAAAAAAAGGCATAGACCAGCATATATTCAAGCTATAGAAGATGATGAAATGATTCAAGAAGAGGAACCTGAAGAAGAACCATGGTTCACAGATATATTAAATTATGTCACCAAACAAGAATATCCTCCTCATGCTGACAAAAGAGCGAAAAGAGCATTAAGACTTTTAGCTTCCCAAATTGTACTCATAGGAAATGAACTACACAAAAAGGGTACCTAAAGGTCGAGCTCTATTATGTGTAGACAAAAAGGATGCCCAAAGAGCTATGAGAGTAATCCATGAAGGTATATGTGGAACACATGTTAATGGCAAAATGCTAGTCCAAAAGATAATGCGAGAAGGATATTACTGGACTACCATGAATAGAGATTGTCATCAATATGTGAAAAGATGCCCAAAATGTCAAATTTACGCAAATTTGCAACATATCCCACCTTCTCTTCTCTACACCTACACTTCACCATGGCCTTTCTCTACATGGGGAATAGACATAATTGGAAAGATTACACCTCCCGGAACAGGAGGTCATGAGTACATCTTGGTTGCAATAGATTACTTCACAAAATGGGTGGAAGCACAATCATATGCCAAACTCACCGCCAAACATGTAGCACTCTTTATCGAAAGAAACATAATTTGTCGATACGGAGTCCCACATGAAATGATAAGTGACAACGGAACTCACTTTCAAGCCGAATGTGAAGAATTGCTACAAAAATATGGTATTCAACATCACCATTCTTCACCTTATAGACCTCAAGCAAATGGAGCAGTTGAGGCCGCTAATAAAAATTTGAAAACGATCATTGAAAAAATGACTGAAAATTATAAGGATTGGCCTGACAAACTTCACTTCGCACTGTGGGGTTATCGCACGTCAATCCGAACATCAACAGGAAATACGCCATTCAACTTAGTATATGGAATGGATGTCGTACAACCTGTAGAGTTAGAAATACCTTCTCTACGCATTGCGTTAGAAAGTAAACTCGATGAAGTTGAATGGACTAGAGCACGATATGAAGAGCTAATCCTACTCGATGAATTGCGACTAGAAGCTCTACATCATACTCAATGTTATCAAACCCGCATGGCTAGACATTTCAATAAAAAGGTCAAGACTAGAAATATGAAGGTTGGGGACTTGGTATTAAAAGCATTAAGAAAAAATGTTTTAGATCCAAGAGGCAAATTCAGGCCTAATTGGTCCGGACCATATATTGTCAAAACAATCCTGTCAGGGGGCGCGGCTAAATTAACTGATATGGATGGCAATGAATTTTCAAACATGACAAACCTTGACCAACTTAAGAAATACTACCCATAAGTACTTGAGTGAAATACTCAAGAGAGCTACGTTTGGCTTGATTCCTTAAGAAAAGGATACGTAGGCAACCCAGACAGGGTGCGGCCACTTTAATCTCTTCAAATTCTGTATCCCCGAAGTAAAAAACGCATGTCTGCGAAATTTCAAGACTGGCGCCAGAAAATAGACTTTGTCGCCAGGCGACAATTTTGTCGCCAGGCGACAGAGCCAAATGGTCAGCGACAGTGAATCAGATAGCAGCGCCAGCTTTCTGCGAGTGTCTAGACCAGTTTAGCATGTTCTGGAAATTTATTCGACTTCCGTACTCGAATTAATTCTCCGAAAAATAAATGTTGTAATTGTTTTCATTGCTTTAATTGAAAGTTAATTAAAATAAAAGCTGAAATTTTATTAATTAATAAAGACAGTACATTATTGATAAAATAAAAGCTGAAAAATCAACTAAAACAAATTAACTTTGTCTAATAAAACAAAGGAAAAGCAATGCTCTAGTCTTTTTTCTCTTTCTTGATTCTCTTCCAATTTGTGTCTTCATTTTCTTCCTCTTGATCCATAACCTTTGCTAGGAGACAACCATTAGAAGACCTACACTCTATCTTAGTATAGATGGTTTCTCCCTCCGCTAGAACTCCATGTTTCTTCTCTACCCAAGCTTCCTTCTTTGTAGAGTCAACTTTTCTTTTTCCTTGATTTTTCTTAGAACTCTTCTTTCCTGGCATAATAGGAGTTTTGAATTCAATCCTTTCCCCTAGACGTTCTTTAGCAGGGACCTTTTTGTCACCTAGACGATCCTTTACATTGGTCTTCTCAATTTTGACTTGAGATTTTTGGAATCTTCCATCAAGCCATTGTTTCACTTTATTTGACAAACAAGGTGGTTCCTTGTGGGTAATCACTTCCCATAAGGGCCTACCACTCCAGTATCCGTCAAAACGCTCAATCTCTTGTGACACAGGAAATTCATAAGGACGGCGGAGATCTCCTATAGGGATGGTTTGTGCAAGACCATATTGTCTCATAACTCTACAAGGAAAATAAAAGGTTAATCTTGACAAGCTCGGGAGACGACAATATGCTTGGTTACTGCAACCAACCATTGCCTCAATCTTCCACCAAGGAACAGTCCAGCTTATGGTAAAGTCACCGGCAGCAAACACCTTGCTCCACTCACGGCGACCTATTTTCAAAAATCGTTTCTTTCGCCGGACTATGCAATTTGGAACATATGTATGTATATCGTCAGGAGGATTAATAAGCTTTAACCTCTCCATGAGCCATATCTGTAAAATATGTATTTAATTAGTATTACAGTGTAAAAATAATATTCTTTAATTCTTGGTAAATTAAAAATAGCATTATTTTATACCTGTAATAAAATTGGAGAACCTCGAAAAGGTGCTCTTGGATTCTTTCTTAATGCATCCAACCATAGCATAGTCTCTCCAACAATTAGCGGCATTGGATTTCTCCCAGATTCAACTTGTTCTATAACAGATATAATCATTGATTGGCCTTCATTGTCCTTACCACTAACTAAGAGTAATTGGTTAAACAAGCAATAAAGAAAAGCCCTTCTCTTATAAACACGAAAAATCAGGATTAGGATTATCATAAAAATAATGTGCAAATTCTGTCAAATCAACTATATTCCCATGCACTATATGTTTTAAAGCCGTACCCCTCAAATCAAAATAGCATTCAAAATCTTTATAATAATATTCATTGATTCTAGGCATTACCGCAAGATCTGTGGAATATTAACCTATAATGGCTCCAAATTCTTCCGGTAAAGGACATATTTCATCATGGAAAAATCTAAAACAATGAGTATCAATATCCCAATAGTCTATGCCAGAATAAATAAAATCAATGTCAAGATTCATCCCCTTGATTCCAAACATACCCCCCATATGAGAAATATCTAATGCTTTTTTATCTTTAGCAGTTAAATGACGACACCATTCATCCATGTATCCACAAAAAATTCTTTTAGCTAAAGGCATGATTTCTAGTTAATTAGCTAATTAATAAACTGGTTAAATTATGCAGTAAACGGATAATTCGGGGGCTATTTATAACTTTTTTTTCATGACAGACTTCAATTCCTGTAGGAAACAGGAAAGCGCATCTGTCGCCAGGCGACAAAATTGTAGCGTGGCGACAGGATGAATTACACGACACCGGTTTATTTCTTTGCAGCAACACCTATTACGCGTAGGAAACCGTGTTTTTACGTACTTGATTTCGACTTTGACTTGACTTACTGTTCTATTCCTATTCATACAGCTTTCTTATCATTATTATTACTATTATTATTATATTATTATTATTATTATCATTATATCATATTAAGCTTAATTAATTTTAGGCTTATCATATTTTCTTCCTTCATTTTTCTTTTTTCATTTCTTTTTTTCAGGGAGAGAGTCGGTACCCTCCACTAATATTAAAAATGACGGAAATTCTGTGCAAAAATTACACTTTCTCACACACTTACATGCACAACACATTTTAATAAATCAGGCAAACAAAATGTTAATAAATAATAAAGTGCATATATATACAAATGTCTAGTACATAAGTCATATGAATAAAATAGACAAAGTCCTACAAAAGTCAAAAATAAATAAACACAGGTACAACTATGGCGCCGGAGGTCACAAGTCGCGAGGGATGCCGAATGTATCAAAAAATGTCCTACTCCGTGGAGTATGTCCATCATCGCCCCCTGAACCCCAGGCGGCGCGAACTGCAACTCAGGGCCAGGCCACCTAACCTCACCCTGAAATCCGACGGAAAGAGGCTGAGGCTGCAAAGGCTGCTGCGACGACGAGCCAAACTCAAATGTCCCACCACCCATCCCACCTCGAACGGTCGGCCCGGTCGAAACCTCCTCAGGTGATGACGCCGAGTCCTCTATCGCTGCGGCCTCAGAACGACCACCCCGGCCACCTGAAGTAGTCCGGCGACGCCTCGAGTCGGACCTAGTAGTCTCTCTCCTAGGCTCGGGTCTCGACCGAGTGCGTGGAGAAGGAATAGGCTGCCCCTGCAAAAGTAAATCAAGTTAGCAAATGCAACAAAAATAAAGTCAAAAATAATAAAAACAAAAGTAATACCTCCTCAGCATCATTGCTACGACAGGTAGCACGGTTCCGCAACCTCACAAGCTGGCTGCGAAAGGCGTCTATGCACCTAGCCATAGCCGTCACTGTTTTGGGGTTTTTTGTCCCTCGGGAGAGTTACAACTCGAAGACTGATCCTGCCGGCTCTGTACCTGCAAAATTAACGGAGACACCGGTTGGATGGTGCTCCGCCTCCAACGCTCAAGTTAGTAACTTGAAGTAGAGTAAAAGATGCGGAAATTAAGGTGGGGATCTGCTTGGATTCCAAGCTCAGTTGTCTCTATCAAAGGGACGGTTTTCAATGAATACCTTCAAAAATGTGAACCTCCCTTCCAAAAGAGGGGAATCTCCCTATTTATAGGGTCATTGGGAATTGTGCCCCTGATTAGGGTATCAAACCCTAATCATTGGTGGGCTGCGCCGTTCTACGGCTTTCTCGGGATTTGGGCCTGAAGGCCGACATTTTCCCAAATATCTGGGATGACACGTGTCGGGCAGGGATAGGTCCACTTTGGACCATCCTGGGGTTGACACGTGTCGCCCTCTGATTGGGCCACTTGGCGGGGTAAAATTACCCTAAACATTTGCCCCTCACAGATGTGACGTGGCAATCCGCGTGGCATCTGTGACACATGTCACTCGCTGAACGATGGTAAATTTACCGCCAAAAAATTACTGTTTAACTTCTGGGTAAATTACGGAGTTGCCCCTCCTTTCACCCTCTATATATAGCCGTTTACCCTCAGAATCTTGCCACACTTCACAAAAATTTCAGAGTAAACTTAGAATCTTGAAAGAGAGAACAGAAGTCATCCGTCTGAGTCAGGCGCATATTTGAAGAAACCCAGACGCACCAACACAGGCGGAACCGTCTACCTTCAGATATCAAATCTAAAGGTACCGTCTCTGACTCTTTCAGCTCTTTTTTTATTTTTCCGTTTGTATATATTCCTTGCAATAAATGGATTCATCACCAACACACACGGCACATCCTAGGATAGGATCCAGCCGTTCACCAGGGACGGCTGAGTCTAGGACTGGTAGTGCCGTCTCAGGGTGTTGGGACCACCCTTATGCTTGGATTCCGACCATCTGCGCGTCTGTGCAGGACTCAATGGCTCGGACTATGCAGACGGCACGAGATCCAAATTATAGGAGCGACGACTCAGGCGCACAAGCGTCTGAGGGGGAGGCGTCTGGCTCTGGACACCAGACGGCTCCAGAAAGGTCCCCTCCGCGTGGCCCCCCAACTCCTCCTGATTCCTTTTTGGAGGAATGCGACCAAAGCGGGGAAGAGGACAATGACCAAGGCGGGGAAGAGGCCGCCTCAGTTTCCCTTTCCTTATCAGGGGAGGAGACGAGAAGGGTTGTTGACGTCTCTTCCTCTGAAAGCAGTGACGATCTTCCCCCGCTTGAGGATAGTGAAGAAGAAGAGAGGAAGACGTGGAAGGAGAAAGATGATCCCTTCAAAATCCACGTCTCCTCAAAAGACATTGACCTGATGGAGAAAAATCTTCCAAATTTCCTGAAAGCCCACCCAATGGGAGACGGGTGGAGTATAAGGGTGCCTCCCCCAGACGGCACCATTTCTTGGGAGGACACTGAACGCAACGCAAACGGCTACTTCGGCTGTTACGAGGCGGCGTTCAGGGCAGGTCTTCGCTTCCCCCTTCACCAGGCGGTGAAGGCAATTTTGAGAGGCTACGGCCTCGGAGTCTGGCAACTTTCCCCCAATTCTTGGGCAAACATTCTGGGGTACGTTGCCGCCTGTGAATTCCAAGGGGTTCACCCCGGCTGGGAAGCATTTGCCAAGATGCACTATCTCAGCCGCAACCCAGGCGGGTTCAGAGCGTGGTATACTCTGTCCACACTTCCCCAATACATGATGACCTTGGATAAGGTTTCCAAATTCGACGGCTGGAAACACAGGTTCTACCTGTGCACGGCTCCCACCAGACGGGAGAACTACGAGCTCCGTCTGTACAATAAGAAGCCTGACCTTATGGGTCGGAAGTGCTGTCTTCCTCGAATTCCAGATGAGGACTTCGACAAAATAATTGAGGCTGATCTCTTCGGCCTCACAGACGCAACCCTGTCAACCGGGGAAGTAATAAAGGTTCCAAAGAACTGGATCCCAAAGAGCGCCTGGTTCAGGGACGAGTGCTTCCTAGCCGCCTGCGGGCTAGGGCACATGTTTGATAGAAGTATGCGCCTGAATCATTTCCGTCTGGGGTACTTTTGTGTCGGAAATGAATTTCTTGTTAATGTTCTAACTGTTTTCCGTCTGACCTTGCAGGAGAAGCTTTAAACATGTTGCCCGAAGAGAAGACACCCAGACGGTCCTCTGCCCAGATCCGCCGAGATTTGGCGGAAGCCCAGGCGCGTGAGCTCAGGGCCAAGGTATCCGCCTGACCTGCTTTTTTGAGTTAACTTTCAAAGTTTCCTCACGTCGTCTGCTGACATTAAGTTGTTGTATTTTCAGGGAGGCAAGGTGGACAAGACGTTTGAGAGGAATCTCAAACGGGCTAGGGAGGAGACCCCCGTCTCAAACCCAAGCAAGTCCTCTAAAAAGGCCGCCTCCTCTGCTACTCCTACTGCCCCGCCTGGGAGGCAAATGAGAATAGGAGGGAGGAATGAGCAGGTGTCAGGCTCTCTTGGCCTAGACTTGGCCCATCCTCTTCCTGCAACCGGGGGGCTTTCAACGGCTGCCAGCGGCTCCCGCCTAGCCGGCTCTGCAGGTAAGAATCCCTTTGAATCCCCGTCTGAGCTGGGATGGCCGCTGCGAGTGAAATCACACTCCCAGCAAACGTCGTCCTCAGACGGTCGGAACCAGATAGGCGCGGCTTTAGTAACCCAATCTGATGCTGATTGTGATGCAGATCAATCGCCTCGCTGGCCAGACGTCCAGAAGCATGCCAGGGCCATGCTGGGTGCTGTAGGCAAACGGGATAAGGATGCTATCCCAGGGATTGAGACGTTCAATCTTGAACGCATCGTCACCCTTCTGGCTGAGGTAGTACACTTAACCAATTTTTTCAATGGCTATTTCTACACTCTTTCCCGTCTGTATCCTTAACCTTTATTTTTTGTAGGCCTTGCTGCGGGTAGACGGTCTCAAGCGCCCTTACACCCGCAAACGGGATGAGGTAAGACGGGCCAAGGAGTCCGCCTCCATTGCCAATGATGTTGCTTTCCATTCAACCATAATTAACGACCTTGAAACTAAAGCAACCGAAATGACGCAGGCGGCCAAAATTCAAGAGCTGGAGGCGGCACTGCAGACGGCCAACCAGAGGGCCGAGGCTGCAGAGGCGGCCCAGAAGCAGGCGGAGGTAGATCTCCCTAAGCTGAAGGAGGACCTCCAGAAGGCCCAAGAGAACCTCCAGGCTCTTCAAGGAGCTTCTTCAGAGAATGCTGATCTGAAGAAGAAGATATCCCAGATGGAGGAGGCGGCGGCTAAAGCTCAGGAGAACTTCCGAGCAACCCTCCAGGCGGAGCAAGACCGTCTGGTTGCTGAGATGGCCGCCGATAATGAGGCCATGATGAAGATCGCCTGGGATGCCTTGAATCCTGGAAAGGATTACGGCGTCTGGGCCCTGGCTCACAAGTATGCTGACGAAGTCGTCTACTTGCGAGAGAGAGGTGAGCCAGAGCCTGAGTCCTTCCTCGCCTGGGCTGAGACGGAACAACCGGAGCCTGAAACTCCAGAAGCTCCAGACGTTGAAATCCTTGAGGAGGGCGAGAGGAACCAGGAAGGGCCGCCTGCAGGGCAGTAGCTTCAGCGGTTGTGCGCCAAGCCTTAGTTTTTCTGCGGCAGTATGCCAAACACTTTGTTTTTCCGGCCTGCGTGCCGAGTATATTTGTATTTTTACCGGCTGAGGAGCCGGGTCTTGCAAACAATATTTGATAACAATTGATCCATCCAGCCGTTTGGTTGGACGGAAATCTTTTATGAATGCACCGACTGAGTCGGTTTTATTACTTTGCGCTTGTGTTTGAGCTTTCAAATTTTGCATTTCAAATTTATCCGCCTAACTTATCAAAAGTATGCGGCTGCCATTTTCTCCGCCTAACTTATCAAAAGTATGCGGCTGGTCTTGCCCCTGGACGGCTGTGTGGTTGGTTTCAAGTGAAGCTGATTGATTGACTTGGGAACGTCTGATGCTGCAAAGAGCATGATACGTTTGTAGGTCAATCAATCACAGTAGTGATTGCCCCAAACCAAGTACACAGCCGTACATTAACAGGCGTTTCAGCTTCTAGCTAGACGGTGTTGCCCGTCTGAGCAGAATTTAAATAGCCGTTGCACAACTCTTTTGCCTCAAATGAGGATGTGTACAATTTAAAAATAAAAACGCTAAGTAAGAAATGCAGCCGGTCCCCGCCTGATGTCCTTAGACATCCGGGTTCCGGAACTTGCTCTTTCCTTAGACAGTTCAGGTCAGACGGCTATGGATGGCTGATTCAGCCGTCCAATTGGGGCCATCTGCATTGATAGAGCAGGAAGGCAAAAGCCGCCTGGGGCCAGGAGGCCAAAAGGCCGCCTGACCCTTCACGGAACAGAAGGCAAGTGCCGCCTGCCCTTCATGGAGCAGGAAGGCAAATGGCCGCCTGACCCTTCATGGAGCAGGAAGGCAAATGCCGCCTGTCCTTCATGGAGCAGGAAAACAAATGACCGCCTGACCCTTCATGGAGCAGGAAGGCAAATGCCGCCTGTCCTTCATGGAGCAGGAAGGCAAATGCCGCCTGTCCTTCATGGAGCAGGAAAACAAATGGCCGCCTGACCCTTCATGGAGCAGGAAGGTAAATGCCGCCTGTCCTTCATGGAGCAGGAAGGCAAATGCCGCCTGTCCTTCATGGAGCAGGAAAGCAAATGGCCGCCTGACCCTTCATGGAGCAGGAAGGCAAATGGCCGCCTGGGGTGTTTGCAATCCAATTATACATTCAATGTCCTTTTGCCCCATTGGGAGGACTTGTATAATTTTCGAAAGTAATCTAAGTAGGAACTTCAGTCGGTCACCGGCTGATGTCCATTGGACATCCGGTTGTCGAAACTTGATCGTTCCTTAGATTGCTCTGGTCAGACGGCTATGGACGGCTGATTCAGCCGTCCAATTGTGGCCGTCTGCATTGGTACGTAGAGTAAGCAGGTTGGCTTCTCTCTGCGACGATTGCACCCGGAGGGGTGTCGCCGGACGCCTTTGTCCATGTTGGGACAGGCGAATTTATGTCGAAGTAGCCATCCGGCCATTGGCCTCTGGTCTTGGTGTAGACCGGCTGCATAGCCACTAAGCGTTTTTGGGCTTAGCTTACTTATCTGGCCATTGGCCTCTTCGTCAATCAGACGTTAACTTAACTTCCAAGTGTCAAACTCAGAAAAACAAACAAGTGACCCGTCTGGGTTCAGACGGGAAACAAAATATGATAACAGAAAGCAAATTCTCATTAATGTACTTCTTGCTTACAAAATTTACAAAATCTCAGAAGTAGTATTTTTTCAAATTATCTACATTCCAAGTTCTAGGCAGGCGCCTGCCGTCTGGGGTTTCCAGGCGGTAGGTGCCGTCTCTTACTTCTTCATAAATCCGGTAGGGGCCTTCCCAATTAGGAGTTAGCTTTCCAAGCTCATTGGCCCTACCGGTTGCCTCCATTTTCCGTAACACTAGGTCGTCCACTTTCAAGGGACGCCTGTGTACTCTCTTGTTGTAGGCTCTTGTCATTCTCAGACGGTAAATCTCATGACGCAAGGCGGCATTGCCCCTGCGTTCTGGAAGTGAATCCAAAGCCAGGCGCATTGCCTCCCAGTTTGCCTCTTCATCATATAACATGACTCTGAGAGTCTGCTCATAGTGTTCAATGGGCAAGACGGCTTCAGCACCGTAAACCATGAGAAATGGGGTTTCTCCGGTTGACCCCTTTGCTGTTGTCCGGATGGCCCATAGGACATGGATTAATTCCTCAGCCCATAAGCCACCGGCTCTTTCAATTTTCTTCTTTATGCCGTCTGAGATCAGCTTGTTGAAGGCTTCAACTTGGCCGTTTGCTTGGGGACGGCCGACTGATGCGAAACAGGTTGAGATCCCTTGATCTCCCAACCAAGTTTTTAGCTGAGGCGTCTCAAACTGAGGGCCATTATCAAACACCATGGACATAGGTACCCCATACCGGGTGATGACATTCTTCCAGATGAAGGAAATGAAGTCCGATGTCTTGATATTCTTTACCGCCTCAGCCTCTACCCACTTGGTGAAGTAATCCACAGCCACCAAGATATAACTCTTACCGCCTGGTGCAGGCGTGTAAGGACCTAAAATGTCCATGCCCCATTTTGCAAACGGAATTGGGCTATGGATGACCGTCAAATCAGTAGCCGGGCGGTGAATAAGTTTGCCAAATTTCTGGCACTTGTCACATTTTCTCACCAATTCCTTGGCGTCTGCCTCTAGAGTAGGCCAAAAGTATTGCCGCCTGGCTCTGACGGCTAGAGATCTGCCGCCTATGTGGGAGGCGCAGAACCCCGAGTGCAAGTCTTCGAGAACTTCCTTCCCCTTCTCTGGGGTTACACACTTCAATAGAGGCTTAAGAAACCCCGCCTTGAAGAGTTCTCCATTTCTCAACTCAAAGCTTGTGGCTCGCTTTTTCAAAACGGCTGCCTCCTGTGGCGAATCAGGGAGCGTGCCATCTGAGAGGTACGCCCGGATGCCATCCATCCAGGTGGAGCTTCGGTCTAGGACTCCAATGGGATCTTCAAAGATGCTTCTTTTTTCAAGTACTTCCCAGAAGACTGACCGAGGCGTATCATGGCAGGCGGAAGATGCAAGCTTCGATAGCGCATCCGCCTGGTTATTGTCAGACCTGGGCACTTGATTCAGCCGGAACTCCTCAAGTGACCCAGCCTCTTCTTTGACCGCCTGAAGATATTTGATCATAGCCGGGGTGAGTTGCCTCATATGTTCCCTGATACTGGCTAACGACCAACTGCGAATCTGAGTAGGCGTCAATTTTTGTTGCCCCTGCCGCCTTACACATACGGATTCCGGCTAGCAAGGCTTCGTATTCCGCCTCATTGTTTGAGGCCTGAAAATTGAACCGTAGTGCATACTCATATCTGTCCCCTTCAGGAGACTCATAAATTACGCCTGCACCACAGCCGTTCTTCGTAGAACTCCCGTCTACATACACTTTCCAAACCTGATCAAGATTATCCGGAGCCACCGGACGGGTCATTTCCACAATGAAGTCGGCAAACGCCTGACCTTTCACTGCCTTTCTTGGTTCGTAAATGATTTCAAGACTTTGCATTTCAATAGCCCATTTTAGCATTCTTCCGGATGACTCCAAGGTAGACATTGGCCGCTTGAGTGGCTGGTCGGTGTAAATTACCACCGGATGAGCCAGAAAGTAAGGCTTCAATTTTTTGAATGCCATGTACAAAGCAAAGCCAAATTTTTCAACCAGGGGGTACCGGAGTTCAGCATTTTTAAGAACATGGCTAATGAAGTAAACCGGGAGCTGAACGCCGTCTCGCTCAGCAAGGAGAACGGCACTGAGAGCATGGTCTGAGATGGCCAAATACATATACAACGTCTCCCTAGGTAGAGGACTGACCAACCTAGGCAGAGAGTGCAAATGCTCTTTTAGCCTCTGGAATGCCGTCTCAGCATCGTCTCCCCATTCGAACCTGGTCTTCTTCCTGATTGCTTGGAAGAAGTAAAGGCATTTGTCACCTGACCGGCTGAGGAACCTCCCCAAGGCGGCCAGGCAACCAGTCAGCCTCTGGACTTCCTTGACAGAACGGGGTGACTTCATGTCAATTACCGCCTGTATCTTTTCGGGGTTAGCCTCTATCCCCCTTTGATCAATCAGGAATCCGAGAAACTTCCCAGACTCAACACCAAAGACGCATTTCTTGGGGTTTAACATAACCTTATGCCGCCTGAGGGTGGAGAATGTTTCTCGGAGATCAGCAAGGTGGTCCGCCTGTTGCTTGGATTTGACTATCATGTCATCAATGTACGCCTCCACATTCCTCCCAAGTTGATTGATGAAGACCGTATTAATCATTCGTTGGAAGGTGGCAGGCGCATTCTTCAAGCCAAACGGCATCACAGTATAACAGAATAACCCCAAATCAATGACGAAGGCCGTCTTCTCTTGATCTTTTTAACAGAGGGGTATCTGATGGAAGCCGGAGTAGGCATCCATGAAGCTCATCAAGGCGTGACCGGCTGTAGAGTCGACCAGACTGTCGATCTTTGGAAGCGGGTAATTGTCCTTTGGACACGCCTTGTTGAGGTCTGTGTAATCAACACACATGCGCCAGGTCCCATTCGGTTTCTTAACAAGGACCACATTGGCCACCCAGTCGGGGAAATTGCAGGGCCGAATGAACCTGGCGTCTAGCAGCTTTTTGATTTCGGCAGCTGCCGCCTGACTTCTTTCCTCGCCATGGTTTCTTTTCTTTTGCCGGATGGGCTTCTTTTTGGGATCCACGGCGAGTTTGTGGACAGCGAGATCCGGGCTGACGCCTGGCATCTCTTCCACTTCAAAGGCAAAGATGTCTTTGAATTCTTTCAGCAGAAGGTGCAAGTCTGCACCCAGAGCAGCATTAACAGCCGTCCCAACCTTCACCGTCCGCTCTGGACGGCTGTCGTCCAGAACGAGATCAATGTGTTCTCCAGCCGGTTGGGGACGGAGCTCGTCTGACCGTTCGCCGGCCAGTGATTGCTATTTTTTCTCTCTTTTCACCTCCACCAGCAGAGGCGCTTTTCTCTTCTTACCAACGGCTGGTGGGGCAGGGTTGGCATCCTTGACAGCGTCAAGGTCTATTGGTTCCTTCCCTTGGCCGTCTGAGGCCACAGTATCTTTAACGGCTGAGAGATAACACTCCCGAGCCGTCTTCTGATCCCCGTTCAGGGAACCAACAGAGCCATCATCCCGCTCATACTTGACAAGCATGAGAGACGGGATGATCACCGCCTTGGTTTCGTTGAGGGTTGGCCTACCAAGGATAATATTGTAGGCGGTCAACTCCTCCACGACCAAGAACCTGACGACAACATGCCGTCCCTGGCCTTTTTCTCCCAGCCGGATGGGCAAATCAATTCTGCCGGCTGGGTAGACCATCCCACCCCCAAAACCAACCAAGGGGTGGGTAACCGGATGCATGCTGCTGGAGTTGTACTTCAGCTTCTGCAGGCACCGGAGGCTGATGATGTCCGACGAGCTGCCGGTGTCAATAAGGATCCGTCCAACCAGCTGGTTGGCAACCTTACATTCAATGACGACCGGGTCGTCATGCGGACGGCGGACGCTGCCCCTGTCCTTCTCAGTTATGAGGACGTCTGGGAAGGTGGAGGACGCAGACGCCTGCTCATCATCATCCTTGTCCATCTTTCGAAGATGGCTCTTGGTGCCCCGGATGGTAGGGCCACCACATGAAAATCCGCCTGCTATAGTGTAGACCGGATCCTTATCTGTATCCGAACTACTAGCCGGCTGGGTAGCCTTGGAGGACTGACCCTCGCTCTTCTTTTTTGCCCCAACTGGGGACTTAGAAATGTAGGACTTTAAAAGCCCTTTGTCAGCCAGACGGTCCAACGTCCGCTGCAGACTAAAGCAGTCGTTGGTGTCATGGCCAACCTCCTCATGGAACTGGCAATATTTATTTTTGTTCCGTGACTGGACGGAGCTCTTCATTGGATTCGGCTTCTCAATGGACAGCCGGTCCTTTACCTCCATGAGGATGGAGTTGCGGTCTTTGTTAAACTCGTACTTGGGGACGTACGGTTTAACCTCTTTCTTCTTCTTCTGGGACGGCTGCTCAGAATCGCTGACCGCCCAGACTTCTTTTCTCTTTCCGCTCTTTTCTTTTTTATTACCCGGCTGAGCTGGCCGGCTGTCTCTCTGTTTGTCAGACTTCTTGGAGTCTGACTGGCTACCAGGCGTGCAGAGGTCGGTAGCCTGTATATAGCTTTCCGCCTCCCTCAGGGCCGCCTGTAGCGTAAATGCCCCTTTTCTGACAAGGTCGAACTTAAAAGCCGACCCGTCTCTCAGACCCTTGAAAAAGTCTGTGAATGCTACCTCGTCAGACAGCCCCTGGATCTGTATTCTAACCAGGTTGAACCGCCTGACATAGGCGCGCAGCCCTTCTCTCTCACCCTGCCTAACGGTGCTCAAATCAAGGCTCGTTTTCTTGGCAGGGATGTTCATTGAGAAGTTGGTAGCAAACAAGAAGGCTAGCCTCTTGAAGCTATCAACAGAACCGGCTGGCAAGTTGCCAAACCACTGCTGGGCAATGCCCTTCAGTGTAGCCGGGAAACAACGACACCAGGTGGCATCGTCCCACCCCTGTAAGCACATGAGGTTGGTATATGCCATCAGGTGGTCTTCCGGGTTGGTGGTACCATCATAGGTGCCCACCAAAACATTCTTAACCTTGGTCGGCTGAGCCGCCTCGGTTATATTGGCTGCAAAGGCAGACGGCTGTTCGCCTAGCCTCATTAGCCGAAGCTGCCAGTCCAGAGGCTGGGCAGGAGTATATGCCGCCTGACCTCCAAAAGGAGGTGGCTGCATGAACTGGAGGCCATATTGCCCATACTGCGCCTGGGGTGCGTATGGTATAGACCCTATCATCAGCTGAGGTTCGGTGTTGACGGTTTTACCGCCTGTCCGACTCTCATGCAAGGACACAGAGTTCCTTGCAGAAACTTGCTTGAAGCTGTCTGGAAAGCTCGAAGTGGAAGCTGACTCAGACTGCTGCCGCCTCCTTCGATCGATGACTTGTCGTGCATCGAAGGTAGACGCATTTTGTGCCTCCGGCTGGGGTCGCCGGGGCATCAGAATCTTAGACCAGTCAAGTGTTGCGGCTGCCTTCTCCTTTGGATGAGGAGTTGGCTGCCTGTCCTTGACCGGCTTCTTCTTCTTTCCAGAAGTGGGAGTCTTTTTAGCCGGCTGACTCTTGCTAGAGCCTGCCTTGTTTTTGTTGATCATAGCCTTGATTTCACCTTTGAAAGAGGTCATGAATCTCATGAGCTCATCTCGGGTGACTGGGGCTTGACCTTTGGCCTTCTGGGTTTCCCCGTCTGGCCTTCCAGGTGGGCGCCTGCTTGGGCCCGCCTGGTCTTCATTTCGCTCCAGTTGATCCCTGGAACGAATAGATTTAGAGATGAGAGATCCATCCCTAGAGATGTAAGTCTCAACATCATTATCTTCCTCCTCATCCTCCTCCTCAGTGAATACCTCTAGCTGAGGCTGAGGTGGAGGCTGGGGGATTTCGAACCCGACCGGTTGAATAACCGGTTGCAAGTCATCCAAGTTACCCGTCTGGGTACCCGGACGTAGAGAGGTAGAATTGAGAATCGGTACAGAGTTTTGAACCATCTTGAGGTACTCTCCCCACAGACGGCGCCAAATGTTTTGGGGTTTTTTGTCCCTCGGGAGAGTTACAACTCGAAGACTGATCCTGCCGGCTCTGTACCTGCAAAATTAACGGAGACACCGGTTGGATGGTGCTCCGCCTCCAACGCTCAAGTTAGTAACTTGAAGTAGAGTAAAAGATGCGGAAATTAAGGTGGGGATCTGCTTGGATTCCAAGCTCAGTTGTCTCTATCAAAGGGACGGTTTTCAATGAATACCTTCAAAAATGTGAACCTCCCTTCCAAAAGAGGGGAATCTCCCTATTTATAGGGTCATTGGGAATTGTGCCCCTGATTAGGGTATCAAACCCTAATCATTGGTGGGCTGCGCCGTTCTACGGCTTTCTCGGGATTTGGGCCTGAAGGCCGACATTTTCCCAAATATCTGGGATGACACGTGTCGGGCAGGGATAGGTCCACTTTGGACCATCCTGGGGTTGACACGTGTCGCCCTCTGATTGGGCCACTTGGCGGGGTAAAATTACCCTAAACAGTCACCACCTCACGAGAAAACTGCCAAAGTAACCAAGTCAGTAACAATTATAAAGAAAACATAAGGATGGTATGGGAAAAGCTACTTACTCGAGTCTGGTGACGAGGAATAGACCGCTCCACAAACTGCTCTCCCTCTGGAGCTGGCGGAATAAGCTCCTCGATCGGCCCATACGTGCCCTGGTAGCGTATGGACATCCCCGGAGGGATGAACTCCCTAGGGCCAGCCTGTTAAGAATGAAAAGATTAGAAAAATACTTGGGGGCTACCTAAAAAAGAGATAAACTAAATAAATGAAAGCATACCGCTGCCTCCTCCGAAAGGACGGGAGCCGGCGCTAGCAACGGTAGCAGGTCCTCCTCATAGCTCTGTTCGAGGAGAACGTAGGACCTCCAAGGAGTACCCCGAGTAGGTCCACCAGCACGATCCCGCTGTAAGGCATCGTGGAACATATGTCGAGGTGGAGGAGCGGGAACAACAAAGGTATCTGAGGAGTGCTGGATGGCTACCCTCTCCCCTAGGTAGACCACTGCGTCGTACGTCCAAGCATTATGATCCTTACGCCTCTACTACCTCGATCAGGGGAAAATGTCCCTGATAGCAGGATCAGTACAAAGATGCGCACCCGCTACTCTCGGGTGGTCGCATCATCCTCAAAGGCTGCAGCCAGCGTGCAGCGACGAATACATCGGGAACTCAGCTGTCCCGACTGAGCCTCAGCCTGGGCCCGAATAACGATCGGCCCCAATAACTCCTGAACCTTCGGCGAATAGACAGTGACACCGGCATCGAAAGGTAGAGGAGTAGACTGAAACTCTAGCCCCGTAATGAGGCTGAAGTCAGCTGGAGTGACTGTCATCTCACCCCAGGGAAAGTGAAAAGTGTTGGTGGTGTCCCAAAAGAACACCACCAAAGCTCGAACGACGAGGTTACCCCCATCGTATGGAAACATGGCCCGGGTGGCCTGCAGCAGGGGAGTCAATCCACATGACTCCCAAAGACGATGAAGCCCCTCATCGCGGCAGATGAAGTTGTCGTACAGAGAAATGATGGTGGAATTACCCGAGCCATGGCTACGGGTCCTCCCACTCGCAAGACCTCGTCGGATCCGCTCCGACAAATGATGAACCGGCGCATGAAACAGGGTGCGCTCGTCCCAATCCGGCATGAGACCCAGCCTGGAAGTAGAAGGCACGTCCTCACCCTCGCTGGTGGGCTCGTCCTCTCGACGCGTGTCCCTCGACCGAGAACCGGAACCACGTCGTCTAGCCATGCTAAAGTATGTAAAAGTAATTAAGTTTAAGGCTCTACAGTACCTAAAGTTCGCCTAGGCCGCATGATACTATGTTCGCAAAACAGAGTACGTAGTACTAAAACAGAGCAAGAATTTCAAACGAGCATGGAAATGTTCTTTAAGAAAATAAACAATTTCTTGCAAACATATGATGAATATTGTGACAAATTGTACAAGTAAAAGCAGCAAAAGTGCAAAAAACGACCCACATTGTTATTCACGACCTTAAGAGGTCCAACAATGGTGAATCCTTCATTTCTTCACCAAATTGAGTCAAACAAGTCTCAAAATACTCCCAAGGTAATATACAAGCATAATTAAACAAATTCAAGGCGTAAAATTTAACGAACAAAGCAAATTAAGCAAAATGAGTTTCGAATTTTCGAAAAAAAACGCGAACAAGAACGGACAGTTCATCAAAAACCGAGTGGAGTTTGAGCAAAACTTACATAGATCTGGAAAATAGATGAGAAAAGCTTCGATTTGCAACAAGTTTGAGCGAATTTGGTTGAAAAACGAGCAAGAACGAGAATTTTGAAGTTTTTGCGAGAATTTTGAAGCAGAGCAGCGAAATGAGAAAGAAGAAGAAGACGGGTTTTAAAACCCCGATTCTGTCGCCAAACGATGGAATTGTCGCGAGGCGACAGATCCTGTCGCGCGGCGACAGAGGCAAAACCTCGCGACAGGTGTCTCTGGCCAGCGTTGGAGCGGCGACAGAGTGCTGGGCCCTTCCTTATGGTTTTGTGGGTCTATTTTAGTAGTTTGGGTTCCTTGGTACGCCAGTTAGCCCCTTTAAGCAAAATTGACATGATTTAGTCAGCTTGATTACAATGCATTAAGTGATCGACTTGATGAAGATCGTCTCACTTAACTTAAAGCGCCTAAGTATTAGCTCATAGCAAGGCACCAAAATAATGGTTCAATAGAGGCACCGAAATAATGGTTTACAAAGGCAAAAGCACCAAAGTACTGGCACGAATATACAAAAGCGATGATAAACAACGGTATATTAAGGGTCAATAGGCAAAATGATTCTTTGGCAATGTCTCAACATAGAGAGGAGGTGTCTAGTGGCGAAGCACGGTCGTGGCGAGGTAGTGTCACAAAATAGCGGAGATGGCGAAGCAAGGTCAACTTCGACGGTCCCTCAAGGTAAAGAAGAGATTGTCTACAGCGGCGATGCACTGCCGTGGCAACGTACGGCCACAACCTGAAGATGACGACATATAGTTATTTTCGACGATGTTCCCGAAATACTGTGGAGGATTGTCACCAAGAATATTGAAGGCGACGACATACGGTTATCTTCAATGATGGCGTTCACGAGATACTGTGGAGGTTGTCACAAACAACAAATGAAGCAACAACAAATGGTTACTTTCAGAGACGTGTGCTCGACGGTGCAAGATACGCGTTTCTTAACTCTTTTATCTGTTTAACTAATGATTAGTTTGCAGGTATCGGCGTTATAAGAATGATTTGGAATCGCAGAACGTTTTGAATCATTCTCCGTCCCTATCGCTACTTTGACTTTCGTTTTCGAAACTTAAGTTTCTCCAAACTCAGTCAAAGTGGGGGCTTCTGTAGACACCCATTTGTGTCTCCCCAAAACCAAACCTAGTGATGAATACCTTTCACGTTGTGTTATTATCGAATTAGGTGAAAGTGGTTTGAAAGTTAAGTGTTGCAGTTTAGTTTTAATTAAATTCTTTTCTCTCTGTTTTTGAAAATGACTTTGTTTATTTGAAAATAGCCGAACCAGTTTAGTTTGGTCCATAATTAAGGTCTAATAATAGTGTAGATGGATGGGGCTCGAAGAGACCTTTCCAATGATATATTATAAGATCAATTCCGATGAATATTGAGGAAGTTATGGCCAAAATACTAAACTGGGCTTGGTTAATTATTTAAATACGGCCCAATGATCTAGAGGAGGGCCCAATATTAATTGTTATTCCTAAAATTATTAGGATTAATTATAGTTTTCTAGAAGTTTCTAGAAGTTTCCTTTTAATTCTAATATTATTAGATTTAATAATTAATTATCTTTAATAGATTTTTATTTGGAATAAAATATCGTTTTGTTATCTTAAAAATATATATTTTATCTTCTGTACGGATTCCGTAGATCAAGTTGATTAAAGATCGGATTCCGCGTGAAGAAAAAACGCGCTAATACAGGTTGTCGCCAAACGACAAATCTGTCGCCGCGCGACAGACCCTGTCGCCTCGCGACAGAGTTGATTCCTGGCGACAGCGTGGAGTTTTATTCTCTATCAAATTCTATGATTTTTCTGGACTATTTTCATTATAAATAGCGTCCGAATCCCTGTTTTCAAAAATCATTCACAATCATCAACTCTTATCCTTAATTCTTATTATTTCCCTCTTTTTCTAAACTAGCTTTTCAAACAATATTCCGCATTCACAAGACTTAGAGTCTCTTATCCAAGTTCGAAGTTGCCTTCGCCCTAGACGTGAAAGGTTGATAATTTCTGAGGGTTTGGTCCAAAACTAGTCAAAACTTTATTTAATTTGATTTCAATTTGATTCTTTAATAATTCTTTATTTATTTTCATTGAAGTTTACTAACTTGTGTATTTTTTTATTAGAAAGAGGTACGAGGCTTCAAAGTATGTAATCTTATTACTCTCTTTCAACGTAGAAAGCATGTTTAGATTTGATTAATTCCTAGTATCATGTTAGGATGTTATTATTGCTTTCTAATATCATGTTTAGGATGCCTTTACTCTTTCCAATATCATGTTAGTACCATGTTAGGTTTGAAGCTTTGATCTTTATTGTTTAGTGACATGCTAGGGTTTGTTATTAATCTTGTTAGTATCATGCCTAGGATCTTGCTATTATATTTAAGCTTTATTATATCATGTTACTATTATTATCATTATTGTTATTGTTTATTATTATGTTGCTTGATTTATTTTATTGTTATTGCTTGATCACACCTTTTATGCAGGTTTAAAGGGAATTTGTACTTGAAATCACGCTTAATAAGGTAATTAATAATTTGGTTTAGGCTAATGTGATTTTAACTCAAGTGATCGCCAATAATAGTATTATTTGTGCATTAATATTCAACCAACATAGATTAAACAGGTTAGGTTCAATATAATGTTTGTATGTTATTCGAAAAGCGCACATGAATACGAGCAGAACAAAGTAGAGGCCTATTTTATAGGGCGGGTCCTTTCTTTTGTAGATTGGATTCGTACCCTCATCCCCGGACCCTATTTGGTTCAAGACCTTATGGAGTAGTTGATGGTCCTTCTGGATTGTCTTTTGGGTTTACAAGTTCCTAAAACTTGTTGGCGACTCTTTTTGCTCTTTGTCTTTCCCTTTGGAACGCCACCGTACTTTAGTGTATGATCACAGTGGGGTTCAAGTTTGGGGTTATCGTAATGCTTGAAATATTCCCTACACTAGCAAATCTGCTCAGAAAAATTTTTATATTAAATGAATTTTAAGAAGCATTTATATTGTGCTTCATATTGCAACTAGCAATAATCTTCTTAATCACATTTACCAATGATTTTTGCAATTAAAGCATAATCGCAACAAGACAAACAGTAAAAGATCAACCCTAGCAATACATAGATCTGATTTTATCTCAAGTTTATAAATTCAACATGAACAATGTAAAATATAATCCCTAATTAATTACTTTTAGAAATTTATCCACAAAATCGACATAATTGAATGAAAAAAGTTCATTTTTCCGAAATTAATTAGATAATTGATGCTAAATTTCACAAATTACACAATAAAGAGCTGGAAATTGGAATTTTCAAATGATCAATTGGCTTAATTTAAAATATACGAGGGATTCAAGAGAGAGAGCATACGAGGGAATTTGCTGGTGCATATACAGCAAGAAACCTAGGACGTCATAGACGACATGGAAGATGAGAGCGCCATTAATGGAGGTGGAAGGGACCTCGATTTCTGTGTCCTCCGCCATTGTTGTTGCCTCTGGTTTTCTCTCTCTTCGGCTCATTATTCTGAATTTCCAAGAAAGAGAACTCGCTTCGTACTCGGAGTAAGATAGAGGAGGAGTTTTTAAAAAGATGATTTGGAGCGGGAAGATAAAAGGAGGAAGTAATTGGGTCATTTTCACGTAAGACTCGTTTTGGGTACAAATTTTTACCTACAACTCTATATAGGCAGCGCTGTCTGCAACCCCCCAATCACGATGACGTCACTTTGCTATTTTTATATTTCAAGTCATCTATAATATATTCATTTCTGTATTAGTAAATGTTCAATTTTGTATCCATAAATGTTCAATAGTGTCAATGCGCATAGTGCAATATTCATCTTAATTTCTTTTTTGTATTTGTGATTTTAAAATGTGTTGTTACAATTATATTTTATTAATTTACACAAGATTTTGCTTGCACTTTTTAAATATAAAAATGAACATACTTCTCAGTTGTACATACTTATTAGTTTTAAATCAAATACATCTAATAATATAGAATTATCCTTCTTGTTGCACCCCTAATCCAATATATCACGCATTTAATAAAGTAACAATCAAAACACACTATTCACATTGTTTTTAATTTAATACATTTGATATAAATAAAATTTATATAGAATCATCATCCTTGTTATACAATAATTGTACCCCCTTCTACTCTTGTGGTGTTGCGTGTTTTCTTGGACATCAATCCTTTTCTCAATATATATGTGATCGTCTTCAACTTTTTATTTTATTTCATTGTCCTATGTTAAAAGATATCAAAATATTTTAAAATAAAATATTAATAACAATCAAAACACATTATAAACTAAACAGGATGATTAAATAAATATTTACATATACAAAAATGAACACATTACCAAAAAATGAAAAATTACTAAAGTTAAATGAACACCTTTCATTACAAGAATGAACAAATATTAAAATTTAATTGAGCATTTTTCAATATGATAACAAATAAGTATTTAAACTGATACAAATATATTATAATGTGAGAATGAACAAGTATAAAACTAAATGAACTTGTTTAAATATAAGAATAAATATGGTATTAAATTACAAATGAACATCTTTTAATATGAGAATGAACATATAATCTAAAAAGAATGAATATGTATCAAATTTAATTATACATACATTAATATGAAAATGATTATAAATGAACATGTATTCCATATGTATATATACCAAACCATACACACCGAAAAAAAAAAAAAAAGAAAATCGTAAATGAACATTCACGCAAAAATTAAAGATGCATATAGAAATGAACCTTTCATAAAATTCTAATTATCATCTATTAATATGTTAATGATAGAATATTAGTATCGTAAATGAACATATATCAAAATGTGAATAAACATCTATCAAAATGAGAATGAACATTTATCAAAAAGAAAAAATAAATTTTAAGTAATCCTACAAAATAACTCAATTAATCCAGAAAATTACAATAGTTTACATAATTTTAACATTTTGAGTCCAATAATTTTATAATTTAAGAACATACCATAAATCAATTCAACACAACACTAGAGAATTAAAAACTCTATCATAATCCAACCATAATTATATTACTTTCAAAAAAAATTATAAAATCACAAACTCTTAGAGAGAAAATAAAGATGATAAAGGAAGTTTATAAAATGAGGAAATCTGGTGTATATATATATTTATGGTAGGGGTGTAGGTAGTACTACCTACATTAGGGTGTAGGTATTAGTAATTACGTTTTGGGTTGATTTTGGATTTAGGACGGATTAAGGGTATTTTCTCTTCGGCTTATTTTCAGTTCAGTTCTTAATTTCCTTCTCTCATAAAATATTCAGTTCAGTTCAGCTCAGTTCAGTTCAATCAATTAGAACATGCCCTAACTTATACAAATTTTTACCTACACCCCACGGTAGGGAACACTGCCTAGACCCCCCCCCCCCCCACCCTCTGCATGTGTTCTACCCCAGACCCTTTTCATTTACGAATTTTCTGCAAATTATTGTAAAATGTTCATTTATGTATTGATAAATGTTCATTTGTGTATCATAAGATGTTCATTTTTATAACAAGGAGTTTTTTTTTCAAATTAATATATATTTTGAATTGAATTTTAAGAATTTTCTATAAATAAAAATGAGAGCAAATTTATTTATAAGGATTACAGCGTTCAAATCATTTAGAAGTATTGCATCATCCAATGTTCATTTTTGTTTATTCGTGTTTCAATAGATGTCCATTTTTGTATCATCAAATGTTCATTTCAAGAGTTATGTGTAAGTTTCATAGTAAGATGTATGCAAATACATACGCCTTAGAATTCTATTTATTTAAATAAAATGTTGTTAACAAATAATTTCCAATATAAAATAAATTTTATATAATTACGCATTTCTATATAGCTATACTATTACATGTAATTGTTCCATAAACATGAAATTGAACCACATGTACATATGTGTCTTGCTAAATGAACATCATTTGTTACATTTGATATAATAAAGTGTGTATATATATATATCCTCCTTGTTGCAACCCTAATCATATACTTGTGTGTTTCCCATGAAAAATATAATCTCAGCACAATATATATGTCGTTTCCTTCAACTTCCTTAGTTGATTATCCTGTACAATGAGAGATCGATCAAGTTTTTCAAATAATAATAATAATAATAATAAAGTATATGAAATCTATGGATTCAAAATTGAACATTTACTCATGAATTACAATTAGAATTCAGAATTGAACACACTAAAAAAAGTATAAAAATCTTTCAATATATGAGAATGAAAATGTATAAAATCCAAATGAACATGTATTGTATTCTAAATGAACATTTAAATCACTTCCATTAGAACAATTTTGAACACATTGTTAGAAAATGAACATATATTGATATCTAAATGAAAATCTTTCAGCATAAGAATGAACATACAATAATATCAGCGGATGGAGCAAAGTTGGGATTAATGGTGGCAATTTTTCCTTCTTTTTTTTTTTTTTTGGTGTTTAGAGATCTACAAGGGTAGATGATGAGAATCAATCCTACGATCTTCTAAAACCGGGAGGGGAGCTCTAAGCCTCTAACTACTTGAGCTATCCTTAACTCTCACTTTATTAAGTCTTAAAAATTATAATATTGGTGAATAAAATATGAAATCTTCATGGCTACTTTTTCTTTGAAATCTAGCTTTAGAATTATATAATAATAACTAGGTTGAGGCATTACTAAATCGCGATAGAACCTATGGTTCAATCTCGACACTGGTGGGCTCGGGCTTGACTCGAAGCTTGTCGAACTTGAGTAAAAAAGCTCTGCTCTTCCATTCCTTGCCCTCAAATAGATAAAGCACCACCAAATTCTTTTAAGACTTTTGGTGTTTTACTCGATTAGCGCTAATCTTGCTCTGCTTCCATTCCTTGCCCTCAAATTCTTTTACGTTTTATATGACATCTTAAATTACCAATTTTGATTGTCATGTTTCAATTTGTTATTTTGGAAAACTTAAAATTTTCATATTTTTCAATTATTTCATTAAAAAAAACCCTACATTGGGCTTAAACCCCTAACTTTTTCCTAAAATTACATGCATAATTACAAATCCTTACAATTATTCAATTTTCTTAAATGTTATGATCAAACAAATGTTTAAACACAGGTCAACATGTCACTATCATTTTCAATTTCAATCATTAGTACAGTATTCTTGACAAATTTAAATAAATTGTCTTCTAAATTGGTCATCCTTTCCTGCTATGAGGTTATACAATCTATACGCCGAAGTTCGTCACATTTGGGATTCTTTCAGGGATTTATCTAAAATTACAAACATTTTTTTAATTGTTCCTCCAAATTAGTAACTTTTCCTAACCTACATACAACTAGGGATGTCAACGTGGTGGGGCGGGGCGGGTTTTGCCATTCCCATCCCCATCCCCGCCTCACATTTCCATCCCCACCCCCATCCCCATGGCGGGTCTGAAAATTATCCCCATCCCCGCCCTGGCGGCTCTAACACCAAAACCACCCCCGCCCCATCCCCACGTGGATATCCATCCCCGTCTCAGCCCTACGTAATCCCCGCCCCGTACCCGCCAAATCCCCACCTTAAATCCACCACAAATAACATATTTAAACCTATTCCAAAAAAAAAAAATGTACTACAGTCTACAGGCTACAGCTAACAGCTCAAATAAAAAAAATTAGCAGTACATACCTAACATAATGAAGAAAAAAAACAGTAACTTATACTTTGTATAATACACTCCAAACTAATAAATGTAACTCTACAAATATTAAAAAAACTACTGTACAAGTCTACAAATATTAAAATACATAATAAGAAATCTAAGCCTTCAATTATTCAGTGCAAACTCTACTTTTATTGGAATCAATATCCCATGTTTCTGCTTATTCTTCTAATTCTCCCACCAATTTAGCATATTCATCATCCTTGTATTCACCATAATCTGCAAATTCAATGTGACTTAATTAAAAAATAATAATAATAATAATAATAATAATAATAATAAGGGAAATTCTCAATGGTAGCCTCAAACTTTTAAAAAGTTACAAACGTAACCTTATTAACCTAAAAACGTTATTTGCCCGTTAACTTTAATGATTTTTGGTTACATATGTGTACTAAGGTTAGGTTACCCATATTTTTGGCTCCAAAGTTTCCCTCCAAAACAAATATTTCCCTCTTTTATAAAACCCCATTCCTATCCCCTGTTTCTCTATTTCTCTGTATCTCTCTCTCTCTCACCAAACACTTTCTCTCTCCTGCAAACTTCAGTTTGGTGTCAATGGCTGAACAATGGACGAAGATGCAAAGGTGCAACTGCTATCCACTAAAGTACGCAGACATTAGGATATCTGATACAAGAACCAATCCTGGGAGAGCATATTACAAGTGCAACTTATGTGGATATTTTTCGTGGGTGAATGAAGTGGATGAAGTTGTATTCTGGAGCAAAGGAGTTGGGTCAGATGTTCTTGCTGCCATGGAAGATGGCTTGAAGATGTGTGTGAAGAGTGTTGTTGTGTTGATTTTCCTTTTTCTTTTCATGAATATGAGGTACTGAATATATGTATGGTTGGTGAAGGGTACTGATTATATGTATGGGTGGTTAAGGGTAGTTAAGGTTGTAAGCATCCCAGTTGATAATTGAATAAAAATGTTGTTTGCTAGTTTACTTGAATTTGCAAATCAATTCTTACCATAAATTAGCAAATATATTTGTTTATCACAAGTCTGACCAAATTTGCATACAAAGTAAAAACACAGTAATAATGTCATACACATAACTAGGACTTCAAAGCTAATTGTTTTCACTTTAAAACAGAAACATCACATATCTGTGAACTTGAGTGGGAATAAAAAAGGCTGGGAAGAAGCTAATGGCCCAACAGATCTTGACCTTCCTCTTGTTAGTGGTTGAGAAGTTGTTGCAGGCTGCTCTTTCTGCTGTTGCTTTGTTTGCTTATTCTTTTGCTTTGTTGTCAACCCTCCTTTGCAAGTCAAATGATTGTGGCCAAATGCATTGCACTTACTGCATCTGATTGTCTTAGCCCTTTTGCCCTTCCTATCTTCATCATCAGCCCTTTTTCTCTCCCTACTTGGCCTCCCTATGGCCCTTTTGGTGGCTTAATTGCTGGCATGTTGATGTCTGGCCACTGTTCTACATCTGGTATAGATATAATACCAGAGCTATATGCTTCTTTGTACTTGCTCACAGAATACCACTCACTTACAAATGAGTGTGGGTCTAACCTTGCATGAATTATGGCCCTAATACCATGCTTACATGGTATTCCAGTTAGCTACCAGAAATTACACAAACAAGTGTGTTTGTTTAGGCTCACTAGCAGCATAGTCTTACCATCCATTACCTCATACTCTCCTTCACCACACATGTATGGTATGCAAGTCCTGCTGTCTTGACAGAGCTGCTGAATCCTTCTGACAATGTTAGGGCAAATGTCCTGCCTCTCTCAAGTTTCACATACTTGTCTCCTTGTGGCTATCCTAACCATTGTATTTCTTCTTATGCCTACAATCATGACAATCATTGTTAAACATACATATCAATATGGCAAGTGATGTAATTTGATGTATAATGCAATACCTTCAAGTAATGTAAGGACAGGCCTGCATCTGTCTATCCCTAGAGTGGCATTAAAGCTCTCTACAAAATTAGATTTATTGACATCGCACTTCAATTCAGGGTTGAATTTGTGTTTGGTCCACCTCTTTTGTTCACCTAACTTTGAAAACCAAATTCTTCCAGCTGGGTTAACCTTCTGCATTTTTTCCATTGCTTTCCTAAAAGTGAATTCTGAATTTGCCCCAACAGTCTTCCAAAACAAAGAGAATAACAATGGCCCTGGGAAAGATTTTTTCCAATTTGCACAAAGGTGCTTGCAACAGTACCTCCTATCAACTTCTGACCAAAACTCAGTCAATGCCACATCAATCCCCTACAAATAGTAATGAAGTCAGGTTAAGTGTGTAACAAGCAATTATTATAAACAAAAAATAACTTCAGAAAAGCACTACAAGCTCACCTTCTGCCTATCTGAAATGATGCACCAACTGTCTCCCCTTCCCAAGTCTTGCAACAGGTTTTTCAAATGCCAGACAAAGAACATCCAGCTGTCTGAGTCTTCAGCAGTTACAATTGCCCAAGCAAATGGGAACAACTCATTGTTCCCATCCAAGGCTACAGCTGAGAGCAGAACACCTCCATGATTCCCCTTGAGGTGTGCACCATCAACACCTATCAACCCCCTACACCCTTTCAAACCATCTGTGACACCTTTGAATGCAACAAAAATGCTTTTGAACACTAGTGGCTTCTTAGGCTGTTCTGCTAGCTCAACCCATGCACAGTGAGCAACAGATCCTTGGTTTGTGCTCTTTATCATCTCACAGTATTTGGGAAGTAAGGCATAGCTTTCATCATGAGACCCATGAAATCTCATTTAAAGCATGTGTTCTCACCCTATAAAGTGTACTCTGAGCCATTTGAACACCATACCTCTGGAAAAGTATAGCATTTAGGGACTTTGCTGATATATCATTGTTGGCCCTCACATCTTCCATCAGTACCCTTGTAGCCCATGCACAGTTCACCATTGGATTATTCACATCTAACCCAGAACAAGTGTGTTCAGCATTTTTTATGGACTTAATTGCCCATGTCATTCCATTAGGTAACTTAGATGAGTGCAGTCTCCACTCACACCCCATTGCACTACACTTGACAGTGTACCTGCTATTTGTTGCCCTCTCAACTATGACTGAAAAGTCACTTTGAATACAATAATCCCTCACCACATCCCTCACATGTTGCTTATCAGTAAATAACAGCCAAGGTTTAAGGACAATCTTGCCAAATTCTGCATCTTTGTAAAGCTCACCATTCCTATATAAGTTGATGAAATAATTGTCATCATCTTTGCCATCATCAAACACCTCATCAGTGAAAGGATCAAAGTTGTCATGTATTGCAATAGCCCTATCCATCTCTTCTTCATCATCCTCATCATCAACACTCTCATCATCATCATCATCCATCAACACTCCCTCATCATCATCAGCATCAGCATCAGGGATGTAATCATCTTCATCATCATCTTCAAACCCTATCTGGATGTCATTACCTAAATTGACAGTGACCTCCTTTCTCCTTCTACTCCCAACCCCTTGACTAAGACTGTTGCTCCCCTCACTCACTGAATTCTCTATTACTATCCCTTTCCTCCTAGCTGTTGTAAGAGGAATCTTCCTCTTAATACTAGTGAAAGCTTGGGAAGACCTAGTTGACCCTGATGTCTTTCCTTGCTGCCCTATTTCAGGTGTAGGGTTGAATGGAGTAGGAATCACATAAGGTACAATGGGGTTTTCTTGTGTTTGAATTTCAGCATGGTCATTGGGAAGAGGGGGTTGGGTTAGGTGTGCATGATCATTGGGTTGAATTTCAGCTAGTGATGATTGGTTAGCATTTTCTGGAACAGGGGTTGGGGCTTTCTTTCCTTGTGTTCTTGGGCTCCTCCTCACCACAAGAACTGGGGGTGTGTGTAATTCAGTGTTGGGGATGTGATCTGTAGCAGGCATTTGGGTTTGAGTTTGATTTTGAACCCCGGGATTGTCCATACCCAACCACTGCTCAAAAGTGTACCCAGTACTTTTACCCCTCCCTCTGCTTCCTCTCCCTCTGCCCCCTCTGCTACCTCTACCTCTCCCTCCCCCCTCTCCCTCTCCCTGTCTCCCCTCTTCCTCTCCCTCTACTTCCTCTACCTTTTCCTCTACTAGATTCCCTATACATCTCTTTTTCTATTTCTATGTCAGCCATTGTCGTCATGTCAGGGTCAATCTGCATATCACTTAATTGCTGATGCAAAATTTGATCTTCCCTAACCTGCATTGTACTTTTCCAAGGTACTAATTTCATTAGTTTGTCCTTATCTCCACCTCCTCCAAGCACATACCTAATAGGTGGTTCCTTTGGTCCAGATTCTACTACTTTCCCAGGTTGATTAGGTTCATTGACAGCTTTTCTTCCTTCCTCTACCCATTGTTCATGTAGTTGTTTTGTTAACCTACTAGTTCTTAAATTAAATGCAGCTTGTGCAATGTCTGTTTCACACTCACCATTATCAACCCAAATATGAATCAGAGTTTTACCAGGTAGCCTCTCAAACATATCCATGAATTCAAAATCATTCCTAAGCTCATATTGTCTCATCTTCCAACAATACTCAAACCTAGGGTATCTAGGTGTTTCCAATTCCTCTATCCTACATATTTCCAAATAGTCTACGATCACATCAATCAGAGAAGCCTTATCAATGTCATCTATAATAACTTCAACATTAGTATGCTTATATTGAAACTTAAGCACCACTGGATAATCCATTCTGCAACAATTAAGTATGAAAAAATTCAAAAAAGAGAATATAGATGATCTACAAAAACAAGATACAAGCTTTCTCACAACACATGCAATTTTACCCCTAAACACATACAAACTTGCGCATTTCATGCAATTTTACCCAAAAAATAACCCAAACATCAAAACCCAAACAAAAAAAACATACAATTTATACATATAACAACATACAACTGCGTAATTCAGCAAAAAAAACCCTAATTTTTTCGAGTTCAACACCAACATTTTCAATTGATTTAACCATTTCACAACTCATACAACATCAAACAGCAAAATTAAGCAAAATAAGAAGGAATAATTGTACATACCTTGCGTTTTCCAAACAAAGGATAACAAAATCGCTTCTTAATTGCCGAAATCCTTCCCAAAGAACTTCCCAGAATTCGCAATACTCACGCAGAACCAAGGTAGAAGATGAATGAGATGAGTGAAAGAGAAAGAAAAGCTTTTCGAGTTAAATGAGGGTTGGTGGGAGTTTTAATTACTGACTAAATTTAAATGTAACCAAAAATCATTAAAGTTAACGGGAAAATAACGTTTTTAGGTTAATAAGGTTACGTTTGTAACTTTTTAAAAGTTTGAGGCTACCATTGAGAATTGAAAAAAAAATTGGCTACCATTGAGAAAAAGCAAAAACACGAGGCTACCATTGAGAATTTCCCTAATAATAATAATAATTATTATTATTATTATTATTAAATAAGATTAATAACCACCCGCAACCAAAGAGACCAGAACAAGGGTAATAAAAATAAAAGTATGCCCTCTGTCCAGAACTTCAAATTAAATGAAATTATCAAAACATTTTCTAAACTAATATCAATATCATGCAACTCAGAAATACAAGTAATTACATTATAGAAAATTAGCAACAAGTATAGCATATAAAATAAAATTTGCAGTAACTCATAAATCATAAGACCAAGCAATTCAAAGTATCAAACGAATGAGAGCCAAATTAAACATTCAGAATTAGATTAATTAGAAACTAGGACAGAAATATGGCTAATCAATTTCTAGGACAACCGCAAATCAAATTAACTCATACAAAATCAAACTTGTAATTTTAAGCATCCAAAATCTGAATGGCTTCTTAATTTCTTCAAATTATTTTCATCAAAATAATTGGGGGAAAAGAAAAGAGTTAGAGCGCACCGAATAATTGCAGATCGGAGCTTTATCGGAGCGTTGAGTTTCATCGGCGAGATTTTGAGGTGGTGAGACCGTTAGAGGTGAGAGGAGAGAGGTGAGAGAGGAGAGAGGTGAGAGGAGTGTGATGCGGCTAGGGTTGAGATTTGAGAATGAGTTTATGAGTTTAGAGTTAGGGTTTTTTCCTCTCTAGAAGTCTAGAAACTTCATTAGTCAAGTATATTATTAACTTATTATGAACACATGGGTCGGGTATGGGGCGGGGCGGGGCGAGGCTGTAACACCCTAGAAATTCCTTTCTTTTAAAATACCTGTTTTGCCCTGTTTAAAATTTAAATAGGAACATCTAAGATATTACCGCCACCGTGAAAACGGCTAAGGCAACTATCAAAGACACACAGCGGAAGACTCTCCTTTAAAATATTTTAAAAGGACTCAACTTAGAAAGTCAACTCATGAAAGTAAAGTCAAACCAAAGTAAAACAAAGTCAAACCTACAACTTGGAACCATTGTAGGCCCTTAACAAACCAATTCAATTTAAAACCTTTACGTTAGTCTCGCAATAGAAATATTATAAAATAAATAAAAGCAATAACACATCGATTACTTATGGAAACTAGCATGATTCTCTCTTCACTCATGCCCATCATAAATATGTTCATCACCTGAAAAGTTTCTCTCTACTTGTTTCCACTACTCTCCATTAAAAATGGGTCATCATAGGGCCAAGGTAAAGACAAGGCCAACAAACACACAAACACACAATCAGCAAAGCTGAGTACATAAGCGTAATTAAACACACTAACATGCATTTACCAATCAACACACAACTTACCTTGTTGCACCTGTTTTTAAAGCATACAACATTCAACAAAACTTCTCAACTAAGTAACCAAATAATTTATTTAGTTTTGATTACGTATCGAACGGGTTTTCCCCCTAACCTGCCCCAATAAAGGGGTACTAACATGGGAGCTAACCGTGCCAGTATAAAAGAACCACTCGTAAGTGGCGGAATTCCTGCGCATAATAATAAAAGGAAAATACAACGTCATGTACTCCCAGTAGAAGTTATGGTTAAATATAAAGTCGCATAACTCTCCCCATATGTTCATACTCAAGGTATATACGTTCCAAGAGTTTTGGTGCGTAATCTCTTTCACTTTACGTTCTTTACAATTTACTAACTTGGTGATGACTCTCAAATCATAACCACATCAAACATCATGATTATTCAAACAATTAAACACTTTAATTTAATTCTTGAATAATTAGTGACCACATAATATTTAATGTTGATCCCTTTTTAAATCTACCTCGGTGTCAAAGACACCTTAAACGCTTAATGCGCCAAAAATCCTATCCCTCGGTGTTAAAAACACCTTAAGTGCATTGAGGCACCAACATACAATTTATTCCTCGTGTACATAGATACTTACATAGCTCCCTTATCATGCTTAAAGCATCAATAAAAATTATATGAACCATAATAAAATTCTCTTTTAATATTCCAAACCAAATTAAATATTTAGTTTAATTAAACATGCTTTCTATCATGCCATAAATAAAAGTGTGGTTTATATTCAACATTCCAAACTATTATTTTCCAACCATTAATCCATCACAAACAAATAATGCTTCATAATTCAATCACCAATAACAACCAAATCATAATTTTCATTCCAAATCTAGCATGATACTACTTGTAATCAATTAAACACATTTAGCATGCTACTACATCATCAAAATTATGCTAAGTACGCGAACGTACATTGAATACGATCTTAATATCGCCACGACTAATAGAAATCACTCACTTCGAAGTCTCCTACAATTTAAAATCATAGAAGAGTATTCAAATCCTCTCTACACAAATTTCCAGCAATATATACCATTATTAAACCCTCATAATTTAATTAAAATAAGCTGAAATTATATTTAAAACATCATACTTTAATCCCAATTAATGGGTAATTAAAATTCCTTAAAGAAACTTGATTTTTAATGCACTACCAAAAATTCCAGCATTATATTTTAATGAAAACTTGCTGTAATTAGGCTTTAAAACACTTAAATCAAAGGTTTAAACCATCCTATATCATAATCCTTCAATAATTAATAATTTATGAATCTAGGGTTTCAAAATTGGGGCTTTTTAATTAGAATTAAAATCTGGAAATTAAATTACATACTACTTATAATCAAATATCATAATATTAATCACAAAACCCATATTTAATAATTAGATCTAGGATTACATCAAAATTTAAAACAAAGATTAATTTTTTTTTTCGAATGAAGAAGAGGGCCGGACAGCTGGCCGGCCACCACTGCCGGCTGGTGCTGCTGGTGGTCGACGGCCCACCGGTGGTGGTGGTGGCCGGCGGTGGTGAAGGCCGAAAAAGGGGAAGGGGAAAAAGAAAGAAAAAGAAAGAAAAAGAAAAGAAAAATAAAGGAGAAGAGAGAGAAAGTTTACCTTAGGTTTTCTCCACTCTGGGCAAAGTTTGATTTTCTCCAAGTGTTGAATATTTATACCCCTTTCTCTAGAAACCCTTATTCCTAAACTTTCCCTTTTTAATCTTTCCTAATCCCTTTCCTAATAAAACTTTACTAAAATAAAACTTTCTTAAATTAAACCCCTTAAATAAAATAATTAATTAAACAAACTTTCCTTTTATAAAATATTTCCAAACTTATTAAAATAAATAATTAAAATACTATAAATAAAACATTTTAATTTATTTAAATACTTCACAAAATACTTATTTTATATAAAATACGTATAAAAATACGGGGTATTACAGAGGCGGGTATGGGGCGGGTATTGCTTAAAATCCATCACCGCCCCATCACCCGTGGCGGGTATGGATTTTAGCCCCATCCCCGCCCAGCGACCCGCCAAAGCTAGAGCCATCGGGCGGGGATGGGGCGGGTCTCCTACTAGACCCGCCTCACTGACATCCCTACATACAACTGCTTCAAATCCTCTGTTTTAATATAAATTCCCTAATTTGAATTTTACACTAATTATAGATTTTACACTACAATTTGTGTTTTATACATAAAGTTATACATAGTCATGTGTGTACTTGTTATAATTGTTTGTTCTATAATTTTAAATATCAACATTTGTAATATTTATACCTTTTGATAATTAAACATATTAGGGAGTAATTGACAGTTTGACACACTTTGACTTTTTCACTTTTCATACATTAACTTTGACTATATTTCTTGAGTATTATATGAAAATCAATTATTATAATGTTAATTATTTTAAAATAATAAGGAAAAATTGTCAGAATAGACCTTTTATGCAAAATTCCCCTTTCAAACTTCCAAAAATTTCACCAATTGAAACTTAAGTTAAAACCCTAATTTACATAATTCAGAAATTGCAAAAGAATAAGACAAATCATATGAAATAACTTAATACATCAATATATTTTTTCTTGCATATATTTAATTTATCAAAGTCGGTCAAAGTAGAGGTGATGAATAGTTCAAAAGTCAAAGCAAGTTAAGTAAAAAAAGAACGGAGGAAGTACTCCCTCCGTCCCTTTATTTTTGCTTCATAATCATTTTTTGGGTCAAACTTCATTAACTTTGACCATAGATTGCTGTTAATCAATAAGAGATAATATAGTCATGAGTGATCTTATTAGATTTGACTTATTGTTGTTGTCAAAAAAAAAGTTTGACTTATTGTATATTTTATTAATATCACGTTTTTATAATTTTTACGTGTATGAAAATAAAGATATGTGCATTCTAAGACTCGTTTTGGAGACCGAGAAAGTCACATGGAGCAATAAAATAGGGACAGAGGGAGTATATGATAAAGTTCCATGTTAACAAATGCATTGGTACGAAACATTAAACCAGGGAAGGCTTCGTTAGAGCTGCTCTGCTCTGCTTAAAAGAAATCTGCCCTGCTCTATTTTTCAATAATAATTAATAATAACAATAATAATAATTAATATGGTATTGATGATAGTAATTTATTATTTTAAATAATTATAATAATTATTAATATTAAAAATAATTATAATAATTATTAATATTAAAAATAATTATAATAATTATTAATATTAATAATAATAAATATTTATTCATAATAATAATTAATAATAATAATCATCAATAATAATAATTAATAATTCAAATATTAAGAATTAATATTTAATAATATTATTAATTAATAATTTCTAATAATTATAACAATTCTTTCAAAAAAAAAAATAATAATAATAACAATTTTTATTTTTTTTAAATAAAAATAATAACAATTTCTACTATTTACCGAGAATAATAATAACAAACAGTTAATAATTTTTTTAGGGAATAGTAATACTTAATATTTTTTTTTGAAAGGCAATACTTAATATTTTATAATAATACTAAATACATAATTTTATTAATAATAATAACCAATGATATAAAAAGAATAAAAAAAACTGCAAAAAAAATTGTGTGCTTTAAAATATGTGATAACAACGAAGATCAAAGCGACAATGAAGATGATAACAACGAAAATCAAAGTGACAATGAAGATGATGAAAATGACGATCATATGGTAGTAGATGGTTAATTCATAACGATGTTAAACTCTTGTCTAATTATATTCCTATTTTGATATGCGGTTGTAATAATTTGAAGATGTTAAACTATTGTCTTTTATCTTTCTACTATTAACATATGTTAAATATGGGACACATTTATTTATGTTTTCACTCACCTAAATCAATGGTATATGCACTAAATAATAGTAATAGTAATAGTAATAGTAATAGTAATAGTAATAATAATGTCGAAATCTGCTCTACTCTGCTGAAATCTGGTCTGCTCTGCTCTGCCAGAACCTCAAAAGAATAAGGCTAAAGTAACCAATTAATCACGTGGAATGACATTCCTACCCTCGATATTGGGCAACGTCATTGGACTCACCACCACCAGGTTAATCACTCCTCCTAAACTCACCACGTTTTTTTGCAAATATAAAGCTGTATTTTATGACACCAGAAGTCAAAGCTGTGACGTGTTACTCAGAAAACTCTATTTTCATTTTTTCTTTCGCCTTCACTTTTACATTGCTCCTCTCTCTCTCCTCCATTGAAGCATATTCCGAGTTTTCCATTGAAGCATTTTCCGACTTCTCTCTTCCAATGAAACGGCTTCTGAGCATTCTCCCCTCCAATGCAGCAGCTTCTAAGTTAAGATTATTTTTTAATTTCTTTTATCATCGAATATTAATTTCTCAGTCTAGGTATTGCGTTACAATTGTGTTAATTAATTATTCAAATTAGGGTTTTTCTAATTTGGATTATTGAACTATTGGTTATAATTACTGAAGTTACGAATGATTATAATGAGTGATTTTTGTTCTAGATTTTTGCTGTGTGAATTGACTGTGATATTCTTAAGCGAAAATAATTTATGTGATTTATGGAGCTTAATTTGTTGATTAAGGAGAATGTGGATTACTGAACTATTGGTTATAATTGCTGAAGTTTTGAAGTATCATAAGTTTATAACGAGCGATTCTGTTGCTAAATTTGACAATTGGGTTGTAAAATTTATTTTTTATTTTTTATTTTTTGTGATTTTTCAAGCCGAATTCAATAATTGAGACAAATGTGTGTAGGTTTTTGTTAGGAGGGAACTATAAAAATGGACCTTTTCTCCCTGGGTCGAGGGCGGCTGCCCCTCTTGCCCTGGCTCAGGGACGGGCCTGGTATAGCGTTGACGATGACAACTCTAAGAGAACTGATGAAGTGTTGGAAGATAGAGATCCAAGCTACGAAGCAATGCTCAATAAAATGGTTGGAAAAATCAGTTCTAAGCCTGGTGGCAAGCTTGAAATGGGCGAGGTTAGGCTTTGATACGTTTTTCTTTTATGTTTCTACATGTTTAGTTGCTTATATGCTGGACTTGTGATCTTTGTGTTCTATAGTTGTTATTTACTTATTTACAAAGGTAAAGATTAAAGGAATTATCTGTGAACTATCGTTGTTGAACGATTAAAGTATTGGTTTGAAAAGTAGTGTAGAATGTATGTGGGGATTTCCTTAGATCATAGTTCAATTTTCCTCCTTCTGCGACCGATGCTATGTCTAAAGACTGAATTTGGGAAGCCATTGGGGGTGCTTTTAGACTATGTTAGATGGACTCAGGTACTCATTGACACGGGTATATTTCCAAGTGTCTGACTTTGCTGTTTTTGAAAAAATATTCCATGAGTTGAGACTTTGTTAGAGAGTTGTTTTCTAAAGAAGAATGTATATGGGGCTATCCTAAGATCATAGTTCAATTTGCCTCCTCCAGGACTAATATTGTGTCTAAAGACTGAATTTGGGAAGCCGTTGAACTTCAGTTGAAATGAAATTTCAAGTAACACAGCTTTTAGATTAATGCGATAAAGCTAAATCGCACCTTTGCAAGTTTGAGGATGATAGAATGACATTATTTCTTTTTTGATTAGCTTAGTTGATGGTAGCTAATATCAATATTTGTAATGGATTTATGTATAAATTGCTAGAATTGGTGAGTACTAAATTTATGGTGATGCAACTTTGCGCTTAAGTGATTTGTTATTATCCATAACTTCAATCCCCTCATCAAATTCTTTTGATTAGTTATGAGATGCTATGAAAATTTATGGAAACACAAACTTTGGGGTAGAGTTGCATTACCCTAGATATATTAATATATTATTCACGTTCACATACTGAATTATTTATTTATTTATTTATTTATTTATTTATTTTTTAATTTTTACTTGGGGGGGGGGGGGTGTTAAGTTTTTGATGTTTTCAACAGTGAAGTATTGAAGATTGAATTGTCATAAGTAGCAGTACTATATTCTGAAAATTAAAAAGTTGAACTTTCAACAATTATCTCTCTCATCTCATAAATAAAGGTGTACTCCTTTGGTCGTACTATGCATATTCTGTTGAATCATCCTCATGCACCCTCTTTTTTGTTTTAGCTAAAGATGGTGGTGTAAATTTTAAATTTGTCCTAGAAGCTATTTATCATGCTATATCTAATACCAAATTATGGAGGAGTAGAATTCTAAGAATAAGTGTCTTAATGAGTCACCTACTCCCCTTCTAGAAGCCTTTAGCTCTCTTTGAGAGTTAAATAGTTATTGCTTCGTCAACCTTGAACGGCTTGAAGGATACCTTTTAACCTTTTTTTTCCTTGAACTTTTATAAATATGGTCAAGAGGGTTATATAGGCATTGCATACCCTTCAGGATGGTATTGTGGAATTAGTGGATTTACTCAATAAGTGAACCTTGTTTGATAGCCCAAAGGTATTTGATCTTTGAGGGTAAAATTGTAGAGCATGGATGCATGTTGTGAATTTCTTATTGATTGTCTTGTTGGGCCATTTCATATTTTTCAATCAAGCTGGCAGTTTGATTAATTATAGTGAACAAAATGGGGATGAAATTGTGCTTATTTAATTGTATGTAACTTAAGCAAGCATTGAGCCTAGCCAAGAAGAACAATCTGTACAGCCATTATCTTAAATAACAAGCACGTAGGACGACAAAGGGCAGTTGCTAGTTTGGTGAACAAGGTTGTAATGGGAAGTACGAGAACAATAACTGTCATGGTCTTGGTCATAAAAGGTATCTAGAAGCAGTGATCCATGTATGTGAGATCTTTGTTTATTAATGAAGCACATTTGTCTTTAGTCATAAGGGTTTAAGAGTAGATTTAAAAGAGGTGAATTCTGGAGATCAAAATAACTCTGTGTGGAATTCTTGGACCCATGGAATATTAGAGCTTTGTCTGGAGAATGTAGGACTCATATGCCTCATGTTCTAGTCTCCATCTGATTGGTGCACGCCTAGCTGGGCATAAAAGTGTTCTTTTAGCATTTTTTTTGTTCGTACAACTCAAGTTGTAAATTGAGTCTTTTATGAGAGCTGATCTCGAGTTATTAACCAAGAAAGGTTATAACCCATTTATTACCCCGGAAGCACTAGTTAGTAGTTACAGAATTTCTATTTCCTGTTAAGTGTTTCTCCTGCCTTAGCAAACTCAATGAGGGAGATCTATTGAGTTAAAAGTTTGAGTCTTACAAATCCTAGGGACTAGTAGAAGTCTTTTTGAATGTTGGAGAATTTAGCTATTTTGGCTTGGAAAGTTTATAGGCTTCTAATATAGAAAAGTCCTTCATAAACAATGTTAGTCATATTTTGTTTTTGTTTTGATAATAAAATCATATTCTTCTCAATTAATTGTCCATTAACAGTGATTGCTATTGTGAATACCTTTCATTTGTTATGTATTATTTTTGTCAAAATTGACCTTGCACAGAACTTGGAAGAGGCTTTAATCAGTTCTAATTTATTTTAATGTGGGTATGGGCCTATGGGGCATTCATCTTATTTCACGTTTATTTAAACTAGTGGATTGGACTTTCTTGGTGATTTTGTATGCAATATGGTATAGGTGAGTGTTCTGATTTATTCAGGTTGAATTGTATAGTTAGATGTGATTGTAGATGGTGGGTAATCTTTTATCAAGGAGAAAGAAGATTGAGAAGATACTACAAGGAAAATAATGTGGTTCCATACCTAAAATGGACAAGTAAGAAAGAAAGGTGGGTAATCTTATTCTAGGAAAAAAGGAGTTGTACTCTACTAAGTAATCAAAGTGGCCTCAAAAAAAAAAAAAAAAAAAAAAAAAAAAAAAATCAAAGTGTTTATTTAAACATAGAGCTAAAGTAAATTACTTCATCTGTTCTTTTTTGTTGGCACATTTCATTTATCATGTTTGCCGATGCACAAGTTCAACGGTTAATATCTGTAACTATTCCTTAAGTAAAAATTGTAAAAGGTTAATGTTATGAAATGATATATTGAGATGATTTTAACAAGATTTTACATGACTATGCTTTATCATAACTATAAATCACAAAAGCTATTCAAAGTAAATTGTTAAACATCAAATATGTCAATTAAAAAAGAACGGAGGAAGTATTCCTTTAAATAGTCATATCATGGTAAGTGTGGTCATATTATGTCAGAAGTAGTAAGTACAGTTCTTAAACTAAATAATGTACAATCAAGGTTAAAATCCAATAGTGTGAATGTATGAATTTGCTTTGTAAAATGTTAGATCCATCCCATTACTTGTTTTGCAAAACAGCCTGAGCTGTGTGATTGCATCCCCTTATTTATTGTCTGTGCATCATTGCTTCGATCATGCATGCTATTGTACTGAAGCCTAACAAATTGTTAAAATGAGGTAATGTTTCTCAGTCTTTCTATGGAAACCCTCCTTTTAAGAAGAGGACTGTATCAGGATGAATGAAAGCATGAAGTCTAAAGGATAAGGAGAAGGAATGAATATTGTTGCATATATTTGCATCTACATTCCATATACAATAGATATTTTAAGCCAGGGGAGTGTTTTAAGGAAGTTATAGTTAAAAAATTGATACATTGAGGATGTTTTCCTAGGGGTTTTGTGAAGGGGCCAATAAGAGGTATCAACACTAACATTATACAACCATGTCACGTATTCATTAAAACTGCACGACTAATAAGCCACTTACATGTTGATGAACTTTTAGCCAAGGGGCTAATTAAAGGACGTCCAACTTCATTTTTCCTTTTATAGTCTCACTATAGCTGATTACTAGACCAACAAATAGCATTAGTTATATTTGAGATTTGCTGACTTGCTAATGAGTTATTTTATGTAGAATTACTTTTCAAGATTGCCCAGGAGTGGCTACTTTTGTAGTAAAAGCAGAAAAATAGATATATGGAGAATGCCTTTTGAAACATAAGATAGTGCATAATATTTATTGATTATGCCTTTAGGGGCTTTTGGTTGGACAAATTGGATTGGGGTGGAATGGATTTTTGGAGTTAAAATCCATTCCATTCTTTGGTACGGCACTTTTGTCATGGAACCTCATACTAGGGAGATTCCAACTCCACCTAATCGCCCTAGAATTCCATACCCACGTCAGTACATAAGATTCACATTCCTTTTTAATATAGATACAAACCCTAATAACCCCCACAAAAGTGGATATAGAAGTTGCAAAAGAACGACTACCACCTATATACGGTGGGTTGGCAACTCATCACAGTTTAAAGTTTCCTTCTTCTCCAGTGTAGTAGTCGATCAGCTAGAGCATAATTGCTTTGTAAACGTTTGGACTTCACGAGGATTTGTTTGTAAATGAGGTTCTTTCATGAACTGAATATTCTGTAGGTTACATAGTTTTAGTTGAATAACTATGGTGTGAAGACATTGTAATTGTAATTTTGCTTTTGTTTAATGTTCTGGAATTGTTTTTGGTTTAGGTTTGGTATTGTTTTGTTTAGTTTCTTTTGGCTTTTTTTTTTTTTTCCTTATTTTGTTTCGCTTTTGAGCCTCTATTTTGTAGACTAAAAACTAGTATTCATCCCGTGCGATGCTCAGATAATTTTTATCTATAATTTTTTTAATGGAAGGATTGATCAAGTTATGTATGCCTTCAGAAGTGAAAATAGAGGGGGGGGGGGGAATTTAATAACAAACATATGTATGAAAAATTATCCTAGCAAAAAATTGGATTGAAACTCTTGAACAACATTGAAAGCTAGCCATGCTACTGCTCTTCGTAGTTTTCAAAATATCAGTCAATTCAACATTTGATATGCCAATTTCATGAAGCAAAATAGGAAATCAACATTTTGGAAGATCTTGGATTTAAATTTAATTAGTGACTAAACTATTTGACTAAGAGGCAAAATGAGGAAAAACCGAAAAAAAAAGATCTACTTTGTTTAATGAAATTTAATGGTAGAATGCCCAAAAAAAGTGCATTAAAAATTGATTTACAGTATATATACTTAGATTGAGAAGGAACGGAAAAATGCAAACTAAAAACTTAAAAAAAAAATTATAAAAAAGAAGAATGATCACAGATACAATATTAATATTGAATTTGACACATGATTATAATTTTGATAATTTATTCCCAAAAAAAAAAAGAAAAAAAAAAAAAAAAAAATTTTAAAAAAAACATACTTTGATGGTTGCGAAAATATTTCAACAAAAAATATTCAATTTAAACCAAAAACTTCACAAGTTGACATAAACCTAGAATGAATAAGCAAAAATAAGTTAAAAAAATATATAAAAACTCATGAATTGCACTGTACCTTTTTTGCTAACTTGGTCTGTAAAAGGAAAAATTGTTGGGAATAATCCCACCTTTTGAGCGTCCGCGATAAATAATCCCACTTTTGGGATTTTTTTTAATAATTCCACCTTTATACCCAATCCGCTGAAAATGGTCCCAACCGGTCATGTAACCTGTTGTAACAAGTTACATGACACGTGGTGGCTTGTGATTGGTCAAAAAAATAAAAATAAAATAAAATATTTAAAAAAAAAATAATTAAAAAACCGAACCCACCAATTCAAGCCACCATCCCCGCCCCTGAATCCAATCCCCTGCCTCGCCGTCTCTGACCACCCAGCCCTCAGACACGACGCTGGCGACACCATTACTACCTGACCACCAACCCCTTCCCTCCCACGAAACCCACGCACGTTTAAACCCCGATTCCAGCCGCCCAAACCACCAACGAACTCGCCTCCCTCACCCACGAAACCAGCCATCAATTAAACCACCATCGCGATTCCTGCCGCCAAAACCACCACCACGCCTCCCTCCCCTTCCCGATTTCGGCACCTCGCCCCTTCCCCGTCCCGATTTCTGTCACAATTCCGGCCTTCTTCTTCTAGGGTCTAGTTTGGTGGGTTTCGATTTTTCGAAATCCCACCTTTGGGGTTGGCTGGGGGGGGATCTTGGTCGTCGGCGCGGTGGTTTCTTGGTGACGGTGGTTTCGGGGTTGGATGGGGTGGTGGTTCCGGTGGGTTTGGGTGGTGTGTGGGGATGGTGGTGGCTGAAACTTAAGTGGTGTTGGTTTTTTTTTTTACTTTTTTTTTTTGTTAATTTTTTTTTTTGTTAATTTTTTTTAGAAGTTTTAGACGAATCAAATTGAGACACGTGTACATTAAACTTAATAAAAGAAAAAATTACCTCTTTCACCGGTTACTGGTCATCCGGGACCATTTTCAGCGGATTGGGTATAAAGGTGGGATTATTAAAAAAAATCCCAAAAATGGGATTATTTATCGCGGACGCTCAAAAGGTAGGATTATTCCCAGCAATTTTTCCTTTGTAAAAAAGAAAGTATCTATTATTAGAGTAATAATTAGTGCTTTAGTTATTGAAAATTGGGATGAATAAAAATGATTTGGGGTAGAAAGAAGGGAAGAGTGATTACATTCATAATTGAAATTTAATTTGGGAAGAAAGTAAAATGCATTTTGATTTGAATAGTTAATGAAAATGGGAGTTTGATTAAAAAATATAAAATTAAAAATTAATGCAACCCTTCATGAAAAGAAATTAAATAAAAAACAAATGCAACCCTTCGAGTATAAATTTACCGAAAACTAATAATTAAATGAAGTGTTGTTTGGGGAATAAACTGAACATCAAAGTTTTTTTTTTTTTTTTTTTTTTTTTTTTTTTTTTTTAACTTTAATTATTTATTTTTTTACCAAAAAAAAAAAAAAAAAAAAAAACATGAAAAAAAGGACACATGTACACTTTAAATTTCCTTAAATTTTCCTGTTTTAAAATAATAGTATAGATATGTGAAAAGTATTTAATAAAGAACGAATAAAATTCGGCTTACATATTTTCTAAAAAAAAAAAAAGGATGGCATTAAATTTCACATTGTTATGGGGTTTCAAATCCATACCCTGGTGGTATGGGTTTCCATTATTTTAGCCTATTATACAATTTAATGTTTTCCCTACACTTGAAAGTTGTCACATTGGTTATACAAGCTTGATAATAGAAGAAAAGAGTAATGTAATCTATACTTCCACCTGTTGAAAAATATTGCAATGTTTGCCTTTTAAAAAAGTTAAACATTTTAAAAAGAAATCTAATTTCTCCTTTCACACTTTTAATACCCAATTATCCTTGCTACATTTTGTAACTTTTTCTTAAGTTTTGTTTGTAATTCACGTGGTTTTTTTGGTCCAATCACACTCTTTCCTGCTTTCTTAATACTTTTGCATCCTTGAGGAAGTATGAAATTGCGCTATAACAATCAATGCTTTTATGGTATACCGCAAATGACATGCTCTCCACATTGCCCGACTTAGCTAGTGATCATGGCTCTTCAGTGTACCAAATTAGTTCCAATACCACAAGGCTAACTAATCAAGGATTTACCTTTGACATGGTAGAATTTTCGTAATACATTAATTACATCTGGTTTATTGTGACTCTAGCCTGTAGAGTATATCAGGTATTTGACTGAAGCAAAAGTAGGCTAACTGTCCCAGCAACAAGCTAGAGTAGATTGCAATGTGTGAATTTTCTGCATACCTTTCTCATTTTAGTGTAGATGTTTTGGGCACATGACTAGGTTGACTTGCCAAAGGATTAATGGAAATGGCATTGAAATTTTATGTACCTTGTCAGATTTTTTTTTCTTCGTGAATTGCAAAACTAGTTCTGGACTTTGGGTGATTGATGATATAAATTATATGTATAAATTATCGAGTATTGTAGAACACCCAAGGGAACAGAAAAATTTTCTTTATTTTCTTTAGAGAATGCTTTTGTTGCCTATTTTCCTTCTTTGTGCTTGTTGGGGAGGAGGGTTTGCTAGTGTTATCCTTTTTGAGTGATTGGGATGATCCTGATGACTTAAAAGCTCTCAGTTTATCTTGATCAACCCACTTGGTGTTGCTTCCTAAAAGAACTGTTTTTAGTTGATGTTACTTAACGTAAAGCTTGTCTGCTCATATGGTGCAGGCTCATGTGGTACAGAAGCCTAAAAGACCCTTGCCAAAAGTAAGAAATACGACTCCTGAGACTGGACGTTATGAGGAAAGGCCTGTTGCTGCAGGGACATTAAATGTGGCTCAATTTCGCCACATAATCCGTCTTCATCAAGGCAAGGCTGATGAGCATGATGGGCCTCTAGGTCTAAAAGAGGTTGCTGAGAGATTTCAGGTGGATGCTGTACAGCTTGAAAAGATATTCCAGTATGTATCCTTGCCACCTGAGGATAATACTAACAGGAAAAAACATGAGCTTGGAGACTGATTTCCCTTTCCTAGTGGTAATAGTAGTTCAGAATGACTGATTGCTTTTTGATACAATCAGTTCAAAAGTGTATTTGCGAAATATTTATCCATATGAATGATGAATCAGAATAGTGATGAAAAGTTGAGTTAATAGCACTACAAGGTACTGAACTTAGGTGATAGTAGCAATTAAGGTACTGAAGTTTTATTCGTTGCAAATAAGGTATTTAGCTGGTGACCAAAGGTAATATTTCCGGCCATTACACGTAACCGGTTATACGTTATTTTCTTAAAAAAATATTAATTTATTAAATTTTTTTTTTATTTTTTTTTTCTCTTTTCCCCATCCCTTAAACATTCACTTTCCTAAGTTTAATCTACTTGTTGGATAATTGTAATTCTTTGTTCTCTCTCTTCAAACCTAGCCTCCATAGTAAGACTTAGGGATTGCCATTGATTTTATCGATGGTAAGAATTGATGGTAAGTCCCAAATTCTTCTTCAATTTAATGTTTTTAGCCAATAAAGATCACCAACACTATCGTGATTATAGCCAGTCACTTCTTGTAGGGTTTAGTCAGTTCTCTAATGGTGGGATTTTTAGTATTGTTTGTTTGTTTGTTTTTCGTGTGTCCAGGGATACAAATTTGGAAGATTCGTTTTGCAAATTTGTGGAATTGCGGTTTTGTTGGTATAAGGATACAGATTTAGCAGATTCATTTTGTAAATTTGCCGATCTTGATGACCATTCAAGTTTTATAACTTTGCGACCATACATCAATGAAGCTTTGTCAAGAACGGTGCAAAGATATCTAAAATTATTAGGAGTAGTTCAGAAGCGATGCCATTAGTTAAGGGGTTTTTGATACTTTATTGAGAATTTAGATCCATTTAGGGATGGTTGTAAATGTCAAATGACTATTATATTTAATGAAATAACCCCTCTCTATTCCATTAAAAAAAAAAAAAAAAAAACCCTTTCACTCTCCTTATTTCTATGGTGGGCTAGCCCTTCCTAACACTATAGCCCATAGTCTCACAATTCAACACAAAGAAAATTTATACAATAATATAACTCAATTTTAACAATTTGAGCAAAGTTTACTACTTTTTACCTTTACTTCTTTATTTATTTTATTTTATTTTTTTTTCAAAAAAAAAACACCCCCGGCCACCTTCGACCATCTAACAAAGCACATCCCAACAATAGCCTTCCCTCACCCCTTTCTCTTCTCCCTTGTTAGTTTCTTCCCTATCCGATCCTTTTCTCTTCCTTCTCCCTAAACGCCGGCCTTCATCAACCGAGTCCAACCCAAACTAGAATTCACATAAAAACTACCATATCCACCTCAAATTCTCATCCTAACTACTAAAATATCACCATATTTCTATCAGTAAAAAAAATTGAGAGGGGAGGGCAATAGTGGGAGGGGAGAGAGAGAGGGATCGACAGTGGGTAGGAGGTGATCTGAAGTAGCTAACTAGTGTGCTATGGGCAACAGAGGGTGAAATTTGTTCCACAGTGGGAGGGGGAATTTTTAAAATTTTTAAAGGAGATAAAATTTGAAGTTGATGATGAAGGAGATGGTGATAGAAACCTAAAAAAGTAAGAAGGGTAATAGAAAGTGAGAGAAATTAAAGGACTTTATTTCCCTTCATTTTTTTTTCAAAGAAAATCGGTTATACAAGGTAAAAAGGGGGTTTACCAGGCCTATTTGAGTACTCCAACTGCAACTTTGAAAACTTTAATACCTTATCTGTATCTTTTACCAAAGTTCAGTCTTCTCTCCGTCCCTTAAATGCGTGCCTGTATTCCTTTTAGTGGTGTCCAAAATATTTTGTCTGTTTTAAAATCTTTTTATTTAAAGGTTGTACTTTTTGACACTACTACCCTCATAAAACTTATTTAATTCCTTTTACCTCTTTATTTTTTAATTGATGAGTTGTTGTCCTATTTCTTTTCTTTTGTACTATTGATATCTTTTGTCATTAATTCTCAATCATATTTTTTTTTTCTCTTTCTCTCATTTCATTAATTTTCAACTACTTATTGTTTTTCTCTCTTTATCTCTCTATCCCACATGCACCATTATACTTACAATTAGGGGTGTGAAAAACCTACCCGATCGACTCGACTCGAAGCCGCCCCGAAAAAAAAATAAAAAAAAAAGTTTATTAGAAAAGACCTTTTAAAAATTTTATGGCCATATATATATATATATATATATATATATATATATATATATATATATATATATATATATATATATATATATATATATATATATTCATATGACCATAACTTTCAGTCAGGCCACGAGACAGCAACACTTGACGTTCCAACTTTTCGCCAAGTGTCGCAGCACGTTGGATAGATTTAAATATATTTCATAAGATAAAAAAATTAGTTGAATAGAATTTTAGGATAAATTGTTAGTTTAGAGTTTTATTTTCAATAAAAAACCAATATTTCAGATGTATAAATTGAATTATAATTTTATTTTAAAAATTTATTAGATTATAATTCTAAAAAGTTATCATATAAATTTATTTTTTATATCATTATATTTTTTGGAGCGAAGGAAGTAGTTCAAAGCGTAAAACATCCATTTATAATATATACTAATCGGTTAAAATAATATACTTTACAATCTAATACCCCCTCCGTTCCGAAAAGAACGACCCTTTTAGACATTTTTTACAGATGTTAAGAAACTTAAGTGGGAAATACAAATGTATGAGAAAGCTAATAAGAGTACCTTGAAAAGGTAAATTTACATAGGATTTGTAAAAAAATAGAGAGAAAAAGTAATAAAAGTACATAGAAAAAACAAATTTACATGGGGAAACTAATTTTGCACAAATATCATTACAAATTAAATGGTATATTAATGCAAATAGGATGAACATTTTGGGACTAAAATTTGGTCAAAAGGGTCGTTCTTTTTTGGAGGGAGTAGAATTTTATTATTATGTAGACCTGACAATTAGAGTCGGGTCATGAGTCATCTCAGATTGGGTCACTTCAGGCTACGAGTCAAGAAATGTTCAACCCTTGCCCAAAGTTTTGGGTTCGGGTCAACCTAATGGGCTTTGAACATTTATTTTATTTAATTTATTTTTTGCTAATTTTAATTTTTTTTTTAATGTATTAAATCAAACATTTTCACCAACATTATTATTAGTCATTACATACCTACTAGATAGCAAATCGTCACAAAAGCACATCAATTTCTAACTAATTTTGTATTAATGATATATTTTAAAATTTGACATATAGATTAAAAATTTATCTTAAAATTCAATAAACAACCCAGGCATCGCACGGGGCACAAGTGTGTGTGTATATATATATATATATATATATTGTTGAAGACAACCAAATGACACTTTTCGATGTTGACTTGCGATTTTCCGGCGTTGACCTATTATGTGCATGTCACGTGCCATTTTTTTTTACTATTCCCACCCTTATTTTATAATTCCCCTCTAATTCCCTCCTTAAGCCCCTAATTTTAACCATTCTCTCTCTCTCTCTATCCTCCTCTCTTTCTCCCTCTCTTTACCCCCTTCACTATCTCTCTCTCTCGATCCCTTGGTGAACTTGGATTAAGGCCTATACATTAATGAAATCCTTCTCTTCTAAATCTTCGCGTAGGCGGAGGGAGTATTATGTAAAGTAAAATGAATAAAATTAGCACCCATTATAATCTTATATCCTATTTCAAACGTTTTAGGGGCCCTGTTCTAACCTTAGAAATTGGGCCCTAATCTAAAGTAAAAAATTTTAGAAGAAATTATTTTAATAATAAAAAGATAAAGATTTGAACATTTTTAATACTTTTTGTGCAAAATTAGTAATTCAATATAATGCCTCGTCTTATTTATGTGTTGATCCATTTATGTGTTTAATTGTTTTATTATACATGGGTCTGGGGTGGGTTTTGGTTTCCGCACAGTGTTTAGAACACCGGAAACCCCAACAGTGGTATCACGAGCATCTTGTATTTAATTTTTACGATTATAATTAATTAAAAGGGATTTAAAATTGGATTAAAATTCTGGTTTAGCACCTAATAGATTAGGATTTCGGTTTTTCATTGGATGAAAATTGGATTAATGCTGGTACGAACTTATATGTCGACAAAAAAGTAGTTTTTTATTGGCAAAAATGCATTCTACATCGATCTCTATCCAATAGTGTTTAGAAAACGCCTTTCAAAGGCCAAAATCCATAGGGTTTCTCATTTTTAAATCTTTGGACCTTAATTAATTATGGCATGTATATGTTGATTATGTGAATGATTTACATATTTAATCTACTGCACTTATGCTCTAATTAATGCATGAAATTTGGTAAATTTTGGGTGATTAATAAAGATTGAATGTTGCAATTGGATTGTGTTGAGTAATTTGGTTATTGTTGGAACATGATTATTGACCTCCATTTTGTTTAAAGATTGAAACTTTATTGAATAAGTAGTTTAATCTTGATGACTAAAACCCTAAAATGAACAAAGTTTGAATTTGAATGATTGATTGGATGCTTGAAAAATTCAGACTTGTATGGTCCAAAAATTATTTTACATTGGATGGCAGATGGCTAATTGATTTATTTGGTTGGTTTATCAAAAATCATAATTATTTTAATCATGGAATGAGTTATTTTAATTATGAAGCATACCCTAATTGTGATTATCGCCTTAAAATTATTAAAGATTAGTTCTTGACAATAATTTTTAATGTTGCACCTATTTAGATTAATTTTAGTTTGACTTGAAATTAATTCGAAATGCAAATTTTTTTATTCCTCTGAAAAATTATATTTGGAATTAAAATCGTCACACAAATTTTCAAGATTAAAAATTCTTGGGGCATATACTACATGGTAAAGCTTGGAGCCAAGCCACAAGTCTCGGACAGTAGAGGCTACTCACACAGCTCACATTAATGCTGCTGCCCGGGTATGTTGGTGTGTGCGAGAGTGTGTGAGATAAGGGGTATCTATGGCACGGATGTGTGCGAAAAATGTAGAGCATGCCGGGCTTAGGGATGTTAGGCAGTGCCCAACTCTAGCAACAACGCATTGTATGCGTGTGCGTGTAGTGATGCTAACAACGCTCAACACCTAGTGTTTCGGGGTTTTTTGTGATTCCCTAGGGATATTGGTTGCACTCTTACCCGGACGGACGCAGGCACTTGCAAAACAACGAATATTCCGTTTACCGAAATATTCACCTCCGACGATCAAGTTAGTGACCGGAAACGGAAAATCTAGAGAGAGAAAGTAGAGAGAAGTTGGAGCTCTTAATGTTCTTTTTTTTATTTTATGTCACAATCCACCCCTCCCATCATAAATGATTGGGGTATTTATAGGGGTGGAGAATTGTGCTCCTTTAAGGCTATTACCCTAGAATTCCGTGCTCTGATTGGCGGCGCAAACAGGTGTTGGCGCGTGTCCCATAGGGGCGTCGTTTTGCGGCTTTCTCGGGATTTGGGCCTCCTGATGTAAGGAGGCCTTCTCTCATTCAAGTGCTCTTTGTGTTTGACACGTGTCATCTTCTTATAAGGACATGTGTCGCCCTTTAATTGGGCCACGTGTCTCTATGGGATTGGACAACGTGTTGGGGGTATTTTTACCTTAAACACTTGCCCCTCAGAGGGGGTGACTCGTTCCTTATAGGCCGCCTCCTTTAATCTTCTACTCGTCCGAGTACTCAGGAGTCTGAGCACTCTTTTTAGTAGGCGGACGATGTCGTCCGTATATCAAGGGGATTTTTCTTTTGGGCTGGATGTCTATTTGGTTTGCCTGACTTCCCTTAGAGGACATTTGAGGTAGGACACCTGTCACCCGAAATTTCGAGATGGCGGTTCGAAGTTTGCTGACCTGGCCGTCTATTTTGACGCACCATTAGAGTGTCTGTATCCTTCTCCATCTGAAATGACGGAATTGGTTTTTTAACCGTTCAACTTCTAGGTTAAACTTTTTCTAAAATAACCGTTTAAATTCTTAGGCGGGAAAGATGATTTTACCATTTTGCCTTTATATAGAAGGGGTTTCACCTTATTTTGGCACTTTGGAACTTTGAGAATTTCTAGAGAGACGTCAGAGCTTTTCAGAGAGAGAAAGTGATTTTTCTTTGAATCTTCGAGAGCTCAGTCGTGTGTTTGAGGTTTCTGGTCAGACTTTTGAGTTTTTCGGTCAACCTTCAAGACTTTCAAGGACTTTCCAAGTTTTCTACACGGATAGAGGTAACCGCCTGCTCTTTTTACTTCTTCCCTTTTCTTTTGCTTGCTTTTATTTTTCATTTTCACCCTGGCTCAACACTCGGCTTCGTCCGTTTCTCCTCATGAGATCGACCGTTCCTCTAGGTCTGAGGAGTTTAGAGTGGACGAGGACGAGCCGTCTTCTTTGTGGAGTAGGTTCATTTCTAGTGCGTACCAACTCACCCCCACCTATTGTTCCTTGTCCCTGCAGTAAAAAATGGCGTGCACAATGTAGACATACGACCGATATGCTGCTAGAAATCTAGACGACAGTCTGGTAAATCCTCGAGTTCCTATGATCCCAATGACACTAATGGGGAGACCACAAACACAAACACGAACACCACCACTGTTAGTGGTAGCGAATGTTCGGTGGTCGAAGTGACTGTCTCATTCGAAGAGTGCCAAAGGAGGCAAGACGTTTCTTCTACCAGGGAAGCGTCCGAACAGACTCCAGAACTACGCTTTCCCCAATTCATCAACTCGGTCATGATGCCGCCCGAGTTGCCATCTTCCGTGAGGCATCACTCCTTTTCTCAGGAGGACGCTGGGGCGTCCATTCGAATTTTTGAACAACTCCCATCACAAACTACCAGGTCGGCCAGAACTAGAACTGGCGTTGTTATTGTTGAACCAGCCAACCTGCCCCCTCACAGCGCTCCTCCTTCGGGAAATAAGGCGGGCGCTAGAGGAAAGAAAGATAAGGGTAAATGCTCCTTGGTGCTTGAGGGCATCACAATTTCTGAAAGTGGTTAGGGCTCCAGGGGAAGGAGCTTGGCTGAAGCTGCAGAATTGGACACAGTGCTGTCCTCCGAATTTGGGGTGGCCCCTAAACCTGAGGAAGGGGAGGTGGAGAACCCTAAGGTTGAGCAGGCGGACGAAGAGGCTAATGTGGACAATTTTAAAAATCCGTACGCCTGCACTGTTAACGAAACTGCCTTGGGCTTCTTGCATGGTGGGTTCGAGGAGTTCAAGAGATTCCTCCCTCTGGGAGAAGGCTACGAACTCGTAGCGCCATATCGCTCTCGCTCATTAGCCGCGTGGGAGAGTAAGCGGCTATAAATAAAGTTCTTTAGCGTTTATCTCCATGATCAACTGCAGTGCCGAGGTAACCTTCCCTGGCTTTACTTGGCCGCTTGAGTTTCTATACTTGGCATATTTTTCTCACTTTATTTTTACTAACTTAAATCTGTTCGAATGCAGCTCTTTTTTAGACTCATTGCCTTCCCAGAATGGAAGGACAAGGAGAATGAGAAAATCAGGAAGGCCCGGGCCTAAATCACTCGTATGTACGACGAGAACACGGGTACTGTTGCTCTGCAGAAGATTCACTATGAGACGACCCTCAAGGCTCTGTCCGACAAGGCTGCTCGGAAGACAGAGGACATTGTCAAGATGGGCAGAACTCTTGAAAGAGAAGAGGTGGCTAGGCAGACGCTCCAACAGGAGCGAGACGAGGAGGTCGCAAACACCGATCAGTGGAAGGAGGGCATTGAAGCCTCCCAGAAACCGAGAGAGGAATTATTCTCATCCCAGCATGCTCTTCAAATAGCCTTGGATCAAGTGGACTCCTTCAAGCTTGAGGTTGAGAATCTGAACAAGTCCATTGCAGACTTGTTTGAAAAGTTGAAGGCACCTCGACCGCCTAACCCAATAGAGGTCGTCCACATAACAATGATTGCCCTTGGGCTAGGTAAATGCCGAATCAACTTTGGTTAGACGGATGTTTTATTGGCTTGTATTCAGTCGTCCTTTGATACTATCTCTCAAATGTACTCATGAAATTTCAAGTAATTTCTCAACTTGATTATTTCTTAGAGTTGGCTGGGCTTGGACGCCTGGCCATGCCCTTGCCCCTTTTTGGGAAGAAAACCTTATGCAGTTTTGCGCTTCTTGTTTTTCTTCCGTCCGACCATTCTAAGGCCGGGTAGAGTGATTAGCTTTGTAAGCTATTTGGCTGAGTAGTAGCTTGACTAGGGATGCCCATGCCAAGCTTCTTACTCGACCTCATTATTGTGCCCTTCTTTAAGGACGAGTTGCTATATTGCAAGAAACTTCGTTTTTCTTTTCAATCGACATTTCATACAAAATAAATAGGCGTACAAAAATAAACTGCAAGCAATTAGTAACAATGTTTGACTAATTCAATAATATTTTCAAAATTACATTTTTGGGGCCGTACGAATTTAATTACATGGCTCGGTCGTCTAGACCTAGTTGTATATACAACTTTTGGTTAAGTACAAAATTTAAACATGGTAATTTTTTCAAATTGTCCATACTCCAAGTACGTGGAATAGGATGACCATCTAAGGCTTCGAGATGAAAGTACCATTTTGGACTTCTTTTCTGATTCGGTAAGGCCCTTCCCAACTTGGGGTTAACTTTCCATCCTCATTGGCTCGGCCTACCGCTTCCATCTTTCTCAAGACCAAATCTCCCATCTTCAGCGGCCACTTAGACACTTTGCGATTATATGCCCTCGTCATCTTTAGACGATAAATTTCATGTCTAAGTGCCGCATTGCCCCTAGCTTCTAGAAGGAAGTCTAGAACGGTATTCATGGCCCCCTAATTGGCCAATTCATCATATAACATTACTCAGAGAGTAGGCTCATACATCTTAATTGGGAGCACGACTTCTGCACCTTAGACAATAAAAATGGGGTTTCCCCTGTTAAACTTTTTGCTGTCATATGAATGGACCATAACACATTGACCAACTCATCTGCCGATAGGCTGCCTGCTTGCTCAAGCTTGCACTTGATACCAATGTAGATCAGCTTGTTGTACGCTTCAACTTGGCCATTGGCCTTTGGGTGTTCGATCGAGGCAAAACAGTGTGTGATGCCCTTGGTCACTTTACCAATTTTTGAGTTGGACGGTTTCAAATTGTGGTCCATTGTCGAACACTATTGATTGTGGCACACCGAAATAAGTGATGATGTTTTTCCAAATAAAGGCTGACACATCTGTCCATTTGATTCCTCGGACGACCTCAGCTTCAATCCACTTTGTGAAGTAGTCTATATCTACTAACACATACCGCCTCTGTCCAGATGCAGGAGTATATGGCCCCAAGATGTCCATGCCCTATTTTGCAAAGGGAAGTGGACTAATTATGGCCGACAAGCTATTTGCCGGGCGGTGGATGAGGGTTGCAAATCTCTGGCACTTATCACATTTTTTCACCATTTTTATAGCGTCCGAATTCTTACTCGGCCAGTAATACCCCAGATTAGTAACTTTTTCAGCTAAGGCTCATCCGCCTATGTGTGATCCGCATTGTCCTTGATGAAGGTCGTCCAGTACATCATGCCCCCTTTCTGGCGTAATACACTTCAAGTATGGTTTCAAAAAATCTTTTTTGAACAACTTCCCTTCTTTCATTTCAAACCAGGCCAGCCCTTCTCTTCATCGACCAACTCTCTCTCGGATCATTTGAAAGAATTTCGTCCTTAAGATAGGAGAGTTCGTCCGCCAGGTGATTTTCCGATTGGGGGACTTGTTGTAGAGTGTAGTGTTCTAGGCTCTCGGCCTCATCCTTCACCATCTGAAGATACTTCATCATGGCCGGCTGCTTGGCTTCATAGTCACCATTCCCTTGACTATCTATCAGCTGGGAATCCGAACTAGCATCAATCTTGGTTGCCGCGGTTGCCTTACATATTCTGAGGCCGGCCTGAAGGGCTTCATACTCGACCTTGTTATTAGAGGCTTGAAACTAAAATCTCAAAGCATACTCAAAATCGTTTCTTTTCGGAGATTGATAAATGATCTGATACCAGCGTCACATCCGGTTGCTGTTGCACTTCCATCCACAAAAATTTCCAAATTTGATCCCTTGCCAGTTGTAGATCTAGCCGTGTCATTTTGGCCAAGAAGTCTACGAAGGCTTGCCCTTGGATTGCTTTTTTAGGCTCAAACGTGATATCAAAACCTTTCAACTCTAAGGCCCATTTAAGCATACAACCACTGGCCTCCAATGTTGTGAACGACTTCTTTAGCTGTTGGTCCATATAGACCAAAATTGAATGAGTAAGAAAGTATGCTCGTAGCTTCTTTGATTCCATGAACAATGCCAAGCCGAATTTCTCAATAGGTGGAAACCTGAGCTCAGCATTATGCACAACATGACTAATGAAATACACGGGGATCTGATGGCTGTCCCTTTTAGTAAGCATGACGACACTTAATGATTGATCTGAAATTGCAAGGTACATGTATAACTTCTCATCTTTGAGAGGACTGACGAGCCAAGGAAGGGTATGCAAATGGTTTTTCAACTATACGAAGGCTTTCTTGGCCACCTTTGTCCACTCGAACATGGATTTCTTCTTGGTAGTTTGGAAAAAATAACAACACTTATCCCCTAATCTTAACAGAAATCATCCGAGTGCGGCTAAGCAGCCGGTTAACCTTTGAACTTCTTTTATGGTTCTCGGCGATTTCATGTCTAAGACTGCCTGGATATTTTCGGGGTTGCCCTCAATGCCGCGTTGGTCAATAAAAAATTCGAGAAATTTGTCGGACTCAGCACCAAAAACACATTTCTTGGGATTTAACATCATCCTATGCCGCTTGAGTTCGGTAAATGTTTCTCGGAGGTCCTTCAGATGGTCGGCCGGCCTTTTTGACTTAACAATCATATCGTCAATATAAGCTTCCATGTTCTGGCCGATCTAATCTCTATAGACCGTATTTACATGTCTTTGAAAAGTACTAGGGGAATTCTTCAAGCCGAATGGCATAAGCTTGTAACAATATAACCCTGCTCGGTTACAAACGCTGTTTTCTCTTAATCTTCTACCTATTGAAGGACCTAATGGAATCCGGAGTATGCATCCGTAAAACTCAACAAGGCATGCCCAGCTGTTGAATCAACCGGTCGGTTGATTTTAGGCAAGGAAAAGCTATCCTTAGGGCATGCCTTGTTGAGATCGGTGTAATCTACACACATTCTCCAAGTTTAATTCGGCTTTTTCACAAGAATTGGCTACCCAATCAGGGTAGAAACATTGCCGAATGAAACTAGCGTCCAACAACTTTTTAACTTGTACTACGGCCGCCTAATTCCTCTCTTCTCCATAATTTCTCTTTTTCTACCGGATAGTCTTTATAGCCAAATTCATAGCCAGTTTGTGAACGGCCAGGTCTGAACTGATGCCCGGCATTTCATGAACTTCAAAAGAAAACACATCTCTGAATTCTTTAGACAATTTACTAAGTCATATCCAAGCAAGCCCATAGCCACAATGCATACTTTTTCCGTTCGTTCAGGCTGGTCTGGGTCGAGCACTATGTCTTTATGATCGCCGGTCGGCTGTAGTCTTAGCTCTTTTGGTTGACCGACGATCATTAGCTGCTATGCTTGCTCTTTTTTTATCGACTTACGCTTCTGGCCAACCTGGTATGATTGGAGAGACCCTTCTTTGGAATTTCGCTCGGACGCTTTCCCATGTCTGCGCGTTGTTGGCTTCATAGCCAGTTGATTACATTCGTAAGCCATTTTTTGATTTCCTTGAATGGATCCTATCTTTCCATCTGTCCGCTCAAACTTCATTAGCATTAAGTGAGGGACGATTACCGCCTTTGTTGCTGTTAAAGTAGGGCGGCCAAGGATGTCATTGTTGCCCGTAAGCTCTTTGACAACTAGGAAGCAGACGACCATGTCCCTTCCCTTTCCCTTCTTCCCGATCCAGACAGGCAAGTCAATTCATCCGACCGGGTGAGTAATACTCCCTTTAAAACCAACTAACGGATGAGAGATATTCTTAAGGGAATCTTCTGGAAAATTCAAATTTTTTAAGCATACTGATTATGTCGGACAAACTACCAGTCTACCAGCACTCGGTCGACCTTCAAATTTGCGACTTTCAAGATGAACACCATGGGATCATTGTGAGGAGCTTTGATCTCGCCTCGGTCTCCCTCGCAAACCGTTACCTCTAGGAAGGTTCGTCCTTCATACCTTCAGTATGCATCACATTCTCAAGCTTCCATGCATCTTGCTAAATTACTTTCATGGTCGGGCCGCCTGCGGCAAAGCCGCTTGATATAACGGCCACAAACCCTAAATCAGTGCTATTCCATCATCTGTTTCTTTTTCTCTATTCTTCTTCTTCTTAGATTTGTTATCTGTCTGAGAGTCTGAGAGTAGGTAAATTTAGACTTCAGAACGTACGAGTTGAGCATGCCCTTCTCGACCAGTTTGTCAATTAACCTCTTTAGATTATTGCAGTTGTTCGTGTCATGCCCCCACATATTTGTGGTAATGATAGTACTTGTTCTTGTTTTTGTACTAGATTGGCCCTCTCAAAGGCTGAGGCTTCTCAAATCGAACTTGTCTTTGATTTCCATCAGAATTGAATAGCAATCCTTGTTGTATTCATAATGGGGCTCGTACGAAGTGGATTTCTTTGACTTTGTCTATTGGTAGTCGGCCACCTATACTTCTTTTGTTCTGTTGTTCCCTTCATTCTTTTTACCGGTCGAGTCTTGCTGAGTAGATTGTTTCTTCTCAGCCCCCTTGGCTGGTGCTTCCACTTTAGTAAGCGAACAAAAATCAGCTGCCTCAATATAGGATTCGGCCTCCTGCAGAAAACCTGCGTATGTCCGAATATTTTTTCTGACCAAGTTAAACTTGAAGCCATTATGCCTTAATCCTTGGAGGAACTTCGAGCAGGCCATTTCATCCGGCAGATTTTGAATTTGGTGTATCTCCTGGTTGAACCTTTGGATGTACAAACGCAACCCCTCGTTCTTTCCTTGAACTATGGTTTCCAAATTAAGGCTGGTCTTCCGTGGAGGAATGTATTAAGAAAAGTTTCCCACAAATAACAGACTGAGAGTAGTAAAACAATTGATGCATCCAGCCGGCAGACTGTTGAACCAGTCCTGAGCCACGGCCTTGAGGGTGGCGGGAAGCATTTGCACTAGGTGGCATCATCCACACTTTGCTGTACATCAGATTTCTGTACGAGGTGACGTGCTCTTCTAGGTTGCCCGTACCATCATAGGCGCCCACAAGTAGGGCTATGCATTGGTCTAAAATCGGACCGGGACTGGAACCCAGAATCGCCTTTTTTTGGGGACAGGGATCGGACCGTAATCAACCGATCTAAGTTCCGGTCCAGACCTTTTTATTCCGGGCCTGTCCGGTTTTGGACCGAAATGGACCGGTTATATTTTTTTTTTCTGCATTTTAGTATCTTATATACATACATTTTTAACGTCATGTTTTTTTGCGTGCTTTCCTATTTTGCACCTAGAATTAATAAATTACAAGTTTTGTACCTAAATATTTTAGAAATTTAAACATAAAATTTAAAATTTTAACCCAAAAAATTACAAAAATACACTTTTTGGTCCATTCCGGTTTATATTCGGGCTGGACCGAAAACTTGGAATCGCCAATTTATGAGGACCGAAGACTGACCCGGAATCCCCGGTCCGGTACCGGTTGGTTTTCTGGTCCAGGTCCATTTCTGCACACCCTTACCCACAAGTACACTCTTTACCTTCGCTGGTTGAGGAAAGTTGAGAATTTCTTGAAAAAACGGAGATGTCTTGCCACCAAGATTCAAAAAGTGCATTTGCCAATCAATAGGCTGAGGTTGTGCGGCCGGTCCGGCCAGGTATTGATGAGTCTATTTTATATATATTTTTATTCCCCGTTCCAGGGTCATATTTGTGCTTATTTGAGCTTTGCGGAGCTATTTTTATTACTAATATACGTTTTCTAGTATTTTTGTAGAGTTGGTATTATTTTGTAGGAATTTGCAGAATTATGATAATTCCCGAGCTTATTTAGCCACTACGAAGATATTAGAGTCGGAGCGTATTTTATGACTATATATTTTAAGCTCAAGACTGAGTTAAAGTTATTTAGTTCAGTGACTAAGGGCTCGCTTCGTTGGGAGTATTAATTTTATTATAAGTCCAATATTGGGATATCATAAAGAAGGAAAATATGGACCAAGTAATTAGGCCATGGATCAATATGCAACTTTAGCTATAGGCCCAAAGTTGAAAGAAGCCCAGAATCAAAGTCAGCATCTTGGGCGTGAAGGAAGCGGGCCCGATCGGGCGGCCCAATGCCCGATCGGGCGAGTGTCTTGAAGTTTAGATTTAAGTCGGTGGGCTTGAATTATATAAAAGGAGGTAGTAGTATTGTAGGGAATATTTCAAGCATCACACACTTGAGCCCCACTGTGATCATACACTTAAGCATGGTGGCGTCCAAAGGGAAGGAAGCTAGAGCAAAAGAGTCGTCAACAAGTTTTAGGAACTTGTAAACCATTCACAAGGTGAAGGTTACACCCTTTAACGATCCAGGAGATCGTTAATTCCAATAGGTCTGGAACCATGATTGGAAGTTCGGGGATGAAGGTACAAATCCAACCTAAAAGAGATTAAACCTGCCCTAAAAATGGGCCTCTACTTTATTCTTCTCGTATTCATGTGCGCTTCTGACTAACATGCAATCAATAGATTAACCCGAAACTTGTTTAATCTATGTTGGTTGAATATAAATGCACGAACAAAACTATTATTGGCGATCACTTGAATTATAATCATGTTAGCCTAAACAAGATTATTAATTATCTTATTTAGCGTGATTACAAGTACAAATTCCCTTTAATCCTGCAAGAGAAGGCGTGATCAAGCAATAATAAATAATAATCAATAATCATCATCAAAATAATATTCTCAATAAAGCATAATAATATTAGCAAGATCCTAGGCATGATACTAACAAGATTAATAACAAATCCTAGCATGCCACTAAACAATAAAGATCAAAGCTTTATTCCTAACATGACACTATCATGATATTAGAAAAGAATAGGAAACATTGTAGAAACATGCATGATATTAAAAATCAATAAAAGCATCCTAACATGACACTAGGAATTAAAATAATCAAAGCATGCTTTCTATATCAAAATAACAATTAAAGCATTTACTTACTTCGATGCCTCGTATCTCTTTCTAATAACAAAATACACACGTTAGTAACTTCAAGGAAAATAATAAATAAAACAATTAAATCAAATAATTGAAATAGGGATTTGGGACCAAACCCTCAAAAATTATCAACCTTTCACGTCCAGGGCGAAGGCAACTTTGAACTTGGCTAGGTGTGTCTAGAACTTGTGAATGTGGAAGTTTGTTAGAGGGGAAGGTTTAGAAAAAGAATAGAGAGAGAATAAGCTTCTAGCTTTTAGGGAGAGAAAGAAGAGATGATTGTTGTGAATTGTTGATTCTCAAAAACGGGGTGATACGACCCCTATTTATAGAAAAATAGTCCGGAAACAAATCAAGTCCTATTCGGAATAAAACTGGCATCTGTCGCCAAGCGACAGACATCAGCGCCAAGCGACAGGATTAGCGCCAGGCTACAGATGTTAGCGCCAGGTGACAGGCTCTGTCGTTTGGCGCTAATTAAAAGATAAAACGCGTTTGTACACGGAATCCTCCTCTTAACATGATTAAGCAGCAAATTCCGTGTTTATCAGGTTAAAATCAGGTTTATCATAAAACACTTATTCCAAGTAAAACTCTTTAAAATATAATTATTAATCCTAATCTTATTAGAATTTAAAGAACCTTCCAAATATTCTAGAAGATTAAAATCAATTCTAATAACTTTAGGAATAATAATTAATAGGCCCTCCTCTAGATCATTGAGCCGCATATAAAATTCATTTCGGGCCAAATTTAGTTTAAGCCATAACTTCCTCATTATTTATCGGAATTAGGCTTATAATATATCGCTGGAAAGCTCTTTCCGAGCCCGATCCAACTACACTATTGTTGGACCCTACATTATGGACCGAACTAAATTAGACTGGCTATTTTCATAAATAGAGTATGAAAAGAAATGTTTTCAAAAATAGAAAGAGAGATATTTTTAATAAAAATATCCACATCACTAGACTTTTCACACTTTCACCTTGTTCGATAATCAAATGACGTGAAGGGTATTCATCACTGGGTTTGGTTTTGGGGAGACACATTTGGTGTCTACAAGTATCATAGGAGGTCAGACTTTTTCTTTATCTTTTAGTTTTGTTCCCGCAGCTTTTGGGGATTAATTCTTTTAGTTTTTAGTTTTCATGATTGTTTTTAGTTCTTTATGTAAGTTTTCTTAGCTTAGCTTTTTAGATTAGTGTTTAGTGAGTTTTCAATTGTCAGACTCTTTTAGATTTTATTAGTGTAATTTTCGTTGCTTTAGTTTTGGTATTATTTCTTGTTTTGTTTAATTTTAGTTTATTGTTTTAATATTTAGTTTAATAATTTTGCTTTGATTTTAAACATGCTTTCTTTAATCGCTTTAATTAGTTTAGTTTTAATTATGTGTGAGTAGTTTATTTTCTAGGGTTGTAGAGATCTATAAATAATATGAAGGGGTAATTTATTATTGTTGATTGTCAATGCTTGATTAATTTCCTATTGATTGATTTAATGCTATGCAATTAGATTAGGCCCGGTTTAATTGTATGAGTTATGCAATGTTGATTCGAGATTCGAAAGATGAGAATTGATGTTTAGGCTTAGTTTCAATAGGCAGGTTAATTTATAAATGGTTAATTCAAGATTTAAGAGATGTGATTTAATACCGGTAGATTAATTCTGTGATTGTAATACTTAGCGAAAGCCCTTTATGATCTGATTAATTATTGCATTGGTGATTGATTATTATGTTTTACCCTGAAATATTGTTTATTGTGAACCTATACCCTAGGCTTTTATTTATTGATTTCTCCCTACTATTATCTCCCTTAGTTTAATTTTTCATATCTATAATTTAGTTACTTAATAATTTAGATTACATTAATTTATTAGGAATAAATTGACGTGTTTCCCTGTGGTTCGACCCTACTTCCCTATCTACTCTACTTAGAGGAATTTGGTAATTCTTTTGATTAGGTGATACGACTTTTGCCTATCAAAATTTGGTGTCGTTGCCAGGGAAACAGTTTTATTTAATTTCTAGTTGTTATTAGAGTCTAGATTATTTTTTTTATTTATTTTTTTCGTCTCAGAGAACGTAAGTTCTTTGGTACAATTTCTCATATTTATTTGTTTTGTACAGATCAAGAATCAGAGATGACTGCACCACCACCTCCTCCTGTTCGCAAGCTTAGATTATTCGCAGCCATCCTTGACAGATTTTCCACATCTTGCTCCCACCCCAGTTTATTACTATGATTGAAATGAAGCAATTTAGCGGAGCTAAGGGTGAAGATCCAAATCTTCATATTTTGGTCTGCCAATATTGCAACACTATTAGGCAAACTAGGGTCACACAGGACAAAATCAGGGAGATTCTTTTTCCCTTTTCTTTATGTAGAAAAGCTAAATTATGGTATAATGGATTGAATAGAACTGCGCTTGGTATTACTGACTGGAGTACTCTTGCTTTGAATTCTATAATAAATATTACCTTGCAGAGAGGACAGCTTTGTTAAGGAGTTCGATCCTAAATTTTGCCCAAGAAGCTGATGAAAGTTTATATGAAGCTTGGGAAAGATTTAAGAATTTGCATAAAGAATGCCCCCATCATGGGCTAGTGTAGTGGCAGATAATCCAAGCTTTCTACAATGGGCTTGGATATAATTGAAGAATGATTTTGGACTCTGCAGCTAACGGGAGATTTATGAATTTGGATGTGAATATATCGAGCAATGTTGTCGAAGAGATGGCTATTAACAATTCCCAATATGGGAATCAAAGAGGAATTGCAAATAAGGGAAAACACCAAGTCGATTCTATATCCTTTTTGCAAGCACAATTGACCTCTATTAGCCAGAAACTAGACAATATTAATAATTCTAATTCATCTTCCGTTGCTAATGTTTCTGCTATTGGTACTAACTCTGCAATATTTTGTGAAAATTGTGGTCTTGTAGGTCATTGGGCACATGACTGTAAGAGTTCATTTGAGGGATTAATGCTTTTCAGACCTATAAGCAAATTAGTCCATACTCTAACACCTACAATGCAGGGTTGAAAAATAATCAAAATATGTCGTACAATGGTACGAATGTGTTTAACCCTCCACCACAGGTACAACAACCACAGAAGAGGTACTACCAACCTCCACATCAGAGACCACAACAGGTTGTTACTCCTCCATCTGATTCTTTCCTATTAGAAATCAAAACGATGTTAGCCAATATGCAGAAGCAGATGCAGAGTAGAGATGCGCAAATTGACTCATTAATAGCACATAATAAAATGATAAATACTCAGATTGCGCAACTTTCCTCTACTCTGCAAACTCGTCAGCAGGGAACCCTACCATTATAGCCAGTACAAACAACAGAATACGCAAATGCAATTACCTTGAGGAGTGGTTCACACTATGATGGGCCTCCTATGCCTAAATATGATGAACCTGTTACAACAAAAACTGCTAATCTTGATTCTGTTAAACCAAACAATGTTGTTACTAGCCCTGCAGGGCTCTAGGGTAAAGCTAACTCTTCTAATAATTCTTTGCAGAGTAAACCCCAGGATAAGAGTGGAGATGTGCAGGGTCTTGCTATCAAACTTCCATTCCCTAATAGACATTTAAAGAGTAAGTTGGATAAGCAATTTGGTAGGTTTCTGGAGGTTGTGAAGAATTTGCAGGAAATAGTTCCTTTCACAGATTTAATTACTCAAGTTCTTGCATATTCTAAATTTATGAAAGAAATTTTAACTAGAAAAAGATCTATTAGTGAGGTAGAGACAGTTGATTTTATTGCAGAATGTAGTGCTATATTACAGAATAAATCTCCTCCTAAAATAAAAGATTCGGGTAGTTTTTCTATTCCATGTCATATTGATAATCTGTTGATTGATAAAGCTTTATGTGATTTGGGTGCTAGTGTAAGTGTTATGCCATTCTCTGTGAGCTCTAAATTAAATAAGGGTAAATTAAAAGCTACCAATATTACTCTGTAAATGGCCGATCATTCTGTGAAATACCCTTTAGGTGTTTTAGAGGATGTTCCTGTTAGAGTAGGTAAATTTTATATACCTGTTGATTTTGTTGTTCTTGATATGGAGGAAGATTTGCAAATTCCGATTATTTTGGGTAGACCATTCCTTCATACTGCAAGGGCAGTAATAGATTTGAAAAGTGGTAAACTTACATTATATGTAGGGGATGATAATATCACTTTTAATTTAGATAATAACCCTAAAAGCCCCATGTTGGAGAAAAGGTGTTTTAGTATTGGTGTGGTTGATGTAAATAATTTTTCTAATAAGCCCCAAGCTCTCGTTAGAGATCCCTTGGAGGCGGTATCTTGCGTTGCATCTTCCGCAGGAAAAACTAGTACTTGAAAAGATGAAGTGGATGCTATAGAAAGAGCTCTAAATTGCGTAGGGCTCAGGTTTGAAGATGAACAAGTGGAGATTGAGAAACAAGTTGTAGAGTTTGAGCCTGTAGTGAAAGTTCCACCCGATCGAGTGATATTTGCTCAATCAAGGGAAAAAAGGAAGAAAATTGAGTGTAAGAAGAAATTTTGAGCATTAATTAGCACGAAGACACCTGGTCGGACTTGGGAGTCAGGCCCGGTCGGGCCACGCTCGCCCGGTCGGGTACGAGAGCGCGGCAGCAAAACTGGCCAACTTCAAAACGCTATAAATTTTGCGTTTCTTAACGAAATTTTGCGTGTGACCTATTGTTGGAAAGATATTCAAGTCTACTTTCCAATGTAATTGAAATAATTGCATTATCATTTGTATAAAAAACGTTATGAGCAAAATAGTGAACATGACTCGTTTTTGCCTCTTCTCTTACTAACACTTTGTTTCTTTTTTGTCAAAATTAAACCAAAGTGATGAATTACAATGTTTGGGATGGTGGTGGATACGAGTTTGATGATGAGAGGTAGTCACTTGGGTTACTAGCTTCCCTTTAAGCCAATGAGGACATTGTCTGATTTAGCTTGGGGGGAATTTCTTGTATATATAGGTACTTATTCTTTCCCTTTTCTTTTTATTTTTTTGGTGTGCCTAGTTTAGTTTTAATGCTTTCATAGTCTAGATTTTATTGCTTTATTAGTTTAGATTTATTGTTTTCTAGGTTAGATTTATTGCTTAAAAAAAAAACTAAAAATACGTTCCAATGATTAATAAATCATGCTTCTCTGTGTCCCTTGATGAAAATTTTTTGAAATTGTTTTGATTCTTGGTATATGATGATAAATATTGAGGATTAGTTGATCATGATTTGATGTTTTATTGCCTTGATTTCTTAACATGCGTCAATTTTGCCCAACTACTTGTGAATATAGTGCTTGACTAGTGATTTGGTTAGGAATTGTGTGTTAGTTCCTGGTATGTCAATGAATTTGAGTATTGTTTTTTAACTTTGAGTAATGTTTGTATGACTCATTATTATGCACATTGAGGAGGACAAAGGCATTTGTTCTTTTAGGTAGCCTTCAGATGAACTTAGATACGTTTGTCCCCTTCTTGCTACCCATGTTGTTACCTTGACTTTTTATTGTTTATTTAGCCACATTATAAGCCTATTTTAGCCCCATTAGTTACTAGTCCCAAGCTTGGTTTAGGGGAGCTAATAGTGAGTGAGGTGAGGGAGTTTGTAGTGTGCTTATTTATTTGCACAATATGGGTGGATATGAGGAGTTATTTGTTCTTATATGTTGATTGGAAAAAATTGAAAGGTGTTCAAAGTTGAAAACAAAAATTCCAATGTAAAATAAAAAGAAAAAAAAGGAGCAAAAGAGAAAAAAATTGTTTCAATGTTCAAATGTTCTATGTGAAGGTTGCTAAAAAAAAAAAATCAAGAAAGAAAAAAATTCAAGTTTGAAGAAAAGAAAGAAATAGTTCAAAGTTTGTTTGTTTACTCTAGTTCTATAATATTATATTTTTTATGAGTGATTTATTGTAAGAGTTGCAAATATTGTTAATATTAGTTGGTTTATTTGGTGAATTTTTGTAGAGTTGAGTTGGAGATTGATTAGTCATTATTTACTTTTGACCTTGGTTTTATTAGGATTTTGGCTCCCTTAAGCATAGCTTTGCTATCACATTTTCCCAAATTTCCTACCCTTTACCCTAGCCTTACATTACAAGCTTTGAAGACCTTCCGACTTCTGTGCATAGAGTTGTGTGAATGTGAAAGTAGTTGTTTATCAATGCAAAGAATGATTTGACATATTTCGAGTCGACTATTAGGTTAAGTGTTTGTCTTTTTAAACACACGAGTGTTGTGAGTTGGGAGGGCATTATTCACAATAAAGGGGTGGTTGGAGAGTGATCGAGTATATCTTTTACTCGCCACATATATGAGAGTAAAGTGTGTGAGCACTAGTCTTGAAGTCTACATGCTCTTGTGGTTCGCTCTATTTGACAATTGTGAGGGAAGATTGGTAGTTGGATGGATTTGATTGATTGACTTTGATACATTTTTGTCAAATTTACCTTGAATCGTATTTATTGATTTAAATTGTATTTGGGGATGAAGTATTGATTTATTTATTCATTGCTTTTCTTAGGGACAAACAAAAGTTTAGCTTGGGAGAGTTTGATGAGTCTATTTTATATATATTTTTATTCCCCGTCCCAGGGTCATATTTGTGCTTATTTGAGCTTTGCGCAGTTATTTTTATTACTAATATACGTTTTCTAGTGTTTTTGTAGAGTTGGTATTATTTTGTAGGAATTTGTAGAATTATGATAATTCCCGAGCTTATTGAGCCACTTCGAAGATATTAGAGTCGGAGCGTATTTTATGACTATATATTTAAAGCCCAAGACCAAGTTAAAGGTATTTAGTTCGGTGACTAAGGGCTCGGTTCGTTGGGAGTATTAATTTTATTATAAGTCCAATATTGGGATATCATAAAGAAGGAAAATATGGACCAAGTAATTAGGCCACCGATCAATATGCAACTTCAGCTATAGGCCCAAAGTTGAAAGAAGCCCAGAACCAAAGTCAGCATCTTGGGCGTGAAGGAAGCGGGCTCGATCGGGCGGCCCAATGCCGGATCGGGCGAGTGTCTTGAAGTTTAGATTTAAGTCGGTGGGCTTGAATTATATAAAAGGAGGGTAGCAGTATCATAGGAGGTCAGACTTTTCTTTAGCTTTTAGTTTTGTTCCTGCAGCTTTTGGGGATTAATTCTTTTAGCCATTAGTTTTCATGATTGTTTTTAGTTCTTTACGTAAGTTTTCTTAGCTTAGCTTTTTAGATTAGTTTTTAGTGAGTTTTCAATTGTCAGACTCTTTTAGATTTTATTAGTGTAATTTTCGTTGCTTTAGTTTTGGTATTATTTATTGGTTTTGTTTAATTTTAGTTTATTGTTTTCATATTTAGCTTAATATTTTTGCTTTGATTTTAAACATGCTTTCTTTAATCGCTTTAATTAGTTTAGTTTTAATTATGTGTGAGTAGTTTATTTTCTAGGGTTGTAGGGATCTATAAATAATATGAATGGGTAATTTATTATTGTTGATTGTCAATGCTTGATTAATTTCCTATTGATTGATTTAATGCTATGCAATTAGATTAGGCCTGGTTTAATTGTATGAGTTATGCAATGTTGATTCGAGATTCGAAAAATGAGAATTGATGTTTAGGCTTAGTTTCAATAGGCAGGTTAATTTATAAATGGTTAAGTCAAGATTCGAGAGATGCGATTTAATACCGGTAGACTAATTCTGTGATTGTAATACGTAGCGAAAGCCCTTTATGATCTGATTAGTTATTGCATTGGTGATTGATTATTATGTTTTACACTGGAATATTGTTTATTGGTGAACCTATAACCTAGGCTTTTATTTATTGATTTCTCCCTACTTTTATCTCCCTTAGTTTAATTTGTCATATCTATAACTTAGTTACTTAATAATTTAGATTATATTAATTAATTTGGAATAAATTGACGTGTTTCCCTGTGGTTCGACCCTACTTCCCTATCTACTTTAGTTAGAGGACTTAGGTAATTCTTTTGATTAGGTGATACGACTTTAGCCTGTCAGGTATGCTGCCTGGTCGTACGGCTGGCCATATTCCCGTATTGTCCGTAGACAGGGGGATTAGGCGGCATAATTGCATTAAAATGCTAGGGCATTTGATACTGAAGTGGTTGAACTATTAGAGTTGGAGTATAGTGAATTAGTGAGATTGACTTCTGCTGCACTTGGCCGAGCTGGTATGTTTGGAAAGGGTGTAGTTGGAGAAATCATCCTGCATAGTGGAAGTGGAAGCTATGTCCGAGTAGGCTGCTCAGTCTCACTACTTGTGCAGAAGTATTCTCTTGCATCCTACCAACGCCGAGATTGCTCAGTTACTTCCTTATAAGGCTGTCTGGTTTACCCCCCAGCCAACTGTGTTTTCTCAAGGAGCCTAGACAAATTCGTCCGTGGCACCCTTGGTGACCGTCTTCAGCATTGGCCTCCTCGCTCTGAACTTTTTTCTGAGCACCTTCTCCTTCTCTTCTGGGAAGCTGCCTAGAAACAGAAGGCATCTTACTCTCAAGTTCCTTTCGAAACTTGTTCAGAGTGACCTACAAGGAACCAGCAGTTATCGGAGGATCCTTGGCCTTATGGAATGAAGCGGTCAGAGGATAACTAGTATTGATTGTAGCAATGAGATTCTCAACGTGTCCGTCCTGACCAAAACCGAGACCCGTATTGGGTGTTTGACCATCTTTTGCCATAATGGACGAGTATGTTTCGGGGTTTTTGTGATTCCCTTGGGATACTAGTCGAACTCTTAGCCGGACGGACGCAAACACCTACAAAACAACGAATATTCCGTTTACCAGAATATTCGCTCCGACGATCAAGTTAGTGACAGGAAACGAAAAAGCTAGAGAAATAAAGTAGAGAAAGAGGTTGGAGCTCTTAATGCTCTTTTTTAATGTTATGTCACAATCCACCCCTCCCATCATAAATGATTGGGGTATTTATAGGGGTGGGGAATTGTGTTCCTTTAGGGTTATTACCCTAGAATTTCATGCTCAGATTGGCGGCGCAATCAGGTGTTGGCACGTGTCCCATGGGGCCGCCGTTTTGCGGCTTTCTCGGGATTTGGGCCTCCTGATGTAAGGAGGCCTTCTCTCATTCAAGTGCTCTTTGTGTTTGACATGCGTCATCTTCTTATAAGGACACGTTTCGCCCTTTAATTGGGCCACGTGTCTCTATGGGATTGGACCACGTGTTGGGGGTATTTTTATCCTAAACACCTAGCTAGCACCAGCGTATATGGCTGGTGGGCTGCTAGGCAGCACCAACAGCTGCTATGTGCTAGAGGTGATAAAAAATTGGGTCGGGTAGGGCCTTAATATATTTCCTCGTGTCCAAACCTGTAAAAAAGTAGCGAGCTTGTTGGGCTAAAGCGGGCTTTTCAGGTTATTTTCGGGTCGGGGTCGGGTTTTTAACTAAAAATGCGTTTTTATGCTTGCCTAAACCCGGCCTATTTTCACGCCGAATCGGACAGGGCAAGCGGGTCAGGCCAATGTTGATCACTTCTACTATGCGCGCTTGGTGGAGCACACTAATAGTGCGCCAAGCACTAGCTTGTGCTTATGCGAGTGGGCCGATGCCACTCAAGCACCATAAGCACTTGGTTTTCGATAAAAACAAGGCACGACCTCAGCTTTTCTCGTAATCGCGTAATTTTGACAAAAATGACTAATAAAGGGAGAAATTGTCATCCTTAGCCCTCCTAAGTCAACAATTTAGAAATTCAAACTTAAACCTAATGATAGGGTAAGCTCGAGTCAAACCATGAGGAATGGGAGATCAATTGTCTTAGTCCAAGGTCAAGCTATTTTGAAGCGCGAGCAAGGTTGTTGTGTGAACTAAGCTAAACAAAACAAGCAACAAAATTGAGAAAGATTTTAAATATCAAAGTGCTAGGGATTTGGGGATATAGTTTCAACAAATTATTCAACACCACTTTGTCTTGAGAGCGCAACATGAGAGCGCAAGAGCTTAAACTTAGAATTTGTCATTTTCTCTCTTCTTTAGCTTTTCGAATGCCATGAGCTTGCTCCAAAGGTCTCTTCTAACTTACCAGCAAGATCAAGTCCTGAGTCTTGTCTAATACCTACAAACAACAAGAGAGAAATGAGTAAAGGAGAAAAGACGAAAATAACCCTAAAAAGCAAGAAATCAAGAAATAAAGGAAATGATGAAACTAAAGCGTAAATGAACAAAACAAAACTATTATTTTAAAAGAAAAGCTATAAAAAGCTAGGAAAAATAGCCTAAAAACTATTATATGAGTTCCATGAATGACACTCTTCAAACTGCCCCAAGCTAAACTTTTGCTCGTCCTCGAGCAAAACCAAACCAATCAAGGAAGAATGATGAACTTATTAAAGCATAGAAAAGTAGAAGAGCTGCTAAGAATTTACACTAACTCACTACCGTAGGAATCACGGTCACCTATTAGCTAGTGACAAGCCATGTAAACCCGGCCCCCTATATAGGTCTTGAGGACGAGTATGCTCTCATAAGGGTTTTCCAAGAGCTTTACCCATACCTCTAACATATGAAATTTGAGGAAGACCTCAATAAAAAAAACTTAAGTCAGACTAATTCAAACTAAGTAAATCACCAAGCTAGGAGTACAAGAATATAAGTTATTTTATGGTAAGCAAGCAAAAGGATATCAAAAGGTTGGTAAACATTTTAATTATTGCCAAAATAAAGAAAAATGAGGGACTTACAATCCTCTTTCACTCCAACCAAACATCCGTGTTCTCTCTAGCTTCGTTTCCACCTTTCAAAGTGACAACTCATGATTTGTTGAAGGAAGCAAAAGAAAATCAAACAATAAAAAGAATTTAAGCTACTCGACATCTTGGCATTCTAAGCCTCTCAATAGGTTTCACTTGATCTCTCTCCACCTATTAGTGCCTTAACCATTAGGGTCTAAAGGTCTTTGAAGGGTTGTAACGTAAAAGGCAAAAAGGTATAGGTAGGTTAAAATTTGAAAATTGGCAGTAAACCTAATTGTAAAGCATAATTAAGAATGGTCAGTTCTCAACATAAAAATAAATTCACCAATTCTCAAACAAAAATACCAACACCCCCAAGGTTATTCAACACAACACCACAAATTTATATACAAAAAGTGTAGACACACTTCCCTAAGCTTAAATGGAGAATTGTCCTCAATGCTATAAACTAGGGAAGACGTTACTACATCAAAATCTTTTTGGGATTTCTTTTTTACTTTTTCAAAACATTTTTTTTAATTGCACTTTCCTCGCCTCTTTTAACTTTGTGCTCTCAAGACAAAGTGCTAAGGATATATATAGTTTCATGTAATATGTTAATTTATGAATAATTTCTATATTATTTATTTATGTTATTTGAACTCACTTATAAAAAATGCTAAATTTGTCATTGCTTACTTATTAATAGAATATAATAAAAAACATCTTATAGATCATACTAAAAGAAAAGAATTAAAGAAAACAGTATAGTATACTACATCAAACCATTCAATCATTGGAGAAGGTGAATTCTACCTTAAAATTTCAAAGATTGTATTTACAGGCAGCAAAATGCTCACAAAGATAGAATTGCAGAAGACGACTGAGCCTCCTCATCGATACCAAATAGAATGCATTTTCCATGTTGTGCCACCTCAAATTGAAACTATGTGCTTAACTGGTAGGCAAGATCAGTTTTTTCGATTTGGCAAGTATGTTCTTCTACTCAATGTTTTGTTCATTTTCATAACATTTGATGTCTATGTTTTTTGTTTTTGTTTAAATGAATTTAACTGAATGTTGTATGATAGAATATGAATAAAATGGATATTGTGATCAGATTGACACACATTAAATTTATAGTCATTGAAAGGGTGTTAAAAAATAGTTAGCAACCTTGAGATACGTGTGCACATGGTGTTAATATTTGACATTCCATTGAAAAATTAAGAGAACAAGTGAAAATCGTGTGCACCCTTTTCATCTTTCTTCCTCAAACCCCAATTCAATACGAGCTTTGATTAATGATTATGTATTATAAATTCCTAATTTGTTTAGCAATTAATTAGAATGAGTGGATGGGACTTGAAAGATTCTTGATATTCATGTGAGTAATTTTGATTGACATTGTGGCATAAGCATAAAAAGGTACGCATCGGAAAGATCATCCACAATCCGACAAAACATAGGAAATATGCGTAGGAAAGGCCGGAAATATTTTTCACAACTAAAATCGAAAAGACGTTGCGAAAAATCGGAAAAAACATCGAAAATAAAAACTGTCTCAGAGCCACGGCCTAAGTGTGGAGTATGTTGCCTTAGCTTGCTTCTTTCCTTTGATCAAGCTGGCGCGTGATGCTAGTAGGCCTGCTGCGAGCTGCCAGCATGCGGGCTTGCTTGGCGCGCCATGCAGCTGCTCGCTGCTATTGCTTGCGGTAGCACTAGGCTGCCCAGCTCGCAAGCAAGGCCAACAGCACGTCGTGCCTTGTGAGAACTGTTGGTGGCTGATTGCATTCGTCTTTGGCTTTTGTGTGACACCTCCAAATCTCCCTTTACCGAAATACTAGTATAATACGTATAATTACACCGTAGAGATAGACTTAGGCATATTACCGCCACGTGATTAAGCAAGGCTACTCAAACTTACTAAACAAAACCAATACTTTACAGCGGAAACTTCAAAACTCTTCTTTATTAGTAATAACTATAAATAGAAACCAATGTCATGAGTACTCAAATTAAATACCAAAACTCCTAATTTAGATGAAACCAAATCCCGGGACTCCCATGCATCAATTATTCACTCCACCTGAAACAACACTGCTTACCATTACGGTAAACAGGGCGAACCAAAACACATAAGAAATACAGGTTAGCAAATATGCTCATTACGATAAGTGCAAGATAATTAAACTCAATTTATTTGCAAACATGCTTTTGAAATCAATTCCAATAGTTAATCCTATAATTCCAAACTCATGATTCAAAACCAATTCTCAATATTCCGATCTCAATAATCAATAAAACCAATTCCAATTATTTTAAAACCAATTCCTCAATAATAAACCAATAAAACCAATTCCTCTCCCAAGTGTGCACACCCCCCAAGCTAGTCTCCTTATGTTACAAGGCTATTCTTGAGGAAAAACCCGGTCATCAAAAGTCCAAGGCCTTAACAATAAACCAAATCCGCATAGTGGGATTACTAACATGCTTATAAAGCATAAATAATAATAATTCAATAAATCCTCTTTAAATCCAATAATTCCAACTTTTAATAATAATAATTCAAACTCCTTTTTATTTAATTCCACATGCTTTTAAAATCAAACCTTTTAAACATGAATAATAATTTTAATAATTTAAAACATGATATAAAATCAATACTCCAATTTATTCATCAAAACCAATTTATTTAAACATACTTTTATTTCATAATCATAATTCAATTCAATTTAATTCAATCATCACAAGAAATCATTCAAACATGCTCATTCAAACCAATCTTTTTCAAGGTATCTAATCACCTAACGTACATTGATCCTCGCTTAGCAAAAACACACAAAAGGAACCTCAAGATTCTTGATCGAACACACCCTACAAATAAATATAACCTTAATCAATATAAGGTTAACAAATAATCACAAATATTTAAATTAAAACCTCCCAACTATATGTACATGAACCTTTTAAATTAATTTTCATAAACATCATTAAAAATCTAATTTTATATAATTAAAACTTCTCATAATAATTTTTATAAATCCCCCATAATAATAATAATAATAATAATAATAATAATAATAATAATAATAATAATAATAATAATAATAATAATTGAATAAGAGAAGAGAAGAAGAAAAGATAAGAAACCAAGGAAAAGAGAAGAATTGGATTTTCGTTGGAAAGAATAGGCAGAACTTGCAGAGGCTATAACTTCTTCGATATAACTCCGAATTGGGTGATTCTTGAGCCTAACCTCAAGGATTTTTTCGAGAGGAACAATCTTCTGTGAAACAAAAATACCCCAAAAACTAACCAGAAGTTCCCGAAAATTGGCTTCAAAGATAAACAGGATGATTTGTGTAAAAAGAGGAGAAGAAAAGAAGAGAATTAGTGTGAGGTTTGATCATGAATTAAAGGGGTATTTATAGGCTAGCATGTGTATGAATTATGGTAGGAAAATGTAGGATGAATTATGGTAAGTAGGGTTTAAGGGATTACTTGGAGAAGTGAGTAAAGATTTAAGGAAAGTTTTGATATTAAAGAGATTGTGTATAATTGAAGATGGAAGGTATGTATGTCATGAAAAATATTAAGGAAATTGGAATTACTTGGGAAATAATTAAGAAGAATGAATGGCAAGAAAATATGATGATTGGATATTAAAAAGATGGAGAATTAGAATTAAGGAAAATAGTAGATTTTGGGAGATAATTAAAAATATAATTTTACCAATTAAATTCCCCCAAAATATTTCATGAGGGCCGAAAATATGGAGCTTACCATAGCTCTAATTTTCGGATTCCTCTAGATATATTTAGGAATATTTTGCTCGGGTTTTAAGGAATAAAATAATTGTATAAATAATATGGAATAATAATTAAATAATTAATTAATTAAATACCAATTATTTACCAATAAATAACCACGAAATCCTAGCTAGTTATTAGGTAATTTAGGCCATAATAATTAATTAATTAATTAAAAAAATTATTTTTCTTTAATTAAAATATCCGAAATATGTAAATAATCTAGTTTTAAAAATAGGATAAATGGATAATAAATCTTATCCAATATAATAATTTGTTTTTAAAATACTTTTGGCGCCAAAATTCAAATATCATTTTGGCTCCAAGATTTAAATAGTAAGTTGAATTACTAAAATACCCTTTTTAGAAAATAATAATTAATTCATTAATTAGGAAAATACGTATAAAAATACGGGGTATTACATTTTGCCCCACATATGTGGTACATCAAAGCCTCGTGCTAGGCTTGGAGCCTAGCATGGCTTGTTGTTTCATTATTTTTTCGTCTCGTCAATTCCAAGAATCCTCTCGACGTTTGACGTTCGGCTTCGATGCTCTTAGCTCGAAATCCGATGTCATTGTACGAATTATCGTAATTGATGCATTAAGACCTTCAGCTTAATTCTTCGCCTTAGTTCGGTTGCACACTTGGGTGTGACCCGTTGGGTTCTATCAAAGGAAGGCTGTGAGATTAATATAATTAATCTCACTGATTGGAGGTGGCCTTGAGCCCGACTTTCCAATCACTTGACTTCACTAAATAATTAACTCTGTGATTAATTATGAACCCTGTGTTGGAATAATACACTTGTTCGAAGGAAACCATTCCTTTCAATCTCCCACTTGTCCACCCGGACATATAATAATGAATTTATGTTTTAGGGATTTGATGTGTCTATGATTTGCCTTTATTTTGCTATTTGTGACTCTTTGAATATATCTTCATTTGTGATCTTATTCCATATCTATAGCAGTGTAATGTTAAATTTCATGTAACTTGTATGTTGGATATGATGTTATTCGATCTATGTGCAAGTATAAAATGTGAAATAGAGTAATTTTCTTCTCACATCTAGTCTCTGTTATTATATCAGATCGGAGCTCAGAAAGATGGAAAAAAAGAGCACATTGTAGTAATGATTAAAAAAAATTAGATTATAGAAAAAACTTCAAGTATACACAACTATCATAGTCACTTCTAGAAAAACCATGCCCCAACATACATTGGTCAAACAGTTTGTACCATTGTCGAGGTGATTGTTTGAAACTATACAAGGACTTCTTTAACGAGCATACATGCTCCTCCTTACTCTGGTTGCTGCATGTAGATTTCCTATTATTATTATTACCAAAAACTTACAAAGTCAATCAATTTACAAGAAATTAGTGGGGAGCCGAAAAACAATCTGGGCCCCCACTCCTCTAGATATAGCGAATCCGATCCTGCTAAAGATGTGAGCAGCTGCACGAGCATCTATATCCAGAGTCCTTACAAATGCTTGAACCCGCTTCAGCAACGCAACAATATCCTTTTCTAATCCCCCTTAAGAGAAAAGGAGAAGGAAAGAAAACCATAACCAATAGCTCTACAACGCGTCCCATATTATTATTATTATTATTATTATTATTATTATTATTATTATTATTATTATTACTACTACTACTAGTACTACTACTACTACAATTACTATTACAATTACTATTATTATTATTATTATTATTATTATTATTATTATTATTATTATTATGTGACTTTGAAAATCCTTAGCTGTACTGTTACCATGGTGGCGGTAATATTTTTGTTATTTTTTAAAATGAGTTATATTAAGAGTAAAAAGGGAGTTTTAAAGGAGGAAATTTCTAAGGTATTACATTGATTAGTGAAGCTAATTAAGTATATAATTTATCTCCTAATGATCAAGCTAGTAGTTAAGGAAGTTTGAAAATTGGAAACAAGTCCCTGACTATAATCATTATGAATGCTCTTAGAGATAAATATATTGTTATATATACAATAAGACTAAACAATCATTCGTTAGTTGGCATTATAATTAAGGAGAGAAATTACGAGTCAAATACCTCATAATATTATATCATAATAAAGCAAAATTATTCTTGTAAGCCAAATATAGAATAGCTAAGAATTTATTCATTTGTTTACCAGATAAGGCAGGCATATGATTTATGAGCAAAAGCGTTAAACTTTGGTACACCAAGGCCAAGCCATTAATTCAAAACAATCAATCCCAAGGATAAAAAACCTCATTACCTTTACCAAAGGTACTAGGACTAGATATGCCCCTACGTTCAACTTCCAACGAACATCTCCACAACACCTCAACCTATCTCTTCTATACTTGAAAACATTACAAACTTTAGAGCTATCACTCCATGTAAAACCACATAAATAAAGAGTAGTTCCCCAAATATTAGGCCTGAAGTTAAAACTATAAACTTGTCCATAACTTAGGACATGAATACCAAGATCATCGTTCTTCGATTGGCAATGTATGGTGAGTGACTCATTTGTTGCCAAGTAATTCACAATGGAAACGATTGTTTCACGATCATACTTACACCAGCCTTTAGCAGTTAGTGTCTTTTGGCGATCACTTTCGATAAAAGACTTAGATAGATGTGCAAGGTGGACAAGCAAGGTGAAAATTAACAATGCTAAGAAAATTGAATATTTCGTAAAAAAATTGGCCATTTATCAAAAGTTTTTTCCCTTCAAAATGCTTAAAGTTTTATGATAGAGTAACATTACATATAATGTACCTATTTTTATATTGTGATCCCCAAACCACAATAAAATAAAATTTAGTATTGATGTGAGCTTATAATAAAAAAAAAAATCAAAAGCATTTTTTTTACTCAACTTTTTAGCTTATTTTTAGAAATAAATTAAGAAGATACATTTATTTTGTCAATAATGTGGTCAATTCAAATTGAAATATTTATAAAAGATCGATTATTTCCTTAAATATAAGATATGATTTTTCAATTTGTTACTAAAATTAAAGTTGGCATAATTAATGACACATGTCAGTTCATCATTACTCTCTTTAAAAAAAAAAAAAATCAAGTTCATAATGGTAGGTTATTATTATTTATTTATTTTTTTTTTTTTTTTTTGACAAACCAAAATGGTAGTTTCTCATTTCTTGTTTGTCTTTTTATATTTTGTACTTAACAAACAACTCTTTATTATCTATAATATTATTAAAATTCAAACGGACAACATGCTACCGCCATGTGTCATCATTCTTTCTGTATGATTTGGAGCCACATAAGCACTATGTGTTGCCTTATGTGTCATCACTTAACACCCTAAAACTCTTGATATGTGTAATTATGTAACCTTGATATTCAATTTCCCATAAAAAATAATTCCTAAATAATTGCATAATAATCTACAATTTAATTTTAAGACATAAATCACACACTAATGGTTGTTGATTCCTTTGGATGCTAATTTCTACATAAGTTAAGTAACAAAGTTTGAGTATATTTACATAAGTAATTATATTACTCTCTCCATTTTTTTAAATCATCCCTTCCATTATTTTTTTTAATGCATTGATCACTTCCGTATTTGGTAATTTTATACTATATTTTATTATTTCTCTCACTTCCCTAAAACCCCAATTAAAATATTTTACTCCCTCCGTTTTATAATGTTAGTCCCATTTACGTATAACGATGAAATCTTTGATCGCAAATATCTTTAATCTCACACTAACAAAAATTATAAAAATTAGATATTACTAATGTACACATGAAGACGAATAAAACTAAATCTCATATGACTATGTTTGTTCTCATATATAGAGAGAAATTTTACAAATTCTCTCAAATTTTTAATAGTAAAAAGATTTTAAATGGGACTAATATTATGAAACAGATGGAGTACCATTTCTCTCTCTTTCTCTTTCATGTTCCCCACTTCTATGATTAAAAAAGAAATTATTCTCTCTCACATGGTATCTTTTTCATAGTCCACATTATACATTTATCAAAATAATCAATCACCTACTTGCATAACATAATGGTAATAAAGCAAATAACTCTCTTATATCTCCGCATATGCGGAGATAGTATTATGTAAAGTAAAATGAATAAAATTAGCACCCATTAATCTTATATTCAGGGTCGTTTTAAATGTTTTAGGGGCCCTGTTCTAACCTTAAATATTGGGCCCTAATCTAAAGTACAAAATTTTATAAGAAATTATTTTAATAATGAAAAGATAAAGATTAGAACATTTTTAATAATTTTTGTGCAAATTTAGTAATTCAATATACTTTGTATAAACATATTGAACATTTTGGTATATAGATATTAACAACGTCTAAATCAAAATAAATAAAGATTTACTTGAAAGTAGCCTTCAAACATTTTCTTAATTTCCAAAAATTGCAAATTGCAATTAGTTCATATATATAAAAAAAAATAAAGCAATAAAAAGTTGTACTCTATAGTATGCATACCTGATGTTGTACCATTAAAAATTCCCTTGAGAAAATAATGGCTATGGCAATTCCCCTGATTTTACTTTTTAACCCCTTAAATCCAATTTACTATTACTTCGTATTATGAATCTTAATTATTTTTTTTATTTGTTCTCAAAATTTATTTGAGTATGATATCATATTGAAAGAAGATATATGGCAGTAAAAATTTGATGTTGTTGATATACGAAAATTAAGTATTTAATAGTAAAAACTACAAACAAATTCCTCCCTTAAAATGATTCAAAAGGAATGAGAAAATCCTCTCATAACCATTGTAATTAATAGAAGAAGGCAAAAACCTTATTGATAAATTAAATTTTTAGGTAGAATAAGAAAATTAATTACAAAATAGAACTGAATGAAAGAAGTTGGAAAATTTTAGAGTTTTTAAGAAAATTAGGATCACTTTACGGTGGAGAATAGTCTAGGAATTTGAATTAGAGGAAGTAAATGGAGGAAGAAGATGGAAGGTAATTGAATCCATTAGGATAGTAAGACAAAGTTGGTTTTATTTATTTTTTTTTATTTTAAAAAAAAAAAAATTTAACGTTAAAAGTTAGGCTTCCACAAAATGGAGCCTCAAGGCCCTATGCTAAGGGTCTGTTTGCACAGGTCTTTAGCCAGCATTGATTATATTTATTATTATATTTTTATTCACTTATTAATATTGTTGAATACCTTTTAAGGAGTTAAGACTACAAATAGGCCCTCAATTCTTCATTTTTTAACCTTTTAGGTACTCAATTTTTTTTCACCCTTTAGGTACTCTAACCAAATTTCAAGCCATCTAACTCACCACTAACTTACCACTAACCATACATAATTAAAAATTAATTAAATTAAAAAAAATGTTAATTAATTTAACTGTAAAGCAGCCAAAAAAAGCCATGAATACATCCTTGCAAAACAGAAAACATATTCAGTTTTCTAAGGCTAAAATCATCATCCACGATTTGCCCAAAATAAAAAAAAAAAATCTAGAAAATGGAGTTAGAAATTGAAAGATTACTAAGAATGGCATGGTTAGCAGCGATTTTGCCCATATTAATTGCTTCATTCCCATCCTCATATTAATTCTCTGCATCATTTTCTTCTTGTGTTTGCTGGTCTTGGCAAAATCTTCAACTCATCTTCTCGTCTCAATGTAATCCTTCCTTCTTCTCTTTAACTACTATATATTTAATGTTGATTTCTGGATTTGATTTAATTTAGTACTTTTGAAATTGCAGTTTATGTTCTGTGTTATAATTCGACATTACTCGCAACAGATTATTCAAACAACAACACAAGCACAAATTATTCGACAAAACAACAACAAATCACCATTTCAATTTCGTTATTAACCCACAAAACCAAAACCCTAACTCGCAACAAAACTATAATCAATCGCCCACTCCCACCCTCTTGTACAAACCTTCTTCCCCTTCACCTTCATCTCTTCGGACATATCCGCCATCGCTAACCCCGCCATTAACACTACCATTAACACCACCGCCCACACCTTCCATGCCGACATCTTCGCTAACAGCAATACAATAAGTTGTGAGGTTGGATAGATGAATTAAAAAGGAAGAGAGAGAAAATGATGGATTAACAGGGGAATTGAATTGATTGCTTTAAATGGGTGTTTGGATCTTGAGTAGGGTGGAAGGGAAGAGGGGAGAGAGAGTAAATGTGTGTGTATGAAGAAGGAAGGAATTGGGAGGTGGGCTATAGTTGTCGAAGTAGGAGAGAGAAAGAGGAAAGTGGGGTCGGAGTTGGAGATCAACGGTGGAGATTTTTTTTTTGGGTGGGCCCCACATGACTTAACCCAAGGTACTCAATTCTTAACCTTGGGTACTCATTTGTTTGGGGGATTAAATTTTTTTTTGCCGGAAAATGGGTCAGAGTACCCAAACGGTGAAAAAAAAGATTTGAGTACCTAAAAGGTGAAAAAATGAAGAATTGAGGGCCCAATTATGATCTTAACTCCCTTTTAAGTTTAATTTTGATCAAAATTAAAAAGTTATAGTGCTTAAGGGCACCGTCCGACCAATAATTGGTTTTCTTTTAAATCCTCCATTAGATTTTGTACAATATTGACGTATTTTGTATATATAGTATTGAGTAAATTTCAAGTGGAGGAATGATTTTCTCTTAGTTGAGATGTAATTCCTCTTGCCTTTGTGTGTGAGGCTTGAGTAGTTTAGAATAGTGTATGGTATCATTAGTTTGAAGTGGATTTTCTAGATCTTGATGATCCTCAGTTATGGTATTAGTATCTTCCTAATTTGTTCCCTTATGTGCAGAACACTTAGGAGCCCTAGGTTAACTTTCAAATACATAAAGTAACATGGATTTAGTTTAAGGATCTCCCACTGTATGTGGTTGCCAAAAAACTTATTGAGGTAAATATTTTTATTTACCAACAAGTCAAATACCCTTTCTTGTTCGAAGATATTAAAGGGGTGCCCCTACTATCACTAGTTATACTTTGATAACCTCGCTAACGTAACACAACAATAAAGTAAAGAGGTTATCCTTAAAGTAGATAAACTTGAGTTGAATTACTAAAGAACTAATAGGTTAACATTGACAAAAGAGGTAAATTCTTTTCATTAGTTAAAAGATAAAATCAGGGCTACAATTTGTACTATACAGTTGGAATGATCGATCGATCTTTAATACATACTAAGTAATTCTAAACTATCGCTTGGCTACTAAGTTAAGGAAAAACTAAGAAAGGGCTAAAGTAAGCTTAAAGAAAATGAAATGCTTTTGTTAGTTGACTCTTTTCTTTTGAGATTCTTCCTCTTTTTATAAGAGAAGGACTTTTGAAAAAATGCTCATGATCATCTTTCAACCGCTACACGGTTTTTCTCCTTGGTGCCAACCATCACTTTTGAATTTAACTTTAATAGGCAAATGCCACATATTTCCTTGATCGTGGGCTACTTAACTGGGTCCGATATTGCACTTATTATCCTTTTATGATATTGTCCATATGGCGCAAGACTCTTCAATATTAACATGTCAAATCTCCCTACATCGAGTCAAGCTTTGATCAACTTCCTTTGAAAATCAAAGTAAACAAAAGTCAACAAAATTTTAAATTTGGGTGTAACAAAGCCCACTAAGGAGAAGGAAGTCGGTCCGAAAAAACCAAATCAAGTTAAAGTGGAGCCAACTAAAGAGACAACTCAGCCTCATAAATCAAGTGCTTTGAGGAAGCAAACAAAGGTGTACCACAAGAAAACGACCTATATCCCAAACCTAACCCTATTGCTCCCTTCGCACCACAACTTCAACACCACCACTACAACACAAACATGTTTAAAAACAAATTGAAGAACGAAAAAAAAAGCATTAAAATAAATTTAAAAATGTAACAAAATACCAACAAAATTGACCTGAATACACCAAAAAAAACCCATAAAAATTCATCCAAAAAACATTTAAGAATTCGAAAAAAAAACGTATGGAAAAAAAGAAATGAGACACCATACCTATAGACACCTGATTGTGTCTCCTTAAAAACCATACCAACTGATGAGTACTTTTCACCTCATTGATTATCAAGTAAGGTGAAATGTTGAAGAGTCTCATGAATTTCCTGTTTTCTAAAATGTTTTAATAAAATAATTCAATTCATGTTTTTTATTCATTTCGTATCCTATTTATGCAAAACGTCCAATAAATTTTATTTTGGTCCATTTTATGGGTCCAATAATTGTGTAGTTGGATGGGGCATGAAAAGAGCTTTCCAACGATATATTATAAGCCCAATTCTGAGTTATAATGAGGAAGTTATGGCCAAAATACTAAACTGTGCCTAAATCGAGTTTTATATGCGGACGCAATGATCATGAGGAAGGTCCATTAATTGCATTCCTAAAGTCATTAGGATTTATCTTAATCTTCTAGAATTATCTAGAATGTTATTTTGAGTTCTAAAGGAATTAGGATTGATAAATATAATTATTAGGGGGGTATTTATAGGAAAATAAAGGGGTTAATTTTGTAAAATAGAATAAAATAAATTAAAAAGGTAATTCAAGGATTTAAATGGTAAATATCAAGATTTTGGTAATAATGAAGATCTTGATATTAAATTCTTTTGTTTTTTATGTAACAAACTAATTAATCAGTTTTACAACACTTAAACTGATAAAACAAAGAAAACCATAACTAAAACATACTCTAATAATGATATTAAAAAAAAAGGTTCTAAAATGCCACGACATTACAAAAAGAAGGATGTATATAACTAAGTCATGTTAAAACTCAAAAATACACACATGGTATACGTATGACAGAGTACCTAAACCTACTAAGTGATTATTATACTCACCAAGGTACTAAAAACAACACTTATAAAATAAATAACTCTCTAAGATTTCAGCTCTGAAAGTTACTCAAAGACAAAAGGTTACAATACTCGTAGGGTCAGACAAATATTTTCAAAGCTTATATATAAAAATAAAAATTAACCTATGTCCTTATTAGACAGTACATATAAATTTACCAAAGAACATCTAACCATACGACAAAATTTCATACGCACGAGCATTACAAACAATGACCCTTACTAAAAAAGTATAAAATAAGGTAAAATCATACTAAGTCATACAACATAAAATTGACGTGGTCATAGTAAAAATATATTATGTAAAAAAATCATACAAGGAAAAAAAAAGTCGACATGATTAAGAGTAAAAAATTATTATGTTATTAAGTCATACGATATTAAGTTAACGTGGTTAAAAGTAAAATATACTCCCTTAACCGAACGCCTTTTTTTTTTTTTTTTTTTAAAAAAAAAGTGAACTCTTATCTTGTCTTACTCTACTAAAACACAAATTTATATGTATCACAGTCGTAAAAAAAAGATACAAAACTAGATCAAAACAACAGGAAAACAAATAAAACAGAGGCCTAAATTCACAACGTCGGCAACATAAACAAACGTAACAGTGAAAATACTTATTTGAATAGTGTTAAATAGTGTTCGAATAGTGTCAAATAGTGTTTCAATAGTGTTTTAAATAGTAATATGCAGTATGTGATGTGTATGAAATCCAGCTGTCCCAATTACTGTTGGATAATTTTTGATACAATTGGTTCAAATTGAAATTTATTGGATACAATATTAACCGTGGGAGATAAAAAAAAGGTAACATTATTTCACTATTGAAAATTGTTTTATCAAAATTGATGAAAGGTTACAAAAACTAGACCAAAATAAGAAAGTCTTAAAAAATAAATAAGATAAAAAAAAGTTAAATAAAAAAACAAAACAACAAAAAAGAAACAAAATGCCAGAACCAATAACTTCTTTCACCAAAGATAACAAAATGTAAATGATCATGAGTAGGCGCAAGATCCGATTTTTGCGCTGATTTTACTATTCCCATATACTTATTATTATTCTTCTACGCGTTTTATTCATACATCCCACAAGTATTTTTATTTTACTCTCGTCCATACAATACTCAACTATCCTTAAATAAATATCGATGTGTTTGATACGAACTTGTACTTATCGGATCAAGTATTAACTGCGGGACAAAAAGACAATGTTATTTTAGTCTGCGGTAAAACAAGTGTATATAAAAGGAGCTCCCTTTAATACTGAGACATGTAATACTTTTTTAGGTGTGACAAACTTGATTGCAGGAAAAGGAATGTTTGTCCTTTCCCTACCTTGGTTGGGCACGAGTCTTTGAACTAGTGGGCTTTTTATAGGTAAGTGGACCAAATAATGGGGTTGTGCAATCGTAAAAATCACTAGATAAAATAAAAAAGTACTCTAATACTCTAAGTGAACATACCAATATAATTATTATACTTTAAAGGGTTAAACAATACTTGTTTATAAAAAAAAATTAATGTATTCCCCTGACGAGACAAAAATATTGTACTTTATACTATACAATTGTTATACGTATACAAAAAAATACGATATAAAATACCCACTTTTTCTATAAAAAGAAGATTACCCTTATCCAAATCTCAATTCACTACTTATTTCTTATCTTCTTCTATCTCCCTCCTTACTCGAAAAAACCAAACAAAACCACCATTAATTTCGGCCACCATGTTTCAAGACAACCAGGAAGATCAGCTGAAAACCAGGAAGATCAGTCAGTCTTCTCCTTCGAGGAAGACATGAGGATGATACGGGTGTACTTTATGTACATTGTGGGGTTACTAATCCTCCTAATGGCTGCATTAATTTACTTGCTAATCCACAAGTGAAGCTCGAAATTACTTCGGAGTAGCAGGGTAAAGATACATGTAGTGTTAGCTGTACTTCAAAGTTTTGTAATTTAGTGGTTTAGAAGTACAAATTGTAACATGTATTTTGGAACTTATGAAATAAAATCATTATTATTACTCATTTTTTTCATTCTTTTTTTAAAAAAATGTTATTAAGTTATAAAAAATATTTTAGCATATACTTACCACTTAATTAAAAAAAACAAGAAGCAAAATAATGATAATTGTTGTAAAAATAACAATTATAATGATAAAAATTATAAAGAATAATATTAATGGTATAATAATAATAATAATAATAATAATAATAATAATAATAATAATAATAATAAACCACAACAATAAGATCAAAATTTGGTGTCTACAGATTGCCCCACATTGATTGAGTTTAAGTAAAACGATAATCAGTGTTGAAAAAAGACACAAAATTTTGATCAATGAGATGCATATACCCTTTTTTTTAAAAAGGATGAAAATCCTAATTGATTTTCAATTAAATGGTCACTTAAACATTGGTTTAGGTGCAGTTGAAAAACTGACTTAATAAGAGAGCGAACTTCTCACTCATTTGCAACACAAATGTTTGCCTGGGTGTAGTTGAAAAACTGGCTTAAAAGAAAATGAAATTCTTTAACTTGCAACACTAATGTTGGCTTGGGTGCAGTTGAAAAACTGGTTTAAAAAAATAATGAATTTTTTCTCAATTGCAACACTAATATTGGTTTGGGTGCAGTTTCAAAACTAGCTTAAAAGAAGATGAACCTTATTCACTTGCAACACTAATGTTGGCTTGGGTGCAGTTGAAAATCTGGCTTAAAAAAGACTGATATTTTTTTTTAATTGCAGCACTAACGTTGGCTCGGGTGCAGTTGAAAAACACCAGCTCAACCTTGCACCGATCAAATTTAAATGGATGTTTATTGGATCCTCTAGGGCAAAGATTAAAATTCCATGTTTCATGAATTTGAGGAACAAAGACAATTATTCTTAAAAGTCATAATCTATGGATTTCGGATGCAAAAACATAAGGTGGTTTATACTGAGTTTGCGGAAAGACAAATTCCTTTAGCTTTTTCTTCTTGGCACCATTACCACCACCACCCCTATATAAAGGGATGTGGTTTTCCTTCATTTCCACACCATTTCCTTCCTTCTCCCTTCAATTCTTACTTCTTCTTTCCTTACCTTTCCCTAAAAAAAAAAAAAATGAATGCAATACATCAAGAAATCAATGAGATAAGTGGAGTTAGAAAGCTCCAACTAAAAGGGCTGGTGTAGGAAATATTTCAAGAATCCCACAATTGAGCCCCACTGTGATCATACACTTGAGTCCAAAGGGAAGGAAAATAGAGCAAAAAAGTTGCCAACAAGTTTTAGGAACTTGTAAACCGTTCACTGGGTGAAGGTTACACCCCTTCACGATCCATGAGATCGCTAACTCCATAGTGGTCTGGAACCATGAGTGGATATTCGGGGATGAAGATACAAATCCAACCTAAAAGAGATTGAACCTGCCCTAAATAGGCCTATACTTTATTCTTCTCATATTCATTTGCGCTTTTTTATCTACATACAATCAATATATTAATCCTAAACTTGTTTAATCTATGTTGGTTGAATATTAATTCACAAACAAATCTATTATTGGCGATCACTTGAATTAAAATCATATTAGCCTAAATAAAATTATTAATTATCTTATTAAGCGTGATTTCAAGTACAAATTCCCTTTAAACCTGCAAGAGAGGGCGTGATCAAGCAATAACAATAATATATCAAGCAACATAATAACAATCATCATCATCATAATAATCTCAATAAAGCATAATAGTAGCAAGATCCTAGGCATGATACTAACATGATTAATAACAAATCCTAGCATGTCACTAAACAATAAAGATCAAAGCTTTAGCCCTAACACGATACTAACATGATAGAAGAAATAGGAAGCAACCTAAACATGGTACTAGAAAGCAATAAAGACATCCTAACATGATACTAGGAATTAAAGTAATCTAAGCATGCTTTCTAAAGAAATAGAGCAATAAAACTACTTACTTTGTTGCCTCGTATCTCTTTCTATTAAAACAATACACATGTTAGTAACTTCAAGGAAAATATTAAATCAAACAATTAATTTAAATAATTGAAATAGGGATTTGGGACCAAACCCTCAGAAATTATCCACCTTTCACGTCTAGGGAAAAGACAACTTCGAACTTGGTTAGGTGCGTCTAAGACTCGTGAATGCGGTATGATGTTTTGAAAAGGCTAGGCTTAAAAATCAAGAGAAAGAGAAAGAAAGAATAAGCTTCTAGCTTAAAGAGAGAAAGAATTAGATGATTGTTGATGATCAAGCTTATTGATGATTGAAAAAGGGGTGATATGACCTGTATTTATAAGGAAAAAAGAGGGTCGAAGGATTAAGAAAAGAATCTGAATTTGAATCGGAATAAAACTCGATGGACAATAGTTTTTGCGGTTTTTGTTTTTATCATAACTTTTGATAAAGAAATCAAAATACGGAAAATAATATGCCGTTGGAAAGATCTTGAAGTCTAATTTCCAAACCAATTAGAATTGGATTAAAATCTTTCGTAGAATAAAAGATATGGCCGAAATAGTGGGACGATGTCAGTTTTGGATAGAATTTCGTATTTCTTTCATATTTTTTTCGTTATAGCTCGGAAATAATATTATAATATATGATTGGAAAAATTATTTCAAGAGATATCCAACCATTTAACATTTTGATAAAAATTATGAGGCACGAAAATAATATCTGAACATATTTCATTTCGCATAGAACAAGGACTCTCAAAAGAGGAATTTTATTCAATTTCAAATTCTTTGATCTTATCTTTTCAAAAAGGATAATTAAGATCTTTTAGAAACTTATAGAAGCTTGTAATTAATCCTAATTAGTTTAGGAATGGGATTAAAGCCTTTGGACCCTCCACATGATCATTGGGTCGTAGGTAAAATCCGGTTTGGGCTCAGTTTAGTATTTTGGCCATAACTTCCTCATTTTTATTCATCGGAATTGGGCTTATAATATATCTTGGAAAGGTCTTTTCAAGCCCCATCCAACTACATAATTATTGGACCCATATCATAGACCAAACTAAACTGGACATTTTCATAAACAGGGTACGAAAAGAAATATTTTGGAAAACAGATTGAAGTATTTTTATTAAAAACAAGTGCATCACGAGACTTTTTCACATTTTACCTCATTCGATAATCAATGACGTGACAAATATTCATCACCGGGTTTGGTTTTTGGGGAGACACATTCAGGTGTCTACAGGTGGTAGAAAATATTTCTCCACCTTGCCTTTCCCCTTATACCAATGTATTTACCAGAAGCATCACTCCTCTCCTAGCTATTCAACCTCGGTATGATATGATTTTTGATGCCGTTGAATTTTGGGATGAAGAACGCCATGTTTTCCGCTTTGGAGAGATGGAAATGACTCCTCTTCTAGAAGAAGTGGAGGGTTTATTAGGTCTTCATAAACGAGGCCGTGTGATTACTCCTACTGAACCGAGGGCAACTGATGCAGTCATAAGGGATTTATTAGGTATGCCATTGAATATGGAAGGTAATTATCGCCTGCTTGATATTTTAATATTAGAGAACTTCCTTGAAACTTTCTCTTTATCTCATTGGGGATTTCCCAACATAGAAAATTTCCAAAAGTGCCAAGAAAGAGCTTGCATCCTTTTATTGCTTGGCCTTGTCTTACTCAAGGAATCATTATTTTCCTGTCATGTTCGCTGCCTTTCTTTGTTGTCACATATTGAGTCAGGAAACCATTTATGGACTCTTATCCTAGGGGAACTTATGATGGGGCTTGACCATCTGAAACAAAACCCAGGGGGTTTTGTCAAAGGGTGTCCAATTGTGCTTCAACTCTGGTTATGTGAGAAATTCAAGCTGTCTAGACACCTATTCGAATTCGTTACCAAACCCGACATATTCGGGAGAGAGGTTTTTTTCCCTATATTCCGTTAATGTTTCAACCATGGTGCATGGACATACCTCTTTGCCGAAGCTGATGTGGAATGGATCATTTCGTTTCTCAACATAGATTCTGTAACAATTAGCACTAGCAGGCGCAGAGGTGTTCATTTTTCAGGATTGTGTCGCGTCACTTTCTATCTTCCTTGGAGATGCTTGAGACAAGCAGGCCAGCTCCAACGACTCCTTGAAATCCATGAGCTCTTAGTGGTACCTTGTACCACTATGATATTGGTAATGTAGAAGCTCTTAGGGCATCATCTCATGTATGGCAATTTGCACGAATGCTCCCAGCACTTCCAGTTCTTGAAAATGATGTTCCAACCGCGTCTTACACAGCATGGTTGTTGGAGGACCTCGAGGACGACGCTTGGATAAATCCTTACAAGAATTCTCTTATTATATTTTAATCCTTGTACTCATATTTCTTCTTATGTGTGTTTTTAATTCCAAAGAAAAAAAAACGTATCCGAAGGAATTGGTCTTTGTATGGTGTATGTGGTTGTTACTTTCATGGTTAAAAAAAAAATTGTAATCTCGCCAAAAAGCAAGGGAGTTTGTGTTATGTTTGAATAAAAGAAAAGTTTGTTTGTTTATTGTAATCATATTTTGTTAGACATCGACTTGATCATGATCTTTTAATAATAATAAATATTTCTACATGACTCTTAGGCATGAAATGCAAACACGAATGAAATCTAAACTCTAACACGATACACATATGCCTATCCAATACTTAGTAGGAGATTCACGTTTTTTATTTTTTTTATTTTTATTTTTTTTTTGCGAATTTCGCAACTGTAACATTGTATCAATCAAGCATAATACTTCTTTAACTGATCAAGGTTGGTGAAATGAAAAAACTCATTTCCATCGAGATCCATCAATTTCATTGCTCCTGCAGGTGTAAGATGTTTGACCAGAAATGGACCGCACCAGTTTGGCTTGAAATTTCCACGTAGATCGTGAATTGGTGCTCGATTTTCTTTAAGTACCGAATCCCCTTCTTGAATATTCCTTTCCCTAACCTTTTTATTAAAAGCCCGAGCGATGCGTCTTTGATAAAGTTGAATGTTGTGAAGGGCTTGTAACCTTTGTTCAATTGCTAAAGAAAGTTCATCCAATCGTTCTTTAAACTATAGTTATTTAGATATCTCACTTTCATTCATCACGCGAAGCGATTGAATCTCTGTTTTGATTGAAAGAAGTGGATCCATTCCATATACCAAAGAATATGGAGTAGTCCCGGTTGGTGTTCGAATGGAAATTCTATACCCCCAAAGTGCATAAGGAAGTTTATCAGGCCATTCTCTAGCCTTATCGGTCATCTTGGCGATTATCGTCTTGATGGTTTTGTTGGCTGCTTCAACAGCTCCATTGGTTTGAGGACGATATGGCGATGATTGGTGATGCCCGATTTTGTACTTCTCAAGGGTTTCTTTGAGATGTCCTTCAAATTGTGAACCATTGTCAAAGATAATTTCAAAAGGCACTCCATACCGACATATAATGTTATTGATCACAAATTTTGAAACTTGTTTTGCCCCTAGTTTTGAATATGATGATGCCTCCACCCATTTCAAAAAATAGTCAACAGTAACCAAAATATATTGATGTCCATTCAAAGCTTTGGGGTGTATTTTTCCAATGATGTCTATGCCCCAACAAGAAAAGGGCCATGGCAAAGTAAAATTATTTAGACTAACAGGCGGCATATGATTAAGATTTGCAAATAGATGACATTTTTTGCATGTTCGTACGAAATGGATGCAATCACTTTCCAAGGTGGTCCAGTAATACCCTGCTCGAAGAATCTTCCGAGCAAGCATCCTTTCATTCATATGAGGCCCACATTCTCCCCCATGTACTTCTTCCATGATCCTTTGTGTCTGTTCCCCATCGATGCATAATTGTAAGTTTTCATCGAAACTTTTATGATACAGCAAACCTTTTAATATCGTGAAATGAGAAGCTAGCCTTCGAATAGCCAACTGATCCTTCTTGTGACTTCTTTCAGGATATTCTCCATCGATTAGATACGAAGATTCTTAACATCAGTATACCAAGCATCTTCATTATCTTCTTGGGTTAATAAAGCAATCGTTGGCTCACAATTAACCACTGGAATTTCTTTTTCTACAATCGTTATCGATTGTACCTTTATATCATCATCCCAAGTCAAATTTACTACAAGATTTGCCAAAGCATCGGTGAAACTATTTTGTTCTCGGGGGAGATGCTTGAACTATATTTCTTCAAACTAAGGAATCGATTGCTGAAGATACTCCGTGTACATTTGTAAGCTTTCATCCCTAATTTTCCAGGCTCTAATAGTCTGGGAAATTATGAGATAAGAATCACCGTATACCGTGAGATTTTTTGCACCAGTTGCCAATGCTGCTTTGATTCCATAGATGCAAGCTTCATATTCATCCGTGTTATTCGTTGTTGGGAAACTAAGCTTCACAACAATGGAATATGCACTCCATAAGGATCAATTAATAATACACTTGCACCATTGCCTCTCCTATTAGAGGCCCCGTCAAAGTACATCTTCCATTGTGACGTACTAAGACAGAAAATATGTTCATCTGGAAAATCATCATCAAATTCATCACCTGATATAGGCCCATCAGTCAAAGCCTCAGATATAGCCCTTCCTTTGACAGACTTTTGATTCACACACTGAATGTCAAATTCTGAAAATATCGCATGCCATCTTGCTATTCTTTCACTCAAGATTGGCTTCTCAAAAATGTACTTGATTGGATCTAACCCCGAAACTAGATAAGTAGTATGTGCTTGCAGATAATGTCGAAGCTTCTTCGTTGCGTAAATAAGGGCAATGCAAGCTCTTTCTAAAGGAGTGTATCTGGTTACATGCTCAAGGAACTTTTTGCTAAGGTAGTAGATAGCTATTTCCCTCCTTGTACCCTCTTGGTATTGTGCCAAAAGAGCTCCCATAGCCGTTTCTGTGATAGCAAGATATAATATCAAGGGTTGCCCCGTTTTGGTGGCATTAAAACTGGAGGGTTAGAGAGGTATTCTTTCATTGAATCGAATGAAGCCTGACATTCATCATTCCATTTTGTAGGAACATTTTTCTTAAGTAGCTTGAATATAGGTTCACACCGGGTTGTCAATTAAGATATGAATCTACTAATATATTGGATTCTACCAAGAAATCCTCGAATCTCCTTTCATGTTCTTGGAGGAGGAAGCTCTTGTATGGCCTTGACCTTGTCTGAGTCGACTTTAATTCCATCTTGACTCACAATGAAGCCTAGAAGCTTTCCCGAAGTTACTCCAAACACACATTTTTGAGGATTTAGCCTTAGATTGTACTTTCGAATTCTATCAAAGAATGACTTAGAGCATCAATGTGTGTCTCACGATCTTGACTTTTGACAATCATGTCATCAACATAGACCTCTACAATATCATGGATGAGATCATGCAAAATCGTCGTTGCAGCCCGTTGATAGGTGGCCCCCGCATTCTTTAATCCGAAGGGCATTGCTCTATAACAAAAGGTTCCCCATGGGGTAATAAAAGAAGTTTTTGACATATCCTCCTCTGACATGAGTATCTGATTGTATCTTGAAAATCCGTCCATGAATGAGAACATCTCGTGTTCGGCAGTGTTATTAACCAGAACATCAATGTGGGGCAATGGAAAATAGTCCTTTAGTGATGCTGAGTTTAAATCCCTAAAATTAATGCATATTCTGACCCTTCCATCTTTTTTTGGCATTACCACCATATTCGCCAGCCATTTCGGATGCTTGGTTGGTTTGATGAAGTTGGCATCAAGTTGCTTTTGAATTTCTTCTTTAACTTCGAGACTAACTTCTGGTTTCATTCTACGAAGCTTTTGTTGTTTTGGCTTGCTATTGGGGTAGAGTGGTATACGATGTTCAGCAATATTACAATCGACACTGGGCATATCAGCATAAGACCATGCAAATACATCAACATATTTTTAAGTAAAATAACAAATGCATTTTGTTCATCAAGAGAAAGGGACGATCCTATCTTGACTCCTTTTAGATCATTTTCCATACCTATGTTTACAGTTATAGACTCTTCCATGGGTGTCATGCATCACTTAGGTTCACTGAAAAATTCATTATTAGAAAATGCATCATGATCAAGATCAATTTCCTATACACAAACACGTTTACAAATAACTTTTTCGATATCTTCATGATATGAGATATCGGGCAGTGTATGGATAGATGATTGGCTGGATGATGAGCTATCAGTTTCATATCCGTCCAAGGTAGAGGATTGAAAAGGATATAGTTTAGGGAAAGGAAAGAATTGTTCTTAAGTTTCATGTCGAATATTGCTATTGCTTTCAACTATCGTTTCTATTGGAGTGATAAGAGTACTGGGATCGAATCGGACTTCATAATCAAAAATTGGTGAAAACAAACGTCTTAGAAGTCCTTGCTTTAAATGGTCAGCCCAGTCAACATCTTCCTCAAATACCAGTTTCTTATCAAACCATTTCTTAATAAATTCCTCATTCCTTACCTCTGCAAAGAAAATTTTTAACCTAGGAAGGATTTGTTCTTTGTCCAGGTCATACCAAGGTTCGGGAAACTCGTAAAATTGCTCAGTGTCTTTTTGTAACACAAATTTCCCATTCAACGTGAGAGACTTACCCTTTAATACATTATAACTAATTTTATCATCAAAACCCAAGCCATGACGATTTCGCTTGTCAATTATCGGAATTGGGTGCCTCATGCCTTCACCATCCCGACCTAAACCAGTTCTTGGCACATAACCCATTTTCAACATCAATCGAAGTCCTCTGGTAAGTGTTTGTGGTATTGGATCTTGGATTTCTTGAACGGAATCTGGGGGTAGAGTAGATTTTCGAGTTTGGTTGGTCATTGGTCGGAAAAGGATACCTAAACATTACATACTTGAGATTAGGATGTCCTCTTTTTTTAAAAAAAAAAAAATGATAAATGCAAAAAATGCATATGGGGAAAAAGATTTTATAACACAATAAATGTTTAAAACACGCCTGTTAAGTTAAAAAAAGTTAGCGGGGTTTTCATTCCTTTAAAAAAAATTTTGATTATGGGTCGTTCCATAAGGCTGTCTACGTATCTCCAGACAAATTTTTGTATTCGCTCTTTTCTCTTTTTTCTTTGGAGAATCAGACCCGTCGTAGTTCATAATAGAAGAAGAATTTTTTTTTTGAAACAGCTGCACTCAATCAGAGTTGCCTACGTACCCCTATAACAATGTGCGTGCGAGTACAATTTTTGTGTAAGATCATGAAATAGTACTTTGGGGGATCAAGATGTACGTAGTTCTTTGTACCAAAAGAGGAAAAAAATGCCTTATTTACAAAGTCCATACTACCCCTTTCATTTATCCTTTTTAATGGAGGGTAAGGTAAAGATCATAATGTCGTTATAGTAGTTGTTGATACTTCCTTTCCCATGTAGACACATTTTTTTAGGCTTCAGGTTTTTGACAGTCCTAGAGCAACCCTTCTCGTAGTCTTGTTGAGATATATTCTCCAAATAGTGACGAGCAATCAAATGAGTGGGATTGTCTTCGCGTGTCAAAATGGAAAGGGCATTTACAGACACCTTCTGATTCGGGCAGGAGATTCAAGTTGTGCGCTTTATGCACCAACGGAGGGCGTGACACTCATTAGTATCATGACCATGTAACTAATAATAGTGACAATATTTTTTGAGATTTAGCCCAATAGGATTAGCTCCTTCTCGGGGAGGTAGTGGTTTGATGCGACCTTGTTCGAGCAGTTTATGGAACATATCGGCTTGATAGTCTTGTGGTTGTGTCGGGTTTGTTTCGGGTGTGTTAGACTTGGGATGGGCTAGAGTGATGATTCCACGATCGATGAGATCTTGGATTGCACACTTAAGGTCATAACAAGTATCTGTTCTATGCCCATATTGATGACAATAACTACAATATTGTCTCATATCAGTTCCATGTGGTGGTAATGAATACACATAGCTCTTTGCCCGAAGAATATCCTTTTTGCTCAAACGATCATACACCACACTCAATGGTTCGTCGATTCGAGTGAATATCCTCCTGTTATCCATTGCACATTGAGGGTGCACTTTAGGCCTTCTTTCTTCTAGTCGATAAGCATCAATTTCGTAACCATGTCTCTCCATGTGAGAGAGGTCGATGTATTTGATGGAGACCATGTGACAATAATAAAAATCATTTAGCTTCCTTAGTAATATCAACATGAACTCCCGATCAGTAATAGGAAAGCGAAGTTGAGCCCGAATGTAAGAGCACCTTGAAAAGAGATGTGAAAATGATTCCCGGTCACTTTGCTCTATATTTACTAGCTTCACTTTTTGATCGTAGATCTGTCGAAATTCAAATGCCCAATCGCTGAATGCTTGAGCAATTTCCCCCCAAGACCTTCTACTTGTTGGCCTCGAAGTATAATACCAAGATAACGCGGGTCCCTCCACACTTTTGTTGAATAACATGGGAAAATGCTCTTCTGGAACACTTAAGGGATATAAGGTGTTCACAAAGTTGTATAAATGGAGGACGGGATCTCCTAACCCATTGAACTTCTCAAGCTGGGGAAGATCTGGTAACAATCTTCATGTTTGTAGTTAGGGAAAAGGACCAACTCCTTCGGGTACACTGACCTTCTACAGCACAGAATATCGAAATCCAGATCAAAATCCTCGGCCCTAGATCTTTTCCAAGATCCCTCATCATGACCCTGTCTAAAAGAATTACTTGTCTAAGACTCTCCTCTAAAACGAAGGTCGTCGTCTTTTGGAGTTTTAGGCTCCTCTTCTGCCTTATCTTCATTGGACCAGTTTGTTCCACCCTTAGCTTCTTGGGAATTAACCTCAGAGTCATTGTCATCTTCTTGAAGCTCTTCTTTTGGATCTTCCTCAGTTTCTTCCTCTTCCGGATCTTCATCAGTTTCTTCATCCTCCTCTAAGTCCTCTTCAATTTCTTCTTCTTCTTTCCACAAGTCAATTGAATCAAATCCAATTTTATGGATAGTGAATCCATCTAATCGATTACCCTCTTCTTCATTTAAGTGGAGTATAGATTTTCCAATACTAGAGACACTCATAACTTCTGGGTTACCCACAAATGTCACTGCACCATGATCCATGAGCAATTTCACCTTTTGGTGTAAGGTAGAGGCCACTGCCCTGTTCTCATGTAGCCATGGTCTACCTAGCAGAAGATTAAAGCATGCTTCAATGTCAATTACAACAAATTCAACATTTCTAGCCACTGATCCATATTCCAAATGTAATTCAATTGACCCCAAAACATCTCTTTTGGCATTGTCGTAAGCCCTAACAACCTGGCTTGAAGGTGTCAAATCTCCTTTTGATAACCGAGCTTTGTTATAACTCGGTATGGACATACATTGATGGCAGAACCATTGTCAATAAGTACTCGAGGTATTGTCCATCCATGGAATTTTACAGTTATGTGCAAAGAGTTATTATGGTTGACACTCTCTCGGAGATCATTGTCGGTGAACATTAAAGTACGGTCGACCCCATGAATAAGTCCTACCATTTGATCTGGTGTTATGGATGGGTTGATCAAAACCTCATTGAGATGTCTCAAAACGGCAGCCCGATGGGGTTGTGAATGGGTCAACAACTTCCATATAGAAACATTTGCATTAACCACCTTCATGCGCTTAATAGTGGCATCTTCTTCCTTATTCTCCTCTGCCAATTCTTTATCCTTTTTTCTCCTTCTCAAGGCTTCCATAGGATTCTCATCCTCGAGTTATGATGGTTTAAAGTGATGACCAGCACAAGTCAAATGAGCCACATGTAAATCTTTGTCATCACTAAGATCGTCAAGGTAAATTGGACATCGAAGATTACTAGGAGTAGTAAGTTGTGCCCCAGTGTTTTTCTCAACAATAGACAACAACGAATAAGCATCATCATCGTCATCTATTAGGCAAAATGCTCCATCATAACCCATGGTGGCACATACATCAGAGAACGGATCTTTGTTAAGGACAACATCAGAACCCTTGCATGGCACAAGCTTGACCCTTTACTGAGTGGAGTGATCATACACAACACATACATAATTTTCGGACAATGGCATTTCATACATTCGAGGGGCATTTCGAACCATTAATAGTGTAGGATCAACTTTGTTACTAGAAGTGGAGATGGTGTTTATATAGACGGGAGGCTTATGATTGAGAAGAGGATTGTTAGTAATGTTTGGTTGTGTGTTTTTAAATTTATCAGAGGACGCCCCAACTGAAAGCCTTCCTCCATCTACTAGGTCTTGTATATGGTGCTTGAATGTTGTGCAATTTTCAATGTCATGCCCAGATCCTTGATGGAATTCACAGTGTTGGTTCGGGTTATAATTGGGAGGAGGATTTCTTGGGGGTGGCCTTGGGTTCAAAGGTTGAACAAGGTTGGCCTTTTTTAGTTTGGAGAAAGCTTGAGCATAAGTCATGTTCAAAGGGGTAAAATTTCTCTGTGGCCTGAGCTGAAATGCTGGAGTGGCGCCAATGTTGTGTATCAAGTTTGTTGGTTTTGAGGGTATTGAGTAATTGTTGTTGGTTTTCCTATTGCCCCCAAACTTAGGATTGTAAGATGTATTACTACTGCTCCCTTCATCTTTCTTGACATCTCCCTTTCTTATGGCATCTTCCACCAAGGCTCCTGTTGATATGAGAACCTTGAATGACGGAAAATACTTGAAAGCCATTCGTCCTTGATAGACGGGAAGAAGTTTCTTCACCATCATCTGTAATTGTTCTTCTTCGTTTGGCCTATCACTACTAGAAAAAAATTTATTTGCTGCTATTAATTTGCTGCATTTTTGCTAAATCGCTGCAAATTAAAGGGTATTTTGCATATACAGAATTCGTTTGAACTCAAAAATATTGATTAGCAGGGGTTTTTCATTTTAACCGCTGCAAATCAATAAAGTCTTTACCCTAAATATCCTTTTCCTTATAGCCGCCTGCTTCATTTTGCTCTCCCTCCTTCCACCTTCTTCATCACTTTCAATTCCTCATTCTTTCATAGTTTCATTCACCCTAATCATTACCAATCACCGCTCTCTTCACCGCCACTCTCAGGTGACCTTACTCTCAGGACACTTCCCGCTTCCTCTCGTTTGGCGTCCCTGGCCCAACTTCCTCCAATCTCCGTTGCTGCCAAGCTCGTGTCCTCGACGACATTTTCATTGTTGCTGGCCAAAATCTCTGACGACATCTTCTCAAAGGTAATGTTTAATTCTATTCTTCTTAATTGAAGACGAATTTTGATTTGGGTAGTGTTTTGGGTGTTTATGGGTAGTTTTTATTTTTTAACATCCTGGAAATTGGGGGTTTTTATTAATTAAAATTCAACCTAACAATAATGTCATTTTCGAAGAATCAAACTGATTTTTTTTGTTTCATTTTATGGAATTTGGCAAAATCAGCAAAAATCGAAACTTGGGCTTCATTCGGCTTCGAAATTGAAGGATCGGACTAACAAATCCCTTGATATTGCTAATAGTTCATCCTCTGTAGCTTCAAGAGGTAATCTTTACCCTTTATAATTATATAAGGTTAATTTTACGTAAATTGATTGAAATTCAAATTTGAGTTATTCACTCACTTTAAATAAAAATAAATTTAGGAATTTGTGTGTATTATTGATAAGGAAATATCTCTTTAAGAATCGTTCGATGATTGTTACGGCGTGATTAGTTGTCTAGTTTTTGGCGATTGTATTTTATGAACCAATTTGTTGATTGATGAGTGATGTTAGTTATGCTATCATTCCTTGTATCATTTCCATCTCTGAGTGTTGATATTAGTGGGAAATGGTTAATATTATAATTAAGGACTGACTGCAGGAGCTGTGGTATTAAAAAAAAAAAACAAAAATGCTATTTACTCCACATTATTTTCTGGGATGCTAATGATAATATCATCACAAATCCACTCCACACTAAAACCATCAATTATAAATTTACTCTTTTTACGCTTTTGTTAATTCTTCCTTAAAATTGGACACTAGGATATATTATTATTTTTTATACTCTAAATGATATTTCTAGGTATTTAGTTCTTGGGTATTGTTTTTTTTTTCCTCTTATTTTTATTAAAGATGATATTTATTAAAGATGATAGAGATACAATCTACTTGAATGAACCGTTATATTTTTAATGATACTGCATATTTTATTTATTTTCTTAGGGAGAAGGATGAACAAATTCGAGCAGGAAGGGGGCCAAACTTCTTCTCACTATTGTCCTTGCTAGCTTGACACCAACTTAGCACCCTGGTGGCTCCTTTTGAGTATGGTACTTTACCTTTTCCTTTCATTTTTTTCTTTATCAGTTTGTATTCTTCATGTAATTATGTATTATAATACTTAGTGTGCTAGTTTTTCTATTATATGCTTCTTGCAAGGCCAATGTATTATGTATCTATGATTTGCACGCTTCTTGGAAATTGATGTTATGTCAGGTAAAAATTGCATAAGCTTAGATGCCCATTCATGACGTGTATGTGCTTATGGTTGATAACTGATGGATTAGATGCAATGTTGTAACATATTACTTCAACGATTATATTGTGTCTATAGTGGTTTATATTACTTTGAAAATTAATGAATTTGAAGTTGAAAAAATTAGCTCATTATTATTGCTTTTTCTATATTACTTTACACTTACGGCTTTTTTTAAAACTAAATTTAACATAGAACATTTGTTAATTATATGCAGGATGAAGGAAATAAATTTTCTAGTGATAATGTGAAATGGTGATGACATGGAAGTTTCCTTTAGTAGCAAGTGGAATCCTTCACTCAAGGGCATGTTAGTCCCATTGAACATAGATAAAAGTTAGTTGCTTCAATCTTCTATCTCAAATTACTTCATTCAGATGTTGGTGCTGCTACTGCCTTCTTGACACTACCTGTGTTGATACATGCTCAACACTATAGTTGTTGGCGCCCCATTGACGCCATTGTTGTTGCTGTCTTCTATTACTCCTTTGGTCATCAGATCACAGAGTCTGTACTATTGTATGATGTAGTTGTGCACCTGTGCTAGCTCTTGTTGTATCATGTTAAGCTGCTGAAATGACTACAACTGTCCAATTGTATTTTTTTTTTTTATTATTTTTTTTTTTTTATATGAAAGTGTAATAATACAAGCTATTGTAAATGGAAATTTTTAAGCTTATGTATATACAAGTCTTTGAGTAAGCAATTTAAGGTGAAATTCTGTTTTTTCTACAAGTGAAAATAAGATTTCAGCCTTGTTTTTTGGTATTTGAATAGCAAATTAGCAACAGACTGGACTAATAAAAACCCACCTATTAAATTTTTAATTAATTGTAAAAAGGTATTCAATAGCAGGGGTTATGGCATAAAACCGCTGCAAATCAATTGATTGATTTGCTGCAGTTGCTAGCCGCAGCAAATCAATTGATTGATTTGCTGTCCTGGCGTTTGCTGCCACTCCAAAAACGCAGCAAATTAATCAAGTTTAACCGCAGCAAATAAATCTTTTTGTAGTAGTGTATTTACCATCTTTGCAGCCTTATTTCTCCACTTGGTGATGAAGGCAGAAAATGTATCATTATGGTTTTGCGCACTTGTCTCCAAATCCCTCCTTGTTACATCGATCTCTTCATTATATTTGTATTGGCTAGAAAGTTCTCGCACAATATCAGCCCATGAAGATTTCTTTAAGTTTTCCAGATTAAGAAACCAATGAGCAGCAACCCCATCTAAATATTGTTGAAACAATTGTGCCATTAAAGGTTCGTCGACACCCCAAGGACTTATGGCCCCTACGTACAATTTCAAAAAATTGGTAGGACTTCCTGTACCATCGAATCTCATGAGATTTGGCATCTTAAACCCAGATGGCAGCCGTGCTTTCGGAAATAAGGTGAGACCATGAATATCCAACCAAGGTTCCGCTTTGGTCATATCCTTCAGTACTTTCTTGAGCTTGAGAATATCTTCCTCGATCTTGGTAGGAGCTTCTCTATCACCGTTTCCCTTATCTAGCTGCAATGGTGAAGCTTCTCGATCTTGATCATACCCTGCACTTGCACTCTGTCTTAACAAGCTCTGTATTGTTTGTTCCATAGTATATTGACGATCAAGGATAACTCGCATCATTCCTCGAAGATCATTAGATGGATCAGGGTTTAGCAAACTTTCATGACCAGGAATCTCAGACAATTCGCTTGGTGGCGGAGAATGAACTTCCCTTGGTGTCAAATGACCCGGGAAAAATGCTACTGAATCAGATTGTAAACTGGGAGAAGAATTTTGACGGACAAGCCTAGATACTGTTCGGGTCTAGGTAGATTTTTTGAGGTATAAAGGGAACATTACTGTAGACGAACAAAAACTTATTCGACAAGCTAAAAAAGAAAAGTAAATAAAAGGTTTTAAAGGAAATGAACACCCCTTTTTTTTTTTAATAAGATTAAAAAAAATAACTTGGACCCTACTACAAAGATTCCTTGTGTGTTGGACACGCTATTGGTTCTTGTCTTATAAAAACCTAAAGCCTAAAATAAGACCCTTCACTCAAACTTCTTCTCTCTCTAAAATCTTAAGTGTTATCTTCTGAGATTTTTCTTACTTTGCTCAAATTTAAATCATGGATCCTAATGCCTCACGCGTTAGAGATTTGATTCATTTCTTCTCTTACACTTCGCGCTCTACTCTCCGGGAATCAAGAGAAAGGGAACGTAACGAGATTCTTGGTTCAATACGACCAGAAGATCATCCATATCAATTTTCCAGAGAGAACCTTTCTCGCCCCTATGATCGAAATTCTCTAGCTATCCCCCCTTCAGTTCCTTTAGTGAAACATGCACTAGTGACTGGTCCACCTCAAGTATTCGAGGTAAGAAGCTCCCCAGAGTCACTCTTCTTATTTGTGGCAGATACAATGGTACTAGCCATGTCTCTGTCTCTACACTTCCCTATAGACTTGGTTTACCCTATCATAGCTACTATAAGTCAACAAAACCTCCCTTTCGCTAGCGAACTCGTAGAGAGTCCAAACCTATCCTCACATTTCCCTTTTAACCTCCCCACGTACTCATCTCTTAGGTTATTGTTTGGGGATGCTCGTGGTTACTGTACAAGTCAATACTAAGTAACATCTCCATTTTACTTAAAACTTATCTCCCTACTTGTTTTTTCTTGCTCATCTCTGATTTGTTAATCAGGAAGGAAGTCTCTGAGAGTCTAGGCATGACAATGTCTTGTACTCTTTCAGGACATAATTCTCTCCCATCATCATTATTCTTATGGAGTGATTCGTGTTTCTTTTCGCTCACTCGATTGACTGAGGGGTCAGTATCCATATCGGTTTATAATACTCCTCGTAGTGTTTATTCTGGAACTTCCTCACGCCAGGGGAAAGGTCCATCTCAAAGCTCCATCAATCAACCTTGGTTGGGTATATCAGATTTCATAACCTATATTCATTTAAAAATGATGATGGGTGGTCCTTCCAACTATCGAGAGTCTAAGGAGAGTTTCATTCTAAAACTTCCTCTACGTAAGAGATATTATATATCTCATCTCCCCGAGACTTTATGGACAATAGGTCAAAGGAGTCTTTTTATAATAATAGACAGATTAACTAGGGCATTGTCAACTACTTCTTGGTTACGTGAAAATCCTCATACTCTATTTGTAGCTGCTTTATCAGACGGCTCAGATGGATGTAGGGTGGTTGTACATTGCGAAAACCAGGGGATTTTTGGAAGTTCGGTTTTGACTCAAGGCTTAGAGGACCTAGTTTTCCCTTATTCTCGCTATGTTTATTGCAAAATGGTTTGCAAAAGGCTCGCTCTCTAGAAGTGAAACAATTAGAAGTAATGCTGGACGTCAATCGCTTCATCTTATCCCTGGCTATACTAGATGTTTACCCAGCAAACGTTGAGCAAAAGTTATGTGACATTCTACTCATAATGCACTCTCGTGGTTGGGAAGTTAGTATTCGACACTCCCTTCAAGACATGCTTTGAGGAGCCCGACACATTGTCGACCATTGTCAAGGGTTTACTTGGGGTCAAACAGAGATGTTTGAAGCTCCACCATCTGATGAGATTCAATTATGGCCTTTTTGACCTTTGTATTATGGTCGTTTTTTTAGTTTATTATTATGGTTATATCACTATATAAGTATGAATTAATGTTCTTTTCCATCTATTTTCAACCTCATGAAGGAATGTGAAAAGTAAAAAAAAATAAAAATAAATAATAAAGCCTGCAGCAATATAACAAACTGTTAATGGTCGATCCCAAAGGTTGCCTACGTATTCCTGAGTGTGAAAATGTGCTGAGTGTAACGTGATTCAGGAAATCAGGCCAATCGTAGTTCGACATAAAAACAAGATAATTTTTATTTTTTTTCGACTGCACTCAAAGTGAGCTGCCTACGTACCTTGTTACAAGATTTTTTTTCATTTTTAATTTTTTATTTTTCCATTTTTTTAGGGATCAAGTCGCTCGTAGTTCACATAAAAAGAAAAAATTACAACTAACTTCACTGAAAATGTACGACTACTACTACTACCATGCATCTACTTCCCCAGTCAAAAGTCGCTTCTCCCATGCAGCTTTTCGTTTGGCAACATATAGGGGGTTATCTTCTTTATCCAAAATCCATGATGCCCACGCTTTACACACTACCATGCATGACTCTGTTGTAAAATGATCAATGTGTCGAGGAAGATGTAAGGTTCCATGATTTCTCGTAGGGATGCCACTTTGTTTGCAGATGTTTCAACCCCTTCACAAGGAACTACTATGTCTTCGTCATAAAGCCAATTAAACCTCCTTCGGATATCATTAGCCTTTGCCTTTCGGTATCCAATTCGGTTTTTCTCATTCATTTTCCAGAATAGGAAAATATATTGTTCTTTTTGCAAATGGCGGGCACCTTATTACAACCACCTCATCATTTTCTATGCAATGATATGCCGTTTTTATGGTGTTTATCCAACCGCCATATTGAGATGAACTTTCACCTCCATAGGTTTCCCTACTATAGTCACCACATCTAGTAATGATGCCCCAAGATGCTCTCCTCTTTAGCTTCTGGTGTAAGCTAGATGAGATTGCATTACACCCGTGCAGCCAGGGTCTTCCTAGTAACAAGTTTCATGAGAGTCGAAAATCCACTACCATAAACTCTATGTTGAACAGAACATTCTCATGTACTAAAGGTAAAACTATAGACCCTGTCACTTCCCTTGGAAATTGGTCAAAACCTCTGAGAAAAATGGAGCAGTAAGTGATATGTAAGTCATTGTACCCCAGGTCGTACAAGTATTCTCGGGAACAGAGATTAACGTCAAATCCGGTGTCAACCAATATGTGATTAATATAACTTGAATTGTGTCGGAGAGTGATATGCAGTGGTTCATTAAGATAGTGATTAGGGGGTAAATCGCTATCTGTAAAGGTGAGCCTTAGATCAACATCGTGATGTTTGATGTACCTTTTCGTGAGGAAGAGTGAAAAGCGTCTAAGGTTTTGAATAAATTTTGAGAATACATTGATTCATGGATAGGCACATCATATAGTAATAAGGGGCCGGTTTGACGAGAATAGGGGACAATGTTTTCTTGGCTAGAGGCCTTGGATTGTTCAATAGTGGAAACCTTTGGGTGCGGGTTTTTATCATTTCGAGATTCAGGCCGTAAGGTTAAAATTTTAGAGCCATCATGAAAGGTTAAAGATTCATGAAGCTATGTTGGCGTCTTTTGGGATTGAACTAACATGAGGGGATGAAATTGGTAAATCCAGGGCTGACCAAGTTTGATATCATAGGGAACTAGTATATCACAAATTATGAAACTTGTGGTGAAACTTACACCTTTGTATTTAACAATAGCATCAATTTTACCACATTGACGCGGGTGAAACCTAGGTCGTTGGTTACTAAGATTCCCTAATCAAAACAAAATTTGTAAAACCAAACCCAATCCTAAGTATAGGGGTAAGTCCGGGTCGAACCCAAGGGAAAGTGGTATTTGCTAAGGTCTCAAGCTAAGCTATTCCGAAGTCTTAAAACAATGGGTTGGTCTAAGCTATACTATAGAATCAACTCGATCAAAACTTAACAAATAGAATTCAAATATCAAAGCACTAAGGAATTTAGTGTTGGGTTTCGATGAGTCCGAATCACCGCGAAAATTAAAACCCGAGCCCAAGAACAAACTCACAATTAATATAACAAAATGCATAAATAACAAGATTAGAGAAAAGACTAAATTACCCTTGTAGCGTGCTTCGCTCAACCGGATGAAGTTCTTACTTGAGAAAGCCAAGCCTCACAAAGGGCGAGGACCTTCGACGAAGTCCACCCACAACTCGACCCGACCGGTCTACTACTTGGAGGTTAGCCAAGTCCGACCAAAAAGACTACCCGAGTAATTAATGAGCTTATAGGTTTTCTCATAAGTGAAGATGCCTAATTGAGCTCTTACTCATATGAGTTTTCCCAATTCCCAAGTGGGATATTTATAGGGAAACTCAAGTGAAAAATCCACTCTCCCATCAATGTGGGAGAGTTGGTAAAATTAATTTTCTCCTATTATTTTTAAATCAAAAACAAAAGAAAATAGCCAACAACTAATTAATCAACAAGTGGCATTCTAAGAGGAGGGGTTAGGTAAGGACCACAAGGAAAGGCGGGACCAATACTTGATCCCCAAGGCTTCCCCTTAGCCGTCCAACACTCCCACATGGCCACACTCCCCGCGCGCCATGTGGCAGCCGCCTTGGGCACCGAGGAACTCCCAGCTGGCGGCCTTGGGCCTTGGCTGGGCCTGTCATGGCTGCTTGGTACGGAGTGTGCGCTTCCTCGGCCCAGCAAGCCACACACACATATGCGGGCAGCTGGCCGAGGCTTATTGCTGCGCCTATGCTAGCACACGTAGCCCAACATGCCACGCTTGCTAGCTGGCTGCTGCTGGGTGCGTTGTGCTTTACGCGCCAGCAGCGATGGCCTAGCACACCTGCCCGCACATGCGCGCAACAAGCCACGCACGCATATGCGAGCTGCTGCTGCTATGTGCGTGGCTGGTGCGTGCTCGCCATGTGCACTTAGCACCATTTTCCCCTAGTACTCGGTTTGCTCGGGGCATTCCGATGCTAGGGGTATTTTTGTAATTGTCGATTAATTAGTTTGATTTTACGGGCTCGTCATTTATTAATTCGACCCGACTTGCGATGCTGGGTTTCGACGCTCCTAGCTCGATTTCCGACGTCTAAATATTTATTACTCGAGCGACTCATTAATTCCTTTCGAATTGATTCGTCGTGTTGGATTGTTAGTTGCTTGGGTGTGACCTGAAGGGTTCAGTCAAGATTAAGCTGTAATATTAATTATGCATTAATATAACTGATCGGAAGCGGCCTCCACCTAGGCATTCCGATCACTTGAACTTATTGAATAAACAGCTTTCCAATAACTCTGAACCCACTATCGGAATAATATACTTATTTGAAGGACACCATTTCTATCAATCTCCCACTTGTCCTTCCGGACAAGTGCGCTTTTAGTGTATAGCCTTTTTCTTATGTCACTTAATGTCTCTTCATGAACTATAAGGTAAGAATATTCGTCATCCTTATTACGTCCAGAAGTATTTCTCGAAATCCGAGTCTAACTGTCAATAAAAAGATGATTTCTAAAATCTATCCGAGCACGACCATGCATTTTCACAGTCTCGCTCTTCGAGAGGCCTTGTAAACAACAAAGACATGTTCCCTATTATTAGTAGGGGGACATTCCCAGTCTTGTAATGTAAGCTTCTCTTACTAAGAGGACCTAGCCGTCCGAGTGTTGCCGTTATAATCTCCATGTACGGCAGACATTTGACTAACATCAAAACGGACTAGTACTCAAACAAGAGAACTCACAATACTCATTGTCGAGGAAAGAGGTTCCGATATAATGAGAAGTATACTTATGACGATTTTTAAATTTCTTTAAGTATTCTCATAGGTCGATCCAGTATGGTTCTAAACCAATACCTATGCAAATGATTTATGACAATCACGTCCCTGTAACACAAGAAATGGTGCGATAAATCAAACTGCACACTAATCTCAAGCGGTCATTAATCATCCATCATTTAAATGACCTCAATTAGTGATAATTTTCGATTATAATATTCAATGTTCACTTAATAGGTGTTTCTTACCCTATTTTGAATATTCTGATAATCGAATGAACTCAATATTTAATCCTAAACCACAATTAAATAGAAACGGAATGATAAAATTGCATGAAGTTAAATTACTCCAAAACTGAATGGTTCATCTTAGTGTCTTACATTAATGTTCAAAATTTAATTAAAACACTAAATAGGGAAATCAAAGCCAATCTCCAACGTGCCTAATTCCCATTGCCACAACGTGCTTGTTGTGCTTCACTTGAGGCAGAGGTTTAGTAAGTGGATCGGCTACATTGTCATCTGTTCCAACTTTACAAATCCTAATTTCATCCTCTGATTTCCGTTCTCTTATCATGTGAAATCGCCGCTTGACATGTTTGACCTTCTGATCTTCCCTTGGCTATCTGGCCTGAGTAATAGCTCCATTGTTGTCACAATAGAGGATTATTGGACCCTTGATAGAGGGTACAACATCAAGTTCACCAACGAACTTAGGAATCAAACTGCCTCCTTAGCCGCTTTAGCAGCTGCCATGTATTCGACTTCAGTTGTAGAATCTGCAGTTGTGCTCTGCTTAACACTCTTCTAACTAAACGCTCCTCCATTTAGACAGAACACATATCCAGACTGTGATTTGAAATCATCTCTGTCTGTTTGGAAGCTTGCGTCGGTATAACCTTCAACAACTAATTCTTCTGAGCCACCATATACCAGGAATTTATCCTTGTTCCTTTTCAGGTACTTTAGGATATTCTTGGCCGTAGTCCAATGTGCCTTTCCTGGGTCTGATTGGTATCGGCTCGTAGCACTCAAGGCATACGATACATCTAACCTAGTACATATCATGGAATACATGATCGATCCAATTAGCGAAGCATATGGGATCTCATTCATCCTTTCTCGCTCATCAAGTGTCTTTGGACAATGCTTCTTGCTCAAGGTTATGGCAGGTGACATGGGCAAGTGACCTCTCTTAGCCCCTTCCATCCTGAATCGTGCCAGTACCTTATGAATATAAGTACTCTGGCTCAATCCAATCATCCTTTTAGATCTTGATGCCTAATATGTAAAGAGCCTCTCCCAAGTCTTTCATTGAAAAACATTTTCCAAGCAAGGCCTTTACAGACTCTAACATCAGAATGCTATTCCCAATGAGAAATATGTCATCGACATATAAGACTAGGAAGGCGATGTCACTCCCACTGACCTTCTTGTAAACATAAGATTTATCTGGATTCTTGATAAAACCAAACTTACTAATGGCTTCATCGAATCCCAGATTCCAACTTTTGCTAGCTTGCTTCAGCTCGTAGATGGACTTCTTAAGTTTACACACTTTCCTAGCATTGTTATGCTCGACAAAACCTTCAGGTTGTGTCATATATATAGTTTCTTCCAAAATTCCATTGAGGAAGGCGGTTTCGACGTCCATCTGCCATGTTTCATAGTTGTAATATGCAGCAATCGCTAGGAGGATCCGAACAGATTTAAGAATTGCAATCAGAGAAAAGGTTTCATCGTAATCAATCTCATTAATTTGCCTATAACCTTTTGCTACCAATCTAGCTTTGTAAATGAATACATTTCCATCTTTGTCGGTTTTCAATTTGAAAATCCACTTACACTTGTAACCCTCGGGTAAGTCAACCAAGTCCCAGATTTGATTTTCAAACATGGAATTCAATTCAGATCTCATGGCCTCTTGCCATTTAACAGAGTCGGTGCTCGCCATCGCTTTCTTGTAGGTTTTCAATTCGTCTCCATCCATTACCAGGATGTCTTGATTCTCGGTTAATACAATACCAAGATACCTATCAGGTTGAGACCTCGGCCTCTGCGACCTACGCAGGGTAACGGACTAAGGATTTGTATTGTCGATTTGACTTTCCACATTTTGACCAGCGTCAACAGATGCTGTTTAAGCACTTTGACTGTCAATCTGATTTTGTTGCTCGTCCTCTAGAACTTCGTCGAGTTCGATTTTCCTCCCTCTTGTCATTTTGGAAAGGTGTTCCTTCTCCAAAAAGACACCATCGAGTAACAAACACTTTGTTCTCGGATTTATTGTAGAAGTAATACCCTTTGGTTTTTTTGGGTAGCCCACAAAGAAAACTTTGTCAGATTTAGGGTGAAGATTGTCAGAAATTAATTTCTTGACATATGCTTCGCATCCCCATATCTTTAGAAAAGACAACCTAGGAGGTTTCTTCGTCCATAGCTCGTATGTAGTCTTTTCTACAACTTTTGATGGACATCGCCTACATAATGTGCAGGCGGACAATGTTCGGATCTTAATAGATTACCGCTTGCACTATGTGCAGACGGCCTGGCGTGCTTTATACTTCATTTAAATTATTTCATAAAGGGATCGTCTGCCCCAACAGCAGACACCCAAATCCTTACTAAAAGAGCCGACTGCACCAAAGCAATCGTCCCTAGCCTTACTCAACGTTTACAAGCTAAGTCCATGACTTAGTGGCTATTTACTTTTTAAAAGAGGCCAATGGCCGGATGTACGTTATTTAAACTACCGTCTGCTCCAACATGAGTACGACTATCTGCTCCAACATGAGTCAGACAACCGACGACGTCCATTCGGGCGAATTCGTCAAAGAGAAGCATCTCCCATTTGGGTGGCACATTGCTCTATGAACAAAAACAAGCGGCCCTACTAAATGCGTTAAGGCAACGCTCACAGTTGTTTGATAATCTAACTTGAAATCTAAAAAGCATTGAGTTTTTCAAACTATTCTAGTACAGGCGGAAAGCGACTACTGTTTCATTTTAGAGGCTATACAGTCGCCAGTTCTTGCTTTGGGGCAAGGCAGGCGAACGATTATTTTCTCAAAAAATAGGCTAAGTAAAAAAACTAAGCAGCTTAACGATACTTCATGAGGCCTATGGCTGGATGCGTTAAAATCACAAAAAATCGCCTGTTCCACATGGCCGTTTGTCGCTGGTGATGGGCAATCACCATAGTGATTGATTGACTTAGAAACCATGCATACTCCTTAAAGTATCAATAATTTCTAAGTCAATCAATCCATTTTTTGAAACGAACCGACATTCGGCCAGTGGCAAAGACATTCACATGGTATACAGGTTAAATATACTTAACCAAAATTCTATGTATAAAAAATTTTGAAAGCTTTAAAAATTTTTGAAGCATAACACCAATATGAATAAAATCGGTCAAGTGACCGGATGATTAGCAAATATATAAAACAGCCGTCAAAATTGACGACTGTGAATGTTGACTGGCATAGCCAGGGATTGTTAATTTATCCGACCCCTTGGTCGGTAAAAAGATACACTGAATACTCGGCACGCAGACCGAAAAAGTAAATACTTGGCCATTCGGCCGCATAAATAGATATCTAAAAGCTTAAAGATCAGGGGAGGTTCTCAGCATTGGCATCCGCCTTGTCCTCCGGCGTCTGCTCCTTCTTTTTCTCTCCATCCTCTGCTTGATCCCCATCGTCCCCAGAGGACGAGTCATCTGAGGAGTCGGACTCCTCATTGGCTTCCTTGGCAGCCGTCTCCTCTGCTTCCTTCAAGAGTTGGGCATTAAACTCACCGTTTGCCTTATTAAACTGGACTTTCCAAGTCTGATAGTCGGCGGACGGTTGCACTTCTACCCAGGCCGCACGCATGATGACTTCATTATCATCCATCATTTGTTTGACCAGGGCCTGCTTTCCCTCCTCCATCAGGGACCTATACTTGGTCCTGAGTTGAGTTTCTTTGTTCTACAGCCGCCCCTTGAGTCTTTTGACCGTACCCTCGAGGTCCTCAGCCTTCTTCTGCGCCTCTTAGAGGGGCTCCAGCTTCTCCTTAAGGCCCTTGACCTCATCTTGGAGTCCTTAACCCGCCTCTTCGCTGCGTCTAGATTCTGCTGGACTTGCAGATTGGCCGACGCTTGGGAATACAACATATCAAGTGTCAGAATCTCATTTTGGGCAATCTCAAACTGAGCTTTGTCCAAGGAAGATGCGGCCCGAGCATTTGCTACCTTTACCTCTCTGGTCTTGTCGTTGAGTGGCTTTTTAAGACCACTCACACGCAGCATAGCCTGCAGACGGCTAAAACAAAAAGAAGAAATCAGAAAACATTCGGTTAAATCATTACTCAAGTCAACAGACACAAGCCTTACCTCGCAAAGAAGCGCCAGTATGACGTCAGGTCAAAAGTCCCGACTCCTTTGACAAATGCCTTGTCCTCAGGATCAAGCGTCCTAAGCATCTGCTTGGCCATCTGTAGAACAGTCGACCTCGCTGGAGCCTCTGTCAAAACGCACAAAATAAGCCAAGTAAAAAACTTAGAATGGGCAGTTGTGTTTGTAATCAATGCTATGTGATTTGAAAAATGAAGGATGGCCGAATGTATTACCATCCTCCTCCCTAGGGGCGGCATCGCTGCCGCCTACTGCTGAGCTGACATCAGTAGTGAGTGGCTTGCCACTCTTCGATACTCGTTGCTGAGCATCCGGCTTTGTGGGCGTTTTGCTGGGGGTGGAGGCGCCAGTTCCCTTCCTTGGCCTGTGGGCGATGTGCTTTTTGCGGCTTTGGCTGACATCGCCGGGCGCCTACTTTCGCAGTTTGCGATCCGGCTGTGGAGAGGGAGCAGGCTTTGTTAAGCCACCCTACAAGAGTTCGCATGTTAGTTGAGATCTCATGAAAAATTTCAACAAGTAAAAGAGACTTTTACCTGAGGAGTGCTGCTTGTTGGCTGCTCTTCATTCGTTCGCTTGAGGTTCGAACGATAGAAGGTGGCAGAAGTAACAGCCGGCCTCTTGTGAGGAAGAAGCTTCGACATTGCAAAGTCTGCGCAAATAAAGCAAAGGGGTTACAAACTTAGACAAAGATAATAATCACTATGAGCAGATTGAGTAGTGAAAATGCATGCGGCTCACTACCTCTCGGCTTCTCAGAGCTTAGGCCACAGGCTGCCAAATATGTTCCGTCCGAGAGCCACTCGCATCGGGGAATGTAACTTTGGGGGGTCACCTCTTTAACCGCTGTCTCCTTATTGGTTCGGACGACCGCAAAAAATAGGCCCCGATCTAAAATCTCTTCTTGCGTCTGCCTGGGTACAGGCGGCAGGGCTTTCTTCCCAGCAAGGAGGGGCGGCTGTGGTCCAGTGGTTGTACCACTTGTTCTTTTGGAAGTCTGGGGAAGAGACTATGTAAAACTTAGTCCTCCAATCTTTCCATTTATTCTCTTTCCCCAAAGTCATCATGTAACCCTTTTGGTTGGTCAGAGTAAACCAGCCGGCCCCGCTTGCATGTGGAGTCTTGCTCAGGTAATGCATGTGAGCAAACGCCTCGAAGCTGGGCTCCACCTCCAGCATCTCACAGGCGGCAACGTAGCCCAATATGTTAACCCAAGAATTAGGGGCTAGTTGCCAAACACCCAGTTGGTATCCGTCCAAAGTCCTCTCCACGGCCGGATGGAGAGGGAAGCGTAGTCTTGCCTGGATGGACGCTTCGTAGCATCCGAAGCATTGGTCACCATAGCTTGCCATCTCTGGCCAGGTGACCGTGTCCTCAGCATCCGGCATGGACAACAAGAAGCCATGTCCCATGACATGGGTAGAAAGAAATTTGGGAAGCTCAGATGACATTAATTTCCGCCTACCTTCGGGGACGTGCAAAAATTAGGGCGCACGTTCTTGTCGCCGTAAAGCAGACGACTCTTCCTTGCCCTCTCCCTTCCTTACGGAGAGGTATTCTCGGGCGGTTTGAAGATTGGACCGCGCCTCCTTTGAGCCAACAGAGGCGCTGTCAGAAGATGATGACGCAGAGCCATCATCAGAAGTTTCATCAGAGCTGGGGGCCTGCCGGCTGGTGCCAGCAGTGTCCTCCCCCATCTCAACATCCGGCACCAATCCACTAGGCCCGGGAAATTTTTGTTCATCATCCGACTCCCTTAAAATTGAGTCGCTCGGAGTACTAATGTTGCCTTGAGGGTCTCTGCTAACCTCATAGGCAAGCGCCCTAATGGAGCCATCCGAGTAGACCGTCGAGCTCTCTGAATAATACCAAGAACCATCCGTCCTATATCTCTGAGTCGTTTGCTTTGTTCTTTCCATCGTGTCCTGCAGGGGCACAAATACTGTCGGATTTGGAGATGCGCTTAAAGGGTAGTTCTTGAACGAGCATTCGGCACTCCTAGTTCCAGATTTAGCCATCCCCGGTGACCGGCTAATCGCTAACCTAGGTCGTGCCGGGTGCGTTTGGGAAACCATTTTTGAAAAAGAAAAATGCAAAAAACTAAGTAAAGAAAGGATCAGACGGTTACCTTAGAAGAAGGTACTAGAGGCGCTTGGTCTGAAAGTCTGTTGGAACAGGCGGACGAATTGGCCGAGTGTCGGATGCTGAAGAAGTCAAAGTATTTGAAAGTAAAAGATTCAAGATTCTCCCAAAGATTCACGTATGTGTGAACCCAAGGAAAGTCAACCCTCCTATTTATAGACGGGGTAAAAAACCTAGGGTAAAACCCTAGATTCCCTTCAACAGTAAAAGTAACTGTTCGACTAATCAAAGGCCGACACCTGTCACAGGTGTCACGTGGCATGCCACGTCACCCTTGTGAGGGGCAAATGATTTGGGGTATTTAATACCCCCAAGTGGACCAATAAGAGAACGACAAGTGTCCCTCTGAGAGGTATCCAAATGGACCTTCCAGATGGGTGACACGTGTCACTTATATATGCCCCCTGGAAATGGCAGCCTTCAAGGCCCAAATTCCAAGGGCCCCGCAAAACGGCGCTGCCCTAATCCCTAGGTCATCAAACCCTAGGGTAGGGCACATTATCCTATAAATAGGGAGATTCCCATAATTATTGGGACAGTCTTTTTTGGACACCTTGAACTTTACGTCTTAATCATTAAGGCATTTATTGATCTCTAAGACAGAGAACTCCTGAGCTTGGAATCCGAGCAGATAACTTACTTTTCGCACGTTTTACTCCGATTCCGTACTAACTTAATCTTCGGAGGTGAACCTCCGACCATTCGGAGTTCCGTTTGTTTTGCAGGTACAGGCGCTCTTCCTAAATCCAGTCTTGATTTGCAACTCTCCCAAGGGACACAAAAAACCCCGAAACATCGGCCATCCTAATTCATTAATCCATACAGAAAAAAGCGTGAAATCAGAGCGATCGCTCATACTCATCGGAGCGGCCACTCAAGGCCTTTGCTTCGAATTGGTGAAAATGAATGAATGAGGAGCGTCCGCTTCGTATGAAAGAGCTCCCGCTCTAGTGGGTCATTGAAATAGGGACTGAGTTGGTGGTAATTGGCGGGATGCTCTGTTATGGGAGTCATTGCTAGCGGTTTTGGCTGCTAACGGCGAGGTAATTGCGGTGGCTGGGTGTGGGAATGCGTGAGTGAATGGCTGCAATTCGTGGGCCTGTTGTGGGTCGAAATGAAGGTGCTGGTGGTCGTGGTTTTGGTGTTGTTGATGCCGCTGATGTTATTGATGGTGGTGAGATGGAGGTCGCAGGTGGTTTTCGGCTTGGGAGGTTGAAGATGATGGGTGACGGTGGTTGCAAATGCAGCTGGTGATTATGGTGATTTTAGGTGTGGGAATGCGTGGCATTGTGAGGTGAGGGAAGCAGGGGAATTGTGAGTTGTGGAGCAGGGGAGATGTGTTGTGGGTTTAGTGTGTTGTGAAAGTTAAGGAGTGGTGTGGTGTAGGATATTGTGGCAGCAAAGAAGGTAGCAACTTGCTGAACTTGATGACTTAGGTCCCAAACTCCCAATGTGTTCATTTGACCTTAAAATTCGTGCTTTGACCCGAACACATACCTACACACACCAAAAAAACCGAATACGAGGGTAGATTGATAAATAAAATAAAAATAAAAATAAAGTAAAACAAAATAAAATAAAATGCTAAACTAAAATAAAATAAGAAAAAGAGAGAAAGGGGAAATTATTAACCAAAAATACGAAATTAAACTAAAATCTATTAAAAACTACAAAAATACTCAAAATAAAGATGATGAGTGTCATTTATGGCACTCATTTGTTTTCTTTTAGGGTAATTTTAGATTGCTTGTATAGCTCTTTTCTTTCCTTTTTCCTTAGTTTTGCTCTTTATTTCTTTAGTTTGCAATTTCCTTAGTTGATTTTCCTTTTTCATGCATTTCTTGGTTTTTCTTGTCTTTTTCCTTTTATTTGCTTGTTTTCCTTCATTTTCAGGTTAAGATTGTTGTCCAAGGATTCCCGAGACTTCTTCCCGAGTTTTGCATTGATTATGATGCCTAGTGTTCTCCATTTGAAGCCCGAGTATGGAGATATGCAAGTTCCAAGTAACCTTAGGCCATGCTTTTAAGCCGTGGGGGCACCAATTTTGGTGTTGAACCCAACATCGAGGTGTTTTTGGATCTGCCATGCTCCGTGTTCATCAAGCACACCAAGTGGAGCGCACGAGGAGCATTAAGATGAAGGGAAAGGAGGATGCCCTGTTCCCAGGCGCGGGCGCGCACGACTATGGTGCGGGCGCGCAGCCTGGTGACGCGGGCGTGCGTGGCTCTGGCGCGGCCGCGCCTATTGCTCTCCCTGTTCCATACCTATTTTTGCGCGGCCGCGCATCCTGTTGAAGAAGGTCGCGCCTGTATGGGTCTATTTTGGACGATTTAACTAATTTCTCTTTGTTAGTTCTACTATATATAGATTTTTCTTCTATTTTTTTTAGAAGAAAAAATTGTTTTTTGTTTGGAAAAAGAAGAGAGAATTAGAATTAGAGTTTTTAGAAAGAAGTTTAGAGAGAGAAACACTTGTTCTTAGATTTTTAGAGAGAGAAATTCATGGTTGATGATTGATGTTGATAATTTTAAGCACATTTTCCTTTGATTTCACCAAAGTTTGTAAGGATTTCTTTTATTTTAATGCGAACTTAGCTTTTAATTTCAATTGTTTGTTGATTGTTCAAATTTGTTGATTAGTTGATTGAATTTGGTTTATTAGAATGATGATGATGAATTTGTTGATTAGCTTAGTTTTGATTTCTTTCATGGACTGTGAGTAGTTCACTTGCTATGGATGTGGTGAAGCATGTTTGAGTGATGGATCAAAGCTAATTTGGAGGTTTTGATTGATTTAGCATTGTGATTAAATTGGTTGATTGATTTTGTGCATGTGTGTGATTAGTTAAAGAGTAGCTAACTTTAATTGTCATACTAGATTGCATTGTGTGCCTACATTGATACGGACCGTGGATATGTAGCTCGCATTTATCGATCGAGCTTGGTTTCTGACGTTCCTAGTAGAGTCTTTTGTAGTTGGCGCTACTTAGACCTCTAGAAGATAGCTTGTCGAGCTCTTTTGATTGCATTGTCTATCTTCCCTCGCAATACTTGAATTAATCAATCTTCAACCCGATTGGTATGTGTCCATTGCAAGAATATGTGGATCCGAAATCCCTAGCATTTAATATATTGATTTACTTTGTGTTTTCCTTGTTTGTTTAGTTGAACTTAGATAGCCTACATTTCCTTTACGCTTTAAAATATCTTGACTTTTGCAATACCTAACTTCCCCCCATTCCTAGTGGTTAGACCCGAACTTTCCCTATTACTAGGTGTAGGTTTGGTTACAAATTTAGTTTTGATTGGAGGAATTTTAGTTTCAACGACCTAGAATCCACCTCTCATCAAAAGATCAAATAAGGAATATATGAAAAAGAGAGAAATAAAGCCTAAAACTAAGGAAAATTATTAGAAACTAAACCGAAAAATAAGCATAAAAATACCCTAAAAGTGACATAAAAGTCACTTATCAAACTTCCCCAATTAAGCTAATCTTTGGCTCGTCCTCGAGCAAATTAACATGAAACACAAGACAAGGACAATGATTTATTCAAGCAAGAAAAACTAAAAAGAGAAAGAATATACACTAACTCACTTCCGTAGGAATCACGGTCAATTTTAGCAACAAAAGACAAGCCCTTTAAACCTCTAAATCGCCCTAGAGGACGAGTGTCTCTCGTGAGGGTTTCCTAAGAGTTTAACTCACAACTCTAGACAAAAACAAAGGAAAGGCAATAAAAATAAAAGAAAAGGAAACATAAAAAGAGAAAGAAAACACGAGTTCATATTTAGAAAAGAGATAAGAACAAGCATCAATGAATGCAAATCTTTCTAAAAAGACAAATGTATGCACGTTTCAAGATGTCAATGGTTGATTGAAACATAACATATGCTAAGCATAGAGAACTAATGAGGACTCAATCCACCCTAGCCCCAATCGATCGAGCCACGTTCTCTCCACTAGTTTCAAATCAACCCTTAAGCTAGCTTCTCATGATTCCTCGAAGGAACCGGAAAGAGATAAAGAAAATGAAAAACTTTGAGAAGTTAATCCCAATGTCTTAGCCATGCACACTCTCTCCAAAGGCTAGACAACTATCTCCCTCCACCGATGTTGACTCAACCCTCAAGGGTCTAATGGTCTTTTATAGGTTATAATGTAAGGCTAGGGGTCAAGGCGGGGTAAAAATTTGAAAAATTTGGTGAAATTTCTTAAGTGAAGAAAAAGGGTGATCAAACCTCAAAAACTAACTCAAGAAGTAATCAAACATCAAACAAAAATAACAATAATGCCATCTCCCCCAAGCTTATTCAACACCAACACACGATATATACAAAAACGAAATAACGCTCCTCCCCATGCTTGAACGAAGCATTGTCCTCAATGCTTAAACAAGGGAAGAAAATGAAACCAACTAAAATATTTTTGAGGTTTTTTTTTTCTTTTCTAAGTTTTATGGATTTTATTTTTTATTTTTAATATTTTTTTTTGGTGTCCTTGCCTTTTTTTTAACTATGGACGGCTTTTTCTTGAATGCATTTGCTTTATTAAACACAATATATACAATTTACTTTCTTACTTGGTCCAAAAACGCATATTGCTTTCTCATTTTCATTCAAACCATCACAACACAAGCAACACAAAACAAACTCTCAAACTAAAATGCTTCACAAAACTAAGTGGTTAGGGAAACGAAAGGTCATTAGGCTTGTAAGGTGGCTCATAATCAAGAATGGAAATAGGCTCAAAGGGGTACCAAGATAGGCAAATGCAAAATAAAAACAAAATATGTAACAAAACAAAAAGAAGATAAAGAAAATGAACAATGCCCTTGTCCTCCCCTAGAGTGGCTCGGTCACGATCTTGGGAGCTAGAGGTCAAAAGAAGGATTAAGACATGCATAGCTAAGGATCCTTAATTGCCGCCCAACAAGGTGATGAAGGCTAAAACAAATGAAGCTGACAAGGGATATAAAGCAATTACCAACTAAAGGGCTTCAAATCCACTATAGATAGCAACTCCATCTTATCACATTCCCGTGAACTAAGGCTTCATGGAACCTAAAAGTTCTTAAACTGGCTACCTTAGTATACTGTATCCTATAGTCAACCAATGAACTCTCAAACTGTGCACACATTTGCCACTTAGGAAGAAAAACATTCAAGAATACAAGTCCCATAATAGAATGTCCAAAACAAGAACTAACAAAACACAATTTGCCAAAATTACCTTGAAAGTAAACAAAAATCTTTTTGGATTTTTTAAAATATAAGAAAAGACATGGAAATGCATATACTCAAGTGCATGGCATAAATGAATCAACATCCCACTAAACATGATATAATACCCTCCCCCAAGCTTGAATGAGACAACATGCTCAAATATAAACCAAATAATCAATGGGAGGGGAAAAGAAAAAAATCAATCCAACAAACCAACACATGTCCAACAAGTCACTAACCATAAGAGAAAGAGCTAGGAAAGATATTACCGGATATTGGTGGGTGTAAATACCTGCAAAAGACCCAATTTAACCTTTCAAAGCCAATTTCATCTTAAATTGAATCTTGGTTTTCATATGCTAGCAAAAATAGGCGTCAAACTTCCTTGATTCTTGATCCAAACCATTGCATAAGAGTATATCAAGTCATGTACCTAGAAAGGGGCACACAAACATTTCCATGAGAGAAAATCTAATCTTAAAAGAAAAGAAAATGAAAGCAATAAAAACTCGGGTTACTTCCCAAGAAAGGCTTGTTTAACATCCAAGCGAGATCGCTCTAGTAAATAATATTGCAACGCACGCAAGAGCTTGTCAAATGCAGTACTAATCATTTCATAAGATAACAAGTAAGCAAATGACGAAATAAGAACGTGCAACAAGATTATTGCACGTAAGTGAGGAGGAAGATGCCAAAAGAAAGAAGAAAAATCAAAAGAAAAATTAAGAAAGTAAGAAGAAGGAGAAGAAAAAGAAGAAGACAAAGAAAAAGAAGAAGAAGAAGAAGAAGAAGAAGAAGAAGAAGAAGAAGATGATGAACAAGAAGAAGAAGAAGAAGAAGAAGAAGAAGAAGAAGAAGGCAAAACCTCCTCTAAATCTTATTGGGTGGCACAATCACCCATTTCCTCAATAATTAGAGGATTAGCAGGAAGAAGCTCCTTAAAGAGGAGAGGGTGTTCAATAGGCTCTTTGACAAAAGAAGGGAGGAACATAGGATAGTAGGGGATGTGGTCAAATTTCCTTGAAAAAGGGACATGAGGAAGGGGAGGAGAAACAATGGTCTCACAAAGCCTCACATCACCAATGAGGGCATGAAAATCAATCATAGAATCCTTAAAAGAACACTCATTACTCACATCATATCCCTCAAATAAAAACTCTTCAAGAGAAATAACCTCGTCATCCTCTCTATCACATCTATAAAAAACAATTCCCTCAATATCCTCAAAGCTTAGAGTCTCTAAACCATGCATGAAAGGATAAAGGTTTCTCTCAAAATCATCCCTTTCCCATGAGACATTGCCAATGAACTCTCTCAAAAGGATATAATGCTTTGTTACTCCTTCAATGAATATACTAGAAATAACCTCAAAGGGGTCCAAAGACTCATAGATAGAAGGGTCACAAACATGCAAGGTAGACTCATCAAGATGGGGAAGGGGGTTGGAATCCTCAAAATTGACATTCTCTTCATTCTCAACTCCTCCACCATCACTCAAGGGACTCTTAATCTCTCTTGTTAGCTCAAACTCATCATCATCATCCTCATGAAATCCCTCATTAAAAATTGAAGATGGCTCACTCACATCCTCACCAAGGGTAGCTCTCAAAGGGGGTGAATAAGGGGAAGGATGACACTCAAGCTCAAAAGGGGAATGAAAAGGATGATAATCCTCAAAAACCCTCTAATCATAAGAAAATCTTCCCTCACCTTTACACCCTTGACCCATATCATCCTCAAAAACACTCTCACACTCCAACTGAGGTGCCTCACATACATTTACATCAACCGTAACACTCATCACTTGGGCAAGTCTCACTTCTCTCAATTTTTGTTCCTCTTGAAGCTCTTGGACTTATTGGGTGAGATATTGTATTTGGGAAAGAATTTGGGCATCAATGTTATTGGGTTGAGGTTCATGGTCAAAATCAAATTGCATATCATCAAAATTAGCACAAACCTCATCACAATGAGCGTAAGAGGGGAAAGGGGTCAACATGCATATTTGGATCATCACAAGGCATATTAGAAGCATCAAGAGAATTCATGCAAAAATTAATAGAATCTTGACATTGAGAATCAAAACAAGAAACATGACATTCTCTATCATAAGAATCTCTAGCAAGCCAAGTGAAGAAATTCCAAGCATCATGCATAGACAAAAAATGGAATCTACCATCGTACATATTCTCAACCATTACCCTAGTACACTCATTCATGCCCCAATAAGCTATATTACAAGCATCACTAAGAGAACACCCATGGGAATTAAGAAAACCATCTAAGCTATCAAACTAAGCATAAAAGGGTTCATCATCAAATTGCGGAAAAGATAAGCATGCCATTTTTTACAAAGAACAAAAAGAAGCAAACAAAAATCAAATAATTTACAAGAACCAAGCTAATCTAATCAACACACATTAAAGAACGCCTTAGTCCCCGACAATGGCGCCAAAATTTGATCGCGGGTTTATAGGTCGTTGGGACTACTAACCCTGACCAAATTAGAAATTTATAATACCTAAACTTACACAAGCTAGTTAGTGGCAAGTAAAGGGTCGAACCACGAAGACTAAGTGTATTCAATTTATGCTAATTAGACAACTAGGAAATTTTGTGAGAGAGAGAGGTTCAACTAAAACACTACTTAGAGCAAACAACGAAAACTAGGGAAAGTGGAATCCAATTACATCAATGCATTCAACAACATTGCAATTAGATGAAAATGACCTCAATTTAGAACAATCAACACACTCAACTCACTCTCGCTCAATTAAGCATGCTAATTATCCTACTAAACTAATTCACTTTCTTGCAACTAGCCTAGCATAGGTATGGAAGAATTTAGACTCTCAAACAACTCACTTTCACACAATTGATTGAAAGCACAATTAAGAACATAGAATCAATTAACTAGAAAAATTCTAATCCATATAAGCATCATACATACACAATAATCATGAATCAATTTCATACAAATCACAATCAATCATTCAATTCATTAACATAATCTTCATCTAATTCCCTAGAATAAAATCTAGGCTAACATGATAAAGAAAAACATGAAAAACAAAGTAAAACTAGAATTAAAGCTAAAATTAAACTATTAAACTAATAAACAACTCTAATCAATAAACAATTAAACAAAAACAAGAAATAAAGGAAAGCAATAAAGATGAGAGAAAGTTAGGAAGACTCATTGAATATATGAGAAGAAAATCCACAAATAGCTTCTTCAACCTCTCAAAACTCCATGAAAAATCCAAGCTTTCTCTCTCTAAAACTATTCTGAAACAAGAGAGAGAAACTCCTAATCTAACTCTAAGAGAGAGAAAATAATAGAGACTAAACTAATCTAATCTAGGGTGAATAATTGTTAAGAGAGAAATAACCCAAAATTGGTATTTATATTACAAGTTAATAAAAGAAAATAAATAAATAAAGAAGTAAAATAAGGAAATAAATAAAGAAGGAAAAAGGAATAAAAATAAAAGGAAAAAGAAAGAAAAACAAAATAAAAACCCCCAAAAGCCAAACAATCAGACCCTCCCCTTCGTATTTTTGATAACTGCTACGCTCTCTGGTCATCACAATCACCATCATCACCGTTCATCAATTTTGCATCATCACCATCAAATGGCTTAAAGCTCACCTCCAATCCTCATTAAAATCGTGGCCCTTGGATAATCAACACGAAACCTCAGCCATCCTAATTCATTAATTTGTATAGAAAAAAAAAAGCGTGAAATCGAAGCTACTGCTCATACTCATAGGAGCGGCCGCTCAAGGCCTCTGCTTCAAATTGGCGAAAATGAATGAATGAGGAGCGTCCGATTAGTATGAAAGAGCGCCCGCTCTAGTGGGTCATCGAAATGGGGACTGAATTGGTGGTAATTGGCGGGCTGCTCTGTTATGGGAGTCATTGCTGGCGGCTAACGGCGAGGTGATTGCGGTGGCTGGGTGTGGGAATGCGTGAGTGAATGGCTGCAATTCGTGGGCCTGTTGTGGGTCAAAATGGAGGTGCTGGTGGTCGTGGTTTTGGTGTTGTTGATGCCGCTGCTGTAATTGATGGTTATGAGATGCAGGTCGCAAGTGGTTTTCTGCTTGGGAGGTTGAAGATGGTGGGTGACGGTGGCTGCGAATGCAGCCGGTGATTGTGGTGATTTTAGGTGTGGGAATGCGTGGCATTGTAAGGTGAGGGAAGCAGGGAAATTGTGACTTGTGGAGCAGGGGAAATGTGTGGTGGAGGTTAAGGAGTGGTGTGGTGTAGGATAATGTGGCAGCAAAGGAGGTAGCAGCTTGCTGAACTTGATGACTTAGGTCCCAAACTCCCAATGTGTTCAATTGACCTTGAAATCCGTGCTTTGACCTGAACACATACCTTCACACACTAACAAAACCAAACACGAGGGTAGATCGACATATAAAATAAAAATAAAATTAAAGTAAAACAAAGTAAAATAAAATGCTAAACTAAAATAAAATAAGAAAAAGAGAAAGGGGAAATTATTAACTAAAACTACGAAATTAAACTAAAATCTATTAAAAACTACAAAAATACTGAAAATAAAGATCAAATAAGGAAAATATGAAAAAGAGAGAAATAAAGCCTAAAACTAAGGGAAATTATTAGAAACTAAATCGAAAAATAAGCATAAATATACCCTAAAAGTTACATAAAAGTCACTTATCACGAGGAGGTCACCCTTTCTAGCTTCTGGAGGATCGTAGAGGTATACTCACTTTTTCCTCTGATAGAATTAACTATTCCGTGCGAGCTAGTTTTTGCTGACTTTCCTGTTTTTACAGGTTTGGTTCTACGAGTACTTCCCGACCTTATCTCCGGCTAGGTCCTTGCCTCGAGGGCTCCCTATTGCTGCTAGTTGGGGAGGTCGTTATCCTGGCATGACTACTACTGGACTCGTATCTTCCTTTGTAGGATTATGCCTTTTGGGTGTTTCCTTTTTTCAGGATCTTGAGCCTGCTTTCTGTCCCTGGGTTGGTTTGGACGTTCCTGCGCGGGGGCAGTTCAGTATACTGCTCAGCGGCTACTTCCAGGGGACGTACGACGCCGTGGTGTATTTGGGCGAGAGGGTTGCGATCCAGCACTCGTCATTATTTTTCATCGTTTCGACTCGTCCTCCACAACACATGATGGACTAGGCGAGTCTTAGGACTTTTATTGATTGGGCGCCAGATTGTGTCGATTGGAAACTTTCAGCCACCCGATATAGTTCTACGCTGAGAGGCTTTTGCCTCGTTTGGCTCCACCACCTTTCATATCGGGGGAAGCGAAGGTATGTTCTTGTATCTTTTTGATTTTTTCTTTGGTAGCCCCCAACGATGTTTAATTGTTGGAATTTTATTTCCGCAGGCTGTTGCTGAGGCTACGGAGTTTGTACCTCCGACCATGTCTTATGGATCGGTCGAGGAGATGATACCCCCGGCTCCCGAGGAGTGGCGCCTTGTCGAGAGATCGATCCCTCGACATTAGTCATGGGTAGGTTTATCTCTTATTTCCGTCTGTATGTACATTTTGATTGTATCTAATCTTTTTTCTTTTGTAGTTTACTCGCAAGGTGGTATCGAGGATGGTGAGAGCTATGGACGCCTTTCGTTACTAGCTGGTGAGGTTGAGCCACCAGGCATCATACTGGCGGGATGGTGGTGCGAGAGACGTATATCTTTTATCTTGCTTTGTATTTGCATTTTTGTTTCTTATTTTGAGTTGGATTACTGTTTGATTTCAGCCTGTTCCTCCATCTCGTACTCGTTTGAATCCAGAGGGTATGAGGGAGAGATTCGGATCACGACGCCGTCGTAACTCGATTGAGAACCGAGATGGGCGAGAGGGGTTGGATCGCACTGTTATTTTGGAGGATTCCGGCTCTTCTTCCGGGGGTACGGAGATAATACCACCTGGTCAGGGAACGCTGTTACTTGCCCCTTTCGCGGCCGGTGGGACGTACGAGGTTGGCTAGTCGTCGTAGCAGCCACGGCGCTAAGAGCCTTAACAGGGTGAGCCAGGATGGGCTGGTCCTACTCTTTTGATTCCTCCGAGTGAAGAGGCTGACGTTGGGCAGGAGGTGACTCCGCGGACTTTGCGGTGTTACAATACCTTTGGTATTCGTCCTCCTTGGTCATAGTTGTACCTATGTTTATTTATTTTGACTATATAGGACTTTGTATATTGACTCTTATGTGATGTATATACATACTAGTATTACTATGTAGTCTTTATCATTTATTTTTATTTTTCATTGTTATGTTATGTGTGTGTGAAAATATTGTGATAAATTTTGCGAAAAAATTTCCGTCATTGTCTTGGAGGGTATCCGACTTTTTCCCCAAAAAAAAATGGAAAATAAAATGAAGTTTGACTAAAATAAGCTTGATTAAACTTAAAATAATCAATTATGGAAAAAATCCTAACAAAATTGCTTGAGGGTATAGTCAAAATACAAATTCGAGCCAAAGTCGAAAAAATGCATTTAGTATAACACGATGTTTTGTCGCAGAGGGAAAAAGGTTGTCACGGTGCGATGGTTTAGGTCTTTCCGAATTCGACTAGAATTTGATTTGCGTTGATTTTTGTTTATGAATAGCCCCCAAGTCTGCCGATTTCAGCACAATTCGAACCAGCAAAAAATTTAGCTTGTTAATTCCCAATCAAGTAGTTATGTCTTGGAATTTTTACGATATAACCCGTGAGTGGTGTTGTTCTCTTACCGCTAAAAAGAGAAGAGAACTTGACTTTTTCCATTTGGGGGGTTTATATGGTATTAAGGGAGTAGATCTTGACATAGATTTTATCCATACCGCCTTAGAATATTGGGATTTCAATACCTTTTGATTTAGACTAGGAAATGATGAGATTTCCCCTATGCCGGAAGAATTTGGCGCTATCCTTGGCTTCCCTTCTCTAGATCTCACAATAATTCCTAGGTTGGATGAATATTACTACAAACATTTTTAGCGGTTCTCAACCTCAAGGGTAATGATTTAAAAATCATAGTTGATGGTATTGAACTTGATCTTAAAAAGTTTGCATCTTTTTACTTTAATAGACCAAAGTCAGAATCTTTTCATGTTTACAAGAGAAGGGATTTCCTTTTTTGTATGTTTAGCCAATATTTGCTCACTAATGGTAGCACGCATAAAGGTCAAGCTATTTTAGCTTGTGTCATGGAGCAAGTGGATGCCAGAAGGAATCCCATGCCACTAATTGTTGGAGAAAGAATTCTTAGCCTAGATGAGCTAAAAAGAGATCCAAAAAACCTCTTCGAGGCTCTCCAATTTTATTACAGGTAGAAAATCAATGTTTTTAATTACATAAATAAAAAATGTATCGAAATTTTGCAGATTTGGCTAATGGAAAGGCTAGAGCTAATTAGCCCTCCTGACAACATTGAAAAATATTCTCCTAATTGCTTTGTAAGAAGGAAGAAACACTTCTCTATAAAAATGGGGCATCGAGAGTGGAATAGGATCTTTGAAACTCGCGACTTTTTCATCAAGTGGATCGTTCCTTGGTGGAGAATTGAGAAGATGAGCGGCGTTAACGCTCAACCTTTCTGTCGAATTCCGAGTTTATCAAAGCTAACTTTTTATTGTCCTTCTAAGGTAAAGAAACAATATGGTCTTGCTCAAACCATTCCTTTGGGAGATCTTCGCCGCCCTTATGAATTTCCTGTTTCTTAGGATGTGGAAAAATTTGATGACTATTTGTGCGCTAAGGCTTTATGAGGAAGTTGTGTCCCACAAAGCTCCTCCTCCGTTGTCTAGAGATGTGAAGCAGTGGTTACTTGGCAGATCTCACAAGGACAAGAACAAGGTTTAGAACATGAACAGAGACAAAGAAAATATTAAAGACCGCCTAGGGGATAAGAAAATTCTTCCTAAGGATCGCATAGGTTCAAGAGTTGAATTCAAGACTCCTATGATGCCTAAAAAGAAGAGTATTGCAAAAGGCAAAGAAAAAAGAAAAACTGGCCCTACAGAAAAGAAAGCATGGGTTGAAAAGAAGATTGGTGTAATGGCCAAGGGGGAAACTACCTCTATTAAAATTGTATGCAGATCATCTAAGGGATCCCTATTGGTGAAAGAGATGGATGATGAAGAGGAAGCAGACAAGAATTGGAAAAGGGCTAGAAAAAAGAAGGCTGACTACAACATTGATTTACTTCCAATTTTCTTTTAAGATAATTTTTTTTTTTATTTCAAGACAATTTTATTTTAAGCTTTCTTTAATTCCATTAATAATGTAATGGATTTTTCACCATATACCACTGAGTTTAACGTTAATTCACCATATACCAACCAAAATTTTTAAATTCACCATATAACCTTCAGTTTTATGATAATGACACAACATGCCATTTCCGTTAACTCAGTTAGTGATTAACGTTAATTGTGCCACGTGGCAGCTTGTAATAGGTGATTATTAATATTATTTATTTAATTAACTAAATTTATACAAGTATTATTTTATTTTTTAAAAAAATTAATAATTTATCCAAAAAACCTCAGCCAACCACCACACCGCAACCCAGCCACCCATAATGCCCCCAACCCCGGCCACCCTACACAGGAACTTCTGCCCTAAACCCCGCGCCGGCGCCACCCTAACCCCGATCCTCCCGTCACCGTCTTCCTCTTCCCTTAAACCACCATCCTCTTAATCTAAAACCCCCTCCCTTCCTCGAAAAGCCTCCCTCCCAACCCGCCAGCCGTCCAACCCCCCTTGCAAAAGCCGGCAAACCTAATCCGCCCCTCCCTCTGCAATCTCCATCCTCTTGCTCCCCTGAATCACCACCTTGAAACCCTTAAACAAAAATATAGAGTTTCAATTTTGAAGTTTTAGGGTTTTGGGGTGGTTGTTTTCAACTAAACTGGGCGGCGACGATGTGAGAGAGGGGATTTAGGTTCGCCGACGCGGGGGAATGGGGTTTAGGCGTCAGCCGGTGGTTAGGGGAGGGTTTTTCGAGGGAGATAGGGGTTTTAGGGTTCCTGAACGGTGGTTCAAGGGAAGGGGAGGAGTTTCGACGGGGGTTCTGGTCTGATTCCATGTCGGCATAGGGGTTCTGGTTAGTTTTTGCGTCGGCGCTGGGGTTTTGGTCAGATTCCATGCCGGCTGGGGTTGTCGGGACAAGGTGGTGGCTAGGTGTCACACCTTTGGGTGGTTGGATTTTTTTTATCGGAATTTTCACCATATACCACTAAGTTTTAACTTAATTCACCATATACCACAAAAAACTTTCTAATTAACCATGTACCACTGAGTTCATGTGCAATACCACAAAATACATTTTTTCATAACTGCTGTTAGTCTGCCGTTTGGGGTATTTTACTAATTCACCATATACTCATTTTTATAAAGTTATTTCACTAAATACCATTAAATTAAAAGATATTTCACCATATACCTAGAATTTTAAACGGCTATTTTAATTGTTGCATCTACTATTTTTTGCTACTGCACTACTTTTCTCTTGAGCTCCTTCAACATGCTCTCATCTCCATGACATTGTGTGTCTATGCTTTCAGTATTACCCTTGCACCATCGAAATTTCTCTCATATATCACACTTATAGTACAACTTTTATGGATATTTTGCCGAATTACAGCTCCTTATTGCAAATTTCTTCCCACATGTACAAGCTTTGTTTGGCATTCTTATGTATGCATATTTGTAAAATGACGATGATGATTTCGAGTGTGTTGACATCTTTGCAAATTCTTTTATAAGGGTGAAGTGCTACTTCAATCCCTCAAGTATTGTGTTTATATACATAAACTATCCATCATCACAGTCAACGACTAATTTTTTTTAAAAAAATAACCGTCGTAATTTCTGGGTATATAGTGAAATATCTTTTAATTTAATGGTATATGGTGAAATAACTTTATAAACATTGGTATATGGTGAATTAGTAAAATATCCCAAACGGCAAGCTAACGGCAGTTATCAAAAATGGTATTTTGTGATATTGCACAAGAGCTCAATGGTATATGGTGAATTAGAAAGTTTTTGGTGGTATATGGTGAATTAAGTTAAAACTCAGTGGTATATGGTGAAAAAACCCTTTTTTTATATATTTTTTTATTTTATGATAATTAGTTAAATAATTATTCTAAAATTAAATAATAATTTAAAAGAGAACCAGCTACATTAGCCTTATTGACTAACGGTGTTAACGCCCGTTAGTCAATTATGGCATGTTGTGACATTTTTCTAAAATTTAATGGTATATGGTGAATTAGAAAATTTTGTATGGTATATGGTGAATTAACGTTAAACTCAGTGGTATATGGTGAAAAATCCGATAATGTAATAATTTTACTTTATTTATTAATGCAATTTTCAGCTTTTAGAAAAATAAATTAACTTTTACATAAAAAATTTTATTTTATTTTTAAGCAATGGAAAACAACTTGAAATAATTTCGAATAATTCTAGTACGGAAGTCGAATTTTCCCGAAATTCACCGAAACTTGCCCAGATTGACGAAACTATTTCAACGCTGGAAATACAATTTCATATGCAATGGTGATTCTGGTCCAGCGTGCTAATGTGAACATGCAGTATTTGTAAAACTTAAAGTGGCCGCGCCCCGTAAAGGGTTGCCTACGTATCCTTTCCTTAGGAATCAGGCCAAAGGTAGCTCTTTTGAGTACAAAACTAAAGCAATCATGGGTAGAAATTCTTAAGTTGGTCGAGGTTTGTCATGTCCGAAAAATCATTACCATCCATATCAGTTGGTTTTGCAGCGCCTCCTGATAAAATGGTTTTGACTATGTATGGTCTGGACCAATTAGACTTAAATTTTCCTCTTGGGTCTAGGACATTTTTTCTTAATTCTTTTAACACTAAGTCTCCTACTTTGATGTTTCTTGTCTTGACCTTCTTGTTAAAGTGTCTAGCCAAGCGAGTTTGATAGCATTGAGTATGATGTAGAGCTTCTAATCGTTTTTCATCGAGTAGAATTAGCTCCTCATATCTTGCTCTTGTCCATTCAACCTCATAGAGTTTACTTTCTAGTGCAATGTGTAAGGAAGGTATTTCCAATTCTACAAATTGTACGGCATCCATTCCATATATTAAGGAAAATGGCGTATTTTCTGTGGATAAGCGAATTGACGTGCGATAACCCCAAAGAGCAAAATGGAGTTTCTTAGGCCAATCCTTGTAGTTTTCTGTCATCTTTTTGATAATAGTCTTTAAGTTTTTATTAGCTTCTTCCACTACGCCGTTTGCTTGAGGCCTGTATGGAGAAGAGTAATGATGTTGAATGCCGTATTTTTGGAGTAGTTCTTCACATTATGCTTGAAAGTGAGTTCCATTGTCACTTATCATTTCATGTGGGACTCCGTATCGACATATAATGTTTCTTTCGATGAAGAGTGTGACGAGGGGAAAACTAGGTTGTTGACTAATTCTCCCTAAATCAAACGAAATTTATAAACACTTAAAAAACCTAAATACAAGTATTGAGGTAAGTCAAGGGTCGAACCCAAAGGAACGGTTATGTCTAAGTGCTTTCAATGTGCGCCTAAGCTAGGTCGAAGTCGAAAGTGAAGAGGTAACGCTACCAACTAACAAAAAAAACTACCAAACAAATAAAACACTAGGGAATGGGGATCAACAAATAATCATGATAATTGCAACAACTTAGAAACAACATGCCAATAAAAGGTTGTGAAGAATAATGATAAGAACTATCAATTGGAATCAAAGACCTATCTCCTAATTGTTAAGCTAGATGTCTCTATGAATAACAAACTAGGGAAATCACAATCTAAACAAATCGATAATTGTAATTCCTAATTCAATTGGTCGTGTCATTAGCAATTACAATGCAATCTAGCATAATTCTCAAGGCCTAATTGAATTACACACATGCAAAAGTACATTAATCACTTTAATCTCAATAATCAATCAACACAATAAGATGAGATAGATTTAAAAATGCTCATTGATAATAGAGAAATCATGCAACAAACAACTAAGAAATCAAGAATCAACAAAAAATCAAGAACAACTACACTAATCAAGAATCAAACATCACAATCAAATCAAACAAACATGAATCTAAACAAAACAATAAGATGAGATAGAGTTAGAAATGCTCATTGATAATAGAGAAGATCTTCAACACAATTGTCACCCTTGTATCATCAATCTCTCAAATCACCATTGAAATCTTTCACTTTCTCTCTCTAAATCTACTCCTAAACTAACCCGAAAACTAGAGTGAGAAATTCTCAACTAAGCTAAAATTATGATCAAAATTATGTCTAAAGCCTCCTTCCAAAAATCGGGTTAAATAGGTATTTATCAGAGGCGTGGAAAACAAAATCGAGCAAAGCCAAAAACAGGGAGGAGCGCCCACGCATGCACCATGCGTGCCTGCGCACTTGGGATTGCGTGCCTGAGCTCTTCTAGGTTTCTTCGACTTCTTCGCCGCTTCGTGCGTTCGCAATTGGGTCATTCCAGTGCACGCAATATCATGACGATAGACACTAAGCATGGCAGTTTCTAAGGGTGTCCACGGTGGGTTCAACACCAATTTTAGTAAGAGTACGGCTTGAGAGCGCAAGAGCTAGAACTTTGAGCATCAACTTCCTTCCATCTTGAGCTTTCCCAATGCTATGAGCTTACTCCAAAAGCATCTTCCAACTTAGAAAACAACCAATATCGAGACCCGAACCTCGTACAAGACTTACAACCACGAAAAGAGGAGAAATAAAGGAGAGAATACAAGAAAAACGATAAAAACACAAAACAAGAGAGAAAAGGGAAATAAAGAGAAAATGCATAAAACTAAGCATTTATTAAAAAGAAAGCTATGTAAAGAAGGTAAAAACAACCTAAATACTCATCAAATGAGTGCCATAAATGGCACTTATCAAATGTCCCCAAGCTTAACTTTTGCTCGTCCTCAAGCAAAACAAAAACAAGTAAGGGAAAAATGATGAGCTTATTTAAAAAAAAAAAAAAAACAAAAGAAGAAGAGAAGAGACAAGAATATACACAAACTTACTTTCGTAGGAATCACGGTCAATTTTAGCAACTAAAGACAAGCCATTTAAACCCCTAGATCGCCCTAGAGGACAAGTGATGCTCTCATAAGGGTTTCCTAAGAGATTAAACCATAACTCTCACAAACCAAACAAACAAGGCAAAGCATGAAAAAGAAGCAAAAAGAAAACAAATGTTCATGAGTGGAGTTTTGCAATGAACAAGCACAAATGGATGCAATTGTAGACATCTACTTTTGGCCTCCTATCCCGATAGGAAGTTCTATGACGATAAATAAAGCCATCATGTGATTTCACAACAAAATCCGATAAAGTATCTGTTTGAACAACCATCCATACAAGGAAGAATATCCAAATGGTTGGTAATGTTGGCTGAATTTGAATTAAAATATATTCCTGAAAAGTCAACAAAAGGAAAAGTAATATCCAATTTTCTGGCTCAACATCCTATTCAAACAAGTCATGTAGAAACTACTCATCTTCCGGATGAATTGATTCTCATGACACAAGATGACAAGTGGGTAATGTACTTTGACGGTGCATCTAATAAAAAAGGATTTGGTGTTGGAGTGTTACTCATAAGTCCAGAGGGAGCACATACTCCAATCTCTGTGAAACTAGACTTTGAGATTACTAATAATGCCGTAGAATGTGAAGCGTGCATTATTGGACTAGAAGCAGCAGATAGCATAGGTGTGCAAAAATTAGAGGTATATGGAGATTCCATCTTGATAATAAATCATATACTTAAAAAATGGAAAATTAAGAACTCCACAATGATATTATACCAAGAACACCTAGAGCAACTTATCGAGCTTTGTGATTATATTGATTTCAAATACCTCCCAAGGGATGAGAATCAATTTGCCGATGCGGTAGCAAAATTAGCATCAGTGATCAACATTCCAAATCACTTAAACATGATGCCATTATGCGTTGATAGAAGAGACGAACCAGCTTAGTGCAATGCAGTAGAGGAAATAAATGACATCGAAGGAGAAAGTCCTTGGTATGATCATATCCTCCAATACATTACTCATGGCACATATACTACAAATACTTCATCGAAAGACCAACGAGCTTTGAGAACACTCGCAGCCCAATATGGTTTATTAAATGCTTAATTATGCAAGAAAAGACCCAATGGTCAAAGCTTATTGTGTATAGACCACCCGGAATCCACATGCCTTATGGTGAATACTCAGAAAGGTGTTTGTGAACCTTACATGAATGGAAAAATGCTTGCTAAAATAATCTCTCGACAAGGGAAATTTTGGTCCACAATGGAACATGATTGCATACAATACGTCAAGAAATGTGCAGAGTGCCAAATGCTCGCTAATTTACAACACCTTCCACCATCCGAACTATATAACCTCACTTCCCCTTGGCTTTTCTCGACTTGGGGAATTGACATAATTGGAAAAGTTTCTCCAACAGGATTAGGAGGACACGAGTACGTACTAGTAGCCGTCGATTACTTTACTAAATGGATTGAGGACGCTTCTTACGTTAATATCACTTCTAAACAAGTCGCAAAGTTTCTCGAACGAAACATATTTTGTAGATATGGAGTTCCACATGAACTAATTAGTAACTAGGGATCTCAATTCAAAGCAAAAGTTGAGACCCTCTTGGCTCGTTATAAAGTAAAGCATCATCATTCGTCTGCATATAGACCCCAAATGAACGGAGCAGTAGAATCGGCAAATAAAAACATAACAGTCATCATTAAAAAAATGGTAGAAAACTATAAGGACTGGCCGAACTATACTTCGCTCTATGGGGTTATAGAACATCCATACGAACATCAATAGGAGTAACTCCATACTCCTTAGTTTTCGGCATGGACGCAGTTCAACCAGTTGAACTAGAAATACCATCCCTACACATTGTACTCGAAAGTAAGCTACCGGAAAGCTGAATGGGTACGAGCAAGGTATGAAGAGCTTTTATTCCTCGATGAGCGATGAAGAGCTTTGCATCATGTACAAGTTTACCAACGACGCATCGCGCGACACTTTAACAAAAGAGTACGACCCCGTAATATTAAAGAAGGTGACTTTGTACTAAAAGAGGTTAAGGGTCCACCAACCGATCCAACAGGGAAATTCAAACCTAATTGGATATGACCATACGCATAATTGAAATTCTATCAGGAGGAGCCGTTCGATTAATGGATATTGGTGGCTATGAAATCCGTCAATTAATAAACATTGATCGACTTAAACTGTATTACATATATAACTCCGGATAAACTCGTTCATTCATAATTAATAATCATGTCAATTAGCATTCAATTAAAGATTCTAAGTGTTATGCACTTTACTGAATCACACGGTAAGGCTCATAACACTTGGGGGGGGGTAATAATGATTTAAAAAAAAAATTTAAACACTCGTAGCACAGGTGTCGCGCGCAACTATATCAGTTGCGCGCGGATGTCATGCACAACACCATCAGTTGCGCGCAATAGGCATGCGCAACCTTGAACGTTGTGCGCGCCACCTGATGACGAACTACGAACCCAAAATTTTACGCTTGAATAATGTCTCAATATTTACTAGCAATAAAATAAGGGCGTTTTTCAAACATTATGCATACTCGGAAAAAAAAAAACAAAATTAAACTTTGACTTAAGTTATTAAACAAAGTTTGATTAATTTTTCATTTAATTTCTACAAGTAGGATTAAAGAAAAATTTTAAAAATATATATACGTATATATATATATATATATATATGTATATATATATGTATATATATATATATGTATATATATATGTGTGTATATATATATATATATATATATATATATATATATATATATATATATATAATACATATATATATATATATATATATATATATATATAATACATATATATATATATATAATACATATATATATATATATACATATATATATATATAAATAAATTTTTCCAAAGAACTACGCAAAGACCTGATTTTGTAATACGAATACGTAGGTAATCTTTATGATTCGGTCTTATAAAAAAAAGAGCTCATTTTTATTCCAATCATAATTCAAAAGACATTATAGAACTAGATAATAAGTAATTAATAAAAAACATAGTAGTGATTACACTTTATTCAACAAAAATTATTAAACTACTAATATTGTGTAACACTCTAAGGTTTTACTATGTTTTCAATCGTCACAGTTGACGGAGGAGTAGTTTCCATTGCAGTATTTTCGGCAACCTTAGAGCTTTCCCCTTCCCCATTCTTTTTGACCCAAACATTATTCTTCAACTTAGGAATAGGTGCCTTTTCGATTCTCTTTCCCTTGTCCTTTGTATTTGTTAGAGCCTTTTTGCGAGGATTTGGTGAAGGTTCCTTAATCTTCACGCCTTGTTGCGCGCGTTTAAGAGAAGCCTTTCTTGTGGGTTCCCTTGAACGAGCCTTAAGTGATGAGGAGAAGTCTAACTTTCTTTTACTCCTTTGTTTTGGCCATTGGGAGGAGTAGTAGTAGCTGAATGCATCGAAGGCTTTGGTGGATTGCGAGCCGAGGCGGCTTGATTTTGTGATCAAGCGTTGTTTAACTCCCCTTTGACCGCCGCATTCATCCAAGCCTTGTAAAAGGAAGATAGTACTATGCTCGCCGTGGGATTTTGCACCACCCACTTTGGAAGACTAGACCAATATTCCATCCAACGGGGAATTCGTTCGGGTTTAAAGTTCACATCCTTAGGGGAATCACAATCCTGTGGGGGAATAATTTGTTTCATCCCATACTGTCTCATCATCCTGCAAGTAAAGATATAAGCAGTGCTAGAAAGGCCTAATAGCCTAATCTAGGGACAATTAAAACTATTCCCAATCATACTACTTATGTTCCACCAGGTTTCACAAAGCATATGTTAGGAACCCCATGACAGAAAAAGGACGTCCATTCTTCCTCATTCTTATGTTTGTAAAGAATGCGACGACCAGGTAACGTTCTCACTCCATTAGCCTCAAGATTTTGTGGCTGATCAAGGATTCGCAAACGCTTCATGAGCCAGATTTGAAATATATATATATATATATATAACTATTATTTTACGATATTACACTAGTAGGTGGCGCATGAGAAACAGTCGCGCGCGCATCCTAGAAGATTGTGCTTGTCAGACCAACACAACTTTATAGGTTGCGCTGAAATACGAGGAAAAAAAACGTGTACTAGGAGTGGACTTCCTATGAAACCGTTCTCGTTAGGGTCTCCTCTAAGGCGATTCAAGCATAGAACAGTTTCCGCCAGAGCTAAGGGAGCGGGTGAATGACACCCCTCCATTTGCTTCACTATGGACACTATAAAATAGTCTCCGTATTCTTTACCTGTCTTAAGCAAACAATTGAAAACAAGACAAAAACATAATGCACGAATTTTAAAATGTTGTTTATTCAAGTTGTCACGAGGGGCGATGAAGTGTTAAATAAATTGAATTAAATTCACGCCTTCTTCTGTCCCAATTTTGGCCATATCATTGTCATTCAAGCTGAAAAATCGTTGAAAAACAGGTTTGGAATCTGATAAGGTAGGGGCATATGTCACGAGGAGAGTATTTGCAGCGAAGCCTAGTAGAGCCTCAAATTCGCCAGGTAATGGGACAATTTCATCCCCTTTAAAGAGGAAAAGATGGTGATTCGAGTCCCAATGATTAAATCAAAATCAAAATTTTAAAAGCTAATCTATATTAAGTTGCATATAGCTTAATAGGGGGACAAGGTGGTATATTTTAAAAGCTAATTTATCCTCGGTTGAAAGGGAAGTGACCCATTGTTTCAAACGTTGCTCAAAGGTTTTCACCATTGTTCAAAAAGAAAAAGAGAACGAGTAGAAAACAGAGCGATAATTTTCTTGATACTATTACTAGCGAATGAATGTGAGATGATCAAAAGCCTACACTAAACCACGTTTAAATAGGCCCAAACGGGTAATATTTTGGCAATTTTCGCCCGAAGGAAAGTTCACTCGCAGGTGGTGCGCGCATCTCACGAGTTGCGCGCGCCAACCTCGCGCAACTAATTTACATGTGCGCGAGAATCGCGCGTAACCCACCCAGTTGCACGCACTTTGTTCTGTCACGACATGTTGGTTGGTTTATTTCTGTATTTCGAACTACCAAATAACAGAATATCAACAAAATCTTATGACTAATCCATGCGCTTGCCTTTGTTAGTTTTGTTTCCCTTCTTCATCATTTTTATTTAATTTTTTCTTTTTCTTTTCCTTTTTTTTTCCTAACTTCCTTTTTTCGTTTTTCTTTTAGGTCCTTTTTTTTTTGTTTTTTTTATTATTTTATTTTTCCTTCCCCTTTGGTTTTCTTTTCGAATTTTTTTCTTAACTTTCTTTTTCCATTTTTCTTTTAGATTCTTTTATTATTATTTTATTATTTTATTTTTCCTTTTACTTTTTTTCCCCTTTGGTTTTCTTTTCCTTTTTTTCCTTTTCTTTTCTCTTTTTTGTTATTTTTTTCGAGGGGGAGTAATTCGGGAACCCTTTCCCTCCCGCGGAAATTTTTCTTTTTTGCTTATTCACACTTATGGAAAAATATGATATATGCAAAATATGTGTCATATGTACAACAATAAAAATAAAAAATATATGTATATGTACAACCATAAGCAATAAATAAATAAATAAATAAATAAAATATAAAAAAGGGAAGTCAGGATGCTCGACGACTCCCGGAGGGCTGCTGTACGTCCTGCAAAATCCAAAACAAAGATTAATACACGAAATGTGTAATAACTTTGAAAAAAAAGAATAGCACAAAAGCAATTATCGCGACCATCCGATGATAACGGCATGACAAAGCCACGAGGGCTCTCTGATAAGTAGCTCGAAAAGCACGCATAGTCCTCACCATGCCGTTTACGGTCTCCCGTGGAACTTGTTCCAAAAAAATAAATATAAAGGACAGTTATAAAGCAATTGTGTATGATATATAAAAAAAAGGGATATACATGTATAGAATAAACATACCGACTCAATCGTCTCCGGTACGAATGGTATGTCCTCATCCTCCGCTGCTGGAAGAATCTCACGAATTACCAACCCAAAAGCATCGGTACGCGTGATCTGCGCCGTGGGAGGCACCCAACCACCCAGATCGACTCGCTAAAAATACGATAACAAAGAAGTCAAGGTTCCGCAAAATAAACAAAAAGAATAATAAGAGAAAAGAAAAATACTAACCGGAATGAATGCTGGAAAAGGAGTCAGCCTGGATGCGACGAATGTGGGGTAAGATGCAACCCGACAACACCAGCTGCTCCGCTGGATAACCAAGGATTTCCTGAGCTCGATCCTCGGTAGACAGTAGGTCCGGACGCATCATCCGGATCGGAGGATTCGCAGGAACCAAAGGCTCCTCTGACGAAGACTGCCAAAGAACACGCTCGCCTAAGAATCAAGCGTCCTTCCTCTAGAGCACAGGGGGTGCCTGATAAAGGGCCCGGAAACGGCAGCGAACTATACCTGCCCAGACAGCCTCAGGGACCCCGACGATCAAACTCTAAGGACGGAGGTTGATCTACAAAACACAACCACATAGGAAAATCATACAAAAAATATGCGTACATATGAACGTGTTAGGCTACGAATGCCGAAACACCTCTCCTTTTATCATCTTTTTAACTTGTTAAAATCAGACTAAAGTTTTAATGACATATCGAGGGACTTTAGGTCAACGATGCCATAATTGAGAGGATATCATCCTCTTTACTCCTTTTTAAACCGATATCTTCTCATGACATGACATCACCCAAGATAACCTTTACTTGTAAAAGCGGTCTACATTTGCAAAGGATCAATTAGATTCTTTAGCGCGTTAAGACTAGAAAATACTTTTCCTAGCCTTAATAGCTACTTGTCTTAAACACTTACCGAATCAAGGATCGTTTCGACATCCTTAACACTACTGAAAAATTCTCTGTTCTTAGGGAACTTCGCAGAATGAGTATTGGATTTATTTCCTTGGCTACTTTGATCCTCGTCTATTCTAGACTCGATCAAAGTGGGGGCTAACTGTAAACATCTGCTTTTGGCCTCCTGTCCCGACAGGAAATGCTATGATGATAAATAAAACCGTCTTTGTATTGGGTCAACGTGATGAATGCTTATGGACAACTAATTAAGTCACAAGAATGCAAAATAACAAGCCAAACCCAAAACAAAATGAATTAAGGTCCAAGTTCACTAAAACCGATCATAATTAGGCTTAAGCCCGAGGTTAAAACCTAATTATGACGGATTTAGAGGTGCCTAGGTTAAAAATCAATGCTGCCGCAGAGAAATCCGTGATCTCAATGAGTCACGCTGGTCTTACGCGCGCAACCCACAAGGTTGCGCGTGACACCTAGCCCAACGTCTAGTCATGCGCTGAAAGATTCAGAAGTTCATAAAAATATAAAATCGAATCTTACCATAATACCGCGCGCAAGACATCTAGTTGCGTTGCCCTGAGCAGCGCATCTAAATCACTTGCGCTGGGCTATCGCGCGCAACCCATTCTGATGCGCGCGACACCTGCTGCGACAGAATCCCCAAAACCCTAAATGCATCCATTCCCTATAAATAGAGGCTTAATACGAGGCTGGAACAAACATAAATTAACATAAAACGCTGGCAGAAACTTTGTGAACTTGTGAATTCTTAACCCTCTTGTCCTAAACACTCACCCCCCTCAATACTTGTTACTACGGTGGAGGTTCCCGAACAAGGAGTCCATAAGTGTTCTAAACAAAGATCTAGCAAGGAGAAGTGGTAAATTCCCGAGCACTTAGATCAATCACCTTTATTTTCTTGTTTAAATAACTTTTAATTAATTAATTAGTGTTGTTTGACCACTTTAAACAAACTTTTAATTAATTAATTCCATATAGTATCTTGCGTTAAAAAAGAATAGAATTGAATAATTAATTGTTGATTGATCACCTAAGTCAAGGCGAATCTTGTTTATTTATCATTCTTTTCACGAATATCGATTAAATAAGAATAACGACCTTTGCAATGTAATTCCTACGTGATTGATGTTTGTAAATAAAATCAACTAACTTAGTTTCAAATTCAAATTCACCAAAAAGGAGCAGTTTCAGCTTTTAAAAAACAATTAGAATCTGGCTTCAAGGTCCCAAAAGTTCTAAAAACACTACCTTAGCATACTCTATCCTAGAATCAACTAAAGATACTTTCAAACCGTGCATACCGATACCACATAGAAAACCATTCATTCAAAAGAAAAAGTTCGGATGATATTATGTCCATAACAAAAGCATAACATGAAAAGAAACTAAAAGAAAGCCTCAAAATAACAAAAACAACTATACACCTAAACTAAAACCATTTGGATTCAAGGGATTTGGATTTTGGGATTTGGATTCATGGGAGCAAAAATCACCAACACATCATGGAATAGCACTCATCATTAAAATCAATCAACAAAAGATTCTTAACAAGAAATATGATCAAGGAAACAACATTCAACAAGATCAAATATGAATCAAGACTGGCAATCATACACCATTAAGACATGAAAAATCAAGGATATCCAACAACAAAATTGGCCACCGAGACTCTTCATAAGACTAGTGTCCCCCTAAGCTAAACAAAAATACATCTCAACATCCCATCAATACAAAACAAAGATCACATGTTAAAAGGGATGGAGGTAAAAGCTCAAAGAAGGGGGAACTAGTTACCACTAGGCCCGGCATTATCATTATCATCATCACTATCGTATAAAAAGCCGGATGGGGGACCATAAGGATCCCATCCCCCAGTGTAGCCGGGTGGCCAACCATAATAGCCCCTAAAGTTATCTTGTTGCCAAGGGGCCAAGGGAGTAAATTGCTCAAGCAACTCAAGTGGAAACGGTTGGGTGGGATTGACATAGGGGTAGTTAGGATCACCCCTATAGTCGCTCCCACCGGGCACACTGTAATCATAGTTACCGTGCTCATCCGAAAATGAGCGGGTCTTGGTGTTGGACCCTTGAGGTTGTAGACACCCAAATGTGTCTCCCCAAAACCACACCCAGTGATGAATACCTTTTGCGTCGAATGATTATCGAACGAGGTGAAAGGTCAAGTGTTGCGGTTGGTTTTTATTAAAATTCTTTCTTTCTGTTTTCGAAAAACAACTCTATTTTATGAAAAGAGACAATCCAGTTTAGTTTGGTCCACGACAAAGGTCCAATAATAGTGTAGTTGGATGGGGTTTGCAAAGATCTTTCCAACTATATATTATAAGCCCAATTCCGATGAATAATGAGGAAGTTATGGCCAAAATACTAAACTAGGCCCGGTTTGATATTTACATGCGGCCCAATGATCTAGGGGAGGGCCCAATGTTAATTATTATTCCTAATATTATTATATTAATTATAGTCTTCTAGAATTCTCTAGAAGGTTCTCTTTAATCCTAATAGGATTAGAATTAATTATTATATTTTGATAAAGTTTTATTTTGAATAAAATATTATTTTATGAAAAACACGATTTCAGTTTTCATACGGACTTTACAAATAAATTTTGATTCATATGTGGACTCCGTGTTGACAACACGTAGAAATTCAGGCTGTTGCCAGACGACAGGCCTGTCGCGACGCGACAGACCCTGTCACCAAGCGACATGGTCGGTTTTGCAGCGACAAAGTGGAGTTTTATTCCTTATCAAATTCTACCTATTTCCGGACTGTTTTCTTATAAATAGGGTCATAAACCTCCGTTTTTATTGACCAATTCTCATCATCAATCAATTCTCATCTTCAACGATCATCTCTCTAACACTAGAAGCTTTCTCTTTCTATTCTTTTTCTAAACCTTCCCTCTTACAAAATTCCGCATCACGAGATCTGGAAACACCTAGCCAAGTTCGAAGTTGCCTTTGCCCTAGACGTGAAAGGTTTGATATTTCTGAGGGTTTGGTCCCAAATCTCGATTTCAATTATTTGATTTAATTGTTTGATTTCATATTTTCCTTGAAGTTACTAACTCGTGTATTTTGTTATTAGAAAGAGATACGAGGCATCAAAGTATGTAGTCTTATTGCTCTATTCTTGTATAAAGCATGTTTAAATTTGTTTAATTCCTAGCATCATGTTAGGATGTTATTATTGCTTTCTAGTATCATGTTTAGGGTGCCTTTTACTCTTTTCTAATATCATGTTAGTATCATGTTAGGGCTAAAGCTTTGATTTTTATTGCTTAGTGACATGCTAGGATTTGTTATTAATCTTGTTAGTATCATGCCTAGGATCTTGCTATTATTATACTTTAGCGTTATTATGATTATTATTATTATGATTATAATTATGATTTATGATTATCATGTTGCTTGATATATATATTTATTGTTATTGCTTGATCACGCCTTTTATTCATGTTTAAAGGTAATTTGTACTTGTAATCGCGCTTAATAAGATAATTAATAATCTTGTTTAGTATTATATGATTATAATTCAAGTGATCGCCAATAATAGTTTTGTTTGTGCATTAAATTCAACCAACATAGATAAACAGGTTTAGGGTTAATCCTATTGATTGCATGTTAGTCAGAAAGCGCACATGAATACGAGTAGAATAAAGTAGAGGCCTATTTTATAGGGCAGGTTCAATCTCTTTTAGGTTGGATTTGTACCTTCATCCCCTAACACCAGTCATGGTTCCAGACTTATTGGAGTTGACGATCTCCTGGATCGTTAAGGGGTGTAACCTTCACCCTGCGAACGGTTTACAAGTTCCTAAAACATGTTGGCGGCTCTTTTGCTCTCTTTTCTTTCCCTTTGGACGCCACCATACTTAAGTGTATGATCACAGTGGGGTTCAAGTTTTGGGTAATGCTTGAAATATTCCCTACATAGGTCCTTGTCAATATGGGTAGGTAATCCTCCCATCATCTCCCCAAGAAGGTACGGGACTGAGTTGAGGAGGAAAGTATGGATAGTTAGCCGGGGGAGTGATCTCCCCATGGTTAACACTCGCATCATATAATTGTTGTTGTTGGAGAAACATACCTTGCTGCATTTCGGAGATGCCTCTCATTTGGTCGTAGATGGCCTCGAAATCTTGATCATACATCCCCTCCATTCGGACTTGCATGCCCGCCATTTGGGCACTCAAAGCCTCCATGTCGGGGTTAGCGAAGCGATGTTGTCGATGTTGAGGTTGAGGCACTTCTTACTCTTGTTGTTGGTTGTTGTAGTTGTTGTTGTTGTTGATTCTTTGAATTTGTTGCTCTTCATTGAGCACATCTTCCATGTCTTCATCCTCACCGGGATGCGATTGCTCACGGGTACAAACCATAAATTCGGGGCATGCCGGTGAATGGAGGTCAAGGAGGGATTCGGAAGATAGCACCGATGAGAATTCCTCACAAGCCAATCGAATACCTCCTCATCATCGCCCTTTGCTATGAATTGCACTTGCTTGGGCTAAGCGGTGTCAAGGTAAAGGGTATTGAGATCCCCCACCGGAGTGCAAGAAAGAAGATATCTCCCATAGCCAAGGCTAGTAGCCAACCTAGTGATCATGCTACCACAAGGGATGTTTCCCAACCTACTGCCCCTCATGTCCATACAATTCCTCAAAAATATTTACCCGAAGTTCAACCTCCCCCGCAACTCTTCCCTAGTTTCCATCCAAGAACTACCTAGTTGGCTCAACGTAGGTTTGGTAGCACTTGTTAACAAGCTACCCAACCTAAGGTTGTTGAATAGAACCCAAAAGTCCTCATCAATGCCCAATTTGGTCATGCTTGATTGATGGTAATGCCGTGAGGGCTTTATGGTTCTTTTCTTGAAGTTATTCCAAAGCGGCTTATGGTTTAGATTGGCGAATCGGTTTTTTGGTAGAGGAAGAGGGTCTTCATTTTGTGTTTGGGAAGAGGGCGTGTTTGATGGAAAAGTTCTTTAATGGTTATGTTTGCTTTTCTCTTTTTGGAAGTGAGGCCTTTCATGATTTTAGACATTTTTTGCTTTACCAAATTCACAACCAAAACACAATCACAACCCCACAAATCACCACAATCACAACACTGCCACAAGACTTGGTTCAACCAACCAAATACTCCAATCACCACTTACTACCAATACTACCAAAAGTCAACCATCCATAAATTGCAACCAAATTTCACAAATGAGCAACACAATCAACAACAACACAATGTAAGACATAATTAATCAACAACAACACATATAATCAACCCAATTACTCAAGCAATCAACATATTCAACAAAAATGATACTACTACTATTCACAATCACCAAATTAATGTCCAAGTATCATTTTCCGTGACCATTAAATCTTCGTCTGGAAAATCATTGTCATGCATTGGTGTGAAATCTTCAACTGGGAAATCTGCCAAGAAGTCTGAAACCACTGATCCTTTGATAGCCTTTTGATGCATGAATCTTACATCATATTAGGCTAAGTTGACTATCCATCTAGATATTCGCCCATTGAGCATAGATTTCTCAAAGAGGTATTTAAGAGGATCCATTCAAGATATTACATAGACTTTGTGGACGAGCATGTAGTGTCTTAACTTGGTTGTGGCTCACACTAATGCGAGGCACAATATTTCAAGTGGTGTGTAGCAAACTTCATACTCGAGAATCTTTTTGCTTAAGTAGTAGATGGTATTTTTTTTATTCCCTACTTCTTGTGCTAGTATAGCTTCCATCGTCTCTAGGTAACTGTTAGGTACAATCGAAGAGGGATTCCTAGAAGCGCGGGTGCTAATACAGAAGGATTAGAGAGATAGGCCTTGATTCTATCAAAGGCTTTTTGGCACTCGTCATCCCATATTACTAGTACATTCTTTTTGAGTTTCTTGAATATTGGTTCACATATCATAGTGAGTTTCGATATGAACCTACTTATATATTGCAACAAGCCAATAAATCCTCGAATTTTCTTCTCGATTTTGGGCGGCGGCATTGACATGATTTCTTTGATCTTAGTTGGATCTATCTCTATTCCACTAGAGCTAATGACATAGCCTAAAAGTTTTTCTGAAGTGACTCCAAATCCACACATGGCTGGGTTTAGCCTCATGTTATATTTTCTTAATCTTTCAAAGAATTTCCATAAGACTATTTAACGTCCTGGACGGTCCTTACAATCATATTGTCCACATATACCTCAACTTCTTTATGCATCATGTTATGGAGTAAAGCAGTCCCTGGTCTTTGGTAAGTGGCACCCGCGTTTTTCAACTCAAATGGCATCACCGTGTGACAGTAAGTGCCCTAAGGTGTTATGAAGGTAGTCTTTTCCATGTCTTCTTCAGCCATGAGAATCTGGTTATATCCTGCGTATCCATCCATAAATGAGAGAAGCGCATGATTCGCTGTATTATCTGCTAAAATGTCGATGTATGGTAAACGGAAGTCGTCCTTCGGACTTGCCTTATTTAGATATCTGTAGTTGACACACATTCTTACCCTACCATCCTTCTTAGGAACCGGTACCACGTTCGCGACCCATTCGGGGTATTTGGATACCTTGATAAAACCTACAGTTATTTGCTTTTGCACTTCTTTTATTTTAAGAGCCACGTCAGGTTTCATTCGACGTAACTTTTGATTTATAGGTTTCATTCCTGGGATTAGTGGTATAGTGTGTTGAGCAATTTCTCTATTTATTCCTGTCATATCTTCATATGACCATGCAAAAACATCGATAAATTCTTTGAGTAAATTTATTAACTCGGTTATTTCCTCTTGATTAAGGGTTAAACCAATTTTAACTTCTCTTTTAACAGTTGGATCTTTTGCAATATTAACCATTTCGGTGTCTTCAATTATCAGTGTTTTATCTTCAAGTGTTTCCACTGCTTTAATTATTTCTTTATCATTTTCATTGTTAGCAAAGCAATGCTAATCATCATGGGTAAGAGAATGACACGAGAAGTTAGCGGAAGAAGACATGTTATTAAATTCTGAAATCATTACATTTAAAAGAGATACGTTCATTTGGACTTGACTACTGACTATCCTAGGAGTGGGTTTTAAACTAGAGGGACTTGAAGAAGACACAACTATAGAAGATTTAGAAGACTCGACTACAGAAGACTTGAATTCAGACTCAAACTCAGACTCAGACGACTCAGACTCGTCGAACATTGGTCCTTGTCTTGTGGTGATGGAGATTCTTCTTCCACTTGGCGTAGTCACCTTCACAGTCTTTCGCCATCCCTGAACTAATCCTTCTGCCGGAGTAATGAGCTTTGTATGATAAAAGTTTTCACTTTGTAATACCGTTTGGATAAGCGCATAATCGTCAGCGACACGCTTAGGCTCATTTTTCTCATACCCAAAGAGGAGACCCATAACATTGAAGTCGAAGCATGGGCGTGCTTGCTCCTTGTAGTTAGGAGTTGGGATCTCATCTACAAAATTACAGTACAAGAATATTTCGAAGCCTAATTGTCTATCCCATCTTTGACAAACGGTTCGGGGAATTCGTGGCATTGATAATCTTCACCCACTTTTATGAATTGTCCATTTAGAGTGAGGGGATAGTGATCCATTGGAATAGCCTTTTTCTGGGTACGAGCATTTCTCCGTGCGTTGAACTTTTCCCGAGCTTGCTTAAAGTCTTTCGGAGTCGGTTCGAAACCAAGTCCAAAAGTATCTAATTTAGGAAGGCCAGGCGGTCCCATTTGCTTCGCTACTCCTTTATTCTTTCATAGAGACATTCCAGGAAAGTGTCCTTGTTTTCTGAGAATACCATTGACTATCATGTTCGAATAGAGGTCGTAGCGAAGAGGGGTCTTCTCATCTTCCTCGATGAAAGAGACCTCTTCGGAATTAAAGCACTATAAGTCTTCATCGTTCACATCATGCTCCACATTTATGAGTTGTTTATAAATTGCTTTGATCCTCATAAGGGAAGCATCGATTGTGACAGGAACTCCTCCAACTATAGCCTTGACTTGTTGGTGAAGGGATGAAGGGACGACCTTTAGGTCATGAAGCCGAGGGCATCCCAACAATAGGTTGAAAGAGGATTTAATATCTACCACTTGAAAAATAGTAGCATGCTTAATAACTACCGTCGTGACATTCATAGTAATAGTCCAAAGAGCTTGACGACGAGTATTATAATAAGCTCTTATGCCTTGTGTTGATGGGGACAAATCCTCATCTCTTATTCCTAACATTCTCGAAGTTCGAAGTAGGCAAACATTAATTGCCGATCCATTATCCACGAGGGCCATTGGAATGTTCATCCTTTTGCAAACCGATGTGAGGTTTAAGGCTTTATTATGCTTATCACCTTCAGGAGGTAAATCCTTGTCAGAAAAGGTGATCAAATTGATGGGACTAGAAAGATCACTGGTAAGGAAGTTAGATAAACCTTCATGTGAGGTTTTTGAATCTATCCCTATTTTAGCTAAGCATCCATTACTGCGAGCCTATGCTCGTGGGATGTAGCTAGGAGGTTCCATACATTCATTTCTACCTTAGTCTTTTTCAATTGTTTGACAACATCGTTGTCTTCTATAATTGGAATAGGGACTTGTTGAGTGGTAGGAATGGGTTGATTCGTGATGAGAGGTTACATTCTCCATGATCTTGTGAGGACGTCGATAGAGGAATCTCTTCGTCTCATATGTCATCGACTGGATAAATCGTGGAGAGTGGGGTTTCTTCTACATCTTTGAGGTAAACATCCTCATCATCACTTTCCCAAACTCCATTAATGTACCATCCTTTTCTGGTCGAATCTGAACCAACTTTTTACTGTCAATCAATCCTTGGACTAGGTCCTTGAATTTAAAACAGTGCTCTATGGTATGTCCTCCTAATTGATGGTATGGACAGTAGAATCTATCTGTCCTTTTCAGCGATTCAAATGGTCTTGGCTCGAGAGGTTTGATTTTCCCATTCTCGAAGAGCATCTTGAACATGTTCGCATACGAAGTCCCAATAGGTTTATATGCTTTATTTCCTTCTTGGGTGATTCGACTACTTTGAGAATGCTTAATTATTACCCTTTGCTTCAAGGTTTTAAACGCTTTAAGTAACCTTGTTGAGCATAACCAATTAAATATGTAGAACGTGATCTACCCCAAATTACCCAAGATAACAAGTGACACTCTGCTGAGGCCGACCCATCACTCACGATCGAAGGATTGTTGGGTATCTAATTGGAAAAGCAATCTCAATATTGCTGGGACCTAGATTCATTTATGTTGTGATTATATAGTGAACTCTAGCGCATCATCAATCAACATAAATAAAATCTAACATGCATAATCTACTAATGCAATAAAACATGACATAGTATGGCCCCTTAGTCCTAAGAAAACTAGAAATGAAAAGCTCCAACTTGAATAATCATGGATCTCCATCCACCTTGCTCCTTTGGGCCTTCACTTCATGAGCTTCTATGGACTAACACTATTTAAATAACTAATCTATTTACTTTAAAAAAAAGTTACAAAAATACTTAACGGTACGCAGACCATATTTAGATTACAAAAATACATCACGATGCCCAGATCGTATTTTAGAATCTATGAGCCATACTAGTCTATATATAGCAACATAATATCATATATTATAAAAGTGCCATATAATAAATCACTCAACATGCTTGTCTAAACAACAACATCGAATGGTTTATAATTAAGGCAACGCATTTCCTAAAATATCATATACTTTAAATCATAATTAGATAATATCATATATTATTCATGACCAATCATAAAATATCATACATTTTAATTTAGGCATGAGATAGAATCAAATCTTATTTTAATCTAGAAAGATAAATCATATTTAATCTTCCATGATTATCCTAATAACTTTAGGAGATTCTATCCTAATTACTAGCCAAACAAATAATTTAAAAATCAATTATCCTAATCTAAATATGGGATAATCATATTATTTAAATCAATTATTATCCTTTTGGAATATACTCAGAATATCCTAATCAATCTTCTCAAAAATTAACCACTTTTATTATGGATAATTACCAATTTAACAACCTTAAATATGGATAATATCAAATATAACAACTTTTGCAAGATTTGATTTTATCCTAAAATAAAAGATTTTATCCAAGATAAAAGATCATATTTTCAAAATATTTTATTTTATCCCAAATTAAATCATATTTATCTTGAAATAACTTTCAAAATTAATTTTTTTTTGAAAAACGTGAGCCACCACCGCCGGCCACCGTGGTTGGCTAGCCGAAGCTAGCCACGGTGGCTGACTGCCTTGACGGCAACCACTGCCGCAAGGGCAGCAGCGCGGCAGGAGCAATGGCAGCCGTGGCAGCAGCCGTGCAACGCCTGCACGCTGCTGCCCACAGCCACCCTCCGACCTCCGCCCTCCCCTTCCCCTCCCTCTTGGACCAGCAGCGGCGGCAGCCACCGTGGCTGCGCCGCCCAGCCGTGGCTGCCGCCTCTTTTTTTTTGTTTTAATTTTTAATTTAATTAAAATAACTTTTATTAAAATTAAATTAAATCAGTCCAAAAAATTATAATTAAATCAACATTCAATCTTAAACTTAAGGTTCTTCATAAAATTAATCCCAATTTAATTCTAACTTTTAAAATTAAATCGGTGATCATACACAAAACACTTTTATGCATAAATCAATCCGATTAAAATTATGAATTATAAAATAAATCGAATTAAATCAAAATCAAGCATAAAAATCATATTTTAGGGCTATAAATTTCGAAAAATTCGAAATTAGGGTTCGGGGTTTCGAAAATTTTGAACATTTTAGGGCTTTATTCGGTCCTCTTCATGGCTATTTGAGCATAATCAAATCACATTTAATCGATTCCAAAAGTTTAATCACATTAAAATAATAATTAAACCATAATTAAATTAACTTATCCCTCTTAATTGATTATAAAATTAACATGGACATCAAATAATCGTATTATTATGATCTAGCGCGTTCATGCAACAGGCTAACTGATACCACTGTAGGAGTTTATAGGTACTACGCAGTGGAAAATCATGAATCATATTTATAAAAGTACCTAATCCCAAGAACATATGCATAACAGACAAGACACATAATCATACATTTGAAGCGTGAATTCCATGTAGCAATTTGACAGGCAAATCAGGGAGAGAATAGAGCCCCAAGCGTTGCTCCTCTACTTAGTCCACGAGCTTCGAATGAGTCGTCCACCAATACTAGATTGGTCGAGTGATTGAGGAAAACCGCGATCACCACCTTTATTGGACTAACCGACCACCACGTCTACCACCACTACGAACCACCACACTGGCGCCAAAGGAGGAGGAAAGAGCCGTGAGAGAGAGGAGTATGAGAGGGGTTGGTCTCATGTTTGCTAATTAGGGTTTGATCACACTGATCAGTTAATTGCATACTATTTAGCAAACCCTAGGCACCTAGTCTATTTGTAATCATATTACAATTAGATTAGGGTTAGGAAGCCCAAAACCCTTCAATCCACTCTATGTGGCCGACCATACTAGAGGATGAGGCCCATCATGGGCCTTGTCCTATCGTGCATGATCTAGACCCTTTGTGTAACCTTATAGGATCCGTCCAATTGGGCTTTAGGCTATTTTACTAGCCCAAAGATCGTTATTACCTCTAGCTATGATAAAACGACGACCCAAATGTCTGAACTTAATTATCTCCATAATTTGATCCATTTATATATCTAGTAATTGCACACGACGAAGACATAAATCCTTCATTTACTTGGTGTAGCATGTTATATGGGTCGTGAGTGGGAACTTAGTTTCCGTCTGGGTATGCGTCCTTGGATTGCTTGCATATTCGGCTCCGGTTGCATAGGCTACTGCTGTTTTTTTAATCTACCCATTTGGTCAAGGAAGCTTTTCTGATGGTATGCCTCTAGGAATCTCTGGTAATTTCAACTTTATGATTGTATTCCAGGCTGAGCATAACATCCTTATGCATCCATTTCACATGTTAGGTGTAGCTGGTGTATTCGGCGGCTCCCTTTTTAGTGCTATGCATGGGTCCTTGGTACCTTCTTGTTTGATCAGGGAAACTACAGAAAATGAATCTGGTAATGAGGGTTATAGATTCAGGCAAGAGGATGAAAATTATAATATTATAGCTGCTCATGGTTATTTCGGCCGATTGATCTTTCAATATGCTAGTTTCAACAACTCTCGTTGTTTATACTTGGCTTATTGCTAGCAGGAGGCAATGGAAGTTTATTGTTAGCAATTCACAGTAAGATGGTCCATGCCTTAGTGGTACTTGCAATATGAGTTAAGGTTCCAACTAGCTGTCCTCCTTTCTACTGGTGGATCTCCAGACGGCCTAATAGGAGTTATGAGTCCTTTCGCATGAAGCCGATCAAAAGCTGTATCATAACTCATGCCAATAGGTGTGAAATTTCACCTAAATGGCTTCTTTTGTCCTTGATTGTTCATAGGAAAGACTTCATTCAGGTTAAGGGTGCTAACATTATTTGAATGGGTGGTTTTGGAAGAAGAATTATCGTTCTTCTTGCCTTTCCAGCCACTATTGCTGTTGTTAGGAGCTTTTTATTTTGCAAGGTCGTCTTCAATGTCAATACCTATGTCATAGACGACCTTAAAAGTATTCAGATTGCTTTAGTACTTTAAATGTTTTGAATACTTTTCTTAGAGGTTCTTGATGAACATCCTCACAAATTCCTTTTCAATAGGAACTTCTACCATCTTAGCAGAATTTTCCCTCCATTTGTTGAAGAAGGAAGTGAATCCCTCATTTTCCTTTTGTTTCAACATCTCCAGCTCCCTATGGTTAATCTAAACTTGGATGTTGCACTTGTATCTATCAATGAAAGCGTTTGTTTTAGAGTCCTAGGAGGAGGTCTTCTCCTTTTCTAAAGAGAAAAACCATTGTTGACAAACAGTTTCAAGAAATAGTGAGGATACTGAAAGGAAGACCTTCCATTCAATAGCCTTAATACTCATTATAGTCTCGAAAGCTCTTAAATGAAAGTAAGGATTTTTGGTAGGCTTGAACTTAGGGATCTTATTCGCATTGAACTTCTGTGGAAGAAGTTCCTTGTCCTCTAAGACCCCTTGGGAGTTAATTCCCTGAAACTTGTAGTCGTTGGAGATTTTTCTAAGGCTTTCCTCCAAACACTTAAGTTGTTTTTTCTTGAAGAGCAATATTCTTCAACATCTCAGTCAAGTTGTTCATATTTTTCCTTATCTCATGGACTTCTTGTTGGGTAGCCATTAGTACGAACTTTTTCCTTTGTTTTATGGGTTTTTCGAAGAGTAGAACTTGAACGAAGGTGTTGTCTTTGATTAACCGTCCTTCTCTTCTTGACCAAGCGCTGTAATATTTAACCATCGACTTTTAATGACACGACTCAAATTGACTTTGACTTCTATTGGTTTCAAAAGGCAAAAAAAAAAAAAGTAAAAAATAGGGTGCATTTTTTGGGAATCAAGATTAGTGGTTTAAGAAACATGGTTATGTTGGGAGGATTTATATCCGACTTACCCCCCTAAAAAAATGACTGAAAACATGCGCACAAAAGACTCTTTATACATGGTCATGGTGAAATATACATAAAGTGTGTTCTTTAATATAGTGAGTGAAAGTGGCATGCTTTGACACTTGTGTAAGACCATGGGACTATGTCTCTAGACTCAATTAAGGACTAAATGAGACTTTGGTTATTAATAATTTAACTAAAAAGACTTGGCGCGAAGACATAAAACAGAAAACTGAACCATCGCGTAAACGAAGGCTATTGTCGCGCCGCACCAGAGCCATCGCAGCGTGATATTTCTATCACGTCGCGATAGAAACCTGAGTGTCGCGCCACAGGCCAGACTTCTGCGTTAGTAGTGAAACGTCACTTTGCACCTGTTTCCAGTGTTTTACTTTAAAAAGGACGAGCATATAGTCGTGCTAAGTCATGTTTATTCAATTTTATTTAAACTTTCATCGTTCATTAATCAATTAATTAATTAATTAATCAAAGTCCTATATAGTCATTAATTAGTTAATTTAGACTCATACACAAGTCAAAAAAACGTTGAGTTTAAACACATACAAGCTATGCACAAGTAAGAGATGCACAAGTAGTCAAGTAAGCACAATATGATGCAATGAGTTTGCAACCTAACCATGGCTCTAGTTCTCTAAAGTTCAAGGATAACAGTTAGTCAAAATAGGGCCATGGTTATGAGTCCAGATGCATCGCGCGGAAGACTTACCTTTGGAAGGGTTAGCCCATATGGGTGGGACCCCACAAGTTAAACTTGTTTCAATGGTTTGGTGAATTCACATACTCGGATGAACCCTTTGTTGCAATGAGCGTTCGATTGGGTTGATGGAGCGTGAATTCCCAGAGGGTTATGGCCATATGTAGAACACATATGGGTTTTAGAAAACAGTACTAGAACCGGTCAAAGCAAGAAGGCAGACGTCTGGCTCGGTATTAGAAGAACTTGGCGCAATAAAACAGGGACCATCGTGAGGAGATGGCCTTGTCGCGCCGCGATGTGCCATCGCACTGCGATGGGCTCTGTTCTCTTAGCGACGGTTCCCACGTGCCTCGGCAGTTTTCTGTGTTCTTAGAATTTTTCGATTTTCGCAGCGTTTTTTCGATTCTAGTTGTGAAAGATATTTCCCAAATTTCCTACGTGTAAAATCCTATATTTTTTCCGCATTACGGATGGTCTTTCCACTGCGGACCTTTTTTATGCTTATGCCAATAATGTCAATCAAAATTACGCACAGAATACATAGAAATTTTCGAGTCTCATCCACTCATTCTAAATTATTGTCAAAATAAATTTTAGGAATTAAAATAGAAATTCTTCTCAATAGACTCGCCAAAAACTGTAGGGAATATTTCAAGCATCCCACACTTGAGCCCCATTGTGATCATACATGGTGGTGTCCAAAGGGAAGGAAGCTAGAGCAAAAGAGTCGCCAACAAGTTTTAGGAACTTGTAAATCGTTCACAGGGTGAAGGTTACACCCCTTCACGATCCATGAGATCGTTAACTCCATAGTGGTCATGAACCGTGACTAGATATTTGGGGATGAAGGTACAAATCCAACCTAAAAGATATTGAACCTGCCCTAAATATGCCTCTATTTTATTCCTCTCATATTCATGTGCGCTTTCTGACTAACATACAATCAATATATTAATCCTAAACCTGTTTAATCTATGTTGGTTGATTATTAATGCACAAACAAATCTATTATTGGCGATCACTTGAATTAAAATCATATTAGCCTAAATAAATTTTTTAATTATGTTATTAAGCGTGATTTCAAGTACAAATTCCCTTTAAACCTGCAAGAGGGGGCGTGATCAAGAAATAACAATAATATATCAAGCAACATCATAATATTGACACAACAAATCATCATCATCAAAATAATCTCAATCTTATGAAAGCATAATATTAGCAAGAACACAGGCATGATACTAACATGATTAATAACAAATTCTAGCATGTCGCTAAACAATAAAAATTAAAGCTTTAGCCCTAACATGATACTAACATGATACTAACATGATAGAAGAAAATAGGAAGCAACCTAAACATGATACTAGAAATATACATGGTATTAAGAATATTAGTTAATACTCTAAACATGATACTAGGAATCATAAATACATCCTAATATGAATTAAAATAATCTAAGCATTATAAACCAATAAAACTACTTTGTTGCCTCGTATCTCTTTCTATTAAACAATACACACGTTACTAACTTCAAGGAAAATATTAAACAGTAAATGTAATTAAAGAATTGAAATAATATTTGGGACTAAATCCTCATAAATTATCAACCTTTCACGTCTATGTGTGTTTAAGTCTCATGATGGAAGAATGGTATTTTTTAAAAGGGAAGGCTTAGAAAGAGGGAGAAAGAATAAGCTTCTTGCTTTGAGAGAGAAAATAGAAAGATGATTGTTGATGATTGAAAACGGGGAAATACGACCCTATTAATAGAGAAAAACATCCGGAAATGATCAGAGAAGATCAAATTTTAATCGAAGTAAAACCAGACCCATCGCGGCGCGACAAAACCATCGTGACGCAATGGCTCCATCGCGGCGCGACAAGACCATCGTGGCGCGATGGCGCTGCTGGATAATTTTTAGTCGTACAGAATCCATTATCCATAATTCGATAATTTGAGTCCGTACTTTATCTTTTAAAATCAGATTAAATCCTGTAAAACACTTGTTTTATTCCAACTAAAATTCTTATATTTCCTAAAAATATAATTATTTATCCTAAATCTCCTTAGAGCTTAAAATAACCTTCTAGATTATTCTAGAACATTGAAGTAATTCCTAATGAATTTAGGAATGATAATTAAATGAACCCTCCATTTGATCATTAGGTCACCCATAAAAACTCATTTAATATTCAATTTAATATTTGGGCCATAACTTCCTCATTATTCATCAGAATTGGGCTTATAATATATCGTCGGAAATCACTTTTCGAGCCCCATCTAAATACACTATTATTGGACCCATATCATGGACAAAATTAAATTGGATTAGACATTTTTCACAAATAAGGTATGAAACGAAAGATTTTTGAAAACAGAAAGAAGTATTTTTATTAAAAATAGAGGAATCACGAGACTCTTTCACATTTCACCTCGTTCGATAATCAAATGATGTGAAAGGTACTCATCACTGGGTTTGGTTTTGGGGAGACACAATTTGGTGTCTACAATCATAGATTTTTAATCGGCAAGGCTTATCGAAGAAATTCACGAGGGAACTTGTGGAAATCATGTGGGAGGCCGAGCTTTGTCATTAGTAGTTGTGAAGCGGGGTAATTACTGGCCAAAAATGAATGAAGACGCATTGCGGTACGTGCATAGATGTGAGAAGTGTCAAAAGTATGCACCGGTTATCAACCTTACGCCAAATGATCTGACACCGATACTTAACCCAGTTTCGTTTGCAGAATGGGGAATGGATATAGTGGGACCCTTTCTGTCAGCAACAGGTGGAAGGAAGTTCTTGATTGTTGGAATAGATTATTTCACTAAGTAAATAAAGGCAGAACCGGTATCAAAGATATATGGATCAGAGGTGAAAAAGTTCATCTGGAAGAATATTTTTACAAGGTTCGGGTTGCCGATGGCAATGATGTTTGGCCATGGATCACAGTTTGACTTTAAGCCTGCAAATGACCTTTTGGCTATGTATAAAGTGAAGTTTGCGTATGCTGCAGTACGCCTTCCTCAATTAAACGGCCAGGCAGAAGCTGCCAATAAACTAATTTTAACAGCACTCAAGAAAAAAATAGAAGATGCAAAGAGGTTATGGGCAGATCTCATTCCAGAAATACTATGGGCAAACAGGACGACAACTCTAGAAACAACTAGAGAATCACTGTTCAATCTCATGTTTGGCACAACGGCAGTTGTCCCTGTTGAGGTCGGGCTGCCGACTTTCAGAATCCAACATTACTGTGAAGAGGAAAATGATCTCTTACTGCGGCAACAACTGGATTTCTTACCGGAATTGAGTGAAAAAGCCACAGTAAAATCGGTAGCGCACAAGGATAGAATTTCAAGGGTTAAAACAGAAGGGTGAAGCATCGACCGTTGAACACGGGAGATCTAGTGTTGAGGAGATCGACAGCTATAGGGAAAAGTAATGTTAATGGGAAGCTAACGGCAAATTGGGAAGGCCCATACCAAATTAGGGATACAGTGATGCAAGGATCATATTACTTAGAAACGATGGATGGAAAACCGTTAAAAAATGTATGGAATGCAGCGGTGATAACGAAATTCTATGTTTAAACTAATGTAATATGTAAATCTTTTGACCTCTCATTATCAAATAGTGCCGATAATAATAAAAAGGTGTGGATTCTGATATACATATTGATTAGGCATCCTCTATTTGACATATCATCGTCAAATGGGATAAACAACTTAAAACCACTTCCACGAAGTTAATGCGCTTACAACCTGATCAGTTGAAATCATTAACTTGTGAGGTTGTTGGTTCAAAGTAAAACATCGGCCAAATCAATCATGTCATGGTATATGCCGACTTGAGGCATAATCATGACCAAGATAGCCTGCAAGGGTACTCACTGACTGTAAAATGCAGCATGTTGGGTGACAAGTATTATACTCTGAATCAACAAAAAGGGTATAACCATTTTAATTGTTCATAACGCTGGAATATGGCCTGAGTCATTAGTGCATGTACCTGAATTCTAGGTACATCCACTACCGGGGTAGAGAGTAGTATAGATAGAAAATTAAAAAGGTAGTGCAAATGTTGCCATCCTGAGAGAAATCCTAAATAAGTTTCCGAAGAAAATGGCCGGTAAGTTATTTTAAATGAAGAAAATAGCTAATAAGGTATTAATAGTAATAAGTTAAGCCTTGGCAGGTCGGTCTTCTGAGATTTGACCTGTTAAAATTGCCCTAGTAAAAAAAAGCGCAAATAAAAACAAGTATATGCTTATAGCAAGTGCGACAGTAAGACAATCTTTTGCAGAGATAGAAGTGCTAGAATGACAATCGACAGGCATCACAACAAAAAAGAGTATATGCCGATAAAACAACATTGTCAAAAAATTACAAGTCTCGCAAAAATAAGGATTCTATGTTACATATTAAAGCATATAAGGCCCTATCACACAGGAGCCACATGATGATGTCGTTGATGACTGCCCGCCCCTTCAAGCTGCTGGAGCTTCCCTCTCTTCCAGCATTAGAGAATTCAGGATGTTAGGATCCACAGGAGTACCATTTTCACTTGGCACAGATTTAAGGATATCCTTATCCGAAAATTGTTGTTTCTCAAAAGCAGAGGGTTTTGCATGAGCTTTGTTTACAAAGGCCGCCTCGACTTGAGCCTAATTAGATTTGGTCTAGCCGACAGCATGGGCAACGCATATCTGAATAGCAGTCCAACCACCGTCATATCGATCCTGCAATCTCTCTATGAACTCAACAGAATTTAAGTATCGGTTAACATGTCTCTGCCGAATACCAGGTTTGTCGGCCTCCATTTTCTAAACTTTGTCCTCCAACACGCCGATAGCACCTTTATCATCAGTAAGCTCCTTTTGTAATAAAGGGAGTTGATCCGCAGCCTTGCTTTTTTCAGATAACTGGGAGCGAAGAAGCTTAACTTCCTTCTCAAGGCTCTCAAGTTTGTCGGTTTTTTGTCTTAAAGCCTTTAACTTCTTATCATCTTTGTCCTTCGTTGCTTTGATGCCGTTAAGTGCCACTTTGGTATTCTTCAGAGTTGATTTCAGGGATTCCCGGTTTGTTGAAGCTAGGTGATATTACTCCTGATAGTACCAATACACTTCAACGAGCTCGGTCCCAGAAGCAACGACCTGTTTACCAAGGATAAGTAGATGGGTTAGAAAAAACGTCAACATTATGATCAAGTAAAACAAAACTTCAGTGAATAGGTACCTTTATTAGGTCATGTATATGTTGCGCAGCAACAGGATCAATAAGACCAGTGGGCTTATCAACAGGAGTGGCCAATCTGCACAGGAGACGATATCCAAGATTTCCACCCCGTAGTGGATCATCAGTAACGATGGATTCGTTGCGGCATACGTCCATCTCAGGCTACCACCGATCTTGGGAACAACCCTCTAGGATAGCAAATCGTTTTATGACCTTAAATGGAATTCTCCCAGATGGTCGTTCATTCCATTGATTAGCCCAATAAGTAATATCGGGAATGCTGACATCGAAACCGATATGACCTACGTTCTGGGGATCAGTCGGAATCCCAGTGGCAATCTGAGTTTGAAGTGAGGATTCAATGATATCTTCCACATCAGCTTCAGCTGGTATAGTCTTTTTTGCAAGCGCAATAGCGGAATCGGCTACATCATGCTTTAAAGGTTCCGGATGTTGGATGGGAGATGGTGGTTTTTGCTTATATGTGTTTTGTTTGGGCCGCTTAGGCGGTTGCTTATCTTCTTTCCTAGAACTCACAACCCCAGTTGCACCTCCACGCCGATTAGTAAGAGATACCAGCCATCTATTTTTCCTCGCATTCTCATCGACCATTCCCTCCGCTCTTCTCTTTGGATTACGAGTGGGGGCATGATTGCAGAATGAAACCAGAGTAATGTAACTTAATCTAGGAGATTGAAGGCAACGTCTGATAACTCTTTTACCGTTGGAAGAAAGACCCAAGGCTTTGTTGAAAAGTTTCTTAACACTTGAATAAGTGTTAATGTACCGATTAGCTACATAAAGAAAGACAAAAGAAAAGAGAGTGTAAAAGCAAAAGTCTGAAATGTTGTAGGAATAAACCAACACAACTAATAAATTAAATATAAGGCAAGTACCATAGTTGTCGGTCCAACACAGACCGACATATGATAAAGGAGCATTGCCGAGAATATACTTCACGTTCGGCACCCAGACTTTGTGGACAATTTGAACTTTGCCATCCCCAACGTTAACTTCCTCAAGATCAAAATAATCAAAAGCCCTGCGTTCCTGTTTACCAAGTTCCCTATCGGTAATATGGCCAAAATGGGGGTGAGGGCGATAAAATGTTTTCCTGATAGGAAAATCTTCAGGGACTCGCATGAAAAAGAATTTGTGTTGCCAGCCTTTACAGCTAGATAGCTTTGGGTGGACAGTATACTTGTGAGATGTTTTATACAATGACCACCACCCCTCAGACTGCCCGCCACGCTTTAACAATAACAGCTTTCGAAATAGATTAAGGGTTAGCGGTAAGTTCTTGTATAGCATAACCCATACTAAGGCGACAATCCCTGATTGTAGGAGGAGTAAGCTGGGAAAGGCAGACATTCCAAGCCCTAAGAATCTTGGCAATAAAGGGATGTATAGGGACACGGATGCCAAAATCAAAATGTTTAGCGTATATGGCGATATGTCCGGCTGGGCAGTCAAGGACGGTAGATGATGGGGGAGGAAGAGTAAGGTCATAGCCTTCCGGTAATCTATAGAATCGTTTGGCATGACGACAACAATCTTTCTCAGTAGCCAACTTGAGCTACGCATCACTGACTTTAGCCTTCACAACTTTGCTATCGGCAGGTTTGTTAAGAGGGTGGCGATGGTCGGCATCATCGGTCTCAAAGTTATACTCATCATCAACTTTGCTATCGGCAGGTTTGTTAAGAGGGTGGCAATGGTCGGCATCATCGGTCTCAAAGTTATACTCATCATCAGAGCTTACTAGTTGGGCTTGCCCAGGTTTCTTGCTAGGACCTGCTTTATCGGTTGCGGCCTGAGATTGATAATTAGTCTGTTTAACCCTTGGCATTGTAGAAATGTTAACGCGGATATGACCAACGTTAGAACCGTATTGATCGAGGTCGAGCTTATCAGCAAAACTGCGTAGGTGATATCGAACACTGACTGGCTCAATATCAATAACCTCAATATCTTGTGGAAGATTAGGATTAGTAGGACGAATCGCCTTTTCACAGTCGGCTAATATTTTATGACAGAGATAAGCTTGTTTTTGTTCTTCCGTAGATAGCGGCTAAAATGGATAGTCAATATTGTTAGAAAGTGATGAAGTAGTTCCTTTATGTTTGCCGATATCTTTTCCCAACGATTATCTGATAAGACAGTGCCTAACAGTGCTAAGAGTAGGTTGTTCTTCTTCAATATTGCTATCAGACATCTAATACGCTAGCCTAGCCTAATATCAAAAGCAAATCGAAAGCATGCAAAATTAAAACTTAGGGTTTGTAAATACCTTAAACGATTCGCCCAGCGAAAGTGCTAAGATTTTCCCCCACTGAATTCCGATTCCGCTTCGCAACAACGATGACTGCTCCAAGAGTGACAACAATCGCTCTCAAAATCGCTTTTCTTTTGTTTACAGAAGGGATGAGAATAAGAAACGATTGCAAAAGTAACAAAATATAAAGGGGGTTAAGTAATGGCAATTGACATGACCATCCTTTCAGAAATCCAACAGTAGAATGAACTTCATGAATTCAAAATTTAGCCGCTGGATTAATGACACGTGTTAGGCCACTCTTTGGATTCCCGCTTAAATAATGAAACAATTGCCATCCCTAGCGTCACTTCAGTAGATCTTGTTTTAAGTAGACCTTGTTTGAATTCGGCAAACAAGGTCTACTTAAAATATGAAGGGAGCAAAAAAACTCCGTTTTCTCCCCCAAGTGACCTTGTTTGCCGTCACTTGGGGGGGAAAACGGAGTTTTTTCACTCCTTTTATATTTTAAGTGGACCTTTTTTGCAGTCGGTAAATAGGTCACTTAGGGGGGAAATCGGAGATTTTTCGCTCCCTTCATGTCTTAGGTAGACCTTGTATGCAGTCGGCAAACAAGGTCGCTTAGGGTGGAAAACGGAGTTTTTTCGCTCCTTTCTTGTTTTAAGTACAACACCCATAACACATCATCAGAAATATACACTATAATTCAACAAACCAAATTGTGCAAATCCTCCATTTATAAGAAAAGTGCTAGATAGAGTGTAAGAAACATACGATACTGAGTTGAAAATTGACTCGACAATGATATCTAAGTGAGAACATTAGCTCCTCTAACGTCCTCACTTGGGGGGATAGTTTTATGGGGATATATCGATATATGGTACATTGCCGATTTGTATTGGTTCACAGACTAGACGGGTGCAGATTTGTGATTATAAAACTCATACCGGTAACATCCCATAACGGCATGGATATCGCCCTCTTGAATTTTAGCACGTCACGTTGATTAATCAACACTTGGAAAATTGGTTTGCATGGCATGTAGCCATCTGACAGTTGAGGTCATTATAAATAGGTGAGTTTATCCTAATTAAAAGGTAGCATTTTGATGCGTGCCATTTATGGCACTCTTAGGCTAGGTTTTCTTCTTATTTTTATACTCGTTTTAATCTTTTATGTCGTGTTTTTAGGGAATAATGCTTGATTTGTGTGTTAGTTTAGAGAAATGCGTGCTTTTAATGGTTTTCTTATTATCGAGGAGGAGGCTCAAGCGCATTCAAGGAAGTCAATGGAGCTAAGTTTGAGAATCTAAGCATGCAACTCAAGCAAACCAAGCTAGCTCCGCAAGCACAAGCACCTTGGAAGCAATGTTTTAGTTCGGAGTGTGCAAGTGCTTGAAGAATAAAAGGCTACCCTCCTCGCGGGCATCGCCTCGAGTGCACCAATGATAGGGATGCTCGGGAGCGCAGAGATTGATCGAGCAAGCGAAGGAAGCAAGGCCACGAGCACCAAGCAGAGGTGCACGCGCGCGGATGGTGGTGTGCGTGCGTTGACTAAGCTGTGCTCGCGCGCAGCATAGTGGTGCGTGCGCGCAGACCATGCTGTGCGCGCGCGCGGCCTGGGTGGTGTGAGCGCACAGATCTTCTGTGGCCTGCTGTGCGTGCACACAGAAAGGTGGTGCGTGCACACGGTTTGCCCTGTTTCCCTTTGCTCGTTTTATTATAAATTAGCCTTGTCATTTCTATTTGGGGGGAAGATTTTTAGATTAGTTTTGTGACTTTCTCTGTCATATCTTAGGTTAGGTTGAGAGCTTCTCTCTCTAGTTTTTAGGGATAGTTTAGGAGTAGTTCTAGAGACAGAAAATGAGGGATTTCAATGGTGGCTTAAGAGATTGAAGGTTTAATTGTGACAATTGTATTGAAGATCTTCTTAATCAATCAATGAGAATTTCTCACTCTATCTCATCCTTATTGCTTTGTTCAATTTCATGTTTGTTTGGTTTAATCTTGATGTTTGATTCTTGATTTCCTTAGTTGTTTGTTGATAGATAATGATTCTTGAGTAGTCGTTTGGCTAGGAATTGGGTGAAACTTGTATAATTGATTGATTGTGATTAATTTGGGGATTGTGTTGATTGATTGTTGAGATTAAAGTGATTAATGAAGGTTTACATGTGTGTAATTTGATTAGGCCTTGAGAATTATGCTAGATTGCATTGTAATTGCTAATGACACGACCAATTGATTTAGGAATTGCAATTATCGATTGGTTTGGATTGTGATTCTCTTAGTTTGTCGTTCATAGTAAACCCTTGCTTAACGATTAGGAGATAGCTCTTTGATTCCAATTGATAGCTCTTATCATTAGTCTTCACAACCTTTGATTGGCATGATCTTCCCAAGTTGTTGCAATTATCATGGTTACTAGTTGACCCCATTCCTAGTGTTTTATTTGTTTGATTGTTAGTTTGTTAGTTGTTACTATTCCTTCTACACCTTCGACTTCGACCTAGCTTAGGCGCATAATTGAGAGTGCTTGAACATTACCGTTCCTTTGGGTTCGACCCTTGACTTGTCTCTATACTAGTATTTAGGTTTGTTTAGTGTTTATAAATTTTGTTTGACTTAGGGAGGATTAGATAACGACCTACTTTTCCCTACGTCAAAAAGGCGCCGTTGCCGGGGAACGGTGTTTATGTTTTAGTATTTTTGATTGCTTGAGTCTAAGTCTTTGTATATACTTTTCTTTTATTTGATTTTTGTTTGTTTTGTAAAAAAAATGGCATCACTAGTAGAAAAAACCAATTTGGAAGCGGTTCAAACCCTCAAAAGGGAAGCGATTTTGAACCGCTCCGGCTTGGGGGGCTTCCGTTTAGGCTTTGGAAAAGGAAGCGGTTCAAACTGCTTCCCTTTTTGGGTGAAAGGGAAGCGGTTTTGGCGCCAAACCACTTCACTTTTGGAATTTTGGCAGCATTATGGGAAGCGGTTTTGGCGCCAAAAAAATCAACCAACCATTATTATATATAAGTATATCATGCGTATGACAGGAAAAAGTTAAAAAACTGTTTCTTTCACAAACTTGTATGTCATGCATTGACAAATCACATCAAATATAGCAATTTACTAAGTTTTATGACGCATTACATCCAAAATGGCCCATATAAGGCCTATACGGCTTCTACTTTGCCCATTTTCTATATTTCTTATCAAATGAAGTGTTTATTTCTCATAACATGTCAATATTACCTAGTCTTAAGTGTCTAATGTTTAAAATCACATCAATATAGCAATTTACTAAGTTTTAGGACGCATTTCCATCCAAAATGGCCTATATAAGGCCTATACGACTTCTACTTTGCCCATTTTCTACATTTCTTATCAAATGAAGTGTTTCTTTCTCATAAAATGTCAATATTACCTTGTATTAAGTGTCTAATGTTTTAAATCACACCAATATAGCAATTTACTAACTTTTAGGACGCATTCCATCCAAAATGGCCCATATAAGGCCTATACAACTTCTACTTTGCCAATTTTCTACATTTCTTATCAAATGAAGTGTTTCTTTCTCATAACATGTCAATATTACCTAGTCTTAAGTGTCTAATATTTGAAATCACACCAATATAGCAATTTACTATGTTTTAGGACGCATTCCATCCAAAATGGCCCAAATAAGGCCTATACGACTTCTACTATGCCCATTTTCTACATTTCTTATCAAATGAAGTGTTTACTTCTCATAAAATGTCAATATTACCTAATCTTTAGTGTATAATGTTTGAAATCACACCAATATAGCAATTTACTAAGTTTTAGGACGCATTCCATCCAAAACGGCCCATATAAGGCCTATACGACTTCTACTTTGCCCATTTTCTACATTGATTATCAAATGAAGTGTTTCCTTCTCATAACATGTCAATATTACCTAGTCTTAAGTGTCTAATGTTTGAAATCACACCAATATAGCAATTTCCTATGTTTTAGGACGCATTGCATCCAAAATGGCCCATATATGGCCTATACGACTTCTACTTTGCCCATTTTCTACATTTCTTAGCAAATGAAGTATTTCCTTCTCATAACATGTCAATATTACCTAGTCTTAAGTGTCTAATGTTTGAAATCACACCAATATAGCAATTTACTAAGTTTTAGGACGCATTCCATCCAAAACGGCCCATATAAGGCTTATACGACTTCTACTTTGCCCATTTTCTACATTTCTTATCAAATGAAGTGTTTCCTTCTCATAACATGTCAATATTACCTAGTCTTAAGTGTCTAATGTTTGAAATCACACCAATATAGCAATTTCCTATGTTTTAGGACGCATTCCATCCAAAATGGCCCATATAAGGCCTATACGACTTCTACTTTGCCCATTTTCTACATTTCTTATCAAATGAAGTATTTCCTTCTCATAACATGTCAATATTACCTAGTCTTAAGTGTCTAATGTTTGAAATCACACCAATATAGCAATATACTATGTTTTAGGACGCATTCCATCCAAAATGGCCCATATAAGGCCTATACGACTTCTACTTTGCCCATTTTCTACATTCTAATCAAATGAAGTGTTTCCTTCTCATAACATGTCAATATTACCAAGTCTTAAGTGTATAATGTTTGAAATCACACCAATATAGCAATTTAATATTTTAGGACGCATTCCATCCAAAATGGCCCATATAAAGCCTATACGACTTCTACTATGCCCATTTTCTACATTTCTTACCAAATGAATTGTTTCCTTCTCATAACATGTCAATATTACCAAGTCTTAAGTGTCTAATGTTTGAAATCACACCAATATAGCAATTAACTAATTTTTTAGGACGCATTCCATCCAAAATGGCCCATATAAGGCCTATACGACTACTACTATGCCCATTTTCTACATTTCTTATCAAATGAAGTGTTTCTTTCTCATAAAATTTAAATATTACCTATTCTTAAGTTTATAATGTTTGAAATCACATCAATATAGCAATTTACTAAGTTTTAGGAAGCATTCCATCCAAAATGGCCTATATAAGGCCTATACGACTTCTACTTTGCCCATTTTCTACATTTCTTATCAAATGAAGTGTTTCCTTCTCATAAAATGTCAATATTACCTAGTATTAAGTTTCTATTGTTTGAAATCACACCAATATAGAAATTTACTAAGTTTTAGGGCGCATTCCATCCAAAATGGCCCGTATAAGGCCTATACGACTTCTACTATGCCCATTTTCTACATTTCTTATGAAATGAAGTGTTTCTTTCTCATAACATGTCAATATTACCTAGTACTAGGTGTCTAAGGTTTATAATCACATGAAAATAGCATTTTAGTAAGTTTAAGGACGCATTTCCATCGCGTAAGGCACAAAGAATATTAAAATGAGTTATTAACCAATTTTAGCAAAAATTACGCACCAAGTTCACAAAAATTAACCAAATTTAAGAAAGGTAAACACATTCACAAAAATCACTCCCTGGCGGCGATGCAGAAGCTGCCTCGACTGCTGCCATGGCTGCTGCTACATCTGCCTCGGCAAGTACCTAGGCTACTGCTGCAGCTGCTTTGGCAGCCCTGCCTTGGCTGCTGCTGCAGCTGCCTAGGCACCTTCCTGGGCTGCTGCTCCAGCTTCCATGGGAAGCCCTACCTTGGCTGCTGCTGCAGCCGCCTGGGCACCTGCCTGGACTGCTGCTGCAGCTGCTATGGGCAGCCCTGCCTTGGCTGCTGCTGCAGCTGCCATGGGCAGCCCTGCCTGGCTGCTGCTACAGCTGCCTGGGCAGGTGTCCTGGGTATAGCTGCCTCGGGTGCAGCTGTCTCGGGTGCAGCTGTCCTGGGTGCAACTGTCTCGGGTGCACCTACCTCGGACTATGCCTCGGGTTCAGCATATAGTTGGGCTGTTGCCTCGGGTTTTCTGTTTCCCATTTATATGTTCGATGCAATAATAGAAGCTAGTATTGATCGAATGGAAAAAAAATAATAAAATAAATCGATACCTCATCAATGTGTTGAGCTTCTGTGTAACTATTGACTATGTCAAGCATAAACCTTATCACGTACTGGGCACAGTCAACTCTGTTGTCTTGTTGCGTACACTAAAATACCATGTGTTAATGATATCATTCATAGCCATTATCGATGCGAAGTTTATTAAATAAGTCAATATGTCAAGGCATTACCTTTGCATATTTCAACGTAGGACCCGCAACCGAACGACAATTTAGCTTCTTCATAACACTATAGGAAAATAAGCTCAAAGTTAGAAATATAACTAGCCAATAACTTAGGTGAGGACATTCAACAAGGGGTTGCAATTTGTACCTATTCAGTAGGTTCTTCACTAGCAGCTTTCGCGGTGGACTCACACGAGCCGAATCAAAATGGTAGATTGTGTTATTGGAAACAAAAATCACTAAAAGATTCCAATGAGCACTACATATATATTAACCAAATAACAATCCATTAATGATTAGACGTCAACATAATTACTAAGCAATCAACTGAATTATAACATATTTAGACGTACTCCTCAAAGCCTGGTGCTAATATGAACTTGTCTCGCGCTCGGGTTGATTCCTTAATACTCCGCTTGAGGTAATCTTGCACATCACGCTGGTTGCATAAGCATCTGGTAACGGAGGTTTGCTCGGGGCATAACCACCCAACTGTAGCCGCAGAATTACCTTTACTAAGAAGGTGCTCCTGCAGTGACCTTCATGAAAGCAATGTGTGGATCATTTATTAAATGCACTGTCTACATTCGAAATACAACAACAAGATAATTAGGAATAATGCCATTGAATTACCTCATGAAAGTTTGAATGATGGAAATGTTAAGCATGGAACCGGTTAGAAATTCCGTCACATCCACTCTTGAAATAAATGCGATTGCATCCTCATCATAGTGGAACAACATCTTAGGTAAATTCACTTCAATAGATCTACCAAATGGCAACTCAGTAACACGGTTGTGAAGAAACGTACAAGACTTAGAGAGCGAACGAAGGACATCAGCTTCAACTAGTGGTGTACAGCTCAAGGCAGAACCTCTCGAGCTCTTCTTCGACAAGTGTTCACCCTTCAACCCTTGTCCTTCTTCCACGCTGTTTGGAGGTTGGACGACCTTGGATTTTGTCTTGTCCACCTTCTCTACCTTCTTCCTTTTTAAGGGTTGATTTTCCTTTAAAATCTAGTAACATAAAAGCACATGTCATATTACAAGATATGTTATATTTGTTTTTAAAAACAAGGTATTTGATACTTACCACTCCTATGAACCTCACCCAATCACGTGGCCATTGCACAATGCTACCTGTCGAATCTTGTAGCTTAAAGAAGTCATACTCCTCTCTAGGCACCAGTAGTGGTAAGTCCTCAAAACCAGGTAGTATAGAATTGATGCCGACCGAGATATACCGGGTACTAGTATTAGACTTGAAATGGACCTTGTCAAACGGTTGTGCGCTACCATACCCCACCAACTTCAACTTTCCATCGATGTTTTCCCCAAGGTGAAGAAGCTCACAAGGTGTCTCTTCCTACACATTAGATTAGTACATGAGTTATGAAGTGACCGACATAAGTCTAATAGAAGCACATTTGATTAGTTACTGACGTTTACCTTAATATCTGGCAAAGGATCAGGTGTTGGATGTGCAATCTTCAATATGTCTGCATGCATAGGACTAGGAACCTGCAATAGTAAAATAAGTAACTCGCTCTCAACAAGTGTATGAACCATGTTCATATTTTCACCAAATTTGATTGTAATAAAATTACCTCACTCTCAACAACTGGATCATCCCCGACGCCTTTTGGATGACTACATGAGTCCACTTGAGTATTCAAGGGCAACGACAAGATCGACAAGTTCATGTGCTTCAAAATGGCATTGAATTGAATTTGCAATTGTTCTTGCACCTCTTTGCGTATCTCCGGCTTAATTGATTCCTTTTCTTTTCCATTCATACGGTGTGGCGAATTAACACTTGATCTACTTCTTCCTGATCTGGTGTATTCTGGACCCATCACCTTTTCCCACCCTAATTGTTTTCCTCCCGATCCAATAACTCGCCCAGTGTGATATGGTTTTCTAAGAGCTATGGTGAAAGGATCGTTGTCTATGCTTGGAGTAAGCTTGCCTTCAACCACTTCTGACGTATGCTCGAGCTGTAACAACACCAAAAAATTCCAGTTCAAAGTTAGGTTGTAGTTTATATGAAAATACATAATAATAAGGTTGTAATATTATCATAAGTATCATAGATTGGTCACAAGTGCATCTGCTACGACTTTAGTATCCGGACGCGAGATGACATACTTGCCGGTGCCCTTGTCGATACCATGCATAGAACACCACCAATCAATTGCACGACATACCAAAGTGGAGACCGTGGACGACATTGGTTTATCAGATGTTGATAGCTTTGATGTGGGGTATTGACCCTCTTTGATCCACTTTGGTCTACTTTGCGCAAATGTCTTACAACTCATATGATGGCTATACAATTTCTTCACCGCATTGATTCTAGCTTGCTCACTTTTTTCTTACACATTACGAAATGTTAGCATCATTATTTCACTTGAACCATATTTATTTGTCAACTCTAATTGATAGATAGTTGACTACATAAAAGTGCAGTATAACTAGTTGATTTCGCCACAAACTTCTCCCACTCCATCACCGTTATTTGTGGATATACATCCCATGGTTTCTTCTCAGGTTCCTCCTGATCTCCATTAGCTTTCACTTTGTTCTTCGAACAATTCCGTCTTGTCTTATGGATCCATCTTGTTCTCAAGGAACTTTTGAAGTTTTTGAATCTCTCTTGAACAAATGCAAAAAAAGATTTTCTCTTGGCCGGCTCATCAACAATATTGAACACACTCTGGAACATTATATGAAAACGTCCTTGTTAGGCAATGGCAAAATAAAGAAAAATAATAAAACAAAAAAAAACCGGGACCACAAGCTGTAGCCCAGGCAGCTGCCTAGGCCATTGCAGTAGCCCAGGCAACTGCTCAGGCCAGCTGCAGCGGCTTGGGCAGATGCCGGGGGTGCAGCACCCCAGGCAGCTGCCCAGGCCAGATGTAGCAGCCCAAGTAGCTGCCTAAGAAGATGCAGCAGCACCCCAGGCCAGCTGTAGCAGCCCAGGGAGCTGCAGTAGTACTCCAGGCAGCTGCCTACGCCAGCTGCAGCAGCCCAGGCAGTTGCCCAAGGAGCTGCAGCAGCAGCCCAGGAAGTTGCCCAAGGAGCTGCAGCAGCACCCCAGGCAGCTGCACAGCCTAGCTGTAGCAGCCTAGGCAGCTGCACAGGGAGCTGCAGCAGCACCCCAGGCAGCTGCCCAGGCCAGCTGTAGCAGCCCACACAGCTGCACAGGGAGCTGAAATAGCACCGCAGGCAGCTACAGCAGCCTGAGCAGCTTCATAGGGAGCTGTAGCAGGCCCGGACAGCGGCAGAACCTTGCCATTTGACTTTTTTTTTTTTCCTCTTTTCCGTGCAACATTTGCCACTTCCCTTATCAATTACATATACAAAGCTAATCGGAAATAAAACCACTTACCATTGTATCATCCCAAAACGTCTGAAGCAACCCTTCGGGTACCTCGGCCCAATCAAGTGTAATGGGTATTTTACGAGTTAGTATGCCAATGTGACTAGAATATTGGCGGAGCCATTGGCCAGTAGGTTAATCAAACTCATCCCACTCGAGAACCATGGGAACCCCGGGTTTCTTAAAAGCTTTTGTTGCACCCCGTCCCTTTCTCTTCACCGGTGCCTTTACCCCCCCTCCACCAACGGTGGTCTTCAATTGAGTTTGTGTTTGCCTTTGTCCTTGTGAATCAGTTACAAACTCGATAACAACATTATCTGCAATAGGGGGCACATTTAGCTGATCTCTCATATTCGTTAAGCCTACGTAGCAACTCATCATGAGCTTGGTCTTCTGGTTCACCCAAATCTGTCTCCTTATTGATATCATACGCCTCATCATCAGATTGAGAATTCCCATGGTCTTCATCATCCATATTGTCATCACAATGAAGGTACTCATCATCACTGGCCATTATATATACACACCTAACATGATAAGCAAACCAAATCATTAGTCATCATTAAAAGACAATCAAATAAATGGTGAGTACCCAAAATAGCCAAACAGTTACCCAACTTCTTTGTTTTGAAAACAAATTCACATCTAATTCACCTAACAACTCATACTTGGTATGTGTAACATGTTTATAAGTACAAAATGCTCACAAGTAATTGTTTTCAAGCTGCAGAAGCTCCTAGGAGCGAAATAAATTCAAAATGGCTCAAATGAGGTTCTAACTTCCCTAGTTCTAAATAGTCATTACATGTCTATATCTAATTCATCTAACATCTCATATTTAGACTATAAAACATGTTTATAAGTACAAAATGCTCACAAGTAATTGTTCTCATGCAAAAACAAGCTTCTAGGAGCAAAATAAGTTCAAAATGGCCTAAATAAGGTTCTTACGTCCCTTATTCTACATAGTCATTAAAAATCACATGTAATTCACATAACAACTCATAATTGGTATACATAACATCTTTATAAGTCCAAAATGATCACAAGTAATTGTCTTAATGCAATAACAAGCTTCTAGGAGCAAAATAAGTTCAAAATGGCCCAAATGAGGTTCTTACAATGATCACAAGTTGAAATTGCTTACAAGTACTTGATTTCATGCCCAAACAAGATTGTAAGAGCGAATTAAGTTCTAAAACGCAAAAATAAAGTACCTTGTTCGAGTATTCCCTCGTTGTGGTCACATCGAATATAATTTGCATCATTGTCTACATCATTTGCTATATCAACTCTAGGAGCAGTGAAAGGGGGAGAATCATCAAACGCATCATATTCTTCCTCGTCTTCCACATCTCCAACCCCTAAAATCCTTCGTTTTCCAGCTAAGACAATAGACCATTTTGGATCGGCTGGGTTGGTTACATAGAACACTTGCTTAGCTTGTGGCGCAAGGATGAATGGTTCCAAACTATCCCGCAAATGGCCAAGGACTACAAGAGTGAAGTCGTCATGTCTTACGTTGCGCCTATTATTATCGATCAATTTACACTTGAAAAGACCTACCTTGAACTCACGGTAATCCAATTCCCATATTTCCTGAATTCGACCGTAGTAGGATAATAGTGCGTCAACTGGTAATGTATCCTTTGCACTTGCAAACTCTCTGGATGAAGCCACTAGAGTCACACCACTATTTTGAGTCGATAAGGATTTCTGATCCCAACGCTCAGTAAAAAATGTATACCCATTTATGTCATATCCCTCAAATGAATGAACATCTTCCTTTGGACCATAAGCTAGCCACTTTATTGTATCAGAGACACTGTCATCCAATTGACACATCACTCGATCATGGAACCACGTCACAAACGTCTTATTATGCAACTGCATTAGTGCCCTTTCCCTTTTTGATGGAAATTCAACTCACAAGCTTTCCATGTGCTCTTCTAAATATGGGTGAACCTCGGCAACATGATGAAGCACAAATCGCTGAGCTTGCAAGAATTGTTCTCGAGTGGGTGAGATCCGTTTCGACCCGATTGTGCCATGACCATCAAGTCTCCCTTCGGGAAGTGGGAAGCCCAATATGTTCGGCAATGGCAACATACTCTGCAACAAAATTACCAATCTCCTCAGCAACAACCCCTTGAATCATACTACCTTCTGGATGGGCTGGATTTCTAACTTTATCTTGCAATGTACCCATGTGTCTTTCAAAAGGGTAGCACCATCTCATAAAGACTGGACCGCACAACTTAATCTCACGAACCAAATGAAGAATCAAATGCACCATTATGTCAAAAAGTGACGGCGAGAAATACATCTCAAATTTGCACAAAGTAACAACAACATTCGCCTGAAGAGCATCAAGTGTAAAAGGATCAAGCACTTTGCTGCATATAGTATTGAAAAACGAACAAAGACTAGTAATAGCTTCTCTAACGTGCTTCGGTAAAATACCACGAATTGCAATGGGTAGAAATACTTGCATCATCATGTGACAATCATGGGATTTCATACTTGTCAACTTCAACTCTCCATTTAAGGAAACGAATCTTTTCATGTTTGACGAAAACCCAGATGGAAGCTTGATGTCATACAAACAAGCACAAAACTTTCGTTTTTCTTCCTTTGACAATGTCTAGCATGCTGGAGGTAAATAAACCTTTTCCTTCTTGCCGGGTCCATCATCTATCTTCTTTGATACACCCGTGGCCTTTCCCTTGCGCTTCCCCTTACGTGTTTTGCCAGCATCTTCGCTTCCCTTTTCCTTTTCCTCTGCCTTCCCTGCCTTTGGCTTAACCCACAATTCTGGACGAACCCCCCACACTTCCAAATCTAATCGCGCACCCTCTCCATCCTTTGTTTTGCCTGGAATGTTCATAATTGTCCCAACAATTGCATCACAAACATTCTTCTCTATATGCTTCACATCGAGACAATGTTTGACATGATGTTCTTTCCAATACTCAAGCTTCCAAAAGATTGATTCCTTTTTAAAGAGAGCATGTGGATCAACAGGTTTTGATGTTTTACCAAAAACAGTTGGTATACCCTTCACTCGAGAATAAACCTCCTATCCACTTAATGGCCTAGGAGCAGCATCCTCTTCTACTCTCCCATTGATGACCTTTTTCTGCCTACGATATGGGTGATCTCGCCTAAGAAATCTTCGGGTCCTCACGTACACATCTTTGCCGTAGTAATCAAGGTACACGTTCGGCGTGTCATCGACACAAATGGGACATGCTTTGTGCCCTTTGTTCTTGTACCCGGACAGGTTGCTATATGCTGGAAAATCATTAATGGTCCACAACAAGGCTGCACGTAATAGGAACATCTCGTTCTTATGGGCATCATAAACGGAAACTCCTTCGTCCCACATCTTTCTCAAATAATCAACAAGGGGCTCAAGGTAAACATCAATGTCGTTTCCAGGTTGCCTTGGCCCCGTTATCAAAAGTGAAAGCATTACGTATTTGCGTTTCATGCACAACCATGGAGGAAGTTGTAGATCACTAAAAGAACCGGCCATGTGCTATGTTTGGTACTAAGAGTGCCAAATGGATTCATACCGTCCGTGCAAAACCCAAGCCTTACATTTCTTACTTCATTACCAAATGCCCTAAACTTCATATCAATGTTATTCCATTGTGGAGAGTCGGCCGGATGCTTCAACAAACCATTTTTCTTTCTTCCCTCTACATGCCATCTCAAGTTCTTAGCATCTTTTGGAATTGAAAATAGACGCTTAAACCTTGGAATAATGGGAAGATACCACAACACCTTGGCAGGAGGTCCCTTCATCCCATCATTGCAGCTTGTTCGCTTGTAACGCGACTTACCGCAACGTGGACACTCTTCAAACTCTTCATATTCATTTCGATACAGAACACAATCATTAGGACATGCATGAATCTTTTTATACTCCAAACCAAATGGACACATGAGTTTCTTTGCATAATAGTAGGAATTAGGAAGTTCATTCCCTTCTGGCAACATGTCACATAACGCAGTCAACAAAGAAGTGAAACTAGTGTCACTCCAGTTATGCTTTAACTTAATGTTAAAAAGTGTTAGCACGGCCGAGAGTTTTGTGTATTTTTTGGACTCGGGATACAAAGGCTTTTTGGCAGCCTCTGATAAGGACTCAAAACATCGGATCGGTCCCCGAAGTCACCTTCAACATCATACATCATCTCATCCAAGTGAATAATGCCACCATCCTCGATTTCATCCCCCCTCATCCCCATCTCCACCATCATCAGTCCTATATTCCTCTTCCACACAAATTTAGGCACTCTTATCATGCGTATCATTTCCAACAACATTCTCTCTATAGACCCCTTTTCACCGTGCCAAACCCACACATGATATTGAGGCCTAAACCATGACATTATACATGAACCATGATAGTATCAACACTATCGACCAATGTAACATTATTACAATTCACACAAGGGCAATAAAGGGCATTGACACCCGTTCTGAGCTGATATTGTGAAGCAGTCTTGCAAAACTCTTGAACACCATTAAAGAATTCCAATGTATCACGCCTACCATACATCCAACCGTGATCCATCGACGTTTTAAACTGCCTTTAAGCATACCAATACATATATGATTAAGCATACCAACACATTGCATTTATGATGTCAATAAGAGTACAATCCATATATATCATTCATATTGCGTAAAAATGAATGCCCCAAAAAGGTCCTTATCACTCCAACCTAACCCATCCTTGAACGTTTAATCTCACTAGTGAATGTATGTCAACTTTCCAATTTTAGGGAAAATCCGGCAGCATTTTCCCCCAATTCTCTAAGTACACTATTTAGGTAATAACTTACCTACATATGCACCCAAAGAACAAGGTGGGAAAATGATAAGCCAGGATATTCCTTAAAATCGAAAAAGAGACATACATTCACTACCTAAGTGAGATCGAACGTCCAAGAACAGTCCCAATCGGGGACTATTCAAGACTTTCTCCTAATAAGAAAGACTCGAATGGGTATCTAGGTAAATGATGATGCAAGCATTCAATAATTTGCATTCATTTGACATTCAACAATACACAAGTTCATTCATTTATATAGTGCTAATTAGAGTAACTACAAGCAAACTAATGTTACTTTACAATCCATACATTCATTCATAACAATCCATTCATAAATTATATTTTACTAACCAATTTTAACAAACTAACTAGTTAACTAACAAGTAATATATTCAATAAAATTACGTTAAAGCTACTTTAATTCACACAACATATAAATATGTAACATGTAAACAATTAAACAAAAAATTAACAATATGAAATAAACAAACAATTAATTAAATAATTAAGTAAAAATTGTCTTAACTAAATTTGAAATCCTAACTTTTAAGCTTGGAAAAAACAAACAGTTATATCAAATGAAAGTAAAATTGAGCAACAACTCACCAGCTTCCGGCTGCAGCAACCCACCTACATGCAGCAACACCACAGCAACAACCACAGCAACACGACCAGCTCCGCCACAGCACAACACCCCCGCAACCACCTACGAGCACCAGAAACTCCGCAGCAACAACCACGACCAGCAGCAATACCCACGAACAGAGAAGGAGTGGTGGTGGTGGAGTCTCAAAAAATGAGAAGGACTGAAATGAGAGGGGAACGAAAGTATGAGAGGAGTGGAGGGAAATGTGAATTTGGAATGAAAAATGAGAGGAGGGAGATCGAAAAACAGAGAGCTAGTTTTGTGTTGGGCGGCAAATTTTTTTTTAAAAGGAAGCGGTTTGAACCGCTTCCCTTTTGATTTATGGAAGTGGCTCGGTACAAACCGATTCCCTTTGCAAATCTTTGATTTTTTTTAGAGGGTTTTTGTGGGTTTTTGGAAGAGGAATTGAAAAACCGCTTCCAATTTAGGGCTTCCAAATTGGTTTTTTCTACTAGTGCATGTTTTTCTTTTCCTCAATATGATGGTGAGTCTTTTAATGTCTTTTTGAACTATAATTGTTGTAGTATTTGGGAGGCTTGTGATATTTGTTATTTTGGTTTGAATGAGCAAACTATGGATGAAATTGAAAACATGCATAATGGTGAATTTAGAGCATTGTCAATAAATGATGCTTGGGATTTCTATGTTTGATTTGCTAGGGATAGCTATAATAGGGGTAATCATGATTCTAATGTTGATGTCCAATGCGTTGAATCTTCTAATATTAACATGAATTCCCATGATTTGTCACATAATCCCATCAGTGAACCTAGAACAAATGATTTCAATTCTATTCCCTCTTTTGTTCATGATGATGAGGTACATACTCAAGTTGATGCTAATGGTGTGTTTCAATATTCTTCATTATTTACTATGCCTTCTTGTGATGTGCTTTGTTCCCTTAATAATGAATCTTATATGCTTGATTGTGCCCCCACTCCCCAATGTGATGTATACGCTCATGATTTTCATGTTGATTCTTCCAATCTTTGTTGTACATCTTCTTCTTTTGTTGAACCTCAATTTTCTACACCTTTTGAATCTCTTGTTAATATATTTGAGTCTCAAATTAGGCACATTGAGCTTGATAATGATCTTGGGCCTAGTAAGGAGATGATTCTTACATCTATGAAAGGTCAATTAGAGATAATGAAAAAGAATGAGGAGCGTATTGAGGAGGAAAGAAGGAGAGGTGATGAGTTAGAAAGCCAATTGTTATCCTTGATGCTTGTATGCGAAAAACTCCAATCTAATGTGTGTGTTGAGGATGATGATGATGATTTTGAGCAACCAAGACAGTGTGACGATCCTATTAGTGAGAATTTGAGTGATGGTAAAGGTGTTGAGGGTGAAGATAGTGTTGATTTTGAAAACCCCAACCCTCCTTTCCATCTTGATGAGTCTCTTGTGCATGATTGTGATTCTTCTATCCATGAGTATTTGGATTCATTTGAGGTTATGACCAAAGAGTTCTTTGAGTGTCAAATGAATACTCATAGACTTTTGAGTGAGTTCATTAAGAATGCTTCATGGGAGAGAGATGAGTTTGAAATGAATGTGCATCCATTTATGCATGGTTTTGAGACTTTAGGCTTTGAGGATATTGAGGGAGTTGTTGTTCATAGTTGTGATGGAGGGGATTTTGTAGTTCCTCTTGGAAGTTGGATGTTTGAGGGAGATGGAGATCATGAGTGTTCTTCTTTTGAGGATTCTATGATTGATTTTCATGATTTTATTGGTGATTTGAGGCATGGTGATGAGAAAGAGTTCATTTGTAAGACCATTTCCCCTATTCCCTCTTCTCACATCCCTTTTTCAAGGAAATTTAACCATATCCCTTACACTTTTATATCCCTCCCTTCTTTTGTCAATAAGCCTATTGGGGACCCTCTTGTTTATGATGTTTTACATGTCCCTCAATCGTCCCCTATTGAGGAAAAGGGTGATTTTTCCACCCAAAAACATTTTGAGGAGAGTTTTCCTTCTTCTTCTTCTTCTTCTTCTTCTTCTTATTTTATCGAATTTGCTTTTGATTTTTCATCTTTTTCTTGGCATCTCTCTCCTCATGGGTGTGCACTAAGCTTGTTGCACATCCTCTTTCTGTCATTTGCCTACCTTCTATCTTATGAAATGTGTAGTAGTGCATTTGACAAGCTCTTGCGTACGTTGCAATATTATTTTCTAGAGCGGTCAAGCTTGGACCTTAAGCAAGCCTTTCCTAGGAAGTAACCCGTGTTTTATTGCTTTCATTTCCTTTTCTTTTTAGAATAGATTTTCTCTCATGGAAATGTTTGTGTGCCTTTTACTAGGTACACGACTTGATATAATTTGGTGCATTGGTTTGGATCAAGATTCAAGGAACTATGATTCAACGTTTGCTAGCATAAGGAAGACAAGATTCAATTAAAGAGAAAATCGGGTTTAAAAGGTTCAATTGGGTCATTTGCGGGTATTTACACCCACCTAACATCCGGTAATATCTTTCCTCGATATTTCTCTAATGGTTGATGCTTTGTTGGACATGTGTTGGATTGATCTCTTTGTTCTCCCCTCCTATGTTATCTATGATTTATTTTTTAGCATGTTGTCTCATTCAAGCTTCGGGGAGGGTATTCTATCATGTTTGGTGGGATTTTGATTCATATATGCCATGCACAATTGTATATGCATTTCCATGTTCTTTTATTCTGAAAAACTCCAAAAAGATTTTTGTTTCTATCAAGGAAAATTTGCAATGTGTCTTTGTTTTGTTCTTGCTTTGGACATAATACGTTTAGACTTGTATATTTGAATGCTTCTCTTCTTAAATGGTAACGGTGTGTACGGTTTGAGAGTATCTTTGGTTAATTCTAGAATAGAGTATGCTAAGGTAGTCGTTTAAAGAACTATTGGGACCTTGACGCCGGATTCTTTTGTTTTTGAAAACTCGCAATCGTTCCCCTTTGGTGAATTTGAAGCTTTTAGTGAGTTTTTGCCACATCCTTGTGAGGTTTCATTGTTTTTCAAGCCTTCTCCAATTTCTTGCATGAGCGGCATAGATCCTTGACTATTGCGGACCTAATCTCGAATCTTGACTCATAATTCTCCAACACGAGACCGAACCATCTAGGGAGGACAAAGGCATCTTTTCGGGGTGGTAATTTTTCTTTTCTAGGTTAATTTTCTTTATTTTTAGTTCTTGGGTTCACATTTGCCTACTTGCTAACCATTTGAGCCTTTTTTTCCCCCTTCTTTTCAAGCCACATCTTTAGAACTTTGGGCCTTTTGTTTCTTTTAGTTCCATTTTTGGTTTTTGTGAAGCAAATGCTCTTGTTCTTGGAGATTGTAATATATGAGTTTGGATATTGGTTCTTATTTGTAAGCAAGCTTGTGTTTTGTATATCTTGTGAATAATGGCACATGAATAAATGAAAGCAAAAGCCGTCCATAGTTAAAAGAGGCAAGGACATTAAATATGGTGAATAATAATATTTGAATCAATGAAAATAAGCAAAGCAAATTCAAAGAGCTTTGGCAAAATTTTTTTAAAAAAAAGAAGAAGTAAAAATGAAAAAGTTCAAAAACATTTTGATGTAAACGTTTCTCTCTATTTTAGGCATTGAGGACAATGTTTCGTTCAAGCTTGGGGGGAAGCGTCTTACGCTTTTTGTATATATGATTGTGGTTATAGCTTTGAATAAGCTTGGGGGTGTTAGTTTGTTTTTGTTTGGTGATCTCTTTGTTTTGGTGTTAAGATTTGGCCAATCTTTGCTTCACAACTTAGGTGTACCACCAAATTCTAAATTTTTAGCCTACCCTCACCCTTTTGCCCTTACATTACAACCGTTGGGAAAGACCTTTTGACCTAGTGGTTGAGTCATATACCGAGGGAGGGCATTATGAGTTAAAGCCTAAGGAGAGGGGATGCAAAGTCAAGATGTCGAGAAAACCTCAAATCTATTGTTTTTCCTCCATTTATAAAAAAAGTGCTAGATAGAGTGTAAGAAACATACGATACTAAGTTGAAAATTTACTCGACAATGATATCTAAGTGAGAACATTAGCTCCTCTAACGTCCTCACTTGGGGGGGATAGTTTTATGGGGAGATATCGATATATGGTACATTGCCGATATGTATTGGTTCACAGACTAGACGGGTGCAGATTTGTGATTATAAAACTCATACCGGTAACATCCCATAACGGCATGGATATCTCCCTCTTGAATTTTAGCACGTGACGTTGATTAATCAACACTTGGAAAAATTGGTTTGCAGGGCATGTAGCCATCTGGCAATTGAGGTCATTATAAATAGGTGAGTTTATCCTAATTAAAAGGTAGCATTTTGATGCGTGCCATTTTATGGCACTCTTAAGCTAGGTTTTCTTCTTATTTTTATACTCGTTTTTAGTCTTTTATGTCGTTTTTTTAGGGAATAATGCTTGATTTGTGTGTTTGTGTGTTAGTTTAGAGAAATGTGTGCTTTTAATGGTTTTCTTATTATTTTATTCATTTCTCGGCTATTTCTCTCGCTTCTCCGTTTCTTTGACTTGTTTTGTAGGTGTGCCGAGTTTCCTGGGATTTAATTATCGAGGAGGAGGCTCAAGCACATTCAAGGAAGTCAATGGAGCTATGTTTGAGAATCCAAGCATGCAACTCAAGCAAACCAAGCTAGCTCCGCAAGCACAAGCACCTTGGAAGCAATGTTTTAGTTCGGAGTGTGCAAGTGCTTGAAGAATAAAAGGTTGCCCTCCTCGCGAGCATCGCCTCTAGTGCACCAATGATAGGGATGCTCGGGAGCGTAGAGATTGATCGAGCAAGCGAAGGAAGCAAGGCCACGAGAACCAAGCAGGGGTGCGCGCGCGCGGATGGTTGTTCGCGCGCGCTGACCCAGCTATGCGCGCGCGCAGCATAGTGGTGTGTGCGCGCAGACCCTGTTTTGCGTGCATGCGGCCTGGGTGGTCTGAGCGCACAGATCTTCTATGGCTTGTTGTGCGTGCGCACGGTTTGCCCTGTTTCCCTTTGCTCGTTTTATTATAAATTAGCTTGTCATTTCTATTTGGGGGGACGATTTTTAGATTAGTTTTGTGACTTTATCTCTCATATCTTAGGTTAAGTTGAGAGCTTCTCTCTCTAGTGTTTAGGGATAGTTTAGGAGTAGTTCTAGAGAGAGAAAGTAAGGGATTTCAATGGTGGCTTAAGAGATTGAAGGTCCAATGGTGACAATTGTATTGAAGATCTTCTTAATCAATCAATGAGCATTTCTCACTCTATCTCATCCTTATTGCTTTGTTAAATTTCATGTTTGTTTGGTTTAATCTTGATGTTTGATTCTTGATTTCCTTAGTTGTTTGTTGATAGATAATGATTCTTGAGTAGTCGTTTGGCTAGGAATTGGGTGAAACTTGTATGATTTATTGATTGTGATTAATTTGGGGATTATGTTGATTGATTGTTGAGATTAAAGTGATTAATGAAGGTTTGCATGTGTGTAATTCGATTAGGCCTTAAGAATTATGCTAGATTGCATTGTAATTGCTAATGACACGACCAATTGATTTAGGAATTGCAATTATCGATTGGTTTGGATTGTGATTCTCTTAGTTTGTTGTTCATAGTAAACCCTTGCTTAACGATTAGGAGATAGCTCTTTGATTCCAATTGATAGCTCTTATCATTAGTCTTCACAACCTTTGATTGGCATGATCTTCCTAAGTTGTTGCAATTATCATGATTACTTGTTGACCCCCATTCCTAGTGTTTTATTTGTTTGATTTTTAGTTTGTTAGTTGTTACTATTCCTTCTTCACCTTCGACTTCGACCTAGCTTAGGCTCATAATTGAGTGTGCTTGAACATTACCGTTCCTTTGGGTTCGACCCTTGACTTGCCTCTATACTAGTATTTAGGTTTGTTAAGTGTTTATCAATTTGGTTTGAATTAGGGAGGATTAGATAACGACCTACTTTTCCCTACGTCACATTTATTACTCTCTCTCTTTCTCTCTCTTCATATCATCTCTTCTTTATCTTAAACACTTTTTGACTTTATCATTGGAGTGGTTATTTTCGGATTCACTTAGGGTTAGGTAATCCTCATTTCCTATGTAGGTGCTTAGTTGGATGATAGGGTCTTCATGGATCTCGGATACAGGTTGTCGGATCCCAACCGGAACATCAATTACTGTTTATAGTTTATTGTGAATTCCTTAATTTACTCATATAGGTTGATAGTAAAAGATATCCCTTATTCTTAGCTAATGTACAACCTAAACAAATACTCTAATGTATCTAGTCATAGTCGAATGCTTACTTATGTACTATAAATGCTTTGGTATACCCTTCAATATAATTAAAGCTTTCCAACATTTTCTTTCTTATAACTCTATTAATAATTCACCCTATCAAACAATATCATTGGATATTCATTAGTACTGTATTGAATACATTTTCAATTGTATTTAATACACAATTAGTAGTATTATATCTCAGTTTATTTTATATGCTTTTAGAAGGGAGTAAATAGATTTGGGAAATGGGTCATTCGGATCGGGTAAAGGTTGGGTCAATTTGGGTTGGGTCATTTTGGTCAGCTAACATTCGGGTTGAGCATGGGTCGAGTCGGGTCAATTCAGGTGTCGGGTATGATTCAGGTAAGATTCCGGGTTGGGTACAGGTCGAATCAAGTCATTTTGAGTGTCGGGTATGTTCGGGTCAAGTATGTTCGGGTCATATTCGGGTTGTTCCATTTGTAGAGCAAGCTCTAATAAATAATTTTATATTGGTATCAGACCGGTTTATGAGTTTATCTATGGTTGAAGATGAACAATTTGAATTATTTTTAGTACTATACATTTTTTGTTCAATTATAAAATAATTTTAGTTTAGCACATTTCCTATATCAGGTCCATTCAGGTCAATTTCGGGAATCGGGTTTGTTCGGGTCAAAAATTGTTGGGTTTCAGAAAGTCCGACTTTTCGTGGAAACAAAACTCGACCCCAAGACCCGATCACAATTAATATAACTAATAAGAAAAATTAACAAGACAAGGAGAAAGACAATATCACCCTTGACGCGTGCTTCGCTCCCTTTATGAGCTCTTACATGGAAAGCTACGAGTCCCGCAAGTGCGTAGACCTCCAACGCAAATCCACCCGCAACACGACCCGTCCGACCCTTACTCGAAGTTTAGCTGAGCTAGACCAAAAATAGACTACTCGAGTTTTTAAGAACTTAAAGGTTTTCTCTCTTTTAGAAATGCCATATTGAGTTCAACTCAAGTGAATAATCCCAACTCCTAAGGTTGGTATTTATAGGTAAAGGCTCCCAAAAATTCTATCATCTTTCCATGTGGGAGAAAATGATAGTGTGAGAAAATTAAGCAATTAATTTAATTCTAAATTAAATAAAATAGCTAGACAAATAATTAAACTACACTTGGCACACACATAGGAGTGGTTAAGTGAGGACCACATGGCCTCCTTGATCCCCAAACCACCAAACCCACTAATCATAAGAGGGCATGACCGATTAACCTCCTTGGTCACCAAGGAAAACTGGTCAAGGACCTCCTTGACTTGGTTGGGCCTTGCAACCACAAGAAAGCCACGCGAGCTGCTAATCCGCTGCTCGGCTTTGCATGCCAGCACGCACCGCAAAGCCCACAAGGCTTCTTTGTGTGCTACTGGGCCTTGGCCAGCCATCACGAACCGCAAGCCCATATGATTGTTGTGCGCTACTTGATTGCTGATGCGGGCTAGCCAACATGCCTTGCTAGCAGCCCCGCAACTTCCCTTACAATTACGCAAGCCCTTGCTAGCTGCTTGGTGCTTGCGACAGTGCGTGTTAGCCTAATATGTCGTTTCGTTTGATTATTTTACGTCTCGTCAATTGATTAATTCAGACTTGCGACGCTTTATCTTTACGCTCCTAGCTCGATATCCGACATCTATGTTCATAATACTCGAGAGACTCATTAATTCCTTTCGAATTAATTCCTCGTGACGGATCGTTAATTTCCTTGGGATTGACTCGAAGGGTTCAGAAAAGATTAAGCTGTAATATTAATTATACATTAATATTACTAATTAGAAGCGGCCTCCAACTAGGCATTCCGATCACTTGACCTCATTGAATAATTAGCTTTTTAATAATTCCTAACCCTCTATAGGAATAATACACTTGTTCGAAGGACACCATTCTTATTAATCTCCGACTTGTCCTTCCGGACAAGTGCGCTTTTAGTGTATAGCCTATTTTCTATGTCACTTAATGTCTCTTTGTGAACTATAAGGTAAGATTATTCGTCATCCTTATTACGTCCAGAAGTGTTTCTCGAAATCCGAGTTTGACTGTCAATAAGCAGATGATTTCTAAAAATCTATATGAGCACGGCCATGCATTTTCACATTCTCACTCTTCGAAAGGCCTTGTAAACAACAAAGACATGTTCCTTATTTAATAGGGGGACATTCCCAATCTTGTACTGTCAGCTTCTCTTACTAAGAGGACCTAGCCGCTTGAGTGTTGCCGTTATAATCCCCATGTACGACAGACGTTTGACGAACATCAAAACGGACTAGTACTCAAACAAGACAACTCACAATGCTCATGGTCAAGGAAATAAGTTCCGATAGCCATAATGAGAGGTGTACTTATGACGATTTTTAAATATATTAAAATATTCTCATAGGTCGACCGATATGGTTCTAAACCAATACCCGTGCAAATGATTCATGACAATCATGTCCTTGTAGCACAAGAAACGGTGCTATAAATCAAACTACACACTAATCTCAAGTGGTCATTAATCATCCATCATTTAAATGTCCTTGATTAGGGATAATTTTCGATTACAATATTCAATGTTCAATTAATAGGTGTTTCTTTATCCAAGACCGGTCTTGATACCCTATTTTGAATATTCGTTATGGACTCATAATTTAATTCTAAACCATAATTAAATAGTTTTATGGAATAATTAGTAAAAAAATTTATTCCACTATGAAACTATTCAACGTTTCATCTTATGATAAATGGTTTTCCCAAAAAATGTTTTAAAAGTAGTACTCTTCACAAAACATTAATAAAAATCATACTGTTCCAAGTGTGGATCCAAGGGTTTTGCTGGTACGAGCTGAGTCCTGTTGATGACCTGCGCAAGGCAACACACGTGAACTGCCCTCGAGGATGGCTTGAGGAACCCCCCTTTGATGCTTAAGTTAGAATGTGTTTAGAGAGAGAAAGTGTACTTAGAGAGATGTAGAGAGTGTGATAACTTATGTGTCTAACCTCTTTTCCGTTGTACTTTATCCCTTATTTATAGGTGTACCATCTCCTTTGTGGAGAGTCTTACCTGGTTAGCCTGTGGGCTGACTCTGTCGGGGTGGTGCGCCCTTTCGATTATTCTTGCAGCAGTGAGTGCGCACCCCGTGGGCTAGTTTGGGAGCCCAGTGATAGCTCAGCAAGAGCTATCCTATACAACTAGCCCCTCAAGAGGTGGTATGAGGTCACTCATGCCGACTCTTGTTTGCGCGGTGTAGCCTTTCTTAATGATTCCAGCTGGAAGAAATAGTTCAGTAGGAGCAATCCCCTACAACTAGCCCCTCAAGAGGTGTATGAGGTCACTCATGCCAGCTATTCTGAGCATATAGTTTTATCAGCAGTTGCTCAACAGGTTGTCTGGCTAAATTACCTCATGTACCTCTAGCCCCTCAAGTCTCTGGATTGACTACGTGATTCTAAGACTTGAGAGGTCATGCTGTAGGTTGGTGATGACGCTGACTAGGGAAAAGTAGGTCGTTTTCTTCCCTTTCCTAGAGCCAAACAAAATTTGTAAACACTCGACCAACCTAATACGAGTATATGGTAAGTCAAGGGTCGAACCCAAAGGAATGAGTAGGTGCAAGCTATAGCCTAGGTCAAGCTACTTCGAAGATTGTAGAAAGATAGGGTTGGTAACTAAGGTATCGAGAAAGCTAGATAAATCGAGAAATTCAATATACTGGACACTAGGGATATAGGTTCCACATGCAAGTTCAATGATTATGCTAATTGAAGGATCACTCAATCAATTCAAACATTACAAAGGACAAACAATAGTTGCAACCAATTGAATTCAAGAGCTATCTTCTATAAGCCAAGCTAGGGTTCACTATGAATGGCTAACTAGGAAAATCACAATCAAATTCAAACAATTAAAGCAATTCTCAAATCAAGGGTTCATGTCATTGAAATTTGAAATGCAATCTAGATTAATCTTATAGGTTGATCACTCCTAGTCTAATTAATCACATGCACAACTATGTTAACCAATTTAATTGCAACAATTCAATCAATCAAAGATCATCAACTAGCAAAATCAACAATCAAGCATTCTTCCCCTTCTCCCTAGCAACTAATCTACTCACTAATAATCATTGTGAAATTGAAAAACTAAACAAATTCAACATCAATCATATTCATTTCAAGTTTAATCAAGAAGGAATTCAATCACTCAACAAATTCTAAAGCAAAGAATGAAATTCAAATCAAACATTCAAGAATTAAAGGAAATTGCAATAAAAGTAAATTCAAAGGAAAGAAATCTCACAAACTTTCATTGATGAGAAGAAGAAATCCAAGATCAAGTTAAAATCAAAGATCAAATTCAAGTACAATTAAGTAATCTTAAGCTTCTCTCTCTTCTAAATCAAGAAAATAAGTGTCAAGTAAAAATTAATTCGTCCCCCTAAAAAGGAAAAGTCTAAGGGTATAAATAGAAGAATCGAGCGAAGCGGGTCGGGACAGGCAGTGTGTGCGCACCACCCAAGCCGCGCGCACGCACCCCCGTGCCGCGCGTACGCACCCCTGCTTGGTGCTCGTGGCGTTGCCTCCTTCGCTTGCTTGATCAATCTCCGCGCTCCCGAGCATCCATATCATTGGTGCACTCGAGGCAATGCTCATGAGAAGGGCAGCTCCTTTAGCGTCCAAGCACTTGAACGCCTCAAGACAAAGCATCGCTTCTAAGGCCCTCGAGCTTGCGGAGCTAGCTTAAATTGCATATTTGGAATCCTGAACTTAGCTCCATCAACTTTCTTGAATGTGCTCGAGCTTTCTCCTTGGTGATCAAACCTTGGGAAACTCAACACACCTACAAAACAAGTCAAGGAAACAAAGAAGCGAGAGAAATAGTCGAGAAATGAACAAAATGACAAGAAAACCATTAAAGGCATGCATTTCTCTAAACTTACTCACAAACACGCAAAGGAAGCATTATTATATAAAAACACGGCAAAAAGGACTAAAAATGAGAGTAAAACTATAAAGAAAACCTAACTTAAGAGTGCCATAAATGACACTCATCAAATTCCCCCAAGCTAAACCTTTGCTCGTTCTCGAGCAAAACAAAAATCAAACTTAAAGGAAAATGATGACATTATTTAGGTAAGCAAGAAACAAGAAAAACTAGAGAATAGAAGACTGTACACTAACTCACTTTCGTAGGAATCACGGTCAATTTTAGCAACTAAAGGCAAGCCATTTAAACCCCTAGATCGCCCTAGAGGACGAGTGATGCTCTCGTAAAGGTTTCCTCAGAGATTAACCCATAACTCTTTATTAAAAGGAGGCAAAGCATAAGAGGAGAAAAGAGAAAATTAAAACCTTGAAAAGAAAAGAGGTGCTTATACAATGGACTTTTGCACATGGTCAAAACACAAGAGGATACCAAACCTTCTAAAACAACAAAGGTAAGCACGTTCTAAGATATCGAGGGTTGATTGAAACATAGGACATGCTAAGTATAGAGAACTACCAAAACGCAATCCACCTTCATCTAAAAACAATTTTAGCATATTTTCCCAATTGGTTTCAAATCTTCTTTTAGCTAGCATCTCTATAGTTCCTCGAAGGAACCGGAAAAACAATAGATTTGAGGTTTTCTCGATATCTTGACTTTGCATCCCCTTTCCTTAGGCTTTAACTACTAGGTCAAAAGGGCTTTCCCAAAGGTTGTAATGTAATGGAAAAAGGTTGGGGGTAAGCTTAAAATTTAGAATTTGGTGGTACACCTAAATTGTGAAGCAAAGATTGGCCAAATCTCAACACCAAAACCAAGTAGTCACCAAACAAAAACAAACTAACACCCCCAAGCTTATTTAAAGCCATAACCACAATTATATACACAAAAAAAGCGTAAAACACTACCCCCCAAGCTTGAACAAAGCATTGTCCTCAATGCTTAAAATAGGGAGAAACATTTACATCAAAATGTTTTTGAACTTATTCATTTCTTACTTTTTTTTTTCAATTTTTGCCAAAGCTTTTTGAATTTGCTTTGCTTTTTCTCATTTTTTTTTTCAATTTTTCATTTTCCACTTTATTCATTGTCCTCACCTCTTTTAACTATGGACGGCTGTTTCATTTATTCACTTGCCATTATTCACAAGAAATACAAAACACAAGCTTGCTTACGAATAAGAACCAATATCTAAACTCATATACCACGATCTCCAAGAACATGATCATTTGCTTCACAAAAACAAAAAATGGAACAAAAAGAAATAAAAGGCTCAAAGTTCTAAAGATGTGGCTTAAAAAGAAGGGAAAAGGCTCAAATGGTTAGCAAGTTGGAAAATTGAAACCCAAGAACTAAAACTAAAGAAGATTAACCTAGAAAAGAAAAATTACCACCCCGAAAAGATGTCTTTGTCCTCCCTAGATGGTTCGGTCTCGTGTTTGAGAATTATGACTCGAGATTCAAGATTAGGTCTGCAATAGTCAAGGATCCATGCCGTTCATGCAAGTGATTGTAGAAGGCTTGAACACATTGAAACCTCACATGGTTGTAGCAAAAACTCACTAAAAGCTTCGAATTTACCAAAGGGGAACAATTGAGAGTTTTCAAAAACAAAAGAATCTGGCTCAAGGTTCCAATAGTTCTAAACGACTACCTTAGCATACTCTATCCTACAATCAACCAAAGATAATCTCAAACCGTGCAAACCATTGTTTTTAGGAAGAATGATAGCCAATGTGCAAGTCCAAGTGGTACTAAGTCCAAAGCAAAAGCAAAATCATTAAGAAAAAAAAACAATGCCTCAAAAGCATTTTATATTTATTTACAAAACCTGTTTTTTTTTTTTTTTTTTTTTATTTATTTATTTTTTATTTTTAAAGGTAAGATGTAAAATTAAAACATAAGAAAGCAAAATGCAAAAAGAAATGTAAGGGAAAAAAGATAAAGAAGCAGAAAGAAAAAGGAAAACAAAAAGGAAATATGTACAAGAAGAAGAAAAAGAAAATAAATAAAGAAGAAAGATTGAGAAGCAAAAGAGAAGTAGAAAGCATCAACGAAGTAAGCTAACACATATATCCCAATCAACAAACAAGTGAACATTCGGCTACAACGCCAATGTTCCTAAACACACTAAGGTGTTAGAAAGCAAACATCCTCAAACCGTTCAACTTCTCCTAATCTAAACCTAAACTAAGCAGCCAAGGAAAGAAAATAAAAAGAAGAAGATTAGAAGGATCTCACCAGGCGTCGAAGCTATGCTATATCAAACAAAGTGAAGGAGCACCTTAATGAAGCATCAATATCCAAAGCATAAGCGACGAAGCAAGGTGAGAAAGAAAATAGACTACATACAAAGAAAATTGTTAGTAACTTCAATACAAAAGAAAAGAAAAATATAAAAGGGAAACTGTTGCAAAGAATGAAAAAGCAATATATGATAGCATCAGGAATAGGGTCAAGTAACAGAATCATCAGATAGAAGCAGAGTCAGGAAACAAGATATCAAACAATCATCATCAGGAAGCGTAATCATAAAGAAGCGGAGATACACAACAGACAGCGATCAGCAAAACAAACAGCAATACCAAGAAATGGACAGAGAAATCAGCAGAAGTACATCATCATCATCACCAGAGAAGCAAGAGATACATAGAGATCAATACTAGTAGCAAAAGAGACCAGGGGTGAACTACAATAGCGAGGAGGGAAACAGTGAAGCATACAAACAACATAAATCACCCCCAAGCTCAGAATGAACTACCCCCAAACTCTAAACCTAATAACATATGGGCAAAAGAGAACTGCATATAAAGCACAAAAGAAAAGGGGGGTAGCCACAATAGTCTCACTCCACACTATGGTAAGGGTTAGAATGAGAACTTCCCTCACCGGTCTCTAAGACATGAACCGAGCTAGCCATCTCACTCACCTCTATAGGAGCTTTCCCCTTTAACCTCCCCTCCCTCCTAGCACGGTCTATCTCAAAGAAATGAGACCAATCATCTAAAACCGGCTCTCTCGATAATCCCTACCTACCAAAAGTCTCGGGGTTCAGGAAAGGCATAGGGTGCGCGGGATTATATGTATAATCGCATCCACCGGGCCACTTATAGTCGTAAGTGGCTGGGGTGGTGCCCATGATAGAACTAGGAGGGATATGAGGACCCTCCCAATAGGGGTAACAAGGTCTAGGACCCACGGTAGGGTCAAAGGGTTCTCATTGAGAGATAAGTCCTTGTTGGACCGAGAGGTATTGGTAGTTCAAGTAAGGTTCAATCTCCCCCCTCCTCACATGGTAGTCATATAATTGAGTAGCATGAAAATCATAGCCAAGAGAAGAATCATGCCCCAAAGGCATGGATAACAAGACATTAGTGATGGAATCTAACTTGGCATTAATAGTAGATAAATCAAATGTAAAAGAAGGAGGGATAGGAGTACCTCCCCGTTCAACCGGGGGTAAAGCTTGGAAGTCCGTCTTTGTCAAAGAATCCGTCTTTGTCTTACGGTTTGTAGCCTCCTTACTTGGAATCAAGAACCAATCCTTCACTCGGGACACCTTCCATTTGAAAATATTATGCTTCTTGGTACGATCAAGGAACTTTTGGTTTCAAAGGGCATAAACATTGAGGAAATGAGAAGGTGTCCTCTCCCGAGGGTCAACTATTGGAGGGAGCTCGCATAGCAAATCTTTATATGAGTCATTGAGGCAAAGTGCGAGGACAGAGATCATGCCTCCAATTTGGATGCTCCCCGAAAGCGAAACACCATCTCGGATGTCTTGAAATCGGTTGATCAAATGTTGAGTGAAATCTACAAGCTCGATCTCATGCGACTCTTGGTCAGCAATCCATATCCAACAAAGTTCCTCACGGGAAATAGCTCCCAAAGAATCTTTTGAGCATAGGGCATAGGTGAGAATACGATTAAAGTATCTCATACCCGGATGAACGATCGATGCGGACTTGGAAGTTTGAGGCTCATATTTCCTTTCATCGGAGATACATTGCCACCACTTGAGTTCATCATATCCATGATCGCTATTCATTTTACCATTGGTCGGATAGACAAGATGGTCTTCATTGACGGCCCAAGGAAACCGGAAGTAGGAACAAAGTCGTGACTCCGACAACAGATGATAATTGTTGAAAAGTTGAAAGGTCAAAGTTCCTGAAGAGTCACTGCTTGACTCTCGAAGCACTTCAAGGGATGATAGAAACTCATATGTCACCCTAGCATAGGTAGGGGCGCTCAAATCCAAGAACTCTAAGAGACCGAGGTTCTCGGCTAGGTAGCGAACGTCATCATCAATTCCAAGTAGCTTGGTTGTTGTTTGATCGTAGAATCTTGTTGACTTGAGCTTCTGCTTGGATAGTTTCTTGAACCGATCCCAATGCAATTCCTTAGAGAATTCAATGTCGTATGTTTCTACCACCTCGGGAGGAGGTGGAACAACGTGCCTAGCATTGCTTAAACTTGATCTAGTACGCTTCTTATGACGGATAGGGGCCATCTACAAGAAGCAAAGCAATTCATGAGCAATTCATTTACAATTATCATTGTTCAAGAATGTTCAAAAGAAATTGCTCTAAAGTCAAGCACAAACATTATTTATTCAAAAATGAAACAAGAAATGGTCACACATGAACTATGCTATGAATATTGAGACATAAGCTTGAAGCAACTAGTCATGAAGTAAAGGCAAAATTAGACACAAAAGACCAAATCCTGAATCATTATGAGCAAATTAATCCTAAAACATTGAATTATTAAAGAAATGAAACTATCATATAGAATACCCATGAGAGAGAAAATGACAAACAATGGTGAATCAAGGATTCAAGGAAGGTATAAAAATTCATCATGAAAAAGCTTCAATATAACATCCAATAAAATCATTCAACACAAATTACAAGCTAAAACAACCAACAATGGAGTTCTACCATGAAAGCAAAAACAAGGGTTTCAAGCTTCAAAAATGAGAAAGAAGATGACTAGAAAGTGAGAAATTATACCTCAATGAAGCTTTAAATCACTTGAAAATTGCACAATTGAAGAATATAGAACAATTAAAACACCCAAAGTCGAGTTTCAAGCACCAAAACAAAATCCCAAAATTCGAAATTTAGCCCAAATTTTTCGAAGTTTCAGATTTTTTTTTTCTTTTTTTAATTTGTGAAAGATTTGATTCAGGTTAATGTAATTTTGTGATGAATTGAAAATAACAGGATGAAATTGCTTGAATTTGCAAAGGAATTGAAAGGGTTTGATGAGAAATAAGAGAGTAGAGGAATGAAGGGGAAATCAGGGTGAGAGAAAGGAGTGAATAAGGGGGGTTGGGGAATAAAATGAGCACGAAAAGGGTGGGGATAGCTGCTACGGCTGGTGCGTGCGCACAGCTAGGTTGGTGTGTGCGCACCAGCTATGGCAGGGGCTAGGCTTGCTTGCTCGGAATTACGCAACAAAGGCCACAAACGCTGACCTACCTGGTGCGTGCGCACCAGGTAGCGTCTGGGGGGGCTGAGTTTGCTTGAGACGCACCAAAACGAAGCCAAAAATTTTGACCCTCTTGGTGGATGCGCACAGGGAGGGTGGTGCGTGCACACCAGGGAGGTATGGGGGGGTTCAAAATCCGTCAAATTTCATCAAAATGAGCTTAAATTTCTGACCCCTTTGGTGCGCACGCGCAACCTGTGATGCGTGCGCCAAACAAAAAAAATTCCCCGCATGAACATACTCTCGTGCTTGCGCTCTCATCGGCGCTAACAAGCGCCATGATCAAGTGCTTCAAAATCACACACAAAAAATGGTTCGAAAATCTCTCGATCATAAATAAAAAGTCATGAAAACTAAAACACGAGAGCATGTAACCTTATGAACTCCTTCACCTAAGCTTATCCAAACCTCTTGAAACCTTGAATTAACACCGTAATAGTTAGAAATTTTCATCAATCAAATCTCATGGTACCTAAAATAATGAAAACAAAGAAGAATAAGAAAAGTTTTCAAAAATAAAAGAAATATAGAGAATTGAAAAATCAAAAGAAAAGGGTTAGAAAATCGAGTTGCCTCCCGGGATGCGCTTTTTTAACGTCATAGCTTGACATTCTCCACCTATTAAGGTGGTTGTCAGAGAAGCAATATGTGAATAAGGCCAACAAAAGCACCATCGAAATACTTCTTGAGCCGATGGCCATTGACCTTAAATGGAGACGAAGAATCCGTCATTGAAACCTCTACAACACCACTAGGAAAGACATTCTTAACCAAGTAAGGATCGCTCCATCTTGACATGAGCTTTCCGGGAAACAACTTCATTTTTGAATTGTAGAGAAGAACTTTATCACCAACACAAAACTCTTTCTTCTCGATAAGCTTATCATTAGTTTCCTTGGAACGAGCTTTGTAAATACTAGCACAATCATAAGCATCAAATCGAAGATCCTCTAGTTCATGAAGATCTAACCACCTTTTCTCCCCCGCACTTGCCAAATTAAATTTTATCTTCTTAATTGCCCACAAAGCACAGTGTTCGAGTTCTATCGGGAGATAGCATGATTTGCCATATACTAGGCGGTATGGAGTGGTACCTATAGGTGTCTTAAAAGTCGTTCTATAAACCCAAAGAGCATCATCCAACTTGTCCGAACAATTCTTCCTATTTCTTGCAACCGTCTTTTCAAGGATTAACTTGATTTGACGATTGGAAACATCAACTTGGCCGCTTGTTTGAGGATGATATGGAAGGCCAAATCGTTGATGAACTCCATGCTTTCGCAACATCTTTTGAAAGGCATTGTGAATAAAATGAGAACCATTATTGCTTATCACCGCCTTTAATACACCAAACCTTGGAAAAATGACATTCTTGAACAACTTCATTACCACCTTGTGGTTATTAGTTAGGGAAGCAATGGCCTCAACCCATTTAGACACGTAATCCACCGCCACAAGAATATATTGATTTCCAAAAGATGAGGGAAATGGTTCCATAAAATCAATTCCCCAAACATCAAATACCTCCAATTCATGAATAGGTTGTTGAGTCATCTCATTTCGCTTAGAGATATTCCCAAATCGTTAACAATGGTCGCATGTCTTAACAAAACCCCATGAATCCTTGAAGAGATGTGGCCACCATAAACCGCTTTGAAGAATCTTGGTGGCGGTTTTAGAAGCACCCATATGGCCACCACTCGGATCCGAGTGGCACATCTTCAAAACACTAGGCACCTCTTCATTTGGAAGACAACGCCTAAGTAAACCATCGACTCCTTGCTTGTACAAGATGGGATCATCCCACACATAGTGTCTTGCCTCTCTCTTGAGCTTCTTTCGTTGATTCTTAGGAAAGGAAGATGGAAACTCCCCACATGCAAGAAAGTTCACTAAGTCGGCGAACCATGGGAGCTCCTTTGCCTCAATAGCATATAAGAAGTCATCAAGCATCCTATCCTCAATTGGAGAACCATCATCATGAATTTGAGAATCCTCTAGGCGAGAGAGATGGTCCGCCATAACATTTTCCACTCCCCTCTTATCCCTAATCACAATATCAAAAGTTTGAAGTTCGAGCACCCATCGGATCAACCTAGGCTTGGATTCTTTCTTGGCAAAAAGGTACTTGAGAGCCGCATGATCCGTGAAGACAATGGTCCTAGACCCCAACAAATAACAACGGAACTTTTCAAAAGCATGAATAATAGCCAAAAACTCCTTTTCCGTTGTGGTGTAGTTTCTTTGAGCACCATTTAGAGTCTTGGACATATAATATATCACATGTAGCCTCTTTTCCACTCTTTGACCCAAGACACCTCCAATTGTTGAATCACTCGCATCACACATCAACTCAAAAGGTAAATCCCATCTTGGGGATTGAACAATAGGAGTAGAGATTAGAGCCTTCTTCAATTTATTGAATGCCTCCTAACACTTATCGTCAAATACAAACTCGGCATCCTTTTGAAGAAGATCATTGAGGGGCTTTGTAATTAGCGAGAAATCCTTGATGAATCTTCTATAAAACCCGGCATGTCCTAAGAAAGATCTCACTCCTTTCACATTGACTATAGGTGGAAGCTTCTCAATAACCTCAATTTTTGCTTTTTCCACCTCTATCCTCTTGTGAGAAATCTTATGGCCAAGGACTATGCCTTCCTCCACCATGAAGTGACACTTCTCCCAATTCAAAACAAAGTTCACCTTCTCACACCTTGCCAAACATTTCTCAAGGTTTTCAAGACATGCCTCAAATGAAACGCCACCTACGAAGAAGTCATCCATAAACATTTCCATTTCCTCCTCCAACATATCTCCAAATATACTCATCATGCACCTTTGAAATGTTGCGGGAGCATTGCAAAGGCCAAACAGCATTCTCCTATAGGCAAACGTACCATATGGACAAGTGAAGGTTCTTTTCTCTTGGTCATCCGGGTGGATAGGGATTTGGAAAAATCCCGAATAACCATCAAGAAAACAATAGAACTTGTGCCTCATTAGTCTCTCAAGCATTTGATCAATGAAAGAAAGGGGGAAGTGATCTTTCTTGGTGGATGTGTTTAGATGTCTATAGTCTATACACATCCTCCATCCCGTGACCGTCCTCGTCGGAATGAGCTCACCTTTCTCATTCTCGACGACGGTCATGCCTCCCTTCTTTGGGACAACATGAATGGGGGAGACCCACCTAGAACTCGAGATGTGGAATATAATTCCCGCATCCAAAAGTTTGGTGATCTCCTTCTTCACTACCTCTCCCATTTGAGGATGTAGCTTTCGTTGTCTCTCAATAGAAGGTAGAGCACCCTCCTCAAGGGTTATGTGATGTGTACATAAAGCGGGGCTTATACCTTTGAGGTCATCAATGGTATAACCCAAAGCACCTTGGTGCTTTCTCAAAACATCACACAACTCTTGAGCTTGGCGCTCACTTAAAGAAGAGCTAACAATCACCGGATAGGTGGATTTGGGTCCCAAGAATTCATACCTAAGGTGTGATGGAAGAGGTTTGAGCTCAACCATTAGCACACCTTTACCTTCCTTTGATGTAGCCACTTGCAACGCTTCTTGGCTAGAAATGCTCATACACATTTGCTCTTCAACATCCTCAAGGCTTCCATTAAGCACATCTTCATACAAAGCCATCTCCTTTCTAGGAGCACCTATCTTTTCCTTATTCAACAAAACATTCTCAAGAGCATCATTAGAAGTGAGCAATTTCTCATACACAAAAGACACAACATGATCAAGAGAATCAATCAACATGCAATTTTCTAAAGAAGAACTTGGATACTTCATACTATCATTCAAGTCAAATTCTATTACTTCATCCCCTACTTTGAGTGAAATTTTAGCACTTTTCACATCTATCAAAGCACCTGAAGTAGCAAGGAATGGTCTCCCTAGAATGATAGGAATGTTAGAATCTTCGTCCATCTCAAGCACCACAAAAAACACCAGAATAACAAATTTCCCAATCCTCAAAGGGACATCCTCTACCTTACCCTTAGGAAACTTAATTGACCTATCGGTCAATTGCAAAGTGATGTTAATAGGTAAAAGTTCCCCTAGCTCAAGTCTTTGGTACACCGAATATGGCATAAGGCTTACACTAGCTCCTAGGTCACACAAGGCATTCTCGATTTGCATTTTGTAAATGGCATAAGGGATGAAAAATTTTCCGGGATCTTTTAGCTTAGGTGGCATCTTGTTCATTATGATTACACTACAATTCTCGGTCAAGTTCACCGTCTCTACACCATCACAAGTCCTCCTACCACTCAAAATGTCTTTAAGGAATTTTGCATAGTTGGGCATTTGGGTGAAAACTTCGGTAAATGGTAGAGAAAGGTGAAGTTGCTTGAGCATGTCAATAAATCTTCCAAATTGTTCATCTAACTTGTTCCTCATGAATTTTTGTGGATAAGAAAGCTTGGGTTTCACAATTTCTTTCTCCACTCTCACCTCATTAGGTTTCTCAATCTCAACCTCACTCAAAGATTCACCATCTCTCTCATCTTCTACCAAAACCTCTTTTGTGGCCTCCTTGGTCTCACTCTTCCTAGGCAAACTCTCCTCAAGAACCTTACCACTCCTTGTGACAATAGCATTGACCGGTCTCTTGGGATCCAAGCCTTGGGAAGGTAAAGAAGAAGGGCTAGCATGGTCTTTCAAAGCATTAGCAAGTTGAGAAATTTTGTTTTCAAGCATCGTATTATGAGTCATCATTTCATTAAATTTCTTGTCACTTATGGTCATATAAGTGTTCAACAACTTTGTTTGGTTTTCAATGATTTCTTCCAAATTGGTTCTATGAGAAGAAGAAGAGGGTTGAACATAGGAATTATCATTTTGGGTCTTTGGAGCAAAACCGGGTGGGGGACCCCTTTGAGAGTTATTTTAAAAATTTTCCCTATTTTGATTGTTCCAATTACCTCTACCTTGATTATGGTTACCATAACCTTGGTTATGATTACAATAATTTTGGTTATGATTTTGGCTACTATAACCTTGGTTGTTATAGTTACCTCGGGAATTTTGGTTCCCATGGTTCCTATTACCACCACCTTGGTTGTAGTTGTCAAAATTGCCATGGTTATTGTAATTCCTATTCCATTGACCTCTTTGATTCTTAAACCTAGAATCATTATTGTTTGACACATAGTTCACATTCTCATTCACATTTCCATCTTGATCATCACAAACATCCATACACGCATGAGGGCAATTAGAAACATCATGATCATACAATCCACAATCATCACAAAACAAGCATCCACTAGGCATTTTACTAGAAGAGGGAGGGGGTTGAGAATTAGAAGACATACCTTTCCCCTTAGATTGGGAGGGAAGACATGAAACTTAATAGGTAGCACTTTCCAACTTCGCCTTGATAACGGACACCTCCTTCCCAAAGTTTGTCATTTGTGAGGATAGATTGTTGACTGCATTTAGATGATCAACCGAGTACACCAAAGAGCTACTCTTGCTAGTTGACTCTCTTTCTCCATCTTGCCAATCCCTATAATACCTCACTACGTCTTCAATTATGTCTACCACTTCCTCTTCCGTTTTATTCATGATAGGACCTCCGGCTCCTCCATCTAAACATGATTTTCCTTGAGGACTAAGGCCTCCATAGAAAATTTGAATAATTTGGTAAGTAGGAATTCGGTGGTGAGGAAATTCTCTTTGATACTCTTTGTATCTCTCTCATGCTTCATAGAGACTCGCACTAGGCTTTTGCTTGAAACCTTGAATCAAAGCTCTAGCCTCCGCCGTTTTCTTTTGTGGATAGAAATGGGATAAAAACTCATTGGTCACTTTATCCCATGTCCTTAGAGAATTTGGCTTGACCTCCTTGTCTAGCCATTCCAAGGCACGCCCTATGAGGGAAAAGGGAAAAAGCTTAAGGCGGATGAATTCTTGGGAAATTCCATTCACCTTGATACTATTGCAATATTTTTCAAACTCCTTGAGATGATTTAGTGAGCTTTCATGCTTGGCCCCGCTAAATTGTCGCCTCTCTATCAAAGTGATCATTGTCGGTCTTATTTCAAAGTCATTTGTCAATGTTGTAGGTGGAGCAATCCCACTCTCAAATCTATATGCACCAGGAATCCCCAATTATTTCAACGCCACCCTTGGATTTTCTCCCATTCTTGCTTGTTCCTCTTGTTGTGGTTCTTCTTCACTTGAAATGCTAGGGCTCGAAGATCGTCTAGCACCCCTTAACCTTATAATAGTTCTCTCAATTTCCGGATCAAATAGCACTAGTGAACGACCACTTGTCTATGCATAAAATCTCAAAGGAAATGGTTAGTAGCACGGCTACAAATGTAGCCTAAAAGAAAATCTTTTTGTATTTTCAATTAAAGATGAAATAGACTCAACAACTATCACAAAGCACCAATATCACTCCCCGGCAACGCACCATTTTTTACGTAGGGAAAAGTAGGTCATTTTCTACCCTTTCCTAGAGCCAAACAAAATTTGTAAACACTCGAACAAACTAATATGAGTATATGGTAAGTCAAGGGTCGAACCCAAAGAAATGAGTAGGTGCAAGCTATAGCCTAGGCCAAGCTACTTCGAAGATTGTAGAATGATAGGGTTGGTAACTAAGGTATCGAGAAAGCTAGATAAATTGAGAAATTCAATATACTGGACACTAGGGGTATAGGTTCCACATGCAAGTTCAATGATTATGCTAATTGAAGAATCACTCAACCAATTCAAACATTACAAAGGACAAACAATAGTTGCAACCAAAGGAATTCAAGAGCTATCTCCTATAAGTCAAGCTAGGGTTCACTATGAATGGCTAACTAGGAAAATCACAATCAAATAAATTAAAGCAATTCTCAAATCAAGGGTTCATGTCATTGAAATATGCAATGCAATCTAGATTAATCTTATAGGTTGATCACTCCTAGTCTAATTAATCACATGCACAACTATGTCAACCAATTTAATTAAAACAATTCAATCAATCAAAGATCATCAACTAGCAAAATCATCAATCAAGCATGCTTCCTCTTCTCCCTAGCAACTAATCTACTCAATAATCATGGTAAAATTGAAAAACAGAACAAATTCAATCACAATCACATTCATTTCAATTTTAATCAAGAAGGAATTCAATCACTCAACAAATTCTAAAGCAAAGAATGAAATTCAAATCAAACATTCAACAATTAAAGGTAATTGTAATAAAAGTAAATTCAAAGGAAAGAAATCTCAAAAACTTTCATTGATGAGAAGAAGAAAACCAAGATCAAGTTAAAATCAAAGATCAAATTCAAGTACAATCAAGTAATCTTAAGCTTCTCTCTCTACTTTCTCTCTCTTCTAAATCTGGAAAATAAGTGTCAAGTAAAAAATAAGTCGCCCCCCTAAAAAGGAAAAGTCTAAGGGTATAAATAGAAGAATCGAGCGAAGGGGGTCGGGACAGGCAGTGTGTACGCACAACCCAAGCCGCGCGCGCACAGTTGGGTCTGTGTGCACGCACTCCCAATGCCGCGCGCGAGCACCCCTGCTTGGTGCTCGTGGCCTTGCCTCATTCGCTTGCTCGATCAATCTCCGCGCTCCCAAGCATCCATATCATTGGTGCACTCGAGGCGATGCTCGTGAGAAGGGCAGCTCCTTTAGCTTCCAAGCACTTGAACGCCTCAAGCCAAAGCATCGCTTCTAAGGCCCTCGAGCTTACGGAGCTAGCTTGAATTGCATATTTGGAATCCCGAACTTAGCTCCATCAACTTTCTTGAATGCGCTCGAGCTTTCTCCTTGGTGATTAAACCTCGGGAAACTCAACACACCCACAAAACAAGTCAAGGAAACAAAGAAGCGAGAGAAATAGTCGAGAAATGAACAAAATGACAAGAAAACCATTAAAAGCATGCATTTCTCTAAACTTACACACAAACACGCAAAGCAAGCATTATTATATAAAAACACGGCAGAAAGGACTAAAAATGAGAGTAAAACTATAAAGAAAACCTAACTTAAGAGTGCCATAAATGACACTCATTTTAGACATGTTGTGCTTTTGCTTGTTAATAGTGGCTTTCTTCTGCCTGCGACGCGTATGTCTTTCTGTATCTAAGGATGTTTCATTTATTCTTGCTGATGCTAGAGGAACAATTTTTCTCCTAGAAGGGACTATAATTGTTCCATCTGGAATTTGAGACATGACGAGCCTGCGAGGAGGAATTTAGATTACTCCCGCTGAAATCTGAGAAATGACAAACTTGCCTGGAGGAATTTCGATTACACCCGCTGAAATAAGAGAAATGACGAGCTTGCAGGGAGGAATTTCGATTACTCCTGCTGAAGTCTGAGAAATGACGAGCTTGCAGGGAGGAATTTCTATTACTTCCGCTGAAGTCTGTGAAATGACGAGCTTGCAGGGAGGAATTTCGATTACTCCCGCTGAACTTTTTATTTTTATATATTATTAATTATTTATATATACATATATATATATATACATATGTATATACATATGTATATATATATATATATGTATATATGTATATATATGTATATATATACATATATACATATATATATATACATATGTATATACATATGTATATATATACATATGTATATACATATGTATATACATATGTATATACATATATATATATGTATATACATATGTATATATATATATATATATATATATATATATATATATATATATATATATATATATATTTGAGCGGGAATAGTGTTTTGCATGAGTGGGACACGTGTCAGCAATATGAGTGGTCAGTTTATTTTTACTGAAGTGACATGGCGGTTTGGCTTTATTGCTTGACTCAATCACCTATTTGTTTCCCATTAAATTAACTGCCCCTCTTTCTTTCTTTCTTTTTACCTTCTTCGTTTTTTCATTTTCCTCTTTCTTTTTTCGACCCCTTTATCTTCTTCACAGACAGGCGTTGCTCCTCCACTGTTGCTTTAAGTTCTCGTCTTTCTCATTTTCTCTCGTCCTTGATTTTGTTCCACTTTTTTTTGTTTGTTTATTTTCTCTTATTTCTTCATTTTCATTGAGGTTTCTTGTTTTTTTGGTTGCAGTTTGATACCTTTCTCTTCACTTGACTCTTTGGTGTCGCCATTGTTTTTGTGCTTCGTTGCTTCTGTAACTTTTTGTCATAAAGGTATTTTCTTTGTGCCTTTTCTTGTATGTATGTACCCAATTCATTTCTCTTTGCGTTTTTTCCTCACAAAATTGCATCTTTTTGATCAACTATGACTGTCTTTATCCAATAATTCTTCCCCTTCTGTTGTTGTACTTGTACTCACAATTCCTTTCCCCCAATTCCTGCGTTGCCTTTTCTGCGCTTGCTCTCTTTTAGGATTTGACTGATCCTTGATTTTTGGCACCCCATTTTCTTCGTCTTCTTGGGGATCTTTTTTGTCTTTGTAGATTTTAGAATGTCCGACGCTACTGACAGTCAAAATATGAGTGAGCCTGACAGGGGAAAACTAGGTCGTTGACTAATCCTCCCTAAGTCAAACTAAATTTATAAACACTTAACAAACCTAAATACAAGTATAGAGGTAAGTCAGTTCGAACCCAAAGGAACGGTTATGTTCAAGTGCTTTCAATGTGCGCCTAAGCTAGGTCGAAGTTGAAAGTGAAGAGGTAACGCTACCAACTAACAAAAAAAACAACGAAACAAATAAAACAATAGGGAATGGGAATCAACACGTAATCATGACAATTGCAACAACTTGGAAACAACATGCCAATCAAAGGTTGTGAAGACTAATGATAAGAACTATCAATTGGAATCAAAGAGCTATCTCATAATTGTTAAGCTAGATGTCTCTAAGAATAACAATCCAAACCAATCGATAATTGTAATTCCTAAATCATATGGTCGTGTCATTAGCAATTATAATGCAATCTAGCATAATTCTCAAGGCCTAATCGAATGACACACATGAAAACTTACATTAATCACTTTAATCTCAACAATCAATCAACACAATTCCTAAATTAATCACAATCAATCAATTATACAAGTTTCACCCAATCCCTAGCCAAACAACTACTCAAGAATCATCATCTAATAAAAACAACTAAGAAATCAAGAATCAACAAAAAAATCAAGAACAACTACACTTATCAAGAATCAAACATCAAAATCAAATCAAAGAAACATGAATCTAAACAAAACAATAAGATAAGATAGAGTTAGAAATGCTCATTGATAACAGACAAGATCTTCAACACAATTGTCACCCTTGTATCATCAATCTCTCAAATCACCATTGAAATCTCTCACTTTCTCTTTCTAAATCTACTCTTAAACTAACCCTAAAACTAGAGAGAGGAAATCTCAACTAAGCTAAAATTATGATCAAAATTCTATCTAAAGCCTCTTTCCAAAACTCGGGTTAAATAGGTATTTATAAGAGGCGCGGAAAACGAAATCTAGCGAAGCCGGATAAAGGGAGGAGCGCCTGCGCAGGAAAGGGTGTGCGCTTGCGCAGGAAAGGGTGTGCGCCTGCGCACGCACCATGCGCGCTTCCTCGGCTGGGCAGCGCGCCCGCGCTCTTCAAGGTTTCTTCGACTTCTTCGCCGCTTCATGCGTTCGCAATTGGGTCTTTCGAGTATGATGATGATAGACACTAAGCATGGAAGTTTCTAAGGGCCTCCACGGTGGGTTCAACACCTATTTTAATTAGAGCTCGACTTGAGAGCGCAAGAGCTAGAACTTGGAGCATCAACTTCCTTGCATCTTGAGCTTTCCCAATGCTATGAGCTTACTCCAAAAGCATCTTCCAACTTAGAAAACCACCAATACCGAGACCCGAACCTCGTACAATACTACAACCACAAAAGAGGAGAAATAAAGGAGAAAACACAAGAAAAATGATAAAAACACAAAACAAAAGAGAAAAGAAAAATAAAGAGAAAATGCATAAAACTAAGAATTTATTAAGAAAGAAAGCTACGAAAATAAGGTAAAAACAACCTAAATACTCATTAATGCCCCTATGTTTATCTTTTGCTCGTTCTCGAGCAAAACCAAAACAAGTAAGGGAAAAATGATGATCTTATTCAAAAAAAAAAAGAGAAGAGACAAGAATATACACTAACTCACTTTCGTAGGAATAACGGTCAATTTTAGCAACTAAAGACAAGCCATTTAAACCCCTAGATCGCCCTAGAGGACGAGTGATGCTCTCGTACGGGTTTCCTAAGAGATTAACCCATAACTCTCATAAACCAAACAAACAAGGCAAAGCATGAAAAATAAGCAAAAAGAAAAGAAAAGAAAACAAATGTTCATGAGTGGACTTTTGCAAATAAACAATCACAAATGGATGCAATTCATTCTAAACAAGTTAGGGAGTGCACGTTTCAAGTTATCCAAGGTTGATTGAAACATGAAATATGCTAACATAGAGAACTAATGAAACACAATTCACCTTCATCTCAAAACATTTTACCATAATCTCCCAATTGGCTTCGAATCCACCTGTAACAAGCATCTCAATGATTCCTCGAATGAACCGGAAAAAGAAAGAGATTTAAGGCTACTCGACATCTCGACTATTGCACACCGCTCTAAAGGCTTGACTCACATTATCTCCCTCCACCGACTTGTGACTCAACCACAAAGGTCAAAAGGTCTTGAGATTTTTTTTAATGTAAGGGCGAAAAGGGTGAAGGTAGGCTAAAATTTACAATTTGGTGGTATACCTAAATTGTGAAGCAAAGATTGTCCAAATCTCAATACCAAAACCGAGTACTCACCAAACAGAAACACCAACACCCTTAAGCTTATTTAAAGCCATAATCACAAACATATATACGAAAACCGTAATAACGCTTCCCCCCAAGCTTGAACAAAGCATTGTCCTCAATGCATAAAATAGGGAGAAAGACACTTACATCAAAATATTTTTGAAATTTTCATTTTTCTCAATTTTTTTTACTTGCCAAAGCATTTGAAATTGCTTCGCCTTTTCTCACTTTTTCACTTTATTGATTGTCCTCGCCTCTTTTAACTATGAACAGTTGTTTTAACTTGGCATTAGCCTTTTATTCACAAGATATTTACAACACAAACTTGCTTACATTAAAAGAACCAAACAAACAATCTCATCCACCAAATACTCCAACAATAATGATCAATTGCTTCACAAAAACAAAGAATGGAAACTAGAATGAAACAAAAGGCTCAAAATCTAAAGATATTGCTTGAAAAGAAGGTTATATGGCTCAAATGGTTAGCAAGAAGGCAAATGAAAACCAAAAAAAAAAGAAAAGAAAACTATCCTAGAAAAGTAAAAATTACCACCCCGAAAAGATGCCTTTGTCCTTCCCAAATGGTTCGGTCGCAATCTCGGGAGATAGGAGTTAAGTTCTAGGTAAAGCATGCAATAGTCAAGGATCCATGTGTCATTCATGCAAAATATGTAGAAGGCTAAAAGAATGAAACCTCACATGGTTGTAACAATAACTCATTATTAGTTTCAAATTCACCAAAAGGGAGCAGTTCCAGCTTTTCAAAAACTATTAGAATCTGGCTTCAAGGTCCCAAAAGTTCTAAAGACACTACCTTAGCATACTCTATCCTAAAATCAACCAAAGATACTCTCAAACCGTGCATACCGTTACCATTTAAGAAGAAAAGCATACAACTATACAAGTCCAAAAGTATTATGTCCAAAGCAAAAACAAAACAAAACACAATGCAAATTTGCCTTGAAAGAAACAAAAATATTTTTGTATTTTTCAATATAAAAGACCATGGAAGTGCATATACAAATGTGCATGGCATATATGAATCAACATCCCACCAATCATGATAGAATACCCTCCCCCAATCTTGAATGAGACAACATGCTCAAACATAAATCAAAGAATCCATGGGAGGGGAAAAAGAATGAAATCAAACCAACAATACCAACATATGTCTAACAAGTCACCAACCATTAGAGAAACAACAAGGAAAGATATTACCGAATATTAGGTGGGTGTAAATACCCGCAAATGACCCAATTCAACCTTTCAAAGCCAATTTCCTTTAGAATTGAATTTTGCTTTCCTTACGCTAGCAAATGTGGAGTCATACTTTTTTGAATCTCGATTCAAACCAATGCACCAAAGTATATCAAGTCATGTTCCTAGTAAAAGGCACACAAAAATTTCCATGAGAGAAAATCTATTCTAAAAGGAAAAGAAAATGAAAGCAATAAAACACGGGTTACTTCCCGAGAAAGGCTTGCTTAAGGTCCAAGCTTGATCTCTCTAGAAAATAATATGCAATGAACGCAAGAGCTTGTCAAATGCACTACTACACATTTCATAAGCTAGAAGGTAGGCAAACTCTCCTCAAAATGTTTTTGAGTGGCAAAATCACCCTTTTTTCCTCAATGATAGACGAATGAGGGACATGTAAATCATCATAGACAAGGGGGTCCCCAATAGGCTTTTTGACAAAAGAAGGGAGGGATATAAGAGTGTAAGGGATATGGTTAAATTTCCTTGAAAAAGGGATATGAGAAGAGGGAATAGGGGCAATGGTCTCACAAATGAACTCTTCCTCACCACCATGTCTCACATCACCAATAAGAGCATGAAAATCAATCAAAGAATCCTTAAAAGAAGAACACTCGTGATCTCCATCTCCCTTAAACATTCAACTTCCAAGAGGAACTACGTAATCCCCTCCATCACAATAATGAATAATAACTCCCTCAACATCCTTAAAGCCCAAAGTCTCAAAACCATGCATGAATGGATGCAGATTCATTTCAAACTCATCTTTCTCCCATAAAGCTTCCTTGATGGACTCATTCAAAAGGTTATGGGTTTTCATTTGACTCTCAAAGAACTTATTGGACATAACCTCAAATGAGTCCAAATACTCATGGATAGAAGAATCATAATCATGCACAAGAGACTCATTAAGATAGGAAGGAGGGTTGGGGTTTTCAAATTCAACACTCTTTTCATTCTCAACTCCTTCACCATCACTAAAATGCTCTATAATGGGATCCTCACACTCTCTTGGTTGCTCAAAATCATCATCATCATCCTCAACACACACATTGGATTTAGAATTTTCACAAACTAGCATCAAAGATGACAATTGGCTTTCTAGCTTTCCACATCTCCTTGTTTCCTCCCAAAACGCTTCTCACTCTTTTTCATCATCTCCAATTGACTTCTCATAAAATTAAGAATTGACTCCTTACTAGGCCCAAGCTCATTACTAAGATCAATATGCCTAATTTGAGATTCAAAAATATCAATAAGAGATTCAAAAGGTGTAGAAGGTTGAGGCTCTATAAGAGAAGAAGATGTACAACCAATATTTGAAGAATCGACATTAAAATCATGAGCATATACATCACATTGGGGAGTGGGGGCACAATCAAACACACAAGATTCGTTATAAAGGGAACAAAGCACATCACAAGAAGGCATGGTAAATAATGAAGAAAATTAAAACACACCATTAGCATCAACTTGAGCATGTACTTCATCATCATGAACAAAAGAGGAAGCAAAGTTGAAATCATTTGTTCTAGGTCCTAACATTAGAAGCATGAACACATTGCAAATATAAATTAAAAACATGATTACCCCTATCATAAACATCCCAAGAAAACCAAACATAAAAATCACAAGCATCATTAATTGACAATGCTCTAAATTCACTATTATGCATGCATTCAACTTCATCCCTAGTTTGCTCATTTAAACAAAAATAACAAACCTCACAAGCCTCCCAAAGATTACAACAATTATAGTCCAAAAATCCCTCAAGTCTATTGAAATATTCACAAAAATGCTCATTGTCATATTGAGGAAATAAGAGATATGCCATTTTTTTTTCTTCAAAACAAGCAAAAATAAAATAAAGAAGAGTATATACAAAGACCTAGACTCAAGCAATAAAAAACACTCACACATAGGCGCCGTTCCCCTGCAACGGCGCCATTTTGACGAGGGGAAAAATAGGTCGTTGACTAATCCTCCCTAAGTCAAACTAAATTTATAAACAATTAACAAACCTAAATACAAGTACAGAGGTAAGTCAAGCGTCGAACCGAAAGGAACGGTTATGTCCAAGTGCTTTCAATGTGCGCCTAAGCTAGATCGAAGTCGAAAGTGAAGAGGAAACGCTACCAACTAACAAAAAAAACAACCAAACAAATAAAACAATAGCGAATGGGGATCAGTAGGTAATCATGACAATTGCAGCAACATGGAAACAACAAGCTAATCAAAAGTTGTGAAGACTAATGATAAGAACTATCGATTTGAATCAAAGAGCTATCTCCTAATTATTTAGCTAGATGTCTCTACGAATAACAAACTAGGGGAATCACAATCCAAACAAATCGATAATTCTAATTCCTAAATCAATTGGTCGTGTCATTAGCAATTACAATGCAATCTAGCATAATTCTCAAGGCCTAATCAAATTACACACATGCAACCTTACATTAATCACTTTAATCTCAACAATCAATCAACACAATTCCCAAATTAATCACAATCAATCAATCATACAAGTTTCACCCAATCCCTAGCCAAACAACTACTCAACAATCATCATCTAACAACAAACAACTAAGAAATCAAGAATCAACAAAAAATCAAGAACAAATACACTTATCAAGAATCAAACATAAAAACCAAATCAAACAAACAAAAATCTAAACAAAACAATAAGATGAAATAGAGTTAGAAATGCTCATTGATAATAGAGAAGATCTTCAACACAATTTTCACCCTTGTATCATCAATCTCAAATCACCATTGAAATCTCTCACTTTCTCTCTCTAAATCTATTCCTAAACTAACCCTAAAACTAGATAGAGAAACTCGCAACTAAGCTAAAATTATGATCAAAATTATGTCTAAAGCCTCCTTTCAAAATCGGAGTAAATAGGTATTTATAAAAGGCACGGAAAACGAAATCGAGCGAAGCCAAAAATAGGGAGGAGCGCCCGCGCGGGCAAGTGTGTGCGCACGTGCACAGTGGCTGCATGCCCGCACATGGGATTGCTCGCCCGCGCTCTTCTAGTTTTCTTCGACTTCTTTGCCGCTTTGTGCATTCGCAATTGGGTCTTTCCAGTGCACGCAGTATGATGATGATAGACACTAAGCATGGCAGTTTTTAAGGGCCTCCACGGTGGGTTCAACACCAATTTCAATGAGAGCACGGCTTGAGAGCGTAAGAGCTAGAACTTGAAGCATCAACTTCCTTGCATCTTGAGCTTTCCCAATGCTATGAACTTACTCAAAAAGCATCTTCCACTTTAGAAAACCACCAATATCGAGACCTGAACCTCGTACAATACCTACAACCACGAAAAGAGGAGAAATAAAGGAGAAAAAACAAGAAAAATGAAAAAAACAAGAAAAATGATAAAAACACAAAATAAGAGAGAAAAGGGAAATAAAGAGAAAATGTATAAAACTAAGAATTTATTAAGAAATAAAGCTATGAAAAGAAGGTAAAAACAACCTAAATACTCATCAAAGCCTTCTGTGGCCACTGGGTCCAGCTCTCCTTCTGAGTCATCTCTCTCAGGTGAGCGCTATGCGCGTACTTTCTTTACTTCTCCCCCCCCCCTTCCTTTGCAAATGGTTATGCCTTTGAGTCGCGCTCCTGCTGAGAGTAGGGCAAGTACTGCTGCGACTCCTCCTGTTGCATCTGGATCGGGTAGTAGTTGCCCTGCTGAAGGTAGCGCTTTTCGTCCTTTTCGGCCTAGACCTCGTCTTGATTTCTTTAACCCTTATTGCGAGCGGGTGCTTATTCAGGATGGGATTCCTATATCTCATCTCACCCATTTAAGGTGGCACGCGATGCGCCATAAGTTGTTAGTTGACCAGGTCAAGGCTAATCCTCTTGATGTTTCTCTTATTAGTCCTATTCCCCATGTTCACACTTTAAACAGTTTTGCTTGGCTTGATGACATGGCTGATGTGAATCGGTTTGACCTTTATGTAGTGCGTGGTGGCAGCGCTGCAACTTCTTCACCTTCTCCTTCTCTGCTGCTGCGAATATGAGTGGGGTGGCTGAATCTCTCGATGAACGTGGTTTTTACGACTGTCAGCCTATATACGTAGAGGAGCCTGTTGAGCAGGGTAAATCTTACTTTTTTTTTGGACGAAAGCTGCCATGGCCTCAAAAATTGCGTGTTAGATTCCAACTGGCGTAAGGACGCAAGGAAGTTGGATCTTGTTGCTGTGGGGCAGAAGTTTTATGGGTTAGGCTAGGGCTACAAGCTAGTTTACTCCTCCCGCTAGTCATATTGCTGTCTTTACTTCTCAGCTAGACTTGGGCTTGATATTTCCCCTTGACCCTACTTTGGACAAGGTCTTTCGGGCCTTTAATCTTTTTATTACTTTGCTACACCCTGCTTCTCTGCACACTTTAATATGCTTAATGTGGTTTGTGCGATTTCGGAGGTATCCAGAATCGTTGCATCTATTCAAGTCTCTGATGAGCCTGAAAAGATCATCTTCTGGTTCTGAGTCTGGGTGGTATTACGTGGCTCCCAAAGAGGGCCGAGTCTTGTCTTACCCTAAGCTTGGCCACTTTAGGGACTGGACAGGCAAGTTCTTCAGGGTTGCAGTGCCTTCCTCTTTTGTTGTGCCACGCAATTTTCAGGAGATTCGCACTAATATGGATGGGGTTACTGTTTCTCCCACTAAATCTTCTTCAAAAAAAGATGCTTTTGAGATGCTGCAGGGAGCGGGCACAGGTGATACCAAGTTTCCCAAGTTCTGGCTGCCCAACTCCTTGTACATTGTGGGCAATGCGCAGCTTTCTGCTATGCGCTTGTGTTCTACCCATGAGCCTGGTAAGCCTTTTCTTCTTTTTATTTTACCTTTTATTTGTAAGTGTTTTTCTTTCTTTTCTTTTTCCTATGTTGTGCTCTTATGCCTTTTGTTCTTTCTCCTTTGCCGCCTAATTTCCTGGTTTTGACAAACTTGATAGGGGCATTCTTGGGCTGAAAGACAACTGGAAGGACCCTCTCACTGCTACTCCTGATAATCCTCTAGAACTCTTTGAGACTTTGGAAATCTATGCTGGCTCTTTGAAGGGTGAAGTTCGCTTGGCCTCAGCTGAACTGAAAGCTATTTTTGGCATTGTGACCGCTGCTGATCGTGCAGGGTTTGGTCGTGCTGAAGCTGAGCCTTCATCTTCTATTGTTGGGGGGCGATGGGAAACTCGACCTTTGTCTAAGGAAGTTACTTCAAGGTTGAGGCGTTAGTGGCGCTAGGTGCTTCTCCTGAGAAGCATCCTGCTGCGGCTTTCGGCTGGGTGGCACCTTAGACCTCTATCGTAAACGAACCACTGAATCAAGCTTTTGATGACTCCAAAAACGATAATGCTAATGACTTTGCTGACAACGTTCTTAAGTTTCCATTGAGGAGGCTGGGGCTAACACTGTGGTGGGTGAAAAACCCACAACTTCTACTAAGCATGTTCTACTCTACTCTCCCAGCATAAGTACTATCGTTGCTGCTAAGGACGCTACTGGTCCTTCTACTGAAGTTCTTGACTTCCAATTTCCTGATGAGGCTATTATGGAGCTTCTAAGAATTTTCCCTCGCTCTTCTAGGCTGCGAGGCCATCTGCGAAATGCTAGCAAGGGAGGGCACTCTCAGCCTCGGAGTTCGCACAAGCAAGATCATCTGGTTATTAATCTTGAGGATGATCTTGTGATCTCTCCCTCAGGTGATGCCGATCAGCCCACTTCTAAAAAGGCTCGTATTGATAAATCTTCCTCTGCTGGGGCTGAGAACGCTCCATTCCGCCCTTTAATGAATGTTCAAGCTGATAAATCTTTATTTGTGGATAACCCGCAGAATGGTGGCACTTTGGGTTATCGCCTAACTAAGGGCATTCGTCTTCCTGCTGACTCTACTAGCAGCTCGGTTAGTCTCCCAGCTGCAACTGCGTGCCATGATTTGCAGAAGGTTAGCTTTTATATATCTAGCTTTTCTTCTTTGCTCTAGTTTCCTCCTTCTGATTATTTTCTTTCTTTTGTCGTAGCATGTTTTTATTGTTTTACTTATCTATTTCAGCTTGTTTGCTTTACTTTGCCTTTTTTTTATTTACAGCTTACCAAGTCTGTTGGCGACTTAGCTAATGCCTTGCTTACAGTGGAGAAAGAGTATCAAAATCAGTTCCTAGCCCTTGCTCAGAAGGATGAAGAGATCCAACAAGCTCGCGCTAAGAGGGATGCGATGGCCGGTGAGGTGGCTCAATTGAGAGAGAGAGAGCGGATGCCCTGCAACTTCAGCTAGGAGAATTCCAACTCACTAAGACCAAGCTGGCTGACTGTAAGGGACAATTGGGAACTTCTCAAGCCAGGGTGCAAGCATTGGAGGCTTAGATGGACGATCTGCGGGCTAGGAGAGAGAATGAGCTTGAAGCTGCTAAGAAAAAGGCACTTAGGTCTTTTGTGTTTTCTCCGGCTTTTGCTAAACTGCTCGCTGATCGCCATGATGGGGGCTAGGAACCCGCAGCTCGCTATGTGAGTGGTCTTTATGGTGAGAGTGAGGAGCAGCAAGCACGCTTCAATGCCTTTTGGGCTAAGGTTGACGCTACTAGGAAAGCTGGCTTTTTCGCTCTGCCTGCTAACCACCCTCGTGTTGCTAATTGTAGAGTCCCCAACCATGTCGTGCTAAATCTGGAGGACCTTCATGCACTGACATTGTTGCTGCCTAATGAGCAAAAAAGGTTTTGGCGGCTGTCTCCCCCTTCCTCCAGCGGTTCATCGGAGTTTCCCTCACCTAAGTCTGTAGTTACTAGGTAGCTTTTGTTATTATCTTTGGGGTGTATAGCCGCCAAAGATTGTAATTTTTGTGTGCTTTCTAATAACATTTTACTTTCTAACTATTGGATTTGTCCAGCTTAACTTGAATTCTGTACTTCTCTGACTATTTTTTAGAATGTTTCCTCATCCTGGTGGATGGGAGTTCAGTTTTGTGAATGTTTTAACTTTTCTGCTGAATGTTTTACTCTGTCTTGGTGGGCAGAGGTTCAGCTTGTTAGTATATGCACTTGATAATTCCTCTGTTATTTCGTTTACTATTTATCTTGCTGTTAGTATGCTTGCCCAGACCTGCTGATGAGTCATGGTGTAGTGGTACCTAAACCTTAACTCAGCAGCCCCTTTGTTGTACTAGGTGAGGCCTCGTAGGTTAGGCTTTCTTGTTGCGCTTATTTTTACTGATCTCTAATTTTGCTCCCTGACCTGGCTGTATAGGCCCTCCTTATCTCTTGGCCCTTTATTGCACATGGTGGGAACTTGTCAAATTATATGTCATTTGTGTTTTTTATGATAAAGGCTTGTGCGTTATGTCATCTACTTAGTTTTTGTAGAGACTTATTTCCATGTCATTCAGCTTATTTAGTTGTGACTTATTCGTATGTCACTCAGCTTGTTTTACTGTGACTTACTCGTATGTCATTCAGCTTGTTTGGCTGCGACTTATCTGTGTGTCGTTCAGCTTGTTTTGCTATGACTTATCTGTATGTCGTTCAGCTTGTTTGGCTACGACTTATTATTTTATGCTCCTTACTTATCTTTTTGTAAGAGCTTATTGCTAGTCTATCTCCTCTCTCTCCCCACAAAAGAGGTGAGCTGGGACCAAGAGAACCTTGGTGATGCCTGCTTAGCCTGCTCTTTTGCCTTTCATTCACCCTTCCCTACTCAAGTTGAACGTGGCAGGCCTCCTCCTCAGGCGTCCCCGAGGTGGTGCGCTGTTTTACTTTGAGCAGGTAGGTTAAATCTTAGGGAAGTGTGATCTTTCCTGCCTAATGGTGTCTTGCTACACCTTATTGTGATTCTTTCTGCCTTGACTTTAATGTTTGTATGGCATTTTCTGCATGTTTGTGTGCAATGCTAAAGCATAACTCAACAAATAAACATGTTAGACAAGCTCATATGGCATACTCCTCACGTAGAGGCTAGTATTTCATTGAATTTAAATGGCTTAAATTTCCTTGATTATCATAGCAAAACTTAAACAAAGTTCTTGCATAATATAAATAAATTTTTTCGACTTCCACTTAGCCATGTGCCGTTTAAACAAAATATTTCTTTAACACATCTGCGTTGAAACTATTCCTTAAGACCTGACCTTCTTCATCTGGGAGGAGGAAAGCGCCTGGCCCTACTTGCTAATGGATGATGAAAGGACCTTCCCAGTTGGCTGACAGCCTTCCATGCTGGTTTCCCCTTCCTACTGCTACAATCCTTCTGAGAACCAAGTCTCTAGGTAGCAGTTCCCGATGCTTGACTCTTTTGTTGAGAGCTTTTGAGATTCTGCTTTTTTGAGCTGCCAGCCTATGGGCTGCTTTTAGCCGCATCTCTGGAAGGAAATCTAGCTCTTCTAACAGGCGCTTCTCATTCCCTTGCTGCTCATAATGCTGGATTCTCAGCCTGGGGATTTGCACCTCTATTGGAACTACTTAATCTGCCCCATACGCCAGGATGAAAAGACTTTTTTCGATAGATTCCTTCTCTGTTGTTCTGTTCGCCCATTATACCTCTAGGACTAGGTCAGCCCAGAGCCCTTTATGTTCTTCCAATTTCCTCTGCAAGGCTGTTAGGATAAGCTTGTTTGCTGCCTTTGCTTGGCCATTGCACTGCGGGTGGCAGACTGAGGTGCTTGCATACTTGATGCCCATCTCTTCCTAGTAATGCTTAATGGTGTCACAGTCAAACTGGCACACATGGTCAAAGACTATGCACTGTGGCACCCCAAATCTTGTTATGATGTTTTTCCATATGAACGTTCTTACTTAGGCTACTTTTATATACTTGGTGGGCTCAGCTTCAATCAGCTTGGTGAAATAGTCCACTGCCACTATGAGATACTTCCTTCCCGCTGACCTAGTGGTGAAAGGTCCTAATATGTCCATTCCCCACTGAGTGAACAGGATCGGGCTGAGAATTGGGGTCACTAGCCTAATATGTCCATTGTAGGCTCTCTAGCCTCATACTCCCCTTTTAGTTGGCTGGATACCAGCTGAGAGTCAATCCGCATGTGTACTTTTTTGGCTCCTGCTGCAATACTCATTCTCAGGCCTGCTAGAGTTGCCTCATACTCTGCCTCGTTGTTTGATGCCTTAAACTTGAACTTAATGGCATACTCGAATACATTGCCTTCTGGTGATGTTATTATTATTCTTGCTCCACTTCCTGTTTGAGCTGATGATCCACCCACTGCCACCTTCCAAACTCCAACTTCATCCTCCTTCTCTTTGTACGATGCCTCCACTATGAAGTCTTCTAAGGCTTGAGCTTTGATAGCTGCCCTAGGCTTGACCTCGAACTCGTACTCAAAGAGCTCTTTCGCCCACTTTAGAAGTCTGCCTGAAGCGTCCATTTTTTGCAGAGCTTTTTCTAGTGAGTGATTTGTAAGGATTTGAATCGTGTGTGAATCGAAATAGGGTTCCAGCTTTCTTGCAGTTGTTACCTTGCGAAGGCCAGCTTTTCTACCAGTCGGTATCTTTGCTCAGCCTCTGTCAGCACATGGCTTACAAAGTATACCGGCTTCTGCTGTTTCTGCCTTTCTACTAGGAGAACCAATGCAATTGTCTGTATTGAGGCGGAGATGTACAGCTAGAGTTTTTCACTTTACTTCGGGCTGATCATGGTTGGGAGCTTGGTCAAATGCTACTTGATCCCCTCAAAAGATTCTTTTTCTGCTTCACCCCATTTGAATTCCCTATTTCCTTTCAGCAACTGATAGAATGGTAGGGCCTTGTCAGCTGACTTGCTGATGAATCGAGTCAACGCCGCCATTCTCTCTGTCAACCTCATGATATCTTTGGTGCATTTGGGCTCTGGAAGGCTTAGGACTGCCTCCACCTTTTCTGGGTTGGCATCGATTCCCCTCTCACTAACCGGGAAACCTAGGAACTTCCCAGAACTTACCCCGAAAATGCATTTCTTTGGGTTGAGCTTGATATTATACTTTTTCAGCGTGGCAAATGTTTCTTCTAGATCTATGATATGCCCTACTTGCATGACGATCTTAACAATTGAGTCGTCAACATATACTTCAACATTTCGTCCCTTTTAGTGCATGAACACTCTATCAATTGTCTTTTAAAAAGTAGCTCCCGCGTTCTTCAGCCCGAAGGGCATAGCTATGTAATTATACAATCCGCCTTCAGTGATGAACGCGGTCTTCTGTCTGTCTGGCTTGTGCAGGTTGATCTGGTGATACCCTAAGAAGGCATCCATGAAGCTTAGTAAGGCGTGGCCGCTGGTTGAGTCTACCAGCTGGTCGATCCGTGGCAGCGGGTAGTAGTCTTTTGGACATGCTTTTGTAGAGATCTGTGAAATCCACGCACATCTTCCACTGGCCATTTGCTTTCTTTACCATGACCACATTGGCTAACCACTCCGAGTAATCACAAGGCACGATGAACCCAGCTTCTAGCATCTGTCCACCTCTTCTTGGATTACCTGATTTTTCTCCGTGGAGAAGCTTCGCTTTTTCCGCGTAACTGGCTTGATGTCATCTATCACATTCAGCCTGTGAACCATAACTAATGGGTCAATTCCTGGCATCTGCTGAAAATGCGAAAATGTCCTTACTTGCTCTTAGCAACGCTATGAGGTGCACTCCCACCCCAGGGTCAATATCATTCCCGATTTTTACCGTCCTTGAGTTGTCGCCCTCTGTGAGCTCGACGGTTATATGCTCTCCGCTGGGCAGCGGCCTGACTATCTCTTCCTTCACGGGCTCAAAGTTTTCCATTGCTAACTTCTGCTTATCCTTTTCCTTGTGGTACTCTTCTCGCTTCCTTTTTCTTGATTTCCTTTCAGTATGCTCACTGGATCTTGGCTCTGAGCCTGGCTGTTGTCAAGTCCTAGCTGGCTGCTTTTAGGGTAGTGATATAGCATTGTTGGGCTATCTTTTAACTCCCCCTAAGCTTTGCAGATCGCCCATCATTAGTTGTGTATGCCATGGCAAGGTGATAGGTGGAGACCACCCCGCCTATTTTGTGTATGAGCGGTCTTCCCATGATCACGTTGTAGGGTGATGGAGAGTCTATCACTAAGAATTCAGCTCGAACATCACGTTACCTTGACCTCTCTCCTTCCCCGACTGACAGCTCGATTATACCCTCAAGAATTAGTCCGGACCCATTGAACCCGGTAACTTCATAGCTTACCCGTTTCAAGTCTTTTTTATCCAGCTTTAGCTCTTTGAACGCACCGATGTATATGATGTTGGCTGAGCTTCACCATCGATTAGTACTCTATCCACCTCCCAGTTCGCAATTTTCATTGTCACTACTAGGCGGTCATCATGAGGGTAGATTATGCCTTTTTGGTCATACTCTTCAAATGTATCCCGTGACTGCGGGGAAGTGGCGTCCATCTACGCTTTTCATTGTAATTTATCTGGTGGATCATTGCTCGCAAGTCATCCCTTTCTCTATTCACAGTTCCACCATGTACTGGTCCACCATTGATTACATATACCCTGCCTTCTGGCTTGTTATCTCTGTCTCTGCCCTCAGCTGGGCTTTTGTGACCTCCTCTGCGATCATGACCAGACCTGTCCTCTTCCCTTCTCCTAGAGGAGTCAGAATGTTACTTGAACTGGTTCAAGTATCCTCTCCAGACTAAGTCCTCTATGTTGTCCTTCAAGTGTATGCATTCATCGGTTGTATGTCCATGGTCCTTTTGGAAGTCACACCACTTGATAGGATCACTGTTTCTATTCACCATCCTGGGTGGTCTCTGCCACTTATCATCAGCTTTGTTCACACCGAAGATATGAAACCTCAAATAAGTAAGCGGAGTGTACTGATCAAACCTTCTAGACTTGCCTCCCCATTTCTGGTCTGATCTTCTTACTCCTACCGCCCTGTCTACATCCCTGCGACCTTGCTCTGCCCTGCTGGGCTGGTCCACCCTAGCTGTATTTTCTGCTCGGGTGGCTTTAGCCCGCTTAACTTGGTTGCTTGGTGCTTTTCTGTTCATCATTGCCCTGTCAGTCTCATCTGCTTTTATGAACTCATGCGCTTTTCCCAGCGCTTCAGCAAGCGTTTTGAGGCTTTTTCGCCCCTTATACGCTCTGAATAGTGAGCCCGGTAACAAGCCGCTCTGCATTGCCAACAGGGCAATCTCCTGGATCATATTTGGGATGGTTATCGCTTCTTTGTTGAATCTGGTGATGAACTCTCTTACAGGCTCATCTTTTCCTTGAACCGGTGACATCAGCTCAGTGGTCATTTTTGTACGATCCACCAGGGTGACAAAGTGCTCCATGAACATTCTCTTCAGCTGATTGTACGAATAAACGGATCCTTTTGGCATGGCTCCGTACCACTCAGTTGCCAACCCCTCTAAGGTCGGTGGAAATGCCTTACACCAGATTGAATCTTTCATAGTGTACAGCACCATGTGGTTCTCAGACACTGGAACATGGTTCTTAGGTGTTGTGGTTCCATTGTACTTACAGCTGGGCATCTTTACTTTCTCCATCGGCTCTTCCAGAATCTCCCTGCAAATGGGGAATCATCTGGGATCACCTGGATTCGTGCTCGCTTCTCCCGGTTCAGGCTCAGTCCCCGCTTAGAGGCTGGTGACCTGCTGCAAGTGACTCGAGTCCCCGAGATGTCCTTCTCTTGGGCTGCCTCTACTACACTCCACTCTCGATTCAGGTTTCGAGATTCCAGTTCCAGCACCTTCTTCCTCAGCTAGACCAGCTCTTTCAGCTCCGGGGTGAGAGTTATAGGCGTCGCCTTCTTTATGGCTTGCTCTAAAGTTATAACTACTGGTGAGGAGCCTGTTCCTTTACCAAAAATGGTAAGGACTGCTATCATGGCTGCCAACTGGTCTTTACTGCACTTAGAGAGGTTTTGCATGATGGCTGGCATATTGACAGGCTGCGGTTTCTATGTTACTGGTGTTAAAACGATGGGTTCATTGTTCGCGCCTGTTAGTGGCATTCCGAACATAAAAGGAGAACTAGACCGTACCGGATCAACTGACTTCGTCGTCGCTTTGGTTGTAGCAAATGCTGATCCGGTTGGGTTAGACTTTTGAGAGATATTGGGTTTGGTTTTTTCAGTTGATCCGATCAAGAGTTACTGACGTTGTTTTCTGTGGTGTTAGATTGTTTTCGATAGCCTTAGAGATTGGTGTTTGTACAGTTTCTTCTCCGGCCATGGCGGTCTGTCAACTGGTCCCTTGCTCAGCTAGTGAATCTCGGGTTAGATGATCCTACCCCTCCTTCTAGCGCCAATTGTTCCAGGTGTGGATCCAAGGGTTCTGCTGGTACGAGCTGAGTCCCGTTAATGACCTACGCAAGGCAACACACGTGAACTATCCTCGGGGGTTGCTTGAGGAACCCCCCCCCCCCCTCTAATGCTTATGTTGGAATGTGTTTAGAGAGAAAAAGTGTACTTAGAGAGATGTAGAGAGTGTGATAACTTATGTGTCTAACCTCTTTTCAGTTGTACTTTATCCCTTATTTATAGGTGTATGATCTCCTTTGTGGAGAGTCTTACTTGGCCAGCTTGTGGGCTAACTCTGTCGGGCTGGTGAGCCCTTTTGATTATTCTTCCAGCGGTGAGTGCGCACCCCGTGGGCCAGTTTGGGAGCCCGGTGATAACTCGGTAGGAGCTATCCTATACACATACCCATATTTTAATATGCTTGATTTCTTTCATACAATTGTGAATGCTATCGTTCACTTATATTGCATAGGTTTAGTTATAATTACTTTGCAAATTTTAGCATCTTCATTATCGAATACTTTCATAATAAAATGATAAATTTTAAGAGTGTTATTGATTATATGTGATTTAGGAATTTTTGTCCAAGTGATGGCTCCCACTCATTTTCATGATCTTAGATCTTTAACTTGATAACCTACAATCATTAACGTTCAATAACGAACTTTATATTGAACAACTTTCTTATTATTGCTTTTAAGGCAACAAGAATATTCTCAACATATATTTCAATAGACTTCCTAATGGTGCTTTGCTTGAATTTTATTCCAAATGGGTCATAGTGATTTGGGATACCCTAGTCACTTGTGATCATGGATATTTACCTTAAATTTCCGTACATTATACATGGATGCACGGCCATGTTACCATTCTTAAGCCACGACGCATTTTAGCTCGTGCTTATAAATGGCTTCCTTGTTAAGGATCTTGTTCCTTATTAAGGATGTGCTTGCAATATCAATTCTCAAATTACATTTGTTTCCATGCGTCATAAACCCATCCCTTTTACTTATCCAAGTACTTTGGATCTTCTTGATCATAATCTAACGATCCATTACATAGTTTTATATTGATTTGTACTTTATACTTCACATGCTCTAGGCATGTTAGTTATGTGACGACTCCATATCATAACATACATGATGGTTTCAATTGCATAATTATTCATAACTTTATTCCATTCATATGACCTTTTAGCTCATCCAATTTCACCGAGTCTTGAGAAATTGTTTGCTATGTGATATGGTTGAAAGTCTCTACTAGAGTCTTTCTTGTTTGACTTAGTATTTAGCCTAGCTCATACTTAGTTCAAACAGTTACTTAGTTTTATACATATGGGTCGAAAGCCTTTCAAATTCCTTCAATTCATGTTTAACACAGTAAATTCCTTTACTCGTTCAGACATTTTATTAAGTTTATACAATAGATCTTAATTTCTAATATGTACTAAGTTTCGCCTTTAGCTTGGTCCATTGTCGAAAATACTTTCAAGTTTAAGAATTTAGCATTTGATAGTTAATTTACAACAGAGTTCGTAAACTTCTTGTTGGACCTTACAAGATTGACTCTTACTCCCACTAAACTTCTTATCCATAAGAATTTCTATGTTTCTCCATAAGGCAATCCTTTTATTGACTCTATGAGAAAACACGTTCCAAATCCTTTATACAATGCTTCCTTCAATCCCATAATGGATTTCTTGAGCTTGTTTTCGAATCTAGCATTATTTAGATTTTCTAAACACTTAGACTATTTTCATAGTTACTTCCAAAATCCTATATTAGGAAGGGGGTTTTAGTATCTATTTTTCCATATTTCATATGTGCAATTTTGCTAGAATAATCACGAAAAGACTTGAGCATTCCGATTGGTTAATAGGTTTTTATTAAAATCAACACCGTGAATTTAATTTTATCTGTTTCAACCAATCTAGCTATGTATGCATATACATTTCCACATTTGTTAGTTTTCTCCTTGAAAACTTATTTGCGATCGATGGGTCTTTCACCCTTCATACAAATTAACCAAGTTTTAAACATGATTTTCAAACATGGAGTCTATTTAGGATTTTATGGCCTCTAACCATTATTCGGAATTTGGATTTGTCTTAGCTAATTTACAAGACACTATTCCCTTCCCATCTAATAGTAAATAGTATTCTTGTAAGTGTTAGGTTTATTTCTAACTTAACAGAAATTTATAGGATTCAATCCAAACCTTTGGTGAATTCTATACTTATACGGGGTAATTGCATCAAACACTGAGTTTCAAGGCGCTTTCAAAGCTCTTTGATTATGTTGATCTTACTCCATTTCTGATGTTTTGTGAGTCATGAATTCTCTTTTAAGGCACTTGTAAAGTTCTTTTGAGTATTCTTGATTTATCATTCTCATGAAGCCCTTTTGAGTCTTCTGAGATTTTCAGTTCTAGTTTATTCCTAAGTTCGATGGTCATCGAGTTCATTTTCCTCCAACTTGTCGTTTTGGAAATGTGTTACTTTCCAGAAAGACACCATTTAGAGCAACAAATATTATGTTCTCAATTAGGTTGTGGAGGTAATGCCCGTAGTCTCATTTGAATGTTTACAAAGAGACATGTATATTGTCTTTGGGTAAAAGTTCGTTGTGAAACAAACAGTTAGCTCTCATTTGAGCTATCTTAGCCTTTCTTGAGCCATTATGCTCCCACTGAGCTACCTTGCTCCCACTGAGCCACTGAGCTCCTACTAAGCCAATGAGCTCCCACTGAGGCTAAGAGCCTTAGACATATACTTGAAAAGGCGTTTAGAAGTTATTTCTGCAACTACTAGTATCTACGATTAAGACTAATCTAAATATTAAGGTACAAAAATACGCAACGGTTTGCAGACCGTATTTAGATTTACAAAAATACATGACGGAACACAGTCTGTATTTTCTATTTTAATCGGGCCCCACTACTTTCCATTTCTTAAAACATGTGAGCGAAAATACATTCCATTCATCCATTCACTATACGTGAATGGCCCATGCATTTTACAACGAAAAACAAGTAAAAATGCATCAACACGCGTAAACTAGTAACTTACTTAGGTGGTTAATCCGATTAATGCGCCTAATTAAAACTAGTCAAAGTTGTTAACCGATTATGTGATTGAGCACAGTTAAAATAGCTCAAATAAATTATGAAGCTCTCACTAAATTCCGCATCTAACTTTAATTAATCCGATTAATTTAGTCAGTAAACCCAATATTTTGCCAAATTAAAAATTTGCAAGTCTAGCCTCCAAAATTTTATTAAATTAAATAAACATAAATAAAATAATTAAATCGGCAAAACCGCAAAATAATAAAATCGAGAGCGTTTAGGTGCATCGGGTTGGCCAAGGCAAACACCCGAGCACTCGCATGCACGCATGTGCTGTGCGTTGCCTGGTAGCCTCGCACACCATGCGTGCCAAGCTGCTGCTAGGTGGTGCCTGGTCAGCCGCACATGCAGCATGCCATGGCCGCAGCTACTACGTCATAGTCCTCCCTCGTTTGTCCCTTTGTGCACCAAGCCACGCACTGCCCCATGCACACCCTTCACATCACGCACCAAGCGCACCAGCCCCATCCCTCGGCAGCCCCATGCGGGCTGCACGTGCAGCCCAGCTGGCCGAGGGTGGCTCGTGGCTATTTTGCCTCGTTTTGCATGCTTGTGCCTCGGGATTAATTTCCCGTTTTTGTGTGACATTTATAATCAATCCTAAATTAATTTTAGAATTAATATTTTGAGCAAACAAAATGAAAATTAGACAGGTCCAACTAAATAAAATTCATTTAAGTGTACAAACCAAATTAATTCCAAGAACTATTCTTTAAATAAAATTTGGTTCAACTTGATGATGCATAATGAAGGACTATTCTCATTATTAATTTAACCAACATAAATTAATCATGTGATTTGCCAAAATTTAAAGGTTTTTGGAATAATGAACATAAATATTCAATGAAAAATTCCAACTTTAACTTCTAAATCTTTGAAAAATCAAATCTTCCATTATGAAGATTAATTAAATTTCAATCACAATTTTGAAATTTTATGACTTTAATCAACTTAATAAATGATTAAATCAAGAATGTTCAATAAACAATCATGGAATTTAGTAACACAAAGTTCCAACAAAATTAAATAATTAAAGGTTGGATCTTTAGTACTTAAGAGCCTCAAAACACAAACTTTTCACACTTAAAGCAATTTATTTGCAATATGAAAAATTGAGCCAACCATTAAGCACCAATTACTACATAGTAATTATGCTCAAAAGTAGTCTAAAATACTTGGAAACTCCAGACGGCAGGCGCCTGCCTAGAACTTGGAATGTAGATAATTTGAAAAAGTAATACTTCTGAGATTTGTAATGTTTGTAAACAAGAAGTAAATTAATGAGAAATTGCCTTTTGTTTTCACTTGTTTATTTCTCTGAGTTTGTCACTTGAAAATTGAAATAACGTCTGCTTGACGAGAGGCCAATGGCCAGATAATTAAGCTAAGCACAAAACCGCTTAGTGGCTATACAGCCGGTCTCAAACAAGACCAGAAGGCCAATGGCCGGATGGCTGCTTTCCCCATAAATTCGCCTATCCCAACATGGACAAAGGCGTCCGGCGACACCCCTCCGGGTGCAATCATCGCAGAGAGAAGCCAACCTGCTTACTCTACGTACCAATGCAGGCGGCCACGATTGGACGGCTGAATCAGCCATCCATAGCCGTCTGACCTGAACAGTCTAAGGAACGACCAAGTTTCGGAACCCGGACGTCCAATGACATCAGTCGGCGACCGACTGAAGTTCTTACTTAGCATTTTTTCGTTTTAAATTGCATACATCCTCGTTTGGGGCAAAAGAGTTGTGCAATGGCTATACAATCTCTACCTAGACGGTCAACACCGTCTAGATAGTGACTGGAACGCCTGTTAATGTACGGATGTGCACTTGGTTTGGGGCAATCACTACTGTGATTGATTGACTTACAAACGTATCATGCTCTATGCAGCATCAGACGTTCCCAAGTCAATCAACCAACTCCACTTGAAACCAACCACACAGCCGTCCAGGGGCAAGGACAGCCGTATACTTTTGATAAGTTAGGCAGAGATCGCCGCATGCTTTTGATAAGTTAGGCAAATATTGAAAATGCAAAAAATTGAAATGAAATTAAAGTGCAAACACAAGAGCAAAGTAATAAAAACCGACTCAGTCGGTGCATTCATTGAATTTCCACCTAGAAAAACGGCTGTGATGGATTAAATGTTAACCGGACCCCGTCCGGGTAAAGGAAATTGTTTGACAACACGGCCCAACAGTCGGTAAAGATACAAATATACTCGGCACACATGCCGGAAAAGCAAGTTTGGTGGCATACTGCCGCAGATAAATAAAAAACAGAAAGAAATTGGCACACAGCCGCTGAATTCATTGCCCCGCAGACGGTCCCTCCTGGCCCTTCTCCCCTTTTTCTTCAGTCTCGGGGGCTTCAGGCTCGGGGTGCTCAGTGTTTGCCCAGGCGAGGAAAGACTCGGGCTCTTGCTCACCCTTCTCTCTCAGGTATATCACCTCTTCAGCATATTTGTCAGCCAGAGCCCAGACGCCATAATCCTTGTTTGGATACAAGGCAGCCTAGGCAATCTTCATCATGGCCTCGCTGTCGGCGGCCATCTTAGCTACAAGACGGTTTTGATCCGCCTGCAGAGTCGCTCGGATGTTATCATGAGCTTTGGCCGCCTCCTTCTCCAGCTTGGCAACCTTGCCCTTCAGATCAGTGTTCTCTTTCGAGACACCCTGAAGCTTCTCAAGGTCCTCCTGAGCCTTCTGGAGGTCCTCTCTGAGCTTGGGGAGGTCCTTCTCCGCCTGTTTCTGGGCCGTCTCTGCATCCGCCGCCTTCTGCTTGGCCGCCCGTAAGTCCGCCTCCAGCTCTTGGATCTTGGCCGCCTGTGTCATTTGGGTTGCTTTAGTTTCAAGATCGTCAATGATACACGAGTATAAAGCAACATTATTGGCTTCTGAGGCGGACTGCTTGGCCCGTCTTACCTCATCCCGCTTGCGGGTGTAAGGACGCTTGAGCCCGTCTACCCGCAGAAGAGCCTGCAAAAGCAAACAGGGTTAGCACTGCAGGCGGAGAAAAACTTGGAGAAAAAATGATTCAAAATTATTCAAGTGTCTTACCTCAGCCAGGAGGGACAAGATACGTTCAAGATTGAACGTCTCAATCCCCGGGATAGCATCCTTATCCCGCTTGCTCACAGCCTCCAGCATAGCCTTGGTGTGCTTCTAGACGTCTGGCCAGCGAGGTGATTGATCTACACCACAATCAGCGTCAGAGTGTGAAACTAAAGCAGCACCAATCTGGTTCCGACCGTCTGAGGATGACCTCTGCTGGGAGTGTGATTTCACTCGCAACGGCCACCCCAGCTCAGGCGGGGATTCAAAAGGGTTCTTACCTGCAGAGCCGGCCAGACGAGAGCCGCTGGCAGGTGCGGTGAACCCCCCGGTTGCAGATAGGGGGTTGGCCAGGTCGAGGCCTAGGGAGCCACTCACCTTCTCCGTTCTTCCCCCTATCCGCATCTGAGTCTTCCCTCCTGGGGCATTGGGAGTTGCGGTGGAGGCTGCCTTTTTCGAGGACTTGCTGGGGTTAGAGGCGGTGGTCTCCTCCCTTGCCCGTTTGAGTTTTTTCTCAAACGTCTTATCCACCTCTCCCCCCTAAGAAAATAAACAAGTTAATGTTAGCAGTCGAAGAAAGCAAACTTTGAAAGCAAACTCAAGAAAAGAGTCAGACGTTTACCTTGGCCTTGAGTTCCCTCGCGTGAGCCTCGGCCAGGTCTCTGCGGATTTGAGCAGAGGACCGCCTGGGAGTCTTCTCGTCTGGCAACATGTTCAACGCTTCTTCTACAAAAAACAAAAAGGAATTGGTTAGTACATCATTAAAAACGATTCCGATACAAAAGTACTACATACGGATACTGATTCAGGCGCATATGTCTGGTGAACATGTGCCCTAGCCCGCAGGCGGCTAGGAAGCATTCGTCCCTGAGCCAGGCGCTCTTATGGATCCAGTTTCTGGGGACTTTTATTGTCTCCCCGGTTGACAGTGTGGCGTCTGTGAGGCCGAAGAAGTCAGCCTCAATTATTTTATCGAAGTCCTCATCCAGGGTCCGGGGCAGACAGCATTTCCGACCCAGAAGGTCGGGCTTTTTATTGGGCGGAGCTCGCAATTCTCCAGCCTGGTTGGGGCCGTCAGCAGGTAGAACCTGTGCTTCCAGCCATCAAATTTGGAGACCTTATCCAAGGTCATCATATATTGAGGAAACGTGGTCAAAGTATACCACGCTCTGTACCCGCCTGGGCTGCGGCTAAGATAGTGCATCTTAGCAAAAGCTTCCCAGCCAGGGTGAATTCCTTGGAACTCACAGGCGGCAACATACCCTAGAATGTTTGCCCAAGAATTGGGGGTAAGTTGCCAGACTCCGAGGCCGTAGCCTCTCAAGATTGCCTTCACCGCCTGGTGAAGGGGGAAGCGCAGACCAGCCTTGAACGCCGCATCGTAACAGCCGAAGTAGCCGTTGGCGTTTCGTTCAGTGTCTTCCCAAGAAATGGTGCCGTCTGCAGGAGGCACCCTTATTTTGTACCCGTCTCCTAACGGGTGCACTTTCAAAAAAATTTCAAGGCCTCTTTCCATGAGGTCCCTGTCTTTGTTGGAGACGTGGATCTTGTAGGGATCGTCCTTCTCATTCCACTTCTTCCTCTCTTCTTCCTCGCTATCCTCAAGCGGGGGAAGATCATCACTGCTCTCAGAAGAGGAGACGGTAAATCCGCTCCCCGTCTCCTCCCCAGATTGGGAGACAGAAGCTGAGGCGGCCTCCTCACCGCCTTGGTCGCACTCGTCCAAAAACGAGTCTGGAGGAGTTGGGGGGCCACGCGGAGGGGATCTCTCCGGAGCCGTATGGTGTTCTGAGCGAGACGTCTCTCCCTCAGGCGTTTGGCCGCCTGAGCCTTCGCTCCTATAATTCGGATCATGTGTCGTCTGCATAGTCCAAGCCATTGTGTCCTGCACAGACGCACCAATGGTCGGAATCCAAGCATGAGGGTGGTCCCAACACCCTGAGACGGCACTACCAGTCCTAGACTCGGTCGTTCCTGGTGAACGGCTGGATTCTAACCTAGGTTGTGCCGTGTGTGTTGGTGATGAATCCATTTATTGCAAGAAATATGTACAAGCGGTAAAATGAAAAAGAGCTGAGAGTGTCAGAGACGGTACCTTTAGATTTGAGATCTGAAGGTAGACGGGTCCGCCTGTGTTGAGAAGAATGAGTTTTCTTAAAACTTACGCTTGACTCAAACGGATGACTTCTGCTCTCTCTTTCAAGATTCTCTCAAAGTTCTCTCTGAAAATTTTTGTGAAACGTACAAAAATAATGAGGGTAAACGGCTATATAAGGAGGGTAAATTAAGGGGTATTCCTGTAATTTACTCAGATGGTGAACAGTAAAATTTTGGCGGTAAAATTACCACCAATCAGAGAGTGACGCGTGTCACAGATGCCACGTGGCGTGCCACGTCACATTTGTGAGGGGCAAATGTTTAGGGTAATTTTACCCTGCCATGTGGACCAACCAGAGGGTGACACGTGTCAGCCCCAGGGTGGTCCAAAGTGGACCTATCCCTGCTTGACACGTGTCATCCCAGATATTTGGAGGATGACGGCCTTCAGGCCCAAATCCCGAGAAAGCCGTAAAACGGCGCAGCCCACCACTGATTAGGGTTTTGTGACCTAATCAGGGGCACAATTCCCAAGGACCCTATAAATAGGGAGATTCCCCTCTTTTGGAGGGCACGTTCTACCATTTATTACAAACTGTCCCTTTGATAGAGACAACTGAGCTTGGAACCCGAGCAGATCCCCACCTAAATTTCCGCACCTTTTTCTCTCCTTTCAAGTTACTAACTTGATCGTCGGAGGCGGAGCACCTACCAACTGGTGTCTCCGTTTGTCTTGCAGGTACAGGCCGCACCGGACCAGTCTTCGAGCTGTAACCCTCCCGAGGGACAAAAACACCCAAAATAATAGCCATTGGCTTGATTACATCATTTTAATAAAGCAGTCGAATCAAATTAATTTCAATGTTTTCCATATATCTTTTTCCAAAAAAATATGGTGACTATCACTTTAAAAAGTATCATCTTATTTTCTTTTTTTAATAGGTCTATTTATTACAAAGGTGATTCAAGTTCTATATAGATTGCCTAGAAAGAAAACAAGTGAATACAGTAAATTGATTTGATATATCGACAGCCTCCACGTCAACTTTAGATATCTTTTACAACTCTTGAGCATTAGATAATTCATCATGAACAATTAATTTGGTTGCTAAGTGGGACATCTTCATCTCTCAAAGCGAAGAACATTGATTGAACATGATCGCTACATAAAAAATGATCGTTATTGATCGCTATTACACGTATATCTCACTGCCAAGTCATCACGATGATTCAACTATTAAGTCAATAATCCTTGCTTTTCGAAAACATGTCTAATCCTCTTACTTTATTCTTCTATAGGGAAGTTGGATTCGCCTTCCTTTTTTTATGCAAATCCTTCTTTTTTGTTCATTTCTTTTTGGGAGGTAAGTCGGGATGATCCATCCCATTGGCAAACTAAAAATTCAAAAATGGTAACAAATTTTTGCTCTTTGGGGGCTCAAAAAATCCAGGACATCCCTACTTCCCTCTATTTATAAATTTGAACACGCTAATTATGTTACAAAATCAATGTCATGCAAAGCTTATTACGAACCATCATAATAACTTTAAATGACAAAGGGAAAACATTACATTACTTCCTACTTGATCAAACAATTCATGATAAACATATGCAAAATCCCAAAATTTGGAAACACAAATCCTGGGGCTTCAAATATGAGAAACATCCCCTAGCATATGTATACATGAATTATAAAAGCCACCTAAGTCTACACTTGGAGGCTACAAAACTATAGGTCTCACCATTAACTTTCGTTTTGAAATGAGACCATATTTTGGAAAGTTATTCGAATGATTTTATAAACTATTCTAACACTCCACCAAACCTAAGTTTGATAATATTAATTTTCAAACTATGGTGCTTATATAATTGAAAGAACGTCACTTTTAATTAGCAAAATATGACAATAATGACAAACACTAAAAAGGGAAAGATAATAAGATTAGATATACAAGTGCATGCTCACATTTTCATATCTTTGTTGAAATAAGTTACAAATTACAACTTACCTTCATCAATGTTAGATAAAAAAAAGTCACACTTAATTACGAGATAGGCTTTTCTTTCCATTTTGGTTCTAGTTTCAAAAATAACATGATTATGTACTTTGCGTACTAGAAAAAGTTGCTTCTTTTTAATTTCAAAATTTCATATACCTTCTCCAAATTTTGAATTCTAGTTTAAAATAACATATTTCTTACTTTCTAAAAAAAAAATAGTCTTCAAAATTCCCTTTCTGGATTTTGTTTCATTTTCTAAAAATAAATAAATTTTTAGATAACCTTTTAGACAATACATGTAATTTATACAACTGACTTCAAAGGAAAATTGCAAATCAAGATCAATCGATAATAATAGCATCCAAATCAATTGTTCGTGTCATTGAAAACTATTATGCAATCTATCATGATCATCAAGGTTAGCTACTCCTCTTCAAATCAAACACATGCACAAATTTCATCAACCAATTTAATCACATCAACAAATCAATCAAAAACCCCAAATTAGCTATACATTATCACTAATACATGCTTCACCACATCCCTAGCAAAGGAACTACCTACTACTCATGGTAAAATTCAAAAGCATAACAAAAGTAATCATCAATTTCATCATCAACATTGTAATCCAAATATCAACAATCAAAATCAAATAAATAATGGAAATTCAACAATATATCAAAATCAAACACAAAATTGCATTGAAAAGGAAAGAATTCTTACAAAACTTTGATCAATATCAAAGAGGAATGAAGATCACAATATCATAATCATCAAACACCAAGTTTCTTTCCCTAAAATCTAAGAACAAATTCTCCAAAATCTTGAGCTTCTTTCTCTAAAATTCTAATTCTAAGTTATTCTCTCCTCCCCTCCCTCTAGAAAATGAAGGAATTCTATATATAGTAAAACTAACTAAGGAGAAGTTAGTTAGACGTCCAAAAGAAACCTCAAAAGGCGCGGCTCGTCATCCTAAATCGTGGCCGCAACAAAATGGGTACGGAACAAGAGAGAAAGAGCTGTGCGGCCGCTCCTAGCATCTGCGCGGCCGCGCCAGCCACCTGCACGGCTGCTCCTCCCTCGCGTGTGGCCGTGCCTGGGAGTAGGGGATATGGGCTTCGTGCGCTCGATGATGCTCTCGTGCGTTCCACATGATGCATGTTGGGGAGGCAGTCACTTGAGGCCTTTACGATGGGTTCAACACCGACTTTTGATGTCCATGCGACATGAGAGCGCGGCCTTGAAGACTTGGCTTATGCACTCCTTCACTTTTGAGCTTCAAGAGGAGGAACCGGGTTGCATCCTTAGCTTTTTATGCCCCAAGAGAACGCCAATAAGCTTCTCGAACATCACCATTCTCCTAAAATCAAAGAAAAGCAAACAAGTAAAGGAGAAAATGCAAAATAAACTAAGAAATGCAAGAAAGTGAGGAAACAACTAAAGAAAATGCAAAAAACAGATATTACAAGTAAAGCTAAAGAAAAAGAGGTATAAGAGATGCAAAAGTAATAAAAAATCATCCTAAAAGAAGCTAAATGAGTGCCATAAATGACTCTCATCAAACTCCCCCAAGCTAGACTTTTGCTTGTCCTCGAGCAAAACAAAGCAAGAAGAAATATGATGAAAGACTTATTCAGACAAGAAAAAGGAAAGAAAAGACTCACTTTCTGTAGGGAATATTTCAAGCATCACGATAACCCCAAACTTGAACCCCACTGTGATCATACACTAAAGTACAGTGGCATTCCAAAGGGAAAGACAAAGAGCAAAAAGAGTCGCCAACAAGTTTTAGGAACTTGTAAACCCAAAAGACAATCCAAAAGGACCATCAACTACTCCATAAGGTCTTGAACCAAATAGGGTCCCGGGATGAAGGTACGAATCCAATCTACAAAAGAAAGGACCCGCCCTATAAAATAGGCCTCTACTTTGTTTTGCTCGTATTCATGCGCACTTTTCGAATAACATACAAACATTATATTAAACCTACCCTGTTTATCTATGTTGGTTCAAATTAATGCACAAATAATACTATTATTGGCGATCACTTGAGTTAAAATCACATTAGCCTAAACCAAATTATTAATTATCTTATTAAGCGTGATTTCAAGTACAAATTCCCTTTAAACCTGCATAAAATATATATCAAGCAATAACAATAAAATATATATCAAGCAACATAATAATAAACAATAAATAATAATAACGATAATAGCATGATAAGGCATAATAAAGCTTAAAAATAATAGCAAGATCCTAGGCATGATACTAACAAGATTAATAACAAACCCTAGCATGTCACTAAACAATAAAGATCAAAGCTTTAAACCTAACATGGTACTAACATGATATTAGAAATAATAAGAGGCAACCTAAACATGATACTAGAAAGCAATAAATAACATCCTAACATGATACTAGAAAGCATTAAAAGCATCCTAACATGATACTAGGAATTAACAATAATAAGCATGCAGTCTACATTATGAAAGAAATAGAGAGTAAGCTAATCTACTTACTTTGAAGCCTCGTACCTCTTTCTAATAACAAAATACACAAGTTAGTAAACTTCAATGAAAATAATAAAAAACAATTAAAGAATTAAAGAATTAAATTGAATAAAGTTTTGACTAGTTTTGGACCAAACCCTCAGAAAATATCAACCTTTCACGTCTAGGGCGAAGGCAACTTCGAACTTGGCTAAGAGACTCTAAGTCTTGTGAATGCGAAATTGTGTTTAATAAGCTAGTTTAGAAATAGAGAGAAAGAAAAGAATTAAGTAATTCTTGAGAGGGAATAGAGAGAATTAAGGAAGAGTTGATGATTGTGAATGATGATTGTAGATGATTGTGAAAAAATTGATTTTAAAAACAGAGATTCGGACGCTATTTATAATGAAAATAATCCGGAAAAACATAGAATTTGATAAGGAATAAAACTCCACGCTGTCGCCAGGAATTAACTCTGTCGCGACGCGACAGGGTCTGTCGCGCGGCGACAGGGTCTGTCGCGCGGCGACAGGGTCTGTCGCGCGGCGACAGGGTCTGTCGCGCGGCGACAGGGTCTGTCGCGCGGCGACAGGGTCTGTCGCGCGGCGACAGCCTGTATTAGCGCGTTTTTCTTCACGCGGAATCCGATCTTTAATCAACTTGATCTACGGAATCCGTACAGAAGATAAAATATATTTCTAAGATAATAAAACCATATTTTATTCCAAATAAAAATCTTTTAAAAATAATTAATTATTAAATCTAACAATATTATAATTAAAAGGAACTTTCTAAAAACTTCTAGAAAACTATAATTAATCCTAATAATTTTAGGAACAATAATTAATATTGGGCCCTCCTCTAGATCATTGGGCCGTATTAAAATAAATAACTGGGCCCAGTTTAGTATTTTGGTCATAACTTCCTCAATATTCATCGGAATCGGGTTTATAATATATCGTTGGAAAGGTCTTTTCGAGCCCCATCAATCTACACCATTATTGGACCCTTATCATGGACCAAAATAAACTGAAATGGACGTTTTCAAATAAATAAGGTCATTTTCAAAAACAGAGAGAAAAGAATTTAATTAAAACTAAACCGCAATACTTGACTTTCGAACCACTTTCACCTAATTCGATAATAACACAACGTGCAAGGCATTCATCACTGGATTTGGTTTTGGGGAGACACAAATGGGTGTCTACAGAAGCCCCCACTTTGACTGAGTTTGGAGAAACTTATGTTTCGAAAACGAAAGTCAAAGTAGCGATAGGGACGGAGACTGATTCAAAACGTTCTGCAATTCCAAATCATTCTTATAACGCCGATACCTGCAAACTAATCATTAGTTAAACAGATAAAAGAGTTAAGAAACGCGTATCTTACACCGTCGAGCACACGTCTCTGAAAGTAACCATCTTGTTGTTGCTTCTTATGTTGTTTGTGACAACACCCACAGTACCTCGTGAACGCCATCTTTGAAGATAACCATATGTCGTCGCCTTCAATATTCTTGGTGACAATCCTCCACAGTATGTCGTCATTTCCTGGGTGTGGCCATATGTCGCCATAGCAGTATGTCGCCGCTATAGACAATCTCTTCTTTACCTTGAGGGACCGCCGAAGGTGGCCTTGCTTCGCCATCTCCACCATTTGTGACACTACCTCGTCACGACCATACTTCGCCGCTAAACAATTCCTCTCTATGTTGAGACATTGCCAAAGAATCACTTTACCTATTGACCCTTAATATCATTATTTATCATTATTTTTTATATTTGTGCCTGTACTTTGGTGCTTTTGCCTTCGTAAACCATTACTTTGGTGCATCTAACCAATATTTCGGTGCCTTGAACCATTATTTCGGTGCTTTATTATGAGCCAGTACTTAGGCGCTTTAAGCTAAAGTGAGACGATCTTTCATCAAGTCGATCACTCAGTACATTTTCGATCAAGCTGACTAAATCATGTCAATTGCTCAAAGGGGCTAACTGGCGTACCAAGGAACCCAAACTACTAAAATGGATCCACAAAACCATAAGGAAGAGCCCAGCACTCTGTCGCCGCTCCTACGCTGACCAGAAGTGCCTGTCGCTAGCCTTTGCATCTGTCGCCGCGCGACAGAGTCTGTCGCCTCCCGACAATTCTGTCGTTTGGCGACAGAATCGGGGTTTTAAACCCGTCTTCTTCTTCTTTCTCATTTCGCTGCTCTGCTTCACAAACTTTGCGAAAAAACTTCAAATTACTCGTTCTTGCTCATTTCTCAACCAAATTCGCTCAAACTTGTTGCAAATCGAAGCTTTTCTCATCTATTTTCCCGATCTATGTAAGTTTTGCTCAAACTCTACTCGGTTTTCGACGAATTACGCGTTCTAATTCGCGAATTTTCCGAAAAATCCAAAAATCATTTTGCTTAATTTGCTTTGCTCGTTGAATTTTATGCCTTGAATTTGTTTAATTATGCTTGTATATTACTTTGGGAGTATTTTGAGACTTGTTTGACCCAATTTGGTGAAGAAATAAGCAATTCACCATTGTAGGACCTCTTAAGGTCGTGAAGAACAATGTGAGTCGTTCTTTGCATTATGACTGCTTTTACTTGTACAATTTGTCACAATATTCATCATATGTTTGCAAGAAATTATTTATTTGCTCAAAGAAACACTTCCATGCTTGTTTGAGATTTTGCTCTGTTTTAGTACTACGTACTCTGTTTTTTTTTTAACATAGTATCATGCGGCTTAGGCGAACTTTGGATACTGTAGAGCCTTAAACTTAATTACTTTTACATACTTTAGCATGGCTAGACGACGTGGTTCCGGTTCTCGGTCGAGGGACACACGTCGAGAGGACGAGCCCACCAGCGAGGGCGAGGACGTACCTTCTACTTCCGGGCTAGGTGTCATGCCTGATTGAGACGAGCGCACTCTATTTCACGCGCCGGTTCATCATCTGTCGGAGAGAATCCGACGAGGTCTAGCGAGTGGGAGGACCCGTAGCCATGGCTCCGGTAACTCCACCATCATCTCCCTGTACGACAACTTTATCTGCCGCGACGAGGGGCTTCGTCGTCTTTGGGAGTCATGTGGGTTGACTCCTCTGCTGCAGGCCACTCGGGCCATGTTTTCATACGATGGGGGTAACCTCGTCGTCCGAGCTTTGGTGGAGTTCTTTTGGGACACCACTAACACTTTTCACTTTCCCTGGGGTGAGATGACAGTCACTCCAGCTGACTTTAGTCTCATTACGGGGCTAGAGTTCCAGTCTACTCCTCTACCTTTCGATGCTGGCGTTACCGTTTACTCCTCGGAGGTTTTGGAGTTATTGGGGTCGATCGTTATTCGGGCCCAGGCTGAGGCTCAGTCGGGACAGCTGAGTTCCCGATGTATCCGTCGCGACACGCTGGCTGTAGCTTTTGAGGATGATGCGACTACCCGAGAGCAGCGGGTGCGCATCTTTGTGCTGATTCTGCTATCAGGGACATTTTCCCCTGATCGAGGTAGTAGAGTACTTCTATACTACCTGTCCGCCGTTCGCGACCTCTAGTTGGTCGGGACATATGACTGGGCCAGCATGGCCTATGCTGATTTTTTACTGGGCTTGCGGCGCTCCTGTCGTCACAAGGCCTTATCTGGAGAGATAGCCCTTTCAAGTTTCTGGAGGGTCGTAGAGGTATATCTCCTTTTCCCTATTTAGATTTTAACTCTAGCTTTAGAAGCACCATTTTTACTGATTCTCACTTTCTGTATAGATTTGGTTCTACGATTACTTCCCTTCTCTTGCGCCTGCGAGGCCTTCTCCTCGCGTGCTCCCCATTGCTGCTAGTTGGGGAGGCCGCAGAGGTCCGTCGGAGGTGTTACGCCTTCGAGAGATGATCCTCACGGTAGGTTTTTCTTTAATTCTTACTTTCTCTTTTATCACCTTTTAGCGTTAGTATCTTACTTAGTGATGTTTCAGGAGCCTAGCCCGGTATATCGACCTTGGGCTGCTTTTCCTATCCCTGCGCTGGCAGCGCAGTATACGGTTGAGCGTCGTTACTTTTTGGGGACATATGGCGCGGTGGTCTACCTAGGGGAGAGGGTGGCCATCCAGCACTCCTCGGATACTTTCGTTGTTCCTGCTCCTCCACCTCGGCATATGTTCCATGATGCCTTGCAGAGGGATCGTGCTGGTGGGCCTTCGCGAGGTACTCCCTGGAGATCACACATTCTCCTTTAGCAGAGCTATGAGGAGGACCTGCTACCGTTGCTAGCGCCGGCTCCTGTCCCTTCAGAGGAGGCAGCGGTATGCTTTTATTCGTTTAGTTTATCTTTCTTAGGTAGCCCCCAAGTATCTTTCTAACTTTTACTTTTAGCAGGCTGGTCCTAGGGAGTTCATCCCTCCGAGGATGTCTATACGCTACCAGGGTACGTATGGACCGATCGAGGAGCTTATTCCGCCAGCTCCAGCGGGAGAGCAGTTTGTGGAGCGGTCTATTCCTCGTCACCATACTCGAGTAAGTAGTTTTTTTTTTTTATATACCATCCCTATGTTGGCTTTATAATTGTTATTGACTTTGGCTATTTTGGCAGTTCTCTCGTGAGGTAGTGACGGCTATGGCCAGGTGCATTGACGCCTTTCGCAGCCAGCTTGTGAGGTTGCGGAACCGTGCTACCTGTCGTAGCAACGACGCTGAGGAGGTATTACTTTTACTTTTACTACTTTTGGCTTTATTTTCGTTGCATTTGCTAACTTTGATTTACTTTTGCAGGGGCAGACTATTCCTTCTCCACGCACTCGATCGAGGCCCGAGCCTAGGAGGGAGACTACTAGGTCCGACTCAAGGCGTCGCCAGGCTACTTCTGGTGGTCGAGGTGGTCGTTCTGAGGCCGCCGCTGTAGAGGATTTGGCGTCATCACCTGAGGACATTCCGACCGGGCCGGCCGTTCGAGGTGGGATGGGTGGTGGGACATACGAGTTTGGCTCGTCGTCGCAGCAGCCTTTGCAGCCCCAGCCTCTTTCCGTCGGGTTTTAGGGTGAGGTTAGATGGCCTGGTCCTGAGCTGCAGTTCGCGCCGCCTAGTGGTTCAGGGGGCGATGATGGACATACTCCACAGAGTAGGACATTTTTCGATACATTCGGCATCCCTCGCGACTTGCGACCTCCAGCGCCATAGTTGTACCTGTGTTTGTTTTATGTTTGACTTTTGTAGGACTTTGTCTATTGTATTTATTTAACTTATGTACCAGACACTTGTATATATATATGCATTTTATTATTTATTAACATTCTATCTGCCTGATTTATTATTGTATAACAAATGTGTCGTGCATGTAAGTGTGAGAGAAAGTGTAATTTTTGCGCAAAATTTTTCCGTTCCGTCATTTTTAATATTAATGGAGGGTACCGACTCTTTCCCCCAAAAAAAAGAAAAAAGAAAATGAAGGAAAGTGTAAAAATAAATTAAGCTTTAATATAATAATAATAATAAGAATAATAAGAATAAAAATAATAAAAATAATAAAAATAAAAATAATAAAAATCATAATATTGAGGGTATGAGAAGAGGAATAGAACAGTAAGCCAAGTCAAAGTCGAAATCAAATACGTAAAAACACGGTTTCCAACGCGCAATAGGTGACGCTGCTAAGGAAACAACTGGCGCCGCGTAATCCATCCTGTCGCCACGCGACTGGCTCTGTCGCCACGCGACAATTTTGTCGCTTGGCGACAGACGCGCTTTCCTGTTTCCTACAGGAATTGAAGTCTGTCGTGCAGAAAAAGTTATAAATAGCCCCCGAATCATCCGTTTACTGCATAATTTAACCAGCTTATTAAACTAGTAATCATGCCTTTAGCTAAAAGAACCTTTTGTGGGTACATGGATGAATGGTGTCGTCACTTGACTGCTAAAGATAAAAAAGCATTAGATCTTTCTCATATGGGGGGTATGGTTGGAGTCAAGGGGATGAGCCTTGATATTGACTTTATTTATTCTGCCATAGACTATTGGAATATTGATACTCATTGTTTTAGATTTTTTCATGATGAAATATGTCCTTTACCGGAAGAATTTGGGGCCATCATAGGTTATTATTCCACAGACCTTGCGGTAATGCCTAGAATCAATGAATATTACTATAAAGATTTCGAACACTTTTTTGATTTGAGGGGGACGGCTTTGAAACACATAGTGCATGGTAACATAGTTAATTTGACAGAATTTGCACATTACTTTTATGATAATCCCAATCCCGATTTCCGTGTCTATAAAAGAAGGGCTTTCCTTTATTGTTTATTTAACCAATTGCTCTTAGTGAGTGGCAAAGATAATGAGGGGCAATCGATAATTATATCTGTTATAGAACAAGTTGAATCTGGGAGAAATCCAATGCCATTAATTGTTGGAGAGACTATGCTGTGGTTAGATGCACTAAGAAAGGATTCAAGGGCACCTTTAAGAGGTTCTCCAATTTTATTACAAGTATAAAATAATATTTTTATTAATTTATCAAGAACTAAAGAATATCATTTTTACACTGTAATGTTAATTTAAATACATATTTGCAGATATGGCTCATGGAGAGGTTGAAGCTTATTAATCCTCCCGATGATATTCACACATATGTTCCAAATTGCATAGTCCGCCGAAAGAAACAATTTTTGAAAATCGGTCGCCATGAGTGGAGCAGGGTGTTCGCTGCCGGTGACTTTACCATAAACTAGATTGTTCCTTGGTGGAGGATTGAGGCGATGATTGGTTGTAGTAATCAAGCATATTGTCGTCTCCCGAGCTTGTCGAGACTAACCTTTTACTTTCCTTGTAGAGTCATGAGACAATATGGTCTCGCACAAACCATCCCTACAGGAGATCTTCGCCGTCCTTATGAATTTCCTATGTCACAAGAGATTGAGCGTTTTGATGGATACTGGAGTGGTAGGCCCTTATGGGAGGTGATTACCCATAAGGAACCACCTTGCTTGTCAAATAAAGTGAAGCAATGGCTTGATGGAAGATTCCAAAAACCTCAAGTTACAATTGAAAAGACCAATGTGAAGTATCGTCTAGGTGACAAGAAGATCCCTGCTAAGGAACGCCTAGGGGAAAGAATTGAGTTCAATACTCCTATTATGCCTAGAAAGAAGAGTGCCAAGAAGAATCAAGGAAAAAGAAAAGTCGACTCTACTAAGAAGGAAGCTTGGGTAGAGAAGAAACATGGAGTCCTAGCGGAAGGAGAAACTATCTATACTAAAATAGAGTGTAGATCTTCTAACGGTTGTCTCCTAGCGAAGGTTATGGATCAAGAGGAAGAGGATGAAGACACAAATTGGAAAAGAATGAAGAAGGAGAAAAAAGATTAGAACATTGCTTTTCTTTTGATTTATTAGACAAAGTTAATTTGTTTTAGTTAATTTTTCAGCTTTTATTTTATCAATAATGTCCTTTCTTTATTAATCAATAAAATTTCAGCTTTAATTGTAATTAACTTTCAATTAGAGCAATGAAAACAATTACAACATTTATTTTTCGGAGAATTAATTCGAGTACGAAAGTCGAATAAATTTCCAGAACATGTGAAACTGGTCTAGACACTCGCAGAAGACTGGCGCTGCTATCTGATGCACTGTCACTGACGATTGGGCTCTGTCGCCTGGCGACAAAATTGTCGTCTGGCGACAGAGACTATCGTCTGGCGCCAGTTTTGAAATTTTGCAGACATGAGTTTTTTACTTCGGAGATACAGAATCTGAAGAGATTAAAGCGGCCGCACCCTGTCTGGGTTGCCTACGTATCCTTTGCTTAAGGAATCAGGCCAAACGTAGCTCTCTTGAGTATTTTACTCAAGTACTTATGGGTAGTATTTCTTAAGTTGGTCAAGGTTTGTCATGTTTGAAAATTCATTGCCATCCATATCAGTTAATTTAGCCGCGCCTCCTGACAGGATTGTTTTGACAATATATGGTCCAGACCAATTAGGCCGGAATTTGCCTCTCGGATCTAAGACATTTTTCCTTAATGCTTTTAATACCAAGTCCCCAACCTTGATATTTCTGGTCTTGACCTTTTTGTTGAAATGTCTAGCCATGCGGGTTTGATAACATTGAGTATGATGTAGAGCTTCTAGTCGTTTTTCATCGAGTAGGATTAGCTCTTCATATCGTGCTCTAGTCCACTCAACTTCATCGAGTTTACTTTCTAACGCAATGCGTAAAGAAGGTATTTCTAACTCTACAGGTTGTACGGCATCCATTCCATATACCAAGTTGAATGGCGTATTTCCTGTTGATGTTCGGATTGACGTGCGATAACCCCACAGTGCGAAGTGAAGTTTGTCAGGCCAATTTTTATAATTTTCAGTCATTTTCTCAATGATCGTTTTCAAATTCTTATTAGCGGCCTCAACTGCTCCATTTGCTTGAGGTCTATACGGGGAAGAATGGTGATGTTGAATACCATACTTTTGTAGCAATTCTTCACATTCTGCTTGAAAATGAGTTCCATTGTCACTTATCATTTCATGTGGGACTCCGTATCGACAAATTATGTTTCTTTCGATAAAGAGTGCTACATGCTTGGCGGTGAGTTTAGCATATGATTGTGCTTCCACCCATTTCGTGAAGTAATCTATTGCAACCAAGATGTATTCATGGCCTCCTGTTCCGGGAGGTGTAATCTTTCCAATTATGTCTATTCCCCATGTAGAGAAAGGCCATGGTGAAGTGTAGGTGTAGAGAAGAGATGGTGGGATATGTTGCAAATTTGCATAAATTTGACATTTTGGGCATCTTTTTACATATTGATGACAATCTTTATTCATGGTAGTCCAGTAATATCCTTCTCGCATTATCTTTTGGACTAGCATTTTGCCGTTAACATGTGTTCCGCATATACCTTCATGGATTATTCTCATAGCCCTTTGAGCATCTTTTTTGTCTACACATAATAGAGCTCGTCCCTTAGATACCCTTTTGTGTAGTTCATTTCCTATGAGTACAAACTGGGAAGCTAAGAGTCTTAATGCTCTTTTCGCTCTTTTGTCAGCATGAGGTGGATATTCTCCTTTGGTGACATAATTCAATATATCTACGAACCATGGTTCCTCTTCTGGTTCTTCTTCTTGAATTACTTCGTCGTCTTCTATGGCCTGAATGTATGCTGGTTTATGCCTTTTTTCTATGGTTAAAGGCATTTGCTCAATTTCTTTAGGTATTCTAACCATTGAAGCTAGCCTCGCCAAGGCGTCGGCGAATTGGTTTTCCTCTCTAGGTAGGTAAGTGTATTCCACTTTTTCCAATTGATCGGTGAGAGTTTCCAGATATGTTTGGTAAGGAGCTAAACTTTCACTCCTAACCTTCCATCTTTTGGAGATTTGATTAATAATTAGGGATGAATCTCCGAATATCCGGAGTTTCATTACACCTAGGGCTAAAGCGGTTTCGAGGCCTACCACGCATGCTTCATATTCAGCTGCGTTGTTGGTGACGTCGAAATCTAATTTGATGGATATAGGGACATGTTCTTCCTTAGGTGATACTAATAAGACTCCTACGCCGCACCCCTTTTGGTTTGAGGCTCCATCAAAATATAGAGTCCCTGTATCATCCTCTGTCATCATTAAATTTTCGTCCGGGAATTCATTCTCTTCTAAGGGTGTTGAATCTTCTATTGGGAAATCTGCTAGAAAATCCGAGACCACTGATCCTTTAATTGCTTTTTGAGGCATAAACCTTATGTCGAATTGGGCCAAGTTTACTATCCATCTTGAGATTCGTCCATTAAGTGTAGATCTTTCGAATAGATATTTCAGGGGATCCATTCGTGAGACTACGTAAACGGTATGCACGAGCATGTAATGTCTCAATTTAGTTGTGGCCCACACCAACGCGAGGCACAGCTTTTCCAATGGTGTGTAGCGTGTTTCATATTCGAGCATTTTTTTACTTAAGTAGTAAATAGCATTTTCTTTGCTTTCTACCTCTTGTGCGAGCATAGCTCCCATTGTTTCTTTTGTGACGGTTAAGTATAGTCTTAAAGGTATTCCGGGGAGTGCTGGGGCTAATACGGGAGGATTCGCAAGATAGGCTTTGATCTTCTCAAAGGCTTTTTGACACTCATCGTCCCATATGATTGGTACATTTTTCTTAAGCTTTTTGAATATTGGTTCGCATATCGTGGTTAACTTGGATATGAACCTACTTATGTATTGCAACCGGCCAATAAATCCTCGAATTTGCTTTTCGGTTTTGGGCGGTGGCATGGACATGATTGCTTTAATTTTGGTGGGATCTATCTCTATTCCTCTAGAGCTTATGACATAACCCAAGAGTTTCCCTGAGGTAACTCCAAAAGCACATTTAGAGGGGTTTAACCTCATGTTGTATTTTCTTAATCTTTCAAAAAATTTCTTTAAGGCTGTTAGATGTCCTTGGCGGTCTTTTGATTTTACAATCATGTCATCCACATAGACCTCCACTTCTTTATGCATCATATCATGAAGTAAGGCAGTTGCTGCTCGTTGGTAAGTAGCACCCGCGTTTTTTAACCCGAATGGCATTACCGTATAGCAATAAGTACCCCAAGGTGTTATGAATGTTGTTTTCTCCATATCTTCTTCGGCCATGAGGATTTGATTGTATCCTGCGTATCCATCCATAAATGAGAGAAGTGCATGGTTTGCTGTGTTATCTACCAAAATATCGATGTGTGGCAAAGGGAAGTCGTCCTTTGGACTTGCCTTATTTAAATCTCGATAGTCGACACACATTCGAACTCTACCATCTTTTTTCGGAACATGGACAACATTGGCGACCCATTCGGGGTATTTGGATACCCGGATGAAACCTGCAGTTATTTGTTTTTGTACTTCTTCCTTTATTTTAAGGGCCACGTCGGGTTTCATTCGACGTAACTTTTGTTTTACAAGTTTCATTCCTGGAATTAATGGTATAGTGTGTTGAGCTATTTCTCTATTAATGCCTGGCATATCTTCGTATGACCAAGCAAATACATCGATAAATTCTTTAAGTAGATTAATTAAATCGGTTCTTTCTTCTTTGTTTAGCGTCAGTCCGATTTTAACTTCTCTTTTAATGGTTGAATCTTTTGAGATATCAACCGTTTCTGTATCCTCAATTATTGGTGTCTTATTTTCAAGTGTTTCCATTGCTTTAATTATTTCTTTGTCATTTTCATCATTAGTTAAGCAATGCTCGTCATCTTTAGATAGAGAAAAACCAGAGGAATAAGGGGAAGAAGACATATTATTAAACTCAGAAATCATTACATCAAATAAAGAGATGTCCGTCGGGACTTGATTGCTAACTATCCTAGGAGTAGAAAAAGAAGGTGAGGGTGCTACAACTAAAGACTTAGAAGACTCGACGAGGGAAGACTCTAACTCAGACTCTGACTCAGGCGACTCTTCGAATATTGGTCCTTGCCCTGTAGTTATTGAAATCTTCTTTCCATTTATAGTAACTATCTTCACTGTCTTACGCCATCCACGCTCTTGATCTTCTATTGGAGTGATAAGTTCCGAGGGATCGAAATTTTCGCTTTGGAGAACTGCTTGGATGAGTGAAGAATCATCTTCCGCATATCTTGATTCGTTCTTTTCCCTTCCAAAGAGGAGTCCCATGACATTAAAGTCGAAACAAGGGGGTGCTTTTTCCTTATATGTTGGGGCTGGGATCTCGTCTAGGAAACAACAATCCAAAAAGATTTCGAATCCAGGCTGCCTTATACCATGTACAACAAAAGGTTCAGGAAATTCGTGACAAGGGTAATCCTCTCCTTCTCTTATAAATTGCCCGTTTAAAGTGAGAGGATATTGATCCATGGGTATTTCCTTTTTTTGTATACGGGCATTTCTTCGTGCTTTTGATTTTTCCTGGGCTCGTTTAAGGTCTTCGAGGGTTGGTTCAAAACCAAGTCCGAAAGTATCCAATTTAGGGAGGCCAGGTAAGCCCATGTGTTTAGCTACTTCTTTCTTCTTTCCTAGAGTCATTCCAGGAAAGTGTCCTTGTTTTCTTAGGATAGCATTTGTTATCATGTTTGAGTGGAGGTCATAATGAAGAGGGGTCCTTTCGTCTTCCTCTATTAAGGAGACCTCTTCGCTAAAGCCCCACAAGTCTTCATCGTTTTCGTCGTGTTCCACGTTAATTAGTGGATTTTCTACTGTTTTAATCCTCATAGATGAAGCATCAATGGTTATTGGAACGCCTCCAACTATAGCCTTTACTTGTTGATGGAGAGACGAAGGGACGGCCTTTAAATCATGAAGCCAAGGGCGTCCTAATAGCAAGTTAAAAGATGCCTTGATATCTACTACTTGAAATGTAGTAGCATGTTCAATTGCGCCTGCAGTTACATTCATAGTGATCGTCCCTAATGCTTGACGACGTGAATTATCATAGGCTCTTATTCCTTGGGTTGATGGGGATAAATCCTCATCTCTTATTCCTAACATTCTTGCGGTTCTAAGTGGGCACACATTAATTGCTGAACCGTTATCCACAAGAGTCATAGGGACATTCATTCTTTTGCATATGACTGTGAGGTTTAGAGCTTTATTGTGTTTGTCGCCTTCCGGTGGTAGATCTTTATCCGAAAAAGTGACCAAATTAATTGGACTTGGGAGATCGCTCGTGAGGAAGTTTGCAAGTCCCTCAGGAGTGGTGTCCGAATCTATGCCTACCTTAGCCAGTGCATCCATGACTGCGACTCTATGTTCTCGAGATGTGGCTAAAAGTTTCCATACGTTCATTTCTACTTTAGTCTTTTTTAGCTGTTTGACAATATCGTTGTCTTCTATAATAGGCACGGGAATTTTCTTAATAGAAGGTATGGGTTGTGTTGAAATGGGAGGTTGTATTCTTCCGAACCTAGTGAGGACATCTATGGGTGAATCCTCCTCGTCCCAAATGTCACTTACTGGGTATATTGTTGATAGAGGAGTTTCTTCAATGTCTTTAAGGTACACATCCTCATCGTCACTGTCCCATACTCCATTAATCATGGCATCTTGTGGAAGTCGAACTAACTTTTTCTCATCAATCAAACGTTGAACCAAGTCCTTAAACTTGAAGCATTGCTCTATTGTATGTCCTCCCGATTGATGATATGCACAATAATATTTGTCTGTCCTTTTCAGTGATTCAAATGGTCTTGGTTCGAGAGGTTGAACTTTTCCGTTCTCGAAGAGCATTTTGAACATGTTTGTGTATGATGTCCCAATTGGAGTATATTTCCTACTGTTCTTTTTGGGAGTGTCAATTACTTGGAGGGAAAATGGTTTCTTTGGCTTAAGAGGAGGTTTATTTTTAAGCAACTCATTTTTCTCTTTTATGGCCTCGAAGGTTTGTGAGATTAATTCTTTTAATTCCGAAAGTATTAATGTCAGTGCCAATACTTCTTGCTTAGTTGCGGGTTCCTGACCGGAGAATTCGAGAGCATCTTCGAAGATTTCTTCTTCAATGGTCTCGATAGGTTTTATGAGACTAGATGGATCCTCTTGGTTTTCTTCGTCGGAAATAGCCAAAGAATCCGATAGCGGTGCAGTATTGATACTTGGTTTCTTACTTGCAGGAGGTAATGGGAGCTTGTTACTATCAATAAAATCTTGAATGGCTTCCTTTAATCTCCAACAATTCTCTGTAGGATGATCCCTACCTTCGTGATATTTACAATGTTCATTTGGGTTCCAGCTAGCCGTTCTCCTTTCGACAGGTGGGTCCCCAAATGGTCCAATAGGAGTTATAAGACCTTTTGCATGTAAACGATCAAATGCGGTGTCATAACTCATACCAATAGGAGTATAATTCTTCCTAAATGGTTTCTTTTGTCCTTGATTATTGTTCATTGCCAATACTTCATTAAGAGGAAAAGTGCTAACATTATTTGAGTGGGTAGATTTGGATGAAGAAGGATTGTCGTTCTTCTTATTTTTCCAGCCACTACTTGAGCTGTTATTAGCAATTTTCTGTTTAGCAAGGTCATCTTCAATGTTAATTCCAATGTCATATACCGCTTTGAAAGTATTTAAGTTGCTTTGATATTTGAGATGCTTAGAATATTTTTCTTGGAGGTTTTTAATGAACATCCTGACGGATTCCTTTTCACTAGGCACTTCAACCATTTTTGCAGTGGTTTCCCTCCATTTATTAAAGAAGGAGGTAAAACCCTCGTTTTCTTTTTGTTTCAGCATTTCTAATTCTCTATGATCGGTTTCAACTTGTATATTGCATTTATATCTTTCAATGAAAGCGCTCACAATAGATTCCCAACTAGAAGTCTTTTCTTTATCAAGTGAAAAGTACCACTGTTGACATACAGCTTCTAAGGATAGTGAAAATACAGAATGAAATGCCTTTCTATCTATCCCCTTAATACTCATTACAGTTTCAAAAGCTCTTAAATGAAAATAGGGGTTATCCATGGCCTTGAACTTAGGGATGTCATTGGGATTGAACTTTTGTGGAAGAAGGTCCTTATCCACCGAGACCCCTTGGGAGCTAATCTCTTGAAATCTAAAGTCGCTGGACAGTTTGCCCAAGCTTTCCTGGATTAGGTCCATTTGTTTTTGTTTTTCAGGATTACTTATTTGCAGTGATAGGTTTTGCAGCATTTCAGCCAAGTTGGCTACCTGTCCCTTGACTTCATTAAGTTCTTCCTGACTAGCCATTGCCTTCTTAGCTTTCCTTTTCCTACCGACTGGTTTGTCGAAAAGTAAAACTTGAACAAAAGTGTTGTCTTTGATTAAACGCCCTTCCTTTCTTGACCACGCGCTGTAATTTAAACCATATTTGTTTTAATATTTGACTCTAATTGACTTGACTTTATGTTTAAAAGATTAAAAGAAAAAGTGAAAAAAATGAAAAATGGGGTATATATTTTAAGGGAATTTTTTTTAAAAAAATTGGAATTTAAAAAATGGAGGATTAATATCCGACTTACCCCCCTAAAAAAAATGACGGAAAACACGCATTCAAGACTCTCTAGACATGGTCATAATGTGACAAACATGTTATGTGTGTGCTTTATGTGTATGTGAGTGACATGTTTTGACTACTAGTGTATGACCATGGGACTTTAAGTGCCTAAACTCAATTAAAGACTTAAACATGATTTGAACCATTAACAAACTGATTAATCCGATTAGTAGACTGTTAATTAAACTCGTCGTGATGACTCGAGCAAAAGAACTGGACTGTCGCTACGGTTTAGAGCCTGTCGCCAGGCGACAGACGCTAAACTGCAGCGCCACAGTCCAAATTCCTGCGCCATTGCTGGAACATTAATCTGGACTGTTTCCAGCAATTTTACTCTAAATGGACATGCCTAAAGTCGTACTAAGTCGAATTGATTAAATTATTAGCCTTTAATTAATTCAAAATTAATTAATTAATTAGACAAAGTCCTTTTAGTCATTAGTCAATTTATTTAGTCTTTAACACAAGTCAAACAAACGGTTAGCACATATAATAAATACAAGCAAGGGTGCACAAGTAGTTCACATAGTCACAAGATGAGTTTGCAACCTAACCATGGCTCTAGTTCTCTAAAGTTCGAGGATATGGGTTAAGTCAAAAAGGTCCATGGTTAAGAATCCATATGCATTGCACACAAGCCTGCCGGGAGGGTTGGAGCGAATGGACAGGATTCCGCGAGTGCGAGATGAACTCGAACTCGACTCCATGGTTTGGTGGATTCACAAACATTACACGTACCCAAATCTGAACTTTGCACATGATCGTGGGATATTCCATTGGGCAGGTGAAGCAGGAACCCCCAGAGGGTTATTTCCATATGTAGAACACATATAGGTTCAGAAAAGTGAGAAAATGACTCAATCAATAAGCAAAATCGAGCCAACAACACTAGAAATGGTCAAAGCAAGAAGACAGACCCCTGGCTCGGTATTGGAAGAACTTGGCGCCAGACTACAGGGACTGTCGCCGCAAAAAAGCTTCTGTCGCCAGGCGACAGAAACTTTTTACGGGCGACAAGCCCTGTTTTCTAGACGCTAGTTCCTACATGCCTTGGCAAGTTTCTGTGTCCTTCGAATTTTCCAGATTTCGCATCATCTTTTCGATTCTAGTCATGAAAGATATTTCCCAAATTTCCTAGGTGTAAAATTCCTATGGATTGACTCATGGGGTACTCCCATGAGGACCTTTTAATGCATATGACAATAATGTTAATCAAATCACGCACATGAAATCCTTAGAATTTTTCAAGTCTCATCCGCTCATTCTAAATAATTGCCAAAATTTAATAAATTTCAGGAATATAAATAGAAATCCTCCCCAGTGGAGTCGCCAAAAACTGTAGGGAATATTTCAAGCATCACGATAACCCCAAACTTGAACCCCACTGTGATCATACACTAAAGTACGGTGGCGTTCCAAAGGGAAAGACAAAGAGCAAAAAGAGTCGCCAACAAGTTTTAGGAACTTGTAAACCCAAAAGACAATCCAAAAGGACCATCAACTACTCCATAAGGTCTTGAACAAAATAGGGTCCGGGGATGAAGGTACGAATCCAATCTACAAAAGAAAGGACCCGCCCTATAAAATAGGCCTCTACTTTGTTCTGCTCGTATTCATGCGCGCTTTTCGAATAACATACAAACATTATATTAAACCTACCCTGTTTATCTATGTTGGTTGAAATTAATGCACAAATAATACTATTATTGGCGATCACTTGAGTTAAAATCACATTAGCCTAAACCAAATTATTAATTATCTTATTAAGCGTGATTTCAAGTACAAATTCCCTTTAAACCTGCATAAAAGGCGTGATCAAGCAATAACAATAAAATATATATCAAGCAACATAATAATAAACAATAAATAATAATAACGATAATAGCATGATAAGGCATAATAAAGCTTAAAAATAATAGCAAGATCCTAGGCATGATACTAACAAGATTAATAACAAACCCTAGCATGTCACTAAACAATAAAGATCAAAGCTTTAAACCTAACATGGTACTAACATGATATTAGAAATAATAAGAGGCAACCTAAACATGATACTAGAAAGCAATAAATAACATCCTAACATGATACTAGAAAGCATTAAAAGCATCCTAACATGATACTAGGAATTAACAATAATAAGCATGCAATCTACATTGTGAAAGAAATAGAGAGTAAGCTAATCTACTTACTTTGAAGCCTCGTACCTCTTTCTAATAACAAAATACACAAGTTAGTAAACTTCAATGAAAATAATAAAAAACAATTAAAGAATTAAAGAATTAAATTGAATAAAGTTTTGACTAGTTTTGGACCAAACCCTCAGAAAATATCAACCTTTCACGTCTAGGGCGAAGGCAACTTCGAACTTGGCTAAGAGACTCTAAGTCTTGTGAATGCGGAATTGTGTTTAATAAGCTAGTTTAGAAATAGAGAGAAAGAAAAGAATTAAGTAATTCTTGAGAGGGAATAGAGAGAATTAAGGAAGAGTTGATGATTGTGAATGATGATTGTAGATGATTGTGAAAAAATTGATTTTAAAAACAGAGATTCGGACGCTATTTATAATGAAAATAATCCGGAAAAACATAGAATTTGATAAGGAATAAAACTCCACGCTGTCGCCAGGAATTAACTCTGTCGCGCGGCGACAGACTTGTCGTTTGGCGACAGCCTGTATTAGCGCGTTTTTCTTCACGCGGAATCCGATCTTTAATCAACTTGATCTACGGAATCCGTACAGAAGATAAAATATATTTCTAAGATAATAAAACCATATTTTATTCCAAATAAAAATCTTTTAAAAATAATTAATTATTAAATCTAACAATATTAGAATTAAAAGGAACTTTCTAGAAACTTCTAGAAAACTATAATTAATCCTAATAATTTTAGGAACAATAATTAATATTGGGCCCTCCTCTAGATCATTGGGCCGTATTAAAATAAATAACTGGGCCCAGTTTAGTATTTTGGCCATAACTTCCTCAATATTCATCGGAATCGGGCTTATAATATATCGTTGGAAATGCCTTTTTGAGCCTCATCCATCTACACCATTATTGGACCCTTATCATGGACCAAAATAAACTGAAATGGACGTTTTCAAATAAATAAGGTCATTTTCAAAAGCAGAGAGAAAAGAATTTAATTAAAACTAAACCGCAACACTTGACTTTCGAACCACTTTCACCTAATTCGATAATAACACAACGTGAAAGGCATTCATCACTGGATTTGGTTTTGGGGAGACACAAATGGGTGTCTACACTTTCATAGGATCACAGTTGTTTTTAGCTACAAAAAGCCCTTTAAACCCCAAAGTCGCCAATGAGGACGAGTGAAGGGTATCCAAAGAGTTTGACCCATAACTCTTGAAGGTAAAATGAGGCAAAATCATTGAAAGAAAGTAAAATCAAAAATTCAAACAAGTAGTTAATGAAATGGACTTTTACAAATGACCAAATGCAAATGAATAAACAACTTTCTATACTATAAGGGTATGCACATTCCGAGATATCTAAGGTTGATTGAAACATAAGATATGGTAAGCATAGAGAACTAATGAAACACAATTCACCTTCATCTCAAAACATTTTAACACAATAGCATCTCAATGATTTCTCAAAGGAACCGAAAAAAGAAAGAGATTTAAGGCTACTTGACATCTTGACTAATGCACAACGCTCTATAGGCTTGACCCATATCTCCCTCCACTGACTTGTGACTCAACCACAAAGGTCAAAAGGTCTTGACAAGGGTTGTAATGTAAGGGCAAAAAAGGTGAAGGTAGGCTAAAATTTAAAATTTGGTGGTATACCTAAATTGTGAAGCAAAGGGTGATCAATCCTTAACACCATAATCAAGCAATCACCGAACAAAAACACCAACACCCCCAAGCTTATTCAAAGCCAAAAGCACAAACATATATACAAAAACTGTAAGAACGCTTCCCCCCAAGCTAAAATGAAGCATTGTCCTCAATGCTTAAAATACGGAGAAACATTTACATCAAAATATTTTTGAACTTTTTCATTTTCACTTTTGCAAAAGCTTTTTGAATTTGCTTTGCTTTATCTCATTTTTTAAATTTTTTTTTCACTTTTCACTTTATTTCATTGTCCTCGCCTCTTGTAACTATGGACGGCTTTTTCAACTTGGCATTTGCCTTTTATTCACAAGATATTTACAATACAAACTTGCGATCATTATAAGGACCAATATACGACTCATCCACCATATCCTCCAACAAAATGATCAATTGCTTCACAAAAACCAATAATGAAAACAAGAATGAAACAAAAGGCTTAAAATCTAAAGATATGGATTGAAAAGAAGGTTTATGGCTCAAATGGTTAGCAAGTAGGCAAATGAAAACCCAGAATTAGAAAACTATCCTAGAAAAAGAAAAATCACCACCCCAAAAAGATGTCTTTGTCCTTCCTAAATGGCTCGATCGCGATCTCGGGAGACAAGAGTCAAATTCTAGATAAAGCATACAACAATCAAGGATTCATGTGCCACTCATGCAAAATATGTAGAAGACTTGAAAAGAATGAAAACTCACATGGTTGTAGCAATAACTCACTACTAGTTTCAAATTCACCAAAAGGGAGCAATTTCAAATTTTCAAAAACAATTAGAATCCGACTTCAAGGTCCCAAAAGTTCTAAAGACACTACCTTAGCATACTCTTTCCTAGAATCAACCAAAGATACTCTCAAACCGTGCATACCGATACCACATAGGAAACCATTTATTCAAAAGCAAAAGTTCAGCTGATATTATGTCCATAACAAAAGCATAACATGAAAAAGAAAACTAAAGGAAAGCCTCAAAATCATATTTTTGGATTTTTGCATTTTTGAAAAGAAGGAAATGAAAAAGAAAAGTAGAAAAGAGAAGAGAAGGAAAAGAAAGGAAAAGATAAAGAAAAGTGCAAAGATGCATGCATGTCATATAAATCTCAATCGACAAAGAAGTGGTCAATCGACAGCATCCCAATGACCCCAAACACCCTCGGTGTTACAAAGCAAACATCCTCGAACCGTTCAACTCTTCCTAAACTAATCCTATTCTATGCATACAATGAAAGAAAATAAAGAAAAGGGGGAAATAAGAAAGATCTCACCGGGAATTCAAGCTAAGCAATGAAAAGCGTGGAAACGAAAATACCACCTCCATGAAGCTCCAACAAGCATAGCATGAATTTGCAAAATCGAGTGAGAAAGAAAAAGAGAAAATGGAACGATATACAAAGTAAACGGTTAGTAACTTCAAAACAAAAGAAAAAGAAAACAAAATCAAAAATGAAAAACAAAGAAACAAAATCAAACTAATCTACAAAATCAAATCAAAACAAACCAATCAAAACATTAAAATCAACTATACACTAAAAAGAGCAAAATCAACTTTACACCTAAGCAAAAATCATTTAGATCAAAGGGATTTGGATTCAAGGGTTTTGGATTTAGAGATTTGGATTTAAAAGAGCGAAAATCACCAACTAGTCATGGAAAAGCAATCATCATCAAAATCAATCAACAAAAGATATTCAACAAGAAAAACATGATATGATCATGGATAACAACAACACTCAACAACATCAAGTATCGATCAAGACAAGCAATCATACATCATCAAGACATGAAAAAAAAATCAATGATATCCAACAACAACAAAATTGGCTACCGAGACCCTTCATAAGACTAGTGTCCCCCCAAGCTAAACAAAAATACATCTCAACATCCCATCAATACAAAACAAAGATCACATAATAAAAGGGATGGAGGTAAAAGCACAAAGAAGGGGAACTAGTTACCAGTAGGCCCAGCATTATCATTATCATCATCCCTATCATATGAGAAGCCGGATGGGGGACCATAAGGATCCCATCCCCCGGTGTAGCCGGATGGCTAGCCATAATGGCCCCTAAAGTTATCTTATTTCTAAGGGGCCAAGGGAGTAAATTGATCGGGCAACTCTAGTGGCAACGGATGGGTGGGATCGACATAGGGGTAATTAGGATCACCCCTATAGTCGCTCCCACCGGGCACACGGTAATCATAGTTACCGTGCTTATCCAGAAATGAGCGAGTCTCAGTGTTGGAACCTTGAGGTCCTTGCCAATATGGGTAGGTAGCCCTCCCATCATCTCCCCAAGAAGGTACGGGACCAAGTTGAGGAGGAATGTACTGGTAGTTAACCAGGGGGGTGATCTCCCCACGGTTAACACTTGCATCATATAGTTGTTGTTGGAGAAACATACCTTGTTGCATTTCGAAGATGCCTCTCATTTGGTCGTAGATGACCTCGAAATCTTGATCATACATCCCCTCCATTCGGACTTGCATGCCCGCCATTTGGGTACTCAAAGCCTCCATGTCGGGGTTGGCGAATCGATGTTGTCGATGTTAAGGTTGAGGCACTTCTTTCTCTTGTTGTTGTTGTTGTTGTTGTCGTTGATTTTGATTTCTTTCAATTTGTTGCTCTTCATTGAGCACATCTTCCATGTCTTCATCCTCATCGGGGATGTGGTTGCTCACAGGCACAAACCATACATTCGGGGCATGCCGATGGAGGGAGGTCAAGGAGGGGTTCGGAAGATAGCGCCGATGAGCATTCCTCATAAGCCAATCAAACACCTCGTTATCATTGCTCTTTGCTATGAATTGCACTTGCTTACGTTGAGCGATGTCGAGGTAAAGGGTGTTGGTCTCCCACACCGGAGTAAAACAGAGGAGATATCTCCCATAGCCAAGGTTGGTAGTTAACCTATTCATCATGCTACCACAAGGGATGTCTCCCGACCTATTGCCCCTAATGTCCATACAATTCTTCAAAATATGTGCCCAAAGTTCAACCTTCCGCACAACTCTTCCCTAGTTGCCATCCATAGAACTCGCAACTTTGCTTGCGACATCTTGTCCAAATCTTGCTTAGGGAACACCGAGTACCTCAACAACCTATGAAGCACTCGGAGACATGGTTGGAATATGTCACTTGCAAGAGAATAGCGGGCGGAGAACTCATTCTTTCCCGAGATATCATGCCACCAAGCATTTTGGAGTACCCATCCAAATAATCATGCTCGGAGAAGAGAATATCCGCCCCCGGATTGAAGTTAAGCTAAGGGCCGCATTAAATTCGGCCAAAGACATGACATGCTCAACATTGAAAAGCTGGAAGGTGACTTGGAAGTCCTTGGTACCAACCGGAGTAGTAGTCAAAGAGGCCAAGAACTCCCTAGTTGGCTCAAGGTAGGTTCGGTAGAGCTTGTTGATGAAGCTACCCAACCTAAGGTTGTCTCTACAAATGATTTCAAAGTAAAATCGCAAATCAAGATCAATCGATAATAATAGCATCCAAATCAATTGTTCGTGTCATTGAAAACTATAATGCAATCTAGCATGATCATCAAGGTTAGCTACTCCTCTTCAAATCAAACACATGCACAAATTTCATCAACCAATTTAATCACATCAACAAATCAATCAAAAACCCCAAATTAGCTATACATTATCACTAATACAATCTTCACCACATCCCTAGCAAAGGAACTACTCATTACTCATGGTAAAATTGAAAAGTATAACAAAAGTAATCATCAATTTCATCATCAACATTGTAATCCAAATATCAACAATCAAAATCAAGCTAAACAATAGAAATTCAACAATATATCAAAATCAAACATAAAATTGCATTGAAAAGGAAAGAATTATTACAAAACTTTGATCAATATCAAAGAGGAATGAAGATCACAATATCACAATCATCAAACACCAAGTTTCTCTCTCTAAAATCTAAGAACAAATTCTCCAAAATCTTGAGCTTCTATCTCTAAAATGCTAATTCTAAGCTATTCTCTCATCCCCTCCCTCTAGAAAATGAAGGAATTCTATATATAGTAAAACTTACTAAGGAGAAGTTAGTTAGACATACAAAAGAAACCTCAAAAGGCACGACCCCTCATCCCTAAGCGCGGTCGCAACAAAATGGGTACGGAACAGGGGAGAAAGAGCTGCGTGGCTGCTCCTGGCATCTGTGCGGCAGCACCAGCCACCTGCACAGTCGCTCCTCCTTCGTGCGCGGCCGCGCTTGGGAGCAGGGAACATGGGCTTCGTGCGCTCGATGATGCTCCTACGCGTTCCATATGATGCATGTTGGGGAGGCAGTCACTTGAGGCATTTATGGTGGGTTCAACTTTGACTTTTGATGTCCACGCGGCACGAGAGCGCGGCCTTGAAGACTTGGCTTATGCACTCCTTCACTTTTGAGCTTCAAGAGGAGGAACCGGGTTGCATCCTTGGCTTTATATGCCCCGAGAGAACGCCAATGAGCTTCTCGAACATCACCATTCTCCTACAGTCAAAGAAAAGCAAACAAGTAAAGGAGAAAATGCAAAATAAACCAAGAAATGCAAGAAAGTAAGAAAATAACTAAAGAAAATGCAAAAAAGAGAAATTACATGTAAAGCTAAAGAAAAAGATATAAAAGAGATGTAAAAGTAATGAAAAATCATCCTAAAAGAAGGTAAATGAGTGCCATAAATGACATTCATCATCATGCTCTTCCCCCTTACACGAATCACTCACCTTCTCACCCTCCTCACTGTTCCTAGAAACACTTTCTTTAAGGACCTTACCATTCCTAGTTGTGATAGAACAGACCAGTTTCTTAGGATCAATCCCTTGAGAAGGTAAAAGAGGAAGGACTAGCACTCTCCTTCAAGGTGTTTTCTAATTGAGTGATTATGTCTTTAGCATTTTGTTATGTGTCATCATCTCATTAAACTTTTGTCACTCACCGACATGTATGTGTTCAACATTTTTGTTTGATTCTCTATGATCTCCTCCAAAGTAATTCTATAAGATAAATGTTGGGGATAGGAATTATCACAATTGCCTTGGGTTCTTGTAGCAAAATTGGGTGGGGATTCCCTTTGATTGTTGTTTTGAAAATTGCCCCGATTTTAGTTGCTCTAATTACCCCGGCCTTAATTTTGGGCATAGTTTTGGTGATGGTTACCGTAACCTTAATTTTGGTTTTGGTTTTGGTTTCCATATCCTTAACCTTGATTTTGAGCACTATAACCTTGATTGTTATAATTGCCTTGGAAATTTTGATTTCCTTGGTTTTTATAACCTCGATTTTGGTCATAGTTGTCAAAGTTCCCTTATTGGTGAAAGTTCTTATTCCCATTGTTCCTTTAGCCATAAAATTTTGGCCCATTGTTGTTGTTTGAAACAAAATTTACATGTTCACTCTCATTATTATCAACATCATCACAATTATCAACAAAAGCATGAGGACAACTGAAAGCATCATGTTCATATGACCCACAAATATCACAAAATAGATAACCATTTGGCATATTGTTTGAAGTAGAAATAGAAGTAGAGTTGGAAGATGTACCTCTCCCCTTATTGTGGGAGGGAAGAATTGGTTCTTGTGACGAAGCACTCTCAAGCTTTGCTTTAATTGAGGTCATCTCCTTCTCCAAGTTTGGTATTTGTGATGACAAATTGTTGATGGCATTAAGGTGGTCAATTGAATACACCGTAGAACCGCTTTTTCTTATCGACTCCCCCTCACCTTATTGCTAATCCATGTAATGCCTCACTACATCTTCAATTTTGTCCGCAACCTCCTCTTCCGTCTTGTTCATGATAGGTCTTCCGGCTCCGGCATCAAGGCAAAATTTTCCTTGAGGGCTTAAACCTCTATAGAAAATTTGAATTATATGACAGGTGGGAATCCCATGATGTGGGCACTCTCTTTGATACTCCTTATACCTTTCCCATGCCTCATATAAGCTCTGATTTCCCTTTTTCTTGAAGCTTTAGATGAGAGTCCTTGCTTCGACCGTCTTCTTTTGTGGGTAGAAACGAGATAGAAACTCTTTGGTCACTTCATCCCATGTCCTTAAGGAGTTTGGTTTTACCTCTTTGTCCAACCACTCCAAGACACGCCTAATGAGAGAGAAAGGGAAAAGCTTAAGTCGGATGAATTCTAGAGTAACCCCATTCACCTTAATGGTATTGCAATACTTCTCAAGTTCATTGAGATGGTAGAAGGGACTCTCATGCTAGGCTCTACAAAATTGATGCCTCTCTATCAATGTAATCATCGCCGCTCTAATCTCGAAATCGTTTGCCAGAGTTGTAGGTGGAGCAATCCCGCTCTCAAACCTATAAGCTCCCGGAGTTCCCAACTTCTTTAATGCTACTCTCGGATTAGCACCCATGCTTTCTCGTTCTTCTTCTTCTTGATGTTCTTCTTTTCTTGGAGGGATAGAGCTTAAGGAACAATTAGCAACTCCTATCTTCATGATAGTCCTCTCGATTTCCGGATCAAATGGCACTAAGGTCCGATTTCGTGCCCTACGCATGCAATCTAAAGAGAAAATATTAGTAGCACGGCTACAAATGTATCGTAAAAAGAAGAAAATCTTTTTGTGATTTTCAAATATAATGGAATAGACTCAACAACGATAACAATCAACTATGCCACTCCCCGGTAACGGCGCCATTTGATGGCCGATCTAAGCATGTCGTCAAGTGCTTAAATCTCATCAACAAAATTTATGAAATCAACTACATCTAGAATTAGTATAGGGTAGGTCGAGGTCAATCCACCAGGAATGGTAGGTCAAGTGTTATAGTCTTACGCTAAGCTATTCCGAAGAGATTGGAAAAGGTTTGGTGTAGTCTAGGTTTAACAACTAATTGAGAATAAAAATCAATATCACAAACACTAGGAAATTAAGATCCACATACACTCACAATAGAAATGCTAATTGGATAGAAGATTGATTAATCAAACATTGCAAGGGAAAATAGCAATCGCAATCAAAAGGACTCGATAAGCTATTTTCTAGGCGTCAAACTAGGGGTCTCTACGAATGACTAGCTAGGAACATCAAAAATCAAGTTCATTTGATAAATGTAATTTCCAAATCAATGTATCGTACCAATGGAAAATCACAATGCAATTTAGCTTGAGAATAAAGGTTAGTTACTCCTTAGCGAATCAAACACATGCACAATTTCTATCAACTAATTTAATCACAATATTAAATAAATCAAAATCCACTAATTAGCTATGATCTATCATTTATGCATGCTTCACCACATCCCTAGCAAAGAATATACTCACCACACATTGTAAAAGTGAAGAACAAAACTATTCAAGCCATCAAAATCATCATCATCTTTGAATCAAACTATCAACAATCAAATCAATCAATAAACATGAGAATTCAACAAATTATCAAAATCAAACACAAAGATTGGATTAAAGAGAAAAGAATTCTTACAAACTTTGATTAAAATCAAAGGAAATGGAGATCAAATGTAGCAATCATCAAATCATCAAGTTTCTCTCTCTAGAATTTAAGAACAATACATCCCAAGCATAAACTTCTCTATCTAACAATTTCTCTCTCTAAAAATGTAATTTCAAAAGCTAAGATAAAATCTAATTCTAAGATATTTTCAAAAAATAGAAAGAAAAATCTATATATAGTAAAACTAACTAAGGAGAAATTAGTTGAATGTCCTAAAAGGACCCGTACAGACGCGCCCTCACTCTCGATTGCGCGACCGCGAAAAAAAGGGTACGGAACGGGAAGTAAGGCGGAGCGCCCGCACACATGAGGTGCTTGCCCGCGCTGCTGTCGTTCACGCCCGCGCACACTGGCTGGGCGCCCGTGCCTCTGTAGCAGGGAAGCCTCCTCGTGCGATCGTCGATGCAATCCGAGCACTCCACTTGATAAACATTAGGTATGGCAATCCCAAATCATGCCGACAGTGGGTTCAACACTGCTTCTTTATGCAAGCGCAGAGGCTTGAAGACTTGGAGCTAGCACACCTTGAATTGTGAGCAACAAAAGAGCAATTATCTTGCATCTTGAGCTTCATAAAACCCGAGAAAAATCCAAAGAGAGCCTTGGACACCACCTCTCCTGAGAACAAAGAAAATCAAACAAATAAAAGAGCAAAAGCAATATAAACTAAGAAAATACAAGAAAATGGGAAAACAACTAAGAATGAACAAGTGAGAGAAATAAAGGCTAAAACTAGAGAAAAAGACATAAAAAGAGCTATAAAGGCAACTAAGAATCATCCAAAATGAAGCTAAATGAGTGCCATAAATGACACTCATCAATGAACCACCTACAAGACCAAATCAAAGATTGATAAGAAGAAAGAAAATATCGATATTCTAAATAACCTTTGAGAATAGTGTTACCTCAATGATCTCTACAATGTCTTGACATTAGGTAAAGTTTACTAAACCTTAACTACAATTGCTTTTGGTTGGGCAAAAAAAAAAAACTACAATTGCTTTTGGTTTATAGAACAAGCAAAGAACTAACTAGCTTCCTTAAAACATGGCTTTAGCTAAAATGCGTTAGTCATGTCATTGTCCTAAAATGTTCTCAAATCACAAAAACATGGGATACATAGGCTCATTCCCACATCATGATGATATGAATGGCCTAAACGATAACAAGTCATTAGAACTACCCCAAATTGGGGCTCCAAGACTTGAGAAATAACAAGAATGCGCATAACTCGATACATAGAGGCTCAAAAACTAGAAGAAAAGTATAAATAAGCACCGACAAATACACACCGGTTATTGAAAACCGGTGCGAAAAATGCAAGCTAAGATCATATAAAATAAAAAAACCACCAGTTTGGTTTGAAATAGTGCTCTCATAAGTTCATAGCACCAGTTAACCGGTGTGCGAACTCAACTTTTTCCCTTTTTTTTCTCAACTGCTATTTGTCGCTCCCATTTTACCAGGTAACGCTCCCTTTTTGACTTGAATGGACCACTATGCCCTTTATGCAATTTGGGTTATAAAAAGGACCTTGTTCCCCATTTGGACACAATACATGAAACGGTCCCCTTACTTCACGACATTGTTGTCCCGAGCTTCCCAAAATCGGTCCCCACGACCATGCAACCAAATCGGTCCCCACGACCACCTAAATTTTCTATTTTCAAAAATCGTTAAATTTGCCGACGGGTCTTGGGTCATGGACGGCGAGTGGAACATACGTACGCCGGAGAATGCGTCGGATCATTCTGTAAGTTTTTTTTTTTTTTATTTTCGGTAATTAGGACATCCGCCTAAAATTTCCGGATGTCCAAGGTACATCCGCCTAAAATTTCCGGATGTACCAAGGAACATCCGGAAATTTCAAGCGGATGTACCTAGGGACATCCGGAAATTTTAGGCGGATGTCCCTATAATTTTTTTTTTTTTAAGTACGTTTATTAAGTTTTTTTTTATGTATTTTTTTTTCGTGGTCTTGTGATTATTGTTGTGATTTAGTATTTGATAATTAATGTAATTTTGTTGTATTAATATGATTATTAGTAATATGTTTATTTTTTGTTTCATTATTATTATTATTATTATTATTAGTAATATGTTGATATTATTGTTGTTGTTGTAGTTGATATTATTATTGTTGTTGTTGCTGTTATTTTTATTGTTGTTGTTGTTGTTGATATTGTTATTATTAATTAGTAGAAATATAATTTTAATATTAATATTAATATTATTAATATTGTTATTATTAATTAGTAGAAATATAATTTTAATATTAATATTAATATTATTAATATTGTTATTATTAATTAGTAGAAATATAATATTAATATTAATATTAATATTAATATTAATATTATTATTATTATTATTATTGTTATTGTTATTATTATTATTATTTATTTATTAATTAACGTTATGGTCTTATAAATTGTTTTGTAGTTGTTGTTATAATTTTTTATTATCATTAATATTGTTATTGTTTTGTATTTGTTGTTATTATTATTAGTATTGTTATTAGTATTTTTATTATTATTATTATTATTATTATTATTATTGTTTTTATTATTATTATTTTGACATAAAGCATGTTTTGTTTAATTTGTATAGGATATGGAATCTGAGGAAGGCGGTGACGGTGTGAATTATAGTGGGAATTTTGTCACCGATACGTTTTTTCCTACATTTGACGATGCTGTTACATGGGCTGATGGTGTTTCCATAAAATTGGGATTTATATTGGTGAAATCGTCTTATAACAAAACCAGATATGGTCGGACGTATCGGTATTTGCGATGTGATCGGTCACGAAGGAGCAAGCCGAGAGATTTGGAGAACGCGATACGGAAGGACACCAAAACCAAAGCTAATGGTTGTCCATTCTACATCAAGATATATTATGATGTCAGCACCGAAAGTTGGAAGATCATTGCGAAAAATGATCACACCGGGACACATAACCACCCAATGATTGTGTACCCAGAGGGTCACCGTAAAGTGAGCGGATTGAGTCCGGGTGCAAAACAGGTTGTGCGGAACATGACAAAGTCCAAGGTTGCTCCCCGTAACATCATGTCCACTATTGCCGAGCAATTTCCTGATGATCATCCAAACATCCGACACATTTACAATTGCCGAAATGACTTCAGGATGGAGATGTCCGAAGGAAGAGGAGTTGTTCAGCAATTTCTTCATCTGGCGAGAGAGAGTAAATACATTTACTGGTTCACGAATGATGATCACAACGTTTTGCAACATGCATTTATGGTGCACCCGATCATGGTCAACATACTCCGCACATACCCACATGTCATAGGTATGGATTCTACTTACAAGACCAATCGATATAACATGCCTTTCTTTGAGATAGTAGGCGTGACACCGACAAACCAGAATTTTCTAGTTGGATATGTTTTCATGCGCGACGAGTGCACGGCTAGCTATCGGTGGGTGTTGCAGAGATTAAGGGAGTTGATTGGGTTTGATAAAGAGCCATCTGTATTTATTTCAGACCGTTATCTTGGGCTATGTGCGGCTTTGAGAGAAGTCTTTCCAGGGACGTCACATTTACTCTGTCTATGGCACATCAACAGAGATGTGGAGGCTAAGGTGACGAAGATGTTTGGAAACAAGACGGTTGGTGTCAGTTTTAGAGCTGGGAGATGGTTCAAAATCGTGAATGCAACAACACAGGCGGAGTATGATCGTGCTCTAACTGCCATGCAAGTGAGGTGGGGAAAATATCCGGAAGTGATTCATTATGTTCAGAGAACTTGGCTTTGTCATAAGGAGAAATTTGTGAAATTTTGGACGAACCAGGTTCTTCATTTTGGTAACACCACCAACTGCAGAGTTGAGAGCCAACATTCAGCAGTGAAAACTTGGTTAGAATCATCCACAGGTTAGTTGTATTATTTTATTAGTTGTTCTCGTTGTTACGTAATTGTATTAATTGTAATTGTATTTGAATTTACTAATTAGAATCATTGGCAGGTGCTTTGGATACCGTATGGGCCCGAGTCCATTGTCATATCGGTAATCGCATCATACAAATTCGTAATGACTTGGAGGCATCAAGGTCTAAAATTGGTCAGATGTACAAACAGTTGCCACTGTCACGTATAAATGGCAAATGGCATGTGAAAGGTGTTCGTATCTGGCTGCCACCTCTCAACAAAAGCAGAAATCAACGGCCAATCAAGTCTCTTAAACATCAGGCCGGGCAAGTGAGACAACCAACTAGCATCAATCTCCGCAATGTCCTCCACAGATTGACGGCCTCGCCAAGTACACAAGTCAGAACATAACTTTGTCCTACTCAAACAGTGTAAAACACTACGCTCCTGCTCCATCCAGATATACCGTGCCACGTGACCGCCAAAACTAGGGATAACTGACCCATCCTCAGGCCCACCCGGCATCGGTTCCTGCACTAACCATGTCTCTGCAGAGCTGGAAGTAGGCTGACTCGACCCACTACCAACAAATCTCCCAAACTGACCCCTATATACCATATGGAAATCCTGAGGGTCCTGTTCTTCATCCCGGTCACCAGCATGACTACCCGAACATTCGTCTTCCTCGTCAGATATGGGTGCTCCACTTGCAGAGTACAAGGGCCGACTACTACCAGACTGTTGGTCTCTCGACCAACCACTAGTAGACCCGTATTGCTGCTGCTCGGGCTGAACCGGTGAAGATCGAGATGTCTGTCTCCTAACAGACGCATTCAGACGTCGTGATATTGCATGTCGAGCACCAGAACCCTCTATCTACATAAAATTAAAAATTAATCCGATTTTAGTAATAACAATAACCATAATAACCATAATAACAATAACAACAATAATAATAACAACAACAAAAATAATAATAATAATAATAATAATAATAATAGCAATAATAACAACAATAATAATAATAATAATAATAATATCAACAATAATAATAACAACAATAATAATAATACTAACCATAACACTTCAAAATAACAACAAAAATAACAAAATCCAAAAAAAAAAAAACAAATTAACAACAACAACAATAACCTTAACATTAATAATAAAATCCTAATATCAACAAAATAATAAAAATTATCATATTTTTTAAAATATAATAAGCACAATAATAACAACAACAATAATAATAATACCAACAATAATCACCATAACACTTCAAAATAACAAAAAAAAAAACAAAATCCGAAAAAAAAAAAAAATTAACAATTTTATTAACGGGCCAAAAAAAAAAAAAAAAAAAATGGAACTTCCGCCCAAAATTTCCGGAAGTTCCTTGGAGGATCCGCCTGGAATTTCCGGATCCTCCATGGAACATCCGGAAATTCTGGGCGGAAGTGTGGACATCCGCCCAGAATTTCTGGATGTTCCATGGAGGATCCGGAAATTCCAGGCGGATCCTCCATGGAACTTCCGGAAATTTTGGGCGGAAGTTCCTGGGATCCGAAAATAAAAAAAAAAAATTACCTCGTCTCCACCATCGCCGCCGCCGCCTACGCCCCTGCCACCAGCACCGCCGAAAGTCCTCCCTCCGAATCTCAGCCTAATCCGCCTCGAATCACCCATTTTCTTTTGTGTTTATGATGATTGTTGTTTTTTAAAAAAATTAAGAACAATTTTGGAAATTTTTTTTTTTTTTAAAAAAAATTGTTTTAGAGAGTTAGAGAGTAAGAGAGTTTGAGAGTAAGAGAGTTAAGAGAGAGAAGTACAGAAGTGAGAAATGTTGGTCGGGAAGGAAAAAACCGTATTTATATATTAGGGATAAAATTGAAATTTCAAGAAAAAAAGGGAGCGTTACCGGTAAAATGAGAGCGACAAATAACAACACTTTTTTTTTTTCAAATTTATTCTCTCTCATATCTCTGTCCTCTCTCATTCTTTTTCCTATCTCATCTTATCTCTCTCCTCTTGCCTTCTCTCTCCTCAAACTCGCAGCCACATGATATCGTAGCCACTGCCGGCCAGATCTCGTAGCCACCACCGGAAAGATCTCGAAGCCACCGTCGGCCCCCCTTCTTTCTTCTTATTCAATTCCCTTCCTGCAAGATCTCATCTTCACTTGTTCTCGCGCAGCCCCCTCCACCATTGCCGCCCACCTAGACCGTAACCCCCTACACAAATGACGCCCCCTCCAACGGCCACCGCAGCTGCCCTTAGTCCTCATTCGACTTATTTCACTTTCTCAAACCTCCTTTGTTTTCATTGCACAAAAATGGCCAAAGAACCAGTTCGCGTTCTCGTGTAATTTCCCTCTCTGTTACTCCTAATTTCTGCCTTGTCAGTTTATTTTCATTTCTCCAGATCTATATCGACATGTATTGAGTTTTATTGCGATTGATCTAGGGTTTTGTTGATTTGTTTCACTAATTGCGATTAATCTAGGATTTTGTTAATTTGAGCTTTTGGAATTGTGAATATACGGGATATTTGAATTATGGGTACATGGATTATTTTAATTGTGAGTATAAAGAGTATTTGATACTTGAATCTTAAAATTTCAGTGGTTTGATTTGTGGATGTATTGTGAATATTGTATTGGTTGTCATTTAATTTGATTTTCTGGGTATATATTTGTTTGGGTATATTTGTTAAAACCTCTACACTTTCAAGTACTTAGGTTTGAATTGCAAGGGAACATTCTTCAAAACCAGATACTCTATAAATTCCTCAGAATAAGCTCTTACATTGTTACCTCATTTTTGTCCTTCCAAGTAGGGATTTGAGATAAATATTATGTGATAAATATGCAATTGCTTCTGACATGTGCATGTTTTAAAGTGCTCCCTTTGAAAACTTCCTGACCTTAAGATGATCAAAGCAATGTAACATGGCCTGTTTTGAGTCCTATCTGTGGTTATATAATAGACAAATTTGCAAAATAGTTATTGATGTTTATTTTCATTATATGGGGTTTGTCTTCTTATATTGCCTTATTGTACCATAATTGTTGAGTTTCTTGACAAGTATAGCTCAGGAATTAAAATTTGGGTTTTGTGTTGATTTTCCGAGCTGTGTTTTTGCGTTGATCGAATGACTTGAAGCTTGAACCTGCCGCCCTGCTTCCTTGCAGTGCACCCCTGATGCTGCTACTTTTGCTCTGTTGTAGCTGCTGCTTTTGCTCTACCGAGATTGGGGGCAGGTGTGGCTTTAGCTCTGTTGATCGAATGACTTGAATCTTGAACCTATCATGCGACTATTCTTGCATCAGATTTAGACACCTGATATGATGAACCCTCGTATTGTTTTTTTTTTTTTTATTTTAAAAACTATTATCTGGCTATTTCCTATGTTTGATGCAGATGGGGACTGACTGTGATCAATATTTAAGGATCATGGTTCCTGAATGGAAGATTTGGGTCAATAACTTCATAACTTGAGGCTATAGTTGAATGACATTCTTTAATTTTCATAAATAATTTTATGGCATGTCTGCATGATTACATTTTTATAGTGTGGTGTCACTGGTTAGATGTGTATTTAGCTTATCTGAATGCATTTGTGAAACTCTAATTTTATTGTAAAAGTCTAAAAATAAGTAAATAACATGTAGCATCTCATTATATGTATTAATTTAAGCCTATGTTTTTATATTAATTTATACTTGTTGCCTGCAGCTATGGCTTCAATATCTTAGCGTGGTTTTTTACTTGGCTTAGGGTACATCAGGGACAAGAGCCAATTGATGGGGTGGACGTTTTCTTGATACAAATGTGCAGGATTATGGATTTATGGATATGGATCGGAATATGGGATTTTGAAGCAAAGAACTCATAGTTTGGCTAGACAAAGAGAAGAGATGCACCAAATCTCTTTGTTATTGTCGTCATAAATTCAAGGTTAATGACTCACTTGCTTCTACTTTATTTTGGGTTCAAATTGTTGTGTTGCGTTATTATTTATAGATGTATGCTCAATATTTTAACACACTAAAGTAATGACTCAATGCTTGATAATGTGATTAATCGCTTGATTTTGGTTCTAGAGTGTTTAAAATGATGCATCTGCTATCTTTATTCCTTTTTTTTTTTTTTTTTTTTTAACCAGCTATTACCTTGTTCATTGGTTGTTGTTATAAGTCCTGTAACTTGTGGACTATCTTGTGGGTTACTGAGCTTCATTGTAGTTGTTCAGTTCCAAACCATGTCTGCATCATGTACTTTTGTCAAAATTATTAACACTCAACACACTTCACACTTCAATTTGTGGTATTATGTAATACTCTGTCAAGAGCTTCCTGCCTTTGCTTTCCCTTTATATATGCTTGGAAACTACCTAATTCATCATTATTATCGGTCAAAATCTTCTTTGATTGTCTCCCATACTTTCTTCTCTTTCTTTGTATTATGATGGTGTCTCTTATTTTTTGACATTCTTGATAAAGTTTAACTGACTTGTGGGCTCTTAAAGTAGTGATGCAATCTCATTCTGATTGAGTTTGGCTATTAGCATATTAGGTATCAGTCATAGTTTAATTATTACCAATAAGTGTATGGGCTTCAATTTTTTAAAACAATTCTTTGAGTGGTTAAATTTGAAAAATTAAATTGGGAATTCTTATGGGATGTCATTATTTACATCTCAATCGGTTTTATTTTGATTCATTTTGGCAGTTGGACAAGTTTATTCCCAACAGCTATGGATTTCAATTATGCCCACTGCATGCTGCATTTCTTTTCCTTGCTGCTGCTTCTGTGCTGCTGTTCTGCTTCTGGGCTGGTGTTCTGCTTCCGTGCTGCTGTTCTACTACCATGCTGCTCCTTCTGTGCTGTTTTTCTGCACTTCTGCTACTGTGTAGCTGCATATATATGTTGCTCTTTTGTGTATAGGTGGATTTGGTGATGTCTATAAGGGTGGTTTAGATGAAAGTTACCCATATAAAGAATGTTTAGTGCTTGTTTAATATGCATGTTGCTGCATATGCTGCTCTTTGTGTGTAACCTTGTATTTTATTTTATTTTTTTGGACGAAAATTTTAATATTACAGCCTTTTTTAATGAAAATATGTAAGTTTATATATATGTTAGTGTTTATATATCAATTTAAGTGAAAAAAATGAAAAAAAGAAAAAAAAAAATTATTTTTTTGCGCCATTAAGGGCACCGGTTTTGAACTCGAACCAATGAGAAAAACCCCTTGTTTGCCACCGAATTTGAACCGGTGCAAAAAATCCCACTTTTTGGCATTCCTCAAATCTAAACTGGTTCAAAACCGGTGCAAAGCCGGTTTTGAACCGGTGTTCATTTGCATTTTTCTACTAGTACAACGTCCACAATAAATAAAATGAGATATTCATGCCATTCAAATTACTGTCGAAAATCACCTAAACTATAAATAGTTTGCGTAGATCTCAAGCCTTACAATTTTTAAATGCACCATAATGATTTAATAATCATTTTGTTCCTTTGAAAACTAAGGGTTCGTTTGGCATCGTTGTGGTTTTCTGTTTTTTGGTTTTTTGTTTTTTAAAAGTATATTATATATGTCACATAATGAATCAAAAATTATTTAGACTTGTTAAAATCATGATAATTTTTAAAACTGACAACAGAAAAGTGAAAACACCTTTTTCTTGTTTCTTGTTTTTGGTTTTTAGTTTTCAAAAAAGCAGGAAACTGAAAACCAAAAATGATGTCAAACAAGCCCTAAGTTTGCAATTGAACTTGGTTATAGAACAAGCTACATATTTGAGCCATTTTCAATTTCAACTTCAAAAACTAATCTTAGAGCATAAATTTTATTTCAATACTTCAATTTATTCTAAAGATTATAGAGTACGACTTGTTTCGGGTGATTTTGTGAATTCCCCTGGGACACTGGTCACGTTTTACTGATGGACGGCCCGGACACCTGCAAAACATGAATATTTTCGGTGCGGAATATTCGCCTCTGACGGTTACGTTAGTAACCTGATATCGGAAAAGCTAGAGGGAGAAAGTAGAGAGAAGTTAGAGCTGTTTTTAATACTCTATTGAATATTATATCACAATCCACCCCTCCCATCATAAATGATTGGGGTATTTATAGGGGTGGGGATTCGTGTCTTTTAGGGTTATTACCCTAGAATGACGTTTTCTAATTGGTGGCGCAATAAGGCATGGACATGTGTCCTTGGGGGGCGCCATTTTGCGGATTTCTCGGGATTTGGGCTTCCTGATGTAAGGAGGCCCTTTTCTTTTTTTTTTCAAGTGCTCTTTGTAGGGTTTGCATACGTGTTATCTTCCTATAGTGACACGTGTTGCCCTTTGATTGGGCCACGTGTCACTGTGGGATTGGTCACCGTTTTGGGGTAATTTTTACCCTAAACATTTGCCCCTTAGAGGGGGTGGCTCGTACTCTATAGGCTGCCTCCTCTGATTTTCTACTCGTCCGGATATGTACGAGTATATACTGTCCGTCTTATCTGAGGATTTCTCCCTTGGGCCGAACATTTGGTCCAGTTCGCCTGTAATTCCTCTATTTGGACACTTCTGGGTCTTGAGGTTAGTCGGACGCAGCAGGCCGACTATCTTTTAGGGAGGACACCTGTTGTCCGGGATTTCGGGACAACGGTTTGGATTTTGCTGACCTGGCCATCTATTTTGACGTGCCGTCAGCTCGTCCGTCTTCCCTCCCGTTTAAAGTGATGGAATTGGTTTTTAACCATTTGAATTCTAGGTTAACTTTTTCATAAAGTAACCATTCGAATTTTTGGGCGAGAAAGGCGGATTTAGCGTTTTGCCCCCATAAATTTTGCCTATAAATATAGGATGTTTGACTTCATTTTGTTACTTTGGAATTTTGAGAATTCTAGAGAGAAGTTGTAGCTTTTTAGAGAGAGAAAGTGATTTCTTCCTCAATCTTCAGGATCTCCACCGTACGTTTGAGGTTTCCGGTCAGAGTATTTGAATTTTCCGGTCAACCTTCGAGACTTTCCAAGTTTTCTACACGGACGAAGGTAACCGCCTGCCCTATTTTCTTCCTCTTTTACTTTGTTTTGTCTTTCATTTTTTTTAAAATATGGCTCAACACTCGGCTTCATCCATTTCTCCTCATGAGGCCGGTCGTTCGCTTGGGACTGAGGAGTCTAGAGTGGACGGGGACGAGTCGTCTCCCTCGTGGAGTGGGTCCATTTCTAGTGTGTACCAACTCAAATCCACCTATTCTTCTCTGTCCCTGCAGTCGCAAATGGCTCGGACCATGCGAACGTACGACAAGTACGTCGCTAGAAATCCATACGACAGTTTGATAAACCTAAGGGTCCCCTATGATCTGAATAACACGGACGGGGACACTGCTACCACCACAAACACCAACACAGTCAGTGGCAGCGAATGCTCGGTGGTCGAAGTGATCGCCTTATTTGAAGAGCGTTAGAGGCAAGGCGTCTCTTCTGGTAGGGAAGCATCCAGCCAGACTCTGGGTCTTCGCTTTCCCCAATTCGCCAACCCGGTCATAGATCCGGCCAAGTTGAAATCTTTGAAAGAACCTCCTTCTTCTTCTCAGGCGGACGTTAGGGCGTCCGCTCGAATTTCTAAACATCCCCCTTCACAAACTACCATATCAGCCAGGCCTAGGACTAGAATAGTGATTGTTGAACCGGCCGACTTGCTATCTCGCAGCGGTCCTCCTCCTGGAAATCAGGTGGATGTCAAGAGGAAGGATTTGGGCAAAGGACCCTTAGTTCCGGAGGGAATTTCTATCTCCGAGGGCGGCCGGGGCTCTAAGACTAGGAGCTTAGCCGAGGCTGCTGAATTAGACACTGTGTTGTCCTCGGAGTTTGGGGCCACCCCCCCACCCTGATGAAGGGGAGACAGAAAATTAAGAGGCCGAGTAGGCCAGTGAGGAGGTCAATGCGGACAATTTTAAAGATCTGTACGCCTTTCTAGTCTGGGACATGGCTCTAGGCTTCCTCAACGATAGGCTAGAGGAGTTCAAGAGCTTCCTTATGCTGGGAGAGGGTTATAAGCTCAAGGCGCCAAAAGCGCTCTTATTCAGTGGCCACCTGGGAGGATCGATTCCCTCTTCACCCGTTCGTCTAGGAGCTCCTGGACGAGTACAACATTGCCCTCTTCCAACTGATGTCGAACAACTGGTTGAATATCTTCGGGTACTTGTTGACGTGCATCAGGTAGGGATTTAAGCCGGATGTCTTAGTATTTTGCGAGATGAACTCCATGGTCCGCCTAGACTCAGGGACGGACGGGGCTGGTTCATATTATGCATCACTAAGGACTATCTGGTGGTGATAGGCCGGCCATCCAAGTGGCGTGACTAGAAGAATCGTTTCTACCGCATTAAAACAAAGAACGTGGAGTTTAACTTGCGAATGAATAGGTTTAACGATGCTCCCATCAAGCTTGGTCGAGGGCAGCAGCGCCCGTACAAGCCACCCGTCCATCCTAACTACGCATACCAACTTGAATACTTTGGAGTCAGGAGGGTGACTAGGGGCGGCAAGTCGGTGGCCGTGCCTAAGAACTGGATTCCCTTGTCTAGCTGTCTCAAGGACCTGGTATTTATGTTGGCTTGCGGCCTTTACCGAAACATTCCCCAAGGTGGAGACTCGTAACTTATCCACTTACATGTAAATTGTGTCATAATTTTATAATTTTTCTAACTCGTTTTCCCTTTTCTTACTCAGACGAAGCACTACCTTTGCTTGACCAAGAGCAAAAGGGGGATGTAGACATGTCCGAGCTTGACTTAGTTCGGTACAAGGCCCGTCAGCAACTGTACAAGCATACCAAGGAGATACTGGCCGTCTACCTTTTCACTTCTTCTTCTTCTCTCTTTTTTTGTTTTATTTATTTATTTATTTATTTGTGCCGAGCTAGTAGGTTGGGAGAGGGGTCCTTCCTGATTTAACTCGGACGACAATAATTTGACTCTTTGTTCGACTTGGGACTCTGGAAGGGGCTTCCTTCCTACTCATGCTCGGACGCTTTATTCTGGACTTACTTAACTTGAAATTGCTTTCTTTCAATTGGCCACTCTGACGAGGGGAAAAACTAGGTCGTTGACTAATCCTCCCTAAGTCAAACTAAATTTATAAACCCTTAACAAACCTAAATACAAGTATAGAGGTAAGTCAAGGGTCGAACCCAAAGGGACGGTTATGTTCAAGCGGTCCCAATTATGCGCCTAAGCTAGGTCGAAGTCAAAGGTGAACAAGTAACACAAACAACTAACAAACAAACAACCAAACAAATAAAACACTAGGGAATGGGGATCAACAAGTAATCATGACAAATTGCAACAGCTTGTGAAGAACATGCCAATCAAAGGTTGTGAAGACTAATGATAAGAGCTATCAATTGGATTCAATGAGCTATCTCCAAATAATTAAGCTAGATGTCTTACGAATAACAAACTAAGAGAATCACAATGCAAACCAATCGATAATTGCAATTCCTAAATCAAATGGTCGGGTCAGTAGCAATTACAATGCAATCTAGCATAATTCTCAAGGCCTAATCAAATTACACACATGCAAACTTACATTAATCACTTTAATCTCAACAATCAATTAACATAATTCCCAAATTAATCACAATCAATCAATCATACAAGTTTCACCCAATCCCTAGCCAAACAACTACAAAAGAATCATCATCTAACAACAAACAACTAAGAAATCAAGAATCAACAAAATATCAAGAACAATTACACTAATCAAGATCAAACATCAAATCAAATCAAACGAATATGAATCTAAACAAAACAATAAGATGAGATAGAGTTAGAAATCCTCATTGATTGATTATGGAGATCTTCAATACAATTGTCACCTTGGATCGTCAATCTCTCAAATCTCCAATGAAATCCCTCACTTTCTCTCTCTAAGTCTACTCCTAAACTAACCCTAAAACTAGAGAGAGAAACTCTCAGCTAAACTAAAATTATGATCAAAATTATGTCTAAAATTTCTTACAAAAATCGGGTTTAAAATAGTCATTAATAAAAGGCGCGAATTCGAAACCGAGCGAAATGGGGAACCCTTGCTTGCGGGCCCTCGCACAAGGCTTGCGCGCTTGCGCAAGGATGGTGCGCGCCCGTGCGCGTGGGCTGCGCGCCCGCGCCTTTCTGGGTTCTTTCGACTTCTTCGATGCTCAATGCGTTCGCAAAAAGGTCTTAGAGTGTGCACGCAATATGATGATGATAGAAACTAAGCATGGAAGAGTCAAATGGACTTGACAGTGGGTTCAACACCACATCTTCAGGAGAGCACGGCTTGAGAGCGCAAAAGCTAGAACTTGGAGCATCCACTTCCTTGCATCTTGCGCTTTTCCAATGCTATGAGCTTACTCCAAAAGCATCTTCCAAATTAGAAAACCACCAATATCTAGACCCGAACCTCATACAATACCTACAACCACGAAAAGAGGAGAAATAAAGGAGAAAACACAAGAAAAATCATAAAAACACAAAACATGAGAGAAAAGGGAAATAAAGAGAAAATGCATAAAACTAAGCATTTATTATGAAAGAAAGCTATGAAAAGAAGGTTAAAACAACCTAAATACTCATCAAATGAGTCCCATAAATGGCACTCATCAAATTTCCCCAAGCTTAACTTTTGCTCGTCCTCGAGCAAAACCAAAACAAGTAAAAGGAGAATGATAAGCTTATTCAAACAAACAAAAGAAAAAGAGAGGAGACAAGAATATACACTAACTTACTTTCGTAGGAATCACGGTTGTTTTTAGCTATAACAAGACCTTAAAACCCCAAAGTCGCCAATGAGGACAAGTGAGGTCTCGTGAGGGTTTCCTAAGAGGTTAACCTACAACTCTCTCAAACCAAACAAACAAGGAAAAGCATGGAAATGAAACCAAAATAAAAGAAAAGAAAACAAATTTTCATGAATGGACTTTTGCAAATGAACAAGCACAAATGAATGCAAATTTTTCTAAACCAATAAGGGAATGCACGTATCAAGATATCCAAGGTTGATTGAAACATAAGATATGTTAAGAATAGAGAACTAATGAGACACAATTAACTTTCATCCCAAACAATCTTACCACGTTCTCCCAACTAGTTTCAAATCCACCTCTAGTGAGCATCTCAATGATTCCTCGAAGGAACCGGAAAAGAAAGAGATTTAGGGCTACTCGACATCTTGACTTTGCAAACTGCTCCATAGGCTTGACTCACATCTCCCTCCACCGACTTGTGACTTAACCAAAAAGGTTAAAAGGTCTTGTATAGGGTAGTAATGTAAGGGAGAAAAGGGTGAAGGTAGGCTAAAATTTGAAATTTGGTGGTATACCTAAATTATGAAGCAAAGATTGGCCAAATCTCAACACCAAAACCATGTAAAAACCAAACAAAAACACCAACACCCCCGAGCTTATTCAATGCCATAATCACAAACATACATACAAAAAGCGTAAGAAAGCTTCCCACCAAGCTTAAACAAAGCATTGTCCTCAATGCTTAAAATAGGGAGAAAGACACTTACATCAAAATAATTTTGAGCCTTTCATTTTTCTCTCTTTATTTTTTCTTTTTGCCAGAGCATTTGAATGTGCTTTGCTTTTTCTCATTTTTTCAATTTTCAAAATTTTCACTTTATTGCAATGTCCTCGCCTCTTTTAACTATGGATGGCTTTTTCAACTTGGCATTTGCCTTTATTCACAAAGTATACACAAAACAAACTTGCTTACATTATAAGAACCAAACAATCTATTTCATCCACCAAAACCCCAACAATAGAGACCAAATGCTTCACAAAAACCAAAGATGGGAATAAGATGAAACAAAAGGCTCAAAAGCTAAAGATTGGCTTGAAAAGAAAGGTGTAAGGCTTAAATGGTTAGCAAGAAGGCAAATGTAAATCCGAAACAAAGAAAAGAAAACTATCTTAAAAAAGTAAAAATTACCACCCCGAAAAGATGCTTTTGTTCTTCCTAAATGGCTCGGTCGCGATCTCGGGAGATGAGAGTCAAATTCTAGATAAAGCATACAATAGTCAAGGATCCATGTGCCGTTCATTCAAGAAATGTTGAAAGCAAGAATAATTGAAACCTCACGCGGTTGTAGCAAAAACTCACTATTAGTTTCAAATCCACTAAAGGAAGCAACTCCTTCTTACCACAAACCAACGGAATCCGGCTACAAGGCCCCAAAAGGTCTAAACCGCTACCTTAGCATACTCTATCCTGGAACCAACCAAACATACTCTCAAACTGTGCACATCGTTACCATTTAAGAAGAAAAGCATTCAACTATACAAGTCCAAAAGTATTATGTCCAAAGCAAGAACAAAACAAAACACATTGCAAATTTGCCTTGAAAGAAACAAAAATCTTTTTGGAATTTTTCAAAATAAAAGAACATGGAAATGCATATACAAATGTGCATAGCATATACGAATCAACATCCCACCAAACATGATAGAATACCCTCCCCCAATCTTGAATTAGACAACATGCTCAAACATAAATCAAATAATCCATGGGAGGGGAAAAGAAAGAAATCAAACCAACAATACCAACATATGTCCAACAAGTCTCTAACCATTAGAGAAATAGCAAGGAAAGACATTATCGGATGTTAGGTAGGTGTAAATACCCGCAAATGACCCAATTCAACCTTTCAAAGCCAATTTCCTTTAGAATTGAATTTTGCTTTCCGTATGCTAGCAAATATGGAGTCATACTTCCTTGAATCTCGATTGAAACCAATGCACCAAACTATTTCAAGTCAGGTACCTAGAAAAAGGCACACAAACATTTCAATGAGAGAAAATCTATTCTAAAAGGAAGAGAAAATGAAAGCAATAAAACATGGGTTACTTCCCGAGAAAGGCTTGCTTAAGGTCCAAGCTTGACCGCTATAGAAAATAATATTGCAACGAACGCAATAGCTTGTCAAATGCACTACTACACATTTCGTAAGATAGAAGGTAGGCAAATGACGGGAAGAGGATATGCAACAAGCTTAGTGCACACCCATGAGGAGAGAAATGCCAAGAAAAGGAAGAAAAATCAAAAGCAAATTCAACAAAATAAGAAGAAGAAGAAGAAGAAGAAGAAGAAGAAGAAGAAAAAGAAGAAGAATAACGCAAACTCTCCTCAAAATGTTTTTGGGTGGCAAAATCACCCTTTTCCTCAATGATAGACGAATGAGGGACATATAAATCATCATACACATGGGGTTCCTGTAGACACCAAAATGTGACTCCCCAAAACCAAACCCAGTGATGAATACCTTTCATGTCAAATGATAATCGAATGAGGTCAAAGTGTGAAAAGTGAAGTGTTGCGGTTAGTTTTTATTAAAATTCTTTCTTTCTGTTTTCGAAAAACAACTCTATTTTATGAAAACAGCCAATCTAGTTTATTTTGGTCCAAGACAAGGGTCCAATAATAGTGTAGTTGGATGGGGCTTCCAAAGAGCTTTCCAACGATATATTATAAGCCCAATTCCAATGAATAATGAGGAAGTTATGGCCAAAACACTAAACTAGGCCCGGTTTGATCTTTACATGCGGCCCAATGATCTAGGGGAGGGCCCAATAATTATTATTCCTAAAGTTATTAGAATTGATTATAGTCTTCTAGAATTCTCTAGAAGGTTCTCTTTAGTCCTAATAAAAATTAGAATTAATAATTAGATTTTGATAAGTTTTATTTGGAATAAAATATTATTTTATGAAAAATACGATTTCGATTTTCATACGGACTTTACAAATCGATTTTGATTGATAAGTGGACTCCGTGTTTGAAAGCGCGTAGGAATCCAGGCTGTCGCCACGCGACAGAGCTTGTCGCCACGCGAAAGAGCTTGTCGCCAAACGACAGGATTGTCGCCACGCGACAAGACTTGTCACCAAACGACAAGGTCGGTTTTGCAGCGACAACGTGGAGTTTTATTCCTTATCAAATTCTACCTATTCCGGACTGTTTTCTTATAAATAGGGTCCTGAACCTTCGTTTTTATCGATCGACAATCATCTCTCTATTTCTCTCTCTAAGGCTAGAAGCTTTTCTTCTTTCTATTCTTTTTCTAAACCTTTTCACAAACACAATTCCCCATACATTAGCACTAGACACACCTAGACAAGTTCGAAGTTGCCTTCGCCCTAGACGTGAAAGGTTTGATATTTCTGAGGGTTTGGTCCCAAATCTCGATTTCAATTATTTAATTTGATTGTTTTGATTTATATTTTCCTTGAAGTTACTAACTCGTGTATTTTGTTATTAGAAAGAGGTACGAGGCATCAAAGTATGTAATCTTATTGCTCTATTCTTGTGGAAAGCATGTTTAAATTTGTTTAATTCCTAGTATCATGTTAGGATGTCTTTATTGCTTTCTAGTATCATGTTTAGGGTGCTTCCTATGCTTTCTAATATTATATCAATATCATGTTAGTACCATGTTAGGTTTAAAGCTTTGATCTTTATTGCTTAGTGACATGCTAGGGTTTGTTATTAATCTTGTTAGTATCATGCCTAGGATCTTGCTATTATATTTAGGCTTTATTATTAACATGATTATTATTATTATGATGATTATTATGTTGCTTGATGTTATATATTATTGTTATTGCTTGATCACGCCTTTTATGCATGTTTAAGGGGAATTTGTACTTGTAATCACGCTTAATAAGATAATTAATAATCTTGTTTAGGCTAATATGATTATAATTCAAGTGATCGCCAATAATAGTTTTATTTGTTCATTAAGTTCAACCAACATAGATAAACAGGTTTAGGGTTAATCTAATGTTTGCATGTTAATCAGAAAGCGCACATGAATACGAGAAGAATGAAGTAGAGGCCTATTTTTAGGGCAGGTTCAATCTCTTTTAGGTTGGATTTGTACCTTCATTCCCGAACCCTATTTGGTTCAAGACCTTTTGGAGTTGACGATCTCATGGATCGTTAAGGGGTGTAATCTTCACCTTGTGAACGGTTTACAAGTTCCTAAAACTTGTTGGCGACTCTTTTACTCTAGCTTCCTTTCCTTTGGACGCCACCATGCTTAAGTGTATGATCACAGTAGGGTTCAAGCTTGGGGTTAATGGCTTGAAATATTCCCTACAGTTCCCCAATAGGCTTATTGACAAAAGAAGGGAGGGATATAAGAGTGTAAGGGATATGGTTAAATTTCCTTGAAAAAGGGATATGAGAAGAGGGAATAGGGGCAATGGTCTCACAAATGAACTCTTCCTCACCACCATGCCTCACATCACCAATAAGAGCATGAAAATCAATCATAGAATCCTTAAAAGAAGAACACTCATGATCTCCATCTCCCTCCAACATCCAACTTCCACGAGGAACTACATAATCCCATCCATCACAACAATGAACAATAACTCCCTCAACATCCTTAAGGCCCAAAGTCTCAAAACCATGCATGAATGGATCCAAATTCATTTCAAACTCATCTCTCTCCCATGAAGCATCCTCAATGAACTCAGCTAAAAGGTTATGGGTTTTCATTGACTCTCAAAGAACTTATTAGACATAACCTCAAACGAGTCCAAATACCCATGGATAGAAGAATCACAATCATGCACAAGAGACTCATCAAAATGGGAAGGAGGGTTGGGGTTTACGAAGTTAACACTCTCTTCATTCTCAACTCCTTCACCATCACTCAAATGCTCACTAATGGGATCCTCACACCCTCTTGATTGCTCAAAATCATCATCATCATCCTCAACACACATATTAAAATAAGTACTTTCAAAATCAAGCATTAAAGATGACAATTGGATTTTTAAAAGCTCTTCTTTCGTTCTTCTTCCTTCCTCAAGACGCTCCTCATTCCTTTTCATTACCTCTAATTGACTTCTCATAGATTTTAAGAATCAACTCCTTACTAGACCCAAGAGCATTATCAAGCTCAATGCGCCTAATTTGAGATTCAAATATATCAACAAGAGATTCGAAAGGTGTAGAAGGTTGAGTTTCAATAAGAGAAGAAGGATCACAACAAAGATTGGAAGAATCGACATTAAAATCATGAGTTCATACATCACATTAGGGAGTGGGGGTACAATCAAACACGTGAGATTCGTTATTAAGGGAACGAAGCACATTACAAGAAGGCATGGTAAATAATGAAGAAAATTGAAACACACCATTAGCATTAACTTGAGCATGTACTTCATCATCATGAACAATAGGGGAAATAGAGTTGAAATCATTTGTTTTAGGTTCGATCATGGGATCATATGACAATTCATGGGAATTCATGCTATTATTAGAAGAATCAAGACATTGCATATCAATATTAGAATCATGATTACCCTTATTACAAACATCCCAAGCAAACCAAATATAAAAATCCCAAGCATCATCGATTGATAATGCTCTAAATTCACCATTATGCATGCATTCAACATCATCCCTAGTTTGGTCATTCAAACCAAAATAACAAATCTCACAAGCCTCCCAAAGATCACAACAATTATAATCAATAAATCCCTCAAGTCTATTGAAATATTCATAAAAAGGCTCATTGTCATATTGAGGAAATGAAAGACATGCCATTTCTTTTTTTTAATTTTTCAAAACAAGCGAAAAAAAGAGTATGTACAAAGACCTAGACTCAAGTAATCAAAAACACTCAAACATAGACACTGTTCCCCGACAACGGCGCCAGGTTGTCGAGGGGAAAAACTAGGTAGTTGACTAACCCTCCCTAAGTCAAACTAAATTTATAAATACTTAACAAATCTAAATACAAGTATATAGGTGAGTCAAGGGTCGAACCCAAAGAAACGGTTATGTTCAAGCGCTCCCAATTATGCACCTAAGCTAGGTCAAAGTCGAAGGTGAAGAAGTAACACTAACAACTAACAAACAAACAACCAAACAAATAAAACACAAGGGAATGTGGATCAACAAGTAATCATGACAATTGAAACAAATTGGGAAGAACATGCCAATCAAAGGTTGTGAAGACTAATGATAAGAGCAATCAATTGGAATCAAAGAGCTATCTCCTAATCATTAAGCTAGATGCCTCTACGAATTACAAACTAAGAGAATCACAATCCAAACCAATCGATAATTGCAATTCCTAAACCGATTGGTCGTGTCATTAGCAATTACAATGTAATCTATCATAATTCTCAAGGCCTAATCAAATTACACACATGCAAACTTACATTAATCATTTTAATCTCAACAATCAATCAACATAATTCCCAAATTAGTCACAATAAATCAATCATACAAGTTTCACCCAATCCCTAGCCAAACAACTACTCAAGAATCATCATCTAACAATAAACAACTAAGAAATAAAGAATCGACAAAATATCAAGAACAATTACACTAATCAAGATCAAATATCTAAATCAAATTAAACAAACATGAATCTAAACAAAATAATAAGATGAGATAGAGTTAGAAATTCTCATTGATTGATTATGGAGATCTTCAATACAATTGTCACCTTGGATCTTCAATCTCTCAACTCTCCAATGAAATCCCTCACTTTCTCTCTCCAAATCTAATCCTAAACTAACCATAAAACTATAGAGAGAAACTCTCAACTAAGCTAAAATTATGAGGACATGACAGTCGGTTCGACACCACATCTTCATGAGAACACAACTTGAGTGCGCAAGAGCTAGAACTTGGAGCTTCCACTTCCTTGCATCTTGAGCTTTCCCAATGCTATGAGCTTACTCCAAAAGCATCTTCCAACTCATAAAACCACCAATATCGAGACTCGAACCTCATACAATACCTACAACCATGAAAAAAGGAGAAAACACAAGAAAAACCATAAAAACACAAAACTAGAGGGAAAAGGGAAATAAAGAGAAAATGCATAAAACTAAGCATTTATTAAGAAAGAAGGCTATGAAAAGAAGGTGAAAAAAACCTAAATACTCATCAAATGAGTGCCATAAATGGCACTCATCACACTCCTACCCCAATGTCGAAGAGGAAGCAGCCGACCTCTACTTTAAAAGAAGGGATGACATCCAAATCCTGCAAAAGCACTACTTCTAAAGGGACGCCTTCCATTCAGCCGGCCAAGACAAAGTTGCGGACTGCTCTAAAGCAGTCCGAAGGAAACCCACCCCAGTTGTCACCTAGTGGGGACTCCACGTCCGTGGATCAGACTACTTAGTCGATCCACGAAAAGTATGTTTGAACGTGGACCCTGATAAAACCGACCGGCCCAATCTCGACTTTGCTTGTCGAGTTATTTAAAAAATCATATTAGCAGACAGTTGCCTCTTAGTTGGCCGAGGATCAGCTTAGTAGCCAGGACGGAGGTGGGGGCGAACTCGTACCTCCTCTTGCTTTCAACCTTCCCACCCCACCATCTTTCTCGGATGGTAAGGTTCTTGTCATAATCTTTAACTTGTCTTTTTTGCGAACTTGTCTTTGTTCACTCTAACCTTTTTCTTAGCCGTGTACAGATACTGTCGAGGAGATGAACATGAAACTACCCGGCCAGTCGCTTACAGGTGTGGACCAGAAGGCTATGAAGGAGGCCATGCAGTGGGCCATCACTCAGGAGCATTCTTTGTCTTTTCATGCTTGCTAACTTTTACTCGTCCGAATATAGCTCTTCCTTCGTCTTTGTGCCTTCCAAGAGGGGAAGAACAAGGAGAACGAAAAATTCAAGAAGGCTTGGGCCTAAATAAGGAGCGCAGAGGACGCGAACATCGGCAACGTCGGCCTTTTGAAGCTTCATTATGAGACGAACTCAAGGCCTTTTCCGACAAGGCTGCTCGACAAATGAAGGACATCGTCAAAATACGAAAGGCCCTTGAGAGAGAAGAGCTTGCAAGGCAGGCGCTCTAGGTGGAGCAGGACGAGGCGGTGTTAAATGCCTCTCAGTTGAATGAGGGCTTCGAGGCCTCCTAGAAACTGAAGGCCGAATTATCCTCGTCCTAGGAGACCCTCAAGTTCGCCCAAGAATAGGCGGCCTCCCTCAAGCTCCAAGTGGACGAGCTAAAAAAGTCCGTGGCTGACTTGACTGAGAAGCTGAAGGCCCCTCGGCCACCTAGTGTAATGGAGATCGTCCAAATCGAGCACAAGGCCGAGGACAAACTCAAGAGTAATTTCTTTGAGGCTTTTCAACTGATGAGCAAGGAAGGGACAGTTGTCTACCACGAAGAGCGCTTCACCAAGCTCCTTGAGTACGCCTGCCTCAAAGAGGAAGCCGAGAAGGCCGGACAACCTCCTCCAGAACTTGAAGTCACCTTGTCTGAGTCTGAAGACAAGGAAGACGATGATGCTAAGGAGAATGAGGCCGAGCCGATTGGCGAAGGGGAGACGTCCAAAGAAGAGCCAACGGAAGCTTTGACCAAGCCTACTGGAGAAGGGGAGGCAGCTAAGGGGGAGCCCACTGATGTTGCAGCCGAGAAGGAATCGGCCTTGGAGGAGCCTGCCAAAAGTGATAAGCCGGCTGAGTGAAAAGCTTAGGTCCTCCAGCAGCAAATTTTTAAAGCTTCTATACTTAGATTTTTATTTTGCTTTCGTTTCACTACATCGAACAATTTCGCATTTGGCCGCCTGTTTGAGCGGTCTTGTTTTAAGCGGCTTGGTTTTAATTAATGCAACTTTGTTTCTCTATACTTAGCATTTTTTTGCAATTTTTATGCATATATATGTCCATACATGCGAGTATTGGGGGTATGCCCCTTTGTTCGACATTCGTGTAGTCCATATTCCAGGTGTTTTGATTAACCTAGTAGGTTTTATACCTCAAAGGTATGACAACTAATAAGTTAATCAAATCATAATAATGATTGCCCTTGGACTAGGTGAATGCCGAATCAACATCGTAAATGGCCGCTTTATTGGCTTTGTTTGAGTTGTCCTTTAACACTATCGCTCAGACGCAACTCAAGAAATTTCAAGTAATATCTCAACTTAGAAATTTCTAAATATTGGCTAGGCTTGTATACCTAGGCATGCCCATGCCCCCATTTAGGTGAAAATACCTTAGGCAATTATTGTGGCTTCCTAATGCTTAGTCGTCCGACCCTGTTGATGTTAGACAGGCTGGTTGACTTAACATTAATTGTGGCCGATTTGTGTAGCTAAGGGATGCCCTTACTATACACCTACTCGGCCTCTCTGTAGCACCTTCTTAAGGGCCGAGCTACTATGTTGCAAACAACATCATTATTACTTTTGTTCGGCATTTCTGCTTAAGTAATCGTAAATAAATGGAAAAAATTTAGTTAAAAATGTTTGACTTTTTATTAATTTTGTATAAATTACATTGTTGGGAGGCCGTACGGCTTTAATTACAAGGCTCGGTCATTTAGACCTAGTTGTATATACAACTTTTTGGCTAAGTACTAGATGTAAACATAATACTTTCTTAGATTGTCCGTATTCCAAGAACGAGGAATAGGACGACCATCTAAAGCTTCGAGACGGTATGTACCATCCCGCACTTCTTCTCTGATTTGTATGGCCCTTCCCAGTTTGGGGTTAGTTTTCCATCTTCATTAGCTCGGCCAACCACTTCCATTTTTCTCAGAACAAGATCCCCCATCTTTGATGGCCGTTTAAACAACCTTGCAATTGTATGCCCTCGTCATTTTGAGACGATTGATTTCATGTCTAAGTGCCGCATTGCCCTTAGCTTCTGGAAGAAAGTCCAGGGCCGTATTCATAACCTCCCAATTGACCGAATCATCATATAGCATTACTCGAAGGGTAGGTTCGTACTTCTCAATTGGGAGTACGGCTTTAGCGCTATAGATTAGAAAGAATGGGGTCTTTCCTGTTGAAATCTTGGCTATGGTTCAAATAGACCATAACACGTTCACCAACTCATCTATCTAGTGGCCGCCTGCTTTCTCAAGCTTGCGCTTGATACCGTTAGAGATCAGCTTGTTATAAGCCTAAAATTGGCCGTTAGCTTGCGGGCGTCCGACCGAGGCAAAACAATGAGTGATGCCCTGGGCACTTTGCCAATTTTTAAGTTGGCGTGTTTCAAGTTGGGGACCAATGTCGAACACCATTGACTGTGGCACATCATAGCGAATGATAAAATTTTTCCCAATAAAGGCAGACACATCTGTCCACTTGATTCCTTGGACAGCCTCAGCTTCAACCCATTTGGTGAAGTAGCCTACTACTACTAACACATACCGCCTCTGCCCGGACGTAGGAGTATATGGCCCCAAGATGTCCATGCCCCATTTTTCAAAGGGGAACGGACTACTTATGGCCGACAAGCTATTTGTAGGTCAGTGAAAAAGGATGGCAAACCTCTGGCACTTGTCACATTTTTTCACAATTTTCATGGCATCCGAATTCATGCTCGGCCAGTAGTATCCTAGATGGGTAGCCTTTTTTGCTAAGGCCTGTCCGCCTATGTGGACCCACATTGCCCTTGATAAAGGTCGTCTAGCACAACATGCCCCCCTTTCTGGGGTGATGCACTTCAAGTATGGCTTAACAAATGCTTTTTTGAATAATTCCCCATTCTTCATTTCGAACCAGGCCTCTCCCCTCTTCATCAGACAACTATCTTCGAGATCGTCCGGGGGTGTCCCATCTCTCAGATAGGAGACCACCCCGTCCATCCAAGTGAAGCTTCTGTCTATTATCTGCACTGGCTCAGCATCAATACTCCTCTTCTTTTTTCCTTCCCAAAACACTGATCTAGGAGTATCACATGATGCCGAGGATGTTAACTTGGAGAGCGTATCCACTTGATGATTTTTCGAACGAGGAACTTGTTGTAGGGTGAAATGCTCTAGATTACTGGCCTCATCTTTCATCATCTGAAGATATTTCATCATGGCCGGCTCCCTGGCCTCACAGTCACCATTAACCTGGCTGACTATCGGTTGGAATTCTGAACTAGCATCAATTTTTGTTGCCCCTGCCGCCTTACACATTCTCAGGCCACCCAAAAGGGCTTCATACTCAGCCTCATTGTTCGAGGCTTAAAACTGAAATCTCATCGCATATTCAAACTTATCTCCCTCAGGAGACTGACAAATGATATTAGCACCACATCCGGTTGCTGTAGCACTTTCATCCACAAAAACATTCCGAATTTGATCCCCTGCCGGCTGTAAGTCCGGTTGTGTCATTTCAGCAAAAAAATTAGCAAAGGCCTGCCCCTTGATTGCTTTCTTGGGTTCGAACGTTATATCAAAACCTCTCAACTCCAAGGCCCATTTAACCATTCGGCCACTGGCCTCCAATGTTGAGAACGGCTTTTTCACCTGTTGGTTCGTGTAGACCACTATTGAATGAGCAAGGAAATATGGCAATAGCTTTTTCAAGGCCATGAACAATGCCAGCTTGAATTTTTAAATGGGTGGGTACTTCAGCTCGGCATTGTGTAGGACATGGATTATGAAATATACGGGGATTTGATGGCCGTCCCTCTCAACAAGTAGGACGACGCTTAAAGAGTGATCTGAAATAGCAAGATATATGAATAGTTTCTCATCTTTTAGTGGACTGACGAGGCGAGGAAGTGTATGCAGATGATTCTTCAATTGTACAAAGGCTTCCTCGACCTCTTCGGTCCACTCAAACATAGCTTTTTTCTTGATTGTTTGAAAAAAATATCGGCACTTATCCCCTGACCTTTACAGAAATCCGCCAAGTGCAGCTAGGCAGCCGGTTAGTCTTTACACTTATTTTGATTGTTCTCAACGACTTCATGTCCACGACCGCTTGGATTTTTTTCAGGGTTTGCCTCATTGCTGCATTGATCAATTAGAAATCAAAGAAACTTGCCGGACTCAACACCAAAGATACACTTCTTTGGATTTAACATCATCTTATGCCGCTTGAGATCAGAGAATGTTTCTCAGCTCGAAGGTCATTCAGATTGTCGACCAACTGCTTTGATTTGAAAATCATGTCATCAATGTACGCTTCTATGTTTCGGCCGATCTGATCTCTAAAGAAAATTTTAACAAGTCTCTGAAAATGTAGCAGGGGCATTCCTAAGGCTGAACGACATGACTTTGTAACAGTACAGACCCTGCTCGGTCACAAACGCGGTTTTCTCTTAATTGTCTTCCCACAAGGGGATCTAGTGGAATCCGGAGTATGCGTCCATAAAGCTCATTAGGGCTTGTTCGTCTGTTGAATCGACTAGCCGGCTGATTTTAGGCAAGGGAAAGCTATCCTTAGGACACGCCTTGTTGAGGTCAGTGTAGTCCACGCACATTCTCCATGTTCCATTTGGCTTCTTCACCTAAACTACATTTGCTACCCAATTAGGGTAATAACATTGCCAAATGAAACCGGTGTCCAGCAACTTTTTAACCTTTGCTGCGGCCGCCTGATTCCTTTCTTCTTCATGATTTCTCTTTTTCTATCGAACAGGTTTTATCATTTGGATTTACCGCCAACTTGTGGATGGCCAGACTCGGATCTATACACGGCATCTCATGCACTTCAAATGCAAAAACATCCGTGAATTCTCTTAGCAGCTTTATCAGGTCATCTCCAAGCAAGCCCACGACCATAGTACCCACCTTGACCATCCGATCAAGCTGGTTCAGATCGAGCACTATGTCCGTATGATCGCCAGCCGGTTGTGGCCTTAACTTTTCTGGCCGGCGGACGACCATTAGTTGTTATGTCCGCTCTTTCTTGATGTGCTTTAGGCCGACCTGCTGTGTTTGGAGTAACCCTTCATTTGAATTTAGTTCGGATGATTTTGGTCGGCCTCTAGCTGTTGGCTTCACAGCTAGTTGATTGCATTCCTTTGCCATTTTTTGGTTACCATGGATGGTACCTTTTTTTTTTCCGTCCGTCCTCTCTAACTTCATCAGCATTAAGTGAGGTATGATTACTGCCTTGACTGCTGTTAAAGTCGGACAGCCGAGAATGACATTGTAGCCTGTAAGCTCTTTGACCACCAGGAAGCGGACGACCATGTCCCTTCCCTCTCCCTTCTTCCCAAATTAAATAGGTAAATTAATCCGTCAAACCGGGTGAGTGATACTTCCACCAAATCCAACTAGCGAATAAGAGATATCCTAGAGGGAATCTTCTGGAAACTTTAAATTTTTCAAACATCCTAAGCTGATAATGTCGGACAAGCTTCCAGAATCAACTAGCACCCGGCTGACCTTCAAGTTAGCTACCTTCATGATGAACACCATAGGGTCATTGTGAGGGGTTTTTATCTCGCCTCGGTCTGCTTCGCAGACCGTCACTTCCGGGAAGGACTCGTCCTTCACCCCCTTGGCATGCATCACATTCCCCAATTTCCAAGCGTCCTGCTTGATTCCCTTCTTGGTAGGGCCGCCTGCGGTAAAACCGCCTGATATGATGGCCACAAAGCCAGAATTAGTGTAAGTGTACAGGAATTTTAACTTCAAGACATACGAATTCAACATGCCCTTCTCGGCCAGTTTATCCAGCAACCTTTTCAAATTGATGCATTAATTTGTATCATGTCCCATGTCCTTGTGATAATGACAATATTTGTTTTTGTTGCGGTACTGGGCCGAGCCTCTCAGTGGTTGGGGCTTCTCGAACTCAAATTTATCTTTGATTTCCATCAGGATTGAGTAACAATCCTTATTGAACTCATATTGAGGTTCGTACGTTTTGGCCATCTTTGATTTTGTCTGTTGGCAGCCAGCCACCCAGACTTCCTTTCGCTTCTTTCCTTCTTTTTTTTCCCAGCCGAGTATTGCTGAGAAGGTTACTTCTTCTCAGCCCCCTTGGCCGGTTGTTCTACTTTTGTAAGCGAACAAAAATCAGATGCTTCGATATAGGCTTCGGCCACCCGCAGCAAGCTTGCGTACGTCCGAACCTTCTTTCTAAGTAGACCAAACTTAAAAACATTATGTCTTAATCCTTGGAAAAATTCAGATTAGGACATTTTATCTTGCAGATTATGAATTTGGGCTTTTTCTTGGTTAAATCTTTGTACATACAAACGAAACCCCTCGTTTTTCCCTTAGATGATCGTAGCCAAGTTAAGACTGGTCTTCCTTGGGGGAATATTGTACGTGAAGTTTCCAACGAACAATAGGCTAAGAGTAGTGAAACAATTGATGCTCCCGGCTGGAAGGTTGTTAAACTAATCCTGCACTACGGCTTTTAAAGTGGCCGGGAAGCATCGACACCATGTGGAATCATCCACACTTTGAAGATACATTAAGTTCCTGTACGAGGTGACATGCTCTTCTGGGTTGCCCGTACTATCATAGGCACCCACAAGTACGCTATTCATCTTAGCCGGCCGAGGAGAGTTGAGAATTTCTTGAGAAAACGGAGGCGGCTTGTCATCAAGAGTTAACATACACATTTGCCTTTCAATGGGCTGAGGTTGTGTGGCCGGTCCGGCCAAGTTCATGGCCTGGTCAAACGGTTGGCCATAATGCCCGTATTGTCCGAAGACTGGGGGGTTAGGAGGCATTATTGCATTGAAATTCTAGGGGGGGTCTGATATTGAAACTGTTAAACAACTAGAATAGGAGTTTTAGTATGATGAGCTTGAAATCTGCTGGTCTTGGCCGAGCTGGTATGCTTGGAAAGAGAGGGGTTTGAGAATTCATCCGGCATTGTGGGAGTAGAGGTAGTGTCAGAGCAGACTGCTCGTTCCTGTTGCTTGTGCTAGATATATTCCCCTACGTCTTTCCAGCGCCGAGACGGCTCAGAAATTTCCCTTTGAGGCTGTTTGGTCTCCCCCCTAGCCGACTGTGTTTTCTCAAGGAACTTAGACATGTTCGTCTGTGGCACCCTAGGAGATCTTCCATGTCGTCTAAAAGGGGTATTTCCAGCATCTTTGGCATTGGCTGCCTTACTCTGGATCTTCTTTTGAGTGCCCTCTCCTCCTCTCCTAGGCAGCAACCTAGAAGAAGAAGGCATCTTACCCTCAAGATCCCTTTAAAGCTTGCTAAAGGCGAGCTTAAGTGAATCCGCAGTCACCAGAGGATCCTCGGCCTCATTAAATAAAGCGGGCAGAGAATCACTAGAATTGATTGTTGCAACTATATCCTCTACATGTCCGTCCTCACCAGGACCAGGACCAAGACCTCTGTTAGGTGTCTCACCATCTATTGCCATAACAGACGAGTATCCCTACAGACGACGCTAAATTTTTCGGGTGATTTTGTGAATTCGCCTAGGACACCGGTCACGCTCTTCTGACTGATGGCCATGACACATGCAAAACACGAATATTCCGTTGCGGAATATTCGTCTCCGACGGTTAAGTTAGTAACCTGATATCGGAAAAGCTAGAGAGAGAAAGTAGAGAGAAGTTGGAGCTGTTTTTAATGCTCTATTGAATGTTATATCACAATCTACCCCTCCCATCATAAATGATTGGGGTATTTATAGGGTGGGGATTTGTGCCTTTTAAGTTTATTACCCTAGAATGACGTTTTCTGATTGGCGCGCAATCAGGCATGGACACGTGTCCTTGGGGGGCGCCGTTTTGCGGCTTTCTCGGGATTTGGGTCTCCTGATGTAAGGAGGCCCTTTTCTCTCTTTTTTGGATTCTTTTTCTAGGGTTTGCATACGTGTTATCTTCTTATAGTTACACGTGTCGCCCTTTGATTGGGCCACGTGTCTCTATGGGATTGGTCCACGTTTTGGGGTAATTTTTACCCTAAACACGACTAGTATAGAGAAAAAGAAACAAAATCACGAGTATAAAAATAGAATTCAAACGAATATAACATACTTGCTCATAAAAAATCGTATCAAAACACTTCATTAAGACAAATAATTTCATGAGTTAAAACGTAAATAAAAGACTCTTAAGTTAAAAATTAAGGGATCTTTATTTTTTAGATTCTCTATTGTTGCACATTGGACTTTCGCAAAGAGCATGATATCTACTTTCTCGAGCTTTAATCAATAACTCAAAAGAAAGAATTCAAATAGAGGAAAAAGTTGAACAACATTTCATTTTCCCTCTTACTTGTTCAAACGAACGACCAATATTACTAGATTTAGCAAATTTCATTTGTTAAAACTATGAATGGTTGAAAACGATTTAAACACACTAATTTAATCGTTTCCAAGATCCTAGTTGTTATCATAATAAAATAAAACAAGGGATTTTTCAGACCCAAGTTAAGCAACATGAAAGGGTCTAAATCTTAAAAACAAATAAATCATCTAAGCCACCCAAAACTGGGGGCTACAACATTCAAAAATTTAAAATGGGGGCTTGCAAGCCTGAAATATAGCCAAACTACACCAATTCGATGATGTCCTCAAGAATATCCTGAACAAACTAGTTTTATGCAAATCTTGAAATTATAGTTTTATAAGTGAATAATAATAACTATAGGTTATTTTTATCATTAATAAAACAAATTTTTGCAACTTCAGCATGACAAAAATAAACATGAGTCGCAAGAACAATTTCATGCCATTATCAAAGTTCAAAATTCAATCATGATTTTAGTGCATAATTGTCGTTCTAACACATCAATTTACAAGTATAGTCCATGTGAGCGAAAAAGGAAAACGTTCAAGCACAATTTCAAAATTAAATAAAGAAAAAACACGCATATGTTTGTATATGCTCATCTAGGATCAATACTTTACCATTTCATATGAAATTTGTTGTTATATATTCCCTAGACATGTCACAACAACATTGAACAAACAAATAAATGAAAACAAGTCTAATCGAAGTCCGCAACTTCTAAAAGTTAGGGTTCTTCATTCAACTTTCTCTATTTTATTGTCCAAGTTCAAAGTTTGGTACAATAAAAGACGTAAGATTTATGTTCCTTAACTTCAAACGAAAACAAAAAAGGTAAGAGGAGAAGAAGAGAGTGCGCTGCAGATCGTGCTTCTCCGCCTTTTTTTACTGATTCAAATGTCGTGCGCAACTCATCAAGTTGTGTGTGGCATCAAGTTTCTTGCGCGCGCTTGGCTAGCGCGACCCAGTGAGTTGCGCGCGGACACTAGTCACTTAAAAGGTACTCAGATTTTGATTCGTTTTAAAATTTTTCTAACGGTTTTGTGCGTTATTAGACGTAATAACGCGCAAATTATCTAAATCTTTTAATTGCTTTGCATTTTATAGTTAATTTTCTTCTTTGATTATGTAGGGGATATTTCAAGTCACCCAAGTTTGAGCCCCACTGTGATGTTGGCGTCCAAAGGGAAGGAAGCTAGAGTAAAAGAGTCACCGACAAGTTTAAGGAACCTGTAAACTGTTCACGTGGTGAAGGTTACACCCCATTCACGATCACAGAGATCGCTAACTCCATAGTGGTCTTGAATCATGACTGGATATTCGGGGATGATGGTACGAATCCAACCTAAAAGAGATTGAACTCACCCTAAATAGGCCTTTACTTTGTTCTTCTCATATTCATGTGCTTTCCGATTAACATACAATCAATATATTAATCCTAAACCTATTTAATCTATGTTGGTTGATTATTGATGCACAAATTAATCTATTACTGGCGATCACTTAAATTAAAATCATAATAGCATAAACTCAAACTATTATTTATCTTATAAAGCGTGATTTCAAGTACAAATTCCCTTTAAACCTGCAAGAGAGGGCATGATCATGCAATAACAATAATATCAAGCAAAATAATAATATTGACACAACAATCATTATCATAACAATATTCACATCAAAACATAATAATATTAGCAAGATCCTAGGCATGATACTAACAAGATTAATAGCAAATCCTAGCATGTCACAAAATTTTTAAAAAACAAAGCTTTATCCCTAACACGAAAGTAGGAATCAATAAAAACATCCTAACATGATACTAGGAATTAATAAAATATTCTAAGCATGATTTCTATATCAAAAGAATAGTTAAGTAATCAAATTACTTACTTTGAAGAGTCGTACCTCTTTCTATGAAAACAAGACACGCGTTAGTAACTTCAATAAAAATATTAAATCAAACAATTAAAATAATATTAATTAAAATATAGATTTAGGACCAAAGCCTCAGAACTATTAACCTTTCACGTCGAGGTCTTAGGCAAACTCAAACTTGGTTAGGTGTGTCTAAGTCTCACAAAGGACGTATGATGTATTTTTTGGAAAAATGTGTAGAAAAGGTTTAGAAAATATGAAGAGAGAGAAAGAATAAGCTTTAGCTTAGATAGAGAGAAGAGATGATGATTGTGGGTTCATTGTTGGTGAATAAAAATGGAGAAAATTGTCCCTATTTATAGAGAAAAGGACCGAAAACAATTAGAAAAGAGTCAGAATTCAAATCGGAATAAAACTTCTTTTGACGCGGCGCGTCAAATCCATCGCGGTGCGATAAAAATGGTTTTTTTTTGGGATTTTGTTTTTATCATAGCTTTTGATCCAGAAATCAAAATAAGGAAAATAATATGTCATTGGAAATATCTTGAAATCTACTTTCCAACCCAATTCGAATCAGATTAAAATCTTTTGTAGAATAATAGATATGGTTGAAATAGTGGAAGGGTGTTAGTTTTGAATAGAGTTTCATATTTATTTCATATCTTTTCCATTATAGTTCGGATTTAATATTATAATATATCATTGGAAAGATAATTTTAAGGGATATCCAACCAACTATGATTTGGATAAAAATTATGAGGCACAAATATAATATCTGACCGTCTTTAAACATCTTTCAATTCGAATAGAATTAGGAATTTCAAAAAGAGAAGTTTTATTCAATTTGAAACTCTTTAATCTTATCTTTTGACAAAGGTAATTAAGATCTTTCAAACTCTTTAATCTTATCCTTTGAAAAAGTTTAGTATTTTGACCATACTTTCCTCGTTATAACTCAGAATTAGGCTTATAATATATCGTTGGAAATATCTTTTCAAGCCCCATCCAACTACACAATTATTGAGCCCAGATTATGGACTAAAATAAACTGTATTGGACGTTTTTTTCATAAATAGGACATGAAATGAATGATTTTAATTTCGAAATACAAAATGAATTATTTTTATTAAAACATTTTATTAAACATGAGAATTCACGAGACTCTTCAACATTTCACCTCGTTTGATATCAATGATGTGAAAGTTACTCATCACTGGTTTGGTTTTTGGGGAGACACAATCAGGTGTCTACATAAGCCCCTACTTTGACTGAGTTTGGAGAAACGTAAGTTTTGAGCACAAAATTTAAAGTAGCGATAGGGATGGAGAATGATTCAAAACGTTCTGCGATCCTAAATCATTCTTTGGAAAGCCGATACCTGCAAACTAGCGTTAGTTAAACAAAAAAAAGTGTTAGAAACACATCTTTCACCGTCGAGTACACGCCTCTAGGTAACACTTCTTGCTGCATTTTGTTGTGACAACCTCCACAGTACCTGGTGAATGCCGCTTGAAGGTAACAGTTCCTAGCTATCTTCATTTGTAGTGACAATCTTCCACTCCCTAGGAAACATTGTCGAAGTGACGGTGCCTCGCCGCTGTTGATGTCGTGGCCGTGCTTCACCACTGTTGATGTCAACTCGTATTTGAACAAAAGTTCTTTTTGTGTGAGGAATGTTCACTCGTCTCTAAACAAAAGAACTTTGGTAAAATGTCCACGCGTCTCTGAATAAAGGAGCTTTTATAAGATTCCCACGCGACTCTGAGAAAAAGAGGTTGAAAGGAATGTCCACACGTCTCTAAACAAAAGATTTTTGATAAAATGTCCACGTGTCTCTGAACAAAAGAGCTTTTAATAGGTTGCCTACGCGTCTCTGAGCAAAAGAGCTTGAAAGGAATGTCCACGCGCCTCTGAACAAAAGAGCTTGATGAGATGTCCACGGGTCTCTGAACAAAAGAGCTTGAATGTTTTTTGAGATCGTTCGGTTGGCGACGAACAAGAGCTTCGATGGTTGTATCTTGTAAAATTAAAGATTGCCAAAAGACTTTGCTGGTGGTTTTTCTTAGGGTTGACCCAAGGCTTAGTGTACTTGACTCATTGTGATTGGTTTGACTTGAGGTTGACTCAAGGTTCGGTGTTACTCAACTCATTGTGCGACTCAATGTGTTTAAATCAACTCGACTCCATGTGCTTTGACATATGTGTGCAGACTCAACTCGATGTGGTGACGCGACATGACTCAATGTGCATGATTTGCGTGTGAATTATGTTGTGCCACTCGAAAATGCAGAAAAAGCAAAAAATTTCGGTCATTTTTGTAGAGGGTACCGACTTTTGCCGCAAAAGAAAGACGTGAAAATGAATGAAGGTGAAGTATTGAATGGTGAAGTTTTTGAACTTTCTCTAAAGGAGAGAAGATGCGAAGAATGAATTGAATCAAGTAATGATGCATGTTGAATGAGCTTAATCAAATATATGTGTTGATGTTGTATCTCATGGTGCAAGGATTTTAGCATCCTAGACTATCTTAGTTGATGACTTAATAATAAAAGTATTTGGGTAACTTAGGCGTGGAGGCTAAACACTTCATACTTTGTGATGCAATGATGATATGAGTAATGAATGATCCATGATGACAAGGCATGATTTAAAGTTGTATCAAGATTTCATGACAAAAGGTTCCTAAGGGAAGGATTATTTCAGCTATGTATTTGTGACGTGTGTGAAAGTGACACTACAGTTGGGTTGCAATGGCTAAAGTTGTGGAAAATATTTTAAGAAGATTTAAATGATGGCGACTCTTAGGCTGGGTAGGCTAATGAAGTAGTGATCAAGCCCCTAAGTGTAGCTCTAAATGGATACGGATGAGCATTGGAGATCCCTTAATATGATCATGCATGAATGTAAATATGAATGTATTTTTTATTACGACCACATCCCAATGTGAGGTTGCCTACGTATTCGTTAGGAATCAGGCAGAACGTAGCTCTAGCCGAACCTCGCACAAGTGTGTGTATAACTCAAAGAGGTCTTTTGAAGGTTGTAATGGGGTTAAACTAAAGGTTGAAGAAGAAAGGATAAAATTACAAGACCCAATATAAGCCCCCAAGGTGTGCAACCTTGCTTTTGAATCTTGGTATTTTTAAGCTTGAGGTTCTCTCACTTTTGAACTCTCTTTTGTTTTACTTTATTTTTCTCTCTTTTGCTTTATTTTTCTTTTCGTATTGAAATCCTTTTTTAATAAGTGTGGGCAATCCCGATCATGCGGTCTATCACTCACTTGGCATTCATGCTCAAGCACGGTACCGAGCACTCAATAAGAGACACAATCTGAGATGTGTTCATATCAATGACATTGGAACACTTGCCCTTCTGAACACTTTAATTGATATTTGATTTTTTGAACTTTTGAAATCTAGGTAAAATCACTCCAGATTTTTTTTTTGGAAATTACATAAGTTGCACACCATCCCATCCCAAAGTTGAGTGGATGTGGGTTGAAAAAAGAAAGGTCAATCGTTAGACGAAGCTCAAAGTGGTTTATCAAGAACGGTTTGTGTAATGAATGAAAAGGGTAAAGGTGTTATGATGCGGCTACAAGGGGTGCCTCAAATAATTGGTATACCTTATACTTAGTCCGACAATTTTTTTTCTTTAATGAGATGTACATGATCACATGCAAGGAAAGAAATACTCATTTTATTAAAATGAAAAAGGATAAAATCAAACTCTGATAAATCTAATTAAAATGAAGGGTTCCTATACTAGACTTAATAGGGAAGGGGATTCAAAAATAAGAAAAGAAATCATGAAATCTCGTCATTGAAGTCCGCCTCGTCCTTTGTGCTTTATCATCACTCAGTCTTCTCCCCAGCTAAAGGCAATGGAAGCTTGTTTGCATCAATGAGATCTTGAATGAGGTTTTTAAACTTGTGATATTCATTTTTAGTATGACCGTTGCCTCGATGGTTCTTGCAATAGGAGTCGTGGTTCCATTCAAATGTTCTCCTTTTAGGAGGAGGATCTTGCATAGGTCCAATTGGAGTGATGAGTCCCTTAGCATGGAGTCGATCAAAGACAATATTATAGCTCATCCCAATTGGGGTGAACTTTCTTTCTGGTTCCTTAGTCTTTAAAATACTTTTGTCAAGAACTCAAATTTCATCGATGTAACTTCCACTTTAATAGGAAGAAGGATTGTCGTTCTTCCTGCTCTTGCCATTGCCACTATTAATATTGTTATTAATTCTAACCTTGTTGCTCGGAGGAACATGAAAGCAATTTGAATCAATGAGGTCTTGAATGCGATCTATAAGGGTGAAGCACTTTTCGGTGTTGTACCATGGCCTCTATGATATTTGCAATAGGAGTTTGGACCTAATTGGAAAGCTCTCAGGTACTAGATCTGAGATTGAACCGATGGGATGAATGAGACCTCGACCATGGAAATAGTCGAAAGCTTCATCATAAGTCATTCCTATTGGTGTGTATTCTTCAATGGTCCGTTTTCCCGTGGCTTAGGAGCATTGAATTTTCCCTTATGTTCTTGACGAGAAAAAGAAGAAGTAGGGTGGTCGTTCTTTTCATTCTTCCGGTCCTGGAAAAGATAGTGTTATTCGATGACCAACATCCAATTTTCTAGGCCTTGCACCATATTAAAGAGCATGGCAACGACGTTTTGAAGTTTATGAACATCTTCTTTTGGACTTGACGAGTTTTCCTTTGTAATGCCTAAGAAAACTTCTTCATCGCCCTCAATCATGGTCACTTCGTTAACAGAGGTTTCATAGACTACCTCCATCATGAGTTCACCAACAGGTGTAATGAGGAGAAAAGGATCAAAGAATATTTGATCGTCATCGATCAACTCTTGGATAGCTTCTTTGAGTTTCCAACATTCCTCAATGTCGTAACCCCTTCCCTGGTGGTATTTGCAGTGTATATTAGGATCCCACTTAGGTGGCCTAGCCTCCGAAATTGGGTCATTGATAGGTCCTATAGGCATGATCAGTCCTTGTTGGTGTAACTTATCGAAGGTTCTCTCATAAGTCATACCAAGTTGAGTAAACACTCTATTCGATGTTTGGATTCTTTTCTTAGAAGTGTTTTTAGCATGTAGTTCGTTAATGGGAGAGGAAGAAAAAGGATGCTCGTTCTTCTTTCCTTTCGCATTATCATGGTTAGCAACGGTGGCCAACTTCATAAGGTCGTCTTCAATTTCGTTGCCTATATCGTAGATAGTTTTGAGAGTGCTTAGAGGTTAATATTTCATGTTTTTCACGTCATTGAATATCGAACAAGGTGAAATGTTGAAGAGTCTTGTGATTTCTTTTGTTTTCTAAAATTTTTTAATAAAAATATTCATTTCTTATTTCGAAAATCATTCATTTCGTGTCCTATTTATGAAAAACGTCCAATCAAGTTTATTTCGGTCCATAATTTGGGTCTAATATTTATGTAGTTGGATGGGGCTTGAAATGACCTTTACAACAATATATTACAAGCCTAATTCCGAAATATTAATGAGGAAGTTATGACCAAAATACTAAACTGGATCCTAAATGAATTTTATGGGCGACCCAATGATCATGTGAAGGGTCCATTAATTATAATTGTATTCCTAAAGTCATTAGGATTTATCTTAATCTTCTAGAATCTTCTAGAAGGTTATTTTGGGTTATAAAGGGATTAGGATAAGTAATTATAATTATGATTGATTTTAAAAAGATAAAGAATTCAATTTGCAATAAAACAAGTGTTTTTAAAAGATTAAATCCGGTTTCGTTAAAGATAAGTACGGACTCTGAGTAACTTAATTTGATTAGGAGAAGGACTCCGTATGGAAACTTTTATCGTACAGCAACATTGTGCCGCGATAAGTTCATCGCGTCGCTATGGACTTATCGCCAAGAGATAGAGCTATCGCGTCGCGATGGAGCTAGTTTCACTCCGAGTCTGATTTTGACTCTTTCCTATCGTTTACGGATGATTTTTCTCTATAAATAGAGTCGATTTCCCTCGTTCTCGAATCACCAAAAATCATAAACAATCATTCTCTCTTTTCTCTCTCTAAACTAAAGCTTATTCTTTCTTTCTCTTTTACTTTCTAAGCCTACCTTTTTCAAAATACACCATATGTCCATCACGAGACTTAGACACACATAACCAAGCTCGAATTTGCCTCAGATCAGACCTCGACGTGAAAGGTTGATAGTTTAGGATTAATATATTGATTGTATAAAGCGCACATGAATATGAGAAGAACAAAGTAGAGACCTATTCAGGGCAGGATCAATCTCTTTTAGGTTGGATTTGTACCTTCACACCCGAATATCTAATCATGGTTCAAGACCACTACAGAGTTAGAGATCTCTGTGATTGTGAATGGACTGTAACCTTCACCTCGTGAACGGTTTACAAGTTCCTAAAACTTATTGGCGACTCTTTTACTCTAGCATCCTTCCCTTTGGACGCCACCATGTTTCAGTGCATGATCACAGTGGGGATCAAAGTTGGGAGACTTGAAATATTCCCTACAGTTTTTTGACGACTCCACTGGGAAGGATTTCTTATTTTCAATTCCTAAAATTTATTTTGGCAATAATTTAGAATGAGTGGATGATACTTGAAACGTTCTAAATATTCATGTGCGTAATTTTGATTAACATTAAATGCATAAGCATAAATAGGTCCGCATTGAAAAGACCATCCGTAATGTGTCAAAAACATAGGATTTTTACACGTAGGAAATTTGGGAAATATCTTTCACAACTAGAATCGAAAAAGCAGTATGAAAGTTTGGAAAATCCCGAGAACACAGAAAGCTGCCAAGGCATGTAGGAACTGTCGCGAGATGACAGTATCCATCACAGTGCGATGTCTTTATCACGATGCGATACTCTTATCGCGGCGCGATAAGGCCATCTCCTCGCGATGGATCTTGTTTTCTCGCGCCAGAAATGCCTTTTTCGAGAGATTTTTCGTTTTGACGAAATTTTTTAAATCTTTAAAACCTTGAATCTTAATGGCATATTAATTGTGATTATGTGTTTGGTTCTTTCCTTTATGCTTATGAAATTTTAGACCACTTTTGAGCATGATTACTTTGTAGTAATTGGTGCTTAATAGTTAGCTCAAATGTTCACATAATTGCAAATAAATTACTTTAAGTGTGAAAAGTTTGTGTTTTGAGGCTCTGAATATACTAAATATCTAACCTTTAATTATTTTAGTTGGTTGGAACTTTGTGTTACTATATTCCATTATTGTTTATTGAACTTTCTTGATTTAATCATTTATTAAGTTGATTGGAATCATAAAGTTTAAAACTTGTGATTCACAAGTTAAAGTTCGAATTTTTCATTGAATATTTATGTTCTTTATTCCAACTCTCTTTTAATTTTGTCAAATCTCATGATTAATTTACGTTGGTTAAATTAATAGTGAGTGTAGCCCTTCATTTTGTTGCTTTAAGTTAAACCAAATTTTATTTAAAGAATACTTCTTGGATTAATTTGGTTTGTGCACTTGAATGAATTTTGTTTAGTTAGACTTGTTTTAATTTTCATTTTTGCTCAAAAATATTAATTCTAAAATAAGTTTAGAATTAATGATGAATGTGACGTAGGGAAAATGTAGGTTGTTATCTAATCTTCCCTAGAGCCAAACAAATTTATAAACACTTAACAAACCTAAATACGAGTATAGAGGCAAGTCAAGGGTCGAACCCAAGGGAACGGTAATGTTCAAGCGCTCTCAATTATGTGCCTAAGCTAGGTCGAAGCCAAAGATAAGAGAGAACACTAACAACAAACAAACAAACAAACAACCAAACAAATAAAACACTAGGGAATGGGGATCAACAAGTAATCATGACAATTGTAGCAACTCGGGAATAACATGCAAAGCAAAGGTTGCGAATACTAATGGTAAGAGCAATCAAAATAGCTCAACAAGCTATCTCCTAGAGGTCTAACTAGCGCCAACTACAATAGACTCTAACTAGGAACGTCACTAACCGAACTCAATCGACAATTGTGAGCTACAAATCAATGGTCTGTATCAATGTAGACTCACAATGCAATCTAGAATAATTCTCAAGGCCTAATAAAATTACAAACATGCACAATTTCCATTAATTACTTTAATCTCAACAATTAATCAACACAATTCCCAAATTAAGCACAATCAATCAATCATACAAGTTTCACCCAATCCCTAGCCAAACAACTACTCTAACATCATCATCTAATCAATTAACAACTAAGGAAATCAAGAATCAACAATATATGAAGAACAACTACACTAATCAAACATCAAAATCAATCCAAACAAACTTGAATATTAAACAAAGCAATATAATGAGATAGAGTTAGAAATGCTCATTGATAATAGAGAAGATCTTCAACACAATTGTCATCGTTGAATCTTCAATCTCTCAATCACTATCAAAATTTCTCACTTTCTCTCTCTAAATCTACTCCTAAACTAACCCTAAAACTAGGGAGAAAAGCTCTCAACTAAGCTAAAATTATGATAAAATATTATCTCTAATTGGTTCTAATTCGGGTTACAAGTAGATATTTATAGGACGCGCGAAACGAAACCGAGCAAAAACAGGGAACCGGAGCGGCGCACCCGCGCGGGCTGGTGGTGCGCCCGCGCCCCTCTAGGTTCTTTCGGTTCTTCTCGAGGCTTCGTGCGTTCGCTAATGGCTTCGAATTAGCGCACCGAATGATGATGATGGACACCAAGGAGGCAGATCCAAAAGCACTTGACAGTGGGTTCAACACCACTCCTTCATAAGAGCGCGGCTTGAGAGCGCAAGAGCTAGAACTTGGAGAATCCGCTTCCTTGCATCTTGAGCTTTCCTATTGCAATGAGCTTGCTCCAAAAGCATCTTCCACCTTATTAAACCACCAATATCAAGACCCGGTCCTCGTACAATATCTACAACCATGAAAAGAGAGCAAATAAAGGAGAAAAGACTAGAAAAACCATAGAAATACACAAAACCACAAAATAAGAGAGAAAAGGTAAAACAAAGAAAAATGCATAAAACTAAGCATTTATTAAGAAGGAAAGCTATGAAAAGAAGGTAAAAAAGACCTAAATACTCGTCAAATGGGTGCCATTTATGACACCCATTAAATTCCCTAATCTTATCTTTTGCTCGTCCTCGAGCAAAGCAAAACCAAGGGAAAGGAAATGACGAGCTTATTCAAACAAACAAAAGAAATGACGAGATGAGAATATACACTAACTCACTTTCGTAAGAATCACGGTCAATTTTAGCAACTAAAGACAAGTCATTTAAACCCCTAGATCGCCCTAGAGGACGAGTGCTGCTCTCGTAAGGGTTTCCTAAGAGATTGACCCATAACTCTCACAAACATATGTACAAAGACAAAATCACAAACATATGTACAAAAAGCGTAAGAACGCTTCCCCCCAAGCTTGAACAAAGAATTGTCCTCAATGCTTTAAATAGGGAGAAAGACGCTTACATCAAAATATTTTTTGTATTTTCTCAATTTTCACTTTTTTTCAATTTTTGCCAAAGCTTTTGAATTTGCTTTGCCTTTTCTCATTCTTTCATTTTTTCACTTTATTTCATTGTCCTCGCCTTTTTTAACTATGGACGGCTTTTTCAACTATTCATTTGCTTTCTATTCATAAAATATTTACAACACAAACTTGCTTACATCATAAGAACCAAACAATCATTCTCATCCACCAAAACTCCAATAATAGAGACCAAATGCTTCTCAAAAACCAAAGATGGGAACAAGAATGAAACAAAAGGCTCAAAAGCTAAAGATGTGGCTTGAAAAGAAGGGTATATGGCACAAATGGTTAGCAAGTAGGAAAATGAAAACCCAAAATAAAGATATAGAAAACTATCCTAGAAAAAGAAGAATTACCACCCCGAAAAGATGCCTTTGTCCTTCCTAAATGGCTTAGTCGCGATCTCGGGAGATGAAAGTCAAATTCTAGATAAAGTATACAATAGTCAAGGATTCTATGTGCCGCTCATGAAAAATATGTAGAAGGCTTGAAAAGAATGAAACCTCACATGGTTGTAGCAATAACCCACTATTAGTTTCAAATTCACCAAAAGGGTAAAATTGCAAATTTTCAAAAACAAATAGAATCCGGCTTCAAGGTCCCAAAAGTTCTAAAGACACTACCTTAGCATACTCTATCCTAGATCAACCAAGCATATTCTCAAATCGTGCACACCGTTACCATTTAAGAAGAAAAGCATTCAACTATACAAGTCTAAAAGTATTATGTCCATAGCAAGAACAAAACAAAACACATTGCAAATTTGCCTTGAAAGAAACAAAAATATTTTTGGAGTTTTTCAAAATAAAGAGCATGAAAATGCATATACAAATGTGCATCGCATATATGAATCAACATCCTCCAAACATGATAGAATACCCTCCCCCAAGCTTGAATGAGACAACATGCTCAAACATAAATCATAGATAACATGGGAGGGGAAAACAAAGAGATCAATCCAACAATACCAACACATGCCCAACAAGGCATCAACCATTAGAGAGAGAGCAAGAAAAGATATTACCGGATTTAGGTGGGTGTAAATACCCGCAAATGACCCAATTTAACCTTTCAAAGCCAAGTTCATCTAGAATTAAATCTTGTTTTCAATATGCTAGCAAAATAGGAGTCAATCTTCCTTGATTCTTGTTTCAAACTAATGCACCAAATTATATCAAGTTATGTACCTAGAAAAAAGCATACAAACATTTCCATGAGAAAAAAAAATCTATTCTAAAAAGAAAAGAAAATGAAAGCAATAAAACATGGGTTACTTCCCGAGAAAGGTTTGCTTAAGGTCCAAACTTGACCGCTCTAGAAAATAATAAGTCAACGCATGCAAGAGCTTGTCAAATGTACTACTACACATTTCATAAGAAAGTAAGTGTGCACATGACAAAAAGAAGGCATGCAACAAGCTTAGTGCACACCTATGAGGAGAAAGATGCCAAGAGAAAGAAGAAGAATCAAAAGAAAACTCAACAAAGTAAGAAAAGGAAAAAGAAGAAGGCAAACTCTCCTCATAATATTTTTGGGTGGCAACATCACCCTTTTTCTCAATAGGGGACAAATGAGGCACATATAAATCATCATAGACAAGGGGGTCCCTAATAGGCTCATTAACAAAGGAAGGGAGGGATATAGGAGTGTAAGGGATATTGTTAAATCTTCTTGAAAAAAGGGTATGAGAAAAGGGGAAAGGGGTAGGTACTCCCTTACCACAAGGTCTCACATCGCCAATGAGGGCATAAAAATCAATCATAGAATCCTCAAAAGAAGAACACTCATGATCTCCATCTCCCTCAAAAATCCAACTTCCAAGAGGAACTACATAATCCCCTCCATCACAACTATGAACAACAACTCCCTCAATATCCTCAAAGCCTAAAGTCTCAAAACCATGCATGAAATGATGCAAATTCATTTCAAACCCATCTCTCTCCCATGAAGCATCCTCAATGAACTCATTCAAAAGGCTATGGGTTTTCTTTTGACTCTCAAAGAACTTATGGGACATAACCTCAAACGAGTCCAAGTACTCATGGATTGAAGAATCACAATCAAGCATAAGAGGCTCGTCGAGATGGGAAGGAGGGTTGGGGTTTTCGAAATTAACACTCTCTTAATTCTCAACTCCTTCACCATCACTCAAATGCTCACCAAAAGGATCCTCACCCTCTCTTGGTTGCTCAAAATCATCATCATCATCCTCAACACACATTGGATTTGAAATTTTCATACACAAGCATCAAAGATGACAATTGGCTATCAAGCTATCCACGTCTCCTTCTTCTCTCCTCAAGACACTCCTCACTCTTTTTCATCATCTCTAATTGACTTCTCATAGAGTTAAGAATCGACTCCTTAGTAAGCTCAACCTCATTACTAAGCTCAATATGCCTAATTTGAGTTTCAAAAATAGTAACAAGAGATTCAAAAGGTGTAGAAGATTGAGGTTCGACAAAGGAAGAAGAAGTACATCCAAGATTGGAAGAATCAACATTAAGATCATGAGCATAATCATCACATTGGGGAGTGGGGGCACAATCAAGCATATGAGATTCGCTATTGAGGGAACGAAGCACATTACAAGAAGACATGGCAAATAATGGAGAAAATTTAAACATACCATTAGTATCAACTTGAGCATGCACCTCATCATCATGAAAAAAAGGGGAAATAGAATTGAAAACATTTGTTCTAGGTTCACCTATGGGATCATGTGACAAATCATGGGAATTCATGCTAATATTAGAAGAATCAAGACATTGCACATCAACATTAGAATCATGATTACCCCTATCATAGACATCCCTAGAAAACCAAACATAAAAATCCCAAGCATCATCAATTGACAATGCTCTAAATTCACCATTATGCATGCATTCAACTTTATTCCTAGTTTGTTTATCTCAAACCAAAATAACAAATCTCACAAGCCTCCCAAAGACTATAACAATTATAGTCTAAAAATCCCTCAAGTTTATTGAAATATTCAAAAAAAGGCTCATTATCATATTGAGGAAATGAGAGACATGACATTAAATTTTTTTTTACAAGACAAACAAAAATAAAATAAAAGAAAAGTATATACAAAGACCTAGACTCAAACAATCAAAAACACATAAACATAGACACTGTTCCCCGGCAACGGTGCCATTTTGACGTAGGGAAAATGTAGGTCGTTATCTAATCTTCCCTAGAGTCAAACAAATTTATAAACACTTAACAAACCTAAATACGAGTATAGAGGGAAGTAAAGGGTCGAACCCAAAGGAACGGATGTTGGGGTTTGGTGAGTCCGACTCACCGCGGAAACTACCCCTCCCAAGGAACCACTCGCAATAATTAAAATCACAAAGCATAAATAATTATTCACAAAGAAAAGATAACGAATCTTACCCTCGAAGCGAGCTTCGCCCAAAACCCGGGGCTCTTACTCGAAAGCTACTAGCACGTCAAGCGCCGCGCCTCCGACGGTATCCACCCACAAATGGGCGAACACAACTTTAAGGTCTACTACCTTGGGGTTAGCAAGGTCCGACCTAAACCCGAGTGTTATGTGAGTTTAAGAGTTTTCCCAAAAATTATGGAATGCTCTTTTTAACTCCCACTCAAGCACTTTACTCCAAAACCCAAAGCTTGGTATTTATAGAGGAAAGTATGAGTGGGAATTTCTATCCCATTAATGTGGGATCATGAAATTCCACAAATTAATTAAAAGCTAAATTAAATTAAAATTGCAAACTAATAATAAATCTACAAGTGGCATTACCATGTGAGATGGGTTGGTGAGGACCACATGGAGAGTAGGGGACCATACTTGCTCCCCACTCAATACTCTCCTTGTGCCACATGTCCTCTCCCACTTACTCCCATATTCCAAGCTTCCCCTTATTCATGGCCCTATGACTGTCAATAAGCAGATGATTTCTAAAATCCATCTTAGCACGACCATGCATTTTTCACAGTCTCGCTCTTCGAGAGGCCTTGTAAACAACAAGACATGTTCCCTATTGTTAGTAGGGGGACATTTCCAGTCTTGTAATGTAGCTTCTCTTACTAAGAGGACTCACCCGCCCGATATCCATCTTTATAATCCCCAATTACGGCAGACGTTTGGCGGATACCAAATCGGACCAGTACTCAAACAAGAGATCTCCCACTACTCATGGTCAAAGGAAAAGAGTTCCGATAGTAATAATGAGAAAATACTTATGACGATTTTTAAATCTCTTAAAGTATCCTCATAGGTCTATCCAGTATGGTTCTAAAACAATACCTGTGCAAATGATTTGTATCCTCATAGCACAAGAAATGGTGCTACAAATCATACAACACACTAATCTCTGATGGTCATTATTCGTCCACAAAATACGACCTTGATTAGGGATAATTTTCGATTAAAATATTCAACGTTCACTTAATAGGTGTTTCTTTATCCAAGCCATTGACTTGATACCCTATTTTGAATATTAATTAAAATCGAATGGACTCATTATTTAATTCTAAATCACAACTAAATAGTTGTGGAATATTTGGAAATATTTTATTCCACTATGAAACTTCACAATGTTTCATCTTATGATAAATGGTTTTTCCCAAATGTTTTAAGAGTATTACTCTTCATAAAACATTCATAGAAATCACACTCATATTTGATATGCTTGATTTCTTTCATGCAATTATGAATGTTGTCGTTCACTTATTGCATAGGTTTAGTTATAATTACTTTGCAAACCTTAGCATCTTCATTATCCACCATTTCCATAATAAGATGATAAAATTTTGAGAGTGTTAATGGATTACATGTGATTCAGGATTTATTGTCCAAGCAATGGCTCCCACTCATTTTCATGATTTTGAGACCTTCTACTTGACAACCTACAATCATTAATGTTCAACAACGAACCTTTCCATTTAACATCTATCTTATTATTGCCTTTAAGGCAACAATATTCTCAACATATATTTTAGTAGACTCCCCGATGATGCCTTGCTTGGGTTTTACTCCAAGCGACTCACAACGATTTGGGATACTCTAATCACTTGTGATCATGGAAATTTTCCTTAAATTCCCGCACATTATACATGGATGCACATCCATGTTACCATTCTCAAGCCACGACACTTCTTGCCTCGTGCTTATAAATGGCTTCCTTGCTAAGGAACTAATCCTTGTTAAGGTTTATGCTTGCAACATCAAAAACTCAAATTATATTTGTTTCCATGCGTCAAGAACTCATCCAACTACTTATCTAAGTTCTTTCGATGTTCTTGACTATAATCTAATGATCTAATACTTAGATTAATGTTGATTGGTATTATATACGTACTTCACATGCTCTAAGCATGTAAGTCATCTGACGATTCCATATCATAGCCTTACATGATGGATTTAATTCTAGAATGATTCTCAATTTTATTCCATCTATGTGACCTTTAGCTCATACAGTTACACTGAGTCTTGCCAAATTGTTCGCTATATGCATGATATGATTGAAAGTCTCTTACTAGAGTCTTTCTTGTTCGATTTAGTACTTAGCCTAGCTTATACTTAGTTCAAACATTTACTTAGCTTTATACATATGGATCGAAAGCCTTTCAAAGTCCTTCATGTTTAACATGGTAATTTCCTTTACTCATTTAAACATTTTAATTAAGTCTATACCATAGAACTTAATTCCCAACATGTACTAAGTATCGTCTTTAGCTCGGTCCATTGTCGAAAATACTTTCAAATCTAAGCATTTAGCATTTGATAGTTGTTTCACAATAGAGTTCGTAAACATCTTGTTGGACCATTACTTTTGCTCCCACTAAACCTCTTGTTCATCAGAATTTCTATGTTTCTCCATAAGTCAATCCTCTTATTAACTTTATGAGAAAACACGTTCCAATTTCTTCATGCAATGCTTTCTTTAATCCCATGACGGATTCCATGTGCTTGCTTTCAAATCTAGCATTATTTAGATTTTCAAAACCCTTAGACTATTCCATAGTCAGTTCCAAAATTCCATTTTGGGAAGGCGGTTTTGGTATCTATTTTGCCATATTTCATATGCGCAATTTTGCTAGATCAATCACGAAAAGACTTGATCATTCCGATTGGTGAATGGGATTTTATTAAAATCAACTCCTTGAAATTAATTATATCCTTTACAACCAATCTAGCTATGTATGCATATACATTTCCACATTTGTTAGTTTTCTCCTTGAAAACTTATTTGCAATCGATGGGTCTTTCACCTTTCATGCAGATTAATCAAGTTTCAAACATGATTTTCAAACATGGAGTCTATTTCGGATTTTCATGGCTTTTAACCATTATTCGGAATTCGGATTTGTCGTAGCTATCTTACAAGACATTATTCCTTTACTATCTAATAGTAAATAGTATGCTTGTAAGTCTTAGGTTTGTTTCTAACTTAATAGAAAATTTATAGGATTCAATCCAAGCCTTTGGTGAATTCTATACCTATACGGGGCAATTGCATCAAACACTGAGTTTTAAGGCGCTTTCAAAGCCCTTTTATTATGCTGATCTTACTCCAACATCTTTAATGTTTTGTGAGTAATGAATTCTCTTTTAAGGCACTTATAAAGTCCTTTTGAGTATTCTTGATCAAGCATTATCACGAAGTCCTTTAAGGTCTTCCGAGATTCTCAGTTCTAGTTTGTTGCTAAGCTCGATGGTCATCGAGTTCATTTTCCTCCCACTTGTCGTTTTGGAAACGTGTTACTTTCCAGAAAGACACTACTTAGAGCAACAAACAATTTTTTTGTCCTCAATTAGGATGTGGAGGTAATACCCGTAGTCTCACTTGAATGCTTACAAAGAGACATGTATATTGTCTTTGGGTAAAAGTTCGTTGTGAAACAAACAGTTAGCACCTACTTGAGCTATCTTAGTCTTTATTGAGCCATTCAGCTCCCACTGAGTCACCTAGCTCCCACTGAGCCACTTTGCTCCCACTGAGCTAGTGAACTCCCACTGAGACTAAGAGCCTTAGACATATACTTGAAAAGACTTTTAGAAGTTATTTCTATCCATAACTAAATATGGCGTCCTTTCTTAGCTTCGACATTTTGTTTAGTGTAACATTAGTCATTTGTGCAAATCTTTAAGAACTTTATAGGAAGGGTTGTGAACCATCATCGTTCGAGTCATTTTCAAATGACACCGAGGTCTCCGTGAAGACACACCATGTTCTTTGTGGAGTTATTTATGAAATTTTCCATTCATAACTTTGATATAGTCACGCTTGGCTCAAGTAAACATCGCTCGATCTAATCTAGACGTTTTGATATCTTGCCAAGTCGATTCTGTACTTCACTGAACTCTTGAGCTACTCAAGTCAAGTTTGTTCACATTTGATGAATATAGCCATATCCTTTCAAATTCTTTGTGAAACGTTGAAGTAATTGAATCCTCTTTAGCCTTCGGAGTCAATTGTCTATACCGAGAACAATAGCTCTCTGCTTTGTCGGTTTCAACAAGTAAGACTTTCTTGTCTTAGAACGATTCCAATTCGAGCAACTATCAAGAGCCTATCTAATAGAGCCTTGAGTACGTTCTTGTTTATGTGACATTTCTAAAGATGTTTGGAACGCAAATCAAGCCCATGACTTAAACTTAGTGAGTTTATCATGTTAGAGAAATGTTTGTTTATAATCAAGCATTCTTGACTCAACGCTTGGATAGCCATGCCATTCAAATAAATCTCGCAACTATTGCTCATTATTTTGAATGTGAGTCTTTCCGTGTGTAAACGGATCAATTGCTGATTATGGAACATAATAACCATTACTTGTTCCAGCCTTTGGCTTAAAAAGTCTTTAAACAAAACATACAACCTTACAACTGATGTAGCTCTTCTTGCTTCATTCTAAGCTTGTAAGTCGATAACTTAGCTTAACTTCAATACTTTTGAGGTCACTATCATAGTGGAACACTCAAGCAGTATCCGATACTTGTGAAGATAACAAATTGCTAAGTAAACTACAATAACATGAACTCATGAGTTGAAATGAAATCTAATTCCTTTTCTTCATTCCTTCTTTCCTATATTTCTTATCATACAATATCTCATAATCTTACTTTAAGAATCATTTCTTTAAGTACCTTGACTCTTATACTTTGTTAGGCATAATCAAGCACCTAGTGCGCCGTAAAACAAAGTTCCATCTTTTCCATTAATTCTTACTCGAATTACTACATCAATGAGTCCTACTCAATTATGTATGATGCGAAAAGATACGTTGGTTGTCAAACATTGACAATCTTGAGTTTGCAACTCAATACCTCATGTTCTATCAAAACTACCTAGTATTTTGAATACATGATGTCCAACCGTCCTTTCGGACTTAGTTATAAAAGTCATTTATGAGAATTGTATTTTAGAAATGCTTTTCCTTTCTTTGAGAACTATTCTCAAGGATTTCCTTTACCAATCATGGAAACAATATTATTTGATTTAGAGTACTATAAGTGCAAAGTATAATCATTTATCAAGAACATAATAAGTTTGAAATTTAATAGCATTCATGCAAACTTCAATCTTATTAAACGTCTTATTTACGCATAAAAATTGTCCCTATTTGGCGAAAATAAGGCGATTCCAAGATCCGAAGAAACATAGAGTGGTTAAGCATGCTTTGGCTTGTCTTAAACACTCAATCTTCTAGGTAATAATTGCCTTGATAATGGCTCTAAGCCACTCTTGGTTAGACAATCGTCGCATCTAATGCATCTTTGACGATGTATCTCTTTTGCCACGGTATGTGAGGACTCCTCACTCATACCAATGAGTTAAACCAAAACTAACGTGCACACCCGGTGTGCCTTATGCCCCTTAGAGGAGTGATGGCACCTCGCTTTGGCGTAGCCTACCATCACCATCGTCTGGTTAGTAAGTGTTGTTTTGGAAAGGCAAGTTTTACTCAATATTATTAGGGACCTAGGATTTCTATGTTGGTTGATTTAAGTGAACTTAACTAATCATTGCAACATCAAGAAAACCTAAACATGCATCTAACGAATATTTCACACACATATATATAACCATAAAATATAAAGCGAAATAATAGATGCATATTGGCAACTAGCATGACCCCTTGAAATCTTCATATCTTCAAAAGGTCTTCATTTGCATTTCAAGGCTTTGTCTTCTAAGATACGCCGTCTTCAAGACTTAACCAAACTATGCAAAAACTAGTGTCTATAACTAGGAATAATCTAAATATTAAAGTACAAAAATACTTAACGGTGCGTAGACCGTATTTAGATTTACAAAAATACATAACGGCACGTAGTCCGTATTTTCTATCCTAGTCGGGTCCCACTAGTTGCCATTTCATAAAACTTGTGAGAGAGAGAGAATATATATATTCCATTCATCCATTCACTATTTGTGAATGGCCCATGCAATTTACAAAATTAACAAGTAAAATGCATTCAAACAACGCGCGCACTAGTAACTAATCTAGGTGGTTAATCCGATTAACACGCCTAATTAAAACTAGTCAAAGTTGTTTAACCGATTATATAAATTACGTCATTAACAATTGAAGCTCCCACTAAATTCCGCATTTCCTTAATTAATCCAATTAATTAAGTCGGTAGCACCTAAACTTGTCAAAATGAAATTTTGCCAATGCCGCTCAAAACCCGAGGCCTAGCCTCCCAAAATTTTAATTAAAATGAACAAAATTAATTAAAATAAATAAACAGCAAAATAATTAACTTCAAGCCTACTACGGCTAGTCACCTCACCGCACCAAGCATACGCACATGCCAAGACCACGAACACAAGACCCACGGCACACGGCCGCGAGCCGCTGCCACAGCACAGCCGCGCGTGGCTGCTGCTGCCGCGCGTGAGCTGCTGCTGCCGCGCGTGTGGCCCACCATCGAGGCGGCGCAACCACCGTGGCAGCCACATGCGGGCTGCTGTGCAGCCCGGCTCGCCATGGTGGTGCATTGCCTCGTTTTGCGTGCCACAACCTTGGGATTTGATCCCTTTTTCGCGAGACAAAAATAATTAATTCTAAATTAATTTTAGAACTAATTTAGTGAGCAAAATAAAATTTTAAACAAGTCTAACTTAATAAAATTTTCAAAGTGCAATAACCAAAATAATTCCAAGAACCATCTTTAATTAAATTGGTTTAGCTTGGTGCAAAATAAAATTGAGGCAATTTCTCACTTTCAATTTAATCAATTTAAATTAAACTTGAGAATTTGACAAAGTAAAGGGAAGTGTGAAAAATATGAACTTTAATTTTCAAATGAAAATTCCAACATCTAAAATTTGTGAATCCTTGAAAATTATATCTTCCAACATGAAGATAACCAAATTTCTGTCACAAAAATCGAAACTTTATGTTTCTAATCAACTCAAAATGATTAAAACAACAAAGTTCAACTCAAAATAACATGGAATTTAGTGGTTTTCAAAGTTTCAATCACTTATCACAAATAAAGATTGAATCTTTAACACTTAGGAAGCCTCAAAAATAAAATTTTCACACTAAAAAGCTATTAGTTTGCAATTATGTGAAAATAAATCAACCTTTAAGCATCAAATACTACCAAGTAAGTGTGCTTTAAGGGGACATAAAAGGCAGAAAATTATGCAAATAATCAACCATATAATCAACAATTTATGCCATTAATTTCAAGGTTAGAAAAGACTTAAAATTTTTCGTCAAAAACGAAAAACCCCTCGAAAAAGGCATTTCTGGTCAGAATTTGGCTAAAATCACAGTCCCAACGGGGTAAAACCCTTTCCAGAACACGTTTTCCACCCAAAATTCACAAGTCTTTGGCGAAAATCTGGGTTCTGGACCAAATTCAACATTAAAAACGGGATTAAATAAATAAAACCGAGCTACTAATCTAATTAGCAACATAAACCAGAAAATTAAGCCAAAAATAAACCTTGAAAAACATGATTATAAAAATAAACGAGCGGGGCTTTGATACCGCTGTTGGGGTTTGGTGAGTCCGACTCACCGCGGAAACAACCCCTCCCAAGGAACCACTCGTAATAATTTAAATCACAAAGCATAAATAAATATTCACAAAGAAAAGATAACGAATCTTACCCTCGAAGCGAGCTTCGCCCAAAACCCGGGGCTCTTACTTGAAAGCTACTAGCACGTCAAGCGTCGCGCCTCCGACGGTATCCACCCACAAATGGGCGAACACAACTTTAAGGTCTACTACCTTGGGGTTAGCAAGGTCCGACCTAAACCCGAGTGTTATGTGAGTTTAAGAGTTTTTCCAAAAATTATGGAATGCTCTTTTTAACTCCCACTCAAGCACTTTACTGCAAAACCCAAAGCTTGGTATTTATAGAGGAAAGTATGAGTGGGAATTTCTATCCCATCAATGTGGGATCATGAAATTCCACAAATTAATTTAAAGCTAAATTAAATTAAAATTGCAAACTAATAATAAATCTAGAAGTGGCATTACCATGTGAGATGGGTTGGTGAGGACCACATGGAGAGTAGGGGACCATACTTGCTCCCCACTCAATACTCTCCTTGTGCCACATGTCCTCTCCCACTTACTCCCATATTCCAAGCTTCCCCTTATTCATGGCCCTATGACCCGAGCCAAGCCCGAGCCCGGCCCGCACCAGCCCGCACCTGACCCGAGCCCAGCCCGCACCAGCTGCTGCTGCGGTTTGGTGCTGCTGTCGTGGCACGGTGCGGCTGCGGCTGATGCCGTGGCACGGTGCGGCTGCGGCTGCTGCCGTGGCACGGTGCGGCTGCTGCTGTGCCTAGCCGCGGCTGGCCGGGGCTACTAGCACGGTGTGCCAGCTCGTCTAGCCCCTAGCATTCGGATGCTCGGGACACACCGATGCTAGGGGTATTTTCGGGAATATGGTCGATTTATTATTATTTTGCGCGTCTCATCTTTTATCATTTTAGACTCGACTTCCGACGATCGGTTTCGACGCTCTAAGCTCGAATTACCGACGTCTAAACATTTAACACTCAGGCGACGAATTAATTTCTTCCGAATTAATTTGTCGAGTTGGTTCGCATATATTTGCTTGGGTGTGACCCGAAGGGTTCAGTCAAGATTAAGCTGTAATATTTATTATATTAATATTACTGATCGGAAGCGGCCTCCACCCAGGCGTTCCGATCACTTGACCTTACTGAATATATTAGCTTTCTAATAATTCTGAACCCGGTATCAGAATAATACACTTGTTCGAAGGACACCATTCCTTTCAACAGTAATGTTCAAGCGCTCTCAATTATGTTCCTAAGCTAGGTCGAAGCCAAAGATAAGAGAGAACACTAACAACAAACAAACAAACAACAAACCAAACAACTAAAACACTAGGGAATGGGGATCAACAAGTAATCATGACAATTGTAGCAACTCGGGAACAACATGCAAATCAAAGGTTGCGAAGACTAATGGTAAGAGCAATCAAAAGAGCTCAACATCCTATATCCTAGAGGTCTATCTAGCGCCAACTACGATAGACTTTAACTAGGAACGTTACTAACCGAACTCAATCGACAATTGTGAACTACAAATCAATGGTCCGTATCAATGTAGACTCACAATGCAATCTAGTATAATTCTCAAGGCCTAATCGAATTAAACACATGCACAATTTCCATTAATCACTTTAATCTCAACAATTAATTAACATAATTCCCAAATTAAGCACAATCAATCATATAAGTTTCACTCAATCCCTAGCCAATAAACTATTCTAACATCATCATCTAATCAATTAACAACTAAGGAGATCAAGAATCAACAATATATGAAGAAAAACTACACTAATCAAGCATCAAACATTAAAATCAATCCAAACAAACTTGAATATTAAACAAAGCAATAAAATGAGATAGAGTTAGAAATGCTCATTGATAATAGAGAAGATCTTCAACACAATTGTTACCATTGAATCTTTAATCTCTCAATCACCATTGAAATTCCTCACTTTCTCTCTCTAAATCTACTCCTAAACTAACCCTTAAACTGGAGAGAGAAGCTCTCAAATAATCTAAAATTATGATCAAAGATTATCTATAATTGCTTCTAATTCGGGTTACAAGTAGATATTTATAGGAGATGCGAAACAAAACTGAGCAAAAACAGGGAACCGGAGCAGCGCGCCCGCACAACAGGGCTGCGCGCCCGTGGATTGCGCGCCTGCGCTCCTCTAGGTTCCTTCGGTTCTTCTCGAGGCTTCGTGCGTTCGCTAATGGCTTCGAATGAGCGCACTAAATGATGATGATGGACACCAAGGAGGCAGATCCAAAAGCACTTGACAGTGGTTTCAACACCACTCCTTCATGAGAGTGCGGCTTGAGAGCACAAAAGATGGAACTTGGAGAATCCGCTTCCTTGCATCTTGAGCTTTCCTATTGCCATGAGCTTGCTCCAAAAGCATCTTCCACCTTAATGAACCACCAATATCAAGACCCGGACCTCGTACAATATCTACAACCATGAAAAGAGAGCAAATAAAGGAGAAAAGACTAGAAAAACCATAGAAATGCAGAAAACCACAAAATAAGATAGAAAAGATTAAGCAAAGAGCAAATGCATAAACTAAGCATTTATTAAGAAGGAAAGTTATTAAAAGAAGGTAAAAACGACCTAAATACTCATCAAATAGGTGCCATTTATGACACCCTAATCGCGGGTTTAGGTAGTGTCGTTGGTCTACTAACCCTAATCAAATTAGAAATTTATAAAACCTAAACTACCCTAATACGAGTATAGGGGTAAGTAAAGGGTCGAACCCAAAAGGACCAAGTGTATCAATCTATGCTAATTAGACTACTAGGAAAGCTTGTGAGATAAAAAGAGAGGTTAAACTAAACACAACTAAGACCAAACAACTAAAATTAGGGAAAGTGGAATCCAATTACATCAATGCATTCAACAAAATCATACAATTAGATGAAAATGACCTTAATTAGGAACAATCAACACAATTAACTCACTCTCGCACAATTAAGCATGTTAATTATCCTACTAAACTAATTCACTCTCGTGCAACTAGCCTAGCAAAGGTATGGAAGAATTTAGACCCTCAACCAACTCACTCTCGCACAATTGATTGAAAGCACAATTAAAAGCATAAAATCAATTAGCTAGAAAGATTCTAATCCATTTAAGCATCATCCATACACAATAATCAAGAAACAATTTCATACAAATCACAATCAATCATTCAACTTATTAACATAATCTTCATCCATTTCCCTAGAACAAAATCTAAGCTAACATAATGAACAAAAACATGGAAAACAAGGTAAAATAATAATAAAAGCAAGAATCAAATAACTAAACTAATTAATCTACTCAAATCAACAAATAAATAATCAAAAACAATAATAAATGAAAGCAATAAATGTGAGAGAAAGTTAGGAAGACTCATTGAATTTTTGAGAGGAAAAATCCACAAATTGCTTCTTCAAAATCCCAAAAACTCCATGAAAAATCCAAGCTTTCTCTCTCTAAACTACTCCTAAACTAGAGAGAGAGAGAGAGAGAGACTCCTAATCTAACCCTAAGAGAGAGAAAATAAAAGAACTAAAACTACTCTAATCTAATCTAGGTAGAATAAAAATGTTAAGTGAAAGTTGAAAGTTTTTAGGAAATAACCCCAAAGGGGTATTTATAATACAAGTTAAATAAAAACAAATAAAACTAATTAAAACTAAATAAAAACAAAACAAAACTAAAAATAAAATAAAATAAAAGGAAATAAAATGGAAAATAACCCCAAAATCCCCAATATTTCCCACCAGACCCACGAGCTCCTCCATTTCTTCGCTGCTCTAAATCGCATCCTCAACATCACCACGCATCATCACCATCAAACGGCATCATCACCATCAAATCTCCAATTGATCGTCAATCATGGCCGTTCAATTTCAATAAGAACTTCCATTCACGAGCAAATCACGTGATAATTAAGGAAATCAAGACCCACGAAGGAGCGGCCGCGGCTAGGCATCTCTTCGGCATCTACCGAAACTTGAAGAAGGCTGGAAGGACCCAAGGCCGCGCCCGCGGCAGCAGCAGCCGCGCCCGCGGTGGTCAGGGTTGTTGTTTGCTGCTAATTGTTGGCGAATTGAGGTTAGAAAGTGGTTGCTTGGTGCAAATTGGAGTTGCGGTTCTGTGTTGCGCTGCGGCTCGGTGAACTGGTGGTAATTGATGCTCGCAGGTGGTTGTTAATGGTGTTTTGGGGCGATAGATTGGAGGTGAAGCGCGCAGGGGTGGTGGCGCTGTGTGGTGGTTAGATGCGGGCTGTAGGCAGGGTTGATTGGAGTTGCGGGTGTGGCTGCTTATTGCGGCTGCGGTTGTCGCTGGTGGTTAATTCCGCAGGTGGGTGATGGTTGTAAGTTGGAGTTGTTATTGGTGAGTGTGAGGATGCGTGGTATTGTGACGTGAGGGAAGCAGGGGAATTGTGAGTTGCTGTTGTTGTTGTTGGTGATGAGGAAAGGAGGAAGCAGGGGAGCATGAGGAGATCAAGTGTGTGGTGTAGGTTAGGGTGTTTGTGGGGTGAAGGTTAAGGCTGGCAGCAGTAGGTTGGTTAGGGGCATGTTGTTTGACTTAATTCTCGGACCTTGAACTCGATCGACCAAGGACCCGAAAACACCTACAACCAAAAACAACATGAGGGGAATATCAATAAAATAAAATAAAATAAGAAAATAAAGTAAAATAAAATAAGATAAATAAAGTAAAATAAATTAAAATGCTAAAACTAAAGAAATAATAAAATAAAATAAAATAAAACAAACTAGAAACTAAAAGAAAATAAATAAAACGAGAGAAGCCGGAAATTATTAACTAAAACTACAAAAATAAACTAAAAACTAATAAAAAGGGCAAAAATACACAAAATAAAGATAAAAGACGAGAATAATAAAATAATAGAAATAACGGATAAAAAGGGTGAAATTATTGGAAAATAATTAAGCCGGAATACGACTCAATAAACACCCTAAAAGTGACTTTCTCCCGAGTAGGGTTCAAGGGATATTTAGTATGAATCATAAGTTTACCCCATGCCCAAATTAGTCTACTTACACCAAAAATGAGTTCGGGAGCGAGGGTACTAAAATAACGTTCTTTTTATGGGGAATCGCTATTCTAGCGCTAGTGTGGCCTCTACTAGCTCTTGCTTTTTCACAATTTCATCACCAAATAATATATGCATCATGGCTCCTAAAAACTAAGTTAGTTGATTTTATTTACAAGCATTAATCATGTAGGAATTACATTGCAAAAGTCGTTATTCTTTTGTTTTTCAAATTTGTGAAAAGAACAAGAAATAAACAATGTTCGCCTTGATTTAGGTGATAAAAAAATCGGAAATTTTGTTTATTACTACCTCAAAAACAGAGGCTTTGTAAATTTCTTCCCCTAAAAAAAAAGTTTTTAATTACTACCCCTAAAACTGATTAATTCAAGTGATTGCTACCCTTTTCCATCATCAGCCCCTAATTAGGTGATTTAAGCTCTTAATGATATCATTATCCAGCAAAATTGTAATTAGTGGATTTTAAGCCATGATTAATTAAATAAACCAACACAACCTCTAAACCATTGATGAGTGTCATTTATGGCACTAATTTAGCATCTTTTAGGATGATTTTTCATTTCTTTTGCATCTCTTTTATCTATTTTTCTTTAGTTTTACTTGTATTTCCTCTATTTTGCATTTTCCTTAGTTATTTCCTACTTTATTGCATTTCTTAGTTTATTTTGCCTTTACTTGTTTGATTTTCTTTGATTTTAGGAGAATGGTGCTGTTCCAGAAGCTCATTGGCGTTCTCTCGGGGCAAACAAAACCAAGGTTGCAACCCGGTTCTTCCTTTTAACGCTCAAAGGTGTTTCAAGGGCCAAGTCTTCAAGGTCGCGCTCTCATGCCGCGTGGACATTAAAGACAATGTTGAACCCACTGTAAAGGCCTCAAGTGACTGCCTCCCCAACATGCATCATGTGAAACGCACGGGAGCATTATCGAGCGCACGAAGCAAATTTTCCCTGCTCCCAAGCGCGGCCGCACGCGAGGGAAGAGTGGTTGCGTAGGTGGCTGGCGCGGTCGCGCAGATGCCAGGAGCAGCCGCGTAGCACTTTCCCCCCGTTCCATACCCATTTTGTTGCGGTCGCGCTTAGGGATGAGAGGCCGTGCCAATTGAGGTTTCTTTTGGACGTCTAACTTCTCCTTAGTTAGTTTTACTATATACAGAATTCCTAAATTTCTAAAGAGAGGATTTTGACATTAGATTGAATTAGTCTTAGATTTTTAGAGAGAAAAGCTCTTGATTTTGGAGAATTTGTTCTTAGAATTTAGAGAGAGAAACTTGGTGTTTAATGATTGTTACATTGTGATCTTCATTCCTCTTTTATATTGATCAAAGTTTTGTAAGAATTCTTTCCTTTTCAATGCAATTTTATGTTTGATTTTGATATATTGTTAAATTTCTATTTTTTTCTTGATTTTGATTATTGATATTTGGATTACAATGTTGATGATGAAATTGATGATTACTTTTGTTATGCTTTTCAATTTTACCATGAGTAGTAAGTAGTTCCTTTGCTAGGGAATTGGTAAAGCATGTATTAGTGATAATGTATAGATAATTTGGGGTTGTTGATTGATTTGTTGATGTGATTAAATTGGTTGATGAAATTTGTGCATGTGTGTGATTTGAAGAGGAGTAGCTAACCTTGATGATCATGCTAGATTGCATTATATTTTTCAATGACACAAACAATTGATTTGGAAGCTATTATTATCGATTGATCTTGATTTGCAATTTTCCTTTGAAGTCATTTGTAGAGACATCTAACTTGACCCTAGGAAATAGCTTTTTGAGTGATTTTGATTGTAAATATCGTTTTCCTTCGCATTGCTTGATTGATCAAATTCCCGTCAAATTAGCAAGTTTATCATTAGTGCATGTGGATCCTATATTCCCTAGTGTTTTGATAATTGATTTCCATTTGTTAGCTCTGAATTGATTCGATAGCATAGACCGACCCATCGTTTTAAGATATCGGAATAGCTTAGCTTAAGACCTTAGCAAATACCGCTTTCCCTTGGGTTCGACCCGGACTTACCCCTATACCTAGGGTTAGGTTTGGTTTTACAAATTTTGTTTTGATCGGAGAATCTAGAAATCAACGACCTAGGTTTATCCAGCGTCAACCACCACTGCACCACCTCTGCCACCCTTCTCCTCACCTTAGCCACCGTGCGCCGGCGAATACTATAACTAAAACCGCGCACTAGCAGCGACCCCTGAACCACTACTATGCTTCCCACTTAGCTCAACTCCGACCCCTGAACCACCACTTTTCTCCCCTCCCTAAATCTCCCTCCCCACTGACCAACACCAAAACCTCCTCCCCAGGGCCGGCGAACATGATTCGCCCCACCACCTGCCGTCTCCACTTCGTTGCTCCGCTTAACAACTAGTCGAAACCCTTAAACCCCTAAATTAAAAATATAGGGTTTTGATTGAGCACACAACATGATTGAAAATCGCAATTGAGCAATCCATGGAGAATTGGAAGATAGATGAAGATGTTTGGAGGATTTTTACAATGAAATTGAATGTGTTGCAATGAATTTAGAAGAGAGAGAGAGGGGATATTAGGGTTAGGGTTTACAAATTAGGAATGAATGAAGAGAAAGAAAAGTGGTGGTTCGGACGATGTCGGGGTCGAGGTAAGGTGTCGCCGGACTCGAGGTATGGTGTCGCCGACGTCGTCCGCGGTTTTAGGCGTTGTATGTGCCGAGGCACGGTGGTTGAGGTTTGGTAATGGGTGGAGGGTGGTCGGTGGTGGTGCAATGGTGGTGTAGAGGTGGTTATTGGGTTTAATTAGTTAATTAAGATTTAAAAGTAACTAATTATAAATTAGTCGGATAATGATATCATTAAGAGCTTAAATCGCCTAATTAGGGGCTGATTAGGGAAAAGGGTAGCAATCAATTGAATTAATCAGTTTTAGGGGTAGTAATTAAAAACTTTTTTTTTAGGGGTAGTAATTTACAAAGCCTTTGTTTTTGAGGTAGTAATTAACAAAATTTCCAAAACAACCAATTAATTATTCAAATTCTAGTCTTGATTAATACAAGAATGCTATGTGAATAAAATTAATTAAAAGTTTGTTTAAAGTGATCAAACAACGCTATTTATTCAATTAAAGTTATTTAAACAAGGAAAGAAAAGTAATTTATCTAAGTGCTCAGGAAACTAACTGTTCGTCTCTTATGCTAAATCTCCGTCTTATGCATTTTTGGACTTTCCTCCTACTTCATACCTCTAAGGACTTCAATGGAATGTATTAGGGTTGAAGAGTAGTTGGAAAGAGGAGGGAAAAGTAGTATGATAGTAAGTGGTTTGAGAGATTAGGGTTTAAAATTCTGATTTTTCTGTCCTCTTCAAGGTTGAACAGGCGTAGGAATCTAGGTTTAGGGTTTTAGAGCCGCGGCGTCAGGTGGCATGTGCAACTCTTTGAGTCACGCTTGCTGCCGCGCGCATCTCTTTGACTTGCTCGCGCCAGGCGCGCGCAACTCACTGAGTTGCGCTTGGTGCGATTTGCCTTATACGAAAACACGTTTTTAAACCTTCCATAACTTTTGATTGCAAAGTTGTATTAAGGCGTGTGAGATATCATTGGAAATCTCTTGACTTCTACTTTCCAATGTCGTTAGAATTAGGTTAAAATCTGTTTTGGATCAAAAAATATGGCCATTGGAGTGAAAGGGTGTCGGTTTTAGGACCTGGTTTAGTGTTTTGATAATAACTTCTTCGTTTTAACTCGGAATTGGGCTTATAATATACCTTTGGAAAGCTCTTTGAAAGGGATATCCATCTGTGTAGGCCTTGCATGGAAGTTTGATGGTTTTTTATCTAATTGGCTCGGTTTTTAACAATGTAAGATCCATTGGATCTAATCATTGCATTTGACGCATTTGGGTTCGTTTTTAATCAAGTTTAAATATGTATGAGCATGTTTTAAGCCTAATTAGTAATTGGACAAGGCTCTAAGATAACTTGGTCTCAAATATAGGTTTTAACTTACTTCATAGTGCATTTCGTAGTCCATAAACACTTCAACTTTGATCTAGCATGAAAAACGGATTTTTGTAACATCATCGCACTTTCTATCGGGATAGGAGGCCAAAAGTAGGTGTCTACACCTTTGTCATGAAATCTTGAAACAACTTTGTAACATTCCTTGTCATCTTAGAGTTGTTCATTACTCATATCATCATTGCATCACAAAGTATGATGTACTTAGCCTCCGTGCCTAAGTTACCCAAATACTTTCATCATCGAGTCATTAACTAAGATAGTCTAGGATGTTACAATCCTGTCACCATAAGATACAACATCAACACATACATCCGATTTGATAGGAATGGTGTCCTTTGAACAAGTGTATTATTTCGATAGAGGATTCGGAATTATTAGAAAGCTAATTATTGATTGAGGTCAAGTGATCAGAATTCCTAGGTGGAGGCCGCTTCCGATTAAAAATATTAATGAGTAATTAATATTACAGCTTAATCTTGACTGAACCCTTCAGATCACACCCAAGCAACTAACGAACCGACATGACGAATTAATTCGGAAGGAATTAATGAGTCGCTCGAGTATTATGAACAAAGACGTCGGATTCCGAGCTTAGAGCGTTGGAACCAAATCTTAAAAATCGAGCCAAAATTCAGGAATTGGAGAGACGGGAAAATGCTTCAATTAACAAGTAAAAACCCTAGCCACGTCGTAGCACATGTGGCATCGCACGTGGAAGCCACTAAGTGCCATGTGGCAGTGCACCACGTTGGCGATGCCATGTGGAAATAGGCGTGGACACGGGTGACGGGTCATGGTCGTGGGCCCAAAAGTGGCGGTCCAACCGAACCCAACTTGGGGCTCAAGGTTGGGTGGCACATGGTTAGCTCACAATGCATGTGAGTTGCCTTGGGGAGCAAGTGAGGAAGTGGTCCTCACCTAACCATGTGACACTTGTTACTTTGTTATTCCTTGATTTATTTAACTAAGGATTGAATTCAACATTCTTTCTTTGTGGGATCTTTTGTGAAAAAGTCCCACATTGAAAGATGAGTGAAATTTACAAGGAAGCACTCCTTATAAATAGCCAAGGCATACCTTGGGATTGTTCACTTGAGAAAGGTGTTAGAAGAAGCATCTCCATTGAGAAAACCTTTAAACACATATAATTACTCGAGTAGTAGGTCGGGCTTAGCTAACCTCTAAGCATTGGACCTTCTGTTGGAGGTCTTCGCGTGTGTGAACTAAAAGCTTTCCCAAGTAAGAGCTCGGGTTACGAGCGAAGCACGCGTCAAACGTATTAATCTTTCCTTAATTCTTATTGTTTAAGTTAATTATGTCTTGTGATTATATTAATTGTGAGTGTGGTCTTGGCTTGGGTTTTCTTCCGCGGTGAGTTGGACTCATCGAAACCTAACAGCGGTATCGGAGTGTTGTTCATTTATTTTTATAATCATAATTTTTTAAGGTGTTTTTATGGCTTTATTTTTCTGGTTTTATGTTTCTAATTAGATTAGTAGCTCGGTGTTATTAATTTTAAGCCCGTATTAGAGCTTATTATAGCCCCGAACCCAGATTTTCGCCCAAAAATAGTGAATTTTGGGTTGGAAAAGGTGTTCTGGAAAGGGTTTTACCCTTCTAGGATTGTGTTTTTGGCCAAAATCCGACCAGAAATGCCTTTTTCGAGGGATTTTTCATTTTAACGAAAAATTTTAAGTCTTTCTAACCTTGAATCTTAATGGCATATTTGTGGTGGTTATGTATTTGGTTCTTTCCTTAATGTTTCTGCAATTTTAAACCTCTTTATGCATGGTTACTTGGTAGTAATTGGTGCTTGAAAGATTGGTTTATATTTTCACATAATTGCAAATCCATTGCATTAAGTGTGAAAAATTTGTTCTTTGAGGCTTCTAAGTACTAAAGATTCAATCTTTAATTGTTTTAAGTGATTTTGAGTTACTAAATTCCATGAATTTTTTGGTTAAACTTTTGATTAATCATGTATTAAGTTGATTGGAATCATAAAGTTTGAATCTTGTGAAAGAAATTTCATTTATCTTCATATTAGAAGATATAACTTTTCAAGGATTCACAAGTTAAAGTTGGAATCTTTATTTGAATTTTATGTTCATAATTCCAACTCCCCTTTATTTTGTCAAGTGTCATGATTAATTTAAATTAATTAAATTAATAGTGCGTATTCCCTTATTCATTTTATTGCATCAAGTTGAACCAATTTTATTAAAGAATAGTTCTTGGAAATAATTTTGGTTTTGTGCACTTAGATGAATTTATTAAGTTGGACTTGTTTTAATTTCATTTTTCTCAAAATATTGATTCTAAAATTAATTTAGAATTGATTGGAAACGTCACACAAAATACGGAAATAATCCCGAGGCACTAGCACGCAAACTGAGGCACAATAGCCACGAATTTCCCTTGGCTAGCTGGGCTGCTCGCGGATCCCGTATGTGGCTGCCGAGGGATAAGGGCTATGCGCTTGGTGCGTGCAAGGATTGGTGCGCATGTGTGAGTGTGTGTAATGCGAGCAAGTGTAGTGCATTGATACTTGGTAAAGTGCGTGTGGGGTGTGATGCGTGCTTGCGGTACGATGCGCACAACCCCACACTTGGCACTTTAGCCCCAGGTTTTAAGGCAATGCTATTTGCAAATTTTAATTATTCTAATTAATTTAATTATATTTGGTCTTAATAATTTTAATTAAATTTTGAGGCTAGGTCTCGGTTTTGAGCGGCATTGGCAAAATTTTATTTTGGCAAAATTTTAAGTTTACCGACTTAATTAATTGGATTAATTAAGATGGATGTGGAATTTAGTGGGAGCTTCAATTTTAATTAAGCTAAATTACATATCGGTTAAACAACTTTGAGTAGTTTTAATTAGGCGTATTAATTGGATTAACAACCTAAATTAGTTACTAGTTTACGCGTGTTTGTGCATTGTTTCTTGTATATCGTTGTAAAATGCATGGGCCATTCACAAATAGTGAATGGATGAATGGAATGTATATTCTCCGCAGGTTTTAAAAATGGCAACTATTGGGGCCCGATTAGGATAGAAAATACGGACTATGTTCCGTGATGTATTTTTGTAAATCTAAATAGGGTTCGCGAACCGCTAGGTATTTTTTGTACCTTAATATTTAGATTAGTCATAATTGTAGATACTAGTATTTGCATAATTATGGTCATGTCTTGAAGACGGAGGTTCTTAGAAGACGAAGCCATGAAGTTGCAAAATCCGTCCCTTGAAGACTTGAAGACTTAAGGGGTCATGCTAGTTACCAAATGCATCTTTATTTATGTTTTCGATATATATATATTTATGATTATATATATGTGATTTATATGTTAGATGCATGTTTAGGATTTCGAATGTTGTGATGATTAATTAAGTTCACTTAAATCAACCAACATAGAAACCCTAGGTCCCTAAAATATTGAGTAAAATTGTCATTCCAAAATAACACTTATCGACCTATTGAGAGTAGTGATGGGCTACGCCAAATCGAGGCATCACTATTACTCGCTAGGATACGTAAGGCATACCGGGTATGCAAGTTGGTTTTGGTTATACTCAAGGATATGAGTGATGGAGTCCAAACATGTCGTGGCAAAGTGGATAAGTTGTTGAGAGAGCATTAGATGCGATGATTTATCCAACCAAGAGTGGCTTGGAGCCATTAGCAAAGAATTGCTTACCTTAGAAGATTGAGTGTTAAGACAAGCCAAAGCATGCTTAACCACTCATTGTTTCTTTGGATTTTGGAATCGCCTTATTCTCGCCAAATGGAGACAAATTTAATGCGTGGATAAGACGCTTAATAAGATTGAAAGTTTGCATAAATGCTTTTAAATTTCAAACTTATTATGTTATTTTCTTGATAAATGGTTATACTTTGCACTATATTTGTAGAATTCCAAATCAAACTATATTGTTTTCCATTATTGGTAAAGGAAATCTTTGAGAATGGTTCTCAAAGAAAGGAAAGGCATTTCTAAAAATACAATTCTCATAAATGACTTTTATAAGTCCGAAAAAACGGTTGGACATCATGTATTCAAAATACTAGGTAGTTTTGATAAACATGAAGTATTGAGTTGGAAACTCAAAATTGTCAATGCTAGACAACCAACATATCTTTTCACTTTGTACGCTGGTGAGTACAACTCATTGATGTATTAATTCAAGTACAAATTAAAGGAAAAGATGGAACTTTGTTATATGGCGCACTAGATGATTAATCATGCCTAACAAAGTATAAAAGTCAAAGACTATTAAAGAAATGATTCTTAAAGATTATGAGACAAAGTATGATAAGAATTATAGGAAACGAGGAACAAAGAAAAGGAATAAGATTCCATTTCTACTAAAAAGTTCATGTTATTCTAATTAACTTGGCAAGTCATTATCTTCAAAATTATCAGATACTGCTTGAGTGTTCCACGTTAAAAGTGACCTCAAACAGTTGAAGATAAGCTAAGTTATTGACTTACAAGCTTAGAATGAAGCAAGAAGAGCTACATCAGTTGTAAGGTTGAATGATTTGTTTAAAAACCTTTTAAAGCTAAGGTGGGAATAAATAATTGTTATTATCATGTTCCATAATCGGCAAATAATCCGTTTACACACGAAAAGACTCACATTCGAAGTAAAGAGCAATAGTTGCGAATTTATTTGAATGGCATGGTTATCTAAACCATGAGTCAAGAATGCTTGATTATAAACAAACATTTTCCTAACATGAAAACTCAAAGTTAAAATCATAGGAATGATTTGTGTTCCGAACATCTTTAGCAATGTCACATTAACAAGATTGTTCTCAAGGCTATATAGGCTCTTGATAGTTGATCAATTCGGAATCGTTCTAAGACAAGCAAGTCTTACTTGTTAAAAACTGACAAAGTAAAGAGCTATTGTTCTTAGTATAGACAATTGACTCCGAAAGCTAAAGAGGATTACTTCAACGTTTCACGAAGAATTTGAAAGAATATGGCTATATTCATCAAATGTGAACAAACTTGTCCTTGAATAGTTCAAAAGTTCAATGAAGTACAGAATCGACTTGGCAAGATATCAAAACGTCTAGATTAGATCAAGCGTTGTTTACTTGAGCCAAGCGTGACCATCACGAAGTTATGAAATTGAAATTTTCATAAATATCTCCACAAAGAACATAGTGTGTCTTCATGGAGACCTCGATGCCATTTAAAAATGACTCGAATAATGATGGATCACATCCCTTCCTATAAAGTTCTTAAAGATTTGCACAAATGACTAATGTTACACTAAACAAAATGTCGGAGCTAAGAAAGGACACCATATTCAGTTATGGATAGAATTAACTTCTAAACATCTTTTCAAGTATATGTCTACAACTTTTAGCCTCGGTGGGAGCTTTCTAGCTTAGAGAGAGCTAAGTGACTCAGTGGGAGCTCACCAGCTTAACAAGAGCTTGGTGGCTCAATAGGAGCTTAATGGCTCATTAAAGACTAAGATAGCTCAAGTAGGAGCTAACTGTTTGTTTCACAACGAACTTTTACCCAAAGACAATATACATGTCTCTTTGTAAGCATTCAAGTGAGACTACGGGCATTACCTCCACAACCTAAATGAGAACATAATGTTTGTTGCTCTAAGTGGTGTCATTCTGGAAAGTAACACATTTCCAAAATGACAAGTGGGAGGAAAATGAACTCGATGACTATCGAGCTTAGCAACAAACTAGAACTTAGAATCTCGGAAGACTCAAAAGGGCTTCATGAGAATGATTGATCAAGAATACTCAAAAGGACTTTACAAGTGCCTTAAAGGAGAATTCATTACTCACAAAACTTCTGAAAAGTTGGAGTAAGATTAACATAATCAAAGGGCTTTGAAAGCGCCTTGAAACTCAGTGTTTGATATAATTACCCATACAGGTATAGAATTCACCAAAGGCTTGGATTGAATCCTATAAATTTTCTATTAAGTTAGAAATAAACCTAAGACTTACAAGCATACTATTTACTATTAGATAGTAAAGGAATAATGCCTTGTAAAATAGCTACGACAAATCCAAATTCCAAATAATGGTTAGAGGCCATAAAATCCGAAACAGACTCCATGTTTGAAAATCATGTTTAAAACTTGATTAATTTGCATGAGAGGTGAAAGACCCATCGATCGCAAATAAATTTTCAAGGAGAAAACTAACAAATGTGGAAATGTATATGCATACATAGCTAAATTGGTTGAAAAGGATATAATTAAATTCATGAAGTTGATTTTAATAAAAACCTATTCACCAATCGGAATGCTTAAGTCATTTTATGATTATTCTAGCAAAATTGCACATATGGAGTATGGTAAAATAGATACCAAAACCGCCTTCCTAAAATAGAATTTTGAAAGTGACTATGAAAATAGTCTAAGGGTTTTGAAAATCTAAATAATGCTAGATTTGAAAGCAAGCTCAAGAAATCCATGATGGGATTGAAGGAAGCATTGCATAAAGGAATTGGAACGTGTTTTCTCATAAAGTTAATAAAAGGATTGACTTATGGAGAAACATAGAAATTCTTGTGGATAAGAAGTTTAGTGGGAGTAAGAGTCAATCTTGTAAGGTCCAACAAGAAGTTTACAAACTCTGTTGTAAATTAACTATCAAATGCTAAATTCTTAGATATGAAAGTATTTTCGACAATGGACCAGCAAAAAGACGATACTTAGTACATATTCGGTATTAAGATCTATTGTATAGACTTAATAAAATATTTAAACGAGTAAAGGAATTTACCGTGTTAAAGATGAATTAAAGGGCTTTGAAAGGCTTTCGACCTATATGTATAAAACTATGTAAATGTTTGAACTAAGTATAAGCTAGGCTAAATACTAAGTCAAACAAGAAAGAATCGAGTAGAGACTTTCAACCATATCATATAGCAAACAGTTTAGCAAGACTCAGTGAAACTGGATGAGCTAAAATGTAACGTGGATAGAAAAAGATAAAGAATCATTCTACAATTAAATCCATCATGTACGCTACGATATGGAATCATCACACGACTTACTTGCTTAGAGCATGTGAAGTATGTAAATAGTACTAATCAACCTGAATCTATGTAATAGATCGTTAGATTATGGATAAGAATATCCAAAGTACTTGGATAAGTATGAAGATGAGTTCTTGACACACGGAAACAAATATGATTTGAGTAATGATGTTGCAAGCACAAACCTTAACAAGGATTAGATCCTTAACAAGGAAGTCGTTTATAAGCACGAGCTAATAATGAGTCGTGGCTTGAGAATGATAAGATGGACGTGCATCCGTGTGTAATGTGCGGGAATTTAAGGTAAATTTCCATGATCACAAGTGATTAGGGTATCCCAAATCATTGTGAGCCATTTGGAGTGAAACCCAAGCAAAGCATCATCAGGAAGTCTACTAATATATATGTTGAGAATATTGTTGCCTTAAAGGCAATAATAAAGAAGATGTTCTATGGAAAGTTCGTTGTTGAACATTAATGATTGTAGGTTGTCAAGTTGAAGATCTTAATCATGAAAATGAGTGGGAGGCATCACTTGGACAATAAATCCTAAATCAAATATAATCCATGACACTCTCGAATTTTATAATCTTATTATGAAAGTGATCAGTAATAGAGATGCTAAGATTAACAAAGTAATTATAACCAAACCTATGCAATAAGTGAACGACAACATTCACAATTGCATGAAAGAAATCAAGCATATTAAATATGGGTGTTCTATAAATGTTTTATAAAGAGTGTTACTCTTAAAACATTCGGAAAAACCATTTATCATAAGATGAACCATTTAGGTTTTGGAGTAATTTAAATTTCATGCAATTTTATAACTCTGTTTGCTATTTAATTGTGGTTTAGGATTAAATAATGAGTCCATTCGATTCTGAGAATATTCAAAATAGGGTATCAAGACCAGTCTTGATAAGGAAACACCTATTAAGTGAACATTGAATATTATAATCGAAAATTATCCCTAATCGAGGTCATTTAAACGATGGACCGATTAATGACCACTTGAGATTAGTGTTTAGTTTAATTAATAGCACCGTTTCTTGTGCTACAAGGACGTGATTGTCATGAATCATTTGCACATGTATTGGTTTTGAACCATACTGGATCGACCTATGAGAGTATTTTAAGAGATTTAAAAATCGTCATAAGTATACTTCTCAATATGGCTACCGGAACCTCTTTCCTCGACCATGAGTATTGTGAGTTCTCTTATTTGAGTACTAGTCCGTTTTGATTTTAGTCAAACGTCTGCCGTAAAAGGGGATCATAACGGCAACACTCAAGCAGCTAGGTCCTCTCAGTAAGAGAAGCTACATTACAAGACTGGGAATGTCCCCCTACTAAAAAAAATAGGGAAGATGTCTTTGTTGTTTACAAGGCCTCTCGAAGAGCGAGACTGTGAAAATTCATGGCCGTGCTTAGATGAATTTTAGAAATCATCTGTTTATTGACAGTCAGACTCGGATATCGAGAAACACTTCTGGACGTAATAAGGATGACGAATAAATCTTACCTTATAGTTCATGAAGAGACATTAAGTGACATAGGAAAAAGGCTACACACTAAAAGCACACTTGTCCGGAAGGACAAGTGGGAGATTGATAGGAATGGTGTCCTTCGAACAAGTGTATTATTCCGATAGAGGGTTCGAAATTATTAGAAAGCTAATTATTCAGTTAGGTCAAGTGATCGGAATGGCTAGGTGAAGGCCGCTTCCGATCAGTAATATTAATGAGTAATTAATATTACAACTTAATCTTGACTTAACCCTTCGGATCACACCCAAGCAACTAACAACCGACACGACGAACTAATTTGGAAGGAATTAATGAGTCGCTCGAGTATTGTGAACAAAGACGTCGGATTCAGAGCTTAGAGCGTCGGAACCGAATCTTAAAAGTCGAGCCAAAATTTAAGAATTGGCGAGATGGGAAAATGCTTCAAGTAAAAAGTAAAAGCCCTAGCTACGCAAAGGCTAGGGAAGCACGCCACGTGGCAGCGCACACGGCAGCACACCATGTGGCAGCATACGTGGCATCACACGTGGCAGCCACTAAGTGGCGGCGTGCCACGTGGCAGCGCGCCAAGGTGGCGGTGTGCCATGTGGCAGCGTGCCACATTGGCAATCCCATATGGCAATGGGCGTGGACCCGGGTGAGGGTCATGGACGAGGGCCCAAAAGTGGCAGCCCAACCGAACCCAACATGGGGCTCAAGGTTGGGTGGCACATGGTTAGCTCACAATGCATGTGAGTTGCCTTGGGGAGCAAGTGAGGAAGAGGTCCTCAACTAACTTTGTAACAATTGTTACTTTGTTATTCCTTGGTTTATTTAATTAAGGATTGAATTCAACATTCTTTCTATGTGGGATTGTTTAACTAAGGATTGAATTCACAAGGAAGCACTCCTTTTAAATAGCCAAGGCATACTTTGGGATTGTTCACTTGAGTAAGGTGTTAGAAAAGGCATCTCCATTGAGAAAACCTTTAAACACATATAATTACTCGAGTATTAGGTCGGGCTTAGCTAACCTCTAAGAATTGGACCTTGTCGGGGTCGAGTTGTGGGTGGATTTCTGTAGGAGGTCTTCGCTCGTGCGAGACTAAAAGCTTTCCCAAGTAAGAGCTCGAGTTACGAGCGAAGCACGCGTTAAAGGTATTAATCTTTCCTTAATTCTTATTGTTTAAGTTAATTATGTCTTGTGATTATATTAGTTGTGAGTGTGGTCTTGGCTCGGGTTTTCTTCTGCAATGAGTTGGACTCAGCGAAACCCAACACGATTAAGCTCATTCAACATGCATTATCACTTGATTCAATTCTTCACATCTTCTTTCCTTTTAAGGAAGATCCAACACTTTAGTTCTTTCTTTTCACGTCTTTCTTTTTCGGGAGAAAGTTGGTACCCTCCACAAAAATGACGGAAAAATTGTTTTTCTGCATTTTCCAGTCGCAGGAGCACAATCACAATACGATGCACACATGAGTCATGTACATTGAGTCATGTCGTGTCATATCACATCGAGTTGAGTCTATACACACGTGTCAAAACACATTGCCCTATACAAGAGTTAAGTACACTAAACCTTGAGCTAACCTCAAGTCAAACTAATCACAATGAGTCAAACACACAAAGCCTTAGGTCAACCCTAAGAAAAACACCAGCAAAGTCTTTTGACAATCTTTGATTTTACACGATACACATATTCAAGCTCTTTTGTTCAGAGACGTGTGGACATTCCTTTCAAGCTCTTTTGCTTAAAGACACGTGGGCATCCTATTGAAACTCTTTTGTTCAGAGATGCATGCACTTTCCTTTCAAGCTCTTTTTCTCAGAGACACGTGAGCATCCTATTCAAGCGCTTTTGTTAAGAGACGTGTGGAGCCGTGGATATTTTATCAAAGCTCTTTTGCTCAGAGACGAGTGAACATCCTTACCAAAGCTCTTTTGTTTAGAGACGAGTGAACATTCCTCAAACAAAAAGCTCTTTTGTTCAGAAACGTGTGGACAACAACAGCAGCGAAGCATGACCATAAAACTAAATATGGCGAGGCACGGTCACCTTCGGCGATGTTTCCTAGGATGTGGAAGATTGTCACAACAAATGAAGATAGCGAGTCACTGTTACCTTCAGATAGCGTTCATGAGGCACTGTGGTGGTTGTTAAAACAAAATGCAGTAGAGAAAATTGGTTACCCCAGAGGCATGTACTCGACGGTGCAAGATACGTGTTTCTAACTCCTTTATTTGTTTAACTAATGCTACTTTGTAGATATCGGCGTTGCAAAGAATGATTTAGGATCGCAGAACGTTCTGAATCATTCTCCGTCCCTATCGCTACTTTGACTTTTGTATTCAAAACTTACGTTTCTCCAAACTCAATCAAAGTGGGGGCTTTTGTAGACACCTATTTATGTCTCCCCAAAAACCAAACCCAGTGATGAGTACTTTTCACATCATTGAATATCGAGCGAGGTGAAATGTTGAAGAGTCTCGTGATTTATTCTGTTTTCTAAAATGTTTTAATAAAAATATTCATTTCTTATTTCGAAAAATCATTCATTTCGTGTCCTATTTATGAAAAACGTCAAATCTAGTTTATTTTGGTCCATAATCTGGTTCTAATTTGTGTAGTTGTATGGAGCTTGAAAAGACCTTTCCAACGATATATTACAAGCCTTAAATCTAAGTTATAACGAGGAAGTTATGACCAAAATACTAAATTGGGTCCTAAATGAGTTTTGTGGGCGAGCTAATGATCATGTAGAGGGTCCATTAGTTATAATTGTATTCCTAAATTCATTAGGATTTATCCTAATCTTCTAGAAGGTTATTTTCAGTTTTAAGGGTGTTAGGCTTAGCAATTATAATTATGATTGATCATGAAAAGATAAAGAATTTTATTTGGAATAAAACAAGTGTTTCTAAAAGATTAAATCCGGTTTGGTTAAAGATAAGTACGGACTCTAAATAACCTAATTTGATTAGAAGGACTCCGTACGAAAACTTTATCTTACAGCAACCATCGTGCCGCGATAGGTTCATCACATCGCGATAGCCCTGTCGCATCGCGATGGAACTAGTTTTAATCCGAGTCAGATTCTGACTCTTTTTTATCATTTACGGACAATTTTTCTCTATAAATAGGGTCGATTCCCCCGTTCTCGAATCACCAACAATCATTCTCTCTTTTCTCCCACTAAAGCTTATTCTTTCTTTCTCTCTTCGTTTCTAAGCCTAGCTTTTCCAAAATAAACCATACATCCATCACGAGACTTTGACACACATAACCAAGGTCGAAGTTGCCTTAGACCTTGACGTGAAAGGTTGATAATTCTAAGGGTTTGGTCCCAAATCTAATTTCAATTATTATTATTGTTGTTTAATTTAATATTTTCATTGATGTTACTAACATGTGTATTGTTTTGATAGAAAGAGGTGCGAGGCATCAAAGTAAGTAATTAAATTACTTAATTATTCTTTTGATGTAGAAATCATGTTTAGATTATTTTATTAATTCCTAGTATCATATTAGGATGCTTTTATTGCTTTCTAGTATCATGTTTAGGAAATTAGCTAATATTTCTAATATCATGTATCTTTCTAGTATCATGTTAGGGATAAAGCTTTGATTTTTATTGCTTAGTGACATGCTAGGATTTGTTATTAATCATGTTAGTATCATGCCTAGGATCTTGCTAATATTATTATGCTTTAATGAGATTGTTTCGATGATGATGATTGTTGTGTAAATATTATTATGTTGCTTGGTATTATTGTTATTGCTTGATCACGCCCTCTCTTGCAAGTTTAAAAGTAATTTGTACTTGAAATCACGCTTAATAAGATAATTAACAATTTGATTTTAGGCTAATATGATTTTAATTCAAGTGATCGCCAATAATAGATTTGTTTGTTCATTAATAATCAACCAACATAAATTAAACAAGTTTAGGATTAATGTATTGATTGTATGTTGATTGGAAAGCGCACATGAATATGAGAAGAACAAAGTAGAGACCTATTTAGGGCAGGTTCAATCTCTTTTAGGTTGGATTTGTGCTTTCATCCCCGAATATCCAGTCATGGTTCAGGACCACTATGGAGTTAGCGATCTTTGTGATCGTGAATGGGGTGTAATCTTTACCTTGTGAACGATGAACAGGTTCCTAAAACTTGTTGGCGACTCTTTTGCTGTACGTTCCTTCCCTTTGGACGCCACCATGCACTATTACATTTTTTATTTAATGCGACGGTTATAGAATATCTAATGCAACTGCGCTTTTATTTCCATCGCATTAGATAAGCCTAATGTAACGGCTTATACTAATATATGTCTAATGCAACGGATTATGCAACGGCTATAATATGCCGTCACATTAGGTAGTCTAATGCAACGGCTATAAATGCTAGTATAACGGTAGAGAGTTTCCACCTCATTTTTTCCAAAAAATTTCAAATACCTCCTCATTTTTTCCTAAAATTTTGAAATACCGCCTCAATATAAATCTCTAAAAATAAAAGAACAAAAGAAAAGAAAAAAGGAAAAACAACCTTTAATGCTCTTCTTCTTAAAAAAAAACAAACCTCATTTCTACTCATTACACAAATTGTTGAGAAATGCAAACGAGTAGCTACTAGCTAGAGCTTTTATTAATCCCAATTTCTTCAATTACTTTAATTAATTACTTAATTATCTCCTTTTAAGCATTGTTTCCAATTGTTCTTCAATTTCCACTTAATAGCTTCACAAATTAACCCTAAGTTGTTCAATTTTTTGCAGATAATTTTGAATAACCTCTACATAGCGATGCGACGATCAAGTGATGGAGAATGGCCAACTTCTATTTTATGTCGCCCTGAAATCAGTCTCGCTACATTCAATTCTCTATTGCCTCCATCTACGTTGTCGACTCATCACCCTCCACCATGGTAAGTTGAGAAATTGTCCAATTTGCGAAGTATGTGTAATTCTGGGTTTTTGTTTAATTTTTCTAGATTTTTGTCAGTTTTTTTTTAATAATTAGAATATCCATACTTAAAAGTTCTTAATTTGTGGCTGGTGATCATTGTTAATTGTTTTTATTCAAAGATTTGACAATTTGGGGGTTTTGCGAAACTACTAAGCAAAGTAAAAAGGAAAAATAGATTAGTTTCATAAAAATTTATTTTTAGTGGGTTTCTATTGAATTTTGATAATATGAGTTTAATTAGTGCTTAGAAAAAGATTATTGAACTACAAAATTTTAGTTTGGCCTTTTTGACATGTTATTTGCTTTTCGTTTGATAATGGAGTTAAAGGCCATTAGAGTAACTGCAATCAACTAAATAATAAGGAGTAGTATTCCATTTTTTTATATATGCTTGATTTGAGTAGTCGCAATCTGCTAAATAACAATGATTTTCTTTTGGTGATTATTGATTACTTTCTGTCATTTTCACCGTCGACGAGGTTCTTTCCCCTTCTTTCCTCCTACATAGATGATGCAACTTAATATGATAAATAATATATTGTATAATGATTATTTGTAGTATGTATGTGTGGATAATGTGTACATAGAAAAAGTCTTTCATCATTATTAATCTGGGGATGAATTGGGTAGTGTCTATTAGAGTAGTCCAAGTATAATTTTTTAGTTTTCAGTTCTATCACTACTAATGCTTTTCTATTGTTAAAATAGTGTCCAATTCCTTCACTTTTAATGCTCTGAATTTTAACTGTATCTTAGTGGATCCGTATAAATTTTATGTCTTGTATTCTACTGTATTAGTTTAAGATTGTAGTGAACTAGTAGTTAGACTTAGTAGTAGTAGTAGTAATAGTATGAGTATTGTTAGTTTTGGTTTAGTAATGTAGTTTACGAAACATGTACTTCGAATTTCTTATCTAAGTTCCTTTTCTTTTGATTGACTTGTATTGTTGATCTCTTCTTGTAATTTTAATTAACATAATGTGGGTTCCTCTTTAACCTCTTTTCTTGAATATCTCTCTGAAAAAATTCAGTTTGTGAGTGTTTCCAAGAAGATTAGGTTTCACTTTAGTAAGTCATTATCTCCTTATTCATTACATTTACTTAGATCAATGGATGAATGGGAAATATTATGCCTTTGGTTTATGCTTATGCTTATGGAATTATTTTTGCTAATTTGGGTTTTGGTTCCTATTAATTTATGCAAAAAAGAACGATAACATATGTTTTTGTTTAGTGTTAGATAAATTATCAAAGGTGAATTTGGAGTACTCCAAATATAACTCAACAAAAAGCATGGGTGATTTCAATTATTGCTGCTTCATACTGTAGGTGTTGCTTGCTGCTGCTCCTCCTAGCCTGCTCACTCCTGTATATTGTTGTGGTTGGATATTGCCACTGCTGCCCCTGTATATTATTGTTGTTGTCTTGTTGATGGTTCAAGATGATGACAAATTTTTCCGGCTTTAAAACCTTGGTTTTTGCGGTATAATAGATTGAAAATGTTGTTTTTAGGAAACATTGATTAGCTATGATAGTCTTTCAATTTTTTTTCTTGGTTAATTAGTGTTATTCGATTTTGTAATTTTCCTTAGAGGATAAGAATGTACAAACTTTAAAGTTATATAAATATAAATTCTATTTTTTTTTAATTCAAATTTTAATTGTATTTTTAATTATTATTATTATTATTATTATTATTGGTATTAGGTATATGCACTGTGTGGCATTAAGTATAGAGAACCGTGGCATTAGGTATAAAAAACTGTGGCATTAGGTATTATAGCTAATGCCACGGTATTAATGTTGTCGTTGCATCAGGTATTAATCTAACACAACGGATCATTGATGCCGTGACATTAAGTATCCTATGTCGTTGCATTAGACCTACTGCAACGCCAACAGATGCCACGATACATGGCCATTGCATTAGGCCTAATGCCACGAATTTTGACGCCTAATGCAATGAATTTGGGGGTTACAATAGGTTAAAAATGTAGTAGTGATGTTTAAGTGCATGGTCACAGTGGGGCTCAAAGTTAGGTGACTAGATATATTCCCTATAGGTATTTATCTTGGAGATTTTTTATGAACATCCTTACGAATTCCTTCTCATTTGGAATCTCAATCAACCTAGCAGAAGTTTCCTTCCGTCAATTGTAGAATGTAGTGAAACCTTCATTCTCCTTTTGTTTAAACATTTCAAGTTCTCTACGATCGATTTTTACTTGATTATTATACTTGTATCTTTCGATGAAAGCGTGTGTAATAGATTCCCAAGTAGCGTTCTTTTCCTTATCTAAGGAGAAAAACCATTGTTGACAAACGATTCCAAGAGAAAGTGGGAAAAGCGAGGGGAAGACCCTCTTATCAATCGCCTTAATGTTCATTATGTTCTCGAAAGCTCTCAAATGAAAATAAGGGTTATTAGTTGGTTTGAACTTAGGGATGTCATTGGCATTGAACTTCTGCGGAAGAAGTTCCTTTTCCACTAAGACCCCTTGTGAGCTAAACCCATGAAATTTGTAGTCATTGGACATTGGACTCAAGCTATCTTCCATGCGCTTGATAGTATCAAGTTGTAGTTGTCTGCTAGGGTCATTGACTTGGAGAGTGAGATTCTTGATCATTTTGGTAAGTCCATTGATGTTTTGTTTGATCTCATCAACTTCTTGTTGGGTAGCCATTATCACGAACCTTCTTCTGCGTCGAATTGGTTTATCAAAAAGTAGTACTTGGACAAAGGCGTTATCCTTTATTAGGCACCTTTCTCTCCTTGACCAAGTGCTGAAAGGGAAGTCGTGGATACTTACTGTTAATTATTTGTCTCAAACTCGATTCAACATGCATGGACGAGGAAAGATCATGGAGTATGAGAGGAATGATATGTATGGAGAAAGCATGTAAGATGAAAGTGAAAAGTGTTATAGAAGAAAAGTGTGAGGTATGTAATGTATGGAAAGTGATGTGAAAGAATGTGGAAAGATATGGAAATTTCCAGAATAGGATAGACCCTCAACTCGAATGACTGAAAGGACGACTTATGCATGAACCTAAGACATGGTCATGGTGTGAAAAAAGAATGTACAAAGTGTGTGGTAAGACTTGTGTGTGATAGTGATATGTTCAAGACTCGTGTTATAACCATGTGACTAGACATATTATTAGACTTGTACAAAGACTAAGTTAAGACTTCATTTATAAACACTAAACTGGACAGGCCATAGTATTTTCATCATAACGTTTGATCTGTGCCTTTGAATTAGACGAAACTAATGTCAAATGAAAGATAAAATCCGGGGCTACAGATCCATAGGTTGCACAACACTTAACTCTTTCTAGAACTCTAGTTATGACCAAAACAAGTTGACATTTGTGCAGGATACGAGATTAAAAATCCAGGTTGACTAAAAGAAACTATGACTCGATTTGAGACATATTTATAATTTCAAATTGAGAAAAGTCTTTTAAGTCATTGTTTAGTTTATTTAGACTTTATTTATGATCAAAAGTCAACACAAACGGTTAGTTTAATCACATATAAGTATGCACAAGCAAGAGATGCACAAGTAGTCAAGTAGCCACAACATGATGCAATGAGTTTACAACCTAACCATGTCTCTAGTTTTCTAAAGTTCAAGGATTATGATAGTCAAAAGAGGGTCCATGGTTAAAGTTCAAGGATTATGATAGTCAAAAGAGGGTCCATGGTTATGAGTCCGTATGCATCACGCGGAAGCCTTACCTTTGGAAGGGTTGGCGCGTATGGATGGGACCCCGCAAGTTTAACTTGCTTCCATGATTTGGTGAATTCACAAACTCGGATGTACCCTTCGTTTCATGGATCGTTCGATTGGGTAGATGGATCGTGAATTCCCAAGGGCTAATGCCATATGTAGAACACATATGGGTTTCGAAAAGAAAGAAAAAACTCAATCAGGAAGTAAAATCAGCCTAAGAGTACTCGGATCGATCAAAACAAGAAGGCAGATTTCTGGCTCGGTATTGGAAGAACTCGGCGCGAGAAAACAGTATCCATCGCGAGGAGATTGCTTTGTCACGCCGTGACAAGGCCATCGCATTGCGATGGAACCTTGCTGTCTCACTATAGTTCCTACATTCCTCGGCAGCTTTTTATGTTCTCGGGACTTTTCGATTTTCGTAGCGTTTTTTTAATTCTAATTGTGAAAGATATTTCCCAAATTTCCTACGTATAAAAATCCTATGTTTTTGACGCATTACGGATGGTCTTTCCAATGCAGACCTTTTTATGCTTATGCAACAATGTTAATCAAAATTACGCACATGAATATTTAGAACGTTTCAAGTCTCATCCACTCATTCTAAATTATTGCCAAAATAAATTTTAGAAATTAAAATAGAACTCCTCCCCAGGGTGTAGCCAAAAACTGTAGTAGATATTTCAAGTCGCCTAACATTGAGTCCTACTGATCATGCACTTATGCATGGTGGCATCCAAAGGGAAGGAAGCTAGAGTAAAAGAGTCGCCAACAAGTTTTAGGAACTTGTAAACCGTTCACGATGTGAAGGTTACACCCTATTCACGATCACAGAGATCGCTAACTCCATAGTGGTCTTGAACCATGACAGGATATACGGGAATGATGGTACAAATCCAACCTAAAAGAGATTGAACTCGCCCTAAATAAGCTTTAACTTTGTTCTTCTCATATTCATGTGCGCTTTCCGATTAACATACAATCAATATATTAATCCTAAACCTGTTTAATCTATTTTGGTTGATTACTAATGCACAAATAAATCTATTATTGGTTTTACTTGAATTAAAATCATATTAGCCTAAAAACAAATTGTTAATTATCTTATTAAGCGTGATTTCAAGTACAAATTCCCTTTAAACATGCAAGAGAGGGCATGATCAAGCAATAACAATAATATCAAGCAACCTAATAATATTGACACAGCAATCATCATCATAGAAATATTCTCATCAAAACATAATAATATTAGCAAGATCCTAGGCATGATACTAACAAGATTAATAGCAAATACTAGCATGTCACTAAATATTAAAAATCAAAGCTTTATCCCAACATGATACTAGGAATCAATAAAAACATCCTAACATGATACTAGGAATTAATAAAATATACTAAGCATGATTTCTATATCAAAAGAATAGTTAAGTAATCAAATTACTTACTTTGAAGCCTCGTACCTTTTTCTATCAAAACAAGACACACGTTAGTAACTTCAATAAAAATATTAAATCAAACAATTAAAATAATATTAATTGAAATATAGATTTGGGACCAAACCCTCAGAATTATCAACCTTTCACATCGAGGTCTTAGGCAAATTCGAACTTGGTTAGGTGTGTCTAAGTCTCGCAAAAGACGTATGATGTATTTTTTGTAAAAAGGTGTAGAAAAGATTTTGAAAATCAAGAGAGAAAGAAAGAATAAGCTTTAGCTTAGAGAGAGAGAAAAGATGATGATTGTAGGTTCATTGTTGGTGAATAAAAACGGAGAAAATCTTCCCTATTTATAGAGAAAATGACCGAAAACAATTAGAAAAGAGTTAGAATTCAAATTGGAATAAAACCCCTTTTCACACGGGGTGATAAGAATTATCACAGCGCGTCAAATCCATCGTGGCGCGATGAAATCATCTCGGCGCGATAAAAACAATCTTTTTTTTTTTTGCGGATTTTGTTTTATCATAACTTTTGATCTAAAAATAAAAATAAGGCAAATAATATGTCATTGGAAAGCTCTTGAAGTCTACTCTCCAACCCAATTAAAATTAGATGAAAATCTTTTATAGAATAAAAGATATGGCCAAGATAGTGGAAGGGTGTCAGTTTTTGATAGAGTTTCGTATTTCTTTTATATCTTTTCCGTTATAGCTTGGAATTAATATTATAATATCATTGGAAAGATAATTTCAAGGTTTATCCAAAAATATAATATTTGGATAAAAATTATGAGGCACAACAATAATATCTGACCGTCTTTGAACATCTTTCAATTAGAATAGAATTAGGACTTTCAAAAAAAGAAGTTTTATTCAATTTCAAACTCTTTAATCTTATCTTTTGAAAAAGGTAATTAAGATCTTTTAGAAACTCATAGAAGCTTCTAATTAATCCTAATTGGTTTAGGAATATAATTAAAATTAATGGACCCTCCACATGATCATTGGGTCCGCACATAAAGCTCTTATTAGGCCCAGTTTAGTATTTTGACCATAACTTCCTCGTTATAACTCGAAATTGGGCTTATCGTTGGAAATATCTTTTGAAGACCCATCCAACTACACAATTATTGGACTTAGATTATGGACCAAAATAAACCGGATTGGATGCTTTTTTCATAAATAGGACACGAAATGAATGATTTTGGAAATACAAAATGAATTATTTTTATTAAAACATTTTAGAAAACATGAGAATTCACGAGACTCTTCAACATTTAACCTCGCTCGATATTCAATGAAGTGAAAGGTACTCATCACTGGGTTTGGTTTTTGGGGAGACACAATCAGGTGTCTACAGATAGTTTTTTGCATCATCTTGCATGCTCACCGCGCTTTGTGCCTTCCCTAAGAATACATTTTGAAAGTTTTTCGTAAAAGTGTCTTAAAATATCCCGTAGTGGTGCTTTACGCAAAATCTCCCATAGACATGTTTGGCATTAAACTGTATTAACTTTAGAAATTTCACGTATTTTTGTTTTTTTGGCGTGCAGGATAATAAAGACGGCGCATATCGTACAGCGTAAAATTGTTTGGCGTATTGTACAGCGTAAAATTATATGGCATATGTGCTGCGTAAAATTACATTTAGCAACGTGATCTACCTCTTGTAACGAAAATGGAACTTCTTTACAAACTTTAGGCATTATCTTAATGATTCGACGGGCGCCGCAAACCATCGAGAACAAACCCTTCCCGATTAGAAGCAAATACGATTAGCTAGTAAGAATTCTGACTTCACCAAATAGTTAAGGTTTCGTCCACCCCCTGTACAAAGAGAGGCATAACGAAAGCCGCACCTATTTAGACACGTGCCGATTTTCTCCTCTCTCAATGGATTTGGATATATGCCTCCAGTCTTAAGACATGTATTTCTATCTGTGGACATCGAGTATTTGTTTTGGCAAGCGAGTGTCAATCTTTTACTTAAGTGCTAGGCTACGAATGCCGAAACACACGCCATTTTATCATCTTTTACTTTGTTAAAATCATTAAGGGTGAAAGTAATTCGGATTAGTAATTCGGTTTGGATTTTATTTTGATTCGAATTGGATCAGTTTGGAAAAATTAAATAGTATGGATTATGGAATGGATTCAGTTTGGAATTTAAAAAAACCAAAAACCGAATTACAGATCGAATTTCGACCCATTACATTAAGCCCATTTTCTTTTCCAAAGTATCCCAACCCCTTTCTCTTTTCATATATAAACCAAAAAAACATTACTTAATTCTCAATTCTCCTTTCGATCTCAACATCTTACTCTCTCACAAAGAATGTATTTAACAAGAAAAGGTTGAATGATTGCAAGAATTTTTTGGGTAAAGTTCAGGTTTCGGGTTTGAATGTTGCAAAAGAAGGGAACAAATTTCGGTTTGGATTGGATTCTAAGTACAAAAACCGAATTAATTCGGTTTGGTTTGGATTGGATTGAATCTTAATTTAGTTTGGATTATGATTGAGATTTCCGAAACCGAATTAATTCTGATTGGATTCTGATTTTGCTATAATCCAAACCGCAAATTGAACTTTCACCCCTAAAAATCATGGACTAATGTTTCAATGACATATCGAGGGACTTTAGACCGCTGATGACATATTAAGAGGGTATCATCCTCTTTACTCATTTTTAAAACTGGTATCTTCTCATAACATGGCGTCACCCAAGACAACCTTTACATATAAAAGTTTCTATACTTGCAAAGGGTCAATCTAGATTCTTTAGTGCACTAAATCCAGAAAATACTTTTTCTGGTCTTAGCAGCTACTTGTCTTGAACATTTAGAGAATCGAGGATAGTTTCAACATTCTCAACACTACTGAAAGATTCCTTTTCTTTAAGGAACTTTGCAGAATGAGTCTCGGATTTATTTCCTTTCCTACTTTGAGCATCTTCTATTCTACACTCGATCGGGGCTAACTGTAGACACCTACTTTTGGCCTCCTATCCCAACAGGAAGTGCGATGATGTTACAAAAACCCGTGCTTCATGCTAGATCAAACTTGAAGTATTTATGGACTACGAAATTCATTATGAAGTAAGTTAAAACCCATATTTGAGACCAAATTATCTTATAGCCTAATCCGATTACTAATTAGGCCTAAAACGTCCTCATACATGTTTAATCTTAATAAATTACAGACCCAAATGCGTCAAATGCAATGATTAGATCCAATGGATCTTATATTGTTGAAAAACCAAGCCAATAAGATAAATGAACCATCAAATTTCCATGCAAGGCATATACATATGGATAGCCCTTTCAAATATCTTTCCAACGGTATATTATAAGCCCAATTCCGAGTTAAAACGAAGAAGTTATCATCAAAATACTAAATTAGGCCTTTAAACCGACACCCTTGCATTAAAATGGCCATATCTTTTGATCCAAAAAGAATTTAACCTAATTCTAAAGGCATTAGAAAGTAGACATTTAGAGATTTCTAATGATATCTCATATGTCTTAATCCGACTTTGCAATCAAAAGTTATGGAAATTTTAAAAACGTATTTCTGTATAAGGCAAACTGCATCTAAGTTGCGCACTCCTAGCGTGCGCAAGTCCTTGAGATGCACGCGGCACTCAGCGCGACTCCGAGAGTTGCACGTGTCACCTGACACCGCATCTATAAAACTCTAAACCTAGATTCCTACACCTTTAAATAGGGGTCTTCGTTTAACCTTAATGACACAGAAAAATAAGAATTTTAAACCCTAATTTCTTAAATTCCTTATCTCTCAAGTCCTCTTACTATCATACTACTTTTCTTTTCTCTTCCCATGTACTTTCCAACCCTAATTGAATCCATTTAAGTCCTTGGAGGTACGAAGAAGAAAGGAGGTCCATAAACATCTAAAACGGAGATTTAGCATAAAAGAAGAATGGTTAGTTTACCGAGCACTTAGATAAATCACTTTTCTTTTATTGTTTAAATAACTTTAATTTATTAATTAGTGTTGTTTGATCACTTTAAACAAACTTTTAATAAATTAATTTTACATAGTATTCTTGCGTTAATTAAATACTAGAATTGAATAAACAATTGATTGTTTATCACCTAAGTCAAGGCGAATCTTGTTTATTTTTGTTCTTTTCACGAATTTGAATAACAAAGAATAACGACATTCGTTGCAATGTAATCCTTATGTGATTAATGCTTGTAAATAAAATCAACTAAATTACTTTTTAGGAACCAAGTTGCATATATTTTTTGGTGATGAAATTGTGAAAAGGAAGAGCTAGTAGAGGTCGCACTAGGGCTAGAATAGCGATTCCCCCCTAAAGGGAATGTTATTTTAGTACCCTCGCTCCCGAACTCATTTTTGGTATAAGTAGACCAATTTGAGCATGGGGTAACTTATGATTCATTCTTAATATCTCTTGAACTCTTCTTGGGAGAAAGGCATGAACGAGGTTTATGGGTTTTCCTAAAACTCATTGGCGACTCCTTACAAGTTTCTTACAAAAAAGCATAATGATAGGATGAACTCTAATTCAAAGGTCTCCCAGACAGTCAGGAATTCAAATCCTAACACACCTTAAAAAAGTGTAAAGTCCTAGGCTTTTAAAGGGCCATAGGCATAGAAGAGAAGGATCCCCTACGAAGGGCACACCCTCCTCACACTTAACAAACGTCTTACTAATTTTTTCATCCAATCCAAACAATTCAGCATCCACTTAAACATCTTTTTTAAGATTCCACAAAATTAACACATAAATAAGAAGAATCTTAAAATGAGAAGGATGAAAATGAATCTCAATCATTCATATGAGCAATCTAGCGGCTGATATTAGAACAAAAAAACACGCTACTCTACTTCATCTCTCTCACCATCTCTCTACTGATCAAATATCCTTGATTATAGAGCTTAGTTCCCACAAATGCATGCTACACTTCCATCTAATCAAGACTGACTGTTGTCCTCAATATTTACTATTTGTCTTTTCTCTATTTTTCTCCCATAAGTTTCATAATTATTTTTTTCCTTGCCTTCAATTTTTCCCTCCCTCCAGTAGAAGCAATTAAATCATCTTCACCATCTTAGATCATAGATTTTCATTTTAAAGCTCCTTGCAACGATTGCCAATGAATGTTGTTCCACAACTATGTAATGGAAATAGATCGAGGATGAGAGAGAAAAATAAGCAGGGTGTTTTTAAGCAATTAAATTAAATCTAAAGGATAACTTGGAATGTCTACTAGAATTAGTAATGTCTTGCACTCTTTTGCGCAAATACCTATTCTTAGGTAAATGAATAAGAGGAGTAAACAATATGCATATTTAGAAGTAAAGTTATGCACATTTTGTTTAAATTTTATGCACATCGAATATAAATCGAAAAATTTATGCACATTCAATTAAAAAAAAATATGCACATTCAATACAAATATATGCATATAAAATCCTTCTCATTTTAACAAACTTCTCCTTTGACCATATATATACTAATTTGCGCACCTTCACCAAAAGTCAATCTTTAAGGCATGCAAATAATAGCTTCTGCAGTGGCTGGTTTCAACAAGCTTTTATAACAGTCTAGAACTCGACCACTAGTACAGAAGGTTGATTCTGAAGCCACCGTTGAAATAGGAATTGAAGGGTTTCCCTTGCCATCTTTGAAAGAATTAAATAACTCACAGCATTTGTTTTCCAATAATTAGGATGTTAATGTTGGTTACACGAATAATCAATGGCTCTTCTAAATACATTTCAAGGTCAAATTTAATAGCAACACTAGGTTAGGTTTCGTGCCATGCATAGTAACTTTCAATAACTATTCTTTAATTAACATTATATTTAATTTTTAAAAATTTAATCTGGATAATTTATTAATTTGTAAAATGAATTTATTATGGGAGTCTATTATTAGCAAAATAGATATTTTAAAATGCGTATATATATATATATATATATATATATATATATATATATATATATATATATATATATATATATATATATATATATAAAATTGAGATCATGTGAGAATCAATGTCAATAATAAGAACTAGGAACTCATCTCGACCGTTTATTACACTTAATCTAATGGCTAAAATCTGCCTCATTAATAGCAAAATAGTAAATTCATCATTTTAATGACTACCTAAACATTTCTGTTTCTTCTTCACTCTTTCTCTCTCTTCCTCCATATTTTCTCTAGTTCGATTTTTTCACTGTTCTTCGCATATCAAATTCTTTGTATTTTTATTTGGATCAACGTCACTTGTTATCTATGAACAAGTAAGTTGTTTGATTTTATTTTTCTTGTTCTTTTTCAATTATTAGTTATTGCATTTTAAAGTTTCGATTATTTGGAGTGTGAAGTTAGGTTTTTGCCATTTTTTGTTTGATTAATTTGTTTCTGCATTTTTTTTAATCAGATATTTGATTTGGTATTGTTATAATTTCACATTATGTCTTTTGGAAATAATAATTAGTTTGAATTTTGTATAATTTGATTTATTTTTCTTATTTGTTTGATTGAGGTTTGCTTCAAAATTGACTGATTTTAGGGGTTTTGTATTTGATGTTCTAAAATTATGGCTTCAATCGATACTTTTGTCCTAGGCTTCTATACTGGATATTTCGTCTGGTCTTAGCTACTATTTTTAAAGTTGCTAATGTTGTCTTTGCACATTTTGTTATTGTTAATGGCCCAGGTGCAACTTTGTCCATAAGATTTCACTAAATACACTGCAGATATTGTCTTGTTACTGATTCTAGTTTTATATTTCTTTTGCGACTGCAATACAGGATATTGCTTAGCAAGGTATTTACTAGCTGGCTGTTTTAATCCTATGGTAGAGATGAAACACAGGTTATTTTGCGACTTCAACACACAGATTGTTGCTCAGCAAGGCCCTATTAGGATCATATCATAATTTTAGCTTAGTTGAGAGTTTCTCTCTCTAGTTTTAGGGTTAGTTTAGGAGTAGATTTAGAGAGAAAAAGTAAGAGATTTAAATAGTGATTTGAGAGATTGATGATACAAGGGTGACAATTGTGTTGAATATCTTCTCTATTATCAATGAGCATTTCTAACTCTATCTCATTTTATTACTTGGTTTAATTTCATGTTTGTTTGATTTGGTTTTTATGTTTGATTCTTTATTAGTGTAATTGTTTTTTATATTTTGTTGATTCTTGATTTCTTTAGTTGTTTGTTGATAAATGATGATTCTTGACTAGTTGTTTGGCTATGGATTGGGTGAAATTTGTATGATTGATTGATTGTGATTGTTTGGGAATTATGTTGATTGATTGTTGAGATTAAAGTGATTAATGCAAGTTTGCATGTGTGTAATTTGATTAGGCCTTGAGAATTAAGCTAGATTACATTGTGATTTCTATTGATACGACACATTGATTTAAGAATTGCAATTGTCGATTGGTTTGGATTGTGATTCTCCTAGTTTTCTATTCGTAGGGACACCTAGCTTAACTATTAGGAGATAACTCTTCGATTCCAATTTATAGCTCTTATCATTAGTCTTCACAACCATTGATTAGCATTTTCTTCCCAAGTTGTTGCAATTGTCATGATTACTTGTTGATCCCCATTCCCTAGTGTTTTATTTGTTTGGTTGTTTGTTTTGTTAGTTGTTAGTGTTACCTCTTTACCTTCAACTTTGACCTAGCTTAGGCGCTCTATCGAAAGAACTTGAACATAACCGTTCCTTTGGGTTCGACCCTTGACTTACCTCTATACTTGTATTTAGGTTTGTTAAGTGTTTATAAATTTTGTTTGGCTTAGGGAGGATTAGTCAACGACCTAGTTTTTTCCCGAGTCAAAATGGTGCCGTTGTCTGGGAACTGTGTTTATGTTTGAGTGTTTTTGATTACTTGAGTCTAGGTCTTTGTATATACTTTTCTTTTATTTGATTTTTGCTTGTTTTGAAAAAAAAAAAGAAAAAAAAAACACAAAACACAAAAAAAAAAAAAAAAAAATGGCATGTCTCTCATTTCCTCAATATGACAATGAGCCTTTTTTTTAATATTTCTATAGACTTAAGGGATTTTTGGAATACAATTGTTGTAATCTTTGGGAGGCTTGTGAGATTTTTTATTTTGGTTTGAATGAGCAAACGAGGGATGAAGTTGAATGCATGCATAATAGTGAATTTAGAGCATTGTCAATCGATGATGCTTGGGATTTTTATGTTTGGTTTGCTTGGGATGTCTATAATAGGGGTAATCATGATTATAATATCAATATGCAATGTCTTGATTCTTCTAATATTAGTATGAATTCCCATTAGTGAACCTAGAACAAATGTTTTCAACTCTACTTCCTCTTTTGTTCATGATAATGAGGTGCATGCTCAAGTTGATGCTAATGGTGTGTTTCAATTTTCTTCATTATTTACCATGCCTTCTTGTGATGTTCTTTGTTCCCTTAATAACGAATCTCATGTGCTTAATTGTGGCCCCACTCCTCAATGTGATGAATATGCTCATGATCTTATTGCTATTTTTGAAACTCAAATTAGGCATATTGAGCTTAGTAATGAGCTTGGGCCTAGTAAGGAGTCAATTCTTCATTCTATGAGAAGTCAATTAGAGATGATGAAAAAGAGTGATAAGCGTTTTGAGGAGGGAAAAAGGAGACGTGAAGTGCTTGAGAGCCAATTGTCATCCTTGATGCTTGTTTGTGAAAATGCTAAATCTAATGTGTGTGTTGAGGATGATGATAATGATTTTGAGCAACCAAGAGAGTGTGAGGATCCCATTAGTGAGCATTTGAGTGATGGTGAAGGAGTTAAGAATGAAGAGAGCGTTGAATTTGAAAATCCCAACCCCTTCTCCCATCTTGATGAGTCTCATGTACATGATTGTGATTCTTCTATCCATGATTATTTGGACTCGCTTGAGGTTATGTCCAATGTGTTCTTTGAGAGTCAAAAGAAAACCCATAACCTTTTGAATGAGTTCATTGAGGATGCTTAATGGGGGAGAGATGAATTTGAAATGAATTTGCATCCATTCATGCATGGTTTTGAGACTTTGGGCTTTAAGGATGTTGAGGGAGTTGTTGTTCATTGTTGTGATTGAGGGGATTATTGATGAGCGTCATTTATGGCGCTCAATAGAGTAGTTTTCGATTCCTTTTTCTATATTTTCTCGTTTTATTTTCTTATGTTCTTTCTAGTTTTCTCTTATTTTCCGTCTTTATAGCTCATTGTGGTTTTCCGTTCTCTTTTATGAGTTTTCCATGATTTTTGTTCTTAATTAGCTATTTTAGTTTAATTTCTATTCTTTTTGCTGTCTCTCTTACTTTTGCTTGATTTCTTGCAAGTGAAGTTTTAAAATCTTGTTTGCCGCCCCCTTACGGATGTTTTCTCATTGATTTTAGGTCCAGAGTATGCAAATATTTGAAGATTAAAAGGCTTCCCTCCTCGCGAGCATCGCCTCGAGAGCACCGATGATGAGGATGCACGAGAACACAAGGATCGACGAGCGAGCAAGGGAAGCCAAGCCACGAGCACCACAGCAGGGGTGCGCGCGCGCAGACCCCTCTGTGCGTGCGCACAGACCCTGTTGTACACGTGCACGGCTGCCTGGTGCGTGCGCACGAGGTGCTCCGCCTCCCTTCGCTCGATTTGTTATAAATAGCCTTAACTTTTCCTTTTTTAGGGGTAGACGATTTTATATGTACTTGAGACTATTTTTCCAGAATTAGAAGAGAGAGAGTATAGAGAGAAACTTGAGATTACTTGTTTTGTACTTCAATTTCATCTTTGATTTCAACTTTAAGCTTGGATTTCATCTTCATTCAATGAAAGTTTGTAAGATTTCTTTTCTTTGAATTTACTTTTTCTTGCTATTTCCTTTAATTCTTGAATGTTTGATTTGAATTTTGATCTTTGGTTGAGAATTTGTTGAATTTTTGATTTTCTCTTTGGTTAAGCTTGAAATGATTATGTTTGTGATTCAATTTGTATTGTTTTTCAATTCCACCATGATTAGTGAGTAGATTAGTAGCTAGGGAGAAGGGGAAGCATGCTTGATTGATGATTATTGCTAGTTGATGATTCTTGGTTGATTGAATTGTTGCAATTAAATTGGTTGACATAGTTGTGCATGTGATTAATTAGACTAGGAGTGATCAACCTAGAAGATTAATCTAGATTGCATAGCAAATTTCAATGACATGAACCCTTGATTTGAGAATTGCTTTAATTGATTGAATTTGATTGTGATTTTCCTTGTTAGCCACTCTTAGTCAACCCTAGCTTGGCTTATAGGAAATAGATTTTGGATTCTATTAGTTGCAACTATTGTTTGTCCTTTGCAATGTTTGAATCAATCGAGTCATCCATCGATTAGCATAATCATTGAGCTTGTATATGGAACCTATATCCCTAGTGTTTAGCTTATTGAATTTCTTTGATTTGTTTAGCTATTTGATACCTTAGTTACAATCCAATTCATCTTATCTCTCATTGTTCGAAGTAGCTTGACCATAGACTATAGCAATCTCCCTCTCATTCCTCGTGGTTCGACTCGGACTTGTCCTATACTAGGAATAAGTTTGATTTTCTTAATTGTTTGATTGGTGGTGCTTTAGTTTTCAACGACCTAAATTACCACGCATCAATTATGTAGTTCCTCTTGGAAGTTGGATGTTTGAGGAATATGGAGGTCATGAGTGTTCTTCTTTTGACGATTCTATGATTGATTTTCATGCTCTTATTAGTGATGTGAGGCATGGTGGTAAGAAAGAGTTCATTTGTGAGACCATTGCCTTTATCCCTTCTTCTCATGTCCCCTTTTCAAGACAATTTAACTATATCCCCTACATTCTTATGTCCCTCCCTTCTTTTGTCAATAAGCCTATTGGGGACCCCCTTGTCTATGATGATTTACATGTCCCTCATTCGTCTTTTATTGAGGAAAAGGGTGATTTTGCCACCCAAAAAGATTTTTATGAAGAGAGTTTGCCTTTCTTCTTCTTCTTCTTATTTTCTTGAATTTTCTTTTGATTCTTCTCCTTCTTGGCAAATCCTTCTTCACATTCTTTTGCATGCACTAATCTTGTTGTTTTCCCTTCTTCTATCATTTGCCTATCTTCTATCTTACGAAATGTGTAGTAGTGCATTTGATAAGCTCTTGCGTTCGTTGCAATATTATTTACTAGAGTGGTCAAGCTTGGACCTTAAGCAAGCCTTTCTCAGGAAGTAACCCGTGTTTTATTGCTTTCATTTTATTTTCTTTTTAGAATATATTTTCTCTCATGGAAATGTTGGTGTGCCTTTTGCTAGGTACATGACTTAATATACTTTGGTGCATTGATTTAGATCAAGAATCAAGGAAGTTTGACTCCACATTTGCTAGCATATGGAAATCAAGATTCAATTCTAGAGGAAATTGGCTTTGAAAGGTTTAGTTGGGTCATTTGCGGGTATTTACACCCACCTATATCCGGTAATACCATTTCTTTCTCTTCTCTAATGGTTGGTGACTTGTTGGACATATGTTGGTATTGTTAGTTTGATTTCTTTCTATTCCCCTCCCATGGATTTTATGATTTATGATTTGAGTGTATTGTCTCATTCAAGCTTGGGGGAGGATATTCTATCATGTTTGGTGGGATGTTGATTTATATATGCCATGCATGATTGAATATGCATTTCCATGTTCTTTTTTTAAAAAAACTCCGAAAAGATTTTTGTTTCTATCAAGGCAAATTTGCAATGTGTTTTGTTTTTTTTCTTGCTTTGGACATAATACTTTTGGACTTGTATATTTGAATGTTTTTGTTCTTAAATGGTAACAGTGTGCACGGTTTGAGAGTATCTTTGGTTGATTCTAGGATAGAGTATGCTAAGGTAGTGTCTTTAGAACTTTTGGGACCTTGAAGCCGGATTCTAATTGTTTGTGGAAAGTTAGAGTTGCTCCCTTTGGTGAATTTGAAACTAATAGTGAGTTATTGTTACAACCATATGAGATTTCATTCATTTCAAGCCTTCTACATATTTTTCATGAGCGGCTCATGGATCCTTGACTATTGTATGCTTTATCTAGAACTTGACTCTTGTCTCCCGAGATCGCGACCGAGCCATTTAGGAAGGACAAAGGCATCTTTTTGGGATGGTAATTTTTCCTTTTCTAGGATAGTTTTCTTTTTTTTATTTTGGGTTTTCATTTGCCTACTTGCTAATCTTTTGAGCCATAAACCTTCTTTTCAAGCCATATCTTTAGATTTTGAGCCTTTTGTTTTATTCTTGTTCCCATTCTTGGTTTTTGTGAGGCAATTGTTCATTATTGTTGGAGTTTAAGGTGGATAAGTTTGAATATTGGTTCTTATAATGTAAGTAAGTTTATTTTGTGTATATTTTGTAAATAAAGGCAAATGCCTAGTTGGAAAAGACGTCCAATGTTAAAAGAGGCTAGGACAATGCAATAAAGTGAAAAATAGAAAAATGAGAAAATGAGAAAAAGCAAAGCAAATTCAAATGCTTTGGCAAAAGTGAAAAAAATGAGAAAAATGAAAAGCTCAAAATTATTTTGATGTAAGTGTCTTTTTCCCTATTTTAAGCATTGAGGACAATGTTTTTGTTCAAGCTTGGGGGGAAGCGTTATTACGCTTTTTGTATATATGTTTGTGATTTTGGCTTTGAATAAGCTTGGGGGTGTTGGTGTTTTTGTTTGGTGATTGGCTAATATTTGCTTCACAGTATAGGTATACCACCAAATTTCACATTTTAGCCTACATTCACCCTTTTCGCCTTACATTACAACCCATTACAAGACCTATTGACCTTTTTGGTTGAGTCACAAGTCGGTGGAGGGAGATGTGAGTCAAGCCTATAGAGCGGTTTGCATAGTCAAGATGTCGAGTAGCCTTAAAATCTCTTTCTTTTCCAGTTCCTTCGAGGAATCATTGAGATGCTCACTAGAGGTGGATTTGAAGCTAGTTGGGAGAACGTGGTAAGAATGTTTGGGATGAAGGTGAATTGTGTTTCATTAATTCTCTATGCTTAGCATATCCTATGTTTCAATCAACCTTGGATATCTTGAAACGTGCACTCCCTTATTTGTTTAGAAAGAATTGCATTCATTTGTGCTTGTTCATTTGCAAAAGTCCATTCATGAACATTTGTTTTCTTTTCTTTTCTTTTGGTTTCTTTCTCATGCTTTTCCTTGTTTGTTTGGTTTGACAGAGTTGTGGGTTAATCTCTTAGGAAACCCTCACGAGAGCTCACTCGTCCTCATTGGCGACTTTGGGGTTTTAAGGGCTTGTTGTAACTAAAAACAACCATGATTCCTACGAAAGTGAGTTAGTGTATATTCTTGTCTCCTCTCTTTTTCTTTTGCTTGTTTGAATAAGCTCATCATTTTTCCCTTACTTGTTTTGGTTTTGCTCGAGGACGAGCAAAACTTAAGCTTGGGGGCATTTGATGAGTGTCATTTATGGCACTCATTAGATGAGTATTTAGGTTGTTTTTACCTTCCTTTCATAGCTTTCTTTCTTAATAAATGCTTAGTTTTATGCATTTTCTCTTTATTTCCCTTTTCTCTCTTGTTTTGTGTTTTTATGGTTTTCTTGTATTTTCTCCTTTATTTCTCCTCTTTTTGTGGTTGTAGGTATTGTACGAGGCTCGGGTCTCGATATTGGTGGTTTTCTAAGTTGGAAGATGCTTTTGGTGTAAGCTCATAGCATTGGGAAAGCTCGAGATGCAAGGAAGTGGATGCTCCAAGTTCTAGCTCTTGCGCTCTCAAGCCGTGCTCTCATGAAAGATGGTGTTGAGCCTACCATGGAGGCCCTTAGAAACTGCTACCCCCAACATGTATCAAGTGGAGCTCACGGGACCGATTTGCGAGCGCACGAAGCGGCGAAGAAGTCGAAGAAACCCAGAAGAGCGCGAGCGCACACTTTTGCCCGCGTGGGCGCTCCTCCCTGTTTCTGGCTTTGCTCAATTTCGTTTTCCGCGCCTCTTATAAATACCTATTTAACCTGATTTTTGTAAGAAGTTTTGAGACATAATTTTGATCATAATTTTAGCTTAGTTGAGAGTTTCTCTCTCTAGTTTTAGGGTTAGTGTAGGAGTAGATTTAGAGAGAGAAAGTGAGAGATTTCAATGGTGATTTGAGAGATTGATGATACAAGGGTGACAATTGTGTTGAATATCTTCTCTATTATCAATGAGCATTTCTAACTCTATCTCATTTTTTTGCTTGGTTTAATTTCATGTTTGTTTGATTTGGTTTTAATGTTTTATTCTTGATTAGTGTAATTGTTCTTTATATTTTGTTGATTCTTGATTTCTTTAGTTGCTTGTTGATAAATGATGATTCTTGAATAGCTGGTTGGCTAGGGATTGGGTGAAATTTGTATGATTGATTGATTGTGATTGATTTGGGAATTATGTTGATTGATTGTTGAGATTAAAGTGATTAATGTAAGTTTGCATTTGTGTAATTTGATTAGGTTTTGAGAATTATGCTAGATTGCATTGTGATTTCTATTGATACGACCCATTGATTTAGGAATTGCAATTGTCGATTGGTTTGGATTGTGATTCTCCTAGTTTGCTATTCGTAGGGACACCTAGCTTAACGATAGGAGATAACTCTTCGATTCCAATTTATAGCTCTTATCATTAGTCTTCACAACCATTGATTAGCATGTTCTACCCAAGTTGTTGCAATTGTCATGATTACTTATTGATCCCCATTCCCTAGTGTTTTATTTGTTTGGTTGTTTGTTTTGTTAGTTGTTAGTGTTACCTCTTTACCTTCAACTTTGACCTAGCTTAGGCGCTCTATCGAAAGCACTTGAACATAACCGTTTCTTTAGGTTCGACCCTTGACTTACCTCTATACTTGTATTTAAGTTTGTTAACTGTTTATAAATTTTGTTTGGTTTAGGGAGGATTAGTCAACGACCTAGTTTTTCCCTGCGTCAACTTTTGAGATTTTTTTTTGGTGTACTTTTAAAATATTTTGATTTACTTTTTAGTATTTTGTATCTACTTTTGATATATATTAGAGGATCAGTTCAAAGTACAATCTATGAAGGCATGTGTTACAGTTTCTCTTTCTTACTATGAAATATTGTATAATGGTATTTTAGAAGAGTCGACAATGCTATATACTGTTTTTCAGAAATTTTCAGTTACTTTAGTGAGTGTTATATTTATTTTTATTTACTTTTGGATTTTTTTTTTATTAATAAGATACTGAAGTTATTTATACATGAATATATCTATAATTTCTTGCTACAACAAAGAAGTTATTGTTTCATGCCAAGTGATTAGCTTCCACATTCTTTCGTGCCAATTATATGATATACTTTTTAATTTTTTATTTACTTTTTGTATTTTTTTATTTACTTTTTATTTGAAAGTCTTCACTTAAACCTTACATGCTTCTTATTTGATTATTTTCCTTGTTTGTACAACAAGTTATAATTTGGCTCCCATTGAAGCGACAAGAAAGTCAACGACTTAGAGTTACCATGCATTATAATTTTTTCGGCTCATTTGATTGCAAATATACTTTTGATATTTACATTTGTTTGTTTTGATAGACGTTTGAGGTAATTTGAATAACTTTAGAGTGTTATACATTTATTTTTAGAGATAATTTATGTAGGAATCGAACATACACCTCTATGCATCCGCATAGTGCTTTACCATTGAGCTAATAGGTTTATATTAAAGTATTTTTTATTTACATTTAGAGACCATTGATGTAGATTCGTCAATTTACTTTTACTTACTTTTAGAAAGCGGCTATGAGCACAAATTCCACATACAAATGGCTACAATTTCACTATCAATAACATAACCAGCAAATACTCTTGTCAAACCTATGTAAAGAGCTACATCTCCTGAACTCTAGTTGACAATTGCTAACTTTCCAAAAAAAAAAAAAAAAATTATCTACTTTGGGAGCAATTAGTTTACTTATGAGGGTATCTAGTTTACTTTATAAAGCAATTTAGTTACGTTTGAGCAAGAAGGTTGATTAAGCTAACATGGCGAGATCACGACTTCATCAAGAACTTGCTGAATCTGAGTCTGAGTTTATGTAGCTTTTTTTGTCACTTGGCTAACGGTCTCTCCCTGAGAGGGTACATTCGTTTCTTCCTTAGTTGTCTTTGTACTGTCATTAGCTCCATATAAATTATAAACTAAAATGAAAGAATCAGATCAACTAGTATTTCAATAGCCCTTGATAATATGCTATTCTATAGTAGTCATTATGACTTACATAAAGATCAACTAACATCCAAAATGAAGCTACCTTTAATTTTATTGTGTTTGTGCTATAGATGCTATGACAAAAATAAGACAAAAACAAAAATAACTCAAATGACCAAGATGGATTAGCATATGGAAAAGCGAGATATTTATGCCAGATGAAGCAATTGTGTCCTTTGATAACGCAACTGATATGTCCCTACGGAAAACAATAAGAGCTGAATTTTTGGATTCCACTTTGATCACTTTAGCCCACAAGATACTAGTAGTACTGGACTGTATATAGGCCAAAAATTTAATATAACATTCATTCACAATGTCACTTAATTATTCACTTAAATTTGTACTCAAACTCACAAAATATCACAAAAAAATGAGCACAAAATTTTCTCGACAAGTTTAAATAAGCAACTCAAATTCAGAAGCGTTATAAGTTTAGTCTTTCGATTTACTTTTACTAAGTTTCTATCTACATTTAATTTAAAAGTGATAAAATAAAGGAAAATTTGTCAAGAATAAGCAAACATTTGCTTGGTCTTTCCAAAATAAGCAAACCTTTTGATTAGTCCAGAGTAAGTTGACCTTTATGGGGTATTTTCTTTAAATAAGTCATGACCAGTTTGTTTTAAGTGAAACAGGTTGTTTGAGTTGCTTATGCCACATGTCATTGCGTGGTTTGTCAGTTTTTAAAAATTTAATTATAATTAAAATTATTATTTTAATTAATTTTTTTTCAATAAAAAAAAAAAAAAAAAAACCTAAATTTTTTAGATACCCCCACTAGTACAGCCAGCACCCCTCCCCGCCCTTGACCCGTCAGCCACCATAGATACCACCCAGAGCATCGAAATACCTCCACCTCCCATCCCCACCATAGATATTACCACCCCTTCTACCTCCACCCTCAAAATCCCCACCGAATCCACTATCCCTTGCCTTCCCACCAGCAAAAATCGCATCACATCCCCACAGTCGAAGTCGCAAATCCGCATAACAACAACAACGAGGTGGGTGTTGGGTATCGAGGTGGGTTTGGTTGGGTTTCAAGGGTCGATATGGTAATATTCTGGTGGTTAGGGTGGGGAATCGAGGTATGTGGTGGATTTCAAAAGGGATTCTTTAAAATGGAGTTTTGAGGTGAGGTGGTTAAGATGGGTTTCGGGCTTTCTGCGCGGGTTAGGATAGGTCGCCAGCGCTCAAGGAGGGGAACAAAGGGGTCAGGGACCTGGGGAGGCCGAAGGGGGATGTGGTTTGTTTGGTGGCTGGCGGGGATGGGGGTGGAGCGCTGGTATGTGGTGGGTTTTTTTAAAAAAAATACAATTTAATTAATTATCAATTATAAAATAAGAAAAAAAAATTAATTAGAATTAGGAAAAAAAAGTGATCGATTTGGTAGGTTGTAGGTTATCTGACTTATTTAAATAAAATACCCCATAAGAACAACTTACTCTGGGTTAATCAAAAGGTTTGCTTATTTTGGGAAGACCGAGCAAAGGTTTGCTATTTTTGACAAATTTTCCTAAAATAAAAGGATTCATTGGGGCATTTTGTCAAACAGTTAGTGTGCATTCACTTGATTTTGCTTAAATTTAAATGAAATTAAGCATAAATTAGTGAAAAACAAATACCAAATTTCAGAAATTGAATAGAAAAACAAATACCAAATATTGCTATTATGAACTCATACATTACAGTACGAATTTCACTACTATGAACTCTAAATTAACCAGACTGACAATAAAATTATTAATAAATCATAGATAGTGATATTGGAAAATCAATGATTTGAAAACAGATGAAAAAAATTTTACCTCAGAAGTTGCTTTGATGGAGTAGAGAAAGCTCGAAAGCCACTGTAATGGCGAAGAGAAAGCATGGAAGCCGATTTAATGGAGAATTCAGAGCACTGGCAACAATGGAGGAGAGAGATTTATTAAAGGAGAGAGAATTTGGAGTGAGAAACGCTAATCGCATGTTCCGAAATTCTAAATATTAAAATGATTTGATTCATCCATTCTTTATTAATCCGACGGCTGTGATGAGTTCCTAGTTCCTATTATAGGATTGGTTCTCATTATAACTTGGTCATATATATATATATATATATATATATATATATATATATATATATATATATATATATATATATATATATATATCACACACATATATTACCAAAGAATTTATATCGTTTTCTTCTCGTTAACAAAATGAAAATATTAACAATATGTATTTAATCTGTAAATAGATTTCTTTTTATGCACACTATTATATATTCTCTCTTATGTATGTTGCACTTTTTTTTCTCTCAATAATCAACTCACTTAAAATATTCCTCAAAAAAAAAAAAAAATCATACATGATTAAATACAAAAAAAAAATTTTAAAAAAAATCCTTGTTTTATTAATGGTAAAGTAGTACATAACTCTTTATATGTCATAAATTATGTTAAGAAGTTTATGGTATCAACATATATTTGAAAGGATACATTAAATCTTTTCTAGTCTTTTTTTTTTTTTTTTTTTGGAAGGAAAATCTTTTGTAATTATTTTATTTTTTTTTATGTATAAGTATTTCCTGTAAAAAAAAATAAAAAAATAAATAACTACTAAGAGACACACCAGAAAAATGACATGTGTCATTGTTGGTGTGTCTTTTAGTATATTTTTACTAGTTTTGGCCCCGTGCAATGCTACTAAGTATGATTTATTAATAATAAGTCAATTGAAATAGTATTAATTGAAATTAAATGACTTATGTAATAATTTTTTTTTTTTTTTTTTTGAAATTTAAATTTATTATTGTCTATCCTTTAAATTTTTATGTGTTACAAATATATATAAATAAAATTTACTAAAAGAATTATAATTTTTTTAATAGAATTGTTTTTTTTAAAAAAAAAATAAAAAAAATAAAAAAAATAAAATAAAAGGATAAGCAATAAAGCATACTAGTGCCTTAACTAGTATATATATATATATATATATATATATATATATATATATATATATATATATATATTAAAAGGTAAGAAGAAAAAATCCCTAATGTGTCAGTTTGAAGTATGGAAGCTAAATTAGAGCTAGTACAATCATTAATTAACATGGAATCTGTTACTAGGTGCTAGTATATGCCCAAACCCTTTATTAAACCCTTAATTACTAATACCTCTACAATTATTTATGGCTAGACTCTAGTCTAGGCATCTATTCCTACACCCACTCCCTATATGATGCGTTTAACAACCTCCTCCATATACCCACTTTATGAAAGTGCACAGTAACTGCACAGTAACCTTTACCCCCGATATATACAAAAAAATAAAAATAAAAATCAAACCACCATTGATCTTGTTTCACTTTCTCTCTCCTCACCCATTTTCTGCATTTTTTCTCTCTACACCCATTCTCTGCATTTTCTAATCCGAAAATTTCTACGAATTTGTGAGAAATAATTCAACAACATTGTGCAATTACTACATAATTAAACAAATCAAGGTCAAAAATTGAAGGAGTAAGTGATTTTGTTCATATTTAGTTCAAAAAAAGTGTAAACCCTAATTTTAATAATTTTTGTTGCAATTGTATTTATTACAGGAACATCATCGAAGCATAAAACATGGAAAAAAAAGTACGAACTTGCATTTTAGTAAGTTTTACTAGTTTTTGTTTAAAAACTAGTATTCTGAAAAAGTACATTTTAATTTCTGAGTATGAAGTATTCATTTTTTTTTAAAGTACGAAAGAAATAGTTTTAGAGAAATACATCAAAGAGTCTGGAGAAAAGCATTAATTAAATTAGTTAGTAGTGGTTTTTTTTTTATTATTTTTTTTTTATGAATGTTCATTTTTATTTTGATAAATGTTCATTTATATATAGGGGTAAAAGTATTAATAAATTTAGTTCGTAGTATTTTTTTTATTTATTTTTTTATTTTTTTTTTATGAATGTTCATTTCCATTTTGATAAATGTTCATTTATATATTAGTATACAATGATTAATATAAATATTAATTTATATATTAGTACATAGTCATTCACGTAACAATGTTTATATGTATATATATATAGTCATTCACGTAATAAGTCATTCTATCATTTTCACATAATATAAATATTGAATGTTCATTTTTATTTTGGTAGATGTTCAATCACATAATACTATATGGTCAATTACAATATCACATATTAACATACGGTTGTTCGTTCATATTTTTTTCTTCAAATATTTCATGTTGATTTTAATTTTGAATTTCAATATATGTCTTTTCTCATGTGGATATATGGTCCTCAGATATAGATAGGTTCAAGAATTTATTCACGTATATATTTCATGTTCATTTGTGTATTAATAAATGTTCATTTCCATAATAGTATATGTCATTTTCAAACTAATATATGTTCATTTATGTAGTAATAGATGTTCATTTCCATATCGATCAGGTCATCAATTGTCATACTCTACCATATTCATATTTATACGAGAATTGGTTCGTTTTAGTTCAAATCCAATAATTTATCAGTTAAAAAAAATCATGGTTATTATGAGTTAGACCGCACAATAGCAAAGAAAAAAAAAGATGCCAAGAAGAAGGAAACCAAGAAGGCATGAATGGAGTCGCAAAGCAACATATATGAACCAATAATACAAGCTTGAATTTTTCAAATTTGGATCGAGAAGTTTTATTGTGTTTGATAATATATGTGGAATTGTATTATATATTTTAATATCTAATAGAACATTCAAGTTATATTTTGTATTATAATTTTAAAACTTTGATATAATATGACTAAATAAAATGTACCATGCGCCAATTCAAGTAATAGTCAATTACACAAAATTATCTAATTAAAATCATTAGAAATATTATCATCCACTCCCTTAAAACTAGAAGAAATATCTTATTAAAAAGTGATTTTGTATGAGCCTTCAATTAAAGAAATGATGATTTATATAAATACTCAACAAAAGCTTCAGTAGAACAAACAAATTTTTTCATTTGTAATGAATTATCATTTCTTCATCTCTTACAAAACCGTCTTTTTTAGTCTAAAACTCTTTCCCTCCTTGCTTAGATTTTCTCAACTCTTTAAAAGAAATAATGTCCTTGTTACCCAGTTCATAAATTATAAATGATCATATGATCAATATATAAATGAGCATAAACAGTAACACATATGATCACCCATTATATGATAAAATGTTCATTAATAAAAAAGCATATGATCAATTACAGAAAATCAAACACATAATAAATCCCAAAACATAACTATATAAAATTGTTCAATTTTTTTTATTAGACGCAAGAGCATATATAAATTAAGTAGGAAGATTATCTAAGAATACATTGGGGGAATAATCCTCATTTGGAGCATGATGTTCCCAACATTTTAAAAAGTTCATTTATTATTACATAGATGAACAAATTTTATAAACAACAAATATAACATATAAAAATGTTCACTATTGATAACGCTTATGATCAATTAGAAATACAACATATATACTTCGTATTTATTCATAATATTGCAAATGATCAATGAGTAACTCAATAACACATAAATTACAAAAAATTATATCATTGTCACAGTAACTGTTGTTACCTCATCATAGTTGCCGCGATGCCATCACAACTAAAAATCACCATCATTGCAATTCTATCCCAATTAAATCTTCATAAATTACGTAATTTTGGATTAGATTTTCTATATGATTCTCGTATTATTTGCTTGTTATTGCTACGATTAGGCTCGTGATTCGCTTGTTAAACTGATAATCAATTCGAGCGAACTTGATTGATGTGCGTGTGAACTCAATAACTTCTTCAAATTGCTCTGTTTGCTGCTTCAATTTAGAGTTCTATTTTTTGCCCCCTTTTTGCTTGATCTAGGGTTCCTTTTATAATATTTTTTTCCTTTTAATTTCTTATTTATATGATTATAATTTCTGCTCATAATTCGTTATGTTGACGGTGTTGGCTAGGTGAGCGAGGGTGTTGAGGTGAGGTTTGCATTGTTTGTGGAAGCATGGAGATTGTTGTTGGGAGGTAGGGGCATCAATTGTGAAGTGGTGTCGTTTGGTAGGGGGTTGCAGGGATTTTTGCCTACCCTTGGGTCTAGCAAAAAATTTGCGCCTCTACCCTAGTCCAAATCCTTAATCTAAGCCCAAATAATTAATTCCTTAGCCCATGAATCAGTCTGAGCCCATTAGAAAGTTCAAGAGTACCTGAATTTAAGGTGGAGATTCTTTCAAAATTTTAGCATTGGGATAATTACTATCGAATTTATTTATTTATTTTTTTTTTTTTTTGGAACATTTACAATTGAACTTTTATATATATATATATAATAAATAAAAAAAAAAAAAAAACTTGGCTACTTTAAAAATGAACATTAAGGCCCCGATCACTTCACTTTATCTTTGCTGAAATGAAATCAATTTTACTAAAGTGACATTACTTTTGCTGAACTTAAATTATATTTACTAAACTGTAATTAAATTATTTTTATTGAATATAATTTTGATGAACTGAAATTATTATTTTTTTTTTTTTACTAATTCTCTATTAATATTCTATTTAAAAGTTACTAATTTTTATTGAAATGAAAGTATTTTTACTAAACTAAAATTATGATTGGTTTCAAAAAAAAAAAAAAAACACCTAAAATTATGTTTACAAAATTGAACTTGTTTTGCTGAATTGGAATTATTTTCATTGGACTGAAATTATTATTACTGAATATTTTTTTGTAAGGTGGAATAAACAGGGCCTTAGTGAAATGAACATATAATAAAAATGAACATACAATTATTCATAATGAACATTTTGTTTCAATGATTTGTTTGATCAATTTTTTTTATTAATCATTGAATTTAAACCTATATGAATATATGATAATCATGTTCAATTTTAATATATGATAATCATGTTCATTTTTTACGTGCTCAACATTTTTTATTAGTAAATGTTCATTTTGTGTTACTAAATAATTTCATTTCTTTTGACGTGTTCATTTTTTATAACAAATGTTCATTTTATTTACATGTTTTTATTTTTTAAAATGTTCAATGTTTATGACGTATTCATTTTTTATTAGTAAATGTTCATTTTTTTACGTATTTATATTTTTTTTTAAAAAAAATGTTCATTTTTATAGGGCATGGTCTAGGTAGTCAGGGTTTATAGTAGATTAGTGCATTTCCTTCTGTACATTAAAGAAAACGGAGAGAGCTAAATCGTTGTGTTCATCATATCATTGACTAGACCTGGCAAACGGGTCGTTCGGGTCGGGTACGGATCGGGTCAATTCGGGTCGGTCAGTTTCGAGTCGGGTCGGATCAATTTGGATTTCAGGTCAAGTTCGGGTCAATGATTATTTGGGTATCGGGTAAACACTTTGGGCCGAGTTCGGGTCTAGTCATTTCGGGTCGGGTCAATTCGGGTTGGGTCAATTCGGGTCGGGTCAGGTCAATCTTCGAGTACAATTGTCGAGTCAAGTTATGGTCAAGTCATGTTTGGGTCAAAACTTTGGGTCAAGGAATCAAGCTCAAATAGTTAAATTCATTATTGTTATTGTTATAATTACTATTGTTTTTAATAAGAAATATAAATCTATGTGTCAACATCAGTGTTATTATTGCCGAGAGTTATTATAATACTATTGTTACATATATATAATCACTATCATTGATTAATTAGTTAGACATTCAAATTAGTTCGGGCTTGTTCTCTTAATGACTTCACCAAATAAAAAATAAGTTTAAGGTCTAATAACTTTAAATAAATTCATATCAGTACATATAAGTTACTATAAGCTTATAAGGTCCAATAAATTTAACAAGGTCAATAAATTCCAATAAGTCAACACAAAATCTAATAGGTTCTAATCAAGTCTAATAGTAAGATTCAATAAGTTTTAATAAGTTCAATTAGGTCTATAAGTTCAATAAGCTCTAATAAGTTCTGATAAGTGCAGGTCCAATAACGTGAAGAGATTGCACCGTACGTAAAAAGTGGAAAAGAATTTAAAGGTAACACTTAAAAAAAGAAGAGTAGTAGTAATAACAACAATAACAAGTTTTGATAAGTGTTTATTAAGGTAAAGTAATTAAGCCCTAAATTAGTTAATTAGGTTATTTTGAGTATTTGTTAATTTTATAATCGGGTCATTTTGGGTATAGTTCGGGTCTCTTCGGGTTTCAGGTCTGTTCGGGTCAATCGATTCGGGTTAAGATCGGGTCGGGTCAATTCAGATATCGAGTCACTTCGGGTCGGGTCAATTCGGGTATCGAGTCAAGTTCGGGTTACCTCCACTTCGGGTCAGGTCAGCTTCGTGTTCGGGTCAATTTCGGGTTGATGTTTTCGGGTCAATTTCGATTCCCAGATCGGGTCATTCGGGTCGGGTTAGGATTGCCAGCTCTATTGACATTGATTATTGCAAACACCCTTGCATATAGATCAGTCAAGAGATTTACAATTAAATTACAAGGATAATTTAAATTATGAACATAAATAATATTGTAAGTTATTCAAAAATTAAATGAAAAATAAATTAATTTTCAATTCATGCAATTTTTTCTGTACAAAATTACATTCGAAGATCGAACTCATTTATAAAGAACAAAAGGAGAAGAATATGCACAACTTCTCTCAGTATAAAACAAAATAAATTAATACGAAGTAAAAAATACATTAAAAAAGAAAGATAATATTAATGCTTAAAGTATTGAAGAAAAGAAAAAATAAAGTTAATGAAGAAAAGAGTAGCATGTGCAATTGTACATCCATAATGAAATCAACGAATCCTACGATGTGGGTTTCAATTATCTAATTCCAAGCTTCGCTTGGCTCAGCTGTCAGACTTATGTAATTTAATGACTTTTAAGATTCAAAAAAAGTAGAGTATTCCTTTATCCACTTGCTCAGCCAGCTCAATTTGACCCTCCCTTATAACATTGTTCGTCAATGTTACAAATTTTTGTAACATTAAAAAAAAATTGGCCATGTTCTTATGGCAAACATTGTTGCTGTGATGAGCTATCACATTATTAGTGAAGTGTATTTGTCATTGCTTTGTAGATTGAAGTATAGTTCCAATGGTTTCGAGTTCAAACCTCTTGATACTCGGGGTGATCAATCTCATGTTAGTTTCTAGAACGAAAGGGGTGTCGTCTCCTATTGTTATTGAAGTGTCGTTGGTAAATTGTTGACATGTATCCCGGCGAGTGGCTATTGTACCATGATAGTGAAAATACTTGATGAGTTTTTCGGTTTTATGAGCAGACTCACCCTCGAAGTTCTTAGACAAGTGAACGCCGGTGGCAAATACGTTTCGTGGTTGTACCGCGTACTTCCGGTCCCTCCTTGCTACTTTCCTTACGTTTCTATATACAAGCTTCTCCATCACCCATTTTCTGAAAATGATAGTGTAGGGTAACCAAAGTGAGTATTGTGTCAATTAGAAGCATCAACGTTGTAGCAAAAGGAAAGGTCAAGTCAAATAGTGGGAAGTTCAATGGATTTATTACAACACTGTTATTATTATAGAAAATGATGCTTTTCAATCAAAATCTTATCATTAAGGCATTTTTAGAGAAAAATCAAATGCCAATACTCACACGTTTCCCTGTCCCTACAAAGGCAGCTCCTTACAAAACATTGAAAACAACACTTCTTTTGATTTTATTCTTTTAAAGGGTAATGCTATATGTAATCCTAAATGCTATATATAAAGACTAAATACACTCTTGGATCTTGTAGAAAATTAGAAATTTATGACAAAAATACGCATAAATCAGTGTATTAGTGTTTATTTTTATGATTTTTTTTAACTTTTTACAATTTTTAAGTGTAAATTTAATTCTTATATGTAGCTCTAAGCTCTATGTATAACATTTTCTTTTTTTAAATGTCTCATTTCTCAAAGTTGGAAACCCTAACATTATAATTCGTATATTATTTCTCCCTCTTCTTCTGAACCCCACTATTATTTTATAATATTTTTCTCCTTCTCATATTAATTCTAGTAATTCCCAATTTATATTTCTCTCTTACTTTTTCATTTTTTTTTTTTTTGTTATTCTAAACCATATTATTTTATTCTTTTGCCTAAAACTATATACTTAAGGGTATGGGACAATTAAAAAAAATGGAGTACTTTTTTTGGTCACTTTAGTTGATACATTTACTTAAAGTATGTTTAGATCACCTAATTTCATTAACTGATTTCATATTAGATTATAAAAACAAGTATGTGTATGCTACACATAATATCTTTAATTTTTGTAATAAAAAAGTTTAAAAATATGTATTTGAAAAATAAACATTAATTCAAAGCTAAGACTTAATTTTATACTTCTTCTATTTTTTCAAGTGCACTTAAATCAGTCTTTTTTAAATTAGGAAAATTTTTCAATTGCAGTCATTTAAAGTTTTTTTTTTTTTTTTTTTTTTTTTTTTTTTTTTTTTTTTTTTTTTTTGGCAATTGCAGCCATTTAAAAATTAAAAAAAAAAAAATCCAAATTGCAACACAAAAGTACTAAAAATTGTGAATTGCAATCCAGTTTGAATTTTTTTTATAGATTTTCATGCCAAAAATTATTCCGTTAAGATTTTAGGGGCCATTTTAGTGCTTAAGGTAGTGGCGGAGCCAGAAATTTTAAATCGAGGAGGAGGAGGGGGGGGGCCCATGAACATTACATAGTTTGACAAAAATATTCAGGAAAAAACATCAATACTTAACTACATTGAAAATTCAATAGTTAACGTGTACAACTCAAAAATTCCAAAATACGGAGTACTTAATAAAAATTCAACACCATATACCAATTTTTCCTTCAAAAATAACCGCTTATGAGTTCGGAATTTTTGAAAAATTCGAACATTAAATAATATAGGTTGTTAAATGCAGTAGTCTTAATTTATAATATCCTACGACAAACGTAATTTAGGGGGTTTTGTTCATGTAAATTCATAATTAAAATTATTATTTAAATTATTATTCCTTCCTTCCTTCTTTCAAATTATTATTTAAATATATATATACTTAGTATATGTTAATAAAAAAAAAAATGGAAGGAATACTTCTTAAACATTAAAAAAAAAAAATGTGAACGGAAAATACTACACCAAATGACAATCGTAATTTAGGGGTTTCGTTCATGATCACAATTACAATTATGTAATAAATATACTTAGTACTTGTTAATAAATAAAATGGAAGGATTTTTCATTAAAAAAATTAGGAAAAAAAAAAACAGAAGAATGGAAAGAATACAACACCAAGATTGGATCTCTGGTTTCTTGTAAACAATTTTACTCCACTCACCACCACTCCATCCCATTTGTATCCTATACTAACCCACACAATAATATACCACATCCGTTTCTTTTTAATTGACACGTATTCCTTTTTAGGAAGTTTTTTTTTTAGTTGACACATTTCCTTTTAAGATAACTTTTTTACCTTGTATTTACAAGGTACCCCACTTGCTTTTTCATTCTCTCTCACTATCTCTCATCTCCTTAATATATATGCCTAAATCAAATGCGTCAATTAAATAAAAACGAAGGAAGTATATAGCTGATTTTTTTTGGGAAGTGGGGGGTAGTTGTCCCCCTTTAACTCCGCCAGTGCCTTAAGGTTCCGAATTAAGCTCAAAATTAACATAAAAATAACATAAGTGCCTCATTTTGCATATAAAAATATATCGATTTGTGTGCAATTATTTTTTGCCATGAAAATGAAGCACTTACGTTAATTTTTTGCCAATTTCGAGCTCAATTGGGATCTTAAAGTGCTAAAATGACCCTTAAAACTTTAACAAAACATTATTTTTGCATGCAAATCAATGAAAAATTGAATTAGGTTGTAATTTACAATTTATTAGTACTTTTGAACTGAAATTTGCAATTTTTTTTAAATGCTGCAATTTGCAAAATATAAACTTTAAATTTTAAATGGCTGCAATTGTCAAATTTTCCTAAGTTAATAAATATATTCATTTTGTTTTTTCAAGTGTTATGCTCGCTAAAATCGATTCTATTTTAGGTTGTCATATACACTTTTACACTTACAATAAAAACGGGCACTTCAAAAAACAAAGGGAGTATATTTTTCATTAGACATCCACAATGGTTGTCCATAAGGATCTGGTAGCAATTTCTAAATAATTGCTAGATACATGCTAGCTATTGTGGAACTACAACCTCTTGTGACTAAGCCAACTACATAGCTTTATAGAGCTATATAGTTTTACTTCACCCAATGTTATTAAATTTATTTGTGTAATATATTTATTTATTTTGTGTCATCATGTGGGACATAATAAAATTACAAAAGAAGAGGTTGTAGTTAAATCATATAGCTTGAGAAATAATGATGTAATAATCTTTAGCTGCATATATATGTAACTAGCCATTAACTTTTATGTACTACGTTTATAGTACAACATATATATAAGATCAAAATTTAGACCAAGCAGAATATATAATGGAGTCCAGTACTTTGCACCAAAGTGTGTGCATTGCATTCCCACCCCCCCCCCCCCCCCCAAAAAAAAAAAAAAAAAAAAAAAAAAATAACAAGATTCAAGCCCATCATTATCAGTAAAATAACTAATCTTCCAACAAGTCTTGACATGTTTCGATAGACAAGAGTAATTAATTACTATGAATAATATTTTATTTTCACATAATTATCAATCACATTCACGTAACATGCAGTACGTCATGTGATAAATGATGAGTCATTGTACAAAGTTGATAGCCATTAGCCACATAAATTAATAAAATTGAAACTACTACAGCTGTTTTAATTTTTGTAATTGTTCGGTGCAAGTTGTTTAGAGGAAGATGTTGATGCTAAAATAACATTAAACAAAGGGACAAAATATTAATGTACAAATCAAAATCTACCTCAGTTTTTGTGTTAAACTTGCAAAGAATAGGTAGAGGCATTGGAAGCAATATGGTAAAGAACTAAAGATGTATCTAGATAATTAAAGTCTTAATTAAGTATTTAATACGAGCAATAAAATGTTTATAATGAACTCAGACGAATAGAAAACAGTTACAATTTGTCCTTTTCAAAATAATTTGATATCTTGGCACAAAATCAAGCTTTGCCTATTGTGGACTATGAATTTAGGGTCTGTTCATATTTACTGAACTGAGCTGAACTGAATTGAATTAAAGTGAATTGAACTGATTGGAGCTAAACTGAACTGAATGGAGCTTAACTGAATGAACTGATTAGAACTGAATTAAACTGAACTGAAATTAAGTAAATGTGAATAGGCCCTTAGTAAAGTTCCGTCGAATATCAAAATTCTAGAACTCAATTACAAAGCCGAAAGCACCATCCAAAATTAATTCCAGAAAATATCAGCATACCAACTTCGGTTATCCACAGCGTTTGCTTAGCATATTGGCTAATAGGAGTAAATTTATAGCATGACTTTGTAGGAAAATTAAATATAGCTATTAAAAAAAAAATCCACAAATTTCAATACATGTTTTAATTTCTTAAACACTTTACCAAAATAACTATGTTATTTTTCGGGAAATAATTTTGACATACCAAAAATTGATTTTAGCACACCTTTATGTGAGAGCACAGTTTTTTACGGTCTTCTCACAGGTGTGTCAAAATTAATTACGGATGTGTTAAAATCAATTTCCCTATTTTTCTTTTTGTTTTATTTTATTTTGTTTTGTTTTTTGTTTTTACTGTTTTGATGACTGGATTTACTCCATAAGTTTGATGAGATTTGATTCCTAACCTCATGCCCAGAAATAGGAGGCCTAGCTAAGACAACTAAGCTTCATATCTACGTTACTCTGCCATCCTATTGTGAGGGAATCTTAAATTTAGTAAATCAACCATGTCCATTATAAATTTAAATAATGACAATTTCTATCAATAATAATCTTAATATAAACATATGAACAGACAAACAAAATTAAGATAGAGTAAGAAATTGAAACGTACTTGGATGTTTTGCCAGCATCTTGAGCAAGACAGAGCTTATTAGACATGGGAACCTGCTCAATCGTGAACTGAGTAAATTCCTCGAGCGAATCAGTGACGGATCTAAGTGACAACTTCGGAGGAACATAAATGTACTCATCCACATCGAAGAAGAACATCCACTTAGCATCGAAACGATATCGATGCAAGCAATCATTAACAAGAAGGAATTGATTATGATAATACCCGTCAAATCTCTCTTGCTCCTTAACATCCTGCAAGGAAACATACCCGAGGTCCATCCAAGGTTTCAACACCTCGAAGACCTCGGGGTGGATCCCTCCGGAATCGAAGATTACAAAATGAGACTTCACCCCGAACAACCTCACGTGGTACGCGATCCACTCTCGCATCCTCTGAGGACTGAGGGTGCCGTAGAGTGGGGAACCGCAGTAGAGGAAGTTGTATTTCGGAGGGGAAACAAAATGAGATACATCCCATGATTTCGGTGGTTCCACTACAGCAATGAGCGAGTTGTTCCTTCGATTAGTATCCGGGGCATGAAGAATAAGCCGGCCACCAACGGATGAATCATCTGCAATTCCAGCAGGAAATGTACAGTTGATAATGAGGACTGTGTATACCCTTCCGAACCCCCAATCAGGGAGAATTTTATAAGCTTTGACAAAAGATGAGCTGTTATTATTCGAATTTTGATACTCGCAAAAGTACGTAGGGCGAGAGTAGACTTGGAGTGGCTTTGAGGACAGACCAATGATGGAAAAAGTATTGGGCCCGCCGCGGTAGGCGGACATTAATATAAAGCTATACGCGGCGGACCCAAATGGTTGGAACCATCGTTTAACTACGCCGTGTTCGAGAATCTGATCTACTTTTGGTGGTGGTGGTGGAGGTGGTTGTACGGTGTTTGTGGTGGTGGTGGTGGCGCAAGAGAAGGGAGAGAAGTAAGTGGGGAGGAATTGGAGGAAAACGGCGCAAGTACAGATCAAGAGGAGGAGGACGGCGGCGAGGATGAGTTTGAATGCGGCGGCGGAATTGCAGGTGAATCCTATCAACCAGTTTTTGTCAGATGGTTTACGAATTCTTTGATCTTTTACCATTGTAAGGTGGTGGAATTGAAGAGTTTTACAATGGAAGATCGCCGTCTAGAAAAAGAGACTCAGAGAGGCGGTGAGTTGGTCTGAAAATGTTAAAGAAGCATCTTGCTTAGTTGTCTTGTACTTTTGGAGTTGCCACGTCAATTCCACCAACTTCAACTCGTTAGACTTTTTTTAAAACGATTACTACGAGAGTAATTTATTACGCGAGAAAAATGTCTTTGCTGCGTTTGGTTAAGAGCGTTTTCAAAGCAATTTTTTTTTTTTTTTTTTTTTTTTTTTTTTTTTGACCAAGAGAAGTAGAGAACTATATAAATAAAGCAATATTACAACTTAGGAGAGCTAAAAAAGCAAAAAAAAAAAAAAAACAACACAAGAAGTGGGGTTCTCGGCATCTAGCAACTAGAAACGAAAATGGCTCTAGCAAGGGGTACCATTGTAATTTCGCTACTATTTTAAAGATAAAGGCAAATAAAAGAAAATAGAAAGGGGTCACGTGAGTGTAACGGGAAACAATATTCATAAAAAGAGTATTAGAAAATGAGGTGAACGAGGCCATTGGAGGAGGAGATTGGAGGAGTTAAGTAGCTTCCACAAAGGAATCCGGTTGGAGTTCGCCGGCAATGGAGGAGGAGAATGTTCGCGTCAAGCGTCGACTAGATCTTGTAAGTCGTAGTGTTTCCTTAAACTAGAATTTATATTTTGGAATTTGTAGTTGATTTAGATCTGTAAAATTGTAAGTGAATATGAATGTGCCTCGATTAGCTATGAGTACTGGGTAATATGAGTATGGGTGATTGTTAAATGCTATTTGTGTGGAGTGAATTTGTGTTGCATTGTTTTGTTGATGGTAAATCTTTGGTAGTAAATCTGTTGCAATGAATGTGCTGATATTTGTGTTAAGAATCGAATGAAGATTGTTAAGATCTATGTAATTGCTTCATTTGATAAATGCTGGTTGAAAGTCTGGATTATCTCCGTTGGAGATAGGAAATTGATAACAGTATGTATTTGTTGTTGGTATACTTTTGTAGTTTGTTGGTAATTTTTTTAAAAAATGATATAGTATATTAATACGTTATGTTGGTATTTTTTTTTTTACAAGTTAATTGTTTGTTGGGAAAGGATTGAATTAGTTGCTGGTAAATGTATTGTCTGCAGAACATTGAGTTGGTCGAAAATGTACATTTGGAAAATGATGTTGATTGTTGTTTTGATGATGACGAGTTGGGTGACAATGATGTTGAGGTTAACGAGGTGTTGGATGGTGATGAGGATGAATGTATGATCACTGGTTTCATTGAAGGCGGTGAAGAGGATGACTGTATGATTACTGGTGGTACTCGAGTAGGGGAAAATGCTGTGGATGAGGATGATGGTGGCTGTCCTGCTATGAAAGTGGATGCACATGCAGTTGGAATGGTGTTTTCCACTTGGGATGAATTGTATAGTTACTATAAGGAGTACGGGAAACATGAAGGATTTGGTGTAGTGTGTGTTGGTGGCAGGATGCCTAAAAAGGATGGGTCATCACCCAAAAATTGAAGGGGTTTATAGGTACTACGCAGCGGAAATAACATGAATCATATTCATAAAGCACCTAAACCAAGGATCATTGCATAACACATAAAGAACGCATAATTGTACCTTTGAAGCGTGATTCCACGTGCGATCGAGCAAGAACAAAGGGAGATAAAGAACCCCAAGCGTGATTCCTCTACTTGGTCTACGGGCACAAGTTAAACCTCCACTAATGCTAGTTAGTCGTGATTGAACACTTCAATCAACCTTCAACGGAGAAGAGAGACACGAGCTAACCACAAACCACCACGACGAACACCACAAGCCACCATGAGGGGCGCCGCACGTACGGACGTGAAGGGGAGAGAAGAGGGCCTTGAGTGAGGAGAGTGTTTAGGGTTTTGGGGCTTGGTTGCTTCTTTCACAATCTAATGTATGTTGATTGTTACTACATTCTAGCAACCCTAGGCATGGATCTTATTTATAGATCACATCTCTAAATAAGAGCCCATGTCAAAAGCCCAAAACCCTTATCCTAAACACACTACTCTAGCCCAACACTCTACATGGTATGTCATAATCTCATGAGGCCCATTAATGGGCCTCTTACTTGTTTAACCCAATACCCTTGTTGTGTGACCTCATAGGATCCATTTTATAAGGCTTTGGGCTATTTAACTAACCCAAAGATCAATTATCATATCTAGCACCAGATATTGACGACCCTATAGAATGAACTTATTATCTCCATAATAGTGATCCTTGATATATCTAGTAATTGCACTTATCGAAGACATAATTCCTTCAATCTCCCACTTGTCTGAGACAAGTGCGCAATATTCAAATTCCTTAAGTCAATGTGTGTCGATTTGATAATATGATTGCATCTCATGTCGTGATCATATTAATCTACAAATCTTTCTTGAAATCTGAGTTAGAATTACAAAATAAATGGTTACAATGTAATCCATTTGAGCACGGCCATGCATTTTCTGAATTCTCCCTCTTCAAGGGGCCAAGACACATTCCTAATTAAATAGGTAGACTCTATCCAATCTTGTGGCAACCAAAGCTCCCACTCAACTTCTGAAATAACCGGGAAACACCCTTTATAATCTCCAGTTACGGGCAGACGTTTGAATGTACCACAGTTATAGTATCCATTGAATGAGATCAATGTTCCACTCATGTCAAAGGAATCCACTAATATATCCGGAAGCTCTATACTTGAACTTCAAAGTAGGTCTATAGTTCGATCATGCATCATTCATGCATATCCATGTGATTGACCGAGCATCACTACGCTCCTATAGCCCATGAAACTGCGCTATCCAATCAATCTTAACATGCTAGTCCAATTTAAGAAATCATTTATGTCCAGTTTAATGATTTCGAACTAGGAACTTAAATAATAAATGAATTTAGTTCACCTGTGGGGTTTCATTCAAAAGATCATCAACCTAGTGAGCCCATCAATTCATAATTATTTTGGACATTTTATTTAATCTTGAAACCACGATTAAATAAGATTGAAACTTTGTTTCAATTGATAAACATAATTCTGCAAGCTAATGTATTTACTTTTGTAATATGCTTTCTCAAAACATACACAACTAAAATTACATAACTTGCTTCAATCCAAAAACCTTAATATGACTCTCATACCTTGGTCATGGAAGGGGTTTAGTAAGTAGAGTTCATGAGACATTCTCATAAACATGAATTTTTCAATTTCTAAATCTTATAATCATTTTCATCTCCATACACTAAGAATTTTCCTTCACCCTTTCGCAAGGAATGAACTTAGGAATTTCTAATTTGTATTCCAGCGTTACATTGGATTTCGATTGAAATCTATCATCACTTGTTCTTTAAAACACGTAAATCAAATAGACGAGTATAGTCCATGGTATGCATGATGCATCCTTTGCGAATTGCATAAGGATCATCACTCAAAGTCTTAATTTCATCAACCTTTCTCAAGGTATTGAATCATTAAGCAACGTGCCATGTCACATGGGATTGAAACTCCTTTCAATATAATGTTGAACCTTATAATAATCTTATCAATATAAGCTTCTTAACCAAAATTCAAACATCGTTCGAGACCTATCTCTATAGATCTTGAATCCCAAATGTACTCATCATCTTCTTCAAGATTTTCATACAAAATGCATTACCCACCACTTGACTCTTCAAGCAATGAATAATTGCTCTTTATACTAGACCAAGAAGACTTCATAGCTCCCACTAAACATCTTGTACATACAAGACCTTTTCTTCATTTTACGAGAACATCAAACGATTTGATTAACTCACAAAATTAAGAACATTAACTCCCTGATGCCAACTTCAATCCATTATGGATATTTTATGCATCCCTAGGATTATTGGATCTTCAAACTTTTGATTGTATCATATACAAATCTTATTTCATGAACAATTTCAAGAAAGCATTTTGAAATCCATCTACTAAATTTCATAAGGTAGAAATCACTAAAGTATCTTTAATAGATCTTTGCAACATGACTAATGTAAAGGTTTCATCGTAATCATAGTCATACTATGAATTTGTTGAATCCGTTAACAAGTCTTTGCTTTAGTTAGAAAACATTTTTCTTTCTTGTCTGTTTTGCTTACAATGAGTTTCACCCAATTTAGGCAAATTATTCAAGTGTCATACACTTGCTTACAGACTTAGAATCTATTTTAGATTTTCTGGTTTTAAACCACTTGGAGTCATAACTTGTCAAATCATCTTTATTACTTGCATAATCATAATGTTCCAAAATAAATGTTTTAGAACTCTTAGTCAATATGAAATCATATTTCTTTGGCTAAGTTTTACATATGCTAGTCATCATTGTGGGTTTTTATGTAACAATTGAAACTCATACAACAACTTTGTTTAGTTTTCAATGAGAAACGACAATAGAGGATTTGCACTTGGAATGTACTACCTTCGACACATGGTTATTAATCCCATTACACTTAATGAGACCACGCATTGTCATTTATAACATGAGGTGAATCATGCTCATATTGTTGCTGTTATTCGATAACTTCTCAAATTTCTTCGAGATTTTCAAAATCACTTTTCTTGAACTCTTTCAAGGCTTTCGAACTTTTCGAGATTCTTATACTCCCACTTGCCTTTTGAGGAGGCATATTTAGCATAGGGTGAACCAACCATGGTTTGAACCACGTTTGTTTGTTGCTTTTCACGTTTGTTTGTTGCTTTTCTCGAACTCTTTCGAGATTTATACTACTCCCACTTGACCTTTTGGAACAATTTCCATAAGGGCACCTACTTGAGCAACAAACATTTTGTGCTAAGTATGGTTTGTGTAGTAGTACCCCGTGCTCTATATAGGAATCGAACGTGCATCAAACGGTTTAATACATGTTTTATTCCTTGTTTTGTAGAAAGACTTAATAAGAAGTTTTCTTATCCATATCACATATGAAGCCTTTGCTACATTTGATTTGACGTATGTAGTTTGTTTAGTTTTGTAGCTTATCTTTAAAAGTATATCCCTTGAACAATGGTTGTAAGATAGGGTATTTTCATCCGTTATCAAAATATATCTCATATAGATTGATAGCTCCCTTCATAAACACTTCACAAGGTTTTCTTTCGGAGTTTGTTGTAAAACGATTTTATAACTCTTGGATGTTTATCAATGTCTTGGTTTAAATTCTCATTATTACGATTATATCGCAATATCTCGAATGTGTTGCCAAGTACATGTCTTGACTTAAATTTTCACAATTACAATCATATTGTAGTGTAATCATTATCTTGTCAAGTTGATACTGAACTTCATACTGAATATTTTGAACTTTTCAAAATTTTCACTCTTATACTTCAACCAAGCACAAGTAGTGATCGTATCACAAATGAAGTTTCTTTGTCCATCTCTAGTCTTTGAACCTTTGGTTTTCTTACATCGATATGTATTCGACCTTGAGTTCTCATCATCATTTCTCTAAATGGTGACTTAGTCAAAGTTTCAAATTAGAATGATAATTACGTATATCAATGGATTCATAATCCAATGATATTGAAAGTCCATCCCTTTGGATCTTCCGCATGCAATTTTCATTTTCATTCGAATTAATTGAAATATTAGAGACAACTTATATATATAGAAATGGTTTAACTATTTCTATCATATAGAACTTTAAACCTATTTAGCAATTCAAAACACATTATGACTTAATGAAGCATAGAATAACATTTATTCCACGTTTTTGAATCTTCGATGTTTAGTCATTACTAACATTGAATGACAAGAATGAATAACATTTATTTAATTCTAGCCAATTATTAGTGGTGAAATACTGGTTCTACTTGTAAAGTTGCAACTTTTGCTTCCAGACTTATAGATTCTACTTGTGAAGTAGCAATGTTTGCTTCTAAACTTGTAGATTTATTTCTCCTTTAGCTAAATTCTTCCTTTAGTTCAACCAGATTGTGCAATGAGTGATCTAAACAAGACATCATATGTCCAAGAAGTAGCAATATGCTAAATCAATTTCTATAATATACTTCTTAAATTGGAACATTTCCATTCTTTTACCTTCCAACTATATGAGGTAGTTTCTAATCAATTGGAATTGGTCCATTTAATTTGAAACATTTGTTGTTCAACTTTTAGCATATAAGTAGTTCTAGGTTTGAGAAGTAGCAACTTGTTTGCAATTCTTGACCTATAGCTTCTTAATGCAATCCTCATATATTCCTAAACCTTTCCCGTTTGAGCCACTTAGAACATTTCTCTTAGGTTGAAAATGATACTTTGCTTAACCTTTAAGCACATTTCATGATTTTGCTAAGTCTATTCTATCATTATTTATATTTGAGTTTAATCAAGTATTAAACTCTATATAAAGTAGATGAAGAATACTGTTATTTGATCAAATTTTGATCATAGAGATTTCCAATCACTTTCTTATATTCAATCATATTGAAGATATGAGATTTTATTGGACTTGTACACTTGTCTTTTGAGGGATTGTACCTCTCATCTCATTATATCCCTTGAAACATTTTTCAAAATGAAGATGTGTTGGTATTTAACTCAAACATTTTGAATAAAACCAACCTTAGACATGTGACATGAATTTCTAAAATTTGCCTTTTAGAACAATCTTAGCAAAATTGGAATATAGGTTTATGAATTATCTTTTAAACCTTTTGAGAACGTTTCTCAACTTTATTTTCAATCGAGGAGATTATATATAATAATAAAATTAGAACGGCATGTTACTTATAAGTAAACGCAAAATTCAATTATGTTTATTAAATTTAAAGTACCAAAAGCGAATTAAATTGGTAACTTTAAAACACTCTATTCAATTTAAGTGATCCCAACTTGAATTAAGTGATTCCAAGATCCTTTATTTGTGCAATAATTGACCAGAGTGAGGCCCTGCAATCAACCATTACATTTTCAAGGTGAGTAAACTCTTTACTGATTACAACTCTTGTAATTCTTGGTTGAATAATTAACCATCGCATGTTTAATTATTACTCTTAGCTTCAAGGTTCTAAACGCTTTAGGTGACCTTGTTGAATATAACCAATTAAAAGTGTAGATATGCGGTCCTACCCCCACTTCCCCAAGATATATTATGTTCTAAACCCCTACAGTGTTATCAGTTAGCCTCTTGCATTTACGCATATTGACTATAATTCTTTGATAGTCCACAATTTTAATTCAATTAGGAGGGAGAATTATTTAATTATGGGTTAATTATTATATTAAATGTGATTTAACTCTTGGAATTGATTAAATGTGATTTAATAATGCTCAAAATAGTCATGAAGAGATCCGATTTTGCCCTATTATTACTCGAAAATTTTGACCCCCCCAAACCCAAATTTCGAAAATTTCGAAACCCTAACCCTAAATTATGAAATTTGTGTTTTGGTTTTGATTTAAATCGTTTACCATGTAATTAATGATTTTAATCTATTTGATTTCATGATAAATTATGAATTTTTCATGATCAAATTATTTAATTTAAGAGTTAAATTGAATTGGGATTAAAATTCATGAAGAACCCTAATTTTGAAATTGAATATGATTTAATTTTGAAATTAAAAGGACCACATTAAGTTAATTTAATTTTAACAAAAATGTTTTGTTTTAATTAAAATCATAATAAATAAATAAATAAGGAATTTTGTGCGCGGCAACCGCGGCTGGGTGGCGCAGCCACGGCGGCTGCCGCTGCAGGTGTTTCGGAGGGAGGTGGGGTGGGGCAGGATATCGGATCAGCAAGGGCGGCGACAGCAGCACCGTGCAAGGGCTGCGCAGCATTGCTGCCGCTGTTGCTGCACCGCTGCTTCGGCAGCGTACACCGCAAGGTGTACGGCCACCGTGGTCGGCTTAGGCTGGCCACACCATGATGGCTGGTGCACGGTTTTTCAAAAAAAAAATAATCAGTTTTTTGAAAATTTATTTTACGATAATTATGAATTATTTTGGGATAAAATCAGTTTTATTTTGGATAAGTTAAAATATTTTGAAAATATGATCTTTTATTTTAAAAGATAAAATTGGTTTTATTTGGATAAAATCTTTTATTTTAGGATAAAATCAAATATTCAAAAGTTATTATATTTGATATTATCCATATTTAAAGTTGTTATTTTGATAATTATCCATAATTAAAGTGGTTAATTTTGGATAAGATTTGTTAGGATATTCTAAGCATATTCCAAAAGGATAATAATTGATTTAAATAATGTGATTATCCCATAATTATTTTTGGATATAATTGCTTTAAAATTTTGTGATTGGCTTGTAATTAGGATAGAATTTCTTAACTTTGTTAGGATAATCTTTGAGGATAAATATGATTTATCTTTTAGGATTAAAATAAGATTTAATTCTATCTCATGACTAATTTAGAATATATGATATTTTATTGATGATCATGAATAATATATGATATTATGTAATTGCTTTAATTAAAATATGAGATATTTTGGTGCCATGTTTCCTTAATTGTGAACATTCGATGTTGTAGTTTAGGAAAGCATGATGAGTGATTTATTATGTGGCAATTTTATAATATATGATGTTGTTTATTGCTATATAATGACTAGTATGGCCTAGTAGATTGCTAAATACGATCTGCGCATCGTGATGTATTTTTGTAATCTTAGTACGGTCTACGTACCGATAAAGTATTTTTGTAATTTTATTTTATTTTATTTAAGTAGTAGATAGAATAGAGTAGAATTACAGGTTGTAGATAATCCAAGAAGCCTATGAAGTGAAGGCCCAAAGGAGCAAGGTGGATGAGATCCATGATGATTCAAGTGGGAGCTTTTTACTTTATTAGTTTTCTTAGGATTAGGGGCCATGCTATGTCTTATTTATGCATTCAGTATTTTATGCATGTTAGATTTTATTGATATTTTGTGATGATGTGCTAGAGTTCACTATTTAATCACAACATAATAAATCTAGATCCCAGTAATATTGATGCAGCTTTTCCAATTAAAAACCCGACGAAACCTTCGATCATTTATGATAGGTCCGCCATCAGCAGAGTGTCATAATATATTTTGGGGCTTGGTTGCTTCTTTAACAATCTACTGTATGTTGATTGTTACTACATTCTAGCAACCCTAGACATGGATCTTATTTATAGATCATATCTCTAAATAAGAGCCCATGTCAAAAGCCCAAAACCCTTATCCTAAACACACTACTCTAGCCCAACACTCTACATGGTATGTCATAATCTCATGAGGCCCATTAATGGGCCTCTTACTTGTTTAACCCAATACCCTTGTTGTGTGACCTCATAGGATCCATTCTATAAGGCTTTGGGCTATTTAACTAACCCAAAGATCAATTATCATATCTAGCACCAGATATTGACGACCCTATAGAATGAACTTATTATCTCCATAATAGTGATCCTTGATATATCTAGTAATTGCACTTATCGAAGACATAATTCCTTCAAAAATGTCTGCAATTATGTGTTTAATTGTGAGGCCTACGACACAACAAAGTATAAGAGTGTAGTAAATGGCAAGAGGGTGGTTGTAACTCACGACCCTTTGGTCAAAAGAAAGTCTAAGAAGTGTGAGTGTCCAGTTGTTTTGTATGCGTCAATGAATGAGTTTGGTGAATGGAAGGTGGTTAATGTAAATAACAGTCATAACCACAGAATGGAATCCCAGGACTCAAATCACATTGCAATATACAAAAAGACAAAATAAACAAGGCAGTGGAGAAGAGAATTGAAAATGATTATGGAGCTGGATCCTCTATTCCTCATATTTTCAATAATCTAGCCTACCAGAGGAATGGAGCTGAAAATGTGGGGTTTTCAAAAAAAGACATGTATAATATTGTGAATAGGAAGACACGACTGAATTTGAAAGACGGAGGTGCGATGGCTATGCTTGATTATTTCCATAAAATGACTGAAGATAACCAGAATCTACCATATGCATCGGGTTGACGAGATAGGGAGGTTAAAGGATGTCATGTGGGTTGATGCGCGTAGTAGAGTTGCGTATCAATATTTTGGTGATGTTGTATGTTTTGATTCAACCTACATGACCAATAAATATCACATGCCCTTTTTCTAATTTTGTAGGCGTTAACCATCACGGTCAAAGTGTGCTATTAGGTTGTGCGTTGGTGTCTCATGAGGATGCGGAGACATTTGTGTGTTGTTCAAGACTTGGCTCGCTTGTATGGGGGGGGGGGGGGGTGGGGAACCCCGAATGATCACTGAGGTATTTCCGATGCCCACTACGTATCACCGGTGGTGCATGTTGCATATCATGCAAAAATCTTCACAAAAGCTTGGAGCTTCGTCTAAATATGAACAACTGAAGGAGGACCTTAAGAATGTTTTATACAACAGTTTTGACTGCAGAGGAGTTTGAGGCATCTTGGATGGGTGTCATGGAGAAGTACAATCTGGTCGAAAAAGACTGTTACTCTTGGCTAGAAGGTTAGTTTTGTAGGTAATTTTGATGTGTTCATAAATTTCAGCTCTGATGATTACTTACCATGGAACTGTTTTCCTTTTGAGAAAACTTGTTATCAGGTTTGTATAATGAGCGGGAGATGTGGATCCCGGCTTATCTAAAACATGTTTTTTGGGCCGGAATGCAAACAACCCAGAGAGTGGAAAGCATGAACAGCTTTTTTGATGGATATGTAAAGAAGAGCACGTGGTTGTTCCAGTTTGCTTCTAGATATTGCAAGGCTATGGAGAGCAGGGCGACAGATGAGCAAGCGGCTGATGTAAACATCAGACGGTTTGTTCGCCCTTTAATGTCTGACTTAGTTGTGGAGCGTTCATTCCAGAAAGTGTACATAGACGCAAAGTTTAAGGAAGTGCAGATTCAATGTCAGAGGCTGATTTATTTGACTACCCTGTCCAGAAGGAACATATCAGAGAGTTTTGTTGAACATGTGATTGAGGACCGAGTATGGATTTGGTCTAACTTCAAAAAGAAAGAGGTACCTGTTCGAGATAAGAAACGCATTGTGGTGGTTAGATTCTGTTTGGAAACGTCGTTTGCAGAGTGTGATTGCAAGCACTTTGAATGCCACGGGATACCTTGTAGTCACATTGTGAAGGTGTTGGATCTGCATTTTGTGAAAGAGGTGCCGAAAGAATTTGTTCTTGACAGGTGGCGGAAAAATATTCAGCGAAAGCATACCATGGTAAAGGTTGTGTACCATGATCCCTTTAAAACAGAAGAGGTGCAGCGGTATGATAAGGTAATGGTTGCTTTGGAACCTATTGTACTTAGAGCCTGTATGTCTGAAGAGTTCATTGAGGTCCTGATGGAACAAATTCGGGTAATGGAAATGCGAATAGATGAGAAGGAAGGTAAGGTTAGTGTGGAGTCTGTGGTAGGCAATAACACTGAGCAAGCTGAACAGCAGAATGAACTGCCACACACCCCTTGCTCTGTTAACAAGGAAGGGGGGGGCAGCAAATGACAAACGCAATCCAGTTGGATGTGACACCCCTGTGACAACATCAACTCCTGTTCAAACCCCACCAACATCAATCCCATCAACCCCATTTCACACCCCAACATCAACTCCTACTCAAACTCCAATCCAACTGCCACCATTGTGACTCCCTCGGTTAAAGACCTAATGAGTCGAGCGAGGAAGAAGGCACCCATTAAAAACCTGGCAAAGAAGAAGTCGGTCAACAAAAAGAAGAAGAAGAGCAAAGGAAAGGGGAAGGGGAAAAGGAGGGAAAGCTTAAGCTCAAGCAGTGATGAATCTGATAGCAGCAGCGATAAGAAGAAGTTAGCCAAGAGAAAGAAGAGGAAGAACCCCGGCAAGAAGAAGGGAAAAAGGAAAGGTAGTTCAAGCTCTTCAAGCAGTGATGAATCTGACAGTAGCGCAAACATTCAAGAAAAATGAAACCCTCATAATGAGTTGTTCCACATAGTAAATGCTTGTTGTATTGGACTACTGGCGTTTTTTAGCTGTTGTTTGGTGTTAATATGGTCCTCATTAATTTAATTTTTTGCTGTTGTTTAGTCCTCTAGTAATTTATGCTGTATTAATTTGTTCTTTGAAACAGAATCCTAATGCAGCAGCAGCAGCACAGGCAATGCAGTGGGGTGGATTAAAAGGCCAACCACCATAGGGGAATGCTTTGACTCGGAATTCGATGACAGGATCAATGATGTATGCCCAACAATAGAGCCAGCAGATCTTTGTTCAGCAACAGAACCAACAACAGCTGTTCCCCGGGATGCAGAACTAACAACACTTCTTTGGCCAACAACAACAACAGGTCTGTGGGCAACAACAGAGCCAGCAACAGGTTTTTGGCCAGCAACAGAGCAACCGGTTATGTGGGCAACAACAGAGCAGCCAGCAGCAGTTAGTTGGCAATCAACAAGACAACTTCCAGCAGGTGGTAGGCAACTAGCAGCAAGTCTGTGGTAGAGTAACTGGCCCAACAGCTATGTTTATGCCTCCCATCCAACGCATTCTCAGGGCTCGTGGTAACTATAACCAATGTATTTTCGCACCCCCAACGTCGAACATGGTATATTTCGTTGAAAAGAGTTTATGAATTTAAGCCATGTTTACCTTTGTTTCGCGTGGTTGCTGTTTTCATTTTGGTTTTTACTTTTTTAATTTGCAGGGAAGTACAAGTGATGTTCAAGGACCCCATAACAATGGTCAACACCCCCCCCCCCCCCCAATAAATTATTCATCCATGGAAGGGATTCAAATGTCGAACATAGCCACACTTCAATATTTTACGAATAATTTTAGCAGATGAACAAAACAGTGTATTTAATTGCAGTTTTACATTGTAAAATTTATGTTTGTTTATTTAATTTGTTTATTTAATTTAACGAGTCAACAGTTAAATGGCAAAAGTTATGCGGCCATGATCATATACGATTAAATTAGTATTTTTAACATTAAATTAGTAGTAACAGTTCAATATTGGAGTGGAGTGGAGAGGATCCAGAGAGTGAAATACAAAATACATCAAAACATCAAAGATTATGCTCAAACGGATCAGGTTGTTCTGGAAAAATGATTGCATTGGGTCATAGTTCTCGCATAATCTGATAAGTGACTTTTACGTCACTTTTAGGGGTGTTTTTAGAGTCGTTTTCTGGCTTATTTTCCAATAAATTTCCTTGTTTAAATCCTTTATTTCTATTATTTTCTTATTCTCGTCTTTTGTCTCTAAATTTGAGTATTTTAGTAGTTTTTAATAGTTTTTAGTTTATTTTCGTAATTTATTTTATATTTCTTACTTTATAATGTTTCTAATCTAGGTTCTTGTTAATATTAATCTTCTCGTGTTCCTCCTTCTTTTATTTTCAAGTTTGTTTTCTTTATTTTATTTAATTTCATTTGATTTTATTATTTCTTTTAGTTTTAATATTTTATTTTACTTTATTTTTATCTTTATTTTATTTTTATTTTGTTCCCGATTCTCCCTCGTGTTTGTTTTTGGTTGTAGGTGTGTTCGGGGTCGATAATCAAGTTTTAAGTTGGTTCAAGTTCGGAATCTCGAATTGAGTCAAACAACATTTACAAGCTGCTGCCTCTCACCCTCTTGCTAGCTCCTATCCTACACCACACAAATTCCCAATCCTACACCACAACTTCCCCTGCTCCCAGCTCCCTCAATTCTCCATTCCTCCCCTCCTTCACACTCCTCAATTACCAACCAACACCTCCACTCACAATACCATAATCACCACCGCAGCCAACACATTCTCACGGCCACCGTCACCAAAATCACCACATATCCCCACCTTCTACAGCCCGCACAACCACAAAAACACCACGCACACCAAACCACAACCTCCTGCGCGCAACACCTCCAATTCACCTCCAATTAATTACCTCACACCTCGCAACTAACAACCCATTTCCCCTGTTCACACCACCGTCAAATAACAGCAGCAACACCAACTCCCAGCCACCGCAATCACTTCGCCACCTCCTTTCCCTGCACTCCCTTATTCCACCAAGTCAACTCACAACCGCCACAAACACCACCACACAGCGCCACCACCATCCAACTCCTCACGCAAGCACCAAAAACCAAATAGCGGCAATAGAGCAGCCCCGAATTCACAAGCAAACTGCCACCAATCAGCAACCGTAGTAACCCAAATCAGCATCTGCAGCAACCCAGGCCGCCGCGGGCGCGGTTGCTACTGCCGCGGGAGCGGACAACCCTTCCAACCTTGTTCAAATTTCGGTAGATGCCTGGGAGATGCCCAGCCACGGCAGCTCCGTTTTATCGGGTCCAATTGTACGGAATTAATGTGCTTCAACGGTTAGGATTAATTTAACTAATCCATGGGCCACGATTGACAACGATTCACGGTGAAGATGATGTTGATGATGCGCTGATGGTGAACGGTGATGATGGTGATTAGAGCAGCCACGAAATGGAAAATTTGGGGTCTGATTCATTTTTTCGTGGGTTTTTCTTGTTTTTCCCCTTTTTTTATTTCATTTTCCTTTTCCTTTTATTTCTTTTTTTTATTTTAGTTTTGTTATTTAATTAATTTGATTAGTTTTATTTCTTTTTTTTTTATTTTTTATTTTAAGCTTGTAATATAAATACCCTTTGGGGTTTAATACTCTTGGAACAAATTATTCACCCTAGTATTAGATTGGTTTTAGCCTGTTTTATTTTCTCTCTTAGGGTTAGATTAGGATTCTCTCTAGTTTATGAGTAGTTTTAGAGAGAGAAACCTTGGATTTTTCATGGAGTTTTGAAAGGTTGAAGAAGCAATTTGTGGATTTTCTTCTCTATATTCAATGAATCTTCCTAACTTTCTCTCATCTTTATTGCTTTCCTTTAATTCTTGTTTTGTTTATTTCCTTGTTGATTAGAGTTGTTATTTAGTTTAATAGTTTGATTTTAGCTTTAATTCTAGTTTTACCTTGTTTTTCATGTTCTTCTTTATCATGTTAGCTTAGATTTTATTCTAGGGAATTGGATGAAGATTATGTGGATGAATTGAATGATTGATTGTGATTTGTATGCAATTAATTTTGATTATTGTGTATGGATGATGCTTAGAATCTTTCTAGCTAATTGATTCTATGTTCTTAATTGTGCTTTCAATCAATTGTGCGAAAGTGAATTGTTTGAGAGTTTAAATTCTTCCATACCTATGCTAGGCTAGTTGCACGAGAGTGAATTAGTTAAGTAGGATTATTAGCATGCTTAATTGCGCGAGAGTGAGTTGAGTGTGTTGATTTGTTCCAAATTGAGGTCATTTTCATCTAATTGCAATGTTGTTGAATTCATTGATGTAATTGGATTCCACTTTCCCTAGTTTTCGTTGTTTGCTCTAAGTAGTATTTTAGATGTTCCTCTCTCTATATCTCGATCATCTAGTAGTCTAATTAGCATATATTGATACACTTAGTCTTCGTGGTTCGACCCTTTACTTGCCACTAACTAGCTTAGTGTAAGTTTAGGTATTATAAATTTCTAATTTGATTAGGGTTGTAGACCAACGACCTACTTTACCCCCGATCAAATTTTGGCGCCATTGCCGGGGACTAAGGACCTTTCCCCTCTTATGCTTATTGTGATGAGGTTTGTGCTAATTTTGATGATATGCAATTTTATTTTGATCATGAACCTCAACCCAATAACATTGATGCCCAAATTCTTTCTCAAATACAATATCTCACCTAACAAGTCTAAGAGCTTCAAGAGGAACAAAAATTGAGAGAAGTGAGACTTTCCCAAGTGATGAGTACTAGAGTTGATGTAAATGGATGTGAGGCACCTCATTTGGAATGTGAGAGTGTTTCTGAGGATAAGGTGGGCCAAGGGTGTAAAGGTCAGGTGAGTTTTTCTTGTGATGAGAGGATTTTTGAGGATTTTGATCCTTTTCATTCCCCTTTTGAGCTTGAGTTCCATCCTTCCCCTTATTCACCCCCTTTGAGAGCTACCCTTGGTGAGGATATGAGTGAGCCATCTTCAATTTTGGATGAGGGATTTCATGAGGATGATGATGATGAATTTGAGAAATCAAGAGAGATTGAGAGTCCTTTGAGTGATGATGGTAGAGGAGTTGTGAATGAAGAAAATTTTGATTTTGAGGATTTCAACTCCCTTCCCCATCTTGATGAGTCTACTTTGCATGTTTGTGACCCTTCTATCCATGAGTCTTTGGACTCATTTGAGGTTATTTCTAGTATATTCATTGAAAGAGTAACAAAGCATTATAGCCTTTTGAGAGAGTTCATTGGCAATGCTTCATGGGAAAGGGATGAGTTTGAGAGAAACCTATATCCTTTCATGCATGGTTTAGAGACTCTAGGCTTTGAGTTTGTTGAGGGAGTTGTTGTGCATCGGTGTGATAGAGAGGATGATGAGGTTGATTCTCTTGGAGAGTTTTTGTTTGAGGGAGATGTGATTCATGAGTGTTCTTTTGAGGATTCTATGATTGATTTTCATGCCCTTATTAGTGATGTGAGGCTTTGTGAGACCGTTGTTTCTCCTCCTCTTCCTCATGTCCCTTTTTCAAGGAAATTTGACCATATCTCCTACTATATCCTAGGTTCCTCCCTTCTTTTGTTGTAGAGCCTATTGAGGACCCTTTCTTCTTTGATGAGACTCTTTCTTCTCATCCTCTAATTATTGAGAAAATGGGTGATTATACCACCCAAAAAGATTTTGAGGAGGTTTTTCCTTTTTCTTCTTTTTATTCTTTCTCTCCTTTTTCTTCTTCCTCATCTTCTTATTTTCTTGATTTTCTTTTGATTTTTCTTCTTTCTTTTGGCATCTTCCTCCTCACTTGCATGCAATAAACTTGTTGCACGTCCTCCTACCGTCATTTGCCTACTGTTTATCTTATGAAATGTGTAGTAGTGCATTTGACAAGCTCTTGCATTCGTTGTAATATTATTTACTAGAGCGGTCTCGCTTGGACGTTAAACAAGCCTTTCTCGGGAAGTAACTCGAGTTTTTATTACTTTCATTTTCTTTTCTTTTTAGATTAGATTTTCTCTCATGGAAATGTTTGTGTGCCTTTTGCTAGGTACATGACTTGATATACACTTATGCATTGGTTTGGATCAAGAATCAAGGAAGTTTGACTCCTATTTTTGCTAGCATATGGAAACCAAGATTCAATTCTAGAGGAATTTAGCTTTGAAAGGGTAAATTGGGTCATTTGCGGGTATTTACACCCACCTATATCCGGTAATATCTTTCCTTGCTCTTCCTCTAGTGGTTGGTGATTTGTTGGACATGTGTTGGTTTGTTGGATTGATTTCTTTCTTTTCCCCTCCCATGGTTTATTTAGTTTATATTTGAGCATGTTGTCTCATTCAAGCTTGGGGGAGGGTATTCTATCATGTTTGGTGGGATGTTGATTCATTTATGCCATGCACTTGAGTATATGCATTTCCATGTCTTTTCTTATGTTTCGAAAAATCCAAAAAGATTCTTGTTTACTTTCAAGGTAATTTTGGCAAAATGTATTTTGTTTGTTCTTGTTTGGACATTCTATTTTGGGAATTGTATTCTTGAATGTTTTTCTTCCTAAGTGGTAAATGTGTGCACCGTTTGAGAGTGTAATTGGTTGACTCTAGGATACTATATGCTAAGGTAGCCGGTTTAAGAACTTTTGGGTTCCATGAAGCCTTAGTTCATTGCACGTGGTAAGATGGAGTTGCTCTCTATAGTGGATTTGATGCCCTTTAGTTGGTAATTGCTATATATCTCTTGTGAGCTTCATTTGTTCTAGCCTTCATCACCTTGTTGAGCGGCAATTAAGGATCCTTAGCTATGCATGTCTTAATCCTTGTTTTGACCTCTAGCTCCCAAGATCGTGACCGAGCCACTCTAGGGGAGGAAAAGGGCACCTTTTCACATTTTTCTTTCTCTTCTTTTTGTTTTGTTACATTTTTTTTTGTTTTTATTTTGCATTTTCTCCTCTTGCTAACCCTTTGAGTCTATCCCCTTTCTTGATTATGAGCCACATTACAAGCCTAATGACCTTTCGTTTCCCTAACCATTTAGTATTGTGAAGAATTTTGGTTTGAGAGTTTGTTTTGTGTTGTGATAGTTTGAATGAAAATGAGAAAGCAATATGCTCTTTTGAACCAAGTAAGAAAGTAAATTGTATATATTGTGTTTAATAAAGCAAATGCATTCAAGGAAAAGCCGTCCATAATTAAAAAAGGCAAGGACATCAAATACGATTTTATCGGAAAAAAAAATCCATAAAAATTTGGAAAAGAAACAAAAACAACAAAAATATTTTAATTGGTTTCGTTTTCTTCCCTATTTCAAGCATTGAGGACAATGCTCCGTTCAAGCTTGGGGGGGGGGGGAGCGTTCCTTCGTTTTTTTATATATTATGTGTTGGTGTTGACAATGCTTGGGGGAGATGTCATTATTGGTATTTTTGTTTGATGTTTGGTGACTTCTTGAGTTTATTTTTGAGAGTTGGCCCCTCTTTTGCTTCACTTAGGAAATATCACCAACCCTAGCCTTACGTTACAACCTATAAAAGACCCTTAGACCCTTGAGGGTTGAGTCAATATCGGTGGGGGGAGATAGTTGTCAAGCCTTTGGAGAGAGTGTGCATGGCTAAGATGTCGGGATTAACTTCTCAAAGTTTTTCATTTTCTTTATCTTTTTCCGGTTCCTTCGAGGAATCATGAGAAGCTAGCTTGAGGGTTGATTTGAAACTAGTGGAGAGAACGCGACTCGATTGGTTAGGAAGAGGAATTGAGTCCTCATTAGTTCTCTATGCTTAGCATATGTTATGTTTCAATCAACCGTTGACATCTTGGAACGTGCATACATCTATCTATTTAGAAAGGTTTACATCATTGGTGCTTGTTCTTATCTCTTGTCCAAATATGAACTTTGTGTTTTCTTTCTCTTTTTATGTTTCTTTTTCTTTTCTTTTTATTGCCTTGCCTTGGTTTTTGTCTAGAGTTGTAGGTTAAACTTTTAGGAAACCCTCACGAGAGCACACTCGTCCTCTAGGGCAATCTTTTGTTGCTAAAATTGACCGTGATTCCTACGAAAGTGAGTTAGTGTACATTCTTGTCTCCTTTAGTGTCTTAGCTTTGCTTGAATAATTCACTCCCTTTCTCTTGTATTTCGTGTTAATTTGCTCGAGGACGAGCAGAAGTTTAGCTTGGGGGAGTTTGATAAGTGACTTTTACGTCACTTTTAGGGGTGTTTTTAGAGTCATTTTCCGGCCTTATTTTCCAATAAATTTCCTTGTTTAAATCCTTTATTTCTATTATTTTCTTATTCTCGTCTTTTATCTCTTAATTTGAGTATTTTAGTAGTTTTTAATAGTTTTTAGTTTATTTTCATAATTTATTTTATATTTCTTACTTTATAATGTTTTCAGTCTAGGTTCTTGTTAATATTAATCTTCTCATTTTCCTCCTTATTTTATTTTCAAGGTTTTCTTTATTTTATTTAATTTCATTTGATTTTATTATTTCTTTTAGTTTTATTTTAGTTTATTTTATTTTTATTTTGTTCCCGATTCTCCCTCGTGTTTGTTTTTGGTTGTAGGTGTGTTCGGGGTCGATAATCAAGTTTTAAGTTTGGTTCAAGTTCGGAATCTCGAATTGAGTCAAACAACATTTACAAGCTGCTGCCTCTCACCCTCTTACTAGCTCTTATCCTACACCACACAAATTCCCAATCCTACACCACAACTTCTCCTGCTCCTTCAATTCTCCATTCCTCCCCTGCTTCACACTCCTCAATTACCAACCTCCACCTCCACTCGCAATACCACAATCACCACCGCAGTCAACACAAGGACTTGTTCATTTGGAAGTTTCTCGGATGACCGATTGGTGCCCCATTCCTTACCTGGAGGCCTCCGCTCGGTACGTCGACACCCCTCTCCCTTGGCGGCCCAACAAGTGGCCTATTGACCCCTCTCTCAAGCGAGCCCCTCAGCACAATCTCCGTATCAATCCTTCTGTTCCTATCCATTCTCTCCCTCTAGAGTTGCCCCCGGTGTCCCGGGGAGGTACACCCTTAATCCATTCCTTTTCATCCTCTTCTTATAATTGTGACTTGTCTATTTTGCATACGAAGATCGATTCCATTGCTAATGTTTTGAATTCTTCACCTTTAGGGAATGACTTTGTATTAGGCTATGATTACCATGTTAGGCAAGTCTATGATATGCATGTGATGAGGGGGGAGATTGAGCCTATGTAAACTATCCCTACCTCCCAGTCCAGCAAGGACCCATACCTCAATGGGTCCCGTATAACCCCGGCCCATGGACCTAGTTTGTGCTACCCTATTGGGAAGGGCCCCATGTGCCCCCCATGCGATTAGGGGGACGACTCCGGCCTCTTACGACTATAAGAGGCCCGGAGGCTGTGACTTTGCATACGACCCGGCTAACCCAAACCCATTCCCTAATCCCGAGACCTTCGGTTGATGGGGGCTCTCGGGTGAGCCGATTCTAGATGATTGGTCCCACTATTTCACTAGGGACAAGGCCTAGAGGGAGAGTAGGTTGAGGGGAAAGAGCGCGATGGTGGTGGATGATGTAGTTAGCCATGTTTCTTCTGAGGTTGGTGAGGGGAGTACCCATTCTACCCCTTGCCATAGTGCCGAGTGATACCATATTGGCCACCGTCCCTTTTATGCTTGTTTTGCATTGATGTTGTTCTTTTGCCTGCTTGTTGCTAGTTTTTGGCTTGGGGGTGGGGGGAAGCTCATTTTAGGCTTGGGGGAGTACTCTTATGTTTGTTGTGCTGTTTTGGTCTCCCCCTTACTTCTATGGTTCACTACGATTCTGTCTTTGAGTTTGTGTCTCTTTTCTGCTGATGTTTATGATGATTATTTATGTCTAATGAGTTATTTTCTAATGATGATGTTATGATGTTGATCTGTTGATTGTTCGTTGTTTTCTTGCTAGTTGATTGTTTTCTGGATGGATGGGTTTTCTCTCTGCTATATGATTCTGCTTCTCTGATTCTATGATCATTTTCGTCTCAATTTAGATGTTTCGAGTTTTTTTTTGGAAGTTACTAACAATTTCTTTTTGTATATAGCTTTTTATTTCTCACATGGAATGTTATCCTTCCTTTTGCTTATGGAGTATCATGAAGATTTATGTTTCTTCGTATTTCTATTCATTAGCATTGCTTGGAGTACCCGGTGAGATCTTTCTATTTCTTCTTTCTCTTTTACTTTCTTGTTTGCTTAGAATAGGTTTAGTCTAAGATGATTTGATTGTTCGAGGATGCTTGCCTTGTAACACCTTAGAGTGTTTGGGGTCATTGGCGATGTTGCCGAATGACCACTTGTATGTCGATTGGGTTTCACATGTCTTGCATGCATTCTTGCGCATTTCTTTTTCTTTTCATTTCCTTTTTCTTTCTTTTATTTTTCCCTCTTATTTTCTATTTTTCCTCCAAATATGAAAAAGACAAAAAGATTTTGAGGCTTTGTTTTCTTCTTTTTAGTTGTTTAGCTTTTGTATTTGGACATAATACCATCGGAGAATTTGCAATTGAATGAATAATTTCCTATGTCGTATCGGTGTGCATTTTTTGAGAGTATCTTTGGTTGATTCTAGGATAGGGTATGCTAAGGTAGCGGTTTAGACCTTTTGGGGCCCTGAAGCCAGATTCCGTTGGTTTGTGGTAAGAAGGAGTTGCTCCATTTAGTGGATTTGAAGCTAATAGTGAGTTTTTGCTACAACCATGTGAGGTCTTATTTCTTCTTGCTTTTCAACATTTCTTGATTGAGCGGCGCATGGATCCTTGGTTATTGTATACTTTATCTAGAATTTGACTTTCATCTCCCGAGATCACGATCGAGCTACTTAGGAAGGACAAAGGCATCTTTTCGGGGTGGTAATTTTTACTTTTCTAGGATAGTTTTCTTTTCTTTGTTTTGGGTTTACATTTGCTTTCTTACTAACCATTTGAGCCTTATACCCTTCTTTTCAAGCCACATCTTTAGCTTTTGAGCCTTTTGTTTCATTCTTGTTCCCATCATTAGTTTTTGTGAAGCATTGGTCTCTATTGTTGGAGTTTTGATGGATGAGAATGATTGTTTGGTTCTTTCAATGTAAGAAAGTTTGTGTTGGAAATATTTTGTGAAAAAAAAGCAAATGCAAGTTAAAATAGCCATCCATAGTTAAAAGAGGCGAGGACAATAAAGTTCAAAAATGATAAAGTTGAAAAATATGAGAAAAAGCAAAACAAGTTCAAGAAGCTTTAACAAAAGTGAAAATATGTGAAAAAATGAAAAAGTTCAAAAATATTTTGATGTGAGTGGTTTTCTCCCTAAGCATTGAGGACAATGCTTTATTTTGGCTTGGGGGGAAGCGTTCTTACGCTTTTTGTATATATGATTGTGATTTTGGCTTTGAATAAGCTTGGGGGTGTTGGTGTTTTAGTTTGGTGATTACTTGGTTTTGGTGTTGAGATTTAGCCAATCTTTGCTTCACAATTTAGGTATACCACCAAATTTCAAATTTTAGCCTACCCTCACCCTTCTCGCCCTTACATTACAACCCTTTTCAAGACCTTTTAACCTTTGTGGTTGAGTCACAAGTCGATGGAGGGAGATGTAGGTCAAGCTTATAGAGCGGTATGCAATAGTCGAGATGTTGAGTAGCCTCAAACTTCTTTCTTTTCCGGTTCCTTCGAGGAACCATTGAGATGCTCACTAAAGGTAGATTTGAAGCTAATTGGAAGGACGCGGTAAGATTGGTTGGGATGAAATTGGATTGTGCCTCATTAGTTCTCTACGCTTAGCATATCTTATGTTTCAATCAAGCTTAGATATCTTGGAACATGCATACCCCTATTGTATAGAAAGTTGTTTATTCTCTTGCATTTGATCATTTGCAAAAGTCCATGACAAAAGCTATTTGTTTGAATTATTTATTTTACTTTCTTTCAATGATTTTGCCTCATTTTTACCAAGAGTTATGGGTCAAACTCTTAGGATACCCTTACGAGACCTCACTCGTCCTCATTGGCGACCTTGGGGTTTAAAGGGCTTGTTGTAGCTAAAAACAACCGTGATTCCTACGAAAGTGAGTCTTAGTGTATATTCTTATCTCTTTCTTCCCTTTTCTTGGTTTGAATAAGTCTTTCATCCTATTTCTTCTTGCTTTGTTTTGCTCGAGGATGAGCAAAAGTTTAGTTTGGGGGAGTTTGATGAGTGTCATTTATGGAACTCATTTAAGTTTAGTTTGGGGGAGTTTGATGAGTGTCATTTATGGAACTCATTTAGCTTCTTTTAGAATGATTTTTCATCAATTTTACATCTCTTTTATCTCCTTTTCTCTAGTTTTACTTGTATTTTCTCTACTTTGCATTTTCTTTAGTTACTTTCTTATTTTCTTGATTTTCTTAGTTTATTTTGCATTTTCTTCTTTACTTGTTTGCTTTTCTTTGATTCTAGGAAGTTGATGATGTTCGAGAGGCTCAATGGCATTATCTCGGGGTATTCAAGGCCAAAGATGCATCCCGGTCCCTGCTTTTGAAGCCCAAAAGCAAAGGTGTGCAAGAGTCAATTCTTTTAGGATGCGCACTCATGCCGTGTGTATATGAAAAGACGGTGTTGAACCCACCGTAATGGCTCCAAGAAACTGCCTTAGCATCATCCATTATCTGGAGCACGAGGGGGCATTTTCGAGCTCACTTAAGGCATGCCCTGTTCCCAGGGCGTGGCCGCGCACGCGGGAGGAGTGGCCGCGCGAGAGCTAGGAGCAGCCGCGCACTCTCTCCCCCTATTTCCGTATCCATTTTGTTGCGGCCGCGCTTAGGGGTGAGAGGACGCGCCTTTTGAGGTCTCTTTTTGACGTTTTAACTAACTTCTCCTTAGTTTTTTTTTTACTATATATAGATTTCCTTCATTTCAAGAGAGAGGATCATCTTAGAATATCATAGAATTAAGCTTTAGATTTAGTTTTTATTAGAATTTTAGAGAGAGAAGCTCTTGATTTTGATGATTGTTCTTAGATTTTAGAGAGAGAAACTTGGTGATGTTGATGAATGCTACTTTCAATCTTTTACCTCTTTGATTTTGATCAAAGTTTTGTAAGAATTCTTTACTCTTTAATACAATTTCATGTTTGATTTTGATTTTGATTGAATTACTTGTTGTTTGTTTTGATTTGATTTTGATAAGTTTGAGCATATTTTGATTACTATGTTGATGATGAAATTTGTGATTAGATTAGCTTTGTTGTTCAAATTTGCAATGAGTAGTGAGTAGATTGCTTGTTGGGGATAGGGTGAAGCATGTGTGAGTGATAATTCATGGTTAATTGGGGGAATTTGATTGATCATCTTTGTGATTAAATTGGTTAGTGAAATTTGTGCATGTGTTTGATATCTTGAGGAGTGATCAACCTCAACTATCGTGCTAGATTGCATAATAGGTTTCAATGACACGAACAATTGATTTGGAAGCTATTATTATCGATTGATCTCAATTTGCGATTTTCCTTTGAAGTCATTTGTAGAGACATCTAGCTTGACCCTAGGAAATAGCCTTTTGAGTGATTTTGATTGCATTTCTTGCTTTCCCTCGCATTGTATGCTTGATCGATTTCTTTCCCAATTAACGTGCTTATCATGAGTGCATGTGAATCCTGACTCCCTAGCATTCTTTATATCTTTCTAATAATCGTTTAATTTTTTTGTTAGACTAATTAGACCAACCCTCATTAAACCTTCGGAATAGCTTAGCTTAAGACCGTAGTAAATACCACATTCCCTAGGGTTCGACCAGGACTTACCCCTATACCTAGGGTTGTGTTTGGTTGTACAAATTTTGTTTTGATCGGGGAACTTAGTCACCAACGACCTAGGTTTATCCCTTGTCAATGAAGAACACGAAAGCACGGTTGGAATATATCACTTGCTAGAGAGTAGCGAGCGGTGAACTCATTCAATCCTGAGATGTCATGCCACCATGCATTTTGAGAAAACCCATCAAAAACTCATGCTCAGGAAAGAGAACATCTGCTCCCGGATTGACGTCAAGAGCCGCATTGAATTCAGCCAAAGAAAGAGACTGCACCACATTGAAGAGTTGAATTTTTTTTGGAAATCCTTGTCACCAACCGGAGTAGAAGATAAGAAAGCAAGAAACTCCCTCGTAAGCTCAAGGTAAGTTCGGTAACATGTGTTAACAAAGTTACCTATCCGGAAGTTATCAAACAAAACCCATAGGTCCTCATCGATCCCCAATTTGATCATGCTCTCTTGATGATAATGTCGAGAGGGCTTTACGGTTCGTTTTTTAAAGTCGGCAAAAACTGGTTTGTGGTTTGGATTAACAACTCGTGTTTTTGGTAATGGTAAAGGATCATAGTTCGGTTGTGTTTGAGAAAAGGGTGAATTTGTGGGTGAGGGTTCCTCAATTGTTACTTGTGTTTTTCTATTTTTGGAGGTGAGAGCTTTCATGATTTTCGACATGTTTGCTCCACAAAGATAACAACCAAAATTCAACCAAAAACTCCTCTATCAACCACAATCAGAAAGTCAACCACAAGACTACCACACCACTTTCAAGCAAGCCACGCTACAAGAAAAATATTTATTTGCTGCTTTTAATTTGATGCGTTTTTGGCTATCCGCTGCAAATTAATGTGTGTTTTGTGGGTACATAATACTTCTTTTAACTGAATTTATTTTTTAGCAGGGGTTTAATCTTGTAAACCGATACAAATCAATATCTTGCCTTTATTACCCCCTAAAACCCTTATTTCTTAGTCCACACTCTCTCTCCCTCAAACCTCAACGGCGCATCACTCAAATATCAGCGGCACGACTTTAAATTTCTCAGTCACCGTCATCCTCACCGGCGCGGCTTCAATTCAGTGCTCTCACCCACCGTCGACGCTTCACTTCTTTTCCACCACCATTGTTACTCTTTGGCGATGCATCTTCGTTTCTCTTTCCTCCTCCAATTTCATGGTACCCACTTCTATTATCTACTCTTTTATGAATTATTTATTTTTCATATTTTTTTTAATATAATTGATGAATTTGAGAAGTTGTTCAGATGTTGCATCTCATTTTTTTCCACAAATAATTGAATTGGAAGTCATAGAGCACTTGTTAGTCCTCGTCTCTTGACGGAACTATTATGTTATTTTGGATATTTTTACCCACAAATAATATTTCGATTTATGTTATTTTGGATATTTATTCTCTTGCTGTTATATTGTAGCATTATTTATGTATGGGGTTGTGGTTGAATTTGAGGAGGTGAATGTTGGTTTGTTCTATATAAGCTGAAATATATTTGTGACTGTGAGGGTGGAGATATGAAAGACAGAGAATATGTTGAGTGAGATAAGGAGGATTTTAGAGCATTGGATCTGTGGGAAATGGAAAGATGAGATTTAGTGATAATTAAAAATAGCAAAACATTGAAAATAATACAACTTAATGGGAGGCGTGATGTTGGAGATATATCTAAAAAATCTTGCTAATGTAGTCATCTTGAAGATTTAGAAGATAGTTTGTGACCATTATTTTGCATACTTTTAGATGCCTTCAATATGATAGCATAGTTTTATCTTCATCTTACCACAAAATGTTATGTTTATTCTTTATCTTATATTAAATTATAGAGATGAAGATTGAAATTAGCTCTTTAGTTTCTATTGCTAGTATCATATATTTTTTGTCACAGTAGGTAGTTCAATTGTAATGAAAGCTTGATACATAAAAAGAAAATATTTTTTGAAGCCTGCTGGAATGAATTAAGGTACATTTTGACCATTATTGATACTGTATGTTTTCTAACTTCCCTAAATATGTGCTTTTACAATTTAATCTGTCTATTGTGGCTGAAATAGTTTTGTATATATATTTCTTGGTGTTAATTTTATTTTTTAACATGTATGGCATATGGGCATCCCTTTTGGGTTTACTTATTGTCTTTTTTGTAGGATGGTGGACTGTAATAACGGGTTAGGAAGATATAGAGGGTATGAACGAGATTATCATATGTCATTTTGTTCTATTGTAATCTATCCCCTTTTAATTTGTTGTGTTAAGACTTTAGGAGGGAAGCAAGAAAGTTGCAAGCCTAGTTCTTATAGGTGCCGATGCTGCTGCTTCTCTCGTACCTGTTGCGTGCTTGTGCCACTGCTACTTGCTCTCTGTTGGAGGCTGCTCTTGTTACTTCCCGCTCTACACAATTGTTGTTGCTGCCCACTACTACTATTGCTACTTTGGTCATTAGATCTTAGAATTTGTAATCTAGTATGTTGATGTGGTCTGTTGCTTACCTTATTGTGGATGTGCTCCTGTTGTATAATGTTAAGCTGTTGAACTGCAAAACGATATCATATTGTATTTTTTTAAGTGTAATTTTACAGGTTTTTATTAATGGAAATATTTAAGTTTATTTATATTTATTAAAGTGTGTGTATCAATTTAAGGTGCAATTTTGGTTTTTTTGCTGGTGCAAATAAGAGTATTAACAATTTTTTTTGATTAAAATAGCATATTAATAGCGTGCTGGACAAATACAAATGCAAAAATAACGCTTTTAATTAATTGTAAAAATATATTTATTTGCAGGGGTTAATGGATACAACTGCTGCAAATCAATCTATTGATTTGCTGCAGTTCTTAAACGCAGCAAATTAATGCGTTAATTTGTGGCGTTTGCCGCCACTCCAAAAATGCAGCAGATGAATAATTTTTAACCGTTGCAAATAAATGTTTTTCTACTAGTGCCACCACATAATAACCAAGCTTACTACCAAGAATTCAAAAATTCAACTTCTTCAAGAGCCACCAAGATTTATCAATCATGCTATACAATCAACAAACAACAAAAAATAGCATTCAAATTATCCAAACAATCATCATATTCAACAAAATCAATACTACTACTATTCACAAGTATGAATAATCAAATTTTCACTACAAGTTGATGTAATAATGCAAAATAAAGGTAGGGAAGATGATTATACCATACAAGAAGAAAATTTGACCAACTTTCAAGCCCCAAATTCCACCAAAACGAGAAACCCTAATTTGCTCTTCAATGGAAGAAAGAGAATGGATAAGATGAAATGGAGGAAAGTAGTATGTATTTTGGTGAAATTGATGAAATTTGAGTAGAAATTTGGTGATTTTGTGAGGAAAAAAGAAGATTTGTGTGAAGGATTTGAAGGATTGAGGTTAGGGTTTCGTGGGTAGAGAGAATAGGGGGTGCGGACAATGGTGAGGGTATGAGAGAAATGAGGGAAAGAAAGAAGAAAAAATAGGCTCGGCAAAGCAGCTGCGCGGCCGCGCAGTAAGGGTTTGCAGCCGTGCCCGCGCCCCTGCTGCTTCTCTTCTTGCCTTGCTTCTTCTTTTGGTGCGTTCGATTATGGGCTCTATGCATCTTTATCATCCCGGGATTGTTGAACCCACTAAACATATCAGTTTCAAAATGCCTTGACAGTGGGTTTAACATCCCAAATAAATGAGAGCACCATAATGAACCCACCAAGCACAAACTTCCTTCACATTTAAGCACAATTTTTCCCAACTTACCTCCTTGATTACCTTACCCTTATAACTCAAAATTCAAGAAAATCGAGCATACTCTCATTATGCTCATGCTCGCTTAAAGGATCCGATTCCCATGAAAACAACCTAAAAATCCAAACATGCATTCATGATTAACATGATAATTTGTCGGGAAGTTGATCAATCAAATAATGCGAGGGAAAACGGTATTTGCAATCAAAATCACTTGAAGAGCTATTTCCTAGGGTCAAGCTAGTGGTCTCTACGAATGACATTCAAAGGAAAATCGCATAACAAGATTAGCTATGCAATCTAGCTTCATAATCAAGGTTAGCTACTCCTCATCAAATCAAACACATGCACAAATTCCATTAACCAATTTAATCACAATATCCAATCAATCAAAACCCCCAAATTAGCAATAGCTTATCATTCAAACATGCTTCACCACATCCTTAGCAAAGGAACTACTCACTACACATTGTAAAATTGAAAAACATAAGTAAACTAATCATCAATTTCATCATCAAAATTGCAATCCAAATATCAACAATCAATCAAACAATCTATAGAAATTCAACAATATATCAAAGATCAAACACTAAAATTGCATTAAAGAGAAAGGAATTCTTACAAAACTTTGATCAATATAAAAAGGAACGAAGATCAAAATGTAGCAATCATCAATTACCAAGTTTCTCTCTCTAAAATCTAAGAACAAAGTTTCCTAAAATTTTGAGCTTCTTTTTCTAAAACTAGTCTAATTCTCGTACAATTCAAATCACATTCTTCATGTTTCTTATGTTTTTTTTCTCTAAAAGGAAGAAAATCTATATATAGTAAAACTAACAAAGGAGAAGTTAATTAGACGTCCAAAAAGAACCCCAATAGGCGCGCCCTCTCCACAATATGCGAGGCTGCGAAGAAATGGATACGGAACGGGGAAGCAGAACTGCGCGGCCGTACCTCACACCTACGCGGTCGCGCCCCTGCCCTGCACGCCCGCGCCGCCCTCGTGTGCGCCAACGCCCGAGAGCAGGGGAGCTCTTCTCGTGCGTTCGTCGATGCTTCCGTGCGCTCTACTTGATGAACATTGGGGGTGGCAGTTTCCAAAGGCCTCCATGGTGGGTTCAACACCATTTTTGATGCCCACGCAGCTTGAGAGCGCGACCTAGAAGACTTGGACTTTGCACCCCTTAACATTTGAGCTTCAAAGGGAGATACCAGCTTGTATCTTGAGCCTTACAAATCTCGAGAAAAAGCCATTGACCTCCTTTAACATCACCATTCTCTTGAAATCAAAGAAAAGCAAACAAATAAAGGAGAAAAGGCAAAATAAACTAAGAAATGCAAGAAAATGGGAAAATAACTAAGGAAAACACAAACTAGAGAAATAACAAGTAAAACTAAAGAAAAAGAAATAAAATAGCTATAAAAGCGATTAAAATCCATCCTAAAAGAGGCTAAATAAGTGCCATAAATGACACTCATCAGTCAATTCTCACTTCCTATGAGTGCCAAGCATATTTACAACATGCTTAACGTAGGCGCGTTTCGAATGACGCCTACAGTACGATATTTTTTTTTTCATACCTATTTTTTTATGAAGATAATTAGTTGTAATGTACGAGGGGCAAAATGGTCCCAAGCATTTAGTGAAATGATTTTCATTAAAAGGGAATCTAATTCTGATATTTTTATTGGTATAGAAACTATGGTTTCCCCTACTAAAAGTCATAGACTTAGTAAAATTGTAGGTTATGAATCTGTTTATATCATTAATCCCCAAGACCATTGTAGTGGTATGTGGGTGTGCTGGAGTTCTTCTAAAATTGATGTCATGATTATAAATTTAAAACATCGAATTGCTTCCCTCCTTATTCATGATCTTCATCTAGATTATGTCTTTATCCTATATGCTATTTATGCCCCTGCTCAAACAACCCAACCCAAAAAGGTGCTTTTTGGAATAAAATTCATGACCTTACCACAGTCCCCGTTGCCTTGGTGTCTTATTGGCGATTTTAACGATTAATTTTTGCTTGCTAACAAACAAGGAGGCACCCCTCCTACAACCAATATATGTTTTCGCCTTCAACGTTTTGCTCACCTTTCTCAAGCTATCAATATTCCTTCTTTGGGAAACCCTTTTCCTTGGAAGCACACCACTTTTACATCAATATTTTATGAGCGTCTTGATAAGTCTTTCGTGAACCAGTTATATTTATATACGCCTTCAATATGACCATTTCTAAGTTTCTAACCATGCCCCGATTATCTTAGTCACGGACAATACTAATGTCCCTAAGATTTCCTCTTCTCGTTTTCAAAATTCTTGGACCACTGAGATACAAATGCTCACTAAATTATTACTAAAAAATTGGAACCTTTGTTTCTCTGGTTCTAGGTTATATTGTATCTTATAAAAGTTAAAACATGCTAAAACCGAGTTAAAACATTAGCATCATGCTAAATATGGGAATTTTAAAAATAAATTAAAATTGAATCAATAAAAATTGATTTCTGTTGAATTCCTACTACTTTTATATCCGAATAATATTCATATTTGCCAGCTGTTGGGTTTCGATGAGTCCAACTCATCGCGGAACAAAACCTGACCCCAGGACCCGCTCACAATTAATATAAGTAAACGACATAAATAATAAGGAAAAGAGAAAAGATGATCTTACCCTTGCCGCGTGCTTCGCTCTCACTTGGAGCTCTTACTTCAAAGCCAAGTCTTGCAAGCGCAGAGACCTCCTACAGTATCCACCCAAAACTCGACCCCGACCGGTCTCTTACTTGGAGTTTAGCCAAGTCGGACCAAAACACTACTCGAGTATTATATGAACTTAAAGGTTTTCTCTCAAGTGGAGATGCCTTATTGAGTTCCTACTCAAGTGACTTTCTCCAAATCCCAAGGTGGGTATTTATAGAGAATGTCATGAGAGAATTCCACTCTCCCATCAATGTGGGAGAATTAGTAAAATCTATTTTCCCCTTTTATTTTTAAATCAAAAATAAAAGAAAATAGCAAACTACTCATTAATCAACAAGTGGCAATTACACAAGGAAAAGTTAGGTGAGGACCACAAGGGGGGGGGGGGGAGGGAGGGGACCAAAATCCTTGCTCCCCAAGGATCCCCAAAACCGCCTCCCACAAGCCAAACCGTGCCAACCAGCCCCCGCCAGCACAACTGGCTGCCTGGCCCCTTGGCTAGGCCTGCCAGCTGGTTACGCGGCCCAGCAGCGAGCCCTAGCAAGCCTCGCATTTATGCGGGCTGCTGGGTGCTGCTGCCAGCATGCTTGCGCGCTAGCCCAGCAAGCATTACTTGCTCCTTGCTGCTGGGCGTGGCGCGCTATGGCGCCGCTCTCATGCTAGCTGGCCTGCGCACCAGCACGCACACTCGCACATTAAGCCGCGCATGCTATGAGAACTGCTGGTGCACTTGTGTGCAGCTGGTGCAGCTAGCATGGCTAGCGACGCACCAGCTGCATAGCCATGCGCACTCAGCACCCTTGGCTTGGTGCGGTGCGCATGCTAGCATCTTTTGGCCTTAGCACTCGGTTTTCTCGGGGCATTTCGATGATAATGGTATTTCTGTAATTGTTAATTAATTATTGATTTTACCGTCTCGTCTTTTATTAATTCGACTCGAGTTGCGACGCTCGGTTTCGACGCTCCTAGCTCGAATTCCGACGTCTAAATATTTAATACTCGAGAGACTCATCAATTCCTTCCGAATTAGTTCGTTGTGTCGGATCGTTAGTTGCTTGGGTGTGACCCAAAGGGTTCAGTCAAGATTAAGCTGTAATATTAATTATGGATTAATATTATTGATTGGAAGCGGCCTCCAACTAGGCATTCCGATCACTTGACCTCACTGAATAATTAGCTTTCTTATAATTCCGAACCTCTATCGGAATAATACACTTGTTCGAAGGACACCATTCCTATCAATCTTCCACTTGTCCTTTCGGACAAGTGCGATTTTTGTGTATAGCCTATTTCCTATGTCACTTAATGTCTCTTCATGAACTATAAGGTAAGATTATTCATCATCCTTGTTACGTGCAGAAGTGTTTCTCGAAATCCGAGTTTGACGGTCAATAAATAGATGATTTCTATAATCCATCTAAGCACGACCATGCATTTTCACAGTCTCGCTCTTCAAGAGGCCTTGTAAACAATAAAGACATGTTCCCTATTATTAGTAGGGAGACATTCCCAGTCTTGTACTGTCAGTTTCTCTTACTAAGAGGACCTAGCCGCGCGAGTGTTGCCGTTATAATCTCCATGTACGGTAGACGTTTGACTAACATCAAAATGGACTAGTACTAAAAAAAGAGAACTCACAATACTCATGGTCGAGGAAAGAGGTTCCGATAGCCATAATGAGAAGTATACTTATGACGATTTTTAAATCTCTTAAAGTATTCTCATAGGTCGATCTAGGTTGGTTCTAAACCAATACCTGTGCAAATGATTTATGACAATTATATCCTTGTAGCACAAGAAACGGTGCTATAAGTCAAACTACACACTAATCTCAAATGGTCATTAATCGTCCATCATTTAAATGACCTCGATTAGGGATAATTTTCGATTATAATATTCAATGTTCACTTAATAGGTGTTTCTTTATCCAAGACTGGTCTTGATACCCTATTTTGAATATTCTTAGAATCGAATGGACTCAATATTTAATTCTAAACCATAATTAAATAGAAACAGAGTGATAAAATTGCATGAAATTAAATTACTCCAAAACTTGAATGGTTCATCTTAGTGTCTTACATTAAAATGTTCAAAAGTTAATTAAAACACTAAACAGGGAAATCAAAGCCAATCTCTAACGTGCCTGATTCCCATTGCCTTAACGTGCTTGTTGTTCTTCACTTGAGGCAGAGGTTTAGTAAGTGGATCCGCTACATTGTCATCCGTTCCAACTTTACAAATTCTGATTTCACCCTCTGATTTCCATTCCCTTATCATGTGAAATCGCCACTTGACATGTTTGATCTTCTGATGTTCCCTTGGCTCTCTGGCCTGAGCAATAGCTCCATTGTTGTCACAATAAAGGGCTATTGGACCCTTGATGGAGGGTACAACATCAAGTTCACCAACGAACTTACGAATCCAAACTGCCTTCTTAGCCACTTCAGCAGTTGCCAAGTGTTCGGCTTCAATTGTAGAATCTGCAATTGTGCTCTGCTTGGCACTCTTCCAACTAAACGCTCCTCCATTTAGACAGAACATCCTGACTGCGATTTGAAATTGTCTCTGTTTGTTTGGAAGCTTACGTCGGTGTATCCCTCAATAACTAATTCATTTAAGCCACCATATACCAGGAATTTATCCTTTAGGATATTCTTGGCCGTAGTCCAATGCGCCTCTCCTGGGTATGATTGGTATGCTCGTAGTACTCAAGGCATACGATACATCTGGCCTAGTACATACCGTGGCATACATGATCGATCCAATAAGAGAAGCATATGGAATATGATTCATCGTTTCTCGCTCATCAGGTGTTTGTGGACACTGCTTCTTGCTTAGGGTTATGCCATGTGACATGGGTAGGTACTCTCTTTTGGCCTCCTGCATGTTGAATTGATCTAGTACCTTATCAATGTAAGTACTCTGGCTCAATCCAATCATCCTCTTAGATCTATCTCTATAGATCTTGATGCCTAATATGTACTAAGCCTCTCTCAAGTCTTTCATTGAAAAACATTTTCCAAGCCGAGCCTTTATAGACTCTAACATCGGAATACTGTTTCCAATGAGCAATATGTCATCGACATATAAGACTAGGAAGGCGATGTCACTCCCATTGACCTTCTTGTAAACACAAGATTCATCTGGATTCTTGATAAAACCAAACTTACTGATGGCTTCATCGAATCGCAGATTCCAACTTCTACTAGCTTGCTTTAGCCCATAAATGGACTTTTTAAGCTCACACACCTTCCCAGCATTGTTTTGGTCGACAAAACCTTCAGGCTGTGTCATATACACAATTTCTTCAAAAATTCCATTGAGGAAGGCGGTTTTGACGTCCATCTGCCATATTTCATAATTATAATATGTAGCAATCGCTAGGATGATCCGAACGGATTTAAGCATTGTGACCGAAGAAAAGGTTTCATCGTAATCAATACCATGAATTTGCCTGTAACCTTTTGCTACCAGTCTAGCTTTGTAAATGAATACATTTCCATCTTTGTCGGTTTTTAATTTGAAAATCCACTTACATCCGATAGGTGTGTAACCTTCGGGTAATAGTCCCAAACTTGATTTTCAAACATGGAATCCATTTCAGATCTCATGGCCTCTTGCCATTTAGCAGAGTCGGTGCTCGCCATCGCTTGCTTGTAGGTTGCCGGTTCGTCTCCATCTATTACTAGGATGTCCTGATTCTCGGTTAATACAACACCAAGATACCTATCAGATGGAGACCTTGGTCTCTGCGACCTACGTAGGGTAATGGACTGAGCATTTGCAACGTCGGTTTGACTTTGCACATTTTGACCAGCGTCAACAGATGCTGTTTGAGCACTTTGATTGTCAATCTAATTTTGCTGCTCGTCCTCTCGAACTTCATCGAGTTCGATTTTCCTCCCACTTGCCATTTTGGAAAGGTGTTTCTTCTCCAAACAGACACCATCGCGAGCAACAAACAATTTGTTTTCGAATTTTTTTTAGAAGTAATACCCTTTGGTTTATTTTGGGTAGCCTACAAAGAAAACCTTGTCAGATTTGGGGTGAAGTTTGTCAGAAATTAATTTCTTGACGTATGCTTCGCATCCCCATATCTTGAGAAAAGACAACCTTGGAGATTTCTTCGTCCATAGCTCGTATGGAGTCTTTTCCACAGCTTTTGATGGAGCACGGTTCAGCGTTAGTGTCGCGGTTAGAAGTGCATGTCCCCAGAAAGAGATAGGAAGATCACTAAGACCCATTGTTGATCGTACCATGTCCAGCAAGGTTCGATTTCTCCTTTCGGATACTCCGTTCCACTGTGGAGTATCTGGAGGTGTCAATTATGAAAGTATACCCTTTTATTTCAGATGGTCATCGAATTCTTGGCTCAAGTATTCACCACCTCGATCCGATTGAAGGGCTTTGATTTTCTTGCCAAGTTGATTTTCAACTTCACTGTGAAGTTCTTTGAACTTTTCAAAGGATTCAAATTTATGCGACATAAGGTAGACATATCCATATATACTATAGTCGTCTGTGAAAGTGAAAAAATGTCGATGGCCGTTTCTTGTGGTTGTGCTCATTGGTCCACATACATCGGTGTGTATTAGGCCCAACAAGTCACTTGCCCTTTCTCCCAACTTAGAGAATGGCTGCTTTATCATCTTGCCTAATAAACATCCTTTGCAATTCTTAAACGATTGTAAATCGAATGAGTCAAGAACACCTTCCTGTACAAGTTTCTTGATGCATTTGATGTTAATGTGGCCAAGACAAAAATGCCACAAGTACGTCTCATTTGACTCAATGGTCTTAGTTTTCTTGGTGGTATTATTAACATTATAAACTTGTTCGTCTAACGAAAGCACATAAAGACCATTTTCAGAATGTGCAATACCATATAAAACATTATCGAGATAAAACGAACATTCATCGTCCTTTACTCGAAATTCCAAACTTTTGGCGTCCAAAGCCGAAATTGAAATAATGTTTTTGGTAATTTTAGGAACATAATAACAGTTTTCAAGTTCCAAAACTAGCCCGTAGGGAAAAGACAAACTGAGAGTTCCTACGGATACGACCACAATTCTGGCTCCATTGGCGACCCGGAGTTCCTTAGTCCCTGAGAATTGGAACAAAGGTGTGAGCCACATCCGGTATCTAATACCCATGATGCTGAGCTAGTGAAGTTTAAGTCTATAACGAATATACCTGATCCAGAAGCAACAATTTCGTTCTTCTTATCTTCCTTTAATTTGAGGCAATCTCTCTTCCAATGTCCCTTTTTCTTGCAATAGAAGAATTCGGAATCAGATTTAGAAGATGCTACCTTCTTGTCCTTATTATCTTTGGTAGCTCTTGGCTTAGGCAGAAAGGTCTCCTTACCTTTCCCCTTGAAGTCTTTCTTCTTCTTGCCTGAGCACTTGAACGGCTAGCCTTTTTTTTTTTTATTTTTTTTTATCATGAGCATATCATGCTTCCCCTCATCCTTGAGCATTTTCTCGGCTTGCTTCAACATACCATGAAGCTTGGTGAGGGTTTTCTCCATGCTGTGCATGTTATAGTTCATCTTGAACTGATCATAGCCTTTGTGCAGCGAATGGAGAATGATGTCAATTGCCATCTCGGTTGAATACCCTACGTCAAGCCTTTCCATGTTCTCAAATAATCCTATCATTTTGAGTACGTGTGGGCTAACCGGCTCTCCTTTCTTGAGCTTACTCTCAAGGATCTGCCTCTGGGTTTCAAACCTTTCAGTTCAGGCCTGCTCTTGGAACATGTTTTGAAGCTCATAAATGATCTCAAAAGCTGTCTCCTTCTCAAAGAAAGTCTTCTGAAGATCGAGAGACATAGTGGCCAGCATGATGCATTTGACATCCCGATTGATAGTTTGCCATCGGTTTAGGGCAGCCTGAGTCACTTCCTCATTGGGAGTCTCGGGAATTTCCTCATCAAGGACATATTCCTTTTGCTCTTGCATGAGGACTATACGCAAGTTCCTTTGCCAATCAAGAAAATTTGGCCCACCCAACTTCTCCTTGTCAAGAATTGAGCGCAACAAGAATTGGTTGTTTGAGTTATTTGCAGACATGGTTCTACAATTGAAAGAATTTGAAATGAAAAACCATTCATAACACTTAAATAAGATTGAATTCATGCATATTTATCAAATTATTTAAACGTCTTATTCACACATTAAAATTAACCCCATTTGGTGAGAATAAGTCGATTCCAAGATCCAAAGAATCAATGAGTAGTTAAGCATGCTTTGGCTTGTCTTAACACTTAATATTCTAAGGTAAGTAACTCTTTGCTAATGGCTCCAAGCCACTCCTGGTTAGATAAATCGTCGCATCTAATGCTCTATCAACAACTTATCAACTTTGCCACGACATGTTAGGACTCCATCACTCATATCGTTGAGTATAACCAAAACCAACATGCATACCCGATATGCCTTATGTTTCCTAGGAGTAATAGTGATTTCTCGCTTTGGCGTAGCCCATCAATACTCTCAATAGGTCGGTAAGTGTTGTTTTAGAATGGCAAATTTTTACTTAATATTTTATGGACCTAGGGTTTCTATGTTGGTTGATTTAAGTGAACTTAATTAATCATTGCAACATTCGAAATCCAAACATGCATCTAACATATCATTCATATATATAAGCATAAATATATATATCGAAAACATATGTAAATGATGCATTTGGCAACTAGCATGTGATAGGAATGGTGTCCTTCGAACAAGTGTATTATTCTGATAGAGGGTTTGGAGCTATTGAAAAGCTATTTATTCAGATAATTCAAGTGTTCAGAATGCCTAGGTGAAGGCGGCTTCCGATCAGTAATATTAATGCATAATTAATATTACAGCTTAATCTTGACTGAACCCTTCGAATCACACCCAAGCAACTAACGATCCTATGCAACAAATTAATCCGAAAGGAATTTAATGAGTCATTCGAGTATTGTGAACAAAGACGTCGGATTCCGAGCTTAGAGCGTCAGAACCGAATCTTAAAAGTCGAGCAAAAATTTAGGAATTGGCGAGATGGGAAAATGCTTCAAGTAACAAGTAAAAACCCTAGTCGCGCGAAAGGCTAGGGAAGCGCGATAAAAAGAAGTGCGTCACGTGGCAGCGCCATGTGGCAGCCACCAAGTGGCAGCGCGCCACGTTTGCAGCACCATGTGGCAAGGGCCGCGGACCCGAGTGACGGGTCATGGACACGGGCCAAAAGGTTGCGGCCCAATCGAACCCACCTTGGGCCGGGGCTCAAGGTTGGGTGCCACATGGTTAGCTCACAATGAATGTGAGTTGCCTTGGGGAGCAAGTGAGGAAGTGGTCCTCACCTAACCATGTGACACTTGTTACTTAGTTATTCCTTGGTTTATTTAACTAGGAATTGAATTCAACATTCTTTCCATGTAGGATCTTATTGGGAAAAAATCCCACATTGAAAGATGAGAGGAATTCACAAGGAAACACTCCTTATAAATAGCCAAGGCATACCTTGGGATTGTTCACTTGAGTAAGAGCTCAATTAGGCATCTCCACTTGAGAGATAACCTATAAGCTCATTAATTACTCTAGTAGTCTTTTTGGTCGGACTTGGCTAACCTCCAAGTAGTAGACCGGTCGGGTCGCATTGTGGGTGGACTTCGTCGAAGAGTCTCGCCCTATGTGAGGCTCGGCTTTCTCAAGTAAGAGCTCTATCCGGTTGAGGGAAGCACGCTACAAGGGTAATTTAGTCTTTTCTCTAATCTTGTTATTTATGCATTTTGTTATATTAATTGTGAGTTTGTTCTTGGGCTCGGGTTTTATTTTCCGCGGTGTGTCGGACTCATCGAAACCCAATAGTGGTATCAGAGCTAGGTTTATTTATTTTTATAACAAAATTTTCAAGGTGTTTTTTTATGATTTATTTTTCTGGTTTATGTTACTAATTAGATTAGTAGCTTGGTTTCATTAATTTTAAACCCGTTTTAAATCTGATTTTTGGCCCTGAACCCTTATTTTCACCCAAAAATAGTGAATTTTGGGCGGAAACAGCGTTTTGGAAATGTTTCATTCCTTCTAGGCCTGTGAAAAAGCCAAAATCTGATCAGAAATGCCTTTTTTCGAGGGTTTTTCGTTTTTGACGAAATTTTTTAAATCTTTTAACCTTGAATCTTAATGGCATATTTACGGTGATTATGTATTTGGTTCTTTCTTTAATGTTTCCGCAATTTTTAACCTCTTTAAGCATGGTTACTTTGTAGTAATTAGTGCTTGAAAGATTGGTTAATTTTCACATAATTGCAAATCCATGGCATTAAGTGTGAAAAATTTATTATATGAAGCTTCTAAGTACTATTGATCCAATTTTTAATTGTTTTATGTGGTTAGAACTTTGAGTTACTAAATTCCATGAAATTTTGTTGAACTTTTTGATTTAATCATGTATTAAGTTGATTGGAATCATAAAGTTTCAATCTTGTGATAAAATTTCATTTATCTTCATATTGGAAGATATAATTTTTCAAGGATTCACAAGTTAAAGTTGGAATCTTTATTTAGATTTTATGTTCATAATTCCAACTCGCCTTTGTTTTTGTCAAATATCATGATTAATTTAAATTAATAGTGAGAATAGCCTTATTTATTTTATTGCATCAAGTTAAACCAATTTTATTAAAGAATAGTTCTTGGGAATAATTTTGGTTTTGTGCACTTGGATGAATTTATTTAAATTGGACTTGTTATAATTTTCATTTTTCTCATTAAATTAATTCTAAAATTAATTTGGAATTAATTAATTAAGCTACGCAAATATTCGGATTTAATCCCGAGAGTGTGGCATGCAAACCAAGGCCACAACACCCTTGGCCAGCCGGGCTGCTAAGCAGCCTACATGTGGTTGCCAAGGGATAGTGCGCTTGGTGCGCGGCACACACAAGCAGCGTGGCTAGGTGCGCCACAATAGCAGCAGTAGTACAACAGCACCAGCCAGGCAGCAGCATGCTGCGGCTGTGTATGCATGCCGCTGCCTTTGGTGCAGGCTGTGTGCGTGCCTGCTTGGTGCAGCAGTTGCGGGCTGTGCGTGTGGGGGTTCTACGTGCTTGCGGCACGATGTGCACAACCCCACACTAAGCACTTAAGCCCCGTTTTAAGGCTATGTTAATTTTGCGGTTTTGGCCGTTTTATTTATTTTAATTATTTTAATTATTTTAATTATAATTATTAATTTTAATTAAAATTTTAGAGGCTAGGCCTCTATTTTGAGCTGCATTGGCAAAATTTCATTTTGTCAAAATTTTGGGTTTACCGACTTAATTAATTGGATTAATTAAGATGGATACGAATTTAGTGGGAGCTTCAATTTTAATTGCGCTAAATTACATAATCGGTTAAACAACTTTGACTAGTTTTAATTAGGCACGTTAATCGGATTAACCACCTAAATTAGTTACTAGTTTACGCGTGTTTGTGCATTGTTACTTGTTTATCGTTGTAAAATGCATGGGCCATTCACAAATAGTGAGTGGATGAAAGGAATGTATATTATCCCACAGGTTTTATAAAAATGGCAACTAGTGGGGCGCGATTAGGATAGAAAATACAGACTGCGTTCCGTCATGTATTTTTGTAAATCTAAATACGGTCTGCGAACCGTTGAGTATTTTTGTACCTTAATATTTAGATTAGTCCTAATCGTAGATACGAGTATTTGCATTATTTTGGTTATGTCTTGAAGACAAAGGTTCTTGGAAGACAAAGCCATGAAGTTGCAAATGACGACCCTTGAAGACTCAAGGGGTCATGATAGTTTCCAAATGCATCATTTATTTATGTTTTCGATATATATTTATGCTTATATATATGAATAATATGTTAGATGCATGACTAGGATTTCGAACGTTGTGATGATTAATTAAGTTCACTTAAATCAACCAATATAGAAACCCTAGGTCCCTAAAATATTGAGTAAAATTTGCCATTCCAAAACAACAATACACTTACCGACCTATTTAGAGTAGTGATGGGCTACACTAAAGCAAGACATCACTATTTTACCCTAGGATACGTAAGGTATGTTGATGGGTTTGCCAAAGCAAGTCATTGCATACATGTTGGTTTTGGTTATACTCAACGATATGAGTGATGGAGTCCTAACATGTCGTGGCAAAATGGATAAGTTGTTGAGAGAGCATTAGATGCGACGATTTATCGAACCAAGAGTGGCTTGGAGTAGCAAAGAGTTGCTTACCTTAGAAGATTGAGTGTTAAGACAAGCCAAAGCATGCTTAACCACTCATTGTTTCTTTAGATCTTGGAATCGCCTTATTCTCGCTTAATGGGGACAAATTTATTACGTGGATAAGATGCTTAATAAGATTGAAAATTTGCATGAATGCTTTTAAATTTCAAACTTATTATGTTATTTTCTTAATAAATGGTTATACTTTGCACTTATATTTGTAGAATTCCAAATAACACTATATTGTTTTTAATGATTGGTAAAGGAAATCTTTGAGAATAGTTCTCAAAGAAAGGAGAGGCATTTCTAAAATACAATTCTCATAAATGACTTTTATAACTAAGTCCAAAAGGACGGTTGGACATCATGTATTCAAAATACTAGGTAGTTTTGATAAACATGAATCATTGAGTTGCAAACTCAAATTGTCAATTTTGACAACCAACACATCTTTTCGCTTCATACATAGATGAGTAGGACTCATTAATGTAGTAATCAAGCATGAATTAAAGGAAAAGATGGAACTTTGTTTTACGGCGCACTAAATGCTTAATTATGCCTAACAAAGTATAAAAGTCACAATTAAAGAAACGATTCTTAAAGATTATGAGATGAAGTATGACAAGAAATATAGGAAACAAGGAACAAAGAAAAGGAATAAGATTCCATTTCTACTAAAGAGTTCATTTTATTACAGTTAACTTAACTCGTTATCTTCACAAGTATCGGATATTGCTTAAGGGTTCCACTTTAAAAGTGACCTCAAACTATTGAAGTAAAGCTAAGTTACCGACTTACAAGCTAAGCTTAGAATGAAGCAAGTGGTGCTACATCAGTTGTAAGGTTGAACGCTTTGTTTAAAGACCTTTTAAAGCTAAGGCGGGAATAAAAAATGGTTATTATCATGTTCAATAATTAGCAAATAATCCGTTTACACACGGAAAGACTCACATTCAAAGTAAAGAGCAATAGTTGTGAATTTATTTGAATGGCATGGTTATCTAAACCATGAGTCAAGAATTTTTGATTATAAACAAACATTTCCCTAACATGAAAACTCACAAAGTTAAAATCATAGGCATGATTTGTGTTCCAAACATCTTTAGCAATGTCACATTAACAAGAACATCCTCAAGGCTATATAGGCTCTTGACAGTTAATCGATTCAGAATCGGTCTAAGACAGGCAAGTCTTACTTGTTAAAAACCGACAAAGTAAAGAACTATTGTTCTTGGTATAGACAATTGACTCTGAAAGCTAAAGAGGATTCAATTACTTCAACGTTTCACGAAGAATTTGAAAGAATATGGCTATATTCATCAAATGTGAACAAACTTGACCTTGAATAGCTCAAGAGTTCAATGAAGTACAAAATCGACTTGGCAAGATATCAAAACATCTAGATTAGATCAAGCGATGTTTGCTTGAGCCAAGCGTGACCATCACAAAGTTATGAAATTGAAATTTTCATAAATAACTCCACAAAAAACATAGTGTGTTTTCACGGAGACCTCGATGCCAATTAAAAATGACTCGAACAATGATGGATCACATCCTTTCCTATAAAACTCTTAAAGATTTGCACAAATGACTAATGTTACACTAAATAAAATGTCGAAGGTAAGAAAGGACACCATATTCAGTTATGGATAGAAATAACTTCTTAACGTCTTTTCAAGTATATGTCTAAAACTCTTAGCTTCAGTGGGAGCTCATTGGCTCAGTAGGAGCTAAGTGACTCAGTGGGAGATCACCGGCTTAGCAAGAGCTAGGTGGCTCAGTGGGAGCTTAATGGATCATTAAAGGCTAAGATAGCTCAAGTGGGAGCTAACTGTTTGTTTCACAATGAACTTTTACCCAAAGACAATACATATGCCTCTTTGTAAGCATTCAAGTGAGACTACGGGCATTACCTCCACAACCTAATTGAGAACATAATGTTTTTTGCTTTATGTATTGTCTTTCTTGAAAGTAACACATTTCCAAAACGACAAGTGGGAGGAAATGAACTCGATGACCATCGAGCTTAGCAACAAAGTAGAACTGAGAATCTCGGAAAACTTAAAAGGGCTTCATGAGAATGATTGATCAAGAATACTCAAAAGGACTTTACAAGTGCCTTAAAAGAGAATTCATTACTCATAAAACTTCTAAAAAGTTGGAGTAAGATCAACATAATGAAAGGGCTATGAAAGCACCTTGAAACTCAGTGTTTGATGCAATTACCCTGTATAGGTATAGAATTCACCAAAGGTTTGGGTTGAATCCTATAAATTTTCTATTAAGTTAGAAATAAACCTAAGACTTACAAGCATACAATTTACTATTAGATAGTAAGGGAATAATGCCTTGTAAGATAGCTACGACAAATCCAAATTCCGAGTAATGGTTAGAGGCCATAAAATCCGAAATAGACTCCATGTTTTAAAATCATGTTTAAAACTTGATTAATTTGCATGAAGGGTGAAAGACCCCTCTGTAGACATCTACTTTTGGCCTCCTGTCCCGACAGGAAATGCTATGACAATAAATAAAACCATTTTCGTGTTGGATCAACGTGAGGAATACTTATGGGTAACTGATTAAATCACAAGAACACAAAAATGACTAACCTAACCCAAAAACAAATGAAATAAGGTCCAATTAACTAAGCTCTATCATAATTAGGCTTAATCCTGAGGTTAAAACCTTATTATGACGGATTTAGAGGCGCCTAGGTTAAAAATTAATGCTGCCGCAGAGAAATCCGCGCGCAGCTCAATGAGTCGCGCTGGTCTGGCACGCGCAACTTAATCAGTTACGCGTAACACCCAGCGCAACTGCTAGAAATGTGCCTGCGGAAGATTCAGAATTTTATAAAAATATAAAATTGAATCTTACCATAATAACGCGCGTAAGATCATCAGCAAAGCATCTTAATCACTTGCGCTGGGCTGTTGCGCGCGACCCATTCAGATGCGCGCGACACCTGCTGTGGCAGAATGCTTAAAACTCTAAACGCACCCATTCCCTATAAATAGAGGCTTAATACTAGGCTCAAAGATATAGAAATTAACCTAAAACTCTGGCAGAAACTTTGTGAACTTATAAACTATCAAACCCTCTTGTTCTAAACACTCACCCCCTCAATACTTGTTACTACGGTGGAGGTTCCCAAATAAGAAGGAGTCCATAAGTGTTCTAAACGAAGATCTAGCAAAGAGAAGTGGTAAATTCCAAAGCACTTAGATCAATCACCATTATTTTCTTGTTTAAAATAACTTTACTTAATTAATTAGTGTTGTTTGATCACTATAAACGAACTTTTTAATTAATCAATTCCACATAGTATCTTGCGTTAAATAAAGAATAGAATTAAATAATTAATTATTGATTGATCACTTAAGCCAAGGCGAATCTTGTGTTTTTTTGTTCTTTTCTCGAATATTAATTAAATAAGAATAACGACTTTTGCAATGTAGTTCCTACATGATTGATGCGTGTAAATAAACAACTAACTTAGTTTTTAGGTATCACGTTGCATATATTGTTTGGTGATGAAATTGTGAAAAAGGAAGAGCTAGTAGAGGCCGTACTAGGGCTAGGATAACGATTAGCCCCTAAAAGGAACGTTATCTTGGTACCCTCGCTCCCGAACTCATTTCTGGTTCATGTAAACAAATTTAGGCTTGGGTAAACTTACGATTCGTGCTAAATACCCCTTGAACTCTACTTGGGAGAAAGGCATTAACGTGGTTTATGAGTTTTCCTAAAACTCATTGGCGACCCCTACTTGTTTCTTACAAAAAAGCGTGATGATAGGATCAATTCTAATTCTAGGTCCCCCAAACAGTCAAGAATTCAAATCCTAATACACCCTAAAAAGTGTAAAGTCCTAGGCTTTTAAAGGGCCATGGGCATTTAAGGAGAAAGATCCCCTACGATGGGAACACTCTCCTTACAGTAGCGACTCTACTAGGGACTTAGAGGTTACAAGATTAATTTTTAGTTATGGTCCAAGGTTTCCAACACTAGGTTTCTTATGGGCTGTAACGGGATTGGATAATCTCTAGTTAGAGAGCGAGAACGCATAATATCTTCCTTTTTCACAAAAGTAAAAACCAAACAAGCAACATTGAATCATGCATAATCATAGTACACTATAACCTTTGGGGATTGGCTCATTGACTAGGGGTTGCCAACACTAGGCTTCTATCCCGAAATCAATAACAATCATCCCACCCATATCGCCAACAAAATGTTGGGAGGGCTATGTCATGAGTCAACACGTTGAGTGATTGATTTGGGCATCGTTCCTTAAGATGTGGTACCTTTGGACACCGAAGCTTACGACCTTAGAAATGCATTGTGTGAACCTTGGCTTATTGTATGCTTATATGATTACATGACTATGTGTGATGTGTTTAGGATAGCTTTTCTTTTTTCTTTTTAGTTTGGTTTAGGTTCCCAATTACGAAGTTGTTTCTTCGTAATTTTGAGTTGTATTCGAAGGGTAACATAAAAAAAATCGAAAAAAAAAGATGGGATACAAAAAAAAAAATTGCTCGAACAAAAAAAACGCGTGAGCAGATGGGGCGCGCAACTCATTGAGTTGCGCGACCACTACCAGCGCAAGAGCCAAGGATGCGCGCGCCTTCCGCGCGCAACCTAGTGACTTGCGTGCGCCTGCTGTTACGAGTCCTTTTAATTTTCAAAGAACAATTGGCTCATTTAAACAATATCTTTATTAAAGAGTTGTTTAAAGGTGATGTTATCCATTCAAATGCATCTTGCATCTTTTCTTTTTTCTTTATTCTCCTCTTGTCTCCTAAACAAGCGTATCAATTTACTTATCCTTTCGTACTACTTTTAAGGCTGGTTTCCAAGCTTGGGAACGAAGACTCCCGGGCGCTCGCATTCTACGTTTACCATCAAACAATTCACCCCTTTCAAACCACCTTCTCTCAACAACTAATTCTAGTCCAACAACGATGTCAACCATAAAGCAACTCCAAGAAGAGATTGCTCATTTGAGAGAAGAAAAGGCTCAAGAGGCCGAGGAGAGAAGGATTAAGAAACTTGAAAAAGCTAAAAATAAAAATGCCGAAACTTTGGCCTTGCAACAAAAGATAGAGGAATTATCCATCAAAGAGAAGTCGTTGGAGAAGCTTTTTTTTCGTTCCACAATGGGGAACAAGTACTTCGACGCAGAAAAGTTCGCTCCTCCTACAGGACTTTCTTTACCAGATTTGTTCGTAGCTACGGACTTGCCAATATTCAAGGTGACAAATAATTAAAAAAATCATTTAATGAGTTTTACTCGCACCATGACATTAAAGGGAGATGATCCTAAGCTTTATGCTTTGACTTTCCCTTTATCTCTAGACCCAGCCGCGAGAGAGTGGTACTATGGCCTAGATGCGACGTTCAAGACAACATGGGAAGATGTAGTTTCAGCTTTCATCACTCAATATGAAAGTAACGTAGAGTTCAAATCAACTTTACGTGAACTTGAGATGCTTAAGCAAGGTGACGATGAAGGTTTCCTTGCTTTCTATGGTAGATGGCGAGAAAAGGCGGCTCACCTTGCCCAAAGGCCACCTGAACTCGAGTTAGTACAAAAGTTGATTGACAATTGTCATGAAAAGTACAACAAACATCTACGCTACCTTGATTTAGACACTTTTCTAAAGGTCTATACCGTGGCTACTAGGATTGAAGATGATCTTGCTAAAGAAAAAGCAAATAAGCCTCATCATCATCAACCTAAGAACAACTACAAAAAGGGGAATGATAACACTTCATCCTCTATTGATGTATTTGCGACTTCAACACAATATAATAGCCCAAATCAATACCATAGTAATGACCCTCGAAGAAGATGGACAAGAGAAAAAAGGTTCACACAATTTCCTGTGAACTACAAAGAGTTGCTAGAAAAATTAAATGAAAAAGGATTACTTGCACCAACAGGGCCAACGCCACCCACCCCTCCAGAAAAAAGAAACTCTCAATGGGATGGCAATGCTTATTGTGCTTATCATAGAAGTGTTGGGCATGATACTGAACTTTGCTTTGTCATAAAGCACAAGATTCAAGATTTAGTAGACGATGGGAGAGTTCCCATGCCTAAACCCAACAACAATGTATCCCCATTATGGACATTTCACATTGATGAGGATCATATGGGAAGTGATACGTTCAATCCTTTGGATTATATCACTTCCATAGGAATGCTTCTAACCACAACACTCATAGGGGAAACTAATGAAGTGTGTGGGTTATGGGACGATGACTTTGAAGACTTATATGTCTCTAAGTACGCCGCCGTCCCACCTCCACCTTGTCTACAAAATGAAACAAGTGGAGTGCTTGATTGGGATCATTTCTTGGGAAAATCATAAGACTTATCAAATATCTCCTTAGATGAACAATGGCATCAAGCACAACTCATGGAGCATCTAGAAATGGAGGCACACTCAAAGCCTCTAGAAGAACGTTGGTTCATGAGTTCTACAACTAACCCAGATGAGATAGATCATCTAACTCGTTCTGGGTGAGTTTATCAAACACCACCAAATGGATCTTCGACCACTTAAAATCAAGCTCAAAATTCATACCACCTCCACTCGAGGTGGAAGATCCATTGGTCAAACAACTTCGCCAATCTAAGGCAAATGTTAGCATTTGGGAACTCCTAAGTACTTCTAAAGAACATAGGAATTCTCTTATGAATGCTCTAACAGCTTTGTCTGTAAGTACAGACACAACTCCCCAGGATCTCGTTAGCTTGCTTACTAGCGGAAATTCGACAAATCAATCACTTTTACTAGTGATGACTTGCCTTTAAAAGACACTACCCACAACAATGCATTATACTTAACTGTGGGGTGCAAGGGATACAACATCCTTCTTACTTTAGTGGACAATGGATCTGCTGTAAATGTGTGCCCATTACAAACTGTAAAATACTTAGGCCTTAATCCAGAAAAATATTTTCAATCAACAACACAAAGCATTAGGGCTTATGACAATTCAAGGAGATCGGTGTGTTGAACTGTTAAGCTACCAATTACCACAGGCCCAATACAAAAGATGGTTGAATTTCATGTCCCAATCTTCTTCTTAGACGTCCTTGGATACATGAGCTTGGAGAGATACCATTCTCGCTTCATCAAATGATTAGGTTGAACTATCAAGGTCTTCCTATGACTATACATGCTTCTCCTCTCAAAATAGCAATAAATGATCAATTACTTCTAGAAATAAATCATGATAATGATGAAGAGGACATGTGGGAATTCGTCGCGGAGGCAATTTGCACAATAGAAATGGAGGAAAGCCTTGAAGATTCATTCAAGCTTGATCCATAATCCACCCCAATAGTAAACAACATCTTATTCAAGAGTAGTTACTTTCCTGGGATGCCCTTGGGAATAGGAATAAAGAAATCTCTTTTACTTCCTATCCCAAAGAAAAGCTTCTCTTATGGATTGGGATATAAATCAACCAAAGAAGAACTAGAGTCTCATGATGCTAAGATCAGAGCACGTAGAGACAACAATAAGAAAGGGATAATTACTTTACTCCCATCCTACAATCAAATCCTTAATGGACAATTCATTAGGGAGGGAGAGGATTACCCATGCTATGACTTTCCAGAACCATTAGTTATAGACGGTATCAAGAAGCCTGGAATCGAAATATTCCATGATTGATACTCCTTGAAGGACGATTTTGAAATCGTTCAATCAAAACACCCAACTCCAGGGTGCTATGATAGGTAAGCATTAAACTTGCTATTTGGACTAGACCAAAACCATGTTGCTACAATGACTAATCAGAACGCCATCCAAAATGAAGCTTTTGACCCAACCTCGTTTATCACCTCTTCTAATGAAACCTTCGAGCATGGATGGAGGAAGTCTTTCAAATGGATTAACCATAAAGGCGATAAGTTGGAAATCATCACTGGCGAAGGGAAGATGTTTGAAGAATCCGACGATGAGTCTACTTTAGATTTTAAGGAAGCTGAAAGTTTAGGCCTTGTGGCCATTGCTGAGTCTTTATTTTCTAGTTCTAAGGAAGAAGATCCCAAAAAGGATTCTTCTCTTGATGTACTTTCTTTTGATTTCAATAATATGAGCTCTATTTTCGAGTATATGCCTTCTCTTGAATCTTTTGAATGCTATAATAATCAATCTAATGAAGATGAAAATATTAACAAATTGGTTAATTAATGAATGAACGTGAACAAAAGAATCCTGCAATTGAAGAAACTGAAACAATCAATATAGGAACTAATGAAAACAAAAGGGAAGTTAAAATTGGCTTAACATTAAATCCAGAAGAGCGATCGATCCTTACATCGACGCTCAAAGAATTCGAAGACGTGTTTGCTTGGTCATACAAGGACATGCTTGGAATAGATAGGGAAATTGCGGAACATACCATTCCCTCGGACCCTACTTCTAAACTAGTAAAACAAAAACTTCGATGAATGAAACCTGATGTCACTTTGAAAATAAAAGAAGTACAAAAGCAATTAGACGCAGGCTTCATTCGTGTATGTAATTACCCAGAATGGGTAGCAAACATCGTCCCAGTCCCTAAAAAGGATGGACGAGTTCGCATGTGTGTCGATTTTAGGGAACCTAACAAGGCTAGCCCTAAAGACGATTTTCCTTTACTTCATATCGACATATTGGTAGATAACACGGCTGAACATGCGATGTTATCCTTAATGGATGGATACGCAGGTTACAACAAAATTCTAATGACAAAAGAAGACGAAGAATAGACATGCTTTATCACCCCTTGGGGTACATATTGCTATACAGTCATGTCATTTTGTCTAAAAAATGCAGGAGCTACGTACCAAAGAACAGCTACGACTCTCTTGCATGATATGATGCATAAAGAAATAGAAGTGTATGTGGATGATATGATTGTGAAGTCCAAAGATAGAATGGGACACATAAAATCTTTACGCAAATTCTTCACTCGTATAAAAGAATATAAAATGCGATTGAATCCACAAAAATGCGCCTTTGGAGTAACTTCTGGCAAGTTACTCGGATACGTAGTAAGCACACGTGGTATTGAGATTGATCCCTCTAAAATAAAGGCAATTTTTGATATGCCTCCCCCTCAAACAAAAAAATAAATTAGAGGGTTCCTTGGCAAACTATAGTACATTAGTCGATTTATCAGCAAGTTGACAATGACTTGTGAGCCAATATTTAAAAAATTGAAAAAAGAGGAAAAACATGAATGGGACGATCAATGCCAAGAGGCCTTTGAGAAAATCAAAGATTATCTCAAAAGTCCACCAGTTTTAGCCCCACCAGTACCCAAACTACCTCTTAGGCTATACATCACAGTCACAGACATGGCTATAGGGGCCATGTTAGCATAAGAGGTAGAAAAAGTCAAGCGTGCAATATATTACATAAGCAAAAAATTCATCTAATATGAAACAAAATGTAGCACATTAGAAAAAAAACAAGTTTAGTATTAGTGTGGGCAACTAAAAAACTACGACATTATATGCTACCCCACACCACTCATGTGATTTCACAACAAAATTCGATAAAGTATTTGTTTGAACAACCACCTGAACAACGTAGAATATCCAAGTGGTTGGTGATGTTGGCCGAATTCAAACTAAAATATATTCCTGAAAAATAAATAAAAGGGAAAGTAATATCTGATTTTCTGGCCCAACATCCTATTCAAACAAGTCATGCAGAAACTACTCATCTCCCGGATGAAGAGATTCTCATGACACAAGATGAGAAATGGGTAATGTACTTTGACGGTGCATCCAATGAAAAAGGGTGTGGTGTGGGAGTGTTACTCATAAGTCTAGAGGGAGCACATACTCCAATCTCTGTTAAACTAGACTTTGAGGTTACTAATAATGCCGTGGAATGTGAAGCGTGTATTATTGGATTAGAAGCATCAGCTAGCATAGGTGTGAAAAAATTAGAGGTATATGGAGATTCCAGTTTAATAGTAAATCATATACTTAAAAAATGGAAAATAAAGAACTCCACAATGATATTATACCAAGCACACCTAAAGCAACTCATCGAGCATTTTAATTATATTGACTTCAAATACCTCCCAAGGGATGAGAATCAATTTGCCGATGCGCTAGCAAAATTAACCTTAATGATCAACATTCCAGATCACTTAAATATGATGCCATTATGCGTTGATAGAAGAGAAGAACTAGCTTATTGCAACACAATAGAGGAAATAAATGACATCGAGGGAGACAATCCTTGGTATGATCATATCCTCCAATACATTACTCATGGCACATATACTGAAAATACTTCATCGAAAGACCAACGAGCTTTGAGAACACTCGCAACCCAATATGGTTTATTAAATGGTCAATTATGCAAAAAAGGACCTAACGGTCAAAGCTTATTCTGTATAGACCAACTCGAGTCCATACGCCTTATGGAGAACACTCACAAAGGCGTTTGTGGACCGCACATGAATGGAAAAATGCTTGCTAAAATAATCTCACGACAAGGGTACTTTTGGTCCACTAGGGAACACGATAGCATACAATATGTCAATAAATGTCCAGAGTGCCAAATGTTCGCTAATTTACAACACCTTCCACCATCCGAACAGTACAACCTCACTTCCTCGTGGCCTTTCTCGACTTGGGGAATTGACATAATTAGTAAAGTTTCTCCAATAGGAGTAGGAGGACACGAGTACGTACTAGTAGCCATCGATTACTTTACTAAGTGGATTGAGGCCACTTCTTATGTTAATATCACTTCTAAACATGTCGCAAAGTTTCTCGAACAAAACATATTTTGTAGATATGGAGTTCCACACGAACTAATTAGTGATCAGGGATCTCAATTCAAAGCAGAAGTTGAGACCCTCTTAGCTCGTTATAAAGTAAAACATCATCACTCATCTCCATATAGACCTTAAAGGAATGGAGCTGTGGAATCGACGAATAAAAACATAACAGTCATTATTAAGAAAATGGCAGAAAATTATAAAGACTGGCCGAAAAAACTACACTTCGCCCTATGGGGTTATAGAACATCCATACGAACATCGATAGGGGTAACTCCATACTCCTTAGTTTTCGGAATGGACTCAGTTCAACTAGAAATACCATCCCTACGCATCGTACTCGAAAGTAAGCTACCGGAAGCTGAATGGGTACGAGCAAGGTATGAAGAGCTTCTATTCCTCGACGAACGACGATTAAATGCTTTGCATCATGTACAAGTATACCAACGACGCATCGCGCGACACTTTAACAAAAGGGTACGACCCCGAAATATTAATGAAGGTGACTTCGTACTAAAAGAGGTTAGAGGTCCACCAACTGATCCAAGAGGGAAATTCAAACCTAATTGAATAGGACCATACCGCGTAATTGAAATTCTATCAGGAGGAGATGTCAGATTAATGGATATTGGTGGCGATGAAATCCGTCAATTAATAGACATTGATCGACTTAAAAAGTAATACATATGAAATCTGGATAAACTCGTTCATTCATTAACAATCATATCTATTAGCATTCAAATAAAGATTTCAAGTGTTATGCACTTTACTGAATCACACGGTAAAGCACATAACACTTGGGGGGGTGGTAAGAAAAAAAACATACCGTCCAAAGTGTTTAGATTTTTTCGAACATTACGAAAAAACTCTTCACACTTGGGGGGTAGTAATACGATTAAATTTTTTTTTTAACACTCGTAGTACATGTGTCGCGATCAACTAAATAAGTTGCGCACGGATGTCACGCGCAACAAAATCAGTTGCGCGCGACAGGCACGCGTAACCTTGGATGTTGCGCACGCCACCTGATGACAAACTACGAATCCAGAATTTTACGTTCGAATAAAATTTCGATTTTTACTAGTGATAAAATAAGGGCGTTTCTCAAACATCATGTATACTCGAAAAAAATAAATTAAACTTTGATTTAAATTATTAAACAAAGTTTGGTTATATTTTCATTTAAATTCTACAAGAAGAATTAAAGAAAAATTAAAAAAATATATAATAAATAAATAATTTTTACAAAGAACTACGCAAAGACCTGATTTCGTAACACGAATATGTAGGCAATCTTTAGATTCGGTCATATAAAAAAAGAGCTCATTTTTTTTATTTCAATAAAAATTCAAGAAGACATTATTGAATTTGATAATAAGTATTTAATTAAAAAAAACATAGTAGTGATTACACTTTATTCAAAATTAAACTACTAATAATTGTGTAACACTCTAAGGTTTTACTATGTCCTCAATCGTCACAATAGAAGGAGGAGTAGTTTCCATCGCAGTACTTTCAACGACCTTAGAGCTTTCCCCTTCGCCCTTCTTCTTGACCCAAACATTGTTCTTCAACTTAGGAATAGGAGCCTTTTCAACTCTTTTTTCTATCCCCTTAGCATTTGTTGGAGCCTTTTAGCGAGGATTTGGTGAAGGCTCCTTAATCTTCACACATTGTTGCACAGGTTTAGGAGAAGCCTTTCTTTTTGGTTCCCTTGAACGAGCCTTAGGTGATGAGGAGAAATCTAACTTTTTTCTCACTCCTTTGTTTTGGCCATTAGGAGGAGTAGTGGTGGCCGAATGCATCAAAGGCTTGGGTGGATTGCGAGCTGAGGCGGCTTAATTTTGTGATCGAGCCTTGTTTAACTCTCCTTTGTCCACCGCGTTCATCTAAGCCTTGAGAAAATAGGATAGTACAATGCTCGCCGTTGGATTATGCACTACCCACCTAGGAAGACTTGACCAATATTCCATCAAATGGGGAATTCGTTCGGGTTTAAAGATCACGTCCTTAGAGGCATCACAATCCTGTGGGGGAATAACTTGTTTCATCCCATATTGTCTCATCACCTTGCAAGGAAAGATGTAAGTAGTACTAGAAAGGCCCAAAAGCCTAATGTAGGGACAATTAAAACTATTCCCAATCATACTAATTATGTTCCACCAAGGAATCACAAAGCATATGTTAGGAACCCCGTGACAGAAAAATGACTTCCATTCTTCTTCATTCTTATGTTTGTAGAGAATTTGACGACCAGGGAATGTTCTCACTCCGTTAGCCTCAAGATTTTGTGGCTGATCAACGATTCGCAAGTGCTCCATGAGCCAAATCTGAAAAAAGAAGAAAAATTATTAATTTGCGACATTACACAAGCAGGTGGCACGCGCATTCCAACCAGTCGTGCGCGCCACCCGCGCGCATTCCTAAAAAACTTTATGGTTTGCGCTTAAATACGATGAAAAAAAAATAAAAAATAAAATAAAAAACGTATGTGTAATAGGAGTGGACTTCCTGTGAAACCATTCTCGTTAGGGTCTCCTCTAAGGCGATTCAAGCAAAGAACAGTTTCCGCCAAAGCTAAGGGAGCGGGTGAGTGACACCCCTCTATTTGCTCCACTATGGACACCATGGAATAATCTCCATACTCTTTACCTGTCCTAAGCATGCAATTGACAACAAGAAAAAAACATAAAGCACGAATTTTAAAACGTTGTTTAGTCAAGTTGTCACGAGGGGCGACGAAGTGTTCAATAAATTGAATTAAGTTCACGCCTTCTTCTGTCCCAATATTGGCCATATCATTGTCATTCAAACCAAAAAGTCTCTGAAATACAGGTTTAGAATCTGACAAGTTAGGGGCATATGTCACGGGGAGAGTATTTGCAGGGAAACCTAGTAGAGCCTCAAACTTGACAAGATTTCATCCCTTTTAAAGAGGAAAAGATGGTGGTTTGAGTCCCAATGATTAACGGTAGCATGGAGGAAATCAAAATTGTTATTAAGTTGCATATAACTCAATAGGGGGTCAAGGTGATATATTTTAAAAGCTAGCTTATCCTCGATTGAAAGGGAGGTGACCCATTGTTTCAAACGTTGTTCAAAGGTTTTCGCCATTGAAAAAAAGAGAGAATAGAGAAAATGATTTCTTTTCTTTATAATACTACTAACAAATGAATGCGAAATGATCAAAAGCCTACACGGAACCACGTTTAATTAGATCCAAATGGGGCAAATTTTCGGCAATTTTTGCCCTAAGGAAAGTTCACCCGCAGGTGGCGCGCGCAACTCACTGCGCCTGCCGCGCGCATCCAATTTACATGCGCACGACAACCGCGCGCAACCCATCCAGTTTTGCGCGACTTGTTCTGTCACGATATGTCGTTTGATTTATTTCCGTATTTTGGGCTACAAATGGATTATTAACGAAATCTTATGACTAATCATACGCTTGTCTTTGTTAGTTTTATTTCCTTTCTCCATTTTCTTTTTTGTCTTTTTCTTTTCTTTTTTTTTTCTCTAACTTTCTTTTTATTTCCTTTACTTTCTTTTATTTCCTTTTTTTTCTCTCTCCTCCCACCTTTCTTTTTCTCGTGTTTTCTTTTTGTTTTTCCTTGTTCTTTTCTTTTTTTATTTTTTGAGGGGGGTAAATCGAGAATCCTTTCCCTCCCTCAGAAATTTATTTATTTATTTTTTTTCGATTTCAAATACTTATGGAAATAAAATATGATATATATACAAAAATGTGTGTCATATGTACAACAAAAAAATATACAATAATAAACAATGCATATGTACATTTTTCCATAAGCCATCAAAAAAATAAAATAATAATAATAAATGGAAGTCAGGATGCTCGGCGATTCCCGGAAGGCTGCTGTATATCCTGTAAAATCCCAAACAAAGATTAATACACAAAACATGTAATATCTTTGCCAAAAAAAAAGAAGAGAACAAACAAACTTATCGCGACCCTTTGATGATCACGGCATGATAAAGCCACGAGGGCTCTCCGAGAAGCAGCTTGGAAACCACGCATAGTCCCCACACTGCCGTTCACGGTCTCTCGCGAAACCTATTCCAAAAAATACAAGGATAATTATCAAACAAATGTATATGATATATAAAAAATATATTCATGTAAAAAATAAACATACCGACTCAACTGTCTCTGGTACAAACGGTATGTACTTATCCTCCGCTGCTGGAAGAATCTCACGAATTACTGACCCAAAAGCGTCGGTATATGTGATCTTCGTTGTAGGAGGCACCCAACCACCCAGCTCGACTTGTTGAAAATAGGATAATAAAAGAGTCAGCCTGGATGCAACGAATGTCGGGTAAGATGCACTTGACAGCACTAGCTGCTCCGCTGGATAACCAAGGATCGCTTAAGCTCGATACTCGGTAGACAGCAGGTCCGGACGCAGCATCCGGATGGGAGGATCCGCAGGAAAGGTTCCTCGGACGAAGACTGCCAGAGAACACGCTCACCTAAGAACCAACCGTCTGTCCTTTGGAGCACAGAGAGTACCTGACAAAGGGCCCCGAAATGGCAGCGAATCATGCCTGACCGGACAGCCTCAGGGATCGTGACGATCAAACTCCAAGGGTGGAGATCGATCTACAAAATGCAACCACATAAGGAAAATCATTCAAAACATATATACATATGGACATGTGTGTTGTCAAAGTACTAACCGACGCACGAGTCGCCGAAAGAATCCTCTGGCAAAAGTCGTCGGCTGAAGTTGCTCATTTCTTCCTAATCGTGACCAAACGATGGTCGATAGGAAAACGAGCCTCCCTAAGTACCCTAGGGGCTAAGAAAGGCAGGTACGAGTACCCTCAAGCCTAAAAAAAAAGATCAAAAAGCAAAAATGGTGATTGAGATAAAAGGTTTTAAATCGAATACGCACCTCAGTAGCTGCCGCGGAATCCACCACCTGGGTCGCCTTGCCCATAGCTGTAAGCATACGGGCATACGACACCTCCACCCAAATCAGGTTACCTACTTTCCCCAAATCATTGAGGCAAATAAGTAACCCCATAGCGAAACGCTCTCCCCGATCACTAAAGACAGTGACGGAAAGATAGTGAGCAATGTATATCCGAGCCAGCTGATCAGGTGTACACTGTCGATCAACCTCGTCAGCCAATAGCTTGTCGGAAAGAACCGAGTACGGACAAGACTACGCGTATAGATGAAGGGTCGCCGCAAGACGGTTCCCCACAAGGTCACGCACTCTCGCGTCTGACCCCTTTACGATCTCCATAGCCACTGGCTCACCTCCAAAAGGAAAGCCCGTAATCATAAGGAAATTGAAAGGGATAACCGTCATCTCTTCCCACGGAAAGTGGAAAGTGTTGGTGGTATCCCACCAAAACTCCAGCAACCCACGGAGGAAAGCTGACGACGTAGGCTGACTCGATAGGTCCCGAAGAGCCACCAGCTGGGGGCTGATCCCCGAAAGCTCCACTATATCCTTTACCATATCGGGTATCCTCTCGAAACGGCCTCTCAAGTCGCCCGAGCCATACAAACGCATAATAGGCTCGCTAAAAAAAATATATATATATATACAAAAACATGGTTAGGATTTTAAAAAGAGAAGAAACGATGCTAAAAAAAGATGGAAACGCGAAAGGAACTCACTATGCCGCGCCAACTCTGAATCGAAACGTGATGGTCTGGGTCCCACTTAAGAACCTGAGGGTCCCAGTTGGGAGGTGCCTCCCAAACTACATCCTCCTGGCGACGTCGATCAGCCCCAACGCGTAGCTCTCGAACCTCCTCAGGAGGACGGTACACCCTCTTACGAGGGTGAACTGCCTCGTCAGGCACGAGTCCTAGGTCCTCCTCATCACCGACAAACGGAGGAGAATCCATGCTATAATAGATAAGTTTCTTTATTAGTTTATTTTCTCCCTAAAAAAAACTAATACACGTGTTCTAGACCCATTTCGACAGCATAACAACTGCCAAGAGGCCAAAACACAAAAATCGAATGCCACCCATGCTTGGGGGCTACGATACCTGTAGTTATACTCAGTAAACGGGGGCTTTTAACACCTACAAAAGCCATGCTATACCAGTTTCAAATAAAGTATTTTAGAGATTATATTCCTAAATCTCAAAGAATCAACTACTTTTAGGCGAATAATAATAACGTAAACATAATTATCGTCTATCAAACAATCTTGAGGTTCGAACATGGTAAAAACAAGCTATATGCATATTTCGCGCCATTTTTTCGAATTCAAAATTTTCAAAACATGACTCATGAAAGTAAAATTAGTTCTAATGCTATAATTTACTTCATAATAAAAAGTACAACCAAAATGAGCAAGAAAAACAACATATTCAAACTAAATTTGAAGAAAAAAAAAGGCAAGAACGTACTTAAACAAAGAAATGCTCATGCAAGGTTCAATACTTAACCATTTTTCATGAAATTTGTTGGAAAACACTCCTTAAACATGGTATAACAACATGGAACAAGCAATTTCAAGAATAATGGAGCAAATCGAAAACCCCCAAATTCGAATTTTGGGGTTTTACGGTTCGAAAATCGCCCAATTTCAACCAAAAATGGAACGAAACTAATAAAAACTTACATTGGATTATGGAAAATATGAATAGGGGACAAGATCTACTTCATTTAGCTTCGAAAAACAAGAAAATCCAAGCTTTTTAGAGAGAGAAAGAAGCGAAAATGGCGAAGGAAGGAGAGAGATAACGAAATGAAAAAATCGCGCTCAGGGATTTTCTTTTTGCTGATTTAAATGTCGCGCACAACTCAATCAGTTGTGTGTGACAACTCATCACAACTCTGAACGTTGCGTGCGCCTGGCCAGCACGACCCACTGAGTTGCGCGCAGACACCGGTCACTTAAAAGACCGGTATTCAGATTTCGATCCGTTTGATTAATTTTTAGCGGTTTTTTGCTCGTTGTTAAACGTAATGGCTCGCAAATTAACGAAATCTTTTTAAATTGCTTTGCATTTTGTAGTTTATTTTCTTCTTTGATAATTTTTTGCATAATCTTGCATGCACACTGTGCTTTGTGCCAGCCCTAAGCATACCTTTTGGACGTTTTTCGTGAGCGTGTCTTAAGACGTTCTGTAGTGGTGCTTTACGTAAAAGCTCCTATAGACAGGTTTGTCATTTTACTGTACTGACTTTAGAAATGTCACGTTCTTTTCTTTCTTTTTAGCGGTCACAGCAAAAAGGATGGCGTTATCATAAAGTAAATAAAAAGGATTAGCTTATGAAGAAACATAGAAATTCTTGTGGATAAGAAGTTTAGTGGGAGCAAGAGCCAATCTTGTAAGGTCCAACAAGAATTTTACGAACTCTGTTGTAAATTAACTATCAAATGCTAAATTCTTAGATTTGAAAGTATTTTCGACAATGGACCAAGCTAAAGGCAATACTTAGTACATATTGGGAATTAAGATTTATGGTACAGACTTAATTAAATGTTTAAATGAGTAAAGAAATTTTCCATCTTAAACATGAAGGACTTTGAAAGGCTTTCGACCCATATGTATAAAACTAAGTAAATGTTTGAACTTAGTATAAGCTAGGCTAAATGCTAAGTCAAACAAGAAAGACACTAGTAGAGACTTTCAACCGTATCACATAGTAAACAGTTTAGCAAGACTCAGTGGAACTGGATGAGCTAAAATGTCACATGGATGGAATAAGATTGAGAATCATTCTACAATTAAATCCATCATGTACGCTACGATATGGAATTGTCACACAACTTACTTGCTTAGAGCATGTGAAGTACGTATATAGTACCAATCAACTTGAATCTAAGTAATAAATCATTAGATTATGATCAAGAACATCCATAGCACTTGGATAAGTAAGAGGATGAGTTCTTGACTCTTGGAAACAAATATAATTTGAGTATTTATGTTGCAGCTTAACAAGGATGAGATCCTTAACAAGGAATCCATTTGTAAGCACGAAGTAAGAAGCGTCGTGGCTTGAGAATGGTAACATGGATGTGCATCCATGTGTAACGTGCGGAAATTTAAGGTAAATTTCCATTATCACAAGTGATTAGGGTATCCCAAATCGTTGTGAGTCGTTTGGAGTGAAACCAAACCAAAGCATCATCAAGAAGTCTACTAAAATATATGTTGAGAATATTGTTGCCTTAAAGGCAATAATAAGGAAGATGTTAAATGGAAAGTTCGTTGTTGAACATTGATGATTGTATGTTGTCAAGTTGAAGATCTCAATCATGAAAATGAGTGGGAGCCATCACTTGGACAATAAATCCTAAATCACAGATAATCCATAAAACTCTCAAATTTTATCGTCTTATTATGAAAGTGATTAATAATGAAGATGCTAAGATTTGCAAAGTAATTATAACTGAACCTATGCAATAAGTGAACGACAACATTCACAATTTCACCAAAGAAATCAAGCATATTAAATATGGGTGTGATTTCTATAAATGTTTTATAAAGAGTATTACTCTAAAAATATTTGGGAAAACCATTTATCATAATATGAAACGTTAAAAGGTTTCATAGTGGAATAAAAATTATTACTAATTATTCCAAAAAACTATTTAATTGTGGTTTAGAATTAAATTATGAGTCCATTCGATTTTGAGTATATTAAAAATAGGGTATCAAGACCAGTCTTGGATAAAAAAACACCTATTAAGTGAACATTGAATAATATAATCGAAAATTATCCCTAATCGAGGTCATTTAAATGATGGACGATTAATGACAACTTGAGATTAATGTGTAGTTTGATTTATAGCACTGTTTCTTGTGCTACAAGGACATGATTGTCATAAATCATTTACACAAGTAATGGTTTAGAACCATACTGGATCGACCTATGAGAATACTTTAAGAGATATAAAAATCGTCATAAGTATACTTCTCATTATGGCTATCGGAACCTATTTCCTCGACCATGAGTATTGTGAGATCTCTTGTTTGAGTACTAGTCCGTTTTGATGTTAGTCAAACATCTGCCGTACATGGAGATTATAATGGAAACACTCGGACGGCTAGGTCCTCTTAGTAAGAGAAGCTTACATTACAAGATTGGGAATGTCCCCTACTAATAATAGGGAACATGTCTTTGTTGTTTACAAGGCCTCTCGAAGAGCGAGACTGTGAAAATGCATGGTCGTGCTCGGATGGATTTTGGAAATCATCTGTTTATTGACAGTCAGACTCGGATTTCGAGAAACACTTCTGGACGTAATAAGTATGACGAATAATCTTACCTTATAGTTCATGAAGAGACATTAAGTGACATAGGAAAAAGGCTATACACTAAAAGGGCAATTGTTCGGAAGGACAATTGGGAGATTGATAGGAATGGCGTCCTTCGAACAAGTGTACTATTCCAATAGAGGGTTCGGAGCTATTGGAAAGCTATTTATTTAGTAAGTTCAAGTGATCAGAATGCCTAGGTGGAGGACGCTTCCGATCAGTAAGTTCAAGTGATCGGAATGCCTAGGTGGAGGACGCTTCCGATCAGTAAGTTCAAGTGATCGGAATGCATAATTAATATTACAGCTTAATCTTGACTGAATCCTTCGGGTCACACCCAAGGAAGTAACGATCTAACACGACGAATTAATCCGAAAGGAATTAATGAGCCACTCGAGTATTGTGAACTAAGACGTCGGATTCCGAGTTTAGAGCGTTGGAACCGAATCTTAAAAGTCGAGCAAAAATTTAGGAATTGGCGAGACGGGAAAATGCTTCAAGTAACAAGTAAAAACCCTAGCCACACCAAAGGCTAGAAAAGTGCGCCAAATAGAAGTGTGCCACGTGGCAGCACACGTTGTCAGCCACCAAATGGCAGCACGCCACGTTGGCAGTCACCAAGTGGCAGCATGTCACGTTGGTAGCGTGCCACGGTGGCAGCGCCATGTGGCAAGGGCCGCGGACCCGGGTGACGGGTCATGGACACGAGCCGAAAGGTGGCGGCCCAACCGAACCCACCTTGGGCCGAGGCTCAAGGTTGGGTGCCACATGGTTAGCTCACAATGAATGTGAGTTGCCTTGGGGAGCAAGTGAGGAAGTGGTCCTCACCTAACCATGTGACACTTGTTACTTAATTATTCCTTGGTTTATTTAACTAGAAATTGAATTCAACATTCTTTCCATGTGGGATCTTTTTGTGAAAAAATCCCACATTGAAAGATGAGAGGAATTCACTTGGAAGCACTCCTTATAAATAGCCAAGGCATACCTTGGGATTGTTCACTTGAGTAAGAGCTCAATTAGGCATCCCCACTTGAGAGAAAACCTATAAGCTCATTAATTACTCAGGTAGTCTTTTTGGTCGGACTTGGCTAACCTCTAAGTAGTAGACTGGTTGGGTCGCAATGTTGGTGGACTTCGTCAGAGGTCCTCGCCCTTTGTGAGGCTCGGCTTTCTCAAGTAAGAGCTCTATCCGGTTGAGCGAAGCACGCTACAAGGGTAATTTAGTCTTTTCTCTAGTCTTGTTATTTATGCATTTTTTTATATTAATTAAGAGTTTGTTCTTGGGCTCGGGTTTTATTTTCTACGATGTGTCAGACTCATCGAAACCCAACAACATGACCCCTTGAGTCTTCAAGTCTTCAAGGGTCTTCTTTTGCAACTTCATGGCTTCGTCTTCCAAGAACCTCCGTCTTCAAGACATAACCAAAATAATGCAAATACTAGTATCTACGATTAGGACTAATCCAAATATTAAGGAATAGGAATACTTAACGATTCACAGACCGTATTTATCTTTTAGAAAAATACATGACAGAGAGAATATACATTCCATTTATCTATTCACTATTTGTGAATGGCCCATGTGTTGGGTTGCGGTGAGTCTGACCCACCGCGGAAGGAAACCCAAGCCAAGATCATACTCACATTAATTATAACCATAAAACATAATTAACTTAAACACAAGATTAAGAAAGAGATTATTACTTTTGGCGCGTGCTTCGCTCACTTAATTAAGCTTTTACTTCAAAAGCTTTTAGCCCCGCTCACACGAGGACCTCCAATGAAGTCCACCCGCAACCCGAGCACCGAAAATGGTCTATTGCTTAGGAGTTAGCTATGCCCGAGCTAAAACCCGAGTAATTGATTGAGTTCAAAGGTTTTCACAATGGTGATGCCTTTTTCAACACTTACTCAAGCAATTTTCCCAAAACTTCAACTTAGGTATTTATAGGGAAATACAAGAGTGAGAAAAGCTCACCCATCAATGTAGGAGATTTGATTTTTCCATTTTATTTTAAATAAAAAATAATATTAATAATCAAGCTACTAATAAATAAACAAGTGGTAAGCTCACATAAGAGGTTAGGTGAGGACCATTTGGAAAAAGGTGGGACCAAAGTTGCTCCCCACTCCTCTCCAATAGCCGGCCAACACAACACCAAGCCCTCTATTTAGCTCGCACCACATGGCAGCCCCACATTTTGGCATAAAGGCACCCAAGGTGGGCTGCCACGGCTCACTCAAAACCCTTATTCCCCCGGGGTCTATTATAAACGTGAGCGCTCCGGAACCCCCCCTTCGGCCCAGCAGGCCACGCATATATGTGCGGGCTGCTTGGCTGAGGCCTGCTGCCAGCAAGCCACGCACCAGTGTGCGGGCTGCTGGCCATGGCCTGCTAGCATGCCTCACACATTTGTGCGGGCAATTGGCCAGGCCTGCTGCTAGCAAGCCCGACGCACATTTGTGCGGGCTGTTGGCTGAGGCTGCTAGCATGCCACACATATTTGTGCGGGTTGCTGGCCTAGGCCTTCTAGCATGTCACGCACATTTGTGCGGGTTGCTGGCCAGCCTAGCTAGCCAAGGTGCGGTAGCATGCACCAGCCAACCTAGGCTCGGCTTGGTGTGCTTGCTAGCACCTTGCTAGGCCATATGCCCCTAGCACTCGGGCATTCCGATGCTAGGGGTATTTTAGTATTTTTGTTGATTTTTTAGTAATTTTCTCGTCTCGCCTTTTATTATTTTCGACTCGACTTCCGACGCTCGGTTTCGACGCTCCAAGCTCGAATTTCCGACGTTTAAATATTAATTATTTGGGCGACTCATTAATTTCCTCTGAATTAATTCATCGCTTCGGTTCATAAGTTGCTTGGGTGTGACCTGAAGGGTTCAATTAAGATTAAGCTGTAATATCAATTATACATTGATATTACTGATAGGAAGCGGCCTCCACCCAGGCATTCCGATCACTTGACCTCACTGAATAATTAGCTTTCTAATAATTTTGAACCCTCTATCAGAATAATACACTTGTTCTAAGGACACCATTCCTTTCAATCTCCCACTTGTCCTTCCGTACAAGTGCGCTTTTAGTGTATAGCCTTTTCCTATGTCACTTAATGTCTCTTCATGAACTATAAGGTAATATTTATTCGTCATCCTTATTAAGTCTAGAAGTGTTTCTCGATCCCGAGTCTGACTGTCAATAAACAGATGATTTCTAAAATCCATCCGAGCACGACCATGCATTTTATAGTCTCGCTCTTCGAGAGGCCTTGTAAACAATAAAGAAATCTTCCCTACTTTAGTAGGGGGACATTCCCAGTCTTGTAATGTAGCTTCTCTTACTGGGAGGACCTAGTCGCCCGAGTGTTGTCGTTATAATCCCCTTTTATGGCAGACGTTTGACAACATTAAAGCAGACTAGTACTCAAATAAGAGAACTCACAATACTCATGGTCGAGGAAATAGGTTTCGATAGCCATAATGAGAAGTATACTTATAACGTGCTTGTTGTGCTTCACTTAAGGCAAAGGTTTAGTAAGTGGATCAGCTATATTGTGATCCGTTCTGACTTTACAAATTATGATTTCACCTTCTGATTTCCATTCTCGAATCATGTGAAATAACCACTTGACATGTTTGACCTTCTGATGTTCCCTTGGCTCTCTGGCCTGAGCAATAGCTCCATTGTAGTCACAATACAGAGCTATTGGACCCTTGATTGAGGGTACAACATCAAGTTCACCAACGAACTTATGAATCCAAACAGCCTCCTTAGCTGCTTCAGCAGCTGCCATGTATTCGGCTTCGGTTGTAGAATCTACAGTTGTGCTCTACTTGACACTTTTCTAACTAAACGCTCCTCCATTTAGACAGAACATATATCCAGATTGTGATTTAAACTCGTCTCTGTCTGTCTGGAAGCTCGCGTCGGTATAACCTTCAATAACTAATTCCTCTAAATCATAATACACCATGAATTAATCCTTGTTCCTTTTCAGGTACTTTAGGATATTCTTGGCCGCAGTCCAATGGGTCTCTTCTAGGTCTAATTGGTAACAGCTCGTACCACTCAAGGCATATGATACATCTGGCATAGTACATATCATGACATACATGATCGATCCAATTAGCGAAGCATATGGAATCTGATTCATCCTTTCCCGCTCATCAGGTGTCTGTGGACACTGCTTCTTGCTTAGGGTTATGCCATGTGACATGGGCAAGTGACCTCTCTTGGCCTCCTCCATGCTGAATCGAGCTAGTACCTTATCAATATAGGTACTTTGGCTCAATCCAATCATCCTTTTCGATCTATTCCTATAGACCTTGATGCCTAGTATGTACTGAGCCTCTCCCAAGTCTTTCATTGAGAAACAGTTTCCGAGCCAAGCCTTTACAAACTCTAACAACGGAATGATGTTTCCAATGAGCAATACGTCATCGACATATAAGACTAGGAAGGCGATGTCATTCCCACTGACCTTCTTGTAAACACTAGATTCATCTAGATTCTTGATAAAACCAAACTTACTGATGGTTTCATCGAATCACAGATTCCAACTCTTGCTAGCTTGCTTTAGCCCATAAATGGACTTTCTAAGCTTACAAACTTTCCTAGCACAATTTTGGTTGCAAAACCTTCAGGCTGTGTCATATACACAGTTTCTTCCAGAATACCATTGAAGAAGGCGATTTTGACGTCCATCTGCCATATTTCATAGTTGTAATATGCAGCAATCGCTTGCAGGATCTGAACGGATTTAAGCATTACGAATGGAGAAAAGATTTCATCGTAATCAATATCTTGAACTTTCCTGTAACCTTTTGCTACCAATCTAGCTTTGTAAATGAATACATTTCCATCTTTGTCGGTTTTCAACTTGAAAATCCACTTACATCCGATAGGTGTGTAACCTTCGGGTAAGTCAACCAAGTCCAAGACTTGATTTTCAAACATGGAGTCCATTTCATATCTCATGGCTTCTTGCCAATTAGGAGAGTCGGTGCTTGCCATCGCTTGTTTGTAGGTTGCCGGTTCATCTCCATCCATAATCAGGAGGTCTTGATTCTCGGTTAATACTACACCAAGATATCTATCAGGTTGAGATCTCGGCCTCTGAGACCTACGTAGGGTAACGGACTAAGCATTTGCATTGTCAGTTTGTCTTTGCACATTTTGATCATATTGACATGCGTCAACAGATGCTGTTTGAGTACTTTGATTGTCATTCTGATTTTGTTGCTCATCCTCTCGAACTTCATCGAGTTCGATTTTCCTCCCACTTGTCATTTTAGAAAGGTGCTTATTCTAAAAAAACACACCATCACGAGTAACAAAAACTTTGTTCTCCAATTTGTTGTAGAAGTAATACCCTTTGGTTTCTTTTGGGTAGCCCACAAATTAAACCTTGTCAGATTTGGGATGAAGTTTGTTAGAAATCAATTTCTTGACTTATGCTTCGTATCCCCATATCTTTAGTAAAGACAACCTAGGATGTTTCTTCATCCATAACTCGTATGAAGTCTTTTCTACAGCTTTTGATGGAGCACGGTTCAGTGTTAGTGCCGCAGTTAGAAGTGCATGTCCCCAGATAGGACAATCACTAAGACCCATTGTAGATCGTACCATGTCTAACAAGGTTCGATTTCTCCTTTCGGATACTCCGTTCCATTGTGGAGTTCCTGGAGGTGTCAATTCAGAAAGTATACCCTTATCTTTCAGATGGTCATCGAATTCTTGGCTCAAGTATTCACCACCTCGATTCGATCGAAGGGCTCTGATTTTCTTACTAAGCTGATTTTCAACTTCACTCTGAAATTCTTTGAACTTTTTAAACGATTCAGATTTATGCGACATAAGGTAGACATAACCATATCTACTATATTCGTCTGTGAAGGTGATAAAATATCGATGTCCGTCCTTGTAGTGGAGCTCATTGGTCCACATACATCGGTGTGTATTAGACCCAATAAGTCTCCTGCCCTTTCTCCCAGCTTGGAGAATGGCTGCTTAATCATCTTGCCTAATAAAAATCCTTCGCAATTCTCAAACGATTCCAAATCAAAGAGTCGAGAACACCTTCTTGTAGAAGTTTCTTGATAAGTTTGATGTTAATGTGGCCAAGACGACAGTGCCACAAGTACATTTGATTCGACTCTATGGTCTAAGCCCTTTTGGCGGTATTATTCACATTATAAATTTGTTTGTCTAAAGAAAGCACATAAAGACCATTTTCAGAATGTGCAATACCATATAAAACATTATCGAGATAAAACGAACATTCATTGTTCTTTACTCGAAATTCAAAACCCTTGGCATCTAACGCCGAAATTGAAATAAGTTTTTGGTAATGTTGGGAACATAAAAACAGTTTTCAAGTTCCAAAACAAGCTTAAAGGGCAAAGACAAACTGAGAGTTCCTACGGATACGGCTGCAATTCTGGCTCCATTGCCGACCCGGAGTTCAACTTCTCCCTTCGCTAGCTTCCTAATGTTCCTTAGTCCCTGAGAATTGGAACAAAGGTGTGAGCCACATCCGGTATCTAATACCCAAGTTGTTGAGCTAGTGAACTTTAAGTCTATAACGAATATACCTGATCCAGAAGCAACGGTTCCATTCTTCTTATCTTCCTTGAACTCGAGGCAATCTCTCTTCCAATGTCCCTTCTTCTTACAATAGAAGCATTCGGAATCAAATTTAGAAGATGCTACCTTCTTTTCCTTCTTATCCTTGGTAGCTTTAGACTTAGGCGTAAAGGTCTTCTTCTTACCCTTCCCCTTAAAGCCTTTCTTCTTCTTGCCTGAGAATTTGAACGGTTTGCCCTTTTCGATCATGAGCATGTCATGCTTCCCCTCATCCTTGAGTGTTTGCTCGGCTTGCTTCAACATACCATGAAGCTCAGTGAGGGTTTTCTCCATGCTGTGCATGTTATAGTTCATCTTGAATTGATCATAACCTTTGTGCAGCGAGTGGAGAATGATGTCAATTTCCATCTCGGTTGAATACCCCGCATCAAGCCTTTCCATGTTCTCAAACAATCCTATCATTTTGAGTACATGTGGGCTGACTGGCTGTCCTTTCTTGAGGTTTCTCTCAAGGATCTGCTTGTGGGTTTCAAACCTTTCAGTTTGGGCCTGCTCTTGGAACATGTTCTGTAGCTCAGAAATGATCTCAAAAGCTGTCTTCTTTTCAAAGAAAGTCTTTTAAAGCTCGAGAGACATTGTGGCCAACATGATGCATTTGACATCCCGATTGGCACTTTGCCATCGGTTTAGGGCAGCCTGAGTCACCTCCTCATTGGGAGTCTCGGGCATTTCCTCATCAAGGACATATTCCTTTTGTTCTTGCAGGAGAATAATACGCAAGTTCCTTTGCCAATCAAGAAAGTTTGGCCCACTCAAATTCTCCTTGTCGAGAATTGAGCGCAACGAGAATTGGGTGTTTGAGTTATTTGAAGACATGATTCTACAATTGAAAGAATTTGAAATGAAAAAACCATTCATAATACTCAAATAATATTGAAATCATGCATTTTAATCAAACTTATTTAAACTTCTTATTCACACATTAAAATTGTCCCCGATTTGGTGAGAATAAGTCGATTCTAAGATCCAAAGAAACAAAGAGTAGTTAAGCATGTTTTGGCTTGTCTTCACACTCAATCTCCTAAGGTAAGCAACGCTTTGCTAATGGCTCCAATCCACTCTTGGTTTGATAAATCGTCGCATCTGATGCTCTCTTAACAACTTATCTACTTTGCCACGACATGTTAGGACTTCGTCACTCATATCGTTGAGTACAACCAAAACCAACTTGCATACCCGATATGCCTTACGTATCCTAGGGAGTAATAGTGATGCCTCGTTGTAGCGTAGCCCATCACTACTCTCAATAGGTCGATAAGTGTTGTTTTGGAATAGCAATTTCACTCAATATTTTAGGGACCTAGGGTTTCTATATTGGTTGATTTAAGTGAACTTAATTAATCATCACAACATTCGAAATCTTAAACATGCATCTAACATATAATTCATATTCATAAATAGATATATATATATATCAAAAACATAAATAAAGATGCATTTGGCAACTAGCATGACCCCTTGAGTCTTCAAGTCTTCAAGGGACGGCTTTTGCAACTTCATGGCTTCATCTTACAAGAACCTCCGTCTTCAAGACATAACCACAATTATGCAAATACTAGTATCTATGATTAGGACTAATATAAATATTAAGGTACAAAAATACTCAACGGTTCGCAGACCAACTTTAGATTTACAAAAATACATCATGGATCGCAGTCCGTATTTTCTATCCTAATCAGGCCCCACTAGTTGCCATTTTACAAAACCTGTGAGAGAATATACATTCCATTCATCCACTCACTATTTGTGAATGGCCCATGCATTTTACAACGATAAAACAAGTAACAATGCATAAAACGCGCGGAAACTGGTAACTAATTTAATTCATTAATCTAATTAACATACCTAATTAAAACTAGTCAAAGTTGTTTAATAGATTATGTAATTTAGCGCAATTAATAATTGAAGCTCCCACTAAATTCCGCATCCATCTTAATTAATCCAATTAATTAAGTCGATAATCCCAAATATTTTCCAAAATTAAATTTTGCAAATGTCGCTAAAAAACCGAGACCTAGCCTCCAATATTTATTAAAATAATGAAAACCAAATTAAATCAATAAAATAATTATAACGGCAAAATGAGCAAACATGAAGCCAACCACATTCAAGTTGCTCACACACTAAGTACGTGTCATATGTAAGCCAAGGTCGTTTAGCAACCCCGGACTATACAGCTTGGTGCATATGCCTCCACCACCCCACGTAGCACTAGCTAGGCCGAGCCTAGTAGCGTTTTCTACGGGTTACCTGATGCTAGGCATACGCACTAAGGCTGCTTGCCCCTTCACACCAAGCACCAAGCAACGCACATACACCATGCTCAATGCACGCATAGCCACGGCCAGCCACATAGCAGCACGTATGGTGCGCGCGCACAGCACGATGTTGCTGCCGCACCATGATGTTGCTCATTGCTGGCTGGCGCGCTATTATGCTAGCAACAAGCAGCAGCCACGCACACAGCCCAGCCGCAGTGCGCTGCTGCCTGGCTGGTGCTGCAGCTGGGCGCACTAGCCACGCTGCTAGTGTGTGGCGCGCACCAGGCATCACCAACCTTGGCAGCTACATGCGGGCTGCACAGCAGCCCAGCTAGCCGAGGGGGTGTTGCCTTGGTTTGCGTGCCATACTCTCGGGATTTAAAATCCGAGTTTTCGCGTGACTATATAATTAATTCAAAATTAATTTTAGAACTAATTTAATGAGCAAAAATGAAAAATTAAACAAGTCCAACTTTAATTAAAAATTCATTAAAGTGCCTTCAAGAACCATTCTTTAATAAAATTGGTTTAACTTGGTGCAATAAATAAATAAAGGGCAATCACTCACTATTAATTTAATTAATTTAAATTAATCATGAGATTTTGACAAAATAAAAGGGAGTTGGAAATATGAACACAAAGTTCAATTTAAAGATTCCAACTTTAACACTTGTGAATCCTTGAAAAATTATATCTTCCAATATGAAGATAAATGAAATTTCTATCACAAGATTCAAACTTTATGATTCCAATCAACTTAATACATGATTAAATCAAAAGTTCAACCAAAAATTCATGGAATTTAGTAACTCAAAGTTTCAATCACTTACAACAATTAAAGATTGAATCTTTAGTACTTCGAAGCAACAAATAACAAATTTCTCACACTTTAATGCAATGGATTTGCAGTTATGTGAAAATAAAAACCAAACTTTCAATCACCAATTACTACCAAGTAACCATGCACAAAGTGTTGGGTTTCGGTGAGTTCGACCCACCGCGGAAGGAAACCCGAGCCAAGATCACACTCACAGTAATTATAACCATAAAGCATAATTCACTTAAACAAAAGATTAAGAAAGAGATTAATACCTTTGGCGCGTGCTTCGCTCACTTAATTGAGCTCTTACTTTGAAAGCTCTTAGCCCCACTCACACGAGGACCTCTAACAATGTCCACCCGCAGCCCAAGCACCGTAAATGGTCTATTGCTTAGGAGTTAGCTAAGCTCGACCTTAAAACCCGGGTAATTAATTATGTTCAAAGGTTTTCACAATGGTGATGCCTTTTTCAACACTTACTCAAGCAATTTTCCCAATACCCCAACTTGGGTATTTATAGGGAAATACAAGAGTGAGAAAAGCTCACCCATCAATGTGGGAGATTTGATTTTTCCATTTTATTTTAAATGAAACATAAAATTAATAATCAAGCTACTAATAAATCAACAAGTGGCATGCTCACAAGAGAGGTCAGGTGAGGACCATTTGGAGAAGGGGGGACCAAACTTGCTCCCCACTCCCTCTCCCATAGCCGGCCAACACAACACAAAACACCCAATTAGATCGCGCCACATGGCAGCCCCACACTTGGGCACTAAGGCACCCAAGGTTGCTTGGGTGTGACCTGAAAAGGTTTAAAATTGCATATAAATTAACGAAAGAACCAAATACATAACCACCATAAATATGCCATAAAGATTCAAGGTTAGAAAGACTTAAAATTTTTCGTCAAAACGAAAAATCCCTCGAAAAAGGCATTTCTGGTCGTTGTTTGGCTAAAATTATAGTCTTGAAAGGGTAAAACCATATCCAGAACGCCTTTTCCACCCAAAATTCACTATTTTTGGGCGAAAATCTGGGTTCGGGGCTGAAATCAGCTATAATACGGGCTTAAATAATAAAACCGAGCTACTAATCTAATTAGCAACTTAAAAGCAGAAAAATTAGAACATAAAAACACCTTGAAAATGATTATAAAAATAAATGAGCAAGACTCTAATACCGCTGTTGGGTTTCGATGAGTCTGACCCACCGCGGAAGGAAACCCGAGCCAAGATCACACTCATAATAACTTTAACCATAAAGCATAATTAACATAAACACAAGATTAAGAAAGAGATAAATACCTTTGGCGCGTGATTCGCTAAGTTAATTGAGCTCTTACTTCGAAAGCTCCGAGCCCCGCTCACACGAGGACCTCCAACGAAGTCCACCCGCAACCCGAGCACCGAAAATGGTCTATTGCTTAAGAGTTAGCTAAGCCCGACCTAAAACCCAAGTAATTAATTGTGTTCAAAGGTTTTCATAATGGTGATGCCTTTTTCAACACTTACTCAAGCAATTTTCCCAATACCCCAACTTAGGTATTTACAGGGAAATACAAGAGTGAGAAAAGCTCACCCATCAATGTGGGAGATTTGATTTTTCCATTTTATTTTAAATCAAAAATAAAATTAACAATCAAGCTACTAATAAATCAACAAGTGGCAAGCTCACATGAGAGGTTAGGTAAGGACCATTTGGAAAAAGGGGGGGGGGAGACCAAACTTGCTCCCCATTCCTCTTCCATAGCTGGCCAACAAAAAACTAAGCCCTCCATTTAGCTTGTGCCATGTTAAAGCCCCACACTTGGGTACCAAAGCACCCAAGGTGGGCTGCCACGACTACTTCCCCCTTCAGGCCACGCACATTTGTGCGTGCTGCTTGGCCGAGGCCTGCTGCCAGCAAGCCACACACCAAGGTGCGGGCTGCTGGCCGTAGCCTGCTAGCATGCCTCGCACATTTGTGCGGGCTGCTGGCAAGGCCTGCTGCTAGCAAGCCACGCATATTTGTGCGGGCTGCTGGCCAAGGCCTGCTAGCATGCCACGCACATATGTGCGGGCTGTTGGCCAGCCTAGCTAGCCAAGGTGCGCTAACACGCACCAACCAGCCTAGGCTTGGCTTGGTGCGCTTGCTAGCCACCTTGCTAGGCCATATCCCCTAGCACTCGGGCATTCCGATGCTAGGGGTATTTTAGTAATTTTTTTGATTTATTAGTAATTTTCTCGTCTCATCTTTTATTATTTTCGACTCGACTTCCGACGGTCGGTTTCGACGCTCTAAGCTCGAATTTCCGACGTCTAAATATTAATTACTCGGGCGACTCATTAATTTCTTCCGAATTAATTCGTCGCTTCGGTTCGTAAGTTGCTTGGGTGTTACCTTAAAGGTTCAGTCAAGATTAAGCTGTAATATCAATTATACATTGATATTACTGATCGGAAGCGGCCTCCACCCAGGCATTCCGATCACTTGACCTCACTGAATAATTAGCTTTCTAATAATTCCGAACCCTCTATCAGAATAATACACGTGTTCGAAGGACACCATTCCTTTCACCATGCTTTTTGCAACGATAAACAAGTAACAATGCACAAACACGCGTAAACTAGTAACTAATTTAGGTGGTTAATCCTATTAACGCGCTTAATTAAAACTAGTCAAAGTTGTTTAACCAATTATGTGATTAAGCGTAATTAATAATTGAAGCTCCTACTAAATTCCGCATCCATCTTAATTAATCCAATTAATTAAGGCGGTAAACCCAAAACTTTGCGAAAGTAAAATTTTGAAAGTGCCGCTCAAAATCGAGCCTAGCCTCTAAAATTTTTAATTAAAATAATTTAAACATAATTAAAATAATAAAATCGGCAAAAACACAAATATGTAGCCCAATGCTATCGTGTGCCTATCACCAAGCAACAGGGGTTGGTTTGCAAGGCATCAAGCCTCAACAGGGGGGTTGCGAGGCTGCTAGCTGCTTGCACCAGCCTTGTTGCTGTGCTAGGATCGTGTTGCCTAGCAGCCACGCCCGCACAACCCTCACGTACAGAACTCCCTGCCGCACCAAGCAGCGCACATACAAGCACAGTCGCAGCAAGCAACGCACGGGCACGCGCACAGCCGTGGCAAGCAAGGCGCGCACAGTCACGCATGTTGCTGCTTCGTTGCCGCACCATGCTTCGCATCAGCCATGCACTTGAGTGGTGCATGCACCAAGCAGCAACCAACCCTTGGCAGCCACATACGGGCTGCTGTGCAGCCCGGCTGGCCGAAGGTGGTTTGCCTTGGTTTGAGTGCTATACTCTCGGGATTAATTTTGAATTTTTACGTGACTTAATTAATTAATTCCAAATTTATTTTGGAATTAATTTAATGAGAAAAATGATAAATATAACAAGTCCAACTTAATAAATTCATTCAAGTGCACAAAACCAAAATTATTTCCAAGAACTATTCTTTAATAAAATTGGTTCATCTTAATGCAACAAAATGAACAGGGTTATTCTTAACATTAATTTAACCAACATAAATTAATCATGAGATTTGACAGAATTAAAGAGAGAGTTGGAATTATGAACACAAATATTCAAATAAAGATTCCAACTTTAACTTGTGAATCCTTGAAAATTATATCTTCCAATATGAAGATAAATTAAAATTCTATCACAAGATTGTTACTTTATGATTCCAATCAACTTAATAAATGATTAAATCAAAAAGTTCATTCATGGAATTTAGTAAAACAAAGTTTCAATCACTTAAAATAACTAAAGATTGAATTTTTTGTACTTATGAGCCTCAAGAAACAAACTTTTCACAATTAAAGCAATTTATTTGCAATTATGTGAAAATTTGAGCCAACTATTAAACACCAATTACTACCAAAGGATTTGTGGGCAGAATTTGGCTTTTTCGCAACCCTAAAGGATCAGAATGTTTCCAGAATATCGATTCCACCTAAAATTCACTAGTCTTTGGCGAAAATCTGGGTTATGGAGCCAAAGTTCATAATAAAACGAGATTAAAATTAATAAAATCGAGCTACTAATCTAATTAGCAACATAACCAAAAATTAAATCATTTTTAAACCCTTGAAAAATTTTTAGTTACAAAAATAAATGAGCAAGGCTCCGATACCGCTGTTGAATTTCGATGAGTCCAACTCACCGCAGAACAAAACCCGACCCCATGGCCCGCTTACAATTAATATAACTAAAATGACATAAATAATAAAAAAGAGAAAAAGACAATATTACCCTTGCCGCGTACTTCGCTCTCACTCGGAGCTCTTACGTCAAAGCCAAGTCTTGCAAGCGTAGAGACCTCCTACAGTATCCACCCGGAACTCGACCCCGATCAATCTCTTACATGGAGTTTAGCCAAGTCAGACCAAAACACTACTCGAGTATTTTATGAACTTAAAGGTTTTCTCTCAAGTGGAGATGCCTTATTGAGTTCCTACTCAAGTGACTTTCTCCAAATCCCAAGGTGGGTATTTATAGAGAATGTCATGAGGGAATTCCACTCTCCCATCAATGTGGGAAAATTAGTAAAACCAATTTTCCCTTTTTATTTTTAAATCAAAAATAAAAGAAAATAGCAAACAACTCATTAATCAACAAGTTGGCAATTACACAAGGAAAGTTAGGTGAGGACCACAAGGGGGGGGGGACCAAAATCCTTGCTCCCCAAGGATCCCCAAAACCGCCTCCCAAAAGACAAACTGAGCCAACCAGCCCGCGCCAGCTGGCCCTGCCAGCCTTGGGCGCCAAGCTAGCCCAGCTGGCTGCCTGGCCCCTTGGCTAGGCCTGCCAACTGGTCGCACGACCCAGAAGCGAGCCCTAGCAAGCCTCGCATTTATGCGGGCTTCTGGGTGCTGCTGCCAGCATGCTTGCGTGCCAGCCTAGCAAGCATTGCTTGCTGCTTGCTGCTGGGCATCGCGTACTATGGCGCTGCTCTCATGCTAGCTGGCTTGCACGCCAAAACGCACACTCGCATATTAAGCCACACATGTTGTGCGGGCTGCTGATGCACTTATGTGCGGCTGGTGTTGCTAGCCTAGCTAGCGACGCACCAGCTGCCTAGCCATGCGCACTCAGTACTCTTGGCTTAGTGCGGTGCACATGCTAGCACCTCTTGCCCCTAGCACTCAGTTTGCTCGGAGCATTCTGATGCTAAGGGTATTTTTGTAATTGTTGATTAATTATTGATTTTACTGTCTCGTCTTTTATTAATTCGAATCGATGTGCGACACTCGGTTTCGACGCTCCTAGCCCGATTTCCGACCTCTAAATATTTAATACTCGAGCAACTCATTAATTCCTTTCGAATTAATTTGTCGTGTTGGATCGTTAGTTGCTTGGGTGTGACCCGAAGGGTTCAGTCAAGATTAAGCTGTAATATTAATTATGGATTAATATTACTGATCAAAAGCGACCTCAAACTAGGCATTCTTATAATTTGACCTCACTAAATAGTTAGCCTTTTTAATAATTCGGAACCTTCTATCGGAATAATACACTTGTTTGAAGGACACCATTCCTATCACTAACATCTATTATGACTTATTTGACAACTCGAAAAGCTTCTTTTATTTAGTAAGAAATTCTGGGAGAGATATGCTCGCAAGTTATGGCTTACGAAAGGAGATCGTAGCTCTTGTTTTTTTCATGAATCTATGAAATTTCGTATTAGAAAAAAGCAATTTTTTCGTTTACAAAATGATGATAATCAATGGGTTGAATAACCTGCTGATATTACTAATTTTTTTATTTGGAATTTTCCAAGCGCTTCAAGTCTGATCACCCCACACTTAAGGTCATTTCCCTTCTCTTGATCCACTCTGTTATCTCTCTTGAAGATAATACTGTTCTGACACAATCCTTCACTAATTAGTAAATTAAAGCAGGATTTTTTGACATGTCCCCTTATAAGGCATTAGGGTTAGAAGGTTACGGTCCAAAAGTTTTTCAACACTATTGGCCTATTATTGGCTTTGAAATATGTGAAGGTTTTAGTTACTTTTTCATATTGGTATTTTGCTAAAGGAATTCAACCATACTAATATTACTTTAATTCCTAAAATTGATACTCCATCCCAGGCTAGTCATTATCGACCTATCAGTATATGTAGTACTATGTACAAGGATATTTCTAAAATATTGGTTAACCGTCTTAAACCTTTTCTTAAGAAAATGATAAGTCCCTTCAAAAATTCCTTCACCCTGGATCATGCTATACAAGATAATATTCTCCTTGTTCATGAGATTCTAAACCTTTTTAACAAATCAAAAAGTAAAAAAGGTTGGTTAGCTCTAAAATTAGATCTGGAAAAGGCTTATGATCGTATTGAATGGGACTTTTTGTAGACTACCATTGCTTCTTTTGGTTTTAACCAAACTTGAATAAATTGGATTAAACTTGTGTTACAACGCCTTCTTATTTGCCCTTCTAGGGGTTTATGCCCTTCTTTTGTGTTAAACTGTTAACTTCTCTACTACTAACCTTATTTGCCCTTCTAGGGGTTTATTCCAGGGTGATCCCCTATCAACAGCCCTTTTTGTCATTTGTATAGGAATTTTTATCCAAAAAACTACTCCTTCTTTCTCACTCGAAAAACCTAAGTGTTGGCATCAAAATTACCCTTTCTTCCCCTATTGTTCCTTCTGTTTTATTTGCAGATGATAGTCTATTATTTTGTAAAGCAACGTCTACTGCTTGTGGTACTCTTTTAGATACCCTATACGAATTTGCCTCCCTTTTGAGTCAACTTATAAATTTTCAGAAATATTCTACTGTTTTCTCAAAATATGTTACTCATAGAAATAAACCAATTTTAGCTAGCTATTTTAATATGACTCCTAAGTCTTGTTTAGGTCGTTACTTAGGGAATTTTTTTAATTCTCATACCTATACTAAAGGAAATTTCTGTCATTTGATTACAAAGCAGACCAAAAAATGAATGCCTGGTCATCTATTTAATTTTGTTTCCAAAGCAAGTGAAGTTGGGTTTATCTAGAGTCACTTAGAGGCTATCCCTTCTTATCCTATGTCCACTACTAGATTACCTACTTCTATTACTTCCTCTTTAGATAAAATAATTAGAGATTTGTTCTAGAAACAATCTCCTAAAAAACAAGGGTTACCTTTGGTTGCCTGGGACACCATTTGTCAACCTAAAAGTTAGGGGGTCTTGGATCACAGAAAACTGAGGCTATAAATTCTGCTTTCTTAGCCAAGCTTGAATGGAAGCTCCTTACAGATCCTACTTATTTGTGGGTCCAATTGGTTTCAGCTAAATATCTTCGTCATTCTTAGTTCCTTAACTACAACCCCCAACCCCAGGATTCCTGGATCTGGAAAAAACTTCTTCAAATCTGTCCTCTAATCATTTTCGCGGCCCCCGTTGGAAAGTAGGGAATGGTTCTTATATACTTTTTTAGGCTGGTATTTGGTGTGCTGACACTAATATCATAGCCTTGTTAGACCTAGACCCGAATCAAATCTCAAATATTGATCTCACTGTAATTACCTTTATTAGGGAGGATAACTCTTGGGATGTCCCTCTGTTGTCCTTTATCCTTCCTGTTGATCTCATTTAAAAAATAAGAGGTATTCCCTTACCTTTCTCTCTTATGTCTGATGAGCCTTGTTGGGGTTTAGCTAAACATGTTTAATTGACGGTTAAGTTTGCTATGTGTTTAGCTCCTAACCACTCCCCCAGTTCTCCGAAGTGGATGGGAATTTTATTGGATATCCCTCCTAAAATTCAGCTTTTTTTATGGCAACTTCTCCATAATAGTCTTCCCGCTCGTCACACTTTAGCTTCTAGGCATATTAATGTCCCGCGGCATTGTGCCTTTTAGAAAACATGTCCTGAAACCCAAGATCATCTATTTCTGCATTGCCCTTTTTCGTTTTACCTTTGATCCTCCTCCTTAATTAGAAACTGGATAGGCGTCGTTCCTCTGTCTTTTTTCCTTAATGCTCTTCTATCTTCCCTTAAATGTTCGTCCCAATGCCTCCATCCCAAGTTTGTAATTATTTTATGGAGTCTTTGGAAATGCAAAAATGCGTCTGTTTTCAAAGACTCAACCCCCTTTGCACAGTCAGTTTTCTTCCGCGCTTTGTTACTCTACTAGGAATGACAGGTAAGAAATTTTTTAGACTCCCTTCACCCTTCGGGTACTAAATCTTCTCTTAATCCTCAGCACATTACTAATGATACGATAGTCTCATGGTCTCCTCCACCAACAATATATTGCAAGTTAAATTTTGATGGTTCAGCAAGTCTTCATAAATTGGTGTTGTCATTTGGGAAGCTATTGGCAATCATATTGCTAATGAGTGCCATTTATGGCACTCATTTGATGAGTATTTAGGTTTTTTTTAACCTTAATTTCATAGCTTTCTTTCTTAAAAAATGCTTAGTTTTATACATTTTCTCTTTATTTTACCTTTTCTCTCTTATTTTGTGTTTTTATGGTTTTTCTAGTGTTTTCTCCTTTATTTTCTCTCTTTTCGTGGTTGTAGGTATTGTACGAAGTTCGGGTCTTGATATTAGTGGCTTACTAAGTTGGAAGATTCATAGCAAACTTATAGCATTGGGAAAGCTCAAGATGCAAGGAAGTGGATGCTCCAAGTTCTAGCTCCTGCACTGTCAAACCGTTCTCATGGAAAATGGTGTTGAACCTATCTTGGAGGCCCTTAGAAACTGCCACCCCCAATTTTCATCAAGTGGAGCGCACGAAGACTCTTTTTGCAAACGCACGAAGCGGCGAAGAAGTCGAAGAAACCTAGAAGAGCGCGGGCGCGCAACCCACGAGCGCGGGCGAGCTGCCCATATGTGCGGGCGTGCATGTCCACTGGGCATGCGAGCATGCCCCGTGCGCGGGCGCTCCTCCCTATTTTCGGCTTTGCTCGATCTCGTTTCTGCGCTTCTTATAAATACCTATTTTTAACTCGATTTTTGTATGAAACTTTCGACATAATTTTGATCATAATTTTAGCTTAGTTGAGATTTTCTCTCTCTAGTTTTAGGGTTAGTTTAGGAGTAGTTTTGGAGAGAGAGAGAGTGATAGATTTCAATGGTGATTTGAGAGATTAATGATACAAGGGTGATAATTATGTTGAAGATCTCTATTATCAATGAGCATTTCTAACTCTATCTCATCTTATTGCTTTGCATAGATTCATATTTTTTTAATTTCGTTTTGATGATTGATCTTGATTAGTGTAATTGTTCTTCATATTTTGTTGATTCTTGATTTCTTTAGTTGCTTGTTGATTAGATAATGATTCTTGAGTAGTTGTTTGGCTAGGGATCGAGTGAAATTTGTATGATTGATTGATTGTGACTAATTTGGGAATTGTGTTGATTGATTGTTGAGATTAAAGTGATTAATGTAAGTTTTCATGTGTGTAATTGACTAGGCCTTGAGAATTATGCTAGATTGCATTATGATTAATAATGACACGACTAATTGATTTAGGAATTGCAATTATCGATTGGATTGGATTGTGATTCTCCTAGTTTTTTATTCATATAGACCACTAGCTTAACGATTAGAAGATAGCTCTTTGATTCCAATTGATAGCTCTTATCATTATTCTTCACAACCATTGATTGGCATGTTCTTCCCAAGTTGTTGCAATTGTCATGATTACTTATTGATCCCCATTCCTTAGTGTTTTATTTGTTTGGTTGTTTGTTTTGTTAGTTTTTAGTGTTACCTCTTCACCTTTGACTTCGCTTAGCTTAGGCGTTAATTGAAAACACTTGAACATAACCGTTCCTTTGGGTTCGACCCTTGACTTACCTCTATACTTGTATTTAGGTTTTTAAGTGTTTATAAATTTTGTTTGGCTTTGGGAGGATTAGTTAATGACCTAGTTTTCCCCTTGTCAAAATGGCGCCGTTGTCGGGGAACGGGGTCTATGTTTGAGTGTCTTTGATTACTTGAGTCTAGGTCTTTGTATATACTTTTCTTTTATTTGATTTTTGTGTGTTTCGTAAAAAAAAATGGCATGTCTCTCATTTCCTCAATATAACAATGAGCCTTTTTGTTAATATTTCAATAGACTTGAGGGATTTTTGGACTATAATTGTTGTAGTCTTTAGAAGACTTGTAAGGTTTGTTATTTTGGTTTGAATGAGCAAACTAGGGATGAAGTTGAATGCATGCATAATGGTGAATTTAGAGCATTATCAATCGATAATGCTTGGGATTTTTATGTTTGGCTTGCTTGGGATGTCAATAATAGGGGTAATCATGTTTGTAATATTGATATGCAATGTCTTGATTCTTCTTATGTTAGCATGAATTCCCATGAATTGTCACATGATCTCTTAAGTGAACCTAGAAAAAATGATTTCGACTCTCTTTCCTCTTTTGCTCATGATGATGAGGTACATGCTCAAGTTGATACTAATGGTGTGTTTCAATTTTCTTCATTATTTACCATGCCTTCTTGTGCTGTGTTTCATTCCCTTATTAACGAATCTCATGTGTTTGATTGTGCCCCCACTCCCCAATGTGATGAATATGCTCATGATTTTCATGTCGATTCTTCCAATCATGTTCGTACTTCTTGTTTTCTTGTTGAACCTCAATCTTCTACACCTTTTGGATCTCTTATTGCTATTTTTGAAACTCAAATTAGGATATTGAGCTTAGTAATGAGCTTGGGCCTTGTAAGGAGTCGATTCTTAATTCTATGAGAAGTCGATTGGAGATGATGAAAAAGAGTGAGGAGTATTTTGAGGAGAAAAGAAGGAGAGGTGGAGAGCTAGAAAGCCAATTGTCATCTTTGATGTTTGTTTGTGAAAATTCTAAATCTAATGTGTGTTTTGAGGATGATGATGATGATTTTGAGCAACCAAGAGAGTGTGAGGATCCCATTTGATGAGAATTTGAGTGATGGTGAAGGAGTTTAGAGTGAAGAGACTGTTGATTTCAAAAACCCCAACCCTCCTTCCCATCTTGATGAGTCTCTTGTGCATGATTGTGATTCTTCTATCCATGAGTATTTGGATTCATTTGAGGTTATGTCCAATGTGTTCTTTGAGAGTCAAAAGAAAACCCATAGCCTTTTGAATGAGTTCATTAAGGATGCTTCATAGGAGAAAGATGAGTTTAAAATGAATTTGCATCCATTCATGCATGGTTTTGAAACTTTAGGCTTTTTGGATGTTAAGCGAGTTGTTGTTCATTGTTGTGATGGAGGGGATTATGTAGTTCCTCCTAAAAGTTGGAAGTTTGAAGGAGATAGAGATTATGAGTGTTCTTCTTTTGAGGATTCAAAAATTGATTTCCATGCTCTTATTGGTGATTTGAGGCATGGTGGTGAAAAAGAGTTCATTTGTGAGACAATAGCCCCTATTCCCTCTTCTCATGTCTCTTTTTCAAGGAGATTCAACCATATCCCCTACATTCCTATGTCCTTCCCTTCCTTTGTTATTGAGCCTATTGGGGACCCCCTTGTCTATGATGATTTTCATGTCCCTCATTCGTCTTCTATTGAGGAAAAGGGTGATTATGCCACCCAAAAACATTTTGAGGAGAGGTTGCCTTATTTTTCTTCTTCTTTTTCTTCTTCTTCTTCTTCTTCTTCTTCTTCTTCTTCTTCTTCTTCTTCTTCTTCTTCTTCTTCTTCTTCTTCTTCTTCTTCTTCTTCTTCTTCTTCTTCTTCTTCTTCTTCTCCTCCTCCTTCTTCTTCTTCTTCTTATTTTGTTGAATTTTCCTTTGATTTTTCTTAATTTTCTTGGCATCTCTCTCCTCATTTGCGTGCACTATGCTTGTTGCACGCTCGTTTCCCGTCATATGCCTACCTACTTTCATATAAAATGTGTAGTAGTGCATTTGATAAACTCTTGCGTTCGTTGCAATATTATTTACTAGAGCGGTCAAGCTTGGACCTTAAGCAAGCCTTTCTCGGGAAGTAACCCGTGTTTTATTGCTTTCATTTTCTTTCCTTTTTAGAATAGATTTTCTCTCATGGAAATGTTTGTATGCCTTAGGTTCTTGCTCGGCTTTTCTTGCGGAAGCAATTGCCCTTCAAAATGGACTTCTTTTGGCTAAGGAGCACAATATTTCCCATATTTTCATTGAAGGCGATAATTTGACTATTATTAGTATTTTGCAGAGACACTACAACTGCCCGTGGAAGCTTCAGCTACTTATGGAAGACATCAAAATTATGATGGATTTCTTCTCTGCCTTTAAATCTCAATACATCTTTCATGAAGAAAACAGAGTGGCAGACTATGTTGTGTCTCTGAGTTACTAAACTCCGACCCATCAGGATATTGATCCCTTCTTGGATAGCAAGTTGCAAGTTTTCATATTTTTTTACTACAAGATAGGTTAGGGCACGGTTTAGTGAGAAGACGTTCCTAATCTTTTTCCCTGTATCTTACTTAAAAAAAATAATTTAAAAAGAACGTAGAAAATATAAATTAAAATTTTGATACTATCTCCGTTTCATATTATTTGTAACGATTAGAAATTTTTCACTCACAATTTTGGAATTGAACCCGGAACCTCCGGGGCTCAAAGTGCACAAGTTCAAGCTCCTACCTACCAGTGTGCTATATTGTAGTACCTTCAACATTTACGCAGACAAATTGCTTTAATCTTATTTTAAATTTTTTTTAAAAACTTCTTTTTCAAAAAAACCAGTAAGTTCAATGAACCCACTTGAACCTAGCGTGGAACCGTTATTAGTCACGGGTTACTCGAGTTATTTGGTCAGGGGTTACTTGATGGGTTAGATCAGGGGTTACTCGAATTACTCTATCAGGGGTTACTTGAGGGGTTCGGTTAGGAGTTACTCGGTCAAGAGTTACTTGAGGGTTACTCGGTCAAGGAAAACTTGAGGGGTTCGATCAGGGGTTACTCGGTCTTGAGTAACTCAAGTAACCCCTGGCCGAGTAACTCGAGTAACCTCGACTCATGGTGTGGCCTGCCACACAGATAAATCCCCCTCTTTTTTTAATGGTCATGGGAGGATTTTCTTGTGCTCTCTAGCTGGAGTACATTGCGGTAATTTGGGAATGTAAGTTGTTGGGTGGGTTTAGGAGATAGGAAATTGGACTTGTTAGAAGAGTAAAAAGATTAATGTTTCTTTATTTTTTTATTTGCTGACATAAAGTACTTTCTTTTGTTTTGGTTTACCTTTTTTTTTTTTTTTGAGAAAAGGTAAAAATTTTATTAATCACACAAAACAAATATAAACTGAGGCAACTAGGTTTACCTTAATTATGCTATTGATTTAGTATCACCGGACTTATTTATGATACTCGTATTTCTTAAAAAAACATATAATTATTATTTAGGAAATTTTAGAAAATAACACCACAAAAATCACACAATTTTGATTATAACACCACAAATTTTAAAACTTTTATTATAACACCACAAAAAAAACAAAAAATTGGTTTTACCACCACTTAACTTTGCCATCCAAAAAACCATTAGAGGGCCCACTTTGTACACGTGTCAATTATTTATTGGATAAAGAAAATAAAAAAAAGGAAAAATTCTAAAAACATATCCCATCCACCACCGGTGCCGGTTCCGACTGCCGTCACACCAACCTAGTGTCCACCACCGTCAACCAATCCCTGCCAACCACCATCGATGACCGGCAAACCAGCCCACCCAATCACGTACCTTAACCTCAACCGAGACCAGTCCACCACCGTCCCTCATACCCAGCCCCCGATTTGGTTTGTGGGTACGGGTTTGGGTCCAGGTGTGAGTGAGGGTAAGAAGAGTAGGGCGATTTGTGGATTTGGGTATGGATGTGGGTTGGCGTTTCGGCGGTTCGACGACGGTTCTGGGTAGGGAAGAGGAGTTCGGCGATGGTAGTTTTGGCTTGTTTAGGTTGGGGTTACGGGGGTTCGGCAACGGTGTGGGCTGGGATTTTAAGTGGTTTAGGTCGGGGTTAAGGTAGTTTGGTGACGATTTCAGAGGTTCTGGGGCTGGGTATGCTGATGGCGGTGGTTCGACGACGGTTTCGGAGGTTCCTGGGCTGGGTTTGGATGATGGCGGTGGGAACCCACCGGCGGTGGTAGTTGGTTTAGCATTTCAGTGTTTTTCATTTTTTTTTAATTTTTATGTTTTTTTTAATCCTATAAATGATTAACACATGTACTATGTGAGACCCACTTAACGCTTTTTTTGGATGGCAAGGTTAAGTGGTAGTGAAACCAATTTTTTGGTTTTTTTTGTGGTGTTATAATAAAAGTTTTAAAATTTGTGGTGTTATAATCAATAGCGTGTGATTTTTGTGGTGTTATTTTCTAAAATTTCTTTATAATTATTAAATAATTTTGGCAATTATTAATTCTCAATACTAATATTGGTCAATGTCCTTATTGATAAGTTTTCATACTCAAACAAATATCACCTAATAACAATTATTCACTGAATACTTTTATACAATCAGATAGTCAAACTAGCTAACACAATCAATTTCAGCTATCAGCTATATTAACCCAATGGGGCCTTTATTAATACAAGTACTACAAGAGTAATTTAATATACAAGATAAATGTATTAATTTATAAATCTTTGTTACAAAAACCCTAGCCTCTTTCTCCTCTCTTCTCTCTCTAAAACCCTAACCCTCATTGTTGAATTTTGAAGGGCTTCCATCAGTTTTTACTGGTGAAAAGCCCCAATTGTTTTTTTTGTGTGATTTTTCTCTTGTTTTAGGTTTATAATAACTCTTCCTCTTCTAGGATGAATATTTCTCCCTCGAAAGACAAGGTTTTTCTTCTTCTTTAGGAGGGTTTGGCTCATTGGAAAAACTGGGCTTTTCTTCCCTCTTTTGAAGGAGGATTTGCTTTTTTATTTCATGGATTGCTATAGAGTTGGTTCATGGGTAAAATTTTGTGAGGGATTAAATAAGAGGTTAATATTTCGACAATAATCTAACGAATCAGACGGAAATTTTCTGCACGGCTACAATAGATCGATAGACCCCATCGCCGAAGAAGGCTGTAATTTACAGCGATATGAAAGAGGGTATAAAGAATGTACGATTTACAACAACGATCGTAGCTTTGCTTACGAAATGCATGTATTTGTTAGATCTAAATCTCTTTGTAGATGTCGTATGACTTATTTATGAATCAATTTTATTTCAAAAAAAAAAAAAAACTATAAAGCTTTGTTCTCTCGATCTATTCATATTTTTTTTTTATTTAAGAGGTTCATCTTATTCTTATTACGTGTTATATATATATATATATATATATATATATATATATATATATATATATAATATATATGTATATGTATATATATATGTATATGTATATATATATGTATATATGTATATATGTATATATGTGTATATATATATATATATGTATATATGTATATATATGTATATATGTATATATATGTATATATATACATATATATATATATACATATATATATATATACATATATATATACATGTATATATATATATGTATATATATATGTATATATATATATATATAGAGGAAGGCTCATGTAATAACCCTCCTATATATAAGAACCCAATCTTATATAAGAACCAACCTCAGGCCTTTATTAGTTTTGATCCAATCATCTAAAATGATTCTTTAGTAATGGCATTTTTATAATTTTATGGAGTTCATATTTAGAACATAGAAAAAAATTTAGAACATAGGAAAAAATTTAGAACATAAGAAAAAAAAAATTTAGAACATAAGAAAAAATAAAAATTAGAAGATAGCTAAAAGTTAGAACATAATCAAACAAAAATTTAGAACATAAGTTGAAAAAATAATTTATACCATAGGAAAAAATTTATAACATAAGCTGAAATAATAATATAGAACATAGGAAAAGTTGAAAAAATTATTTAAAACATAGGAACAAATTTATTACAAAGCTAAAAAAAATTATTAGAACATAGGAAATGATTTGGAACATAAGTAGAAAAAATTTAGAATATAGAAGAAAGTTTAAAACATAAGTAGAAAATAGAACACAAGGTGTTCTTACATAAGAAAGGGTTCTTATATAAGGAGGAGTTCTTACCCGGATCCCTATATATATATATATATAACTCGAAAATAGAGGAAATCAGCTAACTCCATTGATGAACTTTAGCAATATTACAGAGGAATCCAAAAAGATGAAGACGAAAATAGAGAGAGAAAATAAGGAAGAAAGAGAGAGAAAAACTTAGACTGGAAATTCTATTATGGTAATTAATACAACCAACTTCCAGAGAAGCTTATTTAAGGCATTCAATACAAAAGAGAAATAACAGAAAAAGAAAGAGGATAACGTTTGTTATAACAAACTTGCATACGTGGCATAAGCTAAGCTGGCAGAAGAAATATCCTTATAGCCTCCCCCCCCCCTTCAAGCTAGGGGTGATTCAGAATCAATATGACCTAGCTTGGAACTGAGATCAAAATGTTGTGCAGCAGGCAGAGGTTTAGTGAGCAAGTCTGCAAGCTAATCAATGTTAAGAACATAGGATAGCTTAATAGGACCTTCCAACACCTTTTCTTCGGTGAAATGGGAGTCAATTTCAATGTGCTTAGTCCACTCATGAAAAACTGGGTTCTTTCCAATATGTATAGCAGCCTGATTGTCACAATTCAATGTAACAGACAACAAATCTAAAACATCAATTTCTTGCAATAACCTGACAAGCCAAGTAATCTCAGCAGAAACAACTACCATAGTCCTACATTCAGCCTCTGAGGAAGACTTAGAAGTGGTGCCTTGTTTCTTGGACTTCCAGGAGATATGAGAAGAACTAAGAAACATCATATAACCAGTAAATCTTCTTGAATTTGGACAAGCAGCCTAGTCAGAGTTAGAATATGTCTGCAATGTGAGATGTGGAGATGCATGAAGGAGAATTCCTTGCCCAATTGTGCCTACAATGTATCTTAATAGATGTTGAAGAGCAGATAGATGATGTAGTCTAGGCTTATGCATGAACTGGCTCAAAGTTTGAACTGCAAAAGAGAGATATGGCCTTATATGAGTCAGGAAATTAAATTTCCCAACCAAGGAACTGTACATAATTAGATCAAGACAAAATTGATCTTCATCTGCAAGGAGCTTGAGATTGACAGGAAGTGGAGTCTTTGCTGATTTTAAAACATCCAATGAACATTCTTGAAGCAACTCCTTAGTAAGTTTCCTTTGAGATAGAATAATACCCTGAGGAACATGAGTAACTTCAATGCCTAGAAAGAAATTGAGCTTTCCTAGGTCCTTGATACTAAAGACAATATGAAGATGTGCCTTGAGATAAAAAATGACAGCAGAATCACCCCCAATTAAGATAATGTCATCTACATACACTACAAGAATAGTAATAGCAGCACCAGAGTTCTTCAAGAAGATAGTCATTTTTAGATTGAATGAAATCCTTTGTGAGCAGCTCTGAAGTCAATCTAGCAAACCATTGTCTGGAAGCTTGCTTGAGACCATATAGAGATCTCTTCAGCTTACAAACTAGGCCATATGGATTAGGAATGCCTTCAGGAATCCTCATGTACACTTCCTTTGACAAAGTACCAATGCAGAAAGACATTATTTATGTCTAGTTGATTCACATTCCATTGCTTGCTTACAGCCAAAGATAGCAGACACTTGATTGTACACATTTTGACCACTTGAGAGAAGGTTTCTTCAAAATCTATCCCATAGCTCTGTGTAAAACTCTTAGCCACTAATTTGGCCTTAAACCTCTCAATGGATCCTTAACCTTGTAGACCCACTTACAACCTATTGCCTTCTTCCTTTTCGGTAATTTCACCAAATACCATGTATCATTATCCATAAGTTCTTTAAGCTCCTTTTGCATAGCAGACACCCAATCTGGATTCTGTGAGGCTTTAAAGTAGCTTGTTAGTTCAGATACTTAACTAATGAGTGAAATAAGAGCTTTGTGAGGAGCTACACTAGTGACATAATCAATCATCCAATGTGGTGATTTGACAGGCCTTGTAAACTGTCTAACAGGAGTTGTGTCTAACTGAGACAAAATAGAATCAGTATCTGTCATGAGGGTGGGACTAGGGGTTGGGGTGTTTTGTGTGTTTTAGGTGTTTTGTGGTGGTGTAGGATAATTTTGTGGAGTGTTTGGGGTATTTGGTGTAGGTGGAGGTGAAGTATTTATATCAAAAACAGAAGCATCTGGTATAATGATGTCTATGTAAAAGCTTAGGGGAGTGATTGCAGGTAAGAAGAAAGGGACGGGTTTAGTGTTTGGGGAAGAAAAATGATAAGGAAAGTGTTTTTCATGAAACACTACATCCCTAGAGATGAAAGCTTTCTTGTTTTCAAGATCAAAGAACTTATAAGCTTTCTATCCTGGTGGATAACCAACAAGAATGTAAGGAATTGCTCTTAGATGAAATTTGGTTCTATGAGTCTTCAAAGTGGAAGGATAGCATAGACAACCAAAAGCTCTTAAGTGATCTATAACAGGTTTAGTGCAAAATAACCTCTCATAGGGACTTATGAAGCCAATAGAACTTAAAGGCATCCTATTAATGAGATGTGTTGCAGCTAGTAAACATTATCCCTAAAACTGCTCTGGAACTTTGGATTGAAAATACAGGGCCCTTGTTATCTCTAACAAGTGTCTGTGCTTTCTTTCTACAACCCCATTCTATTAGGGTGTGTCTACACAACTTCTTTGGTGTACTACACCATGTTTCTAATAGAATACCAGCATATCCCCTTCACACATTTTATAGTTGTATAAATTGATTCTGAACAAGTATAGCAAAATTTTCCATTATTCTCACAGCATCAAACTTATTTTTCATGAGAAAGGTCCATGTATTCCTTGAGTAATCATCAACAATTGTCAGAAACAAACTAAAACCATCATGTGTACTCAACTTATAAGGACCCCAAGTATCTATATGCAGAAGTTCAAAACAAGCAGAACTCTGAATAGTACTCTTAGGAAAGGGAAGTCTAGTCTGTTTTGGCTTAGGACATATCTGGAAAATACTATCATGCTCAATATTACAAAAAAAGACATCTTTGACATGATGTAATTTATTGAATGGCATATGACCTAGTCTTAAATGCCAAATTTTGGCTTCTAAACTAGAGATAGAAATCATACTAGTCTTCACTGCCTTATTCTGAGCTAGAGAATCAATTTCATCTTCTACAACATATAAACCAGACTCAAGCTTACCAGAATTAGGGAAGAGTTCTGGATTAGATCTTGGATAACACAAGTATATCTTGTGTGAACTTAATGTCATAACCAAGATCATTAAATAACTTGTGTGTGGAAATCAAATGAATTGAAAACCAGGAACATGTAACACATTTTTCAACTCTATCCCATTTTGAAACTTAACATTTCCCATGTGTTCAACTATCACTTTTTTCCTTTAGCCACAGTGATAGTATTGGGAAGCTTAGTATACTTATGATAAGTATCAAAGAGATCTAAAGAGGAACACATGTGGTCTGTAGCACCACTATTAACTATCCACTTGGTATTAAAACAGGTCAAAAGACATGTACCTGTAACATGAGCTGAACTAGAGAATTATGAGGTGTTCTGCACATGCTGAGGACTGACATCTGCATTTTTACTACAAGATTGCTGACCTTCCTGATTCACCAGACTGAGAAACTGGTTGTATTGCCCCATAGAGATATGAGCAGGCTCACAGTTGTTATCACCTTCAGCATCCTCATTACCATATACAATTGCAGCAACCTTCTTGTCCTTGTACTTGTTTTGACAAAAATTTGTTGGATATCAAGAAAACTTGAAACATTTTTCTATGGTGTGTCCTGTCATCTTACAGTGATCACAAAATAGACCTTAATTTCATCTCATAAATACACCATTTCCTGAAGAAATGTTGTTGAAGCTACTGTTAGGCTCTAATACCATAATGAAAAACTCGAAAATAGAGGAAATCAGCTAACTCCATTGATGAACTTCAGCAATATTACAGAAGAATCCAGAAAGATGAAGACGAAAATAGAGAGAGAAAATAAGGAAGGAAGAGAGAGAAAACTAAGGGAGGAAATTCTGTTATGGTAATTATTACAACCAACTACCAGAGAAGCCTATTTAAGGCATTCAATACAAAAGGGAAATAACAGAAAAAGAAAGAGGAGAAAGTTTGTTATAACTAAGTTGCATACGCTGCATAAGCTGAGCTGGCAGAAGCAATATCCTTATATAAGCATGCAAGTTAGATAGTGTCGCTGGGACTACTACCCCTAATCAAATTAGAAATTTATAAAACCTAAACTACCCTAATACAAGTATAGGGGTAAGTAAAGGGTCGAACCCAAAAGGACTAAGTGTGTCAATCTATGCTAATTAGACTATTAGGAAAGCTTGTGAGGTAAAGAGAGGTTCAACTTAACACTACTAAGAGCAAACAACTAAAACTAGGGAAAGTGGAATCCAATTACATCAATGCATTCAACAACATCAAACAATTAGATGAAAATGACCTCGATTAGGAACAATTAACACATTTAATTCACTCTCGCACAATTAAGCATGTTAATTATCCTACTAAACTAATTCACTCTCGTGCAACTAGCCTAGCAAAGGTGTGGAAGAATTTAGGGCTCTCAACCAACTCACTCTCGTGCAATTGATTGAATATACAATTAAGAACATAGAATCAATTAGCTAGAAAGATTCTAATCCATAAAAGCTTCATCCATACACAATAATCAAGAAATAATTTCATACTAACACAATCAATCATTAAATTAATTAACATAACCTTCATCCATTTCCCTAGAACAAAACCTAAGCTAACATGGTGAACAAAAACATGGAAAACAAGGTAAAATAATAATAAAAGCAAGAATCAAATAACTAAACTAATTAATCAACTCAAAACAACAAATAAATAAGCAAAAACAATAATAAATGAAAGCAATAAAGGTGAGAGAAAGTTAGGAAGACTCATTGAATTTATGAGAGGAAAAATCCACAAAATGCTTCTTCAAAATCCCAAAAACTCCATAAAAATCCAAGCTTTCTCTCTCTAAACTACTCCTAAACTAGAGAGAGAAACTCATAATCTAACCCTAAGAGAGAAAAATAAAAAGAACTAAAAGTAATCTAATCTAATCTAGGGTAAAATAAAATGATTCAAAGTTGAAAGTTGTGATAAAATAACCCCAAAGGGGGTATTTATAATACAAAGCTAAAATAATATAAAAGAAATTAAAAAGAAAATAAAACTAAACTAAAACAAATAAAAAAAAAACAAAACTAAAGCTAGAAAATTAAGTAAAAAGGAAAAAGAAATTAAAAGGGGAAAAACACCCAGCAACCCACGAAATAAAACAATCAGACTCCCCCCAATTCCCCTTTCTCGTTGCTGCTCCAATTCAAACACCATCAGCGCATCATCAACCATCACACGCATCAGCTCCGTTCATCGCATCATCGTCATCTAGCATCTAAAATCGTGGCCGTCCAATTCTCATTAAAAATCACGTGAAAAGCTCGTGATTGACCCTCATTTGTGCGCCCGCGAAGACGTCGCGCAGAGGTCGCACAATAGCTACTGCCACGACTCTAATTTTGGAGTCCAATTGGTGCGCCTTCTGACAGGGCTGCGCGGCCGCGAAGGTCTGGGTAGCTTGGGGAATGCAATTATTGCGGATTCGGGTTTGATTGACGCGCTGATTGTTGTTGGTGTGAGTTGGTGTTGGTGAGTTTGGGGGCTGCTATGGAGTTGTTTTGGTGGTTTACTAATGGCGGTTTTGGCGGTGGCTGTGGAGGCTGTTGGGGTTTGCGTGGTGGTGGCTGTGAGTGGTTTCGATGGAGTGCGTGGGTGAATGAATTGCGAGGCTGATTGGAGGTGTTGTTGTGAGGGATGTTGCGGGGTGATGGTGTATTGGAGGTGGTGTTGTTGTGTGTGGTGTTTGCGGGGTTGCAGGCTGGAGGTTTGATTGGTGGTTTAATTGGTGCTGCTGGTTGTTGTTGTTGGGCTGTTTTGCGTGAGGGAGAGCAGGGAGCAGGGGAGATGGGTGCGTGACTGGTGTGGTGGAGGTTAAGGTGTGGGGTGGTGATGGTTAATGTGGCAGCAGGGGAAGAGCAGGGACATTGTGCATTTGCCTCGAACCTCGGACAATAAGAGGCGTACGTGTGCCAATATTATAAGACCGACTACAAAATGATTACCCAAGTGGTCTCTGATAACTATACCTGCAGCACCTGAGGCACCACGTACAGAGCCGTCAAAATTTATCTTAACAACACCATGATGAAGAGGAGACCATGAAATCCGTATGGTCCGAGAATTAGCATAAGAAGTAGAAGGAGCTAACTGATTATCAATAAAATCCAAACAAGAGCGCAACTTCCATTAATAAAAGATTTTTTGGGCACGGGATAAGACAACCATAGAAGAGAAATTCATGTTCTGAAAGACAATAAAGTTTTTAGTTTTCCAAATACTCCACACAGAAGTAATAATCTTAATCACAGACAAAGAAAGATTTCCACGTAAAATTTTGAAAAAATGATAAAAATAATTATGAAGTGGAACATGACCTAGCCAATTAGTATTAGGGTCAGCAGTCCAAAAATGTTTCGTAATCAAACATGAAAGGAACAAATGATCCTGTGTTTCAACATGGCAATTGCATAAAGGATATGTAGTAGGAATGTCCAACTAACGATGAGCAAGATATCTAATTTCCAAATCCAAGAAAATTCCCACTTACACTATGTTTGGATAACAATAGTGAAGGGAAAGGGAGGGAAAGGAAAAAGAGGGAAGGGAAAGGGGGGCGAGGGGAGGGAGAAGGAGACCTTCCATTTTCCTTCCAAATCTCTCCAACAATGGAGGGATTTGGTTTCATAAAAGTGGAAGGAAAATGGATCCCTCCAATTACCTCCCGTTCCCTCCTTACATTAGATATCAAAACAAGGAAGGATGCATCCCTCCATTTCTCTTCCCTTCCTTTCCCTCCATCTCTCTATCCAAACGTGAGGGATGATATATATATTATGGGCTAACCATGTAGCAGATTTTACAGTAAAATCGCCAGACAAACCCCAGCAAGGTTCATCTTGGATAGACGAAGAAGGAAACGGGAAACATTGAATAATTTGGACTAAAATAATAGGAACAAGAAGAGACAGGGACGTAACATCCCACTCATTAGAGTCCGTAATAAAATGATCCACAGTGAGATCTAGATTATGGATATTTGAAATATCTAAATTTAACATAGAAATAATATTTTCAGAAGAGCACCAATTATCCAACCCGAAAAAAACACTAGCGCCATCACCAATTTTCCAACGAAGTCCTTTAAGAAGAAAAGGGCGAATTTGGAGAATTTTTTTTCCAAATCCAAGAGTCCTTCGGCTTAGGCTTATACTCAAAAAAGGTTTGTTTAGTGAGATACTTTTTAGTAACCGAACGTACCCAGAGGTTATTTGGATTTGAGATTATTTTCCATCCTAACTTAGCTAAAAAAGCCGAATTCACAGCTTCAGTCTTGCGCAAGTCTAAACCACCATAACTTTTAGGCTGACAAATTTTATCCCAAGAAATCATGGAGAATCAATTTTTTTTCTGGAGACTATTTCCAAAAAAAATTTCTATTAATCAGATCCAATAAGGTAGTAATACTTTTAGGAAGGCGGGCAGTGGACATTGAAAAGGAAGGTAAAGCTTCTAAATTACTCTGTATGAGAACAGTCTTTCCAACTTTGGAAACTGTATTAGAAGACTAGTTGTTCAATTTCTGTTCTGCTTTAGTTACTAAATGCTAGAAATTATGTTTCGCAAAAGAACGGGTTGTAAATAAAACACCCAGATATCTACCCAAAAAAGACATTGGAGTCATATTAATTAAAATAACTAGCCAAAGTTCTTTTTTCCGAGGAAGGGACTAATTTAGAAAGAGGATTTGTGGAAATTTATCAGTTGACTAGACATGGCCGAAAATTCACTAAGTATGTTTCGGATGTGAGAATAAGACACGGCAAAATAATAAAATGTCGTCTGCAAATAAGAGGCTAGGGATAATAGGAGTAGGTGAGGCAATTTTAAAACCTATACCAAATTTATGATCTAAAGAATCTGAAAGAAGCTTCTTCAAGAGCACTTCCATACATATAACAAATAAGACTGGTGATAAAGGATCTCCTTGACGTAATCCTCTGGAAGGGATAATCATATTAGAAGTACTGTTATTCACTATTAGAGAATAGGAGACAGAGGTAACACATCCCTTTATCCAACGGATCCAAGTATCATTTAAACTAAAAGCCGATAGAGTTTCCCAAAGGAAATCCCATTCAACTCTATCATAAGCCTTTTTCATATCTAATTTCAGTGCCAACCAACCTGTTTTATTTTTTGACTTATTAAAAATATTCAGTATCTCTTGAACTAATAAGATATTATCTTGAATAGCGGTATTTGGGACAAAAGCATTTTGGTAAGGACCTATGATCTTCTTTAAAAAGGGCTTTAAACGATTAACCAGAATTTTTGAAATTTCTTTTTATAATTTCGTACATAAACTAATTGGTCGAAATTGACTAGCCTTAGTCGTATTATCAATTTTTCGAAATAAGAGTAATGAGCGTGTGATTAAGTTGGCGTAGCATAATACCATTATAGAAAAGCCCCCCGTACAGCTTTGCAAACATCAGTTCCTATGATAGGCCAGTAATGTTGAAAAAATTTGGGTCCAAATCCATCAGCTTTATAAGGGCACATATCAAAGAAAGCATCTTGGATTTCATCATCAGAAAAAGGGCTAGTTAAGTCATCATTATCTGAGAGAGAAATAACAGGTTGAACCCATGGTATAGATATAGGTCTTGAGTAATTATAATTTGATTTAAAACGTTTGGAAAATTCATCAAAAAATAGTTGATTAATTTCTGTAGGAGAATCTACCCAAACATTTACATCATCTTTAATTTAAAGATTTGAGATCGATGTTTTCGATATTTCATTGTGTCATGAAAATATCGAGAATTTCTATCTCCTTGAGCTAACCAAGATTTACAAGATAGTTTTCTCTTTGTTTTAAGAGATGTAGTAAATGCTGTTTAATTTGCACATTAGAGGGGAAAGCTTATAGTTGTTCCTCTACAGGTTTTCCTAATTAGTGACAAATTTATTTGGATATTACCATATTTTTCAAAATTTTAATGCTTGAGATCGGTTTTTATCCGAGTTAATTTCTGAGTTATGCAAAAGAACCAGGAACCAGTTAATCTATGTGCCCAATTCTTTGAGACTATATCATAAGCCTCATAATCCAGAGTCGAAGCATTTTGAAAACGAAAAGATGATATCTTTTTCGAATCTCCATTTTGGAGATATAGACAAAATGGGCTATGATCAGAACATGTGAAATATTCATAAGACAAAGTTGTATGAGGATATTAGAGTGCTCAACTTTGGCTAGTTAAGCATCTGTCTAAATGTTCATACACAAAATGTGTATGAATCTGTTTTTTTGAAGAAAATGTCATACCAATAGGATGAATGTCAACGACTTGCGTAATCTAGACAAAATTTTGCAATATAAAAAACATTCCTTTGAAAATGTAGAAGAAGTGTTCAATAGCTTTAGCTTCCACCTTATCATGTCCCTGAGCTAACACATGTCCCTTTCTGATTGGGCCACATAGAAAGGGTATTTTTACCCAAAACATTTTCCCCTCACACGGGTGACGTGGCATGCCACGCGGCGCTTGTGACACACGTCACTGCAGGGTTAGCGAATGTTTATTACTGTTGCTCCTTTTGGGGAAATTACAAAAGTGCCCCCATTTTACCCTTTTATAAATAGATTTTACCCTCTTCACTTTCTCATCTTTGATATTTCTATAAATCTAGAGACAGAGAGAGAATTTTCTAGAGATAGAGACTCTGATCACCGCCTGTAAGAGTTGCTGTGAAATTTTCATCTACCTTCACGTTGACTAAATCGGTCACCGGCTAAGACACTTTTCAGAAAATCTCATAAAGGTAACTGTCTCTCCTCTTCTCTACCCTTTCAAACTTTTTTCGTTTGTCTATTATAGTTTTGTCAATAAATGGATTCACCATCAACACACACGGCACAGCCTAGGATAGTAGTCAGCCAGTCTCTTGGTACAGCTAAGTCTAGGACTGGGGGTGCCGTCTCTGGATGGATGGACTTACTTTGCTCATCCCTGAATCCTACCGTCTCCGTGTCTGTGCAGGACACAATGGCAAGGGTAAAACAAATGGCTAGAAAGCCAAGGAGAAGAAGGAACTCTTTGGAAGTGCCGGCTGATGAGGTTACTCCGACGGGGAGTATGAAGAATCAGATGGGCAAGTAGACTCTCTGCCTGGTGTCGCTCTCACTCCAAGTGATGGGATCTGATAAGTGGTCATCACGACCATTTTTATAACCCATTTCCCCCTCTATTAAAGTCTTTTCTCGTTCCTTTTTCCCTAGTTCTGATATAATTTGCTTAGTTTCCCTCTCTTAGTAGCTTTTAGCCTTTATTTTGTAATTTCGGTGTTTTACTCCCCTTTTTCTTTCTTTACCTCTTTCCTCCTCTATTCTTGCTTATATTTGTGTATGAGCGTTTGTTCAGGTTGAACGGGAGGCTTGCATTACCTTGTCGGAGGCTTCGCTTATACCTCGGAATGCTTTGGAGTAAGAGAAGTTTGGGGCTTAAAGCATTTTTGGAGAGCTGGATCAGTTGCTTGGAGGGGCCCCTCTTCTCGAGCATTTGTCTTGGATTTTGAGCAATTTAGAGGAGCAGCTGCTCACCTCTGAAGGAGCGCCCGCTCTCATCTGTAGGAGCGCCCGCTCCTATCAGGAGAAGCGCCCTCTCATGGGTTTGTCAGTTTGTCCTTACCCTCTAGAGCGCCCGCTTCCCCTCGACTGAGCGGCCACTTCCCTGGGTATTCCGTGCATTTTTATTTCATTTTTAGACTTAATTTTGGGTAATGTAAGAGGGGTATAAATACCCTTAATGATGTAATTAGAGGATTATTTAGTTTTTGGCCCTAATCTAGTGAGAGAAAAAATTGGTAATCTTGAGGGAGAAAGTAGTTTAATCTTCAATTTCATCTCTATAATCAAATTTCTTCAAGGTTTCCTTTAATTCAATCAATGAATTTCATGTTTTCTTCCTTAATTTAGCTTGTATGGTATTAACCTCTTACTCTACTTTGGTATTTGGTTTATTTGTTCTTGGTAATATTGATTTCCCTTTTAATTCGTTGATTAATCTAGTTTGATTACTTTATCTTGAATTGGGAATTATGTTTAGCTTGATTAAGTTTGAATGCTTTCTTAGAGTAGATATAATGGCTCTTTTCTTCCTTCTAGCTTAGATTTTAGCAAGGGAAGGGGGTAAAAATCGTGATTGATTAGGATAATTTTGATAATTGATTGGATTAGGCCTTGATTTGATGAATTTGAGTTTAATTAGGTTGGAATTTTATGCATCTTTGATTCCAATGTTTGATGTTCTAAATTAGATGCATGGGAATGATCTAGTTTGTTTGGGTCTAATTCATCAATATACTTGAGTAATTGCATGGGAATGCGTTATTGAGTAGAGTTTCTATTCCTTGGCATGAATTCAATTTGATTATCATTGTTATTTTAGTTGATCATGATTAGAACCCCCTCTCCCTAGTGATTTGATCAATTTTCTCTCAATTCGAGTGTTTCATTCCGTATTTTAGTGTTTCTAGTTTGAACTTCTTAATTAGCTTACTTTAATCTTTGTAGTAGTTAATTTGATCATTGATATTCACAAAACCAATCAAAATACCCCTTACTACTTGCAATAAATTCTTGATTTCACTTGATTGTGCAATACTTCGTTTCCTTGAGGATCGACCCTTTTACTTCCACTAACTAGCTTAGTGTAAGTGTGGGCTATAAATTTCTAATTTGGTTTAGGTTGGTAGTCCTAACGACACTCTCCCTCGACCAAATTTTGGCGTCGTTTCCGGGGAAATGACTAGTTTTGCACTCTTATTGTGTTATTATTGGATTTGTTGCTTTATTTTTGTTCATTTAATCTCTTGCTTGTCATTGCTAATCGTTTGCTTAGCTTTGGTGGATGCTAAGGAGGTCTCAAAGTCCACCCACTCATTTCATTGACCACGAGATCGACCATACTTTGAGACAAGTCCGTAGGCTTTATGAAGAAGAGGCGAGAGGTCTTGGTGTTATTGTTAGGAGTGAGAGTGATTCTTTGTCTTCAATTCTCAAAGTGAAGCAATGGCGGGTTAAGAGGATGATGTTTTGTTTTGTGAGTTTGGAAATCCATAAGATTATGAACTCACGAGAGGGATTTTGCTGCCCGTCACGGAAACGAACTGTACCATTCACCCCTAATACACAAGAATGGTACAAGTGGAATAATTTTCGGGTTCTCCAAGTGAAGATCCCATAGAGCACCTTGATAGATTCCTTGAGCTATGTGCCATGATTCAAACAAATCAAGTTTCTCAAGAATACATCTGAATGCATCTATTTCGACAATCTCTTTCGGGTAGAGCAAAGAAGTGGCTCAAGCAAGTCAAGCCAAATTCTCTCACTACATGGAGATAGGTAGTCAAGGAATTCTTGAAAAGGTTAATTTCCGAGGAAAAGACCGCCGAAATGAGAAGGAAGGTTGCATCATTTAAACAAGCGGATGAGAGTCTTAGTGAAGCTTGGGAAAGGTTCAAGGAGTTGGTACAAACATCTCTTCATCATGAATACAATCAAAGCTTGCTCATGCGATTCTTCTATGATGGAGTGGAACCTATATCTAGAGCTAACTTTGATGCGGAGGCAGGTGGACAATTGATTAAGATCCTCCAAAATCAAGTTGAAGCAATAATTGAAGAGGTAGCGAAGACCTACTCTTGAGGTGGTAGAAGGAGGAATGCACCGAAGAAAGTTGCGTGGGATGTACGAATTGGAGAAGGTTGATCAATTGCAACATCAAATTGAGCTTTTGACGAAGGGGCTTGCAAAGTTGAACACGAGTGTTAATAATAGGACAAGCTCTTCTCAAGTCAATTCTTTCTCATGTAAAAATTATTGTGGCACAAACCACGATACATCTTATTGTGGAGGTTTGAGCCCCGAGCATGTTGCAGCTTACAACACAAGACAAGATGGATATAGAGGAAGTGACGAAGGAGTAGCTTGGAGACAACCACCACCCGGATTTGCACCACAACCTCAACAATGGGGGAAACAAGCTCAACCATCATACAATTCCAACCCTCAATACCAAAGCCCACCTCTACCTCAAAACCAAAACCCAAGAGGTAACTACCCAAGGAACAACCAATACAACAACCAAAATCAAGCATCTCAAAGGAGCCAAGATCAAGCATCTCAACCCGATTCCACATAAACACAAATTCTTCAACAACTCCAAGCTATGAATCAACAAATGCAAGAGGTCAAAGCTCATAACAAGATGGTTGATTCGCAATTAGCCTAATTGGCCGAGAGAGTACCTTTTAACTCACCTTCTACTTTACTAGGACAACCACAAGCTAACCCCTCTCATAGCATAAAACCCGACTCTTACAAGGCAATCACATTGAGATCGGGCACATCCTATCTAGGGCCAAAAGAGGGAGATAGTGAGGGAAAGAAAGGAGGAGAAGAAGGTGTGAAGGTGGAGAAGAGAGTTGAAGAAGACAAGGTTGTTGGGAAAGAAGAGAATGTGGATAAGAAGAAGCTTAATGATGAGAAGACAACTTCTACTCCTAGTGAGACTAGGAAACTAGATGGGCCAGTTCCTTTTCCCGGGAGACTTGCGGAGAGAAAGTTGAACAATAAATCCGCAAAATTCCTTAGTGTAATGAAGAACTTATACATAAGTCTCCCTTTCATCGAAGTTGTTACCCAAAATGCCTTCGTACTCCAAATTTCCCAAAAACATCCTAACTAACAAGAGGAAGCTCAATGATGAGCTCATTACCCTCCCTCATCAAGTTATTGCACTTGTTCAACACAAGATGCCAAAGAAAAAGAAGGACCCGGGAAGCTTTACTTTACCGGCTAAAATTGGCAACATGGAACCTAAGGGTGGCTTGGCGGATTTAGGAGCGTGTGTTAGCTTAATTCCCCTCTCCATTGCACAAAAACTCAATATTGAAATGATACCCACAAGAAAAACGATTCAATTGGCCGACCGCTCGGTCAAACTTCCTCGTGGTGAGCTTGAGGATGTTCCGATTCAAGTTGGGCATATTTATGTGCCATGTGATTTTGTAGTGATGGATATGGAGGAAAATGTTGATACTCCTTTGATCTTGGGTCGTGAAGCTCTTAAAACCTTGGGGGCGGTCATCAATTGCAATAACAACACTATTACATGTGAAGTGGCTGATGAGAAAATTGTTTTTGAGTTTTCCAAATTGCTCAAAACCCCCATGGTTGAGAAATGCTATAGTGTTGATGTTGTGAATGAGGAGTTAGATCGCTTAGGAAGGGTCATGATGAAGCCTCAAGATCCAATGGTTGAAGCTCTTACATGTAAGGAAGAGTTCCATTCTCAAGAGGCAAGAGAGTTTGTCATGGCTATGGAAGAAGCTTCAAAGGAGGAAGAGGTCAAACAACAACAAAAAAGATCGAGCTTGAGTCCAAAGAAGAGAAATTAGAGGAGAGTTCCAAGCCTCCTCCCAAGGTAGAACTCAAACCCCTTCCCCTTTCTTTGAAATATGCTGATCTTGATAATGATGGAAAATACCCTATTATTGTCAATGCTACCCTTAATGGAATTGAATTGGAAAAATTTCTTGATGTCTTAAGAAAATATAGAAATGTGATAGGGTATAGCATTGATGATACTAAGGGTATAAGCCCTTCTTTGTGCATGCATCATATTCATCTTGAGGATGATCAATCCACCTTAATTGAACCTCAAAAGAGGTTGAATCCCAACCTCCAAGAGGTTGTCTAAAAAGAAATCTTGAAATTACGTGAAGAGGGCATAATTTATGCTATCTTCGATAGCAAGTGGGTTATCCCGGTTCACTTGGTTCCAAAGAAGGGTGGAATGACCATTGTCAAAGGTGAAGGAGGAGAGGAGATCTCCACTCGGATGGCGACCGGGTGGAGAATGTGCATCGATTATAGGAGATTGAATAAAAATACCAAGAAAGATCATTTTCCTCTCCCTTTTATGGACCAAATGTTGGAGGGACTTTCTCACCATGCTTTTTTTTGCTTCTTGGATGGGTATTTCGTATTTTTCCAAATCCCTATCCATCCAAATGATCAAGAGAAAACTACTTTCATATGTCCATATGAAACATTCGCATACCGGAGAATGCCATTCGGGTTATGCAATGCTCCTTCAACATTCCAACGATGCATGACTTCTATTTTCTCCTAGATGCTTGAAAAAGAGATTGAAGTATTCATGGATGATTTTAGTGTTGGTGGCTCGTCTTTTGACACTTGCCTTGCTAATCTTGAGAGAGTTTTGAAAAGGTGTCAAGAGACGAGTTTGGTGTTGAACTGGGAGATATGTCACTTTATGGTTTAGGAGGGTATTGTCCTAGGCCATATAGCGTCAAAGAAGGGCATTGAGGTTGATCCGGTCAAAATTTCAGTGATTGCAAAGTTGCCCCCTCCTACTTCCATCATGGGAGTAAGAGCTTTTCTTAAGCATGCCGGTTTTTATCGGAGGTTTATAAAAGATTTTTTATCAATCGCCAAACCTTTGACTGAATTACTCAAGAAAGATGTTGTGTTTAGCTTTAATGAGGCTTGTCTTGAGGCATTTCATAAGCTCAAGGAAGCTCTCATTTTCTCTCCCGTTGTGCAAGGTTTGGATTGGAGCTTGCCTTTTGAGCTAATGTGCGATGTGAGTGACTTTGCAGTAGGTGTGGTTCTTGGGAAAAGAAGGAAGGAAGATCCTATGTCATCTACTATGAAAGTAGGACTCTAGATGAAGCTCAAAAGAATTACACCACAACGGAAAAGGAAATGCTACCGATTGTGTTTGCCTTTGACAAGTTTCGATCCTATCTCATTTGCTCTAATTTGATTGAGTACACGGATCATATAGCGGTTCGATTCATGAGCATTCTGCATATAATAACGTTGATTATCACAACATTGATTATCACGTTTTCTTCGTTCGATCCTATCAAAGCTAGGCGTCACATTATATGCAGAATGTGACGCCTAGCTTTGAGGCGTTTGCTCATATGCATTATATGAGTCGTTTTCTTCTTTCCAAGTTGATTATCACGTTTTCTTCGTTGGTCAATTCATCCATGTTGATTATCAAAGTTGAATCCGCAAGTTTGTGATAAAATCAAACTTGAATCCATGTTTTGGGTGAATTTAATAACTCGGATGAACCCTTATTTCCATGAGTGTTTTTGGGTTAATAGAGCTTAAATTCCCCTAGGCTAAGACATATGTAGAACACACACGTTTTTCAGAAAAAATCGAAGGAAGATGACTGTGATAAAAAAGCCACTGGAAAGATTTCGGGACTGCCGTGACACGGCAGGAAACACCGTGTCATGGTATAGAATGTTGCGTGACGGAAGACTGCACCGTAACACGGCAGTCATGCCATGGCGAGGCAATCAGAAAATCTGACTGGTGCTAGTTTTCTTCGTTCGCAATCAGGTTATTCAACTATTCCTACGGCTAAACCTAAAATACGATGTTAAAACGTCTATGCATATGCAAAAATGCCAATTTAATTACAGGAATACTTCTCAAGATTCTTTCAAGTCTCATCCACTCATCTTAATTAAATACCGATGATGCGTGCCATTTATGGCACTCTTAGGCTAGGTTTTCTTCTTATTTTTATACTCGATTTTAGTCTTTTATGTCGTGTTTTTAGCGAATAATGCTTGATTTGCGTGTTTGTGTGTTAGTTTAGAGAAATGCGTGCTTTTAATGGTTTTCTTATTATTTTATTCATTTTCTCGGCTATTTCTCTCGCTTCTCCGTTTCTTTGACTTGTTTTGTAGGTGTGTCGAGTTTCCCGGGATTTAATTATTAAGGAGGAAGCTCGAGCGCATTCAAGGAGGTTGATGGAGCTAAGTTCGGGAATCCAAACATGCAATTCAAGCTAGCTCCGCAACCACAAGGACCTTAGAAGCAATGCTTTGGCTTGGAATGTTCAAGTGCTTGGAAGATAAAGGAGCCGCCCTTCTCATGAGCATTGCCTCAAGTGCACCAATGATAGGGATGCTCGAGAGTGCGGAGATTGATCGAGCAAGCGAAGGAAGCAAGGCCACGAGCACCAAGCAGGCGTGTGCGCACGCAGCATAGTGAAGCGTGCGCGCAGACCCAGCTGTGCGCGCGCACGGCCTGGGTGGTGCGTGCGCACAAATCTTCTGTGGTCTGCTGTGCGTGCGCACAGAAAGGTGGTGCGTGCGCACGGTTTGCACTGTTTCCCCTCGCTCGTTTTATTATAAATTAGCTTTGTCATTTCTATTATAGACGAAGATTTTTAGATTAGTTTTGGTGACTTTCTCTCTCATATCTTAGGTTAGGTTGAGAGCTTCTCTCTCTAGTTTTTAGGGATAGTTTAGGAGTAGTTTTAGAGAGAGAAAGTGAGGGATCCCAAAGGTGGTTTAAGAGATTGAAGATCCAATGGTGACAATTGTATTAAGATCTTCTTAATCAATCAATGAGCATTTCTCACTCTATCTCATCCTTATTGATTTGTTCAATTTCATGTTTGTTTGGTTTAATCTTCATGTTTGATTCTTGATAGTGTAACTGTTCTTGATATTTTTTTGATTCTTGATTTCCTTAGTTGTTTGTTGAATGATAATGATTCTTGAGTAGTTGTTTGGCTAGGAATTGGGTGAAACTTGTATGATTGATTGATTGTGATTAATTTGGGAATTGTGTTGATTAATTGTTGAGATTAAAGTGATTAATGAAGGTTTGCATGTGTGTAATTCGATTAGGCCTTGAGAATTATGCTAGATTGCATTGTAATTGCTAATGACACGACCGATTGATTTAGGAATTGCAATTATCGATTGGTTTGGATTGTGATTCTCTTAGTCTGTTATTCATAGTGAACCCTAGCTTAACGATTAGGAGATAGATCTTTGTTTCCAATTGATACCTCTTATCATTAGTCTTCACAACCTTTGATTGGCATGATCTTCCAAAGTTGTTGCAATTATCATGATTACTTGTTCATCCCCATTCCTAGTGTTTTATTTGTTTGATTGTTAGTTTGTTAGTGGTTACTATTCCTTCTTCACCTTCGACTTCGACCTAGCTTAGGCGCATAATTGAGAGGGCTTGAACATTACCGTTCCTTTGGGCTCGACCCTTGACTTACCTCTATACTTGTATTTAGGTTTGTTAAGTGTTTATAAATTTAGTTTGACTTAGGGAGGATTAGTAAACTACCTAGATTTCCCCTAGTCAACCGATCACTCAAATCGATAAATAACCAAGAATCCTCCCCAGTCGAGTCGCCAAATTGTAGGCGTCGTTCGAAGTGCGCCTATGTTAAGCATGTGTGAATATGCTTGGCACTCTTAGGAAGTGGGAATTGACATGTACGATTAGGGACAACGATTAAGCAAAAGGAAAGTAGGGAGCCGCCAACAAGTTTTTAAGGAACAAGGCAACCATGATAAAGGTACAACAAAAGGCAACAACGATTGACCCATGAAGGTTACACCCCATTCATAATCCATGAGATTACTAACTCCATATGGTTCGGAACCTCGAAAGGAGGATCGGGGATGTGGTACAAAGTGAGTCATGGTGTCACATTAGAGCCTTATTGGCCTCTACTCGATTCTTATAGTGAAAAGTGATTCTTGCGATCTCAAAAGGCATAAAAAAAAATTCAATTCTCTCCAAACTATTATTAGGCTAAATTGGTTGAATATTAATGCAACACATAATTCTAAAATATTAGTGATCATTTTAATTAATAACAAGATTAAAAGGGAACCTAAATCAGTTGCCCAAATTATCTTATTAGGCGTGATATTCAATTACATATTCCCTTTAAACATGCAATATGGTGATCAATAAATATATAAAATTAACATTAATATTGGGGAAAAATGGAAATAAATAATCCTACCTTTCCCTGAACTGAAAATAACAAACCCACCTTTTGATATTTATGAGGCAAACCCATCTTTGTATGTCATATTCTTTTAATGAACCTTTTTACCTGCAACCTGTTAAACAAGTTAAAATGTTTTTTTTAAAGCCACGTGTCGCTCAATAATTGGTCCAAATAAAAAAAGTTAAAGACAAAAACAAAAAAATGTAAAAAAAAAAGCCCACCACCCACCAGCCGCCCCCAAGCCACTGCGAAACTCTAACCCTTACCTTAGGCCCACCTAAAACCGGTTGGCCGCCACCCTAAGCCCCCAAAATCGGCTGGTCGAAACCCCCCAATACAAACAACCACCCCGCCGATCTAAGTTAAACTTTGAAATCACCCCCTAACCCAAATTCTACCCCCGAAACCACCATAACCACCACCCTTAAAACACAAGTCAACCCCGAAAAACTCCTCTAACCTTCGCAAATGGCTGAAAACCTCCATCCCATCCCTGATTAACCCCTCTAACCTTCACAAAATGGCCGAAAACCTCCATCCCATCCTCGATTAACTCCTCTAATCCTTCGAAAAACGGGCGAAAACCTCTATCCAAGCCCCCATTAACCCCCCTAACCTTTAAAAACGGTCGGCCTGGTTTTTGCGGTGGCTGGTGGGAGTTGGTGGCTGGGATTTATTTTTTAATTTTGTTTTTTGTTTTTTTTTTCTTTTTTTTATTAAATAATGAAATGCACCAATTAAGATTTGACACGTGGCATACAACCTTCTAAACTCGGACATCAACAGGTCAAGGTTCATTAAAAAATGATGGCATACAAAAGTGGGTTTGCCTCGTAAATATCAAAAGGTGGGTTTGTTATTTTCAGTTTGGGCAAAGGTGGGATTATTTATTTCCATTTTTCCTAATATTGGAAGCAATTCAACAATAATCCAACACTTAATATATGACATACATAATAACAATCGTTAGAAAAATAGAAATAAAAGGAACATAATTCCTTACTTTGATTTTGTTTGCATGCAACTATAAAATAATAAATGCCTTAGTAACTTCAAGGAAATTAATAAAACAATAATTAGAATTAAATTAAATTAAGTTGATTTGGGGCCAAACCCTCAAACAGTTCTACCTTTCACACCTTGGTTTAAGGATGGAACATCGGGTAAAGTATGGACTCCTTAGAGTGCTTAAGGAAAGTATTGTGAGGGAATAGGGTAGGCTAGTGTTTAGGCTAGAGCATAGAAGAGAGAATAGAGAATTATTTGATGCCTCGAACTGTAGAAATAAGGCTCGTATTTATAGAGGAAATGAATAGGAGGATGCACGGAACCCTAGAACTGAAGATAAACCCTAATTTGGGCGCCGTGACACAGTGTTCCTGTCGTGACACGGTCACTGAGCACCGTGTCATGATATAATCTATCGTGGTGCGGCACAGAGTTTTTCCCTAAATAAGCTAAACGGATAAAGCGCGTGAAGAGTTATACACGGAGTGTACGCAGAAAAATCCCGTGTCACGGTATGTGTACCGTGACATGGAAAAGGACACCATGACACGGCACTATCAACTGTGGCATGGTATAACACATCGTGTCGCTATGTACAGTTTTCTAAAAATGCGTCCATGTTCATAAGCGCCTGAGAAAAAAAGTGAAAAAGACGCGGGAAAGCACCGTGACACGGTGCAAGGTGAAAATTATCGTGTCACGGCACCAGGCAACGTGCCACGTCAGATTTTTCCGCGACGCGGCGTTTTAGCTGCTGCGCGATAATTCCAAATTTTTACGCGTTTTTAAAACTATGATAACCTTTTATCCATTACTCGAAATAAGGTATATAATATACCCGTGGAAAGCTTATTAAGTCTACCTTCCAACCCAATTAGAATCAGGTCAAAATCACTTTTGGATTTTAAGATATGGCCGTTTTAGGTAAAGGTTGTCGGTTTTGGGCCGAGTTTAGTGTTTGGCTCAAACCTTGTTCGTTTTAAATCAGAATTGGGCTTATGATATATAGTTGGAAAGATTTTTGAAAGGCCAATCCAATCAAATAATAATTGGTTCAAAATTATATAGCCACGGATTAGCTCAGTTTTGTGATGTGGACAAGAAAAGAGGAAAACAAGTTATAGTGTGGGGAAATAGGCTAAGAATTAGGTTGGTTTATGAAATATGGTGAATAGAAATATGGATTAAGCACTCCAAATATTAGATACTCAACCCGACCAATAATAGCGGTGAAAGGTTGTTCATCATCGGGTTTGGTTTTGGGGAGACATTTTTAGGTGTCTACAGAAGCCCCCACTTTGTCTGAGTTTGTAGAAACGCCACTTTTGAAAATGATAATCAAAGTAGTCGATAGGGACAGAGAATGATTTGAGACGTTCTGCGATCCTAAATCACTCTTTATACGCCGATACCTATAGAAAAATGTTAGTTCCACAGATAAAAGAGATCGAATGCTTATCTAACACTTGTGTATCCGTGGCAAATATATTCGATAGTATCTGACACCAATGTATCGGGTGCAAATGAGTTTGGTAGTTTTCTATGCTTAAAGAAATCCACCGGATGAAGATTGTTGTGATAATTTCCATGCTTGAGGAATGTTGATTTAATCGCTAACTTCTTCGCCTTGAAAGGTGATAACGACTGACAATTTTCCATGCCTGAGGAAAAGCTTGTTTGATGATGAGATTGCAAGTCTCTGTGTATCAAGAACCTTACGCCGTGAATCATTTTCTCTTTGGGAGATGATCACTAAAATGATGATGGTTCTATTGTCCCCGAACGTGGGCTGTAGATGGTTTGCTTGTCCCCGAACGTGGGCTGTAAATGGTTCTCTTGTCCCCGAACGTGGGTTGTACATGGTTCGATTATCCCCGAATGTGGGATGTAGATGGTTCGTTTATACCCGAACGTAGGCTGTAGATGGTTCGTTTATCCCCGAACGTAGGCTGTAGATGGTTCAGTTATACCCGAACGTGGGTTGTAGATGGTTCGCTTGTCCCCAAATGTAGGCTGTAGATGGTTCGCTTATCCCCGAACGTGGGCTGTAGATAGTTCGTTTGTCCTCGAATGTAGGCTGTAAATGAGACCTGTAAAAATAAATTTTCCAATGGACTCATATATATTGTGACTGATTTGACCAACTAACTTGACCAAGCTTGACTTGAGTTGCCATGACATGACATGTGTATGATTTGTGATTGTGTGTATATGTGTATTAAGTGAGTGTGTGCACAAACACAAGCAAACAAAATTGCAAAAGCAAAAATTTTCCGTCATTTTTGTCACGAGTGGAGGGTACCGACTTTCTCCCGAAAAAGAAAGACGTGAAAAATGAAGTTTTGTTTTCGAACTTCCCTCAGTAAAATAATTTTGAAATTTTTTTTGAAATTCCCCAAAAGAAAAAGATGAAAAAAGGATGACGAGGGGAAAGACTACGTCATTGACTAATCCTCCCTAAGCCAAACAAAATTTATAAACACTTAACAAACCTAAATACAAGTATAGAGGTAAGTCAAGGGTCGAACCCAAAGGAACGGTTACGTTCAAGTGCTTTCAATTGGGGCGCCTAAGCTAGGTCGAAGTCAAAGGTGAACAATTAACACAAACAACTAACAAACAAACAACCAAAAAAATAAAACAATAGGAATGGGGATCAACAAGTAATCATGACAATTGCAACAACTTGGGACAAACATGCTAATCAATGGTTGTGAAGACTAATGATAAGAGCTATCAATTGGAATCAAAGAGCTATCTCCTAATCGTTAAGCTAGATGTCTCTATGAATATCAAACTAGGGGAATCACAATCCAAACCAATCGATAATTGCAATTCCTAAATCAATTGGTCGTATCAATAGAAATCACAATGCAATCTAGCATAATTCTCAAGGCCTAATCGAATTACACACATGCAAACTTACACTAATCACTTTAATCTCAACAATCAATCAACACAATTCCCAATCATTCAGGTTTTACCCAATTCCTAGCCAAACAACTACTCAAGAATCATCATCTATGCACAAACAACTAAAGAAATCAAGAATCAACAAAATATCAAGAACAATTACAATAATCAAGATCAAACATCAAAATCAAACCAAACAAACATGAAATTAAACAAAGCAATGAAATGAGATAGAGTTAGAAATCCTCATTGACTGATTATGGAGATCTTCAATACAATTGTCATCTTGAATTTTCAATCTCTCAAATAAACATTAAAATCCCTCACTTTCTCTTTCTAAAACTACTCCTAAACTAACCCTATTCTAGAGAGAGAAGCTCTCAACTAAGCAAAGAAATATGAGATCTAAAATTGGATTCTAATTCTTTTCTCTATAGAATTGAAGGAAATCTATATATAGTAAAGCTAAGTAAGAAGAAGTTAGTTAGTCGTCCAAAAGAGACCTCAAAAGGCGCGACCTCTCACTCCAAAGCGCGACCGCAACAAAATGGGTACGGAAAAAAGGAGGAGGGAGTACGCGGCTGCTCATGGTTCGCGCGCGGCCGCCCCATGCTTCTGCGCGGCCGCTCCTCCTGCGTGCGCGCCCGTGCCATGGGAGCAGGGCATGTCCTCTTGTGCGACCGAAATTGACCCCGCGAGCTCCAGATAAGGCATGATGATATAGGCAGTTTCTAGGAGCCATCTTGGTGGGTTCAACACTGCCCTTTCACGTCCACGTGGTATGGGGGCGCATCCTTGAAGCCTTGACTCTTGCACATCTTTGCTTTTGGGCTTCAAAAGGAGGGACAAGGACACATCTTTAGCCTCAGAGTCTTAACAGAAATACCATTGAGCCTCTCAAACATCATCAACTTCCTAGAATCAAATAAAAGCAAACAAGTAAAGAAGAAAATGCAAAATAAACTAGGAAAAGCAAGAAATTAAGAAAGTAACTAAGGAAAATGCAAAATAGAGAAAATACAAGTAAGGCTAAAGAAAAAGAGGTAAAAAGAGGAGTAAAAGTAATGAAAAATCATCCTAAAAGAAGCTAAATGAGTTCCATAAATGACACTCATCAAGGGAAGAAGTTTTGAACTTCCTCGTTGAGCAAGACGAAATGAATCGTATGGATTGAATTGCTTATCTTGAAAATAATGTATGCATGATGCATGTTCTTAGGCCAGGAGGCTAAGGACAATTACATCATGTGACACGAGAAATGAATGAACTTAGGTCATGGAGCTAAGCATCATATGTGGTGTAAAGAAACGATCTTGAACGTCACTTAGGTCTGGAAGCTAAGCACGTATATAGATGAAGTGATTATTGCATAATGAACGTTGCTTAGGTCAAAGAGCTAGGCACAATATGCTTTGTATGATAACAAATCATTGATATATAAATGGTGCTTAGCACATTATGCGATGCGTGAAATAATGAACATTGCTTAGGTCAGGAAGCTAAGCAAGTACATAATGTTTCTTCTAATGAATGTTTTCTTGAAAGATGATGAAGCATGCGCGGTAGGGAAACAAGATTTCATGATAAAGGGTTCCTAAGGGAAAGATGATATGGCTATGTATGTGTGAAAGAAGTGTGTGAAAGTGATACTATGGTGAGGCTGCAAAGGCTATGGTGATGGAAAGAGATGTGAGAAGAGTCGAGATGGTGACTCTTTAGGCTAGGTAGGCTAAATGATGTGGGTTCAAGCCCCCAAGTCTAGCTCTAGATGGATAGGGTCATAGGGATAAGCATTGGATATTCTTTGACTCGATCTTGCATATGAATGTGGCCGCACCTCAATATGAGGTTGCCTACGTATCCGTTAGGAATCAGGCCGAACATAGCTCTAACCAAACTTTGCACAAGTGTTTGTACACCTTAAAGTGATTTTACGAGGGTTGTAATGTGGTTAAGCTGATGGTTTAAGGAAGAAAGAGGTAAAAGGCTCAAGACCCGAGAGAATCCCCCAAGATATGCAATTGTGTATTGGACTTTGCAACTTTTATTTGTCATATAGTTTTTGTTTTGAATTTCTTTTCTTTTTATTTCATTCTTTTGAATCAATGTAGGCAATCTCGGATCATGCGGTCCATCACTCACTTAGCATTCATGTTTCTCAGGCATGGTACCAAGCACTCGATGAGAGACACAATTCGAGACATGTTCGTATCCAAGACATTGGAACACTTGCCTTTAGACATTGTTTTTTATTTACTTATTCTTTTTTTTTTAACTTGCTTTCTGAATGTTACACAAATTGCACACCTTCCCATTCCGGGGTTAGGTGAATGTGGGTTGAAGAAATGAAGGCCAAACGTTAGGCGAGGCTCAAAATGGTTTGTGTCAAGAAATGGAGTGTATGTTTGAATGGTTTTTGGAAAAAATGGGTTGCAAAGGTGCCTCAAATCAATGGTGTACCTTGTGTTTGGTCCAAAAATTGATTATTTTTTTTTTTTTTGGGAAAATGATCGAGATGTAAAGAATACTCAATTTATTGATGAAAATGGTAAATAATCTAACAAAATTATCAAATTACAGAAAGGGAAATCTATGTTAGACTTGAATTAGGGAAAGGGAAACTAATAAAAAAAAGAAATCATGAAATTTCGTGCAAAGGGCTCGCCGTGCGCCTTGTCTTCATTGCTTCTTATCACTTCTTACCACCTGGAGGGACGGGAAGTTTATTGGCATCTACTAAATCTAGAATGTCTTCCTTCAAATTCTAGCATTGTTCGGTAGAGTGACCCCTTCCTTGATGTTACTTGTAATGGGCATTGGGCATTGGGATTCCACTTGGCGCTCCTTTCTTCAGGTTTTGGCTCTAGAAATGGCCCAATATGTGTTATCAAGCCTTGACTGTAGAGGCGATCAAAGGCCGCATTATAAGTCATTCCTAAAGGAGTGGGAGTTCTCCTTTTCTTGGGCATTGGAGCATCAAGAGCTAACACTTCATTGAAATCAACGGCAGTATTTTCGTGCTTAGAAGACAAAGAAGAAGGAAGTTCGTTCTTCTTGTTTTTCCAAGTGTTGTTATTATTACTACCAGCAGTCTTTATTAGCTCGTCCTCGATGTTGATGTCGATATCATATACCGCTTCGAAAGTGTTCAATGGCAGAAATTTGAGATGTTTCCTGTACTAGTAAGTTAGGTTCTGGATGAAGAGGCGAACCATCTCTTTTTCTTTGGGGGGGATCTACTAAGAGTGCATCTGTTTCCCTCCACCTGTTCAAATAAGCAGTAAAGCCTTCATTCTCTTTCTGTTTGAGAATGGAGAGTTCACGCTCAGAAGTTCTAGCTTGAATGTTACATTTGTAGCGATTCATGATACTTTCGGTGACATCTGGCCAAGTTACAATGTGCTTGGCATCGAAAGAATAAAACCATTGCTGACAAGCATGCTCTAAGGAGAGAGGGAACACCGTAGGGAAGAGTGTTACGTCCAATTCCTTTAGAGCTATGGTTGTAGAGAAGGCCTTCAAGTGGAACATTGGGTTGTCGGTAGGCTTGAACTTAGGGATGTCAGTGGTGGAAAACTTCTCAGGTTGTCTGTCCTTGGCAGCCAAAGAAGTGGCTAGTTGCTGCACATAGGTGAAGTCCTCGGAAATCTTACTCACTTGTTCCTTGATTTTGTCCATCGTGGCCATAGTGACATTATTTTGCTCCATGGTGGTGACCTTTGTAGTGAGGGTTTGCATCATGGCAAATAGTGCCTCGATGGATTTGTTGATGTTCTCAATATCTTCCTTAGTGGCCATTAGAACGAACTGAAAGTAGTTTGAAGGTGATAAGTGGTGTGGAGATGGCGAAGTTTTCTTTTAACACCTCTTAGATCTGAAGGATTATTGCGGTAATGACTCGAACCGTATTAATCTACCCCTGCTCCTTGACCAAGTACTATGAAATAAAACAATTCACTTAATTGTTGACTCATTGCTCCATTCATTTTTTATTATGACGAAAAAAGGGGTGCATGAACCTAGTATACGATCATAAATGACATGATGCACGACTCAAATCGGAAAATAAAGAAAGTGTATGGACTATACTTGACTCGTGAGTGATTTAGTGATGTTATAAGACTCGTGGTATGATCGCATGGCTAGACATGTAAACAGTAACCAAAATGACTGACGCAAGGACCAAATTAGCCCGAAAGACTAAAAAACAGCTGACTAGACTTATCTCCTGGGCACCATGACACTATTCCACTGTCATCATCCCTCGGCGAACTGTACCGCGTCACGGTACAAGCTGCCGTGACACGACACTTATTATTGTGGCGCGGTGATCAGCTCCAAGTATTTTTGTGTGTTTTTTCCAATTTTTTTTATCAATTTTAGAGTTTGCGCTAATTACTAAGTGAGTACGGTCCATTGGCATTCGTTAGTCATAAAATAAACCACCATAGACAAAGAAAACTCGTAAAGGTTAAGATCAAAACGATCACACATAGGGCACACAGGCACAATGATGCAAAGAATAGTTTGCAACCTAAAGTCAAGTTCTATGTTCCACTATAATCAAGTTTATTTGGTGTCAAAAGGCTACCATGGTTAAGATTTTGGACGCGTTAGCAAGGCAGCCTCCCTTGAGGGTGTATGCCAACGGGCGGCTCCGCAAGTTCGTGATTAAATTGAACTTGACTCCATGGTTTGGGTGAATTTAATAACTCGGATGACCCCTTATTTCCATGAGCGTTTTTGGGTTGATAAAGCTTAAATTCCCCTAGGCTAAGACGTATGTAGAACACACACATTTTTTTTCAGAAAAAATCGAAGGAAGCTGACTGTGATAAAAAACAAAGCCACTGGAAAGATTTTGGGACTACCGCGATACGGAAGGAAACACCGTGTCACGGTACAGAATGTCGTGTAACGGCAGACTGCATCGTCACACAGTAGTCATGTCGTGGTGCGGCAATTAGAAAATCTAACTGGTGCCTGTTTTCTTCGTTCACTATTAGGTTATTCAACTTTTCCTATGGGTAAAACTAAAATACGACATTAAAACGTCTATGCATATGCAAAAATGCCAATTTAATTACAAGAATTCTTTTCAAGAATCTTTCAAGTCTCATCCACTCATCTTAATTAAATACATATCACTCAAATAGATAAATAACCAAGAATCCTCCCCAGTGGAGTCGCCAAATTATAGGCGTCGTTCGAAGTGCGCCTATGTTAAGCATGTGTGAATATGCTTGGCACTCTTAGGAAGTAGGAATTGACATGTACAATTAGGGACAACGACTAGGCACAAGGAAAGTAGGGAGCCGCCAACAAATTTTTAAGGAACTTGTAAACCGTTCACGGATCATTTAAGGCAACCACGATAAAGGGACAACGAAAGGCAACAACGATTGACCCGTGAAGGTTACTCCCCATTCATAATCCATGAGATTACTAACTCCATATGGTTCGGAACCACGAAAGGAGAATCGGGGATGATGGTACGAAGTGAGTCATGGAGTCACATTCACCCGTATTGTCCTCTACTCGATTCTTATAGTGAAAAGTGATTCCTGCAATCTCTAAGGAATACAAAAAAAAAATATTCAATTCGCCCCAAATAAAATATTAGTGATCACTTTAATTAATAACAAGATTAAAAAGGAACCTAAATCAGTTGTCCAAATTATCTTATTAGGCGTGATATTCAATTATATATTCCCTTTAAACATGCAATATGGTGATCAATAAATATAATAAAATTAACAATAATATTGTAAGCAATTCAACAATAATCCAACAATTAATATATGAAAAACATAATAACAATCGTTAGAAAAACAATAAAAATTAAAGGAACATGATTCCTTACTTTAATTTTGTTTGCTGGCAACTACAAAATAATAAACGCGTTAGTAACTTCAAGGAAATTAATAAAACAATAATTAAAATTAAATTAAGTTGATTTGGGGCCAAACCCTTAAACGGTTCTACCTTTAACCCCTTGCTTTAAGGATGGAACCTCGGGTAAAGTATGGACTCCTTAGAGTGCTTAAGGGAAGTATTGTGAGATAATAGGGTAGGCTAGTGTTTAGGCTAGAGCATAAAAGAGAGAATAGAGAATTATTTGATGCCCCAAACTGCAGAAATGAGGCTTGTATTTATAGAGGAAATGAATAAGAGGATGCACGGAACCCTAGAGCTAAAGATAAACCCTAATTTGGGCGCCGTGACACGGTAACTGAGCACCGTGTCACGGTATAATCTACCGTGGTGCGACATAGAGTTTTGCCCTAAATACAACTAAACTGATAAAGCGCGTGAAGATTTGTATGCGAAGAGTACGTAGAAAAATCTCGTGTCACAGTATGTGTACCGTGACATGGCAAAGGACACCGCGACACGGCACTATCCATCGTGGCACGGTATAACACACCGTGTCACGGTGTACAATTTTCCAGAAATGCGTCCAAGTTCATAAGTGCGTGAGAATTACCATGACAAGGGAAAGCACAGTGACACGGTGAAGATTACCGTGTCATGGCACCAGGCACCGTGCCACGTCAAATTTTTCCGCGACGCAGCGTTTTAGCTGCTGCGCGGTAATTCAAATTTTTAGGCGTTTTTTTAAACTATGATAACTTTTGATCCGTAAATTGAAATAAGGAATATAATATATCGTAGGAAATCTTATCAAGTCTACTTTCCAACTCAATTAGAATCAAGTCAAAATAATTTGTATATTTTAAGATATAGCCGTTTTAGTGAAAAGGTATCGATTTTGGGCCGAGTTTAGTGTTTTGCTCATATCTTCTTCGTTTTAAATCGAAATTGGGCTTATGATATATCTTTGGAAAGATTTTTGAAAGGCCTAACCAATAAAATAATAATTGGATCAAAAGTTTACAGCCACAAAATCATATTAGCTCAGTTTTTTGATGTGGACACGAAAAGAGGAAAATAAGTTATGGGGTGGGGAAATAGGCTAAGAATTAGGTTGGGTTATGAAATATGGTGAATAGAAATATGGATTAAAAGATTAGATACTCAAACCAACCAATAATGGCGGTGAAATGTTGTTCATCATCGAGTTTTATTTCGGGGAGACATTTTAGGTGTCTACAGTTGCAAAAGGCTTAAAGATGTTTGACGAAAACAAGACGCCTGATAAGTCAACCGCTCAGATCCAAAAGGATCTACTGGAACAAAGGAAGGTCCAGCTAAAATGATAGGGTAAGCCCCGACTAACTTTTTCTATTTTGTGAAGTTTTGTCATCAAACGGTATCTAACCGGCTGTATCCCCTGTTCTCAATTTCAGAGTGGGAGTAAGGTTGTCCCTAGGTCGATCTACAAGATGCTCAAATGGAGTAGAGTGGAGGAACCAGAAAAGGCTCCCAAGGTTAGCAAGACCAAGACAACCCAAATGGCTTCAGTTGTGCCGACTGCCCAAAAAAGACCCACCACCGGGGGTAAAAGCCTGGCTGCCATGAAGGCTCTCAGCGAGAGCGCTGAGATTGGCAAAAATGAGTCGGACGTTTCCAAGGCGTCAAAGAGCGGCGACCCACTCAATGCTACATTCGGTTCTTGTTAGCTGGGGTGGGGAGATCCCTCAGCCCGGAGCAGAAGGTATGAACGACTGCTTCGAACTCCCATGACCGCTTGAGTATATGAGAGTTAAATCTCATGTTACTCAATCGGGGGATTCATTACGCAGTCGGCACAATATAGGTGCCGCCTATGCTGCTATCTCACCGTACAGTTCTTCTAATGTATATTTCTCCCAAATGCGGCCGGACATCCAACAGTATTCAAAGCGAATGCTGAGGACCATTACCCGGTCAGAGAAGGAGAAAATATCAGCTCTGCATACGGTCAATCTAGAACGTATCTATTCCCTGCTGCCTGTGGTAACTCGCCTTTTTTATTACTTAATTAAGTTTTGGTAGTGTCTAGAATAACTTATTATTTTGCAAGTTGTGCTCTACAGGAAATGATGAGAGTGGACGGACTTAATGCTCCGTTTAGAAGGAAACAGGAGGAGGTAAATGACGCTAACCAGAGGGCCTTGAATGCTCTCAACTCTGCTCAATATCAAAATACCATGAGTGAACTTGAAATTAAAGCTCAAGAGTAGAAACAGGAGGAGCTGGTCAAGACCCTGACGACTGCGGTTAAGGAAGACAACAAAAACGCTAAGGACCTTGAGCTCAAACTTAAGAATGTCCTGCCTGAACTTAAGGCACTAGAAGGAGCCAACACTAAGAACACCAAGCTTCAAGCAAACGTCGGTCGGCTCAAGGATGAAATGGTCCAAATGTGGAATGAGCACAAGGACGCAAATACTAAAGAGCAGACCTGGCTGATTGCGGAGAATGAGAAAGACTGTAAAAAGAGCATGAAATTAGCGTGGCAGATCATTCATCCGAAGACCAAATGGGAGTTCTTCCGGCTGAGGTATGAGTATGCCTTAAAAGTGTTTGAAGCTCAGGTTCTGCACCTGGCTGCTCTGGCTCCCTTCAAGGAATGGGCCAACATCGCCTTTGAGAATGAAGAGGAAGAGGATGAAAAAGAGGAAGACGTGGAAATAGGAGTCCAGCAGGATGACTAGATCTCGATTGAGACCGTCCAAGCCTCAACTCTTGCTGATCCCATTCTGCCTCTAACTAGTCGGACTCAAGGAGAGCCTTCCTCCAGCCAAAGCCAGCAAGTTCCTCCGCCTCATCAGACTTAGCCTTCAAGCGTTCCATATTTTTCTTTCCGGTCTGCGTGTCGAGTACTTTATATTTTTACCGACTAGGGAGTCGAGTAACTCAACAAACTTCTTTTCCCCCTTGTAAATTTTTTGTCCAAATAGGTATCCGGTTGATATATTCTCCCGGCCTTTTGGTCGGGTTAATCTTATGAAAGATACCGGCTGAGTCGATTTTGTTTGCATTTTTGAATTTTTAGATATATATGTTTGAATTATTGCCAACTTATTAATAACATGCGGCAACTAACAAGCCGGCTATCCTTTGCCCCTGGGCGGCTGTGTACGTGGTTGGTTTCAAACCCTGATTGATTTACTTGGGAACTTTTGATACTTTAAAGAGTATGATAATGTTCCAGAGTCAATCAATCAGAGTAGTGATGGCCCCAAACCAAGTACACAACCATCTAATTTGCAGGCGGGTAGGCCGTTAGCCCAGGCGGTTTAAGCAGCTTAAATGAACTACTTTTCTTACCGTTTGGGGTGTTTGTAATCTAATTATATACTCTAGGTCCTGCCCCATTGGGAGGACTTTTTAGAGGTACATAATTTCAAGCTATAATCTAAGTAAGAACTACGCTTGATCTCCGGCAGTGTCTTTAGACACACGGTTTTATTATAAGCCCGGTTGCGTTCTTTTTAGATTCTTTAAGTCAGACAGCTATGAGTTGACCAATTAGGCCGTTCAATCTTGGCCATCTGTATATGTTTATAGAGCAATGTGCCACCCAAATGGGAGATGCTTTCTGCGATGAATTCACCCAAATGGGCGTCGCCGGACGCCGTACTTATGTTGGAGCAGACGGATTTATAAATTTTACTATCGTCCGGCCATTGGCCTCGTTATGTGTTCTAAGATGGATGTTTTAGCCACTAAGTTCTTAGACTTAGCTTAAATTTGTTATATGGGGTTAAGAGACGGTTGTAGACACCTGATTGTGTCTCCCCGAAAACCAAACCTAGTGATGAGTACTTTTCACGTCATTGATATCGAGCAAGGTGAAATGTTGAAGAGTCTCGTGAATTTTCTGTTTTCTAAAAAGTTTTAATAAAAATAATTCATTATGTTTTCGAAAATCGTTCATTTCGTATCCTATTTATGAAAATCGTCCAAAACAGTTTAGTATAGTCCATAATTAGGTTCCAATAACTTTGTAGTTGGATGGGGATTGAAAATACCTTTCCAATGATATATTATAAGCCCAATTCCGAGTTATAATGTGGAAGTTATGGTCAAAATACTAAACTGGGTCTAAACAAGTTTGATGTGCGACCCAATGATCATGTGGAGGGTCCATTAATCTTGATTATATTCCTAAACCAATTAGGATTAATTATAAGCTTCTATAATTTTCTAAAAGATCTTAATTATCCTTTTTGAAAAGATAAGATAAATTTGAAATTGAATAAAACTTCTCTTTTTGAATGTCATAATCCTATCAAAATGAAAGATGTTCAAAGACAGTCAGATATTATTTTTGCACCTCATAATTTTTATCCTAATCTTAAATGGTTGGATAGATCTTGAAATTATCTTTTCAATGATATATTATAATATTAATTCCGAGCTATAACGAAAAAGATATGAAAGAAATACGAAACTCTATCCAAAATTGACACCCATCCACTATTTCGGTCATATAGTTTTATCTACAAAAGATTTTAATCTGATTTAAATTGAGTTGGAAAGTAGACTTCACGAGATTTCCAACAACATATTATTTGCCTTTTTGGACTTATGGATCAAACGTTATGATAAAAACAAAATTTGCAAAAAACTGTTTTTATCGCGACGCGATAATCCTATTGCGTCGTGATAATCTTATGCGCCGCGATACTTTTTATCTTGCCGCGTCAAAAGGAATTTTTATCCGATTTGAATTCTAACTCTTTTCTAAACGTTTACGATCGTTTTTCTCTATAAATAGCGTCGATTTCCTCCGTTTTAATCACCAACAATCATCAACAATCATCTTTCTATTCTATTCTCTCTACAAGCTAGAAGTTTATTCTTTCTCCCTCTTTCTAAGCCTCCTCTTTTCAAAATACAATATACCTCCATCACGAGACTTAGACATACCTAGCCAAGCTCGAAGTTGCCTTCGCCCTCGACGTGAAAGGTAGATAATTTCTGAGGGTTTGGTCCCAAATCCCTATTTCAATTATTTAAATTAATTGTTTGATTTGATATTTTTATTGAAGTTACTGACGTGTGTATTGTTTTGATAGAAAGAGATACGTGGCAACAAAGTAAGTTGTTTTATTGTTATATTTTGTTGAAAGCATGCTCACATTATTTTAATTCCTAGTATCATATTAGGATGTTTTTATTGCTTTCAAGTATCATGTTTAGGTTGCTTTCTATTTTCTTCTATCATGTTAGTATCATGTTAAGGCTAAAGCTTTGATCTTTATTGTTTAGTGACATGCTAGGATTTGTTATTAATCATGTTAGTATCATGCCTAGGATCTTGTTAATAATATTATTATGCTTTATTGAGATTATTATGATGATGATGATTTGTTGAATCAATATTATTATGTTGCTTGATATATTATTGTTATTGCTTGATCACGCCCTCTCTTGCAGGTTTAAAGGGAATTTGTACTCGAAATCACGCTTAATAAGATATTTAGTAATTTTATTTAGGCTAATATGATTTTGATTCAAGTGATCAATAATAGATTTATTTGTACATTAATAATCAACCAACATAGATTAAACAGGTCTAGGATTAATGTATTGATTGTATGTTAGTCAGGAAGCGCACATGAATCTGAGAAGAATAAAGTAGAGGCCTATTTTTAGGGCAGGTTCAATGTCTTTTAGATTGGATTTATACCTTCATCCCCGAATATCCAGTCATGGTTCCAGACCACTATGGAGTTAGCGATCTCATGGATCGTGAAGGGGTGTAACCTTCACCCGGTGAACGGTTTTCAAGTTCCTAAAACTTGTTGGCGACTCTTTTGCTCTAGCTTCCTTCCCTTTGGACGCCACCATACTTAAGTGTATGATCATAGGGGGGCTCAAGTGTGGGATGCTTGAAATATTCCCTACAGTTTTTTGGCGACTCCACTGGGGAGGATTTCTATTTTAATTCCTAAACTTTATTTTGGCAATAATTTAGAATGAGTGGATGAGACTCGAAAAGTTCTAAGTATTCATGTGCGAAATTTTGATTGACATTATTGGCATAAGCATAAAAAGTTCCGCATTGGAAAGACCATCCGTAATGCGTCAAAAACATAGGCTTTTTACACGTAAGAAATTTGGGAAATATCTTTCACAACTAGAATCGAAAAAATACTGCGAAAAACTGGAAAATTCTACGAACACATAAAGCTGCTGAGGCATGTAGGAACTAGCGCTGAGAAAACAGTGCCCATCGCAGTGCGATGGTCTGTCACGATGCGATAGCGATATCGCGACGCGACAGGGCCATGTCCTCGCAATGGTCCCTATTGTCTCGCGCCAAGTTCTTCCAATACCGAGCCAGATGTCTTTCTTCTTGCTTTGACCGATTCTAGCACTGTTTGGCCAATTTTACTTCCTAATTGAGTTTTTTCCCTCTTTTCTGAAACCCATATGTGTTCTACATATGGCTATAACCCTCTGAGAATTCACGCTTCATCTACCCAATCGAACGCTCATTGCAACGAAGGGTACATCCGAGTTTGTGAATTCACCAAACCATGGAAACAAATTTAACTTGTGGGGTCCCATCCATACGCGCCAACCCTTACAAAGATAAGGCTTCCGCGCGATGCATCTGGACTCATAACCATGGACCCTCTTTTGACTACCCTTATCCTTGAACTTTAGAAAACTAGAGCCATGGTTAGGTTGCAAACTCATTGCATCATGTTGTGACTATTTGACTACTTGTGCATTATTTACTTATGCATATTTATATGTGATTAAACTAACCATTTGGTTTGACTTGTGATTATAAATATGCTTAATTAAATAAGTTAACCAATGACTAAATGACTTTGCTTAATTAATTTGAGCTAATAAATATGTCTAGAATCGAGTCATAGTTCCTTTGAGTCAACCCGCATTTTTATTCCCATATACCGCACAAACGTCAACTTGTTTTGGTCATAGCCGGAGTTCTAGAAAGAATTACGAGTCGTCCAGCCTATGGATTTGTAGCCCCAAGTTTTATCTTTAATTTTTGGTTTCGTCCAATTCAGAGTCACAGATAAAAAGTTATGACTAAAATACTACAGCCTGTCCAGTTTAGTACATATACATGAGGTATTAACTTAGTCTTTGTTCGATTCTAATCATATGTCTAGTCACATGGTCATGACACGAGTCTTGAACATGCCACTTTCACTCACTTTTTAAGAACACACTTTGTATATGTATTTCACCATGACCATGTCTTAGGTCCATACGTGAGTCGTCCTTTCCATCATTCGAGTTGGGGATCCGTCCTATTCAAGAAATTTCTATAGCTTTCCACGTTCTTTCACATCATTTTTCGTACATTACATACCTCACACATTTCTTCTACTTTCATCTTACATGCTTTCTCCATACATATCATTCCCCTCATACTCCATGATCTTTCCATCTATGCATGTTGAATCAAGTTTGAGTCAAACAATTAACAATAAGTCAAGGAGAGAAGGGCGCTTAATCAAAGACAACACATTCGTTCAAGTGCTACTATTCGACAAACCCATTAGACACCGGAAAAAGTTCGTACGAATGGCTTCCCAACAAGAAGTTGATGAGTTGAAGCAAAACATGAATAACCTAACTGAGATGTTGAAGGCCCTCGTTTTCAAGTTAACGATCCTAGCAAGCAACGACAGCTTGAGGTCATAGAAAAGATTCTAAGCAATATTTCCAACGATTATAAGTATCAAGGAATTAGCTCACAAGGGGTCTCGGTAGACCAGGAACTTCTTCTGCAAAAGTTCAATGCCAATGACATCCCTAAGTTCAAGCCAACAGATAACCCTTACTTCCATTTGAGATCTTTCGAAACTATAATGAATATTAAGGAAATTGATAGGAAAGTTTTCCATTCACTATTTTCACTATCTTTAGAAACCGTTTGTCAACAATGGTCTCCCTAGACAAAGAGAAGATCACCTCTTGGGATTCTATAACAAACGCTTTCATTTATAGATACAAGTGCAACATTCAAGTTGAAACTGACCATAGGAAACTTGAGATGTTGAAGCAAAAGGAAAACGAAGGTTTTACTTCTTCAACAGGTGGAGGGAAACTTCTGCTAAGATGGTAGAGGTTCCTACCGAAAAAGAGTCCGTAAGGATGTTCATTAAGAATCTCCAAGACGAATACCAAAAGCACTTAAAATATCAATGCAATTTAAATACCTTCAAAGCTGTTTACAATATAGGCATTAATATCGAAGACGACCTTTTGAAAGTTTATTATGCGAAAGGAAAGAAGAACGACCATCCTTTCTCTTCCACTCCCATTAATGAAGTACATGCTACAAACACCTCTAAACAACGAATCCAAAGGTCGAAAAGAGTGTTCACTCCACTTGGTATGAGTTACGAGATAGCTTTCGAAAAGCTACACCACAAAGGACTAGTCATGCCCATAGGACCCATCAAAGACCCAATTCCAGAAGCCAGGCCACCTAAGTGGAATCCTAAACAACACTGCAAATACCACCAGGGAAGGGGTCACGACACTAAGGATTATTGCAAACTCAAAGAAGTTATTCAAGACCTGATCGATGACAATAAAACTTTCGAGGTTCTAGCCATCACAGAATATCAAATATCTTTTGATCCTTCGCTCCTTATCACACCTGTAGGTGAGCCCACGATCGAGGCAGTCTATATAACCTCTATCGATGAAGTGACCATGATTGAGGAGAATGAAACAATTTTCTTAGATGATACCAAGGAAAACTCGTCAAATCTAAAAGAAGACGTTCGAAAACTGCAAGATATCATTGCCATGCTCTTGAGTATGGTGGAAAGCCTAGCAAATAGGATTTCAGTCATCGAACAATGCTATCATCACTAGGACCATAAGAATGAAAAGGACAAGTATCCTCCTTCTTCTTCAATTCTTCCCATCAAGAATTTAAGGAAAAATTCAATGCTCCTAAGCCACGGGTAAAACGGACCATTGAAGAGTACACACCAATAGGAATGACTTATAATGAAGCTTTTGACTATTTTCACGGTCGAAACCTCATTCATCCCATCGGTCCAAGTCAAGACCCACCACCTAAGAAATGGCTTCCCAACTAGGATCCAAACTCCTATTGCAGATATCATAGAGGACATGGTCACACCACAGAAAAGGGCTTCACCCTTAAGGATCACATTCAAGATCTCGTTGATTCAAATTGCCTTTGTGTTCCTCCAAGCAACAAGAAGGTCGAAATCAATAACAATGATGGCAAGAGCAGGAAGAACGGCAATCCTTCTTCCTCTTCTTCCTATCAAAATGGAAGTCGAATCAATAAAAATGCTTTAAAGGCCAAAGAACAAGAAAGAAAGTTCACCCCAATTGGGAAGAGCTACAATCTTGCCTTTGATCGACTCCTTGCTAAGGGACTCATCACTCCAATTGGGCCTATACAAGATCCTCCTCTTGAAAGAAGAACACCTGAATGGAACCCAAACTCCTATTGCAAGTACCACCAAAGCAACGTTCATACTACAAATCAATGTTGCAAGTTTCAAAATCTCATTCAAGACCTCATCGATGCAAACAAGCTTCCATTCCCTCCAGCTAGCAAGAAGATCGAGTGATGATAAGCGCAAGACACAAGATGAGCTTCAACGACAAGATTTCGTGACTTCTTTTCTTCTTTTTGATTTCCCCTTCCCCAATAAGTCTAGCATAGACACCTTTTGTCTTCCTTAAATTTATTCCATAGGTTTTTCTTTTTCCTTTAATAAAATAACCATTTCTTTTCTTGCATATGATCATTGCATTGCATCATAAAAAAATAAAAAAATTTGCCGGACTAAGCACAAGGTATACCAATGATTTGAGGCACCCATTTTACCCATATCATATCACCTTTCACCCTTCAAATATATAATCCTTTCTTGATGAACCACTTTGAGCTTTGTCTAACGATTGACTTTTCTTTTTTCAACCTACATCTACTTAACCTTGGGATGGGATGGTGTGCAACTTATGTAATTTCCAAATGCAAAAGCTTGAGTAATGTTACAAAAATCTCAAAATTCCAAAAAAAAGCAAAAAGAAATAAAAGTGTGCTAAAGGGCAAGTGTTCTAATGTCTTTGATATAAGCATATCTCTGATAAGAACACGTCTCAGATTGCGTCTCTTATCGGGTGCTCGGTACCGTGCCTGAGAAACATGAATGCCAAGTGAGTGATAGACCGCATGATCGGGATTGCCCACACTCATCAAAATAAAAGAATGCAAAAGCAAAAAAAAAAAAGAGCAAAAATATAAACAAAAGAGAGTTCAAAAGTGAAAAACCTCAAGCATACAAATACAAAGATTCAAAAGCAAGGTTGCACACCTCGGGGGCTTATCTTGGGTCTTGATCCTTTATCCCTTCTTCTTCAACCTTTAGCCTAACCACGTTACCACCCTTCAAAGACCTCTTTGAGGTATACACACACTTGTGCGAGGTTCGGCTTGAGTTACGTTCGGCCTGATTCCTAACGGATACGTAGGCAACCTCACATCGAGGTGCGACCATAATAAAAATGCATTCACATTCATATTCATATTTATATTCATACATAATCATATTAAGGGATCTCCAATGCTCATCCCTATCAGAGCTAGACTTAGGGGCTTGATCCCTACATCATTAGCCTACCCAGCCTAAGAGTCACCATCATTTGACTCTTTTCAAAATATTTTTTCACACACTTAGCCCTTGCAGCCTAACTTTAGTGTCACTCTCACACACATCACAGATACATGACCAAATAATCCTTCCCTTAGGAATCCTTTGTCATTAAATCTTAACACAACGATGAAGCACGCCTTGTCATATCAAGATCACTCATTATCATAATCATCATTGCATCACAAAGTATGAAGTACTTAGCCTCCGTGCCTAAGTTACCTAAATACTTTCATCATCGAGTCAACAATTGAGATTGCCTAGGATGTTACGATCCTTGCACCATGAGATATAACATCAGCACAAACATTTGACTAAACTCATTCAACATGCGGTCTCAAACACTTTACTCCTTTCTTTTTGCATCTTTCTTTTTCAGGAGAAAGTCAGTACCCTCCACAAAAATAACGGAAAATTTTTGCTTTTTCTGCATTTTCAAGTCGCACGAGCACAATCACAATACAATGCACACACGAGACATGCACATTGAGTCATGTCGTGTCATATAACATCGAGTTCAGTCTAACACATGTTCTTTCAATTTTTGAAAGGTCGCCTCAGCATCATCCCCCCATTCAAACCTTATCTTCTTTCTAATCTCTTGGAAGAAATAGAGGCACTTGTCACCTGACTGGGTGAGGAATCTCCTCAATGTTGCCAGACAACCGGTTAGTTTCTAAACTTCTTTGACAGGGCGGGGTGACTTCATGTTAATTACCGCCTGTATTTTCTTTGGGTTGGCCTCTATCCCCCTTTGATCAATTAGAAATCCGAGAAACTTCCTAGACTCAACACCAAATACGCACTTCTTGGGATTGAGCATGACCTTGTGCTGCCTGAGTGTGGTGAAGGTTTCTCGAAGGTTAGCAAGATGATCCGTCTGCAGCTTGGATTTTACTATCATGTCATCAATGTACGCCTCTACGTTCCACCCAATTTGATTAATGAAGACAACATTAATCTTTCTTCAATCCAAACGACATCACAATATAACAGAATAACCCCTGATTAGTGAGGAATGCCGTCTTCTCTTGATCTTTTTTTCCACAAGGGAATCTAATGAAAGCCTGAGTACGCGTCCATGAAGCTCATCAAGACATGCCCGATTGTAGAGTCGACCAGACTGTCGATCTTTTGAAGCAGGTAATTGTCCTTTGGACATGCTTTATTCAAGTCAGTGTAATCTACACACATGCGGCAGGTACCATTCGGCTTCTATACAAGCACAACGTTCGCAACCCAATCAAGGAAGTTACATGGCCGAATGAACCTTGCATCTAACAGCTTTTTGACCTCGGCAGCTGCCGCCTGACTTCACTCATCGCTGTGATTTCTTTTCTTTTGTCGTATAGGCTTCTTTTTCGGATCGACGGCGAGTTTGTGGACAGCGAGATCCGGGCTAATGCCTGGCATCTCTTCCACATCAAAGGAAAAAAATGTCTTTGAATTCTTTCAGTAGAAGGTGCAAGTCTGCACCCAACTTCGCAAAAGCAGCCGTCCACCGTTCCTAGGTCAGTGATTGCTATTGCTTTTCCTTCTTCAACAACACCAGCTGATCAGCTTTTCTTTTCTTGACGGCTGGTGGGGTTGGGTCAGGATCCTTGATATCATCAAGGTTTATTCGCTCCTCTCCTTGAACGGCTGCTAACAAATCCATCATCCCTTTCATACTTCAGCAGCATGAGAGCTGGGATGATGACGGCTTTGTACTCGTTTAGAGTAGGACGGCCCTGAATAAGGTTATACGTGGTCAGCTTTTCAACCACCAAGAATCGAACGACCATGTAACGTCCCTTTCCCTTCTCTCCCAGCCGGATGAGTAGGTCTACCTGCCCGACTGGGTGCAGAACTCCTCCTCAAAAACCAACAAGAGGGTGGGAGACGGTAGGCATGCTGTCGGCTTTGTATTTCAACCTGGACAAGCATTTGTAGCTGATGATGTCAGAGGAGCTACCCGTGTCAGTAAGGGTCCGGCCAACCAGTTTGTTGGCGACCTTACATTCAATGATAACCAGGTCGTCATGCGGCCGGCGGACTTTGCCCCGATCTTGTTTAGTAATGAAGACCTCTGGGAAGGTGCTATTAACACACGCTTGCCCCTCATCAACAACATTGACCATGTTTTTCAGATGGTCCTTGGTGCCCCGAATGGTCTGGCCACCTCCCGCGAATCTGGCTGTTATGGTATAGATCTGCTCTTTATCACTGTCCGAACTACTAGTAGGCTGGGTAGTGTGTTCTAGGACGACTGCCCGGGATCCGTCCAGAGTCACTTTGGAATGTAGGATGTATGATTTCAGCACTCCCTTGTCAGCTAGACGGTTCAACATCCGCTTGAGGCTACAAAAGTTGTTGGTGTTATGGCCGACATCCTCAAGGAAGTGGCAGTACTTATTTGGTTCCGATTTTTTGCAGAACCTTTCATTGCAACCGGCTTCTCAACCTTGATCTCCACGAGGATAGAGTAGCAGTCCTTATTAAACTCGTACTTGGGGACGTACGGTTTAAATTATTTCTTGTTCTTCTGGGACGGTTGTTAAGAATCGTCAATCGCCCAGACTTCTTTTGCTCTCTTCATCTATGAGAGCCCACAGAGCAGGCCGACTCTCCTTTTGTTTCTAAGACTTCCTGGAGACTGACTTATTGCTGGGCGAGCAGAGGTCGGTCGCTTGTATAAAGCTTTCTGCCTCCATCAACGCCTCTTAGAAGGTGAAAACCCTTTTCCTGATGAGGTCAAACTTAAAGGCAACCTCGTCAAACAGTCCTTGAATCTGGATTCTCACTAGATTGAACCGCCTGACGTAGGAGCGAAGTCCTTCTCTCTCTCCCTGCCAGATGGTGCTCAAGTCAAGACTTGTTTTCTTGGCAGGGATGTTCATCGAGAAGTTGGAAGCAAACAAGAAGGCAAGCCTCTTGAAGCTGTCAATACATCCGGCTGGCAAGTTGTCAAACCTTTGTTGGGCAATGCCCTTCAATGTAGCCGGTTAACATCTGCACCCAGGTGGCATCATCCAACCCCTGTAGATACATGAGGTTGATGTAGGGCATGAGGTGATCTTCAGGATTGGTGGTACCATCATAGGTACCAACCAAGAAATTCTTAACCTTGGCCGGCTGTGCCGCCTAGGTTATCTCCTTGGTGAACGCAGAAGGTTATTCACCAAGTTTTAGCAACCGGAGCTGCCAGTCCAAAGGTTGGACATTATATGTCACCTGACCTCCAAAGAGGGTCGGCTGCATGTAAGGTGGGGTATACTGCCCGTATGGCATATGAGGCACATACGGGGATAATCCAATCATCTGAGGGCCTGTATAGACGGACTGGCCGCTTGACGGGCTCTCATGAGCTGGGTGGGAATACCTTGCCGAGGTATTCTTGAAGTTGTCTGGGAAGCTCGATGTAGAAGGCAACTCATACAACTACTGATTTCTCTTATGCTCAATGATATGTCGAGCATCAGAAAATGATTTCTTGCTGCCATACGGCTAGACTTTCCGGATGACTTTCCTTGTACCCGTCTGGGGTAGAAGAACTTTGGACCAGTCTATGGCGGCCGTGGCCTTCTCCTTTGGGTGTGGAGTAGGCTGCCTGTCCCTGACTGGCTTTCTCCTCTCAGCATGAGGAGACTTCTTGGCCGACTGAACCTTGTAGCCAACCGTCTTTTTGTTGATCAGTTCCTTAATCTCCCCCTTAAAACTAGTCATGAATTTCATGAGTTCGTCTCTAGTGACGAGAGCCTGCCCTCTCGCGGACTTGGATTCCCTAGTCGATTGTCCGGAGGGTTTACTTGTACCTTCCTGGTTGTCGCCCTATTCCAGTTTATCCCTAGGACGGATGCGTTTAGAGATGAGTGACCCATCAGAGGCCACATGGGTTTCAACTTCTATGTCGTCATCTGTGTCATCACTAGTGGAAAAATTGTCATTCGTAACAGGCTATTTGTAACGGGTAAAGCTATGCCCGTTACATTAAATATATTTATAACGGGCAAAATAGCAATCCGTTACAAATATATAATATTCCTAACGAGCAAAATATTGCCTGTTGAACGGTTACCATGTGCCTGTTACGAATAAATTAGTATCCTAACGGGCACATGGCCCGATACAAAAGTTTGGTCCAACTGATGAGAGGAGCCCATTAGTTTTATTAGGGTTTCACTTTGTTCTTTCTTTCTCTTCTCCCCACTCTTTCTCTCTCTTTTCCTCACTCAATTCACTCATGTCGTCATGTATGATGCTTTTAAAATATTTTAGGTTCTTCAGAAAAATGCACTCCGAGCTTGATGGGTACATAATCGTGTTGGTATTTTTCATGCTTTTTCCGATTTACAAACAACGAAGGTAGTGGTTGTGCTTTGATGGGTAATTTTGGTCTCACATTTTCAAAAATTGTTGTTATTTGGGTAGAATTCTTGGTTTATAATCGTTTTTCTTCGTTATTTATTTTGAGGATATAGATTTGTTTTTGGCTTTTAATTTAGGTTTTATTTGCATTTTGTTCTTCGTTCATCATAGTAGTTTGATCTTTCAATTTAATGATGTGCAAGGGAGCAAATCTGAGTACCTCGTAGTCTCCGCCACCACTACCTCAGCAATTGCCGCCACCACTACCACCATTTTATGCGAATAAAGGTGTGAAGTAGGGGAGTAGACTCGACGGCAGACGACATAATCAGGGGGAGTAGAATTCAGGTGCGTGAGTAGATCTATGTTTATTCATTCATAATTTATAGATCTATAGTTGTTCTTTCGAATTTTAAGGAACTATGCATGTTGGGTATTGTTAAAATCATTGAAATTGTATTGTGATTGTATTATATCTTCCATTTTTTTTTCAATTTTTTTTGGGTCTTTTTATTCGAATTTTCGTCATCTCAAAACCCATCACAAATTTTTGTATTTGATATTTTTGTATTATTTCGTCTTTATTTAATATTGGTTTTGATACTTAGGGTCTGTTCTAATTGACTGAACTCAGCTGAGCTGAGCTGATTTAGCAATATCATTAGACATAAACTGCACTGAATTGAACTGAACTTATTAGAGCTGAATTGAACTGAATTGAACTGAAAATAAATGTATGAGAACAGGCTCTTATTTTACTTTTTCAAATTTGTCTAGATTTTTTGGATTATCAAATGCATGAAAGCAAATGATTTGATTGTTAAGGCGTGTTGACTTCCAGAAATCTAACAATAGTTATGAAAGTCTAACCTCATGAAATCGAAGCTATTGGACCAAGTTTTTATTTCAGCTCATTGTAAAACTTAATTAATTAATATGCAATACAACTTTGCAAGTTCATATCAATCCGGAACTGAAATAAAGAAAACATATATTTTCTACAGATAGTTGGGATACCATGAAAGTTTGATATTTTGTCTTGAATTTTTTGCTGATGTTTTGTTTGATACAATAACTCTTAGTTTTAATTGAATAAAGCTAAACATTCTGTCCAAAAAGTAAGATTTTTTGTAGTTGTGAATTGGGATTTTAAGTTCAAAAAATGCTATTAAAATTCTTTCAATGAGTTAGTTTCAGTTTATATACTGTATATATAGTTTTCAGATCTGGGAATTTTCATTGCTGTTAATTGTTTAATACTTGTAAGCAATATGGATTTTTCCGGTCGTATAACTTGAGAATTTTCATTCCTTCTACTTACAAAGTTTTATCTTCTTTGTTTGATTTAGGAATCATCCTTGCATTCAAGAAAGGCACCAATTCAAAGACATTAAGGGATGCAGAGTTTAAGATTGATGACAAGGAAAAGGATATCAAGTTCCAGCAACTCTGAAAAATGGTGGAAGATGTAAATTATTCAATAGTAATTTAGAGGAATATCATTTAAATCTTGGGAAATTGTTCTGTGTACTCTTAAGGTTTTAAAAAATGCACCGTCCCCTGAAAACTTTCAAATGCACCGTGTACCCCTGATGTTTGTAAGAATTTGCACCAAATACCCTAGACTCATATAACAAATGATAATTTTGTTAAATTGAGACCCCATATAGGCTATAAGCATCAAATTCTATTAAATTGTAATAGTGTAATGCTAGTATAATGCTAAAGCATTTAATTATCTAGCAAACTTAATTGATAAATCAAATTCTAACACCTTAAAGTTTAGGATTTAGAATGATCGATGGAGTTTAAATTTTGATGTAATTTATGCTTTTAGGTGGTTTTATTCCATAAATATAAAGTACTAAAAATGAGTTAGTGTGTGGGCATAATTTTAGTTTGATGAGTCAATGATATGTGCATTTGTAAGACGATTTTACAAACTTCAAGGATACATGGTGCATTTGAAAGTTTTCAAGGGTACACTGTTCATTTTTCAAAACCCTAGGAGTACACGGAACAATTTCCCTTAAATCTTATATTAGTCTTAAATAAACTTGTTATATTATTATTACAATTGAGATATGCTTTTCTTCTTTTTACAAGTTTATTTATATTTTATAAGGTGATAATGCTTAGACTTTTGTAAATTGTATTTTTTTTTTTTTTTTTTGAATAATGTAGATTCTATATTAATTGTACTATACTTGTATTAAATATAAATTTATCTCATTAATTAATAAATGATCCAGCATATGCTGGATCTTTTTTCTTGAATGCCCGTTACAAATAATCTCGTTATTCGTAACGGGCAAAATAAGTGCCCGTTACAAATGATGGGTTATTTGTAACGGGCGTTTGACATGTCTGTTACAAATAACCCGTTATTTGTAACGGGCATTTGACATATCCGTTACAAATAACCCGTTATTTGTAATGGACACTTGTTTTGTCCATTATAAATAACTACTTATTTGTAACGGACACTGCCCGTTACAAATAATATTGTCTATCCGTAACGGCAGCATACGTAACGCCCGTTATGGATAGGCTGTTTTTGCCCGTTACGGATGACCTTTTTTCCACTAGTGCATGGTCTGAATAGACCTCCCCATCGACTCGAGGCCGGTTGGGTTCAGGTGGTGGTACAAACTCTTGAACCATCTTAGAGGTACTCTCTCCACAGATGACGCCAAATATTTTGGGGTTTTTCTGGTTCCTCGGGAGAGTTACATCACTAAGCCTAGAGTCTTCTGTTTGTACCTGCAAAATAACGAAGATTCCGGTTGGTAGGAGCTCTGCCTTCGACGATCAAGTTAGAACGTGTCCGGAGAAAAGTAAAAAGTGCGGAAAAGATAAAAGCGAGATTTTCTTGGATTCCAATATCAGGTGTTTTCTCTGATGTGAGAGAATTCAAGTATTTTGTAATAAATAAACGTGCCCCGAAAATGGGGGAAATCTCGGTCAGTAGAATATGTTCCCCTTAGGTCATTCTAACCTAATTAGCTACGCCGTATTGCGGCTTTCTCGGAAATTGGGCCCTGAAGGCCGCCATTTCCTCTACTGATTTAGGATGCCACGTGTCAGAATGTGAGTGACCCACGTTGGCCTGTCTTGAGCTGACACGTGTCCCTTTCTAATTGGGCCACGTAAAAAGGGTATTTTTACCCAAAACAAGTTGTAACATTAAGCTAACGTCGTTTGTTAACATTTTACTAGTTGTTAAGTCTAAGCTTACCATGTCATATTGGGTAGTCGATTTCTTTCTTTCCCTATAGCAGTCTCTTTGAAGGCGACCTCCAGGCGATCTTCTCTGTGGTTTTTAGAATAATTTTCTTCATCAATATTTACTTCATTAAGTGAAGGGGAGAGATCACGAAAGGTGGCATGTACTCCGAAATCTCTAAGTGGCCTAGCTTGAGCTTGTAGGCATTCAGTCCATATTTATCCACAATTTCAAGTGGACCTTGGGTCCTTAGCATGGGTTTGTTCTTTCTTTTAGTTAGACCTCTCCTTCCAAAGATGGAGCCAACCAAGATCTCCCACATTGAGTTCTCTCATCTTCTTGAACTTGGTTGCCTTTGTTGCACCAACAAAATTGATATATTATACTCTCTCCGTGTTTTAATAAGCATTATAGTTTGACTTTTTTCACTATTCACATAATGATTTGACTTAATTAATTTACTAATATATAAAAAAATAAATGTTATTGTATAATACATTGTTGGATGCGTTATAACGTATAGTTTCATGATATCAATTTTCCTATAATTTTATTAACATATGATTAGATAAATTAATGGTCAAAGTCGTGTCTCGGTATGCGTGTTTGGTCAAAGTGTAACACTTATTAAAACACGGAGGGAGTATTAATTATCTAAGCATGACTCAAGAATCACAGCATAAAACATATTTAAACATTGTTGGCATCTATTTAGGGGAGCTCCAGTACCAATAACTCAATGAGGATGATCTTAGGCTCTTAGCAATCAAAAGCAAGTGGTAGAATGAACGAAAGAGAGGATATTAATTTCAACAGATGAATATAATAAGAACTTTAGAAAAGGGAGGGAGTAAGCAGAAGAGTTGAAAGCTTTTCCAATATATACCATAGGTTACACGGATCACAATACTTTTTCTCTATGGAGAAAGCCATGAAGATATCTACTGAAGGGAGTTGTAAAATAATATCAAAACAACTGAAATTCCGATTATGACCGGAAAGGCTGAGACGAGGTATAATGCTCCATATCCCTGAAATTAAATAAACCATTTTGTTAGGACACAGTTAGCTGCTGAAATGGCATATCATCTATCAGAGTATGCTGAAGAAACCTATTAATGCATTTGTTTGATGATTTAAGCATTCTTGATTAGCTGGGATTTGTGGATGATGAGAATTATAGCTCAACAACATATTTCCTATTCTATACCAAATTTTGGGCGTCTCGTTCACAACTGTGAAATGAGTGTCCTAGTAGTCTATCAGCAGTAAAAAATCTTTCATTTTATATTTTACCCAGATCAACATTCTCACCGCTTTTTTTCTTGGTCTAGAGCTATATCATTGCATGGAGCTCAGCTACCCTAGAAAACCAACCATTTCAAAAATACAGGCATCAAATAATGACAAAAGATGAAAAAATGGTTAAAGCGTTCTCAATGAAGATAGAACATAAACTTACTACAACTGGAGGTACATCAGTATCATCAGAATTTTCGGCTGTCTCAATCTCAGCTGCTGAATCCCAGTCCATGTTCAGCCTCTTTGCAGCGACTACAGGATCAATACCTGTATCAGTTGCTTTTGCGTAGAGGGATTTGTTCTTTGTCATTTTCTTAGAAGGTTCAGCCTATAATAAAAAAAAGCGATAAGGAACCTTGATGAGAAGCTGATGCCATTAAAAGACCAATTAATTCAAGAAAACAAATGTAAACCGTGATTTAGAAGAGTGAGTGGGGTCCTTTCTAAATTCCTTAAACATGTTTGGTTAAACCCAAAAACAAAACAAGAAGCCATAGCTGTCAATGACTCATTATGATCTAGATTGATAGATACAGAACCAAAGTACTCCAATATCTAACGAAGTCCTCTTGCTCCAATCTCTAATGACCTACAGACCCCGTCCAAGTGCTGCGTGCAGAGAAAAGGTTTGGACTTCAGACAAGTTGATCATAGGTCCCCCTTGATCATATTTGCTACAAATATTTGGGTAGGTCTCTAAAGTAGGTGTGCAGTTAACCTAATTATAAATAATTTTCCAGCAAGTTCTTTGATGCATCAGGTTAAGGATCAAACCTTTTCAAACTAAATATCAATTCACGTAGAGTTCCAAGCAGTATTAAAGACGAGATTATCAATTCTTTGAAGTTCCAAGAGTTGACGTCACTCAGCCACTGCATAGGTATTTGTGATCTCCCTCAGCTGAAATAGATTGTCAATGACCCAATATCATACTTAAGCTAGACTAATATGTACTTTACTAATGTTAGTATGTAGAACTCAGCTCATCAAATCTGGTTCTTGCACAAGGATATAAATTTTTCATAGGAAAGTGAGCAAAATGGTGGATGTCACCTAAAGACAGCATTAAGCTGAAATAAGCCATGCCAGCCTTAAGCTGGAGGCAAGATGAATGTGATACTGTTGAGGACACAGAATAGGTTGCACCTATGTATTGATCTGATTTATTGCTAATAAGAAAGAAAAGCGATATAGCAGATCAGTGCACAGGACCCCACTAATTTTCAATCTGAAATAAAGAGAGCAATCTAAAGAGATAAGGGTTTTTTTTTTTTTTTTTTTTTTTTGTTGGCGAGCAAAAAGGCCAATCGAAGTTATTTGTTGTGATCTCAAACTTGAAACAGAGGACATGAAAGGAAAATAGAGAATAGAACAAATGAGACGATCCCTCATTTGCTTTGGTTTATTCAACTGAAGTAACTATTTCTCTCTTAAGTAGCTTGAGCATCATCATTCTCTAGGGTTAAGCAAATTCTATAAAGTATCCAGCTTACCATATTCAGGTTATTAATACCTTGACCATCTTTCTCTAATGTTAAGCAAGATAATTCTCTGATATTACAGGGTCAAAATTCAGCCATGGAAACACCATTATATTCAAGGATTTTCTTTCTTAATATTCAAGTACAGCTAATGGGAAAAAAAAAAAAAAAACATTTGCCCGTAAGCTTGTTAATCTTCAAAATAAGTACTGCCTCCGTTAAATATTAGTTGTAACATGGGGTATTTGTGAGATATAAAATATTTCAAAGTTGCAATTAATATTTAACGGAGTTAGTGTATATTGAACATGATAATGGACCTTTATCATGGACTATTTCGTTTCATCTATGTCTCAATTTAAGCTTCCTAATTCACTGTGTAGGGTTTTACGTAACATGTCAACATTAACACTTCCAGAGGGACTACTAATTATTCGGATTTGAGAAGAAATGAAATTGCAGCTCATCCAATCTTGTCTAAATAATAAAAAAGCTAACAGCATAGTTCTGTATGTGAGAAGCATACAACTATAGATAAATAGTACATATCAAACTCATATGGAGCAAAACATTAATCTAAAACCAACAATTTTAAATTTAACTAATGAAGATTGAAAATAGTTGGACAAAAATAAAGTCTAGAGTTAAATATGACAATACCTCCAAATTTGGCCAGCTAGTCATCTCCTCTGCAAGCATACGCAAGGCAACACGATCTCGTGGAATTTTTCCATCATTTACCTGAATAGATATGATACAAACAATAATTTTGCTTCTTGTTCCAAAAACAACAGCTACACAGAACTTAAACGTGTGGAAACATCTGATTTCAACTTTTATTGACAAATAGAGCAAATAAATGATCTTGATGAACAAAAAAAAAAAAAAAAAAAAAAAAAAAAACAACGGTACATGGCTCTATTCCAAACATTCCTAGACTTTCATCTCTCCTAAGAATTTGGGCACCTGTTATTCATTTCAGTCTGCCATATATTATCATGTCAATTTTCGCTGGATCAATCGGATGCTTAAAAAACATCACAGCAAGCCCATTGAATATGAATTTGTACCACATCTTGATCCTAAACTCGCAAAAAAATTGGGTCACAGAAATGACATATCACAGGTGTTACTGTTACATAGCATTTCGCACCTACAGAGGCATGAATTTACAAATTGAAAATTTGTAATTTGTAATTTTAAAGTACATTCTTCACATAAGACTTAGAGTTGCTCAAGGGCTCAATCAATAAAAATGGAACATAGTGTCCAAGTTTGATATGATTAACATGCATATGCATCAAAGGCTTACCTAATCCATATCTATATCAACCCAGTTGTGTATGCATTTCAACCCACCATCTTCACCAGGCCACCCCTAGCATCAAAGACTCCCCAACTCTATAACTCATAATTCCAATTATGTGTATGCATCCCCCACCCCCCTGCCCTAAAATATAATTAAATTAAATCTGCATGCCCCACAAGAAAAATCAGTAAGGCTTCATGGTACATGCATTTTGAAAATAAATTTCAAAGTAAAAAAAATAAGGAAGATGAGAAGGTAAGATATATAGCTTTAATAGTTAAAAATAGTTTGAGATGAACAATCTAACACAGAACAACGAAGGGCATCCTGAATGTCACAATCAGTAAACACAACAAATTCAGAATTCTTGAATAAATCAACATAGGCATGTAGCAACACTTAGATAACAGAGAAATCACTAATACACCAAGATAGGTGAAGGATATACACTCACTTCTTCTAAAGCAGCAACTAAATCCTCCCTTGTTGGTCCATCAGAATCATCAATTCCAATCAACCTTCGTCTCTCAACTTCTCTAGGGTCCTCAATCATAATAGTCAGCTTGACCTACAAAATTAGACAAAGTAAACTCTGATTAAGGCATGCCATTCATGTCATGAAGTTTAGAATGATAGCCTAAACATAGCTTCAACAAATTGGCATTAAAAAGAAATTAGACAAAGTAAACTCTGATTAAGGCATGCCATTCATGTCATGAAGTTTAGAATGATAGCCTAAACATAGCTTCAACAAATTGGCATTAAAAAGAAATACATCTGCAATTCAGCAGCAATAAGTTCCACGCAAGTACACATTATCATGGCATACATAAATATCCTTACTTTGCTTAATTCATAATGTATATGCTAAAGATAAAAGTAGTACAAATCATAAAGGATAACAAGAAAATGAAATGTGAATAATTGGGGGTATAATCTCCAAAATTCTTCCCTCCTATGCTATAAAAAGCTTAAACTTACATGACCATATCACCATCCTCCAATTACATCACCATGCTGCTGATTATCGACTTATTTCACAGATTTTAGGGACTAACATAGTAATCAACTTCGGGGGTTTGGGACATTATACATGATGGAGGCCAAAAAGTTTTACTTTTTAAGGTGACCCGTAAGTACTGTTTATTAAATCTGGTGCCCTCATTACATTTAACCTTACCTTAATCATAAAATTCACTAATATACCCCTAGTTAAAATCCATATTGAACAATTTTTACCACCACTCTAACTACCCACAGGCCACACTCCTTCATTAGCTCAACTGGCCAAACCTTTTTTTTTTAAAGACACTGGCCTACCTTAAGCACCCAGCCATTGGCAACTACCACTTGACACCCAAAACCACCATGCAATCACCTCCAAAGCTTTCTTGTCAGGAGATCGTTATAGATAAGAAATGCAAAATTGTGGGATTGGGTGGTGCTTTAATGGCATAAGTGGTGGTTTGGTTAGTGGTTTTGCAACTTAGGTTGTCATTTTGGTGGTGAGGCTAGGATTTCGGAGCTTAGGCATTTGATTCACTGGTTTCAAAGTAGTTTTTTTGGTGGTTTCGAGGCTTATGTAGTGATTTTAGGTAGTCTGCGTGGTGGTTGTTGCTCTAATTGGTGGGTTGGTAGTGGTAAAAATTGGTATAGATGGGAAAATCAATTGATGTGAATCAAGAGGGAAATTCTTTTGAAGAGCCAAATGCATTGATTTTAAGTCCAATTGGGTTTGATATTGGAGGGAAAGACCATAATTGGTTAGCTTGCTTAACGTAGAAAGAAGAAATCTAGAAAGGAACCAAAAATTACACACTTAACTACTGGCGAGGATATCGACGACCAAGCGCCAAGATAGACTCCACCGCCGACTCCCTACCACCGCGTGAACCCAGCCACATCTTGGCTGGCGTGCGTCACTCCTAGTGGTGTGTGTCATTGCCGGCAACGCCAAGTAAAAATCCCTCATTTATGTTTTAATGTTAGTTTCTTCAAGAATTTTGTTTACAAGTTGTTACCTTTCACTAGAAAGGATTTTTCTTATTTTTAACACTTAGGATAGACTATAATTTCTCTTATTTAAAGTAGATAAACTTCCTAAGGTTGTTAGGGAAGTTGTTAAGAAGATAGAGTTTGTTTTAAGATTCGTTCCAGGAGTTGGTCAAATTTCAAGTCATATCCGTTCATTTGTGTTCAATCTTCAAGAAACTCTTCACAATTGGATCTTTATTTCAAGATTGTGGGTTTTCTAAAAACTTGACTGAACAAGGAATTAGGATACAGTGATACACATCATCAATATTCATGGATTGGTTAATAATTAGATTTACATAATCACCCACAAATTATGAGTTAGCCACAAATTAAGCATATAAGCAACCTGGTGCACAATTGCTTTAAGATCAATTTAGAAAGGAAAGCTTTTTGGTTTCCACAATGTAGAGATTCTCACAACATGAGCTCACCATGTAAAATTTGTTTATCTTTTCAGTATTTTTTTTTTTTAAAAAAAAAATAAATAAAAAAAAAGAAAAAAATCATTAATGTAACAAGTGGATAAACAACATAAGCTTCAAATTGTGAATTGATTTTGTTTTGTTATTTTCCTGTAATTAACTTTTATTTGGTTTTACAAGTAATTTATAAGATTTATTTAGCAAGTTTGGATAATTTAGATAGCAGTCACGTGGTCGATTAAAATTCAAGTTAGTATTAAGTTGATTAGGTGTACTAAGGCATTAATTTAGCTAGCAAGTACACCATTAAAGGTTATTTTACATAAAGTGCAAATACAGGATCTCTTTTGCTTGGGTTTTAGTTAGAAATGGATGTTACTACAACTTTTCCTGGTCATGTGTGGACTTGAAGATGAGGCAGGAATTGAGTGGTTAATGCCAGGTAACCATCCTTCAGACTTTTCGAGTCATGATTGCTCTATTCCAGTCTATGTGGATTTTTTAACATAAAAAGAAATTTGATGGTTCTTTTGAGAGGCATAAAGCCCGTCTTATAGGTGATGGAAAAACACAGTAGTAGGGTGTTGATTGTGATGAGACCTTTAGTCTGGTTGTCAAACCGACCACTATTCATACTATTCTTAGCATTGCTCTCTCTAAGTCTTAGGCCCATTCATCAGTTCAATGTCAAGAATGCTTTCGTAATGGTTATCTCAACGAGACTGTTTATATGCATCAGCTCATGGGGTTTCCGCGACAAAAGTCGCCCCGATCATGGATTTACCGAAGAAATCTCTCTATGGCCTTAAAAAGGCTCCTGGTATCAGCGTTTTGCAGATTTAGTAGCTAGTATTGGTTTTTCTCGCAGTTTATCTGATAACTCACTATTCATTTACAATCAGGGCTCGGATATGTATATATTTTGTCGTATGTTGATGATATTATTCTTACAACATCATCTGGTCGATTAGAAAGCATATATGGCTCTTTTAGGTGTCGAGTTCCCTAAGAAGGATCTCGGTCCTCTAAGCTTCTTTTAGAATTGTTATGTCGCGCGACGCTAATGGTATATTCTTATCTCTGTTCAGTATGCCATAAAGATCATTGAGAGCCTCGAAGCTAACTGCAGTTCTTATCCTACTCCTATTGACTCCAAACAAAAACTTAGTGCCTCGAAGCCGTCTTGCTGGTGCTTTAACAATATCTTACTTTTATTAGACCTGGCATCTCTTATGCAGTTCAACGGGTCTGGCTTCACATGCATGATCCCAAGACGAGCATAAAAGTGCTTAAAAGCGTATATTGCGCTATTTGCAGGACACATTGTCTCATGGTCTATACTTGAATAAATCTTCTCTCAACACGCTTATCTCTTGATTAGGGAGGATTCCCGGGTACTTGACATTCTACTTCTGGTTACTGTGTTTTTCTAGGTGACAAATTGATCTCTTGGTCGTCCAAAACACAACCAACTTTGTCCAATACCGAGGAGTAGCTAATGTTTTTTATTCTTGTTGGATCCAAAATTTATTGATTGAACTTTATTGTCATATTTATATAGCTACTCTGGTTTATTGTGACAATGCGAGTGCCATTTATTCATTAGGGAATCCGGTATAGCGTACCAAGCATATTGAGATGGACATTCACTTTGTTAGGGAAAAAGTCACTAAAAACGAAGTATGAGTGATACATTTTCTTTCCCGTTATTAGACCGTTAATATATTTACGAAAGACATATCTCGTATTTTATTTGAAGATTTTCAAGACAGTCTCAGCATTCGTAAACCACCCGTTTCAATTGCGGGGGTGTGTTAGAATATATGATACATGTATTCTATATGATACATGTATTCTATATTTGTATATATCTCCTAGTTTGTTAAGTAGTTTATATTGTGCATATTCTGTCCATATTCTTAGCTAATTAGTTTCATTAATTCTAGGCTAATTATGCTCCTATACTTTGTATATAATCTCATGTTAATAATGAGAAAGGCAACCATTCACATTCTTTCAAAAACTATATTGTTATTTTTCATGTAGTACTTGATTTTTAATTTTATTTTTTTTTATTCTTTTATTTTATTTTATTTTTGACAAGACTTGATTTTTAATTTGTTTTATTGTTAGATGGCTTCATCGAGTAATAGAGAAGGAAATAAAGAGGTTTTTAAGTGGAGAGTCGAGAATAGTTGCATCTTATGTGAAGTTTGTTTGGAATTCATTAAGGACAACGGTAAGACAAAATTTTTTAAATGGAAGGACATTCAAATGGAAGTATAGAAAAGAATTGGACGTAAATATAGTAATCCAAAAAGTTGCAAACACATATATATGAAACAATGAGGAAAGATATTGGTTAAGGAAAAAGTTGAAAGATTCGGAAATTAGTTTAGGGTAGGATCCAAAAAGAGGGGAAATTGATGCATCGAATGAATGGTGACAAATTAAAAATCAAGGTGTGTATTTTATACTTCCAAATAATTTCTTTTTTCATAAAAAAAGTTGCTACATGAGTAGGATGGGATAATACTATCCAAACGGATAAAAAATATCAAAATTTTGTAGGAATAACCTGAATTCAAAAAGTTTCGAAAAGGACACACCTTTGCTCTTGAACACCATTGAATAAAATTATTCAGAGAGAAAATGTACACGTTCTCACAGTAGATCCCATTGAAAACCTTACTGTGGAAAATCAAAACAGTGAGGAAAAAATTATTGGTGCTAATGAGAGTCTTATAAGTAACCAATTTACAGATGCTTTATGGGATAAAGATAATTTCGTAGAAAATTTTGTGGAACAAGCAAAAAATAGTTCACAAGTGACCAATTTAGCCACATAGTTGCTTTTGAAAAAGTTCAAAACAACCTATAATAAGGAATAAAAGTGTCCAAATCAAGCATACATAGAGGCAATGAGGTGGATCTGCAATGTTGGCCATGGGAATTGGGAAAATATCAAAATGTATCAATTGTTGGAGACAGCAGAAGTATAATGGGTATAAGGATCGGAAATGTAGGAGATATATAAATATATGTATATATGAAATAACCAGAGCTACAGCACCTACTTTATTTAATAAAATAATAGAGATTGATATAGAGAACTAAAGATATTATATTTTGTTATTATTCATTCTTACTGTTTTTAAATGAAAAATTATAACAACTTTTACAGAGTATTACAAACTAAAAGAAGAGAGGTGACAAATTAATATTAATGTACGCCTTACAAGAAATAAAATTTTACTATTTTATTTTTAGATGTTCCTTTAATCCTCCCTCTTATATTGCAAATTATTCTCACAAATTCCCCCTCTTAATTTGCAATGTCTAATATCGTCTTGAACTTCTCAGACTTTTCTGAAGTTATTGCTTTAGTAAGCATATGTACTGGTTGATCAACAGTCGATAAACTCAAGCTTTATTTCTCTTTCACTGACTAAGTCACATACGTTTAAAATGATGTTGAATCTCAATGTGTTTGCTTCTAGCGTGGAACACTGGATTCTTTGTCATTGCTATTGCTATTGCTATTGCTGACATATTATCGCAAAATATTGTTGTTGGACTTTCTTGTATAATATTCAAATCTCTTAAAATTCTTCTTAACCAAATTGCTTCACATGCTACTTGGTGGCTGACATATGAAGACAATGCTACAATTTGTTGTTTCCTTGAATTCCATGAAATTATTTTAGTACCTAAATAGAATATGTAAGCTGATGTACTCTTATGATCATCTACAAAACCAACCCAATCACTATCTGTATATCCAATCAAATTATCAAAGCCTATTTTCTTAGTGCCTTTAAGATAACGTAATATCCTTTTTGCGGCAGCAAAATGTAGTTTACTAGGATTATTCATAAATCTTGACACCATATTCGCTGAGCTAGGTCTTGTATGAGTTAAGTATAGTAAAGAACCTACCAAACTTCTGTATACATTAGCATCGATCTTACTTGCTCCATCATCTTAACTTAATTTTTCATTCAAAGCCATAGGAGTATTCACATGTTTGCAATTTTCCATATGAAATTTCTTTAGGAGATCCACTGTATATTTTTCTTGATTAAAGAAAATTTCTCCCTTGGTTTGTGTTACTTGAATTCCAAGAAAGTATTTCATGAGTCCTAAGTCTGTCATTTCAAATTCTTGCATCATAGACTCTTTAAACTCGTTAATGAGTTTCGTATCATTTCCAATGTAGATAAGATCATCAACATAAAGACAAACAATGAGAAAATGCCCATCATTGTTTTCTTTAATGTAGAGTGATGGTTCACTTGGACTCTTTTTGAATCCGCTATTCAGAGAATATTTGTCAATTCTGTTATTCCAAGCTTTTGACGCTTGCTTAAGCCCATAGAGCACTTTATGCAAATGATAAACATTATCTTCTTGCCCTTGAATTTCATAACCTTGTGGTTGCTCCACATACACTTCTTCTAACACACCATTCAGAAATGCAGATGTCACATCAAGCTGATACACAAATAATTCTTTTTGTGCAGCTATGGCTAACAATGGTTTCAATACGAGCTATTGGAGCAAATGTCTCATTGAAATCAACTCTAGGTTTTTAGCAAATCCTTTGACAACAAGCCCTGCTTTGTGTTTCTGAATATTTCCGTCTTGGTCTAGGTTTATTTTATAAACCCATTTTAGACCAATAATTTCTTTACCTTCAGGGTAATCAACAAACTCCCATGTCTTGTTTTTCTCAATCATAGCAATTTCTTCATCCATTAATCCAAACATCATTAGTTGATGCTTCTTTGTAGCTAGAAGGCTCACTTGCAAATAAAGCGAATGTTTCCACGTCATTTGCTTTAGATAAGTAGCACTCATAATCATCCAAATAAGAAGGCCTCTTTCTAATTCTTCCTGGTTGATTTAAGACCGGAGAAGATGAGGTTTCCTATGCTTGTGCATTTGACACATTATTAGGAGATCACTACGGACTGTTTGCTACATCATTTATTATTGTTGGAGCTGGGCTACGAGAAGTTATAGCTTCTTGCACAGGATGATGAACAGAACTATTTCATCATCCCATCTCCATTTTGCTGATTCTTCAAATATAACGTCTCTTGAGACTATTAGCTTCTTAGCTTGTGGGTCTAAGAGACGATAGCCTTTTGATTCATCATTGTATCCCACAAAAAGATACTTTATCCCTTTCGGATCGAACTTATCTTTACCTTGATCTTTATTCAAGGCATATGCAATACATCCAAAAACTTTTAAGCGACTAGCAACCGGTTTTCTACCATTCCAAGCTTCATAGGGAGTCTTGTTACAAACTGCTTAAGTTGGTGAACAATTGAATATGTAAATAGCTGTATTTACTGCTTCGGCCCATAATGTTTTAGGAAGAGCCTTTACTTCCATTATGCTTCTTGCCATTTCTACAATTGTGCGATTCTTTCTCTCTGCTACACCATTTCGCTGAGGTGTTCTTGAGACCGTCAATTGCCTTTCTATTCCATCATTTCTACAATGCTCCATAAAAGGGTTATATATAAATTCACCCCCTCTACCAGTTCTCAAAGTCTTTATCATAAATCCACTTTGTCTTTCAACTAAGGCTTTAAATTGGAATACACCGAAAACATTTGACTTTTGATCGATAAAACATATCCACATCATACGGGTATAATCATCGACAAATAATAGAAAATACCTCATATTCTGTAGAGAAGGATTTCTTGTGGGGCCAAATATATCTGCATGAACTAATTTAAGAGGAGCTTTAGCTCTCCATGAATTCTTTGTGAATGGAAGACGATGCATTTTTCCATATATACATCCTTCACAAACTTGGATATTTCTATCAATGTGTGGTAATCCCACGACCATGTCTTTTTGTTTCAATAGTTGCAATCCTTTTTGGTTCAAGTGCCTATATCATAAGTGCCAAAGATAAAATTCATCCATAACATTTGCTTTTAATGCCAGCTTATTCTGTGGCATATGAAGTGGAAAAACTTTATTATCAGTCATTCGTACTTTTGCTAATATAGTACCATATTTTTTGTCTGTAATAATGCATTCCCCATTGTCGAAATTTGCTGAATATCCTCGTTGAACAAGTTGCCTAACACTTAAGGAGATTATGTGTCAAATTAGGCACATAAAGAACATCATGTATGTATTTTGTGTCATTTGATTTGCTATTAACAGCAATGACTCCTCTTCCTTCGACGTTTGCCTTTTTTCCATCACCTAAGGTGACTTGGTTTGCTACACCCATATCTAACTTGATGAACATGTCCTTATTTCCTGTGAGGTGGTTACTACAACCACTATTCAAAAACCATAAATTGTCATACTAATTTTGTGCATCCATGCACATAAGGAATAATTGTTCACCTTCAGCATTTGCGGTGAAATTTGCATCATTTGAATTGTTTCCATTTTGATGCCAACAATCCTTTTAAGAATGATTTGAATTACGACATCTCTTACATCTAAAATAACATTCAGATGATTGATGGTTAGACTTACCACAAATACGATAAGAATTATTTGACCTTTGTTGATAATTTTGATATTGTCCACGACCTCTTCCTTTACTTTGTCCTCGGCCACGACTAAAATTTTGGGTACCATGACCTTTACCATATTGGTGTCCTTTTTGATTTCCTCCACTTTTTTCTGACTCTCCTTGATATTGTTTGTTTGATATGTTAAGTTGGGATTGAAATGCTTGATCTACAAGCTGATCGGTATTTGCATTTCTTTTCAATTTTTGCTCATGTGATTCTAAAGATCCCATTAACTCATGCATTGTGAGAGTTGAAAAGTCCTTAGACTCTTCTATTATAAATGTGGCAGAATTATATTTTTCAGTCATACTTCTAAATACTTTTCGAACAACTCTTTTTTCTTCTAATGTATCACCGAGACTTCTTATTTGGTCAACTATCTCTGTGACTCGTGAAAAATAAACTTGGATATTTTCTGTCTTTTGCATTTCCAAGTTATCAAAATCTCTCCATAGATTTTGTAATCCGACCGCAACAACTTTTTTATTTCCTAAAAATCCTTGTTTTAATGTATCCCAAGCTTCTTTGGATTTTTTCAATCCATATAAGCGGGGAAATATAGTTTTACTCACGGCTGCATGAATATATCGTAATGCAAGTGCATCTTTTTTCTTGTTTTCCTTGTGTAGTTTTTGTTGTCCTTCATTAGAATTATATGGGAGGTCTTCATAGCCTCCTTCCACGAGTTCCCATAAATCTTGGGATATAAAAAATGTTTGCATTTGACTATTCCAATAATCATAATGTTCTCCATCAAAGATAGGAAGAGTTCGCTGGGAATAAGAGAAAAAGGGTGTTGATGTAGTGGAAGCCATGATATAATTATTCCTGATACCAAATTTGTAGGAGATAGCGAAAGTATAATGGGTATAAGGATCGGAAATGTAGGAGATATATAAATGTATGTATATATGAAATAAGCAGAGCTGCAGTACCTACTTTATTTAATAACATAATAGAGATTGATATAGAGAATTAAAGATATTATATTTTGTTATTATTCATACTTACTGTTTTTAAATGAAAAATTATAACAACTTTTATAGAGTAGTACAAACTAAAAAAAGCGAGGTGACAAATCAATATTAATGTACGCCTTAAAAGAAATAACATTTTACTATTTTATTTTAAGATTCTCCCTTTAATCCTCTCTCTTATATTGCAAATTATTCTCACATCAAACTCATGAGTAAAAGTAGTATATCTAATATCTCTTCTACCATCTCATAAGCTATACAAATTGTTAGACGTATGACTGATAATCATTATTTAACAAAGCATAGTCATTTTTGGTGTTATGCTAATACTTTGTTCGAGGATGCAAATAAGAGAGAAGTTTTCTGTAATTTGGAAGTTAATGAAAGCAGGCTTACTTGGTTACAATAAATCTATAGTAGATAAACAGATAAAGCTTTGGTTAAAACTTTCAAAGTTTGATTTTGGAAATTTTGAACTTTATGTTTTGGTTGTTATTATATTATTGTTTCAACATCTAGGAAATTAATTTTTTTGTATGGAATTTTTTAAACTTTATGTTTTGACAAACTTTAATACTTCCTCCGTTACGCATTATGTGCAACAATTACCAAAAACGGATGTTACACAATATGTGCAACAAAGTAAAAATTTCCTTTTGTGGTAAGTTTTTTTAAGTGAAATGACATTTTTGCCCTCATTTTACTCTCACTAAATACAATCACAATTTTTAATTAGATTTAATTAAATTATAACACAACTTATTACCTTAATCATTGTGCACCTTCTTAGCTCTTGGTACGGTCCTAAAATCAATTGAGGATGAAGAAAATGGTGCCGATTTTATAACTGATGCTGAATACCATGCTTGGATGAAGACTTTGCCTAAGCCAAAACCTAAGGCTAAGAAAATGAAGAGGGTTTCTTGTGAGGTAATAAGGAGATTAAAAGGAAAAGGGGCGAAAATATCCAGTGGAGGTGGGTGAAAAAACAAATCAAAACACAGAGGAAGAAGAGTACTACGATTACACCATGTCCAACCCTCCTTCTGAAGAGGCCAAACTCAGTTCCAAGAGGGCCAAATCTAGGGTAGTCGTTGAGGACAAATTCAATCCTGCTTACCTTTAATTTTTAAAGGATCTTGACCGCAAATTTCATCCTTCCAACTGATTGTGCAGCGTAACGGTTTCTAAACCTTAATCTTTCTTTTAATTTATTGTGCTGTGTTTGGTTAGTGTAATTGGTCTCTGTTGGAGTTATTTGGTAACTGTAATCTATAATCTAGCTTTCAATTTATAATCTGCCCACTCTTTTTGTCAAGTTATTGTACGATGTATCTGGTTTCTGTTTTGATTGCATATTTGATTGCATTTCCCTTTTCTATTTGATTGCATATCCCTTTTCTATTTTATTGCATATCCCTTTTCTGTTTGATTGCATATTTGCAATCACCTAAACCTAAATTGTATCCAAAAGTTCATGTCATAAGTTGGAGTTGTTATGAATCGACCCTAAACTAGTGTGGCTAGTTTTCAAAAGTTTATGTCATATTTGATTGCATATTTGCAATAGTCAAACCTAAGTTGTATCCAAAAGTTCATGTCATAAGTTGGAGTTGTTATGAATTGACCCTAAACTAATGTGGCTAATTTTCAAAAGTTTATGTCATAAGTTGGAGTTCATGTCAAAAGTTCATGTCATAGCATTGTATTCATCACTATGTCTAATTTTCATTCTAATTAACACTAAGCATCACATTATGTAACGATTATGAAAAAGTATAGAAGTCATATTTTTAAAAAGTTCTATTTTTTTTGGCCAATTTGATATGTCTCTGAGTTATTTGGTAACTGATTATAATTTAGTCTGTGAGGTTATGTTTGAAGTTTATTCTAATTAAGACTAAGCATCACATATTCAGTACTGCTTCTATTTATATCTATTATAGATCTTGGCTACTATTGTTTAGGTTGGTTGCTTGTTTTATGTTGGTGGCCGGATGTTGTTGGTTGCCTGTTGTTGTTTGCCTTACTTGTTGTTGGTTGCCCTTTGTTGTTGATTGCCTAACTTGTTTTGGTTGCCTAACCTCTAGCTTGTTGGTTTACTGTTGCTGTTGTTGTTGGCACCTTGTTGTTGTTGGTTGGCTGTTATTGGTTACCTTACTTGTGTTGGTTACCTCTTCTTGTTGATTGCCTAACCTGTTTTGGTTCCCTAACCTCTGGCTTATTGTTTCCTGTTGTTGATGTTGTTGGTACCCTGTTGTTGTTGGTTGTGTTTTGAGTCCCTAGTCATTTAAAGGGTTTGGTGATAGGTGAATAATGACTTTATGTGTCTTTTGGGCTGTGATCTCAATGATCATTGTTAAGAGATATCACTATGTGTGCATCATGTTCCACTGAAATTGAGTCTTTTTTAAGCCTATGTATAGAGTCCCCCCCATTTCATGTAGGTTTGCATTGTGTGGTCCATATGATGAAGGGACTCACATGATCAACATACACCATTATGGATTTGCTCCATTAATGTTGTATGACATTGGTGTTGAGGTAACAATATTTGGTTTATATGTGGTGATTAAACTATAATCCTTCTAATGGAATTGTTCACAAATGTATTTTTTGAACATCAATTTCAAACACACAATGCAATAACATTGGCAACTCAAAAGTTTTTCATTCATTGATTCATTCTTTTCAAGTGATATACCATAGTTACCTTACAAAAGGGACCTATTCTAATTGAGTTACACATAACAACAAATGTGTTTGAGTCCCTTACATATGGTTATGTATGGTAGTCTGATTGTAGGCCCTAAATCAAAAAACTTCCTCTACACCAAACATACACAACCTTGCACTTGTCTGCATCAACTTCCATTTCATATTCATTAACCGGTTGTTGTTGGTGTGAAGGCCTGAACCTATCATTCAAGTACTTCACAGCAGATTGAACCAATTCATATGGCACTTCCAAGCTCTCCGGAAAAATCCCTTGTCTGTCCAATACTCTTTTCTTCATATGCTGCAATATGTAATTATTCCCACCATCTTTCTTCAAAATTTCAATCATACAGCTTTACAATGATAGCCAAATGTATTTTTTTGCAGTAGAATCAAATGTATCAAATGCCTCTTCAACTTTCTCAATTAGCTCATCCACATTGTTTGGAAAATCTTCATATTGAATGGACTGAATTGAGTTGAAAAACCCCAAATCTAAAACATTAAGATTAGGGGATTGAGGGGTTGGTATACCATTGTGATGTTGAACCCTTGTAGTCTTGTTGCTGCCAGAAACTCATCTCGGGGGATTTTGTGTGGCCTTGCATTATCCCATTGTATGCAAATATTTTTTGCCATGCATGAGGGCCACTTTGCAATGATGGCTGGTATGACTTTGTTAAGGAGCATTTCTCTGATTGCATCCTTGTTGACATTTTGAATTGCTTTAGTGACAAGAGTCCCTGCTTGCCTATTCTTGCTTGATTTCTTGACTGGTTCCTTGATCACAAGTGGGAAAATCCTATACTTTTCATCATGAATGACAACACCATTTCTGTCACGAATTGGTCTTCCAGTGCCATAAACATGACTTTAATCCTAAACCTTTTGGATTGTTGAAATCTGTATGGATCTTCTTCTTTAGGTAACAAGTAGAACTTTCTTGTTTCTTAGCTCAAATAGAACCACTTTTCATCAATGTGGATGACATGATGCTTGTCCACAAATGTTGCATCTTCAGTAGGTGTAGCAAGGTCAAGGGCTTAATACCCATTGTAGCCTGCCACCTTATAATTATCACTAAGACCTGGATAGTTGGTGCTAGTGTGCACTGTGAGTTTCCCTCTTTTTCAATCTGTGAATTGTGACATGGGATACCTTTAAGGCTGCTGCATATTTTCTTTCGGTTGTTCTTAGCCTCAGTGGAACTGATTGCAGCCATTCATCAGAGTACTCTCTTAGTTTAGGACCAATTTTCCCCAATTTTTTGGTTCTGTGTTTTTGTTTCATTACATCTGCAAAAATACTATTAATTGTGCTTCTGTGAACACCATGCTTGACTGCTAATTTGGTTTGTGCACCTCTCGGTAAAGTTTCATCTTATAATGTTGATCAAATGTCATCAATAATCCTTCTTTTCCATTCAATGTAAGCTGCTTTCTACTACTGATTTATGCCCCATTTTGTGCATCTGTGTTGTTATCATGATGCTGTAATTCTTCTTCTTCCATCAATAATTGATCCTAACCAAAAAACTGATCAAAATCTTCATCTTCCATTTTTCTTAGACTTTTTTTTACAGTTGATGAACTAACTAAATAGAGAGAACGTGCTGAAGCTTCGACCCTTCAAATGATGCTGCTTTAACCGCCCACTAAATCATGATTATTTTGCTAATTTTGTATTTTGTAAACTGATTGTATTTAATGCTAATTTGGTAGACTATTTATGGTGGTTGTAATTTATAAAGAGAGAGAGAGAGAAAGAATCTCCTTTAATGTAGAGCTCTATTTATACTCTGCCTTTTATAACTTAATATGGCTGTTCGAGCCAAAATTTCAAATTTGGGTGAAAATTTTAAAACTTCTGAAAATTTTAAAACTTCTGAAAATTTAAAGTTCCCTCCCTTTTTGTAAAATCTGTTCAGTTTTTTGCTCCAGAAAAAAGGGTCTCACATGCATTTCAATTCCTTAATCACATGGGCTTCTTTTCTCTGTCATCAACTAATCTCCACTTAACAAATTTCTTCTTGGAGTTTGTGCAAGCAACTTTGTTGCACATAATACGTAACGGAGGAAGTAGTTGGAAAGAAAACGTTATGATCATTCTTGGTTGCATGGATCTACCCCATGCTCAACGGGTTAGGCACTTAGGTGTTTGCAACTCTTACAAATTCTAGTTCCTTTATTGAAAAGAGTAATGTAGAGAAGTAGGAACACTCAAATTGCATGAGTCTTATGACCATGACACGTGCAACTCTAGAATCATTAAGGGGCACTATGTCCGAAGAAGATGATGCCAAATTGTTTGTTATTGAACTTGAAAAGCATTTTGCGAAAAATGAAAGGCGAAGTTCTCTTTTGAATAGTCTTGTTTCCCAAAAGTATAAAGGAACGGGGAACATACGGGAGTATATTATGGAAATGTCTCATTTGCTTCAAAATTAAAGGCACTTAAGTTATTAAAGGCACTTTAGTTAGAGTTCTCTGATGACTTGCTCGTGCATTTTGTTTTGATCTCTCTTTAAACAGATTAAGGTCAGTTATAACTGTCAAAAGGAGTAGTGGACTCTAAATGAGGTCATTTCTCATATTGTTCAAGAGGAAGACAATTTAAAGTAAGAAGAAACAAAATGTGTTCACGGGACATATTCCTTAAAGGATAACAAGAGAAGAAATAAGGGTAAGGATGTGGTTTCATAATCACAGAAAAGATAAGGCTGCAACTAAAGCATCTAGATACTTCTTCAATGGTGGTATGACTCACAAAAGATACAATCCACCAAGTACCATGCTTAGCGTGCGAAAAAGGGTATGTTTCTTTCTTTTAGTCGAATTTAAGGTTAATTCAATATTGGTGCTTGAACATACTTTGTGGCTAGATTCCAGAGCTAACTACTTACATGAGTGTTACCATGCAGGGTTCCCTCGAAAAGCAAGTGATGGTGAAAGATAAATCTATGCTGGTGATGGCAAGATAATTAAAGTTGAAGCTATAGGCACTTTTAGTTATCATTAACAATTGAATATTATTTGGATTTAAAAGAGACTTTTATTGTACCGTCTTTTACGCATAATTTGATTTTTCTCTCTACATTGGACAAATATGGTTACCTTTGTTCTTTTGAAAACAATAAAGTTAGTTTATTTCATATTCAAATTGGTTATTTGGATATGATAAGTTATATTTATTAGATACTATTGCTTCATCTAATTAAACTTTGCATGCTAGTATTTGTGGTACCAAAGAAAAAAATAGCAAATGAAAATTCCCCATCACTTTGGCACAAACGTTTGTGGCATATTTCTAAACAATGAATTTAGAGACTTGTGTCAAACGGAATTCTTGATTCCCTTGGCTATTCAGATTTTGATGTATGCTTTAATTACATTAAAAGGACACAAACAAATAAAAAGAAATTAGGAGTCGGACAAGCTTCAAATGTCTTGAAACTAATACAAACGGACATTTGTGGTCCATTCTATGATGGTCAACAATACTTTATAATGTTCATAGACGGTTATTCTAGTTATGGCTCCCTACATCTAATCGATGAAAGATCCAAAGCATTAGACGTGTTCAAATCTTATAAATCTTATAGGCAAGATGAAGAGAAACTGGACTCTAGAACTATTAGTTGTTACTTTATTGGGTACCCTAATAGTCTAAGGGGTATAAATTTATAATCCCACAGCTAGATTAACTTTTGAAACGGGAAATGCTAGAGTTTTTTATATATTAAGTTTGAAAGGAAGATAAGGTTAAGGAGTTCATCTTTGAAGTGGAACACATTTCTCTTCCTTTGGATGCTATCAACCATGATCAGACTTCCATTCCTAACACGGTTGAATAAACAAATCCAAAAAATATAATGATTCCTCTTCAGATTCAACATGAAATTCCTGATGAGTAAACTCAACGGATTTAAGAATAAGCGCCATTAAAAGATCCACTAGAGAAAGAAGTACAATTTCAGATGACTATTGTTTTACTCTAAAAGTATGAGGATAACAATGAAATTAATGAAGAAATTGTTGCACTGCTTTAAGAACAAGAGCTAGATAACAAAATGTTAGATGATGACCCAATCACCGCTTGCTAAGATATTAAAAACCCTACTTCTCAAGAGTGGATTGATGCCATAAATGAGGAGATTAAGTCCATGATGAACAATTATATAGGACCTTGTTTCATTGCTTAAAGGTGTGAAACCCATTAGTTTGTAAATAGATTTTTAAGAACAAAAGGAATTCAAATGGCAATGTGATAAGGCGTAAGGCTTGTCTTATCCCTACGGACTCGAATAAGTTTCTCGTCAATGGTATCTTAAGTTTCAGTAAGTCGTTATGTCTCTTTGACAACACAGATGATTGTATGTGCCATAAGTTTAATGGAAGTAAGCATATTTTCTTGGTTTTATATGTGACATATTGTTTGTCGGCAACGATACATGCTTCATGAACGAAACCAAGAGATTTATATCAAATTATTTTGGGATGAAAGATCTTGGAAATGCCTCTTTTGTGTTAGGGATACAAATTCATCAAGATCGCCATCCAATCACTCTTAGGTTGTCACAAAAGGGTATCTCAAAAAAACTTTGAAAATGTTTGAAATACAAGATTTCTTTGAATGGAATTGAAGATAATTCAAATTTCTATGTGACAACATTATTGTATGCCAACAACAATAATAGCTTGACAAAATCAAAGCATATTGATGTCACGTTTAGAATTGTGAAAGAGGGAGGGGAAGGTAAACAATTGTACCTAGAGCATATTAGCACAAACCCCATGATTGTGGATCTGCTTACTAAGGGTGTTACCACGTGAAGTATTTCATGAGCACACTTCTCGTATGACATAAACATATCATGGATATTGTGGTTTTTATTAAAGTATTTTCTAATAAAGTATTCAATTTGGTTTACTCATATATTAAAATCATATTGTTGATCCTACTAAAATCTAAAGTGTCTAATTGGAAATAGACATTTGGATCACATTCATAAGTTATTTCCATGCTATACACTTATGCTTGATTCATGTAGTTGATTTTATTGATATTGTGGCCATTGATGGGTCTAGTTACATTATTGACCAAAATACAATTATATATGTGAACTATTCAGATATGATTATACTTATTCGTTGTCAAATAGTTTGCTCACAAAAAGTGATCTAATAAGTAATTAGTGAGCTTATTTACATCTTCTTTTATAAGGTATAGGTTTAGTCTTGTATGTGAGTGTTGGGCCCTTTCAAATACATGATGGGGGGATTAGGAAGAGAGTCCATATAAATAGACATCTATGGTTATGGTCCTTAGTAGAACATACAATAGACTATCAATTACTCCCTTCATTTTTAAATACTTGCTTCAATTCTCTGAGCACGTATGCCGATGTTAATTTTTGATCAATAATATCTTTAATTATCAATAAGTATAAAATCTAACAATTAAAAATTAATAATGTATTCATTAAACGATTCCAACAAGTACCCATAAAACTATATTCTTTTCTTACGTATAAATCACAAACATTATTCAAAGTAGGACAAATGAATAGTGCGAAAATTAGAAATGGAGCTAGTATTTAAAAACGGAGGGAGTATATCCCATCAATAGAGAGAAAACCATAGGGTGTAGATCTGCTAGAAGGCACTTAATTGAGAAGGGGGTTGAATCAAATCATCATGAAAACAGCTACGCTTCTGCAATTGTGATTTACCGATTGATTTGATATGAATATTAAGGGGTCGTTTGTTCGCACGGGGTAAACAAATGGAATAAACAAAGGGAAAGGAAAAGAATGAAATGAAAATACCTTACTTTTTCTGTGTTCTTTGTTTTAAAAATAAAGGGAATAAATCCCACCAGTCCCACCACCACACAACCACCTAATTCCTTCACTTTCCACCTTTTCCGGCCACCACCCATCCACCAAACCACTCGACACACCTCCCCCACCATTCGTAGTCCTTCGCCGGCCTCCCCAGCTGCCCTACGCAGCTCTCCCCTCCCCCGAAAAACCTCCCTCCGCCCCCCGAAAAACCCTACAAACTAGTCTTACTCCCTATAAAACCCGTCGGTCGACCTTCCCCCACCCTTGAAACCCTAGCGCCTTGGGTTAGAGGGTGGGGGAGGGCCTTCCGACCGTTTTATAGTGAGGGAGAAGGGTTTTTTTAGCTTTTTACGATGATGGAGAAAGGGTTTCGGGAGTGTGAATGGCCGGCGAGGGTGTGGGGGAGGGGGGGGAGGCAGCAAGTGATGACGTGGCTGGCCATGGTGTGGTGGTGCGAGTTGGTGGTATGGTGGTGTAGTGGTGGCTAAGGAATGGGAATGGAAATACCTAGGGGGTAGGGAATCAACTTAGAAGGATTTAGGGGAATGAAGAGGGTAAAGGGAATGGGGAAAAAGGCCTAAAAAACAACAACAAAGGGAATGAGGGCAGTTGATTCCCATTCTTTTTTATGAATACCCCCAACCAAACGGCCACTAAGTGTGTAGTATGAATTAATCTTAATAAGTGGAACATCAAATATATGGAATTGTAGATTAAAGTTGTTGTAAGTAAGTTAGTTTGGGGTACTTATTGTAAGAAAGACAAGCTTTAGTGCACGGTGGATGCATATTATATGAAACGCAGGGATTGTCTTGCTCTTAACTGTTCGATAAATATATGTCATGGGCTTTGAGGGAAATATTTTGATGTGCATTTATGCAATTTGGCTTCAAAGGAATGATCTCATTTTGATGTGCACATCTTATTCTTAATGCTGGTGATTGGGATGGATATCTTAAAAATGGATCATTTTCTATTTAGAAAATGTATCAACATCTTAATGGTACTCATCCTAAGGTGTCTTGGAGAAAAGTTCTTTGTAATAATCAAGCCAACTCCGAGGAGATTGTTTATAACCTGGTTGACTATATGGGGAAGATTAGACTGTTTTCCTTGAATTTAAGGTCCCCTCTATAATTTGCAAGTTGCATAACAGTGGAAAAGAATCAGTTGAGCATTTATTTTTGCAGTGTAATTATTCCTTCCAGGTTTGGAGTCTAGTGCAGACTCTGAATTTTCATAAAAGACTTGATTCTTTTACCAGGGAGCTTGATTGGGCCATCAAATGTGGCAAAAAAAGTACTATCAAGCATAAGCTTTTTCTAATGTTCTTTGCAGGTGCATTTATGCAATTTGGCTTCAAAGGAATGATCTCATTTTTAACCAGAAATCCAGGACTGTTCTGAGTTATTCCATGATATTAGCTTTAAGGTAGCTAGTAGGTGCTCTGATGTTCAGAGAGATTATTTGGTAGAGCTTTGCTGTAACTAGAGGCTTGTTTGCTTTCTCCTTTGGTGTGTGAGTTTTCTTCTGAGGCGATTTGTGCCAGTTGATTGGTTTTGTTTAGTCCTTTGTACCTTCCTTTGCTAATTAATAAAAGTTTCTTAAATTGCCAAAAAAAAAAAAAAAAAAAAAATGTGAATAAGATTGCTTATAGTATTCACGGCATAGAGAGAAAAAATAATGAATTTTAGTAAGGCCTAACAAATACATTTAGAATGCGATAGTACTTTCAAAAGCAAAAATGAAATCAGTTGTTTCCATTACATATTGTTTGATATGATGGGTGAGCTAACAAACTCCATTTCCAAGATAACCATTTTCACCCATTTATTACCTTCCTAACCCTATTATTCCAAAATTCACCCTCCTCAATCCCCAATTTTTTTTGGCAATTAAAAAAAAAAAAATTATTAATCACCAAGAGCAAAACTGAAACACCAAAAACTAGCAACTGCTAGCAACCAAACAAACAAACAAGCCAAATACATCATCCTACAATAAGAAAATTCCTTTGACTCTCGTTACAACGACAAGCAACTCTAAAATGGACTTCCCTCACCAAAACAGCAGCAGTCTTATGAATAATTAATATACGGGCTTTATTTTTAAAGCAATCTCATTCCTCAAAATCTAAATTGAATATAATAATTCCCTAATTAATATACGGGCTTTATTTTTCAATAGGACTAGATTGATAAACAATACAAGCATATTGAGGATTAGACAGTATGATGCTACGTGGGTGAAATATATATATCTTGATCTCGAATGAATAAAAAAATTCATATATTATACTGTATTTTTATATTTTTTAGACAAATTTGGTCTTAAGTAGTGCAACGTTACTCAGTAACAGATATGAGTATCTTATGAATAATATATATATCCAAAGATATGCATTGATCAACTTTGTTTGAAGTCTTAACCTTCCCTGTGACCACTGTATTCATTTAAGTCAAGAGAAATGTTCTGTATTTTTTAGTGATATAATCTGAAAGTTTTTAGTATTGTAATTTGTTACATCAATTTATCGCCAGCGCATTAATCATTACCCCTATTCTTCATGTCAAGCAAAGGAAGTCCCACAATATCGTTGTCAAATTTTCTTTCCTTCAATCTTGTTGATTATTCTTATTAATCACACTTAATTAATTTGCTTCAAAAATATATCTTCCAAGTATAAGATCTGATATTTGGCTTCTAAAACAAAAGGTTTAAGGTGTGTCACTTCAAATTCATCTCCCTATACAAACTCCATGGAGACAATGGCAAACACCGCATTTCAGTCTATGACCACCCCTTCATCTGCCTTATTTAGCCAATTAGCCATATTGAAAATAAAATCTGAGACTAAAAACCCCATTTTATTTCTCTCTCCTTGACAAATCCACCAGGCTGCAACAACAGCACAAGTTACACACACCCCCATAACACAGAAGTGGAAGACCAGGGGAATTGTTTACGAACAATTAGTGCATAATTATCGTTTTCTAATAGCTTCCACAATTTGCATCCAATAAGTCAACATGCAAGATCAACTAGCAGCCTAAAGACCAAATAAATTGGGTTTAACAAATTTTAAGCCTCACTAACCCAATAAAGCCACATTTAACTCCCTACTCTTAACCTTACTTTTTCCTCTCCTTCCATCCGTCCTCTCCCTTCCACTTTGAATTTTACTTTCTATATACAGAGTAACTTTTTTAGTAAGGAATCAAACAAAGAAAAACTATCGTGTTTTAAATCCATGTAAAACCATATCCAACAAACACGATTACACCAAATCAAATAAACCTTAATGGAACACCCCAAATCAAATAAAGCCTTAATGGAACACTAACTTTTTTTTTTCCCCAAATTCCATGTACTTCCTAGTTCCTATGGTATCAATCAACTTAATTTCACTAAAAATACAGGATTTTAGGCACTTAAAATGCGGGTTAATCTTCTTTTTACAAAGAATTGTAAGAAATTCCAAGAGTGGGTGCATCACCAATTGTAAGAAATTAAGCAAAATTAAAAATTGGGTACCTCTCCAAATAGCATGTCCCTGTTTTTCCTGAGAAGCTCCAAAACCTAAACAAGAATGATCCAATAAAATCAAAATTCATAATCCAATAAAATCAAACAATAAGACATACTACAAACAGAGAAGATAGAATTACTCTTTTAATTTGGCTAATGTATTCGAGATCCTCAGGAGTAGGTTCGGGTTCTACATCGTCTTCGTCATCCTCGAAAGCGGTAGAGGTAGCCGGAATAGTCGCGTCATCCATACCAACACGGCCGTGCTGAATTGAACGACGGTGGTTGACATGGTTGAGGGAAAGAGAGAGAATGGTGTTGGTGGTGCTGCTGCGGTTGAAAAGGAGTGAAGTGGTGGTGCTACGGCAATTGTAGTGGTGAGATAAAATGGAAGAAAGTCTAGTTGAACAAGTTGAAGATGATGATGATGATGGTATTAGCAGTTGTAACTGTTGGGTTCCCATTCTCTCTCTAAGCTTATCTAGTGAAGTCTGTTTTTGGTAAGGAGGTTCAGATTAATGTTTTTTTTTTATTTTATTTTACTAGGTGAACTTGGAACATTGCATTATGTCATATGTGGTCATGTGGATTGTTGTGGCTGAATTTTTAAAATTTCATTATACGGTCATTAGTGGGGGTGTGCAAAAATTCAGGGTATTCTGACCTGAAATCGGAACTTGTTTGAAATTATAGGTTTCGAAGTCGGAACCTATAGATCAAGTTTCAGTTTTGGGTAATAAAATTTTAGACCCGAAATCTATAGGGTACCATATTAGTACAGGTTTCCTGTAAAGTACACGAAATTGGAATCTATCATTTAAGCCCAAAAATAAATCTCTACGAAACCGAAACCTATCATTTAAGCCCAAATATAAAGCTCTATATCAAAAATATATTATAGTATCAAATATTCTAGACAATCAGTGTTGGTTTGTTATATTTGTAGTATTGTATTAAAGTTGTAAGTTTTTATTATGAACATCCATTTTTTAAAAAAAAAAAAAATTTGTAACAATTTATCAAGTAACTATTAAACTTACTTTGAAAGACAGGGTACCCTGTTCAAGAACCAGTGCAGGTTCCGATTCCGGTTCCCAATTTTTAAGAACCTGTTGAACAGGTTCTGGTTCCGGTTCTTATTTTTAGGTACTTGTTGCAACAGGTTCTGATTTCGGGTCCAGAGATTTTTACAAGGTACCCTACTACGCTCACCCCTAGTCATTACTCATCATTAGCTTAGTTCAGGGGCTTTCAAAAAAAAAAAAAAAAAAAAGCTTAGTGTAGGTGTCATGATAAGTCGTATTTTGTACGTGTTTTTAGAGTCTTTTTAGGTAGTTTTCGAGTCTAGATTAGTTGTTCATGGCTTATTTTGGCTTGATTTGGTTTAGTTGTGATCATACGATGCTTTTATGGGTAGATTCGTTGTTTTTGATGTATTTCAGGATTTAACGAAGATTTTTGAAAGTTTTACGAAGTTGCGGATCATGATCATAGCTTGCAATTCACCTAGAAAGCCAAAGTTTGAAGTTGAATTCATTTAAGGGTAATCTCCAGCCAGACACGCCCATGTCACTCAGAGACATTGGCATGTCAGTGTGTTTTGAGAAGGCAGAAAGTTGGAAGTTGAAGTTTCATATGAGGCACGCCCATGTCGAGTCGAGTGTTTCGAGCTAGCAGCTACGTGCTAAGGGAAGCATGGCCGTGTTGAATGCGGGCATGCCCATGCCTCGTCGAGTGAAGTTGGCCCAGCGAGACACGCTCATGTCACAATTTGACATGCCCATGTCTCGCTGGAGATTGAAGAAAAATTGATTTTGACTTTAGGCACGGGCATGTCTTGTGTGACATGCCCATGCTTGGACGAATTTAGTCGGTTTTAATCCGATTTCTTTCCTTAATTAATCCTATCTTTTAGCCTTCTTATAAATACACTTTAGCATTATAATTTCATTATATATCACCTTAGAACCCTAGTTTTCTCTCTAGACTTTATTTTCATTGTAATTCAAGATTATGCACTCAAGATTCTTCGTTTATCTCTTGTAATTCAAGATTTGGTATTTTCTTATTATCTTTAATTCCTTTTACTATTAATTATGTTTTCTTTAATTCTTGTTATTGTTATCATTAATATGTGTGAGTAGTTTTCTTATTCCAAGATCTAGCGGAACCCGAATATGATTGATGCATGATTTAATTCTTTAAATTCTCTAATGATAATTGTAATTGATATGCTTAATTGATTGTGCTCATGCCAATATTAGATTAGGGATAATTGGTATTGTTATTAATCCATTGTTTTAATCGCAACAGGAGTTGGGTTTTGACGGTTTGAATAAATCAAATAAGGGTTTGAAGTTCATCACGGGAGTAGTTAAATGGATGACTAGGAAGTTAGAGTAATGTGCTCAAAGTCTTTAATTTACATGATTCCACGGAAGTAGGCGTGATTGTGATTAGAGAAGCCATTGATAACTCGGGAAAGACCATTGGTACTATTTAGGGATTACTTTTCCTCTTTAATCAATTAAGGGGTAGAACGACTATTGCATTAATTGTATTCGTGGTGATGCTTGATCTTGGATGTTTTTAGTATTTGATCTATCATATTATTTAGTTTAATCGCTCTTCCTTGGTAATTAGTTATCAATTCTCACTTATTTGATTTGGTTACTTGCTTAGTAGTTACTTGAGTTTATTTAATTAGTTGAACCATAATCTCTTGGGATCCGACCCTTACTTGCCCGTCTACATAGTAGTGGTCTTATTAGATTTATTTTTGTTAGGTACGCGACACGCCTTTCATGTCAATTTAAAGTCATTGATTTGAGTTTATATCAGATTAGTCATGTACTCCCATCGTGTCTTTTAAAGTGTTATACTTAGACTGACACATTATTTTAGACAATTCAATTCTTAAGAAAAATTGTAAATAACCACCCCCCAAAACACCAAAAAATTGATTTTACTACATGTTTCTTTTATTTTTCTTAATTTCTCATTAGTCTCCATAAAAGAATTACTGGTAACAAAATTTTGGTTTTGTAATGTCCAACACCACGTGAAAGGAAACCCGCCCAAAGATCCATGCATAAATTAAAATAACTAAACATGCATGCTAATAACTAATTAATTAAACACATAATTAATAGCAAGAGGAGAGAGAAAATGCTCACCCTAGAAGCGTGCTTCGCTCAACCGTTGAGCTCGGAGGAAGCTTTGAGTACCACAAGCGCACGAACCTCCGACGGCTTACACCCTCGCTACCGAACCGAACCGACCCCTACCCGAAGCTAAGTCGGGGCTAGACCAAAAAACAACTTAGAGTTTTTATAACAAAGGTTTTCTCTCTTTGGAGATCCCTTAAAGTTTACCAACTCAAGTGTCTTTCCCCAATGCCAAATGATTGGTATTTAAAAGGATTAGTGCCCTTAATTCCCATTATCTTTCAATTTGGGATAGTTGGTAAAAAGGAAAAATAAAATTTAATTTAATTTTAAAATTAAATTAGGAAGCCAAATGAATCACTAAACAACAAGTGGCATGAGGAGAGCAAGGGGTTAGGTAAGGATCACAGGGGGGACCACCACCCCCTTGCTCCCCAAGCAATCCCACTAACCGGGCTCCCCACATTCGACCTACTGTTGTGCGCCAGCTGGCATGGCCTGCCTTAGGCGCCAAGGCCGCTTCGTTGGCGGCCTGGCTCGTGCACATGCGGCCTCGTACTAGCCCGTAATAGAACGTCTTGCTTATGCTGGCTGCTAGGCGCTGCTGGGAGCTTCTCTTGCTAGCGAGGCTCAGCAAGCTTTACTAGCTGCTAGTGCCTTGCTAGCGTTGGCTCGCTGTTGGCCCTTGCGCGCTAGCAACCAAATGCTAGCTTGCGGCAGGGCTGGCTAGCCAAGCCACGCATCTATGCGTGCTGGTGCTAACGTGCGAGCGGCCAAGTGCACCAGCCCCGCAATCAAGCTCGGCCAGCAAGCCTAGCACGCACACGCATGTCGGGCTTGCGGCACAGCCATGACTTGTGACTTATGACCTATGCTAGCCTCGCCCTAGCATGGATAGGCCAATGCGATGCTACGGCTTAGCGATGACTTGTTGTTTGGGTGATTTTTCCGTTTCGTCGATACCTAGATGTTCGTCGATACCTAGATTCAACTCAACTTGCGACGCTCGGTTTTGACACTCTAAGCTCGGAATTCGACTTCTTTATTCGTATAAACTTAATTGACTCATTTAATCCTTCGAATTAATTTTTCGCTTCGCTTCGGTCTCACAATTGGGTGTGACCCGTAGGGTTCAGTCAAGATTAAGCTGTAATATTAACTATACATTAATATTAGTGATCGGAAGCGACTTCAAGCTAGACATTCCGATCACTTAATCTTGCCGATCAATTAGCTTTCCTAATTTATTCCGAACCCTCTATCGGAATAATACACTTGTTCGAAGGACCCCTTTCCTTTCAGTTTTCCTAACATGAAAATATTTGTATATTTAACAAGTAATTAACTTAATTAAACAATAATTAACCTAATAATAAATAAAAAAAATAAAAAATAAAATAAAATAAAATAAAAAAAACAACCACCCCACCCAAGCCACAAACACCTTACTCCTACCTTGATGTGGATTTAAACCCCTTAACCCAATAAAGAATCTAAAATCACAAAAGTAACACAAGCCTTCCGAATTCCTTAAGAAAATAGAACAATTCTAAGAACAACGAACTGGATATGACTTGTAATTCGACCACCCCTGGAACGAATTCAAGGCTACTCAAATTACTAAGACTACTCCTAGAACTAAGTGTTTTGATGATCAAAACTTAGACCACTCCTAGAACTAAGAATTGAACTTTCTAATTATCAAAACAACTCCTTGAATTGAAAACTAGCAAAGAAAAGTTTAAGCAAAGCTAAACAATTTGTATTGAATTTAATATGATTTTCTATGACTCTAAAAGCCACAAAATCACCTTATTTATAGACTAGAAATTACCTAATTCTACTTCAACAAGGATTTGGACAAACCCTAACCTTGTTCCCCAAGTATCCTAACTGGAATAGAATTACTATTTCTAACTAGAATAGGAAAACTTTTTATAATTAAACTCAAATTAACTAACTAAAAACTTTCCTAATAACCTTAGGAAGTTTATAGCAACTAAATAACATAAATTAAATCTTATCCTAAATGCTTAAACCAAGAAAAACCCTTTCAAGTGATGGGTAAAAACTTGCAAGCAAAACTCTAGAAAAAACTAAGTATGGAAAATCTTCCATTTCAAACCGCCGTCGTCAAACCACCACACGCGCTGCCCCACATGACATGCGCTTGACTGGCGTGTAGCTGGTCTCAGTCTGGTGCCCGGTGATGAGTGTCATTTATGGCACTCATTTAGCTTCTTTTAGGATGATTTTTCATTGATTTTACATCTCTTTTATCTCCTTTTCTCTAATTTTACTTGTATTTTCTCTATTTTGCATTTTCTTTAGTTGCTTTCTTACTTCTTTGCTTTTCTTAGTTTATTTTGCATTTTCTTCTTTACTTGTTTGCTTTTCTTTGATTTTAGGAATTTGGTGATGTTCGAGAAGCTCATTGGCATCCTCTCGGGGTATACAAGGCTTAGGATGCATCCTAGTTTCCCCTCTTGAAGCTCAAAAGCAAAGGAGTGCAAGATTCAAGTCTTCAAGGCCACGCTCTCATGTCGCGTGGACATTAAAAGACGGTGTTGAACCCACCATATGAGCCTCAAGTGACTGCCTCATGCATCATATGGAGCACATGGGGGCATCTTCAAGCGCACCAAGCCCCATCCCCTGCTTCCAGGGCACGGCCGCACGAGAGGGAGGAGCGGCCGCGCAGGTACCAGGAGCGGCCGCGCGCTCTCTGCCCCTGTTTTCGTACCCATTTTGTTTCGGGCGCGCTTAAGGATGAGAGGTCGTGCCTTTTGAGGTCTCTTTTAGACGTCTAACTAACTTCTCCTTAGTTAGTTTTACTATATATAGAATTCCTTCATTTCTAGAGAGAGAAATGAAGCTTTAGATTTAGTTTTTGATTAGAATTTTAGAGAGAGAAGCTCTCGATTTTGAAGATTTGTTCTTAGATTTTAGAGAGAGAAACTTGGTGGTGTTGATGAATGCTACTTTCAATCTTCTTCCTCTTTGATTTTGATCAAAGTTTTGTAAGAATTCTTTACTTTTTAATGCAATTTAATGTTTGATTTTTGATTTTGATTGAATTACTTGTGGTTTGTTTGATTTGATTTTTGATAAGTTTGAGCATATTTTGATTACTATGTTGATGATGAAATTTGTAATTAGATTAGCTTTGTTGTTCAAATTTGCAATGTGTAGTGAGTAGATTACTTGTTAGGGATAGGGTGAAGCATGTATGAGTGATAATTCATGGTTAATTGGGGGAATTTGATTGATCATCATTGTGATTAAATTGGTTAGTGAAATTTGTGCATGTGTTTGATATCTTGAGGAGTGATCAACCTTAACTATCATGCTAGATTGCATAATAGGTTTCAATGACACGAAAAATTGATTTGGAAGCTATTATTATCGATTGATCTTAATTTGCGATTTTCCTTTAAAGTCATTTGTAGATACATCTAGCTTGACCCTAGGAAATAGCTCTTTGAGCGATTTTGATTGCATTTGTTGCTTTCCCTCGCATTGTATGCTTGATCGATTTCTTTCCCAATTAGCGTGCTTATCATGAGTGCATGTGGATCCCGACTTCCTAGCATCCTTTATATCATTCTTGTAATTGTTTAATTGTGTTGTTAGGTTTGCTAGACCAACCCTCATTTAAGATTTCAGAATAGCTTAGCTTGAGACCATAGTAAATACCACATTCCGTTGGGTTCGACCCGGACTTACCCCTATACCTAGGGTTGGGTTTGGTTGTACAAATTTTGTTTTGATTGGGGAAATTAGTTACCAACGACCTAGGTTTATCCCCTGTCAAAAATGGCACCATTGCCTGGGATCGAACCCAGGTCACCCGCGTGACAGGCGGGAATACTTACCTAGGTTTATCCCTTGAGGGTAGGAAGGTTTGTAGTTCCGGTTGATTTTGTTGTTCTTCAAATGGATGAGGATTCCAATAAACCTATCATACTTGGTAGACCTTTTCTTGCTACATCGGGTTCCATGATTGATGTTAAAAGTGCTAAGATTTCTCTCAAAGTTGGAGAAGAAGTTATTGAATTTGATTTGAATGAAAGCATGAAATATCCTTCTTCTTCACTTGAAAATTTCATGAGGGTTGAAATCTTAGATGATATTGTGAATTTTATGCATGAGCACTTGCTCACCTCTAATGATCCACTTGAATGTGTTTTGTTGAATAAGGAAAAGATAGGTGAGCATGACAAGAAAATGGCTTTCTTTGAAAGAGTCATTGATGAGAGCATGAAGGAGAGTGATGATCACATTTGCTTGGGAATTTCAAGCCAAGATGCATTACAAGTGGCCTCAACCAAGGAAGGTAAAGGTGTACCGATTGTAGAGCTCAAACCTCTACCATCACACCTTAGGTATAAATTCTTAGGCCCCAATTCTACTTATCCCGTCATTGTTAGTTCCTCTTTGAGTGAGAGTCAAGCACAAAAGTTATGTGGTTTTTTGAGAAAGCACCAAGGTGCTTTGGGCTATACAATTGATGACTTCAAAGGTATAAGCCCGGCTTTATGTTCACACCATATTACTCTTTAGGAGGGCGCCTCACCAAGCATAGAAAGACAACGAAAGCTACATTCTCAAATGGGGGAGGTAGTTAAGAAGGAAATCACTAAGCTATTGGATGCGGGAATCATATTCCCCATCTCTAGCTCTAGATGGGTTTCCCCGGTTCATGTTATCCCAAAAGAAAGGAGAAATGACCGTTTTAGAGAATGAGAAAGGTGAGCTTATTCCTACAAGGACGGTCACGGGATGGCGAATGTGTATAGACTATCGACGTCTAAACACATCCACCAAAAAGGATCATTTTCCCCTTCCCTTCATTGATCAAATGCTTGAAAGACTAACAAGACACAAGTATTATTGCTTTCTTGATGGATATTCCGAGTTTTTCTAAATTCCTATTCACCCGAATGACCAAGAGAAAACAACTTTTACTTGTCCATATGGAACTTTTGCCTATAGGAGAATGCCATTTGGGATTTGCAACACCCCCACCACTTTCCAACGATGTATGATGAGCATATTTGGAGATATATTGGAAGAAGAAATGGAGGTGTTCATGGATGATTTTTCGGTAGGAGGAGTTTCATTTGAGGCGTGCCTTGAGAATCTTGAGAAATGTTTGGCTCGATGTGAGAAAGTGAATTTGGTTTTGAATTGGGAGAAATGTCATTTCATGGTTGAGGAAGGCATTGTCCTTGGTCACAAGTTCTCTCACAAGGGCATAGAGGTGGACATAGCAAAGATTGAACTGATTGAGAAGCTTCCACCTCCAGTTAATGTGAAGGAGTGAGATCTTTCTTGGGGCATGCCGGGTTTTATAGAAGATTCATCAAGGAATTCTCTCTTATTGCAAAACCTCTCAATGATCTTCAAAAAGATGTCATTTTTGTGTTTGATGATAGATGCTTAGAGGCTTTTATCAAGTTGAAAAAAGCTTTGATCTCTACTCCTATTGTCCAAGCCCCGAGGTAGGATTTGCCTTTTGAATTGATGTGTGATGCTAGTGACACGGCCATTGGAGGAGTTTTAGGTTAAAGGGTGGATAAAAAGCTCCATGTCATCTACTATATGTCAAAGACCCTTAATGGAGCTCAAAGGAACTATATAACAACGGAGAAGGAGTTCTTGGCAATTGTGCATGCTTTTGAAAAGTTCCATTGTTACTTGTTGGGTTCTAAGACCATTGTCTTCACGGATCATGCGGCTCTCAAATATCTCTTTGCCAAAAAGGAATCCAAGCCAAGGTTGATCTGTTGGGTGCTCGAGCTTTAAACTTTTGACCTAGAGATTAGAGATAAAAAAAGGAGCGGAAAATGTTGTGGCGGACCATCTTTCTCGCCTTGAAGATTCCAAAATCCAAGATGATGGTTCTCCAATTGAAGATAGGATGCTTGATGACTCCTTGTATGCCGTTAATGTGAAAGAGCTTCCATGGTTTGCCGACTTGGTAAACTACCTTGCATGTGGGGAGTTTCCGCCTTCATTCTCCAAAAACCAAAAGAAAAAACTCAAGAGAGAGGCTAGGCACTATTTGTGGGATGATCCCATCTTGTACAAAAGAGGAATTGACGGTTTGCAAAGGCTTTGTGTTCCAAATGAGGACGTGCCAAGTGTGTTGAAGATGTGTCATTCGGATCCTAGTGGTGGTCATATGGGTGTTTCTAAAACCGCCACTAAGATTCTTTAAAGTGGTTTGTGGTGACCTTATCTCTTCAAGGACACATGGGGTTTTGTCAAGTCATGTGATCGATGTCAACGTACCGGGAACATCTCAAAGTGCAATGAAATGCCTCAACAACCAATCCTCTAGTTGGAAGTATTTGATGTTTAGGGAATTATGTTGATTTCATGGGACCGTTTCCTTCTTCTTATGGTAACCAATATATTCTTCTGGCGGTGGATTATGTGTCAAAATGGGTTGAGGTCATTTCCTCCCCAACAAATGATCACAAGGTGGTGATGAAATTGTTTAAGAAGATCATTTTCCCAAGGTTCGGTGTTCCCAAGGCGGTGATTAGTGACAATGGCTCACATTTTATGTACAATGCTTTTCGGAAGATGTTGAAAAAGCATGGGGTTCATCAACGTTTTGGCCTTCCTTATCACCCTCAAACAAGTGGTCAAGTTGAGGTGTTAAATCGTCAAATTAAGTTGATTCTTGAGAAGACGGTTGCTAGAAATAGAAAAGATTGGGCGGACAAACTTGATGATGCCTTGTGAACATATCGCACGGCATTTAAGACTCCATATCGTCTTGTCTATGGCAAGTCTTGTCATCTTCCGGTGGAACTTGAACACCGTGCTCTTTGGGCGATCAAGAAAATCAACTTTGATTTAGCAAGTGTGGGAGAGCAACGGTGGTTAGATCTTAATGAGTTAGAGGAGCCTCGCCTTGATGCATATGATTGTGCTAGCACCTACAAAGAGCGTTCTAAGGAAGCTCATGACAAGCTTATCGAGAAAAAGGTGTTTTGTGTTGGTGACAAGGTCCTCCTCTACAATTCCAAGATGAAATTGTTCCTCGGAAAGCTCATGTCTAGATGGAGTGGTCCTTTCATGGTGCAAGAAGTCTTTCTTAATAGAGTTGTGGAAATTTCTTCAATGGATTCATCATCTCCTTTCAAAGTCAATGGCCACTAGCTCAAGAAGTATTACGATGGTGTCTTTGTTGGCCTTGTTCATAGAATGACTCTTTATGACCCCCCTTGAGAAGGGGTGGAGAACGTCAAGCTAATGACGTTAAACAAGCGCTTCTTAGGAGGCAACCCGACTTCCTAACTTTCTTTCTATTTTTCTTTTGATTTTATCTTTCCTCTTGATGATTATGAACTAACTAATTTTCTTTGTTTGTTGTGAATTTAGGTAGTTTTGAGATGATGGAGGTTAGTTTGCCAACAATCTTGGTAGCAAATTTTGAAAATGAAGTGTCCTTGTGCTTATTGGAAGGTTTGAGTAAGAATTGAGCTTTGGTGGGTTCAAGATGGTGGGCTCATGAATTGTTGATGTTGTACCCATTGAAAAGGGGTTTAGAAACTGTCTATATTCGTGTTTATCATCATCATGGGTTTTGTGTGCACCAGTGTACGCACCAAAATTTTTTTCGAGCATAAGTAACCCAGAAAGGCGCGGGCGCGCAGGGGGGTGGCGTGAGCGCGTGCCTCTGCTGCCTTCCCCCTTAAATACACCACTTCTCTCTTTTCTCTCTCTCCTATTTCATTTTGCTTCATTTTTCATTGTAGTATTCAAGCATTCTCCCTATTTTGGCTGCTATATTTCATCATAAAATCATCATTTTTCAATTTTCTTAGTTGATAATCACCTCAAAATACTCAATTTTATGCTTTGAAATTGATTTTCTCTCTCCAAAGTTGAGAATTTAGGTATTGTTGATTAGGGTTTTTAGAACTTGCAACTTTGGGGTTATTTGCTAGAAGTTGTGCTTTGTTCTCCATTTCATTTGAATTAAACCATCACTCAAGGTATGAATTCTCTATTTCAATTGATTTTCATGTTAAATTTCACTCCTTGTTTTGTGTTGTTGGATTTGAATGTTATGATGTATGCTTTAATGGTGTTTCTAGTTTGCCTATTTCATGTCCCCAAATTTTGCATTCATGATGATTATTGGTGAATTTATGAACTTGTGATGCCATGATTTTGCTTGATTGTTCTACTATTTTGCTATCACCATTGTTGGTCTTCACCCTCTTTGAAGTGGTCATAGAGCTTATGAATGTTGTTCACCCTCTTTGTATGGATGTTGTTGCTCACTCTTTGTTCTCAGTTGGCTTGTGAATCCTTGCTTAAATTGTTGTTTGAATGTGCTTACATACTTACTATGTGACATATTATTCATTCTAGCTCAATGATTGTTGTGGATTTATTCATTTTGGTTATGCAACTTGTTGTGAGCACCATTTCTTTCATACCTTTAAAATATTGTCTTAGTTTGTTTGTATAGATGGCTCCCTTCGGACGTCCCAAACGAGCCCGTGGCTCTAATTTCCTGTGAGGTGGTGCCACCCCCACCAAATGTGAGTGAGACTTACGGTATTGAATTTGCAAAGAGCGAGCATTGAGATAACTTTGTCCGGCTCTCTTCCCGGAAGCTTCTATCAACAAGGTTTTATAATCGATAAACGACTACAAAGCTTGGTATTGATGAGGATGTGAGGCGTTTGGCCCGGAATCTTAGTTTGGAGGATTTCATTAGCTTACATGCTCCGATTTATGCCCGTCTCACTTTCGAGTTCCTCCCCTCTCTTGAAGTTCATGAAGAAAAGGTGGATGGTGAGCCTGTTTGCACATTGACGTTCCAGATGTTTAACAACAACCATTCCATCCCTCTCTCCTTCCTTAGCGAGATTTTCAAGCTTCCCTCCCCTTTGGAAGATTCCGAGTGTATCTACCTGGCTTTTGAGGTATTGCAAAACAATTATGATTACAATGAGGGCCGATGGTGGCGGCACATCTCAGTTAAGGGTTCTTACCAACCTCAATACTCCAAGGCGGCCTCGATAATTCACCTGGCTTTGAGATACTTTAATCGGTTGCTCACTTATGCCTTTTTCTCAAAGGAGTCTCTTGGTGCATTTTCGAGGGAAGAACTCAGTTGGTTGTGGCTAGCGGATCATCCTTCCAATGATATTGGGGTCATTGATTATGGGACTCAGTTGATAGGTCGGTTCTTCGACATTCGTGATGGTGTATTCCTCTCAAGGAGCATCTAATTGGGTGGTTTGATCACCATCATTTCCCTTTCTCTCAACAAGAAATATGAGAAGATAATCTTGTCTCTTGAGCCCATTCGGGACCGTCGAGAGAAGTCCCCCTCCTACCTCCTCAACACATATGCTTTGATCAACCAAAAGTTTTTGGAGCGGACAACCAAAAGTTTTTGGAGCGGACTACTAAAGAGGACTTGTTCATTTGGAAGGTTTCTCGGACTACTGATTAGTGCCCTATCCCTCACCCGGAGGCCACCGCTCGGTGTGTCGGCACCCCTCTCCCTTGGCGGCCTAACAAATGGCCCATTGACCCTTCTCTAAAGCGAGCTCCTCCACCCAACCTTCGCATCAATCCTTGTGTTCCTATTCATACTCTCCCTCCATATTTGCCCCCAGTGTCCCGGGGAGGTACTCCTTTGATCTCTTCCTCTTCATCCTCTTCTTCTAATTGTGATTTGTCTATTTTGCATTCAAAGATTGATTTTATTGCCAATGTGTTGAATTCTTCACCTTTAGGGAATGACTTTGTATTAGGATATGATTATCATGCTAGGCAAGTCTATGATATGCATGTGATGAGAGGGGAGATTGAGCCTTATGTAAACTATCCCTACCTCACGGTCCAACAGGGACCCTTACCTCAATGGGTCCCGTAAGACCCAGCCCATGAACCTAATTTGTGCTATCCCTATTGGGAGGGGCCCTATGTGCCCCCCATGCGATTAGGGGGACTCTCCAGCCTCTTACGACTATAAGAGGCCCGGAGGTTGTGACTTTGCATACGACCCGGCTAACCCAAACCCATTTCCTAGTCCCGAGACCTTTCTTCGATGGGGGCTCTCGGGTGAGCCGGTTCTAGATGATTGGTCCCACTATTTTGCTAGGGACAAGGCCTAGAGGGAGAGTAGGTTGAGAGGTAAGAGCCCGATGGTGATGGATGATGTAGTTAGCCATGTCTCTTCTGAGGTCGGTGAGGGGAGTAGCCATTCTACCCCTTACCGTAGTGTCGAGTGATACTATATTGGCTACCCTCCCTTTGATGCTTGTTTTGCATTGATGTTGTTCTTTTGCCTGCTTGTTGCTAGGTTTTGGCTTTGGGGGGGGGGGGGGGGTAGCTCACTTTAAGCTTGGGGGAGTATTCTTATGTTTGTTGTGCTACTTTGGTCTTCCCCTTACTTTTATGGTTCACTGCGGTTCTGTCTTTGAGTTTATGTCTCATTTCTGCTGATGATTTATGATGATGATTTTTTTCTGATGAGGTTGTTTTCTGATGATGATGATATGATGTTAGTCTGTTGATTGATCGTTCTTTTCCTGCTGATTGATTGATTTTTGGTTGGATGAGTTTTCTCTCTGCTATTTGATTACGCTTCTCTGATTCTATGATCATTTTTGTCTTCTCTTAGTTGTTTTGAGTTTTTGTTTGGAAGTTAATAACAATTTCTCTTTGTATATAGATTTTTATTTCTCACTTGGAATGTTATCCTTGCTTTTGCTTTTGGAGCATCATGAAGGTTTTTGCTTCTTTTCATTTCTATTCATTAGCATTGCTTGGAGTACCCGGTGAGATCTTTCTATTTCTTCTTTCTCTTTTACTTTCTTGTTTGCTTAGAATATTTTTAGTCTAGGATAAGTTGATTGTTCGAGGATGCTTGCCTTGTAACACCTTAGAGTGTTTGGGGTCATTGTCGATGTTGCGGAATAACCAGTTGTATGTCGATTGGGTTTTACATGTCTTGCATGTCTTCTTGCGCATTTCTTTTTCTTTTTCTTTTCCTTTTTCTTTCTTTTCTTTTTCCCTCTTGTTTTCTATCTTTCATCCAAATATGAAAAAAGACAAAAAGACTTTGAGGCTTTGTTTTCTTCTTTTTAGTTGTTTAGCTTTTGTATTTGGACATAATACCATCCGAGCCTTTGCATTTGAATGAATAATTTCCTATGTCGTATCGGTGTGCATGTTTTGAGAGTATCTTTGGTTGATTCTAGGATAGGGTATGCTAAGGTAATGGTTTAGCCCTTTTAGGGCCTTGAAGTCGGATTCCATTAGTTTGTGGTAAGAAGGAGTTGCTCCCTTTAGTGGATTTGAAGCTAATAGTGAGTTTTTGCTACAACCATGTGAGGTTTTATTTCTTCTTGCTTTAACATTTCTTGATTGAACGGCGCATGGATCCTTGGCTATTGTATACTTTATCTAGAATTTGACTTTCATCTCTCGAGATCGTGACCAAGCCACTTAGGAAGGACAAAGACATCTTTTCGGGGTGGTAATTTTTACTTTTCTAGGGTAGTTTTCTTTTCTTTGTTTTGGGTTTACATTTGCTTTCTTGCTAACCATTTGAGCCTTATACCCTTCTTTTCAAGCCACATCTTTAGCTTTTAAGCCTTTTGTTTCATTCTTATTTCCATTATTGGTTTTTGTGAAGCATTGGTCTCTATTGTTGGAGTTTTGGTGGATGAGAATGATTATTTGGTTCTTTCAATGTAAGCAAGTTTGTGTTATATTTAGTGAATGAAAAGCAAATGAAAGTTGAAAAAGCCGTCCATAGTTAAAAGAGGCGAGGACAATAAAGTTCAGAAATGAAAAAATTGAGAGAATGAGAAAAAGCAAAGCAAATTAATAAGCATTAACAAAAGCGAAAAAATGTGAAAAAAATGAAAAAGTTCAACATATTTTGATGTGAGTGATTTTGTCCCTAAGCATTGAGGACAATGCTTTATTTTGGCTTAGGGGGAAGCGTTCTTACGCTTTTGGTATATATGATTGTGATTTTGGCTTTGAATAAACTTGGGGGTGTTGGTATTTTTGTTTGGTGATTATTTGGTTTTGGTATTGAGATTTGGCCAATCTTTGCTTCACAATTTAGGTATACCACCAAATTTCAAATTATAGCCTACCTTTACCCTTTTTGCCCTTACATTACAACCCTTTTCAAGACCTTTTGACCTTTGTGGTTGAGTCACAAGTCGGTGGAGAGAGATGTAGGTTAAGCCTATAGAGCGGTATGCAATAGTCGAGATGTCGAGTAGCCTCAAACTTCCTTCTTTTTCGGTTCCTTCGAGGAACCATTGAGATGCTCACTAAAAGGTAGACTTGAAGCTAGTTAGGAGAACGTGGTAAGATTGGTTGGGATGAAGGTGAATTGTGCCTCATTAGTTCTCTACGCTTAGCATATTTTATGTTTCAATCAACCTTAGATATCTTGGAACATGCATACCCCTATTATATAGAAAGTTGTTTATTCACTTGCATTTGATCATTTGCAAGGGGGAGACCAAAGCAGCACAACAAACATAAAAATACTCCCCCAAGCCTAAAGTGAGCTACCCCCCCCCCCCAAAAGCCAAAATCTAGTAACAAGCAGGCAAAAGAACAATTATCAATGCAAACAAGCATAAAAGGAAGGGTAGCCAATATGATATCACTCGGCACTATGGTAAGGGGTAGAATGGGTACTCCCCTCACCAACCTCAGAAGAAACATGGCTAACTACATCATCCTCCACCATCGGGCTCTTACCCCTCAACCTACTCTCCCTCTGGGCCTTGTCCCTAGCAAAATAGTGGCACCAATCATCTAGAACCGGCATGCCCCGAATGTATGGTTTGTGCCCGAGAGCAACCGTATCCCTGGTGAGGATGAAGATATGGAAGATGTGCTCAATGAAGAGCAGTAAATTCAAAGAAATCATCATCATCAACAACAACAACAACAACAATAACAACAAGAGCAAGAAGTGCCTCAACCTCAACCTCGACGACATCGATTCACCAACCCCAACATGGAAGCTTTGAGTGCGCAAATGGCGGGCATGCAAGTCTGAATGGAGGGGATGTATGACCAAGATTTTGAGGCCATCTACAACCAAATGAGAGGCATCACCGAGATGCAACAAGGTATGTTTCTCCAACAATAGCAACTATATGATGCAAGTGTTAACCGTGGGGAGATCACCCCCCCGGTTAACTACCCTTACTTCCCTCCTCAACTCGGTCCCGTACCTTCTTGGGGAGATGATGGGAGGGCCACCTACCCATATTGGCAAGGACCTTAAGGGTCCAACACTGAGACTAGGTCATTTCCGGATGAGCACAGTAACTATGATTACCGTGTGCCCGATGGGAGCGACTATAGGCGTGATCCTAACTACCCCTATGTCGATCCCACCCATCCATTGCCTCTAGAGTTTCCGGAGCAATATACTCCCTTAGCCCCTTAGCAACAAGATAACTTTAGGGGCCATTATGGTTGGCCACCCGGCTACACCGGGGGATGGGATCCTTATGGTCCCCCATCCAGCTTTTCATATGATAAGGATGATGATAATGATAATGCCAGGCCTAGTGGTAACTAGTTCCCCCTCCTTTAAGCTTTTACCTCCATCCCTTTTATTATGTGATATTTGTTTTGTATTGATGGGATGTTGAGATGTATTTTTGTTTAGCTTGGGGGGACACTAGTCTAATGAAGAGTCTCGGTGGCCAATTTTGTTATTGTTGGATATCCTTGATTTTTTATGCCTTGATGGTGTATGATTTCTTATCTTGATCATTATTGATGTTGTTGAGTGTTGTTGTTGTTTCCATGATCATATCATGTTATTTCTTGTTGAAAATCTTTTGTTGATCGATTTTGATGATTATTGCTATTCCATGATGTGTTGGTGATTTTTTCTCCCATGAATCCAAATCCCAAAATCCAAAACCCTTGAATCCAAATCCCTCTAATCCAAATGATTTTTTGCTTAAGTGTATAGTTGTTTTTGTTATTTTAAGTGTATAGTTGATTTTGTTAGTTTGTTTAGTTTATTTTGATTTGATTTTGCAGGATAGTTTGACTTTGTAGATTAGTTTGTTTTTTATTCTTTGTTTTTCATTTTTGATTTTGTTTTCCTATTTTGTTTTGAAATTACTAACCGTTTTCTTTGTATATAGTTCATTTTCTCTTTTTCATTCTCACTCGGTTTTGCAAATTCATGCTATGCTTGTGGAGCTTCATGGAGGTGGTACTTTCTTTACCATGCTTTTCTTTGCTTAGCTTGGATTCCCGTTGAGATCTTTCTTATTTTCCCGCTTTTCTCTATTTTCTTTCATTGTTTGCATAGAATAAGATTAGTTTAGGAAGAGTTGAACGGTTCGAGGATGTTTGCTTTGTAACGCCAAGGGTGTTTGGGGTCATTGGAGATGTTGTCGAATGACCACTTGTTTGTCGATTCAGATTTATATGATATGCATGCATCTTTGCACTTTTCTTTATCTTTTCCTTTCTTTTCCTTTTCTTCTCTTTTCTACTTTCCTTTTTCATTTCATTCTTTTCATAAATGAAAAAAATCCAAAAATATGATTTTAAGGATTTCTTTTAGTTTTCTTTTCATGTTATGCTTTTGTTATGGACATAATATCATCCGAACTTTTGCTTTTGAATGAATAGTTTCCTATGTGGTATCGGTATGCACGGTTTGAAAGTATCTTTGGTTGATTCTAGGATAGAGTATGCTAAGGCAGTTTCTTTAGAACTTTTGGGACCTTAAAGCCGGATTCTAATTGTTTTTGAAAATTTGAAATTGCTCCCTTTTGGTGAATTTAAAACTAATAGTGAGTTATTGCTACAATTATGTGAGTTTTCATTCTTTTCAAGCCTTCTACATATTTTGCATGAACGGCACATGGATCCTTGACTATTGTATGCTTTATCTAGAATAAGACTCTTGTCTCCCGAGATCGCGACCAGACCATTTAGGAAGGACAAAGGCATCTTTTCGGGGTGGTGATTTTTCTTTTTCTAGGATAGTTTTCTATTTCTTTATTTTTGGTTTTCATTTTCCTACTTGCTAACCATTTGAGCCATAAACCTTCTTTTCAAGCCATATCTATAGATTTTGAGCCTTTTGTTTCATTCTTGTTTCCATTATTGGTTTTTGTAAAGCAATTGATCATTTTGTTGGAGTATATGGTGGATGAGTTGTAGATTGGTTCTTATGATGAATGCAAATTTGTATTGTAAATATCTTGTGAATAAAAGGCAAAGTTCCAAGTTGAAAAAGCCGTCCATAGTTAAAAGAGGCGAGGACAATGAAATAAAGTGAAAAAATGAAAAAATTGAAAAAAAAATGTGAAAAAGCAAAGCAAATTCAAAAAGCTTTGGCAAAAGTGATAAAAAGTGAAAAATGAAAAGTTCAAAAATATTTTGATGTAAAAGTTTCTCCCTATTTTAAGCATTGAGGACAATGCTTCATTGTAGCTTGGGGGGAAGCGTTCTTACGCTTTTTGTATATATGTTTGTGATTTTGGCTTTGAATAAGCTTGGGGGTGTTGGTGTTTTTGTTTGATGATTGCTTGATTATGGCATTGAGGATTGATCACCCTTTGCTTTACAATTTAGGTATACCACCAAATTTCAAATTTTAGCCTACCCTCACCCTTTTCTCCCTTACATTACAACCCTTCTCAAGACCTTTTGACCTTTGTGGTTGAGTCATAAGTCGGTGGAGGGAGATGTGGGTCAAGCCTATAGAGCGGTGTGCATTAGTCAAGATGTCGGGTAGCCTTATATCTCTTTCTTTTTCCGGTTCCTTCGAGGAATCATTGAGATGCTCACTAAAGGTAGATTTGAAGCTAATTGGGAGAATGTGTTAAAAATGTTTTGAGATGAAAGTGAATTGCGTTTCATTAGTTCTCTATGCTTAGTATATCCTATGTTTCAATCAACCTTAGATATCTTGGAACGTGCATACCCTTATTGTATAGAAAGTTGCTTATTCACTTGCATTTGGTCATTTGTAAAAGTCCATTTCATTAGATATTTGTTTGAATTTTCATTTTACTTTCTTTCAATGATTTTGCCTCATTTTACCATCAAGAGTTATGGGTCAAACTCTTTGGATACCCTTACGAGACCTCACTCGTCCTCATTGGCGACTTTGGGGTTTAAAGGGCTTTTTGTAGCTAAAAACAACCGTGATTCCTACGAAAGTGAGTCTTAATGTATATTCTTATCTCTTCCTTTCCTTTCCTTTTTCTTGTTTGAATAAGTCTCTCATCCTATTTCTTCTTGCTTTTGTTTTGCTCGAGGACGAGCAAAAGTCTAGCTTGGGGGAGTTTGATGAGTGTCATTTATGGCACTCATTTAGCTTCTTTTAGGATGATTTTCCATTGCTTTTACATCTCTTTTATCTCCTTTTCTCTAGTTTTACTAGTATTTTCTCTATTTTGCATTTTCTTTAGTTGCTTTCTTACTTTCTTGCATTTCTTAGTTTATTTTGCATTTTCTTCTTTACTTGTTGCTTTTCTTTGATTTTAGGAAGTTGGTGATGTTCGAAAGCTCATTGGCATTCTCTCGGGGTATTTATGGCCAAAGTTGCATCCCGGTTCCCCCTCTTGAAGCCCAAAAGCAAAGGAGTGCAAAAGTCAAGTCTTCAAGGCCGCGCTCTCATGCCGCGTGGACATTAAAAGACAGTTTTGAACCCACCGAAAAGGCTTCAAGTGACTGTCTTAGCAACATACATCATGTGGAGCTCACGGGGACATTTTCGAGTGCACCCAAGCATCATCCCCTGCTCCCAGGGCGCGACCGCGCACGAGGGAGGAGCGGCCGCGCGCCTCTTCTCCCCCTCTTTCCGTACCCATTTTGTTGTGGCCGCGCTTAGGGGTGAGAGGCCGCGCCTTTTGAGGTCTCTTTTGAACGTCTAACTGACTTCTCCTTAGTTAGTTTTACTATATATAGATTTCCTTCATTTCTAGAGAGAGAATATCATAGAATTGAATATGAATTAGATTTTGATTAGAATTTTAGAGAGAGAAGCACTTGATTTTGTGAAATTGTTCTTAGATTTTAGAGAGAGAAACTTGGTGTTTGATTGTGATATTGTGATCTTCATTCCTCTTTGATATTGATCAAAGTTTTGTAAGAATTCTTTGCTTTTCAATGTAATTTTATGTTTGATTTTGATATATTGTTGAATTTCTATTGTTTAGCTTGATTTTGATTGTTGATATTTGGATTACAATGTTGATGATGAGATTGATGATTACTTTTGTTATGCTTTTCAATTTGACCATGAGTAGTGAGTAGTTCCTTTGATAGGGATGTGGTGAAGCATGTATTAGTGATAATGTATAGCTAATTTGGGGTTTTTGATTGATTTGTTGATGTGAATAAATTGGTTGATGAAATTTGTGCATGTGTTTGATTTGAAGAGGAGTAGCTAACCTTGATGATCATGCTAGATTGCATAATAGTTTTCAATGACACGAACAATTGATTTGAATGCAATTATTATTGATTGATCTTGATTTGCGATTTTCCTTTGAAGTCATTTGTAGAGACATCTAGCTTGACCCTAGGAAATAGCTTTTTGAGTGATTTTGGTTGCAAATATCGTTTTCCCTTGCATTGCTTGGTTGATCAAATTCCCTTCAAATTAGCAAGTTTATCATTGGTGCATGTGGATCCTAAATTCCCTAGTGTTTTGATAAATGTTTTCGATTTGTTAGTTTGATTGAATTAATTTTGATAGCATAAACCAACCCAATCTTCTTAAGCTTTCGAAATAGCTTAGCTTAGACCTTAGCAATACCGCCTTCCCTTGGGTTCGACCTGGGCTTGCCCCTATACCTAGGGTTGGGTTTGTTTTACAAATTTGTTTTAACCGGGGAATCTAGTTTCCAACGACCTAGGTTTATCCGCTGTCACATAGGCATCCTCCTCCTCTTCTTCCGTTTCAACCTTTTCTTCTTTATTATGAATCGACTCCTCTTCACATGTAAAGGTTATGTTTTCCTCTTCTTCTTCCATTTGACGATATTGCTTCATTGAAAGATCTTTCTTTGTAGGACATTGATCCGACCTATGTCCCTTTCCTTGACAATTGAAGCACCTAATTCGACTTTTGAATTCTTCTTTTGACACCTTGATAACCTTCTTTTCTCCACTCGTCGAACTATCTCCCTTGTGCTCATTAGAAAAAGTTATGGAACTATAGACTTGAAAGGCTTCGAAAAACTTTTACTTGTCTTCGTTTTTTGCTTATCCTTGAGCCAATGACTTTCAATCGTCAAAGCTAGTTTGCTCACATCATTGAATGACTCATAAGCACTCAACTCAATTTTCATAGCAATAGGTCGTTCAAGACTCTTGAGGAATCGAGCAATCTGCAATGGTTCTTTCTCATCCAAATCACAAAGAGAAGTTAGTTTATCAAATTCAGAAATATATTCATTAACACTTTAGTATCTTGTGACAACATAGTGAGTTTTGCGTATAGGATTTGTTCGAAATCAAGACTATTCAAATTACGTAGACTACTCCTATAACTAAGTGTTTTGATGATCAAAACTTAGACTACTTCTAGAACTAAGAATTGAACATTCTAATTATCAAAACAATTCCTTGAATTGAAAACTAGCAAAGAAAAGTTTAAGCAAAGCTAAACAATTTGTATTGAATTTAATTTGATTTTTTATGATTCTAAAAGCCACGAAATCACCTTATTTATAGACTAAAAATTACCTTATTTTACTTCAACAAGGATTAGGACAAACCTCTAACCTTATTCCCCAAGTATAATAACTAGAATAGAATTACTACTTCTAACTAGAAAAGGAAAACTTATCTTAATAAAACTCAAATTAACTAACTAAAAACTTTCCTAATAACCCTAGGAAGTTTATAGCAACTAAAAAACAAAAATTAAATCTAATCTCAAGTGCTTAAACCAAGAAAAACCCTATCAAGTGAAAGGTAAAAACTTGCAAGTAAAACTCTAAAAAAACTAAGGATGGAAATAAAACCTTCTATTTCCAGTGACATGCGCATGACCGGCGTGTAGCTAAACTCAGTCCGGTGCCAGGAAGTCGGCGTGTGGCCCCCAAGTCGGCGCGTGGCCACCGTCAACGTCCCTGAAAGTGGATTGCGGCATATCTCTTTCCTCGGTGATCAAGCTTCCTTCTTTCTCAATTGATCTATTGAACCTTTCCTTGTTTATTTTCTTGCTTGGGCAGCCCATAATGGAGCTATTTAGACTTTCTAAAAGTACATTAGATCCTTCAAAACAATAAGCCTCTTGATTCACATCATACCCCCACCCTCGCCACCCTACTTACCACCTTAGCGAAAACTTAGTGTCAGGGTCGAGGTGAGTTGTCGCTTGCGTCAGGTGCGGTTACAGGGGTAGTACGTGACAACTCGCGGTGGCTGAGATGAGAGCAAGGTGGCGGGGGTAGGGACAGGGTGGCTAGGTATTTTTGTTTTTTTTTTAATTATTAGGTTAATCTTTTTTAATTAAGCTAATTAGTTGCTAATTGTAAAATTATTGTTATATTTGGGAAATTTATAAAAAGTTATGTTATTTAAGAGAATTTTCCAAATATTTTGTTACCCTTGAAAATGTGCAAAACTACATGGCTAGTTGGCTACCATTGAGAATTTCCCTTTTTTTAAATTACCATCTTTAAAAAAAAAAAAAGTTTAGAAATCACCACCTTCAGTCTTATTTCGGCTAATTTTCCGACTGTGGGCCCTAATAAAGGCTATTTTTTGGTTTTATATATTTTTCCCTTGATTTTATCCTCTCTTCCATGTTAAAACTAATATAGTGTTATTTTATCTCAAAAAATTGTGTTTAATCAAAACTTTTGCAACTAAGCCAAGGAATTAGTGCTCAGTTCAAAGAGATTGAAGTTAAGATAAGGTAATTGCAATTGCAAAAGAACACCTTTCAAAGAGAAGATTTACAACTTAGTTCCTCGAAGATGTCTCGAGAGGTTTGTCATGGGAAGGCAACCCCTCTAATTTCTCGCTCGCTGCAAGAACCTAATCGAAATAGAATTCTCTTTCGATCCACAAAAGATTCAAGGACCTCCTCATCTCAGGCATGGGTATTCATTTATTAAAATGTTAGAAATTGATGATTTAACACATAAATTATTCTATGGAGTAGTTAATTGCAACTAGGTAAATTAGGGTTCATGTTTATGAAATTGAGGAAGATTTTAGGGTTCATTTTCAGGTAGTTCAAATCTGGGATAATTTGTTTTGGATGATTTTCCTTTTTATTTTAATTTTTTGTTTCACATGGTTGACGATTGATGCTGTTAAGGGAGAAGACTGTAAGACTAATGTTGAGTATTGTAAGCAGCATGAGGTATAAAAGATTAGGGTTCATGGAAATGAAATTAGGGATTTCTTAAAGTTGAAAAATTTTGCAAATTTATCATATTTGTTCGGTTTTATATGCTTAATCAATGTTTCATTGGTCATTTTGCTGTTAAAAATCGAAAAATTGTGGAAAATGGGGAGAGAGAAAAAAAGTTGGCCCTATAGTCGAAAAATTGGTCGGAATCAGACTACAGGTGGTGATTTCTAACTTTTTTTATTTAAGGGATGGTTGTTTATAATAAACAAAAAACAGGTGATAAGACCAAATTCTGGTGTTTTGAGGAGTGTTGATTTTATAGTATTTCCTAATTTATTAATAAAATAAGAGTAAGGGGGCAGTTGGAGTATTAAAAACTTGTACAAAAAGAATAGTGGGGTTAATACGAAAAGTAATGAATGTGAAAGACACTTGGGGTTTCATTAAGACTTGTGACCATTGTCAACAAAACGGGAGTTTATCTAAGAGTAACTAAATGCCTCAACATCCTATTCTTGAGCTTGAGATCGTTGATCTTTGGGTATTGACTTTATGAGACATTTTCCCGCTTCCTATGGCAATCAATACATTCTTGTTGTGGTTGATTATGTGTCAAAATGGGTTGAAGCCATTACCTCGCCTACAAATGATCATAAAGTTGAGTTAAAGAAGTTTAAGAAGATCATATTTCCCGATATGGCCTGGGGTTCTAAGAGTAGTGACAATTGTTCTCACTTTGTGCACCACGTCTTTCGAAAAATGTAAAGAAAGCACGACATTCACCAACATTTTTTCCTTGCTTGTAATCCCCAAAATATCAAGAAAGACAAGGTTATGATCAAATAGGGAAGTCAATTTTATCCTTTAGAAATCCGTTTTAAAGCATAGAATATTAGATTAGCAGGATAAGCTCGACGATGCCTTATGGGCTCACTAGACGGCTTTAAAAACTAGAATTGGCATGACTCCTTATAAGCTTGTCTATGGTAAGGCATGTCACCTTCTTGTTAAGCTTGAACATAGAATTCAATGGGCTATCAAGAAAACCAATTTCGATTTGGCTAGTGCAAGTAAACAAAGATTGTTGAATTTGCATCAACTTGAGGAATTTTATTTGAATGCCTATGATTATGCATGTTCTTATAAGGCTCACTCCAAAGAATTGAATGACTCCGTTTGTTTCTTAAAAAGCTTATCTCATGATGGAGTGGTCCTTTCCTTGTTAAAATGTTTTTCCTCATGGTGTAGTGGAAATCATAAATTTGGAGATGACTAGATCTTTCAAAGTGAATGGTCACCATCTTAAGCTCTGTTGCGATGGAGTTATAGTCAATGTAGTTGATATTTTTCATCTTTTAACTCTCCTTCAGTCGAACGAAAGGTAGTCAAGCTTATGATATTAAATCAGCTCTTTCCATAAGGCAATCCGGATTTCTTACCCTTTCTTACCTTTTCTTTCTTTTTTCTTTCTTTCTTTCTTTATTTACTTTGATTTTAGTGTTCTTTGGCATAATTGTTTATTTACTTTGTTTAAGGTGCTTTTAAGTCAATTAGAGAATTGATTTCCATTAGTTTTGGTGTTCATGGGAAGTTTAGATAGCATGAAGTTCAATTGTAAAGTCAAAAACAGAAGTGCTCTCAAGGCGTGCACTCACGAGGTAATTAGTGCACCCATAAAAAGTGCTCTTTTGATTATGAATTTATATTAAACATCACTAGCCTTCATGCGCGGGCACACCCTTCTCAACAAGCGCACCATGCTACCAGTCAGCGCACGTGCCAGACCACATGCACGTACGTGCATTCAATGTCAGGATGTGCCCGTGCGCCGCACCTAACGTTATGCCTTAGCTCACAGACACTATCGTTGTTTGTGTCCATTTCGCGCAAATTCTATATCTCTCTTTCTAATCTCTCTTTGGAACTCTCACTCATACTCACACACATTCACTTATTTCATTTTAGATATAAATTTTAATTCATCGTTAAAATCTTCATCATTATCTCTAATTTCATTCAAATTTTTCATGCTTGAAGACTTGTAATTGGGTGTAAAATTCTTCTATTCTCCACATCTAGCATACATTTAATGATTTCTTTTCTCATCCAAGGTATGATTCTAACTTGTTTCTTTGATTTTCATCCTACTTTGAGAAATTAAAACCCTAAATTTTGCTAGTATACATGGTAACTGTAGGGAATATTTCAAGCATCCAACACTTGAGCCCCACTATGATCATATACTTAAGCATTGTGGCGTCCAAAGGGAAGGAAGCTAGAGTAAAAGAGTCGCCAACAAGTTTTAGGAACTTGTAAACCGTTCACAGGGCGAAGGTTACACCCCTTCACGATCCATGAGATCGCTAACTCCATAGTGGTCTGGAACCATGACTGGATATTCAGGGATGAAGGTACAAATCCAACCTAAAAGAGATTGAACCTGCTCTAAATTGGCCTCTACTTTATTCTTCTCGTATTCATGTGCGCTTTCTGACTAACATGTAATCATTAGGTTAACCCTAAACCTATTTAATCTATGTTGGTGGAATATTAATGCACAAACAAAACTATTATTGGCGATCACTTGAATTATAATCATATTAGCCTAAACAAGATTATTAATTATCTTATTAAGCGTGATTACAAGTATAAATTCCCTTTAATCATGCATAAAAGGCGTGATCAAGCAATAAAAATAATAATATCAAGCAACATAAAATAATCATCATCTTAATAATCTCAATAAAGCCTAATAATAATAGCAAGATCCTAGGCATGATACTAACAAGATTAATAACAAACCCTAGCATGACACTAAACATTAAATATCAAAGCTTTAGCCCTAACATGATACTAACATGATATTAGAAAGAATGAGAGGCAACCCTAAACATGATACTAGATTCATACATGATATTAGAAATTTTAGTTATTACCCTAAACATGATACTAGGAAGCAATAAAAACATCCTAACATAATACTAGGAATTAAAATAATCAAAGCATGATTTTTAGATAACAATTAAATTACTTACTTGGATGTCTCATATCTCTTTCTAATAACAAAATACACACGTTAGTAACTTCAAGGAAAATATTAAACAGTAAATCTAATCAAAGAATTGAAATAGGATTTGGGACCAAACCCTCAGAAACTATCAACCTTTCACGTCTAGGGCGAAGACAACTTCGAACTTGGCTAGGTGTGTCTATAACTTGTGAATGTGGAATTTTGTAAAAGGGAAGGTTAGAAAAAGAATAGAGAGAGAATAAGCTTCTAGCTTTAGAGAGAAAGAAGAGATGATTGTTGATTGTGAATTGTTGATGATTGTTAATCCCTGAAAACGGGGAGATACGACCCCTATTTATAGAAAAATAGTCCGAAAACGATAGAAAATACTTCAAGTTCTATACGGAATAAAACTAGCATCTGTTGCCAGGCGACAGACATCAGCGCCAGGCGATAGACATTAGCACCAGGCGACAAACTCTGTCGTTTGGCGCTAATTAAAGGATAAAACGCGCTTTGTACGGAATCCTTTTCTTAATATGATTAAGCAGCAAATTCCGTGTTTATCAAATTAAAATCAGGTTTATCATAAAACACTTATTTTATTCCTAATAAAACTCTTTAAAATATAATTATCAATCCTAATTCCATTGGAATCTAAAAGAACCTTCTAGATGTTCTAGAAGATTAAAATCAGTCCTAATGACTTAGAATAATAATTAATAGGCCCTCTTCTAGATCATTGGGCTGCATATAAAATTCATTTCGAGCCCAATTTAGTATTTTGACCACAATTTCCTCATTATTCATCGGAATTGGGCTTATAATATATCGTTGGAAAGCTCTTTTCGAGCCTAATCCAACTACACTGTTATTGGATCCTTATCATGAACCAAACTAAATTGGAATGGCTATTTTCATAAATAGAGTGTAAGAAGAAATATTTTCAAAAACAGAAAGAGAGATATTTAAAAACAACCACATCACTAGACTTTTCACACTTAACTTCGTTCGATAATCAAATGATGTGAAAGGTATTCATCACTGGGTTTGGTTTTGGAGTGACACATTTGGGTGTCTACAGTGACATATTATTGTTAGTCTTTTATGCTTGTGTTTTGAGTAATATGATGTTATTTGATAATAAATTGAAGTATTTTAGTCATGGAAGTGAATTTTTGTGTGAGTAGATGATACTACCAATGTTAGATTTATTTGGTTTACATGGGTAGTAGAGATGATGCTTACTATTTCTATTTTGTGATTCATGATGCTTAATGGGTATTGTGCTTAATTGTTTGTTCTTATTCCATTGTTCATTGTTGATTATTGATTTAGTTTATAATGGCACATGGCATTAGTATATTACTTGGATACCCATGTTACTTATTGATGGTGCTATTACGTGCTTATCTTCTTATCTGCTTTTCATTGAAGATTTTTAGGCAAATGGTGCTCTTATCTTCCATATTTTAGCTTTCCTGTCAAATCCATTACTTAGCTCACACTTGTTATTGAAATTTGTAGATGACACCATAATCACGACGAGCTAAAGGGCCCATACATCAATTTCGTGCCTAAGCCTCCTCCACCTCTTGTGGTGGGGTTCCTCCTTCTCCTCACATCACGAAGACATACAGTATTGAGTTCACTAATTAAAGAGTCGCATTGGAAGCATTTTGATAATATCTCAAAGCGCTAAATTCTTGCACACGATTCTATGATCTGACAATCATTACCAAATTGCACATTGATCGATGAGGAGGTGAAGAAACTTGCTTACAACTTGGGTTTGGACGATTTCTTGTTGCTCCATGCCCCTATCCACACTCTGACTCACAAATGAGTCTCTTTCTTCATTTGAGGTGAAATAATTTAAAGAAGAGGGTTCCTCTACTTGACTTTTCAACCATGATCATATGATTCATGTTTCCCTTCTTGGTGAGATCTTCAAGTTTCTTAAGGCATAAAGCACATAGGAGCTTGTTTATCTGATTATCTCCACATGAGGAATAAACATGAATATAAGAAGAGAAAGTGGTGGAGACGTATCTCAACGGAGGATTCTTATGCACCCCAATATTTCAGCCTTGAGATAATTTATTGGGCTTATCGCTTACACTGTACTCTTAATTCTAAGGAGTAGCTTGGAGCTATTTTTCATGAAGAGCTTTGTTAGCTATGGATAGTTGATAAACCTAAGGGGGAAGTGGGTTCATTAATTTCACCAATAATCTCATTAATTGTTTGATTGAAATTCGTGATAGTTCTTCTCTGTCGGGCCGCATCTAACTTGGGGGGAATGATTACTATCATTCCCTCACTCTTGATGACTCTTATTACAAGACATTGATTGTGTAGTTCACACTGGTTCATAGTCAAATGATAATCAATATCTTTATGAGTTTACCTTATTCAGCCAAATGTTTTTGGAGCAAACTACAAGAGACGAACTTTCCATATGGAAGGTTTCACAGTTCATGATTGGTTCTTAGTTTTGGACAAGGAAGCCGTTGAAGTTTTTTGGGATACGATGCTTCCTTGGCGCCTTCCAATTAGCCCCATTCCCCCCTGATATTAAATGACCAAAGGTGGTCATTCTTCATGAAAATTCGAATGCTCCTAACTATGATGAACCATAAGAGATAATCTGCATGCTCCAAACTATGAAAATCTGAATGCTCCTAACTATGAAAACCCAAAATTTGTATCATTGAGAAAAAATCAAAAGGTTGACTTGTTTTTTACGGACCGCTAAAAGGTTATATTATTCTTGACAATTTTTCCTCTATATTTTTACACAAATTTTTTGTAAATATAGAAGAAATCTATAGTAATAGTATAAAGAAAAATAAGTAAGACCGAAAAATTGATCTCACTAAAATAAAGGAACAAATGGTGTGTCGTGATGCAAATCACTGACTTGAAAACGAAATTCCGGCGCAACCACGGTGCTCAATTGTATTCGCCGGCACGTTCCCTAAGGTTAACACACCTCTTCCACACAAAGGCACTTTTGGGTGGAAGGTTGGAGTCAAGTATCTTATGCCCAAAGAGAGTTGTGTTTAAGCTATTGTGTTTGATTGTGTTTTTTCAAGTGTTAAAAAATCAGAAAATCATTCTCTAATTTATAATAGAGATTGAGGTAGATGAAAAGATCATAGAGGAATATTCTTGAACAAGGAGAATAAAATCAGAAATATTATGGTGATTAAAACACCATAATCAACCCCCTTAAATGTGAGTTATTAGAAATAAACCAAGAAGAGGAATCCAAGGGAGTCCATTGGATTCCAACGGACTGATACGCGCCCGATCAGGCGAACATCCAGCCAATTTTCAAGTTCCTCTCGGGCCCGATCGGGCGGCGAAACTTCAATTTTTACGACTCTTCTCGCGCCCGATCGGGCGCCCATATCTGACCCTTTGAATTTCCTTTCTTTATTTCCAACAATATTAAATATCATTTAAGAAAGATAAGTTTTTACTCATTAAAGTCTAAGTTTAAAAATTATTTAATCAATTATACAATCTCATTTGTTAGTGTTTGAAAAAAATCTTTAGAAAATTTTAAATAAATCATCGTTAGAAAAGTGAAGAAAAATTCAGTTAATTTAAAATGCGACCTTGTTCATTAAAAATGCATATTTGGCACTTGAATTTTGTAAAAATAAATAAAAATATTTTCTTATTTGTCAAAATTTTTGTTTAAATCATCAAAAAAAAAAAAAAAAAAAGATAATTTTAATTTCTTAAATCCCATACATTGTAAGTTGTTTTCTACCTAAATGGTCACTTAATTTAATTTAAACTCCCAAATCTCATTCGTTAATTTAGCTTACATGATGATTTTTTTTTTTCGGAATTCAAAAATAAAATGTAAATATCATTTTTCATTGATCAAAATGATACCCTTGCTTATGTAGTGCGTTGGATGACCCTGGAAATATGCCGCCTATACATATCTATTGTTGATTTGACCAATGTTGATTAAATGAAATTCAACTTATATGGCCTTAAAAATAAATTTCAAGTCCTAGACAAGGTATTAAAAAACTAGTTATAAACATAAGGAACTGATGAGTCTATTTTATATATATTTTTATTCCCCATCCCACGGTCATATTTGTGCTTATTTGAGCACTGCGAAGCTATTTTTATTACTAATATACGTTTTCTAGTGTTTTTGTAGAGTTGATATTATTTTATAGGAATTTGCAGAATTGTGACATTTCCAAAGCTTATTAGACCACTACGAAGATATTGGAGTTTGATCGTATTTTATGACCGTATTTTAATAGCCCAAGACCTAGTCAAAGGAATTTAATTCGATGATTAAGGACTTGTTTATATGAAAGAGGTATGGAGTTTTCGCAAGAAACACGGACTAATTGATTGAGAATTGGAGCTTAAGTCAACAAGCTTCAAGTTCAAAACCCATTTCACGCGAAAGGAAGGAGTCCAGCTCACTGCCAACTCGTCGTGCCCGATCAAGCGAGAAGGCTTCTTGAGTGTTTGATCTTTGCGAAGTCAGTTTGTATAGTGGGCTGTTATCTCTAAAATAAAGGCCCAATTATATTGCCAGCCTTTAGATGGGATTTACCGCATCTTTTTATTCAGCTTAATTGGGTTTGGTTTTGTTTAGGAGTTTTACTTTGGTTGGGAATCTTGGGATTAGTTTTTCCTAGGCTTTTTAATAAGATAAGTTTTTCTTATAAAAAGTGGAACACTAGTTTTACGAGAGATGAGGTAGTTTTACTTTAGTTTTTAGTTTGTAGTTTTTAGCTTGTTTCCATAGCTTTTCGTTTTCTTTGTTTTTCGTTAGTTTATTATTTTAAGCTTTTAATCTTTGTTACTTCTTTAATTAAGCTTATTAATTTATTAAAATCTTTATTGCTTTTATTAATTTAACTTTTCACTATAACTGCTTTACTTTAGTATTTTTACTGTTTTCATGAGTTTTTATATTATTGTTTTTATTATGCTTAATTTAATTGTTTTGATTAGTTTAATTTTAAATATGCGCGAGTAGTTTAATTCTAGGGTTGTGGGATCCATGATTAAAATGAAGGGATGATTTATTATTTTTTATTGTTAATGTTGTGGGTTAATTTCCTATTGATTGTTATAATGCTATGCAATTAGATTTGCGCAGGTTTAATTGTATGAATTATGCAATATTGATTTGAGATTCGAGAGATGAGGATTGATGTTTAGACTTAGTTTCAATAGGCAAGTTAATTTATAAATGGTTAAGTCAAGATTCGAGAGATGCGATTTAATACCACTAAGTTAATTATATGATTATAATACGTAACGAAAGCCCTTTATAATCTGGTTAATTTATGCATTGATAATTGATTGTTATGTTTTATCCTAGAGTATTAATTATTGGTGAACATATGACCCTAGATTTTCTTATTATTGCTTATTCCCTTAGTTTAATTATTGTCGTAGTATAATTCTCACAATTTCTTACTTATTTCTTAATAATTAGATTATAATAATTTATTAGAAATAAAAGAACATTGTTTCCTTATGGATTCGATCCTACTTCCCTATCTATTTTAGTTAGCGGTTTTAGGAATTACTTTTGATTAGGTGATACATCTTTAGCCTGTTAGGAACAAAACCACCAATATTTATAGGATGCATCACCAATAAAAAAGAAGATAATTTTAATTTCTTAAATCCCAAACATTATTAGTTGTTTTCTATCTAAATGTCACTTAATTGAATTTAAACTATCAAATATCAGTCGTTATTTTAGCTTACGTGACGATTTTTTTATTCAAAAATAAAATATAAATATGTTTTTTCATTGATCAAAATAATACCCTTGCTTATGTAGTGCGTTGGATGATCCTAAAAAATGCCTCCTATACATACCTATCTTTGATTTGATCAATGTTGATTAAATGAAATTCTACTTATATGGCCTCCAAATTAAATTTCAAGTCCCAGACAAGGTATTAAAAAATGGTGATAAACGTTACGAACGAAACCATCAATAATTATAGGATGCATCACTGTCTCCTCAAAACTAGCCATGAAAAAATTTTGTTATTACGTCAAAGCATTCACAATTTTCAAATGTTAACATAGATTTCTATAACGCTTAAGGTGCTAAATATTAATTTTGGATGAAATAAAATTTTGATTCAAAAATGAATATTGATATAGTTTTGCAAATTTAGATCGATAGGTTATGGAAAGAAAATAAATTACATATTTTCTTTAATTTGAAAACTTAGTTTTAATTTCTTCTCAAGTTTAGTTTGTGATTAAGTAAAAGTCTTATTAATTTCTAAAGATAAACTATTATACATTATATATTCTTAAAAACAAGTAGTGTTTCGGGGTTTTTTGTGAACTCCTCGGATACTGGTCACGTTCTCCTGGCAACGAGACGTGGACACCTGCAAAACAACGAATATTCCGTTTATCGGAATATTCGCCTCCGACGATCAAGTTAGAGATCAGAATTCGGAAAAGCTAGAGAGAGAAAGTAGAGAGAAGTTGAAGCTCTTTAATGCTCTATATTTATGTTATGTCACAATCCATCCCCCCCCATCATAAATGATTGGGGTATTTATAGGGGTGGGAACATGTGCCCCTCTAGGGTTTATGCCCTAGAATCTCGTGACATGATTGGCTGCGCAATCAGAGGTCGCCACGTGTCATGGGGGGGCCCGTTTTGCGGCTTTCAAGGGTTTCTCGGGATTTGGGCCTGAAGTCATCAGGGCCTTTTTTCTCTTTCTGATGTTGTATTAGGGCATTTAGAGATGGCTGACATGTGTCAACCTGACAGGTGGACACGTGTCTCACTCTCACAGGGCCACGTGTCGCCTTTTTACTGGGCCACGTGTCACTATGAGATTGGGCCACGTACCTGGGGTATTTTTACACTAAACATTTGCCCCTCAGAGGGGGTGGCTCGTACACTTACTGGCCGCCTCCTCTGAACTTGTATTCTGGACGTCCTGGTACTCTGGGTTAGGTTTGCCTCCCATCTGCCCTGGACGTCCATATACTCTTGATTCAAGGCTCTTTTTGCTACATGGACGTCCATATATTTCGCTCTGGACGTCCTCGTAGTCTGGAATGATCTTGGCTTCTTGCTCATTTGGACGTCCATACTTTGTACTGGACGTTCTCGTACTCTGAGAGAGGCTTAACCTTTGAGTTCATTTGGACGTCCACTTACTTTGGGCTGGACGTCCTCATACTCTGGGAGGAGTTGATCTCCTAACTACCCAGAGCGGCCACAGCAATGAGGCTGGACGTTCTGATACTCTGGGAGGAGCTTATCTCCTAACTACCCAGAGCGGCCACAGCAATGAGGCTGGACGTTCTGATACTCTGGGAGGAGCTTATCTCCTAACCACCCAGAGCGGCCACAGCAATGAGGCTGGACGTTCTGATACTCTGGGAAGAGCTTATCTCCTAACCACCCAGAGCGGCCACAACAATGAGGCTGGACGTTCTGATACTCTGGGAGGAGCTTATCTCCTAACTACCCAGAGCGGCCACATATTTTCTTTGAGATAAACTGGGCTTCCATGATTTCAGACGTACTCTCTGGCTCTTTAATCATGCTTCGTACGTCTGAATTTTTCCTTTTGGACTAAACGTCTGAGAATTGGGCGGACGCATTTTTCTCTTAGATATTCTCAAGTTTTGGAGACTAAGTGTTGAAGGTGTAAAACTCTTGAATTTGTCACTTGACTCATTTCAACTCACTTTGACGTGCCGTCAATTGTCCGTCCGATTTTTTCACAAGTTAACAGAACCCTAACGTCATTCTGTCCCTTTCTTCGAGTAATTTCTTCAAGAAATTACCGTTTGAATGTTTAGGCGGGAAAGACAGTTTTACCATTTTGCCCTCATGAATTCATTCTATAAATATGGGAGGTGAATTCTCATTTTCACACTTTACCCAATTGTGAATTCTAGAGAGAAGTCAGAGCGTTATAGTGAGAGAAAGTTATTTTTCCCTTAATCTTCAAGAGCGCCGCCGTGAGTTTGAGTTTTTCGGGCATTTTTGAGTTTTCCGGTCAATCTTCAAGAACTTCACCACCACCTTCAAAGTTTCCAGAACGTACAGAGGTAGGCCGTCTACATTTTCTCTTTTACTTTTACTTGTTTTCTTTTTCTTTTACTTCAATTCTGGATCCATACTCGGCTTCGTCTGACTCTCCTCATGAGGCCGACCGTTCGCCTGGGACTGAGAAGTCTAGAGTGGACGGAGAAGAGTTGTCTCCTCCTTGGAGTGAGTCTATGTCTAGTGCGTACGTACTCACCCCCACTTATTCTTCTCTGCCCCAATAGGCAATGGCTAGAACAATGCATACGCGCGAGCTTCACGCGGCCAGGAACCCAGACGGAAGTCTGGTTCATCCTAGGGTCCCTTATGACCCTAGTAACCCAAGTACAATGGTGGAGACTAATTCTACCACCCAAACAACGACCGCCTCCACTGGCTCTCATCACTTGGCCGTGGAGGTCACTTCTTCCTTCGAGGAACGCCTACAAGTTGAAGGCGCCTCGTCCGCACCTGCTTCGGAACTTAGGTTCCCTCAATTTGCCAGTTCAGTCATGGATGGGGCCGAACTGGTAGCCTGCAAAGACAACCCTTCCAATCCTGGGGCGGACGCTTCTGGTTCGTCCGTCCCCTCTTCTTCTCAACCCCTACTTCAACTGGGCGGGGCGGACAGACCCTTGACGGGAATCTCAATCAGAGAACCGTCCGTCCTGCCTATTCGCAGCGCCCCTCCTTCGGGAAATCAGGCGGACGCTGCCAAGGACAACGGCAAGCGTCCATTAGTTGAGGAGGGCGTTCCTTCTTCCATGGGCGTACAAAGCTCAAGAGGCCGAAGCTCGGCCGAGGAAGCAGACCTGGACAGGGTGCTGTCTTCAGAGTTTGGGAGCGCTCCTTCTCACCAAATGGAAGAAGAAGAAGTTGAGAAAGAGGCCGTGGGTGAGACGGCCGAAGGTGAGGCGGCGGCCGAGGAAAACGTCGCCAATATTGACAACTTCAGGGACCCGTACGCCTGTACGGTTGGGGAGACAGCCCTGAAGTTTTTGAAGAAAGATTTTGAGAAGTACAAGGAGTTCCTCCATTTGGGGGAGGGATTCGAAATACAAGTATCCAGGAAAGCCATTGCTGTGGCTACCTGGGATGAGGAGAGGCCGTGCAAACGGGCGTTTTGCGTGTACAGGGCCGCCTTGGACGTGGGACTTTGCTTCCCCCTCCATCCATTTGTCCGGACAGTTCTGGACGAATACGACATCAGCCTCTTCCAACTGACGCCAAACAGTTGGATGAACATTTTTGGGTACTTAGTGACGTGCATCTGCAAGAAATTCACGCCAGACTTTGCGGTCTTCTGTAAGATGCATTCACTTACTCGGCTGGAGAAGGATGTGGATGGCTGGCTCATCTTGAGTGCAACCAGGGATTACATGGTCGTGGTCGACCGCGTCAGCAAATGGAGAGACTGGAAGCACCGCTTTTACCGCGTCAAAACTCAAGATGCGGAGTTCAACCTCCGCATGAACAAGTGTCGTCCAGAACCTATTCAACTCGGACGCGGAGACCATAGGCCTGACAAGCCGCCCATCCATCCAAGCCACGAGCACCAGCTTGAGTACTTCAAAGTCAACCGAATCAAGCGGGGTAACAAAACTGAACGGGTCCCTAGCCATTGGGTTCCTCTTGCCAATTGGCTTAGGGACCCTATCTTCATGTCTGCGTACGGCCTGTACTAGAACATGCCCCAAGGTGGACAATTAGATATTTAAACTTTTTGTACGCACGTAGAGTTTTTTAGAAGAATATTCTAACACTTTTGCTTTTCTCTTTGTAGCGGAGGCGTACGCAATGCTTGACTCTGCCCAGAAAGGCGAGGTGGAGATGTCCGAGGTGGACCTGGCCAGATACAAGGCTCGTTTCAAGATGTACGAGCAACTCAAGGAGGTAAACACTTAGTTTATTTTTTGAATTTCTCCTTCTTCATTGTGTCCGTTCTGCTATATTGGGAGGAGCCTGCTTCCTGAATTTGCTCGGACGCTTTACGTCCGTTCAAGCATGCTGGAAGGGAGCTCCTTCCCCAATTCACACGGACGCAAGCATATACTTTGCCTTGTAAAATTTTTCTAACTTTGGTTGTATTTTTGCAGTCCTCCTCTACTCCGAAGGCTAGGAGGAAGCAGCCGGCCACGCCCACTCCTGATGCGAACGCATCCAAAAGGAGGAAGACGGTTGCTTCCAAGACGTCTTCACAAACCGCGGCCAAGGCGAAGTCGCAGACTGCTACAACGCAGTCTCAAGGAGAACAACCCCAGCTGACACAAAGCGGGGCCTCCAAGCCCGTGGAACCTGTTGTTGATCAGGTCCACGATGAGTCCGTCCCTTCGGACGGTGGGGATAAGTCAACCCCAGAAAAAATGACCGGCTGCTTCACGGTTGCGGGGGTCGAGATAGTCAAAAAATCTGACTGGCTAAATGCCAGTCAGTCGGCCAGCGATGCTGATGCTGGTCGTCCAGAAAACGACGGGGAGGCCTCTTTGCCGCCTCCTCCCATCAATCTCTCTCCTCCAAGCTTCTCCACTGGTTAGCCTTTCTTCTTTCTTTATTTTTGTACATCTTTATTTACTTGTACTTGTAAATTTTAGCTAACTCTTCTTGCACGGAAGTCCGCAGATATATCAGAGGAGATGCAACTGAGGATGCCCGGCCAGTCACTTACTGGTGCGGACAGGAAGGCCATGCGCGAGGCCATGGTTCGCGCGGTCCCCCAAGCGCAGCGTGACAAGCTGCGGGGGATCAATGAGGGGTTCCTCGGCCCCATGCTTAACTGTAGTGCCGAGGTACGCTTCTATTTTATCACATTTTCCTTAGCGTATTTTCTTGTTATTTGACTAATTTTCCTTCTACTGTCCGCAGCTTTTCCTCCGCTTGAACGCCTTCCTTGACTGGAAGGATAAAGAGAACGAGCGGTTGAAGCAAGCTTGGCTCGAAATCAGGAAAGCCGAGGATGTTGTAACTGGGACGACCGCCGTCCAAAGGGTACATTTTGAGACCCAAATAACCGCGCTGTCCGACAAAGCGGCGCGGCAAACAGAGGACCTGGTCAAACTGGGCAAGGCACTCGAACAAGAGTCCTTGGCCAGGGAGGCCTTGAGGGTTGAAAGGGACGAGGCCGTCCTGGAGAAGGAGAAGTGGAGGTTGGGCTTCGAGGCGTCTGAAGCCTTGAAGAGTGAGCTGAAGTTGGCCCAAGCCAACCTTAAGTCTGCTCTAGATGAAGCGGACGCGCTGAAGGTCGAGGTTGAGACCTTAAGGAAGTCCATTGCGGACTATGAGGAGCAACTTAAAACTCCTCGGCCACCCAGCGCGGAAGAGATCGTCCGCATTGAGCAAGATGCTGAAGACAGACTTAAGGCATACTTCTTCGATGCCTTTGACTTGATGGTGGACGAAGGTGAAGTCGCCTATTATGAGGAACGCTTCAAGAAGCGGCTTTAGTACGTCTGCCTCAGAGAAGAGGCCAAGAAGGCCGGCATGCCTCCTCCTGAGCTGGTAGTTACTTCCCCCGAATCCGGGGAGGACGGGGATGAGGAGGAGGCGGACGACGGGGCTGCCAAGGCCGAGGACGCCAAGAATGCGGAGGAGCCTGCCAAAGATAATACGGCTAAGTAGAGCTCAGGTCCTCCAGCAGCCGTCTGCTCAGCTTTCAAGCTTTCCTTCTTTTTTTCAGCTTACTTTGTACTTAGCTTTTTCTGTACTTCTCTTTTTTTGTTTTTAATTTGAAGCTGCCTGTTAGAGCGGTATTGTAAACATTATGGCCACCTTTGTGCGGTCTTATTAATGAAAATTTTGTCCTCCTTTGCGCGGTTCTTTCACCTTTGTTTCATACTTGGCAATTTTTTGCAATTTTGCGTTTTTTGAATGATTTTTGTACGTCTCAATATTATGCCTTTTCGTACGTTCCTAGGGGTATGCCCCTTTATTCGGTGTTCGCCTAGTCCATTCTCTAAGTGGTTTGATTAACTTGGTAGTTTTTATGCCTTAAAAGGGTATGACGACTAGCAAGTTAATCAAATCATAGTAATGATTGCCCTTGGACTAGGTGAAGCACCGAATCAATTTAATTGGCCGTTCGGCTATCATGGTACGAGCAGTCCGTTGAATCTATCACTCGGACGCACCCTAGAAATCCTAAGTATTATCTCAACTTAGAGATTCCTTGCTCGGCCGGGCCAAATGCCTAGGTATGCCCTTTCCCTATTTGTAAAGGACACTTGCTTTCTACACAAGTTCGGAATACCTTGCCTTAATCGTCCGCATAGAGTTGGGCGAACGCATTGTTCTCTGAATTAAATCAGTTTTTTTTTTTTTTTTTTTTTTTTTTTTTTTTTTTTTTTTTTTGTAGCCGAATTGCTATATTGGGAGCAACCTTGCTTCCTTTTCACTTCGGCCATTTAGTAAGAATGATAAGCCGTGTTGCCATATTGGAAGCAACTTAGTAAATCATTTCATTCGGCCTTTAATCATAAATAATAATAGGCAAATAAATACAAGTAAAACAACAAATAGTTCAACAATGTCTGACTTTTCATTAATTTTGTCAAAGGTACATTGTTGTGGCCGTATGGCTTTACTTACAAGGCTCGGTCAGTAGACCTAGCTGTATAAACAGCTTTTTGGCTAAGTACTTAAAGAAATAAAAACTTAAACATGATATTTCTTCAAATTGTCAGTGTTCCACGTAAGTGGGATCTGACGGCCATCAATTGCCTCAAGGCGATATGTGCCGTCTCGGACTTCTTCCCTGATTTGGTACGGCCCCTCCCAATTTGGAGTCAACTTGCCGTCCTCATTGGCACGGCCAACAACTTCCATTTTTCTCAACACTAGATCCCCCATTTTGAGCGGCCGCTTAGACACTCGGCGGTTATATGCCCTTGTCATCCTTAAGCGATAAATTTCATGCCTAAGCGCCGCATTGCCCCTAGCTTCTGGAAGAAAGTCAAGGGCGGTCTTCATGGCCTCCCAATTGGCCGATTCATCATAAAGCATTACCCGCAAAGTGGGCTTGTACATTTCAATTGGGAGTACAGCCTCAGCTCCATAGACCAAAAAGAATGGAGTCTCCCCTGTAGAACTCTTTGCTGTTGTCCGTATGGACCATAGCACATTGACCAACTCGTCTGCCCATAGGCCGCTTGCTTTTTCAAGCTTGCGCTTGATCCCATTTGAAATCAACTTGTTATAGGCCTCAAATTGACCATTGGCTTGTGGTCGGCCGACTGAGGCAAAACAATGAGTAATGCCTTGGTCTCCCAACCATTCCTTGAGTTGACGCGTCTCAAACTGGGGTCCATTGTCGAACACCATTGACTGAGGTACCCCATACCGAGTGATTATGCTCTTCCAAATGAAGGCTGACACATCCGTCCATTTAATGCCCCGGACGGCCTCGGCTTCAACCCATTTAGTGAAGTAGTCTACTGCCACTAGTACATATCGTCTCTGGCCGGATGCAGGAGTATACGGCCCCAAAATGTCCATGCTCCATTTAGCAAAAGGAAGCGGACTACTGATGGCTGATAGACTATTTGCTGGACGATGAATAAGGGTTGAAAATCTCTGGCACTTGTCACATTTTTTCACCATTTTCATGGCGTCCGAATTCAAGCTCGGCCAGTAGTATCCCAAATGTGTCACTTTTTCAGCTAAGGCTCGTCCTCCAATATGTGAGCCACAATGTCCCTGATGAAGGTCGTCCAACACTTCATGCCCTCTTTCAGGAGTTATACACTTAAGGTAAGGCTTCACAAAGGCTCTTTTGAATAGTTCTCCATCCTTCATTTCGAACCAGGCCGCTCTCCTCTTCATTAGCCAACTCTCTTTTGGATCGTCCGGAAGTACTCCATCCCTTAAGTAGGAAATAATTCCATCCATCCAGGTTGAACTTCTATCTATTATCTGAACGGGCTCGGCATCAATGCTCCTTTTCTCCTTTACTTCCCAAAACACTGATCTTGGAGTATCACATGATGCCGAGGAAGCCAATTTGGAGAGGGCGTCCGCTTGATGATTCTCTGAACGAGGAACTTGTCTGAGAGAGAAATGTTCTAGGCTCTCGGCCTCATCTTTTACTAGTTGCATGTACTTCATCATGGCCGGCTCCCTGGCTTCGAAGCCACCATTGACTTGGTGAACTATTAGCCGGGAGTCCGAGCGTACTTCAACTTTGGTTGCCCCGGCCGCTTTACATATCCTTAGGTCGGCCAACAATGCTTCGTACTCAGCTTCATTGTTTGACGCTTGGAACTGAAATCTCAACGCGTACTCATACTTGTCTCCCTCAGGAGATTCACATATAATACCAGCGCCACACCCGGTCGCTATTGCACTACCATCCACAAACACTTTCCAGACTTGGTCCCCGGCCGGCTGAAGATCAGGCCGTGTCATTTCAGCCAAAAAATCCGCAAAAGCTTGCCCCTTGATTGCCTTCCTTGGTTCAAACACAAGGTCAAAACCTCTGAGCTCCAAGGCCCACTTGAGCATGCGGCCACTTGCCTCTAATGTTGAGAACGGCTTCTTCAAGGGTTGGTCTGTATAGACCACAATTGAATGTGCCAAAAAATACGGCCGCAGCTTCTTTGATGCCATGTATAAGGCCAGGCCAAATTTTTCAATTGGGGGGTACTTAAGCTCAGCATTATGAAGTACATGGCTGATAAAATACACTAGGACCTGATGGCCGTCCCTTTCAGCAAGAAGGACGGCACTTAGAGAGTGTTCAGAGATGGCAAGATAGATGTATAGCGTCTCATTCCTGAGCGGACTGACGAGGCGAGGCAATGTATGCAAGTGACTCTTCAACTGTACGAATGCTTCCTCGGCCTCCTCTGTCCACTCGAACATGGCTTTCTTCTTAATGGTTTGAAAAAAGTAACGGCACTTATCCCCTGACCTTGACAAAAATCTTCCAAGGGCTGCTAAACAGCCGGTCAGTCTTTGCACTTCCTTGATTGTTCTCGGAGACTTCATGTCAAGGACGGCTTGAATTTTTTCAGGGTTGGCCTCAATTCCACGTTGATCAATCAAAAATCCGAGAAACTTGCCGGACTCAACACCAAATACACACTTCTTTGGATTTAACATCATCTTATGCCGCCTGAGTTCGGTGAACGTTTCTCGTAGATCCTTGAGATGGTCGGCCGGCTCTTTTGACTTGACAATCATGTCATCAATGTATGCCTCCATGTTCCGGCCGAGCTGGTCTCTAAAGACTGTATTAACAAGCCTCTGAAATGTAGTAGGGGCGTTCTTGAGGCCTAATGGCATAACTTTGTAACAATACAACCCCTGCTCGGTCACAAACGCTGTTTTCTCTTGATCTTCTTCCCACAAAGGAATTTGATTGAATCCGGAGTATGCGTCCATGAAACTCATTAGGGCGTGTCCGGCCGTAGAGTCAACCAAACGGTCAATCTTAGGCAAGGGGAAGCTATCCTTAGGACACGCCTTGTTCAAGTCCGTGTAATCCACGCACATCCTCCAAGTCTCATTCGGCTTTTTCACAAGAACTACATTGGCCACCCAATCTGGGTAAAAGCATTGCCGAATGAAACCGGCGTCCAGCAGCTTTTTTACCTCTGCTGCGGCCGCCTGATTCCTCTCTTCTCCGTGATTCCTCTTCTTCTGGCGGACAGGCTTTATCAGAGGATTCACGGCCAACTTGTGCACGGCCAGGTCAGGACTTATTCCTGGCATTTCACCAACTTCAAACGCAAACACATCTTTGAATTCTCTTAACAGCTGAACCAACTCATCCCCAAGCAACCCCAAGGCTATAGTGCGAACACTAACTGTCCGTTCTGGGTGGTTGGAGTCAAGCACTATATCCTGGTGGCTGCCGGCCGGCTGGGGCCTCAACTCATCTGGCCAGCTGACAGTCATTAATTGCTAGGCTTCTTCTGCCCTGGCCGCCTTACGCTTCTGGCCGACCTGGTATGCTGGGAGTGAGGTTCCTTCTTCCTTAGGCTTGGACAATTTTGGGCCGCGTGCTGTTGGCTTCACGGCCAGCTGATTACATTCCTTAGCCATTTTCTGGCTTCCTTGAATTGTTCCAATTTTTTCGTCCGACCTTACAAACTTCAGCAACATCAAGTGGGGCACTATGACCGTCTTGGCTGCATTGAGGGTGGGGCGACCAAGGATGACATTGTACCCGGTTAACTCTTTTACCACAAGGAAATGGACGACCATGTCTCTTCCTTTTCCCTTCTGCCCGAAACGGATGGGAAGGTCAATCCGTCCGACTGGATGAATGATATTCCCCCCAAATCCTACTAAGGGGTGAGTTATATCCTGGAGAGCATCTTCTGGGAAGCGTAAATTCCTCAAGGCAGAGAGGCTGATGATATCGGCCGAACTCCCCGTATCGATTAATATCCGTCCCACCTTCAAATTTGCTATCTTCATTACAAAGACCATGGGATCATTGTGCAAAGCCCTGACCTCTCCACGGTCGGCCTCACTTATGATCACTTCAGGAAATGGCTCGGCCTTAACGGCGTCCGTTTGCATCACATTTGACAGGTTTCGAGCGTCCTGCTTGATTCCTTTCATGGTAGGGCCGCCTGAAGCAAAGCCTCCTGATATCACGGCCACAAAACCTAAATCAGTGCTATTCCCATCATCTTCCTTGTCATTTTTCTTATCACTTTGTTGCTTTTTCTCGGACGTGTTGTCTGTCCGTTTGAAGGTGAATTTGGACTTGGTCACATAGGGTTTCAGCAGACCCTTGTCGGCCAACTTATCCAACAGCCTCTTCAGATTGATACACTCGTTCGTGTCATGACCTACATCCTTGTGGTAATGATAATACTTGTTCTTGTTTCTGTACTGGGCCGAGCCTCTCAAAGGCTGAGGCTTCTCAAACTCAAACTTGTCTTTTATCTCCATCAAAATGGAGTAGCCATCCTTGTTGAACTCATACTGGGGCTCGTACGTCTTGCTTTTCTTTGACTTGGGTTGCTTGTCATCAGCCACCCAGATTTCTTTTCTTTTGTTTCCTTCTCTCTTTCGGCCGACCGAGTCTTGCTGAGAAGATTGCTTCTTCTCAGCCCCCTTGGCCGGCTGTTCTGATTTGGTGAGCGAACAAAAGTCCGCGGCCTCAATATAGGCTTCGGCTTCCCGCAATATACCTGCGTATGACCGAATCTTTTTTCTTACCAAATCAAACTTAAAACCATTATGCCTTAATCCCCGGAGAAATTCTGAGTATGCCATTTCGTCCGGAAGATTATGAATTTGGGCTTTTTCTTGGTTAAATCTTTGGACGTACGAGCGTAGTCCTTCATTTTTTCCCTGGACAATTGTGGCCAAGTTGAGACTTGTCTTTCTTGGTGGGATGTTGTATGAGAAGTTTCCCACAAACAACAAACTGAGGGTGGTAAAACAATTGATGCATCTGGCTGGAAGGCTGTTAAACCAATCCTGGGCCACTCCTTTGAGAGTAGCCGAGAAGCATCTACACCATGTAGCATCATCTACACTTTGCAAGTACATCAAGTTCCTGTACGAGGTAATGTGCTCCTCTGGGTTGCCCGTACCATCATAGGCACTCACTAGTACACTCTTCACTTTTGCTGGTTGAGGGGACGCTAGTATGTCTTGCGAAAACGGAGGCGGCTTATCTCCCAAATTCAACAAACGCATTTGCCAATCAATGGGCTGAGGCTGAGCGGACGTTCCAGCCAGGTAGGGAGCTTGGCCGAACATCTTACCATACGACCCATATTGCCCAAAGACTTGGGGAGTTGGCTGTATCAACCCATTGAGTACTTGAGGGGGCTGATATTGTAATGGCTGAACTGGAACGGGAGTGATAGTATGAGCAGCTTGACACCTGCTGGAAACGGCCGTGTTGGTGTATTGGGAGAAAGATTGGTTGGAGACTTCATCCGGCATGGTTGGGGTAGAGGCCGTGTCAGAATATGCGGCCCTCTCCCTTTGCCTGTGCCGAATGTAATCCCTTGCGTCTTTGAAACGCTGTGACGGCTCAGTCTCAACTCTTGTCGGTTGTCTGCCCCTCCCCCCAGCCGACTGTGTTTTCGCCAGCAAGCTAGAGAAGTTGGTCCGTGGGACTCGGGGAGACCTTCCATGCGGACGGCGGAATGGGGTGTTACCAGCATCAGTTGCGTTGGTCTTGTTGTTGGCTTTCTTGGAAGTGCCTCCTCTCCCCTTTTGATGGGTAGCCGCCAACTCCTTGCGGAGCTTAGTCAGTTCGGCCATTAGGGTAGCTGGGGTAACAGGAGGTTGTTCGGCCTCTTCAAATGAGGCAGTCAAAGGATTGCTTGAATGTATGGTAGTACGTATGTCTTCTACATATCCGTCCTTGCCTGGGCGAGGACCAGTATTAGGTGTCTGACCATCTATTGCCATAACGGACGAGTATCCCCACAGACGGCGCCAAATGTTTCGGGGTTTTTTGTGAACTCCTCGGATACTGGTTACGTTCTCCTGGCAACGAGACGTGGACACCTGCAAAACAACGAATATTCCGTTTATCGGAATATTCGCCTCCGACGATCAAGTTAGAGATCAGAAATCGGAAAAGCTAGAGAGAGAAAGTAGAGAGAAGTTGGAGCTCTTTAATGCTCTATATTTATGTTATGTCACAATCCACCCCCCCCCCCCATCATAAATGATTGGGGTATTTATAGGGGTGGGAACATGTTCCCCTCTAGGGTTTATGCCCTAGAATCTCGTGACATGATTGGCTGCGCAATCAGAGGTCGCCACGTGTCATGGGGGGTGCCGTTTTGCGGCTTTCAAGGGTTTCTCGGGATTTGGGCCTGAGGTCATCAGGGCCTTTTTTCTCTTTCTGATGTTGTATTATGGCATTTAGAGATGGTTGACATGTGTCAACCTGACAGGTGGACACGTGTCTCACTCTCATAGGGCCACGTGTCGCCTTTTTAATGGGCCACGTGTCACTATGAGATTGGGCCACATACCTGGGGTATTTTTACCCTAAACAAGTAGTGCCTACAATAGTGTTATTTTCACATTAACTACCTTCTATAAATAGTGTTCTCCATAAAATTGACTTTTGAAGAATTTTTTTTTTCTTTATATAACTCCCATTTCAATTCCCAAAACATATTTTACTACCCAATGTTAGAATTCTATTTTTAATACTATTAAAGTAGAGTGTTAGTACCTAAATGAAACTTTTATTGGTACCATGTATAGGTACATAGTTGGTACCAAGAAATTACTATTGTTAGATCAATACACATCTTTATTACTTACACGAGGAATTTATTAGTATTTATTATTACCAAAATTGAATGGATTGTGTATATAGGTAGTGAAATATAAACATTAGGTGTTGAAAACGTAGTTATTTAATAAATTATACTACAATACAATATGTTACATAAGTAGCCATTGAAAATCACTCTTTATAAAAGGTAATTGATGATGAAAACAACATTTTCCTACAACAATTATATGTAAATTTAGACGTCCTTCTTTTTTTTCTTTTTTTTTTTCTTTTTTTTTCCTACTATGCTCAATGATGGTTTGAAAATAGCTATTTCACCAAATTTATTTTATTACTATTCTTTAATTACCTTTTTCTTTAAGTATAAGTGTATATTAAGCCTATAATATAGTAATTCTCGCGTAAACATATTTTATTTTTAAAAAAATTGTGGGATCTAATTTTAATGCTACAATAACTTGATTTATAGTACCCTAAAATAATCATAAATTTTGTAATTTGAAAGTTAAAAATCATTAATTAAGTTAGACCAATTATCTATAACATTTAAAATTCTTTTAATTTTAAGCTTTCTTTGTAACCTACTTGATAGCAACCAAAAATTTATGTATAGTAAAAAGAGGAATTGTTAAGTAGAAAAAAACTAAGAAAAAGATAAATTTATATAATGGCGGTCCTCTAAATCAAGAACTCGCTTACATTATGTGTCACAATATGTACGCACTACATCGATAATTTGAGCTCGACAAATCGGACACTTTTTGCTACTCCGCAATTCATCGGCACAATTAAAACAGGTGCACATGTGACCACATCTATAAAGCATGAAAGTAACAAAATTTTATTTTGAGATCATTGATATTTAAAGTATATTTGAAATATAAAATTAAGATGGTAGATAAGGAAAACAAATGATTAAGTATCCTAAATAATTTAAATAAAAAAATAGCTAGTGCAAATAATGATCCCTTTTGTCCCATAATAGATTTGATATTGATAATAAAACTTATTTCATAGAGCTAGTTATTATTATTATTACGGAGTTTTCACCATATACCTTTAAGTAATTTTTTGATTTATTATATAACCATAAAAATTTTCAAATTCACCATATACCCCTGAATTTAACAAAAATGTTACAAAATGCCCTAATGACTAATGAACACTCCACTAGTCATTAAGGCTAAATTTGCCACGAAACAACCTATGAGTGGTTGTCATTTATATTATTTAACTTTTAAAATAATTATTTAATTAATTACAAAAAAATAAAAAAATAAAAAAAAAACCCACCCACCACAGCCTAGCTCCAGCCCCCACCATGTCCCCGCCGCCTCCAGCCGGCACGAAATCCGCCTAAACCCCCGCACCGGTGCCACCATAAACCCGACACCACCAGTTGGCGACCCTTTGCTTCCCCTTAACAACCCACAACCTAATCCTGAAAATCCCCTCCTTTCTCCCTCGAAAACCCCTCCCCTCCCCACCATTGGCGTCCAAACTCCCATCCCTGTGCCGACAAACCTGAACCGCCCTTTCCCCTACCATATCCACCACCTGAACCACCACGATTAAACCCCAAAATAATAAACCCCAAAATCAAAATCTGTGTGGAGCTTTGATTTGTCTTGTTCTTGGGCATAAATTATTGATGCTACTTGGCGTTAATGGCTAGGCGTGAGGTGCAAGGTGGGCTGCTGTAGTGTCGGTGATGGTGGTTGCACAATTGTTGTTGGCTTGTTGCTGTTGTTTTTGTGGGCTGTTGTGCGGTTTGTTGCGGGGTGCAGGGGGTGCGGTTTGTTGCGGGGTGCAGGGGGAGTAGCACTACTGTAAAAGAGTGCGGCTGGCTAGTGGTGTTTGATGGGTTGGCTGCCACCGCAGTTGGTGTTGCCGTGGATGGGCAGTGGGCTACGGAGGTGGTTTGGTTGAGGTGTTTTTATAGTGGTTGGAGTAGCATGAGGTAGACAAGCAGGGGTTTGAGTGCGCTATTGGTGGTTGCCTGGTTGGTGATGCTTCAGATCGAAGTGTGCCTACAAAGTTGCTGTGTACGGTGATGAGGGTGTGATTGGTGGCTAGGTTAATGTAGCTGTGGGGAGTTAGAGGACTTAGAGGTGGTGTTTTATTTTTATTTATTTTTTTACAATTTTTAAAGCTTTTTTTTTATAAGAATTAATTAATTAATTTAAAAACAAACCAATAACATGCTGCCATCTGACATAATTAACCTTAATGACAAATGAAATTTAATGTCATTATTCACTAAGGTATTTGGTGATATTTTTGTGAAACTCAAGTGTATATCATGAATTTGAAAATTTTTATGGGTATACGGTGAATAAAAAAAATTACTCAGGGGTTTATGGTGAAAAATCTATTATTATTATTATTATTATTATTATTATTATTATTATTATTATTATTTGTGATTTTATTGAAAGATTACAAATTATGAGACATTACCATTTTTTTTTCTTGATAAATTAGTTCCAATATATTATAAATTCTTTTTCCAACATTATTTGCATCATTTCACTAAACACCCCTGCCAATATACAATATTGACCATAAATATCATTAATCTATTTTTAATATTGTAAAAATTAATTTTAAAATAGAGTAAGATAAACCTAACAACATTTTACAAATTAAGAATTGTTTTCATATACTAGCAAAAAGGAGAGTCATAGGGATAGGTTAATAGTGTAAAATGTTAAATAATGCAATTAATTTGGGGCAGACCTTAATATAATAATAATTAGAAGAAAGATGTTTTTAAGAATTGTTGAACCTTCACAAAATTATAGGAAAAACAAATTTAGGAGAAATAGAAAAGATAAATTTAAACATTAATAGGAGATGAAAAGAGTAGGTGGGAATATTGTCTTCCTTCCATTCTCCTTCTCTCTATAATCATTAATCTAACATAATAAGAGACATTTTAAAATGTAGTTATTAAAATTATTAATTTGAATGAAAATTACCTGTATAAAGTGAATCTATCTTTTTGTCATAACAAATATGACAACAACCCATTTTTAAATGTCTCTCACTTGAGTTCTTTTGTTTACCTTCATCTGACATTTTACAGAAATATACATTTAATAATTAAACTAATATCAACAATTTAAATTTACTATTTAAATTGTGAATTTGATAATTTTTACTTTTCTTATATGTTTTATTAATTCATTATCTTATACTAATAGATAAAAATTATTTAAAAGTTTAAGGTAGTTAGATATATGTAATAATACAATGATCCTTATGCCATGTTTTTTATTTTTATTTATATATAAAGATATATATGTGTGCATTTAGATATTAAAATAATAATTTTTAACACATTGATTAATAAATTGAATGTTTATATTTTGTTGAAAATCCATTTTTTTAAAAATAGTAGTAAATATTTTTTAATAGATCCATGCATGTTATTAAGGCAATAATTTATTTAATCTATCTTATTAAAAAAAAGTTAAGAAGGTAATATAAGGGGGTAATATAAGGAGGTTACTAATTGTAGTGTTTTTTTTATATAAATTTAATATGTTCATACCAGCAATGCGGCTAATGGCAATTGAGACTTCTTTCTTGATAGAGTTTACCAACTTCAGTTGCATGTCCATACAACTTGTAATGGATTTTCGCAGCTCAAACATCTCTTGGTGAAGTTGTTGCATGTGTATTCTTAAATCACATATCAGCTCAACGTCCTACAAATTAAGGATTCAACAATTCAATGACAAACTAGTTATTCAATTTGGATGGATTGAAAAGCAAAGTTCACCTAAAAAATAATTAATAAGTTTTATCTATTTAAGGGAAAAACACTTACAATTGTTGAGATATTCTTCAATGAAGAACCTTCATTAGTATGATAAGAATGATTGGGTGAAGGTTGTTGTGAGAATAATGGAGTTTGATCATAATCACTAACATCAGGATATTGCTGAAAGGTTGTGTTCAATGCACCGTCCAAAATTTCTACTTCATTTTCCTCCCCATAATAAAGAAACACTTCTGCAGTTACTTGTATATTTTCTAGGTCATCTTGATCGTTCTCGAGACAATTGTTGAGCAATGATGTTTGTTCGTCCTCATTGTTATAATGATTTAGCCTTTGAATGGAACACATCATTAATCTTTCCATTCTTGCTCGAAAATCACTTGCAAGAATAGATGATACATTTCCTCTATGACAATTTATATGTGAAATAATAATAATAATAAAAAAAAAAAAAAAATTAATTAGTTAATAAAGTAAGAAAATGTAATGTTAGCTAGACCATGCAAACTCATAACCTTATTTTTAGCATAATAATAATATAGGTTATACCTCTCAATAAGTTGTCTTATATCCTTATCTTTGGGTTGAGTATTTCTTTATATCGAGCTTGCCTACAATCCTCCCAATAATCACGAGGATGAGAAATATCAATGATCTAGTCATTGTTTGCTCCAAAGTATTCATGATTATCTAAGTCATGATCATCAGTAATGTCATTTTCCTCTTCCCAGTTTGCACAAGAGTTTGTTGTGCTTGTGATATCTTGCCCATTGAGATTAGCATCATCCTCATAGCATGTTTCTTGTCTATGAACATTGAAAGAGTCATTTTGTTGTTCAAGTGTTGAAGTTACAACAACTTGATCTTGTTTTATCAAATCTAATCCTAGTTGCATACTATCGTTTTTGCAATGAGTATTAGTATTCTCTTCAAATAACACTTGATTGGATGTCAAAGGCATCCTTCGATCTTGGTAACACTTTGTAATATTTGTAAGAGAATTATCCACATTGCATTTTTCTTGATGTCTTATTTCTTCAGAGGTTTGCTTTGAAATAGTAGAATTTTTAGCCTCTTGGATACTAATAGTTGACTTTGTATGAGTATTTTTCTCACTGATTATACTTTGATTACTTGTTACACACCTCTCCCTAACACAAAAATAAAAATTTTATCAAATTATTGTAAAAAAATATTTTATTTTTTCATATTATTCCATAACTTACAAATGAAAATGAAACTATATTAAGACAAAATGAAGTTCAAATTTATTCTTCTTCTTTAGGGGTAACGAACAAAAAATGAATTAGAGTAAAAATATCACAATAAATTGAGAGTAATTCCTTTATTATGATAATCATGGCTACTTTGACCTATTACAAAGGTTAAAAATATATATATTTCACTTCAATGGTTTATTCTTATTTACTCAGACAGTATAATTATCACATTTAAGAATTATTGATAAAATTAAATCATATGTCAATTTAATCCCAATTATTAAAGCACCAATGTGAGTTGATTAATTAATACAACTAAGGTTATATCCTCTATAAAGTAAATTCAAAATGCACAAAAATGGTTTTATTTAAGTTTTGTCCCTATTATTTAGCTCGATACAGAAGTTACTTTTTAAGAATCTACCTAATATTGTGAATGGTAGCTCTAATCTGTGATTGGTTTGATCCTCTTGAATTTGACTCTAACAATGATATTCCTTTTTTTTTCCTGTATCGATGCCTCTCGTTGTAATATTCTTAAGCGCTATAATGCCTATCAATTAATAAATATTTTAATAAGATAAAGTGAAATAAACAAGAAAATATTAGCTTCAATTTGGTCAATCATTCATTATTTATCATAAAAGAAAAGTCAGTACAAAAAAATAAGATAATACAACCTATACATCATACCTTTTTTGATTTAACGTTTTGTGTAATCATCAATTAGATAAAAGCATACGAACCTGAATATGACCACGTTGGGGAAATTTTGTTACAGCTTGACGTGATATTAATGATTCAACCTCCTTATACCTTTCTCTCTCCATCCTCATAAATAAATCAGTAATAGCTTGCCTTCCCTTTAACTTAGAGGAATGAATAACAGGAGAAGAAATTAAACATTGCTCTCTTTTGTCCAATCCAACTCTCAATTTAGTTAAACCCTCATCAAAAGTGTATTGTTTCTCTTGATAACTTTGATCACACGTAACTTGATAGGTATTTGCCCATGTTTTGACCATGTTTGCCACATTAATTCCTTCTTTATCTCCTCTTAAATAGGCTATATCATGATGTTGTTTTCTCTCTTCATCTCGAGATGTGCATTGAAATGAATTTAAATCTGTTGCGCAATCTTGCATGTAATTGTTTAATGTTTTTATTGTTGGATCGTAAGTGGATGAGTTAGATCTTACCTTATTTGATTTAGAAAATACAATGGAGTTTGGTAATAAATTTGTACTTCCATATTTCCATTATTTTTGCTGCATTGATTATTCTTTGCTTCAGATTCAAATCCTCTCCAAATTTGAATTAATGAAGGGACGCTTATGTCAGTGGATAAACAAGTAGATAAAGATGGAGAGGGACCCCTTATTGATCTAGATGTTGTTGAAGAAATAGAATGACATTCAGATAGACTCATATGCTCTTTCTCTCAAATTTGAGTCTCAGTTGTGGCCTCCATATTTTTTTCTTGTTGCATTAATCCTTGATTAAGAATTTGAGATTTTTGTTTTTCTATCATAGATGAATATGATGTCTCTTCATTGCACTTTTCAATGCTTATATTTCTTAAATCCTTTTCCATATTAATATCTTTACAATGGTTATGATTATTACTTTTAGAACCCCAACAACCAAATCCAGTGCTTTGAAGGCATGAATTCTCATTAGCTTCAATACTAGATCCTCTACCAGAGATTGAAATGCAAGAATGAAAATGGTCTTTTACTAACATCTTAGAGTTTCTTTGAAAATTTGTTTGAGATTTTTGGGTGATTTTAGAGCTTGGCTCCCTAGCTTTGCCTTTCTCTATGATTATGGTCCTTAAAAACACTTCCGAATGGGGGAGAGGACAATGAAGCAAGCTCAACTTGAGAGGAGACCATCTTAAAAAAGTTGTAATTTTAATGTTGAAGAAAGGATGTAATAATGAAAGCTTCATATCTTACCAAATTTTTAATCATGGAATCAACATGAAAAAAATATAACATATCAATCTCTCAATTTAAAATTAGATAATTTCCCACCATGTCTCTTTCCCCCCTCTATTTCCTGTAGATTGTTCATTTTCCCCTCTTGTTAAAATTACACCTCTTTTACTCTCTCTCTCTCTCTCTCTCTCTCTCTCTCTCTCTTTTTAACCTTCTTTTTAACCTTGTTTCCTCTTTTCTAAAATATCCTTAAGTAATAGGAGAAAATTAGTAGATTTGTTTTTAAGTTTATCTGGCTTTGATTCATTCTATCATAGAAATGATTGATGACAGTTAATATTTTCCATATATAGATTATTTATTACAACCATTAACTTATATGTATGTAAATGGAGTTAGGGTTTGATGCATAGAAAAATTAAAAATTTTCAAACATACCCTTATATTGTCACACGTACTTGTCAATTATATATTAAATTTTTTTAAAGAAAACAAAGATAAAAGAGATAGTATGTGATGTCACATTAGATATTTTCTTTTAAAACCTAAGATGCTTACATCTTGTCTATATAGCTACAATTAAAATAAAAGTATATAAAATTTAAAAAAAGAAAATTTCAATTAACAATATATACATGTCTAGTATATATTGATGGTTGTCATTGAAGTGATAAAAATAGAAGACCCAATTAAGTTTGTTTCACTTATAAATATTATTAAATAATATTGTTTGTTATTATCTTTTTCTATGTCACATTAATCTTTTTAGACAACTTTTATAATACTTATTTGAGAATCAACTAGTTTTTGGCCCGGATAATACCCCGGGTTATTATATTTATATTATAATTGACGTTTTATAATACAAATATAAATTAAATTAGTCTCATTTACGTACTTTTAAAATATATTTTTCCAATCATCATTGAATGTCAAAATATGTTATCCAATATTGAAAATTTTTAATTGATTCGTTTGACTTCAAGTTTATGAATATGATTAACTCTTTTTAACATTGTACATATGAGATGTGTCATTAGATCAGTGGTTGAAGTTAAAATATAATAAGCATGAGGTCATAGGTTCGAACATTAATGCTAACAATTTATTTTTTTTAAGGAAAAATACTCTTTAATAATCTCAATTATTGCCGATTTACTTATAATAATCCCAACTAAGGTTTATTTTTTAATAATCCTAATTATGCCCTGACTTTGCCTCCAATGATCTCAACCGGTCAACACCAAGTCATCGACTTGTTGTAACAGGTGACTAATATACGTGTCAGCATGTGATTGATCTAAAAAAAAGAAGAGAAAAAAACCTTAAAATTCTAACATCCACCACCCCTCCCCTAGCCTTACACCACCACAAAACGCCATGGCCAACCCCAAGCCCGTCGGAAAATGGGCGGTCGACCCTTTCAAACCCCAAAAACCACCCTAGCCAGCCCACTCCCACGCCCAAACCACCCACCCACCTTCCTCGAAAATAGCAATAGTGGAGGATATAGAAAGTGAAGGTGAATCACCAATAGATTCCAACGAAATAACCCTTCTTCTAAATTCCAAAAAACCCTCATCCTCAATCATTGAAGAAGAAATTACCCCTTCAACAATAATCAAAGAACAAGAAATATCAACCCAACAAAATCGAAAATAAGTGAAAACAAAAGTATCGGAGATCGAACCCCATGTTTATCGTCAAGGGAAAGGATCTTAATGATGGTGGTCATACTATTCCGATTTGATTTCATCATAGTAGTATTACCGTGGATCGGTTGTGTGTTTTGGGGGTTGGGACGGCCAACCGGCCATTTTGGGGGGGGGGGGGGGGGGTTTATAAAGGTGGCCAGCTGGTTCCCGGTTGACTGTGGGTTGGCCGGTAGGGGAGGGTTGGTTGTGGGTTGAATCTGATTTCACGATTTGGTTTTTGTTTTTTTTATTTTTTTTTATTTTTTTATTTTGTTTTTAATTTTTTTTAATATTAGGCCAGTCATGTGCTGATATGTGGCATTTAAAAAAATATTTACCCATTAAGCAGTTAACCGATTTTTGGGAGAATTTTAAGCAAAGTTAAGTCATAGTTAGGATTATTAAAAAATAAACCTTAGTGAATTATTAGAAGTAAATTGGCAATAGTTGAGATTATTAAAATATATTTCTCCTTTTTTAAATAAATTATAGTAATTTTATGACATGGCGCCGCATCATCTGTCTAGTCATAATGACACGTGACCGACTCAATGTCTTTCGAATAATAGGAACTAAGAACTAATCTAGACTAGGGCTGTACACGGTGGGTTTGAATTTTTTCGAAACCAAACCAAACCGCATTCCTAACCAAACAACACAAAACCGCAATTCAAATTACGGTTTGGTGCGGTGAGGTTTGCGGTTTAACCGTGATTATTTAAAATAAAAAATAACTTGCTCAAAGTTATCAAATTGAACAACAAATTAAACTGATTACTAGTTGAGAACCTTCAAAAAGTCGTACAACTAATTCAAGTACAAACAATTAAACATACAATTAAGCATACCCAACAAATTACTCCATAAAAACCCCCAAATCTTATATTTTGTACTTCACAGTAAAAGTTTAATCTTCCCAAAAAATGGAAAAACCCAAATGAATATTAAAACAAAATGCCCAAATAAAACAACAAAAAATCAGAACGTGGCAAAAAAATTAAGAAAAACGTACGAAGTATCAATTAGAAGAGAGAGAAAGTGGATCTTGCTATAATTATTCAGTAGTCGCACCTTGCATGTAGGCAACTCAAGCAAGGAAATTAGGAGAAAGAGAAAAGTGGAGTGAGGTGTGTTTAGGGTAAAAATACCCCAGGTACGTGGCCCAATCTCATAGTGACACGTGGCCCAATAAACAGGCGACACGTGGCCCTATGAGAATGTGACACGTGTCCACTTGTTATGGTGACACCTGTCAGCCATCTCTAAACGCCCCAATGCTGCAATCAGAATGAGAAAAGAGCCCTGATGACCTCAGGCCCAAATCCCGAGAAAACCTTGAAAGCCGTAAAACGGCGCCCCCCACGACACGTGGCGACCTCTGATTGCGCAGCCAATCACGTCACGAAATTCTAGGGCATAAACCCTAGAGGGGTACATGTTCCCACCCCTATAAATACCCCAATCATTTATGATGGGAGGGGTGGATTGTGACATAACATAAATATAGAGCATTAAAGAGCTCCAACTTCTCTCTACTTTCTCTCTCTAGCCTTTTCCGTTTCCGTTCACTAACTTGAGCGTCGGAGGCGAATATTCCGTACACCGGAATATTCGTTATTTTGCAGGTGTCCGAGTCTTTGTCAGCAGAGCGTGACCAGTATCCGAGGGAATCACAAAAAACCCCGAAACATTTGGCGCCGTCTGTGGGGATACTCGTCCGTTATGGCAATAGATGGTCAGACACCTAATTCTGGACCTCGTCCAGGCGAAGATGGATATGTAGAGGACATACATACTACCATACACTCAAGCAATCCTTTGACTGCCTCATTTGAAGAGGCCGAACAACTTCCTGTCACCCCAGCTACCCTAATGGCCGAGCTGACTAAGCTCCGCAAGGAGTTGGCGGCTACCCAGCAAAAGGGGAGAGGGGGCACTTCCAAGAAAGCCAACAACAAGACCAATGCAACTGATGCTGGTAACACCCCATTCCGTCGTCCGCACGGAAGGTCTCCCCGAGTCCCACGGACCAACTTCTCTAGCCTGCTGGCGAAAACACAGTCGGCTGGGGGGAGGGGCAGACAGCCAAAAAGAGTTGAGACTGAGCCGTCACAGCGTTTCAAAGACGCAAGGGATTACATTCGGCACAGGCAAAGGGAGAGGGCCGCATGCTCTGACACGGCCTCTACCCCAACCATGCCGGAGGAAGTCTCCAACCAATCTTTCTCCCAATACACCAACACGGCTGCTTCTAGCAAGAGTCATACTATTACTCCCCGTCCAATTAAGCCATTGCAGTATCAGTCCCCTCAAGTACTCAATGGGTTGATACAACTAACTCCCCAAGTTTTTGGGCAATATGGGCCGTATGGTCAGATGTTCGGCCAGACTCCTTACCTGCCTGGAACGTCCGCTCAGCCTCAGCCTATCGATTGGCAAATGCGTTTGTTGAATTTGGGAGATAAGCCGCCTCCGTTTTCGCAAGATATACTAGCATCCCCTCAACCAGCAAAAGTGAAGAGTGTACTAGTGGGTGCCTATGATGGTACGGGCAACCCAGAAGAGCATGTTACCTCGTACAGGAACTTGATGTACTTGCAAAGTGTAGATGATGCTACATGGTGCAGATGCTTCCCGGCCACTCTCAAAGGGGTGGCCCAGGACTGGTTTAACAGCCTCCCAGCCGGATGCATCAATTGCTTTACCACCCTCAGTTTGTTGTTTGTGGGAAACTTCTCATACAACATCCCACCAAGAAAGACAAGTCTCAACTTGGCTACAATTGTCCAAGGAAAGAATGAAGGACTACGTTCGTACGTCCAAAGGTTTAACCAAGAAAAAGCCCAAATTCATAATCTTCCGGACGAAATGGCTTACTCAGAATTTCTCCGGGGATTAAGGCATAATGGTTTTAAGTTTGATTTGGTAAGAAAAAAGATTCGGTCATACGCAGGTGTATTGCGGGAAGCCGAAGCCTATATTGAGGCCGCGGATTTTTGTTCGCTCACCAAATCAGAACAGCCGGCCAAGGGGGCTGAGAAGAAACAATCTTCTCAGCAAAACTCGGCCGGTCGAAGGAAAGAAGGGAACAAAAGAAAAGAAATCTGGGTAGCTGATGACCAGCAACCCAAGTCAAAGAAAAGCAAGACATACGAGCCTCAGTATGAGTTCAACAAGGATGGTTACTCTATTTTGATGGAGATAAAAGACAAGTTTGAGTTTGAGAAGCCTCAGCCTTTGAGAGGCTCGGCCCGGTACAGAAACAAAAACAAGTATTGTCATTACCACAAGGATGTGGGTCATGACACGAACGAGTGTATCAACTTGAAGAGACTGTTGGATAAGTTGGCCGACAAGGGTCTGCTGAAACCCTATGTGACCAAGTCCAAATTCACCTTCAAGCGGACAGACAACACGTCCGAGAAAAAGCAACAAAGTGAAAAGAAGAATGACAAGGAAGATGATGGGAATAGCACTGATTCAGGTTTTATGGCCGTCATATCAGGAGGCTTTGCTTCAGGCGGCCCTACCATGAAAGGAATCAAGCAGGACGCTCGAAACCTGTCAAATGTGATGCAAACGGACGTTGTTAAAGCCGAGCCATTTCCTGAAGTGATCATAAGTGAGACTGACCGTGGTGAGGTCAGAGCTTTGCACAATGATCCCATGGTCTTTGTAATGAAAATAGCAAATTTGAAGGTGGGACGGATATTGATTGATACGGGCAGTTCGGCTGATATCATAAGTCTCTCTGCCTTGAGGAATTTAAGCTTCCCAGAAGATGCTCTCCAAGATATAACTCATCCCTTAGTAGGATTTGGGGGGAATATCATTCATCCAGTCGGACGGATTGACCTTCCCATCCGTTTCGGGCAAAAGGGGGAAGAAAGAGACATGGTCGTCCGTTTCCTTGTGGTAAAAGAGTTGACTGGGTACAATGTAATCCTTGGCCGCCCTACTCTCAATGCAGCCAAGGCGGTCATAGTGCCCCATTTGATGTTGTTGAAGTTTGAAAGGTCGGGCGGAAAAATCGGAACAATTCAAGGAAGTCAGAAAATGGCCAAGGAATGTAATCAGCTGGCCGTGAAGTTAACAGCACGCGTCCCAAAGTTGTCCGAGATTAAGGAAGAAGGAACCTCACTCCCAGCATACCAGGTCGGCCAGAAGCGTAAGGCGACCAGGGGCAGAGGAAGCCTAGCAACTAATGACTGTCGGCCGGCCAGATGAGTTGAGGCCCCAGCCGGCCGGCAGCCACCAGGATATAGTGCTTGACTCCAACCACCCAGAACGGACAGTTAGTGTCGGCACTATAGCCTTGGAATTGCTTGGGGATGAGTTGGTACAGCTGTTAAGAGAATTCAAAGATGTGTTTGCATTTGAAGTTGGTGAAATGCCAGGAATAAGTCCTGACCTGGCCGTGCACAAGTTGGCCGTGAATCCTTTGATAAAGCCTGTCCGCCAGAAGAAGAGAAATCACGGAGAAGAGAGGAATCAGGCGGCCGCAGCAGAGATAAAAAAGCTGCTGGACGCCGGTTTCATTCGGCAATGCTTTTATCCAGATTGGGTGGCCAATGTAGTTCTTGTGAAAAAGCCGAATGGGACTTGGAGGATGTGCGTGGATTACACGGACTTGAACAAGGCGTGTCCTAAGGATAGCTTCCCCTTGCCTAAGATCGACCGTTTGGTTGACTCTACGGCCGGACACGCCCTTATGAGCTTCATGGACGCATACTCCGGATTCCATCAAATTCCTTTGTGGGAAGAAGATCAAGAGAAAACAGCTCTTTGTGACCGAGCAGGGGTTGTACTGTTACAAGGTTATGCCATTCGGCCTCAAGAATGCCCCTGCTACATTTCAGAGGCTTGTTAATACAGTCTTTAGAGACCAGCTCGGCCGGAACATGGAGGCATATATTGATGACATGATTGTCAAGTCAAAAGAGCCGGCCGACCATCTCAAGGATCTACGAGAAACGTTCGCCGAACTCAGGCGGCATAAGATGATGTTAAATCCAAAGAAGTGTGTATTTGGTGTTGAGTCCAGCAAGTTTCTCGGATTTTTGATTGATCAACGTGGAATCGAGGCCAACCCTGAAAAAATTCAAGCTGTCCTTGACATGAAGTCTCCAAGAACAATCAAGGAAGTACAAAGACTGACCGGCTGTTTAGCAGCCCTTGGAAGATTTTTGTCAAGATCAGGGGATAAGTGCCGTTACTTTTTTCAAACCATTAAGAAGAAAGCCCTGTTCGAGTGGACAGAGGAGGCCGAGGAAGCATTCGTACAGTTGAAAAATCACTTGCATACATTGCATCGCCTCGTCAGTCCGCTCAAGAATGAGAAGCTATATATCTATCTTGCCATCTCCGAACACTCTCTAAGTGCCGTCCTTCTTGCTGAAAGGGACGCCCATCAGGTCCCGGTGTATTTTATCAGTCATGTACTTCACAATGCTGAGCTGAAGTACCCCCCAATTGAAAAATTTGGCCTGGCCTTGTACATGGCATCAAAGAAGCTGCGGCCATACTTTTTAGCACATTCAATTGTGGTCTATACAGACCAACCCTTGAAGAAGCCGTTCTCAACTTTAGAAGCAAGTGGCCGCATGCTCAAGTGGGCCTTAGAGCTCAGAGGTTTTGATCTTGTGTTTGAACCAAGGAAGGCAATCAAGGGGCAAGCCTTTGCGGATTTTTTGGCTGAAATGACACGGCCTGATCTTCAGCCGGCCGGGGACCAAGTCTGGAAAGTGTCTGTGGATGGTAGTGCAACGGCGACCGGGTGTGGCGCTGGTATTATATGCGAATCTCCTGAGGGAGACAAGTACGAGTACGCGTTGAGGTTTCAGTTCCAAGCGTCAAACAATGAAGCTGAGTACGAAGCATTGTTGGCCAGCCTAAGGATGTGTAAAGCGGCGGGGCAACCAAAATTGAAGTATGCTCGGACTCCCGGCTAATAGTCCATCAGGTCAATGGTGGATTTGAGGCCAGGGAGCCGGCCATGATGAGGTACATGCAGCTAGTTAAAAATGAGGCCGAAGGCCTAGAGCTTTTTTCTCTCAAGCAAGTTCCCCGTTCAGAGAATCATCAGGCGGACGCCCTCTCCAAATTGGCTTCCTCGGCGTCATGTGATACTCCAAGATCAGTGTTTTGGGGAAGTAAAGGAAAAAAGGAGCATTGATGCCGAGCCCGTTCAGGTAATAGATAGAAGTTCAACCTGGATGGACGGAATTACTTCCTACTTAAGGGATGGAATACTTCCGGACGATCCAAAAGAGAGTTGGCTATTGAAGAGGAAGGCGGCCTGGTTTGAGATGAAAGATGGGGAGCTATTCAAAAGAGCCTTTGTGAAGCCTTACCTTAAATGTATAACTCCTGAGAGAGGGCATGATGTGTTGGATGACCTTCATCAGGGGCATTGTGGTTCGCATATTGGAGGCCGAGCCTTAGCTGAAAAGGCGACACAGTTGGGATATTACTGGCCGAGCCTGAAGTCGGACGCCATGAAAATGGTGAAAAAATGTGACAAGTGCCAGAGATTTTCAACCCTTATTCATCGTCCAGCAAATAGTCTATCAGCCATTAGTAGTCCGCTTCCCTTTGCCAAATGGGGCATGGACATTTTGGGACCGTATATTCCTGCATCCGGCCAGAGACGGTACGTATTAGTGGCAGTAGACTACTTCACTAAATGGGTTGAAGCTGAGGCCGTCCGGGGCATCAAATGGACGGACGTGTCAGCCTTCATTTGGAAAAGCATAATCACTCGGTATGGGGTGCCTCAGTCAATGGTGTTCGACAATGGACCACAGTTTGAGACGCGTCAACTCAAAGAATGGTTGGGAGACCAAGGCATTACCCATTGCTTTGCCTCGGTCGGCCGACCACAAGCCAATGGTCAAGTTGAGGCCTATAACAAGTTGATTTCAAATGGGATCAAGCGCAAGCTTGAAAAGGCAGGCGGCCTATGGGCAGACGAGCTGGTCAATGTGCTATGGTCCATACGGACAACAGCAAAGAGTTCTACAGGGGAGACTCCATTCTTTTTGGTCTATGGAGCTGAGGCTGTACTCCCAATTGAAATGTACGAGCCCACTTTGCGGGTAATGCTTTATGATGAATCGGCCAATTGGGAGGCCATGAAGAGCGCTCTAGATTTCCTTCCAGAAGCTAGGGGCAATGCGGCGCTCAGGCATGAAATTTATCGCTTAAGGATGACAAGGGCATATAACCGCCGAGTGTCTAAGCGGCCGCTCAAAATGGGGGATCTAGTGTTGAGGAAAATGGAAGCTGTTGGCCGTGCCAATGAGGACGGCAAGTTGACTCCAAACTGGGAGGGACCGTACAGAATCAGGGAAGAAGTCCGAGACGGCACATATCGCCTTGAGGCAATTGATGGCCGTCAGATCCCACGGACATGGAACACTGATAAGTTGAAGAAGTATCATGTTTGAGCTTAGTTTCTTTAAGTACTTAGCCAAAAAGCTGTTTATACAGCTAGGTCTACTGACCGAGCCTTGTAATTAAAGCCGTACGGCCACAACAATGTACTTTTGACAAAAATTAATGAAGAGTCAGGCATTGTTGAATTATTTGTTGTTTTTATGATTAAAGGCCGAATGAAATGATTTACTGAGTTGCTTCCAATATAGTAACACGGCCTACCATTCTTTTTGAATGGCCAAGTTAATAAGGAAGCAAGGTTGCTTCCAATATAGCAACACGGCTTATCATTCTTTTTGAATGGCCGAGTCAAAAAGGAAGCAAGGTTGCTCCCAATATAGCAACTCGGCCACACAAAAAAAAAAAAAAAAAAAAAAAACTGATTTAATTCAGAGATCAATGCGTCCGCCTAATTCTAGGCGGACGATTGAGGCAAGGTATCCCGAACTTGTGTAGAAAACAAGTGTCCTTTACAAATAGGGCAAGGGCATACCTAGGCATTTAGCCCGGCCAATCAAGGAATCTCTGAGTTGAGATAATACTTAGGATTTCTAGGGTACGTCCGAGCGATAGATTCAGCGGACTACTCGTACAATGATAGCCGAACGGCCAATTAAATTAATTTGGTGCTTCACCTAGCCCAAGGGCAATCATTACTATGATTTGATTAACTTGCTAGCCGTCATACCCTTTTAAGGCATAAAAACTACCAAGTTAATCAAACCACTTAGAAAATGGACTAGGCGAACACCGAATAAAGGGGCATACCCCTAGGAACATACGAAAAGGCATAATACTGAGACGTACGGAAAACTTGCAAAAAGCAGAAAATTTGCAAAAAACTGCTAAGTATGAAACAGAAGTAAAAGCCGCCAAAAGGCGGACAAAATTTTCATTAATAAGACCGCACAAAGGCGGCCGAAATGTTTACATAACCGCTCGAACAGGCGGCCTCAGAAGAAGAACAAAAAAAGAGAAGTACAAAATAAACTAAGTACATAGTAAGCTGAAAAGAAAAGGAAAGCTGAGCAGATGGCTGCTGGAGGACCTGAGCTCTACTTAGCCGTATTATCTGTGGCAGGCTCCTCCGCTGTCTTCGCGTCCTTGGCCGAGGCATCCTTTTCGTCCGCCTCCTCCTCCTCCTCCTCATCCCCTTCCCCTCCGGACTCGGGGGAAGTAACTACTAGTTCTGGAGGAGGCATGCCGGCCTTCCTTGCCTCTTCTTTAAGGCAGACGTACTGAAGCCGCTTCTTGAAGCGTTCCTCGTAATAGGTGGCTTCACCTTCGTCTACCATCAAGTTGAAGGCATCAAAGAAGTATGCCTTAAGCCTGTCTTCAGCATTTTGCTCGATGCAGATGACTTCTTCAACGCTGATCGGCCGAGGAGTTTTAAGTTGCTCCTCATAGTCCGCAATGGACTTCTTTAAGGTCTCCACCTCGACCTTCAGCGCGTCCGCTTCATCTAGAGCAGACTTAAGGTTGGCTTGGGCCAACTTCAGCTCACTTTTCAAGGCTTCGGACGCCTCGAAGCCCAGCTTCCACTTCTCCTTTTCCAGGACGGCCTCGTCCCTTTCAACCCTCATGGCCTCCCTGGCCAAGGACTCCTGTTCGAGTGCCTTGCCCAATTTGACCAGGTCCTCTGTTTGCCGCGCCGCTTTGTCGGACAGCACGGTTATTTGGGTCTCAAAGTGTACCCTTTGGACGGCGGCCGTCCCAGTTACAGCATCCTCGGCTTTCCTGACTTCAACCCAAACATTCTTCAACCGTTCGTTCTCCTTGTCCTTCCAATCTAGGAAGGCGTTCAAACGGAGGAAGAGCTGCGGACAGAAGGAAGAAACTTAGTCAAAAATATGGAAAAATTGGCTAAGTGTTGGAAAGCAAAAACATAAGGAGATAGAAGTATACCTCGGCGCTGCAGTTTAGCATGGGGCCGAGGAAGCCTTCGTTGATCCCCCGCAGCTTATCACGCTGCGCTTGGGGGACCGCGCGAACCATGGCCTCGCGCATGGCCTTCCTGTCCGCGCCAGTCAGTGACTGGCCGGGTACCTTCAACTGCATCTCCACTGATATATCTGCGGACGACCGTGTAAGAAAAGTTAGCTAAATTTTACAAGTAAACAAAGACTTATAAAAAGTGAGAAAAAAGATGGCTAACCAGTGGAGAAGGTTGGAGGAGAAAGATTGGTGGGAGGAGGCGGTAAAGGAGCTTCCTCCTCCTCCGGACGGCTCCCTTCAGCGTCGCTGGACGGCGGGTTGACCAGCACCGTCCCGATCCAGCGACCAGTCATTTGTTCTGGGGTTAACCTATCCCCACCGTCCGAAGGGACGGACTCTTCATGGACCTGATCAGCAACAGGTTCCATGGGCTTGGAGGCCCCGCTTTGTGTCAGCCAGGGTTGTTCTCCTTTAGACTGCGTTGTAGCAGTTTGCGACTTTGCCGTTGCCGCTGCTTGAGAGGACGGCTTGGAAGCAACCGTTTTTCTCCTCTTGGATGCGTTCGCATCAGGAGTGGACGTGGCCGGCTGCTTTCGCCTGGCCTTCGGGGTGGAAGAGGAGGTCTGCAAAAATACCAAGTTAGAAAAATTTGATGGCGTCCGTGCGATTTGGGAAAGGAGCTCCCTTCCAGCATGCGTGAACGGACATAAAGCGTCCGTGCAAACTCAGGAAGAAGGTTCCTTTCAATATACCAGAACGGACACATTAAGGAATGAGAAATTCAGAAAATAAACTAAGTGTTTACCTCTTTGAGTTGCTCGTACATCTTGAAACGAGCCTTGTATCTGGACAAGTCCACCTCGGACATCTCAACCTCTGCTTTTTGGGCTGAGTCAAGCATAGCGTACGCCTCCGCTGCAAAAACAGAAAGCAAAAGTGTCAGAATATTTTTCTGAAGAACTCTACGTGCGTACAAAAAGTTTATATATCTAAGTGTCCACCTTGGGGCATGTTCTGGTACAGGCCGTACGCAGACATGAAGATAGGGTCCCTAAGCCAATTGGCAAGAGGAACCCAATGGCTAGGGACCCGTTCAGTTTTGTTGCCCCGCCTGACTCGATTAACTTTGAAGTACTCGAGCTGGTGTTCGTGGCTTGGGTGGATGGGCGGCTTGTCAGGCTTGTGGTCTCCGCGTCCGAGCTGAATAGGCTCTGGACGGCACCTGTTCATGCGAAGGTTGAACTCCGCGTCCTGAGTTTTGACACGGTAGAAGCGGTGCTTCCAGTCCCTCCACTTACTGACACGGTCGACCACGACCATGTAATCCCTGGTTGCACTCAAGATGAGCCAACCATCCACCTCCTTTTCCAGCCGGGTGAGTGAGTGCATCTCGCAAAAGACCGCAAAGTCTGGCGTAAATTTCTTAGCGATGCACGTCACTAAGTACCCAAAGATGTTCAACCAACTGTTTGGCGTCAGTTGGAAGAGGCCGATGTCGTACTTGTCCAGGACAGTCCGGACGAATGGGTGAAGAGGGAAGCGGAGCCCCACATCCAAGGCGGCCATGTAGACGCAAAACGCTCGTTTGCGCGGCTTCTCCTCATCCCAGGTAGCCACAGCAATGGCCTTCCTGGGGACTTGAATTTCGAATCCCTCCCCCAAATGGAGGGACTCCTTATACTTCTCAAAATCCTTCTTTAAAAACTTCAGGGCTGTCTCCCCAACTGTACAGGCGTACGGGTCCCTGAAGTTATCAATGTTGGCGACAGTTTCTTCGGCCGCCGCCTCGCCTTCGGCCGTCTCACCCACGGCCTCTTTCTCAACTTCTTCTTCTTCCACTTGGTGAGAAGGAGCACTCCCAAACTCCGAAGACAGCACTCTGTCCAAATCTGCTGCCTCGGCCGAGCTTCGGCCTCTTGAGCTTGGAACGCCCATTGAAGAAGGAACGTCCTCCTCGACCATTGGACGCTTGCCTTTATCCTTGGCAGCGTCCGCCCCATTTCCCGAAGGAGGGGCGTTGCGAATAGGCAGGGCGGATGGTTCGCGGATTGAGATTCCTGTTAAGGGTCTGTCCGCCCCACCCAGTTGAAGTAGGGGTTGAGAAGAAGAGGGGACGGACGAACCAGAAGCGTCCGCCCCAGGATTGGAAGGGTTGTCTTTGCAGGCTACCAGTTCGGCCCCATCCATGACTGAACTGGCGAATTGGGGGAACCTAAGTTCCGGAGCAGGTGCGGACGAGGCGCCTTCAGCTCGCAGGCGTTCCTCGAAGGAAGAAGTGACCTCTACGACCAAGTGATGAGAGCCAGTGGAGGCGGTCGTTGTTTGGGTGGTGGAGTCGGTCTCCACCATTGTACTTGGGTCACTAGGGTCATAAGGGACCCTAGGATGAACCAGACTTCCGTCTGGGTTCCTGGCCGCGTGAAGCTCACGCGTGCGCATGGTTCTTGCCATTGCCTGTTGGGACAGAGAAGAATAAGTGGGGGTGAGTATGTACGCATCAGACATAGACTCACTCCAAGGAGGAGACAACTCTTCTCCGTCCACTCTAGATTCCTCAGTCCCAGGCGAACGGCCGGCCTCATGAGAAGAGTCGGACGAAGCCGAGTATGGATCCAGAATTGAAGTAAAAGAAAAAGAAAACAAGTAAAAAAGAAAATGTAGACGGCCTACCTCTGTACGTTATGAAAGTTCTGAAGGTGGTGGTGAAGTTCTTGAAGATTGACCGGAAAACTCAAAAATGCCCGGAAAACTCAAACTCACGGCGGCGCTCTTGAAGATTAAGGGAAAAATAACTTTCTCTCACTAGAACGCTCTGACTTCTCTCTAGAATTCACAATTGGGTAAAGTGTGAAAATGAGAATTCACCTCCCATATTTATAGAGTGAATTCATGAGGGCAAAATGGTAAAACCGTCTTTCCCGCCTAAACATTCAAACGGTAATTTCTTGAGAAATTACTCGAAGAAAGGGTCAGGACGACGTTAGGGTTCTGTTAACTTGTGAAAAAGACCAGACGAACAATTAACGGCACGTTAAAGTGAATTGAAATAAGTGGAAAATTCAAGAATTTTACACCTTCAACACTTAGTCTCCAAAAATTGAGAAAATCTAAGAGGAAAAGTGTCCGCCCAGTTCTCAGACGTACGAAGCATGATTAGAAATCCAGGAAGTACGTCTGAAATCATGGAAGCCCAGATTACCCCAAAGAAGAAATGTGGCCGTTCTGGGTGGTTAGGAGATAAGCTCCTCCCAGAGTACCAGAACGTCCAGCCTCATTGATGTGGCCGTTCTAGTCAGTAAGGAGATCAGCTCCTCCCAGAGTACCAGAACGTCCAGTCTCATTGATGTGGCCGTTCTGGGTGGTTAGGAGATAAGCTCCTCCCAGAGTACCAGAACGTCCAGCCTCATTGATGTGGCCGTTCTGGGCAGTAAGGAGACCAACTCCTCCCAGAGTACCAGAACGTCCAGTCTCATTGATGTGGCCGTTCTGGGCGGTTAGGAGATCAGCTCCTCCCAGAGTACCAGAACGTCCAGTCTCATTGATGTGGCCGTTCTGGGCAGTTAGGAGATCAACTCCTCCCAGAGTATCAGAACGTCCAGTCTCATTGACGTGGCCGTTCTTGGCAGTTAGGAGATCAACTCCTCCCAGAGTATCAGAACGTCCAGTCTCATTGATGTGGCCGTTCTTGGCAGTTAGGAGATCAACTCCTCCCAGGGTATGAGGTCGTCCAGCTTGAAAAAAGTGGACGACCACATGAATTCAGAGGTTAAGCCTCTCAGAGTACGAGAGCGTCCAGTACAAAATTTGGACGTCCAGATAAGCGAAAAGCCAAGCTCATTCCAGACTACGAGAACGTCCAGGGCAAAATATATGGACGTCCACGTAGCAAAAAGAGCCTTGAATCAAAAGTATATGGACGTCCAGGGCAGATGGGAAGCAAACCCAACCCAGAGTACCAGGACGTCCAGAGTTCAAGATCAGAGGAGGCGGCCAGTAAGTGTACGAGCCACCCCCTCTGAGGGGCAAATGTTTAGGGTAAAAATACCCCAGGTACGTGGCCCAATCTCATAGTGACACGTGGCCCAATAAACAGGCGACACGTGGCCCTATGAGAATGTGACACGTGTCCACTTGTCATGGTGACACCTGTCAGCCATCTCTAAACGCCCCAATGCTGCAATCAGAATGAGAAAAGAGCCCTGATGACCTCAGGCCCAAATCCCGAGAAAACCTTGAAAGCCGTAAAACGGCGCCCCCCACGACACGTGGCGACCTCTGATTGCGCAGCCAATCACGTCACGAAATTCTAGGGCATAAACCCTAGAGGGGTACATGTTCCCACCCCTATAAATACCCCAATCATTTATGATGGGAGGGGTGGATTGTGACATAACATAAATATAGAGCATTAAAGAGCTCCAACTTCTCTCTACTTTCTCTCTCTAGCCTTTTCCGTTTCCGTTCACTAACTTGAGCGTCAGAGGCGAATATTCCGTACACCGGAATATTCGTTATTTTGCAGGTGTCCGAGTCTTTGTCAGCAGAGCGTGACCAGTATCCGAGGGAATCACAAAAAACCCCGAAACAAGGTGAGAGTAGGTGAGTGTTAAACCCTATGTTAATTATTTTAAATTTTACAAAAGTAAAAGAGAATTCTTATGTGTGTACAATATATTAGTATATAATAACTATATATACTGCATGTATCTGCAATTTGTGGTCTATGGTTTGCAGTCTAAACCATAAAAATTGCGGTTTACGGTTTGGTTTGCTTTTACATTTTAGCAAACCAAAACAAAACCACAATAATACGGTTTGGCAAAAAAAAAAACGTGCATTTCAAACCGCAAACCGGACCAAACTGCAAAATTACTGGTTGGTTTGCGGTTTGGTGAGGTCTAAACTGCACTCTATACAACCTTAATCTGAACCGTCAGAGCTTAAATTCGTTCAGACTAATTAAATGTGGCACGCAAAGTTAAGCACCATTTTCTCTCTCTTCTCTCTCGCCTCCGCGATTTTCTCTCTCCTCCGCCATTTTCTGTCTCTTCAAAACCAATCAAAAACCTTCAAAAAACCGCTCTAAATCTTCGAAAAACTGTCATAACCGCAATTTCAACTACTTAATTTCGCTATATAAGCACAATTTCAAGTTTTATTATCTACATTTCTTCAGTTTTGGAAAAAAAATTGTTGAAAATTGGCAAAAATTGGCTAATACTAGGTATTGCTTCGAAACTTTGAATTTCATACTCTTTCATTTAATTTTGTTGCAATTTCTTACTTATTTTTGTGTTTTTTGTTTAAATTGTTGAATTTGAAGTAGCAGAAGTTAAATCGAAGTAGTTTAAAGTTGAATTTTTTTGTTTCAAAGTTCAATTTGCTTTATATTCAGGTAATTTGGAATTTTGTTTATTTTTTTCTAATTTCGTTTGATTTACTTTTATTATTTCTAGTTAAATTTGTTGTAATTTAGTTTAAAATTGGTTAGTTAAATCGAATTTGAATAGAAGGTTTTTTTTTATTATTTTTTTTATTTTTTACGAATTTTGCCATAAATTTAGATAATTTTTTTTTACGAATTTCGGTAAATTTAGTCCAGATTTTTTACGAATATTTGTAAAAATTTGTTCTGTTTATTTTTACGAATTTGAGTAATTTTGGTTCTATTACGACTAGTTTTGAGTAATTTTGAGGAATTTTAGTTAATTTTTGAGTAATTGTTGATAATAATTAAAAGAAATTAGATTAAATTTGATATAAAATAATTAAAAGTCAATGAAATACTGTATAATTTGTTTATAGTTAAGCGATTAGTAATTTTTATCTTACTATCACTATTTTGGAGTAATGTCCTTTTAGGTTCAATAGTTTCCTTTAATTTTAAGTGGTTTTTAATACAAGTAGATAGAAATTGGCTAGAAGTAACTTTAAATTGATTAAAAGTTAAATAAATATTGTATAATCTAGCTGTAGCTATTATTGCTTGTGTATAAATAAAGAAATTGATGTGGTTGAAATGGGGATTGTTTTTTGTTTCGAAATATTGCATGTATAGAAATCATTTGTTGCTGCTATTATAATTACAAGAGTTGATTTTAAAGTATATATCAGGCAGCATGATTCAAACGAAACACCTTGCTAGTCTATTACAATGTATTTTAAGTCTTGGAGTATAAATTAGAAAACAAAAAAAAAAAAAAAAAAAATAAATAAAAACTATCAATCTATATTTTCAAAAACCATCAATATATCAAAAAGCATGTATCATTTTTGTTTTGAATTGCATGTAGATTAAAATGACGAAAAGTCCAAAGATAAATATTGCAAAGAACCGCTGCAGCAACCAAAAAATCTCCAATAAATCTGCAAATACAAAGAAACCTCAAATCGAAGATCCTGCAGGAAAGAAAGCTCCTCGCTCTTGCAGCAGAGAAGATATCTCCAAAGAAATCTCCAATTAAAGGTAAATATATTATCTTGGAGTAAAAGATTCAATTTATAAAGTAAATAGAAACAGTTATAATGTAAACCATTTGCCTTTATAAGTCTATGCTATCAGTACAAATATTATGATGCGTAAAATTAAATGATTGAATATAAATGATAAAAGATAAGTTTAATAAGTAAATAAAAATGCTTATAAAGTAAATATTTATGTTTTCAAAGTTATTTAACATGTATTGTTTTTATATACTCCTTGTATTAACATAAACTCATTTTTAAACTTAACTGTATTATGTGCTAAACTTCAAAGGATTTCAAAAAAGCAAATATTGATAAAGAGAAAGCTTAAGGAACTTGAACCTTCGAAAGGTTTATAAAATTTTATTGTATTAGGTTCTAAAGTTAGATTGATATGTTGTGAATTAGGTTGTTTGTTCTTGAATATTATAACTTTAAAAGTAAATTTCTTCTAGTTTAACAAAATATAGGAGCCAAAAAAAGATAAAAAGCTCAAGATAAAGATAACAATTATATATGAACCAGGAGGAGAGATAACAATGAAGAATCTAATGGATCATCAGAAGAAGACAAAAAAAATACAAAAGCTCATTTGATGAAGAAAATGGAGATTGACAATTCAGATAAGGAAGTACAAGAAGTTATAGAGGTTAAAGATGGAAGTGAAAATGATGATGGCAACTTGGACATCAAGAAAACACACTACAGACCAATGCAGTATTTGATATTATCAAGGACTTTAGTGAGAGACATATATTAGATGTAATAAATGTTCGATTTGGAGGCTTGCTTGAACTGAAAAGTTTCAACAAAGATGCTTTCCTGGCTTTGTCATCATTTCAATGAAAACAGTTGTATGTTCAAGATTGACATGATGAAGGAGTTTTCTGTAAGTTCCTATGATGTTGAAGATATTTTCTTGCTTCCAAATCTAATAGAGAACAAGTTGACTTATCAGTTAAGGAAGCAACCTATAGCAAACATGGTGATTCAAAAGGAATGGAAGAAGAAGCTAGGAATTCCAGAAAGTGTTGACATCTTTGTGAATAATTTGGAAAACAAAATAAAGATTCTAAAGGAAGGAGGGGATGATTTGTGATGTATGTTTGCAGCACATTCTTGGCCCCTGTTGCCAATAGAGTGATAGATTATAAGATCACTACTACAAATAGAGTGTTTTTTGGATGCTGAACCCTCGACGATAGACCATGAGTGTCAGCTTATAAATATAGTATCTGCATTTTCTAGACGCTTTTTATTGATTTCGACGAGAAAAAGCATCAACAATTCTATCATGTGTAGTAGATGATTTAGATAAGTTCCCAAACCCACGGATCCCACGGTTCTGATTTGGGATAAAAATAAATTGCCTTACAATCTCACAAAAATCCCTTCGTTCCTCTTCTCAACCCAAACTTATTCATCTCAATTGCATTCTGAACTCTTCAAAGAGATTCATTGAATCTTGGACTTAACATATAGATCTTCATTCTCCTTTCATTATCATTGCTTCTCTACTCATGTGTAGTTGTATTTAATTTTGTCAGCTCTGTACCGATAGATAACATTGAGGTACATCTGTTCTTTTTTATTCTTTTTTTCCTATTTCAAATTGAGTTTTCTTGATTGGTTTTAGAATTTTCATATTCAGTAATGTTACAAAATTATGGTTAGATATTGGTTTGATTCATAAACAATACAGATTTTAGGTTTTCATTATGTATATTGTTTATTTCAATTTTTTGTGCTACCGTTTTAGTTTAAAACAATTAACCATTATTCACACATTAGAACTTATACAAATGAAGATCTTTGTTTGATTCTTTATAAAATAAATAAAAGGGGAACATTGTTTGATATTTTTTTTTTTGAAAACACCAGCAAATTAATATTAATAGAGATCAATTTCCGCCAAAGCTAAGAGACTTTGGGGAAAAGGACCCAAACAAACATATTCGTTACATCCTCTAGAATCCCATCTAGCAATATAGTAGGCTAGAGTGTTTCCCGAGCGCTTAACATGAGACATAGAAAAAGCTAAGAAGGAACGAGAAAGGTTACAAATATCATCAACAATCAAAGCAAAAGGGGTAAAGCTGGCAGAATTTTTTGAGACCCCCTGCACCAGACTTGACGCATCACTTTCAAGCACAATCAAGAAGTAGCCAAGCCTCATAGCAATCTGAAGACCATAGCGGCATGCAGCAGCTTCAGCCAGGTCGACTGTCCATCCAGGTATCTCGTGCTTCACCGCGGGTGCTGACACCTTCCCCTCATTATCCCTTATAACTACTCCAAGACCAGTAAAGATTCCCACATGAGCATCACAATTTATCTTCACCACTCCTTCCTCAGGCCGAACCCAAGAGCTAGCAGCAGGGACACCATGTACACCTTGACCCACGAAGACTTTCTTGGCATAATCGCAATACTCCACCATAGAATTTGACAGATTAGAAGCAATATTCACCGGACACAAGCTGACATTCTCGAAGGTTATCAGGTTACGGCACCACCAAGCAGCCCAAGCAAGCGTGGTAATTGACCTCAGCTCATCGCAATTAACCTTGGAAGCCAGCCATAACAATCTATCAATAAAGCTCGAAGTAGGAGCAAGAGCCAAAAGCAGACCATAACTACTAGCAACCCATATGTCTTTTGCAGCAGAACAGTCAAATGTAGCATGGATAACAGACTCAACCCCATTTCCACAAATCGAACACGTACCATCATCAACCAAGTGACGGAAATGAAGTCTTTCTCGCACGGCCAAGAACCCCTTACACGCCCTCCATAGGAAGTGAGCAAGTTTTGGAGGCCCTTTAATCCCCCAAACTAATCTCCAAACAGCATCACATGGTTGACTTTGCCTTGAAGCAACCCCCTCCTTCCCCAACCAATACCCCGATCGCACGGAGTATTCCACATTCCTCGTCGGCCACCAGAACATCTTATCTTTTGTGTTTCGGTAAGACAGTGGAATTGATGATATTAAGGCCTGGTCAACCGCATTAAAGTTGTCACTAATGACATCCATACGCCATGACATAGAAGTATGATCAATTAAATCAGACACCTTTAAGTCCATGTTACTCGAATTAAAAGGAGATGGCACACGGACTGATGAAGCGCCAGGCAGCCAAGCTGATTCCCAAACCGGGATATCACATCCATTACCAACCCTCCACTTTAACCCATCAAGTATTAAAGATTTAGCGCCCCACATACTTCTCCAAGTATAACTAGGGTCATAACCCCGACTAGCCTCTAGTACATCACAATGTTTAAAGTATTTAGCTTTCAGAATAGAATGTAATAGAGTACCTTGATTGTGGTGAATGCGCCAACATTGTTTAGCCAAAAGAGCTTGGTTGAAGCAACGGAGGTCACGAAAGCCCATACCACCCATAGCTTTCGGTTTACACAAGTCTTCCCATTTTTGCCGATGGAGTTTCTTTCTAGACGCTGTCGAACCCCACCAGAAACGAGCCAGTAGTGAGTGTATCTCATCAATAATACCATAGGGAATCCTCAAAATACTCATCATATACGTGGGGATTGCCTGGGCAACTGATTTTATCAATACTTCCTTCCCGGGAGTCGACAACAATTTTTCCTTCCACCCTTGAAGCTTATTCCATAGCCGTTCCTTCAAGCTTGCAAAAATAATTCTTTTCGATCTACCTATTATCGTAGGTAAAATGAGGTACTTCTCATGTTTATCCACCTCCCGAACTTCCAAGGTGTCTACAATTTCTTTCCGACGCATTTCGCAAACTTTTTTTTTACTAAACGCTACTTCAGTTTTGTTCAAATTAATTTTCTGACCCGATGCTCTCTCATACTTGCTAATAATATTAGCTATCACAGAGCACTCTTGAGTATTTGCTTTAGCAAAAAGAATACTGTCATCGGCAAAGAACAAGTGAGACACACGGGGAGCACCTTACATATCCTCGCCCCATGAATCAACCCTTCCCTAGCAGCCTTATTAAGCATAGTTGAAAACGCATCGGCACATAACAAGAATAAATATGGAGAAATTGGATCCCCTTGGCGGAGCCCTCTAGAAGGAGTGACCGAACCTGAAATTTGCCCATTTATTTTGAAAGCAAATTGAACACTCTGTAGACAACTCAAAACTCTTCCAATCCACGCTCCAGAGAAACCCATTTTATCCATAACTTTCTCCAAAAATACCCCTCCACCCTGTCATATGCCTTGCTCATATCCAGTTTCAACGCAATGTTACCATCCTTTCCCTCTCCCCCTCTCTTCATGGCATGGAAAATTTCGAAAGCTACAAGTGCATTATCCGAAATGAGGCGTCCCGGAATGAACACACTCCGATTAAGGGAAATCACCTTATCCAAAATTCCCTTCAATTTATTAGCAACTATCTTCGACACAATGTTATAAATAACATTGCAGCAGGTAATAGGGCTAAACTCCGAAAGTTGTGACGGAGAGTCACATTTCAGAATAAGAACAATGCAAGTATTATTAACTTCCGACAAATTTACATTCCTTCTCCACCACCCTGTCACAAAAGCAATGATATCAGGACCAACGATATGCCAAAAGTTTTGAAAGAAGAGAGCATGCATACCATCCGGGCCGGGAGCTTTGTTCGGGTGCATTTGAAAAAGGGCAGATTTAATTTCCTCCGCCGTCGGTTCCACATCCAACATCCTGTTCATATCATCTTAAACAACCCTGTCAATTCCTTCCAATCCATCTTGAAACCCAGTTGGAGAGCTAGTAGCGAACAGATTAGAGAAGTAAGCCGAAATCAACCTCTCTAAATCAACTCTCTTGTTGAACCAAACCCCATTCTCATTATAAAGACCATTGATTCTATTCTGCTCTTTTCTTTGACTTGCTTTGTGATGGAAGAATTTTGTATTTTTGTCACCGTCTCGAAGCTCGTTGGCCCTAGCCCTGGCATACTAATAAGACTCCTCTAATTTGTGTAAGGATTCAAGCTCTACGGTCAACAAGTTACATTCTTCCAATTTAGCGCCATCCATCACACCCAATTTAAGAACCTGCAACTTCTCCTCACCCTCCTTTATCCGCTTCTTCACTGACCCAAAGGTAACAGCAGCCCACGAAGCTAACTTCTCCCCACACACAGCCACCCTCCTCGCCATTTCCAACCCAGCACTGCCATCCCATCCATTCGCCACAACAGCCCCGCAGTCCTCACGAGATAACCAAAGGGACTCGAATTTAAAAGCCGAGCCACCATTATGCCTATCCCCTCTTTTCTCAGTAGACAAAATGATTTGAGCATGATCAGCATTTGATTTAAAAATCGGCATGTTACAGACTTCAAAATTCGGGAACAAGTTACACCACTCGTCAGCCACAAATCTATCAAGCCATTCTCGGACAAAAGTCTCAATGGAATTCCCTCTTTCCCAAGTAAATACACTGCCCTTGAACCCCAAATCTCTTAGAGCACCGTTATCCATAGCCTCCCTAAATGCATCCATCAATCTATCACTCCTCGGAACTCCACCTTCTTTTTCATTCATACTCATAATCTCGTTGAAGTCACCGAACATGATACATGGCACATTACAATCAGCTTTAAGAGAGGACATAAGGGACCAAGTCAAGTGTTTATTCGTTTGTTCCGGCCAACCATATATTCCGATTGCTCTCCATACGACACAATTATTATTATCCAACACATCAATAGCAAAATGATGGACTGAATAGGACACAACATCAACTTTCACACCTTTCCACCACATACCCATACCCCCAACTTTTCCAATACTACTAATACAAACACCATCAACATAGCCACATTTATTTTTTTATTTTATTCAAACGTTTGTCATCAATCATAGTTTCCATTACAAAACAAATATTTGGCCTATCCTTCCAGCATCGATCCCGGAGGGCCCTAACTGTCCACGGGTTGCCAATCCCGTGGCAGTTCCAGCTTAAGATTTTCATTGTTTTTCGAGATCTTGGGCATTTCCAAAAACCTCTACTTTAGAAATAGGAACAAACGAAGAAACATCACTCACACATATTTTTGGCTTCTTCTCTGAATAAGTGGCAGGAGCACCTTGGTTATCAGCACCAACAACCTCTGCATTTCTTTTCTTGGACACTGTAATATGCCCACCACTCTCGGAGGTATCCATGGCAGTAACCCCAGTCAGTTTCCCACACTTTCGAACTTCCTTGGCACCAATAATAGCATTTGTCCCAATACATTCAGGCGTAATTAGACTTCCAGGAAAAACAGCCCATTTGACATCATCAGTGTGCCCACTCGAACAAATCACAACAGCCCCAGTACCACCATCACTCGAATAATTACCATCCCCAACAGCACCAACATCACTCGAGTTATTTCCCCCAACCCCTGCAGCCCCAGCAGACGAACTGGCCAAGTGCTCTTTCACAGCAATGGGCCTAAGTACCATCTTCCCACCGTCCTTATCCAGCATCACAACTAAAGCAACAAAGCGAGCTTGTGGAGAGGCGACCTCATTACTCTCAGGAGACGAGAAAAGCAGTTTCCTCGTAGCCACCGGAGGACCTAGCAACTAAAGCAACAGAGCGAGCTTGTTTGATATTAAAGTTTGTTTAAGTGTTCCTTTTTCTTTTTTTTTATATGAGTCGGGTTATTGATGTTTATGTCTATTCTAATTGTTCCTAACAGCTTTCACGTTTTTTTCTTGGATGATGGCTATTGTTGACTTATTGGGTTCAAATTGAGAATAGAAGATTTTATCCATGTGAATTGATTGAAGATCTAGTTTTTTAGGCGCATTTCAAAACAAAATCATATTCCATTGTTCTAAATTTTTTTATAGAAGATAAGATACATTGACGTTATTCTAATATTTTTGATAAAATTATCAAGAAAAAAAGAGGGGGTTAAAGTTAATGGATCCTACAGTAGCAAACTTCAATGGGGTGTTCAATAAATTCAAAGAGGAAGTTGCAAATATCAAATCTAATCGCATCCACTTTTTGTCTGACAAATAACACTTCTACTACTCTTTGTTGCTTTAACGTTGATAAAGGCTACACTTTTGAGAGCTTATGCAGGAGATAAGCCAACTTGGAGGACCCCATAGCACCCTTGGAGGGTCAAGGTTTCAGCCCAAGGTGTTCCAACCCTTATTTGATGAGAGAATTATGTTTCTGCTACGCATTTGGAAGACCAGGAGGCTCGCATTGAATCCAATATCAGTTTCCTTCTCGGTGAGTCTAAAAGTGATCAAATGTACTTTGTTTAGTTGTAGTTGCAGAGTTTTTTAAGTTAATGCATCCACCCCTGGATTGAAATAATAAACTTGCTTAGATAATGGTTGTAGTCTAAAAAAAAACAACATAATGGATGTTTGGTTATTAGGCTATTCTACTGAATGAGGTTTTTAGTAGTTAATAAATGTTTAGATCGAATTTCCATTTTATCCTACCTTTATACTGTATATATTGATCATAAAACACTTGTTATTTATGAAAATCAAAATTATGTCTTTTGGGTAGCAACATATTTTTTCAAGAGTGAGAAGAGAAACCTGTAGGAGTTACACAATTTATGAATTGCAAACTCAAATAACAATAAGAGTATACGAAGGAGATACAAATATGGGTTATAACCCGGATAACAAAAATGAACTTCTTCTTCTATATATATATATATATATATATATATATATATATATATATATATATATATATATATATATATATATATATATATATATATATATATATATATATATATATCTTTTAGAAAATAAAACTCCTTTTATCTCCCTGCTTTTTCTCTTAAGCTTTATCCTTTTCTATTTCTCTTTCTTATGCTTCTACATATTACAATGAAACAAAAAACACATATATTTATAACATATTCTTTGCTAATAATTCAGAGGATGTAATTAACTTTAATTGTTAACCACCTCTTAAATTATCACATTCTAAAATTAGCATTCTAATAAAAGCTAGTTAAAGTTTGGAGTTTCAATATACCCCCTCAAAGTTTAACTATCATTCCAAGCATTTCTCTCATTTTTTTAAATGTATCAAGTGATAGAGGCTTTGTAAAAATATCTGCAACTTGCTCGGTAGTATTACAATACTTGAGCTCAATTGTTCCTTGTTTGACTTGATCACGTAGGAAATGAAATCGAGTATCAATATGTTTAGATCTCCCATGTTGAACTGGATTTTTCTCAAGTTTTATTGCTGACACATTATCTACATAGATCGTAGTTGGTCCTTCTTGAACATGTCCAATTTCTTTCAGTAAATTCTGTTTTGGGTAAAAATACCCTAGGCCAGTTGGCCCAATCAGAGTCCGCCACGTGTCACTGGAAGGGGCGCCACCTTGGACCTCCCAGGGAACGACACGTAGCAGATGGATAAAAGGACCTGGGATTGGCGGCTTTCAGGCCCAAATCCCGAGGTCTGCAAAAGCTGCGTGAATATTCCCTAGGGCACGAAACCCTAGGAAGTGCACGTTTTTCGAGAAGCCTATAAATAGGAGATGACCTCCTCATTTATGGGGGGATTCAATACGTCTTCACGTACAACAAAACCTTTTACACTCCTTACGAGGAATATTCAGTGATTACCAATCATTGTCAGAACTGTCACTCTCAAGAGAACATTACACCCAAGCTCGGAATCCGAGCAGATAACCTTTTCATTCCGCACCTTATTCTTCGGACTTAGACTAACTTAAGCTTTGGAGGCGGACCACCGACCATTCGGTGCTCCGTTGTTTTGCAGGTACAGGCATCCAAGCGAGCATCCAGTCTTAGTGTTGTAACTCTCCCAAGGGACTAAAAAAACCCCGAAACATTTGGCGCCGTCTGTGGGGAGAGTACCTCTAAGATGGCCTCTTTGGAAACTGTACCAATTTCTGTAACCAATCGGCCTCCGGAAACTAATCGGCCACCGGAGACCAGACAGCCACCAAAGACCAATCGGTCCCTGGAAGAAGTATTGGTCCAGTCGGACCATGACTCAGGTGACGACGGTGACGTTGAAACCTATACTGTCAGAGATGGGTCCCTCATCTCCAGGCGCATCCGCAGCAAGGAAAAGCGGGAGCGTCCTCATTCTCAGAATGTTCCGAGCAAACCAGCCGGACATCCAAAGAAACCGGCTGATCCTACCCAGACGGAAGGGTCAGACCCGGTAATCAGAAACGAGCTCATGAAGCTTGTGAGCACTCTCCGTGGAAAGATAAAACAACTCACCAACAAGAAGTCGGCTACTCTTGACAAGGAGCAGTCGACCAAGAAGTCAGCCCAGACGGGCAAGCACAAATCGGTCAGGGACCGTCAGCCGACTCCTCATCCTAAGGAAAAGGCCCGGCCTCAGTTTGACCTTTTAAGACTCCGTTTCCCAGAAATGGTTGCAAGAAAAGCCATTCGGCATGTTCAGCCGAATGGTAATAAAAGAACATTCTCTGATGCTCGACATTACATCGAGCAGAAGAGGAATGAGCTTTTGGAGTTGGCCTCAACGTCGACTTATCACGACAGCTTCTAGAATACCTCGAGGTATTCACAATCTATGCATGAGACTCCAATAAGCAGCCCCCGGGTTCAAGTTGGACCTCATGTAATTCAGCCGGCTCCGTACATGGCTCAGCCATTGTACCAAACGCCTGCTCAACCTTACATCCAGCCTGCCTTCCTTGGAGGACAGGCGACATGCGGCTATCAGCCCATGGATTGGCAGCTTAGGCTGCAACACCTTGGAAATCAACCCTCTGCCTTCTTTAAGGAAAAAACCGATGCCGAACAGCCGGCTAAGGTTAAAAATATGTTGGTTGGAACCTATGATGGGACCACCAACCCCGAAGACCACCTGCTAGCATACACCCACCTCATGTACTTACAAGGGTTGGATGATGCCGCATGGTGCCGCTGCTTTCCAGCCATCCTGAAGGGCATAGCCCAACAGTGGTTCGGCAATTTGCCGGCTGGTTGCATCAATAGCTTCAAGACGCTTGCGTTCTTGTTTGCTTCCAACTTCTCTATGAACATCCCTGCCAAGAGGACAAGCCTTGATCTCGGCAATGTGCAGCAGGGAAATAGAGAGGGCTTGCGTTCCTATGTCAGGCGGTTCAATCTGGTGCGAATCCAGATCCATGGGCTGTCTGATGAGGTCGCTGACAAGGTAATAATCGCGTCGTCAAACGACTACACCTAGATCAAATACAATTTATACAACCTAAACAAACCTAATACGAGTATAAGGCAAGCATAGGGGTCGAACCACAGAGAACGGTTAAACACCACCAAATGTTATCGACAATTAAGCTAGTCCGGAATAGGAGATAAATAAACTAAAGTCTAAATATGCTAAAACAAGAAATAAAACATTAAGGGAAATGGTTTAGGAATAGCATTCACTTGAACATAAACAAAGGCATAGAAATTGAATTAATTGTGAACTAAACATGCTCAAATATCGAAATAAAGGATCCAATCTAGCCGCCTTCCGGGGTCAATTGGCTTCTCCTAACATAGACTCTATGTTTCCACATTAGAACCATATACTAGGAGGTACTATTAAATAACAATTGATAATAATGAACCTTAACTAAGTCAACTTCCGTTCCTTGTTAGCAAAGATTCACCTTTAATCAACCAACAATGTGCACTTGCAAGAAGATTAAAGAATATCAAGCATATAAAGACTTTAATCACAAATAAATCAACTCTAAACCTAGAACATGCTCAAGATACAACTACACCACAACCATCCCCTCAATAGGGAAATTACTCACTAATCATGATAATAACAAGATTAATCAACAAATAATCAAGAATCAACATGATCAACAAGCAATACCAACAACAAAAATAATAATCAAAATAAAACAATAAAAATAGAGGAGAGAGAGTTAGAGATTCTCATTGATTGAAGATGAAAGTCTACAAACAAGATGATCAATCTTCTTCTTCAAAATCCAAGCTCAACAATGGTGAAACCCTCACTTTCTCTCTTTAAACTACTCTAATCCTAAGCTAAACCTAGAGAGAGAAGCTCTCCTAAAACTAGGGAAAAAGATCTAAAAGAATGAAGTTCCCTTTTTTACAAAACAAGCCCCGAAATATATAAAGAATCGCGCAAAAACGCTGAACAGGACCCGCTGTGCGCCCGCGCGTGCGCCCTCGCGTGCGCCCTCGCAGCGGCCTGCGCTCCCTCGCAGCAGCCTGCGCGCCCGCGCATTTGTGGGTTGCGCGGCTTGTGCTTGGGTGTGTGCGCCCGTGCTGCTGGATGCGCGCCCGCGCACCGTAGCTGTGCGCCCGCGCGGTGTGGCTGTGCGCCCGCGCACATGTCGCGCACAGGCCGCGCAAAACTTTCTGCCTCGATTATGCAATTTCGCCAATTTTGCGCGGGTTCTCACAGGGCTGCGCCCGCACATTATTCGCGCCCTTGCACCTTGCTTTCTTCGATTCTTCTCTCATGCTTCCTTGGCTTCTTCTTTGCAATCCAAGACTTCAAATACCTAAGCACAAACACCAAGGGAAGCAATAAGGTATAGGGAACGGTGCAAACACGCAATGAAGGCAAGCATTCAATAATATACGTGATTTCATTAAAAATACATCGAGACATGTATGCACGCATTATTTGAACAAAACAACTACAAAACACCCTAAGACAAGCTAAAACAAGGCATAAACACTATCCTAGGAGTGACATAAATGTCACTCATCAGTCGCCTTCACAGACTTTTTCAAGGGTCTGAAGGACGGTTCTACTTTCAAGTATGAACTTGTCCGAAAACAAATTTTCACCCTGCAGGGAGCGCTGCGAGAGGCGGAAGCCTATATACAGGCGACCGAGCTCTGCTCCTCTAACAGACAGTCAGACTCTAAGAGGTCCGACCGACAAAAGGAGAGTCGGCCTGCTCAGTCGGCCCCTAAGCCAGAAGAGAGCAAAAAGAAAAAGCAAGTCTGGGCCGTTGATAACTCTGATCAGCCGGCCCAGAAAAAGAAGAAAGAGAGGAAACCGTACGTTCCAAGGTACGAGTTCCACACGGACTGCTGTTCCATCTTGATGGAAGTAAAGGATCGGCTGACCCTTGAGAAGCCGACTCCAATGAGAGGTTCCGTTGAAAATCGGAACAAAAATAAACATTACCATTTCCATGAAGACATCGGCCATGACACCAACGACTGTTTCAGCCTCAAACGAGAGCTTGACCGTCTGGCCGACAAAGGACAGCTGAAGTCCTATGTGAAGTCCAAAGTGACTTCGAAGGCGAATCAGGGGCAGCCGAAAAAACAGGCTCCCCAGCCGACTGTTAGTACCGACACCGATGAAGAGCCGGTATATACCATAGCAGGCGGATTCGCCGGGGGTGGCCCGACCATTCGGGGCACCAAGGATCATCTAACAAAGATGATCCATTCTGTTGAAGAGGGAGAGGCGGCAGGCACATCCGCCTTCCCCGAAGTCATCATCACCGAAAAGGACAGAGGCAAAGTCCGTCGGCCGCATGATGACCCTGTGGTCATTGAATGCAAAGTGGTCAACCAACTGGTTGGTCGAATCTTGATCGACACAGGCAGCTCCTCTGATCTCATCAGCCTCAAATGCTTGTCCAATCTCAAGTACAAGCCAGACAGCATGATGGAGGTCTCCCACACCCTTGTAGGGTTTGGGGGAGGACTTGTGCACCCAGCCGGACGGATAGATCTGCCCATCCGACTGGGGCAAAAGGGAAACGGTCTGCATATGACCATCCGTTTCCTCGTGGTTGAAGAGCTTACTGCCTACAACCTCATCTTTGGTCGACCCACTCTGAACGAGTGCAAGGCCGTTATCATTCCTGCTCTCATGCTTGTTAAGTATGAAAGGGATGATGGCACAGTCGGTTCCCTTAACGTGGACCAAAAGACAGCTCGGGAGTGCTACCTCTCGGATATCAAGCCCGCGGTTGCAGCAACCTTTCGGGGCAAACAAACAGTCGAGCTTGATGATAACAGGGAAGACCAGGCGGCCCCACCAGCTGAGAAAAAGAGAAAAGTTGATCAACTGGTGGTGGTAAAAAAAGAGAAGCAGTAGCAATCACTGACCGGGGAACGATCATACGATCTCCGTCCCCAGCCGACTGGTGAACACATTGATATCCCTCTGGACGACACTCGGCCAGAGCGGACTGTTAAGGTGGGGACGGTTGCATTTGCTAAGCTAGGTGACAGCTTACACCAGCTTCTGAAAGAATTCAAAGACATCTTTGCCTTTGAAGTGGAAGAGATGCCTGGCATCAGCCCGGATCTCGCTGTCCACAAACTCACCGTGGATCCCAAAAAGAAGCCCATTCGGCAAAAAAAGAGAAATCACGGCGAAGAAAGAAGTCAGGCGGCAGCAGCTGAAGTTAAAAAGCTACTTGGCGCCAAGTTCATTCGGCCGTGTAACTTCCCTGACTGGGTAGCTAACGTTGTGTTAGTAAAAAAGCCGAATGGAACTTGGCGGATGTGTGTTGACTACACTGACCTGAACAAGGCATGTCCGAAGGATAGTTACCCATTGCCAAAGATCGACAGTCTGGTCGATTCAACAGCCGGACATGCCCTCATGAGTTTTATGGACGCCTATTTAGGCTTCCACCAGATCCCCCTGTGGGAAAAAGATCAAGAGAAGACAGCATTCGTCACTGATCAGGGGTTGTTCTGTTATACTGTGATGCCGTTTTGTTTGAAGAATGCGCCTGCTACTTTCCAATGAATGATTAATACGGTCTTTATTAATCAGATTGGGAGGAATGTAGAAGCATACATTGATGACATGATAGTCAAATCCAAACAACAAGCGAATCATCTTGCTGATCTCCGAGAAACATTCGCCACACTCAGGAGGCACAAGGTCATGCTAAATCTAAAAAAGTGTGTCTTTGGTGTTGAATCTGGGAAGTTTCTCGGATTCCTGATTGATCAAAGGGGAATAGAGGCCAACCTTGAGAAAATACAGGCGATCATCGACATGTAGTCGCCCCGTACTGTGAAAGAGGTTCAAAAGCTTACAGGTTGTCTGGCGGCCTTGGGGAGATTCCTCATTCGGTCAGGCGATAAGTGTCTCTACTTCTTCCAGGCAATTAGGAAGAAGACTAATTTTGAATGGGGAGATGACGCAGAGGCGGCCTTTCAAAGGTTAAAAACTCATTTGCACTCTTTGCCGAGGCTTGTTAGCCCTTTGCCCAAAGAGACGCTCTTCATGTATCTGGCCGTCTCCGATCATGCCCTCAGCGCTGTTCTCTTAGCTGAAAGAGACGGCACTCAGCTCCCGGTCTATTTCATCAGCCATGTTCTCAGGAAAGCTGAGCTTCGGTACCCCATGGTTGAAAAATTTGGCCTTGATCTTTACATGGCCATCAAGAAATTGAAACCCTACTTCTTGGCACATGCGGTAGTGGTCTATACTGACCAGCCGATCAAGCGGCCTCTGACAACCTTGGAGTCTTCTGGACGAATGCTCAAATGAGCGATTGAAATGCAAGGATTGAAAATCACTTACGAACCCAGGAAAGCAACAAAAGGGGCAAGCATTCGCCGACTTTATTGTGGAAATGACAAGGCCGGTTGTTCCGGATGATACTAGCCAGGTTTGGAAAGTGTATGTGGACGGGAGCTCCACTGCGAACGGCTGTGGTGCAGGGATTATCTGTCAGTCTCCTGAAGGGGACAAATATGAATATGCACTACGGTTCAAGTTCCAGGTCTCTAATAATGAGGCCGAATATGAATCCCTGCTTGCTGGCATTCGGTACTGTAAGGCAGCAGGGGCAAAGAAAATTGACGCCTGCTCGGACTCACAATTGGTCGTACTCCAAGTCAATGGGACGTACGAGGCCACTCATCCGGCCATGATAAAATATTTGCAGGCGGTCAAAGTTGAAGTTGGGACACTTGAAGAATTCACTCTAAGTCAAGTGCCCAGGTCTTCCAATAATCAGGCGGATGCCTTGTCCAAACTGGCATCATCCGCCTCCTGTGAGACGCCTCGGTCAGTCTTCTGGGAGGTCATGGAAAAAAGAAGTATATCTGGGGAAGACCCCATTGGAGTTCTTGACCGAAGCTCAACCTGGATGGACAACATCCGGGCCTATCTTACAGACGCCCCTGACTCACCACAGGAGGCGGCTGTTTTGAAAAAGCGAGCGGCTAACTTCGAGTTGCGACAAGGAGAACTCTTCAGGGCTGGTTTTCTGAAACCCCTGTTGAAGTGTGTTACCCCCGAAAAGGGTAAGGAAGTCCTCGAAGAGTTGCATTTGGGATTCTGCGCCTCCCATATAGGCGGCAGATCCCTCGCTGCCAAGGCAAGGCGGCTTTACTTCTGGCCAACCCTTGAGTCGGATGCAATGGAATTGGTGAAAAAATGTGACAAGTGTCAAAAATTTGGCAAGCTCATTCATTGTCCGGCTACAGACCTGACGACCATCCACAGCCCAATACCCTTTGCCAAATGGGGCATGGACATTTTGGGGCTATATACAGCTGCACCAGGCGGCAGGCGCTACATATTGGTGGTTGTGGATTACTTTACCAAGTGGGTAGAGGCGGAGGCAGTCAAAAACATTAAAACAAAAGATGTCATTTCCTTCATCTAGAGGAACATAGTCACTCGTTTCGGGGTGCCCATGTCTATGGTTTTTGACAATGGTCCTCAATTTGAAACACCTCAACTCAAGACTTGGCTGAGAGACCAGGGGGTCTCTAGCTTCTTTGCATCAGTCGGCCGGCCTCAAGCAAACGGCTAGGTCGAAGCCTTCAACAAGTTAATCTCAGACGGGATTAAAAAGAAAATAGAACGGGCTGGTGGCCTTTGGGCGGATGAATTACCACACGTCCTCTGGTCCATCAGAACGACTACTAAAGGGGCAACTGGAGAAACCCCATTCCTTATGGTGTATGGTGCAGAAGCTGTCCTGCCCATTGAACACTATGAGCCGACTCTTCGAATCATGTTGTATGATGAAGAGGCGAACTGGGAGGCCATGCGCCTAGCATTGGACTCACTACCAGAGCGCAGGGGCAATGCTGCCTTGCGCCATGAGATATACCGTCTGAGAATAACTCGGGCTTACAACAAAAGAGTACACAAGCGTCCTCTCAAAGTAGGGGACCTTGTGCTACGGAAAATGGAAGCAGTCGGTAGGGCGAATGAGCAGGGAAAGCTAACCCCAAATTGGGAAGGCCCCTACCGAATCTATGAGGAAGTAAGAGACGACACCTACCGCCTGGAAGAACCAGACGGCAAGCAGCTTCCCAGAACTTGGAATGTAGACAACTTGAAAAAGTACTACTTCTAAGTACGAATGTAAATACTTCAAACTTTGTTACCTCAAGTTTTGTTAATGAGAATATGCCTCCATTTTCCAACTTGTCTTTTTTAAAGTTTTTTAGCACCGTCTGTGCCAGATACAGACGACCAATATGCTTGGAAAGCGTCTGTCCCAAAAGCAGACGCCCCAAACCCTGTGAAGGAGCCGATTGTTCTAAAACAGTCGTTCCTACGAAATTTCATTGTTTATACCAACATTTACTTAATCCATTAAGAGGCCAAAGGCCAAATGAAAACTAAAAGAGACCGAATGGTCACAGTCTGCTCCAACATGAGTATGACCGTCTGCTCCAACATGAGTCAGATAACCGGCGACGTCCATTCGGGCGAATTCGTCGAGGAGAAGCATCTCCCATTTGGGTGGCACATTGCTCTACGAATATAACAAGCGGCCCTACCGAATGCTAAGGAAGCATTCGCAGTCGTTTGTTCTAATCGAAAGTGAAATCTAAAAGGCCAAAATTTTCTATCTGTTCTAGCACAGTTCAGAAATGGTCACTGTTTCATAAGTAGAGGCTAACCGAGGCATAAAGCCGGATGCGCCTGTTTTAGCTCAAGGGCAAAACAGGCGGAATATTTTTACTACTTAGCACTTATTTGAGGTTATCAGCCGGATGACGCCTGATCCTTACCTATGGGGCAAGACAGGCGGACAATTAATTTAAAGAAAATTGGCTAAGTTACAAACTTAGCATTTTTATCTCAAGGAGGCCAATGGCCGGATGCGCCTGTTTTTGCCTATGAGTCAGAACAGGCGGGGATTTATCCTTAGCATTTCAGCTAAGTTGGAAATTTGAGTTTAGTTCGAGCCAATGGCCGAATGAACACTTATATTTGCCAATTCTAGATGAACGTCTGCCGAGTGGTTTGGGGCAATCACCATAGTGATTGATTGACTCAGAAACCATGAATACTCTTCTAAGTATCAATAATTTCTAAGTCACTCAATCCCATAAACTGATACCACTCGACATCCGTCCAGGGGCAAGAACATTCGCATGGTATACAGGTTATAATACTTGGCCAAAAAACATGCAAAAATTAAAAAGACCAATCGCCCCCAGGCGACTGGTTTAAATTGTTATATGGCAAAGCCAAAAGAATTGTCAAATTACTCGACCCCTCGGTCGGTAAAAATACAGAAATACTCGGCACACAGGCCGGAAAAGCAAGTACTTGGCCATTCGGCCGTAGAAACAGAAAAAATAAAAAGCTTAAGTTATCAGGGGAGAGCATCTTCTTTGGCAGCGGACCTGTTGTCCTTCGGCTGCTCTTCATCTTTTTTCTCTCGCTCCTCCTCCTGATCCTCCTCCTCCCCAGAGGACGACTCCCCAGAAAAGTCGGACCCAGAGCCTTCGTCAGCCTCGGCCTCGGCATCAGCCTTGGTAGCTTCTTCCATCTCCTCAAGGAGGCGATCGTCGAGAGCTTTGCTGAGCTCATCAAACTTGGATTTCCAAATTTGATAGTTCGAGCCTGGCTGCACAGCCGCCCAAGTGTCCCGCATGATGGCTTCATTGTCACTGATCATTTGTTTGACCAGCTCAGCTCTATCCTGCTCAGCACGGGACTCAAACTTGGCCTTCAGCTGGTGCTCCTGATTTGTGAGGCGCTGCTCCAAGCGGCTCACCCTCTGCTTGGCTCTCTCGGCCTCATCCTTGGCATCCTGAAGGGGCTCGAGCTCCGCCTTGAGAGATTTGATCTCCTTCTTAAGGTTGGAGACCTGTAGGCGGGCCGAGTCCAGGTCCTTCTTCACCCGCAGATTTGCCTCCGACTATGAATACATCATATCAAGCGTCAGAAATTCATTCTGAGCAATATCAAATTAAGCCCTATCCAAGGCGGACTCGGCCTGAGCCTTAGCGGCCTTTACCTCTTTGGACTTGTCCTTGAGGGGTTTCCCGAGCCCTTGGACGCGCAGCATGGCCTGCAAAAAGAAGCCGGATGGTTAAAAACCAGGCGGATAAAGACTTGAACAAAAAGAGACAAATGTAAAGTTGTTCAAGGTTAAGTCTACCTCACAAAGGATCCTTAGAATGCCATCTAAGTCTTGGGTGCCGACTCCTTTGACGGATGCTTTATCATCCGGATCAATCGCCCTCAGCATGAACTTGGCCATTTGAACTACAATCGGCCTCTGTACAGGAACTGTGAAAAAAAAAGAGAGTTAGAAAAACGTTCAAGTATGGATAACTTGGAGAAAAAGAAAGGGGGGACGAATGGTCTTTACCGTCGTCCTTTTCTTCCTCCTCTTCCCCCAGAACCCTCTTCTCACCGGCAGAAGGGGCGGGCCTTTTCCCCAGAAACCTCTTCTCACCGGTAGAGGCGTCTGGGGGTCTCTTGGGCTTGTGAGCAATGTGCTTCCGGCCGCCCTTGCCAGATGTGCTCACATCACCCGCCCTAGTTTTTTGGAGCTTAGGGTCGGATGGTTTTAATGGGGACTTGGAGGAGGTACCCTGCATCAATAAAGACAAAACACAAAGTCAGAAAACATTCGGACAAACTCAGCATTAATCAGAAAAATGCCAAGTACAAAAGCCTCACCCCTGGGGTACCGACTGGTCGCTGCTCTTCCACCCTTGTAGTGGTGGCCTCCGCCCTGTTAAGGAAGTTTGATCTGTATCTAGCAGCAGATACAGCCGGCTTCCTGGAGGCCGAGAGCTTCTCCATTGCTTTGTCTGCGAAAACAAACAAGTGTTAGAATCATTTAACAAGTGAAGACAAGCAAAATAAGAGTGCATATAAAACAGACGGCCGACTACCTCTCGGCATCTCAGTACTTAGCCTACAAGCGGCCAAGAACGTCCCTTCCTCAAACCATTTGTACAAAGGAAGATAGCATTGAGGGGTGACTTCCTTGTCCCCCTCATCATTCGTCCTCACGGACACGGTGAACAAACCCGCGTCCATGATCTCCTCCTTTGCTCGTCTAGGAAGAGCTGGCAACGCACTCCTGCTTGCTAGGAGAGGTGGATCCTTGTTCCACCTATTATACTTTTGGTTCAGGCGGCTGTCGGCGGTTTTGACTATGTAGAACTTAGTTCTCCAGTATTTCCACTTGTTCTCTTTGCCAACAGCCATCATGTACCCCTTGCAAGTAGTCAAGGTGTACCAGCCCTCGCCACCCCTAGCAGGCGCCCTGCTAAGATAATGCATGTGGGCGAATGCTTCAAAACTCGCCTCCACCTGCAGCATCTCACAGGCGGCAACGTACCCCAGAATGTTGATCCAAGAGTTGGGTACAATTTGTCAGATACCAAGTTGGTATCCATCCAAAATCCTCTCCACGACCGGATGGAGAGGGAAGCGCAAGCCAGCCTGGAAGGCCACCTCATAGCAGCCGAATGCTCGGTCTTCGTAGCTGGCCATACTCGGCCAAGTAATGGTGTCGTCCTTATTGGGGACGCACAGAGTAAAGCCATGGCCCAAAACAACCTTGCGCCTAAAACTTGCAAGGCCGGTTGCCATGGTGTTCCGCCTGCTTTGCGGAACATGATGATGGTAGGGGGCTTTCTCCAAGCGCCTGGAAGCACTCGGCTCGGCCCAAGATTCCTCCCTCTCAACTGCCAAGGACTCCCTGACAGTATCTATCCTGGCCCTTGCCTCCCCAGAAGAAACGGAGGCATTATCTGAAGAATATGATGAGGCCGACTCATCATCAGAGCTCTCATCAGAGCTAGGGGACTGCTGACTGGTGCCAGCAGGGTCCTCCCCTAGACTCTCTTCCGGCGCCTGTCCAGAAGGCCCGGGTGCATAGGTTTCTGATCCGTGCCATTTATGGCACCTTTAGGCTATGTTTTCTTTATATTTCTATGCTCATTTTTAGTCGTTTGTGTCGTGTTTATAGATAATAATGCTCGATTTGGGTTATTTTGTGTTAGTTTAGAGAAATGCATGCTTTTAATGGTTTTCTTATCATTTTATTCATTTCTCGGCTATTTCTCTCGCTTCTCCGTTTCTTTGTGTTGTTTGTAGGTACGTCGCGGGCCATATGCATGGAAATTGAAAATAGCACCCACTAGCATCAATATGCACTTTTCGGAATTGAATTTGAGTTTGAAACAAAGGAAAACGAAGGATTGCAAAGTTTCAAATAGGACCTTTGTTCATTGTTTCAGCCATATCTCAGTTTCTACAACTCGGATTGATGTGATTCAAGTTGGGTTGGAAACTAGACTTAAAGAGATTTCCAATGATAGGTCGCACGCCCTCATACGATTTATAGATTGAGAGTTACAGCCTTCCGAAGTTAGCCCTGAAATTCTGCCGCGGGCGCGGGGTTGCTGCAGCTCCAAAACTACCGTTTTTGGGCAGTAAGCACCCGCGGTTGTCCCGAGGGCTCCCTGAGGGCGCGGGCCTTGGCCCCGCGGGCGCGGGCTTGGGCCGCGGGCGCGGCTATCGGGGTTTCCGTCTTCCTCCGCGGGCGCGGGTTTCCGGGTCTTTAACGATTTTTAAGCTTCTTTTCTTCTTTTGTTTATATAGTTTTTTGTTTCCTTTTTTCTTGATTCATGTAATTCTTTAGTTTTAGGATAGTTTTCTCTCTCTTAGGTTGAGAGCTTCTCTCTCTAGATTAGGCTAGCTTAGGAGTAGTTTTAGAGAGAGAAAGTGAAGAATTTCAATGGTGATTGAGAGATTGAAGATGCAAGTGTGACAATTGTGTTGGAGATCTTCCTAATTATCAATGAGCATTTCTAAACTCTATCTCATTCAATTGCTTTGTTTAATTTGATGTTTGTTTGGTTTGATTTTGATATTTGATGTTTGATTAGAGTAATTGTTCTTGATATTTTGTTGATTCTTGTTCTCTATAGTAAATAGTAGTTTTGATCATGTTTCTTGAGTAGTTTACTTGCTAGGGTTTGGGTAAACATGTGTGATTGATGGATTGAGATTGATTTGGGAATTTAAGTAGTTCTTGTGTTGTGATTAAATTGATTCATAGAGGTTTGCATGTTGCATAAGTTTGATTGGAGTAGCTAACCATGATTGCTAGCATTGATCGCATGATTGAATTGATTGACATGACCACTTGATATCGATTTGATCATAATTAGTTGAGTATTTGATTATGTTTCTTCATATTGTTTAACACTAGAGAAATCTATGTTAGAGAGTGTGAGGATGATTAGTTGAATGCCCCTAATTGCTCCTACTATTTTTCTTTGCATTGCTTGGATTGCTTGACTCCCTAATTAGTTTGGTTATCATGAATGCATGTTGATCCCCACTCCCTAGTGTTTCATTTGTTTGCTTCTTGATTTAGGAAGTAGAATAGTGTCACCTTTCACCTTAGACTTCGACCTAGCTTAGGCGTTAATTAGAAATACTTGAACATAACCGTTCCTAGTGGTTCGACCCTTGACTTACCTCTATACTTGTATTTAGGTAGTTGAGTGATTATAAATTTGTTTGACCGTAGGGAGGATTAGTTCAACGACATAGTTTTCCCCACGTCGAAATGGCGCCGTTGCCGGGGAACGGTGTCTATGTTTGAGTTTTTTTTAATTGCTTGAGTCTAGATCTTTGTTTAAACTTTTCTTTTATTTCTTTTTGTTTGCTTTATAAAAATGGCATGTCTCTCATTTTGACAATGAGCCCTTTTGTGAATATTTAAATAGACTAGAGGGATTTCTTGATTGTAATTGTTGTAGCCTTTGGGAAGCTTGTGAGATTTGTTATTTTGGTTTGAATGAGCAAACTAGGGAAGAAGTTGAATGCATGTATAATGGTGAATTTAGAGCATTGTCAATTGATGATGCTTGGGATTTCTATGTTTGGTTTGCTAGGGATGTTTATAATAGGGGTAATCATGATCCTAATATTTATATACAATGTGTTGATTCTTCTAATATTAGCATGATTTCCAATGATTTGTCACATGATCCCATTAGTGAACCTAGAACACATGATTTCAACTCTACTTCCCCTTTTGTTCATAATGATGAAGTACATGCTCAAGTTGATGCTAATGGTGTGTTTCAATATTCTTCATTATTTACTATGCCTTCTTGTGATGTGCTTCATTCCCTTAATGATGAATCTCATGTTCTTGATTGTGCCCCCGCTCCCCAATGTGATGTATATGCTCATGATCTTAATTTTGATTCTTCCAATCTTGGTTGTACCTCTTCTTCTCTTGTTGAGCCTCAACCTTCTACATCTTTTAAATCTCTTGTTGATATATTTGAGTCTCAAATTAGGCACATTGAGCTTGATGATAATCTTGGGACTAGTAAGGAGATGATTCTTCAATCTATGAGAGGTCAATTAGAGATAATGAAAAAGAATGAGGAGCGTCTTGAGGAGGGAAAGAAAAGAAAAGATGAGATAGAAAGCCAATTGTCATCCTTGATGCTTGTTTGTAAAAAATCTCAATTTGATGTGTGTGTTGAGGATGATGATGATGATCATTTTGAACAACCAAGAGTGTGTGAGGATCCTATTGTTGAGCATATGAGTGAAGGAAAGGGAGTTGAGAGTGATGATGATTATGATGATTTTGTGAGTCTAAACTCCTCTTCCTTGGTTAATTATGATGAGTCTCAAGTGTATGAATGTGACTCTTCTATACATGAGTGTTTGGACTTGTTTGAGGTTATGTCCAATGTGTTTATTGAGAGTCAAATGAAAACCCATAGCCTTCTAAGTGAGTTCATTGATGATGCTTCATGGGAGAGAGATGATTTTGAGTTATATTTGCATCCGTTCATGCATGGTTTTGAGGACTTAGGTTTTGAGTTTGTGGAAGGAAAGGTTGTTTATTGTGGTGCAAAGAAGGATGAGGTTGATTCCTTTGGAGTTTTTGAGCTTGAGGGAGATGTCGATTGTGAGAGGACTTCATTTGATGACTCTATGATTGATTTTCATGCCCTCATTGGCGATGTGAGACCTTGTGTTGAGGGAGTCGCGATCCCTTTGCCTATTTCTCATACCCCTTTTTCTCAAAGGTTTGACCACATCCCTTATTGCCCTATTTTTCTCCCTTCCTTTGTTGATAAACCTATTGGGGACTCCCTTGTCTATGATGATCTTAATTTCCCTCATTCGTCTATTGTTGAGGAAAAGGGTGATGTTGCCACCCAAAAATATTTTAGTGAGGAGGTTTTGCCTTTTTCTTTTTCTTTCCATTCTTTTATTCCCCCTTCTTCTTCTTCTTCTTCTTATTTTCTTGCTTTTCCTTTTGATCCCTCTTCTTCTTTCTTTTGGCATCTCCCTTCTCACTTGCGTGCAACGTTCTTGTTGCACGTTCTTATCCCGTCATTTGCCTACCTTTTATCATATGAAATGTGTAGTAGTGCATTTGACAAGCTCTTGCGTGCGTTGAATTATTATTTTCTAGAGCGGTCATGCTTGGACCTTAAGCAAGCCTTTCTCGGGAAGTAACCCGTGTTTTATTGCTTTCATTTTATTTTCTTTTTAGAATAGATTTTATCTCATGGAAATATTTGTGTGCCTTTTGCTAGGTACATGACTTGATATACTTTGGTGCTTCAATATGGATTAAGAATCAAGGAAGGTTGACTCCTATTTTTGCTAGCATAAGGAAGGCAAGTTCAACACTAGAGGTTGTTAGCCTTGAAAGGGTAAAATTGGGTCATTTGCGAGTATTTACACCCACCTAATATCCGGTAATATCCTTCCTCGCTCTTCCTCTAGTGGATGATGCCATGTTGGACATATGTTGGTTTGTTGGATTGATCTCCTTGTTTTCCCTTCCCATGGATTTTTGGTTTATGTTTGAGTGTAATGTCTCATTCAAGCTTGGGGGAGGGTATTCTATCATGTTTGGTGGGATGTTGATTCATATATGCTATGCACCTTTGTATATGCTTTTCCATGTTCTTATATTTTGAAAAAACTCCAAAAAGATTTTTGTTTTTATCAAGGCAAATTTGCAATGTGTTTTGTTTTGTTCTTGCTTTGGACATAATAACATTTGGACTTGTATAATTGAATGTTTTTCTTCCTAAATGGTAGTGGTATGCACGGTTTGAGATTACGTTTGGTTGATTCTAGGATAAAGCATGCTAAGGTAGTTGTGTAGAACTAGGGGGATCATGAAGCCGGATTCTACTTGTTTGTGGCATGTTTGGTAGTTGCTCCCTATCTTCGATTTGACAACCTTAGTGAGTTTTTGCTACAACCATGTGAGATTTATATTTGTTCAAGATTTCATCATACTCTTGCATGAGCGGCATGGATCCTTGACTTTGCAAGCCTAATCTATAAAGCTTGATGTATGATTCTTAAACCCGAGACCGAGCTATCTAGGGAGGACAAAGGCACCTTTTTCGGGGTGGTATTTTTCATTTTTAGGTTAGTTTGATTCATATTTGTTTTTGGGTTCCATTTGCCTTCTTGCAATCATTTGAGCCTATTTCCTTATTTTCAAGCCACGTCTTTAGATCTTTGGCCTTTTGTTTCATTTTCTTTCTTTTCTTGTTTTTGTGAAGCAAATTGATCATATTTGATGGAGTTTGTGGTGGTGAAGTTGGATGTTTGGTTTTTATGAGTGCAAGATTGTGTTAAGTTTTCTTTGTGAATAATGGAAAGTGTTTGAGTAAAAGCCGTCCTTAATCATAAAAGGCATGGACTAATAAATTGCATTATAGAAAAAGCCGTCCGAATTTAGCAAAAGGCGAGGACATTGCAAGTTTAAGTAAAAAAAGAAAAAAATTGAAAAAGTGAAAATTCAAAAATATTTTGATGTATTCTTTTCTCCTTCTAAGCATTGAGGACAATGCTTCATTTAAGCTTGGGGGAGAAGCGTTTACGCTTTTTGTATATATTTCTTGTGAGTATAGCTTCAAATAAGCTTGGGGGTGTTGCTTTTGTTTGGTGATTTCTTGATCGTGTTGTTAAGGATTGATCACCCTTTTGCTTCACTTTTTAGGAAAACCGCCAAATTTTAAAAATTTTACTCTTTATGCCTTACGTTACAACCTTAGGGAAAGACCTTTCGACCTAGAAAGTTGAGTCACTATTCGGGGGAGGGAATCATGAGTCATTGCCTAAGGAAAGGGGATGCGAAGTCAAGATGTCGAGTAGCCTAAAATTTTGATCTTTTTCCGGTTCCTTCGCGGAATCTATGATATGCTCACTAAGGGGAGATATGAGATTAGTAGGGGGAACGCGGTAAGACCGTTTGGGATGAAAGTGGAGTGTGATAACTAGTTCATATGCTTAGCATATTTATGTTTCAATCAACCTTAGGTATCTTATAGCGTGCACTCCCTTACTTGTTTAGAAAAATTTGCATTCACTTGTGGTGGTACATTTGCAAAAGTCCTCTCATGAACATTTGTTTGCTTTTCTTGTATTTTGTTTTCTTTTTCATGCTTTGCCTTGTTTGTATTATTATGAGAGTTATGCGTAAACTCTTAGGATACCCTTACGAGAGCATCACTCGTCCTCTAGGGCGATCTAGGGGTTTAAATGGCTTGTCTTTAGTTGCTAAAATTGACCGTGATTCCTACGAAAGTGAGTTAGTATATATTCCCGTCTTCTCTAGTTTTCTCGTTTCTTTCTTTGCTTGAATAATGTCATCATTTTTCCCTTGTGCTGGATTTTATTTTGCTCGAGGACGAGCAAAAGTTTAGCTTGGGGGAATTTGATCCGTGCCATTTATGGCACCTTTAGGCTATGTTTTCTTTATATTTCTATGCTCATTTTTAGTCGTTTGTGTCGTGTTTATAGATAATAATGCTCGATTTGGGTTATTTTGTGTTAGTTTAGAGAATTGCATGCTTTTAATGGTTTTCTTATCATTTTATTCATTTCTCGGCTATTTCTCTCGCTTCTCCGTTTCTTTGTGTTGTTTGTAGGTACGTCGCGGGCCATATGCATGGAAATTGAAAATAGCACCCACTAGCATCAATATGCACTTTTCGGAATTGAATTTGAGTTTGAAACAAAGGAAAACGAAGGATTGCAAAGTTTCAAATAGGACCTTTGTTCATTGTTTCAGCCATATCTCAGGTTCTACAACTCGGATTGATGTGATTCAAGTGGGGTTGAAAACTAGACTTAAAGAGCTTTCCAATGATAGGTCGCACGCCCTCATACGATTTATAGATTGAGAGTTACAACCTTCCGAAGTTAGCCCTGAAATTCTGCCGCGGGCGCTGGGTTGCTGCAGCTCCAAAACTGCCGTTTTTGGGCAGTAAGCACCCGCGGTTGTCCCGAGGGCTCCCCGAGGGCGCGGGCCTTGGCCCCGCGGGCGCGGGCTTGGGCCGCGGGCGCGACTATCGGGGTTTCCGTCTTCCTCCGCGGGCGCGGGTTTCCGGGTCTTTAACGATTTTTAAGCTTCTTTTCTTCTTTTGTTTATATAGTTTTTTGTTTCCTTTTTTCTTGATTCATGTAATTCTTTAGTTTTAGGATAGTTTTCTCTCTCTTAGGTTGAGAGCTTCTCTCTCTAGATTAGGCTAGCTTAGGAGTAGTTTTAGAGAGAGAAAGTGAAGAATTTCAATGGTGATTGAGAGATTGAAGATGCAAGTGTGACAATTGTGTTGGAGATCTTCCTAATTATCAATGAGCATTTCTAAACTCTATCTCATTCAAATGCTTTGTTTAATTTGATGTTTGTTTGGTTTGATTTTGATATTTGATGTTTGATTAGAGTAATTGTTCTTGATATTTTGTTGATTCTTGTTCTCTATAGTAAATAGTAGTTTTGATCATGTTTCTTGAGTAGTTTACTTGCTAGGGTTTGGGTAAACATGTGTGATTGATGGATTGAGATTGATTTGGGAATTTAAGTAGTTCTTGTGTTGTGATTAAATTGATTCATAGAGGTTTGCATGTTGCATAAGTTTGATTGGAGTAGCTAACCATGATTGCTAGCATTGATTGCATGATTGAATTGATTGACATGACCACTTGATATCGATTTGATCATAATTAGTTGAGTATTTGATTATGTTTCTTCATATTGTTTAGCACTAGAGAAATCTATGTTAGAGAGTGTGAGGATGATTAGTTGAATGCCCCTAATTGCTCCTACTATTTGTCTTTGCATTGCTTGGATTGCTTGACTCCCTAATTAGTTTGGTTATCATGAATGCATGTTGATCCCCACTCCCTAGTGTTTCATTTGTTTGCTTCTTGATTTAGGAAGTAGAATAGTGTCACCTTTCACCTTAGACTTCGACCTAGCTTAGGCGTTAATTAGAAATACTTGAACATAACCGTTCCTAGTGGTTCGACCCTTGACTTACCTCTATACTTGTATTTAGGTAGTTGAGTGATTATAAATTTGTTTGACCGTAGGGAGGATTAATTCAACGACATAGTTTTCCCCACGTCAGTTTCATCCGCTTCCTCCAGTATCCTATCACTAGGAGTACCACTTGAAGTGGACGAATGGTAGTAGGTGGGGGTAGGAGGAAGATAAGAAGGGCTATCAGGGTGTTCCGACACCTCACTTCGAGGCACCCTCATTGAGCCATCTGAATAAAGAGTTGAACCATCCGACGGGAAGAAAGATCCATCGGAGTTAGGTTTTCTTGCTGTTCTTTTGGTTCTGGCCATAGTGTCCTGCACAGACACGAAACTAGTCGGATTCGGAGAAGTTCGCAAAGCACAGTCGCTGGCCAAGCAGTCGGCACTGCAAGTTCTAGATTCAGCCATCCCCGGTGACCGATCACTATCCTATGCTGTGCCGCATGCGATTGGGATACCATTTTTTCGAAAACAAAGAAAAAATGAAAAGTAAAAGAAGAAACAGGTGTTACCTTTAGAACAAGGGTGAGAGACGCTTGGTTGGCTGAAGAACGGTCGGACAGCGGGCCGAGTGTCAGATGCTTGAAAGAAGAGAAAACACTTAGGGAATTTTGAGATTCTTAAGGTTAAAAAGTCCAAGATTCTCCAAAGAGTCGCAACGGTGTAAAAATTCAGGGGGTGAAAACTTTCTATTTATAGAAGGGTTGAAAACCCTAAACTTTCCCTCCACAGTAATTTTTTGAAATCCGACCAATCGGATGTTTACACCTGTCACAGGCAACACGTGGCAAGCGCGTGTCACCTGTGAGGGGCAAATGTTTTGGGTAAAAATACCCTAGGCCAGTTGGCCCAATCAGAGTCCGCCACGTGTCACTGGAAGGGGCGCCACCTTTGACCTCCCAGGGAACGACACGTGGCAGATGGATAAAAGGACCTGGGATTGGCGGCTTTCAGGCCCAAATCCCGAGGTCTGCAAAAGCTGCGTGAATATTCCCTAGGGCACGAAACCCTAGGAAGTGCACATTTTTCGAGAAGCCTATAAATAGGAGATGACCTCCTCATTTATGGGGGGATTCAATACGTCTTCACGTACAACAAAACCTTTTACACTCCTTACGAGGAATATTCAGTGATTACCAATCATTGCCAGAACTGTCACTCTCAAGAGAACAGTACACCCGAGCTCGGAATTCGAGCAGATAACCTTTTCATTCCGCACCTTATTCTTCGGACTTAGACTAACTTAAGCTTCGGAGGCGGACCACCGACCATTCGGTGCTCCGTTGTTTTGCAGGTATAGGCATCCAAGCGAGCATCCAGTCTTAGTGTTGTAACTCTCCCAAGGGACTCAAAAAACCCCGAAACAAATTCCTCAACCATAACCCTTCACAGACGGCAGATGAAGATGCAATATATTCTGCTTCACAACTTGACAATGCCACAACTGGTTGTTTTTTCGAACTCCAAGTGAAGGCAATAGAACCCAAGTAGAAAGCATATCCAGTTGTACTTTTTCGTTCGTCTTGATCTCCGGCGCAGTCACTATCAGAATAGCCGTATAATGTTGCTTCATTTCCATAAGCATAAAACATTCCATATTCTAAGGTACCCTTTATATACCTTACTATTCTCTTTATAGTACACCAATGTGATTCTTTTGGTTTTTCCATGTATCTACTGACAAGTCCAACTCCATATACAATATCTGGCCTTGTGATAGTTAAGTACCTTTGGCTTCCAACTAGACTCTTGTACAAAGTTGGATTAATTGATTTTCCTTCTCCAGCTTTCGTCATCTTTATTCCTGTTGCGACAGGAGTGCTCATGGGTTTACATGAATCCATCTTAAACTTTTCAAGAATCTCTTTTGCATATTTCTTTTGTGAAATGAAAATTCAATTTTCACTTTGTTCTACTTCTATCCCAAGAAAGTAATTCATCAGTCCACAGTCACTCATTTCAAATTCTTTGAACATGGCCCTTTTGATATCTTCGAACATACTTTCATTGTTCCCGGTGAATAGTAGATCATCAACATATAGGCTGACAACAAGAATATCATCACCCTTTTTCTTCACGTAGACAGCATGATCATACGGGCATTTAGTAAAACCGTTTTGTATCAAATATCCATCAATGCGTGCATTCCATGCACGAGGAGCTTGTTTTAAACCATAAAGTGCTTTTTTCAAACGAAGCACTTTATCTTCTTGTCCCTTGACAATAAAACCTTCTAGTTGTTCTACGTAAACTTCTTCTTTGAGAATGCCATTTAAGAATGCAGATTTTACATCAAGCTTGTATATCTTCCATTTATGATGTGCTGCAAGTGAAATCAACAATCTTACTGTATCTAATCGAGCTACGGGAGCAAATACTTCATCATAATCAACTCCGTATTTTTGTTTGTAACCTTTTGCTACAAGTCTTGCCTTGTATCTATCAATGTTTCCGTCAGCACCTCTCTTTATCTTATATACCCATTTTACACCTATAGCCTTATGGCCTTTTGGCAATGTAACGAGTTCCCATGTATTATTCTTCTCTATTGATCGAATTTCCTCTTTCATAGATGATATCCATTCTTTTTCTCTAACAGCTTCTTCAAAATTAATCGATTCATGATCTGCATACAGACAAAATAAATCAACTTCTTCAACTTCAGTTGTATTCTCATAGATATCTCTTAAGCTTCTCATCTTAAAAGGTGTTTTTGATGATGAATTTGATCCTTCAGTTGATGGTGACGATGATGAATCATTATTATTTCGTGGAGTTTGTTCAGAACTCTTCTCCTTAACATCATCATACTCTTCAAACACAATTTTCACTTTCTCTTTTTCATGGTCATCCCATTTTCAAGATTCTCCTTCGCTGAATATTACATCCCTACTCTCAATCAACTTTCCAGTGATTGGATTATATAATTTGTAAGCTTTAGACTGTGAACTGTACCCAATGAAGTTCACCACGATCATCCAACTTCTTTCTATTTGCTTCAGGTATTTGAGCATAGGCAATGCACCCAAATACTCTCAAATGATCAACATTTGGCTTTTTACCACTCCATGCTTCTTGTGGAGTCATATTTTTCACACTTTTCGTAGGACAACGATTAAGAATATAAGTTGTCCAGGTAATAACTTCGGCCCAGAATTACTTCGGCAATCCCCTTTCTTTTAAGATGCTTCGTGTCATGTATAGAATTGTTCGATTCTTCCTCTAGGCAATTCCATTTTGTTGAGGTGTATAGGAGGCTGTGAATTGTTGCCGAATTCCAGTAGCTTTGCAATAATTTTTTAATATATTTGATCTATATTCACCCCCTCGATCTGATCTCAAGGTTTTCAGCTTATATCCACTTTCGAGCTCGACCCGAGCTTTAAATTGCATAAATGTATCAAATGCAGCTGATTTCTCCTTCAACATATACACCCACAATTTCCTGCTATAATCATCAATGAAGGTAATAAAATAACGATTACCTCCCAAAGATACTGGTTCCAGTGGTCCACAAATATCTGTGTGTACCAATTCTAATGGTGCTTTCGCTCTCCATGATAATCCCTAATGAAATGGAAGTCTAGCTTGCTTTCCAGCCGTGCATATTTCACAAACTTGTTTAGGATCTTCAATGGTAGGCAAGCCATGCACCATGTTCTTCGATTGTAAAATTTTTAGGCCATTGAAATGAAAATGCCCAAAATATTTATGCCATTTCTATGACTCGTTCTCGATAACACCATAGAAGCACTTTTGTACCTCGGTGTTAAGTTGCAGCGGAAACATGTGATTCTTCGCCATTTTTGATTGAGCAATAAGTCTTCCACTTTTATATTTAAGTTGAAGATTATCACCCTCCATATGAACAATATATATCCTTTTTCAAGTAATTGCCCAATACTAAGGATATTACTTTTCATATTAGGCACGTAATAAACATTTGAAATGAATTCTTCATTTCCATTCTTCTGAAATATTCGTATTTTTCCTTTACCTTTAACTTGTAGTTTGGATGAATCTCCCAAACTTACATTACCTTGAACCTTCTCATCCAGCTCAATAAAATATTTTTTTTCCACCACACATGTGGTTGGTCGCACTAGAATCGAAAAACCACATGTCTTGTTGATTACTAGCCTCTTCATGCGCTAGCAACAATGTAGGACTTTCCTCATTGCTTTTGGATGATTCAACGAAATTTAAACGATTTCCCTGATCCTTTTGTTTGCTCCAACATTCAGATGCATAATATCCTTATTTTTGACAATTATAGAATTGAATGTCTTTTCCCTTTCCATGTTCGTTGAAACTTCTTCCTCCTCTGTTTGACCCTCTTCCACGGCCAAAACTCCTCTCATTATTTTGGTTACGAGGTTGGTAGTTACCACGACCTCTACCGCCTCGTCCTCGAAAATTGCCTCGTTGATTTCCTCCTCTTTGTTCATTTGATGAAAATCTTGATTCAAGTGCTTGTTCAGTTACAGCCGGTCCATCATTCTTCAGAATTCTTTGTTCATGCACCTGAAGTGATCCCATGAGCTCTTCTATTGATAATGTATCAATATCTTTTGATTCTTCAATCGCTGGTAATACATGATTAAAGTTTTTATTGCACAATCGAAGAATTTTCTTAACAATTTTCTTATCTTCAATTTTTTCTCCATTTTGTTTTTGTTGGGTTACATTTGTGAGAAGCCGAGAAAAATAATTAGAAATGGTCTCAGTTTCTGTCATTTTTATTTATTCGAATTCACCTCGTAGGGCTTGTAGACGGATTTTTCTTCCTTTAAATATTGTTGCAAGCGTGTCCCAAGCTTCTTTGCGTGTGGTTGAATTTGAAATCTTCACAAATGTCTCACGGTCTAAACTTGCATAGATCAAAAATAATGCCCTTTGATCTTTCTTCTGATTTTACTTCAATTCTTCTTTTTGTTCTTTAGTTAACGAAACCTTTGTTTCATCAAATGGTTTTTCAAAACCATCACTTACAACGTCCCATAAATCCTGGGAGCCAAACAAACGCTTTCATTTTGATACACCAATCTTCATATTGGTCTTTAGAAAATTGGGGTACTTGTGGTTGAACAAAGTTTGTAGACATCTTATGGCATTGATATTGAAACGATAACGTGGCTCTAGTACCAAGTGTAGGAGTTACACAATTTACGAATTGCTAACTCAAATAACAATAAGAATATATGAAGGAGATACAAATATGGGTTACAACCCGGATAAAAAAAATGAACTTCTTCTCAATATATATATATATATATCTTTTAGAAAATAAAACTCCTTTTATCTCCCTGCTCTTTCTCTTAAGCTTTATCCTTTTCTATTTCTCTTTCTTATGCTTCTACATATTACAATGAAACAAAAAACACATATATTTATAACATATTCTTTGCTAATAATGCAGAAGATGTAATTAACTTTAATTGTTAACCACCTCTTAAATTATCACATTCTAAAATTAGCATTCTAATAAAAGCTAGTTAAAGTTTGGAGTTTCAACAAAACCTCCTAGTTATATTAGATTACTTTTTGAGGGAGGTTGTATCTGTTTATATCTGGTTGTGTTGGTGTTTTATAGCGAGTAGAGAAATCATAGCTTGGAGTTTTTTTAGATTTGTCGCAGCGCTGTATTATTGCTGCTGTTATTTTATCGTTGCCTTGTAGCTGCAATTCTGTTTGTCCCAAAAAGTATAGACCTGCAATCGTTTTTAGCCTCAATCCCTTCATAAAATTTATAGATAATAAAAAGTTATCCAATCTAGGATCAAGAATTTCTTAATTTGGAATTTTATGCTAGGAGTTATGCCTTCTGGAAATTTCTGTGGTCAACTGACTTGATTCTAACCAGCGGGGCTGTTATTTTTACTTGAGGCTTATGTGGGTTGTTGCGTTGAATTGGGTGGGCTTGCTGAAATGGATACTCTGGCTTTTCTTATTTGTTTTAGTCTATTTTTCCTCTAGTTAATTATATATTACTGTAGTTTAAAGAACTATGGTTGTGTTCTTGCATTGAAATGCTTCATTTTGGTGCTTTACAAAATATGAAGTGACTTAACAGGGAAAGGATTCGTTACATACACTGAGGCAATTTATCAGCAATAGGTGTAAAGAGTAAGAGAAATTTTTTTTCAGCAAGAGGTCAAAAGAGCAAGAGGTGGCTGCTTACTTGGGTTCTTCACAGGTTAACAATCCCCACCAATAATTATTAGAAAATGTTTTAGGTTGATTACTATTTTCTAATTATCACACATGCACACTCATATATATAAGCTCGCTATACTTTCCAAAACTTCACATGTTAACTAGTTCTTTATTGAACACACACCGCCAAGGTAAAGGTAGTAAGGTACTAGTTTTGCCATGCATAGGCCTTGAATTGATTTTCCATGTAAGAGGGGTTTAAGTGCAACATGCCTCCTATGGTTGCTCTGAAGCTAGTGATATCTATTACTTCGTATATTTTAACTATCGTATTCTATTAAGTTGTGTGGTAATCTGTCTTCTTTGTATAGGTTTATCAAAAACTTTTTAACTCAGACTTGGATACGAGTGTCTAACCCTACTAAGTTTCAAGTGAGAAACTACAACTTTCCCTTTCTTAATTATCCCCCTAGATTCCCTCTCTCCGTTAAAAATAAATGTATCTTTTGCCGATTTAAGGTAATTTACGGGCTGCACTGCTTTAGGGGATGCTGTTGGCGGTTTTGGCGGCTGACAGTGGCTGCGGTGCTGGTGCTTTCGGGATTCCGGTTGCAGGTTGGTGGTGATGCGAGGGAACAAGGGATGTGAGGCCGAAAATTTGATTTGTCGGAGTTGCGGATCTGGGATACTGCAGTGGTAATTGGCGAGGCTGTCACTGCTGTAGTTGTTGCGGTGGTGATTGGAGGTGGTCTGGTGGTGGGTCGATGGTTATTAAGAGCAGGGGAGTGTGATTGAGAAGATGGAGGTTGAGCGTGGAGGGCTGCAGATTGTTGTTGTTGGTTTTGTGGGCTGGAATGTGTGGTGGAGTTGTGGTGTAGAATAGGGAAATAGAGTGGTGTAGGTTAGAGTGACAGCAAGGAGCAATTAGTAGCATGGAGCATTGTGCATTTGCCTCAAACCTCATACTTTAAACTCGATTTGAACTTGAAATTCGATTAAGGACCCGAAAACACCTACAACCAAAAATAAACACGAGGGTAGAACATAATATAATAAAATAAAACGAAGTAAAATAAAAGAATAAACTAAAATAAAATAAGAAAATGAGAGAAATGAGAAATTATTAACTAAAATTACGAAATTAAGCTAATATTTAATTAAAATGCAAAAATGACCAAATTAAAAAGTAAAAGACGAGAACAAGAAAATAAGTGAAATAAAGATTAAAACGAGGAAAATTATTGGAAAATAAGCCGGAAAAACACCCCTAAAAGGAACATAAAAGTCACTTATCAATCGCCAAATCACTAAACATCAAATATATTGAAATTATGGACATAAAAAAGCGTCACCAATTTTAAGATGCAAGACATAAAAAAGCGTTGCTGAAATTGAGAAAGTGCACCAACTACTTTAAATTTCGAAGCTTCGTATCAAAGTTTAGACACACTAAAGCGTCGAGATTTGCGACGCTTTTTTTAGCGTCCAAAAAGGACTGATTTTTCAGTAGTGGATAATCAGCTATGTAGACAATGTAAAAGAAATACGTAACCTAGATTGGTGTGGTTATGCACTCAATAACTGACGTAGGGAAAACTAGGTTGTTGACTAATCCTCCCTAGCCAAACAATATTTATAATCACTTAACAAACCAACATACAAGTATAGAGGTAAGTCAAGGGTCGAACGACTAGGAATATGGGGGTCGATTACTATAGTCTATTGCTAAGGTATTTTGAAGATGATGTTGGAGAGTGTAATCAAGCAAGCTAATCAAACAAGCAGGTAAAAAGAAGTAAAATCAATATTAAAAGCACTAGGGATTAGGATCCACACACAATCATGATAGTAATGCCAATTTAGGGGAAATTAATTAACCAAATGTTACAAAGGAGGATAGTAATTATAATCAAGAGAACTTAAAAGGTTATCTCTTAAAAGTCAATCTAGGTTTCCTTAATGAATGAGTAGCAAGAAGAATTACAAATCAAATTCAATTAATAAATGTAATCCCTAAATCAAGTGTTCATGTCATTAGAAATCACAATGCAATCTAGCTTGAAAATCAAGGATAGCTACTCCTTATCAATTCAAACACATGCACAATTCTATCAACCAATTTAATCACAACATTCAATCAATTAAAATCCATTAATTACCAATGATCCATCATTCATGCATGCTTCACCATCACCCTATCAAGGAATCTACTCACTAAGCATGTTAAATTTGAAGAACAAAACTAGACTAATCATCATCATATTCATAGTTGCAAATAAAATCAAATTTCTAATTAATCAAGCTAAACAAGTTCAAACAAGCAAAATCAAATTGAAATTTCATCAACAACAAGAATTAAAAGCAATGATTAAGGCAAGAACTAAAGAAATCTTACAATTCAAACTTGAAGATCAAAACAGAATAAAACTTAAAATGGATTGAAGATCAAATGATGGAGTTTACACTTTCTCTCTCTAATTAGCCTAACTAATCTCTTTCTAAAAATGCTAAGAATGAATCCCCCCCTAAATTAGGAAGTCCGTACATGTATATAGTTATGAGAAAAAAAGAGAGAAAAGGGGCTAAAACCGCAAAACAGGGGTGCTTGGGCATACAGGTCTGTTCGGCTGAGCAAACACTATATGCCCAAGAATACCCAAAAAGTTGCTTGGCCGAGCAAGATGAGCTTGCCCGAGCTGCTGCTTGCGCGCGAGGGAGACTTGGATGGCTGCTTGCTTAGGCATACACAGGCTACTTGCCCGAGCAACTTATGTATGCCTGGTACAGATTCAAAACTTCTTCTCCAATGCTTGGGCATGCAATCTTTGCCCAAGCGGTTTGCCCAAGCAACCTTGAAATGACTTCTAACTTGGTTTGGAGGCACTATAACTTTCCAGACTTGATTTGGTTGACTTCCAAAGCTTCTTCCTCCTCGACATTTGAACCTCGGAAAATCCTAACACACCTACAAAACAAATCAAATCAAACGAAAAGCAAGAAAATAGCAAAGAAATGCATGAAAAGGATAATAAAGCCGATAAACACATGCATTTTTCTAGATTAACACACAAGCACATGAAGCAAACATTATTACCTAAAAACTTGATATAAAAGGCAAAAAATGAGCATTAAACTATGAAGAAAACTACCCTATGAAATTACACTCATCAAATTCCCCCAAGCTAGACTTTTGCTCGTTCTTGAGCAAAACAAAAGCGAGAAAAAGGAAAAAGAAAGCTAATGACACTCACAAGATAGCTTATTTAAATAAAGAAAGGAAAGAAAGGGGGATTGGGAATATACACTAACTCACTAACGTAGGGATCACAGTTGTTTTTAGCTACAATAAGCCCTTAAAACCCCAAAGTTGACAATGAGGATGAATAAGGTCTCGTAAGGGTTTCCAAAGATCTTAACCTATAACTCTCAAATTAAAACGAGGCAAAGCATAAAAAGGAAAATAAAATCAAGAAAAAAAGAACACAAATGCTTTTGAAATGGACATTTGCAAATAGACAAGCACAAATAGATATAAAGCTTTCTAAACAAGCAAGGGGTTGCACGTTCCAAGATATCCAAGGTTGATTAAAACATAAAGTATGCTAAGCATAGAGAACTAACAAAACACAAATCACCTTCATCCCAAACAATCTTACCGCGTTCTCCCTACTAGTTACAAATCCACTTCAAGTGAGCATCTCAATGATTCCTCGAAGGAACCAGAAAAGAAAGGATTTAGGGCTACTAGACATCTTGACTCCTGTCTCCCTCCACCGACTTTTGACTAAAATATAAGGGTGAAAAGGGCTTTGGAGGGTTGTAACGTAAGGACAAAAAAGGATAAGGTAAATTTGAAATTTGGTGGTATACCTAAATTGTGAAGCAATTAATGGCCAATTCTTAGTACCATAACACCCCCAAGCTTATTCAACGCCACATCACAAAACTATATACAAAAAGCGTAGGCACGCTTCCCCTGAATTTGAAAGGAGAATTGTCCTCAATGCTTTAAAATAGGGAGATAATAACTACATCAAAATATTTTTGAGCTTTTTACTTTTTTTATTTTGCTTCTTTTTTTTTCCAAAGCATTTGCTTTTGGTTTTTTTTTTTTTTTTTTTTTACACTTCATTGCTTTGTCCTCGCCTCTTTTAACTATGGATGACTTATTCAACTTGCATTTGCCTTTATTCACATACTATATACAAAACAAACTTGCTCATCAAATGAACCAAACATCTATACTTAAACTCCCATAAACACCGACAAACTAAGGACCATAAGCTTCACAAAAACCAAAGATGGAAAGAAAAATGAAACAAATGGCTGAAGAGCTAGAGATATGGCTAGAAAAGAAGGTATAAGGCTCAAAAGGTTAACAAGGAGGAAAATGTAGACCTAAAACCACAAATATAAAATCGAAACCTAGAAAAGAAAAAATAACCACCCCGAAAAGATGCCTTTGTCTTTCCCAAATATGGTTCGATCGCGATCTCGGGATATAAAAATCAAGTTCTAGTTAAATTAAGCGATAGTCAAGGATCTATGCCACTCAAACAACATAGGTAGAAGGCTATAAAAATGAAACCTCACGTGGTTGGCTTCAAATTCACTATAGGAAGCAACACCTTCTTACCACAAACAAGTAGATTAGGGCTTCAAGGTCCCGAAAGTTCTTAACAAACTACCTTAGCATACCCTATCCTAGAATCAACCGAGCATACTCTCAAACCGTTCAAACCATTATCGTTTAGCAAGGGAAACATCCAAAAATGCAAGTCTGAAAACTACTACGTCCAAGGGAAAAGCAAATACATACAATACATAAAGAAAACTTTGCCTCAAATGAAAATCTTTTTGTAGTTTAAATTATCGAATTTTTTTAATGTTTTGTTTTTATTTTCGAAAGAAAGGGTAAAAAGAAAAGGAGAGAATAAAAAGAAAGAAAAGAAAAGGAAAAGAAAAGAAAATAAAGGAGAGAAGAAGAAGTCAAAGGTGTAAGCTAAAACGAAATAAATAATTCCCAATCTACAAACAATGGCCATTCGAAAACAACACTAATGGCCCCAAACACCCTCAAGGTGTTAATAGCATACAACCTTGATCCGTTTAACTTCTCCTAGTCTAAATCCTAAGCTATGCACACAAGAAAATAAAGGGGAAAAGAAAATGGAATGATCTCTCCATGCGATCCAAAGTTAAAAGAACAAGTGCAACAAGGAAGCTCGCACCAATTTCCCATGCGACAAATGCTTCGGATAAAGGACCTACAAGATGAGAAGAGAAAAGAAAATAAAATAAAAGAAAAGAAAACAAACTATACAAAAAAGGATGTTAGTAAATTCAAGAAAAACAAAACAAAATATATATACAAAGTTTAGATTATAAGGATTAAGAACAAACAAAGTCCTAAAATGACACCATCATAATCAACATATCATATAAAAACAATCAACAAGATACCAACAAAGAAACTGTTGGACTTTAAATACTCTAAGCGGAATCGCTAGAATCATATTCATAAGCATCTAATAACCAAGATCAATGCACAACCCATAAAAAGCATGTAATTATACCTTTGAAGCGTGAATCCACGTGTGATCAAGCAAGAACGATAGGAGAAGAAGAACCCCAAATGTGATTCCTATACTTGGTCCACGGGCACAGATTAAACCTCCCCTAATGCTAGTTAGTTGTGATTGAACCCTTCAGTCAACCTTCTACGGAGAAGAGAGACACGAACTAACCACGAACCACCAAGGAGGGGCCGGACGTACGTTTTGGCGAGAGAAGAGGGAGGCTCGAATGTGAGGAGAGAGAGTGATTTAGGGTTTGGAAATTGGTTGCCTTGTTTCAACCCTAGGCATGGACTTCATTCATAGATCTAAGATGTAATACCCCGTATTTTTATACGTATTTTAATTTAAATTGGTATTTCATAAAGTATCTAAATAATTCGAAATATTTTATTTATGGTATTTCATTAATTTAAAAAGAATTATTTTAATTAAAAGTTTATTTTTAATTATTTATCAATCTTGAAAATATTTTATTTCATGATGTGGAAAGTTTGGGGCATATATTTTATAAAAGGAAATTTTAAAAGTCAACAGCAGCAGCCGCCGGCATGGAGAGCGGTAGCAACCCCCTCCCCGCCCTTGAGGTTGTGCGGCCCTAATAAAAAAAACTTCTCTTTTGTTTTATTTCTAATAGCCTTGATTTAATTATTGATTTTGGGTTGTGTGTTATTTGTAACGGAGTGATGATTTTTATGATGTTTGATTATAAGTATTATGTATATAATTTTTCAGATTAAGTTTTTGAAGTAAAAAGCCCCAAATTGAAAACCCTAGGTTTTTAAATCAATGTATCATCTGATTATACGTGATTGAAACTATTAAATTTGATGTTTTAAAACACAATTACAACAATTTTACATATTTTAATAAATCTGGAATTTTTGTGTATAGGATATAATTAGGTTTCTTGAACGGATTTTCTTTACCCATTAATTGGGAATAAAAGTAAGGGTTCTAAATTAATTTTCAGCTTAATTTAGAGGGTTTATGAGTGATTTAAGAGTGTATATATTGCTGGAAATTTATATTAAATAGGTATTAATGTGTTTTTGTAATTTTGGGTTGTAGGAGATTTCCAAGTGAGTGACGTTTTTTAGTCCTGGCGATTTTGAGATTATATTCAAGGTACGTTCGCGTACTTGTTAATTATTTAAGCATATAGAAGCATGCTAGGTTTGAAATTAATTAATTCCAAGGTAGTATCATGATAGGTATTGATTGTAATTGTTGATTGGATTGATGTTGGTGATCAATTTGTGAAGTATGGATTATTTGTGGTGAATTGATGATTGGAATTAATGATATTGGCATGTTGGATATGAACCTGTAGACACCTAAAAATGTCTCCCCAAAACCAAACCTGATGATGAGCAACCTCTCACCACCATTATTGGTCGAGTTGAGTATTTAATCTTGGAGTGCTTAAATCCATGTTCAATCCAATACATTTGATAAACCAACCCAATTCTTAGCCCATTTTCCCCAAACCATAACTCACTTTCCACTTTTCGTGTCCACATCACAAAACCGAAATTAAATGATTTCGTGGATCTCTAATTTTGATCCAAATATTATTTGATTGGATAGGCCTTGAAATAAGCTTTCCAACGGTATATCATAAGCCCAATTCTAATTTAAAAGGAAGAATATATGAGCAAATACTAAACTAGGCCCAAAACCGACACCCTTTCACTAAAACGGCCATATCTTGACTTGATTCTAATTGAGTTGGGAAGTAGACTTGATAAGATTTCCAACGATATATTATATGTCTTATTTCGAGTTACTGATTAAAAATAATCATAGTTTTAAAAACGCGTAAAAAATTGGCATTACCGCACAACAGCTTAAGCACCGCGTCATAGTACAAGCTGACGTGTCGCGGTGCCTTGTACCGTGACACGGTATTCTTCACCGTGTCACGGTGCTTTCCCGTGTTTATTCTGCGTTTTTTCTCACGCACTAAATGAATTTGGACGCATTTTTGGACTAACTGTACACCGCCACACGGTGTACTGTACCATGCCACGGTGGATAGTACCGTGTCACGGTGCCCAGTACCGTGTCACGGTACACACCGTGTCACGATGCCCAATTAGGGTTTTTTTGCGGCTTTTATCTCTTCAAGGGTTCCGTGCATTCCCCTGTTCGTTTCCTCTATAAATACCCCCCTCATTTCTGCAGTTTGGGGCACCAAAAATCATTCTCTCTCTCCTTACAAAAAAAAAAATCATTCTCTTCTCCCTCTTTAGCTTAAATACTAGCCTCCCTATTCTCTCACCATACATCCCTTAAGCACTCCAAGGAGTCCATACTTGACCCCAGGTTCCGTCCTTAAACCAAGGCGTGAAAGGTAGAATTAACTGAGGGTTTGGACCAAATCTACTCTACTTTTATTTAATTTGATTTCCATTTGATTTATTATTTATTGAAGTTACTAACAGTTTATTCATGATGTAGCAATTCAAGGAAACGCGGAAAGTGAGTAATTAATCACTTAATTGCTCTTATTTTTATTCTTGTTGCTAGTATCATGATTAGGTTTATTTAAATATATAATTTGACTAACAAATTGAACTGCTTCCAATATTGATTTTGATTTTATTTGTTATTATTGATCACCATATTGCATGTTTAAAGGAAATATGTAATTGAAAATCATGCTTAATAAGATAATTTGGACAATCGGTTTAGGTTCCTTTTTAATCTTGTTATTTAATCGAAATGATCACAATATTTTAGAATTATATGTTACATTAATATTCAACCAAATTTATCCAAATAATAGTTTGGAGCAAATTGAATATTTATTTGTATGCCTTTGAGATCGCAAGAAATACTTTTCACAATAAGAATCGAGTAGAGGCCAATACAGGCGAATGTGACTCCATGACTCACTTTGTACCATCATCCCCGATCCTCCTTTCGTGGTTCCAAACCATATGGACTTAGTAATCTCATGGATTATGAATGGGGTGTAACCTTCACGGGTCAATCGTTGTTGCCTATCGTTGTCCCTTAATCGCGGTTTCCTTTTATAATCCGTGAACGGTTTACAAGTTCCTTCAAAACTTGTTGGCGGCTCCCTACTTTCCTTGTCCCTAATCGTATATGTCAATTCCCACTTCTTAAGAGTGCCAAGCATATTCACACATGCTTAACGTAGGCGCACTTCGAACGACGCCTACAATTTGGCGACTCCAATGGGAGGATTCTTGGTTATTATCGATTTGAGACATCGGTATTTAATTAAGATGAGTGGATGAGACTTGAAAGATTCTTGAATCGTATTCATGTGATTAAATTGGCATTTTTTTGCATATACATAGACATTTTAACACCGTATTTTAGGTTCGCCCATAGGAAAAATTGGATAACCTGATCACGATCAAAGAAAATGAGGCACTGTGTAACGGTAGAGGCGCCGTGACACGGTATAAAACACCGTGACGCGGTGTACTGTACCGTGTCGTGGCATTTTCCACCGTGTCGCTGTAATTTCCACCCTGACACAGTGCCTGTAAAATTCTTCCAGTGGTTCTGTTCTTTTCTCGTTATTAGCTTCCTTTGATTTTTCTGAAAAAACGTCTATGTTCTACATATGTCTTAGCCCCGGGGAATTTAAGCTTTATCGACCTAAAAACGCTCATGGGAATAAGGGTTCATCTGAGTTATTAAATTCACCCAAACTATGGAGTCAAGTTCGATTTAATCACGAACTTGCGGAGCCGCCCGTTGGCATACACCCTCAAGGGAGGCTGCCTTGATAACGCGTCCCAACTCTTAACCATGGTACCCTTTTGACACCGATTAAACTTGACCATAGTGGAACATAGATTTGACCTTAGGTTACAAACTCTTATTTGCATCATTGTGCCTACGTGCCCTATGTGTATATATTTGATCATTTTGATCCTAACATTAATGATCTTTCTTTGTATGGTGGTTTATTTTATGACTAAAGAATGCCAATGGACTGTACTCAGTAATTAGCGCAAACTCTAAAACTGACAAATGCTAGAAAAATGCACAAAAAAGAACCTGGAGCTGATTACCGCGCCACGGCATTCAGCACCGTGTCACGACAGTCAGCACCGTGTCACAACAATCAGGGTTTAGTCTAGTTAGCTTATTTTTTTGGTCTTCCGTGCTATTATGGTCCACGCGTCAGTCGTTTGGATACTGTTTACATGTCTAGCCATACAATCATACCACGAGTCTTATAACATCACTTAATCGCTCATGAGTCTAGTATTAGTCCGCACACTTTCTTTATTTTTCGACTCGAGTCGTGCACCATGTCGTTTATGATCGTATACTAGGTTCATGCACTTTCTTTTTTCCGTCATAAAAAATGAGTAGAGTTTGTCTTACCCATTTTCAAATGTCTATCTTCCCTCTTCATTTCCCGATTTTGATCATTGCGTCAAACCATTAAGTGAATTTATTTTATTTCACAGTACTTGGTCAAGGAGCAGGAGTAGATTGGTACGGTTCGAGTCATTACCGCATCAACCTCTTAGACCTAAGAGGAAAATTCGCCATTTCCACACCACTTAGCACCTTCTTCAAACTACTTTCAGTTTGTTCCAATGGCCACTAAGGAAGATATTGAGAACATCAACAAATCCATCGAGGCATTGTCTGCCATGATGCAAACCCTTACCACTAGGGTCACTACCATGGAACAAAGCAAGGTTACCTATTGCTACCCTTGACAAATTGAAAGAGCAGATGAGCAAGATTTCTGAGGATTTCACCTATATTGAAGGCGTTCTCTGCAACCATGGCTCTCAAGGGATTTGACATAACAATCTTCCCTACGGTGTTCCCTCTCTCCTTAGAGCATGCGTGCCAACAATGGTTTTATTCTCTAGATGCCAAGCATACTGCAACTTGGCAAGATGTCACCGACAATTTCATGAATTATAACAAATGTAACATTCAAACCAAAATTTCTGAACGTAAACTCTCCATTCTCAAATAGAAAGAGAATGAAGGCTTCACCGCTGATCTAAATAGGTGGAGGGAAATGACTTCACTCTTGGTAGATCCTCCCAAACAAGGAGAGGTGGTTCGCCTCTTCATCCAAAATCTGACTCACAAGTATACGAACATCTCAAATTTCTTCCACTAAACACTTTCGAAGCTGTATACGACATTGACATAAATATCGAGGACGAGCTAATAAAGACTACTGGTAGTAACAATAATAATACTTTGAAAAACAAGAAGAACGACCTTCCTTCTTCTTTGTCTTCTAAGCACGAAAATACTACCAACAATATAAGACAAGTCGATCTCAATGAAGTGTTAGCTCTTGATGCTCCATTGCCCAAGAAAAGGAGAACTTACACTCCTTTAGGAATGACTTATGATGCGGCCTTTGGTCGCCTTTACGGTCAAGGCTTGATCATACCTATTGGGAGATTTCCAGAGCCAAAACCTGAAGAAAGGAGCGCCAAGTGGAATCCCAATGCCCACTGCAAGTTCCATCAAGGAAGAGGCCAGACTACCGAGCAATGTTGGAATTTAAAGGACGTTATTCAAGATCTTGTTGATGCAAATGAACTTCATGTCCCTCTAGGCGGCAAGAAGTAATGAAGACAAGGCGCACGAAGGGTTGATCATGCAAGATTTCATGATTCTTTTTAATTATTTCCATTCCCCTCTTATGTCTAGCATAGGTTTTTCTTCGTAGGCTCTATTATGTTTATGTGTTTATTTATTCACCATTCCCATTAATAAAATGAGCATTATTCCTTTATATCTCGATCACGTCTTTCTTATAAAAAAATAATCAATTACCGAACTAAACACAAGGTACACCAATGACTTGAGGCACCTTTGCAACCCTGTCATACCCCCTAAAACCATTTTCAAACACTCATTCCATTTCTTCATTAACCACTTTGAGCCTCGTTTAACGTTTGGCCTCATTTATTCAACCCACATTCCCCTAACCATGGGATGGGAAGGGTGTAATTTGTATAACATTCAAAAGCAAGTAAAAAAAAAAAAGAAGCACCAAAACAACAATAAAACAATGTCTAAGGGCAAGTGTCCCAATGTCTTTGATATGAACACGTCTCAAATTGCGTCTCTAATCGAGTGCTTGGTACCGTGCCTGAGAAACATGAATGCTAAGTGAGTGATGGACCACATGATCCGAGATTGCCTACATTGATTCAGAAGAATAAAAAAGAAAAGAAATTCAAAGCAAAAAAAATGTGAAAAATAAAACTTGTGAATTCAAAATTTTCAAATTCACAATTACACACCTTAGGGGGCTTACCTCGAGTCTTGAGCCTTTTTACCCTTTATTCTTCACCTATTAGCTTAACCACTTTATAACCCTTGAAAGACCTCTTTGAGGTGTACATACACTTGTGCAAAGTTTGGTTAGAGCTATGTTCGGCATGATTCCTAACGGATGCATAGGCAACCTCACATCGAGGTGTGACCACATTCATATTCATATCCACACATGATCGAGTCATTTCCAATGCTTATCCCTACCCATATAGAGCTAGACTTGGGGGATTGAACCCACATCACTTAGCTTACCAAACCTAAAGAGTCATCATTTTTTACTCTTCTCACATCTATTTCCAATCACCACAACCTTTGCAGCCAGGCTTAGTATCACATTTACACACTTCTTTCACACATACATAGCCATATCATCCTTCCCGTAGGAACCCTTTATCATGAAATCTTATTCCCCTACCACACATGCTTCGTCATCTTTCAAGACAGCATTCATTAAAAGAAACATTGTATACTTGCTTAGCTTCCTGACCTGAGCAATATTAATTGTTTCACGCATCGCATAATGTGCTTAGCAACATTTATATATCAATGATATGTGATCATACAAAGCATATCATGATTAGCTCCTTGACCTAAGCTATGTTCATTATGAAATACTCAGTAATCACTTCATCTATATCGTTCTTAGCTTCCAGACCTAAGTGACTTTTGAGATCGTTTCTTTACACTATATATGATGCTTAGCTCCATGACCTAAGTGCATTCATTGATCATGTCATATGATGTAATTGTCCTTAGCCTCCTGGCCAACGAACATTCATTAAGCATACATTACTTTCAAGACGAGCAATTCAATTTCACGAACAGAATATCTATGCGATTTACCTCACTTTTCTCTATCTGCTCGACAAGGAAGTTTTAAACTTCTTTTTTTCATATTTTTCTTTTGGGGAAGTTTAAAAACTTTTTCAAAATTTTCTCATCGAGGGAAGTTGAAATCAAAACTTCATTTTTCACGTCTTTCTTTTTCGAGAGAAAGTCAGTACCCTCCACTCATCTCATGACAAAAATGACGGAAATTTTTTGCTTTTACATATTCGGTTGCTTGTGTTTGTGCACACACTCACTCAACACACATATACACACAATCACAAGTCATACACATGTCATGTCATGTCAAGTCAAGCTTGGTCAAGTCAGTTGATCAAGTCAATCACAGTATATACGAGTCTCATGGCAAATTTCATTTTGCAGGTCTTATTTACAGCCCACGTTCGGGGACAAGCAAACCATTTATAGCCCACGTTCGGGGACAAGCGAACCATCTACATCCCACGTTCGAGGAAAAGCAAACCATTTATAGCCCACGTTTTGGGACAAGCTAACCATCTATAGCCCACGTTCGGGGACAATCGAACCATCTACACCCCACGTTCGGGACAAGCGAACCATCTACAGCCCACGTTCGGGGACAATCGAACCAACATCATTTTTCAAACTTTAGTGATCTCCCAAAGTGAACACGGTTCACGACGCAAGGCTCTCGATACACAGAGACTTGCAATCTCATCATCAGACAAGCTTTCCTTAGTCATAAAAAATTGGCGGTTTTTGCCAGCTCTCAAGGCGAAGAAGTCAGCGATTATATCATCTATCAACATTTCTCAAGCATGGAAAATATCACAAATCCGGTGGATTTCTTCAGGCATAAAAACTACCAAACTCATTTGCCACCGATACATTGGTGTCAGATACTATCAAACATATTCGTCACTAATACACTGGTTTCAGATAAGCATTCTATCTTTTTACTCTTTTATTTGTGGAACTAACGTCTTCTGCATGTATCAGCGTATAAAGAGTGATTTAGGATCGCAGAACGTCTTAAATCATTCTCCATCCCAATGGACTACTTTGAATATCATTTTTGAAACTGATGTTTCTACAAACTCAGTCAACGTGGGGGCTTCTATAGACACCTAAAAATGTCTCCCTAAAACCAAACCCGATGATGAGCAACCTTTAACCATGATTATTGGTCAGGTTGAGTACTTAATCTTGGAGTGATTAAATCCATGTTCAATCCAATACATTTGATAACCCAACCCAATTTTTAGCCCATTTTCCCCAAAACATAACTCACTTTCTACTTTTCGTGTTCACATTACAAAACCGGGATGAACTGATTTTGTGGATCTATAATTTTAATCAAATATTATTTTGTTGGATAGGCCTTGAAATAAGCTTTTGAAAAGTATATCATAAGCCCAATTTCGATTTAAAACGAACAAGATATGAGCAAAATACTAAACTCGACCCAAAACCGACACCCTTTGACTAAAACGGCCATATCTTAAAATATGAAAATGGTTTTTACCTGATTTTAATTGGGTTGGAAATTATACTTGATAAGCTTTCCAACTATATATTATATGCCTTATTTTGAATTGCAGATCAAAAGTTATCATAGTTTTAAAACGCGTAAAAAACTGGAATTACCGCGCAACAGCTTAAGCACCGAGTCACAGTGCCTTGTACCGTGACACGGTATTCTTTACCGTGTCATGGTGCTTTACCGTGTTTATTCCGCGTTTTTTCTCACGCGCTAAGTGAATTTGGACGCATTTTGAGACCAACTGTACACCGCGACACGGTGTACTATACCGTGCCACGGTAGACAGTATTGTGTCACGGTGCCCGGTACCGTGTCACGGTACACACACCGTGTCACGGTGTCCAACTAGAGTTTTTTTACGACTCTTATCTCTTCTAGGTGTTGGGTTTTGGAAAGTCCGACTTTCCGCGGAACAAAACCCGACCCCAAGATCCGCTCACAATTAATATAACTAAAAGACATAATTAACAACATAAAGAGAAAAGACAATATTACCCTTAACGCGTGCTTCGCTCGTTCAACGACCTCTTACTTGGAAAGCCTCGAGCACCGCACGTGCGAAGACCTCCGACGGAAATCCACCCACAACTCGACCCGTCCGGTCTCTAACTAGGAGTTTAGCCGAGTCGGACCAAATATAAACTAACTCGAGTTTTAATGAACTTAAAGGTTTTCTCTCTTTAGAGATGCCTTATTGAGTTCAACTCAAGTGGAATTCTCAAATCCCAATACATGGTATTTATAGAGAATTCCCAAAAACATTCCACTCTCCGATCAATGTGGGAGAGTTGGTAAAAATGATTTTTCCATTTTATTTTTAATTCAAAAACAAAAGAAAAATAGCAAGGAAATAATTAATCAACAAGTGGCAACAAGGAGGGAGAGGGTAGGTGAGGACTACAGGGGGGGACCAAAGCCTTGCCCCCAAAGAATCCCCAAACCGCTTAACCAACCCCAAAACTGGAGCCACTCAAGGCACGTCAGCTGGCGCTGCCAGCCTTGGGCGCCAAGGCTGCTCAACTGGCTGTCTGGCCCCTTGGCTGGCATGCCAACTGGTCGCACGGGCCAACAACGAGCTCCAGCAAGCATCGCATTAATGCGGGCTACTGCCAGCACCTTCGCGCGCCAGCCCAGCAAGCAATGCTTGCTACTTGCTGATAGGCCTGGTGCGCTATGGTGCTGCGCCCCGTGCTAGCAGCAGCTAGCAAGCGATGCTAGCGTGCATGCTAGCACGCTGTGCCCCCCGCACCAGCCTAGTGCTGCTAGCACCCTTGGCTTGGTGCGGTGCACATACTAGCTTCTGTGCTAGTGCCATTACCCCTCACACTCGATTTTCTCGGGGCATTCCGCTGCTAGGGGTATTTTGGTGCTTTGTTGATTAATTTTTTTTTACCATCTCGTCTTTTAATAATTCGACTTGACTTGCGATGCTCGGTCTCGACGCTCCTAGCTCGATTTCCGACGTCTATGTTCATAATACTCAAGCGACTAATTAATTCCTTTTGGATTAATTTGTCATGACGGATCGTTAGTTGCTTAGGTGACCCGAAGGGTTCAGTCGAGATCAAGCTGTAATATTAACTATACATTAATATTACTGATCGGAAGCGGCCTCCAACTAGGCATTCTGATCACTTGACCTCACTGAATAATTAGATTTCTAATAATTCCGAACCCTCTATAGAAATAATACACTTATTCGAAGGACACCATTCCTATCAATCTCCCACGTACTTGTCCTTCCGGACAAATGCGCTTTTGTGTATAGCCTATTTCCTATGTCACTTAATGTCTCTTCATGAACTATAAGGTAAGATTATTCGTCATCCATATTACGTCTAGAAGTTTTTCTCGAAATCCGAGTTCAACCTTCAATAAGTAGATGATTTCTTAAAATCCATCTGAGCACGGCCATGCATTTTTACAATCTCGCTCTTCGAGAGGCCTTGTAAACAACAAAGACATGTTCCCTGTGGTTAACAGGGGGACATTTCCAGTCTTATAATGTCATCTTCTCTTACTAAGGGGACCTAACCGCCCGAGTGTTGCCGTTATAATCCCCATGTACTGCAGGCGTTTGACGAACATCAAAGAGGACTAGTACTCAAACAAGAGAACTCACAATACTCATGGTCGAGGAAAGAAGTTCTGATAGCAATAATAAGAGGTGTACTTATGACGATTTTTAAATTTCTTATAGTATTCTCATAGGTCGATCCGGTATAGTTCTAAACCAATAACCGTGCAAATGATTTATGACAATCATGTCCTTGTAGCACAAGAAACGGTGCTATAAATCAAACTACACACTAATCTCAAGTGGTCATTACACTAGTAGAAAATAGTAATTCCCCACCAGTTCAAAACCCCCCTATGCCACCGGTTTTGAACCGCTGGGCATTTAGGGGGTGGCAATAATCCCTTGAAAAGCCACCGGTTCAAAACCGGTGGCAAAAATAAGAATTGCCACCGGTTAACCGATGGCAAAAGACTTTGTCGCTTTTTTTTGGTATAAATTATAAATGCCATCGGTTAACCGATAGCAATGTACATGGAATTTTTTTTTTCTTTTGTCCTTTTCACTTCAAATATAGTCGACCAAGCAATCAACTCAAAAAAAGAAATCAACATCAAAATATAAATAGAACTATTTCAATCATTATAATCGAAAAATTACAACATATAATAAAAAAAAATTACAATATAAATCAATTTAATCTAACAATTACAACGTATAAATCAAAAAAAAAATTACAATATAAATCAAAAAAAAAAATATTACAACATCAAAATGAAAAAACCCCATACAACATCTTGATTCTTCGATTTATATTCCTGCTTCTTGAAATATACCTGCATCAATTAAAACAAAAAAATTAATAAAATCCACGAACCCAGAAATCCCGAAAACATAAACCCAAAAAACCAGAAGAATCGAAAACCCAGAAAAATAAAAGCGAAAAATAAAAAAAAAAAAACCAGAAATTAAAATAAAAAAACCCAAAAAAATCAAAAAAATAAACCCAAAACGCATGCAAGTACCCAAAAAAATAGATTAGTTAAACCCAAAATTAACCCAGTAAAGTCGAAAAACCCAGAAAAATAAAAAAAAAACCCAGAAATTAAAATAAAAAACCTAGTAAAATCGAAAAACCCATAAATTAAATAAAAAAAACCCAATAAAATCGAAAAACCCAGAAATTAAATAAAAAAAGCCCAGAAAAATCGAAAAACCCAGAAAAATAAAAAAAAACCCAGAAAAAAAACCCAGATCAATCAATATAAAAAAAAACCCAAAAAAATCGAAAAAAATAAACCCAAAACCATGCATGTACCCAAAAAAAACCAATTAATTAAACCCAAAATTAACCCAGAATAATCGAAAAACCCAGAAAAATAAAAAAAAAAAACCCAAAAATTAAAATAAAAAAAACCCAGTAAAATCGAAAAACCCAGAAATTAAATAGAAAAACCCAAAAAAATAAAAAAAAAACCCAGGAATTAAAATAAAAAAACCCATAAAAATCGAAAAACCTTGAATTTAAAATCCAAAAAACCAAAAACCCAGAAAAAAAACCCAGAAATTAAACTCTTAAATTAAAATTAAAAAACCTGAAAAAAAGAGGAGAGAGAAGGAGAAGAGGACGGAGGGCTTTGAGGTGTCTTGGTGGTATTGTCATTCTTGGTGGTGGCAGTGGTTAGTAGCGGTGGTGGTGGTGGAGTGGACGAGAAGAGGGGTGAGAAGAGAGAAAAAGAGAGAGAGGGAAAGGAGAGAGAAGGAGAGAGAGGGAGAGGATAGAGTGAGAAGGGAAGCCGTGAATGAGGGAAATGAGGTAGGGTTAGGGTTTAAATAGGGGGGCCTTTTTTTTAATAAAAGGCCAACGATTTGAACCAAACCGATAGGGAAAATAGTTTTTCCCACCGGTTTGGTTTGAACCGGTGGCAAAAATCACCCCTCAAAATCCTGCCTATTTTTCTCCATATTTTCCCCACCGGTTTTTAAAAACCGGTGGCCTTAGGGCGGTGCCAATCTTATTTTTTCACCTAGTGTTAATCGTCCATCATTTAAATGAACTCGATTAGGGATAATTTTCGATTATAATGTTCAATGTTCACTTAATAGATGTTTCTTTATCCAAGACTGGTCTTGATATCCTATTTTGAATATTCTCAGAATCGAATGGACTCAATATTTAATCCTAAACCACAATTAAATAGAAACGGAGTGATAATATTGCATGAAATTAAATTACTCCAAAATTTGAATGGTTCATCATAGTGGTTTACATTAAAATGTTCAAAATTAATTAAAACACTAAAAGGAAATCAAAGCCAATCACCAACGTGCCTGATTCCCATTGCCTCAACGTGCTTGTTGTGCTTCACTTGAGGCAGAGGTTTAGTAAGTGGATCGGCTACATTGTCGTCCGTTCCCCTTTACAAGTTCTGATTTCACCCTCTGACTTCCATTCTCTTATCATGTGAAATTGCCGCTTGACATGTTTGACCTTCTGATGTTCCCTTGGCTCTCTGGCTTGAGCAATAGCTCCATTATTGTCACAATAGAGGGCTATTGGACCCTTGATGGAGGGTACAACATCAAGTTCACCAACGAACTTACGAATCCAAAGTGCCTCCTTAGCCGCTTCAGTAGCTGCTAAGTATTCGACTTCAGTTGTAGAATCTGCAGTTGTGCTCTGCTTGGCACTCTTCCAACTAAACGCTCCTCCATTTAGACAGAATACGTATCCTGATTGCGATTTGAAACATCTCTGTTTGTTTGGAAGCTTGCGTCAGTGTAACCTTCAACAACTAATTCATCTGAGCCACCATATACCATGAATTTATCCTTGTTCCTTTTCAGGTACTTTAGGATATTCTTGGCCACAGTCCAATGCACCTCTCTTGGGTCTGATTGTTATCGGCTCGTAGCACTCAAGGAATACGATACATCTGGCCTAGTACATATCATGGCATACATGATCGCTCCAATAAGCGAAGCATATGGAATCTGATTCATCCTTTCTCGCTCATCAGGTGTCTTTGGACACTGCTTCTTTCTTAGGGTTATGCCATGTGACATGGGTAGGTGACCTCTCTTGGCCTCCTCCATGTTGAATCGTGTCAATACCTTATTAATGTAAGTACTTTGGCTCAATCCAATCATCCTCTTAGATCTATCCCTGTAGATCTTAATACCCAATATGTACTGAGCCTCTCCCAAGTCTTTCATTGAAAAACATTTTCCAAGCCAGGCCTTTACAAACTCTAGCATCGGAATACTATTTCCAATGAGCAATATGTCATCAACATATAAGATTAGGAAGGCTATGTCACTCCCACTGACCTTCTTGTAAACACAAGATTCATCTGGATTCTTGATAAAACCAAACTTACTGATGGCTTCATCGAATCGCAAATTCCAACTTCTGCTAGCTTGCTTTAGCCCATAAATGGTCTTTTTAAGTTTGCATACCTTCCCATCATTGTTTTGGTCGAGAAAACCTTCAGAATGTGTCATATACATAGTTTCTTCCAAAATTCCACTAAGGAAGGCGATTTTGACGTCCATCTGCCATATTTCATAATTGTAATATGCAGCAATCGCTAGGATGATCCGAACGGACTTAAGCATTGCGACATGAGAAAAGGTTTCATCATAATCAACGCCGTGAATTTACCTGTAACCTTTTGCTACCAGTCTAGCTTTGTAAATGAATACATTTCCATCTTTGTCGGTTTTCAATTTGAAAATCCACTTACATCCGATAGAAGTGTAACCTTCGGGTAAGTCAACCAAGTCCCATACTTGATTTTCAAACATGGAGTCCATTTCAGATCTCATGGCTTTTTGCCATTTAGCAAAGTCAGAGCTCGTCATCGCTTTCTTATAGGTTGTTGGTTCGTCTCCATCCACTACTAGGATATCCTGATTCTCGGTTAACACGACACCAAGATACCTATCAGGTTGAGACCTTGGCCTCAGCGACCTACGTAGGGTAATGGACTGAGCATTTGCATTGTCGGTTTGACTTTGCACATTTTAACCAACGTCAACAAATGCTGTTTGAGCACTTTGAATGTCAATTTGATTTTGTTGCTTGTCCTCTCGAACTTTATCATGTTCGATTTTCCTCCCACTTGTCATTTTGGATAGGGTTGAGCAAAACTATCTGATAATCTGAACATCCGAAAATTCGATCCGCATCCAATCAAATAATTTAGGATAACCGATCAGAAAACATTTTACACAAACCAGCAAACCCTAAAAAGGCCCTAATAGCCCCTAAGGCCCAAACGAACAAACCCTTAATCAAAACCCTTGAATCCCACCGCCCCCTCTCTATCTCCTTTCAAATCTCTAGCTCCTCTCTCTCTCTCCTCTCTTTCTGTAACTCATCCTCACCGCCACTTTCTCTCTTCTTTTTCATCATCCTCTCAGATCTCACTCATCTCAGCAAGGACTATAACCCCACCACCCTTCTCTATCTCTTCTCTTTCATCTTCTTCTCCTCCTTCGATCTTTATAACCCATCGCACCACCAGCTTCCCATTTCTCTCCTTCGATCCGATCCTCACGGCTACTTTACTGGCGACCCATGCAAAACCTTCCTTCAACCATCTTCAACAACCGCAAAACAGCCGCTACCTTTCGGATCATTGATCCCTCGAGCTTCCAACCCACAACGCTGACAACGCCTCTTCTCAACTTCATTTCAATGTATTTCTTTGTTTTGTATTTTGATTTGTGTAAAAAAATAAAAAAAATAAAAAAATAAAAAAATAAATTGTTTTGTGATTGGTTTGTGTATAATTTCTTTATTTTGTAATTTGTCAAAATTATTTGTTGTATTTTTATGATTTCTAGTCTATTTGATTTTTTTCTTATTGTTTAGGTTGTTCAAATAGTTGCAATAAATTTTTTTTTAGAACAGTTGCAATGAATGATTTATGTTTAGAGAATTGACGCAGAATCAATTTAATTCACCTTTTAAAAACATTACCATTAAAGTATTATTTATATAATATAATATCATTAAATGGGTCGGATTCACCCTAACATTTTCCTTAGAAAAAATAAAAAATAAATAAATGGGTCAGATATTGGATATCTGAGCTATCCGATCCGAAATTTTTCGAAAATTTTCGGATCGGATACGGATATCAAATATAGCAGTTTTCAGATATCCGATCTGAAATCCGGCTTCGGAACGGATATCCAATCCATGCTCACCCCTAAATTTGGAAAGTGTTCCTTCTCCAAAAAGACATCATTGCGAGCAACAAACACTTTGTTCTCGGATTTGTTGTATAAGTAATACCCCTTTGTTTCTTTTAGGTATCCCACAAAGAAAACCTTGTCAGATTTGGGGTGAAGTTTGTCAGAAATTAATCTTTTGACATATGATTCTCATCCCCAGATCTTGATAAAAGACAACCTGGGAGGTTTCTTCATCCATAATTCATATGGAGTCTTTTTTACAGCTTTTGATGGAGCACAGTTCAGTGTTAGTGTCGTAGTTAGAAGTGCGTGTCCCCAGAATGAGATAGGAAGCACTAAGACCTATTGTTGATCGTACCATGTCTAGCAAGGTTCGAGTTCTCCTTTTAGATGCTCCGTTTCATTGTGGAGTTTCTGGAGTTGTCAATTGTGAAAGTATACCATGTTCTTTCAGATGGTCATCGAATTCTTGGCTCAAGTATTCACCACCTCGATCTAATCGAAGGGCTTTGATTTTCTTGCCAAGCTGATTTTCAACTTCACTCTGAAATTCTTTGAATTTCTCAAACGATTCAGATTTGTGTGACACAAGGTAGACATATCCATATCTACTATAGTCGTCTGTGAAGGTGATAAAATATCGATGGCCGTTCCTTGTGGTTGTGCTCATTGGTCCACATACATCGGTGTGTATTAGGCCCAATAAGTCACTTGCCCTTTCTCCCAACTTGGAGAATGGCTACTTTATCATCTTGCCTAATAGACATCTTTCACAATTTTCAAACGATTATAAATCGAATGAGTCAAGAACACCTTCTTGCAGAAGTTTCTTGATGCGTTTTATGTTAATGTGGCCAAGATGACAATACCACAAGTATGTTTCATTTGACTCAATGGTCTTAGTCTTCTTTGATGGTATCATTAACATTATAAACTTGTTTATCTAAATAAAGCACATTTGGATAAAAGTGTTGTTTAGGGTAAAAATAATCCCAAAAACGTGGTCCAATCCCGTAGTGACATGTGGCCCAGTCAAAGGGTAACACGTGTCCCTATGGGAAGATGACGCGTGTCAGATGCCCTAAAGAGCACCTGAAATCAGCAAGAGAAAGGGCCCTTATTACATCAGGGCCCAAATCCCGAGGAAAGTTATTAAAAGCCGTAAAGCGGCACCCCCATGTGACACGTGGCACTCTCTGATTGTGCAGCCAATCATGTCACGGAATTTTAGGGTACAAACCCTACAGGGGCACATACTCCTACCCCTATAAATACCCTAATCATTTATGAAGGGAGGGGTGGATGATGACATAACCTTAAAAAAGAGCATTAAAGAGCTCCAACTTCTCTCTACTTTCTCTCTCTAAACTTTCTGTTTCCCGATCTCTAACTTGATCATCGGAGGCGAATATTCCGGTAAAGGAATATTCGTAGTTTTGCAGGTGTCTCGGTCTCGTTTCCAGAAGAGCGCGACCAGTATCCTAGGAGATCACAAAAAACCCCGAAACATTTGGTGCCGTCTGTGGGGATACTCGTCCGTTACGACAATAGATGGTCAGACACTTAGTACCGGTCCTCGTCCAGGCGAGGACGGTCATGTAGAGGATATAGTCCCTACAATTCATTCCAGTGACCCTTTGACCGCCACATTTCAAGAGGCCGATGACCCTCCTGTTACCGTAGCCTCTCTGAAGGCCGCGCTCAACAAGCTCCGGAAGGAGTTTGAGAGCAACAGAGCCTCTACCTCTAGGCAGCCGCCCAGGAAGGAGGGGGAGAGGGCTCCAAAGAAAGCTCAAAACAAAGCGACTAATGCAACAGACGCTGGGAACACCCTATTTCGCCGGCCGACTAGAAGGTCTCCAAGGGTGCCATGGACAAATTTCTCTAATCTGCTGGCGAATACCCAATCGGCTGGGGGGAGGAGCAGGAAGCCTCGAAGAGAAGAGCCTGAGCCATCTAGACGGTGGAAGGATGCAAGGGATTATCTCCGGCATAAGCAGCGGGAACGGGCCGCTTACTCGGACACGGCCTCAACTCCAACAATGCCGGATAATTTCTCCAATCATTCTTTTTCCCAGCATAGCAATTCGGCCATCTCCAGCAGGAGTCAAGCTGTGCGGACTCAAACCCCCATTCTAGTGCAACCGCCCCAGTATATGCCTCCTCAAGGTCTTAACGGCATTTTGCAGCCGAGTCCCCAAGTCTTCAGACAATATGGGCCGTTCTGTCAGACGTTTGGTCAAACTCCTTATCTAGCCGGACAACCTGTGCAGCCTCAGCCAATTGATTGGCAGATGCGGTTGCTGACTCTTGGAGATAAACCGCCTTCGTTTTCGCAAGATATTTTAACTGCCCCTCAGTCGCCGAAGGTGAAGAGTGTACTCGTGGGAGCCTATGATGGTACGGGCAACCCAGAGGAACATATCACCTCGTACAGGAACCTGATGTACTTGCAAAGTGTAGATGATGTTACATGGTGCAAATGCTTCCCGACCACCTTAAAAGGAGTGGCACAAGATTGGTTCAATAGCCTTCCAACCGGGTGCATTAATTGTTTTACCACCCTTAGTTTGTTGTTTGTAGGGAATTTCTCCTACAACATCCCACCAAGAAAAACAAGTCTCAACTTGGCAACAACTGTGCAAGGAAAAAATGAAGGACTACGCTCGTACGTCCAAAGATTTAACCAAGAAAAGGCCCAAATCCATAATCTTCCAGACAAAATGGCATACTCTGAGTTTCTCCGGGGATTAAGGCATAATGGTTTCAAGTTTGATTTGGTAAGAAAAAAGATTCGGTCATACGTAGGTGTTTTGTGGGAAGCTGAAGCTTACATTGAGGCAGCGGACTTTTGTTCGCTCACAAAATCAGAAGTGTCAGCCAAGGGGGATGAGAAAAAGCAACCTTCTCAGCAAGACTCGGTCGGCCAAAAGAAAGAAGGAAACAAGAGGAAAGAAGTCTGGGTGGCCGACGGCCAGCAGGCTGGGTCAAAGAAAGTCAAGACGTACGAGCCTTAGTATGAGTTCTATAAGGACTGTTATTCCATCCTGATGGAAATCAAAGCTAAGTTCGAGTTTGAAAAGCCCCAGCCGCTAAGAGGCCCGGCTCAGTACAGGAACAAGAACAAGTACTGTCACTACCACAAAGATGTGGGTCATGACACGAACGATTGCATCAACTTGAAGAGGTTGTTGGACAAGCTAGTCGATAAGGGCATGCTGAACTCTTATGTGATGAAGTCCAAGATCACATACACACGGACAGACAACTCGTCCGAGAAGAAACGGAAAAATGATAAGAAAAAAGACAAGGAAGATGATGGAATAGCACTGATTCAGGCTTTATGGCTGTGATATCAGGAGGTTTCGCCTCAGGCGGCCCCACCAAGAAAGGGATCAAGCAGGACGCCTGGAACTTGGGAAAGGTAATGCAAACGGATGCAGTAAAGGCCGAACCCTTCCCTGAAGTAACCATCAGTGAGGCTGACCGGGGGGAGGTCAAGCCCTGCACAATGATCCTATGGTATTCATTATGAAGATAGCCAACTTAAAGGTCGAACGAATATTGATTGATATGGGTAGCTCGGCCGACATCATCAGCCTGGCCGCCCTGAAAAATCTAAGCTTCCCAAAGGATGCTCTTCAAGACATCACTCACCCGTTGGTAGGGTTTAGGGGGAATGTTATCCACCCAGTTGGGCGGATAGACCTACCCGTCCGCTTTGGGCAAAAGGGGGAAGGAAGAGATATGGTTGTCCGCTTTCTGGTGGTAAAAGAGCTGACTGGATATAACGTCATACTCGGCCGTCCCACGCTGAACACAGCTAAGGCAGTCATTGTACCTCATCTAATGCTGCTAAAGTTCGAGAGGACGGACGGTAAAATTGGAACGATCCAAGGAAGTCAAAAAATGGCTAAGGAATGTAATCAGTTGGCCGTTAAGCCTACTACGCGCGGACCAAAATCATCCGAGCCAAAAGAAGAAGGAACCTCACTCCCAGCATACCAGGTCGACCAAAAGCGCAAGGCGGCCAAGATAGAACAAGCCTAGCAGCTAATGACTGTCGGCCGGCCAGAAGAGTTAAGGCCCTAGCCGGCCGGCAGCCACCAAGATATAGTGCTTGACCCAGATCAACCAGGTCGGACAATTAGTGTAGGCACTATAGCTTTGGGTATGCTTGGGGATGAGTTAGTTCAGCTGCTGAGAGAATTCAAAGATGTATTTGCATTCGAAGTTGGTGAGATGCTAGGAATAAGTCCTCACCTGGTCGTGCATAAGCTGGCCGTGAATCCATTGATAAAGCATGTCCGTCAGAAGAAAAGAAATCATGGAGAGGAAAGGAATCACGCGGCCGCGGCTGAGGTGAAGAAGCTGCTGGACGCCGGTTTCATTCGGCAATGTTATTACCCAGACTGGGTAGCTAATGTAGTTCTCGTGAAGAAGCCGAATGGGACTTGGAGAATGTGTGTGGATTACACAGATCTGAACAACACATGCCCTAAGGATAGTTTTCCCTTGCCCAAAATCGATCGCCTGGTTGATTCAACGGCCAGAATGCCCTGATGAGTTTCATGGACGCAAACTCCGGATTCCATCAAATTCCCCTATGGGAAGAAGATCAAGAGAAAACAGTGTTCGTGACTGAGCAGGGGTTGTACTGTTACAAAGTTATGTCATTCGGCCTCAAGAATGCCCCTGCCACCTTTCAGCGACTTGTTAATACAGTCTTTAGAGACCGTCTCGGCCGGAATATGGAGGCGTGCATCGATGACATGATTGTCAAGTCGAAAGAGCCGGCCGACCATTTGAAGGATCTGCGGGAAACTTTTACCGAACTCAGGCGGCATAAGATGATGTTAAATCCAAAGAAATGTGTCTTTGGTGTTGAGTCCGGTAAATTTCTCGGATTTTTTATTGATCAACGTGGAATTGAGGCCAACCTTGAAAAAATTCAAGCCGTCCAGGACATGAAGTCACCAAGAACAATCAAAGAGGTGCAAAGGCTAACCGGCTGTTTAGCAGCACTTGGTAGATTTCTGTCAAGGTCAGGGGATAAGTGCCATTATTTCTTTCAAACCATCAAGAAGAAATCCATGTTCGAGTGGACAGAAGAGGCCAAGGAAGCGTTCGTGCAGCTAAAAAGCCATCTGCATACATTGCCTCGGCTCGTCAGTCCACTCAAGAATGAGAAGTTATTCATTTATCTCGCCATCTCCGAACACTCTCTAAGTGTTGTCCTGCTTACTGAAAGGGACGGCCACCAGATCCCAGTCTATTTTATCAGTCATGTACTTCACGACGCCGAGCTTAAGTACCCCCTTGTTGAAAAATTTGGCCTAGCATTATATATGGCATCAAAGAAGCTGAGGCCGTACTTCTTGGCACATTCTATTATGGTCTACACAGACCAACCTCTGAAGAAGCCATTTACAACCTTAGAGGCCAGTGGCCGTATGCTCAAGTGGGCCTTGGAACTGAGGGGCTTTGACATTATGTTCGAGCCAAGAAAAGCAATCAAGGGGCAAGCCTTTGCGGATTTTTTGGCTGAGATGACTCGGCCTGATCTTCAGCTGGCCGGAGACCAGATCTGGAAAGTGTTCGTGGATGGTAGTGCAACAGCTACCGGGTGTGGCGCCGGTATCATATGTCAGTCTCCTGAAGGAGATAAGTTTGAATATGCAATGAGATTTCAGTTCCAAGCTTCAAACAATGAAGTTGAGTATGAAGCCTTGTTGGCCGGCCTAAGAATGTGTAAGGCGGCCGGGGCAACCAAAGTTGAAGTTTGCTCGGACTCTCTGCTAATAGTCAGCCAAGTCAATGGTGGCTTCGAAGCAAGGGAGCCGGCCATGATGAAATACATGCAGATGGTTAAGGAAGAGGCCAAGGGCCTAGAACATTTTTTCTTTACGGCAGGTTCCTCGTTCAGAAAATCATCAAGCGGGCGTGCTCTCCAAGTTAGCGTCCTCGGCATCATGTGACACTCCTAGATCAGTATTTTGGGAAGTAAAAGAGAAGCGGAGTATTGATGCTGAGCCTGTTCAGATCATAGATAGAAGTTCAACCTGGATGGACGGAATTATTTCCTACTTGAGGAGTGGGATTCTTCCGGACGATCCTAAAGAGAGTTGGCTGATGAAGAGGAGAGCGGCCTGGTTCAAGATGAAGAACGGGGAGTTATTCAAGAAGGCTTTTGTGAAGCCCTATCTTAAGTGTATCACCCCAGAGAGGGGGTATGATATGTTGGATGACCTCCATCAGGGGCATTGTGGTTCCCATATTGGAGGACGAGCGTTGGCTGAAAAAGCCACCCATTTAGGGTGCTACTGGCCAAGCTTGAATTCCGATGCCATGCAAATGGTGAGAAAGTGTGACAAGTGCCAGAAGTTCGCGGCCTTAATCCATCGGCCAGCTAACAGCTTGTCGGCCATAAGCAGTCCCCTCCCCTTTGCAAAATGGGGTATGGACATTTTAGGGTCGTACACTCCAGCGTCCGGCCAAAGATGTTATGTGCTGGTGGCCGTGGACTATTTCACCAAATGGGTTGAAGCCGAGGCCGTCCAGGGCATTAAGTGGACGGATGTGTCAGCCTTCATATGGAAGAGTATAATTACTCGTTACGGAGTACCTCAGTCAATAGTGTTCGATAATGGACCTCAGTTTGAAACGCACCAGCTCAAGGAATGGTTAGGAGACCAGGGCATAACTCATTATTTTGCTTCAGTCGGCCGACCCCAGGCTAACGACCAAGTTGAGGCCTACAACAAGCTGATCTCAAACGGAATCAAGCGCAAGCTTGAAAAAGCGGGCAGCCTATGGGCCGATGAGTTGGTCAATGTATTATGGTCCATACGGACAACAGCAAAAAGTTCCACAGGAGAGACTCCATTCTTTAAAGTCTATGGGGCGGAAGCAATTCTCCCAATTGAGATGTACGAGCCCACTCTGAGGGTAATTTTATATGATGAGTCGGCCAATTGGGAGGCCATGAATACCGCCCTGGACTTTCTTCCAGAGGCCAGGGGCAATGCGGTGCTCAGACACGAAATTTATCATGTAAGGATGACAAGGGCATATAATCGCCGAGTGTCTAAGCGTCCGCTGAAGATAGGGGATCTTGTGCTCAGAAAAATGGAAGTTGTTGGCCGAGCCAATGAGGATGGCAAATTAACCCTAAACTAGGAAGGGCCGTATCAAAACAGGGAAGAAGTTAGAGATGGCACGTACCGTCTTGAAGCCATAGATGGCCGCCAGATCCCACGAACGTGGAACACTGATAATCTGAAAAAAATATTATGTTTAAGTCTTTTCTCAGTATTTAGCAAAAAAGCTGTATATACAGCTAGGTCTATCGACTGAGCAATGTAATTTTGACAAATTAATGAAAAGTCAAACATTGTTATCTTATTTTGCCATTCTACTTATGCTTATTTGCAATTTCATGGTTTAAGCTGAAACGCCGAGTGAAACCTATAACTAAGTTGCTTGCAACAGAGCAACCCGGCCTATAAAGGCTAAACAAGATTGCTGAAGTGAGAAAGGTTACAAGATTGCTTGAAACATAGCAACCCGGTCGCTAAGGCAACCCAAAAAAAAAAAGAGAAAAACTGACTGACTGAGGCACAGATATACGTCCGTCCCTCATTTGGACGGACGGTAAAGGCAAGGTATCCTAAATTAGCCCAACGCAATTACCCCCTTTAATGGGGCAAGGGCATACCTAGGCATCTTAGCCCAGCCAAACTAAGAAATTTTAAGTTGAGATAATACTTGAAATTTCTTGAGTATGTCCGAGCGATAGTTCAACGGACGACTCACATAAAGCCAATTAAACGGCCGAATAATCTGTTGATTCGGCGTGTCACCTAGTCCAAGGGAAATCATTACTATGATTTGATTAACTTGCTAGTAGTCATACCTTTTAAGGCATAAATACTACCAAGTCAATCAAACCAATCAGAGTATAGACTAGGCGAACTCCGAATAAAGGGGCATACCCCTAGGCTTGTACGAAAGCAATAAAATATGAAAAATTGCAAGAATTTGCTAAGTATGAAACATATATAAACACCGCTCAAAAGGCGGAAAAATCAGCATTAATTAAAAAACCGCTCAAAGGGCGGAAAAATATCTTACAAAAACCGCTCGAAAAAGGCGGCATTTAAATAAAATCAAAAATTGTTCGAGGGCAGAAAAATGAAAAGCTGAAATCATGGGGTGACCTGGGCTCTAAGTAGCTGGGTCTTGGCCTTGGGCCGGCTCTTCGGGGGCAGGAAGGGACGTATCATCAGCAGGCGTTTCTTTGCTTTCCTCCTCGTCTTCAGCTCCGTCCGCCACCTCTTCGTTCTCCTCATCTTCTGAGGTAGTTGGCGTGACGTCCAGCTCAGGAGAAGGCTGCCTGGCCTTCTTAGCCTCTTCCCTGAGGCAGACGAAGTTGAGGCATTTGGTGAAGCGTTCCTGATAAAAGGCTGCCTCACCCTCGTCCACCATGAGCTCGAACGCCTTGAAGAAGTGGCTCTTCAGCCTGTCCTCAGCACTCTGCTCAATGCGGACCACCTCGTCTGCACTAGGGGGTCGAGGTGCCTTCAGCCGTTGGGTTAAGTCCTCAACGGACTTCTTTAAAGTTCCCACCTCGGCCTGGAGAGCGTCCGCCTCGTCCAAGGCCTCCTTCAGGTTCTTTTGGGCTAAGGCCAGATCACTCTTAAGCTTTTCAGAGGCCTCGAACCCTTCCTTCCAGCGCTGGCCATCCAGGACAGCCTCATCCCTTTCTTGTCTCATGGCCTCCCTAGCCAAGGTCTCTTGTTCGAGAGCCTTGCCCAGCTTGACCAGATCTTCAGCTTGCCGCGCTGCCTTATCGGACAGCGCGTTGATCTGGGTCTCCAAGTGAACTCTTTGGATGGCGGCCGTCCCAGTAACGGCATCCTGGGCCTTTTGAACCTTATCCCAAGCATGCTTCAGCTTCTCATTCTCCTTGTCCTTCCATTCGAGGAAGGCAGTCAGCTGCAGGAAGAGCTGCGTATAAGAGAAAACGAGTTAGCAAAATAAGAATAAAAAAAAATTGGCTAAGTATGTGAGCTGAGAAAACTATCTCAGCACTGCAGTTGATCATTAGGCCGAGGAAGCCCTCATGAATTCCCCGCAGCTTGTCCCGCTGCTCAGCGAGGACGGCCCTGGCCATGGCTTCCCTCATGGCCTTCCTGTCCGCCCCATTAAGAGACTGGTTGGGTAGCCTCATATTCAGCTCCTCTGTAATATTTGCACGCGGGCGTAATAGAGTTTAGTTTAAGCAAGTAGACTTAAAAGGAAAGTGTGCAAAGTTGTTAAATCTAACCGTCTGAGAAGCTCGGAGGAGAAACAGGGTAGAAGGTGAATGGAGGAGGCGGTGCAGGCTCGTCGCCCTCCTCACCTGAGCGACCAGGTTGATCACCGGCCGACTGAGAGGCTTCAAGCCAATCAGATTCTTGGACTCTTTGGACGGGCGGAGTCACATTTGGCCCGGTCGGTTTTGCCGGGGTCGACTTACCCCTATCATCCGATTTCTCGGACTTATCATGGACCGGCGTGGTGGCCGAATCCATGGACTTGGAGGCCCCACTATCACCCAGCCGGGGTTGTTCTCCTTTGGACTGCTTAGAAGCAGTCCGCGACGTAGTCTTTGCCGCGGTGGTGGAAGTGGTCTTAGTTGTGACCGTCTTCCTTTGCTTGGACGCCCCCTCAACCTTGTCATTTTTAGTAGACGAGGATGGCTGCTTTCGTTTAGCCCTTGGGGTCGGAGTTGACAGCTGCAAAGAGCAAGCAAAAGTTTAACTCAATAAAACTTTGTTAACGTTCGTGTAGATACAGCTGGGACCCTACTTCCAACATACCAACTCGGACAAAAAAAAAGAGTTTAATTTCGGAACAGCGTCCGTGCAGGCTTAGGAAAAAGCCTTCTGCCAGCCTAGCAACACGAACGTTAGACCTTGAAAGGTTTTATACCTCGTTGGTTTGCTCGTAAATCTTCTGACGAGCCTTGTATCTTGCCAAGTTAATCTCGGCCATGTCAATCTCCCCTTTCTGCTCCTTGTCCAGCATGGTGTACGCTTCCTCTGCAAAAATAAAATTTAACCAACAGTTAGAATAATTTCCAACATGAAATGCGTTCGGATGCCAGAGAGAGCTAAAGTCCCATCTTGGGGACTGTTTGTGTATAGGCCGCATGCGGACATAAAAATTGGGTCCCTGAGCCATCCGGCCAAGGGGATCCAGTTCTGGGGCACGGTCACCAACTTTCCATCCCGTATAACCTTCTTGACTTTAAAATATTCAAGTTGGTGAGCCTGGTCTGGGTGGACGGGTGGTTTGTATGGTCTGTGGTCCCCTCGGCCGAGTTGGATCGGCTTGGCATTAAACCGATTCATCCGCAAATTGAACTCTTTAACCTTGGTTTTGATGCGGTAGAACCGATTCTTCCAATCACACCACTTCGACACACGATCCATCACCACCATATAATCCTTTGTGGTGCTAAGTATAAACTATCCGTCTGTGTGCTTCTCGAGGCGGACCATTGTGTGCATCTCGTAGAAAACCGGGAAGTCCGGCTTGAATCCCTTACGGATGCACGTCACAAGTACCCAAATATGTTCAACCAGCTGTTTGGCACCAGCTGAAAGAGGGCAATATCGTACTCGTCCAGTACTGTACGAATAAAGGGGTGAAGGGGGAGACGAATTCCAACGTCCAAAGCAGCTCGGTAGACGCTGAATGATCTGCGGCACAGCCGCTCATCCTCCCAGGCGGCCACCGAAAGAGACCTTCTTGGGGCTTTAATTTCAAATCCTTCTCCCAGCTGGAGAAACGCCTTGTACTTCTCAAATCCATCATTGAGGTAGCCCAATGCTGTGCTACCCACTGTACAGGCATACGGATCTTTAAAATTATCTACATTGGTGACCGCATCTTCGGCCGCCTCCTCCCCTTCGGCCGGCTCACCTTCGGCCTCGGCATCATCTTCTACCTTCTCGCCCTCTTGGTGAGGGGCAGTGCCAAATTTGGAGGACAGCACTCTGTCTAAGTCAGCTGCCTCGGCCGAGCTATGGCTTCTAGAGACATGGGCGCCCCCAGCTGAAGGAGGCTCTTCAGAAACTAAGGGACTTTTACCCTTGTCTTTAGCAATGGCCGCCCTGGTTTCCGAAGTAGGGCCACTGCGAGGGGGCAGGTCGGACGGTTCGTTGATAGATATCCCAACTCTTGGCCTGTCCGACTTGCTATGTTGTAGATGGAGTTGAGAAAGAGTTGGGATGGACGGATCAGCGTCCGCCCGAGAAGAGGAAGGAGGTCCTTCACGAGATAGAAACTCGGCCTCATCCATGACCGAGTTGGCATATTGGGGGAACCTTAGTTCCGGAGTTCGCCCGGACGTTCCCACCACAGAAGAAACGCCTTGAGCTCTTTGGCGTTCTTCGAAAGAAGAGGTAACCTCCACGGCCGAATGATGAGTGCTCGTGGAGGAGGTTGTCCAGGTAGTAGACCCGGTCTTTTTGTCAGCGCTATTTGGGTCATAAGGGACCTTAGGATTCACCAGACTGCCGTCTGGATTTCTGGCCGCATGAAGATCATATGTTTGCCTTGTCCTTGCCATGTTCGACTGTAGGGACAGAGAAGAATAGGTGGAGGTGAGTAGGTACGCCCTAGAAATGGACCCACTCCCTGAAGGAGACAACTCGTCTCCGTCCACTCTAGACTCCTCAGTCCCAGGCGAACGGCCGGCCTCATGAGGAGAAACGGACGAAGCCGAGTGTTGAGCCAGATTTAAAAAATGAAAAGCAAGAAAATAATACAAGTAAAAAGTGAAAGATAGCAGGCGACCTACCTCTGTACGTGTTGAAAACTTGACAAGTTCTTGAAGGTCTTGAAGATTGACCGGAAAACTCAAACTACGCAGCGGAGCTCTTGAAGATTCAGGGGAAATCACTTTCTCTCTCTAGAAATGCTCTGACTTCTCTCTAGAATTCTCAAAATTGTAAAGTGCCAAAATGAAGTCAAACCCCTCATATTTATAAACCAAATTCATGGGGGCAAAATGGTAAAATCATCTTTCCCGCTCAAGAGTTTGAACGGTTATTTTTTTAAAAAAAACTAACCTAGAATTCAAAAGGTCGATATGAGGGATCCGTCAATTTGGATGAAAAAAGAGACGGATGACTAACAGCGCGTCCGCACCTTCTTCCAAAAGCCCAGGTGGCAAGATCCGGCCGCCTAATTTCCAGACCTTATCAGTCTGGGAAAAATTCCATGCGGACAAGACACGACTTTTGGTCTAAAAAGCGTCCGCCCCTTCAATTGGTGGACATGATCTGTCCGCCCCTACATACAAGCTCAAATCTCCGCATACTCGGATGCATTAAGACGAGGAGAGGATCAGAGGAGGCGGCCTGTAAGCGTGCGAGCCACCCCCTCTGAGGGGCAAATGTTTAGGGTAAAAATAATCCCAAAAATGTGGTCCAATCCCATAGTGACACGTGGCCCAGTCAAAGGGTAACACGTGTCCCTATGGGAAGATGACGCGTGTCAGATGCCCTAAAGAGCACCTAAAATTAGCAAGAGAAAGGGCCCTTATTACATCAGGGCCCAAATCCCGAGGAAAGTTATTGAAAGCCGCAAAGCGGCGCCCCCGTGTGACACGTGGCACTCTCTGATTGCGCAACCAATCATGTCACAAAATTACAGGGTACAAACCCTACAGGGGCACATACTCCCACCCCTATAAATACCCCAATCATTTATGATGGGGGGGGTAGATGATGACATAACCTTAAAAAAGAGCATTAAAGAGCTCCAACTTCTCTCTACTTTCTCTCTCTAAACTTTATGTTTCCCGATCTCTAACTTGATCGTCGGAGGCGAATATTCCGGTAAAGGAATATTCGTTGTTTTGTAGGTGTCTCAGTCTCGTTGCCAGAAGAGCGCGACCAGTATCCTAGGAGATCACAAAAAACCCCGAAACAAGTGTCATGCCATAAAACATATAAACAAGACTTAAAACAATCACAGTTATAGTCTTGTGATCTTACAACCCGATGTCCAACGCTAAAAGATCAAAATATGTTCAATAATAAAACTGAAATAAGTTCTATTTTAAGACAAACTATGCAATTACAAGTTTAATGGACAGATTGTTCATCTTCTTCCGCTTGTAGATGCACATCCACTTGTGAAGCTTCATCTCACTTAGTTCTTAAAATAGGAGCATATAGTGAGTCATTTATGGCATCTAATACATTTATGAATTGCTTATATTCAAGTGATGGTTTATAAAGAAGATACCTGAAGTGAGAGCTACTTTTCCTTTCGCCTCATCTTCTAGGTACTCATTGCATTCCCTTTTGTAGTGGCCTCGCCTACTATAATAGAAGCACCGCATCTTTGCCTTGTCTTTGAACTCCTTCTTCTTTAGCCTTAGAGAGAACCTGGTACCCTTACAAGAGTTGGCTTTACGAAGCTCTTGAACAACCTCCATCAATGGGAGTTTATCTCGATTGTCCGTCAAATGCATTTTCAATGCAACATAGCCTGAGTGGAGTGAGCTTAGTAGCATGTGAGTCGCTTGTTCATCCTCTATTGGCTTCCCAGTGAGCTCTAAGTGCTTAAAGAGCCTTGTCATTCAAAGCACATGAGGTTGAAGAGGCATTCCAGGTCTTAGCCTAGCATTATAGACCTTGTTCCACACTTTGAGCCTTTCCTTAGCAAGGCAACCTTCCTCCGGGATCTTGATCTTCATGTTCATAAACGACTTGGTTAAGTTATGAACATTCAAGTCCCTTATCTCGGAAAACATAATGACAAGCTCCTTAAGACTGTTAAGAAGCATGTCTGGAAGGTATGAGGTGAATCTCTGCTTCCAATCCTCCAGAAGGGAATTCCTCATCAAAAGTGTGACCTTGTCACAATCCAAGGACCAAGTCTCATGAGTCTCATCACTCATTATCCCTTTGGCAAAGAAGCTTGGAATGGGAGTGTCAAGAATGTACTCCATGGAACAATTTCGAAGAGTTTTCCGAAGTTCTTCTTCCCATTCCTTGAAATTGGTCAAATTGACACAAAATGCCAATTTCTCCGGGAGTTCCGGGCACATGTAATCATTGTCGGTATTAGTTGAAGACATGATTATACAATTGAAAGAATTTGAAATAAAAAAACCATTCATAATACTTAAATAAGATAGAATGCATGTATATATATCGAACTTATTTAAACGTCTTATTCACACATTAAATTTGTCCCTTTTTGGTGAGAATAAGTCTATTCCAAGATCCAAAAAATCAATGAGTAGTTAAGCATGCTTTGGCTTGTCTTAATACTTATTACTCTAAGGTAAGCAACTCTTTGCTAATGGCTCCAAGCCACTCTTGGTTAGATAAATCGTCGCATCTAATGCTCTCTCAAACATTTGTCTCTTTTGCCACGACATGTTAGGACTCCATCACTCATATCGTTGAGTCTAACCAAAACCAACTTGTATTATGATGTTTTGCTTTGGAAAACCCATCAACATACCTTACATTCCTAGGAAGATAGTAATGCCTCGCTTTGGCGTAACCCATCACTATTCTCAATAGTTCGGTAGTGTAGTTTTGGAATGGCAAGTTTTACTCAATATTTTAGGGATCTAGGATTTTTATGTTGGTTGATTTAAGTGAACTTAATTAATCATCACAACATTCGAAATCCAAAACATGCATCTAACGTATCATTCATATATATAAGCATAAATATATATCGAAAACATAAGTAAATGATGCATTTGACAACTAGCATGACCCCTTGAGTCTTCAAGGGTCTTGATTTGTAACTTCATGGCTTTGTCTTCCAAGAAACTTTGTCTTCAAGACAAAACCAAAATAATGCAACTACTTGTATCTACGATTAGGACTAATCTAAATATTAAGGTACAAAGATACGCAGCGGTTCGCAAACCGTATTTAGATTTACAAAAATACATGACGGAACGCAGTCCGTATTTTCTATCCTAATCGGGCCCCACTAGTTGCCATTTCTTAAAACCTGTGAGAGAATATACATTTCATTCATTCATTCACTATATGTGAGTGGCCCATGCATTTTACAACGAAAAACAAGTAACAATGCATCAACACGTGTAAACTAGTAACTAACTTAGGTGGTTAATCCGATTAACGCGCTTAATTAAAACTAGTCAAAGTTGTTAACCGATTATGTGATTAAGCGCAATAGCTTAAATAAATCATGAAGCTCCCACTAAATTCCACATCCAACTTAATTAATCCGATTAATTAAGTCGGTAAACCCAATATTCTGCCAAATTAAAAATTTGCAAGTGCCGCTCAAATACCGAGGCTTAGCCTCTAAAAATTATTTAAATTAAATAAAAATAAATAAAATAATTAAAACGGCAAAATGCAAAATTACAAAGCCGACTGCACGCAACTGGCATGCGCACCTAGACTAACTAGGCACGCGCCATTGCTATCCACAACTACCTACTAGCTCGGGCAATGCGGTGTAGTGCGTGCGCTCGCACCACACCAATGTAGCACTACTAGGTGCTCCCATGGGAAACCTAGCAGCGTTTGCTACGGGTTGCAAGGTGCGAGGCAGCACGCACTTGGCTGCCTCCCTTCGCACCAAAGCTGTGCACAACCACTCTCTCGCACACACAGCGCACCTACAGCACGCACCAGCTGCCGCGCCATGCTGCTGCCCATGCGCGCACACACATTCGAGGCGCCCAACATCCTCATGTGGGATGTGCAAGCAGTCCGGCTGGCCGAGTGCTTGCTTGGGGCTCTTAGGCCTCGAGTTGAGTGCTCGTGCCTCGGGAAAAAAAAATTCGATTTTGTGTGACAATTATTATCAATTCTAATTTAATTATAGAATCAATATTTTGAGCAAAATGAAAATTAAAATAAATCTAATGAAATAAAATTCATTCATGTGCATAACCAAAATTAAATCCAAGAACCAATCTTGAAATTAAATTTTGGTTTAACTTGGTGCTATAAAATGAAGGGCTACTCTCACTATTAATTTAACCAACATAAACTAATCATGAGAATTTGACAAAATTAAAAGGGGGTTGGAATAATGAACATAAATATTCAATGAAAAATTCCAACTTTAACTTGTGAATCATTGAAAAATTACATCTTCCAATATGAAGATTAATTAAAATTCAATCACAAGTTTGAAACTTTATGATTCCAATCAACATAATAAATGATTAAATCAAGAAAGTTCAATAAACTAACATGGAATTTAGTAACACAAAGTTCCAACCAACTAAATTAATTAAAGATTGGATCTTTAGTACTTAAGAGCCTCAAAACACAAACTTTTCACACTTAAAGCAATTTATTTGCAATTATGTGAAAATTTGAGCCAACCATTAAGCACCAATTACTACAAAGTAATCATGCTCAAAAGTGGTCTAAAATTGTAGAAGCATAAAGGAAAGAACCAAATGCATAATAACAATTAATATGCCATTAAGATTCAAGGTTTAAAAGATTTAAAAATTTTCGTCAAAACGAAAAATCCCTCGAAACAGGCATTTCTAGGAAAAATTTGGCTTTTTTGCAGACCTAAAAGGAAAAGAATATTTCCAGAACATCGGTTCCACCCAAAATTCAATAGTCTTGGGTGAAAATCAAGGTTCGGGAGCAAAAATTCTAAATAAAACGAGATTAAAATTAATAAAATCGAGCTACTAATCTAATTAGCAACAATAACCAGAAATTTAAATCCATTTTAAACACCTTGAAAAAATTAGTTACAAAAATCAATGAGCAAGACTCCGATACCGCTATTGGGTTCAGAAAGTCCGACTTTCCGCGGAACAAAACCCGACCCCAAGACCCGCTCACAATTAATATAACTAAAAGACATCATTAACAACATAAAGAGAAAAGATAATATTACCCTTGACGCGTGCTTCACTCGTTCGACAAGCTCTTACATGGAAAGCCTCGAGTCCCGCACGTGCGAAGATCCCCGACAAAAATTCACCCATAACTCGACCTGTCTGGTCTCTAACTCGTAGTTTAGCCAAGTCGGACCAAAAATAAACTAACTCGAGTTTTAATGAACTTAAAGGTTTTCTCTCATTGGAGATGCCTTATTGAGTTCAACTCAAGTGAAATTCTCAAATCCCAATACATGGGTATTTATAGAGAATTCCCAAAAATATTCCACTCTCCAATCAAAGTGGGAGAGTTGGTAAAAATCATTTTTCCATTTTATTTTTAATTCAAAAACAAAAGAAAAATAGCAAAACAATAATTAATCAACAAGTGGCAAAAAGAAGGAAGAAGGTAGGTGAGGACCACAAGGGGGCGGGACCAAAGCCTTACCCCCCAAGGATCCCAAATCGCCTCAACAAACCCCAAAACCGAAGCCACTCAAGGCGCGCTAGCTGGCGCTACTAGCCTTGGGCGCTAAGGCTGCCCAACTGGCTGCCTGGCCCCTTGGCTGGCCTGCCAGCTGGTCGCATGGGCCAGCAGCGAGCGCCAACAAGCCTCGCATTGATGCGGGCTACTGCTAGCACCTTCGCGTGCCAGCCCAGCAAGCAATGCTTGCTTGCTTGGCGTGGTGCGCTATGGTGCTGCGCCCTGTGCTAGTAGTAGCTAGCAAGCGATGCTAACGTGCATGCTAGCACACTGTGCATCCCGCACCAGCCTAGTGCTGCGAGCACCCTTGACTTGGTGCGTTGCGCATGCTAGCTTCCGTGCTAGCACCATTTCCCCTAGCACTCAGTTTGCTCGGGGCATTCCGATGTTAGGGGTATTTTAGTACTTTGTTGATTAATTGATTTTTACCGTCTTGTCTTTTAATAATTCGACTCGACTTGCAACGCTCGGTCTCGATGCTCCTAGCTCAATTTCCGATGTCTATGTTCATAATACTCGAGCGACTCATTAATTCCTTTCGGATTAATTTGTCGTGGCGGATCGTTACTTGCTTGGGGGTGACCCGAAGGGTTCAGTCGAGATCAAGCTGTAATATTAATTATACATTAATATATTACTGATCGGAAGCAGCATCCAACTAGGCATTCCAATCACTTGACCTCACTGAATAATTAGCTTTCTAATAATTTCGAACTCTCTATCGGAATAATACACTTGTTCGAAGGACACCATTCTTATCACTAGGGTTCCGTGCATTCCCCTGTTCGTTTCCTCTATAAATACCCCCCTCATTTCTGTAGTTTAGGGCACCAAAAATCATTATCTCTCTCCTTACACAAAAAATCATTCTCTTCTCCCTCTTTAGCCTAAATACTAGCCTCCCTATTCTCTCACCATACATCCCTTAAGCACTCCAAGGAGTCCATACTTGACCCGAGGTTCCGTCCTTAAACTAAGGCGTGAAAGGTAGAATTAAGTGAGGGTTTGGACCAAATCTACTCTACTTTTATTTAATTTAATTTTCATTTGATTTATTATTTATTGAAGTTACTAACAATTTATTCATGATGTAGCAATTCAATGAAATGCGGAAAGTGAGTAATTAATCATTTAATTACTCTTATTTTTATTCTTGTTGGTAGTATCATGATTAAGTTTATTTATACTTGATTTGACTAACAATTTATTATTGAACAACTTCCAATATTGATGTTGATTCTATTTTTTATTATTGATCACCATATTGCATGTTAAAGGAAATATGTAATTGAAAATCATGCTTAATAAGATAATTTGGACAACCGATTTAAGTTCCTTTTTAATCTTGTTATTTAATCGAAGTGATCACAATATTTTAGAATTATATGTTGCATTAATATTCAACCAATTTAGCCAAACAATAGTTTGGAGCAAATTGAATATTTGTTTGTATGCCTTTGTGATCACATGAAATACTATTCACAATAAGAATCGAGTAAAGGCCAATACGGGCGAATGTGACTCCATGACTCACTTCGTACAATCATCCCCGATCCTCCTTTCGTGGTTCCGAACCATATGGAGTTAATAATCTCATGGATTATGAATGGGGTGTAACCTTCACGGGTCAATTGTTATTGCCTATCGTTGTCCCTTAATCGCGATTGCCTTTTATGATCCGTGAACGGTTTACAAGTTCCTTCAAAATTTTTTGGCGGCTCCCTACTATTCTTGTCCCTAATCGTATATGTCAATTCCCACTTCCTAAGAGTGCCAAGCATATTCACACATACTTAACGTAGCCGCACTTCGATCAACGCCTATAGAACCACACTTTTATTATTGTTGGCATGATTGAAGGCATGTTCAATTAAACTAAATGTTTAATTGAGTTTGGAATATTAAGGGAATTTTATTATGGTTCATATAATTTTTATTGATGCTATAAGCATAAGGAAAGAGTTACTTAAGTGTATATGTACACGAGGGTTAACTTATATTTGGTGCCTTATTGCACTTAAGGTGTTTCCAACACCTAGGGATAGGATTTGTGGTGCATTATGCATTTAAAGTGTCTTTGACACCGACGTAAATTAAAAAAGGGTTCAACATTAAAGATTATGTGGTCACCAATTATTCAAGAATTAAATTGTCTGGTATGTTTGATTGCTTGAATGATTATAATGATTGATTGTGCTATGGTTTGAGAGTCATCACCAAGTCTAAAAATATGTAAATAACGTAAAGTGAAAGAGATTACGCACCAAAAATCTTGGAATGTATATACCTTGAGTATGAACATCTGGGGGGAATTATGGAGTTTTATATTTAACCATAACTTATACTGGAGTATAGGGCGCTGTACATTCCTTTTTATTATGCGCAGGAATTCTGCCACTTACGAGTGGTTCTTTATACTGGCACAGTTAGCTCCCGTGTTAGTACCCCTTTATTGAAGTAGGTTAGGGGAGAAACCCGTTCGATGTGTAATCATGCTAAATAAATTTTATAGTGGTATAATAGTTGGTCATTGTGTATGTTGTATGCTTGTAAACAGGTGTAACAAGGTAAGTTGTGTGATGATAGGATGAAAGCATGTTAGTGTGTTTTGTTTACGCTTATGTACTCAGCTTTGCTGATTGTGTGTTTATATGTTTGTTTGGCCTTATCTTTATCTTGGCCCTACGACGACCCATTTCTAATGGCGAGTAGTGGGGACAAGTAAAGAGGAGCTTTTCAGGTGATGAAGAATATTTATGATGGGCAAGGAGCGAATCATGTTTAGTTTCTATAGGAATATGATGTGGTTTAAATACTTTTATATTATTTTATATTATGCTTGTGAGACTAACGCAAAGTTTTTTAGTATTGTTTTGGTTAAATAAGGGCCTACAATGGTTCAAAGTTGTAGGTTGATTTTGTTTGACTTTGGTTTGACTTTACTTTTATTTGGTTTGACTTTTAAGTTGACTTGTTTTGAATGATTCTAGATAGTCTTCCGCTGTGTGTCTTTGATAACTGCCTTAGCCGTTTTCACAGTGGCGGTAATGTCTTAGGTTTTCCTATTTCGTATTTTAAAAAGGGCAAAACTTGTATTTTAAAGGAAAGGAATTTTTAGGATGTTACAAAGTGGTATATGGAAGGTTTGGTTGAGAATTTTATTACCAATAAGTCAAAAACGTGTTTAAAGTGTTTTTTTTTAAACTTGACCAAGTGCTTATTTAATTAAGTAATTTTAAAAGTGAGTTATTTTAACTTGTTTTTAATTTTAAGAGACCGAAAAATTATTTATTTATTTATTTATTTTTATATAAAGGTCCGAATTTTTTTTATTTTTATTTTTGAAAATCCAAAATTAAAATTAAAAAAAAAAAATTACCTTTGGTTGATCTTGAAGAAAAATTTTAAAGTAAAAATCAAAGGTTGTCCTATCTCTTTCAAGCTCTCGCTCGAATTTTCTCTCTCCTATATGCAGCTCAAATTGGGAACATGTATACAGAGTAGATCGACATGACTGAATTCGGTTTGCAATTGTATTGTACAGTGAAAAATTTCGGTTGATATGATTGAATTTTTGGGTGTATGAACCATAGATCTGGGTTCTTCAATAAATTTGGGGGAAAAGATAGTAGAGAGATGATAAAGATCAGATTTTAAGTTGATGATAAGAAAATCTCCATAGCATGTGATTGTCAAGCATTCTTTTTTGATAAAGGTGATTTTGGAGGGGGTAATTAGATGTTGTTGGCGTTTGGTTCACATAATTAAGGTATAAGGTATGGGTTTAGAATGGTTTAAACCCATACCTTATGTTTGTTTTACGATTTTTAAGAGTTTCAAACCCATGCCTCAAACCCCCAAGGTATGGGGTTTAGAAACCTTGGGGGGAGGTGGGTTTGGCTCATTCCCATACTTTTAGATATCAAATAAAAGAAAAAAATTGTATTCCATAAGCATACCAAACATATGGTATTAAGAATCAAGTTCCAAACCCATACCACTATAGTTTCATTCCTGATTCCAACCCCATACCAGTTTGCAAACCAAACGCCCCCTAAATGGGTTGATAATGTAGTACAAGTAAGGGTAAATTGGTAACTTTATATGTAAAAGTTGCCCAAAACAGAAATGGTGCAATAAATATGAAACTTCCTAAAATGATAAGTGGTACAATATAAAAATAACGGAAAAGTATAAATTTGGATTAATAAATTATGAATTAATTCTACCTAAGATGGTAATAAACATGGTTTCTATTTAATGAGATTTGGGGTTCAAATCTTCCGAATTAAAATTATCTAGCTCGTTAATCTAGGTCGGTTCAACCCGTAAATGGTTCCAGCCCAATTTCCAAAAATAAGAGTTTGTACTCTGGATCTCATCTAGGGGTGTCCATTATTCGGATAAAAACCGAAATCCAATCCAATCCAAACCGAATTATCAATTTGGATCGGATCCAAACTTTAAATCGGATCGGATCGGATTGAATTTTTTTGAAAATTCGGATTTTCGGATCGGATCGGATTGACCTTGTTCGGATCCAAAAAATCGAAATAACCGAATTATGAAAGCGTTATTTTTACAAAAAAAAATATTGTTAGTATTAATCATGTTAAACTATGTTCGTGATTATAATAATATTAATAATGTAATCTATGTTTTCAACACTTGTATAAATCATGTACTGCTATACTTTCAAGAATTGAATTTTATTATTGCAATTTTATTTTTGTAATTGCATTAGACCCAAAAAATTTAGTAATATATTTTAATTCGGATTTTCGGATTGGATCCAAATAACCGAATTATAATTCGGATTGGATCGGATCGGATTTGGTAAGTAATTCGGATCGGATTGGATTTGAAAACTAAAAACCGAAATGTAGTTTGGATCGGATTGGATTTGGGCTAAATCCAAACCGAAAACTGAATGGACACCCCTAATCTCATCTTAAAAATAAGAACAAGAGCCAACCTCAAAGTCGACGAAGAAGATACACAGAGCAGAAAGAGAGAGCAAGCAAAAATGGCGTGGAGTGCGACTGCGATCGGAGCTCTTCTTGGATTAGGCACCCAAATGTACTCAAATGCTCTTCGCAAACTCCCTTACATGCGTCGTAAGTCTCTCTCCATCTTCATATCTATTCAATTGCATAATTTCAAAACCCTAATTTCACCAATTTGGGTATTTTAGATCCTTGGGAACATGTTTTGGGAATGGGATTAGGTGCTGTCTTTGTAAATCAGCTTGTCAAATGGGATGCTAAGCTTCAAGTGGACCTTGATAAAATGCTTGAAAAATCCAAAGCCGCCAATGAGCGACGCTATATTGGTCAGTATTTTAATTTATTTTTTTTCAATTTTTGATCGATTTCTCATTTGGATGATGATGTATAACCTAATTTTTGTCATGGGTTTGAAGCAGTAATTAAATACCCCAATTAAGTTTTTGTAGTTGTTATATCTTCTGGACATATTTTGGGTTATTATGATCCTGAGTTGTTTTTGTGTTAGGTTGTTCTTTGGTTTATAGTGTTTAATTGCTCAAAAAATTTGGTTTCTTTGTTGTTTTTGCCTGTGTTAATGATTTATAACAAGAAATTTGTTGATTATTGATTATATCTTGCCTGTCTTAAGTTTTAAGTTTGTAGTTATTTTGCTTTCTTGTAGTGTTTCAAATGTCTGTGAAGTGTAAAGGACAAAAGCACAGCTGATTTAATTGTGTGATTGTTTTCAATTGGACTTTCGGGTGGGTCTGGTTGATTGTCCAACAGCTAAGTTGATTTATTTATCTAGTGCTATCAAATGTCTGTCCAGAAAGATGAACAACAGTTGACTTTATTACAGCTTTTAATTTATTTTCGGGTGTGTGTAATGTGTTTGTGTGTTGATTGTCAAATGGCTAAGACATTGTGATATGGGGCTGGATGAGTATTGCAGAATTTATTTAGAGCCATAAGAATTAAAGAGTAAAGAATGATGAAGACAATTGGCTAGTGCTGCAGGGTGATTAGACTGATTACCAATGCATACACTTTATCTAACGTTCAAACATTACATATTTTTTACCTTTGAAGATGTTCTTATTATTGGGGTTTTGAGTTTTTTGGGATAATCAGTGAAAAGACAAACAAATGAAAAAAATCTTGATCTCAACTTTTAATTAGATTAATTATGCAATTTTCAATCCCACACTAAGTTTGAGTTGAAATTGAATAATTTAAAAAATTGTAGCTCACAATAATGCGGATAGGAGAGATGATTCTCCCTGTTTTATAGGGTGGCTTAAATTCTTAGTTTACCTTAATGTCCCTAAGTAACTACTGAGAACAGCCCTTGGGTTACAATTACATAGTAAGATTAACCTGTCAAAAAATGAAAGAAAAAGCCGAAAATTGCCCATCAGACTTGTTGTGAATGGGGTAATGGATCCTTGTATGGGTCGAATCATTTGCCAAAACTGCAGATTCACAAATGGGGAAAATCCCCTGGCTATTGATGGAAAATCCAGTGGGCTGATAACCCTAAAATCCTCCACTAAAGCCCAAGAAACCACCTTGGGGCTCACCATGACGCCTGGCACATTTGTAATGTCTGCTTCAACCAAGTCTAATGCTCCCATCAGTCTATCCCTCCCCCAAATTACCCATATTATTTTGACTATTTGCACTAATTAGTATTTACACACCCTATGTACGACTCTTAGTTTGTTGCTAATATATACAAACAAATGTTACCATGTAAGGTGTCGGGTTTATCATGTATATTGTCAAAATATTAGCTTTTTATAATTTTTACTAACTGATACTAAAAGATATTGATAATAAAATATGTGAATCGGTAAGCATTGTTGACAGAGGGAGTACTTCATTATGCTATTGTGCATGTCTCCTTAGGCTCAAATTTGCCTTTTTTCCAAGAGTGCTGCAAATTTTTTGCTATCTATTGATGACCCTCTGTGTTGATGTCCACTTCCAAGTCTTTGATTTAGACAGCATATGGTTAAATTCAGAGTAGTTATTTTGCTATCTTTTAGGAGGTTAACTAAAAGGTAGATTGATATTGCTTTAAGGTTTTACTCAACAATGTTGGCTGGGTCTACTTCATCATCTAGATTGCTTCGTTCTGCCTGCTATTCTAGGTTTCCTTTTACTGCCTGATAGTGTCTGTAAGATATCTTTCTTTTCATTCATGTTCTTGGGGAGTATGTGTCCTCGTTAAAAATTTCCAATGGGAAGAGTAATCTTTTCGATATACTCTTCGACTATTTGGATACAAAGCTTGCTCTTTTGTTAAATGTTTTCCTTTTCTTGGATATTACGCTAACTCTTTCATTGATTAAAGGTGTGTTTTATTCACCTGATTTTACTTATCTAAATATATCTTTATCTTGTTTTTTTGAACTTATCAAAACCTGTTAGACCTTATCAGAACTTATTTTAGTTGTATACTATAGATGGGTAACCCTTATTAGTACTTGAATTATTTATTATGAATTTATGACAATAAGGTGAATTAGGCCTAAGGTCTACTTGTGTTTGCTTGGATTTGAAAATTATTTGAAGAAAAATGTTGTTTGTTGTCTAATTTTTTTGTATACGATGTTTTGGTTTCCTATAAGAAATGTTACATTTTTCCACAATTCTCTGAGTATTTGTTTCTGTCAAGTGCGGAAGAAATAATTACTGCCGAACCTTTTTGACGACTTTGGTTTTTTTTATTTGCCTTATTGGTGGCTGTATGATTCGTTGCTGCTAACAAAAGGGCTGAATTGATCTAGGCATCTAGCCCCATCAAGGGGCAGATGAGTTGTGGGGAAGGAATGTAGAATCATAGAAGGCATGAGGCCCATGGTAGGTTACAACCAGTAGCATCTTTTCTAAACTGTACAGGAAAATTTACCAGCTTTTTTGAAGATAGAATGTCCATCCATCGGTTGAAAAAGAATATAGGGATTAAATCAGATGCAAAATATTCATTAGTGGCTTAGTGCTATGTTTTACTCCTGTATTTACTACTATATGGAAAGTGGGGTGGTTACTGGTAACTTCAGCTGTGTTTCTTTAGTATTGGGGTTGCTTTTATCTCCTTTTCAGAACTTTTACAAATTTTCTGCTGTATATGGATACAAGCCTCTTCTTTCACATAGATGAGTATGTTCTCAATCTTCTCATCAAGTACTTTATCATGGGAACTCTGAGTTTATCATGTGTATTAGTAGACTCAAAATATTAAGTGTTGACTTTCGCATCTCTGCTACTCTTGCTTCTTTAATATGCCCATAGGTCAGTGCTAGACTGCTAGCATATTATTTAGATTGAAAATTACAAGTTTACACTAGCCGTTGAGAAAGATAGAATATTGGATGGCTTGGTGGGGTTTTGGGGGGGGGGGGGGGGGGGTGGTGGGTTATCAATGACTGTTCTGTAGGCAGATGCTCTTTTGTTGAACTTTGATGGATTTAGATTTTACCCATAACCTGAATTTGTCTTTACTGATGTGATCTTCAAAATGTTTCTTTTTCAAAATTATATAAAACAAAAGCTTTAAATTTTTCATTATGTCTACCCCTATTTTTTTTTTATTTTTTTTTAACCTAATAAATGGCAATCTTCTTATCTCCATCTTCTATATAAATGGTGGTTTTTGAACAAGATATATTTTTCTTTCATGTTTCTTTTCTTTTTTCCTCTCCTCTCTTAATGGAAGTGTCCGAGTGCACAGTGAAGGAACGGACGCGTGTCATGTGTCCGTGTCTGTGAAGTGTCGTGTCGACACGGACACTTCGCGATATTAGCCATGTCCGATTACATAGCTTGAAATCTTTCTTACTTCTAGCTAATAAATTATTATTTGAAAGACTGTGTCCTGCACTGCCCATTGTGGTACCTGCCACTTTGCTATACTTCGTATAACTTTTGTTATGGATCAGTAATTTGCAATTTAGTCATTTACTTGAACTTTAATGTATCCTTCATTATTTTTTTCGTTTCAAAGGAATTTTGCTCTGCTTTTCATTTTACATTTAACCTTAAATCATTTGACCTTTGGTGCTTGAAAACCGTTTTTGCATCTGCTACAGCTTGATGGAAGTTGTGGACTTTATGTTCTTTTACCCTTGTCTTTGTGTTTTGTGAAATCTGAGCTAATATCTAAACATGAAGCCTAATATCTACCTAGACTAGGTTTGGTACCCATGTGTTAGTCAAACATTAACATGGTAGTAACAGGTTGAAGGAAATTGTTCACTTTATTTATTTCACCCTTGTTATTGTGTTTATTTATCTGAACGTAATAACCTAAACTAGGTTGTGGTATCTACGTGTTAGTCAACAATTAACATGGCATTTAATTAGATTGGAGGAAGTAAAAAGGTGACATATGATATGTGGTAGTGGAAATGTTGTAACTATATGAGATGCTGGTAGGGAAAGTTAACTTGGGGTCTTTGAGATGCAAATTTAAGTAGATTTTTTAAGAGTTTGAGTGAGGCTTTACAGTAGTAAAGGTATTAACATTAAGAATAAAAATCATTTACAAAGATATTTATTAGTTAATAGCTTTATGAACTTACATTGCATTGGCGGGGTTACCTTTTATGCAGATTTTTATATTTCACTTGGGCCCTGTTTAGTGTTCACTTTATTTTCACTATATATATATATATATATATATATATATATATATAAAGGTTTTGATAAGGGTTGTAACTGTTACCCAATTTAAAATTACTACTAAAATAAGTTTTAATGAGCTCTAATAAGTTTGAATAAGATAATACGATGTGTTCAAAATAGTGAAAATCAAGTGAATAGAACACACCTTTAGATGATATTATTTAGAACACACCTTTAGATGATTTTCTTTTTATTTTTATTTTATTTTTTTTATTTATTTATTATTTTGGGGGGGGGGGGGGGTGCTTAGATGAAAATCATGAAATGTTGAAGAGCTTTTTCGACTAACTTATTTAATAGCAAAAGGGTGAAACTGGGAAAGTTGAGACAATTTTTAAAGATGCCATGATGATCAAGGGTTGCGGTACTTCCTAATATAATTCATGGAGCAGCAGTAAGGTACATCTTGGCCTGCATAAAGATGTGATTAAGCCTTCCATGTTAGGTAGTCTTTTTCTGCTTTGTGATAGGCACCCCTCCCCCTTTTTAGCTGACTGGTGAGGAGGTAATGTCTTTTCCTGTTAACCAGTCAAATGGGTCTCTAATCAATATATTAATAGATTTCCATTTTATGTCTTGTTTCTTAAAAAATTGGAAAAAAAAAAAAAAAAAAAAAAAAAAAAAAAAACCTACTGCATATGATAGTTTGAACTCTTGTAGTGCGTCACAAACTGCTTACCCTGGTTTGAGATTCACTGATTCAGTAAAGTATTTTTGTAAATGGAAATATTCTCTAGTGTAATTATCAAGGGAAATCTGGTTTCCCTCCCATATTTCGGTCTAAAAGGAAAAATTAAATGAATGTGTAGGCAAGTCATTTCACCTGTTTTGTTTTCTTCCCTTGCAGATGAAGATGAATAGCTGCTTTATGCGGATACAATCGATGTTGCATTGGTTGGAAGCTTAACCGGTTGCGACATACGACTAGTTTGAATCAAGTACAATTTTTGGTTTGAATTATGAGTTTGTTTAGAATCTCATCGTTTTTGATCATATTTTAATGTTTGTATCCTATTGGAGGATTTCCAATTGCGCATGCTGTGTGGCTGTTGCAAATAATGAAGGCATCTTTGGTTGTAGCTGCTGCCAAATTTGGAAAGAAGCTGAAATTCAAATTTGTTGGTGTAAAAATAAGAATGTCAGTGCTCCAAATCCCAAATTCTTAAAATTTACACTCTTTAAACAGACTTCCCGGATAAATTTCTACCCTTTAATTTCCTCAATAATTATCATAGACTATCTTCTTTGGCAAGGGAAATTTTATCCACCCAAGGACATTAGTCTTATAGTTCCTCCATTCCAAATTAATTGATATGTTTCTTTTATCACGTTTGTAAATGCATAAATTAAATTGAAAATATTTTTTAATTCACAAATGTTAGTCAAATAAGAGTGTGTAAATAATGATAAAGTTAAAACATGTCAATTAATTTGGAACAAAGAGAATAAAACCTTAGGAGTGAATTTCCCAATTTTAAACCCTTCTTATACATCTTTCATTTCTTTTTAGTTTCATCACTTTCTTAAAACAGAAATTTTAAATAAGTTAGATTAATTTCCTTCTTTACTTAATAAAACTCTCTTTATCTCTCTCTTATTACATGAGTTCATTTTTTTTTCCTTCTCTCTATCTCTCTCATCTCCAAAAATTGCCTAGGATATAAAGTGATGTAATTTTAAAAGAATTGGAGGAAGTAATTGTTCTCAATCTTACTCTTAACATTTAATATAAAACTCAACCTCGGAAGAACAATGAGTTATCTTTTGCGTCCTCTAATTGAGCTTGAAGCCACAACCTAGGATATTGAAACAATAACAATATCCATTATATGATTAATACTTCCTCCGTTCTATTAATATTGCAACAATGGACTTTTTGCACTATTTATCACTCTTGTTTGACCATATAATATGATTTATACGTTAATCAAAATATATTCATGTAGGATCTTGTTGGATTCGTCTCATAAAATACTTTTACATATCAACTTTTTTTTTATAATATTTACTCTTACACAATTATAGATATTTAGCATATAAAATGTGCTTTGGGATGCGTAATTTCATTCTTATTGTAATATTTAATAGAACAGAGGAAGTATATATTATGCTTTAGCACAAGAACTAGTTTGTGGCTCGAGCGATACCCCAAGTATGGAAATTACATTGATTTAAATAACATATTGAAAATATTACCTAAAGTTTTAAAAAAATATTTTGAAAATATTACCTCAAGTTCAAAATAACTTAAAAAATAGAATTAAAAAATTTATGTGACTCAAAAGGACAATGCAGTTGAACACCTATAAATATTACTATGTATAATCGCTTAACTGACATTGAATCTAAAAATAGCATCTAAAGAAATAATCATTAGTATGTGATTGATTTCTTACAAATTAAATTATAGTTTATGCAATTATTTAAAAGTTACATTTTATCGGAAAATTTAATATGAAAGTTACAAATATGAAGAGTTTTGAGTGATAGATACATAGGATAATACGTAATGATGATGTGGTGTCAAATCACATTAAGAATATTGTGACACATGACGATAGTATAATGTCTCTTTGCGTTTTAATAATATTATAGATATTCTACTACTATTAATAGAAAACATGATCTCAAAGGCTCAACATGCTTTTTTAAATGGGAGAAAGATGACAGATAATCTTATTCTCAACCATGAGGTGTTGGATAAGATCAATAAAAGGAAGCAAGGCATGTAATTTTTGGCAGACTTTAAAATTAATATGAGCAATGCCAATGATAGAGTTAATTGGAATTTCCTTCTATTAGATTGTGTAAATCTCTTTGAGTACCATATTCTCATTAAACAAATATATATATATATATATATATATATATATGTGCGCGCGCGCGTGCGTGCTTGTAGAATTGAGATCATGTGAGAACCAAGGTGAATAATAGGGACTAAGAAATAATCTCAACCATTGATCGCACTCCATCTAATGTATCACATTGCACCCGCTCTCATTAATGTCATTATCGTAATTTCGCTGTTTTAAAACTTTTTTCTAGTTTTTTTAACTTTTAAGACAATTTCATTTACTTTAACACTGATGTCATTAACTTTTACTAAATTTTCATTTACTTTTGAGAAATGAAACTGGAAACTACTTTATAAAGTTAAAATATTACAAAAATGTCATTAATGACACAAGAAGCATGTGAGCCGTCCGATTAACATGATCTAAGGGCCTAGATTAGTTCCTAGTTCTTATTTTAGCCTTGGTTCTCATTATAACTTGGTTATATATATATATATATATATATATATATATATATATATATATATATATTTGATAAGATAAAAAAGTTAGTTTAGAATTCTATTTGGATAGAATTTTAGGATAAAATTGTTAGTTTAGAATTTTATTTTCCATAAAATACCAATGTTTCATATGTACAAATTGAATTATAATTTTATTCAAAAAAATTATTAGATTATACTTCTCAAAAATTATCATATAAATTTACTTTTTATATCATAATATTTTTTTGGAGCGAAGGAAGTAGTTCAAAGCGTAAAACATCCATTCATAATATATACTAATCGGTTAGAATAATATGCTTCACAATCTAATAGAATTTTATTATTATGTAGACCTGTCAATTAGGATCGAGTCATGAGTCATCTCGAACTAGGTCACTTCAGGTTATGAGTCAAGAAATGTTCAACCCTTGCCCAAAGTTTTGGGTTTGGGTCAATCCAACGGGCTTTGAACTATTTTTTTTTTTTTTTTTTTGCTATTTTTTTTAATGTATTAAATTGAACATTTCCATTAACAGTATTATTAGTTAATAGTTATTACATGTCTACTAGATAGCAAATCGTCACAAAAGCACATTAATTCTTGACTAATTTTGTATCAATGATATATTAAAAATTTATCTTAAAATTCAATAAACAACCCGTGGATCGCACGGGGCGCGCGCACACACACACACATATATATATAGGGTCAAATGAGAAGTTCTTTAAAATGAGAACGATTTTATGTGCATATATTTTGTACTTAATGTGCATATTTTCAAAACTGAATGTGCAAATTTTTTTTAACTCAAATTCAATGTGCATTTATATTAAAATGTGCATAATTTTACATTTAATTATGCATATTGTTTACTGTTCTTACTTCTTTGTCTCCCTCCTCTATTTACATTAAGAGTAGTCTGCAAGTTGAGGTTACATGGAGGCTGCATACTGTTTAGTTGTTTACTCCACTCACTTCTTTGTCTCCCTCATCGTCTATTATAGACATGAATGTTGTATGTAAGACGAAATACACGACGAGAATCGGCGTCGAGGGAAATGGTCACGTTGACCAATGAGGGATCACAAACGTTAGAATGAATTGTGGAACACCGTTGCGAAAAGCTATGAGTTTTAGAATGAAATTTGATGATCCATAAATAATGAAGATGATTGAATTTTCTGCTGGAGGAAAGTCGTGGAGTTTCCATGGAAGATATATAATTACGGTTTACAAAGTAGCTATAGCGTCTGGGCTTTCCTTTTTGGCAGTGTTCTAATTTTTAAGACTTCATATTTGATCCGTTGGATTAAACGGTTTGCACGGTTGAGATCCATTCTTATCTTTCTCATTGGATCACAACCATATATATATATATATATATATATATATATATATAATACCTTTCTATGAGAATATAAGATATAGATAAATACACAAAACATATATACGTAATATATACTAGAGAATATTATCATATACTCTATCACACCCTCGTAGTCATAGCGGGAGGAGGACGGACACTAACACTGTATCTAAAGTCAATGAATAGATGTCGTAGTAAACCCTGTAAAAATGTCCACAACTGATATGATGAGGGAATGTGAAAAACCCGAATGTGTCCCATAGCTACCTTCTCACGAACGAAATGAACGTCCATCTCTATGTGTTTCGTTTGTTGATGATTAACGGGGTTGCTAAATAGGTAAACGGTAGACACATTGTCACAAACTCACAATACACAAGGGTAGCCCTTTGTAAGGGGCAAAATAGCTCAAGAAGCATATTTCTGAGCCAACATGTTTCAGCAACTACATTAGGGACTCCCCTATATCTGATTCTTCTCTGGACCGAGACAAAGTTGCTTGACGTTTCTACCTTCAAGGGATGCTGCTAGCATATGATTTTCCTTCCAAGTGGATCTAGCAGATTCATCAATACATTTCTACAGTTTCATATAATTTAGTGATCAATGACGATACTAGCCAAAAGTGAAATCCTTGTGGTCTGAGGAAGGGAAATCCTTAATCTCTCTACCTAATTCAGTTGTGTATGGACGTATTATTGAGAATGATGGACTAGGATGCGACATGCACTTGATTGATAAAATCAAACTCGGCATGAGAGGAGCTCATATGTCTCACTTGCTTTTTGCAGACGATGCTCTTTTATTTTCTAAAGTTACAGTTCAGAGTGGTAGGTCACATTTTGAACAGAGTTTTGCATTGTTTTCGGCCGACGACTAAATTTAGAAAAAGCACATATCAAAGTCAGCTCCAACAATCCTATTGCCTAGAGCTGTTAAAAACTGATCCGACCCGAAATACCGACCTGAACCCGATTATTAAACGACCCATCTGAACCTGAAAAAATGGTGACCCAAACCCGACCTGACCCGATCTGAAACCAACCCTAGACCCGAGTATTTGAGACCCGAACCCGAACATTAACCGACCTGGATATGACCCGACTCGAATATAACCCGTAAAGTATTGACCTGAACTGAACCTAACCTAAATCGAAATTGACCCAAATCCGTTTTAACCCATTAAAACCCGAATTTAACCTGACTTGTTACTAACCCGACCTAAATACAACCCGACCCGTTCCTAACCCGACTCGAATTTAACCCAACCTGTGACTAACCCGACTCAAAATTTAACCCGATCCGAAATCAACCCGACTTGTTATTGACCCGACCCGAATTTTACTCGACCTATAACTAACCCGACCCAAAATTCAACCCGATCTGTTACTAACCCGACCCGAAATCAACACGACTTGTTATTGATCCGACTTAAATTAACCCAAATTGTTCCTAACCCGAGTTCAAATCACCTTAAATTCAAAGCAAAAGAAAGAAGTATCATCCCCAAATTTAAGAGTTAAATATAGTATATATTTGTTGTATGGTCAAAGGAGATAATTATCTTCATAAATTATAGGTTATAGTTCCCTAGTATGTTGACATATATATTGTCATTACATGAACTGTTAACAAACCAACCCAAAAAATGTACCCGAACCCAAGATGACTCGAATCGAAATCAACCCGAAATCCAAATTAACCCAATATTTGAGACCTGAACCCGAACATGACCCAACATGATCATAACCCGCAAATTATTGACTTGAACCAAACCTGACTTGAACACGAACATGACCCGACCTGATTGTAACCTGCAAATTGTTGACTTGAATCGAACCCGACTCGAACCCGAGAATGAATCGACTTGGAAATGACCCGACCTGATTATAACCCGCAAATTATTGACTTGAATCGAACTCGACTTGAACCCGATAATGACCCGACTTGGAAATGACCAGACCTGATAATAACCCGCAAATTATTGACTTGAACCGAACCCGACTCAAACCCGAGAATGACCTAACCCGATTCTAACGCGCAAATTATTGACTTGAACCGAACCCGAGTCGAAATCGAGAATTATCCTAACCCGTTTTAACCCGAGAAAACTCGAATTAAACCCGACTTATTATTCACTTGACCCGAATGTAACCCGACCTGTTATTAGCCCGACCTAAACCCGAACCAAACCCAATAAGATGTATGACCCGACGTGACCCGACTCAAGCATGACCCAACCCGAACCCGACCCGCATAAGTTACGGCATTAATTCGAATTGACTCGACCCGAGTTAACCTGACCTACTCTTACCCGACCCAAACCCAACCCGTTTATCCAAATTGACAGCTCTACTATTGCCAACCAACAATATTTCAAGAGGCTCTTGGGTATGGACCAGGTTAATCAGTTTGGTTGCCAGTTAAGAGATCCAATCGACATGGTCGAGTGGAAGGTTACACTTACATCCTTTCTATTTATTGTTGACAACATTGGGGATAGATAAGAATTTAAGCTTGGAATGCGATCTTTCTTTTAAAGCCTCAAATACTTTTTTGATTAACTTTGTCCTAGTGGCAATTGCGTCCCATATTCTAACATGCATTGAAATGTTCACGTCCATTGAGAATAAAGTAGATTCGCTTCTAGCTACGTCCTTCTAGAATAACAAGGAACACAAGTAAATGCATTGGGTAAACAAAGAGACTGAGAGAATATGAGAATATTTGTCGTGTCTTTCTCATTGATTAAACATCAATATATAATACAAGCATACACTAGGGTTAGGGTTAAGGCTACATTAGTAATTTACAAACTAATTATATATTAGATTATTTACATAATCTAACACACCCCCGCAGTCGAAACGGGAGAACTGTGAACGCTGAAACTGTCCCGAAAATCATCAAATAAAACCTTAGGCAGACCCTTTGTGAAAATGTCTGCAATCTGGTATCGGGAAGGCACATGTAGAACACGAATTTCGCCCCATTGAACTTTCTCACGAACGAAGTGTATGTCCATCTCAATGTGTTTTGTGCGTTGATGTTGTACCGGATTACTAGAGAGGTAAATGGCACTTACATTATCGCAATAGACCAATGTTGCTTTTGAAATAGGCAATCGGAGCTCAAGCAATAGATTTCGAACCCAGCAGGATTCGGAAACAACATTTGCAACACCTCTGTACTTTTCTTTAGCGCTAGACCTAAAGTAGGTTAGCGTTTGGAAGACCATGAAATCAGATTGTCACCAAGATAAGCACAGTACCCTGATGTAGAACGACGAGTGTCCGAACACTAGCCCTAGTCAACATCTATGTACGACAGAATAGAAGAAATAGAGGACTCATATAAATGTAATCCAAAATCTGTTGTACCTTCAACATATCATAGTATGCGTTTCAACGCATCCATGTGTTCGACTCATGGTGAGTGCATAAATAGGCAAACCTGTTGAACCGCATAAGAAATATCTGGCCGAGTGAATGTCAAGTGCTGTAGAGTACCACAAAGGTGTCGATAAGTAGTAGGATCATCATACAGAGCACCCATCTGAGAGCTCATTTTGCCTTTGGAGTCAATAGGAGTAGGCGTAGGTTTGCAGGTAGCCATTCCAGCTTTTTCCAATATTTCCTATGCATACTTCTTTTGAGACAAAAATAAACCATTTTTATCCTTGATTACAGCAATACCCAGAAAATAGCTCAGTTACTCAAGTCCTTCATTGCAAATTCAGAGCCGAGCTATGAAATAACATGACGATGGAGAGACTCCGAGGAAGTTGTAAGCACAATGTCGTCATCATAGAGAAGAATATAGGCAGTATCATGACGAAAAATGAACAATGAGTTATCAGATTTGTTATTAACAAAACCGATACTAGCCACAAAATCTGCAAACCATTGGTACCATGCTCGGGGTGCCTGTTTCAGACCATATAGTGACTTACGCAACAAACATACATGATAAGGTCTATTAGGATCTTTGAATCCCAATGGTTGATACATATACACAGTTTCATTCAAATTACCATGTAAGAAAGCATTCTTCACATCCAATTGATGAATCGGCCAAGACTTGGCTAAAACAATGCTAAGAACCACCCGAATAGTAGCTGGTTTAACAACCGAACTAAATGTCTCATCACAATCAATTCCTTCTCTTTGAGTTTTACCATCACCAACAAGACGAGCCTTGTGTCTCTCAAAAGAACCATCAGACTTAGTCTTATGCCCAAAAATCCAAAACGAGCGAATAATGTTCACATTAGACGGTCGTGGTACCAAATCCCAAGTACTATTATCAATTAGAGCATCATACTCTTCCTGCATTGCAATCTCCCAATTATGGTCACGTAAAGCATGAACCGGTTTCTTTGGAATAGGAGAAATAGAGGTGGAAGTGTTGTGTGCTTGATTTTGATATTTAGGATTTGGTTTTACAGTTCCATGCTTGCTACGAGTAGCCATGGAATGAGAAGGCGTGGGTGTTGGGATTGGATTAAAGAGAGGAGAGGAAGGGTAAGGAGAAGGGAGGGGAGAAATAGGATGATGCGGGGAGGGAGGAGGAGAGGTGTGTGACTGATCGCCCAAGCCCGCACCAGCGTGTTGGGTAACAGCATTAGCTTGCGGACCACCTCGTATACCAGTGTCCGCTGGTATCCCGGCGGGGGTAGCAGTTGGTGGCACTTGGCCACGCTGTTGGACACTGGTCGAGGCATCGCACGCAGGGTGGTGCAAGCTGCTATGCGGGGAAGGCTCAATGCGAGGTAGTGGGTGCCGCAGCCTGCTTGCGGTGGGTGTAGGGGTGCCGTAGGCATGTTGCGGACCTTGTTGTGATTGTGCGAGGTAGTGCATGATTGAAGGAGAATCAAGAGCATTTAAGTCCTCGCCAAGAAAATCATAAGTATGGCTTTTAGGTGTATGAATTTTAGAAAATCATAATCGGGATGTTATTGATATAATATTTGAGTAGGAAACTTGTAACCAAGAATTTTCGTGGGTAGAATGTTATGGAGATAAGTAGCCATTTCTAGAGCATGATGCCAAAAGAATGAGGCATAGAAGCATGACAAAGAATCGTACGAATAATATAATTGATCATTTTGATTTTCCTTTCGGCTTTGCCATTTTGAGGAGAAGTGTATGGACAAGAAAATCGAAATGTCATACCATTTTTGTGACAGAAATTTTTAAATGGATCATTGTCAATTCCCGGCCATTGTCACATTGAAAAGCTTTTACTTCTTTTTCAAATTGAGTATGAATATATGTTCGGACACGAATAAACTACTCATAGACTTGAGATTTAGATGAGATAGGGAAAGTCGATAAGAAATTCGTGTAATTATCAAGGAAAAGAACATAATATTTGTGACCAAGAGAAATAACAACTGGAGAAGTCCATAAATCACTATGACTAATCTCAAATGGCATAGTAGTATGAGATATAGAATCATAAAAAGGCGTTTTTTATTAATTTTCCCAAAGGGCAAGAATGGCAAACATGCTTATGAGCCTTATTACAACTTATGAGTTTGCTACTACTTAAGGAACTAAGAACCGCATTTCCCGGATGGCATAATCGGGAATGCCACACACTAGGAGAAATAACTGAAAAAGCTGATGGAGTAGAAGATGAAAGTATTTGATGATCTGTGAAGAAGGGATATAGATCACCACTGCTATTACATCTCATTAGTTTGCTCCCCGTCTGCAAATCCTTCACAGAAAACCCAAACGGATCAAACTCAATAGAAACATTATTGTCAATAGAAAATTTTCTAACAGAAATGAGGTTTTTGACTAGTTTGGGTACATGAAGAACATTTTTCAGTTGAAGAGTGTTTTGGTTCAAGCTTTTGTGACCATAACCCGTTATCGGAACTCTACTACCATCATCAAAAATAATTCATTTTTATTATTTTGAGGTAAATAAAAATACGCCGACAAGTTACCTTGGGAATTTGTCATGTGTGATGTTGTCCCGGTATCCATGTAATAGTTCGGTTCCACCAATGTCATAGTGTGCATTGCTTGCTCAATGTTTGTCGGAACATAACCCAAAGATGGAGGAGCAGTCATGTAGTAGGCTTGCGGTGGTCTAGGTCCGAGAACAGCACTGTGCTGATTTGAGGACTGAGGTGGGCGGGGAGCCCACTGTGCTGGGCCCTGTCCCTGAGAGGGGTACAAACAGGGTGGTGTGGGCCATGGGCCTTCACCCCAATAGGCCCAAGGAGGATACATCCAGCCTTGTTGCTGCTGGCCCGTACCCTATTGCGGAGCAGGGGAGGCAATCCCATGCTGTTGCTGGGATTATAGAGAGTTCCGGCCACCACTGTCGGCATCGCGAGACTTCCCCCCTTTATTCTTATTGTTTTTTCGGCCACCACGAGCCGGCGACGCACCTCCCTGACCAAAATTCGAAGAATTTCCTTGAGAGTGTTGGGGTGCAGACGATTGAACAATAAGGGCTTCGTCACTAGAATCCGCAACATGGTCAGTCGCATTGCCCTGCTCCTCGAGTTCCAGCATAGACCGAAGAACATCAAATGAATGCAATGGGTTCAGGTGTCGAACGGAAGTGCAAAAAGGTTTATACTCCTCCAAGAGACCTTTTAGCAATTGAAGAACCATTCGATTATCGGGGATCTTGTCCCCTACATTCTTCAAACTATCAGTGAGAGTCTTTAGATGGGTACTATAGGACCTTACACCATCAAATTGCTCGAGCTTGGTGTTTGTGAATTGAGCATCAAGTTGCAATGCCCTAGCAGTCTTGTTATTGTGGAAAAAAGTTTTCCAATCTTTTCCACGCATCCACCGCTTTGTCATCCGGGTCGGTAATGGAGTTGAGAAGGTCAGTGGAAATAGTCCCGTAGATCCATTGACGCACAATATCGTCAAGACGCTGCCATAGATCTTTGTCAACAGTCACCTTCTTCACGGCCGGTTCAACAGGTGTTTAAACAGGTTTTGGTTTTATATGATCGATGACCATATTATCGCGGCAATGAAGTTGAAATAATGTAGTCCAATTATTGTATTTCTTGCCATCGTACTTAAGGGTTATAGGAATACAAGCCTTGATGTTTGGGACCACAGTCGCGAGATGGAGCTTGGAGGAGTCGGCCAAGGAGGAAAATAGAGAAGAGGAAAAGAAGAAGAGAGATAGAGAGCGGAAGAGAACTAGGGTTTATAGAGGATTGTAACCTAGACTCGTGATACCATGAGAGAATATGAGAATATTTTACGTGCCTTTCTCATTAATTAAACATCAATATATAATACAAGCGTACACTAGGGTTAGGGTTAAGGCTACATTAGTAATTTACAAACTAATTATATACTAGATTATTTACATAATCTAACAGAGACTATGCTTCTTTTGAAGGGAATGGAGGGCCTTGGATTTCGTAGTTTAGGTTCATTCAACAAAACTCTTCTAATGAAGCAAGTGTGGAGAATTTGCCATAGTCTACACTCCACAATTACTATTGTCTAAAGCATGTACATTATGGTTTTATTCTCCGATCCCCTTCTCAAAGGGAGTTTGATCTCTATACAACATGGTAATTATTGGCGGAGCGAGGATGCGGGGTCTTGAAAGAGATGGAAATTTGCTTGTCAAGGGATGTAGTAAAAAGTAAGGAAATGGGAAGTTTATAGTGGTAGGAAAAGACAGATTGATGGCTGATAAGGTGCCAGAATTCTAGTCTAACGTTACTTAATCTCATGCAAAGAAATAGAAGGCATGTGATTTCGTGGCACACCTGGGTAGAGGTTGGAATCATGCTAGACTGCTTTCCTATTTTTAATGGAAAGATGCAGCTCCAATCGCGAGTTTGGAATTGTCAGGTAATGAGACAGAAGATTATGTGTATTATATCACAAAATTGGGTAGTTTTATGGTTAAATCAGGGAATGCTTTCTTGACAATTAGAGGAGGGTTTGCCTTTTTTAGGCTCTAAGGACATTTTTAAGATTTTTTGGTCTTTGAAAATTTTACCTAAAATGGAAAATGTTTATGTGGAGAATGCTAACAAACGGGATTGCAATGAAAAGTATTATGGGAAGGCAAGGTATGGATATTGACACCATATGTGATTTTTGTCGGTTAGACAAGGAAGATGTACAACACTTATTCAAATTTTACAAATCTACTGCTAAGGAAGGATGGAGGGTGGAATTCTACAGATCCACTCATAAGCAAATGCAGACCATGTTTTTTTTTACCAAGTTCTGTACTATATACACCTTGTCTATAATAGATATAAATTGTAAAATCGGTAAAACTAGCAGCAGTTTCAATGAATAAACTAGTGGGTGGCTTACACTATGCACTGTGTTATTATGCTAATTATCATGTATATATATGGTGTCCATTTTTATTTTCTTGGTAAACTCTAAAACATTAGCAAAAAAATTCTCATTAATATATTCGAGAAACATAATGCTAGGAATTAGCTTGGTTACAACACTAATAATGGCAAAAATTAAGAAGGAAGTGGATGATTATAGTATTAAGATGAGAATTACAACTAATTGAACGATAATTCCAATTTATAGAGGTGGATTCTCTCCTAATATGAGCTTTCGAGAGGCTCACTCTCTCCCAATAACAATCCTCAATAATATTCAACATGATCATTATTCCTCCTAATGAGGCATATATATAGAAAAACCCTCCTAACAAACTCTAGCTTATTCCCCAAGTCACTAATAATAGACTATGACTAATATGCCCTTCCCCAATATTGATTCCTTGCATTACCCTCAAGGTGGTTCATAATCGGAGCTGGATTCCTGGCCTTGGCAACAATGGTCACTGACCTAGCTCTTAAATAAGCCAAAGGCGAGAGAAAACTGTAGTGAGAATTCCTGTTCATTGTTGAAAATTCGTGCTCCCTCTTGTGAACCTTCTATGGCAGAAAATCTGAATAATTTACCAGCATGTCATGAGAGTAGATCATTGAATTTTGGGTAGAGTTGGTCTTTGTTGCCTTGGGATTAGTTGGATGTGGGTAGGGGAAATTGCAATGAACATTTTGGGTGATGAATTGGGATTTTAAAACTGATGTTGGATGGATGGGCCTAAAATTAACAAACCCAAAACCTGAAGAGTCTGATTTGTATGTTACCTCAAAAGATAATAGGTTGGGCTTAAAATGAGTAAGCCCATTCACTCTCAGATACCCACTATGGCACTCTGTTTTATTTGAAGCACGTGAGCACTGACTGAAATCATTTGCCATATCTTTAAGGTGTATTACTATTATACCCTTACTAGCACTTTTCATTTTTGACTTCCTCTCCAAGCCAACAAGGGACCCACTTAAGCTTTTCTCATACTCTTCTCTTTCTAAACATTTCTGGAAACCACCGGGCAGCAACCGTTCAAGCTTTCCACCACCAATACCGCAGCTCACCAAGGGCCCTCTTCTGACCAAGCCACCTCTGTCCAGATCATCGGCACCGGAAAACCCATCAGAGAAATCACCATTCCTCACCCCACTACTTCTCAGATCATTAATATTGTTCTGAATTTCTGGCCCACTAGCAGCCCTTTGTTCACACTCACCGCACCAACAACCTAGACCACCACCAGTCTCGCCGATGTAAAAACCTGGGCCACCTCCTGATCTGCCGCCATCAGCACCACCCCGCTCGAACATTCCTCCTTGCGCTGTCCTTTCGAGCCAATTACAGCCATCCCTCGATCTATCGCCGACGACACCTCCGTGACCTCTGCCATTCCGGCCTCCAGCTCTTCCGGTGGCGAAACCATTTTCACCACCGCTAAAAATTCCCGGTAAAACACTCAAAATGATTCCAGATCCATTTGTCATAGCACCACTAGACCAAGTATCCGAACTTATAAGTCCACCTGATTTCTCCACCATCGCGCCACCAAAGAAGTTTCTAACAACAGAGGTACGGTCAGTTCTGGAAATTCCCTCACCTATGGAAATGGTGGCTGGCTACAACTCCTCGCCGGCATGGATGTCCTCTGGCACTTCCTCCTCCATTAAATCTGCTTGGTTCTCTTCTTCCTCAAGCTCTTCTTCCATTTCCTTAAACTCCAATTTCATGGAAGAGAAAATCGGAGAAAAAACATCATCAATATATTTTTCCAGAATGCTTTGAAGGTTATCAACAATTCTGTTCGTGGATTCCTCCATTCTTTCGGAGAATTGCTCAAGTGATTGTGACCAAATCGGAGCTCCGGCGACCTCCATTATCATTTTTTTTTTGGCTGAAAACAAATTTTCAGAGGCTGAATCTATCAGGATAGAACTGTTCTGATACCATTTGCTAGAAATTAGGTTGGTTACAACACTAATAATGGCAGAAATTAAGAAGGAAGTGGATGATTATAGTATTAAGATGAGAATTACAACTAATTGAACGATAATTCCAATTTCTAGAGGTGGATTCTCTCCTAATATGAGCTTTCGAGAGGCTCACTCTCTCCCAATAAGAATCCTCAATAATATTCAACATGATCATTATTCCTCCTAAAGAGGCATATATATAGAAAAATCCTCCAAACAAACTCTGGCTTATTCCCCAAGTCACTAATAATAGACTATGACTAATATGCCCTTCCCCAATATTGATTCCTTGCACATAATCTTGTGAAATATTGTTAAATTCGTACTCTTAATATATAGTTTTATAATATTTATTAATATGTAATTAAAGTTATACATGGTCAAATGTTTGTCTACTTGTAAATGAAGATTCAAGGAGCCATGCAACCATGCGGGGGGTAATAATATTAGCATAATGAAATAATTTTCCTTGTGATTTGTGTTCATACATAACGACTATTGATTTAAAAACCCTCGGTTTTATGTAAGTCCATTGTACCTAAATAAAAATTGTTATAAATTAGTATACTCATGAACCCAACTACTAGTTTTGAATTAGATTAAAGGAAGTTTCCTAACAGAAAATAATTGAGTTAATGTTACCAACAATTATTTCAATTGTCAACCTATTTCGAAATTTCCTTATCATAAAAGGTCAACAACATAATATATAATCTATCATATTAGATTCATGAAATAAGAGCTAGAATCGTCTTACCTTACATGTCTCCATGTTTGTACGCCGGTAGAGATGTGCGCCTCACGTATTATGCATAATTTTGCATCATTTTTCTCAATATATAATGTAACTTTTGTGACAAAAGCATAAAACATTCAAAACTAAATCAAATTCCAAAATGAATTCTCATTCATTTTATTCTGCTTTCTTTATTGTAATTTCACTTGGTTTGATCTCATCAGTTTGTTGTCAAGACTTGAATCGTGACTACTATGACTATAGTTGCAATGATTTTGAAGAAATTATTGCTAAGAAAGTTTGGGAGTGGTATAAGAAGGATGAAACCATTGCTGCTAGCCTTATAAGGTTGCATTTCCACGATTGCTCTATTCGGGTATGATTTTTTTTTCTTGTTTGTTTCATTTGATTTTAAAGCGAAATTAGTAATTTATATAAAAAATGTATAAAAAGGTGATAAGTTTGGTATCATTTTTTGTTTATGCCCTTATGGTGAGGCATAACAAAAGAAAAAGTTACAAGGTCCATGGTAGGAACATGATTTTAAATATTAGAAATTACGATATGAGAGTAAGGGTATTGAGAGTCCAATACGACTTTAATACCCCTTTGTTCTGAACGAGTGGTGTCTGAGAGGAGGGAATTAACACTTGTACTCTCATCAACAAAATATTAACGATTGAAATTTAAATCTAATACAGGGATGTGATGCATCAATCTTGCTTGATTATCCGGGAAGTGAGAGAAGGGCCAATGCAAGCAAGACATTGAGAGGTTTCGAAGTAATTGATGACATCAAAGCAACACTTGAGAAAAAATGCCCCAAAGTAGTGTCTTGTGCAGATATTCTTACTGCTGCTGCTAGAGATGCCACCCTTTTAGTTAAAGGTCCATTTTGGTCTAATGAATATGGAAGGAAAGATGGGCGAATTTCTATTGCCCAAGAAGCAGAAAAACTTCCAAAAGGCCAAGAAGATGTCACCTCCCTTATTGAGTTTTATCAATCTAAAGGATTGAGCTTGCTTGATTTGGTTGTTCTTTCAGGTAATTTCCTCAATTTACCATAATTTTACCCTTTTAAAAAAAGCATCAATGCATCATGTATTCATCCTCATTTCCTAACAAGATCAAACTCGTACAGGAAGAGCTTTTAGAAGCAAGCAGAATATAAGAGGACCATAAATAATGTGGCTTTTTTTATATGTTCTTTTTTAATGCATGGGCTCACTTTCTTCATTGATCCTTAGGAGCACACACCATTGGAAGGAGTTCATGTGCTGCCATTCAAAATCGGCTAGCCAACTGCAACAAAGATGGAAAGCACCCTATCATGGCTCCTAGATACTTGAATTACTTGAGAAGGAAATGTAAGAATGGGACCGAGTATGTGAACCTTGATGCCAAAACACCAAGCACATTCGATAATCAGTACTACAAAAATATTGAGAGCAACATGGGTCTATTATACACAGATCAAATATTATACACTGATCATAGGACTTCTGAATATATTGGTACTTTAGCCAAGGAGGACGATAGAAGCTTTCCTTATTTGTTTTCATCATCCATGGTAAAGCTTGGGAGTATCTTAGGCGAAGCACAAGATGATGGAGAAGTTCGACTTCATTGTAGCCGCGTCAACTCTGGTTATTAATAGTTATCACAACATACTATTCAACATGTATTATCATAGCATCTTGATCATAACTTTTTATCAATTTTCTTTTTGTTCGTTCTATGAGCTCTTCCCATTTTGAATTTTGGAGAAGAGGGCTAAAAAATTTCACATATATAATATCTTGTTAACACTTGAATTGTTTTGTTGTATGCCAGTAATTGCATGTTGGCTACTCAGCAGCTACTCATTATACAATTTCATGCTGAATATTAATAACCAATAACTGATTTTCCATCCGTTCAAAAAAAAAAAAATAAATAAAAAAATTAAAAAAAAAAAAAAAACTGATTTTCCTTAATAGCTTTAAAATGATTATTAAATATTGCCAAAAAAAGGAAAATTAGGGCAACAGTACTCTATAATTAATTTCATACTACCTGTATACTTGTATTGGAGAAACTAGGACAACGTAATTAATAATTTAAGGCAGCAGATAACACCCATTTCACATGTAACAGAAATATGATGTTCTATTTTTAACCAAGTTCTGAACGAGTAAGACGACCAATATTGTTTCATACAAGCTACAACAGTACACGCCATTCTGGCAGGTTATGAGAACCATTGATCTTCAGCTCTCTTCATTCATCATCGAAAATGGAATGGGTTGAGCTTATCCACGTCTTCTCAATGCTTAAACCTAACTATTCCTTTTCTTAAAAAGGTTAAAACAAAATTAAAAAATTACATTGGTCTTTAAATCAAAATTAACATAGCTATCCGATACTAAAGCCTTGAAATTTTCAATCACAATAATGCTTGAAACAAAACTCACATAGCATCAAACTACTATTATCATTCTTTTTAGCTATACCTAATTGTTCTCAAGTCTTTCATAACAGATAGAGGAAATCACTGAGAACGAAAACAATGAAACTAGCTACATAATAAAATAAGAACATGGCTTTGAATTCCACCAAACAATACTGTAATTTGAATGAGGATCAGCGAGTTTAGGTTTTGATAACAAAATTAAATCATTAAAATTGACATACTTCTTAAATGTGCGTCTTTCTGATCTTGCCCTTGCCGCGTTTCTTCCCTTTACCAATCTTCAATTTCTTTTTCATCTTCTTACCAACAGGTTTTAGGTGCCCCGTACCTTGACTATTCATATCAATATCTGAAACAACCATATATCAATAAGTTGATCATCCAATTAATTACCAATGAAATGCAACAACAGCATCAGTTCAAAGGCCATGAAGCAGCACCAATACAATGGTATACTATAATCAATGAAATTTTACAGCAAATGCATTTGCATCAAGCAAACCAATGGGTGATATTGCAGTAGAAAAAGATGAGTTAGCAAAAAACATAGCTTAACTCGGATCTTCTAAACTGTGAATAATTGCAGATTTGAAACAAAACCTTCAATCGTCAGCTGAAGACAACTTCAAGAAGAGTCTTTACCAATATTACCCTAAATAATAACGGCAGTTAATATTGTTTCTACAACCTAGGAACACGTATTATTCTTATTCAAAGTACATGAAAACAAATCAAAAGAAGCAAAAACAAATAGCTGTCAATGAAGCATTGGCATCAAATTTAGCAGCAAAGTTATAGTATTTAGTCCTTCTTATCAATTTTATGATCCCCACCTACACCAAACCATACCCAACACTACCATTGCTACTAAATAGTTGCACCATTGATATTTTGAACATCAAAACTTAACCATAAATTATCACCAGTAAGAGAAAACATAGCAAAGTAGGATCTTGTTAGATGTGTTTCAATATGTACTTTAAACATATTAATGATTTCATACAAGTTAGGATAAAAATGAGTTAATATAATGAACTATACAGATCCCAAATGTCAATTATTTTTGTTTTCTATGATAAAATTACAATAAGACCTGACCCAAATTTAAACCACCCAACCTGACCTTGGATCAAATGACTCGTAAACCAAATATGAACCATTGGTCACCTTTCCAGTGACAGCTTGGACAATGATGCAGTCGTACATTACCCAAAATAGATTAAAAAAAAATATTAATTTTCACATTCCTTATTTCCTACAGCCTACAATCATATGTTACACGGCCACAGAGACCAGCATACAGTCCTGAAACAGGATCCATGATAATTAGGCCTGATCATTAGATGGGTTAGGAAAGGTCAGTGCAGGCTGCTAGAGGTCAAATGATCAATAGAGGGCCATTCAAAATTGTTAGTGAGAATGTGGCTTTGTTATTTTTCATTTGAATATCAACATCGAAACTTACCAGAATTTGTTAAAATTGAAGATATTTAAATATTAATTAGATGTGAATCTAACACATACTTTTAAAAGCATATTCTCTTACAATTGTTTAGTATATCTATCTAGTATATAGAAAGGTATACATAGAAAAGAACGGGAATGGAGGGAACTAAATTTTCCTTTGTTTGGTTTATTAAGGGGCCTTCCTTCCCACTTCCATTCCTTTCCAAGGATATCTCATACTACCTATATTTTTTGAAACAAAACAAGGAAAAGTCATTAAAGTTCCTTCTATAATTCTATTAGATTCTTTTCTGTTCAATCCTTCCCTACAAAACATACACTACAAGTGAATTGAACAAAGACGCAAAACAGACAATAAGAAAGACTTCTCTCATATCCAAAAGTCCTAATAGATTTAGCATGACAGGCATCAGAAAAACCAAAACACTAGTCTTTGTTTCTTTGATCCAGCCACCCAAAAAATCCTTCAGAATCAAAGCAAAATAAGAAAGTGGAAAGAAAAAGTAGAAAGAGATCAGACATAAATAATCAATGAAAAACGAAGAACTACGCCACTGCATCACCGCAAGGGAAAGGAAATCAGCACCTTAAAATGAATCATCTGCTTGTCTTGTACAGATTAGCTAACACTAAATTAAATACGGGTACTAATTAGTTCCTAACCAATTTGGTGACCACAGTTGTCTCAACAAACCTAGATCACTACATTTCAGCTCTATTGTCCAAAGTACTTAACTTTTTACAGTATACTAGGATCATAATCATTATACTAAAGCTGACATCATAATATCATATAGATTGCACTCGGACGAGAAGGTCGAGAACAAGTTCTCCTTAGCCCCTCTACATAAGAAAAATGGTTACTGAGCCTTGCAATTGCATGGGTCACAACTTGCATACGTAAGAGTTCACGAACCGCAATCGCATACGTAAGAGTTCACGAACCTGACAATTGTAGGCGTCGGTCCACAATTAGGTGTCTACTACAATCGTACTTCATTGGAATCTTGTAACTCCATTTTTTCGGATGTCTTGGAATTTTCAAAACTAAAATCATATCGGCATTCAAACTTCTATGAAATCTTCCCATCCCAAATTCAATCAGCCCATCAAATTCAAAATTGTCAAGTATTTATTCATAAATTTATCAGCAATATTACACTGAATTTTTCAGAAAAACAAATTGTTCATCAGTGAGTTATCACCAAACATATACAATAACCAATCAATTTCATTCTTTCCTACTCACAAGTATTCAAAATCAAACAATTAAAAATCTAACACATATAAATACTTGGTAAATTAAATAATTATAATAAATTAATTACTAAATCAAACTTAAAAGAACAAAAACACCCAAATAGCTAAAATAAACATACCCATGGTAAGATTAGAGGAGGTGTTATTGGTGTTGCGAACGGCAAGTTTAGGGGCAGAAAAAGCGGCTTCTTGAGCAGCTTGTTTGGCAACATCTTTCTTCTCGTAAAAGGGTTCAACAATCTCTCTTCGAATTGCTCGAAGCCTTTTCTCTTTCTTCGACCTCAGTGATTTCGCCATTTTTTTTTGTTCTTTCAACAGTTTGAGGTTTTTGGGTTGAGTTTTCGGCAGTGGGCAACTATTATTCACCTTCAGAGAGGCTAGGGTTTATTATTTATATGTACCCCAGTTTTTGCATTCACTTGCAAAAGTATATGTTGTCGCCAAAATATCACGAGATTTAGGCCCTTTTATGAGTTACTAGGGTAGCACGCTCAGCGCGATGCTAATTTGAAGTCCGATATTGTGGCAATATGGGCAGTTGTCTATTTAGTTTTGCAAGAGAATTATGAGTTTGAATTGAATTTTATGTAGGACTTTTAAAATGACAAATGTTAATGATGTTTTTGATAGAGTTTATAAATTAATTGAGTTTTCTTATAGATATACTATATGTGATAATTAAAGGTTTTAGAGTGTATTTTCAATTTGCATGTGACTTTAAATGCACAATTTTGATTAAACTTGAAATTATAGTTATATGTAAAGAGATTTTGCACACTTATGAAAGCAAGTAATATGGATTGGTTTTGTGTTTGGTTCAAAGTTAGAAAAGTGATTTTGCAATGGCCCATTTTGAAATTGATTGGGCTTGGCTCAGGAAAATATTTATGGATGGGTTGATTATTTAGTGGATGTGTAATTATTTGTTATGTGTGAAGGACTATTGTAAAGGTTTTTAAAAAATTGTTGTTATGTATAAATAATGTTTTATAGTTGCAAGTGTGTAAATATTATTATTTGTGAGTTAGTAAAATATACTCCAATGGTCTGCAATGTAACGTGTTAAGTAGTATTCTCAATGTTTGTTAATTGGTGATAAGAATGGTAAGTATTGATTTGTATAATTCTGTTCTCTACACATTAGTTTGGATAATTATAGTTGACTTAGCTATATTTTAATTTATGATAGATGTTAGAGTTTGTATATGTATTGGAAAAGGCAGTGAATAAAATTGTTTTCGGTTACAAAGCTTAATTAGTGAAAGAGTTATGGGTAATTTATATTTTACAGTTGAAGTCAATGAGGAATGTGCAATTTTTAATGATATTAATTGCGATTTTGACTTCAGTTTGAACTTTGTGTTGGTGGTCGTGTTCATCTGTGTATATATAATCCGTAGAGCGATTGTGGTTTTGTGCATGAATAATTGGTGCGAGATGGGGAGTAGAGGTGGTTGCGGTTCTAAAAGGCGTGGACGCAAGCCTTTTGTGCGAGGGTCTCGGGAAACAATAGTTGAAACACATGCTTGGTTGAATGATATTTCAGCTAATTGGGAAGGGTTGTATTTTAAATTTGTGTTTTCTAAAGCATATAATTCAGAAGGGATTATTGTATGGTTCTCCTTTTTAACCCAGTTTAGATAGTGACTTTTTAACCCAGTTTAGATAGTGATTGTTTATTATGGATTAGTCTGTTTTGTTATGGTATTAATTAATGTTTGAATTGATGCAGAATGTTCCGTTGGATTTCGCTAAAGCACACTTTGGTTTGTTTCCAAAATCAACGGATGTTGTTGTGCAGCTTTATGATACTTGGTTTGACGCTCAATTGAAAATTAAGAGACGTGATGAGAAGCTTATCCAGTGTTTTATCAAGAATGGAGTTGTTGCCGTGATTGATTATTATGATGTACAAATTGACGAAGGGGCGATTGTTAGTTATGAGCATGGAAATCCTATAGTGTTTGATGTTACATTACAATTGAGTGCTAATTTTTAATGTATTTGTGTTGTTGCAAGAATAAGCTCTGATATTGTGTTACTTGGTCATGGTTTCTGTGAATAAGAGTGCTATTATTAGCCTAATGTGTTATGGAAAACAACAATTGAAACAAGCTTAATGTATCATTTGCTTTATTTGTTTATGTATGATACTGCTTTGGTGCAATCTTATTGAGTTATAGGCGATACCAATTCCATTAATCTTCTGGTGAAAGAAAAGTGTAAAGCCATGAATAGAATTAAAATGTCTTAGTTGCCTAAGATGTAAGATTATTTATAATTGTAAAGCAAGTAGATGTAGCTAATCTTCATTAAAGGCTGTAGGTTGAGTTCACGGCACCATGCTTAATGAAAAAAGTGATTTTATTGGAAAGGATGAATCGTGAAGTGCATAGTAGGTTTTTGTAATTTTTTTTTTTTGGGAGTTTTTTGCCGTTTTGCCCTAAATTATGATAATTTCTTACATTACAATACACGACTTACATATTTTGCATTTTAATTCAAACTCATAAATCGATTCAAATATGATGGTACGATTTCTAAAATTAAGTTTGTTATTTGAGGTAAGTTAATTTATAAAATTGAGAAAATAAAAGTCACTTTCTTTTGTTATTTAACATGATTTTGCTTTTATTATTAAAATGAAATCGATTACTTATAATTCCCGGGAAAAATTATTACGTGACTTTAGTATAGGTAGTTTTCTGTATGTGTCCAAAAAAAAAATTCTACTTTGGGATTGATCTTATGTAGGCCTCATGTGTAATTAAAAACCGAAGTGTTTCCTCGTACTACGTGCGTTGTATGAAATAGTACAACTCTTCTTCTTCTCTGCATGTTATGATAGACATATGAAAAGACATGAAAAAATAAGTAGCGTTGATTTGCAATAAAAGGCAAGAAATGATCTTCATTCCACATCTCCCAAAACTGCTCTGTATTTTTTTGGAAAGTTGAAGAGCCTTTCCCTTTCTTTTTCATCCTTTCTGTACACGTTTGAACCGCAAAACCTTAGGATCACCATGGCCGGAAATGATGACGATACTCCATTCACAGAGTGGTATCAGAAATTTCTTGAAAAGCGCAAAGACAATCTCCGGGGTCAGTTTCTAGCAGCCAACGAAGTTCGAACGCAAGCGACAAAGAAGCTTGAGGGGCTGATGGAGGAAATGAAAGATGTTGATGCACAGTTAGCTAAGTGCGCTGAGGTTGCCAAGAGGAAAAGCAAGAGTAAGGAACCTAAACCTGGAAGCAATCTTGATACTCCAATTGAAGTTGATAGTGATACTGATGAAGAGCCAGTGATAATGAGAAGATTTGTAGGTTTTTAAGGTGAGTCTTCTAAAAGCAGGGGCCAATGTAGTGGTGCTAAGGTGGTTTTTGGTGTTGGGGTTGAAGGAGGGGAGGCTGATATGGAAATCAACGATGATGAGGGTCAAGTGAAGCATGTCATTGATTCAATGTTGGTTGTCAAGGCTGAAGGAGCGCAAGAGCAACCTACAGTTGGGGTTGATGATGCTGGTGCAGTGCAGCAGGGGCAGCAAAAGCCGCAAGTGAATCAAGAGAGTGACTCAGAGGAGCAAGAAGATGAAGAAGAGGAGGCTGAGGAGCAGGACGATTCATGGTACGACAATTCAGAGGAGGATGATGGTTATCCATACCATTATCATTCTCCTGAAGTCTCTCATAGTGATGATGGAGCTTATGGTTTCGATTCTGATTGATTAAAAAAAGTACGGTTTTTTTTGTTAAGTAGATATAAATTTAGGGGCCAATTTGTTGTTTTGTTGTAATATTTTGTGATTGAAGTATGGAACTTTTAATTATGTAGGATGTTATGATCATGGTAGATCATAAGTATTTTCTTTGAATATTGATCATGCAAGGAATATAAGTATTAGGCAAGTATAGTTAATCAATGAATCAATTATTAGGAAAATATAGTTAATCAATGAATCAATTAAATGAGTGACAAAAACAGTAATTGAGTAATTGAGTTTGTATCCATTTGGATTGAAATTTGCTTTAATGATGCCATGAAGTCACAATACATCTCTGGTCTTTTGATTCTTCTTTGACAGGGTATATGTAGATTAAAAGAGTCTTTTGCATCTTGTTTATTGTGATGAATCTCTGTCCCTTTTGTAAGTTAACATCTAGCAAGCTATTCTAATACATTACTTTATCTAAATTATTTGTAATCTTGACATTGCTAAGTTTCTGCTTTGCTGTGGGAAGTAAATAATGTAGTGTAGGATATATTTTGTTTAAATAATTAGTAAGTAAGTGGGGAAGTAAAACAAGATTATTTATGCTTGGAGTAACAAGTAGTGTAGATATGCATTTGTTTTGATGCTAGAATTGCTAAGAAAATAATGCTTCATATGCATAGCAGAACATCACATATTGGAATAGAAAGCATAGTGTATTAATACAAAAAGTTGCTGAACTCATGTGGTAGAGTAAGCAAGCAAGAGAGGCATGTTTGTTTGCCTAATAGTTATAATACAGAGGTTTGAACATTAAGGCGATTCATATTCGCAAAAGCAACAAGGTGATATAATTCAAAAGCAAAAGAGATATGTTTGTTTGCCTAATAGTTATAATACAGAGGTTTGAACATTAAGGCGATTCATATTCGCAAAAGCAACAAGGTGATATAATTCAAAAGCAAAAGAGATAACGTTTGGCAAATTGTCTAAGATTAGCCAACATGATTAAGTAATAATTAAGTAAGCGTCAAATAAGAACACATCCAAAATGATAAGCTATAGGTTTATCATGAATGATATGTTCTGATTCGAAGCGTTAGATTAGTAGGATAGATATTTAGGTGTGGAAAACTGACTGGACTACCCACCGCAGCACCCCTGCTCTGTTTAATGCTTGAGCCTGATGAATTATCATATGCATTGGTGTGTTTTTTAGAGCTGCAGCAATGTGATCGAAGTTGGTCCAGTCATCTTGAGAAGAACAAAGGCGGTGTTATGCCTAAAGTGGATACTAGCATGTGCCTTTAAACCTAATTTGGTGAATTTGGAAACTGATTAGGTACCTGAATTTTCTTGTTGAATATTTCAAGTGTAGTCAGATTGAAGATTTGGTCACAAACTGGACCAAAGGCAGTTAGTCGAAATGATCCAATATCATCGACAGCGTCAAAAGTAAAGTTGACTCTGCATTTGTAATTTAACTAATGTTAAATAAGATTAAGATTTGGTTGTATAGCATGAAGATGTGAAAGATTACCTTTCTGTGGAAGTGCATTTCTTATCAGGGCAGTGTGGGCAAAAGAATGGCACATTTGCAGCAACTCCACATCGCTTACCACCATTATCACAACCAATGTAAGCTACAATATTAGTTAGGATTGCATCTGGAATTGTAACTGTCAGTGTGTATATTTCCTCCTGGACAGTGTTGTCAACCTATATGAAAGCATATTACCTTAGAAGAATGCTTAGGAGAGCAAAGGAATAATGCATAGTTTTAGAGTGAGATTACATTTTTGCCAATGATTTGGTCAAGTGTTGTGGGGACTGGTTCAGCGCCTACAATCATGAATTCGAGTTGCCTAGCCATGTAGTCAACAATGATGTCTGGATGTGCATGAGCCCTGATGATAAAACAAAAGCAAAAGTAGGTGATTAATTAAGGGAGCTAAATTATATTTTGATGTAGTTGCATTATAATGTGTATGTAATGTCATAAATAATATAGTTTGATGTAGTAATTAGGTTGTTGCATTACCAAGCTTTTAAAGCATCAACTCTTTCGCCAATGGTTGCTGGATCAATTGTTGTAGACATGCTTGATTGGAGTGAAAAACCTGTAGAATTTAGCATCAGTTAATTTTGTTTTCTTGCAATTTATATAAAGTGATAAAGGGTGAAAATATTGGTGACCTCTATGTGTAGCAGGTTTCAAAGAAGTTAAGCTAACAACCAAGAAAGTGGTTGTCCAGTCCTTTAGGTTTTCACAGTTAGAATTTGCAAGTTGTCCCCATGCAGAGATGATCATTGGTCGCGTACCAGTGTTGCAAATATAATAGACAGTATGTATAATATGGTTTATGAATATTTTTATGGGAATGTTTTTATAGGTATTAAAAGCATAGTGACCTTTCATCAACGATGCTGATATCACACACATCAGCTACTCAGCCTGATTTATATGTCACTTGACGAATGCCCTCCATGTGGACTACAACTCCAAGTAAATCTAGCAAACAATTAAGAAATAGTAAGTTTATTTTTAAGATATTAATGTGTTTCTGAATTGGAATGCTTAGTTTAGATAAGGTTAAAAGTATACCAAATCGGTCAGATGGATCACTTGTCTTAGGTACATCAACAATGGGGATATATTTCGGCAAAATTAGCCCTGGAGTTCGATCGAGAGCCTGGATTTTAGTCATTCCACCAAATGTCAACTCACATTCTCCTGGGTATGAGCTGAATTTTGGGTTAATTGTTCTGAATGGAGCATTAGCCATCTCATACTTTTTCTTGTGTTCAAAGACTTTCTAGAAGTTGTCACATTCATCGCCAAATAAAGTTGCTTTCATGCTGTTACCCTGCATCGTATGAGAGGAAAATTGATTCAGAATAGGTGTAAAAAAATAAAAATGCAAAAAGCATTTTAGAATGGGTAGTCTGTACCTCCTCATCTTCAAAAACCAACTTTTGAAACTTTTTCTTGTTGGGAGGATTTCGGATAGGTGACTTTTCTTTCGCGGTGACTCGAACTTTGTATGCTTTGCTTACAGGGGAAAGCTTGGCCAAAGGTGTGTATTCAGGTTTCATCTATAGTATACAAAGTAAAATTAGTTATGGTAGTTGAGCTATAATTATATAAAGTGATATCTTGTACAGGGCTGTGTATTGTTAGCTAGTACCACAAACCTGCATAAGTAGAATATTATATGCTGCACAAGTACTATATGATGTATTGTAATTGAAGTAAAAAATAGTAAGAAGTGGACTTAAATGACTTAGTTTGTGTTTCATAAATGCTCAACCACATGGGAGTGTTTATCTATGAGTGAGTAAGTACTTCAGTCCATTGCTTTAACTTTTAGGTAATAAAGAGTTTCCTATGCATGTATAAAAGGATGGTAATGTCTCATAATTTTTATAAAGGTTGTGTTTCATTTCTCACCCATATTTCATTTTCAGTTTTCTCAAAACAAGGTAGTGAACAATGGCAAGCAAGGGCAAAGATAAGATGGATAGCAGTGGCAAGTGTGCACTTCTCAAGCAGCCTGGCTTAGAAGCTCTGGAGGACAGGTTTGCTGCTCTTGAGAAAAAGGTGGAGGATTTGGAGGCAGTGGTCTCTGCCCTTTGCTTTGAGCCAGAAGATAAGCAGCCCAGCCTAAAGAAAGAAGCACCTAAAGAAGGAACCAACAAACTCCCCTTTAATTACACTTGAGATGACATCCATCAGCATTCAAGTCCTTCATATTCATCTGGAAGTGATGCTTCATATGGTGGTTCTTATTAAACAACTTTTAATTAGCAGTTACTCCATTTAGTGACTTGTGGCTTAAGTATTAGCACTTTGCTATTTCTGTTTTCTAAGTATTTAGATTTTTATGTTGTTATTATTTCAAAGTGTTTGTAGTCACCTGTTAATTAGTTAATTAAGTTGTATGGAGTGTTTGTTTCTATGTTGTTGTAACTGGTGTTATGTGAATCTAATGAAAGTCTTTATTTATTTACTATGGTTATTTCGTGTACACATTTACTATTAATCCTTGTTTAGCAGTAAGTGGTTGTTCATTTAACCACATGACCATTTAATTATGTGAACATTTAGAGGTGATGTAAATTACAGTGCATATGATGCAATGATTAAAAAGAACCATCACAATTTCACTTGAAATAATCACAAAAATGATGATGGTTATTTGAATAAAAGCAAATAAATTAAGCAACTAAGAACAACTACAAACAATACTTTTGGAATACAAATAGCAGCTTAGCACTAATAATATCCATGTAGTTACTTAAGCCATGTATCATATTGCAAAAAGCATAACAAATTTAGTAAAAAATAACCACAACAAGCAGAATAATACAAGTACTCCATTTAAGATACTACAGCATGGTTCTTATAGTATATTACTTGTAAGCTTATATGTAATATTGCACTGTAAGTTACCAAATCATGGAGTTAATCAGTTCGATCTAAGTATTTTTAGTAAGCAAATAGAAGCAAATAAATGTAGAAGCAATAAATGAGATGGTATCAATTCAAAGTAAAGGAGACTGCTAAGTTCAGAAGAGCATAATTAATGGAAGTACCTTGTTCAAGTGGAAATGCAGGCAACTCAGCAATGTAGAAGGGAATCAGTACATCAGTACAGAGAATAGAAGTTGAGTAAATGCTCTTTTGTACTGCAAGTAGCTTAAATAGCAGATAGAATTTTGAAACCTTAAACATGAGCTAGTATAAAAACTAAGAGGATATTAGAATGTTCTGATATATATTATTGTCCAATAGATAATAAGCTGTATAAAGTGAACATATGTCAAGGAAATTCGTTTTGTTGATAATATAAACGATAGTTACTGGTATAATGATGTAGTAATAGTAATTGTTGTTTTTTTTACTCTAAATCTGAAATAATAAAGTTGATAAAAGAGTTGTAATAATTTTAGATGTGAAAAGTTAAGAGCTTTCCCTTTTTTTTTTTTTAAAAAAAAAAGCTGATATTTGTATTGTCCAGCAAATAATAAGTTGTATTTGGTGATATTGTCCTGTGGTTAATACATTCACCCGTTATTATTTATTGGAACTGTAAAAGCAAATATGCAAGTCCTAAAAAAATTATAGAAATGCTTTATCAGAAAATCAAATTTTCAGCTACATATAAAGTGCTGGAGTATGGCACTGGTCAGCGGTTAATAAGGTGTATATAATGCAAGTGGCAAAGCTAGTATTGTAACTAAATAAGGAAATGATAATAATGGCTTTTCATAATATCTATTGACTAAATACTAACTGCAATTAACATATATTACAGCACTTTCAAGGCTTTTTTTTTCAAAGCTATGCTATTAATTAAGGTTAGCAAGTTTAGTGAACACAATATGGATTAGGTGTAACATTAGTGTATTATTTAATGTGTGTATACTTTTTATGAATGCAGTTGACTTAGTTATAATATTTGGCATTAATAAATGGTTAGTTGTTTATCTAGCTGGTAAGATAATCTCTGTGAGGATGCATGTTTTGCATGGATTGTATTTATGTTTTACAAAGCCTAGGATATTGCTATTATTGAATTCTTCTTTTTGAAATTTTGTAGCCAATGTCAATGACTTGCTTAAAATATATGTTAACTAACAGAAGTAAGTGTTAGAACAGAATTAGAGGCAATGCATTATATAATATATATTAATTTCTGAACATATGTTACAGTAAAGCATATTTACCAAAATGATGCTACAAGGTTTGAGAACATCTAAATAGCTAAGTTCCAATCGCAAGGGAAAACTGATCACGGGTTAAATAGGTCGTTATGCTACCACCCTAACCAAATTAATCATTTATAATACCTAAACCTACACTAAACTAGTTAGTGGCAAGTAAAGGGTCGAACCACTAGGGAAGCACGCTAATTCAACATCAAATATCACTAATGCAAGAGTGAAAAGGGGATTGTTTTTGTTGGTTTTGTTGAGTAGAACACTAAAACTACAAGTAAGCAAGAAAATGATGATTAAAATCAATAGAAAATAACGCTAGGGATACAGGGGTGTCCAATATGATTAGAAAGAGGAGAATAATGGTGATTATCATGAAAAATATGCCAAAGAACACAAGGTTCTACCTAAACAATTCATTCTCATGCAATAGTCTAGGCAAATCAATGAAAGAGGTCTACACTAATAAGGATCATTCTCATGCATCCTATTAGTTACAATCAAATCAAGAGAATAAAGAAGCACAATCCATAAAAAACTCCACTTTAATAACTCATTCTCATGCAATCATTAAAATAGAGGTGATCCTAATCTAGTTCAAATCACTTTCATGCATTTAAACTAGAAAACATCAAATAGAGTGCAACAATAATCCCAAGCTAATAAAAATCATGTCTTTCATCAATATATGGCATAAGTTCAATCCAACCATCATCATTCATCCAATATCAAATCATATCTTCAACCCCCTTCCCCTAGCTAAAAGTTTAGCCTAGAGAAGGAAGATTAAACATAATATCAAAACTAGCAATAAACTCAAGAAACTCAAAACAAAACATGATTGAAATCAATAATAACTAGATAAACTAATAAGATTGACAAAAATAAGTAACAATAAAACAAATAAATAATATTAAAGGAAAGGAGAAGAGATTACTAAAGAAGGGATTAATGAAAGATTAAAACTTGGATCCTTGCTTGATTGAAGAAGGATTAAAACTTGAGCAAAGTTGAATACAATAAAGGAAGCTTGAATAACAATCTATTTTTCTCTCTCTAGATTAGGCTAATGTTTTATGGAATTAGTACTAAGTTCATCCCAAAAAAAAAATCTCGTCAAAACGTTCTAAGATGGGACTTATATAGTCCGTACAGAGCCAACTGAAAAAAGGAGAGGTCCGACAGAACAAAGGGAAGGTTCGGCCGGACTACAGGGTAGGTTCGGCCGAACCATGGGTAGGTTCGGTCGAACCTCCCTGATCCTGGTCTGGTCGAACTTCTGTGGTTCGACCACTCCTGCAAAATTGCCGAATTGCATCTTGTCCCTGCCTCGACGTTCGGCCGAACCACTGAGCAGGTTCGGCCACACCTTCAGGAGGTTCGGCCGAACCTCTTTTGAATCATGCTTCCTTCAGCTTCCCTTGAGCTTAGCTTCCTCCTCTTGAAAATCCCGATGGTTCCTACAAAGCATAAGCATGGAAATCACAATAAAAACAAAGCGAGAAGACTAAGAAAAGGGACGATAGAGGAGAAAAGAAAGGAGGAAGCAAAACTAAGTAAAAATGCTTAGAAAAAGGGCCAAACAAGTGCAAATGAGGGGAGAATCCTTAGAGAAAAAGGATAAAAGAGTGGCATAAATGCCACTAATCAAAATCCCCCACACTTGCCTCTTGCTTGTCCTCAAGCAAGGAAAACTGGAACAAAAAGACAAACATAACAAACATAACATGACAAGGTTTTTAGCAAAACCAATCAAGCCTCAAGGTAATGAAATGCTCAATTTGGACTTATTTGCAAATAAATGCACCAAAGAATACTTATCTTTCTCAATTCAAAGAGGGAAAACACGTTCCAAGATGCCCAAGGTTGAGAAAGACAAACCTAAGCTAAGCGTAGAGAACTAATGATTTCATTCTCCTCCCTAGCCCCAACCAAGACGGTCCGCGTTCTCTCCACTAGCTTCAATTCATCCCCTAGCTAGCTCCTCATGGTTCCTCGAGGGAACCGGAAAAAGAAAAATTTTATGTGGAATCATAGGGTCATCCCGACATCTCAACTATGCATACTCTCTCCATAGGGTTGAAATCTATCTCCCTCCACCGTTCTTTGATCACGCCCCTCTAGAATCCAAGGGTCTTAAGTAGGGTTGTAATGTCATGGCTAGGGGTTATGGTTGGGAAACAATTTGAAAATTTTGGTGGCAATTCCTAAGTGAAGCGTAAGAGTGGCCATCTCTCAAGAACATCTTAAGAATTGAACCTATTCTTCAAACTTACAACCTTTCAAAACAAACCACACCACATTACTTCAACTTTTTTTTTTTTTTTTTTGGTTTTCATGAGTTTCAACTTTCTTGCCAAACCTATTTGCGTACTCTTTTCATGAATAGTCTTTCAAAACCTTATTTGAACCAAATTACACAACCTTCTTGCTCAATTTCAACATTATCAAACTCGAACCTCACAAGCCAATGCTTCACTAACTACAAGGGCTGGTAGAACATAGGCCGATAGGTTTGTAATATGGCTAAGTCAAGAAAGGGGAAATAAGGCTCAAATTGGTTAGCAAGAGGGTGAATGTAAAAATGAAAACCAAATTTGTAACAAAACACAAAGAAAACAAAGAAAAATGAGAAGAAATGCCCTCTTCCTCCTCTAGAGTTATATGGTCACGATCTTGGGAGCTAGACGCCAACACAAAGATTAAGACATGCATAGTTAAGGATCCTAAGTGCCGCTCACAAGAATGATGAAGGCTAGAACAAATGACGCTCACACGGGATGAGAAATATAGCAAATACTAACCAAGGGAATCCTATCCACCATAGAAAGTAACACCATCTTACCACTTTCCTGTGAACTAGGGGTTCAAACGCCCTCAAAAGTTCTAATCCGGGCTACCTTAGCTTACAATGTGTCTAACTCAACCCAAAGCATTCTCAAACCGTGCAAACCTTCATCAACTAGGAAGATAAGCATTCAAAGACACATCGAGGTAAACTAATCCAAAAGGGTGAGCAAATTACACATCAAAAATCATTTCAAATTGTCATATTATGCTTGTAACACAAAAAGGGAAAACAAAACAAAAGAAGGAGGAGGAAATCAAAAAGGTTCACATCTGAGGCATATAATTCACTCAAATCCCAATCGTCATACAAGTGATCGTTTGATAACAACATCAACGATCCCAGGTTCCATAGAACCAAAAGCAAACATCCTCGAACCATTCAACTTCTTCCTAAGCTAACCTAGACTAAACACTCAAAGAAAGAGCAAATAAAAGAGAGGAAAGGTCTCACCAAATGCCGCTTGAAATGGAAGACAAGATATTTCATACAATCTCACCAAGGGAGCTTGTGTTGCTCCTTAACTTCCTTCGTTTCCGCTTTCAAGCTTCAAGAAAAGTGAGCCAAAACAAAAGAAACTATGACAAAATAAGAAAAATAAAAAAAAAAAAGTTAGAAACCAAAGAAAAAGACTAAAGTTATAGATAAAAAGAAAAATAAATAAAAAGTTATCTACAAAGTTTGGATTAAGGGAATTTGGATTGTCGGGAATTTTGGATTTTTTTTCTTGGGAGCATCTTCGCTTACACAAAGCTCAAGAATCATCAGAAATCGTCAAAAATCAGCAAAAATCTTCATAAAAACATCACCATCATCACAATCACATCATCATCATCATCATCACATCACCATAACAACATCATCAACAACATCATCAACTACAACAAGGCCACAATCCTCAATAGTCCTCCTCATGTACAAGCCACTACCCTACCACACTACCCTCCCCTCCTATGTACACTTCAACCAACCCAAAAGGAACATCCTCCCCCACACTAGTCTTTTGCACGTCCCGAGCAAAAGTTAAAAGTTAGAAGTTCCGGGGGGAAGGAAGGGAACCCTCATCATGGGGTCCTGTCTCCTTGCCCTCTAGGTTGAGGGGGGTTCTCAAAATCGAACCCGGGAGTGTCCATAAGTGGGTGGAAGGGTTGGTTAAAGTGCTCATAGGGCCACCCCTGGTCACCCCATCCACCATCAAAAGGGTTTAGGGTGGTTGTGCGAGCCGGATCATAAGCCGGATCACACCCACCCGGGCGATAAGGATCATAAGGTGGGGTGCCAATGCGTTGAGAAGGGTCGATGGGACCTTCCCAATAGGGGTAGACGTTGGGGGTAGGGTTGTTGGGGTCATAGGGGTTCCAATGTGGAACCAGACCCTTTTGAGGGGGGTGGTAGGGGTAGTTAACATAGGGCGCTTGGATGCCCGTTTGTACAAGGTTATCATAATTCATCCTCCCGTGGTACCCCCATTGTTCAATGGAAGCTTGGTTATCCCGACGGATATCCTCGAGGGTACTACGGAGGGCATTCATATCAAAAGGAGGTAAGGAGGAAGAGGAAGATGCCTCACCTCCCCCGCTAAGGGGGGGAACAGTTTGCTCCTGGCGGTGGACCGGTAGAGGATGAGGAATTGCGCCCCGGGCTCTTGTTCTTCTTAATTCATCGGGGATGTCCTGCCGGGGGATCTTCCATTTGAGAGGAGAGGAGTGGTCCACCGTAGTGAGGGATGGGTCCGGAAGGACACACCATTCAACCTCTTTGTCCACTAAGAGGATGAATTTGCGCTTGCTTGTTGAGTAGTTGATGAAACGGTTGTGACGGAGAGCACTAAGGGAGAGAGAATAGGGAGGGAACTCGTCGGTGACTTCCTCTCGGGTTTGGTGCACAAAGGGGAACATTTCTATTTGCTCCTTGTAAGCTTCATCTTTCAAGGAGAGGGCAATGATAGTGATCATGCCCCCCCATAAAAATATCGTTACCAAGACGGTTGTCCCTAGTATCCAAAAGCCTTTGGATGAAGGTGGAGGAGCATTGGAACTTGAGGCGCTGAGGGTTGTCGGCCAAGAATAGACAAGCAACCTCATCCTTAACCATTGAGCCGAGGTTTGCTTTGAAGAACACGACATATTGGAGGAGCCGAGTAAAATATCTCAAGGCTATGTGGATGATGTTGTTGACCTTAGATGTGTTGGTCCGAAAACTATCCCTAGTGGATATGCTCCTCTACCATTCTTGCTCGTTGTAGGGGATGCGATGAGTGGATGTCATCTCGCATGGATGATCTAGCCTGATCGCATGCCAATGAAAAATCTTCGTTTAGATCACTCTCGGTGAGGGAGTGATCCTCATTGAACGTGCGGAAATGTATTACAAGTTGAGGCTCCTCATCATTAAATTCCGGCTCAATGACTTCCTTGCGAAGAGAGGCAAGGAATTCCAAAGTCACTCGCTCATAGGTGTGAGCGTGAAGATAGATGAAGTCGCCCCAACCAAAATTCTATGCTAACCGGACTACCTCATCCAAGATATCGAGCTTTTGCAAAGTGGTAGGACAAAAGAACCTTTCAAACCATGCCTTAGCACTGGCATCCCATATGTTATGCTCTAAAAATTCACTGTAAAGGTATCCTGTACCTTTAGGAGATGCTGCATTTTCCTTAAAAAATTATGTGAGCTGAGTTTTGGATTGTCGTTCATTTAAGACCGCTGAATCTAAACGCTCATGAGTTCTTAGCTGAACTGTTTGCATGTTTTCTAAATACACTGCCAAGTGCTGGACAGGAGGGTGCATTTCAAACAAATCAAACCCAAAAATTCGCCAAGCTGCCTCACATGGAAAAACCCATCGACCGGATTGGAATCGTTTAATTTCATCTACAGCAGTTGTTTCTTCGCCGGTAACATTAAAAGATACCCTGTCATGTCCCTTGTAAACATACTTGTATAAGTATTTCATAGCTTGAATAGAAGAGCATATCTCTACATTTAAATGGCAATCAAACAACGAAGAGAGATATGGGTTGTATGGAATAACCGAACGGTTATCAAGATATGCACCTCGAATGCGGACACGTTCTCCTGAATCTCTTCTTTTGTACATTGGGTAACCATCATCATGGTTTGTTGTCTCTTATAAAAACTTTTTAGGGTACCTATATTTGTAAGAAGCTGTGTTGTTATTTTTGGCCACCATACATCCACATTGAGGATTCAGTTCTCCACAAGAGCCATGCATCATATGACGAACTACAATTTTCCGTAAGTGTGGGGAACTATGAGGTGGCAATTCTGCAGAGACAAAGCGATCAAACTCTGAAGGTGTTTTAACCTTGTAATCTGGCTTCAAGATGATGAGGAAATGTGCATGAGGAAGACCTCTTTTTTGGAACTCAACCACGTATATCATAGCAGCCACTTTTCCAAGGACATGCTTCTTCATGATTTTCTTCTTCAGGCAAATCAGCTTTGCTCAGAAAATACGAGCAACAAGATCTGGCCGGTTTTGAGCTTCTTCACTAGGAGCCAGTTCAGCTTTTATTTCTGGCCAGTTTGCATTGCAAGTCATTGTTACAAATAAATCAGGCTTTCCAAAACGTTGCACTAATGCCATAACATTCAAGTATCGCCGCTTCATGTCTCGTGGACCACCAATAAATGTTGGTGGCAAAATAACCTAGCGACCAATGTTGATGGGGCTAGTTTCACCATCTTCAATAGAATCTAAGATTCCCTGGTACAAATCAGCTCTGATTGTCTGTTGATTGTGCCGGAAGTAGTCTAGGCGAGTATTTTCAATTTTCACATACATATCAACTATGTATTGCTGCAGACACCGGCCTGCACGTAGAAGATGTTATTTGGGCGGCATTGCAGCTTGTAAGCATAGTATTCACGCGGAGAAATATGCCTTGCTGAAGTACCACTTGCATCTGCTAAGCCTGTATGTAGCATGACTTGTTAGTGGACGTGCTAAATAAAGGAAAACAAGCTCAATAAAAAGTGTTATAGGTGAAGACAATAAAACCGACAAACATAATACGGAAACAGCAAATTTTGTTGAAGAATATTATAGCTCAAGACAGTAAGACTGTTACATAATGCAAAAACTTACGGCTAGCTTCCTGCGCAATAAAATCTTCTTCTGTATGCACTGTTGTAGACATAATGGGGTTTGCTTCTGCTGTTCTTCATTGGTGTTTTTTTTCAGACCTTGACCCCAACCACAATCACCCTTAGGGAATAAGAGAGGGTATTGGAGAGGGTCATAGCATCCATAATTATGGTATATGCGATGTGGTATGTCTGACTTTCCTCTTACAGTAATGTAGGGTCCACTCGACTCACTTGATGAAGTATTGTCAGGCCAGATTGTAGCGACTTCATCCGTTGTGGGAGCATTATAAACACGTTGATCTAGCACAGTATTTTTGTTAACAGTTATTTGTGTGTCTTCATGAATGTCGAGCTCTTTCAAGGACCTAAAAAATCGAGCATAAGGATTCTGACGAGATACTTCCATAAGGATCTCTATAATATCTGCTCGGATTTGTGGAAAGCTTTCCGTCCTAGCAGTTGACTCAAAATGACCATCATAAAAATACAGTTGTAAGTATCTAGGGCCTCTATCTTTAGGAATTAAATCAGGCAAGTAATGATAAATCTGGCCATGTAATTTAAAGACGTAAATTCCTTTATGTGTTTTTGCTTCATAGTCACCACCAAATGAGCAAAATGCAAATAAGTTGTTATACAAACGAATATATGATCTAAAGTGTAGCGCATCTTCTTCATTAGATGTTAAAAGTCTATGTAATGCAGGGGGATATTCATTAGTGGCTAGTTTAATAGATCCATTTCCACAGCAGAAGTGAAGTGTTTCATGCTGGAATTTTTTTGCATTGCAATGTGCACAAAAGTGAGGTTGTTTCAGTTTTAGAGGCTTCGTAGGTAATTTCAGACCAACTACAGCAGGTGCAGCTTCTGTTATCCAACCATTAAATGTCAGTCTAATCAATCAGTGCATTTTAATGCATAATTAAATCACAGAGAGAAATGTACGCTGAAACTTACTCGGCTTTGTAACTCTGCGTAATTTCACTGTCTGCTTTTTTGGAGCAACAACAGCCATCTATGTGATATGGGAATTACATCTTCAAAATTTATGCAATTAGGTGCAATTGAATAACTAAATACCCCAGCATATAAACAGGAAGACTTACTTTTTTTTGGAGTCTTCCTTTTCTTCATAGTTTGTGTTGTTTCAATGTTAGTTCCAGGTACTACAGCTGAAGATGCATGTGGATCTGTAACCAAAACCGCTGTCTCTGTGATATGGGAATTACATTTTCAGATTCTATATAAATAGGTGCTAGAAAATAACAAAATACCTCAGCATGTAAATAGGAAGACTTACTTTTTTTTATGAGATTTCCTTTTCATAGGTTGTGTTGTTTCAGTTGTTTCAATGTTAGTTTCAGCTAACAACTGAATATGTATGGGGCACTATAACCAACATTTTCTTGGATTAGATCATTTTAGTAACCATTGGTATATACTTTCATAACAGTTATTGTTGGTTTATATCATGAAAGGTGCGCCTTTAGGTAGTAAAAAGGTTCTCATTAACACAAAGTGTTTTGTGTATGATGCCATAAAAGCTGTACTTGTGTAAGTTTTATGTGAAATGCTAACAAGAATATTTGTCCAACATTTTAGTTACAAAGCTGTTTCTTAAGTGTAGGATTTTGTTGTTGTAATGTATCAATCTTTTAAACATATACAATGCAAATTGATTCTAATGCTAATTTGTTTACTATCTTAGTACTAAAGATGCCTGGCTTTCAATTCAACATGAAACAAGCAAATAATTAACAACAAGAATCGTAAATTAAGATATACTCACTGGTTTTTTGAACTCGAGGTTTCTTTGGTTTTTGGTTCCTAGCTCTACCTTGTGCATTTGTTTCACCTATTTCTCTGTATAGGCAAAGGAAATTGTACATTAAAAATATAAACAAGGCCATATTAACATAGTCAGGTAGGTGCTCTTGCAGCAAAAAGAAAATTCAAGAACCTTATTGAATTATGTGTCCGAGACATAGCCGTAACTGTTCGCTGACGTTTGCTAACCCGTGGATTGTCACAGCTGTTTTGATACAACATGCACTGGTCCGAAGGTGGGGTACAGACGTCTATTTCCTCAACTTCTACATTGCTGAGTACAAATGCATCAGCAGGCAAGGTTTGTGAGCCTGTAATTTAAAATTCCATTAGTTAAAAGAAAGTCTAAGTAACCAAATATAGCATTAAAAGACATGTATAAATTGATAGCCTTCTTATTGCTAACATATGCAAGCTGAAACACTTTTTATTTCTCTCTTATATTAGTAAAGTTTGTGAAAGTACATTGGAACAATTAAGCTATTTAGATATCACTCTTTTCCTGCTGACACTAAGTGTATAATATATAGATAACCATGCTTACTATTCATTCCAGCAGTTGGGTCCTCAACCCCTTGATTGTTAGCATGGCTTCTATTAAAAGTTCTTAAATCAATGTGTAGAGGATCCTACTGCTGATTTCTGCTTGAGTTTGCATCATTTAATTCTCTGTACAATGAAAGTAATTAGCAAAGTAGAATACCAGCAAAGAAACAAGTAACGAACAATTCTGCACTTCTAATAACAGTTAGTAAAGACCTTATAGAAACAGGTGTTTCAGACATAGCTCGAATGACTTGTAAACGCTGGCCGACCCTAGTTTCTGGAGGAGGCTTTTTAAGCAACAAGCAATGATCTGGCAAACATGCAAATAAGATTTGTAAGAAAAATATGTCTTTGAGGTTATGGTGTAAGATTATTTTTAAAAGAACCCGGATTTACTCATGACAGCAATATTAAATGGATCTGAAATGAGCACTGCAGGTAAGTTGACAAAAACAAAACACTGGTACTATATAGCTGCAGCTAGTGAAACCTGCAAAAGAGAACAATGCATTATACTTGTCAAAGTCATTTATTTTTTCCCCTTGTACCAGTGGCCAAGTAATACAATGCCAGTAAAACAGTGACTTAATACGATGCATGTAAAAGAAGGTGTTACATGTGCCATAATTTAAATAACATAATCTAAGAACACAAACTAAAGCATGAGAAAAAGAAACATGGCTAGAAATTTAGATTTCATTGATCAAGTGCAAAAGAAGAAATACATAAGATGCTGGAATAACCATCCATTTTTTCCTTGCCACACTAACACAGGGTCCAATATAAGAGCAGGTGAAATATAAGTAGTACAAAATGATGCTGCACTTAACCTAAAGACCTAAGTCAAGGAAAGGGGACATAATACTTAAGACAACAAAAATGCCCCCGATGTGAGTGGTCGTTGTAAACTATTCAAACTTTCTACGCTTAAAATAGCTGTCCAACTCAGTTGGCACTGGTGTTGGCTGTACACTATTGCGATCACCAAAAGATGGCCTGGCTCTTGGTTTGTGAGGTGGCGGTGGAGGAAGAGCAGGAGTTGGAATCCTATGCGCAGCACACTTAGGCGTGACACAGCCATCCTCACCTAAAAAAGGAGATAAATGTAGAGTACCCTGAATCCCAAGCACACGCTCTTTAGCTGCAAGGTAGCTTTCCCGAGCTAAAGAACACTTAATGCCAGCATAGACCTCATTTCCATAATTCAGATAAATAATATCAAGATTGTAAGCAGTGCGCAGGAAATCAACAGTCTTCTTAGCTGCATCTTGTTTGGTAGCTCTAGGATCAGCACGAACAGTGCTGAAAATGCACTCCATTCTAGTAGCAATTGAAGAAGCGTAAATTGTAACCCATGACACAAATTTTGCTGGTCCAAGGTTGAAAGTCTCCAACTCTGAAACACACGCTTTAGTCTCCAAACTCAGTACGTGCAATACATCCATGTAATCAATGCACACATATTTCTTGTGCCGCTTATGATTAGGTACAGTTGGCCACTTCACTGGCACCTCACTTGATTCTCTCTCCAGTGATTCAAGCTCAATGCGTTTCATTTGATACAGAAATTCATAGTGCTCAAGCTTGTTGATTTTCTTAGAGGTCAAATCTTCAACTTGAATGCTGTATTCCATTCGCAAGGAACGCACACCATCCTCTGCAGCCCTTTCACATGATTCTCCAACTGTTTTAGCTGGCCCACCTTCATACACAGAGGGTTCCAAGCCTGGAGTGGTCTCCATGACAAGCTTCATAGAGTTGCTTTTTACATCCACCAAATAGTAAGCCGGTGGAGGGAGTTTCAGGTACTCAACAACTTGTTATAGAAGGCAGGAAAAAGAAATAGACACTTTTCGAGTCCCAGGCCTAGCAACCTGTGTGCACACTCATGGGATAAGAAAGCTACTTAAGCAGGTAGCTCTAGTTCAAGGCCAGCTAACACCCTATCGTTTTTAGAGACTAAAGCCTTAAATAACTGGGAAGGAGGCATACGCAGCAAAGAAAAACTAAATGGACATAACATAACATAGCACAGCTACATAAGCAAACATGCAGTCTTATAAAAAGAGGGAAACATATGTAATTAAATCAAAACAGAACTGTTCTGCCACCTAAAACCATGCAATTCATTTTCAAGATACTACATTCACTGAATACAAGCCACCTCATTTAAATAAACAAGGCAACTTTCCTCTAAACACTAAACATATATAATGAACAAAAGATAATGAATTCAACAAGTAACAAGGTAAGCAACATAGTCCCTCTTAAAAGAAGACATATAGCAGTAAGGCAAGCAACATAAAATGCAGTACACATAACAAATAAAAAACACAGCAACCAAAGTAAAAATGCTGGCACAGAACAAATAAGCAGGTTACTTACAGTACCATCTGCACCTCCACCCATTGCAAGCTCATAGCTCTACAACAAAAATGGCAAAAATAAAAAGTATTTCAGCACCTTCACAAGAAACTAAACAAGCAAATAAAACACCAAGTGAAACCCAGGTAACCAAAAATTGGCTTCAAAGTTGCAAACTTGATATAAACCAAGCAAAAAACTCTAGCCTTGAAGAATTTCTATAAACAAAGAAAAAAAGCAAATATTGTCCAGTAACGAAACACAACAAGCTTAATTAAGCAACCAATTACTGAAATAATACTTAAGCAACAAATGTATCAAAAAATTAGTCAATCCAAGTCCAATAAGATTATGTCTGTACTTAATTCATGAGAACAATAAGCAAGCTAATCATGGCAAGTCGAGTAAAAAATGTATTGCTGTATCCATAATCTGGAAACAAATTCCTGAAGCAAGTTCATAAATGTTCCATTTCCATAGTCAGTATTATGAAAGTATAGTAATCCATAGTTGTAGTGTTGTTAACTAATAACAGTTCAACTTAAATCTAAATTAAGCAGTACCTCTAATGTAACTCCCATGGAACTTTGCTTTGTATATTGCATATGAGAGAAACCAGATGAACCCTCATGTATTTATGCTATATAACAAGCATTAAAAGACAGAAAAGCCAAAGCACACTAAAACACAGTGGGTAATTGAAAGTACCAGGTACAATATCCAACAAAACAAGCATGCGCCGGCACAAAACATGTTAAATCTATCCACTGTCAGGCTTAAACAACATATTAGTATCAAACAAGCAGCTAATCCAGTTAACAACATAAGAACACTCTTACCCATTGTGTAAAGTGATAGACCGCTGGGTAATAAGTTGCTCCGTCAACAAAAACAAACAAATTGAGCATCCCAAAGACAGACCTGTTATAAGCCCCAAAAAAGCATAGAAAACTACAATTTGTAAAATTAACATCACCATACATAATTAGCTCAAATTTCACTCACAATTAATCTTGAATTAACAACAACCGCTATTAGGCAGTAGCAATTTGGACACTCATATCATAAGCAACTCATAATTAACAAGAACTTACAACAAACATAATTAGACAGCATCACAAGCAAATCATAATCAACAACAATAAAACTTAGCAAATAGCAATGTGTAAAATGAAGCGAAATAACAAAACACTTTAAAAAAATTGAAATTAATACAAATTGATACTCGATAAGCTTCTTCATTATAAACTAATGCCATAAATCATCATCAAAAAATGAAGCCAAGTAACAAAACACTTAAAAAAAATTGAAATTAATACAAATTGCTACTTGATAAGCTTCTTCATTATTAACTAATGCCAGAAATCATCAGCAACAACAATAGTTAATGAAGTATTAATAGTGTTTGTTCTCAAACAATCTAAAATAACGACACCAGGCAAAGGCAAAAGTAAGAGGAGAGAGAAATACATGTGTCGTTGCAAGGAAAAAGAGGACCACCCATGTGCACATGCAAATAAAATAGAGGGCAATATAGGGAGTTCACTGTAGATAAGGAATTCCAAGGAAAAATACAGGGGCAAATGCATCATGTCACTGTTGATAAGGAAATCAAAAGATTTCAACATTCTCTTTTTTGTGTTCCGCGGCTTTTATAGATTAGAGATATACACTATTAGGTACTAAACTTTGTAAAAAATACTTCCTCCATTTTTTAATAGTTGCAACACACACTTTATCACGGTATTTAAGGTTTTTTGGGTGTTTTTGTCCCTTGGAAGAGTTACAGCTCGAACATTGGTCCAGCGCGGTCCGTACCTGCAAAACACGGAGACTCCGGTTTGTAGGAGCTCCGCCTCTGACGATTAAGTTAGAACGTGTAGGAGAATGTAAAGAGTGCAGAAAAGTAAAAGTAAGATCTCCTTGGATTCCGAGATCAGGTGTTTTCTCTGATGTAAGAAAATGTAGGGTAGACTGTGATAAGTTGTAGATGTCCCCAAAATGGGGGGAATCTCCCTATTTATAAGGTCATTGGTAAATGTGCTCCTGATTTGGTCACTCTGACCTAATTCTGATGGGCTGTGCCGAATTACGGCTTTCTCGGGATTTGGGCCCTGAAAGGCGTCTTTTTTCCTAAAGTCTGGGGGAACGCCACGTGTCAAATGTGGATAGGTCCAGTTTGGACAAATCCAGGGCTGACATGAGTCGCTTTCTGATTGGCCCACGTGGCTTGGGTAAGAATTACCCAAAACATTTACCCCTCATAGATGTGACGTGGCACGCCACGTGGCATCTGTGACACGTGTCACTCTGCCACTGGTTCGCTTTTAACTGTGAATTTTAACTTTTCACATTCCGGGAAAATTACAAAAATGCCCTTGTATTTACCCCTCTATAAATACAGGTTTTACCCCTCTATAAATACAGGTTTTACCCCTCTTTTTGGATGTTTCCAAAAAGCTTTTAGAGAGAGAAAGTCAAAGAGTTCTAGAGAGAGAAGCTCTGACCACCGTCTGTGTTAAACACAAACTATTTCTTTTCACCCGCCTGCCCAGCCGATTTAGCAACCGCTTGTGCTATATACAGGCAAGATCACTTTCAACCTACCTGCTGCAGCCAGTCAACGGTTAACCCCTTTCAGAGTCAAATTTAAAGGTACCGTCTCTACCCCCTTCAGCTCATTCTTACTTTTTCCGTTTGTATACTTTCATTCAATAAATGGACTCATCACCAACACACACGGCACAGCCTAGGTCAGTAGTCAGTCGATCATCTGGTACGGCTAAGTCTAGGACTAGGGGTACCGGCTCTGGGTGCATGGAGCAATTTTGTACATCCCCCAAACCGATCGTCTCTGTGTCTGTGCAGGACACAATGGCTAGAACCAAACAAACAGCCACCAGACGGCGAAGGAGAGACTGTACATTGGAAGTACCGTCTGATAAAGTAACCCCGGTTGAAGGGGAAGATATGTAAGTCGACTCGGGGGAATACTCCCCGTCTAGGATCCCTAGGACCCCAAGTGACGGGATCTTGAATGAGAATGAGGATAGAGACATTGAGGAGACTGCCTCCAATGTTGGGTCTGAAGAAGTTGGCCCCAGACGGAGAGGAAACCCAGGGTCAGACGGTGAAGAGGTTTCCTAGGAAAGAGACGGGGGAAACAACGCCTCAGGGTCTTGCTCTGAGGATAGTAGTGACGATGATGATCTTCCTCCACTTGAGAACATCGAGGAAAAAGAACGCAAAGACTGGAAAGAGAAGAACAACCCGACCGAGATTCATGTGTCCGCCAAAGATAGAGCTGCAATGGAGAAGGGTTTAGACGATTTTAAGCTCAAGTACCCTCTAGGAGACGGATTCGACATCCGGGTGCAGCCTGAATTAGGCACCGTTGCTTGGGAGGACGAACAAGTGAATACCAATCAGTACTTTAGCTGTTATGAGGTGACGTTCCTAGCCGGCCTCCGTTTCCCTCTTCATGATGCAATTAAAGCCATCCTCCGGGGATATGGCTTGGGTGTATGGAAGTTGACTCCAAATTCTTGGGTCAACATTTCGGGGTACATAGCCGCCTGCAAATGGCAAGGGCTCCACCTCGGCTAGGAGGCTTTTGCATACATGCATTACCTCAGTCGAAGCCCATGCGGATGGAGAGCGTGGTACACTCTTACCACATACCCTAAGTACCAAATGACCTTAGACAAGCTGTATAAGTGGAATAACTGGAAAAAGCATTTCTATCTGGAGTCTTCCTCCAAAGAGAGAGAGAACCGTGAGTATAGGCGGTATAATAGGAAGCCGGACCTTTTAGGTCAAAAGTGTAAATTCCCTGCCATTCCAGACAAGGACTATGAGAGAATCATAGAGGCGGGATTCTTTAAACTTACAACCGACTACCTTTCAACTGGGGAAGCGATAAGTGTCCCCAAAAATTGGATACCTAGGCATGTATGGCTGAGAGACGAGGCGTTTTTGTCCGCCTGCGGTCTTAGCATAATGTTTGATAGACGTATGTCCAACGTGTATTCGACTGTACTTATGTAGTCTGGGTTAAATTCTTGATTTTATTTCTGTTATATATGTTTTAACAGGCATTTTGTTTGCAGAGACGGGCAGGAACATGGTTTCTGAAGAAAAAACCCCCAAAAGGTCTGCAGCACAAATCCGCAAGGACAAAGCAGAAAAATAAAGGGCAGAAATTACCGCCAAGGGTCAGGTATTCACCGTTTGACCTATTTACTTTGAGTTTCATTTTAATCTTCTACTAGAAGCGGTTCATTGCCGACTGTATACTCATTGTACCATTTGTCTTGTAGGATGTTCTTCGTTCCTTCCAAAAGCTCATCAAGCAGAAGCCGGATGAGACGGTCGACAGCTCTACCAAATCTCAAAAGGTGTCGTCGACCCAGACGGCTTCTGAACTAGCGGCTGGTAATACCCGTCTCACCATCGGGGGGAAGAGCATTAGCTTGCAAGGCTTCGGCTTAGGGATAGATCTAGGTAAGAAGTTTGGTGCAGCGGCTGTGCCTAATGGAGACGAAAAACCCAAGGCAGCTTGCAGTTCTGCCACGGCTGTGGGTGATGACAACCTGTTGATTATTGAGCAAGGTAGGGCTAGTCCTTTCAGATCACCATTTGAGCTTCACTGGCCCATGCGGGTGAAGTCTCACTCACAGAAAACTTCATAGGGTTCATCAGGGAGCCGTTTGTAGATAGGTGCCGCCTATGCAGCTTACTCACCCAATCTTGGTTGTGATGCAGATTCCCCCCCGGTGGCCGGATGTGCAGCAGTACGCCAAGTCTATGCTTGGGGCCATCCCCAAGAAGGAAAAGGACGCCATCCTGGGCATTGAGACGTTCAATCTTGATTGGATCGTGGCCCTCCTTTCTGTGGTATGACCCTTCAAATCAAATTTCATCAAGTATTTTCCCGTTTGGGTTCTTAATACTCCGCTTGTGACCATAGGCTATGATGAGGGTGGATAGGTTGAAGAGACCATGGCAGCACAAGCAGACTGAGGTAAAATGAGCCAATAAAGCTGCGCAAGACTCCGCAGACGTTGCTCTCTATTAAAATACAATACATGAACTTGAGTCTAAAGCATTTGAACTGAAACAGGCGGATAATATCAGGAGCTTGACGGCTGAGTTGGAGACTGCCAAGAAAAAGGCCTCCGACTTTGAGGCGGCACTGAAAAATGCTCAGTTGGACCTCAAGGCGCTTGAGGCGGTTGACAAGGAGCACACAGATCTCCGCGCGGATGTCAACCTTGTTAGGTTTCGATGAGTCCGACTCACTGCAGAAGAAAACCCGAGCCAAGACCACACTCACAATAATTATAACCATAAAGCATAATTAACTTAAACAACAAGATTAAGAGAGATATTAATACCTTTGGCGCGTGCTTCGCTCACTATAAGAGCTCTTACTTCGAAAGCTCTAAGCCTCGCTCGCACGAGGACCTCCAACGAAGTCCACCCGCAACCCGAGCACCAAAAATGATCCAATGCTTAGGAGTTAGCTAAGCCCGACCTAAACCCGAGTAAGTATATGTGTTCAAAGGTTTTCTCAATGGAGATGCCCTTTTCAACACCTTACTCAAGTGAATAATCCCAAGATATGCCTTGGCTATTTATAAGGAGTGCTTCCTTGTGAATTCCACTCATATTTCAATATGGTTCTTTTTTCACAAAAAGATCCCACATAGAAAGAATGTTGAATTCAATCCTTAGTTAAATAAACCAAGGAATAACAAAGTAACAAGTGTCACATGGTTAGGTGAGGACCACTTCCTCACTTGCTCCCCAAGGCAACTCACATGCATTGTGATCTAACCATGTGGCACCCAACCTTGAGCCCCAAGTTGGGTTCGGTTGGGCCACCACCTTTTGGCCTGTGTCCATGACCCACCACCCGGGTCCATGGCTTGCTGCCACATGGCATTGCCAATGTGGCACGCTACCACGTGGCACGTTGCCACTTGGTGGCTGCCAACGTGGAACGTTTCAACGTGGCACACCGCAACCTTGGCACGCCGCCACCTTGGCGCGCCTCCATGTGGCACGCCGCCACCTTGGCGCGCCATCATGTGGCACGCCGCCACCATGGTGGCTGCCACGTGTGCTGCCAAGTGATGCACTTCTATTTGGCGCGCTTCCCTAGCCTTTCGCGTGGCTAGGGTTTTTTCTATTTACTTGAAGCATTTTCCTGTCTCGCCAATTCCTAAATTTTGGCTCGACTTTTAAGATTCGGTTCCAATGCTCTATGCTCGGAATCAGATGTCTTTGTTCACAATACTCAGGCGACTCATTAATTCCTTCCGAATTAATTCATCACATCGGTTCGTTAGTTGCTTGGGTGTGACCCGAAGGGTTCAGTCAAGATTAAGCTGTAACATTAATTATACATTAATATTACTGATTGGAAGCGGCCTCCACCTAGGCATTCCGATCACTTGACCTCACTGAATAATTAGCTTGCTAATAATTTCGAACCCTCTATCGGAATAATACACTTGTTCGAAGGACACCATTCCTTTCAATCTCCCACTTGTCCTTCCGGACAAGTGTGTTTTTAGTGTATAGCCTTTTTCCTATGTCACTTAATGTCTCTTCATGAACTATAAGGTAAGATTTATTCGTCATCCTTATTATATCCAGAAGTGTTTCTCGATACCGAGTCCAACTGTCAATAAACAGATGATTTCTAAAATCCATCTGAGCACGGCCATGCATTTTACAGTCTCGCTCTTCGAGAGGCCTTGTAAACAACAAAGACATCTTCCCTATTTTAGTAGGGGGACATTCCCAGTCTTGTAATGTAACTTCTCTTACTGAGAGGACCTAGCCGCCCGAGTGTTACCGTTATAATCTCCTTTTACAGCAGACATTTAACAACATCAAAGCGGACTAGTACTCAAACAAGAGAGCTCACAATACTCATGGTCAAGGAAATAGGTTCCGATAGCCATAATGAGAAGTATACTTATGATGATTTTTAATCTCTTAAAGTATTTTCATAGGTCGATCCAGTATGGTTCTAATCCAATACCTGTGCAAATGATTTATGACAATCATGTCCTTGTAGCACAAGAAACGGTGCTATAAATCAAACTACACACTAATCTCAAGTGGTCATTAGTTGTCCATCGTTTAAATGACCTTGATTAGGGATAATTCTCGATTATAATATTCAATGTTCACTTAACAGGTGTTTCCTTACCAAGACTCACTAGTGGAAAAAAGGCCATCCGTAACGGGCAAAAAAGGCTCATCCGTAACGGGCAGCGTCCGTTACGTATGCGGCCGTTACGGATGGCCATTATTATTCGTTACGGGCACTGCCCGTTACGAATAATGGGTTATTCGTAACGGGCGTTTCAGGTGCCCGTTACGAATAAGGCCTTTTTTGTACTAAAATAAGTCCTTATTCGTAACGGACACCTGAAACGCCCGTTACGAATAACCCATTATTCATAACGGATACCTCAAATGCCAGTTACAAATAAGGTTTTATAGTATATAATTAAATACTTATTTGTAACGGGCAACAAAAATGCCCGTTACGAATAAGTGCTTATTTGTAACTGACAACTCTCCTGCCCGCTACAAATAGTCATTAAATTAAACTTTTTTTTTTATTTAAATTTCGGCAGCAAGTATTTACATATAATTAATATATATTAATTAAAACCTGTTATAATAAACCTGTTCCTAAAAATAAACAATTATGCCGATCAAAATTTCGTAAAAATTAATACGACATAATATAAAAATTTAAGTAGTAAAACATTACAAATAAAAAATTATATAAATTTATCCAACACATACAACAACACTAATAATATTACTTTGTTCTACCTAAGCTAATAGTTATGCATTCAATAAATATTTTAGTTCTAAAGTATTGCGTCCACTGTTCTCGAACCACATTCAACTCGTCAACATCATACGGGTTTTTCCTTGGACAAAAATCCTATAAAAAAAACATATGAATGAGGTTACAAAATAAAAATTATCCATAATAAAAACAATCATTAGAATAAATGTGATGGTCCAAATTATAGAAGTAAAACTCAAAATATAGAAATAAAATACATAACATCTATAATTAACTTATATTTTGGTTTCTATGAATTGAAATCAATGAAAAGTGACCATTTACTCACTTTTGGGAGCGTATAGAGCCAAAAAGGCTTCAAAATTGCCTAAGGGTCTTCTATCTTTTTCATCTTTCATGTATTAGTCCAAAATATAGAAATAAAACACATAACATCTATAATTAACTTATATTTTGGTTTCTATGAATTGAAATCAATGAAAAGGGACCATTTATTCACTTTTGGGAGCGTATAGAGCCAAAAAGGCTTCAAAATGGCCTAAGGGACTTCTATCTTTCCCATCTTTCATGTATTAGTCCAAATTATAGAAATAAAACACATAACATCCATAATTAATTTATATTTTGGTTTCTATGAATTCAAATCAATGAAAAGTGACCATTTACTCACTTTTGGGAGCGTATAGAGCCATAAAGGCTTTAAAATTGCCTAAGAGACTTCTATCTTTCCCATCTTTCATGTATTAGTCCAAATTATAGAAATAAAACACATAACATCCATAATTAACTTATATTTTCGTTTCTATGAATTGAAATCAATGAAAAGTGACCATTTACTCACTTTTGGGAGCGTATAGAGCCATAAAGGCTTCAAAATTGCATAAGGGACTTCTATCTTTCATATCTTTCATGTATTGGTCCAAATTAACACAATAAAACACATAACATCCTTAATTTGAGGCAATACTCCAAAGACTACATGAGATATCATCCATATGATAACTGAAAGCTTTTCTTAATGTAGGCAACACACTCACAAGACCATCTGGTTTACGCCTTAAAACCATAGCCAAAACCGCAAATAAAGCAACTTGTCACATATAGCAACATCCATAAGACAACAACAAAATGACTAAATATATTTCAGGAATCGGAAACTTTCATAGGATACTTTGAGAGTGGAGAGTAATATGACCAATTATTGTAAAAGACTTATGAGCAAGAAAATGAAAGGAGTGTTAGGCTGGTAGCACAGTCAGTGTTCTCATTAACTCCAATGACATAGTAATTCTGACAGAACTCGATACTTCCTTCCATAGTCTATGGTGTGACAAACATCTAATAACCTAACATTTATGACGATAATAATGAAAAAATCGCAAATATTTTGCAACTAAACACAGCAGAACCAGGATTCTAGCGTCGATCTAAACCGAAAACATCAAAAATTGAAGAACAACATAGAAATCAATCCAAAAACATATATAAAGAAATCACTCACCAGATCTAATTTCCAATCAAACTGAATAAATTCACCAAATCAAAACAAAAGATAAAAAAACGAAGCTATGATAAGCTGATAGATCTACATTAGAGAGAAAGATAGCATGAACATTGTAAAAAAGCAATGGAAAGGGAAGAATGATAAGCAATGGAACGGGAAGATTGATCAACAGAAAATTCATAGGTACTGCAAAATTGATTAATATAACCAACATTTTCAATCATTTCTCAAAATAACCATCATTTAACCAAATTTACCCAGAAAAAATGGTGGGTAATACAAAAATGAATGAATTTAAACATTATCTTCAATCCTTTATCAAAATACCAATAACATAACCAAATTCAACCAGGAAAACATGTACATTGCATAAATTAATAAAATTAAACACATTTACAGTCATTTTTATAAACACCCACAATGAAAAAAATGAAAAGACAAAAAAAAAAAAACCCTAACATCTTGAGAGGAGATCTTGAGCCTAGTAGGTGGTGTGCGCTTGTAGGGGAGAGTAGAGGAAGAAATTCCCTTTGAATTAAACAAAAACAACAAAAATTGACAGAAAATTAAACAAGAGAAAAAACCAACTTTGAATTGGCAGAAAATTAGCAGAAAATTAAACATAAATCAAAAGAAATAAACTCTCAATGCAATCTACTAATTAAACAAAAAAAAACAAGCTACAAATCAATTTAGTTACTCATACCAAATTGTCAGATTTAAGCCGCAATGAGGACCGAGCTGCTTCAATGGAGAGAGATTGGAGAGGATTGAGCTGCTTCAATGGAGTTGAGGGAGCTGAGGACCGAGCTGCTCCTGAAACATTAATTTCAATTCACTCCCATTTCCCAATAAAATCAAAAAATCAAATTAAACAAGTAAAATCAATCAATTAATTTGGAAAAAAAAATAAAAATTAAACCTATAATTAATTAATTGCAATTAAGAAAATTGAAACAAGGGTTGCGAAATTGGGGCTTATAGGAATATTTGATGAGAATTTCTTGAGCAGGAAGCTAAGGGCGAGCTTGAGCTGCTTCAATGGAGAGTGCTTGAGCTGCTGCAATGAAGAGAGCTTGGGAGTGAGAAAAGAAGTCACGAGAAAGCGCAGCTGAGGACCACCGGAGTTTGAGGACCACTAAGCTTGAGGACCACCGGAGTTTGAGGACCACCGAGCTGCTTCAAGAGAGCTTGAGCTGATAACCGAGCTACTTCAATGGAGTTGAGGGAGCTGAGGACGATGACCGAGCTGCTTCAATATTGGAGAGAGAAAGGGGAAATAATATTTTGAGAGAGAGAGTGAAAAAGGGGAAATTAAAAGTTAGGGTTTACTTTGAAACCTATTCGTAATGGGCAAGACTTGTTGGTTACGACTAGTTGGTTATTCGTAACGAGCAAGATTTGTTGGTTACGACTAGTTGGTTATTCGTAACGGCCGGAATAATGCCCGTTACAAATAACTACTCATTCGTAACGGACACCAATCTGCCCGTTACAAATATATCTTTTCCTGCTCAAGTCACATATTTTTTGTAACGGACATTGAATTTGCCCGTTACAAATGATGTAATTGTAACGGGAAATCATATGCCCGTTATGAATAGCTTGTTACAAATAAGGTTTTTTCCACTAGTGACTGGTCTTGATACCCTATTTTGAATATTCTCAGAATCGAATGGACTCATCATTTAATCTAAACCACAATTAAATAGCAAACAGAGTGATAAAATTGCATGAAATTTAAATTACTCCAAAACTTGAATGGTTTTTCTTAGTGTCTTACATTAAAATGTTCAATAATTCACTAAAACACAAAACAGGGGAATTAAAGCCAGTCTCCAACATGCCTGATTCCCGTTGCATCAACGTGGTTGTTGTGCTTCACTTGAGGCAAAGGTTTAGTAAGTGGATTGGCTATATTGTCATCTAGTCCAACTTTACAAATTCTGATTTCACCTTCTGATTTCCATTCTCGAATCATGTGAAACCGCTGCTTGACATGTTTGACCTTCTGATGTTCCCTTGGCTCTTTGGCCTGAGCAATAGCTCCATTGTTGTCACAATAGAGGGCTATTGGACCCTTGATGGAGGGTACAACATCAAGTTCACCAACGAACTTACGAATCCAAACAGCCTCCTTAGCCGCTTCAGCAACTGCCAATTATTCAAATTTAGTTGTAGAATCTGCAGTTGTGCTCTGCTTGGCATTCTTCCAACTAAATGATCCTCCATTTAGACAGAATACATATCCAGATTGCGATTTGAAATCGTCTCTATCTGTCTGGAAGCTCGCGTCGGTATAGCCTTCAACAACTAATTCCTCTGAACCACCATACACCAGGAATTTATCCTTGTTCCTTTTCAGGTACTTTAGGATATTCTTGGCTGCAGTTTAATGGGCCTCTCCTGGGTCTGAGTGGTAACGGCTCGTAACACTCAAGGCATACGATACATCAGGCCTTGTACATATCATGGCATACATGATCGATCCAATTAGCGAAGCATATGGAATTTGATTCATCCTTTCCCACTCATCAGGTGTCTGTGGACACTGCTTCTTGCTTAGGGTTATGCCATATGACATGGGTAGGTGACCTCTCTTGGCCTCCTCTATGACGAATCAAGTAGTACCTTATCAATATAAGTACTTTGGCTCAATCCAATCATCCTTTTCGATCTATCCCTATAGATCTTGATGCCTAATATGTACTGAGCCTATCCTAAGTCTTTCATTGAAAAACACTTTCCGAGCCATGCCTTTACAGACTCTAACAACGGAATGCTGTTTCCAATGAGCAATATGTCATCGACATATAAGACTAGGAAGGCAATGTCACTCCCACTGACCTTCTTGTAAATACAAGATTCATCTGGATTCTTGATAAAACCAAACTTACTGATGGCTTCATCGAATCGCAGATTCCAACTCCTGCTAGCTTGCTTCATCCCATAAATGGACTCTTTAAGCTTACAAACCTTCCCAACATTGTTCTGGTCGACAAAACCTTCTGGCTGTGTCATATACACAGTTTCTTCCAAAATACCATTAAGGAAGGCTGTTTTGACGTCTATCTGCCATATTTCATAATTGTAATATGCAGCAATCGCTAGGAGGATCCAAACGAATTTAAGCATTGCGACTGGAGAAAAGGTTTCGTCGTAATCAATACCATGAACTTGTTTGTAACCTTTTGCTACAAATCTAGCTTTGTAAATGAATACATTTCCATCTTTGTCGGTTTTCAACTTGAAAATTCACTTACATTCGATGGGTATGTCACCCTCGGGTAAGTCAACCAAGTCCCAGACTTGATTTTCAAACATGGAATCCATTTCAAATCTCATGGCCTCTTGCCATTTAGCAGAGTCTTGCCATCGCTTGCTTGTAGGTTGCCGGTTCATCTCCATCCATAATCAGGATGTCCTGATTCTCGGTTAATACTATACCAAGATAACTATCAGGTTGAGATCTCGGCCTTTGAGACCTACGTAGGGTAACGGGCTGAGCATTTGTATTGTCAGTTTAACTTTGCACATTTTGATCAGCGTCAACAGATGCAGTTTGAGCACTTTGACTGTCAATCTGATTTTGTTGCTTGTCCTCTCGAACTTCATCGAGTTCGATTTTCCTCTCACTTGTCATTTTGGAAAGGTGCTACTTATTCAAAAAGACACCATCGCGAGCAACAAACACTTTGTTCTCGGATTTATTGTAGAAGTAATACCCTTTGGTTTCTTTGGGGTAGTCCACAAAGTAAACCTTGTCAGATTTGGGATGAAGTTTGTCAGAAATCAATATCTTGACATATGCTTCGCATCCTCATATCTTTAGAAAAGACAACCTAGGAGGTTTCTTCGTCCATAACTTGTATGGAGTCTTTTCTACAGCTTTTGATGAAGCACGGTTCAGTGTTAGTGCCGCAGGTAGAAGTGCGTGTCCCCAGAAAGAGATAGGAAGATCACTAAGACCCATTGTAGATCGTACCATGTCTAACAAGGTTCGATTTCTCCTTTCGAATACTCTGTTCCATTGTGGAGTTCCTGGAGGTGTCAATTATGAAAGTATACCCTTTTCTTTTAGACGGTCATTGAATTCTTGGCTCAAGTATTCACCACCTCGATCTGATCGAAGGGCTTTGATTTTCTTGCCAAGCTGATTTTCCACTTCACTCTGAAATTCTTTGAACTTGTCAAACGATTCGGGTTTATGCGACATGAGGTAGACATAACCATATCAACTATAATCGTCTGTGAAGGTGATGAAATATCGATGTCCATTTCTTGTGGCGGAGCTCATTGGTCCACATACATCGGTATGTATTAGGCCCAATAAGTCACCGGCCCTTTCTCCCAATTTGGAGAATGGCTGCTTTATCATCTTGCCTAATAAACATCCTTCGCAATTCTCAAAAGATTCTAAATCGAAAGAGTCAAGAAGGCCTTCTTGTAGAAGCTTCTTGATGCGTTTGATGTTAATGTGGCCAAGACAACAATGCCACAAGTAAGTTTGATTTGACTCCATGGTGTTAGCTCTTTTGGTAGTATTATTCACGTTATAAACTTGTTTGTCTAAAGAAAGCTTATAAAGACCATTTTCAGAATGTGCAATACCATATAAAACATTATTGAGATAAAACGAACATTCATTGTCTTTTACTCGGAATTCAAAACCTTTGGCGTCCAACGCCGAAATTGAAATAATGTTTTTGGTAATGTTGGGAACATAGTAACAACTTTCAAGTTCCAAAACAAGCCCAGAGGGAAAAGACAAACTGAGAGTTCCTACGGATACGGCTGCAATCCTGGATCCATTGCCGACTCGGAGTTCAATCTCTCCCTTCGCTAGCTTCCTAATGTTCCTTAGTCCTTGAGAATTGGAACATAGGTGTAAGCCATATCCGGTATCTAATACCGATGATGTTGAGCTAGTGAATTTTAAGTCTATAACGAATATACCTGATCCAGAAGCAACGCTTCCGTTCTTCTTATCTTCCTTGAACTTGAGGCAATCTCTCTTCCAATGTCCCTTCTTCTTACAATAGAAGCATTTGGAATCAGATTTAGAAGATGCTACCTTCTTTTCCTTCTTATCCTTGGTAGCTTTAGACTTAGGCTAAATGTCTTCTTCTTACCTTTCCCCTTAAAGCCTTTCTTCTTCTTGACTGAGAATTTGAATGGCTTTCCCTTTTTGATCATGAGCATATCATGCTTCCCCTCATCCTTAAGCGTTTGCTCGGCTTGCTTCAACATACCATGAAGCTCGGTGAGGGTTTTCTCCATGCTGTGCATATTATAGTTCATCTTGAACTGATCATAGCCTTCGTGTAGCAAGTGGAGAATGATGTCAATTGCCATCTCGGTTGAATACCCCGCATCAAGCCTTCCCATGTTCTCAAACAATCATATCATTTTGAGTACATGGGAGCTGACTGGCTCTCCTTTCTTGAGCTTGCTCTCAAGGATCTGCCTGTGGGTTTCAAACCTCTCAGTTGAGGCCTACTCTTGGAACATATTCTGCAGCTCAGAAATGATCTCAAAAGCTGTCTCCTTTTCAAAGAAAGTCTTTTGATGCTCGGGAGACATTGTGGCTAACATGATGCATTTGACATCCCAATTGGCAATTTGCCATCGGTTTAGGGCAGCCTGAGTCACCTCTTCATTGGGAGTCTCGGGTATTTCCTCATTAAGGACATATGCCTTTTGCTCTTGCATGAGAACTATACGCAAGTTCCTTTGCCAATCAAGAAAATTTGGCCTATTCAACTTCTCCTTGTCGAGAATTGAGCGCAACGAGAATTGGTTGTTTGAGTTATTTGAAGACATGATTCTACAATCGAAAGAATTTGAAATGAAAAACCATTCATAATACTTAAATAAGATTGAAATCATGCATTTTAATCAAACTTATTTAAACGTCTTATTTACACATTAAAATTGTCCCCATTTTGGTGAGAATAAGTCGATTCCAAGATCCAAAGAAACAAAGAGTAGTTAAGCATGCTTTGGCTTGTCTTAACACTCAATCTCCTAAGGTAAGCAACGATTTGCTAATGGCTCCAAGCCACTCTTAGTTAGATAAATCGTCACATCAAATGCTCTCTCAACAACTTATTCACTTTGCCACGACATGTTAGGACTCCATCACTCATATCGTTGAGTACAACCAAAACCAACTTGCATACCCGGTATGCCTTATGTATCCTAGGGAGTAATAGTGATGCCTCGCTTTGGCGTAGCCCATCACTACTCTCAATAGGTCGATAAGTTTTGTTTTGGAATGACAATTTCATTCAATATTTTAGGGACCTAGGGTTTCTATGTTGGTTGATTTAAGTGAACTTAATTAATTATCACAACATTCGAAATCCTAAACATGCATCTAACATATAATTCATATATAAATATTCATAAATATATATATATCGAAAATATAAATAAAGATGCATTTGGCAACTAGCATGACCCCTTGAGTCTTCAAGTCTTCAAGGGACGACTTTTGCAACTTCATGGTTTCGTCTTCCAAGAACCTCCGTCTTCAAGACATGACCATAATTATGCAAATAATAGTACCTACGATTAGGACTAATCTAAATATTAAGGTACAAAAATACTCAACGTTTTGCAGACCGTATTTAGATTTACAAAAATACATCAGGGATTGCAGTCCATATTTTTTATCCTAATCGTGCCCCACTAGTTGCCATTTTATAAAACCTGTGAGAGAATATACATTCCATTCATTCATTCACTATATGTGAATGGCCCATGCATTTTACAACGATAAAACAAGTAACAATGCATAAAACACGCGTAAACTAGTAACTAATTTAGGTTGTTAAACCAACTAACATACCTAATTAAAACTAGTCAAAGTTGTTTAATTGATTATGTAAATTAGCGTAATTAATAATTAAAGCTCCCACTAAATTCCGCATCCATCTTAATTAATTAAATTAATTAAGTCGGTAAACCCAAATATTTGCCAAAATTAAATTTTTGCAAATGCCACTCAAAAACCGAGGCCTAGCCTCCAAAATTTAATTAAAATAATTAAAACCAAATTAAATTAATAAAATTATTAAAACGGAAAAATAAGCAAACATGAAGCCAACCGCACTCAAGTGGCTCACGCACTAGGCGCGTGCCATGTGCAAGCCAAGGTCGCCTAGCAACCCCGGACCATGCGGCTTGGTGCATGTGCCTCTACCACCCCACGTAGCAATAGTTAGGCCGAGCCTAGTAGCATTTGCTATGGGTTACCTGGTGCTAGGAACACGCACTAAGGCTGCTTGCCCCTTCGCACCAAGCACCAAGCAACGCACACTCCCGCTCAAGCTTGCACTAGCCACTGCCAGCCACGCGCAGCACAGCAATACGCACGGTGCGCTCACACAGCACGTTGCTGCTGTCGCACTATGTTGTTGCTCGTTGCTGGATGGCGCGCCATGATGCTGGCAGCAAGCAGCAGTCACGTACATAGCCGCACGCAAGCTCGGGGCAGCCTACTTGGCAGCCACATGTGGGCTGCTATGCAGCCCGGCTAGCTAAGTGAGGCTTTTGCCTCGATTTACGTGCCATAGCCTCGGGTTTCCAACCCGAATTTTTCGTGACATATAATTAATTCTAAATTAATTTTAGAACTAATTCCATGAGAAAAATGAAAAATTAAACAAGTCCAACTTAAATTAAAAAATTCATTAAGGTGCATATAACCAAAATTATTTCCAAGAACCATTCTTTAATAAAATTGGTTTAACTTGGTGCAATAAAATAAATGAGGGCAATCACTCACTATTAATTTAATTAATTTAAATTAATCATGAGATTTTGACAAAATAAAAGGGAGTTGGAAACATGAACACAAAGGTTTAAATAAAGATTCCAACTTTTACACTTGTGAATCCTTGAAAAATTATATCTTCCAATAAGAAGATAAATGAGATTTCTATCATAAGATTCCAACTTTATGATTCCAATCAACTTAATACATAATTAAATCAAAAGTTCAACCAAAAATTCATGGAATTTAGTAACTCAAAGTTTCAATCACTTAAAACAATTAAAGATTGAATCTTTAGTACTTAGAAGCAACAAAGAACAAATTTTTCACACTTTAATATAATGGATTTGCAATTATGTGAAAATAAAAACCAAACTTTCAAGCACCAAATACTTCAAAGTAACCATGCTTAAAGAGGTTTAAAATGCATATAAATTAAGGAAAGAACCAAATACATAACCACCATAAATATGCCATTAAGATTTAAGGTTAGAAAGACTTAAAAATTTTCGTCAAAACGAAAAACCCCTCGAAAAAGGCATTCCTGGTCGTTTTTTTGGCTAAAAATACATTCCTGAAAGATTAAACCATTTCTAGAACACCTTTCCACCAAAAATTCACTACTTTTGGGCGAAAATCTGGATTCTGGGCTAAAAACAGCTTTAATACGGGCTTAAACTTAATAAAACCGAGCTACTAATCTAATTAGCAACTTAAAACCAGAAATATTAAGCCGTAAAAACACCTTAAAAAATATGATTATAAAAATAAATGAGCAAGGCTCCGATACCGCTGTTAGGTTTCGATGAGTTTGACTCATCGCGGAAGAAAACCCGAGCCAAGACCACACTCACAATAATTATAACCATAAAGCATAATTAACTTAAACAACAAGATTAAGAGAGAGATTAGTACTTTTGGCACGTGCTTCGCTCACTATAAGAGATTTTACTTCGAAAGCTCTAAGCCTCGCTCGCACGAGGACCTCCAACGAAGTCCACCCGCAACTCGAGCACCGAAAATGGTCCAATGCTTAGGAGTTAGCTAAGCCAGACCTATACCCGAGTAATTATATGTGTTCAAAGGTTTTCTCAATGGAGATGCTCTTTTCAACACCTTACTCAAGTGAAAAATCCCAAGATATGCCTTGGCTATTTATAAGGAGTGCTTCCTTGTGAATTCCACTCATCTTTCAATGTGGGACTTTTTTCATAAAAAGATCCCACATAGAAAAAATGTTGAATTCAATATTTAGTTAAATAAACTAAGGAATAACAAAGTAACAAGTGTCACATTGTTAGGTGAGGACCACTTCCTCACTTGCTCCCCAAGGCAACTCACATGCATTGTGATCTAACCATGTGGCACCCAACCTTGAGCCCCAAGTTGGGTTCGGTTAGGCCGCCACCTTTTGGCCTGCGCCCATGACTCGCCACCCGGGTCCGCGGCCCTCTGCCACATGGCATTGCCAACGTGGCACGTCGCCACGTGGCACGTTGCCACTTGGTGGCTGCCAACGTGGCACGCCGCCACCTTGGCACGCTGCCACGTGGCGCGTTGCCACTTGGTGGCTGCCAACGTGGCACGCCGCCACCTTGGCGCGCCGCCACGTGTGCTGCCACATGGCACTGCCACGTGGCGCACTACTATTTGGCGCGCTTCCCTAGCCTTTCGCGCGTCTAGGGTTTTTACTTGTTTCTTGAAGCATTTTCCTGTCTCGCCAATTCCTAAATTTTGGCTAGACTTTTAAGATTCGGTTCCGACGCTCTAAGCTCGGAATCCGATGTCTTTGTTCACAATACTCTGACGACTCATTAATTCCTTCCGAATTAATTTATCGCATCGGTTCGTAGTTGCTTGGGTGTGACCCGAAGGGTTTAGTAGCTATAATATTAATTATACATTAATATTACTGATCAGAAGCGGCCTCCACCCAGGCATTCCGATTACTTGACCTCACTGAATAATTAGCTTTCTAATAATTCCGAACTCTCTATCGGAATAATACACTTGTTCGAAAGACACCATTCCTTTCACACCCGCCTGAAGAATGAGATGGCGCAGGCTCAAGCGAACTTCAAGGTGACCTTGGAGGCCAGGAATGACCGGATTGTTGAAGAGAACGAGTCCGACTGCACGGACCGCATGAAGCTTACATGGGACACTCTATGCCCGGGGCAGGAGTATGGTTTCTAGGCCTTGGCTTTGATGAGCGTTGTTTATGGCGCTCAAAATAATAAGATTTAGATTCATTTTCCTTATTTTCTTTCATCATTTTCATATAATTCTCTTAGTTTTATTTGATTTTCCCTTTTTATAATTCACTTTGGTTCTTGTTTAGTTTTTACGAGTTTTTCACGTTTTTAGTTGATAATTCATAGTTTTAGTTTTAGTTTTATTTTGTTGTGCTTTCTCTCTTTGTTTTATTTGTGTTTTGTAGGTGAATAATCAAGTCAATTTTCTCATTTTGGGACTACCTTGCTTGTGGGCATCATCTCGAGTGCACTGATGATGGGGATGCTCGGGAGCCCGGAGTTTGATCAAGCAAGCGAAGGAGCCAAGGCCTCGTGCACCACACAGGGGTGCGCCCGCGCGGCACAGGGGTGCGTGCGCACGGCCCTGTGTAGTTCTTTTCGCTCGATTTTTCAATTTATAGCTTTTGACTTTCTTTTTTATGATGACTTAAATTTGGTACTAGAGAGAGAATTTTCCAGAAATAGTAGAGAGAGAAAGTAGAGAGAGAAGCTTAAGATTTACTTGTTTGTACTTGAATTTGATCTTAGATTTCAATTTAATCTTGAAATTCCTTCTTCAATTCAATGAATGTTTGTAAGATTTCTTTCCTTTGATTTAATTTTAATGCAATTCTTTCTTGTTTCTTGAATTTTGATTAAGATTACATTCCTTGCTCTAAAATTTGTTGATTGATTGATTTTCTTTTGATTAAGCTTTAAATGAATATGAATTTGATTGAATTTGTTTTGTACCTTAATTTCATCATGATTAGTGAGTAGATTAGTTGCTAGGGAGAAGGGGAAGCATGCTTGATTGATGATTTTTGCTAGTTGATGATGATAAATTGATTTGAATGTTGCAATTAAATTGGTTGACATAGTTGTGCATGTGATTAATTAAACTAGGAGTGATCAACCTATAAGATTAATCTAGATTGCATTGCAAATTTCAATGACTTGAACCCTTGATTTGAGAATTGCTTTAATTGAATGAATTTGATTGTGATTTTCCTTGTTAGCCATTCATAGTGAACCCTAGCTTGGCTTATAGGAGATAGCTTTTAGATTCCTTTGATTGCAACTATTGTTTGTCCCTTATGATGTTGAATCGATTGAGTGATCTATAAATTAGCATAATCATTGAGCTTACATGTGGAACCAATATCCCTAGTGTTTAGCATATTGAATTCTTCAATTTGTCTAGCTTTTTGACATCTTAGTTACCAACCACAACCATTTATATTCTTCGAATTAGCTTGACATAGGCTATAACATCGTTCCTACTCATTCCTTTGGGTTCGACCTTTGACTTACCATATAGTTGTATTAGGTTGGTCGAGTGTTTAAAAATTAATTTTGGCTCTAGGGAGAGGTAGATAACGACCTAAATTTTCCTCTTGTCAGGCTTATCAGTATGCTGATGAAGTCATTAACTCCAAGGCTGAGGGCAAACTAGACCCGGGGACATTCCATGCTTGGGCCAACCGGGAGGTCAAAGAGGAGCCAGCTTAAGCTGCAGGTAGAGGTGAGAAAGAGCAGAAACAAGAAGATGCTCAAGTGAACTCTACTCAATCGCCGCCTGAAAAGACAGAAGAGGAGGTCCCGGCTGCGGCCTAGAATTAAGTTTTTCTGTCTTAAATTTGGCTTAAAGCCGTCTGCTTTTCCGGCCTGCGTGTTGAGTATTTAGATGTAGTGAATCAAAAATTTTTGCTTTTTCCCCGGATGGGTATCTGGCTAACATTTTCTCCCGGTTGATTTGACCAGGGTTTATCTATGAAAGTGCCGACTGAGTCGGCTTTGATTCCATTTGTTTTTAAATTTTGCATCAATTTTTGCGTTTGCATTTGAATTTTGCATGTATACATATATACTTGAGTTTTTTCCTAACTCTTTAAGAGCATGCGACAGATAACAAACTGGCTATACTTGCCCTTGGGCGGCTGTGTGGTTGGTTTCAGTACTTTGCTGATTGATTGGCTTGGGAAATTTTGATACTTTAAGGAGTATGAGGGGTTCCCAAGTCAATCAATCACAATAGTGATTGCCCCAAACCAAGTACACAACCGTCCAAACACACAAGGGAACCTCCGTTTAGCCCAGGCGGTGAAATAGTTATACTTAGCTGACGTAGGGAAAAGTAGGTCGTTTTCTACCTTTTCCTAGAGCCAAACAAAATTTGTAAACACTCGACCAACCTAATACGAGTATAAGGTAAGTCAAGGGTCGAACGCAAAGGAATGAGTAGGTGCAAGCTATAGCCTAGGTCAAGCTACTTCGAAGATTGTAGAAAGATAGGGTTGGTAACTAAGGTATCAAGAAAGCTAGAGAAATCGAGAAATTCAAGTACTAAACACTAGGGATATAGGTTCCACATGCAAGTTCAATGATTATGCTAATTGAAGGATCACTCAATCAATTCAAACATTACAAAGGACAAACAATAGTTACAACCAAAGGAATTCAAGAGCTATCTCCTATAAGCTAAGCTAGGGTTCACAATGAATGGCTAACTAGGAAAATCACAATCAAATTCAATCAATTAAAGCAATTCTCAAATCAAGGGTTCATGTCATTGAAATTTGCAATGCAATCTAGATTAATCTTATAGGTTGATCACTCATAGTCTAATTAATCACATGCACTACTATGTCAACCAATTTAATTGCAACAATTAAATCAATCAAGGATCATCAACTAGCAAAATCATCAATCAAGCATGCTTCCCCTTCTCCTTAGCAACTAATCTACTCACTAATCATGATGGAATTGAAAAACAAAATAAATTCAATCCCAATTATTCATTCCAAGTTTAATCATAAAGGAATTCAATCACTCAACAAATTCTAAAGCAAAGAATGAAATTCAAATCAAACATTCAAGAATTAAAGGAAATTGCAATAAAAGTAAATTCAAAGGAAAGAAATCTCACAAACTGTCATTGATGAGAAGAAGAAATCCAAGATCAAGTTGAAATCAAAGATCAAATTCAAGTACAGTCAAGTAATCTTAAGCTTCTCTCTCTACTTTCTCTCTCTACTAAAAATGGAAAATAAGTGTCAAGTACAAAAATAAGTCGTCCCCCCCAAAAAGGAAAATTCTAAGGGTATAAAAGGAAGAATCGAGCGAAGGGGGTCGGGACAGGCAGTGTGTGCGCACCACCCAAGCCGCGCGCGCACACAGATGGGTTGGCGCACGCACCCCCTGTGCCGCGCGCGCGCACCCTTGCTTGGTGCTCGTGGCCTTGCCTCCTTCGCTTGCTCGATCAATCTCTGCGCTCCCGAGCATCCCTATCATTGGTGCACTCGAGGCGATGCTCGTGAGAAGGGCAGCTCCTTTATCTTCTAAGCACTTGAACGCCTCAAGCCAAACCATCGCTTCCAAGGCCCTCGAGCTTGCGGAGCTAGCTTGAATTGCATATTTGGAATCCCGAACTTAGCTTCATCAACTTTCTTGAATGCGCTCGAGCTTTCTCCTTGGTGATAAAACCTCGGGAAACTCAACACACCTACAAAACAAGTCAAGGAAATAAAGAAGCGAGAGAAATAGTCGAGAAATGAACAAAATGACAAGAAAACCATTAAAAGCATGCATTTCTCTAAACTTACACACAAACACGCAAAGCAAGCATTATTATATAAAAACACGGCAAAAAGGACTAAAAATGAGAGTAAAACTATAAGAAAACCTAGCCTAAGAGTGCCATAAATGACACTCATCAAATTCCCTCAAGATAAACCTTTGCTCGTCCTCGAGCAAAACAAAAATCAAACTTAAAGGAAAATGATGACATTATTTAGGTAAGCAAGAAACAAGAAAAACTGGAGAATAGAAGAATGTACACTAACTCACTTACGTAGGAATCACGGTCAATTTTAGCAACTAAAGACAAGCCATTTAAACCCCTAGATCGTCCTAGAGGACGAGTGATTCTCTCGTAAAGGTTTCCTAAGAGATTAACCCATAACTCTTTATTAAAAGGAGGCAAAGCATAAGAGGAGAAAAGAGAAAATTAAAACCTTGAGAAGAAAAGAGGTTCTTATACAATGGACTTTTGCACATGTTCAAAACACGAGAGGATATCAAACCTTCTAAAACAACAAAGGTAGCACGTTCTAAGATATCGAGGGTTGATTGAAACATAGGACATGCTAAGTATAGAGAACTACCAAATCGCAATCCACCTTCATCTAAAAATAGTTTTAGCACATTTTCCCAATTGGTTTCAAATCTTCTTTTAGCAAGCATCTCTATAGTTCCTCGAAGGAACCGGAAAAACAATAGATTTGAGCTTTTCTCGACATCTTGACTTTGCATCCCCTTTCCTTAGGCTTTAACTCATAATGCCCTCCCTCGATATATGACTTAACCACTAGGTCAAAAGGGCTTTCCCAAAGGTTGTAATGTAATGGCAAAAGGTTGGGGGTAGGCTTAAAATTTAGAATTTGGTGGTACACCTAAATTGTGAAGCAAAGATTGGCCAATTCTCAACACCAAAACCAACTAGTCACCAAACAAAAACAAAACACCCCCAAGCTTATTCAAAGCTATAACCACAATCATATATACAAAAAAGCGTAAAACGCTTCCCCCCAAGCTTGAACAAAGCATTATCTTCAATGCTTAAAATAGGGAGAAACATTTACATCAAAATGTTTTTGAACTTTTTCATTTTTCACTTTTTTTTTCATTTTTGCCAAAGCTTCTTGAAATTTGCTTTGCTTTTTCTCATTTTTTTTTCAATTTTTCATTTTCCACTTTATTCATTGTCCTCGCCTCTTTTAACTATGGACGACTTTTTCATTTATTTACTTGCCATTATTCACAAGAAATACAAAACACAAGCTTGCTTACGAATAAGAACCAATATCCAAACTCATATACCACAATCTCCAACAACATGATCATTTGCTTCACAAAAACCAAAAATGGAACAAAAAGAAACAAAAGACTCAAAGTTCTAAAGATGTGGCTTGAAAAGAAGGGAAAAGGCTCAAATGGTTAGCAAGTAGGCAAATGGAAACCCAAGAACTAAAAATAAAGAATATTACCCTAGAAAAGAAAACTTACCACCCCGAAAAGATGCCTTTGTCCTCCCTAGATGGTTCGGTCTCGTGTTTGGGAATTATGAGTCAAGATTTAAGATTAGGTCCGCAATAGTGAAGGATCCATGCCGCTCATGCAAGTGATTGTAGAAGGCTTGAAAAACAATGAAACCTCACATGGTTTTAGCAAAAACTCACTAAAAGCTTCAAATTCACTAAAGGGGAACGATTGCGGGTTTTCAAAAACAAAAGATTCCGGCTTCAAGGTCCCAATAGTTCTTTAAACGACTACCTTTGCATACTCTATCCTAGAATCCACCAAAGATACTCTCAAACCGTGCAAACCATTGTTTTTAGGAAGAATGATAGCCAATGTGCAAGTCCAAGTGGTACTAAGTCCAAAGCAAAAGCAAAATCAGTAAGAAAGAAAAGCAATGCCTCAAAAACATTTTATTTTTATTTACAAACCCCCCCCCCTTTTTTTTCAAAGGTAAGATGTAAAAGTAAAACATAAGAAAGCAAAATTTAAAAAGAAATGTAATAGAAAAGAGATAAAGAAGCAAAAAGAAAAAGGAAATATCTACAAGAAGAATAAAAAGAAAAGAAATAAAGAAGAAAGATTGAAATGCAAAAGAGAAATAGAAAGTATCAAGGAAGTAAGCTAACACATATATCCCAATCAACAAACAAGTGAACATTCGGTTACAACACCAATGTTCCCAAACACACTAAGGTGTTAGAAAGCAAACATCTCCGAACCGTTCAACTTCTCCTAATCTAAACCTAAACTAAGCAGCCAAGAAAAGAAAATAAAAAGAAGAAGATTAGAAGGATCTCACCAAGCGGCTAAGCTATGCTACATCAAAAAAAGTGAAAGAGCACCTTAATGAAGCATCAATATCCAAAGCATAACCGATGAAGTAAGGTGAGAAAGAAAATAGATTATATACAAAGAAAATTGTTAGTAACTTCAATACAAAAGAAAAGAAAAATATAAAAGAGAAACTGAATGCAAATAATAAAAAAGTAATATATGATAGTATCAAGAATAGGGTCAAGTAACAAAATCAGGAAACAAAATCATCAGATAGAAGCAGAGTCAGAAAACAAGATATCAAACAATCATCATTAGGAAGCATAATCATAAAGAAGAAGATATACACAGCAGACAGCGATCAGCGAAACAAACAGCAATACCAAGAACTGGATAGAGAAATCAGCAGAAGTACATCATCATCATCACCAGAGAAGCAAGAGATACATAGAGATTAATACCAGTAGCAAAAGAGACCAGGAGTGAATTATAATAGCGAGGAGGGAAACAATGAAGCACACAAACAACATAAATCATTCCCAAGATCAGAATGAACTACCCCCCAAACTCTAAACCTATTAACATATAGACAAAAGAGAACATCATATAAAGCACATAAGAAATGGGGTAGCCACAATAGTCTCACTCCGTACTATGGTAAGGGGTAGAGTGAGAACTCCCCTCACCGGTCTCTAAGACATGAACCGAGCTAGCCATCTCACTCACCTCTATAGGAGCTTTCCCCATTAACCTCCCCTCCCTCCTAGCACGGTCTATCTCAAAGAAATGAGACCAATCATCCAAAATCGGCTCTCTCGATAATCCCCACCTACCAAAAGTCTCGGGGTTCGGGAAAAGCATAGGGTTCACGGGATCATATGTATAATCACATCCACTAGGCCGCTGATAGTCGTAAGTGGCCGGGGTGGTGCCCATGGTAGCACTAGGAGGGATATGAGGACCCTCCCAATAGGGGTAACAAGGTCTAGGACCCACAGTAGGGTCAAAGGGTTCCCATTGAAGGATAGGTCCTTGTTGGATCGGGAGGTATGGGTAGTTCAAGTAAGGTTCAATCTCCCCCTTCCTCACATGGTAGTCATACAATTGAGTAGCAAAAACCTCATAGCCAAGAGAAGAATCACGCCCCAAAGGCATAGAAAACAAGTCATTAGTGATGGAATCTAACTTGGCATGAATAGTGGATAAATCAAATGTAAAAGAAGAAGTAGAAGGAGGGATAGGAGTACCTCCCCGTTCAACCGGGGGTAAAGCTTGGAAGTCCGTCGAAAGGGCATCATTAGAGGCGGTTCTTGTATGATTAGACTTCTTCCGAAGAGAGGGGCCGATGTTGCATCTTTGAGGTCTCCAAGTCAAAGAATCCGTCTTTGTCTTACGGTTTATAGCCTCCTTACTCGGAATCAAGAATCAATCCTTCACTCGAGACACCTTCCATATGAAAATATTATGCTTCTTGGTACGATCAAGGAACTTTTGGTTTACAAGGGCATAAACATTGAGGAAATGAGAAGGTGTCCTCTCCCGAGGGTCGACTATCGGGGGGAGCTCGCATAGCAAATCTTTATATGAGTCATTGAGGCAAAGAGCGAGGATAGAGATCATGCCTCCAATTTTGATGCTCTCCGAAAGCGAAACACCATCTTGGATGTCTAGAAATCGGTTGATCAAATGTTGAGTAAAATCTACAAGCTCGATCTCATGCGACTCTTGGTCGACAATCCATAGCCAATAAAGTTCTTCACGTGATATAGCTCCCAAAGAGTCTTTAGAGCATAGGGCATAGGTGAGAATACGATTAAAGTATCTCATAGCCGGATGAACGATCGATGCGGACTTGGAAGTTTGAGGCTCATATTTCCTTTCATCGGAGATACGCCGCCACCACTTGAGTTCATTATATCCATGGTCGCTAGTCATTTTACCATTGGCTGGATAGACAAGATGGTCTTCATCGACGGCCCAAGAAAACCGGAAGTAGGAACAAAGTTGTGACTCCGACAACCGATGATCATTGTTGAAAAGTTGAAAGGTCAAAGTTCTTGAAGAGTCACCACTTGACTCTTGGACCACTTTAAGGGATGATAGAAACTCATACGTTACCCTAACATTGGTAGGGGAGCTCAAATCCAAGAACTCTAAGAGACCGAGGTTCTTGGCTAGGTAGTGAACGTCATCATCAATTCCAAGTAGTTTGGTTGTTATTTGATCGTAGAATCTTGTTGACTTGAGCTTCCGCTTGGATAGTTGCTTGAACCAATCCTAATGTAATTCCTTAGAGAATTCAATGCCGTATGTTTCTACCACCTCGGGAGGAGGTGGAACAACGTGCCTATCATTGCTTGAACTTGATCTAGCACGCTTCTTATGACGGATAGGGGCCATCTACAAGAAGCAAAGCAATTCATGAGAAATTCATTTACAATTATCATTGTTCAAGGATATTCAAAAGAAATTGCTCTAAAGTCAAGCACAAACATTATTTATTCAAAAATGAAACAAGAAATGGTCACACATGAACTATTCTATGAATATTGAGACATAAGCTTGAAGCAACTAGTCATGAAGTAAAGGAAAAATTGGACACAAAAGACAAAATCATGAATCATTATGAGCAAATTAATCCTAAAACATTGAATTATCAAAGAAATGAAACTATCATATAGAATACCCATGAGAAAGAAAATGACCAATAATGGTGAATCAAGGATTCAAGCAAGGTATACAAATTCATCATGAAAAAGCTTCAATATAACATCCAATAACATCATTCAACACAAATTATAAGCTAAAAGAACCAACAATGGTGTTCTACCATGAAAGCAAAAATAAGGGTTTCAACCTTCAAAAATGAGGAAGAAGATGACTAGAAAGTGAGAAATTATACCTCAATGAAGCTTTAAATCACTTTAAAATTGCACAATTGAAGAATATAGAACAATTAGAACACCCAAAGTCAAGTTTCAAACTCCAAAACAAAATCCCAAAATTCGAAATTTAGCCCAAATTTTTCGAAATTTCAGATTTTTTTTCTTTTTTTTATTTGTGAAAGATTTGATTGAGGTTAATGTAATTTTGTGATGAATTGAAAATAAAAGGATAAATTTGCTTGAATTTGCAAAGGAATTGAAAGGGTTTGATGGGAGATAAAAGAGTAGAGGAACGAAGGGGAAGTCGGGGTAAGAGAAAGGAGTGAATAGCGGAGGTTTAGGAATGAAAGGAGCACGAAAAGGGTGGGGATAGCTGCTGCGGCTGGTGCGTGCGCACAACTAGGTTGGTACGTGCGCACCAGCTACGGCAGGGGCTGGGCTTGCTTGCTCGGAATTACGCAACAAAGGCCACAAACGCTGACCTACCTGGTGCGTGCGCACAACCAGGTGGTGCGTGCGCACCAGGTAGCGTCTAGGGGGGGATGAGTTTGCTTGAGATGCACCAAAACGAAGCCAAAAATTCTGACCCTCTTTGTGCGCGCGCACAGGTAGGGGTGTTCAAAAAAACCCGACCCACTTGACCCGACCCGACTACCCGAAGACCCGCTGAATACCCGACGGGTAGTTTGACAATTTTTCAGAATTTCACGGGTTGGTACCCGACCCGCTAGAATTCCCAATTCACGGGCCGGGTCATGGCCGATTAGTTGGGGTAATGGGTACCCATTAATACCCGTATATAAAAAAAAATAGCTTAGGGTTTTTTTCGCTCTCCTCTTTTCTTATTACAACTGTTCACTTTACTCCCTCCTCTCCACTTTCTCTCTCCTCATTCACTCTTTTCTATGTTATCTTTTCTCCTTTCTTCTTCTCTGATTCATCTATCATTCTCACTCTTCCTCTCTCATCTAATTCCCTAATTAAGATTTCAATTTGTCAAATTAATTTGCAATTTGTGGTTTTCCCATTTTCAATTCCTCAATTTACTTTCTTTTGAGCTCTCCGTCTCTAACGAAGATGAATTCGACGATGATGACGTTGATGAATTCGACGACGATGATGAACTCCTCTTTAGATTTTTCGTATTAGTTGCAGGTCATTAACTTTGTATTTCATTACCAAATTGATTGTAATTTATTAATCTTCTTGTTGTATTTTTTCATTTTTATTTGTTTGCTAACAAATTCACTTTCAAAATTATACTTCATATTATTGTTGTCTTATTGTATTTTAGATACTTGACGAATTCACTTTACAAAGCTTGTTGATAATTTGGATTACTAGTGTTTGTTTCATAACGACAGCATAAAAAAATAATAATAAAAAAAACCTTAAAGATCCGGGTACCCTATGACCCGACCCGTGAAATCCGGGTACCCGAGTTTTTCGGGTCAGGTCATGGGCCGGCTTTTCAACTACTCGAAGATCCGGGTACCTGAAAACCCGGGTACCTGGATCTGAACACCCTTACGCGCAGGGAGGGTGGTGCGTGCACACCGGGGGGTATGAGGGGGTTCAAAATCCGTCAAATTTCATCAAAATGAGCTTAAAATGTCTGACCCCTTTGGTGCGCGTGCGCAACCTATGATGCGTGCGCACCAAACAAGAAAATTCCGCGCATGAACATACTCTCGTGCTTGCGCTCTCGTTGGCCCTAACAAGCGCCATGATCAAGTGCTTAAAAATCACACACAAAAAATAGTTCAAAAATCACTCGATCATAAATAAAAAGTCATGAAAACTCAAACATGAGAGCATGTAACCCTACGAATTCCTTCACCTAAGCTTAACCAAACCTCATGAAACATTGAATTAACACCGAAATTGGTGGAAATTTTCATCGATCCAATCTCATGGTACCTAAAATCAAGAAAACAAAGAAGAATAAGAAAAGTTCTCAAAAATAAAAGAAATATAGAGAATTGAAAAATCAAAAGAAAAGGGTTAGAAAACCGGGTTGCCTCCCGGGAAGCGCTTGTTTAACGTCATAGCTCGACGTTCTCCACCTATTAAGGTGGTTGTCGGAGAAGCAATATGTGAATAAGGCCAACAAAAGCACCATCGAAATTCTTCTTGAGTCGATGGCCATTGACCTTAAACGGAGACGAAGAATCCATCATTGAAACCTCTACAACACCATTAGGAAAGACATTCTTAACCAAGTAAGGACTGCTCCATCTTGACATGAGCTTTCTGGAAAACAACTTCATTTTTGAATTGTAGAGAAGAACTTTATCACTAACACAAAACTCTTTCTTCTCAATAAGCTTATCATGAGTTTCCTTGGAACAAGCTTTGTAAATACTAGCACAATCATAAGCATCAAATCAAAGCTCCTCTAGCTCATGAAGATCTAACCACCTTTTCTCCCCTGCACTTGCCAAATCAAAGTTTATCTTCTTGATTGCCCATAAAGCACGGTGTTTGAGTTCTACTGAGAGATGGCATGATTTGCCATAGACTAGGCGGTATGGAGTGGTACCTATAGGTGTCTTAAAAGCCGTTCTATAAGCCCAAAGAGCATCGTCCAACTTGTCCGACCAATCCTTCCTATTTCTTGCAACCGTCTTTTCAAGGATTAACTTGATATGACGATTGGAAACCTCAACTTGGCTGCTTGTTTGAGGATGATATGGAAGGCCAAATCGTTGATGAACTCCATGGTTTCGCAACATCTTTTGAAAGGCATTGTGAAAAAAATGAGAACCATTATCGCTTATCACCGCCTTTGGTACACCAAACCTTGAAAAAATGACCTTCTTGAACAACTTCATTACCACCTTGTGGTCATTAGTTGAGGAAGCAATGGCCTCAACCCATTTAGACACATAATCCACCGCCACAAGAATATATTGATTTCCCAAAGATGAGGGAAATGGTCCCATAAAATCAATTCCCCAAACATCAAATACCTCCAATTCAAGAATAGGTTGTTGAGGCATTTCATTTCGCTTGGAGATATTCCCAAATCGTTGACAACGGTCGCATGTCTTAACAAAACTCCATGAATCCTTGAAGAGATGTGGCCACCATAAACCGCTTTGAAGAATCTTGGTGGTGGTTTTAGAAGCACCCATATGGCCACCACTCAGATCCAAGTGCCACATCTTCAAAACACTAGGCAACTCTTTATTTGGAACACAACGCCTAAGTAAACCATCGACTCCTCGCTTGTACAAGATGGGATCATCCCACACATAGTGTCTTGCCTCTCTCTTGAGCTTCTTTCGTTGATTCTTAGAAAAGGAAGGTGGAAACTCCTCACATGCAAGAAAGTTCACTAAGTCGGCGAACCATGGGAGCTCCTTTGCCTAAATAGCATATAAGAATTCATCAAGCATCCTATCCTCAATTGGAGAACCATCATCATGAATTTGAGAATCCTCTAGACGAGAGAGATGGTCCGCCACAACATTTTCCGCTCCTCTCTTATCCCTAATCTCAATATCAAAAGTTTGAAGTTCGAGCACCCACCGGATCAACTAGGCTTGGATTCTTTCTTGGCAAAAAGGTAATTGAGAGCCGCATGATCCATGAAGACAATGGTCCTAGAACCCAACAAATAACAACAAAACTTTTTAAAAGCATGAACAATACCCAAAAACTCCTTTTCCGTTGTGGTGTAGTTTCTTTAAGCACCATTTAGAGTCTTGGACATATAATAGATCACATGTAGCTTCTTTTCCACTCTTTGACCCAAGACACCTCCAATTGCAGAATCACTCATATCACACATCAACTCAAAAGGTAAATCCCATCTTGGGGCTTGAACAATAGGAGTAGAGATTAGAGCCTTCTTCAATTTATTGAATGCCTCCAAACACTTATCATCAAATACAAACTCGGCATCCTTTTGAAGAAGATCATTGAGGGGCTTTGCAATAAGCGGGAAATCCTTGATGAATCTTATATAAAACCCGGCATGTCCTAAGAAATATCTCACTCCTTTCACATTGACCGGAGGTGGAAGCTTCTCAATAACATCAATTTTTGCTTTGTCCACCTCTATCCCCTTGTGAGAAATCTTATGGCCAAGGATTATGCCTTCCTCCACCATGAAGTGACACTTCTCCCAATTCAAAACCAAGTTTACCTTATCACACCTTGCTAAACATTTCTCAAGGTTTTCAAGACATGCCTCAAATGAAACGCCGCCTACGGAGAAGTCATCCATAAACACTTCCATTTCCTCCAACATATCTCCAAATATACTCATCATACATCTTTGAAATGTTGCGGGAGCATTACAATGGCCAAATGACATTCTCTTATAGGCAAACGTACCATATGGACAAGTGAAGGTTGTTTTCTCTTGGTCATCCGGGTGGATAGGGATTTGGACAAATCCCGAATAACCATCAAGAAAACAATAGAACTTGTGCCTCGTTAGTCTCTCAAGCATTTTATCAATGAAAGGAAGGGAGAAGTGATCTTTCTTGGTGGATGTGTTTAGACGTCTATAGTCTATACACATCCTCCATCCCGTGACCGTCCTCGTCGGAATGAGCTCACCTCTCTCATTCTCGACGACGGTCATGCCTCCCTTCTTTGGGAAAACATGAACGGGGGAGACCCACCTAGAACTCGAGATGGGGAATATAATTCCCGCATCCAAAGGTTTGGTGATCTCCTTCTTCACTACCTCTCCCATTTGAGAATGTAGCTTTCGTTGTCTCTCAATATAAGGTAGAGCACCCTCCTCAAGGGTTATGTGATGTGTACATAAAGAGGGGCTTATACCTTTAAGATCATCAATGGTATAACCCAAAGCACCTTGGTGCTTTCTCAAAACATCACACAATTCTTGAGCTTGGCGCTCACTCAAAGAAGAGCTAACAATCACGGGATAGGTGGAGTTGGGTCCCAAGAATTCATACCTAAGGTGTGATGGAAGAGGTTTGAGCTCAACCATTGTCACACCTTTACCTTCCTTTGATTTTGCCACTTGCAACGCTTCTTAGTTAGAAATGCTCAAACACATTTGCTCTTCAACATCCTCAAGGCTTCCATTGAGCACATCTTCATACAAAGCCATCTCCTTCCTAGGAGCACCTATCTTTTCCTTATTCAACAAAACATTCTCAAGAGCATCTCTAGAAGTGAGCAATTTTTCATGCATGGAAGACACAACATGATCAAGAGAATCAATCAACATGCAATTTTCTAAAGAAGAACTTGGATACTTCATATTATCATTCAAGTCAAATTCTATTAACTCATCCCCTACTTTGAGTGAAATTTTAGCAAATTTCACATCTATCATAGCACCCGAAGTAGCAAGGAATGGTCTCCCTAGAATGATAGGAATGTTAGCATCTTCGTCCATCTCAAGCACCACAAAATCCACCGGAATAACAAATTTCCCAACCCTCAAAGGGACATCCTCTACCTTACCCTTAGGAAACTTAATTAACCTATCGGCCAATTGCAAAGTGATGTTAGTAGGTAAGAGTTCCCCTAGCTCAAGTCTTTGGTACACCGAATATGGCATAAGGCTAACACTAGTTCCTTAGTCACACAAGGCGTTCTCGATTTGCATTTTGTAAATGGCACAAGGGATGGAAAAGTTTTCGGGATCTTTAAGCTTAGGTGGCATGTTGTTCATTATGATTGCACTACAATTCTCGGTCAAGTTCACCGTCTCTACAACATCACAAGTCCTCCTATCGCTCAAAATGTCTTTAAGGAATTTTACGTAGTTGGGTATTTAGGTGACAACTTCGGTAAATGGTAAAGAAAGGTGAAGTTGCTTGAGCATGTCAATAAATCTTCCAAATTGTTCATCTAACTTGTGTCTCATGAATTTTTTGTAGGTAAGGAAGCTTGGGTTTCACAATTTCTTTCTCCACTCTCACCTCACTAGGCTTCTCAATCTCAACCTCACTCAAAGATGCACCATCTCTCTCATCTTCTACCAAAGCTTCTTTTGTGGCCTCCTTTGTCTCACTCTTCCTAGGAAAACTCTCCTCAAGAACCTTACCACTCCTTGTGACAAATAGCATTGACCGGTCTCTTGGGATCTAGGCCTTGGGAAGTTAAAGAAGAAGGACTAGCATGGTCTTTCAAAGCATTAGCAAGTTGAGAAATTTGGTTTTCAAGCATCTTATTATGAGTCATCATTTCATTAAATTTCTTGTCACTTACGGTCATGTAAGTATTCAACAACTTTGTTTGGTTTTCAATGATTTCTTCCAAATTGGTTCTATGAGAAGAAGAAGAGGATTGGACATAGGAATTATCATTTTAGGTCTTTGGAGAAAACCGGGTGGGGGACCCCTTTGAGAGTTATTTTGAAAATTTCCCCTATTTTGATTGTTCCAATTACCTCTACCTTGATTATGGTTACCATAACCTTGGTTATGATTACCATAATTTTTGTTATGATTTTGGCTACTATAACCTTGGTTGTTATAGTTACCTCGGGAATTTTGGTTCCCATAGTTCCTATTACCACCACTTTGGTTGTAGTTGTCAAAATTGCCATGGTTTTTGTAATTCCTTTTCCATTGACCTCTTTGATTCTCAAACCTAGAATCATTATTGTTTGACACATAGTTCACATGCTCATTCACATTTCCATCTTGATCATCATAAACATCCATACATACATGAGGGCAATTAGAAACATCATGATCATACGATCCACAATCATCACAAAACAAGCATCCACTGGGAATGTTACTAGAAGAGGGAGGGGGTTGAGAATTAGGAGACATACCTCTCCCCTTAGATTGAGAGGGAAGACTTGAAGCTTGGTAGGTAGCACTTTCCAACTTCGCCTTGATAGGGACACCTCCTTCCCCAAGTTTATCATTTGTGAAGAAAACGCGCTAATACAGGTTGTTGCCAAACGACAAGTCTGTCGCCATGCGACAGACCCTGTCGCCACGCGACAGACCCTGTCGCCTCGCGACAGAGTCCATTCCTGGCGACAGAGTGGAGTTTTATTCCTTATCAAATTCTATGATTATCCGTACTATTTTCTTATAAATAGGGTCCCGAACCTCTGTTTTTAATCATCAACTTTCATCAACTCTCATCATTAATTCTCTCTATGCTCTCTCTAGGCAATATAGCTTAATTCTTATTCTCTCTCTCTCTTTCTAAACCAACCTTTCAAACACAATTTCGCATTCACAAGACTTAGAATGTCTTAGCCAAGTTCGAAGTTTCCTTCGCCCTAGACGTGAAAGGTTGATAATTTCTGAGGGTTTGGTCCAAATCTAGTCAAAACTTTATTTAAATTGATTTCAATTTAATTATTTAATTGTTCTTTATTATTTTCATTGAAGTTTACTAACTTGTGTATTTTGTTATTAGAAAGAGGTACGAGGCTTCAAAGTAAGTAGATTAGCTTACTCCCTATTTTATTAACAATGTAGATTGCATGTTTATTATTGTTTTATAATTCCTAGTATCATGTTAGGATGTTATTTTATGCTTTCTAGTGTCATGTTTAGGGTGCCTTTAATTATTTTTAATGCCATGTTATCATGTTAGTACCATGTTAGGTTTAAAGCTTTGATCTTTATTGTTTAGTGACATGCTAGGAGTTGTTATTAATCTTGTTAGTATCATGCCTAGGATCTTGCTATTATTTTCAAGCTTTATTATGCCTTATCATGTTATTGTCATTATTATTGCTTTATTATTATTATGTTGCTTGTTTTATTTATTGTTATTGCTTGATCACACCTTTTATGATTGTTAAAGGGAATTTGTACTTGAAATCACGCTTAATAAGATAATTAATAATTTGGTTTAGGCTAATGTGATTTTAACTCAAGTGATCGCCAATAATAGTCTTATTTGTGCATTAATATTCAACCAACATAGATAAACAGGTTAGGTTTAATATGATGTTTGTATGTTATTCAAAAAGCGCGCATGAATACGAGCAGAACAAAGTAGAGGGCTATTTTATAGGGCGGGTCCTTTCTTTTGTAGATTGGATTCGTACCCTCATCCCCAAACCCTGTTTGGTTCAAGACCTTATGGAGTAGTTGATGGTCCTTTTGGATTGTCTTTTGGGTTTACAAGTTCCTAAAACTTGTTGGCGACTCTTTTGCTCTCTTTTCTTTCCCTTTGGAACGCCACCATACTTTAGTGTATGATCACAGTGGGGTTCAAGTTTGGGATCGTAATGCTTGAAATATTCCCTACAGTACTCCAATGGGCTCTTCTTCAATTATACTTCGTTTTTCCATAACTTCCCAGAAGACTGACCGAGGCGTATCACAGGAGGCGGAGGATGCCAATTTCGACAGTGCATCTGCCTGATTGTTTTCTAACCTGGGCACCTGACTTAGTTGGAATTCTTCAAGTGTCCCAGCTTCAGCTTTGACTGCCTGAAGGTATTTGATTATAGTCGGATAAGTGGCTTCATAGTCACCATTGTATTGGCTAACAACCAACTGAGAGTTAGAGCAGGCGTCAATTTTTGTTACCCCTGCCGCCTTGCACATGCGGATGCCGGCTAGCATGGCTTCATAATCTGCCTCATCGTTTGAGGCCTGGAACTTGAACCGTAGTGCATACTCATATTTGTCCTCTTCAGGATACTGATTATACCTGCACCACAGCCGTTCATAGTAGAGCTCCCGTCTACATACACTTTTTAAACCTGATCAAGATTGTCCAGAGCAATCGGCTTTGTCATTTCAACAATAAAGTCGACAAACGCCTGACCCTTCACTACCTTTCTTGGTTCGTAAGTGATTTCAAGACTTTGCATTTCAATAGCCCACTTGAGTATTCTACCGGATGACTCCAAGGTTGTCATTGGCCGCTTGAGAGGTTGGTCTATGTAAATCACAACCGGATGTGCCAAAAAGTAAGGTTTTAACTTCTTAACAGCCATAAAGGGCGAGGCAAAATTTTTCAACCATGGGGTACCGTAGTTCAGCATTTCTGAGCACATGGCTAATGAAATATACTAGGAGCTGAATGTCGTCTCTCTCAGCAAGGAGAACGACACTGAGGGCATGATTTGAGATGGCTAAGTACATGCAAAGAGTGCAAGTGTTCTTTCAATTTTTGAAAGGCCATCTCAGCATCATCCCCCCATTCAAATCTAGCCTTCTTCCTGATTGCTTGGAAGAAGTAAAGGCACTTGTCACCTGACCGGCTGAGGAATCTCCCCAACACCGTCAGGCAACCGGTGAGCTTTTGAACTTCCTTGACAGTGCGGGGTGAATTCATGTCAATTACTGCCTGTATCTTCTCCGGGTTGGCCTCTATCCCCCTTTAATCAGTCAGGAATCTGAGAAACTTCCCATACTCAACACCAAAAGAACACTTCTTTTGATTTAACATGACCTTATGCCGCCTGAGTGTGGTGAAGGTTTCTCGGAGATTAGCAAGGTGATCCGTTTGTAGCTTGGATTTGACTATCATGTCATCAATGTACCCCTCTACATTCCTCCCAATTTGATTAATGAAGACCAGTATTAATCATCCGTTGGAAAGTAGCTGGCGAATTCTTTAAGCCAAACGGCATCACCGTATAACAAAATAACCCCTAATCAGTGACGAAGGTTGTTTTCTCTTGATCTTTTTTCCACAGGGGTATCTGGTGGAAACCTAAGTAGGCATCCATAAAACTCATTAAGGCATGCCCGGCTGTAGAGTCGACCAAGCTGTCGATCTTTGGAAGCGGGTAACTGTCCTATGGACATGCCTTATTCAAGTCAGTGTAATCTACACACCTGCGCCAGGTACCATTCGGCTTCTTTACAAGCACCACATTCGCAACCCAATCAGGGAAGTTACATGGTTGAATGAGCCTAGCGTCTAACAACTTTTTGACCTCGGCAGCTGTCGCCTGACTTCTCTCCTCGCCGTGATTTCTTTTCTTTTGTCGGGTGGGCTTCTTTTTGGGATCCGCGGCGAGTTTGTGGACAGCGAGATCCGGGTTGATGCCTTGTATCTTTTCCACTTCAAAGGCAAAAATGTCTTTGAATATTTTCAGCAGGAGGTGCAAGTCTGCACCCAACCTTTCAAAGGCAGCCTTCCCTACCTTAACAGTTCGCTCTGGACGGATGTCGTCTAGAGGAATATCAATATAATCACCAGCCGGCTAGGGACGGAGTTCATTTGACTGTTCCCCAGTTAGTGATTACTATTTCTTTTCTTTCTTCACCTCCACCAGCTGATCAGCCTTTCTTTTCTTTCTGGCTGCTGGTGGGGTTGGGTCAGTGTCCTTGACATCGTCAAGGTCTATTGGCTCTTTCGGTTGACTGCCTGCTGCAACCGTTGGTTTGACGTCTAAGAGGTAACACTCCCTTGCCGTCTTCTGATCCCCATTCAGGGAGCCAACATAGCCATCATCCTTTTCATATTTTAATAACATGAGAGCTGGGATGATGACGTCCTTGCACTCGTTCAGAGTGGGTTGGCCCAGAATGATGTTATAGGCGGTCAGCTCTTCAACCATAAAAAATAAGACGATCATATGTCGCCCTTTACCCTTCTGCCCCAGCTGGATGGGTAGGTCAATTTGTCTGACAAGGTGCACGACCCCTCCCCCAAAGCCAACAAGGGGATAGGAAACATCGCGCAGACTGTCCATCTTGTAGTTCATCTTGGACACACACTTGTAGCTGATGAGGTCAACGGAGCTACCAGTGTCTATAAGGATTCGACTAACCAGCTGGTAGGCGACCTTACAGTCAATTATGACTGGGTTGTCATGCGGTCGGTGGACTTTGCCCCGATCCTTCTTAGTGATGAGGACGTTGGGAAAGTACCATTAACAGACGCTGCCCATCATCAACAGAATGGATCATCTTCTTCAGATGACCCTTGGTGCCCCGAATAGTCGGACCACGACTTGCGAATTCGCCTGCTATGGTGTAGACTGGCTCCTTGTCAGTATCCGAACTACTAACAGGGTGGATAGTCTTGGACGACTGCCCCGGATTCGTCTTGACAGTCGCTTTGGACTTTAAGACATAGGATTTCAACACCTTCTTGTCAGCCAGACGGTCCAATGTTCGCTTGAGACTATAGCAGTCGTCGGTGTCATGACCGACTTCCTCATAGAAGTGACAGTATTTATTCTTGTTCCGTGACTGGACGGAACTCTTCATCGGATTTGGCTTCACAATGGTCAGCCGATCCTTTATCTCAATGAGGATGGAGTAGCAGTCTTTATTAAACTCGTACCTCGGAACGTACGGTTTGAATTCTTTCTTTTTCTTTTTCTTTTTGGACGGCTAATAAGGCTCATCAATCGCCCAAACTTCTTTTCTCTTTTTGCGCACTTCAGATTTCTGAGTCGGCTGAGCAGACTGACTCTCTTTTTGTTTGTCAGACTTCTTAGAGTCTGAGTGATGGCTGCATGAGCAGAGGTCGGTAGCTTGAATAAAGGTCTCCGCCTCTATCAACGCCTCTTGGAGGGTAAAGACCCTCTTTCGGACGAGGTCAAACTTAAAGGTTGACCTATCCTTCAGACCCTTGAAGAAGTCTGTATAAGCTACCTCGTTAAACAGCCCTTGTATTTGGATTCTCACCAGATTAAACCGTCTGACGTAGGAGCGAAGCCTTCTCTCTCTCCCTACTGTATGGTGCTCAAGTCGAGACTTGTTTTCTTGGCAGAGCTGTTCATCGAGAAGTTGGAGGCAAACAGGAAGGCAATCCTCCTGAAGCTATCAATGCATCCGGCTGACAGGTTGCCAAACCATTGTTGGGCTAAGCCCTTCAAGGTAGTCGGGAAGCATCGGCACCACGTAGCATCCTCCAACCCCTACATGTGCATAAGGTTGGTGTAGGCCATGAGGTGGTCCTCAAGGTTGGTGGTATCATCATAGGCACCAACCAAAACATTCTTAACCTTGGCCAGATGTGCCGCCTCGGTTATCTCCTTGGTAAACGCAGAAGTCTGTTCACCAAGTTTAAGCAGACGAAGCTACCAGTCCAAGGGTTGGACATTATATGCCGCTTGTCCCCCAAAGAGGGCTGGCTGCATGAAAGGAGGGGTGTATTGCCCGTATGGCAGCTGAGACACATACGGGGCTAACCCAATCATTTGAGGGCCAGTATGGATGGACTTGCCGCCTGTATGGCTCTTATGCAAGGACTGAGAATTCCTTGTAGATGTATTTTTGAAGCTATCTAGAAAGCTCAATGTGGAGGTTGACTCAGACAGCTGCCGACTTCGGTTGTGCTCGATGACGTGACGAGCATCGGAGAAGGTTTTCTTGCCGCCATCCGGCTGAACAGCTCGGATGACCTTCCTTTTGCCCGTATGGGGCAGAAGGATCTTTGTCCAATCAATGGCAGGCATAGTCTTCTCTTTTGGATGTGGAGTAGGATGCCTGTCTCTGACTGACTTTCTACTCTCAGCTTAAGGAGTTTTCTTGGCCGACTGGCCCTTATTAGAGCCAGCTATCCGCTTATTGATTAGGTCCTTGATTTCACCCTTGAAACTTGTCTGAATTTCATGAGTTCATCTCGGGTTACTAGCTTTGTGTGTTATCTTGGGTGTTACCAGGCGGTGGTCCAGCAGTCTTGCTGGTACTAGCTTTGTTGTTAACTCATTCTAGCTTGTCTCTAGAACGGATGTGTTTAGAGAGGAGTGACCCATCAAGGCCCACTCGGGTTTTGACATCACAGTCGTTGTCTATATCATGGTCTGAATAGACCTCACCATCGGCTCTAGGCCGGCTGGGTTCAGGTGGCGGTACAGACTCTTGAACCATCTTAGTGGTACTTTCCCCCCACAGACGACGCCAAATGTTTTGGGTGTTTTTGTCCCTCGGGAGAGTTACAACTCGAAGACTGGTCTGGCGCGGTCTGTACCTGCAAAACACGGAGACTCTGGTTGCTAGGAGCTCCGCCTCCGACGATCAAGTTATAACGTGTAGGAGAATGTAAAGAGTGTGGAAAAGTAAAATTAATATCTTCTCGAATTCCGAGATCAGGTGTTTTCTCTGATGTTAGAGAATATAGGGTAGGCTGTAATAAGTTGTAGATGTCCCCAAAATGGGGGAAATCTCCCTATTTATAGGGTCATTGGTAAATGTGCCCCTAATTAGGTCACTTTAACCTAATTTTGATGGGCTGCACCGAATTACGGCTTTCTCGGGATTTGGGCCCTGAAGGCCGTCTTTTTTCCTAAATTCTGGGAACGCCACGTGTCAAATGTGGATAGGTCTAGTTTGGACAAATCCAGGGCTGACACGTGTCGCCCTCTGATTGGCCCACGTGGCTTGGGTAAAAATTACCCAAAACATAAGGTATGTGGGGTTCACATAATATAATACACTTTAAAATGGGGTGAGTGGTTTTTAGGGGTGTAATTTAGTGGGCCATGTGCTTTAAATAAAAGAAATAGTATAGCTTTTCCCTAACATAACTTTCCATTTATGGTATGTTGCAAGTATTAGGACATTTCCATTTTAGGAAAGTGTTGCAAGTATTAAAAAACGGAGGAAGTATCAATTAAGGTACTGAACTTTCATTTGTATCAAATAGAGTACTTTGACTTTGATTGGAGGTAACGGGAAATTCTAAGCCTCAACTAACTATAGTCCAAAAGGACTCAACTAGGGGTATTTTCGTAATTTGACAAAAAAAGAGTACCTTATCCGTATATTGAATTTCGGTACCAACTAGGTAATACCATCCTTAGTAGTATCTACATACCATCCTACATTAATAGTGGTATAGCTCAAGTATTATCGGTGGTATATGTTGTTATATTGTTGGTATCCTAACCACGGTGTATTTGGTATCTAGCTGCGTTCGATTGGTATCAGAGCCATACGATTAAAATTTAAATTAAGTGGTTAATTAAATTAATAATTAATTAAACCTGGAGAATACTAGGCCTTCTACGCGGGCTGTAGATGGTTCGCTTGTCCCCGAACGTGGGCTATAAATGGTTCTCTTGTCCCCAAACATGGGCTGTAAATGGTTCGGTTGTCCCCAAACGTGGGCTGTAGATGGTTCTCTTGTCCTCGAACGTGGGCTGTAGATGGTTCGCTTGTCACCGAACGTGGGCTGTAGATGGTTCGCTTGTCCCCAAACGTGGGTTGTAGATGGTTCGCTTGTCCCCGAACGTGGGCTGTAAATGAGACCTGCAAAATGAAATTTGCCAAGGGACTCGCATATACTGTGATTGACTTGACACGACATGACATGTGTATGACTTGTGATTTTGTGTGTATAAGTATGATTTGAGTGTATGAGCAGACACAAGCAACCGACAATGCAAAGCGCAAAAATTTTCCGTCATTTTTATCATGAGTGGAGGGTACCGACTTTCTCCGATAAAGAAAGACGTGAAAAATGAAGTTTTGTTTTTGAACTTCCCTCAATGAAAATATTGAAAAAGTTTTTGAACTTCCCCAAAAGAAAAGACATGAATAAGGGAAGAAGTTTTAAACTTCCTCGTTGAGCAAGACGAAATGAATCGTATGGATTGAATTGCTTGTCTTGAAAATGATGTATGCATGATGCATGTTCTTAAGCCAGGAGGCTAAAGACAATTACATCATGTGACACGATAGATGAATGAACTTAGGTCATGGAGCTAAGCATCATATATGGTGTAAAGAAAAGATCTTGAACGTCACTTAGGTCTTGAAGCTAAGCACGTATATAGATGAAGTGATTGTTGAGTATTACATAATGAATGTTGCTTAAGTCAAGGAGCTAAGCACGATATGCTTTGTACGATTACAAATCATTGATATATAACTGGTACTAAGCACATTATGCGATGCGTGAAACAATGAACATTGCTCGGGTCAGGAAGCTAAGTATACAATGTTTCTTCTAATGAATGTTGTCTTGAAAGATGATGAAGCATGCGCGGTAGGAAAACAAGATTTCATGATAAACGGTTCCTAAGGGAAAGATTATATGGCTATGTATGTGTGAAAGAAGTGTGTGAAAGTGTACTAAGGTGAGGCTGCAAAGGCTATGGTGAGGGAAATAGATGTGAAAAGAGTCGAGATGGTGACTCTTTAGGCTAGGTAGGCTAGAGGGTGTGGTTCAAGCCCCAAAGTCTAGCTCTAAATGGGTAGGGATAAGCATTGGATATTTTTTGACTTGATCATGCATGGATATGAATATGAATGTGAGTATGAATGTGGCTGCACCTCATTGTGAGGTTGCCTACATATCCGTTAGGGATCAAGCCGAACGTAGCTCTAACCGAACTTTGTACAAGTGTGTGTTCATCTCAAAGAGATCTTTTAAGGGTTGTAATGTGGTTAAGATGATGGTTTAAGGAAGAAAGGGGTAAAAGGCTCAAGACCCGAGAGAAGCCCCCAAGATATGCAATTGTGTATTGGACTTTGAAAGTTTTAATTTCAACAATTTTTTTTTTTTGTTTTTTTTTCATTCTTTTAAATCAATGTAGGCAATCTCGGATCATGCGGTCCATCACTCACTTAGCATTCGTGTTTCTCAGGCACGGTACCAAGCACTCGATGAGAGACGCAATTCGAGACGTGTTCGTATCCAAGACATTGGAACACTTGCCTTTAGACTTATTCTTTTTTTTTCATTTGAACTTGCTTTCTGAATGTTACACAAATTTCACACCTTCCTATCCCAGTTTAGGTGAATGTGGGTTGAAGAAATGAAGGCCAAACGTTAAACGAGGCTAAAAATGGTTTGTGTCAAGAAATGGAGTGTGGGTTCAAGAATGGTCAGTGGAAAAAACGGGTTGCAAAGGTGCCTCAAATCACTGGTGTACCTTGTGTTCGGTTCGAAAATTGATTTTTTTTTTGTGAAAATTATCGAGATGTAAAGAATTCTCAATTTATTGATGAAAATGGTGAATAAGGTAACAAAATTATCAAATTATAGAAAGGGAAATCTATGCTAGACTTGAATTGGGGAAAGGGAAACTAATAAAAAGAAGAAATCATGAAATCTCACGCGAAGGGCTCGCCGTGCGCCTTGTCTTCATTGCTGCTTGTCACTTCTTACCACCTGGAGGGACGAGAAGTTTGTTGGCATCTACTAAGTCTTGAATGACATCCTTAAAATACCAGCATTGTTCGGTAGAGTGACCCCTTCTTGATGGTACTTGCAATGGGAATTGGGATTCCATTTAGCGCTCCTTTCTTCAGGTTTTGGCTTTGGAAATGGCCCAATAGGTGTGATCAAGCCTTGATCGTAGAGGCAATCAAAGGCCGCATCACAAGTCATTCCTAAAGGAGTTAAGTTCTCCTTTTCTTGGGAAATGGAGCATTAAGAGCTAACAGTTCATTGAGATCGACTTGGCTTATATTGTTGGTAGTATTTTTGTGCTTGGAAGACGAAGAAGAAGGAAGGTCGTTCTTCTTGTTTTTCCAAGTGTTATTATTGTTACTACCAGCAGTCTTTATTAGCTCGTCCTCGATATTAATGCCAATGTTGTATACAGCTTCGAAAGTGTTTAGTGGAAGAAATGTGAGATGTTCCCTATACTTGTGAGTTAGATTTTGGATGAAGTGGCGAACCATCTATCTTTCTTTGGGAGGATCTACCAAAACTGAAGCCATTTCCCTCCACCTATTCAGATAAGCGATGAAGCCTTCATTCTTTTTCTGTTTGAGAATGGGGAGTTCATGTTCAGAAGTTCTGGTTTGAATGTTACACTTGTAACGATTCATGAAACTATCGGTGACATCTTGCCAAGTCGTAGTACGCTTGGCATCTAGGGAATAAAACCATTGTTGGCAAGCATGCTCTAAGGAGAGAGGGAACACCGTAGGGAAGAGTGTTACGTCCAATCCCTTGAGAGCCATGGATGTAGAGAACGCCTTCAAATGGAATATTGGATTGTCAGTAGGCTTGAACTTTGGAATATCAGTAGTGGAGAACTTTTCAGAAAGCCTGTCTTTCATATCCAAAGGAGTGGGAGGCTGTTCCACATAAGTGAAATCCTAAGAAGCCTTACTCATCTGTTCCTTCAATTTGTCAAGGGTAGAAACAGTGACCTTGTTTTGTTCCATGGTAGTGAACTTAGTGGTAAGGGTTTTCATCATGGCAGACAGTGTCTCGATGGATTTGTTTATATTCTCAATATATTCCTTAATGGCCATTGGAACAAACTGAAAGTAGTTTGAAGGTGATAAGTAATGTGGAGATGGCAAAGTTTTATTTAAACGCCTCTTAGACCTAAGAGATTGTTGCGGCAATGACTCGAACCGTATTAATCTACCCCTGCTCCTTGACCAAGTACTATGAATTAAAATAAATTCACTTAATGGTTTGACGCACTGATCGAAATCGAGAAAGGAAGAGGGAAAGATAGACATTTGAAAACAGGTAAGACAAACTTCGATCCACTCATTTTCATAACGGAAAAAAGAGGTGCATGAACCTAGTATACGATCATAAACGACATGGTGCATGACTCGAGTCGGAAAATAAAGAAAGTATGTGGACTACACTTGACTCGTGAGTGATTAAGTGATGTTATAAGACTCGTGGTATGATCGTATTGCTTGACATGTGAACAGTAACCAAAATGACTGACGCGAGGACCAAATTAGCATGGAAGACTAAAAAAAAGCTTACTGGACTTATTCCCTGGGCACCATGACACGGCGAACTATACCGTATTGCAGTACAACCTGCCGTGGCACGACATTGATTGCCGTGACGCGACACTGATTGCCGTGGCGCGATAATCAGTTCCATGTGTTTTTGTGTTTTTTTTTTTCAATTTTTTTTTTTGTTTATTTTAATGTTTACACTAATTACTTAGTGAGTATGGTCCATTGGCATTATTTAGTCATAAAATAAACCACCATAGATAAATAAAACTCGTTAAGGTTAAGATGAAAATGATCACACATAGGGCACGTAGGCACAATGATGCAAAGAAGAGTTCGCAACCTAAGGTCAAGTTTTTTGTTCCACTATGGTTAAGTTTATTAGGTGTCAAAAGGGTACAATGGTTAAGAGTTTGGACGCGAGCGTTAGAAGGCAGCCTCCCTTGAGGGTGTATGCCAACAGGCGGCTCCGTAAGTTCATGATGAAATCGAACTCAACTCCATGGTTTGGGTGAATTTAATGACTCGGATGAACCCTTATTGCCATGAGCGTTTTTGGATTGATAGAGTTTAAATTCCCCGGGGCTAGGACATATGTAGAACACACACGTTTTTTCAGAAAAATCGAAGGAAGCTGACTGTGATAAAAAATAAAGCCACTTGAAAGATTTCAGGACTGCCGCAACACGGTAGGAAGCACCGTGTCACGGTACTGAACACCGCGTCACGGCAGACTGCACCATGACACGGCAGACTTCACCGTGACATGGTAGACATGCGGTGGCACGGCAGTCAGGAAATCTGACTGGTGCCTCTGTTTTATTTGTTCGCAATCAGGTTATTCGATTTTTCCTACGGGTAAACATAAAATACGACGTTAAAACGTCTATGCATATGAAAAAATACCAATTTAATCACAGGAATACTTTTCAAGAATCTTTCAAGTCTCATCCACTCATCTTAATTACATACCGATCACTCAAATCGATAAATAACCAAGAATCCTCCCCAGTGGAGTCGCCAAATTGTAGGCGTCGTTCGAAGTGCGCCTACGTTAAAGCATGTGTTAATATAGGAATTGAGGATTAACATATACGATTAGGGACAAGGAAAGTAGGGAGCCGCCAACAAGTTTTTAAGGAACTTGTAAACCATTCACGGATCATTTAAGGCAAACATGATAAAGAGACAACGATAGGCAACAACGATTGACCCGTGAAGGTTACACCCCATTCATAATCCATGAGATTACTAACTCCATATGGTTCGGAACCACGAAAGGAGGATCGGGGATAATGGTACGAAGTGAGTCATGGAGTCACATTCACTTGTATTGGCCTCTACTCGATTCTTATAGTGAAAAGTGATTCCTGCGATCTCAAAGTCATACAAACAAATATTTAATTCGCTCCAAACTAACATTAGGCTAAGTTGGTTGAATATTAATGCAACACATAATTCTAAAATATTTGTGATCACTTTAATTAAATAACAAGATTAAAAAGGAACCTAAATCGGTCGTCCAAATTATCTTATTAGTCGTGATTTTCAATTACATATTCCCTTTGAACATGCAATATGGTGATCAATAATATAACAGAATAAACATTAATATTAGAAGCAATTTAAAAATAAATTGTTAGTCAAATCAAATATAAATTAACCTAATCATGATACTAGCAATATAAAAAATAAAATAAGTAATTAAAATAATTAATTACTCACATTACACGCGTTCCTTAAAATTGCTACATCATGAATAAATTGTTAGTAACTTCAATAAAAATATAATTCAAATGGAAATTAAATTAAATAAATAAAGAGTTGATTTGGTCCAAACCCTTATTTATTTGTACGTTTCACGCCTTGGTTTAAGAACGGAACCTCGGGTCAAGTATAGACTCCTTGGAGTGCTTAAGGGATGGATTATGGAAGAATAAGGAGGCTAGTGTTTAGGCTAAAGAGGGAGAAGAGAATGATTGTTGTTTTAGAGGGAGAGAGAATGATTTTTGGTGCCCCGAACTGCAGAAAGGAGGGTCGTATTTATAGAGGAAATGAGTAGGGGATCACACGAAACCCTAGAAAAGATAAAAACCCTAATTTGGGGCACAGTGACACGGTCAGTGGTTGCCGCGACACGACAATAAGTGTCGTGAAACGGTACAAAATACCGTGTCGCGGCGCACTATTTTGCTCTAAAATGATAAAGCACGTGCAGTTGTGTACGCGGAGAAAACATGGAAAATTCCCGTGTCACAGCATGTGTGATGTGACGCGCCAAAGTCCACCGTGGCGCGGCACGTGGCATCGTGTCACGATGTACCATTTTTCCAAAAGAAACATAGAAAAGACACGGGAAAGCACCGTGTCATAGTATGTGTACCATGACACGGCAAAGAATGTCGCGACGCGGCAATGTCCACTGTGGCGCGGCACGTGGCACCGCGTCACGGTTTACGGGCTTTCCAGATTTGCGTCCAAATTCATAAACGAGTGAGAAAACTCGGAAAATACACGGAAAAAGCACTGTGACACGGTGAAAAGTACCGTGTCACGGCAATATGCACCGTGCCACGTTAGCTTTTGCCGTGACGTGGCATTTTAGCTGCTGAGAGATAATTCCAGATTTTTACGCGTTTTTAAAACTATGATAACTTTTGATCTGTAACTCGGAATAAGGCGTATAATATATCATTGGAAATCTTATCAAGTATACTTTCCAACCTAATTAAAATCAGGTCAAAATCATTTGTATATTTTATGATATGGCCGTTTTAGTGAAAGGTTGTCGGTTTTGGGCCGAGTTTATATTTTGCTCATATCTTCTTCGTTTTAAATCGGAATTGGGATTATGATATATTGTGGGAAAAGCTTATTGAAAGGCCTATCCAATAAAATAATAATTGGATCAAAATTATAGGGCCAAAAAATCAGTTTCTCTCGGTTTTGTGATGTGGACACGAAAATTGAAAAATAAGTTATGGTTTAGAAAAATGGGCTAAGAATTGAGTTGGTTTATGAAATGTATTGAATGGAAATATGGATTAAGCACTCCAAAGGTTAAATACTCAACCTAACCAATAATGGCGGAGAAAGCTTGTTCATCATCGGGTTTGGTTTTGGGGAGACATTGTAGGTGTCTACACTTATAAATATAAATATCCTTTTCAAAATCTAGATAAAAATGAGAAGTTTACTGTATCACTTCCTAAAAGACCTACTAGTAACTAAGAAAAGAATAGAGAAACTAAAGATGAGCCCTCGTCTTCCGGAAAAAACTCTTAACAAATTGCAAATATTATTTAATAAAGCTAAAGACCCTGATAAGCTAAACGAAATTATGAACTTAATTTTTAAAAAAGGAATTGATTCTGAGATAGAGGAAAATAATTATGTTTCTTTAGAAGAATATGTATATCTACAAATAGGATTGATAACATTAGATGATCTAGACTTTCTACCTATATAAGTTGTCCAACAAAAGATTGAAAAGAAACTAGGTAAAAGGGTAACGGATAACAATGACGTTGGAGAAGAAATCATTAATGTAAACAATGTTATCCAAAGACCTAGGTATCAAGGAGAAGGAAGTTGCACACAACCAAGATACATACCAGGGAAGACTACCCGATTTAGTGTCAAGGTTATGCCTAATCATTTACCTAAATAAGAAGAAGTTACTCTTGAACCTATAAGTCAAACTGGTTATAAGCTGAAATTAGATGGTGTAAGAGATAGACAAGATGTTTTAGATCAGTGGAAAAAGAGTATGAGTAGTGTACTTAATTTCAACACTAAATGAACTTCTAAATATTTCTTAAATCACATCAAACATAGTTTCTACGGCTGTATAGAAGACTGGTATGATGGGATAAATGAAGAGGTCAAAACTGCATTAAGAGCTAGTAAATCACCTACTAGAATGCTTAGACAGTTATGTCAATACATTGAGTTAGAATTCATTGATCCTAGAGTCGATCCTAATGAAAAACGAATGGAATATCAGAGAAAGTTAAGTAATTTATCCATCTATAATATGAAATATGTTGATTATTACATTATGGAATTTGAAACATATTATTATAAAATTGGTGAAAATGAAACAAATCTTGGAATGTTCTACGATAAATTACCAAGTCCCCTTAATGAAGAAATTAGTAAAAAATATCAAGAATGGAAAGATCAATTCTTAGCTAGGGATGCCCTAGGTAATAGAATTGCTTTTCTAAGAAAATGGATTGAAAAGAAATGTAGAGAGGTTGCAGGAACTCAACAAATGAAGTGACAATTTCTCACTTGTTGGGATTTCCCAAATAACTATGGAGGTGAAAGAAAAAATTATAATAAGAGAAGGAATTATAAGAAAAATAAGTTAGACCGATCAAGAGGAGAAACCTATAAGACGAAATATTATGAACATAAATATAGAAAACCAAGTAGGTTTTTCAGAAAGGCAACATATTATCCTGAGAAAAAGAAAACATGCAAATGTTGGTCTTGTGGAGAATTAGGACATTATGCTAATGAATGTAAGAAAGCTAATCATTAATTAATGAAATCCTTAGGTAGTTGGGATTACATAGAAATACCAGAAGACGAGGCTTTAGAATCGGCTTTAAGTAATAATAAAGGGATAGTAAAAATAATAGAAGAAGAAAATGAGTATAATGAAGAACCTGAAGATAGTGATGAGTTTGAAGATGAAAATTATGAAGAAATAAATAATATGATGGAAGGAGAAGTATTAGAAAACTCAGAATCAGCTAATGATGAGGATAAAAGTAAAATGACTATAGGTCAACAAAAAAGAGTTGAGTATTCTATTGATGATAAAGACCTGGACCAAATGAACAAAGAAAGCTGGAATTTTCCCCATATTACTAAAGATAAAATATTTAAAACTTCTTTCTTTAAAAGTAGAACTAAATATGTATGTGAAGAAGTATAGTAATTGAGGATTGTGAAAAGAAAGAAGCGGAGATTAATATCATAAACTGGAAAAGGCATTAAGAACCATAAAGAAAAATGAAATTCTAGTTATATTTGTATTGGTGCAGTGCAAGTATACATAACTCCTTTACAAGATTTTGGTAAAAATGTTAAATGTTTAAGCTTTGTTTGTGACGTTAGACATAAAGAGTTCAATGAGCAAATCATTAGTGGTATCACTTGTAGCTTAAGTCAAGGAACTGTAAGTTATATATGTGAACCTAGATATTATGTGAGCTTAGAAGATTCATATGCTCCAAAGTTTTTAGCAATCAATTTATTAACTGATGGAGTAAACATGCATAAAGGAACTCAACCTATACAACTAAGATGGAAGGTAGTCTGTAAGTTGGTTAACACTATAGATTTATCTTTCAAGAAACAAATAGTAGATGCTCAGAAATATGAGCAAGGAGGTCCTAAGAAGAAAATTAGCCCTGTAAAGCTAAATCCTAATGAAATAGATATTGAAAAAACACGGGAAGAATTCTTCATGAATCCTGCAGTAAAATATAGGTCAAGTAAGATGTTAATTGATGAATCAGGATTACTTCATATTGGTTTAAATCCTGAAATGCAAAGAAGTATGAGTCTTAGAACACCAAGTTCAAGTAGACAAAATTCAACTATAATAAGGATGAAAAAGCAAGTCAATGTAAAATCCATAGAAGATGAAGAGGAAATATTAGCTTAAATAAAAAAGTTAAATGAAAAATATGAAGCTAAGAAAGTATTAAAGCAACCAGCAAGGCACAGTATAGACATGGGATCATGTTCTAATTTAGAAATGCATGAAGATCCGAATATTTCTATTATTGATAAAAGAAAGGTAATTGGATATAAGACAAAAATTGTGAGTGAACCATTATATGAAGATAATGTTAATATGCAAATGGAAGCTTGTAATAAAATATCCAGTACTAATCCTAATAGCATTTATATTCCAATTGATATATGCATTGAGAATTATAATAAATATAAATTATGTGCATATATTGATAGTGGTTGTTCTACATGTTTTGGAAAAAGGTCATTATTTCTAGAATTCTTGTGGAAAAGGCTAAAAATCCTATACAAGTTAGAATTTCCAATAATAGTGTCATGATGCATACGGAAATAATTGAAGAATTACCAATAGAAATTAGAGGAGCTCAATGTGTTATTCCTATTTTATGGGCAACTGATCAACCTAGTCATGATATGATAATAGGAAATAATTTTCAAAGATTATACTCCCCATGCACTTAAACCATTGATCAAATAATCTTTACTATTAATAGTCATTCTGTTCCTATATAGAAAATAACAAAGGCTTATACTCATCATATTAGACAATGGAATTTACGTGCAGCCAACGTGGTAATAGGGCTATGCCTACACAACGAGAGGTTGCACTTAGAATTTCTGAGTGTGATTCATCATTAATAGATCAGATAAATAAGCAGCAAGAAAAATTTTGTGAAAAATTATATTCAACAAATCCATTAGAACATTGGGAGAAGGATAAGGCATTTGCTAAGATAAATATAACAAATCCTAATAAGATTATTAGAGTAAGACAAATGATTTATACTTCCCAGGATAAATAGGAATTTGATGAACAAATAAAATAATTATTGAATAAAAAGTTAATTAGGAATAGGATGAGACCTCATAATAGTCAAGCATTCATGGTAAGGAATCATGCAGAAAAAAAAATAGGTAAAGCTAGAATGGTCATTAATTATAAACAGCTAAATGACAATACTATTTTTGATGGCTATTACATTCCTAAAAAAACTGTGTTATTTAATAGAATACAAGGAGCCACATGGTTTTCTAAGATGGATATCGGTACAGAAGAAGACAACCCAATGTATGTCCATTATGAAGACAATAAGGACAACAAAGGTAGTCTATAAGATATGATGGAGTCCTGAGCCCGCACAAGCAATAATGTATTTTAATTTTACTGTTGTAGCACGTTTTATTTGTTTTAAAGAATCTTTAGAAAAGCAGTGAACGATATTCACTTGCTGAGTCATGGTTTTCTGTAAGCTATAGAAAGTGTCGGTGACCTTTGTGAGCCTTTCCCTATATATAGGGCATTATTCAAAGAAGTGAAGGCAGAGTTGGAAGAGTTAGCTAGAGAATTCCTCTTAAAGCACTAGAGAGTCCTCTAGAGAAAAATACTCGCCTTAAGAGACAGATTGGTTCTCCATCTCTCTTAAAGTAGAGAAAACTCTAGTTCAGCTGATGTCTGTTTAAGCTTTAACTTTGTGTGTTGTAATATATGAGTGTTGTAATCTTTTCAAGTTAAATAAAAGTTTCGTTCAAGAAGGGAACATTATCCCCTTGAACCTTATATATCAAATGAGTTATCTTTCTGTTTAAAAAAGTTTCATCATAAACACAACGAGAATTGTTTGATTAGAGATTATGGTCTAAGGTAGGAAATGAACTAGATTTGTGCTGAGCTTGATCTAAGGAAGACAGGGTTGGGGTTAGCTATCTTGGTAAAGTCGGAAGCTCAGAACGCCGGAGGTTCCATTGTCGACTAAGTTCAGGTATTAGTCAAAACTCTCTAGTTAAAGAATTATTATTGCGAAGCATGGTGGACTGTTAAATTGTTAAAGTAATTTATTTTGATGTATAAGTAGTAGAGTTGTGATAACTAGTACCGTTAAAAGTCATAAATCAAGAAACAAGTGTTGATATTAATTTATAAATAGTGTTATTTAAAAGTTCGTTGGTATAGAAAAGAAATACCATTTAGAGGTTCGTTGGTATAAAAAAGAAATACCAATTAGAAGTTCATTGGTACCAAAGAAGAATACCGACTAGGCTTGTCTTGGCTGTTATTGGTATACCAACCACATTAAAATTAATACCAATCCATCAACGACAAAAGTGTTGGTTAGAGTACAAGTGGACCCTACTTAGTAGAGTTCAAGAGGACCCTACTTATTAGAGGATGAGAAATCCTCGGAGGTAACCTTTCAGTTGGTAACCTATTGTAGTTGGTTTATTTGATTGTTTTTTTTAAAAAAATTCGCGAATAACAACAATCTGTCGCTAGAATTCTACTTTCATCCAACTTTCTCTCTTCTCATCTCCTTCTTCAACCCCAATTCATATTATTTTCTGGGGTTTTCTTATATAAATTTTTCATTAATTCTCCTCTATTATAAATAATGTGGGAATTAATTTTTGAGAACAATTCGATTATTTTTCTGGGTTGTTCTTGTAGTTGTTGCTCTTGATAATTTCCCCTTTCTTTTTCTGTCTGCAAATTCTTTCTAAGTAATTTTCTAATTAATAAAACTTAATAATTAAATAAAATTCTTGAAGAATGAGCGTAATATTGTGGGAAAAGCAGCAGAAAAAGAAGGTTGAAGATGGCGGCAGAAATGGAGGAGACAGAATAGAATATGATGATGTTCTAATTCCACCTGCCAATTTTTCAATGGTGGAAGATGGGCTTTACCGATCTAGGTTTCCAGAACCTTCAAATTTCGGCTTCCTTGAAACCCTCAGTCTCAAGTCTATCATATAAGTTAATGACTTTTTTGTGGTTAATTATTGTAATTTGGGGTTAATTAGTGTGTTATATTTAATGGGATTTGTTTTGGGTATTTTTACCCTACCACGTGGTCTGCTTTGAGCTTGACATGTGTCACCTTAGGAAGGCCTCCAAATGGACCAAACAAGGGAAGACACATGGCAGGCAGATACCCTTCAGGAACTGGCGCCTTTCAGGGCTCAATTCTCGAGATCGCCACAAAACGATGCTGCCCAAATCCCTAGGTCATCAAACCCTAGGGCAAGGGCACACCTTTCTAGGACCCTATAAATAGGGAGATTCCCCCAATAATTAGGGCACCTTACAATCATTACATCATTTATTATTCTCGAAAATAGAGAAAATACCTGATCTCGTAATCCAAAAAGATATTTACTTTCCGCACGTTTTTACTTCGAAGGCTTACTAACTTGACCGTTGGAGATGGAACTCCGACCATCCGGAGCTTCCGTGATTTTGCAGGTGCATACGGCCCCGGACCGATCTTGGTGTTGTAACTCTCCTGCAGGACACAAAAAACCCCGAAACATTTGGCGCCATCTGTGGGGAAAAGTACCTCTAAGATGGTACAAGAGTCTGTACCGCCGCCTGAACCCAACCGGCCTCTGGTCGACGGGGAGGTCTATTCAGACCATGACACTGATAACGAAGTTGAAGTAGAAACATAGGTTGCCTCTGATGGGTCACTTAGAACCAGACGCATCCGTCCCAAGGACAACCTGGAACGGAACACTAATGAAGCCGGTCTAAGTAAACCTACTTGACCACTGTCTAGGGAAACTCAGTCGGCCAGAGGGACTGCTCCCGTCACTAGGGGTGAACTCATGAAGTTCGTGACTAGTGTCAAGGGGGAGATTAAGGACCTCATCAACAAAAGGACGGTTGGCCCTAGCAAGGGATAATCGGCTAAGAAGACTCCTCACGCTGAGAGGAGAAGCTAGTCAAGGACAAGTAGCCTACTCCATACCCAAAGGAGAAGGCCACACCTGCGATTGACAAGTCCAAAGTCCTTCTGCCCCAGACGGGCACAATAAAAGTCATTCGACACGTTTATCCAGATGGTAGCAAAAAATCGTTCTCTGATGCTCGACACATCATCGACCAGAAGAAGAATCAGCAGCTGTCGGAGTCGGCCTCTACGCCGAGCTTCCTAGACAGCTTCAAGAATACCTCGGCAAGGTATTCTCAATCAGTTTGTGAGAGTCCCTTAGACGGGAAGACCGTCCATACTGGTCCTCATATGATTGGATCAGCCCCGTATGTGCCTCAAATGCTATACGGACAATATGCCCCACCTTACATGTATATAACGTCCAACCCCTGGACTAGCAGCTCCATCTGCTCAAACTTGGTGAACAAGCCTCTACATTCACTAGGGAGATAACCGAGGTGGCACAGCCGACCAAGGTTAGGAATGTTTTGGTTGGTGCCTATGATGGTACCACCAACCCTGAGGACCACCTCATGGCTTACACAAACCTCATGTACTTAGACGCCTGTTGGTACAAGTGTTTCCCGGCTATATTGAAGGGCATAGCCCAACAATGGTTCGGCAACCTGCCGGCCAGATGTATTGATATATTCAAGAGGCTATCCTTCTTGTACTGTTTGCTTTCAACTTCTCAATGAACATCCCTGCCAAGAAATCAAGTCTCGATCTGAGCACCATCCGACAGGGAGAAAGAGAAGGACTTTGCTCCTAAGTTAGGTGGTTCAATCTGGTGAGAATCCAGATTCATGGATTGTCTGACAAAGTTTCCTATACAGACTTCTTTTAGGGTCTGAAGGACGGGTCAACTTTTAAGTCCGACCTCGTCCGAAAGAGAATCTTCACTCTACAAGAGACGTTGATGGAGGCGGAAGCCTATACACAAGCGACCGACCTCTTCTCGCCAAGTAACCAGTCGGACTCTAAAAAGTCTGACAAACAAAAGGAGAGTTGGCCTACTCAGCCGGCTCCAAGGTACGAGTTTAATAAAGACTGCAACTCCATCCTCATGGAGATAGAAGACCAGCTGACCATTGAAAAGTCGGCTGCAATGAATGGTTTCGCCAAAATTCAGAACAAAAACAAGTATTGCCATTTCCATGAGGACATTGGCCATGACACCAATGACTGCTATAGCCTCAAGCGGCTGTTGGACCGTCTGGCTGATTAGGGGGTGTGTAAGGAGGGTGTGCCCATCGTAGGGGATCCTTCTCCGTATATGCCTATGGCCCTTTAAAAGCCTAGGACTTTACACTTGTTAGGGTGTATTAGGATTTGAATTCTTGACTATTTGGGGGACCTTGAATTAGAGTTGATCCTATCATTACACTTTTTTGTAAGAAACAATTAAGGAGTTGCCAATGAGTTTTAGGAAAAATCATAAACCTCGTTCACGCCTTTCTCCCAAGTAGAGTTCAAAGGATATTTAGCACGAATCATAAGTTTACGCATGCCCAAATTGGTCTACGTGTACCAGAAATGAGTTCGGGAGCAAGGGTATTAAGATAACATTCCTTTTAGGGGGGAATCGCTATCCTAGCCCTAGTGCAGCCTTTACTAGCTCTTCCTTTTTCACAATTTCATCACCAAACAATATATACAACGTGATAACTAAAAACTAAGTTAGTTGATTTTATTTACAAGCATTAATCACATAGGAATTACATTGCAAAAGTCGTTATTCTTAATTAATCAATATTCATGAAAAAGAACGAGAAATAAACAATATTCACCTTGTCTTAAGTGATCAAACAACAATTAATTATTCAATTCTATACTTTATTTAACGCAAGATACTATGTTAAATTAATTAATTAAAAATTTATTTAAAGTGGTCAAACAATACTAATTAATCAATTTAATGTTTGTTTAAACAAAAAAGAAAAGATGATTGATCTAAGTGCTTGAGAATTTACCACTTCTCCTTGCTAGATCTTTGTTTAGAACACTTACAGACTCCTTCTTATTCAAGAACCTCCACCATAGTAACAAGTAATAAAAGGGGTGAGTGTTTAAGACAAGAGGGTTAAGGGTACACAAGTTCACAAAGTTTCTGCCAGAGTTTTGGGTTAATTTCCGTCTTTTTAAGCCTCGTATTAAGCCTCTATTTATAGGGAATGGATGCATTTAGGGTTTCAAGTGCTATGCCGCAGCAGGTGTCACGCGCATCACAATGGATGCACGCGACAGCCCTGCGCAAGTAATTTTGATACGCTGCTAAGGGCATCGTAACAAGATGTCTTGCGCGTGGTATTATGGTAAGATTCGATTTCATATTTTTATGAATTTTGAATCTTCCGCAAGCGCATCACTAGAGGTTGCGCTGGGTGTCACGTGCAACTCATTTTTTTGTGGCTGCATTGATGTTTAACCTAGGCGCTCCTAAATCCGTCAAAATTAGGTTTTAACCTCGGGCTTAAGCTGAATTATGATCGGGATTAGTTGATTTGGACCTTAATTCATTTTGTTTTGGGTTAGGCTAGATATTTTGCATTTTTGTGGCTCAATTAATTGTCCATAAGCATTCTTCACGTTGATCCAACAGAAAGATAGTTTTATTTATCGTCATGACACTTCTTGTCGGGACAGGAGGCCAAAATAAGATGTCTACAGTTAGCCCCCACTTTGATCTAGTCGAGAATAGACAAGGATCAAAGTAGCTTAGGAAATAAATCCGAGACTCATTCTGCGAAGTTCCCTAAGAATAGAGAATCTTTAATTAATGTTAAGGATGTCAAAATGATCCTTGATTCGCTAAGTGTTTGAGACAAGTAGCTATTAAGGCTAGAAAAAGTATGTTCTAGTCTTAACGTGATAAAGAATCTAGATTGATCCTTTGCAAATGTAGAACGCTTTTACAAGTAAAGGCTGTCCTAAGTGATGTCACGTCATGAGAAGATATCGGTTTAAAAAAGAGTAAAGAGCATGATATCCTCTCAATTATGGCATCGTTGATCTAAAGTCCCTTGATATGTCATTGAAACTTTAGTCTATGATTTTAACAAGTTGTAAAAGATGATATAAGAGGAGGTGTTTCGGCATTCGTAGCTTAACACATGAATAGAGGTTTTGACACTCGCTTGCCAAAACGCGGTATTCGGGGTCCACAAGATAGAAATAAATGTATCAAGACTGGAGGCATATATCCAAATCCAGTGAGAGAGAAGAAAATCGGCAACTCTCTCAGCAGTTTTGTCCACAAGATGAAAACACGAGTCTCAAGACTGGGGGCACGTGCCTAAACAGGTGCGACTTCGCATGTCGCTCTTTATACAGGGGGTGGACGGACACCCTAACTGTATGGTAAGCCAGTAAGCTCACTAACTACCGTATTTGCTTCCAATCGAGAAGTATCTATTCTCGATTGGTTCAGCGCGCCAATCGATTCGTTTGAGCTAACGCCAACAGAAAGATAGAAAAATTCTTTCCGTTTTCGTTACGGGAGGTAGATCACGTTGTTGGAAAGAGTTGAAATTTTACGCAACACCTACACCATACAATTTTACGCTGTATAATAACGCCATCCTTTTTGTTGTGGACGCCAAAAAGAAAGAAAAGAACGTGACATTTCTAAAGTCAGTACAGTAAAATGACAAACCTTTTTATGGGAGCTTTTACGTAAAGCACCACTACGGAACATTTTAAGACACGCTCACGAAAAATGTCAAAATTGTATGCTTATGGAAAGCACAATGCACGGTGTGCATGTAGGATGATGCAAAAAACTATCAAAGAAGTAAACAAACTACAAGATACAAAGCAATTAAAAGATTTTGATAATTTGCGCGCCATAACGTCTAATAATGAGCAAAAACCGTTAGAAATAAATCAAACGGATCGAAATCAAAGTACCGGTCTTTTAAGTGACCAATATTCGCGCGCTACTCAGTGGGTCGCGCTGGCCACGTAGGCACATCGTTCTGAGTTGCGCGCGACACTTAAATTAGTAAAAGAAAGATCGAAGAGCGCGATTTTAGTTCGCTCTCTCTCTTCTCTTTCTTTCGCCATTTTCGTCCCTTTCTCACTCTACAAAGCTTAGAATTCTTTGCTCTTCGAGGCCAAAGGAAGCAAATCTTATCCCCTATTCATATTTGCCACAATCCAATGTAATTTGTTTGCTAATTTTTTTTTTTTTTACTGCGTTTAGGGAATTTCGAACCATTAAACCCCAAAATTCGAATTTGGGGGTTTTTTATTCGATCCATTATTTTTGAAATTGTTTGTTCCATGTTGTCATGCTATGTTTAAGGAGTTTTTTGCAATCTCACGAAAGATGGTTGAATATTAAACCTTGCATGAGCATTTCATTGTTTAAGTTCGTTCTTGGCATTTTTTTTCCTTTAAATTTAGTTCGAATTTGTTGTTTTTTCTTACTCAGTTGGTTATACTTGTTGATTATGAAGTGAATTATAATATTTAAACTACAATTACTTTCACAAATCATGTTTTGAAAATTTTGAATCTGAAAAAAATGGTGCGAAGTATATACTTTAGCTTGTTTTTTGCCATGTTCGTACCTCAAGATTGTTTGGTAGACGATAATCATGTTTATGTTATTATTATTCATCTAAAATTAGTTGATTCTTTGATATTTAGGAATATAATCTCTAGAATACTTTAGTTGAAACGGATATAGGATGGCTTTTGTAGGTGTTGAAGTCCCCATTTACTGAGTTTAACTGCAGGTATCGTAGCCCCCAAGCGTGGGTGGTGTTTCGGGTGTTTTTGTGTCCCTTGGGAGAGTTACAGCACGAAGACTGGATCAAACGAATCTGCTTGTACCTGCAAAAGAATGGAGCTCCGGATGTTCGGAGGTCCGCCTTTGAAGATTAAGTTAGTACGGATTCGGAGTAAAACATGAGGAAAGTAAGTATCTTCTCGTATTCCAGGATCAGGTGTTCTCTGTTTTCGAGAGCAATAAATGATGTAATGATTAAGACGTGCCCCAATAAATGGGGGAATTTCCCTATTTATAGGGTCCTAGAAAGGGGTGCCCTGTCCTAGGGTTTGATGACCTAGGATTAAGGGCAGCGCCGTTTTGCGGCTCACCTAAGAATTTGGGCCTTGAAGACCGTCACTCCAAGGGGTCATATCTGCGTGACACGTGTCATCATCTGGGAAGTCCATTTGGAAACCTCTTTTCGTGACACGTGTCGTACTCTCATTGGGCCACTTGGCGGGGTATAAATACCCAAATCATTTGCCCTTCACAGGGGTGACGTGGCTCGCCACGTGACGCATGTGACAGGTTTCCGCTTCTCATTGGCGTGGCTTTTTACTGTTTACCATAGGAGAATCTAGGTTTTTACCCTAAGATTTTTCACCCTTTCTATAAATAGGGGTTAACCTCTTCATTGCAATCACACATTTGCGTGACTCTTGAGAGAGAATCTTGAATCTTTGACTTTTAAGAATTTGTTTTCTTCTGTGATAGCATCCGACACCCGGCCTCTTATCCGCCTGTAAGCAGATTTGAAGACCATGAGGCTCTCGTACCTTCATCTAAGGTAACCGTCTGATTTTCTCTTTCCTTATTTTTGTTTTTTCTTTTTTAAAAATGGTTTCCCAAACGCTTCCAGTATGGCCTAGGTTAGCGATTAGCTGGTTACCGGGAACGGCTGAATCTAGAACTAGGATTGCTGAATGCTCGTTCGAGGACTCCCCTTGAGAACTTCTCCAAATCCGATTGTGTCTGTGCCTCTGCAAGACACCATGGCCAGAACAAAGAAGACTAGTCGGACGTATAGGGCGGATGGTTCTTGGTACCATTCGGAGAGTTCAACTGTATACTCGGAAGACTCCGTTAGGGCGCCTGTTGCCGAGATTCGTGATCACCCACCCAACACCGTTAACACCCCGAGCTCCTCGATTCTGGAGGAGTCGGATAATGAACAACAAATTCCCGAGCCGAGTGATTCGGTGCCAGATGAGGAAATGGGTAAGGACACTGCTGGCACTAGCCAGCAAACCCCCAGCTCAGACGACAACTCTGATGATAAGTAGAGAGTCCTTGTCAGTGGACAAGGGGAAAGGATGGGCGAAGCAGTCTGCTTTGCGCCGGCTGGAACGTACTCCTTATTATTTGCACGTTCCCAAAGTTAGGCGGAAGAAAATGACGGAGGACTTTGGGAAGTTCATTTCCAACCATGTCTTGGGACATGGATTTCTTCTTTCTGTGCCGGGCGCTGAGGATACAGTCGTCTGGCCAGAGAAGGCTATCTATGACAACCAATGCTTTGGCTGCTATGAGGCGGCCATTCAAGCTGGTCTTCGCTTCCCTCTCCATCCGGCAGTGGAGAGAATTCTATAGGGATACCAACTAGGTATCTGGCAACTAGCCTATAACTCTTCGGTCAACATCTTGGGCTACGTTGCCGCCCGTGAAATGCTGGAGGTGAATCCTAGCTTTGAGACATTCGCTCATATGTATTACTTGAGCAAAACCCCCCAATTAAGCGGAGCCGGATGGTACACCCTTTCTAGCCATAAGGGTTTCATGATGACGGTGGGGAAGGAGAACGAATGGAAGGACTAGAGGACGAAATTCTACATAGTCTCCTCCTCCGACCACCTGTGCAACAAAAGGTACAACCAGTGGAACTGGGACCCTCCTCTCCTTGCTGGGAAGAAAGCCCTGCCGCCTGTCCCAAGGCAGGTGCAGGAGAAAATACTAGATCGAGGCCTTTTTACGGTGGTCGTTCGTACCAATGAAGAGATAGGGGAGAAGGAGGTCACCCCGCAAAGCTATATTCCCCGTCATGAGTGGCTATCTGACGGGACATATTTAGCCGCTTGCGGTCTTAGTACTGAGAGGCTGAGAGGTATAATGTGCAGACGGACCAAGCTCAAAATTTTATTACATCATAGGGTACCGCTTGCACAATGTGCAGACGACCTAAACCCAACCATTCTACCATGATCGTGAGAACCGCCTGCACAATATGCTTGTGGCCCAACTCATTAATGAGTTTGAAAAAATTTACAAAATTTCAGTAGTATTACTTTTTCAAATTATCTACATTCCAGGTTCTGGGTAGCTGCCTGCCGTCTAGTGTCTCCAAATGATAGGTTCCGCCTCTTACTTCTTCATAGATTCGGTAGGGGCCTTCTTAATTTGGGGTAGCTCAAAGTCCCCAAACTTAAGGGGCCGCTTGTGCACTCTCTTGTTGTAGGCTCTACTCATTCTCAAACGGTAGATCTCATGGCGCAAGGCGGCATTGCCCCTACACTCTGGAAGTGAGTCCAATGCTAGCTGCACGGCCTCCCAATTTTCCTCTTCATCATACAACATGATTCGAAGAGTCGGCTCATAGTGTTTGATGGGCAAGACGGCCTCTACACCATACACCATGAGGAATGGGGTATCTCCAGTTGCCCTTTTGCTGTTGTTCTGATGGCCAATAGGACGTGTGGTAGTTCATCTGCCCATAGGTCGCCAACTCTTTCAATCTTTAATTGAGGTGTCTTAAACTAAGGACCATTGTCAAAAACAGTGTGAGATCCCTTGATCCCCCAACTAAGTCTTTAAATGAGGTGTCTTAAACTAAGGACCATTGTCCAAAACCATAGACATAGGCACCCCGAATCGGGTGATGATATTCTTTCAGATGAAGGAGATGACGTCCTTAGTCTTGATGTTTTTGACCGCCTCAGCCTCTACCCATTTGGGGAAATAATCTACGGCAAAAAAGATATACAGTCGTTCGCCTGACGTAGAAGTATATGGCCCCAGGATGTCAATGCCCCACTTGGCGAATGGGATTGAGCTATGAATGGCCGTCAGATCTATGGCCAGACGGTGTATAAGTTTGCCGATTTTTTGGCATTTATCGCACTTTTTCACCAATGTCATGGCGTCTTTCTCCAGGGTAGGCCAGAAGTAACCCTGTCGTCTGGTCCTTTCTACTAGAGACCTGCCGCCTATATGTGAGGCACAAAAGCCTGCATGTAGGTCTTCCTGTACTTCTTGCCCCTTTTCGAGGGTGATGCATTTTAAGAGCGGTTGTAGGAACCTTTTCTTAAAAAGCTCTCCTTTAAGAATTTTGAAATTGGCCGCACGTTTTTTCAGTGCGGCTGCTTCTGGAGTTGAATCCGGCAGCGTGCCGTCTAGCAGATTTGCCCGGATGTTATCCATCTAAGTAGAAGCTCGGTCAAGTACTCTAATGGGATCTTCTTCAATGCTTCATTTTTCCATTACTTCCCAAAAAACTGACTGAGGTGTATCACATGAGGCGAATGATGCCAGCTTAGACAGAGCATCCGCCTGATTGTTTTTGGACCGAGGCACTTGACTTAAATTGAATTCTTCAAGTATCTCGGCCTCAGCTTTGATCGCCTGCAAGTATTTGATCATAGTCGGATGGGTGGCTTCATAATCACCATGGTATTGGCTCACGACCAACTAGAGTTAGGCTCGTTAACAAAATCAAGCTGCCTCGGCTCGCAATCCACCCAAGCCTTCGATGCATTCGGCCACTACTACTCCTCCTAATGGCCAAAACAAAGGAGTTAGGAGAAAGTTAGACTTCTCCTCATCACCTAAGGCTCGTTCAAGGGAACCTAAAAGGAAGGCTCCTCCTAAACCCGCGCAACAAGGCGTGAAGATTAAGGAACCTTCATAAAATCCTCGCAAAAAGGCTCCATCAAATACTAAGGATAAAGGAAAGAGAGTTGAAAAGGCCCTTATTCCTAAGTTGAAGAACAGCATTTGGGTCAAAAAGAAGAGAGAAGGGGAAAGCTCTAAGGTTACTGAGAGTATTGCAATGGAGACTACTCCTCCTTCGACTGTGACGATTGAGGATATAGTAAAACCTTAGAGTGTTACACAATATTAATAGTTAAATAATTTTTTTTTAATAAAGTGTAATCACTACTATGTTTTTTTTTGAATTACTTATTATCTAGTTCTTTGATGTCTTTTGAATATTGTTTGGAATAAAAATGAGCTCCTTTTTTTTCTATTTTATATATGACTGAATCATAAAGGTTGCCTACGTATTCATATTACGAAATCAAGTCTTTGCAAAAAGAGATTTTTTTTTAAAAAAAAAAATTTCTTTAATCCTACTTGTAGAAATTAAATGAAAAATTAATCAAACTTTGTTTAATAGCGTAAATCAAAGTTTAATTTTGTTGTTTTCCGAGTATACATGATATTTGAAAACGCCCTTATTTTATCACTAGTAAAAATCAAAAGTTTATTCAAGCGTAAAATTCTGGGTTCGTAGTTCGTCACCAGTTGACGCGCGTAACGTCAAAGGTTGCGCGTGCTTGTCTCACGCAACTGATTTTGTTGCGCGTGACATTTGCGCGCAACTAATTTAGTTGCATACGACACCTTTTCTACGAGCGTTTAATATTTTTTTGTTCTTAATTGTTATTACCCTAATACCCCCCATGTGTGAAGAGTTTTTTCGTGATGTTCGAAAAAATCTAAACACTTTGAACGGTAAATGTTTTTTTTATTACCCCCCAAGTGTTATGTGCTTTACCGTGTGATTTGGTAAAGTGCATAACACTTAGAATATTTATTTGATTACTAAGGGAGATGATAGTTAATTATGAATGAACGAGTTTATCCGGATATTTATATGTAATACTTTTTAAGTCGATCAATGTTTATTAACTGACGGATTTCATCACCACGAATATCCATTAATCGAATTCCAATTACGCGGTATGACCCTATCCAATCAGGTTTGAATTTCCTTCTTGGATCGGTTGGTGGACCTATAACCTCTTTAAGTACAAAGTCACCTTCTTTAATATTGCGGGGTTGTACCCTTTTGTTAAAGTGTCACGCGATGCGTCGTTGGTAGACTTGTACATGATATAAAGCTTTTAATCGTTGTTCATTGAGGAATAAAAGCTCTTCATACCTTGCTCGTACCCATTCAGCTTTCGGTAGCTCACTTTCGAGTAAGATGCGTAGGGATGGTATTTCTAGTTCAACTGGTTGAACTGCGTCTATGCCGGAAACTAAGGACTATGGGGTTACTCCTATTGATGTTCGTATGGATGTTCTATAACCCCATAGGGCGAAGTGTAGTTTGTTCGGCTAGTCCTTATAGTTTTCTACCATTTTCTTAATGATGACTGTTATGTTTTATTCACCGATTCCACTGCTCCGTTCATTTGAGGTCTATATGGAGACGAATGATGATGTTTTACTTTATAACTAGCTAAGAGGGTTTCAACTTCTGCTTTGAATTGAGATCCTTGGTCACTAATTAGTTCATATGGAACTTCATATCTACAAAATATATTTCGTTCGAGAAACTTTGCGACATGTTTAGAAGTGATATTCACAAAAGAAGCGACCTTTATCCACTTAGTAAAGTAATTGATGGCTACTAGTATGTACTCATGTCCTCCTGCTCCTGTTGGAGAAACTTTACCAATTATGTCAATTCCCCAAGTTGAAAAGGGCCAAGGGGAAGTGAGATTATATAGTTCAGATGGTGGGAGGTGTTGTAAATTAGCGAACATTTGGCACTTTGGACATTTCTTGACATATTGTATGCAATCATGTTCCATGGTGGACCAAAAGTACCCTTGTTGTGAGATTATTTAGCAAGCATTTTTCCATTCATGTGAGGTCCACAAACACCTTTGTGAGTATTCTCCATAAGGCGCGTGGATTCAGGGTGGTCTATACACAATAAGCTTTGACCATTGGGTCCTTTTTTGCATAATTGACCATTTAATAAACCATATTGGGCTGCGAGTGTTCTCAAAGCTCGTTGGTCTTTTGATGAAGTATTTGCAGGATATGTGCCATGAGTAATGTATTGGAGGATATGATCATACCAAGGACTTTCTCCTTCGATGTCATTTATTTCCTCTATTGACGTTGCAATAAGCTGGTTCACTTCTTCTATCAACGCATAATGGCATCATATTTAAGTAATCTAGAATGTTGATCATTGAGGCTAATTTTGCTAGCGCATCGGCAAATTGATTCTCATCCCTTGGGAGGTACTTGAAGTTAATATAATCAAAATGCTCGATGAGTTGCTCTAGGTGTGCTTGGTATAATATCATTGTGGAGTTTATAATGTTCCATTTTTTAAGTATATGATTTATTATCAAGCTAGAATCTCCATATAACTTCAATTTTTTGCACACCTATGCTAGCTGCTGCTTCTAGTCCGATAATGCACGCTACACATTCTGTGGCATTATTAATAGCCTCAAATTCTAGTTTGGCAGAGATTGCAGTATGTGCTCCCTCTAGACTTATGAGTAACACTCCCACACTACATCCTTTTTGATTGGATGCACTGTCGAAGTACATTACACAGTTGTCGTCTTGTATTATGAGAATCTCTTCATCCGGAAGATGAGTAGTTTTTGCATGGCTTGTTTGAACAGGATGTTGAGCCAGAAAATCGGATATCACTTTTCCTTTTATTGATTTTTCAGGAATATATTTTAGTTCGAATTCGGCTAACATTACCAACCATTTGGATATTCTTCCTTGTATGGGTGGTTGTTTAAACAAACACTTTATCGAGTTTTGTTGTGAGATCACATGAGTGGTGTGGGGTAGCATATAATGTCGTAATTTTTTGGTTGCCCATACCAATGCTAAACTTATTTTTTCCAAGGTTCTATATTTTGTTTCATATTGGATGAATTTTTTACTTATATAATATATTGCACGCTCTACTTTTTCTACCTCTTGTGCTAACATGGCTCCCGTGGCTGTATCTGTAACGGTGATGTATAGCCTAAAAGGTAGTTTGGGTACTGGTGGTGCTAAAACTGGTGGACTTTTGAAATAATCTTTGATTTTTCTCAAAGGCCTCTTGGCATTGATCATCCCATTCAAGTTTTTTTTTTCTTTTTACAACTTTTTAAATATTGGTTCACAAGTCATTGTCAACTTAATGATAAATCAATTAATGCACTGCAGTTTGCCAAGGAACCCCCTAATTTCTTATCTGTTTGAGGGGGAGACATATCAACAATTTCCTTTATTTTAGAGGGATCGATCTCAATACCACGTGTGCTTATTACGTATCCGAGTAACTGGCGAGTGAAGAATTTGCGTAAAGCTTTTATATGTCCCATTCTATCTTTGGACTTCACGATCATGTCATCCACATACACTTCTATCTCTTTATGCATCATATCATGCAAGAGAGTCGAAACCGTTCTTTGGTACGTAGCTCCTGCATTTTTTAGACCAAATGGCATGATTGTATTGCAATACGTACCCCAAGGGGTAATTGTAGGGAATTATTTCAAGCATCCCACACTTGAGCCCCACTGTGATAATACATTTAAGCATGGTGGCGTCCTAAGGGAAGAAAGCTAGAGCAAAAGAGCCACCAACAAGTTATAGGAACTTGTAAACCATTCACAAGGTGAAGTTTATGCCCCTTCACGATCCATGAGATCGCTAACTCCATTGTGGTCCGGAACAATGACTAGATATTCGGGGGTGAAGGTACAAATCCAACCTAAAAGAGATTGAACCTGCCCTAAAAATAGGCCTCTACTTTATTCTTCTCATATTCATGTGCGCTTTCCGATCAACATACAATCAATGTATTAGTCCTAAACCTGTTTAATCTATGTTGGTTGAATATTAATGCACAAATAAATCTATTATTGGCGATCACTTGAATTAAAATCACATTAGCCTAAATAAAATTATTAATTATCTTATTAAGTGTGATATCAAGTACAAATTCCCTTTAAACCTGCAAGAGAGGGCGTGATCAAGCAATAACAATAATATATATCAAGCAACACAATAATATTGACAACGACAAATAATCATCATCATAATAATATTCTCATCAAAGCATAATAATATCAGCAAGATCCTAGGCATGATACTAACATGATTAATAACAAATCCTACCATGTGACTAAGAAATAAAGATCAAAGATTTAGCCCTAACATGATACTAACATGATAAAAGAAAATAAGAAGCGACCTAATCATGATACTAGAAACATACATGATATTAGAAATATTAGTTAATACCCTAAACATGATACTAGGAATCATAAAGACATCCTAACATGATACTAGGAGTTAAAATAATCTAAGCATGATTCCTAAAGATATATAACAATAAAATAACTTACTTTGTTGCCTCGTATCTCTTTCTATCAAAACAATACACATGTTAGTAACTTCAAGAAAATATCAAACAATTAATTTAACTAATTGAAATAGGGATTTTGGACCAAACCCTCGGAAATTATCAACCTTTCACGTCTAGGGTGAAGGAAACTTCGAGCTTGGTTAGGTGCGTCTAAGACTCGTGAATGCGGTAATGTGTTTAGAAAAGGCTAGGCTTAGAAATCAAGAGAGAGAAAGAAAGAGTAAGATTTTGGCTTTAAGAGAAAGAAAATAGATGATTGTTGATTATTCAAAACGGGGAAATAACACCCCTATTTATAGAGAAAAACATCCGGAACGATAGAAAAGAGTCGATGCGACAGAGCTATCGCGACGCGATAGGCCCTATCGCGATGCAATAGGCCTATCGCGCTGCGATAGACTTCTCGCAGTGGGATGGCGCGACTATGATAAAAAAAAGTTATACGGAGTCCTTTCCCTAATATAATTAGACAATTAGACTTCGTATTTATCATTAATCTAAGATCAGTTTATCATTAAAATATTTGTTTTATTCCAAATTAAATTTATTATCTAGCTTTTCTAAATAAAATAAAAGTATAATTATTTATCCTAATTCCATTAGAACTTAAAATATCCTTCTAGATTATTCTAGAAGATTAAATTCAATCCTAATGAACTTAGGAATAATAATTAATGGGCCCTCCACTTGATCATTGGGCCATATATAAAATCATATTGGGTTCAGTTTAGTATTTTAGCCATAACTTCCTCATTATTCATCGGAATTGGTGTTATAATATATCGTTGGGCTTCCTCTTTTCGAACCCCATCCAACTACACAATTATTGGACCCATATCATGGACTAAACTAAACTGGACTGGAAATTTTCATAAATAGGGTACAAAAAGAAGTATTTTGGAAAACAGAAAGAAGTATTTTTTAAAAACAAGTACATCACGAGATTCTTTCACATTTCACCTTGTTCGATAATCAAATGACGTGAAAGGTATTCATCACTGGGTTTGGTTTTTAGGGAGACATAATTAGGTGTCTAAAGTAATAAAGCATGTCTTTTCTTCGTCTTCTTTTGCCATTAGAATTTAGTTGTAACCTGCGTATCCATCCATAATAACATCGCATGTTCATCCGTGTTATCTATCAATATGTCAATATGAGGTAGAAGAAAATTGTCTTTAGGGCTAGCCTTGTTGAGGTCCCTAAAATTGACACACATGAGAACTCGTCCATCCTTTTTAAGGACTAGGACGATGTTTGCTAACCATTCTAGGTAATTACATACGCGAATGAAGCTTGCGTCTAATTGCTTTTGTACTTCTTCTTTTATTTTTAAAGCGACATCAGGTTTTATTCGTCGAAGTTTTTGTTTCACTGGTTTAGAAGTAGGGTTCAAGGGAATCGTTGCTCGTCCGGATTTAAGGTTAAGCCAATTTTGACTTCCTTTTTGTTTTCATTAGTTCATATATTGATTGTTTCAGTTTCTTCAATTACAGGGTTCTTTTGTTCTCATTCATTCATTAATTCAACCAGTTTGTTAATGTTATCATCTTCATTAGATTGATTATTATAGCATTCAAATGATTCAAGAGAAGGCATATACTCGAAAATAGAGCTCATATTATTGAAATAAAAAGAAAGTACATCGAGAGGAGAATTCTTTTTGGGATCCTCATTCTTAGAACTAGAAAATAAAGACTTAGTAATGGCAACAAGGCCTAAATTTTCAGCTTCCTTAAAATCTAGACTAGACTCATCATCAGATTCTTCGAACATTTCCCCTTCGCCTGTGGTGATCTCCAGCTTGTCACCTTTATGGTTAATCCACTTCAAAGTCTTTCTCCATCCATGTTCGAAGGTTTTTGTTGAGAGGGGTGATCAACGAGGTAGGGTCAAAAGATTCATCTTGGATGGCATTTTGATTAGTCATCGTAGCAACATGGTTTTGCTCTAGTCAAAATAGCAAGTTTAATGCTTGCTTATCATAGCACCCTGAAGTTGGGTGCTTTGATTGAACGATTTCGACATCGTCATTCAAGAAGTAGCAATCGTGGAATATTTCAAATCCAGGCTTCTTGATGCCTTCTAGAACTATTGGTTCTGGAAAGTCATATCATGGGTAATCTTCTCCCTCCTCAACGAATTGTCTGATGAGAGTTTGATTGTAGGATGGGAGTAAAGAAATTATCCCTTTCTTGTCATTGTCTCTACGTGATTTGATCTTAGCATCGCGAGACTTGAGTTCTTCTTTGGTTGGCTTATATCCCAATCCAAAAGAAAAGCTTTTCTTTAGGATAGGAAGTAAAAGAGATTTCATTATTCCTGTTCCCAAAGGCATCCCAGGAAAGTAACTACTCTTGAATAAGATGTTGTTTACTATTGGGGTGGAATATGGATCAAGCTTGAATGGTTCTTCAAAGCTTTCCTCCATTTCTAGTGTGCAAATTGCCTCCGTAGCGAATCCCCACATGTCCTCTTTATCATTATCATGATTTATTTCTAAAAGTGATTGATCATTTATTGCTATTTTTGAGGAGGAACACGTATAGTCATAGGAAGACCGTTAGAGTTCAACCTAATCATTTGGTAGAGCGAAGATGGTATTGCTCCAAGCTCATGTATCCAAGGACGTCCAAGAAGAAGGTTGAATGTAGGTTTAATGTCCATGACATGGAATTCAACCATCTTTTGTATTGGGCCTGTGGTAATTGGTAGCATAACAGTCCCACACACCGATCTCCTTGAATTGTTATAGGCCCTAATGCTTTGTGTTGTTGATTGAAAGTCTTTTTCTGGATTAAGGCCTAAATATTTCGCAGTTCGTAATGGGCATACATTTACGACAGACCCATTGTCAACTAAAGTAAGAGGGATGTTGTATCCCTTTCACCCCATAATTAGATATAATGCATTGTTGTGGGTAGTGCCTTTTGATGGCAAATCATCACTAGTAAAGGTGATTGATTTGTCAGATTTTTCACTAGTAAGTAAGCTAACGAGATCTTGTGGAGTTGTGTTCGTACTTACAGACAAAGCAGTTAGAGCATTTATAAGAGAATTCCTATGTTCTTTAGAAGTACTTAGGAGTTCCCAAATTCTAACATTCGCCTTAGATTAGCGAAGTTGTTTAACCAATGGATCTTCCACCTCAGGTGGAGATGGTACTGGATTTTGAACTTGATTTTGAGTGGTTGAAGATCCATTTGGTTGCGTTTGATAAACTCGCCCAGAATGAGTTGAATGATCTATCTCGATTGGGGTAGTTGTAGGACTCGTGAACCAACTTTCTTCTAGAGGCTTTGAATGTGCCTTCATTTCAAGATGTTCCATAAGTTGTGCTTGATGTCATTGTTCATCCAAGGAGATATTTGATAAATCTTGTGATTTCCCCAAGAAATGATCCCAATCAAGCGCTCCACTTGTTTCGTTTTGGAGACAAGGTGGAGATGGGATGGCGGTATACTTTGAGACATATAAGTCTTGGAAGTCATCGTCCCATAATCCACACACTTCACTAGTTGCCCCTGTGAGTGTTGTGGTTAGAGGCTTCCCTATAGGATGATATAATTCAAAGGATTGAATGTATCGCATCCCACATGATCCTCATCAATGTGAAATGATCCTAATGGGGACAAATTATTGTTGGGTTTAGGCGGGGGAATTTTCCCATCGTCTATTAGGTCTTGAATTTTGTGCTTTAGGACAAAGCAACGTTCAGTATCATATCCAACACCTTTATGATAAGCACAATAGGCATTGCCATCCCATTGAGAGTTTCTTTTTTCTAGAGGAGTGGGTGGTGTAGGCCCTATTGGTGCGAGCAATCCTTTTTCGTTTAGTTTTTCTAGCAATTCTTTATAGCTCACGGGAAATTGTGTAAACTTTTTTTCTCTTACCCACATTTTTCGAGGGTTATTATATCGCATTGTGCTATTATATTGCGTAGAAGTCGCAAAAACATCAATAGAGGATGAAGTGTTATCATTCCCCTTTTTGTAGTTGTTCTTAGGTTTATGATGATGAGGCTTGTTTGCCTTTGCTTTAGCAAGATCATCTTCAATCCTATTTGCCACAGAATAGACCTTTTGAAAAGTGTATAAACCAAGGTAGTGTAGATGTTTGTTGTACTTTTCATGACAATTGTCAATGAACTTTTGTACCAACTCGAGTTCAGGTGACCTTTGGGCAAGGTGGGCCGCCTTTTCTCGCCATCTGCCATAGAAAGCGAGGAAACCTTCGTCGTCGCCTTGCTTAAGCATTTTAAGTTCACGTAAAGTCGATTTGAAATCTACGTTACTCTCATATTAGGTGATGAAAGCCAAAACTATATCTTCCCATGATGTCTTGAACTTAGCATCTAGCCCCTAGTACCACTCTCTCGCGGCTGGGTCTAGAGATAAAGGGAAAGTCAAAGCATAGAGCTTAGGATCAACTCCCTTTAAAGCCATGGTGCCAGTAAAACTCATTAAATGATTTTTTAGATTTTTGGTCACCTTGAATATCGGCAAGTCCGTAGCTAAAAACTTTTCTGGTAAAGAGAGTCCTGTAGGAGGAGCAAACTTTTCTGCATCGAAGTACTTGTTCCTCATTGTGGAACGAAGAACAAGCTTCTCCAACGACTTCTCTTTTATGGATAGTTCATCCATCTCTTGTTGCAAGGCCAAAGCTTCGTCATTTTTCTTTTCAGCTTTTTAAAGTTTCTTAATTCTTCTCTGTTCGACCTCTTGAGCCTTTTCTAACTCAAATGAACAATCTCTTCTTGGAGTTGCTCTATGGCTTGTTGAGGGAAGGTGGTTTAAAAGAGGTGAATTGTTTGATTGTAAACGTAGAATGCGAGCGTCTAGGAGTCTTCGTTCCCAAGCTTGGAAACCGGCCCTAAAGGAAGTACGAAAGGTTAAGGAAATCGATACGCTTGTTTAGAAAAAAGAAGAAAAAGAAAAAAAGGGAAAAGACGCAAGATGCATTCGAATGGATAACATCGCCTTTAAACAATTCATTTATAATGATATTGTTTGTATGAGTCAATTGTTCTTGAGGAATAAAAATGATCTCGTAACAGTAGGTGCGCACAACTACCCAGGTTGCGCGCGGAAGGCGCACGCATTCCTAGCTCTTGTGCTGGTCGTGGTCGCGCAACTAAGTGAGTTGCGCTCGCCACCTGCTCGTGCGATTTTTCTTTTTCGAGCAGTTTTTCTTTTATTTTTTTATGTTTATGCCTCAGTTTTTTAACGACTTTTTTTTTATGATACCCTTCAAATGTGACTCAAAATTACGAAGGGACAACTTCGCAATTGGGAACCTAACTAAACTAAAAAGCTATCCTAAACACGTCACATATAGTCATATAATAACATAAGCATACCATAAGCCAAGATTCACATAATGCCTTTCTAAGGTCAAAAGCTTGGGTGTCCAAAGGTACCATATCTTAAAGAACGATGCACAAATCAATCACTCAACGTGTTGACTCATGACATAGCCCTCCTAACATTTTGTTGGCAATATGGGTGGAATGATCGTTATTGATTTCGGGATAGAAATATAGTGCTAGCAACCCCTAGTCAATGAGCCAATCCCTAAAGGTTATAGTTTTCTATGATTATGCATGATGCAATGTTGCTTGTTTGGCTTTTACTTTTGTGAAAAAGGAAGATATTATGCGTTCAAGTCTCGCTCTCTAACTAGAGATTATCCAAGTTAATTCCCGTCACAACCCATAGGCAACCTAGTGTTGGAAACCTTGGACCATATTTAAAAATTAATCTTGTAACCTCTAAGTCCCCAGTGGAGTCGCCACTATAATGAGGGTGTGCCCATCATAGGGATCCTTCTCCTTATATGCCCATGGCCCTTTAAAAGTCTAGGACTTTACACTTGTTACACTTTTTAGGGTGTATTAAGATTTGAATTCCTGATTTTTTGGGAGACCTTGAATTAGAGTTGATCCTATCATTACGCATTTTTGTAAGAAACAAGTAAGGAGTCGCCAATGAGTTTTAGGAAAACTCATAAACCTCGTTCATGCCTTTCTCCCAAGTAGAGTTCAAGGGATATTTAGCATGAATCATGAATTTACCCATGCCCAAATTGGTCTACGTGTACCAGAAATGTGTTTGGGAGCAAGAGTACCAAGATAAGGTTCCCATTATGGGGGAATCACTATCCTAGCCCTAGAACGGCCTCTACAAGCTCTTCCTTTTTCACAATTTCATCACCAAAGAATATATGCAATGTGATACCTAAAAACTAAGTTAGTTGATTTTATCTACAAGCATTAATCACATAGGAATTACATTGCAAAAGTCGTTATTCTTATATAATCAATATTCGTGAAAAAGAACAAGAAATAAACAATATCCGCCTTGTCTTAAATGATAAAAAAAACAATTAATTATTCAATTCTATCTTTATATAACACAAGATACTATGTGAAAGTAATTAATTAAAAAATTGTTTAAATTGGTCAAACAACACTATTAATCAATTTAAGGTTTGTTTAAACAAAAAAGAAAAGATGATTGATCTAAGTGCTCGGGAGTTTACCACTTCTCCTTACTAGATCTTCGTTTAGAACACTTATGGACTCCTTCTTGTTTAGGAACCTCCACCGTAGTAACAAGTAATAAAAGGGGTAAGTGTTTAGGACAAGAGGGTTAAGAGTACACAAGTTCACAAAGTTTCTGCCAGAGTTTCAGGTTAATTTATGTCTGTTTAAGCCTCGTATTAAGCCTCTATTTATAGGGAATGGATGCAGTTAGGGTTTCGAGTGTTCTGCCATAGCAGGTGTCGCGTGAATCTAAATGGGTTACGTGCGACAGCCAAGTGCAAGTGATTTAGATGCGCTGCTAAGGGCAGCGCTACTGGATGTCTTGCGCGCGGTATTATGGTAAGATTCGATTTTATATTTTTATGAAATTCTTAATCTTTCGTAAGTGCATCACTAGAGGTTGCGCTGGGTGTCACGCGCAACCTTGTAAGTTGCGCACGCCAGACCAACGCGACTCATTGAGATGCGCGTGGATTTTTCTGAGGCAGCATTGATTTTTAACCTAGGCGCTCCTAAATCCGACAAAATTAGGTTTTAACCTCGGGCTTAAGCCTAATTATGATCGAGCTTAAAAAATTTAAACCATAATTCATTTTTTTGGTTTAGGCTAGATGTTTTGCATTTTTGTGGCTCAATTAGTTGTCCATAAGCATTCTTCACGTTGATCCAACACGAAGATGGTTTTATTTATCGTCATAGCACTTCCTGTCAAGAAAAGAGGCCAAAAGTAGATTTCTACATGGTGTTGAAGTCCTACATCCACAAGTCCAAGGTTACCCTGAAGACAAACCTAGGGCAGTCGTCCAAAAAGACTGCCCAACCTACTAGTAGTTCGAAAACTGACAAAGATCCGATCTACACCATAGCAGGTGGCTTTGCCATATTGGGCCCTACTATCCCGAGCACCACAGACAATCTAAGGAAGATGGACGTCAACTATGCCGATGATGCTCAGGCGTCTACTAGTAAATTCCCTGAGGTCATCATCACTTAAAAGGACCGCGGCTTAGTCCGCCGACCTCATGATGACCCTGTTATCATTGAATGCAAGGTCACCCATCAGTTGGTTGGCTGGATTCTGATCGATACTGATAGCTCTTTAGACATCATCAGCTACAAGTGCTCCAGGCTGAAGTACTAATCTGACATCCTACACAAGGTCTCCTACCCCTTAGTCGGTTTTGGGGGTGGGGTGGTTCACCCAATCGGACAAATTGATCTGCCCATCCAGCTGGGAGAGAAAGGAAAAGGACGCCATATGGTAGTCCGGTTCTTGGTCGTTAAAGAGCTAACCGCCTACAATCTCATCTCGGGGCGTCCGATTCTTAACGAATCCAAGGCAATCATCATCCCCTCCCTCATGCCGGTTAAGTATGAAAGGGATAATGGATCTGTTTTCTCCTTGAATTGGGACCAGAAGATGGCCATAAAGTGTTATCTCTCGGACGACAAGCCCACGGAGGCAGCAGCCGGCCAAGGAGAGGAGCCAATAGACCTTGATGACGTCAAGGAAGCCGAGCTTGGTCTAGCAGCAGCCGATAAAAAGAGAAAGGCCAGCCAACTGGTGGCCGTGAAAAAAGAGAAGCAATAGCAATCACTGACCGGGGAACAGTCAGATGAACTCCGTTCCCAACCGGCTGGAAATCACATTGATGTTGCTCTAGATGACAGTTGTCTGGAGCGTACTGTTAAGGTGGGGATAGCTGCTTTTGCAAAGCTAGGTGCAGACTTGCACCACCTACTGAAGGAATTCAAAGACATCTTTTCCTTTGAAGTGGAAGAGATCTTGCTCTCCAAAAACTCGCCGTGGATCCAAAAAAGAAGCCTATTAGGCAAAAGAAAAGAAAACACGGCGAGAAGAGGAGTCAGGAAACAGCCGCTGAGGTAAAAAAGCTGTTAAACGCTGGGTTCATTCGGCCATGTAACTTCCCTAATTGGGTTGCAAACATTATGCTTGTAAAGAAGCCGAATGGTACCTGGCGCATGTGTGTTGACTACATTGACTTGAACAAGGCATGTCCCAAGGACAGTTACCCGCTTTAAAAGATCGATAGTCTGGTCGACTTTACAGCCGGACATGCCTTAATGAGTTTTATGGACGCCTACTCAAGCTTTCATGAGATACCCCTGTGGAAGAAAGATCGAGAGAAGACGGCATTCGTCACTGAACAGGGGTTATTCTGTTATACTGTGATGCCGTTTGGTTTGAAGAATGCGCCTGCTAATTTCCAACGAATGATTAATATTGTCTTCATTAATCAGATTGGGAGGAATGTAGAGATGTACATTGATGACATGATAGTCAAATCCAAGCAACAGGCAGATTACCTTGCTAACCTCCGAGAAACATTCACTACACTCAGGCGGCACAAGGTTATGCTCAATCATAAGAAGTGTGTCTTTGGTGTTGAGTTTGGGAAGTTTCTCGGATTCCTAATTGATCAAAGGGGGATAGAGGTCAAGCTTGAAAAAATAAAGGCTGTCATTAACATGAAGTCACCCCATACTGTCAAAGAAGTTCAAAAGCTAACAGGTTGTTTGGCGACCCTGGGGAGATTCCTCAGCCGGTCAGGTGACAAGTGCCTCTATTTCTTCCAAGATATTAGGAAGAAGACAAGATTCAAATGGGGAAGTGATGCTGAGGCATCCTTTCAAAAATTTAAAGAACATCTACACTTTTTACCAAGGCTTGTTAGTCCTCTACCCAAAGAGATGCTTTACATGTATTTAGCCATTTCAGATCATGACCTCAGTGCTGTTCTCCTTGCTGAGAGAGACAACATCCAGCTCCTGTTCTATTTCATTAGCCATGACGCGGGTGCATGGAACTTGGTGGAGGAAGTTAAAGACGTGCCACGTGTTATGACACATAGGCGTGCTAAACTCCTTGGTGGTCACCTCTCGGGGTTGACTATCATCAAACTTGAGTAAGTTTTTTTTTCTTAGAATAAAGCTCCAAAGAGTCCATGTGTTAGCCAAGAAAGAAACTTATCAATGTATGATGCAACTACTTCATTCCGCCATATCTCATTTGTTATAAAGAATTTTTAGTTCATTCAAGTTGAAGGTTAAAGTAGAGTTTAAGAGCTTTTCAATGACAGGTCACATGCCAAATTTGAGAAAGAAACGAAGAAGTTATGAAAGTTTGAAGTTAAGCTGTCCAGGCAATCACGAGAAGCCCCCGCTCCCCTTATAAGGAGCGCCCGCTCCCCTAGGAGGAGCGCCCGCTCCTCATAATGGAGTGCCCGCTCCTATGGGCGCCACTTGAAGTTTCAGTAGTGAGGAGCGCCCGCTCCTACCCTTTAGAGCGGCTGCTCCCAAGGCCCTATTTTGAGCGGACAACTTCTTTTCTTTTGTACTTCTTTTCTGCTATCTTTTAGTCTTGGACTTTCATCTGTATTCCAAGGGGTGTAATTTAAGAATTTTAGGGTTTATTTGTAAATCCTTTAAATAGGGATAAGCTTTCTTTTGGGAAAAACTTTTGCTTAATTTTGAAATCAATGAGAATTTCTCTCTCTACCCATAATCTTTGTGATTATTTGCTTTCTTTGTGATTGCGACTTTGTAATCTTTGTGGTTACACCTTAATCCTAGCTTTACTTTGTGTTAGCTTTGATTAAAAATCCCTATTTCATATATCTTTGTGATTGTTGAGATATGTTTATCTTGTTTTGTTGATTTGAAGTTGTTGTTAGTTGATTTTTCCCGTTTTTCTTGGTTATTTCGTATCAATTTGGTATCAAGAGCCTAGGTTATTAGCCTAGAAAGATCCTACCTTTTGAATTTCTCTTTCCCCCTCTCAAAAGATCTCATCTTTTTCCACAAAATTTGAATTTCTCTCTCAAGGATACAATCTTTTTATCTAGAAACATGGATGATAGGTACTATTATGAATATGATGAAAGTTACAATGAGCACTCTAGATTGGATGCTCTAAAGAGGAAGTTTAATAAACTTCTTGAGGTCTTGGAGAATAGAAGAAGTCTTAGAAGAAGGAGAAGCCCAAGTGGAGAATATGGTTCTCACTCCAACGACACCATAAGGACAACCGTGACCGAGACATCAAGTTGGAATTTCTGGATTTTGAAGGTAATCTTGATCCTAATGAATTTCTTGATTGGGTTAGAAGTATGGAGAATATGTTTGAATATAAGGGTTATAATGATGAAAAACATTGCAAATTGGCCATCCTTAAACTTAAAAAACATGCTTATTTGTGGTATGAGAACTTAAAGAATCGTAGGAGGAAAGATGGAAAATAAAAAATCTCTTCTTGGGAGAAATTGAAGAAACATATGAATAGGGCTTTTGTGCCTAGAGATTATTTGTAAGATGCTTATCTTAAATTGAATTCTCTTAAGCAAGGGGCTATGTCGGTAGAAAAGTATACTAGGGAGTTTGAAAAACTCTCTATTATGAGTGGATTTGAAGAAGCACCAGAGTATAAGATTTCTAGGTACATTAGTGGTCTTGAGAGAAAGCTTGGAAAAAAGGTTGATGTACATGCCCATGGAAGTTTTGATCAAGTTGTGCAAAAGGCTTTGAAGTTTAAGAAGTATGACAAGATAAGTTGTGCTAGTGGGTATTCTTAACCAACCTTCAAGAATCCTTTTGCTCCAAAGGGTGAGACAAGCAAGCCTATTGCCAAGGATGACAAAGGCAAGACTCCTATGCATTCTTCTAGCAAAGATGACCATAACAAGATGAGCAATAAGAAGGCTTGCTACAGGTGTAGAGGTTATGGACATTTTGCTAATGAGTATCCAAATAGGAGAGTTATGATGATTCGTGAAATGGATGATGATGAGTACGAAGATGAGAAGAAGGATTTTGAGGGCCCTATATATGATGAGGAGGATGAGGTTTTAGTAGAAGCCGATGAGGGTCAAATCCTTGTTGTTAGAAGGGTACTTCACTCCATTTCCACTCCTTTAGCGGAAGAGCAAAAGGAGAACATTTTCCAAACTCGTTGCACCATCAAAGATTGAGTTTGCAACCTTATCATTGATAGTGGCTCTTGTACTAATGTGGCTTCAACAACATTAGTGAGCAAGCTCAATCTTGACACTACTGATCATCCTACTCCCTATAAGCTTCAATGGCTTAATAATCATGATGAGTGGCATAAATGCCACTCTTTTATCCTCTTTCTCAAAGGATTTTCCCCTCATTTGCACTTGTTTGATCCTTTTCAAAGCTTTTTATCTTCGTTTTTGTGATGTTTTGTCCTTTCTCGTGTTTCCCCTCCTTTTCTTATGTTCTCTTAGTTTTTCTTCGTTGTTTTGTAGATTGTTGGCCCTTTTGGAGAAGCTTATATTTGCATATTGAGCTATGGAGGGGAAAGAGAGGCTCAAGGAGAAGGTGGCAGCCATACAGGAGTCGCGGGCGCGGAGCCATAGACCACTGGCGTAGGGTGCTAGTCTGTAGTTGCTTAGAGTTTCAGTAGATGCCTAGCCGCGCCCTGGAAGAGGTCTCTCCTCACTGACCCGCGGGCGCGGCACTTGGAACCGCGGGCGCGGTACTTCGAGCCTAACTTCTCCCCTGTTCCCAGGCCGCGGCCTCTCCCCAGCTGGAGAGGCCTCTCCATCTTCCACCCGCGGGCGTCGCCCAACATGCCACGGGCGCGGCCTTCTTGGCTAGATGAATCCGTACCCTTTCATTAGAGGGCGCGACAATGCGAAGAGATGCCTCTCCTTGGGTTTTTATTTCCGGTTTGTAGATGCATATAAATAGCCTTCTTATTGAATTTTGGAAGGAGATTATTTTCAATCAACATTAGATGTAGTATTTTAGAGAGAGAAAGTAGCTTATTCTTCAAGTTTCTTCATTGTATTCAAGACTTGGTCAAGATAATTTCAATGAAAAGCTAGAGTTTCAAGTTTACATCTTTAATCAAGTTCCTCTTTAGTAATCTCTAATCCTTTCCTTTAGTTTGATTTATTTGCTTTGATATTGTTTATTTTAATCTATCTCTTTATTTGAACTTGTTGGAATTTTTTTTATTTGTTTTTAATCATGTTTAGTTTTGTGCTTATTGAATCCTTGTTTAGTTTTGTTATGATGGTTAGTTTCTCTTCCCTAAGCTATGTTTTTAGCTAGGGGAAGGGGGTGAAAAACATGTATTAATATTGATGATTGATGATGATTTGATTGAACTCATGCCATAAATTGATGAGTGTATGATTTTTGATAGCTTGAGATTATTAGTAGCACATCATTTGATGTTCCCTAATTTAGATGCATGAGAGTGATTTGAATTAGATTAAGATCACCTTTACTTTAATGATTACATGAAAATGAATTATTTAAGTCGAGTTTTAAGTATTGTGGACTCTTAATCTCTTGCCTTGATTAGTGACTAATTGGATGCATGAAACTGATCTCAATTAGGTCAAGACTTAATTCATTGATTTGCTTAGACAATTGCATGAAAGTGGGTTGTTAAAGTAGAATATAGCATTCTATGGCATGTTCTTCATGATAATCTTGTTGTCCATCTTTGTTTGATCATGTTTGACACCCCTGTACCCCTAGCGTTTTTTGTCTTTGGTTTAATCCTTTTTATCTTTCTTTCTTTATTGCTTTAGTGTCCTTAATCAAAGAAACCAACAAAAATATTCTCTCATTTACTCTTGCTTTAGTGAATTTGGTGTTTAACTAGTGTGCTTCCTTTTGGGTTCGACCCTTACTTTCCACTAACTAGTTTAGTGAAGGTTTAGGTTTATAAATAATTAATTTGATTAGGGTAGTATCCCCAACGACCTACTTTACCGTGATCATATCACAATGAGGTGAAGGTTACAAAACAAACACTTCTTTCTTTTTCAATTGGCAACTTATATAAGGATGGGGTGCTTTGTGATGTGTTGCCTATGGATGCTTGTCATTGGAAGGCCTTGGCAATTTGATATAAATATATTGTGTGATGGAAGAAAAAACACTTATTCATTCATGATGGATAAGAAAATGATTGTACTCAACCCCTTGTCCCCCACAATTAAACATAAAGAACCCTTGGGTATGGGAAATACAATCAAAGAGAACCTTGTCATTGGGGAAAATGAGATGGAAAATGAGATAAATCAAGGACAAATTGTCTTTATTTGTCTTCTTAGGGAAACACAAGAGAGTGAGCGAAAGAACCCAATCCACCCCTTTGCCAAGGAAGTGTTGGTTGAGTATCATGATGTTTTGCCCGATGATCTTCCACCCGGTTTGCCACCTATTAGGGGAATTGAGCATCAAATTTATCTTATTCCCGGATCACAATTCCCTAATAGACCGCCTTATAGATGTACTCCCGATGAAGGAAGAAAACTTCAAAGACAAGTTAGTGAGTTGATGGAAAGAGGATTTGTGAGGGAATCCCTTAGCCCTTGTTCGGTTCCGGCTCTTTTGGTTCCAAAAAAGGATGGCACATGGAGGATGTGTGTGGATAGTAGGGCCATCAATAATATTACCATCAAGTATCGATTTCCTATTCCCCGACTTGATGATATGCTTGATGAATTGCATGGTTCCAAGGTGTTTTCAAAGATTGACTTGAGGATGGGGTACCACCAAATTCGCATGCGTGAAGGAGATAAATGGAAAACTGCTTTTAAGACAAAGCAAGGCTTGTATGAGTGGCTTGTAATGCCATTCAGGCTCTCAAATGCTCCTAGCACTTTCATGAAACTCATGAATGAGGTGCTTCGCCCCTTCATTGGTAGATTTGTTGTTGTTTATTTTGACGATTTACTTAATTATAGCAAATGTGAACTTGATCATGTTGAACACTTTAAGCAAGTATTTGAAACATTAAGAAATAAGAGGCTTTTTGCCAAGTTAGAAAAATGTACTTTTATGGTGGATAATGTTCTTTTTCTTGGCTATGTGATTTCTAATGTAGGGATCTCAATGGACCCTAGTAAGGTGGAAGCCATTCCATCATGGCATCCTCCGACCACTCTCACCCAAGTTAGGAGTTTTCATGGTCTACCTTCTTTCTATCGAAGATTTGTGAAAAATTTTAGCACTATTTTGGCTTTGGTAACCGAATGTATGAAGAAAGGTACATTTGAGTGGACACCATCGGCTCAAAGGGTTTTTGAGACTCTCAAGAATAAGTTGTGTGAGGGTCCAATCTTAGCTATTCCAAATTTTGATTGACCTTTTGAGGTTGAATGTGATGCTAGTGGAGTTGGAGTTGGGGCGGTACTTGTTCAAGGAGGGAGGCCTGTTGCTTTTTTTAGTGAGAATCTTGGTGTGGCAAAAATGAGATATAGTACCTATGACAAGGAGTTCTAAGCCATTGTGAGGGCTCTTGATCATTGGTCACATTACTTGAGGCCTGGACCATTGTACTACATTCTGATCATGAATCTCTCAAGTACATCAATGGTTCTCATAAACTCAATGCAAAACATGCCAAATGGGTTAAATTTCTCCAATCTTTCACTTTCTCTTCTAAGTACAGATAAGGGAAGAGCAATGTTGTGGCCGATGCTCTTTCTAGGAGGAATTGTATGATCACTATTCTCCATGTGAAGATTTTGGGGTTTAAGTTGCTCAAAGAGTTGTATGGTGATGATGAGGATTTTGGTGAGTTGATGAAGAAGTGTGAGGATGGGGTCAATGGCTCTTTCATGATGCAAGAAGGTTTCCTTTTCAAGGGAAACAAGCTTTGTGTTCCAAAATGTTCTCATCGAAAGTTACTAGTTAAAGAAGCTCATCAAGGAGGCCTAGCCGGACATTTTGGGGTTGCAAAAACGTAAGACATCCTTCGAGAACATTTTTATTGGCCTAAAAAGTTTTGTGACATGCAAGGCGTAATAGCTCGTTGTGGGGATTGTCATAAGGCTAAGAGTCAATTCCATGAAGGACTACTCTCCTCTTCCGGTTCCTAGTCACCCATGGGATGATCTTAGTATGGATTTTGTGGTTGCTCTTCCTCGCACTTTAGCAAGATGGCTCATTTCATTCCTTGTCACAAGACCGATGATGCTTCTCATTTGTTCTTTAGAGAAGTGGTGAAGCTTCATGGCATTCCAAAATTTAAAGCATTGTGTCGGATCGAGATCCTAAGTGCTTGAGTTACTTTTGGAAGACCTTATGGAAGTTAGTAGGAACCAAGCTCTTGTAAACGGAGGTGACTAACCGTACCATGTCCATCGTTCTCCGAACTATATATCATTAGCAAGCACATGAAAGATTGGGATGTTAAACTTCCTCATGTTGAATTTGCTTACAACCGCTCTCATTGTATAGCTACTAGAAAAACACCATTTGAAATAGTGTATTTGCTTCAATCCTCACTTACCACTTGACTTGTTGCCTAGTATTCCTCAAGAGGAGTTGAGTTTTGAGGCAAAAAGATAGAGTTGAAACGATGAAAAAGCTTCATGAAGATGTCAAGAAGAGGATTGAGAAAGCAAATGAGAGTTATAAGGCAAGAGCAAACAAATTCAAGAAGCCAAGGGAATTCAATGTAGGAGATCTTGTGTGGCTCCATCTTTGAAAGGAAAGGTTTCTGGCTAAGAGAAAGAACAAGCTCATGCCAAGATCCGAAGGCCCCTTTGAAATTGTGGAGAGAGTTGGATCTAATGCATACAAGCTCAAACTTCCGGGACACTTTGGAGTTTATGCTACCTTTAATGTTGGTGATCTTGCTCCTTTTCTTTTTAAGGAAGATGTTGGTGATAATGATGCGAAATTGAGGGAAATTCCTTTTAAAGAGGAGGGGTTTGACGCGAGTGCATGGAACTTGGTGGAGGAAGTTGAAGACATGCCACGTGTTGTGACACGTAGCCGTACTAAACTCCTTGGTGGTCACCTCTCGGGGTTGACTATCATCAAACTTGAGTAAGTTTTGTTTTTTAGAATAAAGCTACAAGGATTCCATGTGTTAGCTAAGAAAGAAACTTATCAATGTATGATGCAACTACTTAATTCCGCCATATCTCATTCGTTATAAGAAATTTTAGGTGATTCAAGTTAGAGGTGAAAGTAGAGTTCAAGAGCTTTCCAACGACAGGTCACATGCCAAATTTGAGCAAGAAACAAAGAAGTTATGAACGTTTGAAGTTGAGTTGTCTAGGCAGTTGCGAGGAGCGCCCGCTCCTATGGGCGTCAGTTGAAGTTTCAGTAGTGAGGAGCACCCGCTCCTACCCTTTAAAGCGGCCGCTCCCGAGGCCCTGTTTCGAGCGGACAACTTCTTTTCTTTTTTGCTTCTTTTTGCTATTTTTGAATCTTGGCCTTTCATTTGTAATCCAAGGGGTGTAATTTAAGAACTTTAGGGTTTATTTAAATAAGGCTAAGCTTTCTTTTGGGAAAAACTTTTGCTTAATTTTGAAATCAATGAGATTTTCTCTCTCTAGCCATAATCTTTGTGATTATTTCCTTTTTTTGTGATTGCAACTTTGTAATCTTTGTGGCTACGCCTTAATCCTAGCTTTACTTTGTGTTAGCTTTGATTAAGAACCCCTATTTCATATATCTTGGTGATTGTTGAGATAGGTTTATCTTGTTTTGTTGATTTGAAGTTGTTGTTAGTTGATTTTTCCCCTTTTTCTTGGTTTTTCTTGGTTATTTCAAATCACATGTACATAGAAAATGCTGAGATGCGGTACCCCATGGTTGAAAATTTTTGCCTTGCGCTTTACACGGTTGTCAAGAAGTTGAAATCTTATTTCTTGGTGCATCCGGTCGTGGTCTACACAGACCAACCTCTCAAGCGGCCAATGACAACCTTGGAGTCATCCAGCAGAATGCTCAAATGGGCGATTGAAATGCAAAGTCTCGAAATCACACTTTCGAACCAAGGAAGGCAGTGAAGGGTTAGGCATTCGCCGACTTCATTGTCGAGATGACAAGGTCGGTTACACTGCAGAATCCTAATCAGGATTGGAAAGTGTATGTGGACGGGATATCTACTATGAACGGTTGTGGTACAAGCGTTATCTGTCAGTCTCCTGAAGGGGACAAGTATAAGTATGCACTACAGTTCAAGTTCCAGGCCTCAAATAATCAGACAGAGTATGAAGCCCTGCTAGCCGGCATCCGCATGTGTAAGGCAACATCGGCAATAAAAATTAACTCTTGCTCTGATTCACAAATGGTCATTAGCCAATACCACGGTGACTATGAGGCCACCCATCTGGCTATGATCAAATACCTTCAGGCGGTCAAAGCTGAAGCTGGGACACTTGAAGAATTCCATCTAAATCAAGTGCCAAGGTCTGAGAACATTCAAGCGGATGCTCTGTCAAAACTGGTATCATCCACCTCCTGCGATACGCCTCGGTCAGTCTTCTGGGAAGTAATGGAAAAACGAAATATTGTTGAGGAAAATCCCATTAGTGTACTTGACCGAAGCTCAATCTAGATGGATGGTATCCGGGCCTATCTGCTAGAAGGTACCTTGCTAGACTCAACTCCAGAAGCAGTCGTACTCAAAAAGCATGTGGCAAATTTTGAGATAAAAAATGGAGAGCTCTTCAAAAAGGGTTTTCTGAAGCCTACTTTGAAGTGCATCACCCCTAAAAAGGGGCATGAGGTTCTGGAGGAACTACATTCGGGATACTGTGCCTCTCATGTACGCGGCAGGTCCCTAGCAGCTAGGGCCAGGCGACAGGGCTACTTTTATCCCACTCTCGAGGAAAACGCCATGGAAATGGTGAAAAGGTGTGATAAGTGTCAACGGTTTGGCAAGCTACTCCACCGTCCGACCACTAATCTGACAGCCATTCATAGTCCAATTCCATTCGTCAAATGGGGCATGGATATCCTAGGACCATATACTCCTGCGCCAGGCAGACAACGATATATCTTAGTTGTTGTCGACTACTTCACCAAATGGGTAGAGGCAGATGCAGTCAAAAACATCAAGACAAAGGATGTCATCCCCTTCATCTGGAAGAACATCATCACCCAGTTTGGGGTACCAATGTCTATGGTTTTTGATAATGACCCTAAGTTTAAAACACCTCAGCTCAAGAATTGGTTGGGAGATCAAGGGATCTCACATTGTTTTGTATCAGTCGGCTAACCCCAAGCAAACAGCCAAGTTGAAGCCTTCAACAAACTAATCTCATAAGGCATGAAGAAGAAAATTGAAAGAGCTGGCAGCCTATGGGCAGAGGAGTTAACTCATGTCTTATGGGCCATTAGAACAACTAAAATAGGGGCAACTGGTGAGACCCCATTTCTCATGGTGTATGGTGTAGAGGTCGTCTTGCCTATTAAGCACTATGAACCGACCCTTCGAGTCATGCTACATGATGAAAAGGCTAACGCGGGATAAACCTAGGTCGTTGGTAACTAGATTCCCCGGTCAAAACAAAATTTGTAAAACCAAACCCAACCCTAGGCATAGGGGTAAGTCCAGGTCGAACCCAAGGGAAGGTGGTATTTGCTAAGGTCTTAGGCTAAGCTATTCCAAAATCTTTAAATGACGGGTTGGTCTATGCTATCGAAATAAATTCAATTAAACAAATGGAAATCAATTATCAAAACACTAGGGATTTCTCAAAAAAAAAACACTAGGGAATTTAAGATCCACATGCACTAATGATAAACTTGCTAATTCGACGGGAATTTAATCAATCAAGCAATGCGAGGGAAAACGATATTTGCAATCAAAATCACTCAAGAAGCTATTTCCTAGGGTCAAGCTAGATGTCTCTACAAATAATTTCAAAGGAAAATCGCAAATCAAGATCAATCGATAATAATAGCATCCAAATCAATTGTTCGTGTAATTGAAAACTTTTATGCAATCTAGCATGATCATCAAGGTTAGCTACTTCTCTTGAAATCAAACACATGCACAAATTTCATCAACCAATTTAATCACATTAACAAATCAATCAAAAACCCTAAATTAGCTATAGATTATCACTAATACATGCTTCACCACATCCATAGGAAAGGAACTACTCACTACTCCTGGTAAAATTGAAAAGCATAACAAAAGTAATCATCAATCTCATCATCAACATTGTAATCCAAATATTAACAATCAAAATCAAGCTAAACAATAGAAATTCAACAATATATCAAAATTAAACATAAAAATGCATTGAAAAGGAAAGAATTCTTACAAAACTTTGATCAATATCAAATAGGAATGAAGATCACAATATCACAATCATCAAACACCAAGTTTCTCTCTGTAAATGTAAGAATAAATTCTTCAAAATCAAGAGCTTCTCTATCTAAAATTCTAATCAAAATCAATTCTATTTTAAAAACAAGGTCATTCTCTCTCTAGAATGAAGGACATCTATATATACTAAAACTAACTAAGGAGAAGTTAGTTAGACGTCCAAAAGAGACCTCAAAAGGCGCATCCACTCATCCCTAACCGCGGCCACAACAAAATGTGTACGAAAACAAGGGGAAGAGAGACGCGCGGCCGCTCCTCCCTCGCGCACGGCCACGCCCTAGAAGTAGGGGATATGTCTTGGTGCGCTCGAAGATTCCCCCGTCCGTTCCACATGATGCATGTTGCGGAGGCAGTCACTTGAGGCCCTTACATACGGTTGGTTCAACACTGTCTTTTAATGTCCACGCGACATGAGAATGCGGCCTTGAAAACCTGACTCTTGCACTCCTTTGCTTTTGAGCTTTAAGAGGGGGAACCGAGATACATCCTAAGCCTTGTATGCCCCGAGAGAACGCCAATGAGCTTCTCGAACATCACCATCTTCCTAAAATCAAAGAAAAGAAAACAAGTGAAGAAGAAAATGCAAAATAAACTAAGAAATGCAAGAAAATAAGAAAGCAACTAAGGAAAATGCAAAATAGAGAAAATACAAGTAAAACTAGAGAAAAAGAGATAAAAGAGATGCAAAGTAATGAAAAATCATCCTAAAAGAAGCTAAATGAGTACCATAAATGACACTCATCAGAGACAAACTGGGAGGCCATGCGGCTAGCACTAGACTCACTCCCTGAATGTAGGGGCAATGCCGCCTTGCGTCATGAGATCTATCATTTGAGAATGACGAGAGTCTACAACAGAGGGGTACACAAACAGTCCTTGAAATTAGGGGAATTTGTGTTACGAAAGATGGAGGCAATTGGTAGGGCCAATAAGCAAGGCAAGCTAACACCCAATTGGGAAAGCCCCTACCGGATCCGTGATGAAGTAAGAGGTGGTACCTACCAACTGGAAACACAAGACGGCAGGAACCTAGCCAGTTTTTGGAATGTATATAACTTAAAAAGTACTACTTGTAAAACTTTTAAATATTTGTAAATAGGAAGCTTATCAATGAAAAGTTGCTTTTTATTTTCAAATTTTGTTATTCATATTATTTATTACAAACGTCTCCCATTGCATGCGGTTACTCAAGATAAAGAGTAAAATCTTAGCAACTAGAAAATGAGGTCAATGACCGGATAAAAGGCTGTCTAAACAATGTGCAGATGGTCTGATCTCACATATCTAATATAAGTTAAGTCCAAATACTTCACGGCTACGTATTCGTAAAAGGATGCCTAACGAGGCCTAAAGGCCGGATGATATTAGTTAGTAAACGTCTGCTCCAACATGAGTTTGACATCCGACAACGCCCATCCAGGTGAATTCGTCACTGAGAGCATCTCCCATTTGGGTGGTACATTGCTCTATAAACCCTAAATAAACGGCCTATCGACTGTTTGGATTAAGATAAGCTCACAGTTGTTTGACTTAATATAAATTGAAACCTAAAAAGCTTGAATTACCGGCTGTTATATAACAAGCGATAAACGACTACTTTTTCAATTAGAGCCTTTGATACAGGTATCGATAACCCGTCTGATGTAGCTTTAGGGCAATGTAGACGACTAAATTCTACTTAATAATTTTAAGCTAAGTCATAAAACTTAGCGGTTTAGAGTTTGTTTCTAAATAACTTTTTGAGGCTAATGGCCGAATAATACTAGAACTTACCCGTCTGCTCGATGGTTGACTGTCTGCTTAGTTTGGGGCAATCACCATAGTGATTGATTGACTTAGAAACCAATCATACCTTTTAAGTATCAATAATTTCTAAGTCAATCAATTCACCTTTGAAACCAAGCCCACATTCGGCTAGGGGCAAAGACATCCAGTACAGTCACAATTGCATAGTATACAAGTTAAAATACTTAGCTTAAATCTCTATGCATACTAAAAAATTCAAAGGCTTTAAAACTTTTTAAAAGCAAGAAGAACAATATGATAAAAAGCCGGCCACAGCCATATGATTCATTAATAAACCAGCCGACCCTATGGACGACTGTAAAAGTTAACCAGTACAATTGGCAGAAATTGTTGAATTACCCGATCCCTTGGTCAGTAAAGAAAAAAAGTACTCGGCACGCAAGCCAAAAAAGCATGATTAATGGCTATTCGGCCGCAAAAAGAACTGTAAAAGCTTAAGTATCAGGAGAAAGGTTTTCAGCATTGGCAGCCGCATCATCCTTGTTGCCCCCAGACGGCCGTTCATCATTTTCCTTGTCCTCCTGTTCCTTATCTTCCCTAAAGGACGACTCCCCAGTAGAGTCGGACAACTCAACCATAGCCTCAACTGCCTCCTCCGCCTCGGCGTGCTTCAAAAGTTGTGCATTGAATTCATTGTTGGCCCCATCAAACTTGTGCTTCCAACTTTTGTAGTCGGAACCCGGATGAATGAATTTCCCAAGTCATCCGCATGATGACGTTGTAATCCTCCATCGTTTTCTTGACCAGGTCTTCATTCTCTTGCTAAGCCCAGGACTTATATTTTTTCCCAAGTTGGGCCTCCTGGTTCCACAGCCGACTCTTTAGCTTACGGATAATTTCCTTAAGCTCATCTTCATGTCCGCCTCTTGGAGGGGCTCGAGTTTGGCCTTGAGGTTCTTGACCTCATTCTGAAGCTTTGTTATCCGCCTCCTCACTGCGTCCAAATCGTTCTTGACCTGTAGGTTGGCCGACGCTTGGGAATACATCATATCAAGTGTAAGAAGCTCATTTTGAGAAATCTCAAAATTTGTTGTATCTAGAGAAGCGGCTGCCCGAGCTTTCGCAGCATAGCCTGCATTTTGCCAAATGAAGAAAGCATTAGAATCAAATGGCGACATTCATTATACAAGTTAGAAATATTTCACAAGTGTTGTACCTCACAAAGAAGCGCCAAGATGGCGTCAAGGTTGAGGGAGCCGACTCCTTTGACGGATGCTTTGTCCTCAGGGTCAATCGCCCTCAGCATCGTCTTCCCCAATTGCTGGACATCCGCCTCTGGGGGACATCTGCACAGTCAACGTTTTGTAAATAAATGTTGTAAATCCGGTCGAAGGACCGATTGTCTTCTGAGTTGCTGGACGACTACTGATTAAACATTACCCTACAAGGATAGGGTAAAGGGTTAAAAGCAGTAATACCTTCTACCTCCTCCGCAAGAGGTTTGCTCCCATCCACTACTGAGCCGCTAGAAGTGCTAAGTGGCTTGAAGTCGCTCTTCGACACCTCATGGGCATCCGGCTTAGTTGGTGTTCTACCGATTAGGGGGTAGGAGCCGTCAGTTGCCTTCTTTCCAGGCTTGTGGGCAACGTGTTTTCTAGAATTGCTAGAAATACCCATGTCACCATCTGTCCTCTTCTGAAGTTTCGGATTTTTCTGAGAGGAGGGGGATGGTTTGGAAGACCCGCCCTACACAAACTTAAAGAGTTAAAAAAGTAGGTGGAAAGTTTGAATCTAGTTGTTCAACATAAGTATCCAAGTGTAAGCTCACCTTGGGCGTTCGTTCCGCACCCGAATCATCGTTCTTCCGTTTTCCAATGGACGGACGGTAATAAGCAGCCGAGTGAGCAGCCGATTTCTTTGAGGTCGACAGTTTCTCCATAGCTTTGTCTGCACAACAAGTCAAGTGATTAGAAATTAAATATAGTCAAGTCTAACAGAAAACTTGAATAAACATATGACTCGACTACCTCTCGGCCTCTCTGAACTCAGACCGCAAGCGGCCAAATAAACCCCATCAGATAGCCACTCGTGGCAGGGAATGTAGATTTGGGGGTGACTTTTTTCTCCCCTGTCCTTTCATTAGATCGGATGGTCACTGAGAAAAGACCCCAGTTAAAAATTTGCTCCTTTGCCTTCCTAGGGACAGGCGACAGAGCAGCACCTCCATAAAGCAAATGAGGGTTCCGGTTCACTGGTTGTATTTTTTGTTTCGCAGACGGTCGAGAGTGGAGACGATTTAAAACTTTTTCCCCAGTCCTTCCACTTGGACTCTTTCCCAACTGCCATCACATAACCCTTATGGCTTGTAAGGGTGAACCATCCGTTCCCACTTGATTTTGGGGTCTAACTGAGGTAATGCATATGGGCAAAGGCCTCGAAGCTTGGCTCTACCTCAAGCATCTCACAGGCGGCAACAAAGCCCATGATGTTGACCCAAGAGTTGGGGGCAAGTTGCCAGATGCCCATTTGGTACCCATCTAAAATCCTCTCCACAGCCGGATAGACCTGCTTACATGTCCGCCTCATAGTAGCCAAATCATTCGTCCTGGTAGCTGGACCCTTCTGGCTAGATTACCGTATCTTCAGCATCCGGGACGCTAAGGAGAAAGCCATGTCCCATGACATGCTTCGAGATAAACTCCCCAAATTTATCCACCATGGCCTTCCGCCTGCCCTCAGGCACTTGCTGGTAGTAGGCGACAAACTATATTCGGCGCAAGGCAGACGGGTCGGCCTAGCCCTTGCCCCTGCCAACTGACAAGTACTCCCTCGCTGTTTCCAGCCGAGAGCGCGTTTCCTCCGAGTCCATGAAGGATCTTTCAGAGGTGGACGGCTCGAAATCGCTGTCAGAACTCTCGGACTCTAAGTCCGAATGAGGGGCTTGATGACTAGGGCCAGCAGCATCCTCTCTTAGCTCCTCTTTCAAAGTCAGATTAATC